>NC_084833.1:75498115-85498115 GCF_033115175.1 Lepus europaeus
TGTTCAGTTTGATTTTTTTCTTAGACCCTTTCTTGCTGTCACATTTGCAGAAGATAAATGATTACTAAAATTTATTATGATTTGTGCTCTCTGATAAAATCAAAGCTGCTTCCTTACTTGAATCACTGTGCTTGCTATCTGTTTATAAGAATTAAGCTTCCAGATTATCTTTTTAGCTTTCTTTAATATCTTTTCAGAAATTGACATGTAAAATTGTTTTTGATAAATTTGTAGATTATGAAATATCTTATTTCAGTTTCCTTATAATTATAAATACATTTTTTGTTTTCTAGGTATGAGAACTTTCAAAGGCGACTAACACAGAATCCTCTCTTTTGGAAAACATAATTTGAATAAAAAGCTATATGATGGATCCTGAAATTTGTCATGTTTGGAAGATGACTCCATTTGAAAGCACGAAGACAAGAGAATCATGAAGCCTAAGTGTAAAAACTGCTTAGTGACTGTGAAACTTAATTAAAAATCTTTGTAAAAAATTAAAAACATTAAAAAATAAGAATACCTTCATCATTATGACTTTTTTTCCCTTAAGCTTAGAATTCTACTCAAAGGCAAAATTTTGCTTTGGCCATCATTCATTATTTACTTAAAAAAAAAAAAAGCCCATTCAACCCAGTAGAGTGCTAAATGCCATTGCACATGTAATGATACATTTATTTTTACAGTGGTTTGCTGGAGTAGTTAACTTCAAATCAATCATCTCAAAATTAGGAGACTTTTGAAAAACACCAAATATACATTTTTAGATGTGGAAAAATTATTTTTCAGGACTATTTAAGGTTGCAATTTTTGTCAAGACAGGCTAGCTGTCAGTTTTTATATTTGCAGTTTCATACATTTCTATTTGTTTAATGAAATTGCCATGGTTAAAACTGATGAATTTTAATACTGATAATGTTACTAGGCATTTTTATATAAAATATTGGGTTCATTACTTCTGAATATGGAGATAAAACCTTTGTGTCTCATTTGAAAGGTAATTTTTTGACTGATTTGTACTGGTGAAGCCCATTGGCCAAAGACCAACAGGATTTCACCTGTAATCAAAGCTAGGTTTATTAGCCTGCTGCTGAACCAAGGGCGTGTGTACACCAGAGGAACAATGAAGTATCCCCAAAGGGAAGGGTACATGCAAGTATAGCAGTTTGGGGCCTGTAGTTAGTTTTAGATTGCCTGGGTAGATACTGGTGAAAATTTAGAAACTAGAGGTTGCTGGTGCAGTGCTTTTAGAACACATAAGCCTGTGCAGAGTTGCTTGTTAAGTCAGTCAGTGGTCTTGCTTCGAAACATATGGATCTAGTTGAGCTAGTGTTGAGAGTTTGAGCTTAGGTAGTTTCTTGCGTTGTCAAAGTTTGCTTAGATTTAAGCATTTTGCAGGTTGTTCTCAGTCCTTTTCTTGTGGAAGGATAGATCGTTGTCTTCTGGAATTGTGATTAATCCAGATTTGTATTGCTATTTACTAGATTATGATTGTGTGTCAGTTTTTCAATGGTAGTGATTAGCTTCAGATCTTCTTAATGGATGATCGTTGTTGAATTATGTGACTTGACAATGGCTACACAACATCTAATACTCTTGATAGAAAGCATCAACCAGGGCTGTTGTGGTACAGCAGGTTAAGCCACTGCCTGCGATGCTGGCATCCCTTTTGGGTGCCACTTTGTGTTGTCCTGGCTGATTCCTCTGCTTCCGATCCAGCTCCCTGCTAATGTGCCTGGAAAAGCAGTGAAGCCTCTGCACACACATGGGAGACCTGGAAGAAACTCCTGGCTCCTGGCTTCTGCCTGGTCCTATGCCCCGTGTTGTAGCCCTTTGGGGAAGTGAACAAGTGGATAGAAGATCTCTCTTTTCTCTTCCTCTCTCTCTGTAATTCTACCTTTCAAATAAATAAATCTTTAAAAATTAAAAAGAAAGCATCAACCAATTGTATTATAATTACCAGAATTAAAATATTTTTGTATTAAAATTTATACCCAGGAGTCCAGATTGCCAAACCCATGCCCGAAATACATGTCCCAAAATCCAGGTGGGTCTATTCTACAGAGTTAGGTAACCTCTTCTTTTAGCCAAGTCTGAATCTGTTCTACCTGTCCAGTGATTTTTGTAGAGGAATAATAGTGTTAATGTAAAGCACCTCTTGACTTGCTAAGGGGAAGCAAAGGCTGTGTGTTCATGACAACTCGGGATAGCGAATTTAAACCTGTTTAGTGGGTTTCTAAAACAGATGATGGAAGTCAAGTTTTGGATCACCTTTTCTAGTTGTATTCTTGCTGTTGGAATAGTATCATGCATAGCCTATACCTGCCTCATTTTGGAAGTCTGGTTATCCTTCTCAGAGAAGTGTACACTGAGAAGGAAAGGGGTTTTAAATACCTGAAAAAACGTTTTTTAAGCTTATTCTATATACACAGGATAATTGTATTGGAGGCAGGTGAAAGCTAAGTGTTGAGATGAGTATAGTGTATTGTAGAAAATACTGGAAATATTTGCTGTGCTGCAAACTATGGTACTTTATTACAGTAGCTCAAACTCAGACAAAACCTAAGAGAAACAAGGCATATACAAAACCACAAAAATTTGTACATGAATGTTTATATCATTATTCATAACCACCAAAAAAAAAAAAAAAAAGGAAACCGCCCAAAGGTCCATCAACTGATGTGTAGATAATAGTGGTGTAATCATACTAATATCGGCAATAGAAAGGGACGAAGTACTGATTCGTGCTATGACGTGGATGAATCTTGAAAACGTTATGCCAAGTGATAGAAGCCAATTACAAAAGACCACACATTTTTATGATTCTATTTGTATAAATATCCCAAATAGGCAAATGGCAGAGACTAAACTAGATTAATGGATGCTTAATGCTTGTGAGGATTGGAAGGTAGGGATTATCTACTAATGGGTCTAAGGCTTCTTTCGGGGAGGATGAAAATGTTCTGAAATTAGATTGTAATGATGCACAATACTGAGTAAACATTGTACACTTCAAATGGGCGAATTGTATGCGACTTGCAGTTTTTTAAATAAAGTGGACAAATGCTTAAAGCAGATGTGTGAACAAAAGTAATGAAAAAACAAAGTGCAGAAATGAAAAATTTCCTTGTTTCATGTAACTGGTGATTTTAAGTCTGAGATGGAAATGTTTTACAACTTTGGAGTTAAGAGGATACCTCCTCTCAACAGGATAAACTGTCAGTTCTTCAAATATTTCAGTATATGAAGTCATAGATAAAATAATTTTCAATTCAAGTATTGCATTTTTATGGTAAAGTACAAGAAGAGCCAGAATGTAATGATGAATAGAACCTATTAAAGATGTATTTGAAATCTGGAACTAGTGTTTTCAAGTTGGATATGTTCCAGGTTCAAGCATTTCTGCTGATGAGTAATTACATTAAGAAGATACCATGTGTTGTAGCTTGGGAGCCCCACAACCCTTATGGAAATACAGGTTTGGGTCCAGTTATTTCACCCACTTTCAATTCAGCTTCTGCTAATGCATCCTGGGAAGCAGCAGATGATGGCTCAAGTACTTGGGTCTCTGCCACCCACATGTGACACTCAAATGGAGTTCCTGGCTTCTGGCTTCAGCCTGGCTCAGCCCTGGCTTTTGTGGCTACTGGGCATGTGAACCAGGGGTTGGAAGATTCTCTCTCAGCCTTTCAAATAAATAAGACAATGCCATGTTGGTTGCATATATAAAACTAAAAACAGAATAGCGAATGTAATTGCCAAAAGTGACTTAGAAGCATTTTTAAAGAGCGGACCCATTGGGCACAAATGGTAAATGGTGTTGACTATTTTTCCTAATATGCCAAATACAGATACTGACCAAGATTATTTCTTGGAAGTTTTGATTTACTCTCATATCTTCTCTAACAGCTCTTTGTGATTTTGCTTTTCCAAAAGTTCACCCAAAATTATTGTAAGGGATTTTTTTAAAAAATCAAACTTAGAAGAAAAATGACAAGAGTTGAGCCTTCCTAGCTCAAATTTTACATAAATTTGTAAACAAAAGCCAGACATCTGTAGTGTTGTACCTGAGCGAGTATGAACAAAGGAGCTCCACACATTGATAAAATAAAATTTGATGGTCCTTTATTGCCGGCGGTGGAGAGTGGGCTCATGCCCTAAAGAACTCTTGACCCTGAAAGCCCAAAGCAACAGGGTTTATAAAGGCAAAAACCACAAAATCGGGAGGGGAATTCATGATTGCTAGGAACAGGGGGTATACATGGTTACCGGGGTCAAGCTGACCTAAAACCTATGTGAAACTAGTATCAATTATAATCTTGACAATACCAGTTACAATCTTATAATCCTGACATTAATCCAGGTATTGGTTTTAATTATATGTAGGACATAGAGAAATTACATTTTTATCATTAACCCAGGTGCAACCTTTCTACTTTCAAGCTTGAACAATTATGCTAGGGGGTTTCTATGCCAAGTGTGATGTAGTGGACTTCTATTGTTCTACTGTTTTAGATCATAGTTTCAGACCAGAGTCTCACGGTGGGGGGTTAGGGGGGTGCTTTCACAGAATGGAGTCTCAAATGCTCCAAAATGGAGTCCCTGTTGTCAAGGTACTATTTCAGTAGGAATAGAGACTGGTGTCATTGGGTATAATTAGATTTTGTGCCTGGAAATAGGCACAGCTCTCTTTCTGCTAGACTTTGAGTATGGGTTCAGCAGTAGGGCTGGGCTTCAGATTCAGGTTCGGCTTCACCGAATCAGTGGCTTAAAGTCTCCCTAGTGATACATTGCACTTAGGGTGGAGGCTGACTTGCTAACTTCTGTGGTTGCTTCACCCTCACTTGGATTTCCCCTCAGGTTGCAACTCAGACCCTTGCTAGCTGGCAGTGGGGTTAGGGGATACTCCTTATTAAGTCTCAGTTTTAGGACGTCACCATGTCCCTGGGCTTTGGAGGTGTGGCCTCACCTCTCCCCATCTTGTTCTGAGCCCAACACCTATTTCTGCATCTGCTAAAGGCACAGATTTGGGTTAGACTGAGATGGAATTTTTTTCTCTTCCTCTGGCTCCAATGGGTTTTCACCAGTGAATGCCTTATTTTTTAATTTTTAAAATTTTTTTATTTTTTGGACAGGCAGAGTTAGAAAGGTCTCCCTTTTTCCATTGGTTCACCCCCCAAGTGGCTGCTCTGGCCAGCCGGCGCATTCGCGCTGCGCCAATCTGAAGCCAGGAGCCAGGTGCTTCCTCTTGGTCTCCCATGCGGGTGCAGGGCCCAAGGACCTGGGCCATCCTCCACTGCCCTCCCGGGCCACAGTAGAGAGAGCTGGACTGGAAGAGGAGCAACCGGGACTAGAATCCAGGGTGCCGGTGCCACAGGCGGAGAATTAGCCTAGAGAGCCGCAGCGCCGGCCCAGTGAATGCCTTAAGATAGTTTTTATCTGCCAGAGACTAGGGCTTTTGTTCTTAAGGCAGGTAAGACTGAGAAATCCTGGCAAAGTATTAACTACCTCCAACCAGGGCTACTGCTCCCTTCCCCCACTCTGCAAAGTCAGAGACATTCCCAGAACTCTCCATTGGTGTGTGCAGACTCCCCTGTAGTTGCAGCCACAGAAACTTCACCCTTTCTGTGCTGGCACCCTAGCTGAACTATTATCTTTTCTGGGTAACCAAATGATACATCTCTCCTTGCTGGTTGCCCTGTGACCTCAGCACTTGAATGGATTCAAGACAGTTGTGAATTTCCTGTTTCCCTATTTTAAAAAACTATATACTGGAATGTTGGCAGAGTCTCTGTCCCACTCTCTATATCCCTAAATGGAAACCAGCCCTCTTTAAAAAACCCTTTATACCTATCTCAAGTTCATCTATGCGCTAAAGCCCATTCTGATTAACTCCTTAGAGATCTTTTTCTGTCTATTTCCTTTCTTTTGTACATTTTATCACTCCTTTGGCTCCTTCTCACAACATTTGAATAAGCTCAGTTTCTCTTAAACAAAATACCCTCCCCCCCCATGACACATCCCTGCCTTCTCTTGGACTACTGTCATTTCATAGATTTCTCAGTGGAGTTATTATCTTCATTTCCTTATAGCTCAATGACTTTTATTTTAAACTTTTATTTAATATAAGTTTCTAAAGTACAGCTTATGGATTACAATGGCTTTCCCCCCCACCCCCATAACTTCCCTCCCACCCACAACCCTCCCCTTTCCCACTCCCTCTCCCCTTCCAATCACATCAAGATTCATTTTCAATTCTCTTTATATACAGAAGATCAGTTTAGTATATATTAAGTAAAGATTTCAACAGTTTGCACCCACATAGCAACACAAAGTGAAAAATACTGTTTGAGTACTAGTTATGGCATTAAGTCACAATGTACAGCACATTAAGACAGAGATCCTACATGAGGAGTAAGTGACTCCTGTTATTGACTTAACAAATTGACACTCTTGTTTATGGCATCAGTAATCACCCTAGGCTCTTGTCATGGGTTGCCAAAGCTATGGAAGCCTTCTGAGTTCACCAACTCTTATCCTGTGTAGACAAGGTCATAGTCAAAGTGGAAGTTCTCTCCTCCCTTCAGAGAAAGGTACCTCCTCCTTTGATGACCCGTTCTTTCCACTGGGATCTCACTCGCAGAGATCTTTCATTTAGGTCGTTTTATTTTTGCCAGAGTGTCTTGGCTTTCCACGCCAGAAATACTCTCATGGGCTTTTCAGCTGGATCTGAATGCCTTAAGGGCTGATTCTGAGGCCAGAGTGCTGTTTAGGACATCCACCATTCTATGAGTTTGCTGTGTATCCCACTTCCTATGTTGGATCGTTCTCTCCCTTTTTTGTTTTATCGGTTAGTATTTTCAGACACTAGTCTTGTTTATGTGATCCCTTTGATTCTTAGTCCTATCATTATGATCAATTGTGAACAGAAATTGATCAAATGGACTAGTGAGATGGCATTGGTTCATGCCTCCTTGATGGGATTGAATTGGAATCCCCTGGTATGTTTCTAACTCTACCGTTTGGGGCAAGTCAGCTTGAGCATGTCCCAAATTGTACATCTCTTCCCTCTCTTATTCCCACTCTTATATTTAACAGGGATCACTTTTCAGTTAAGTTTCAACACTTAAGAATAACTGTGTATTAATTACAGAATTCAACCAATAGTGTTAAGTAGAACAGACAAAAAAAAAATACTAAGCTGGATAACATATTAAGTTGTTCATCAACAGTCAGGGCAAGGGCTGATCAAGTCACCGTTTCTCACAGTGTCCATTTCACTTTAACAAGTTACCTTTTTGGTACTCAGTTGTCACTGATCAGGGAGAACATATGATATTTGTCCCTTTGGAACTAGCTTATTTCACTCAGCATAATGTTTTCCAGGTTCCTCCATTTTGTTGCAAATGACCGGATTTCATTGTTTTTGACTGCTGTATAGTATTCTATAGAGTACATATCCCATAATTTCTTTATCCAGTCTACTATTGATGGGCATTTAGGTTGATTCCATGTCTTAGCTATTGTGAATTGAGCAGCAATAAACAACTCAATGATTCTTAAATCTTGTGCAATATGATTTTATTCTGCACACTTAATTGAAACTACTCCACAAAAAAACTCTTGGCTTCCTTGGATACTTCAGTCTCTTTTTTTAGCATTGCATATTTAGTCATGTACTTCTTGAAATGATTGATCTTTTCTTGACTGCCATAATACCTATTATACTACTTCTCTGTCTCTCTTCAAGGACTAGTTTACCTATGGCATGCCATGGAAACCCATGGAATGTTATCCTAGTTCTGTGTTTTCTCACTGTATACTTCTAAAGCAGCGTTTTTTAGTAGAAGTAGAATGTTAGCCATGCATATAGTTTACAATTGTCTCATAGTTTAAAAAGTTTTAAAAAGCTGAATTTAATTTTAATACATTTTAACCCAACATATGGGTAATATTATTGCAACATGTAATCAGTAATAGAATCAATGAAACATTCTACATTTTTTTACAAAGTCTTGAAAATCTGTGTGTATCTTATTTTTTTTAAAAAAGCTTTATTTATTTGAAAGGCAAAGTTACAGAGAGAAAACAAGAGATAGCAAGAGAGCTCTTCCATCCACTGATTCACTTACCAAATGGCTGCAACAGCCTGCACTGGGCCAGGCGGAAACCAGGAGCCTGAAGCCTAATCTGGGTCTCTCATGTAGGGACGGGGGCCCAAGCACTTGAGTCATTTTCTGTTGCTTTCCCAGGCGAATTACCGCAGAGCTGAATCAGCAGTAGAGCAGCCAGGATCCAAACTGGAACCTATATAGGATGCTGGTATTATAGGTGGTGGCTTAACCCACTGCACGACAACACTGGGCCTTGTGTGTATCTTATACTTAGAGCACCTCAATTTGGATACCAAATTTTCAAACGTTAAAATGAAATGCATGGGGACTCTACTGTCGCGTAGTGGGTAAAACCTCTGTCTTCAGTGCCAGCATCCCATATGGGCGTTGCTTGGAGTCTTGGCTGCTCCACTTCTGATCCAGCTCTCTGCTATGGCCTGAGAAAGCAGTGGAAGATAGCCCAAGTCCTTGGGCCCCTGCACCCACATGAGAGACCAGGAAGAACCTCCTGGCTCCTGGCTTCAGATGGGCACAGCTCCAGCCGTTGTGGCCAGTTGGGGAGTGAACCAATGGATGGAAGCCCTCTCTCTCTCTGCTTCTGCCTCTCTCTAACTCTGCCTTTCAAATAAATCTTTAAAAAAAATGAAATGCAGTAAGACAACAATGGAAAAATATTGCATATTGCTTTAAATGTAGGTGACTTAAAATTAAAGAATTTAGTTCCTCAGTTGCAGTAATTCTATTCCATGTCCTCAATAACCACATGAAACCAGAGGCTACCATTCTGGGAAGTGCAGTTTAGAGTAATCTAATCCCATACATTTTAATGACTCCAGATCTCTTTCCTGAACTCCTGAGTCGTAGTGGCAGTGGTGCCCTAGAAAGCCTCATGTCTAAGGGAACTTGAAAATCACTACATACAAAAATGGACGCAGCTCTTCATTGCATCCCTGCTCGCCATGTCCATTACTTTAGGCAATGGCATGTTTCCTGCCAGGCTAGTTGCTCAAAGCTTGAGTTCTCCCTTTCCCTCAGCCTAATCCCATCAATGACTATGCTAAATACTAATAAGGTTCCTCAAAACATATTTTTGAAAACCCATTCACCTCTCTATTTTTGCATCTACTATGCATTTTAGGGTAATGTTTTTCAAACTCTATGGTACCAGTGACTCATCTGGGGACCTCATAAATTTAGATTCTAATTCAGAAGTTCTGGGCAGGAGCATGAGCTCTTCATCCCAGCCGACTTCCAGGTGCTGCAGCTGCCTGTTAACCACCTAAACAGAAAGGGTTTGGGCCACCCTTAAAGTCTCTTAGTTTTTCTGCTACTTAAAAAATATTTATTTTAAAGATTTTATTTACTTGAGAGGTAGAGTTACAGAGAGGTAGTGTTACAGAGAGGGAGAGACAGAAAGGTCTTCCATCTTCTGGATCACCCCACAGATGGCTGCAATGGCCGGAGCTGAGCAAATCTGAAGCCAGGAGCTTCTTCCGGGTCTCCCACAGGGGTGCAGGGGCCCAAGCACTTGGGCCATCTTCTACTGCTTTCCCAGGCCATAGCAGAGAGCTGGATTGGAAGAGGAGCAGCCAGGACTTGAACCAGCACCCATATGGGTTTCTGGTGCCCCAAGCAGGGGCTTAGCCCACTATGCCACAGCACCAGCCCCTATTTATTTTAAAGGCAGAGTGCGGGGGGCGGAGGGGGAAGAGGGAGGGAGGAAGGAGGGGGAGAGAGAGAGAGAGAGAGAGAGAGAGAGAGAGAGATCTTCCAGCTACTCATTCACTCCCCAAATGGTCACCACAGCCAGGGCTGTGCCAGGCTGAAACCAGAGCCAGGACCTCCATACTGGTCTCCCACATGAATGACAGGTGCCCAAGCATTTGGACCATCATCCACTGCCCTGGCAGGCGCATTAGCAGGGAGCTGGATTGGAAGCAGAGCAGCTGGGTCTCAGACTGCTGCTCTGATAAAGGAAGCCAGTTTTGAAAGTGACAGCTTAACTTGCTGTGCCACAGCTCCTGCCCTCTTTGCTACTTTTAATACTTCCTTCCTCTAATCCATTTGCTACACTGCGGCCAGAGTGGTCTTTATAATGTGTTAATCTGATCATTGTAATATTTTGTTTGATAGCCATCAGTAATTACTCTTTGGTTTCAGAATGAATCTTTATGGATCCTCCTTACCTCTTTAGCTTTACCTCCTAACACTCAAGCTCTCTCTACCCCATCTTGCTTATGTTCTGCGTGTGGATGGCTAGAAGGTCCTTTGTACATGCTGTCTGCTCTGCTTCGTATTCTCTCCCGTTCCCTTTGCTCTGGTAATTCTTCCTTAGATATCAGCTGAGATTTTATACCCTGCTGGAAAACTCGTTCTGATTCCCAAGATAGGATAGTCTCTGTTTTTCCTGTAACATTCTGCTGCCCTTAATCACACTGCTTTGTAATCCCTTATTTTTAAATAAGATTTATTTTATTTATTTGAAATATAGATTTACAGAGAGAGGTAGAGACACACAGAGAGAGAGAGAGGTCTTCCATCTGCTGGTTCACTCCCCAGATGGCTGCAATGGCTGGAGCTGTGCTGATCTGAAGCCAGAAGCCAGGAGCTTTTTCTAGGTCTCCCACTTGGGTGCAGGGGCCCAAGCACTTGGGCCATTCTCCGCTGCTTTCCCAGGCACATTAGCAGGGAGCTGGATCGGAAGTGGAGCAGCAGGGACTTGAACCGGCTCCCATATGGGGTGCTGGCACTACGGGCATTGGCTTTACCCACACTACGCCACAGTGCTGGCCCCTGTAATAGCCTATTTATTTGCCTTTTTTTCCTGATAGATGCTAGACTTTTTAAGAACAAGAACTCTCTCTTTTTCTAAATTTGAGAATCAGAAAGACAGACAAATAGGCGGAAGAACTTCTGTCTGCTGGTTCACTCCCTAAGTGCCTGCAACAGCTAGGGCTAGGCCAGGCCAACGCCAGGAGCCAGGAACTCACTCCAGGTCTCCCATGTGGGTGACTGAGACCCAAGTACTTTGGCTGTCATCACTGCCTCGGAGGGTTGACATTAGCAGGAAGTGGGAATCAGGAGCCAGAGCCAGGTATCAAATCCAGGTACTTTGATGTGGAACATGAGTGTCTTAATCATCATTTTAACTGCCAGGCTAACTCTTTTTTTAATTGTTGGAAAACAACAGATTCTCAATAGATATTTTTGAAAGACTGAGTGAGATATAAGGGCAGTATGCTTTGCAGAGAAGTAACTGCTTCCTCAAACAAAATGAAATAAAATGGCCTTATATTCTAGTGGCCTCTTGCTTGAGGATTTCGGAATGATTTCTAAAAGTATAGGTTAAAGTATGAGAGATGGTTGGGGCCTTGTTTTCATTATGGAATGATATTTTCAAAGACCTTAATTTATTCCTGGTTTCTTTAATATAATATACACACAGAAGATGGTATTTTTCAAAATGCATTTTTTACTTTCTAAAATTTATTTGACAGGTAGTTATATTCAGTGAGAGAAAGAGACAGAGAGAAAGGTCTTCCTCCCATTGGTTTACTCCCCAATGGCCGCTACGGCTGGTGCTGCACTGATCTGAAGCCAGGAGCCAGGTGCTTCCTCCTGGTCTCCCATGTGGGTGCAGGGCCCAAGCACTTGGGGCATCACTGCCTCCCAGGCCACAGCAGAGAGCTGGACTGGAAGAAGAGCAACCAGGACTAGAACCTGGTGTCCAAATGGGATGCTGGCACCGCAGGTGGAGGATTAACCAAGTGAGCCACGGCGTCAGCCCCCCAAATTGCATTCTTTGAAACACTAGTTCTGTCAGATACTCTATGGAAAAAGTCTTCCATGACCATATAGCTTAGGAATCACAGTATGATCTTCCCATCTCTTAAAATTAGTAGACCCAGATTATGTTCTTAACCCTTGGCTTCATCCTGGCTCTTGCAGGCATCTGGGGAATGACCTGACAGCAGAGATCTCAGTTTGTCTCTCTGCTCTTTAAATAATAAACATTTTATTTATTCTAAAAAATTCATCATGCAACATATTTATATCCCAAAGACTGAAACATCCTTACTGAAAATCTATTTAAATGTGTTTAACTTGTTTTTCTAGTTTGTTTGATTATAGAATTCCATTTTAATTCTGATTGAAAAATTTAGTGATGTAAGAGAAATTGACTCTTCCAGGCACTAAATTTAATATGGAATAAAAGTCGTTTCTGTATTTCAAGATCTGCTATTTTTTCCCATTTAGAGCATGAGGTAGTCTAATATGTATCAGATATCTGAGGCATCACTAAATTGAACATTTTTTATTTAAATGATCAAAAATAATTATTTTCTAACCAAGAACCAGAGTTTTCTTATATATAATCAGCACTAGTACTTGGCTTCACTTTCCTAAAGAGTCAGTGTGAGGTTTTGTTGGCAGTGACGCACAAAGGACAATAAAACTGTGTTACTGTGTAGTGGTTAAGGTTACATCCTCTAGAGGCAGGTAGCTTGGGTTCAAAACCTGACTGACTATACCATTTACTGGTATGATCGTATCAAGTTAATCTGACTCTCTCTCTTTGTTTTTTCATCTGTAAAATGAAGTGACCACAATATCTACCTAAGAAAATTGTTCTAAGTTATAAATTTATATAAGACTCTTAGATTAGTCCCTGATACACCCTAGGTGCATGTTAAGAATTAGGAATAGGGGCCAGCGCTGTGGCATGGTGGGTTAAGGCCCTGACCTGCAGCGCCAGATCCCATATGGGCACCAATTCAAGTCCTGGCTGCTTCACTTCTGATCCAGCTTTTTACTATGACCTGGGAAAGCAGTAGAAGATGGCCCAAGTCCTTAGGCCCCTGTACCTGTGTGGGAGACCTGGAAGAAGTTCCTGGCTCCTGGCTTCGGATCAGCTCAGCTCTGGCTGTTGCAGTCATTTGGGGAGTGAACCAGTGGATGGAAAACCTCTCTCTCTCTCCGGCTCTATCTTTTTCTGTAACTCTGTCTTTCAGATAAATAAAATAAATCTTTTAAAAAAATCTTTTTAAAAATTAAATATGAGTTGATATCAAAGAATTAAAAATAAATACCAGGTTTGATATAAACCAAGGACATTCATTGTCCAAGTGACCTACTAGCACATACCTTTGAAACACAGCTTCAAAGACCTATTCAAACTGTCATATATCTTTGGGGCTTCTTTGGCAGGATGAAATGAGTGGTGGGTAACTATACTAAGTATGCATTATATATATCTTAACATTTGCTTGTTTATTTGAGAGGTAGATACAGCACTCAAAAAGATGCTCCACATCACATATCATTGCAAAGTGCAAATTAAAACAGTAAGGAGATACCACTCACACACCTACTGGAACATTGTAATCTAGAATACTCCCAACATCTGGTGCCAGTGAGGATGTGCAGCAATAGGAGCTCTCATTACTTGCTATTAGGAATGCAAAATGGTACAACCCATTTGGAAGACAGTGACAGTTTCTCACAAAAATTAAACAGATACTACAATGGAATAGTTTTCAGCACTTAAAAGAAAACAAAAAACAAAAAACAGAGCTATCCAGCCATTGCTCCAATGCATAGTACAAAGTGAAAGAAACTGATCGAAAAGGCTACTTACTGTATAAGTCCAACTATATGACATTCTAGAAAACTATGGAGAGAGTGAAAAGATCATTAATTGCCAGGGATTAAAGGGAAGAGGGATAAACAGGCAGAAAACAAAGGGTTTTAGGTCAGCAAAATAACTCCACATGGTACTATAATGATAGGTACATATTGTATTTGTTGCATCTGTTTCTACATCAAACTAGGAGCTTCTTGAAGGAGGGAATTATGTCTTAGTTATCTTTCTACCTTTGTATTCGTATCACCTTACATCACTCATCAAGAGTGAACCCAAATGTCAACTCTGGGCTTTGCATCATAATTATGAGTATAGGTTCACTGATTTATAAAAACAAACAAAACCCCATACAGCACTGTGGTGTGGGATGTTGATAGTGAGGAAAGTTGTGTGTGTGTCTTTGCAGGGCAGTAGGTACAGGAGAACTCTGTACTTTCTGCTCAGTTTTTCTGTGAACCCAAAACTACTCTTAAAAAGTGGTCTGAGCAAAGTGAAATAGAGCAAAAGGATGACCATTGTGGTGAAGATTGTGAAGCCTTGGGCTAAGTTATCAAATTTTTCCAGCCATGTGAAAATAGGTTTGTATGCCCTGATGATGAGGGGATGAATGGAATGTGGTATATACATATCATGGGATTTTTATCATATAAAAGGGAGGGATTTCTGAAACATGCTATAATTGTAGGTGAACGTTCAAGACATTACGCTAAGTGAAATAAAAGTTACAAAAAGACAATTACTGTATGATTTCACTTATATGAGGTATCTAGAGTAGTCAAATTTATAGAAATAGGAAGTAGAATGGTGATTGTCAGAGACTGTGGGAGGGAGACATGGAGGCAGAGTTGTTTAATACATGTAGTGTTTCAATTTCATAAGATGAAAAGAGTTCTGGAGATTGGTTGCACAATACTGTAATATACTTAATGAATTATACACTCCTGAATTATACACTTAAAAATGGTTAATATGGTAAATTTTGTGTTATGTGTATTCATTACAATTGAAAATAAAAAAAGGCTTGCAGCAAAAGTCACCATAAGTTTTCAAAAGTTTACTTTTGTATTCTAGCCTTATTTTTTGTTGTAATTGTGTTAATTTGTGTATCTGATTCATTCTTTTGCTTTTACTGATCTTTAGCTAGCAACACAGTGAAAGACTACAAAATTATCTAAGCAGCTGTTCATGGTTAGGTTGTACTTGGAGAGCTTTGGTGTTGGGAAAAGGCCAAGCTGGAAAAAGAGAGATAATAGCTTTTCCATGTGCAATTTGTGAAGATTTGCTGATAAAATATTGGTTTTCTAAGCCATACTTGTATTGTGCCAATAGCAGTAGTGATGGCTTTTGTAAGTGAAAAAAGGGGGAGAGAGAGAGAGAGAGGGAGAGAGAGAGAGAGAAGGAGGGAGGGAGAGAGAAGGGGATATCAGCCTTGGCAAAAGAATACCAAATGTAAAATTCTCCTTTAGAGATTTGAATTTAGCGAACCATTTTAAAGCAATCCTGCCAATAATGTAAATTAGACACATTTGTTAGTAGCAGCAAACGATATTGATAAGGGGTTTCCTAGGAAGAAACTAACCACTTAAATTTGCATGTGGTGGCTGTGAAACAAGCCCTGGAAATGTGATTAGTAGCCTCTGATAAAGCCTTTGAAAGGATTATAGCAAGAATTCAAATTCTTGGGTGACACTTATATTTACATGACATGAGAGCATGTCCATCACATTTCATCAGGGAAGAACAATAAGTCAACACAGATTATGTTTTATATGCCAGACACTGTGGTAAGGTGATATGGATACGAAGATGAAAAGATGAGTATAACATAATTCCCTCCTTAGAGAACCTCCTGGTCTGCTATAGAAACAGATATTGATGCAATGAGTGTGATGTGGGAAGTGCAGTGAAGGAAGAATGAACATGGTCCTTTGGGATCACAGGGGAACATATTGCTAATCAGGATGTGGCATATAGAAAGTTGTCCATGGTGTAATACCTTTTAAAGTTTTATTTCTGAAGGCTGACCAAAACATGTTAGACAAGGAGATATTTGATCTGACCTGAGAGAATGATGAAAGTTTCATCAGGCAAGGAAGATATATTTAGAAGAAAGAAGACAGAAATATGAACTTGTTTGAGGAGTTGGTGATTTCAGTTTAAATATATTGAGTTTGGGGATCATTTATATTGGCTTTATAAAACTTGAAGCATTAAATTTGAGAAATCATTGATGTACTCATATAGTAAGATAAAATCTTAAAAATTATAAGGGCATCATACTATTTTTCACTAATGTTTTTCCTGAAAAGAGTACTTGGTAGAACTTTGATTTTTTTATTGGCTTGTATATTAATTTCACCAAAATCCAAAAACCTTTTTAGCATTTGAATTGTGAAATACAATTATGTGTATATTTAAAGCAATGTAGCATTTTATAATTTTAAAATATTGTTACTCTGTTTTATGCCTGTGCTTTTATCACTTTCTCAAATGGTTTGCTCATCTGATGTGTATTCTCCTTAAAAATGATAACCCAGACACAGCTGATCATCTTGTCAAAGCCTGACCTAGAGGATCCATGAACAACTTTAGTTCTTCAAGCCTACAGTAACGGAAGCAGTTGCCAAAGCACTGGACTGAGCACCAGTGACCGTGTGGATGTGTCCTGTTTATTTTCAAGGTCAGTTCTCACAGACAGTGTCTGTCTTTCTGGGAAGGGGGTCACCCAGGGAATCAGAGAGGGAATCAGCCCGACAATCTCTACAGCTCACGGGTTCGACTCCTCTGTGTGAGAAGGGAGGCAGTCAGCAGCCACGGAGGGCCGCTCTGCCTCCTAGTTCGGAGTAGGACCAGACGAGCCCTTCAGTGAACGTTAAGCTGATCCTGTCAGGCCAGGAGAGTGTTCCCATCACTCGGAGCCCACAGGAGAGCAGGCTCGGCCTCTGTCTAGTCTCTCCTCCCACCTCCCGAGAGCAGGGTGGGCCCTCACCACGTGAGCCATCCGATGACAAACGTCTCACGAGTGATTCTCCATGTTTTCTTTTCTTTTAGAAAAGCCACCCTTTTGTCCACAGAATCAAGTTTCAGTTCCTAGTTTCTTTTGTGTCTCATACATTCTCTTGTTTGGTATTCCCACTGGTCATATACATGTTCTGCGTTTTGCCTCCGTTTGGCTCTATAAAGAGGGGAGGGGAAGGGAGGGAATCGAGTGCTCCCAGCTGCAGCTGCTCTTCTGCTAATGTACCAGAAATCCGTGTGCCATCAGGAGGATTAATTTCCATTCCAGGACTCTCATCTACATTAGAAATGTCTAACCTTCCTGTACACGTATCCTTTTTTTCCCCCTCTGGTTTTCATTTCAAAGGCCCCTGCACATGGTTCTGCTTCAGGCATCTGATTGATTAAAGCTAGGATTTAAATGTCTCTAATCCTCAGGCTTAGTCCCTGATAATGGGATGGAAACCTGTATAGCTTCCTTTCATGCCACTGCACTAGTCTGATGTTTGGTTGTTTCACAAACTCAAGGGCATGGATATTGACTTGGGCTAACTTAGGCACAGGAGAGTCATTGGAGGACTATTGGGAAAAAGTGATGGGAGCCAGGAGATTCAGGTTTGGAAATGAGCGGGATTCAAGTGAAGGAGTGGGCAGTAGGAACACTGGCAGTTTCCTCTCTCCAGAAGGGATGAGTGCAGGTCATCCCTGCCTGAGTATGCCCCACATTTTCCTGCTGCACGTGTGTCCCCCCACCCCCATCAGTCTGAGTCACACAAACAGCATCTGAGAACTGAGCACAGGTTCAGCCCCTGGGCCTGCTGAGTGAAGGAGGGCGAGGGTCTGTTTCCTGCAGCATCAGTGATGGAATGTGGCCACGAGGAATTACTGCTCACCAAGATTACAAAATTTCCCTTTGTAAATTCCAAAAGGAAGCGTGCATGGTCTTAGTGCATTCCAAGCAAAACAAAATGCCAGCCAGGGCTGTGTTTTCCATGGACCAGTTGAAATGGAGGAGAATGGGACTTCTTTTAGACAAGCCACGCTTTAGCCCACAGAATAAAGTTTCAACTCCTAGTTTCTTTTTAAGAATGGGAGGAAATGGGAAGGAGGTCGAAAGAAAATGGAAATGGGAAAAATTGTTTCTCAGCAGTTGATACATCAACATACGAGCCATTGTGGCTTTTTTCTCTAGCATGATATTTTTAAAAAAATTTTTTATTTGTATATATCTCATAAATACAACATTAGGAACAAAGTAATTCTACCCACCATATCTGCCCTCCCACCCACTCTCCCCCACCACTTCCTCCTCCCTTTCCTGTTCAGTCTGAGAAAGAAAAAGAAAGAAAAAGAAAGAAAAAAGAATGGAATAAAAATAATAATAATAAAAACTAAGAGAACTGTTGCCCAATAGTCTAGACAAGGGCTGTTCTATGTTATTGCTTCTTGAAGGTGATTTCGCTTTTTTCCCCCCTTCCTCTTTCCCTTCCTTCCTTCCCCTTCTTTCCTTTTAGAAACTTAATTGTCTTTAAAGAAGAACTCAAGGATGATACATCTTTTTTGGGCTCTTAGAGATAACTAACTTATGAGACATCATAATATCCTTCACTTAATACACTAAAAGGAAGTGATTCTTGAGAACAAATTTTACTATTAAGTCTCATGATAAAACTCTTTGGGGATAGAAGTCCTGCATGGGAAGTTAGTACACAGTGACGCTTGTTGTTTATTTATTTATTTTAAAGATTTATTTATTTATTTGAAAGGCAGAGTTAGAGAGAGGCAGAAGCAGAGGCAAAGAGAAAGAGGGAGAGAGAGAGAGGGAGAGAGAAAGAGAGTCTTACATCTGCTGGTTCATTCCCTAAATGGTGGCAATGGCCAGAGTTAGGCCAATCTGAAGCCAGGAGCCAGGAGCTTCTTCCAGGTCTCCCACATGGGTGCAGGGGCCCAAGGACTTGGGCCATCTTCTACGGCTTTCCCAGGCCATAGCAGAGAGCAGGATCAGAAGTGGAGCAGCCAGGACTCAAACCAGTGCCCATATGGGATGCCAGCTCTGCTATGCCACAGCACTGGCCCCTTTTGTTGTTTATTTAACAAATAACACACTTATGTATGACATCAGTGATCACCCAAGGCTCTTTTTTTTTTTTTTTTTTTTTGACAGGTAGAGTTATAGACAGAGAAAGGTCTTCCTTCCTTGGTTCACTCCCCTAATGGCTGCTATGGCTGGTGCTGCACCAATCCAAAGCCAGGAGCCGGGTGCTTCCTCCCAGTCTCCCATGCGGGTGCAGGGACCCAAGCACTTGGGCCATCCTCCACTGCCCTCCTGGGCCACAGCAGAGAGCTGTACTGGAAGAGGAGCAACCGGGACTAGAACCTGGGGTACCAGCGCTGCAGGTGGAGGATTAGCCAAGTGAGCCACAGCGCCAGCCCACCCAAGGCCCTTGACATGAGTTGCCTCAGCTATGGAAGCCTTTTGGATCCACTAGCTCAACAAGTGTAAATTCTCTCCTGCCACAGGGGTCTTATATATAGGATATTTTTTTTGCCAGAGTGCTTCTATGCCTGATGTGCTCCCCCTGGGCTTTTCAGCCAGACTGGAATGCCTTGAGGGCTGATTCTGAGGTCAGAGTGCTACTTAAAGCAGTTGTTATTCTATGAGTCTGCTGTATGGACTGCTTCCCATGTTGGAGGCTTCACTCCATTTGAATTCTGTCTATTATTGTTTCCAAACACTTAGTCCTATTTACATGATCACTTTAACACTTGATCCTATCTATATGGTCACTTTACCACTTAATCCTATCCATTTGATTTTTATAACACTTAAGCTGCTATTTTTACCAGCCAGCTTAAGGGAATTTGGGGTCTTATGGCAAGTTGTTAAGCTGTACCCTTAGAAATTCATAGGAATATATGCAGGACTATTACTACTTTGCAGCTACAAACTTCATACATTTTCACAATTAGGACCTTGGTAATTCTTCCCACCATGCCTGCCCTCCCATCCACACTCCCACCCCTTTTCCTCTTCCCTTTCTTATTCTCACTCTTGTTCTTTACTAAGATATATTTTCAATTAAATTTATACATATATGGTTAACTCTATGTGCAGCCTGAACTTAAAGGCTCTCTGAGAGCACAAGGGTATGGAAGCATGTTGCTATGGTATCGATGTGGTTTGTTCTACAAAGGTTCATGTGTTGGGAGCTTGATTCCCAGTGTGATGGTATTGAGAGGTGGGAGAATATTCAAAAAAATGAAAAGAAAAAAGGGGTGGGACCAAGTGGAAGAGGTGAGAACAGTGGGGACATCACCCTTGGAAGGGATTAGGTAGTTCTCACAGGACCCTTTGCTGGTCTCTGGCTTCCTCTCTTGCCATGTGATCTTTTCCCCTCAAACATGCTCCTGTCATTGTGACACCATCTGCCGTGAAGTGCCACAGAAAGGAAATCCCTTGCCTTTCTGAATAAGCCTCTTTCTTTGTAAAAGATTTATTTACTTATTTATTTGAAAGAGAGAGAGAGAGAGAGAGAGAGAGAGAGAGAGAGAGAGAGAATCTCTTCCATCTGCTGGTTCACTTCCCAAATGCCCATAACAGCTGGAGCTGGGCCAGGCCAAAAACAGGAGACAGGAACTCCATCTGGACCTCCCATTTTTTGTGGCAGGGACCTGGGTATTTAAGTCATCATCCACTCTTCCCGGGCACATTAGCAGGAGACTAGATGGGAAGTGGAATAGCCAGTTCTCAAATTGGCATTCTGATATGGGATGCAGGCATCCCAGGCAGTGGATTAACCCACTGTGCCATGACACCTGCCCCAACAAACTTCTTTTCTTTATAAAGCACCCAGATTCAGATATTTCGTTACAGCAATGGAAAACAAAGATCGGGGCTGGCACCGCGGCTCAATAGGCTAATCCTCCACCTTGTGGCGCCGGCACATCGGGTTCTAGTCCCGGTTGGGGTCCTGGTTGCCCCTCTTCCAGGCCAACTCTCTGCTGTGGCCTGGGAGTGCAGTGGAGGATGGCCCAAGTGCTTGGGCCCTGCACCCCATGGGAGACCAGGAGAAGCACCTGGTTCCTGGCTTCAGGTCAGCGCGGTGTGCCGGCCGTGGCGACCATTGGAGGGTGAACCAACGGCAAAGGAACACCTTTCTCTCTGTCTCTCTCTCTCACTATCCACTCTGCCTGTCAAAAACAAAAACAAAAACAAAAGCAAAAACAAACAAACAAAAAAAAAACCAAAAAACAAAAAAAAAAAAAAAAAAAAGAAAAGGAAACAAAGATCCACATCTTGGTGATCTAGATGTAGCGTTACTCTCTTTTACCACCAGATGGTGCTTTATGTACAGCTAGTGTAACAGGGATCTTGGGGAAGTTCTTAAACACCTGCAGGATTAAAAGCTCATTTGCTTAACAATGATTAAATAAATATTGAGAAAGTGAGGGCGCAGATGAGGGACCCTTAACCTCTACATCTGTACAGATAGGGTGGGAAAGGTTTCCTAACAACAGCTGAGACTTGGGTGCAGGGACAAGATAGCAATTGGGAGAGGAATTTCAGTTTGAGAACCTCTGTAAGTAGTCTTGAGAAAACTCAATGCCTTCTAGAAGTAGCAAATGGTCCCCGGTAGAGGAAACAGGATGAACAAAGGTGTGTAAAATGTGTGCATAGATTTAGATAAAATGGTGGCTACTTAATTGTCTAGCTTATTACTGAGATTGTCTAAATTTAGCACCCTACGTCCTGACCTTGTAGAAGCAGGTCATCTCTTTTGAATAACTACCTCATTTCTGCCCCTCAGAATCCCCCCTGCTTCCTTTAGACAGTCTTTGTTCTCCAGCCTCCCCATTTTCTTGTTCTCTGTACTAGAAGAATACTGGAACAGGCTCATTGCAAAACGGTTTTGTCTTAAGTACATTGCCCTCCAAATGTTTATGGAACACTTACGCTCTCTATATGGAAGCACAAGAAAAACTCCAACTCTTAAGGACTGATGCATGCATTCTGTTTGTATCCTATCTCATTACTTAAGCAATCATTATGTATTGGGTTCTTATGTCAGATACTGTGTTATCACTTTATAAATGTCATTTAATCCACATACAACCTGGAATTATCATGATTCTCATTTTATGGACAATAAAACTGGAACACAAAAATAAAACCGCTTGTCCCAGGGTTTCAGAATAGAAAATGAAAGGCCTAGGATTTAGTTTTCCTCTAAAGAGTCTCTTTGTATCATTCAGGTCTCTGCTCAGATGTAATCTCAGAGAAGCCTACACTGACCTGTCTATCTAAAGTAGCCATCTGACTCTACAACCAATTGTCCTGTCTTATTTTACTTTGTAGCAGCATTACCTTGTTTATATTTTTATTGTCTGTATCCCTACCAGACTGTGATCGCTGTAAGAGCAAGCTCTTGGTGTGTTCGACACTTTTACACCACTACTAGGTTAGAGTCTGGCACATCATAGGTAGCTCTACAAATTTTTGTTGAATGATTGACTCTCAGACCCAAACTGTTAGCCTCTATGCTATATTTTGTCTATATATATATTTTGTTTATATATATATATAAAATATATATATGTATACATATATTGTCTATATATAGAGGGTTAGGAAGGTTTAAATTTTCAGTGCCCTGATATGAAATAGTAGCCTGCCGAAAGCTTATGCATGCAATTTGCCAAACTATGTACATTCGTGTTTTATACTCTTAAAATTAGAGGCAGGATTTGGCACAGCAGTTAAGAAGCCCATGTTCCATATCAGAGTGAGATCCAACTTTGTTTCTGATCCAGCTTCCTGCTAATGCACGCCTTGGGAAGGCAGCAGATGATAGGTCAGATACTTGGGTCCCTGCTACCCACATGGGAGATGAGCAATCAGTTCCTTGCTCCTGATTTTGGTCTGGTCCAGCCCTGACTAGTGTGTGAGCATTCAGGTAGTCAACTAGCAGGTGAAAGATCTCTTGTTCATCTCTGTATCTCAGCCTTTCATATAAAATGATATATAAAATTTAAAAAAATAAGAGCTTAATAGAGGAAGATAAAGAAATCTTAAGTATGTATGTATTTTAAATAATATATGCCCTGGTGTGACTACCATCCAAAATATAGAGCATTTTTTAGCCTCCAAGGAAGTTCTCTTGTGTTACCTTCTAGTAGGTGCTCAACTGCTCCTACCTGAGAATTCTGATTTCTGTTAGGAACAAAGCTGCTATAAACATTCTTCTACAAGGTGTTACAGATACACTTAATATGTTACTGGGGATATACTGATCAACAGAACTTCTGCATCATGGGGTAGGTTAATGGTCCCCTTCCATTCTTGAGTAGTTCTCATTTGAGGGTTCTGCCCATTTACAAAACATTTTATTATTATGTAGACTTCCTTCTGTATTTAGATACAATCCTTTATTGGATGTATCTGCTTGTACTGCAGATGTATTCTCCCGGTTTGTGATTGCCTATTCAATTTCCTTCTAATGTGTTTTGATAGTAAAAATTCTTAATTTTAATGAAGTAAAATTAATCAATTTTTTTCTTTTAAGGTTACTGATTTTTCTGCCATGTTTAAGAAATCACTGTTATGGCAAAGTTGTAAAGTTATTTTTCTGTTTTCTTACATAACTTTTATATTTAGGTTTTTTAGAGCCTTCATATTAGGTTTATGATCTACCTTGAATTAATTTTGGGGTTTGATATAAGGTAGGGCTTATTGTTTTTCCTGTACAGATGTATCATTGCTGAAGCACCACTTAATGAAAAGACTATCATTTACCTGTGAAATTCAGTGAAGTGACTCCTTTGTCAAAAATCAAGTTTAGAGGATATTTCTGGACTGCTTTGTTACATTGTTCTCTTTGTCTTTCCTTCCACCAGCACCACACTGTCTTAATTACAGTAGATTTAGAGTCATTCTTGTACTCTAATAGTGAAGTTCTCCAACTTTATTCTTTAAACTTGTTCTTGGTTATTAGGTTCCTTGCATTTCTGTCTAAATTTAAGATTCAGCCTGTTAATTTCTGCCACATACTTCTGTGGATTTTAGTAGATTGGTTTTGCTTTGAATCTACAAATCACATTATGGGAAACTGACATTTTATCAACATCCAGAATTTTTATTCATGTGCATGAGATGGCTTTTCATTTACTTAGGCCATATTTAATTTCTCTCAGTAATATTTTGGGATTTTTATATTTGCTGTATAGAATTCTTCTTAAATTTGTTCCTAGAAATTAGACTTTTTGATGCTACTCTAAAGGATACTTTGTTTTACATTTTAAAAAATTTTATTTATATAAGGTAGACAAATTTCATGTATCTCACATGTGCAGATTTAAAAGCATAATGATACTTCCTACCAAATCCTGCCTCCTGATCATGCTCCCACCCTCTCTCCTCCTTCCATTTAATTTTTACAATGACATACTTTATTTTATAATCGCAAACTTAACCATCCACCAAATATGAAGTTCAACAAGTAGTAAGTAGAAAAACCACTGTTCCTCAAGAGTACAGACAAGGGCTGTAAACAATAATCAAATCTCAAAGTGTCAATTTCACTCATATACATTACATTTTTTTGTGCTCTATATAGTAATTAACACAAATCAGGGAAAACATAGGATATTTGTCTTTTTGGGGCTGGCTTATTTCCCTAAGTATAATGGTTTGTTTAACATTAAAAATAGTTTTTGGGGCCTGGCGCTGTGACACAGCAGGTTAGAGCCCAGGCCTGAAGCGCCGGCATCCCATATGGGTGCCGGTTCTTGTCCTGGCTGCTCCACTTCCAATCCAGCTCTCTGCCATGGCCAGGGAAAGTAGTAGAGGATGGCCCAAGTCCTTGGGCCCCTGCACCCACGTGGGAGACCCAGAAGCTCCTGGCTCAGCTGCGGCCATTGTGGCCATCTGGGGAGTGAACTAGCGATTGGAAAACCTTTATCTCTGTCTCTACCTCTCTTTGTAACTCTGTGTTTCAAGTAAATACACAACTCTTTAAAAAAAAATAGTTTTCGTGAGTACTGAATTCTAGTTTAGCAGGTTTTTTTTTTTTCTTTCAGCATTTTAAAGTTATTATATTGTCTTGTGCTTCAGCGTTTTTACAGCAAAATCACTGGTATTTCTGATGATTGTCTTTTTCATCGTTAGTTCAACCAGTTTGATTGTGAGGTACTTAGATGTGGTTTCCTTTATATCTGTTCTAATTAGAATTTGCCAATCTTTATGATGCTGTGGCTAATGTCTTTCATTGGTTTAGGAAATTCTCAGCTATAGTTTCTCTAATGATTACTTCTTTTTCTCTTTTTCTTCTCTTTTGAGAACTTCATGTTTTACATTCTTAATATGTTAGATTAATTTTACCTTTTTTCCTCTTTGAGGCTCAAGACAGATAATTTATTGATTTAATTAAATCTAACATGTGCTATTTTTCAGTCTCCTGTTAAAGTTCTCCAATTATTTTTTATTTTTAAAAAACTTTTTAAAAATATTTTATTTATTTGACAGGTAGAGTTACATACATGAGAGGGAAAGACAGAAAGAAAGGTCTTCTATCTGCTGGTTCACTCCCCAAATGGCAGGTATGGCTGGAGCTGTGCTGTTCCGAAGCCAGGAGCCAGGAGCTTCTTCCTGGTCTCCCATGTGGGTGCAGGGACCCAAGGACTTGGGCCATCTTCCACTGCTTTCCCAGGCTACAGCAGAGAGCTGGATTGGAAGTGGAGCAGCCTGGACATTTGGTATTACCCATCTTTTTAATTGTTGCCATCCTAATGTTTTAGAAGTATTTCACTATAGTTTTAATGTTTCCTACTGATCAACGATACTGATGATCTTTTCATGTCCTTGTTTACTATTTGTACATCTGCTTTTGTTAAGTATATGTTCAAATATTTTGCTCATTAAAAATATTGAGTTGTTGCGTTGTGTGAGATTTAAAAATATGTTCTATGGGCTGGTGTTGTGATGTGGTGAGTTGGGCCACCACCTGCAATGCTGCCATCCCAAGTGTTTGCAGTTCATATGCCGGCTGACCACTTCCAATCCAGCTCCCTGCTAATGTGCCTGGGAGGGCAGAGGAGGACGGCCTAAGTCCCATCCACTTTGGGAGACCTGGAAGAAGCTCCTGGCTCCTGGCTTTGATCTGGCCCAACCCTGGCTGCTGCAACCATTTAGGGAGTGAAACAGTGCATGGAGGATCTCTCTCTGAGTCTCTTCCTCTGTCTGTGACTCTGCCCTTCAAAAAATGAATTAAAAAAATGAAAAATATATTCTATATACCAGTTGTCAATATGAGTTTTGAATATGTTGCTGTGTTGTGGTTCTCCTTTTATTTTCTTACTGGTGACGTCGAAGAGTAAAGTTTTTAATTCTGATGAAATTCAACTTATCTAATTAACTTTTATGATTCGTGGTTTTTGTCTTAAAATATTTGCTTAAGTGCAAGATCACAACATTTTTCTCATATTCTAGAAATTTTATAGGTTTAGTTTTAAATTTGGGTCGGTGATCCATTTTAAGTTAATTTATTTGGTATGAAATAAATTGGCTAACTTCTCACAGATTGCTGAAAGTCACTGCCATTACAGTTACTTCAGAATATGTGTATTTATCAGTAGTCTCTGTTCAAAAATTGTCAAGTTATTCCTTTGTTTATAGAACATACATATAGTTTTGCCTTTTTTGCGTGGTGTAATCTAATGGGGAAATGGAGCAAGTAATTGTAGGTTTAGAACTTCTGAAAGTCAAAAAGTCTTCTTTCTCATTTTTACTTTTATCATTATTTCTTTAAATAGATGAGGATTTCCTCTATTAACACTTATTGTAATTATTTCTATTTTAGCATAAAATTAAGACTCAGAAATGTTAAGATTTTGTTCAGTAATACAGCTACATTATATTGATACCAGGTTTGAACTTAGTTTTTCAAATGTCAAATTTTCACTTAAGCTTGTGTGAAATGGAAGAAAGGTACAAAATATTTACTAGATGGGCAGGTAAGATAACATGGCTTAAATATTAACATTCCCTTTTCTTCAGAATAATGTTACATATAGGAGTATCATCATATTTATTATTCATTGAGGCCACATCTATTAAGCATAGAAAAGTCTTATTATATATTATATGACTTTTATCCTGCTTGGAGTTGAGGACAGAATGGTTGACAGTGTGTTATCTCTCACTTGAAATAATCTGTTTTTAAACAGTCTGACTGGATGAATGTTCCTATACTTCTCTGGGAGCTCATTGACAGCCTGTTCTCAAGGTAACACAATTTGTCTCAATTTACCTTTCTTCAATTGTGTTGCAGGAAAAATGAATGCATTTTTTTTTTGCAGTTTCAACCATTGAAAGTTTCAAAACAGCTGTCACTCTGCCATGTTAATCCTTCTGTGGCCAGCCTTCCTTCCATGGCTCCATGGCCAGCCTTCCATGGCCAGCACTTAACCTTTCAGTTATTTATTTGGTAGATTTCTTCCATCTCTCAGAGATTTCTTTGGTTGCCTTCTGACATTTGGATTCTTTATAACATGTGATGAAATTTAAACTCCCTTTTTTGAAGATTTTATTTATTTATTTGAGAGGTAGAGTTACAGAGAGAGAGAGAGAGAGAGAGAGAGAAGGAGGGAGTAAGGGAGGGAGAGAGAGAGAGGGAGAGGGAGCGACAGAGAGAAAGGTCTTCCATCTGCTGGTTAACTCCCCAGATGGCCCCAATGGCTGGAGCTGAGCCGATCTGAAGCCAGGAGCCAGGAGCTTCCTCAAGGTCTCTCACTATTCTATGTATTTACAAACATATTTATGTGTGTATATATATATAGAGAGAGAGACAGGCAGAGTGGACAGTGAGAGAGAGACAGAGAGAAAGGTCTTCCTTTTTGCCGTTGGTTCACCCTCCAATGGCCGCCGCGGCTGGTGCACTGCGCTGATCCGAAGGCAGGAGCCAGGTGCTTATCCTGGTCTCCCATGGGGTGCAGGGCCCAAGCACTTGGGCCATCCTCCACTGCACTCCCTGGCCACAGCAGAGAGCTGGCCTGGAAGAGGGGCAACCGGGACAGAATCCGGCGCCCCGACCGGGACTAGAACCCGGTGTGCCGGTGCCGCAAGGCAGAGGATTAGCCTATTGAGCCGCGGCACTGGCAAATATATATATATATATATATATATATATATATATATATATATATATATTTATAAGTAAACTTATGTTTGAGGCAAATAAGATCAAATTACATATATTGCTATTCTTTAACTGATTTTTACTTAATGTATCCTGAAACTTTTTCAATATCAGCACATAAATAAACATCCTTCTTTTAAGCAACTCTTGATAGTGTTTTCCATTGTATGAATTTACAACTCAAGTAGTTCCTTATGATGGTCATCTTAGGTTCATTCTAAAATCTAGTATTACAGGGTGGCGCTGTGGCTTAACAGGCTAATCCTCGGCCATTGGAGGGTGAACCAACGGTAAAAAGGAAGACCTTTCTCTCTGTCTCTCTCTCTCACTATCCACTCTGCCTGTCTAAAAAAAAAAAGAAAAAAAATCTAGTATTACAAACAATGTTATAATATACAAAATTACTTCAAAAATTTGTAAACAATAGAATTAAAGCCAAGTTCATTTTGGTGCAAAAAATTTTGAAGTCCAGGCATAGTTTTTTCATAATATGCATTTTCATGAACCTTTTGAAAATCCCACATATAATATTTACATATATATTTTGAAGATTTATTTATTTATAAGACAGAATTATAGAGACAAAGAGGGAGGAGAGAGAGAGAGAGAATCTTCCAACATCTGGCTCACTCCCCAAATGGCTACAATGGCCATGGGTCTGGATCAAGAAGAATCCAGGAACCTGGAAATCCATCTGGGTCTCTCAGGTGGGTACAGAAGCTCAAGCATTTGGGCCATGTTCTGCTGCTTTCCCAGGCTCATTTGCAGGGAGCTGGATGGGAAATGGAGCAACTGGGATTCAAACTAGTGCCCATATGGGGTGTTGGCATTGCAGGCAGTAGCTTAATGAGCTCAACACTGGCCCCTCATATAGTATTTTTTTTTTTTTTTTGACAGGCAGAGTGGACAGTGAGAGACAGACAGAGAGAAAGGTCTTCCTTTTTGCCGTTGGTTCACCCTCCAATGGCCGCCGCGGTAGCGCGCTGCGGCCAGCGCACTGCGCTGATCCGATGGCAGGAGCCAGGTGCTTCTCCTGGTCTCCCATGCGGGTGCAGGGCCCAAGCACTTGGGCCATCCTCCACTGCACTCCCTGGCCACAGCAGAGAGCTGGCCTGGAAGAAGGGCAACCGGGACAGGATCGGTGCCCCGACCGGGACTAGAACCCGGTGTGCCGGCGCCGCAAGGCGGAGGATTAGCCTAGTGAGCCGCGGCGCCGCCCCTCATATAGTATTTATCAATCATTGGAAGTTGCTAGTAAACACAGAATCCACAAATCTTCACAGCATCTTTTGTCAAAAGACCTTTGACAAAAGGACAAGAAAACCCTGGAAGAAAAGTCTTTGTTATTTTTCAAGCCTCCATTTACCATCTCCAATTCATTAATAGTTAGCATTCATATCCATCTTCTGGAGATATGGACAGTTTTTCCAGAGACTGCAAGTGCCATCAACATACTTAATTCAAAATCTAACCTATTGTAATAAATGAATATATTTTTATAATTCCATTATTATCTTAAGATAGAACAATCATACTGATATTGCTGCTTGAAATTTGCTGTTATTGGAACTACTGTGAAGAGAACAGTCAGAAAAGAGTTTGTCCATTGCTTGTGCTGAGCCATCCAATAATATTCTCTGCTTATTTCCCCGAAGGATTTGAGATAGGCTACTCTGCAAGTACAAGTGCTTCAAGACCAAACACTATCAACAGTCTAAATGACAAGAGTCTGGCTGAAAAAGGGAGGAAATTATTTCCCAAGAAATCAGTTTAAGAAAGGCTCAAAACTTAGTTTTAAGTGTCTTAGTATTGGAAGTAGGGAGAGTTATAGAGCTTGATATTTTATTTTATTTATTTATTTATTTTTATGACAGGCGAAGATTTTATTTGAGAGGTAGAGTTGCAGACAGAGAGAGGGGGAGACAAAGAGAAAGGTCTTCCATCTACTGGTTCACTCCCCAAATGCCACCCCCACCTCCCCAGCTGGAGCTGGGCCAATCTGAAGCCAGGAGTCAGGAGATTCTTCCTGTTCTCCCATGTGGGTGCAGGAGTCCAAGTATTCTTGGGCCGTTTTTCCACTGCTTTCCCAGACCATAAGCAGAGAGCTGGATCTGAAGAGGAGCAGCTGGGTTACAAACCCGCACCCATATGGGATGCTGACGCTGCAGGTGGAGGCTTAACCTACTGCGCCAGAGTGCCAGCCACAAGTTTGCTATTTTATAACACAGAGGTTCTTAGTCCTATTAGATACAATGCTCCTTTTTATATAAACTATTTCACAATACCTTGTTATCCTGAAATGAGGTTTATGGATAGTACATTTTATCTACTCATACCATTTAAAATGAACATAAACACATAACTGTGGTATAATACAGAAATTAAAGATAAATAATGTGAGGTGAAATAGTATGTACAAGGTCTCCAGAAGGTTCATGAAAAATGTGTGTTATCAGAAAACTGTGCATGTATTTCAAATATTTTTGTGTCAAAAGAAGCATGCTTTTAACCACATTTTCCATAAAATTTTTGAAGCACCCTATAACTTCAACATATATCCAGGTATGACTGTACTGGAAGACACAATATCTCTACAAACTATATTCTTAGGAATAATAATTAAAATACAACATCTTACAAATATAGCCTAGCTCAGGGATGTTGGCTGATCAACTTTCAGCATCCTCATTGATTGTGATGAGACTTTTTTTTTAAAATGATGAACAATTATTCCTAAACAGTGACCAAGAATTATCTTCTCCCAGTTTACTTGTATTTTGAATTCTGAAAAAAATTAAGAGATATTGTGTTTCCTGTAAATTGGAATTTTCCCCCCAAGCTAGAATGCAGCTTTTTTTTGTTGTTTTGTTTTTCCTTTCACGGAAGTCTGATGGGATATTTCAAAATGGTGGAGAATATGAAACAATCTTTCTTGTAAAGGACTCTCTTGCACATTGCTGACAGTGTACTGTCCTTGGTCTCTGTCCACACTGTGTGTCCATAGTTCTTCCCACTTGCTGCTGTTGCTAGAACCACCTTAGCGATCAACTTGGCAGTATCTATTAAGATTGATCACAGACATTTCTCAGGAGTCACCATTCAGCTCCTACTTACAGCTAACTATAATCAGCAAAGAGTATGTACATATATCCTTCAAAGGTTTTGCATGAGCAGCATTATTGCTAATAACCTCAAATGGAAGACTCAAAAGTTGCTCAACACTGGAATGAATAAATACACTGTACACCATTCATACAAGGGAAAAATTAGCGGCAGTAAAAAACAAATTTCTACCACAGAAACCATGGAAGAGTATCACAAACACAATGTGAGTGACAAAGTCAGCCAGAAATGAATACATACTATATGATTTCAAAAGTTCAAACACAGGGGAAGTCAATGTGTAGTATTTGTTGGGATCATGCCTGGAGGGGAAATGAGGCACATTTTTGTCGCACTGATAGCATTCTATCTCTAGACCGAATGGGGTTTCCCTGAGTGATGATCTTGGATAATTAGGGGCAGAGGGGAGAGTCTGCAAGATGAGATTCGAGATGTGTATGTCATTTTCAAGTCAACAGACACCTCCGCTGTTCTTCAGTCCTCCATTTTCTAGGAGGGGAGCCCAGGAGAAACCAAACCCAAGAACAAATGCAGTTCAAATCCAAACCCTCAAGTAGATCCAGAAATGCAGCTGTCCATCCCTCCGCGCGAAAGGCGTTCCTACATTTGTCCAACGCGAATACAAATTAGCGACCGCCTGAACTGCCAAGTCTCTTTCCTGCCCGGGGTTAAGAGGGGAATGAAAACACAGTTAACAATAAAAAGTTACTTCCCACAGTTGCCTTGGGATTCCGAGTCACCTGTCACTCCGACAACGTCGGGGCTAACCTACCTTAGTGGGCGGGGCTGAGTTCCCGCTTTGACGCCCTAGCAACCGAGGAAGCCTTTGTCGCGTCCTAGCAACGCGCGCCTCTCTCGGCTCCGCCGGGTCTAATACTCTCCCTGGGGCCCCTCTCCTCCTCGGGCTCTCGCCAAAACCTCTCACCCGCGTTTCTCACTGCTCGTGGGGAGGCTTGATCTTCACACTCAGGCTCAACGCGGGCCGGCTCTCGGGGTTCTGTGGTGGGAGCCGCCGGAGAGACGGAACACGGGGGACAAACAGCAAGAAAGAACACTTAAGTTTATTTAAGAAACAAAAATAATTTAAAGAAACTCAAGATTTTGGTTATTTTTATTGTCAGGTCACATCCAAATCCCCTAGAAGAAGGGGCTGGAGAGTGGCAAAAACCATTTCTGTATAAACTGCGTGTAAGAAAGGAAGAGACGAGACCCAGTGAGGACCCAGCACAGGGTCGACCGGGGACCGAAGATGTTGGACACCATCGTCCCTGCCCTGCAGGACCTGGGCAGGCAAGTGCTGCCCACGCTGCCGTCGCTGAGCCAGGAGGGTAAGCGGCATGGGGATGGGGTCCTGAGGGCTGGATCTTCATTGACTTACGGCTAAGGCTGAACACTTTTTCCCTGGCTTGGCTTGGAGTAGCTAGGTTGCCTTGGCCACCAGCTGGTAATCAGATCAGATCTATGCTGCTGGATGCCCAGAGTTTCTTTACTAGCTCTCCTAATCAGGACAAGGAGCCAACGGGGGGTTTTAATGAACCGAGATGATGTACACAGAGTTCTTAGCCTGGGAACCAGCAGGAAGTAAGTGCTAGCTAAAAACAGCCACTCCCACTTCACTCACTGGTGCGGATGGCAACCCTTTGCCTATAGAGAAAACTTGTTATCCAGGGACCCTAAATAGTTCCTTTTCAGAATTCATGGGGACACATCAGTGCTTTTCTTGTTCTTGACATGTCCCAGTTGTATAAAGAAAATGAGAAGAACATCAGAAGATCCTGGGTAGGCTGGTGCTGTGGCTCACTTGGCTAATCCTCTGCCTGCGGCCCCGGCACCCGAGGTTCTAGTCCCGGTCGGGGCGCTGGATTCTGTCCCAATTGCTCCTCTTCCAGTCCAGCTCTCTGCTGTGGTCCTGGAGTGCAGTGGAGGATGGCCTAAGTGCTTGGGCCCTGCATCCTTATGGGAGACCAGGAGAAGCACCTGGCTCCTGGCTTCCGATCGGCGCAGTGCACCGGCCGTAGTGGCCATTTGGGTTGTGAACCAACGGAAAAAGGAAGACCTTTCTCTCTGTCTCTCTCTAACTCTGCCTGCCCCCCCCCCCAAAAAAAAAAAAAAAAGGATACTGGGTGGAGGTTCAGAAGGGGACCTGGAGGCATCTCATAGAAAACTTCACTAGGCTTGGCTGGTAGCAAGACAAAAATCTGTTTTTAGCACATTCACCCTAAAGTGACATTGATATCTGCATGTGATAGGGGCCCTTCAGAAGAAAGGTGTTCCACTGTTATTTAATGCTATAACTAGTACTCCAACAGTATTTTTTTCACTTTGTGTTGCTATATGGGGGCAAACTGTTGAAATCGTTACCTAATATATACTAAACTGATCTTCTGTATATAAAGAGAATTGAAAATGAATCTTGATGTGAATGGAAGGGGAGAGGGAGCGGGAAAGGGGAGGGTTGCGGGTGGGAGGGAAGTTATGGGAGGGGGCAAGCCATTGTAACCCATAAGCTGTACTTTGGAAATTTATATTCATTAAATAAAAGTTTAATAAACGAAAAAAAAAAAAGAAAGGTGTTCCAGAAGTGGAAGCTATTGTTGTTCTCTAGTTACTAACTTAGAAGTGTTGCCTATGTTTTATCTAAAAGACTTTAGCAGAGAATGGATACCTCTTCTTTCTGCTCCTCTGCATCACTCTGAATTTTTCCCATCAAAACAATCCTAAAAGAAGCATTAAAGATGATGGTTTTATGGTTTTCAAAAATATTTTCCATGTTTATTCATTTATCTATGTTCATTCATGTAGTTTTGAATCCTACTATATGCTGAGCACTGGAGATTTGATGGCAAAATATTTAGAATTCAGTTTAGTGGGGGAAAATATACATGAATCAAATAATCATATATGAAAAATATAAATTTATAACTGAGTCAAGTGCTATGAAGGAGGAGGCAAATGCTGTAATAAGAACATTTTTCCAAAATAAAATAATCCAAAGATTATTTTAAAAGAGCAGTTTACAGTTCACAGCAAAATTAAGAGAAAGAGACAAATAAATAGTCTGGTGCATTATGCACATCATTGTGGTTCATTTGTTAAGTGATGAGCTTACACTGACACCTCATAGTGATCTAAGGTATGCAATTTACAGTGAGGTTCATTCTTGCTATTATATATTCTGTGCCATGTGTGTAATGGACAAATGTACAATGTTATATATCATCATTATATTATACAGAGGACTTTTCACTGCCCTAGAAGTCCCCAGTTTCTTCCAACTCATCTCTACCCCCAACACAGCCCTTGGCAACTACTGATCTTTTACTATCTCTATAGTTTTACCCTTTCCAGAATGTCATATAGTTGAAAATATATAGTACGTTAACTTTTAAGACTGAATTCTTTGATTTAAATTTCCTCCATAGCTTTTCATGGCTTGATAGCTCATTTCTTTTCAGTGCTGAATAGTATCCCAGTACCAGATGGACTACTTTGTCTACCCATTTGCTTTTCAAAGGATAACTGAGTTGCTTTCAAGTTTGAACAAAGCTACAATAAACACTTATGTGGAGGTGTTTGTGTGGACATAGCTTTAATTTAGGTAAATACTAAGGAGAATGATTGCTAGATTGTATGGTAAGAGGACGTTTAGTTTTGTAAAAAACTACCAAACTACTTCCAAAGGGTCTGTGCCATGTAGCATTCTCAACAGCAAATTAAGTAAGAGTTCCTGTTTCGCCACATCATCACCAGCCTTTGGTGGTGTTAGTATTCTAGATCTTAGCCATTCTAATGGGGCGGTGTGGTGGTCATTGTTTTAATTTGTATTTCCTTGATCGTATATTATGTGGAGCACTTTTTTTTAAAACTTTTATTTAATGAATATAAATTTCCAAAGTACAGCTTATGGATTACAATGGCTCCCCCCCATAATTTCCCTCCCACCCGCAACCCTCCCCTTTCTCGCTCCTTCTCCCCTTCCATTCACATCAAGATTCATTTTCATTTCTCTTATATACAGAAGATCAGTTTAGTATATATTAAGTAAAGATTTTAACAGTTTGCACCCACATAGCAACACAAAGGGAAAAATACTGTTTGAGTACTAGTTATGGCATTAAATCACAATGTATAGCACATTAAGGACTGAGATCCTACATGAGGAGTAAGTGCACAGTGATTCCTGTTGTTGACTTAACAATTTGACACTCTTGTTTATGGCTTCAGTAATCTCCCTGGGCTCCAGTCATGAGTTGCCAGGGCTATGGAAGCCTTTTGAGTTCACCGACTCTTAACATATTTAGACAAGGTCATAGTCAAAGTGGAAGTTCTCTTCTCCCTTCAGAGAAAGGTACCTCCTTCTTTGATGACCCGTTCTTTCCACTGGGATCTCACTCGCAGAGATCTTTTTTAGGTCATTTTTTTTTTCCCCAGAGTGTCTTGGCTTACCATGCCTGCAATACTCTCATGGGCTTTTCAGCCAGATCCAAATGCCCTAAGGGCTGATTCTGAGGCCAGAGTGCTATTTAGGACATCCACCATTCTATGAGTCTGCTGTGCATCCTGCTTCCCATGTTGGATCGTTCTCTCCCTTTTTTGTTCTATCAGTTAGTATTTTCAGACACTAGTCTTGTTTATGTGATCCCTTTGATTCTTAGTCCTATCATTATGGTCGATTGTGAACAGAAATTGATCACTTGGACTAGTGAGATGGCATTGGTACATGCCACCTTGATGGGATTGAATTGGAATCCCCTGGTATGTTTCTAACTCTACCGTTTGGGGAAGTCAGCTTGCGCATGTCCCAAATTGTACATCTCCTCCCTCTCTTATTCCCACTCTTATATTTAACAGGGATCACTTTTCAGTTAAGTTTCAACACTTAAGAATAACTGTGTATTAACTACAAAATTAAACCAATAGTAGTAAGTAGGACAGACAAAAAAAAAATACTAAGCTGGATAACATATTAAGTTGTTCATCAGCAGTCAGGGCAAGGGCTGATCAAATCACCGTTTCTCATAGTGTTCACTTCACTTTAACAGGTTTCCTTTTTGGTGCTCGGTTAGTTGTCACTGATCAGGGAGAACATATGATATTTGTCCCTTTGGGACTGGCTTATTTCACTCAGCATAATGTTTTCCAGGTTCCTCCATTTTGTTGCAAATGACCGGATTTCATTGTTTTTGACTGCTGTATAGTATTCTATGGAGTACATATCCCATAATTTCTTTATCCAGTCTACTATTGATGGGCATTTAGGTTGATTCCAGGTCTTAGCTATTTTGAATTGAGCTGCAATAAACATTAAGGTGCAGACCGCTTTTTTGTTTCCCATTTTAATTTCCTTTGGGTAAATTCCAAGGAGTGTGATGGCTGGGTTGTATGGTAGGGTTATATTCAGGTTTCTGAGGAATCTCCAGACTGACTTCCATAGAGGCTTAACCAGTTTGCATTCCCACCAACAGTGGTTAGTGTCCCTTTTTCCCCACATCCTCTCCAGCATCTATTGTTGGTAGATTTCTGAATATGAGCCATTCTCACCGGGGTGAGGAGAAACCTCATTGTGGTTTTGATTTGCATTTCCCTGATTGCTAGTGATCTTGAACATTTTTTCATGTGCCTGTTGGCCATTTGGATTTCCTCTTTTGAAAAATGTCTGTTGAGGTCCTTGGCCCATCTCTTAAGTGGGTTGCTTGTTTTGTTGTTGTGGAGTTTCTTGATTTCTTTGTAGATTCTGGTTATTAACCCTTTGTCTGTTGCATAGTTTGCAAATATTTTTTCCCATTCTATCGGTTGCCTCTTCACTCTGATGTGGAGCACTTTTTAATATATTTGTTTGTCATTCATATGTATTTTTGGCGACAGTCTGCCATGCATGAAATGAGATAGATATCTGTTAAAATATTTGGTCTATCCTTGGTGAGGTGGATGAAATCTTTAGATAATTTTTAATTGGATTGTTTTCTTATTGTGATGTTTTAAATGTTATTTTTATGCTTTGGATAACCCCTCTTTTGTCAGATGTGTATTTTGCAAATATTTTCTCCACGTGTGGCTTGTCTTCTTCTCTGACATTATCTGTTGTGGAGCATAAGTTATTAATTTTTGAAATCCACCTTTTCAATATTTTCTTTCATGTATTATGCCTAAGCTGTTGTATCTAAAATGTCATTATCATATCCAAGACCATCTAAGTTTTGTTCTATGTTATCTTCTGGGAGTTTTATTTTTATTTTTTATGTTATAGGAGCTTTACATTTTACATTTAGGTCTATGATTTTTTTTAAAACGTTTATTTATTTATTTATTTGAAAAAGTTACAGAGAGAAAGGAGAGGCAGAGAGCAAGAGTGAGAGAGCGAGAGAGAGAGAGAGAGAAAGTCTGCCATGCGATGGTTCACTCCACAATTGACCGCAACAGCCGGAGCTGCACAGAGCCAGGAGCTTCCTCTGTGTCTCGCACGCCGGTGCAGGGGCCCAAGGACTTGGGCCATCCTCTACTGCTTTCCCTGGCCACAGCAGAGAGCTGGATTGGAAGTGGGGAAGCCAGGTCTTGAACCGGTTCCCATATGGAATGCTGGCACTTCAGGCCAGGGCGTTAATTTGCTGCACCACAGCACTGGCCCCAAGGTCTATGATTTTGAGTTGGCTTTTGTGAAGGGTGTAATTTATGTGTCTAGATTACTTTTTTTTCTTTCTTTTTTTCTTTTTGCACGTGGATTGTTCTGGTACCTTTTGTTGAAAAGACTATTTTTGCTCCATTGTATTGCCTGCTACTTTGTCAAAGATCATTTGACTATTATTTCGTAGGTCTGATTCTGGACTCTCTAATCTGTTTTATTAATTTATTTGCCTATTCTTTTTTTTTTTTAGACTTTTTTTTTTTTTTTTGACAGGCAGAGTGGACAGTGAGAGAGAGAGAGAGACAGAGAGAAAGGTCTTCCTTTTGCCGTTGGTTCACCCTCCAATGGCCGCCGCGGTAGCGCGCTGCGGCCAGCGCACCGCGCTGATCCGATGGCAGGAGCCAGGTGCTTCTCCTGGTCTCCCATGCGGGTGCAGGGCCCAAGCACTTGGGCCATCCTCCACTGTACTCCTGGGCCATAGCAGAGAGCTGGCCTGGAAGAGGGGCAACCGGGACAGGATCGGTGCCCCGACCGGGACTACAACCCGGTGTGCTGGCGCCGCAAGGCGGAGGATTAGCCTAATGAGCCGTGGCGCCGGCCTATTTGCCTATTCTTTTACCAAGACCACACTGTCTTGATCAGTGTAGCTTTATGGTAAGTCTTGAAGTTGGATAGTCTCAGCTCTCTCACTTTGTTCTTCTCTTCAATATTTCATTGGCTATTCTGTCTTCTGCCTATCTCATATAAGCTTTAGAATTAGTTTGTTGATATGCACAAAATAACCTGCTGAATTTTTTAAGAGATTGATCATAATGATAGGATTAAGAGTCAAAGGGATCACATAAACAAGACTAGTGTCTGCTAATACTAATTTATAGAATTAAGAAGGAGCGAACGATCCAACATGGGAAGCGGGATAACACAGCAGACTCATAGAATGGCAGATGTCCTAAACAGCACTCTGGCCTCAGAATCAGCACTTAAGGCATTCAGATCTGGCTGAAGAGCCCATGAGAGTATTTTAGGCATGGAAAGCCAGGACACTCTGGCAAAAAACAAAACAAAACAAAAAACCTAAATGAAAGATTTCTGTGAGTGAGATCCCAGTGGAAAGAACAGGTCATCAAAGAAGGAGGTTCCTTTCTCTGAAGGGAGGAGAGAACTTCCACTTTGACTATGACCTTGTCTAAATAAGATCGGAGTTGGTAAACTCAAAATGCTTCCATAGCCTTGGCAACTCATGACAAGAGCCTAGGGTGATTACTGACACCATAAACAAGAGTGTCAACTTGTTAAGTCAACAACAGGAGTCACACTGTGCACTTACTCCTCATGTAGGATCTCTGTCCTTAATGTGTTGTACGATGTGAATTAACTACTACTCAAACAGTATTTTTCACTTTGTGTTTCTATGTGGGTGTAAACTGTTGAAATCTTAATACATACTAAATTGATCTGTAGATAAAGAGAATTGAAAATGAATCTTGATGCGAATGGAATGGAGAGGGAGCGGGAGATGGGAAGGTTGCGGATGGGAGGGAAGTTATGGGGGAGAAAAAGCCATTGTAATCCATAAGCTGTACTTTGGAAATTTATATTTATTAAATAAAAGTTGAAAAATAAAAAGATGTCTTCCATCCACTGGTTCACTCTCCAAATAGTTGCAATGGCCAGGACTGGGCCGGGCTGAAACTAGGAGCCAGGAGTTTCATCTGGGTCTCCTACATGGGTGCAGGGGCCCAAGGTCGTCCTCCACTGCTTTCCTAGGCATATTAGCAGGGAGCTGGATCAGAAATGGAACATCCTGGACTTGAATAAGTGCCCATATTGGATGCCAGCGCCACATAGGGTGGCTGTGCCACAGCACTGACCCCTACCTACTGAGATTTTGAAAGTAACTGCAGTGGATCTATAGATCAATTTGGGGAAATTTTTTAAGGATTTATTTATTTTATTTGAAAGTCAGAGTTACACACACACACACACACAGAGAGAGAGAGAGAGAGAGAGAGAGAGATATCTTCCATCCGCTGGTTCACTCCCCGATTGGCTGCAATAGCTGAAGCTGAGCCGATCTGAAGCCAGCAGCTAGGAACTTCCTCTGGGTCTCCCACACAGGTGCAGGGGCCCAAGAACTTGGGCCATCGTCTACTGCTTTCCCAGGCCATAGTAGAGAGCTGGATTGAAAGTGGAGCAGCTGGGTCTGGAATCAGTGCCCACATGGGATACTGGCACTGCAGCTGGCGGCTTTACCCACTATGCCACAGCACTGGCCCCTATTAATTAACTTTCGCAAATGATTCATGGTAAAGGGAACAGGGATAAGTTCTACACCTCAGCGAAACACATAAATTACCTTTCATCACTGTATGTGTTCATTTTATGTTCCTGCTGCTACTGTATGTTTTGCCAATGTTTAATATTATGTAGCTACAGTGCTTAGAAGGACCTGTCATTATTTCCCAGATGTGAACAGGGTGAAACTGTTGAATCCATGGCGGCAGGAAGGTTGCAGGTCTTACACAGATAGCACGTTGCTCTTTCTGTTGCCCTAGGCTCTGGTAGTGTTTCTTTGTTCCAACCACCCTTTAACATTCTTCCTTGTATATCAGAATTTTAACTTTAGGAGATACCTTTTATAACGTCTTCGGACTTATCTTTTATTTTTGATATTAGTAATTATTTCAAGCATATATTACTCTAAAAGTTACATAATAGACACTTAGTCCTTTACAGTGATCATATGTAAGATTCAGTATTCTTGCTGCTCAGCACCGTTTTGAATTCACAGCATGTTTAGAATTAGAAGCCAGAGGGAGGTTTTCCTGAAAAAAAAAAAAAAATGTCTACGAATTAGTTCTTTATATTCGTGATTCTTATTGTTTAGTGTTTGATTAAAGTAAGTAAATCTAGCTTCCCTTAAAATATAAAAGTAGTATATTCTTTAACCTGATTTTTAAAATGGATTAAAATTACTTTCATTTTGAGATGTAATGATATGTATTCTTTCACATTCTGGGAAGCAAGGAAAAAAAATCAAAGTGAGAACTCTCAGTCTGTAAGAATTCCAAATGTATTCTGATGGAATTTCAGGGATCTAATACTTCCTAAGAGGAATTTCATGGATCTAATGCTGTGCATATTTTCCTTTTTCTTCCATGACAATTAGAAAATTTCAGAATAATTGATTCTGCAGTTATGTAATTTCGTGGAGTAAAACAATATGGTAACTTAACATATCACCCACATGAAGAAAGACTATCCTCAAATTTCCAATTAAGCTCAGTCATGCTTTTTTGCTAGGGTCTGGTTTCTAACTCTACAGTTTCTCCTGGCCTTAATTAAATCATCTCCTCTTTGGTGTAGATTGTTTTTCTGAAACCTGAGCTACATATCATGAGTCTAGATAAAACACTTTAAGAGTCATAGACCAAGAGGTTTGACTTAATAGCATTGAAAATTCTCCATGTGAATGTGGATACTGCAATTTTGCACTAATGGTGAGTGAAGGACATTTTTGATGATGAAAATTTTAATTTGGCATACAATGGGGACTGATTGAAAGACTTCCATATTTCTCAACAGCAAGTAGTAGAATTTTTGGCTGTAGGGGCACGAAGTGCAGATTGCAGTAGTATGGGCAGAGTGGGTCAGTGCCTTTTCACGGAAACTGCACAGCCATGGTTTACTGGGATTTAGCAGAATTCTGGTCCTGCTACTCATAATGCCATGCAGCCCTAGTTTCATTGGTGAGTGAGTACATTTCCATCATCAAACTTGTTCCCAGATGCTCGTGAGAGTAAGTGCTATTTCTCACTCACAAAACTGCCTCTCTCTTGGGCATTTACAAAAAATATTGGTAACACTGATACAGCAAATTGAAAGATTGCAAGCTCTCTGCTTTAGTTAGTGGTTTAAACCATGGGAAAAAAAGTTTGTGTCACTCAAACAAGCAGTTTAGCAAATAGGGAAAGAATTGATTGACTTTTTGTCACCAATTTGTATCTATGTCCTGAAGTGGCCACCTGATAAATGTCACTGTTCTTGATCTTTTATTTTGAGATTTATAACCTAATACTCTTGATTTGCAGAGTTACCAGTTTTTTTTTCTTTCTTTTTTTTTGACAGGCAGAGTGGACAATGAGAGAGAGAGAGAGACAGAGAGAAAGGTCTTCCTTTTGCCATTGGTTCACCCTCCAATGGCCACCACGGCCGGCACGCTGTGACTGGCGCACCGCACTGATCCGAAGCCAGGAGCCAGGTGCTTCTCCTGGTCTCCCATGGGGTGCAGGGCCCAAGCACTTGGGCCATCCTCCACTGCCTTCCTGGGCCACAGCAGAGAGCTGGCCTGGAAGAGGGGCAACTGGGACAGAATCTGGTGCCCTGACTGGGACTAGAACCCGGTGTGCCGGCGCCACCGCAAGGCAGAGGATTAGCCTATTGAGTCATGGCGCTGGCCGAGTTACCAGTTATAAAACATTTTTAATAGATATATGATTAGGTTTGAAATGAATATGTCAACACAGGCATACTTTTACAGATTTATAACTATTAATCAAACATAGATAATTTTTATTGCATATTAGCACTTTAGTAATTGTCACCTACTTATTTTTCTACCATGGTATTTTAGAATACAGTTCAGAAAAACAAAGCAAGCACAAAAGATCTTCTGATCAAAGGAGATAGTACAAAGTCTATGCATTAATTCAAAGTAAATACCGTGGGGCCCATATGCAAAGATGTGTTTGTAAAAATTGTTATTTCAGACATATTGGTAGCATATTTGTCACTTCCAGAACTTAGCAGACCAGAAACCGGGAATTAGAACTGGGTAGGGAGCCTGCGGAGCACTAGCAGCAGAGAGAAGTAACAGCTGGTAGTCTAACAGTGAAAAGCAAGAATGAAAAGCAGGTTTGACAATTGAACAAAAGCAGAAGTGTAGGACAGCTTGTGTATAGACCAGAATCTTTCATGCCTTATGCCCATTCCTGTGTTATAATGATGTAAGAATAAATGTTTATGCTGTCATTTGAATATGCTTTATCCCTTGGACCTCATATAGGAGTTCAATACCCAAAGTCTTTTTTTTATAATTTAGGTAGCTTTTATTTAATAAATACAAATTTCATAGGTACAGCTTTAGGAATATACTGGTTCTTCCCCCCATACCTGCCCTCCTGTCCCTTATCCTACTTCTCCCATCCCATTCTTCATTAAGATTCATTTTTAATTATCTTTATATACAGAAGACCAACTCTATACTAAGTACAGGTTTCAACAGTTTGCACCCACACAGACACACAAAGTATAAAGTACTGTTTGAAAACAAGTTTTACTGTTAATTCTCATAGTACAACTCATTAAGTACAGAGTTCCTACAGGGGGAGCAAGTGCACAGTGACTCCTGTTGTTGATTTAACAATTGACACTCTTATTTATGACGTCAGTAATCACCCGAGGCTCTTGTCATGAGCTGCCAAGGTTATGGAAGCCTTCTGAGTCCACAAACTCCGCCAGTATTTAGATAGGGCCATAAGCAAAGTGGAAGTTTTCTCCTCCCTTCAGAGAAAAGTACATCCTTCTTTGATGGCCCCTTCTTTCCACTGGGCTCTTACTCACAGAGATCATTCATGTGGATCATTTTTTGATACAGTGTCTTGGCTTTCCATGCCTGAAATGCGCTCATGGGCTTTTCAGCCAGATCCAAATGACTTAAGGGCTGAATCTGAGGTCAGAGTGCTGTTTAGGGCGTTTGTCATTCTGTGAGCCTACTGTGTACCTGCTTCCCATGTTGGATCATTCTCTCGTTTTTAATTCTATTTGTTGTTATTACCAGACACTTGGTCTTATTTAACAACACCCAGAGTCTTATGTTAATGGTATTAAGAGGTTGAAAACTTAACTATGCTATTTAAAGGTAGGGTCTTTGGGAAGTGATTGGAATAGATTTAGTCACAAGGATAGAGCCCTAAGATTGAATCCAGGTGGCTTTATGAGGAGAGAGAGATATCACATAGAGGTGCACACGTGTACTCTGCCATGATGTGGTGCAGCCAATGTGGCCCTCACAAGGGCCTCTGAAATGCTGCTTGGACCTTGCATCTCCATTGCTTTCCTCTTTATAAAGGAGTCTCCACAAGTATTTTGTAGCAACAAAAAGACTGACTGATACAGTTCGTATTAATCACATGGCACAAAACAAACACTTGGCAAATAGTGGCTGAATGAATCAAGAAAAAAAGATTATGATTGGTTAGCTAGTTACAGGAAAAAGGGAAATGTATGAAGGGATTCCTTTTATTCTAGAAAGGTTTTCTTCAAAAAGTATTATTATTATTAAAATCAGCTCTTTGACACTTAATGGGGTAAGCTTTTTTTTTTTTTAAGATTTATTTATTTACTGGAGAGTCAGAGTTACACAGAGAGAGAATGAGAGGCAGAGAGAGAGAGGTCTTCCATTTGCTGCTTCACTCCCCAATTGGCAGCAATGGCCAGAGCTGCACTGATCCGAAGCCAGGAGCCAGGAGCTTCTTCCAGGCTTTTCATGTGAGTGCAGGGGCCCAAGGACTTTTGCACCACCTTGTACTGCTTTTGCAGGCCAAATCAGAGAGCTGGATCAGAAGTGGAGCAGCTGGAACTCAAACTGGCGCCCATATGGGATGCTGGCACTGTAGGCAGCAGCTTTACCTGCTATGCCACAGCGCCAACCCCATGGTGTAAGCTTTAGTAAGAAAATTAACTTGGGAAATGATCTTATTTCCTGTTAATTCTAAATTAATTGAGAATTTCATGTTACATCTAATTTCACTTAACTAATTTCATTTTACATCTCATATTTACATTTCTATTTATTAGTACTGAGATAGTATCACATAAGTGCTCAAAACTAATTATCTGGTTTCCTTTGAATTGCAGAAGTCTCTCTTATTTGGGGCAATGTTTCAGAATTTGTGGAACGACAGTTAGCCCTTCACAAGGTAGGACTTATACTTTTATTTTAATGTAGGCGTCAAAAATATATTTCCTTTATAGTCTTGGATAATTTTTCTGATATCAGGGCAGTAGACTATAGAGCCACTGGTTTTACTTATTAGTCCTATGACTTACAATCCCCATACTGGATTTGTGGGCAATAGGTTTAACAAATGGGGGCTTTATCCTTAAGTAATGAAGTTATAAGTTTTGCCCTTCTAGAGATACCAGGCTCTAGTAACTACTGTTTTACTCTACACTTCTATCAGTTCAACTTTTTAGCTTCCACATGTGAATAAGAATGTGCAATATTTGTCTATCTATGCCTGACTTATTTCATTGAACAAAAAGTCCTCCAGTAGGAAATGGATTTTGATTGAAATGTAAGAAGACAGTGAGGAACTAAACTCACCTTGCCAAAAATAAGAAACTTTTCCCAGGGTTGGATTATTTTCTACTGTTAAGTCTCGGACTTGATGCCACAGAACTGGACAGAAATTTTGGGAGGAGCACAAGGGAGCTGGATGTGGTAGAGCATTTATACTCTGCTTAGAAGTCACACTGAGAATCCTTAGGCTGAATTCATCCTTCAGAATTATTATTTTTAAAAACATTTGTTTATTTATTTGAAAGGCAGAGTTAGAGAGAGAGGTAGAGACAGACACAGAGAGATAAAGATAGAAATATCTCCCATCTGCTCATTCACTTCCTAAGTGGCCACAACAGCCAGGGCTGGGCTAGGCCAAAGCCAGGAGCCAGGAACTCCATTTGGAGCTTCCACATGGGTGGCAGGGGCCCAAGTACTTGGGCCATCTTTTGCTGCTTTCCCAGGCATGTTAATGGGGGGGAACTTATCAGAAGTAGAGCAGTCTGGATTTGAACTGGTGCTCATATGGGATCCTGGTGTTGTTGTCTCACAAGGAGGCCCCCTTCAAATTTACTTTAAGAATTTGAATTAGTTACCACTCCTTAAAATTAGGAGAGTTTATTTAAATTTTTGGAATGTTCTCCATTTTTTTTGAAAATTCCGCTAATACAGTAATACTAGTTTTCTATTCCTACATGGTGACACTTGGTTGGAATCCAATTTTTAAATGGATATGTACTCTAGCAATCACACACTCTGGCTGACTACCTTCGTACCCTTGCATTCTTTCTTGGCTCCTGTAAGCATTTGCTTTTGTAACTCTTGGTGAATTATATCACCAGGGAGTCAGAGACCCAATTTGAGAGCCAAAACCATTTGCTTCTCCCATCAGCCAAGGTTCTACATTGTAGCATATACCTTGGATGCTGGACTGGCTGATTTTAGTGGGAGACATAAAATATAGAATAGGAATGAAAAAGCAAAGCTTCTCATGACCCCTTACATTCTTCTAATGGTGAATGATGAAAACTTAAAATGTCACAGAATTTAGGACAAGAGTAATCTTAGACATAGGTTAAAAACAAATTTTCTTAGTCCTTGGAGGATGAAGAATCTGGTATCTGTAAAGCATAATGGTTTAGCATTGTACTTTATACTGAAATTATTTAGAAAATTAGAGTCATATGGTGCTACAGCTCTAAAGGATCATAGAGATCATTGAATTTTTAAGGCCTTAGGCTGATTCTCTTTGTTTTGGATAATAGTCACAAGAATGACTTTTCTTCACCTCTTCAATAAACTATACTTATTGCTCTGCTTGTCCTCTTTTTTCCTTCCAGGGTGTTCAGATTCCAGGATTTGGAACATTCACTTTCATGAGACAAAAGCTTGAGATTGGAAACAACAAGTTTATTCTAATCCAGAGGCCCATATTCATCATGGCAGAGAAGTTAGTCCAGACGCATGGACTCAAACAAAACAAAATATATACTCCTGGTAAATAATTTTACTATTTAAGATTTTTCCAGGCCGGCGCCGCGGCTCACTAGGCTAATCCTCCGCCTTGCGGCGCCGGCACACCGGGTTCTAGTCCCGGTCGGGGCACCGATCCTGTCCCGGTTGCCCCTCTTCCAGGCCAGCTCTCTGCTGTGGCCCGGGAGTGCAGTGGAGGATGGCCCAAGTGCTTGGGTCCTGCACCCCATGGGAGACCAGGATAAGCACCTGGCTCCTGCCATCGGATCAGCGCGGTGCGCTGGCCGCAGCGTGCCTACCGCGGCGGCCATTGGAGGGTGAACCAACGGCAAAAGGAAGACCTTTCTCTCTGTCTCTCTCTCTCTCACTGTCCACTCTGCCTGTCTAAAAAAAAAAAAAAAAAAAAAAAGATTTTTCCAGAAGGCTACTGGCTTGTGGCTAAAAAGGAGAGGGCAAAGCTTGGCCAGTGCTGCTTTATTAGTTTCTGATTGGATGGGCTCACTTTTCCCATATTAACTTTGGCAGAGGGTCCAAGGTGGGAAAATAATAGAGCTTCCCTGCAGGTCATTTAAAACCCCAGTAACTTAAAAGGTAGACATAGGAAGGCTTAATGGAACAGCAGATTTACATAAAAGCTGCCCCAGAGTTGTACAGACCTTTATTCATATTTCATATCCTAAGAAATTAAAAGTGATGCTAAGTAAGAAGAAGTTAATAGGGTCTCTGGTTGGGAGAATCACAGTCAATATAGTTGTGAAAAAAATGACAATGTATATCTATGTATCTCATACATTTTATATTTGAGTATTTATAATAAACAAATCAGAAGTTGCAGAATTCCATGATGACTTAGTACATACCCTCCTCATATCCTAAAACCCCCTTCCCCGTTTCTCCCTGCCTGCCTGCCTTCACAACATTTACTGAGGGCCAGCAATGTGTCAGGTCTAGTTCTAAGCATTTGAGAGACAGTGGTAAGCAAAACAGACGTACTCCCTGCCATAGGATGCTTGCATCCAGCTTTAATGCGTGGGCCTCCCAATGTCTACCTTGGTTGCTTAGTGGCCTTTGGGACTTCCTTCCTGATGGCTGGTTTTGACCTTCCTTATTGTCTCTTCTCTTCTTGCAACAGACTCATCCTTGCACAGAGACGGTCTACCCCCAATAGCAGGAGATGAAAATATTGTAACTTTCCTTTCCTGAAAATTTTCAGAGTAAATTTCTACTAAAAATGAGACATTAGAAAAGCAAATAGAGTGTACTTTCCACTTTAAGTCTTGTGGTATGCTCTCAGAAAAGTACTTTAAGTCTGCAATTCTTTTCTAAAATTAATATAAAGAAAATAGATTTCATGTAGTTCACACATAGGATTCTAAGAATATAATGAGGGCCAACGCTGTGACGTAGTGGGTAAAGCCACCACCTGCAGTGCCAGCATCCCATATGGGTATTGGTTCGAGTCCCGGCTGTTTCACTTCTGATCCAGCTCCCTGATATGGCCTGGGAAAGCAGTAGAAGATGGCCCAAGTGCTTAGGCCCCTGCACCCACATGGGAGACCTGGAAGAAGCTCCTGGCTCCTGGCTCTTGGCTTCAGATTGGCGGTAGCTCTGGCCATTGCGCCAATTGGGGAGTGAACCAGCAGATGGAAGACCACCCTCACCCCCCGCCTCTCTCTCTGCCTCGCCTCTCTCTATGTAGCTCTGACTTTCAAATAAATAAATAAATCTTTTAAAAAAATGGCTCTAAAAAATAATATGATACTTATTCCTCTTCTTCCCCCTCCTTCTTTTCTTTTTTAAAATTTTTGTGATAACATTTTTATTAAAAATTATTTATTTATTTGAGAGGCAAGTACTTAACCTACCACACCACAGTTCTGGCCCCATAAGTGACTGTTTAGAATATTCTTATCTTCTCTCTGTCCTCTTCCTCTATCAGTTGACTTTCTTATTTTTTTTTTGTTTGTTTTATTGTTTTTTGGCTTTATCATCTTGAGCCTCTCTATTTTTTCTTTTCTGACTTGTGGACCTTGTGTGGTCCCACATCTGTTCTAATTGAATAGATCATGTGCTTCTTCTTTTCTTTTTTTAAAAAGATTTATTCATTTAATTGAAAGGCAGAGTTACAGAGAAGCAGAGGCAGAGAGAAAGAGAGCTTCCATTCGCTGGTTCACTCCCTGAACAGCCGAAATGGCCAGAGCTGTGCTGATATGCAGCCAGGAGCCAGAAGCATCTTCTGGATCCCCCAAGTGAGTTTAGGGACCCAAGGACTTGGATCATTTTCTACTGCTTTCGCAGGCCATAGCAGAGAGCTGGATTGGAAGAGGCACAGCTGGGACTTGAACCGGTGCCCATATGGGATGCCGACACTGCAGGCGTTGGCTTTATCGGCTGTTCCACAGCCCCAGCCCAATCATGTTCTTCTTCCAAATTAGATATAATATTACTTATTTGCAATGTCATTTTTGGGCTCATTAGACAGGAAAAGCTTTCTGTAAGTCATCCAGCCTGACATCTTTGTATAAGATCTAGTTTCATTTGAATAACTACTAGGGATGATGGCTGTCTTTTTCAAAACATTTGAAATTTGTAAAGATTTTTAATAATAATTTAGAAATGGTAACTGAAGGGCATAGACAAATATTGCTGTAGCTTGGTCTGAAAAATAATGGAGCTTAACACCCTCTGGAGAAGCAGTTAGTTATTACCGTATCTTCTAGGGGAAACTGGAAGCTTGTCTAAAGTTTGTTTCGAAAGCTAATTGCTCTTATTTTGAGCATAAAACAAACTTTTAGAGACAATTTTACTGATCTATAGGTGTGAATGAGTTGTTTTATTTGCAGTCAGAAGCTTCACTTGGCCAATTCTGGGTATTAAGTGAGGATCAGATAATTTGTGAGTGTATATGATAGGTTCTTTTTTTTTTTTTTTTAAACAGGCAGAGTGGACAGTGAGAGAGAGAGAGAGAGAGAGAAAGGTCTTCCTTTGCCGTTGGTTCACCCTCCTATGGCTGCCGCAGCCGGTGCACTGCGCTGATCCGAAGGCAGGAACCAGGTGCTTCTCCTGGTCTCCCATAGGGTGCAGGGCCCAAGCACTTGGGCCATCCCCTCCACTGCACTCCCGGGCCACAGCAGAGAGCTGTACTGGAAGAGGAGCAACCAGGACAGAATCCGGCGCCCCGACCGGGACTAGAACCAGTGGTGCCAGCGCCACAGGCGGAGGATTAGCCTAGTGAGCCGCGGTGCCAGCCTATGATAGGTTCTTATTGTAATTTCCATTTAATTACCCCCATTCTATCTGTCTTTTTCTTCTCTAGGTGATATTCCAATTGTTCCACTGAACTTTGTCATGATATCCCTGGACGGCCCATTTAACAGGGACACTGTGGAAGGATGTGTGAAGGAGACGTTGCTTTACTTATCGCGATCCATTTCCATCAAACAGAATGTGGAGTTTACATTCAAAGGAATTGGGGTTCTTGTGATCAGGGACAGCAAAGTGAAGATGAAATTTTATAAGGACTTCCTTTGTACTGTGGATGGAAGTGGGACTCTGATGAAAGTCCTAGCAAATGTAAATTGTTTGCCTTCTCCTAACCCGATTCTCAATTGTAGCTCTGAGTCATCTATATGTGTGATATCATTAAGAAGAACTCAGCTTGATGTATTTTAAGTGACAGTTACTACAAGTTGACAGAAGCACTTGGTTATAGTTGATTAACTTTTTCACAAGAAAGATTATAAAGTCATAAGAACTTTAAGCTGTTAGGAGTTAATGCTGGCCAGCACTGCGGCTCAATAGGCTAATCCTCCACCTTGCGGCGCTGGCACCCCAGGTTCTAGTTCTGGTTGGGGTGCTGGATTCTGTCCCGGTTGCCCCTCTTCCAGTCTAGCTCTCTGCTGTGGCCCGGGAGTGCAGAGGTGGATGGCCAAGTGCTTGGGCCCTGCACCCGCATGGGAGACCAGGAGGAAGCACCTGGCTCCTGGCTTCGTATCAGTGTGGTGCACCAGCCGCAGTGGCCATAGGAGGGTGAACCAACGGCAAAAAGGAAGACTTTTCTCTCTGTCTCTCTCTATCACTGTCCACTCTGCCTGTCAAAAATTAAAAAATAAAAATAAAAAAAGGAGTTAATGCTGATTAAAAACATAAATTCTGAACATTTTAAAAGCCTTTTGTAGTTAAAAATGTTCTTCCACATGTCTTTTTTCATTTGAGTGTCAAGCATTATAAAATCAACTTTCCCTTGTTATCATCAAGTGAAAAATGGGGGTTCAGAGAGGTTGTGTGGGAAGCCTGAGATTGGGGTGCCAATAAGTGCAGGAACTTGGGTTCAAGCCCAGTCTTCTTAATTATTCAGTTTTTGCTAGTTCTGTTTTATTTTAATGAAAGTTTATGACAAAATCTAATTCAGATCATGGAAGTATATGAATATACTTCAAGAATTCATGGAACGTGGAATTAAAAGATGAGTTTACTTTGGTGTCAAGCATTTGAAATGCATGAATAAAAATGGTCTTCAAAAAGTTAATGGAAAATGTGTATTATGAAACACCCACATGGATTTCAATATTTTTGAACTAAAATAAATTTATATTTTAATTCCATTTCCATGACTTTTTTTTCCAGGACTCTTGAATCTTTGGCTTTTAGTGTCATGTTGTAGAAGTTTCATAATTGGCATAATTGGCCATCCTTGTTAGCCTTTAAGTAACCTGTCTAGACATATTCCATTGTTAACTACTAAGTAGCAGGTGTGACTTTCATGCTAAGTTGGTCATAGCACAGCATAAGGTAGCAATGAAGAAGTCAATCAGTAGGATTTGTTGAATAATTAATATGCCTTAAGCACACCTATAGGAACTAACAGTCGAAGTGAATTTTCACAGCATGTTATATGATCCTATATTCCATAAAGCAAAAGCCTGATTTATAAATGACAGGACCATGAATGTTATCTAATTCTGATGTCTCCTTTCACGGAGATCTGGGGTGGATGTAGAGGTGATGGAGATGTGCGTAATGAGGCTCTTGGTGTTTTCTGCACAGTCTGCTTTCATACAGGATGACTAAGAGGGATGCCAGCCTTGTGTGTGGAAAGTAGAAGCACACAGAGCAAAGCAGCGAGCGCATCTCTAAGTCTCAGAGGTTCCACTGAACTTTGTGGTTGCAGTATGGGTTTAAAAGAGAAGGGGGCATTATGCCTGACCTGCTGAACTCAAGGAGCATTTCCCACAATAAGCAGTCCTGAGAGAGATTTTACAAAAAAAGAGGACAAAGCAGATTGAGAACTGTTGATTGTGTCAGTCACCCTCAGGGACAGAAGCACAAAGCACGCCGAGATGTGAATGCAGCTGAAAAGTCTGGCTGTGAAGCAGCTGGTTGAACTGCCCAAGCGTATTTGATCATGAACTCTAGGTCAACCCAGTACTCATGAATATCTCTAACTCTATAAAGCATATTTTGGGAAACTGCTATAAAATGGCAGGAGTGATGGGTTTATTCTCAAATGTCCCATAGTTTAGTTTAAACCTGAGTATTGTTATGTAGAATCATCTTGGGAAGTTGTGTGCTTATTTCAGTAATGCTGCTCTTTTAAATGAAACACTTCTAGGAGCTTTGATTGAGAATTTTCTTCAAAGTCTTTCGTAAGCTATGGCATTCATCCCAAACAAAAATTTCATGTTTTTCTAAACATAATAATATGGTTATTACATAATAATTACAATAGATATTTGTTGAGTGATTAGTATGTGACTGACATAGTATACCACATAGTATACTCAAACATAGTATACCTCAGAAAAGTCCTAGGAATTAGATCTTATTATGATTCCCAAAAACCTAGGGCCCAAGGCCACATATTGGAAGCATCATGGGGATTTGAATGTGAGCCCATCGAACTCCACAACCTTTCTCTTAAGTGCCTGACTAGATAGTCATTTGGGTCAAGAGGGGCATTTTTCTGCTCATTTTTCTGATAGTTTGAAGGAGTCTGCTCTCCTCTTAAAAAGTGTATCAGAAACTGTAAAGGCAGTTTCTAAAGAAAAAATGATTTGAGAAAAGGCAGCATGAATGGAATTGCTATGCAGCTACCCAGGGTGGCTATTTTGATGAATTGGGATTATTTCTCGCTGGATCTTAAGCTCTGGATTTCTAAGCGCTGAGAGAACATAACAGTATGAGGTATCATGGTAGCTTTGCCTTTGAGACAGTCTGCAATTCCTGATTTGTCTGCGTCCTGGACCACAGCCAAGGTGTAACCTTCCTTTGTCTCTGTCCCCCAGAGGCCTGGCACTATGGACTCAGTGTTGTCCAGCAGAGAGGCTGTTGGGAAGCGGCCCAGCAGTGCACTTGCGTTTCCAAGGTGAGTGCTTTGTTTTGTGCATTCTTCCAGGCACCAGCTCCCCCGCGCTGATCTGTTGATCTGATTAGGCAGTGTTTATCCATCTTTTATAGTTCATTCTCCTTTTAGTGCATACTCTCTGTTTCTCTCTCAATGCAAAGAAGAGTTTATTGCATCTACATTCTGTAGTTAAATGACAGTGGGCATTTAGAATATTCCTTCCTTCCTTCCTTCCTTCCCTCCCTCCCTCCCTCCCTCTCTCCTTCCTTCCTTCCCTCCTTCTTTCCTTCCTTCCTTACCACCCTCCCTCCTCCCTTTCTTTTTTTTTATTTTAAAGATTTATTCATTTATTTGAAAGTCAGAATTACACAGAGGAGGGGGGAGAGAGAGAGAGAGAGAGAGAGAGAGAGAGAGGTCTTCCATCCGCTGTTCACTCCCCAGTTGGCCACAAGGGCTGGAGCTGCACTGATGTGAAGCCAGGAGCCTGGAGCTTCTTCCAGGTCTCCCACGTGGGTGCAGGGGCCTGAGGACTTACACCATCTTCTACTGCTTTCCCAGGCCATAGCAGAGAGCTGGATCGGAAGTGGAGCGGCTGGAACTCAAACTGGTGCCTATATGGGATGCTGGCACTGCAGGTGGCGCTTTTACCCACTATGCCACAGTGCCAGCCCCTCCCTCTCTCCCTCCCTCCCTTTCTCTCTCCCTCCCTCCCTTTCTCTCTCCCTCCCTCCCTCCCTCCCTCCCTCCCTCCCTCCCTTTCTTTCTTTCTTTCTTTCTTTCTTTCTTTCTTTCTTTCTTTCTTTCTTTCTTTCTTTCTTTCTTTCTGTTTTCAAAGATTTATTTATTTGAAAGGCAGAGTTACAGAGAGAGAGAAAGAGATCTTCCATCTGCTGGCTCACTCCCCAAATGACAGCAATGGCCAGAGTTAGGCCTTTTGAAGCCAGAAGGCAGGAGGTACTTCTGGGTCTGCCACATGGGTGCAGGGGCCCAACCATTTGGGCCATTTTCCACTGCTCTCCCAGGCACATCAGCAGGGATCTGGATCTGAAATAGAGCATCCAGGACACAAACCGGCACCCATATGTGATGTCAGTGTCGCAGGCGGAGACCCTACTCAGTACACCTCAGTGCCAACCTGGATTTTTATTATTATTTTAACCTTTTTTTTTTTTCCACTTTATTTGAAAGAGAGATGCACTTAGGTCTCCTATCTGCTGATGTGCTCCCTAAATGCCTGTAATAGCTAGGGTTGGACCAGGCTGAATCTAGGAGCCTAGAGCTCAATCCAGGTCTCCCATATGGCATAGGGACTCAACCATTTGAGCAATATCCAGCTGCCTCCCAGAGTGTACGCTATCAGAAAGCTGGAATTGGGAGTAGAGCTGGGACACAAACCCAGGCACTCTAATGTGGAATGTGGTCATCCCAAGTGATGTCTTAACCACTGCACCAAACGTCAGTCTTTATTATATTTTTCGAGTCTGGGACACCCTATTTTGTCTGTTGGTTGGGAACAAATCCCTCCTTGGAGAGCTTTATAACGCATGTCTCAGACAAATCATATGAAGACCAGAATAAACCTTAAGAGAATAAGTGCAACCCTTCACATTGCAGACAAAATGGCTGTATGTTCGTGAGTGGCAAAGCCAGAAATAGGACAATGGCTCCTGATTGTTTCCATTGAACCATGTTGCCTTACTCATTAAAAAATCCAAAGATTCATAATAATTTTACTTTGATTGTTTTGGAAAGCAATTTTGGCTGTTCCCTTTGACACAGTTTGGCATAAACACTCCAGCAGAAAATAATTGTAGTAGAACAAGCAACAGAAATAGAGGCTTCTGTCATTTCAAGAGCCTAGAAATGGATATGAGAACTCGAATAGTCAAAACATTTGTTGGTGTTTTATTGATGTGAATTTGGTCATTGAATTTACTGGACACCCCTGCCTTCTCAACTCCAACTCAATACTCCATCCCTGAGGCCAAAGAAAAGATGCACCAGTCAAATACTCATCACTTCTGCCTTGAAATATGTCTGCATGTCCTTCATTTTTGCCTTTTGTGAAAGAGATGGGGGTGGTGGTGTTGGGGCGATAAAGAGGCGAGAAAGAAAAGGTTATTTCAGGTTATACTTTGTCTCTCAGGCTATGAATCCTTGCTTTCAAGCTTTGCAGTAACCACTCTTCACTGTATCACTCCCATGACTTCTGGTTACAGAATTAGAAAGGACTTTGAAAAATTCAAACTGAAACCAAAACTAGAAATTTAACTTGGGGTCTTCAAAGCAGTTTCTCTATATACAAAGGATCTTTAAAAAGTTCATAGAAAATGCATATTATGAAAAAACTGTGTGTAGTTTTCAAAATTGTTTTGTACCAAAGTAAACTTTTTATCTATCCACAATCTTTTTAAAAGATTTATTCATTTTACTTGAAAGTCAGAATTACACACAGAGAGAAGGAGAGGCAGAGAGAGAGAAAGAGTGAGAGAGGTCTTCCATCCGCTGGTTCACTGCCCAATTGGCAGCAACGGTCAGAGCTATGCCTATCCGAAGCCAGGAGCCAGGAGCTTCTTCCGGGTCTCCCACGCTGGTGCAGGGGCCCAAGTACTTGGAACATCTTCTACTGCTTTCCCAGGCCATGGCAGAGAGCTGGATCAGAAGTGGAACAGCCGGGTCTTGAACTGGTGCCCCTGTGGGATACTGGCACTGCAGGCAGCAGCTTTATCAGCTACGCCACAGCACCGGCCCCCACAATTTTTTTAAAGTAGCCTGAATCAAGTTGCTTTTGAAACCATTGTATAGAGGGAGGAAGCTATTGTTAAGCTCCCAGACTTAGCTTCAAACAGAATGAGTTAGTGATATGTACTTGGCAAATCAAAGCACTCACTCCCTTGAAGGAAGTGGGCTAATTTCAAAATCAACGAACTGGCTGGGTTGCTTCCCATAAATGAGAGTTCACAAGGTCGACTATTAAGGCCTAGTTCAGAGACAAATATCTTGGCTTGTTCTTAGGATTGAGTTCAAGGAGACAGAGAATAAACCACCTCTGGAGACGATTGCAGAAGAAGGTGGAGAGAATAGACAAAGGAAGTACAAGTTGAAAGACCAGTCAGACAAAGAAGGTGCCAGAGGTAGGCCAAAGTTTTCCAGTGATAATCTGTCACTGTTTATTGCTTATGAACCCAGCCGTATTGCTTAGTAACTCATATAAAGTCAATAAAGTTACATGAATGATCACTGTATTCTTTTCTCTAGCAAATATCAAAATTGTTATTAGCAATAGTATTCTGGACAGAGAAATGTGATTGCGTGATGTTTCGAGGTGGTAAGTTGTCTTGTTTGGGGTCTGCTTACTGCAAAAGTAGAGTTCATAAGGGATTTTGTATCTCACCTTAACCACTTTATGAGTTTTAGATGCTATGAGCATCAGGCTCTTAAACTGTCGTGTTTGATGGCTCCTCATAGCTTAAAGGGTTCAAAACTCAGAAGATTACAGGATCCAGGCAGGTAATGTGAATGGAGGAATTAGGTGGGATAAGATGATAGGGAAACATGTTAGTGTAAGTAGCATTTTCAAAAGTTAATACCTGTTATATTTATTGTTATTATTATCATTATTTTATTTAAAAGGCAGAGAGGGCAAGACAGAGACAGAGACATAGATAGACAAGCAGAGATCTTCCAACTGCGGTCTCACTTCTCCAGTGCCTGTAACAGTCAGGGCTAGATTAGGCCAAAGATAGAAGCCTGGAACCCAGTCTGAGTCTCCCATATGGGTGGTAGGGATTCAACCACTTGAGCCAACACTGCTGCCTCTTGGGGTGAACATTATCAGGAAACTGGAATAATGAGTGGAGCCAGAACTCAAACCCAGGCATGGTATGGGATCTGGGCATCTCAAGTGGCGTCTTTGTGACTGCACCAAATGCTCACCCTTAAATAACATTTTTAAAAAACGAAAAGTGAAGAGTGGAAGTTTTCCATCTGTAGAAACAGCTGGTTTCTCATATCTGCATCTGTATTTAATCTGTTGTGATATGTTGTTTTGGCTGGCACATATGAAGAAAACCCTGGGATTCTGAAGACATTTTCAGAGTTCTGGAAGCCTTTAGTGCTTGTCAGAACGCACTTTGAAGATTGTTCCTCTGAGCAGATTGTGGCTTCATGGAAATGTGGGCCAAGTGATATCAGTCTTCTGATTTTTCAAGAGAAATAGAGGTCTTGACTTTCATGTGAATCTATTGATTGTTAGATATTGACAACTAATATTGCAACAAAATGTGCTGATGAGCCCAAACAAAACATACCAATGGGTACACACTGACTTGTGGATGTTGATTTTTTGTATGTGGCCAACAGGATCACCTATAAATTTTTGGCTTAGTATTCACATACTTTTGTTTCTCCATTCCCTACAGATTCCTTCTTTGAGCAAAACTGTCTATTCATATTCTAATAGGCTTTGTCCTTCCCTGACCTGACTTCATCCATGTATTCGCTCTTTTCTTCCAGCCTGGAACACCTTTTTTTTTTTTCAGTTTATCTCAACCCCATTTTACATTGCACTTCCTGCATGAAAACTTATCATTGACTTTTGAAATGGTTTCTGTCTTCTTTAAATGTGTCATATCCTGTTTGAGATTTAGATATTTTATCCTAGATTTCTCTTTATTTATTTATTTACTTGTTATTTATTTTATTTATTTAAAAGGCAGAGTTACAGAGAGAGAGAGAGAGAGAAATTCTATTTGCTGGTTCACTTCCCAAATGGCTGCAATGGCCAAGGTTGGGCCAGGCCTAATCCAGGAGTCAGGAGCTTCATCCATGTTTCCCATATGGGTACAAGGGCCCAAGGATTTGGGCCATCTTTTTCTGCTTTCCTAGGCACCTTAGCAGGGAGCCGAATTGGAAGTGGAGCAACTGGGACTTGAACTGGCACCCATATGGGATGCTGGCATTGCAGGCATTGGCTTAACCTGTTGCTACAATGCTGGCTCCTAATTTTCTATTTATTTATACAACATATGTAAAACATTTAACTGTAGTGTTGCATAAGACCTCTCAAATAGGAGATCTCACTTTTTTTGGTTTATATCTTATTTTTCTCTCCTCTGCTGTCTATGGAAAGATCTTTAAGGGTAAAGTCTTTGTATCCTCTACATGTCTGGCACAGTGCTGTCTAAATATGTTTTAGATCACAATAAATCAAGGAGCAATCATTTCAAGATAGATTATATGTTATATAGAAGTTTCCTTAGTTAAAACTATCAGAGTTTATCTGTGCTGTTGCACTATCCATTTAGTCATTTGAAAGTTGGAAGGAAACTCACTTCCATTCATTTTTATTTCCCCACAGAGGCCTCTTTGTCCAAGAGACTTCGAGATAGACAAGCTATCCCCCCTGCCAAAGTGACAAATGTCAGCTTGCTGGACAAGTCTGAGCCAAATGGAGGTGGTGGGAAGAACATAAATCCTGAAAGGTAATGCGTTGACTTTTTTTTTCTGTTGTACTTTACAAAATAAATTTTGAGTCATTTCTTGATGTGCAGGAAATTTAAGTAATTGTTCATTCTTCTATTTATCCAATATTTCAAAGTGTTATTTATTTTTTTATTTGAAGGCAGAGTGACATAGAGATAAAGATCTTCCATCCACTGGTTTATTCCCAAATATCTTTGACTATCATGATTGGACCAGGCTGGAGCCAGGAGCCAGGAATTCCACCCAAGTCTCTCATGTGGGTGACAGGGATCCAAGTAGTTGAGCCACATTTGCTGCCTCCAGAATGTTCATGAGCAGGAAGCTGGATAGGAAGAGGAAGTAAAGCTCAAACTCAGGCACTCTGATATGAGATGTTGTTGCGGTGCATTCGTTTCTGAGAGGAGGAGCATGGTAGGGGCAAGAGGCACAGAGTCACCACACAGACCCCAGGAGTTGGGTGAAAGCAGGCCGGAGGCAAGCAGCCTGCAGACTCATTTATTTCAGTTGCTACAACAGCTTATATAGCCAAGACAGCCAATCCGGTCAAGGGGCGGTCTGTGCCCTAACCAATCACAGCCTGTTGCCAGGCAGTTTCCAAAGCCATCCAATCACAGCCTGTTGCCAGTCAGGCCCTGTTGTCATGTGGTTTCCGAAGCCATCCAATCACGGCCTGTTGCCAGGCAGTTTCTGTTGTCAGCGGCCATCTTGGCATGACCTTCTACCTTCTCATCTTCTCACCTTCTCATTCCACCACAAGATGTTGGCATATGAAGAGGCAGCTTAAGTCACTGTGTTAAAATGCCCACCTCATTTAGCCAGTGTTCTTGAGGACGTGCTATATGATAAAGTGATGGGGATAGTAGAGATGACCAAGGCTCACAATATAGTGTGAAAGCCATATACATGCAGCATGAAAAAGAATCACTGCAGTGCCGATCTGAAGCCAGGAGCCAGGAGCTTCTTCTGGGTCTCCCAAGCAGGTGCGGCATCTTCTACTTGGTTCATCTTCTACTGCTTTCCCAGGCCTCAGCAGAGAGCTGGATCAGAAGTGAAACAGCTGGGACTCGAACTGGCACCCATTAGGGATGCCGGCACTGCAAGGGTTGGCTTTACCACAGTGCCGGCCCTTCCATTAGTTCTTAATAAACATTCTTTGGATGAATCAATTCATTATAATTTATCATGGATAAGTGTTCCTCTTGTGATATATGTCACAAGACCTTTTAATTTTATCCTTCTGTCTTTGATTAGGATACTTTTAAAGAGTTCATGTCAGTTAACTGCTCTCAAGCACCTAATGACTATATACCTTGCACTGTGCTGTCAATTTTAATGTATTAGTGTATAATTTCTCAACTATCATATGTATAATTTATGTATTTGTGGATAACTAAAATTTCATTGAAAACCAAACATGCTTATTTTGGATAATTTCACTGTTAAGAAATAATTGAGATTTAAGTGTCTAGTACTTTGGGACTTAATCCTATGCAGCAAACATTGAGCCACCAGTGTGTGCCAGGTACTATTCTAGTCCCTGAGATACGGAACTAAATATTTATAAAGCTTAGTGTTTTGTAGGGAGATTGACATTAAAGAAATAGTGCACATGATGAAGACAACAAAAGAAAGCACAGTGGCTAAAAAGAAGAGAATAATTAATTGTTGGGGGTTGTTAGTTACAGTTTCCTGTAGAAGTTGACCAAACAATGTTTTTTTGTTGTAATGATTATTAGAATAATACATGTTTATCACAGAAAGTTTGAAAAAATAAGAAAAGCAAGCGTTATTAATAAATCACTCATAATGCCACGATATAGAGGAAGCTTTCTGTTGACACCATGGAATATAGCCTTCATTTCAGTGAATATGCAATGCATACATATATAAACACTTAAAGCAATCACACCTTTTAAATAAAATTGAGATCATAATGTATGAAACTTTGTTACACTTAATGATGAGTGGTAAAGAGTTTCTTATGGCTTTAAATCTTCCAGAAAAATTAATAAATAATTAATATATATAAAAGAAATATTTTGTGTAACTAATATCCTGTTTGGCTGTACATGGCTGTACATATATTTAATATTAAAATATGACATATAATTACACATAATTATTTGCACACATATGAATATTACATAGGATAAATTTTGAAGTTAAATTTCATTTTTTAAAGATTTTTAAAAAAAATTTTTGACAGGCAGAGTGGATAGTGAGAGAGAGAGACAGAGAGAAAGGTCTTCCTTTTTCTGTTGGTTCACCCTCCAATGGCCGCTGCGGCCAGAGCACCGCGCTGATTTGTAGCCAGGATCCAGGTGTTTCTCCTGGTCTCCCTTGCAGGTGCAGGGCCCAAGCACTTGGGCCATCCTCCACTGCACTCCCGGGCCATAACAGAGAGCTGGACAGGAAGAGGGGCAACTGGTACAGAATCCGGCGCCCCGACCAGGACTAGAACCCAGGGTGCCAGCACCGCAGGTGGAGGATTAGCCTATTGAGCCGCGGCACCGGCCAAACATTTTTATTTATTTATTTGAGAGGTAGAGTTATAGACAGTGAGAGGGAGAGACAGAGAAAAAGGTCTTCCTTTCATTGGTTCACTCCTCAAATAGCCGCAATGGCCGGAGCCGCGTTGATCCGAAGCCAGAAGCCAGGAGCCAGGAGCTTCTTCTGGGTCTCTTGCAGGGGCCCAAGGACTTGGGCTATCCTGTACTGCTCTCCCAGGCCACAGGAGAGCCGGATCGGAAGAGGAGCAGCTGGGACCAGAACCGGTGCCCGCGTGCTGGTGCCGCAGGTGTGGGATTAACCTACTGAGCCGCAGCGCTGGCCCTTGAAGTTCAATTTCAAATACCAGAGGTACCTGAGGGGCAAGTGTTTGATCTGGTAGTTAAGATGATGGTTGGAGTGCCTGGGTTTGAGTCCCAACTCTCCTCTCATTCCAGCTTCCCGTTAATGCATATCCTGGGAGATAACAGGTAATGGCTCAAGTAGCTGGGTCCCTGCCACCCACACTGGGCAACAAGGATTGGGTTATTGGCTCCCAGCGTTGGCCTGACCCAGAGTGACCCATTGCAGGAATTTGGGGAGTGAGCCAATGAATGGGAGCTCTGTCTATCTGCCTCTGTCTGTCTCTGTCACCCTCTGTTTCTCAAGTAAATAAGTATATATGTAAATAATTTTACAAGTAGCTTTTATAAAAGAAGTAGATGAGTCTGTTTCTTATACCTTTGATACACATTGCCAGTTACCCTCCCAGTAAGTAGATATATGACTGTCATCTTTTCTATAGCTTTGCTAATGCTATACATTACATTGTAAGATATTGTTTTACTATAATAGGTGAAATGTGGTATTTCGTTGTTTTAATTTTACATTTTAATTTAATTTAATTTTATATCTCTAATGATTTTGTATTTATTTGTAACAAACCATTAGTAGCTCTTTTGAAATTTTATGTTTGAATCTTTTTTTATATTAGGAGGTTTAGTATTCTTTTCATAGAAGAAAATTATATTTCTTTCAAAGAAAAGGTAATATACTTTAGATATGAATAGTTTTCTGGAGCATATATAAAATATTTTCTCAATTCACCTTTTTGTTTTGGATTTTTTTCTGAGTCATGTGGTGCATGGAAGTTTAAAATGTATCTTATCTGATTTGTGAATCTGTCTAAGTCTCCAAACACTAGGATGAGGATTTCAGAACATGATTAAATTTTCATTTTGAAAAAATATTTTTTTCAGAAGAGTAAAAATGATATAGAGAGACAGGATATAGCTTTTTTAGAAGAGCCATAATAAAGTGGAAAGATTCAGCGCAATTTAGGAGATTAAGGCAATAGTCTAGTCATTTGTTTTCAACAAATATCCCTAATGCTCCTCAGTGGGCCTTGAGAACCATGTCACAGGATGAGACTGCTGACGTATGGATGGGACTCGGGGCTCTATTCCTTCACTCACTGGAGCGTGTGTGCTGCTTCCTTCTTTTATATATTGTGCTTTGGTACAATTTGTTTAAAGTAAGTGTGTGGGGGGGAGTGAGTTTCACTGCTTAACAATTGAGTACAATTGGTCCAGGGAGAGATAATAAGTGTATGAAACTGATATCAGAGAGAAAGTTTTAGATTAGGCTGTTTTGGAGGTAGGAACAGCAGGGCTGGGTGGTTAGCTAATTAAGTATTAAGAAAAAGGAGTCAGGGCTGGCGCTGTGGTGTAGCTGGTAAAGCCACCGCCTGAAGTGCTGGCATCCCATATGGGCACTGGTTCAAGTCCTGGCTGCTCCACTTCTGATCCAGCTCTCTGCTATGGTTGGGAAAGCAGTGAAAGATGGTCCAAGTCCTTGGGCCCCCATGTCCACGTGGGAGACCCAGAAGAAGCTCCTGGCTCCTGGCTTCAGATCAGCCCAGCTCCGAGCAATGCGGTCAATTGGAGAGTGAGCCAGTGGATGGAAGACCTCTCACTCTCTCTCTGCCTCTCCTTCTCTTTCTCTCTGTAACTCTGACTTTCAAATAAATAAATAAATAAATAAATAAATAGAAAAAAAAATAGGAGTCAAGGTTGACCCTAGATTTTGGCTTGGGTCACTGGGGAAGATGGTACCATGATTAACAACAGGGACTATGGTAGGAAGTGCAAATTAGGCTAGGAATGAAGGGTACAGTGGTATTTAGTAAGTCAATGAAAATTTCCCTCCAATTTAGAAAATTTTTTAAAATATCTGGATGAATTCTCTTGGAACATTGTATCCAGAAATGTGACACATTTCTTATTACCTCATTATGGGAGTTGCTTCTGATAGGTTTTTTTTAAAAACCAAACCATGAAGATCAATCAACAGTCTCTGTACCCCTTGCTCACCCTAGGCTCTGGGGCTTAAAAGTTTATTTTAAAAATAAAGAGTTCTGGTGCTCTAAATATTCTGAAAAGGTCCTATGGGAGTCAAATCCCAGCACGCCACTTGTTTTTGTAAATAAATTTTATTGGAACACAGCCAAGTCCATTCATTTGTATATTAACTACAACTACTAGTTGTCTAAGAGATCACTAGACCTTCAAAAGTCAAATCTTTACTCTCTGGCCATTTATAGAAAACATTCGTCTACTTCTGCTGTAAGGGATCCTATTCTCAACCCAGGCTCCTATGACTTTTTTTTTTTTTAAAGATTATTTATTTGAAAGAGTTACAGAGAAGCAGAGGCAGAGAGAGAAAGAGAAATCTTTGGTTAGCTGGTTTACTCCCCAAATGGCGACAACAGCCAGAGCGGGGCCGTTCTGAAGCCAGGAGCCAGGAGCTTCTTCGTAGTCTTTCATGTGGGTGCAGGGGCCCAAGGACTTAGGCCATCTTCTATTGCTTTCCCAGGCCATAGCAAAGAGCTGGATAGGAAGTAGAGCAGCCAGGACTCAAACTGGTGTCCAAATAGGATGCCAGTACTGCAGACGGTGGCTTTATCTGCTATGCCACAGTGCTGGCCCCGCCTATGAATTTTTTTTAAAAGATTTATTTATTTGAAAGAGTTACACAGAGAGAGAAGGAAGGGCAGAGAGAGAGAGACAGAGAGAGAGAGACAGAGAGACAGAGGGGTCTTCCATCCACTGGTTCACTCTCCAATTGGCCGCAACAGCTGGAGCTGGGCTGATCTGAAGCCAGGAACCAGGAGCTACTTCTGGGTCTCCCACATGGGCACAGGGGCCCAAGAGCATGGGCCATCTTCCCCTGCCTTCCCAGGCCATAGCAGAGAGCTGTATTGGAAGCAGAGCAGCTGGGATTTGAACCGGCACCTATATGGATGCCAGCACTCTAGAGCAGTGGCCCCACCCACTCTGCCACAGCACTGGCCCCATCCTATGACTTTTGATAGATTAAGTTGGGCCAAATATGAGGTCACAATCCAAAATTACAGAGACTATGGGAAACAAGTTACATAATGAGAGCTGCCAGAAACAAAGCGTGGAAAAACTGAACTTCTGAGGTTTTGGACTTGAATGATATAAAATATGGAATATAAGATAGTATTTTATTTCTCAACATATGAAATAAAAGATGGAATGGAAAGCATGAACAAGGAACACAAAGTTACAAAAAATGACCAGCGAAGTCAGGGTCTTCAGAGCATTTGTTATTTTGGAATTGCGGTAAAGGATTGTAGGCTCATCCATTACTTAGTCCATTGGCTATTTAGAAGATTTTGATTTTTCAAATGAATGGAGATTTGAGAGGACTACTTTCTTATTTTATATGATGTCTATTTCATTCAATATTAGTTATTTGGAACTTTGTAATTTGTTGAGCCTGCCTTTGTGACTTGAATACTTATTCTAGGCCTACTTGAAGAGATTGTGTTATATTTCTTGGATAAAACTTACTATATATTTTGATATTAGATAAACCTTGTAAGATAAATTGTGTTGTATTTCTTGGATAAAACTTACTATATATTTTGATATTAGCTAAATCTTATTAAATAAATTGTTAAAAGTTCTAAAATCCTTGTTAGCTTTCCTCTGAGAGAGATGTTAAAAATTATTCAGTTGGTGATGTGTTTTTTCTGTAGTTAGATTGATTTTTGCTTCTTGAGCAATGTATTTTATTCCATACATATCCATGATTTTTTTTTTAGATTGTTCCTTTTATCATTTTAAAATACCTTTTGTTTCTACTGAAAGCTTTTACCTTCAAGTATGTTTTATCTGATTAACTATGCAGCATTTGGTTAATTTTTACTTGGAATATCCTTTTTATGCCATTTGTTTTCATTTTTTGTGTGTTTTATTATTTTAATTGTGTCTCTTGTTAACAACGTGTATTTGGATGCTTTTCAATTCGATCTGGACTTTACTGTTCAATTGTAGCTATGGTATACTCAGACCTGTCTTCACATCTGGTTTTGTATTTTCTATTTATTATTCTCCTTTTTTCTGTTCTGTTGGGTTGGTCACATTTCTTTAGCATGTTTTGAGTTATCTTAGAAATTCTATCTTCCAAACTTTCCATATTTTTATCTAGAACTTTTGTTCAATTTGCTTGTAAGTCTATACATTATTATTATTATTGTTATTTTATGATCAAAAATCATTTAGGTTTACCAACACATTTTACCAATTTCTTTTACTCACCTTTGTTTCTTATATTCCTGCCATTCCTCCAGTATTCATTTTCCTTCTTACTAAAGTGTATCCTATAATAATTGTTTTGGTAGAAGTTCCTGTCTTTTCAATATACTTTTTTTTGGTCTTGCTTAAAAAGATTCTTACTATGTTGTCACTCTTCAATGCCAGTTCTTCGCTCATAGTTACTTTCCTTCAACACTTTAATGACATTATTCCATTTTCTTCTGGCAGTTGTCCTGATGAGAAGCTTGGGTTAATCTAGTTATTAATTTTTCTTCTGTTTTTAGGGGTTTTTCTTCTTTTCTGATATTATTATTATTTTACTATTCTTAGGAATCACGATGTTCTGAAAGTTCTTATCCATTATCTTCTAGATTATTATTCTGTCATTCCATTTATTACATAATTCAATCACTCCCATTAAATGTGTATTTCAGCTTCTAAATCTGTTCTCTGTTTCTCAACTTTTTTTTTTTTTTGGACAGAGTTAGACAGTGAGAGAGAGAGGCAGAGATAAAGATCTTCCTTCTGTTGGTTTACCCCCAAAATGGCTGCCTTGGCTGGTGCACTGTGCCGATTGGAAGCCAGGAGCCAGGTGCCACCCCCTGGTCTCCCATGCGGGTGCAGGGCCCCAGGACTTGGGCCATCCTCCACTGCCTTCCCAGGCCACAGCAGAGAGCTGGACTGGAAGAGGAGCAACCGGGACAGAATCCGGCGCCTCAACCGGGGTTAGAACCTAGAGTGCTGGTGCCGTGGGTGGAGGATTAGCCTAGTGAGCCATGGCGCCGGCCCTGTTTCTCACCTTTTAAAAACATTTATCTTTGAACTATGTTTTAGGTGATAATCTCAGTTTTATTTTCAAGTGAATTTCTACCAGTTCTAGGTGGATCAATCCACTATGTATTCATTTTGTTCACTTTTTAAAATTTTATATATTTCATTTTAAATATATTACATATTTTATTACTTCATAATATATTTGTTTACTTGCCACATCTTTCTTTATCTCTTCCAATTGTGAATGGACTTGTTTAAAATTTTCTTCTTCCCAGGAGCTTTGCTGTTTTTGTTTCCTTGGGTGTGAATTTCCTCATTTATTGGTCTGTTGACAGAGGTGCTTTTTTGGCTTTGGAGACAATTTTGCTTTGAGAATTCATCTTGTGTAGTTTTTCCTATGTGTACTTCTTTATCTTATGATTTTTATGACATTTAAATTGTATAGCTACAGACTCAGAGCAAATATTTATATTAATATTAAAACTTCTTGCTCTGGTCACCTTGATATGCTGGAAACCATAACTACACCTAGTGAGGGCTCAGTTCTTGGTCTTGGACAAGGAACCAGGACCTGTGTGCAGTCAAGAGAATGGGACTGTAAGTGTCAGGGGATTGAGGCTGGGAACATACATCAAGTTAGTGGCATGGAGAGGAAGCAAAAGCACTTGTATCCAGTCAGAAAATTCTGTCAACTGCATCTTATGCAGCTACGTTTATCACTCTACAACTGTTACCTGCTCCAAGCCACTATCTATTTTTCTTGATTCAGGTGAATAGTCTCCTAATTGTTCTCTCTGATCCTGTCATTTTCCCTATTTAGTTTACTCTCAACATGGCAGATATAATGTAAGTTAGATGATCTCATCCACTGTTCAAGACCCTCCAATGGTTTCGCATTCTCACTCAAGGCAAAAGGTCCTTACCATGGCCTGAAAGATCCTGCCAGGTCTCTGATCTCTCTCCTACTTCTCACCCCCACCTCCTCTCCTGTTAGCCACGTTGAGCACAGGCAGACCCACATTCAGGGCTTGGCACTCTTTTGCTCACCTGGCATAGCTTTTCTTTCAGCTATCTACATTTTTGCTCCTTCACTTCCTTTAGGTGTTTACTTAAATGCCATTTTCTTGGTGAGAACTTCCCTAGCTATTCTGTTTATTATTTAATACTTCATTCCTCCAGCATTGCGTGGCACTTATTATCACGGAACATCCTATAGAGGCCACTTACTTGTCTCATTATTTGCTGTCAACTCCTATCAGAATGTAAATTCCGTGAGGTCAGGGATTGTCTTTGCAGGTGTTTTGTTCTTCACTGTGTCCCCCCTGCCTAAAACAGTACATATGTAAGCTCTCAATATATTTTTTGTGAGATGTGTAAATTTTGTTCCCATTTCACAGGATATATAACTGGAACTTTGCAAGATTATACAGCTTGTCTGATGTCAACCTCCTTGTAAGCCATAAAGATGGGATTCAAAGCCAGCTTTATCTAACATGAAGTATGGATTCTTAATTTCCATACATACAGCTGTTCTGAAGAAAACTACTGAGATATTTTTGTTATCTTGAATTTATACTTGTGTTTAAAATTACCATTGCTTCAGAAATCAGACTGTGTTAAACATTAATTACTATTGTGAACAACAGAAGTCACTGTGTACTTACTCCCCATGTAGGAACTCTGTTCTTAATGAGTTGTACTATGAGAATAAACTGCAAAACTTGTTCTCAAACTGTACTTTATATGTTGTATGTGTGTGTGGTTGCAAACTGTTGAAATCTTTACTTAGCAGAGTTGGTCCTCTGTATATAAAGTTAAACTAAAAATGAACCATGATGAAGAATGGGATGGGAGAGGGAGTAGGAGGTAGAATGGGAGTCGGTGTGGGAGGGCGGGTATGGGGGAAAGAACCACTATATTCCTAAAGTTGTACCTATGAAAAATGCATCATTAAAAAAACTTTAAAAAAGGAAAAATAGAAAATTACTATTGCATTGTTTTTACAGTTTATCTGCTCCAGATTATCTGAAAAATGACACTGAAACAAAGCTCAGAATATCTCCAGCTTCTGATTGCCAGGATCATAATAAGGCAGGACAGGTACTACCTTTAAACAAGTAAATCCCAGTTAGCATCTTCCTCTGACTTCTTCTTTCAAAGAACATTCTGGAAATCTTTCTTATGTATAATGTGTGTGACTCCAGTATTCAGGGCCCCCTACAGGATGGTGCTCTCTCTACTTACTGGTTAAGATCTACCAGCTAACAGAAATAGGGTTAGGAAATCTCTTTTAATTTTCTGTTGCTATAAACACTTCTGACCAAGTGAGTATTTCATAAACCCTTTTGGTTACTTGTGGAATCCATTCTATAAAGCCCATTAGGTTAATTGTCACTAATAAATTCTTTTATAATGTATGTTTCTTGATACATTCTGCTTTTGGAGACATTGTGAAGGAAATGTGAAGGCAGATAAGTAACATGTGAAAATTGATTGGTCCTGAAATTTGGGTTTGTAGGAAATGTGCTATGTGTGTTTGCAACGAGCACAGCGAAGTTCCCAGTTGTACTCCAGTGAGGAGAGGAAGAGGAGAGAGATGCAAGATGAGCAACTCATACAGCAGTATCAAATGTTGAAAGATCAAGAGGCTCTCTTCAAACACCAGGTAGTTGAATACCTCACTTAAACAGTGATCAAGGTGGGATGGTAGAATGTGAGTATAAAACGCCATTGAAAATGTTCCACAATGTTTCTGTACTGTAACACACTTAATCATTTACTTACTGCTGGACTAAAATTTGATTGCATTCATGTTTTCACTAATAATAAGCAATACTTGGATGACTATCCATGTAGTTGAATGCTTGCACATATAGGTGATTTTTTTTCCTCCATAAGGACCGAATTTTAAAGGCAGAATTGTTGGATTTATGTTGTTTTATTTTTGGTTTCTGAGAAAACATAAGGCTTTTACTCTTCAGAATCATGGCCTATCTCAAGTACTCAAAGGCAGACTGACATTTTTCATTTTTTTATATATATTTTTGTGGGCTCCATAAAACTCAACTGCTCTGGCTGGTGCCGCGGCTAAATAGGCTAATCCTCCGCCTGCGGCTCCAGCACACCAGGTTCTAGTCCCGGTTTGGGCGCTGGATTCTGTCCCGGTTGCTCCTCTTCCATTCCAGCTCTCTGCTATGGCCCGAGAGTGCAGTGGAGGATGGCCCAAGTGCTTGGGCCCTGCACCTGCAAGGGAGACCAGAAGAAGCACCTGGCTCCTGGTTACAGATCTGCGCAGTGCGCCGGACGCAGCGCGCCTGCCACAGCGGCCATTGGGAGGTGAACCAATGGAAGAAGACCTTTCTCTCTCACTGTCCACTCTGCCTGTCAAAAAAACCAAAAACAAACAAACAAACAAACAAACAAAAAACTCAACTGCTCTTCACTGCATGTATGATGAAATCTTTCATTCCTTCTTGAGATCCCTGTAACAATAGATGCATAAAGCCAAGAACAGGAAATAACAAACGAAATCTTCCCTAACTCATTTTTGTAAATATATGAAGACATTAGGAAGTACTAGTGTCCCCCACAGGCAAGTTTCTAACTTGGTTGGATTATTTAACAATAATAGCATCAACTTCCATTTAGTTTAATTTAAACAAATTATTTGAAAGGTGGAGGAGAAGGAGAAAGAGAGAAAAGGAAAGAGAAAAAGGAAGAGAGGGCAAGGGTCAGGGTGAGGGCTGGGGTGAAGGTGATCTCCTTTCTACTGATTTACTCTCCAAATGCTTGCAACAGTGGGGTTAGGCCAGGTGAAAGCCTGGAGCTGAAAACCCAATGCAGGTGTTCCACACGAATGGAAAAGACCCAACTACTTGTGATATCACCTGCTACCTGTCAGGGAGGTATTAGCAGGAACCTGGAATTGGAAGCAGAACTGGAACTTGAACCAGGCTCTTAAACATGGCATGCAAGTGTCCCAAGTGCCATCTCAACTTCTGTGCCAAATGCCTGACCCATGGTTTTATTTTTAATTGACATGTAATAATTGTATAATTTTATAGGGTACAATGTGATGTTTTAATACATGCATCACTGTGTAATGATTGGTAATTAGCATATTCATCTTTTTTGTGGTAAAACATTCAAAATCCTCTCTTCTAGCTATTTTGAAGTTAACATCATATTATTACTGAGTATAGTCACCTGCTGTTCAATAGAAGTCCAGCACTTATTTCTTATTTTTAATTTTTAAAAAAGATTTATTTAGTTATTTATTTGAGAGACAAAGTTACAGACAGAGAGAGGGAGAGACAGAAGGAGGGATATTCCATTTGCTGGTTCACTCCCCAAATGGCCACCAACAGCCAGAGCTGGGCCAATCCAAAGCCAGAAGTCAGGAATTCTTCCAGGTCTTCTATATGGGTACAGGGGCCCAAGCACTTGGTCTATCCTCTGATGCTTCCCCAGGTGTATTAGCAGGGAGCTGGATCAGAAGTGGAGCAGCTTGGACTTGAACTGGCATCCATATGGGATGCTGGCACTGCAGGTGGATGCCTGACTTATTATGCCATAGCACCTGCCCCCTAACTGTAATTTTGTACCCGTTGACTAACATCTTCATCTCTACCTCTATGCTCTCCAGCCTCTGGTATCTACTATTCAATTCTCTATTTCTGTGAGATAGACTTCTTTAAATTCCACATGTAAGAATTAAATTTGTAAAGGCTGTATTTCAATATGTGATTAAAAATTAAAATCTTTTTTTTATATGTATAATAGATGAAAAGTCTGGCCACTAGAGAACAGAATCAGAAAAATGCTGCCTATAATCTTGGAGTTGCTGAAGCTATTAGGAGGCACAAGAATGAGAAACCTGAATTTTATGTAAGAGTCCTTTAAAGTTTGTTATTGCTAACACCTGTCTTGTCTATGGGGCTTTGGCTCCCCTACTGTGTTGCAGGTTGTACCATTTTTAAAGTGGCAGAGTTCAAAAGTGGTTTCTACAAGTTGAAACTTTCTTCTAGGGCAGGTGCTGTCTGCTTTACATCTGCACACCACTCACTCATAACACAATTCCTGTTCATCACTGCAGCTCTCATTAATTGTAGTCATTCTCAATCAGAATCTGGGACAGGTGGTGGAGTTCCAGGATATAAAGAGAGCCAGTAGCATCACAAACTTCTGGGATCTTTCTGGAAATGCAGAATTGAGGGTCCCACCCGAGAATGGCAGAATAGGAATCTATAGCTAAATAAGATACCCAGGTGATTTGCATGTTTTTGAAAGTTTGAGAAGCTAAGCTTCAGGTGGAGGTGGGCCCCCTGCTTCATGGCTTGATTTAATGTTTTTGGTCATTGTGTGCTTACCTTTATTTCTGCGTGAATCTTTCTTTTTTCATGCCCCTAATCCGGCGGAATGGACCTAAATCTAATAAAATAGATTTTCTTTATTTATTGTCGAACATCTATTGAACTCTGGCCCAACTATTGTATTCATGGTTAGGAATGCAATGTCCTTCTTCTAAAGGGATCTTGGTCTAGTTGAGGAGATAGACACTGAAAGAAACAATAGTGTAGTGAAATAATGGCAGATACATTTTTGTGAAGTATATGAGAGCAGAGAGGAGAATCAGTTAACCCAGCCCAGAGATCTGGGAAGACTTCCTGCATACAAGAGTTAGCTAAGAAAATGAATGAAGGAAGAGATTTCAAGCAGGGACAGCACAGAGGGAGGGAGAGTGAGCATGGGACCTTTGAGATTTAATTACAATTTCTTATATGCAAGCTCCAGATTATATTTATGACTGCCCACTTCGAGATATATGTTTCAAACTTACAAGGACCAAAACAGAAACTTTTGATTTCCTTCTCAACCTATTTTCCTGTCTCCCAGTGTTAGTAAGTGCCATGATCAGCCAGTCATAGCATACACCTCATATCAAGGAGCAATCCCAGATTCTTCTTTCTCTGTCCCTCACATCCAACCATCTGCAAGTCCAGAATCTTTATTTCCAAAATACATAATGTCTGTTTGTATCTCTTCTTCTTCAGTGTTGCCACCCTAGTCCAAGCCACATTGTAAGGTTCAACTTCTGTAATACCTCTAATTTACTCACTGCTTGCATTCCTGTGATCCCACAATCTATTCTCCACATGGCAGCCAAAGTAATCTTTTAAAATCTTAACCAAAACATATTGCTATCCTGTTTAAAACATCTAATATTCTCGCAATCAATTAAAATCAAATCTAAAATCCTCACCTTGACCATACTAGTTGGATCCCTGCCTTCTTCTTTGGGCTCACCATCTTCTTTTTATCCTGCTCATTACACCTCAGCTAGTAGAACAAGCCTATCTTGTGTCCATCTAGTGTCTTTTCACTTGCTGTTCCTTCTCTGTGGAGAAGAATTCTCCTCTGTGGAGGAGAATTCAGTGATCTCCATAGAAAAGCTTTCCCTAATAGCCAAGAAATGTAGGCCTGTTTTCACCCAGTCACTGCTATAGTAGGGAACTCATAGCACTTAATCATTAGCTTAATGGTTCTGAGGTACCATTTACTTGTTCATTGTCAGCTTTCTGCATCAGAATCTCAGCTAGGTGAGAGCAAAGATCTCTGTTTTAGACACTGTTGGACAGCCACTGTGTAGAATGGCTGGATCCACTGCAGGTATTCAAGTCCTTCTTGTTGCCTCCTCTTTGTCCTTGCTTGTGCTTTTCAAATGCTCAGAATTTCATCTTCCTTCCATGTGGATGTTTAAGTGGCATCTTAGTCCATCTCTGTCTTATAAATAGGGCTGTAGTAGGCTCAGCAGCTCAGCTTCAACCTCGAATGTGCTCATATTATTTTGTGGGTTACTTCAACACTAGCTGGGGTTAATGTGTTTAGCGCCGAGCAAAAAAGAAATTAAGAAACACCTTGATTGATTTTAGTTTCTGAATTATTACTGGTATTTTTTGGTATTCTAATGTCAATTAGTTGCTTTTCTTTCATTCTAGAAATCCTTCCTATTTGACAAACGACCACTCAGCACTGAGCTTAATGCTGTTAGGCAAGAGGAATATTCCCAGAGTCTCCTGAAACAAATGGATAACAGACGGGAAAAGGAAATAAAGCAAAGACAAAACAGAGAGTTGATGGACCGCCTGGAACAAGTGCAACTCACAGAGGAGTGAGTCCAGCTAACTAAGATTTGAAAATTAGAGAATTTTCATGTGAAGTTATTTTCCTTATGTAACTGAATCAACTTTGGTAGTTTCACTAGCATCACTGTATCCAAATGAATAAACTGATCCAGTTAGTAGTCAGTACCATAGCATAACATTTCATTAGAAAAGTGAAAAAGCCACCATTATTCTAATTATCATTGTGGCATGATTGCCAATCTTGTAGTTAGTTGTAATTACAAAGTAACATTTGGAATGGTTTTGCAATCAGCAATACTGGTAGATAGAAGAAGGGACTTGTCTTGAGCAGGCATCATTAGTAGCTATTAGATGTCTAGGTGACTTTCAGACAAAGCTGAGGTTTTATTATAAGTATAGGGGTGTTCTATGGAATCCAAAGACAGAAATGTACAGGGAATCCACAAAGGACTGGAACTGGGGACTAGACAGCCACATAAAGCAGCATTCCCTTTGCTTACACCCACAGCACTTAGTTGACATTGTCACCTCAGACTTGGACATGTCAGTCTCAACTCAAATGATCAGGAAAGAGAATCTGATTGGTCCTGATTGCATTATATGAGGCCTAGAATAGGGTTGAGACCATGGAGTTGCTAGATACCCAAGGGGGCCCACAGTTCTCCTACTGAGGCCTGGAGTGCAATTGTGGAACCTACCCTAGTGTGCTCAGAGACTCCTCAAACAGTTTCTGTGACCAGGAAGTCTACAGTTAGCTCTCTATTTCTTTGGTTATGGTACCCCTGGTTTTGCATCCTTGAGTTCAAAAGCCACAGATCAAAGCAGTTTGAAAGAATAAATTTCATCTGTACTAAACATGTACAGACTTTTTTGGGTCATTATTCCCTAAGCAATAACAACTACTTACATATAATTTATATTGTATTAAGTATTAATAAGTAATTTAGAGATTATTTAAATGTTTATAAGAGGATTAGTGTGGGTTACATGCAAACACTATACCATTTTATATAAGGGACTTGAGCATCCTCAGCTTTTGTTATTTGCAGGAGTACCAACTCCTACAGATACTGAGGGATGATGGTGTTTCTCTGAAATGTCAGTGTTTCACTGTACTCACTTTAGAGAACATATGGGTTCCCTGGAGGCTGTATATAATAAATCATAATTTCTAAAAGGATCACTGTTCTTATTAAGAATCTTATAATGACTCAGTTTATAAAGCAAATTATCTCTTCCTGCAGGATTGGCAGGGGTAGAGTGTTGCCTGCTGTTTTAGTAATAGTACATTTGTATGGTGTGATTTGTCACCTGCTGATCCCTGTTCTTTCTGTTCTGTGTTCAACACACTGTTCAAGGGCCTAAGTGTCTGTACTACTCTTTCTCAAAATGAAAGCTCCCAGAACGACACATCAATTTTTATTTACTAGGCTCTCCTCATGTTTTGATAACTGTAATCTCTTTTACTAAAGACTCTAAATCTGTGTCCCTACTTTCTCCTGTTCTTAACTGCCAGACTTGCTGCGCAAAGAGCCAAATATTTAAAAGATAAGATGGAGGAAACCCAGTGTTACAAGAGGGCTTTGGATGCACAGGTAAAGGGACAGTTATTATTTTTTAAAAAACATTATGCAGTGCTTCATTAGCATTCTTTTTTTATTATTAAACTTTTATTTAATGAATATAAATTTCCAAAGTATAGCTTATGGGTTACAATGGCTTCCCCCCTCCCATAACTTCCCTCCCGCCCGCAACCCTCCCCTTTCCCGCTCCCTTTCCCTTTCCATTCATGTAAAGATTCATTTTCAATTCTCTTTGTATACAGAAGATCAGTTTAGTATATATTAGGTAAAGATTTCAACATTTTGCCCATATAGCAACATAAAGTGAAAAAAGTACCATTGGATTACTAATTATAGCATTAAATAGCAATGTACAGCACATTAAAGACAGAGATCCTACCTAATTTTTTTTTTCAAATTAATTAATTTTCTATGCCGTTTCCATTTTAACACCAGGTTGTTTTTTTTTTTTCATTTCTAATTCTCTTTATATACAGAAGATCACTTCAGTATATAATTAGTAAAGACCTCATCAGTTTGTGCCCACACAGAAACGCAAAGTATAAAAATACTGTTTCAGTACTAGTTATAGCATCACTTCGTTTTAGACGACACATTAGGGACAGATCCCACATGGGGTGTAAGTACACAGTGACTCCTGTTGCTGATTTAACAATTTGACACTCCTGTTCATGGCGTCAGTAATCTCCCTAGGCTCTAGTCATGAGTTGCCAGGGCTATGGAAGCCTTTAGAGTTCGCTGACTTTGATCTTATTCCAATAGGGTCATAGTCAAAGTGGAAGTTCTCTCCTCCCTTCGGAGAAGGGTACCTCCTTCTTTGATGGCCCTGTTCTTTCCACTGGGATCTCACTCACAGAGATCATTCATTTAGGTCTTTTTTTTTTTCCATGATATGTTGGCTTTCCATGCCTGCTATACTCTCATGGGCTCTTCCGCCATATCCGAATGCCTTGAGGGCTGATTCTGAGGCCAGAGTGTTGTTTAGGACATCTGCCATTCTGTGAGTCTGCTGTGTATCCCACTTCCCATGTTGGATCTTTCTCTCCCTTTTTGATTCTATCAGTTAGTATTAGCAGATACTTGTCTTGTTTGTGTGATCTCTTTGACTCTTAGACCTATCAGAGCTATCAATTGTGAGCTGAAATTGATCACTTGGACTAGTGAGATGGCATTGGTACATGCCATCTTGATGGGATTGTGTTGGAATCCCCTGGCACATTTCTAACTCCACCATTTGCGGCCAGTCCGATTGAGCATGTTCCAAATTGTTCGTCTCCTCCCTCTCTTTTTCCACTCTTAGATTTAACAGGGATCACTTTTCAGTTAAAATTTAAACACCTAAGAATAATTGTGTGTTAATTACTGAGTTCAACCAATAGTACTAGAACAACAACAACAACAACAAATACTAAAAAGGATAAAGTATTACATTGTACATCTAAAGTCAGGACAGGAGCTGATCAGTTCATTGTTGCTTATAGTGTCCATTTCACTTAACAGGTTTCCCCTTTGGCGCTCAGTTGTCACCGATCAGGGAAAACAAATGATATTTTTCTCTTTGGGACTGGCTTAATTCACTCAGCTGGTTAAGCCACTATGGAAGTCTGTCTGGAGATTCCTCAGAAACCTGAACATAACCCTACCATACAACCCAGCCATCCCACTCCTTGGGAAATTAATTTGGCAAATAAAAAAGCCATCTGCACATTAATGTTTATTGCAGCTCAATTCACAATAGCTAAGACCTGGAACCAACCCAAATGCCCATCAACAGTAGACTGGATAAAGAAATTATGGGACATGTACTCCATAGAATACTATACAGCAGTAAGAAACAACGAAACCCAGTCATTTGCAACAAGATGGAGCAATCTGGAAAACATCATGCTGAGTGAATTAAGCCAGTCCCAAAGAGAAAAATATCATTTGTTTTCCCTGATCGGTGACAACTGAGCGCCAAAGGGGAAACCTGTTAAGTGAAATGGACACTATAAGCAACATTAGCATTCTAAAATATGTGTAAATGCTATAATGCTATGAGTACCCCATGTGTTATGCCTCTGGTGGATTCCGAATCCTTTGTTCCTTCTTTCAAGGTATTGATATTCTACTCCTTTACAGAATTGAATTCTGCTTAAAGTTTATTCCCCAGTGGAATCATAATCTTGTTATGTTTGTCCCTGTTTCAGATAAAGAACAAGCCCAACCAGCTGCCTGTGTTTGAACCAGACTCCTCTGAGCCCATCTTTGGGAAGAATGAGCATGAATTGATGGCAGAAAAGAGAAAGCGAGAACAGAATTATATGAAACACCAGCTGGAGGCAGCTGCTAACAACAAGAGGAAAGCCATCCTCCACCAGCTGGTGGATCAGAGGCGGGATCTGCAGATGCTTCAGAGGACACAGAGAGAGTAAGGAGACCTTGGCTTTTCTCCCTGCTCCTCTTCCTCTCTCTCTCAGAAAACAGCAGAGAAGTAGAATAATAGTAACACATTGACGATTGACTTGCATAAGACATTGTTCCAAGCTCATTGCATGCTTCATCTCATTTTATCCTCAAGTTCACCCTATGGAAAAAATGTTATTAAGTAAATTTAAAACAACCACGTGGATCCCACTTCTCCCTCCAGTTGCCTCCTCATGCTTTTTTCCCCCTTCCCTTTGCAGCACATCTTCTTAAAGCACTGTCCATACCAGCTTTAGGGATACAGCGTGAACCACAAATGTGGTATCATGCTCGAGCAGACTTAGATGTGACATTCAAGCCCTTCCTCAACTTCTGAGAATCTGCATATAGTGGAGAAGAAGGTGATGAAGGTGGTGGGGTAGGCAGAGGAGGATGCGAAGACCTTTGAATTCAAACATCAGACATCCAGTTTGTAGTTTCTTGAAATACCCAAATGATCACTCCACCATTGGGAATCTTTAAAGTTCCCAGCTGACTTACAATCTTACAATATCTCCATGATTCTCTCCACCTTTCCATCAGCCATAGCTCCTATTTGAACCTCCCAAGTGCTACAGGAAGTTTCAGTATTGTTTTTGTAGATGTCTAATAACCCTCAGTTCTATTGTTAGTCAAAATCATCAAGGTGCTCAGGAGTCCCAAAAAGCTTCTTTCAATGGAATCTACTCTTTGTAGAAGGTGGTTATACTTATAAAAATTATTAAAAATTTATAAATTCTATTAATGGTCAGTTGGATAGTACATAGATCTATTGTGAGCAATCTGAACATTTTATCTAGCACAGAGGGTAGTAACATTTTTTTTTTTCAAGAAGAAAACAAGCACAATTGCAATGAAAGTCTACTGCATATTCTCAATGTGTGTAGGGCAGTAAAGTGGCAATGTGGCTGTTAGTTGACAACCAGGCAGTATGGTATGGATGAGGGCCAGAGCTCAACTCCACTCTCAGTTATACAGGTCACTGGAAATGTGGCATAAGTTGTTGCCCATGGCTTTGAATCTATTTCTTGTGCCATGATTCTGACCATTTACTCTAGTTTCCCCTTAAGCATGCTATCTTAGTTTCAACAGATTTTGTGGTTTTGAAATCACCAGGTATACTGTTTGAAGATTAAAAGATTAAAATAATCTTGAAAGGTTCTAGAGGCATTTTGATGTGGCAAGGAGAGGCAGTTGTAGCCCAAGATTTCTGAAATCATAAATGTGCTTGAGTGAAGGCATATCTTTTCCACTGATTTATTTTTGCTTTATTTTTAAAGAAAAAATCTTTATTGAGATGTAATTAAAATATATAATAATTTCTCAAAATGTACGAGTTGATAAATTTTGAATATGGATGCATCTACTGGTGAAACAATTACTGCAACTGAGCTAATGAACATATCAATCACACTAGAATTTTTCCTTGTGCCCCTTTGAATTCCCTCCCTCCAACACCTTTCCCAACCCCCATCCTCAGGCAACTACTAATCTGCCATCTGTCACTATAGTTTGCATTTCTTAGGGTTTGATGTAAATGTTTGGTATATATTGTTTTTTGTCTGTCTTTGTATTAGAGTCATGGTTTTGATACCCATCCATGTTGTTTTACATGATAATATTTCTATCCTTACTAGGTAGTTACCATTGTTATTTTATTTACTCATCTGTTGATAGACACTTGAGTTATTTCCAATTTTTGGATATTACAAATAAAGCTACTCTGAACATTCATGATTAAATCTTTGTATGGACATATAGTTTCTTTTTATCTTGGGTAAAAACAGGAGTAGCATGATTGGATCCTGGGGTAGGTATATATGTAAGTTTTTTTAAAGATTTTATTTATCTATTTGAGAGGCAGAATTACAGAGGGAGAGACACAGAGAGAGAGGTCTTCCATTCACTGGTTCACTCCCCAAATGACCCCAATGGTGGAGCTGAGCCAATTTGAAGCCAGGAGCCAGGAGCTTCTTCCAGGTTTCCCATGTGGGTGCAGGGGCCCAAGGACTTGGCCATCTTCTGCTGCTTTTTCAGGCTCTTTAGCAGGGAGCTGGATCAGAAGTGGAGCAGCTGCCACTCAAAACGATACCCATATGAGATGCTGGTGCTGCAGGCAGGGGCTTTAACCTGCCACGCCACAGTGCTGGCCCTTGTATTTAACTTTTCTTTTTTTTTTTTTTAGAGATTTTATTTGCTTATTTGAAAGTCAGAGTTACACAGAGAGAGGAGAGGCAGAGAGAGAGAGAGAAAGAGAGAAAAAGAAATCCTCCATACGCTGGTTCACTCCCCAATTGGCCACAGCAGCCAGAGCTGTGCTGATTCGAAGCCAGGAGCCAGGAGCTTCTTCCGGGTCTCCTACGTGGGTGCAGGGGCCCAAGGACCCAGGCCATCCTCCACTGCATTCCTAGGCCATAGCAGAGAGCTGGACTGGAAGTAGAGCAGCTGGGTCTTGAACCGGTGCTATTATGGGATGTCGGTGCTTTAGGCCAGGGCGTTAACCCACTGTACCACAGCGCCGGCACCAATATATTTAACTTTTTAAAACAAGTGCCAAAGTGCTTTCCACAATTGTACTAATTTACATTTTCAGCCAAAGTGTATAAGAATTCTAGTCCTCCTCATCCTTGCCAGCATTTGGTATATCAGTCTTTTGTTTAGCTGTTCTAAGAGGTGTGTAGAGACATCTCCTGCTTTAATTTGCATCTCTCTAATGATTAATGATGTTGAAGTCATTTCATGCTCCTATTTGCCATCTACATGTCTTCCTAGGTTAAGTGTCTGAAGTGTCTATTTAAATCTTTCAAAAATCAAGTTGTTTTATTGCTGAGTTTTGAAATTTCTTTAAATATTTGGTACAAGCCCTTTACCAAGTGTGTGTGTGTGTGTGTGTGTATTTAATTATATATACTGCATTTATTTTTACTATAAATTTACTTAAATGACTTCAGACCCAGCATGTCCTTAGATTTCACCCACTCATTAAACTGCTCTGCTGTGAGATAGCCAAGTTCAACAGCAGTTTCCTTCAAGGTTGATCCGTTTTTGTGTGCTGTCTTAACAATCTTTGCTGCCTTGTCAAATCCTATATGTGGATTGAGAGCTGTCACCAATGTTCGAGACTCATTAATTAACTTGTTGATCCTTGTGTGTTAGTCTGGATCCCCAGGACAAAATTTTCTTTGAAGAAACTGGAACATTCCCCGGCAGTCTGGCTGAGTGTAACACATTTTTAATTACCATTGGCTTGAAAACATTCAACTCAAAATGTCCATTGCTGCCTCCAACTGTTACAGTTGATTTCCCATGACCTGGGCTGCAACCATGGTCATTGCTTCACACTGAGTAGGGTTCACCTTACCTGGCTTGATACTGATTTCCAGTTTATTTTCAGGCAAGATCAATTCTCCCAGGCCTGAGCGAGGGCCAGAACCCAGAAAACGAATATCATTTGCTATCTTCATCAGACTGCAAGCAGCAGTGTTCACGGCTCTACTTAGCTCAACCAGAGCATCATGAGCAGCCAGGGCTTCCCATTTATTTGGAGCAGTGACAAAAGGCAAGCCTGTGAGGGTAGCCACGTTTGTAGCAACCCTTTCTGCAAAGCCACTTCTAGTTTGTAAGCAGTGCCTCCAGCTGCGAGCTCATAGATTCTTGGCATGGCGGCTCTTATTCTCACCACTGCATGTTTCACTTGTTGAACATAACCACTGAATTCCTGGCCAAGAGTCACTGGAACAGCATCCTGAGTTTGAGTTCACCCGATTTTGATGATCTGAGCAAACTCTCTGGATTTTGCTTCCAGAGCATCATGCAACTTCTGACATCCTGGTAAGAGTACTTCATGAACTTCTATTGCAGCAGCAATGTGCATTGCTGTGGGGGAAAGTCTCATTTGAACTCTGGATTTATTAACATGATCATTGGTATGCACAGGTTTCTTACTGCCAAGTTCACCTCCCAAGACCTCAATCGCTCTATTGCTAATGACTTCAGTTACATTCATATTTGTCTGGGTTCCTGATCCAGTCTGCCATATCAGGAGAGGAAAATGATCAGTTAATTTACCTTCAGCTACCTCATCTGCTGCCTTCATTATTGCATTGGCGATCATTGGGTCAAGACCATAATCCTGGTTTACTTCAGCAGCTGTTCGCTTCAAGATACCAAAAGCTTTAATAACTGGAACTGGCATGCATTCTGTCACACCTCCAGTCTTGAAGCTCACTGTAGATCTCACAGTCTGGGTGCCGTAATACTTATCATTTGGGACCTTGAGCTCCCCAAAGGTATCATATTCTGTCCTGAAGGAATTTTGGCTTGCCATTTGAGCAGCGTTCAGAAGCCAGACTAGGAGGATGGTAGCCCCACTTAAGCTTGTAGCTGAGGCAGAGGCTGGAGCTTGCTCTAGGTGGCCATACCGAGTGAGTTCCCACAGTGCTCAGTATGTGGTGCAAGCGAGAGCATGGTTAGATGTCAAGTATATATTTGAAACTCTAAACATTCCTGAGGGGAAGATGTTTTCCCCACTTTTTAAAAAAAATTTTATGTATTTATTTGAAAGACAGCATTATAGAGAGGCCGAGAGAGAGAGAGAAAGAGAGAGAGAGAGAGAGGTCTTCCATCCGCTGGTTCACTCCCCAGTTGACTGCAACTGCCAAAGCTACACTGATCTGAAGCTAGGAGCCAGGAGCTTCTTCTGGGTCTCCCACATGGGCATGGGGGCCCAAGGACTTGGGCCATCTTCTTACTGCTTTCCCAAGCCATAGCAGAGAGCTGGATTGGAAGTAGAGAAGCTTGGACTCGAACGAGGGCCCATAAGGGATGTCAACACTGCAGGCGGCAGCTTTACCCGCTATGCCACAAGCGAGCCACCCCCCCCCCTTTTTTTTTTTAAAAATAACCTTATTCCCTCGGGACAGCATTTAGCTTCTGTTTTACAGTAGCGTTCACCTGTCACTCATCTCAAGGCTTCCTGTGTCTGCCGCCTCAGTGTGATAGAGCTGGGAGCCTTTCATTTGTTGCTGAGATTGTTGCAGCTGTCTCCTCGGATTCTCCTCGTTAACTTCTCTAGTTCACCTCCCACACCTGGAGTTAGGAGGGTTACACTTTATCTTTTCCAAGTTGTATGATTTAGACTAGGTCATAGGTAGACTTCCTAGTCTTCTTTGCTTCGTAGTAAGAATAAGGATCATTTCAGTGCTCTACCTGTCCTTACTGCAAGAATTAGATGAGATTGTAAGTCTGTGAGAGACTTTTGGAAGTTTTAATTCTCTCAAAAGATGCAAACTTTAACCTTTTTGTCTCTCTTGTTGGAGTTTTGGTTATAGATCCCCCTTTCTGTACAGGTGGGATTCTTGGTTTCAATTTCTGTATCTTTTCCTAGTTATTCCACATTCACTTCTGTGTATCTTTTCCAGCTCCATGGTCCTCTTTAGTTTATCTCAAGATGTGATTTTAGATCCTCCTGTGGTGAATGAAGGTCATTTTGTTTCAAAGAGGATAATTTACCCAGAGTGATCCAAACATTTCTGCTAAGCTATTTATACTTGTTTCACTTTTTTTTCTTTAAAATTTTCAATTCACTCTCCTGCAATAAAACAGACTTTAAAGAAAGTTAATGATCTCCCCTTCCAAGTAGCCAACATTAAGGCTAATATGTAGCACTTTATGTTTTTTCATTTATTTTAACAAATACATTCAAACAATATACTTATATACATTTACTTTCATTTCTGTAAATGAAAGTACAGTCTATAAGCTCTTATACATTACTCTGCAACCTAACCTAATAATGTGCCATTAATTATATTCAGGTCAGCACATATATACCAAATTAATTCTTCTGTAAAAATGGCATAATATCTATAATATGAATGTACTATAATTTAATTTTGTAGCATTGATGAACATTCACTTTGTTACCAGATATTTTGTATCAAACATAATTTTTTTAAATTTAGTTTTTTGACAGGCAGAGTGGATAGTGAGAGAGAGAGACAGAGAGAAAGGTCTTCCTTTTGCCGTTGGTCCACCCTCCAATGGCTGCCGCGGCCGGCGCATCGTGCTGATCTGAAGCCAGGAGCCAGGTGCTTCTCCCGGTCTCCCATGCGGGTGCAGGGCCCAAGGACTTGGGCCATCCTCCACTGCACTCCCGGGCCATAGCAGAGAGCTGGCCTGGAAGAGGGGCAACCGGGATAGAATCCAGTGCCCCAACTGGGACTAGAACCCGGTGTGCCGGCACTGCAAGGCAGAGGATTAGCCTGTTAAGCCACGGCACCGGCCATAAAAATAATTTTTTTAAAAGATGTATTTATTTATTTGAAAGGCAGAGTTACAGAGAGAGGAAGGGAGACATATCTTCCATCTGCAGGGTCCCTCCCCAAATGGCCTGAATGACCAGGCTGAAACTAGAAGGCTAGAGCTTCTTCTGGGTCTCCCACATAGATGGCAGTGGCCCAAGTACTCGGGCCATCTGCTGCTTTTCTCCAGGCACATTAGCAGGGAGCCGGTTTGGATGTGGAAGAGCCGGGACTCTAACTGACCCTCATATGGGATGCAGGTGTTGCAGGTGGTGGCTTAACCTACTGTGCCACAACCCTGGCCTCCTAAATATTCTTAATATATACCTTTATATTGGTTCTTTTGTTTTTATCAGACAGATTCCTAGAAGTGGGGCAGCTGAGTCAAGTGTAAAACACATTTAAAATTTTACAAGAAACTGACAGTGTAATTTCTAAAAAATGTAATAATTTGTACACCAGCAGTGTTGTGAGATTACTAGTTTCCCCCTTGCCTCATTTTCTTACTTTGTAGGCATTCAAATGAAAATGATTGCTTATCTATCCTTTAAATAATAATGGTGGCCACAAAGCATTTGCAAAGACACTTACCATTAGGAAAACCACAATGATTATATTTCATGCCCATTGAGGTGGCTTCTATTAAAAAACAAAAGATAAAACAGTGAGTGTTGGTAAGGATATAGAGAAGTAGCAAATGTTATATGTTGTTGGTGGGAATGTAAAAAAAAAATTACAATTAGAATTACCATATGAACTAGTAATTCTCCTTCTATGTATGTATCCAAAATAACTAAAAACAGGAGCTCAAGAGACATTTGCTATTGATAACAGCACTTTTTACAAGCAACTCAAGTATCTGTCGACAGGTGAATGGCTGAAAAAACATGGTTTGTACGTGCAATGGAATTATTATTCAGCCTTAAAAATGGAAGAGAATCCTGGCACATCCTACTACACGAATGAATGAACCTTGAGAACATTATATACTAAGTGAAATTAGCCAGTCATGAGAGGCAAATGCTGTAGGATTCCACTTACATGAAGTACCTTGAGGAGTAAAGTTCATGGAAACAGAAAGAAAAATGGTGATTGTCAGGGGCTGTAGTAGGGAGGGATGGGGAGTTATGTCCTGGGGATTGTATCAGTTTTGCAAAGTGAGTTTGAGGGATTACACAAAATGTGTATATACAGGCCATGAAATAATTGCATTTAGAAATGGTTAACTGGTTATGGAATTTTCACAAGACCTGAAAAATAACTATGAAAAGAAAAAAAAAAAGCTTGTAAAAATATCAGTCACTATGTGATAGGCATTGACACTTATATGATAGGCATTGCCACTTTCTGTGTATCATTTAATCTTCTTAATAACCACACAACAGCTGTTGAAGAAGTGCTTGTTAGATGAAAGGTGGCTATGCTGTTTTTTAAATAATTTATTTTGTTGAAGGAATATACCTTCATGCATTTAAGATATACAAATTGGGAACATGATGCTTCTTCTCCCCCTACCTCCCTCCCACCCATACTCCCGCCCTTTTTCTCCTCCCTCTTCCCTTCCCAGAGATCAATTTCAGTTACCTTTGATACTCATAAGATTAGCCCTACACCAACAGCCCTAGCCTTGACTGTAGGGGAACTATGTTTCCTTGTTTGTACACTGTTCTAGAAGAAAGTGAACCAGCCCAGAGGATCCTACAGATTTGTATTGGAGAATCCTGACACCTAGTGGCTGTCTCTGTCTGTACCACAAAACATTTCTAAGTGGGTTAAATCAATCATCTCTAGGGAAGCTCCTACCGTTTAATGAGAAGTGATGGTACAAGTTTCACTTTGGCAAGAAATCGACACATACAGGCAATGTGAACGAGGATTAAGGTGATTTAAAATTAGTGACCATGTATTTGGTGGAAAAACAGCACCTGGAATACTGAGATGTGGAGCTTAAAGATAACTTGCAGCCACTTTACAACATGACTCCCATTTTTCCTTGCCTTCTTCACAATGCTTGGTATTTTTCCTATTTCCTTTTATCTTGCTCAGTCAATTTGTTCCTTTCCCCCTTTCTCCATTTGTATGCCTGTCTGCTTTGTCTTACTAAGTTTCTGTAGCAACCAGTAGGCAGACAGCTGAGAGGCAGGAATAAAACAAAACAAACAGCATTGGAAATCTGCTGGGGATGATTCTTCAGATGAGTTAAGTAGCCACAAAGGAAATTAATGACTTTAAAGGCTGAGTTGTTAATTGGAAAAAGGTTTCAATCATGCTAATTTAAATCAGGCCTGAAGATGAAAGGTTCTAGACCCACAAATTATCTGAGAGCCAGGAGTTCCACTGTGATTTTAAAGTGTTTGTGCCTTTCAGAATATTTCAAAGGGTAGTGAACGACAGAAGATTTTCTGTTTAATTTAACATAAAAGGAGCGGGACTCTCAAAGTCAGTGCATGGCCTTCCATATATTTTGAATGGAGTAAGACTGTTCTTTTCTCTCCAGGCATTTGGCAGACAGAACTGCTGAGCTGGAGCAAGTGAGCAGAATCAACCAGCGCTTGCAGGAGGACTGGGAACACAGTACCGAGATGAAGAAGCAGCGGGACCTGGAGGAGAAGGCTTTTGAGCGGTAAACCCTGATTGGAACCAGAAGTTCTTTGATTACAGAGAACGTCCCCTCTGTTCCTTTTTTGTTGTCCTTTAATCCTGGGATGGCGCTTAGATTTCAAGTACCAAACCCAGTTGATTAAAAGTGGCCTCCTAGACAACTCAGTGGGGAAAGCAAGTCTGTGTTCACCGAGAAATACTGAAACACTACTGTGGTTGATTAATAGTGCCCGTTATGGTATTGGAGAAGGTTGTGTTGTACGGTGGATGTTTACCAGCCGTGCCCTAATGTTTGCCCCTGTTTAGGGTGGTTTTTATTTCATTTCATTTCATTTCATTTCATTTCATTTTATCTTGCTCAGTCACTTCTGTTCCTTTCCCCATTTCTCACCTTGTAGAGGGTGGCAATTCTCTTTGAAGATAATTAGAGGGGAGCAGAGAAAGTGAGTTTCTGATTTGAACACTTCCAAAGCTTGTGGAATGATTGCTTAAGAGTCAAGGGATTGTAGATAAGACTGACAATTTAAAAAATGAGATGCCTATTATGGAAGAACCAAGAACATCTACCTGAAATTTATTAAATCTTCTGTCCCTTTGTATTTGCAGTATAAGAGTGAGGAAATCTGGGTCCTAGTCCTGGCTTTGATAATTAGTATTAACTTTGGAGAGAAAGCTAATCTTTTTTTAAAAATAAGATTATATTTATTTGCTTATTTGATAGGCAAAGTGACACACAGAGAGGGAGCGATAAATAGATAGAGACAGATTTTCCATCTGCTGGTCTACTTCCTAAATGGCTATAGCAGCAGGGGCTGGGCCAGGCTGAAGCCAGGATACTGGAACTTCATCCAGGTCTCACATGTGGTAGCAGGGACCCAAGTACTTGGGACATCATCCACTGCTTTATCAGGTGCATTAGTAGGAACTGGACCAGAAGTGGAGCAGCCAGGACTCCAATTGGCATTCTGATATAGGATATGGTGTCCCAGGCATTAGCTTAACCTGCTGTGCTACAATACTGGCCCCTTTTTATCTCTTTTGTTAAATGGGAAAGCAAACAATGCCTTAGCAAAGTGACACAGGAGTTTTAGGAATCAAAGATATGGGAAAGTATTATACTTTGAAAAAAATTAAATATGTTCCATTTATTAGGTATGATTTCACAAACCCTTAAAAATTTAAACAGTCTATATATGCAAATTATTAAAATCTAAGTATACAGAAATAATAGTTTAAATTACCATTTCTTTTGCAGCATAATTTTTGTTATAATGGATCTTGGTCTGTAATCCTTTTCCTTGTAGTGTTTCTTGTATATCATTTCTCATTTGTCTTTCTTTTTTTAAATATATGTATGTTTATTCATAATTGAACACATAATTGTACAGTGTGGTATTTCAATGCATGTATACAACATGTTATGATCAGATTAATTAGCATATCCATCACCTCGGATTAATTAGCATATCCATCACCTCAAAAATATGTATCTTGTGTTGGGAACATGCAGAATCCTATTAGCTATTTTGAGACACTAAATTAACTGTTCTGAATCAGTGATCTCATTGTGCTGCAGATCATCACGTTATTCCTCCCACCCAACTGTACCCTTGTATCCACTGACCATGTTCCTCCCACTGTTCCCTCCTCCCCTTTCCAGCATCTGGTAACCACTATTCTACTCTCTACTTCTATGAGATCAACTTTCTAAGCTTTCACATGTAAGTGGGAACATGCGGTAATTTTCTTTCTGTGCTGACTTGTTTCACTTGACACAGCGTCCTCCAGGCTTATCTGTGTTGCTGCAAATGGCAGGACTGCATTCTTTTTATGGCTGAGTAGTATTCCATTGTGTATAAGTAACCACGTGTTCTTTATCCATTCATCTACAAATGGAGCACCTAGATTGACTCCATACCTGACTGTTGTGGACATGGGAGTGTGGGTATGTCTTCAACATCCTGGCTTCCTTTCTTTTGCATATGTACCCACAGTGGGATTGCTGGATTATGTGGTAGTTTTATTTCTAGATTTTTGAGGAAACTCCGTACTGTTTTCCACAAGGGCTTCACTGATTTGCTTTCCCATCAACGGTGTATGAGAGTTCCCCTTTCTCCAAATTCTCACCGGAATTTGTTGTCTTTTTGTTAATAGCCATTCTAACGGGGTGTGCTAGTATTTCATTGTGGTTTTCATTTCCCATTCTCTGATGATTTCATATACTTGTTGACCATTTGTGTATCTTCTTTTGAGACATGTCTACTCAGACCATTTGCCCATTTTAAAAATTAGATTATGGGGTGGGACTTGTTCGGTTGAGTTCTCTCATCATCAGCTGTACAGCTTGCAAATATTTTCACCCATTTTATTTCTGTGAAGAATGTCATTGGTATTGTGACATGATTGCACTGAATCTGTAGATTAATTTGAGTATTATGGACATTTAAAAATATTAGTTCTTCAAATACATGACCATGGGATAACTTTCTACTTTTTAGTCATCTCTTCAATCTTGTACACCTCCTTGTTTCAATTTATTCTGTGGTATTTTCCAGTTTTTGCAGTTGTTATTGTAAATGGGACTGTTTTCTTGATTTCTTTTCCATTTGATTTGTTACTAGGGTATTGAAATCCTCCTGATTTTTGCAAGCTGACCTTGTATTCTACATTTTTACTGAATTCATTTATCAGTTCTCTTTCAATTTGGAATAGTTTGAGAAGAATTGGAGTTAGTTCTTTTTTAAATGTCTGGTAGAATTCAGCAGTGAAGCTCTCCGGTCCTGGGCTTTTCCTTTTGGGAGGGTCTTTATTACTGATTCGAGTTCTGTTTTGGTTATTGGTCTGTTTAGGTTTTCTGTCTTCATGGTTCAATTTAGGTAGGTTGTATATGTCCAGGAATGTATCTATTTCTCCTAAGTTTCCCAATTTGTTGGCATACAGCTCTTTGCAGTAATTTCTGATGATTCTTTTTATTTCTGTGGTGTCGCTAAATTTCCTTTTTCATTGTTAGTTTTATTGATTTGAGTCTTCTCCCTCTTTTTTTTTTTTTTTTTTTTGGTTAGTCTGACCAATGGTTTGTCAACTTTTTTTTTTTTTTTGCAAAAAAATAGCTTTCGTTTTGCTGGTCTTTTGTATTTTTTGTTTCAGTTTTGTTTACTTTTTCTCTAATTTTAATTTTGTTTTACCTCTACTAGTTTTGGGTTTGGTTTGCTGTTATTTTTCTAGGTTCTTGAGATGCATTGATAGCTCATTTATTTGGTACCTTTCCAATTTCTTGATGTAGGTACCAATTGCTATAAGCTTTTTTCATAACACTGCTTTTGCTATATCTCATAAGTTTTGATATATTGTATTGTCATCTTCATTCATTTCCAGAAATTTTTTGGTTTCTCTTTGATTTCTTCATTGATTCACTGTTCATTTAGGAGCGTGTTTTTCAGTCTCCATGTGTTTGCATATGTTCTAGAGATTATAGAAAATAGGTTTCAGAGAAGTGGGGTCACTGGGCCAGAAGAAGAGGAGTTGGGGATTTCAAGCCATTTGTTCAATGTTGTAGGCATTGAAGGAAGGCAAGTAAAAGGCAGTGAGAGTAATACCAGGGAGATTTTGTTGTCTTTAGTAGGAATGCTTAGCCAACATGGTGATAAGAGGTAGAAGAGACATAGGAAGTAATTTTGAAGAGCAGGCTAGCAAATCTGCTCCAGGAACATGCAGAGAAGACCTGTCACCCAGTGTCCCAGGCCAGGTTGTCATCAGGGATTCAAGCAGGCAGCTGACAGGAAGAAAGAATTGGTGGGTGAAAAAAGAAAACAAAGCAAAAGCAAAACTAGGCTTCACATGTATGCGGGTAGCGTGCCTGTCCCATTACCTAGGTAAGGCAGAGAGGTCTTCCCATGCTCACTTCCAAGGTTGCATTTTTTCTTTTTAAGGTTGCCCACGATGCCCCTCCTTTTTTTTTTTGACAGAATTTCGCTTATGTAGAACTGTTGATGGGGTAGGGGAGCACATCAGGGATTGTTCTTGCACAACAACAAAACCAAAAATGGCCTAAGTGGCAAATCTGTCATGGCTGACCCCTCATCTCTGCTCTAAGCCACTTTTGTTCTCCTCCTCTTTGTCTCCACTTTCTCTCTTGCCCTTCTCTCCCAAGGCTCTGGTCTCTTGGGATTGTTCATTGCCAGTCTACTCTTAACTCTGTACTAATGGTTACCAGCAGTCCTGGTCTGATCTTCTCAAACACTGCCGAGCTGCACCCACGTGGCAAAGCAGCAAGCACAAGCGTTGAAGCTACTGTTCACTGGCTACTGGGGCAAGTCCTGTGCTCTCGGTGCGTTCGGATGGGTATGTCTGGGGAGGAGCATAAGGCCAGGCTGTTGTGAAGGTCCCAAGCATAGGCCTCTGTTTAATAGAGAAGAGGAGACGGTGGAGGTTTGGGTGCAGGGATGCTGCGAAGCGGTGAGTTTCAGGTAGCAGAGCGGAGGTGAGAGACCGCAGGTGGGTTGTAAGATCCTTGAAAGCAGGACCTGGGTGTTGCCTTTTGTTTCTGTCCCACCACCTGCTTCTGGGCTAGGCCTCCTGCTGATGATTGCTTTTGCTCTCCTTTCCTCAGGGCTTCTGACAAGCTATTCCTCCTGGACCAGTGCCAGAAGTACCGGCGCTGCAAGCAGTGCCAGAGGCGCACCTCCAATGTGGGCGAGAGCAACCTGTGGCCCCTGAACAAGTTCCTGCATGGTTCCCGCTTGCTTGTGTAAAACTCAGTTTGGACCTATGTTTCCTGGGGGAAAGTTTTTATCTTTTACATGTATGGTGTGATTGTGAAACTGCGTATTTGTGCCTCAGAGAAAAAAAATATTATTTGGGTTTGCTGCTTTCAATAGCTTGCTTTTTAAGCCCTTACAGAATTCACGTTGGCCAGTTTTCCCCTCTGGCGTTCCTCCCACTCCCACTTATTGTCCGACCTTGTCTCTGGTGGCGGCGAAGGTATCTGAATGGTCCTGAGGACCACAATCCACTGAGACTGCAAATAGAACCCAGCTTTATTCTGGCTGCTGAGTGCTGCAGCCCCAGCCCTGCCACTCTCTCTGTGTCTCGTATAGGAAATACCAGCTGTTTTCCTCCATATGGATAATGTCATAATAAATATATTCTAAAGGCCTGGCTGTGAATGACAATTCATGATGGTAAATTTTACCCCCTCCCCCAACCCTAGACTTTCCCAGGGAGCTTTATGTGCCTATGTCACAGAAGTTGTTCAGGCCATTTACCCCAGAGGGTCATAGCCAGACTTCTAACCGTTGACACACATGGGCTCTGTCGGGGTCCCAGGGGATAATCTTTTCCCTTAATGGCCTCGTAGTCAACCATTCCATTGCCCAGCCATTTCTACACCCTGATTGTGTGTTTACTGTGGGGACATGTGTACTGTGGCTGGGGTCTGGCTGGTTTGGCAGGTGTCACTTCTCTTATTGCTTCACTTGAATCTGTTCTTGAGCTGTCTATTCTGTGGAAGAGAACTTACCTGCCTGACAAAAGATAGATTCCCATTAACGCTATGGGTGTTCTCAACCAAAAGCTTTCTTTATTTATCTTCATTAATTTACATCTCTTACCCCTACCTGTTCTAACACCTCAGGTAAAACAGAGTGGAGTCTAGATTTCTGAAATACCGAAGATAGAAGAGAAGTTCCTGAGACTATTTGCTTTCTGCCAGTCCACATCTTTCCCTTAGAAAATGAGAAAGAGAGCACAAAGTTACTCAAAAATGTTCATGGGTTTTGGAATTCAAAGATAAGTTCATTTTGGTGCAAAAAATATTTTGAAATCTGTGCATATAAGGGGTCTTCAAAAAGTTGGTGAAAAATTCATGTTATGAAAAAACTATGCATGGCTATAAAAAAAATTGAACCTGTTCTGTTAAGCAGGCCATTGCTAATGTTTTTCTAAGTAAACAAGCATACCTGTTATTGGCTGGAGTTGTTTGAAACCTCTTCCTGAATCTTCCTGCATTGCTGCTTCCTGCCATTTCCTCCAAAGATCACTTCCTAAGGTCTGATCATCGTCAACCAATATTTAAAGCAATCGCCTCTGCTAGGACCACCTGACTCACCTGAACCCCTACCTGCTGTACTCTTGGGGCATGTTTCAGTCTCTACTGTATATGAAATTACTATAATACTGCTGTAAAAACATTTATTAAAATGCAGACTGCTTTGTTAAAGAAAAAAAGACTTTCGGCAATTTTGGTGTGTTCAGGTGAAGAGAATTTTAAGAAACTAACCATGTAATTTGCTACATCAATAGCAGTACCAACTCCGTGTGCCAAGCACTAAACTAACTTTTGCTGACTTAAAATTTAAGACATCATCAGTACTTTCCTGTCTTCGGAGTACTTACTGTCTCGTGCAGAGGTGAGGCGTGACTGGGAAATCTAGTCTGGACCAGGTAGAAATCTTGTAGCACTGCACATTGGTTTTTATGGAAGAGCAGCTGTAGCAGTTTAGCCTGCCATGGAGAGGAAGAGCTTTTGGAGATGAAGCCTAAGTGAATTTTAAAGCTAAAGAGGAAACATTTGGGTGAAGAGAGACAGGGGGTGATAGAGACAGAGGTCTATTAAAATGAAAACAGGATGTCTATTAAAGCGAAGATGGAGGCCTGGTTACATCTGTTCAACAGGTGAGACCTAATGTGCCTTCTAATCATTCAACTGTTTTAAGAACAAAACTTTGTTTTCCTTCATTGAAACAGCATATTTCATGAGTCCCGCACTGTGGCTCACTAGGTTAATCCTCTGCCTGCCAAAATCAAGGGGGGACTTCGCCGAGTCTGACATGCTATCAGTCATGTTGACATGCCAGATGTTGAGGTTGAATTCGTTCTGAGAGGAGGAGCGCGGTAGGGGCAAGAGGCACCAAGTCACCACACAAATCCCAGGCGTCGGGTGAAAGCAGGCCAGAGGCGAGCAGCCTGCAGACTTGTTTATTTCAGTTGGTACAGCAGCTTATATAGCCAAGGCAGCCAATCTGGTTAAGGGGCAGTCTATGCCCTAACCAATCACAGCCTGTTGCCAGGCAGTTTCTGTTGTCATGTGATTTCTGAAGCCATCCAATCACAGCCTGTTGTCAGTCAGGCTCCATTGTCATGTGGTTTCCGAAGGAGTATGAGGAAGGGTGGGAGCATGGATGGAAGGAAAGGTAGGATGGGAAGTAGCACTATGTTCCTAAGTCTGTATATATGAAATACAAATTTGTTTACATTAAATAAAAGCAAAGGAAAAAGCTTATTATGATTTTCTTATGTTAGATTTTGATGCCAAGGTAATGCTTGCCTCATAAATAAACTACAAAGTGTTTCCTCTCCTATTTTCTGGAAGGGATTGTATAGAACTGAACTTGTGTAGAATTCCTTCCTTAAATTTTGGGTAAAATTCACTAACAAAATCACCCAGGTCCTGAGTGTTTCTTTGTTTTGAGGTTTTAAACTGTGAATTAAATTTTGATAGGATGTGTCAAGGAATTGGTCAATTTTAGCTTTTGTTGAACTCTGTGTGCATGGAATTGCTAGCATTATTCCCTTCTATAATTATAATAATTATAATTATGTTATTATATATAATTATAATAATTATAATAATCTGTAGGGTCTTCAGTGAAATTCCTCTTTGATTCCTGATATTATTAATTTGTATATTCTTCCTCTTTTTACTTGGTCCTTTTGGCTAGAAGTTTTTAAACTTTATTGGTCTTTTCAAAAAATTAGCTTTTGCTTCCACTAATTTTTCTTTTATCTATCTATCTATCTATCTACCTACCTACCTATCTACTTATCCACTTATCCCAGATGTGATTGATTTCTGCTCATTATTATTTCCATTTTTTCCTTGATTTGGATTTTTTAAAATGTCTTTTTAAAAAGATTTTATTTGAGAATTTGAGTTACAGACAGTGAGAGGGAGAGATGGAGAGAAAGGTCTTTCGTCCGCTGGTTCACTCCACAATTGGCTGCCGGCTGGAGCTGCGCCGATCCAAAGCCAGGAGCCAGCTGCTTCTTCCCAGTCTCCCACGTGAGTACAGGGGCCCAAGGACTTGGGCCATCTTCTACTGCTTTCCCAGGTCACAGCAGAGAGCTGGACTGGAAGAGGGGCAGTTGGGACTAGAACTGGCACCCATATGGGATGCCAGCGCTGCAGGCAGAGAATTAACCTACTGTGCCATGGAGCTGGCCTCTTGATTTGGATTTAATTTGCTCTTTTACTAGTTTCTCAAGGTAGAGACTCATATCATTGATTTTTTAAAAAAATTATTTGATAGGTAGAGTTATAGACAGTGACAGAGACAGAGAGAAAGGTCTTCCTTCCGTTGGTTCACTCCCCAAATGGCTGCGCCAATCCCAAGCCAGGAGCCAGGTGCTTCTTCCTGGTCTCCCTTGCGGGTACAGGGTCCCAAGTACTTGGGCCATCCTCCACTGCATTCCCGGGCCACAGCAGAGAGCTGGATTGGAAGAGGAGCAACTGGGACTAGAACCCGGCGCCCATATGAGATGCCAGCGCCACAGGTGGAGGATTAACCAAGTGAGCCATGGCGCTGGCCCCGATATAATTGATTTGCGGTCTCTCTTCATTTCTAATATTAGCACTCAGTGCCATAACTTCCCTTCCCTGTAGGCACTGCTTTAGCTGCATCCCATACATTTTGATCTGTTTCATTTTTATTTTCTTTCAGTTAAGAATATTTTCATGTTTTTGACTTGCTCTTTGATTCATGGCTTATTTAGGAGAATATTGATAATACCAATAGATATAGGTCAGCCATTGTAGCTTTTCTGTTTGTCCCTTCTGTATTTTCTTCCTTTGATACCTCTTCGCTGTTTTCTTTTGGATCATTTGAACATATTTAAGTATTCTATTTTAATTTACCTCTTGAGTTCTTTTTGGCTGTAAACCTTATATTTTGTTTGTTTTGTTTTGGTAGTCTTATGGGTGAATCCTAACTTTTCACAGTCTGGAGTTAATATTTTACTATTTCAATTAAGATGGATAAAGTTAACAACAATAAAGCTCCTTTACCCTTCCTCATTCTTTCAATAAATATGTCATATCTATAAGACTACATACATTAAGAACACCACCAGACAATGGGAGAGAAACAGGAAAATTATATTTACCTAGATATCTACTATTTCTTTTGTTCTTCCTTCGTTCCTGGAGGTCAAATTATTTTCCTGGTATCATTTATCTTTGGCCCGAAGACCTTCCTTTAGTATTTTTGTATGGAAGATTTGGTAGCTACAGAGTCTTTTAGTTTTCATTCATCAGAGAATGTCTTTATTTTACCTTTATTCCTGAAGGATATATTTACTGAATATAGAGTTCTGTGGATAGTTTGGTTTTTTTCCCCCATAATTTTAAAGATAGTATCCTTAATCATATAGCCACACTTAACTGAAAGAGGACCCAAGAAATGAAGCCTGTAGCTCAGTGGCCATATGTTCAGTGAAATGCTTAGGGGATGCTGTTAGTAAGCACAGGAAAAATGGATCTTGTTGGACAACTGTTAATCTGCTGCATCTTGAAATTTGGGGTGGGGGGAGTGACAAATACTTAAAAATGCTAGCTAAAATATTTTGAAAAGCTCATTCAAATGTATGGCTGCAAGAAAAATCTCAAGAAACAGAATCCTGAGAGCAAGCACCTATGACCTAAGTCTTTTAAAAATTAGTGTCAAAGATAAATTTTTATTTTGAAATCATTTTAAATTTACACAGAAGATTCAAGAACAATAAAAATAACTCCCCTCTCCCTACAACTGTATGAAAGCAAGTTGCTGACATATGTCCTATTATTCCTTTTAGTTTATGATATGCTGCCTTATGAATAAGGATATGCTTCCTAAAACACCATCATATAAACATCAAAATCAGCAAATTAACAGCTTAATTCAACCATGTAATTCAAAAACTCTATCCAAAATTTTCCAGTTGTTCCAGTAATGTCCTTTTTTCCCAGATACCTCACATATTATTACTGAACTAATCCACTAGTCACAGCCCTAATCAAACATGTTCAGTTGTCCAGAGGATGGTGACATCTTCAGCTGGATGTGATGCTAATGCAGCATAAGTATGTGTGCCTTCCATTCAAGAGCAATTCCTGGTAGACCCAGCTTGGTTCTTCTCCAATGTCTCCTCTTGAGTTATACCTGATCTTATCACCAACTTTCATAAGAATCCATTGGGGGATGGGGTGATTTTGGTTTTGCTTTGTTTTGGCAAGGAATCTCTTGATTCTGAAGGTCTTGTGAGAAGACATGGCTAGGAAGAGTCAGATACGCTCACCACGATGGTGGAGGAGAAGGGAACCAGTATTGTCCTTTTAAGCAAAGGATCTTGTGTTACCTTTAGTAGTCACATCTCTTTAATCTTCTTCAACCTGGAACAGTTCCTCAGCCTTTCCTTGACGTTCATGGCTGACACTCTTAAAGATTACAGTACTTAGATTAGATTTATCTGATTTCCCCCCCATGATTAAATTCCAGTAATGTATTTTTGGCAGGAACATCACAAATGTGAGGCTACAGTCATTGCATTCCATTCTATCAGGTGGTACACACTTTAATTTTTCCTATTACTGGTCATCTTTCCTTTATCATTTGATTAAGAAGCTGCTTGCAAGGTTTCTCCACTATAAAGTTACTGATTTTTCTTTAGTAACCAGGGTTTTTTTTAAGGTAGATACTTTTGAAAGTAAAAAAGAATTGCCATTCCTCAACTATTGCCCACTAGTTTTGGCATCTCTCTCTCTTTTTTTTTCTAAATAATAATGGTGATGATCACTAAATAGAGACTTATCTAATTCTACCATTCATGCTAGATTTATTTAGTTAGCATTCTACAATAAGGCAAAGTATTTGCATATCCCTGTTTATATATATCAGTATAGACTCATAGATTTCTGGTTTTTTTCAAAGAATTGTAATTCTTTTCTGTTATTAATTTAATATAGAAATTGCGACCCATGGGAGCCCTTCTAGCTGATTTCTTTCTTTCTTTTTTTTTTGCTTTAAGTAAATAAAAAATTCTAGAATGGTTTTAGATTAATAAAAAAGTAGCAGTGATGTTAGAAATTTCCTCATACATGCCATACCTGCTTTCCACTATTGTCAAAATCTTATATTACTATGATATATTTGTTACAACTAAGGAATCAACATTTTTATGTTAACAAAACTTCATACTTTTATTAAGACATAATCAATTTTTCTCTAATACCCTTTTTATATTCTAAGATCCCATCCAGGATAGCATATTATATTTAGTTGTCATGTCTCTTTAGCCTCCCCTGATCTGTGTTCTTTGTCCTTCTGTCATATTCCCATCATTCTTTTTTTTTTAGATTTATTTTTTATTTATTTGAAAGAGTTACAGAGAGAGGTAGAGACAGAGACAGAGAGAGGTCTTCAATCCGCTGGTTCACTCTCCAGATGGCCACAATGGCCGGAGCTGAGCCAATCCAAAGCCAGGAGCTAGGAGCTTCTTCCAGGTCTCCCACACGGGTGCAGGGGCCCAGGGAGATGGGCCATCTTCTACTGCTTTCTCAGGACATAGCAGAGAGCTGGATCAGAAGAGGAGCAGCTGGGACTAGAACTGGTGTCCATGTGGGATGCTGGTGCTTCAGGCTGGGGCTTTAACCCCCTGTGCCACAGCACCAGCCCCAATTTTCCTATCTTTCTTGAATGCTTCCTTACTTTATGTTATAACAAGATATTCGAGACTACTCCTGAATCAGTTGTTTTCCCACAGAGCCTTGTTTTAATATACAGTAATATTTTAAGACAAACCATGATGTGGGTGCTTGTGCTCACTGCCATTGAGAAATCACTGTGCTTCAGGCCCATTCTGTTCTCTGTAGGTGAAGCTCAGTGATACACACACATACACACTTATATAGACATTACCAGTTCTAAACAGTGTTTTGCAAATGATGAGTGCGCACAGATACCTTTTCCAATAAAAAAATCCTAGAATTGAGATTCCATATTTGTAACTCCTAACAGTAAGAAGCCTGATTCCCATTATTCTCCACATATTACTGGAGAAACTACCGTCCCCCTTCAAATCCTCTGCCCTGCCACCATGTTTGTGCCCTCTCCACTCTGCTTAAACTCTGACTACACCAGGCTGCTACTGCCACTCCCAACTGTTGCTTGAATGTCTTTCTCACCCCCTCCAATTGATCTCCTGGTGCTGCTACCCCTTTATTCTTACCTCTTACACAGACCACTACATTGCTCAGCCCTATCTAGTGAACTGAATTATGAAAAAAGGAAAGGAAAGAGGAAGAAAGGTGAAGATATAAGGAAGAATCAGGAAGAAAGAGAAAGAAAGGAGAAATAGAACAGTATTGTTGCAGAGGATACATAGGCCAGGAAGCAAAGTCTAAACACTTCAGAAAACTCTACCAGCTATTACAGAACCTGAGGACAAGAAGTAATTTTCTAAGGACTTAGAGAAAAGAAATGTCAATGTAGAATTGTGTATCCAGCAGAACAAGTAGGAATGAGGGCAAAATAAAGGAATTTTAGAAAATAGTTAAGAAAATAGTTAAGAACAAACAACAAAAACTCCAAATTGCTTATCAACAATAATGGACATGCATTCAACAGTGAGCTAATGTATATTTTCAAGCAATACGAAGCATTTATCAAAGTTGATGTATGCTAGGAGCTAAAACTCCAAAAGATACCTCCAGTTAAAGGAAAATACTTCAGAAAGAAGGATGAGGAGGTAAGAAGGAATAGTGAGCAAAGAAATTGATCACTTGGATGAACTGAAATATTTTTAAAAACAATGTCTAATTCATGGTGTTAACAATTAAATGCTTGACAACATCAATTGTTAAAGGAAGCTGAATCTTAAGCTATTTAAGCACTAAAAGAATAGCAATGGGATGTATAATAGACTATATGTCTTAGGTAGGCTCCAGAGCTAGAATGCAGAATTCAAATCTCAGCCCTGACAATTAGCAGGTGGGTGATTTTGGGCAAATTATTTAACGCTTCTAAGTCTATATTTTTAAAATCAGGACAATGGAAATACTAATATGTAATTCATAGGGCGGTTGTAAAATTTAAGTAAAGCTATTTAAATGTAGAACAGTGCCTCACCTAAAGTAAGTGCTAAAAAAAAAAAAAAAAAAAAAAAAAGGTGTCAGTCACAATTACAACTTCCAAAACAGGAAGGGGAAAACATGAATATGTGGGGGGTTGGGAACTTAAGTCCAAAAGAAATGTAAAAAGATTCCTAAAGAATGGATATATGAGTCAAATAGCACAAAATAAGGAAATATGAGTCAAATAGCACAAAATAAGGGGCCAAAACGTCATGTACGCAGTTTTAAAGTTAAAAGACAAAGGTTGTCAGGTTGAATTGGGAAAAAAAAAGCTACTGTGTTGTTCACGAAACATGAAAGAGATGGGGAAAAGTTGCAGGGTCAGTAGGCTAGTCGGGGTCGATGCTTGGGAATCTTCTAGAACCTTCCTTCCCCTATGCTGGTCTCCGTCTACCTCCATGTTCCCTTCAGCCTCCTGGAGGTTTCCTCCTCCACCATCCCCATCCGCGTACCCCTCCTCAGCCATCTCTGCTCCCCAGAGGCAGGCGGTGACTGAGGCTTCATGGCCTCTCCCTTGGGCCGTGAGTTCACACTAGCAGCACCCATGGCAACCATCGCCCGGGGAGGGCCTCACGCCCGCGCTCATTGGCTCTTGGCCCTGCCGCTGCGGTTGGTGAGGGCACAGTGCCTACACCGCGCCGGCTATTAAAGGGAGCGCTTGTGACGCAACGGCGCCTTGGCGCGCCTATTGGCTCCCGCCAGGCTCTGCCCGAGCTGCTTGGCCACGGTGGAGCCTAGTGTCTCGCCGCTGCCGCCGCCCTGCGACGACCACTCCCGCTCCTGCACCTGCACCTGCCGCTGCCGCCGCGTGTGTCGCCGTCACGGGCCTGGCTGTATGATTAGGCCACAATCTTTCATGAGTAAACATATTCCTTTCTGTGGGGTTTTTGGTCACGCATTTATGGAGTTTCTGAAGGGCCCTGGAGATTACTGCCAGGCACAGCACGGCCTTTATGAGGACAAGTGAACTTGAGAAAGTTACTCTACTCCAGCAGGACGTCCCCATCAGAGAGAATAACCTGGACACAGACGTGTTGAATTGAAAGCATCGGAACATTTTACAAGAGTTCTGACCCGAATGGGGTAAACCTCTGTGTACTTGCTTTCCACCGACTCAGCATTATTAGTGAGTCGAAGAACAGCTGCTGCTTCTCGGGAAATTCATCTCATTTTCTGTCACCTGCCTATCTGAAGTGCTGAGAATTCAAGTGGAGTATATTGAGGTGGACTTCAGTTTCTTGACATCATTTCTGTATTCAAAAGCTTTTAATTTTTTCGTGACCGTATTGAGTGGGTTTAAACGAAATTAACATGGCTCCGACGAACCGTCCGGCTCCTGTGGAAGTCACATACAGGAACATGAGATTCCTTATTACACACAACCCAACCACTGCAACCTTAAACAGGTTTATAGAGGAACTTAAGAAATACGGAGTTACCACAATAGTGAGAGTGTGTGAAGCGACTTACGACACCGCCCTCATGGAGAAAGAAGGTATCCAGGTTCTGGATTGGCCTTTTGATGATGGATCATCTCCTTCCAATCAGATTGTTGATGACTGGTTAAGTCTTGTAAACATTAAATTCCGTGAGGAACCTGGTTGTTGTATTGCTGTCCACTGTGTTGCGGGTCTTGGGAGAACCCCAGTGCTTGTTGCCCTAGCGTTAATTGAAAGTGGAATGAAAAATGAAGATGCAGTGCAGTTTATTAGACAAAAGCGGCGTGGAGCTTTTAACAGCAAACAACTTTTGTATTTGGAGAAATACCGTTCTAAAATGCGGCTGCGCTTCAAAGACTCCAGTGGTCACAGAAACAACTGTTGCATTCAATAAAACTTAGCTGCCTGATGCTATTGCCTTGGAAGTGGAACTTGAGACTGGACCTAATTTTTCAGATCTATTAGCCAACATCTTAGTGAGTAAGTCTAATGAAGCTCCCATAGGAATGTTGAAAAGCCACAAGCTTGACAGAATTTCCACTTCTGTTTTGCTTACTATTTATTATCCTATGCCAAAAAACAATATATAAAAAGTATAGTGAGATTAGATGCCAAGATACCCAGTACAATATGTGTTTATTTTTAGTATCATACAGAATTAAAATCCCAAGAACTGTGAACAGTACTCTAGACCTTACATCATTTATTCTTTAAGTCCTTTGAAACATTATAATAGGGCTTGTATGGATATTTGCCTGTTCCTTTACATTCACTACCACACAAGTATACTGGTTTGTGCAACAAGTGATTTTGTTGGATTCTTATCAAGTCTTATGCTGATTATTTAGTCTTTCTATAAGTTCCTGTTAGGAAAAACTTTATTTTGAGAAATTAACCTCTGGTTTAAAGTTCATGCAAAATTCTCGTTGTGCAAGAAACACACATGTTTAATGTCATCAGACAAAAAAAGTCTTACCTTTGGGGTGCAACTTAAGAGGGGAGGCAGAATGGGAGGAAGCTATGAAATATTTAGAGTAAAACACCTCTATCTTATATGGGATATAAAATAGGCCCTTTAATTTAGTGAACATTTTCTTGAAAGGTAGAGATCTTCGTCTTTTTAGCTGAAACAGTTTTTAGACACAAAATTTCTGAAAATCTTGTAATACTTCTTACCTATTGGAAGTTGCATATTTTTATTTGAAATGTGACATTTTTTCCTTTGTCTTTCTAAGCAAAAAAGAGTGGGTTTTACCTAATGAAATGATCAGATATTTGCTATTGTATATGCTTTTTGAAATGCGCATCTTAATATTGGGATACCTGATAATTTTACTATGAAATTGATAAAATTGATATTTATTAATTTTTTAAAAAGATTTATTTATTTATTTTGAAAGTCAGATTTACAGAGAGAGAGAAGGAGACACATAAAGAGAGAGAGAGAGGTCTTCCATTCGCTGGTTCACTCCCCAATTGCCTGCAATGGCCAGAGCTGCGCTGATCCGAAGCTAGGAGCCAGGAGCTTCTTCCAGGTCTTTTAGACTCGCTTAATCTCATAGTGTTTAGGAGACAAAGTTCTGCTAGAGAAACAGTTTCCAATTTCTACACATCCCTACCAAAACATAATTTTCAGTAGAGCCATCTGGTGAGTGTGAAGTGGGTTCCCATCGTGGTTTTAATTTTCACATGACTAATTATTTAAAGTATCTTTTCATGTGCTTATTAGCCATTCACATATGTTTTGTGCATATTAAAACTTTGGCTTTAATTTTATTGAATTGTGTATTTATATATTCCGGAACCAATTCCTTTATCAGATATATAATTTGCAAATATTTCCTCATACTCCACTGCTTGTCTGTTCCCCCCTTAATTATATATTTTAAAGCACAAATTTTAAATTTTTATGAAGTGGAATTTATCTTTTTTTCTTTTATGAATCATGCTTTTAATACTGTATCTAAGAACTCTCCTCAACCCAAATCACAAATATTCTTGCTGTATTTTCTTCTAGAAATTTTACAGTTTAGCTTTTCTACTTAAGTCTGTGATCCATTTAGAGATCATTTCTGTGTATAGTGTAAATTATCTGTGTTCTTTTTTTAAGATTTATTTTCATTTGAAGTACAGGATGAGAGAGAAAGAGAGAGAGAGAGAGAGAGAGAGAGAAAGAAAACGAGTGAGAAAGATTTTCCATCCACTTGTTCATTTCCTAAATGGATGCAATGGCCAGGGTTGGGCCAGTAGCCTGAAGCTTCTTCTGGGTCTCCCAAGGGGTGGTGGGGATCCAGGGACTTGGGCGTCTTTTGCTGCTTTCCCAGGCACATGAATAGGAGCTGGAACAGAAGTGGAACAGCTGTACTCAGACTGGCGCCCATATGGCATGCCAGCACTGCAGACAGCTCCACAGCACCAGCCGCGATCTGTGTTCTTTTTTTAAAAAAATTTGGATATCCAGTTGTTCCTGCACTATCCTTTCCCTCACTGAATTATCTTGGTTGTTTTGGTAAAAAAGAATCACTTTACCATAAATGTAAGAACTGATTTGTTAACTTTTCTGTTTCATTTTTCTGTATGACCACAGTCTTGATCATTGTATATCTATAGTAAGGTTTTGAAATTGAGTAGTCCTTTTTTTAAGTTTTAAACATCCTTCTGCTTATTTAAAAACATTTTAATAATTTGTTTATTTATTTGAAAATCAGGGTTACAGAGAGAGGAAGAGATAGAGACTTTCCATCTACTGGTCACTCCTCAGATGGCCTTAACGTCCAGGGCTGGGCCAGGCTGAAGTCAGGAGTCATGAGCTTCATCCAAGTCTCTCACAAAGGTGGTAGGGGCCCAAACACTTGGGTCATCTTCTGCTGCTTTCCCAGGCCATCAACAGGGAGCTCGATTGGGAGTGGAGCAACCGGGACTTTACTGGCATGCATATGGGATTCTGATATCCTAGGCTATGGCCCAAACACTCTTCATTTTAAAGTTGTTCTTTTTTTTATGTTTGCTATTCTAGGTTCTTTGAATTTCTACATAAATTTTAGGAATAGTTTGTCGATTTCTACCCTCCACAAAAGGCCTACGGGTATGGCATTGGATGGGGTTGACTTTATAGATCAATTTGAGGGGAATTACAGTCTTGACAATATTGAGTCTTCAAACCCATGAACATTGAATATTTATTTCGATCTCTAATTTTTATCACAATGTTTTGTGGTTTCCATTGTGCAAGATTTACATTTCTTTATTTCTGTATATTTTTTTCTTTTTGAAACTAGGATGAATGAAATCATTTATTTTGGGAACTGTTTCCTGCTAGCATGTAGAAATGTGACTGAGTTTTATACATTGACCTTATATCTAGTGATCTTTATATATTCACTTATTAGTTCTAATAGAGACAAAGAAGGGTGGAATGTCTGTGTGCTTTGACGTTTTCTACATGCAGGATTATATTATCTGTGAATAAAAGCATTTTAAAGAATTCCTTTTGAGCCTTGATGGCTTTAATTTCTTTTTCTTCTTTTATTGCATTGGCTAGACCTCTTCGCTGACTAGAAGTGTTAAAAACAACATCCTTGCTGGTTCCAGATCTTAGGGAGAAAGTATTTATCCTTTTACCATTAAGTTGGTTTGATAATAAATGCTGTTCTTTATAGATGCCCTTTATCAGGTTAATGCTATTCTTTTCTTACTTTATTGGTGGTTTGATCATAAATGGGTGATGTCAATTATTTTTCCCACATCTGTTGGCATAAAATGTGTAGTTTTTGTCCTTCTTCCTATAGTGATCATCAAAAAGATTTATTTGAAAGAGTTACAGAGAGAGGCAGAGATGAGAGAAAGGTCTTCCATCCTCTGGTTCACCCCTATATGGCTGCAATGGCCAGAGCTGAGCTGATCTGAATCCAGGAGCCAGGAGATTCTTCTGGGTCTCCCATGTGGGTACAGGGGCCCAAGGACTTGGGCCATCCTCCACTGCTTTCCCAGCCAGGACTTGAACCGGCACCCATATGGGATGTCAACTCTGTAGCCAGGGCTTTAACCTACTGCACCACAGTGCTGGCCCCAAATCAAGTGATTTTTGACTATTAAGACAGCATTGCATTCCTGGGAGTAAATCTAAGGAATTGTGTGTATTTTTTATGTGATGTTGCTAGGTTCTATATGCTAATGCATTTTGTTTAGGATTTTTGCATCAATGAGGGGTCTTCAAAAGCTTCATGGAAAATGCATATCATGAATTTCAATTTTTTTGCATCCAAAATAAACATCTTTAATTTCTATTTTTTTTTCCACAAACTTTTTGAAGTCCCTTAAATACTCATGAAGGACATTCATTGATCTGCACTTTTCTTGTGGTGTCTGTCTGGCTTTGAGATCAGGCTAATGCAGTATCATTGAATGTTTTAGGAAGGACATACCACCTCCTTTATTTAAAGTGTGTTTAGGATTGGAGTTATTTTTTCTTTCAATATTTGATATGTGGGGCTGGCCGTGTGGCACAGTGGATTAAGCCACCACTTGCAGCGCTGGCACGTTATATAGGCATCATTTTGCATCCTAGCTGCTGTACGTGCAATCCAGCTCTCTGCTAACATGCCTGGGAAGGCAACAGAAGATAGCCCAAGGGAGACCTGGTTGAAGTTCTTTTTTCTTCTTTTTATTCGGTCACCATTTATGCAGTGGGGAAACTGCATAAGGGATAAGACGTGCAACACCTACAGAAGCCTCGCCTTGGAGTCTTCACATAAAGCCTTCACATGTCTGTCCTGGTCCGCGAGAATGCACGTCAGCGGTGTCGCAGGCTCAGCCTCACATTCCTGGCACAGCATAGCAAGGTCTCCAGGAGCCCTCACGCCTGCGGCCCAGGGCCCTGTGCCAAGACCAAACCCACGCCCGAATCGGTCGTTGACTTGTTTCCGGGGCCGCAGAGGTCCAAGGGCCCACTGCCAGCGGGGACCTCCAGAGCAGCCTTCAAACTGCCGGAAACGGCCACGAGGGCAGAAGCCACGCCCATTGCCTGCGTCATCGGCGCGTCCCTTCCGTCAGCGCAAGCCCCGCCCAGCCTCCCCTCAGTGTTCTCACGCCTCAGGCGGTAGAGGCCACGTGCACCGCCCCTCGGCCCTGCGTTCGCCCCGCAGAGGGCATCGGTGGCCGGGAGCCCCATGAGGCCCATTGCTGGAGACACCAACTCAAGGGGGAAGCTGCTGAGTGTGAAGACCGCCACAGCAGGGCCCAGGAAAGGGAGGTGGTTTGGCAGGATGGCGCTGAGTAACAGCGTTTCCAGAAGGCAGACCGCTGTCCCAGCCTCAGAACTGACGCTCCCAGGAGGAAGACGTGGGAGCAGTGCGCAGCAGCTTCCTGGGAGGAACGAGGTAGGGAAGGGTATGGTCATCATGCGAGGGGGCTGGAAGGAGTGGCCAAGGCCCCAGCGCATGCGCCCAGGCAGGCGGGTTGCAAACCCCAGGTAGCGCTGCCCCGGGAAAAGCATTGACTTGGGCGGTATCAAATGCTGTGTGCCCAGTCTCTTAAAGAAATGAAGCATTTCCTTCTGTGCATGGGCATATGAGAGGCCTTCCACTTGCTAGCTCACGGAGATCAGCCAGGTTTTGATTTCATCTTATAGGAGCTGGAGACATGTCCCTACGATCCTTGCCCTTCGTGTCTTCTGGAGCTGTAGAGTTGGAGGAGGCACGGGGCCCCCGGGGTGCTGCAGCCTGGGGGCAAGCGAAGGTGCCTAGAGGCCCAAGGTCTGTGTCGGCTGGGAAATCATTAGCTCCCTCATTTGTCACTGAAAGTTGATAGTTCAAGGCCCACCAGGGACTCTGGGTTTTGAGTCCTACCGGTCTTATAAAAATGAGTCTTGGAAAAATGAGTCTGTGGTGCCCATTTTCTCGTAACCAGCCTTGTTGCCTCTGCTTAAGAGCGCATTTGGAAAAATTCTGCCTGAACTGCTGAGATTCATATTAATGACATAACTAGAGGGGATTTTCAAAGTGAAGCTGCCTTCCTACGAAGGTCAAAACAAGCTTTGTGTTTTTCGTGCTTCCATGTGACTTTTAGCATTGTGTTTCCTAGTTCTTTGACGAATGGTACTGGGATTTTGATGGCGTTTGCCTTGGGTAGTGTTGATATTTTCATCATATTAATTCTTCAGTCCATGAACATAGAAAGTCTGTGTGTGTGTCCTTTGTGTGTGTCTTCCATTTCTTTCATTAGTTTCTTGTAGCTTTCATTGTGGAGGTCTTTCACATCCTTTGTTAAATTTATTACACAGTACTTTTTTGTAGCTTTTGTGATGTAATTGCTTATATACTCTCTTTCTCAACTAATTCAGCATTGGTGAATAAAACGCTATTTTTGTGTGTGTTTGTTTTGTGTGATACACCTTTATTAAACTTATTTATTGTTGGTTTTTAGTCTCTTGGTTGAGTCTATAGGTCTCTGTTTATATAGGATTATGTCATTTCCATACACAGACTACTTAACTTCCTCCTTTCCTATCTGTCTGCCTTTATTTCTCTCTTCTCATTGCTCTAAAACCTCTGGTACTATATTAAGAGCCATGAGAGAGAACATCCTTGTCTGGTTCTAGATCTTGGAGGAAATAATTTCAGCTTTTCCACATTCAATATGTTGTTGGCTGTGGGATTTTCCTCAGTAGCCCTACTATGTCAAGGTGTGCAACTTCCATCCCTAATTTGTTCAAGATTTTATCATGAATGGACATTGGGTATATTGAATGCTTTTTCTGCATTAACTGAGGTGATCACTTGATGTTGATGTGATATATTCATTGATTTGTGGTTGTTGAACCAGCCCTGCATTTCTGGAATAAATATCAGTTGATCGTGATGTATGCTTTTTGTGTTTTCTTCTTATAGGATGTTAGACTTGATTTCCTAGACTTTTGGCATGAACTTTTGCATCTATGTTCATCAGGGATACTGGTTTGTAGCTTTCTTTTTTGTTATGTTCTTGTCTAGTTTAGGATAAAGTTAATACTGGCCTCAGTAAATTAATTTGGATGACCCCATCCCCATTACATTTTTGGAACAGTTTGACTAGGGCATGTTCAGCAAAAAACTAGCTACAAAATCCATTTAGACACAAAATAAGGTTCTCAGGGAGCCACATGTGCCAGAATATCATGGCTTCCGGTCTTCATGATGATATCTGAAGGCTCAGCATGGTGTGTTCTTGTCCTTCACCCTGGAGTGCTGTCAACTCCTGCCTTGGAGGGACATCCTTTGCGGTCGTTGTCCTCTTGCAGTGCACCAAGAGCCACCTTGCCTGTTTGAGGAAGGACATGGGGAGCTGACTGATCCAAAAAGCAAAAACCATGTGGAAGCTTTGCAGTTTACAGTTTAGGACAGATGGTCCTCTCACTGTTAAAATATGAATTTGAACCAAGGAGCACAGGCCCTGCTTATCCACCATGACCATGGTCTGCCATCAGTGATTTGCAGAATGTGGTCAGGATTAAGCTATTTGACTTAAGTTGGTGAAAGTAATTCTTCCAGACGTTCTCCTGCATGGCTGCCTCTCTCTCTCTTTCATGTCCCCATTCCAATCCCCCCTCTCTTTCATTTTCTATTTTTTGTCCTTGCTGCCACATTTCTGTCATTTTAACCTCCTTGACTTACACATTGTAGCCTCTTTGCCCCACCTGCATCCTCTCAGGCTAAGTCAGTTGTACTATACTGGAAAGGGCACTCTGCCTGGGTTCAGGTGATGACCTTAATGTTTCCATCATGGGAATACTTAACTACCCACATAAAGGTTGAAGAACATTCACTTTTGAAAATTTTTCATAGCCTCCCATTCTGAGACCCTGTAGGACTAAAAGTTGACATGATATAATGGAATTCTTGGTGCCCCAGGCACTTGTAGCAAATACTTTCTTCCACTGAGGATTGTCTGGGCACTATCTGGTGTGAGGTCTTGCTCTGGAATGGGATTGAATGAGGAGGACATACAGGTCCTTGGCTTATGAAGCTCACTTACGGAGTCATTGAGAAGAAGCAGCTAAATAGGTGCAGAGCCAGTTCAAGTACTTCCCATGCACCTGCCTCCTGGGTCCTGGGTCACTTGTGATCATGAGGATGAGGCACAGAGAAGAATTGCAGATGGATTTCTTTGGTCTGAGGAGCTCAGCCATCATTTGTAGTGTGCTGGCTTTCTTTGGTTAGAAGAGGACAGGACTTTAGCAGAAAGCGTGAGAGCCCTGAGTCTTGAAAGTGAGGTTGGGAGGAGCTGTGGGCTCTTCAGGTTCAAACAACGGACAATCAGGTACAGCACAGCAGCCACTGCAGCCAGCTTCACCCCGTCAAACATGGCCGGTAGCTCTAGGATCTCCAGCATGCTGTTCATCTTGATCTATGTCACTTAGTCCTTTCACTGCGAATATTAATTTTCCTTGAAGAGTTGTATAGTTGGGCTGGTTAGGTCAGATCTCTTAATCCAATTAACCTAAAAACTGTGTGTGGTTGACCACAATGGCCCAGCTCTCTTCTACTCAGCTTCCTGTAGCTCCGTGGCTACCAGCTGCGCTCACAGAAATGCAGCCGAACCCCCTGGCCAGAGCAGCTCCCAGCACTACCGGCCCCCTGGTTGAAGTTCTTGACTCTTGATTTTGGCCTGGCCCAGCCCTAGCCATTGTAGTCATTTGGGGAGTTAACCAGCAAATGGAAGAGCTCCTCCTCTCTGCCTCTCCCTCTCTCTCTCTGTAACTTTGTCTTATAAATAAATAAATATTTTAAAAAAATTTGATCTCTGATACCTCAGTTCGAAACCTATAAGGAAGATTTCTCTTTTACTTTGGAGAAGGTCAGTTTTTTGAAAAATCTATTCAGGCCTTCAATTGATTAGATGAGACCCAGTCACATCATGGTGGGGAGCAATCTACTTTATTTGGTTGGCTGTCACAACATTTAAAGTTATAACATTTCTTAATGCTGCTTTAATTATATCCCATTAATTTTGATATGTATTGCTTTTAGTTTTAGTTTTAGTTCAACATTTATAATTTGACATGTAATTTCTTCTTTGTTCCATGGATTGCTTAGAAATATATTAAATTTCCAGGTATTTTGAGATGTTCTGTATTTATAAATGTACTTTTAAAAATGTGTATGTATTTTTATTTGAAAGGGGGGAGAGGGAGTAAATGCTATCTTCCATCTGCTGGTTCACTCTCTCAAATGTATGTCGAGGCTGAGTCAGGACAAAGTCAGGAGACAGGAGCTGCATCTGGGTCTTCCAAATGGGTGGCTGGAACTCAAGTTCTTGAATGATCATCTGATGCCTCACAAGATGCATTGGCAGGGAGCTGAACCGGAAGCAGAGAAGCTGGGACCAAAACCAACACTCCCACATGGGATGGAGGTGTCCCAAGTGGTGGCCTGATCTTCTGTGCCACAGCACTTGCCCTTCTATTTTTTCTGTTATTGATTTATAATTATTAACTCTTCCTAGGTGAGTAAGAAAGACTTCATAGACCCAACTGCACTTGAACTCCAAGGATGAATGATGTCTCCAGACAGAGTGCTGTGGTCAATTGAAATTTAACTGGCAAAGGGTGGGGAATGGGAGGGAAGGCCTTCACAGATAGAAAGCCTAAGCATGTGTAAGGACACAGGTTTGAATGTGCATATACTTGGTGCTGGCAGGAAGTATTTGAGTTGTTCTATATTTGTAAATGTACTTTTAAAAATGTCTTGGGCAGTATACCTAAAGTTTGTTAATTTAGTTGACCTTTTCAAGGAACTTATTTTTGTTTCATTAATTTTCTCTATTGTTTTCCATTACATTGATTATAAAGGAAGTTGTGTTAGTCTGTGTTCTTCTTTTCTATTTTTTTTTTTTTTGACAGGCAGAGTGGATAGTGAGAGAGAGAGAGAGAGAGAGAGAGAGAGAGAAAGGTCTTCCTTTTTGCTGTTGGTTCACCCTCCAATGGCCACTGTGGCCGGCACATCGTGCTGATCCGAAACCAGGAGCCAGGTGCTTCTCCTGGTCTCCCATGTAGGTGCAGGGCCCAAAGACTTGGGCCATCCTCCACTGCCTTCCCAGGTCATAGCAGAGAGCTGGCCTGGAAGAGGGGCAACCGGGATAGAATCCGGCGCCCCAACTGGGACTAGAACCCGGTGTGCCGGCGCTGCATGGCAGAGGATTAGCCTGTTAAGCCACGGTGCCGGCCCTTCTTTTCTATTTTTTAAAAGATTTATTTATTTACTTGAAAGGCAGAGTTACAGAGAGTAGAGAGATAGAGAGAGAGAGAGAGAGAGAGAGAGAGAGAAAGAGAGGGAGAGCGAGGTTTTCTATCCTCTGATTCGCTCTCCAAATGGCTGCAATGGCTAGAGCTGGGCCAATCTGAAGCCAGGAGCCAGGAGCTTCTTCTTGGTCTTCCAAGTAGCTTCAGGGGCCCAATGACTTGGGCCATCTTGCACTGCTTTCCCAGGCCAGAGCAAAGAACTGGATTGGAAGTGGAGCAGCTGGGACTCAAACTGGCACCCATATGGGATGCTGGCACTGCAGGTGATGACTTTACCTGCTACGTCACCATGCTGGCCCCCAGTCTGTTTTCTTTTGTTGTACAAAATACCCAAAGCTGGATACCTTTATAAGGAAGAGAGGTTTATTAAGCTTACAGATTTGGAGGCTGAAAATCCCAGATCAGGTGGTCTCATCTGTTTGGTCTCTGGTGAGAGCCCATCTGGCTATATCGCAGCATGGCAGATGATATCATGGTGGAAGCACATTCTGGAGGAAGGGATCATATCACAAGAGAGGAAGCCAGATCCAGTCAAGGGGTCAGACTCTGTCTTTTAACAACCCACTCTCATGGGAATGCAGCAGAGACCCTTGATAACTACATAAATACCTTTCAAGGGTGATGCTTCCTAATGACCTAATTACTACCTGCTAGACCCTACCTCTTAAAGGTTCAACTATGCTATCACTGCCATACCACAATGGGGACCAAGGTTCTAGCATGTGAACTCTTAGGGGACAAATCATGGCAGAAGGGCAGTGGAGGTACATAGGAAGTTGAAGGACACGACACAAAAAAGATAGCGTAAAACATTCCCTGGTGTTTAAATTGTCACTTCATTCTTCAAATCATCTTAATAATTTCTTGGCTCTGTGAGCCCAAGGATTATAGAGGAGAGATATTTTCTTGGGATATTCTAGGATGTGCTTGAGCACCAAGGAAGTAGCTGTGATAAGAGCTACTGAGATTGAATTTTCAGCAGAATTATACCCCAGAGATCAGAAGCTACCATCCCAATAGGTCTTAGCAACTCCACAGCATTTTTGCAGGAGGCTGAAAGCTTTTTCCGCACTCCAATCTTTTATGTTGTGGGATCTGCTGGCATGAGGGAGTGAAGATTTTTGCTGAACTTGATCTACAAAACACCCAGAATGGGTCATTATAGAATGGGTCTTATAAAATAGATCATGTCTGTAAGAAAGTTTCTCTGGGTCACTCAAATACTCCAGTGAGTGAGTGAAGGATGAAAGGCAAAGTGTGTTTCAAAGCCAGAGGATGAAATTAAATTTTCCTAAGAACTCTCTATGGTACTCATCACTTCCTTGCCTGTCCCTTCTCTCTCCTTTGCATGCTGATCCTCCCTGCCACATTTCCTTGGTTTTCCATTTAGTAATAACTAAAAAAGAATGTCTGAGATTCAGTAGCACATGAGGAAGTGACCATTCCTGACTGGAGAGCTGTCTCCTGCCACTCAGCCTTCATACCCTGCCAGATGTTGAAGGCTATGTGTTCCTCTGACAGGAACTGACTTCTCTGATAGGTGGGCTATATAGGCTTTCTGGCTACAGGCTGTGTTCACAGTTCTGTTCTTCCCCACCATTCCCTTCCTCCTTCGCTCTTGGGACTCCTTGCAAACAGTACTCCCTCTGAAGCCTTCTCTATGTCCTCACAGGAACTAACCTCTTCCTTCTGTACTTCCTATATAGACTTACCACTTTCTCCCTTATGGCAAAATGAGTTGTCCAATGTCCTCTTCCAGACCCTGAGCTCCGTAAAGATAGGATTCTGTATTTCTCAGAAGGCCTGGCCAATACTTTGCAACTAATGAATCAATGTTCAAAGAAAAAAAAGCACACAACAAAGATGACCATTTTGGAACAAATTTGTATTGTGGGTGTTACTCTGGTCTTCATCAACTCCACAGCATCCCTTGAAACTACATCAGACTGTCTGAACACTCATGGCTTCCTTGGGCCAAGTGTAGCTGTCCAGCGTGAAGGAGTCATAGTCTGGAGTGTAGACCAGGGATCTCACAAAAGCCTCCTTGTCCTTGGGCTCTGGGTAGTAGGAGGCCAGGTTGTGTTTGTACGCATAGTTGAGGACCTAGAGACAAAACATGTTTTCTGAGGAAGTGGATCTAAGAGGGACCTGCCTAAACATCTCTGCTTGGGATCCTGGAGAAGGCAATACCCTTTGAGGAATCAGATGCCTCCCTCTCATGAGTCATGACCCACAAAGCCACTGGATAAGAAGGATTTTAAGCTTTTTTCCTTTACAGGCAACACTGTGATATTACAATGTAACATATACTGTGCCAGGGTCAAGAGGTCTCAATCTTAAGTTCTCCCTGCTTCCAACTACTTGTGGATCCTCTGTGGGTGACATTATCCTTGTTTCTTCATTTGTAAAGCAAGGATAATAAAACCTTTCAGTGGAGTAATGAAAGGATACAATTGGATGGCAGCTAAAAGGATCTAGTACCTGGTATTTTTTTCACCTCCTGAGTATGAGAAATGAATTGAATGAGCAGGCTCAGGGATATTAGGGGTATTCTCTGGGTATTAGACATGGCTTTAGGAAAGAATGAATCTAAATATCCCCAAAAGGAAGGACCTAGACAGGGAAAAACTGAGCTATGACCTGGACAGTTTATCTTGCAAGCTAATTCTCAATCCTGCTCTGAACAACTCATGGGAGTGTATTATTACACAATGTATTTTGTGAAATTATTTATAAAAGTTATCATTGAAAGTGTAAAACACACACTAAAAGAAATAATGGTATAATAAACTCTCATGTACTAATTATCCAGCTTCAACAGTTATCAGTGTTGGGCTAGTATTTGATTATTTTAAATCCATAACCTCTGCATAGTCTTATAAGTTGGACTATTCCATGAATCTGATCATCTCATGACTCTGCAATTCTGAGAGAAAGGGAAGAATGACCATCTATTCTGGCCAGGATGTCACTGGGTGTACATCTCTCTCACTATTCTCTTTTAATCTCTTCCAGCACTCTGGGAGAGGAGGCTTAAAAGGAAATGAAGTGATTGGGCCAAAGTTGCCACTGCAGATTGGCAGACCAGGGATTTCAAAACCTGGGCTCTTTCCATGATACTGTGCTAGCTGACTTTTCTAATGAATGGGCACTTATGATTCATGTTAAAAAGTTCTACCCACATTCCAGTCCTTAAGACAACAGACTTTGATGGGCTCAAGTTGTAGGCAGGAATTTGCCATCCAGTCTTTGGGTTGCATGCAATGTAGCCCAAGGAGCTCAAGATGTCTCCACAGTTGCCAACCCCTTATTCCTCCTACGGTCACAGGCAGAGAATATGTTGCACCTCACTACCCATATTGCAGTGGTAGGGTGCCCCTTACTTTGATGGCAATTCTCAGAGACACATCTCGGATGGTGCTGAGGGGTGGGTACAATCTCCCCTGGGACAGATGGTGCTCAGAGACCTCCTGGGCAATTTGCTGGAGAAAGAAAGAGAAAACCAGAAGGAACAAGTTGCTGCCTTCCCAGAACAAGCCCAACCCATTACCCTGCACCCTCTGCCCCATATGTGTAGTCAAGCCGTATGGTCCCCACTTTGCCATCTCTTATCCCCAGGAGAGTGCAATGCTTGGGCCTAAGCAAGGATACACTCTTTCTATAATGTGAGACTGGCTGAGGTTTAAAACAACATGAGGCTCTCTGAATTCTAAGGGGGGAATCACTACGAGCAAAATTAATAAACCTGTGGCCTGGAAAGCAAAGATCATGGGATCTCCTCTGGGCTGTTGCACTGGGAACCCTTTGCCCCTTCCTGGATTATAGCCTCCTCTGCATGCTTTTAACCATCTTGGAGGCCTGGATAGGTGATGTTTTCTGTGTTCAGGGCTCCTTCAGCTCTGCCTTCCAGCCTTGATTCCAATCCAAGGAATGCCTTTTCTCCAGCGAGTAGATATATCTGATGACTTATCTAAATAAGTGCGCCAAGAACACCTTCCTGGGAACAGAACCTCCTACAGCTTCTCCCCCAGATTCAGAACCTACCTTTGGGAGTTGAGCCTCATCCTCCAGCCTTAGGTGCTGGTGCTCAGTCAGCCTTGCACATCAGCCTATTTCATGTGGTGGCTCTGAGTCTACTCCCAACCAATCTTCTGGTGTCTAATTTAAGCTTGGAGAAAGCTGGGAACTGTGTGTCCCAGAAGTGACAAGGCAAAGGAGTTGGTCTTGCCTCAGAGTTGGTGGGTAAGTGGGGGCTCTTCCCCTCTGCCTCCTTTCCATGTTCTCATCTTCTCATCTGTCCTTTCCATTCATACACTCAAATATCACTGAACTCTGTGATATGCTGGGCTCTGTGCTAGGTGCTGAGGATCTATAGTGAAGAAGTCATTGACTTTTCCCCCATGGAGACTGGTGTCAGTGGACAGTTAGCAAGAGAAATTATAACACAGTGGGTGACTGTGGAGAGATGGGGACTTAAAGGCATAGGAGAAGGCAAGGTCTTGTCTACCATGTACAGGAAAGGTTTCCCAGAAGTAGTATCACGGACTGATAGCTGAAGGATAAAATATGAATTACTTGAAAAGGGGAAAGGAAATAGCATACACAAATGTGTGGAAGTGACAGAGCAAGACAGAGCATGGATGCAAGACTGAAAATAGCACATTGGATGGGCTAATAGTAGGGAGAGCCTAAAAGTGAGGCTGGAGAGGAAAGGAGAAATGGCGATGCCATACCATGTATGGGAGCTGTGGTAGAGTTTGGACTTTATCCCATAAGGACCAAGGAGCCACACAGAAACCTGAATGAGGAAAGAGACTTGACCTGATCTATATATTGAAGGGTTCTCTTTGTGGAGGAATAGAATATGGATTGATAAGAGAGAAGCAGCATTTCCAGGGCTAGATCTACATCTAGAAAAGTTATTGTATGAACTGTTAGATCACAGTCTGTGTGGCCACTTCTTACATGTTGGACATTGGAAATACTCTGCTGCAGCATAGAATCAGATTGCTGGGATCTTCCAGTCACTGACATTCACAAGCCCAGGGACCCTGGGCAAGTTACTTAAAGTCTCTGTGCTTTACTTTACTGCCTGTAACATGGGGCTATGCAAAAATAGCTATTTTACAGTGTTGTTCAGGTGAAATGAGATAGTGCATGTCAATATCCTAATGCCTAAATTAATTTTCCAAAGGAAAATAAAATTCAACTTAAGCTGTCTTAATTAAGAGTACCCTTTTCAGAAATGTAACTTACCAGGCCTTCAAAGGCCAGTGAGCTCCTAAAGGTAAGGGGCCTTATTCAGCTCAAAGAAGGTGCTCGATAAATAGGTTGAGGAGGGTTCCTCTTTAATTTATGGACATTGTTTGTGAAATGATGGAGATGAACTCTCTGGGGATGGGCATATGGATGTCTCATGGGGTTACACAGGAAGGACTCTAGCAATTGTGTTTCTGCACAGCAGGAAAATTTGCTTTTGTGTTGATTTCAAGAAAGAAATGGTTCTTCCCATCCAGTGGGTGTTTCAAACAGCTCTGTCTACAGTCAAAGGACAAGGACACTCATTATATCAATGAGAAGAAACACAAACACATAATAGGCAACATGCACTGAGTCATAATTAGTGTGCATTGGGGGTGGCTGAGATGACTTCAGGGCACATTACTTGCATGGCCTTGCAGAAGCAGTGCTCAAAGACTAGGCATAGTAAGATGGGACTTGGAACATGAGGCAGCCCACTGTGGGACTCACAGAAGTGAATCCAGACAGGGAGGCATGGAAGCCAATCCCATGTCTCATTGTTTTCAGGCTCTTCAAGGAGGAAATACAAAAGGATGTTAGAAGTCTCAGGAGAGACTTTGGAACTCATAGGGTATAAATCTGTTGAACATTTGTGTATAGCTATTATTAGCTTAACCTCCCAACAGAGACATTTCTATGCCTAGGTTTCCTGAATGAGGATAAATGTCAAGTGCCTGACACTTAGTAAACACTTGATAATGTCAGCCATAGTAACTGTTATTAATAACCATTATTATGAATGTGGGCTGTCATTCTTTACTTTTTAATAATTTTTTATGTTTGAAAGCAGAGAGAGAGAGAAGGAGACCTATAGACAGAGATCTCCCATTCACTGGTTCATTTCCCCAAATGATCCCAACAGCAATAGTTGGGCCAGGCTAAAGCCAGGAGCCTGGAACTGAATACAGGTCTCCTGAGTACATGGCAGTGAACCACTTACTTGAGCCATCACCTGCTGCTCCCCAGGGTGTGCATATGTAGGAAGTTTGAATCATGAGCATAGATGGGACTCAAACACAGACACACCAAGGGATGTGGGCATCCGAGCAGTATCTTAACCACTACACCAAACACCTGCTTCATAGACTGTCATTCTTAATGAATTCTTTCACTACTGGGCCCAGGATAGAACTCTTTTGAGAGATTTTCTAACAAGATTCTTGGAACTGGTACATCCTAACTCCTCCCACATACTGGTGCTCAGGATCACAGTAGGCAAAACCAGGCATACAAACCACCACCCTCCCCGCCCCACTCCCTTACAGAAGACTGTCCTAGTGGTGCTTACTGCAGTCAGTTTCCCTAGTGAGGTGGCTGAGGCCTGTGGCTGGAAGACGCTAACACCTGTCATGGTCCATATCCCCCATTTTCAGGTGTTTTTATGGCATCCCCTCTGTCTCAGCATCTAGATGGCACTGCTTGGAGGCAGGGGCAGTATGAGATATGTCCCTCACTGGTGATACCTCCTTACTATTCTCCATACTTCTTCAAAAACCTCGTATGTAATTGGAAAGGCCAAGCCTCAAGGTGATTTTGAGAGATACTTGTGGTTCAAGGACTTTGGGAATCCACTGCCAGGCTTAGGGGTAGGTGGGTAGAAGTGAAAGGAGGGGTGCTGGTGTTGACGACACACAGGCCTTACTGGAAACATTTGAAGGAGCAGGGACGGTAATACCTCTGCTGTCAGGAGGAAGATCTCATCTGGAATGTGCCGGATCCCGCCGGCGATGACTCCCAGTGCCACTCCGGGGAACACATAGGCATTGTTTCCCTGCCCGGGAATGAAGGTCTTGCCATCTTCCAGAGTCACGCTCTTAAAAGGACTACCACTGGCAAAGATTCCTCGGCCCTGGAGGCAGGAAGAAAACCAGAGATGGAGCTTGGAGACTGCTTTAGCATGCAACAATGGTGGTCCAGCCTTATCTCCCAAATTTTGGGCCCTACTTCATCCTCTCCCAACTGCCAGCATTGAGCTGAGAACATGGCAGGTACTCAAAGCATTCTTGTTTATTTGACCAGAAAGCTCAGCCCCCACCTGAGTTACTGAGAGTTAAGAAAGTACTGGATGCTGATAGAGTTATGGTAGCTTTTTCACATGTCACCTCCTGAGCAGGCCAACCCAGGACATGACAGCAATTAAAATGGCCTGGAGTCTACAAGTGCCTCAGGTCCTGGGTTCTGGCCAAAGCTCTTTTCTACTTAGTGGGAATCCTGACAGTATAGCATAATAGTGGGAGCATGGGTTTTTGAATCAGACCTGAGTTTGAGGACCAGTTCCACTTTTTACTAGCTCTGTGACCTTGAGCAAGTTACTTAATCTTTCTGAACATCAGTCGGCTCATCAGTGATATGGGAATTTTTTTCAGCTTTATAGGGTTATTCATAGTTATTGTTATTGTATCCTTTCAGCCAGGGGAAGGAAGGACTCCCCTCTGACCTCTGTGACCCGGTAGCACTTCTCAGCTGTGCACTCGGCTTTGCTGGTGGGGTTGCTCAGGGCAAAGATGATAGGGCGCTCGTGGAAGGAGGCCATGTCCCTCAGAATCTGCTCCGTGAAGGCTCCTGCGATGGCAGCAACACCTACAGGGAAAAGCGTGGGTAGTGGGGATGCCTGCTCTGTATAAACAACCCATTCCTCTGCAGGTAGGGGGAATCAGGTACACTATGAACAACTCAAGAATCTTGGGGATGGCATCTGCCATAGGGACTGAGGGAGCACAAGGGAAAAGGGTCTTCTTGCTTGAGTGAAGACCTCCTGTTCATTCCTAAGGTACCACTGGCCCTCTTCAGTAACCTGTCAGTTTAGATGCATCTGGGAAGGAATCCTACGCATTGGCACCGAGAGTGGCCCGGTTCCCCAGTTGGGGAGAGACACCAGGGTCTTGCCTTAGGGCAGAAGTGCTCATATCAAGTTGGTTAGCCCCGTGCTTTTCAATTGCTTTGTATAATTCTGCACCACCAAACCCCAACTTTAGTGCCTTAGTTCTATGGTTTTTATAGAGTAGTCATTCATCAGAAGTTTCTGGCATTGAAAAGGACAAGGGATAGGGGACAGAGCTGTGTTTCCTTGGGCTGAGTCCCATCTCTCCATCTGCAAGTCAAGAGGGTTAAGTGGTCGAGGCAGTGGGTTGCCTTCCTGCTCCTACCTATGATGGCTGTAGGCTTCACTAGCCTCACCACCTCCTCTAGGGAGTTCACTTCAGGATGGTCTTGGGCAAACATCTCCTTCTCATGGTTGAGGTGGCTCCTCCCCTGTGGGAAAAGAAGGAATACGAAGCAGCTATAGTGGTAAGGGCCAGTTGGGCAAGGGAATGGATGCATTTGGAAACTCCAAGAACATTCCCTGATGGGCCTGCTTTAGTCTTAAGAAATCAGAAGAAGCCTTAGGGCTCGTCCTCTGGGTCAGATTTCCTGGTAAAACCTAAGGTGAAACCAAAGGGGGGTGTGTGTGTGTATGTTCACTTAATCCAAACTACATAGGGAGAATTAATAAAGAATTTCTTTGAGCTATTGGGGATAAGGTCTCCTAGGCCTGGTCAGAAAGGGTCTCAGGAAATGCCTCATTAAGTCCCTTGGTCCCAAGGCATCCCATACTAGGCTTAGTTGAGAAATGGGGCGTCTGAGCTAATTTGAATGTATTTTACAAAAGTCATTAACCTCCCTGTGAATGATACTAAATTGAGATCCAGGACAGGCTTAGAATGGTCAGCTGTGCCCAAACAGCTCCAGCTTTCTTCCATTATTCAAACAGAAGTCAGTGGGTGGCAGACTGGCGTGAGTGCTAGTAACTGGGTACAGGTGTTTCTGATGAATCCTCATCTGACCTCATGAGAACCAGAGTGAAGATTTCAGATTTGGGAGCAACTTGGGAAGAGATGAGCTGGCGGGGTGAGAAAAATGAATATGGAAAGATGGGTAGAAGGGAATAAATAGTGATGCCTCTGACAACTTATACTTGTTGGGACTGTGCCCTGGAATGGTCTGGGGTAGGAAAAGGAATCTTTAGGTCCAAGATCTTAACAGCAGGAACCTATGTACCTGTGGAGCAAAAGAAAGGCCAGTTTCTGTTGAAGGCCTCTGCTATTCTTGATCAATGACCCCATGTACTTCCCTGTTTCCATCTCTACCATTGTTCCCCATTTCCCACTAACTTTCTGTGTTAATGGAATTATGAGAATTAAATCATGGCATGCTGAATAAAGTACCAAGGAAGGGGGTCAGCCAGTTGTGTCCCTCACCACATTCTATTCAGAAGTTGGACTATTTCACTCTCATCCATTCTCTTACTCATACTTCACACATTAGTTGTGTGCTTACCATGTGCTAGGTACTGACACTGAGACTACAGTATGTAACCTCGTAAGGAAACAGGCAGGTAAGGGGAAACTGCCCTACAAAGTGGAGAGTGTAACATAAGGAGGGGAGGCCTACGTGAATACAGATGTAGGAAATTAATTGTGACCCAGATACACAGAGAAAGCTTCTCAGAGGAGGTAACATTTGCTTTTAATAAGAATATGAAACAAATAATAAATAGTGGAAGCTGGGTGTGATTCATTAATTGTGACAAAGATATTAATATGAAATGTTAATAGGAGAATTGGGGTGAGGGATAAATGGGAACTCTTTGTATTCCTACCTCATGATTTTTGTCTTGTAAATTTAACACTATTCTGAAATAAGAAAAATGAAAGAAGTAAAAATTTTTAAAAGAAGATAAGGAGAAAACTGGGAAGATATTAAGGGTTTGGAGTGGGCACATGGAAGGAGAAAGATTATTTCAGGTAGAAGAACAAAATGTGCAAAGATATGGGATAGAGAGCATAAGCCTTCTGAAGAATTAAGATTCAGTATGGAGGTTAGTACAAGGCAGGAAGTGGTGGGAAATAAGACTGAAAAGAGGCATACACACAGAGATTCAAAACTTCTGTTCAAGGGCAATTAAAGTTTTTTTGGGATATTTGCTTTGGGACTTAGGCCATTGCCCTCTTTTTCTTTATTCTGTCTGAACAGTTTGCCCCTTAGAAACTTCTTCAAGTCTGATTTGTTGGAGCTGTAGGTGTCAGGAAACCTCCAGGTCTCCTGACTGGCAGTACCTTGACAATCAACCCCTTGGAGTCCACCATCCAGATCTTCCTTGTGGCCTCTGCCTTGGGTACACCTTCTTTCTCTAGGGCCATGACAAGGAGATGTGCAATGCCCATAGCTGCCTGGAAGATACCATAAAGACAATGTTCAGACACAAGGCAAATAGCTATGTGGCATTTATCAGGTGCTAAATGAAAGAAGTCATTCTTTTCCCCAACTCCCTGCTCCCAGGAGACTCAGTTGAGTCCTTGCTCTTGAGACATCCAAATTTTGGGGTTCAGGAAGCTGCAGGGATTGCAGTGTTTTACTTCTTCACACATTAGCACCTATCCCTTGGTTGATACTTCTCTACTTATTTTCCCGCTGGGACAACAGAAGGAACCCCATGATGGCACCTACCTCACCAGCACCTTGGAAAACAAATACGTGATTAGAGAGCTTGTTCTTGGTGATTCTCAGAGCAGCTAGGATCCCTGCCACAGCAACAGATGCTGTGCCTGTAACAGAATGGCCTGTGATCAATCTCTGGTCATTTGTACTCAGTATCCAACGGAAGATCCTTGGAAGAGTTACCACACTTAGGACCTATGGGGGAACATGAAATTTTCCTTAGTCCTTACAGGAGTCAAGTCTATAGGCATGCAGAATTTGGAGCAAATCCATGCTTTCATTCATAGGTAACTATTCTTCATCTGAGAAACAGCACAGGTTGTTAACTGAGCCTTGGAGAAAGGATTGGATATGCAGGTGCTATTACCACCATCATTCATAAATGAAATGACAGTGATGAATATAATATAATAGAAGCCAAAAAGAGTGTGAGCCTCTGCTGGCGCCATGGCTCACTAGGCTAATCCTCCTCCTGCGGCGCCGGCACACCGGGTTCTAGTCCTGGTCTGGGCACCGGATTCTTTCCTGGTCGCTCCTCTTCCTGTCCAGCTCTCTGCTGTGGCCTGGGAGTGCAGTGGAGGATGGCCCAAGTGCTTGGTTCCCTGCACCTTCATGGGAGACCAGGAGAAGCACCTGGCTCCTGGCTTCGGATCAGCGCGGTGCGCCGGCTGCAGCGCGCCAGCCGCAGCGGCCATTGGGGGGTGAACCAATGGAAAAGGGAAGACCTTTCTCTCTGTCTCTCTCACTCTCACTGTCCACTCTGCCTGTCAAAATAAATAAATAAATAAAAAGTGTGTGAGCCTCACAGAATGATTTGTTTAGGGGATAAATGGTTTAAAACACAGTAAAAATGAGAACACAGGCCAACCATAGACATTAAGTAGCCATTTGATGTGAGCTGCCCACAGACTCATAAGGATCAGTGTGCCTGGAAGCAGGTCATCATCAAGTGGCTTCAGTGTGTCCAAAAGCGGTAGGTAAGCTGCGTGAGAAGGTGGTTTGGACTCCCTTGAACCATTGCTACATGACTTCTTCCTCCACATCTAAGGCCTCACTAGGAATTGCTTAAAACCAGCTGACCCAGAAGAAGAAAAACCCAAGGCCTGGATTGCAGATTATTCGCAATCTCACACCAACCAGAAGTGTAAGGTTTCGGCTCCACAATCCCTAAATTGTGAAGGACAATTGACATGACTTCATGTAGTGAATTTGGTTGTGCATTTTGGCCCAAGAGATGGCTAGATCTACACAGATTCATGAGCAGTTGCTAATGATTTAGCTGTGTGGTCAGGGACTTGATATGAACAAAACAGTAAGGTTAGTAATGAGGAGGTTTGAGAAAGGGATATGTGTATAGACTTCTTAGAATAGGTAAAGGAGATGAAGATATTTGTTCCCTACAAAAGGACATAAAGCTCACCAAAAGACATAATGAGAACAGAATCTTAATAAGGATAACAAAATGGCCATGGCACCAGTTTTTGGAGGGACTGGTCACTGTGTGAATGATTACATTGGACTCTTTCTGTCATAGGCAGGAAAGAGAGATCTTTCCCACTGGAACAGATACATGTTCTGGACACGGATTTGTCATCTATAGAGCATCTGTGTGTGTTTGGAATACTCAACATCCTGATCTATTCCAGACTACATGACTTCTAATCAAACAATTCATTTTATAGTAAAAGAAGTGAAGCAATGGGCTCATGCTGGAATTCACTTGTTTCAATGCATATGCCCTATCTAGGGGCAACTGACATAATAAATAGAACAGCCTACTGATCACTTACCAAAGTCTTGAGTTGAAGCAACATTCTTTGGAGAGGATAAGATTCTGCCTTACAAGAGGCAATATCTGATTTGACTTAGTAAACCAAGTTTAGAATACATTGTGTTGTTCCCCTAGAGACAGAATATATGATCTTGAAATCAAGAGGTAGAAATGGGATGAGCTCCTCTCGCCATTTCAACTAATAAACCACTTGTAGAATTTTTGTTTCCTATCTCTTCAACTTTGTGCTCTACTGGATTAGAGGTTTTAGTCTCCAAAAGGGAAATGTTTCAATTAGCATTTAAAGTGTGGTTCTATTGAATGGGAGACTGCCACTTGCCCATTTGGGGCTCTTCATGCTATGAAGCCAGTGGGCAAAGAAAAGGGTTACTTTTCTGACTGTGGTGATTTGTCTGAATAGCCAAGGGGAAATTGGGAGCACGGGGAACTATATGTGGAGTCCAAGTGATCCTTGGGGTGTGTCTTACTCCTTTCACACTCAATATTCATGAATGTTACTACAGCTAAGGAGAGTCAAGACTACTGAGGGTTCAGATCCTTCAGAAATGAAGGTTTGGTTTACTCTCCTGGGAAAAGAACATTGTCTAGCTGAATTCCTGTCTGAGGACAAAACAACAACTGTGACACTGAGATAAATACCAACTGTGGGGACTGGTGCTGTGGTGCAGTAGGTTAATCCTCTGCCTGCAGTGCCAGCATCTCATATGGGTGCCAGTTTTAGTCCCGCTGCTCCTCTTCTGATCCAGCTCTCTGCTATTGCTTGGGAAAACAGTAGGAGATGGCCCAAAGGCTTGGACCCCTGTACCTGCGTGCAAGACCAGGAAGAAGCTCCTTATCAGCTCAGATCCGGCCACTGTGGCCATTTGAGTGAACCAGCAGATGGAAGACCTTTCTCTCTGTCTCTCCCTCTTACTGTGATTCTACCTCTCAAATAAATAAATAAAATCTTTAAAAAATAATCTCCCTAGGCTCTAGTCATGAGTTGCCAGGGCTATGGAAGCCTTTAGAGTTCGCTGACTTTGATCTTATTCCGATAGGGTCATAGTCAAAGTGGAGGTTCTCTCCTCCCTTCGGAGAAGGGTACCTCCTTCTTTGATGGCCCCGTTCTTTCCACTGGGATCTCACTCACAGAGATCATTCATTTAGGTCTTTTTTTTTTTTTTCCCATGATATCTTGGCTTTCCATGCCTGCTATACTCCCATGGGCTCTTCAGCCAGATCCGAATGCCCTGAGGGCTGATTCTGAGGCCAGAGTGTTGTTTAGGACATCTGCCATCCTATGAGTCTGCTGTGTATCCCACTTCCCATGTTGGATCTTTCTCTCCCTTTTTGATTCTATCAGTTAGTATTAGCAGATACTTGTCTTGTTTGTGTGATCTCTTTGAGTCTTAGACCTATCAGAGCTATCAATTGTGAGCTGAAATTGGTCACTTGGACTAGTGCGATGGCATTGGTACATGCCATCTTGATGGAATTGTGTTGGAATCCCCTGGCACGTTTCTAACTCCACCATTTGCGGCCAGACCGATTGAGCATGTTCCAAATTGTTCATCTCCTCCCTCTCTTTTTCCACTCTTAGATTTAACAGGGATCACTTTTCAGTTAAAATTTAAAACCCTAAGAATAATTGTGTGTTAATTACTGAGTTCAACCAATAGTACTAGAACAACAACAATAACAACAAATACTAAAATGGATAAAGTATTACATTGTACATCTCCCTAGAGCCTAGGGAGATTACTGACGCCATGAACAGGAGTGTCAAATTGTTAAATCAGCAACAGGAGTCACTGTGTACTTACACCCCATGTGGGATCTGTCCCTAATGTGTCGTCTAAAGCCAAGTGATGCTACGACTGGTACTGAAACGGTATTTTTATACTTTGCGTTTCTGTGTGGGCGCAGACTGATGAGGTCTTTGCTAATTATATACTGAAGTGATCTTCTGTATATAAAGAGAATTGGAAATGAAAAAAAAAAAATAACCTGGTGTTAAAATGGAAATGGCATAGAAAATTAATTAATTTGAAAAAAAAAAATTCTGTAGGATCTCTGTCTTTAATGTGCTGTACATTGCTATTTAATGCTATAATTAGTAATCCAATGGTAGTTTTTTCACTTGATGTTGCTATATGGGCAAAAAGTTGAAATCTTTACCTAATATATACTAAACTGATCTTCTGTATACAAAGAGAATTGAAAATGAATCTTTACATGAATGGAAGGGGAAAGGGAGCGGGAAAGGGGAGGGTAGCGGGCGGGAGGGAAGTTATGGGAGGGGGGAAGCCATTGTAACCCATAAGCTATACTTTGGAAATCTATATTCATTAAATAAAAGTTCAATAAAAAAAAAAAATCTTTAAAAAATATATCAACTGTGTCCTCATGACTGATTATAGAAATGAAGAATGTAGCAGCATACACCCTTAAATTTTCTTCCTTGGTTATTACTATATATAGTGGGATAGTTTCTTTCTTTTCCCTTCTCTTTCTCATTATGTAAGTTGTTTTGTTGAAGGTTAAATCTACACTTTGGTCTTACTGCCAAAAGGTGGTGCTAGAGGGAGACTGAAAGACAACACGAAGGACACAGAATGCCTTTTTTTTTTTTTCAGCATCACCCTAATCTTGCAGGATTGCTAGATAAAATGTAGAACACTTTAGAGAAATTTGAATTTTAGATAAAAATCTTAAGTATGTCCCATGCAATTTTAGTATAAATATTCTAAAAGTTATCTATTGTTTATTTAAAATTCAAACTGAACTGGGCACCCTGCATTTTGTTTTTGCTAAATTTAGCAACCTCACAGCCTTGGTTCTTCATCAAGCAGCAGTTTGCTCCCGGAACAATTCTCGTTTAGAGAACCAGTCTCATAGCACACACCTCAGAGACATCAATGGCGGCCAGCTGGCGCCTTCTCTTTCCTTTGTTCCCTCAGCCTTGGGGTGCTGGCAGAGCCTTTGTGTTTCTTTTCATCTTTTCAATTCCTTAATACATAATTAAAAATTGTTTATATTGCATTCACTGTGAAAGCAACTGATATAGGCCTTGACTGATAGAGTTCACAGTAATCACAGTTGGCAAAGTAATGCCTCCAGGATGGTCAAAGCAAATTCAACTGAGACTGTCTGTGGCTTATTCAATTTGTACAAATTAAGGAAAATTGATGTTATCCAGGGCTATTGAGGGAGCAATGGAAAGTAAAAAGTTCTAGCGTACTTTGGATTTTAAAGAGCTATAATTTTTTTGGAAAACTATTTCCCAATATAATCAAAAACATAAAAAATATTTTTGCCCTCTGACCTCATATTTCTACTTCTAGGAATCTGTATGGAAAAAAATCCAAAATATATGTACTAGGATATTTATAATAGTGCTATTTATAATAAAGATTGACTGGAAATAACCTTGACATTTAACAAATGAGTAGCATGATTAATGATAATTAAGTATTAATGCTCATTAAGTATTAATGCTAATTAAGATTCAGTTATTTATTTGAAACTCTGAGTTATACAGAGAGAAAGAAAGAGAGAGAGAGTAGTATGGACACTGAGTGGAAATTTTACAGCAATTAAGAATGATCATTATGCCGGTGCCATGGCATAGCGGGTTAAGCCGCTGCCTGCAGTGCTGGCATCCCAAATGGCTGCCAATTCGAGTCCCGGCTGTTCCACTTCCAATCCATCTCTCTGCTATGGCCTGGGAAAGCAGTGGAAGATGGCCCAAGTCCTTGGGCCCCTGCACCGTGTGGGAGACCTGGAAGAAGCTCCTGGCTCCTGGCTTTGGATTGGCGGAGTTCTGGCCATTTCAGCCAATTGGGGAGTGAACCAGCAGATGGAAGACCTCTCTCTCTCTCTCCTTCTCCTTCTCTCTCTGTGTAACTGACTTTCAAGTAAAATAAATAAATCTTTTAAAAAAAGATCATCATGAAGATTGTGTAGCAATATGGCATATGCTATGAAGTTACTAACATCAACTACCATGCCAAGAGCCTTATATTTCTTAATTTATTTAATCTTCACTATCACCATTCCCATTTTACATATTGGAAAATTGAGGTACAGAGTAGTTTGCTCAGTTGTTCATATCAGAATCCGGAGAATCAGGTTCTAGGGCATGTGTTCTTAACATTAAAACTTTCTTCACTGAGTTAGTTGGAAGAGAACCTTAAACAGTATATCTATCTGTCTATCTAAAGATTCTGATTGCAAAGAAACACAGAATTCAGAAGGAACTATCAAATACTAGTGGTTCCAAATGAGAGTATGAGTGAATTTTCTATGTTCTCTATTCAGTTTCTTAGGTGCTGTTTTTCACTGGCTCTTGGGTGAGGCTCTCTCCCAAAACACAGGTTGGATTTATGTCTGCCTAGAGGCTGTGTATTGGGCTGTGGTAGAGGGCATAGCAAATAGTTGGAGCTCAATAAGTACACATTCATTACTCAGGGCATCAGAAGGTAGGACTATAAACAGGAACTCACTCTCTAGGAGATAAGGGGCTAGTGCTCCCATCTCCACACAGCTGTGGCTGCTGAACTGTCAGTAGGGTCCCAGAGGCAGGACCAAGGACTATTGAGAATCCCCAAAGTGCTCAGTGTGTGTTTACTGATGGCCTACCAAGTGACAGACAACATGCCAGGCATGGTGAAAGACACAGATGAATCAAACGTGCCATCAGGTAACACCCAGTTTATCAAGCTGTGAGCACAAATGATATAAGAAAATCAGTAGTTAAAGGTCATTGGAAATTCCTTCATTTATTTATTCAGCATCACATATGAACCAGACTCTGGGGTACTGAGGCTATCTTTGGTAACAGAATAGACCAGGTTATCAAATGATTGCAAGTGTGGTGACCATTATGAAGAAGTTATTTATGACATCTTTCTTAGTTTTTTAGTTTATATGTAGAAAAACTGTGAAGGTGTCTCTGAAAAGTTTATGGAGAATGAATATTATGAAAAACTATGCATAGATTTTCATTTTTCTGCTCCCAAACAACCCTATCTTTTAATTCCACTATTCTGCAAGGTTCCAGATATCACCACTATCAACCGAGCTTTGTAGATTCATGCCTCCCTACACACTCTGTGTACCCATCATGTTATTCATGGTCCCCTAAACACACCATGCACTTTTACACTTATGTGCTTTTGCCCATTGTGTTCCCACTCTGTAGGACCCTGTTGCAGTCCATGATTTATTCCTTAAGACTCATTTATCTGATTGCCTCTGTGATTCATTGCCTGCTTCTCCCAGGCATCATTAACCATCTCTTATTTCTCCGTATTTTCTTATTTAACCTGAATAAAACTGGGCTATGTCATAGCCAACCTCAGCTCCAAATTACTTCAACAGAAACTCCAGACTAACACCTAGAGAAGCATCAAAAGCAATCTAAACAATTACTTAAATCTCTTAAAATGGTGCCAGGAGAATTGCACTGTATGACCATCTCCTAAATTCCCAATATCCTTTGTTCATCATTTTCACCAAAGTCTATTTTGGTGCCTACTTGCCACTTCTTTCTCTCTACAAGGAATTCCATCCCTCTTACTCTCTACCTCTCAATACTCGCTTTCATTTTGTTTCTAATGGGTCAGAATCTGTACTTTAGAAGATCTCCAGATGAATATATGTGGCCATTCAAGTTTGAGACACACTGAACTAGTGACTTCTCTCAGTGCAGTATTTTCTGCTCATCCAATTCTTTTTCAGGACTATGAAAAGCATGTGCCACTAGATGGCGGTGAAGGTATTCCACCACAGATGTTCCCAAAGACACCACACTTTTGATGGGCCTTTTCTTTTTTGGGATATCAAATGTCTTCCAGAGTTAGAATCTGAGAGTTGAATCACTGGGCTCACCTGCAGACACTAAGAACTGGATGTGGATTGGAGATCATGCAGTCCCATAATTGTGCAGATGAGGAAACAGGGCCAGAGAGAGAGGATGGCTTGCCCTAGTCAGTCATCCAGTTGGAAGCAAACGCAGGAAAGCTTAAGGCACAGCTTCCACCCTTCATGGTCTATGAAGCTCAGCCAGCTTCTCCTGACTGGAGCTGAAGGCAGTGGGAGGGGCATTGTTGGATTTCACTGTGTTGGAACTGAGCTTGGGCAGTGGGTATCACTGCTCAGCTTTGACTCTGGGTGGGGTGGGAAATCCGATAGGAAAGAGTTTCAGCTTGCCCTGAAAGGATGTGCAGGCAGCCACTACTTACTGACCACACTTACTGTGACCTGTGCTATGTGCCCACCTGCATTTGTTCATCTAATTCTTTACAACAATTCTATGAAGTAGGTACTAATGTGCTCCCACATCTCTCTCTCTCTCACTCTCTTTTTCCCTCTCTCTCTTGAAAAGTGAGGCTCAAAGGAAGTAGAAACAATCAGGAGAGAACATCTGAATCCTCTCATCATCAAGTCTACCAACCCTTTGCCTCTGTTCGTATACTTTGCCCTTTCTCCGTTGGCATCCATACATTCTCCTTGCTCCTAAAGCCACCTCTGCTTATGTACTAGATTCCATCATTTTTCTTCTCAGGGAATTTCTTCTGTTATTTTCTCCCATCTCCTGCAGCCTCAATTTCCCCTTCTTTAGTGCACCATTCCCATCATTGTGCAAATATGTTGTAAAGTTTCCCTGTTTGATAACCTCTCCCTGGAACCCATGTATTAGCACTTTATTCCTTATTCCCCTTTATTGCCAAATTCCTTTAAAGAGCGGAATATACTCCTTCCATTTGCTTCCTTCTCAGTCTGCCAGAAACCCAGCAAATGACATGACTTGCCTCCACCTTGTCAAATCCAGTGGTCACTTCTCATCCTTCTTCTCAGCACCAAGTAACAGTGCTGCTCATTCTCTCCTTTGAGGAACTCTTTCTGCACTTGGCTCCTGGAATGTCACACTCATTGCATACTTCAGCTACTTCTTTTGTCTCCCTCTGGGATCCTCCTTGGAGGCCATGCTCTAAGATGGCAAGCTATCCTGACTAAGCAAAAAAGTAGAATTCAGCAGGAAGAAAGGCAGTTCTTGAGTCCTAGTTATAAAGTTTGGCAAATAATGTTGTCATTTTCATCATTAATGTTCATTTTTTTGGTGGAGGGGTGGAGGAGGTAGGCTCTTGGGTTATTACTGGGGATTTAAAAACAGGGAAGAAGGGGGCTGGTGCCATGGCTCACTTGGTTAATCCTTCACCTGCGGCGCCGGCATCTCATATGGGCACCGGTTCTAGTCCTGGTTGCTCCTGGCTTCGGATCGGCATAGCTCTGGCTGTGGTGGCCATTTGGGGGGTGAACCAATGGAAGGAAGACCTTTCTCTCTCTCTCTCTCTCTCTCTCTCTCTCTCTCTCTCTCTCTGTCTAACTCTGACAAAAAAAAAAAAAAAACAACAAACAAACAGGGAGGAAGAAAGCTTAGGTCTTGGAGGTAACCATCCTGAGAAGCCCTGGGGATCCAGAGATGCACTGGGATATGTGGCTTGTGTCCCTGAACACCACAGGCAGCTGGAAGCATGACTGGTTGTTGCCATTCACAATGAAAGGAAAACAAGTGTTCTTTTGCAGAGGGACTTTTCCATAATTATATTTCCTGTAAACTGAGTACTTGAGGCTGTAGGTTTGGGAAAAAGCACAAAAGGACAAACTAAAAATGTAGTCTCTGCTTTTAATGGTCACACTTGACAGTGTCAAAGGTGTTTCCATGCTGAACAACAGATTATTAGAGGAAAGGGAAAGAAGTCACCACTTTATCAAGTGAGGGCAAAACTGCTGACCCAGACGGAGAGGCAGACAGGAGTTAGGCTTGGAGTGGGTCTGGTCAAGGTGGCTTGGGAGGCCTGGCCCTTGTAGGACTGAACAGCCTCTCCAATAAGACCAGTCCTATTTCCATGATCCACAAGAGTCACCTGTGCCTAGCAGTCAGCAGCTGTTATCATTTTGTCTTCAGCGTCTTTTGAATGCCTGTTCAGAGCCTTCGCTGTAGTAGGATGTGAATGTATCAAGACTTAGTTGTCAGCACAAGTGTTCATAAAATCCAGGCCCTCTCCTCCCCACCATCAAAACCTCTTTGTCTCAATTCTCAACTCTTCCTTCCTCCTTCCCATCCTGTGTGTCCATAGCCTACTATGCACCAAAGACATTAACAAGAGGAACCATGTAGTGAGCACTATGCATGCCTCTCCTCATACATGAACAATGTTCTTAACGACAACTGAGGGCTACAGGCAGGACACTGCTGGAAAACACTTAACAGAGAACCAGGGGCAGCCTCCAACCACTGAGAGCAGAAGGCCCTATGGAAGCACCCTGTCCATTCTGGTGGTGCAGGCTGGTGACCAGTCTTGGCTGCTAGTACTTTTATATCCTTTTCACAGGTAAGGAAAAGAAGGCTCTGGGAATTTAAGCCATGTGGTCAAAGAACAAAGAAGGGAAGTAAGCATTCAGACTCGTCTCAATGTGTGACTATTAAGCACTTTAGCTCACAAATTAACACTTAAATTATAGGGGGTGACAGTGGCCTGACACAGCACACAGGCACCTTGACAAGCTTTCTGGCCCTAGGATGTGGCAGGACTGGGGGCAGTGCAGGTTTAGGTGAGGCTGGGGTAGGTGGGTATGTGCAGGATGCTCTGAAGCTGAGGCATCAATTGGACTTTCCTGTCTCCAGGCTCACTGTGTGGTCAGCCTGTAAGCAGAGGTCAGGGGCCTGGGGCCACTAGGCCTGTAGCATCCTGGACCTGGCACCTGCGAGTCTCCTTCCCTAGGATAAACCTGGCCTGGCCTCCAGCATGACCACTCCCATTGCCTTTCCCCATCCAGGTCTTTCTTTCCTCCCCAAAAGCTCAGATGCCTGTCTGGTCCCAGCTGAAATAACAAAGTCACCTGAGCCTCTGCCTTTTCCAAAATTCCTGTGATGAGTCAGTTCATTGGCAGCCAGTGATGAGTCAGTTCTTTGGCAGCCCTGTCCTGCATGGACCAGACTGGCCTGGGCAGAGGCTTCTGTGGGTCTGAGGAAATAGTCAGAAGCCCTGGGGAGTTCTCCCTTCAAGTGCTGAGGCTCTGAAGGCTTAGTGATTCTGAGGGCTAGCTGGGAGGCAGTTCAGATAATGTGCTCTGAGCTCCTTCCAGCTCCAGGCAGTTGTCCTGACCTCAAGGAGCTTGGGCCTCTGAAGATATCAGTTATGTCTTTCCTTGTCACACTGAGAGAATGAGGCTGGGCTAGTGTTCAAAGCCAGCTGCACCGCCCCAATCTCATTTTCAAGGGGCCACTGGGTTGCATCTCTGCAGTTGTGGCTCCCAGGGAAATCCTCAGAATCTATCCCCAGGTCTTACTGGGTGGCCAGGGCCCATCTCAGCTCACATCATCGGTATAGTTTTGGTTTCTGCATTTCACTGCTAATCCTCTTGGCTAGCATTTCTCTTCTTTTCTCCATCTCTCTCTCTCTCTCTCTGCTTCATTCACAACCCTCATCCCTTCTGTTGATAGAGAACTCCCCTGCTCTTTTTGAGCCCTGCTATGTGATTTTGGTTCATTTCTCCTCATTTAGGATTTGGAAGTTAGAGAGGACACTTCCAGGATGGGTGAGTCTTCTGTGGTGACACACTGGTCACGGGACTCCTCACCAGTCATCCACTATCTGCAGTGAGCTGGTACTGCCCACTTATCTATGAGAACACACATCCCAGGTCCTGGCCCATCGCTAACCATCTTGTGTCCACAGGTGACCCCTTCCCCTCTCTGGGCCTCACTCTTAGGTCTGAAGACTATGAGAGTTAGAGGAGGGAGTAGCAATGACGGGGAGGAAAGGGGGGAGAGCAGCAGAACAGTGGGGAGCGGCAACACCCACCTTCAGGTGGGGTCTGCAATCTGACTCTTACCATGATGGGAAGACCTGCTCCATCACCTCATACTCATGGGAGCAATAGCAGCGCCGTGTCACGGACAGAGTGGAGAATTCAGAGTCAGAAATAAGTGGCTTCCACCTTAGTGCATGTCTGGCCAGGGGACCTTGAGCGAGCCCTCACCCCCTTGGACTTACGTTTTCTCATCAGTGATACAGGGCAGCCTTGAGTGTCCCCTCAGAGGGGCAGTGGGGCGTTGCAGGAACTGGTGAGATAGTGTGACTGAAAACTGCTTTTCAGTCCTAAGGTCTCCAGTGCATGCAAAATGTTCCCATTTGGGTCCCCTGGAATGCATATTCTGCAGTCTAACAGAGTGCTCGGGGTGTTTTTAGGAAGTGTGCTTGTGGAAAGAAGGGGAAGGAAGCAGATGGGATGGGGGCAGTTGAACTGAAGTTGAGCTGTGATGGAGACTGCAGAACCTCAGCCAGCTCTGCAGAGACTTCAGTCCTGCATGGAGCCAGCAAGCAGGCCTTACGTTCCCTCAGCCCTGGCAGGAGAGGACTGTGGGTGAGCTGGGGCTCTGTAGCAGAGGTTCTTCTATCAGTTGGGGCAACAAATCTTTCCTGGAAGGAGCCTCTTGGTCCGCCCCTTTATTGTTACTTGTATATCACACCTGGCATCAGGCTGTGCTCTGCAAAGGCTGCAATGGTATTACAGGGCTCCTGCCATTCTGGAACTGCTTGCCAGTTCTCCTCATGAGTTCTGGAATCATGAATTTAGTCTTGTTTCTGGGAGAAAAATGGGAAATTTCCCTTTCATTTGCTGTGGGACCCACAAGCTTCTTATATCAGATTTTGCCTGGAGGGTCTATAGGTAGCACATAAAAAATGAAACAAATGAATTGCTTTGCTTTAAAAAGTAGCTCTGTATTTCAAAAGCGGTACCTATAAATTTATATTTATTAAATAAAAGCTTTCCAAAAAAGTAGTTCTGTGTATAAGCTTGCAGACATGCACATGCGAATATGCACATATATGAGTGTCCGAGCACAGGTGGGGTTGCAGTTGTCTGAGTGTAAGTATAAGGATCTGAACAAGAGACAGGCCACAGGGGCAGGCGTCCAGTGTAGTCACACCCACATGTGTGGGTGAGTATGCTTATGTGACTGGCAGTTTGTGTAGATGTCATTCATTCACTCTTCAAACATTTATAAAGCATTTATAATGTGACCTGGGAGCTGGGGCACAAGCATAGGTGAGGCTTGATTCCCACTCTGGGAGCTTCTTATCACCTCCTTGGGAGGCAAGCAGCACAGTGGAGGTATGTGGGGTACAGTGAGGTAAGAGAAGTGAGAGGGGAGCAGGCAGGTGGGCGCTTCACTCAGACCGGGGAGCACAGGATGGTGTGGGGGCTTCCCTGTGCTAGGAGACACTGAAGCTGCATGTTGAAGGGTTAGCAGGACTTATGCAGACTAAAATGATGGGAAAGTGTGGTGGGCAGAATGTGCACATTCAGAGAGAAGCGACTGGTCACAGGGCTAAAAGTGAAGGGAGGCTCAGGGGCCAGAAGAGAGACCCCTGCAGCCTTATGCCTTCAGGGAAGGAGAGTGGACTCTCTCACAAGGAAAGAGTGGCAGAGTCGCTATACTTGCATCTTAGAGGCACAATCTGGCAGCAGTGTGGGGGTGGACAGGGTTGCCTGCTGCATGGCCTGATACGTTCTATTGCATGATTTGTGAGGATGTACGCATGTGGGGCTGTCTGTGGCTCATACATCTGCAGCCTGTGCGCCAGGTGTGCCGCCCACATGCACTTATTTTCCACTTCCATCCTCTGGCCTTGGCAGCCCAGGGGGTCCTGGGGGGTGGCCATCCTGCTGCTGATTCATGGGTATGTGGTGTGACGGGGGAGCTGGTCAGGGGCTAGCCAGCAGGTGCTTCCTCCAGGGCCAGAGGCATACCCCAGCTCACTGGGTTGACGTTAAGGTGATGAGGACAGTGGAAGAATGCTTCCTTCCCCAAGCCAGTCCTCCTGGAAAGCACTGCCCAGTCTGTGCAGAATGTATTTGTTTGGGTAAACCTTGGCTGGCCAAGGCCCTGTACCAGGCCCAGGCATCAGGGTGAGGGGAGGCAAATGAAAGGCTGGGAATTTCCTCTCTCTCTCTGGACACCTACTCTTCAGACACTGGAGTCACATATTTTGAACTTCATCATCTAACTGTGCTATCCCACCTCTTGAAAATTCAAGACAAACACCAAAACATTATTTATCACATTTCTTGTTCCCTATAATGTAGACCACAAGGAAAGGAAGGGACACTTGGCTTTGTAATGTGTATAAGACCTGGGTACAGTATGATGAGTGGTAACTAACTTGGGATTTGGAGTCCAAGTACCTGGGACTCAAGTCTCAACTGCATACTCAATTGGCTATGTAAGTTACTTACTCTCTCTGTGCCTCAGTTTCTTCATTCATAAGACCGAGGAGCTAATACCTCATAGTATTAACTATGCTCAGTGCTTGGAACAGTGCCTACCAAATGAATACTCATATGTAAACCTTAGCTGTATTGTCCGGGTTTGAGTCCTCTGCAATGTGTTCCTAATTCATTTGATGACAAGTTGGGACTTCTCTGGAGTTCTAGAGGAATCTTCTGTGAAATGAGATGTAGTCAATCATTTATTTCCAAGGACAAGAACTGTCTCACACCTGCTCATTCTGTTTATCTTACAGATCTTTACAGATCTTTGATTTTAAAGGATTTTGTTTGCCAAATTTCATTTATTAAACAATAACTTATGCTGACTCACAAGGTGTCTCTTGAATATCTCAAAATGTTCCATACTGAAAACTCCTGAATCAGGTGAGATAATCCCTGACAGGCCACTTTTCATTCCAACTTCAATACTGGCACCTCCATGGCAGGAAGCAAGTGCCTTCCGCTGTTTCTGGGCTCTAGGATAGGAGGTGATCAAGTGAAGATGCTTCTTGTGGGATTATTTTATTTTTTTTAAATTTGAGTGGTAAACACACACACACACACACACAGGAAGCTCTGTACTGATTCACTCTTCACTCCCCAAATGCCCATAATAGCTGAGCCAGGAGCCAGGAGCCAAGAGCTAAGAACTTAATCCAGATCTTTCACATGGATAGCAGGATCCCAGTTACTTAAGCCATCACTGCTGCTTCCCAGGGTCTGCATTACAGAAAGTTGAAGTCAGGAACTGGAACCAGAACTCAAATTGAGGTACTCCAATACTGGACATATGTATCGTAATTATAGACTTAATTGGTAGGCCCAAGGCCCTCTTTCACATTGGCTTTTAAAGTGTTCTACATTCCTGATGCTAATGTCTTTGAGGGTTATCATTCTCAGCAGTACACATTCCAGCCGTGATCAGGGAAGAAATTGTCCTGATTCCTTGCTAGGGATAAACCTTGTGTTGGGAAAACCCAAGAGTAAGTTATTATGGGCTGTGGAAAGCCATTTTAATGGTGACTGATGTTTTGGTCTGATGAGTCCCATGCACGGGTACTTTCTATATGAGTGTATTTACTCTTTGAATTTTCATAATACTCTTTCAAGGCAGTGATTATTATGTCCGTTGAATAGATGATGATACTGTAGTCAGAGAAGTGGTTTGTCCAAGCTCAATCACCTAGTACAAGAGCGCATTGTTTAGAATTTCCTCCATACAGTAGTAAATCACAAAATTCTTACCTACCTCTGAAGTAGTAGTGATGTTTTCCATTTTGTAGATAAGGATCCTGAGGCTTAGCAAAGTTAAGGGACTTGTTCAAAGTTACAGGGCTAAGGGTTAGCCAAGCGGAGGTTGAATCCAAGTTTAACGTTCTTTCTTCAACAGCTGTTGGCAGCCAACCAGCTATGAGTGGCACCCCTCCCCCACTTTCACATGCAAATGAGTCTTGTGAAAAGGCATTCATCTTCAGGCTTTGTCAGGTGGGGTGGAAACTTACCTTGGATGTCATCATTGAACATGCAGTACTTGTTGCGGTATTTGTTGAGCAGGCGGAAGGCGTTGGCATTGGCAAAGTCTTCAAACTGGATGAGGCAATTTATTCCAAACCTAGTGGGGAGAGGGGGAGAACCCATGATTGCCTCTCCAAGGCAGATCTCTGGCAGAGCTCAGCCTGCTCTGGGAGTGGGGAGGTGTAGGCCAGGGGCGGGAGTAGGATGACTTCTTTGTGTGGGTTTTTTGCCACCTAGCTGACTCTGGGGCTCCTGGGTTTGGAGCTCTGCCTGCCCCATCATGGATGAGGACAAGGGAGAGGGAGAGTAGGGGACACTGGATTTGGTGGTCAGCTGCGCCACCATCACTGTATCTAAGTGGTTCATGGCTCCTATGGGCTGCCATGGCAGAGCCAGGAGTGCTGGGAAGGCTGAGATGGGCCTGCCTTCTCTGCAGCCGGTGGCCTTCCAAGAGCCCAATAGAAGGCTTACTCTAAAACCAAGTGTTTGCGGGCTAGCTGGCTTCCCCTGTGCAGGTAGCTGGGGAGCCTCCACAGTCTCGAAATCTCTCCCATGCTGGACTGTGAGGCCTGAACTTCCACCATTAGACTATTCCATGATGGGGTACAAGATTGGGCAAGGCCGTGGCATGATGTCACTGCCATGTGCTATCTTGGTGAAGGTGTTTTTCCAAGTGCCGGCTTATAGAAAAATCAGCCAGTGAGTTTTTTAAAAACGCGGATCACATAGACCCTCTCTCAGTGGAGTGGGGCTTGGGAATCTGTGTTTTTGTCATGAAACCCAGGGGGTTCTGATTCTGACAGTCTGGAGAACTCTGAGAGACACTGTCTTTCCTAGTATACTACTTGCTATGCCTTAGTTAAAATCAGGCTTAGACAGCTCCACATTTCAACAGTTTTCTTAAAAAATGATGGGCTCATTAGAGTTCCATAACCAATTTTTCCTTTTGACGTTTGCTTGTGTTAGGCAGCAGAGCATGAAGGCCACTGCTCGCTTGTACCAGGCCACCCCAGCCAGGCTTTCCTGCCCATATCCTTCCGGCTGTTTGCTCCTGGTATTTGATTATTTTGTTGCTTGCTGTCTCTTATTCTTTCTGGAAGCAAACATGGTAGTAATTACTAAAAAATTAATTAACACATGCACAGAAAAATAGGTTTCATCTTGTGGGCCACTACGTAATTGAAAAACTGCCATCTGTTTTTTTCTTTTTCACATTTTTCCTGCTCACCGAGGGAAAATGTGTCCTGACTGATCCACAAGGGGTGTCAGGGCAGGGACAGGGAGAAGTGCCTGCCATTTAAACCTGGTATGAGCTACAGGCTTGCTTCCAGCTTGTGACTCGCTGTGGAAAGATTTATTACTTTGCTAGAAGAGGGGAGGGCCATGCACTTGGGGGCTCCTTTCCTCTCTCTTTTAAACTATTTATTTACTTATTTTTATTTATTCAAAAGGCAGAAACTCAAAGAGAAAGAGAGTGAGAGAGAGAGTTTCTTTCTCTGCTGGTTCACTTCCAAATGAGGGTTAGGCTGGGCCAAGCCAAAGCCAGGAGCCCAGAACTCAATCCGAGTCTCCCCCATGAGTGGTGGCAGGGACCCCTTAGCACATGAGCCATTACCTGGAGCCTGCCAGACAGCACATGACTATGGAGCTGGAGCCAGAAGTGGAGCTGAGATTCAACCGCAGGTACTCTGAGATGGGCTGTGTGTGTCCCAGGTTGCATTTTAACCTCTTTGGTAAATGCCCACTCCTGGGCATATCTTTCTGATGTGGCTGGTCCAGGAAACATTTTGCTAACCTAATAATTTTGTGCATGGCTTACCCTGTGGGCAGAAATGGCACTGGACAAACAACTCTTTGCTCCTGCCTTGGTCCTTCCAGAGCCTTAGTTAGTCAGTGCTGCTTCTGATGAGGGAACATTTCAGGGGCAGAAACAGAGAGGTAGTGACCTGCCACAGCCCAGTGCTAGTAGGGCTGGGCTTGGGTCAACAGGCTGGTAGGCCTGACCTAGCTCTCCGCATAAACCTGAGTGACCTTGCACATGTCTTGTCACCACTCTATTCTGCCTTAGTTTCCCATCTGTTAATGGGCATAATAATACATGCTGGCCAGCTTTTGTGAGTGGTTGAGAGGATTAAAAGCTGAGGGTGGAGGCCGGTGTTGTGGTGTAGCAGGTAAAGCTGCCACCTATGATGCCGGCATCCCATATAGGCAGTGGTTCAAACCCCAACTGCTTCACTTCTGATCCAGCTCACTGGTAATGGCTTGGGCAGAGCTGTGGAGGATGGCCCAAGTGCTTGGGCTTCTGCACATACGTAGGAGACCTGGATGAAGTTCCCGGCTGCCGCCTTCAGCCTGGCTCAACCATGGCTTTGGCAGCCTTTAGGGAGTGAACCAATTGATGGAATATCTCTCTTTCCATCTCTCCCTCTGTCTCTGTAACTCCAACTTCCAAATAAATAAGTCTAGTTTTTAAAAAAGCTGAGGGTAATTTTCTCCAGCTTCATTATTATTTTTTTGAAGATTTATTTTATTTATTTGAAAGAGTTACACAGAGAAAGAAAGAGAGCTTCCATCTGCTGGTTTATTCCCAAAATGGCCGCAATGGGCAGGGTTGGCCTAGGTCAAAGCCAGGAGCCAGGAACTTCTTCTGGGTCTCCCACATGGGTGCAGAGGTCCAAGGACTTGGGCCATTCTCCATAGCCTTCCCAGGCATATCAGCAGGTAGCTGGATCAGAAGAGGAACAGCCAGGACTTGAACTGGTGCCCATTTTGTATGCTAGCTTTACCTGCTAAGCCACAATGCTGGCCTCTCCAGTTTTACTGAGGTATCATTGACAAAAATTATAGATATTTAAGGTATATAATGTGATGATTTGGTAAAAGGACACATTGTGAAATGGTGACCACAATCACACTATTTAACATATCCATCATCTCTCACTCACATAGTTGTTTATATGTGTGGTATGGGAACCTAAGATTTCTTCTCTTAGCAAATCTCAAGTATATAACACTGTATTATAAACTATACTCTGAGGGTGATTTATAGACTGTAAAGTGCTAAGTACAAGTGTCATTCTGGGGACAATTCTTATTCACAATCACAGAGTAAGTGCTGATGAGGGTGGAAGGTAGGGCAGGGGGCTTGCTGTGTTTCTTGCCCCACCACCAAGCCCTTTTTTTTAATACTAGGAATATAAATGATAGATAAAACCATGCACAAGTATAACTCCATGCTTGCCAAGCCAACATTTACAGTGAGTGTTTTTCATGGTGTGAATTTCAAGTATTTAAATTGGGAGGGGGGAACAGAATGTCTTTGGATGCTGGTGACATTTTGCTATAAATAATTCCCACAAGACTCCCAGTGCTGTTCTGGAACTGGCCTGGAGCTAAAATGCTGAAAAGGTCAGAAAACAAAACAAGTCATGCATGCTTTTATTCTCTCTGCCTCTGTCTCTGTTTCTTTCACACACACATACACACACACACACGAGCTTTAAGCTTACCACCACTCATTTGCAGAGATTAAAATAAGGTAAGAATTATAAACAAATACCCTTGTTCAGTGTATAATTAATGTTTAATATTTAATTCAGTTTTAAATAAGAAATCCCTCTCCCAACCCATGGAGCAATTTGATGGCACATTGAAGAAAACCTCATTAATGAAGATCACTTTAATCTTTACTTGAAACTGCATAAAAGACCCTGTGGACCACCATTCAATCACCTGGATGGAGAGATCCTAGAGATCCTTGGATTTAAGGACCTCCAGATTCCTGTCCATCTTGGACACCCATGCCCATGGCTGCTCCCTGGATCTTTCATAATCAAGAAGCACTTCTAATCTAGATTTTTACACTGTTCCCTTTCAGTATCTAACCACAGCCTCTCCTTCTACTTTCCCTCACTGCTACTTCACCTACTCTTTTTTTTTTTTTTTTATTTGACAGATAGAGTTAGACAGTGAGAGAGAGACAGAGAGAAAGGTCTTCCTTCTGTTGGTTCACATCCCAAATGGCCACTACAGCCAGCGCTGTGTTGATTCAAAGCCAGGAGCCAGGTGCTTCCTCCTGGTCTCCCACATGGGTGCAGGCGCCCAAGCACTTGGGCCATCCTCCAGTGCCTTCCTGGGCCACGGCAGAAAGCTGGACTGGAAGAAGAGCAACTGGGACTAGAACCGGCACCCATGTGGGATGCCAGCGCCACAGGCAGAAGATTAACCAAGTGAGCCACAGCGCCGGCCCCTTCACCTACTGTTTATTGGCCTCAATACACTTTGCCTTTTGCCCTGTTATTCCAAGTTCTCAACCTCTTCCTTGTGGCCTTTCATGAAGCTGAGCCACTATCCAGTCTGAATCTAGGGTGGTTACTTCAGTCACTGTCTTAGTACCATCCATCCATTTATTATCCATCCACCTCTCTGTTCGTCCTCATGGATCCATTCATCCATCCATCATCTTTCCAAGGGTATCTGTTGAGCGCCAGTGAGGAGCTGAATCTGCAGTTCAGTAATGCTTTAGGAGGGGGTGGATTCATGAAGGAGCTGAGTGGAAACACGGTGTTGTAAGTTGGTCTGACAACTTGCTAAACTAATTAAAGGCCAGTTTGAAACAAAAGTGAAAATCTAAATTTCACTTAGTGGAGAAAAACTTTTCTCAATTTATCCATGTAAATTCAAATCACACATAATGGTTTTCCACAGCAATGCTAATTTATGTCATTTATGAATTTCCTTATACATTCATTAAAACTCTAGTAACAATGGTAATAAAAACAGATAACCTTGGGGCTGATACTATGGCTCAGCTGATTAAGTCGCTGCCTGCAACACTGGCATCCCATATGCGTGCCGGTCCAAGTCCCAGTTACTCTACTTTCTATCCAGCTCCTGGCTAATATGCCTGGGAAAGCAGCAGAAAAGGCCCAAGTCCTTGGGTCCCTGCACCTACCTGGGAGACGGGGATGGAGTTTCCTTCCAGGTCCTGGAGAGTGAATCAGCAGATGAAGGATCTCTCTCTCTCTCTCTCTCTCTCTCTCTCTCTCTCTCTCTCTTTCTCTCTCTCTCTCTCTCTCTCTCTCTGTGTCTCCCTCTCTCTGTAACCCTGCCTTTCAAAGTAAATCTTTAAAAAAATAGCCTGTATTGAGTGTTTATTACCTGGTGCACACCATGTTAAACTCTTTATACACGCTCTTTCAATTAATCTTCGTGTGACTTATGAAATAGATGCTATTTCCAGAGAAGGAATCCTGAGTTACAGATGTTATTTGCCCAGGGGCTATTTACCGTATTGCACTTGGTAAGTGGTGGAGATGCAATTTGAATTTGGCTCCATTTGACTCTAAAACCTACCTTAATTTGCTTTTAATAACAACACATAACAACACAGATTTATGAAAGATGAAACTAAATACCTAATGAAGCTGAATTTGTTTTTCCATTGAGAAAGAGAACGATTTTCATGTGGTAAAGAAGACACTGAACATGGAGACAGAAAAATCACGCTCTTTCTCTGTTTTTGACAAACACAATGAGTCTTGGCTGAAGTCCCTTTCTTACTCTGAGTCTCTATTTCCTTGCCTGAGAACCTTGGGGGTACTTAACGTATATGGGGTTGGTGTTGATACATGGAGAGCATCACTCAAATATTTCTGTAAGTCCAAAGCAGGAACGTGACCATTCTTAGCAAAAACAACCTGGTGTCAGAAAGCCTGAAGAGTTTGTGCTTTGGAGTTCTTCAGGTGCTTACACAAATCAGGCCAGCTGAGGGAACAGGGCTACAGCAGCTACCTTCCCAGGACATACTGTTGGAGCAGCAGTGGGCCCCTCACAGACCCATACCCAGAGCTGGGATTTTAGCACTGGAAGTGTCCTTCCTGTCCTCTGTCCCACCAGACTCCTGTTTATTTGTCCCCTTCCGCACTTTTGAACTCTTCACCCTGTAGCCCTGGCAGCGGCAGCAAAACATCTGATGATTCTCCAGTGAAGAATTCCTGCAAAAGGAGAAGAGGCAGCTCCCCAAGCCACACATGGAGCTGCCAGGGAAGGCATTCCAAGGCCAGGACTCACTTAAATCACAAGGCTGATGGGTGGCTATTTGATTCATTTTTCCTGCAGTGCTCAAGCAAGGGGAAGTCTGCAAATGGGGACCTGTGCCTGGAAACCTGACAGCGACACAAAACCTAGACTATGACCAACAGAGCCAGGCACCTGCCACTTGAGATACAGCCTCCCCAGGGGAGGTGACTGTTCTGTCCTCCCCCCGAACAAGCTGACTAGATGCCGAGTAGGGGGTGTTAGAGTAGAACATCCCAGGGGCTATAGACGATTTCTTTGTTCTGGAGGTCAAGACCTGCCATTCTTTCAAACACCTGGGTCTGACCTCTTTCAGGCCTGAACAAACAGGAGAGACCTGAGAGGAGCAGGTGAACTTGCTCAGCCAGTCTCCAAACAGAATGACTCAAGCCACCACACATATTTCCATGGGAATCTTCTCTGTTTCCCCAACAAAACACACACTTCCCACTGTTGAGTGTTCAGTGAGAGTATCAGCTATTACCCAGCAGAAAATTATTTGCTTTATTATTATTTTTCCTTCCAGGAACTAGAGTTGACAGAATCATGAAAATTCCAGGCATTTTGCTATTCTATATATTCCACTAAACTTGAGTCCTGTGAGGTGCTATCACAAGGAGGTTCAGTGGTTAAATAAGTTTGGAAAACTCCAGTAATTGCATATAGTATATACATTGCATATTAAAGCCTCTGAAAAGTCCTGTATTAAGAAACCTATTTAATCTGACACTTTATATAATTTTATTTGGCCAGAGACCTTACCCTGCTGCCTTGGCAGAGTGTGGTTGGAGAGACATGACTCTGTAGCAAGAACTTATATAAGATAGGGCTGGGTGGATTCAGGGTAAAGCTATCTCTCCCCATAGTTACTGCAATTGCTGCTTGCCATCAGTATCCTACTGCCCTTTCTCCAAACTATCCTCTGCATTTTTCTAAACACAAATCTGTGCAAATTACTTGTTTCCTGAAAATTCTCAAAAGACTTCCACTGCCTTTGGAGTTATGTTCAAATTCTAGCAGTGTTCATTATCATTCAGCATCTACATGTCTTTGGATGTGCCTGGTACATTTTACTGCTTTCCAACAACTATGGGTCCTTGTTTAGTCCTATGTTTTTGCTCAGGTTGTTGATTATTTTGCCTAGAATGCCCCTTTTTGCTCAAGCTAACTCCTACTCAAACTGTGAGTCCCAGCTCAATGTTACTTTTCTTGGGAAGCCTTACTTGACCAATCACTTTCTCTATGCTTAGGATAATGCTAATTCTTCTCCTCTATAGGTTTCCATGATATTCTGAATATATCTATAATAACATATATCACACTATATATAACAATTATTGAAATATCTATTCTAATTCAATTAAAGGAATGTATTAGGTAGGGTAGCTCCTCTGTGCCAGGAATTATACTAGGTACAGTATAAAAATTTAATTTAATAAACATGTTCACTCTGAATAAGTGGCTGTCCTTGCTAGAGAACAAAGAGAAAACCAAATATGGATGTGGATAAGGAAAGACATGCAAACTTACACTCAGTATGTGCATGCTGAGTTCGAGGCACTGAAGATATTCAAGTGTACATGTTCATAAAGCAGAGGGCTATGTGTAAGGTTCAGCAGAGAGAAAGGCAGATCAGGGCATTGTGAATGGTTGAGGTCATGGGATTGGATGACAGTCCTCAGGTAGCGTATGTGTAGTGAGCAGGGAGCAGGGCCTAGGACAGAAGTCTGGAGCACGCTCATATATAAGGAGCAGAGAGAGGCCCGAGAAGAGAGCCCAGCAAAGGAAACTAATTGTTGCGAGACAGAGTGCAGACAATAGGCATGCCTATTGGGGGTCAGCATGAGGAAGATCATAGGTGACGCTTGCAGACTACCTACAGCAGCATGGTGGCAGGGAAGCATATTGCATGGCGTTCAAGAGCAAATGGAAAGGAAGCAAATGCTAGGGATTTCAAATTTCAAGCTCAGCCATGAAATAGAGGAAGGTGACTGCTGTTTGAGAGCAGTAGGATGGAAAGATAGATTTGTTTTGCACATGGGAGGTGTGTATATGGAATAGAAGAGCCAGTATGGAAGAGAGAGGATGGGGGTGGGAGTGGAGAACCTGAGGAGCTGGGAGGAGGTGGGAGTGAAAGCCCAGCTGGAATGTGAAGCAGACACAGGCAGCTGTTGTGGACAGATGTGGGTTTTCACACCCCAACTCAGCCAACTCAGTGACTCACTCTGCTGGGGGTGAAGAGGGCAGGGGCAGGGCAATCGTTTGGTAGGTGAGGACAACAAATATCAAGGACTAGAGAAAGAGGGGACATTGAACCTGACAAAGAGAAGGGCAAGTGGAGTGATGCCCAGTGCTGTATTTACACACATGAAGGGCTGTTCTGTGGACAAGGAATTCAGTGCTTATTTTGTGTGGCCTTGAGGGAAAGAGCAGACCAATGGAGGGAGGCAGAGGGCCCAGACTTCCGTGTTTTACAAGGCAGAGATGTCAAACACGGGATGGGAAGATGAAGAGATTCTGTGGTCACGGGAGCTCCTCTTGGCATAGAAGTTGCAGAAGGGGTTTCAGTCCAGAGGTGAGGGTGGAACTCTGAGGCCCTTCCCTTTCTAGCCCCACACTGGGAGGTTCCCCGGAGTGCTTGGGCCTGCAAGCCAGACTGGCGGGCTCCTGTGACTGGCATTCTTGCCCAAGGTGGAAATCTCCATTGACTAGTAAGACAGTCACAGGAAGCAGCAGTTTCTAAGCAAAAGTCCCATGATAATATGGTCATTCCTCAGTCACTGTTCTGATGGCAAGCCCAGGCCAGACAGAAAATACGTTAGGAACAGTTTCGATTTCCTCCTGAATTTCCCTGTTTATCTGAGTTCTGGGGAAAGCACGCAAATGGCACCAGAAATTCCAAGACTGGGAAAAGAATGGTAGCTGATCTGCTGCCCTCTTGACCCCTCAAAGGTCGGGTCAGTGGTTAGTACTGACTTTTTCCTTTTGGGACAGCAACTCACTCTTCAACATCCTATATTAAAGCCCATGTTATTTTCTTAGTCACCAGCACATCATCTGGCTGGGGGGACTTCAGCATTGATGTCTGCTCTTTTTTGCCCACAGATCGAGTGTGTTGAGTTGTCACGAGGCCATGAATGTCCTCCAGGAAGCTTCTCTGATTAGTTTGTCCCATCCCAATCACTCTGTTCAGCTGTATTACTCTAGTGTTTGCACCGTGCAGGTTGTCAGGCAATCAGATCTCAAATCTCTTCAGATTATAAACTAACCCTCTCTTATAGAACTGGCTGAATTCTTCCCTGAATGATGACAGACTGAGGTGGAAGATGGTAGTATTGGAAAACCCAGTTTGTGTTTGTGAGTATTAAGGACCTAAATGAACCAGTGTTACAGAGAGGAAGAAAGGAAAGGGGCTGGCATTGTAGCTTAGCTAGGTAAAGCCGCAGCCTGTGATGCCAGCATCCTATATGGGCACTGACTTGTATCCCAGCTGCTCCACTTCTGATCCAACTCTCTGCTAGTGGTCTGAGGAAAGTAGTGGAAGATGGCCCAAGTGTCTGGGCCCCTGCCTTCCATGTGTGAGACCTGGAAGAAGCTCCTGGCTCCTGACTTTGACTGGTCCAGCTCTGGCTGTTGCAGCCATTTAGGGGAGTAAACCACAAGATGGAAGATCTCTTCTCTCTTTCTGTCTCTCCTCCTCGCACTGTAAATCTGGCTTCCAAATAAATAAATAAATAAATAAATCTTAAAAAAAGGAAGAAAGGAAAAGGGCCAGCCAAGATTAGGCAATGGACTGGATCTGATTTCCAGTGTGTGTCATGACAGCTGAAGGATGAGCTCTAACTACTCCCTTTCCTGCCCACTGCTCTGGACAAGTCAGTTTTTGGTTCACTTTGAATGACTAAAGATGCCACTGTACACCTGGTGCTCTGTGCTTGCTTAGCTCAGTAAATATTTGTTGAACAAAGTAAAGCATGAATGAAAGAGTGCTAGAGAGTAGTCTCTCTCACAGGAGTACCCAGTGGTGTGCATCCCGTATGATATCACCAGTACCCTGTGGAGCCACACTTCCCTCTGCTAGAGGCCACAGTGGTAAAGCAGCTCAGTATCAAAGCATCTGAGACTGCTTCCTTTTTCCCATGATTCAAGTTAACAAGAATAGGTACCACTATGGGAATGCCTTCCCAGCTAGGCTGGGAAAGTAGCCAAGTGGAGGGTCTGTAGTCAAAGACTTCAGGTTTTGGATAAAATCTAGCTGAGTGAGTTTGGGTGAGTTACTTAACCTTTCTGAACTACTGTTTGTTGATGTCTAAAGGGTTGCTGTGATTATCAAATGGAAAGCAGCCACACAGTGTTGGCACTCTATAAAACCAGGTGCTAGCTCTTCCCTGGAAATCAGGCTCTGAATTTTTAAATCCAATTAAGTGTCCCAGGTCCGACCATCTTATGTCCCCTGTTGGCCTTCATCAGCATGGCAAGCAGGGCCATTAGCTAGGTATTTGTTCAATGTAAACAAACCCAGCAATAATTGTTGAGAATATCCTCCCACTTCCAGCAGATTGTAAGTTCCTTGATAGCAACACTTATTTCTGGATTCTTGTTTAATAAATACCAATGAATGAATGGATAGATTTATATATAAATAAATTAAAAAATCAAATAACTGAACACTGTCTTGAGCCATTTTCTTGCTGTTTTATTTGTCCATATTAAAATCCCAGGGAAAACTGAATTCTTCAGGATAGGTCTTTCCTTTATATTGGCCATGTTGTAAAGCAATACAGAGAAGGCACATGGTAAATACGGGATGAATGGAAACTTGGAGAAATTTTCATGAATTTTGTGAGTGAGAGCAAGTAACTGGATAGATTTTCTTTAATTTCCCACTGTTTTTCTCATTCTCTGACCTTGGGGAAATAATTTTCACCATGGGCCTTGGTTTTCCCATCTATAAAATGAGGGAGCTAAATCCAATGAGGAGATTGTTTTCTGCTTAGGTATTCCAAGGCTGTGAGATTTCAGACCTATAGTGGGAAGGGTGGGGAAATGGAAAGAGTAAGATGGAGACTGAACCACCGAAGGCATTGCTGAAATTCCATGTATGTCAAAATCCAGAGCCATGACTGCCTCTAATGAGAGGGACTCAGCATGTGACCACCCCCTTGAGACACTCAATCAGAGATTACAGCTACCAGTGTGATCTTTTTACAATATTTTAAAATTTAAACAAAATCCTCCAACTTTCTTTGTAGGGTGATGCCAAGAGCCTGGAGCTTTTCCTTCATTTATATTGCGTTTATTTTTAATTATATTTTTATTTTTATTTTTATTTTTTTGACAGGCAGAGTGGACAGTGAGAGAGAGAGAGACAGAGAAAGGTCTTCCTTTACCGTTGGTCCACCCTCCAATGGCCGCCGCGGCTGGTGCACTGCGGCCGGTGCACCGCGCTGATCCGATGACAGGAGCCAGGTGCTTCTCCTGGTTTCCCATAGTGTGCAGGACCCAAGTACTTGGGCCATCCTCCACTGCACAGACATTTAAAGAAGAATTAACTCCAATTCTCCTCAAACTATTCAGAGCAATAGAAAAAGAGGGAATCCTCCCAAATTGTTTCTATGAAGCCAGCCTCACCTTAATTCCTAAGCCAGAAAAAGATGCAGCATTGAAAGAGAATTACAGACCAATATTCCTGATGAACATAGATGCAAAAATACTCAATAAAATTCTAGCCAATAGAATGCAACATCACATTAGAATGATCATCCACTCAGACCAAGTGGGATTTATCCCTGGTATGCAGGGATGGTTCAATGTTCACAAAACAATCAATGTGATACACCACATTAACAGACTGCAGAAGAAAAACCATATGATTCTCTCAATAGACACAGAGAAAGCATTTGATAAAATACAACACCCTTTCATGATGAAAACCCTAAGCAAACTGGGTATAGAAGGAACATTTCTCAATACAATCAAAGCAATTTATGAAAAACCCACAGCCAGTATCAATAGAATGGTGTAAAGTTAGAAGCATTTCCACTGAGATCTGGTACCAGACAGGGATGCCCACTCTCACCACTGCTCTTCAACGTAGTTCTGGAAGTCTTAGCCAGAGCTATTAGGCAAGAAAAAGAAATTAAAGGGATACAAATTGGGAAGGAAGAACTCAAACTATCCCTTTTTGCCGACGATATGATTATTTAGGGGACCCAAAGAACTCTACTAAGAGACTATTGGAACTCATAGAAGAGTTTGGCAAAGTAGCAGGATATAAAATCAATGCACAAAAATCAACAGCCTTTGTATTCATAGGCAATGCCGCGGCTGAGGAAGAACTTCTAAGTTCAATCCCATTCTCAATAGCTACAAAACCAATCAAATACCTTGGAATAAACTTAACGAAGGATGTTAAAGATCTCTACGATGAAAACTACAAAACCTTAAAGAAAGAAATAGAAGAGGATACCAAAAAATGGAGAAATCTTCCATGCTCTTGGATTGGAAGAATCAACATCATCAATGTGTCCATTCTCTTAAAAGTGATTTACAGATTCAATGCAATACCAATCAAGATACCAAAGACATTCTTCTCAGATCTGGAAAAAATGATGCTGAAATTCATATGGAGACACAGGAGACCTCGAATAGCTAAAGTAATCTTGTACAACAAAAACAAAGCCAGAGGCATCACAATAACATATTTCAGGACATACTACAGGGCAGTAGTTATCAAAACAGCATGGTACTGGTACAGAAACAGATGGATAGACCAATGGAACAGAATAGAAACACCAGAAATCAATCCAAACATCTACAGCCAACTCATATTTGATCAAAGATCCAAATCCCTGGAGTAAGGACAGTCTGTTCAATAAATGGTGCTGGGAAAATTGGATTTCCACGTGCAGAATCATGAAGCAAGACCCCTACATTTCACCTTACACAAAAATTCACTCAACATGGATTAAAGACTTAAATCTACAACCCGACAACGTCAAATTATTAGAGAGCATTGGAGAAACCCTGCAAGATATAGGCACAGGTAAAGACTTCTTGGAAAATACTCCAGGAGCACAGGCAGTCAAAGCCAAAATTAACATTTGGGATTGCATCAAATTGAGAAGTTTCTGTACTGAAAAAGAAACAGTCAGGAAAGTGAATAGGAAACCGACAGAATGGGAAAAAATATTTGCAAACTATGCAACAGATAAAGGGTTGATAACCAGAATCTACAAAGAAATCAAGAAACTCCACAACATCAAAACAAACAACCCACTTAAGAGATGGGCCAAGGAACTCAATAGACATTTTTCAAAAGAGGAAATCCAAATGGCCAACAGACACTTGAAAAAATGTTCAAGATCACTAGCAATCAGAGAAATGCAAATCAAAACCACAATGAGGTTTCACCTCACCCTGGTTAGAATGGCTCACATTCAGAAATCTACCAATAGTAGATGCTGGAGAGGATGTGGGGAAAAAGGGACACTAACCCACTGTTGGTGGGAATGCAAACTGGTTAAGCCACTATGGAAGTCAGTCTGGAGATTCCTCAGAAACCTGAACATAACCCTACCATACAACCCAGCCATCCCACTCCTTGGAATTTACCCAAAGGAAATTAAAATGGCAAACAAAAAAGCCATCTGCACATTAATGTTTATTGCAGCTCAATTCACAATAGCTAAGACCTGGAACCAACCCAAATGCCCATCAACAGTAGACTGGATAAAGAAATTATGGGACATGTACTCTATAGAATACTATACAGCAGTCAAAAACAATGAAACCCGGTCATTTGCAACAAGAATGAGCAATCTGGAAAACATCATGCTGAGTGAATTAAGCCAGTCCCAAAGAGACAAATATCATTTGTTTTCCCTGATCGATGACAACTAACTGAACACCAAAGGGGAAATCTGTGGAAGTGAAGTGGACACTATGAGAAACAGTGATTTGATCAGCTCTTGTGCTGACTGTTGATGTACAATGTAATACTTTATCCATTTTAGTATTTTTTTGTTGTTGTTCTAGTACTAGTGGTTGAACTCTGTAATTAACACACAGTTATTCTTAGGTGTTTAAATCTTAACTGAAAAGTGATCCCGGTTAAATATAAGAATGAGAAAAAGAGAGGGAGGAGATGTACAATTGGGGACATGCTCAATCGGACTTACCCCAAATGGTGGAGTTAGAAATGTGCCAGGGGATTCCAATACAATCCCATCAAAGTGGCATGTACCAATGCCATCTCACTAGTCCAGGTGATCAATTTCAGCTCACAATTGATGGCTCTGATAGGTCTAAGAGTCAAAGGGATCACACAAACAAGACTAATGTTTGCTAATACTAACTGATAAAACCAAAAAGGGAGAGAAGGATCCAACATGTGAATTGGGATACACAGCAGACTCACAGAATGGCAGATTCCTAAATAGCACTCTGGCCTCAGAATCAGCCCTTAAGGCATTTGGATCTGGCTGAAGAGCCCATGAGAGTATTGTAGGCATGGAAAGCCAAGACACTCTTGCAAAAAAAAGAAGACCTAAATGAAGGATCTCAGCGAGTGAGATCCCAGTGGAAAGAATGGGGCCATCAAAGAAGGAGGTACCTTTCTCTGAAGGGAGGAGAGAACTTCCACTTTGACTACGACCCTGTCGGAATAAGATCAAAGTCGGCGAACCCTAAAGGCTTCCATAGCCTTGGCAACTCATGACTAGAGCCTAGGCAGATTACTGACGCCATAAACAAGAGTGTTAAATTGTTAAATCAACATCAAGATTCACTGTGTACTTACGTCCTGTGTGGGATCTGTTCTTAATGGGGTGTCCAATGTGAAGTAATGATATACCTAGTACTGAAACAGTATTTTTACACTTTGTGTTTCTGTGTGGGTGCAAACTGATGCAATCTTTACTTAGTATATACTGAATCGATCTTCTGTATATAAAGATAATTGAAAATGAAAAAAAAACTTGGTGTTAAATTGGAAATTACATAGAAAATTAATCAATTTTTAAAAAATATCATGTAGGATCTGTGTCATTAATGTGCTGTACACTGTTATTCAATGCTATAACTAGTACTCCAACAGTATTTTTTCACTTTGTGTTACTATGTGAGGGCAAACTGTTGAAATCTTTATATATACTGAACTGATTTTCTGTATATAAAGAGAATTTAAAATGAATCTTGATGTGAATGGAAGGGGAGAGCGAATTGGAAAGGGGAGGGTTGCGGGTGGGAGGGAAGTTATGGGGGGGAGGGCATTGTAATGCATAAGCTGTACTTTGGAAATTTATATTCATTAAATAAAAGATAAAATAAAAGGCATAACCTTGGGTAAGTTCTTAACTGTCCCGTGCTTCAGTTTCTCATCTACAAAATGTGCATTCATTCAATAAACACTTAACTGAGAACCCACACTGCATGAAGCGTTGTTCTGGATGCTTGATACACAGCAGTGAACAGAGGAGAAAAAGATCCTTCCCTGGAACTTATATTTTAGTGGAGAGGACAATAACTGCTTACTTTTTAATTCTTTACTTTGTGAATGATATTATTGTTGCTTTGTTTTGTTTTTGCAAACAATTGTCTCTGGGAAAGAATTACTGCTGAACTAATAATTTTTAAAAAATTGATTGGGTTTTCTAATTACAAAGGAAATACTTGCACATAAATACACATTATAGAAATGAATGATTTGGAAAGCAAAAAAATTAAAAAAACCTTGACAATCTCACCCCTTAATACTTTGGTGTATATAAATCCAGGCATTTTTCCCTACATGATTTATCTTGATGGAGTCATTTGTTCTTATGATTTTTTCCCACTTATCCAACTGTATTAAAAAGCAATGAGGGAAAGCCTGATAAAATGAATGAAGAGTAGGAAAAGATTGTGCATATGTGTATTAATAAGACATGAGAGAAAGAAAAAGAGAAAATGGGAATAAACACACCATGCCATAGGATGTCTGGTCCTTTCTGACCAGACTTGGATTTGGGGATTCCAATCTTATCCATCCTTTCTTTCCCTCCAGAAGTGCTCTGTTCTATGGAAGCACCTTAGTAAAATCTTTCCTGATAGAACTTCTTGTTCCTTTCTAGACAATGAGGAATAGAAAAAGGGTCTCTCTGAAGTGCCTACAGGTGGTCATTTGTGGAGATGGGTTCTTCTGTTGATTTTCTTGCCCTGACAATAGTGTATTCTTTTGGACTCCCATGACTCTGTTTTTCATTTTCAGAAGTTTTGTTTATTTTTCAAAACTCTCTGCTATTTTTTTGCAGTCTTGGTTACTTTCCTTATTACTCCATTCTTTTCTTTCAGACATGTCTTTAATGAATTTAACTTTTTATAGTCTCTAAGAATAGTCCTTTTTCTTGAGGTTCTAATTCTTCTATTGTGTATCTTATTTTCTCACATTGAGGATTTTTCCATGTGGAGTACTATACATAATGAATTCATTTTCACTGGGGGATTGAACCTTACACTGCATGGACTATAGAAATGGCCTTTCCGAGATGTTTTGCTTTTCCTTCTGCAAGTTTCCCAGCAATATTAATGGCAGGGGACAACCTTGTATCCTCACTTTATGGGGATTTTTAAACCATATAACTGTGGACTACAAATCCACATTTGAGTTTCTTCCACATCCTCCCCCAACCCCTAAAGCTCTTTGTCATTTCCTTGGGCTGGTGAACAAGCCTGTAACTTCTTCAAGAAAGGTACAACCTTTGGCCTTCCCCATTTTCAGGACTTTCAGTGCCCTGCCTTGTTCAGACCACCACACTTGACCCTGCCTGAGTGTGGGCCCAGGCCTGAAAGCTGAGAAGGGAACAGCCATGGAAATAGAAGGACATTCAAGGCTGGGGAATTAGCAAGCACAAGGGCTCTGCAGCTGTTAACACAGGTGATCCAATCTGTTTGAGGAGCAGCAAGGAAGAGAAGGGTAGGAAGCGAAGCTCTCAAAAAAATTCCCTTCCAGCTCCTCAAGCAAAATACAAGGCTGCTCTATGCATGACCGCTCAATAAATCATTATCAGTGGGCTGATCTTGGGGAAGTTTCTGTTTCTCATTTCTGACAATGTATCTCATAAAAAGAGATCTGGTTGTGCCAGAGGACAGTTTGTCTCAGAGCAGTGAGTCTCCATGTCCCAAACAGCACTCAGCTGAAACAACTGCAGACAACAGGAGAAGACTTCACTGCTGTGGACACACAAATACTCACAAGGCTTCTCCAATGCTTGGTTGGTCGCGGGGGAGTGGGATGGGAGGGAGCAAAGTATTTACTAATTGTATGTTCCAGGGACTGAAAGTGGAGATAGGTCACACCCAGTGCTGTTTTATTTTTTCCTTCATAAGTTCACTGGGGAAGAGAGGGAAAATAATATTGGAATGGAGAGGATGGATGGGAGGGGACTGTGGAAGGCAGTGAGGGATATAAAAACAGACATCCTAACTCAAGCTTGAATGTGGGCACCACTAATGTACTGCTAAAGGTGGCTTTGGGACTTGCCTAAATGAACAATAATATCTAATGGTAGTAAAGAATATTTGAGTGTTTATTGTCATTCAGGTAATGTTAAACATTTTACATGGATGGTCTCATCTATCCATCTTAAGTGCTCTATCAGTTAAATCTTAAAAATGAATGTTAGAGATGAGGAAACCAAGGTACAGATGAATTAAGTAGTTTTTTTGTTAATAAGTGTTAATAAATATCTTTTTAATAAAAGATTCAGGGGTGGGCATTTGGTATAATGGTTAAGCCACCACTTGGGACACTGGCATCTCATATCAGAGTGCCTGAGTTTTAGTTCTGGCTTCACTCACTAATCCAGTTTCCTGCTAATGTATATTCTGGAAGGCAGCAGATGGTGGCTTAAGTAGATGGGTTCCTGCCACCCATGTGGGAAACCTGAACTGAATTTCCAGGTCTGGGGACTTAGCCTGGCACAGTCCCTGATGTTGTAGGTGTTTGCATAGTCAACCAGTGGATGAGAGATCTGTGTTTACCTCCCATTCTGTGTCTCTTAAGTAAAATTAAATAAATAAATAAGTAAATAAATTTTTAAAATTGAGAAGTTCAAACATAGATACTTGAGCTCTAGAATCAGTGCTTTTAACAACCATAGTTAGTATTTGGGAGTCTTAACAGGGTCCCCTTTCTTAGGCAATGTATTCATACTTTATAACCTTAAGTTTCTCATTTCTTAAAATGAAGTTACTAATGGTACCTACTTCACCGGGTTCTTAGGAAAATTACATGAATTAATAGTTACATAAACCTCTTATGCCAGTGTCCACACATAGTAACCAGTTAGGTAAATAAAAAATTGTTGTTATTGTCACTATTACTCCATAGAGGAGAATTGGAACCTCCCTGGACACCCTTCTATTCCTTCCTCTCCTCTACCATAATACGAAAGCTTCAGATCTAGTCATCATTTTGTTCCTGTTCTTTATATCTAGCAGTAAAATCAGGCAGCTAAGAAAAAATGAAAAGGAAACAGCCAGCTGATGTCACCAAATCCACCTCCTCAGCCTTGAATTTCTTCCAGAACATTTTGGCTTCTTTAGTCCTAAGGCTGGACCCTAACTCATGAACTTCAAGCCCTCTCAATTGTTTGGTCTACGTGGCCACAATGGAAGCAAATTGACCATTTGGAGTTTGGCATGAGTTTGCACTTTGATACAGTCTCTCAGGCCTTTCTGTGACCCAAGACAGAGTCCTTGCAGGCCTGGGAGTCTATCGCCATGCAACATCTGGCTCCTATTTGTATGGGAACATGTTGGGGCTGGACTGCCAGCAGTTAGCCAAGTCAGGCTGAGTGGAAAATGCCCTGCTGTTTCAGAGGCCAGACGAGCTAAAATGAATGAGTTCCAGAGTTCCTGAGCGTCCTCAAAAGTGGTCCAACTCATAGGCTTCAGTCCATTTTAACTGATAGCGGGCCTGGTGAAGGCTTTTCATACACCAACAAACCTGCCAATCAACCAACTGGTCCCAGTCTTCACTGGTAACTGTGGGTGCACCATGAGGAAAGCCATGATCTCTGGAACCTACCAGCCTAGTAGAATCACTACGGTCAGAGACCTTGAAGTAGGAATCAACTGTAAAACTCATTCTCTTGGGGCAGGAATTTGGCCTAGTCATGAAGATGTTAGTTAAGATGCCTGTAGCCCACATCAGAGTGCCTTGGTTTGCTATTTGCCTTCGGCTCCTGTTTCCAGCTTCTTGCTAATGCAGACCCTGGAAGGCAGTGGTGACGGTTCAAGTAATTGGGGTTCCTGTTACTCACCTGAAGACTTGGATTGAGTTCTCAGTTCTTGGCTTCAGCCTGGCCTGGAATCTTTGCAGGCATTTGGCAGAGTGAACTAGCAGATGGGAACATTCTCTGTCTTTCTCTCTCTCTCTCAATTAATTAATTCATTAATTAACACCCACTCAGACCTCATCAATATTTGAACCCATTTTATAACAGTCCAGGTAGGTCTTTTTTGAGTTCTCTGACTGCGAAAGGTTAAAGACCAACAACAGTTTTAAAGGAAAAGTGCTAAAGGAAAAGGAAAACTGCTATTATAAAATAGATGTCACAATGCAAACCAACTATATGGTCAATATGTTTACAAACAGGAAAAGGGTTTCCCTATGGAAGGAGTAATTTGAATAGGGCCATTGCTATAGCTTCTGCCTCTAATTTCCTCCCAGTTCCTGCCAATTTTGAACAATATAAAGGGGTTTTTAAAAGTCCACAGAAAATTTGCATTATCTTTTAAAAAACTATTTAAAACATAGATTGATAGGGGATGGGGGTGGTGAGAGAGAGAGGGGGAGAGAGAGAGAATGAATATTCTATCTGCTGGTTCACTCCCCAAATGGCTGCAACAGCCAGGGCTGGGCCAGGTTGAAGACAAGAACCAGGAACTCTGCTTCCCATGTAGGTGGCAGGAACTCAAGCACTTGGGCCATCACTTGCTGTCTACCAGGGTAAGCATCAACAGAAACTTGGATTGGAAGTGAGGAGTAGTTGAGACTTGTACCAGGCATTCCAATATGGGAAGCAGATGTCCCAAATGCTGGCCTAGACAACTATGCTGCAGCATCCACCCTCACATTACCTTTTTTTTTTTTAAGATTTATTTATTTATTTGAAAAGTAGAATTACACAGAGAGGCAGAAGCGGGGGGGTGGGGGTGGGGGGGAGAGAAAGTCTTCCATCTACTGCCCAGATGGCCACAACAGCCAGAGCTGTTTCGATCTACAGCCAGGAGCCAGGAGCCTCTTCTGGGTCTCTCACATGGTTTCAGGTGCCCAAGGACTTGGGCCATTTTCTACTGCTTTCCCAGGCCATAGCAGAGAGTTAGAATGGAAGTGGAGTAGCTGGGACTCGAACCGGCGCCCATATGGGATGCTGGCACTTCAGGTGGCGGCTTTACCCGCTACACCACAGTGCTGGCCCCCACATTACCTTTTAATCTCGTATTTTCCACTAAAGTTTTGAAGTCCTTTTCTACTTCTGTTGCTCATGAAAGTACAAGGTCTAACTGTTGTTCACTTCATGAAGTCTCAAATGAAATATTGGATGGATGGGTAGCCTTTTTTTTTTTTGCAGAAAAATTCTTTAATTAATGAAATATTGAGAGGAAACATGATACAGAAAGCAATTTAGAATGGCAAAGTGTTTAAGTAATTTAAATCTTTTATGGTTAGTATAAAATATTTTATTTCTAGAACTCAGATGCCCATCTGTAGAACTGTGGGCTTAAGGAGCTTGATTTCAAAACAGGTTAGGTGATTGAAATCCTTTTACTTACTTTTTTTTTTAAAGACAGAGTTACAGAGAGAGGCAGAGAGAGAGGTCTTCCAATCACTGGTTCACTGCCCAGATGGCCGCAATGGCCGGAACTGCACCGATCTGAAGCCAGGAGCCAGAAGCTTCTTCTGGGTCTCCCATGTGGGTGCAGGGGCCCAAGCAGTTTGGCTATCTTGTACTGCCAAACTCTTCTATGAGTTCCAATAGTCTCTTAGTAGAGTTCTTTGGGTCCCCTAAATACAGAATCAGATCATCTGCAAAGAGGGATAGTTCGAGTTTTTCCTTCCCAATTTGTATCCCTTTAATTTCTTTTTCTTGCCTAATAGCTCTGGCTAAAACTTCCAGAACTATATTGAATAGCAGTGGTGAGAGTGGGCATCCCTGTCTGGTACCACACAGTGTAAACTTTTCCTGCTTTGTTCAGGGAATTTCTTCTAAAAAGTTTCCTGTGAAAAAACAGAGAATCATATCATCCTCCAAAAACATATGTTGGTTTTTTTGAAATTTAACTTTTTTTTTCCAACTTCACCACAGTGAAACATAAAGAAAAGATCTTAAAATGTGCAAGAGAGAAACGCCAGATTACTCTCAGAGGATCTCCAATTAGACTCACAGCTGACTTCTCATCAGAAACCCTACAAGCTAGGAGGGAATGGCGAGATATAGCCCAGGTACTAAGAGAGAAAAACTGCCAGCGCAGAATATTATATCCTGCAAAGCTCTCATTTATGAATGAAGGTGAAATAAAGACCTTTCACAGCAAACAGACATTGAAAGAATTTGTCGCTACTCGTCCAGCCCTGCAAAAGATGCTTAAAGATGTGTTACACACAGAAACACAGAAACACGGTCACCAATATGAAAGAAGGTTAAGGAAGAACCTCACAGCAAAAGATCACAGGAATCTCAAAGCATATATTAGAAAATATCTTTGGCAAATGGCAGGACAAAGTTACTCCTTCTCAATAGTAACATTGAACATTAATGGCCTGAACTGTCCAGTTAAAAGACACCGATTGGCTGATTGGGTTAAGGAACAAAAATAGCAGGATATAAAATCAATGCACAAAAATCAACAGCCTTTGTATTCATAGGCAATGCTGCGGCTGAGGAAGAACTTCTAAGATCAATCCCATTCACAACAGCTACAAAAACAATGAAATACCTTGGAATAAACTTAACCAAGGACGTTAAAGATCTCTACGATGAAAATTACAAAACCTTAAAGAAAGAAATAGAAGAGGATACCAAAAAATGGAGAAATCTTCCATGCTCATGGATTGGAAGAATCAACATCATCAAAATGTCTATTCTCCCAAAAGCAATTTATACATTCAATGCAATACCAATCAAGATACCAAAGACATTCTTCTCAGATCTGGAAAAAATGATGCTGAAATTCATATGGAGACACAGAAGACCTCAAATAGCCAAAGCAATCTTGTACAACAAAAACAAAGCCAGAGGCATCACAATAACATATTTCAGGACATACTACAGGGCAGTAGTTATCAAAACAGCATGGTACTGGTACAGAAACAGATGGATAGACCAATGGAACAGAATAGAAACACCAGAAATCAATCCAAACATCTACAGCCAAGTTATATTTGATCAAAGATCCAAAACCAATCCCTGGAGTAAGGATAGTCTATTTAATAAATGGTGCTGGGAAAATTGGATTTCCACGTGCAGAATCATGAAGCAAGACCCCTACATTTCACCTTACACAAAAATTCACTCAACATGGATTAAAGACTTAAATCTACAACCCGACAACGTCAAATTATTAGAGAGCATTGGAGAAACCCTGCAAGATATAGGCACAGGTAAAGACTTCTTGGAAAATACTCCAGGAGCACAGGCAGTCAAAGCCAAAATTAACATTTGGGATTGCATCAAATTGAGAAGTTTCTGTACTGAAAAAGAAACAGTCAGGAAAGTGAATAGGAAACCGACAGAATGGGAAAAAATATTTGCAAACTATGCAACAGATAAAGGGTTGATAACCAGAATCTACAAAGAAATCAAGAAACTCCACAACATCAAAACAAACAACCCACTTAAGAGATGGGCCAAGGAACTCAATAGACATTTTTCAAAAGAGGAAATCCAAATGGCCAACAGACACTTGAAAAAATGTTCAAGATCACTAGCAATCAGAGAAATGCAAATCAAAACCACAATGAGGTTTCACCTCACCCTGGTTAGAATGGCTCACATTCAGAAATCTACCAATAGTAGATGCTGGAGAGGATGTGGGGAAAAAGGGACACTAACCCACTGTTGGTGGGAATGCAAACTGGTTAAGCCACTATGGAAGTCAGTCTGGAGATTCCTCAGAAACCTGAACATAACCCTACCATACAACCCAGCCATCCCACTCCTTGGAATTTACCCAAAGGAAATTAAAATGGCAAACAAAAAAGCCATCTGCACATTAATGTTTATTGCAGCTCAATTCACAATAGCTAAGACCTGGAACCAACCCAAATGCCCATCAACAGTAGACTGGATAAAGAAATTATGGGACATGTACTCTATAGAATACTATACAGCAGTCAAAAACAATGAAACCCGGTCATTTGCAACAAGAATGAGCAATCTGGAAAACATCATGCTGAGTGAATTAAGCCAGTCCCAAAGAGACAAATATCATTTGTTTTCCCTGATCGATGACAACTAACTGAACACCAAAGGGGAAATCTGTGGAAGTGAAGTGGACACTATGAGAAACAGTGATTTGATCAGCTCTTGTGCTGACTGTTGATGTACAATGTAATACTTTATCCATTTTAGTATTTTTTTGTTGTTGTTCTAGTACTAGTGGTTGAACTCTGTAATTAACACACAGTTATTCTTAGGTGTTTAAATCTTAACTGAAAAGTGATCCCGGTTAAATATAAGAATGAGAAAAAGAGAGGGAGGAGATGTACAATTGGGGACATGCTCAATCGGACTTACCCCAAATGGTGGAGTTAGAAATGTGCCAGGGGATTCCAATACAATCCCATCAAAGTGGCATGTACCAATGCCATCTCACTAGTCCAGGTGATCAATTTCAGCTCACAATTGATGGCTCTGATAGGTCTAAGAGTCAAAGGGATCACACAAACAAGACTAATGTTTGCTAATACTAACTGATAAAACCAAAAAGGGAGAGAAGGATCCAACATGTGAATTGGGATACACAGCAGACTCACAGAATGGCAGATGTCCTAAATAGCACTCTGGCCTCAGAATCAGCCCTTAAGGCATTTGGATCTGGCTGAAGAGCCCATGAGAGTATTGTAGGCATGGAAAGCCAAGACACTCTGGCCAAAAAAAAAAAAAAAAAAAAAAAAAAAAAAAAAAACTAAATGAAAGATCTCTGCAAGTGAGATCCCAGTGGAAAGAATGGGGCCATCAAAGAAGGAGGTACCTTTCTCTGAAGGGAGGAGAGAACTTCCACTTTGACTACGACCCTGTCGGAATAAGATCAAAGTCGGCGAACCCTAAAGGCTTCCATAGCCTTGGCAACTCATGATTAGAGCCTAGGCAGATTACTGACGCCATAAACAAGAGTGTCATATTGTTAAACCAACAACAGGATTCACTGTGTACTTACGTCCTGTGTGGGATCTGTTCTTAATGTGTTGTCTAATGTGAAGTGATGCTATACCTAGTACTGAAACAGTATTTTTACACTTTGTGTTTCTGTGTGGGTGCAAACTGATGCAGTCTTTACTTAGTATAAACTGAATCGATCTTCTGTACATAAAGATAATTGAAAAGGAAAAAAAAATCCTGGTGTTAAATTGGAAATTGCATAGAAAATTAATCAATTTTTAAAAAATATCATGTAGGATCTGTGTCATTAATGTGCTGTACACTGTTATTCAATGCTATAGCTAGTACTCTAACAGTATTTTTTCACTTTGTGTTGCTATGTGGGGGCAAACTGTTGAAATCTTTACTTAATATATACTAAACTGATCTTCTGTATATAAAGAGAGTTGAAAATGAATCTTGATGTGAATGGAAGGGGAGAGTGAATGGGAAAAGGGAGGGTTGCGGGTGGGAGGGAAGTTATGGGGGGGAGCCATTGTAATCCATAAGCTGTACTTTGGAAATTTATATTTATTAAATAAAAGCTAAAAAAATAAGTTAAATTTCAAAAAAACCAACATATGTTTTTGGAGGATGGTATGGTTCTGTTTTTTCATAGGAAACTTTTTAGAAGAAATTCCCTGAACAAAGCAGGAAAAGTTTACACTGTCTTTACTTAATTAATATTTTCTATATGTCCCCTTTCCTAGCTCTTTAGTTGTTAGGGAGTCAAAGGTGAGGATAAGGAATCAGGCTTGGGCACAGGTTAGCTTATGGGGAAAGGTAGGATTGACTCCAGCCCATGATATATCTTTCAAGTTGGGGTGTCCAGATGTGCGGGAATTTCCCCTACTGGTGGAAATGCAATTGTGCTAGAAGCAAAAGCAGGCCAAGTTCCTTAGGACAAAGGGGATTTCAGCAGAACTAGGAGGCACAAACCCCACTTGGGAGGGTTCCAGACAGGAAAGGAAGCTGCTTGTGCAGCCAGTGTATTGTGAAGATGGAGCACCACAGTAGGGTGAGCCCAGAGCATGGGCCAAGTCTTCCCTTGTGTAGGTCCCTGTTGGTAAGACCAGTGGACAGTCTTTGTGCGTTGGCTTACATAGAGACCAGGAACATTTACCTATTGGGGTTTAGATAACCTGACCCTCTATGCCTTCTTAGCCTCTCCGACTGCAAAGCTCTTTAAAAGCAGGACTGCTTGTTTCTCTGTAGATGCCTCACTATGCTTGGCTAAGTGTCTGGTTTGCAGCTGGTACTCTGTAAAAATGTCCTTCAATTTTATATGGCATATTTCCTTGCTTACTTGTGTAACTGTTATGCTTTTCTCTTCCCTTCTTGCATTTTCAGGTTATATCCTCCCAAAATGTTGGCTGCTCCATTCTTTGTCCTTCCTATGCTGGATGGGCTGTGGTCATTTGTTATATTGATGGCCTCCTCAATGAACCAAGCTTCTGGTATTTGTATTCTTGTGTTACCTCTCAGTGGCTTGTCTTCTGATCCAACTCCCTGATAATGTGCTTGGAAAACAGCACAAGATGGTTCAAGTACTTGGGCTCTTCCACTCATGTGGAAGACTGGATGTAGTTCCAGGCTTGTGGCTTTGTAGTTCCAGGTCTGGCCCAGTCCTGGGGACTTGGGGAGTGAGCTAGTAGATGGAAGATCTCTCTCTGCCTGTGTCTTTCCCTCTCAAATAAATAAATAAATAAATCTTTATTAAAAAAAAATGTGAGAGGGAGCCTGAGAGAGAAAGAGAGAGAGAGAGAAAGAGAGAGAGAAAGAAAGGGAGAGAGCATCTTCCATCTGCTAATTCACTCCCCACATGCCCACAACATTTGGGGCTGGGCCAGGTCAAAGCCTGTAGGCAAGAATTCAATCCAGTTCTACCACGTGGATGGCAAAGAGCAGAGAAATGGGCAACTAATCTTTGCCATGGAACAGTGGTCTGTGTCTTTGATTTGAGAATATTCCCAACTATCTATTGCTGCTTTTTGCAGACCTAAATGGAGATTCCTTCTGACTAGTGGTTCCTCCTCAGTGGCCAAGCTCCATACTGAGCTATAGAGAGTTTTGTTGAGACCAAAAGATCTTAAGAGGACACATTCCAAGTTGCGGGTGGGGCAAGAAGGTGGAGCTTTTTAATTAGCAGGATGTTTGGGCAGAGACAAGGATGTTGAAGGCAGGAGTCATTGTTTCCAAGGTTCTTTCTTTCTTTTTTTTTTTTTTTTATTTTTGACAGGCAGAGTGGACAGTGAGAGAGAGAGAGAGACAGAGAGAAAGGTCTTCCTTTGCCATTGGTTCACCCTCTAATGGCCGCCGCAGTAGCGCGCTGCGGCCGGCGCACCGCGCTGTTCCGATAAGGTTCTTTCTTAAAATGCATGATGATTGGTTTTAGAGCTCCTGATCCACCCCTGGGACAAAGCACTCCTTTTTGGGGCTACTAAATTTCCAACAGTGCTTGGGGAGATCAGTTCACTGTGCACCTACAGTATCCACAGAAACATCTGCTTTTGCTTACTAGAAAGTCAAAACCATAGACATCACCCCATCGCCTTTCCCACTTAAGGACACATTCCTGTTGGCTGAGTCATGCCTCCACCAAGGGTTCACCCTGGACTGCCTGTGTGTGTTTTTGAAACTGTGAACTGACTTTGATGATAATTTGAAGAGCCGTTTACATCCTAGTTTATTTAACCTTCTCACATGAATAGCAAGACTTCTCTTTGGGGAATCATGGGATGACTACTGCTTCATTAGATAAGCAGTGAGCCCTGGAAACAGGAAGCTAAAAATGGACTCTCAAGGCCAATTTCAACCCCTTCTCTTCTCATCTACAGGTAACTTGGCATTGCAGAAAGCAGTCTGGATTTGGAGTTAGCAGACCAGGGTTCAGCTCACAGTCTTGCCAGGTACTGTGTGACTGTGTGTTAGTTTTCCATAAAATTGGAATAATGATTCCTATCCTGCCCATGACACAGGTTCTTAAATCAGGATAGAATAATTAAGGGAGTGGGTGGGAAAGGCAGGTTATAGACCATCTGATGCCTGAATTCACTCTTATATCACCACCACAGAACCTACTCTTGAATTCTTTCTGTGATAGGGAACTCATTCCTACAGAGAGTGCAGAACATTGCGGGGTGAGAGTGAGGGGTGCTGGCTCTGACTGATTTTGTTTCAAATGGCATTCTACCAACTGGTTCTTCCAAATGTAGATATACAGAAACAAGTCCAATCCTTTTCTGCAAGAACAGCTTTCAAATGTCTGGAAGTAGTGCCACATTCCTGATACAAATCGACCAGTCTCTGGGTTTTTTTCCACCAAGTTAAGCCTTTGATTTTGATCACTACCATGGTTATTGTTGCCCAAAGGTGCTTTAGGTAATTTAAATATCTAGTCTAGAACTGAATGTGGTATTTAGGATGGCCTGAAAGGGAGGCAATGAAGTGGGACATTCACTTCCCTTGTTCTGGATGCTATACTTCTAGTAATGCAGTGAACTCTTGAATGGACTCCTTTGGTGGTCACATTTCAATAGCAGTACTTCCTCCATAATCTCAGCAGTGAATATGCAGCTTGCTGATCATCTCCTTTCTTCCTAGCTCGTTCCATCAAGAACCCAACTCAATAAATTTCAGACCTCATTGGAACTTACTATGCATGAAATTTACCACCTTCCCACTATCCATTAACCCTCTTCTCCATTGTATTTTCATGTACCTCCTTACCCGGCCTAGACCTCATGACACAACATTATAACCATTCTTTCAAATATTCAACTCCTTTCCTACTCTCTCTTGCCTGACAAAATCCTCACTCTGGTTACACTCTACTTTCTACCTCTTCCTGACCTGTCCCTGGATAATTCAGCCTGGCAAGAGACAAGCGGTTCATTGACTTTAGTTAAATTCATGACCACTAACATCAAGGGGGGAGCCAGAGCTGCTCAGTGATCATTCCCTAGTTCTTTAGCCTGGGATTCTATCACTCATCTAGATAACTAAGTCATACCCTGCCCCCCCTCCCCCATTGCCATTCTTAGCTGATGACCTTGTCTTCATCTAGATAGGACTCCCACATGTTCCCACCACCATATCTACCTGCCTGCCCCATCTGTGCCTGGAGCACTGGCTCCACTGCCTGCTCCCCAGCCCTGCCTATGATTTTCTGTGCTTTTTTTTTTTTTTTTTTTTTGACAGGCAGAGTGGACAGTGAGAGAGAGAGAGACAGAGAGAAAGGTCTTCCTTTTTCCGTTGGTTCACTCCCCCCAATGGCCGCTGCAGCCGGCACGCTGCAGCCGGCGCACTGCGCTGATCTGAAGGCAGGAGCCAGGTGCTTCTCCTGGTCTCCCATGGGGTGCAGGGCCCAAGGATCTGGGCCATCCTCCACTGCACTCCTGGGCCACAGCAGAGAGCTGGACTGGAAGAGGGGCAACCGGGACAGAATCCGGCGCCCCAACCAGGACTAGAACCTGGTGTGCTGGTGCTGCAGGCGGAGGATTAGCCTATTGAGCCCCGGCACTGGCCCTTTCTGTGCTCTTAAGACTAAGCTTTTTCCTCTCGCTTACTCAAGAACTTTGCCCCTCACTCTGTACTCCATCATTAATGTCCTCTTTTCTTCAAGATCATTCCCATAGTGTATGGCCACATTATTTTTTCCTCTCATCTTAAAAAACAAAAATAAATACAATAACAAGAAAAATACTCATTTTTTAAAATACCCAGATAAAGGGCTTGGAAAGGTATGGTAAGCTGCCCAAAGTTACATACATGTAAACTTTGGAAAGGTCAAGGGTCAAATACATTTTGTCCGTTCCCCCCCTCCTCCCCCCGCCAAAACCACTCAAATGAGGCTTAATAGGCTGCAGAGGCTAGAGCAGCTCTTTCTCCAGCCCACTGTTTGGTTAAAGTGGCTATGGCTGAGCTTGGGTAAGGGAGTACTTTGCCAAGGACAGGAGGGCAGCTCTGCCATTACCTGGGCATAACGGGACAGCAAGAAAGGCTGGAGATTTTCAAGTAAGAATGGAACCTGCATTGTCCTCAGAGGCCTGAGGAGCTGCTGAATCTCTAGTTTGGTCAGTTTGCCTTTCAGATGAAACATGGGTGGTTGAGGGCTGTTGCATGCCAGCCATAGCAGAGTGATCAGGTGGCTGGGATGGTGGGCAGGAATGGATGCTGCAGTATCATGCACCTCAGTGACAAGCTAACGCCGCGTAAATCTTGCAGGCCTACTGCCCGTGTAGTCCACTTCAGGGGCTCATTAACACTGTCTTGTCCTCACAAGAGTTGGGAAATGATGATAAATACGGCAAACTGCCTGCCAAAGCCATTTCACCAGAAGGGCACACATGTTTCCACCTCTTCTTGAGACAGCCCTGTTCATGTGGAGAACCCTGAAACTGCTCAAGCCAAGGGGCGAGGGGTTCCTCTTGGGAAAACAGATATTTCCCTACCTCTGGGACACAGAGCCAGCAGCCAGCAGCCTTCTTTTCTCTCCTCTTCCCTCAGCTCCCAAAGACTCTCCCAGAGAATGAGCTCATCTAGTTCCTAATCTTCCAACCAAGTACCCCGATTCCCCTTGGAATTTTCAGACTACCTGGAAAAGCACACATCTGCCTCTTGTTTGTGTATCTGCCAAAACCAGTGTTGACTTCAGTCCAGGTATCTCTTAAGAGTCCTCTCTCAAAAGGTCTGGCCCACTTACTTGTCTGTCACGGCCTGCATGAACTCATCCAGCAAGTCATCGTACTCCTTCCCACGCACGCGCCGGTGCTTCAGGCCGATGTACAGAGGGTCTCGGAGCAGCTCCTGGAACAGACAGCACCTGTTTACTAAAGCTGCTCCCAGTGCTTCTGTTTCGCTTTTTTCCGACAAGTCTGCCTGTTTAGCGAGACGAACTGGGGGTGAGGCTATGGGAGGAGAAGAGGGAGTAGGAAGCCGGCTGGACCTCCCACCCTCACACCTTTGCCCAGGAGGTGGCATCTCTCTAGCAGTCTGCATTTGAAGAGAAGTTTCCAGCAGACAGTTTGGCCTGATAAAATACAGGGTGTTGTATTTAAATGTGAGTCTCAGGTAATAATTTTGTTATTTTTGAAAGAATTTATTGGGGCTGGCGCTGTGGCATAGCGGGTAAAGCCGCTGCCTGTAGTGCCGGCATCCCATATGGACAGTTTTAAGTCCAGGCTGCTCCACTTTAAATCCGGCTCTCTGCTATGGCCTGGGAAGGCAGTGGAAGATGGCCCAAGTCTTTGGGCCCCTGCACCTGCATGGGAGACCTGGAAGAAGATTTTGGCTCCTGGCTTTGGGTCGGTGCAGCTCTGGTTGTTGCAGCCAATTGGGGAGTGAACCAGCGGATGGAGGACCTCTCTCTTTCTGCCTTTCCTTCTCTCTGTGTAATTCTGACTTTCAAATAAAAATCAATAAATCTTTAAAAAAAAGAATGTATTTATTTGAAAGGAAGAGTGACAGAGATAGGGAGACAAAGAGTGAAAGATCTTCCATTTGCTGGTTCACTCCTCCAAATGGCCATAATGGTCAGGGCTGGACCATGCTGAGGCTAGGAGCCTGGAATTCCATCCAGGTTTACCACATCAATGGCAGAGGGCCAAGTACTTTATCTGCTACTCTCCCAGCTTATTAACAGGGAGCTAGATCAGAAGCAGAGCAGCCAGGACTCAAATGGCACTCCAACATGGGATGCTGATGTTGCAAGTGGTGGCTTACCCCCTGTGCCGCAGGGTTGGTCCCTGTTATTATTATTACTACTATTATTATTTTTAGTACAAGTTCATCCCAAGCATTACATGGGGCATAATTATGCTGAAAAACCAAGTAATTGCTTATCTGAAAAATTTTTTTTAGATTTTATTTATTTATTTATTTGAGAGGTAGAGTTATAGACAGTGAGAGGGAGAGACAGAGAGAAAGGTCTTCTGTCCACTGGTTCATTCCCCAAATGGCTGCAATGGCCGGAGTTCCGCTGATCCGAAGCCAGGAGCCAGGAGCTTCTTCCAGGTCTCCCATGTGGGTGCAGAGGCCCAAGGACCTGGGCTGTCTTCTTACTGCTTTCCTAGGCCATAGCAGAGAGCTGGATTGGAAGAGGAGCAGCCAGGACTAGAACCAGCATCCATAAGGGATGTCAGCACCGCAAGTGGAGGATTAACCTACTGTGCCACAGTGCAGGCCCTGTTTATTTGAAATTTGAATCTAACTGGCCTGCTGTACTTTTATCTGCTAAATGTGATAACCCTGATGAACGTAAAGCCAGGAAGCAGTGTACAGTCAAGGAAGGGGCACTGTGGTCCAGATGCTCTCCTCTGAGCATCCTTAGTGTGCTCCACAAGGGACTCAGGCTTTGGAAGTAGGTGGACCTGGGTTTTAATTCAGATGCTGTCACTTAACTACTTCTGTCACTTTGAGTAAGGCATTTCATGGATCTCTGCTTCATTTTTCTTCTCTGTTAAGCAGGGATAATAATTAGCTCTATCATATAAGGCAAGATCTTTGAGGAAAGGATCTATCCCTTGTTCATTGGCATCTCCCCAGAGATTTGCACATTTTCTGATGGTAAGCCTAACAGAAGCATTTGTGGTTATGAGTTGCAGGAGCCCCAGGATTGGGCTAAGGCAATGTTGAATTAAGAACAAAGAGGTCTTTGGAAATCAGTTGGTTCAGCTTCCTCCTTTGAGACTTGGAAGGGTTAAATGAGTTGCCTAAGGTCACAAAATACACTAGTGGAAGCAACAGGGCAGAACACATGGTTTCTAAAACAGGAATTCTTCCCAGGGTGGCAACCTGACTTCATTACTTCCTAGCTCTGGTCCCCAGCTGGGTGCCTGGCACATAAATATTAATAGAGGGACTAAATCTTTCATTTTTGTTATTGCAAATCCCCCTGAAACTAAGTAAGTCAGTGACTATAATTTTCAGTGAAAGCATTTATCCAAAGCAGGTGAACCAGAACTTTCTCCTCTGCCATGGGAGTTAGAAGGCTGGCTGACTACTCCCTGTGTGGCGGGATGCCCAGTTCTGTCTTCCTAAGGTTTTTCTTGGAGATAAAATGTCATAGAAGACAGATGAGGAAATTATCCTCCTCTTCACCAGGCATATCAGTGAGCATTGGATGTATGCTGGAAAATAAATAAAGCTTCTGCTTGAAAAAATATTTATCTTGCATAGCAACAGGCATCCTAAGATGTTATTCAGGGTACCTGTGGATCTGCAAGGCCATGGGATTGGGGTCACACTGTGGACACAGCATCCTCCCCTCAGAGTGGCAGTTGTGCCTCCCACTCCTCTTTCTGGAAGATCAGTTAAGCACAGTGGTAGGCTACAAAGAAATCAAAAAGGGCATCCTCATGAATGGCACTGCAGGGTGACTGCTGACTAGTTACTAGTCGCAGGCATGATAATCTGGCCTGGTGAGGAGAAACCTGTAACTAGCATAGATACCAGCCCCATGCTCATTCAGCAGTCCACCTCCACCCCCGAGGCAATGTGACCAGGCTGTGCCCCTGGGTTTGCCTCTCTGAGCACATGCTTCCTGCTCCTCTCCAATTAGTTAGTTCCAAGGCATCACAGAGAATCTCTTTTGCAAAAGGAATCATAGAGGCTCAAGGCTCTGCCCGGAGAAGGCCATCAAGACACAAGAAGGGCCATTTGAAAGCCATGGCCTATGGGGTGCCCTTCAGAATCTCAGCATAGAATGGAACGAGCATGAGCCGTGGAGTCAGTCTTTAGGAGAATCATTTCTGCTCTGGGCCTCTTTACCCATGTAAAATGAGGCTGTTGAATGAGAGTATTTCAGTCAAACTTTCAACTTAAGTGTGAGTGTCTGGGAGCTCGTGGGCGAAACAAAATGCAGAAACCAAACCGTATGTAGCCATAGCTGGGAGGAGTCTCCTTCCCTATCCCTTTCAGAACTTAACCATGGGTTGTTCCTTCTTTACAGAACTGCATATTTAATTTTCCAAACCTCCTTGGTGTTGGCAGGTAGAAGTGACTCAGAGTTTCAGGGCTGTAGACAGGTATTTTCCTTCAACAGGAAACCTGGAGGGTGTTTCCTTCGACTCTGATGAAAGCTTCTGTTGGCTTCGGAGATTTTATAGGGATGTACACACAGATGGCCCAGCTATTCTGGTATTAGAAACCCCCACAACAGCATCCTTCCCTGCACTGACGTGAGAAACAAAAGTTTCAGGGTGGAACCTCCGTCTCCTGCAGTTCTGGCTTTGCTCTGAGCAAAAGATGAGCTCCAAGACTTCTGGAGGGAAATTCTAGCAAACAGACTCATTTTCTGAAAAAAACTGTAGTGCAGGGGACTACATAGTAAATCTACTTATAAAGAGATAAATCACTGTCTTCCACGTGTTGGTAATTTTGTAACTTTGGATTTGTGTGCAGATGGAACACATGACCATTAAAATGATCAAGTAGGTGGCAATGCTGAAATGCTGACAGCTAGGATATTCCACCCAGGCCTGGCTCTCATTTATCTCCCTCGTGCCTGGAGAATGCCTGACACCTACTAAACACTCAATAAACTTCTATGAAATAAGCGAAGAGAAAGTGTTCACAAAATAATCTTAATTGGAAAAATTAGAACAGAATATGGGCACATTATGATTACAACTAGGTAATAATTCCGTCTATGTGTAGGCAGAGATAAATATTAAAACACACATATAGCATTGTGGGAGAAATGCCATTTCCTTTTGCCTTTAAACTTTTGGATAATATTTTAATGTTACTTTTAGTCATAAAAATTTTAAAGTCAAGAAGTGATCTTTACTGAGAAAACAACAGAAACCCAGGTAAGTGAGTCATGTGGGAAGATGAGCACAGGCTCAGATTAGGTTCTGCCACCTGCAGCACATCTTTTTGGTGATTTAAACTCTTTGGACCTCAGTTTCCACAAATGTAAGAAGAGAATACTGATAGGTGTGACACTCACAGGGTTATTAAAAGGCTTTCACCAGATGGTCTGGGAAAGGGGGCTTGCCCATTATTACCACTGTTCCCAGCCATCTTTTCTTGTGGATTTGTTACAAGTCGGGGTCTGCCCTAAACATCAGCACATCCTTGCTGGGTATGGGACCTTCAATGACAAAGTATCTAATGCATCTGCTAGAGGCCACCAGCATCTTTCTAGGGGATGAAATGTTCTCAGAATCAAACTCAAGATGTTCCAGTTCTTGCATAGGGTCAGATTTTAGCATGGAGAGTGAACATCTCTATTAAATGCAGTGGGAGCACAACTACACTCATCAGTGCATACAAACTCTCTGAAGTGAAGGGTAATTTTTTACAAAAGATTTATTTATTTATTTGAAAGGCAGCATTACAGAGAGAGGGAGGAAGAGGCAGAGAGAGATCATCCATCTGCTGGTTCACTTCCCAAATGGCCACAATGGCTGGAGCTGGGCTGATCCAAAACTAGGACCTAGGAATGTCTTCCAGGTCTTCCACGTGAGTGCAGGGATCCAAGAACTTTGGCCATCTTCTGCGGCTTTCCCAGGCACATTAGCAGGGAGCTGGATTGGAAGTGGAGTGTTCAGGACTGAAACCAGTGCCCATATGGGATGCTGGCATTGCAGGCACAGGCTTTATCTGCTATGCCACAGCACTGGCCTTGAAGGGAAATTTTAATAATGCCTGGTGTAAACCCAGACATCTGGTTGGGAGAAAGGAATGTGTGCAGAGTAAAATCTGAGGATTGGTGTTGATGAGTAGCTTTAATACTGATGTGGAACATGGGGAGAGAAAGAGGTGGAAGAACATTCTAAATTGTGCCTTCTCTTTGTCACAATGGGATCAAGTTCAAAGAGGTACAATAACTCATCTGACTCATCAGTGGTTCTGTGACCTCGGGCCTTTCCTTATCACTTCAGTGCTGTTCTTCCTCCTCTTTCTTTCCCTCATCTTAACTACCCCCATAATTTCCCATCCCTTAATCAAGGTCCTCCCACTGTTCCCCCATTTGATGGGATATAGGGATGAAGCCTGAATAAGAATCCTTCCTCACTAGGAGCTACAGTGCCCATTCTTGTTTAGAAATGGGACATACGGTGTCTAGAGAAGAAGAAGGCCATGCAAAGAGCCTTGGCAAATTTGCCTCAGAAGATCAATGCAGAATCCAAACAGCTATTAATTTTTTGACAATGCAAATAAATAATCTAAAAAATGACTTTTTCTGCCTTAGTATTTCAATTTTAAAGAATTTATCCTAAGGAAATAATTAGAGATGGTAACAAAGAGTCATCTGCAAAAAATGGATATTAGAGTATGATTTAGAAATCATCTAAGTGTACAATTCTGGAGATTTCTTGTGTAAATTATGATATACCAAGCGTTTATTATAATGGCATTGTGAAGGAATGACCAATGACCATGGAGAAAATTCATGCAGATAATAAGTTTTAAAGAATAGCGTTGAAAGCTGTATATGCAATGTGAACCCATTTTGGCTTTATTAAGTGCTTTGGGCAGAAAATATTGCGAGGTAACATATCAAAATGTAAACAATGATTAGCACTGATTTCACAATGATTCCTTGGATTTTCTCAGCTTTTAAATGATGATCATGCACTGATCTCAAACTCAAAGATAAATGTCACTAGTAAGGAATATCTGGATTTTTTTTCATGTGTTCTGACAGAGACACAGAGCTGAAAACTGCAGACATGCACAAATACTGTGGTGCCTGCCCAGGAAAGACAAACTGTTGGCTGAGTTGTGAGCTTCCCGAATCACAAAGCCCCTGGAAACCTGCAGTTGCATCTCACCTACAGCTTAGCTCAATTTCTCTCACTGAGTGTGCAAGGCGCTCATCTGATTCAGAAATTTTAGCCCCTGGCCTGGTGCTTTGAATTTTAATCCTTCCATGGGGGCAGCTTGCCCTGACCATGCTTAAAAATGCAGCCCAGTAGTCACTCCCACTCCACCTGCCCTTTCCACAGATGGCTCAGAGTGGCCTTGATGGGAAAAGAAGCTGTGTGGGGTCATGGATACAGGGAAGAACATACTCAACGGGGCTCATCATTTACACCTCATGGAGGCAGAGGAGCAAAGGGTCCCAGAAGAGGGAATGACAAGAGAATGAGGTTAAGGGACCAGAGAGGGTTGCCAGGAGGGCAGAATCTCCTCTGTGTCACAAGTACATAGGGGTGTGCTCTTGTCAGGGGGACATCAGAAAAGAAATGGTCCATTACTGTATAGGTATAACCCTCCTCCCTCCTCCACACACACACAAAGATATTTCCTCTACCCTCTGCCCTCTGGCCCCTTCTGTACCTAAAGCTTCTGGAAGGGACAGGATGTTACCTCGTTGTTGGTGCCGACATCCAGCAGGACAGGGAGGCACTGCTGTGGGTTCACCCCTCCGCATGCTGTGTACAGGGCCAGCTTGCCCACAGGAATGCCCATGCCATAGCAGCCCAGGTCTCCCAAGCCCAGGATGCGTTCCCCATCAGTCACCACCACAGCCTGAAAAACACAGCAGGGTGTCATCAATTAAGGTCTGTGCCTCCTGTGACAAAGGGCTCCTTTTAAAAGCCCTAGCAGTAACAGGGGCCAACACTTGCAGTGCTGGCATCCCATATGGGCACCAGTTCGAGTCCTGGCTGCTCCACTACTGATACCTCTCTGTGCTATGACCTGGGAAAGCAATAGAAGATGGCCCAAGTCCTTGGATCCCTGCAACTGCATGGGAGATCTGGATGACGCTCCAGGCTCCTAGCTTTGGATATTCCCAGCTCCAGCCGTTGCAACCATTTGGAGAGTGAATCAGTGGATGGAAGACTCCCTCCCTTCCTCCCTCCCTCCCTCCCTCCCTCTGTAACTCTGACTTTTAAATAAATAAATAAATCTTTAAAAAAAGCATAGCAACACAACCCAATGCCTACTGATTTTGCTGGGGCTGGCACAGCTTATTTAGGATAAGGCCAAAGGATTTATTCAACAGCAGGTGGCCAGTCCTTTCTGGCAGGTGGGAAGAAACTCCACTGAGGTGAGATGACAGCAAGACACCTGCCCTCCATACTGAGATTCAGGGTCAGGGGAAATCAGAGAAACAGGAAGAGTTGGTAGATAATTGCTACTATTCACTCACCCTCAGAGAACCTCAGATAGGGTCAGCCTGAGACTTGGGTGCAGGGAAGGCAGGAAGGGAGGAACATCATGAAAGGAACAAGTGAAAAACAGTGTTTGTGCTCCTGCTGCAGCTCCAAGGTTTAGAAGCCAAACCAAGTGCTCTTCAGCCTGCACCTGGGATGTGGCAATCCAATGTGCAAAGGCTGTAGCTTCTGTTACATTTTCTAGGATCAGTTTTATGGGAAATCAGGAAAAGCCTCATACTGAGCTGGGAATACCTTTTGCATTTGGCAAAGAATAACAGAGGGCCAACCATGTATGATATATAGTTCAAAGCCTACCTGAATTAACAGCTGTTGATGAAACTGAAGGAGAGGGCAGCATTTATCACATGATTATGATGGATTCATGTATTCATTCACTTAGGACATATGAAGGCACAGGAAAGAAGGCACATGAGGAGGCACAGGAAAGAAGACTCTTTCACAGGACTTTTCATGAAAGGAAAAGAATTGGAAGTTGTGTAGGAGTCAGACTGTGAATGGCCTTAAATGTCAGACCAAGAACAGTCTGTCAAGAGGGGCAGTGACATTGTTCATACTCATCCCACCTGCTTGCCATCTGGGGTTCCCTCCATCTCTCACCCATCCATCCACTGGAACTTGGCTTTGGGTCAGGATTAGGACCAGGTTTGAGAAATGGATGACATGGTTGGCTCCAAGCATGGTGCACAAGGATTTCATCCATTCCATCAAAGGATGATGTTGGGAACTGGAGATAAAGAGATGAAGACCCATTCGGGCTCTAGAAGAGTATGTGACTAAGTACTCAAACGGCCCATGGATGGTATCTTCCCACTTCTCTGTCTCTCTGGGATGACAGCACACATGGGCTGGTGCTGCCTTTTTACGTAAATAGATACAGAGATCTTAAGAACCCTCCTCTACTTGCAGAAAGGGGGATCTGGAGAGTGCAAGAGATTGTGAAATTCATGCTATTCACTCCCAGATTGGAACACTGCCTCAGTGGAGACTGCTCACAGATGTCTCTCAGCTGATCTTTCCCAGGAAGGGAGGTAGGTCTGAGACTGTTGTCTGTCTCACAGGTGAGCAAACAAACTTGAAACCTACATGTTCTGCACATATTTAAGTATCAGCCTCATGCCAGGCACTGAGCTGGATGTTTCCACACCAGTTATCACAGAGATTAGATGACCTAACATGGTCACCTTGCTTGTGTATGCAGTAGGCTAATATTCCAGCAAGGCTTTGGGTTCATGGTTTAGGGCTGCTCTGCTACCCCATTGGGCTGGACTAAAGCACCTGTGCTCCTGGCACAGCCTTGCCCTACCTGGGCATCACCCTCCCTTAATCTGCCTCTGGCCTCCTTTGGGCGGCTCTCCCTGTTGGAGCCAGTATTACTCTCTCCTTGCCTCTGAAGACCTCTGGGATGAGGGGCCCAAACTTGGCACTTTCCTGCTATCCCACCTATTAACTTCCTTAGTGTGGCTCCCATTAGACTCCTTTTTTATGCTGATGGGGGAGTGAATGATATGAAGTGAAAACAGGAAACCAGCTATTCCCCTGATACCCCGAGATGGGGACAGGGCTCTGCAGTGCTGCCTCCCAGCCTGGAAATGTCCTGGAGCATTCAACTGTGCACCTGTCTCCTCTGAGGGAATGCCTCATCTCCACATCTTGTCCCTCCTAGATCCTAGCCTATTTGTGATTGGGTTCTTGCAAGTTTCACAATCAGACCATTTACCTAGCTTCTTTCTTTCTTGCAATGTCCCCTGCTAACCAACATCAGATTCATTGAATCAAAAGGCCATTTGATTTAAAGTCTTACAAAGACTTCTGTTTGTAGAACAGAGCCCAAAATGCTTAACTCTAGAATGACCTGGGCCCAGTGTACCCCTGAAGCTTACCTCCTGCTACAGGGCTCCACACAATTGCCCCTTTCTGACAAACTGGCTTCCTCACACCTCCAAGATACACTCTGCATCCTCCCACAATCTCTCCCTCTCAGCTTCTGTTTTCCTCTCTTCCAGGGGACTTTATCCCCATTCTCCAGCAGTGCCAACCTTACCCATCACAAAGCAATGTGATTTCTGCTTCCCCTGAACTGTTAGCACTTGTTATATGTACTACTTACTTCCTGTTGCCTGCCTGCTTCCACAAACATTTACTGGGTACCTACTACATGCCAAGACCCATCAAAGGTACTACTTAAAATTTGATAGTGATAGCATATGTATTCATATTTAACATTTTTTGAAGGCACATTTCATCTCACCCAACAGTCAAAGATTAATGACGAGGGCTTTGGAGTCTGCTACTGGTACTTGAATCTAGGGTCCTTGATGAAGTACCACATGAAGTATTGGGCAAGTCTAAACTTCCATTTTCCATGAAATGAATGTAATAATAATAATAATAATACTGGTACCCAACTCATCAGGTTGTTTAAAGATAAAATAAAATATATTTCATTTTACCCTGGTTTCTTACACAACGTAGGGTGACAATGAATGGTTGCTGGTATAATAATGATGTTTATTATTTAGGAGTAGCTATGATCATGGGCTGCCCACAGCACTGTCTATATAACCCTCTCCTCTTCTGTTTCATCATCCCCTCTCATCTTCCCTTTTATCCTCTTCCTCTGCTTTTCTCCCCACACCATAAATAATGCACACTCCTTAGTTTCAAATCTTGGTTCCACTCCTCACTTGCAAAGAACCCAGCCTCTTAGCTTCCTTGTCTACCAAATCCCTACTTCTTACAGAGCTGTCAGGAGAATCCAATGAGTTAATCTACATAAAGCACTTGGCACACTACCACATGAAGTGGATATGGTGATGTGTAGCCCATATTCCGCTTCAAGAATGAAGGACTTATTTACTCAGCTATACCCTCAGCTGTCAGCCCACTTGGGAATCTCCTTGACTGAAGACAGCCACCTTGCCCAAAGTCACAGTCTCTTCCAGGAGTGTCCTGCAAATCATGACTGAGAAATTCAGGGATGCAAAGCCCTGCTCTCTTGCCCCACCTCCTCATGACTTGGAAAACCAGCTCCAGAGCCTCATGGGGTCTGCCAAGTCTTTCTGGAGACCTCATGCAGCCTGCTCTCTCCTTTGGCTCTGTCTTTCTCTCTTCCCTTCCACAGATGTTGACCTAAGAACAATGCCTTACATGTGAATTTCTATATCAGAGTATCTGAGGGAATCCAACCTTTGACATGGAGCATGGTGTGAAGTTAGTGCAAAGGGGACTTGTGCCTCATAGGCAGGCAGTAAACACTGGCAGTCTGATCCAAGTTTAGGCACCCAAGTGGCTGGTGCCCAGTGGCAGAAGATGCTCCCTTGACCCTACCCCCAGCTATCTCTCAGCACCTCTCTTCCCAGAGCTGTTTGGCCTGAGTGTGGGAGAGATTTAGGAGCTTGGGAAAATGGTTGGGGAGGGAGAAGTTCTCAAATAAGCCTTCTTCTGGCTCTGGGCAATGGCTGCTGTGGGAAAGATTCGGAAAAGCAGTTCTCACTCCTCTTTGTGATTTATGCTGGACAGCTCAGGGTGGCCTGGCCCGGCCTGGCCTGCCTCCTCCTGTCTGAACAAGAGGGGCCCATAAAAACTCATGGTCTTCCCCAGCCCCATTTCCCTCCCTCCTATTTCTCTTATATCTCAGTCTGCATCTCTGCTTTCACCTGGGAAATCACAGAAAGTCATTTTCTTTTTTTGAACCTTCCACGTTGATTCTTAAGCTCTTCTGCATTCTCTCTTCTCACCAGCTGGACAGCCAGCATTTTCAGGGCCTGAACCCACCTGCACCTTGAAAAGCTCTATCTTCACCCTCAACAGCTGGGGACTGGTGGCTCAGCAGCAAGGCTCTGGCTTGGCACCAGCCCTTCAGGTGGGTTATGCCAGCAAGTCACTTAGCTTGGATTGCTTACCTGAGAAAAGATACACTCCTACCCAGCTTCAAGACCTGTCTCAGGGGTTCCCAAAGCAATCCTTTTCCACTCTGATTAAGGGACTGCGTGCATCAAATCCAATAGTGAAGGCATCCCTCATCAGTTCTGAAGGGCCATGAGAGAGACAATGAGCAGAGACTATCCAGTTTTCAAGGCAACTGGAGAGAGCACATCAGGACACAAGGAAGACTGAGGCTTGGGTATGGAGCCTTTGAACCTTTGAAAGACACCCTGGGGCTTGGGTGATGGGTGTGGTGGGGAACCTCCAGAAAAGGCAGATGAGTGGAGCAGGGTGGAGGCAGGGACAAGTCAGGGCTGTCCAGTCCACTCCAGTGCTCTTGTCCCCATGGCAAACATTAGTCTCAATATTTAGAGCCTCTGGTTTTTGCACAGAACCTGAAGATCCAAGTGTTTTGATATTTTATTTATTTATTAAACAAAGTCTCTTGTTTTAAAATGTTGCCCATTAATTCAGAAGTTTTAAAACCACTGAGGGCCAAATCAAATATAGTTAAGGGTACAAATCATCTGACTGCTGTTTTGGGAACCATGATCCCTAGGTCAGGGGATCCACAGCTGCACTTAAGACATGGCATGGTGTGTGTGCCACATCCATCTCTGGCATCTTCAGTCATGACAATGTCCCTTCAAGTGCCCCTCAATGTGTTTAGACTACATCATGGTTAATCCTTACAACAGGAAAACAAAGCTCAGGGAGGTTATCTGCAAACACAGCAAATGAGTGGAAGAGTCAAGACCAGAACCCAGATCTGTCTCATTGCAAAGCCAAGGCTGGTTCCTCTACCTAATCACTGGGACCGACCCCGTGTTTCTCCAAAGTGAGATAGGAATAAAGGGTGGCAGTGACCCCAGGCATTCACCTGCTCATGCCAGGGTACTGCAGCGTGGCTGGCAGCCAGTTGCCTGTCTGTTCCTCATCCTCTGGGCTTCTTTCTTTGGCAGCACCGACACTGTGTGCTATCACTGTTTCCAGCTCAGTCTCTTTAACGAGATTGCAAGCTCCCTGAGTTTGGGCCTATGTGCCTTCTTTATCTCCAACCCCCAGGGAACTTTAACAGAATAGATGTTTAGTAAATGATGGTTTCATGTAATTACATTGGGTGCCACCAACTCAGATCTGTTCGGGTAACTTAGGTTAATCTTAGAGGCTTTGTAAGTCTGTCTCTATTATATGGGGACCTGCTTAGGTCCCATCTATTGCTGGATAACCTCAGAGCCCCTGTTTCTCCTCCTCTAAAATCTCAGTGGTTGCCATGTCCTTCTCTCTGGCAATTAACCCTCTGGTATTTAGAGAGTTCTCAAGACATGTTTATTACATTCAATTAAGGAGTATTTAGTTCCTAAGGTCCTATTTTGAATGCATATAATGGTTTCCCAGGTGCAATATGAAGTAATTTGGAAGCAGGGTCCACGTTTTTTTAAATTTTTTATCCCTTGCAACAGGGCTCTGGGTACAGTTGTGTTAAGCTGCGCCCTGGTAAGAGGAGCAACTGAAACCTGAAATCCAGCCTATGAGCTTCTCACCAAGGTCCTGTGCCAGTTTGGAGGAAGGGGTAACTTTTCCTTTACTCTATCTCTAACTTCTGATCTTTTGCATGTTTGTGGAGACTCAGTTTCTTTGTTCTTGCTACAGTTTCCAGCATATGGAAGATGCTCAACACATCTGTATACTGAGTTCGTTGCACTCAGCAAGTATCTACTGAGTGCCTACTATGCGTAAGTGTGATTGACCTGTCCACAAATACAGGAAAGACTTGTTTTCAGGACCTCAGCAGCATGTCCACTCAGGTTAGCCTGGAGTTAACTCCTCATCGAGTGAGCTGGCTTTCCTAAATGTCCTTGAGATTTTATTATAGTTTCATCCTAGACACACCCTGGAAACTTGCTTCTCTGGGACGGGAACCAAATCCTGCAGGGCCAAGGCCTGCACATAATTGGAGTCTAAGCAGATAAGCAGGAAGGAGAAGCAGAGAGCAAATCACACTCAGGCAGAGATGTACAAAATGATGGCCAGGACTGAAATCCATTGCCTTGGCTGTGGCTCAGGCCTGAAGCCTGAAAGTCAAGGTTTCTGTCCCCTGCTCTGGTTCTCAGTGTTCACACTCCCTGCAGAGAGCCAGAACTCAGTGGAACAAAAAAGAGCTATGTAGGAAAAAGCTGTATTTGGTGTCCAGCAAGGATGAGTGGGGAGGCTCAGGGAACTGGTGGGGAAGGAGGGAGAACAATGGTGAAGTTCATCAGCCTCCCAGGCAAAGTGGGGTGGTGTGCATGCTGGACCTGAGAGTTACTTATATACTATAGCTGGTCAGCTCCAACTCTTCTCCAGGACATGTGCTCCAAATGCCCCCAGCAGCCAGCAGGTATTTCACATTTTTGCATCACCCATTTTTGTTTCCAGAAATGACAAGAATCTTAGATGCCAGAGACCCTTAAACTCTTCCATAGAAATTCCGATGGCAGGGAAATATCTGAGGAGTTAGCCAGAAGCTAATAAATTTCTACAAAGTCACATATTTTATATTTAAAAACAAATGCAACTTCTATATTCCATGACATATCTTGTTTGTTATATACAAATGTTTTCTCCATAAAATTTTTTAGTAAAATTAATTCTCCAATAAAGGGTGTTGGGTTTGTTATTCTGTATATATACTGCCCCACCCTCACTGTTTAGATCTGGGGTGAACATACCCAAGTGTGAAGATACTCTGTATCATCAGCTTTTCCTCGTGGTGCAGGATGTCCTCACTTGTAGTCTAGTCTCTCCTATGCCTGACTATCCGAACTCTGTACCTTAACTTAAGGTCCAGTCCAATGTCACTTCCCACATGAAGTCTTCCCATATTCCCTTCAAGTCATCTTTGCCTCTTGGAACATTTTAAACTCTTATTACGTATCTCATCCATCTCTGATGAAGTTCCACCCCATCAGTCATTAGTGTCTCTGTCACAACAGGTCAGCTCTTTGAGAAGAGGATCTACATCTGATTTCTCCCTCTATCTACCATGAAAACTGGCACTGTATATTTAGTAGACACTCAATACATGATGGACAAGTCTTTATAATAATAATAAGAAGAATAAAGAATAAACCAGTTTCTCAAGAGGGCTTGGCTAATGTAAAAACTACACTGTGGTATGTTTTTGCTTGGCTGTAGAAAGTCCATGATCTGGGCTTAGGATAATGGCTCACTTTATGGCTAGAAATTACTGTGGTGCAAGTTGAAAGGATCCTCTCAACAATAGAGCCACAGCAATGAAAACAGAATCATCCCCCCCCCCTTTTTTTTAGAATCATACCTTAATATTGTCTTCTGGCCAAGAGTTCAGCATTGTTGCAAGGTGACCCTTGTCATGGATAGTGATAAACAGCCCACTAAGAGAAAGAAAACACATACAAAATAATCAGGCAGTTAGATCAGGAATAGAGCCAAGATCATTACTGTATCACCCTATCATTTAATTTTACCCATAGACCTAGAGGGGGAAAGATCCCTGCCTGTTATAATTTGAACATTATTTGATGCCTGAACTCATGCAGGACTTTAAATACCAAAGCCATAAGTCAGTGGTACAAGAGGGTAGAAACAAACCAATTCTGGTGTTGGCAGGAGGTTTTTAGGTCATTGGGGGAGGAAGTGACATCAGAAGGAATTTCTTGCAAGTGGATTTTCATAAAAGCTTGAGTTTTGGCCCAAGCTACTTCCTTTGTTTCCTGGCTTGCCATGTGACCCTTCTTCCACATGTACTCCACAATGCCATCTGCAGCCTCGCAGAGGCCCAGTCATTGGGGTTACTTGATCTTGGTCTTGAACTTTCAGAACTGTAAGCCTAACTTAACCTCTTTTCTTTATAAAGTAGTTGCCTCAGGTGTTTCGCTATAGTAATGAAAACCTAATTATCACATTACTCAAAGCCCCTGAGCTTTGATGGCCCTGCTCTGGAACTTCCTCCAATTGCTCCTCTCCACAGGGCCAAGAGTTCCTGGGATCAAGAGGTGTGCCCACACAGAGGCTGTGTACACCAGAGTTGTTGTCCTCTTCCCTCCCTCTAGATCAGGTAGTAGGGCCCCACAGTCTCCTCACCAAATGGCCCATGGTTGCTTCCTGGAACCATGGGAGCCTCTCCTCCAGTTCTTCCTCCTGAGTACAGACTATATTGCATTTGCTAGACCTTCAGATCTAGGGCTGAGACTGTGCCACACGGGTTGTGATGTCTAGACATGTGCATGAGGTCCCTGCAATGGGGGATGGAGTTGGCAAGGGAAGAGAGGTAGGGTGCCAGTCATGAGCCAGTTTTCTCTGCACCCCTGGAGTCTGAAAATTTCAAATTCAAAAGTGACCTTCCAGAGCATCCTGAGGGTATATTTGCAAAGAAGGTTGGTGCAACATATTTTATTTGAGTTTATTAGATTGATTTAGCACTTTTAATATTTAGATCTAATGATGTGAACCCGAGTCTTACGGGATAAGAGAATATGTGTACATACCTGTCAGGGGAGGGATAGTGATACTAAGGATAGCAAGTCATTTGTTCCACTTCCCTCTTTCCCTTTTTGTTAAAATTTTTTTGTCCAGTGCATTGAAGACACAGGCTTCTTTTGCTCATGAAATGTCCACAGTTAAATCGATTTGTCTGTGTTAGGTATAGAGTTATGTGGGAGAAGTTTCTTCCTCATTTAGATGCTTTATCTAAATCAGAGAGGGCTTCCAAAGAATGCTTTTCATGGCTTCACAAAGTATTCAGATTTCGTGATTTACTATCCTAACAATGCCCTAGTGAATATTGACACGTCACTTGGTCAAACTCTTTGTTCTCATCAGTCTCCTGGAGCCCAACCCTGGAAAAATGCCTTTTCTGTTTCCCAAGAGCCTGCACCCAAGTACCCAAAGTTAATTGAGAAAGAACTCAGTTAAAACTCACAGGGCAAGCTGATTGATACCACCACAAATTCATCAAGGCAAACCTTGTAGACTCCCAATACTGGTCAGTCTTTGTTCTTAGTTTCTCTGGTCAATTCACTGTTTCTATTCTGCAAAACTCTATGCTCCTCAAACCTACAACTGCCTCACCTTCTTTCTCACTCCATTTGGTGAAATCTCTGTCATCTCCCACCAACAAACCTACAGACCCTGCATCTTCAGCTATCCCCGTCGTTTCTTTTGTTCCAGGGAAAATTGCATGCTTTACATGGTTGATTATCCCTTCTACCCCACTGTACCTTCCCTGCCTAGATTTTCCTTCATTTTTCCTAAAACATACCTAAGTCTTTGTCATCCTAAAAGCAAAACCAGACTTCTGGTAGCAACAGAATAACTTGAACAGAATGTCCTTTCTGCTGATAACATAATTCAATTATTTATTTTGGCCGACACCGCGGCTCATTTGGCTAATCCTCCACCTGCGGCACCAGCACACTGGGTTCTAGTCCCGGTAGGGACGTTGGATTCTGTCCCGGTTGCCCCTCTTTCAGGCCAGCTCTCTGCTGTGGCCCGGGAGTGCAGTGGAGGATGGCCCAGATCCTTGGGCCCTGCACCCGCATGGGAGACCAGGAGGAAGCACCTGGCTCCTGCCTTCGGATCGGTGCAGCGTGCCGGTCTTAAGGCGCCGGCCGTATCGGCCATTTGGGGGGTGAACCAATGGAAAAAGGAAGACCTTTCTCTCTGTCTTTCTCTCTCACTGTCTAACTCTGCCTGTCAAAAAGAAAAAAAAAAAAGAACCTAGCATTCTATCTTTAAAAAAATTATTTATTTTAAAATAATTTATTATTATATTATAAAATTTGGATATAGGTGAGTCTATCTGCCTACCTATCTCACACACACACACACACACACACAGGAGCATCAAAATGTTCATAGAAAAATGGAATTAAAATAATGTGAATTTTCTTGAATTTGTTGAATCTTCTTTGTGCATAGATATAAATTATGTTTTATATTCCAGGGCACTTCAAAAAGTCCATGAAATGGACCACAAAGATAAAATTATTTTGGTGCAAAAGGTTTTTAAATTCATGCATATAAGGGGGTTTCAAAAAGTTTTTGAAAAACATATATCATGGAAAAAAATCCATGAATTTAAAAATATCTTTGCACCAAAATAAACTTTTTTTTTTTTTCAATTTCACCTTTCACTGACTTTTTAAAGTTCCCTTGAATGTATAGTCAAGACAATGGAGGTTGGCCAAAAGCAGGCAGCAGCTGAAAGGGGATCTACCTTCGAAAGCAGGGATTATATCATAGGATTTGATAGTTTGCAGCTTTTTGCCTAAGGGCAGTCCAATCTGCAAGCAACTCATGGCAGCAGAAAGTCAGTTTTACTAGCTTGAGGTAACAGAGAACAGAGCTGGAACCAGAAGAGCGGCCAGGAAGTTTCATGAAAGGAAGGAAATTCTGGAATCGATAGAGATGCAGAGGAGATGAAGTCCCAAATCAGTGCAGAAAACCTGCCCAAATCATTGACTGACCATTCAGCTATGCACACACAGAGGAGCAGGGGGGAAAAAAGCTGCAGCTGGAAGCTGAAAGAATACAGCCGAGATTAGAAGAGACAGAGCTGGAATCTGAGTCCAGCCAAATTAACTCCCTTCTGGAACAAAAATTAGTGTTTTTTTTTTTTGAGAAACAAAACAGAATCCAGAGTCCATAGAATCCAAAGTGCATAGAGGTCCATTATGATAGTTTACTTTATATATCTTTGAAATTTTCCATAATAAGAAAATGAAAACAAAATAAAACATCAACAAAAATACCACTGGACCTCAATCTACTCTCTTGACCTCTACATTCCTTGCTGGGACTGTTCTTTTTTCTCTCCTCCCTCCCATTATCAAACTTCTTGCGAACATTGTCTACACTAGCAGTCTCCATTTTATTCATCTCCCACTCATTCTTTGATCTACTATCATTTGTCTTTTCTCAGCAACCTGCTACTAAAACTTCTCTTGCTAATCTAACAGTGATCTTCATGTCCCTAAATGTCGGGGACTCTTCATTCTCCATCTCCTTTGGCTTCTCAGTTAGAACTTGACACTTTCAATCACTCCCTTGCCCAAACTTTGGCTTCTGAGACTCCAGTTCTTTGAGTTTTCCAGCCATTACATGGTAAAATTCCTCGAAAGTTTGTATTATTTCACTTTCCTTCTTACTCTCACTGTTTCTCTATGTGATCTCATCAATGCCTAAGGCATTTGGTCAATGACTCAAATATCTGTAGACCAAAGTTTCTCACCTTTGGCACTAAGGACATTTTGAGTTGACTAATTCTTTGCCGTTGAGGGGTGAGGTTGTCTTGTGCACTGGTAGGATGTTTGGCAGCATCTCTGGCTTCTACCCACTAGATGCCAGTAGCACCCTATTGTGATAAACAAAAATGCTTCTAGACTCTGGAAAACACCCCTTGAGGGGACAGAATCAACCTTGGTCTTATAGCCATTGCTCTAAACCTTTATGTTTAACTGCCTAGCTGACATCATCCTTTGAATGTGTCAAACTTAACATTTGCCCTTCAAACTTAAACATTCCTAAGATCAAATTTATGACCTAATCTTCTACCACTTTGACTCAAAGACAAGACAAAACAAAGATCCATTCCTCTCATTCTCTGGTTGTCAGCCACACTGGCCTTTTATTCCTTTACCATTTCATAGACTGTTCTCTCTGCCTGAGATAACCTGACTTTATTTAGTGAATTTCTACTCATTCTTTTGATTATTTCTAAGCCAAAGTAGGGACTCTCTGTTATATATGTTCAATATACCTCTTCCTATACAAACAAACTTATCATAATTATTCATGTGGCTATTGGTTATTTAGTTAATATCTTCTTAAAAAAGATTTATTTATTTATTTGGAAGATGGAGTTACAGAGAGGCAGAGGCAGAGAGAGAGAGAGGTCATCCATCTGCTGGTTCACTCCCCAGATGGCCACAATGGCTGGAGCTGTGTTGATCCAAAGCCAGAAGCCAGTAGCTTCCTCTGGGTCTCCCACACGGGTGCAGGGGCCCAAGAACTTGGGCCATCTTCTACTGCTTTCCCAGGCCATAGCAGAGAGCTGGATCGGAAGCAGAGCAGCCAGGACTTGAGCCGGCACTCATATCGGACGCTGGCATCACAGGCAGCAGCTTTATCTGCTACGCCACAGCACTGGCCCCGTAGTTAATATCTTTCCACCTCATTAGACTGTAAGCCTTTTGAAGGCAAGGTGTGTTATATGTTTTTTTGATAGTATTCACCGTGATATTCCCAGGCTTAATCCATAAAAGATGCTCAAGACATCATTTTTTTAATAAATGGAGAAATGAATAAATGAATGATGATGATAATGCTTGAGGGATAAGAATGAAAAGTGTTGAATACGTTGGATGAGAGTTGAAATAAAGGCAGTGTGTGTGTTATGTTATATCCTGCTCAAGGCATGCTTCCGGCTATGTGGGGTATGCTGGGCTCTGTTGAGTCCTGCGGCTTGGAGTGGAGACATGAGCACATGGCATGTGGTGGATGGGCAGAGTAAGTATTTGAAGTAGCTCACTCATAAAATTGAAAGCAAGTTTCCTGTGTAGGGTACTAGAATGTGTCACCTCCAACAAGTCTGTTTCGCTTAGGTATTATTTTAAACTTAAGGCCATTGAGAATTGGCAGGCACAGGAAAAATTCTAAGACCAGGGGCACAAATTTTCCTTCTGTGGGAGTGATTCATATTTATCAAAAACATTTTCCATTTGTAGGAGATCCCACCCCCCCCCCAAACCAGGAAGAAGAGGACTCATCATTGGAGAAGGCATTACCTTAAATCTGCATTTAAGTCAGACCAGAAAACCCGTGTTTACTATACTTCTCATGATCACTTTCTTAAGATTTTCTCTCCCCTCACGCCCCAAAGCCCCAAACTCCATTCATTTATTTTATCTTAAAAATTTCTTTAAGCCCAAATTCTAACCATTGCTTTGGGTTACCCTTTGCTGGGTACTCCTATGTGGACATGCATGATGCACATGTTCAATGTCTGTTGTTTTTCTCTTAATGTCCTTAGCTGGTCTAATTTATTCCCTCTCTGGATCATGAAAAAATGGATGGCTCTAAATCATTAGAAATTCTTATCAATAGAGAAGGCACCAAGTTAAATCTATGTACTGTTTTTTCCCTGGCTGTTTCGCCAGGACTGTGTGCTCCTCAACATCCTTCTTTCTTTGTTTCAGCTGAAGATGGTATCAAAGCCTGACCTCAAAGCCAAGACTGCAAGAATTACCTACTCCCTGAGCATCTCCCACGTATACATGGGGTATACACATCCTTCAGATTTCTGTTTGTTTCTCACTTTTCAGTCTGTCTTTTGTTATAATAGTCCATCCCCAAGAACTAGAACTTGAACTAAGAACTAGGAGGGGTCGAGAGAGAATTATTATTTTTCCTCCCACACATAAGGAAAGGAGGCCAATTCTTTTAATTAATTCTTTTAATCTAGAAGAACTGGACCCCAGGCTCAAACTCACTGATGACTCACTGAGTGACTTTAGGGAAGTCACCAAACTGACGCTAACTAATCCCTTTGACACCTCCCTGGCCTCTTAATGCTCTTAGCTTGGTCCTGTTTTAGAAATGTCTCATCCAAACCGCTCTGGTTCTTGTCATCCCCCAGATGCAGCCTCTGTAAGATACATAAAAACAGCCTCACATATTTAGGGGTTATATCCATTTTCTATTGTAGACTTTAGCAAAACTCTGGTGTGGTTAATTCTAAAAACAGGAAAAATGTGGTTACTGAGATTATCTGGTACAATAAGATGAGAAAAAGGAAAGATACTTAAAATGAACATATTTACATTCAAATTTAAACTACTTAAATTTCAAAAGGCCAGGGGCCAGCGCTGTGGCTCAGCAGGTTAAGGTCCTGGCCTGAAGTGCTGGCATTGTGAGGAAAATGGCTCAGTCTTATCTATGGCGTGATCTACACCCTGACACCATCCTAGGCCCTAACCCCCTCTGCCATTGCTGGAAGCCAGGTGGCCACATGGCCCAACCACCAGTGTCAAGCTGCACCCCCATCCTAATGGGATTCACTGCTCCTGCTTCCCTGCCCACCCTCCAGCAAAGTTTTAAAAGGATCTGTTCCTGAACAGTGGCTCTCTCCTGCTCGCACTCCTCTCTCTTGCCTCTCTCTCTGGCTCCCCTCTCTCCTCTCCTCTCTGCACTCTCTAGCCTCCTCTTTCGCTCTCTCTCCTCTCCTGATCTTTTTTTTTTTTTTTTTTTTTGACAGGCAGCAGAGTGGACAGTGAGAGAGAGAGAGACAGAGAGAAAGGTCTTCCTTTGCCATTGGTTCACCCTCCAATGGCCGCTGCGGCTGGCGCACCACGCTGATCTGAAGGCAGGAGCCAGGTGCTTCTCCTGGTCTCCCATGCGGGTGCAGGGCCCAAGCACTTGGGCCATCCTCCACTGCACTCCTGGGCCACAGCAGAGAGCTGGCCTGGAAGAGGGGCAACCGGGACAGAATCCGGTGCCCCGACTGGGACTAGAACCCGGTTTGCCGGCGCCACAAGGCAGAGGATTAACCTATTGAGCCGCAGGCGCCAGCCCTCCTGATCTCTTTCTTGATCTCTCTTAGGCTCTCCTCCCTTTTTCTCCTTCCTCGCCCCTTCCCTCCATTCTGCTGGGTTTTTCTACAATACACTCTTTTCCTTACTCTGGTGTTTAGTGTGTTTTGTGGTGACCTTTCATCGGTGCCAAAACCTGGGACCTTACAGGCATCCCATATGGGCATTGGTTCTATTCCTGGCTGCTCCTCTTCCTATCCAGCTCTCTGCTATGGCCTGGGAAAGCAGTACAAGATGGCCCCAAGTCCTTGGGCCCCTGCACCCTCATGGGAGACCTGGAAGAAGCTCCTGGCTCCTGGCTTTGGATTGGCACAGTTCTGGCCATTGCAGCCATCTGGGGAGTGAACCAGCAGATGGAAGACCTCTCTCTCTCTCTCTCTCTCTCTCTCTCTCTCTCTCTCTGCTTCTCCTCTCTCTGTGTAACTCTAACTTTCAAATAAATACATAAGTCTTTAAAAAAAATTTCAAAAGACCAGTCCTCATTTTTTGCTTGTATTATTTCATGTTTTGCAGTGGTCACGCTGCAAAAACACCTTCTGAAATGTCCTAAGAGCTTTTAACCACTTCTCAAAGTGCTTTTCTCCAAATGAACCTAAAATGCACCTAAAAATGGCTCCAAAAGTGTTGTGGTGGATGGGGATTTTGAAATGTCTTGTCCAAAGAACTCATTTTATAAAAATTAAAGGTGAGGTCCAGAAAGGCTAGGTGACTTGTCCCGGGTCACACGTCCCACAAGCAGCAGCACCTGACTGGACCAGGGTCCTGAGTTTCCTTCTCCTCCCACTGCCCCAGAACGCCTGTTCTGACAAACAGCTAGAAGCACAGAATGAAGTGCCTAGCAGAAATGCATATTGGGAGCATTGATGAAATATTTTCTTTGGTGTATGTTGGTGAGGAAGCAAAATGTGCAGGGCCAGGGATTCTGCCGATGAATGGATCACAGGCCCTAGCAGGACTGTAGAGAGAGCTGTCTAGTGCATCCACCCATCCCTTGGCAGTTATCCCTAGATAACTCAGAAAGACGATACTCCCAGGGAAGAAAACCTCTTTTTCCATGCCCTCTGCAACCTAGTCTTGGGTTTAGCAACTGCTCACTTGGGGATACAATTCTCTCCACTGGTAACTGATAACTGGTGATGGGATTGGTTCTTATCTGTTTGCACAAGGCTGTAATCAAGTGAGGAATGCAGACACTCATTCCTCTGCATTCCTTAGTGGCTTCAGAGAGATATGAGGGGGTCTTCAAAAAGAAATGTGTATGATTTGTATAGAAAATGTGTATTATGAAGAATCTGCATACATTTCAGAAAATATTTTGTACTAAAGTTAACTTTTTAAAAGAATTCTATTTTCCATGAACTTTTTGAGGGTCTCTTCTCTCCAGAGATCCCAGGAGTGCTCCTCCTAGGCCTGCTGAGTCCTACCATGAGGCCTCAGACTTACATGCTTCCCTGAGCGTAGAATGGAGATTTTCAAGTTATTTCCAGGAAGAGAAAGCTCTGACCAGGGATAAGGCTGACAAGGTCGCAACAGACTCAAGTGAAGTTCCAGAGGAACTTCCAAGGGAAGATAGCATAGACCAGGTATTAAATGTACACTGCAAACTCAGCACCTGGCCTCAGATCCTGGCTCTGCCACTCACTGGCTATGCGGCTATGGGCAAGTTATTTCCCTCGCTCATGTTCCTCATGTGGAAAATGGAAGAAGGGAAAACACCTGCTTCATGCCATTATTGCAATGATTAAAGAAGGCAGAGCACAAGTACAGAAGAACACTGCAGTGTCTGCTGGCATATAGCAAACACTCAACAAATGGTAGTTTTTAATATTGTTGATTTAGTTTGTGTTTAAGAAGGCAGCTTGGGGGTCAGATGCCTGGATTCAATGCTGACAAAATGTCTAGCAAGGTACCTGGCTCATAGTTAGAGCTTGATAAGGTAACTCATTGTGTATCAGTTTTTTAAAACTAGAATTGTACCTCAATGTATGTGATTGTCAGGAGCCATGACTTATAGTGACATGTTCCTTTTCCTGGTGGAATCGGAAGATGGTTGTAAATAAAATTGGGCAGGTAGAACATCTCCCATTATGTGGTTCAGATAAGGGGCACAAAATGAAAGGGTCTTTGGTGATGCACAACTGGGATGAAAATCTTCCACGTTCCCTGCAAGAGCTAGCAGTATCCAAGGAGGCCGAAAGGCACACAAGTCGTAGAAGGAAAACATTCATTCATTCATTCACTCACTCAGTGAGTAAGGCCTTCTGGGGCCCTGCCCTCTATGTGCATTACACTAATGCACAGGCAACACTTCTGGGCGGGCATCATCACAGTGTTACAGTAAACCGGGAGGTAGCCTGTGAGAGTGGAGACTTCTGGGATCCAGATACAGGTCTCTCGGGCCTCGGAAACATGCCCCTTTAGACGTGTGACGTGAGTGAGTCACTTCACCTCTCTGTGCCTTAGTTTTTTCATCAGCAAAATGGGGAGCATGGCTTCTCCATTAGAGTGCCTGTAAGTCTCAACAGAGGCAAGTTCGCAGGATCCTTGCATGCTGTACAGCCCTGGCGACACACCAAGCTTAGTGTTTCTCTGACCTTGCGCAGTATGGTAAGTGTGAGAGGGGGGTGGTAAAGTGAGGCTCTTGGATTGCAGCCAGCTCTGGTTTCCTGGCAGCTCTGTACAGGCAACCAGGGTGGTAATTCAGGTGCCAAGGCATGCTCTGTGTTCCACAGCTGGGTCTATTCCAGTCATCTCTCCTTGAGCAGGAGCCAATTTCTGCCCCTGGAATGAATGATGTCCTGCAAGCTTTTCCTCTGACAGCTGGTGTGACGCGTTCAAAGGCCAATGTTATCATCTCACTCTGAGGCACAAAGGGAGGCAGGAAGGTGGGAAGCCTCAGGAAGCCTGGGCCTGGCTCTGAGGCACAGAGACATTTCCAGCTTTTGAGCCAATTGCAGGCTGCTGGAGATCCCCAGGTGCTACATATCCTGCTGTGAGCTGATGCAACCTACACTCATCCCGGCTGAGGGTCCTCTGGATAATTAATGAGAACAGTAAGATGGGCATCTGGGACAGAAGCAGTCATGGGATTCTGGCTGCTAACAGCTACTGATTGGAACAGGACGAAAACAAAACCAATTTTAGCTACTGATGACTTCTCTCAAGTTTTTTTCCTGTTAACTTCCCAGGAAGTAATTTTGGAACTTGAGAGGGAAGAAAAGATGTATTTATTGACTGTGGCAAGCTGCCTACTTATGGAATCCAGGGTTTAAATGAACAGATTCCTTGCTCTACATAAAATTCAGTATGTTCCTGAGAAGTTTTGAGTAAATAAAATATTTAGACCCCAAATGGCATTTTTGGGACAAGATGGTATTACATATGTGCTTGGGAGAATGCTGTTTAAACGAAGCTTGAAGGGCACTGCAAGGGGACACACATCGCTGTCCGTGCTTTGTGGCTTTCAGAAGTTTGGACTTTCCTACTGCAGCTAATAGAAACAAAACACAACAAAGGCATTCTCTTAGGTTGGGCCCACTGACCAAGCCTAAGGGGGAGTGGCGGGAGATGCATGTGATGTGGCTCCTCCTGCCTGGGAGCTTTGAGGCAAATACACAGGGAGGGAAAGGAATGGATTTGTGTTGAACAAAAATCGCACTGGGCACCTAATGATTCTTTCCCATACTTAGTTAATAGGCAGATTTGGCGTGGACTGTTAATCCTGGCGCATGATTCAAAGTCTTCCTATCCACGCGTGGAAGCAATGTGTTCTATTTCCCATCTAGATTCTGTTCCCTCTTCCAGGCATTGGTATGCTGGCCTTCCACGATTTTCTGAAATGAAGCCGAGCCTGAGGACCTGCTCTGGCCAGTGCGTCTCATGAGGAAGCAAGATGGCCCTTGTGGGTAGAAGTGCTGAAGGACCAGTGTGTGATTTACCCATTTCTTCTTTTTCCCTTTTGCCTACTCCGATAGCCTGTGTCCTGGAGTGAGGGTGGTAGAGGTGGGAGGCAGGAGCACATGATGCAGAAACACAGGATAAACCTGGTTCTGATCATTCAGGTTGTGAGGTCGTTTGTTCTTCAGCATAACCTAGCTAGGGTACACTTTGTTCAGCAAAATGTTTCAGATGCCCAATATGTGAAACACAATATTGGCACCCTGTAGAGCAGAGGTGAGGACTGCCCTTTGCCTTTGAGCTCACTGCTCACTGCTTTTCATCTCTGCAGCCAGTTAACCAGAACAGAATTCTGACAATGACAACAAAGGAGAATGTTCCTTATTGGAAATGGTGTTGGCACTGAGAGGTAGTCATTGATGTTTAGGTTACTTATTATGTCCCCAAAGCACAGCTCCTCCTACTAGACTGCATGTTCCATGAGGGCAGGACAGCATCTGTTATACCCACTGCTCTAACCCAGGGCTCAGATGGCACCAGGCACACAGCTGCCACTCCACAGGCAATAGATATGTCAGGTTTGGTAACTGGTTCAGAGCGTGAGTGCTGAAATTGGGCAGCTCTGGAACTTTATGTTTGCAGTTATAAAACTGTGCATATAATAATACTTCAAGGTTTCTGTGAAGATTAAATAAAATCAGTCTAAACAGGTTCATGGCACAGTGCATGGCATGTATAAATGTGTCATAAGTGATCATTACTTATGCTAGAGATGATGATGTATTTAAATATTTCTGGGTTATAGAAAATCCCAAGCCATTTGAATTGTGTTCCTCTAAAAACATGTTGAAATGCTAACCCTAGGTACCTATGACCTTATTTGGAAATAAGTCTTTGCAGATGTAATCAAGTTTCTGTGGCATTATTAGGGTGTACCCTAATCCAACAGGACTTCTTAGGTGTCCTAAGAAGAGAAAACAGGGATACACAGAGAAGAGGGCCACATGATGCTGCAGGTAGCGATTGGAGGTATTCACCAATACCCAAGGATTCTTGGAAACACCAGAAGCTGGCAGAGGAGGGAAGGATTCTGCCCTACAGGTTTCAGAGGGAGGATGATCCTGCTGACACCTTAATTTCAGACTTTCAGCCTCTAGAACTGTGAGGCAATCCATTTCTGTTGCTTTCAACCCCTCAGTTTGTAGTATTTTGTTACAGCATTCCCAAGAAGCCAATACACCGGGTATGCATTTTTTGGTGTAGTAGCCATGGGTAGTGGTGATCACAATTCCTTCCCTGTACATTTCTTAAAACTCAGAGGCTGTTGGAATTTCACAAGGGCAAGTGCAGGTGAGGTTTCCTCCCCCCAACAAAGGCCTGTAAATTACATCACTATCTCCAGTTTCCATCAGGAGCCAGAAAAATTCTCTTGAATTTTAGAATTCAGTTACATGAGAAAGAAAAACAAAGATAATGTTCACCTAGAAGAATGTTATTTCTTGAGAAAAAGACTCTTAACCCTTATCTGTGCTTGCAGAGGAGCAACCTTTAGAAATTTCCTAAAATAGAACTGGAAACAAAACAAAAAACCCCACTGAAATTGAAACGTTCATTTAAGCTTCTTGGCACCCAGTGCAACACAAAAAGAGGGCTTAATTAAAGCAGGTCAGTGACATTAGGCAAACTACTGTGGCCGGGCTCAGGAGGAGGGACACGCACTTTCAACTCAGTAACAAAGGCTCACTGTTGCCCACGAAGCCAGCATTCTACACATTTTTGGCAGGAAGGGAACCTGTCCTATGAAAACGTGCAAAAGGCTATTTTTAAAGCTTGGCAGCAATCTCCTGGAATCAACAGTACAGCAGGAGAAAGAAGGGCTAAGCAGCTCAGGAAGTAGACCTAAGAAATTTCCTAGGGCTCAGCAGGCCGACGAGCTGGAAATGGAGAGCGCAGAGGGCCCTTAGAGACCAGGAGAGGTGATTGTCCGGGCCTTGGAGGGGCTTAAGAACCACATCCTACACCGCCTTTACACAGGGCAATGTGACTGAGTTGGGGATGGGTGTCCATAGATAACTCAAGTGTTTCAGTGCTCACAATCCTCTTTCTATCCTGGGAACATCTTGACTATTTAAACCCAGGGAACAACCACAGCTAATTTCCTGTACCTTGGACAGCCCATCCTGTTTCCATTTTGTTTCCCTCTGAATGTGCCCCCTCCCTGCTCAGTGGAGGTCTCCCTTCCTTTTGACCTTCTCAAATAACAAGTGGATGTGGAGTGTGCCTGTCTTTGGAATGAAGTTAAAAGTGTGGACAGTGGTGTCTGTCTGTGTGACTGCATCACTGGGACCTCAGAGTGGGGAGGGCTTCCTGAATTTCACACGCTTGGGGTTAACAATCACCTTGACTCTGCATGGGCTTCCTGCATTCTGCTTGGTTCCAGGCGTTGTACTGCACATACGGGAAACAAGGATGACTACAACTTTTTCTCTGATCTGGAAGGGCCTTCTGACTTAGGCAGACCAAAAAGCAACACAGTACAACAAGCTAATAGAGGCATTATTGGAGGCCCGAGGAGAACCACAGACTAAGGAGGTCCAGAACGGCTGAATCACAGAGAAGGAAGAGGCAGAGCTGGGTCTAAAGGATTATGCCTCCCCCTTACTACTATGGGATGATTTTCCCAAATTATACTTCAAGCATTGGAAGGACAGAAACCACATCCTCCTCTCAGACAGGTTAATGAGTCTCCCAATATAGCTCTGTTCAGTGATTTCTGAATAGATGATCAATTCCTTCTTTCATTTCCTGAATGTGAGAATGGATCAGTTAGCGTAAGGGCAGTAGAAATATTCTCACTACTATATCTAGCTGTGCGAATTTGAGGTTACCAGATCTTTCTGAGCCTGTTTTCTTACCTAGAAAACAAAGGAAGTTAATCAGATCACCTCTAAAATCCTATAATTCTATTATTATAATCTAGCAAGACTCACAAATATTTGTAGAACGAACAATTATAAGAACATAGATTTAGAGCTGGACAGAGCTGGGCTCAAATCCCATATCCAACCCTTACTTACAATGCAGTCTTGACAGATGACTTAGTTTCTCAGTTTCTCATTACTAAAATGGATTTGTAATAATTAAACTAAATTGGTGTTAGTCTTAAGTAAAATAATACACATGCAATGTCCCTTATAAAGTAGCTTCTTGATAAATTTTAAGTTGGAAATTTAGAAAAGTTTGCCAAAGGAATAAATGTCAATTCCCTCTCCTAAACACTGAATTTTGTGCCACATTAACAGATTGGACAACTACATCTTCTGGCTTCCCTGTGTCTCACACAATTATTTTCCTTTTCACTCTCCAGAACTCACTTATCTGAATGTTTAGACTATTAAATTCAATACTATGGGCATTTATGGATACCCACCATGGAAAGTCAAGCTCATTTCTTTGGTGGCATTGTTTTGAATTTTTCCCATTTAATCGTTGGTTAAAATTTTAATAACAATACAAAACCTCTGCAGAGTAGCTTCTTCCACCTAGTCTTTGGCACTCCATGAGGTTTTGGTACAGTCCACAGTGCACTGTTTGCACACTCTAGAGAGATCATTTTGAACACAGAGGATGGAGCCTCAAAGGTGTTAGAATAGTAATCCTCGGCCGGCGCCGTGGCTCAACAGGCTAATCCTCCGCCTTGCGGCGCCGGCACACCGGGTTCTAGTCCGGTCGGGGCACCGATCCTGTCCCGGTTGCCCCTCTTCCAGGCCAGCTCTCTGCTGTGGCCAGGGAGTGCAGTGGAGGATGGCCCAAGTGGTTGGGCCCTGCACCCCATGGGAGACCAGGAGAAGCACCTGGCTCCTGCCACCGGAACAGCGCGGCGCAGCGCGCCGGCCGCAGCGCGCTACCGCGGCGGCCATTGGAGGGTGAACCAACGGCAAAAGGAAGACCTTTCTCTCTGTCTCTCTCTCTCACTGTCCACTCTGCCTGTCAAAAAAAAAAAAAAAAAAAAAGAAAGAAAGAAAAAAAGAAAAAAAAAATAGTAATCCTCAGGCCTGGACTTGACTTCTGGAAGCCCAGATCTTTGGCTTCAGGTAAATCATGTCATTATTGACTTAGCTGCCAAATGCAAAAAGTAGGAAAGAAAGAAAGAAATGAAGCCAACATGTATTTGGTTCCAATTGGGAACATTTTACAAATGTTACTTCATTTACTCACTGCCTAAGTCAGGAAGTCAAATACTATTTCCATTTACACTTAAGAAGAGTGAGGCTCACTGAGATGAAATAATATCACTGAGATACGAAGCAGCCAAAGTACGGGAACGCAGCTTAGATGCCATTATGCCTTCCTGTCTCTCTTAAGTTTTGGGAAACATCTGTAGAACACTGAGGCTTTAGAAGACAGGCTTGTAGTAACATAGAGAAAAAGCAAAAAACATCTCTATTTTTACTCCTTTTCCTCCTTCTGTAATGTGCAAATATTATATCCTGCTCCAGTTGATTTGTCTATTATGAGATGCTTTTTGGAAAGAGAGACTTGCTGGAGTCGAATTCCAGGGTTGGGGGAATTTCTCCATCTGTTCTCTTTTAATAAGAATCCTGATAAGGTATGCAAAGTATGCAAATAGTTGAAGAGGTAACTACAGCTTTCATGAAAAGCATGAGTGTATGGAAAGGCTGATGAAGAGTGCCCTGTATCTTCACCACGTCAGTAGTTGATTGAGCACGTTCTAATTAGGAGGGCAAAGACAGATCCCATCGATGGAAATTTCAGCTGACACGGACACCTGTATCCAAATAGGAACTCACTTTGGAATTTGAAAGTTCAAATTCCTGCAACTCACAGAAGCTTCCAATTAGGACGCAGAAGGTTAACACAGTCTCAGCTATTAGTTGAAACATTAACATGTGCCAAGAAACTCAGACAGAGTTGGTACAAAGGAGTTTCTTTTTCTACTGAAACATTTACTCCTCCAGAAATAATAATCCGAGAGGCTTCAGGTTCCCCTTTTCCCTAAGAAGTCACACTTAGCACTCTTCACCTTCGTTTATGGCTGGGAACATGGCACAGACTCACACATGCCTCCACTTTGTAAAACAAACAGCCTCCTGCCATCCAGTTGGCCTCTAGTTAATCTGGGTCTCTGGGCAGTAAGTTCTTTGCAAGATACCTCTCTTTTAACACAAACTTCTGATACCCAAGGCAAATCATCGTCAAACCCGAAATCCTGCAATTGCTGCCCCCCTGACTCAGCAGCACTGCCTGTGAGTCACTTGTTTATACATATGGGAAAGACAGGAATAGAAAAACATCCGATCTGCTTGTTTTTCCATAGCAGCTTTGATTAGACAAACATATTTTTTCCTACTAAGTCATACATCTCTGCAGCCTCAGTTTGAGAAATTGGCTAGGAGCTCAGGACCCTATAGAGACACACGGAAACAATAGGCTTCTAATTCAAGGCCGAGCTGAAATTGGAAAAGCTCGAATTCATTTTGTGCTAGCATTTATGAGGCAATTCTATGGGCAGGCATCTGAGTCCTATCTTGAAGCAATTTGTAAACGGAAGACCCTGCCCACTTTAATTTATCACATAAACATTTCTGGAGCTATCATTGTGTGTTAGTCATGAAAGCTGGAATTTAATAAGAGAACAGAATGCAGTTTTCAAAGAGGACAAAAGTTCACTTGGAAAGCATATGTTTAAACCTCAAGGATACTGATCGCTGGGAGCAAATGTAAGAGACAGTGATGTGCCCCAAACCAAAGGTCTGAAAAAGCCTCTCATCAGATGCAATGAAGCAGGGGGAAGCGGAGGACACATTTGACCTAATTTATTGTTTTGACTAAGTTTAACCTCAGAACTATCAATAGCTTTAAAGGAAGAAATCTCAAAACACTCAAGATCAGGAACATTCAAGGCCAAGAGGGTATTTGTATTGGAATGCTTATGTGTGCATTTCTGCTTGGGAATAAGTCTCAACTGGACCCACTCCACTTTGCAAAACATTGGTGTTATTGCAGGCTCAGATAGACTTAGATCTAAATTCCAGGTCTTCTGGCAGTAGAAGAATGACCTTGGCAAATGTCCAAATTTGAGCCTCAATGTCCTCATCTGTAAAATAGGGATAATGAAACACTTCTAATAAATGTATACGTGGTAATGAATAGATGATATATGAAAAGTAGTGATCTCGGTGCATTTGGATTGAAAGAATCTAATTTGAAATAAAGATTCAAGTATGCCACTATGGAAAACCACAAAACCACAAAGAAAAACAGAATACAGGAGGAAGAGATCCACAAAATAACCAGAAAACAATGAACAAAATGACAAAAAGATTCAAACAAATAAAATCAGAAATTCATGCAGAGACACTACAGCTGACACTAGAGAAATAAAAAAAAATCATCTGAGAATACTATGAAGAATTACATGCTAACAAATTGGATGGCCTAGAAAAAATGGATAAATTCCTAGAAACATATAACCTGCTAAGACTGGATCACAAATAAATTGAAAATCTAATGAGTAAGAACAGCAAATTAGTAGTAAGTCTCCCATCAAAGAAAAATCAGGACCAGTGGTTTCACTGCTGATTTCTGCCAAATATTTAAAGAAGAATTAATGCCAATTTCTTTCAAACCTTCATAAAATTAAAGAGGAGAGAATACTTCCAAACATGCATTTTAATAGGCCAGCATTACCCTGATACTAAAGCTAGACAAAGTCTACAGGAAACATGTTAAAACTCTCAACAAAATACTGGCATCCAAATTCAGTAGCACATTTAAAGAATTATTCAGAATGGTTCAACATATGAAAATCAATAAACAAGATTCATCACACTAAAAGAATTGACAAAAATCACAAGATTATCTCCACTTTGTAGTAAAATGTAAGGTGTAGTAAAAACATTTGAGAAAATTTAATAAATTTTCATGATTACTTCCTTCCCCCAAATTATGTATAGAAGTACTATTTCTCAATGCAATAAAGGCCTATTGACAAGCCTATAACTAAAATATTTCAAGGGAGAAATCTGAAAATTCTTCTTCTGAGATAAGGAACAATACAAGGATGCCCACTGTCAACAGTTACATTCAACATAGTCCTGGAATTCCTAGCCAGAACAATTAGGAGGAGAAAGAAATAAAATAGGGGTTGGCATGTGGCACACTGAATTTAACCGATGCTTGCACCACTGGGATCCCATATAGGAGTGTTGGTTTGAGTCCTGGCTACTCATCTTTCAATCCAGCTTCCTACTAATGTGCCCAGGAAAGTAGCAGATGATGGCCTAAGTGGGAGACTCAGATCGAGTTCCTGGCTCCTGGCTTTAGCCTTGGCCTGGTTATTGCTGCCATTTGGGAAGAAAACCAGTAGATGGACGATCTCTCTCTCTGTCTCATAAATAAATCATTAAAAGATAAAAATAAGGGGGCCGGCGTCGTGGCTCACTTTGTTAATCCTCTGCCTGTGGCGCCGGCCTCCTATATGGGCGCCAGGTTCTAGTCCCAGTTGCTTCTCTTCTAGTCCAGCTCTCTGCTGTGGCCCAGGAGGGCAGTGGAGGATGGCCCAAGTGCTTGGGCCCCTGCACCCATATGAGAGACCAGGAAGAAGCACCTGGCTCCTGGCTTCGGATTGGCACAGCGCCGGCCATGGCGGCCATTTGGGGAGTGAACCAACAGAAGGGAGACCTTTCTCTCTGTTTCTCTCTGTCTGTCTGTCTATAACTCTACCTGTCAAATAAATTTAAAAAAGATAAAAATAAATAAAATGCACCTAAATAAGAAAGAAGAAAAATTACCTCTCCTTGCTTTGCCTTGTTCCTATATGTAGAAAATTCTAAAGATTCAACCAAAAAACTTACAAATAGTAAACAATTCAATGAAGTTGAAGGATATTAGAAACATACAAAATCAGTAGCATTTCTATGCACTGGTAACGAACTGTTTAAAAAGAAACCAAGGAAATGGTCCCATGTATAGTAGCATGAAACAAATATTTAGGAATAAATTCTACCAAGGAGGTAAAAGATCTGTACACTGAAGAAAACTGATGAAAAAAACCGAAGATGACACAAATAAATGGAGTGCATGACACGTGTATTAAGTTCTTAACTAATGAGATATTTTTATTGTTGTTATTCCAAGTTAACTGTCCTGTAGATTGTTTTACACCCCAGGCTAACATATAGAAGAATATAATGAGTAAAGTTAGGGAAACAGTTGGCTTGATCTACGCTGTGTATGTGTAAGCTGCATGCTTGCAATGTTATTGCTTTTTCTTGATTAGAATACCTTAGGTCTATACAGCTAGATTCCAAAATATTCAGTGACAGAAAATCCAATAGGGATCTCAATCTTAATCTGCTCATAAGACTGAGACAATATTGGTGCTACTATGAAAAATTTATACTACTATGCTGGGAAACATAACAAACCTATTCTTTCATTTTCATTGGCTGGTGTAAGTTAAAGCACTCATTTATGAATTATTTCAATAATTATATATTATATCACTCTATGTGGTGGTACTGTTCTAAGCACTTGACATATTTAGTTCAGGAAAAAAAAAAAAACAGAAAAATCTCTGCCCTCATGGAATTTATGCTTACTCCTTTCATTTGTTTACTCATTCATTCATTTTACCATATGGCAAATGCCATAATAGTAATTAAAGAAAGGGGAAAAAAAACAAAGATTCAGCAGAACAGAGCAATAGAAAAGATCTGTAAATAGCTCTTGCACATACTATAAGGCAATTAATTCTATAATACAGTATTAGGAGAGGCCATTGTAGACTGACATCGAGAGGGAACAAAGTATTCTGCAAGTGAGGAAGGGAGGACAGAGACCAGGCAGGTGCCGAGAGATGCAGGCATTCTAGGTGGATTTAAAGAGTGAGCAGGGTTTGTCTTTGGATAAGATGGAAGGCTGGCGCCGTGGCTCACTTGGCTAATCCTCTGCCTGTGGCACCGGCACCTCAGGTTCTAGTCCCGGTTGGGGCGCCGGATTCTGTCCTGGTTGCTCCTCTTCCAGTCCAGCCCTCTGCTGTGGCCCAGGAAGGCCGTGGAGGATGGCCCAAGTGCTTGGGGCCCTGCACCTGCATGGGAGACCAGGAAGAAGCACCTGGCTCCTGGCATCTGATCGGCGCAGCACCGGCCATAGCGGCCATTTGGGGAGTGAACCAACAGAAGGAAAACCTTTCTCTCTCTCTCTCTCTCTCTCACTGTCTAACTCTGCCTTTCAAAAAAAAAAAAAAAAAAGATGGAAGATGAGAATCAGGCAAAGAAAAAAACTACTGATTTCTGTCAACGAAGTATATGGTAGACTAAGATGAAAAGAAAATGCAAAGTATAAACTAAAGTGGCCTATTTGGTAAACAACTGTTATTAATAACTGATTAATTAAACTTTGTTTTTGCTTTGTTTTTAAGCTAGGCTTAAATAGATAGCAGGCTTTGTTCTCCCTAAGCTTTTCCATGAAGTACAAAGAGTGGAGTGGACTCCAGTTTGGGGTTTTCTCTGATGCTTTATGTTTACCCAGGGTAATGTTCATAAAAATATAGTCCATCTGCTACCTGTGTGGTCCAGAAGCTTCCTGCAGGAGAATAAATTGTGGGTAGCATTTAAATGGAGAATTTTGCACCCCACTCCTGACACAAGGAATTGGAATCTGGGGAAAGGGAATATGAGTCTGTAATTTGTTATGAGTAGACTCTTAGAAAATTACTGCCACTGGCCTATGTAGATGTTTACTCTCAAACACTGTCCTCTTGATTTGATCATTAGGATCATTTTAATTATTTTTCATTTTAATTATTATAACCAGCACCTTACTTGCATTTGTTCTGCTATTATTTGAATTCAAAGTTTCTGAACCTTTTTTTGTCTAGAATGAATTTCCTCTGCTCCTCACTACTGGCTTCTTCCACTCCCACCCCCATACAATCCAAAGACTTACTCTAGCTTCATCTATTCTTCCAATCAATAAAAAGTTACCATGACAACTTAACATATATGTCTCTCCACTTGTCTACACATCAGAGGCATTGATTGGCTCATCAGGGTTCACCCTGCACCAGCAAGCAAGGGCAATCTCTTGAACCTCATCTGTGATGAAGATTGGACATTGATTTAAATTATCCAGATCCAAGGATTCTGTAAGTGCATATTTTGATCTCATTTCACTCTTGCCATTGATTTTTTTTTCTCAATAGTTTCTAGATTTGCAGATAAACCCATATCATAAATAATGGACAAGGCCTATTCTTTAATTATTTTAGTAACATAGAAACTCTTTGCAGTTACTTTTAACTACCAATCCTAGCATTAAATTCAATTATATTTCAGAAACCTTTGTTGAGTGTCTACTATGCCTTGTGAAAGTCTTATTGCTTAAGATTCTTAAAAGAATCAAATTCCTTTTTACATTAATTTAAAAAACATTTAAGATACTGTAGAAGTTATAGAATTATAGCTCTTTGTTTTAGATAAGGAGGCATTGATAACAGAATCTCACTGCTCTGGGACTCTATTTGAAGTCATCAGGAGAAGGTTCCACACTTCTGTCTCCACTGATCATTCCTTCTAGTCTCCCTTCCATCTAACAAGGACCATTTGGCCAGCCCTATTCTGAGGGCTAAGTATACAATGGAAAGAAAACTAACATGGCTCCTGGACAGCAAGTGAAAAACTTCAGGTCTTAGGTTCAGTTTATCTCTTACTATTTGTACAGTATTGAGGAGGAGTCACTTAACACTTTGAATTACTGTTTTCTTGTGTGAAAGAAGTTTATATTGTTGGTTTTCACAGGTAATTGGCAGGTATTTGAACACACCTTAAATATTTGAAGCATTATATAAATCTAAATGATAATCATGAGTTAAGTTTGATTCAAACAGTGGAGGAAATATCTGTCTCTGTGCAAGTGGAAGGGTGCAAAGAGTTCAAAAATATGAAGCCAGAGACCTGAGTTTTAGTCCTCCCATTTCCACTGACTTGTGTCTCTGGTGGGCAGGGTGTCACTTCCCCTCTTGGCTTTGGTTTGAGCTGGTTGATTTACAGCTCCATGATCCTGTCACCATATGCTGCAGAGGGAGGTAAGCCTGCAGAAATGCAGAGCTCATGGGTCTCTTAAAAGCTAATAAATTCCATCTGTTCACAGACAGAGGCCCATATAATGCTTCCTGAAGATATTTGACTTTGTTTTCAAGCACTTTTTAGGAGGCAAATGCCTCAGACTATCTTGGCACCCAGTGCAAGTGCTGACTGGAAGTGTTTGGGAGTGGGCTGCAGGGGGCACATAGGTAATATCTGCATTGGCTAGAGTGAGCCACAAGTCATGCAGAGGGTTTTCTATATGTAGAGGCCATTAAGTAGTCCCAAACTGACTCAAAGTAGGTTCATGGGGGCAGAACTCTTGTAAAGTGCTTGGTGTGTCTTGGTTATGCACCTCAAAGGCCCTTTCTGTGCAGGTGTGAAGCGCCTGTCCAAGGTGTAAGCCCTGGCTTTCTCCTTGAGGTTCTTTAATAGAACCTTGGCTCTGCAATTCATACCCCTAGCTCCCTGAAAGGGACTGTAGCCTTGAGACTGAAGCTTGGTTTCTTTCAGTGTAGGAATGTGTTTGCTTAGTTGTTGAGAGTGGAAATATCTCTGGGAATGCACAGGATTCAGAAATAATGATTGTTGTCTTAGAACTAGAGGAAGTTCCAAAAGGGAATGAGGCAGGTGCCTTGGAATTGAATCCTGCCACTTTCTAAACTTACAGCCTCTGGCAAGTCTTCTGCAACTTCTGAACCTCTCATCTGGGGACAGCAATACATTCTGACTTTGAAGGGCTGTTATGGGATTCAAAGATAACAGAGGCCACTTGCCTACCACAGCACTTAAGAAAAGGGAGTGGAAGTAGTGGTTGTGGTTATAATCCTGTCCAGTGTTCCATTTCTGGAGCCCAAGTTAAACTTTCTACAACTGCCAGGGCATCACAACACTGTTCACAATCTAATCTTTCTTGTACTTCTACTTTCACATCAAAGTAGTCTCCATTTACTGCTGAGTCTTCTTTCTTGGTGAGCTGGGCTTCACTCTTTTCCACATCAGAACTCAACCAGGCTCTTCTTTCCTTGTGCTTCAGTAAATGTGATAGTTCCCCATGGACTTGCCTCTTCAGTCATCTGAGAATTATTCTCCTCAGGAAATGCTTTCATTACAGGCCTCCCTGCTGAATATCATGATCCCTGACTAACACAACCCAAACTAGTTAAACAAGGAGATTATTAAATGAGGGACATGACAGGGAGATGGTAAAGGTATGTAATTCTAGACCTGGGTGTGAATAATGTTTTAGATGTATGAGCTTTTCCAGGTTATTTTAGCTCGTTGTGCCTCAGTTTCCTCTTCATGAAAGCAGGACTCAATGCATTACATACCACGAGAGATGTTATGGGGTCCGAATGAGTTAAGCATGTAGAAGAGTGCCTGGTGCATTGGAAGCTCTGGATAAAGAAATGTGAGCTACTGATATATTAGAGAGACAATTCAAGTATCCCATCAAGAAGGGGAAATCCTTTCAGCACAGGTAACAGAAATCTCTGACTTTACAGGCTGAAAAAAAAGAGAAATTTATTTCATGCAACAAGAAGTACAGAGATAGGTGGCCCAAGGATTATTTTATTTAGTGACTCAACAATGTCACCAAAGATCCAGGCTCTCCCTGGTTCTACGTCATCATTCTTGACCTTATAAGCTTGATACTTGGGTTCAAGGTCCTCAGGGTCCCAGAATGATTATTGCAGTTCCAGGCATCCCAAGCAGAAGCAGAAATGTTTAGGGGAGAAGAGAGGCTCCATTCTGCTAAGCACAATCTTTCCCTGAAGTCCTTTGGCAGATCACCTTCAGCTTTTTTGGCCAGAATCCGGTCATATATATACACTTAAATTAATCACTGGCAAAGGAATCAGACCATTATGATTGGCTGAGATTAATTATGAACCATTTCTTGGCTATGAGAAGTTTCAAGACTCCTTCAAAGCACTATTTAGAGGAAGGAGGCTAACTGATTAAAAAATTGCATTATTAAGAAATAGGAAGGGCAAATCAGCAGTGTCTTCCACATTCCCAATTCTCAGAGTCTAAGATACTTTGTTTATTCTAGCCACATGTCTTGTTTATATAGTCCTTCTGCTTGGAACCCATCCAATACATCTTCATATGCCAGGCACTGTGCTGGGTTATCTTTCCAATACAAATCAAAGTCTCCTCAAGACTTAGATCAAGAATCAGCAATTTAGTGGAAAGATTTCTTACTATAAGAAATTGCCTGAATATTTACAAAGTTTGTCAGGCAATCTATACTACACTTCATTCATTGGCATAGAATTGTTCTTCTCAGGTGAGCCATGAATTCCTCAAGGACAGGAACTATGAATAAACTTTATGAGTCCATTTGGATCTTTCATGTACTTATGGTGGCCAACCAGAAAAATGATGCTAAGCAAATGCGTGTTGAACCTAATCAGAATGCAAACTTTTAAGTGCTATCTCTGGTAGGGACTTGGAAACACAATGCACTGGAAAGACAAGACTCTCTGGAAAACAAACAAAAAAAATCCTACACACGGAGGATCTCTGTGAGACCTCTGAGGAAAGGAAAGGTCATCAAAGAAGGAGATGCTCTTCTCTTAAGGGAGAGGAAAACATCCTCTTTGCTGTGTCCAAATACCGACAGAGTCTATGGTCACAAAAGGCCTCCATAGCCCTGGCAGCCCATGACAAGAGCCTCGGATGATCACTGACATCATAAAAAAAGAGTGTTAATTGTTAAAGGAACAGTAGTCACTGTGCACCTGCTCCCCAGGTAGGACTACTGTTCCTATTGAATTGCAATATGAGAATCGACTGCAAATTCTCTCCCCAAACTGTACTCTATATGTTGTGGGTGCGTGTGGGGGCAAATTGTTGAAATCTATGATTAGCATAGAGTTGGTCCTCTGTGTATAAAGTCATACTAAAAATGATCCATAATGAAGAAGGAGATGGGAAAGGGAATGGAAAGTGGGATGAGCACTGGTTGGGCTGCATGGGGGAAAGAGCCACTGTATTCCTAAAGTTGTATCTATGTAAAAATGCATTCATTAAATAAAAATTTTAAAAATTAAAAAATTTAAAAAGAAACACAATGCTCAATATCGTAGGAAGTGCAACACACAGTCCCTTCCTCCTAAAACTGTGATCCAGCAGAAGAGATTGTGTCAACTGTGTGAAGCTGGGTAAGTCCATTTTCTACCACCCATATTATTTTTTGTTCTTTCTGTCTGTGCACTTGCTCTCCTAATTGATCTTTGGTGCACTGCTAATGATACCTCATTAGGGTAACCTTGTGAAACTTCCCTTTAGAGCACCCCAGATAGGACCTTCACGACCTGCTTTTCCCCATGCTTCTCCCTTTGAATAAAAATCTATCCCTTATAAGTCCCAATCCCTGTGGGCTATGAAAATAGTGGCTTATGGGTCTCTGAGACTATTTATGAACTGATGCAATTTTCAGTGTTACTCATGCAGAGTACATGAGAAGTGTGAAGGGGTTTCTGCAGATGCAATGGACTAACACCAGGACATGAATATAAGAATGGATTTTAGGGGTTGAGGCAAACGGTGGTGGGATTCTTTCCTGACAAGGCAGCTTTCATTTTCCTCTATGCCAATGCTCCTTTACTCTGCCTCGAGCCCAGAACCTTCCAAAACATTTGCCCTGCTTGCAGCTTCTCCACTTGGTTTGGACTACACTTAGTGTGAGTAAACACAACTTGGGGTTCATTTTGTAGGTTAATGGGAAGCCAGTGTTATCTGGGGAGAGGGCTACTCAACTCTGGCTTGTATGTACATATTTCCTTCTCAGGATAAGGAAGTTCTCCCCACACCTAATCTTTTGATCATCATGGCTGGGACTGCCAGCAACAAAGGAGGAAAAGGATAGAGCCAGATAAAAAAGAAACAAAAATCAGTTTGTTTAAATTGCGGGGAAAGCTGCCTTTGGCTAAAGGAAGTCAAACCCAGAACATCCTGTTCTAGTTAGTAAAGTTCATCTGTCTCCAGCTTGAGTAAGGAAAATATACACTATCTTTGCATTTCTGTGAGGCTGTCCAGCCATCGCCAACTACCCCCAACCTCTTACACCCAAACTGTGAATGCCTGCGAAATGTCTTCTTTCCCTGCAGGGCAAGTGGCTCATTCTGGATGCTAAAGTCCTAGGCAGGTCATATGCAATTACGTACAAATTTGTATGTAAACCGCAAAATTCTCTCTGATAATAATAAGCCAATTCTCTCAGTGATGAAATCCATGTAATTTGACACAGTAAGTGTTCCTTCTCTCAAAATGTTTCAGCAATGTGGTTCCAGGTACAACTTAACTTAATCCATGTGACATTCATGCCAAAAAATAACTGAACCACCTCATACTTTGGAAAGATCCTTATGCCACCTTCGTTAGGCCTATTCCTGCACCAATTTCCAAGCCAGTGTTCCAAGCTATCTATGACAGATCCTGGACTGCCCAGCTGGTCTGTCTGGGAAGGTGTCCATTTGTGAATCAGAGCTCTCAGCAAAACAATGATACTGCTGAAGATAAGCCTGCAAGCTTTCTATTGACAGAAAATGAAAGGTGTCTGTTTTATCCTACATTTGCCTTTTTCTCTCTTAAGTGCCATAAACGCGAGGCAAATTTATAGCCACGGTGCTCTAATATACTCCAAAAAATAGAGGTTATGAGGATTGGGAGGAGTCCCTGAGTTCACTGAGTAAAATCCTCCTGTTTTATGGACGAGAAAACGTAAGCTCAGGAAGAGGGAGAGGTTTACAGAAGGTCACAGGGCTAATTGTGTTGGGAATAGGGACCAGAACGCATATCTCATGATTCCAGGTCTTTCTGCTTATGCCCAGCAGGATCTGGAAATATCTATTCCTGCTTCCTTCACATGGTTTCTCCTCATTTTGCAGTGAGCTGCCTTCCACCATCTTTTAACCCAGCAGTTCGCTAAGTGTGGTCCCTACACTGCAGCATCAGCATCACCTGGACCTTGTTAGGTATGTAAATTCTCTGGCCCTGTCCCAGACTTGCTTAATTTATGTTTAAAAGCACTGCAAGTGATGTTAATGCATGCTAACAACTGAAATAAGGAACTTTAATCTGTTAGCCCCATCTAGTCTATTAACAAGGGGATTGGACACTAGTTAGATCCAGGTCCATCTGATTTCAGAGCTTTTATCTTTTTCTTTCCCTTTTTGAAAAAATTTTCTAATTACCTAAGGCAGGGGTTCACTTACGTTAGCTCTGGGTAAAGAGGGCTTGTTGTAAATGTGTGAACAGGAATAGGAGTGGAAAGCTGTCATGAACTCAGGCAGCTCTCTCTGCCCCTGTTCCCTCCTCCCCCACTGTTCTCCCATGTTCCCTTTTCTCCTCTCTCTGTAGACTCTCTGTTTCTTACTGCTCTCTTTTCCTCTGTTGCTTCATAGCTGGTAGTTGCTATTGGTGCGCCATGATCTGACTCTAAAGTCTATACTCTACCATCCTTTTTGCCGTACTTTCTTTCTACATAACTTTTTTTGTGTTTCAGTTCAAATTCCTGAAAGGGATTTAACTGTCCCAGTTCATCTTTTGTGGCAGGCCACACAGATCACATGGTCACCCAAATGATTCATCATCCTTGAGTATGATGTATGCTCTTATCTAATCAAGTGCTAGAAAACTATTCCCCCTACCAGGTGAGTAATTCCAGGGCGAGTCAAGCACACGAGAGTGCAGTCTGGAAGAGGGCTGACTTCTGAGTCAGCTTCAAGAGGGAGGAGGACAGGAGGTGGAGTCTCTCCCTGCCTCACCCGCCCAGTGAATGAGACATGAGGGAACTTAGCAGTGGGGCTCAATGAGTTCCCTTGTTGAGAGCTGAGTTGAAGAGGAAGACTTTGGAATGTTACCATGATCCCAGTCTTCAAGTATACATCTAGGTTGAGGTGGCTTGAAAGCTATGGGACGCAGGTTTATCAACTCTGTAACGTCACAGAAGATCCAAGCTGGGAGAGACTTCAGAGATCCCCCAGCTCAGTGGGATTCAGCCTTGCCTGCCCATTAGAATCTGCTGGGGAGCTTTTAAAATTTTATTTATTTATTTGAGAGACAGAGTTACAGAGAGAGAGGGAGGGACAGAGAGAAAGGTCCTCTGTTTGCTATCTCACTCCCCTAACAGCCACAATGGCCAGAGCTGGGCTGATCCGAAGCCAGAAGCCAGGAGCTTCTTTCAGGTCTCCCATGTGGCTGCAGGGGCATTTAGGCCATCTTCTGCTGCTTTCTCAGGCCATACCAGAGAGCTGGATCAGAAGAGGATCAGCACAGACACTAACTGGCACCCACAGGGGATGCCAGCGCTGCAGGTGGAGGCTTAGCCTACTGCACCACAGTGCCTGTCCCTGCTGTGGAGCTTTATGAAAACTAAAGATGCCTGGGCCCCATCTCAGGGGTTCTGACCTAAAGCTCCCCAGGTATTTTTAATGTATCATAGTTTTACAGGTGGGGAAACTTAGGCTTGGTCACGCAGTACGACTGTGGCTCACTTAAAGATCTCATTTCTTACTTGGTTATAGACTCTGGATTGTTATATCCTAAACTGTTAGAGCTGGAAGAGGTCACAGAAACCGTGCAACCCAACCTCACCCTTTTTACTTGAGACTAATTTGCAAAGTAATATACAAGTTAACTTAGTTTTCATCTCAGTAAAATTACAAGCACCTTGCATGGATGCTGTAGGGCTTATACATGATGTACATGAATGACCCAGCCTAGGGCCTGCTGTGAGCATCGCAAGCATTTAATGGATGGTAACTGTTAATTTCCTGTATGCATGTTGCTAGCCTATGTGCAGGAACTCATCTGCTTGCAGATAAGACAGCTGGTTCAGGGCCAAGGGCTACTGGGTTTGTCCAGATCCAAATATATTCTCAGACATCTTCCACTGAGCCCCTGACTATACAACACTAAGTCCCACTTCCTGGCCTGATCTTTCTAATACATCACCTTCTGCTCTGTTACACCTCGTGGATACTTGCTAATGGGTTTGCTAGTTAAATGCAAGGATGGATACCTTAAGTTCTGATCAGACAACATAGTGTGGTGGTATTTCAGAGGATTGAGAAGCTCTCAGTAGAAAGAAGAACTGAGTCAGATGACCGATCGTGGAGGTGATGGGTCAGGCTCATCACAGTTTCTGAACAACTACGAAGTCCAGGCCCTTTACAATCTCACTGCATCCTCATGTGCAGAGGCATCATTCCTACTTTACACATGAGAGGTCTGAGGGGAACCGAAGTAATTGCCAGAAGTCATCAGGAGAGGCTGGCGTTGTGGTATAGCAGGTAAAGCCGCAGCCTGTGATGCCAGCATCCCACAAGGGCACGGGTTCAAGTTTCTGCTGCTCCACATCAGATCCGGCTCCCTACCAATGGCCTGGGAAAAGCTGCAGAAGATAGCCCAAGTACTTGGAAGCCTGCTACCCATAAGGGAGACCCAGATGAAGCTCCTGGATCCTGGCTTCCGCCTGGCCCAGCATCAGCCATTGCCACCATCTAGTGTGTGAACCAGTGGATGTAAGATCTCTCTCTGTGTGTCTCCCTCTCTCTGTAACTCTTTAAATAAGTGAGAATATAATTTTCCTCATGGGCATTGTCTACCTTAGAAAAACTACTACAGAACATGCCTGTGACTATAGACTTGTAGTTCAGGCCACCAAAGATTAGAGATGGGACACGGGCACTCCCTTGACTTGCATCGTCTGGTCTGCTTTAACACAAACCAGGAGGAAAAGAAAGCTAGGCATCAGAAGCAATGGGTGGCAGGCCTATTAATGGCTGATCTGTACAGTGATCTGCCCTCAAGGAGACCCAACAGGCCAGTCCACTGCAGTGGCTTTCAATGTGGTAAGCCTGGGCTTCAGCAGAAGTCAGCTTGTGAAGAGCCCTGGCAGCTCTGCCAAGAGTTGGATCACTGGAAATGGACCTGCCCTGGAATCGAAGGATGCCCAGGTCAGAGCCACAGATCTTATTGGCTCCAAGCTGAAAAGCCCTTCACTCAGCCCAACTTCCAAAGTGACCACTGCAGTTGAGGGGACAGCCAAGTAGGGTCAGCAACATTGCAGGCAGAACTGTCAATTTCTTGTTAGAGATGCCCCCTGCCTTTACCTGGCCAGCTCTCCTCCCAGGCCAGCCAAGTAATGAAAGTCAACAGAGTGCCTTCCCCTAGGAGGTTCACACCTCCCTTAGGATATACCCCATGTGAAGAGATAGATAGGTCTGGGCCTCTTAACTTACAAGGCCTAAAGCCCAACAGATAATTATCAAGCCCCTTCTATCAGGTTCTATTTGCCTCTCAATCAGAAAAATTACTTGTAGCTTAGACAGCACCTTTCTTAGCTCCTCTAATAATGACTCTGTCCTTTGTTCTAGACCCTGTCTAGTCCACTTGGGCCTCATTCCTTTGTAATCATAACCTCTACTCTACCACCAATGGCTCTACTCCCAACCTGTGTGTACTGATGGTCCTCTTCCCCACTTAATGCTGTATAATTGTTCAGACCTGGTTAAGGCCACTCTTAGGATCATTGGTTACTATCCTCACTCTGTCTTTTATGACCTTGTCTAAATATGATCAGAGTCGGGGAACTTGGAAGGCTTCCATAGCCTTGGCAACTCATGACGACAGCCTAGGGTGGTTACTGGCGCCATAAACTAGAGTGTCAATTTGTTGGGTCAACAACAGGAGCCACTGTGCGCTTGCTCCTGATGTGGGATCTCTGTCCTTAATGTACTGTACATTTTGATTTAATGCTATAACTAGTACTCAAACAGTATGTTTCACTTTGTGTTTCTATGTGGGTGCAAACTGTTGAAGTATTTATACTAAATTGATCTTCTGTATATAAATAGAATTGAAAATGAATCTTGATGTGAATGGAAAGGGAGAGGGAGCGGGAGAGGGGAGGGTTGCGGGTGGGAGGGAAATTATGGGAAGGGGAAGCCATTGTAATCCATAAGCTGTATACTGGAAATTTATATTCATTAAATAAAAGTTAAAAAAAATAAGTAAATTAATCTTTTTTTAAAAAGTCATCATGAGCTGAGATTCAAGGCCAATATTACCTGACCTTAAAGTCTGTTCTTTCAGGAGCCAGCACTGTGGCACAGCGGGTTAAAGTCCTGGCCTGAAGTGCCGGCATCTCATATGGGCGCCGGTTCTAGTCCCAGCTGCTCCTCTTCCGATTCAGCTCTCTGCTATGGCCTGGGATAGCAGTAGAAGATGGCCCAAGTCCTTGGGCCCCTGCACCCATGTAGGAGACCTGGAAGAAGCTCCTGTCTTCTGGCTTTGGATCAGCTCAGCTCTGGCTGTTGCGGCCATCTGGGGAGTGAACCAACGGATGGAAGACTTCTCTCTGTCTCTACCTCTCTCTGGAGCTCTTTCAAATAAATAAAATAATTCTTAAAAAAAAAAAAAAAGTCTGTTCTTTTACGACTTGTGCCTTATCCTCTGACAAAAACTCCTGTTTGACCTAAACTTTGGTCAGGTCCCTGAGTGCTTTCCAACAAGGCCAGACCTTGGAGTTCCCTTTTTGTCCCTGAGGAGTCAGGGTTGAGGAAGAATCCTGCAAAGTCAGCTTAGTGAAGATCCCCAGCTTTGGGGCTGACCACCCTGGATATCTTGATATGGTGGCCCGCCTTTCGCAATCACCCTGTCAAGTCAGCTTAGCCAGAAACCCTTTATTCTTGGGCTTATTCTCTTTTTCCATTTTCCACCCTCACCCTACTCCTTAGTTATAAATCCCCACCTATCCTTGTTGGAGTCAGTCTGTCTCCCCTATTGTAAGGCCCTGTTGCTGCGGTCTCTATACCTATTGCCACAACCCCATGAATGAAGGTTTCGTCACCATCTTTAACAAGTGTCGTGAGAAGTTTTTCTTTAATTCCTCCATCAGCCATACAGGTTGGACATCACACAAAAATTGGGAAATATTATGTATACAGGTGTGTGTACATTATGTACACATATATTATGTATTCAGGAGCTCAGAGCCTATGAAGATGAAGAAGGTAAAGTGAGGAGGTGACTGGGGAGGAAGAGTAGACACCAACACTAGACATCACATTGGATTCCTCCTTACACCCCCGCTCTTGGTTGAGACCCATCCTGGTCTCCACACAGCCTCACCCATGGCTTTTATCTTTCAAGTCACCCACAAATGAACTTCAGGAGATGTTCCTTCAAGCAAGACCTATGGAGGCACAGGCAGAGGATGTGTCAGGAGAGAGGTAGGAAAGAGGCAAGAAGGGACAGGGGAGGCTTTAACAGAGCACAGAGCCTTACCTTTTGCTATATCTACCTGCCCAGGGATAGGTGCCCCCGCGATACTCTGGCATCCAGGTATACTGGAGGCTCAATTTTAGCACCAGCTGGACCTAATTAGCTTTGGTGGAGGGGCCAGGCCCTTTCACAGAGGACTCTATTGTTCTCAGTAACCTGGCAGGAATGTTTATCATTTCAGAAACTGAGAAGGTGCTGGCTCTCTCCCTCTTGGCCTTGGGGCTGCCCTCCCTTCAGATGCTAATCCATAAAGCCATTTGGAGTCAGACCTCAGAGGGAGCTCAGGACTGTGGTAGGCCCAGACTCTCATTTCCCTCAGGAGTGAGGCAGGTGTGGAATCAACACCTGGAAGACAGCCAAATGGAAAACTAGAGCAACATCGCAGAATGTCATATGTCAGATAACTTAATTGGGTAATCATCTGAAGATGGGTTCATGCAAAACAATTAAGGGATGTCTGCATCAAGAGTGTGAGGGACTAATCCAAGAAGATGGCTCAGTCTGCCTGAGCCTGCCTCAGCTCACCCAGTGGCAGGCCCCAGGAGCTAAGGGGATCAATTCCTTCCAGAAGAGGCTCTGAGAATGGCATCTAATGATCCTCACCCTAGACCACCTGGGAAGTCAGGCATTCCTGGAACTGCAATGGTTGCCTACTTGAATGCCCACCAAATGTGCACAGACAACTCTAAGAGGTAGTAGTGTAGTGGTTATTTATCCACACTCTGAGTCAATCTGTATGTGTTAAGTCTTGGCTTTGGTGGCTATCAAGATGTGACTCTGTGTAAATTATCTCACCCGTGCTTCAGTTTTCTCATTTGCAAATGGAATGATAATAGTTCTTGGGTTCTAGGAGGGTTAGGATAATAAGATGAATTAAGATAAGTAAGGATTCTTAAAGTAGTACCTGGCCTTTGGTGAGCAGTTATTATGCTTTCCTCCTACTTTAGTTCATCTGTGGAGTCCTTGCTAGAGCTATCACGTGCTTGTTTTCCATGCTGTACGCCCAGCTTCTCCAGCACCCTCTCAACCCCCACCCAGGGCTGATCCGATTCTTTGGGTGCAGATGGTTGCTAGGGCCCTTCTTCCACCCATGTGGAACCCCACTCTGCTGCCATATCCCTGTCTACTGCTGACTCCTTACAGAACCATGAGTGGAACTGGGACCGGAGTCTAAAGCAGCTCCCCATTAATTCAGCATCCCTGGGTAATGTGAAAGAGACCGGCAACTTCCTCTCTTGGGCAGAACCACTGGTCAGTTCTCTCACCCAGCCCCTCCACTCCCCTTGTTTCACCCACCATGAAATCCCAAGGCCATAATTCTAGCCAGGGAGAGGTAGGTATGCTTGCATTTCTGTAGACAAGTGCTTTTTTGTCTCAGTTCTTCTCCTTTGTTTATGGTCCAGCTCAAACATCTCCTCTTTGGTGCAGCTTCCTCAGATTCCCACAGTCAGAATTCTCACATGACCAATTGCTTCTTGTATGATCTCAGACAAATTCCTTTCCTCTGACAGCCTCAGTTTCCCCATCTATAAAATGGAAATACTATAACTGAACTAAACTTTCAGGACATCAGAGGGTTAGGGTTAGGTAAGCCATTGGATGTAAGGCTTAGTTCTCCTCCCTCCTGCTTCCCTTGCTTTGCACAGGATGTGGAGATATTCAAGTGTGCTGGCTACCTAGGGTCTACAGGGCCATTCCAGGGAAGGCCAACCTTAGAGGACCAGCTTAAATGTCACCTCTTCTATGAAGCATCCCTCCTGCCTCCAGGGAAAAGAGATTTTTCCTTTCCCTTACACTCCTGTAGTCCTTTGTGCCTATTAGATTTTTATTTCCTTTTAACTTCTATTATATTTAACATCATTACCGCCTCCATTCTCTCACTGTGGTGGTTAATTACTTGAAGTCAAAACTGTATTTTATTCTGTGGGGTGATCTCACAGTGTCTTACGTGACACCCAGCACCTTAGAGTTGTCAACTCATTTTCAATCCTGGTGGGTTCCCTGGGTTTCAGTCACAAACTTTAGAGACAAAGTCTATCTTTATATGTCTGTTGCATATGCAGGGCTCTGATTCTGATACTTGTTTATCTGGAACCAACAACTGAGCCCCAATCTAGCCCAGAGAGCCTGTGGAGTGAACGCTTCCACACACTCTGGCAGTAGTGGGTGGCTGCATTTCTATAAAATCATAGGTACAAACCAGTGGAGGCCCAGAGCCACACCACGGAGGGCTAAAGGACCACTTGAGGAAATGGTGGGCTTGGGAAAAGCAAAATAGTGTAACACTGGGTATGGGTTACCTCTGGTAGGAAATGTAAGGCCAATGTTTTGCCTAATAAAATGGTGTTTTAAGTGGAATCTAAGGCCCCAAGGAAGGTGTATATACTGGTTCTTTGAGTCAACAAAAAAATTCTTTGGTATCCAATATTTCATTTATCCCATGGCCTGAGGTGGCAGGAGAGCTGTGGGCACTTTGGAGATGACTAGAAAAGGAGCCAGGGTGGTGGGGAAGGTGCAGGTAGATAGTGAGAAACAACCTGAACTCTGGCAGGCCAACTCTGAGCAACATGATGGGTGTTTATTATCTGGAGGAGCACAAGACCTGTTTTCCCCTTGCCAGCTACCTTCTCAGCTCATTTCTCTATGTAGGGGGTCATTTCCCTAAGCAAGCACTTTGGACAAACACTAATAGGAGTTGACTTGCAGGATCCCAAGAAGCATAGGTGTGGAAAAATAAGTATTCCCCTCTATGAGACGCCAACTCCCTGAGTCCCGCCCCACACGTGGCTCACCGAGGCCTGCGGAAGGTCAGGCCGTAGTGCTGACAGGCCAGCCCTACGGTGGGCGTGTACACGATGGGCATGAACTTCTCCACGTCTGATGTCAGTACTCGGTAGAAGAGCTTCTCGTTCCGGTCTTGGAGTGTCATGAGAATGATGTACCTTGGAAAGGGAGAGAAGCAAGGTAATAACAGAGCACCACAGGCCTTTAAAGGTGGGCACATGCAGTGTGGTGCAAAGACCAAGGCTTCCTCTAGCTCATCTGCAAGGAACCATTCATGGCTCTTTGCCCATGTGTCCTAAGCATGGGCTTCAACATTTATGAAATCTCGAGAATATGACCTTCCTCACTATGCTAATTATTAAACATGCTGTAGGTCCTGTTCTAAATAGTTCCCATGAATTCGTTTAGAACCTCCAATGACCTGTGAGGTAGGTGCTATGATTTTTTACTGTTTTAAAGACAAGAAGACTAATAACAGCAGAAAATAACTCAAGTTCATGGCAGTGTAGGGATTTGAAGCTAAGCAGTCTGACTCCAGAATCTGTGCACTCAAAAGTGACAGAGATGCTATGATAGGAAGAGAACTCTACTGAGATGGAACAATCTCTGGGTAGAGTGGCAGGGTCCCAAGCTCTAGTCCCAAAAGCTTTGGAGAAGTCTTAGGACTTCTTGGGGCCTCAGCCTTTTATTCCACCAAAGGCATTGTCCAAAACTAAAAAACCACATCTGGGAGCTGGTGTTGTGATGCAGTGGTTAAGCCATCACTTGCAATGCCAACATCCTGTTATCAGACTGCCAGTTTGAGTCCCCACTGTTCTGCTTCTGATCCAACTTCCTGCTCGTGCACCTGGGAAAGCAATGGAAGATGCCCAAGTACTTGGGCCCCTGTCATGTATATAGGGGACCAGGATGTAGTTCTTGGCTTCCATCTTCAGCCTAACCCTGCCCCAGGTATTGCACCCATTTTGGAAGTATAAACCAGCAGATGGAGGATCTCTCTCCATCTCCCCTTTGGTCAGTCTGCCTTTCAAATGAATAAATGAATCTTTTAAAAAGTAAAAGTACAACAGTGTATTTTGGAAGGTGTTTTTGTAGAGGGAGGATTTACACTCAGGCATGGCCAGCAATCTCAGCTTATTGCTAGTGTAAGGATTCCCTTGTCCAGGAGCCACTGTGTGCATCTCCTCCCAATTCTACATTCAGTTACCTTAAATTGGTAACCTGAAATTGATCATGGTGGGAGTATTTACATGGCAGCAATTGGCAATTTCCTGTCCCCTTATCCCACAGAGGACTCTTTGCATATTTACTAACACACCACTGCCTTCACCCAAAAGAAACTGAGGAGCCTTCCTAGCAATCTCCTGAGCTCTTGTTGAAATGAGGGACTCCTGGGGATGAGTGGATCAAAGTAGTGCACACAGCATCAGGAGCAAGATTCTAGGGCTCCCAAGAATGGGCACACACTTCTGTCCCGGAGCCTGGAATGTCTTCTCTGTCTTCCCAGGTATAGTAGTAGTTCCATCTAGCCGGAAAAAACTAGGAAGGAAGGATTTGGGATGTTAACTGAAATTTTAATGTGTTTAAGAATAAGAAGTTCACTTTGGACTACAATTCTTTATTATAAATTTAACAAAAGAGGAAAGTTCATATTGTTCAAAGTTATGACATGTCTCATGTCTTGTGTTGTTAGTTGGATCCACTGTGTAATTTCTGTGACATATCTAGACCCAATTTAGTGGGATAAACAAGGAGAGAATATTTGTCATGAGTTTTAGTATCTTTGTGGAGTTAATGTAAATAACACCCCTGGAGTGTAGAGTTTCAAGAGCAGTGAGTCGGGTGCAGGCTGAAGCTTACTTGTTCACTTCCACTCCGAAGCTGTGTACAATACAAAGGAAGCAAAGGGAGAAGGGTGTGGGTTGACCCTGGCATGCTGCAGAGCTCTGCCCCTAGGCAGACAGCCACATCCTGATGGGCCCATAGTCTTGGCCACTTAGCTCTAAGGATATATAAAGGGAACCTTCTTCCTACATTTCTGCTAGAGTCTATAGCAAGATTATACATTTATTTAACAAATGTTTACACAGGACCTCCAGTGTGTAAGGCAGTATGCTAAGCACATGAAAAATCTGATGTATTTAATGCTCGTAATGACTCTCTGAGTTAAGTACCCTTGACACATTCATTGTACACCTGGGGAATGACCTAGAGAGGCTGAGTGGCTTTTGTGGATTTGAACTCAGTCTAATACTTGAGTCTAGTCTTGTAGCATTAGCCTATGGTGCTTCTTAACTTAATAGCAGAGAAGTTAATAGCATAGACTTTGGAGCCAGTCAGCTTGCTGTTCAAATCCCGGATGGGCTAAGTCTTAGCCATGTCCCTGGGAGGTGACTGCCTTCGTAGCAAAGCTGAGAAAGCTGCCATTCTCAGTTGGGCTCTTGTTGTCTATATTTTCACTGTGGAGAACTCAGAGAGAAGGCAGGGTTATTATCACCCAGTTTGTGACATCTGGGTCCATCCTGGGTGTCCCCTGACTATTTCCCCTCCCCCACCACATACCCCATATTCCAGGAACTCAGGTCATGTACTACATCCATAACACCCCATCTCTACATCCTTGCTCCACTCTTCCCTCTCATTGAAATGCCCTCCGTGAGCCCCATTGTTGTCTGCTGTAGAACTGTCACCGCTTCCTGGGTTGACTCAGCTCCTATATTTCCCAAGGGCTCTCCCAGATTCCCTGGTCAGAATTATGTTTCCCTGTTGACTATGCCTCAGCTGAAACCAGGGAAACCATTAATCATTTAGAAGCCAGGGCTGGTAGCCGGCGCCATGGCTCACTAGGCTAATCCTCCGCCTGCGGCACCGGCACACCAGGTTCTAGTCCCGGTCGGGGTGCCAGATTCTGTCCCGGTTGCCCCTCTTCCAGGCCAGCTCTCTGCTGTGGCCAGGGAGTGCAGTGGAGGATGGCCCAAGTCCTTGGGCTCTGCACCCCATGGGAGACCAGGAGAAGCACCTGGCTCCTGGCTTCGGATCAGCGTGGTGCGCTGGCCGCGGCGGCCATTGGAGGGTGAACCAATGGCAAAGGAAGACCTTTCTCTCTTTCTCTCTCACTGTCCACTTTGCTGTAAAAAAAAAAAAAAAAAAGCCAGGGCTGGGTCTGACATCTCTTGGAGCTGGAGAGTATCCGGAAAACCCTCTGTGGACCTTGGCAAACAGCCAGCTCAGCAGGAGGATCAGGTGGAGTGGACAGATGTCAGGCACGGACCTGTCCAGGTCACTCTGCTGCCGCTCGTAGTATCTCATGATGCGGAGCAGCTGGACATCCTGGCTCAGGAAGCAAGGGGGGATCAGGCCGTGGATTCCAAGCTGCAGCCTCTCTTCAAGCGTGAAGGCCATGCCCTGGGAAGAACGAGAGGAAGCACACACATAAGTGCACATGCTGGGAACCGAAGTGTAGAAAGAATCCCATCCACACACAGGCAGACTCTGTGTCACTCTGTAGAAAGGGCCCTGGACTCAAATTCCATCTCTGCTGTGTAAGTAGGGGGCAATCTTATGCTACTTTCTCTGACGCTTCCGAGTTTCAATTTCAGTTTTGGAAAAAATGGGGAAAATATCCATATCATCGGGGGTTTTTTGGAAAAAAATATGCTTTTTAAACAAGTTTTAGATTTATAAAGAAACTGAGATCACACAGAGTTGTCATATATCTTTTCACCCAGTTTTCTGAATATTAACATTGTACATTAGTATGGTACATTATAAGAATTAATCAACTAATAGTGACTTGGCATTTTTAAAAAATATTTTCTATTCATTTGAAAAGCAGAGTTATATATAGAGAGAAGGAGACACCCAGAGAAGAGGTCTTCCATCTGGTGGTTCACTCCCCAAGTGGCCACAATGGTCAGGGCTGCGCCATGCTGAAGCCAGGAGCCAAGAGCTCTTCCCATATGACTGCAGGGGACCAAGGACTTGGGGCATCCTCCTCTTCTTTCCCAGGCACATTAGCAGGGAGTTGATTTGGAAGTGGAGCAGCTGGGACTGGAACTGGCACCCCTATGGGACACTGGCATTTCAGGTGGCGGTCTTACCCACTATGCCACAACGCTGGCCTGTGACTTAGTATTATTAACCAAAGCCAATGTTTTACTTAGAATGCCTTAGTTTTGACTTAATTTTTAAAAATTGCTCCAGCATCCCACACTACATTCAGTCATCATGTTCTTAGATTCCTCTTGGCTCTGACAGTTTCTCAAACTTCCCTTGTTTTTAATGAGCTTGACAGTTTGGAGGAACACTGATCAGGCATTCTGTACAATTTTCCTCTACTGGAATTTGTCCAGTGTTTTTCTAATGACTGGACTAGGGCTATGGGTTTTTCACCCAGAGGTGGACTGCCATGTGCCTCATATCAGCTCAGTGGTATATGGGATCAGCATGACTCTTCATGTGGATCTGGAACTTGATCACCAGCCTTGGTAATGCTTGTCAGATTTCTTCCCTGCAAAATTACTCTTTCAAAATTCTTCTCTGCCAGAGAAATTTGTCTCTTCACTATCTGTTGTTTATTCAATCACATGTTTATGTTATAATAGACTCCTGAATATTTATTTCATAATTTAAGTTGTAATCCAGTATTGCTTTGTTTATTCTCTTGCTCAAATTTCTCCACCTTTGGCCACTGGGAGCTGTTTCAGTTGCTTGTGTCACTTTGACATACCCCTATGATGTAGTCCTCTGTATTATCTTGCTGAGCAATCTTACTTTTTGGCACTACAAGATGCTGCAGGTTCATCCTGCATATTGCCTGTCTTGGTCCTAGAATCAGCCATTTCTTCAAGGTGATTCCTTTTTTGGAGCAAGATATTAGGAAGCAAGATCTGAGCACTACTGTTTGTGCTCCTTGCTTCTGGGTTTAATTGTGTCTTGTCCATCTCAGCTGACAGAGCAAGGAAATATATATGTGCATTCTAAAACTTGTGTATAAACACATACCTATAAATGCTTCTATATTTAGCTATCAAACCTGTATTAAGGCAAACAAGAATCTATCCTAATGTTTCCAACTCTAATCCATTGCCACACTGATCTCTGACCCCACCATCCCCTTAATGATCCGTAAATTTCCACTCCAATGGTAAGAAACATGACTCTTACTATCTGCCACCTGTTTACTTAATTGCTTAACCCCATTGTAAACACAGCATAATATAAAAATTACTAACCTATATCACCATGGAAAACAACTTTGTAAACAAGAGTACAGTGCTTACATGCGGTTCTTTTTAAAGGACTTACATGTTATTTTTGTCTCACAAATTCATCCGTTTTCAAAGTTGCTGAAGTCAGAGTACCTTTTCTCTCCATCCTCTTCACTGAGATTCCTATATACATATGTAATGTACTTAGATTTTGTTTATCATCACAGTCTGCCTTCCTTCTTGAGATTCCCCATTCTATTAAATGATACTTTAAAAATATGGATGCATGAGGTTGCACCGTTTGTGCTATAAAGTTCTATAGGTTTTTGACAAGTGCATAATGTCATGCATTCAGCACTACAGTAGCACAGAAAACAGTTTCACTGCACCAAAAATTCCATGTGTTTTGCCTATTCATCCTTCCTTCTTTTCCCAAACTTCTGGAAACCACTTTTGTTTTTACTCTCTGTACAGTTTTGTCTTTTCTGGAATGTCACACCAGTGGAATCAAACAGTATGTAGCTTTTTCAGCCTGGCTCTTTCACTTAAAGACAGGGGTTTCTGGTTCATCTGTGTATTTTCATGGCTTCATAATTCATTTTTTTCTTTTTTAAAAAGAAGATTTGCTTATTTATTTTAAAGGCAAAGTTACAGAGAAGGAGAGGCAGAAGAAGAGAGAAAGAGAGAGAGACAGAGACAGAGAGAGAGAGAGGTCTTCCGTCCTCTGGTCAATTCTCCAGATGGCTGTAATGGCCAGAGCTGGGCCAGAATGGAGCCAGGAGCCAGGAACTTCATCGGGGTCTTCCACGTGGGTGCAGGGGCCCAAATAGTTGGGCCATCTTCTGCTGCTTTTCCTAGGCCATCAGCAGGGAGCTGGATCAGAAGTGGAGCGGCCAGGACATGAACCTGTGCTCATATGAGATACCAGCATTGAGGCAGTGGCTCTTCCCACTACACCACAGTGCCAGCCCCTCCTGATACACAGGTGCTTGCACTCCTGCACCCACCTGGGAGGCCCAGATGAAGCTCCTGGCTCCTGGCTTCAACCTGGCTGTTGCAGTCATTTGGGGAGTGAACCAGCAGATGAAGGATTTCTCTCTCTCTGCCTCTGCCTCTCCCTCTCTGTGGATTTGACTTTCAAATAAATAAATAAATATTTAAAAATAAACAAGAAGATATACAAATGGCTGATAGTGCATGCAAAGATGCTCAACATCATTAGTCAGTGGGAAATGCAAATCAAACACAATGAGATAAAACTTTACACCCACAGGAATGGCTGTAATTAAATACAAACACACACACACACACACACACCCATACCAAAAAGTATTGCTAAGGATATAGAGAAATTGGAATCCCTTGTATACTGCTGATGAAAATGTAAAACTTTGCAGCCTGTATGGAAAATATCTTAGTGTTTCCTCAGAAAGCTAAACATAGAATTATAAGATGGCCCAGACATTCTATTCTTAGGTCTACATCCTAAGGATTTGAAAGCAGGGACGTGAACAGTCACTTACTTGCCAAAGTTCATTGCTACATTATCAGCAATAGCCAACAGGTACAAATATCCCAGGTGTCCATCATAATGAATGGATAAACAAAATGTATATGCATACAATGAAGATTTATCTGGCCATAAAAAAGAATGAAGTTCTTATATGTCCTACTACATGGATCAAGCTTAAAAATATTCTGCTGCTTGAAATAAGCTAGATACAAAATAACATATATGGCCCCATTTATATTAAATACCTACCTTAGGCAAATTTATAGAGGCAGAAAGTAAATCAGAGATTACCAGGGACTTATGGGAGAGGCAGTGATGAGTTACTGCTTTGATGGTTATAGAATTTTTAGTTTGGGGTGAAAAAACATTTTGGGAGTGGTTAGTGGTGATGGCTACAAAAAATTGTGAATATACTTAATGCCTCTTAATTATACACTTAAAAATAACTAAAATGGCAAATGCTATATTTTATGTATATTTGATCACAACTTTTAGTAGTTATTTGTATACCCCAAACTATTGAATTATATGACCATAAGTGGCTGAATTATATGGTATATAAATTATATCTCAATAAAACCATCATTTTAAAAAAAGGTTCTTTGCATGTTCTGGATATGAGCCATTAATTGGATATGTGTTTTGTAGATATTTCTTCTGGTCTTTTCACCTCTCTTAGCAGAACACCACCTTTGAGCATGTGCACTGGCAGAGAGGGAGACGGGCAGTACATAGGTTGTCATGGAATCCACCCTCTGGCCCAATTCATTTTTAAGCCCTAGAGAGACAGTGTTAGAAGGCAGAAGTTCCAAGACTGGTCTCATGAGGAACACCTTGAGACATGGAGACACAAGCTGTCCTATCTTTATCTCAATATCATAAAGCACAACACATGGTGAAAGCAGAGACCCTCTCTGTGTAGAACTCAGGGTGGCTCTGCTGAAGTGAGGGCTTCCCTGGCACTGCTTAGCAGCTCCAGGAGACACCTGCTCAGTTGTCTCACAGGGAAGGCCCTGGCAACAGCAACAGTAGGGAGCCCTTGAGAAGCTTATGGTGGCGAACATCAACAATGAAGGGACTAGAATCTCCATGGAGGGATTATACAGAGGTTAAGAAATGTTTTTTAAGTTTTTTTTTTTTTTTTTTTTTGACAGGCAGAGTGGATAGTGAGAGAGAGAGAGAGACAAAGAGAAAGGTCTTCCTTTTTGCCGTTGGTTCACCCTCCAGTGGCTGCTGCGGCCGGCGCATCGCGCTGATCCAAAGCCAGGAGCCAGGTGCTTCACCTGGTCTCCCATGCGGGTGCAGGGCCCAAGGACTTGGGCCATCCTCCACTGCCTTCCCGGGCCATAGCAGAAAGCTGGCCTGGAAGAGGGGCAACCGGGATAGAATCCGGCACCCCAACCGGGACTAGAACCCGGTGTACTGGTGCCTTAAGTTTTTTTTTTTTTAACAAATAAAATTTCATAAGTACAACTTTAGGAATATAGTTATTCTTCCCACCATACCCACCCTTCCACCCATATTCCCACCCCTCCTCCTCTTCCCTCTCCCCTTCCCAGTCCCATTCTCCATTAAGATTTATCTTCAATTAACTTTGTACACAGAAGACCAACTCCATACTAAGTAAAGATTTCAACAATTTGCACATACACACACACACAAAACTCTTTGAGACTAGTTTTACAGTTAACTGTCATGATACAACTCATTGAGGACAGAGGTCCTCCATGGGAGTTAGTGCACAGTGACTCCTGTTGTTAATTTAACAATTAACACTTTTATGTATGACGTCAGTGATCACCCAAGGCTGTTGACATGAGCTTCCTAGGTTATGGAAACCTTTTGAGTTCATAAACTCCGTCAGTATTTGGACTTTAAGCAAAGTGGAAGTTGCCTTCTTCCTTTAGATAAAAGTACATTCTTCTTTGATGGCCACTTCTTTCTGCTGGGGTCTCACTCACAGAGATCCTTCATGTAGAACATTTTTGGCCACAGTGTTGGTTTTAATTAGTTAGTTAATTCTGTTACTATAACCCTGTTGTATTAAAGGTACTCCTGGGACAACTCTGGCTGAGTTTCTACTTGTAATTAGTCATAAATAATGCAACCTTCTTCCTAAAGGTGACGAAGGCTGTGTAGGTGATAAATGAGACCTCAATTATGCTGGCAGCTTCTTGCTTTACCCAGATTCCCTTGAGGAAGGGGGAGCTTGCAAATGCATGGAACATTAGAGCTCCCCTCATTACTCTACCAGCCCAGACTTTTCTCAACTCCAACTACCACAGGTTCTGTCCCAGGGAGTTAATAAACCACAGGGAGAGTCAAACTCATGTATTGATCATCCACACCTTAGAGCCATCATCAGCTCCAAGGAAGAGGTTCTAATGAATATCCGATGTCACTCAATACTTTCCATACTACCACATTGTGAGGGAAGTGTGACAGCCTGCTTTACAGATGAGAGCTAAGCAAAAGAGATTACCTAATACTCTTGAAGTTGCATGGCTATTACTTTACAGTGCATTACTTCTTAAGCCAATATGCATATTTTAATCTGTAATTACATTTTGTATGATAATTATTTTCTGATTTTTCTCAACTAGAGGTTTTGACAGAACAAAGATTTGATCATAGGTTGCACTGCTGCCACAAGAATATCCAGCCTCCCAGGACTTTGGTAAGGTGGACCTCAGGAAATGTGAAGGTGATGATGGCAAGGAAGAAGTAGAATAAAGGGAGAAACAGAGAAAAATGAATGAAAGCCAGAGTTGGGCTACTCCCAATGTTCTCTTTTTCTCTTTTGTAAATTGTGGATTTCTAATATGGGCTCCTCTTGAGTTTTTATCACATATGGCATTTTTAAAAACTTTTAACTGATACATAATATTTGTATAAGTTTATGGGATTCAATATGACAGTTCAATACATGCATACAATGTATAATTATCAAAATAGGGTATTTTTTTTGACAAGCAGAGTGGATAGTGAGAGAGAGAGACAGAGAGAGAGAGACAGGGAGAAAGGTCTTCCTTTTTGCCGTTGGTTCACCCTCCAATGGCCGCTGCGGCTGGCGCATCACGCTGATCCAAAGCCAGGAGCCAGGTGCTTCACCTGGTCTCCCATGCGGGTGCAGGGCCCAAGGACTTGGGCCATCCTCCACTGCCTTCCCGGGCCATAGCAGAGAGCTGGCCTGGAAGAGGGGCAACTGGGATAGAATCCGGCGCCCCGACCGGGACTAGAACCTGGTGTGCCGGTGCCGCAAGGCGGAGGATTAGCCTGTTAAGCCACGGCGCTGGCCTAAAATAGGGTAATTAATATTTCCAACTCCTCAAACATTTCTTATTTTCTGTGTTGGAAACCTTAAGGTTTTTTGAGTTGTTTTGAAATGCATGATAAGTTATAGACTACAGTTATTTTACTGTACTATAGAACACTAGACCCTGTTCCTCTCATTTAACCCTGTTTGCTGTCCTTTATCCAACCTCTCTCTCCTCCCATTTGCCCACCCCCACTTCCTAGCTTCTGATTCTACTCTCTACTTCTATGAGGTCAACTTTTTAGTTCCCAGAAATGAGTGAGAACATGAGATATTTGTATTTCTGTGTCTGGATTATTTCGCTTAACATGATGTCCTCTACTAATGACAACTCAACCTATGAAAATCCTGAAGAATTGTTCCTGCTCCCAGGAGAAGCTGCAGGAACCGTAGGAGATATCAATCTCAAGAGAGGCTCTACTCTGAAAGCATGACTCACAGAGACTTCTCAGCATACTGCACACATAAAGTTCCAAACTTTTTCTTCTTCAAAGTCCAAGGTTACCAGTTCATAAATCCTTGTTGTTGGCCACCAGCTTTGCAAGCAGGGAACAACATTGAGGCCCCAGATCCTTTTGCAGGAAACCACCTCACCCTGGAGACTGGGCACTTTCACCAAACACCATTAGGTAGGTGACTATTCACTGCCTTGGTAAAGACTGTGATTGCTTCTCCTTGGCCTTGAGGACCCCAGGGAGACCCAGGCATTTAATTATGACATCATCTTTGTTAATGACCACTGCAGCTTTTAATAACAGTCAGCTTCTCTCTACAAGTCTAAGTGTTTCTCTTGGCTGACTGCCACCAAGTTCTTTTGTATTTGAGGAAAAAGTATGGCTGTTTAGCAACTGGTAATTTCAGGGATTTAAAGAAACTACTTCTAGAAGCTTCTTTTCATCCTGAAGTAAACGTTAAAGCAACCTCAGATTTACAAGTTTGCAAAACATAAGTGCAGGTAGTTAGGCTACAGCATGGCCTCCCAAATAGGATAGGCACATGCCTATTTACTAGGGAAGAGGGGGAGGAGAAAGTATTAGAATTTATATTTATCTGCAAGAGAATTAAATTTTGTTAATCAGCACTCTGAATCTTTGCATGTATGTTAAAAAGTCACAATTTCCATGAGGCATACTGAGAATCCTAAGGTAAGAATGCAGATTGAACACATGGAGGAGTTGGCAGTAGGACCCTTATTTATTCTTACCACATTGAGAAGGTCTGCCTAGAAAATAGTTATAGATTATACTATCTAGTTTTTAACAAAACCCACAAAATAAGATGAGGCTTTTGAAAAATGGGTAACTCTCATGGTTGTATTTCTTTTTTAAAATTTTATTTAAGGTAAACAAACTTCATATATACAGATTTAGGAACATAATGATACTTCCCATCCTACCCTCCCTCCTGCCCACACTCCCACCTTTCCTCCTCCTCCCTCTCTTATTTCTTCTCTTAATTTTTATAAGGATCTACTTTCAGTTTAATTTATACTCATAAGATTAACCTTACACTAAGTAAAGCGTTCAACAAATAATAAGGATAAAAAAACACTGTTCTTGAATAGTTGAGACAAGGGCTGTAACAATCATCAAATCTCAAAATGTCAATTTCACTCCTATACATTTCATTTTTGGTACTCTATTAGTTATCACAGATCAGGGAAAACATGGTATTTGTCTTTTTGGGACTGGCTTATTTCACTAAGTGTAATGGTTTTCAGTTGCATCTATTTTGTTGCGAAAAACAGGATTTCATTCTTTTTGTGGCTAAGTAGTATTCCATACCTTTATCTATATATCTGTATATAGATATATATAGTATGCCATGATTATATATATAATGCCATAATTACCTTATCTAGTCATCAGTTGACAGACATATGGGTTGATTCCATATCTTAGCTATTGTGAATTGAGCTGCAATAAACATGGGGGTACAGCTAACTCTTTCATATGCAGATTTAATTTCTTTTAGGTAAATTCTTAGGAGTGGCATTACTGGGTCATAAGGTATTTTCACCTTTCTGAGGAATCTTCATACTGTCTTCCATAATGGCTGTACTAGTTTACATTCCCACCAAGAGTGGATTAAGGTACCTTTTCCCCCACATCCTCACCAGCACTTACTGTTTGTTGATTTCTGTATGAGAGCCATTCTAACTGGACTTAGGTGAAATCTCATTGTGGTTTTGAGTTGCATTTCCTGATGGCTAATGATTCTAAGCATTTTTTTCATGTGTGTATTGGCCATTTGAAATTCCTCTTTTGAAAAATGCCTGTTCAAGTCCCTTGCTCATTTCTTAACTGGATTGTTTGTTTTGTTGTTGTTGGGTTTTTAAGCTCTTTATAGATTCTGGATACTAATCTTTTATCAGTTTCATAGTTTGAAAATAATTTCTCCCATTCTGTTGGTTGCTCCTTCACTTTGCTTTACAGTGTAGAAACTTCTCAGCTTGTTATAATCCCATTTGTCTATTTTGGCTTTGATTGCCTGTGCTTCTGGGGTCTTTTCCAAGAAGTCTTTGCCTATGTCAACGGCTTGCAGAGTTTCCTCAAAGTTCTTCTCTAACAATTTGATGGTATCAGGTCATATATTTAGATCCTTTTTTTATTATTTGACAGGTAGTTAGACAGTGAGAGAGAGAGAGACAGAGAGAAAGGTCTTCCTTCTGTTGGTTCACCTCCCCCCCATGGCTGCTATGGCCGGCACTGTGCCGATCCGAAGCCAGGAGCCAGGTGCTTTCTCCTGGTCTCCCACGTGAGTGCTGGGGCCCAAGCACTCAGGCCATCCTCCACTGCCTTCCTGGGCCACAGTAGAGAGCTGGACTGGAATAGGAGCAACCAGGACTAGAACCTGGCGCCCATATGAGATGCCAGCGCTGCAGGTGGAGGATTAACCAAGTGAGCCATGGCACCGGCCTTGATTTCTTGAGACAATAAACTTGAGGTGCTGAGGAAGCAGACACATTGAAGAAGGTCATACAGGGCTATAGCACAACAATATTATCAGTATTTATAAGAACAGCAGTGATGACTTTTATTGAGCACCCTCAGGTTGTACAGGCCTGAAACACAGACACTTGTATTCTTGTCAGTTCATCTAATCTCACAGTGACCCTGGCAGGAAGATATTAGGAATATTATCCCCATTTTGTGCATTAGGAGGCTAAAAGGGGTAGCATGATGGGTAGCTAACCCAAGGTCACCCAGCAAGTCAGTAGAAAAGCCAGGAGTAGAACCCAGGCCCATATGTTTCCCAAGTTCATACTCTTTTCTCTGAATTAATCAACAGCTTCTGGACAAAGTGAAAAATCTGTTGACTGAGTTGGCTTTTTTGGATTAGAGATGGTAATCCTTGTTCTACCTATCAGGCCAGCTATCTGAATGTTTTCAGTTACTGCTTTTTTCACATAAGTTTGGCCAGCCCATCTACAAATAGGTGTGCCTGTATCTCTGAGGTTATGCAATTGGCCTAAGGCATATATGTAGCCATATTTGCTCTTAGCAGAATCATTACTAGATGGAGGGATTAGTAGCCACATGCAGTACAGTAAAAGTTTCTGTTCCACACATCATGACGTCATGCTCTCTGCTGACTGCTTATGCAATAACTGGTTTCCTCCATCAATCTGTAGTAATAGCAGAGAGAGTAGCCATAGCAGGGATGGAGCTGTGGGCAGTCAACTCTAAGGCTGCACAATGGGAGCTGATTAGCTGTTACGGGACCAGAAGGCATTTCCTCCACCTTTTACACATTACTTTTTGACTCTATTTGCTTGGGAATTTTATGAGTTGGAGACAGGAAGTGGGATTACTGATACTGCTATTCTCTCACTGAACCCCAGATTTATGAGGGCTCCTGAGCACACTCCTGGGATGGATATATGAGGGTCTCAGAAACACAAGCCTTGGGAACTCTCTGAAGACACAGAACTGAGAATGGCCTTCCTCCCAGACAGATTTCTGTGATCAGGTACCAAATTACAATGAAGAAACGCATATAAATTCCAAAGAAGGGAGTAGAATACACATGACTCATTACTGCCCAGAGCCAACCCTATACAAGCCTTGGGTTCAAAGACTGGACTCTGGTGCCATGGACTGCACACATTTGGAGGCTGCTTGTTCATGTTCTAGGTGGGAGACAAAGTCCATTTTCCTTCCATGGGATTATAGCCAGGACATAATGGTGCTGCACTCATACAGGCAGTATGAGGGAGTGGGAATGGAGCTGGATGACAAAAATTCTCTTCTCAGTTACTCAACTGTCTGTTTGATCCTAGAGAAGTTACTTTATGTCTCTGGAGCCTGATGCCTTCACTGGCAACATGGATGCTGAAATCTTTTTATTAAGTCAAAGGTATGGTAAGAGAAAGTTTTACAAAGCAGTGATAGCTGCAATTTCAAGTCTCTATAGGTTAACCACCATAAGCAATTTAGCAACTGCACTCCTGCTGTTCCTTTCTTTCATTGTCTCTTTTCCTTAAGTGCAAGGATCCTTTCTAAGTGGTCCTTTTGCCTAGCACAGTAACTGACACAGAGGAAGCTTTCAATAAGTACATAGATAGATGGATAGACTCGTTCAACAAAAGACTATTGTTCTATTATGTGCAAGGTACTATGGGAATACTTCAAAAAGTTTGTGGAAAATGGAATTAAAAGATAAATTATTTTGTACACAAATTTTTGAAATCCATGCATGACTTTTTTTAAAGAATCATTTGTTTTATTTGAAAGAGTTACATAGAGAGGAGAGGCAAAGAGAGAGAGAGAGAGAGAGAGAGAGTCTTCCATTCGCTAGCTCACTCCCCAATTGGCCGCAACTGCCGGAACTATGCCTATCTGAAGCCAGGAACCAAGAGCTTCTTCCAGGTCTCCCACCTGAGTGTAGGGGCCCAAGGACTTGGGCTATCCTCTACTGCTTTCCAAGGCCATAGCAGAGAGCTGAATCAGAAGTGGAGCAGCTTGGACATGAACCGGTGCCCATAAGGGATGCCTGCGCTTCAGGCCAGGGCATTAACCTGCTGAGTCACAGCACTGGCTCCAGGCTTTTATTTTTATAAAAGAATTGCTTATTTTTTATAAAAGAGAGAGAGAGAGAAATGTCCATTCACTGGTTCACTCCTTAAACGCTTGCAACAGCCGTTTGCTGGGCTAGGCTGAATTTAGGAGCCAAGAACTCCACCAGGTTCTTCCACATAGGGAGCAAGAATCCATGTATTTGGGTCATCATCTGCACACACCCCCCCCCTTGTATTATTGCAGGAAGTGGGAAGAAGACTCAATTCCAGGCACTCTTACATAGGATGAAGGTGTCCCAAGGGCCAGCTTAACCTGCCTATTCCACAACACCCATCCCCTTGGATGCCCTTTAAAAAGATTTTTAGAGGAAATCAAGTGGTCCATGGCCTCCTGTACTCTTCCTCAGGTTGGGTGTGGTCCTCAAAGAACCCTGTGCACACTTCTATCAGGCTTCAATACGTTGCCTTGCAACTATCAATTTATACATGTGTCCCCCTGAACGCAGAGACTTGATGTTCTTTTTGTACCCCGACACAATGCTCAACCAAAAAAGTGTTTTATAACATGCTAAATGAATGAATAGATGAATAAAAGTATAAGATTCCCCTTTACCAAGGAAGCTGCAGTAGAAGCACCACTTAAAAACTTAGTGGTTTGTTAAGTAATGCATAGTCTAGTGATGTAGGGGCGGAAAGGTGTGATAACTTTCCTCATCTATCATAAGGATCATGGCTGACACTCCTATAACAACAGACAGGTTAACAAGAGAAAAGCACAACAAATTCTTCTGAAATGAAGACCCAAATACCCAGTGAAAAATGTCTGTTTATATGCCTAGGTTTGATGAGGAAGGAGTAGCTGTGTAGAAGTATGACTGGACAGAAAGGTCATGACCTAATGGTAACAGACAACAGGCAGGCGGAGGACCCAGGAAGGCCTGCCTGCTCAGACTGTTGGCCCCTATGGATAGTGTCCTTCCTCTCAGGTATTGGAAAGGACACTCTGGAACCAGGCACTTCAAGGAAGAAGGGGGAAGGGAGGAAATGACCTCTGTAGGTTTTATGGTTGGCTTTGCAGGAGAAGGGTTCTAGTTTCTTTGACCCGCCTCGAGGAAGAGGACTTCTAGTTTCTATGATTCTCTGGATGGAAATGGGAAAGGGAGAGGGAGGGGGAGGGGGAGGGGGAGGGGAGAGAGAAGAGATACTTTGTTTCTGAGACTTTCCAATCTCTTCAGTTCAAAGTACTCAGAGGGCCAAAGAGCCAAATGTTGGGGCTTTATTTTCTGATCTCCAAAGGTGATTAAGAGCTGGGCTTTGGAACCAGGCACTTCTGTATCTGCAAAGCTATAACTTTATAGCTTTGTGGCACTGGGCACACTAATGAGCTCTTCAAACTCCAGTAGGCTTCTGGACACAACTGGAATAATAGTAACACCCCCAAAGCTGGTTCATGAGGATGACGTCATACGTGAAGCCAAGTGATAGTCATTTTTATTCATTCCTTTAAAATAAAGGATGTGATATGACTGGTTCTGTGAGAAGCTTAGAGGGGCTGGCTGGGGGAGGCACATGACCTTTGACCTAAATTCCAGCAGATGACCAGGGGGGAAGAGGCCTGAGAACCTTCACCACACAAATCTCAATGCTAGCACCTGGCATCACAGCCAGCCTCCCCTCTCAGTGCGTTTCTGGGGTAAGAGGAGGCCAAGGTGGAGATGAGTGGTACCCGCCCTTGGAGCACTCAACCTCTCCTGCCCGCTTTGCTTCCACTTTCCCTTCTCTTCTTCCAGCCTTCAGCAACTGAAGTCTCCGAGGCAGGCTCCCTAACAGCGCCTCCCTTGCAGTGTGGCTGCCTGAGCGACTCATCAGAGCAGCTCCTGGGTCTGCAGCCCTTCTTTGTGTGATCTCCCTGCCTTCCTTAACTGTGCTTCTCTCCTGTCCAGCTGCTGTACCACTGTCGAGCCATCAACAGGCCCAGCCTGACGTCCCCCATGGCCTCCCTTCTTGCTGTGCCCTCTTAATTCAGGCCCCATCAACCTCGCCTTTGTGTCCATGCGGCAGACAAGCCATAAGAAGCACCTGAAAGCATCCCCAAAGGATGGGAATCCACCTGCGCTGCCCATGAACCTGCATATTTTTAAACTCAGGCGATTCTGGTGCTACTCAGATTTTGGAACTACTGGGCTAGGTCTTTTTTTTTTTACTTGAATTTTAAGTTCATTATGCCCAGAATCCAATTCTGCCAATTTTTTTTCCTTCCAACTAGCAGTCAAGTGTTCTGGATTCCTGTTGGGTTAGAGCCCACGATGGAAAACACCATTCAGTACTCTTCAGTCAGGACTGCCCCTCCTCTGCTCCTGTTTTGCAGCCCGTGTTAACCTTCAACAAACACAAGCAAAAGACTCAAAAAACTCAGCTCCAGGTCCATTTTAATCTAGGTCATTGCCAAAGAGATTGTATAGTAGGCAGATCAGAAAAGCAATGCTGGGGCTTCCCAGGTCCCATGCATACAACTGCTTGAGTCCTCACAGCACTCTGTGGCTCAGGTTGCTACCCTAACAATGCTTCCTCCCCTGGAAGACAGGACATCTGAAGCCCATTTATTTGTTCACTTGTTCATTCAACAAATGTTGAATGCTTCTTCTGGGCTGGGTACTTGGCAGGATGCTAGGGTTGCTGCCACTGCCTTCCTAAGATAGCTTCGAAAACTCCAGTCAGCCCAGTACTGATGTTAACAAACGTGTGCTTAACGTAGCATATTAGCCAAGATGAATTCTCATTGCTGGGGAAGTGAAAAGTATTTTAATTTTTTTTAAAAAATGAACAAATATTTATATTCTATATTATTTTCTCAAATGTTTTGTTAAAAAAATTCACTGGAGTTGGCATTGTGGTGCAGAGGGTTAAGCTACTGCCTGTGACTCTGGCAACCCATATGGGTGCTGGTTCAAGTCCTAGCTGCTCTGTTTCTGATCCAGCTCTCTGCTAGTGCACCTGGGAAACCTGCTAGTGCAATGGGAAACCATTGGCAGATGACCCAGGTTCTTGGCCCCTTGCCAACCACGTGGGAGACCCAGGTGGAGTTCCTGTTTCCTGGCTTCAGCCTGGCCCAGTCCCAACCATTGCAGTCATTTGGGGAGTGAACCAGTGGATGGAAGATGCCTCTCTCTATCCCCCCACCTCCTGCCTTGTGTGTTTGTTTGTCTCCCTCTATCTCTATACCTTTGCTTTTCAAATATTTTCAAAAATTCATAACACAAGAAACTACATGCCTTGCCAAATATGTCCATCTACTCCAATGATAAAAAGACCTTGCATATTTTTACTGAGTTATTGTTTTCAAAATGCTCTCAAATGGTTTATGTCATTTGATCCTAGACAAGGCAGTTGTTATTATCCTCTTTTATAGAAGAGGAAATTGAGGCTCAAATGGGTCAATGACAGGCCAAGGGCATATGGCTAATAAATGCCATTCAAAAGCATGTAAGAATAATGGCTATTTCAATTGTTTTGCCATTGAAAGACTAGCTTATGTGAAGTTGCTGGATAAGGACCAGCGCAGAAGAGAAATGGAAGAATCTGTTCTTGAAATACTTGGCAACTGCAGGATTTTGTCCTTACTGAACAAGGGTTACAGAGGTGGATGGTTGGAAAGATTATGAATCACTCTCTTGGAAAAGTTCCCTGTGGCAGTCTGACTGCTTCATGACCCTCTATTCCCAAGAGATTATTATTTAAAATTTACATAATATTGTTCTTGGCACTCTGATGGCCCTCTAAGTCAGACGAACTTCAACAAGATAATGGCAGAGGAAGGTTATGGGCAGGGGACCAGCTGAGAACAAGGGAGGCAGCTTCCTCCTTCCTCCATCAACAAAACTGCACTTTGATAGACCCAACCTGGGAGGATTGAGCTAAAAGGTGAACCGTGACCAGAAAGAATACGACAAACTCATATTTTGAGAGGGTCTCTGAACAGGCAGTAGACACACATGCTTCATGTGTTTCACATGTGCCCATGGGTAGGCTGCTGTCAGCAGACCAAGGACAAATTTATCCAACAGACCAATTTTTCAGCAGATGGGGTTTTTAAAGATTTATTTACTTATTTGGAAGTCAGAGTTACACAGAGAGAGAAAGAGAGGTGAAGAGAGAGGTCTTCCATCCACTGGTTCATTCCCTAAATGTCTCCAATGGTGGAGCTGGGTCAATCTGAAGCCAGGAGCCAGGAGCTTCTTCTGGGTCTCCCATGTGGGTGCAGGGTCTCAAGCACTTGGGACATCTTCCACTGCTTTCTCAGTGAATTAGCAGGGAGCTAGATTGGAAGTGGAGCTAGAACTAGAACTAGAGCGCATATGGGATGATGCCGGCACTGCAGGTAGAGGCTTAATTTACTAGACCATAGCGCTGGCCCCTAAATAACCCACTAATAGTCTAAATTAATACTGATTGACTAACTCACTGAGTGATTAATTGTCCCATTATTTAGTAGTCTGGAATTTTAAAGTTGCTTTTACAGATGGAAACTCGGTTTGGGATTACTTTATATTTTATAACAAAAATTAATAAAGGTCAATACTACTTTTTTTAGTGTTACTATGAGACAGAATTGTGGCATGTATTGAATGAAGCAATATAGTACTTCCATTTTTTCTTTCCACAACATCCTTATGAAGAAGAAAAATCTACCCAAGATTACATAGTTTTAGAGATGGAATGTGAACTCAGTTCTGTGTGCTGCTAAAATCCATGCTTGTAATCACTATGTTGCATAGACTTTATAGCACTAGACTCTGTGCTATGATTTTGAACATTTTATAATAACTTACCAGTCACCTTAGAGACTGATCAGTCTACCAAAGTAAGTGTTTCCTGGCCAGCCTTCTCGCACGATAAGCCAGATCTTTACCTATGATAATTTTGCCTAGAGGAAAAGGGACAAGCATGCTGTGATAGTGCTGTCTCCCCAAATGTGAGGGAATGACAAAGCCTGAGGATAGACATAGAATATTCTCTCCAGGAGAATAAACTGTAACAGTGCTTGTCAAACTCAATCAACCTCCATCTGAGAAAGAGTAGGGAACAACCCAACATTTAAAAGAATTACATACACTGAAGTAGAAAAAATAAGACTATCACATTTAGTAAGAATAACTACTATTTTGCTAAATGGTTGGTTAATTATGTGTATATGACTTTTGTTTAATGTGTGTGTGTGTATGATATTTAGCTATGTGTACTGGCTTGTGATGTAAAGTGTAATTTTAATTTCAGGTTGTGGTTTAAACATTTTGAGAAATACTGTAGCATAAGATAATGATTATGAGTGATGTAGTCAAACTGCTCAAGTGTGAATTTCATCTCAGACTCTTACCAGATACATTACTGGGTACATTACTGAGCTTTTCAAGCTTCATTTTCTTTCCGTAGAAAACGAGAATGGGGGCTGGCGTTGTGGTGTGGTGGGTAAAGATGTGATGCCAGCATTCCATATGGGTGCTGGTTTGAGTCCTGGCTGCTCCATTTCTGATCCAGTTCCTTGATAGTACTCCTAGGAAAACAGCAGAAGATGGCCCAAGTGTTTGGGCCCCTACCACCGATGTGGAAGACCTGAATGAAGCTCCTGGAATCGTAGCTTCGGCCTGGCCCAGCCCTGGATGTTGCAACCATCTGAGGAGTCCACCACTGGATGGATGATGGATGATTCTCTCTCTCTTTCTCTCTCTCTCTCTCTCTCTCTCTCTCTCTCTCTGTCTTTCTCTAAATCTTTCAGATAAGTATTTAAAAGAAAGGGAGAGAGAGATGAAATTCAAATGAAGAGTTAACAGCAAAGGTGTGAAAACAATCTAAATATCCCTTGCTATGTTTTGGATATGGTTTGATTGTGTTTCGCAAGCTTGGTGCTCAGTGTGACAATGTTGGAAGGTGGTGAACCTTTAAGAGGTGGGGTCTAGTGAGGGTTGGTTAGATCACTGGAGCACCACCTCTGAATGGGATTAATGTGGTTCTTGTGGAGCCACACTTATCCTGTGAGAGTGGGTTGCTACAAAAGAATAAGACTGACCCCTGCTTGGTCCCTGGCATCTGTCTTGCCATGCGATCCCTCTGGAACATGCACCCACCATAATGTCCTCTGTCATGAAGCCCTCATCAGGGGTTGAACACATCAGGCCATGCATTCTTAGACTTATAGCCTCTGGAACTGTGAGCCAAAGAATATTCTCTTCTTTGTAAGTTACCCAGCTTCAAGTATTTTGTTACAGAGATGGAAAACTGACTAACATCTCTCCACAGATGAATGAATTTTTACAAATGTGATATATACATACAATGGAATATTATTCAGCTTTTAAAGAGAAGAAAATCCTGCAACACAGATAAAACCTTGAGAACATTATGCAAAGTGAAATAAACCAGTCACAGAAGGACAGTGATTCCATGTATATGAGGTATATAAAATAATCAAACTCAAAGAAACAAAGAATAAAATGACAGTTGCTAGGGCCTGGGAAGGGGGAAATGAAGAGGTTCCAGACACTTGCTGCACAACACTGTGCCTATAGATAAACTATATTATGTGCTTAGATCACTTAGCTCCAGTAAGAATGTTTGCAGGGAACTAAAAACATTCTGAGTTCCCTGAGATAGCCCAGGTAGGAGATGATGGCAGCTTGTATTGAGATGGTGGAGTGCAGATGGAGAGAAGTAGAAAGATACAGGATGCATGGGAGAAATAAAGTGCACAGTAGCCAATGATAGAAGAGATATGGGTATTGAGTCAGAGAGAGGTCACAGATCACTGCCATCAGAACTGGATGTATGGTGGTGGCACTGAGATTGGACACTAATTAAGGGACCAGGAATATTTTGGGGAAGGGGTGGAGGAAGAGGATCTCATCTCAAATTTTACTTTACAAACATTGAGTTTGCCTTTGAGACATCCACTGGGAGATGTCATGTAGGCAGTGGAGTATTTTTAAGTCTAGATCTTAGGGAGAGGGCTAAAAATGTGGCAATTGGGTCTGGCATTGTGGCATAGCAGGTAAAGCCACTGCCTGCAACACCACATCCCATATGGTGCCAGTTTGAATCTTAGCTGCCCCACTTCTGATCCAGCTCCCTGCTAATGTGTCTGGGAAAGCAGCAGAGGATGGACCAAGTCTTTGGGGCCCTGCACCCATGTGTGAGACCCAGAAGAAGCTTCTGACTCCTGGCTTTGGCCTGGCCCAGCCTTGGCCATTGCAGGCTTTTGGGAATGAACCAACAGATGGAAGACCTCTCTCTGTCTCTCCCTCTGTCTTTCTGTGACTCTGCCTCTCAAGTAAATAACCGAATCTTTTTTTAAAAAAGAACCTCATGGGTTAGCGTTCCTGAAGGCTTTGCACGGGAGCAAGACAGAATCCCTGGCTGCTGCTGTTCCATATGCGTATAACTCTTCTCTCTCCTCAGTGGCCCTGCCATGCTTTGGCTCATACCGTCTCTGGTGTCCAACCATCCAGGAAAATCCTTCTCATCCTCAATTACACCCCTGGAATAAAGCCCTTTGTCACTACCCCAGTTCACATCTTCCTCTGGTCCCCCAAATAGTTTTATTCTTACAGCCAGAATCATACTCCAAAAGAAAGCCAGTGGAAAGTACCACCATTCTCAGTTTGTGTTAGCAAGTACCCTCCTCACCCAGGTAGAAAGAGACCTGTTATGGCGTCAAGTTAGAATTATGGGGAGATAGCTTGTCTGGCACTTGGAAAGGGGGATAGAACATAAACTGCGTTGTTCCTAGGGCACTGGAAAGAAAGATTTCCTTCTCTTTGCTGCTTTATTGTGAGAAATGAGTGGCTTCAAACTGAAGCATAAATAAGGGTTCTCTTTGAAAGTCCTGGGTTAATGCCATGTCTGTCAATGATTGGCCTTAAGCAAATTAATTTGAACCTCAATTTTTACACTTTTAAAATGAGCTAAAAGCACTAATTCCACCAAATCATGAGAAAATCATATGAAATCTCTTCTCATGTGTTCATTTAACATACTTCTTGTATGTCTCCTATGTGCCAGGCAGTGTGCTAGGCAGTGGGCTATAGCAATGCAAAAGACATCACAGTCCTGCCCCCATTGAGCTCCAGACCAAAGGGACAGAGAGACAAATAACATCACAATTAACTGTGAGAACATAATATGGGAACCAGGCATCAAGTGCAATGCTTGCCTCAGTTTTCACCCTTGAAACCCATTAGTTCCCTTCGTTTCTTAGATTCTCTCAAAATAATAAAGCAAGTTTGTCTGCTAACACATAGTAATTACTTATTTCAGAAATTTTCCAGCTCTTGCCATAAGTAAAGACTAACTCTGGCCCCCACAAAAATGGGTGAGGAATCCATAGTGAGATGATTGGATTCATGTCCTACAAGGGCTCCTGAGTCAAAGGAGGCTCTGTCGAAAATGACAGCATCAAATCACATATTTCAGTCCCAAAACAGAAAGTGCAAACACATCAAGCTACAGGCTGAGCCATTGTCCCAAGACTTGTGTGCAAGCAAAAATGGCAGCCTCAAGTAGGGTCTTGGAATGTGGCTACAGAGTGCAGAGGCCTGACCCTCTGCACAGCCCTTCCATCCACTAAAGTATGGAGGGTGGGGGAAGGACCTTTCTTCTATTAATGGCCTCAATTCATTTCTATTGAAAGAAAGCCTGGGCTTTCCTAAGGTTTCCTCTTGAGTGACAACATTATTTAAAGACCTCTGGGGACAATACTTCTTCTAACTCCCTAGTGGATGGGGACAAAAGAATTGGACAGCCCCTGGCCCTGTGCATTGTGAGGTGGCAGCTGTGTGTCCAGAGTGCTGGAGAGAGATTTCCTCCCACAGCCTCCCTCGCTCCCAGAGCCTCCTCTGTGCACTCAGCACCTCTGGGAATAATGGCTGAGCTGGCAGGTGGCGGGGTGCAGGAGGTGCAGAGGTCCTTAAAAGAAAAGCTTACTCTTTGGTTTTATTCCAGTAGCAGCGGCAGGGTGAGGAATTAAGTTCACTGGCATTGGGAGATCAGCTAATCTTGTTTCAGGTACTGACTGGAGAATTAATTGCCCTCTCCTTTTTTGGTAACTTTGCTATAAGAGGTAACTGCACAATAATCTAAAAACATTTTTCAGATTAACTGCAAGTGTTTGCTTATGAATCTGTATTCCCATTTATACTCTTGAGTTTCCACTGGCAGGCACTGTGTCATACACATATTTATTTTTACCTTAGAGCCTGGCATGTAGTAGGCATGGAATAAATGGGGAAAAAAGAGAAGGGAGAGAGAATATGATTGAATGAATGCATGAATGAGTGAGTGAGTGAACGAGTTTCCAAGGTTGGGCAAATTATTTGGAGATGCCAATCTCGAGTCTGATCCTCAAGGTGTCTTCAGAGGCTCCACAGAAGTGGGGGTAGGAAAGGATGTCATGGAAACAGCCTGGCTCACTTCCCCATGGTGCTCTCATGCAGCTCTCAGCACACTCATCTGTGTTATATGTCAGATTTCCTTATTTGAGATTTTGTTTGAATCAAAATTTCTGGGTCTAAGAGAACTGTTTGAAAGAAACATTGGGCCACTGGGCCAGGTATTTCTTTCCCCTTAGAGCATGTCCAGTTTAGAGAGGCTCATGACGGGAAGCAGTGCTTCTGCTTCTGACCGCCGTATTTTTCTGGATCTCTTTCCTGGAAGGCTGCATAAGAAATGACACAAATAAGGGACCTCACTTGTCAAGTTCCACAGTGTGTTCTATGGCACCAGAACTCTGACAGCTAGACCACTAGGCACCCACACATCCCCAAGTCTGCCTCCTTCTCCAGCTCTGTGAACTCGCACCTAAGTTTAACGTAGCTGACACTGCACTTTATAGCACTTCTGCTGACTGCCCCAAACCAGGTGGTGACTCGGCCCCTGGGGGACTGAGGTCCTGCTATAGATGGGTCAGTCTTGAACAGCATTGAAAGGGAGTTTTTAAATTCACCTTTAAAAAGATTATAATCAGAAAACCCAACAACCTCACAGCCTGGACCATCATGGGGCAGAGACACTCCCACAGTGCCACCCACCTACCTATTCAGCAGTTGTCTACTGAGCACTCACTTTGTCCATGGCTATGCAGAGCACCAGCAATATAAAGATGGGGGAGGAGTTCGCATTACAGGGAGGGACACAAAGTTGAGGAAATTCAAGGTGATATGCAGTATGCGCCAGGTGCACTGGGCTACAGAGTAGGGAAAGGAAAATTTTTGCAGGCTGGAAGGAGCAGCAGGGAAGGATTTGCAGAGAAGTGATATTTGAGTCGGGCCTCCCTTTGGATCGTTCATAAAGCCTGGAGCCAGTAGAAGGAAAGAAGTCCAAGAATGGGGGTACCTGCCACAGAGAACCTCCAGAAAGTGAAGATTTGGGGTGCTGGGCCATCTGGTAGATATGACTGGTAGGGCAGGAGTCTTGCAAGCCCTGCTAACTGTATTACTCTGGAGGCAGTGGGCAGCCATGGACAGATCTAAAGCACAGCTTCACCTGCTGGCCTAAGGAACAACTGATGATCCTGAAGGTGAGGGGAAGGTAACCTAGCAGGGAGAGACTGTTCTAATTTTCTCTTTACCAAGCCCTCTGCTAGCTGAGTGGAAGTCTGGGGAGCTGAGCGATCCCAAGTAGAGATCCCAAGCAGCATCTCCGTGTTTGCCTAGTTAAGGCCACAGGCTCACACTTCCCAAGATCCCAAGCTGAGGCTAGAGGCCAGGTGGCAGTGATGAGGCTGTCGCCATGGTGGGTGTAAAGGAAGACGATGCAGCACAGGGCTGAGCAGATGTGGTGGAGGAAAAAGCATAGATGGCTCCTGCTTGTGCGCTGAGCAGCGGGGGAAAGTAGGAGACATGAGGCCTTCGACGTTTCGAGGCTGGGAGACTGGAGCTGGTTCCCATTTCTGTTCCTCAGCTTTGCTTTGGCATCTGCGCTAGGTCCTAGGGGTCTCTAAGATGCTTTCCCTCCCCTCAGGAGTCATACTAGTACCATCACATGGGAGGGGTTGCTAACATCAGGCCTGAATTTGCTGTGTGGCAACACTGTCGATTCTGATTCTCCCCAGGTCTCTATTATGGTATGAACCACAACACTCCTTCAAAAAAAGTTATATACTGAAATACTCAACCCTAGTATCTTCAATTAATTTACAATCAGGTTGCTGGGGTGGGCTCTAATCCACACTACTGGTGTCCTTACAGAAAGAGGACATTAGGACATAGATGACACAGACTGAGGGACAACCATGTGAGGACACAGCAAGAAGGCAGCCCTCTGCCAGCCAAGGCAAATGACCTCAGAGGAAACTAGATCTGTTGGCGCCTCAGTTTTGGAATTCTGGCCTCCCCGATTGTGAGAAAACAGACCTCTGTGGCTTAAGTCACCCAGCCTGTGGTATTTTGTTATGACAGTCCACGAAAATGAATATACTGTCTGCAAACAGAATCGCACCCGAGTCCAAGCCTGCCTGGCGCAAGGGACAGGAGGAACCACCTGCAACTGGGACCACATCCCCCGCTTTTATTTCTCCCCAAGTCTATTCCATTATCACAGTCCTGGGCACCATGACAAAGAGGGGATGTGAGTCAGGGAGAGTCAGTCACTTGAACCAGAATGCCACTGGGTTATTACATCCAGGCTGCTGCTTATTTCCAAAGAGCTGGTGAATTGGCTCACAAAGCTCACAATAACTCATCTCACAGCACGAGTTCAAAGCTAGTTCCCTGGGTCTTGGGGAGGATGAATATCCCTTTTAAACTTGAATTGCATTGACAAAATACCATTTGGAAGCATAATATGAAGGGAATCCATCTTCAAGGAGGCAAAGGCCATCTGAGGGGCCAAGGAGCACTGCACAGAATCCGCTCCCCTTTGGCTGTGTGACTCCATTCCCACAGGCTGGGAGAGGGAAGTGTGAACCTGTGGCCTTAACTAGGCAAACTCAGAGATGTTGCTTGGGATCTCACAGCTGTCACTTTGCAACAACGGTGGCAGGATGACAGCTGTCATTTCCCACTTTGGTTTTGTGCTTAAGTGTTTTGCAAAACTGCAGGCTCTCACATGTGTCCTGTGAACCACGCAATGCACCCGGTGCACTGGAACCTCAACATCCAATCAGCATACAGGAGAACTGGACCACAAGCCTGGTCTCCCTCTTCCTAAGTTCAAAAGGGATTTTCTAACATATTTCCCAGTTCCAAAGTAACATATGCACGGGGCTGGCGCTGTGTCAGCAGGTGAAGCCACCGGCTACAGTGCTGGCATCCCATATGGGAGCCGGTTCAAGACATGGCTGCTCTACTTCCGATCCAGCTCTCTGCTGTGGCCTGGGAAAGCAGTAGAAGACAGTTCAAGTCCTTGGGTCCCTGCACCCATGTGGGAGACCTGCGGGAGCTCCTGGCTCAGATCAGCACAGCTCTAGCCATTGCAGCCAGTTGGGGAATGAAACAGCGGATGGAGGATCTTTCTATCTCTTCCTCTCTCTCTCTCTCTCTCTTTCTGCCTCTCCTTCTCTCTGTGTAACTCTGACTTTCAAATAAACAAAAAAATCTTTAAAAAAAAAGCAGTATTTTTTTTTTGACAGGCAGAGTGGACAGTGAGAGAGAGAGACAGAGAGAAAGGTCTTCCTTTTGCCGTTGGTTCACCCTCCAATGGCCGCTGCGGCTGGCGCGCTGCGGCCAGCGCACCGCGCTGATCCGATGACAGGAGCCAGGTGTTTCTCCTGGTCTCCCATGGGGTGCAGGGCCCAAGGACTTGGGCCAGCACTCCCTGGCCACAGCAGAGAGCTGGCCTGGAAGAGGAGCAACTGGAACAGAATCCGGTGCCCCGACCGGGACTAGAACCCGGTGTGCCGGCGCCACAAGGCAGAGGATTAGCCTAGTGAGCTGCGGTGCAGGCAAAAAAAAAAGCAATATTTTTTAAAAAGTAACATGCTTATGACAGAAAAGTTGAAAAAATTGCATCTTAATATCAATACTGAGAAATAACTGCTGTATTATTTTGGTTTGTTTTTTTCCATTCTTTTTTTGATGCTTAAAACAATTTGTTTAAACAAATTTGAGATCATAGTAGATGTAAAATTTTATACTCTTCTTTTTTCTATTTTAAATGAAAAGTCTATGATCAGCATTTTCTCCATACTAAAAATTCAGCCAAAGACATCATTAAAAAACTGAAAAACACTCCAAACAATTATCTCATAATTCCCGTTTTATATAATTGTTTCCAAACTTTCACTATTGTAAATTATACTGTGGTGAACACACATACAACTTTGTATTTCTTTGTATTTGTATTTTTGTGTATTTAGATTGAACTATTATAAGTGTACCTAAATGACTGAGAAGTCTTTTATTCACTCATCCCACAAATATTTAATAAGGACCTACTAGGTGTGAACATCATTCTAACCTGGGAAAGAAGTAAAAAACCTGACAATATCCCTGCTTTTGTTAAATTTCCCTTCTGGAGAACTATGAACAATTTTAAATCTCTTTATACATGCATTGCCAAATCACTTTTAGGGAGGCTGGAATAATTTACAGCCCCACTATCACTGCTTAAGTAGCGGTCTCACCGCATTTTCGCCAGCACTCAGTACTGTGATTTGCATTTTTTTGTGTGAATTTCATAACACTTAATGGCAATGTCGCATTCCTAAAGGGTGTTTCCCCTTTTGCGTGTATTCACCCACTCAAAAACACAAGTAAATTGAAGACATACTTAAGTTCTCATCCAAAGTTTGCAACTTTCAAAGTCCCACCCACTCGCTCCAGTGGGGGAACAATCCCAGGTCCAGAGCGAGGATGGCAGCAGTGACATCACCTCCCATGCTGTGTAAGGCAGCCCGTGAAGGTGGCAGGAAATGCTGAAGACAAATCTGAGCTCTGTTAGAGCCTGGCAAGTCTGGGAGCCAAGTCAGCAGTGTCTCCAGCCAAGCACCAGGCTTCCTTGGAGGATACACCAGAACAACCCAGATGGGGTCTTCATGGTGTGGGATGGCATGGTGGAGGTGGTTTGAGGTCAGGATCAAATGAAGCTATTTGCAAAAGTCCAGTAAGCTGTAAAGCACTGAACAGTAGAAGGGAATATTGCTTTTTTGTGGAGGCCTTTGCAGGGTGCTGAAGACCTTAATAGCAATTTATAATGAAGGAGAAAGAATAAATATATGTAGGAGATGGCATTTAGCCTAATGGTGACGACGCAGGGAGGACACCTGCCTCTCCTTTACCCGCTATGCCACAGTGCCAGCCCCACATCTCATATCTGGATTCTATGCATACGTCCAGCTTCTGACACCAGCTTCCTGCTAATGCAGATCCTGGGAGGCAACAGTGATTGCTCAAGAAATGGTCTCCCTGCCACTCATGTGGGAGACCTGGACTGAGTTTCCATCTCTGGGCTTCAGCCTAGTCCAGTCCTGGCCATAGCAGGCATTTGAGGAGTGAACCAGTGAATGGAGCTCATTGTCTCTCTGCTCCTCAAATTAAAAAATATAACAAATTTAAATAAGTACATAAAATATTAACAAATAAATAAAATGAAACTAAGTAGAAATATTGTTTATAATATTTTGGAGAGTTTATCACATCTTAGAAATTTTCAGTATTTTCTGAAATTCTCTATTTTTCCTTATTTTAAATATATACATATATAAAAATGTGTTTGTACACATATGGTGCTTATTATGTAGTACCAGGTACTATTTTATGCATTTTTTACTTATGTAATTATAAATCATAATCAGGATATGAAGGTAACACTATCATTTTCTCCATTTGACAGATTAAGAAATTGAAGCTTTCTGTGCTTAGTTAGGCATGTGTAAATTCAGGGTCTGAGTCCCAGTTACTCTGCCTTTAGAATCTATACCCTTGAACACACCCTATCAGAAGGTAACTGGGGGCTGGCATAGTGGGTTAAGCCACCGCCTGCAGTGCTGGCATCCCATATAGGCTATGGTTGGAGTCCTGGCTGCTACACTTCCAAACCAGCTCCCTGCTAATGTTCCCAGAAAAACAACAGAGGATGACCCAATCACTTGGGCCCCTGCTCCCACGTGGGAGACCTGGAACAAGCTCCTGGATCTTGGCTTTGGCCTGGCCCAGCTCCTGCCATTGCAGCCATTTGGGGAGTGAACCAATGGATAGACAATCTCTCCCCCCCCCCCAACTCTGCCTTCAAAATAAATAAAATAAATAATTTTTTTTAAAAAAAGAAGGAAACTGGTGATCAGATCCAATAAGCAATTGTCCCAGTTCAATAGGTCAAGAGGAGCTGTTGAGTCTCTCCTGTGGGACAGGTATTGCCCTTTTAGAGTCAAAGCTCGTGCGTGGGAGGACTGGGAGCTTGGATCTGGCTCAAGATCTCTCGGAATCCAGGCCCTCACTCTTTCTACTACAGCCTACTTGGGGGAAAATATTTTCTCATTTGGGTTTATGTGTGAAAGAAAGACTAGCACAGGGCAAAGCACTCTTGCAGCACAATGCCACGGCTTGAAAACAGGAGCTCTCAGGTGTGCTGTGCTTTGGGAGGGCGGTTGTGTTAAACGCACTTCTGGGCAGGCTGCTTGCCATACCTAAGCCCCAGACACCCTAATATGGTCCAGATGGTTCACAATTTACTTCTTAGATTCAGATGCCTCTGTGTAAAGAGTCAGAATCTTTAGGAATTCCATGAGGTGTTCTTACAGTCCTAGGCTTTGGTCTTAGAGCCTGTTGAACCTCCAGTTATTGAAAATTCTTTAACACTTTTCCCTTGATAACTCATACTGCACTTCAGATTTCTTTGATAGCTCCCTTAGTGGTTGCTTTCATATTTCAGAGCCTATGAAATTACATATTTGAAGGGATTATTCATTTTTTTCCAATGGAAAGCACGCATACCCCACAAGGCTTTAATAATGATAACCAGATGGACTGGGAGGATTTTGACAAGGGGTTTCTTCAGCTAATTTGAGAACATACTGGATTTTAGTCTCTTTAGTGCAAAACTGGACAGAATGTAAAGTGCGCTGTAAATTTCCCACTTGTGCAATTTTAATACTTTCATCATGGTCAGATAAAATATATTTAAAGCCAACTTTACTCTTCCTCCATTTTGAAAGTATAGGTTCCAAGTTTTAATCAACAAAGTGCAGAATAATGTTTAATCAAAAGGACTAGGTATTCCTAAGCAGTTCCCACCCAAAATTCCTTCAAAACACTTCCCAGTCAGTGCTTGTACCCTGGCTGTCTTCTTTCTAACTCTCTAAAGAGCCTAAGAGACTTTGAAAAGATTTCTCACCTACATGTAGAATCCTAAGGTACCAGGGCTGTACAGGACATTAATGATCACCTTATCTACTTCTTTCATGCTATAGAAGAAACAAAATCTCAGAAAGATTCAGTGACTTGGTCAAAGTGAGGAGGGTTAGGCCTGAGCCTCATTATCTGTGTACTGTTCACTCATTACAGCACTTTGCACCTCTTCTGCTTCCCTTTTCTGTCCCTCCTTATTCTTAACTCTTTTCATTTCCCTGCCAGAACCAGGTTTTGGATGGTGATGGAATGAGACAAACCAGAATGTCCCAGATTGTTTCTCAACAAAAAAAACAATTATCACATGCAGAGAGCTCTGGTTTTATGGAGGAAACGCCTCTGTTCTTTCTAATTTTAGGAGATAGCCCCTATGTGACAAGATATACTTTCTTATTTCTTATTTCCCATGTAGCTTTCAAGTTCTCAGGTTAAAAAGCCATGCCGTGTCTAAGGCTGCATATGTTCCAGAGTACACATTGCAGAGTTGGGGTAGGGTGAACAAGGAGCTGACAATAGGTTTGTTCTCTCTCTCTTTTTAAATATTTAATTAATTAATTTATTTGAGAGATAGAGTGCGAGGGAGATACAAACAGAAAGGTCTTCCATCCGCTGGTTCACTCCCCAAATGGCCGCAATGGCCGGAGCTGCTCCGATCCGAAGCCAGGAGCCAGGAGCTTCTTCCAGGTCTCCCACGTGGGTTCAGGGGCCCAAGGACTTGGGTCATCCTCTACTGTTTTCCCAGGTTATAGCAGAGAGCTGGATTGGAAGTGTAGCAGCCAGGACTTGAACCTGTGCCCTTATGGGATGCTGGCACCGCAGGCGGAGGATTAACCCACTGTGCCATGGCGCTGGCCCTGGTTTGTTCTCAAAGACTGCTGGTATCCCCTTCCCAACAGGATGTGTCACTGCCATAGTCTCTATTTCTATTCACAGTCCTTTGACTGGAAATAAGTCACACGGTCCTAATCCAGCTACCAAGAAGGCTAAGATATGGACATATGTGGACTACTTGATGAGCTACAAACCGTCACTACCCTAACTCTTCTGGGACAATATAAGGAATTCTAGGCCAGAAGTTCACTTTTGTTGAGAAACAACAAAAAACATGTTAAAGTATTAAATTTATAAGATATATGCATATATTAGGCATTAAGTATCATGTGATATATTATATATTGCTTATTAGACCCTATATATATATTCATATATAGACATATATAAAAATATGATGTAAATGTAAACAGATTTACATGGATGCGAATTTGAACAGATTTATATGGATTTAGATATATTTACATCTGTAACTCATTTAATCTCAACAAATGAGTGAAATGGATAATATTATTATTCTCATTTTACAGATCAGGAAACTGAGACACAGACAGGAAGTGAGAGTAATTGAGAGACAGCTGACAAAAGTAGTTTGAGTACATAAACATCTGGGTAAACAGATAAGCAGATATCTAAGAAAAATATTATTGAAAATTTATATAGCAGCTACTGTAATTTAAGTTGAATCAATCGTGTCTTATCTAACTAGCCATTTTAAACTAAACAATTTTGTAACATTCAGTGCATTCACCTTGTTGTACAATCACCACCTTATCTAGTTCCAAAACGTTTCATCACACAAAAAATAAACTTCCCATTCTTTTAGCTACTACCCATTTTTCCTGTTCCCTAAGGCCTGAGCAACCCCCAGCCCTAAGCAATCACTAATATACTTCTTGTATCCATAGATTTCTCTATTCTGGGTATTTCACATAAATGGAAGCCTACCAAAAAAAAAAAAAAAAAAAACAACCCTATTTCTCCCCTGTACCCTTTTCTAGAAGCTGACTTATTTCCCTCCCAGTGAAGGATCTGAAAGTTTACTTCATGCTTCAGAGAGAAAGCCTCACCTTTCTACCCTCCCCCAGTGCTGTCTGAGTTCATTTGACAATCCCAATAACAATATCTTACGATCCTTACCTAGCAGTGATCAATTTATCACTACCCCGCATTATCGCATGGGGCGCTGACAGCAATCCCATACATTAGGCGAGGACTAATTCCATAGATGAGTAGCCTGAGGCTCAGGGAAGTCATTCACCCATGATTACATACCTGGCTTCAAATCACCATTTCCCTTCTGGACCTTGGACCTGCTGTACTGAACTGGAATCTGGCTAAAAATCTCAAGGATGTCTCACTAAGGTTCTCAGCAATGAGAGGGGATGTCTCTAGCTATGTATAATTACACACAAAAGTGCCGCTCGGAGCACTGGCCTGACCTTAAACAGTTGATCAGTGGCCGCCTCTAAAGAAACTATTTTCAGGGCCCTGTAAGTGCTCTCACATTCCACTACATAAGCACCCCCCTCTGTCCTATAACCTTGACAGTCCCCCAAAATATCCCTGACAAGTTCACCAGCAGTGCTTAGGCCTCCTGTAATGGAAAATCCTCCATCACACGCTGAATGATGATGGTCCTCAGTGCTAATGACTCTCCCTGTATAGAGAAGTGGAGGAATCTGCCATGGTGTGACTTGGTGCCTTGGGTTGGCTTACAGGTGTTCATTTGGAGATCATTTGTCTGGAAAATCTGGCTTTGGATTAACTGATGCTTACCCTTGCTGTCTTAATTATCCCCCTTTTCTTTTCCTAATCCATGTGTTACTGGAAGAAAGAAATGTAAACATGAGAGGTGGTTGTTTTCAGCAAATTCACTCAGCAGTCAATGTGAGACCAGGCTTTGCCTTAAAACCAGTCTGGCACCACCAGCAGCAGAAGGAGATAGGGTTACATTTCTTGTAAATGAACAGCCTGGTTTTCATTCTGGCACATCATGGGTCTTGTTGTTATTGTTATTGCCCTGGACTGAGGAATGGGCTTATTTTCATAGCTGGGCTTATGATTAAATATAGCACTGCTTCTTGAAACAACTTGCTGAATAAATTTCATTCACAGCCATTAAGAAATAGAGCAATATATCCTCCCCTCAGCACAATCTTTCTGAATTGCAAATATGATTCTGTTACTCCATATTTGAGATCTGTTGGTCATGAATTACTTTTCAGACTTACAGGCACGGCTGATATTTACCTGGAATTCCATCAGCACTCTGCATTGGCTGGCCTCCATCTTGGTTGGTTAAGATCTATGCCACACTGGTCATTGGGTAGCTCAAATATCACCCCTACTTATTAACCTCTGCTTCTCCTCTTACCTTTATGGCACCAGGTCAAGACACTCCAGAAAATAAACACATCATGGGTGGAATGAACAAAGCTTCTTTATCTTTCCATGCCCTTGCCTTGAGAATCCTCAACTTTCTCTAACTCCTTTCATCCTTCAATGCTCCCAGGTCTGTGAAATCTCTAACCCCATGCTCTCACCTTTTTCCCATGCGTGCATTGTTGGTCACTCTGTCCTCTTTCATTCTAAAGTATCGCCCACATTCCCACGAATTAAAGGGCACAGATTTTTCACTACAGGAGAAAAGTATCAAAAAGAGCCAAGTTAATATCACTGCAAAAAAGGCAAAGTAAGAAAGTAACTCCTTCCCATATTAAATTTAAAGAATCTTAGAGTCAGAAGGGATTTATTAGGGTACTTCCTACTTTCTTCAGCAGTATTCCTGATAGATGCTTTTTCAGCTTCCAACTGAGCATGAAAAATACAGGGAAGTCAATGCTTTATTTTGTCTTTAAGAAAGACTCAAAAATGAACAAAAATTGATCTCATGGTAAATTTTCCTTATATGTCCTTGGTCTGCCGTTGAGCTTCGCAGAATAAGTTCACTCCCCATTCTACTCGAAGCCCTTCAGATATCTGGGGGCTCCTGTTTGCCTTCTGTCCTCCAGAAAGAGGGTGGGGCCCTGGACTTACTCTTTGTGACACACTAGGAGGTTATGCCATGACTCTCCCTAAGTCAAATGTACCTACTGGAAACTCTCCAAGTATGTGGCCACAGGCTGTTGTTTGAGAAGAGAGTAACTACTGGAAAGTTGAATTAAAAGATAAGTTTATTTTGATACAGAAACCTTGGAATCCATGCACAGCTTTTACAGAATATGAATTTCCACAACGTTTTTGAAGACCTTCTTGATACTTAAATATCAGGTTACAATGCAAAAACAAAAGCAAAAATCAGACACCTCCCCCCAAAGACCCAGATCATATAGGTATTTCTTAGAAAAATAGGGAGTGAAGGTTCCAAACATTCTGGATCCAGCAGATTCAAGTTCAGCTAAAGCTCATTATTTGTGAAATGTCATTTCTGTTCTTGCAGAGGGACAAAGAGGCAGCCAAAAGATAAGTATGTATCTCTTGGAGTCCACACTTCCTTGCTTAATTTAGGAAAAATTCCTAGGAGGGGCCACTGCGGGGAGCTGGAGACTCAGCAATGAAACCCAATTCTAGGAAAACTAAGTATGTAGGAGATGGACGCCATGTGGGCAGTACCTAAATGCATTCTGGGAAATGATCCTGGACTTTTTCACCGAGGATCCACTCGCCAATCGTGATGCTTTCAAATAGGGTTTAAATGCAATTTTGCTAAGAGTCAGAGCAATGAACTCAAATGCCCTCAAAGCTCCCCCTTACAAGTATGCAGCTGCCAGTAGAACTCCTGGACTTGGAAACCTGCTGGTGTACAGCGAGGATTCAAGATGAACACAGGGACTTGATGGCAAAGTCTGTTTGTTGAAAAAATTAAGATGTTTACAGAGTATAAAGGGCCCTGGGAGACAGCCCATGTCATTTAATCTTCTCATCTTGTTACCTGACCTGTAAGTGGTCTATACAAGGTGCTCACTGAACATTTGCTAAGTGAATAATTTAATTACATTAAGTCTCTTCAAGGAACTTACAAACTACTAAGAATGATCAGATTTGTGCACAAAAATGCTCCTCACCCCCATATGACATGAGTTAAAATAAACTGAAGCAATATCCAAGAGGTCTTCAAAAAGTTCTTGGGAAATAAATATTATGAAGAAACTATACATAGATTTCAACAATTTTTTGGACCAAAATAAACTCGTATTAACTTGTTATAACATGACTGGACAAGATCTAGGTTTGAGGCATTAAGACAGATAAGATATTCATTTGAAAAGACTGCTTATCAGAGCAATCTGAATTCTGCTAAAATTGAAGAAACAGCAAAGATAAAATTTATGGTGATGCTTGGGTGGAGGAATGATGAAATCATTGGGGCTTTATGAAATGCTTATGGGGCAATCCTTGCCATAAATCAGCAATTTACAAATGGGTAACTTATTTTAAGAAAGGATAAGACAATGTTAAAGATGAAGCTCACAGCAGCAGACCATCCACATTGATTTGCAATGAAAAAATTCATCTTGTTCATGCCTAGATTGAAGAGGACTATCGATTAATAGCAGAAACAGTTGGCAACATCATTGACATTGGTTCAGCCTCACAATTCTGACCAAAAAATAAAGAAAGAAAGAAGATCAGCCTTTCTGCTCAACAAGTGTCAAAATTGTTGCACCCAGATCAATCATATGCAGAAAAAGCTGAGCTGTCAATGGAAATTTTAAACAAATGAGATTGAGATCCTGAAGCATTTCTTTGAAGAATTGTAACAAGAGATGAAACATGGAGAGGAGGAGATTAAACATTTACAGACATGATCCTAAGGGGAAAGCACCATCAAAGTTATGGCTATCCAACGGTAGAAGTGGTCCAGTCAAAGCAAAAGTAGATCAGTCATGGCTATTCTTTGGATGTCTAAGGTATTTTGTTTACTTTCTGGGAGTCAAAGAACATAATAATAGTATCTGCTTATTATGAAGTATCTGCTCATTAAGAAGTTTTGTGGGGGCCAGTGCTGTGGTATAGTGAGTAAAACCATCACCTGCAGTCCTGGCATCCCATATGGGCACCGGTTCTAGTCCTAGCTACTCCACTTCTGATCCAGCTCTCTGCTATGGCCTGGGAGCGCAGTAGAAGATGGCCCAAGCATTTGGTCCCCTGTACCTACCTGCATGGGAGACCCAGAAGAAGCTCCTGGCTTCAGTTTGGCCCAGCTCTGGCCATTGCCACCATTTGGGGAGTGAACCAGCAGATGGAAGACCTCTCTCTCTCTCTCTCTCTCTCTGCCTCTTGCTCTCTGTAATTCTGCCTTTCAAATAAATAAATAGATCTTTTAAAAAAAGAATACGTTTTGAGGGGTCGGTATTGTGGCGTAACCCCTAAAGCCACCACTTGAGATACCAGCATCCTATATGGACACAGGTTTGAGTCCTGGTTGCCTCACTTTAGATCCAACTCCTTGCTAGTCCTGGAAAAAGCAGTATACTATGGCTCAAGTAGTTGGGCCCATGCCACCCACGTGGAAGACCCAGAAGCAGCCCCTGGCTCCTGGCTTTGCCTGGGCTCAGCCCTGGCAATGCAGCTACCTGGAGAGTGAACCAGCATATGGAAGATCTCTGTGTCTCTCTCTGTCTCTCTCTTTTTAACTCTGACTTTCAAATAAATAAATAAATAAATCTTTTTCTTTAAAATTTTCTAGCTATTTCGCTTTGAAAATCCAGTTGGGAAATAAAAAGTAACAGCTCTTGCCCAAAGCCCCTGGTGAAGTGGTCCAGGCTCTGAGTTATACCATTCCAGATTTTCCGGTCAAGCCAGAACAGTTCAGCAATGTGATCAGACATGGTGAGCACCCATTGTGGCCATTTGGGGATGTGTTGTTAGATTTGATTAGCCAATATTTTGTTGAGGCTGGATGAGTAGTGACAAATTCTTTCAATTTTGTTTGTTATGGAAGATCTTTATTTCACCTTCATTCATAAATGAGAGCTTTGCAGGGTACAGGATTCTGGGTTGACAATTTTTTTTTTTTCTCTTAAGACTTGGACTGTGTCTTTCCATTCTCTCCTGGCCTGAAGAGTTTCTGATGAGAAGTCAGCTGTGATTCTAATTAGAGATCATCTGAAAGTAACCTGGAGTTTTGCTTGTGCACATTTTAGAATCTTTTCTTTTCTTTATGTTTTACTGTGGAATGTTTGATTACAATGTGTCATGGTGAAGATCTTTTCTGGTCATGTCTGTTAGGAGTTCTATGTGCTTCCTGTACTTGGATGTCCTTTTCTTTCTCCAAATTAGGGAAGTTTTTGTTATCATTTCACTAAAAAAAAGGCCTTCTAATCCTTTCTCTCTTTTCATGCCTTCAGGAACTCCTAGAACTCATATGTTGGGTGGTTTGATAATATTCTGTATATTACAAACAGTGTTTTTTAGTCTTCTAATTTCTTCTTTTTGTATTTGGTCTGACTGTATAATTTCCTGTGCTTTTCTTCTAAGATATTCTTTCTTCTGTTTCACTGATTCTGTTGTCAAGGCTTTCCACTGCATTTTTTATTTATTCTATTGAATTCTTCATTTCATTTTGATTTCTCTTTAAGATCTCAATTTCATAGGAGAAACTTTCTTTCATGTCATGTATGGATTTTAATAGTTCAATCCTACAATCTATTTTTTGAATTCTGTTTCTGGCATTCAATCTCTTCACCTTCACAATCTAGTATTGAAGTGTTGTTGTGTTCTTTTCAGGGGCATCATGTTGTCTTCATTATTCTTGTTTCTTGAAGTGCTGTATTTATTATTATTTGTGGAGATACTTGTTGGTTCTTTGTTTTCACTGTGAAAACTTTGTGAAATAGTCTTTGGACTATTCCTATGTGGCTTAGTGGAGTGTCCGCTCTTTCAGTGAATACCCAGAGGTGTGTGCTGGGTGTGATTAGTGCTCTAGGGTGAGGGGAGTGTCCAAGGTGACACCCAAGTTGGGCGTGGTAAATTTCTCTCTCTCTCTTTTTTTAATCAGATGGGAGGTTTGTTCAGCTCTGTTAGTGTAGTCTCATGATCACTTCCTCTCCTCTAGGGAGATCAATGCAAGGACACTAGCCACAGTGGGTACAATATTCATCTGTGTCACTACAAGTACCACACAAAGGAACCATGCAGTCCTCAGTGTGAGCACAGCTCCTGCAACAATGACCCTCACCAGGGAATCAGGGAGCCCAGAGCATGTGGATCCACCCACAGTGACTGCCCAAAGACCCAGCCACACCCTATGTCCCCCTCCACAGCCACAGTGGTTTCACAGTGCCAGCACACAAGGCTCCCACAGTCACAAGCACTCAGCCCCCTGTCAATTCTCCCAGCCAGATTCAGGTGCTGAGTGTGCGGACATGAGCTGGCACAGCTGTTACATATGTCCAAAATGGTGCCTGCCCTCTCTCAGCTAGTTACAGTATGCCAGTGATGGGTGATCAAGGAGAGAGAAATGTGCCCACTTTTTTTCCTCTAGGTTGGCATGTACACTGTCCCACACAAGGCTCCAAGTCAGACTCACACCACGCTCTTCCTGAAACTTTATTTCCAGTGGCTTGGGCTGCTTGCACTCTGGTCTCACCTCACTCTCCAAAGCTCTCTCGGCTGCTGGGATCCTGAGTTGTGTACATTCACACCCTCCACATCTACAGTGTCCCTCTAATTTGTGTGGAGTTTCCTCTGCCATGTTCTCCCTAACTCTTCCCTGAAATGCACCTTCTCCACTTTTTTATTTTTTTAACCATCTTACCCTACACTAGAGCAGTAAGCTCTTTCCCTATTCTGCCATCTTGGAAACCTTCCATAGCATTTCATAATTAAACACACATCAAATCACATTGTACACCCTAAATGAAATTTCTGTTTGTCAATCATACCCTAATAAAGCTAGAGAAAGGAAAAGAAAAGAAATGAATATCTGGTTAGCACTGTATGCAAAGGAAGTCTGTGTTTTGTCATGGAATGGGAGGACCTAGAAATTCAGTCTTACACAGGACTTTGATTGTGACTCTTCCCCTGGTTCTACATTTGTGATCTTGGACAACTCACTTGGTCTCCATCAACCTCAGATTATCCATCTGTACAATGGAGGCAACAAAATGGATGCAAATGGGAATCATTATACTTAGTGAAGTAAGCCAGACCCCAAAACAAACATCATGTTTTCCCTGATCTGTGGTAACTAAAGTGTAATGTATTTGAGTGAAATTGACATTTTGAGATTTGATGACTGTTTGCAGTCCTCTTTCTACTATTGAGGACCAGTGTTTTATTCTTCATACTATTTGTTGAACCCCTTACTCAGTGTTGGGTCAACCTTATAAGTATAAAGTAAACTGAAAATAGATCTTTGTAAAAATTAAGAGTGGGAATAGGAGAGTGAGGAGGTAGAAGTGTAGCTGCATGCGTGGGAGGGAGGGTAGAGTAGGAAGTATCACTAGGTTCACAAATCTGTTTATATGAAATACATGAAATTTGTATATCTTAAAAAAGATTTTAAAAAGTATAAGGTCCATTTTCAGCAACAGGCTTTGTGGTGTAGCAGGTAAATCTGCCACCTATGATTCTAGCATCCCATATAGGTGCCATTTCCAGACCCAGCTGCTTCACTTCTGATCCAGCTCCCCTGTTAATGTGCTCAGAAAAGCAGTGGAACTGGCCTAATGATTGGGCCCTTGGACCTAGGTGGGGAATCCAGAAGCTCCTGACTCCTGGCTTCGATTTGGCATAGCCACGGCTGTTGCATCCATTTGAGGAGTGAACGAGTGAATGGAAAAATCTCTCTCTCTCTCCTCTCTCTCTCTCTCTGTTTCTTCCTCTCTCTGTGTGACTCTGATTTTCAAATAAATACATAGATCTTTTTTTAAAAAATGGAAGTAATAGTGGAAGCCACCTTAGAGGGTTGCTGTGAGAAAATGGGACAATATATCAACATCTACCATTTATTAGTTGTTCACTCTGTGCCCAGTTCTATGTCCAACACTTTGAAATTGAATCTCACATATAAAAAAAAATTTTTTTTGACAGGTAGAGTGGATAGTGATAGAGAGACACAGAGAGAAAGGTCTTCCTTTGCTGTTGGTTCACCCTCTAATGGCCGCTACGGCCAGCGCATGGTGCCGATCCGAAGGCAGGAGCCAGGTACTTCTCCTGGTCTCCCATGCGGGTGCAGGGCCCAAGGACTTGGGCCATCCTCCACTGCCTTCCCGGGCCATAGCAGAGAGCTGGCCTGGAAGAGGGGCAACTGGGATAGAATCCGGCACCCTAACCAGGACTAGAACCCGGTGTGCCGGCGCCGCAAGGCGGAGGATTAGCCTGTTAAGCCAGGGCGCCGGCCCTCACATAATCTTCCAACCACTCACAAGAAGGATCTGGGGAAGAGAAGGTTTAAGGATTTGCCCACCATACAGCTAATAAACTGTGGAGCTGGAATTTAAACCTAGGTATGCTTGGCTATAAGATTACTATAGCACTGAAGGCTGCACAGTGCTTTAATATGTTATTTTCAGTACTCATGTAGAAACTACAAACTTGCCTCAACTAGCTGAAACATTCTTTCTTGGAAGGCCTGATTTGGAATTAACTTAAAATACAGGGGCTGAGTTATGCCTGTCCTGTGAGTCCACTATGTCCCTTTTGTCCATATGGGCAGACTAGGGACCTGTGTTCCTTTCTGTCTGGGACATTAAGGGCTCTCTGAAGCAAGGACAACCTTCTTTGGGGAAACCAGTTCTCCTGATTACCAGGGTGGTGTTCTAACCTTAGATCTCAGTTCCAACTTGGCAAAGGCCACCAACCAGGTGCTTACGATTTTTTTTTGTGATCTCCCAAAGCTAAGTCCTCAAACCCCAAATATTCACCTCATTTGCCAAACACTAGGCTATAAATGGGTGAAGTCATTTCTCTGATACTGGTATTATTAATATAATATTAAATATTAATCTAGTATTTAATATTAAGCATTTTGCATTCTAATTCCATACCACTTACTGATTCAAAAAAATTAATGAGCTGCTTATTTATAAAATGTTTAAAATGTCAACTCATGTAATACATGGCCACAAGAGGACTTTCAAGGTTTCTGGCTATAAGAAAACACCCATTCTGACAGAAACAAATACTTTATTTTTTTCTTAATTGTCCAGCACGAAAAACCCAGAGCTGGAGGTCCTTTTGGGACACTCCTTTCTGGCTTTCAGAAATCAAAGCAGTTATTTATGAATGATTCTTCCACATGAATATGTGTTAGTTTCTGGCCACATTTGGACCCCACAAATATTTTTCAGGGTCATGGTTTGAGCAGCTATAGTCCTGCATAATTGGAATTATGCCATTTTAGTGCTGGAAGTTGCCTGAGAAATTAGAAATCACTTAGTACAGGATTCTCAGATTCCTGGTCAATAGGAATTGACTATTCAGTCATAAACCACAATATTATATACCATTCATTGATAACCTACTTCGTGCCAGGAACTGTTCTAAGTAGTTTATATATACTTAAATATACTCCAAATATCATAAGGCACACACTCTTGCTATTTTTATTTTATAGATGAAGAAATGGGGGCACAGAGGGCTAAGTGACATGACCAAGTTTCAAATCCAGGTGGTAGCACTCTTTATACTGCCACTTAATTGAGGTAGAAATAGAGGCTTTGAGGTGCAATGAGTCATTCAAGATCACGAAGCTAGTGCAGTCTACCTCTGCTTGAGTATACACCTTGCCTCTTCAGGGCTGTTGTGTGGGAGGATGCATATGTGGGTGTTGGAAGGAGGTGAGTAGTCGTAGAGCACCTCCTTCCTCTTTTCAACTCCCCATCATCAGAGAATGTTAGCATCATGATCTTGAGGAGGCAGAATGAGGCCCAATTCGTGAGTCTTGCTCTCAAGAATTCTTTTGTATAACCACTGCTTGAAGTCACAAAATATTCTTGCAGTGGCTTAAGAGCATAGTCCTTTGAAAAGACTTAAAAACAACACAAGAAAACAAAAATTATTGTAATCGAATGGAATGTATGGAAAAGTAGAAAGAAGAAAAGCTTAAATCTCACCACCCAAGTGGCGTTGACATTTTCTTTTGGTTACTTTTAGACAATTCATATACTGTTAGCTGCAAATCTAAAAATCTAAAAAATCCTGCTTATTTCAATTAAATACTGGCTATATTATGACTTACTTTTGCAGACACTTTTTATTTATTTTCCTGTAGATTTATTTATTAATTGAAAGGCAGAGTTGAGAGAGAGAGAGAGAGAGAGAGAGAGAGAGAGTCTTTCATTTACTAGTTCAATCCCCAAATGGCCCCAACAGCCATGGCTGGGCCAGGCCAAAGCCAGGAGCCAGGTACTCCAACTGGGTCTCCCACATGGTTGGCAGGGCCCAAGTACTTGGGCCATCTTTCCCTGCTTTCACAGACACATTACCTGGGGAAAGGATTGGAAGTGGAGCTACTGGGACTTGAACCAACACCCAAATGGGATAGAATGAGTTTCAGGTAGCAGCTTAATCTGCTGCACCACAACACCAGCCCCAAACATCTTTTGAAGGGCTGTAAAATATGCCATTAAAATCATATACCATATTTTATTAGTCATTCTTCTGTTGTTAAGTTCTTATGCTATTTTTAAATGTGTCATTATTATAAATTACAGTAAAGAGGGTTTTTCAAGAATAAAATTCCTTTTGTGATATTTAGGCTTACTTTTCTTGGAAATATTTTCAACATTGAAACTACTAGAACTTTTCATCTGACACATCACTTCATTAGAAACCTCTCAGTGCTGCCATTAATTCTCAACTGTCAATATGGAAATAAGTAAGTCACCATGAGATCTTAAATTATATTATCTTCTTAAATTAACTACAATTTCCTAAATTATACAAGAACTGTAGTTTATCTTTTGGAAGAATGGCAACTAAAATGGAAAACAAAAACATCCTGCTCATTTGCAATTTAGGCATGTCCAAAAGTGGCACAGCAACCGTAAGTGGTTAACAGCAGGGTTCTGCCTCTGCAACCTACCTTCAAAAAACTCACAGTCCCAGGCCTAGTCCAGAGAGACACCAGAGAAATCCAGTTGGTCTGGGGGAAGGGACATTTTATAGGATGCCTGGCCAGTACTCCTCAAAGAGTGTCAAGGTCATGAAAATAAGGAGATACTGAGACAGTGTCATAGACCAAAAGAAGCAGACAGACATGACAACTACATGCAATGTGGTAGCCTCAATAAGATCCTAAAACAGAAAAGAGAAAAATGGCATTGGGGAGGAAATTGGTGAAACACTAATTAATTCTAGAACTTTTTGATAAGAATGTATTACGATAGTTTCTTAGTTTTGACAAGTGTGCCATGGAAATGTCAACAAGTAGGGAAACAGGGTAAAGCATATACATCAACCCTCCACACTACCTATGCAACTTTTTTTCTATAAATCTAAGTGCTCCAAAATAAGTTTACTTAAAAAAAAATGAAAAGCAAGGGTTCTGGAGAAAGTCTGATCTGTTTTTGATTCCTGGATCTGGCATATATTACAGTGGAGCAACCTATTATATATGAATAAAATTACCTACTACACAGTGTTTTAGGTTCTTAACTATAATGATGCAGATAAAGCATTTAGCATTATTTCTGGCACAATGTGAATGCTCAACAAATACAAACCATACGCTTTTCTAATTTAGTTTGAGGAATCTTTCAGATTAGTAGTTTTCTCTAAAGTAATTAAGAATTTTATAAAACAGAAATCTACAGCTATGTATAAAAGTAAAAATTAAATAGGCTCTTTGAAATTTTAAACTCAACCAAAAGGAGACAAAGCTGGAAACAGAAACTGATACGAGCTTTTGGGCCATTGCTATTTTTTCCAGTGATTTTGGGGTCATTTCTTAAGAGTAGGTATAGTGAGAAGATGCAAGATTTTGTAGAGACTCTACATTCTAACATTTTTTGGCCAAAGTAACCAAATTACCAGTGCCCATTGCAGGGAATGGGAATCCTTTCATGTGAGCTGCTTAGAAAAACAATCTCATAGAGAACTGAAAGTGGACTGTGCTTGGCCTCTACCCAAAGACAAATTAATTGCGTATGAAAGTCTAAGGAAAATAATTTAGACACAAACTACGTGGATAGGAAAGGAAAAATAACCAAAGGATAAAGAAAAATACACTCCAGCTCTTTCATATATAAAATTTCCTTTTTGGGTGTTAAACACAAGCACAGATATGCAACATGATCTACAAGTGAGGGTCTAAATGACAAAGGGAAAATAAATAATCCAAATTTAAAAATATTCTGCAGTGATATTAAACTGCAATCAAAGACTGTGAATCAGCATGGTTCAAACCCATTTTTCAATACCACTAGACTTTAAGTTATCTGGGACCTGAGTTCAAATCCACTTACTAGATGTAGGGTCATAAGTTATCTAACGTTAAGTCATGTCACCTAGGTTCAGTTTCCACCCTCCAAAAATTGTGGAAATATCTACATCACTAGATTGTTGTAGTGCTAATACAAGGATTAAATGAGGTATATATGAAAAACAGCTTGCAGAGGGCTCACAAAAAGTAGGCAATGAAGAACTATTATCTGAATTTAAGTCTATCCATGCATCGCACTTAGCTGGCCACAAAATAGGACTTTTTAGTTGGTGAAAGAAGAGTCACATGAAAAATTGTAGAACGATACTGGAACAGCACAATAAAGTGTTAAGCTGAGGATTAAAAATACAGTGCTAACTTCCATTTCCTGTTGGCTGCCAAATTCAGCCTTACATGTCAACATGATACTCTTTGGAAATGAAGAAAAAAGAGGGCTTGGATTAAATAGCATACATTAATTAGGGCATCAAATTTATCCCCTGAGTGTGAGCCTGATTAGCTGGTTAAGTTCTTCCAACTATGGAATTCACAATAACTCAAAACACCAAAGCTTATCCAGGGAATGAGCTCTTTTATATAAACAAATGTTCTATGTAAATAATCTTACCCTCTTACATGCTAAAATTCCAATATTTTTGAACAAAAATGAAAAACTAAATTGTTTCCATTGTGGTTTTCACATTCCAGACTACAAACCCTTGTCTTAACTTTTCTTTAATTGCTAAGTGTTAGCACAAGTCCTGGCACCTACTCAATGTTCACTATATGTTTCATTAAACTGAAGTGTCTGACGCATATTCCTACTTCTTACAAATAGAGTTGACGAATGTGATTCAACCTTACCTTAATGACTGCAGTCACTATTCCCAATACAGTAACCGCATGGCATTTCACGTGACTGAAGTCCTCTGATGCGCTTTACTTTAATAAAATGACCTCAAACACCTGATCTTTGACCAGCTCATTTGAAAAGTTTTTACCTAGACTGTTACTGAAAAAGCATCAGCCCTCACTGATAACTGTTGCCATATTTCCTCCTTTTAGGGCCAACTCATTTCTAATGTATTGTGTCCTAGAAAATCAGAGTCAATTCATTAGGGTGGTATTAAAAAATAAGAGTAAATAGGCTTTATACAAGGGATTTCATAGTTGTGTCGGAACAGATCCTTGAATTGCAAATATGCTCCTTTCCTACCACTTCATGCAGCTGTAGAGAGAATGCTACCACATGTAAGAGAACAGTCATCCAAGGGTGGTTCTCACAGGATGCATTTGCCCATTCATTCTATTGCTTACAAAGGAGTTACTTTAATTCCTTTCAGAAGCTACAGATCCCTCTCCTAGGTATACCTACTTTAAGGCGTTAGTTTCAACTACTTGTATACCTTTACACAATACATATTTTTCTTCTTTTAAAAAAAGATTTTATTTATTTGAAAGTCAGAGTTACAAAGATAGAGAGAGGAAGAGACAGAGAGAAAGGTCTTTCATCTGTTGGTTTACTCCTCACGAAGTTCCAACAGCCAGGGACAAGCCAAACCAAGGCCAGGAGCCAGGAGCCAGAAACCAGGAGCTTCATCTGGGTCTCCCACATCAGTGGCAGGGGCCCAACCACTTGGGCCATCTTCTACTGCTTTTCCCAGACCATAGCAGGGAGCTGCATGGGAAATGGGGCAGCCAGGACAAGAACCAGGGTCCATACGGGATACTGCATTGGAGGCGGTGGCTTTAGCTATTACACCACAAAGCTGGCCCCATTATATCTTTTTCCTTTCCAATATCTTAAAATTCAGGCATTTTGCTAAATCAGCCAATCTCTCTGCCTTCCAGGGCCTTAGTCCAATGTCCCGAGGTTTTACGAAATGGGCTCCATCTGACCTATGGCCGCTTCTCTTGGTGCATTTTCCCGTCAGAGTTTAAGGTTTCTTGTGGCTGTGATTGGTTAAATAATAAACATGGTCTAAGCTCCTGACCCAGCCTCCACCGAAGTAAAGTCTGGGTTTGGATCCAGAGGACAATTGATGTTGAGGGAGCTCTTCCAGGCCTCACAGGGAAGTGTCCAGACCAAAATATTTCTGTTTTGAGTCTGGATCAGAAATCAAAACCTACCTATTTATGCCATCTCCAAACTTCTCCGGGGAAATTGTTTGCATACTTGAAATACTTATTTCCCATCCTGACACAATGTTCTTTGAGGTTAATAAGAGAGAAAACCACCATTTTCAGCAATTTCAACCCAGGTCTAAGGCCAATGAAAAGAAAGCATTGTTTTTATTGGCAAAGAATTCATGGGGTTTAAGAATAATAGTGGTCAAATGCACCATATAACTTTTTCCTGACTTATTTTGACTAATTTGTGAGCATGATTCCAAGATTCTAAAAGAAAAGAAAAATGCAAAACTTTGAATTATTTACAATTGGCCTGAGAATTTCTCTTGAGTAATCAATAGGCCAGGACCAGTTTCATCACTTCAGAAAGTTTTAATTTATGTTTTATTTTTTTCTAAAGTATTTTTAAATTCAGAAAGTACTTTAAACTTCTTTATTTTTCTTTCTTTAAATTTCTTTCCTTCTTTCCTCCTTCCTTCCCTCCCTGCTTTCATTCTTAGAAAATTCTCAAACTTGAAATTTGTTTCTGTAAATAGGGCTGTTTTCATATTCAAGGTAATCTTGTAATTTAAGGTAACATTAATCCAACAATGAAGATTTAGAGGCTTTTGAGGCCAAGCAACACTCAAATCATAATTAAAATCTAGATTGCAATAATAGAGATGGGGATTGTTTGCATGATACTCAAAACAAATCAGAACATACAAATAGTTGTTGAATAAATTTGAGTGATATACGTGAAAATGAAAGCTGAAGCAAAAAATATAAAATTACTGTTTTCCTTTAAGAGAGCCACATATTTTTAGATATCACAAGAACCTTATGGGAACACAAGAAAATTTCAACTGCCAGCCAACTTTGCACAATTGTTAGGGGGTGCCTGGGATGCTGTGGTAAATGTTGTATTGGGAAGCTACATCAAAGCTCAGCAGAGAGTATCATGACTGATTAGCAATGTCTGCCACGTCAGGCCATGATGGGAGTAGCTGCAGGACTTGTGGAAGGACAGGAGCAGAAGCACATGTTCCAGATACCTGTCACTGGTCCAGTCTGAACTACTACCTCAATGGAGGGGAAATCTTAGACCGTGAAGAATTTAAGTATCTGCCAATGCTCACAAAGTTTGTGACTGAGCTAGAATTAAAACTCAGAAGTTTGGGTCCTTGTTTCAGATCTTCCTATCAACGAAGTCACCAAGAAACACATTATACACTGCTCTATGATGGATGGATTAAAGGAACACACACCATACCCTGCGAGGATCAAGGGACTAAGGGAGTACACTATTTAAAGGCTGTTGGCTGCTCACTCAGTGCTCTCTTGGGATGAGAACGCCTAATAGCATTTGTTAAAACATGTGACCCTCTGGCAGATATGAGACAGCTCTGATTCAGTCCAGGCTGGGGACTCAAAGACTGTATTTCTCCCAAGAGTTCAGAAGGTCTATGGGCCAGTGTTTGAAAACCACATGGAGGGCTGGCGCCGTGGCTTAACAGGCTAATCCTCCGCCTTGCGGCACCGGCACACCGGGTTCTAGTCCCGGTTGGGGCGCCGGATTCTATCCCGGTTGCCCCTCTTCCAGGCCAGCTCTCTGCTATGGCCCGGGAGTGCAGTGGAGGATGGCCCAAGTCCTTGGGACCTGCACCTGCATGGGAGACCAGGAGAAGCACCTGGCTCCTGGCTTCAGATCAGCGAGATGCGCCGGCCGCAGCGGCCATTGGAGGGTGAACCAATGGCAAAAAGGAAGACCTTTCTCTCTGTGTCTCTCTCTCACTATCCACTCTGCCTGTCAAAAAAAAAAAATTAAAAAAAAAAAAAAAGAAAGAAAACCACATGGAGGTGGTGTCACTTTTCTTCCTGGTATTCTATAGTTTTCCCATTTCACAATGTCCTTCCCATCACCTGGTCTCTCTCCCAGTCTCTTTCTTCTTTTGTCCATAGTTGTAGGTGTTTCCTTGTCTTTCCTCTCACCTCTTAGTGCAGCTTCTATTTTGCCTGGCTCAGGCTTCCATCATCAGGCAATGAGCGAAAGTCTTATTCATTTGGTGAATGGATAAACCTAGAGCATGTTTGCCGTTCGGTCTTTGGAGTCCTTCAGTTATTTCCAACCACTCCCACTAGAAGCTTGTTTTATGTACTGTTAAGAGTTGGTACCCTGGACTGGCATTGTGGCATAGCAGGTAAGGCTGTCACCTGTGACGTCGGCATCCCATAAGGGCACCTGTTCATGTCCCAGCTGCTCCATTTATGATCCATCTCCCTGTTAAAGGCTTGGTAAAGCAGTGGAAGATGGCCCAAGTATCTAGGCCAATGACATCCCTGTGGGAGACCCAGTTGAAGCTCCTGGTTTCTGGCTTTGGTTTGGCCCAGTCCCAGCTGTTGGGGCCATCTGGGGTGTGAACCAGCAGATGGACATCATTTTCTCTGTCTCTCCCTCTCTCTCTCTGTAACTCTGACTTTCAAAATAAATAAATTAAATCTTTTATTTTAAAAAGTAGATATCCTAAAAGTAGACAGCTTGAGTTAAAATTCTGCCTCTACCTCTATTGACAAGGTAACCTTGAATAAATGACTTCACGTCAGTGTGTCAGTTACCACATCTGTAAAATGGAAATAATGATGGTAATTTTTATCAACTTGATCTTATCAGCTAGCAAGTAAAACATTCCTGGGTGTGTCTCTGATGGTGTGTCTGGAAGAGATTAGCATTTATATCAGTAAACTGAGTTAGGAAGGTCTGCCTTCAACAATGTGGGCAGGCAACATCCAATCCAATGAGGAGTCACCCATATAGCAGAAAAAGGGAGAGGAAAAGCAAATTGTCTCTTTTCTCAAGCTGGGACATCCATCTTCTATCCTCTGATATTGAAGCTTCAGGTACGTGGGCCCTCAAACTCCAGGACTTCAAACTGCATTGGTTCCCTTGGTGTGCACTTGGGCTAAATTACACCATCGCTCTCCTGGGGCTGCAGCCTGCAGCCTTTGTGCCCTCTACAGTCACATGAGCCAACACCCCTAACAAATCTCACCTGATATATCTATGTATGTCCTATTGGTTCCGTATCTCTGGATAGTCCTAATATGCTACCTTATGGCACTATGGTGAGGATTTACTTAAGTGAATAAAAAAATTAATTAGAACTGAGTCTAGTGTAGCAAGGTGTTATGTAAGCATTGGCTGTTTTTGTTTGTTTGTTTGTTTGTTTTTTAGTTTCATACTGTTTGAGGCTACCAGACAGTCAAGGGTGAAATAACCAAGGCATAGGGGCCAGCGCCGTGGCTCATTTGGTTAATCCTCTGCCTGTGGCGCTGGCAACCCACATGGGCGCCAAGTTCTAGTCCTGGTTGCTTCTCTTCCAGCTCTCTGCTGTGGCCCAGAGGGCAATGGAGGATGGCCCAAGTCCTTGGGCCCCTGCACCTGCATGGGAGACCAGGAAGAGGCACCTGGCTCCTGGCTGCGGATTGGCGCAGCGCCCACTGTAAAGGCCATTTGGGGAGTGAACCAACAGAAGGAAGACCTTTCTCTCTGTCTCTCTCTTTCACTGTCTAAAACTCTACCTGTCAAATAAATAATAAAAAAGAAGAAATAACCAAGGCATTGTTATAGGAATAGCATCATAATAGATATAACAGCTTAATTAATGGCCCAGACAATCACTCATTTCACAGCCCCTTCTAATTCAGCAGCAAGCAGTTATCATGCATATTGTGTATGCCCAGATGTGTTACGGAATACACATTTCCCTCTGAGGGTTACGAATGCCTTTTCTTATACTGTGCACATCTTTGGGATGTCTTCCAGCTCAAACTCACCACCACCACCCTCACCCGTACACGTCTACCCTCCGGCAGCAATGGTGATGCATACTGTGATTCCTTCACCCCAGCCATTGATTGGGCTGGAAGTGCTAACTGAAGCACATCCAAACCATTCTTTCTCTCATAATTTAATTCTGGGACCAACAGACAGTGGAACTGGAATGTCTTTGAAGCTGGAAGTTCAACCCAAACTGTGGAGCTGTGGGGGCAGTCACGTCCCCCTCAATGAGAAATTGAGAAACACAAGTTGGCTTGTTGGCAATGAGAGAAAAGCTAAAGGATTTTGAGGGCTGGTTAGCCCCAGGTTCTAGCATTTCTCTGGCCTGCCTGGATTCCACTCTCTGGGTTTGTCAGACAAACCCACAACCTCCCATTCCCAGTGTTTCTTAATCTGCAACTTGTTTCTGTTCTAACCAGGAGAGATTTAATGATTATAATATCTGCGGATTTCTGATTAATTACTCCAAGTCAACAAACAGAATCAAGTAAGACAATATGCTTGGAATACAAATAGGAGTATAGCTTCAAGACCACTCCTCACCCTCCTCCCTGATGCCGCATCTAACTACATGACTGCTGTAGGACACCCCCAACATGGAATTTCTACAGCTGCTATTTTTCATAGGGACATCTGAGATAAGTAGTCACAGGAAACTGCCCAAGATTGATTTTATTGATTGTGAAACAGCCCATGATGAAAATGTATCTATATACAATGAAGAGATTAGAGTTGATCAGTTGGGTAGAAGGTAAACTGAGAGAACAATTGTTGGTGAAACCCACCACCCTTCTGCCTTTCTCTGCCATTTTCCTCTAATTCCTCAGAACTTCTATTCTGGCATCAGCAGTGGAACAGAAAGGGCAAATGAGCTTCTTGATGGCCTTCATGGACTCATACTGTTGTTGGAACACTGGTTTCACTCTGACAGCAAGAACATTGAAAAAGGTACAGAGAAAAAAATTGAGCACAGCCTGGGGAGCCCTTCACGTATATGATGTGGTAGAGAGAGGAGAACACCAGGGAGGGAGGGAGGAGTCAGAAGACGATATGTTAAACTGAGCATATTGCCCTGAAGTGATCGAGTGCCATTGATTGTTGTTTAAATAGAACATTAGTTTTACTATGCTCCTTGTAAGACATTAAAATACTTGAACAGTGTATGGAATAATTGTATAGTCCTTCCCACCCCCATTGCCAAACTCCTCGCCAGACATTTATGGTAGTTAACACAGGGGGTCTCAGCTTTGCTGGAAGATCCAATTCCTTGGAGTTGGGGCCCATATGGACAGCATACAGTGATTTTGTTTCATGCTGAATGATCAGGAAATGGAGAAGTATAGCTGATCACACATTCTGAGTAACTTGAAGACCATAATCGTTTGTTCAAAATATAGACAACGGTGAAGAATTGACAACGCCTCCTCAAGGAAATCATCAGGTCTCTCGAGTATCACCAGATCGCAAATCCCTAACCTACTAGTTCATGTCTGGGAAAAATGTGGGCTCTGGAGTCCAACAGATGTGGGTTTGAATTTCAGCTAGGACAGGTACAGTGGCCTAACCATTTGTGACTCAGATTCCTTCTCCACTTATTCACATATATACACACACACACACACACACATATATTTGTTTAATATGTATATATTTGTTGAATGACTGAATACGTGAATAATATATAATAATATATAATGTAACATATGTCTACATGTCAAGAGCGTTCTGTATGCCAGAACTTATGGCAGGCACAGCAGATTCTATGATCAGTAGAAAGAGACCCAGGCCTGCACTCATGAAGTCAGCCCAGTGAGAGATGCAGACACTGAGTCAGGATTCAAAACTCAATACTAGAGGCAATATGGTTAGTGTTAAGAACACAGACCCTGGAACAAGTCAGTGTGAGTGTAAGGTCTGGTTCTTATACTTTCTAGATGAGTGTAACCTTAAATAACTTATTCTGTTTCTCAGTGTCAGCTTCATCACTCATCCAAGGAGGATACCATGAGGATTGGTGAGCATTAAATGTTGAAAAGTGTTTAGAATCCTTCTGGCACACAATGCTTGTTATTATTTTCATCCGTTGTGTTAAGTGATGTATGATGTGGAGAAAGATACATAGACGAGTAAAGATACAATGGGGGCATTGGCCAAATCAAGAAATTCAGGAAGGGCTCCCTGTGCCAGTTGCTGCATTATTTTCTCTCTGCTCCAAAGCTACCCCCTAAGTAAAATGTGTACCGATGCTGGGGCCAGGACACCACACACCATGTTTTTGCTTTGCAACTAGTCTTAATGTTTAGCTCTGCCAAGAGGATACACCAAAAGGGATTTAAAAGCTTGGGGAGAGTGAAAGAATGTATTCCTTTCCATCTAGTCCCTGAGTGATTTCCATGGTTGCTGGTACATGGAGTGATACCAGGGCAGCACTTCTTCTCCTGGCAGCAGCAGTGGCTCAGAAGAGTGTGCAGCTTTTCTACTGTTTGGGAAACCAGCTTCATCAGACCCTGTTCACTGGAGCCCCTTTCTCAGAGATCTGGTCTCAGGCACCTGGACTCCTCTAAGTTTCTACATTTGAAGGATTCTAACTTTTATTCCTATAGACCTAGAGGTAGCAGCCACTTCCTACAGTTACTAACCCTGTGATAAATTAGAGCTGAAGTCAGTAGACTTTTTCTGTAAAGGGTGAGATGTGAAATATTTGAAACTTTTTGGGTCATGTGTGATAATTGTTGCATTTTTTTCCTGAGATCTATACAAGTGCAAAAACCATCCTCAGTTCACTGGTTATACAAAACAAGCCATGATGGCTGGCGCTACGGCTCAATAGGCTAATCCTCTGCCTGCAGTGCCGGCACACCAGGTTCTAGCCCCGGTCGGGGCACCGGATTCTGTCCTGGTTGCCCCTTTTCCAGTTCAGCTCTCTGCTGTGGCCCGGGAGTGCAGTGGAGGATGGCCCAAGTCCTTGGGTCCTGCACCCACATGGAAGACCAGGATAAGCACCTGGCTCCTGGCTTTGGATCAGCGTGGTGCACTGGCTGCAGTGGCCATTGGAGGGTGAACCAATGGTAAAAGGAAGACCTTTCTCTCTCTCTCTCTCTGTCTCTCTCTTTCTCTCTCACTGTCCACTCTGCCTGTCAAAACAAACAAACAAAAAAACAGGGCATGAACTGAATTTGGTTCATAGGCTTGACAACCCCAGCTTGAAGTTTTCTTTCCTTTGTCTGTTACATCTTGCACTTGTAATTGTACTCAGTGTCTGTGTGGGATTGGTTCTAGGAGCCTCTGCAGATACCAAAATTCTACAGATGCTCAAATCCCCTCTATAAATTGCACAGTATTTGCCTGTAACCTATATGATCTTCCTGTACACTTTAGATCATCTCTAGATAACTTATAATACCTAAAAAATGCAAGTGTTATGTAAGTGGTTGTTTGTTGTTTAGGGAATCATGGCAAGAAAAAACAAGTTTGCACATGTCTAATACTGAAGCAATTTGTTTGCTTTTCCAACGACTTTTGATCCAGGGATATAGAACCCAGAGATATAGAGGGCTAACTTACTTGATGATTCATTGAATATGTCTCCTATGTTCAAATAGCTTGCCTAGACCCTAACTGACACACTTTCCTTAGGATCTGAAGAAAGAGTTGAGACTAAGTAGGTTAAGGGTGACCGGGGGCTTTAGGGTAAGGTCCGACAATAGGGGGTTCTCGAAGAGGGAAGCAGGCAAATAAACAGCTGGCAATGGGAGGAAGCAAGGCTCAGACAAGAATCGCTGTTGTCAGGGTAGACAGAACCATGGTGGCTTGGGGCCAGCCTCTGCAAGACCTTGAGAGCCATATTAAGGATTTGATTTTCTATCTAAAAGCTCTGGAAAGCCACCAAAAGGCTGTAAACATATGAGTTATAGACTCATCTATGTATTTTGAAAATATCTTCGTGAGTAAAATAGAGTGTGGGAAAGATGAAACAATTTAACACTTACAAAAATCTAGTAGATGCTTAACAAATCTCCGTCTCCCACTCCTATCCCCTCTCCGGTACCATGGCTATAAGGACTAATGCTGGATTTTTTTGACAATACTGTGACCACATTTGCTTGCCATTTGTGGTTTTCAACTTTGGAAGAATGACTTTTCCAACAGTGACAGCCTCCATGCCCATATGCACACAAATATTAAGTGTGTTATTTCTTTATTGTTGCCTTGCCCAAGACCACAGTATAATTTTTCAATCAGACCTACAGTGAAATTACCAAAGTTCTGAGAATCTTGTACACAGCCATTTGGCAAGCACATTCTTGGCAACTTTTCTGCTGACTTGTGAAGTCTGCTCCCCTCTTCTCACTTCGAAGGATTTAGTGTCAGCCTCAAAACCATAGCCCTCAAGACCCAGTGAATATCCTCATGGCTCCTCTGCCAAGGCCATTCCTACTAGAAACTTTACTGTATAACAGAAGTCTGTGCACCTGGATCAAGGAAAAAGCAGAGGAGGCTGAACGTGTGGCAGGAGTCCTAAACACTCACAAGGAGAGGGTGGCTTCAGTTACTCCATGCATAAACACATTCCCAATTTCAGGCGCAAATGAGAATGGCTTCTGGAATCAATTAACATGAAAATATCACCCTTTCCAGGGATTTCTATGCCTCAGGCTAACATTCCTTACCACCTCTCCCTGTGCAGTGGCCATGTGCCAGGCTCTGTGCTGTGCAGCCTGGGAGACTGTGAAGAATAACTGTAGCTCCTGTCCTCCAGGGCATGCAGGTTAATGGGGAAGATGATAGACTTCTTTTGGGGACTGACATTTCAAACTCTGAGGAAGCTTCTAATTGATTTGGAGGGTAAAGATTTAAGTACACAAATTAATTATAAGACAATATACAAAAGAGAGTCATCCTGGGGTGGTGTTTGGCCTACTAGTTAAGACACTGCACCACCTATCAGACTGGCTGGTTTCAATACCCAGCTCCACCCTGATGCCAACTTCCCCTGATGCAGGTTCTGTGAGAGTGATAGCTCCAGGGGTTGCATCCCTGCCAACATATGAAAGACCAGGGTTGAGTTTCCAGCTCCAAGCTCTGACCTTGGCCCAGATCTGCCATTCAGGAGGGCATTTGGAGAAGTGAACCAGCAGATGGGATCTCTTACTCTCTGTCTCTCTCTCCCCATTCCTCGTTCTCTCCATCCCTCCCTCCGTACTAAATAAAATGAAATAAAGAGCCCATCCTTTGTCTCTTATAGTGGATACCGTGGTCAGTCAATGAGTCTGGTTTTGGTCTTGGGTAACCTCTGTTGCTTGCCTCCATCTCCAGCCTCCTCTGAACACTGCAAAGACCACATGGGGCTGCAGATATTTATTGTCTTCAGTGAGCAGTGGGTCTCAATTTTGGCTGGATATTTGGAGAACTTTAAAAAACTCTAGTGTCCATGCCATAACTCAGACCATTTTGATTAGAATCCCCAAAGGTGGGGCCCAAGCTTAATGTTTTTTCAATTCCTCAGATGATTATAAAGTGCCATCAGAGTTGAAAATCAAGGTCCTACAGTGGTTCTGCCTTTGAGTTTATAGATTATTAGATTATTTATTATTTATTAGGGCCTACTCGATCCAGTCATCAGTCTTACCTGGAAGCTTTTTTTAAACACTTTTATTTAATAAATATAAATTTCCAAAGTACAGCTTTTGGATTACAGTGGCTTTTTCCCCCATAACTTCCCTCCACCCACAACAAATCTTAACTAATCTCTGTCTCCCACTGCTATCCCCTCTCTGGTACCACGGCTATAAGGACTAATGCTGGATTTTTTGACAATACTGTGACCATGTTTGCTTGCCATTTGTGGTTTTTAACTTTGGAAGAATGACTTTTCCAGCAGTGACAGCCTCCATGCCCATTTGCACACAAATATTAAGTGTGTTATTTCTTCATTGTTGCCTTGCCCAAGACCCCCCCCCCCCCATCCTAGAACCCTCCCATCTCCCGCTCCCTCTCCCATCCTGGAAGCTTTTCATAACATTTCTATTATGGTCACTTGTCTAGGAATCCAGTTCCTTTTTTATGTAATGGGTCAGGGAACCAAGTCAGGAAATGGAGATACAAACTTTGGATTTATGCAGTCCCGTGTTCTAACCCTTCCACTGTGAGCACCTCTGAGACTCGGCTTCTCAGTCCCTCTTACATAAAATACTATAAAGATAAAGGAGAAACTACACAAGAAGAACACTTCCAGATCTAGTATTTTCCATTAGTCAATAAGGAATGGAAAAGCAGAACATGAAAGGGGTGACTGTGGTCATCATATGATTTTTTCCAAGCATGGAGTTCATCTGTTCTTCATGCTGTCTTGCATTCAGATTCTCTCATCAGATTCTACAAAGAGCAGACTGGAAGCCACATGCATGGCACTTGTTGCTGCAAAAGCTAGCTGGTGATACAGAGAATTCAACTAGACTGACTGACGATTTGTCTTGTGAGAAAAGAAAACCCAGGCCTGGAAACTGGAGCCCCACTATCTTTCTCACTGGGGTCATGAGAATGTCTAGCATCTCAAGTTCATGTCCCTGGACTTGTGTTCCTTTGTCATAACATTTGGAGCAGCTGGACTATTCCCAGAGGCATGGCTTTGTCTGTGGGGCTTCAAAACACATTTTGAGAGAAAGGCGGAGAGTTTGTACTCCTTTGTTTGTTTTCTTAAAAAATCCTTAACTTTAACAATTTTTTTTAAAAAAACAGAGAAACAATCTACTCAGCTGAAGAAAGAAGGCTGACGAAATGCCAAGCTCTGGACAAGACCCTCCCCCTACCTACTCCAGGGATAGAAGATGCTGCCCTTCCTCTTCCCAGGACTAGTGGACTCACAGCGCTTGCAACCTCCTTCGTCACTTGGAGATTTGGGCATTGGATGATGAAAAACAACCACAGAAAGTCTTCCTTTATGATAGGAAAATGGCAGCCGGATTACACTGTCTTCCAATAGGAAAGTCAGCTCTCACTTTCTTCACTGTCTCCTGAGCCTTGGCGTTGCAACGTTTGTTTCCAGAGATAAAGAGTGGTGTTCCATACAGGGGCCGGGATGTTGAGGTCCTGAGCAAAGCACTCCTCCTCACCCAATGAGGCAGCGCACAGCACTTACCAGGCTGGCCAGGATTACCAGCCACCTGCTGCTGTTAGGTGGCCTCCTAGCCAGCATCGATGGGTGAGAAATTGTGATTGAAGCTGGATGTTATTAACAGTCTAAATTTGAAACGTGGAGGCTTAATTCTGCTAAGTCTGCACCATGACGATGAGATAGTCTGAAGCACACAGCAGAGCAAATGAGCCTGAATAAAGCCTAATGAGCGCTGGTTTCTGAACTCCAGACCCAGAGGGACTTCAGAAGGCCTGAAAATAATGACTTCCTTGCCACAAACAATAAGAACCTAAATCTCCAAATGAACTTTTCATTGCCTTTATCTGTATAGGTTTCTCAAAAGAGATCTTTTGAAGAAGAGAGTTTGCGGCCATACTAATGGCATATGAGCAAAGGGCTTAAGTTCCTCTGTTATCAATAAAGGAAAAAAGAGAAAACAGCAAGTATGGATTTTGATCAGAAGGCCCTGATGGACAACATTCGATGGAGGCATTCTGCAAAGGTACCCAGACCTTGCAGGTGCAGTCTCTCACTCCAGTGAAAGCAGAGGCAGACACCTGAGTGAGTTTCGTCCCCCATGACCCTCCTGTGTCCCTCACAATGTCATGTGTTTGCTGTCTCTTGAGTTTCCACCAAACTGGTCACTGGAATGTGTTCCTGGCTTTTTCTTTGCTCTGGAGACAGTTAAACAGCAACTCAGTGCTTTACACACCAGTTTCCAAGCCCCAAAGCAACACTGTAATTTTAGGTAAAACCTTACCTCCTGTAGTGCTTGCCTCAAACAAGTCCAAACGCCAAGAGAAATCAACAGGATGAGGCAGATTTGATCCAATCAGGCCTAGGGCCTGGAGAAAACCCAGTCCTGGGCATCTTCTCGGAATACCCACCCCAGTATTTTCCTCGGACACTGCTGCTGCTTCTTGAATAACTGTGGTAATGAGTGTGAGTAATGTGAGCTCGCAAGAGATCTGAGTTTGGATTTGAGAAGGCAGAGCTTGGAGAGTGTGAAGTGCTTCATGGAGTTTGTAGGCCACAGGGCGACAGCGTGGCTTGGAGAGAGGGCTTGAAAGGGTTAATCAGGAGCCCTTGGGGGAGACTGATCTGGGCTCCCAGAAAGGAGCAGGGGCAGTGACAGCAAGTAGATAGGAAGTGCTCCTGGTAGTCTCATTTCCAACACCACAAAACAAGGATGTTGGGAAGGGCATGAGTGGGGGAGATACTGGGTGGAAGGACTGAGTCACAGATGAGACCAGGTCTGGGGCCTGAGGCCCTGGGAAATGGGAGGTTAGAGGAGGGGCAGGATGCTGTGTACTGAATTGCAGGCATTGGGTAATGCAAAATACACTTAATAGGCAGTTAGAAAATGGGGATCCTGGAGTGTGGCTTGGGGAGATTAAGCAATTTGCTGAAGGTCATAGAGCCAGTAAACGACAGAGCTTGGATTTGCAATTCTGAAATACAGACTTCTCAATCCCTGTGCTCTCCTGCCTCCCTCTTGTCTGCACGTTGGTGTCCTGGGGGAATGTAGCTCATTAAGAGTGCTAAATAAATTAGAGACCTGAGTCAGGGTTTTCCAAAGCAAAGGTCAAGCCCACCTACAAAACTGCCTTGAACTTGAAGACAATTAAAACTAAAGAACTAGAGCCACACTCATGATACAGATACTGTGGGCAATGAGGGGGTTTAATGGTTTCTGAATGCAGGCACATATTAGGATCTCCTTGGGGAACTAAAATATCCCCTAGCTCTTTCCCAGAACTCCAATCAGACTGAATTGTTTACCACCACGCATTTCAGGTAAACCTGATGCATCTGGAACCACTGGCATAATAGAGACATTCTGGGGGGAGCCTTAAAAATAATAGGCAATAATATAACAGAGACTGCACTGCCTATTCTGTGCCAGACACTGTTCTGGGGTGGCGGTGGGAGTTGGTGGCTGTAAGCATTTTCATTTAATCTTGATTGCTAAAGATTGTGCACTAAGGAACTGGATTCAAAGAGTCTGAGTCCATTCCCCATGGTCTGCAGTCCCAGCTCAGGCTGGGCTCACTTCAAGGTCTTTGTGGCAAGGGCTAGATACCCCAACAAGTGATGTGCTAGAGGGATGGTGGGAGCAAGAGTGCCCAGGCTGAGCCGAGGACCTCTCCAGGAACAGTGGGATCACCCAGGCTTGCTGCCGAAGTAGAAGGGATGCAGGCTGATCAGCGAGAGCAAAGGGAGTGAGGAAGTGAAACTAGTGGAGCTGGGCAGAGCAGGCTCTGCTAAGCTGGGTACCTGGGACTTCCATTCCTGTGCCTGTCTCTACCTATTACTCAGTCCGTAGCCAAGTATATTCTCTCTCATTATACCGGGGTTTCCTGCAAAGAACACAGGCTGGAGACCAGTCTTGAGGGTTCCAGCCCTGGCTATACTGCTAACTACCCTGCTTCTCTTTGCACAGCCTCCACATATCTGCACAGTGAAGAGTGTTCTATACCCCAAGGTGCCTCCCAGCACCACAGGTACAAATTCTCTGACTGTGTGCTGAAGAGCTGGCCAGATCTGTGACGACCTGCTCACCTGCTGCGAAGGAGAACATCACAGAGGCAGAGCTACCCTCCTGAAGCCTTGGGTGGATGCAAGTGAAGCAGGCTGTTTCCCGCAGGTTAACCAGGGGTGCTGTGCAGTTGCATGAACCCCTCTGGGATGGTGCTCCTGCAGCAGAGCTATGTTGACAAGAAACCCACAGGGAGGAAGGGCTTTCAGAGTCTACATGCCCCCACCCTCTCTTCCTGAGTCAGGCACCACAGCTTAGTCACACTGCCCCCGTGAGCACCACACGAGGAGCCCCCATGCCCTGAGTGCAAAGTTGGGACATGAAGGAGTCCCACAGACCAATGCTGTGGGTCTCCGATACACACAGCACTTCATGACCACTGAGTCACCATCAAGCATGGTGTGGCCTGGCTCAGGGTCTGGCTTCTCAACTGCTGGCCACAGAGACTCTTCTTTGCCAAGTATGGGGCGACTCTGCTGTCTGAAGGCAGCTTGGACCAAGGGCAGAGCAAAGTGACAGGTGGACAGTTAGTCACTGACCCTGTGCCAGGCAGGCACTGTTCTGAGCACTGGGAGTCTATTAACTCATGACAATCCTCTTAACATGAGAGTACTAGTGCTAATCCCATGTTACAGGTGAGGAAGTACTGTGCAATATGCTTACATAACTTGCCCACAGTCCCCGTGGCTGGGGAGGCAAAGCCCATAATTTGAACACAAGTCATGCTGGGTGTAGAGCCCCTGCTGGTAAATGCCATGGTGTTCTGTCTACATTAAAATAACTACTACAGAGGCCAGCACTATGGCATAGCATGTAAGGCCACAGCCTGTGATGCCAGCATCCCATATGGAGGCCGGTTCGAGTCCCAGCTGCACCACTTCCGATCCAGCTCCCTGCTAATGTGGTTGGGAAAGCACAAGACTATAGCCCAAGTGTTTAGGGCTCTACACCCACGTGCAAGACCTGAATGACGCTCCTGGCTCCTGGCTTCAGCCTGGCCAAGCCTCAGACGCTGTGGTCATTTGGGGAGTGTACCAGCAGATGGAAGATCTCTCTTTCTCTTCTGTATCTCCCCGACCTGACCTTGTAACTCTGCCTTTTGAATAAATAAATAAATTTTAACAAAAGAAAGAAAAAGAAAAAATAGCTAGAAAGAAAATAAGAGAAACAAAAAGAGGCCAGGAAAGACACTGAAGGATGCTGAGACTTGATTGCTACGGGAGGAGTAGTGCAGAGAGGAACATACTTGCACGGGTAACTTGTGGCAAATCTAGGTTGATCTAAAGCCCCAGTGCATGCTCTCCCTCAGGCCAGAGGGCGGCAGAAGCCAGCACCAGAGGAGGAAGCGATCAGAGGGTTTCATGGGGCAGAAGCACCTGCCAAAGGCTGTAAGATTTTCTAGGCACAGATGAAGATGGAGGTGACAGGGAGGTGCAGGAGGGGCTTGGGAGGCTTGAAAAAAGGCAAAGAGGCAGAAAGTCAAGAGTGAGGAGCGGTGCTTTCCTGGGTTCCAGAGAATTTGAAGAGTAGGGGTTGGGGATGGAGTGGGGGTTGTGTAGAGTCAGGCTTGAGAGGTCAGATCACAGGAGACCTAAAGCCCATGGTAAGGAGGCTGGATTTTATTGATTAGGCAAAGGGTATCTGAGAATCTTCCCCAACAGGTGGAGCTTGCCAGAGCAAAGCCTTCGGGAACTGTCTTGTGGCAGGGTGTGTGACCACTGAAATAGGAGCAGAGCGGTAAACCGGGAGACGGATCAGGAGGGTGCTGGACTGACAGTGGCATGCAATGACACTGGACATGATAGTGGCACCTGGACCCCCAAAATGAGAGGAACACTGGGAAAGAAGAAAGGACAGGACTGTGGGCCAGAGGACACATGGGTAGAGGGCACAGAAGGAATCAATAGCTCAGAGCTGTTCCCTGGCCATCTAAGTGGGTAGGTAGGAAGAAGGTTCATTTCATTTGGGATATTCAGAATCTTGGGCAAGGAGCAGATCCCACTGATGCAGAAATAGAGTGGGTGTGTGGAGCCTGGGGGCTCCCAGGAGAGAGAACTGAGGCCATCAAACAAAAAAAAAAAAAAAAAAAAGGAAGCCGAGGTACAGTGAGGACACTACCAGGACCCACTCATCTTCTCCTTGTGTGGCCGTGGGCAGTGTTTGTAGGAGAGTATTTAAGAGCCCAGACTCCTGCTAGAGTGGGCTCATTCATTTTAATCCCAGCTCCACTTAAGCAACTTACTTAACCCTCTATGCTTCAGTTCAAATTCTGTAAAGCGAGTGTAACTGTGTCTACCTCCAAAAGGTATTTTTAGATACAATGCTAAGAATGGACTTGACACACAGAAAGTGCTACATGTGTCTTCCTTGGTTATAGTCAATATCATAGCTAACAATAATGACATGTTTTTCAAGACATATTCACCTCTGCCATTTGATTGGGTCATCATGGCCATGCTGTGAGGTTACGTGGCCAGACCTAAGCCAGGAACCTGGGCTCCAAGCAGCTAAGTGACTGGACCACCATCAATGGCAGAGCTGAGATGACAGCCGAGCCATCAGCTCACAGCACCAGGTGGATTCTCTCACCTCACTGCCTTTTCAGTCCAGGAGGAAGGAAGGAAAAGAAACCAGAGTTTCCTTTGTGCATTTACTTTCCCATGAGGTCCCAGCCTGCATCCTGACATCCTGACAGTGAGGACCCTGCCAGCTCATGGGCAGCATGCCCCTTGGGGCAGCCTCTTAACTCTAGACGTCCCCGTCTTCTTAGCTCACGATCAGATCACAAGGTTTTCTGTCTCACTTGCTGCTCAGCCTGCCTGTCTCAGCAAAGCTGTGGACTTCGGTTTGAGATAAATGATTATGCTTCCAAAAGAAAACCATCCCAAACAACAAAGACTGACTGGTAGCATTTTAGTCCTGTGCCTGAGGCATTATCTACTGTGCACGAAGGCTCAAGTGAGACAGAGGATCACGTTCACATGCTGTAAAATGGTCCTGTTTTTTTGGTAGGTTTTTTTGTTTGGTTATTTATTCTGAAAAATAAAAGAGGGCATAGACAGAGTTAGTCTGTCCATTGTCTTCTCTCTGGGAAATCTTTCAGCAGGTTCCTTTGAACACTATCTTTGGCTTGCTCTCTTAGGACAAACTGAAACTGTGATTGGTGATAAGGAGCAATAAAAGTTAATTTATACAGCATTCTCCATCTTTATTGATTTGTTATCATCGACTAAAAAAAAAATCAAACCCCCAAAAACACCTGCAAGTGGCAATTCTGGGTATCACCAGACACTGTTAGAAAATTAGGAACTGCCCAAAGATTTGATGCAGGAGAGCTTTGCAAGTGAGTTCATTATGTCTCCAAAACAGGGGAGTCTTGGTGACAGGACCTACACTCCCCTCTGATTTCAGTCTTCCATCTCTCTCCCCTCCTTGTTTGCATTATAAGGATAGATATTGCCAGGCTGACAGCTATTATAAACTCACTGTTTGTCTCCACCCCCAAATTCATATGTTGGCGTCCTAACCCCCAGTGTGAGGGTGTTTGGATGGTGTGAGGTCTTGGCAGGTAATTAGGTTAAGATGGGATCAAGAAGGGAAGATCCTCATCATGGGATTAGTGCTCTTATAAGAAGAGGACAACACACTGGAGCTATCGTCTGCTTTCCCACACACCAAGGAAAGGCCATATGAGGACACAGAGGGATGCTTCCTGCAAAGTCGGAAGATGGCTCTAACCCAATCATGCTGGCGCCCTGAGCTCAGCCTTCTAGCCGTCACGGTGGTGAGAATCAGAATCTGAAATTCAGGGTACAGAGTCTATGGTATTTTGTTGCGGAAGCCTGAGCTGGCCTGGACGAGGGCTTTAGAGATTGCAGTGAACCTGCCGTGTCCCAGAGGCACTGAGATGTTGTTTCACCCATCTTGCAGATGAGGAGATGCACTTACAGAGGTTGGGAGGCAAGCGCAGTTCAGTTAAATGGCAGCCCTAGGATTGCAAGGTGGTCGGTCTCTGGTTCTTTGTGGGCTGCTTTGTTTAACTGAGACTCCTGTGTCCTGTGAAAGCTCGAGAAGAGAATGTCAGGGGCTACCTACCCGCCTGTAAGGGGCGGAGAAAAGACACCTGGGCCCTTGCAGAGCCCTGAGGCTTCTGAGGAGTTAAAGGGACAGGAGGTAGATCAATGAAGTGGGTAAGACCGCGGGGGTGAGTGAGGGATGTCTGGCCTGAGACTCCCCAGGTTAAGACCCCTGCAAGTCCTCAGGGATGCCTTTTCCATTCTCTGCCTTGGGACGAGGGTGGTTACCTGTAAATTGGGACTGGTTATGGTATTTGCCTGTTAGGGTTTTTATAAAGCATGAAACAAGGTAACGTCTGTGAAGTGTGGTTAAGGCATGGTTTGGCATGCAGTAAACATTCGCAAATAGAGGGAGCAAGGTCATGGTCTGGCCAGGAGAGCAGCAGCTGAGCCCTACTGGGCCACTGCAGCCAACACCGGCTCAGGAGGAGCAAGTCCAGACTGACAACAGTCCCTACACCCAGGGACATGCGACAACCTGCACACCACTAGCGCAGCCTCCTTTCCTTCCTTCCTGTCCCTGCACTCCTGGGATGATTCAAATGGAGGCTGAAATTCAGAAAGGCAAAGCAGTCAAGCAGAGAACAGGCTCAAGTTTGGAGATCAGGGCTGCATTTATGCTCTGGCTTTTCAGTTTGCTGTGTGTGGACTCATGCTAGTTACTTAATTCTCAGATCCTCAGTTTCTTCCTCCTAAAAGAAAACAAGTGACAAATGACTTCCCCAAAGGGCGTTATTAGCATAAATGAGAAAGCTGTGTGAAGGTGTCTCTCAAAATGTCTGTTTCTGGTTTTATTTTTTTCAACCCTGCAGCTGGTGAACAGCAGAGTGGGTCTGAGATCTAGGATTTTGGAGGCTGTGGGGCCACAGGAATTGAGAACGTGAGAAGCTAATGATCTGGATAAGCGTGGCTCAAGGATTTGCTGTTCACCTACCTTCATTCTTGGATCTGTGCAAGGAATGAAAGTATAAAGTGGAATAAAAACTGAGCAAACTAGTTGTGGTGCCTGAATCCAGAACCACCAGTATGTTTCAAGAGTAGCAGTGGTTGGGTCTTATACTGGTATGTATACACGGACGGTTGGTGAGGCTTCATTAACTCCTTCAAAGAACAAATATTACTAAGCATCTGCTATGTGTGTGTGAGGCCCCATGCGAGGCTCTTGGGGCTACAGAAAATGACAGAGCAGGCACTGTCCTTGAGGATCATATGACAGTTCATAGGTTTAAAAGCAGTAGGAGGAGTGTGATAAGGGTGTGGCAGTGGAACGCACATGGAGACAGTGGAAAATGCCCATATGTATTTGGTTTGGAGCTACAGGGAAGATTTCCAGGAGAAGTGACACTGGAGCTGGCAGAGCTAAGGGAAGCAAGGGATCAGCAGGGACAAAGATATGAAATGAGAAAGCACGCAGAGAACATAGCCGGGCACAGCACACATACTCGTGAATGGAGGTGATGGGGCTGGGTTGAGACGCTCCCTGAGGAAAGCCTTGTGTATTGTGCTGGGGAGGCTGCACTTGGTGCTCCAGGTGCATGGAAGCCATATACAAATTTTTATGGAGAGTTTAAGTTCTAAATTTTTCATCTGGTAGAGATTGAAGCAAAAATTGGACTGGGGTAAGGAGAAACTGGAGATGAGGAAATCAACAGAGGCGCAATGGAAATGTCCAGCTGGGAAAAGAGGGAGTCTTGAAATACACAATCATAACGATACAGTCCCTAATGATGACAGGGACTCAAAATACAGAAAATACATTTATGGGTTTGTGTGTGAATACCTGAACATGTGTGTGTGTGCATACTACACACATACACACACACACCCACACACACAGTACTGGCTGATTCTATCTTGACTATGACACGTTGGCACGAATCCCACCTTTCTCCCAACTCCCCAGTGGAACCCCTGCTCTCGGCCTAGCTCTGGCTCTCCCCTTCCATGGTTGCCTTAGATATGTCTATTCTCTTACTTTTCTGCTGTGGTAAACCCAAATGGCTTTTCACTTCCACACTAACCTCAAACCCAGAGTTTGAGGTGATTAAATACTGCCTGTGAGGTTGTGGTGCTGGAAACTTCTTCCCCAACAATGTAAGAGCAAGGAGCACAGTGTGCCTGGACACACACACAGTGTACCCAGGACTGTGTGGCTAAAGAGCAGCTGCAATCAGACCTTTAAGTAACATGCAATTACAGCTACCAAGGGAAGGGGAAATTAGCATTTACTGTGGATTTTTACAAACAAATGCAAAAAAGAAGAGATAAAGGTGCACACTGAAAAAAAGTACTTAATGTGCCTTTGTTAAAACAAAAACTCTTACTCAAGAAAACAGAGAAATTCTTGTGAAGTGTAGGGTGAATTTGGATGACACATCTTTCAAGTTTCTGAAACTCTTACTAATAGGATGTCAACATCTGTAAAGGGGTAAGGCAGTTAACTAGCATTTGCTGGTTACCTACTTTGTGTCAGATAAGGTGGATAGAAAGCACTTAAAGTAGATATATTATCTCTTTTAATCCTCAAAATAACCTTAGGAGGTTGGAACTGTTATCCACTTTCCATATATAGGAAACTTTAGAAAAGCAAGATCACACAGCCTTCCCAAGGTCAATAGCTGGTAAGTGGCAAGGTCACGATGCAAGGCAGTGTCCCTGGAATTCCAAAGCCTCAGCCTCTTCCATTGCACTGCCTTGTTTATCTCCTTATCAAAATGTGAAAGACTGCAGTTCCAGATCTGAAAGGAAAGCCCTCAGGAAGTCACTGTCAGAGCCTGGTCCATGTCTCTAGATAATGTTAGATTGGAAGGGCCTGTGGAGTGATCAACACCAATGCCTCACAAACAGAAGGCAAGTTCCCAGGTCACAGGGCTAAGAAGTAAGGCCACCCACTCTACCATTAATGTCTTTTTCTGTCCCTGGCTAATGTTCTTTCTTTTTTTTTTTTTTTTTTTTTTTTTTAGTGGGAGGTAAAATAGCAAGGTTTATTAAGAAGGAACATCTGTAAGGACGGATGGGCACCTCTCCAGACAGGACCTGAGAGAGAGTGCCCAGTCCCTCAGACTGGGGGGGGGGGCTGCATGGGTGAGTGGAGAGTACACCTGGCCAGGCCAGGCCAGGCCAGGCGGGCAACTCAGCAAAGATGCAGAGAGCTGAGCGCGCAGTCCAGTTGAGGCTGGGGGTTTTAAGGAGATGGGTCTTGCTTCCCCACCTCTGCTCCTCTTGGAACAAAGGGCTTTTTGGATGTAAATAGAAAAACTTCTCTTGAAGGTCTGAAACAAAGGACTTTATGGATGCAAATGTTATCAGACCTGAGGAAGGGAGCAGGGTGTTTGAGATGCAGATACTGGGCTGCACCTGGGAGATTGTGGAAGATTTATCAGGCAGGAAGCAGGAGGGGTGAGGGCCTCCACCTGGCAGGTTATCAGGTAGAAGGGGGCAGGGCAGGCAGGATGCGAAATCTTTCTTTTACACCAGGCTTAAGGGTACCCTGTCTCACGAGGTTTCCCACAAAATGTGTTGTTATTTTATGGAATCATGATATTTCTATCCTTGCCTGTCTAAAAAAGAAGCTGGAGAAGTGATACTGCCTCCTTTTGCAGATTTATTCCATGGAATTGCATGAGCTGAGATTCCCTAATGCACATAATCTACTTCTACAAGATCCTACCAGAGGATGAATAAGAAATGATTAAATCACAGCAAAGTGGCTTTATTTACAATTAGTGCTCAATGTCTTGAAACACAAACCTCCCACCCAAATATTTATCTCAAGAATAAACATCTCCCCCACACGCTGCCATAAGCAGTTCCTGCTGGCATAAAAGCATACATCGAAGCATCTGTGTCCAGGATACAAACAAGGACTCCCCACAACAAGGGTTCAGAAGACACCTCTGTGTGGTAGTGTCTGTCCAAGATCCCTGGACCTGAGCTTTATTCTGAGTTTGAATTCAAAGCCAATTTTCTCTTGAAGGAAAAAATCATCCTAAATTCAGGTATGTGGATCTCGATGATGTCTTGAACAGAAACCTTTTCTAGTTTTTCCACATTAAAGCAGATCACTTCAAGGTATAAAACACTGAATATCCTTCCAAATTAAGGTACAGAGATATTTCTGCTCTAAGGGTTATGTGAGTCAAAGTCTCCAAGATGGGGAGACAATTGGGAACATAATCCTCCAACAGGTTTGTTATTAGTGAGTGACTAGGGGCAGAGTGTGGCTGAGTGAAGGTGGGAGAGAAGTGCGTGAGCAGAGCTGGTGGGAACCAGATTCCCTCTGAGTGTGTGAGCTCAACATCTATTATGGGGCAGAAAGAGTGGCTGTGAGGCCAGAGTTGCTCTTGGCAACTCACCACCCTTAGGTTTCCGACTCCAATTCCACCATTCCCTTACTAGTAAGAAAGGTATACAATTAAATGATAATTGGGTGAGAGCGAACTTTGATAAAGGAAGAAAAGAAAACAAAAACACGGCTGTATGGCACTCTTTTGGTGTTTAGGATGAATTCCTGCAAGAACATCTGGTGCATAGGATCCTGTGACAGGAGAGCTCAAGTCTGGTGGAGAGCCACAGAGCATGTTAGCACAGGAAGCCTCCACAGTATCGACAGGAGAGTGGGGGTTTTCTAAAGCTAAGAGGACTCAGGGTCTGATTTCCTTGAAGTTTAGGGGCCCCAAAGTCCTTTAAGGTGCAGCTATAATGGGTTGTGGCTGTGGTCTGTGGAGGTGAGTGGCTGTGACACCAGTGTTTGATAGTGTGTCACCAGAGTGACAGCTCTAGTACATGACTAACACTTGCTCAAAACATCATCTGGTACCATAGGTTCTCACACTGACTTGGCAGGCCATGGTCATTCAGCCGGATTTTTTTTTAAGGAGCTGTTAAGATATAACCAAAACATGACGGCCATTATGTACTCCGCAGCCATTCATCTGATCCTTAGGTACTCAGCAGTCACTCATCTGATCCTGATCTACTACACTTTGCCCATTGCAAACCTCCATCCTCACTCCGCTCTCACCTTTACCTCTCAGTCTATCTGCCATGTTATTTCTTTATGTTCTCCAACATGATGCACACTCCGATTCTTCTTGACCTTACCACGAGCCAACCTCTCTGTACAGGTTCCTTTCTCCTTTGTTTGGTGTAGCCACCATTGATACCCCAGGGTACATCTCTCCTCTCAGCCCCCAGGATCTCATCTGCAGGATGTTGCCCTTTCTCCATCTTCTCAGAGGGAATGATAAGGAGCATTGTATTTTCAGCCCCCTAGGGCCAAATCATGTTCAACAATCAGAAAGCCATTGAAGTACCCATAAATAAACTTGTCTCAATTTCATTGAGATCAATAGAAAACACACATGAGTAGATCTCAAAACAGTGTGTATACAATATATATTTAAATCAAGTATAAATTTTAGTAACTCTTATAGAATTCTCTAGGCTCAGTGCCATGTCCTGATAGTAAATAGAAAAGAAGAAAGTGAGAGGGAAGTTTTCTTCTAACTTATTTGGTAAAGATATTAAGAAAGCAACAGCAAAATTAACAACATAAGTTAAGACAGAAATGGAATTATAACACAAAAACCAAAGAGAAGTGCCACAGAAAAGATTATCTGACCAAAAATGCTAGCGGAGCACTTCCTCCCTGAGTGGGTTGGTGGGAACTTGGACTTCAGAGGCAAACCAATGAAATAAATGCTTCCCCTTGGAAAGTAGAGACCCACGAGTCCCTCAGATCTATAAACCATCGTTAAATAGATGCAAATGTGTTTACAGCCTTCCTTCTTTGAAGTTACAATATCATGAAATGTTTACAGTGTTAGATTCTAATATAAAAATTTGCTCTTTTGAAGAGGAAGTGAATTAAAGGAAATCACTATAGTTACACTACACAGAGTAAGTTATACATGATCAAAGATTCAGGAAATCTATAGTATACAACCAAGGATCTTTTATAATTGTGCAAAAACTGTAAGTCAACTATCTCCCAATAATTTCTCATTCTGGAAAACTTTTCATCATTGGACTTTTCATGATGACTGTGGTATCATGCTTGGAGTCATACCAGGTGACAGACAACCTCACCCAGGTGGTACCAAACAAAGAATGAAAAACAAGAGTAGGCTTACAATGGTATTCTTGTTGCTGATTCTATAAAATTTCACCTCTTTTTAAAAATCTAAAGAGTTTTTTGCTTAGACATGTGGCTGACACTGGGTTGAACTAGCCAAGAAAATCATTCCTGCAAGGTTCTGATTTTTCTATTTTTGTTCTTCAGAAATCGCAGTTCATAAAGACAAACTAGGACTTGGCAAAGAGAAAGGCAAGCTAAATTTCAATCCAATGGAGAAAGTGACAGCACTTTGCCCATGGAGGGCCAAATCTGTAAAAGCTTCATATTGCATGAATTCCAAATCCATATTTTTAGTCTTCCCAAGTTTTCTTTTAAAAAATAAGAAGGAAAGGAAAAATATCATAGGAAGGAAATTCTCATCTAGCAAATATACTTTCCAATGTATGAGCATTCTTTTTTTATTTTCAGTGTAAGTGATTATTCTTTCTCCAAGGGTTTGGGGGAACCACAAAAAAAAAAAAAATGAAAAAGGAGGAAGTCCCTTGAGTTCCTACAGGTGTTAAAATAGTCTAATTTGTGGTACAGTGGGTTAAGCCACCACATACAATGCCAGCATTCCATATGGGCACCAGTTCAAATTATGGCTGCTCCACTTCCAATCCAGCTCCCTGCTAATGCACCTGGGAGGGCAGAGGAAGATGGCCCAAGTGCTTGGGCTCCTGCTACCCACCTGGAAGATCAGGATGAAATTCCTGGTTCCTGGCTCCTGGTTTCAGTCCAGCCCAACCACAGCTGGCTATGGTTGTGGCTATTTGGGGAATGAACCAGTGGATGGAAGATCTCTGTCTCTGTCTCTGTCGCTCTCTTTCTCTGTCTTTCAAATAAATAAGTAAATATAAAAAACAGAATTTCACTCATGACTTTGTGTTCAGAGCAGTGATACTTGTCATTGCTTAGGAAGTTGGGCACTGTTCCATAATGTCAAAAACACCAGCTAACACAATCATGTACTCAGCAAGACTGAGCCTTGTCTCCACTTTGGGAGATAAAATTATAACCAGACCATTGCTTTGAGAGAACAGAACCAGAACGTAAATGGTTAGTTAATAAATGTCTAGTTAATAAAGATCACTGACACCAATATTTATATTAAAATATAAAAGTTCCCATGAGAGCATTTCAGGCATGGAAAGCCAAGATACTGTAGCAAAACAAAACAAAACAGAAAAGAGTCCTATATGAAGGATCTCTGTGAATGAGACTCCAATGGAAAGAAGGGGACCATCAAAGAGGGATGTACTTTTCTCTGAAGGGAGGAGAGAACTTACACTTTGCCTATGGCCTTGCCTAAATACTGACAGATACTGTGGACTCAAAAGGCTTCCATAGCTTGGGCAACTCATGGCAAAGAGCCTTGGGTGATCACTGACATCATATATAAGAATGCTAATTGTTAAATTAACAGCAGGAGTCACTGTACACTTAGTCTCCAAGCAGGACCTCTGTCCTAAGTGATTGCACTATGAGATTTAACTGTAAAAGTTGTTCTCAAACAGTTTTTTATATTGTGTGTGTGTGTGTGTGTAAATAGTTGAAATCTTTACTTAGTATAGAGTTGGTTTTCTGTGTATAAAGTTAATTGAAAATGAATCTTAAAGGAGAATAGGACTGGGAATGGGAGAGGGAGGAGGAGATAGGAAGGGAGTGGGGGTGGCAGGGCGGGTATGGTGGGGAGAATCATTGTATTCCTAAAGATGTATTCATGAAATTTATACTCATTAAATAAAAGATCTTAAAAAAAAAAACAGGAAAAAAATATAAAGGGCCCAAGTCCAAAATCCTTCACATTTTCACAAGTTCCAAAGTATCCCTTAAGGAATTTCATGTTTTGAAAAAAGTATGCATTCAATCATGTATTTATTTTCCAATTTTTAAAACACAGAAGTGCCAAGAACTTCTGATACTGGCATGAGATAACCAGTATTAATAGTTTTATTTTGCTTAATTCTGGGCAAAGACAAAAGAATGTGTTAAGCTGTGTAAATTTATGAAGGATAAATATAAGGTTTCCATTAGGTGTTTTGGAATATTGACAATAGCTCTTGGATTCCTATTTTTGCTATTATGAAACTCAAGGAATTCTGGAAAGAACTCAGCCTCCTTCCCTAGCCGTCCCATATCCATGTCCCCCTCACTGTCAGTGCTATCAGGTCCTCCTTCCTCATCTGCCTCCTGGGAACTGAATACATTTCTTACTAGTTTCCCTGGCTCTGTTCTTGTCTCCTACCTATCTAAAGCTCATAACCCATAGGGCCACTTTCCAGTGTTTCCTTCAACCTTCAGCACTAAAGTCAAACTCTATGTCCAGGCAGAGAGCATTCTCAACACTCGCACCCCATGGCTTACGTCCCAGACCCATCACTCCTCATCCCCTACCCTCCCTCCAGTATCACTCTCACTCTCCCACACTAGGCACTCTGGACATCATGGTACTTCAGTATCCTTGGGGATTGGTTCCAGAATTCAGCCTCCCCAACCACACACACACAAGATACTAAAACCTGAGGATGCTCAAGTCCCTTTGATGAAATATCATTGTGTTTATATAAAACCTATGTACACCCTCCCGTAAACTTTAAGTCACCTCTAGATTATTTATGATACATAAAACAGTATAAATGCTAATTAGGTGTTTCATTGTATGTCTAGGTAATTATGACAAGAACTAAAGTGTATATATATACATATATATGTTCAGTACAGAAACAACATTTTTTCCTCAAATATTTTCAAGCTGCCACTGGCTAGATGTAGAACATACAGCTGGTAAGGGCTGACTGCATTTGCTAAGAACATCTTTCCCCTACCTTGTCTGCCAAGAGATTTCTGCTATTTGTATCTTTTTGGTCTTAGCACTAGCAAGCCACAAAAAAGAAGTCACCCTAGGAAAGAAATTAGAGTTATTTTGTGCAACACATTACTTACATAATTTAATATAGGAATTTAGTCACTCACTTTAAGAACTTTCCTACCTTTCTCTTCTCCGCACCAGGGTAAAAATTTACTTGGACACATTAGGAATCACCTGCCAAACACACTATTATTCTGCTTTGCGTGCATGAGTCTGTCCCTTCTCTGGACTTCAAGCTCCTTGAGGACATGGATCATGAAACTGGGATTAAGTCTTGCTGCTGCTCTCACTATCTGGGAGATCATGGGCAACTCAATTCTGATGGCCCCTCTAGAACCCCTATAACACAAAGGTAATAACTTTGTGTTTGGGTCAGATGAGATAGCCAATCAGGAAGTACTTAATAAAATCTAATGATAAAATGCAAGTATTTTATCTCCTTATTATTATGAAGTATGCTAATGACATGATCACAATAACCATAATTGGTCATGATTAAATTTCATTTGAGACTTATTTTATATATTTTATATTTATATTTTTATTTTATATTTTTATTTTATATATTTTATATTTATCAAGTGCTTTTTGTGGGAGGTTTTATAGTGGTGGTAATTCCATGAGGAATAAAAAAAATGGGTGGAAAAATAAAGATCAAGTCCTGGTAAATCTGGGGGATTTCCACCCTCTCCCTGACACCCACTACCTCCCAGCCCCCATCTTCTCTTGCTCCTCTGACTTCACTGGCTTCAAATGGGTCTTTATGCTTCCACTTTTGTCCCCTGCCCCAAACCTGCTCTCCACACAGCTAACAGAAATATCTATTATTAATGTAGATGAGGTCAAACTACTTCTTGCTTAGAACCATTTAATAGTATCCAGTTTTACAGAGGATGAAACCCAGTGCAAATCTCACAAATTCACAGGCTGTATGTTCATCTCACCCCTGAACTCCCTGGGTTTTATGCAATTCACTCCCTTAATCATTACACTCTCGCTGGACTCTCTATTGTTAGTGCCTAGAACCTGCTGTGTTAAGCTATGTGTTGCCTTCAGACTTAACATGAACTATTTCTGTGCCCAAACACTTGTCCCAGTTTCTCCTCATATTGGATTCTCTTTCTTTAGATATATTCTTTTTTTTTTTTTAATTTTTTGACAGGCAGAGTGGACAGTGAGAGAGAGAGACAGAGAGAAAGGTCTTCCTTTGCTGTTGGTTCACCCTCCAATGGCTGCTGCAGCCGGTGTGCTGTGGCCGGCGCACCACGCTGATCCGAAGGCAGAGCCAGGTGCTTCTCCTGGTCTCCCATGGGGTGCAGGGCCCAAGCACTTGGGCCATCCTCCACTGCACTCCCGGGCCACAGCAGAGAGCTGGCCTGGAAGAGGGGCAACCGGGACAGAATCCGGCGCCCCGACCGGGACTAGAACCCGGTGTGCCAGAGCCGCAGGCGGAGGATTAGTCTATTGAGCCACGGCGCCAGCCAGATATATTCTTTAAAAAAAAAAAAAAAAACCACCTCTGTAAGAGGTCTTCCATTACCATATGAAATAGATCCAATGTTATTCTGTCACACTCTACCCTATTTATTCCTTCCCCACCACCAATAACCATGTTGATAATTTTGGTTTTTTATTTATTTGGTATCTTTCTCACCAAATTATATATTCAAAAAAGAGAAAGTACATAGCTGTCAGGTTTACAATGTTATTTCCAATATCTAACAGTGCCTGGTATATAACAGATGATCAATAAATACTGGATGGCTGGATGGCTGGATGGTTGGATCAATGGAGAGACAGAGAAGGAAGTAAAGAGATGAGATCTAGGACAGGAATCAGGACGTTATAAGATGAACAAGTCTTCTTAGGTTGGCAGCCCTGGGCAACTTAAGGGTACTATGAAGACCCTTAGGATAGTAATGTGTTAGGAAGGATAGGCCATGGAAACAGGAGGTGAAAGAGCTATAGACAAAGCTTACTTTCTTCACAACACTTCCTCTCCTTGAAAATAATATATGTAACACAACAATAAGTACCTGGCAGGTTTGTGTTAGCCTGGTGTTTAAAATGCCAGCTTGAAGAGGAAACCTGTTAAGTGAAATGGACACTATAAGCAACAATGAACTGATCAGCTCCTGTCCTGACTTTAGATGTACAATGTAATACTTTATCCTTTTTAGTATTTGTTGTTGTTGTTGTTGTTGTAGTACTATTGGTTGAACTCAGTAATTAACACACAATTATTCTCAGGTGTTTAAATTTTAACTGAAAAGTGATCCCTGTTAAATCTAAGAGTGGAAAAAGAGAGGGAGGAGATGAACAATTTGGAACATGCTCAATCGGACTGGCCGCAAATGGTGGAGTTAGAAATGTGCAGGGGATTCCAACACAATTCCATCAAGATGGCATGTACCAATGCCATCGCACTAGTCCAAGTGATCAATTTCAGCTCACAATTGATAGCTCTGATAGGTCTAAGAGTCAAAGAGATCACACAAACAAGACAAGTATCTGCTAATACTAACTGATAGAATCAAAAAGGGAGAGAAAGATCCAACATGGGAAGTGGGATACACAGCAGACTCATAGGATGGCAGATGTCCTAAACAACACTCCGGCCTCAGAATCAGCCCTCAAGGCATTCAGATCTGGCTGAAGAGCCCATGAGAGTATAGCAGGCATGGAAAGCCAAGATATCATGGGAAAAAAAAAAAAAGACCTAAATGAAAGATCTCTGTGAGTGAGATCCCAGTGGAAAGAACGGGGCCATCAAAGAAGGAGATACCCTTCTCCGAAGGGAGGAGAGAACCTCCACTTTGACTATGACCCTATCGGAATAAGACCAAAGTCAGCGAACTCTAAAGGCTTCCATAGCCCTGGCAACTCATGACTAGAGCCTAGGGAGATTACTGACGCCATGAACAGGAGTGTCAAATTGTTAAGTCAGCAACAGGAGTCACTGTGTACTTACACCCCATGCGGGATCTGTCCCTAATGTGTCGTCTAAAGCCAAGTGATGCTATGACTGGTACTGAAACAGTAGTTTTATACTTTGCGTTTCTGTGTGGGCGCAGACTGATGAGGTCTTTGCTAATTATATACTGAAGTGATCTTCTGTATATAAAGAGAATTGGAAATGAAAAAAAAAAAACAAACAAAAAACAACCTGGTGTTAAAATGGAAATGGCATAGAAAATTAATTATTTTGAAAAAAAAAATTATGTGGGATCTCTGTCTTTAATGTGCTGTACATTGCTATTTAATGTTATAATTAGTAATCCAATGGTAGTTTTTTCACTCGATGTTGCTATGGGGGCAAAATGTTGAAACCTTTACCTAATATATACTAAATTGATCTTCTGTATACAAAGAGAATTGAAAATGAATCTTTACATGAATGGAAGGGGAGGGGGAGCGGGAGGGGGGAGGGTTGCGGGCGGGAGGGAAGTTGTGGGAGGGGGGAAGCCATTGTAACCCACAAGCTATACTTTGGAAATTTATATTCATTAAATAAAAGTTTAATAAAAAAAAAAATAAAATAAAATGCCAGCTTGTATAAGGGCATCCCATGTTGGAGTGTATGGGTTTGAGTCTAAATTGCATTCCCAATTATAGATTCCTACTAATATGCACCCTGGGAGGATGCAGGTGATAGCTCAAGTAGTTAGTTCACTGCATCCATGCTGGAGACTTGGATTGAGTTCTTGGCTCCTAGTTTTGGCCTGAGAGGCCCATGCTGTTGTGGACATTTAAGGAGTGAGCCAGTGAGAGCAAGTGCTTCTCTCCCCCCGCCAACTCCCTCCTTTATTCCTTCTTAAATACATATTTTTTGAAAGAGTATCTGATATGGCTGGCATTATATAAGTGTTTGCTATTATTATTTCTTTTTTCTTTTTCTTTTTCTTTTTTTTTTTTTTTTTGACAGGCAAAGTTAGACAGAGAGAGAGACAGAGAGAAAGGTCTTCCTTTTCCATTGGTTCACCCCCAAAAAGGCCGCCACAGTCGGCGCACTGTGGCCGGTGTGCTGAGCCGATCCGAAGCCAGGAGCCAGGTGCTTCCTCCTGGTCTCCAATGCGGGTGCAGGGCCCAAGCACTTGGGCCATCCTCCACTGCACTCCCGGGCCACAGCAGAGAGCTAGACTGGGACAGAATCCAGCATCCCAACCGGGACTAGAACCCAGGGTGCCGGCGCCGCAGGCAGAGGATTAGCCAAGTGAGCTGCGGCGCAGGTATGCTATTATTATTTCTAATGCTATTGTCCTAGGGATTTTAAGTCCCAGACATAGCAGCTGGCTTTGCCCAATTAACTGATAGAAAATCATAGAACATTGAACAGTTCAGTCCACTAGACAACGGCTAAGGCTGCACAGGACCCTGCAGTGCTGCAGTTGAGGCCAGTTACTGAAGGAGATCGGTTACTGGAGATAACATGAGGTTCCAGGAGGATTGTCCCTGTGCTGGACAGGTCCTCTCTCTTGGTGCTACCTATCTGGCTTCCCCACCAGGATCTACACCACCATCCCTCAGAAAAGGCTAAGCAGCTTCTGTGGCTCCTTGTATACAAGGATAGCTGCCACCAGGCTCTTGGAGTATGAGAATAGAGAAAATTTTTCAGCTTTGACAGGTGGAATTCAAAGCATGTTTCTAAAATTGGATTTGTAAAGTGGATTTTTTTTTCTTCACACCAGTCATCTCTACTCCTGTTTCACCAAGCAATGATTGCATTACTATTCACTGTCTTTGGGGCCTCAAGTGATTTTCCCAGTCAAAACAAAACTGGACTAGAAGAGACCAAAAATAACATAAGGGAGGTAAGAAGGAAGAGGATGACTTGAGGGTGAGCTTACCACGCCCCACTAGCTGCACTGCTGCAACCTTTTAACTTTTGTGCTAAACTAGCGTGGCAGACCTTGTCTTATCTTGCCATCTTGCTAGATCATCTCATGAGACTTGACAGTGATATGGTGGTGATCAACAGAAAGGCAGACTCAGCTAAATTTGTTTTGTTTTGTTTTTCAGAGTTAGTTTTGAAAACCTTGGTTAGAATGTGCCAAAACATTGGGACAAAATTCTGAGATTCTTGACGATGGCCCATCTTCAACACCAGGCTCAACTTCCAAAAGTACCAGCTTTTAAAAGGACACTTGAATTTCTCTTGCTAGAGATATTTTTACTTAAGGTTATTCAAATTCAGGCTCAAGCTCCATCAAACACAGAACTTATCACTGAGGTCTTTGCTGACATACTCCTCTTTTTCGAGTTTCTGTCCAAATCAGATACAGTCCATGCCCATGGAGAATGAGCTCTGATCCCTCAGTCTTCACATCTTCCTTTGAAATGGAACTCTATAGGGCCAGCACTGTGGTGCAGTGGCCTAGGCCTCTGCTTGTGCCAGCATCCCATGTGGGCACCGGTTTGAGTCCTGGCTGCTCCAATTCCAGTCCAGCTCTCTGTTATGGTCTGGAAAGGCAGTGGAGGATGGCCCTGGTGCTTGGGCCCCTGTAACTACGTGGGGGGCCTGCAGGAAGCTCTTGGATCCTGGCTTCAGATGGGCTCAGCTTCAGCTGTTGAGGCCATTTGGAGAGTGGACCAGTGCATGGAAGACCTCTCCTCTCTCTCTGTCTCCCGTCTCTCTGTAGCTCTGCCTCTCAAATCAATGAGTGAATCTTGGAAGGAAGGAAGGAAGGAAGGAAGGAAGGAAGGAAGGAAGGAAGGAAGAAGGAAAGGAGAGAGGGAGGGAGGGAGAGAGGGAGGGAGGGAACTCTCAGAGGGCATGGAACATATTCAGTGCTGCTGGGTCTGTGGCTTCTGCAGATCATACAAGGCTTCATACTGTGTTAGGAGGGAGCAGGAACTTTAGAGATGTGGACTACATGAGAATTAATTGGACACTCCCCATGTTCTTTACATACATTTTTCATCTCATTATTACAGCAATCTGTCAAGTAGGTTCATTTTATTATCATCCCCACTCACATATGAGGAAACTGAGGCTCAGAGAAACAAAGTGCCCTTCCCAAGATCCCACAGCGAGGGAATCGCAGGGCTGGGATTGGAATCTTAGGCTTTTCTGATTCCAAATACCTAAATTTAAAGCAGTGTGCTCCGGCTCCAAATACCTGGTCTTGGGCTATGCCCACTGGCGGTTATGCACGAATGGTTCCAGCTGACTACTTTCCTTTTACTACCACCTCCACCTCAAAATCCTTAAGCTGTTGCTAGCTAGAACGGGTGTAAATCTGATGTCTTTGCAGGAGCCCAAGGATGAAAATGTATGATGTCACCATGAAGACACTGTTCTTCAGAAGTATAAACAAACTCTCGTAAGGAAATGTATTTCCAAAATCCATATTGGTATGGTGAATGAATCCCTTTGGATTTCAAATTTCTCCAAGTCCTAAGGACAGTTCTAAACATATTTTACATGACCACATAAAATCTTCCACCATCTTTTCAGAATAGATGGCAGGTGGGGTTAGTGTATTATCAGTCCTCCAGAGTGGTTTCTGGACTGCTAAGGAGGGGGCAATGAGGAAGGAATTCACGTAACTAAGTTTTGCTGAGGGAACTGTGAGGAAGTTATTGTGCTGGCTACAGTCTCCTGGACCCAAAGGAAGCATAAGCGATGGAGACAGACCCCACACACTAATAAACGTGCTGTGAGGACGCATGTGGGAGAGAGCCAAGACTGCCTGCATGTGCTGAATGCCAATGCAATCCAGAGGAAGAGCAAGCTGCATCCATGGGCATTACTGAGGAAGGCAGCATGGCAGAGGGGACTCGGGAGAGCCCTGAAGTGTGCAACATACAAGCAAGGAAAATTATCAAATCAAAGGTGTTAAGGTTCCAATACTCTGTAGAACTGGGAATTTTAGAATATTATTTGCTTCCCTGTAAATGAGGTCCCTTATAGCTGCAGATCTATTACTTAATTTCTCTGCATTCAACCACAAAAGTAATGGATGGCTATTCTGGGACAGAATGCCATTTTCTCTCTTAGTCTGGCCTAAACAGCTTCCCCTCCTCCACTTCTAGCACTGCTATTGGAAGCATTTCTGCATCTGTCGTCCACAGCACTTACATGAATATCTTTCTCATTATAGCTACCCACGAAATCGAAACTGTCCTCTTACTAACTGATCCTCGCCTTTATCCCTGATACTCCATAAGTTCTGCAAAGGCAGAAGAAGGAATATTGTATTCACCATGATGTCTCCACTGCCTAAAACAGAATAGGAACTCAGCCAATAACCACTGAATAAATTTAATATATAAACAATGTGTCTTGGGATAATTACATGTATTTAGAGCAGGGGTGGCGAAACTTTTTCTTGCCAAGGACCGTTTGGATATTTATAACATCATTCACAGACCATACAAAATTACCAATTTAAAAATTATTCTACTATAGATTTATTGAATTTCTAATCCTGCCACAGTTGCCTTGGCAGGGTCAGACCAAATTATTTCATGGGCCCTATATGGCCCGTGGGCCATTCCCTTTCCCTGATTTATAGGGTGAGGATGAGGCACCCAGTGATCTTTAAAATTCCTCTAACTCCAAGATTCTATTAATCTAATAGAACCGCAGCAGGGAGCAAGGAATGGCTTAGCTACTACCTCAGGTCACAGCACATCCAGCATCAGGCACTCATATCAAGTAAGAGGGAAGAGCTTGCACATTCAGAAGAGGACTTGCACACTGCAAGTGGCAATACAGCACAGAGAATGAGGGTGCAGTCTTAACACCAGATGGCCTAGATTCAAGACTTGGTTCTGCCAAGTATGCACTGCATGACTTTGGGCAAGTTAGTTAGTATTCTCCTGTCTCTGTTTTTTTATTTATACCATCAGAATAATAACAGGGTCTCCCTCAAAAGTTGTGCTAGTGTATTAAATGGGTTAATGTACATAAACTACTTACAACAATTCCTATCACATCACATGTCTTAAAAACTTAGTTGCAGGGCTGGTGCCGTGGCTCATTTGGTTAATCCTCCGCCTGCGGCGCTGGCATCCCATACGGGTGCTGGGTTCTAGTCCCGGTTGCTCCTCTTCCAGTCCAGCTCTTTGCTGTGGCCTGGGAAGGCAGTGGAGGATGGCCCAAGTGCTTGGGTCCCTGCACCCACATCGGAGACCAGGAGGAAGCACCTGGCTCCTGGCTTCGGACTGGTGCAGTGCATCAGCTGTAGTGGCCATTTGGGGGGTGAACCAACAGATGGAAGACCTTTCTCTCTGTCTCTCTCTCACTGTCTAACTCTGTCTGTCAAATAAAAAAAAATTTAAAAAAAACCTGTTAGTTGCTATAATTAGTATTTGAGCTCCCTCAATAGTGCTATCAAAAGAAATCCAGTCTAATGGGGATCTGGGTTGGAATTCTCAACAGTTTTTCAAAGCCAGAGAGAGAGAGAAGGAAAAGAGACTGTGTACTGACTGGAGACTAGTCCCATTATATACTGGGTGGCCCCTCTCCTGTGTGGAAGTCGCAGGATAGCCCCTTAACCTAAAGGAGATGTTAACTGATGGAGGTGTTTACTTCCTCCTTCTGTTTTCTGAAACAGTGAAGCAAAAGAAAACAAAATAAAGCAGTCAGCACAGACCACTTCTCCAGGATTCCATCTTATAGGACCAACGTATGTATGGTTCACAGCCAACAAGACAGAACAAGACAAAATGCTTTCTAGAAAGTAATATTCTCAGGTTGCCGATCATTCAACTGTATCCTACCTAGTTCTCAATAGTTACTCTGAAGAACAAATGCAGCTTCCATTTTCTCTTTTTCAAGTTCCTCAAAAGATGATCTTTCCATCAAAAATCCTTCTCAAATGACTGGGTACAGTTTACTCTTTTACTGTGTTGCTGCCCAGCAACCCTTGGGTACAAAATGAATGCATGCTTTTAACCACTGACCTCGGCACCCCCAATTGTAGGGTATCAGTCAGATTTTCTTCACACAATCATAGAGCATTTTTTGTGCTCTGAAGCAAAAAGGCCGTTGGATACCATCCCAAAGGACTTCCCAGTGCACTTTCTACACATCAAAGTGAAGACTTTTGAAGCTGACTGTAACCCATGTTTTTTGCAGAAAAAAAGTATTGCACATTAGTGATCCATTCGCAATAATTATAAAGTCAAAGGACTTTTCCACCTCTCACAGAATACAGATTTTGAAAGAAAAAAGGCAGGCTATAAAAGAAACCTCTGGTAGAAATGACAAAAATATAAACTAAAAGAAAGTCATAAACCTCACAGCTTACAAGGGCCAAGGACACCAAGACAAGATAAACTATAAACAGGGGGAAAAAAAGTGAGCCTAAAAAGTGTCCAAAGAAAGTCTATATATAGAGTCCAGACTTATTAGATTGATTTAAGATGCCAGCTGGCCCAGGTCTGAGCCAATACCACATATTTCTGTATGAGATATGCCCTCCGGTGCTGCTGCTAACATGATCTAGATTTAGCTGTTTACAACTGCTTTTAGAACTGGCAGCAAGCAGATTCTTGTGTTAACATTTGGTTATTACATGAAGCTAAATGCATTGCCTCCAGAAGACAACTAATTGCAAAGCTTGAAATAAGACTACTCCAGAGGGATGTCCATCTATGCATTACATATAGGTCAACTTCTCAAAGTCGGGCTGAATGTTATTTACTTGAGTCTAGAAATTTATTTCCTAACAGAAGCTGTAACCTAAAATTTAAAAGATAATGGGGGCCAGTGCTGTGACATAGTGCGTAGGGTCCCACTTTTAATCCAGCCCTCTGCTGTGGCCTGGGAAAGCAGTAGAAGATGGCCCAAGTCCTTGGACACCTGCACGTGCATTTGAGAAGGCTCCTGGCTTTGGATCAGCACAGCTCCGACCATTGCAACCATTGCAACCAATTGGGGAGTGAGCCAGCAGATGGAAGATTTCTCTGTCTCTCCTCTCTCTCTCTCTCTCTCTCTCTCTCTCTCTCTGCTTCTCCTCTTTGGGTAACTCTGAATTTCAAATAAACAAATAAATCTTAAAAAAAAAAAAAAAGACAATGGAGTATTAAAGAAACTTACATAATGGGAAAGTAAACTCCCCATAATCCCATTTTCACAGGTTTACTTCCTAGGCTTTTGACAGGGTTACATATTGTTGCAGCAAATTTACATATATAGATTTCATCTAGTATTTTTCATTTTGAATTTAGCTTTCACTGACATGAGCCAACAGTTCTGAAGTCTTCATAACAAGCACCACACAAATGCTTTTTTTTTTTTTTTTTGACAGGCAGAGTGGACAGTGAGAGAGAGACAGAGAGAAAGGTCTTCCTTTTTGCCGTTGGTTCACCCTCCAATGGCCGCCGCGGTAGGCGCTCTGCGGCCGGCACGCCGCGCTGATCCGATGGCAGGAGCCAGGTGCTTCTCCTGGTCTCCCATGGGGTGCAGGGCCCAAGCACTTGGGCCATCCTCCACTGCACTCCCTGGCCACAGCAGAGAGCTGGCCTGGAAGAGGGGCAACTGGGACAGGATCGGTGCCCCACAAATGCTTTTTTAATACTCAGTGTTTCTTTGGAGAACAATTCAGCTGTGTATAACAACATGTTTGTGAGAAATACTTTCTGAGCATCAACTCAAGGTTCAAAAACTAGCAAATCTCTCCCTTTTCAACTCCTGTAACCCCAGCCCCAGTTTCCTCAGCTTTCAGACGCCTAGGAGAGGAAGTGTTCCCTGATGGGCCTCCCTTGTCTTCCACAGTGGTGTTGCATCACAGGAGCACATAAAGGGCTCAGAGCTGGGATGAAGGCACCAAGGGCTCAACACGGAGGGTGAGAGTTATGGGAAGCTGGGGATGGTGATGGGAGCTGGGGTCTCTTTCATCTGGCCCACGTTCTAGATATCGTCCCTTTGGTTTTTGCCTTGTTTCTTCCTGCGGAACCTCTGGTTCCAAGGCACCACCTGGGTTTTCTACCTAGGACTTCCTCCTTCTTCCCTGGGCTCTGTTTAATGCTGGGAAATCAGGAAACAGAGTAAACTCTGTGCTGCGCTTCTCCAGCAATTCACTCTGTGGTGGACCCCTGGGTACCCACAAGGCTAATGTGAGATGTAGCCACACCCCAGGAGAACGTATCAACATCACAAATGTGAGAGGGCAGGCACCAGGCAGAAAGGAGGGGGCTTTAGTGAAAGGAGAGGTGAAGGAAAGGGATGAGAGAAGGAGCCGCAGCAGACAACTCTTAGAACTACTTACTCATTTAATGAATATCAGTTAAATATCTGGAATATAGTAATGAGCAAATAGACAAAAATCCCCATCTAAATAGAGCTTAAATTACAGTGAAGGCATGTAAACAATAAACCAGAGATACACTAAATTAGTTAAATAATGTGTTAGAAAGTGCCACGTCAGAGAAGGTAAAATACGTTAAAGAGGATCAAACATGTTGAATGGACTGCTTATGGACTTCAAATGGGGTGCTCACAGTAGGTCTCATTGAGAAATGAGAAGCCCTAAAGCAGGGAGAGAGTTAACCATGTGACTTTTTAGGAGCTATAGGCTCTAGGAAGAAGGATCAGCCAGCACAAAGACTCTGGGTAGGAGCAGCCTAGAGTGTTTGAGGAAAAGCAGGGAGGCCAATGTGCTTGGGGCAGTAAGGAAGATGGATAGCAAAAGATGAGTTCAGAGAGAACCAATCATGCATTCACATGAAACATAAGCCAGTGTTTCTGAAGTCTTCATAATGATCGCACAAATGCTTGTGCAACACACAATATAAAAGCCTGACTGCCATTGTGTTAAGAATAAACAAGAGGAGCTAAATTGGTAGGAAAAAGGCTAGTGGGGGGGAGGTTTCAGTTACCCAGCAAAGACATGTTGGGGGCTCAAATCAGGATGGGGCTGTGGTGAGCAGGGGTTGGATTCCAGATTTAGTCTGAAGGTAGAGCAACAGAGTTTTCTGGTGGGTTGGAAATGGCATCTGAAAGAAAGAGAAGGGCAAAGGATGTGTCCAAGGTCTTAGTATTCAAAGGGTGCATAATGGACACAGTGGTAATGGTTGAAAAAAGCTGGAAATTGGGAAACCAGTTAGGAAGCTCCTCCATAATCTAGATAGCAGGAGAACACAGCTGGTGGTAGTGAAGATGCAGAGAAACAGATGGATTTTAAAGCCTGGGTAAAACTGACAGAGCAAAAGAATGAAAGTTTTAGATCACCATTTTGTGGCAGTATCCTCAATATCCATCCCCCCTTCCTTTAATGGCATAGAATTTTTAGCTGAATACATAAGCATCCAGCAGAAGATTCTATTTCCCAGATTGTCTTGCAGGTAGGAGAAGCATGTGATGAACTTCTGGCTACTTGGATACAAGTAAAAGTGATGCTACAACTTCCAAATTGTACCCTTAAGAGGCATTTCCCTTTTCCTATGGTTGCTGTGTGGAACTGACAGGGCAAGTAAGAGTAACCATCATGCACCATAAAATGTAAAATATGCACTGAAGTGGCAAACAAAATCAAGCTACATCCCAAGCCCCAGGTGTCAGCTCAGAGTTGCTCATAAGAGAGAAATACACTTTTCTCCAGTTTAAGCTTCTGTGTTCAGGGTTTGCTTTGTTACAATTGCCTATATTTTAGTTTAATACAGGTTCTTCAAGCTATTACCAACACAAAGCCCCAACGCCACATGTTTACCAATCCCACAAAGCTAGAATAATATTCAATAGGGAAGGATTTGATTCCAACCTGCCTCTGCTTGCTTGTTCCTAAAATATTTGAACAGTACGTGGGCTTCAATGTCCTGAGTCACTGCACAAGAGGCCAGGGCTGTAGGACATTGCTGCTTCTGGACCTATTATTTACTTGATAATCCATTGCTTCTCTTTTGGTCAGGAGGCCTGATTCTACATCAAATCTGAAGCAGAGGTCTTGGGAGCTATATCACGTTATTTGCCTTCAGGACAGAAAACAGCATCACCAGCACATTTCTAACGCTCCACGCAACCTCATCATCCTCTCCTGGTCAAGCTTTGAGCCAAAGCTGTGTCACACACTCCCCCTTACCAACAGGAGGCAAGATCACGTTCTACAGTGACACCAAACAAAAGCATAGAAACCTTATTTGAAGGCAAATCGTAGCTGGGGGTGGGGGCTTTCTAATCAATCACAGAAGGGCTTCTGCTGAAACCTGCATGGTTTCAGATGTGCAGCCAATGCTGCAGCAGTGGCCATCCAGCCTTCACAGGGTCACTGGCCTCAACACTGGCAGTCTGTGTGGAAGAACCTCACCTGTGCTGTCTTGCAGTGTCTGAGGGCCACTGCATGAAATGTTCTGGCCTACGGTCACAGAGATTTGCCTAAAAATTCTCTTCATTAATTATTTCCCTGAATACCAAGTTCAAGAGATAAAAGAAAATTACAGAGAAGCAGGTAAAGGATTAGTGGAATTTTATGGCAAAACTCACCCTTGGCACATGGGCTGAAGGGATAGAATTATGCAGTCTTGGAAATAACACATCCCTTCAGTGAACAGCCTAATGATTTGGGCCAAGTAGCTGTATTTTCTCCAAAATGGGTCAAACATAGGCATTTGTCTAGGAAATGCGAGCACTGGCCTGAAGTCATGACATTAGATTAATACAGTTGAGAGGCAAGGGGCTATACAATGATTGGTATCTTTTAAAGAGTGATTGTTTATTTCCTCAGGTCAGACAAACAATGTCATGTGCAAGGCAGAGCATCTGTGTTCACCATGTTCAGGGTCCTGTGTGGAAGACAAACCAATCAGCCCTTATTGCTCAGTGCCTGAAGAAGACAGACCCCTTAAGCTAATCCACATCTCACAGTCTGTGGCTCTCAATCTGAGTAACTCCGCACTAGATCCTCTGTAAGGGTGCTTTCTACCCCAATTCTGGAAGTCGTCCACATGATCACCTAATATTTAGCCTATTTGAAAAGTGAGTTCGCGGGGACTATCTCATATGATCCTCACAGAGAAGGGGTGACATGGGCAGAGGAGCTTCTGAGATTCATCACGGATCACACAGCCAGCACATAATAGAGCTGGGACCAGGACCCAGCGACTGCACATCAACAATGCTTGCCTTGTTCCGTAGCTCTTCTTCTCTCAGAGAATTCTGCCTCCTGACCTCCCTCTGACCTCAAACTTCACTTAAATGCCTCTCCTGAGCTGTCAAAAGTGGATGGCAGATCTACTGACCCCATTCCAAGAATGTAATGCCGGTTGCTAGATCTTTCAGGAACTGCCCGTCACAGATGAAGGGTGCATGAAGCCCAGTCCCTGACCCCGAAGAGCTCACATTCTAGCACAAAACAGTTCACCCACGAACCTGCCCACTAACTGCTACCCTGAAGACCCTACAAAGCTGCCCTTCTCTTTTCTTTCCTCATTGTATTGCTTAACCTCTGCAGAATCCTTGCATCTGGCTATGGAAAGCACCAAGTCTTGGGCTTTCCCTGGAGAGTCCCTGAGCACAGGCAGTCAGCAGGACAGTCCGAGACAGACAGGCCAGTGGGAGAAAAGGTGGCATGCACAGCTGCTCCCGGGCAGGGCTGCTCCTTCCACGGCTTCCCTCTTTCCTCAGTGGTCAGTGAATGGGGGACAAGGTCACCGTAGATGCCCTCACCAACCCACACTGGCATCCACTGACTTCGGGGATGTATAAACTTCATAAAAAGATGGGGTCCCATAGATTTATGGATAGATTCCCATTTATGTTACTTGGGAGTCAAAGATTTACATTATGGATCAGAGTAGGGGTGGGTATGCTTCCAGAGGTCCAAAATCTAGAGTTTAAAACTGGCATTTGAGCTCTGCCTTTATTTTCTTAACTATTCACAAAGAAATAAGTGCTGTTTGGTTAATATGTTGGCACGTCTAAGGGAGTTATTGTCAAAATGCTTAGAGCCTGTCGTGGGAATTTACTGTTTTGCTCTCCAGCATCCATCCGTCCTACCCTGCTAACAATACCCAGATTTACGGCGGGGAAACCACATCCCCTTTATTCTAATCTAGTTAGTGTAGACAGCCCTACCTTAATCTCTATCTTTAACTCCATGGGTAGGATACAACAGCGTTAAGTTAACCATAATTAGTTTAGGAATGGGAAGAGAATGCACTCAGAGTCAATAAGAAAATTCACTTCCTTTCTCTTCTGCAGGAGCTAACAGAAAAGATGAGTCTCTCTATTCCCGGAAAGTGTGGTGCAAGGACAGGAGATGGGTGGTTGTGGCAATGTTGGGATGAAAGGCTCCACTGGCTGGACCCCAAGGATAAAGCTGACATAGCAAAGGCAGAGCAGAGTGCCAGAGAGAACCCACATCTTTATGAATGCCATCTGGACTTCTGGGTCAAGCCTTGCCTGCAAGCCTTCCTCTAAATTTCTAGTTAAAGGAGCCTTTTGTTTACTTAATCCAGTCTGCATTTTCTATCACTTACTGCAAAGTAATTCAAAAAAATATGGAATACTTTGGAGAGTAGTAGTGTATGAGAAATTAAAGTCTTTAGGGTACAAAAAGAAGGAAGTCAATGTGATAGGTAGAAGCTGAGAGAAAGACTTATTTCCTTAGCTTAATAACATTTTTATTTGGCAGTAGTTGCTTATTTATCCAGTACTTTATATAGTTGAAAGCCGAGTTTCAAATTCGATGATTCCTTTGATTGTCACAATAATCAAGTGAAGTAGGAATGGTGAGTCTACCAGAGCACCCATGTTAGGCTGAAGGAAGTGGAGCCTCAGGAGATGAAATGAGATGCTCATATAAATTTGCGGAGGAAAGCAGGAGGTGAGCCTCAAATCCAGTTCTGTTGCTTCTGTCTCTCTCTGCCCAATCCCCTAGTTCAAAGACACTAACTCTATCCCCAGAAACAGACATGTGTGCTCTTATTTAACACTCATAGGTTAACAGTGGATTGAACTTGAACAGAGCATTGGAGATCTGGACCCAGAGACAGGATCTGCACTATCTAGCTGGTGACCTTGGGCAAGGCCCCACTTGTCTTGTTTTCTGCAAAAGGGGAGGTTTGAACTAGAATCTCCAATGTCCCTTCACACTCTAAAATCTCTGCCATTCTAGATCTTTCTGTACTCACTCTGGAATTAATCTTTTCCCAAAAATAATAATCAAAGCTTTATCTGACATTTATTTTCTCAGGGGTAGCCAGGTACTGTGCTAAGAATCCCACCTCCATATCTCTGCAAATCTCACAACATTTCTAAAACACCTGCATCTCTTTAACAGATACAAAAACTTATACCCATAAGAGTGATCCGGGTAAAATGAACTGTCTAAGACCAAAAGAACTAGTAAGCATCAAAGGGAGATCAGACTGACCATGGTGATCTTACCCTGGTCTGTATTGTTATTCCTGAAGAAATCAGGCTCCCTGCATTACCGGTCACCACTCTTCATGAGAAAGAGGAGATGGGAAAGAGAAAATCAAACCAAATCACACCAAGCCCCTGCAAGGCCAAGCGGAAAACCGCTGGACGGGCGCCCGGGATGAGCCTTCCCAGGCCAGGGGGCGGAGCGCCCTTCCCCACCAGCCACAGGAGCGCCGCGGGGAGCCTACCTCCCGGGCCCCTTACCTTGTTGAGATGCGGGTTCCTGGTGACATCGTATCCTCTCTTCTTCAGAGGCACAGGGCGCGCCGGGCTGGACTTGGAGTGGCAGGCTCGCGTGGGTGCACAGGGTGCCCAGCGCGCGAGGGTGCTGCAGGCCTGGCCCGGCCGAAGAGCCAGCCGCGCGTTAGTGCCCAGCGCAGCGCCCATGGTCCTTGCGCAGACCTGGCACCGGGGAGAGACCAAGGTCAGGGGCGCCTTCTAGCCAGCCAGGACCGACGCGCGCAGCAAGGCACTGGGCCTGAGCCCAGAACTTGTCCTCCGGGAGAGAACAAGGGCGCGCCAAGGGTTAAAGCCTCCAGCCCCCGCCGCCTGTCACCACCCCGCCTCCGCTCAAGGCCACCTGCTCAGCTCTCTCTGCTGCGGGGTGTCAGGCCTCAGCAAGTGCCAGGCAAAGAGAAAGCAAGCCCGAAAAAGCAGATCCGTGCGGGTGATAGCCCGCGCCACCCCCGCACTCAACCCGGAGAAGAAGCGGCTGCGCAACGCGCTGGGGTGGGGGTGGGGGTGGGGGTCCCTGCACTCCCAATCCTGCCCGGGAATTTGCCTCGGTGGCTCTTGTCCTGGCTCACCTGCGCTGGTCCCGGAGCTGATGTCTAGGCGGATACGCTGCGGGGCAGGCGGGGCGAGACGCTGCGGTTCGTTGTTCCTCTCCTGCCAATGGCTGGACCGCTCCAGCGGCCTCCTGCTTGCGGGGCTGGTGCGTCCTGAATCCTTTCTTGGTAGTGCAGTGCGGGCTGCCTCTGAGGACGCGGCAAGTTGCCTCACAGCTGCGAGTGCACCTGCCTCCTCAGTGACAAGACGAAGCTCAGAATGGCCCCCTGGGACTCTGCATCTTGACAAGAGTGAAGGCACCTGGGGAGGCCGGCGTTCAGGGACCTCATGGTGCCTCGTGCTGGCCAACACAGCAGCTGTGAGCCGCATGCTATTGTGTGCCCTTAAGTAAATTGAGTAACTTGGAAGAACATTTTAAAATGCAGTTCCCCAGTCACACTAGCCGCGTTTCTCGTGTTCCAGAGCCACCTGTACCCAGACACAGAGCACTTCCATGTTCACAGTTACTAAGAGTGGCCCTGGGGACCCATTGTGTCTGCCATGGATTATTGGGGCCACGCTGGGATCTCAGGGCCCCTGTCACCCTGAACTTCATTTTACGCTTTGTCCACAAAGTAATCAGGAGATAACTTTTACAGTAAACATTTTATTCTTTGGGGGCCCTTCTGACTCCTGCTGACTGCTTCAAGTTCATCACACTCTGCTCTCTACCTTCTTCTGGGTTCTAGCCTCACTCGCTCCTCCCTGCTTCCCTACACCTCTCGGGACCCTGCCACCCCAGGGCCCTTGTGCTTATCATTGCCGTTATTGGAACACTTACACTCTGACCTTCCAAACGACTGCCTCATTTCCATCCATCTCCATGGATTCCTCAACTCTAAGACCTTTCCTCTGTTCTATCCAAGGTTGGCCTCCACTAGGGAATATATAGGGAAGGGGGTTTCCTTCATAGAACTTAACACAGGTGGTAATTAGCTTGTTTCTCTGGTTGGTTATTGTCTAACCCCCCCCCCCCCCCCCCGCCGCCCCAGAAAGCAGACTTCATGACCAGAGGCTCCACGTGTAACTCCTCATTGTTGTCAGTTGAATGAAGGGAAGTGACAGCCTCTCTCAGGGATTGTGAGCCTTCGGACTGAGTGCCAGACAGGTGCCATGGCCTTCTGCTGACTCCTCTTCAAAACTCACGCTGCCAAGGTGTTAGTTCTGCTCTCTGTCCAGAGTGGGGATTCGGTAACGAGCTCAGGGCTGCTCCTGCCTGAGTTCAGGAGTCCTGCATCTCAGCCACGATTTTCTCCTCACTCAGTCTCTCCCCAACTCCGGTCTCTACTCCTATTTGCAGTGTGAATGATTTGTGTAGAGCAGGGCTTTCTAAACAGAATCAGAATTACCTGGTAGGGGGACAGAGGTGAGGGCGGCAAAAATATCCCATCTATGGGTGTACTCTTGGACTGTCCATTTATTTCACAAAAGCCTGTAAACAATCTTTTCATTTCCCTTAAGCCAGTTTGAGCTAGATTTTTGATCATCTGCAACAAAAAAAGTTAACTAATTCCTTTCAACACTTTTTATATTTGCATATCTTCCACAACTCCACCAGCAACTTGAAAGCAGAGATTGTATTGTGTGTGTTTGTGTGCGTGTATGTGCGCGTGCACGCATGTGCTTTTATCTTTGGAACCTGGCACATAGCAAATCATCCAAAATGATTTGTTGATCAAATCTGCCTGCTCTTGCTCAGTACAATGACCTTTCCTTCACCTCAGTCATTTGAAACTCAGCTAGAAACCAGGATGTAAATAGAGTTCTCCAAACAAGCATATATAATTTTTTATAGCATCAATTTACTAAAACTTTTGCAGTTTACATATGAGTCTCTTTCATGTCCTCACCTGCAGCCCATATTCCCTTAATCCAGACATAAATATAGCAATGCTGTTTTTTTTTTTCTTTTGTGTGTGTTTGTTCTTCGGCCACAATAAAGGAAAAGTGGGAAAGGCAGGTGCACCAGGTGCAGCATCAGAAGGAGGAGGGGCTTCTTGGTTCTAGAGCTGCGCAGGGAGCCAGGTTCCCCCATCTTGCTGCTCTCTCCTTCTCCAGACACTGTTGTCTTCCGTAGAGAAGCACTGGTACCACATTGGCATCCTAGCCTGCAGGAAAGGAGGGCAAGTGACTCCTTTTAACAAAGTGATGTAGAAGTTGTACACATTACTCCACCTCTGGTGTTTAGATAAAAACTGTCACATCGTCACATCCAGGGATAAGGAAGGCTGAGAAGCAATGTTGCCAATGGGATGGACATGTACTTGCTCTGCTAAAGCTCAGTAGGGGAGTCCATTACTAAAAGGCTGAAGGAGAAAATGGTTGCCAGGAACCAGTAACTAGAAGCCTGGATTATAATACTTCACTTTATCCTAAAGTGCTGTGCATGCAGTGGGTGCTCAGAAACCGTTAGCTAATATTAGTATTGACATCTGTGGTTTCCATCCCCGGTTTCAAGGCAATTTCCTTATTTTTAGAGCTGAACATAGGATTTCAGAGATCAGATTCAGAATGATGGAAAGATTGCAGAATTTCTTCCAACTGCATACTAGCACTAAGTAAATGAATGAGTCTCTGTAATTTGTCTTGGCCCCTCTCCCTTCACATCCCATTTACTGAATTTTGCCATCATTGAAATGTTGTTCCCTGGGGTGACAGGGAAGGAATTCCATTCCATGCTCTCTTGGACAGAGGCTCCATATTCCAAAGTGCCCTTAGTACCTTTGCATTTTTGCTGTGATTATGGAGATTTTCATCTCTACCTGTTGCCTTACTAGGTTGTGAGTTCCTTAAGGACTGGAACCACCACTGACAATAATTTGCAACTCCTGTACCTGGGATAGTGCTTAGCACTACAATGTATTCACTTTATGGAATTAAATAAAATTCATGATTCAAATTTGTACATAATTTCCCAAAGAGTGGACTTAATTGAAACTCAACTTCATACATTGTTAAAAAGATATCAAAAGAGCTACAAGTTAGAGCTTTAATTCAGTCTGCTAGCTTGAAAGAAGATCTTTTGCCTGCTGAATTCAGATTTTATGACCCTACACGTAGATTTTTTAAAAAATTTATTTTATTTATTTGAAAGGCAGAGTTACAGAGAGAGAGAGAAATAGAGAGGTCTTCCATCCACTGGTTCACTCCCCAGATAGCTGCAATGACTGAAGCTGTGCCGATCTGAAGCCAGGAGTCAGGAGCTTCTTCCAAGTCACCCACATAGGTACAGGGGCCCAAAGACTTGGGCCATCTTCTACTGTTTTCCCAGGCCATAGCAAAGAGCTGGACTGGAAGAGGAGCAGCCGGGACTAGAACTGGTGCCCATATGGGATGCTGGCGCTTCAGGCCAGGGCGTTAACCCACTGCACCACAGTGCCAGCCCCCCTACACATAGATTTTTAAAAGGTCAGCTAAAAATTCACTATTGCTTAGCTAATTTCATTGCTTCATGCATTTATGAATAATATTCAAGATGGCCTCCAAGATAATTCATTAATTCATATTGCTGCTATCATTTTTGTAAATGCTTCAACTTAAACACTTGCTATATGTTTCAGTGAAGTCTTGTTTTTCCTTCACAACTCCCCTCAAATAAGACCTCCTGCCCATCTTCCTAGCTTCCCCAGCCTGCAGCTCACCCTTCCTTCCTGATGCTCCCCAAACTCTGTTGTGTTTCTCCTATTGTGGTTTTGTAATCTGTCTCTCTGTGAAGTGATTTATTAATGTATCTGTCTTCTCTGAGTCTCACAGGGGATCGTGGAGGTAGAACAACAGCTTTGAGTTCAGATAGTCCCGACTCTCCCAGCAACTAGCTTGTGTGATGTTGAGTATTGTGTGTGATCCTTTTAAGTCTCACCATCCTCGTGACAAAAACCCAGATCTAATATGATTTTTCATATTGATTTTTGGTAGATTTATTTATTTAATTAAAGTATATTTTATTATTTTTCAAATTTGTTTGCTAAGCAGAGACAAAGAGCTGCCATATGCTGTTTCATTCCCCAAAGGCCCAGGACTGGGCTGAGACTAAGCCAGAAGTAGCTAGGAGATGGAAACTTAATTCAGGTATCCCACACATGGGTGACAAGAGTTCCTTGAGCCATCACTGCTATCCACCAAGGTCTACACCAGCAGAAAGTGGGGCCATGTTGCAGTTGATTTCTCAACAATGTTGCAGTGGATTTGTTTCTGAGAGGAGGAGCGTGGTGGGGGCAAGAGGCGCGGAGTCACCACACAGACCCCGGGAGTCGGGTGAAAGCGGGCTTGAGGCAAGCAGCCCACAAACTCATTTATTTCAGTTGGTACACAGCTTATATAGCCAAGACCAGCCAATCTGGTCAAGGGGCGGTCTATGCCCCAACCAATCACAGTGTGTTGCCAGGCAGTTTCCAAAGCCATCCAATCACAGCCTGTTGCCAGGCAGGCTCCATTGCCAGGTGTGATTCAAAGCCATTCCTGAGTAACTGACGCTTGCTTGCCAGCGGCCACCTTGGCATGGCCTTCTCATTCCTCCACAGGGCCAGGAGCCAGAGTTAGGCATTAAACCCAGGCACTTCGTTGTGGGATGCAAGTATCTTAATTGCTAGGACAAATGTCTGTTTCCTAGAGGGACATTTTAAGGTGTTTCTTCCTTGCCAGACACTGGTCTAAGCACTTTATAAATACTAACACAACTTCATAATTTTTATAAAATACCGAGTGGTTAGTTCTTCCAATTCCAAATCTATATTTCTATATTTTAGTTTATGGCTTGAGTTTGAATCCTTCAAACTCTTTGGCAATAGGTTGCCTGCTAACTTCTGCCAGTAGGGGGCCATAGAGGGAGATTCAAGACTGGAGAAGGGAGATTTCCTGCTCTTGGTGCCTTTCAGGAAACCCCAATAGCTGCCCTTCAATCAGCATCAGTCATTGGTCCCAGAGTCCTTCCACACCCTGGATCCATGCTCACCAGAACCTCCTCCACTGCCCCCTCCCCAGACTCAGCAGTGGGTCTCTTGCTGCACACATCTAGCTTCTGAGGTCCCAGCCTTTCTCTTTGCTCCTTCAGCCTCAGAGATGGGAGCCCCTCCTTTGGTTGCCACCTGTGGCTGCCTCAATATTCCCTTCCTTCTCATCCCACCTTCTAGTGCCAGTGAAACCAGTCCTTTATATTAAATTCCTTTTCTGAGATATATCTTGTATGGTTCTGTTGTCTCTGCTGGCCTTGGTCTAACAAAGGTTGGCACAATTATCCCTACTTTTTAAATGAGCAAACAAAGCCCAGAGAAGATAAAAGACTTGCCTGAAATGGACTGGGATTGAAAGCCAGGCTTCAGATGCTATGGAGGTCCCAGGACAGGAAGGGGCCACATTTGTGAAGTGGTCAGCCAGCCTGTATGTACTGAGCCCTGCAGGGACAGTGGCCTCTGATCTTCACTCATCATCCATGGTCCTTCCTCATCTCTCTTCAGCCTTGCATCTTACTGGACACCTAGCTTGGGGTTGTGTGAAATTAATGACTGCTGGATTGAGTTGGACTGCACTGACTGGGAAGGACAAAATAGCTTACACAGGACTTGAGTGAGGAAAGGACATGGGGAGATGGTGGGGACATTAAGCCACTCTATCCTACCCCTTTGATCTTCTGCCCTCTGGAGCTATTTCCTTTCTCTTTGGAGCATTCTCCATCTCTCTTTCTTCCCCATTTTTCTAAATTTTGTTTTATTTTTAATTGGCATATAGTAATTACACAAATTAATGTGGTACAAGATGATGTTTCCATGCATGAATACATTCTGTAATGGTCATATCAGGATAACTGGCATATCTGTCTACCTCTCTTATCCCTCTCCCCTCCTTCCTACCATTCTCCCCCTGTCCTGTTATACCTTGGATTCTTGATTGCAGCTTTCTATTTGTTAAGAAAGAATAAACAGTTCCCTGATGTTATAAAAATACCACAAAGAGAAGTGAAAGAACAATTTTCTTGGATAGCAGAAGAAAACTTTTTTTTTTCTGTAGCATTGATTCTGCTCTCTGTTCTGTTGCACTGTGGTAATTTTGCTTATTTACTTATTTATTTGAAGGAGAGACAGTACACACTCTTGTCTCCTGGTTCGATCCCTTAATTCTCTCAAAAGCTGAGGCTGGGCCAGCCCAAAGCTGGGAGCCAGGAACTTGATCCACCCAACTACTTAAGCCATCACTGCCACCTCCCAGGGTCTGCTTTAGCAGAAAGTTGGAGTCAGGAGCTGGAGATGAAAATCAAACCCAGACACTCCAATGTGGGATGACAGGACCTTAATTAGCAGCTTACCAGCTACATCACCGTGTGCCAGCTCCATTGTTGTGATGTTTAATACCTAATTTTAACAAGAAAAAAATGTTTTGCATTACTACATTTCGAATCAAGTGGCCCACTAGACTCAGTTATTCCTATATGCCGACATTGCAAAAACACGTTGAAATTTTAGTTTATCAATTCTTTGGTCATCTACTCAAGTGGTAGATACATAGCTACAAAACTGCTTCCAGACAGAAGGGTGCAATATCCTCCTTTTGTGTCTCTTACCAGCCTCCCTGCCCGGCTCCCGGTTAGCCCTGCAGCCAGGTCTCAACTGGCCTGCTTCCATCCCTAGCCTGGCCTACAGGACCACCTCTTATTTTCTGGGCTGGTCTGGGCACACGTTTCCATCCATTTCATACATGCGCCCACTTCCACCCTGCAGTAGGAGCTCCAAGAACAAAGTCACGTCCTTGACAGCAATGGCAAGGAGAGAACTAATAAGCAATACTTTTGTGTACTTTCTAGGTCTCCAATTTCCTGGAGGTTGTTTCAAAAATCTATTTTCCGCCCTCCTGAAACACTCTATTCAGATGCTCCGTCCTCGGACAACCGCTGCACCGTTTCTCCATTATGCTCTGGGCCCCTCCGCCTCCTCCTTCCTTACACAAAAGTTAGACAAAAAGGCAACTGTTGGAAAAAGGAAAGACACGGAAGCAGGAACCCATGGCAGCAGCTGCTGAGCCAAGCAGCTGATAAGGGGGAACAAATTTGTTCCCTGAGCTCTTATTTGGAGGTCAGGGCGGAGCCCAGCGGGATGAGGCCGCGGTATATTGTCCGCGGTGGGATTTGCCCATCTGGGCCGTTCAGCATCCCCTGGACCAGCTGACCCCTGCCGCCGGCTGCTTCACGGGCTCCTCCTAGGGCTCCGGGCTTGTTAAACTGTAATGAGCATATCCTCCAGTTTCCTAATTGACGTTGCAACAGTCTCGACACACTTCCATAAGGGTGAAATCGTTCTTCCTGCTGATGGTCTCAGGTCTTGTTTCATAGTAGGACAAAAATCATTGACCATCTGGAAGAGTCCTGTCTGACGCTCTCATTCTAAGAGTTTTTTAAAGCGTGCCTTTTTTTATGTGTATAACTGACAAGAAAAGGGCAGGCTATGCCTAGTGAACCTGTGTTCTCTTCAGCTTTTTATCACTTCAGTGGTTTTTTGTTTTCCCTTCTCACAAGGTTTAGCCACTCAACCCCTCCTCTCAGCTCCTATTCAGCCTCAAATCCCTTTGCCTGATTCAGAGATCTTTCCCGCAAAGAGAAGTAATTTGTTTCCTTTGTGGATTCACAGGCTCAGAGCCTGCTTGTGTGGTTTATTATTGTAATGGATGTTATCTGTGTCATCAGGCAACCCACAGAGCAGGCATTCACTGGGCTGTGAATCTGAATGTGGAGTCACACCAAAAAGCCAATATTTCTCCCTCCAATTGTTCAGCAAAGGCACTTCAGAATCAGGAATTATTCATGCATCTAAGAGCAGGTGCTTTTCCTTAGCTTCCACTGTGGGCTTGGCTTCCAATCTCAAAACCTGGCTCAGCACAGGTGAAAGGGGAGATGGATCAAGCCTCAGTCTACGATAGGAGCCGCATCATAATTTCAAGCATCATAATTAACCACACACCTTACTGCGCATCTTTTTTTTTTTTTTTAAAGGTTTGAGGCTGTTGTTTCAAAGCAGGTTTTGAGAGGAGCTCCATCAGCATGCTCTTTAACACTTTAATTTGCACAATAACATAAAGGATATGAGCCAAGGTTGCCATTTCAGGCTGTCATCTCTGAGCTTTGCCAACATAAATTCCAAGTTCTTTGTGTAGTGGTTAGCAGCTTTCTCTTTGAAGTCAGACTATCTGAGTTTACATCCCATCTCTGCCACTCACTAGCAGAGTGATCCTGGGGGATTTACTTGATTTTTCTGAAGCTCAGCTGTATCTATAAAATGAGAATGAGAATAACAACATTTAGCTAATAGGGGGATTGTGAGGATTAAATACCTGGAACACAATAAATCTTCCATAAGTATTCAGTATTACAATTTCAATACTATCTCTGTATTCCCTCAACGCAATTCTGCACATGTTGTAATTACTGAAAAAAACATTAAATTTCATCTAACCGAATTTTCAAACACCCAGCTTTCAAAGGCTTAGTGTGAGACATCAGTATATCCCCAAAGTAAGAAATGGCCAGAGGTAGAGGCTCAGTGTTGAGTCTGAGTTTGGTTGTATTTAAATTATCATAGAACACACATATACACATATAAATGCCATGTTAGATATTCTATTAGGTTCTATTAAAATGGTAGTCATGTGACGGTCCCCTGGACCTCACCTATCTCCCATTGCAGATAAGTTTACTTGCACCACTAGCTTCTAGTTTGCTAGCCCTACCCTCCCACACACATCTATCAAATATCAGGACCTCAGTTCACCCCAATTTTGTGCCTACCTAGGAGTACACTAAGCAGAGAGGTATTTTATATAACCTGAGCAACAGCTCTGGCTCCTTTGTTCCACTTCTGCTATTGGACCTGTGGCCACACGTTCAAGTCCCCAGCACTGTCAAAATCCTGCTCAGATCTCCACTTATATCATTGGCCACTGTAACTGCTGAAGCCCCCTGGGTGGCTGCTATCTTAGGCCATGCTGTTGGAAACCCGTGCTGTTTTCTTCCTGTCTCTGCATTTCCAAGACTCCCCTATTTTTTTTTTCCTCCTGCTATGGCAGGAATCTAAAGGTGAAGGTCCTCTCAACATGGCTCTTCCTGACCTTCTACCTTCTTGGAAGAGGGCAGATCCACAACAGAAGGCATGGGACTCCATGGATTCAGTTATTATATCTTTCCTTTTTCCAGAGATCACAAATGGCCCTGAGATGGAACCAGGCCAAAGCGAGTCCCAGGAACCTCAAACCATGCTCTGAATGTCTGCTTCCTTTTGCTCCAGTCCCTGGCTCTGCTGCCAGCCTACACTGATAATACTTTTTGTTATTCTAGGGTTAGGCATTTCTCTGTCTGTATTTGAGTTGCAATAGGCTAACCATGTTTAATAGACACAGATATGTAGGAATATGTCAGCCATTTGGAACTAGGCTCAAGTTTCTCTTCATGAGGTTCCAAGACCCCAAGTAAATCAGCGATGTGCCCAGACAGCTATGTAAACATCCCGGAGCACCCTGTCATATGAAAGACATTTGTCTGCCTATTATATACAGGGGCCTCCAGAGGAAGCTGTGTAACTCTGCAGGCCCAGCTGAGATGCCCTGTCACATAGTTTCCGAAACATTTGCTGGAACAAGATGTGTGTGACAGAGATGTAGGGAGGGTTGAAAGTTTTTTTATAAATCAGAAGTATTGAAGTTGAGTTGGAAGCTTTCTAAAACTCCTGGTAATTACAGAGTGCATAAGATTACATAATTCTAAAGTTGGAAGAGACCTGAGAACTCATCTAGGTTGTATAATAAATCAGTGGTGCTGCCAGAATAGAAACTTTCCTCCCTGGAAAGAGTTTGCTGGATGCAAGAAGAGACTCAGCAGCCCTGCCGTGGTAGGATACCCAACACCTGCTCTTTTGAGGGAGAATTCTTCCTTACATTTAAACCAGGAGGGTCACATTGAGTAACCTGGCTTTTCTCCTCTTATTTTTCTGCTTTTATGAAGCTTCACATGACAGATAGGCATTTTCTCCTTTTTAGAGGAAAGTGAGAGGCTGGATTTATAAGTAATCCAGACACTGAGCTCTGGTGCTAACATAGAAAGTTTCAGGCAATTAACGTACTCAAAGTTTGGAATTTTTAAAGTAATCATGAATCTTGATAAGCAGCTACCAAGCCAAGAAGATGAAAATCCTGGATGGAATAAAAATCATGGATAATAGATGAGAGTTAGGAGAAAATCTATCAAATTGGAACAGTATGTTTGCATTTTTAAAGTCTTGCTTGCTGTTCTATATAGTGCATGACAGGATATTGAGTGGAATTTTTCTTATTAACTCAGGATTTTAGTGAAATCCCCAAGCTAAGGTCAATAGGAAGTACTCCCACACTTTATAAAGAAACTGAGGAGCCACCAGCCATGGCCTCTAGTGCTCTAAGGAGTGACCAAGGAGGTCTTCACGTTCTTAACTCCCTTTCCAATACCCTGTTAGCTAAAGACTAGAGTCCACAGCTGGGGGGTGTTAATAGACAAAGAAGTCACCTGGGTGGCCATGCATGGAGATGAGAACTGCAGTAAGAGGGCCACCTGGTGTCCCAGTCTCTGGATAGATGCTTAGCACCCTGATCAACTCAGTGGGACTGCCAGAGTGGACTTGCCATGTGGACCACCATAAGGCAGCTTATGAGAGAGCCTGAACAGGTGCCCTAGGAAGTGGAAACTCCTGAAGACAGAGGCTGACTGGAGTGCTCAATGGAAGAGATCAGTTGCAGGTGTGATGACATAATGGCCTGGATGAGTGGAGATTCTTGAAGGCCAAGGTTTACCACAGAAAGCGGCTGGCCTGAGTCATTTGGAGGTCTGCACTGGGTGAGCTATTTGGGAGGAGAAAGAACCATACCAGCAAGAGGCTATGGAGTTCATCTCCCCACCTGGGAACTGAGCTGGTCATGAAAGTTCAACCAGGGAGCTCCTCACCTAAGTAGGTCACCTGTAAAGGTTTCCAGGAAAGTCTGTTCTCGCATTGGATGACACAGCCAGATTTGGGGTGCTTGCCACAGAAAGGACCTGGGAAACCATGAAAGAATCACAAAGAGAATAATCTGAATAAAAAGGCTTTTTGCCCCTTCACTCCTTGGACTAATTTCCTGGGGCTTCCATAACAAATTACTATAAATTTGGTATCTTAAAATATCAGAAATTTATTTTCTCACAATTCTGGAGTCCAGAAATCCAACACCAAGGTGTCATCAGAGCTTCTCTCCCTGTCAAGGCCCTAGGGGACCTTCTATCCTTGTCTCTTCCCACTTCTGATAACTCCAGGTGATCCTTGACTTGTGGTTGCTCCACTCCAGTTGGTTCCCATGGTCCCATTGCCTCTTCTCTCTGTGTTTCTTTTTTGTTTTTCTTATAATGTCAGGTAGGATCTTTAACTTAATTATATATGCAAAGGTCCTTTTTCCCAGATAAATTCACAATCATAGGTTCTGGGGATTAGGATATGGACAAATACTTTTGGGGATTACAATTCAACTTGCTACATGTCTTGTTCTCCTTTCCTCTGGTTAGGTAGGGACCAGAACTAACAGGTGAGGTTATATCACATCAGAGTAACTCTGAAGTTTTGAGATTTGCTTGAGATTTTCTCAAGGGTTGTGAAGAGGTGGTCTGGACAGACATAACTGAAGGCAATGGTAGAAGGGATAAGAGGGTGTTTCCTGTGTATTCCATCAGTTTCCAGATACTTGATATAACGAGTTATACTACTATTAGTAGTTATACACTTCTAACATAAGGGAGGACCTCTTCAAAACAAAGAATGCCATCCAATTAGATGCCACACCTGAACTGGAATGCCAGGATTCTGTAACTACCTGTCAGACTTCCCACTGTGTAGAAGTGTCACTCCAGCAAGCCTCGATCAATTGATTAGTCATTACAAAGAAAGTGAATGCTGTTGCCTAATTTCGAAGTGGTACCATTTAATTCCATTAATGCTATATCATGATACCAGGGTATAAAGAAGGATAACAAGATGGGAAACATAGATTTGATTGTTTTCTGTGCATATTTTTCATGCTTATATCACACTTAATTATCCACGCCAAGAGTGGATGCTCTTGACTCACCATTGTTGTTGGTAAATCATTGCGCAGACACATGAAAATACGCGGATGCCTCTGCCCTGGGTATCCTGACAGTGCCTGGGATCCTGGACCTGCCCTGGGTATCCTGACAGTGCCTGGGATCCTGGACCTGTCCTGGGTATCCTGACAGTGCCTGAGATCCTGGACCACACAGCCTTTTCCAGGCAGTCATGGTTCTTTGGGAATTGGATCAGAATCCTGCCTGACTCACACAGCCAGAACTTGGTGTGTCCCACATGCAGAATCACCCAAATGTTAAAATTGGAAAGCAATAAAGATGGGTATATAATGCTCCTAAACTAAAGCTTTGGTTGTCACAATGGAAGGCAATACAGGTTTTCTATCCTGAAAAATCATAGACAACAGTGAACTTCTTTGAGATTAAATGTTAATCTCTGGTTTTTAAGCACTGTAAAAGCATAAACCAAACTTTAACACTGGATATATTTAGCCCAAATTTATCTCTCACAATGGGATTACAACTTGGTTATTTCCTGAAGCAAATATAAACAACAGAACTTTGGAGAACAGATGTCTAAAAGCTAATGAATATATGTGTGTGTGTGTGCAAAATAGGTATATAAATAAATGATATGTAAACAACTTGGTGTTTTATTCCTTTTTATTGGTCTGTCTGTAGGTATAGCTTTTATTGTTGGCAGCCAAATTAGTAGATACCTTACAAACAGGCAGAATATACTTATTTCCTTATTGTGTTATTAACAATTTTATAATTATCTTTCAAGATGTCTACAGTTTGGGTTCATTAAGAAGGGACGTGTCAAAAAACAGATGCCATGGAGCTTCTTCTCTGAGGCAGGAACATGGGACTTATAGCTACTGGCTTCTCCCACTTTGGGGACCTGCGGATTGCTACTCAGATTTCCCCAGCAGGGCTCTCACCTCTCCCTTCCCTGCTGTTGCGCAAGCATTTACCTCCTCCTGGGCACCCTTTCCTCACTGTTGTCTAAAGCATAGACGTTGTGCATGTCCATTTAAGTATGCCATGCCGCTGTACCCTCTAAGCTTTGCCTGAGATGCCTTTCCTCTCAGAACTCCCCTGCCACTCATTATCTTGGTCTTTCTGCAAGTGAATGAGTTTCCAAATCTTGGCTCCCATTCCCCAAAGGTCCCTTCTCCCTTCTACAAATTCCATGTTTTGAAAATGTGCCACCCAAGTAAATAAATTTATTTTTAAAAATTCATCTATTTGGTCAATGATTTTTGTTTAGGCAGTTATTGTATAATTATCAGTAATGTTATTTTGGGAGGTGATGTTTGGCACAACAGTTAAAACATTGCTGGGTCAGTATCCCTTATCAGAACACCTGGTTCAAACACTGGCTCTGCTTCCAACTCCAACTTCCTGCTAATGGGTACCCTGGCAGGCAGCAGATGATGACTAAAGCAGTTGGATCCCTGCCACCCATGCGGGAGACCAAATTGAGTATCCAGCTCCTGGTTTCAGTCTGGCATAGCCCAGGCTGTTGGGGGTACTTGGGTAGTGAATCGGCAGATGAGAAATTTACCTCTCTCCTCCTCTCTCTTTCTCTTTCTCTCCCCTTTCTCCCGCAATTCTCTTTCAAGTAAGTAAAGACATAATAAATAAAATATTCAATTATGTCTTTTTAGTTTATAATTATGAATTTCATAATCACATGAGTCATTTTCTTCTTTGTGGCATTGATTACAATAACAAGGGAAACAAAGAATCACCAGTTACTGTTCTAACTCCAGCTGTTTGCTATACTCGTATCCAAGGTTGTGCCTGTTCTGGACACGTTCCCTTGGAGTACTAAAACCACCAAATCTGTGTCAGTAAAACCATGGCACTCCACCCATCGTATCCTAGAAATTCCAACTATGTCATCGGCAAGTAATCAAAGCTGCAGATGAGCATAAACCAAGCAGTGTTGACACAGAGCCGATAGTATTTCAGCTTAAAGAAGTCTGACCTTTTATTTCAGCAGGTGTGACACACTTTCAGTTTCTGCAAAGCTGAAATCACTTTCAACCTAAACCTTTGCTTTCTAAAATGAGTTCCTGGATCCTGGCTTCAGCCTGCACTAGCCCGGCCACGGCAGTCATTTGGGGAGTTAACCAGGAAATGGAAGATTCTCTCTCTCTCTCTTCCCTTCCCTCCTTCCCTCCCTCCCTTCCTTCCTTCCTTCCTTTCTCCTTCCTCCCTTCCCTTCCTCTCCCCTCCCTCCCCTCCTCTTCCTTTTCTTTCCTTCTCTTCTCTTCTCACTCCTTCTTTCTGCCTTTCAAATAAGATAAATGTTGAAAAAAGTGAAGTAATCAATAAGTTTTGTCATCTTTTTTTAAAATAATTTTTTATTTATACAAGGTGAACAAGTGTCATGTATTTTATATATACAGATTTAGGAGCACAGTGACTCTTCTTCCCCACTCACACTCCATTTCCCCCAACAAGACATACCAGGATTTTGTTATTGGCACGCAGAATCTTATTTACATATCAACCCTTCAATGAATGTATAATAAGGTATTCATTTCTATGATGAATTTTAATATCAGTATCCTATCAGCTTAACATCTGATTCACACAACTGATTTGTCACAGTAGGTGATGAGTGTCTAGAGAGATGAGAAGAGGAATCACTAACTGAAGAGCTTATAGATTGCTCGATAAACTTACATGTCTCAGAACTCAATGATTCTGAAAGTAATGATGACCATGCAGGGGACATAACCTTTGGTGGTGACTGACATCACTCCAGCTTATGAGGCAAATTCATTAGATGAGATAGGGAGACACTTTCAGACCCAGGAAAGGCAGGGCCTGCACCCCTGATAAGCAGGAGGTACCTATAGAAGATATGATGAATCCATGCCATTCATCATTGCTTTAAGATTAAGGGTCTGGAATCTCTGAGGAGGGAGTGATATGGGCAGGAAGATAGGATTAAATTAATGAGATGCATGATCTGGAAGACCATACTCCTCTTGCCCCAGCATGATCTCACACCCCTACCTGATCCCACCAGTGTATGTCCACCTGTTCATCAGACTATATAACCACTCCCCTTTTGGGAGTGAATAAAAAGCATGGAATGTGCTGGGCCCTCCTTGGCTCTCCCATGCCTCCAGGTGTATGGCCTTTTAGCCACCCCACACCTGTTTTGCCCACACACCATGAAGTTTTGCGGTCATTCCTGACTGTGTGGTTTCTCCTCTCCACGTGGCTCTGGCCTGTGAATGCCTGCACATGAATCTTTGTCTGCTCCCTGCCTAGTATGGAACTCGTCTCTCCCTTAAATAAAGCTCTCATGTTTTGGTGTATTTCTCCCACTTCCCCAAATAAATTCTAAACTTTGAAAAAAAAAAAAAAGAGCTTATAGGAAGCATTGTGAAGAGGTCAAAGTTTGAGTCAAGATGGAGAGACCTCAATAAACAGTGAAGTAGGTGGGAGATTCCAGTAGGAAAGTTAAGTATAAGCAGAACAATCAAGTCCAAACACTGAAGAGTGTTTATAAAATGGAAGAAAGACGCTAGAGTAGAATGAAGAATCATGAGAAATATCATTGGAGAATACCCAGAAGACTGCAAAGGTCTAGAAATGCGCAGCTGAGAAATTTACAGTTTATTCTTTCTGCACAGGCAAGCCTGGGAAAGTGGCAATGGAGTGGAAAGACAACAACATATTGGAGCCATTTCTCTGATGCAAGAGAAATACAATGAGGCTGGGGCATGACTGTGGCAATGGGATTGAGGATGTGTAGACCCTGGCAAAGGGAATTCAGACATAGAAAGTTGATAACCAATTGAAGGTGAAGGATAAGAAAGAGTGGAAAGTTGAAAATAGCTTTTAAGTTTGATCCTGGATTAAAATTCAAAGAATGTTGGTCCATGGTTTTATACATAGCTACAGGGTAAATTTTGTGTTTTCAAGAGCAGTCAGTATGAGCTGCCATTGTGTTGCAGCAGGTGAAGCTGCCACCTGTGACTCCAGCATCCATATGAGCACCAGTTCAAGTCCTGGCTGTTCCAGCTCCAATCCAGCTCCTTGCTAATGCATCTGGGAAAGCACCAGAAGGTAGTCCACGTACTTGGGCCCCTACCACCCACATAGGAGACCAGAATGAAGCTCTGGCTTCATCCTGGGCCAGCCCTGGCCATTGCAGCCATGAGCCAGCAGATGGAAGGTTCTCATTCTCTCTCTCTCTCTTTCTCTCTTTCTTTCTTTCTCTCTCTATCTCCCTCCCCCACCCTCCCTCCAGAGGCAGAGATTAATTTCATGTAAATTACTCTGATCTTCCGTGCAAGCAAAACAGAGGTAGATCTTCTGAATTTTGCCAACTATTCCAATAGTATATTCTTTTTCCTGTTTCAGGATTTCATCCATAGAACCACATTGCATTTACTCAACGTGTCTCTTTAATCTCCTTTTGAAAAGTGTCAATGTCATAAAAAACAGTTTTTGAGTTTTTCTTTATGTTTAATGACATTGACAGTTTTCAGGAGTACTTGTCAGGGAGTGGCATTGTGGCATAGCAAGTAAAGCTATTGCCTGCAATGCTAGCACCCCATATGGGTGCCTGTTCCTGTCCCTGCTGCTCCACTTACTATTCAGCTCCCTGCTAATGGGCTGGGAAAAGCAACAGAACATGGCCCAAGAGTTTAGGTCCCACCACCCCACGGGAGACCCGGATGAAGCTCCTGGTTCCTGGCTTTGGCTTGGCCCAGAGTTGGCTGTTGCAACCATTTTGGGGGAGTAAACCAGCAGATGGAAGTTTCTCTCTCTCTCTCTCTCACACTCTCTTGCTCCCCTCAATCTCTCACTGAAACTCTGAGTTTCAAAATAAATAAGTAAATTCTTCTTTAAAAAATAGAAGAATACTTAACAGGTATTTTGTAGAATGTCTGTCACTCTATTTGGGCATTTCTAATGTCTTCCTCATGTTCAGACTATTGGTAGCCTAGACCATAGGTTTTTGGAGACAAAAATAACAATGAGGAGATGCCCTTCTCATCCCATTCTTTCAGGAGTACTTTAAATGTGAGTTGTCTTGGTGGTGTTAACCTTGATCACTTATTTATGGTGTGTCCTCCAGGTTTCTCTGCTGTAAAATTACTCCTTTTCTTATTCCATAATCTATTCTTTGGAAGTGAGTCACCAAGTATGCCTATACTCACAAGGAGATGATTAATCTCCACGTCCTTGAGGGTGGAATACTTACATATGTTATTTGCAATTCTGTAATCTACTTTTCCCCCATTTGTATATTTATCTCAAATAGTGACAGTTGGACCTTCTTTGGGGCAGATGGGTCGCAAGTGGGTAGAATAAGTGAGAATAGTCCAGTTCCTATGGGAGTGGCACAGCAATATAGGTATTAGCTTGACTGCCATATCCCTGTTAAGCTTTGGAAAGTAAACTCTAGAGTTGTCCTCATGGAAGAGTGAGAAGACTCATGCCTTCTCATGGCATGAGCATTTTCCTGGGAGGAAGATGTTTTCCACACTGGTACTCCATGATGAACATGGAAATACTGCAGATAACTCAGAAATGTCTGTGAACAATGTTTTGATACCTTTGAAGCATCCTGGCTTCAGTTTTCTGTAGGAGACTCTCAGGTTGCAGAAGGTGGTACTGAGGGAAACCTAGGCTGTCTACAATGTTAGCCAAGAGGGGTTCAGCTTAGGGTTTGGTGAAGTTCTACCTCTGACTCTGTTTTGCTTAGAAGATCAGAGTAATAAACATGGACTTAACCTCTGCCTCTGGGCAGGAACTTCCATTTCAGTGGCAGACTAGAAGCGTGGGAATGAACTGTTTTTATAAAACCTTCCTCTGCTTGACCCAATGTACATTAAATCATGTGTGTTAGCAACAATGGTTTCCTGTCATGTAATTGGTGTATTGGTACTTCCATAACTTCTTGTTTAAAGCTCAGATGTGGTATTTGGCAAGGCTAAAAATCTATATTAGGCTCAAAAACTCTAATGTTTTTCATTATCTATACAGAACAATCTCAGGTTTTCAGATTTACAACACGAAAAATAGAATTATGTAAAGTTGAAACCCAGTAACATTCATATCGGAACTTCTACATACTTTTCATTTTCTTATTTATATAAAGTGAATATTTCATGTATACAGATTTAGGAACATAGTGATACTTCCTACCCTACTTCACCTCTTGAGTCTACAGCCTCTGGTAGATGGAGTGATGGGTTTTAGGTTTATATACACCTATTTACTAATTATTTATTGACTATCTTTTTGTGCTAGGTTATTATTATATCTTTATAATAAATTCCCCCTTTATATACATCATCTCATTTAACCCTCATAACTCTATTTTACAGATGAGAAAGCTGAGCTCAGGGAAGTAAGACACTGTTAGCAGAGTGCTTTCTCTCTCTTTCTCTCTCTCTCTCTCCCTCTCTGGAATTGAGCCCCCAAATATAGGAGCTGGTCTATGGAAGCTACTTTTAGACATAGCCTTGCCTCCCTGGTCATTATTGAATGGGGCCAGTAATGATCATATCATCCAAACTGAGATAAGCATGTTCTTTATCTTAGAAATTAGAAATTTGAATCCAGAGACTGTAAGTCTCTGCTTGTGGCTGAAAAACATACAGTAGACAGGCTTGGGGAGCCCTATGCCAATAATGTGGTTGGAGAAGCGTAGGAGGCAGAGAAAGTGAAAATGAAGCTGCTGCAAAGAGAGATGAGCAATGCAGAACAGTCATGACAGCCGTCCAACTCCTAATTTCCATTCCTTGTAATGCTCAGGCTCAAGGAATTTCCAAGTCTGAATTCCACAAATTATTCCTATATCCTTATAATAAATTCCTCTTTTTGGCATAAAGTAGATCAAGTTTGCCTTTATTATTTGCACTAAATAAACCCAGCTATTCTAGGACAGAATTTGGACCCAGATATCATTCCAAGCTATGTTTGTAGTCACAGGACTATATTGCCTCTCTTGGCAAAGAGTTGATTAACTCATGGACAGTGTGCTAATTCTGGGTGAGAATATGAGAATAATGCTAGTGACCACTGATCATTCACTTATTTCAATGGTAAAGGAAGGTTTTCACCAATTTCTAAAGCCACTCAAAAAGAGGCATGATTACTAAAGAAATTTTGGTGGTGAGTTCACTGGCTTGCCAGGAGCAGTTTACTCCATCACGAATCCTAATCCTACTCTCACTATCATTAGTCACACATTCAGCAAGGTAGGCCATGTACAATAATGTACCCTAGAAGATCTCCAAATGGTCCACAATGGCGTCTGTTATCTTAGACCCTGCTGTGCAGTGACTTCAGGGATTATGACAAATGCTATAGAACACTCACCAAACTTGCTCTTCATCATGGGTACAACGTTTTATCATATTTTCCAGACACTCTTGAAATTAGTGTTCAATGAGCCCAGGTTTTACAACAGAATATGATCAGACTTACTTGTAGACCTGGCCCATAAAAACACCCAGTTGCTACCCTCTACGCTTTTTTCCCTAGGTCAACAATCCCGGGATCCACTTGTTGTAAACAAAGGAGCTCCAAGATGGAGGGAGCCTGGGCTTTAAAATTACACCTTAAAATAGGAACAATCACTAAGAAGGAACACCCATTTAAATGGGTACAAACCACATTTCAATTTGTTTACACTATTAATATCTTGGAGTTTATGTGTTGCAGCAGTTAGCATTACCTTTACAGGTTTTATCTCTTCAGTTTATGCCTGGTTAGCACATATCCCAAGACAGGAGGGCCTCTTCAATAGATAAATGTTATAAAAAGAGACAGTTCTTCCCTGCTTACAGGCTATGTTTAGAATTTCTCCTTTTAAGTCCTGAATATGTGCCAGGTCTGCCACAGAAATAGAATGACTCTGGATGATTGACATCCTGAACATTTGGAGTTAGGGAAGAGGGCTGTTTCCTGCCTGTAAATTGATGAATCACATCTTCAGATATTAGCATAGCAAGAAAAACTTGTTCTTCAGTTTCCAGCAGACATTGTCGCCATAAGAAGAGAAACTTTCTCATTCCAGCACCCTATTCATTGTTTTTACAAAGGTGAGTTTGCTTTCAGACTTGATTCAGAGGTCAAGCCATAACTGATTAAGCAGAGAAAACCAAATATGACCAGTGCCGATGAAATACACAGATATGTAGCTGTAGCCAATACTTCAGGTAATTTAGTCCACATAACAGATTATTGTTATTGCTGTTATTGTTATTGATTTATATTTTATACATTGAGGACAGAAGAGCTCAAATAGAATAGGTTATCAACCTAGCAAGAAACACCTCTTCTTCTGTCTACTGTCTCCTTACTTCGAAGTCAGAATGTACGTGAATGGTCGGCTGTGCAGTGGTGAAGATATAACTTTCCTCACTCATCATAAGGGTCCTCACTGACACCCTTATAACGAAAGACCAATTAACAAGAGACAAGCATAATAGATGTAATCAAAGTCTTATGTGACACAGGAGCCTTTAGAAATAAAGACCCAAAAACAGTTTAGGGAGGACTGTCCATTTTTATGATTAGATTCAATGAAGATTCATGTAGAAGAGTGGTTGGACTAAAGGGGTCTGATCTAATAGTAATAGGCTGATAAGGGAAACTCAGCTAGACCTATTTGTTCTGTTTCTTCCTGGTCCTTCTGTGGTAATTTTTTCCTCCTTGGGCAGGAGCCCCTCCAGAATGAGGGTCTTATGATCTACTATCAGACAAAGTAGGTCAAAGGATTTCTTTATGGCCAGCTTCTAGACATAACTGTAGTGAAAAGTTAGAGTCATATTTCTACATTTTATCATTGGCTTTGGGAGATGGAGTTCTGGATTCCATGACTGGCCTTTGGGAAGAAGAATTCTGGTTTGTATGGCCTTCCTTGGAGAAAGGGCAGGAGAAGGCAGATAGACAATTTCCTTTTGAGGCCCTTGTAGTGTCCTTCAGCTCACAGGACTCAGTGTGCCAAGTGCCATATTTTGCAGTCTTATTTTCTGAGCCTCAACAACTGCAGAGCACCAGCTGGCTGGAGAAAGCACAACTCTCTGCTTTGCTCCTAACGTCCTCGCTCTGAGAAGGAAACTAAGCAAAAATGGGGAGAAACAGTGGGCCTCAAACATTGAAAAACAGTATGTTGGGTGGCCAAGACCGAAGTAGAAGTAGGACTAGACTGAGTTGAGGTGACCTGCAGTGGTACAGAGCAGATGACTGGGGTGAAAACCATTGTTCCAATGTCTCTTGTTAGATCTCTAAGCTTAGGTTAAAGAATAAAATTCCAGGACATATGCAAGTAGACTTTAAGGATGCAACAACTCAGCTACAGGGAGTGTGTATGCAGGGAAGTGGACAGCCTCTTCAGCTTCCCCAGTACCCTGTGCATACCCTGTGCATAGCCCTGTTCTAACTTTTCTCTTCAGGTGCTATAATTGTGCTTTTCCTCTGGTGAGTGTGAGCTATAAGGGTATCAATCACAACTTTCATGAAAACCAATTTTAAAATATGTCAATTGATGGGACAGACATTTAACTGAGTTCAGCTTCCAACACCTGCATCCCATAAAAGACAACCTGGTTCCATTTTCCAGCTCCACCACTAATTCCAACTCTCTGCTCATGTGCACCCTGGGATGTACCAGGTGATAACCCAAGTAGCTGGGCCCCTGCCACCCACATGGAAGATCCCAGCTGAATTCTTGGCTCTGTGATTTGGTTTGTCCCAGCCCTGGCTGTTGGGGACATTTGGGATGTAAGCAAGCACATGAGAGTGCTCTCTCTCTCTCTCGCTCTCTCTCTCTCTTTTGCTGTCTCTGACTTTCACTCTTACTCTTGTGCTTGGGCATGCTCTCTCTCTGTGCCTCTCAAATATATATATAAAAAAATTTAAAAATGTAAAGTGTTTTCAAATAAAAAGTAAGGTATATCAATTGCTGATACAAAACAACTCAATATCTTCCCAACTAATGGTGCTGTAACAATTGGGAAAAATGTACTGAACCTAAATCTCATATCATATATAAAAATTAAGTGAAAAATGGAAAGTGAAATTGAATGTAAAACATAAATCTATAAAATTTTGAGGAAAAAATAGGAGAGCATCTTCAAGATCTGGGACTAGGTAAAGTGTTACTACACATTATACCAAAAGCACAATCCTAAAAGATAAATTTAGTTTCATGAACATTAAAAACCTCATTCTGCAAAAGAACCTCTTAAGAGAGGATGAGAAGACACGCTAGTGAGTGGAAGCAAACATTTGAAAATCACCTGACAAAGACTTTCTATCTCAATACATTAAAAAAGAAGCCCCTAAAACTCAACATTTAAAATAAAATAAAACAAAAAATTAAGAAATGGAAAAAGGGAAATATGAATGGTAAAAATAGGAGATGTGTTCCTTTAGGGAAATTAAACTTGAAGTATGAGATGTCATCAAAAAACCTACAAGAATGGCTATAATAAAATATAGTAATGATACCCTAAGCTGGGTCATACATCGATGGTGAGAGTGCAAAACGGTACATCCACTCCGGAAAATATTTTGGCATTTCCCTACCAAACTAAACATGCTCTTGCTGTAAAACCTAGCAATCACATGCTTGGCATTTATCCCAGAGAAATGTAAAATTTTAATCATACTGAAAATTATACCCAAATATTCATAGCAGCTTTGTTCATAATAGAAAAAATGAAAAAATTGATCACTTGGACTAGTGAGATGGCATTGGTACATGCCACCTTGATGGGATTGTATTGGAATCCCCTGGCACCTTTCTAACTCCACCATTTGGGGCAAGTCTGATGAACAGGAGTGTAAGATTGTTGGGTCGGCAACAGAAGTCACTGTGTACTTACATCCCATGTGGGATCTGTCCTTAATGTGTTGTCTAGTGTGCAGTGATGCTATGGCTAGTACTGAAACAGTATTTTTGCACTTTGTGTTTCTGCGTGGGTGCAAACTGATGAGACCTTTGCTGAATCGATCTTCTGTATATAAAGATAATTCTGTATATAAAGATAATTGGAAATGAAAAAAAAAACCTGGTGTTAAATTGGAAATGGCATAGAAAATTAATTAATTTTTTAAAAAAATATTATGTAGGATCTCTGTCTTTAATGTGCTGTACACTCTTATTTAATGCTATAACTAGTACTCCAACAGTATTTTTTTTTTCACTTTGTGTTGCTATATGGAGGCAAACTGTTGAAATCGTTACCTAATATATACTAAACTGATCTTTTGTATATAAAGAGAATTGAAAATGAATCATGATGTGATTGGAAGGGGAGAGGGAGCGGGAAAGGGGAGGGTTGTGGGTGGGAGGGAAGTTTTGGGAGGGGGAAGCCATTGTAACCCATAAGCTATACTTTGGAAATTTATATTCATTAAATAAAAGTTTAATTTAAAAAAAAAGCTACTTTTTCCTGCAAAAAAAAAAAATGAAAAAAATAGTCATTCAATGAATGATTGAATAAACCCTGGTACATCTGTACAATGTAATTCTACTCAGCAGTAATGAGAATGAACTATTGATATATGAGCAATATTTTTTAAAGATGATAGCTTTTTTTAAAAAAAGAAATGTATTCATTTATTTGAAAGGCAGAGTTACAGAGAGGAGAGGCAGACAGAGAGAGAGAGAGAGAGAGAGAGAGAGGTCTTCCATCTGCTGGTTCAGTCCCCAAATGGCCACAACGGCAGGATTTGCGCCAGTCCAAAGCCAGGAGCCAGGAGCTTCTTCTAGTCTCTCACATAGGTACAGGGGCCTTAACACTTGGTCCTCTTCCTCTGCTTTCCCAGGCCATAGCAGAGAGCTAGATCGGAAGTGGAGCAGCCACTCGAACTGGCACCCATATGGGAGGCCAGCACTGCAGGTGATGGCTATATGCCACAGCGCCTGCCCTGAACAATTTTTACGGACTTCAAGAGAAATACAGAAAGCTAAGGGACTTTACACTGAAAGATCACGCAATTTGACCTCCTTGAGAAAGTGATGTTTACATTAAGTTTTACTTTCCTTACCCCTACCAAAGTGTCTCACTTTTTTGTTGAAGGAATGAATGAGATATAAGGAGGCTGAAGTGACTTCAAGCTAAATAGCATGAGTGACAGCTTGCTGAGATAGAGAACCATCGCCATGGGCTTTTCACATTACTTTAAATCAGGGAACTAATTGAAGTGGTTGGAGCTACAAGCAAATGAATGCCACTGGATTCACTTGGAAAACTTGGAGAAGACTGAGTCCATGGTAGAGCTGGAAGCCAGGCAAAGAATGCAGGATTATCATTTTTCATACTATGTTTTGTTACACAACTAGCACTTTTTTATACAAAGGATCTTCAGAAATTTCACAGAAAATGCATATTATTAAAAGTCTGGGTGTGGGTTTCAAATTTTTTTGAGGTTCCTTAGTGTCCCAGTCTGTTAGCATGCAATTTAGTTCATGATAACCAATTGCCTATTTTATGAGCAAATCGATGAGAGTTGCTCAGAGGCTCCAAGATGAAGCAATAACAAGGAGAGGACGATGTTATGTACCCTGATTTGATCAGTACAGCTGTATATACTTGTGGGAATGGCACAGTGTACCCATAAATATCTACAATTAGTAAGCATTAGTCAAAAATAATTCTAATGTTTGAGATGGAAATACTAATTTGATTCAATCTTCACACACTGACTACATGTATTGAATTGTCACTCTGTACCCCACAAATATGTGCAATTAAAATAACAGAAGATTAAATTTGTAAAAATCTGCACCAGAGTAAACTTACTTTTTAATTCCATTTTTCTCAGCCTTTTTGAAGTGAATTTTCAAACTTTTATTACTTCTATCAACCTGTTTCAAATAATCACTTATTAAATTGACACATATGAGATTGTCAGATTCTTGTTCACAAATTATTTGATATTGTATGTGTGTGTGTGTGTGTAAATCTTTTTCTCACTAGCTAAATTGGAACTCTTTTTGGGCAGAAGTTTATTGTTTTTGTTCTTATAATTTTTTTATCCACAGCTTCTAGCATGGTGCTCGCTTTCTTTCTTTTTTTAAAAGATTTATTTTATTTATTTGAAAGACAGAGTTACAGAGAGAGGTAGAGACAGAGAGAGAGGTCTTCCATCCACTGCTTCACTCCCCAGATGGCCACAACAGCTGGAGCTGCACTGATCCAACGCCAGGAGCAAGGAGCCTCTTCCAGGTCTCCCACGTGGGTGCAGGGGCCCAAGGACTTGGGCCATCTTCTACTGCTTTCCTAGGCCATAGCAGAGAGCTGGATCAGAAGAGGAGCAGCCAAGACTAGAACTGACACCCCCATGGGATGCCGGTACTGCAGGCCAGGACTTTAACCCACTGAGCCGCAGCGCCGGCCCCAGTGCTTGCTTTCTTAAAATGGGCATACATAGGAATCTGGACTCAACCTTAGGACACAATTTTAATTCTCTCTGTTCCCATTCATTTTACAAATGATAAAACCAAGACCCAGAGCCAGGAAATATCTTTATTAGTCTCTCTATTTTGTAAACTGTTCTTTTTTGAAGATGTTGATCATGGATTTTGAAGGTGTTCCTATCAGAGAATATTAGACCTGGAAGGAGTCTTCAAGGCCAAGGTCGCATAAATAATTGATGACAGAATCAGGGAAAGAACTGCCTCCCAATTCCCAGTCTGGTTTTCTTTCTTTCTTTCTTTCTTTCTTTCTTTCTTTCTTTCTTTCTTTCTTTCTTTCTTTCTTTCTTCTTTCTCTCTCTCTCTCTCTCTCTTTCTTTCTTTCTTTCTTTCTAGGGAAAGGGTTTATTGGGGAACACCCTACAGACTGGGGTGAAGGGGCGGTGAAGGAAAAAGAGAGAAGGAATATAAGAAAGAAACAGAGAGGAGAGGAGCCAGCAAGGAGAGAAGATAGAGCAGAGCAGAGGAGAGAGGAGAGCAGAGAGCAGCAGAGGAGAGCTGAGAGAGAGAGCCAAAGAGAGCATGTGTTCAGGAACAGGCCCTTTTAAACTTTGCCTGGGGGCAGGCAGGGAAGCAGGAGCAGTGAATCCCATTAAGATGGGGGTGGAGCCTGGCTCAGGTAGCTGGGCCATGCGGCCACCTGGCTAAAACTGCGCCAGTTTCCTAACACTCCCCCCTTTTGTTTTTTATAAAGCAGGATTTGGGATTACATTAGTCCCCAAAGTCCAGGAGGGGTAGAGGGACGATGATCTGTCTTTAGAGCTACTTCCTGCTGACATGGGGCGACGAGGTACTCTTCACTGGCATGGGGCAATGTTTCAAGCTGCTGTCTCCTGGGTGGGGAGCCGAGTATATCCTTGTAGCAGCATTTGGTTGACCACCTGGTAGCAGAAGGCCTTCGTTTGTTCCATTATAACCTGCTGAAGACACTTAGACACTGTAGTATAAAAGACAGGGTGAGAATAGTAACCAGTGATCCTAAGAGTAGCATTAACCAGTAATGAGAGGATTTTATAGAGGAGAGGAAATGGAGAGGTCTTTGGACCCTTGTGTGCACAGTTTGATGGATGTGGCTTAAACTGATTCCAGCCAAGACTGGGGAAAAAGCCACTTAACTTTTACAGGTAGCGGGGTTTGTCTGTAGAGAAATTTTGAACAATCATACAACGTTAAGTGGGGAAGAGGACCGTCAGTACACACAGGTTGGGAGTAGAGCCATTGACGGTAGAGTAGAGGCTATGGTTACAAAGGAATGAGGCCCAAGTGGGCTAGACAGAGTCTAGAACAAAGGACAGAATCATTATTAGAGGAGCTAAGAAAGGTGCTCTGTAAGCTACAAATAAGTTTTCTGATTGAGAGGCAAATAGAACCTGACAGAAGGGGCTTGATAATAATCAGGTGGGCTTTAAAACCTTGTAAATTATGAGGCTCAGACTCATCTATCTCTTCATAGAGTACATCCTAAGGGAGGTGAGAACCTCCTAGGGGAAGGCACCCTGTTGACTTCCATTACCTAGCTGGCCTGGAAGAAGAGCTGGCTAGGTAAAGGCAGGGGGCATCTCTAACAGGAAATTTACAGTTCTGCCTGCAATGTTGCTGACCCTGGTTGGCCATTTCCTCAGCTGCTGTGGTCACTTTGGAAGCTGGACTGAGTTGAAGGGCTTTTCAGCTTAGAGCCAATAAGATCTGTGGCTCTGACCTGGGCATCCTTTGACTCCAGGGCAGTTCCATTTCCAGTGATCCAATTCTTGGCTGGCAGAGCTGCCAGGGCTCTTCACAAGCTGACTTCATCCCAGTCTGGTTTCTGTGATCTCAGATGCTCTGTGGTTTGCTTCATAGTCGCTATTGATTGATTGTTGGTTGGTTTGCAATGGGTGACAGTTGTTACTGGCAAGACAAAATTCCTCCTCCAAATGGGGAAGCCAAATGCTATCCCCCCAAGGCCACTTGTTGACTTACCATTTTCAAGATGTTATTCCTACTGATGAGAACTTTTTTTTTAAACTTTTATTTAATGCATATAAATTTCCAAAGTACAGCTTATGGATTACAATGGCTTCCCCCCCATAACTTCCCTCCCACCTGCAACCCTCCCCTTTCCCGCTCCCTCTCCCCTTCCATTCACATCAAGATTAATTTTCAATTTTCTTTATATACAGATCAGTTTAGTATATATTAAGTAAAGATTTCAACAGTTTACACCCACACAGAAACACAAAGTGAAACATACTGTTTGAATACTAGTTATAGCATTAAATCACAATGTACAGCACATTAAGGACAGAGATCCTACATGAGGAGTAAGTGCACAGTGACTCCTGTTGTTGACTTAACAAATTGACACTCTTGTTTATGGCATCAGTAATCACCCTAGGCTCTTGTCATGAGTTGCCAAGGCTATGGAAGCCTTTTGAGGTCACTGACTCTGATCATATTTAGACAAGGTCATAGTCAAATTGGAAGTTCTCTCCTCCCTTCAGAGAAAGGTACCTCCTTCTTTGATGACCTGTTCTTTCCACTGGGATCTCACTCGCAGAGATCTTTCCTTTAGGTCATTTTTTTGCCAGAGTGTCTTGGCTTTCCATGCCTAAAATACTCTCATGGGCTCTTCAGCCAGATCCGAATGCCTTAAGGGCTGATTCTGAGGCCAGAGTGCTGTTTAGGACATCCGCCATTCTATGAGTCCGCTGTGTATCCTGCTTCCCATGTTGGATCGTTCTCTCCCTTTTTTGTTCTATCGGTTAGTATTTTCAGACACTAGTCTTGTTTATGTGGTCCCTTTGATTCTTAGTCCTATCATTATGATCAATTGTGAACAGAAATTGATCAAATGGACTAGTGAGATGGCATTGGTACATGCAACCTTGATGGGATTGAATTGTAATCCCCTGGTATGTTTCTAACTCTACCATTTGGGGCAAGTCAGCTTGAGCATGTCTGATGGGAACTTTAAAAGGGATGTTTAGAGGTTTGATAGGCCTGGGCTGTTCTCCTTGCTACACAATGGAGTAGTATTCAGCCATGAGAAAGAATGAAATTCTGACATTGCAGTTAAATGGACAGAACTAGGAATCATTATGTAAAGTGAAATAACCCAGACCTAGAAAGAAAAATACCATTATGTCCTCTTCCATATATAGAAGTTCTATTTTTTTTTAAAAAAAGGTAGTCAATCTGAACTTAGAACAGTGATTATTTGAGGTTGGGGAGGATGAGCGAAGGAGGCTAGAGGGAGGTTGGATAACGGGCACTGAAATACAGTTAGAAGTAACAAGTTCTGGAGATCCACAGCACAGTGGGGATGATCATACACACTAATGTATTAGACATTGCATGAAGAACTGGAAGAGGAGCTGATAGGTTGCAACCACAAAGCAAAGATAAGGAAATAAATGGCTAGTTGCCACACTTGAACTGGTAATGTTGTGTATAATGCTTTGAAATATTGCACTATATTCCATAAAATCTACATGTATTACATATTAATAAAAATAAGAAAATACTTTATTAAAACCCAGGCAAGTTTCAGCAACAATCATTTCTGGGATTACTGGCTGCCGGAACTCTGGCCTGGCAAGTTGTGAAAGCCATGTGTACACATGTCCACAGCTGTGTGGCGGGTGGCATATGGGACTCCCTTCCTGTGGAATAAAGAGAAATTCCTTAGTTTTGCATTTACCAATGTGCCTGACAATAGGCCCCATCATGACATTTCCCCTAGAGGTTTGTTTTCCAGGTTTTACTGGTGAGAGGAGAGGCTATGTACTCACAGGATTTAGAATGTGCCAAACTTTCACTGGTGCCGAGATGCTTTTATGCAATTCTGTTTTCCATTTGCCTAGGGCTTAAAGCTCTTCCTTCCTGGAACAAGCTCTTGCCAAAGGTACTCAGATTGAAAGATCAGTTTAATTAAAATGAAAAAAAAAACTAAACATTAAAGGGTCTTCTGTGTGTGTGTGTGTGTGTGTGTTACATACAGTTAGTCAATTTGCTAAGGGTAGTCAAAAGCAACTTTGTATTGGCCAAGATGTGTAAACAGTTAATTCTAGCAAATTAATCAAATGTGAACAGTTTAATTGGACAGGTAAATCAAATCAGCTACAATCTCACATTTACGTTATGTTTAGCTCACACCAGTGTCAGACCAAGGAAATGAGTTGCAAATAAAAAACTTCTCAACCCACCCCATTTCACCCAAAGTGGGGAGAGGGAAAGGGTAAGCAGAGGGGGAATGACAGAACAGGAAGAAGGACTCAACCAGAGATTAAATTGATTCATCTAGCATAGGATTCAGATACAGAAAGCAGAGGAGATACGAGAGCGTGAATGACTGAATTGGGGGAGATTTTAGAGAGCGCGGAATGGGGGAAAGGAGAAACACTGTGGAGCAAGTTATCATGCACAAGAGATGGTAAAAGTGCATGAAATGGGAAAAGATATGTCAAATAATTTGTAGTTTTCAGTACTTCCCATTTAGTGCTTTCTGATAGACTTCAAATAAAATTTTAATTTCTCTTGGATTATTTTGGATACAGGACTAAATTGTTTCCAGTGTCAAACTGTACAAAGATGCAGTCAATAGGTAGTTGAGACTTGAGTGTTTTACGTATTGAATAATAAATAGCAGACTTTTTTACAATAACTATCAGCTACACATCCATAGGCTTTCATGTACACACACATTGTTTAGCCTGATCAGTTACCTAATTTATGATATTCCAAGGTAACTGATAAATGAGAGTGATTGTGTTGGAGCAAGTCCATTCTCGCTACTAGAAGAAAAAATTCAAAATACCCTCACTCCATTATATCTCAGCAAACAAAAGACAATTCTTACATAATAACAAAGAGTTTAGATGGGATGTTAATGACAAAGGGTAGGTGAAATAACCTACAGAGAGCCTTACGAAGAGAAAAAATTGTGACTAAAAACATAGACCACTGGGCTGGTGCTGTGGCATAAGCTAAGGCTCCACCTGCGCTACTAGCATCCCATATGGGTGCTGGTTCATGTCCTGGCTGCTCCTCTTCTGATCCAGCTCTCTGCTAATGGCCTGGGAAAGCAGTGGAAGGTGGCCTCAGTGCTTGAGCCCCTGTACTCATGGGGGAGACTTGGAAGAAACTCCTGGCTCCAGATCTGCTCAGCTCTGGTCGTTGCAACCATTTGGGGAGTGAACCAGGGATGGAAGACACCTCTCTCTCTCTCTCTTTCTCTCTCTCTCTCTCTCACTTTCTGCCTCTCAAATAAATAATTTCTTTTTAAAAATTAAAATACAAAATGTATGGACCGTGTAACTCATTTCACACTTTTGAAAATGAAGAGTGCAATGCTACAATTACATATAATTAGTACAATGAGTCTTTCTGTTCTGTGTATTTGCATAGTTACACCTCTAGAAAGTTCTACAACTGTGATCTTAATCATTGGCCGGGTCAAAACACCTTTGAGCCTCAAATGAAAGTTGTGGGCTATTCTGAGAAAAATGCACATGTACAATAAATATATATCTCTTGTAATTTTACAAAATATTAAGAACCCTATGGAGGCTGGCTTAAAAACTCTTACATCTTTCTAGAGTCTCAAAAGCCTACAACAAAGGCGACCTTGTGCTGCCATGAGTATAAGCTGGCAAAGCATAGGATTCTTCCTTCTTTACAAGAATACTCTTATACACAAAACAGAGGGTAAAGTTCTGCATGAAAATGCTGCTCACCCAGTCCTCACAAATGTTACTACAACATGTAAATTAAAGTTCAGTTTTTCAGTGCTGTAACATCTTGAGGCAAAGGAAGACTACTTAGTACTCTTAAGTAATTGAAAAAGAAAAATATGGAATCCTACCCACACACGAAGAGAAAGCAGGCCAAAAATCATGAACTAGCATATGCACTTCTTTAGGGTTGCAATTAATTATTTCACTGAAGTTTTAAAATGCTTATCTCTTTGTTCCATACCCTTAGGGAAAACTTAACCAAACTATGGGGTTAGAAGATTAAACTACAAATCAGCAACAGGAATAGATACTTTTTATTGAACTTAAACACAGAAGATTTTTAATGGAAAATTTTAAGTTTATAAAAACTACAAGTTTATAAAAACTTGTAGAATGTACTCTTTGAGTTCATTCATGGAGTCATGACTGTAATTTATTATCTACCTACCAGCTGTGGTACCAGAAAATATTTGTCATGGAATTTAAATAGGAGAAGGCAGGCCTTTAGCCTAAGGGTTAAAGACCCTAATTAAGATGCCCTAAGTTCTACATCAAAGTGCCCAGGTTAACCAGCTCTGGTACCTCAGTCCAGCTTCCTGCTAATGCAGACACTGGGGGGCAGTGATGACGGCTCAAGTAGTTGGGTTTCTGCCACCCATTTGGGAGACCTGGATTGAATTACTAGCTTCCAGCTTCATCCCAGCCCATTTGGGCATATAGGCATTTGGGGAATGAACCAGAGGGTGGCAGCTCTCTTTTTCTGTCTCTGCTCCTGAAATAAATAAGTAAAAATTTTAAAGGATAAAGTAAATGAGTCATATACAAAGTTTCAGCCCAGGATTTTGCATGCATTAATAAATGTCCATGTTAGGAGGCTCTCCTAAGGCAGCTTCCCCCAACCCCACCTCTTTTGCCATCATTCTGCAGATGGAGCTACCACTGCTAATGATTTTTGGTGGCCTGGCTGCCCAATACAACCTCTAATCCATGGCTGAAGCAAAGAAATCACTGAATTCCAGTGCTTGATGTATTCATACTTTTGGTGTCTGGTCATACAAAATAGCACCAATATCATATAGCTCCTCATCTCTGATGGAGAGAACAGGTATATATACCCTCCTTAAGAGTTCCTGCTATATATATTTTACATGGCAAATTTCACATTCAGTCCCCTTGGAAGCAGGCAAAAGACCACTCAAAGAGATAGTCCGAGCACAGTGTGATCATATTCACTGGTTGTGGTTCCTCTTCTTTTTCCTTTCAAAGTGGGCACAGTGGAAGGGAATTGGCAGGTATATAGACATCTAGGAGCCTGCAGCTTGGGCAAGCCAGCTCAGAAAGCCCATAGCCTTAGGCACTTATTCCCAACTGTGCGTGCTGACACACCTATTCTGCTTCAGCAGCTAAACTTGTCATTTCATCCTCTTCCTCCTCCTTCTCCTCTTCGCGGCTTAGGATGTGCTTTTCTATTTGAAGTCCTTCAACATGATCTACATTTGCAGACTCATTTTCCACTACTATCTTCCTCATACCTTACAGCTCAGCTCATTTAAATATCTGTTTCCCCAAAGTTTAGCTTGAGTCTCAGCTTCCCTCCTGAATTCCAGACATGTACATCCAACTGCCTAAACAATTTCACCTGGTTGGAGAATAGGCAATCTCAAACTAACCACATACAATAGTAAACTAATTTTTCTTTATTTTCTTATGAAGTTTCTCTTATTGTCTGAAAAAGTGTATCTGTTACATCTTAGTAATTTCCCATGCAGGTGGGTAAGTTTGACTCTAGACCTGCAGTGTGGGTCTTGTTCAGCATAAGAGGTTTCCTCAGTTGGAACAAGTGGATTTGTCTCCACTCAGCGTCACTTGCCTGGAAGGTGTTTCTTTCATTGCCTGGCCAAATCTGGCTTGTTCATTATGTCATAGGTTATTTTAATGTCATTTCATTCATTCAGTCCTCAAATACTTTAGTGCCTTCTCTGCTCTAAGGGCTGAGTGAGAAGCTGGGGATGTACCTGTGAACCAGGGTCCAGTCCTTCAGAAACTATGTACACAAAGTAGGAGAAGTTTCTACAACAAAAAGTAAACTAATATATAGAATCATTCCAGATCATGAAAAGCAAAAAGAAATAAGGGTCAATACCAGAAATCTGTGTGTTTCTGGAGGTGGAACTACCATTCTCTTCCATTCCTTTAGATACCTTTCCATCCAGGGGCACCACTCAATCAAATTTAATAAATTTCCTATCCCTACTCCCATCAACAAAAAATATACAACTGAGCATGCCTTATTTTTATTTATTTGAAGAATCTTGGCAGTAAGAGAGTACCTATGTAATGTGCAGTCATCATTCGTGAAATCACAGGTTTCTCATAGATTCTCTGTGCTTCTGCTGTCAAAACTCTTGGACAACTTCTTCCAGCTACTTCTGCTTCCATTTGAATGAATCGCCTTAAATATCCTCCTTGAGTCACAGTGCAAGTTTTTGCCCATCTTTGACCTCTAACACATCATCATAATTATTTGTTGAGTGGTTTTATGTAGTTTATGAATTCTGTGTTGTTGTTCCAGGCTATTGGACATCCTTTTCTGTCTTCCTGGAATAACATTCCTTCTAGTTAATCTTTTCCTGAATTTGTAAGTCTGACCTAGTAGTCTTGTTTCTTCATGGTGTCTCTTTCCAGTGTAAGTACATTTGGCTTATCCTAGAACCCTAGTCTAGAACTAGGCTTTTCTACCCTAGATGTTTCTGCCACTATGTACTAATTGTGTGTATCGAGAAATGTTACACTTCATAAGATAAAGTTATATGAGTGTAAGTCACTCTTAAATATACATTATTCTGAATGTGTTGATAAGCTTCCACCCTTTGTAGATGTCAGCGGTTTAATTTGGGGGTATAGGATGCCATCACATTACTTGTAGCCTCATGTTACTCTTGATTTGCCACAAGGATTTGCCATGGTTGAATTCCTCCAGCTTCTTATATCTAATCATCTAATCATAGCTTCGACAACAAGGCCTCTCTGACTCTCACCCCATAATCATATACTCCTCTAGTACCGTGTACTTGTCCTTCACTGTGCTTTGCCCATTTGAAGTCATCTAATTTGTTATTGTGTGTATAATCATTTGTCTAAAGCCTTTCACCACTGCTAGACTCTAATCCTAGTAAGGATAAGGATTGTGTGAGCAAGTGCAAGTCCAGGGTCAAATAAAATACCCAAGGCTAAGTAAATACCAGGAAATATAAGCTTACTGACTAACTGATTGCCTTAAGTCTTTGTGTCATGAAATAGTAAGCAGAGTTGGTGGCCTTGGCCAGCACAAAAGTACACTGCTATTCTGTAGATCATGTCTGTAAATTCTGCAATGAGCTTTCATTTAAACTTTCGTCAACTGCTAAAATCCAATTATTTGGAAGACCAGGCACACACATTAGCTTCCAACAAGTGCAGTTTATAGAGTTTCCATGGCTAGATACCACACTCTTGTCACTGTTAATTTTTTTGGCTACTTGACTTAAATTCTCTTTTCAAAAGAACACTGTTCCTGTCTTCTCCTGTGTTTACAAGAGTGCCTATCATCTGCTATAGCTATAATTAATGCCAAGACTTAGGATTTTTTTTCTTTTGGAATTCCTCCAACTAAGTAGAACACAAAGAACAGATTTATATTCCTGCCTTGGGCAAAACTGTGAAGGTGGAAAAACTTCATTGTTGATGCTGCCTTTCAACCCCACCCTGTCAGCTGTCTCTCTTTTCTGGATTCTCCCTACCCACTTGGGCCATCTTCTCCACTGTCACCCTCAGGTGACCAGCTCCCACAGTCTGAACCCTGCATCCCTCCTTTTTCCACAGCACCAATTTTAATCCATCACCTGGAGCTCTCTGCACCAGAGAGCACCAAGCTGTCCATGACCACCAAGTACAAGCTGTTGCTCATGTCAGGGTATTCAGTCGGCATTTCTGTGTGGCCTCAGGCAGATACAATTGAACCCTAACATGTAACTCCAACCTAAATGGTAAGGATTTCAAGTTGCTAGGATAAAAAACTAGAGACATGGTGCAGTTGCAGTCCTACAGGGGTCAGGAAGGAATATGGCAACTATTCTCATAGGCACTGTAGCCTGACAGACCAGCAGTACTGGGTGCCCTTGAATATTAGACACCTGGAGCAGATAACTTTTATTTTTTTATTTTTTTAAACTTTTATTTAATAAATATAAATTTCCAAAGTACAACTTTTGGATTATAGCAGCTTTTCCCCCCATAACTTCCCTCGCACCCACAAGCATTCCATCTTTCACTCCCTCTCCCATACCATTCTTCATCAAGATTCATTTTCAATTATCTTTATATACAGAAGATCAACTTAGTATATACTAAGTAAAGATTTCAACAGACTGCACCCACACGGACACACAAAGTATAGAGTACTGTTTGAGTAGTAGTTTTCTGTTAATTCACATAGTACAACACACTCACTGTACAGATAACTTTTAAAACGTCCTCCTCTATATGAAAAAGAAGATGGCTTGCAGTAAACAACTTTAAGATAACTCATTGAATTATTCTACAATAAACATTTTGTCCATGGAAGTTAATTCAGAGAACTCCTTGTAGTATTCTAACAATTCAGAATGCCTTGGGCACACTTGGGTTGCAGCGTATGTTTCCAACCCCAATAAAAGTGCAGTGGTCTCCCCACCCCACCATTCACAATTTCACTTTCTGTAGTTTCAATTACTCTCTGTCAATCACTGAGAGCATCAATTGGAAAAATCCAGAAATGATGTACCACTCTGAGTAGTGTGATGACATCATATCCATCTCCATACACCCCACTCACTACATGAATCACCCCCTTTGTCCAGTGTATCCACTATCAACCCATTAGCCACTAGTAACTGTCTCAGTTATTAGCTCAACTATGGCAAATCACTGTGCTTATGTTCATGTAACAGATAGGGTTTGACACTACCTGAGGTTTCAGGCATTCATTGGGGGTCTTGGAACACAGAACCTATGGATAAGGGGGGGACTGCTATACATATTTGCTCTTTGAGACGATAGATTCAGAACAAACAATGATAGAACCATGATTTGAAAAGACAAAAAAAAAAAGCCATTTGCATTCTGTCACCCAGTGTGTTTATTTGGAATGTTTATCTGTTGAAAATTTACAGAGACAGATTCAGCCTAGTGGGACCCAGGAAGACCTCTCTGGTTCTTAATGTGCATGAGAGGCCACTTCAGTTTTCACACATATTATCTAAAACTCAAGAATAACCATGCAGCAATTGTTTATAAATTCTTAGAGCAACAAAGATGTTTGAAGGAGGAGTATTTTATCACTGACATTGTTTGGAATTCTCTAAGCTTGACAATAATAAAAAGCAGACCATCATTTATTCAGTTATGCTGTATTTTTTAAATTGTTCACTGCCCATGCACCCCTTCCTTGCCAGCTTTCAGGCAAGGTCACTCCTATGTCACCCTGGGAAGTCACTGCAGACGAGGTCAGAGTCAAATCATGATATGGCCAAGCAAGTCCCTCCCCCAAATGACTTTCACTGCCCAGGTGTAGGTTAGGCCAGAATTAGTTCAGTGATTGCTCAAATGAAATAGATCTGGGTTTCCCAGAATCCTCCTGTATCTCTCCAGGGAGCCAGATGTCCAGGCTTATAGACCTCTGTGTGCAGTAGGCAGACTTTCTCCAGTCTCATTCCTTCTTCATCTCATTGCCATGTTTGTTTTGCTGTGTTTGTTGTTAGAGCTCTATGTATTGAACAAACTTTGTAGCCTGTGTAAGCCTGTGGGTGGATTTGTCCTGTTCTATTTCATACTGAAAGGCTATTTACATTCTGGCCTTCAGCACTTCTAGGGGACTAGAAATGGATCTGAGTCCTGAGCCTCTGGGCTGCAGAAGCTGGAATTTTCTGTGGTCAGAAAATGAAGCAATTCTTATGGACCAGAGCCAACATGAAAGCATCTAAGAAGCTCTGGGTTTGCTACATGGTCTTCTCCTGGAGAGCAGCAAGGTGCCCTGAGACCCTGGGATCAGACACTTCTCAAAATAACCTAACAATGGGCCTCATCAATTCCAAAGCAAAGAGCTCATATAATATCTTCTGCACCACACATGCTAGACTCCTGGTTCAACTGTTTACACGTTCCTGAATCTCTCTGCGCTTCATCTTTTTTCCTCTAAAATGGAGCTAATAATACTCCCTTTTGGGGTGGTTGTGGCTAGCAAATTAATCAAAACAGGTAAAACAATTAGCGGAACACCTGACACGTAGTGAATACTTAAAGTATAGCCAATGTTATGCTATTGGCTCTGTTGTTTATGATTTAAGATTTCTCTTTAGCACTCAAGTTGTTTTCTTCTTTCTTTCTAGTATTCTTCTGCTATAGCAGTGATCAGCTGGCTATTTAGAACACAAAATATATTGCAAAAAAAGATTTGACCTTATAATCTTGACTATGCAATAAATATACCAAATTATAGCAAATTTCTGGCAATTTTCTTTATGAGATATGTCTTTGTTATATATATTCAGTTATATAATCATATTTATTATATATTATATAATCATATTTATTATATATATGAGAGAGAAAAATACAACTGATATCATGAGAAAACTGTGCATGGCTTTCAAAAAATGCACCAAAATAAACTGTTCTTTAGATTTTCTCACAAACTTTCTGAAGTGCCCTTCTATATAAAAACCTCTGAGATCAGTGATAGGCATATAGTTAACTCTTCATATGAGCCTGCTATTACAATTCTCATGTGACACAAATGATCCCTTGCCAGCAACAAGAGATTGCTGTTTTCCTCTATACAAGAGGAAAGAAGGTCACTTGGGATCTTTATTTGGCATACTGTTTATTGTTGAATACTACTAAATATTGAATATATGGAAAGTAAAAAGAGGGTTTTTACTTATCTTGGCAATTGACATTGGTTTGCATATTACATGTAAAGATGGATATATTTCTTCTGATTTTCAGAATTGGATAGCAAGGATAAAGGGACCAAGAGAGCAGTGGGTGAGAAACTTTGTAAAAATATGAAGAAGACCCCTACTCCTGCCCCCAACTTGCAGTGAGGATACAGGGACCTAGGAAGGGAAATCCTAAGTTTTAGTTTTGCAAGATGAAGAGTTCTGGATATAGATGGTGGTAATGGCTACCCCATAGTATGAAAGAACGTCATACAACTGAATTTTGCACTTAAAATTATTTAGATGATAAATTTTATGTTGTGAACATTTTACTACAATTTAACATCTACAACAGCAGACTTAAGTTTCTGATTATTATAACATTACTATAATGCTCTTGTTTACCAATAGACTTTCCTGAGGCAAAAGAGAAGGGCTAGGGGACTGGCAGTGTGGTGTAGCAGGTAGGGCCGCTGCCTGCAGTGCCAGCATCCCATATGGGCGCAGGTTTGAGTCCCAGCAGCTCCACTTCTGATCCAGCTCCCTGCTGTGGCCTGGGAAAGCAGTGGAAGATGGCCCAAATCCCTGGGCCCCTGCACCTGTGTGGGAGACCCAGAAGAAGCTCCTGGCTCCTGGCTTCAGATTGGCGCAGCTCTGGCCGCTGCAGCCACCTGGGGAATGAACTAGCTGATGGAAAACCTCTCTCTCTGCTCTCTGCTCTCTGTAACTCTGCCTTTCAAATAAAAAGAGAGAGAGAGAGGGACCCTGCCACAGCTAGCACATTGTATATAACCCTATGCATACCAAAGGGAGTGAAGAGGTAAAAAGGCAACACCTTTTCCATACCCATCACAAAAGTCATGACTGACACTCCTGTAACCAATAACAGGTTACCAAGAGAAAAGTGTAACAAATTTATGAGCCAAAATTTTACATGGTGTGGGAGCCTTTAGAAATGAAGACTCAAAGACCCTGGGGAAATTGTATTTTGATTCTTGTATTCAATGGACAGCTGTGTAGAAGTGGGATAGGGCAAAAGGCGGGTGATCTAAGTTTAATAGACTTAGGGGAGAATCCAGGAAGACCTGTTTGTTCAGATTCCTCCTGGTCTCTGGGTAAAGGGCAGGGTATCTGTCACATGAGGGGCTTCAGGGGAGAAGAGAGAAGGTCAGGAAGTGACATTTCTAGGCTTTATGAGCTTGCTCTGGGGAAGAAGAATTCTTTCTATAACCTGCTTTTAGAGAAGTATGGTAAGGGAAAAGGGGCGCAGGAGAGATAAACCAGAGAGAGCTTGCTTCTGAGGCCCTTTCTAATTCTCTTCAATTCAAAGTACCCACACACCCATACCATACACTGTCCCCAAACCACCTGGCAGTCTCCACAACTGCCAGTGCCTGCCCTGACTACCCTGGCTATCTGTCATAGAATCCTGATGTGTCCCACTGTTCCAGAGTCACATCGTGTAGGTTGTACAGAACTGGAAAAAGAACCCTCACGCCAGCACTCTGTCCCACCTTGTCCATCCTCTGGATGACATGAAAGGCAGTAATACATAAAAACAGACAAAACAAGAGACACTGGGCTAACTTCTCTCTGCTCCACTCTACCATTAGCTTCCAATATGCTTCCAACAAACTACACAACCATCCCCTCATCCATTCATCTTTTTTTTTAAAGATTGATTTATTTACTTGAAAGGCAGAGCTAGAGAGAGGCAGAAGCAGAGGAAGAGAGAGAGCTTTCATCCACTGGATCATTCCCCAAATGGCCACAGTGGCTGTAACTGGACTGATCCAAAGCCAGAAGCCAGGAGCTTCTTCCAGATCTGCTAAGTGGGTGCAGGGGCCCAAGCAGGTGGGCCATCCTCTACTGCTTTCCCAGGCAATAGCATAGAGCTGGATCAGAAGTGGAGCAGCTGGGTCTCGAACTGGTGCTGATATAGGATACTGGCACTGCAGGTGGTGGTTTTACCTGCTATGCCACAGCACTGGCCCCCATTCATCTATCTTGACATCCACCTCAAACCACATCCTGATCCCCAGCTTCCACACACAAATCTTCCTTCTCTCCCATTTCCTTGAGCTCCCTTTGCCCTTGAAAATTCCTTTGCGACTCAAATGCTCCTGATATGAGATGTATGAATTATGTCTTACTATATACTTTATGTATAGTATTTCTTGTAACTTTACAACAATTTATTGAGGTAAATACTCTCCTTAATCTCCTTGGATCAGCAGGGAAATGGGCTCATAGCTACCATGCAATTTGCTCCCTGTCACACTGGTGTTTAATGACAAAACTAGGATTACAGCCTGGATACATGCCAATTTCTCTAAATCTAGAGCCCTTAATCTCTACATAATCCTACTTCTCTAAGGGAAAAAAATCATATTGTCAGATAACTGCACTTTTACTTTTTCCTAAGTCATGAGCTCATTTATTTAATCCACTCTTACTCATATTAGTGACATTTATTAAGTGCCTCTCTTGGTCAGATTATTGTCTGGACAGTCCTTAAAAGGCAAGACCTATTTTTCAGTCTTCTATGTAGCCCCAACTGTCATCAGTGCTTGGAATTTTTAGTGTCTTTGATTGACGCATGACAAAATGACTAAGCACATGCAGTACCAACTAAAATTCCTAGACAAAGAAGGAAATCAAATAGAAGTGGAGATGTGAAGTAAATGGGCAGTTCACTTTTTCCTTCGGACATTCCTTCCCTGCTGGTCATCATAGGTCTCCTCCTTCTTAATAAGGTTTAACCTTGCTTTCTTTGGTGAGAAAGAGAAACATGCTTCTGGTATATCAATTTTTTCTTCTAAATTTAGCAAAGTGTTGGGTTCCAACTAGGCCATCTACCACAGCACCAACAGCACAGTCTGTCCTCGAGATGAATCACTCCCGTTACACAGATTTTGAAATGATTAACACATGAGTATACCTGGGAATGTGCCTGATACTCCAGAGCAAAGCAGCTTGCTCTGCACTGAACAGAACCACAGAGATGGCCCTGGTGGTTCAGAGCACACACGGGATCCAAAAGGAATGACAATGCTTTTTTTTTTTTTTTTTTCCTGAGGACTAACAACCATCCCAGAAAAGAGATTTGTGTATAAAATTCCCTGTAATACCCAACACACACTCTTTTTGATCACTTGCATGGATCCAGCATCCTAAAACTTTGGTGCCCAGTAGAGTGGATTGGAATTGATACTAAAGACTGTGTCTTATAGGTATCTGGGAGGTATCTTGCTATGTCAAGGTGCTAACAAAAGCAGACCCCAGAATCTTCATGGCCTACATACACTTGAAGGACCTAAATATTTCCCTCCTTCCAATAGATGAAGCTCTGATTAGAAGATTTACCAAGAAGCTAATGAAATGAAAGTCTCAGGGTACCTTCCGAGGCTTCTGCTTTTCAATTTTCAGTTTTGTATTGTCTTACAAAAGCTCTCCCCCACCCAAATTGTATAATTATCAGGTCCTAAAGAACTTAGGTCTGCCCAACTTTAGGCAGGATTTTTCTACGTAGAAAAGCAATGTTGGATTTAGAGGATTGTGACTCAATCTTTCCAGGAGATCCACGAGTTGATGACTCAGCACCATCCCTTGCCACATTTGTGTTTGCCCTCTTTGGTGCTTCTCACACTGATTTCAGAAACCACCCCCAAAGACTGAGATGAATTCCAAGCAGACAGGTTTTTCCCAACTGGAGCGTCATTGAAGAATGAAGTTACCAAAATTTCCTCAGTAGAGACTTTGTTGTGCTCTGTTTGTAATCACTTAGTACTACCAAGTCATCCAGACATACTAGACAAGACCTATGGAGGAAAGAGAAGAATTCTGTATTTTTCACTCTCTTTAGAATTTTTCCTTTTGTATAAAATTTCTGCTATTAATCCATTAAGAACAAGCTCTTACATCTTGGAGGGAAAGAAGTACCTTTTGCTCATCTTTGTATCATCAATACCTGTCATATCTATAGGCATTCAAAAAATGTTTACTACATCAGCAAAAGAACAAATGAGTTACTCAATGAGAGGCACACAAAATATTAGGAAAAGAAAATGAACCAGATGTAAGTAGAGAAGAAAAGGAGAAATAAAAAGTTAGGACATAGGAACAATATGTTGAGCTGTGGAAATGAAACTATGTAGATGTAAGAACATACTACTTTCCCTTTTGACTTATTGGAAATCACACAGATTTTTCATGCATCTTGGTTAGGAAAGCTACTTGAGCCCTAGTGGGAGGCAGTCACATTGTGTCCTTTATCTTACCTTGCAGCTTTTTGTACATTCAGAGGGCTTCAGTGTATAACAGAACCTTTGCAAATAGGGAAAAGTCAATATTGATCTTAAGATAAATGTATGCACTTTCTTTTTCCTGGAAATTCATCCAGTCACATTTAACTCAAAAATAAAGCTAAAGCTTTGAGAATTAGTTCGAATGGTTTGCTTAAATAGAACTATGATGAACATAAACACAAACAGAATCTGAAACGTTTATTTTAAAAAGCTAAAGTCTTAACTCCATTATATCAGTAAGAATTATTTAGGTCAGAGATTGATAAAATCAACAGATAACTGATATTGTAGGACTTGTATCCCCATTCAGCCTCTGCTGTAACTACTCAACCTTAAAAGTAGCCATAAACAATGGGGAAATGAATGGGCTTAATTATCTTCTAATAAAACTTTATTTACAAAAAATAGTGGTAGCCAGGATTTGGCCCAATGTTTAGAGTTTGTCTGCTCCTGACTAGGTTATGCTGTGCTAAGACAGAGTCTCCAAATCTTAGTGGCTTATAAAAATAAAAATTTATTTTTCATTGAGTCATTGCTCACCTTAGTTGGTCTCACTCTGGGATCCAAGCTTATAGAGCAGGAATCACCTGAAACAGTGCCAAAAGTAGTGACTTGACAAAGCACAAAGCAACTCATAAGTCCTTGCCTAGAAAGGACACAATGTCAAGTCCACTTGCATTTTATGAACCAAAACAAATTACACGGCCAAGAGGAACTTCTAGGGGGCAGGGAAACTTAACCCTGAGAGGAGAACTGCAAGCTGCCAAATGTTTATACTAAAACTCTTCCCTTCTGGAGATGCAAATTTTAACCTTTCATTTTGTTATCAGTTGAATCCTGTTCTCTCAAAATTTCTATGTTAAAGTCCTAAGTTCCAGTACTTCAGGACCCTATTTGGAGACTGCATCCTTATAGAGGTAATCAAGTTAAAGCGAGGTCATGAGGGTAGGCCTTAATACTATATGACTTGTGTCTGTATAAGATGGGAAAATGTGAAGACAGAGACTCACACATAGGAGAAGACAGGTGAAGAGATGAGAGAGGAGAGTAGCCTGGAACAAATCCTTCCCTCTGAATCTCAGAAGGAACCGACACTGTAGCACCTTGATTTTCCTGGAAAGTCACAAACTACCAACTCAAATATTCTTAAAAAAATTTATTTGTTTATGTGAAAGGCAGAGTTACAGAGAGGCATAGGGAGAGAGAGACAGAAAGAGAGAGAGGGAGAGAGAGAGAGAGAGAGCGCGCTCTTCATCCACTGGTTCACTTGCCAAATGGCTGCAATGGCCAGCCAGAGCTGGACCAATCTGAAACCAGTAGCCAGGAGGTTCTTCCAGATCTCCCAGCAGATGCAAGGGCTCAAGGATCTGGGCCATCTACTATTGTTTCCCAGGCCAAAGCAGAGATCTGGATCTGAAGTGGAGCAGCCAGGACTGAAACCAGCACCCATATGAGATGCTGGCACTGCAGGTTGCAGCTTGACCCACTACACCACAGCTCCAGTCCCCAAAACATTCTTTATAGGAGAATTAACAATAATTATTCACAAACTCTTAAAAATATCCAGGAAAGAGTTTTCTCAAGAATCCTGAACAAAATATTAGCAAACCCAAACTAGTAGTTTATGTGGCGTCTTCAAAATGTTTATGGAAAATGTATAACATGAAAAAAGATATGTACAATTTAAAATAGCTTTGTACCAAAATAAGCATTTTTTAAAGATTTATTTATGTATTTGAGAGGCAGAGTTATCGAGAGAGAGAGAGGTCTTCCATCCACTGGTTCACTCCCCAAATGACTGCAACAGCTAGAGATGGGCTGATCCAAAGCCAGGATCTAGGAGTTTCTTCCAGATATCACATATGGGTGCATGGGCCAAGCACTTGGGCCATCATACACTGCTTTCCCAGGCCATTAGCAGGGAGTTGAATCAGAATTGGAGCAGCTGGGACTTGAACCGGCATTCAAATGGGATTCCAGACCCACAGTCAGAGGCTTAACATACTATGCCACAGAACCAGCCCCTAAAATAAGCATGTTTAAAAATGTACTTTTCCATTACCTTGTTGAAGTTGCCAAATATAAAGAGGCACATACACCAAGACCAATTTGGGATTCGTCCCAAGAATATAAGTTTGATTCAACATATAAAAATTAAACAATGTGAAAAAATAGTTAAACAATATAATACACTATATAAGTAGAATAAAGACTTTTTAAAACTACATGAACTTCAGAATGTGGAGATCCAGTTTTCTCAACACCATTTGTTGAAGAGACTATCCTTGTTCCAGGGATTGATTTTAGCTCCTTTGTCAAAAATAAGTTGGTTGTAGATGCATGGATTAATTTCTTGAGTTTCTATTCTTTTCCATTGGTATACCTATCTGTTTTTTTTTGCCAGTGCCAGGCTGTTTTGGTTATAACTGCCCTGTAGTATGTCTTGAAATCTGTTATTGTGATGCCTCTGGCTTTGTATTTGTTGTATAAGATTGCTTTAGTTATTCAGGGTCTCCTTTATTTCCATATTAATTTCAGCATCATTTTTTCTGTATCAGAAGAATGTCATTGGTATTTTGATTGGGATTGCATTAACTCTGTATATTACTTTCAGTAGTATGGACATTTTGATGATATTGATTCTCCCAATCCATGGACATGGAAGATTCTTCCATTTTTTTGTGTCTTTTCTATTTCTTTCTTTAATGTTTTAAAATTCTCACCATAGAGATCTTTTATGTCCTTCATTAAAAATCCACTCAAAATGGATCAAAGACTTAAATCTTTGACCCGATACTACCAAATTATTAGAGAACATTAGAGAAATCCTGCAAGACACTGGCATAGGCAAAGACTTCTTGCAAAACATCCCTGAAGCACAGGTAATAAAAGCCAAAATTGACGAATGGGGTTACATCAAATTGAGAAGCTTCTGTACTGCAAAAGAAACATTCAGCAAAGTGAAGAGGCAACCAAAAGGATGGGAGAAAATATTTGCAAACTATGCAACCAATAAGGGGTTAATAATCAGAATCTATAAAGAGCTCAAGAAATTCAACAACAACAAAACAAACAATCCAGCTAAGAAATGGGCAAAGGACTTAAACAGGCATTTTTCAAAAGAGGAAATCCAAATGGCCAACAGACACATGAAAAAATGTTCAGGATCACTAGCTATCAGGGAAATGCAAATCAAAACCACAATGAGGTTTCACCTCACTCTAGTTAGAAGGGCTTTTATACAGAAGTCAACAAACAAAAAATGCTGGTGAGGATGTAGGGAAAAAGTTACCCTAATCTACTGTTGGTGGGAATGTAACCTGATGCACTATTGTGGAAGACAGTATAGATACCTCAGAAATCTGAATACAGATCTACCATATGATCCAACTAGCCCACTCCTGGGAATTTATCCAAAGGAAATGAAATCAGCATATGAAAGAGTGATCTGTACCCCATGTTTATTGCAGCTCAATTCACAATAGCTGAGATAAAGAATCAACCCAGATGTCCATCAACTGAAGACTAGATAAAAAAAATTTAGGCATATGTACACCATGGAATACCACACAGCAGTTAAAAAAAATGAAATCCTGCCATTTGCAGCAAAATGGGTACAATTGGAAAACATTATACTCAGTGAAATAAGCCAGTCCCAAAAAGACAGATACCAAATGTTCTCCCTTATCTGTGGTAACTAACAGAGCACCTAAAAGGTAATCTATAGAAGTGAAATTGACACTGAGATGCTATTACTTCGAACATCCCTTGTTTCCACTATTGAGGAACAGGTTTTTTTTTTTTTTTTCATACTATTGTAGAACTCTTTACTTAGTAGTAGGGTTAAGCTTATGTGTATATAGTTAATTAAAAATAGACGCTAGTTAAAAATAAGAGTTGGAATAGGAGAGGGAAGAGGAAGAAGGGTGGGAGTGCATATGGGAGGGAGAGTAGGGTGGGAAAAATCACTATGTTCCTAAATTCTTGTATATAAAATGCATTAGGTTTGCATACCTTAAATAAAAGGTTCTAGGTAAGAAAAAAACTACATGATATTTTCAGTAGGTATAAAAACACATTTGACAAATTCCAGTACCCTTTCATTAAAGAAAAAAAAAAAGACTTTCAACAAGCTGGGAATAGAAGGGAATGCCAACCTGATGAAGAACATCTATGAAAACCCTACAGCTGCCATCATACTTAATAGTCACAGGCTGAAATCTTTCCCTCTAAGATAAGGAAAGATGTCTATTCATGTCACTTCTATTCAACACTGTATTATCTGTTCTAGCCATGAGAAAAACAAACAAAAGGCATTCAGATTGGAAAGGAAGAAGTAAAATTGTCTCTGATCTCAGATGAAATAAACTTGGGTACAGAGGCAGGGGGGAAGGGAAGTTGGTTATCTTCTTAGAAGTGTTATCTATGAGGGGGTTGGCGCTGTGGCGCAGCGGGTTAACGCCCTGGCCTGAAGTGCTGGCATCCTATAGGGGTGTTGGTTCTAGTCCTGGCTGCTCCTCTTCCGATCCAGTTCTCTGCTATGGCCTGGGAAAGCCATAGAAGATGGCCCAAGTCTTTGGGCCCCTCCACCCATGTGGGAGACCCGGAAGAAGCTCCTGGCTCCTGGCTTCGGATTGGCGCAGTTCTGGCCATTGTAGCCAATTGGGGAGTGAACCAGTAGATGGAAGACCTCTCTCTCTCTCTCTCTCTCTCTCTCTCTCTCTCTCTGCCTCTCTTCTCTCTGTGTAACTCTTTCAAATAAATAAAGAAAATCTTTAAAAAAAAAAAGAAGTATATCTATGTAATACATGCAATCTTTTCTATTTATATTAAGAAAATTTTAAAAATACAAAAAACCAAAATCCTAAAAAAAAAGACCCATCCCTCTTCCCTCAAAAAACTATTATAGTTAAAACAAAGCACAAAAAGGCTTCAGGGTGCAAGATCAGCCTATAAAACTCAATTGTGTTATTAGCAATGAACAAATTTTAAATTAAAGTAAGAAAACTACATTTATAATAGCATCAAAAAGAATAAAGTGTTTAGGAATAAATATAAACAAAAAATGTAAAATATAATATTAAAAACTACAAAATATTGGAAGAATTGAAAGAAAATTTAAATTTAAAAAATCCCCATATTAATGGGTAAGAAGACTTAATATTGGGGCCAGCATTGTGGTATAGCAGGTTAAGCAAAGCCAGTATCCCATACAGGTCCTTGTTTGAGTCCTGGCTGCTCCACTTCCAATCCAGCTCGTGCTAATGTGCCTAGGAAAGCAGCAGAGGATGGCCCAAGTGCTTGGGCCCCTGCACCCATGTGGGAGACCTGGATGAAGCTCCTGCTCCTGGATTCTGACTGCCCCAGCCCCAGCCACCGCAACCATTTTGGAGTGAACTAGTGGATGGAAGATTGATCTCTTTCTCTCACTCACTCTCTCTCTCTCTCTCTCTCTCTCTCTCTCTCTCTCTCGGTTTGTCTGTCTATCTATCTATCTATCTATCTATCTATCTATCTCTATCATCTCTTTCTCTTCCTCTCTTTCTGGTACTCTCTGCCTTTCAAATAATAAAAATAAGATAATCTTTTTTTAAAAGAAGACTTATTATTGTTAAGATGACAACATTTTCAAAACTGATTTGTGCAATCAGTGAGGACAATCCTAATAAAATCTCAGCTACATGTTTTCTACATAATTTGACAAGTTGATTGAAAATCCAGATGGAAGTGCAAGGATTCAGAAAAGGCAAAGCAATCTTGAATAAACCAGAACAAAATAGATGATTTCATACCTTCTGATTTCAAACTTACTGCAGAGCTACTGCAATCAAGACCATGTGGAAAGGGCATAGGAATAGATACATAGATCCATGGAATAGAATTAGGAGTCCAGAAATAAATTCTCTTCAACTGATTTTTAACCAAGATGCCAACATACACAACAGAGAAATGAGTCACTTCAACCAATGGTCCTGAGACAATTGGATATTTGCATGCAAAATAAACTTGGACTCTTTATATCATACACAAAAATTAATTCAAAGCCACTGAAAATTCAAAATGTAAGACCTAAAATTATGAAGCTATTAGAATAAAACATAAATGTAAATCACTGTCACTTTGAATTATGCAGTAGTTTCTAGATATCATGCAAATAGGCAGTTGACAAAAAATTAAATTAGATTTTATCTATTAAAAGCTTTGAGCCTAATCGATCACTATTAAGGAAATAAGAAACACAAAATTATATAAAATATATGCAAATCATATATCTGACAAGAGACTAATATTCAAAATATAAAAATAACTATTACAACTCAATAACAGAGACAACCCAAATAAAAGTGGGCAAATGATTTATATTGACATTTCTTTTTAAAGATTTATTTGTTTGAAAGTCAGAGAGAGAGATTTTCCATCTGCTGGTTCACTCCCAGAATGTCTGCAATGGCCAGGGCTGGGCCAGGCTGAAGCCAGGAGCTAGGAGCTTATTCCAGGTCTCCCACGTGATTGCCTTTCTCAGGCACATCAGCAGGGAGCTGGATTGGAAGTGAACAGCTGAGACTTGAACTGGAGCCCAAATGGGATGCTGACATTGTAGGTGGAGGCTTAACCTTCTAAGCCACAATGCTGGCCCCTATATATTGGCATTTCTCCAAAGCAGATACTCACTTCCATTCACATTTCTTTGTGAGAACTCATCCACACAGCCCTACTTAATGCTAAAGGACTGAAGGCACAACCTCTCCCTGCCTGAGCCACAACTCTCTACAGTGGAAGGAGGAATCAGATTTTTGGTGGAAAATTATGCAGGGGTGTCCCAGTAAGTTTACCACCTCACACTGCCATCATTCAAAGAAGAAAACTTCTGAGTCTCCCACATGGGTATCAGCAGCACAAGTATATGTGGGCCATCTTTCTGCTGCTTTTCCCAGGCCATTAGCAAGGAGCTGAATCAAAAGTGGAGCCCAGGGACATGAACTGGCACCTAAATGGGGTACCAACATCATAGGCAGCTGCTTTACCTGCTATGCCACAACACTGACCCCTTAAATTTCAGTTTTAACATTTTCATCTTTTTCAATGGCTAAAAATCTACTTGATCTGAAGGTCACTCCATTTGGTGAGGCTCACCTTTGGTGTCCTTGTGTTTGTGCTGTTATTCCATCCTGGAAGCCTGGAAATTTTCTCATCCAAGCTTCCTGGTACAGAGGTGACACAGGTTTTCTTCTATCTCATATGGCACATGTAAACTCAGAGTAAGAAAAATATATTTTATGTCATTTGTACATAAAGCATTTCCTCTCTTGGCTAATAAATGGGATTTTCTTTTCTCTCTAAATATTCTTCATGCTTCGTGAACCATGATGAAAGGAAATGACATACTCTGACTTCATCTGATTTAGGTACATGTATATTGAATGTCTTGTCATTAATTACGCTTTTGGATTTGTGGTAACCGATGTGATAACAACATTTCTCTTTTATGATAGAATTTAAAGCTCAAGGGAAGAAGGGAAAGCAATGTGAAATCTCCCAGTGCAATTTGATTACATTGGGATTAGCCACGTATGTGATGATGCCAGTAACAAAGGAGTGACCCAAATCCTAAGCAGGCAAATACTCACTGTTATTTTCAGGATTAGGTGATCCCAAACATATTTGATACCTAACCCTGAAAGTGATAAATATGATTCTCTGAAGTCAACAAAAAGATAATCATTACAGTTACAAAGAAAGTTATTTTTTGCAAATAACTGTTGGTTCTCCTATTGCAATGAAGCAGGACATGTTTAATGAATATTTAGTGAAGCACCCACAAGTGCAATGCACTGTCTTAGGCATTGGGTTTCTATTTCTCTATTATTTATGAGGAAGCTAGGGCTCAGAGATATAAAGTAGTTTGACCAATGCCATAGTCTATGAGATTAGAATCTACTTTTCTTAATGGTGATTCTCTTAGATCAATACTAGGTCCCACACAGCTGTTGATTACGTGTGTCAGCCAAGGATAGGAACTTTATATACTCAATCTCACCTAATCTTCTCATCCACCTTGTGAATAGGTATTATTTTCCCTAGTTTTATAGATTAAGAAACTGGGCTTAGACAAGCCAGGAGCCTTCCTGAAGTCACAACAATGAAGCCAGAATCCATAGCTAGGTCTATCTCCCGAGAACACTCCTTTGAGCGAGCTTTGCCGTTACTACTCTGCTACCTAATGACTGGCTGTCCCATGAAACCCTGACCCCATGGGCACAGCTGATTGGAGAATGATTGGCACCTACTACAAGGGCAGCTTTCCTGACTAAGGCCAGTGCCCTGCAGTACAGCACTCCAAGCAGACTTCAGGGCACAGCTCCTACTGGGAGTGTCAGCTGCTTCCATGATCTTTGCCCATTCAAGATACAAGGATACTGATAAATGTTCATGAAAATTTTTAATTAAAAGATAAGTTTATTTTAGTACATTTTTTTAAAATCCATGTGCAGTATTCTCATAATGTGCATTTTCCACAAACTTTCTGAAGACCCCCTGTATGCACAGATTTAGAACTTTTTGTACCATAATAAAAATCCTTTAATTCCACTTGCAATTAATTTTTGGAAGTACTTCATAGGTCATTGACCTTTTTCTGCTAGGCTCCAAAATTACTTGATGGCTTCCCTTGTCCCCTACCCTCACAACCCAGAAGGACCACGCCTCTTTCCTCCCCGCCCTTCTTCCTTCCAGCTTTAATTTCTGGAAATGAGTCTGGGTCAATTTTCTACCAGTCTTAGCAATATAATTTTGGAGGCCAAGTGAAAAATTAAGATGCAGAGTTTCTTGTTCAAAAATTAACAATTTCAAGATGGTAGCAACGGAGCACTAAATGTAGCATAAGGTTCTTCTAAGTGTGGGATCCTGTACATCACAAGGCCCATGAAGGTAGTTCAGGCCCTTGAACAGTTTTCACTGGTATAGTTGAAATGATCCCTATTCCCACCACAGACTCTCCCTCTGTTTTTGTACAATACTTTCCTCCTCTCCCTTAGAACAGGGTAGACTTCATCATGGCAGTGTTAGGACTTTTTCTCCATCTGTTGGCTCCTCCCATATTTGTAACTCTCCACCTGATTTCCTGAGTTCCTTCTAACATACCTCCCCTCGGGCAGTTCTCTACCCTGACATTCTCATGCATGTCTCATCCATTCAGCTTCACAGGCAGTGACTTTGCAATGTGTACAGAGAGGGACTGATAGGGAAAGAAGACTGCGTATGTTTGGCAAAGTATTTGTTTATAACAATTTATGGCATCTGGTGTGACTTTTGCTTTTTATTAAATATATCTCTGTATTCTGTAGCTGACCCTGAACTTGTCCTGAGCTTCTTGAGGGAAATTCAAGAATTTTTGCCAAACAATAACAGAGCTGCATAATTATGTTATAAAACCCAGCAGTGTCATCATAGACAACTTCCTTCCTTGGTTGGAGCAATTTTAAAAGGCACAGATCACAGCATCCCTCAGTATAGTAAACCACACCCTCCACCACTTTAATGTTATTGACAATAGTGGAGCAGAGTATGAAAGTCACATCCAAATGGAAAACATTGGCTCCCATGCATCCTATTGTGAAATACTCAAGCATTAGGTTATAGTACTGACAACAAGGGAAAAATTAAGAAACATCAAGAGGAGAAATGAAAAAAAAAAAGATTCCAAATGGAGAAGGGTCAAAAACAACAACAACAACAACAAAAAAAAAAACAGAAATTCGAAAGGCTGTAGGCCAGGATATCCTGCAAATGGTCAAGACTGGTTCTCACAAATATATACTAGTTGATAATAGCACTTATTTATTAAGTATATGCCATAGAAAAGGTATAAGTTCATTAGATATCTATTAATCTGATCTTTTCAACAACCTTGTGAAGCAAGTGTTATTTCCTTGATTTTACAGATAAGGAACATAAGGTTCAGAGAAGAAAGGAGCCTTGACCAAAATCTTGAGCCCTGTAAATAGGCAAGCTGGACTATATCTCTGTAGTCTGTTCTAATCCCACTCTCTGCTGATTGGGATATATCCTGGGGATGCTACCCTGTGGCCACAGCTGATTAGATAAGGGTTGAACACTGTACACAGGGGGCAGCTAACCCATGGGATGGCCAGTAGGCTGTGACTTGGATGACCAGGCTCAAAAATGTAATCTGGGCCAATTAGATTCCTCTCTTACAATTTTAGAATGTACAGAATCACAGCTAGTTAACTATAGAAGCTCAACTGAAATCTAGTGAGGAAGACTCAATCAGGGTAGTCATCTGAGGCCACGTGTAGACTAAAGTAAGTAGAGCTACAAGCAGCAGAGAGGGGAAGAGAGTGGACACGTAGAGCGAAGCAGAGATGTCAAGAGGAAGTGAGTATAAATATTAGACTCACCGCCTTTGCCAACAGTCTTGATTTTAGCCCCAGGGGTCCTCAATGTACTGTGACAACTATGGCTGGGTCCTTGTGAGGTCTTTGTATGCTCAGAATAATCCTTTTCTCCCAAGCTCACATGAATGGGCCTCTGCTGCAATCCCCAGAATTCTGATCTCAACAGCCTGGTGTCCCAGTTGTCTCAGAACTTGACTACCTACTGCTCTTAATTTACAATAATGTACCCACCATGCTCCCTAAGGGCAGTCAGTAAAGCCAGTTTTCACAGGCCGAGCTCCTTGTCTTTGTTGCTTTGGTTAACCTGTCACTGCCAGCATGTCTGAGAGGGTCACTCTCTGCCAGTCCTACCTTCTCTGCATGAGGAGCTAACTCCAGATCTCTCACTTCCATGGCTGTGGCAGCTGCTTTCTTGGGTCACCAGCTCACAGCTCAAGGCAGGCTAAGGAACAGGTGGTCAGTCCTGACCATTACCACTATTCTCATTCCTAAAGGTCCCAAAACAATGACTCTCCTCCTCCAACAGCCTAAAGTGGTTTAGTGGAATCCAGTGTTTAATCCAGATATACAATAAATGAAGGCAGAGGCTGTTTAGTGAAGAGATTAAGATATGAACAGACATTGGCTTCTTGTCTAGATTTTCGTCCTAACCAGCTGTATTATCTTTGGCAGGTTGGCTGAGTCTTGGACTTCTTATCTATGGTGACATGGAGGGCTAATGACACGAGTTGAACCCTGACATTCTAAGATCAAATTCAAATGCCCTACCCTACAGAAGGGGACCCCGAATTCTTTCTCAGACCTGTGCATTGTGGTCATTCCTGTTCTGGCTGCATGTGTCTAGAAAGCAGCTCTAGCTGTGCTGACGAAACGTGGAAAAGGAACTACACTAGCAGAGAAATATGGAAACGCACCAACTGAAGCTTCAGGAAAATGGAAGGGGGAGTCTCATCTGCAAGAGGAGAGTTGTCACCAACAGCCTCAACTGTGTGATGAACAGCTGAGGGGCAAGGGCACGTGCACTGCTGAATTAGCAAGTTTTTAATTCATGGATCACAGCAGGCTGGGTTCTCAGGCTTTATTTAGGTAAAACTCCCATTGAGCTTCAGCACCCAGAGCTCAGTCTGACTCAGAGCTTTAGAATCTTGGCCTGTGATGTGATGAGTCATGGTGATGAAATTTCAAGAGAAAAGGACATTCTTAAAATTAGCTTTGAGACAGCAACTGGCTATGTTTTTGCACTGTAAGCACCTTTACCAGGTTATTTTCGTTGGTCTCCTTTTTAAGGGGACCTCAATCTGCTGGGTGAATTTTTCCCTCATTTGCCTACCCTCAGCCACTCAGATTCCCAAAACTCCAGAGACTTGCTATGCTAAGGACTGGGGCACTGACCCATGGGCCTGGTCTGACCTTCATGCTTCCGCCTGTGATCTTGTCATGGTTGCAAGAAGAGATTCTCAGAGCAGTCAAGGCTAGGGCTGGGCAGGGTTGATCACCCTGAAGCAGAAGTTCCACCACTGCACAAAGATGGAGTGTGAGGGTCTCCCCTTACCCCACCTAATTCCTCTAACTCTGCACAGGCCCACTTTGTGCCTTTTGACCTAGTTTCCGCTGAGGGCAGGAAATCAAAGCTGACACTGACTTTACAGTCAGAATATTTCCATCAGGCATGAGATGTGGATGAACAATTTCTCCACTGTTCCCTGTACAACAGAGGGTTCTGTTGAAGTGGGGCAGGCATGGCTCAGTTCCCATTTTTCATTTACCCTGATGGAGAATTTGTTCTCTTCAATGTCTCCACGCCTCCTCAGGGACATGCTGTCTCATCGGTATAATTGGAATTCCCCTCAACAAATCCAAATGAGCAAAGAATTACCCAGATTTCTAGGGAACATGATTGAATTGACAAGCAGGAATTATGGGTACAGCCCAGCTATTGAGATTCTAGAAGCTCCAAAAGTTCTGAATGTATCTTTCTTTTCAAATTCTTCCTATCAACATGCATACATTCATTTTGTCATTCATTAATTATGAATTGATTGCATACCAATGATATGCCACCATCAATGCTGGGTAAGGAAATATTTTCTTGGATAAGACAGAGCTGCTTCCACAAGAAACTCATGTTTAATATGGGAATACCAATAAACAGCCATTCACGGTACAAAATAGTGTGCTTTCCTAGAAGTCTATACAGAGTACAAGGTACAGAAGAAAGGAATGGAAAGGTGCGGATGTGATCAAGTACATGAGACAGGTCAAGAGTTTGTTAGCAGTTAAGAAGCAAGTAAAGAAAAAACAAGTAAAACTTTCCCAGTTTGCATAACCAGTAGGTTGAACAAGCATGATGCCTGACATAGTAGAACTGTAAGTTTATTGTTGACTCCTCCAAGGTATTTCTGCCCCACCCCATTCTCCTTGCTGATTCAGATACATTATGGTTAAAGTCATGGGTGGTTGGATAGGTAAGAGGATAGGATAGTTCTGACTGGATCCTGGCCTTTGCCCAAAGAAATCACCCCTTGGGTGGACCAGAAAAGACCTCTTCTTATGGAGCCATTCCATTGGAACTTCCAAGGTCCCCTTCTGGTCCTACAGTTCCTTAGACCCTGAGAGTTACATTCCTATTTCTGCTGCCACTTAGGTTATTGATGAGCAGCACATCACCAGTCTTCCTGCCAAAGCCCTCTTACTCCTCCAGTAGATGTTTTCAGACAGGATCTAAGATGACCTAGCCATAGGTGGCTGAGTGGTGGAGGTGATGGACTGCTAAGATGACCCAGCCAGAGGATGGTCCTCTTTCCATGGTGGCCCTCAACCAGTGCACAGAACCTTACCCTGAAAAGCTCTACAAGTGCCACCCACCCCCACCCAGTAAGGCTGCTGCTTCTTGTACCTAGATAGCAAATCACCTCTGCTTAATCCTCTTCCTTTTGGGACCAGACACCACGTCTAAGTCGTGGTCTACTCTCTCAGGCATGGCTGGTACAGGGGACATCTTTCTACATTCTGCAGTTCCTCTGCCTCTATTCTCTCAGGCATGGCTGGTACAGGGGACATCTTTCTACATTCTGCAGTTCCTCTGCCCTTTCCACTAGGGAAAGAGCAAAAAGAGCCCTCCAAAGAACCTGGTCTCTCCATTTTTTATCTGACTGATGAGCCCTTGTTGAAAATCTGCATGTTGGGGTATGCTGTCATATTCACTTTTGAATCAATGATATTTACCATATTTGCTTCTCAGGTGAGCTAGTGATGAAAACCCCATTCCAAACATCTTATTATGTCACACTTTTACAGCCCATACTGAGAATGGCATCTCCTGGGATGTTCAACTGAGTTATATACTACTTGCAAGCAAACAGAGGCTGACAACCTCAGGAAGACCCAAATATTCCAAAAATCTAGTCTTTTGACCTCCTGGATCACATCCCATGTGATTTGTTCATCCCAGAGTTTACCTAGAGGACTGTGAGCAGGGTTTGTCCTGTGTTGACAAGTAGAAACTGTACTAGTTTTCTCAGTATAGCTGAGAAAAGGCAGGTTAAAAGTGAATCCATGTTTCCTCCCACAAAAGATTTATTTATCTACATAATATGCCCCCCTCACAGAGAGCTTAGTGCCACAGAGGGACACCTCTGTGTCCTCAGTGTGGAGGACCCACATGAGCATCATCAGAAATGGAGGCCATACTCATGGTTGAGGCTACTTCTGTTTCCTTGCTCTTGGCCACCCCTGAGCACCTCCTCCAGGTTTAAAGCTAAAGGAGAGAAGTGGAGTCTGGGATTCCAGCACATCCTGAGCCTTGTGACACCTCCATTTAAAGCCATCCCCAGGATTCCAACAGTCAACTCTGAGCCCTGCGTAGGCAGTGAAGACTGAGTCACAGGTTGGTGACTTACTGGCTTGAGACCACACAATGAGTCAGGCAAAGGAAGCCTGGGGACAAACTTTTTTAAAATTGAAATCCTCCAGAGTTCCCCTAGAGAATCACCCTGGAAGGAGAGAAGGCTCCAGGGCAGAAGGGTGTGGGGAGAACACTAGTGGAGATGCTGAGTCCCTCCTCTGAGAAGAATGACATATCTGAGCTTTTGCATAGCTTCATGAGAGCTCAGAGGTTTGTGCAAATATTTTACTGTTTTGCAATCCCTGACCCCTTTTACTGACAGCAAATTGATCCCCTCAGCTCTGCTGCTCTTGGTGACTCCTTACTGTTTAGTATGCTCTGGCAACTGCATGAGCTTCCTCACCTGGGAAACCCTGATGCCAAGAGGCTGCCAGCAATAGTTAAGGGCACAGGCTTGGTTATTATACAAACCTGGGTTTGAAACCCAGTGCTGCATTTGATGAAATCTTGAGCAAGTCACTGGCTTCATTTCATCTACCATTAAAACAGGAGTATCAGTGCACATGAAGTGCTGTGTAGAGGAATAAAAGCTATATAATTTATAAATGGCTCAGAATGTACGATGTGCCCAATAATAGAATAAACATATTATTCATGATAAATAGATAATATTTATTTCCATTATTGTTATTCCTTACAATTTTGCTTATAACATTAAATATTTACTACGGAATAAAAAAAGGTTAAGTTTATGCCAATCTACAAAAAGAAATCAAGTAGCAGAGATATAACTACCCATGATACACAAATTCCTTGAGAGAAGGGCCAAATTTGATCTTCAAGATCCAACACAAAGTACTCAATAGTAATTATGAATTAATAAAAGGCTGAGCTGTGTATATTTACACACTAAAATTTTTGGGTTTGTGTTATCCATATTTGGACAAATGCATTCATCAAGCAAGAAACTCTTTGTACAGCTCTGGGCCAGATATTATGGGTGGACACAGCTTTGCCACCCAAGCACAGAACAGCATAGAAACTCACAGCCATGAAAGTACGGAAAATATCCAAGGCCAAAAAGTGACCTGTACTGATGGAATGGTCCCAGAAGATGTTTTGAAGCACAATTGCTATGTTGGTTCATTTTGACTGTTATAGCAAAAATACCAGAAGCTGGTGGCTGTGAGCAATAATTTATCTCTTATGGTCTGGAGTCTGGGAAGCCTAAGGCAAGGCACCAGGAGAATCAGCACCAGGAGGGGAAGACCCACTTCCTGGTTCATACATAACGCATCTTGACTGAATCCCCGCATGATGGTTTCATGATGGAAGAGCCGAGGAGTTCTCTCTGGCCTCTTTTACAAGGCGCTAACCCCACCCACGGCCATATCACTCTCTTAACCTTATTAACTCCCAAAGGACTTGTCATATTACTGGGCAATTAGGTTTCAGACTATAAATTTGGGAGAACACATTGAGTCCACAGCAGCAGGGAACTGGGACTCAGGAGAATTGATGGTGTCTACCAACAGGCAGGATGGGGCGGAGGGGACAGAGGTCAGTGAAGGGACTGGCTGGCCAGCCTGAGCTGGGGAGTTGTGAGAGGTAGAAAGTGAATAGTAGAAGCATTGCAGAGAACATTTTCACCCACTGAAGACCATTCCTTGCTGACATGCTGAGGGTCTTGTGGTCTTCATCAGCGAGCTCCACCAAAGAGGAGTAGCCTGTTTTGCCTTTCATTGGGCTTAATAAGGACAAGGTGGGGGACAGATGAGGTTTGGTTCTCCATGTGTCTTATGACCCTGGTCCAATCACTTGCATTCTCTCATCTGTGGAAGGGCTCCACACTTCAGTGCGTAGATGAAGCACAGGGAGAGGGAACCCAAAATGCAGATGCCTGGGTTCTACTGCTAGATAACGACTCCTAGATATGAGGTGCATCTTACAACCACTCCCCACCCCAAATGATTCTAGGAAATTGATTCCTAGAGCAAAGCTTCATAAGATATCCTTTTTCATGTCAAAAAATTTCTGAAACCACCTCTATATAAATGTAGAGGGATTTTTTTATTGGATGTTTGAGAAAGCACCTAATAACTAAAATCTATCATGAGTATAGAAACATTTTGAGATGGATGTGTAGTTTATTAAACTCAACAGGGACACATACATTTGAAAAGTAATATTATAGGTATGTGTGGGAGGAGTAAGGTATACTATTTTTTCATTGTCTACATAACGTTTGACATATGCACATTAGTATATTACAATCCTCAGATTCCTGAGTATGCAGCTCACAAGTTAGAAACAGAACTACACTCTCTGTCAACTTCCACCTAAAAACTAAAATCCATTATTCTAATCAGCCCTGTGGCTAGCTGGCCTAGCACTAACTCACTTGTTTGTGTTTGAAATCAAATAAAGAATCCTGAGCAAGAGCTGTTGTGTCAGGTGATCCTAGCATAAAGATGGGCTGGGGTGTTGGGTGCACAGTTCCTTTACCCATATATTCATTTTTTTTAACTTTTATTTAATGAATATAAATTTCCAAAGTATAGCTTATGGATTACGATGCCCCCCCCATAACTTCCCTCCCACCCACAACCCTCCCCTTTCCCGCTCCCTCTCCCCTTCCACTCACATCAAGATTCATTTTCAATTCTCTTTATATACAGAAGATCAGTTATCCACTGATTTTCAAGAGGGCCGGAGAGTCTACTTAGAGAAGGAATAAAGGAGGTGGGACAGGTGTTTGGCACAGTGCTTAAGTTACCACTTGGCACAATTGCCTCGTATCATACTGCCTGGTTCAAGTTCTCACTACTCCACTTTGGATCCAGCTTCCTGCTAATGTACATTCTGGAACACAGCAGGTGATGACTCAAGTACTTGGATCACTGCCAACCATGTGGGAGCTATGGCCTAGCCCAGCAGGTGTTTGGAAAGTAAAGCAGCAAAGGCAAGATCTCTCTGTGTCTGTCCCATTCCATTTCTCTATTGTTTTAAGTAAAGTAAAAATAAATACATTCAAAATTAAATTCAAACCACATTAATGGCCTATTTAAAAAAAGAGAGGGCTTGGGATGTATGTTGTGGTACAGAGGGTTAATCTGACACTTGTGACACCAGCATCCCTTATTGGATTGCTGGTTCCTGCCAGCTGCTCTGCTTCTGTTCCAGCTCTTTGCCAATGTTGCAGAAGATCGCCCATGTACTTGGGACTCCTACCACCCCTGTGGGAGACCATTATGAAATTCCTGGCTCCTAACTTTGGCCTGGTTCAGACCTGGCTTTTGTAGCCATCTGGGGAGTGAACCAGCAGATGGAAGATTTCTCTCTCTCTCTCTCTCTCTCTCTGTCTGTCTCCCACTCTGCATTTCAAACAAATAAATCTTTACAAATAATACAATAAAACTTTTTAAAAAGCTTAAAACTTAAGTCTATGTACTAGTGGAGTTTAAATACAATTCATGCTATATTGATTGTCAAGTAAGAGCAAGTTTTGCCAAGAAGAACTATGGGTTCTCCTGTAATTTAATCACACATCAGGAAAAAAAGGTCCAGGTGGCAACCAGGCCTAGCACAGCTGAGTCTAGAGGGGAGCTGTGTTTCCAGATCTGCTCCATTAGCCAACAATTGGCCATGGTTGTCCCAGTCACCACACACACCTGGAAAGGGAGTGTATGTACTAAGTATGTACTTAGATAGCTCTGCCACCAAATACACCAACCGCATTGACTGAAGATGTGAACTATGGGGGAGGGTGACTTACAAGGCACTCTCCTTTTTCCCTTCATTAATGTGGTGGCAGCACCCCGCCTCAGGCACCAGCTGTAGTTTGGGCAAGAAACCATCAGCACTGATTCTTGGACATGTGTAAGCTTCCCTGGGGCTTCTCAGGAATGTTTGAGATGGGTTTCTGTCAAAGACTGGTCTTCCCACAGCCAAGTAAGTAAAGGCTCAGTGCTCTAGAGATTTGGATATTACATGTCAACATGATTGCCTTTGCAATGCCTGGGATGTTCGGGTCCTAGAAATGTAAGGTCAAGAAGGATATCCATGAAATAGATATTCATTGGCTGTGAGCTTGGTATTTAGGTTTCTGTTAGTTTAATTCTTGCTCACTGTAGTGGTAAATGGTCTTACAAACAAAAGCCTGGTTCTCACTTCAGCTGTTGAGCTACCCACAGCTGTCATCTCTTTCCATCATTCAATCCCAGGGTGATGAACATAATGATATATCCAAGCAAACCTCTCTGCAAAGCCCTTATCTTCTGCAGACGGATTCTGGTTTCCTGGGGAAAGGCTGGTGTTTAGCTTCAGACTTGCAGGAGAGACCTTGGGAATTGGACTGAAACGGACTCCTCTGGGCTCAAAAGCATTCTCGCTTTTGCTCTGCCAACTGGGGTCCACCCATGCTTTCACTGAGGCAGCTGTGAAATATGCACTGTGGCTGCATGGAGCATATTACACTTCTGCCACAGAGACATCAGGGTGGCAGGGTAGCATTGTTGAAATAATGCAGGTTTTAGAATCTGAAAGACATGACTGAATTCTGATTGTGTCACTGAGCAACTGTGTAGCTTGCATTGTTCACTTAACCTCTCTGAGCCTCAGTTGCATCATCTGCACAGTGGACTTGATAACCCCACCTCTTAGGATGAGGATTAACAATGGTGCATGTAAAACGCCAGCATGGTCACTGCTCAGGCAATGTAGTAGAGATAGGACACAGGGAGGAAGGGAAGTTCACTTCAGAGCCTGCCTCTTGGGACTCCACGTGCACTCCTCCATTCCCAGTGGGCCAGGCACCATACTGGGCACTGGGTTCCCAACACCAGGAGCTCAGTCCAGTGACTGTCCAATGTCCTTCTACAGTGGACTCTCACTGCCTCTGGGCTAGGGCCTGTTGTGAACACCCCTGCGTGGGGTTATATTGGGAATGAAGGGTAAGATGGCCACAGGATGTAAACAACAGACTAGTGTGGGGCTGGAAAGCTATCAACAGCAATGTGAAAACAAGAGCTTGGTGGAATCTCTGTACAAATATGCCAGGAACATTTCTCCTGTGTTCTGCAGTTCAGAAGGAGGAGCTCTCACCCCAGACTGTGGGAGTGGAAAATCTGCTCTTCACTAGAGAGACACGGTGTGCAGAAGGGTCAGCCCTTCCAGGTGGCCCAATAGGCACTATCTGGGTGCTAACTGGCTGAGGCCAACTCTCCCCAGCACTCAGAACCAAGTGCCAAGTATTGGAGGGGCTGCTAACTGTCAGCAGAAATTATTAGGTCGTTCTGCTCTTCTACTCCAGTCATTACATTCTCTGTGGCAGAAGGGCAAAAATCCTGCTCATCACAGCCAAAATTTATTGAACACCTGCTCACTAAACACTGTGCTAAGAACTCTCAACATCTCCCACCAGCCTTCTCTGTGTTCTTCTAACCTCTACCACCTTCTTTTGCCTGATAGCTTGCTTAACTGTTTATTGAGAAAATAGTTCTATCAGGCAAGTGCATTTCACTGACTGCAATGGTCTTGGTCAAAGAATGAAAACAGAACCATCTTTAGTTATTTCAAACAGATAGAATAAAATACGAGGAAACAGCTAAAGCAAAGATGGAAGATGGGAGAAGCCAAATAGTTGGCAATGAGGCAGCCTGGTGTTTCATCTCAGCAAAAAGCTGTTGATACCTTAGGCTAAACGGAAAAGGGGAGGTTGTGGGATTTCGTGATGGACATGTCTGCAGGAAGCTGGCCCCATGAGAAGAAACAGTGGCTGCTGGAGATTTTACCTGAAGAAGGGAGGAGCGGAATCGCTCTGCTGTTCCCTTCCTCACACCCTAAGTTCCCACTGGTACTTTCCATTGACCATACCCCAAACAGTAGCCCCAGACACAAAAGCTGGGAAGTGCAGCCTGCAGCCCATGACATAGCCTCAAGCAGGGCAAGGGCATGGAATACCTCCGAGGATAAGCACACTGGGACATCAGCACTCACAGCACTCTATTTAGTCCATATGCAATCATGCTCTCAAGTAAGCATTATTGTTATCCCATTCTTCTGAGGGAGACTGAGGTTTAGAAGGGTTCAAAAAAATTACCCAGGAGCTGGTGCTGTGGCATAGTAGGCTATACCTCTGCCTGTGGTGCCAACATCCCATATGGGCACCGGTTCATGTCCCGGCTGCTTCTCTTCTGATCCAGCTCTCTGATAATGGCCTAGGAAAGCAGTGGAAGATGGCCCAAGTGATTGGTCCCCTGCAACCTGCAGGTCCTGAGAAAATGCCCATACACTCTTAAGATATTTTGGTATCTTACCTAATTTAAACTCTGTTTGAACTTGAGATATGCTCTTGTTTTTTCTTTCCTGATGGGAGAGATGGTTAAGCTTTAATGCAAATTAACCAAATCTATCTTTAAAATAAATCAAAGGCTTTTAATTTAATTCTGAAAGCTACAATTAATGGGAAGCATATTAGTTGCAAAGAGCCAACAACTAAATAGAACAAGTCTGTGTCCTCCTACAACTTGACGGCCTGTCAGCTTTGGAGAACAAACACAGCTGCACTGTGGCTTGGCAGTGTGGACAGAACACTATCAGGGTAAACTGTGTTCCTACAAGGCTGCCTGAAGTCTGACTGAGTCCCATGAGCATTATGCCAGTGCCCTTTTCTGACAACATTGCTCTGGTGTCCCCAAGCCTGTGTCAGTGACCAGTGAAGGAGCATGGCTATCCCATGCCACCACCATGAGCCCCTGTGTCTCTGCATTCTTATTTTGACACTCTGGGCCTGTGTCCATCACTGGCTGTTCATCAGACTAATCAGCAAATCTATAGCTATTGTTTATTACTTGTCCCTGCTTCTCTCCAATAGAGCAAGCATGTGTACTTACCAAGGGCACTTTCTGTCTTCAAGCCCTGTTGCTTGAACCTCAACTCTGGCCTTGTAACCAAACTATCAATAGGAAAGGTTGATGTAACAGAGAGGAGAAACAGGGCATATGAAACCCCAGCATGCAGGCAGTCATTGCATCCAATCACAACCTATCTCAGAATGCTATTGTGTCTCATATCTTTCCTCTTGTTTGTCATTCTTAATTGATTTTCATACTCCATGTGGTTTGAGTACTTAAATTTGATTAGTAAGCTGTTCTGCTCTGGGACCTCTGATAGGAAGTACCAGCTTGTCTGGGAGTGACCTTGGAGTCTACCATTGCATCAGTGTAATTTCCCACTTAACAAATTGTGGGAAGCAGATAAGGATCATGATCTCCTCTTTATAGATATGAAACTTAAGAAATATAAATGGTACGTGACTTGTCAAAGGCCATACAGCTATTAATTGGATTAACTGGGATTCACACACAGGTTTCTCCAACCCTAAGGTGGTTCTGCTTTCTGATTTTTGTAAACAAGATGCTCATGCTCAGAGGGTATCATAAAATAATGAGTTTTTTTGGTGAGGATGTAAAGACAGGTTGCAAAGAAAAATCCAAGGCTGTTCTAAGCAGTGGAATCCAAGCTGAGCTAGACATTGCCCTGACAAAGGCCTCACCCTGATGGAGCCACATTTACTTGGCATGCTTACGCTGGGTATATCTTTTAAAAAGACTCTCTTGTTTCAGATTACAGTCACCCTTCATCTGTTCCCTGTTGGTTCTGTAAACACAGACTCCTCATGGGCAAGGACCCCAGCCAACAGACACGTTGAGGCCCAGATGCTGTTAAGAATTCAGTCCAGAAAAGGGGAGGCTTGAGCTGCAAAGGGTTCCGTTGTCTTCAGATCCTTACCAAAGCTGGATTCTTTGCCAGACAGCATCAGCCTTGGATATTTGGCCTGTGTGTTTGATCTGGCTTCTTTAACTGTTGACTTTTGGATCAACTCTAGGTTGGCTTGGGTATGAAAATTACTTCCTCCAAATTAATAGTTGACTTGAATAAGCAGTTTTTGGTCTTCCTTCCACTCTCTTCCTCACTATCTTTGAAATCACATGCAAATAAATGTTTCTGAAAAGGTTCTTCAGGCTGTGGCCAAGTTCTTTCTAGACAGAGAAGGTTCTATAGGGGAGCAGAACTGACATCTCTTCCCCATCCATGTCAGTTCACAAGCTCTTGTGGGAAACATCTGTCTTCGCATATGAGAAAGTTGATATGCTTCAATGGAACCTTGTAAGTAGCTTTAAGGAATAATTAAGCTTGAAAATGACGTGATTTTTCTGTATGTTTTAACTGACTTTGCTCTTGTTTTCATTTCTTCCTATTCATCTGACATCTAATTGCTCACCAAATCACTAGGCTAGAAAAACATCACAATAATTACAACTCATGGTTTCTGAGAACTACAATTGTTGACATTTAAGGTGAGTACAATACAATCCTGTATTTGTCTTTTTAAAAAATGTTTGTTCATGTGTGTTTGTGTATGCTAGTACAAATGTATACAACAAAGGGAACCAATGGAGGAAGAAACAACAAAATACTTAAACCACTTATGGAGAAATTATTGGTCATTTTTTATTTGATTTTTTTTCCTTATAACTTGGTTTTGCATAAACTCTGATCATTGCATTTTACTGCTTTTTCCCCTTTTAATTAAAAATTATCTATTTGTATGGAATAAGAGTGACAAGGAGAGAGATAGAGATAGAGATAGAGAGAGAGAGAGAGGAACATCCCATCCACTGGTTCACTCACCAGATGCCTACATCCACTAGGGATGGGCAAAAGCCAGGATCCAGGAAGTCAAAACAGGTGCCCCATGGAGGTGCAAGGAGCACAATCACTTGACCCAACCCTGCCGCCTCCAAGGGTCTACTTTAGCCAGAATCAGAGCCAGCTCTGAAACTCAGGTACTCTGATGTGGACAAGAAATCTTAACCTCTAATGTTATATGCTTGCTTTTTTTTTTTTTTACAGCTACTCTATTTCCATTTTGAATAGAAATAGTGATATTTGACAAGGTCTTTACTGTTACCAAGAATATATTCTGTAGCTAAATAATCTTAACTGAGCCTCACAACATCCCTGGAAAGTCAATGTCATCTTCCTGTTCATTTTGTAGATGGTTCTCAGAGACTATTGTGTGCAAGGTTACACAGCTACTCAATGGCAAGACTGAGAGGAATATACCCTGCTATAGCTGCTCTTTATGGTACTTTCAGCCATGTGTCCCTGGTTTCAATCAACAATTAATCTGTCACATGGTCCAAGAGTTAGGGGGAATGGAAAAGCAAAAATTCTGAATTCTAAGAAATCACAATCTAGAGTAGAGGTTCTTAATTCCAGTTTCTCATTAGATTAAATCTAGGCAGGTTTTTGAAAGTTATTTATTTTTACTTTATTTGAAAGGTAGAGAGACAAAGAGAGACAGAGAGATCTTTCATCTGCTGGTTCACTCCCCAAATGCCGCCAACAACCAGTGCTGTTTAGTTCTCCCACATGGGTGTCAGGGACCCAAGTATTTGAGCCACATCATCTATTGCCCCCTAGGGTATCCATTAGCAGGAAGCTGGATGGGAATCAGTGTAGCTGGAACTCTTATAGGATACAGGTATCCCAAGCAGCAACTCAGCCATTGCACCACGCAACCTCCCTACACAGGATTTAAAACTCCTGATTCCTGGACCATACTTCAGATGTTCTTTCAAACCTCCCAGATGATATCTGATCTGATGAACAGCTAAGATGAGCCAAAATGAAAACAACTTAACTACTGGGGAGGTGGCACAGCCATAAATGCACAGAACCTGTGAGAACAACATATACTAAATTATGACAATTTGCTGCCTGGTTTCCAGTAGTAGTTTCTTTCCCGCATTTTATGGGTCCTTAGTGTATTAATCTCTATGTGTAAATATTTACTTTATTTATTTGAAAGGCAGAGTTGAGAGAGAGAGAGAGAGAGAGAGATCTTCTATCAGCTGGGTTACTCTCCAAATGGCTGCAACCTCTGAGCCTAGGCCAGACTGAAGCCAGGAGCCTAGAACTCCATCTGGGTCTCCCACATGGGTGGCTAGAGCCCAAGCATAGGCCATCATCCATTGCGTTCCTATACACATTAACAGGGAGTTGGATCTGAAGTGGAGCAGCCTCGACTGGAAACAACACTCACACAGGATTCCAGTGCCACGGTTAGCAGCTTAACCCTCTGTGCCACACCATCTGCCCCTGTGTATTAATCTCTTTACATAGATATCATTAGACTTTAACACCCTAAACATCTTTTAGATTTGATCCTTGCAATTAGCTGGAGACAACTTTTTCTTCTTATTGCGTGTACAGTTAGGCAGGGCAATGTAGCAAACGAGAATGCTCTACACATGGAACACAGAAAACTCAGGTTTAGCCCTGGCTCAGGCTGTAAGGAACTGTGATTTGGGATAAGTCATCTCTCTTCTCTCGGTCTTTGTTTCTTCCTGTATAGAATAAAAGAATCTAATTAGATGTTGCCTTAAAGTCCCTCTAGCTCAAGGAGCAGACACTGTGCATAGCAGGTTAAGCAAACACTTGGGATGTCACCATCCTGTATTGGAACATCGGTTCAATATGGCTGCTCTGCTTCTGGTACAGCTCCTTGATAATGTGGCTAGGAAAGCAGCAGATGATGATACAAGTACTTGGGTCCCTGTCACCTACATAGGAGACCCAGATGGAGTTCCTGATTCCTGGGTTCAGGTTGATCCAGTCCCAGTGATTGCAGCCATCTGGGGAGTGAACAAGTAATAGAAGATCTCTCTCTCCCCCTTCCACTCTGTGTGTGTGTCTGTGTGTGTATGAGAGAAAGAGAGAGTAAGAGAGAAAGGGAGGGAGGGAGGGACTCTGCCTTTCAAATAAATGATTTTTCAAGTCCTTGTAGCTCGTATTTCATGTTACATGGTATTTAATAATGCATAGCATTAGATTGCTAAAAAGCAGATAGTCCATGATAAGTAATTAATTTATGACCTATATATTGTAAATTATCTATTGCTAAATAACAAATCATCCCAAAATCTAGTGACTTTGTTATTTTTTCTGATTCTGTGCATTGACTGGGGTTTCTTCTGTTGGTCTTGTCTGGGCTCACAGGTGCAGATGCAGCGGGAGGGAGCTCAGCTGAAATTGGAACATTCGGGATATTTCTACTGAATTTGCAGTTGGAGCTGGTTGTTGGCTGTAGAGTCTTGGTTCTGCTCCACATGTACTCTTATCTCTAGGAAGATAGCCTGGACTTCTTCATAGCATGAAAGTTTCAGCTTTCAGGGTGAGAATGAAGCTTGCAAAGGTTTTTGTCATCTAGACTCTAGAATCTCCACAATTCAAACATAACCTATTAGTCAAAGTAAGTCACAAGATCATCCCAATTTTAAAATGGTGGAGAAACTAGACTCCACATCTTCATAATAGGCAGAGCAATGATACATTGCAAGGGGGTATGGAGACAAGGATGTGTAATTCATGGGTGGCCGATTTTTAAAAATTTTTATTTATTTTAATTTTATTTGAGAGAGAGAGAAAGAGAATCTTCCATCTGCTGCTTCATTTCCTAAATACTTGCAACAGCAAGGGCTGTGCCAGGCCAAAGATAGGAGCCTAGAACTCCATCCAAGTCTCCCACATAAGTGGCAGAGATTCAAGTACCTGAGCTATCATCTGCTACCTACCAGGCTGTGTATTAACAGGAAGTTGTATTAGAAGTGCAGTAGCCAGGACTGGAACCAGGCACTCTGATATGGGATGCAGGCATCCCAGGCAGTGACTAAACCACTGTAGCAAATGTCCACTCTACGAGTGGCTGTTATTATAATCTTCCTCCATGTTATTTTACCTGACGGTACCATATAACATAGTGGTTAAGAACACATCTTTGGTTCAAATAGTCTGATGTCAAACCCTACCACTAGCATTTACCAGCCTTGCAATGTTGATCGAGGGACTTTAACTCAGTCTATACCTCACAGGTACATCAGAAAAGATAATGGTGCCCACCTCAAACGAGACTATGATAATTAAATGCCATCATGTCTGTAAAGTCCTGCCACACAGTGAGTTGTCCATAAAGGTCTCTCATTTTATTACTTTAGACCTCAGCTAAAGGCAACAACCTTGACCTTCCTCTTTGCAAGCACCAGCATCAGTTAGACTAATTGTGCCTCCTAAGGGTTTGATATGGAGTCGCTCAGCCTTCTGTTGAGTTCCATTGTACTTGCTATCATTTAACTCACTTGCATACACAGCACTGCTTCAGTGGGAGGCCCGATCTGAAAGCAAGGAATGTGATTTATGCAGTAGGTAGGGGGAATATGCTTCAGCACAAATGACTCCTGTTGATCCCCGAAAAGCACTGGGTCCTAACTGCCAGGCTGAATGTTCGAGGTGAGAGGATCCCACCAGCCCCTGGGAACCTCGGCCCCCTCTGCACAGCCTCATGTCCATGATTTGGCTCCCATCTAGACTCACATAACCAAGAATCTGAGGGAGCCTCAGGTCACTGGCCTAGACAAGCCTGCTTTTGAGTGCTAGAAGTACACAGACTCCTAAAATCAAAACCTGCCTGTGACTTTCCTGCAATATATGACCTTGGCTTTCTCCAAGCCACTTAAAATGTACTCAGCAGCCTGACTCAGGGCTTTGGAGTCAGGCAGATGTGGGTCAAGTCACTTGCAGCATCATTACTTAGGGCAGGTAGGATAACCTCACTGAGCTTTACTTGTTTCATCTGTAAAATCTGACAATGTTATTGACATTGTAAGCTTGCTTTAAAGATTAAAAATAAATATGTAAGGCATCTTGCATGGAATGGGGCTATTAAGAGGTTCAAACAAAACAAATTGTATAAAGTGACCAAGACTGCAAGATACATAGTAGGTCTTCCAAAAAAATTACTTTCCTTTCAGTATTGGGGTGAATCTAAGCCTGAGGCTTTTTACTCATTTACTAATTTATTCAACAAACCACTGCTAACTCTCTGGGATATAAGAAAGGTAAATAAAATTCTAAAGTTCCATGAAAACAAGATTTTTTCATTTTAGTCCCTTAATGTTGAGAAAGTATCTAGTACAGTGCCTAGAACACAGTAGATACAGAATAAGTGCTTGTTTAAAAACAAATCTAGTCTCTACCACAACTGAGTTTGGATTTGAAGACAAAATGAGGAATATGCACAAATAACTGTAGTTCCAGGTTGATTGATTCAAGTGGTCAGAGGATTATGACAGCTGTGGAAGAAATTATGCTTCGCTGGGTGCTAAGACAAGACTTCAAGAGGAAGCTAGATTTTGAATGAGCTTTGAGCAATGGATAGGATTCTTAATATGGGAAAGAAGATTGAGGACAGAGTAAGAAAAAGCTCAATCCATGGTTGAAATTTTAGAATTAAAGCTGCAAGCATCTTTTTCTATGTCTGTACATTTGAAAGTCTGTAATTCAGAAAGGCCTCCAGGAAACTGTCATTATGTGAGTGGGCAGTATTTTCCTATCTTTGGGTAGGATTACCAAATAAACATAAAATCCCTTAAAGGACTTCACTGTATTCCAATTGGCTTAGAGGTAAATAAGTTCACATATAAATTGAACATAAAAAGACTTCAAAAAGTTTGTAGAAAAATGGAATTAAAAGATAAGTTTATTTTTGAGCAAAAATTGAAATCATTCATATTTTTCACAATATGCATTTTACATGAACTTTTTTTTTTTTTTTTTGGACAGGCAGAGTGGATAGTGAGAGAGAGAGAGAGAGAAAGAGAGAGAGAAAGGTCTTCCTTTTTGCCATTGGTTCACCCTCCAATGGCCGCTGCGGCTGGCGCATCACGCTGATCCAAAGCCAGGAGCCAGGTGCTTCTCCTGGTCTCTCATGCGGGTGCAGGGCCCAAGGACTTGGGCCATCCTCCACTGCCTTCCCCGGCCATAGCAGAGAGCTGGCCTGGAAGAGGGGCAACCGGGATAGAATCTAGTGCCCCGACCGGGACTAGAACCCTGTGTGCCAGTGCTGCAAGGCGGAGGATTAGCCTGTTAAGCCACGGAGCCGGCCTTACATGAACTTATTGAAGATCCTTCAGGTTCCAAATTCCCAGAAATAAATTGAGCCTCAAATATATCTAATATTTCAGGAAGCACAGACTCACTGCTGTTGCTATTGCTACCATGTGACTGGGTTGGCAGAGTCCTGGTGGCCACAGCTGGTGTGAGCCTGACCCTGGTTGTAAGTGACAGCCTTAGCTTTCAATTTTTTTTTTCTTTTTTTGACAGGCAGAGTGGATAGTGAGAGAGAGAGAGAGAAAGGTCTTCCTTTTTGCCGTTGGTTCACCCTCCAATGGCCGCTGCGGCTGGCGCATCGCGCTGATCCAAAGCCAGGAGCCAGGTGCTTCTCCTGGTCTCTCATGCGGGTGCAGGGCCCAAGCACTTGGGCCATCCTCCACTGCCTTCCCCGGCCATAGCAGAGAGCTGGCCTGGAAGAGGGGCAATCGGGATAGAATCCGGCGCCCCAACCTGGACTAGAACCCGGTGTGCTGGCGCCACAAGGAGGAGGATTAGCCTGTTAAGCCACAGCGCCGGCCAGCTTTCAACTTTAATGACAACTTGACCTGTGCAATTTTTCCATAGAATACAGGGATGAGACAAGAATTTAGGGAAAGTTTTAGTCACTTGTGGCTTATTTGTTGTATTTGAGACCAAATTTCTCCAGGGTGAGTGATGACTTTCTATTTCTTATTGATTTTCTTCTTTCATGGAATACTTTTGAATAGTTTTTTTGCAGCTCAAGGGATCATTTGCAAGAAAATTTCCAGCCTCTATTTCTCTCTCTCTCTCTCTCTCTTTTAGGGAACTGGAAAAGGTGAAGAGTAGGGGCACAGTTGAATATTGGCCAAATTGAAACACAAACTCCTTGTTGATAAGGTTCTGATTTTTTTCTCTTGCAATTTGAACTGTGCTGCTGGAATCAGTGCAAAGATTCTTCCTGGGCGGCATTATTACAACTGACTCTTATGGATCATGAGTCTCTGGAGGCCAAGTAAAAGCCAGGGAATTCCGTGCTCACAGAGATACAAAAGACACTATCCTTCCTTCCCTTCCTCTCTGTCTACAACAACCAGTGTTCCATTTGAAGGAGAAGACACACAGATGGCCAGTGTACTAAAAACAGAACTTAGAAAATAAGAAAAGGCAGCTTAGCCTCCTATAACTTAGAGAACATCTGCACAAAGCCTACAAGGGAGAGAAAACCAAAAGAAGGCCAGAAAAGACATCCTAGCAGATTCTGCATCAGTTCTCCACCATGACCTGAATAAAAGAAGAGAGGAGAGAAAGACATCACTTATTCAGCCTTCCTCAAGAGCTCTTCACAGACCAATAAGAAGCAAACCTCACCCAAAAACCTTAAGATCCTTAGACACAGAACCTGAACCACAGTTCCCACAACTCAGCCTCCTAGTCACTTTTCCCAGGAGCTTCAGTCTTACTACAAAAGGATATTTCAAAAGCTTATTCATACACAGTTTCCAGACTCCTGAAGGAAGGGATTGTAAGGTGGCTGTCTGTAGTGGTGATCTTTATCTGAACGGTGGTCTTCCGACTGAACTCTTTTAGTCTCTGGAGTTCCTCATGAATGAGGGGGAGGCCAATAGGGATGGATATGCTTCCAATCCCAAGTCCAAATTCAACCAGTCTAATTTTATCTGATTTGTATTTTTGAACTTGCAGGTAAAGGTAAAGGTCTATTTGATTCTAATGCTAGGAAAAACTGTTTTTAAACCTCTGAGCTGGATAATGCCTCTCAATACCCCTAACCCATTCTTGCACTTGGGAAGACTGAAGGAGGGGATACCTGGTAGAGGTTGGAAGTGAGCATTGGGCACCCAAGTTTCAGGTCCCTCTCTAATGTAAAGATCTGTCTTTATTAAAAGTCAGAAATAGGAGATAGCCTAGCTCAGTATAGCAACCATGTTTTTTTTTTTTTTTTTTTAGCAGCCATGTTTTGATAAGGAAATGTATTTCTACCCTGTCCCAGTAAAATAAAACTCAGACTCTCCAGTATTTGGCCTGTAAAGAGAATGTCCAGGTGGAGAATGGCTTTTGAACCTAGAACCCTTCTTCTGTCCTTCAGGTTTCTGACTCTCGCCTTCCTCTTTGGGTTTTCTCAATTTGCTCAGATCTTCTGCATACAATGTCATGTACTACCAGGGGGGCTGCTGCTACCCAACATTCTTCACTCTTCTTTAAACATCATCTCATTTTTACATAGAATGGCAACAGGTCACATCCACAGATTCCTCAACTGAGACAAGACTGGAACTATCAAAACAATTCAGTGCTAGGTAAAAGCAGAAGGGGAAAAAATCAGAGTACAAATCATTTAAATGATATAACCTCCACAAAAAGTGGGCTCTGATTCTAGCAAAACTGAGTTGTTATCAGAGATTTTTATCTCTTCCTGTTTTCTACAATCTATGAATGGCTATGAGCTAATATCTAAACAGCTAGCTCCACTTCCCAGGGTCTTAGCCAAGGCCCTCACCTCCAAGCTCCCATCCAGTAGCCACATCTACCACCCAGAACTTTCTCTTAAACATTGCAATCTTCCCACTAACAAGGCCAAAAGAAAGCCCCCTATCCTTTCTATCTAACCTTGATTCTGAGACACATTTCTTGCCATGAATTGATGAAGATGATGTCATTCTCCAAGGGAGATTGCCCGCTATAAACACTAGTGTGGCTTTACGCTTTTAGTTCAAAGAGCCTACCATTATCTTGATCCTTTTCGAACCAGTTGAGGGAAATTATATACCAGAACTCCCCTTATAAAAAGGATTATATTTGGCTTAAAAGTTGTGGGAGGTGTACTTCAAGAGAGAGGAAGAACAAGAGTAAGAGATCTTCCATCTACTGGTTCACTCTGCAAATGGCCACAACAGCTGGAGCTGGGCCAGGCTGAAGCTAGGAGCTTGTAACTCCATCTGGGTCACCCACATGGGTGGCAGGGGCCCAAGCACTTGGGCCATATTGTGCTTCTTTCCCAGGTGCCTTAGCAGGGAGCTAGATCAGAAGTAGAGCAGCCAGGACTTGAACTGGTGCTCATATGGGATGCTGGCATCACAAGTAGCAACTAAACCCATGGCACCACAATGCCAGCCCCTTGAATGCTTGAGCCTTGAAGTTTATCTTAATCCTTAATCTAAGTCTGTTTCTGGACAATAGATGAATTTTTCAATAATAGGAGAACTTGCAGGTCTAAAGGGCAATCCAGGGAATGAAGAGAGATACCTTTGGTTGGTTGCTTCATGATGGAAAATTTGGAGATTAGCAGTATCTAAAAATGGACCTTGCCATGATGGCTGTAAATCCTTCCTGCAACTGCCCTACAAAATATTTAGTAAAGTCTTCAATGCTCATTTGTACTTCTGTGTGAATGAATTCTTTTGGGGGATTGACTTACATATCTGACTGGGTCATATTTGGTACAACACAAAGCACCACTGGAAGAAAACAAAATATGGGAGTACGTAGGCCAGGGAGAACAGGTCCTCAGAAGATAAGTGTTGGGAAATATAGGTGGGGGATAGGCTTTTTCCAGCCTGTGAGATTGGAGATATGAGGCAAGTTTAGCTGGATCTTATGGGTGAAGGAGACCCTAGCTGATTTCAGAGCTACAGTACAATAAACTAGAAATACAGTCTTTCAGTAGCTTCCCATTGTCTAACATACACACTCCTTGGTGGGGAAATGCTTCTACTCCAAACACTTTCCATCTTTCTTCAAACATCTTTCCATTTGCCTCCTAAAATGGTAACAATTCCCTACCACAGACTCTATAGCTAAGACTAGAATTTTCAAGGCAACTAAATATTAGGAGAGAGTAAAAAGGGAAAAACATAAAAGTGTAAATCATTGAAATGATGCCTCTTCCAAAACACAGCCCCTTAAAATCTGGCCTTGGGGCAGGTATTTGATGTAGCAGTTAAGATGCTGCTTGATATGTCCACATCCTATATCAGAGTGCCCAGGTTCAAGACCCAGCTCCACTCATTCCAGCTTCCTGCTAATGTACACCCTGGAAGGCAACAGGTGATGACGCAAGTAATTGGGTCCCTGACACCCACATGGTAGACCTGGATTGAGTTCCTCATTCCTGGCTTTGGCCTGGCCCAGCCCTGGTTGTTGCAGGTATTTGGAATGTGACTCAGAAGATGGAAGATCTCTTCTCTGTATGTGAATACATCTGTCTCACTGCTTTTAAATAAATAATAAAAGAAAATATTCCCACAAATAAATAAGTAAATCAAATATGGCCTCCTCAGTTTTCCCTGGCTGTCTCCCTCAGCACCGCTATTCTTCATGTTACATTGCAGCATCATCACCTGTAAGAAGCCTCAATGGCCATGTTCTCACCCACCATGTAGGACTGACCACTTTTTCCTTTTTGTCTCATTAGAGAATAATGCTGCAATAATTTTGCAAGCATCTATGGACACATGTGTCTCCCCCAATAGATTGTGCGAATTGCTAACTTCAGAACCTAGTAAGTGCTTAGAGAGTAGCAGAATCTTGAAAAATGTTTGTTAGAGTTTAAATCATTCCAGAGCTAGTTGTTAAAATGGAAGAGAAGCAGAAAGGTTGAGTTGAAATGCCAACCCTCCACTACTGGCAAGACAATCCTGGGAAGGTTCCTCAATCTCTCAGGATCATCCTTCAGTGATGGCTACTTTGGGAGCTGAAATTTAGTGTGTGAAGTAACTGGTCCGCAATAGGTACATAGCAAGTTAGTTATTGTTGTCATTGGTATCCCAATGGCTTTTGAGATTCTTCTTTTTCAGCAGTGTAACCATCCAAAAGGTGAAATATTTCAAAGAAATAGGTGAGAGGAGAGCTGCTGTAACTTAGAGGTACAACCTCAGAGCCCTATCACCTTAACTACTTTCCCATATAAACCCAGACCATTCCTATCCCAGAAGAACCTCAGGTCTTCCAGAGCATTGGGTAACATCCGCTGCCTTAAACCAGGTAGGAGGCCTACAACTGGTGGCCTGGGTATTATAAAGTAGCATAAAGACAGAGCATTAAATAACACCAAGGCTTATAGTTTAAAAAGCTATTTCCTCTCCAATTATTTTTTAATTTTTCCAATTCTGTTAGGAGGAAAGTCTCAGTTTGAGACCACTACATCTTCATTTCCTCTCTTACTCTTCCTATGCACCAATATTAAAAGGCAGTAGGCCATGGGCTCAGAACCTTCAGCAGAAAATAGTACTTGGTTAGAATTAATGCTATGGGGCTGGCGCCGTGGCTCACTTGGTTAATCCTCCTCCTGTGGCACCAGAATCCCATATGGGTTCCAGGTTCTAGTCCCGGTTGCTCCTCTTGCAGTCCAGCTCTTTGCTGTGGCCCAGGAAGGCAGTGGAGGATGGCCCAGGTGCTTGGGTGCCTGCACCCGCGTGGGAGACCAGGAGGAAGTACCTGGCTCTTGGCTTCGGATTGGCATAGGGGGTGAACCAACGGAAGGAAGACCTTTCTATCTCTCTCTCACTGTCTATAACTCTACCTGTCAAAAATAAAAATAAATAAAAATTTAAAAAATAGAATTAATGCTATGGATTTGTTCAGTTCCTGTCTCTACCTGTATCATGCTCTGTTAAGTTTGAACAAATTATCTGATGTTTTATTTTTTTAAAGATTTGTTTGTTTATTTGAAAGGCAGAGTTACGAAGAGGCAGAGACAGGGAGAGAGAGAGAGAAAGAGAGAGAGAGAGAGGTCTTCCATCTGCTGGTTCACTCCCCAAATGGTGGCAGTGGTGGGAGCTGATCTGATCTGAAGCTATAAGCCTTGAGCTTCTTCCAGGTCTTTCACATAGATGCAGGGGTCCAAGGACTTGGGTCACCTGTGGCTGCTTTCTCAGGCACATTAGCAGGGAGCTGAATCTGAAGGGGAGCAGCGGGGACTCAAACCAGAGCCCATATGGGATGCTGGCACTGCAAGTGGCTACATCATCCTCTATGCCACAGCGCCAGCCCCAAGTTTCACGTTTTTTATTTGTGAAATGAAAGTAACATTGATTACTTCACTTGTGAGGATAAAGCCAGATTCATTCTAAAAGTTTATTAAGAGTCCTCAATGTGTCCGTTAGCCAGGTGGATTAAAGTAAGAATCAGTTAGACGAGATAGCTATCCTCATGGATATTCCAGTCCAGAGGGAGATGCAGATAAACAAAGAGAGAATTCATGTATATCAATGTAGTCTGATAAGTGCCTCTGGGGGCACACAGACTGCTGAAGACACACTCAGGAGGAATGTTCAACTAGGACTTGGGAGTGAAGATAGTTAAAGAAGACATCTTGGGGAAAATGGTAGTACAGTTGAGTTGTGAAGTAGAGTATTGGAAACAAAAGAGGAACCAAATGTGCAAAAGATCCACAGGTGAAGAGCACTGAAATAAAGTATGCTGAGTACTAGTATAATGTCTGGAACAGAGCTGCTAATCAATGGGTGGCAGTCTAGAGTTACTATAATGCCCTTGGCTTCAAGAAGTGCCAGATTTATCTCTATAGCCTCACTATCAAGCAGTTTCTGGTAAGTAGTGGATATTCACCAAGTGTTGCAAAGTGAACTACCGAATAAGCAAATGGGTGAATGAATGAATGAATAATTTTAGTAATTTCTGTCCGCTGCTGGGGACCAGTCCCTACCATAGGCATATTCTTACTCAAATGTTACCTAGGATAATCTATCCCCAATACTGCAGAGAAAGCAGCACTGTATCCTAGTTCTAGACTTAGAGATCACTGGATTCTGCTGGAATCACATGCCCCTCCCCATCACCTCTAGCCCAGCGGGGGTATGCTTTCCCTCCTTAGGACAATAAGCTACTAATGAGATCTACACAGCTGATTTTTCTTGGAAAATCTGTGTGAATGACATCTATTTATTATCACAGAGAGTTTGGCAATTTTCTATATTGTGAAAAAACGTGACTGGGGCTGCCTTATCTCCTGGAGCCATATCTGAGTATGCCTCATGGACCAATGGAGCAAATTAGCAGGTAGGACGTTAGGCTCACTAGGCTAATCCTCTGCCTTGCGGCGCCGGCACACCGGGTTCTAGTCCCGGTCGGGGCACCGATCCTGTCCCGGGTGCCCCTCTTCCAGGCCAGCTCTCTGCTGTGGCCAGGGAGTGCAGTGGAGGATGGCCCAAGTGCTTGGGCCCTGCACCCCATGGGAGACCAGGAGAAGCACCTGGCTCCTGCCATTGGATCAGCACGGTGCGCCGGCCGCAGCGCGCTACCGCGGCGGCCATTGGAGGGTGAACCAACGGCAAAAGGAAGACCTTTCTCTCTGTCTCTCTCTCACTGTTGACTCTGCCTGTCAAAAAAAAAAAAAATTGAGAACTAATTAAAGAGAAGTCTGAGGCTAAAATTAATACAAGGAGTAACATTGAGCATGTTCTTTTCACCAGACATCCTGCTCAGTGCTGTAAATGCATAACCCCATCCTCACACAGACCCTTGGAAATGCATACTGATATAGTCCACATTTTACAGGTAAGAAAACGGAGGCTTAGAAAGTGAAGTGGCTTGTCGAGGTCTGAGGTGGCTGGAATCAAATCCTGTTAGTGCCATAGCAGAGCTGGGACTCTTAACCTCTTTTTAACCACTGTGTCATGGGCAAAAATAGAAGGAGGAGGAGAGTGATTCAGCATGATGCTGCACCTGGAACATCCAACAAAATCAGGGACTTGCTAAGAAAATGTGTGCCAGACTTTGTTTTTGTTGTCTTTGGGAGCCTCTTAGACCACTGAACAAATGTTTATTCGGAAATTGTAGAAAAGATAAGAGACAGAGTGGAGTAGAGCTAAGCACTCAACTAATCTCAACAATAGACTTTTTTTTCCTATTTGAATCACATCATCTGAGACTGCAGTGTGACATCGCCTTTACCTTGATCTGCAGTAAATCAGCTGCCACGGTAGCCATGGGGTCAGGCCCTTAATGTGGCTGAGTTAGAGTTGTTTTTGCCTCTGGAATTATAACACAGTGCCTTACTTTGTAATTTTTAGTCTTATTTGGCAGAACTCTTCTTTCCAAATATTACCCAGATACTTCTTTCCAAATCTTACCTAAACACTAGAGAGCCGTGCAAAAACTACCAAGAAAATCTTTTCTTCGACACGTGCTTTCCAATCCTTACATACGATTGGCATTCAGTTCTAACCCTGTGCCATCCAGCACTTGGCCCCTTTGAACGTAGCTGGGCTCTAAATTATTCCTTCAAGATTCATTTTGAGCATAAATAACCTCTGTCACTCACTGAGGGCCTAATCAATGTGTATGGAGCAGATTGAACCAAGTTGGGAAGTTCGTGTGGAGCCACCAGGGTCCTGTGAGAGCTCCTGACCCAGAGCGCGAAGCCAGTACAGCCAGGCTGTGCTCCCTTCTCTCTGCCAGCTTCACTCTCTATTTCCAAGCTGCCCGGTATCACTGGAAAAAGTCACCTGCTGTGATTAGTGTGACTCAGCTGGGCCCTCAGTGCCACTCAGAAATCCTGACTGATCCTGGTTGACTCCCTGTCACAGTCGTCAGAGCACATTTTCCAACTGCTTCGACTTGTCTTAAGCCCCTAACCCATGACAGCATCCTTGCCTGTGTCTCTTTCTTTGCTTAGAAGACAAGTCATAGGGGCCAGCACTGTGGTGCAGCAGGTTAATGCCCTGGCCTGAAGTGCCAGCATCCCACATGTGCGCTGGTTCTCGTCCCAGCTGCTCCTCTTCCAATCCAGCTCTCTGCTGTGGCCTGGGAAAACAATAGAAGATGGCCCAAGACCTTGGGCCCCTGCACCCGCATTGGAGACCTGGAGGAAGCTCCTGGTTCCTGGCTTCAGATCAGCGCAGCTCTGGCCGTTGTGGCCAGTTGGGGAGTGAGTGAACCATCAGATGGACGACCTCTCTCTCTCTCTCTCTCTGCCTCTCTTCTCTCTGTGTAACTCTGACTTTCAAATAAATAAATCAATCTTAGAGAGAAAGGAAGGAAGGGAGGAAGGAAGAAAGAAAGGGAAGGAGAAGGGAGGGAGGGAGGAAGAGGGGCCAGCACATGGCATACTAGGTTAATCCTCCTGCAGTGCGGCATCCCATATGGGTGCCGGTTCTAGTCCTGGTTGCTCCTCTTCCAATCCAGCTCTCTGATGTGGCCCGGGAAGGCAGTGGAGAATGGCCCAAGTGCTTGGGCCCCTGCAACCACATGGGAGACCAAGAGGAGGCACCTGGCTCCTGGCTTCGGATTGGCATAGTTCCAGCTGTTGTGGCCATTTGGAGAGTGAACCAATGGAAGGAAGACCTTTCTCTCTGTCTCTCTCTCTCTCTCACTGTCTGTAACTCTACCTGTCAAGTAAATAAATAAAATCTTAAAAAAAAAAAAAAAAAAAAGGACAGGTCATATTGACTTCCTTCCTCCCTGTCCTTTAAAACCTCTCTGTTACTTCCCAGCCTTTCCTCTTTCCTCCCTGTCCTTTCAGAGAGGCTCATTTCCTGAGCTTTGTGAGGTACTTCTTACCATCTAGAGAGAGCCTGTCTAAAAATTAAGCTATGCCAGAGGAGAGGAGAGTTGAGAAATATAGTGGAGAGTGGATATCAGAAAAAATTATGTGAGCCCTTGGTTCCAGACCTGCCTAAACCCACTTGACTTCTGGAATCTTTTTTTTAATATATAGATTTATTTATTTATTTGAAAGTTAGAGTTACACAGAGAGAGGGAGGCAGAGAGAAAGAGATCTTCCATCCTCTGGTTCATTCCCCAATTGGCTGCAATGGCCGGATCTGTGCCGATCTGAAGCCAGGAGCCAGGAGATTGTTCCAGGTCTCCCATGCTGGTGCAAGGACTTTGGCCATCTTCTACTGCTTTCCCAGGCCACAGCAGAGAGCAGATTGGAATTGGAGCATCCGGGACTCAAACCGGAGCCCATATGGGATGCCGGCATGGCAGGCAATGGCTTTACCCACTATGCCACAGTGCTGGCTACAGACTTCCGGAATCTTAATTGCATTAGCTGTTAAATTCCTGCTTTTTTTGCTGAACTAGTTTAAAATAAAGGGTCCTTACTAATATAATGTTATTTTATAATATGGGTGTATTAAAATTAAAATTAACTGAATCCCTAGTATTAACCTTTAAACTGTTTCAATTTGTTCTATCTTAGCAATAGAATAGTAAACCTCTGTACATATAATCCTAATGCATGACTGGTAGTTTAGAACACATTCAAAGAAGTACATTTAGATTACATTCTAATGTATTCTTTAGACTATATTAAAGAACCCCACCAATTTAATGCAGTGCAGTCTTGCTGCAACTCTATAGCTCTGCTAAACTGCCTTTTCCTAGGTCACTAAATATCTTCTAATTGCCTGTCCCTATGACTCCTTTTTGTATCCCTGTCTTGTTCATCCCTTATCCATTCCTTTTACTTGGAAAACATACTTAGACTTCAAGCAATCTTTCTCCTAGCTTCTTTTGCTTCTTCCAGGATTAAACTTGGGTACCAATTCTAAAGAATTGGTAGGACTATGAGAAGTGTGTTGAGGTGGATTTTTAAAACCACAACCAAGCTTAGCAGAAGAGTATATGATCAATTAGAGATGAAAAAGGAAATGTAGCTGGCCGGTGCCCTGGCTCACTAGGCTAATCCTCTGCCTGTGGTGCCGGCACACTGGGTTCTAGTCCCGGTTGGGGCACCGGATTCTGTCCCAGTTGCTCCTCTTCCAGTCCAGCTCTCTGCTGTGGCCCAAGTCCTTGGGCCCTGCACCCGCATGGGAGACCAGGAGAAGCACCTGGCTCCTGGCTTCGGATCAGTGCGGTGCGCCGGCCGCAGTCATTGAGGGATGAACCAACGGCAAAAGGAAGACCTTTCTCTCTGTCTCTCTTTCACTGTCCACTCTGCCTGTCAATAAATAAATAAATAAGAAAGAAAAAGGAAAGGTAGCAACAGACACCGCAGAAATAAAAAGAATCATCAGAAATTATTACAAAGAGCTGTACGCCAACAAAACGGGAAACCTAGAAGAAATGGATAGATTCTTAGACACATACAACGTACCTAAATTGAGCCATGAAGACACAGAAAACCTAAACAGACCCATTACCAAGATGGAAATTGAATAAGTAATAAAGGCCCTCCCAAAAAAGAAAAGCCCAGGACTGGATGGCTTCACTGCTGAATTCTAAAAGCTAGTTCTTTAGTGAGTCTCCTAACCCATGTTTTCCTCAAGGGGTTTTTGGAGCTCACAGTTTCAAGGAGAAAGTCATATTAAGTCAATAATTAACCAACCTGATACATGCAATGACATCATGAAGATACAGGAAGTTCCTGAGAGACTGAGGAAGTTTCAGAGAGAAACATGGTGTACTCTTCCACAGCTCTTTGAGCTGGTCCAGCATGACTCCCTGCTCACTGGGGAGGGAGGGCCACCAAGTTGCGAGGAAGTGCAGCTGCTCTCCAAAGTGCATTTCACCCTTTAACCGTGTTCTTCCAGCCCTCCCCTATGATGTTCTGTCTCAGCTTCTCTCAAATCCATTCCTTCCTCTCCAGCACCCAGTAAGCCAGCACAGTGCATGACAAGAGGCCTCCCTCCAACTGTGTCCCAAAACACAGAAGTCTGTGACAACTGGAAATTTGCACATTTGGGAAAGAATATTTGGGCTAACTACCACATTTCACTCAATGTTATTTGCCTCTGCCTTCCTGTCTATTGTGGGCCTCTTTAATTACCGTGGCTCCATCCAGAACTCCTTATCTTAATGACTATCAATGTTTTGAATTCCTTGCTTTTTTACCCCCCAAGTTTAATGGGAAATGTTTCCTGTCAACATTTATTCTGTCTGCTCTGCTGCTTGTAACTCCAGCCATTTGGTAATCTTCAGTGAATTGCATTAATAAGAACGAATATTTCTTGTTTCAGGATCACAATGGAGGTGAAATAAGATTGAGCCTCAGGTTCCAGCGCATAAATTTGAGCGCTCCCATAACACAGCCTAGGAAGTGTAGTTGTATCTGTTCCATGTTATATTTCCACTCTGTGTCTTCACAGACCACATTGGATATCTTCCAAGAATATGATTTGGGGGGTCAGCATTGTGGTACATCAGGTAATGCCTCTGCCTACAACACCAGTATCCCATATTAGGTGTCTGTTCGTGTCCTGGCTGTTCCATATTCAACCCAGCTCCCTGCTAATGGCCTGGAAAAAGCAGCAGAAGATGGCCAAGTGTTTGGGTCCCTGCCACCTGCGTAGGAGAACCAGATGAAGCTCCTGGCTCCTGGCTTCAGCCTGGCCCAGCCCTGGCCATTGTGGCTACCTGGGGAGTAAACCAGTGGATGGAAGATTCTCTCTCTCTCTCTCTCTCTCTCTGTGTGTGTGTGTGTGTGTGTCTCCCTCTCTTTAAGTAACTCTGTATTTCGATTACATAAATAAATATGTAAAAATATACAACATACAGTATATAATATATAATTTGATGAGTCCAATTCAATGCTCCATTAACATCTCAGCCCTTCTCTTGTTACCCAGTGAAAATTTCTAACCCATGCTTTCCAAATATCATTCTGTCTTCCACAGGGCATCCAAAGTTTAGATACTTCTGTCCCCACCTATGTGATTACAAAGAGCATCAATGCACCACCAAAAACTCCATGCATCTCATCCTAGCATTCAAGGCCCTACAGTTTGATAACCTTTTCTTCTGAGATACGTGTTCCAGACTCAGGTGATTTGAGTTCAAATTCTGGCTCTTACACTTCCCAACAACGTGACTTTGAGCAAGATAATTAATATCTATGTGTTTTGGTTTCCTGCTGAGTGAATGATAGAAATTGCATGAAGTCATTGAAAGAATCAAATGAGATAGTACATAGAAAGCATTTAGCTGAGTGCCTGACCCATAGGAAGTGCTTGTGGTAGGCAGAATGGTTACTCTAAGATGTTCACCTCCTAATCCCCAGAACCTGAGAAAGGAATAGCTCAGCTATAACTAAGGTTAAAACCTTCAAATGAAGAATTTATCCTGGATTATCAGAGAGGTCAAATCTAATCACACAAACCCTTAAAAGTAAAGAATTTTCTCTGGTTAGAAGTAGAAGAGATATAGCAGAAGGAGAAGTGAGAAAGGTTCAAAATATGAGAAAGATGGACTGTTGTGGTCTGAAGAATGGAGTGGGCCACTTTTTTTTTTTTTCAGCGAATATAAATTTCCAAAGTACAGCTTATGGACTACAAAGGCTCCCCCCCCCACAACCCCCCCCCCCCCGCAACCCTCCCCTTTCCCACTCGCCCTCCCCTTCCATTCCCATCAAGACTCATTTTCAATTCTCTTTATATATAGAATATCAGTTTAGTATATATATATACATTTCAACAGTTTGCCCTCCCATAGCAACACAAAGTGAAAAAAATACTGTTGGACTACTAGTTATAGCATTAAATAACAGTGTACTTCACATTAATGACCGAGATTCTGCAAAATAATTTAAAAAAAAAGATTGATTATTTTTCTATGTAATTTCCAATTTAAAAAAAACAAGGTTTTTTTTTTTCAGTTTCAATTATCTTTATATACAGGAGATCGCTTCAGTATATACTAAGTAAAGATTTCATCGGTTTGCACCCACACATAACCACAAAGTGTAAGAATATTGTTTCAGTACTAGCTATATCATTACTTCACCTTCAACAGCCTATTAAGGACAGATCCCACATGGGACGTAAGTACACAGTGACTCCTGATGTTGTTTTAACAATTTAACACTCTTGTTTATGGCGTCAGTAATCTCCCTAGGCTCTAGCCATGAGTTGCTGAGGCTATGGAAGCCTTTAGGGTTCGCCGTCTTCGATCCCATTCTGACAAGGCCATAGTCAAAGCGGAAGTTCTCTCCTCCTTTCAGAGAAAGGCACCTCCTACTTTGATGGCCCCGTTCTTTGGAGTGGGCCACTTATGAGAACTGCATATAGGCATCTAAGGGGCTAAGGGCAAACCCCAACTACCAGCCAGAGCAGAGACTTAGCCCTAAACGTGCAAATAACTGATTTGACCAATAACCTGAGTGAGCTTGGAATTGAATTCTTCCCCAGAGCCTCCAGTAAGAAATGCAGTCTGGTTGACATTTTGATTTCAGCCTGGAAAGACTCTTGTTAGACTTATCTCATGCAGGAATCTAAGATAAATTTGTGTTGTTTTCACTGCTAGCTTATGGTTCTTTGTGATGACAGCAATATAAAGCTAACATATTGATCAATATCCGCTATTATTTACCAGACACACAAGATGCCCCAACTCACCAGCATTCTTCTTCCAGTCTTGGGGAAGTTGCTTTCCTCAGTCACCTTGAAGGCCTTGTTCAAGTCCACCTCGTCCATACCGTCTTTGATGATCTTTCCAAGAGATTCCCTCAGCTTTGAGCTTCCAGAGAACAATAGTGTGAGTTTTACTTCTTCCAAAGTTGTTTTCTGTTAGAGCTGCTTACTACTAAGCAGCTCTGTATTTTTGCTCTGCATATGAGGGTACTTCAAAAAGTTCATGAGAAATGGAATTTTTTAGTGCAAAAATATTTTGAAGGGCTGGCATTGTGATACAGCAGGTAAAGCCACCACCTGAGATACCAGCATCCTGTAAGGCATCATTTTGAGTCTTGACTGCTCCACTTCCAATCCAACTCCCTGCTATTGGCCTGAGAAAGCAGCGGATGATGGCCCAAGTGCTTGGGGTTACACATCCATGCGGGAGACCCTGACAAAGTTCCTGGCCCAGCCCTTACCATTGAGGCCATTTTGGAGTGAATGAGCAGATGGAAGATCTCCATCTCTCCCTCTCTCTGGCTTTCAAAGAAATAAATCTTCAAAAACATTTCTTTGAAACCCATGCATCATTTTTTCATAATACACATTTTCCATGAATGTTTTGATGGCCCTTTGTATGCATGGATTTCAACCTTTTTTTTTTTCTCCACCAAAATAAGCCTATCTTTTAATTCTATTTTCCTTCCACAAATAATTTTGAACTACTCTCATATTTATCACATATTCCATTCAGAGATAGCTGGGAGGGGGAAGGAAAACTAACTTTCACTTGTAGTTTTCTGTTTCAGGTGCTATGCACATAGATTATTTTATTCAATCCTTATAAAGACTCTGAAGCATATATATGCATATTTAATACTCATGAGTGGCTCAGTAAGACAAATTTTTTCAAAGCCCCACAGCCTGTAAAATGAAAAATGGTGATTTGACTTCTGGTGAATTCAGGTCTGCCTGATCCTAAATGTGCTGTTCTTTCCATAGTATTATGCTATTTTTAATAAACATTGTCTTGGGCATCATCACATTGGACATTTATATAGCTCTTGAGTGAGCAGCTCATGCTAACAGTTACCCTTTGTTTTAGTATCCTAATTTTAAAGTTCAGTCACCGGGAGACACAATTAGATTTGAGCTCTGGATTTCTGACTGCGAAATCACTTTTGCATTCTTCTCACCATACCACATCTAGTTCTAACCAATATTGACAAATTAAACGGGCAGCATCAGGCTTGTGCATGTACTCTCCCTTTCCTAAAATTACTGCAAGGCAGTATTTCTAGCATCTCTGAGTCAGATTTCAGTTATTTTTCTGTCTTGATTATACACACCACACCTTCCATTGCTGGCTCAAATTAACTGCAAATTGCATTTGTGTCATGCTGACTTCCAGATTACCACACCCAGCTTCTAACACTAGCTTCTGCAATGTTAGGGCCTCAACACATAAGCCAGCTCCAGTTTCCTTTGTTTGGGATCTTTTGGTTGGTTTTAATCAACATGACTTTTTGAAAATTGTGGTAAAATATACACAACATAAAATTTACCATTTTAAATATTTTTTAGTATACAGTTCAGAGGTACTAGTACCTGCACATTATTCATATAACTATTCATCTCTAAAATACTTTCATCTTTCCTTGTCTAAACCCCACATCCATCAAACAGTAATTCCCCTCCCCACTTCCTCCCAGCCCATGGTTCTCATGATTACTTTCTGTCTTTTTGAACTTGACTAAACTAAGTACCTCATATAAGTTGAATCACACAATATTTATCCTTTTGTGACTGGTTTGTGTCACTTCACATAGTGTTTTCCAGGTTCATCCATGCTGGAGCATGTATCTTTTTTGAGACTGAATAATATTCTGTTGTATGTTTTCACCACATTGTATTTATCCATTCACTTGTTGATGGACACTTGAGTTGCTTCCAACTTTTGTTATTGTGATAGTGCTGCCATGATCATAGGCATACAAATATTTGAGTCTACTTTTTTTAAGATTTTATTTATTTATTTGACAGGTAGAGTTACAGACAGTGTGAGAGAGAGAGAAATGGAGAGAAAGGTCTTCCTTCCGTTGCTTCACCCCCCAAATGGCCACAACGGCCGGAGCTGCGCTGATCCGAAGGCAGGAGCTAGGTTCTTCTTCAAAGGTCTCCCATGCAGGTGCAGGGAACCAAGCACTTGGGCCATCCTCCACTGCCCTCCCAGGCCACAGCAGAGAGTTGGACTGGAAGAGGAGCAACTGGGACTAGAACTGGTGCCCATATGGGATGCTGGCGCTGCAGGTGGAGGACTAACCTAGTGTGCCATGGCACCAGCCCCAAGTCTCTACTTTCAATTATTGGATATACTCCCAGAAGTGGAATTGTTAGATTGTATGGTAATTCTGCATTTAACTGCCCTATAGCATGGGTCAATTAAAGAAGATAAAGGAGAAAGTCTTGATACTATGACTTCATTCAACTAATTCAAAAAAACACTTATTGGGCACCTACTTTATGTCAGTCATCATTCTTGGTACTGGTGGCTAAAGAATTGCTACATCATGGAATGCGTTATTGAGAAAAATTATGAAATTACTTTATTTTCAAGAACTTCAGAAATAGGACAATTTACATTTAGATGTGTACAGAGGCAGACAGGGAGAGATAATGATTATTGCACCTAATGATACCAGGGTGTCCACAACGAAAGATATCAGAGCCCACTCTGTTGTCCCATTGAGGCAAGTAGGAAGGAGTCATTAAGTCATCTCAGGAACTCACAGAAGTTAGGGTTGGTGCTATGTGTTTTTCATCATCCCATCCAATCCCCAAACACTTTTTCAGAACTGTGTCTGTCATCAACAAACTCCTCTTTATCCTCCTTGCTCCAACTCTCCCTCTCCTCCTAGCCTCGCTGAAACTTGCCTCCCCCAGATAACCTCTCAAGGCCATGTTCTCTCTCACACCAAGTGCATCTTAGGGCTAGGGGGTGGGGTGAGTACTCTTTTTCTCCCATTACTGTTTTAAACCATTTGTCCCTCATCCTCTCTCAAACACTACAGCTCCTTTGAAGCCCTTGTCTTCGGGTCATAAATATGCCTTGTAGTTGTCAAATATCTGCCCCTCCAGTCTCCAGTTACTCATCCTCTGGCTTGCACTCGAGGCTTTAGGTCTATTCTCTTCCCCTAGTTCTGACATCTCAGGGTACCTTCAACACACACATGAACAGACTCTCCAAATCCCTGGCCTCTCTGTTCCTTGCCTTTCTCACCTTCCTCGGACACAAACATCTATTCCCATGGTCACACCCTAGACCTTGTCATCAGTGGCCACTCCACCCTGATTTCAAACACCCTACTCCCTGACAACCACCCTTATCAAAACTGCTGGGCTACTGGCCCTATTGCTTTTCTATTATCCTTCACCTCTGTCCTCACATCCTTCCTTACCTGGTTAAACAACCTCTCATTTGCAATCACTCTCAATCCCTTTCTTCTTAGTCTCTCCCCTCACCTTTGTTTCTCCCCCTTTCCTGCTCCCCATCATTCTCACGTAGAAAAACTTCTGCAGACACTGAATCAAGTTATCTGCCTGTCTGTGCCTACACCGGAGCAGCTGAATGTTCTTGGCAGGGGGTGGAGCACAAAACAAATTCCATATGTTTCATACCCACAAACCTCAAGTGAGCACTGCCTAAAAAGCCGACTAAACTTCCCAGGAAAAACTCATTTGCCACTCCCAAGCCAACTCATTCATGCTTTTTCTTTCTCCTTAATTATCTCACTTCCATCCTGTCCACTTTTCCCTCTCAATTGAAGACCATGACTCGTACTTCTCTGAGAAATTGCATGCTATCATAGAGGAACTTCCTTAAGTCACCTCCAATACAATGTATACTCTTCTTCCTGTTAAAGTGAAAGAACTATCACTTTTCTATTAATACTCAATCTCTTTGCTTGTGCTCTGCACTTTATTTCCTCTGGGCTTCTTAAGAACCACACCCAGGGGCCAGCATTATGGCCCAGAGCAAGGCTTCCACCTGCAATGCTGACATCTCATATCAGAGTGCTGGTTCAAGTCCCAGCTGCTCCCTGCTAATGTGCCTGGGAAAGCATCGGAAGATGGTCCAATGTCACCAGATGAAAGGCAAAAGGCTGTGAAAGCCATGGGGTTCTTGTCTTCATGCAAGAAAGAATTCAGGCGTGATAGAGCAGAGTGATAAGGCTTTATTGGGATAGGGCATCCGTCAGAACAGAAGGGACAGACAGAGAGTGCCCAGTTGCTCAGACTGGGGGAGAGTGAGGTTACATGGTTGAATGGAGAGAATACCCCTGGGGGGCCAGGTGGGCGGCTCAACAGAAAGACAGAGGACTGAGCCCGCAGTCTGTTTGGACTCCCTAGGTTTTTTTTGTTTTTTGTTTTGTTTTTCTGATATATATATATATATATATATATATATATTCTTACTTTTATTTAGTAAATAAATTTCCAAAGTACAGTTTATGGATTACAATGGCTTTTCCCCCCAATAACTTCCCTCCCACCGGCACCCCTCCCATCTCCCACTCCCTCTCCCATTCCATTTGCATCAAGATTCATTTTCAATTCTCTTTATATACAGAAGATCAATTTAGTATATATTAAGTAAGGGAGTCTGTTTACCCACCTCCCCCTTTCCTCTAGGACAAAAGATGGGAAGGGTTTGTTGGGTGAAAATTAGCAAATTCCTACTCAGATTTGCTGGTGCTGGACAGAGTACAGGGGCTTCCCTTGGGTGGTGTCTGTGAAGGTTTTATTGCTGCATGTTATCAGGTCAGGTAACCTATTTGGTTCTGGGGAGAGAATTCTCTTGGGAGCTTCCCTGGGAGGAAGGGCTGGGACCACCTGGGAGGTTATCAGGGTCTGAGCAGGACTTTGAAGTGCAAAATGCTGGGCTTCTGGAGCTTCTACAGTAGGTGCAGGTCTTTAGACCTGTCTCCACACACATAAGCTAAATTTCTGACTTGTTACTTCACACAACTACTTGGATCCCTGTCACCCACCTGGGTGAGAGACCTGGATGGAGTTCCAGGCTCCCGGCTTTGGCTTTGCCCTGCCTTGGCCATTGCAAACATTAGGGAAGCAAACCAGCAGATGAGAGATTTCTTTCTCTCTCTCCCCCTCCCTTTTAAATAAATAAATCTTTTTAAAGAAGATTTATTCATTTATTTGAAAGGCAGAGTTACCGAGAGGCAGAGGCAGAGAGAGATTTTCCATCCACTGGTTCATTCCCCAATGGCCGCAATGGCCAGAGCTGCGCCAATGCAAAGCCAGGAGCCAGGAGCTTCTTCTGAGTCTCCTACACAGGTGAAGGGGAGCAAGGACTTGAGCCATCTTCTACTGCCTTCCCAGGCCATAGCAGAGAGCTGGATCAGAAGTGGAGCAGCTGGGGCTCAAACCAGCACCCATATGGGATGCCAGCACTGCAGGTGGCAGCTTTACCCACTATGCCACAGCACCAACCACCAATAAATAAATAAATATTTTAAAAATACAAAACAAGAAACACAGCTCTTTGGTTATTTCCTGCACCCCCTGTATCAGCAGTTCTCAAAGTGTGATCTGAGAATGTCTGGCAGCCCTTCAGTCTCCCAAAGCTGTTCTTCCCCAGCCTTCCCCCAGCCTCTGTCAGAAAATGGTACCAAGCTGGGGCCAGCTCCACCAGTGGCACTGGCATCCAACGTGGGCACCGGTTTGTGTCCCGGCTGCTCCTCTTCCAATCCAGCTCTCTACTATGGCCTGGGAAAGCAGTAGAAGATGGCCCAAGTCCTTGGGCCCCTGCACCCACATGGGAGACTGAGGAAGAAACTCCTAGTTCCTGGGTTCAGATCAGCCCAGCCCCAGCCATCGCAGCCATTTGGAAAGTGAACTAGCAAATGGAAGATCTCTCTCTGTCTCTCCCTCTGTCTGTAACTCTCTTATATAAATAAGTAAAATATTAAAAAAAAAAAAAAAAGAAGAAGAAGAAGGAAAGAAGGAAAGAAGAAAGGAAGGATGGAAGGAAAGAAGGAAAGAAAATGGTACCAAGCTAAAGCCTAGAAGTCATTCTTGACTTGACCTTTTCCTTCATCCTAACTTTAAATCCATCACAAAGTCCTGTCAAATCTCTTTACATTGTGAACTGACCTCTGCACTCTCCTCCCCATCCCTGGTCTCAGTCACTATTATCTCTCCCCTGAACTGGTATAATCGTCACCTAACAACAACTCTCACTGCCTCAGCTCATGTCCCCCAGTAGCCATGCTCCACACCACAGCCTGGGCAGTCTCTAAAACCTCATTTCAGGCATGTCATTCCCCCATCTCAATCAGCTGACTGCTGTCCATGGCTCATAGAAAAAAGCCTCAGGTGTGGCACACTCTGGCTCACGGCATCTGCTCACAGAGCCCAGCCACTTTCCTTCTCTTCTCTGAAGAACTCCAAGCCCTTCCCTGCTCCTGGCTCTCATGCTCATTTTCTCTGCCTGGAATGCCTACCCGCCAACTCCATAGATAATGATCTTCATTCGCAAGATCTCCCTGACCAGGGTATCCTGAGCAGCCTGCCTCTGCAGATGATTTTACACTTATCACTTGATTATTTCTTTTATTACTATTACAATCTACAATTATCTCATTTCTTTCTTTATCATCTGAGTTTCTCTTGGTCATCCCTGAATCTCCAGCACTCAGAACAATGCTTCCTCAGCCAACATTGCTTAAATAAATAAATGGGTAACTGAATGCATTGTTAAATATTTGTTATATGCCATGTTTCTCAAATGCATTATCTCATTTAATCAACATAACCATCTTATCAAGAACTGTTGCTATTATCTTCACTTGACAGGAGAATAGAGGTTCAGAAGAATTACTTGCTCAGTCACTTAACTAGGACTATCTTAGCTCAAGCTGCTATCACAAAATACCATAGATTGAGAGGCTCACACAATGAAAATTTGTTTCTCAAAATTCTGGAGGCTGTAAGTTCAAGATCAAGGTTCTAGCTAATTTTTGGTGCAGGCTCTGCTCCCAGCTTGCAGACAGCTACCTTCTTGCTACATCACATGGCCTCTTCACAATGCATACATGTGAAGATAATGAGAGAAGTTACCTGATATTTCCTCTTAAAAGGACACTAACCCTATTAGATCAAGATCCCCACCTTCATGACTTTATTAACCTTACTGATTTCTTTGAGGCACCATCTCTATGTACAGCTGCACTAGAGCACATATGAATTTGAGAGGGGACACAATATTGAGTCTTTAATACCCACAGAGCCAGGATTCAAGCCCAGACTTATCTACCCCCAAAGTGCATATTCTTAAGCACTGAATCATGAGGCCATATTGCCTCTGGGTTCTCTAATTCTATTCCTGTCCTGAACCTCTGTGTTGCATACATTGTCAGGAGTTGCTTGTCTGGTTTTCTCAAGGTGCACACCTTCTTGGGAGTTAGGAATGAATGGTGGAAAGCCTGGCTTCACTCTTCGCTTCCTGGAGGCAAGAACTTATCAACTCTGACTGTGTTTTGGTTTCTCCACAAAGAGAATACGGCCAGTAACAGAAAATATTTCTAGGAATTCCTTTCAGGTGATGAAACAGAGAAGAAAGCAGTCCTCAGGGAAGCCCACTAAATGTTTTAGAGCAAAAATATTGCGTGATTCTAATGTCTTCTTGTGGTAAATATATCCCTGAGTAACATTAACAGCTGCACGGATAAGGGTGAGAAAAAGCCATTACAACCCCCAAATGGTGACACAGCCTGTGGGAAAGGCCCTCGCATGGCTGTGACCAATATTTTCCCCTTCTTCCTCATGTTGACTCATCATGCTTTTGTCCTGGTCTGTTTGTTTATTTTGCTTTTGCTCATTTGCTCTATAGGCTGGAAGCAATTACGTAAGGGAATCATTGCAGCAGAACGCTGATCCTGGTGAGGTGAATGTTACCCTGTCTGTAAGTTCTCAGGAATGTAATTTATCCACCTAAGATCAATGGACATCTGAAGTTAGTTTAAAAATTTAATAACAACAGCTAACATTTAGAACTGTGTACCAGGCACTGTTCCAAGTACTACAGGTATATTAACGTCTTTGACCTCTACAACAACCACCTAGAAGTTGATGATTCCCCCAGGTAGATGCTATCAAGTCATTTCCACAGCTACTGAGGAGCCAAGCTGGGATTTGAACCAAGGGACTTTGGCACTACAGCCTGTGCTCTGAACCATGACAATACAAGGTCTCTCCTGACAACACAGAACTCTGCTTGTCCCATAGTCCCAAGTGCTGACAAATGGGGCTATCCTAGAGTACAGGGAAAGGGAGTGCAGGGGTTCATGGGAAGGGGAAAAGTCAGGGAGCACTGTTCTAGGAAGAGAAATATATGGGATCTGCAATTACCACCAAAGAGGGTGGGATTGGTCCCTGACCCAGGGCTCCCACATTACCTGTGCTGTCCACCCTCTCATAGCACTAACCATCCTGCATTACAAATATTGCTCAATTAACTCCTGCAAAGCAATGAGTCCTTCCAGGGACTGCTCAGTGCTCCCTCAGCACACACTCACCTGGAGCAGGATAGGCACCTGGACCATCACTGCACTACTGAGATCCTGGGGCCTAGAATAATGCACTTCAGAACAGGTGCTCATAAATGAGTAAATGTTGAGGAGATGAGCTTGGGAAGGTGAAGTTACCAAGCTCCCATGCCTTTGCCCTTGCCCCTTTATCACTGTGCACCCGTAGCTCTGTGCCTCTATGGTAGCTGGTATCATGGTAACTGCAGGTCCACTTGCTTGGCTAGCTACCTACAAACCTGTTATGTAATGGTTTGGCTTTGGGCCACTTTTGCCTGTAGGTCCATTAAAGCAAATGGAGGGCATGGCTAAGTGCAGCTGCATGTGGATGGATGTGGACACATATGCAGTTATTGGTGGATATGAGGCTGTGTGTGACTAGGAGTGGATGTATGTAGATGTCTGCGTGTGCGTCTGACCACCGCCATGGGCACAAATGTGGATATCTCCTGTGGTCCCAATGCTGTCAAGGGCTGGTGGCTGTTCCTTGTGTATTTCTTACCGCCATTGTGAATAAGGAAATATTACCCTACAAACAGCTCTGCATTGTTCTCTGACCTGTAGGAATCTAAATCTGATTGTCTTGGGCCCTAAACCCTGGGAATACAGTAGATGAAGTAGGCCAGGACACACTACAAAAAACACTGGAATAATGTTTTTTGAATGCTCCTAATTTCTTTACCTTTCTTGTGTTTCCCCTTAGCACAAGGCCCCTTGCTATGCTTTGGTTTTGGTTTTCTTCCTTATTGGGGTTTGAATGTGCCCCCCAAAGTTCACCTGTTGAAAAATTTTGATATTTATTTATGTAACTCATTGAGAGGGGGAGGGAAAGTGAAAGGGAGAAAGAGAGGACGTGAGAGAGAACTACTACCTACTGGCTCACTCTCCTAAATGTCCAAACAACTGAGGCTGGGGCAGGGCCTTAGGAGCTGAGAATTCAATCTGGGTTTGCTACATGGGTTCAGGAACCCAACTGCCTCAGCTATCACTGCTTCCTCTCGGGACTACTTAGCAGGAAACAGAGTCAGGAACCAGGGCGAGGAAACAAGCCCAAGTACTCCACTATGGGACAATTGCTAAGCTAAATGCCCACATCCATGTGTTGAAATTTAATACCCAATGCATCAGTGGGACATTTCTAGTTCATGAAGGCCCTGGCTCAATGAATGGATTAAAATAATTGCCCCAGGAGTGGGTTAGTTGTATGACGAGTAGACTTACTATGTAACAGAGGCCTCTCTTGCTCTCTCTCACATGTCATGTGATGCCCTCCACCGTGTTATGACAAAGCAAGAAGGCCCTCGCTGGATGTGGTCTGTTTATCTTGGGTTCCCCAAACTCCAGAACTATGAGAAATAAATTTCTTTTCTTTATAAGTAGTATTCTGCTACAGCAGCAGAACATAGAGCAGAACAGTCTTTGAGCAAGACTTCCATGTGTAGTCTGATCAGAAAGCTTGTTCTCAGGCCCCAAGTCACTGAGATTCTGAATCTGTTCACAGGGTTTTTAGAAACATTTGACTGGAATATAAAGTGCAACCAGGAAAGTACACGTGTAAGTGGGCAGCTTACGGATGCTATACAAGCTGGATATACAATGCACCTAGTACCTAGGACAACAGCAACAAAAACCCTCAGAATATTATTAGAACATTCTGGGAAGTTTTAAATAAATAAGCATATGCAGGCCTCCTGAACACTGAGAAAGACTATAGGAGTGAATAGCAAGAGAGATTTTAGAATGTAAATCTCTCACGTGTGTGTGTGTGTGTGTGTGTGTGGATAACAAGGACAAGAGAACTTGGGAGAGAGTAGTTCTGTGCCCTGTGGGAACCCCAAGGTCAGAATAGGTAACGTTGGTTTTGGGGTGGGGAGTGGAGAAGGCCAACAGTCACCAACTGGCCTTCTGGGTACAAGAGAAGCAGAGCTTGCAAACTCCCAGCAGCTGAAGAGGAACCCTGATGACTTAATGGAAGGAAAGCCCATGGATGCCGGCGCAGGCCTTCAGGTTATTAAATGCTAAAGCAAACAAGCTTCCAGAGCAAATCTGACCCTTAGGCAGATTCCCATTTCCAATAAGACACATGGCCCTAATACAGGTTCCATCTGAACCAGCCTAGATCAAAGCCTTCAGAGATCCTTCTTGTCTCTTCCTCCCTCTGTTCCCGCCCCTCCCCCAACACACACACACACTCACTCACTCACTCACATACCGCCCAAGACTTACCTTGGATTGTTCTTTCCCATGCTCTGACTAAAGTCTTGAACTGTGTGTCAGACCTACTTCATTCTTGAAATGCCTCTTTTCCTCCTCCTTTCTCACTCTTCAATTTTTTATCCCAATGTTCAAGCTTAATGACAAAATTAAAGTTGTGAACCTGACCTTCTACCAAAAAAATTAAAATACTGAGCAGTGAATGGGGGAAGAAGAGGCTGAGTTATCCTGATTAACTCTTAGTTATCTGTTAGCAGATTCCCAATGGCTTCTCTATTTTCCCTCTTACATTGCAAGTCCTCTGGAGCCTCATCTTTTAACAAGGTTATTGATAGGGGGAGTCTACCCTGGTTCAGATGAAGCCTATAAGAGGAACAGATGGCCTGTTGCAAACAGGTGACTCTGATTAAGGCCCATAGGGCCCTCTGTCTTTGCTCTGGAAGCTTGTTTGCTTTAGTGGTTTAATAACCTGAGGGCCGGCACCTGGCACCCATGAGCTTTTCTCCCATGGAGTCATCAGGGTCTCTCTCTCTCTCTCTCTCTTTTTAATTTATTCGGTGCTGCATCAATCCGAAGCCAGGAGCCAGGTGCTTCCTCCCGGTCTCCCATGTGGGTGCAGGGGCCCAAGCACTTGGGCCATCCTCCACTGCCCTCCAGGGCCACAGCAGAGAACTGGGCTGGAAGAGGGGCAACCAAGACTAGAACCCGGCGCCCATATGGGATGCCGGCACTGCAGGTGGAGGATTAGCCAAGTGAGCCATGGCACTGTCAGGGTCTCTCTTTAGGTGTTGGAAGTTTATGAGCTCTGCTTCTCTTACACCCAGAGGGCCAGAATGGGGAAATAGGGAAGTCATTTTGGCATTGGATATTTTTTAAAAATTTTTATTTTGTTTACTTTTTTTTTCATTTATTAAACTTTTATTTAATGAATATAAATTTCCAAAGTACAGCTTATGTGTTACAATGGCTTCCCCCCTCCCATAACTTCCCTCCCACCCGCAACCCTCCTCTTTCCCGCTCCCTCTCCCCTTCCATTCACATCAAGATTCATTTTCAATTCTCTTTATATACAGAAGATCAGTTTAGTATATATTAGGTAAAGATTTCAACAGTTTGCCCCCATATAGCAACAAATTTACTTTTAAAATTTTTAGTTCTTAACATATTCAATATAGTTTGTAGATACAATTCTAAGAATATAATGACATTCCCTTCCTCCTTCCCTCCCTGAAATTGGATCTTAAACGGTTTCTCTAGTTTTGTAATGTTAAGTCACTAACAATTCCTCTCTCTTTTTTTTTAAAGTACTGTATACACAACAGAGGATTGGAAATTTTTCTGTTTACTGAGTTTGGCTCCTGAATTCTTCTCCAAGAATTTGTTTTCTGTGGGAAAAGAATTGGAAGCATTTCACAATGAGTTTGGGAAAGAGTTTCTTAGGCCACGTAAAGATTTCAGATGAGAAAGTTTCTGCGTAACTACTTGGTCTCCTAGCCAATCAGGAACCAAAATGACAGTCTCCATCCTGTGGTCCTGCAGAGAGCTCAAGCAAAGCCACTGCCAGACAGTCACACGGAGGTAATTTTCACATTCTACTATTCACTTACTCACTCATTTATTTGACAAGCTGTTATTGCCTCTGTACTATACATCAGGCACTATGGGAGATGAAAAATCACCAAATGCAAGCTCCCTTCCTAATGTCTCCTTTCTGTCTCTTGGTAGGGACACTGATAAAAGAAAGGAATGCAGACTTCTAAAATTATCTTTCCATTCTACCTGTCCTCTGTCTCCCCAGTGTCCAGTTAGAAAGCTTCATATTTAAGGAAAAGGTGATTCTTTTCAACCTGGGTCTTCTATCAGTGTCATTGTTAACATCTATACTTGTTTTCAGGATGACTCTCATGGGCCTAATGAGGGTGAAGAGGCTCCCTGAGCTTTGTAAGTCATATGACATATTGAAGCAAGCCCCCAACCTCACAGGAACTGTGGATTACAGAACCTGTTTATTTTATCAGAACAACCAGCTTAAGCTAACCCGCCTGCTTTGCAGAATCAAAAAATCAAGGGCTCCACCCAGATTGTTCTTTCTAGTTTTCCAACTTTTGATCTCACTCCAAATTAAATGTTGTAGCAGTTCACATCAGCAGGACGATGGTCATTCTGGAAAATTCAAAGAATGGCTCTGCCATGTGTTGAAAAGTAGGTACACAGCACTGTGGATTTTGGTAACAACTTGATTCAGCCTGCACTGCGCCTTTAAACTTTTCACACTGACATTTTCTCCAACACACAAACATACCTCAAATTTAAATACTCATGAGATTCAACATTACTCTTTAACGCAGCTCAGGTGTGTGTACCTGGTTTTAAAGCAAATCCAGTATGTGAAAGTGGATGTGCACCCACCCAATCAGGAGCAAGAGATGTGCTTTATAGAGGAAGTCTCTACCAGAGGAATTTTCATAGGATTCTCTAAAGGGGATAAGCTTTCCTAGTGTACTTACACATTTTGTAAAATTTTAAATTTACTGTTTAGACATCATATTACTACATAAAAAGAAATATCAGCTCAAATCAGGCTTTTTTTTGAACCTTTACCCATTTCTAATGGAAACCAATGACTTGTCAACATCTGGCTGGCACTCACTGCCCTGCCTAGATGCTTCTGAAGCAAATTGGCTATAAGACTTAGGTCAATAGTTACTCATTTGTCCAGCCCTCTCAGACAACCCCTGCCTCTTTCCCAGACTTGAAATCTTTCTAGAATTTCTGTAATGTTTGTACTGCTCAACTCCAACTCTGTCCTAGAAATGGTCTTGGTTTTCTTCACTGTACAAGTTCATTTATGTGCCAGGCCCTCAAGAAACTTCCTAAAATTATTGCCGTTGATGAGTGGAATGAGAAGGAGTTGTCATTGTTGTGAATCAGTGTCTTTAAGTCAGCAAGGATTCATTAGAGTAAGATCTGATTTGGGTCATAGGGCAGTGTTTTGTAGCAGCCTGTAGTTAGGTTTATTATCAAAATAACAGTAGGAAGTAAAACACCAGATTTAGGTCTAGACCAGAGGGATTGCCCTATGAATGCGCAGGTCTATGAGAGTCAGGACATTCTCTCCTTCTGCTGGCCTTCATCCTCAGAAAACATGGTAGTAGCTCCTGAGGGTTGCCTCAAAGTGAAGCCAACACAGAAGAAAAATTAAGTGATAGAGAAGTCCAAGTCCTGATGACATTTCTTGAACCTTGGGGCAAGATCTATTTTTAGGACTTTTCAGTTAAGGAATAGGTAAATCCAATTCGTGGTAACTATTATTTGCAACAGAAAGGTCTTCCCTCTCAACTGTTTTTTGTTTTTTGTTTTTTTGCTTCACATATCAAGATCTATGGTTGCTTCCTCCATAATATCTCAAATCCATCCGTCATGTCCATATCAAAGTCCATAATCTAGTTCTGGTTCTCATAAATCAATTCTATTGCTTGAATGTTCAATCTCAGTTTATATCTCGGCCTCCACGTTCTTCTCTCCTGTATACCTTCATGGAAGCAGCCCAATTCATCCTATAAACCATAGATATAATGAAGACACTCACTACACTGCCCCAAAACTTTCACTTACTGCCCACTGCTTACTGGATAAAGTTAAAATGCCTTCCTCTAACATTCTAGCCTTTCATAATCCAATGACGGTTCCTATTTTTCCAAATTTTATTTTCTGCTATAGCTTCCATGCAATTTATACCCAAGTGTTTCTTATTCTGGTTGGGTATTCAAGTCCTCAAAACAAGTTTTATATAGAACCCAGATGAACCTGCCATTCTCACATCCAAATATTCCAACTGCCAGCTTCAATGACATCTGTCCATGAAGCCTTCCCACATCCCATAACTTGAAACTATCTCCACACTCTGAACTCTTCTATCCCCTGAGTGCTTCATGTCTAAGGATTTTACCCTATTACTTCTTCTTACCTTCCTACATTTTATGATAGCTCCTTATACATATGCTCCACCTAGTCTATTTTCTGTCGTTCTTCCCTCCCAGACAGCCACTGTCCAGATTCAGCAGAGTCTGTTTCAGATTCACTTACACGTTCCCTATCCCCTTCCCTGATGCCTAGAATTTCATGTATGTTTATTAGATTGGTAAAAATAAGTGGATGAAGAGATTGCTTAATATATTTTTAGGAAATCTGCTTTGCAATAAATACAAAAAATAACTCTAAAACAACCTATCCTAACATAAACTAGCTTTTTATTAAATTCATGATGATTCTTAAAAATTGGCATTTATAGTACTAAATTTCATACTGCCCCCTTGATTTTGCATTATAAATTTGCCAGCACAAAAGTAAATTTTAAGTAAATCTTTGGCATAGTTCTTACAAATTCTAAAATTGTCATCTTGATGAGATCAAGTACCACATTAGAGTGTAATTGGAAAAGTATCTCATGACCAACAGTTCTCTTTGAATCATGTTAATAGAAGCAATGACATGAATTTAAGCGGTGAGTTACAGTTTACAAAATGCTCCTACAGACATGACTTCATTTCTGTTTCACAACAACCCTATGAGATCAGAAGGGTAGGAACCGTCAGTCCCGTCTTACCAGTGAGGAAAAGGTAAGATCTAACAGAGGCTGAGGAGGTGGCAAGTTCCCATAACTAAGCAGACAACTAGGACTAAAACCCAAGACTTCTGACCCTAGTCCAGAGCACTTGCAACTATTCCATGCTATTTACTTCAGGCTTAACAAGGTAACTTCGTTCCCTTGACAGTAATTGATTTAGCGTAAAACTTGTGACCATTGACTTCTAACATCGCAATACGAGGTGAGGTCTGGAGAGTGGTGTAGTTTTTCTTGCTCCTAAGAGACATAAAAAGAGAACCCTCTTTTTGATTTCTCATGAATGCAGTCATCAACAGTCTACTTGTTATTTCTACTTCCATCTTGCCACAGTCAGCACAGAAGAAGGAAAAGTCGACAGACACAGATGGAGCCTTGAGTGCCTCTCACTTAGAGGCACCCTGTCCTTGAACTTCTTTGTATGTGAAATATTTATTTCCTTATTATTGTTTAACCCAGTGTGAGCTGGGGTTTACCATTACTTCCATGTGTAAGCATGACAGCAGAAATTATATGGAAGAATTTATGATATATGGATTTCGGGTAGAGAGTCCTGGGTTTCAGTACCCTCTCCAACACTTCAAGCTGGGAATGTTATTTAACTGTTCTTACTAGGAAGAAGACGGACTTGAGTGGCTACTGCTCAGGGCTATTTGATGAAACGTAATAAGCAGGGAGTGGACATTTGACCTAGTGGTTAAGACACTGGGACACTTGCATCACACATAAGACTGCCTGGAATTAGGTTTCAGCTTTGCTTCTGATTCCAGCCTCCTGCTAACTCACACCCTGGGAAGCAGCAGTGATGACTCAAGTTCTTGGGTCCTTGCCACCCACATGAGAGACCCAGAATGAGTTCCCAGCTCCTGGCTTCAGCCTGGCCCTTTCCCACAGCTGTTGCACACATTTGGGGACTGAATCTGGGAAGATTCTCCCTCCCTCCCTCCCTCCCTTTCTCTCTCTCTCTTCCTCTCTATCTCTCTCTCCCTCCTTCTCTTTCTGTATCTGTCTCTCTGCCTTTCAAATAAAATAAATAAGTTTTTAAAATGAGTAGTGGGAAATATTTGGCACATGCTAGATTATATGAGAGGGTCTTCAAAACATTGAAGGAAAATAGCTATTATGAAAAAAAAAATCTATGCTCAGATTTCGAAGCTTTTGAAGGTAGGCATTGTGGCACCATGGATTAGGCTACTGTTTGGGATGCAGTATCCCATATTGGAGTGTTGCTTCAAATTCTGGCTCCTCTCCTTCTGATTTAGTATCCTGCATTAGCCTCTGGGAAAGCAGCAAATGATGTCAAAAGTACTTGAATCCCTGCTACCCACATGTAATACCCTGAATGAAGTTTTGGGCTCCTAGCTGTTGCAGGCATTGGGGAAGTGAATAGAACATATCTATATGTGTATCACTCTGGTTTTCAAGCAAATGAAAATAAAAAATAAATATTTTTGCATCAAATAAATGTATTATTTCATTCCATTTTTCTGTTAGCTCTTTAAAGCCTCCTCATAAATGACCATTGTTGTTAAGATGCACTCCAGTGATACCAATGCCATGAATACTTTAAAAAATATTTCTTAACCTATAACCTTACACAAAACAATTTTATTGACTTATTCATTCTTTCTCCTCTAGTCAGGCAGGGATGAGAGTAAATACAAGGGGTGATCCTATCAAGTTTAGATCAAGAACACTGAACCTATGAATGAATTTCATCTCCCTAAAACTCAGAGATCATTGGGCAGGGTTGGCCAGGGATGAAAGAGTTGATAGTAAAATTATGCAGCTGGACTTGGGAGCTGCTACCAAGACTGGAATTTGCCTTGATGTCAGCAAACAACCCTGCAAGGAATAGTCTTACAAATCAAAGACTTCCCCATTTAGTTGCTGTTACTTTTCCCACAGAAAAGTTTTTAAAGACTTAACAGTTCAATTTTATTGCATTGTAAAAGAGAGAGAGAGAGAGCATAGATAATCTCACTTACTAGTATGCTATTTACAATAGTTGCCTCTTATCTGTGAGGGATGAATTCCAAGGCCACAGTGTATGCCTGAAACTACAGATAGCACCAACCCCTCTATAAAATCATCTTTTTTCCTATACATCCATCCATACAATAGAATTTAATTTATCAAGGAGTTGCAGTAATAGATTAGCAACACTAATAATAAAATAGAATGACTAAAACAATATACTATAATAAAAGTATGTGAGGGTGCTCTCTGTTTCTCCCTTTTACCTTTTCACTTGAATGTAGCACTTGACGGATTCTCTGGTATATTCGAGTTGTCAGCATCACTACTCTTGCACTTTGGGGCCACTATTAAGTGAACTAAGGGTTATTTGGACACAAACACTGTGATGGCTGAGACAGTTGATCTGATAACATGGACAGCCACTAAGTGACTAACGGTAGGTAGCTCATACAGTGTAGATACACCGGACAAAGAGATGATTCACATCCTAGGCAAGGTACAGCAAGATGGTATGAGATTTCATCATGCTGCATAGACAGTGTTTAATTTAAAGTTATGAGATGTTTACTTCAGGAATTTCCCATTTAACATTTGTGGACTGTTGGTAACTATGGGTAGCTGAAACCACAGAAAAGAAAACCTCAGATAAGTGGGCAGGGTTGGGGGCACTACTTGTGCAACTGTGAGGTCATCATAGTTTAATCCATTTAGGTATCCTGGGTCTTCCTGGATGGGCTATAAGTGACTTTTTCATTCTAACATTAAAACAAAAAAAAATCATCATTTTGTTGCTAAGAAGAATGTATTTTTATTATTAGAGGCACAATCCTCACAACACTGTGATGGGGCGGGCCCATTGGAGACACAGTTAACAGGGCCTCTGCCTGTATTGAATAAAGACACAAAATGCCTGTGTGCTCCAGGAAAAGCCAGGGGACCCAGGAGAGCGTCCACTCAGAGTGTGAGGCTCATGGACTTGGCGGCTTCAGAGCTGATGGTTAACAGCTTGGGGCTGTGTCTTGGTTTCCCAATGGTAGGGGCTTTTGGATCCCACAAGATCTAGGGCCCAGTGTGTGTCTCATTCATTTTTGTCTGCCAGAAACTCAAATAAAAAAAAAAAATCACTCCTCCTTGATGGAAGTCCCCACCTGCTTGTGTCAGTATTGGGATCTCCTTCCAGTGTGATCTTCATTGCTTCTGCTTAGGTGACAGAACCTCCTCTTCCTCCAGGAGCACAGGCACACAGCTCCAGTGGAGGGCACCTGTGCAGCTACCAGGGCTGACATCATCCTGCCTTGATGGGGTAAGTCCCACCTCCTCCCCCCAGAGCCTAGGGAAGGGCTTTCTCTTAGATCAGCACAGCCTGAGTAGGGCCTCTTTTGTATCCAGCAGGAGAGCTAGCCCTCTGTGGTGCTCTACACGGCTTTCAAGTGGAAAGAACACGAATGATTATTCTTGTGGTTTCCCTAAGCTGTGTGCTAAGGGCAGCAGGAGCCAGGTGATCCTGTGTTTGAAATAAAACAGGTTACTTCTCTGAAAGAGCAGGAAGCATTGCCTCTCCCTGGGCAGGCCACCTTTAGCTTGCTTCCAAAGGTGACAAGTGGCTGCCCTTTCTAATGATGCCAGTGGGGTGCTCATCAGAGCAAACAGCCTGGCTTCTCAGCAACTCATGTCTTTGAAGACAAAGCAAAGAGGCCTCTGCGTCTAAGAAGCACTGGGACAATCTGCTGAAAACTAAAAATAAGATTCAAATTTATCTCATTGTTGTCTGTTTGCAAGACTGAATAGACAGATGATTTCCAAATCAGTCAAATTAGCTCCCCTCTTGCCTTGCTCAAAATGTTTCCCATTGCTTATAGCATGATGTTCATTTTCAGTCCTACTTGTCCTGGGGTTTTGTGTTGCATGTGCAATACATGATACTTTCCTCAATTAGCCTTCATACCACTAGCTATCCATAGAGTTCTTATAATGGTTAAAATAAAAATACTGAGTAGCTAAAATAATATGAGAATCTGATACTGTGCAACATGTTAGTATTTTTATGTATTTGCTAATTTAATCATGATGGCCCTGTGAGAAGGGTATGTTGACTACTGCGAGTTTATAAATGAGGAAGCAGGCTTTCCAAATGTGCTGGTTGTTCTCTGTCTGCCCCTGTCCCATCAATTTGCCACCCTTCACTGCCCTGCTGTGTCCCAGGAGGCTAATTCTTACAGACAACACAACTGGCTCCCTCAAGAGATCAGAGGTTAGGAGGAAAAGAGGTCAGAGTGTTTCTTTCCCATTTGGCAATTGCAAGCAGGCTGCTTGCCTTGGTGCTCATGTTCCTGGGACCCAGCAGCAGCATTCCTGCTCTAGCTAGACCCTGGGTGCCCCCTCTACCCCTGTTTATTCTCTCGGCCCTGTCCTCACCTCCATATGTAGCCATTTCATTAAAGTCTCTTCATTGGAACACACGGTCTAGGGTGAATTGTGTTCCTACCAAGACCCAGACAAGAAAGGCACAAGCCAGAGATGCAAACTCATAGTATTCAAAAGTAGCAGAGAAAAATTGTAAACTGATAATAAAATAAATAAAAGTATAAGAGCCATGAGAACTTTGTAGAAAGTGTTATGAAAAATTAAAGAGCAACAAAATTATTTTGTACAGGATGTGACCCTGTGTTAGGCCTTTAAAACATGGGTAGGATGAGGAAAGTAAATGTGAAGGAAGGAGTTTCAAATATGAACAAAGATAGTGAGGCAATAAAATGCAAACCACATCTTGGGAATAGAAATGGTTCAGTTCAGTTCCAGAAATGAAGAAAGCGTATGGATGGGGTTTCTCAAACATCGTTCTTCAGAGCTCGACTCTCCTATGGAATGTTACTACCATGTTGAAAAAAGATTCTACCATCGAATGAGACTGGATCACTTTGAGAAAAATGAGCTTCAGCAGATTTCCTTAAAGGACTTCTGAAAGCGTTTGAAATGCTGATATGCATATATATCTGCCTCTGTTTCAGGAACAATGTTTTAACATCTTCCAGAAGTATGGCAGGGAATAGTTAGGGAACCCCATTTGTCCAGTAGGATTCTAGAATCCCACTAAGCAATTCAGAGCACACGGCAGAGGCCACATTCAGAGTCTACTCTAAAGGGTTCTACTGAAAGTTGACTGAAATGTCACAACTCATGGGCAAATGACACCAAAAATGCCATCGTGTAGCCACAGCATAAGTGGTGAAATGTAATTAGCCAAGTGGAAATTGAATTTGTTATCTTGATCTTAAGGAAATATTGGTGAACAGATGTTAAACAGAAGTTCAGATGTATATCCTGGAAAATAGCAGAGGCCCAGTGGCAACATTTCCTGTGCAGTGTGCCCTGCTGCAAGTGTCTGGCAAGCCAGACTATTTCAGAACTGATACTTTAAACTGATTTGAATTTTATCAATGAATTCAACCAGTCACTTACTAAATAAAAAAACAATTTAGCCTTTACTTAAATCCAGAATCTCTGCTAGGCCATAGAGAAAAACAACAAAGGAAATCAAGACGGAGTTCCTGCTCTAACGGAGCTCTGGGCCACTTGAGCCTGATCATGTAAATGTATGTAATTACAGCATAAGAGAGAATTTCAATACAGTTCTCTGAAAGCAGAGAATGACCTACTTATCTAGCACTGAGACTTTGGAAGTCTTTCAAGAAGAGATAATATTTGAACTTAAAAAAATCAGCAGATTTGCAAGAAGGAAAAGGGAAAAGCTCATGAAACACATTGAGTTTAAATATTTAGGCCTCATATTTTTTTTAAACTTTTATTTAGTAAATATATAAATTTCCAAAGTACAGTTTATGGATTACAATGGCTTTCCCTCCCCCCATAACTTCCCTCCCACCTGTACCCTTCCCATCTCCCGCTCCCTCTCCCATTCCATTCACATCAAGATTCATTTTCAATTATCTTTATATACAGAAGATCAATTTAGTACATATTAAGTGAAGATTTCATCAGTTTGCACCCACACAGAAACACAAAGTGTAAAATACTGTTTGAGTACTAGTTATACCATTAATTCACACTGAACAACACATTAAGGTCAGAGATCCTACATGAGGAGTAAGTGCACAGTGACTCCTGTTGTTGACTTAACAAATTGACACTCTTGTTTATGGCATCAGTAATCTCCCTAGGCTCTTGTCATGAGTTTCCAAGGCTATGGAAGCCTTTTGAGTTCGCTGACTTCGATCTTATTTAGACAAGGTCATAGTCAAAGTGGAAGTTCTCTCCTCCCTTCAGAGAAAGGTACCTCCTTCTTTGATGGGCCTCATATTTAACTACACAAAAGCTTAATCCTTATAAGACAGAATACAGTATTTATGGATAAATATGAACATCCATTGAAAATAAAAGAATTTCCAAGCATGCCTTTTAAAGCAGAGATTTGAAAGAAAACTTAGTACTGTAAAATCCTCCTTTCTCCTCCATTCCTGATGATGACACCCAGCACACACGTACATCAGAGAAGCCCAGTGCTGGCCTCTGGAGACTTTTCAAGTTCAACCAGAGAAAATGAGAAACACATAAGTTATTTTAAAATGTTTCTAATTTTTCAGTTTAGCATAGTACCCACAGTATACAGGAAGTCACTAGTGCCAAAGCCTATTTTTCTTCTTGATAATTTTAGATTGCCATATTCTTTTAAGAAGAATTGGAGTAAAGCTTTTCCTTACAGTACAGCTTTCGTGGGTTTTGGGATCCCATATGTACCAATGTGACAGTTTAGCCCCACAACTATCTTACACGTTAAGCTGTTATACATTACATCTCCCATATCTATACTCAGAGTTGGCTTACTACTTATGCTCTCAAACATTGGGAATGAGTAATCTGTATTTAACAAAAAACAGAAAGTTTCAGAAAGTTTTAAGTGCTATATAAATATGAGGGGGCTTTCAAAAAGTTTGTGGAAATGCATATTATGAAAAACTGCATAAATCTCAAAAATGTTTGCACCAAAATAAAATTTATTTCTTAAATTCCATTTTCCATGAACTCTTTCAAGTTACTTATGCATTTGTTGAATTAAGTACTGTAATGATTGTTTGTAATAGTTCATCTTGCTAGCTTTTTAAAAAAATTATGGGAGTTTGTTATGGTTTTATTTTTTACCACATGAAATTTTTAAATCCATCATTATAAGAAAAGTAAATCTGTTTTTCCATTAAAATGTTGGCAAATATATAGATGTTGGCAAATATAAATGCTGGCAATATTAGCAGCTCAACTGAGGTTTGTTGAATGAATTAATGAATGATGCCATAGAGGAGATCAGAAGAGGAGACAAAAAACACAATGCTGATTTTCATTTCAATCAGTAGTATTCCTAAAATTTATTACTAAAAAAACTTGTTGTCTATATACCAGACAAATGACAAAAAGATTTAGAGGTTGAACAGGAATTCTAAAATAAATTTCTTCTTAAAAAGATTGAACTTTTTGGCATTGATGATATGTTTTATTCATCCATTTATTCAATGATTTTTTTGAAAATATGTATTGAGAGCTCACAAGAGTAGTAGTGCTAATAATAATCACAAGTAATTCCAATTTAGAATTTATTTCCTGCAGAGCCTGTTTCATGAGCTCTATACTGATTATCTCACTGAGCCCTTACAACAGCACTAAGCTCCACAGAACAGGTGAGAAAAGGGAGGTGCAGAACTTCACACAGTTTGTCCACAGCCACCTTGCATGTAAATGAATTCGGGTTGAATCCAAGTCAGTCTGACTCCAGAATTCCATATACTTCAGCACTCCAGGACCTTATGGTATGCAGTGTTTGTGCCTAAGAAAAAGAAAAAATGTATGTGTGGATCATCCTGTCATGGGGATTACATTGTAATGCCGTAGACCAAGACTGTAAGAGAAGGTCATCAAGGCTCTCTTTTTATAGATTAGAACTCACAGCCAGTGAGGTGATGCCACACAAACACCTTTATGGCTGACACAGGTTTGAATGTCCCCATCTGTCGCATTGTCTCTCATTCCAGTTCTCTTTTCACTCAGGCACAGAGCCACAAGTCCCTAAACTATTAGATCTACATACCATTGCTAGAATCACCAAAAAAGTCATATAGAAATAACCTTTAAATATGCAAGTGTATGTCTTTAGAAATATTTTACATTGATAATTGACAGCTCTCAAGCTGAATTAAATTGTTGAAGCTATATATATATATATATTTATATGAATTTGGTCTCACGAAAAATAGGCAAAAATCGACTTTGGCTGTTAAGAGGTGTCATGGGGTCTCTCATCTTCCTGCCACCCTAAGTTTCTAATTAGTGTTCAGTTCCGTTTTATTCTCTAAAGCCACTTAACAGGTCATTACAAAGTAATTTCACAAATAGATAGAATCAGGATAGATAGAACCAGGACAGATTCAAAACAATAAAAAAAAAATAATAATAAAAAGAGTATCATCAGTGACGGATCCACTCTCCTTACTGGAAGCACAAGAAAAGCCAGATCTGGGAAGAAACCCAGCCAAAGAATGAACAAATGAGTAGAAATCACAGCTGCATTTCTTAGTAGAACGGCAGGCAATGTAAAACGTAAACACATTGAACCTGCATCTCATTGTCAGCAAAATGGCGAAAATCAGAGTCCCTCAGGTGTGGGGTGGGTGGGGCAGAGAGAGCAGTGTAGTGGGGGTGAGCCTGTACCTGGCGGGGTGTCTGCCTGCCCTGCCCACGCAGGAGGTTGAGAGGGCATGGCGCACCATGTCTCCTGGGAAAGACTCCCTAACCTGACTGCTAGCAGGCTGGTTGTGAACTTCAAGCTGATTGGAGAAGCGTAGCAGCGCCAACATCGGCTTCATCCTATAGAATTAGCATTGATCTGAATTAGCTACTGCCCCTCTGCCTGCCCTTTAAAAGGTGTGCTTAATAAAGCAGACATGATCACTGAAACTTGTCTCCTGTGCTTCTGGTCGAAGAGTGCCATGGCCCCACCATGCCTACAGCGTGCGGGCCGCACAGGTTGAGCCCGCAGTGTAGGACAAGAACACAAAGAAAAGCAAACATTTAGTTTGGGAACAGACAAAATAGCCCTGAGACTGGCAGAGGGAGGGATTTGCTCTTGGGCCCTTCCATGTTTTACATTCTTTCTTTCTGAACGATGGGGAATAGCCAACGTGTTCTTCTGACTTTAGCTTGAAACATTACAACTCCTAGGAAGAATAAGCAAGAACTGCCAAGGTGAGTTGACGTTGTGCTGGAGGACCATGTTGCAAAGCAAGGTAAGGCACATTCAGTTTTGCTTGATACGCGTTACCAACAGCTAGCTAGTATTTATGAAGGGCTTACCACGTTCACCTGTGTATTCATCCTCTCAATTGTTAGAACACCTTATTTTACAGAGGAGGAATCTATGGCACAGAAAAGTGAAGCCAGTTACTAAGTAGCAGACCCTGAAAGGGGCGTACAGAGTCAAATGTCACTGGCACTCCCTTCATCACATTGCTTCGCTGTCTTCCTATGGCCAGGCCTTTAATTTGTGCCCAGGACAATGTATGGCTTGTAATAGGTACTCAATAAATATTTGCTGGAGTAAATCCAATAAAAGTTAAGCACGGTTGAGAATCTATCCCTTTTCCACCTTCCTTCCAACTCCACCCCCAGATCCTCTATTAAGTAAGATGCTTTACTTCTAATGGTGTTTCTCCCTTGGAGGTTTGTACTTTTTTCCCCTCATTTTTATGGTAAAACATGAGTGTAAATACATTCTGGATCGTAGGGCAGCCATCTCAGACCAAGTCCTATGTTAGATATCTGTGCTATTTATTGGCACCAAGTAGATAACAAGTGTGTTATGCTAGTAAGAAAGGAATAGCAGAAATTCCTAAATGATGGATGGAATGAAAGAAAAGAGGAGAGTGAATTTAGTCAGTTTCTGGCACCTCACACAGCAGCATGCTGGAACCAACACAGCAACACCCACACCTCAGCACTCAGTACCACTGTGATGCTGGTAGTAGTTGAGGGAACACTGCTAGTTGTTTTTCTTTTAAAGATTTATTTATTTATTTATTTGAAAGTCAGAGTTACACAGAGAGAGGAGACGCAGAGAGATGGAGATGAAGATGGAGATGAAGATGGAGATGGAGAGAGAGGGAGAGAGAGAGGGAGAGAGGGAGGGAAAGAGGGAGAGAGGGAGGGAGAGAGAGAAAGAGATCTTCCATCCGATGGCTCACTCCCCAATTGGCTGCAATGGCCAGAGCTGCGATGACCCGAAGCCGGGAGCCAGGAGCTTCCTCTGCTTCTCCCACGCCGGTGCAGGGGCCCAAGGACCTGGGGCATCCTCTACTGCTTTCCCAGGCCATAGCAGAGAGCTGGATCAGAAGAGGAGCAGCGGGACTAGAACCAGTGCCCATGTGGGATACCGGGGTTTTAGGTCAGGGAGTTAACCCGCTGCGCCGCAGTGCAGGCCCCCACTGCTAGTTTTATTGCTCTGGAAGAAACTATTTGATTTATAAATTTGCCTTGGTTTCTCCAAAAGCTGCAGCAGAAGTTTAGATAGGGTTTATGTCTTTAATCATCACTGTAATATTCTAAAAGAAAGTCATTTAAGCCAAGATTGGGAAGCCTAAGAAGTATTTTAGAATCGAGAAAATACGCTTCCTTTATGCTTGAGAAATATCACGGTGTTCACGGCTTTCCTAGTTAAAACTGACTGCAAACACATCACTTAAGGCAGGTCAAACACACTTTATATGGCGATCGCGATCAGGCACACCTATTCTGAGAGCAGGCTTTGATTAGGGGAAAGGAAACTTAACGGGCTTGACAGAAAAACGTGCTTCGTTATAAGATCTGCCCTAGTATTCAGTAGCCGTGTGTGACTTCCTAGGAGTCGATAAATGTCTAAATTTCCAGGTCCTTATGGTAAGTAACGGTCATCTCTGGTTTGCGGGAGCGGGGTCAGACTCCAGCACCAGGTTCTTAAATGGCCAGGTCACCGGCGTAGCTAAGACCCTGCGGTGAGGACACCAGGGAGGCACTGGGGGAAGCAGGCCCACTGGGCGCGGGGGTGGCTGTACCTGCTGTGCCCCGACGTGGACACACGGGTGCTTCGGCCCCAAGCACCCGAGCACCTGGGTGCGGTAGACGAGGCAAGGCGCTGATGGTCCCGCCACCGGAAGGCAGCTATCAGTCTCCTGGAGGCCCCTGAGACACCCGCTGGGCTGGAAGACGCACGGTCACCTTAAAGCGCGCAAAATGTAGGTGGGGTGAGGAGCGCCCGGGTTTCGCGTCTAATCCTCAACTTTGCCGGGAAGGAAGGCGGGTGACCAGGTGCGGCCTGGGTCTGCAGCTCTAGGCTGGCTTTCCTCGGGGAAAGCGTCGCCTTGGCGAGCCGGCGGCCGAGCGGTGTTCTAAGGGTGAGGGCGGGCAGGTCCCGCGCAGGGCGGCCCACCTGCGCGCGGAGCCCGGCCCCGGGCACTCTCGGCGCCGCCCCTGCCCGAGCCGGAGTCGCGCGGCGAGGGGAGGGGGCGCGGGCCGGGTGCCGAGGGGCGGGCGGCGGCCGCCGCTTCCCCGAGGCCGGAGGCGGGGCGGGCGGGCCTCTGGAGGCGCGGGGGGCGGACCCGCCCGCTGCCGGCTCTGCTCGCCCGCTCGCTCGCTCGCACTCGGTGGCGCCGCGGGGCAGGCATGGGAGCCGCGCGCGCCCTCCCGGATCCCACACCTGTCTGAGCGGCGCAGCGAACCGCGGCCCGGGCGGGCTGCTCGGCGCGGTGAGTGCGGGCGCGGGCTGGGGACATCCGCCGGGGCGCCGGGGCAGCGAGGCGCCGGGAGGAACGGGACAAAGGACCGATTGCGCCCTGGGTGGGGTGACTGCGGCTGCTGGGGGCACCAGAGACCGCACCCGGGCCGCCGTCGGGTTTCGAGGCTGGAACTGGGGAGCTCCAGGGAGACCCCGGGGCTGCAGGGCATTTGGATTCATTTAATGTCACCCGTGGAGCGGCGATCTTGGACGCCGGGTGCTGGAAGGGTGCCGTGAAGGAGCCGGCTCCAGCAGGCTCTCCTCCCGCTGGCAACACCCCCAGCCCCTATGCACACTTCACCAACACTTACTCTCCTTGAGTTTTGCATATGATGTGATTCCATCAAGCTCTGAGCATTAATTTTTAACCCTAGGCACGTGATTGAGAACACACCTTAGCAAGCAAGAGAAGTTCAGGCAAACACAGGTTAGAAAATAGGATCTTTTCTAGTAGCGAACTATAGAAATGATCCCTGAAAGTATAGTTCTCCGGAGTTTTTAACTGATGACCATGGACTAACCCTACAAACTACTGTCTGAACTATCAACAAGTTATTGGAAGCAAGTATTTCTCTTCAGCCTGGAGCCATTCATCAAGAGTTACTAGTTTTTAAATAAAAGGGTTTTTACAAGTTCTTAAAATTTTTTTAAAAAGCGGAGTGGATTCGCTTAGATAAAGGAGCACCACTGCTCTGCTCCAGGAAACAAATCAGGTTTGTTTTCAAGCATCTGTGAGAAAGCAGCTGATAAAAATGCTGTTTGTTTTATTGCCCGTTGGGTGACACCCATGAGAATTCAGACACAGCCCTTGGCTGGTGGGAAGCTCCAGCTTGTTCAGTATCAGGGTTGGAAGAGTGCCTGCTTCTCTCAGCTCTGGACACTGAACTTGAAAGGTGCCTGTCTGTCTCTAAGGATCAGTCAGGCCAATGCCAGAGTCATCTTCACGTGGCCACATGGAAAGAGTTGAAACCAGCTGTTGCCAAATCTCTATGCCAAATTAACATCAAGATATTCATTGCATGTTGTTTCAAGATCCTGCTTGTGCGTGAGAACATTCAAACCCGGCTTTATAACTATCTGTCAAGAAAACTCTTAGGAGTGTACTGGAGATGGAATCAGGAGAAGGAACATAGAAAATAGGACAGAAGTCACCACATTTAGTCGTGAAAGTGTTTGTGATCGCATGCACACCATCTGCATACGAATAACTTCTTCACTTGTGTTTTTTTCCACTTAAATAAAGTCAAGATGTAACTTAACAAGATGCAACTAGACACTTCTATGCCTAACCTGGTAAGGAAGCATTTTCCCAAGGTTGCGACAATGGATCTTATTTTTGTAACACTGACAGTTTATTCAGGTAGATAGTGAATGTGGGCATTTTTATGTCTGTAGTGTAAGTGCCAAAGTGACCATTAGCGTGTCTGAGAACTTGTTGCCCCCAGTCTGCAGTGTGTAATAGTCTCAGGTTCTCCCGGACGTCTCTTCTCACAGGTCCTTTAGGATTTAATCCACCAAGCACTGTTGATGCATAACTCCCACTGACTCTGGGGAATTTGTTTCTCATGGTCTCGCCATTGACAGTTTTACACACTCTGTTTTTGTTCTCCTGCCAGGTTTATGGGAGACTCACTAGGTAGTTGTCTGATAGAGAAGAAGTTAAACTTCGTTTGATTGTGAGATTGTGTCTATGGTTCTGGACTTTAAAGTTCCCCTAGTTTCCTGTACAGACTGTAATTCCTAAACCATTATATGATTAAGTCTGTTTTTGCTTTAACAGGTTCTGTGACTGCAGAGTATTCAGAGAGCTTTGTTCTTTCTTAAGCGTTTGCTTTAGGAATTAGCGCAGTTTCAATGTTCAGTGTCCCTGGCCCCAGATCCCGTGGAAGACCCTTTGCCATCCTACCAATTGCTGTCCAAAACTTTTATCTTTTGAAAACTTTCCTACTGTTTCTTTCTGTCATGTCTGTTTATAGCAGTCACAGGAATTCATATGCCGTACAATGGAGAATGTATGTCCTAAGGATTCCTTTTCCCTCGCCGCCCTTGGCTGTAGCAGTTAAGTCACTTGCCCTCTGGAGGAGCTCTGTGTTGTTGCAGTTTTTTTTTTTTTTTTTTTTTTGAAGATGAAGATGCTTAACTAGAGACAGCAGTCACAGTGCCCAGTCTCCAAAGAGATTATTGTTGTTTGCACATATGGTAATGTGCAAAGTCCGTCTGTTGTATGAGTGGGCTGATGGGGTAGCAGCATCCTCAAAAGTGTAAGTATTTTTAGACAGCAGACGGTGCCTCACACTGAGTGATGGAGCACAGAGTGTGTAACCCTTCTGTGAGTCAGGTGCCCAGAGGTGGAAAAGGAATACAGTTCGTGTATTACTAAGCATAGTGAAAATATATTTGCTTACCTTAGGTTTCCATTCTGCTTTGTCATTTAGGTGAAGTGATGCATGCAAATACTTAGTTGAAAGTTTTAAAAGATAATTTATGTTTATGAGGAATCTCTACCCAGCAAAGTCTTATTCCTAGAAATGATATGGTGTGGATCTAAATTTTCTTCATCCTGGTTTAGATATAATGAGGATAGATTTGGATATCTTCATATCTTTTTTTAAAGAGTTTTTCAGACAGTTCTACAAGGATATTGTGACTCATTTGTAAAAGTGAACAAGTTTAGTTATGTTACCCATTAGTTACCTCCCCAGTTATGGGATTATAAGTGTTTCTATTGAATCTGTTTACACCCTGGAGTGTTTATGTTCAAATAAATCTAAATGGGCATAGCACAGGCTTACCTAAAGTTCATCAAAAATAAAACAATATTTGTCCTCTGAGAAATTGTTCCATTATCAAATGAATTGAGAAGTTAATGCAAAGCCACCAATTTAATGGCAAAGCTTCACAGACATCCTTGTTTGGGCTGTTCTTGTGGATGAGTCAGGATGGACTATGAATGCCTCAGGGGAAACCCCTGGTGGACAGGGGTGTTGCTTCCTCTCTCCATTTTCTTTGGGAGCTATCCTGGAAGGACCAAGTCATCCCTCTACTCAGCTCTTAAAAGCCATTCCCTATTGGAGTCCTTTGTTACCTTTGTAGACTGATTAGGGAAATCTGGTCTCCGAGATAGATAAGAGATTAGCATGATAAATTTTCCTTTCCCTTTTCCCCTGTACCTCCAACCTCCAGAATTCTTTGAGCTGATACTTTTTTTTTTCTTTTTTTTTTGACAGGCAGAGTTAGTGAGAGAGACAGAGAGAAAGGTCTTCCTTTTTCTGTTGGTTCACCCTCTAAGTGGCTGCCATGGCCAGTACGTTGCGGCCGGCGTGCTGCACTGATGCAAAACCAGGAGCCAGGTGCTTCCTCCTGGTCTCCCATGTGGGTGCAGGGCCCAAGCACTTGGGCCATCCTCCACTGCCTTCCCAGGCCACAGCAGATAGCTGGACTGGAAGAGGGGCAGCCGGGACAGAATCCGGTGCCCCGACCGGGACTAGAACCCTGGGTGCCAGCGCCGCAGGAGAAGGATTAGCCTAGTGAGCGTGGCACCGCCCGAGCTGATACTTCTGAGCAGTACATGCAGACATCGTTTGTAAATAACGCAGTTGTCAATCTGGATTTTTATGTTCCTAGAAAATTATAAAATTAGAGAATCCTGCACCTGAAAACGCCATTTAAAGAGATCATGTGGTTCAGGTTGTTCAGAATGGTTTCTAATCCACCATAAATAAACATTTTTGGGGGAAGCATTTGGCACAGTGGTTAAGACACCTCTTGATATGGCCACATCTCATATCTGAATAACTGGGATTACATCTTGGCTCCACCTCCCATTCCAGCTTCCTGCTGATCCACATCCTGGGAAGCAGCATGTGATGGCTCAAGTGGTTGGGTCCCTGCTACCCATGTTAGAAACTCAGATTGAGTTCCCAGCTCCAGAGTTCACTGTTGCAATGATTAGGGGAGTTAGCCGGCAGATGGCACATCTCAATCTCTCTCTCCCCTCCACCCACCTTTCAAATAAGTAAAACTATATTTTAAAATGTAAAAATTAATGTTTTAAAGTAAATGAGCAGTTGGTAAGGGAGTGGACAACTTAAGAAGCTTGTAATCTTTTTTTTAGGGTTTATTTATTTGAAAGGTAGAGTTACAGACAGAGGGAGAGATAGAGAAAGGTCTTCGATCTGCTGGTTCACTCCCCAAATGGCCGCAGCAGCTAGAGCTGGACTGATCTGAAGCCAGGAGCCAGGAGCCAGGAGCTTCTTCTGGGTCTTCCAGGTAGGTCCAGGGACCCAAGGACTTGGGCCATCTTCCACTGACAAGTTGATTGTACAAGTCCTTTTCTCACAGGTAGCTAACCTGGTCCCCATTCTGAGCAAAATTACCAGCATTTAAAGACTGAATTGGTAGTAATGTATAAAATGGGAGATTGCTGTAGCATTCTCTAAATGTTCTTGGAATGATTCCAGAGGTTCTTGGCATGTGATTACCCATCATTTTGCCAAAGAATCCATTTGGTCCTCTATATTTGAAAGGTCAGAGTGAGGCTATGGCAAGTGAGAGCCCCGCCAACTGCCCAGCACCCATACCCCAGGAGAGGACTCCTCCCCTCTCTCCATACCCAGTAACATCATGACTGGTTTCTAGTAGCATGGTTTCTTTTTGAAACACAAAGTAAAAAAAGACATGTCATGGTGGCAAATGTGAAATGGAGCATGCTTTAAGGCCTTTAGAAAGTATTTTTTAAACAGGGATTTACTATACAGGCAAAACAGTTGGGAAATTGAAATTAGAGTTAATTTTGCCTGAGACAGGGGTTTAATTCTTTAAGACAAGGTTCCTACATGGATTTTATGTGTGCATATTTGCACTAGTTTCAGATTTTTTTCTGCATTTATCTTCCCTGGACACCTGCCAACAGATGATTTTAATTTTGTGCAAAGGGACAAAGATAAAGACAGATGCCACCAGAAGAGTTTTGGTGCAGTTGATAATTCAAACTCTTCTCTCCCAGTGCACAACTAACATACAAATTTCAGATTTGGGGTTTGAAGATTCATGTTCTAGATGATAATATGAGCATATCCTATGTAATATGTTCCTTAGGCACACTGGAAATATACATTACCTACAATTTATGTCTCATCTCCTACACACTCTCCATACTTGCCAACTTGGACCTCTGATTCTGTGTTTTCTGTCTTAAGATAAACCAAAGTGAAACTTGGCTTACCATATCTGCTGTTCCATGCTAGCAGCAGCAACATTCTCCACATTAGTCAATGGGGGAGGGGGGAGGATGTGATGAAGAGATGGGCCTCAAGGTTCAGCCATGTGGGAGATGCATGATTCCTCCTAGTACATGTCACACTTGGCAGGAATTCTGCTGTGAGTGGGACGTTTAATCACCTAGACAACAACTTTCATAGAGAAAAGGCTGTGTAAGCTCTAGATAAGCTTAAGGGCTGGGTCCTTGGCCAGTTAATGAGAATAATCAGAAACAGATCCATGCCCCGAAGATCCCCTAGAGCATTGCCGTAACCACAGCTATTCCATTGCCATGTCTGCTGGCATCAGCGTCTCCTTCCTAGCCCGCTGACAGTCTTTACACTCAGCAGTGCTTCGACAAGCACACACAAACAGGTGCATACCCTTATATATGCACTGCATGATTTCGAGGATTAACAAAATAATTAAATGTGTTTCCTCCCCTGGAGAGGGCTCAAGGACCCTTCCTGTTTAGAAAGATGAGCAGAAGCAGAGAAGGACTCAGCACATCCCAGGAATTGACTTTTATCTGGGACTTTATTCTCCACCCCTCCATCCCTGTTCTCTCTGACAGAAGTGGAATCCAAGAGAAAGAGTCAAAAAGAAAAGATTTCAGGGTGGGTGTGGTACACACATATTTTAGAAATATAGTGGTGATGGGAATGGCATCAGCTGGACCAGATCAGATCAATGGGGGTTTTCTAGTTCTATGTAAAAGAAAGCAAAATGCACCCTGAAGTTGCCAACAGGTCTGCACCCTCAAACAGGAGAATGAAAATAATGGAGGTTGCCTCCTGCTGGCCTCTTGAGAACCACCCCCCCCCCCTTTGTCCTTCTTTGAGGATTTGATTGTGAATGAATTACTTTATCCACTGAGTCAGCTTCTCTTGAGCCAGAAAATTAAGAGCCAGTCAATTGCTGCTTTAGCATTTATGAAAGTACTTCCTTCGTCTCATCTCTGTTTTCCTTGTGGGATGACAGATCAGGGTCTTTAACACCTTTCGGGACAAAATTCAAACCCCCTCATTTAAAGCACACAGCCCTTCAGAACCTGGCTCCTGCCTGCTGCCTCCACCACTACCTCTGCTCCACCCTAGCGGAGCTAAGGATAATTCCTCAAGTGACTCACACTGTTGCTCATCTCCATGCCCCTGCACAGATGGCTGTCCCTTCTTTCTTTTTTTTAAAGATTTATTTATTTATTTGAAAGAGTTACACAGAGAGAGGAGAGGCATAGAGAGAGAGAGGTCTTCCATCCCCAACTCCCCAGTTGGCTACAATGGCTGGAGCTGCACCATTCCGAAGCTAGGAGCCAGGAGCTTCATTCAGTCTCCCACGTGGGTGCAGGGGCCCAAGGACTTGGGCCATCTACTACTGCTTTCCCAGGCCGTAGCAGAGAGCTGGATCAGAAGAGGAGCAGCCGGGACTAGAACCGGCGCCCATATGGGATGCTGGCACTTCAGTCCAGGGCGTTAACCCACTGCGCCACAGCGCCGGCCCCTGTTCCTTCTTTCTAATTGTCCATTTCTCTCCTATGTTATCCAACTTTCCTTCAACCTTCATGCTCATCCCAGACATCACCTCCCCTGGAACTGCCTCCCCTATTATCCACACTGACTTCACACCCCCTCTGTGACTGTATCATTCACATACATCTCCATCATGAGCAATCAAAATGCATCATTCAAAAAAATCTTTTAGTCACCTCACTTATTCATTCTTACATTAACACAAGCATTCCTTGGATACATTTTTTGAGGGCCAGGCTTTCTTTATTGTTTATTTATTTGAGAAGTAGAGCTACAGACAGTGGGGGAGACAGAGAAAAAGGTCTCCATCTGCTGGTTCAATCCCTAAATGCTGCAATGGCTGGAACTGGGCCAGTCTGAAGCCAAGAACCAGGAGCCTCCTCTGGGTCTACCACACAGTTACAAGAGCCCAAGCACTTGGGTCATTTTCCACTGCTTTACCAGGCCATAGGCAGAGAGCTGGATTGGAAGAGGAGCAGCCAGGACATGAACTGGCACCCATATGGGATCCGGGTGCTGCAGGCGGAGGCTTAGCCCACTAAGCCACAGCATCAACCCCGGGCTGGGCTTTCTGTACAGCAGTGCCTGGGTTCAAGTCCCAGCTCTGCCTCCAGTTGCAGCCTCATGTGTACTAAGGGAGGCAGCGAGTGGTGGCTGAGGTATATGGGTCCCTGGCATCCACATGGGAGACCCAGATTGAGTTCCAGCCTCCTGGCTTTATCCTGACCTAGCTCTTACTCTTGTAGGCATTTGGGGAAGGAATCAGCAAATGGAAGATCTCTCTTGCATGCTCTCTGTCTCTGCCTTTCAAATAAATAAAACAGAAATGTTTGAGTGCTAGCATAGGCCCAAATTCAGGCATTTAGACTATGTGGGAACAGTTTCAAACACCTGTAAAAGTAACCAACAATCAGTAGTATTCCTAATGCAAGATTAGAGCTTTAGGCTGGTGTTAAGCCACTGCCTACAACACCAGCATCCCACATAGGAGCTGGTTCGAGTTCTGGCTGCTCCACATCTGATCCAGCTTTCTGCTAATACAGCTGGGAAAGTAGCAGAAAATGGCCCAAGTACTTGAGTCCCTGCACCCATATGAGAGACTCAGATGAAGCTCCTGGCTTCAGCTTGGCCCACCCCTGGCTGTTGAGGTCATTTGGGAAGTGAACCAAGTGAATGGGAGATCTCTCTCTCTCTCTCTCTCTCTCTCTCTATATATATATATATATATATATATATATATATATATATATATAAAATCTCTCTCCCTGTGTGTAACTCTGCCTTTCAAATAAACAAATTTAAAAAAAAAAAAGAGCTTTGGGTCTTTGGCAAAAATTCTGCTGGTATACAAAATAATCCAAAGGAAAAAGAAATATTTTGTTTGTTAGAGACCTTCCTTCTTTGGAACTAAATATATAATAGTAAAGATTACTTTACATTCAAAGCAGAAAGCCTCATGCCCTGTTCCAAATGCAGCCGTCATTTGGAAGCAATACGGGTCCTAGTAGGCGTGCCTCTGCAGAGCTCTTCCTCCTGGAAGCCTGTGTCTCTCACTCAGCTGTAAATGAGCAAGTTGCCCTGAAAACTTTCCAAGTGCATGTCATAGTGAGGATGAGAGAGAAAAAAGGAAAGAAAGGGGGACCAGAGAGCTAGGAGGGGGCAGCATTTAGAATTCACCATGGAGAAGGCTCTAAAGCACGTGGAGATCAGCGCTGGGCAGCAGTCCACCTGGGAACCCTGGCAATAGGGTGTCCTGAGGGCACCTCCAACACACAAGGGAAGGAACACCTGGTTGCACTTGGGGGCACTCAGCCACAGACTGATCCCAAGGTTAAGCCCCAGCATTGTAAATGAGACCATTTCCTAAAGATTCCCCTCCACACCCTGATTCCTGAGGAAGGCGGACAGACTTGGAAACAATGGCCGGCGCGCTGCTGGGCTTCATCATCTGCTGTCGGTGAACTTCAGCCCTTGCCCTCCTGACCTGCCTGTCTTTGTTTCTACAGAATGGTGCCCAGCATGACGGGGATTCCAGGACTCCTCATCCTTCTCCTCTTCTTCCTGCTCTGTGCTGTTGGACAGGTGAGCCCTTACAGTGCCTCCTGGAAACCCACGTGGCCTGCTTACCGCCTGCCTGTCGTCTTGCCCCAGTCTACCCTCAACCTAGCCAAGCCAGATTTTGCAGCTGAAGCAAAATTGGAAGTGTCCTCTTCATGTGGTCCCCAGTGTCATAAGAGCAGTCCTCTGCCCACATATGAAGAGGTCAAGCAGTACCTGTCGTATGAAACGCTCTATGCCAATGGCAGCCGCACAGAGACGCAGGTGGGCATTTATGTCCTCAGCAGTGGTGGAGGTGGGGCCCAACGTGGAGACTCAGAGTCTTCGGGGAGGTCTCGGAGGAAGCGGCAGATTTATGGCTACGACAGCAGGTTCAGCATTTTTGGGAAGGACTTCCTGCTCAACTACCCTTTCTCAACATCAGTGAAGTTATCTACAGGCTGCACCGGCACCCTGGTGGCAGAGAAGCACGTCCTCACAGCTGCACATTGCATACATGATGGAAAAACCTATGTGAAAGGGACACAGAAACTTCGAGTGGGCTTCCTCAAGCCCAAGTTTAAAGATGGCAGCCGAGGGGCCAACCACTCAAGCTCAGCCATACCCGAAAAGATGAAATTTCAATGGATCCGTGTGAAACGCACTCACGTGCCCAAGGGCTGGATCAAAGGCAACGCCAATGACATTGGCATGGATTATGACTACGCCCTCTTGGAACTCAAGAAACCCCACAAGAGAAAGTTCATGAAGATTGGGGTGAGCCCTTCTGCCAAACAGCTGCCAGGGGGCAGAATCCACTTCTCTGGTTATGATAATGACCGGCCAGGCAACTTAGTGTACCGCTTCTGTGATGTCAAAGATGAGACCTATGACCTACTCTACCAGCAGTGTGATGCCCAGCCCGGGGCCAGCGGCTCAGGGGTCTACGTGAGGATGTGGAAGAGACAGCAGCAAAAGTGGGAGCGAAAAATTATTGGCATCTTCTCAGGGCACCAGTGGGTGGACATGAATGGTTCTCCACAAGATTTCAATGTGGCCGTTAGAATCACTCCTCTCAAATACGCCCAGATTTGCTATTGGATTAAAGGAAATTACCTGGATTGTAGAGAGGGGTGACGCAGTGTTCCCTCCCGACAGCACTTAATGGTCTTTGTGTACTTATTGTAGAAGAGGCCACATTTGTCAGTGTGTGCGTGTGTGTGTGTGTGAGAGAGAGAGAGAGAGAGAGAGAGAATTAACATGTCAAATAGTATATTTTACCTAATTTCTTAAAATTGCAAGATGACTGGCTTCATTTTTGTAACTGGTTTGTGCATCATGTCCTATCATTTAAGCAGTTTGAAAACATATTTTTGCATAGAAATAAAAAAAATACTGATGTTTGAAGCAATGGGGAATACTTGCTAATTAAGTTAATCTTTTTTTTTCTGGAGAACTCTGATTTTTATTTCACCTGAACTTGTTTCAGAGGTTTATATTAAATATGTGGACTACAGGGGATATGAGTTGTTCTCTGTGTATATTTTCGTCTGAGAGTCCTCTTTTGTGTGTTTTCCATGCCTGATCATTAATGCTTCCAGATGGTACTGTGCTCCCCCACATATAACTCGTAGGAATTTTATAACATTTCTTAGATAGGAAGTTATAATAGTTTGGATTTGGGGCATTTACACAGCAGTCCTTGAACAGTAGAATAATTTGAATTGAAACACATTTTAGCCATATCTTACTGTAAACCAGCACCCCAGCTGCTTCTAGGTTTGAAAACGGTTTCTCTTCCCAAGACTGAGCTTCTGCATTCTGGGAAGCATACGGCTCTGCCAACTTTGCAGTCATACCAGAGTAATCAAGATCATTTCTCCCAGTTCTTTCCATTTAACAGGATTTCACTTACATTTCTAGAACTAGATGTTTTTCAGAAGACAGTAATCAGGGCCTAATTACACCAGGCTGTGTGGCTTCCCAGCTAACAGTTGTGGTCACATTAAAAACAATCATAGCATTTCACCCGGGGAGTGTAGCACATCTCATGTTTTATCATTTGGATGGAGTAATTTAAAATGAATTAAATTCCAGAGAACAATGGATGCATTGCTTGGCAGATGTCACAACAGAATAACCACTTGTTTGGAGCTTGGCACTGGCAACCAACCTCATCAAAAATTATTCTGCATGGTTTTCAGCGTGCTCTCAGGGAACTATGTACTTGTTCAGATTGGAAACCTATCTCTTTTACTATACTTGTAGTAAAAATACTTGCAAGTTGCTTTAAGAAAAACTAAGGCTTTTTAAAAAGAGGGTTCCTTTTACTGGAGTGTTCTGGGCTACAGGTACCTAGAATCATAAAAAATGGTAAAAATGAAAATTGGGAAAATGCAAAGTAGATCAGAATTTTGCACTCCAATAAGTGCCTTCAGAAATGTTTTATCAGTATGGTAATCCTAGCATATAAAGCAAAGACTTTGACGTATTCTATGTTTTCATTTTATAGCTCTCCGTCTAAGTACTGTTTCTAAATGTGTCAGTGGAGAAAACAAAATATGCAAATGAAATACAAAGTAGATATGTTTGCATCCTGGGTGATTTCAACCTATGTTGTGACTGTTGGTGAAGTTATCCAATTATAGCAGTACCAATTAAACATTCCATGGGTGACTTGTTGCTTGTTTTACTTGGGCTTTTCAAAAAGGTAGTCTTGATAAGACACCCAAGAAACCTACAGCCACAGTGCTTTCTTCAAATCACATAAGAAATATGGTGCAGAGTTGGGACAATGCACGGCTGCCAGTACAATTTGCTTTGGAATCTGACAGGAATCTCACCTGAGGAGTGAGTGAGATCTCCATTTCTACATTTGGTATTTGGGGTTTTTGCTTTTGCTTGGTGCAGAGATTTTGCTGAACACCTAGACCAGGACTGGCTTAAAAAAATAGATACTCTCTTTGTGAAACACCTTGATTTTTTTTTTTTAATTTTGATTTCTTGCAAAGCTAGTCAGTGGCACCAAGTCAAAATAGTATCAATGTTTAGTTTTCAAGTAGATGTAATTTACTTTTAAAAAGGCATCCATATGCCATGAAAATGTAATTTACTAAAAATAAAAGTGTCCATATGTCGTACACAGCAAAACTGGTAGCATCATAAAAGAAAATTGTAAAGTAATGCAATGTATCCATATTTTAGTGGTAATTAAAGCCTGTCATAGCTCAAAGACAGAACTCATTATATTATTACTATAGCTAGTACTTTACATGTATGAGTTATATACATGGTAAGCATACTTTTCTAATAGGGATAGTAGAACAAGGCTTCTCAAAGGGCATTTCTTAGATGCTTGTTCCTCCAGATTTCCTGCCAAAAATAAAAAGGGTACTGCGATTAAGTAGGAGGGAGACATCTCTCACTAATCCTTCTCTTTATCAGGTATCACACACCTGTTCACACACTAGAAGGTCTAAGTCCTGCAGAACACATAGACATGTTTGTGTTTCCAAGTTTGCATTTCAACATGCATTTTTGATCGTGGAAACGTTGGTTCTCATCCAGTGACTACGAGCAATCTACTGCTCTAATAAATACATTTTGGGGGTAGCTCTGACTGCCCATTGGCCAACGTGATAAAGCAAAAAATACAATGAACCTGCATGGAATCAGTGCCTTTGGGATTTAACTAGACCCTAGAACTAGGATTTGGAAATGTTCACAGAATAAAATGGTAAAAGTTAATTTATACATTATTTGTCGCTGAGAATCAAAAAGTGGCTGGCAGAGGCAGGTGTTGTGCTGCAATGGATTAAGCCACCACTTGGGATACCCACATCCTGTATTGGAGTGCCTGGTTTGCAAATCCAGGCTACTCCACTTCCCATCCAGATTCCTGCTAGTGCACTTGGGAAAGTAGCAGAGTACAGCCCAAATGTTTGTGCCCCTACTACCCACGTAGGAGATCCTGGAGGAGTTCCTGACTCTTGGTTTTTGCCTACCTCAACTCTGGCAATTGTGGCCAATTGGGGAATGAACCAGCAGATGGATGATATCTCTCTGTCATCCCCCCAATCTCCTCTATCTGGATAATTCTGCATTTCAAATAAATGAATAAATCTTATTTTTTAAAAGGTGGCTGAAACAATTTGAGACATTTTTCAGTGGACTTATTGAGCACTTGGAATTTTGGAAAGAAACTAGTGTAAAAACAAGCATGAGTCAGTAAGTGGTAGAGTTGCATGTATATACTCTCTCTCTCCTTCCCTCCCTCTCTCTCCCACTCACTCTTTCTCTCTGTTTTGGACCAGGAAGGGATTGGAATACCAAGATCAGGCTCCTAATTCCCTGTTCTTTGTGTGGCTCAGTGTTCCTGCTCAGTGGGAGGTGAAGCCCCCAGTGACACCTGGGTCACATATTTGAGATAGCAGCCTCCATAGGAGGTCTTTAACTGAGAACTGGCTGAGGATGATGAAGCCTGCCCTGGCCTGACAGCTTTCTGTGACTGCCAACTGAGGGGCAAACGACAGTCATGCAGGTGTCTGGAGGAATTCTGACAGCAGTCTGCTGCACTTCCACACTTCAGCTGGGAAGGCTGGTGGACAGGACTTTCTTCCTGCTCTGCCTCCTGTCCATGTCTGCCATCTTTCTTCGTTCTTGTCATGAACCAAGTCAAGGTTGCCTTGAAGCGCCCTCTATCTATTGACTGCTATGGTTGTTTGATAGATTTACCATTCAATTTGTCATCCAGAGTGGAATTCTCTTGAAACTGAAAGGGAAGGCTATTAATGAGGAATCTGGACACAGGCAGAAATCTGGTATGTCCAGGGCAAAGAGGCTTCATAGATCCTCTCAATGATTAAATCCTTCGAAGCACTTTGCAGACTGCAGACTCACAGCAGTCCTTGCTGACCTGGGAACCACGCTGGACTGCAGCTCCCTAGGCTTTCACTGTGGCTCCTGCTGTGCTCCTTCTTTGCCTGGATCAGCATCCCAAGGGCCCCCGACAGGGAAAGGCCATTTAAAAATCCTATGACTAAAGTACATAGGTGGTAAACAAAACCATTTGTAGCAGATGCACAACACATCTATTTTTAGTCTGGTGTTTCCCCAGAGAAGGAAATAAATCCGCTTCCAGGTCAAGAGTAAACAAGGCTGAGAGCTGGGACAGCTCTCAGCTGTGAGAAGGTGACGGCCTTGGGGTTGAACAGACTGAAGCCATAGTTGCCTCTTGCCTTTTGGAGATTAAATTTCAATGCAGTTTAATGTAAAATGTAAACCCTCCAGCCTGGGTCAAAGGGCCTCCCTCTTCTGACCTCCAGCTCCTCTGCTAAGGCAGGAGGAGGGGAAGGGCAGCTATCTTTACCTGATTTGCTGTGTTTATGTCTTCTCCTCCATCATGGCTGCTTCTCAGATAGCCCCACCTCTTCCGCCCTTTTACCTCTTACCTCTGGTGATATAACCCTATGCTTCCTGCTGTTGGGGCACCCTTACCCAGCAGCCCTCTCAAGTGAAGAACCAACAAGATGCTCTAGCCCAGTCTTCCAAACCTGCATAACCCATAGGAAACTCAGACTTGCTACACCTGACTGACAGCTGCCCATTGAAAACCTGGGGTTGAAGTGTTTCAAGTTCAGAGAACTGAAATGCACAGGCTCCTAGCAGGATCAAATTTTGTCTGCTCATGAGACAGATGGAGGCCTGTGTGACCAGAGCAGTGTGAACAAGGTAGAGGAGAGGGGATTTCAAGAGAGATTCTGGCCAGCTCAGATAGGAATTAAGGATTCTGACAGGGCCTTGGGGATCATTCTAATTGTCAGGGGGTACAGGAGAAAGACTGTAAGTAGGGGACTTAGCAGAAGGGTCTAACCAGGACCAGCTTTTCCGTGAGGTGCAGTATCTAGGGCCCACAATAATTCTAGGTATTCACAAAAATGTTTTAAAGTCAGAGGAAAACAGTGAATGTTTAATTATAATATAAATTTAGTAGATAGTATCAATATAGTTATATATATACCAATGCAGTCATAAAATACAACTTATAATATTTTTAATGGAGGAAGGGGCCTATGAAGACAAAAGTGCCTGGGGCCCACAAAAGTCAAATGCTACCCTGAGCCATATTCGTATTTTACAGCATCTCTTTGGATATTAAATGGAAAATGGATTTTAGGGGGCGAAATGGGAAGAAATGGAAATAACTTTGACTAAGGAAGTAGAGAGTACTGAATAGCAGTCATGTGTGGAATAGATTGTATATTTGAAAACAGAGCCCACATGAATAGGTTGTGGTAAAAAGAATCAAGAATGACTCCTTGGTTTGGAACCTCAGCACCTGGGTAGATTCCAAGTGCCATTTGCTGAGATGGTAAAGAGAATTAGGCTTGGTTGGGATGAAAGTCAAGAATCCATGTATCTGGATCATGTTGAGTTTTAAATATCTACTAGGGGCGGGCTTTTAGCCTAGCAGTTAAGATGCCAGTAAGGAAGTCTGCTTCCCATATCCAGGTGCCTGGCTCCAACTCCCAGCTCCAGCTCATGATTGTTGCTTCCTGATAATACAGACCCTGGGAAGCAACTGTGATGATTCAAGTAATTGGGTTCCTACTACCCATAGGGGAGACCTGGACTGCGTTCCTAGCTTCAGCCTTCAGCCATTGCTGGCATTTGGAAAGTGTTCTAGCTAATAGAAGTGAGGCATCTATCAATACTTCTATCTGTGTCTTCATGTGTGTCTCCATCTGCATGTCTGTCTCTCCTTCTCGAAGACAAAAATTTAATACTCCCAAACTCTGATTCCTTTCCAACTCTCCCTTCTTTAAAAAATAAAATAAAATATCTAGTAGTCACCCAAAGGTCAATGTCAAATGAGCAGTAGATTCTCCAGTGATGAAGTTCAGTAGAAAGACCTCAAGTCTGTGTGTGGATGGTACCTAAAATCAAGAGTGAGATAACGTCAGCTGGGGGGAAAGGTGGCTTGAACAGAGAATAGGGCTGAGGACAGAGCCCTGGTTCATCAGCATATATAGGCTGAGTTCAGTAAAGAAGAGGAGGAGAAAGCATGGAAGCTGATAAAAGGAGGTTAGTGAGATCAGAAGAAAATCAAGAAAAGGTGTCCAAGAGGAGAAAGTCTGAAGCTGTGCTAGAGGAAGAAGGAACAAAGGGTGGGACAAGGTGATGTTGTGTTGACAAGTGTCCCTCTGGCTACTGCGGACAAGGTGGGATGTAGGGCAGGAGATAAAGGGGACGTGTCTATTTAATCCTCTGCACCCCAGCTCTTTTCATGACCAGCAGGACCTCACTTTATGCATCCCTCAACTCCCCACTGTACAAGCAGGTGTGCACACTCAACACCTATGAATGAACGGTTAATTAACCAAATCCTCTTGTGGGAACTTGGGGCAGCTCTGCCCACAGAAAATGCAAGAACTCAGGGCCAATCCCTTCCTGAGGGAATCCAGGTTTTACTGGCCGAGGAAATGTGGGCTCAGGGAGGATGATTGCCACCCCCTCCTGCCTCGCCTGACAAGCTCTGAGGGGCAGGAAGCACAGGATGACTCTTCCAGGTGGTATTGTGTGTGTGTGTGTGTGTGTGTGAAGTATATGAAAACACCGAGTGCCTTCCTAGTCTTGATTTATCACTGCCCTTTGTCCTCAGACTATTAAAAGGACGAAGGAATTCTCTTCCAAAAAGAGCAAGGACAGTTTTGAGAAGCCTCAAGTTCCAAACTAATGAAGCAAGACTGAAGTGTTTGCACTAGAGGGAATAAGGAGAGTCTCAGGAAATGAAGTAAACAGAGCAAGTGGCTGAAATCAGAGCCGTGGCTGTGGGAACAGCAGCTCCCTTCTCAAGAAGGTCTCCCCTGCTCTCCTCTCTGGAAGTTCAATCCCCCCTCACCCTGCTCAGACTCACGTGCCTTCTCTGCCTTTGCACCTCTGCTGAGCATTTTCATCATCTCACATACTCTATTACATCTATGTGTCTTGTTCGTCTTTCCCTGCCACTAGAATGCAGTTTCATGAGGAAGGCATGTTTGTTATATTTCCACACTTGGAACAATGCCTGACACATAGATTCTCAATAAATGGTGCTTTCCAAATGAGTAATTGAATGAATGGTCCCAGTGTGTCCATTAATGGTCCTAAAACATCATGACCTGGGATTATGTGGGCTTGGATATTCCTTGAGTCCAGACATATTCGAGAATAAGATACTAGCAATGTCCCAGAGGTGTTGTGTTCTATTTTATCTTGTATTGCATTGTTGTTGTTGTTTGTGCATCTTCCTCTCCTGTTAGACTATCAGCCTTTTAAGAGCAGGGACTGAATTTGGTTCTTCTCTGCCCTCCAATGTCTGTGCCGTGGCCTAGCACCTGGCATATTTAATGTCTTTGGTGACTTTAGCCTATGACCTCTGCCCATGTCCTCCCCCACATCTCACATATGATCAAGCATTGGTTGCTTGGAGGTTCCTACTCTCCAGCTCTTACCCAGATCCTCTGATTCTGCCTCTCTCTTTCTTTCTTAAATGACAACTGCAGACTCTGAACTGGATTCTGAGCTGCCTGTCTCCTCAATGGCTCCCAAGATATTCTGAATAAAAATTTGGTCAAGGCTAATCCCTATGTTTCCTATTAACTAGACCCTGGTGAGGAGGGCACAAAGTTTCCTTTTTCAGCCTTGGATCCATGATTCATCTAATATAGTGATCAGGTTTATCCTCTATGGCTCCCCACAGTCGCACAGCCTGGCCTCCAGCTGAGCTTTACTGAACACATTGGGGTTTTCAAGACACTCTGATGGCTCAGTGCTCTTCCCTATGTCCAGGTTGCCCTTCCCCCATCCTTCAACTATTCAATTGATCAGTGATTCGTTCAGCAAATGCCTTCAAACCCATCTCGATACCCTTCACTGTGCTCATCCTGGGACTGCAGAGGTGACCGAGACACATCCTTGCACTCAAGGTGTCTGCCATTTTTGTTTGAGGTCATTGTAGTCAAGACATCTGCTCTACCTCCCAGAGTAATGAGACACAGTAACTCCCCTCTCCACAAAAGCTTTTTTGCCACTTTGCAAATTGAACTAGATGAATGTACCCCATACATTTTAATAAGCCTTTATGTCATTGTCCTGCCTGATTAGAGTGTTTCCTTTCTTGGTGTTATTAATACTTGCTGTGCATCCAGTTCCCTGATGGAAAATGCCATGTTTGGTAAACCAACATAACCCAAGCATGACTAATGTCCCCTGTGGAAAAGCCATTCTGGGACATAAGAACATTGTCCTTTAAAAGTGACATGTTTAATACTCCAGGATAATTGCCAGATGAGCCAAACAAAGGGGTAGAAAATCCCACAGAGGTGCCACGATTTTGTTTTTCTCTCCTAAGGGGAAAGATGTGTTGGTTGACTACAGCATAATATCAGGAAGAATGGGGTTGCTGCTGTGGCATAGCAGGTAAAGCCACTGCCTGCAGTGCCAGCATCCCATAAGGGCACTGGTTCGAGTCCCGGCTACTCCATTTCCACTCCTCCTCTCTGCTATGGCCTAGGAAAGCAGTGGAAGATGGCCCTAGTCCTTGGGCCCCTGCACCCACGTGGGAAACCTGGAGGAAGCAACTGGCTCCTGGCTTCAGATTGGTGCAGCACCAGCTATTGTGGCCATCTGGGGAGTGAACCAGCGGATGGAAGACCTCTCTCTCTCTCTCTCTCTCTCTTTCTTTCTGCCTCTGCTCTTTGTAACCCTGCCTTTCAAATAAATAAACAAATCTTTTTTTAAAAAAAGGAAGAATCTATTTTATTTCTTTACCATATTTTTATCGACCAACTCCTTTATACCTCATTAGAGTCTCAAAGCTGTTAATACCACACATTTTCTCCATTCCATTCATCTGCAGCCTCAAGAATGATAAAATGCTATGAAGATTTATGTGGAAAAAAAGTTTGACTTGAAAAGTCAACTATTTAGCAGACCCACTGTGTAAAAGGATAAAACGTGATCACACTGAGTCTCCAAATATTGGACATTAACACTGATATTCAGATTTCTTTTTGATACATATTTTTCAACTAAACCAATTTACTTAAAAATATAGTCTTTGGAAGTGAGACAGGGCCTTTGATTTGATTTTTTACAACCTCTGTCTGCAGCCTCTGTGTCCCTGGGTGTTTTCTGCATTGTTTATGGCATGTCTTGGATCAGGTTTCTCTGGACTCTGGAGCTCCATACCCTTTTATGTAGCATGTCATTTACATGCCATTTTAAAGCATTTTCTTTTATGCTACCAAACTGTTGAGAGACTCAAGTTAATAATTGAGGTATTTTCAGTGGTTATAATTGAAAAGAAGAAGAAAGCAAAGAATTCTGTAAATGCAAATACAACTTTTCTAAATGGTTGGTTAGCATTTCTGAGACAAAACTCTATACTTTCATTGAAACACCCTGATACTTCCAGCTCACTGATTGTCACTATAGTCTAGAGGTGAGGCAAAGGTTTGTCTGCTGCATCTGAACACCAGTTAAAATTTCTTTGATAGAGGATAGCACTATTCAGCTCTCCTATTTGCTTCTGGAGAGTTCACTTTAAAAAAATTTTTTTTAATTTATTTGAAAGAATCATATCTATACAAAGAGAAAAACACAGAGAGATCCCCCATTCATGGTTTACTCCCCCATATGGTTGCAATGAAGGGCTGGAAGAGGCCAAAACCAGGAGCCAGGAAGTTAATCTGGGTCTCCCACATGGGTGGTAAGGGCCAAAATACTTGATCCATCTTTCGCTGCTTTTCCCAGGCTATTGGTAGAAAACTAGATTGGAGGTGGGGCAGCCAGAACTCAAACCAGTGCCTATATGGGATGCCAGCATCACACGTGGCAGCTTTTCCTGCTACATCAGATTGCTAGCCCCTAAAGTTCACAGTTTAAAGCCAGTAAAAACCCATCCAAGTAACCTGACATTTCTTCCTGAATTTGTTCTTATAATGTATTTACACTGAGGCTGGAATTAGATTGTTCGTTTATGGAACTAACAAGCATTAACTGAGTATGTACTATGTGCCAGATACCCTTTTTCCCCTTTTTTCTCCCTAGGAATCAAACCCAGGTATTCCAATGTGGAATACAGATGTTTTGCTTTGTTTGGGGTTTTAAAAAATATTTTATTTATTTTCATTTTATTAGAACATCAGACAGGGCAAATGGGGGGTGGGAGAGAGATTTCTTTCATCCATGGCTCACTCCCTAAAAGCCTAAAACAGCAATATCTGTATCAACCTGAAGCCAAGAGGCAGAACTCAAGCCAAGTCTTCATAGAAATGGCAAGGACCCAAGTGCTTGAGCCATCACCTGCTGGTTACCTGGGTACACATTAGCAGGAAGCTGGATTATAAGCACAGCAGCATAGTTGCACTCCAGGATAAGATGTGAGCCTTCCAGGTGGCCATTGAAGATAGTGTACCAAATGTTCAATTGGCAAACACGTTTATGAATTTCATTATATATAAATTTTCTTCTCACTACAAACCTATGTAGTAGGTATTGATTTTTGTCTCTACCTTAGAGATGGGCAAAATGAGCCAAGGTAACTTATCAAAACACAGTTAGAATTGGAATTCCTATCTGTAGAGTTCCTGCTTTTTTAATAGCAGAATGACAGGGCACTTGAGGAAGGAGCAGCTAACCACACCTCCTGGCTGGGAGTGGCAGGGAGGACATCAGGCAAGGTGTGATCCTTGATGGAGATGTTTAATCTTCAATTTAATTCTTGTTAGCCACTGGGTAGCATATATCTACAACGAGTAAGTATCAGGGGAAAATAGTTCACATATCTGAAAAACTGTAGTACATACCTAAGAACTTTGAATTATTAGTACAAGTAGAAAACAAAGCATGCATGATTCTATTCTCTTATTTTTACTAACCAAATACTCAGATTTTCTTACACCATTGTTACATCATATGCATCACTAAGTAAAATCTATTTTAAATGACCAACATTCAGACGTTCTACCTTAGAAAATATATCAAATTTCTGAGGTTTGTGTTGCTTTTCATAACATGATTCTGGTCAATTCTTAGTTAATAAATGTTTCTGACCATTTAGGACAACTTTTCCTCTGTAAACAAAAAAAAAACCTGAAAAAATAGACAGTTTGAAATATCACCTTGTTCTGCAAATTTAGACTAAACAATTTTTATTTTCTTCATGCATTGTAAAATACACTTTTCAAGGCCTCGTTTCTTGGCCAACTGGACTTTTGTTTGTTCTTGGATCGCCCCCTAGTGGTTCTTTTAACTTATGACTTTCTCAGCCGCTGAGAGGCAACTTGTAGTTGCTTTGAATATTTGCTTTTTTCTTTTCATTTTAAAGATTTTATTTATTTATCTTAGAGGTAGAGTTACAGACAATGAGAGGGAGAGACAGAGAGAAAGATCTTCCTTCCGTTGGTTCACTCCTCAAATGACCGCAACGGCTGGAGCTGCACCTATTTGAAGCCAGGAGCCAGGAACCAGGAGCTTCCTCCAGGTCTCCCGTGTGGGTGCAGGGGCCCAAGTATCCTCTACGGCTTTCCCAGACCATAGCAGAGAGCTGGATTGGAAGAGTAGCAGCTGGCACTAGAACCGGCCCCCATATGGGATGCCGGTGCCACAGGCAGAGGATTAACCTATTGCACCACAGCACCAGCCCCAATATTTGCTTTTTTATCCTTTCCACCCTTTCTCCTATGTGCACAGAGGGACCTCCAAAGAAAGCATCACTCAACAAAAATGATCAGTGTAGAAACTGGCTCCGACATTTAGCAGTATCAATACATAGTGACAATGATAGCGGCATTCTTTGTGATCTTGCTTTGCCTTTCTGCTTTGTTTTGTACTTGCCCATCCCTCACTCTCTTGCCTTTGTCAACATCACACTGGAGTGGTGCCACTGGGGATACAACAGTGATTTACAAGTGGTGCTGTGCCTTGAAAATGTCAATGAGGCATGCTGGATGCTGGTGGGAAGGAGCCCATGCTCTCACCCACATAAACAAGGCAGCACTCCAGAAACCTCAGTCAGTCACAGACTTCTTGGCTCTTTTGGGGTAGCTGAGGCTGTGGCTCACTGGGCCAGGCATTTAAGCATCATTCAAATAGTATCTTTGTAAAACCTTGGAGATTTTGCCAAAATCAGGGAGAGACCTAGGCAGTGTTACAGACCTGACCCTCTGCAGAACCCCGGGTCCTGATCACCTGCACCGTTTAGACTAGAACCAAAACCTTCTTTAACAAGCAGTGTGCTTATTAGTGGCTTGATAAATGTTTTAAATAAAATGATCTTATCAAAGAAATTTTAATAAAAAACATTTATCTGAATTTTCCTTTTTTTTTTTTTTTTTTTTTTGACAGGCAGAGTGGATAGTGAGAGAGAGAGACAGAGAGAAAGGTCTTCCTTTTGCCGTTGGTTCACCCTCCAATGGCCGCTGCAGCCGGTGCATCTCGCTGATCCGAAGCCTGGAGCCAGGTGCCTCTCCTGGTCTCCAATGCGGGTGAAGGGCCCAAGGACTTGGGCCATCCTCCACTGCCTTCCCGGGCCATAGCAGAGAGCTGGCCTGGAAGAGGGGCAACCGGGATAGAATCCGGCACCCCAACCGGGACTAGAACCTGGTGTGCCGGCGCCGCAAGGCAGAGGATTAGCCTGTTAAGCCACGGCGCCGGCCCATTTATCTGAATTTTCAAAGGAGAACTGATATCACAGAGGATGAAGAAGGACCCTTCTTTACATGCGATATTTTGTCTATGCAGTGGGACTAGTGATTCTTCCTGGAAAGGTGGTGTGGGAATTAGAGAAAGTTAATAACATGGCACAAATTATAAGGCACTCTGTAAGGGGTCATTCACTTATTCACTCATTCAGCAAATATTTACTGAGCACCGTTATGTGCAAGGCATACAAGCAGGTAAAACTGAAAAGATAGGTGCCTTTGTGAAGCTAACATGGCAATTTCCTATCCCCAAAGAGATCACTTAGGGGAGAAAACAAAAACCGTTTTTCAGAGACTTGAGGCACGATCTAGGAAAGGTGCTGACATGTTCTTTGTGGCTGCAGAAAACAATTAAGATCCATGGGTGGGCTTTCAAAGTTAACTGTTTTAATTCAATGCATTGAAGACATGGTTACAACCAGTGCTTCCTGGCCATGGAATGAGGCTGCCCCTGTGAGCAGACGGGGTTTGGGCTGGATTATTCTGTCAGTAGAATAATAGGGAATTTAGGACCTAGTACCAAGGATCTCTGCAGTGTGGCATGAAGGTTCTACAAGAAATCCATATTCCTTCTGCCTCTAAATTCCAAGATGCTAAGACTGGGATAGAAAACCAAGATCATTGTCCAGAACCAGGACTAAAACTGGCAAGAAGAGTAAGAGAATTTAAATGAAGTATCTATGCTGGCTACAGAAGACCCAGAGCCACTGGCTCATCTTCTGCCTACAGGGATCAAGCACTCAGGTCTGGACGTGACCAGCATGAGGTCGGGGAGACCCTGTCTGGAGGTGGGAGCAGATTCTGCCCCTGGAAGGGTCAAGAGGCTGTATCTGGCAGCCAGACACAAACATAAAGCAGAAGGTAATAACAACCATACACAACAAGAGATTCATTTCCAATTTCACTGACTTCAGTATCTCTAATCTGTAGAAACACCATAAAAAATAGGCAGGGTTAATCTCACTGTACAGATGGGAGAACTGAGACTCTGAGAAGTTAGCGAACTATCCTATGGCTGTGCAGCCAATTTACTAGTGAAGTCAGGACTTGGACCCATTGTCTCTGTGCCATCTCTGTGGCAGATGCCTCCCTGGTGAGCACCAGAGAGACAGACATCCTGCAATCGCCCCTGCCCTGGGCCTTGTTATCCGGGTCTGGGAAGTGCAGGGGCAAGTCCACCAATGTCTAAGTCAATTCAATAGCTACCTCTTTTGTACTGACTAGATTCCAGGACTCTGTTGGGAGTAGAGACTCCAGGATAGAGGATTGTGGTCTGCGCTCAGGGAGTTCACAGAATGAAGTAGGTAGGTCCATAAACAGATCATTGCAGAGCTGCGAGCTTGGTGATACTTAAATCTCTTCATGCTTCCACATGCTGTGATCCATTTCAATGTAGCAAGGCAGGCTCACATTGACTTCTTCAAGAATTCAGAAGTGGTGTGGGCATTTGGTGTAGTGGTTAAGCCACTGGTATCAAAGTACATGGGTTTGAGTCCCAGCTCCACACCTGATTCCAGCATCCTCTTACTGTCCAACCTGGGAGGCAGCAAGTGACAGCTCAAGTGGTTGCATCCCTGCTGCCCTTCTGGGAGACTTGGACGGAGTTCCTGGGTCCTGGTTTTGGCTGGGTTCAGCCCTTGCTGCTGCAAGCATTTGGAGAATAAGCTAGTAGATGGGAGAGGTCTTGTCTCCCTGTCTTTCAAATAAACATTAAAAAAAAAAAAAAGAATGCAGAAGCAAGAAGTGGTTGAAGCAAAGAAAGGGCCCTGCCCAGGAGAAGGTAGGAGCAATTGAGACAGGGCCTTTAAGCTCTGAAATTGTAGAACCCATGCTTTTCCTGGAGGTCCTAAGCCCACAAAGCCCAAGGAGCAATGTCAAGGGAAGGAACATGTTTGGCTTTCTGACTCTTTTGGGCCTGTCTGCTTTATCTGCTTACCTGTGATTTAGATGGCACCTTTCTCTACCAGGTCTCTCTTTCCAAATCATACTTTGAATCCACAGCAGGTACATTGGACTGAGACAGGCACATAGATGCCAGGGTATGGATTTGACTGGATGTGGCTGTTTGACTCTGTGATACAAAGTGTCTCTAACTCAATAGTCTATCTTTCTGAGCCTTTGCAGAGTGGGATAGTGAGAAACCAATACTTCCTTCTGTGAGCAAACAGGTCTGTGATTACAGCTAAATAGGAGTGTCTTCAAAAACTTCATGAAAAGTGTGTTATTTCTCATTTCCATTTTTCCACTTTTTGAACTGCCCTCATATCTACAACCACAGCATTTCTGAAAGCAGATTGGCACATCCAGCAAGTTTCCACAAAAGGAGGAAATGTAAGCCAAGCCCCTCATTAGTTTTTGTTGGTATGGTATAAATTCTTATAGGGCATGACAGCTTCTGGCATTTTGCATGTGAAATCTAAATATTTGCTTTAGGAGATTATAGGAAGGCCATTAGATCATAAATGATGTCCTGCTTTTATATTCCCAAGTATAGGTCATTTATAGTGCTTATTGAAATAGAAATGGGAATTTATCTCTATTACTCTTTATTCCTTGAAAAATGTCTTCCCAGATTTCACTTTCCTTGCTTCTATCATTTTCTGTGCCCTGCTGTCTGGATTTTACAATTTTTTACAATTAAGTATCTCTTCTGCTCTGCTCCCATAATAATCCAGATCATCGCCCTCATATTCATGTTTTCTTATGGTTATATGTTGCTTGTCACAGCTCATAAAACATGCACTCATGATCTCATGAATTCTACAAAAGCTCGTGAGGCCAATAAAGCAGCTATTATACATTATACACATCTTACAGATAAGAAAACTGCAAGCTAAAGGAATTAAATCATTTGCTGGGAGGCTACTAAGCTTAGTAGTTAAATTTGGAATTGAATCCAACCCTCCCAATGCTGCACTTTGAACATGAGCCACTATCCTACATCACAAGGTCCTGCATTTAGACTGACACACCTTACTCAGGACTTGGATTCTTCTTTCATAAAGCTATCTAACATTTAAACAAATGAATGGTGTGATCTATAAGTAAAATATACATAGAAGTTAAATGTGTAGATGCTAAAAAAAAAATTATGATGCAAAATGTTCCCTCCCCAAAACCTCCAAGACAGATTAGCATCATTAGTAATTATTTGGTGCCATGTAGTAGGTGCTTGGTCAGTATTACGTTGGATGAGTAGTTGAGTGGGTGGATGGATATAGGGTTAGTCATTTTCTGAGCCTACAAATACAGCAGTGAACAGACAGGCAGGTGAATGAGTGCTCCACCCATTCAAGTACTAGAGACAAACATCATGCAAGCATGCCTGATGTTTTTAAAAGAGGTGCCAGTCCGAGGTACACAGAACAATGGAACCTAACCTACTCTGGGCCAGGTGGGCCTCCTTGAGCATACTGTTCACTTTGAGACCTCCAGGCTGAAAAGGAGTTGTCCAGAGGAAGGAGGTAGCAGGGCAGGGATGGAGCTTTCCAAGCAGAAAGAACAGCACAAACAGCAAGCATGAAGCTCTTGTGGTGAGAATGCCTTGTGTCTAAGGAACACAGAGAGTTTCAGAGTCACAGATGGGTGGGGAGTGATGGCAGCTGGGTCTTAGACTGTGGGCAGGAGCCAGAACTTCACACTGAAGAGACTTAAGCAGGAGACTGGCTTGATCCTGTTTTTGTTTGGAAGTGTCACTGCAGAGAACAGATCATAGGGGTTAAGAATAGACGCTTGGACACCATGAGATCAAATCACAGACTGCCTCTTGTAAAAGCAGCAGCTTTGGAATAAACAAACCTGAGAAATGGGAGCAGGGAGGAGGAGGGTGCCCTGGGAAGAAGAAGGAGTGTGCGCAAAGGCCTAGGAGGTTCAGAAGTGGAGAGCAGCTTACAGTGCTCACATGTAGGTATGGGGAGGAGCAGGACAGAGTGAGGCCAGAAAGGTCAACCGGAGTCACATCACAGAAGGCCTTGAATGCCAAGGTAGGTTTTTTTTAAGTTTGGTTCTATAAAGAGTAGGGAGTCACTGACACTATTTGACCAAGGCAGTAGAACAGCTGTATCTAAGGATGACAAAAAGCCATGAGATGTGTTCATGGTTTTCACTTGCATGTTGCCATCCACTACACATTTTCACATAATTGACTTCATGTAAGCCACAATGTAACTCCACATTGTTAACATTTTTTGTATTTTTAATAACAGCTGCTATAAAGTAAGTGCCCAATAGTCGTCTGGCACAGAGCTAGCTAGAGTGTCCACCGCTGTTATCTCATGTGATTCTCCTTTCTTTGCAGTATTTTTAATCCCAATTTTAGATGAGAAAACTGAAACTGAGAGCTAGGAAGGGGCACAGCAGGGGCACACGGTGAAAAACAGCATAGTAATGGCCTCACACTAGGCAGAGTTATTTATCCATTTGGTCCATAGTGTTTGAGGCCCCCACAGCTTACAGGGAACTACAAAAACATTTGAAGCCTGCAAGACAACAACAAATACAAAATACAAAGACTTCAAAATACTGTAGGGAATTTGCAAATATGAAAAGAATAAAGGTCTAAATATCTGGAAAATATGTCGACTTGATTAAGCCAACATCATTAATTTTTTCTTTATTATTTGCTGAAATGTTTATTACCTTTGAAAATTTTTAAGATTAAGTTCTCTCATATTGCAAGATTTTCAGAGAATACAGAGCAGTTCCCAGAAATGCCGAGTAATCTAAAATCAACTAAGTAACCTGCAATCAAATAATTTCAAAACCATAATCATAAAAATACTTTCAAAAAATATACATGATGTGTATGCAAATTTTAATGTGTCTGATGCCGGCTACCGAAAGTGAGACAGTGGGCCCTGTGATGGTTAAAACAGCCTCCTGATGGGGGAACCAGCCTTACTATGGGATTCTCATTTCAGAGAACCACCTGGGCTTTATTACTCAGTTAAGGTATTTATGAGATGGTCTTTGAGATTATGCAACTGAAAGAAGGGAAGGAGAGAGCGAGGAAGAAAAAAACAATTTTTTAAAGCCAACTCTGACAGATTTTCTACCATCAGCAACAGCTCATAGTTTTGCAGAGAAAGAAATGAACTTCCAAGATATGGGTTTGTTCTCAAAAAGCTATGGCAAAAATACACCATTTACTTTTCAAGCCTCTAGCACACAGTGCACTGGCCATGCAGGCCACATTGGCATTGACATTCATTGAGTTCTTTAAAGTATCCCCTCTGCAATGCCAGGGAAGGTTCATCATAGGATTGTTGTTGAGTTTTTCTCCAAGAAAAGAGAGTAGGACTGTGGGAGGAAGAGCCTTGGGATGGATTCAGGGAGAGTGAAGAAGCCGTGACTGCTGTCAAACACAACCCGGACAGCTCCTCACAAGGTGAGGTCGGGGGTCATAGGGACACAGTCAAGGCAGCTGGTGAGATTTGAGTGTGGCCTGTGATTATACAGCATTTCCTAGAGAATATCTGTGTTTTTAGGAAAAGGACTCAAGTATTTAGGGGTAAGAGGCCTATCCGTTACTAGAGTGGTAACAGTGATAGTCCTTACAGAAACTGAACACCCCCTTGCTGGGGGCTGGGGACATGGTGAATGTGGCTGGGAATTTATATTTCCTGCTCCCTAAAAGCCTTGCAGAAGCAGACTCATTCTGCTTGTTCTGCATGGCATGAGCAGCTGAGGAAGAGTAGGTTGGGATTTTCCAGAATTTGAGGTGGCGACCAGAAATTCAGACATTTAGGACAGTAAAAGTAGGTCACTTGGCCTTAGCAAGACAGGATTTGTCTGCAGTAGGGACTTTCCTGGGAGTTGAGAGGCAAGAGAGACTAGGAAGTACCTTCCATATCAAGACAACCATCTCAGAATCACCAGCACCTAAAGGGAAAAATCCATGTTAACTCACCAGCTTAAAGGAGTGGGGCATAAGGGAAGGAGCATTTGATATTGCCCATGGTCAGGTATTGTGCTCAGCACTTTCCTTGCATAGTATCTAATCTTTACAACCCCAACTGGCAGATGAGAAGCTCTTAGGTAACTCTGCCAAGTTCAGAGCACTTGTGTATAGCAGAGTCGTGTCTTAACACAAGACATATCTGACTCCGATGTCCAATTCATTCTCACCTATTTTATGTGTGGTGAAAAGCAGGAAGTAGTCAGATGTGTGGTGGAGAAGTAGCCTTCAAGTATCATGGCAGGGATCCAGAGTCCTTGGAAGAAATACAGGGCTGGGATTTCCCTTGCAGTTTTGAAGACTGCCTAGAACTGAAACCAGCAAAACTGAATCCACAGTGATTGTGTCCCATTGGGAGAAAACAAACCCCAAACATTGGCTGAGACTCCTGTGCGGTCACTGCTTGGACAACTTCCAAGCCAACAGGGTAAACAAGAGCTTGGGTGAGTCCTGTTGCTGCGAGAAACAATGAGTACATTGTCAAAAGCATGAGAGCTCACCCTCCTACCCATCCTCGGAGGGCTGGTGAGGTTCATCACTCTGCAGTCCCTAGCCATAACCAAGGATGTCATCCAGGAGAGCGTTCTGTAGTCTAACTATAGCCAGCACCTAAATTATTCATCCATCTGTTCATTAACATATTCACCAAACATCTGTGAAGTATCTACTGTGTGCCAAACAATGTAATAGGTGCTGACTTGGAAAGTAGTAGCACCTAAAATGGGGCCTTTGTGGTTGGGGACAGGAGAGTAGATCTAATCTGTGATGAAGAGATAATGCAAGCTATAATTCAAAATATATATATTCTCTCTACAACACTCTTAGATACTATTATCACTCCTAACTTACAAATGTGGAACTTCAAGTTTAGTGAGTGAGCCTGTTATTTGTCCAAGGTCATATAATTACTGGTGTACTTTGGTTTGAGTTCTGGTTCTACTTTTATTTTTTTCTTTATATTTTATTTATTTGACAGAGTCAGACAGTGAGAGAGAGAGAGAGAGAGAGACAAAGGTCTTCCTTCCAATGGTTCACCCCCAGAATGGCCACCACGGCCAGCGCTGCACCGATCCAAAGCCAGGAACCAGGTGTTTCCTCCCAGTCTCCCATGCGGTGCAGGGGCCCAAGCACTTGGGCCATCCTCTGCTGCCCTCCAGGGTCACAGCAGAGAGCTGGACTGGAAGAAGAGCAACTAGGACTAGAACCTGGCGCCCATATGGGTTGCTGGTGCCACAGGCAGAAGATTAACCAAATGAGCCACAGCGCCAGCCCCTGGCTCTACTTTTCATTCCAGCTTTCTACTAATGGGCATCCAAGGAGATAGCAAGTTAACCTAAGTTCTTGGGTCCCTGCCACCCATGTGGAAGACCAGGATTGAGTTCCTAGCTTCTGGCTATGACCTGGTCCAGGCACAGCTGTTGCAGGCAGGCATTTGCAGAGTGAACTTCCAGATGGAAGAGTTTTTCTCCACCCCCCCTTCAAATAAATACAATTAAAAAAATAAAAGCAAGTCTGTTTCACTCTAATACCCAAAGCCTAGTGCTCAGCATGTGGGGACTGAGAGATGGCACAGGGAGTATTGAGGACATGAATTCTGGAGGAAAACTCATTAGGTTGAATGCCAGTTCTGCCATTTCTGACTGTGTAATCTTGGGCAAATTACTAATTCCTTGCGCCTCACTTTCCTCATCTGTAAGATGAGAACTGTGATGGTTAATTCTGGATATGAACTTCACTGCATGGAGGAAAACCTAGGGAATAAGTCAAGCATCACTTCTGAGTTTATTGTGAGAGTTTTTCCAGAGAAGATTGTTGTGTGGGTCAGCGATCTGAATGGGGAAGATCTGCCTTGATATGAGCAGACACCATCCTGCTACTGCCCTTGGACAACAGACTCCAGGGGCTTTGGCCTTTGCGCTCAAGGACTTTCACCAGTGTCCCTCCAGGGACCCTTGCGCCTTAGCCTTGGGGATGCTGTACCACCAGTTTCCCTAGTTCTAAGGCTTCCAGCTTCTTGAATGGAGCACACAACCAGCCTCTCTGGCTCTCTGGCTTGCAGACAGGGGACATATCAGCCTCTGAGGTCTGTGAACGAATCTTTCCCCCATTTGTCCAAATTCTAGCCATCCTTCCAGACTCAACTAAAAGTTATGAGTTCCATGCAGCCCTCACAGACATCACCAGCCCCCAGCTATCTTTTCCTCCTCGAACTCTAAGATCAAACCCTCTGTTCCATCAGTTCACACCTAATCTTGCATTAGGCATCTAGTGTGGGCACAGACAGCCTGGTTCCAAATCCTCACTAGTGGGGTGAGTGTCCAATAAATATTAGTCCCTAGAATAGTTACCCAGTAATGTTGCTAAGAAGACAATTTCTGCCTGTGACATTTCATTTAAAGCTATTTAATTTATTTAATTCTGCTACCTTCATAAACCCTTTTTTCTCACTAGATCAAGAGCTCCTTGAAGAAAGAAGCTCAGTGTCAAACATCCTAATTCCCTCATAGCACCAGAGGTACAAGAGAGGCACTAAGTACTCAGAAGTGCCCAATGACACTTTCCTCCAGGTTTCCTTTATCAGTCACCTGGAGCATTATGGGGGTTGGGGGAGAGAGGACAGGAAGTTGAATGCATGTGAGTGACTCAGCCTACTACATGCACTGCGGGGAGGTTTTTTTTTTTTTTTTAAATATTTGTTTGAGAGACAGACTTACAGAGAAAAAGGGGGTGGGGGAGATAGAGATATTCCATCTGCTGGTTCACTCCCCAAATGGCTGCGACCACTGGGACTGGGCCAGTCTGAATCCATCTGCATCTCCCATGTGGGTGGCAATGGTCCAAGAGCTTGGGTCATCTTCCACTGCTTTCCTACATGCATTACCAGGGAGCTGGAAGGGAAGTGGAGCAACAGGGGCTTGACCCACCTTTTGTATTCGATGCTGGCATTGCAGGTGGTGGCTTAACCTGCTGTGCCACTTTTGAATATTGAAGTCACATTTTTCATATGGCAGAGTTCTAAATCTCAGAATTTAGTGTCTGACAGCAGCTCAAATGCCTAGAACACGGAATCCATTCTTTCTTTATTCTCCACTTATAAGATTTCCCTAGACCTGTTTTTTTCTTCCCAAAATCCCTTCAAAGCCTTCAGATACTTCAGCAATCTCCCAAAGTTATTTTTAAATTGACTTCCTAATGATTAAAAAGAAAAGGTACAAGCTGAGAATAGAAGAAATAAAATTTGAATTTAATTCTGCATTATAGAGCGAGCCTGCCTTGTAATTCTGTATTACAGACCCAAAGGAAAGGGCTTCCTTCCAAATACCTGCATGGCTATTAAACCTGAGATCACGTTGGAGCCCATGTCCACGACTCATGTTTCAAGTGTATGATCACAAGCTGTCATTTATGGGGAACCGGCTGCACCTCACACTGTGCAGTGTATTCTGCATAAATCATGAAATTGCTCTGCTAACAACTGCATGAGATATGTGTTCCTATCATCATTCTATAGATGAGATCACCAAGGTTGGGACACTGAGAAGTGGGCCTTGGATCTGTGACTATAGCCGTTACAAAAACTGCACAACCTGCAGGGGTGATAGTTTTAACTTGAGGGCTTTTTCTCTAATGATAGATGATCCTGACTAAAGGTGGAAAGGAGGGATGGCAAAGCCAGTGCTGGAAATTAGAGGGCTGTGACAGGCTCCCACCTTGATGAGAGAGGCAGAGTCGCAGGAAGGAGCCATGTCTAACACCTAGAGGTCCTAGAGCACTTGGTGGCAGTTTTTACTCAGTGGACAGTTCCTGGCTTTGGTCCCACTGAGGACTCCATGGGCAGGGCTGCTGCCAAGGTATTCTCAAGCTGGTGGAAACAGCAGGGCCGGGCTAAGAGGACAGCTGATTGCCAATTCATTTTCCATGCATGGAACAAACAGAGAAGGCCAACAGCTTACACACAGACCTTTGAACTGAAGTTGCAAATGCTTCTCACAGAGGCCCACAGGGATTGAATAACCACAGTCAGGTCTAGTAAATTGGTCATCAATGATCGTCTTTTTCCATTTTACAGATGGGAATGTCTAGGAGCCCTGGTCCACATTGCTGGAACAAAAAGAAGCCTATTTACCTAGCCTCTTGTCCTGGCTCCTGGGTCTAAATTGAGCTGAGATGTTTCAAAGGTTGAAAATCATTCTAATGTTCTTCTACATGCTCCTCTTGTGTTTAAGAGCAGATCCACAAAGTGTAGGACCCTATCCCTCAATGCGGCAAATTGTTCCCAAAACCTCTGCTTGATTTCGCGGTGCAGCCCTGTGGACTAAGCCAAATATTACTGCCACAACCACCACAGCCACCTGCAGAGAAGCACATGACCCGAGAAATATGAGTGGATTGACCACAGAGCTCTGAGTGCAGATCTATCTTAAGAACAGAGTCATAAGGACAGGGCCTTGCTTTCATCATCATTGCAAGGCATTTAAACAGAGAAGGTGGGTCAACCACTGGACGGCAGGATGCTTTAATTTCCCAACACTCTGTCAAGAACACACTCCCATCTTCCTCTGAGGCCCTTGGATACCCTGAGCTGAGAAGACACAATTGGGGAGGGAGAGGGGAGATGGGGGATGTTGCAGCACAGCTCAATTTATGGAAAGGAAGCAGAGGGCATCTCAGCCCAATTCAGCGGCTATTGGCCTCAGCCCCCTGCACCTATGGGCAGCCTACAGCTCCACAATACACAGGAATGAGCACCTGAGCCAAGGGCCGAGAAGGGGAAGAGCATGGGAGGCTGAGCAGAGAGGTCTGGGGCTTCAGGGAGCTGTATGAAAGGACAGGAGAGGCTCCCAGGTGACCCTCAGTCAAGGACAAAGGTCCACATGGCTGTGAACCGAGCAGAGTAGAAGAGGCACCAACCATTCTCCAGTCTATAGGATCTTGGTGGGTTCCCGGAGAAGGAAACCTGCCCTCCTCGCCCTTCTGGGTTGCCTGTGGGATGTTAGTCGACCAAAAGCAAATGTGGATGATGGAGGCGAGCTGATATAGTCTCAGCAGTTAGGGTCACAGAACGAGAGAACTAGATATCGTTGAAAGAGGCAGGGAATGGCACAGTCCTCCACATAAAAAAGCTTGGCTGAGACTGGCACAGTAGTGAAGCAGGTTAAGCCACAGCTTGCAACACGGGCAGTCCATATCAAAGTGCCGATTCAAGTCCCGGCTGCGCTGCTTCTGATTCAGCTTCCTGCTAATGCTCCTGGGAAGGCAGCAGAAGATGATGCAAGCGTGTAGGTCCCTGCCCATGTGGGAGACCCAAATGGAGTTGCAGGCTCCTGGTTTCAGCCCAGCCCAGACCCGGTTGCTGCAGCCATTTGAGGAGTGAACTAACGTTGAAGATCTTTCTGTCTGTGTGTGTGTCTCTCTCTCTCTTTGTCTTTCAAAGAAATAAAATTTTAAAAAGAAAGAAAGCAAGCTTGGCTGAAGCATCTAGCCCCAGAAGATACAGGAGGTTCCCTCCATTATGATAGAGGCCCTAGGCTTTGGAAAGACTGTTTCCCAGCCCCCAAATGAACCCATGGTGGTCAAAGAAGTGCCTTTGAGAATAGTTGGTTGTAGGTCTTTGCATGGTGAGAGCTTCCTTGCAGTCTGCCACATCTCTGCTCCTGGAGGAGGCAGGCAGATAGGGTTAAATTGATTAGATTTGTGAGCTGGAGACCACGCCTTCACCTGCTTCCTTTCATGACCTCATGCCCCTACCTGACCTCACCTGTACTCCCACCTGCCAATCAGACCATATAACCACTCCCCTGTGGAAGTGAATAAAAGACCTGGAACATGGTGGGCCCTTCCCTTGCTGTCCCCACGCCTTAGAGGGCGCAGTCTTTTGGCCACCCTGCTCTACCTCTGCTTTCTTGCCCACACTACGCTACCTGTGACTGCTCCTAACTGCATGCTTTGCCCCATGTGCCCCCAGCCTGCTCTCTGCCTGGTGTGGACCCAGCTTATGTTTCTAGACTTCTTTCCCCCCTAAACAAAGCCCTCGCTTTCCTGTGTGTTTCTCTCACTGAATAAATGCCAAAAATGTTAACATATCGCCTGTTTTATTTGAGCTGCTATTCAGAATTTTTATCTGAATAGACAGCAAGGACCCTCAACATTAATATTAAAATTATTAATAAAGCTAGCCAATTTCAGTGGGAGTCAAGTCTCTGGATCCAAGTTGTGTAGAGAGAAGCAGAACACTTTGGAGTCAGGACAACTGGGATGGAATCTTGCTGTCATGTCTCAACTTTGAGGCTTTGGCTAAGTTTTTCAATTGCTCTGAAGTTCATCTGAAACAATACAACAAACAACACATAATTCCACTACTGCAAATGGTTATTGTGAGGAAAGAGGTAGGTGAACAAATATATCGGATTTGACAGAAAATGGCCTGCAGTATAGTACACACTCAATTAACGGCAGGCATTACTGTGAAGAGATGGAAGCATCTGATGAACCCGAGAGTCCTGCTGCACACGGAGAACTCTGGCATGATACAGAGTTCAAGTTCAGAGACGCTGGTCCCTGCGTCACATTTCATCCCATATATGTTCATTCCTTCATCAGACATCCACGAAGCCTACCAGGTGGTAAGCAATTGGAAGGCAAGGGTAACACGTCTTTCATCTCTTCAATGAATGTTGAGTACTGCCTTCCAGAGTGAATAGTGCCAGTAGAGGTTAACGGACTTGTTCAAAGTCATTTGGGTAATAGTAAGCATCAGTACCAAGGCTGTGGGTGTTTTTTTACAAATTGTTTTCCCAGATTGTGAGATGCCTCCATCTAACCAGCAGAGGGCAGGTTTGGATGGCCCTGGCATCCAGAGCCTTTCTCTGTGCAGGGCTGGTGGACTTTTCACAAAAAGGAGGGGAGAAAAAAAAAAAAAAAAAAAAAAAAAAACCGGGAGCTAAGTGTTTTCCAAATTATGCCACCTGTGTCAACATCATCCATGCTGTTTCTTACAGGGTTACCCATAACGTGGTTACTCCTTAATGTATGCATAATGGAAAGAGGAGTTTGAGGGACCCAAGTTTCTGTTTCTGTGTATGGTTTCTGAAGCCTGAACCCTAAGCAAGTTAACGACCTGGTGCTAAGGAAATAAAACTGTAACTATATCTTCAGTTTCAAAAAATTGAACTGACAGGTGAATTTTATACATCATCATTTTACCAAAGACTAGAAAAGTTGTCGCTTTCCAAGAATGAAACATCTAGGTATTGTCAAAACTGGGACCAAATCCATCATCAGATTTACTTCGCTATGAAGATGTTCATGTGTTTAGACATGTGAAAAACAGGTGTGAGGAAATTTGACAATATTTTTCCTGAAACTATTAATCCCATCTGCCTGATGGTAAAAAATTCCGTCTGGTGACTTTTTGGTAAACACAGTCATGGTTAGTGATTTCCCAGTCACTTTAGATTTAAATGTTTATATTTGGATTTCCACCTGCCCCTTCTCCCCAGGCTGCATCTAGGTTCTGGGGGAATTTCTGGTGGTGTTGCAGGCTGGTAACAGGGGAACTAGTCCTTGGTGGTTGATCTCCATTCCTTACTGGTGTCTGCTGAAGGCAACAAGGTTTCTCGGGGGTCGTTGTCCTTCCAGACACCAGCTGAGCTGACAGTGGCCTACTGTTATTTTCTGGTCCATACTGTTGTGTGGCTATATTCCCTCACCATGACTGCAGAACCCCTTTCAAACTATCAGCTCTTTCACATTTTTGGAAGATAAGAGGAACAGGAGTTTTGAGTGCTCCTCCGTAAACCTCCATCATGTTGGAATGTCTTGAGTCTCTCCCTAATGCCATGCCCCTTCCTGGTCTGTTCAACAATCTCTCCTCTCCCTCACCCTGTGTTCTTACAGCTGAGGGCACACATAAAAGGCTGCTGCATCCAAGAATTCCAAATGGAAAGCAAGATACAAGGTGACACACTTCATGTGTCCCATCAATTAAATGTGAGAACTCATCATCCTGCCTCTGTGAACATGGCCTTCTTCCATCACTCTTCTTCCATGATGACAGATCTGGATAGAAATAGAGCTCACACTATGTTTAGCTTCCTGGCTCCTTCTCAAACTCTTCCCTTTCATCTGCACAAAATAGCATTAGTCCTCTCTCCTATGGCTGGGATAAGAGTGAACTAGGGAAGGAACAGTGGGAAGTTTTTTTCAGGAAAAGACTCACTTATATGATAACATGTACCTTTTATCAAGTTTGTCAGGTGTTTGCCATTATTTTTCAAAGGTGTTTTTCAGCCTCTCGTATTCTTCAGTAAGTCTAATTACACATATATTAAATCCCTTGATAGCACCCCATAGATCAATAAGGCTCTAATAATGTTTTTCATATTTCTTTGTAAACTTTTTATGCTTATCTGTTTATTTGTCATCTATTTGAGAGGTAGAGCAAGAGATAGAGAGACTATCTTCCATCTGCTGGTCCATTCACCAAATACCTGCAACAGCCAGGGCTGAGCCAGGCCAAATCCAGGAGCCCAGAACACCATCCAGGTCTCCTACATGGGTGCCAAGGGCCCAAGAACATAAGACATCATCTGCCACCTCCCAGGACTCATTAGCAGGAAACTGGATCAGAACCAGAGCAGCTGGGACTCAAGCCAGCACTCCAATATGGGATGCAGTTATCCCAAGCACCAGCTTAATTCCACTGTGCCACAACCCCTTCTTCTTTTATTTGTATTTCAAATTTTACATTTCCTTTTTACTTCAAGTTCATTGCTCATTTCTTCTCTTAAACATGCTTAATGAGTTTTCAATTTCAGATGTTGTATTTTTCAGTTATAGAATTTTCATTTGGTTTTCTAGTTCTAATTTCAGTGATGAAATACTTCATCTCTTCTATCATTATACCCATCTTTTTCCTTAAATCTTTTGCAATGTTATAATCATTTTAAAGGCTTTGCTAATTCTAGCATCAGTGTCATCTCCGAGGCTATTTATGTTGAAAGCTTTTCTTCCTGATTCTGAATCACATTCTCCAGTACTTTCTCTTTTCTTTTTTTCTTAAAATTTATTTTATTTATTTGAAAGGCAGAGTTACACAGAGAGAGAGAGAGAAGCAGAGAGACAGATCTTCCATCTGCTGGTTCATTCCCGGAAATGGCAGTGTTGGAAGGGCTGGGCCAGACCAAAGTGAGGAGCCAGAAGCTTTCTCCAGGTTCTTCCATGTGGGTGCAAGGGGCGCAAGGACCTGGGCCATCTGCTGCTGCTGTTCTCAGGTCATTACTAGGGAACTGGATCTGAAATGGAGCAGTCAGGTCTCAAACCAGCACCTATATGGGATGCCAGCATCTCAGTAGGTGGCTTTACCTGCTATACCACAATGCCAGCCCCCATTGTCTCTTTTCAAGTAATTTTTTATTGTATGCTAAACATTAAATTACTAGCACAACAGAGCGCCTTCTCTGTTAAGCCCCACATCCCAGTGCTTTCTAATACCTACTGCCTGAAAACAGTTGCTTTGTATATTTTGCTTAGTTTTACTGTCATTGATAATGGAGGGGGAGTCTGATACCCAGTAATCTAGTCTAGATTAAGGTAGAGAGAAGCAGAAAGGAGAAATGGAGAAAAAGAGACATGGAAACATTTGAATTTCTGGCACACAGTTTCATCACAGCTTTTCCTGTGATTTGGTTACTCAAAAATTCTTTCATTTGTGTGGAGCTCCTATGTTATTCTGATTCCCACGAGAAGTAGGTTCTAAGATTATAAGGTTCAAGACAATGATTAGGAAAAGTGCCTATAAAGGAAAATGTAGAAGGAGGCAGAGGAGACTGGGATAGCCATTACACCAAGATGAGGGTCAAACATTTGTGGAAAAAATAGAATAAGGAGAGTAAGTTGGGTGGAAGAGTCTTGGATGGAAATGCAGTTCTAAAGGAAGTCAGGAAACCTAATGGAGAATCCTCAAACCAACATCACCTATCAGTGGAGTCTCCCCAGAACAGCCCACTAGAGAATCCTACCTCATCTAGTCCCTGGATGGCAGCAGCTTCTATAGTGTTGCCAGACTAATGACAGGACACCTGATTAAATTTGAATTTGAATTTCAGGTAAGCAGTAAATAATTTTTAGTATGAATAGATTCCAAATATTGCATAGACATTCTGTGTTTTTATTTGCTAAATGTGGCACCCTCAAGTGCATGGAGGACTCGGGCTCAGTGTGAATGCAGTGATGGATGGAAGTGCGGCAGCTGGAACATCCATCAATCACATGCTCAGAGCTGGAGATCTGTGAAGCAAATCCTCCTGGCTGCCATAGTACTCCCTGCAATGCACATTCCAGTATATCTTCCAGCACCCTTCCTTGTAGATTTCTTTTATTCCAAGCTAGTTTTTAGTGTTGTAGCTTGTAACTCAGCAAGTTCTAAGTGATTGCTGCAGTTATCTACAGATTTCTAACAAACCATCCCCAACTTCGTAATGTAAAACCAAAACCTTAGGGGCCGGTGCTGTGGTGGGATGGGTAAAGCCTCTGCTTGCAGTACCAGCATCCTATATGGGCACCAGCTCAAGTCCCCACTGCTCCACTTCCAATCCAGCTCTCTGCTATGGCCTGGGAAAACAATACAAGATAGCCCAAGTCCTTGGGCCCCTGTACCTGCATGGGAGGCCCAAAGGAAACTCCTGGCTCCTGCCTTTGGATCGGTACAACTCCAGCCATTATAGCCATCTGGGGAGTGAACCAGCAGATGGAAGACCTATATCTCTCTATCTCTGCCTCTCTATGTAACTCTACCTTTCAAGTAAATACATAAATCTTAAAAACAAAACAAAACAAAACAAAACAAAATAAAACCTTATTATACATAGAGATTCTATGGGTCATGAATTAAGACAGATTATGCTGTGTGTTGTGGGGGGTGGGGGGGCTCATCTCTGCCTATAGAGCTGGAAGCCTCATTTGGGATGAAGCAGCAGAGGATGACACAAATACTTGGCCAACTGGGTCATCTGGAGGCTTCTTCATGCATATGTTTGGTGCCAGGGTTGGGATGCTGGAAGGCTCGGTTCCGTTGAAACTGCTGGCCAGAATGTCTTCTGTGTATGGCTTAGCATCCCTCACACAATGACTACTCAGTGTAGTTGGACCTTTCACATAGTGGCTTAGAACTCCAAGCATTGTTGTTTTAGTAAACAAGGTAGAAACTTCATGGCCTTTTATAAAACTTGGCCTCAGAAGTCATACAGCGTCAGTTCTGCTGTGTCCTGCTGTCAAAGTGGTCCCAAGCCACATACATTCAAGGAGAGGGGACCTAGGCCTTACCTTTTGATGTGGAAGATTTTGTAGGCATGTTTTTTGAGTGCCTAATTAGTTGACCAAGCTCAGAACACTATTTTTAAAAGTTCCTCTTGCCCCTTAATGTTTCAACTTCTTAATATCAAAGATTCTCCTCTAAAAGAAACTCTGGCTCTTTCACAAAGTAAGAACTCAAATGTTTACTGAGTCTGTGTGTGAATACTTTTCCAAATATCTATTCAGTCCATCCTTAGAAGCACTAACAAGACCACATTTCTGCACCAATTCTTTGACTAAATCTTTGATTAAATATTTAAGCAAATGCATAACGTAGTGGGAACATCAGAACAAGTTTATTTTTTCTGTAGACCCAGGCTTCCAGCTTCATCAATTATTCTCTGTCATTTGGCGTGAAGCTGTGGATAGAGGTTGTGACATCTGGGAGGACGTGCAGAAAAGAAATGAAAATAGCCCTTTTCATCTTCAGAGACCGAGGACAGCTCAACTATCATTTTCATGATCAAGTTTTTAAAGATTTTTGACAACCTGGAGATCGCTAACAAAGCAGTGGTTGGTTGAAAGCATTCTTCAATGTGTGATGTATGCAAGGCTCTATAATTTAAAACAAAATAAAATAGACTCCTTTATAAGGCAGATGTGGATTTAAATTCTACCTCTTGTTGTTGTTATGTAGGTTGACTTTTACAAGCCACTCCACCTCTCTGAGCTATAACTTACCCACTGGGCCACACAAATAGTAACATACCTGAGACAGACAGTGTGCGGAATATAATAATAAATATAAAATAAAGCAACCACAACATTTCCTAGTGGCTGCTGGAATATAAGAAGAAAACTTGGAATAAAGCCTCATCAGAGGCTTGCCATGTACCTAACACCACACTGGAAACTGCAGGGGACACAGTAATGATGCACCCATAGTTCTTGTCACCAGAAATATCACATCAATTCAATGAGCACCATATCTGCTATGAAGGAATCAGCCTGAGGCTGCGCTCTAGGCAGAGTGGGTTCCTAGCTTTCTCTCACTGGCCAGCATAAACCTCAGTTTCCTCATTGATTACAATGTTAATAATAGTTCCCACCCTGCATACCTCACCGGGTTTTGAGTGTTACCTATGTTAGTAGGTGTTTGATAAACTTTAAGATAGTAAAGATGTGTTCTCCCCTCAAGTGTGGTGCATGGGCTATCAGAATTGACATCACCTGGGAGCTTGTTAGAACTATTAACAAGGTTTCACTCCATATCTACTGAATTAGAGCGTAGTTTCGTAAGACCGCCAGTGCCAGTGATTCCTATACGTATTAACATTTGAAAGGCAAAGATCTAGCAGGACAACGTTCTGATTTTTAGAATTCCCTCTTCTGGCTGTTTTGAAATGTAAAGTGCATTATTAGCCTGTGGCTATTTAACCATAGCCACTACCCTGTGTAATAGAACACCAAAACTTTTCCCTCCTATCTAATTGCAAGTTTTTTTTTTTATTTTTTAATGTAGGTGTTTATAGTTATAATTTCCCTGTAAGTATTGCTTTAGTGTGCCCCAAACATTTTGTCATGTTGTGATTTTGTTCATCTCAAAGTGTTCTCTAGTTTTCCTTGTGATTTTTCTTTTAACCCACTGATTATTTGGAAGTGTGTTATATAATTTACACATACTCATGAATTATTTTTTGAGATTATTTTGAAAGAGTTACAGAGAGACTGCAACACACACACACACACACACACAATGGGTGGGGTGGAGGGGGAATCGTCCATCTACTGTTTCATTTCCCAGATGGCTGCAATGGCCATGGCAGGGCTAGGCGAAGGCCAGGAGCCAGGAGCTTCATCTCAGTCTCCCATGTAGATGGCAGGGGCCCAAACACTTGAGCCATCTTCCATTGCTTTTCCCAGGTCTTTAGTATGGAGCTAGACTGCACAGAAGTGGAGCAACTGAGACACCAACCGGTGCCCATATGGGAAGCTGACTTCACAGGTGGCAGTTTCACCCACTAGTCCACCACGTCAGTCCTATATTCATGCATTTTAATCATCTGTATGCTTCCCAATCATCTATAACTGAGCAGTTCAAACAAGAGTTAATGTTTCGGTATCTCCTCTCTCTACCACTTTGCTTCCAATCCTATATTTCTTATCTTTTTGATGTGTATCACTATTCACCTAACTTCCCAAGACAAACCCCGGAGACATCCCACACTACTTACTTCTCTCTTAGAGATGTTGCCAGCAAATCACTTCATGCTATTGCTTCTTGACCCCACTCTAAAGCCTTCAAGATACAGCCACTGTCTCCCTAACCTGCTTCATGTCTTACTGTTCTCCCGACACCATCACATCTTACTGTGTCCATCCAGAAAGTGTATAATTTATTGGACATGCCTTGTGACTTTCATGTTTTATGATCCTGAATTTTGTTATCTCTCCTATAACTCTCCTCCCAAACTGGGCATCTTTCCAGTGCCAACTCAAAATCTGCCTTCTCTGAAAAGCATTCCCTGCTTCCCCAGACATACCCTGGTGCCTCTCCTATATTCACAGCACCCTTTGTCTTCACCTCTAGTAATTGTTTCATTATGTTATGCTTCATGGAAGTTTATCCTCTAATTAGAAACTAGCTTCTTGGATATAAGTATTTGGCCCAGTGTTTAAGACACCAGGTAAGACATCCATGACCCATATCAGACTGCCTGGGTTCAAAACCCAACTCTGGATCCCGAAGCCAGCTTCTTGCTAACACAGGCCTTGGGAGGCAGCAGATGATAGCTTAAGTAGTGGGTCCCTACCACCTACATGGGAGATCTGGATTGAGTTCCCAGCTCCTGGCTTTGGCCTGGCCCAGCCCTGGTCATTGCTAACATTTGGGGAGTAGACCAGCAGATGGGAAAGTGCTCATTCTCTCTCTCTCTCTCTCTCTCTCTCTCTCTCTCTCTCTCGTTCTCTGTGTGTGTGTGTGTTTGTGTGTGTCTGCCTTTCAAATAAAAAATATATGGTTTCTTGAAGTCAGGACACATGCTTGATTTACTTCTGTATTTCCAGTATTAAAAGTCAGTGTAAAACTGGTGTACAGTGGCTGAAGTTACCATTGTTCAGCGCCTACTACATGTGATCTCACAGCTTTCATTCACTGTCACTATCAGTGACTCAAGAACGTCACTGGGTTTACTGTTTTATCCAAGGCATTTTATAGACAAAATTAGCAAAGGAGCCCAGAAACCCCAAACCCATTTCCATTCTGATGTTCTGTTCCACAGTAGGAAAAATGTAGATAATGACACTTTTTTGTGTCTTTCTCTTTAACTTAAAAAAAAAAAAACTAAAAGAAAGAATTCTGAGTATTTTAACATTAAAGAGTGTTAAACACTTGAGGAGTTAGATACGTTCACTGGATGTTACTTAGTATACACATGTATAGAAACATCACATGGTACCCTGTGAATGCATACAATTTTTAAATATATTAAAAAGAAAAGGGAAGAGAATAAAGAGGAGATGTACAATTTGGGACATGCTCAATTGGACTTGCCCCAAATGGTAGAGTTAGAAATGTGCCAGGGGATTCCAATTCAATCTCATCAAGATTTCGTGTACCAATGCCATCTCACTAGTCCAAGTGATCAATTTCAGTTCACAATTGATCACACTGATAGGTATAAGAGTCAAAGGGATCACATAAACAAGACTAGTGTCTGCAAATACTAACTGATAGAATAAAAAAGGGAGAGAACGATCCAACATGGGAAGTGGGATACACAGCAGACTCATAGAATGGCAGATGTCCTAAATAGCACTCTGGCCTCGGAATCAGCCCTTAAGGCATTCAGATCTGGCTGAAGAGCCCATGAGAGTATTTTAGGCATGGAAAGTCAAGACACTCTGGCAAAAAAAAAAAAAAAAAAAAAAGGAGGACCTAAATGAAAGATCTTCATGAGTGAGATCCCAGTGGAAAAAACAGGCCATCAAAGGAGGAGGTACCTTTCTCTGAAGGGAGGAGAGAACTTCCACTTTGACTATGACCTTGTTTAAATGAGATTGAAGTCAGCAAACTCAAGAGGCTTCCATAGCCTTGGAAACTCATGACTAGAGCCTAGGGAGATTTCTGACACCATAAACAAAGAGTGTCAAATTGTTAAGTCAACAACAGGAGTCACTGTGTACTTACTCCTCATGTGGGATCTTTGTCCTTAATGTGTTGTCCAATGTGAATTAATGCTATAACCAGTACTCAAACAGTATTTACACTTTATGTTCTGTGTGGGTGCAAACTGATGAAATCTTTACTTAATATATACTAAATTGATCTTCTGTATATAAAGATAATTGAAAATGAATCTTGATGTGAATGGAATGGGAGGGGGAGCAGGAGATGGGAGGGGTGCGGGTGGGAGGGAAGTTATGGGGGGGGAAAAGCCATTGTAATCCAAAAGCTGTACTTTGGAAAATTATATTTACTAAATAAAAGTTAAAAAAAAAAAAGCCCGTTTCCAGCACTGAGACTGCATAATGTGATGCACATCATATAACTTCCTGATTCCATAAATTATAGGTGAAGTCTCCTATTCTCTCCTTTGATGATTCATTTTGTGTTTCAGCTTGGCTGGACCAGAATGCCTACACGCTCAGTCCAACATTACTCCATGTCTTTCTGTTGGGGTTCTTTTAGGCGAGACGAACATTTTAATCAGTGGGCTGTGATGAAAGCAGGTTGCCCTCCTGGTGTGGACATGCTTCACACCATCTGCTGAAGACCTGGCTAGAACAGACTCGTCTCCTTCAACTTAGAGCAAACTGCTGCACCCAGGCTTCAAGCTTGGACTGCAATGTCAGCTCTTACTGGATTCCCACACTGCTGGTCCAGCTTGAAGATCTGGACTTGCCAGCCTCCATAATCACAGAGACAACTTCCATAAAATAAATCTCTCTGTCTATACCTATATATTCATACACCCATCGGTTCTTTTTTCCTAATATACCCCCTAGGAACCTTTTCCAATGGCATGTGCATTAGATCACTGATGATGCTAAGAGGTCAAAGATTGTTTTTTCTTTTTCTTTTTTAATTTATTGCAGAGGCAGAGAGATACAAAGACAGAGAAGTCCCATCTGCTGATTCATTTCCCAAATGTCCTTGATAGCCAGGGCTAGGTCAAGCCAAACTAGGAGCCAGAAACTCAATTCAGTTCTCCTGCATGAGTGGCAGGGACCCCATTATCTGAGCTACCATCTGCCATCTCTCAAGGCACACATTAGCAGGAAGCTAGCATTGGGAACAAAGCTGAGACTCAAACCCAGACACCCTAATATTGGATGTGGGTGTCCTAAGTTGTGTCTTAACTGTTAGGTCAAATGCCCACCTCATTAAGTTATTTTAAAGAAATAAGGTAGCCGCCTTTAGTGCTGGCATCCATATGGGTGCCGGTTCCAGTCCTGGCTGTTTCAATTCCAATCCAGCTCTCTGGCCTGGGAATGCAGTAGAAGATGGCCCAACTTCTTGGGCCCCTGCACCCATGTGGGAGACCCGGAAGAAGCTCCTGGCTCCTGGTTTCGGGTGGCTCAGCTCTAGCCATTTTGACCATTTGGGGACTGAACCAGCAGCTGGAAGATCTCTCTCTCTTCCTCTCTCTTCCTCTCTCTCTCTCTCTCTCTCTCTCTCTCTCTCTCTCTCTCTCTCTCTCTCTCTGCCTCTCTGTAATTCTGCCTTTCAAATAAATACTTCTTTCTTAAAAATAAGTCCATTGGCTTCTCTACAAGTGGAACAAACTATGTTCTTGCTGGCAAAATGGCAGATGTAGAATATTTGAAGATAATTGATGATAATGACGACAATAATAGCAGCTAACATTTACTTAGTACTTAATTTTTGACATGTGTTGTGCTAAGTGTTTCTATCACATGTTACCTCATTTGCGCAATCAATGCTTTGAGGCGTGTCACCCACAGCTGTCATCCCTTCCCAACTTTGCTCTCAGTCAGAGAGTGCTACCTCTCCTTTCAGGGAGAAGTCGATACTTTGCAAGTATGGCTCAATGCAGCACTCAGCTGAGTGAGAAGGTTTGAGTCAGGAGCCTGGAGCAGAATCCTGCTTCCCCCCAACCTCACCACAGTATTAATGTACAGAGTGACCCCTCTTACCTGGGCTTTTCCTGTGCCAACCTGATGCCTCTTCCCCAAAAAAGTGAGTGCTCACTGTGACGATAGGTCCAGGGGAGCAATCACCCTTCTGGGGAAGAGGGAACAAGTCAGAGCTCTGGTCGACCCTGGGATTCAAGGCATCCCACATGTGCTTTGACCATCTCCTAGGTCTGAAGATATTTTATACAGTGTTTCAGGCCCCTGAGTTCAAGGACAGGGATGTGTTACTTTCCTTGCTTCTGGGACCCTGTGCTCCTTGCTCAGCACCCTCTCCAGTTTGGGTTGGGAGAACAGAGTCAGCAGTGGCAGCTGTCCCCTCTCCCTGGAGATATGCAACCCTTAGAGATTGCCCCCAGAGTGTCCCTCCCTGCCAGGGGGAGATGGACCCCTCTCTTGCTCAGTGTCACTTGTGTAGGCCCCTCACCCCAAAGGGTTTGTATATACATTTTAAGCCCCACCCCTCCCATGCTACATATATGCTGTATTCTGCAGCTAAAGTGGAGCCCTTCCTCTTACTGCTGGCTCTGCCTTCCCTTCTGTCTTAGCAGATGAATGAACTATAGCCTCCTGTATTGCAGTGAGCTGCCAGATGGATTCTGTGGAGGTGAGAACAAGGGCACTGAGACTCCATAGCATTAACAACTCCCAAATACTATCTGTAAGTTTGGAACTGCATTTATGTTGTTGTAGTTTTACTTTAAATGCACATATTTTGCGGCTAAGGTTTACTTGCCTAATTTTGTTTTCCTTGGCTTGTCCTTGAATACAAAATGATGATAATTGATTGCATTTACACATCACCTCTTTGAGCTTTCCAAGCCCTTTTACAGCTCTTAGCATTTCTCTCACTGGGGCTGGGAGGTCACTAGAGCTAACAGCATTGTCTTTTTGACTAGAGACCCAAGGAAGGGCCCGCATTGCAGTGTAGCTGGTTAAGCCTCCACCTGCAATGCTGATTTCCCATATGAGCACCAGATGGAAGATGAGTCCCCAGCTGCACAACTTCCAATCTAGCTCCCTGCTAATGCACCTGGAAAAGTAGTGGAAGATGGCCCAAGTCCTTAGATCCTCGCAGTCACACAGGAGACCAGGATGGTGTCCGGTTCACTCTCCAAATAAATGCCATCTAACAGCCAGGGCTGAGCCAGGCTAAAGCCAGGGGGAACCAGGGACCTCATCCAGGTCTCCCAAGAGGGTAGCAAGAACCCAAGGACTTGAGCCATCCTCTGCTGCCTACCAGGATATTAGCAGGAAGCTGGATCTGAAGCACAGAGTAGCTAGAACTTGAACCAGGCACTCTGATATAGGATGTGAGTGTCCCAAGTGTTAGCTTAACCTGTTACACTGTAACACAGGCCCTAACAAAGGAGAAACTTAAAACCTGTGAGTTACTAAGTACCTTCCACATGCCCAGCCTTGTACTAGGCCCACTGTGGTCACAACAGAGAGGCCAGTCCTACTCTTTAGGTCTGTGGGTAGGGGAAAGCTGATTGTTTTATTCCTAGCCACTTCCCTTTTTGTGTGTTTGGTGGACCTCACATATACCAAAACCAAATAATCATCATAGTCCATATTTCTTTTTCTTTAAAAAAAGTAATAAAGTCGGGGCCGGCGCCATGGCTCACTTGGTTAATCCTCAGCCTGCGGCGCTGGCATCCCATATGAGCACCTAGTTCTAGTCCTGGTTGCTCCTCTTCCAGTCCAGCTCTCTGCTGTGGCCCAGGAGGGCAGTGGAGGATGGCCCAAGTACTTGGGCCCCTGCACCTGCATGGGAGACCAGGAAGAAGCACCTGGCTCCTGGCTTCAGATTGGCACAGCGCCGGCCGTGGTGGCCATTTGGGGAGTGAACCAACGGAAGGAAGATCTTTCTCTCTCTCTCTCTCTCTCTCTGTCTATAACTCTACCTGTCAAATAAAAATAAAATAAAATAAAGTCAAATTTCCCTATATAATTTCACTATGAAAGAAATGTAACTGTCTTAGGAGTCACGCTCAGTTCCATACGTAATATTTACTGTGCACTTATGCAATTCCTGTCTTCTGGGGGCTCACGGTCCAGCGTACTGGGAGTCAGCTGGGATGAGGGATGTAAGCTCACACGCTGAGCAACCACACATTTGGCAGTGATGCTTGAGCACCAAGTTAGTGGAAACCAGAAGGCACAGTTATTTCTTCCCAGGAAGTCCCTGGAAGGCTCTACGGAGGAGGTGACATTCGAACAGGGCTTTGAAGGGTAACAGGGCTTTCTACACTTAATCGGGACTTTTAAAGAGTAGGCTACTTTCCAGAAGGAAGAAAGAATGCTTACTAGTGCTTGCTTTTCTCCAGTGTGGAGTCCTCCAGAAAGAATAATCACTGCATTGTCTTACAGTAGATAATGGGCACTTGGTGTTTTCTGTATTTCAACAGCTAGGGTAAAATCCTCTGGGAGAATCACTGTAAATCCAAGCACTTCACCCTTTAAAAGGCTTGTCACTGGGCAGAAGAAATGGTCCTTTGAGTTCACATGTCATAAAAACCCAGCAGGAGCAACATGTGCACGCGGAAGGCAGCCTGTGTTTGGGGGAGTTACATGTAGGAAACAGATGTTCTGCTGTATTCTGAGAGATTGTTGAGACATTGTTCAATCATTTCTGAACCATGACCCCTAAGACTAAAAGGAGAGGCCCATCTGTAAGTCCTAGTAGCAGGCGCTTGTCTAGACCACAGGAATTCTATCCTCAGACTCCAACACTAGGGTGTTTGAAACTGAGAAGGTAGCTCCATGCTGACAGCACAGTTACCAACCAGATGCTTCAAAGCTGGAGGAGCCAACTGAACTGCTGTAGAAGGAATGGTTTTCTAGTTTCTTGTGCTGCCTAACAGATGGCAGGTTAGCACTTGGGAAACATTTGCTGCCAGGATGAAGTCATGTCTTTTTGCAGTTACCGTCTCATTATTTTTAATGAATGTTGATGTGATGCACCAATGCACCTTGGAAAGACCAGGTAACTCACAGTGGGGATGTGCTGGCCCTAATCCTTGGGAGGTTAAGCTTTAAGGAACTAAAAGGAAGTGGAAATGATATTTACTGTCCATCTCTGTCAGTGGCAAGTGGCTTTTGACAATATCTTTGATAACTCAAACTTGGTGTGGAGAGTGGGCATTGCTGGAACCGAGGGCCTTTTTGTGCAAGCACAATCCCTTCAAATAAGGGGTCCATGAGACCCAGAGATGGGAGCAATCTGGGCCCTGCCCTAGTTTGTTCCTGCTTCTCTAACAAAATGCCTGAGACTGGGTAGTTCATGAAGAACTAAATTTATTGCTCATAACTCTGGGGGATAAAAGTCTAAGATCAAGGTACTAGCAGGTTTGGTGTCTGGTGAGGTCCTGGCCTCTGCCTGATCCAGAGGAGACTATGCCCGCATAGGGTAGAAGGAATAGAAGGGGCCAACTGGGGGCTGCACTCACTCCCTCAAGCCCTTTCATAAGAATTCAGTCCCACCCCTGAGGCAGAAGACTCATGACCTAACCACCTTCCAAAGGCCCCACCTGTACATACTGTTACACTGAGGATTAAGTTTCAACATGAACTTGGGAGAGATACAGCCATTCAAATGTCAGCAGGCTCCTCCTACTTGGAACTGTGGAGGAACTGGCTGAACAGCCATGTAGCCTCACCTGTCTCTCCAATACGTATCTATCATACACATCACACTCTGGGTGTGACTGGAGACAGAAACCTCCCTCCATGCTGTGTGTCTCTCTGATATGCAATTCTTCTGCCCATTAGAATCATCTGGAGAGTTCCTTAAAATTGTCAGTGTTAGTACCAGTGTCATAGTGTAGTGGGTAAAGCCACCACCTGCAATGCCAGCATCCTATATGGGTGCCTATTCAGGTCCCAGGAGCTCCACATCCAATCCAGCTCCCTGTTAACGTGCTTGGGAAAGCAGTGGAGGATGGCCCAAGTGGTTAGGCTTTTGTACCCATGTGAGAGATCTGAATGGAGCTGCTGGCTTCTGGCTTCAGCTCAGCCCAGTCCCAGCCATTCCAGCCATTTGGTAAATGAACCAGTAGATGGAGTTTCTCTCTCTCTCTCTCTCTCTCTCTCTCTCTCTCTCTCTCTGTGTGTGTGTGTGTGTGTGTGTCTCCCTCTCTGTGTCACTCTTCCAAATAAATATAGAAATCTTTTTAAAAAGGGATTTAAAAATGCCATTGTCCAGTGGGTGTTTGTTGCCATGATTAAGATGCTGCTTGGGAAGCCATATCTCAGATTGGAATGTCTGGCTTTGAGTGGGGGTCTGATTCCAGTTCCATCTTTCTATTGATGTGCACCCTGGCAGGCAGCCCATTATGGATGATTTATTTGGTTGGGTCACTGCCACCCATGTGGGAGACCTGAGTTGAGTTCCAGGCTCCTAGCTTCAACCTGTTGCAGTCCCAGCTGTTGCAGATGTTTGATGAGTAAACCAACCAATGGGAAATCTCTGTTTCTGTCTCTCTGCCTTTCAAATAAATTCTTAAAATAAAAATAAGGAGCCAGTGCTGTGGCATAGTGGGTAAAGCCACCGCCTGCAGTGCCAGCATCCCATATGGGTGCCGGTTCGAGTGCCAGCTGCTCCACTTCCCATCTAGCTCTCTGCTATGGCCTGGGAAAGCAGTGGAGGATTGCCCAGGCCCTTGGGCCCCTGCACCCACGTGGGAGACCCGGAAGAGGCTCCTGGCTTCTGGTTTCGGATCGGCACAGCTGCGGCCATTGTGGCCAGTTGGGGAGTAAACCAGCAGATGGAAGACCTCTCTCTCTGCCTCTCCTTTCTCTGCGTATCTCTGATTTTCAAGTAAAAGAAATAAATATTAAAAAAAGAAGGAAGCAGTCAAAAGTACCGTTTTTGACTACTCCTCCATGTGTCTCAAAGTTTAAAATAAATAAATAAGCAATGTCACAGCAAATACAGTAATCTATAAAATGAAATAACCCATTATAACAAGGGCTATATTTAAAACAAATTTAAAAATCAACAAATTTAAACAACACCAATGTTAGGACCGCTACTCCAGAGATTCAAATGCATTCGTTTTGGGGTGGGAACTGGGAAATTCTCTATTTTTTGAAAGCTCCTCAGATGAGCCTAATGTGCAACTAATATGGAGATTTACCCTGGAATCTCACAGCTCAGCATAAAGTATGCATTTTTTTAATCCAGCTTTATGTCAGAATAGAAATTTACATCAGTCGTTGATACAACCAGTGGAGAAATGGTATTACTACTAATTCCCTCTATGGCACTGGCTAGTCATTTACAGCTTGCCATTCTCAAAATGCCCCTGGGTTCAGTGAGATAAGGGAGCCAACAGGAGTAAGCAAGTAGTACCCGGCAGGACTTGGTCCCAACATCCAGATTTTCTAGTCATTTGAGCTGAAAGCCTTCCATGGTTTCTCCCTGACTCTCCAATTACCACGCCTGTTTTCAGTTATCAAACTGTTTGAGTCCATGAGACCCAGCTGGCCTCCGCCACCAGACGGCCCTGGAACGTTGAGGTAATGATCCGAGTAATTCAGGCAATGGCAGTTTATTTTTCCTGAATTACCTGGATAATTACCTCAAGCCTAATAAGTTGGAAAGAAGCCAGAGCCACATTCTGATGGTTTTATGGCCTCTCCACAATGCGTTCTTATTGAAAGGTCCTGATTGGGAGAAATGAGCTGTTGAAGATTGCGACTTCCTTATTTCCCACAGGAGGCCCCATTAGGCATCTGGGGAAGATAACGGTTTCTAATGGTCAGGCTCCTGCGACTGTTGAAAGTTCCTCCAGGCTGAGGGACACAGCTGTCCTGGATTCCTGACCTGTTCTGCGTGACTCTGGGAGTCGTCACCTGGCTGATGAAGTAACAAAGGGGAAGGCTTCTGGGTGCTGGACTTTTGTTTCTGCTTTTCTTTTTATGCTTTCTAGTGTTTCTTGCTTAAATTAAGGCAGCAAACATGTTTCAGTCTTTCCTATTTTCCTGTGCCAGGCCTGGCCTGATCTGTAAAAGGCAATGCTTAATCCATGGGCAAGGTCTGTCCTCTCTTGTCAGGGTTCATGGCCAGAAACCGGGAACCTAAGCCAATTGAAGGAACAGGAACTCCCTGGTTCTGCCACTGTCATTATTTGCCCTGTCAAAATGACGAGTGTTTTCAAGCAAGTGGTGTCTGCCCCCTCTCCTAAGGAGAAATCCTCCTGGACACTTGGCCGTCTCTGGGTAGATTCACTTCATCAGGCACTGCTCCCTCTCAGTCTCTTCAATCTTTGCTCTCCCCTGGCTCTTTCCTTTCTGCCTACAGTAGGATTAAGCCCTCACCAGCTCTGTGTAAGTAGACAGCAGAGCGTAAATGAGATTAGGTGGGAGCTAGACATAGCCAAGAGCTGATGGAGTGACAATATTAGGAGATAAGAAGAGGAGAGAAGCCAGAAAACGGAGCCAGATTAGATACCCAGATCAATACAGTAATATGGAAGCCTGGGGAGTTGAGATTTTCAAAGAAACATGATGTAGTAGAAAAACAGGGATTTGGAAGTGAATCCCAATTCTTTCACTTTCTGGTTACCTAATAATCCTTAAAACTGCAATATTATTAAAACCCATCTCCTAAAGCATTATGAGATTAAAATTGTTTATTGCAAGTAAAACTACTTGAATAAATATCTTACTAATTATTAAATTTTATACTAATTATGATTCCTAATATGAGGGTATTTTTAAAACTTCATGGGAAAAGATAAACTTATTTTGGTGCAAAAAATTAAAATCTATGCATAGTTTTTTTCATAGTACACATTTTCCATGGACTTTTTTTTTTTTCATCATACTTAGTGAAATAAGTCAGTCCCTAAAGGACAAATACCATATGTTCTCTCTGATCTGTGGTAACTAATAGAGCACCTAAAAGGTGATCTATAGAAGTGAAATTGACACTTTGAGGCTCGATGACTTTAAACTGTCCTTGTCATGACTGTTGAAGAACAGTTTTATTTTTCAGTTTTTTACTATTGAGGAACAGTTGTTTTTTTTTTTTATTTAGTAAATATAAATTTCCAAAGTACAGTTTATGGATTACATTGGCTCCCCCCCCCATAACTTCCATGGACTTTTTGAAGACCCACGTATACACAGAGGGACGTATAGTGTTCCCCCAACTTCACATCCACTCTGAATCTTGAACTGTGGCCTTATCTGGAAATAATATCTTTGCAAATGTAATTTAGGTGAAGGTCAAAATGAAATTACACTGCATTAGAATGGGCCCTAAATGTAATGGCAGCATCCTTATCAGAGACAGCAAAGGACACAGAGGGAGACAATGTGAAGATGGAAGCGAAGATTGGAGTTGTGCTAATGCAAGTCAAAGAATACCAGGAGTCATTGTGATTTAATGCTATAACTAGTACTCAAACAGTATTTTTCACTTTGTGTTTCTATGTGGGTGCAAACTGTTGAAATCTTTATACTAAACTGATCTTCTGTATATAAAGAGAATTGAAAATGAATCTTGATGCGAATGGAAGGGGAGAGGAAGCGGGAAAGGGGAGGGTTGCGGGTGGGAGGGAAGTTATGGGGGGGAAAGCCATTGTAACCATAAGCTGTACTTTGGAAATTTGTATTCATTAAATAAAAGTTTAAAAAAAAAAGAATACCAGGAGTCACCAAAAGCTAGAAAAATCTAGAAAGGATTTTCCCCTTGAGGTTTCTAAGAGCTAGCACACATTGATTTCACACTTCTGGCCTCCATATCTGTGAGGGAATAAATTTCTGATGTCTTAAGCCACCCATCTGGTGGCAATTTGTTACAACAAACCTAGGAAGCTAAAACAGATATGTATCTAAATTCAAAATGTCACAGATTGTACTTGCTATATGCAATGCACTTCAATATTTTCTGTTCATGCTAGCTGTGACCTATTCAATTGATTTTGTGACTGTTATATATTAATGTTAGCCGTCACAAAACACACCAAACACCGGAGTAAGGGAAAGGGTTTATTGGGGGAAAACCCAGCAGACCGGAGTGAAGGGGCAGTGAAGAGAAAGAGAGAGAGAGTATAAGAGAAAAACAGAGAGGAGAGGAGCTCACAAGGAGAGAAGAGAGAGAAGAGAGATGAGAGGAGCCAAGAGAGAGAGGAGAGAGAAGAGAGGAGCCGAGAGAGAGAGAGCCAAGAGACCAGAGGAGGAGGCTAGAGAGACGAACCAAGAGAGCACCTGTTCAGGAACAGGTCCTTTTAAACCTTTGCCCGAGGGCAGTCAGGGAAGCAGGAGCAGCGAATCCCATTAGAATGGGGGTGGAGCTTGACAACAGAGGTTGGGCCATGTGACTGCCCAGTAAATAAATAAAGTTTATACTTTCTCTTTTCCAAAGGCAATCATAGGGCAGACTTTTCAAGATATAAATAACTGATGGCATTTTAATAATTTTGTTAAGACTTAAGGTATGAAAACAAAACTGCACCAGTTTCCTAACAGTGATCCTCTGATGAGTTGTAACCCCAAGTTGGAGAAGACACTGTTCTACTTGTTCTTCATCTCTCACTGAGGTTGGATGATGACTAAGAAAAAAGTTTGGAGTTGATAATTAAGAGTAAATGATGACCCTCAAAGAAATCACTAATGTAGAATGGCAGGTGCTGTCTAGCTAGGATTAAAATTTGATTATTATAACAAAGATCCAAAATAGCAGTGGCTTAAACAAGATAGAATTTGATCCTTCTTGTTAAAGAATAATTTTTAATAAAAGATAAACTTCATTCTCATACAAATATAAAATGAATTACATGTCAAAGATTTTAACTTATTAACTAATGAAGGAGACAGTAGGAGTTATCACCAGTTCAAAGGAGAGTTAAAAATACTGCACCTATATAGGTCAATCTAGAATTGAAATAAACTTACAAATACTCATAGATGTGAAACAGGCTTTTTCCATGGGGCAGAGGAGATGGAAGAGAAGGAATTCTTCTGCTTTCCACTGGATAGAATCTGTTTGCAATGCTATTAGTTCTCTACAACTCGCAGAGTTGTAAAATAGTTAAGACAGTGAATGGTGGAGATTAGCTCACTGGGTAAGCTACTCAGGACAACTAAGAATCTTTATGTTGCACCTTTTGAAATCTTCCACTGTTTTTCCTGACACTTTCCTATTGTCATATAATAATTAAGAGTAATATTCTAGAACTTCTATGGCAGCAACCTACCCTTTTTGTCTTATTGCTCATTCATTCCTAGAGTATTTTCATCTCCATGGACCAAGATGGCTCAACAAGGCCACACCACATTCCTATATATAGAAAGGAGCAAAGGAATGCCTCTGCACTTTAAGGATATAGCATAGAAGATGCATGATCACTGTGATCATATTCTACTAATCAGAACTTGTCATCTGCCCATACCCTGTTGCAAGAGAGACTAGCAAATACACTTTTAGCCCATGTGACCATACATCCAGGTGAAAATTGAAGGTTCACTCCCTAAAGAACACAGGGAGCACAGAGATTAAAGGACAGTTAGCAGTCTTAACCAAAGAACTTAAGGCTTAACCAAAGAATCATGGGTTTAAGAATTAAGAAATAATAAAGAAATGGAAGTAGAACATCTAATTACTCTTTTGAGAAGTTTAGCAATGAAGGGTAGGAGAGATAGACTAGGAGCAAAGAGGAAAATTCTGACTGAAGGAAGTAAGGACTGATTTTTACTAGAAATCTTTAACTCCACATCTGGCAGTACAAATGCTATCTCTTCCGTGCAGCCTTATTTGATCACCACGCCTAAAAATCTCTCTATCCTCTAAACTCCCATATCCCTTGACGTGGGCCCTTCTTCCACATCATCAACTATGCATGATCTTTCCTGTAGACTCCAAGTCTGTCATGCATCTTGTTGATCTTCACAGCCTCCGATATGCAAATTATTGTGTACAACATACCTAACTAACTGCTCATCTTTTTGTAAAGTGGATAGAGTGGGGATTTGTTTATGGCAACAGAAGTATAGCTTTTAAAATTTGCCTTCATTTCCACTTTGGAACAAGGATTGCATTAGACTCCATAAAACAATAAGTCTTGGCTGGCACCGCGGCTCAATAGGCTAACCCTCCACCTGCGGCGCCGGCACCCCGGGGTTCTAGTCCCAGTCGGGGTGCCGGATTCTGTCCCGGTTGCTCCTCTTCCAGTTCAGCTCTCAGCTGTGGCCCGGGAGGGCAGCGCAGCGCACCATCCGCAGCGGCCATTAGAGGGTGCATCAATGGCAAAGGAAGACCTTTCTCTCTCTCTCTCTCTCTCTCACTGTCCACTCTGCCTGTCAAAAACAAATAATAATAAGTCTCAGAGACCTCGATTAAAACTACCAATTAAGTTTATACTTTCTCTTTTCCAAAGGCAATCATAGGGCAGACATTTCAAGGTATAAATAACTGATGGCATTTTAGTAATTTTGTTAAGACTTAAGGCATGAAATCAAAAAACTTCCCATTCCTTCCAGTTGGGGGTGGTGGTTGCAAAAATAAGGAATGCAGAGAGGAATGACTTGTTCAGCCTTCCCATTCTTTAATAAGTCATTGACCTTTGTCAAAGAAAACGCATATACACACGCACACAAACAAGGACCCCATTTACCTTATTTTCAGATTTAAATTATAGTATCCGGTCATTCATCTTTGTCACAATCCACCAAATAGTTTTTGCAAGAACATGTTTCACAAACAAGCTCTCCTTTCAGCATCAGCCAGGAAGGTTAAGGTTTAGATCCTGTGATAGAAACCCTTTTTGTAATTCTCCCCCAAACATCTGTTCAGTCGCTCATCATTAACATCTGTCACCCATTTCTAGACTCAGCCCAGACAAAGCTATGTTTTTCTAACAAACTCCATTTCAAATTGTTACCAAGTGATTCCCCCTCAGACTAATCTTATACGAGGATTGAGAAGATGTCTTATTGGATCAAATTCGTCTTCCACAAATGCATCATCTACCCTGCAGCCTTGGCAAAAACCCAATGGCTCAGAGGAAGGGAAATTCCTTATAACCTGCTAACACTTTCCTGCCTGAATTGTTACACTGAAAACTTTTAATTCTCTTTAACCCTTCAGGGTTAGCCAAACATTCTCTACATCCTCTACACACATTTAACTTCAGCTCATTCATTTACCCTACTTGAACCTTAGCAGAGTTGCTTTGCAAATGAACTGAAATAAGAACATATAAAATGTTTTCTGTTACTTGGCCCAATTATTTGCACAAAATAGACAAGAAATATTGGCTCATTTGGAAGGCCAGCACAGTGGTTAAAAACATGCAGAGAGACAGGAATTGAGATCTTGGAAATTTCATTTCTAAGTCGGTTAACTTTGGACATTTTAGTCACTGACCCTGGACCCTCACATACTTAAAGGAAGAAACGTGTACCACACAGGATTATAAGAATTAAAGGCTATTTCCTGTTGAAATCCTTGCTTAGTATATACTAAGTTGATCTTTAGTATATGAAGGTAATTGAAAATGAAACTCGATAAAGGGAGGGATGGGAGAGGGAGAGGGGAGGGCCACGGGAGGGAGGGAGGTTGGAGGGGAAGCCACAACAATACAAAAGTTGCACTTTGTAAATTCACATTTATTAAATAAAAAATTAAAAAAAAAAGAATTAAATGGCTATTCCAAGTAAAGTCCTTGGTGCAGTGTCTGGCCATTATTATTATCATCATCCTTGTCAAAGAAAAATAACAGAATGGCTTTGTTTCTCTCTTTTGCTTTCAACATGTCCTTCTCCCCACTTTTAACTAGCATTTACTGAGAGCCTCTTATGGACTCAAAAATATGCCAAATATCAACATGAATGAGACAAGGGTCTTATTCTCAGGGAGCTCTCCTCCATAGAACAGATCTATAGATCCAGGGTACTCCAAATCAGGCTGTATGTTAAGTGCTATAGAGTTGTAACATTCCCCTCAGATGACTGGAACGTGTTTTAACACCAAATCTATGTTTTTCTTAGTAGAAGCCTGTAATTGAGGGCTCATCTTACACAGTAATCTAGGAATTTAAACCTTGGGGCAGACCTTTCATTTCAATAAGAACCTAATGATTGCAATTTAGATCAATGTTTGCAATGTCAATGGTGCAGTAAGGAGGAGAAGGGTTTTCACCTCTACTTCCATGGATGATTAAAAAGATAATAATGAAAAAGTGCACCAAGCTGAACCAAATGGGTCTACTGAATTATTCTAACTTACTTAGTTCCTTCGTGAAGTAGGGTAGAAAAACTCTATGACATTATGGCATAGCAGGTTAAGCTGCTGCCTGCAGAGCTCGGCTGCTTCACTTCTGATCTAGCTCCCTGCCAATGTGTCTGGAAAAGCAGTGGAGGACAGCCCCCCCAAGTGCTTGGGCCCCTGAACCCACGTGGGAGAGCCAGATGGAGCTCCTTTCTCTGGGCTTTGACCTAGTCCAGCGACATCTATTCTGGCCATTTGGGGACTAAACCAGTGAATGGAAGATCTCTCTCTCTGTTTATCTCCCTCTCTGTAACTCTGCCTTTCAAATAAATAAGAAATCTAAAAGAAAAGAAAAACAGAACTCTATGAGCAAGGAGCATGATTCATTAGAGTGCATATTTGATATCTAACAGTACTGAATATTAATATCAACATGCATTCTTTTCCTGGAGATCAGAATGCTAGGGCCTCCAGTGTCCATCAAATGCAATAGTAGGGAAAGAGTCCATTAAGAATTGCATCCTGGACATAGCTATGGGACACTTTACCCATTCTCTGGGGAACAAACTAACAAAGCTGATCGCCTTCCAGAGCTACATGCCCCTACTGTTGTTCCTTCATGGGTCCCTATCCTGGCGGACATGTGTCTTGTGTGGTAGATAATGTGTCACATTGAAGATGTGGCTTTTGTGCTGAGACCATAAAAAAGAATGTGAGCTCATCAGCAGAGGAAATGTGTGGGATGAGTGAGCTTTCCACACAGAGGGAGCTGCATGTTGGGTGGGGGTGTGGATGTAAGCCCGTGAGGAGGAGGGGAATGGGGACGAAGCATGACAGATTGGGAGGAATGGGCCACAGCACATGTTTTGAGTTTACTGGAACAACTTACTAGGAACAGGTGAGATTCAAGGTCCATTCTATAGACTGCACAAGTGCTCACTGAAGGTCTCATGGGTTATATAATGCCACATGTCTTCATGAAGTTTTACAAGTTACAAATTGCACTACTTTCTCATGCTATCACCGAATGATACACATTACTCCCCTCTATCAGCCTATGGGAAAGTGAAGCTCACCAGCCATGAGTCTTTGGGTATGTCACTTAACTCTTGAACCTTATTGTCCTGAGCTTTTAATGGAGGAAAACAATGTCCACCGCTCTGAGTGGCAAGGAGCATGCCAGTGTCTTGTCTGATAGTTAGCAGCACTCACCTATGTTCATTATTTGTGGTTCAGACTTACTGGACTAGGCAGTGATTAGAATTCAACCTGGGTGCCGGTGCCGTGGCTCAATAGGCTAATCCTCCACCTTGCGGCGCCGGCACACCAGGTTCTAGTCCCGGTCGGGGCGCCAGATTCTATCCCGGTTGCCCCTCTTCCAGGGCAGCTCTCTGCTATGGCCCAGGAGGGCAGTGGAGGATGGCCCAAGTGCTTGGGCCCTGCACCCCATGGGAGACCAGGATAAGCAACTGGCTCCTGCCTTCGGATCAGCGCGGTGCGCCAGCCTCAGCGGACCAGCCACGGCGGCCATTGGAGGGTGAACCAATGGCAAAAAGGAAGACCTTTCTCTCTGTCTCTCTCTCACTATCCACTCTGCCTGTCCAAAAAAAAAAAAAAAAAAGGCTAATCAGATAACAAAGGAATGCAGGATCTGTGAGGAGGGAAAGTAGGAAATTGAGTTACAAAAGGGAAGGAGCTGACTAAATACCACTTTGAAAACAGAGATGTTTCTACATCAATGGGCCCTAAGGACATGTTGCCTGAGAACTTCTAGCCAAACACGTTCCTTTCACTAAGAGCCAACTTGAGGCTGGAAGCTTGTTCTTTAAGTTGCTGAGTTGTTTTTTTTTTTTTTTAACTTGATTTATTGTTTCCTCCTCACAGCCTTCCTCTTCTGCAACTGTATACACTTTGTGCTTAGTTTTAAGATCTGCAAGACAAGCCCTGCCTCCCAGGCAGGATGTTTTAGGAGGGATGCAGGTGAAGGAGGTGCTTTGCATGTGCCCAGGATATTCCCAGCCTCTGTACCCACCTTGCCATAGGGCTTGGAAAAGTAAGCTGCTAGGTGCAATGCAGGTAAGCAATGTATATATTTAATGACCTGGACTGAATATGGATTTTCCTAAGTGTATATCAGATCCATTCTACACACAGAATTAAGAAATTTTATATTTGAGAGGCAGGGAGGGGGCAAACTCCTTGCTGCTGTTCACAGTAGGACAAGGGAGCAGGGGGAAGGAGGCCAGGAACAGGATGTAAGGCAGGTCTCCTACATGGGTTTCAGGAACACAAGTACTTGAGCCATCACCTGCTGCATCCCAGAGTCCACACTAACAGGGAGCTGGAATAGGTATCAGACCCAGCAAGCATCTTAATCAGCATCTTAACTGCTAGGTCAGACATCTAACCAGGGATCTTTATTGCTGTAGACAGATCATGCTGCTTCCCTGCTCACAGTCTGCCTGTGCCTTCTCATTGCACTGCAAGATGAAATCCACTCTTTCCCAGGGGCTACAGGGCCTTGTCTGGTCTGCTCTAGGCCAACTTGCCTCACTAATTTTTTTAGAAAGATTTATTTATTTATTTATTATTTGAAAGGCAGAATTATAGAGAAGCAGAGGGAGGGAGAGAGAGAGAGAGAGAGCTCTTCCACCAGCTGGTTCACTCCCCAAACGGCCACAACAGCTGGAGCTGGGCTAATCTGAAGCCAGGAGCCAACAGCTTCTTCTGGGTTTCCCACATGAGTGCAGGGTCCCAATTTTTGATGTTTTCCCAGGCACATTAGCAGAGAGCTGGATCAGAAGTGAGGCAGCTGGCCTGGAACCACGGCCCATATGGGATGCCAGCACTGCAGGCGGCAGCCTTACACACCATGCCACAGTGCCAGCCCCTCGCCTCACTAATTTTATGCCACTCTTCCCACCCTATGCATTTGACCACTACGTTTGCCTTCTGCAGCCGTCCTTGCCTTACTTTTCATCTCTGAGTCTGCACACAGCCTTCTTCCTCTGCCTGCAGTTCCTCCCCCGGAGGCTTGTCTCACTAATGTGCACTTTTTCCAATCTCAGGATTACTGTCTTTTATTGCAGAAGCCTTCCCTGTCTCGCAGTCCCAGTTAGGTCCTTATGGGGGTTATTTGTTTAATGTCTGATGTACCACCCTCCCCCAGTAGAGTACTATGACCCTTACACATCTATTTTAAGTGGGTGGTAAATCAATAACTAACCTGGCTCAGCTCACTGCAAGATGAATGGAGAATGAACAAAGAGCTGGCCTTGAAGTAGATGACTAGATTACCTGCTCTGCAGCTGGCATTGGAAGAGGTTAGGTGGCCTCCAACCAAAATAGTCCCCAAAAGACCTGCAAATTTTTAAGTGTCTGAGTCCAAATTGGACCAGAGTCCAAATGGTAGGTTGGTGAGCTGTCTTCCCCTGGGCAACAGACAGCTCTAAAGGGGAATCACTGGTCTGAAAGTTACGAAGCACTGTGCAGAAAACCAAGGCCCACTTCTCCACAGCAGGAAGCCTCTAGTGAGAAGTCTTGCTGGAGAGCCGGTTACTCTACGTTGTCAAACTGTCACTCACGTTGATGCCAAAACGTCAGATTCAAGTTGGCATTTAAGATATGCAGCTGAACCTCCAGAGAAACCCAGACTTTGTAGATCCCTGCTCACATGGGAAAGTGCTTTTCCAGGGTTATCCTGAGAAGCCCAGCTGTTCCCACAATGCAAAGCAACTTCCAGTTATTCCAGTTTTCCACCTATACAAATTACTATAATGGTATAGCATGAAAATCCAAGGTCATTTATGAAAAACAGGACACTTCCAGGGAAAAATAGATTTAAAAAGAAACTCATGTCTCCATCTGCTGAGTCAGGACTGGAGATCCTTCAAGGAAGAAGTTAGTAGCACAATTTTGTTTATTTGGGGCCTAGAACAGTGCTGAGCACAGGGTAGACCATCAGTTAATGTCTGCTGGATGAATATATGAATAGCACGTGGACAAGGGTGTGTCTAAGCCATATGTGGGGTTTTGTTTCTCTTAAATAAAGTTGACTCTTGCAACATCCATTCAAAAAGATGCTGGGGCCCAGTGTTGTGGCATAGCAGGTTAAGCCACCACTTGTGATGCTAGCATCCCATCTTGGAATGCTGGTTCAAGTCCTAGCTGCTCTGCTTCCAATCCAACTGTCTACTGATGAGCCTGGGAAGGCAGCAGATGATGGTCCAAATACCTGAGCCCCTGCCACCCATGTGGAGGATCAGGTTTGAATTCCTAGTCCTGGCTTCAGCCCTGCTATTACAGCTATTTCGAAAGTGAACCAATGTATAGAAGATCTCTCTCACTCCTCTCTCTCTCTTCCTTTCCCTCACTCTCTGTCACTCTGCCTTTCAAATAAATAAATAAAATTTTTTTATGAAAAAAAAGATGTTGTACTTACAAACTTACCCATCATTGCTTAGACTCTGTAGGGAAATTCTCTACAAGCTCTAAAACCTCTTCTCCTTGCTTCCAAAAATGTTATTGACTTGTATCCTTGCACATCAAAATGCAGCCCACCTGAGCAGCCACAGTATCAACCGTCTCCTCCTGGACCTTGTTAGAAATGAAGGATTTGTAGCCTCACCCTAAAGCCACAGTATCAGATGTTGTGGTTTAATGAGATGCCCAGGTGATACATATGAATGTTATGGCTTGTATCTTATATTATATTATCTCCATCCCATATGGAGAACTGGGTTTGAGACCTGGCTTCACTCCTGATTCTAATTACCTATTAATGCAAACCCTGGAGGCAGCAGGTGATGGTTCAAGTAGGTGGGCCCCTGGATTGAGTTCCCAGCTCCTGGCTTCAGCCTGGCCTAACCTCAGCTGCTGCAGGCATTTGGACAGTGAACCAACAGAGAAAATCTCTGTGTCTCTCTCATTGCTTTTTAAGTTAATTAAGTTTTTAAAGAAAAAACATTTGTTAAATGATTTTGTTCATTTGATCTTCAATTTTATAAATTGTTTGCATAGGTGTTCTTATCTTCATTCCTACAGGTGAGGAAAAGAGATTGGATTTAAGTGAGTTTCCCAGACATATATCATTTAGTGTCAGCTCTTAAAGCCCAAGTCCCTGATAAAGAAGCTACAGCTAAATCCAGCCTAGCCACAACCAGACTGGCCCTGCGTTTATGTGCCAGGCCTTCCTCCACATGGCCTGATGTGGATATCCCATGCCACCTACACTAGGTCCAACAGTAAGCACTGCACAGACCATACTCTGCAGGAGCCCCTACTTCAGGAAGAAGAAGACAGGTGGAGTCCCTGAAAATAGTTCCTTCTCCGCAGGACCAGCATTGTGGCATAGTGAGTGATGCCAGCATCCCATAAAGGCACCAGTTTAAGACCAAGATGTTCCACTTCAGATCCAGCTCCCTAATAATGTGCTTGGGAAAGCAGTGAGAGATAGCCCAAGTGTTGGGGCCCCTATACCCATGAGGGACACCTGGATGAAGCTCCTGGCTCCTCTTGGCTTTGTCCTGGCCCAGCCCTGGCTATTATAGCCATTTATGGAGTGAAATAGCAGATGGAAGATTTCTCTCTCTCTCTCTCTCCCCCCCTCCCTCCCTCCCTCCCTCTGTCTGTGTAACTCTTTCAAACAAATAAATAAATCTAAAAAAAGCAAAAAAAAAAAAAAAAAAAAAAGCACTGCCTGCAGCCCTGGCATCCCATATGGGCATGGGTTTGAGTCTTAGCTGCTCCACTTCTGATCCCCCTTCCTGCTAATGCACTTGGGAAGCAGCAGATGACCCAAATACTTGGGCCCCTTCCATCCACATGGGAAACCCATAGAAGTTCCTGGCTCCTGGCTTTGGTCTGGCCTAGCCTTGACTATTGTAGCCATTTGGGGAGTGAACTAGTGGTTGGAAGATCTCTCTTTCTCTGCCCCTCCCTCTCTGTAAACAAATATTAAAAAAGAAAAGAAGAGAAAAGAAAAGAGTGGGAGGTCCAGGACTTTCCATAGTCCCTGTTGGCAATCCCTTGAATCCAACCCAGGAGGCCTATGTCTGTGACCACCTGGAGTAATAGAGATGAGGAGGGCCACTATCCATCAATTTGAAGTCACCTTGGTTCTCATTTAGTACAATCCCTGGAGAAACAGACCCAGAGAAGTGATTTGATTGAAGCAACAAAGCAAGTTAGAGTCAGAGCTAGGCAGATTGGCTTGGGTGACAACCCAGATGTTGGAATACAGGGTGATGTGACTGGGAGTACTGCGAGGGCACTGAAAGAGGAAGAAACTCCCCATCCTCGCCTGGTAGGGAAGGAGCAGGGTTGTCCAGGCGCTCCCTGCAGAGTAGACCTGTTGCATCCTCCTGTAATGACATTGTATCATCTGTGTATACTTCTGATCAAAAGTTTATCCTAGAGGTAGGTGTTTTATGAAATAGTTAAGATACCAGTTAGAATGCCCACATTCCATACTGGAATGCTTGGTTTGAATCCCGGCTACTTCATGCTTCTGTTTCAGCTTTCTGCTAATACATCTGGGAGGAGCAGAGGATGACCCAAGTACTTGGGTCCCTGACACCCATGTGGGGATTCCTGGCTCCTGGCTTCACCCTGGTCCAGCCCTCTCTGTTGCAGATATTTGAGGAATGAACCAAGAGATGAGATCTCCCCCCCCCCCTTTCTTACTCCTCTCTTCTTCCCTTTCAAATAAAATGAAAATAAATAAAAATTTGAAAAGTTTATCCTAGTGCTGCGCACTCTTTGCTCCCCTGTCCTGTGTGTTCTATATCCTCAGATGCCTTTACCCTCCTCACCCCACTAATAAAGTAGAGTAAGAGGGGCCAGCGCTGTGGCATAGCGAGTAAAGCTGCCACCTGCAGTGGCCATGTGGTTTGAGACCGGCTGCTCCACTTCTGATCCAGCTCTCTGCTATGGCCTGGGAAAGCAGTGGAAGATGGCCCAGGTCCTTGGACCTCTGCACCCACGTGGGAGACCTGGAAAAGTCTCCTGGCTCCTGGCTTCGGATTGGCACAGCTCCAGCCATTGCAGCCAGTTGGGGAGCGGACCAGTGGATGGAGGATCTCTCTCTCTCTCTCCCTCCCTCTCTCTCTGTGACTCTGACTTTCAAATAAATACATAAATCTTAAAAAAAAAAAAAGTAAAATAGAGAAAGAGCCATTTGAAAGGTGAGTTTAAAGAAAGAAAATTAACCCTTTGTGTGAGAGGGAGGAGGAGGAAAGGTAGGAGTGTGTGTGTGTGGGGAAGTGTCACTATGTTTTAAAATCTGTATACATGCAATACATGAAACCTGTATAACTTAAAATTTTAAAAAATAAAAAATACATACTTTTAAAAATCCACTAAAAACACAATTTTATTGCACATCCACAATGTGCCAGGCACTGTGCTTCTTATGAAATTCTTTTATGATTAGGAGACAGGCTTCTTCAAGAGAACAGAATTGCATAAAACTGTCAAAATGAAAAAACTAAAAATACTCCCCAAAATTCAACTATATCAAATTAGTCTCTAAGAGGACTTCTAGGCTGGTGCCGTGGCTCACTTGGCTAATCCTCCGCCTGCAGCGCCGGCACCCCAGGTTCTAGTCCCAGTTGGGGCGCCAGATTCTGTCCTAGTTGCTCCTTCCAGTCCAGCTCTCTGCTATGGCCCAGGAAGGCAGTGGAGGATGGCCCAAGTGCTTGGGCCCTGCACCCGCATGGGAGACCAGGAGGAAGCACCTGGCTCCTGGCTTCAGATTGGCACAGCACGCCGGCCGTAGCAGCCATTTGGGGGGTGAAGTAAGGGAAGGAAGACCTTTCTCTTTGTCTCTCTCTCTCTCACTAACTCTGCCTGTCAAAAAAAAAAAAAAAAAAAAAAAGGACTTCTATACAACCCATAGGAAAGAGGGCACCGTTAAAAACATGATTACTTACAGGCAAATGAACAGATGAAATGGTAATTCATATTGCTTGAGCCCAGATTGTTCACGTAAGATCTGCAGAAATTGCATAACAGGCAAGGTTTTATAGAACGTTATTTCATCAGGAGATAATAGCAGCATCTCATAAGACTAAAGGGAGATGATAGATGATAGAAGATCAATTTTCATTACCGCTCTTCTCTGTTCATAGTAATACCCTGTGCTTTCTCCAAAGGACACAGAAGAAAATTAATACTGTTTCTAAATAACCCCCAAACACTGAGGCAATTCAATGCTTTACAAAACTGACCAAGAATCGTTTGGCTTCACAGAGAGACTTAACTGGGTGGAAAGGGAAGTCCTCTAAGAAGATTGACAATTACCATCTAGCAGACAAAAAGGATCCAGCCAGAAGGAACGTTAGGGGAAGAGTGTACCAGGCAGAAGGATCTGAATTATGAAATCCTTAAACATGTAAGAGCTAGGAGGCCACTTTGGTAAGGAGGAAAGTGGAAAAGCAAAGGTTGGAGAGATGGACAGGTGGCTAGATCAGGCAAGATCTTGTAGGCCATGGTAAGGAGTTTGGATTTCACTCAAAATATAATGAGAAGCCCATAAAAGGTTTGAAGTGGGGATTAGCATGGTACAGGTTATGTGTTTAAAAGATGACTCCAGGGTGCTGGCATTGTGGCAGAGAACATAAAGCCACCACTTGCAACACCAGTTCGAGTCCCGGCTGCTCCACTTCTGATTGAGCTCCCTGCTAATGGCCTGGGAAAATCAGCAGAAGATGGCCCAGGTACTTAGGCCCCTGTCACCCACATGGGAGACTGGGAAGAAGCTTCCAGCTACTGGCTTCAGCCTGATCCAGCAATGGCATTGCAACCATTTGGGGAATGAATCAGCAAATGGAAGATCTCTCGCTCTCGCTCTCACCCTCTCTTTGTCTCTCCCCTTCTCTCTGTAACTCTTTAGGAAAAAAAAAAAAAAAAGAAGGGAAGAAATGTCTTAAACAGCTTCCTTTGTTTCAAAGAAAAATTGTATCTAGAAATTCTCTTGGTCCTGTTGCTGGAAGCCAGGACATGAATATCCAGCCAGTGGAGCTTTGAGGTTGTCTGGAGGCTTGGATCAAGCCTGGCTCAACCTCTGACCTGGACACATTGTCCCTGAACAAAATCAAGGTTCTGTGAACCAGGGAGAAGGCAGAGAATAGCTACAGGCTGGACAGCCAACCATGCCTGACACAGACAGTTGTGGAAGGAAAACAGCAAGATTTCTGATCTGTGTGTGAAGTTTCAAAACATCTTGAGTGTGAGTGCCAATCAGACAGCTCCAAGCCTGGAATTCAAAAGGAAGTTTTAAGCTTTCTGTAATTTTTTTTTCAAGCTTAGTATTCTGTTTAAAATGTGGTGAGTTGTTAAGAGCATCTCAGATCTTGGACATTTTTGAGAATATAAATGGGAATTCAAAAGGGGCACAGATAACCACGAAGGCTTTGGTGAGAGTATCAGGATTCAGTCTTACAACACGCAGACGTGCTTGACCTCACAGCCTGCCTGTCTGAGAACAGCTGAGAACGAAGGCGGAAGACAACATATGGCGCGGCAGTTGGAAATCATCAGTCGTATGAGCCCAGCTGCCCAGTATCTTTAAAATGGGGAGGATTTAATTGGAAAGACTTGAATCTTACTAAGGGGCCCAGCAGATCCATGGTGACATAAAAGGAGTGAGACTAGGAGCAGGATTTTTGGACAAAGAAGAGTACAAGAAAACTCTTCCAACACAATGTAATGATACTCTGGGAAGACAGAGGCCTCAGCATAGGCTAGAGAGAACCAAGTATACCCAAGTGCTGGCTGAGGGGTTGGAGACCTGGGCTCCAAACCTGGCTTTGACTTTGAAATGGTTTTCTATCCTTTTTGAATCCCAGTTCCTTCATTTGGAAAAAAAAAAAAAAAAACAGTGAGAATATCCACTCTGGAGGTTTATGATAAAGGAATGCGAAAACATAAGGAAAGAGGCCAGTGACATCTCTCAATAAGGCAACAATCTGTTTAGAGTTGTAGTATTATATAATAGCCAAAACACAGGAGAAAAATGTCAGTGTTCAACAATTGATCCATTAAATACAGAGCCACAGTATAATGACATGTTATGTAAACATTTAAAATTATGACTTAAAGAGCATAATTAATGGAGGAGGCTATTTACCATATAGCATCATATGAGCAGAGCAGGATAAAGTACATATAAATATGATTTTTATTTCTTATTTATTTATTTGAAAGGCATAGTGATAAAGAGAGCAGAAAAGACAGTGCGGGGAGACAAAGAGGGAGAGGGAGAAAGAGAGAGATATCTGCTGGTTTATCTCCATATGCCTGCAACAGCTAGGGATGGGCTGGGCCAGGCCAAAGCCAGAAGCCTAGAACTCCATCCAGGTCTCCCATCTATCTGGGTGGTAGGAACCCAGGTATTTGGGCCATCATCTGCTGCCTCCCTGGCACATTAGCAAGAAGCTAGATTGGAAGCTTGTGATAACTGGGTCTGAAACTAGGAACTCTGATATAGATACAAGCATTCCAAAGGAAGCTTAACCCATCATGCCATGATGCCTGCCCCTAAATATGATTCTTAAAAAGTAAGTATATACATCAGCATAGCAACAGTTATATTTTGCTAGGGCTGAGAGATTGATTATAGGTGATTTTGGCTTCCTAAAAGACAAAAACAAATTTTTGTGGTGTTATGAGGTTTCTACGATGAGAAGGAATGCTTTTATATAAGAATATAGGCATTTAATGGGAAGGAATAAATAATAGATATTTTAATGTACATGATTATTACTCCTATTAGTGTATTATTTCAGTTTTCTGTTCCCCAAATCTACCCTGAACTAGGCCCTGGGAAAATGGCAACACTCCAGCAAAGACCACAAATGTGTACCTACAGGGATTAAAAGGATTTTTTTTCATTTGCTCTGGGTGGTTTTGACTGGCTGGGTGTGCCTCATTCACAAGGAAGTGTGTCTCACCAGAAAAGAATTTAATTCTTTGCAGCAAAAAAATATGGTTGTGAAGACAGAAAAGAGCTCTCCTGTGTGTTTTTCACAGATTCTGCCTGATTGGGTCAGATCTACACTCCTTCCTAGCTGGAGGGACCATCCTATTGCAACAGGGCAGGGTGTGTAGGACCTCCTCCTGCTCCAGTTTTGACTCCTGACCTATAAACCTGGCTTCCACTCTTGCAAGAATTGCTACCCTTCTGAGGCTCAGTTTCTCAAATGCAAAACCTTACACATCTGCTGCCTCCATGGGGAAGTGAGTCCCTCTGAGGGCAGGGACTATGCTTTATTCTGTTCTGGGTCCACAGGTCCTGACCCACACCTAGGCTGATGAAAATGGCACAGTTGTTTTAAGTGACTGTTTAAATGTACCATCTGGTACTTGAAGTTAAATCTCTGAGCATGGCCTTCCAGGGCATGTTGATGTTTTATTTCTGTGGAAAAAAGTCCAGAGCAAACCTAGGAAAGTTAAGATCTGATAAATCTGGAGGGTGGATACCTGAATGGACCCACGAAATATCCCTATGGGTCTCTTTGATTCTTGTTTCTTTTTCATCTGCAAAATGTCCACCTCATTGAGTTGTGTTGCGTCTTTGAACAAGTATTACATAAAGTGCTTAACACAGGGGTCTGTATTGTGGCACAGTGGGTTAAGCCACTGCTTTCACAGCCAGCATCCTATATCAGAGCACTGGTTGGAGTCTCAGCAGCTCTGCTTCTGATTCAGCTCCCTGCTAATATGCCTGGGAAAGCAGCAGCAGATTGCCAAGGTACTTGAGCCCCTGCCACCCATGTGGGAGATCCAGATGGAGTTCCTGGTTCCTGGCTTTAACCTTGCTCAGCCCTAGCCATTGAGGCCACTTGGGGAGTGTGAACCAGCAGATACAAAATTCTCTCTGTTTCCACTCCCACCCCATTCTGTCATTTTGCTTTTCAAATAAAATAAGGTCAATTTTTTTTAAAAAGTGCTTAGCACAATGTGTCTTAACTGGCACACGATGTCTTAACTGGTATCGTAACTGCTAGGTAAATGCTCACCCCACTTGAAGATTTTAAATTAAATATGTAGCATATATTGCTTAGGTTGTAATTGGATTATTATAAATACACAGGAAACAAGAAGAAAGAAAAAGTCCTCCTTCGGGTAGAACACGGTTTCTCCCTCATCTACTTCAGATCTTCTGATGTCACTTTCTGAACATCCCACTTTAAAATTACCACCTCACCCCCATTTAAAGTCCCATCCCCTTCTCTGGTTTGTCTTCATAGTTCTTATCACAGTCTGACATCCTAAATGTTTATATATATATATATATATATATATATATATATATATATATATAAAATCTGTCTTCCCCAACTAAACTGTAGGCTCTGTGAGGGCTGAGATGGGTGTGTGTTGGTTTTACTGCTCTAAATGCAATGCCACAGACATCTGGCAGCAGTTCCACAGACCAACTGCCTTAACCTTTGCAGTAATGTGTTAATAGTGAGTGGTACCTTTATTATTGTAATGAGTACATATCAGTTTTTATTATCTAAGAAAACTCTTTTAATTAAAAAAGAAAGTTATCTAGGAGTTGAGAAAGGTAGTCAACTCCAATAGAAACCACAATGGGAAGAGTAAGGGAACCTTGTGAGACACCTGGTGGGGTGAAGACAAAGCCCCTCCCTTATGCTTGCTCTGCTCCCGCGTTCATTCCAGACACTGGGACAAATGCCTGGTCAGGGGTCACTGGCTCACAAAAGGTCTTCTGCCCCATAGATTCCCATCCACAAGCAGTGGGGCCCAGAAACTTACCCTCATCCTCCCATCCAGCAAATGTTTTTATCTGGTTCCTACTTAGGTTTCAGCCAATTCTTTGCTGAACCACTTGGCTTCTTGTTTTCCTTGGGAACCAGACTCCTTTTAAATTGAAGCCATAAAAAGGATGAAATACATTACCTGATACTTTTCTATTCAGCCATTCAAGCCATGCCACAGATGGAGCCCCTGTGTGCCACACTTTCTCATTGTGGCCCATGGCATCTAAACCCAACACTTGGATAAGACACATGTGAAAGTGAGAGCTGAGCTTTTTCCTTTCTCCATTTTCTCTTTCTTCTGATGCTAACTGAAAGCCATTGTCTTGAGTGAATGATTATAGACAGCTTAATCCTCATCTCACAGCCCTACCCTAGGAGTCTTGCCCCTTGGTAGCCATGCTGGTCCCAAAGTTAAGGGACTTGGGTCCTCCTCATAACTGCTCTGCCCCTAACTTACTACAGGATCTTAGTCAGTTACCTCTCTTTGCCTCAGTTTCTTCGTCTGCAAAATAAGCGTCATTCAAGTGTTTCAAAAGTCCTTGCCGCATCAGTTTTTGTTTAACCAAGGACCAACAGTGACACCTTGTGGTTTCTTCTGAGCCACGTTTGGTTTTTCTAGCTCGTACCCTTGGTCTGCTCCCCTCCCTGGGCCACTCACCCCATGTTTCACTTAGCACTGCCCTAGCCTAGTCTCCCATCAGACACAGAAAAGTCTTCATTCAACCTGGCAGATGCTGCCAAAATCAAGGTAAAATAGAAGGGAGAGCTGGAGACAGCAGCAGGACAAGCTCTGTGCTCCCATGGTGAACTTTGAGGTTTGATGTGGATGTGAGGGTTTCAGCCCTAGGTGACCTGTGGGGCTGGCAGTGCAGCTCTAGAGAGGACCTGAGGCACAAGGACTTTGAGATTTTAGTGTTTGCAAAAGATCTTCCTAGTTTTTCAAATTATCAGTCTCCAAATGGTTCTGTGTATCAGTTTCCTCATGCAAAAATATGAGGAAGTTTCTTTTAATACTGCCTTCAAAATCATATGTGTGTATACATATGTATATGTATATGTATTACATTCATTCATTAAATATTTAATGAGCATCTGCCCAGTGTCAAGTTCTAGGCACCTACCTGTAGCAGTGATACAACCTTGCGAGGACACTGTCCCTACTCCTTAAGAACTTGTTCTTGTCTGCTGGAGAAGAGATAGGAAAAACTTCCATCACCCTGCAAGATGGTACGCTGTAAGGTAGACATTGTATGCAGAGAATGGCATGGGAGTCGGGACAGATATTTAACTGGGCTAGGGGAGATAGTCTCTCAGAGGATGGTACACTTAAATAGATCTCAGAGAATGGGTAGCAGCTTTCTAGAGGAGGCCCTCCAGGAAGAGGGAACAGAGTGGGATGAGCACATAAACATGACCTGTATGCCTTATCTTAAAATCAAAACTCTCTTGACCAAATCTCGTGCCCTTCTAGATATTACCCCCATTTCTCTGCCTCCTTTCACAGCCAAAATTAAAAAAGAATATTCATGTTCTGGCTTCTTTCTTTAGTACCTGTTCAATGGGCAGAGAAACCAGCGCAGCACCATCAGGAGATCACACCATCGTCTTGTGTGTGCCACAGTGAGGTGCTCTTTCCTTTCTGAAGCACTTTTCTCTCTTGGCTCCCGTGGCAGCTACCTTCATTTTTATGCTCCCAGCTCTCTGTCTGCTCCTTCTTGGTTTTTCTTCTCAGCTCTTCCTACTTTACCTGACATTAAATGTCAATAATGCTTGTGCTCAGTCCTGGGCCTCCTTTTGTTTGTTCTACCTGGGGAATCTTAATCGTTCACATGGTTTTAAATATCATGCATCACCTCCCAGATCTCTCTATCCAATTCTGACTTCTGAGGTCCAGACGTATCAACCATGGAGGTCTCAGCTTCAGCACTACCCAGGAGCTGGGTGGCCTTTCCTGGTACTTTCTTCTTTAAAGGGGCCTCCTGCTAGGCTAGGAACCCCCATGTGGGAAAATCTATCTGATTTTCTTAAAGTCATGTGTTTAATTACCAGAAGAGTTGTTTTCAGGTATTAAAAGGTATTGGTTGACTGAATAAAATTATTTCAAATCACTGAATAAATATGTGGCTTGGTTTCAAAAAAAAAAACAAAAAACCAAGCTTCGGTCAGTCCAGGCAAGCTCAACCAGGCAAACCTCACAGGATGCCAGTAGCTCAAGGCTTCAGAATATGATCTGATTCTTAACTGTTTCTTGGTGAGAAGCATCACCCTTTTGTACAGCCTGGTTCCAGTTGCCCCATTATCGACTCTGTCCCATAAGTGATTTCTCCATGAAATCTCCCTGGCGATCTTGATCAGAACACTTCATTCTCCTCAGTTGTTCTGGGTTCACAAACTTCTTCATCCATGACATTCCTGACAGTTGGTATTTTTTCAGGAAACACTGTAGCTGTAGCAGGCCATGTTCCAACTCAGAGGGTATGCACATTCTAGGTACGTTTTACCAACACAAGTGTTCCAAGTGTCCAGGAACAAGAGACAGAAACCATGGTCCACAATGCAAAACAGGGGACCCTTGGTCTGGTCCCTCAGCACGCTGGCAAGGGGAAGCTATGGGCAACAAACCCAATTTAGAGGAACAAGGCAAACAATCTTGGGGTAAACTTGGGCCTGAGATCCATTGCAGCTGGGCGGCCTCAACAGCACAGAGCAGTGCCCAGTGGATTAGGGCAACCAAGACAAGGAACATCCTTGTTTTCCCTTCTCAGCAAAGGCCTTCAAGCAGTAGGAGCACTGGTCACCTGGGATGGGAAGTTGTTATTAAAATAAGCCTCCAGTCAACACTATTCAGGAAGCTTTGGGAATATCTATAAATAGGCAGAAGCAGCAAAGGTCAAGAAACATTCTTCTCTCCAATACTTCCACAGTGCAACCCTGACCAAGTCACACATGATTAGTTTCTGAGATTGAACCCTGGTTCCACCTCACATAAGCTGGATGACCCTGGGACAATTATGTAGCCTCTGAGCCTTTATTTCCTCAAGTTTAAAGTGGGTAAAATCATGTCCTCACACGATTTTGGGGATGATTAAATTGGATAATGCCTGTCAAATGCAGAGCAAAGTATCTAGCACTCTGCAGGAGCTCAGCAAAAATAAATGCTTCTCTATCCCGTGAGACCTGAACAGAAAAAAATGCCCTGGAGACAGCGATCATTTTTCTGGAGAACTTTCTTCTCTACTTGCTCAACCAACTGTGTGGATGAGTAATCCAGCTGTCTACATGGGGAGAGGCTCTCAGCCCTGGACTATGATTTGTGGTTCCCAAAGTTGTCTGCCTATTCCCCTGATGTGTTTGTTCACCTTCATATCTCTACATCTATTACAGTGCTTGGCATAAAACACAAGCATAACATGTTTGCTGGCTTGCATTCAACCAGACTTGCCCTGTAGCCACTAGCCACACGTGACTATCAAGCACCTGAAATGTAGCTAGTCCAAAATGACAGGACTGTGAGTATAAAATGCATAGCAGATTTTGAAGGTTTAGCAGAAAACCTTAGAGCATGTAATTAGTAATTTTTATATTGATTACATATTGAAATAATACATTGCATATGTTGGATTAAATAAAATATATTATTAAAGCTAAGATCTGGTGTTTTTACTTCATTAATTTACTTATCTTTATATATTAACTATTCACATTTCAATTTTTAAAATTTATTTTCATTTTATTTCAAAGGCAGAGAGAGAGACAGAGACAGAGACAGAGACCTTCCATCCACTAGTTCACTCCCCAAATGCCCACAACAGCCAGGGCTGTGTCAGGCCAAAGCCAGGAGCTTAGAGCTCCATCCAGGTCTCCCATGTGGGTGGTAGAGTCCCAAGTATTTAAGCCATCATCTGCTGTCTCCCAGGGTGCACATTAGCAGGAAGCTGGATCAGAAGTGGAGTATCTAGGACTTAAACTAGGCACTGAAATATAGGACATGGGCATTCCAAGTGGTGACTCAAACCACTGCATTGAACACCTGCCGCTCTACTTTTTAATGTGATTACTAGCGATTTTTAAATTACCTGTGGCTTATGGATTATAATTCTACTAGTCAGAACTGAATGAGACTACAGACCACCCACAGATTGAATCATTTAATATATCTCAGACTTCTATCTCTGGACTTGTTCAGTTATAGAAGACATAAAAGCTCTGTAAGATGCTTTCTAGGCACAGCATCCTATGATTTTATGAACTTTTTGGTAGCTTTTTAAAATTTATTTATTTGCATGCATCTCATAAATACAACATTAGGAACATAGTAATTCTTCCCACCTTACCTGCCCTCCCACCCACTCTCCCACCCCATTCCCTTTCCCTCTCCTGTTCCCTGTCCTGTTTTTCACTAAGATCTATTTTCACTTAACTTTATATACAGAGTTAACTCTATTCTAGGTAAAGAGTCCAATGCTTAGTCTGATAAAGAAAAAGAAAAGGAAAAAAAGAAAAAGAATAAGAAACAAAGAAAAAAAAATGGCAACAGCAAAAAACTGTTCAACAGTCCAGACAAGGGCTTTTCAAAATTATTGCACCTTGAAGGTAATTTTGCTTTTTTCTCCTTCCTCTTTTCTTTTCCTTCCTCCTACTTGCTCCCTTTTAGAAACTTAATTATCCTTTTTTAAAAGAATATGTTTATTTATATATTTGAAAGGCAGAGTTACAGAGAAGCGGGATGGGGGATGGGGAGAGAGAGAGAATCTTCCAACCCCCGGTTTACTTCCCAGATGGCCACAATGGCTGGAGCTGTGCTGACGGGAAGCCAGGAGCCAGGAGCTTCTTCCAGGTCTCCCACGTGGGTGCAGGGGCCCAAGGGCTTGGGCCATCTTCTACTGCTTTCCCAGGCCATGGCAGAGAGCAGAATTGCAAGTGAAGCAGCTGGGACCCAAACTGGCGCCCAGCAGTGCAGGTGATGGTTTTACCTGCTTTGCCACAGTGCTGGCCCAAAAACTTAGTTATCTTTAAAGAAGAACCCAGGCATAATACATCTTTTGTGAGCTCTTAGACAGAACTATAACTTATGAGAAATAAGAATAACCTCCACTTAATACACTAAAAGGAAGTAATTCTTGAGAACCAGTTTTACTATTAAGTATCATGATACAACTCTTTGGGGACAGGGGTCCTGCAAGGGAAGTTAGTGCACATTGACTCTTGCTGCTTATTTAACAATTAACACTCTTACATATGACATCAGTGATTACCAGAGGCTCTTGACATTAGCTGCCTAGGCTATGGAAGCCTTTGGGATCCACTAGCTCAACAAGGCCATAAGCAAAGTAGAAGTTCTCTCCTCCCTTCAGAAAAAGTACATCCTTCTTTGGTGGCTGCTTTATGATAGCTTCTTTATGGTTACTGACTCGCTCGTTACTATGAGCCAGACATTTTCACATACTTTGGCACTTAGTCTGCATAAAAATATAACAGGGAAGAATAATTCTCCTCATTTTTTTGTAAAGGAAAAAGAAAATACCCACAGAAGAGACTGAACTAAATCACCTGGTTGGTAGGTAGCAAAGCCAGACTGCAATCTTCATCCCTTTTCTCTGATTCCTTATAAGAATTATAGGAGAAAACAAGATTGAGGAGTCAGTGTGGGTGTTCTGGCTCAGTCGTTGGAGCCTAAGATGCATTTCCTCCTTTAGAAAAATCATACATCATCAGAGGCATTGTAAAAATGTACACAGGAGGCTCCGTGAAGACGGGAGAGGAAGCCTAGGTGCTTGTCAGGTTTGGTAGATCATTGACACCCTGCAGTAAAGTGTTGGGAGGCTTTTAAGGAGAGAAGATCAAGAGCGGGGCAAGTAGGAGAGGCCGGTAGTTAATTGTTCACCAGTTTCAGAAGATAGGGCTGAGAGGACAGCAGAGGGAGTGAAACATTGACCAGTTCTGATTTAGATGCAGGAATGTTAGGGAGGCAGGGAAAGGTCAAGGGAGCAGTCGGCACCTGAGACAGCTCCCATGGGCAAAATTCCTCTCTCTGAGATTAGGAGAGGAAAAGGGAATGTGCTCAGAGGGGAGGAGAGAGCCTCTGGCCTCTCAGAACACAGTGATTTTGCCAACTCCTACGCCATGTCTAAGGCCAGCAGGAGAAAGAGCGAACGATGAGGTCATGGCTGACTTTTTCAACCCACCAAACTCTGCTGCATTCTGGAGAGCTGGGACCAGGGAATGAGGGGCAAGAAAAACAAAGATGAATAAGTAAGATACTGCCCTCGCCCGCCCAGGAGCCACACTGGAAAATGCAATGACTGGGTTTGGCTCTTGGACCTGGGTTCAAGCCTTGGCTTCATCTAGCCATGTAATCTTAGGCAATTTAATTATTCTCTGAGTCTCAGTTTACTCAGCCAGAAGAGAAATGTAATAAAACTTCCCTCCAAGTGTTATAATGATTATGACATGATAGTAAGAAGGCTCCTGATTCCTAGTTCAATCAGTGTTGAGTTGAAGAGTAGTAAATACAATCTTCATTCTTTAAAACTGTCCAAGGGCTCCCCACAGCCTGAGGGAAGAAGTTCAAGTTTCTTTCCCTCTGCCTCAGACCCCAGCTCAAGTCCACAGCACACCTCCCATCCCCAGCCCACCTATGGAAGCTTCTGATCTGTGACACTTAGAACCAACATCCTGAACGCTGAGGCTCAGTGTTTTGTTCCTTAGCATTTTCTGAAACCTTTAAGTCACTCAGAGGAACTGACCACCCTCCTTCAGCACAGCCCTGCCAAAATGCCTCGGTCCTTTCCTGGGGTAAGCCCTTAACTCTCAGCGGGGCTGTGCTTGATCAACACAGACATTACTTGACAAGGAGCACGTTGCGTTTCTTTCAAAACACAAAATAAAGTTGGCTGGCTGGCTGCCCAGTTTCTGTTATGTAGACCCAGATTAAATTTCTCTTCGGCTAGGTTACAGAGCCCCTGGATGCAGGATTGAAAAGTGATTTACATTTTCTCTTGGCAGGGAATTACCCAAGTGAGGTCTTTCTTGAAAACAGAACTGTCTCTCTGAAGTGTGTGTGTGTGTGTGTTTTGTATATAGATACATATATATACACATGCTCTGGTCTGGTCAGACTCATGAGCTTCTTCTCATTGGCAGACAAGCTTCAGAAGGAGAAAATCAAGATCCAGGGAAAAGCGCTTCAAATATATCAGCCCTGGTGGTAACATGTGCCATAGCTTAGGTTGGATTCTGGCCTGGCCATCAGGTAAAAGGGGAAATGCAGTGAGGCCTGTAGCTCTCGTTGTCTGCAAGGAGGATCTTCCAGACCCTTCTTCGGAGCACTGAGAAATAATTATCCTTTACCAAGCACTCTCTATGTGGACAGGAGCATGTTTTGTGCTTTTGACAATGACTCAAATTGGGTTTTTCTTCTATGAAAGAGCGAAGGTAGACTCACAAAGGTGATGACTCTTCTCAGACTTCCCAGATGGTAGGGATTGGAACCTAAGTTACTACCCAGGGATATCTGGCTCCAGTCACTGACCCATACACTGTCTTCCTAAGCTGTGATAGACATGTCTTCAGCAATGTTTTGATAGCAAAAATATACTTTTTATGGTTAGCTGAACTTCAAGTAGAAATTTCAAAACTTGGAGGCTTGTTCAGTATCATGTTCAAACTGAAAATCAATTAAGTGACTTAGACTCAGAGCTTAGCTCCATCTCCTTCCCCAACAATCAATCAATCAATATTGAGTCCATATATTGAGTCCACTATGCTTTTGTCCTATGTTCATTTCTCTGTTTAAACATCACAAAAATCATGTGACAAAGTCTTTTTTTTTTATTTGACAAGTAGAGTTAAAGACAGTAAGAGAGAGAGAGAGACAGAGAGAAAGGTCTTCCTTCTGTTGGTTCACCCCTTAAATGGCCTCAACAGCCGGAGCTATGCCTATCCGAAGCCAGGAGCCAGGAGCCTCCTTCCAGTCTCCCATGCGGGTACAAGGGCCCAAGCACTTGGGCCATCCTTCACTGCCCTCCCAGGCCACAGCAGAGAACTGGACTGGAAGAGGAGCTACCGGGACTAGAACCCGGCACCCATATGGGATGCAGGCGGAGGATTAGCCAAGTGAGCCATGGCGCCGGCCCCCGTGACAAAGTCTTAATAAAAAGTATTTGCTCCCAGTAGCAAGACCCAAATAAAAGAGTTTAAATACTGGGGAGACAATATTACAAAGAATGTGGTTTACTTGAGAGAATTCAAGGGCAAGAAGGATAGCTGGACGTGGGAACAAAGATGAGAAGTAGCTGGGAATTCAGAACCAAGACAACTGTCGCTACTTCTAAAGAGTATTGTCGCTTGACCTTGTTCCTCTCTGAATCTCTGTGTCAGAAGAAAGCTTCTTGCTTCCAGGTACAAAGCTCTCCATCAAGGTGACACTCTGGAGTTTGATTGATGAATTCAGGAAAAAGACCTAGCACTCATAGCTCATCACTTTCTCCTCCCCCTTCTCTTTTGGAGGCTCTGAAGAAGCTAGATCTCCGTCTCTCCATCTGTGTGGGTGGTGGCCACCTATTCAGGGGTGCCTATGAAAAGTTAGTTTCCTCATGGCTTCAGCATTACCACACCAAACCGTGTTTTTCTACAAAAAGCTGATGTGTTTCTTTTGCTTCCATAAAAACCTCATCTACCCCCTAACTGATTCAGAAATGAGGCAAGGAACGGGAAGACCACTTGTTGAGCCTCAAACTCTACCATGTCATCAAATAGGGTTATCCAGGCATGGTCTTGCCCCACTTCCCAGATCAAGAATTCACAGAACCTCTAGATTCTATGTCAAATTCTTTTGAGAGTCCATATGCCTAGGGTCCAGCTAACTGTGCCTGAGGAAACTGCCAGAGGGAAAGAACGTTGAGCTGCCTCAAGGTTTCCATTATAGGTAGTTGTTGTCATCTCCTTTTCACCAATGAAGAAAGGGCATCTTGGAGAGAAGTCAGTCATACAACTAGTATCAGAGCTAAAATTATACCCAAGCCTGATCAGCCCTAAAGCTTATGCTCAACACAGAGCTATTAGAACTCAGAAGCTGACACTGAACTGGACATTGACTAGAACACCTGAAATTATTTGAATAGTAATACATCAAAACAGAGCTAAGATTTTTACCTTCCCATTTTTAATGATATGTTCTTTTCATTTCTCCTTCTAGACTACACTAGAAATGTGGAGTTGTAGAGACTAATAGAAAATGTAAATAAAATTTAAAAAAAAAAAAAAGGGAAGAAAAGGGGCTGGCGCTATGGCTAGCAGGTTAAGCCTTTGCCTGTGGCATCAGCATCCCATGTGGGCACTGGTTCATGTTCCAGCTGCACTTCTTCCTTTGTAGCTCTCTGTTTATGGCCTGGGAAAGCAGTAGAAGATTGTCTAAGTCCTTGGGCCCCTGTACCTGCATGGGAGACCTGGAAGAAGCTCCTGGCTCCTGGCTTGTGTTCAGCACAGCTCCAGCCATTGGGGCCATTTGGGGAGTGAACCACTAGATGGAAGAACTTTCTCTCTGTCTCTCCCTCTCTCTGTCTGTAACTCTACCTCTCAAATAAATAATTAAAATCTAAATAAATAAATAAATACATACATACTGTGCTTGGTGCCGGAAAGTCTCCACTCACCAGCCCTGTGACCTGAAATCATACAGATTTCATCTCAAGCTTCCTGATCATCATTCAGTTATATAGAGCATACAACAACATATCATGTATTAATACATAATATATAATAATATAAAATTATAATATTATTATATTAACATGTAAATTAAACATCTACCACATTCCAGGCACTGTGCTAAGTAATTAAAAATACAACAATTTCTACCAGACACTTAGTTTCTACTGTGAGAAATGCAAATTAAAACTACACTGAAATAATATTTTTCTGCTTTTAGATTGGCAAATGTCCAAAAATTCTGCAAAACACTTGGATATTATAATTGTAGCATTGGTTTAAAATATCAACAGTTTAAAAACAACCTAAATGCTCATCAACATAGGCCTGGATTCACCACGGAATAGAACACTATGCATCAGTGACAAAGAATGAGGAAGCTCCCCAATTTCCAAAATGGAAACTTGCCAAGATACATCAGCTGGTGGAGAAAACAATGAATAGAATTTTGTATAGAATGTGCTACCATTTGTATAAAAATTAAATATAAAAATTACAACACATAATAATGTAGTAATATTAGTAGTCTTAGAATTGTATTAGTTATATATCAATATAATGTATACTAATGGGTAATAACAGCATAATAGTATACTATTGTGTGCATTTGTATGTATATATAGTAGTATGTGTGTGTGTATAAAATCTTGTATTATAAATCTCTGGAAGTAAAAAAATTCTTTTTAAAAAATTTATTTGTTTATTTGAAAGGCAAAGTTACATACACACACAGAGAAAGAGATCTTCCATCTGCTGGTCCACTCTCTAATGGCTGTAATGGCCAGGACTGGGCCAGGTTGAAACCAGGAGTCTGAAATTCCATCCAGGTCTCCCACATGAGGGCAGGAGTCCAAGCACTCCAGCCATCTTCTGCTGCTTTCCCAGGCACATTTGCAGGGGGATGGATGGGAAGAGGAGCAGCTGGGACCCAAACCAACACTTACATGGGATACTAGCATCACAGGTAGCGGCTTTACCCACTGTGCCACAATTCTGGCCCCAGGAAAACAATTCTAATATCAAGAGGTTCTTAATTATACTATTCTATTCAATTATTTGCATTTCCCTTTTGAAAAAATAGTGACAGTATATGTTGATTACAGAAACTAATTTAAAAATCACTGTTCCAGGCTGTTCCACTTCTGTTCAAGCTTCCTGCTGATGGCCTGGGAAAGCAGTAGAAGATGGCACAAATACTTGGGCCCTTGCACCTACAAGAGAGACCCAGAAGAAGCTCCTTATTCCTGGCTTCAGATTGGCTCAGATCTGTTCGTTGAGGCCATTTGCAGAATAAACCAGCAGTTGGAAGCTCTCTCTCTCTCATTCTCTCTCTCTCTATCTCTGAAACTCTGACTCTCAAATAGATAAATAAATCTTAAAAAAAAAAAAAAAAAGGGTGGCAAATGAGGAAAAGGGTAGGAATGCAACTTTTGTCCGAATATCTTTTCAGAGTTTTTGAAACACATGAGTATACAATCTATTAAAAAAATTAATTACACACAAATTTTGTTTTAAAATATAGAATTTTCTTAAATTATTTTTATATCTTTATTTCATTTATTTGAAAAGGCAGAGAGCCAGAGAGCTTCCGTCTTCTCATTCACTTCCCAAATGCTTTAGACCTGGGGCCGAAGCTAAAGCCAGGAACTCATCCAGTTCCCCCATGTGAGTGGCATTGACCCAAGTACTTGGGCCATTACCTGCTGCCTCTCATGGTGTGCATTAACAGGAAGGTGGGCCAGAAGCAGAGTTGAGACTGAACCTAGACACTTTGATATGGGGTGCTACGGTCTCAAGTCATGCTTTAATTGCTGTGCCAAATGCTTAACCCATAAACATAATTTTTAAAATTAAAACAGTGCAATGAATATTAGGAAGGAGAAGCCCAGGGCCCTACAGGGACAGGGGGATCAAACTTGGTCTGCAAAAGCTGGGGGATATCCCTGAGAAAGAAAGCTTTAAATTGAGTCTGGAACAATAGACAGGCAAAAGGGTAAATGGGTCAAGAGGGGGCTGTTCAGGAATGAAGAGCCCATGTACAAAAGCCTTGAGCAGGAAAGAACTTCCCATTCAAGACACAGAAACGCACCCAGGATGGCTGGATTGCAGAAAATAAGGCCTGGGGATGGGAGACATGGTAGCTAAAAACAAAGTGAGGGACAAATAGTGCAGACCCTGTTAACAATGTCTGGACTTTACCCTAAGGGCAGTAGGAAGCCATTGAAGGGGTTTAAGCAGGGAAGTGATTGGATGAAGCTTAATGTTTTGAGTAGATTGCTCTGGAGTCTACCAGGAGAAATGAGTGGAGGAAGCAGGAGTGGATATTGACAATTGATAGAGCACTTCAGAGAACTGCTTAGTCGTTGCTTATAAAGGTAAACCTACTCTATATCCCAGCAGTTTCATTCTTAGGTATTGTTCCAAGTTAAATTAAAACATATGTTCACAAAAATATTTTACAAGAATTTTTAAAGCAGCTGAATGCATAGTAGTAAAAATCATGAAAATACAAAATTATGTTTTAAAAATTTATGTATTTTCCTTTTACTTGAAAGGCAGACAAAGAGTCTTTCATCTGCTGGTTTACTTCTCAAATGGCTGCAACAGTAAGGGCTGGGCCAGGCCAAAGTCTGGGAGCCCAGAACTCAATCCAGGTCTTCTACAGGAGTGGCAGGGACTCAAGTATTTAAGTCATCACCTGTTGCTTCCCAGGGTGCACATTAGCAGGAAGCTGGATCAGAAGCAAAGTGTTTGGGAGTCAAATTATTCCTGGAGTTCAAGTTGGTTCTTTGTCTCACAGGGACAAAAAATTATGATCCAGACAATGAGAGGGAGTAAAAGTAAGGCTTTATTCAGGAACAAAGACTCCTGCTAACCAGGAGGGGACCCAAGGGAGGGTTCTGGTAAGTTCTAGATATGAGAGTTTATATAGGGAGTGCCTATTGATTGATCTATCCCTTACATAGTTTCTAGGCATCAAGGTTTCAGGTCAGTTGAGAAACATTTATCTTACATACATCTCAGAAGTGGTCATGATGTCTGATCGGGTTATCTGTCTGCTGAGGTCTGGTCTGTCTTCAGAGGTCTGAGTTTCCCATCAGTTGAGAAACGTTTATCTTATATACATTTCAGAAGTGGTCATGGTCTCTTATCAGTTGAGAAATGTTACCTTGCTGACCAGAAACAGTTGACAGAGTCATCTCGTTGACTAACTCAGAGAATTCACAGTTGAGAAATGTTGCTGACTGGCCAAAAGTGTATGTGGTTTGGTCTGATGCCAGAACCTGGTTTCTCATAGTTACTTATGAGTGCAGGACTGTTCCCTATCTCAGGACCCATTGTTTTCCCCTGGTAGTTCTCATACTGCCTCCTCACAAAATCAGAAACTCCAATATGGGATGTGGGGCATCCCAAGTTGCAATGCAACCACTGTACCAAATGCCTACCCTAATTTTCTACCAAGAGAGGAATGAGTAAGTGAATGATGTGGCACACGTATTTATATCATGGGGTACTATTCAGTAATGAAAAGCGAAGTATACTTGATATATGGATGATTCTTAACACATGAAGGAAAAAGCAGGCACAGATATGTATTATAAGATTCCATTGACATGAACTGAAACTAAATCTATGCACAGAAAAATATCCATGGTAAGAGAAATCCAAAAGTAGTTGCAAGAAATGTTCTGCGACAATGGAAATGTTTTATGCATTTTGTATAGCAGTTACACAGTGTATATACTTGTTCAAAACTCATGGAAGTGAATATGGAGTTGTGCTTTTTATTGTCTGCTAAGCATACCTCAACTTTAAAAACAGACACTGAGAAAGACAGGAGGTGATTACAACAATCTAGGAGAAATGTGATGGTAGCCCAGGGGCCTATCACTGGGATCAAATAAAATAATGTTCATAAGAGGACAAACTGTAAAACTGTAGGCAAACTGTGAAGCTCTGTGAAAAGTGAGGGCATAGCTTGACTTAACCCCTACCCAATTTTGGAGGTGATGTAGATTTCCCAAAGGTGCCCCAGAGGCAATCCCATTTATTTTGCAATGAGGAGCTTAGAGTGATTAATCACGATTTTCTTGTTGGTTTGTCACAGTTTGGCAGGAAATGGATCCAATGACTGCTGAGCTTCATCAGAATACTTGACCTTGGGGCAAAAAAGGGAGGGGGGCCAGGAGCTGTTTTTGCTGGGGGAAATTTTCTACTGAAAATTGGGCTTTCCCAAACAAAAAATGCATTCAGCTGCTGGGCTTGATTCTTGAATTTTTTCTTTTCTTTTTTTGAACAATTAGGGTTTGCAGGATATAGCAAAAAGGAAACAGACTGTCAGATCCTGAGTCAAGGAGCATAATGATCAATGACACGGCCACCCAGCGACGTGCAGAAGAGTTCGCTGGGAGCTGAGTGTGTGGGAAATACACATGGGCTGCTTGCAAGTATCTGCCTCTGAGTGCAGACAGGTTTGGAGAAACAGCTGCATGGAAATCAGTCAAAAGCCATCTTAATTAACGGGTCACTCATCATTTAACTTTTTCATGCACTTTCCAACATGAATTAATCTCTAGTAATTTGCTTTAATTTATGTTGCTTTTGTTTTCTCACTTTGCATGAGTAGACACAGCTGGATCTTCCCTATCCACACCGGTGGACATTAAAAAGCCCAGGCGCTGTACTTGGGCCCTTTGCCCATGAGTAAGAGACTTTGCTGGACAAGGCAGGGCCCTAGATTCCATGACCTCCTCTTTTGAGTTTCAGTAATCATATGTTGTATTTTATTATCTGGTTTCTCTCATTCAGTCTCTCTTTGTAAGAGTTGACGACTGTTGTAGTGGCTTCTCTCAGTGTGAAGTAGGACCCACTCTTTCACTTCAAAAGTGAACAGGCTTGGGGGCCAGCATTGTGGCATGGCAGGTAAAGCTGCCGCCTGAGTGCCAACATCCCATATGGGTGCCAGTTCGAGTCCTGGCTTCTCTACTTCCAACTGAGCTCTCTGCTATGGCCTGGGACAGGAGTAGAAGATGGCCCAAGTCCTTGGGCCTCTGCACCCACGTGGGAGACCTAGAAGAAGCTCCTGGTTCCTGGCTTCAGATTGGCCCAGCTCCAGCTGTTGCAGCTATTTGGGGAGAGACCAGTGGATGGAAAACCTCTCTCTCTCTCTCTCTCTTTGAAACTCCGCCTTTCAAATAAATAAATAAACAAATCTTTAAAAAAAAAAGTGAACAGGCTCACACTCTTGCACTCCCTCACACTTACACACACACAGTCACATACATGCACACATTCATCCCTGGACCTATCCCACTCTGAAGATGGGCAACTGACTTGGACTCAGCCCACCAGGTGGTCTTCCCTTGAACCACGAATCTCTGGGGAGCAATACAAGAACATAGAGGTGTACATGATTATGAATGGAAACAGCCAGAAGTAATCTGTTCAAAAGATGGCATGCTGGCAAGCTCACCAAACAACTCCTCCCAAGGCACTTTGGCTCTCCCCTAATTTCTGCTATTTTTCTAAGCTTAATTCTCTTCTGTCCAATAAATTACCTTCGATTTAAGTTACCTAAAACCTGTTGTCATTGCTGACACCCAAGATGGCACACAATCATGAAATAGTGATTTCATTTCCTCTGCAGCCTTTGAAGAAATGCTCTCAAGCAGTATCTCTGGCCCTCAGATCTAAGACTTTCCTTTGATGATAATGGAAAGACACCTGAATGAATGGGAGTGTGAATGAGGTTAGAAGAGAAGAAAAGAGGAAGGGAGAGAGAAAGTGCCACATATTTCACATCTACTAGGTTCTAGGACAAGATACAGCCTGGAGCAACACAGGCTGAGGCTTCAACAGATACCAAGCCAGCTCTGCCCTTTCCACTACAATCAGCTTCTGAGACAATGGTGGGCAAACCATGTGCTGTGTTTTCTTTTCATACTTTGATTTCAATGTTGGATCCATGATTTGGAATGAGTCCACCTGAGCCTAAAGATGCACTGAGATGATTGGATTAATTATGTGCTTGTTTATTTTAAAAACACAAGGTAGAATACTTTCCCAGGCCCATGAAATAGAAAGCTGGAGGCACACCGAAGCCTGTTTTGATTTAAGTGAAATAGATCCAGTTTGAGTGTAAATTCAAGACTGTTTGCTTGTGTCACACTCTATTTTTCAAATTACTTTCATATGTCCCATTTCATTAATTTTCCCCACTTTTGGGTGGGAAAACTGAGGCATGGGACTTGGAATGGCATGTTCGTCGGTCTCGGGGTAAATCACCATCAGACACAGGATTCAAACCCATTGCATTTCATCGAGCCCCACTGCTGCTTTCAGAGCACATGAATTATTATTGTACCAGCTCAGCTTAACCAGGTCACTTGGACTGGTTCACTCTGCTGATCTGATGCAGCTCCTAGAATTATTCCAATAAACATTAGTTCCACATCTCCTTCCAAATGTATTGAGTACAGATTTTTTTTTGTTTTTTTCTGCGTTCCATCTTTCCTCCCTCTTCATTCCTCCCTTCCTTTCTCTATTAATCTCTTTCTTTTCCTTCCTCCTCTCCTTCCCTAACCCACAAAAACATTTGTTTGTCTTACATAGGGTATCATGTGACAGAATGGCTGAAATAGAAGCACCTTTTACACTCTTGGAAGCAGAATATTTTCTTATGGATTTTGTTATTGTTTGGATTGTTTTGCCAGCCTGTTGGAAAAAGACTTGGAGGTCCCCTTATCTCAGGCCAGCTATAGGATGCCTTCAAGTTTTTGTTTTTGTTTCCAGGCTGGTTCCTTACAAATGCATTCAGAAGGTCAGTCCCAGGTCCCCAAGATAGTGGTGGGTAATCCATCACAGCCGGACATCAGCCTCACAGCAGATAATCTCCTGAATGGGAGGATTCGGGAAGGTGAAAGGGGAGTCTGCACTGTGCCAGCCTGGTGTGCTCAGCAAAGGTGGCTGCGGATTGCCTTTTCTGGAAGTTCACTGGAACAGCCAAGGTATTGCCAGCTGCAGTAGCTACGGTTCTCTTCTAGCTTCTAGCTCAAACATAAAAAATATCAGCATATATAAAAGGCTCAATCATTTCCCAGATCATCTGATAACTGCAGCTCAGCAAGCAATAAAGACTATTTTTAACAGCTCCAAGGTCTGGGTCCACACAGGGCCCCTCGGCAATAACCAATCCCTTTGAAACTAGCAGAGAAAGCCCGGTCCTGGCTTTGCCAAGGACAAGCTTTTGTAAGCTTGATTGAGCCATCTAACTTTTCTAGGCCTCAGCTTCCTCAGCAACAAAATAATGGACTAGTTTCTTCTTTCAAAAAAAGCCTATGAGCATCTTCTTTGTGACAAGCCTTGTGATAGGAGCTGAAAAAAAAATTTAAACAGACACAGTGCCTGTCTCAAGGGGTCTCAAAGTTTAATGGAGGAAAATAATGATAATATAATATGTTTACTATTTTAATTTGAATTAGTTTCTAACAGATTCAATGTGATTTGTAAATACAATTCTAAGAACATAATGATATTCCCTTCTTCACTCCCTCCTTCCCCATCTGTGTCCTTTCCACCCTTCTTCCTTTTCCCTTTGTCATTTTTTTAGTTTTTGAGAGAACATATTTTAAATTTACATTACAGGGCTGGCGCCATGGCTCACTTGGCTAATCCTCTGCCTGCAGCGCCGGCATCCCATGTGGGCACCGAGTTCTAATCTCGGCTGCCTCTCTTCCAGCCCAGCTCTCTGCTGTGGCCCGGGAGGGCAGTGGAGGATGGCCCAAGTGCTTGGGCCCCTGCACCCCCATGGGAGACCAGGAGGAAGTACCTGGATCCTGGCTTCAGATTGGCGTAGCTCCGGCCGTAGTGGCCATTTGGGGGGTGAACCAACAGAAGGAAGACCTTTCTCTCTGTCTCTCTCTCTTACTGTCTAACTCTGTCAAATAAATAAATGAAAAATTTACATTACAGTGAAAAGGCTTAATAATGTCATTGAATAAACAATTTAACAAGTAAAAAGCAAAAGTTTCCTAGTTTAGTGGGAATAGAGACAACAGCTATAGACAATTATTGAATGAAAAATGACCATTCACCCATATACAGTAAATCAGTAAATTTTAAAGTAATCACAGATCATTAAACCTAGAGTAGTATAACATTCTTAATCATTGGTTTGACAGAGATATAAAACAAAATTTTACAAAACTATAATTGCAGCAATACTGATATGCAATTTTTTTCTTTCTTTTTTGTTCTTTTTAAGAGGCAAAGTCCTTTTTTTAAAAAAAATCTTTTTATTTATTTATTTGAAAGTCAGAGATACACAGAAAGAGGAGAGGCAGAGAGAGAGAGAGAGAGAGAGAGAGAGGTCTTCCATCTGCTGTTTCACTCTCCAATTGGCCTCAATGGCTGGAGCTGCGCCAATCTGAAGCCAGGAGCCAGGAGCTTCCGTTGGGTCTCCCATGTGGGTGCAGGGGCCCAAGGACTTGGGCCATCTTCTACTGCTTTCCTAGGCCACATCAGAGAGCTGGATCAGAAGTGGAGCAGCCGGGTCTTGAACCCCATATGGTGCCGGTGCTTCAGGCAGGCCAGGGCATTAACCCACTGTGCCACAGTACTGGCCCCTTTTTTGTTTAATTTTTTTAAATTTTAACTCTCATGTATAAGGGAAAACATGCAGTATTTGTGTTTATGGATCTGGTTTATTTCGCTCAACATGATGTCCTCCAATTGCATCCATTTTGCTGCAAATGGTGAAATTTCATTTCTTTTTATAGTTGAATAATATTCAATTGTGTATAAATACCACTTTTTAAATTCGTTCACTTGATGATGGACACCTTGGTTGGTTCCAAATTTTGGCTATTGTGAACAGTGCTGCTGTAACCATGGTGGTGCAGGTATCTGTTTGGTACAATGTATTCATGTCTTTGGGGCATATACTCAATAGTGGGTATATACACACTGGATCATATGGCAAGTCTATTTCTAGTTTTTAAAGAAATCTTGGGGCCTGTATTGCGGAACAGCAGGGTAAGTATCTACTTGTGATACCTGAATCCCATATGGGTGCTGGTTCGAGTCCCAACTGCTTCACTTACAATCCAGTTCCCTGCTTATGTGCCTGAGAAAGCAGCAGAAGATGGTTCAAGTGCTTGGGCCCCTGAATCCACATGGGAGAACTGGAAGAAGCTCCAGGCTCCTGGCTTTGGTCTGGCCTAGACCTGGCCCAGTCCTGGCCATTGTGGCTATTTTGGGAGTGAACCAGTGAATGGGAGATGAGTCTCTCTGTCTCTCTCTCTAACTCTGATTTTCAAATAAATAAATAAATCTGTAAAAAAAAAAATTTCCAATTGTTTTCCACAGTACATTCCCACCAACAGGGTATATAAATGTTCCCATTTTGCCACATCTTTGCCAGCATCTGTTACTGTGTTTTGAATTTTAGCCATTTTGACCAGGGTAGGTGATATCTCATTGTGGTTTTGATTTGCATTTCCTTGATGGCTAGTGATGCTGAGCATTTTTTAAATATATTTGGTGGCCATTTATATTTCTTCTTTTGAGAACTGTCTACTGAAGTCCTTTGCCCATTGCTCACCTGGATTGGTTGTTCTTTCTTTGTTGAGTTTTCTAAGCTACTAATATGTTTGGGATATTAATCCTTTGTCAGATGAGTGGTTTGCAAATATTTTTTCCTATTATGTTGGATGTCTCATCAGTCTATTGTTTCCTTTGTTGTGCAAAAGCTTCTGAATTTGATTCCATTTGTTTAGTTTTGCTCTTGTTGCCTGTGTTTTAGAGGTCTTATCCAAGAAGTTGTCCTCTACACCAATGTCTTAGAGTGTTTTTCCTACATTGTTTTCCAGTAACTTCATAGTCTCAGGTCTTAAAATTGAGGTCTTTGATCCATCTTGAGTTGATTTTTGTATATGGTGAGAGGTATGGATCTAATTTCATTCTTCTACATCCACTTTTGCCAGCAACATTTGTTGAAGAGATTATACTTATTCCACTTTATGGTCTGAGCACTTCTGTCAAAAAATCAGTTGCCTGTATGTATGTGGGTTAATTTCTGGGCTCTCTATTCTGTTCTATTGATCTATGTATCAGTTTTTATGCCAATACTAATTTTAATTACTGTTTTAATTACTATAGCTTTTTATAACCATGGTGGTACAGGTATCTCTTTGGTACAATGTATTCATGTCTTTTGGGTGTATACTCAATAGTGGTACAATGTATTCATGTCTTTTGGGTATATACTCAATAGTGGGTATGTACCCACTGGATCATGTGGCAAGTCTATTTCTATAGCTTTGTAGTCTATAGCTTTGTAGTATGCTTTGAAATCAGGTATTGTGAAGCCTCCAGCTTGGTTTTTCTTTCTTTTGTTCAAGATCACTTTGACTATTCGAAGTCTTCTGTGATTGCATATGAATTTTACCATTAGTATTTTTTATAGGGATTGCATTGAATCTGTATAGTGCTTTCGGTAGTATAGACATTTTAATGATACTGATTCTTCACCTCCATGAGTAAGGACTATTTTTCCATTTTTTGGTGTGTTCTTGATGATTTCTATCATCAATTTTTGATAATTTTCATTGTAGAGATCTTTCACTTCTTTAGTTATATTTATTCCTAAATATTTGACTTTTTTGTGTGGCTGTTGTGAACAGGATTTCTTTCTTGATTTCTCTTTCTGTGAGTTCATCACCAGCATACAAAAAAGCTACTGTTTTTTGTATGCTTATTTTGCAACTGGAACTTTACTGAATTGGTTTATCAGTTTTAAAAGATTTTTGGTGGAGTGTTTTAAGCTTTTCCACATAAACCATCATGTCATCTGCAAACATGGATAATTTGACTTTTTCTTTTCCAATTTTGATACTCTTTATTTCTTTCTCCTCCCTAACTGCTCTCTCTAAAATTTCCAGTACTATATTGAATAAGAGTGGTGAAAGTAGACATCCTTGTCTTGTTCCAGATCTGAGGGAAAATGCTTTCAGCTTTTCCCCATTCAGTATGATATTGGCTACTGGTTTGTGATACACAGCCTTTATAATTTTGAGTAATGCTCCTCTTATACCTAACTTCTGAAGGGTTTTCATCATGAAGGGGTCTTGAATCTTATGAAATGCTTTCTCTGCATCTATTGAGAATACCATGTGATTTTTGTTCTTCATTCTATTAATGTGGTTTATGACATTTATTGATTTGCAAATGTTGAACCACCCTTGCATTTCTGGGATAAATCCCACTTGATCAGAATGTGTGATCTTTTTATGTAGTTTTAGATTTGATTCCCTAATATTTTGTTGAGAATTTTGCATCTATGTTCATTAAGGATATAGGTTTTTGTGTTGTGTCTTTGGTTTTGGTATCAAAGTGATGCTGGTATCATGAAAAGAGTTTGGCAGAGTTCCATCCTGTTCAATATTTTGGAATAGTTTAAAGATTGTTGGAGTTACTATCTCTTTGAATGTTTTGTAAAATTCAGTAGTAAAACCATAAGGTCCCAGACATTTTCTTGATGGAAAACTTTTGATTACAGTTTTAATCCCATAGCTTGTTTTAGATCTGTTTAGGCTGTCTAGATCTTCTTGATTTAATCTTGGTAGGTTATATGGACCCAGGAATTTATCCATTTCTTTGTGGTCTTTCAGTTTATTAGCATATAATTTTTCATAGTAGTTTCTTATGATCCTTTGGATTTCAGTGCTGTCAGTTGTAATGTCTCCTTTTTTATCCCTAATTTTATTATTTTCTTTTTCTCTTTTTTTAGTTTGGCTAGAGGTTTATTTTGCTTATCTTCTAAAATAATCAACGTTTTCTTTTGTTGATCTTTTGTATTATTTTTTAGTTTCAATTTCATTTCTTTCTGCTCTGATCCTTATTATTTCTTGCCCCTGCTGACTTGATGTTTAGTTTGTTCTTGTTTTTCTAAGTCTTCATGGTGCATCATTAGATCTTTGAGACATTTCATTTTCAGTGTAATCAATGCTATAAACTCTCCTCATAACATTGCTTTTGCTGTACCCCACAGGTTTTGATATGTTCCATTTTCATTTATTTCAATAAAGATTTTGATTTTCTTTTTAATTTCATCAGTGACCCATTGATCACTCAGTAGCATGTTGTTTAATTTTCAAGTATTTATGAGTGTTCTATTGTTCTTCTTATTGTTGATTTCTAGTTTTATTCCTTTATGGTCTGCAAAGATACCTGGCATGATGTCAATCTTTTTGAATTTGCTGAGACTTGATTTGTGGCCTAATATGTGGTCTATCCTAGAAAATGTTCCATGTGCTGATGAGGAGAATGTGCATTCTGTAGCTGTTGGGTGAAACGTCCTGTAAATGTCTGTTACATCCATTTGCTCCATAGTATGTTCCAACTCCAATGTGTCTTTATTGATTTTTTGTCTGGATGATCTATTGATGACAGTGGGGTGTTGACATCACCCACTATTATTGCACTGGAGTCTATCTCTCCCTTAAGGGCTAATAGTATTTTCTGTATATATCTAGGTGGTCTTGTGTTGGGTGTTTATATATTTATGATTGTTATGTCTTCTTGCTGAATCAAAATACATCAAAAATATCAAAATATAATTCTATCAAAATATAATGTCTTTATCTCTTTTTTACAGTTTTTTATTTAAAGCCTGTTTGATTTAAAGTCAGGATAGCTATGTTTGCTCTCTTATGGTTTCCATTTGCCTGATATATCTTTTTCCAATCCTTCACTTTCAGTTTGGGTGTATCTGTGTTTGTTAAGTGAGTTTTTTACAGGTACCATAGAGTGGTGTCATGGTTTTTTTTTTTTTTTTTTTTTTTTATCCATTCAGCCAACCTAAGACTTTTGGTTGGTGAATTTAACCCATTTACATTCAAGGTTAGTATTGATAGATAAGAATTAAGACCTGCCATTTTGTTGACTGGATAATGATGCTGCCTGCTCTGTTAGTGAATTTGGTAGAGTCATATGCTTTCATGACATGTTTTCTGGTAGTGACAAATTCTCAGCTTTTGCTTATCTGGAAAATAATTTATTTCTCTTCACTTTTAAAGGATAGCTTCACTGGGTATAATATTCTTAGAAGTCTTTTTATTTTACAGCACTCCTGCCTCTGAATCAACCCTTGGGACATTCGGATCTGGCTAAAAGGTCCAAGAGAGTCTCACAGGCAAGGAAAGCCATGACACGGTGGCAAAAAACAATCTAAATGAAAGATTCTGGTGAACAATACCCCAGCAGAAGGAACAGGCCATCAAGGAGAGAGGCACCTTTCTCTGAAGGGAGGAAGGAACCTCCACTGTGACACGGCCTTGACTAAACAAGTTCAGTGTCGGTGAACTCAAGGGACTTCCATAGCCTAGACAGCTCATAGCAAGAGTCTCGGGTGATTGCTGACGTCATAAATAAGAGTGCCAATTGTTAAATCAACAACGGGAGTCACTGGGTACATGCTCCCCATGTAGGATCTCTGTCCTTAATGTGTTTTACTATGAAACTTAAAAACAACACTACTAGTGGAACAATACCCTATACCTTGTGCGGTTGTGTGAATGCAGCCTGTTGAAATCCTTGCTTAGTATATACTAAGTTGATCTTTAGTATATGAAGGTAATTGAAAATGAAACTCGATAAAGGGCGGGATGGGAGAGGGAGAGGGGAGGGCCACGGGAGGGAGGGAGGTTGGGGGGGGAAGCCACAACAATACAAAAGTTGCACTTTGTAAATTCACATTTATGAAATAAAAAATAAAAAAATTTAAAAAAAAGAAGTCTTTTTATTTTAAGACCTTGAATATAACATCCCACTCTCTTACGGCCTATAGAGTTTCTGCTGAGAAGTCCAATGTTAATCTTGTTGGTTTTACTTTATAGGTAAATTGTCACTTTTCTTTTACTGTCTTTAGGATTCTCTCCTTGCCTTTAGCTTATGACAATTTGATGACAATATGCCTTGGAGAAGACTTTTTTGGTTGAGTCTGCTTGGAGTTCTTTGAGTTTCTTGTATCTGGATCTCCATGTCTCTTTCAAGACCTGGGGAATTTTCAACTAGTATTTCATTTAACAGATTCTCAATGCCTTTTTCCTTTTGTTCTCATTCAGGAATGCCTGTAATATGAGTATTTGCTTGTTTAATGGTATCCCATATTTCTTCCTTCTCTTTAATTCTTTTCTCTTTAGTTTTGTCTGATTTGATTATTTCAAAATTCTCACCCTCAAGGTCAGAAATTCTTTTCTCTACTTGGTCTATTCTACTGTTAAAGCTTAAGCTCTCAATTGTAGTTTTTATTCCACTGATTGAAGATTTCATCTCTAAAATTTCTATTTGATTCTTCTCAATAAGATCTATCTCCTTAGTAATATTTTCCTTCATGTCACTCATTGATTTCTTCATTTCTTTAATCAGTCTATCTGTATTCTCTTGCATTTTATTGAGTTCCCTTAGAATCATTATTTTGAGTTCTATATCTGTCATTGTATAGATTTCCTTCAGTTTGGGATCTAATTATGGAGGGACATTGTGTTCTTTTAGAGACATCATGCTATTTTTTTCTTCAAATCTCCTATGTCCCTGCATTGACATCTGTGCATCTGGTGTACTCGCCCCTTTTTCTTTATGGAGTAGGCTTTATTGTAAAAGAGTTTATGGGTTAGCTGGACTGCAGGGTACCACTTGGCTTGTTGCTTTAACTATGGTTCTAGGTGAGCCCAGGAGTGTAGTCTCTGAGTGATTTCTTTTGTCTTAATCAATGTCAGCTGAGTCTATAAGTGACACAGTGAACTAGCCTGCTGCAGTTCATAGGGATGGAAGTGTGGCTTTGAGGTGAATAACGGTTTCCTCGGGTGTGCATCTTCCAGCCACAAAGAGTTCAGTGTCAGTCTTTCTGGTGAATGCAATAGCCAGGGCCTTGTTCTTGGAACTGAGGGAGATGGAGGTGGCTGCTCCCTTGTCCTACTGCCAAGCTTGAGTGATGCCATTGCTTGCGGCACCAATTGCTGTGGCTCTAGGACTGTGTGATATAGATGGACCCTGATAATACAGTACTTTAAGTGCTATAAAAGTACTATTGTAAAGTGCTATAGAAGGACAAAGGCAGAAATAACTATGCCTTGTAGCTTATCTCTTGTCCTCCCAGCTGTAAAAGGCTATGGTTATGGCTTTTTTCTTTTATTCATTTTGTGTTTTTCTATTTTCACACTAATCTATTTTGTTGTTTCCTGACTAGTTTTTGAATCATTGTTGCCATTATCAACCATTACCAGGGAGGGAGTGAGGGAGGAAAGAAGTGGGAGGGAGGGAGAGAGGGAGAGAGAGGGAATCTGCTTGTTCACTCCCCAGTTGATCTTCGGCTGGGTCAAGCTGAAGTCAGGAGCCCGGAACTACACTGGGTCTCCCATGTGAGTGACAGGAACCCAAGTACTTGATGCATCATCTGCTGCCTCCCTGTCACATTAGCAGAAACTTGGATAGGAAATGTAGAGTAGCTGGTACTGGAATCAGGAACCTAGGAAGAGAGAGTCCCAAACAGCAGCCTAACCCAGGGTGCTATAACGTCACCCCAAAAATATCTAACTTTAAAACTTGCTGGGCAGTTAACAGTGTATGAGTGAAATATGTTGTGGTATAGCAGGTTAAAGTGCCACTAGGGATGATCATATCCCACACTGGAGTGCCTGGGATTGAGTTCCACCTCTGTTTCCTTTCCAGCTTCCTGCTAACATGCCTGGAAGGCTGCAAATGATGGCTCAGGTACTTGGGTTCCTGTTATCCACATGGGAGACCTGGGTAGAATTCCTGGCTCCTGGTTTCCACCTAAGCCAACCCCAGCTGTTCCAGGCATTTGGAGAATAAACCAGTAGATGGGAGATTTGTCTCTCTCTCCTCTCTCTGTGACTCAGCCTTTCTAATAAATAAATTTTTTAAAAAGAAAGATATTATGATCATGGTTTTGATATAAAAACACTGAAGCCTGGAGAGATTAAATAACCCACCCAAGCTCACACAGCTAGGAACTTACAGAACTGGGATCTGAACCCCCAACCATCAACTCCAAAGCTTGTGATCATTACACAATATGGTGGAATTCAGGTATATGTAGCCAATCAGGATCAGCAACATAATTTATAGGGCCAGGTGTGAAATAAAAACATGGGGCCCTGGGACTGGCACCGTGGTGCAGTGGGTTAATACCCTGCCTGTGGTGCCAGCATCCCATAAGGGTGCTGGTTCTAGTCTCAGCTGCTTATCTTCCAATCCAGCTCTCTGCTGTGGCCCGGGAAGGCAGTGGAGGATGGCCCAAGTCCTTGGGCCCCTGCACCCATATGGGAGGCCAGGAAGAAGCACCTGGCTCCTGGCTTCGGGTCGGTGCAGCTTCGGCTGTTACAGCCACTGGGGAGTGAACCAACGGAAGGAAGCCTTTCTCTCTGTCTCTCCCTCTCACTGTAACTCTACCTCTCAAATAAATAAATAAAATCTTTAAAAAAATAAAAAACATGGGTCCCTTTGTTTAAGCATTATTCAGAATTTCAAGACAGCAGCATCAGAGAATTAGACAAAACCCAGAGTCCTGAATGACTACCCAGGATGCACACCCCTGAAGCCAGCTCTGCCAGCCACAATTCACGCTGCAAAAGGCATCTCCCACTGAAGAGGAACAGCTTCAGAGCATCTGCAGGTCAGGCCATGATGGCAGAACTTCTCAGCAATCATGCTGGGCACTCAGGTTTCCACTGTTCCCCAGAAGGTTCAGAGCAGATCACGTGGATAGAACTTGTGGGCTTTCTGTGGTGGGCGGGGTAGGTGTGGGAAGCATTAATGTCACGCAAAGAGAATGTGTCCAAAAGTCTCTTTTAAAAATAAATAAATAAATAAAATTTATTTTCTTTATTTGAAAGGCAGAGTTACAGAGAGAGGAGAAACAGAGAGAGATCTCTTCCATCAATTGGTCCACTCCCAAGATGGTCACAACAGCCACGGCTGGGTCAGGCTGAAGCCAGGAGCCAGGAGCTAGGAGCTTCTTCCAGGTCTCCCACATGGGTGCAGGGGCCCAAAAACTTGGGCCATCTCCCACGGCTTTCCCAGGTGCATTAGCAGAGAGTGAACCAAAGTGGAGCAGTGGGGAACCAAACTGGTGTCCATATGAAACACTGGCATCACACGCAGCAGCTGAATCTGCTAAACCACAACACGGGGCATCCCCAAAACCTCTTTTCTTTTCAAACAGAGAAGGGCCTATAGGTATTTCCTACTGAAGGACAGCAGGAGGAAAGAACAAGGACTTGCTGTCTGTTGGATTATATACCTTTCTCCCGAGGTATACAAGAGGCTGCTAAATAAGCACTATTCACCCAGTAGAGATTAAATAAAGATCACTGACTCTCAGTCACTGGTATTTCGTCTTCTGAGATCACAGACTCCTTCTAAGAAAGGTGCAGACCACATCCCCTGGACACATGTACACACAAGATGCTTTGCATACAACTGTAGACTCCCTACCACGACCCTGGATTTTTTTAAAGCCCTGTTTCAGATTATGGCTTCCCGAGTTATAGAATCCCACAACATTAGAATCTGACAGAAATACACAGATTACTTTGTGTGAGACGACTTTATTCCTCAGGGAGTGAAAGCTGAAACCATTTAGGAAAATAAATAGTTCTGCACATTTTCAAAACTCAGTCTCCTGCGGCATAGTGGGCTAAGCCTCCACCTGTGGCACCAGCATTCCATATGGTCACCGGTTCTAGTACCCACTGCTCCTTTTTCAATCCAGCTCTCTGATCATGGCCTGGGAAAGCAGTAGAAGATGGCCCAAGTGCATGGGCCCCTGCACTCGTGTGGGAGACCTAGAAGTATCTCCTGGCTCCTGATTTTGGATCAATCGGCTCAGCTCCGGCCGTTGTGGCCATTTGGGGAGGGAACCAGCAAATGGAAGATCTCTCTCTGTCTCTCCCTCTGTTTGTAACTCTGCCTGTCAAATAAATAAATAAATCTTTAAAAAATAATAATCAAATAAAAAATTAGGAAAAACACACATTACAAAAAAAAAAAAATACCCTCAGTCTCCTGATTGCTAACTCTACCCTTGAATTAGTTGCTCTGCTCATGACTTCTATCAAAACACGATAGCCAAGAGGAACAATCTAATACCACACGTGGCTGATGGCATTGGCAAACATCTGTTGGGAATCTGGACAAGACAGGATGTTAGGCACAAGGACAGTTGTCATTCCTGGAAGCTCAGAGTCATCTAGAAGAGAAACGCAGAAACAAGGTAGTGTAATATGACATGTGCAGTTATGGATGCTTGAAGTAGGTTCAGAGGTGACCTAAAGGAAGCCATGGTACTCTGCTTGGACAGATGAGGAGAGGCTCCCAAGAAGATGAAGCGTCTACACTGGGACTGGAAGAACAAGCAGAAGGGACATGGAGGAGAGGAGTCTTCTGGTGAGGGAACTACCACATGCAAGGGCAGAGCAGGGCAGAACAGCACAAGGACAGAAAGATCTGGAAGTGGCTGGATTGCCCAGAGCCTAGAGTGTGTCTGAGGGGCTGGAAAAGAGGGGAAGAGTCAGGAGATGGATTTCTGGGTCATGATGCCAAGGAAGAACATCGGTGCAATGGACAGAGGAGTCCTTCTGTCTCAGACTCTCAGGCTTTGCAGGGCAGGGGTGGGGGTCAGACAGCCACTCTGCGATCTCATCGCACTTCTTCTCTCTTTCCCTCTCTCTCTTTCTCTCTCTCTCAGATTTATTTATTTATTTGAAAGAGTTACACACAGAGAGAAAGAGATGCAGAGAGAAAGAGAGAGAGAGAGCCTCCATCTGCTGGTTCACTCTCCAACTGGCTACAATGGCTGGAGTTGTGCCGATCCAGCGCCAGGAGCCAGGAGCTTCTTCCAGGTCTCCCATATGGGAGCACTTCTCTCTTTAAAAATCAGTGACCGCCAAGCTCTGGGGAACACAAGAAGGCCCTGTAAAGCCTTCAGCAACAATAGGCAGGCAGACTGAAATACATCTCTGAGCCATCAGTGAGACAGGGCCACCAGAACAGGACCACACAAATGGGAAGAGGCCTCAAAAAAATGACTCTCCTGATATACTGGTGTGTTTCCTCCATGGGCCTTCCCTTTTTCTTCACTCACTCTTAAAATCGAGCCAGTTTAGTCCTAGGAGGTGAGCTGACTCGGAGGAAGCATTAATCAACAGAAAGGAACATCGCCAGAAATGCATAGGGTTTCTAGGCACTAGGGATACTCAAGGACTGTGTTTTCTCTCAAGCTAAGGCATAAATAAAACAAACCCCAACACAGTGTTAAGTCAGCATCCTGCCCTGAAGCCGTTCTGCCCCTATTTACCACTAGGTGTCAGGAGAACTCTGTTTTAAAGAAAAACCTTCAAAAAATGCGGATTTCAAGATAACAATTTTCAATAGCATTCAGTTAAAAAAAATTTTTTTCTCAGTAAAAAAAAATATCTTTAATAGTTGTTAAAATTGCAAAAATTCACAACTTACCTCCTGAATAGCATATCTTTTGAGGATTATCACAATTACAATTCCTCAAACTATTTGCAAATATGATGGGTCCTGCAGGATCCCAACAAATAGATTTTTGTTAAAATACCCGTGGTAAGTGTACATCTTGCAGGAAATTCCATTGCGTTTACACTATTTATTTAATAGAAATAATCTCTGCGATTATTTGCATTTATTTCTGAAGGAGGATGTTTTCCCTTCCTCAGAATAAGTTCAGGAAATGGGTGAAATGTTCAGGAAGTTAGCTAAATGTTGATGTAAATCCAAAAGGAAGGTCTGTTGTTTAAAAAGGGGAGGGGGCACCAAAAACAGCTAGGAAGTGGCTTTCTCATTCACTTATGGAAAATGTTATACAGAACCTTTGGTTTAAAAGGAAGAGGACCGGGAGAAAGGTACACGCACGTGATATCTTTTTCCGTGGAATCCAGACTTTTTCTGATAACAGTAGCGGGCGAAGAAAATTGTGTCAAGAAAGGAAATCTAGATGGGACACACGAGTGGGGTCGGGTTTGTCCTCGACGAAGCCTTTGCTATGGAATTTGTGTGTTTTCTATGGACTCTGTAGTAGCTACTCGGGAAAATCAGATACTGTTTGTGCCGGGGAGCTGGTGGGGCCTCTTAGCACTACATAAACAACCAACTGCTAGCCTCCCCTCACAGCAACCCTGTCCCTTCCAGCCATTAACAAATGGTGTCAAGCCGACCCGCTGGCTACAAGGGAGAGAGACGCTCAGGCAGAGAAACTAAAGGTCCCAGGGGCAGTTGGTCAGCGTTGCAATCCGCAGTGGCCCTTTGGCGTTATTGCTCTCTGGCTAGTTATGTAGAGTAGGTTTACTGTATCAGGTGTACAGAGCAAACGGGAACTCCTTGCCTCGGAAGCACTGGCCTTTTAAAGAAACACAGATTCGGCTCATTGAGCAGAGCCACAGAGCAGGATCTCGTGTAGTCAGTTGTGGTTCCTGTAAGAGTCACCCCCTTCTTTCTGAACCTCTACTATGGCCTTCATGCGCGCCTTCGTGGTTTCCCATCCAAACTGATCTTCCTGCCTCCTGCTTGCCTTCTCTCCAGCCCACAGGCCACATGGCTGCCCAAGCAAAACCAAAAAACCCACACTGGCAAAAACATCAATCTGGACGCGAGCCTTACTCTCCTTGCAGACTTTTGCAGACTTTTGCCAACTCTCCAGGGCCCAGCGCAGGAGACAATACAACCTCCAAGGCCTTGCCGAACTTGACCTCAGCCCACTTTCCCTCCCACTCAAGAATCGCAGGCTCCAGTTACACTAAACGACCAGCTGCCCTGCACCTCCCTCCGGGCAAGTCACAGCCAAGTTTGTGCACACATGTAGCCTCTCACTTCGGGTAAATGAGGGCTGACCAAGCACTTCTTTTCGCTTGCAGTTTCTGTGGATTTCTAGAACTGTGACTTGATAGTAGCAGGAGAAGAAGGTTCAGATGACACAAGGCAAGCACACCTACATAAACCACCTGCTGGATGCAAACAGAACGCAACACATGTGCCTAGGGAAGACATTCAGATGGAGAGGGCTGGCTGGGTCTGATGGTTAAATGCCTCTGAGGTCACCTCATGAGTACGTCTTAATTGTTTTACGAATTGAATTCACAGGATGGTTCTGACTGGCAGACCAAGGCTGCAGACTCATGGTTCCTGGGATTCACACGTCTCTCCTTCCCTCTTCCCTGTGTCCTCCTCACACACTCCCATGAGACACACGTGTCCTTTTGTGGTCAACTGAGGAGATGTCAACAGCTTAGGAGTTGTTTTCCCATTATTCTTGGTATGCAGAAGCTGTCCTATCCGAGCTAAACCAACGAGGCCCAGAGACTTGGGCTGGGAAGTCACATAATGTGGCAGCACTGGTAGCACTGATTCTTTGGGGAGGCGGTGGGAATGGAGGAAGGGGAACAAATTGTGAGGCGACTTCCGATGGAAAGGCAGTGACCGCTGCATCTCAGTGTCCCCTCCGGTGCCTCCCCAGGACCAAGGTCAACACATGATGGACCCTCGTCCAGCTCTTCAACAATATTTACTAAGCAGGAGAGGATTTGTTTTTCCAGGTTTAGAGTTTTAAGCTTGTTAATAACAGCCAAATTCTTTCTCCGTTTGTCATCTGCACTTTGAGCTCTCGGTTGGACTTTGTCTTTCATGGTTTTTTTTTAAAATCACTCCCTTTCCCCAGCCCACTCCAGTGCTCAACATACAGCGGACTCTCAACAAGTATCTTTGGGAGGTAGGAGAAGAAAGGGGACGGGAGACAACTCACACTTAGCAACGCAAGAGGGAGATGACTGTTCCCTAGCACATCCTTGAGGCTAGAGAACATTCTCTGAGGAAAGTGCTCCCATGGTCAGTGTTGGTTCCCTTCCTCTGCAGGCCACATTTGTCACTAAAGCCCCTAAGTTTCTCCACCTAACAAGTTAACACTTCATCCCCCCTTCTTCCTTTCCTCCTCCCTTCCTCTCTACCACTCTCCCTTCCACGCTTCCTCTCTCCTCCTGCCTTCCACAAATATTCCTGAAGCTGGCACTCGGTGCGGGGCTCCAAAGGCTCACAGATGGGCAACTCTGTGTGGTTAGGGTCACGCTCAGGGAGCTGTCAATGGAAGCACACACAGAACTCCGCGGTGCAGTGAAGGCTGCCAGAGGTGAGAGCACAGAGCTTTCAATTTACTATGAGAAGTGGCAAGCAGGAAGTCAGGGAGGTCGTCCCAGGAGAGATACACAGGACTTTCATGATCATGATCATGAAGGAAGAACACACATAACCCACCTGACAAAAAGATGGAAAACGCATTCCAGGCAAAGCAGGAAAAATGCAAAACCGAGGAGGTGAGAGGAAAATGATGAACTAGAAACACAGAAAACTGTGACTTATCAATTCCATCTCATTGCTTATTATATTCTACCCATTTACTTCCTATTGAGTGAAATGCTGCAATCCCCAGGCATTTTAGGAAATTTAGAAAACCAGTCATTTAATCTCTTAAAGAGAAAGGCATGGATCGATCATGTGGGCTACCTAAAAGATAAAGCACATCCTTAGGTAAAAAGAGGATTGGGTGCTTATAGCAAACCATGGAGGGCCACTGACGGGAAATGTAACACATTTAACTTTCTATTCTTTCTCCCTGGAAACTTGAGAAGTTAGAATCCTTTGCCAAGAGGGCAAATGAGGGGCAAGTATTTAATCTAGCAGCAGTTAAGGCACTGGTTGAGATACCCATGTCCCATATCAGAGCGTATGAGTTCAACTCCCAGCTCTGGTTCCTGATTCCAGCTTCCTGCTAATATGAACCATAGGAAGCAGCAGGTGGTGGCTCAAGTGATTGGGTTTCTGCCATTCACATGACAGATCCAGACTGAGTTCTCAATTCCTAGCATGGGCTCTACCCAGCTCTAGTCTTTACAGGTATTTCGGACTAAGCCAGAAAATAGGAGCGCTCTCTCTAAAGATTCCCCAAAAAGAGGGCAGCTGAATCCATGGGCTCCCTTAGCCTTACTATGAAAAAGATTGAAAGAAAAAGGGTGATTCTAGGAATTTCAAGCAGGCTCAAGGTCCCTTTGGAAAACCATACAGACTAAACCTTTGGAGGTCCAACACATTTTCAAAATATTGAGTGAAACCCTCCTAGTCCTACCAACTCAGCTGTATTGTGCAAGAAAACAGAGGAGAGGACAAAGCCTTTATCCCAGTATGGTTTATTTCTGTTCACGGAACCTCTAAAAACAGAAGGCCAAGGCTGACCTCCTCAGTCAAGAGTCAGCTCAACTTTAAAATTATGATTGCATGTGAAAGCTAAAATGGGAAAGAGAAAAATCAGTTCTCAGGACAGAAATGCTAAAACCCTTGGGCCACATTCCAGTTAGGGTCCTCGCCCTGTACACAGAGCTCCCATTGCGGGTAGGAAACCAGTTAAGACCAGTTCAAATCAGTAGCATGTAGACATCATGGGGTTTCCTCTAGAGGTGTCCAATTTACAGATAAAGAAATTTACTATATTAATTACATTCATATAATCCTTCAAAAAGCTCATGGCCAGGTCTTGTTATTGAAAGCAGTGCCTGCCTAAAGCATGTGCCTCCTCCTAATGATCCACTTGACTTAAAGAAATCAAAGGGATAGAGAATGTATTAGTTTCCTAGGGCTACCACAACAAATGATCACAAACTGGGTAGCTTAAGACAACAGAAATTATCTTCCACAATTCTGCAGGCTAGAAATCTGAAAAGAAAGTTGGTTCATCCTGGAGGCTCTGGGGAAGAATCTTCCATGCCTGTCTGCTACTTTTGGGAGGTAGCCAGCAATCCTGGGTGTTAGCTGCTTGAGCAGCTGCTAACTGCTGTCTCCGCCTTCACATGGTACTTCTCCCCTGTGTCTTTTCTAAATTTCCCTCTTATAATGGTATCAGTTAATGGAATGGGGCTCACCCTAATGTAGTATGAGCTCATTTTAAACTTGACTGCATCTGCAAAGACCCTGTTTCTAAAAAACACTATTTCCTATTTAAAGGTATCAAGGGATAGGACTTCAAAACATCTACTGAGTGGAACAAAATGCAACCAAGGAGTGTAAAACAAAACAAAGACTGTGTAAAATTAAAAAACAACAACAACAACAAAAACAATACAGTAGGTTAAGCCACCAGCAGGCATACCCTCATCTCATGGTGGAATACTGTTCAAGCCCCAGTACCTTGGCTTCCAGTCCAGCTTCCAGCCACCACACCTGGGGAAGTAGCAGATGTTGTCTCAAGTCCTTGAGCCTCTGCCACACGGAAAAGATTCAGATGGAGTTCCTGGCTCCTGGTTTTGGGCCTGGCCCAGCCCTGGATGATAACGGCATTTGAGAAGTAAACCAATTGATGGAAAATCTCTCCCCTGTCCACTTTCATCCCTTCCCCCTTTCAAGTAAATGAAAATAAATAAACATTAAAAAAAAGAAAAGCACTGAGCTAGGCATAAGACCTGGTTGCCCAACCTACTCCCTCCTTGTTGGGGGTACCCTTGCCCTCTCTAAGTCTTGGTTTCTCTCTCTAAAGCAAGACAACGCCTACCCTACTTCAGAAATGCCAGGAGAATAAAATAAAATCATACAAATGAAAGCATTTTCTATTGGGAAAGTGTTCCTACAAGTGAAGGGATTATTATGAATTCATTCCAGATTGTGTTGACTTTTCCTTAACTTCATAACTACTTAATGAGTAGGTAATAGAATGAGAAACACAGCCTGTCTTACAGGGAAGAGAATTTAAATTATATGTCTCTCTTCATTTAGGATTTGAGATAAAAGTACAATAGCAATCTCCAGATAAGAACAGGAGTATTGCAGATCCTTGTTCACTGGGCTTTTCACTCATCCCCAAAGAGGGTGGTATTTAAACGAAGTTAAAGGGTAGCAAACCATTTAAGAGCAAACCAAGAGGGCTGACCTCATCTGGAATATCCAGACGTCTCCAATGGCAGTTGCTCTTTCCCTCTGTCTGTGTGGTCCATAGTATTATTGGCTCTCAGGATAGTGTCCTGATAATTGCTTTGAATTTGCTTTGTCCAATTTTTCTGAATATGGAGATACAGACCACCCAACTTATAAAATGAGCTAAAAAGACATTTTCCTGACTGATGATATAGTCTCATGTCTATTACACAGAAGAATCATTGTGTAGCCAGAAAAAAAAAAAAAAACAAAAACAAAAAAAAACTGATGTTAAAAAAAAAAAAAAGCTCCCATTTCCCTTTTTAAGAGGTCTGAAACTCTAACAGTAATGGAAAACATTTTTTAGGTCACCATATTAAGTCAAGGGGACTTGCAAGGTAAAGATGGCCATCCATATTGAAAATGCCAAAAAGAGATCATCAGGATAATAGCTTGAGAAACATAGTCATGGCCCAGGCACCCCGCGACCATGAGTTACTTGAGTGTTACTGATGACCACAGTAGTGATAAATTCTGTTGACCTTGGTTTGTGGGGATTAGCTGACCCAGGAGAAATCCCAAGTGGGAAAAAGGACCAACAGAAAAGAAACAAAGCAGCTCTCAGAAATCTGTTCTCCATCTGCCCTGCTAACTGGAACCTCTACTTCTCTCTGCAGAGTATGTACACCTTCCAGGGGCTATCATACACCTTCAGGAATACGCCAAATCACACACTGGTTAATAAACAAAACTTTATTTTCCTTTAATACAAAAATTAAATAGCAAAGTCGTTTTTTGTACAGTGATAAATTAGAAATTTACAGTACAGACATCAATGCAGACATACTTTTGTACATCCTAAAAAGCAGGGCCCATTTCCTTTATGGTTCAGCAATTCATTCAGGGCACGTGTAGCAGGAGTTTGCCTGGTACCTCTATGCCGAACACCTGAAAGTCCCCCAGGTTGGCCTCCAGGTTCCTGGTGCTGTGGCATGGCGGACAATCCAAGAAAAGGCCAAAAGCAACCACCGTGACAATGCCCAGAGCAGGGTGTGTCACGTTTTATCTTCACAGATATTTACTCCACCTGCCTTACGAAGAGCTTAAGGGGCCTTTACCCTCCAACCTTCCAAAGCCTCACAACATCCCTGTGAGGTAGAAAAGATTCAGACCCACCAGCATACCCCACCGCGAGAGACCTAGAAAGCAGCTAACTTCTCCCAAAGCCCCCAGGGCAGTCAGGGCCTAAGCCAATGCGCACGATTTGGAAACTTTCCCCACCTGGGAGAGAAGCCGGACCGACTTGCGTGCGGGCAGAGCTGCTCCTGCACCTCTTTTCAGAAGCCTTCTGGGATGACGGTGGTCATGTACGGAATATTGCAGATCAAGGAGATACAAACGCTTTAAGGACATGGCTCATATAAGACGCAAACAGGTCCTCTACAAATCACCTGGGTGAGTACTGGGGACTTGCTCATGCAAATAAGACAGAAAAGGCAAATCAGGAACAGAAACAGGCTACTATCAGGGCAACTGGGCTTACCAAGGGGAAGAGGCTGGTCAGGGGGATCCACAGGTCACCTCGCTCCTGATGTTGCTAAGTGTGCCGTTACTGCACATGCACATGGCAACAGGCAGCAACAGAGATCTATCCAGGCTACAGTGAAACTAAATCCGTTAGTGAAAGCTCTAGAATCTGATCCTTGATAGGGGCAAAATACTCTGAGGAGTTTCCAAGATCTGTGACCTAGCCCTGGAGTACAAAATGATAACCCAGGTCCTTTGCCAAATATAATGCAAACTCAGACAGGGACTCTGAACTCAAATATAATAAAGGAACAAAATCAATTGTCAAGAGTCCAGTGACTCCACAGGATTAGCTGGAATAACAACCCTCTCCAAGGCCCCCCATCAGAGAATGATGTTCAGGGTAGGCAGAGATTAAGAGGTTCCTTCCAGAGTCGTGCTCTAGGACTCCCTTTCCTAACTGCTGTTCTGGCTACCTCACCAGAAGCCAAAGGCTGCACTGTCCTACTGAAACCCCTTAATCTGAGTCTGTACCTCCTGGGCTGAGGTTGCCAGATTCATCACTATGTCCTGAAGCCCCAGCCTGGGTCCCAACACAAGGAGCACTGAATGCCATGAGCAGAAGCTGAGGGGGACCTGGGAGGGCAGAGTGGAAGGTGCTGGATAGAATCACAATTCAGAGTAGAAGGCAGAAGCTCCCCAGATTCTGGGTTTGGGCAGTACAGGTGAGTGACGCAGGAAAGTCGAGTCTGAGTGTCTCAAGGAAGTAAAAAGTGTCACTGCTTCTCCGGTTTCAGGCCTCTGAGCAAGCTGCCAGCTCAGAGGCAGTCTCAGAGATCAGGAAATGGGCCTCCATAAAGGAAAAAGGATATGAATCAACCAAGTCGCTCAACCAGATGGTTCTGGCCAGTTCCACCCTGCCTCTTGTTCCTCTGCCCTGAGGTTTGGCCTTTAGGAAGCAGAAGAGAGCCTGCCAGAAAGAAAGTTGGACAGAGATGCCCTCGGGCCCTGGTTCATAGAAATCTCTGGGGGCTAAGGGATTTTTATAGAAAGCGTCAATTGTACTACTTACCTAGATTTCAGAAAAACCACTCTCACCTTTTCTCTAGCAAGATGCTGTCTGTCTTCCAATACACCTAACACAAGTCGCATGGAACATCCCAAGCCCTGAACTGCCTTGTCCCCAAAGAGGCAGAGGATGCAGGAGCTTGTGTCCTTACAGTCTGTTCTCATCATCTTCCTAGGGAATTTCTCCAGAGACTGTCATGAAACAGACCGTGTGCATTCTGTAAAAACTCCTGTAATTGATTTGAAGGCATTCTGGGAAGGGGTGAGAGATGTCCTAAAGACAGAGACCTGGGAAGAGGTTCATGAAATGGAGGCAATGAAACAGACGGGAATTTGAGGAAGCTCTGCTCCGTCACAAAACCAACAGCAAAGTTCAGCAGACTCAGGTACTACCTACCCTAGACCAGCTAGAAGAACAGGGTTTATCTCTCATAACATCCCTTCAGCACCCAACACGGGGCTTTACACACAGCTGGCACTCAATACACGTGCTGCTGATGTTTCACTTAAAAAAAAAATTATAAGAGGTGATGGAGTCGCTTGAAGGTCACTGGCAACTGATTCCTCAGACACAAGTTCTTTCCTGAAACCAAACACTCTCCATTGTCTGGAATGTGAACAGAAAGTCCTATAACCCCGTGGCATTGCTAAAGCTGATATGATCCAGCCTGTACCAACAGCCCCTTCTGAGCAAATACATCTTCCCCTGAGAAGGCAAGAGGTTTGCGGAACAGACATGGCAAGCCCCCAAAAGTTGTCAGAGCACTAGTTCTGGTAAGTAAGCACTAGCTCAGGTAAGTAAGACTCAAGTGCTCTTTCATCATCATATTATGATTTAATCATGGACAAATATTGAGCACCTACTGCATGCCCAGCCCTCTGCTAGGTACTGCCTTGGCCACACAATTACTGAAGCAATACAAACTCCTATAGTCCAACAGCAAGGCCAGTCCCTTCCCTTCCTGGAGCAACTCCCAAGACACCAGAGTAGAGCGTGAGTAAGGGCAGGCTCTGCCCCTGGGTGCACGCTCAGAGCCCTGCATAGCTATGGGAAATGTTGGAAGACAGCACATATTACATTTCGTAAGCAACGCAGCTTCTGATGGAGTGAAACTGGTTCTTTTGGAGATCCGTTCTCATGCTCCAGGGCCTTGACGCTGAGTCCAGTGAAGGCACTCAGGCTGGCATAGAGCACCAGAGACCATCTGACCCACTTAGCTCTGTCTTCAAAGCCCCCAGAGTCTCCCTTCCAAAACACTCAATGAACTATATATGCATGTTGATTCAGGAACCACACACACACAGAGAAGAAAGAAGGAAGGAAAATGTCAAACCATGGGCATAACATTCAAACCAAAAAAGAAAAAAGAAAGACACGTTTTATTTCCAGATTTGGGAATTTTGAGTCCCTGGAAATGTTTCTCCATAAAGAAGTGAGATTTAAAAAAAAAAAAAAAAAAAAAAAAGCTTTCTTATCTATTTAAAAAAAAAATAAAGGCAGGAATTAATAAATAATGAGTCACTGCAGAACAGTTGCTGAAGCAAAGACAGGTATAAGTTACAAGGAGAGCAACCTGTGACATGTCAACAATTTGTCCCAGAGATCTGGTGATTAGAAAGCCTAAGGCTGGTTAAGAGAGAAAGGCCAGTTACAATTTTAAAAGAAGTGCAACTTTTGAGAGGCTGCTGGGGGGTACCCCCTTGTGAGGAACGGTAAAGCATAAATTTTAAAAGCTTTGGATACCTTTGCAAAAGGCAATTAAGACCTGTGCTGTTAGAGTTTGCAGTTCATTTCATATGGTCTACACTTTATTCCCTGCTAACCAATCAAGCTCCTGGCTGGCATTCTGGAGATTCATTAAGCACCATATAAATACTGCAGGCCACACTGCCTCCAATGAAATCTTATAAGGAGCCTTTGCCAATTACTAGGAAACAATTATGCACCAAGTAGTTGGATTAGCTGTCCTTAGCTCCCTTTACAAAACTGAATAAGACTCCATTGTGGTAAGTAGACCAGGCTCTGATAACATTCTTACGCTAAAGGAAACAAGGCACTATCATTCTGAGAATGCAAGTTGACCATAGTTTTAAAGTCAGTTGAGTATACTATGTCATGGTCCAAGAATGTGCTTTTAATTGTAATTGACACACACAAATTACACAGTTAATCTGTGTGAATGCAAAGTTGCCAAGAAATTTACCATTTCAGCTCTTCCAGACTGGCGTCTGCATAGATGCAATCACACAAAGTAAAATATATTAAGTCCCCATTGCTCAATGCAATAGGTCTCCAGGGTCGGTAAGGTAAGTCAACTTAGTAAAATCTCATTTTCCTCTGAATTAAGCGATTGTCAGAAAGTGAATCACCCTTCCCTTCCCTTCATTAGGCATGCTGCAGTGCAAAAATTCCTATAAAAATAGCTTTTTTGAGTCATTAGTGTACAACGAAGAAAACAGCAGCAGCCTAGAACAGAGACGGTGAAATTTAAGAGAGGAAGAGAGAGAAGAAAAAATCCTGTGGATACCGTATGTGTTAATACAGGACTGTTGTTTGTTCAAACAATTCTGTTTTATGACAAAGGCACTGAAAGATTTTGACACCACCTCTTGGGAGTGCAATCCACCAAGTTCTAAACAGCAGACAGTGCACCACAGAAGGTGTTTATGTTAGATCAGCCAAACTATAAAACTCTTATAATACTTCTCTGAACCCAGCCTTTCCAGTGTTTATAGATCACTTTGCTATCTGAAAGACCCAGTTAGTATTTAAAATTTAAAAGGGTTAAAAGAAATTAATCTGTCTCCCTGCAAGTTACCAACTCACAGCTCAAATCCCACCCTGTAGGGGAAAACAGCATTGCCCTGGACTTCCTGGAATCTAGGCAAGACCTCCACGCTCCGAGCTGTGACCTGCTAAAGTGATCAACATTCTGATTTTTCACAGCTTTGAAAGCCTCTAACTGGCTTTTCCATTTTGGATCATTCCAAAGTCTGCAGCAAAATGACTGGTTTTATGTTGGTGGCAGGGTCGGTAGAGATGGTAGATTGGGGGGTGGGGGGGACGCTTAAATGTTGCTAGATTCACTGCATAAAACTTTTAGTAGCATCACCACCGAAACGCTGGCATTCCCCCATTCCAAATGAGGAAAGCGTGGAGGCTGGCTGGCCTTAAACCACAGTTTCATTGCCTTTCCCAGGTTTCACCCAACCATTCCCTCTCTTCTCTCTCTTTACCTTCCCAGAATTCACCAATCTGTTGGAACACCTCTGCCACGTGTGAAGAGTTTTGGCAGACCAAATCCACATGCCTGAAGTGATGCCCACCAGCAAAGACATAAAAATTTTCAACATCTCTACCGCCATATTGGAATCATCTGCAGAATACCGGAAGAGCGCCCAGTTAGAAATTTCATAGAAATAACAGGCAATTACACAGGTTGCAGGAACCGTGTACAGTACTGAGAAGACCCCAATCTTGACCATCAGCCTTTCTAACTTGTCTGTCTTTGTCCCATCCTTTTGAAGATTTGACCGAATCTTGAACAAAGCCACCAAACCTGCTGCAATGAACAAGGTCCCGATCACCAAGTAAGTGAAGAGGGGAGCCACCACGAAGCCAGTGAGGGCATCGAGGTTCTGGTTCCCAACATAGCACAGGCCCGTCAGCTCATCCGCATCCACCAGTCTCATAATCAAGATGACAATGGTTTTCACTGCAGGGATAGCCCAGGCTGCAATATGGAAATAAGAGCTGTGCATTTCAATGGCTTCATGACCCCATTTGAGTCCGGCTGCCAAAAACCAAGTGAGTGTCAGAATAACCCACCAGATGGAGCTGGCCATTCCAAAAAAGTACATCAGCAAGAAAATTATTGCACATCCTGTGTTCTTAAGTCCTTCTTGGATGAGAACGGGTTCTGCTGCCTCTTCAAAATCGCAGGATATCCTTTCCCGGCCTACAGTCAGCCTGACAATATAAGCAATGCTATAAATATTATAGCACATACTGAGAAATATGATGGGGCGCTCAGGGTAGGAAAACCTGGACGAGTCGATGAGGAAGGTCAGCACCGTGAAGGCAGTGGAGATGAAGCAGAGGCTGGCCCACACGGCCATCCAGATGTCGGTGAACTCCTTGGCCGAGCGGCTGTACAAGCCGGCGTCATAGCCACACTTGAGGACGCAGTTCAGGCTCCTTTTCACCCAAACGTACTGATCTGAATTGCTTCCCACGGAGTGACACTCTTCCCCAGGCTGCATGGGGGTTTTGTGTGGTAAGGGCACCTCTTCATCACCTGGCCCTTCCATGCACATGTGGTTGTGGTCGTTTTGTGGTGGGAATTTACTGCAGTTCAGGCTCTCCGGCCAGGCAAATCCAAATTCCTTCAGGACGGGCTCACAGCGCCTCTTGACTGAAAGACACATGCCGCCGCACGGGCCGATGGGGATGTTGATCTTCTCTGTGCACATTGGCACATAAACCGAACAAAGGAAGAACTGGAAAAGTCATGAAATGAACAAAGAAAACAATGACTTGGAAGTCTGACCAAATGCCTGTACAGAGCTGAGCCGAGTGCTTCCAGGCAATGTACATATCTACTTTGGAACCAGCCTACAGGGAGACTGTCTGTTTGCTCTGACCTCAAACAAGGGCACCCCATAATCCAGCATTTACACAGGTTTCTCAGTTGGGCTCTAATAATCCTTTGCAAAGGAACATAAATAAATAAATGAGGAGAATTACATAATCCCTTTTTGCATAACACTTAAAGAAATAAACCTTTAAAAACTGACTTTCAATCTCCCTCCCTTTTCAGATTCTATTTGAAAGAGCTGAAGAGGCTAATCCAATGGCCCAGTGCTTTAGGTGATAGGGTGGTATCTTTTTAATCTCCATTTCTTTATCACCATAAAAATAAATGTGAAAAAAAAACACACAAATTCCGTTAACATTCCCTTTTCTTTCCTTTATCCCTTAAAATTATTCTTTTAATCAGTCTCACAATGAGATAGAAAAAGTTCCCATTGAGACACTGTTAGGCTCAAGGATGAGATGCAGACTGAGGTCTCTGGTCACCAGAGGTTTATGTGGCCAGGTTTCCTCAATGAATAATAATGAAGCACAATAGGAAAATACAAATGTTAAGTCCCTGAAACTGCAACACCAGCAGGGGAGAGTCCAGTTGCTGTCCTCAATTCCTCCAGCATTGATAAACAGTCTGCTTGGCTCCTTACAGATGTTGTCTATGAAGTCTAGAATTACAAGTAACTATTTTCCAGCATGTAAAGGGATCCAATCCTGTCCTTCAAAACAGCTTGGCTGCTTCCCCAGGATACATGTAATTAAAAATATATATCCCTGCAAAAGTGTTTCTCCAACAAAATTGCCACTGATGTCAGGATATGTGCTGTTTCCAAACTGAGAGCTAGAGGATCATTTCTTAAGCTTTTATAACCCAATTCTAAAGTCCTGAAACTTCCAAAGGGACATTTCACCAGCAACAGGTCTAATCCCAACCCCATCTTTCCAAAACCACAACCCAACTTTTAAAATGACCTATGTAAAAACAGGCACCTGGTAAGTAAGTTGCATGTCTGTTTCTTATCTCTCAGAAGTTACAGCCAGAACCACAGATTTCTAGCCTGGGCAACTAACCTCTTTTTCCCCCCCTAATGGCTCTCTGTTCTAAATTTCTAAAAATCACTCAGCCTCACCAACCAAAACACAACCAATGTTAACACTTCTAAAATTTATCTTGCTGTCTCCCCGGGCCCCTCCCCACCAGGAATTGGATGTTATTTTAGTGTTTGTTTTTGCAAGATTATAATCACCTTGTATATGCAAATTCTTCCTACAATTACTATTGTAGGATGAACATTTTCTTGATCATTACATAAGCTTTAAGATTTTTAATGACTGCCAAAAAAAAAAATTCTTCCAACATAGAAACTGCTTTCCTACAACTTTTACTTTCCCTCCAAGCACGAAACCTGCCTCCAACCCGGAGAATAAGAACTCAAGCCAACCCTACCGTTCCTTCCTGCGTGACCTCCGGCACCGCGTGGGAGGGCGGGAGGAAGGGGTTTCACAGAAGACCGCGCGGTAGTGTTTCACTGAACAACCCACCCCCCCAAAACATGGGGGAGACAGGCCGTCGGTGAGGGACGGGAAGGGAGAAGATCCAGTCTCATATCTCTCTTTCCAAGTCTTAGTTAGCAGCAGCTGGCGGCCCTGCTGGGGACTCGCCCACCGAGCAGCGGCGACTGGAATCCTTGGCAAAGATAACCCTTAGCTCCACTGGGGTTAGGGGCTTGGCCAGACATGGGTGGGCAGGGGAGAAGAACGGAAGGGTGGGGTGTAAGAGAGGGTTCTTTTCACAGGCCAGATGACTTACACAACTTTTTGGCTTCCAGTCTCAGAGAAGGGACAGAAAAGTGGGGGTGGGGATGGAAATCACTTTTCCAGGAGAGCTGCACCCCTCGGGCCAGGGAAGGAAGGGGGCAAGGGGCCGCAGCTGGCAAGGGCTCCACGAAGCGATTTTGGGGGCCGTCCCTGCCCACGGGGTCCCGCCAGGAGTGGGGGTGGGGTGCCCACCTGCAGCTGGCTGGAACAGCCGTACTGGATGAGCGGCGTGAAAGTTGTCAGCTGCAGTTCGGCGTCCGTCTGCAGCTCGTGCCCCACCAGGTTGGGCATCTTGGTCACGTTGTAGCCAAGGTTCTGGCACATGGAAATGCGGATGGGGTCGCAGCGCCGCTCCTCCTCGTCTCCGAAACCCCGCGCCGGCCCCAGGAGCAGGAGCAACTGCAGCAGCAGCCCTAGACGGAGTCCGGCGCCCCCGGGCGCCCCCGGGGCGCTCGGCCCTGCGCCCCGCCAGGCCATGGCCAGAGCCCGGGGCAGCAGCGGCGGCGGCGGGGGCGGCTCCAGCAGACACCCCCAGTTTGCACGGGGGCGCCGGCTTGCCCGCGCAGCTCCCAGCTCCGGGACAGGGAGTGCGATAAGGCGCCAAGGGCGACGAGGGAAGGGCGGCCGGCTCTCCAACAGCTGCGCGCGCCTGTGTGGGATATTAGACGGCCCGGGCCGCAGCCGAGGAGCGGACTGCGAGGGTCATGGCTGCAGGCGGCGAGCCCACACGCCGGCGCCGGCCGCGTCCACCCGGAGTCTCGGCGAAGCCCGCCAGCACCAGCGCCGCGCCGCTCTCACCGCCCCAGCCCTCGGCGGCGCTGGAGGTTCGCTGGGCGGTGGCGGCGCGGGACGGACAACGCACCTCTCCAATGGCCCGGCGCCCTGGGCGGCGAGGGGCGTGGCGGCGGGCGGGGCCGCTCTCCCGCTGGAAGGGTCAGGCCCCCGCCCGCCGGCCCCCTCCTCCGGCCCTCCCTCCCCGAGCGCCCCGCCCCGCTTCCCGGCGCTAGCTTGCCTCCCACCCCGACCCGGGCGCCCAGGGCCAGGCGGGGATGGAGCCGAGTCGCTCCTGCCTGGCCTGCACCCCCCCCCCCCCGCCCCCAGGTGAGAAGTGCTCCTGGATCAGTTTCCCCTTTCGTTTCCTTCTCTTTCCAGCTGTCACCTCCTCTGGTGGTCACCTCCCCACTGGGCAGAGAGCCCTACACAAAGAACTTGGGATCTGGATTTACACCGAGTGTAGCTTTAAATCCCGGCTGCGTGACCTTGAGCAAAGTGCCCCACCTCTGGGCATCAGTTTCCTCGTCCGTGGAGCGAGGCCGAGGCGCGCGGCTCCCGCACCGGTCCCGGCACGGCGCGGTTCGCAGCTCGGTTCCCAGCCAGCGCGCAGCGGTGGGAGCGCGGCTGCGCTCCCCGCCCCCCGCCTCGGCGAGACCTGCGCCCGGGAGCTGCCTGTCTCCAGCCGCGAGTGGGGGAGGCGCCCCGGAGCAGCCGGCAGCCGGCGGTCTCGCGCTCCGATTTCCTCGCCGTATGAAATGAAATTCCACAGGGGGATTCGAAAGGAAATGAGACCGGGACGCTCCGTGCTTCTCGGCCCGCCGCCCTTCCTGTCTCGGGGACACGGTTTCTAAATAAGGTTGGGAGGGTGAGAGGGCGGGAGGGGAGAGGCTTGACCTGAGCACTGTGTGCGTGGAGGGCGCCCAACCGCCAGGCTCTGCCCCCCTGCAGCCTTACTCCCCTTTCTGCCTGATTACGCTTCTAGCTAGGGTCCTAGAGGTCGGGAGATCTTGCGCCCTGGCTTCCAATCCAACTTTGCTGCCACGCATTCGCCGCCCCCAGGGGCTGTGTGCTGGTCCACCCTCTCCCTGCTTTCCAGTCGATCAGGGAAACTGCCAGCAGGTGGATTCCTGACCCTTGTCCTTGTCGGCTTGACTGTGGTCAGGCTCCTGTGCTTCTCTGAGCCTCACTGGGCATATGTAAGAGAGAAGTTCATGTCTGCCGCACACGGTTGTTCCAAGAGTTAAATGAGGTAACTCCTGTAAATCATTTAGCACAGTGTCTGGCACATGGTGCTTGCTGCATAACTTGGTGGCCGTTGTTCTTTTTTCCTGGAACAGCCGGGGGAGGTCAGTTATGGGACAGCCTCTTGCCTTCCAGCCTGGTGCTGAAGAGACCAGCAGCCCAGGACTGAGAATCTGTTGGTAAAGGGACTTCTACTCTCTTCCTGAATCCTTTAGTCCAACACTTGCCACTGTTTTCCTAGACCTTTTTTTTTTTTTTTTAAATTATTACTTTATTTATTTGACACAGAGAGAGAGAGAGAGACGGAGATCTCCCACTGGCTGGTTCGCTTCCCAAATGCCAGCAACAGCTAGGGCTCAGCCAGATCAAAGCCAAGAGCCTGGAACTCAGTCTCCGTCTCCCATGTAGATGGCAGGGGCTCAACTTCTTAAACCATCACCTGCTCTCAGATCTACATTAGGTGTGCAGAGTCTGGACTTGAACCCAAATGCCCACCTGTTTTTAATACATGTTCGTGTCCTCCCATTTCAGCCAATTTGTCACATCTCAGGGGCTAGGTGCACATTAGAAGGATGTCAGTGCCACTACTGTGGCACTCATTCTTTTTAAAATATATTTATTTCATTTGAGAGGCAGAGAGACAGAAAGAGAAATCTCCCATCTGCTGGTTCATTCTCCAGATCCCCACACAGCCAGGGCTGCGCCAGGCTGAAACCAGGAGCTAGGACCTCAATGTTGGTCTTCCATGTGGGTGGCAGGGACCCAAATACTTGAGCCATCACCTGCTGCCCCCCATGGTGGCCATTAGCCAGAAGCTTGAATTGGGAGCAGAGCCAGAACTCAAACTCAGGTACTCTGACATGGGAAACAGGTATCCCAAGAGACATCTTAACCACTGCACCAAATGCTACCCCTTTACTTTCAGCCAACTATACCTGGCTGAGGATAAGAATGAAGTCAACTTCTTTTTGGTATTTGGCTCTGTGCCTGGAACTGTGCAGAGCATAAAGAAGCTGCATTGTCTCCAGTCATCGTCACAACCTCCTGGTGAAGGGGGCTCTAGTAGAATCCTTAAGAATTAGGATACTGAGGCTTGAACCAAAGTAATAGACAATGACTGAACCAACCACATCAGGGCTCAAGGGAGGCCCTTTAAAGACGGAAGACAAGTTTATTTCCCCAGAAAAAAATCCTGGCTGGAAATCAGTTTTCTCAGTAGTAGGGTTGAATCTTCTGTGTGCCTGTGCTGAGTAATGCATGAGATCATTGGTCTGCAGAGATGAATAAATGATCAGATGAACAGATCAAATGATCTATTAATCACTTGGCCTGCAGAGCTGAGTACATCAGATGAATGGATGTTCTTCTAGGACCACACAAGAGCAGACAAAGAATGCACAAACAATAGAAACTCAGTGTGGTGAATGCACAGGTAGAAAACTGTGGGTAAACTGAAGGTAGAGTAGATGAGCTTGAAGGGCTACTCAAAGGAGGAAGACCTGCAGGATTCTGAGCCACTCAACACAGAAGAGTTAGAGTGTGCACTTGGCAATTCTTGAGCAGTGTGGACAAGGGGGTATGGACTGTGCTGAAGACATGTGATTCATTCAACAGTGAACACTCTGAGATCAAGAGGGAGCACCTGTGCACCACAGTCTAGCACATGGAGGAGACATCATTAGTGCCAAAGAAGGAGTACCATGATCAAACCAATAACAAGCAACACACATTGATGCTTAGTGTATGCCAGACTCTCTGTTACATTCCTCCTAATCGTTATTTTATTTCATCATTGACTTGAGAAAACTAACGTTCTGAGAGGTCAAGCAGTTTGCCCAAGATCACACAGTAAGTGGTAGATAAGGCCTCAGATGCCTATCTGCTGGTCCTGTCGTCTGTGTACAAGATACCGGCAGAGGAAGCTGTCTCACACCTAGCCTAATCCGTAGTCAAAGATGACCCCTTGGGAGCTGAACCTCTTGCTCCCTGCCTCAGCTTGTCTGAATAAACTGTCTCCTTTGAGAACTCTTGAAGAAGCCCCTTCCCGTCAGAAGCTTTTCCTGTCAACAGCTTTTCTTTCTAGGCATAGAACTCATCGCAGGTATTTTCCAAAAAAGAAAGCCAGAAGAATCACATTTCAGTGTGAATGTGGAAAGAAAACAAAGACCAGGACTTAGAGCTAAGTCTGAATGGCCTGGAGCCCTACAGCCCCCACCTCGTGGGGGTGGTTTATACAGTCCACAGTCTGCCCCTGGTGACAGGCAGGGCATGTTTGTCTTTGTTACAGAAAACTCTTCCCTGAGGGAATTCCAGGCAGAGGGGTATCCACCCTGTGACATGCACAGCGTTTCTCAGAGGAAAAAAATAGGCACGCCTGAGTAGGACCTTCGGGTAACCTAAAGCAGGGGCCTCCCCGGGGCAGGTCCCTGAGGTAGCCCCTGAGGGGTAAAGATGCAGCTACTTCCAGCTGCAACAAACATGACTCTGGCGGGCTGGCGGGCAGTTGGAGGGCCCTCTATTTGCATCTAATGAGAGGCTGGGTTCTAATTAACTCCTGTGATGTGTTAATTTTTCAACCTGACATTTTCTGCTCTAATAGATTCTTGTAATGGTTCCTAAATTAAAGGCTGCATTGGGAGACTAGCGTTTAGGTTAAAATCCACCACCTAAGGGGGTGGGAGCCATAAACATCCTTTCCCTCCTAAGGAAAACCTCTCATTTGCAGTTCTTTGCTAACCCAATTAAGTGCTGAAGTGGTCACCCCAGAGCCTGCTTTTTATTTCCTGCTAAACAATCCAACTAATCCATATTCAGCAGCTTCCAAGAAAAGTCCTATTCCAACCACTCATGAAGAAACCAGCTTCTTAGAATCTAGACAGAACATTGGGAACTCACAAAGAGCTGTCTTGATAGAAAATGCAAGAAAGTGTTTCATTATTACCCTGTTTGAAGGGAAAATTCACTGGGGCTGAAACACTGTAAATATCGGGAATTTACCGGAAACAACAAAAGCATAAAGATAAACCGTGCCTCGTCCCATCAGCTTATAAATAGTCTGAGTGCTACTTCTTTCCCTGTGCCCAGACCAGCCATAAAACAACGAGTCTACTGGTAAGGTGGAAGGGAACACTGATTTCAGTTCAAGTTCAGAAGCAGATTAAGTAACAGGTATAAAGTGGCAGAGCCAAACACCCTTCCTGGACTATGGCACTACTCACCAGCAGAGAAGAATTGTCATCTCGGAACTTTGCATGTCACGGAGTCAAAAGTTCCTCATACTCACATATTCAGCAAGCATAAGATTCCTTTGGACATTTTTGTTCATGGATGGGCATGGTTTAACTTACAGACTGATAAGCTATGAACCTCCTTGCGAGGCAAAAATTATGTGAACACATGTTGTACCTCAACAGCCTGGGTTCCTTTCAACATTTATCAGTTAAGCTGTTAGCAAATGCTTAGTGCAGGGTTATTATGTACATTCACTGAGCTGGAGACTAGGGGGTATGACATATATAAAGGTGATCCTTGCCTTCTTGGAACTTAAAGTCACATTGGGAAGATTAAAACACAAGACCAAGAGTGAAGCAAGTTTGTATATGGTGACATCCTTTTTCTTAGGGTCCCTTAGCCCCACTCTCCCTTGTTATTGTACTTAAAATTTTGTATTTGGTTTTACTTTTTTTTAGTGTCCTTCACTACTGAGATCAGAGGCTGTGTCTTGTTCAGCACTGTACTCCTGAACAGCATAGAAAAATATTACCTGATCCATAGGAGACACTCAATAGTTATTTATTTAATAAGTAAATGAAAGGTTCAAGCTACAAGTGATTCCTCAGGAAAACAGGGACAAAAGTAGAAAAAATATCTTGGCCAAAATTGTTCGATTTAGAAGCACATATGTTTCTTCATTAAATGAATAAACCCAAGACATTTTCTTATCACTATTTATTGGCTAGTTGACCACTCATACCATTATTGTCAGCTGAAGCCATTAGGAATCATATATGCCACAGACAGGTGGTAAGTGCAGGGATCTCAAGCCAAGGCATTGTAAGTCAAGGGACCCTGTGTAACTGGTAAGTTTATAGAAAAATTAGAATGAGCTTACAAGGAGCGTGTAAGTTTCCGAGTGACTGGGGAAGTATGGGAAAGAAGGTGCATATAATAATATTTTCATAGGCAGCACTGTCACCAACTGATACACATGAGGGATGAATAGGAATAATAACGCTAAATAATAACCAAAGGATGAACTAGTCATGTGTTGTACATAAGCATTTGCTAAATTAGAAAAAGTCTCAGCTGATGGTTTTAAAACATGGCCTCAATGTCTTTTACTCTTCCTATCAAGGGGCAGAGTTTATGCTCCCTACCCTTGCATCTGAGAGGGACTGAATCTTCTAACAGTAGAGTGTGCTGTGACACTAGGTTACTTTAAAAGCTAAATCATAAAACTCATGCAATTACTATCTTATTTGCTACAAAATTCACCTTGGAGCTCTGAGCAGCCCTGTAAGTCGTTCAACTATCCCAAGACTGTCATGCAAGAGACCATGTGCACGCTTTCCATTTGATAGGTTCCAGATGAATCTATCCTTCAGTCATTCCAAGCCAGGTGCCAAAATGTGAATAAAGAAGCCATCTTGAATGTGGATTCTATGGCCAGAGCTGTACCTTCTCCTAGCTGTTTGAGTCATCCTATTGTGAAGCATAGAACAGCCATCCTTGCTGTGCCCTTTCCAAATTCTTGACATTCAAAATAATCCATGATAGCTATTTTTTATGCCTATAGGTTTAGGTTGACTTGCTGGTTAACCACATACAATCAGAACAGACTTGAATAATATAATATCAAAGGAAAATATGACTCAGCTAGAAAAAGAATGAATATCAACCAAAATGGTGAAAAGGGAGTTTATATCCTCTCTCCAGAAGAGGGATGACATGTTTACAGTTTTATGAGAGACAGTTGTGGCACGTGAAGTAGAAGCATTGTTTTCTTACTATCATTATTTGGAAATTAAGTATGGTTAGGAGAAGTGTAAATGAGGCCAGCTCCTCCGCTCAATAGGCTAATCCTCCACCCGCGGAGCCGGCACACCAGGTTCTACTGCCAGTTGGGGCACCGGATTCTGTCCCGGTTGCTCCTCTTCCAGTCCAGCTCTCTGCTGTGGCCTGGGAGTGCAGTGGAGGATGGCCCAAGTGCTTGGGCCCTGCACCCGCATGGGAACCAGGAGAAGCACCTGACTCCTGGCTTCGGATCAGAGCGGTGCTCCGGCCGCAGCGGCCATTGGGGGATGAACCAATGGAAAAAGGAAGACCTTTCTCAATCTCTCTCTCTCTCTCTCACTGTCCACTCTGCCTGTAAAAAAAAAAAAAGAGAGAGAAGTGTAAATTAATGTTAAGCTTACCAGGAGTGGAGTCTATGACCTTTGCAATATGTCAATTTAACTAACCTGGGGCTAACTGTCCTAGAATTCCCTTCTCTACATGATCCTAGATTGGCTACCAGAGAAATTGGCACAAGATTGGGGAGGTAGACATGAAGCTTGTTTTTATATTCTGAAAGTCAGTGTTGGGTTCCAGGCTCCATAGCAGCTCATGAACACTGTCAATGATCTGGGGACTCGCATGGTGGCATAGGGCAACACCCAGATCTGTAACTTATCCTCCAACTCCTGTCAGTCTCTTCCATCATCTTATCTGAATTTTGGGTCAGGTGTGTGAGTAGTTCTGTGGGTAAGGCTTTCAGCTTCTGCTGATCACCTGCATGATCAAGGTCAGAGGAGGATATAGATATAGATATATAGATTTTCCACTTTTTCTTTGATCTCCCAAACTTCCTACCTGGCCTGACTGATCTTATAGTGACTTCAGGCTTACCACTAGACACAGAGCACAGAGTCAGTGCCTTGCATTGAATACCTTGCTTTCTTCTTTTTTAAAGAATATTTTATTTATTTGAGAGGTAGAGTTACAGACAGTGAGAGGGAGAGACAGAGAGAAAGGTCTTCCTTCCGTTGGTTCACTCCCCAAATGGCCGCAACGGCCGGAGCTATGCCGATCGGAAGCCAGGAGCTTTTTCCTGGTTTCCCATGCAAGTGCAGGGGCCCAAAGACTTGGGCCATCTTCTACTGCTATCCCAGGCCACAGTAGAGAGCTGGACTGGAAGATGAGCAACCGGGACTAGAACCCGGCGCCCATATGGGATGCCAGCGCCGCAGGCGGAGGATTAACCTACTGCGCGCCACAGCGCCGGCTCTGAATACCTTGCTTTCTTCCACCGTTTTGTAAGGTCTAGACCTTAAAATAAGTCATCTATACTACCTCAGCCATAGTGACTGCCTCTCTGATCAGATCCTGAGTGACACATACCATAAAGAGGAAACAGAGGATGTTAGCACTTGGAAACCACCCTCAAGTTAGATCACCTACTTCTCATTTAATGAATGGGGAAACTGAGGTATCTAATTAATTTACCTAAATGGTACATAAATAATCAGCAGTTGAAATAGTTTGGTCACATACAGCTATGATTTAAGTGTTTGCCAGATTCCTCTGGTTGATAGAAGTGTAACAGGCTTGCTTGCTATACAAGATCATTTCATCTATAAACAGTGCTTAATTGAACCCCTCTGTCAGGCACAGTGCTAAGTGTGCCGCATAGAGCATCTCATGTGATCCTCATGACCTCCAGAGTCTGTCCTGAATCTCAATCACTCCTCTCCATCTCCACTGCCATAAGTTGTCCAGCTCTCGGAAGTTCTCTCCTGGATAACTGTTTCTTCATGGGTCTCACTGCTTCCACTTTGCTCAGTAAATATCTGTTCTTTTCACAACAAGAAGAATCTTTTAAAACCAGCTCATGTTCTTCTCCTGCTTAAAACCTGCCACTGGCTTCCCACTGTATTGTGTCTACAAATGAGAACAGGTCTTATTGCCTTTCCTTTTCAGTTTTACACTTTTCCTTGCTCACTAGACTCCAGCCCACCGGACTTTCCCTCTCTCCCTAAAATATGCTGAGCTAGTTCCTGCAGAAGATCTTAGCTCTTCTCTCTGTTTACAATGTCTCTCATATCGCTTCTCGGCCTTTTGGCTAAGATCAAGTGCGTAAAATGTCTCTCATGGCTCTTCCAATGTCTATTTCTTGCTAACAAATGCCATTTCCTCTGAGATATCATTCCCTGAACACTCATGTCTCATCCTTCCCCTCAACAACTTATTCCTTAGCCCTGTGCTATTTTCTTCACAGCACTTGTTGATGTATATCACTGTCTTGAGTTTTCAATTGTTTATTTTCTCTCCCCTAACTAGAATGTATCTTTGTCTTATCATTATGGTCAAGTTAAATCAGTTAACTATTTACTGTGTCTTTATCATATGCATTGCCAGGGTAACTGAAATTCCTCCCCCCAAACAGGGTAGAAGTGAAGGATCAACCATTTATCACATCCTGCAATTTCCACATGCCTGCAGTTTTATTAGAGTATCCTCCCATAACCCTCAATTTTCCAGTTTCAAGAAATTGACTGAATTGTAGGCTTCTTTGCCTTAGTTTTTCTTTATTTTCTCTTTTGCCATCAAGAACCCAAATTTATAGCATCATTCCTATGCTTTTCTAAAACAAGAAGGGTTATATTTTAAGAAAAGAATCTTCAGACACATGCAAAGAAGTTAGCAGCTGATAATATCTGTGAGACTACCAGTGACCTAGAAGGAACCTCCCAGCTCATCTGCTGCCAAACCTCGCTTAACAGGCAAGGAAGCTGAGACCCACGGACTGGAAATGACTAACGGAAGACAGATTTAGCACTAGATATCCCAGGACTCTTTCTACCTTATCATTCTGCCTTCTTTCTCTTCTTTTCTCCAGAAACCAAGACTTCTGTGAAAACTAGGTTACGGGTAAACAGCAACAATCTGAGGCTTCATATTACCTGGGTGGGGTGTCAAGTCAGAGATCGTTCTGGATGGCCAGGTCCTTCCCTGTTTTCAAGAATATTGCCTGCCACATGCTTTCACTCACTCAAAATGAGTGAGTTAGCCCTATTAGTCCTTCAAGTGGTCAACATGGTGCCTTCACCATCCCGTCTCTTCCTTGTCAAAACATTATGTTTCAGGAAAGCACTGGATGGAGCGCCTTTCTGTTTTGTGTTGATGCCTTCCTTGAGGGGCACACTAATGAGGTCTGAATCACAGCATCCCCATTAGACCAGACTGGTCTACAAATCTGGCTGTGGGGCTCAGAAAATGTCAGAACTGGGAAATGTCAGAGCTCCTTAGAGACCAACGAGTCTACCTCATCATGCTGCTCCGCAGATAAATGAGGATACAGGGAGAAAGGAAAGTGGCAGTTGACTGCACATTGGTACTGGAGGCTAGCATAGAGCAAGGCTAGCACCCAGGCTTTCTGACTTTGAAGTTCATGACTTACTACATCACACTTGAGCCCCCAGGAAAGGATGTTGTCTGATCAATAACATCTTTTATCAAGGACATGGAGAGAGTCTGTTTCCTCCTCAGACTAAAACTCTGCACTGTAACCATATCAAGGAAAAATAAAAACAAAACCAAAGTTTCCTTATCATCCTAAGGGATTTATGAGCCTTAAACAGATAAATATATGAAGGTCCTCTACCATTGGACTTCAAAAATACTATTATTGGGCCAAGTGTTGTGGCACAATGGGTCAAGCCACTTCCTGCGACACCAGCATTACGTACTATCAGAGTGTGGGTTCAAATCTCAGCTACTCTGCTTCCATTCCAGCTCCCTGCTAATGCACCTGAGAAAGCAACAGAAGTATCTGGAGCCCTGCCACCCATGTGGGAGACCAGGATGGAGTTTCTGGGTCCTGGCTTCAGCCAGGCATAGTCCTGGGCTGTTGCAGCCATTTGGGGAATGAGCTAGTGGATGGGAGATTTTTTTCTGTCTCTTCCTCTCTTTGTCACTCTGCTTTTCAAATAAATACATCTTTCAAAAAATGCTATTAGCTGGCCAGCGCCGCGGCTCACTAGGCTAATCCTCCACCTTGCGGTGCCGGCACACCGGGTTCTAGTCCCAGTCAGGGCACCAATCCTGTCCCGGTTGCCCCTCTTCCAGGCCAGCTCTCTGCTGTGGCCAGGGAGTGCAGTGGAGGATGGCCCAAGTGCTTGGGCCCTGCACCCCATGGGAGACCAGGAGAAGCACCTGGCTCCTGCCATCGGATCAGCGTGGTACGCCGGCCACAGCGCGCCAACCGCGGCGGCCATTGGAGGGTGAACCAACGGCAAAAGGAAGACCTTTCTCTCTGTCTCTCTCTCACTATCCACTCTGCCTGTCAAAAAATTTAAAAAAAAAATACATTAAAAAAAATGCTATTAGCTCTCTTCCTCCCCATGTTATTGAGACATAATTGATAAATATTACCTATATTTATGGTGTACAGTTTGATGTTTTGATATATATGCACATTGTGCAGTGATTACCACAATTTAGTTAATTTACATACTCATCACCTTATATAGATAGCATGCTTGTAAGCTGTGAGAAAAATATTAAAATCTCTTAGGAAATTTCAAATATACTTATTTTTTAAAAAAATATTTATTTTATTTTTTTTGAAAGAGTTACACAGAGAGAGGAGAGGCAAAGAGAGAGAGAGAGGTCTTCCATCTGCTGCTTCATTCCCCAGTTGACCACAACGTCTGGAGCTGCACCGATCCTAAGCCAGGAGCCAGGAGCTTCCTCCGAGTCTTCCACGAGGGTGCAGGGTCCCAAGGACTGGTGCCCATATGAGGTGCCGGCACTGCAGGAGGCAGTTTTACCCGCTAGGCCACAGTGCCGGCCCAGGCCATTTTAAAAACTGGGTTTTTTTTCTTGTTACTGAGTTGTATGAATTCCTTATATCTTTTAAACATTGACCCCTTATCAGATGTATGTTTTTTTCTCATTCTGTAATCTGCCTTATCCTTTGTTGATTGTTCCCTTTGTTGTTCAGAAACTCTTTAGTCCGATGCAATCCCATTTATCTATTTTTGCTTTTGTTTCCTGTGCTTTCTGGGTTATGTCCAAAAATTCATTGCCCAATATCAAGAAACTTCTGGGGGGCGAGCATTGTGGTGCAGAGATAAGCCACCACTTGGGATACCTGCATCCTATCTCAGAGTGCCAGAGTTCAAGCCCCATCACTGTTTCTGATCCAACTTCCTGCTAATGCGCATTCTGAGAGGCACCGAGTAATGATTAAGTACTTGGGTTCCTGCTACCACAGAGGAGACCTGGAAGGAGTTCCAGGTTCCAGGCTTCAGACTGGCCCAGCCTTTCCAGTTGTTGGCATTTGGGGAGTAAACATGCAGCTGAAAGAACACTCTAAGGGCTGGCACTGTGGCGGCACTGTGGTGTAGTGGGTAGAGCAGCCACCTTCAGCGTCAGAATCCCATATGATGCCGGTTCCAGTCCCAGCTGCTCCACTTCTGATCCAGCTCTCTACTATGGCCTGGGATAGCAGTAGAAGATGGCCCAACTCCTTGGGCCCCTGCACCCACGTGGGAGACCTGGAAGAAGCTCCTGGCTCCTGGCTTGGAATGGCGCAGCTCCAGCAGATGCGGCCAATTGGGGAGTGAACCAGCAGATAGAAGACCTCTCTCTGCCTCTCTCCCTCTCTCTCTCTCTCCCTCTCCTTCTTTCTCTGTGTAACTCTGACTTTCAAAATAAATAAGTAAATCTTTAAAAAAGAACTCTCTCTTCCTCTCTCTCTCCCCCTTTCTCTCTCTCCTCTGCTTTTAAAATAAATCAAAATAAATAAAGAAAGGTCTTCCTTTTCCATTGGTTCACCCCCCAAATGGCCGCTACGGCCAGTGTGCTGCCACCGGCACACTGCGCTGATCCGAAGCCAGGAGCCAGGTGCTTCCTCCTGGTCTCCCATGCTGGTGCAGGGCCCAAGCACTTGGGCCATCCTCCACTGCCTTCCCGGCCACAGCAGAGAGCTGGACTGGAAGAGGAGCAACAGGGACAGAACCGGCGCCCCAACTGGGACTAGAACCCGGTGTGCCAGCGCCGCAGGCGGAGGATTAGCCAAGTGAGCCGCGGCACCGGCCTAAAATATTTTTTAAAACTAAGATTTTCTGTAGTAGTTCTGCAGTTCAGATCTTACATTTAAGTCTTTATACTATACTATTTGCATTGCTGTTTGCATATGGCATAAGAGTTCAATTTTATTTTCTTCATGTTATATCATTTTCCCAACACTATGTATTGAAAAAACTTGCTGCTTTGTTTTAAATTTGTTATCATGACAGATTTTCTCAATATATTTAGTTCATAGTTCTTTAGAGTATGCTTTTAAGAATTGTACTATATCTCTTCTTTAGTAATTTTTAAACCAGTTTTTAAACATCTGGTATTTATTTTATTTTTTCAAATATTTATTTATTAATTTTGAAAGTCAGAGTTACAGAGAAAAAGGGAAAGACACTGGTTCACTCCACAACAGCTAGAACTAGGCCAGAACAAAGCCAGGAGCCAGGAGCTTCATTCTGGTCTCCCACATGGGTGCAAGGGCCCAAATGCTTGGGCCATCTTCTACTGCTTTTCCCAGGCCATTAGCAGGAAGCTGGATTGAAAGTGGGGTAACTGGGACACAAACTGGTGCCCATTTGGGATGCTAGCATCACAGGCAGTGGCATTACCTACTGTGCTACAATGCCAGCCCCAAGACTTGCTACTTTTAAAACTGACTTTTGATAATCTGATTATTGTGTCTTGGGGAAGATCTATTTCTATTTTATCTATTTGGGGTTCTTTGGGCTTCATGGATCAACCCAGAGTTCTTATGAGATTTTCAAAGTTATCTTCTGGCAGAGTATTTTCTTTCCCCAAGGCTGCTCTTTGGCACAAGCCACAAGGCCTGGCTCTTCCAGCAGACGTAGAAATGTGTAAAGCCTCAAGTCCTCCAATTCCAGGTTATTTTTTATTGCCCCTGGGAGCACTGCATCTAATGCCAGCACGGATGTACTATTTTGAAACTAAACACATTTCTCAGAAAGCTCAGGCAGGGTGCCATTTCAAGGATGCATTTTGTATCCATGCCTCACAGCACAGTGTCGCTGCTGCTGCCGTTCAGTCTGGGTGGTGCTGCCTTTATTCACTGCTTTGTTCACTGCTTGCCTCCCAGTCATGTTGGGAAAGCCAGTCACAAAACCCAAGGGGTATTTTGCTTTCATGGCTTTCATCCCTGCAAGGACATCTATTTCTGTAGGGTGGTTCTTGTCTCAGGGCAGGTTCCTTAGAGGCAGTGCCGGAGATGGAGATGTGTGTTCCAGGATTTACCAAGGATTTTCCTGGAGAAGGGGAATGAGAAACAGGAAAGAGCAGGGAAAGGGGTCACACAGCAATGTGACCTCAGCTGCTTGCTAACTGCAGCCTGGTTCCCATGGGGGCGTTGAAACACCACAGGGTTGGTCCCACCTTAAAGTAAAGGAAGCTGGCCTTTGTGTACTCGCAGCAGTCCACTCTTGGCTGCAGAGGTCAGAAGTGTGAGTGTGCACAGAGCCACCTGGTCCAGGTGGCTCCCATTTGCTCAGGTGTCCTTCTCAAGGCCAAGGGCAATTGTCTGAAAAAGAGATTTGCTTTCAGTTGTATTCAGGTACTCTCCCAGCAGCTGGGGGTGCTGTCTGGGTGCACTGGCTTGAAAAGCAGACCTGGACAGGGAACCAATAGAAGTTCTGAATCATAAGACACAATAATCATTTGAATCTGAGTTTTGGCTCTTTATTTTCAGATTACTCGGAGATTATGCCTCATGATGCATTCCTTTATTCATGTTTTTTTAAAAACATGAATTATTATTTATTTGAGAGGCAAAGAGATAGCATTCCCCTCTGCTGGTTCACTCCCCCCAGCAAGCCAAAGCTGTGAGCTAGAAATTCAATCTAGGTCTCTGATGTGCGTGGCAGGAATCCAATGACTTGAGCCATCACCTGCTGCTTCCCAGGGTCGCATTAGCAGGAAGCTGGAGGCAGATGTCAGAAACTGATTGACTCCAGGCACTCAGATGTGGGATGTGAACAGCATCTTAACAGACATCTTTTTTTTTTTTTTTTTCCCCAGAAAGATTTATTTATTTGAAAGACAGAGTTACAGAGAGAGGCAGAGATAGACAGAGAGAGGTCTTTCATCTGCTGGTTCACTCCCCAAATGGCTACAATGGCTGGAGCTGAGCCAATCCAAAGCCAGGAGCCAGGAGATTCTTCCTCCAAGTCTTCTATGTGGGTGCAGTGGCCTAAGGACTTGGGACATCCTCCACTGCTTTCCTAGGCACATTAGCTGGGAGCTGGATTAAAAGTGGAGCAGCTGGGACTCGATCTGGTGCCCATATGGGATGCCAGTGCTGCAGGCTAGGGTTTTAATCCGCTGCACCACAGTGTCAGCTCCTTTAACAGACAACTACTAAATGTCCATCTTCCTTTCTATATAGATCACATAGCAAAATGGTATTACATTTTCAAGTAGCTATGACCAAGGATAATATTCCAAGAATACCACCCTATTTCAATATTCAGCCAGTCTGCTGAACTACGTAATAGTGAATTTTACTGCTTAAGTTTCATTTTATATTCACGTATGAGCAATACTACTGCATATAGCACAACCCTTGAGTATGACCAATAGATGGCACCAGAAACACCCACACTTATCCACCTAATTTATGCAGGATGTGTATATGTGCTAAAAGTTCAATCTTACTCCAGGTAGGTTTATCATATTGGAAAGGGTTTCATAACATTGAATCCAAACCAAAGCTTGGTAACTTGGCTGTTTGACTTCTTTCTTGTAGGGTTATTTGAGTGTGAGAAAAAAAAAATAGATGATAGGGCCAGTGAATTCAGAAAGAAAACATCTATTCATTAGCAAAAGGAAGGAAAAAAGACTGGAGCCCTGCATCCTTTTCCTTCAAGGTCTCTTGAGTGTATAAATGCTGAAGATTATTAGGAAATATTTGAATAACAGGATAAAAAAGTCAAGGATACTGCCTCCAAAACATGAACTGTATTCCCCACTGAAAACAGACTTGGATGGCAACCAAGTTGCTCAAGGATTGCCCTGGCCAATATTTGACCACAGGGCTCCACTCCGGGAAAGGTTGCTGAGTCCAGCATTCACCATTTTCAAGTTTGTTTGTTTTAAAGTTTGTACTTTATTGTTGATAAAGGGAAGTAAAGAGGGGAAGGGCTATGAAATCTCTCTGATTTTTTCAGCAGTCCAGAATTTAATCTTTTTTCTACATCAGACTATTCTTTCATTTTTTAATTTAATATTTTACTTATTATTTTTGAGATAGCATATTTTTAATTTACATGGTCGTCAAAGGCTTAATGCTCCACTAAATAGAAAGTTCAACAAATAAAAACTAGAAAGACCATAGCTGAGTGAGGAAATAGGCAAGGGCTATAAACAGCAATCAAATAAAAAGATGTTCAACTTCACTCACATAAAATAAATTTTAAAATAGATTTATTTATTTATTCATTTAATTTTTTAGAAAACTTTTATTTAATAAATATAAATTTCAAAAGTACAACTTTTGGATTACAGCGTTTTTTCCCCCCATAACCACTCTCCCATACAGATTTATTTATCTGAAAGGCAGCGTTACAGAGAGGCAGAGGGAGAGAGAGAGAGAGAGAGAGAGGTCTTACATGCGCTGGTTCACTCCCCAGATGGCCCCAATGGCCCGGAGCTCCAGAGAGCTGGATCAAAGTAGAACAGCCAGGACTCAAACTGGCACCACATGAGATGCCTCACTGCAAGCGGTGACTTAGAATAGTTTGCTGTACACTAGCTATCAGGGAAATACAAATCAAAACCACAATGAGATAGCACCTCATCCCTGTTAGAATGGCTATTATTCAAAAGACAGAGAGAACAAATTGCTGGCAAGGATGTGGAGAAGGGGAGACTCTTATACTCTGCTTGTTGGAATATTTGAAAATATTTGAAAATATTTATTTGTGTATGCATTCCAACAAACAGTGCTGGTTCGAGTCCCAGCTGCTCTTCTTCCAATCCAGCTCTCTGCTATGGTCTGGGAAAGCAATAGAAGATGGCCCAAGTCCTTGGGCCCCTGCACCCATGTGGGAGACCCTGAAGAAGCTCCTCGCTCCTGGCTTCTAATTGTCCCAGCTCCGGCCATTGCAGCCTTTTGGGGAGTGAAACAGCAGGATGGAAGACTTTTCTTTCTCTCTGCCTCTGCCTCTCTGTAACTCTGCCTTTGAAATAAATAAATAAATCTTTTAAAAAGATGAAAAAGAAATCTCCAAAATACATGAACTTTATATACCTTAAATAAAATTAGAGAAAAAAATTTAAAAGAATCTCCATACTGTTTTCTGCAGTGGCTGCACTAATTTGCATTCCAACAAGCAGCGTAAGAGAGTCTCCCTTTCTCCACATCCTTGCCAGCAATTTGTTCTCTCTGTCTTTTGAATAATAGCCATTCTGACAGGGATGAGGTGCTATCTCATTGTGGTTTTGATTTGCATTTCCCTGATAGCTAGTGTACAGCAAACTATTCTAAGGAGCAAAATGATTTAAAGGAAAAAACTCTGAAGTGCAATACTTAACGTTCACTAAGTATGTTTGTAAACATAGTTTAACTTTCCAACCGTACTAAAAATGGGGCTCCTGAGTCTCAGAAAGGTCATTTAGTTAGCCAGGACCCTAATCCAGTTCATCTGATCCTCAGGTCAGGGGAGTCTAGACACACTATGAGCTCACCACATAAATGTGGATAAATCATTTCATCTCACTAGGTTTCAAGTGTCATCTGTAACACAAAGGGCTGGACTGCAAGGCCCCAACACCCCCTCCAGCTAGAAATCTCCAGATTCTGAATAGTACGTGTAGAGTGTAGTGTACTGATTGGGACTGGAGGTGTGGTTTGGCAGCATAGTCAGTAGGAAGGGAGGGTAAAGCTCACTTTGATAGTGTTCCAAAGTGGAAGGTGACACGGCTATTATACAATGCATTCAACAGCCTGGTTCTTGTATTTTGGGGGGAAAGTAAATACCAGGTCCTGATTAGCCTTTCCTATACCTGTCATCAGTTTATTATATGGTAAACATTGTGCCTCTAGGAGCTTTGCTTCCCAAATGAAATGATCCCAAGGTTTGGAATTTCTCTTTACAGGGCATGCTCTTCTGTTAGGTATCCTGCGAATTATTTCCACTGCCCTTCCTTGAGCCTTTGCCATTTTAGCTCTGCCTTTTTGACAGCAAAATTGATTAAAAGGAGGTTTTTGGTTTTGTCTGTTTGTTTAGACTCAGAGAGAGAGAGAGAGAGAGAGAGGGAGAGAGAGAGAGAGAGCAAGCTCCTTTCTGCTGGTTTACTCCCCAGATGTCCACAGTGGCTAGGGCTGGAAGCTGGGAGCCAGGAATGTAGGAACCCAAGTACCTGAGTCATCACTACTGTCTCACAAAGTCTGCACTTGCAGGAAACCGGAGTCAGGACCTAGAGCTGGGTCTCCAACTCATGCACTTTGATGTGGGATGTGGGCATCTTAACTGATAGGTTAAATCCTGCTCCCAATGGGAGTTTAGTTTTTTTTTAATTAAATTTAATTTTTAAAAAATGTTTACTTAAAAGATACGGCCAACAAGTCCATTTGATATCTCCCCTCTTCCTTTCTGATGGGAGGCAGTGCTGTAAAACTGTTATGTCCCTGGGAGCTGCAGACAGACCTGGCTTCTCATCAGGACTCTGATGCTGCCTCAGTGAGACAACATACATAAAATACTGAGTATTAGCCTAGAGTATGTGCTCAATTAATGTTAGCCAAAATCATTACACCACCCCAGAGGGCACTTGTCAGATCTTATCTATTTCATACAAGATGAAAAAAACTGAGGTTCTAAGAAATAAAAGACTTTTGAATGCTTATTGGTCTGACACTGTTATGGATATCTGTTATTTCTCTCTTTTTTTTTAAAGATTATTTATTTATTTGAGAGGTAGTGTTACAGACAGAGATGGAGGGAGGGAGGGAGGGGGAGAGAGAGAGAGAGAGAGAGAGAAAGAGAGAGAGAGAGAGAGAAATCCACTGGTTCACTCCTCAAATGGCTACAATGGCTGGAGTTGGGCTGATCCAAAGCCAGGGGCCAGGAGCTTGTTCCCTGTTCTCCATGCAGGTGCAAGGACCCAAGCACTTTTCCCATCTTCATCTGCTTTCCCAGGCTGTTAGCAGGGAGCTGAATTGGAAGAGGAGCAGCCGGGAGACAAAGTGGAGTCCATATGGGATGCTAGCTCTGCAGGTGGAGACTTAGCCTACTTTGCCACAGCACTGGCCCCTATTTGTTGTGTCTTTTACCTAGCACCCCCTTTACCCCGAGAAACCATCCTACTTGCCTCCATCCCACTTTGTTTTGCTAGAAAAGACCCTGTAGGGGTCAAGAATGAACTCTGGAGCTAAATGGTCTGGTTCAAATCGCAACTCTATTACTGGCTGTGTAACTTTCGGGAGATTCCTTAATCTTTCCTTGCCTTAGTTAATTCACTTATCAATAGGGATGATAAAAATTTTTCCCATTTAGATTCTTGCAAAGATTAAACATGTTAATACAAATGAAGTTAAGAACCAACTCTGTGGCATAGTAGGCTAAGCTGCCTGTGGTGCTGGCAACCCATATAGGTGACAGTTGGTGTCCTGGCTGCTCCACTTCTGATCCAGTTCCCGGCTAATAAGTGTGGGAAAGCAGCAAAAGATGACCCAAATGCTTGGGCTCCTGCATCCATGGGAGACCTGGAAGAAGCTCTTGGCTCCTGGCTTTGGCCTGGCTCAGCACTGGCAGTTGTGGCCACTTGGGGAATGAACCAATGGTTGGAAGATCTCTCTCTTTCACTGTCACTCACACTCTCATTCTCTGTCTCTCCCTCTCTAACACTATCAAATAATACAAATGAAATGCTTACAGTACTGCACACTACATAGTAAGTGCTCAACACATATAAAATATTCTTCTTCTTCTCCTACCTCTCTCCCAGTTACAGTTACAGGGATAGGCACATGTGTCAGATCTGGCCAGAGTGTCCTGTCTTCTTGTTTACCATGACTGGATTGGGCCAAGGTTGGCAAAATTTTTATATAAAGAGTGGATAGCAATTGTTTTAGGCTTTAGGGGCTATGCAGTCTCTATTACCACTACTTAAGGCTGCTATTTTAATAGAGAAGCAGTCATACATAAACAAATGAGTATAGTTGTGTTTGAATAAAACTGAAATTTATAGATATTGAAATTTGAATTTAATATAATTTTAGGGATTATAAAACACACCCAATCATTTTGATTTTTAAAAATGACAAAACCTGGGGCGGACATTTGTCATAGCTGTTAAAATGCTGGGTTCAAGTCCCAGCTCTGCTCCTAATTTCAAGTGCCTGGTTTCAAGTCCTAGTTTCAAGTGCCTGGTTCCACTCCTCATTCTAGTTTCCTGCTACTGCAGATCCTGGAAGGCAGCAGATGATGGTGCAAGTATCTGGGACCCTACCACTCACGTAAGAAACTCGCAGTGAATTCCTGGCTCCTGGCATTGGTCTGGCTCAATCATGGCTGTTGTGAGCATTTGGGGAGTGAAGCAACAGATGAAAGCTCTCTTTCTCTTCCTCTATGTGTGTGTGTGTGTGTGTGTGTCCGCCTACCTGCCTTTGAAATAAATAAACTTTTTTTTTTTTTAATGACAAACCATTTTCAGCTCCTGTGCTGTCTAAAACTAGGAGGTTGGCTGGATTTGGCTTAGGTCATGGTTCATTGACAATCTGTCCAAAGGATGGGCATATAATCCATGAGAGGCTAAAATTCTGCCATGACATTTAATACTAGACACTGGAAGAAAGTGTGTGCCTTTCCCATTTGAACCACGATTCCCATGGTTATCTTCCTTCCCACTTGGTGAGATCCTATCTGTGGCAAGAGAGAATCAAGGTCAAGTGAAAATAATCAGAGTCAAGCAGAGCGAACCAAGAAATAAAGAGAAAGATGGTTCTGAAAATTTCATTTGGACCTGTAGATTAAGCCATGCCTATTAGATCCATGAACCAATAAATGCAGGGTTTTTTCTTTTCTTCCTACTTTACTGCAGTCAGGATTTGACCACCTACAATGGAATTCTTACAGAGACTTATGAACTTGTTTTCTTCACACTACGCAAAAATCACTGTACATAATAACCAGGAAAAAGGGAAAGCTAGTTTGGGTTGTGTTCTTACCACGTGCCAGACAATTTGGTAAGTGCTTTCACATGTGATTTCATGTTCACTTAACCCTCTGAGTTGGCATTATTATCCTCACTTTACCAAGAACATGGGCACATTTGATGCCAGTAGATTGCTTGGATACTACGTTTGATGGTCGAATGAAACAGCAGTTTGAAAGGATTTTTTTCAGGGGAATGGGAATGGATGTTCAGGTTTATTTTCTCACCTACCTCACTTCCCAAGAAAAAAAATGATGGAAGAGTCAGCCTTGTCAGGGCACAGTTAATCCCTTTTCTGGGAAAGAGGGCAGGTACTGACTGGGAATCCCCCGTTCCCCTGGCCGTTCTGGGCGGTGGGGAGTGGCAGTCTGGAGTTCTTGCTCAGCTGCCCAGCAGAGAGTGGAGGAGCAGCTGAGGCTGCTGATAAACAGCCTGGGTTAATCCTCGCTGCAGCTTGCGACTCCCTTGCAGGACCCATCCAGGATTTCCTTCAGGAGTATCACTTCACAGCCGCTGGCTGGCTGGACATTGCCAACTGCTCACCCCTTGGCTGCACAGGAAACTTCAGCAGGTAAAACTTGGCCAGTCCGAGGAGACGACATCATCCTTTGGAGAGAAGAGAAAGGCTGTACAAACAGGGCTTGCACGATAGAGGATGACAAAGAAGCAGGGGAAAATAATCTTCCACTTCCATTATCCCTCACCCTGATACATCAGTCCTCTGGAGTCTGGAATGAAGACAAAGAACTACCACATTATAGCTACTGTTTATTAGACAACTACTGTATCTCACTCCATTTCTCAGTAAAGTGGCCACCATTGTTTATCAATGAACACTTGTCAGGCACCTTACCTACATTATTGTTAATCATCTCAGTGACTCAGCAAAGTAGACATTAAATATCACCTACTGTTTTATTGATGAGGAAATTGAGCTGACTAGATTAAGAAATGACCAAAAGTAGGAGGAGAGAGGAATTTGCACTTAGCCTGCCTCTATTTGTCCCACACTACTGTGGGAGTTGGGATTCAGATGGGAGGAGAAGGATGATATTCCAGTCTTCAGCACCAGAAATAGAAGTGGAACTTGAGTCTTGGAAATCAGCTCCTCAAGTTCTGCATCTCTTTGAAGGAAGGAGTTTTGTCATTTCGTATTTACCTGGTATACTATCAGCCCTGAACTCATACTTGGCCCAGGGTAAGGGCTCAATAAATGTTCCTTAAATGAAAGAGTAAACGAGTCCAGCTGTCTATTTTCAGTAAAATGGAAAAAGGCTGTGGGAACACTGACTTGATGAAGTCTCTCTCTCTCTCTCTCTCTCTCTCTAAGATTTTATTTATTTATTTGAGTGGCAGAGTTACAGACAGAAAGAGGGAGAGACAGAGAAAAAGGTCTTCCATCCACTGGTTCACTCCCCAATTGGCCACAATGGCCAGAGCTGGGCCGATCTGAAGGCAGGAGCCAGGAGCTTCTTCTGGATCTTTGACTCGACTGCAGGGGCCCAAGCACTTGGGCCATCCTCCACTGCTTTCCCAGGTACTTTAGCACGGAGCTGGATCTGAAGAAGAACAACCAGGACTCGAACTGGCACCCCTATGGTATACCGGCGCCTCAGGTGGAGGCTTAGCCTATTATGCCAGAGCACTGGCTCTGATGATGTCTTAAGTTCTTTCTGTAACTCTTAGAAATCACACAAACTCTGATGGGCATCTGCACTACCTTTAGTGCAATGGAGTAGAAGTTTAACCCATTTTATGTTATAGGCCATGACTTACCTAATGCCACCTTGGTGGTCTTAAAGACTGAATGCATCTATAAAACAAACAAAACAAAACAAACCACTTTGACTGGATTTCTAGGGAGTAGCTGGAAGCAGAGAAATAATCTAATTCCACAATCTTCATTTAGGTCTTTTTGCTGATCCTTAGCCAGGGAATGATCACGTTCTGGATGCTGAGAAACTTAAACAGAGACTTCTAGAAAACAAGACTAGGCAGGGTAAAATAAGGGTTGAGGGACAAGAAAGGAAACATTGGGGGAAAAGGTCAAAAGCTGGAGCCTGGACTATTCATTGCCCAGCAGCAGGCCCTGAACCCAATTCCCTTTCATTGCTCCATGGGGCAAGGGTGACTTAGCAAGCTATAAATCCCACTAGTCTAAGTGTGAGGAATGTGGAGATGAATGTGGGGAAGTCTTCGTTCCAGAGGAAAGGGCATGAGAGTGGGCCAGCTGGAGATAGAAGACAGAACATATCCCAAGTGTGAGCCAACAGAGATTTGAAATTAGAATCTGGGCTCAACCTGCATCTGGGTTTTAAGAAATCTGATTGTAAGTGGATAGGACTGTCAAGTAATTGGAAGAAACGTGGTAGAGACCTGAAGTGACACTCGGTTGATCTGCCAAGAAAAATTATTAGCATGTTTATCTGATCATTTGAGTCAATGTATCTTCCTGGCAAGAATCAATATTTCTGCAGGAAACTAGAGGCTTGGAGAAGAAGGTTAAGGAGGAGAGCCCTGTAAAGGTGAGCAGGAGAAGGTCAAGTGTTACCCAGAGAAGCCCATCTGACTTCGCCTTCAAAAGCAGTTTGGGAGAGGCAAGGAGCCGAAACAACCGGCCAAATTTCCTGTGGGTTGTGGGTGATGTCTTCCCCTGGAACCTGTGGCCTGGAGCTTTTTTTGGAACTTGCCGTGGAGGAGCATTTTGATTGGGAAATGTGGTTTGGAATGTAAAACTGTTGAGACCTGGGTTGTCTATCTCTGAGGATGTCTGCTGCTGGGTGTTAGCTGGCACTCAGTGAGGATCTCTGGGTTCTTGGAAATTTAACAACTGCTTTTTCTTCACCGTGATTAAGCTAGGTACACCTTGTGTGATAACTAAGAATTCAAGGATGTGATCCTCTTAAGATTTACTTTGAGTGGAAGGATTTAAAACTCTGTGCTCCTCTGGCCTCAGAATCAGCTCTTAAGGCATCTGGATCCAGCTAAAAAGCCCATGAGAGCATTTCAGGCATGGAAAGCCAAGACACTGTGGCAAAAAAACAAAACAAAACAAAAAAAACCAACCTAAATGAAAGATCTCTGTGCATGAGATCCCAATGGAAAGAATGGACCATCAAAGAAGGAGGTACCTTTCTCTGAAGGGAGGAGAAAACTTGCACTTTGATTATGGCCTTGTCTAAATAAAGTCAGAGTGTGTGAATTCAAGAGGCTTCCATAACCTTGGCAGCTCATGACAAGAGCCTCTGGTATTACTGACGTCAATTGTTAAATCAACAATGAGAATCACTGTACACTTGCTCGCCATGTAAGATCTCTGTCCTTAATGTGTTGTACTATGCAAATTAATGGTAAAACTACTACTCAAACAGTACTTTATACTTTGTGTATCTATGTGAGCGCAAACTGTTGAAATCTTTGCTTAGTATATACTAAGTTGATCTTCTGTATATAAAGATAATTAAAAATGAATCTTAATGAAGAATGGGATGGGAGAGGGAGTAGGAGATGGGATGGTTTGTGGGTGGAAGGTGGTTATGGGGAGAAAAGCCGCTATAATCCAAAAGTTGTACTTTCAAAATTTATATTTATTAAATAAAATTTTAAAAAAAGAAAAAAATAAATAAAACTCTGTGCAATTTGGGCCTGTGCTGTGGCATAGCAGGTAAAGCCACTGCCTACAGTGCTCAGAATCCCATATGGACGCCGGTTCGAGTCCTGGCTGCTCCTCTTCTGATCCAGCTCTCTGCTAATGCCTGGGAAAGCAGTCGAAGATGGTCCAAGTCCTTGGGCCCCTGTACCCGCATGGGAGACGAGGAAGAAGCTCCTGGTTCCTAGCTTCAGAATGGCACAGCTCTGGCCGTTGTGGCCATCTGGAGAGTGAACCAGTAGATGGAAGACCTCTCTCCCTCTCTCTGCATCTGCCTCTCTGTAACTCTGCTTTTCAAATTAATAAATATATCTTTTTTCACAAAACCAAGCAAACAAACCAAAAAACCTCTTTGTGCTCTTAACATGCCTTAACCAGGTCATAGGGCCCATGAATAGCAGAAAAGACATTGCATTAATGGCTGGGAATGAAAGGCTCCAGGCCAACTTTGCCATTATATGAGAGGTTAGACAAGTCATTTATCCTCTTAGTGTCTCATTTTCCTTACCTTTAAGATGGAGACAATATTTTTACTTTTCACAGAAATTCTTGCCAAAGTGAAAATAAGTAACCAGGATTATTTTAAGTTTTAAAAATTTGTTCAACTGTGATACATGAAAGTGGGAATCTGGATTTAAATCCAAATTCTGTGATTTACCACCTGTATAATCTTAGACATGCTTCTTCACTTGTCATTGCCTTGATTTCCTACTCACTAAATACCCCTCTCAAAAAGTTGTGAAGATTGCATAAAGCACCTAGTTTATAGGTGGGCTTTATAAATTATACTGGTTGTGACCATGAATCTGATCAAGCAAGAAATACATGTTAAGGCCGGCGCCGCGGCTCACTAGGCTAATCCTCTGCCTTGCGGCACCGGCATACCGGGTTCTAGTCCCGGTTGGGGCACCGATCCTGTCCCGGTTGCCCCTCTTCCAGGCCAGCTCTCTGCTGTGGCCAGGGAGTGCAGTGGAGGATGGCCCAAGTCCTTGGGCCCTGCACCCTATGGGAGACCAGGAGAAGCACCTGGCTCCTGCCTTTGGATCAGCGCGGTGCGCCGGCCGCAGCGCGCCAACCGTGGCGGCCATTGGAGGGTGAACCAACGGCAAAAGGAAGACCTTTCCCTCTGTCTCTCTCTCACTGTCCACTCTGCCTGTCAAAAATTAAAAAAATAAAAAAATTATATAAAAAAAAAGAAATACATGTTAAGAGCTTAGATTAGTACTTAGCCAGGCATTTGGTAATGCTGATTATCATCATCTTCATTAATGTTTCTACCAGACATGGAAAACCATTTAGAGGTATAATTCCTCCTGCCTACAGAGAAAGGCTACATAAAGCAGAAGTGAGTCCATTCTAGGCAGAGCAGCCTGAACTTTATTGCACCTAGATCTTTTCCTACCAGCTCCGGAAATCCTGTTTCACAAGAGTTTTCATTTTATTTAAATGGAAACAATGAAAGGAATAAAACCACTAACAGTATTTAATGCATAGGCAAAACCCAAACTGGGGATAAGCTTTGGACTTGATTCCTTAGCAATAACTCAATAGCAACCACAGCCCCACCAGAATAATGTTCTGCCAGAAGCCTCAAAACCAGGGTGGTGTCCTTCCACCAACTCACCACAACAGATTGTACCAAAACACTGGGGCAACAGGAGCCCATATTTTAAAAATTACAGGATAAAGAAGCGGAAGTCTAAAATACTCATAGGCAGAAAGTATAACAGTCTCTTAACGTCTATGACTGCTAAGGGAGAACTAACTATGCTGAGTTGGCTTATCCAGTAAAAGCTTACGGTAGGGTAACTAGAAAGCTAATAAAATGCCTCAATGCTTATTTTTCTAGCCCAAGGGTCTAATAGTTACATCAAAATTTTTTCCTGCCCATTACATCTTTTGGAGGAAGTTCTATTTTTGTGCTTAATGAGTTCCTGGAGCTTTATATGAAAAATGTAATATATAAAAATCAAGCAATAGCCTTACATGCTATGTGAGGAATTTTATCCCTAAGAACTAAAAAAAGTATAAATTCCCTAGTATATTTATAAATAATTTAATCTTGAATTAAAAGATAAATCTGAAGGTTGAACAATATTTTTTGATTATTGAAAATGTTCAAAACACAAATTAAACACTAAATATTGACAACAGAATAACTTACCCAAATTAATTTCTTTTTTAAAATTTTTAAAGATTTTATTTATTTATTTGAGAGGTAGAGTTATGGACAGTGAGAGGGAGAGAACGGTCTTCCTTCTGTTGGTTCAATCCCTAAATGGCTGCAACAACCGGAGCTGTGCTGATCCGAAGCCAGGAGCCAGGTGCTTCTTCCCAGTCTCTCACGGACTTGGGCCATCTTCTACTGTTTTCCCAGGCCACAGCAGAGAGCTGGACTGGAAGAGCAGCAGCCAGGACTAAAACTGGCACCCATATGGGATGCCGATGCCGCACCATGGCGTTGGCCCCCTAAGTTAATTTCTTACCTTGAATTCTGCTGTTAGCTATCTTGAAATGAGGTTTTATAGTCCTAAGGTTGATCTAGTGTTAGGAAGGGGCTCTTTATATTTTTTATTTTTATTTATTTATTTTCATTGTACTAGAAAGGCAGAGACATGCACAAAAGACAAATAGAGAAAGAGAGGGAGAGAAAAGAAACAAAGATCTTCTTTCTACTGGTCACTCCCCAAATGCCTGTAATAACCAGGGCTGGGCCATGCTGAAGCCAGGATTCCAAAACTCCATTCAGTTCTCTAACATAGGTGACAGAGACCCAAACACTCAGACATCACCTGCTGCTTCCCAGATGCGCATTAACAGGAAGCTGGATTGGAAGCTGAGGAGGCGACTCAAACCAAGATATGAGGTGCAAACATCTCAAGTTGTGACAGCTGTGGCCAAATGCCTCAGTCTGAGGACCACTGTGGCCCAATGCCAGTTCTGGAAGCAGAAGGAAGACTGTCTGATAGTGAATTTTCCACTGGCCTTTTCAGGACAATGAGCAGACTCATCACTCAATGATGATGCTAACCAAGGCAGCTTGTCAAGCTTTCAATAAGCTTCTTCCTTGGATCAAACTAGTGGGATGATCATGCAAGTCAACCTTTCTTCTCTCATCATGCAAAGCCGTTATTTTACATGTATGATAATAAAAAAAATTAGGGCTGACAGATTTAGCAACAATAAAAAAAATACAAATACAGGACACAGTTAAATTTGGACTTCAGATAAACAATGAAAGATGTTTAGTGTGACTCAAATGCAATATTTTAGAAAATGCATTTTATCTGGTAAACCCATAAAAATGTATATAACCATAACACTGCAGTATCAGTGGAGCACTATCATTAAGAATTGGAGGGATTGGATCAGATTGAATTTGTCCTGTAATTCTACTTCTAGGTTTATCCAACAGAATTGAAAAGATATATCCATAGAAACACCTACACAAGAATGTTCCATCAGCTTTACTTATAACCTGCCAAATATCCTGACACAACAAAATGGTCATCAGTATTCTGGTTGAACAATTTGCACTTCATAAAAGTTCAGAGGTGTTCCTAATTCTGCTTGTTTGAGCACTACGCCTGAAGAACTATTGTTTTAGAGAATCCGACAGACAATAGATTAGGTCAAAAGGAACAACAGAAGGAGATTCAAAGAAAACTCCCAAATCAGAGTCAAGATGACTGAAAGTCAGGAAGGGACTGGGAGAAAAGTGTCAGGATGATTAATTACAGACTTGCATCCAAAACACCGAAGCCAGTCATGTCCCTGACCTGCAGCCCCGCCACAGCTGCTGTAGACCCTGGCTTTAAATCCCAGGAGAGTATCCTTTCGAGCACTATGCACTTGCTATTGGGGTGAGAGGGTGCTACAGGTGGAGGGCTGAGAGAGATTAATAGAAACTTCCAAAAAGGACTCAGAAGAAATAAAAATGTCTCTATATTATCTTTGCCAGGAGAAAGGCTCACATCAAGTAGACCCCTCCTTATTCTGGTGATGAATGGAGGAGGTGGGAGAGGGGAGGGCAGTCCATTCCATGCCAATACTCCCTCCAGGTGCATCTCTAAGTAAGAGCCCTTTCCACGTATGTGTGGACCACAGCCACCCTCTCCTTTAAGGGAGAGACCTGGTGGGAGAAATAACCCTGTGAGGCTGCAGAGGGAGCTGTGCCAGATTCCTAAATCATAAAAATATGAACAGACAACCAGACATCAGAGGAGCATCAGACATCAGGACCAAGAAGGAGCAAGAAGAACAAACTGACCAGAGGAAGCAGAGATAACTCAGGGAGAATTTGAAAGAGTTTACTAGGAGGTATTTGAGAGGCTGTCACATTCATAAAACAAAAATAGGAGCAATCATAGCCTAAGACTGCCAAGGAAATGTAATAGAAGCTAGCCATGGCTGGGGACAGCTTTGCTCTTGTTTTCTTTGTAAATAATAACGGTAAGATGCAATAAAATATGCCCCAAACTGCAGAATAGAAAAAGATGTGACCCTGCAGAGCAGAGCTGTGGGCTGGCAGGTGGTGCAGCTGTGGGATACCTCAAATTGCTCATTAAATTGCAAGTGTATGAAATTCCAGATTTGGTGTGGGAAAGGCATTTTAGGGGTGGCATGTGTAATGTGTGAAAATCAAGTTGCGTAAAAGTTGACTATGGGAAAGTTAAGAACCATCTGTGTCCACATTCCACTTGGCTTTCCCCACAGCTTAGTAATAAAAACTTTTCAGCTTATACTCAGGGTCACCATAAAAATAACTAAAGTGTATACACCCCCTCATCACTTAATAGTTTATAAAGCACTTTTACTAATTTATATATTGGAAGGTAGCTAATAACCCTACGCTAACTTTGAAAGAACAGAAGCAGACAGTAATTTGTTTCTAAGCTTCCAGGAAATGTAGAAACTGGCCGGAAACACAGCTTAGCAAATTATTTCCCAAAGGATGGTCTGCAGATTGTTGATCTCATAAGACATTTGTTCTCAACAGTGTGTGTCAGAATTGTCTGGGGACTTATAAAAGGACATATACATACAACACACAGAGACACTCACAAATTACTACTCCCCTCCCTCCTCGGAGTCTTTTTAAAAACTTATTTATTTTCATTTTTATGTAAAAGATGGAGAGAGAGAGAGGGAGAGAAAGGGGAGAGAGAGAGAGAAGGAGGGGAGAGAGAATCTTCCCCACTGATTCACTCCCCAAATGCCTGCAGCAGCCTGGGATGACCAGGCCAAAGCCAGACCTCCCATATGGATGGCAGAGCCCCAAATACTTGAGTCATCGTCTGCTGGCCTCCCAGGGTGCACATCAGTAGGAAGCTGGATCAGATGTGGAGTAACTGGGGATAGAATCAGCACACCAGTGTGGGATACGAACATTCTAAGCTGTAACATGACCACTGTAACACATGCCTTTCCTTTTTTTTAAAATTTATTTACTTGAGAGGCAGAGAAACAGAGAAAGAGAAACACACAGACAGAGAGATAGGCAGTCAAACAGAGAGTTCTCATCTGTTGGTTCACTCTCCAAACGACTGCAAAAGTTGGGAGATTGGCCAGGCTTCAGCCAAGAGCCAGGAACTCAATCCAAATCACCCACATGGGTGGCAGGGATGCATGTAGTTGAGCAATCACCTGCTGCCTCCAAGGACATGCAGTAGCAGAAAGCTGGAATTGAGAATGGAACTAGGGGGGCTGGCGCCGTGGCTCACTTGGTTAATCCTCTGCCTGCAGCACCAGCATCCCATATGGGCGCCGGGTTCCAGTCCCGGTTGCTCCTCTTCCAGTCCAGCTCTCTGCTGTGGCCCGGGAAGGCAGTGGAGGATGGCCCAGGTACTTGGGCCCCTGCACCTGCATGGGAGACCAGGAAGAAGCACCTGGCTCCTGGCTTCGGATCAGCGCAGCACCGGCTGTAGCGGTCATTTTGGGGGTGAACCAATGGAAGGAAGATCTTTCTCTCTCACTGAATATAACTCTACATGTAAAAAAAAAAAAAAAAAAAGAGAGAGAGAGAGAGAGAGAGAGACTGGAGCTAGGATTCAAACCTAGCTCTGATATGGCATACAGCTGTCCCAACTGGTGTCTTAACCACTACACCAAGTGCCCATGCCTCTCCCCAGTTTCTGATTCACAAGGTACCTATGAATTTACATTTCTTTCTTTCTTTCTTTCTTTCTTTCTTTCTTTCTTTCTTTCTTTCTTTCTTTCTTTCTTTCTTCTTTCTTTCTTTCTTTCTTTCTTTCTTTCTTTCTTTCTTTCTTTCTTTTTTTCATTGCAGATTTGTTTATTTGAAAGATGGAGTTACAGAGAGAGAGGGGAAGATATATTTACTTATATATGGGGGGAGAGAGAGAGAGCGAGAGAGAGAGAGAGAGAGAGAGAGATCTATCTGCTGGTTCATGCTCCAAATAGCCAATGCTGGCCTAAGCTGGAGCCAGGAGCCAGGAGCCAGGAGCTTCATCTGGGTTTGCCACATGGGTGCAGAAATCCAAGGATCTGGGCCATCCTCCACTGCTTTCCCACCCACATTAGCAAGGAGCTAGATCAGAAGTAAGGCAGGGGCCGTGGCTGTGGTGCAGCGAGTAAAAGCCTCCGCCTGCAGTGCTGGCATCCTATATGGGCGCCAGTTTGAGTCCCAGCTGCTCCAGTTCCGATCAAGCTCTCTACTATGGCCTGGGAAAGCAGTAGAAGATGGCCCAACTCCTTGGGCCTTTGTACCCGTGTGGGAGACCTGGAGGAAGCTCCTGGCTCCTGGCTTTGGATCGGTGCAGCTCTGGCAGTTGTGGCCAACTGGGGAGTGAATCAGTGGATGGAAGAACTCACTCTCTCTCTCTCTCTGCAACTCTGACTTTCAAATAAATAAATAAATTAAAAAAAAAAAAGAAGTAAGGCAGCCTGTACTAGAACCCATGCCCATATGGGATGCTGGTATTGTAGGAGGCAGCTCAACACATTATGCCACAATACCAGCCCCTCAAATTTACATTTCTTTCTTTCTTTCTTTTTTTTTTGAAAAGGCTAACAGCATTTAAAAAAAAAATTTATTTGACAGGTAGAGTTATAGACAGTGAGAGAGACAGAGAGAAAGGTCTTCCTTCCGTTGGTTCACTCCTCAAATGGCTGCTACAGCTGGCGCTGTGCCAATTCGAAGCCAGGAGCCAGGAGCTTCCTCCAGGTCTCCCATGCAGTGCAGGGACCCAAGCACTTGGGCCATCCTCCACTGCCCTCCCAGGCCACAGCAGAGAGCTGGACTGGAAGAGGAGCAACCAGGACTGGAACCCGGCGCCCATATGGGACGCTGGTGCTGCAGGCAGAGGTTTAACCAAGTGAGCCATGGCGCATGCCCCAGGATTTTTTTTTTTTTAAGATTTATTTAATTTATTTGAAAGTCAGAGTTACACACAGAGAGAAGGAGAGGCAGAGAGAGAGAGAGAGAGAGAGAGAGAGGTCTTCCATCCGCTGGTTCATTCCCCAGTTGGTTGCAAAGGCCGGAGGTGGGCTGATTCGAAGCCAGGAGCCAGGAGTTTCTTCTGGGTCTCCCACATGGGTGCAGGGGCTCAAGCACTTGGACCATCTTCTACTGATTTCCCAGGCCATAGCAGAGAGCTGGACAGGAAGTAGAGCAGCTGGGTCTTGAACAGATGCCCATATGGGATGCTGGCACTGCAGGAGGCGGTTTAACCCACCAGGACACAGTGTTGGCCCCTCAAATTTACATTTCTAACAATTTCCTAGGTGCTGCTGCTGCTGTACAGCACCACTAGATGTAGGTCAGGAGGTAGTGAGCAAGGAGGAGCTGAGGTCGCCAGCCCATTGCAGCAGCCTACTTGTCCTGCAGCCCTGCCTGCACTACTCAGACCCCCTACCCCTTTCCAGTTAATAGAAAAGTGCAGCTTGTACAAAACCACTGCTCAGAACCAGCACTGGCCGAAAATAACCGACATGGATGCTGGCTACGTTCCTGCAAAGAATTTAATGAGGTTTAGCTCATTATAATGTCATTACAGTAACATTACCATGGTAGACACCTCTACTCTTATTACATATCTGAGGCTATGACATCTATGAGATTTCCAAAAATAGGCGGTACTTAAGCCCCTCTCCAAACTCTGCCCCTTGTGAATATTGGATTAAGCCCTGCCCCAGACACCATTCCCTATGCTTCAGATCATATAAAGGGGAAGTCTCAAACCTTGTTGAGTGCTGCTCTCTTTTGAGTAAGTCCATGCTACTTCTGGAGTGCATAGTTTTGCTTTGCATATAAATGACCCATGCTTTTCTGCTTACCTTTACCAATTCTCATCCTTGAATTCTTTCTTGTGTTGGATATGAGATCCTGGATCCATCCATCCTACAACTGTGCCATTAGATGCTCTCTGAAAAAAGGATTCCATGGTCAAATTGAGATGTATTTGTTGTGTAATAGAGTTCCAATGGCCTTTAGCTCTGTGAGGGAAAGTACAGGGAAAAATCAAAATAGTTACATTATAGTAAAAGGATTATGAATAATTTTTACTGAAAAATTTGTTTAAATGCCATGGGCATATATTTTAAACAAACATGGAGAGGGAATACATGAAGGAAGACATTTCACAAACGCATGGAAAATGGAATTAAGAGATAAGTTTAGGAGGCAAGCATTTGGCACAGTAGTTAAGATGCCACGTGGGCTGTCTGCATCCCATATTGGTGTGCCTGAGCTTGGGTCCCAGCTCTGTTTCTGATCCCAGCTTTCTGCTTATGCATACTCAGGTGATGGCTCAGGTGGTCTGGTTCCTGCCATCCACACTGGAGACCTGGACTGAGTATACAGCTCCTGGCTTCAGCCTGGTCCAACCCTGGCTGCTGCCTGCTTTTGGGGACTAAATAAGCAGATGAGGTCTCTTTCTCTCTCTCTCTTTCAAATAATTAAAAATAAAAATGTGGTGGTTGGCATTATTGTGTAGTGGGTTAAGCTGCTGACTGTGACACTAGAACCACATGTCAGAGCAGTGACTCAGGTTCAGGCTGCTCCATATCCAATACAGCTTCCTGCTAAGGAGCTTGGGAAAGCAGAAGCATTTGGGCCCCTGCCACCACATGGCAGACAAAGATGGTATTCTGGGCATTGGCTTTGGTCTGGCCTAGCCCCCGTTGTTGAGGCAATTTGGGGAATGAACTAGTGAATGATCTCTCTCTTGTGTGTCCCTCCACCCTGACCTGTCACTTTGCCTTTCAAATAAATATTTTCTTTAAGTAAAGTAAAAAAAAAAAAAAAAAGTAAGTTTATTTTGGTGCAAAAAATTTTTTGAAATCCACACATAATTTTTTCATAATATGAACTTCCACAAACTTTTTGAAGACCTCTCATATTGTATACAGAAAAAAAAAAACTAAAATAAAAGACAATGGGGGAAGCTTTTTAATGATCTGGGAAAATGTTTATAATGGGCAATATGATCTTAACCATAGATCTTGAAATATATCTATCTTTTTCTGAGAAACTATCCCAGATTTTTTTTTTATTACTGTTGGATTTTGAACATATGCACAATTTTCATTTTCTTCCTTGTACTTTATGTATAGTTAGTACATATTATTTACATAGTCAAGAAAATAAATCTGCTACTTCTTTAAGAAACTAGGCATCTGCAGGGGTTCCAATCTTAAAAAGGAAAAAATTTTCTATTTTTCAGCCCACCTTTAAAATTCCATCCCTTTTGTTTAAGCAAGCTCTTTGATAGAATTACACATTTTTTGTAACGTAATTTGTATAAAAGGTAATTTGGGGCTATTTACTAGTGCAAAAAGGGGATTATACCATTAAATCAACTAGTATCAAATTGCCACATTTCATTGCATATAGGGTATAATTAAGGCAAGTCTCAACTAGACTAATCTTTTCTCTTTTTTTCCTGCTTCTTGTAGTCATCTAGTTTCATTTACTTCTCTACTACTCTTAAGTATTTTGCCCAACTATATTTGAAAACTGCCCCAAAGTTACAGGTCAGCCTCTGATATTCATGTCTAATAAATGTTTTGCTTATTTTAGAAAAAGAATGGTAAATGTATGCATATTGTCATATGTTGACTACAACTTGGGCTCATGACACAAGTTCATACTGTACAGGTTTGGGTATAGGGAAAATATCTCCCTTAGAGAAAGAACAAATCGTAGTTCAAACATAAACTAAATTTAAAAAACCTTTCCCAGACAGAATCAATATAATTTATATTGCAATAGGTAGCTTAAATCAGACTGAGACTATTTAAAATGATCTAAAATGTTTCTTGTATCTATAATATGTTCATGAAAATACCCCTTGAAATTTTCAGTTAATTATATATATACAATTATATATATATATATATATATATGTGTGTGTGTATATATATATGTGTGTGTGTGCTTTATACATGTTAAGTGCCTGATTTGGTTAGATCTACCAAAAGCTTTCTGCCATAAGTTTGCTATCTAAATTGGAAGAGCCAAAATTTGCATACATAAAGAGACAAATAAGAGAGTATAGGTGAGTGGTTCATGAAAATGAATTCAAGCAGAGGGTTCACTCCACAAATGGCCGCAATAGCCACTCTGGGCCATGCTGAAGCCAAGGAACCAGTAATTCCATCCTGGCCTCCCACATGGGTAGCAGGGGCTCAATTACATGGCCATCACCCACTGCCTTCCCAGGCACATCAGTAGGAAGCTGGATCAAAAGCCAATCAGTGGGGCCGGTGCTATGGCACAGTGGGTTAAAGCCCTGACCTGAAGGGCTGACATGCCATATGTGGGCACCGGTTCTAGTCCCAGCTGCTCCTCTTCCGATCCAGCTCTCTACTATAGCCTGGGAAAGCAGAAGATGGCCCAAGTCCTTGGGCTCCTGCACCCATGTGAGAGACCTGGAAGAAGCTCCTGGCTCCTGGTTCCTGATCGGCACAGGTCCGGCCATTGCGGCCATCTGGGGAGTGAACCAGTGGATGGAAGACCTCGCTCTGTCTCTACCTCTCTCTGGAACTCTGTCTTTCAAATAAATAAAATAAATCTTAAAAAAAAAAAGAAAAGCAGCTCAGCTCAGACTTGAACTGGCACTCTGATATAGGATGCCAGTGCCAAAGGCAGTGGCCTAACATGCTGTGCAACAATGCTGGGATCACCTGCACAATCATTTTTCTTTCTTTTAAAAGTCAGAAAAAAGAGAGAGAGTGAGTGAGAGACAGGGAGCTTCTGTGCATTGGTTCACTCCACAAATGCCTGAAATGGCTGGGACTGGGCTGTACTGAAGCTGGGAGCCAGGAACTCTTAATGTAGGTCTACCACATGGTTGGTAGAAACTCCAGTCACTTGCACCATCATTTGCTACCTCCCAAGGTCCACATTAGCAGGAAACTGGTGAAAAGAGCCGAAGCCAGGAATTGAACCCAGATATCCTGATGGCGGGACATAAGTTGTCTTAACTGTCAGGTGAAGCACCCATTTCTATTTCCCCACTATTTTGAGACACAGGGGGAGAGAGAGAGCGAGAGCGAGAGAGCGAGCAATAGACACCTGCTTCTCAGAAACTCAGTGAATTGCTAGACTCTGAACTTTCTTAAGCCTTTGTTCCTTGTTGCTTCCAATCCTTGTGCTTACTATTCTCTGGTCTCTCTTCCTTCTTCAGGGTTCTAGTGTCTTCTTTAGGGGGCTCCCATCCACAATCAGTCTGATTCTTTAATAGAGTAAGAGTGTGAGAGTACTAGGCAGGGAGAAGAGAAGCAAGGGAAATAGAATATCACCCACTGAGTGTCTTCTTTGAGCCACAGGTTATGCCAGGCACTTCAATGCTTCCCACCTTCATATTTGAAGTCTCTTGCAAGCAGGCATGAGGAGCCTTAGAAAACAGCTCAGGAAGGGAATGCAGAAGGCAAGCTTTTTTAATAGTTCCGAGGGGAGGAGCCTGTCTCCAATTTGCTTGACCATCACCTGAAAGCTTTTCATTGTTAGGCTTCTGCTAAACTAGGTCTTCTTTCAAGTTTTTCCATTTCCTGATCTTTCTGAAACATTGTGAATTTAATAGCGAAACTAGAGATGACTCTGAGAATGCCAGAGGACATCTCTTTCTCCTTCTTCAAAGTTTATTATTATTATTATTATTTGAAAGGCAGTTACAGAGAGCAAGGGAGTTACACACATACACACAGATATCCCATCTACTGGTTCACTCCCCAAATAACTGAAACAACTGGGTCTGGGCTAGGTGGAATCCAGGAGCCAGGAACTCCATCGGGTCTCTCCAGGACCTAGGACATCCCCCCTGCTTTCCCAGGTACATTAGCAGACAGCAGAGCAGCTGGGACTTGAACCAACACTCTGATATGGCACACCTGTGTTGCAAGTGGCACTTTAATCTACTGTGTTCTGATGCTGGTCCCAGTGGACTTAACCTTAAAAGCAGTTTATGTGGGCCTGGTGCTGTGGCATAGTGGGCTAAGCCTCTGCCTGCGGTGCCAGCACCCCATATGGGCTCTGGTTCGAGTCCTGGCTGCTCCTCTTCCAATCCAGCTCCCTGCTATGGCCTGGGAAAGCAGTGGAAAATGGGCCAAATCCTTGGGCCCCTGCACTCGCGTGGGAGACCCGGAAGAAGCTCCTGGCTCCTGGTTTTGGATTGGCACAACTCCAGCCATTGTGACCATTTGGGGGATGAACCAGCAGATGGAAGACCTTTCTCTCTGTCTCTCCCTCTCTCTGTGTGTAACTCTACCTCTCAAATAAATAAAATCTTAAAAAACAAAAGCATCTTATGGGGCCAGCACTGCGGTGTAGTGGGTTAAGCTGCCACCTGGTATCCCATATGGGCCCTAGTTTACTTCCTGGCTGCTCTACTTCTGATCCAGCTCCCTGCTGATGTGCCTGGGAAAGCAGTGGAGGATGGCCCAAGTGCTTGGGTCCCTGCACCCATGTGGGAGACTGGAAGAAGCTCCTGGCTTTGGCCTGGCCCAGTCCTGGTCATTGTGGCCACGTGGGGAGTGAATCAGCAGGTGGAAGATCTCTCTCTCTCTGTCTCTCCCTCTCTCTGTAACTCTGCCTTTCAAAAAAAAGAACCTTAAAAAAAAGCAGCTTGTGCAAAAATGTTAATATTTATCACGAAGGGAATAATATCAAATTTCTGGGAAATGAAATGTGATGAGAACTGTCAAGTATCTGCCATATGCCACAAAATTTGTATACTAATCTCATCTAATATGCACGACATATTGAAATTACTTAGGAATATACACCTGGCTGAACAATGCAGAGAAACTGACTATAGTGGATAAAAAATTATGTGTTTAGTAGTCCACTAGATGGAGCTGACATTAGTTCAGCTTCTCAGTTATAAAATCAAGAAACTAGTCTCTAACTCCATCCCTATCCTTAGCAAGTTAACATTTAGTTTGTCATGTTTGTCATCTGATGATTTCAAGATGGCTTAATTGAGAGAGAAGGACAGGGCCAGTACATTAGCAAAAACTTTCCCAGAAATTCCCTCCTGAGCCTTCTACTTAGGTATGATTTGCCACGACTGGGCCATGCAGATACCCATTTTTGCAAAGGAGGCAGAGAAAGTAGAGAAGAGGATTGCTGTGGATGCCTTAGACTTGGGGTGGGAAAACAACAACCAGATCTGGACCACTCCCTGTTGTTATCAAGTTTTATTGCAACATAGCCACGCTCATTTTACATATTTTCTGTGGCTGTTTTCATCACACTACAGCTGCAGAGCTGTGACAGAGACTGAATGGTCTGCAAAGTTTAAAATATTTATTGTCTGGCTCATTAGAGAAAAATTTGCCTATCTCTACCTTAGAGCATGAATGAGATGTCCTCCCCTAAACAAAACCGGGAGAGTTCTGAGAGTAAAACAATGGGACAGTGTCACAGGTTTGGCCACGAACATTGCCTGTAACACACAGGTGTTGTTAGCTGTTTCAGATGGGGAAACCAAGGCTGAGAAAGGTGAAGTAATAAGACCATTGTCACAAGTGGAATAAGTGCTATCTTAGGTTCAAACTCAGGGCTCTCTGCCTTGGTGTCCTTTTGACCTTATTCTATTCTTGTGGGCTTTCTTGTTGGTGAAGGACCTGCAAGACACTCACTTATTAGTCCACTCAGCTCTTAAATGCACTGAACAGGAGGACAGAGTAAATGAATCCATCTAAATAGGTTTATAAAACAATTAAGCACGTTTAAAATTGCATTTCAATGTCCATTGCATATCTTGTTCTTTCTCCTACATGTATGCACAGGCTGTGGGATCCTGAGCTACTTTAGGATAGGCTGTTTTTTCATCTTTTTCTCCAGGTTTGTTCTACTCCCACTGCACTATTGTCACCTACCAAGTAAATATATGCCATTCAGATATGCACATATCAGCTTCCCAACAAGGCTGCAAATTACATCCGCGGCACCCACTCTGTACTCAACATATGCATAGCGACTGCATGACATCCCCAGTGCATGACATTCCAGCTGGCCCCTTGGAACTGAAACCGACTGCAGCTGTGGTGTTTCAGGGCAACACCACTGGTCAGGCATCTTTGGCCCGGCTGCCCAGCCTCACCTCTGTGATGGCAGCAACGCCTGTATGGGTCTTAGGCCTCAACCTTGGGCTGCCTCTGTACCTTCACTTCCTCTGCAGCACAGGGGTAAGAAGGCCAAGAACAGCCCACTCTGAGACAGAGGAAAAGGCCAGGCTTTGAGTGGAGGAAGAAGAAAACTCTAGAAAAGCTATTTTTCTTCCTTTTCCTCTCACCTTTCTCAAAGTAACTCAGTGTAGGCAGGGCTGCAGGAAACCACTTCTTCTCTTCCTGTTTTTCTAACTTCTCTTTAAGATGTATTTACTTGAAAGGCAGAGTGACAGAGAGGGAGGGAGAGAGGGAAGAAGAGAGAAGGAGAGAGAAAATCTTTTCATCTGCTGGTTCACTCCCTGGCTATATAAATAGCCAGGGCGGATGGAAGCCAAGGCTCAGGAACCCCAACCTAGTCTCCCACATGGGTGGCAGGGGCTCAGTCACTTGGGCCATAATCTGTTGCTTACCATGCACATTAGCAGGAAGCTGGAACAGAAGCAGAGTAACCAGTTTTTCAACCAGCACTTTAATATGGAATGCAGGCATCAACCCACTACGGCACAACACCTGCTCTCATTCCAAACTTCTGAAGCTTCCTCAAATGTTCTCTATCTCTCTGGCCTGCAGGGCTTAGCAATGTCCTCCATCTGAACACTACCCCTTCTCTCCCACCTGCCTTCACAGCACAGGCAAGTTAACTAACTTGTAGGTTTTTGCTTTAGAGCCCACTTCCTCCAGAACGCTTAGGCGGCTCTGATGTCACAGCCTTAGCAGCCTGGCCATTGGGCCTAGTGGTCTGGCTGCCTGTTTGTCCCTTTGTGTGATTCCATTAGCAAAGCCTGTTAGGGACACGGCCTGCTTATCCCAGGAGCTCAATAAATAATTGGCAAATGAAAGAATACGGAATAAAGGTAAAATCCAGAAGGTCCTTAACCCTGCCTGGGGCCTGGGATTTCCTACTCACATGGGGTCCCTACTCCCCAGAGGGTTTTCTGTGCTCCTCAGACTTGGGAAACTTCCCCAGAATGACTGTCTCTGTTTGGAGATCTTATCTGCGCTCACCACAGGGTGTCCTTTTCCTCTATCTCTCCAGCCAGGCATTCCTCGGCCACCTCTGCTCTGTAAGTGGCACAGCCTATCACCCTGGAGAGAGAAAAACTGCAGGATAACCTCACCATCTTTCAGGGCCACTGACCAGAGGAAACAAAAACTGGGCTGATTAGGCTCTCCTGATGCAGACTAGCCAGTGGCTCCGTAGGAGCCTTCAGTGTTTAAAATTCCTTATCTGGCATTACTGGCAAATCAGCAAAGCCACCGGTCAACTGGGGCTTATCTTCAGAGCTGGCTCTTCAAAGAGCTAGACCCGCACTGCTTCCCCTGTGCTGTGGCAGTGAGAGCCGGGAAGAATTTAGGATCAGCCAATTTAACACACACCCATTAACGTGGTTTTTGTTTAGGCAAAGTTTATTTTGTGTTTTCCCATGAAAGTATTAAGTGCTTGTTATAGAATATTTGGCAAGAAACAAAAGGTGGAAAGAAAATATTCCTGAGCAATTTAGTATATTTGATACATTTCTCCTTAGTCTTTTACTATGTTGTTTCTTATGTAGTTGGGTTAAAATGCATCTGGTAATAAATATAAATGGTGTCCTGGCTTTTATAAATTTAAAAATCTAACAGGAATATTTCCTCCAATGTAGACTTTATTGAGTAAGCATTTAATTAATTACTTTATTATTTTTAAATTGATGCATAAAATTATACATATTTATGGAGTATAATGTGATGTTTCCATATATTTATACATCATGTAAGTTCAAATCAGGGTAAACATGACTATTTCCACACACATTTATCACTTCTTTTTAATGAAAACAGCCAAAATCCTTTCTTCTATTTTTTTTTTAAAGATTTACTTTTATTTATTTTAAAGGCAAAGTTACAGAGAGAGAGAGAGAGATCTTCCATTCAATGGTTCATATACCCCAAATGGCTAACAGCGGGGGTGGGCCACACTGAAGCCAGGAGCCAGAAGCTTCTGCAGGTCTCCCACATGAGTACAGGGGTCCAGGACTTCGATCATCTTCTGCTGCTTGCACAGGCACATTAGCAGGGAGCGGGACTGGAAGTGAAGTAGGCAGGACTCAAACGGATGTTCATACGCAATGCCGGTTTTGCAGGCAGAGAATCAGCCTGCTAAGCCACAATGCCAGTCCTCCTCTTCTACTTTTTTAAAAAAATACAGAATATATTATCATTGTCTATATTCACTCTACTATGCAATAGAACACTAGAATGTACTTCTCTTAAACATAATTTTAATGGCTTAATGATTTTATATAGTAATTAATAGTTTCTGTAACTATTTTTTCATTGTTATGTATTTGAATGGTTTCCAATATTTTAAGTGACTTACTATGGATATCTTTGAATATAACATATTTTCTAAAATTTCACTATTTCACTAGGCTAGATTTCTAGGAGAGATAAAATGATATACATATTTAGGTCTTTATGTTTATCACCAATTTGACAGATGCACAGATAGACTCAGCAAACTTATGATTCTACGAGCAATGTTTGAGAATGCCAGTTTATTACATACTAGCCAAGACTGGGTACTTTCCATCAGCATTTTATACTTTTCTTATTTGATAAGAAAAAAAGTTCACAGGTTTCATCTGCATTTCTTTCATTTTTAATGAAGTTAAATTTTTTTTTCTCAAGTAAGTAAAAAAGTAAATTTTTCTTTTGTGGGCATAATCTACTCGTGTTCTTTTTCTATCTTCCCATTTGGCCCTTTAACATTTTCCTTGCTAATTTTCATGTCAACTAATTTTCATCTTCTATATTGGCTTGCTGCAAACACTTCCAATTTGTTTTTCATTTCATGTTGGCTTAATTGGTAGACAAAATAAAATATTTTTGTACTTAAATGTATTGTTTTATTATTTATTTTATTATTGTATATCTTCTATGTCTTAAAATTCAATGATCTCCCTCTTAAAGATTCGATAACCATTCTTTCTTTTACAGTGATTGTATCTGCTTGTTTGACTGATGAAAATAGTGATGATGAATCCAAAATCTAGAGTCAAACTACCTGAATTCCAAACCCAGCTCTACCTCCCAACAACTTTGTAAAGTGGGGGCAGTTTTCTTAAACTCTTAGGTGCTCTGATTATTTTGCATCTGCAAGATGGAAACACTGTTTTACACTCACCTCCAATGATTAGTTTGAAGACTAATTAATATATGTAAAGCACTTACAACTGTTCTTAGAAACTTATGATTCCACATTAGTATTAGCTACTAATATTTAATTATGGTGGATTTATATTGTTTCAAAATCTAATAGAGTTCTATTTTCCAAAATTGCTTATAAAATTTTGGATTGCTCCATCTATTTGTTTCTTAAGATGACATTTTAGTCATGCTCCTAAAAAAGATTTCCAGTGAGAATTTTCTTGGCCTTCCGATCTTTTTTTGTGCTGAGTTTATAGGCTGCATGGCATGGCAAGAGTCAGTTGCACGCTGTTCAAGAGTAACAATTACAGCATTCAAACAATTCCAGCTTGCTTCTTTCTAGCTGACAAAACTTTGTCATTATTTACAATTCAGTTTCCTTATCACTAAAAAAAAAAAAAAAGGAGTTGTAATAAGAGTGTCTACAACATCCCAAATGTTCATCAACTGATGAATGGATAAAGAAAATGTGATATAGTCACACATGGAATATTGTTCAGTCATAAAGAAATAATTATTACATAAGCTACAATATGGATAAGTGTTGAAAACATATGTTAAGTGAAAGAAACCAGTCAGCAAAGACCACATATTTTATTCTGTTTATATAAAATATACAGAGCTAACAAATCTATAGAGATAGAGAGTAGATTACTGGTTACTTAGGGCTTGAGAAGACAGGGAGAGTGAGTGAGGGATAATAACTAAAGAATTTGGAATTTCTAGGTCTATATAGTTTAAACTGATTGATGGTGCTAAAACAGTGTGCCTGCATTCTTGTTGCAAGGGAAACTGGGTGTGTGAATTTTATTATTACTTTGGAAAACTTTCTACTTAAGTATGGAATGTTCTCATATTAATATAGAAAAGCTATTAAAAATTAGTGGGCAGCCATGGATATTATCAGATGACTAGTGCAAGGGCAAGGCATAGACTCCAAGGAAACCTAAAGCCTTAGAGATAAACAAAGGAAGAGGATCAAGAGAAAAATTAAGAGATGAAAGGGCAGTATTGATGGAAAGAAAACCTGACAGTGAAAAAAAAAGTTAGAAAATGGATTAGAGAATTTCAAGGCGGAAGTGACCAAGATAACTGGTATTATCATAAGTCAACTCACATAAAGGCTGAGAATTATCCACTGACGTTAGCCATAGGAGATCATTCAAGTCTTTAGTATGAGGAGGAACTCCAAAGGAAATGGGAGATGCTGGCATAAAGACATGCACGGTCTCAAGACATGGAGATCTAGTTCTAATATGGAGGTATTGTAGTAAACATCGTCACCTTTAGTCCTTGTAAAGTCTCAAGAGGTAGCAACTATTATTACTCCTGTTGTACAGAAGAGCCAACAAGCTGTGATAACCAAGATTATGTAAGGGAGAGATCTGGGTCTTACTTAACCTCAGAGCCAGAAAGAATTCTTAAGCTTTAGATCTCACTGCCAAGATTTTCTAAACTTGTATGAGAGAGAGCGAGAGCGAGAGCGAGAGCGAGAGAGAGAGAGAGAGAGAGATAGCGCACACACGAGAGCTTTCATCCACTGGTTTACTCCCCAGCTCTCCCCCACAGGTAGCAGGAACTCAATTACTTGAGCCATCACCGCTACCTCCCAGGGTTTGCATTGGCAAAAAGCTGAAATCAGGAGTTGGGGCCAGGAAACAAATCCAAACACTCTGATATGGGAGTCAGTCATCTTCACTGGGCCAAATGCTCACTCCTGCCAATATATTATAGTAGCTTTGTGTTTTAGGGAAATCTCCAGAATCAGAAAGTTTCAGAATGGGAAAGGATTTGAATTCTTTTCTTTTTTTGTTGTACTTCTATAGTTACTTCTTAGATTCTTAGAGCTGGAATATTTCTCTATCCTGTCTTCTCATTATACTGTTTATTGCTCTATTATATGCCATTTTGAATTTATTTCTCCCTCTCTCATTTTTTACTTCCCCTGAAAAATCACCCATTCTCTCAACCTTGGGCCATTTGCTTTGACAGTGCTAACTTTACCTTTGTCTCCAGAGCTGGGCAAGTCAGTCAGTCTTGACCATTTAGATCATGGCATCCCTGGGCCACTGTGATACATTTAGGGATAAGCTTGCACTACACTCAGGCCACTGAAAGTCACATCCAAGGCTTATATCATAATATTGTGGAAGAAAAGTCCTATTTTCTGTTAGGCTGGAATCCGAGAGGACACAGGCGTGGAGTTATATGTAATAAGCCACCTTTTTGCCACAAAGAGTCTGAAAGTAAAGCCTACAAATAGGAAAGATTGAGTCCCAATAATATTATTTGAGCCTTTGGAATAAACCTCATTTAAAGACAGCCTTCTGTATTTTTCATTGTATGAATGAATAATTATTTTGCTTGGTTATTTAAGCCAGTTTGAATGGGATTTTCTCTTACTTGATACTAAGAGAAATTTAATGCATGGTTTATCACTGCTTTGAAGTGCTTTATCCCAATTTCTCTTATGCTCCATTCTTACCAATTTCCAAGATGGTATGCCTAAATAAAAGAACAGATTATTTATTTATTTGAAAGGCAGAGTGACAGAGAAGGAAAAAGAGAGAGGGAAAGGTCTGCAGTTTTACTTACCGCAACAGCTAGGGCTGGTCCAGGCCAAAACCTGGAGCCTGGAACTCCACCTTGGTCTCCCACATGGGTGGCAGGTGCTCAAGTACTTGGGCCATCATTTACTGCCTTCGCAGTTGCATTAGCAGTAGTGACAGATCAGAACTGGCATTCTGATTGGTCGCTGCTACTGTAGTGCCACGCCAGCCTCCAGGATGGTATCTTGTTTATAACAAATGCTCAGAAAGTGCCTGATGGATTTAAGAGACATGGTGTAAGCTGATTCCACAACATTCCCTAAAATTTGCCTTACAGAAGCTTCTTTTGTCTCTTAATCACAAAAATAATCTGCAGAAGAAGTTCCAAATATTTGATCTTTCTGTTTGTTTGCATCCATGTTAAACTGGAACTAAGTGTAAATATGTACTTGGAATGTTCACTGCACGCTCCAACAAAACACGTTGGAAAATGCAGAGTGGATTGTTATGTCAAGTGGCTCAATAAAATGGAATGTTTACCGTCTATCCTTTGTGAAAGAAAAAAAAAAAACAAACAGTTTTTCTTTGGCACTTGATTCCTTTCACACAAAACTACATTTTCTCAAATAAAAAAGAGGGCAGAGGAGACTTTTTTGGTTTATTGCTGTGAAAACTTGGGAGGAATTCTGTACCAATATGGCCATGAGCTGTTGCTGTTGTGCACCGTTTAGGAACATTACTCTTTTTGGCGAGGCTCATTAAACCACAATTTGCAGACAGAAAGACTTTCAGAACACATTGAGGTACAATGTTAAATGATGTGTTATAGCTATGGACAGCTGAAAATTCTTGATTTTCTTGTGTTAGTAACCACTGAGATGGTTCTTTCCCATTAAAATATGTAGGGAGAATCTTCTACCATGACCTTATAACAAAAAAGCAAGCAAGCAAGCAAACAACATTGATGGAAATAGAATGAATTGACTATATTAATATTCCAGCTCATAATAATTAGAATTATCACCAATCCTTAGTACTTACCATGTGCCAGACACTGTCTAAAACATTTTGCACTTTTAGGTAACAACCATTATTATCTCCAATTAACAGATATGGATGTAAGGTACATCATGATTAATTAATTTGCTCAGGATCATACAGGTTGCAGTGGAAAAGCTAGGATTTTTACCAAGTAGTCTTGCTCTAGAGCTTTTTTTCTTAAGCATATGGTTTACTATTTCTTGGGGATATTTTCACAGATAAGTTGTCAAGCTTCTGGGATGGTAGGATTAAGGTCTTTTGGAAGGTCACCTTGCAACATCTATTAAATTTTTAATTATATATACTTTTGGTTTAATCTAGGAAATCCTTCTTCTAGGAAATCCTTAATCTAGGAAATCCTTCTTTTATGAAATCCTTCATGTGCTATTATTTCCATATAATATTATTTATTTATAATAACTAATTATTCCATTTATTTATAATTAAAATTAATTATAATAAATATTATTTCCGTATAATATGGAAATAATAGCACATGAAGGATTTGATATAAGAATGTTTACTGCATGAGGTGCTGGCCGTGGCACGCTAGGTTAATCCTCCGCCTGCGGCGCTGGCATCCCATATGGGCACCTAGTTCTAGTCCTGGTTGCTCCTCTTCCAGTCCAGCTCTCTGCTGTGGCCCAGGAGGGCAGTGGAGGATGGCCCAAGTACTTGGGCCCCTGCACCTGCATGGGAGACCAGGAAGAAGCTCCTGGATCCTGGCTTCGGATTGGAGCAGCTCCTGCTGTTGCGGCCATTTGGGGAGTGAACCAACGGAAGGAAGACCTCTCTCTCTCTCATTGTCTGTAACTCTACCTGTCAAATAAATAAATAAATAAATAAATCTTTAAAAAAAAGAATGTTTACTGCAACATTGCTGGTAGGAATTAGAAAGTCCTGACTGCATGTTAATAAAAAAAAATGCTGAATTAAAAGTGACACAATATTTGTCAGGTATATTTGGAATAAATTAGATGAAGATTTATTGACCTGGGGGCTGGCGCCATGGCACAGTAGTTAATCCTCCGCCTGTGGCACCGGCATCCCATATGGGCGCCGGTTCCAGTCCCAGCTGCTTCTCTTCCAATCCAGCTCTCTTCTTTGGCCCAGGAAAGCAGTACAGGATGGCCCAAGTGCTTGGCCCCTGCACCCGCATAGGAAACCAGGAGGAAGCACTGGCTCCTAGCCTTGGTGCAGCTCTGGCTGTTGTGGCCACTTGGGGAGTGAACCAGTGGAAGGAAGACCTTTGTCTCTGTCTCTCCCTCTCACTGTCTGTAACTCTACCTCTCAAATAACTAAATAAAATCTTGAAACAAAAAATATTTATTGAGCTGGAGGCATAATAGGTATAACCATGGTATATCATTAAATAAGGAGAGTAAATAGCAGAGAGCTACATGAAGTGATCCATTTTTTTTTTTCTTTTTGACAGGCAGAGTGGACAGTGAGAGAGAGAAAGAGACAGAGAGAAAGGTCTTCCTTTGCTGTTGCTTCACCCTCCAATGGCCACCGTGGCCGGTGCGCTGCGGCCGGCGCACCGCGCTGATCCAAAGGCAGGAGCCAGGTGCTTCTCCTGGTCTCCCATGGGGTGCAGGGCCCGAGGACTTGGGCCATCCTCCACTGCCTTCCCGGGCCACAGCAGAGAGCTGGTCTGGAAGAGGGGCAACCGGGACAGAATCCGGTGCCCCGACCGAGACTAATACTCAGTGTGCCGGTGCCGCAGGTGGAGGATTAGCCTATTGAGCCACGGTGCCAGCCGAAGCGATCCATTTTCATCAAATAATAAGCAAAGTTATGCATTTCAAAAAGATTATGGAAAAATAGAACTAAAAGATAAATTTAATTTGGTACATATATTTTAAATTCATGCATGGTTTTACATAATATGCATTTTCTAGAAATGTTTTGAAGGTTCTGTGAAGTGTGATGAAGCTTGTATGTGGTTTTATGAGAACTGAATGGAATTAGAATGTATTATGCTATTAGTATTTGTAGGTTGTGGGGTGAAGTGGGTACAGGGAAAATTAAGAAAACAGTAACTAAAACAACACGGAACAAGAGTCATGGCATAATCTAATGTAAACATGTCAAATATAAAATTCCATAGTATTACTGCAAGTATGTAATAGTTTACGAAAAGGTAGATGATAAGAAGGCTAAGTATTAAAACAAACATTAAATTGATTAAATAAAATTGTGCAAAAAACCTTTTTCTTGGATGTTGATTATTTGTTTAATATAGATTTCTATAACAGAGGACCATTACTGGGGGGAAAAAGCATTATAAGCCTTTTGTTAAAAGATTTATTTATTTATTTGAAAGGCACAGAGGCAGAAAGAGAGAGAGAGAGAGGTGTTCTACCCACTGGTTCACTCTCAAGATGGCTACAATGCCTGGAGCTGGGCTGATCCAAAGCCAGGAGCTAGGAGCTTCTTCCAGGTCTCCCACACGGGTGCAGAGGCCCAAACATTTGAGCCATCTTCTATTGCTTTCCCAGGCCATAGCAGAGAGCTAGATCAGAAGAGGAGCAGCTGGGACTTGAACCAGTGCCCATATGTGATGCCGGCACTGCAGGCAGCGGCTTTACCCATCGGCCCCTAAGAATTATAAATCTTGTTATAGAGTAGAAAGTCTGGACCCTAGAGACGAAATTATACAGTGTGGCCAGTTTCTTGCAATGTGAACACAGGCTCTGTGAACTGCGATGAAAGTAGCATTGCCAAGTCTTATGGCTGAGAACTCAAGAGACGATGCAAGGCTGCATCACACTGGGATGAAATTGATTCTGAACATTCTTGATTTGTAACAATTTTAGCCAGAAATTACAGCTATCTTAGATACATATATTTACTAAAGAACCCATGTGTCACCCCAGAGCTTCAGAAACTACTTATTTCCCATGTAAAGACATCTGCCTTATATCCATCCACCAATCAATTCAGCAGTTCAGTCAGCATCAGTTGCGTAACTATTATGTGCTAGGCCATATGTTAGGCACTCTGTCCATGGTCAGGATGCTTCCACAACAGAAGAGAAACTTTTTCTGAGGGCAGGCATTTGGCCTAGTGGTTAAGGAACTGGTTAGGATGCCTGAGTCCCCCAGTGCAGAGGCTGGGTTTGACTCCCAGCTCCAGTTCATGACTCTTGCTAATGTGAACCCAGGGGGGTAACGGTGATGCCTCAAGTGATTGTATTCCTGCCACTCACATGGAAGACCTGGATCGAATTCCCAGTTTCTGGCTTCAGTCCCATGTCTTGTTGTGGGCATCTGAGGAGTGAACCAGTGAATGGGAGCTCTCTCTGTCTCATGCCAAGGATCTTCTCTTACCACTTTCCAACCTCTAACAACACAATTATACTACATTTACAAAGCTTACAGAACACAGTTTGATTTTGAAAGTCTCTTTGTCTTTGGAAATGCTAGTCATTTTGCCTGGAAAACCTGTATCCATCCTCTAAGAATCAATTCAGATGTCTCTTCTGCGAAGCCCTCAGGCACTTTCTCAAAGAATACTGAATTCCTGAAAAATTCCTCCATTCTTGTTGTCAGTACCAGTTTTTGGTACTTGAGTTCCACCATAAATTCAAGAAGTTGGAAGCCGACAAAATAAACCACCTAGGTAATAGTGAAACCCTGAAGACAATGACTAATGGTTCACAGCAAACATGAAATGAGCCTAAGATGACTGTACTTTGATTCAAAGAAAAAATCTACAACACTAGAAAAAGATGATTCAGGTACAAAGTACAGAAAAAGAATCCGAGAAGACAATGAGAACAAATCCCATTCCAGCATTGCCCCAAGTAGTGAAATTGCTGGAGGTATGATCTGAAGAATTTCCATTTCTAATGACAAACCAGTCGCTAGTATCGGAGGAGGATGCAACAGATGATCAAGGTGAACTCCATTAGCAAAACCATTCTTACCGTGATGATATAACAGTCCACCTTAGCAGACCCACAAAGTAATGTGATGATTATAATTAGGCTTACTATGTACCTTAACAACAAGGAGCAAAAGTATTCTTCAATATACAGTATTGTTAGTATTCCAATCTATTTGACAGTTTTATATATCATTGAAAATCATTAAATAAGCATCTGGGGTCAATTTTCAGTGTCCCTATGTATATCACTCATCATGAGTCTTCTAGAAGGCTACTATCATCTCTGGGTACTGATCACAGCAAGACTATGAGTTGGCAGAGCAGGGGGAAAGATCTAGGAAGCTGATAATCATCAAGATGCATATGATGCAGCAGGTTAGACCACTGCCCGGGATGCCAGTATCCATATAGCAACAGTTTAAGTCCCAGCTGCTCCACTTTCTGATCCAGTTTCCCTCTGCTCTGCCAAATCAGAGTCATGCTGTGATCAGTACCTAGAGATGATAGCAGCCTGCTAGACAGACTCGTGATAGGTAAAATACACAGGGACAGTGAAAATTGGAGATGAATGATAATTGAAGTTAAGATAGTAATATGCAATGTAAGAAGGATAGACACGTAAAGGATTACATTTGGGAGCAATGTTTTATAAAGGCTGACCAACAGAAGAAGGAGCAAGATAAGAAAACTGAGAAGAGAGACATTGAGATTCATCATGAGAATCAGGAGAATGGATTGTAATGGAAACAAAGAGAGGAAGGAATTCCAAAAAGCAGACAGTGTTTAGTGATATCAAATACCTAAAAAGAAAGCAAGGGAAACAATGAAAAGTATTCATTGGCCTTGGCAAAAAGATCACTGAAGACCTTTAAAATAACATCAAAGTGTACAAGCATAAAAGCAAAAATAATCAAATAGTACTAGATCAAATTAAAAAGCTTCTGCATGAGCAAAGGAAAGAATCAACAGAATGAAAAGACAAACTATGGAATGGAAGAAAAAGTCTGCAAATCCTATATCTGATTAGCAATTACTGTCTAAGATCTATAAGGAAAAAACAACCTGATTTTAAAATGGACAAAGGATCTGAATAGACATTTCCTCAAAGAAGACATACAAGTGGTCCATGGGTATATGAGAGGTATTCAGTATCACTAATGCAAATCAAAAGCACAATGAGATATTACTTTACACCTGTATTAAAATGGCTATTATCAAAAGAATAAGAAAAAAAAGGTGTTGGTAAAAAAAGTAGAGAAAAAGGAACTCTTGTATATTGCTGGTGAGACTGTAAATTGGCATAGACATTAAGGAAAACAGTAAGGAAGAGAGTCCTCAAAAAATTAAAAATAGAACTACAATATGATCTGGCAATCTCACTTCTGTTTATAAATCCAAAGGAAATATAATTAGTATCTCAAAAAAAGCTGCACTCCATATTCACTGCAGCATTATTGACAGTCATCTAGATATGAAAGCAACCTAACTATCCATTTATAAATGAATGGGCAAGGAAATTGTGAAATATATATGTAATGGAATATTATAAATGTGGAATATTACACAAAATAGAACATTATTTAGCTTATTCAGCCATATAAAAGGAAACATCATTTGCAACAATATGGGTGAAACTTAAGGGCATTATACTAAGTGAAATAAGTCTTACTTATATGTAGAATTACAAAATAACAAGCCCATGGAAACAGAGTGTGAAATGTAGATTGTGGGGGTGGGGGATACAGAGGTGGATGAATAGGGGAAATGAAGAGATATTGGTCAAAGGGTAAAAACTTTCAGTTATAAGATGAGTAAGTTGTGGGGTTCTAATGATGTACAGCATGGTGACTATAAAAGTGCCATACTGTATATTTGAAATTTGTTGAGAGATCTTTAATGTTTTTACCACACACTCACAAAAAAGGTAACTAGGTAAAGTGATATACCTGGTAACCAACTTTATGGCAGTAATCATTTCATAACATTGATGTATATTAAGTCATCATATTGCATACCTTAAATTAATATAATTTTACTTTCAAAAGAAAGGTAACTGTGAGGAGATGATTATATTGATTTACTTGACTTTAGTTATATTCTACTATGTGTATGTACATCAACACATCATATTGTATACCTAAAGACCAGGAAAACCTACTTAAATTGAGAAAAAGCACAGTAAAGTGTGTGGAGCATTGGCACTGAATTGTAATCAGTTAAAGTGTGAACCTAGGGGGATTCCAAGATGGTGGAATAAGGAACAATGTACTGCACTATGCTAGGGATAAATAGTAAAAATAAAATAAATAAAATAAAATAGTGTAGGACATATACCCTCAGGGGAGAATTAGAGAGAAAATTACATTAAAAATTATACAACAGGAAGAGGAATGCCGTGGACCTGTGTGGACGGTACAGATATGCAGCATGAACACATGCAGAACACATGACTGCAGCTGCCAAGAGCTAGAGCGGGCTACAGCTTGGAGATGGAGGTGAGACTAGACTGCAGGAACCCATGGTGATACAGCTGAAGGGAGAGCATGGCTGAGTCCAGACTGGAACCCTGGGGGCTAGCAGATACCAGTGGACCCAGTGGAAATAAAAGGGGCACATTTATCTTACCCCATCCTCCCCACAATAGTGTCTGCCGCCCGACTGAGAAAGGGCGGGAGCCATTTTGGGCTTGGGTGGCATCTGTGGAAGCCTTTCTGTGTTTGCAGAGCAACTGGCTGAGAAAGGACAATACCTTCTTGGCAGTATTGGGAGCAGTGGTGGGGAGAGGGCAACATGTGGCCAGTGGCTTTTGTGTATGTGTGTGATCCAGAGATTCTAGTGGGAGGAAAAGTCCGTAGTCCTCACTGACTTTGAGCCTGACTGAGAGGACTGACAGGTGGCTGGGCACACATGTAGGACTGAGAGGTGTCCCATACTCCCAACGTACCACAGGCTCTAGGGCTCAAGCTGCCTAGGCAGAGCTGACTCAAGAAACATCAACCTCTCTGTGGACCAGAGAGGCCGGCAGGGCAGAGCAGAACCTCTGCACCCAGCAACTGTGGAAGCCTTGTGTGCTGAGACTGTGGGGACTCAGTGGCTACATGAGAGGGTGCAGGGTGTAGCTGGGTCTCTGGGCAATCACTGGGTTTGGTTTCACATGCTTGGAGCTCTTCCGTTGCCCAGAGAGGGTCACTGCAGTGGTATCCATGCTCAGAGTAAGGAGTGCACAGATCATTTGTGTGGTTCATAGAGTGCTGTGGATGAGTGTTGAACCCACTGGAGGCTAATACCCTGGCAGTGCTCAGTTTGTAGGAGAGGAGGTAAGGGGGTGATCACACCAAAAAAGGTGACCATTACCCTGTTCTCTTAACAAGAGGAGAGTTACCACTCCCAACTTGGGTGTTATCCTGGATACTTGCCCCACACTAGAGCACTGAACAGAGCTCCCTGGCCACACCCAGCATACACCTCTTTTTTTTTGGATAGGCAGAGTTAGTGAGAGAGAGACAGAGAGAAAGGTCTTCGTTGCCCGTTGGTTCACCCCCAAATGGCCGCTATGGCCGAAGCGCTGTGTCAATCCGAAGCCAGGAGCCAGGTGCTTCCTCCTGGTCTCCCACGCGGGTGCAGGGCCCAAACACCTAGCCCATCCTCCACTGCCTTCCCTGGCCACAGCAGAGAGCTGGACTGGAAGATAGCAACCGGGACAGAATCCGGTGCCCCAACCAGGACTAGAACCCAGAGTGCTGGTGCCGCAGGTGGAGGATTATCCTATTGACCGCAGCACCGGCCCAGCATACATCTCTTGGTATTCACTGAAAGTGCAGACATTCTACTAATCCACAGAGGCATAATTCAAAGATAAAAGCCATCAGAGGCGGGTGCCGTGGCTCAACAGGCTAATCCTCCTCCTTGTGGCACCGGCACACTAGGTTCTAGTCCCGGTTGGGACGCCAGATTCTGTCCTGGTTGCCCCTCTTCCAGGCCAGCTTTCTGCTATGGCCCAGGAGTGCAGTGGAGGATGGCCCAAGTGCTTGGGCCCTGCAGCCGCATGGGAGACCAGGAGAAGCACCTGGCTCCTGCCTTCGGATCAGTGCAGTGCACCGGCTGCAGCGCGGCGGCCATTGAAGGGTGAACCAACGGCAAAGGAAGACCTTTCTCTCTGTCTCTCTCTCTGACTGTCCACTCTGCCTGTCAAAAAAAAAAAAAAAAAAAAAGCCATCAGAGGAAAAAACCAACAAGTAACTCCACAAATGCCTAAAAATAAACATAGAAATTCAAGAAACAAGAATAACAAAGACATATGATACCCCTCCCCAAAGGAACACAACATTTCAATATTAGAATGTGAAGATGAAGAGATTGATGAAATTTTGGAAATGGAATTCAAAAGATTCATCATGGAAGACCAAGTTTCTGCTAATAATAATTGATAGAATTAAAAAGCAGAGAACCATCCAACATGGGAAGCAGGACACAGCAGACTCATAGAATGACAAATACCCTAAATAGCACTCTAACCTCAGAATAAGCTCTTAAGGCATTCAGATATGGCCCAAAAGCCCATGAGAGCATTTCAGGCATGGAAAGCCAAGACACTGTGGCAAAAAATGACCTACATGAAAGAACTCTGTGAGATCCCGGTGGAAAGAAGGGACCATTAAAGAAGGAGGTACCTTTCTCTGAAGGGAGGAGAGAACTTCTATTTTGATTATGGCCTTGACTAAATAATGTTGGAGTTTGTGGACACGAGAGGCTTCCATAGCCCTGGCAGCTTATGACAATAGCCTCGGGTGATCACTGACATCATAAATAAGAGTGTCAATTGTTAAATCCACAACAGGAGTCACTGTGTACTTGTTCCCCATGTAGGACCTCTGTCCTTAATGTGTTGTATTATGAGAGTTAACAGTAAAACTAGTCTTCAAACAGTACATCATACTTTGTGTGTCTGTGTCAGTGTAAACTATTGAAATATTTACTTAGTATAGAGTTGACCTTCTGTATATAAAGATAATTAAAAATGAATCTTAATGATGAATGGGATGGGAGAGGGAGTAGGAGGAGGGATGGTTTGGGGGTGGGAGGGCGGGTATGGGGGGAAGAACCATTATAATCCAAAAGTTGTACTTATGAAATTTATATTTATTAAATAAAAGCTTTCTATTAAAAATGAATAAATACACACAAACAAAAGATTAATCATAGGATAACTCAAAAGAAATCAGAAACAAATCCATGAACTAAAGAAAACCATACATGACATGAATGAAACATTTTCCCATGAAATTGAGATTTTTAAGATAAATCAAAATGAAATACTAGAAATGAAGAATTCAATAGATCAAATAAAAATATGGTGGAAAGCCTTAACAACAGATTTTGTGAAGCAGAAGAAAGAACATCTGAGCTAGAAGATAAATCCTTGGAAATCTTTCAGTAAGATTAAAGAAAAAGAAACAGAAGAAATTAGAAAACTCTAAAACAGTGTTGGAGAGTTATAGGATACTATCAGATGACCCAAAATATGGGTCATAGGAATTCCTAAAGCTGTGGAAAGAGAGAATGGACTAAAATGCCTACTTAGTGAAATAATTATAGAAAACATAATCAATTTGGAGAAAGAAAAGAATGTCCAAGTATAGGAAGCACATAGAACTCCTGATAGAAATGACCAGAAAAGATCTTCACCATAACACATTGTAGTCAAGCTTTCAACAGTAAAACATAAAGAAAATATTCTAAAACTTGCACAAGAGAAATGCCAGATTACTTTCAGAGGATCTCCAATTAGACTCAGAGCTAACTTCTCATCAGAAGCCCTACAAGGTTGGAGAGAACATAGTTCAAATCTTAAGAGATATAGTCCAAATCTTATGAGAAAAAAACTGTCAACCCAGAATACTGTACCTTGCAAAGCTCTCATTTATGAATGAGGGTAAAATAAGGACCTTCCATAAGAAACAGAAATTGAAAGAATTTGTCACCAATTGTCCAGGCTTACAGAAGATGCTTAAGGATGTGCTACACACAGAAACACAGAAAGATAGGTATCACTATGAAAGAATGTGAAGGCAGAAAATCTCCCAGTAAAAGTACAAAGAAAATCCAAAGTAAAAAATACAAATATTTATGGAAAAATGACAGGGCCAACCTGTTACTTATTAATAGTTACCTTGAATGTAAATGCCTCAACTCTCCAGTTAAAAGATACAGACTGACTGAATGGATTAAAAAATAAGACCCAACTACTTGCTGCCTACAAGAAATATATCTCACCAACAAAAATACATATAACTGAAAGTGAAAGGATGGAAAAAGACACTCCATGTTAACAGAAACAAAAAAGGGCAGATATAGCCATCTTAATATCAGACAAAATAGACTTTAACACAAAAACTGTTAAGAGACAAAGAAGGGCACTATGTAATGATGATGGGATCAATTCAGCAGGAAGATGTGACTATGATAAATGTATACACACCCAATTACAGGGCACCAGTCTGTTTTAAAGAAATGTTAATGAATCTAAAGGGAGACATAGATTGCAACACAATAGTAATGGAGGACTTCAACACCCCACTTTCATCAATGGACATATCTATTAAACAGAAAATCAACAAAGAAACAACACAGCTAATTGACACTATGGACCAAATGAACCTAACATAATTACAGAAGTTTTCACCTCATGGTTACAGAATACACAGTCTTCTCATCAGTGCATGGAACTTTCTCTAGGATAGACCACATGCTAGGCCATAAAACAAGTCTCAGCAATTTCAAAAAAATCAAAATCATACCATGCATCTTCTCTAACAACAATGGAATGAAGCTGGAAATCAACAACTCAAGAATCTCTAGATTATATGCAAACACATGGAGACTGAACAACATGCTCTTGAATGAACATTGGATCATAGAAGGAATCAAAATAGAAATCAAAAAATTTCTGGAAACAAATAAAGATGACAATATCTCATATCAAAACTTATGAGATACAGAAAAAGCAGTGTTAAGAAGGAAGTTTATAGCAATTGGTGCCTACATGGAAAAACTGGAAAGGTACCAAATAAATGAGTTATCAATGCATTTCAAGAACCTAGAAAAACAACAAAAATCCAAACCCCATATTAGTAGGATGAAAGAAATAATTAAAATTAAAGAAATAAACAAAACTGAAACAAAAAAATATAAAAGGTCACTGAAATGAAGAGCTATTTTAAAAATAAATAAGCAATATTTATATACCATTGGCCCAACTATCCAAAAAAAGATGGAGAAGACCCATATCAATAGAGTCAGAGATGAAAAAGGAAATGTAACAACAGATACCATAGATATAAAAAGAACCATCACGAATTACTAAAAACAGCTGTATGCCAACACATAGGGAAACCAATAAGAAATGGACAGATTCCTAGACACATACAATCTATCAAACCTGAGTCATGAAGACACAGAAAGCCGAAACAGATCAATAACCAAGATGGAGATTGAATCAGTAATAAATGTCCTATGATCAAATAAAAGCCAGGACTGGATGGCTTTACTACTAAATTCTACCAGATATTTAAAGAACTAATTCCAATTCTACTCCAGCTATTCAAAACAACTGAAAGGGAAGGACTCCTCCCAAACACCTTCTAGGAAGCCTGCAATACCTTAATTTCTAATCCAGAAAAATATAACAGAGAAAGAGAACTATAAACCAATATCCCTGATGAACATAGATACAAAAATCCTCAACAAAATGTTAGCTAATTGAATCCAACAACACATCAGAAAGATCATTCACCTGGATCAAGTGGGAATGTTTCCCTGGTAAGAAGGGATGGTTCAACATTTGCAAATCAATCAATGTGATATATCACATTAAAAAACCTGAAGAGGCCGGCGCTGTGGCTCACTAGGCTAATCCTCTGCCTTGCGGCGCCAGCACACGGGTTCTAGTCCCAGTCGGGGCACCGGATTCTGTCCCAGTTGCCCCTCTTCCAGGCCAGCTCTCTGCTGTGGCCAGGGAGTGCAGTGGAGGATGGCCCAAGTGCTTGGGCCCTGCAGCCGCATGGGAGACCAGGAGAAGCACCTGGCTCCTGCCTTCGGATCAGCACGGTGTGCCGGCCGCAGCGCGCCTACACGGCGGCCATTGGAGGGTGAGCCAACGGCAAAAGGAAGACCTTTCTCTCTGTCTCTCTCACTGTCCACTCTGCCTGTCAAAAAGAAAAAAAAAAAAAAACCTGAAGAAAAAAACCATATGATTATCTTAATAGATACAGATAAAGCATTTGATAAAATACAACATCCTTTCATGATGAAAACCTTAAGCAAATTGGGAATAGAAGGAAAATTCCTCAGCACAATCAAGGTGATTCATGACAAACCCATGTATGGAATCCTACTGAATGGGGGAAAAGCTGGAAGCATTTTCCCTAAGACCTGGAACCAGACAAGGATGCCCACTCTCTTCATTGCTATTCAATATAGACCTGGAAGTTTTAGCCAGAGTTATTAGGCAAGAAAAAGAAATCAAAGGATAGAAACTGGAAAGGAGGAATTCAAAACTATCTCAATTTCCAGATGACATGATTCTACATATACGGGATCCAAACGACTCCACTAAGAGACTACTGGAACTCATAAAAGAGTTTGGTAAAGTGGCAGGATATAAAATCAACAAACAAAAATCAACAGCCTTTGCCTATACAGACAACACCACAGCTGAGATAGAACTTTTAAGAATAATCCCATTGACAATAGCTACAAAAAATTGGAATAAATTTAACCAAAGTTGTCAAAGATCTTTACAATGAAAATTACAAAATATTAAAGAAAGAAATACAAGAACACCAAGAAGTGGAAAAATCTTCCATGTCATGGATTAGAATAATCAATACCATCAAAATGTCCATACTACTAAAAGCAATTTACATTTCAATGCGATACCAATCAAAATAGCAAGGATATTCTCAGATATAGAAAAATGATGCTAAAATTCACATGGAAACACAAGAGACCCTGAATAGCTAAAGCAATCTTATACAACAAAAACAAAGCTGTAGGCATCACAATACCAGATTTCGAGACATACTACAGGGTAGGTGTAATCCAAATAGCCTGCTACAGGCACAAAAACAGAAGTATAGACCAATGGAACAGATTAAAATATCCAGAAATCAATCCATACATCTCTAAGCAACTTATCTTCAACAAAGGAACTGAAATCAATTCCTGGAGCAAGGACTTTCTCTTCAACAAATGGTGCTGGGAAAACTGGATCTCTGTGTGCAGAAGTATGAAAGTAGACCCCTACCTTACACCTTACACAAAAATCCAGTCAATATGGATCAAAGACATAAATCTACAACCTGATGCAATCAAATTATTAGAGAACATTGGGGAAACTCTACACGACATTGGCAACTGTTACAAAAAATGATACTGTCTTTTGCAACAAAATGATTGCAATTGGAAATCATTATATTTAGTGAGATAAGCCAGTTCCAAAAAGACAAATTCCATATGTTTTCCCTGATCTGAGGTAACTATTAGAGGTCCTAAAATGCAATGGAATGAAATGAGCACTTTGAGATTTGATAACTGTTTACAGCCCTTGTCTCTTCTGTTGAGGAATAGTTTTTTTTTTCTTTCTTCATACTATTTGTTGAACTCTTTTACTTAGTGTAGGGTTAACTTTATGTTCATTAAGTAAACTGAAAGCAGATCTTTAAAAATTAAGAGTGGGAATGGGAAAGGGAGGAGGAAGAAGGGTTGGAGCATGAGTGGAGGAAGGGTAGGGTGGGAAGTATCACTCTGTTCCTAAATCTGTATATATGAAATACATGAAACTTGTACAACAACTAAAAATAAAAAAAAAGATTTTACTCAGAAAAAATAAAGTATGAACATAAGGTCAGGATAAAGATATGCATAAAGAAATTTAATAATGAAGGGAATACTAAGTAGTGGTAGCTAGCTTTGTTGAGTGCCTGTTGGTGACTTCTAATTTTATTTTATTTATTTATTTATTTATTTTTTAAATTTTTGACAGGCAGAGTGGACAGTGAGAGAGAGACAGAGAGAAAGGTCTTCCTTTTGCTGTTGGTTCACCCTCCAATGGCCGCCACGGTTGGCGCGCTGCGGCCGGCGCACCGCGCTGATCCGATGGCAGGAGCCAGGTGCTTCTCCTGGTCTCCCATGGGGTGCAGGGCCCAAGGACTTGGGCCATCCTCCACTGCACTCCCTGGCCACAGCAGAGAGCTGGCCTGGAAGAGGGGCAACTGGGACAGGATCGGTGCCCTGACCGGGACTAGAACCCGGTGTGCTGCAGGAGGGAGGCACTTCCTCCTGGTCTCCCATGTGGGTGCAGGGCCCAAGCACCTGGGCCATCCTCCACTGCACTCTCGGGCCACAGCAGAGAGCTGGACTGGAAGAGGGGCAACCAGGACAGGACCGGCGCCCCAATGGGGACTAGAACCGGTGTGCCGGCGCCACAGGTGGATTAGCCTAGTGAGCTGCAGCGCCAGCCGACTTCTAATTTTATGAACTATATATGATTCTTATCCCCTCTTATGCATCAGAAACACACTTAGGATGTTAAGTAAGTTGCTAACTAACACATTGCAATGCATGACTCAGACCTACTGTTGAATGACCCAAACCCAACATCTTTGCCACCACAGTGGGCCACAGGAGAAGTAGGAGCCGGGGGTACTTCTGTTCGTATGGTCATAAAATTATAAAAGGGATGCTGCTCCTTACAAAATGAAATGATAGATTTAGTTTTGTAATAACAAAAATTCTGATCTTATGGCAAGAATCAATTGAGTCTTCCAAATAGCAAAACTTTGTTTTTTCAAATATAAACCATGTGCTGCACATATACACTTTAAACCATAAACTTGAAGCAGAATTGAGGTCTAGCGTCAACTTCCTAGACCTCCAAGGCAAAGCAGCAGAAATACAGAGTGGAGAAGAGTTACAGATCTACCTTAACGTTCCTGACCTGTGCTGGAAGGAGCCCAGAGGGTGTTTTGATTATAGTGTTCCTGAGGACATTCAGGTCCATTCCTGAGTCAGCCTTGAGAGTCTGCTTCATACTGGGACGCTGTTTTCTCCAGACTCAATCTGGAAAGTCTGGAACTCTCAATGCCTCTTTATTTTTTTCTTAAGATTTATTTTTTATTTATTTGAAAGGCAGAGTTATACAGAGAGGAAGAGGAGACACACACACACACACACACGCACAGAGAGAGAGAGAGAGATCTTTCATCGGCGGGTTCACTCTCCCAATGGCTATAACCACTAGAGCTGGGCCAGGCTGAAGACAGGAGACAGAGCTTCTTCCACACCTCCCATATGGGTGCAGGAGCCCAAGCATGTAGGCCATCTTCCACTGCAATCCCATGCCATTAGCACGGAGCTGTACTGGAAGAAGAGCAGCCGGGTCGCAAACTGGTTCCCATATGGGATGCTGGTGTCCTGCAGGTAGAGGCTTAACCTGCTATGCCACAATGCTGGCCCCAAATTCTCAATGCTTCTACAAAGTGGACTTCCTGAAGTCTCTTGATCTCATGAAGCACTCATCACAAGCTGGCCATGTGCCACATGCTCTGACGGTACAAAGCTGCTGCTATTGGTAATAATAAAGAAGATGAAACAAATGTAACTCAAGTCACCACACTGGATTCCAAATTTAATCAGATTCCTTGGATTAGCTACTTCATTTGACTTCACTAGCGGAAAGTCTAATATCTTTCTTACCTAGATTGTTTAATAATTCAAAAAATTTCCTCAAACCAAAGGGTTATGTCCCAATTCTAAAAGCTGGGTTCAGGGAAAACCAGTGAGTTAATCAACCCAACTGTTTCATTGTTTAGTTATAGTCACACCAGTTCTTTGCTATGTCTTGAGTCAACTGGGCTTGTCTCCTGCTAAAGTGATCCTGCTGCTGGTCCAGAACCTGTCTCAGTTGCCGGGTGCCTTAAGTTGTGCCTTCAAGGTTGAGATCCTCATTTTGTTTATTTATTTATTTATTATTATTTTTTTGACAGGCAGAGTGGACAGTCAGAGAGACAGAGAGAAAGGTCTTCCTTTGCCGTTGGTTCACCCCCCAGTGGCCACTGCGGCAGGTGCACCACACTGATCCAAAGCCAGGAGCCAGGTGCTTCTCCTGGTCTCCCATGCGGCTGCAGGGCCCAAGCACTTGGGCCATCCTCCACTGCACTCCTGGGCCACAGCAGAGAGCTGGCCTGGAAGAGGGGCAACCGGGACAGAATCCGGCGTCCCAACCGGGACTAGAACCCGATGTGCCAGTGCCGCAGGTGGAGGATTAGCTTATTGAGCCGTGGTGCCGGCCAAGATCCTCATTTTGAAAGAAGCTACTTGTTGGGGCTGGCACTGTGCCATAGGGGGTAAAGCCGTTGCCTGCAGTGCCATCATCCCATATGGGCACTGGTTTGAGTTCCGGCTGCTCTGCCTCTGATCCAGCTCTCTGCTATGGCCTGGGAAAGCAGTGGAAGTTGGCCCAAGTCCTGGGTCCTCTGAACTCACATGAGAGACCTGAAAGAAGCTTCAGGCCCCTGGCTTCAGATTGGCACAGTTCCGGCCATTATGGCCATTTGGGAAGTGTACCAATAGATGGAAGACCTCTCTCTCTCTCTCCCTCTCTCTCTCTCTCTCTTCCTCTGCCTTTCAAATCAATCAATCAATATTAAAAAAAAAAAAAACAATGTGTTAAGAGTTGGACTCTAAGTATATAAGTTTGATATCTGGAAAATGAAATGTATCTTGACCTAATTATTTGGTTTATTACAGCAATATCTTCACTACATTAAGATTTAATGTTAGTCTCTTAGTTTTTATAGCATACTGGTATTAAAAATCCATTTGAAGAAGAAGAAAGTTGAGATCCTCAGCACACACGGTACACACACAGTGTGTTCCATAATTATTTCCCAAAGGCATCCAGCTTCAGATAGAAAGCATTGCTGGGTGTAGTGCTGGCAGGCAGATCTCTCCTCTGGCAAGTGCCTCTCTAGGGCTCTTGTCCTTCTTTCATGCTAATAGATTTCAGTGGGTACCATCCAATCCACTGGGGTCCAAAACTCTAGAACCTTAAAGAGAAAAGGCTAAACTCTCCTTTCTTTTTCTCTTCACAGGGCTGCCTCCTTGCACAGCTCCAGGCAGACCATCCACATTATGCTCTTGGAATATGTCCATCCCAACAGACTACAACATGAATTGTGCCCTTTAAGCCTGAGCAACTCAGCACTGACTCATGTACCTAACTCTCAACTCCAGCTTTCTAGATAAGGAGAATGGGAAAGAACAGATATTTCAAGACTAAGCCATGGTATTATTTCCTTCTTCCAAGCAGTCTCTTGTACTTGTGTAATTCACCCAAGTAATTCTTGTGAAATAAAGATCTGCTTCAATAAGGGTTTCTGAAGCTTTCATTTTTGTAAAATAAAATATATTTTCTGCTTCTCCAGGCACCCTATTAACAAATATTAGCTACATTTATTTAGCAGACATGGTATTAGTATTAGATATGCATTATCTCATCTCTCTTGAAGAATTCTAATGAGTGTAGCTAAAAGGTACAGAATTTATAGTACAAGGTAGAATGTGATAAAGTTTACATGAGTGAGGTAAGTGCAAAGTACCAAGGGAGCTCCGAGGAGGGAGAGGTTACTCTTACAAAGAGAAACTATTCAATCAACATTTAACACATAATTATTGTGTGCCCTTTACACCCTGGTCTCAAGAAGCTCACAGGTCATAGAAACATATACTCTTGACAGCGCAGCGCCATTTGATGACCGCAATGAGGCCATTAGAGCAGGCTCCTTAGAAGAGGTGGCACATGAACTACAAGCACGGATGGCTTGAGGGGCTTATGAACAGACCAGGATGGGGATCTCTAAAATCCCAGGGTTACACCTGGATCTCATTACACCAGCCCCATCCTCTGGAAGACAGACAGAAACAAGGACTTGTTAATTTCCCCATTCATTTTTCCTGCGAGGCCCTAATTTTGAAGGCTCTAATGGTAACCAGTCTTTCCCTCTGTGGAACTGGCTTTTCTCCCACTGCAGATTGCACAGCACTTTTCCTTACTTAACTCCATTCAGTCTGTGACCTCCTCTCCAATTTACCAATTCTGATTCACATGCTCCAACTTTCTCCCACAGAGAAGAAACAGCCAACTTTTGGACTTCCAAACCTCCTGGAAAGAGGCCAAGCTTCCATAAAATCAAGAATATTATTGTGCGAATTAAAATGTTCACATGGTATCAACCATGCATTTACTCCAACATTTATTTTGGAAAATATTACATTTGGAAAATGGGACGCATTCCAGAGCATTCTTTTACCTTGAAATATCAGTAGACACAAGGGTATTTTGAGATCATTTCTTGTCCAAAAGTTAGCAAGTGATCTGTTCAATTAGATACATAAAATTGCCTTAAACAACATTAGTTAAGGACTTTGGGGCTAAAAAAATTCCTATAGAGCAGTTGTTGAGAAATTTGGGACAAAGGGCTGCAATTCTAACTCACTGATGCAAAATTTCAAAATGCCTTTAAGTTAAATCCCAGTTGGCTCTTATTTTTCATTTCTCCTGCAATCACTGATGATTAGACCTTGCTCAGTTGCACTTTTTCCAAGATCTTACATTCTTCAAACTCCATCTCTCCAACTGCAAGAGACAAAGAGGTCTGGAGCTCTTTACAGAGCTATACCTAAACCCTAAAGTTCCAGGCACTCAGGGGCCCAAGGAGCCCACATATTTCTTTCGTATTCTCAGGTAGCCTTTTGTACTCTGGTTTTGTAATGATAAAGCCACAAGGAGAGAGGGCTGTGGAGTCAGATGTATCAGGAAGATCTTATTGCTACACTGTTTTCTTCAATGCAGTTAATTTCTAGTGCCTATGATAGATTTATAGCAGCTACAATACTAGTGAGACTAGAAAACCTTGAGAAAAAAAAGACTAGAATGATGAAAAAGTTGCATGCAGTCCTTCTGTGTGTTCTTTCAGGCTTTGACTTTTTTTTTTTAAGATTTATTTTATTTATTTGAAAGGCAGAGTTGCAGGAGGATGGGGGGAGAGAGAGAGAGAGAGAGAGAGAGAGAGAGAGAGATTCCATCCGTGGGTTCACTCTCCAAATGGCCACAATGGCTGGGGCAAGGTCAGGTTGAAGCCAGGAGCCAGGAGCTTCATCAGTGTCTCCATATGGGTGCGAGGGCCCAAGCACTTGGGCCATACTCTGCTATTTTTTTTTCCCAGACATATTAGCAGGGGACTGGACTGGAAATAGAGCAGTCCAGATTTGAACTGGTGCCCACATGTACTTAACCCTTGAGCCACAGTGTTGGCCCCAAGGCTTTGAATTTCTTTTCAAAAAATATTTACTTATTTATTTATTTGAAAGATGAGCAAGAGAGAGAGAGGGAAAGACAGAGAGAAAGATGTCTTACATCTGCTGGTTCACCCCCAAATGGCTACAATGGCCTGGGCTGGGCCAGGCTGAAACCAAGAGCCTGGAACTCCATCTGGGTCTCCCACAAACGTGGCAGGGGAACAACCACTTGGTCAGACTTTGCAATTTGAAGGACTGAAACTCAACACTGACCATAATCCAATCTAGAAGACAGAAGGCCCAGTACATGCAAGTTCATGCACACACATAGAATCAAGTTAAAACGTCATGTTAAAAATAGCAAGTTTAACGATGCATCCTAAGTTCAATTTTTGGGGAAAATGTAAATATACTTACACATAACTGATTGCATATGCTTAGAAAAATGATGAGGAATTCAGAAGAAGTTATAACTGCTGCTATTTTGGGGTGATAGAATTAACAGGGATTTTGGCTGTCTACATTGTAGATAATAATAATTGAACTAAAATATACTAATATTAACATTTTAATAATATTAACATGAATCTTTTTCTAACAAACTAATTGGCTTAGAAGTATCATGCCCTTGTTTACTTGCTATTGTCCTCAAAACATTTTCTGGATATTCTTTATAGACCAACACTTAACTTCACACTGACCGGAACAGCTAATTTACACCCCAACCCAACAGATAACGTTTGTGGGAGGTTCTCAGGTTTAGTATTTTTAGCTTTTTTTTTTTTTTTTCTTAAGATTTATTTTGGTTTGAGGCATGTTTCTGACTCAGCCTCAGGCAGGATTTCTGGTCTTCCAATCTGAGCTGATCTCTCAGCTGGAGCAGGGACAGGAGCCATGGGTCCTTGTCAGCAAGGGAGCAAAGAGGGCAGAGACTCCAAGGAGCCCCAGACAGGTTCTACAAACAGGACTGGCTGTGGGCAGGCCTATGGGGACACAATCACGCTACAATGAAAGTGCCACATAACGATGGTCAGAGCCCTCCCCCAGGGATTGCCTCCTGCTCTGCAATTCGGATGTCTGGTCAGAGGGGCCTCTGTGCAGCCTTGTGCTGAGAGTGAGGGGCTTCCTCAGCCAGAAACACTGTTTGAGCAAGGGGTCTGAGAGTCCTGAGACGCTCATCACAGATGCTGCCCAGGGATGTAAGGAGCTGGGGGTGGGCAGTGGCCTGGATTATCAGTCTGACAGTCGGGGAGAGAGAGAGAGCAGAGCAGAAGGGACATCCAGAGATGGGATGCATGCAGCAAAGGATTCAGGTCCACTCAGATGGTGCCGTGCCCTGGCAAGTTAAGACGCAGAAGAAACCTAATGATGTCAGCAGTGCCAGAAGTTCTCTGCTTGCCTGCAGGGGAAACATCCAAGTAACTACTGCAGGGAGAAGCCATATGAATGTGAGGAGTGGGGGAAGGTCTTCAGGCTGTGCTCACAGCTTCATCAGCATCAGAAAATCCACACGGGAGAGAAGCTGTTTAAATATCTTGAGTGTGGGCTGGCGCTGCGGCTCAATAGGCTAATCCTCTGCCTGTGGCGCTGGCACACCGGGTTCTAGCCCCGGTTGGGGCGCTAGATTCTGTCCCGGTTGCTCCTCTTCCAGGCCAGCTCTCTGCTATGGCCCGGGAGTACAGTGGACGATGGCCAAAGTCCCTGGACCCTGCACCGCATGGGAGACCAGGGGAAGCACCTGGCTCCTGGCTTCGGATCAGCGTGGTGCGCCGGCCGCAGCGCGCTGGCCGCGGCGGCCATTGGAGGGTGAACCAACGGCAAAAGGAAGACCTTTCTCTCTGTCTCTGTCTCTCTCTCTCTCACTGTCCACTCTAAATAAATAAAAAATAAATGTCTTGAATGTGGAAAAGCATTCTGGCTGAGCTCAAAATTTATACAGGTTTGAGGAATGTGGAAAAACCTTTGGTCAGAGCTCAAGCCTCATCTACCATCAGAAGATCCACATAGGAGAGAGACCCTATGGTTGTCCTGAGTGTGGAAAAGCCTTTAGTCAGCAGAGTTGGTCAGACACCAGTGGACTCAAACCTGAGAGAGGCCATACCAGTGCAAGGAGTGTGGGAAGGTCTTTAGCCCAAGCTCAGCTCTAGCTCAGCATCAGAGGATGCATGGGAGGAAAATCTCAAATCCCAAGAAGCTCCAATAGTCCAAGCCCAGTTGCACACCAGAGAATCCACTCTGCAGAGAAGCCATTTAAGTGTAATGAATGTGGGGAAGCTATTAGATGCATCTTTCACCTTAGTTAGCATCAGCTGATCCACACTAGAGAGAAACCTTATAAATGCAACAAGTGTATAAAAGCATTTGGTTGTAGCTCAGGGTTTATTCGCTGTCTGAGAACTTGTACTGGGCAAAAGCTATTTAAGTGCAATGGGTGTAGAAAAGGTTCACATCTTATTCAGGGATCACATCTTTTTCTTTTCAACTTTTGTTTCATAAATATAAATTTCCAAAGTACAACTTTTGAATTAGAGCAGCTTCCCCCCCCCCATAACCTCCCTCCCACCCACAACCATCCCATCTCCCACTCCCTCTCCCATCCCATTCTTCATCATAATTCACTCTCAATTATCTTTATATACCAAAGATCTACTTAGTATATACTAAGTAAAGATTTCAAGTTTGCACCCACACAAACACACAAAGTATAGAGTACTGTTTGAGTAGTAGTTTCACCATTAATTCACAACACATTAAGGGCAGAGATCCTACATGGGGAGTAAGTGTACAGTGACTCCTGTTGTTGATTTAACAATTGACACTCTTATTTATGATGTCAGTAATCACCCGAGGCTCTTGTCATGAGCTGCCAAGGCTATGGAAGCCTCTTGAGTTCACCAACTCTGATCTTATTTAGACAAGGCCATATTCAAAGTGGAAGTTCTCTCCTCCCTTCAGAGAAAGGTACTGCCTTCTTTGATGGCCCGTTCTTTCCTCTGGGATCTCACTCACAGAGATCTTTCATTTAGGTCATTTTTTTTTCCCCACAATGTCTTGGCTTTCCATCAGGGCTCACATCTTATTCAGCATCAGCAAACCCACACTGGAGAGAAACCTTGTGTTTGTAATGACTGGAAAAGCCTTCAGCCTCAGCTCGAGCCTCATTTACCATCACAGAATCTGCAATGCCTGGAAAAGCCTTCAGTATAAGCACACAACTTACAATACACCAAAGGGTTCACACTGGAGAGAGACCCTATAAATGGAATGAATGTGGAAAAAACCGTTAGTCAGAATTCTACCCTTTTCTAAGCAGATCGTTCATGTGGGAGTGAACCCCTTTGAGTGCAGTGAGTGAGCTTCAGCTGGAGCTCCTCTCTTATTAAACACCAGAGAATACACACAAGAGCCCCGTGGTACCAAGAATATGGGAACACCCTGGAAAGTTCCGCATTTGTGAGCCCTAAGAAAGTTAACACTGTAAAGAAACTGCATCAGTGTGATGAATGCAAGAAAATATTCAAGTGGAGCTCACACCTAATTATATATCAGAGAATTCACACTGGGGAGAAGACTTACAAATCCAATGACAGTGGCAAAGCTTTTCATTGGATCCCAAATTCAGCATCTGAAAATTCATGTGGGATAAACCATTTACCTATATAAATGTGAATAAACCTTTAACCTTAACTTACTGTTTTATATAGAATCATGTGTACTGACAATTTAGAATGTTAGGAACAATTCAGAATTGCACTGTTGAGAAAGAGTATCAAACTTCAAAAAAAATTTATTTTATTTACTTGAAAAGGGGAGGGAGAGAAATATCTTTATTGACTTGTCCACTCCTGAAACAGCAGCAATGGTCAGGGCTGGGCCAGGCTTTCAAAGCCAAGAGATTGGAACTCCACCTGGGTCTCCCTCATGGAAGGCAGGGGGCCCAAGCACTTGGGACATCTGCTGCTGCCTTCTCAGGCACACTAGCAGGAAGCTGAGTCAAAAGTGGTGTAGCTGGGACTTGAACTGGCACTCACATGGGATGCCATTGTCACAGGCAGTGGCTTAACTCAGCCACAAAGCCAAACCTTCAAGTTTAGTTTAATAAAGATTCTAGTTTTCATACTTGTGTATACCTTAAACAAGTAGTTCCTTCTGATTCAAATTCCTTTCTTTCTTTTCTCCTGATAAACTCCTATTAATTTTTCCAATACCTAGGTCAACCACTATCTTTCCCCAATTCCTAGTATAAAATTAATAATTTTTACTCTATTCCAGTAGCACTTGCAACATACCTCTTTGAGTTTCATGAGGAGTGTACCTGGGTGGGAAGGTGATGCTGCATGGGAGCGCGAGTATGGTGAGGGGTGTACATACGGGGGGTGATGCATGGCGGTCTGGACTTGAAAGTCAGGTCCTAGATGGGGTAAGAAGTATATTCTCATGGGGTTGAGGTGAGCCCAAGCAAAATAAGAGGTCTCTCTGGATAACAATTTCCTGCTTGACTAGAGTGTTAGGGCCCTGGAGGAGTGAGAACAGTATGTGCCTGGGTGTTGGGGACCAGGTGAGAGATTAGTAAATCAGTAAACTGATTGATAGGAGGTCTCTTATTGTCAGAGAATCACAAATATGGGATAGAAGAAAAGTAGGGTGAAATGATGTTGAATTGGAATGGGAGGCTCTTGGTGCTTTCAATATAGAAATAGATATAGACATAAACATGGATATACATATATTTATATATGTATATACAAATGTATATGTAGTTCTGTCCATTTGAAGGGCTAGAAACATTAATACCCCAGTAGCAAGGGGGGCATACCTTGCATCTTGATATTACTTGTCATTCAAAGAAACCATATTTCTTTGAAGAATTGGTGCATTGTAGTGCTGGGGCAGTGAGATTAAAAATTGAAGCTGGACATCCTGTGTCAAAAAAATAATGTGATGGAGTATTGTGGCTCAGTGGGTTAAGCTGCTCATAGGGATGCCCACAACCCATATCAGAGGGCCTGCGACGGAGTCCCACTTCTGATTCAGTTTCCTGTGAATGTGCATGAGAGATGGCAGAAGATGGTCCAAGTACCTGTGTCCTGGCCATACATATGGGAGACCCAGACTGAGTTCCAGGCTCCTGACTACAGCCTGGCCCAGACTCGGCTGCTGTAGGCATTTAAGGAGTGAACCAGAGGATGAAAGATCTCTCCTTCTTTCTTCCCTCCCCTCTCTGTCTCTCTCTCTCCACTCTTTCTGTCACTCTGCCTTTCAAATGAATAAATTTTTTTTAAATCACTGTTTCTTAAAAATAAAAATTAAAGGCAAGTGTCGCGGCTCAATAGGCTAATCCTCCACCTGCGGTGCCGGCACACCGGGTTCTAGTCCCGGTTGGGGCGCCGGATTCTGTCCCGGTTGCCCCTCTTCCAGGCCAGCTCTCTGCTATGGCCTGGGAGTGCAGTGGAGGATGGCCCAAGTGCTTGGGCCCTGCACCCCATGGGAGACCAGGAAAGCACCTGGTTCCTGGCTTTGGATCAGTGCAGTGAGCTGGCCATAGTGCACCGGCCGCAGTGGCCATCGGAGGGTGAACCAACGGCAAAAGGAAGACCTTTCTCTCTGTCTCTCTCTCACACTGTCCACTCTACCTGTCAAAAAAATAAATAAATAAAAAATAAAAATGAAAAATGAAAAAATTTCAAAATTCAAAATAGGTGTTTAAAAAAGAAAGAACAAGAGGACATGTCTACAGAACATGGGAGCCAGCTTGAGGTAGCTTCCAGTGGCCAGAGTGGGACAATTTAAGCATCCACATGAGTAATGAGGTGTGGCATTTAGCTAGCAGTTAAGATACCCATATCACTCATTTAAATACTTAGGTTTGATCATCCCCGGCTCTGCCTCCTAACTCCAGCTTCCTGCTAATGCTGGGAGGTACTGGTGATGACGCAAGAAATTGATTCTTGCCACCCAGGTGGGAGATGTGGATTGAATTCCTAGCTTCAGGCTTCAGTTCTTGGCTGTTGTGGGCATTTGGAGAGGGAATCGGTAGATGGGAGCTCTCTTTCTTTTTCTCTGATCCTCTCTGTCTCTCTCAAATAAATAAATAAATAAATTTTATAAATCAGTAATTATAGCATGGAGTACGAATCCATGTGTATATACAAAGTAAATGAGTTGAAAATTTGATGAACAGGATATTTACAAAATCTTAAATGTTATTCTCCATTAAAATATATTAATTGCAGAGAGAAGCCTGCCAGACACCATCTTAATCAACTGACCAAATTATAACCAGTAATGAGACAAATCAAAATTGTGAGGTTTCTGGGACGGCGCCGCGGCTCACTAGGCTAATCCTCTGCCTTGCGGCGCCAGCACACCGGGTTCTAGTCCCGGTCAGGGCACCGATCCTGTCCCAGTTGCCCCTCTTCCAGGCCAGCTCTCTGCTGTGGCCAGGGAGTGCAGTGGAGGATGGCCCAAGTCCTTGGGCCCTGCACCCTATGGGAGACCAGGAGAAGCACCTGGCTCCTGCCATCGGATCAGCGTGGTGCACCGGCCGCAGCGCGCCAACCGCGGCGGCCATTGGAGGGAGAACCAACGGCAAAAGGAAGACCTTTCTCTCTGTCTCTCTCTCACTGTCCACTCTGCCTGTCAAAAAAATAAAATAAATAAATAAATAAAATAAAAAAAAATAAAATAAAAAACAAAATTGTGAGGTTTCTGATCAGATACAATGAAAATAGCATGGCATAAATTCTATGTTTGTTTTCAGAGATACATACAAGACTCTAACTGTGAAGAAACTTTAGGCAACCAATTTGAGGGTCATTCTAAAATATGGCCCGTAGTTTTCAAATGTCAAGCTCATGAAAAGCAAGGAAAGACTGGGGAACTATTTTCAGAGTGAAGGAGACTAAAGAGACATGACATAAATACAACACATGCTTCTCTGTTCACCTTTGACCTTAGAGGACATAGAAGGAACAATTCACAGAACTTTAATGGGGTCTGAGGAGTACAGAACAATGAAGTGGTGATGTCCAATTCCCTGAGTCTTGTGGTATTAATAATGGAATGCCCTGTTTGTAGGAAGTACTGACGTATTTGAGAGTAATAGGGCATCATACCAACAACTAACATTTAAATGGTTCAGAAAAAAATTACTTATACTCCTCTTGCACCTTTTCTATAACTTTGAGATTTCAAAATAAAAGCAAAAAAGAAAATTCCTAGACAGTTTCCAGGGCATCCACTGGATTAAAAGGCTTCCCAACTGATTCCAATTGTCATGCTTGGACACTACTGAGTTTTAAACAATGTGATTGCATTCTTACTAATTAACTTGGCTTTTCCTGTTTTATATGAACTTCATCATCATATGAGGATGTCTACCCTCAACTTGAAATCCACTGGATCAGAATATTCAGAGGTAAACATGCACATTTTCATTTGTAATAAGTAGCTCTTAGGGTTTGGGAAGTTTGGGAAATACTGAAATCCACCATAAAGGTGACTAGATCCTTTGTGCAAGGATTGCAAGCAGGATGTGGCAGATTAGAATCAAAATAGTAGATTATATTTGTGCACCGAGGAATGCTAGATACCCACAGCAGTCAGAGGATATGCAGGGAGTTCTGACAACGTCTTCTGCATTTTCCTGGTTCCTGATGGGAGGTTTCCATCTCAGGCACTGGGTCCGAGCCCAGCAGGGTTTCGCAGAGGAGGCTGGTGAAGCTAATTACACTTGAGCCTGCTGTGAGTGTTGTACATACTGCCTGACCTGACTGCCAGTCCTGTTGGTCCAGGCTTGTATTCTCTGCTTAGGCTCTGAAGATGCAGATCACTCTGGAAACTAGCTAATGCTGATTTTCCCCTCTTGTCCTTGGCAGTTCTATGGAACACAAACTGAGATTTACAACTGACCACTTTAAAGTGTGATCAGCAAATTTCACTGTTTATGCAGAAATTTTCTTAAATTACTAAAACCCTTGAAGTCTCAGTTTTTATTAATCCATGACATCATCTGTTGTAAGGACTAGGGATAAATGTTAATAACATATTTAAACACGTATAACAATATCTAATTGACTAAAATGATAACTATTGATGATATTGTCATCAACAATTCTCCAGTTGCCAACACTTGATACCTTTTTCCATTGGTGTTTGTCTTCAAAACTCCTTCTAAATTATCATCTTGCATTAGGAATGCTGCTCAACTTCTAGTCATAATAACCAGTAAAGACATAGACCATCTAAGTAAGATCACTCTCAAATTTATTTATATTTTACCAAATAAGTATCAATGCCTGCCTTCTGTGATTGTGGCAGGACTTGGATTTTGTCTTTATGTGGGATGGGAAGAAGACATCTGAAAGGCAGGTTCAAAGGAACCATAGTCTAATGGAAATGATAGATGGTAGATATTAGTAAGTACAGGCTCCGAGATGTCTGGAATTACCCTCCATTCTCGTTGGTGTGTGTGCAACTTTCTTTCTTTCTTTTTAAAAGATCTATTCATTTACTGAAAGTCACAGTTACACACAGAGAGAGAAGGAGAAGCAGAGAGAGAGAGAGAGGTCTTCCATCCGCTGGTTCACTCCCCAGATGGCCGCAATGGCCGGAGCTGTGCTGATCTGAAGCCATGAGCCAGGAGCTCCCTCCGTGTCTCCCATGTGGGTTCAGGGGCCCAAGGACTTGGGCCATCTTCCATGGCTCTGTCAGGCCATAGCAGAGAGCTGGATCAGAAGAGGAGAAGCCAGGACTCGAACGGGCATCCATATGGGATGCCGGCACTGCAGGCTGTAGCTTCACCCGCAATGCCACAGCGCTGGCCCCATGTGAGACTTTCATACTGCTTTACTAAGTATAGCATTTTGGTGGGAAATTCCCAAAGGAGGTAAAACAGCTCCTCATTTCTGTGAAGAGTTCCTCTTTGCCACCCTGGCTGATTGCCTCCCTGAAGTGGGTGTAGGACAGGGAAAGATGACATGGAAGCAAAGATGGGGATGACATTGGGGTCAGAGATGCTGAGGCATGAAAGAAGGAAAATGGGTATAATTGAAGTAGGCAGTAGAGGAATGTTTGCTGGTGAGACCAGGCAGAGTAGCTGAGGGTCCAGGTATTGGAGTAAAAATGATTAGATTCATACTTTGGCTCATTCACTTTTTATATCTGTGATCCTGGACAATCACCTTGATTATGAGTGCCTGTATTTTCCTCATTACTAAAATGAGAATAATAAATATATCATTGTTATAGGGTTGTTGTAGAAAGCAGATGAGATAATAGAAACAGAAGAGATCCTGGAGCATGGGAAATGCTAAATAAATAGCTGCTCACCATATTTTGGTAGAAGTCCAGGACAATGCTTGTTGCTTTGGGCATAGTTAGCCAGGTAAGACAGCCCTCTGAAGGGCTCATGTGATCCACCTGAGGGACACAGTATCTCACAGTATCTCTCCCATGGCTCTTTGCCTTCCCTCTGCCCCCAAGAGAGCAAGACCATCATTTGTCTCACCTGTTTCCCTACCCACAGTAGCTAGAATATTGTCACTTACATGGCAGACACCCAGGAGATATTTGTGAAACTAATTAAGAATGGATGCATATCTGAAATGTGCTTAATCCTTTATTTATTTATCAGGAAAACTCACACTATTTCTTCAAGATTTAATTCAAATTTCAGAACTCAGAGAAAATGTCTCAGCCTTTATATATATATATATATATATATATATATATATATATATATATATCTTATGTTACATTTTATTTTAATTTCCATATTTGTCTCCCCCTTTAGATAAATGAGATCACAAGGAGGCAGACTGATTGTTTTCATTGTTTGTAGAAGAGTGTATAGCAAAGGGACTGAACCTACAAGTTTGTCTCCACTTTGGGAGGCCTTGGGGGATGAATTACTGAGACACTAAAGCTATAGCCTCTCAGGAGTTGATCAGTAAGTTTCCTAAGATTTGGAATTTGGGAACTGTGGCAAGCTTTTTAAATCCTTCTAAAGAAGGACCTTTGTTGACTAAAAGGTCAAAGAGAACTGCTGCCAGGAGAGGGGTGGCCCTGGAGACCACCTAGGTTGTCACTTAGCTGAAGGTACCAAATGGCCTTTGAGAAAGTGTTGAAAATAGCACTTTTATATTTTTATGGTAAAAATGTGGACTGGCCCTGGTGTTACTGGATGAAGGGCTGACACATGAGCCACTTCAGGTCCAGCAGCAAAGGACTGATGGTGGGGCCTGAAGGACTATGGTTGTAAGTGATGGCAGGAACTGAGCATTAAATGCTACAGGCTGGAAGATCCAGCAAAAGACATTAACTGTTGATCATGGCATTGAGAGAATGAAGTCTATTCTGAAGTCACCTTCCGTCAAGTACCATGCTGGTTGGTGCAGTGAACTGGAGCAGCAGCAACATCTAAGTGTGGAGCTTCTACAGGGCCAGGCTGACTTCGAAAGGCCAGCTTTCAAAAGCAGAATCAGGGAATAGCAGTGGATGCTTAGATACCAGGCTTATCTCAGCTCCAAGGGGAATCAAACGGACCTCCTATTTGGACAGTATATACCTTCCAGGGTTCTCAGAAGATCTATAAAAAGCGACAGGGAACCTAAGAAAGTGACACCAGATTCCCTACTAATCCACCATGAGGAGAGTCAAGTCATTTTCATTTAATTAGGAGAATTGAATACATGATCATAATTCTAGCTTGAGTGTTGAGGAGTAGTTAACACTAACCACACTTCAGTGGATCTGTTTTGATTTATATGGTACTGCTTTGGAAAATTGATGGCATTCAGTACAGCATTACTAGCAAATACGTAAGGATAGTTTGACTATAAGGTGATCAATATGATTTCCACAAATCTGATTGGGGGCCTATTTAAGACCTTATTTTATATTCCGCAAACCTTATGTGAAACTGGCTAGCAAGATGAAAACTGGGCCAGCGTCATAGAGTAGTGGGTAAAGCTGCTCCCTGCGATGCTGGCATGCTATATGTGTGCTGGTAAGTCCCGGCTGCTACACTTTCGAGCTGGCTCCCTGCTAATGGCCTGGGAAAAGCAGTGGAGGATGGCCCAAGTCTTTGGGCCCCTACACCCCTGTGGGAGACCTGGAAGAAGCTCCTGTCTCCTGGCTTCGGTCTGGCCCAGCATGGGCCGTTGCAAACATTTGGGAAGTAAACCAACAGGTAGAAGATTTCTCTTTCCATCTATCCCCTCCCCCATCCCCTGCATTTTGTACTCTGCCTTTCAAATAAATAAAATAAATCTTGAAAAAATATGAAAACTATATTTTATAGTACATTCCAAATATATACTCTCCTTCTACCTGAACCCCACCAGACAGTGATTAATGATGAAGTCAGGTTTATCTTGTAAAGTCCAAATTGCTGTGGCTTAAACTTTCATCTCATCTGATGACAGGAAGTCGCATATTTTATGAGGTTCCTCTCCCCAAGTAGGTCATTGCATCTCCCAATTACTCACTTGTTCCACAAGTTCATTCTGCCCTAGCCATCCCTGTAGTCCCAGCTTGCTCACCATAGCTCTACTACTGTCACCCATCATCTCTTGCAGCCTCAGGATTGATGCCACTAGAGCTATGCTTGCCTCAGGAAGACAGGGAAGCCTTCTTCCCTTTCCTAGATTGTGGCAAAGGTGGATACAGATTTTTCTTTTAATTTCCCACAGCATAATGAAGACAAGAGTATAATATTTATCAAGGAGTGGGTATTTAGCCTAGTGGTTAAGATGTCTGCTTCCTTCAGTGGGATACCTGGGTTTGATTTCTGGCTCTGGCTCTTGGCTCCAGCTTCAGGATAATACAGACCCTGGAAGGCAGTGGTGATGCTCAAATAATTGGATTCCTGTCACACACATGGGAGAACTGAGTTCCTGGCTCCTGGCTTTGGTCTGGTCCAGTCTGACGTTGCAGGCATTTGGAGAATGAACTAGCAGATGGGAGTGTTCTCTCTTCACACACAACTTTTAAATAAAAAAATAATTTTAAAAATATTTAGCAAAATTTACAAAATATTTAGGGATTTGAGAAAGGAATTATAAAACCAAGAAACTTAAAAAATGATTGCTAATTGTGAATACTGAGTCCACAAGTCAAAACAGAGGCTATCTTGAGATCTTGCAGGGTATCTCGCTGCCTAGTCTCCAAGCTTGAGCTATCTGGCAGGGTCTGCTTATCTTCATCCTTTGGGGGTGACCTCCAGCGAGTTTACTCCTCTCAAAGTCCAGGCCCCAGTCTCTAGAAGCCTTAGGAGAGGCTACATTTCTCCCTCCAATCTCTCTAGTCTTAGGCCTACTTCCCCACCCTCATTTCCTGTCCATTCTCTCTGGGGGAAAGTCTAGTCCTCTCCCATTCATGGGGTCAAGCCTGTCCCTGTGGTTTCTGTGAGGTCATCACATTAAAAGCAAAATATCCAATAGGGTATATTCTCCAAAGTTTGGGTTTTAGTGTTTCTATGTGATATAATAACAGGCCAATCTTTCTGCACTAAGCTTAACCCAGTTCCATTTCTTTTTCCAGCATTTTTTTCCAGCACAAACTCAAAACCAGAACTGTAGTTTCCCTGCAGTGCTAAAGTCTTCACTCCTAATCTCCCGTGAGAAGCTGTTTAAACAGGAAGCACAAGCATCACTACTAAAATAAACAAAACCATGCAGGCTGGAGTAGTCTACACCCACACTTTAAAGGAAACATCTTTTGAAAGGCATAGAAAACTGCAGAAATGTGGCTCCACCCATGATAAAGATAATTTTTAATATTATATTTTGAAAATTTATTTACTTGTTTGAAAGGCAGAACGTCACAGGGAGAAGGAAAGGAAGAGGCAGAAGGAGAGGGAGAGATATGTCATCCACTGGTTCTCTCCCCAAATGGCTGCAGCAACTGGGGCTGGGCCAGGCTGAAGCCAGGAGCCAGGAGCTCCACCCTGGTCTCCCACATGAGTGGCAGGGACTCAAGCCCTTGGGCCATCATTCTCTGCCTTCCCTGGTACATTAGCAAAGTAGCCAGAACTCGACAGCAACACAAGCAGTAGCTTAACCTGCTGACCACAATGTGGGCTTCCAATATTTAATATTATTATGCAAAAGAAGTTTATTTCTCTGGAGACAGAGATGTCAACCTCTCATTCTAAAAAAGGGTTAGGTTCCTTATAAACATATCTAACCTGATCCATTTATCCAAACCGAAGACAAATCTGTTTCAAGATGAATGAAAGAGTTATAACATTGAAATAAAGAATTCTTTCAAAGAAATAAGAAAAATGAAGGAAAGAATTACAACATTCAAGCTACCATTCTTAGCGAGTCTTCAAAAGTCTCAGATCCATATTTAGTCAGGGCTCTAGATTTAGGTACTACGGGACTGTCTGCCTCCAGCGGTCTCTGCTTATCTTGAAGATAACTCCCCAAAGAGGACTCCAGCCCTAAGATGAGTGCAGAAAGGAAATTGCTGCCTCCTCCCAGGGGACAAAGCTTTTTCCTGCCACACAAATATGGAACTAATTTTGATTTTTTTTTTCTTGAACTGTAGATACCTTGCTTGTCAATGATAATTCAAAAAGAATTTTATAAAGTCTAAAGAATTAGAATTAGCCAAATTGTGAAATCGAGATTCTTTAGGGATTCAATTTCTGTACTCAGAGGTTATATAGAATTAAGTGAATTTGGAAGTGTGGATTTTAGTCAGCTTTGGTTGTGGAGACTGTCAACTCAGATAAATTGAAACAAAAAGTGGATTTTCTCAATACATTTCTGAATAGACTTCAAAATCTTGTAATTAACAACAGCTGGTAAGCACTCACATGTCTATTTCCATTTATATTGGCCACTAGCCAAACAATAGATTTTTGCCGATCATAAACTTAAAATCACCAATGGGGAGTGCCATTTTAAATTTAAAACCACAGTGGATATACAGTATCCAGATAGGGAGGTATAGAGAAGGTTTTCTTTTCTTTTCTTGCTTGCAATTCCATTCATTCAAGTACTTATTGCTGCTATGTAGTAGGTATTGTGCTAGGTATTGAAGTTGACAGTAACATGAACCAGCAGACCTACCATGTCCACACCACCTAGCTGGGGTTGGAGCAGAGTGGGATGGCAGGAACACTGTGAACTAAAATATTAAAATAAAAACTTACTCTAAGTTCATAACAGGGATGTGGACAATGGATTGTGGAAGCACAAAAAGAGCAACTAATTCTCTCCAAAAAGCTTCACAGAGAAGTTGCTGTTAAGTCAGGTCTTAAAAAGTGAATGGAAAGTCATCCAAAGAAGGGAGGGTAATTAAATATTTGCTTGATGTTTGCCTTCTTCGTAGACACTGTGGCTTCCAACTGCACATGGACTGGGTCTTGCTAGATGTAATATTCCTGGTACCCAGCCCAACGCTTGGATTATATCACTAATTTTACTCTAAGGTATCTGTTGATCAACTGGCTGAACAGTATTTCAGACTGAGAGTCCCATAAGGTGTTGGGGCATAGCAGGCAATGCTGTTGCTTGTGATGCTGGAATCCCATGTTGGAGTACGAGTTCAAATCCTGGCTGCTTTGCTTCCAATCCAGCTTCCTGCTAATGCACCTGGGAAAGTAGTAGATGATGGCCCAAATACTTGGGTCCCTGGCACCCAGGAGAAGACTCAGATGGAGTTTCTGACTCCTGTCTTTGGCCTGAGACAGCCCTAGCTGCTACTAGGCATTTGGGAAGTGCTTCAGTGGATGGATGAAATCTCTCTTCTCTATGTCTCTGTCTCTCTCTCTCTCTGCTTTCTCTCAATCTCTCTCTCTCTCTCCCTTAATTGCTATCTCTTTTCTCTCTATGTATCATTCTATCTTTTGAATAAATAAATATTTAAAATATGTACATTAAAAATAAACAACACAATGATTTTTCTAGATTGTGGCTTGTTTCAGCACCATTGGCTCCTGGAAATGAGAGAGGCACTGGAGAAGAGGTCAGAAGAGGTTATTAACTAGCCACATGACTATATCATTCTTAGTTTTCTTACTTTTAAAATAGACTTGGAAGGGTATATTATTGTAAGGAAAAAAAAAGCAGAAGAGAATTTAGTAATGTCTTTATTTTTAAATGCAAAATTAATATATGCATTCCAGATTTATGGTGGTACACTGTCTGCATACTGATCATCTCCTCACCAAAACTGTAGCACAGACAAAAAGTAGATTAATAAATATATTCAAAACCAGGAAAGGAATGCCCTTTGCATCAGGAGCCAGAGCACTGAGCTATGGCTCTCCCTGCCTCAAAGCTGCTACTCTTGGTCTTGTGCCGCCCTGATTCTTTCTAATCTGCTAAAGAGAGAAACTGAAAAGAAAGCTAAGAGGTATGGAGGTTACAAATTTTTTTACCATCGATCTAATGTAGGCATTTAGAAAAATGTTTTCTTGGGCCGGCGCCATGGCTTACTTAGTTAATCATCCGCCTGCAGCGCCAGCGTCCCATATGGGCGCCAGGTTCTAGTGTCGGTTGCTCCTCTTCCAGTCCAGCTCTCTGGGAAGGCAGAGGAGGATGGCCCAGGTGCTTGGACCCTGCACCAGGAGGAAGCACCTGGCTCCTGGCTTTGGACCAGCACAGCCTGCTGCCTGTAGCGGCCATTTGGGGGGTAAACCAATGGAAGGAAGACCTTTCTCTCTGTCTCTCTCTCTCACTGCCTAACTCTATCTGTCAAAAAAAAAAAAATGTTTTCTTGCCCTGGATCTTTTTGGAAATTTAGTGAATTTTCTCTTCGTATAACAATAACTTTAAATACATAAAGCAAACTACAGAAGACTACAAAAGAAATCAATTATGTTGAAATGGAGTTATCAAAATATTAAAACTTTGTGATAAATATCATCAATAAATTAAATATCAAGGTCTTAGTTTGTTTACTATCCTTTTTGAGATAACTTCCATAATTATAATATGAAACTACCTATGATTTTTATTGGTGGTAATGTCACAGACACTGACAATAATACTCTGTTTTGTTGCCTATATACAAATGGTAGAAAATATTACATTTAGTTAGGGTTTGGTAAAAATAAACATGTAATTGTTCACGTTCACAGACTCCATTAATTCTAGACACAGACTCCCAGGTTAAAAAGCTTTTATCTAAGCCCTAGCACTGTGGCGTAGTGGGTTAAAACACTGGCTGCACTGCCGGCATCCCATATAGGCACCGGTTTGAGTACGGGCTGAGCTACTTCTGACCTAGCTCCCTGCTAATGCAGCAGGAAAGCAGTGGGAGATGGCCCAAGTCCTCGGGACCCTCCACCCCCGTGAGATACCCGGATGAAGCTCTTGGCTCCTGATTTCAGCCTGGCCCAGCTCTGGCCAATGTGGCCTTTTGGGGAATTAACCAGCAGATAGAAGATATTTCTCTCTCTCTCTCTCTCTCTCTCCCTCTCCCTCTCTCTACCTCTCTGTGTTTCAACCAAATAAATATAAAAAGCCCCTCTAATCTAGCAGAATTTCTAGATTTCCCAAGAACAAAGGAAATGCAATATTTTAATATTTTAGAACTGAAAGAGAAGTGATACTTCAGATTAAAAGAGTTCACTATGAGGTGAATGCTTGGTGTAGCAGTTAAAATGCCACTTGGAATGCCTGAATTCCGTATCAGAGTGCCTGGGTTTGGGTCCTGGCTCTGCTTCTGATTCCAGTTTCCTGATAATGGGTACCCTGGGAAGTAGAGATAATAGCTCAGGTACTTAGTCACCCACTCAGTCACCCACTTGGAGAGCCAGATGGAGTTCCTGTCTCCTAGCTTTGGCCTATCCCATCCCTGGATGGAGGAATTTGTGGAATGAACTGGTAGATGGAAGATTTCTCTCTCTTTTTCTTTCTCTCTTAAATTAAAAAAGATTTTATTAAATGCTAGCATAACAATACTACTATAGTTTGGATATGGTTTTGCCCTAAACTCTCACAGATGTTTAAACCTCAAAATCATAAGCTAATGGTACTAAGAGGGTAGAAATGTGATCCAATTATGGTGTTTAGAAGATAGGCATATTGGCCGGTGCCGCAGCTCAGTAGGCTAATCCTCCGCCTGCGGTACCGGTGCTCTGGGTTCTAGTCCTGGTTGGGGCACCGGTTCTGTCCCGGTTGCTCCTCTTTCAGTACAGCTCTCTGCTGTGGCCCAGGAAGGCAGTGGAGGATGGCCCAAGTCCTTGGGCCCTGCACCTTGCACCTGCATGGGAGACCAGGAGGAAGCACCTGGCTCCTGGCTTTGGATTGGCGCAGCGCGCCGGCCATAGTGGCCTTTTTGGGGGTGAACCAACGGAAGGAAGAGCTTTCTCCCTGTCTCTCTCTCACTAACTCTGCCTGTCAAAAAAAAAAAAAAAAAAAAAAAAAAAGATGGGCATATCAGGAGACCCTTAGCTCTTTGGGGGTACACCCTTAGAAAGCAATTCTCATGAGCCCTTGTGCTGGGCCCAGCCACTCTATTTCTTGGCTTACCATGTGATTCTTTTTCTGCATGAGTTCCATCACCACCATCCACTGCCCAGTGGGGCTGTCTAATCTTGGACTTCAACCTCCAAACCTGTGACCTAAATAAACCCTTTCTTTTTATAAAGTTAGCTCCCTTATGTGTTTCACTGCATTAATGAAAAGCTAATACAGGTATGAAAATGAAATAAATAAATATGACTAGAAATACATCGTAAAACATAAGAGATAAAAAGAAAATCCTAGAGATTATCAGAATAAAAAGATACAATAAGCCATGAAGGAAGAAGAATCAATAACATTGGATGTCTATCAACAAAAGAAAATGACAGATATGCTTAAATGCAAAGGAAATTTTATTTTGAATTTATAATTCTACACGTAACCAATTATCATTTGTTTGAGGTAGAGTTAGGGTAAAATAATAGAATTTTCAGATATTAAGGATTTGGAATGATTAGCATTCATGGCCTAAAAATAAACTCTAACAAGAAAAAAATTAAGCCAAAAAGAAGGGTTAGAATGAAATATAATGAATACTAGTTGGAAAAAATTAAAGTAATATATAAAGTAAAAAGTGAGGGATGGGTACTGTGCCACAGCAAGTTAAGTCACTGCTTGGGATGTCTGCATCCCATACTGTAGTGCCTCAATCAAGTTTCACCTTTGCTTCTGATCCAGCTTCTCGAAGATGTGCATCCTTGAAGGCAGCAGGTACTCACCTGGGAGACCCAGATGGAGTTCTTGGCTCCTGGCTTAAGCCTAGCCCAGTCCCAGCCATTGTGGGTCTTTGGGGAGTAAACCAGCAAATGGAAGACCTATCTCTCTCTCTCTCTCTCTCTCTCTCTCTCTCTCTTGGCTCCTGGCTTAAGCCTAGCCCAGTCCCAGCCATTGTGGGTCTTTGGGGAGTAAACCAGCAAATGGAAGACCTCTCTCTCTCTCTCTCTCTCTCGGTTACTCTGCCCTTCAAATAAATAAAAATAAACAAACTTTTAAAAAGTAAAAGGTGAAAGAGCTCTGCTTTATCTTTTATTTATTTTGTATTCTCCTATACATTTTCAATGACTGTGCAAACATGTACACAAATATATATATATATATATATATACAGATATCTTTTGTTGTTAAAACAACGAGCTCATTCTATTTCTCATTCAATGGAGTATCATGAATTTCCTTCAGTATTGACACATGCAGAACTACCTTACTCTTTTGACTATTTTCATTTCATAATACAGATGTACAATAATTTATATATCACCATTTACATGGGCAGATAGATTGTCTTAAATTTCTTAGTGCTTAAAAATGATGCATTTCTTTTAAAAGATTATGCTGATAACCTACTATGAGCTCCATCTGTCACATACAGAAATACAAGAAATGGTCCCTGCTGTCAAAGTACTTGTAGTTGTTTTACACAGTTTCAAAAAATATTGCTATAAAAAACAGTAGTAGAACCTTCACAAAGAAAAATAAAACACTGGTACTGCATGCCATGTACAGATTTTCCAAGGAATTATGAAAGTTTCATTAAGAAAGGACACAGGAGGGTCTAGATAAGAAGTCTGAGAATATTGCTACATCCCACGATAAGCAATTGCTTCAGAGTTACAATAAAGTCAACAAATAAGACATTGTAGCTATGTTTGGCAGAGGCTTCAGATAAGGGAAGAAGGGGGCCCTGTGCTTGGGAGCAAATGACACAATTTAAGTTGATGAAAGGCAGAGTACTAAGTGATTGACTTTTTTATAGTCTGAAAAAAATAATAATTTATTATAAAAAATAAAATTTAGGATAACTGAAACCCAAAGTGGATGAAAGACAATAAGAATTTATCTGTTTTCCATGAATTCAATCACCCAGTCCCAAATAAATCACATCCATCACATATCCTAGAACTCTAACAACTGGCAGAGATGGAAGAATTGTGGGGCTTATGGATAGTTTTTGGGCTCATGGAGAGCTTGGGAAGATGAGAAGCTTGTAAGTTTCTGACTTCAGCCAGACTAACATGGTCCCAATATTATTAAAAGGCCATTTCTAGAACCGATAGATTTGGAACCATAAGCCAAAAGTTCTTTATGGAGTTAGCCATTCATTCCCTTGAAATGTATGTCAGGTGCTGAGGGAATATATAATGATGATAAATGATGCAAGAAACAAAGAGCTTTAAGAGGAGAGTTAAGGAAGTAAAAATAAAAATAAGGAAATGATTGTGAAATCATAAGTGATAAGTTTTCCTTTCTTTTTAAAAAAATTATTTGCTTATTTGAAAGGCAGAATGACAGAGAGAGAAATCTTCCATGTGCTGATTCACTTTCCAAGTGCCTACACCAGACAAGGCTGGGACAGGCCCAAACCAGGAGACCAGAACTCCATGTCGGTGTCTCACATAGGGGCAGGAATTCAGTCACTTTAGCTATTAATAGCTGTATCCCAGGTGCAATAGCAGGAAGCTGGATCAGAAGCACAGAGTAGGCAGGACTTGAACCAGGCACTCTGATATGGGATGTGGGTGTCCCAACTGGGGGCTTAAGCCACTGTGCCACAATGCCTGCCCCTGTTGCTTTCTTTTTAAGGAGGTAAGTACAGTGCTTTAAATTTCTCTTCTACAAAGTCTTTATTTATTCATTACAAAGTAAATATGTTCTATATGCAAGGCACTGTACTACATGGTACAGAGGAGAAAAATGATATATCAGAAATAGATCTTGCCTTCAAGGAACTTAGTATGAAAGGAAGGTTTATTAAAAATACATAAGTATGTGATGACCAGCTTACATTAGTTCATTCATTTATTTATTTTTAAAGATCTATTTACTTATCTAAAAAGAGAGAGAGAGAGAGTGAGCGAGCTTTCATCTGCTGGTTCATGCCCCAGATGGCTGCAAAGGGAGCTGGATCAGAAGTGGAGCAGCAGGGACTTGAACTTGTGCCCACATTTGATGCCAGCACCACAGGTGGTAGCTTTACCATTACACCACAACCCTGGCCCCACATTAATTCATTTATACAAAAGAAAGTTATGCATCCACAAGGGTGAAAGAGAATCAGTTATGACATTACCTAGTTGTTAACATGATCTTACCTGGAGGTTGGTGTTTGTGGTGGAAGTGATGCCAAATGCTTAATGAACCTCATTTCATCTATAGTTTTTGTTCACATAGGAAGACTATATTTCCCATCCTCTCTTAAAGTTAGGTCGTGCACATGTGAGTAGGGTCTGAAAATAGAAAGTAAGGAAATGTAATAATGTTAACCAGTTAGAGATCTAACCTTAAAAGTAAAAGCAATCATTACCAATATCTACTAAAATTGATAAACATGTGCTCATTGCCTAAAACCTCCACTTTCAGTTATATGACCAAGAGATACAAAAGCATATGCCTATAAAAAGACAAGTAAAATAATATTCATTTTTGGTTTATTTATAATAGCATTAAATTTGCAATAATCAAAATGTCCTAGAAGGACATATTCATATAATCGAATATAACACAGCAAAGAAATGAACTAAATCTATAACATATTAACATGCACACATGTTGAGTGAAGGAAGCCAGATAATAATGTTGAATGTATTCATGCATTAAACTAAATTTCAGGAAGAGGTAGAATGAAGGTATGTTGCTAGAAGTCATACTGGTAATTGTCTCTGTCTGTGTGTGTATTAATTGGGAATGGGACAAGAAAATTGTGGACTGGTGGAAATACTCCTTTTCTTAATCTGGATAATTCTTTCAAGAGTGAAGCAAAGTCAAGGAGTGGGCATTGTGGTATGGCAGGTTAAGCCACCATTTGAGACACCTGCATGCCATATCAGAGTGTCTGGGACATAGTTTCATCTCCATTTCCAAAACAGTTTCAATGTACATCATGGGAGACAGCAGAATGATGGCTCAAGTACTTGTGTTCCTGACACCCACGTGGTAGACCCAGATGGAGTTCCTAGCTCCTGGCTTTGGCTTGGTCTAGTCCTGGCTGTTGAGGGCATTTGGGGAGTGAATCAACAGATGAAAGATTCTTTCTCTCTCTTTCAAATAAATATAAATAAACTTAAAGAGTCAAGCAAATTTTAAAAATCATCAAAGCTGTTCATGCTACTATGCACAACAACCAACAATTATGCACACACACATACACACACACAAAGGGATAACAACAACAAAATACAACACTTGAAGGTCCAATAAAGATGGAGGCAGCTGTATAACTGAATCACTACTTGGAAGAATGCCTTGAAAAACTAGTCAACTTGTTTTGGACTTTGTGTAAGCACCAAATAAACCTTTCTTATTTTAAGCCCCCTGAGATTTAGGGGTGCATTTGGCATCTCAGAACAGCCTTAGCTTTCTTGGCTCATACAGAATTCATCACCTCCACACTGCCAGGGCCAGAATCATGACTTTGGCAGCACACCAAGGGAGGCCCTCTCTCTCACAGGCTAAATGACACAAAACAGGCTTATAAATGAATGCATAAATCAAACTGAGAATTTATTAAATGATGAAGTGAAAAAAAAAAACCCTCTCATACAAATGGGGATATCTGTTACCACCATCACACCCAGTCTATAGTCAAAACAGACCTGCATGAGAAACCTAACCATAGTAAGTCTATTCAGTGCACCTGTTCTCAGATGAGTCAAACGTTTAATGACATTTTCCCAAGTCAGCCTGTAAATTCGTTTCATAGTAGAGACCATTTTGTTGGGGAGTACAGAACACTTGAGGCTGTTGGGCTACAGTTTTTACTCCCAGGCATGTACCTGAAGTGCTCCAGTGGATTTTCCTTTTCTTGCTTCCAATCCCATCAACACTCTTTTCTTCATTAGATGTGCTACTGCATTAATTTAACTGTTTAGACAGATGTGCTTGACCTCTGAGGCATTCCTTGCATACACCTACTCTTACCTATCACATGTTGGTTTTGTATTTTTCCTCCAAAAGAATGATCAAAAGTCTTTAATTTTCAAATTCTGTGACTGGAGTGATAGAGACTCTGAATTGGGGGAGGATGATGTCCTTAGTTATAGATTCTATGTACTGATATATCTTCAAACTAATAGAAACACTAGGAATTCTATAATCAGTGCACTTGCATATTTTCTAAGTTTTCTTGAGAGTAATCTGTGCAATCCTTGAAGGTTTAGGGTGAATAAAAAGCCATACTTGCTATGTAGTAGAGGACAGTTGGTAAATACTATTGCCTGCTAAATGTGGAAAATAGAAAAAAAAAAAAATCCAACAAGCCTGTCCATTTGGTTAAGGAAATTTCCAGGCAGGAAGTTGAAAGTGCAAACTGACTTTTTAAAAACTGCATGATAAGATATGAGATACAAAAGGAATTGTTAATTTTAAAGTAGACTTTGGAGGAAATATAAAGAATTTATAACATTTGAGTTAAAAATGAATGTTTTGGTTCCCAGTTTTTTCACATGGAAAAGGTTCTGAAATTAAGGCATATGCTTACGAGGAAACTTACATCTAGTTGCAGCTTTAAGATTTTTTTGTTAAGATTGTAGAAATATTTAAAGCTGTTCTTTCTAGACCCTTTCAGCCCTACAAGAGAATGTACATTAGCAGGGAGCAGGGGCTGGAGCCAGGGGTCAAACCCAGGCACTTTGATGTGGGATGCAGGTGTCTTAAATGCTAGGACGAAGGCCTATCCCTTCCCTGAGGATTTATCATCATCTTCCTGTTCTGGAGTTTCTACAGCAGCACTAGAAAGGACAGAATACCCTTTTCTTTGAACCTCAGAGTTTAAAAAAAATTGTCCCTTTGACACCCAACTCATCAGCACTGTCACCTTTGGCATCAGAGAGAACAGTAATTGTTATCTCTCCTTAAATTCTGTTAAGCTTCAAGTCTTCATTGAATAGTAATTAAATAAGCTATTTGGTTTTACTTGTAATTTTCATATTTTCTTAGCTATTGGTACATGCTTGCTACGCCACGTGGTAAACTTAAAATTATTATGAGACATGAAAACTGCAATAGCTACCTCATTCAGAAGCAACTGACAGCAGCCGTATTCATTGTTTGGTGGTTAAAATGCTATTCTTCAAGGTATTGTACATCCTAACATGATTATTTGTTAACTATATTTTACTTTATTTCAAATATCTGTTAAGAATTTTTGGGTGTATTATGTTTTATTTTTTGCATTTAAATATAGGCTCTTATTTAGATTTTACAGTGGAATATCAGATTCCCAGAAATTTATTATTGAAGTAGGATATATCTGTATGGCTATTCCTGTAATTTCAACAAATTTATGCTGTGTATTCATGATACTCTCATTTTCCGAACTGTAGATCTTAAAAAGAAATCTTGTCTTAGTCCACAATTGCATATTCATTATGGTGAAGGGAGAGATAACTTGAACATGAGAGCTACATCTGATCCTGAGGAAGCTCCTGGGCTTTGAAGTTAGTGGGACTTCAGATCGTTTCTCTGGGAAAGTATATTTATCAGTGGGAAGAAGGATATGCCCAGATGTTTGGGTAGTCAGAGATATAGAACTATGGCAGACACTGCTAGTTGACCCAAGTTTCTATTCTTTCCATTTTGCCCCTTAACGAAACCCCAAATGTTAGCTGGGCATTTGTCCAAACAATAAAAAAGATCACACACTTGTGTTTCCCTGCCTGGGTGTGAATAGCAGGGTGCTGGAATCCAGAGCAAAGCCAGTACCTGAACCTGGACACTTGGATGTAGGATGCTGGGCATCTTAACTGCTGGACTGTTCATTTGAGTATTTCCCTTTTATCCTTCAAGCAATTCACACCTATCTTCTATTGCCTTGTTTTCTTGCTTATTTTGTGTCTTCTTCCTCCAGGATGTTACGTTCATGAAAATATAAACTATTTTGCAACTGCCTCTCTTCACAGCTGCCTCTCTTCAGGGCTTAAGACAGTGCCTGGGAAACAGTAAAGACACAGTAAATATTTGTGGATTGAATGAATGAAAAAGATCAGAACCGGGTTGCTGTAAGGTGGAAAGTTCTTGCTTGAAGAAGCTATAGAATTTAGAATTCCAAAGGAGCTGGAAGGTTCTAGTGGGCCAGGAAACTGACACTCAGTGGGCTTAGGTGCCTCAGAGGCCTTGGTGTGTCAGTCGTTGGCTATGCCCTCTCCCCAGGTGTTAAGTTCTGAGGCACCACTGCTGCCTCTGCTGCAGGTAGCATTTGGTTCATGCCAGGATGCTGCAGGTAGAATCGCTCAGTGGCTTACGGTTTGACACGACGACACCCCCCAGTAGGTGTGTGAACGTAGCCAACACATTTTTCAAGCTTTCCCAGGCACCATGGAGTTTAGAAAGCCCAGCCACAGGGAGCAGGTGGATAGAACCAGCAGGCAGCCTTAGCTGTTCATTACCTGCGCCGCGGAGGCGGAAGACCATCGTACCGAGCCTTCCTCACCCTCTTCGTCCACCAGCTCCCAACAAAGACATTCAATCCCGCTTCCACGACCCTCAGCGCCGCTTGGCGGGCTTGGAGGAGACGGAGGCCGAAGTACCATTTCACCTACCTCTGCGAACCCGCCAGAGCGCTCGCATTCCGGCGCCGGCTGTGCGGAGCAGGCGCGGCCCCGAGCAGCTTCCCCCGCGCAGGAAGCGCGCGATCGGGACCCAAGGCCCCACACCCTCCGCACACCGAGCCCGGCCGACGTCCGAGGGGCTGCGCGCGCCGAGGCCACGGGAGCGCGCCGCGGGGGGAGGTCCGCTAGGGGGAGCGCGCACGCTCCGCCTCTCCCCTCCTCCCTCGTGCGCGTCCCGCCCCCTCGAGCTGCTATACGCCGAGCGCTCAACATCCGAGGACTTTGGCCCAGAGTAACCCCGCTCGCGTGACCTTTCCCCTCCATTCCGCACCTCCAGCTGCCCGCCCCGCGAGAGGGCGGCCGTTGGGTGCTCTCGTCTCTCCCTCTGGAGCCCCGGTTCTCCCCCTCCCCGGTCCTTCGCGCTGCTCGTCGTCATGGCGGCCCTCAGCAAGTCCATCCCTCATAACTGCTACGAGATTGGCCACACTTGGCACCCTTCCTGCCGGGTCTCTTTTCTGCAGATCACCGGGGGCGCCCTGGAGGAGTCCCTGAAGATCTATGCCCCCCTGTACTTGGTGAGACCCGTCAGCGCCTCCCATAGGGCGAGTTTGGTGTGGAGGATGGGTTCGGGGGTGCAGTCGGCGCCCACGCGGGCTGTCGGGGACTCGCCGCGGGCCGGTTGCGCTCTGGAGGGTCGCAGTGGGTTTGGAAGGGAGCGGCAGATCTTCTGCGGCGAGGTCGGAAGGTGGGGGGTGGGGGAGTTTCCTGCTTCTACGGAGAAGGGGGTGGGGTAGCCGAGGCTGAGCTGTCATCCGAAAGCCTGTTGCTGGGACGAAGATGGACTCCCAACTTTCAGGATTAAGTTTAGGACACTGAAAAGCCTGAATCCAGGGGCCGGAGGATTTTTGTTTGTTTGTTTCTACTCTGTCTACTGCCTTGTGATGGAGAGGTGTTTGTAGGCCAGGGAGACGATGAGAACGTTCTGTGGTCTTTCCTCCTCTAATCCCCCTTCATCTTCCCCATTCCCCTTCCCACGTCAAACGGCACGTTTGATCCTAAGTCCCTGTGGCTGCAGACTTGTCTCAGATTGTGGCTTGAGGGTTTTTTTTTCCCCCAAGTTCACGAAATAGACTCCTGGTTTGAAATTTTTTTCGTGGTGATTTAAAGGTTGGTTCTTGAGTCAACGAAGGTAATTGATTAGGAGATAATAACTTTATATTACTAGGTCCTTGTATTACACAATTTTACAGGCAGGACTATTAATAGAGACTACTTGGAAATATGTGTACACCTAACATCGAGAACTGTTAAAGATGTTTTCAGTAACCTCATCTTTGATATTAAAAATTTACTTGACCACTGAAGTTCATTGTCTCATTTTCTTGTCTTACAGAGTCTGTGTTCTAAGAAGGCAGAGATCTTATTTTTTTATGTTACTTAAAAGTTCCATTCAGTATCTAATGGATAATCAATTCTTATTAATTATTGAAGTATTAATTTTAATGGATAATCTAATATATCTTAAAGTTTTATGGCTATCTATGTAGCACTGCTTGAAAAGTCTGATTACTTATTACAAAGATAAACAGGAAGAGAAGATGACTTTCTTTGAGATTGCAGAAGCTAGTTTCATTTTATTATATAGACCAGTGCTTCTCAAACTTTGATAAGTGTTAGCAGTCTCCTGGGGATCTGGTTAAAATACAGGTTCTGATTCAATAGGTCTGGGTGGAGCCAGAGCATCTGCACTTCTTACAAACTCATACAGGGGCCACCTTTTGCATAGTGAGGATCTAGAGTGCAGGCCAGTTAGAGTTTTGGTATTAGAGCAGGAGATGTTTCCCTTGACTTTCTCTGGCAAAGATTCATGGTTATCTGCTTTTCCATATGACTTGTGGCCTGTTTCAGATCTCTATTTAATGACAGAACATGTACCAACATTATTGAATGCTTGTATTCAAGTATACAAAATGATTGGTCCTGTCCTCAGAGGGTTTTAATTTAGGAGGTGAGAGTTTGTGCCGTGTAATTTTTATCTCTGAAAACCTGTCACACTTGCATTCATTCATTGTTATGTGTTATATCTGTAGCCTAGGCAATGTATTGGTTAAGTTCTATAATAGAAAGGACAGGGGAGCAACAGGAATTTAGGTTCTACTGTTGCACCAACATAAGGTGGGATGGAGGGATCTGGAAAAGAGTTGTGTTTACTATTGTGCCTTCAACTAGATTGAATATTCTGGAGGGTAAATTTTCCATCTCAGGTGGCTGTCTGTCCCTTCACACAGTACACTTCCAACTTTGGGTTGCTACTCAACAGTGGTTGTAAAATAAAATCAGTAGAAATTGACTAGATTTTATTTTAAGCAAAATAGAAGATAATAGAAAATGTTAGAGTGCATTGCAGATACTGAGGATAAGCATTATTTCAGGACATTTGATTTCAGTTGTATATGTGAGTGGGGCTACTTTGAACATACAGCAACTATGTTCTTTGTAGGTATTGAATAGTTCTTGATTAAATGTATACTCCCATGATCTGTGGTGCAACGTGATGTGGTGAGAGCAGCTGGGCTTTTTCAAAGGATTAGGAATACCTGATTTGAATCTCAACTGTTTGATTTTGTGTATGTTACTTTATCTTTCTTGGTGAGAGTTGAATGAAATAATGAATTGGTGATATATTGCGTAGTTTCTAGTTATAGTAAGTCTTGAATAATTATGAATTTTTTCTTCTGAATTTTCCGGTAGCTCTTAAGTTAGGAGCAAAATTCATTGATGGTGGTTATGAAGGCTGCTTGGAAGAAGTAGCATTTGACTTGAGCTTTGAAGAGACAGATGAATAGAAGGTGGTCCATGTAGTAGATGTTTATAGGGTACTTATTCTTGATGGAGGGGAGGGAAAATAATATGAATTGATGCAGAAATCTGAGTGGTTTTATAAGAAAACTGATACATGCATTATGTAAAATAGATGGTGTATTTACAAGTTTTGAGTGATAACTCCTATTCATTATTTTTGTGCTTAGTCTTTTACATATTTTATCTTTTTTAAAATAATATTTACTTATTTATTTGAAAGGCAGAGTTAGAGGCAGAGGCAGAGAGAGAGGTCTTCCATCCACTGGTTCATTCTTCAATCAGCTTCAACAACTGGAGCTGGGCCAATCTGAATCCAGGAGCCAGGGGCTTCTACCAGGTTTCCCACACAGGTGCAGGGGCCCTAGCACTTGGGCAACCCTCCACTGCCTTCCCAGGCTGTAACAAGGAGCTGGATTGGAAGTAGAGCAGTTGGGATTTGATTCTGTGCCCATATGGGGCGCCTGCCTACAGATAGCAGTTTCATCCATTACAGAGCTGGCCCCATATTTGATCTTTTTTAATCTTTACACAATTTCATATTATTTCCATTTCAAAGGTAAGAAAACTGTTTGAAACTTAGAGAGATTAAATGATTTATAAGATGTAGAGCTAGTGAGGGAAGAAAACCAGAATTCAGTTCTTGGATTTTTTTTTTTTTTTTTTTTTTTACTGAAGGGCTAAAGTGAGGGTAAAGGAGCCATTGAGGGGTTATTTATTTATTTTTAAAATATTTATTTGAAAGAATTAGAGAGAGAGAGTGAGACAGACAGACACACACACATACACACACACAGAGCTTCTATCTGCTAGTTCACTCTTTAAATGGCCACAACTACCAGGCTGGGCCAGGCCAAAGCCAGGAGCCAAGACTTTCATCTGGTCTCCCACGTGAGTACAAGGGCCCAAGCACTTTCCCAGGTGCTGCTTTCCCAGGTGCATTAACAGGGAGCTGGATCAGAAGTGGAGCAATTGGGACAGGAACCAGTGCTCATATGAGATTCTGGCATTACAGGTGACAGCTTTACCTGCTGTGCCACAACACCAGTCCCTGAGGGGTTACTTTTGAGCAAAGGGGTTGCAAGTACAAAGTGGAGCTTTAGATGACAAATATGGAAGCACTTGGTAGACTGGATTGAAATGATTGTTTTGGAGCTGATGGAGTAGACTCGCCAATGATGAAAAGAGTCAGAGCTCCCCTGGAATCCCGCCTTGCGATTTACTCAGAGTGATCTTGAAAAAATTCATCTATATGAGTCTTTTTTTTTTTTTTTTGGACAGGCAGAGTGGATAGTGAGAGAGAGACAGAGAGAAAGGTCTTCCTTTTTGCCATTGGTTCACCCTCCAATGGCCGCTGCGGACTGCGCATCTCACTGATCCCAAGCCAGGAGCCAGGTGCTTCTCCTGGTCTCCCATGCGGGTGCAGGGCCCAAGCACTTGGGCCATCCTCCACTGCCTTCCCAGGCCATAGCAGAGAGCTGGCCTGGAAGAGGGGCAACCAGGATAGACTCCGGCGCCCCAACCGGGACTAGAACCCGGTATGCCGGCGCCGCAAGACGGAGGATTAGCCTGTTAAGCCACGGCACCGGCCCATCTATAAGAGTCTTAGTTTCTTTGTTTTGTAGAAAATAATTATACTTATCTTTTAGATCGGGTTAGAAGAACTTAAAAAGAAGAAAAAGTATGTGTGCATAGTAACTGTCACATATTAGGGCCCTAATGAAGTGGTGTTGTTATTGAAATAGTGCATTAATTGTGATCTACAGCTCTAGCTCTTGTTAGAAAGGTGGTCTATATTTAGAACCTAGTGTGGTACTCTAGCAGGTGCTTACACTAAGGTCTGAATGAGTATAGGTATGAATGAATAAACTCACAAAGAGTGCAAGAGTGAGGAAATATTCGGCAGGTCTGTCAGAGGAAATGAAAGAAGAATTCTAGAAGCATTTACTAGGAAGGACAAGACTTAAGAGGATATTGGGGCAGTGTGAAGACTTGTTCCTACTTATAAATTGAGAAGTTCTAAAGGGAAATTGGTTTGGGGAAAGCTTTTAATTAAGATGTAAATGGGCCTTATAAATTTGCCTTTTCATTTGAAATACCATGTGCACTGCTGAACTGATTCCTCTTGCTTATCATATTTATTCTCTTGTTCTGTGCATCTTCTCTGAAGCTTCTTTTCATCTAGCTGTCTATATGTATTTTAAATTTGTATTCACTATCTACTCATAGCATTTTGAAATGTAGATATACTATTCCAGTTTTTATGTATTTCTTTATTTTCTATTTTAATTTTTAAATTTATTTTTAATTGTGAGATTTAACATTTTGCCATGTTCACATCATATGTAGATTATATATATATATACGCATATATACAGTGTTTTTCTTAGAAACAGGGATATTAATATCACACACTGTAGGATTCATGGCAATGATTGTAAAATGGGGGAAGATGACTGTTGTCATGTAGATGGTATGATGCATTGAAGCAATATTTACAAGTACTGTTCCTTTTAATAGTGAATCTTTCTTTTTTCAGTTTTTTTTTTTTTTAAAGATTTGTTTATTTGAAAGAGTAACAGAGAGAGAGAGAGGGGGAGAGTGAGAGAGTGAAAAAGAGAGATCAATCTTTCTTTTTTTTATAGAAAACTTTTGGATTATAACGGTTCTTCCCCCCATAACCACCCTCCCACCTGCAAACCATCCCATCTTCTACTCCCTCTCCCATCCCATTCTTCATTAAGATTCATTTTTAATTATCTTTATATATAGAAGATCAACTCTATACTGAGTAAAGATTTCCACAGTTTGCACCCACACAGACACACACAGTATAAAGTACTGTTTGAAGATTAGTTTTGCTGTTAATTCTCATAGCACTGTTTCACTCTGCAGATGGCTGCAATGACCAGGGCTGAGCCAGGATGAAGCCAGGAAGGAGCCAGAAGCTTTATCCAGTCTACAACATGGGTGGCAGGGGCCCAAGTACTTGAGCCATCTTTCGCTGCTTTCCCTGGGCACAGTAGCAGGGAGCTGGATCAGAAGTGGAGAAGCGAGGACTCAAACTGGTGCCCATATGGGATGCCTGAATTGCAGGTGGTGGCTTTACCCGCTGCACTACAACACAAGCCCCTGTTTTCACCATTTATAAAAATGCCGAGTCCTCATTTACCAAATTCTTGTAGTTTTCAATTAATTACAAAGGCTGCGTGGCCGAGAGAGAGAGAGGAGAAAGCGTGCTTGCATTCACAGGTTCACTATCCAAATGGTTGCAACAACCAGATCTGGGCCAACCTGAAGCCCACAGCCAGGAACTCCATCTGGGTTAGCAGGGACCCAAGTACCCCAGGCTTTTGTCTGCTGCCTTCCCAGGCACATTAGCAGGAAGCTGATTGGAAGCAGAGTAGCTGGGATTCAGACTGGTGCTCTGATATGGAATGCTGACAAACCTGCTGTGCCACATTGCGGGCCCCTTGCTTTTTAAAAACATTTCTGCATTTTTATCATATATGCTAACAATTTATGCATGTACCAAAAATGCATTTTAGGAAGTTATGTTTTATTTCTTGAATGTTATTGCTATGCCTTCAAAATAAGTGACAACCCCTTGCTACACACATATACACAGAATAGTTGTTAAAACTGTTTAAGCCCTAGACTAATGTTAAAACTTATGAAGGCATAGTGCCCTTGGTTTTTGTGGCAAATTTAGAATATACAATTACATGTTTCAGAGTATGGATTGCATGCTGTTCAAGTTCTTAGATGCTTTCCCTAGGAGAGAAAACTTGTTTGGTAATTGGGTCTAAAGTGCATAGAATCTTTTATACTTTTGGGAAAGATGACTTAAAAGCCTACTTTTTCATTGACCTTTAGCTGTTTAGAACCTTCTTCACAGTGTGAAAATTCTTACTCAATATTTGTATCCTTTGATCTATATAATTTAACAAGTCTGAATTTAGCAATTCAATAGTTTTGTTAGGTTATGTTGGGTCAGTCCATCACCTATAGGCTCTGAATAAGCATTTAAGTAAAAGTTGCAATCCTAGGAATAAAAAACAATTTATGGATACTGTCCAGTTAGTTGCCGAAGGATTAAAACCACTGACTGTGAATAAATAAGTTAGGTGATATGGGCACTGAGTTACAAATTATTTTATACAAAGAGAACTTATTTGATAATTTCTTAAATCCAATACCATGGCCAAGAATTTGATTTTTTTCCCTTTAAATTTGACCTTTACTTAAGCCTGAAGACAAAGGCAGTAAAACATTGTCTTAGACTATACCAATACCTTGATTAACAAAGTCTCTGAAGTGGACACTTTTTAAAAATAAATTTTATATTTTCAATGGTGGGAGTCAGAAATTTTCAGTTATGAATGTTAGAAAAAGTATTTTGAATAACTACTTGTCTATAACCTTCAAAAGGTAAATCAAGGTTGTTTTAAATAAAATTATGAAGTCTAAAATGTTAAGCATCTTTTAAAAATTTTTTTATTTTTATTTATTTCTTTATTTTTTGACAGGCAGAGTTAGCCAGTGAGAGAGAGACAGAGAGAAAGGTCTTCCTTCCGTTGGTTCACCTCCCAAATGGCCGCTACGGCCGGTGCTCTGCGGCTGGAGCACTGCGCCGATCCCAAGCCAGAAGCCAGGTGCTTCCTCCTGGTCTCCCAAGTGGGGCTCAAGCACTTGGGCCATCCTCCACCGCCTTCCCGGACCACATCAGAGAGCTGGACTGGAAGAGGAGCAACCAGGACAGAATCTGGCACCCCAACCAGGACTAGAACCTGGGGTGCTGGCGCCGCAGGTGGAAGATTAGCCTAGTGAGCTGTGGCACTGGCCAGCATCTTTTTTTTTTTAAAGATTTATTTGAAAGAGAGAGAGATACAGACAGACAGACAGACACACACGCATACACACACACACAGGTCTTCCATCTGCTGGTTCACTTACCAAATGGCTGCAATAGCCAGAGCTGGGCCCTGCTGAAGTCAGGAGCCAGGAGCTTCTTCCAGGTCTCCCATGTAGGTGCAGGGACCCAATGACTTGGGCCATCTTCTACTGCTTTCCCAGGCCATAGCAGAGAGCTGGATCAGAAGTGGAGCAGCTGGAACTCAAACCGGCGCCCATATGGGTTGCTGGCACTGTAGGCAGTAGCTTTACCCACTATGCCAGAGCACCGGCCCTGCTAATGGAATTTTGTATTTCAACAAATGATGAGACAGTTGGTATTTCTTAGTTGCCACAGTTCTTTGTTATCTGTGGTTTCTTTTCTTAGTCAGATTGTTGCTACTTCCTGAGCAAGGACTCTTAGTTTGAGTTCTGTTTCAAAGATTCAGTTCATTACACCCAGTATTTTAATTGGAGAGACTGGTATAAATGTTCATACCTTCTGTTTTTCATCTAGATAAAATTGTTTAATAAGATGTACATTATTGGATTTTTTAAGGTTTTTCATATTAGAGCCCATTGTATTTGCATTTATGTGTGCAGATTATGGCAGTGTCTGAGAGTGTTTTGGTTTAGAGGTATAGTGCTTCGTGGTGGGTACATTGAAATGGAAGATGCGTGGTGTTTTTTTTTTTTTAAGATTTATTTATTTATTTGAAAGGAAGAGTTACAGAAAGAGATAGGGAGAAACACAGAGAGCTCTTCCATCTGCAGGTTCACTCCTCAAATGGCCACAACAGCCTGAGTTGGGCCAATCTGAAGCCAGGAGCTTCTTCTGGGTCTCCAGTGTGGGTGCAGGGGCCCAAGCACTTGGGCTGTCTTCTGCTGCTTTCCCAGGTGCATTAGCAGATAGTTGGATTGGAAATGGAGCAGCAGGACTTGAACTGGCGCCCATATAGTATGCCAGCAATGTGTTGCCGGCCCTAGGTGTGCGGTTTTCGAGAGTATTCCTAATTTCCAAAATATTAAAATTGCTTCTCAGTTTGGAATTTGGTATAATGTATTCATGACTCAACCTGAATCTTGTTTTTGATTGTATTGTGTCTCAATATTATACCCTAAGTGTATTTTCAGATTTGTCTTTAAAGCTAATTCTCAATTTAGGTGAATGTGGCTATTTTGGGTATGAAATGTAAGGCTTAAAGATCATTATTAAAGCTAGACGCTATGGGGCCGGTGCCGTGATGCAGTAGGTCCTCTGCTGCAGCACTGGCATCCCATATGGGCGCCGGTTCTAGTCCTGGCTGCTTCTCTTCCAATCCAGCTCTCTGCTGTGGCCTGGGATAGCAGTAGAAGATGGCCCAAGTGCTTGGGCCCCTGCACCCACATGGGAGACCAGGAAGAAGTGCCTGGCTCCTGGCTTTGGATTGGTGCAGCTCATGCCGTTGCGGCCATTTGGGGAGTGAATCAGCAGAAGGAAGACCTTTCTTTCTGTCTCTCCCTCTCACTGTCTGTAGCTCTCTCAAATAAATAAAATGAAGTCTTTAAAAAAAAAAAAGAGCTTGATGATATGATTTGCATTCTAGAGAGGTTTTATAGTAAATATTTAAGATGATGGTTCAAGTAATTGGGTCCCTGCTGCTCATTTAGTAGACCTGGATTGAGTTCCCGGTATGTGAATTTGGCCTTGCCCCAGCTCTGGCTGTTGCAGGCATTTGAGGAGTCAACCAGTGGACGGGAGCTCTTTCTCTCTCTGCTTCTCAAATAAATGAATATATAAAAAATTTTGAGATTTTTGGGGAACAAGGAAAAGAGAATAAAAGTTAACTTCATACCTATTCTGTTCAAAGCTTACTGCTCTAAGAGTGGGCCTACCCTGTAAAGTGCTAGTTTTCCTGCTTGTATATTCTGCATGATAACTACGTTTCAGCTGTTAGTTTTCCCCAAGGAAAAAGCTGCAGGCAAAGAATGTGAATAAATAAATATTCAACACTTAAAAAAAGTTAACTTCACAGCAGATTGTTTCCATTATTTTAATTGGGATTATTTCAGTTTTTTTTTTTTAAAGATTTATGTATTTATTTGAAAGGCAAAGTGACAGAGGAAGAGACAGAGAGAGATCTTCCATCCACTGGTTCACTTCCCAGATAGCTCCAACAGCGTGGGCCAGGCCAGACCAAAGCCAGGTGCCAGGAACTGCATCCTGATCTCCCACATAGATAGAAGGGGCCCAAACACCTGGGCCTGTTCTGCTGCCTTTCCAGGTGCACTAGCTGGGAGCGGTACTTGAAGCAGGGCAGCCAGGAGCTGGACAAGTTCTCTGAGAAGGGATGCCAATGTCACAGGTGGCAGCTTAACCTACTGCGCCACAGCCATCACTTATACTGCCGCTGGTCCCTGGAATTGCTCTTATTTGCTGACTTAGTCTCAGGAATTTTGTGTTTCCATCATCTTTTATCTTTAGTTCTTGTAAATTGGGACTATAATTTCTGATCATGGAGTCATCACCATGTCATCTTTAGTCTTCCCACCAAGGTAGCTCACTGGTATTTGTAGATGCTACATTTTTAAATAGTCAGATTATTTATATATGTAAGTTATATTTTCCCTATTTTTCTGTTTTTCTTTCAGGATTGGCAAACTGAATACCTATGGGCTATAGGTCACAGAATTTTAAATTGTAACATGCACTGTGCATAAGTGATGTTTCTCCTTATTTATGATATATTAAAATGCAACATAAGTGGTTAAAAGCCACTTGCCTTACTTCAAGCCCTACTCTGCTATTTATTACTTGTGTGACTTTGTCCAACTTAATCTCTCTGTGCCCACATGATCTATCTATCTTTCTTTCTTTCTTCCTCCCTCCCTTCTCTCTCTCCCTTTCTTTCTCTATTTCTTCCCTCCCTCCCTCCCTCCCTTTCTTCAATTTATTTATTTCTTTGAAAGGCAGAGTTATAGAGAGGCAGAGGCAGAGAGAGAGAGAGAGGTCTTCCATCCTCTGGCTTAACTCCCCAGTTGGCTGCACTGATCAGAAGCCAGGAACTAGGAACTTCCTCAGGGTCTCCCATGCAAGTGCAGGGGCCCAAGCACTTGGGCCATCTTCTACTGCTTTCCCACGCCAAAGCAGAGAGCTGGTTCGGAAGTGGAGCAGCCAGAACTTGAAAGGGTGCCCATATGGGATGCTGACACTGCAGGCAGCAACTTTACCCACTGTGCCACAGGGCCAGCCCCAAGCCCACATTTTCTTACCTTTAAAATGGGGTTAATAATCATGTCCATTTCATAGATTGTTATGAAGATTTAGTGAGTTAACATTTGTGTGGTGTTTAGAACTGAGCCTGGCAAACAATAAGTGCTATGTAAGTTTTTTAAGACAGAATAAAAATCCTGCTAATGAAATATTTAAGCATACATAAATTCATTATAATTTTCTTTTACACAGTTATTTTCATTCAGTAAGAGGCAAGATTACTTACTAGGAATCATTTGGCAGTATCTGGAGATATTTTCGATTATCACAGCTGGGGGAATACTACTGGCATTTAGAAAGTAGAGACCAGGGATGCTGCAAAATATATCCTAAATTTTATAGGCTAGCCCGCTACAACAGTAAATTATCTGGTTGAAAATATCAGTAATGCTGAAGTTGAGAGCTCCTGCTTCAAAGAAACTAGATTTTTCAGACCCTATAGAAATGTATTCTTCTAGAAAAGTTTAATGATCAAACTCTGGGTCTAACAACAGTGACTAATTTAGAGTTTGGTACTAATAAGGCTTTGAGGGCCAATTAGCTTTGTGCTAGTCCATGACCATAGTCTGCAATCCCAATACTAGTCAATCATCTCTATGGCAAATGTGAGGCATTAATCACATGGGGAAATAGACAAAGAAATGACAAGGGAATAGAAATGTGTAAGATGAAATGCAAATAGTTCCAGTGGATATTTAATAGTGATATTCTTATGAAGAGAAATATATACATTGCAGGGTAGGCTTTATAATTTAAAAATCTGTTTATTTTAATTTCTTTGAAAGACTGAGAGAAGGAGAAAGAGGAGGATAGGTAGAGAGAGATCTCCTATTCATTGGTTTGCTGTAGTGAGTGGGAGAGAGAGGGTAGAGGACACAAAATTTGTAGTTTTGTATCTTCAGTCTATATCTTTTGTGTTACACGGATCTCCCCAGCTGCCATACGTGAATTGTGCTTAATGCTGCCTTAGTCTCTTGAATCATCCTTGGAATATTCATGAAGATACTTGTTTATTTTTTCCTCTAGATACTTTATTTTTTTTATAACTTTCAAATTTAGGTCTATGATCCATCTCAAATTTATCTTAAGTTTTATTTTGTGTTTGTTTGAAAGGTAGAGTGACACACAGAGAGGGAGGGAGAATGAGAAAGGAGAAGAGGAGAAGGAGGTAGAGAGGGAGAGAGTGTAAGGGAGAGGGAAAAGGGACAGAGAAAGACTGATTTGTTTGGTTTACTGCTGGTTTACTCCCCAAAGGCCTGCAATAGCCAGAGCTGGGGCAAGCCAAGCCAGGAGCCTGGAATTCCATTTGGGTTGCAGGGACCCAAATACCTATCAGGATGAGCTCTAGTAGGAAGCTGTATTGGAAGTGGAGCAGGTACTGAAAATCAGGCACTGTGATATGGAATGTGGGCATCTCAAGCAGAGTTTTAACCTCTGAGCCAGATGCCAGCCCCTCAAATTATTTTTTTAAAGATTTATTTCTTTCTTTATTTGAAATACAGAATGACACACACACACAGAGGGACACACACACACATACACACACACATCTTCCATTTGATGATTTGCTCCCCAATTGTCTACAGCAGCTGGAACTGGGCCAGGCTGAAACCAGGAGCCAGGAACTCTGGGTTTCCCACATGGGTGTCAGGAACCCAAGTACTTAGGCAATCATCTCCTGCTTTTGCAGGTGCATTAGCAGAGAGCTGGATGGGAAGCAGTGTTGCTGGGACTCAAACCAGTGGGCTGATATGTGTTTCTAGTGGGTTTAACCCACTGTTCCTGAATGTCGGCCCTCAAATTAGCTTAAGAAATGTGGAAATGGACATCTAAAGAGCATTTAAAGATTCTTCATAGGCCGGCGCCGTGGCTCAATAGGCTAATCCTCTGCCTGCAGCGCCGGCACTCTGTGTTCTAGTCCCAGTCGGGGTGCCGGATTCTGTCCCAGTTGCTCCTCTGCCAGGGCAGCTCTCTGCTATGGCCCAAGTCCTTGGGCCCTGCACTTGCATGGGAGACCAGGAGAAGCACCTGGCTCCTAGCTTCGGATCAGCACAGTGTGCTGGCCACAGCGTGCTGGCCGCAACGGCCATTGGAGGGTGAACCAACGGAAAAAGAAGACCTTTCTGTCTCTCTCTCTCACTGTCTACTCTGCCTGTCAAAAAAAAAAAAAGATTCTTCATAGAAATAGTTGTAGAGTTAAGATTAAAAATCAGTTCTTTATCATACTGATTATTTCTATTTCTGATTTATTTTTATTTTTTATTTATTTATTTTTTAATTTAATTTTTTGACAGGCAGAGTTAGAGAGAGAGAGACAGAGAGAAAGGTCTTCCTTTTTTTTTATGTTCGTTCACGCCCCAATGGCCGCTGCGGCCAGCGCACCCCGCTGATCCGAAGCCAGGAGCCAGGTGCTTCTCCTGGTCTCCCATGCGGGTGCAGGGCCCAAGCCCTTGGGCCGTCCTCCACTGCCTTCCTGGGCCACAGCAGAGAGCTGGCCTGGAAGAGGAGCAACCGGGACAGAATCCGGCGCCCTGACTGGGACTTTTTTTAAGATTTATTTATTTGAAAGTCAGAGTTACATAGAGAGAGAAGGAGAGGCAGAGAGAGATTAACAGATTTCAGTTTAAAAATCCTCAAAGTAAATGTTTTTGTATAGCTGAGAATATGGTGAAAGCATGATTTTTCAAATAGTTGGCTATTTCTTGCTACATTGTATTTATTTTCTTTTGTTCATCCAAAATAACTATTGAGGGAGATAGTTTTCAAGTAACCCAATGAAACTGTGGAGTCAACATTTAGTCGTACCATATTCAGTGACAAGGATTGTTGGATATAGAAACTGACAAATCCATGGGAATTATCTCCAATATTGAAATACCTGGAAGTGGCTATGTTATCTCTGACTTCAAACAGATCTTAAGTACCCCATGTAGCATTCATTTTTTTAACCTTTCTGAACACAACCTATCTCTTCTTTCTTTCTTAGATTAATCTGTATTCTTTATAGAATTTGTATTTTGTCAAATAGGATTAATTTGGTTGTAATAACTTGAAAATAAATGGGTGAAATAAGCTGTGTGCTTGTGTGTTTTAATGATGGATAAGACATAGAGGAAGATTGGTAGACAAATATCTGGACTGATGTGAAAATATGCAGAAACTATAAATTTTGTGCAAGGAGGCTCAAGGTTTTTTTGGCACAGGTAAAACACAATTCTCTGATGAATCTTCAGTTTCCACAACCAAAGTTTCAAATTTTAGATTCACATGCAGTTCTAGGAATTGATAGATTCTGTGTTTCTCTCAGTGGTAGCATCTTGCAGAATAATAGTACAATAGCACAACAAAAATGTTGCCATTGGTACAATCAAGACACAGAATATTCTTAGCACCTCAAGACCCCTAACATTGCCCTTTGAAACCATATTCATTTCCCTCCTGCTCACCAACTTCCGCTTAATCACTGGAAACCACAAAATTATTCTTTGCAATTTTGTCTTTTCAAGAATGTTATATAAATGAAATCATATAGTATGCAGTCCTTTGAGATTGATTTTTTCTACCCAGCATTATTCTTGGGAAAATCATTAAAGTTGTTTCATATATTGCTAGTTTATTTTTTATTTATTTATTTTTTATTGCTGAGTGTTATTTATTCAGTAGTACGGATATGTTGTAGTTTGTTAAACCATTCACCTATTGAAGAACATGTGGGTTATTTCTAGTTTCTTTGTTTCTTTTCTTTCTTTCTTTCTTTCTTTCTTTCTTTCTTTCTTTCTTTCTTTCTTTCTTTCTTTCTTTTTTTTTTCTTTTAAATATTTTCTCCTTATCTCAAAGGCAGAGAGACAGAGATCTTCATCTGCTGGTTTATTCCCCCAAATACCTGCAACAGCCTGTCCTGGACTATGTTAAGGTTAGGAGCCTGTAATTCAGTCTGGGTCTCCAATGTAGGCGGCAGGGACCCAAGTACTTGAACCATCATCTGCTGCCTCCAAGGGGTGTGTTAGCAGGGAGCTGGATTAGGTACTTCCATATGGGTTGTGGGCATTCCAAGCAGCATCTTAAATGCTGTGCCAAATGCATACCCTTCCAGTTTTTGACTTACAAACAAAGTTTCTATAAACCTTCATAGACAAGTTTTTATGTGAACTATAAGTTTTCATTTCTCAGAGGTAAACATGCAGGATTAAATGTATTGGTCTTATGTTAATTGCATGTTTTGTTTTTTAAGAAACTGTCAAATTGTTTTTCAGAATGGTGTTACCATTTCACATTTTCATCAGCAATGGATGAATGATCTGATTTCACCAAATCCTTTCCAGTGTTTTTAATAGTTATTATGTTTTACTTTAGCCACTCATTCTGATACATTTGTAGGGATACCTTATTGTGGTTTTAATTAGTATTTCCCTGATGGCTATTGTGCTTATTTGCTATCTATATATTCTGCTCTGTGAAATGTCTGTTCAGTTATTTTGTACATTTTCTAATTGGATTGTTTGTTTTTTTGCTGTTGAATTTTGAGATTTTTAAAAATATATTAATACTAGTCCTTATGTATGTGATTTTCAGATATTTTCTCTGATTTAGCTTATATTTTTATTAATAAGTCTTTCACAGAAAAAAGTTAAAATTTTGATAAATAATACTTTATCAATTTTTCCTTTTATGAATTATGCTTTTGTTGTCAAGTCTAAGAACTCTTTGCTTAGTCTTATAGCAGTAAGATTTTCTCCAATTTCTATCTCTAAATGTTTTATAATTTTATATTTTACATTTATGTCTGTGATACATTTTGAATTAATTTTTGTGTAAGGTTTGAGACTCCCATTGAGATTCTTTTAAAAAATTTTTTTTTGAACTATGCATGTCTACTTCCTCCAGTACCATTTGTTGAAAAGGCTATCTTTCTTCCATGCAATTGATTTTGTAACTTTGTTAATGATAAGTTGGATGTATTTGTGTGGATCAGTTTCTGGGTTCCTTATTATGTTCTGTTGGTCTATTCCTCCATCAATGTCATACATTCAGATAATGTAGATATGTAATAACATTTTGAAATCAGGCTCCTCCCATTTTATTCTTTTTAAAAAACTTTTAAAAGCTGTTTTAGTTCCTTTACTTTTTAATATACATTTTAGAATAATCTTGTCCATAGCTACAAAAATCTTTTTGGGATTGTGATAGGAATTTGTTTAAACTTACATATTAATTTGAGAAGAATTGGTGTCTTTACTATGTTGAACATTCCAATCCATGAACATGGTATGTATACCTCTTCATTAATTTCCTTCATCAGCATTGTCTAATTTTCAGCATATATTTGTTGTAGATTTATATCCAAGTGTTTAAATTTCTTTTATAAATGCCAGTGTATTTTAGTATAGGTGCTGCCAAAGTGAGCACAATGCCAGTGTATTTTAAATTTTGGTGTCCATGTAATCATTGCTGTTACGTGGAAAGTCAATAGATTTTTGTGTGTTTATCATGTGTTATATGACTTCGCTGGGCTTTTTTACATTTTCTGCATAGACATTCAGGTTATTTCCAAATTCCTTTGCAGGAATGGAGAAGGATATTTTTTAACTACCTGAATATTTAACAGTACCAGATTCTGCCCATTGTTAAGTCTAAAGAGGTATTACATTCCAAATCCTGAAGATACTAGGAGCTGATGACATGGCTGAGGATCAGGGAGGAACTAAAAATGACATCAACATTTTGTTCCTGATTGAGTGGATATCATGCTGTTACTTGAGGTAGGGAACTCAGAAGTAAAAAGAGTATTTGGGGAATACAATGAGTTCTGCACTGGATATGTTGATTTTTTTTGGTGCCTTATTGGACATCTCAGTTGAGATGTTTAGTAAATATTTGAAGTGAGGATTTGGGATAAAGTATAGAATTAGAGGAACAAGTTAGAGTTATAATAGGAGTTTCTATATTGAGATACCAGATGATATTGTGGTTGATAGTATATGTATAATGAGTAGAGAGAGAGAGCTGATGAAAAAATGCTAGCAAAGAAATGAGAAGAATGCACTACCACAGAAACTATAGAAACTTCTCTCTTGTCAAAATTCTATCATTTTTCTGTCTTAGAAGATTGAGTTAAATCTTCCTGGCATCATTACCTGCCTATTCCCATTACCTGTTGGTTGTTCTCTATAGGCATGTCTATTACAGTTTCTTGTTCCTATTGTGTATTATTCACCACACTACTGTGTTACAGCTTACTGTTTTTGTTTATTTCTCTATCAAGATTTTGTTCCTTAAAGGAAGAATTAGGTCTTGTTCTTCATTATTTTTCCTGCATATGGTTGTTGAAGTAAAACAGAAGATGGTCAGTGTCAGAGGCTTCAAGGGGTAGAATAAGAAGAAGTGAGTAGAGGACATGAGACTTGTTGATTACTGACCTTACGGAAAGTATTATCTGCAGAACGATGACAAATGAATGGAGAATTTTACACCCCCTTCCCTCTTTCCCTATTATATTGTTCTAACCTTTGTTCTTTTGATATACTGTTTCATCATGATGATAAAGTGTTCCTTCTCATGACCTGTAAGGAGGCCACTGTTCTTCCAAATTACCTTCTCAGTGATGAAACTGCTGCCTACTACTGCTCAACTTCTATTGCTTTGTTAATTATTGTATTACTGACACTTAATCATTGCTCAATATCTGTATCCATATCTTGAGCCTATTATGATTTATATTGTTTTATTTCCCATAATATTAATAGTGTGCTCACTAAATAGTTAGGTATCTTTTTTTTTTGGGTAAAGATTAATTTATTTATTTGAAAGGGATGTGGGTATTTTAAGAAGTGACTTAACTGGCTGCGCCACAGCACCCACCCCAGATATCATGTCCTGATTTTTATGTATCATTACTAAATTATGTCAGGCCTTTTTTTTTGTTTTAATCTAGATATTTCCCTTTTAAATTCAAAGCTAACCCCTCTCATCATGCTCCACCCCATGTTTAAAGCTAACTTAAAAATCTAAGTCATGAGGACTATAAATATAATATTGTTAACGTATTTTTGTAAAAGATTTCTCTGATGAACTTCTACATATAGGATTATAGGAATCTGTTTCTTTTTCTGGTAGTCCATGGCAACTATATGCATTGTTACTAGTTTTTTTTTTTTTCCTTCAAAATTTTTATTTATTTGAGAGGCAGGGAGAGACAGTGAGTGGGTGTGATTGATACTCCATCTTCTAGGTCACTACTGGATCAGCAGGGCAATTAACTCAGTTTGGTTTCTTACATGGTTGGTAGGAACCCAATTAGCTGAGCCATCACTGTTGCCTCCCAGGATCTTCATTGGCAGTAAGCTGGAGTCAGGAGCAGGTATTGGGCAATGAACCTTGTTCTGATGTGGGACATGGGCATCTAACAGGCTTCTTAAATAGGAAGCTAAATACCCACCTTATTACTAGATTCTTAATAACAGTTTTTCAGATCTTTTTTCATGGACTTCAGGAGGCTAGAAATCATTAATTTTATTTTTTACTTTTTGTATTTCTAGCATATTTTTTGCTTCATAGTAGTCATGTCTGAATAACTGACTGCATTTTTCTAGTTTCTATCACCGAGGTTCTCTAATAATAGCTTGATAACATCTGTGGCATAGTTTGGTTATAACATCAAATTTTTATTTGAATTACAATTTATTTTTCTGTTTGCAAGTAATTAAATTTTCGTATTTCAAACTTTTAAAGACATTACAAATGTTTATGCTAATATATGGAAGTTACTCATCACATGACCCACATTGTAATTTCTTGGTGTATATTTTACCTCCAATAATTTCATTTGTGTTCTTTTTGATCTTGGCAACTGTAAATGAGCCAGTAAAATGCTATAATTTTTATTTTTTTAAAAAGATTTATATTATTTACTTGAGAGGCAGAGTTACAGACAGAGAGAGGGAGTGAAAGAGAGGTCTTTTCATCTGCTGGTTCACTCCTCAAATGGCCACAACTGCCAGAGCTGGACTGATCCAAAGCAGGAACCAGGAACTTCCTCCAGGTTTCCCATGGTGGTTCAGGGGCCCAAGCACTTGAGTCATCTGCTAGTGCTTTCCCAAGCCATAGCAGAGAGCTTGTTTGGAAGTGGAGCAACCAGGACTTGAACTGGAGCCCATATAGGATGCTGGTGCTGTGGGCAGATGCTCAACCTACTACACTGCAGTGCTGGTCCTTACTTTACTTTTAAAATACATACTTTTATTCAGTAGCTTCCATATAAGAGCTAATTTAAGTTGAAAAAGTTGGTTGGATTAAACAAAAAGCCTTTCTGTTTTTCAGATTGCAGCAATTCTTCGAAAACGAAAATTAGACTATTATTTACATAAACTACTTCCTGAGATCCTACAGTCTGCTTCATTTCTGACTGCTAATGGGGCCTTGTATATTGCTTTCTTTTGCACTTTAAGGTTGGTATTCATAGTCATGACTAGATGTTAATACAAATTCCTTTGTTGAAATGGAAACAGATGTTTACATAAATGGTGTGTAGGTCTATTTCTTATTTCTTGTTTTTTTTTTTTCTTTAATATGTGAAGTGATGTTTATCTTTAAGAAATATTTGTAAAACCAGAAGCTGTGGGCCTCATGGCCCAAGTTGTAATAGAAATTTCCAATTATTTTTGTGTCATTATGTTGCAACAATGCCTTAATATGTCACACATTTTATGAAGCTTGCTATATTTACCAAGTTGTTGATTGGGATTTCTTAGATTTTAAATTTCATAGGTCAGGAATTTAAAGCAGCTATACATAACATAGGTTAGGGTAAAATGAAAGGAACAGACTTCAAAAAGGACTATGAAATGAATATATTATGTACAAAACAGTAAGTTTATTTCTTGTGTATGCTACTGGTAGAATTTTTGTTCCTGATTCAGTCTTATATACATTACATGTGCTACATGGTTTATATATTTTAGATACAGGCTAGATTTAATATTTTGAGTGCTGTGACACTCCTAACTTATTTATGAGATATCTACTTCTTTTTATCTTTTTCTTTTTTGTGTTTTTTCCCACTGATTGTTGAAAAATTCAAGCTAATATTTTTTATATCTGTCAAGTTAAAATATTGTTTTCACATTACCCTTATATGAGGGTTGCTCATGTAGTTCTATAGATATATTTTACCTACAGTTAAAGATATAGTTTGCAAGTGTCTTTTATAGATTTTCTCCCTAGAGCATTTAGATTTATAAGATTAGATTATGCAGAAAATAATTGATAAGATTTTCATGCTATTGAGAAAACCATACTTTTAAATTGGATTGAAAATCTATATAAGTAAATTTCTTCATTGTGTGGTATCTAGAAAGTTTCTAAGACTTGTTAAAAATGAAAATTAAATTACAAATAATTAGATTTTAATGAATTATAATAAATGTAGTAAGTTATATTGTAGTATATTTCGTTGTATACTATGAACCTGTTTGGTTAAGTTGTAGAAGCAAAAAGGGGGTATAATTAAGGTTGTTTCAGTGTTCTTCCTATAACTGATTTCCTCAAGTCCATTTTCCTTTAGTGAGTATGTTCAGTAATTTGTTAAGTTCTCTGTGAATACTTTTTAATTAAAAACAATTTATTTTTCCATTTTATTTGAAAGGCAGAGAGGGGGCCAGCAATGTGGCACAGTAGGTTAATCCTACGCCTGTGGCACTGGCATCCCATTCCACATGGGCACCGATTCTAGTCCTGGCTGCCCCTCTTCCAATCTAGCTCTCTGCTAAGGCCTGGAAAAGCAATAGAAGATGGCCCAAGTGTTTGGGTCCCTGCACCCTCATGGGAGACCAGGAAGAGGCACCTGGCTCCTGGCTTCGTATTGGCACAGCTCCGGCCGTTTCAGCCATCTGGGAAGTTAACCAGCAGAAGGAAGACCTTTCTCTCTGTCTTTCCCTCTCACTGTCTGTAACTCTACCTCTCAAATAAATAAATCTTTTATTTTTTATTTTATTTATTTATTTATTTTTGACAGGCAGAGTGGACAGTGAGAGAGAGAGACAGAGAGAAAGGTCTTCCTTTGCCGTTGGTTCACCCTCCAATGGCCGCCGTGGCTGGCGCGCTGCGGCCGGCGCACTGCGCTGATCCGATGGCAGGAGTCAGGTACCTATCCTGGTCTCCCATGGGGTGCAGGGCCCAAGCACTTGGGCCATCCTCCACTGCACTCCCTGGCCACAGCAGAGAGCTGGCCTGGAAGAGGGGCAGCTGGGACAGGATCGGTGCCCCGACCGGGACTAGAACCTGGTGTGCCGGCGCCGCAAGGCAGAGGATTAGCCTAGTGAGCCGTGGCGCTGGCTTTTTTTTTTTTTTTTAAAGAAAGAAGAGACAGAGACGGAGATCTTCCATCTGCTGGTTCACTCCCCAAATGTACTCAACAGCCAGGACTGGATCAGGCCAAAGCTACAGTGCCTGAAACTCCATCTTGGTTTCCCATGTTGGGGGCAGGGACACAAGTATTTTAAGCCATCCCCATTTTCACATTGGCAGGAAGTTGGATAGGAAGTGGAGAAGCTAGGACTTGGCACTCTGATATGGCATGTGGGCATCCCAAGTGGTGACCCAGCCATTGCACCAAATGCCTGCCCCATCTTTGTGGATTTTGTACTGGAGGGAAAGCTACGTCTGTTCTTATCAGGAAGGTTTCTGATACCTATTTCAGAAATACCTAACTGATGTGTCATCAATAGCTTTTCTAATCTTTTAAAATCTGAACTTCAATTAAAAAGATAATTTCATTTGTGATTTCTTTAAAAATTAAAAAATTTTTTTTTTTTTAAAATTTTCACCTACTTTTAAGGCAGAGGAAGACAGGGAGATAGAAAGAGAGGGAAAGAGAAGCGAGTGCGAAACAGATAGGACTAGGCCAGGCTGAAGTAAGGAGCCCAGAACATTGTTTGGGTCTTTCATGTAGGTGGCAAGGACCCAAGATTTTAGCCATCATCTGTTGCCTCCTAGGATCTATTAACAGGAAGCTGGATTGGAAGTGAAGTAGCTGGAACTTGAACCAGAAATCCAATATGGAATGCAAGTGTCCCAAACAGTGGCTTAGCTCATGGTGCCACGATACCTTCCCCTAATTGTGATTCTTGATGTCTGTCTGTCTGTCTGCCTATTGACTTACCTACCCACCTACCCACCCCCTTTAATGCATGATTTAGTAACTGACCAACTTTGTTCAGATAATTTCTTATACTTTTTATTTGCTGCTTCTGCTTTTTTTAAAACATTTTTAAAGGAAAAGATATCTTCCTAACATCTCCAGTTTTCTTTTTATTCTTTAAAAATCCAAGCAGCTAATGGTCATTTATAATATGTTAGGTACTGTGAAGTTTTTACTTTCAAGGAGCATATTCTAGTGAATAAAAAATTTTATATATGTAAAATTAAAAAAAAAAGACTAAAATACTTTAGTAAGTGCTGTAAGAAGAGTTGTCAAGGGCTGTAGGAGCAAAGATAGAAAGGCATTTGTTGAATATCATGTTCAAAAAATGAAAGTAGTAAGAATTGTAATCACAGCTATTACTTCCTGAGTCCTTACAGTGTACTTGCATGTAGCCTTCATGACAGCTGTATGTAATATTATTATTCCCATTTGGTAAATAAGGAAGCTGGAGAACACAGAAGGCTTGACTAGCTAGCTGATTTGAATCCAGAGAGTGCATGATTGAATATGAATGACTGAACTATTAGAAGGAGAGATATCCCTTTGTTTGCTGTTGTAGGAGCCTGAACAAGAGATGGTGAGGGACCCAACAAAGGCAGAGGCAGTGGGTTGGAGAGGAATTTGAGAGGTAATTTGCAGAATTTATCTCTCAGATTTAATGTATGGGGTAAGGGAACCAAAGTTGGGGATGATTCTGTCAAGCATAAGTGGATAGTTAATGCATCAAGGAAAATAGAAGAAGGAAAACAAATTTCTGGGGATAGAGGAGAGAAAGGTGAGTATGGTTTTGGACATATTGAATTTGAGGTGCTATGGGACATTTGTTTTGGGGGTAGACTGAGAAGAGAAACTTCTGTTCATAATAATGGAAATGAACAACTAGAAATTTCATACAAAAAATCAAATTTGAATTTCAGGAAGATACTTGGAAAATTCTACTCATGGACTCCTGGCTTTGGTGCCGCTTTGCCAGCATCTTATATGGCCATTCTAATCGAAAGAAAAAGCAGGTAAAATTTTATGTATTATTTAATAGAACTGGTTATCTATCCCCTACTCCAGCTAGAGATTTTTGTTTCACTTATGACTTATGATAAGAAGTATTTCCAGATATATTTTTTCAGTTCTGCAAATATCTGAGTGAAAATTAATTTTATATTAATATTTATATTTATTATGTCTATAAAATATAAAAATTAACTTTATAGAGCAATACTACTCATTTGTATACTAAAATTGTAGAGTGCTATGAGATGGAAAAGGTAAATTGTATTTTAAAAAACTATTTATTTGAGAGGCAGAAAGATGGAGACAGACTGACAAAGACTTCCCAATATCTGGTTCACTCTCCAGATGCCCAGCATCTAGGAATTCTATCCAGGACTCCAATGCCTGTGGAAGGGAGCTAAATACTTGAGACATCTCCTTCTGCCTTCCAGGGTGCTCATTAGCAGGACATTGGAAACCAAAGCAGGTCTGGGAGTTGAACCCAGCCTCTCTCTAATGGGGAATGAGCATCTGAACTGTTGCCTTTAATTGTTCCAGCAAACTGCCCTGGCATATGCAAATTCTAATGAAAGATCTTTTCCATAGCCACTATACCGTTTAACATCTAATTATATTAACAATAGTTTTCTATTATCATCTAGATCTGTACTTTGCTTCAGGCTCCTTGAGTTACCTCTTTTAAATAAATTATTAATTAATCTTATCACTAAAATTTTTTTTGATTGTTATCAAGCCAAAATTTTCCTTGTGAACTAATAAGATTTGTATAAAATGTTGCAAATTTATGTCAACTATCAGGTAAAGTAGAAGCTTTTGCTATCTCATAAATAATAATTATTTTAAAATATTTTTTATTTTGTTTATTTGAGACACAGTGAGAAAAGAGTATGCTCCCATCTGCTGGGTCACTTGCCAAATTCTCCAAATGCTAGGAGCTAGAAACCCAATCCAAATCTCCCACATTGGTGGCATGAACCCAATTATTGAGTTATCACTGCTGCCTCGCAGAGTCTGCATTGGCAGAAAGCTGGAGTCAGGAGCTGAGCTGATACTGAACCCTGATACTCTGATGTAGGTCACAGATGTCTTACCTGCTTGGCTAAAGGCCCACTCCCAATAATTATCATTTTTTTCTTCCTGAGAAATTTATCTACTTTTGTTCCAAAGAATCAATTGAGATAATATATTAAAAACTTTCAGTTTATGAAAATGCTTATTCTAGTTGATGACTTCCTAGTAAGAATATCAGTAGATCTTACCAGCCAAATCACCTGAAGCAACTGTTAATTAATAGCACCTAAATTTTTGTGTTTCTGTGTTTTATTTTATCATGATACTTTGAATTTTTGGAATTATTGAACTCAAAGGAGTGGTCGAGGTAATAACCTCAACAAAATCAAGTCAGTAATGGTAGAAACATAGCTTATTGTATCCCAGCGGATAGTACAGCATGGTCATTAAAGTGTGGATTTTGGTGCTATACTGTCTAGCTGAGGAATCTGGCTTTTTCACTTGCTGTGTGACTGCTACAGCTTACTCCTCACCTCACCTGAACATAATGATAATCTATTTTTAGAGTGGTTCGGAGAACTAACTGAATTAGTATAATGTAAAAATACTTAGAACAGAATCTGGTACATTCACTGGATGACTAATGAATGAATGAATGATATTGAGTGTATTTGCATGTCATTTTTGGCCATTCTCATATTTTCTTTGGAGGAATCTCTGTTCATTCAGATCCTTTGCTCAGCTTTTTAATTTGGTTGTTTATCTTTTTGAAAAACATTCATTTATTTAAGAGGTGGGAGAGAAAGAGAGAGATGGAGAGAGAGACAGAAAGAGAGAGCAAGCTCCCACTCCCATCTATTGAATCATTCCCCAAATGTCTACAATAGTTGAGGATATACCAGGCCAAACCTAGGAGCCAGGAACCTAGTCCAGGTCTTCTAAGGGGGTAGCAGGGATCCGTCCACATGAGCCATCATCTGCTGCCTCCTAGGGAGTGCCTCAGCAGGACATTAGAATAAGGAATAGAACAGGGATTCAAAGTCAGGCACTCCAGTATAGGGTGTGGGCATGCCACATGGTGTCTCAACTGGTAGGCTAACTACTTGCCCCAGAGTTATTTATCTTTTAACCACTGAATTGTAAATGTTCTTTAAAAGTTCTGGATATTAGTCCCTTGCTACAATCTGCAGCTATTGTCTCCTGTTCAGTGTGTTTGTGTTTTCACTTTCTTGATTATATATCCTTTGAGGCACAAAAGTTTTTAATTTTGATGAAGTCAAGTTTATCTATTTACTCTTATGTTGATTGTATTTTTGGTATCATGTTTGAGAAGTGTGACTAACACATAGATTCACTTCTATATCTATTTCTCATTTTTATGTTCTTAGCTCTTACCTTTCAGTCTTTTATCCATTTTGAGTTAATTTTTATATATGCTGTGAGTAAAGGTGGGAATTACATATTTAATCTCATTTTCCACATTTATTGCTACACTATATAAATGCAATTGATTTTTGTATGTTTATCTTGACTCCTATGACCTTGCTGAACTCACTGATTCGTTCTAGTTTTTGGTACATTCCTTGAGTTTTTCTTTTTTTTAATATAGGAAATTATGTTGTCTGCAAATGGGGATAGTTTTATTTCTTCTTTTCTAAACTGTGTGTCCTTTTTATCCCCATTTTTTGACTTATGGTGCTGATTCATTCCCCAGATGCCTATAACAGTTGTAAGCATTTGTCCCTGATTTCAGGAGTAGGGTGTTCAATCTTTCATCATTAAGTATGTTTGCTGGGGGTATTTTTTTTTTTTTTTTTGATGGCTTTATCAAGTTTGGAAAGTTCACATGTATTTCCAATTAGATGAGAATCTATAATGAATGGATATCATATTTTGTCATGTGCCTTTTTTCTTCCTTAGCCTATAGTGCTTTTTTAAGTATCAGTAAGGTCAAGGTTGATGATAGTGTTACTTATCTGCCTCTGGGTTTCTCAACATTGGCACTATCAAAATATTTTAGGCCAGATAATTCCCTATTAGGAAGGCTGTCTTCTGCATTGTATTCATTCATGACATCAGCACTCCCTCCCTCTCCTTACCACATCAGAACAACCCTAAATGTCTCAACACATTATTAAATGTCCCTATGGGACAAACCACTCTTTGTTGAGAATTACTGAACTATATCTTTACTAATTTTTTTGGTCTAGTTTATCATTTGCTGAGAGAAGGATATTAAGATCCTCAACTGTGGTTTTAAATTGTGTATTTTTCTCTTTATTAATTTCTGTGGTACTTTTATTGTGATATATATTTATTATTTGCCATTGCTTCATCATGCACTTTCTTTTTTTAAAAAAAATGATTTATTTATTGTTTATTCCAAAGGCAGAGTTATATATAGAGAGATCTTCCATCCATTGGTTCATTCCCCAGATAAGGCCAGGGGTGTGCCAGGATGAAGCCAGGAAGCAAGAGCATCATTCAGGTCTTCCACATGGGTGAGAGGAACCCAAATCCTTAGGCCATCTTCTGCTACTTTTCCCAGGCCATTAGCAGGAAACTGGATTGGAAGAGGAGCATCTGGGACGTGAACTGGCATCCATATGGGATGCTGGCATCCCAGGCAGAGGGCTTTACAAGTTATGCCACAATGCCAAGCTGTGCCAGGATGCTGGCCCCCAGTTTTGCCCTTTACTTAGTTTATTTAGTTCGTTTTCTGACATTTTATTAATGGGTGAGTTGGGCTTGTTTTCTGTTTTTCATTTCTCTGTTCCACTTCCTTCTTTTGCATTGTTTAAATTTGAATTATAATATATGTATATTTTTTTACTGTTTGCTCTGTGGACTATATTATGCATCTTTAACCTTTACAACTTCTTAGTGTTAATATGTTACTATGTTGCAGAATGAGAAACTGCTTACCTTAGGATCTGTTTTTCTTTTCCCTCTCTTTCTTTAAACACTAATATTAATTCAAATAAACAAAGTAAAAGCATAAATTGATGTTAAAAGCAGTAACTGCTTAGGTCATGAAGAAAAGTTTTCCAGAAGTGAGGTGATAACATGCATTTGGGTTGCTGGTTTATTTCCTGCTTTATTTTCCCTTTTGGTAGATGAAGTTTTTTAAGCTTTCTTTTTTAAAAACTTTTATTTAATAAATATAAATTTCCAAAGCACAGCTTTTGGATTACAGTGGCTTTTTCCCCCTATAGCCTCCCTCCCACCAGTCAACCCTCCCATCTCCCGCTCCCTCTCCCATTCCATTTACGTCAAGATTCATTTTCAATTCTCTTTATATATAGATCAATTTAGTATATATATTAAGTAAAGATTTCAACAGTTTGCACACACACAGAAAAAGTGTAAAGTACTGTTTGAGTAGTAGTTATAGCATTAATTCACATTGTACCACACATTAAGGACAGAGATCCTACATGGGGAGTAAGTGCACAGTGACTCCTGTTGTTGACTTAACAATTGACACTCTTGTTTATGGCATCAATAATCACCCTAGCTTTCTTTTTTTATTCCCCGTGAGTTTTTGCATTAGTTTTTCATTTTTAGAAACAGGTTGTTCATAAAACATTTGTAGGTGTTTTAGATTATAACCTATTCTAAATATTAGTTGAAGTATTTTTATTGTTTTAAAGAAAAATTTTTAAATTTAGCTTTGTTTAACTTCTTTATAACTGTTACCATGATTGTAGAACAAATATTGATTTTACTTCATGATTGTTACATAAATGAACTCTGGTAGTTTTATGTTTGTTTTAAAGGTTTTATTTATTTATTTATTTGAAAGACAGAATTAGAGAGTGAGAGAGAGGGAGAAGAGGAGAGAGAAAGATCTTTTTTTTTTTTTTTTTGTGGGCTTCTCCTATATGTCTCCTATATGGTCTTTTTTTTTTTTCCTTTTTTTTTTTTTAACTTTTATTTAATGCATATAAATTTCCAAAGTACAGCTTATGGATTACAGTGGCTTTCCCCCCATAACTTCCCTCCCACCCTTAACCCTCCCTTTTCCTGCTCCCTCTCCCCTTCCATTCACATCAAGATTCATTTTCAATTCTCTTTATATACAGAAGATCAGTTTAGTATATACTAAGTAAAGATATCAACAGTTTGCACCCACATAGAAACACAAAGTGAAAAATACTGTTTGAGTACTAGTTACAGCGTTAAATCACAATGTACAGCACATTAAGGACAGAGATCCTACATGGGGAGTAAGTGCACAGTGACTCCTGTTGTTGACTTAACAAATTGACACTCTTGTTTATGGCATCAGTAATCACCCTAGGCTCTTGTCATGAGTTGCCAAAGCTATGGAAGCCTTTTGAGTTCACTGACTCTTATCATATTTAGACAAGGTCATAGTCAAAGTGGAAGTTCTCTCCTCTCTTCAGAGAAAGGTACCTCCTTCTTTGATGACCTGTCGAGAAAGATCTTTCATCTGCTGGTTCACTCCCCAGATGGCCACAACAGCCAGGTCTAGGCCAGGCCAAGGCCAGGAATCAAGAGCTTCTGTGTCTCCTGCATGGATGGCAGGAGCCCAAGGACTTATGTCATCTGCTGTTGCTTTCCCAAGCACGTAAGCAGGGAGCTGGATGGGAAGAGTAGCAGCTGGGATTCGAACTGGTTCTCATTTGGATACCAGCCTCACAGGCAGCAGCTTTGCTTGCTGTGCCGCAGTGCTGGCCCTGTTGGATGTTGTTTCTAACTTTCCATTGGGTGATACAGTTAATAGTACTGAGAAATAGCCCTTTCAATTGGGAATTGTATGTTTGTAGGCATATCACCACAAGTCCTGGTTGAATCTAATTTAAACCTTTTTAGCTTTCTTTTATTATTCAAAGTCTAGTGAGATTCTGAAAACCAGATTTTGTATTTTTTAGAGTTAAACATTAAAATAAGGAAAAGCAAAACTTTTTACTCAATCTCTTTACATGTTGTCTTAGAGTATGTTTTGTTTAAGTTAATTTGGTCTGTGCTTATTTGCAATTATGTCCAAGTTAACTTACAGGCCCATTTCCTCTAAAGAACTATACTTTGCCTACCACAAATTTATATTAAGATTTTGTTAAACATCAAAGGTCTCTTAATTGATTTTAAGTACTTTACAAAAGCTGAAGTTAAATTTTAAAATTTTTATATAAGGTGCCAAAAATAAAGCATTTTAGTATTGTTCTTTGTGTCTTATAAGGAAAAAGACATTAGAATTTTGCCTTCAATTCATAGAGAAAATCAATGATATGTTGGTAAAGATAGGCAGTTGGCAACTGGAAATGTGAATATAGATGCAGGGGAAAAATGATAGTCAGAAAAACATCTTGGAAGTTTCCTTCTTTTAAGTCATTCCAAAGTTATCAGAGTACGAGTGAAAACCCAACATTAAGGAGAGGTCTGAGATTGAAAGCTGGGAAACAGCAACATTAAAAGAACCAGTTTTCAACTGAAATGTTCAGTCTACTTTCTACAAATATCAGTAATGTAGAAATGGAATAATGGATAGTGGTAGTTGTGTTTTTTTTAAACTTTTACAACTTTGTTTAATAATGGAATCTTTGCTCAGAGACTATAAATTTTTTTGTATAATCAGCTTTTCAGTACAACATGGTATCTATCCATTTGAGTATGTCAGGCATACCTATAGATAGAGCCCTGTCTATATCACTTAATAATATCTTCATCTGTATTGGTTTAATTCCCTACCCTCTCTTTTTTTCCCTCTCTCTAATCCATCTTTCTCTGTATCCCTCCCTCTCTTCCTTCTTTTCTAGAATTAAGCAGGCTTTGCCAGCTAGTTCCTGACACCTAGTAAGAGGGAAGCTTACTTAAATCTTAATCACATCATTGTAGGGTTCTGAGAAAGCTTTGAAGTTGTTTCCAGGGTTGCTTAAAAAATTTGTGCCACAAAGCATTGTGAACATAGTAACTCAGCAGGAAGCATCGGTAACATCTAGTTTATCCCTAGGAGGGCTGTTAAGAACTAGTCTTCTCTTTCTTTCTCTAGGAAGTGTTTTGTGGTTCAGAAAGTTCAGATGGATTTTGCTTTGTAGAATTGCTACGGAATTTGCTTTGATATTTAGTGTTAGTTTAGATTGGTTAAAAACTGCAATGTGCTCAAACATGAACATTCATTAAAATATCAAAATTTCATATTTATTTCAGGTTATTATGTTATATTATATTAGTTATGAAACTTGTAAACATATTTGACCAAAGTGAATGAACTATATAAATATGTAGATAAAAGAATACCAGAATTTGGTCTATGAATTCTTCGCATCTTCAATTTTTTTGGTAGTGAGACCTTTTGGTCTTCTGAATAGTTTACTGTCTCATGTATTTTGTATATAATAGATTATTATGATAGACTCATGCTGTCAGCTGGAAGTTTCATCTAATTAGAAATGATAATGTTAGAAAAGATAGTAATGGTTAGAATTTCAGCAGAATGAGAGGATACTTTTTAATCTAGGTTGTTACAGAAAATGAAATAATTTTTATTTTTTCTATAGAAATGATAATACTCTGTTTATAAAGTGCCTATAGCCACATTTCTTAATACTTTTTAAGATAATACCCCCGGATATGCACCCCCACTTAAATTTTGTGTGCAGATTTGAGAAGAACATCTCTTTGCCTATCAGGAAAAAAGACACTTGAAAGAAAAATTTATCCATGGTTTAAAGAAATACTGCCTATTCTCTGAACTTCACCAGGGTTCTGATGGAGAGATTCTCAGTAGAATGGGAGTATGCGTATATCAGTATCTCCTGTGAAGTTTAAAAAGTTACTTATTGTCCTTCTTGGCCCTGGCTTCTGCTTTTTATGCTAAGGCCACCCTCTGATCTAATTGGCACCTTTCCCATCACTGTTGTAGCAATGTTTTAATATGTAACTTTGTTTTCAGAGAGGATTTACTTACTAGGAAGGGAGTGGTTGTTTTTCTTCAGATTTAAGATATATATAGTCAATGTTAAGTACTAAAATGGCATTTAATTAACTTTTCATTTTTTGGTAATACTTAACATAACTGGAGAAGTAATAAAGTAAATCACTATTCTGATTAGCTACAAAGTTGCCATTGGAATAGAGGATGAAGACATTGCTCCAAGGAAATCCTACCAAAAATAACGTGGCCCTATAATCCAACATATCATACCCTTCAAAGATATTGTCCTCTTATTTATGAGACTCTGGGCTGGAATTCAGAAAAAGCTGGGAAGGAGGTTTTTGGAAAGGATAAATTGAAACCTGAGGCTAGAATATGGTATAATCTAATAATAATAATATGTCCTTTACTTTTTCCACAATAAGAATCTGTTAGGTGCTGGCTTTGAGACACAGTGGGTTAAGCCATTGCTTGAAACACTGGCATCACATATCAGAGGGTTGGGTCAAGTCCCAGTTACAGTACTTCCAATCTCGCTTCCTGATAATGCACCTGGGAGGGCAACAAAAAATGACCCAACTACTTGGGTCCTAGTCACCTGTGTGGGGACCAGGATGGAGTTCTAGGTTCCTGGCTTCTACCTGGCTGGGTCCTGGCTGGCTCTTGCAGGCATTTGGGGGTGAGCCAGCAGATGAAGGCACTCTTCCTCTTCTGTCACTGTACTTTTCAACTCAATCAATCTTTTTTTTTTTTTTTTTTTTTTTTTGACAGGCAGAGTGGACAGTGAGAGAGAGACAGAGAGAAAGGTCTTCCTTTGCCGTTGGTTCACCCTCCAATGGCCGCCGCGGTAGGCGCGCTGTGGCCAGCGCACCGCGCTGATCTGATGGCAGGAGCCAGGTGCCTATCCTGGTCTCCCATGGGGTGCAGGGCCCAAGGACTTGGGCCATCCTCCACTGCACTCCCTGGCCACAGCAGAGAGCTGGCCTGGAAGAGGGGCAACCGGGACAGGATCGGTGCCCCGACCGGGACTAGAACCCGGTGTGCTGGCGCCGCAAGGCAGAGGATTAGCCTAGTGAGCCGCAGCGCCGGCCTCAACTCAATCAATCTTTAAGAAAAGGAATATGTCACGGTTTTAGTCATCCTCAAAGCACAGAAACCTGTTAGGATACCATATTAAACAAGTTAGTGACTTACAGAATTTAAAGGTAACTTAGTAGTATAAAGATTTTCAGTGTGGAAGCAGTGCATTGGACAAAACTGAAGGCTGGAGTCAGATGAACTGATTCCCAATTTCAACTTGTCTGTTTATACTTTTATGTTAACCTACCTGATTCATGATTGTGAACAGAGTAAGGATAATATTATCTGCCTTAACAGGGCAATGAAAGGACAAAATCTGATTTCATGATATTGATTACATATGGTGTGCATGTAAAATAATCTGATCACTTCTTTTTTTGCCAATAAGCTGGTATCATTAATTGTTCTTTCCTCCTATTGGCTTATATCTTAGTTTTAGTGATTAAATGTCTATAACATATGCCTTTAATATGCATCTTTTGATTAGACTGGGTTTCTAGAAATACCTTGCTGGTTATATGTCTAGTAATTCCATACTCATTGATTTAGCATTTCTTAAATACTAAGTACTATTGCAGGTTTGTGGAAATTTAAGGCAAACAAGGTATTCTTTATAGTTAAACAATTTTATTATCAGATAGGTGAAAGCTAGCAATGAAACAAATTGTAGCTACTTTACTGTTGAGAATTATGTCAGTGGATCTAATGTTTTTCAAAATAGCACTAGACCTTAGTTTAACTTCCTAATGAAATATGATTATCAGGCACTACCACTGAAAGTACAGAAGTACTTTTATTTTGGAATTTATAATTAGGATTTTTTTTTAAACAGTGTTTGGTGAAAGTGGGTACTATTTAAGATGCATTTTACTTTTTTTCTTCTGTGTATTTGTGACTCTTAGATGATAGTGGTCCTCTAATTTTTCTTAGCTTATATAAAATAAGTAATATTAGAACATATTTGATTTAGAATTTGGTAGGAACTATCAAGATTGGTAAACAATTTCAAACCATGTGTTGAACTCCCAGGAAAGAGAGTGTAAAAGTGTCTGTACAGATCATCTTACTAGGGATTTTTAAGTTCTTTTCTGGGGGAGCAGTAGAACTCTGTTATTCTATCACCAAGTGCATTAGGACATGCTAGAAAGAGAAATTACTGAGCGTGTGGCACTGTGGGTCCTAGACCCTCTCCTCTCCTTTCAGAGTAGGTCCAGTACTATATTTTATATATTCATGATAAGTATAAACTTTTTCTTTGAATAATGTTTATTATTAAAAAAGGTAAGTCGAGAACCAGCCCTATCCCCTCATTTTAGTAACAATGACAAAATTATTAGTGAATTAAAAGTTGTCTAGAACCCTGATTTCCTTACTTCTATTTAGATGTTTGGTTAAATCATACTGCCTCCATGTGGCCTTGGGGATATTCAAATTCTTATTAAACTGTTTTCTATAATGAACAATCAAGACTACATATGAATGAATATGTCACCAAGGAGATTTCCTTGTTTTTTTTTTTTTAATTTTTATTTTATTTTTTTTTTTTGACAGGCAGAGTTAGAGAGAGAGACAGAGAGAGTTATAGACAGTGAGAGAGAGACAGAGAGAAAGGTCTTCCTTCCGTTGGTTCACTCCCCTAATGGCTGCCATGGCTGGCGCACTGTGCCAATCTGAAGCCAGGAGCCGGGTGCTTCCTCCCAGTCTCCCATGCGAGTGCAGGGACCCAAGCACTTGGGCCATCCTCTACTGCCTTCCTGGGCCACAGCAGAGAGCTGGACTGGAAGAGGAGCAACCGGGACTAATACCCAGTGCCCCAACCGGGACTAGAACCTGGAGTGCCAGTGCTGTAGGCAAAGGATTAGCCAAGTGAGCTGTGGCGCCGGCCTCATTGTACAATATTAATATGAGGGCCTGGAATGATATTTAAATGACAGTGATATTAATATGATGCTGAAATATGAGTACTGAAAGTGATCATAACTGAAACTAAAATAAATTTTTGTGAATTTAAAGTTTGTTATTTGAACTCCAGTGTTGAACTCTTAAGACATGTTAAAGATGTCTTTCCTAGAGAACAATATGTGTAAAATTTATTTCTCATATGCTGCATAAGCTCAATAAATTACTAAAAGGCAGAAAACAGTTCTTATCTTTGAGTGTCTATCTGAATTATTTTAAAATAAGTTTGGTAAAATATATGCATTATTTTTGTAAATTGGGTATTTATAGAAGTTTTGTTTTGTCCTTAGAAAATTCTTCTAGTTCTTCTCACTCAAACTGAAATTAAAACCAAAGTGATTCTTAATGACATTTAGTGAACTGAACAGTTGCATTATGAATGAAACAAATAGAAAACCTTATTTTTCAGGAGGAATAAATTTTCATTTAGAATTGCTCTGGACTTGACTTTTTGATGAGATGATTTAGTTAAGATTCTTTAATATTAAATTTAGACTTTTCAAGCATGAACATAGACTAGTAACAAATTTTAGGACTTTTCCTAATAACAGATAACCTTAAGACAATGTGAATTTTAAAAAATATAGTAAATGACCACTAAACAGAATAAATTACAGAATCTATTTAGATCCAACTGAAAATTTAGTTCAGCATACTCTGTATCCTTTTCTAAGATACCGGTATATTTATCAACTCCATAATAAATCTTTTAATAGATTTCTAAGAAATTATGAGGTGATTATTAAGTAAATTCAAAGTTTAATCTCTGTTTTTAAAATTATTTGCAGGAGAGGACTGCTAACAATTTATATGGCCAACTTGGTAAGTTATTCTTTTTTATTTAACCTTTGAGTTAACCTTTCTTAACAAATCACATTTCCTTTAAAAAGGGAAGTTACTGGTGTTTGAGAATATTTTTAGCTTCTATTTTTTAATAGAATTTTTTAATGATTAAAAAATTTATTCATATAAACAGAAAAGATTACAAGTATTTCATAGATATGATTCTAAGAATAGTGATATTTTCCTCCCTCCCTGCACCATCTTTTGTTTTTTTTAACTTTTGCAATGATGTATTTTTAATTTTCTTAATAATTATAGGCTTAATGTGTTACTGAATAAAGAGGTCAACAAATTAAAAGTAGAAATACCACTGTTCAATAGGCATATAGACAATGACTCCAAACAATAAGCACATCCCAAGATGTCATTTTTTCATATAAGGTTTTTTTTTTTGTACTCTATATAAAATTAGCTACCACAAATCAGAGAAAATATGTGATATTTGTCTTCTTTAGGTCTGGTTTATTTCACCCAGTGTGGTGGTCTGTAGTTGCATCCATTTTGCTGCAAACGACAGGATATCATTCTTTTTTATGTCTGAGTAGTATTCTATCATGTATAGAATATTAAAAAAGTTCCATTTTTTATTTTTTAAAATTTATTTGACAGAGTTATAGACACTGAGAGAGAGACAGAAAGGTCTTCCTTCCGTTGGTTCACTCCCCAGACGGCCATTATGGCCGGCGCTGCGCCGATCTGAAGCCAGAAGCCAGGTGCTTCTTCCTTGGTGCAGGGGCCCAAGCACTTGGGCCATCCTCCACTGCCTTCCCGGGCCACAGCAGAGAGCTGGACTGGAAGAGGAGCAACCGGGACTAGAATCAGCTCCCATAGGGGATGCAGGCGCCGCAGGTGGAGGATTAACAAAGTGAGCCACGGTGCCAGCCCCAAAAAAGTTCATTTTAAAAAACATATTTGCATTTAAAACCTTTTAAGGTTGTTTAATTGAATTTAGGCAGCACTAAAATAATTCAACCAAAAAAAGATAAAATATTTATTCACCCAAGAATAGGTCCTTTTTAAAAAGATTTATTTATTTATTTCAAAGAGTTAGAGAGAGGGAGAAATAGAGACAGCGAGAGAGAGAGAGAGAGAGAGAGAGAGAGAGAGAGAGATTGATTGATTTTCCATCTGCTGGTTCATTGTCCAAATGGCCATAATGGCAGGGGCTGGGTCCATCCGAAGCCAGGAGCCAGGAGCTTCTTCTGGGTCTCCCACGTGGATACAGAGGCCCAAGGACTTGGGTTATCTTCTGCTGCTTTCCCAGGCACATTATAAGGGAGCTGGATCAGAAGTGTAGCAGCCGGGACTTGAACTGGTACCCATATGGGATGCTGCTGCTGATGTTGGCAGCTTTATCACTGCACCACAGTCCCAACCCTCAAGAATAGATTCTTGAACTCTGTAACAAGGCGGAGTATTTCAGAAATATATTAAGCAGCTCATTTGACCTATACACGATTTAATATTTGCTCAGTACCATGTATCTAGTTACTGTGTTATATCCTGGTAAGCAAAATAGAGATAGTCCTTGCTTTCATGGGGTTTATTGTCTAGTGAAGTAGTCATAGTAGAAATAATATTGTGTAAAGAGGACTGAAAGTTGATTTGTAGAGTACTGTGGGAAGCATAAAGAAAGCACAAAACTACTGTGTGTGGGAGTGTTAGGTCAGTGAAGAAATGGTTCTAATCCTTTTTGAGTCATAGACGTCTTTGAAAAGTTGAATGACAGAAAAGGACATTCTTTACAGAAAACTATTCATGTACAGAAAGACCTATGATTTACATGCAATTTCATAGGTTTTATACACAACTGATTAAGAAAGTGAGGGTATGCCAATTAGGTAAGTTAATATGTACTGCAGAAAAGCAGGAGATCTTTCAGTTGTAATGGAATGGAAATTTCAGAATACTGGGAGAGCAGAGACTATTAAAAGACTTCTTTTTGTCTTTATCTTTTTTTTCTGTTTTTAAAAATTTATATAAGGTGAACAAATTTCATGTATTTCATATATACAGATTTAGGAGCATAGTGATACTTCCCACCCTATCCTTCCTCTGACCCACGCTCTCACCCTCCCTCCTCCTTCCATCCTTATAATTTTTACGATGACATACTTTTAGTTTATTTTCTAGTCACAAGCTTAATTCTCCACTAAGTAAAGAATTCAACAAATAGAAGAAAAAGAAAAACATTTTCATCAACAGTAGAGACAAGGGCTATAAATAATAATCAAATATTAAAATGTCTATTTTGCTTATATACATTACATTTTTTTGTACTCTGTTACCACAAATCAGGGAAAACATATGATATCTGTCTTTTTGGGACTGGCCTATTTCACTAAGTATGATGGTTTCCAGTTGCATCCATTTTGTTGTGTCTCTATCCTTGTTGAACAAATTCTTAATAGGACATAAACTCTACAAGATCAGGGATATTTTCTGTTTTATTTGCCTTGTGAAAGAAGCACTGAAATATAGTCTGGCAAGTAGTACAAATTAGATAAATGTTTGTTGAATTAATAACAGTCTTCCAGGGCTTAACGTTTTATGTTGACAATTTGGCACAATGGATGGTAGAGTATTCCTGGAAATCTCTCTTTCAGTGAGCCAACAACAATCAATTATCTATACCTAGAAGCAACTGGGAAGTAAATTAGTGAGTTTTTCTTGTTAAACTCTAACTAGGGGCAGATATTTGGTGTAATGGCTAAGACATTGCTTAGGATGGCCACATTCTGTATTTCAGTGCCTGGGTTCAAGTCTTGACTCTGTTTCTAAATCCAGCTTCCTACTAACGTGCACTCTGACAGGCAGCAGATGATAGGTGAAGAACTTGGGTCCTTGCTACCCCGATGGTAGTTGCAGATTCTGGTTTTGGCCTGCCCAAGCCCTGCCAGCTGCTGTGAGCATTTGTGAATTGAATCAGTGGATGGGAGATTTCTCTCTCTCTCAAAAAAGAGAAAACATACAGTTTCTTTAAAATAAAAAACCAAACCCTGAAATAAATGTTTTCCAATTCAGTTTCTAGTAAGCTGGCTCCTAAAATACCTGTATGTATCTTGTTATTATTATTAGTGTTAGTAGTAGTATTCAGCACAAGTAGAAATGTGATAGAGAAATCAGAACATAAAGTGATAGTGCTCTTAGCCGTCTATGGTTAAAATACTTGACTTTCATAAATTTTACCAAAAGGTGACTATATGAACAGATTACATAGAGCTCTCTGGCCTTTTCTTTCCTGGTCATCCTCCCCTGCTGCATGCTGCTCTTCAGCCACACTGCCCCTCCGGTTTTTAGTGAGCATGACAAGGTGTCTCCTTTTCAGGATCTTGGTGTTTGCTGTTCTATTTTGAGCTGTTTTCCAAGATACCTGTATGTCTTGCTTTTTCATTTCATTGAGACTATACTGAAATATCACTATTATGAGGCCTTCCATATATGTGCTGCTTACAAAAACAAAATAACCCTTGCACCCTCTAACTCATGTACCTCTCCCTCCTGCCTTGGGAATTCATCTACATCTGACATATATCTTTTTTGTTTACTGTTTTGTTGTCAGTGTTTCTACCCTGAAATGTAAGCTCTATAAATGTAGGGTTTTATCTGTCTTATATATTACTTATCATGCCTAGAAAAGTGCCTGGCGTATACTATGTACTATAATTTGTTAAATGAATCCATAGATGAATGTGTTTATTAAGAGATGGATTTATAGGAGAGATACTAACATATCAAGCTGTTTATTTCAAAGCTTATTTTGAATATTATTTGCCTTCAAAAGTAAAACTTTTCTTTATTTAGCTGTATTAGTGTTATTCTGTGGGTTAAAAGATAGGAAGACTGAAAAATTGGTGGTTGTGGTACTTAGATAAAGTGCTTAAGATAACTATACCTGGCCTACACCGCGGCTCACTTGGCTAATCCTTCTCCTGCTGTGACCCGGGAATGCAGTGGAGGATGGCTCAAGTCCTTGGGCCCTGCATCCGCATGGGAGACCAGGAGGAAGCACCTGGCTCCTGGCTTCGGATTGGTGCAGTGCGCCGGCCGCAACGCACCAGCCGTAGTGGCCACTTGGGGGGGGTGAACCAACAGAAAAAGGAAAACCTTTCTCTCTGTCTCTCTCTCTCACTGTCTAACTCTGACTGTCAAAGAAAAAAAAAAAGATAACTATACCTGAGTTAGTTTGACATGAATGTAAACACTCATCTTATGATAACATACTCAGAATCTAGGAAAATAAATGCCTGGGGGAGATAATCTACTTTTAGACTATAAATTTTTAACTGAAAACAAATGCTGTGATATGAAAAAAATTTAAAAGTTGATAAATTTATTTGTATGTTGTCTATATTGTATAACAAAGTGTCTTAAATTTTCTTAATGACCTTTTTATTGTTACCTTTCTTTTTTAATGTAAATATATCATTTATTTATTTGGGATGCAGAGAGAGAGACAGAGAGCGCAAAAGGGAGAGTGTGAGCAAGAACTCGCATTTATTGGTTCACTTCCCAGAAGTATGTAAAAGCTGAGGTTGTGTCAGACTGAAGACTCATGGGAACTCAATCCAGGTTTCCCACAGGGGTAGTAGAGACCTGACTACTTGAGCCATCACTGCTGTATCCTAGTGTATTTTCTAAAATCTTTAAAGTATTTTGTCTGCGTATTAGAATGGATTTGAATTTCAATGCATTTTCTGTATGTTTCAACACTTTTCTACACTGGTGTAAGCCAGATGTATATGCTTTAATTCCCAAACACTGTACATATTTTTACACTTATCTTTAAATTATAAGTAAATTTTCTAAACTTATGTGTGTTGCTTGGTTTAGATTGTGAGTTCCTGAGGGTGAGATTTACATTGGTTGACATAGTCAGTATTGCAGAGTAGGCTTAAAATGCTGTATTTTTTTTAAAAACTATTCTTTTGAAAGAACTAGAGATTCAAATACAGTTTGTAAAAAGTAATACAGAGATCCCATGTATTCTGTACCTAATTTTCTCCAATAGTAACACTTATAATACTGTAGTATAATATTGAAACAAGGATATTTAACTGACTTAGTCAAAATTCAGAACATTTCTATCATGATAAGGATCCCTCATGCTTCCCTTTTGTAGACATATCCACTTCTTTCTTGTCCTCCCAGTTGGATGACCACTGATGTGTTCTCCATTTCTGTAATTTTGTCATCACAAGAAAATTGTATAAATGGAATCACAGAGTATGTCACCATTTGGGATTAGATGGTTTGTCTTAGCATAATCCTCTGGAGATTCATCCAAGTAGTTTCATGTGTCACTAGTTACTTCCTTTCTATTGCTGAATAGTATTCCCTAGGATGGGAAACTTATTGAAGGATATCTGCCCTCTTTCCAGATTTTAGTTATTGTGAATAAAGCTGCTTTAAGTATTAATGTGCAGCCTTTTGTGTGAGCATGGATTTTCATTTGTCTGGGATAAATGCCCAGATCTGCAATTGTTGGGTTACATGAATACATGTTCAGTTTTTAAAGAAACTGTTAAATGGTGTTCCAGAGTAGTGGCTATATAATTTTGTTTTAATAGTATTCTCAACCTATAATAAATCATTGAATCTTTAGTTCTTTCTCATTGGACAGTTTTCTTTTGGGTGGAGGCTACATAGTCTGTTAAGTAAGTTTATAATTTTTGTGTCCAGATTAATAAATTTCAATATTAGAAAAGTTTCTGGGAAAAGGCCAACAGGAAAGGGGCCTTTTATCTGTTGTCAACCAGTTATAAAGAGTTTGTAATTCAAAGACTTAATGAGATCAAAAAATTTACACAGGTTTTGACAGTATCGAAGGGGAAGTGAATTTGTTCGTGATTTTGATATATTCTCGAGTCTAATGTTAATCTACTGAAGCTTCATTTTCCATTTATCTAAACAGAACCATTTACTTAAACCTTTGTTATATAACTAGATTATTTTATTACTATACTATTGCTAACTATTATGATACCAAGATGATACTTGGTACAGATAGGTAAGTATTTAAACAATTTCAAAGAAAACAGAATTTAAGGAAATAACTTTGTCCTATAACTTGATGGTATTGCTTGTTAGAATAAACTAAATTGTTGTTATTATATCAAAACAATATTTCTAAATGATGGGATGTTTCAAGTGGACAATATTATAGTTTGGTGTTTCTGATTCGTAAAGTACAAAAAATTGTAAAGAAGAAATTAAAAATCATCTGTACCTTTGCCATTTAGTAATTTCTAACATTAATGTTTATGTTTTTATTACTTTCCATCTTCACTGTACATAACATAAATACACAAACACAGATTCACAGATATATTTCAGTTTTTTAAAAAATATTTTATTTAAAAAATGTTGGAGGGGGTACTGCTTTCATCCTATATGGGCACCAATTCAAAATCTGGCTGCTCCACTTCTTATCCAGCTCCCTGCTATTGCACCTGGGAAACCAGTGGAAGAAGGCCCAAGTGCTTGGGCCTCTGTACCCATATGGGAGACTCAGAAAAAGCTCCTGCTACTGGCTTCAGCCTGGCATAGCCCCGGCCGGTGTGGCCATTTGAAGAGTGAAACAGTGGATGGAAGATCTTTCTTACTCTCTCTCCCTCCCTCTCTTAACTAGGCTTTTCAAATAGATAAAAATAAATCTTAAAATTTTTGATTAACATTTAATACTTACACATTCTTTTGGGGTATGGTATTTCAGCATATATACACAGTGTAAACTGATCAAACCAGATAAGTAGTATTTTGATTTTCTTTGTGCTTAGAGCCTATGAGCTTCTTTCTTCCAGTTCTTTATATAGTATTATAATAATTCATTGTAAACTATAGTCACACCACTGTACTATGGGACATTGGAACTTGTTACTTCTATCTGTGTTTTGGTATCTATTATTCAGCTTCCCTCCATTCCTCTTCCCCTCATACTTCCCAGCCTCTATTAATCAGTGTTCTAAGATTCAACCATTTTTACAAATTTTTTTATTATTGTTTATTTGAAAGATGCTGAGAGAAAGAAGCAGAGAGAAGACAGACAGAGATCTCCCATATCATAATTCATTCCCAAATGCCTGCAACAGCCAGGGGTATACCAGGCCAAAGCCAGGAGTCAAGAACTCATTCTGTGTCTTCCATATGGGTGGCAAAAATGCAAGTACCTGAATCATCACTTACTGCCTCTTGGGATGTGCATTAGCAGGAAGCTGGGAGTGGTGGGTGGAGGCGGGGCTTGCACCCATGTATTTCAGTATGGAGTGCAGGTGTTCCAAGTGCCAACTGCTGAGCCAGACATCCACCCTAGGAGGTTTACTTTAGGTCATGGTTTTGGAGAGTCACAGTCCAAGATTTGGTGGACTTCACTTATTTAGATTGTGGTGATGGTGTTCTTGTTGGCCAAATTCTGAAGTGGCGCAGAGTGTATCACAAAGCATGAGGGAATGCTTGTGTTAGTGAGGTCTGTCATTAAGCCACCAGAATTTAGGGGTGGATGTTGTGCAGCAGGTTAACATCACTTGAGATCCCTATATTCCATGCAGGTTTGGGTCCTGGGTACACTGCTTCCTGCTAATGTATCAGGGGAGGCAGCGAATGATGGTTTAGTGCTTGAACCCTTGCCACCCCATGCGGGAGACCAGGATGGCATTCCTGGCTCCTGGCTTCCAATTGGCCTAGCTCTGGCTAAGGAAGGCATTTGGGGAGTGAACTAGTGGGTGGAAGATATGCACCCCACTCCATCCCCCTTCTTTGTTTTGCCTTCTCTATCTCTCACTCTTCCTGTTGAGTAGATAAAAACAAATAATCATAGAATTCAATCAAGGGTTCTACTCTAGTATTTTATTCTAATCCACTCACCTTCCAAAGACCTCCACCTTCAGCATCATAATTGAATTAGGTTTTATTTTTTTAATCATTAACACAAGACTTTGGGAACTAAACCTTTAACATACGACTTTTGGAGGGGAATTCAACAGGCAAACTGTAGCAATGATTAACTAGCATTTCAAACAATACAAACTTAAGGCAAAAGAACTAATTCCCATCTGAAACTATTATTTCCTTGTGCTATGGTTTAGATATTAGTTTGGATGTCCCCAAATTTTCATGAGTTAAAAGTCATGGTCTCCAGGGTGTTGCTCTTAGTAGTGGTAGAACTTTTAGGAGGTAAGCCTAGGGAGAGGTCCTTAATTCATGGAAAATTTGCCCTTGGAGGTGGCTTTCCTGAGAATGTTGTTATAAAAGCCTAAGTTTGGTCTCAACTACTTTGTCTGCCTCCTGGCTCATCATATGATCCTTTCTTTATACAAGCCCGACCATCTACCATGGATGGTCACCATAGCCAAAGCCTATGCCATGTCATTTGGACTTTGAACGTCCAATACTGTGAACTAAATAAACTTCTCTTTTTTAAGTAGATTATTTAGGTATTTGGTTGTGGTGATTAAAGGCTGACTAATAAAGCTTGTTGTATGTTAACATATTTTACAGGAAAATCCTATAATTTTAAAAATAGCATTTTCTTAGGTTTTTAGAGAATTTAGAAAATTGGGTTAAATGTCAAAATGAAGAAAATTTATAAAATAAAGAAGTAAATATTTTCTCTGGCTTTTGCCCAAGATATGGCTATAAGGTGATCCAAGTTTCCCTGGGGCTCATGTGCCAGAACCAGTTACCAACAAAAACACCTGGTAGTAGGATTCAGTTTTGCCATGGTATAATTTAAAAAGAACACACAACCAAAATGTACATTTATGTGGTTTTCCATTATCATGTTGGTTATGACAATGACCAAGGTTTTTAGTCTTTCAGTATTCATCATATGCTGTTAACTATTATTTTAAATGTCATATCTCTTGTTATTTCATTTATGTTTAATTATAAGAAAAATAATGAAAGACATTTGAAAGTCCCTTTGTTTAAGTGATTATTGAAAAATTTTTTCTGTAATTTTATTTATGTTACCATTTAACAGTATGCATTTTAAAGTTGTAAACATACATTTAGTAGGCTTGTCGATAGCATTTTTAAAATGTTAAACATTCAGTATCTTTGATTAAAACATCTGTATTTGATTTTTCAAACATAAGGTTTGAAAATGTTGATTCATATGTTTTTGTGTAAGACCACTTCAGTTTAATCAAATTTAGCAGGTATTTATTATGCTAAACTGGGCACATGGGGATATAAAAGAAATAATGGATTGTAAGCTAGTTGGAGAAATTTGACACATGGACCCAAAAGAAATAAGAATATTAAATTCAAAAAAGAAGTATAAACCTTCTCAAATTGTCTCCCTAAGCTTTCTTTATGTAGCAAATGATATCCACTATTCATTCAATTGCTTACATCAGAAACTTAAGAATTTTTTTTTTTTTTTTTTGACAGGCAGAGTGGATAGTGAGAGAGAGACAGAGAGAAAGGTCTTCCTTTTTGCCGTTGGTTCACCCTCCAATGGCCACCGCGGCCGGCGCACCGTGCTGATCCGAAGGCAGGAGCCAGGCACTTCTCCTGGTCTCCCATGCGGGTGCAGGGCCCAAGGATTTGGGCCATCCTCCACTGCCTTCCTGGGCCATAGCAGAGAGCTGGCCTGGAAGAGGGGCAACCGGGACAGAATCCGGCACCCCAACCAGGACTAGAACCCAGTGTGCCGGCGCTGCAAGGCGGATTAGCCTATTAAGCCACGGCGCGGCCAGAAACTTAAGAATTTTAATTTTTTGTTTCTCTTTGTACCTCCAGTTCAGTCAATCTGAAAAATCTTATTTTCTAAAGTATATTCTGGATATTATCCTGTCATATTGCCTCCATGTTTATAACCACAGTCAAAGTTTTAGTATTTCTTGCCTGAGCTATATTTTCTTCTTTTAATTAATTTATTAATTAACATATTTATTTGAAAGGCAGAATTACACATACACAAATACAAACACAGAAAAAGAGAGAGGGGAAGAGAGAGAGAGAGAGAGAGAGGGAGAGGGAGGGATGGAGGGAGAAAGTGAAGGAGGGAGGGAGACCTGTCATTTGGTAGTTCACTTTCCAAATGGCTGCAATGGCTGCACCCATGTGGGTTCAGGGGCCCAAAGCTGTCATCTACTGCTTTCCCAGGTGTATTAGCAGGAAGCTGGATTGGGTATCCCAGGCACTCTGCTATGAGACATGGATGTCTGAAGCATGTGGGTTAACCTCCTGTGCCACAAAATCCACCCCCTGAGCTATAATACCCTAAGTGGTCTACATCTTGCCATATTTCTCTTCCTGTAGTCCTATCTTCCACATTGTAGTCAGTGACATTAGAAATAGAAATTAGAGCATGTTGATGCTCCTTCTGTTTAAAACTCAGAAAAACCTTCCCTTCCCACTCCAACTCATATAAAATTCACTTACCTTACTGTGGCTTATCAGACTCTTTATGATACCTTCTATCTATCTTTCTTAACCTCTTTTTACTCTTTCTTGTAATTTATTACATTTGTTGAACATAAAGCCTTCTATTTCTTTCAGGTTTGGTCCCTTGCTTTCCTTTTTTGCTTGTCTCTTTTCTTAGATTATTCTTGGCTAGTATCTTTGCAATCCAGTGTCACCTGTTGAGTATTTTCCTTATCACTGTAGTTAAAAATTGCCCCTCACCTCTGTAACTCATAATCTTCTTTTATTTCTTTTTAAATTTTCTTTGATATATATTTTTTTCAAATTACAGAAGTTTCATATATTTTCTTTATACCATTGTAGGAACATAGTGGCATCCCCCCAACCGATATTCCAACCCTTTCCCCCTTACTCTCATATTCCCACTCTTAATTTTTACAATGATCTTTTTTTTACTACACTTAATGCTCTTTAGTTAATGCTACCCTAAGTAAAAGAGTTCAACAAATAGTATGAGGAGACAATAAAACAAAGCAAAACAAAAAACAGTTCCTCAATGAAAGAGATAAGGTCTATAAACCATCACTGATTATCAAAATGTCTATTTCACACCAATAACTTATATTTCAGCTACTGTATTCAATACCTCTGATCAGGGAAAACATATGATATCTGTCTTTTTGTGACTGGCTTATTTCACTAAGCATAATGGTTTCTGGTTGTGACCATTTTGTTGCAAAAGACAGGATTTTTTTTTTTTTTTTTTACAGCTGAGTAGTACTCCATAGTGTATATATACCATAATTTCTTTATCCAGTCATCAGCTGATGGACATCGGTGTTGATTCCATATCTTGGCTATTGTGAATTGTGCTGCAATGCACATTGGGTTTCAGATAACTCTTTCATATTCTGAATTCTTTTGGTTTGGGTAAATTTCTAGGAGTGGGATGGCTGGATCTTATGGTAGGTCTATATTCAGATTTCTGAAGTATATTTATACTGTCTTCCACAGTGGCTGCACCAGTTTACATTCCCACCAACAGTGTATCAGGGTACCTTTTTCCCCACATCTTCACCAGCATTTGTCGTTTGTTCATTTCTATATGTGGGCCATCCTAACTGGAGTGAGGTGAAACCTCATTGTGATTTTGATTTTCATTTCCCTGATTGTTAGTGATTCTGAGCATTTTCTCAAGTGTCTGCTGGCTATTTGAATTTTCCCTCTTGAAAAATGCCTGTTCAAGTCCTTTACCTATTTCTTAACTGATTGTTTGTGTTATTGTTGAATTTCTTGAGCTTTTTATAGATTCTGTTGGTTGCCTCTGCATTTTGCTGATTGTTTTTTTGCAATGCGGAAGCTTTTCAGCTTTATGTATTCCCATTTGTCAATTTTGGCTTTGACTGCCTGTGCTTCTGGGGTCTTTTCCAAGACATCTTCGCCTATACCAATGTCTTGCAGAGTTTCCCCAGTGTTCTCTAATGATTTGATGGTATTGGGATGTATGTCTTTGATCCATTTTAGGTGGCATGTTGTTCAGTCTACATGTATTTATATATGATCCAGAGATTCCTGAGTTATTGAATTCCAGCTTTATTCCATTGTAGTCTGAGAAGACACATGGTATGATTTCAGTTTTTTTGAATTTGCTGAGGCTTACTTTATGGCCTAGCATATGGTCTATCCTAGAGAAAGTTCCATGCACTGATGAGAAGAATGTGTATTCTGTCACTGTGGGGTTCTGTAGATAATGGTTCTGTAGATATCCATTAGGTATATTTGGTCTTTAGTGTTGATTAGCTCTATTGTTTCCTTGCTGATTTTCTTTTCATTTTTTAACATTTAATTATAAGTTCTAAAATTTTTCTGTTAGGTTTTGTTTCTTCCCTCACTATGTATTAACGGTTTACGATCAAGGCCTCTGGCTTGTTTACTGATTTATACCCAATACCTACATATAGTACCTAGCACCTAATTTATGCCCAGTATAAAATTATTGAGTGAATATAAATTATCCTCAACTATTCTTGAAAATGGCAAAACTGAGAGAGAATTATCCTTGTCCTTTAGCTTTGTGACTGTAGTGCATTTTTTCCCCTTTCTCTTTTCCATAGCTCTAGACTCAAGTTCTTTATGCTAGCCAAAAAACCAGTTTTCTTTTTTCCCCTCCACAGGATGGTCAACAGATATGTATGTGGACATGACTTAAGCTGAATTCCTAAACTAGTAGATTCCTTCTTTGGAAGCTTACTTAGAAGTACCAGAATTAGGAATGATATTCCTCTCTCTTCTTCTTACTTGGATTCTTTTAGTCACATTGAGAAGTGTAAATTTCTGATACTGAACATAACATTAGGCAGTGTAGAGCTCTTAATTTATATTTGTAGGTATTGAGATACTTTGCTCTCCCAGGTGAACAGGGATAAAGTTGCCATGCCCACTTGATCACGGAAGCAGACATTGAGGAGGATTTTTGTAGAGACTGCTGCTAAATTTGTGATCATGAAAAGAGGAATTGTTAGAAATCATTAAATAATTCCCATGAGTGTTAGTGACATTCAGTTATATTTTTTTTCCTAATTTGAGTCAATTTCTATGATGATAATCACAACTTTTTTCTTTTTAAATTATAGATATTTTAAGAAGGAAACAAGCTTAACTTTTGGAGAATTTTCACAAAAGAATTTAATAAACATTATAAGTGACCTGTTCTCTTAGTGTAAATAAATATAATTTATCTTCTGGAAAGAGACCCAGAGAATCTTTCAGTAACTGCTGTTGAACTCACTTATTACCAAGAATATTAAGAATTGTCAAATGTTGTTAAAGAGTTCATGAAAATGAAGGGTTTTGCAAAGGATCTCTTCTAATGTAAGATGTGGCTTAGTGACATTTAATACAGGAAGGGTGGTTTTCTTATTCAACTCTGAAGAGCTAGGCTCTGAAAGGTTCTGTGATTTTGTTCTTAACAATTTCTCCTTTTTGTTCCAAATGGGAGAAAATCATAAGAAGACTAAAAGAAATTGGCCCACTAACTTGGTCTTTATTACAAGCATGTGGATAATGTGGGTAGCTTTTTCTTTTTTAAGATCTATTTATTTATTTGAAACAATAAAGAGGGAGAGAGGGAGGGTGGGAGAGAAAGAGAAACTCTTATATGCTGGTTTACTCCTCAAATGGCCACGATGGCAGAGGCTGGGCTGGGTCAAGCCAAAGCTAGAAGCCTGGAATTCCATCTACGTCTCCCATGTGGCTGGCAGGGTACCAAGCACTTGGGGCATCTTGCACTGCTTTAGTAGGCACATTATTAGGCAGCTGGATCAGAAGTGGAACAGCCAGGACTTGAAACAGCACCCATATGAAATACAGACATCACAAATGGCAGATTAGCCTACTGTACCACAAAGCTGGCCCCAGTGGGTAGCTTTTAAACACACAGATTCACAGGCCAGACCTCCACCTATTGGATCACAATCCACTGAGGGTTGAGAATCTCTCTGGCTTTGTCTTTTGCTTTCCCTCTTCTCTGGCATGTGTATGAATGTGTGTGTGTGTGTGTGTGTCGGGAGGGTATCTTCTCCCCTCTCTAAATCTTTCAGGCAGTTGTAATAGATATTTGCTACCTAGTGTTTTAGAAAAAAAATGCTTTAAGAGAATCCTCTTGAAATCTTATTTGGGAAGAGAGTCAGTTTGGTAGTCATTAATATGTAGGTAGTTTATTTTAAAAGAGATTCTCTGTGGGAAATGTTCTAAAGAGCTTTATAGAGAGGTTTAAGACTAGTTAATTAAAAATAATATTTATATATTTGAAAGGCAGAGAGAAAGGTACATATATATATACATGGGGAGATCTTCCATTTTCTGGTTCTCTCCTAAAATGCCCTCAACAGCCAGTGATGGGTCAGGCCAAAGCCAGGAGCCTGGGACTCAAATCAAGGCCTCACACATGGATGGCAGGTACCCATGTACTTGAGTCATACCTGCTGCATCCCAAGGTGCACATTAGCTGGAAATTGGAATTGGGAACAGAGCCTACACTTGAACCCAGGAACTCCAGTATGGGATGGAGGCATCCCAAGCAGTATTGTAACCATCACACCAAATGCCCTCACCATGATAAGTTAATTTTGTAAATAAAATGTAAAGTCAAATTTGTGTACTTTTCAAAAGCAGAACTTCAGATTTTCCCTGTCTTACTATGGTTCTATGTGTATATTTATCAAATTACTGGTGATCATATAGAGTAGGAACTATTTATTCTATTTTAATATGAGATGCTATAAGTATACGACAAAACTGTCTTCACTGTACATGTAAGATTTCCTTTTATTTTCCTTTATTGGATAATTTAATACTGTGTTTTCAAGATATATCTATATTGTATTTTTAAAAATATTTTCATTTACTTGAAAGGCAGAGTAACAGAGAGAGAGAGAGAGAGAGAGAGAGCGAGCGAGAGAGTGAAAAATTTTCCTCCTCTGGTTAATTCCTTACATGTTCACAGCAGTCAAGGCTGGGCCAGGCTGAAGCCAGGAGCCTGGAACTCCATCCATGTCTCCCACAAGGGTGGCAGGGGCCCAAGTATATGAGCCATTATCTGCTGCTTCCCAGGATGCATTAGTAGGAATCTGTATTAGAAGTGGTGTAGCTGGGACTTGAACTGGCTCTCCAGTATGTGATGCAGACATTCCAGGCAGTGGCTTAACCCGCTGTGTGACAATGCCTGCCCCCATGTTGTTGTATTTACTTTGAACCTGACATTACATTTTCAAGATCAGTGCATATTTTTCATATTTCCAATGTGTAATTTCACAGCAGAATGTGAGTAAGAGAGACAAAGGAAAACAGAAGGGGAGTGCTGTGTTCAGAATGTTTGTCTCCTCCTAAACTCATGGTGAAATTTATTTGCCATTGTAATAGCATTAAGAGACAGGACTTTTGGCTGGCGCCATGGCTCACTAGGCTAATCTTCCACCTGCGGTGCCAGCACCCTGGGTTCTAGTCCCGGATGGGACACCAGATTCTGTCCCGGTTGCTCCTCTTCCAGTCCAGCTCTCTGCTGTGGCCCGGGAAGGCAGTGGAGGATGGCCCAAGTGCTTGGGCCCTGCACCCGCATGGGAGACCAGGAGAAGCACCTGGCTCCTGGCTTTGGATCGGCGCAGTGCGCCAGCCGCAGCACGCCGGCCATAGCGGCCACTTGGGAGGTGAACCAATGGAAAAAGGAAAATCTTTCTCTCTCTCCCTCTCTCTCACTGTCTAACTCTGCCTGTCAAACAAACAAACAAACAAAAAAGAGACAGGACTTTTAATAAGTGATTAATCATGAGGCCTGCAAGGTTTCATCTTTACTAGCGGGTTTCTTATCATGGGAGTGCTTTGCCCCATCTTGTTTTCTTTTTCTTTATTCTTCCAACTTATGATTCCTCCTGCTGTGTTATGATTTAGTGAACAGTCTTCACCAGATGCTAGCATCTGGATATTGGACTTTCCAGGCTACATAACTGAGCCAATAGTTTACTGTTCATTACTAATTACCCAGTCTCAGGTATTCTGTTATAGCAGCACAAAATGGACTAAGGGGGTGGGGTGTGGAACTCCTTTTTACTCCTTGGTGGAGTGAGAGTCTGGTTTCCTGGGTGGTCCCTACAGACACCTCCAGAGATTGGAGGAAGCTGAGGTCTTGTAACCACCTGGTGGGAGTGAAGATCCCTGTGCTCTACTTGACCTTCCCTGACACCTCTCAGTTGAACCTCTTGGGCTGCCTTATGACACCCTTATGAGGGTGATAGATTAGGCTTTCCACTGAGCCGTAGAGAGTGGAGCTGGAGCCATAATTTTTTTCCTGTGGTGTTCGGCTGGAGTAGACTGATTATTGACTGAAAGCTTCTGTTTGATAGGTTGTCCTTTTCCTGGAGCAGGTTTTTCTCTGTCCCTGTTAGCATTCCTGGGTTGTCACCTTCTTCAGTGTCAAACTGCGATATTTATAAGGTAAACAAAAACAAAACAAAACAAAAAACCCCAGGATCACAACCATGTCATTGCTTGTATCCCAAGTCTCCTAGATGATCTACTTTCTTTCCAAGTTCCAAAGTCTTCTAATGTTTATTCTCTATATAACGCACAGGGTTTTTAGTTGTATTTAGTGGGAAGAATAGGAAAGTATGTGTATCTTATCTTCATAAAGTGGAAATTTTGTTAATTTTATAAGGTTTTCAGAAATGATCAAATATACAATAATGCACCATGATGAATAATTTAGAAAGAATAAACAATGTAATAGACTTGCAGATATTTCATGTATTAGAATTACTCTGAAAATAGTAAAAAATGTGTGTGTTTACTATGTTTAAAGTAAAAGATGAATTCTGATTCAGGTCAGATTAGAGTAACATAGAATAGATTTATCCTTCTGCTAGAAATAGCAAAAAAAAAAAAAAACCAGACAAAATCAATGAAACAAAGCTTTCAAGATTTGATATATTAAGCAGTGAAGGGCAATGATCTCTTTGAGATTAGAAACAAGTGAGATGAGTCCTGCAATTGACTTGGTTTACTTACCTCCTGGAAGCCTGGTGGAGCTGAGATGTGGAACTAAGGTATAGCATCGCTGTATCCCAGGCTTGAAGACACATAGCTTTGAGCCTAAGGAGACACAGACTGGGGAGAGGAGGTAGAAGGGAAGAGACAGGGAGGTAGAGAGAAAAGAGTAGAGGCAGAGATCTGCAGAGAGTCCCACTAAGTGCTCAGCTGAGTCCTGATCAGTGTATACATTTGAAAAACTACCTGATAGGGTTGGGGGTGAATTAGTAAAATTGATTAGAGGGAGAAATCCTTTGAGCTTACACAGGGCTAGGAATAGTTGCTGTTCCCACTAGTAAGAGTAGATCTCATAATTCATGGGGAATTGAGAGGAATGCTCAGAAGAATTTTTACCTCAATGGAGCACAGAAATAACCCTAGACTAAACACTTTTCTGTCCCTTACTTAAAAAAAAAAATGAAAGTTAGGTATAAAAGGATCAAACTGTTTCTGAAAAACTGCATTGCAAAACAAATCTAAAGAAAATGTATGGCAATAAAACAATGTTCAGTACTATTTGAATAAAGTAAAATTCTCAGGGTCTGATAAAAAATTACCAGGCATGAAAACAAGCAGAAAAGCTTGACCCATAATGATGTGAAAAATCAATCACTTGAAACCAACTTAGATATAATACCAATGATAGAATTAATAGACAAGGACAGCAAAATAGTCATTATTGCAATATTCTTTATACATAATAAATTAGGGGAAAGACAGACTATTTAAGCAGAGACATAAAAGAATTTTAAAAGACCCAAATTAATCTTCTAGAGAAGAAAACTATAATGTCTGACATGAAAAATGCATGGGTAAATGGAATTAATGGCATATTAGATATTGCAGAAGAAAAGATTAATGAATCCAAAGGCATAGAAATATAAACTATCCAAAATGAAATGCTGAAAGAAAATGAAAAATATGAAGAGAGAAATCAGTGACCTGATAGGACAACTTTAGCTAGCCTATTGTACTTATAACTCAAGTCCAAAAGTGCAGTGGTGGGAATGGGGCAGAAAAAAATGAAGAAGCAGTGGTGGAAAATTTCCCAAATTTTATGAAAACTCCAAAGCCCTGTGTACTTCAAACATGAAGAATTTATAAGGGACTAATTATATCATAGTCAGTTAAAATTGTGATAGAAAAATCTTAAAAGCAATCAGAGAAAGAGAAACATTATATATAAAGTAACAAAGATTATGATAGGATATTTATCACTGGAAATAATACAAATTGGAAGGAAGACAATATCTGTAAAGTACCGAAGAAAGTTTGACTTTTTAAAGATTTTATTTATTTGACTGGGAGTGAAGAGGAGGGAGAGGGATAGAGGGACGGAAGGAGAGAGAGAGAGAGAGAGAGAAAGAAAGAAAGAAAACGAGTACTCCTTTCTTCAGGTTAACTCCCCAAATACCCACAGCTGCAGGAACTGGGTCAGGCTAAAGCCAGGACCAGGAACTCAATCCAGGTTTCCTACATGGATGGCAGGAATCCACTCACTTGAGCCATTGCTGCCACCTCCCACAATCTTCATTGGCAAGAAGCTGGAGTCAGGAACTGGAGATGGGTATCAAATCTAGGTACTGATATGGGATATTGGTGTCTTGAATTTGATTTTTTTGGTTTCCACATTTAAATGATATAGTAGGTTAATTGTCTTTCTGTGCCTGGCTTACTTCACTTAGTGTAGTATTCTTCAGATTCATCCACGTTGTGACAAATGACAGAATTTCCTTATTTTTAAATTCTGAATAGTATTCTATTGTGGATATCTTTATTAGTTAGTCTGTTGATGGATTCTTAGGTCAATTCAGTTCTTGACTTTGAGAATAATGCTATGAAGAGCATGTGACTAAGGATAACTCTTCAACATACTGATTTCAGTCCCTTGGGATATATACTCAGATGTGGGATTGCTGCAATATATGGTAGTTTTAATTTTAGTTTTTTAAGGAAACTATTATATTTACCAATTACACTGCTATCAACTGTGTGCACTTCACTTCCTCACCAACTGTTATTATCTTTCATCCTTTGACAATAGCCATTTAGACAGCTGTGAGGTAGTATCTCCATGTGTTTTTAATTTGCATTTCCATAATGTTAGTGATGTTGAGCATTTCATGTACTTGTGGGCCATTTGTATGTCTTCTTTTGAAAAATATTTGTTCAGGCCTTTTGCCCATTCAAAAAACCTTTATTTGAAAGGCAAAGTGACATACCCACACCCACACAAGGGGGAGAGAGAGAGAGAGAGAAAGAGATCGATTGATTTTCCATCCACCGGTTCCCTCCCCAAATGGCCACAAATGCCTGGACTGGGTCAGGCTGAAGCCAGGTACTCCTTCTGGTCTTCTGAGTAATATGATAATGGATGGCTTAATCTGCGCCATAATGCCGGCCCCTGTGCCGGTTTTTAAATTGGGATATTTCTTTTCTTACTCTCAAGTTGGTTTAGTTCCTTAACTATTTTGGATTTTAATCTCTTATCAGATGTATGGTTTGCAAGTATTTTGCAAGTATTTTCTCCCAATCTGTTTCTCTTTACTCTGTTGTTGAACAGAAGCTTTTTCATTTGATGCAGTTTCATTTGTTTATTTTTCCTGTTGTTTCCTGTGCTTTCAAAAAGTTCTTTTTCCAAAAATTATTGCCCATACCAGTGTTGTAGAGCTTTCCCTTTGTTTATATTCTTCTTGCAGTTTTACAGTTTTAGGTTTTGTATTTAAATCTTTATTTATTTTGAGTTGATTTTTGCAAATAGTGTGAGATTATGATATAATTTTTTCTGCCTGTGGATATTTGCTTTTCCCAACACTATTTATTAAGATATTGTGCATTCTCCATTGTGTATTTTTCCCATCTTTATAAAAAATCAGTTGACTATAAGTGTCTGTTCCATTGGTTGATATGTCTGGTTTTATTTCAGTACCACACTTTTTGACTAAAATAGCTTCATAATTTATTTTAATCAGAGAGTATGCTCCCTCCCTTTGTTCTTTTTCTTCAGGATGCTTTGGTTATCTGAGATCTTTTGTGGTTTCATGAATTTCAGGGTTGTTTTTTCTATTTCTGTGAGAAGTGATATTGGAATTTTGATGCAGATTGCCTTGAAATTTGTAGACCAACTTGGACAATGTAGACATTTTAACAGTATTCTTCTAGATCATAAATGTGATATCTTTCTTGCTCAGTTTCTTTCTTCAGTGTTTTTATAGTTTTTAGTATATAAATCTTTTATCTCCTTGGTTAAATTTAAGTGTAAGTATTTTATTAATGTTTTAAATTGGTTTATTTTCTTAATTTCTTTTTTGTATTATTCATTATTAGTGTATAGGAAAGCTACTATTTTTTAAATGCTCATTTTTTTTATCCTGTGACCTAATTCTATTTGGTTCTAACAATTTGTGTGTATGTGTGCGTGTGTGTGTTTAGTCTCTAGGTTTTTTTTTTTTTAAACATAGAAGATTATGTCATCTGCAAGCATAGACCATTTCTTTCTTTCCTATTAAGATTCCTTATTTTTCCCCTTACTTATTTGCTTTGGTTAGAGCTAACATTACTATGTTGAAAAGTGGTAAAAATTTGGATCTTTCTCTCCCTTTTTGATTCTATCAGTTAGTATTAGCAGACACTTGTCTTGTTTGTGTAATCCCTTTGATTCTTAGACCTATCAGAGCCATCGATTGTGAACTGAAATTGATCACTTGGACTAGTGAGATGGCATTGGTACATGCCACCTTGATGGGATTGTATTGGAATCCCCTGGCACATTTCTAACTCCATCATTTGGGGCAAGTCTGATTGAGCATGTCCCAAATTGTACATCTCCTTCCTCTCTTTTTCCACTCTTAAATTTAACAGGGATCATTTTTCAGTTAAAATTTAAACACCTAAGAATAATTGTGTGTTAATTACAGAGTTCAACCACTAGTACTAGAACAACAACAACAACAACAACAAATACTAAAAAGGATAAAGTATTACATTGTACATCTAGAGTCAGGACAAGAGCCGATCAGGTCATTGTTTCTTATAAATGGGCATCTTTATCTTATTTTTATTTTATTTTTATTTATCTTATTCTTGTTCTTAGAGGGAAAGCTGTCAACTTTGCACCTTGAATATGAAATTGTCCATGGGCTTCTCATATATGGCCTTTATTGTGCTGAGTTATATTCCTTTCTACTTGATTTTTTGAGTATTTTTTATTATAAAAGAATTCTGAGTTCTGTCAGTTTTCTTTCTGTATCTATTGTGATGATCACATTGTGTTTGTTCTTTATTTTGTTCATATGGTGAATCACATTTATTTATTTGTGAGTGTTAGACCAACTTTGCATCCCAATGATAAATACTGCATGATCCTAGTAATTGATCCTTTTAATGTGCTGTTGAATTTAGTTTGCTGGTATTTTGCTGAGAATTTTTCTTTTTTTTTTTTTAAACTTATTTGTTTGAAAGTCACGGGGGGGGGGGGGTCGATCTTCCATCCATTGGTTCACTCCCCAAGTGGCAGCAGTGGCCAGAGGTGATCTAGGCAGAAGCCAGGAGCCAGATCTTCTTGTGAGTCTCACATATGGGACATCAGCCACTGCTTTCCCAGGTGCATTAGCAGGGAGCTGGATTGGGAGTCAGGACTTGAACTGGTGCCCATATTGGATGCTGGCATTGCAGGAGGCTGCTTAACCTGTTTTGCCACAACACCAGCCCCAAGAAGTTTTTCATCTGTATTATTAGGGATATTAGTTTGTCATTTTCCTTTCTTGTAGTATCCTTGTCTGGCTTTGGTATTAAATTAATGCTGGCTTCCTAAAATGAGCTTAGAAGTAGTTTTTGGGAGAATCTAATATGGATTAGTACTAATTCTTCTTTAAGTGTATGGTAGCAAATCTTGGGATTTTCTGTGAGGGTAGACTTTTTTCTGTGTGTTTTTTTTTTTTTTTTAAAATCATTGATTCATTCTCCTTACTGGTTATTGGCTTATTCAGATTATCTATTTCTTTATTAGTATGTCTTGGTTGATTGTATGTTTTAAAGAATTTATCTATTTCTTCTAGATTATTCAATTTGATGGTGTATAATTGTTCATGGTAGTTTCTGATTATCTTTTGTATATCCATGATATCAGTTGTGATGGCTACTTTTTTTAAGGCTTTTATTTAATGAATGCATTTTTCATAGGTACAACTTTAGAAATATAGTGGTTCTTCCCCACATATCCATCCTCCCACCCTGACTCCCATCTCACCTCCTACTTCCTCTCTCATCCCATTTTTCATTATGGTTCATTTTTAGTTTAACTTTTTGTACATTGGAACAACTCTATGCCAGGTAAAGATTTCAACAGTTTGCACCCACACACATACACAACATATAAAGTGCATTTTGAGAACCAGTTTTACATTTAATTCTCATAGTACAACTCATTAAGGACAGACGTCCTACATGGGGAGTAAGTGTACAGTGACTTCTGTTGTTCATATAACAATTAACACTCTTATTTATGACATCAGTGATCACCCAAGGCTCTTGCCATGAACTGTCAAGGCTATGGAAGCCTTCTGTGACCATAGACTCCGTCAGTATTTGGACAAGGTCATAAGCAAAGTGGAAGTTGTGTCCTCCCTTCAGACATCCTTCTTTAATGGCCCCTTCTTTCCACTGGGGTCTCATTCACAGAGAACCTTTGTGTAGGATATTTTTTGCCACAGAGTTTTGGCTTTCCATGCCTGAAATGCTCTCATAGGCCTTTCAGCCAGACCAGGAAGGATGGCTACTCTTCCGTTTCTTATTTTATGTGTCTTTTTTCTTAGTCTAGTGAAAGCTTTTTCAATAAAAAATAATTCTTAGTGTGGATTTTTTTTTCTGTTGCTTTTCTAGTTTATTTCTGCTCTGATTCTTGCTATTTCCTTTAATTTGCTTACTTTGGGATTTTTCTAGTTTCTTAAGGTGTAAATTAGATTGCTTATTCGAGATCTTTTTAAATATAGGTGTTTATTGCTATGTATTTCTCTTTTATGCTATATATTTCTGCTTTTGCTGCATCTCATTTTTTATATTATGCTTTCATTTTTGTTTGTCTCAAATTAATTCTTATTTCCATATAAAGATATGTATATACATGTTTATAGCAACTTTGCTTGCCAAAATGGAAGCAATCAAAATTCATTGACAGGTGATATGTTAAACATACTGTATTAAATCCAAACAATGGGAATCTCTCCATTAACTGAAAGGAAAGAATTTGGCATCCTGAACAACATGGATGTGTGAAAGAATCCAGACACCTACCTCCATCATGTAGTGGCTTATTCCATTCATATAAAATTCTCAGAAATGTAAACTAATCTATAGTAAGAGAAAGCAGATCAGTGGTTGTCTGGTCTTGTGGTAGGGGAGTAGACAGTGAGGGGATTAGTGGGAAGGAGATACTATAAGGGGACATAAGGAAAGTTTGGAGGTGAAACATGTGTTAATTAACTTGTGTAATGATTGATATAGAATTTTATATGTATGTAAAACCTTATCAAAGTATATTCTTTACATTGGTGATGTTTATCATATGCCAACTTTTACCCAGTTAAGCTGTTTAAAAAATACATGTTTGTAAAAGGCTCTTAAATATCCTGGAGTTTTATAAACTGTAGCAATAAGTTAAATATAATCATCTTTTACTAACACAATTTCCAAAGAATTTTAAATTACAACTTATTTCTTTTGACATTGTTATTGTACTGTATGTTAGTTAATTGATGAATTTTAGATTCCTCTTTATGTGTTAATGAGATAGAGAAGCAAACTATTCATAAAAGTTTTTAAAAGGTTTATTTATTTGAAAGGCAGAGTTACATACACACACACACACACGCGCACGCACACACACAGAGAGAGAGAGAGAGTGAGAGAGAGAGAGAGAGAATCTTCCATCTGCTGCAAATGGCCACAATGGCCAGAACTGGATCAGTCCAAAGCCATGAGCCAGGAGCTCCTGTGGGTGGCAAAGGCCCAAGGACTTGGACCCATCCTCTGCTGCTTTCCCAGGTGCATTGGCAGGGAGCTGAGTCAGAAGTGAAACAGCTGGTACTTGAACCAGCACCCATAAGGGATGCTGGCACTGCAGAAGGCAGCCTAACCCACAATGCCACAGTGCCAGACTCCATAAATTTTATTAAATGATAAGCAGTAGAGGTTTTCTTTATTGAAATAAATAACAGAATCACTTGGTTTGTCAATTCTCTGGTGGCTATTTTTCTTTGTTAGTTTTTTGATATTCAGTCTAATTTATGTGAAAAAATAACCACCTGAGTTTCCATCTCAATTGTAGCTATGCAGCTTCATAGGACTGACCCACACATTCCAGATTTCTGGCTGAGAGACTTTGGTATCACTGTTCACCTCTGGAACATTCACTTATATGTGGGGGGCAGTGCTCCACTGTGGAGATGTAGCTGCTTGTAGCAATGTTGAAGTTCCTCATAGTGATCAGAGTTCTCTGCAGTTTTATTTTGGACTGTATACCACTTACACAGAAACCTACAGATAGTTTTCCAACTCAGAATGCAAAAAGACAGTAGAGTGTGGCTGTTAAGAACATGGGCTGTAGAGTCAGATATACATTTGAATCCTGATTTACCATTTGCTAGCTTTGTGAGTGTAACTGCAAAACTTAATTTCCTTATCTGTCAAATGGAATAATTAGTACATCATTTTTTGGCAATTATTATGAATATTATGTTAATATAGGAATTTATAGAAGCTATCAAACTTAGAATTTCTATATTATGATAATGAGATATTCTATTTAGTAAGGAAGAATAAGGAAATATTTGCACATAGACCTCTTTTTGATGAATTTTTAAAGAATATCTGTATATGGTGATCAAATTAATAAGAATGAATAACAAAATGACATATATTTTAAAATTATAGATAGTTTACTACAGAGAAAATAGAATTTATGTTATTAGCATTTTACAATCATACCGTGTGATTACTTTTCCCGAATGCTTTCCTGGAAGCTGACATGAACCTGCTGTAGACACATTATTTACTTGAACTTAGATGTTCACGTTCCTAGTTCTGTGTTCCTTCACCAAATCTAGACTAAATAAGTCATTGCTCTGAAGACTTGAAGCAGAGTTTCCTTAACGTGGGGAGAGAGAGTGTGTAGAGCAATCTGGGAAGTAGGGCTCTTCAGTAAGGAAGGCAGGAGAAATGCTGATTTGTTCCTCCTCCACTTCAGTCTTTAATTTATCTAAGAAGTATTGTTGATGGTATTTTAAGCATTTCTCACAAATTTAAAGAGAACTTTTTTTGTTTAGCTTTTAATGTAAAGTGACAGAGAGAGACAGAACCTTCACTCACTGGTTCACTCCCCAAATGGCTACATTTGTGACTGGTCCAGGCTGAAACCAGGAACCTGGAACTCCATCCTGATCTCCCACATGGGTGATAGGGACCCAGCCACTTGGCCATCTTCAGATTTTCCAGTGCATTAGCAGGGAGCTGGATCGGAAGCAGGGTGGGTGGACAGGACTCCAGTAGGTGCTCCAGTAGATGTTGGCATTGCAAGAGATGGCTTAACTTGTGGCGCAACACTGGTGTCAACATGTTTTTCCCGTAATTTTTACATCTCAGAACTACCTTGTTAAAAAGATATGATAGCTTTTATTATCCTTTTTATATGTGGAAAACTGAGTAGGGGAGGACATATATCTTCTCTAAACTCATAGTGATCATATATAAGGTAATTTAGAAAATTCAGAATTTGATGCTGGGGTTAGTGCTTTTTCTAAGCTACTATATATTATCTGAATGTTACTGATTGATGACCTTTTAGAACTTGAGATGGTTAAGAACATGGGCTGAAGTCAGATGTATATACTTAAACATTTGAATCCTGCTTACCATTTATTATTAAGCAATCCTTAAATGTTTCTTAATGTGCCCACAGTTGCAGTATAGAACAGGATTGTTTCATTTATGGTCTGTTAATTAAGGTTGAATCTGGAGGTCTGGAATGTAATAGCAGTATTAAAAAAAAATTTAGTACCACTACAACAGCCTCAGGCAGCAGCATGGGGCATTAACTCAGTATGCTTCTATGTTAAATCACTTTATGTCACTTTGGTCTAGAAGGTAAACATTACTTGTGCTTCCAGGAATTAAGTTATTCAAGTGTGTCATATGTTTAAAACCAAGGAAAAAATAACTTAATTTGTATTCATTTAGTCAACTGTTTACATTACACACAAAAAAATCTTTTACTTTTTTACAGTGTTTTGCAGCTCTTGGTCATCTAGTTATAGTTCACAGTCTTTAAAAATTATTTTTTATGTTTCTAATAATTTGACATACATAGTTATGACTTAATATTTCATATTTTTTAAAAACAGGAGCTAAAACTATGTGTTTGTCTCTGTGATATTTACCGTGCTCATTCATTTAGTGAGACACAAATTTAATTATGAGGTTAAATGTCATCTTTATTTTCTTTTATGTAAAATTATTGTAATTCTAAAGTCACTGATAAGGAAAACTTAAGGGCAAGTGGTAAAAAAAGAATTTGAGAGTTTAAGTACTTTAATTTTAAAACTATGCATTATATGTTATCTTTGGAAGAAAAAGATATCTGGCTGATTCCTATCATGATGTAGGTCCTCTTCATCTGTTAAATGATGTGACTAAAGGCATATGTTAAGAGAAGTCTAGTATTGGGGCTGGTGCTGTGGCTCACTTGGTTAATCCTCCACCTGTGGTGCCGGCATCCTATATGGGCTCCTGGTTCTAGTCCTGGTTGCTCCTCTTCAAGTCCAGCTCTCTGCTGTGGCCTGGGAGGGCAGTGGAGGATGGCCCAACTGTTTGGGCCTTTGCATCCATGTGGGAAACCAGGAAGAAGCACCTGGCTCCTGGCTTTGGATTGGTGCAGCGCCGGCCGTAGCAGCAATTTGAGGAGTGAACCAACGGAAGGAAGACCTTTCTCTGTGTCTCTCACTTTCTATAACTCTACCTGTCAAATAAATTTAAAAAAAAAGAGAGAGAAGTCTAGTACCACTTCTTTTTTCCTACCAGAACTATTTTGTGCCACTTAGTGGTACTTCTAATCAGACATGCATAGAAATAGAACAAGTTCAAGCTAACATTTTATTGTATTGTTTATCAGAATGATTTAGTCTTTGGGCCCCTTTACCCGGGTGGGAGACTCCGAAGAAGCTCCTGGCCCCTGGCTTTGGATCAGCTCAGTTCCAGCCATTGTGGCATTTGGGAGTGAACCAATGGATGGAAAACCTCTCTCTCTTTCTCTCTTTCTTTCTCTCTCTCTCTCTCTGCCTTTCTGTAACTCTGCCTTTCAAATAAATCTATAAAAAAGAAAACAAAAAGCTAGAGGAGGGATGCAAGGATTACTTTTCATGCAGCTTGATCTTATATTTGTGAGGAACTCTTTATTTAAAGAAAAATTTTTAAAAAGTGAAAAGGAAAGAAAAGCATGTTTACTTTAAAATGTACTTTGACAATATGGACCTGAACCTTTCAGATCTACCATGTATTTTACTTCTACAGTTATTTTTATTGTTAGGTTACTTATGACAATAATTATTTGTTATTATTGCTATTTTAAAAATATTTATTTATTTGAAAGGCAGAGTTAGAGAGAGAGAGAGAGAGAGAGATAGATAGATAGAGAAAGAGAGAGATATCTTCCAACTTCTGGTTCATTCCATAAATGGCTACAGTGGCCAGGACTAGATCAGACCGAAGCCAGGAGTTTCTTCTGGGTCTCCCATGTGGGTGCAGGGGCCCAGGCACTTGGGCCATTCTCTGCTGCTTTTCCCAGGCATGTTAGCAGGGAGCTGGATCAGAAGTGGAGCAGCCAGGACTTGAAACTGCATCCATATGGGATTGCCGGCATTGCTGGCGGCAGCTTTACTCATTACCCACAATGCTGGCCCTGGATATAATAATTTGAAAAGACATTTTAAGGAATGAACCATTTTACAAACAAAATAGTTATCACACTGTAACTTGTGACTGGATCTTGTTTACTGTACTAGTTACTGTGTTGACTTTCTATTTCTGAAAGTGTGGCAGCAATCTGGCACAAGTCAGGAGACAAAGTGGAGGAATGGAAGGTGAAAGGTAACGTGGTATGGAATCTGGACACCTGCATTCTGATAGCAGCTTTCACAGCCATTAGTGTTCATGTCATTTGACTCCTTGGCCCCTGATTTACTACTCTGGGTGCCCTGAAATCTTTTCAGCACTGTTTCAGTATTTTGTTTTTGTCACTAAGAAAAAATTTGCCAGCTACTGCCTCTAACTTGTTGCAGGATGATCTTGGTCAAATAATTTTACTTTTATGCCTTCATTTTCTTGGCTGCAAGATGGATATTATAATAATACTTACTATATATAATAATAATATGAAAGTTAAATGGTACACACAAAATACATACTAAATACCAGCCTATATAAGCCAATATTTGCTTTTATTATTGTTGTGACTATGATTATGATAATGTCTGTTAAATCTTCACAACATGTAGAAAATATTGCAGTGTTTCCAGGAAAAATTTATCTTGGGAAACCTTGCATACTGTGAAGGCAGAAAATTTCCTTAGCTATATAACTAACTCTTCTTACTTTAATATGATTTTATATTGTCCAGATAGAGAATTTAGTTGAATATAGGATCTAAGAAGAATTTATTACAACTCCTTCATTCCTTTGTGTCTCCCACCACCTCCACAGGGTATGTTAAGATAGTGGTTAGCAAAAGAATTGTTGATGTTCTGTCTTTATATGATTTTATTAATTTTGAATTTGACGTGAATATGTAGTCACTGATAATATTGTATAGCAAATTATATATTGTCTTCTAGGAATTTGAAAACATTTTATAGATAAAACTAAACATTTAAAACAACATTTAGGCCAGCGCTGCGACTCATTTGGCTAATTCTCCGCCTGTGGCACCGGCACCCCAGGTTCTAGACCTGGTCCGGGTGCCGGATTCTGTCCCAGTTGGCACTCTTCCAGTCCAGCTCTCTGCTGTGGCCCACAAAGGCAGTGGAGGATGGCCCAAGTGCTCGGGCCCCTGTACCTGCATGGGAGACCAGGAAGAAGCAACTGGCTCCTGGCTTCGGAGCAGTGCAGTGTGCCGACCGTAGCAGCCATTTAGGGGGTGAACCAACGGAAGGAAGACCTTTCTCTCTGTCTCTCTCTCTCTCACTGGCTAACTCTTCCTGTCAAAAAAAAAAAACAAAAAACCACAAAAAACAAAAAAACAACATTTAGATGCTACTTTAATGAGATTTATTTTACTGAGGAGAAACATGGAAGTTGGAGGAGTTGAGTATATTTGTCACGTATGAGGGATTTGGAAATTGGTGATAAAATGTTTTTAATTCTCTAATTCTTTTTCTTAGACTATGGATATTACAAAATTTCTTAATATAATTTGCTCAGAAATTATTTGTATGTGATTGAGATTCTCTGCTTATAGGCCAGAAACAAACAAGGAAAGAAGGAACTGTTGTTTGGCAGTGAAGACTGATTAGAGTGAGTGAAGCCATTGTAAGTCCTTGCAGTTACAATTGCAAATGTAAGCCTGCATCAGCAGGAAGATGCAATTCAGAGAAGGTGTCATCTGGGTACAAGTTGTCTTCTAAACGCAGAACACTTAAGGATATTCGAAATGGTAGATTGTTCAGTCATTTATTACTTCTGTCCTTCCCCTGTTTCTTCCATAAGTGATAGTAATCATGTCAAAAGGAAAAATTGTGTAAAAATGTTGGAAGAGACTAGAGATTTTGGTGAATATCTAAAAGTTGATATCCTGATAACTAAAAATTCAGGGAAGAATAAGGCACAGGTAGCGTTTACAGTTGAATGCTACCATAGAGTTGGGGACCATCCCCAGTAGAACTCTGAAGACACTTGCAGTGGGATCTTGGTAAAGAGCGGGAGTCAGCACGAGTCACTAATTCATGGAATGTATCTGGAAGCGTGGAGTCATTCCCCCTAGGAATGGGTGGGGAGGAGTTGGGTGGTGCAGGGTAACTTAATCCAAGAATAAAATTTATTAAGGGTTTTAAATATTTGGGAGGTCTCTCTGGCATGATTGTCTGCTTGCTGCTCATTCCATTAAAGTGAAGTCTTCTAGTAAGTATTCCTTGTGCATCCATATAACTCAGAATAGGTCTCCATTCAGAGGAAAGTAAACCACCCGAGCACTGCTGTAAACATTACTGAGGTGTTTGTGTGTGTGTATGTGTGTGCATGCATGTGTGTGTATCTCCCTAATTTTTCACTCATAAATATGAATATATAATAGACATTACCAGGTATTATTCCTTTTAAGAAAATGAGAAGCATAAATATGTATCTTTAATTCCCCCTACAAAGAAGCCTTTTATTTAAGGAATACAGACTAAATGCACTTCATAAGCAGAACTTTAGGAATATAGTGATTCTTCCTACTATACCCACCCTCCTACCCTCTCTCCCACCCCTCCTCTTCCTCCCTCTCCTGTTCCCAATCCCATTCTCCACTAAGATCCATTTTCATTTAACTTTATACACAGAAGACCAACTCTATACTAAGTAGAGAGTTCAACATTTTGCACTGTAAAAAAATCCAAAAACCAAACCAAAACAAAATGTTCCTCAACAATGGAGACAAGGGCTGTTCAGAGTCATTGCATCTTGAAGTTGATTTCACTTTTCTTTTTTAGAAACTTAATTGACTTTAATGAAGCACCCAAGAATGATACATCTTTTGTGAGTGCTTAGACTTAGTTATAATACAACCCTTTGAGGACAGAGGTCCTGCAAGAGAAGTTAGTGCACAGTGACTAATGTTAATTTAACAATTAACACTATTATGTATGATGTCAGTGATCACCTGAGGCTCTTGACATGAGCTGCCTAGGCTATGGAAGCCTTTTGAATCCACAAACTCTGTCAGTATTTAGACAAGGCCATAAGCAAAGTGGAAGTTCTCTCTTCAGAAAAAACTTTTTCTTTGATGACTCTTTCTTTCCACTAGGGTCTTACCCAACGAGATCCTTCATGTAGGACATTTTTTTGCCTGCGTGTTTTGGCTTTCCATACCTGAAATGAATAACATAAATATTAAGTACATGTTGAATGAACACTTGGTCTTGCTGAAAATAGATAATCCAGGTATAGAAGCAAATTTGTAAGAAAAAAGTTAGATCTCCTCAGAGAATTTTGAGAAGAGGTAGCAATTTTAAAACTATAGAATACTTTAGAGGGAAAAAAAAAGCAGCTAGAGAACCAGTAGGTGGTCTTGGAAATAAAAATTATGATTGATTAAAAAACCATAAAAACAAAGGGTTGAAAAGTAAAGCAGAGATTATTGCCCTAAAAATGGAACACAAAGCTAAAGATAGAAAATACTGAAAGATGTTATCAAGTGTGGTGGGCTGTGCCTAATTGGAAGTTCTAAAAAGAGAAGATGTGAGGAACTATTCAATAGTTAATAGGAAACAATTTTCCTTAGCCAGAGAAAGTTGTTAATTTTCATACTGAAAAACTCTTTTAGTGTTGAGCATAACTCTTTGAATGCTGAGTGAAAAAGAACTCATCTGTTGTATTCATGTGTGGTTTTAGAATCATAAGGATGTAAAAAAGTTTCTAGAAGTTTCTGGGGTGTGTGTGTGTGTGGTGGGAACAGGTGTCTCACTATGGAGATAGAATCAAGTTTGGATCAGTAATCCTGAAAACCAGGGGATAGTGGTGAAAAGTGCCTTTACAATTCCAAAGGAAAATGATTTTGAACCTAGAATTTTATATCCAACCAGACTTTGAGTCTGAATTAGTGAAGGCAAAATAAAGACATTTTCAGACCTTTCAGAACTTAAAGTTATCTCTCCCCTAGTTTCTTGAAGAAAAATTATTTGAGAAGGTACTCCAACAAAATGAAAAAGAATCCAAGAAGCAGTGGACCGAACCCAAGAATACAACCAAATAATATTTCAAGATAACAGCTGTTCAGTGGATCTTGAAAGGAGTTGGTGCAAGTTAAAATAGAAATCCAAAGCTCCAAGAAGACTGTATATTTCATTTGAGAACACATGATTAAAGAAGTAGAAAATGCAGAGTGATAATGATAGAAACATGTTTCTTTCAACAATCAAAAATGAGAAAACCATTTAGAATCCCCCCAAAACAAAAAAGCTGTACATAAACTATAAAACAGTATCACATGATTTTGAACAGTTGGTGAATTGACCTTAACATTTGAAATATACTCTCTAGAGCAGTGGTTTTGATTATTATCATTACAATGATATTCGATTATATGAGTCCTTTCACACTTACTGATTCTGAACTTTATAGTACTCTAAACTTTATATATTTATTAGATTTTAGTGTTGAACTAATTGGTAAGTAAAATTTGGGATTCTTAATTATAGGAGAGCAGGCTAAATATTAACTGACTATAAAAATGAGTAAGTCTGATAAAAGCTAGGAAATAGAAGAGGGGAAGCAAATAAGTGAAACAAAGCTTAATAAGGTATAATAGTATTTTTACATACATGGCCACCAATAAGTGATTGAAGGGTGGGAGCATAGACGGGAGGGAGTGTAGAGTAGGGCCTATAACTATGTTCCTAAACCTGTATATATGAAATTTCTATACCTTAAATACAATTTTTAAAAAGTAGTGGTTGAAATATGTTATTTGGAGATAAAAATCCAGAAGAATGAAAAATGATATGAATACCAAGAATTGGAAGGATTGAGAGTTGGGAGGTAGTATAAGGGTAATAAATACATTTTTAAGTTGATAAGTCAAGAAATAAATGCATAAGCAAATTATACTGATTTGTGGTGATAATCTAGCTGAAGAACTAAATAATTAATACTTAGAAAAGATTTTGGGGGCCAGTGCTGTGGTGTAGTAGGTTAAGCCTATACCTGTGGCACTGGCATCCCATATGGGTGCCTGTTTGTGTCCAGCTGTTCCTCTTCTGATCCCGCTCTCTTATAGCCTGGGAAAGCAGTGGAAGAAGGCCCCAAGTGCTTGGGCCCCTGAACCTGTGTGGGAGACCTGGAAGAGGCTTCTGGCTCCTGGATTTGGATCTGCTCAGCTCTGGCCATTGTGGCCATTTAGGGAGTGAACCAGTGAATGGAAGACCTTTCTTTCTGTCTCTTCCTCTCTCTCTCTCTCTCTCTCTCTCTCTCTCTCTCTCTCTCTCTCTCTAGTTCTACCAGTCTAAGAAATAAATAAAATCTTAAAAAAAAAAGTTTTGGTGGATAGTTAAACAAGGGAATAGAAATAGTTACTTTTATTTCTGTCTTGTTGTTATTATTTTTAACTAGGGTTGGGTATGGGGTAAGGGTTCTTATCCAGGTGATTAATACTAGGGTATATAGACTAGCCCAAAGTATTACAAGACAAATCTTCACTGGTTTTTACTCAAACATCTTTTTTTTTTTTTAATCTTAACACTGTCATGCCAATGTTTTTGTCAGTCTCTAGATAATGCCCCATGTTGCAGATATTTGACAGTTCCATGCAGATTGAATACAGCCATGAAAATAAGAAATGGCAGGTCATGTAAAAGATGTTATATTCCACAAATGTCATAAAAATTAATATTTATGAACAAATGGACTCTCTGCCCAATGTGGAACTGGAATTCAACATCTTCAATAAACTTTTTTTATTTTTATTTTTTAAAGATTTATTTACTTATACTTATTTGTAAGAGTTACATAAAGAGAAGGAGAGACAGAGAGGGAGGGAAACAGAGAGGAAGAGAACTTCCCTCCGTTGGTTCACTCCCCAAATGGTCAAAATAACCAGGGCTGGGCCAGGCTGATGTAGGAGCCAGGAGCTGCTGCTGCTTCTCCCGCTTGGGTGCAGGGGCCCAGGGACTTTGGCCATCTTCTGCTGCTTTTCTAGGTGCATTAGCAGGGAACTGGATTGGAAGTGGAGTAGCTGGAACTTGAACCTACACCCATATGGAATGATGGCGATTTAGGTGATGGATTAACCTGCTGTGCCACAGTGCTGGCCCCAATATTTTACAAATTTAGTTTTATCTTTCAAGTCATGGTCCCAGTTAAACTCTTCGTACTATTAGCTCTGATATTTTTGGCCTTTTTGTAAAGTTGACAAAAATTTACTTTGTGGGATCTTTTGATTTTAGTTATTCTTAGGTTATGTGGTTCTTCTAAATTCCTTTTAATAATTTAGTTTAAATATAGAAAAATACCCCTCTGAATATGGTATTGGAAGGTGAGCCTAAAATCCAGTCACTGTATTAGACATAGCCCAGAGCTGAGATTGCTTCTGAATTATTTTCCTCAAGTGTTGGTATATACTTTATACTGAGAAGATGAAATGAAGTCTGTTTTTTTTTTTTTTTTTTTGACAGGTAGAGTTAGCCAGTGAGAGAGAGAGAGAGAGAGAGAGAGAGAGAGAGAGAGGTCTTCCTTCCATTGGATCACCCCCCAAATGGCCGCTACGGCTGGCGCGCTGCTTCGATCCGAAGCCAGGAGCCAGGTGCTTCCTCCTGGTCTCCCATGCGGATGCAGGGCCCAAGCACTTGGGCCATCCTCCACTGCACTCCCGGGCCATAGCAGAGAGCTGGACTGGAAGAGGAGCAACCGGGACAGAATCCGGTGCCCCAACTGGAACTAGAACCCAGGGTGCCGGTGCCATAGGCGGAGGATTAGCTTAGTGAGCCACGATGCTGGCCTAATGAAGTCTGTTTTATTAGTGGTAATATGGGTCCACTTAACTCACTGAGTTGTCTGTGTTAGAAGAATGGACTACAGTATAACACTTCAGCTGTTGTTGAATGTGTAACAAACCTATTGAACACAAGATGAGCAAAAGAACACAATATGGACACTGACAGAGAACTGAGGGCGTAGTTGTACAGAGCTTGAAATAATTGCACACTAGTCAACTAAAGATACAGTATTTGCTATCTTTAAAACCAATGCTTTGGCACACAAGCTAGTTATGCAATAGCTGAGAAAATAGATGTCTAGAACAGACAACCATATTCCAGTATATTCATGCATACTCTTATTTATCATCTTTGAACCTGAATGAAAGTAATATTTATGAAAAATTTTAGAGGAACGTTATGTAATAGAAGTCCTAGTGATTAATTTGTCAAAGATTGGGATTGATTATGCACTTTACAATATGATTTATGATGTAGGTTAAATATACATTAAAGAGGTTTATTTAAGAAATTTATAGGGCCAGCGCCGTGGCTCAACAGGCTAATCCTCTGCCTAGTGGCGCCGGCACACCGGGTTCTAGTCCCGGTTGGGGCGCCGGATTCTGTCCCCATAGCCCCTCTTCCAGGCCAGCTCTCTGCTATGGCCCGGGAGTGCAGTGGAGGATGGCCCAAGTGCTTGGGCCCTGCACCCCATGGGAGACCAGGAGAAGCACCTGGCTCCTGGCTTCAGATCAGCACGGTGCGCCGGCTGCAGCGCGCCGGCCACGGCGGCCATTGGAGGGTGAACCAACGGCAAAGGAAGACCTTTCTCTCTGTCTCTCTCTCTCTCACTGTCCACTCTGCCTGTAAAAAATAAAAATTAAAAAAAAAAATAAAAGAAATTTATATAAGCCAAGCATCTCTATGCTACCCATTTTTTTTTATTTGTTAAAAGACTTTTATCATAATGTTCAAGGCTTTAAAATATTGTTAGTACCTCCTTAATATTCAGCCTAAACCCTAGATCATTTTGATTATAGGTATTTTATTTCTATATTGGAAATGACTTAGTGACTTTATTTTCTTAAAGATCTCTATCTTCAAATTTAAGTACCTTTTTTTAAAGTAAAATAAAATGAGTCTATTTGCTTTAAGAGCTATGGTTTGTCCCTACCCCACCTTATACCAGTTTCTAGTTAATAAATACTTTAGTAGCCACCTTCACTTTTATACTTCTATAGCTGAACTGTATTTACCTTGAACTTACTGCCGTTGAGGTCTATAAATTGTGTAATTAATGCCTAAACTTCTATATTAACTTTTGACAACTAGTTGATGTTAGATGGCTAAATAAAGAAATGTTCATTCTTGACTAGAATATTTCTGATTCAGCTTTTCTGGAAATACTGTTTATAGAGTTTACTTATAATTTCAAAATTTTTCCTTTAAGTGAAAGATTTTGTACATATAGAATTTTAAGCTTAATGCCATAAATGAAACTGGTAATGACTAGAACCTTTAATAGTTAAATTATTTATTGGGGTGATAAGTTTCTTATCTCAATCCAAGAAGATGCAAGGAGATGTTAGAAGAGTCTTAGAAATTCATTAAACATTAAAATGACTTATATAGAGCTTGAATATTTAATATACCAGCCAAATAAATGAAAATATCACTCTCTTTTTTAAGGAATATAGATTAAAAGTAATTTTATTTACTTTAGCAAATCTAAGGTTTAGGAAATATAACTGAAAGTTACTTTTTAATTGTTATTCTTAAATAATATTAATTAAGATTCATTCTGTTATGTTACAGTTTTTTCCCCCATATGGCCAATCATAATGTATATTTTGAAGTAACAGGGTACTTTAAAAAGTTTGTGTAAAATTCAATTAAAAGGTGTTCATTTTGATGGAAATGTCTTTTGAAATCCATGCATAATATTTCTTATATTCATTTTTATGAACTTTTTGAAGTCTTCTCATATGCATGGATTTCAAAATTTTTTATACCAAAATAAACTTACCTTTTAATTCCATTTTCACATGAACTTTTTGAAGTGCCTACATAACTGAGAATAGCTGTTGATGTGTTCTTATGTGCCTATGTTGCCATAGTTTGAAATGTATAATTACATAGTTTCTGGATATGGAATTGATGGAATTCATCTAGATAACTGTTAGCTTATATAGATTGTTTTACCATGCTTAAAATAAGAAAACAGTGATATTGAAAGTCTGCTTTACTGGCATATGGCTTCAATTTGCATTTTAATCAGAATATGGAAGTCATTACTCTGACATCTGAAACTGAGGTAGCAATAAAAAATTATCACTAACAGGAGAGCAGACACAATTTATTTTGTGTTTATTACTGGGTGGCCCTCTTGAAACTTTTCAGAACTTAATTGATTCCAGATATTAGAAAGTTGCAATTAAATTATGACATTTATTTTGGATGCATTGAAATAGAACTTTTTTAGTAGGATTGGTATAAATCAGTGATTAATATCTATTGAGATTATGACTTTTATGTACAAACACACACATAGTTATTATATTTATGTGAATATATAGATAAAGGACTAAAATAATTCATTTGTGTTAAAGTGCTAAGTGACTTAATAATTTTAGTTAATATATGAAATGAGGAATGTTGATGAAAAAGAGGATTTCATGTTTTATTCTAAATTTTTTTGGCTTATGGTGGGGTTATATTGCTTATACAGTAAAATAATTTATAATAAAATTTTATTGATTTCTATATTTTATTTAAGCTACAGTATATTAATCTTAATGATTTAAAGCACTTCAAAAATTATTAAAGAAAATTAACTTCTAAGAGTGAAACATACTTAAATGTACAGTGTTCTGTGATTAGAAACTTTGTTGTCTTTTTAAAAAAGATTTATTTTATTTATTTGAAAGGCAGAGCTACAGAGAGAGAGAGGGACAGAGAGAGAGAGATCTTCCACCTGCTGATTCACTCCCCAGATGGCCTTAATAGCAGGGCTGGGCCAGACAGAAGCCAGGAGCCAGGAGCTTCTTCTGGGTTTCCCATGTGGGTACAGGGGCCTAAGTATTTGGCCATCCTCCACTGATTTTCCCAGGCCATCAGCAGAGAGCTAGATTCGAAGTGGAGCAGTTGGGACCTGAACTGGTGCCCATATGAGATGCTGGCATCACAGGTGGCAGTTTTACCTGGTACACCACAGCACCACAACCAAACTTTGTTGCCTTGAATTAAATTTTCCTGATAATTCATTCAGTTAGCTAATTTTGACTTCTTACATGTTCTATATGTTGATTTAAGTTTTTTAAAAATGATTATTTTATTTGAAAGGCAGAGTTACAGAGATAGAGAGAGGGAAGAAGGCGGAGGGAGGGAGAGAAGGAGGGAGGAAGAGAGAGAGAGAGAGAGAATGAATGAATGAATGAGTGAATCGGTATTCCATTTGCTGGTTCACTCCCCAAATGGTTGCAATGGTCTGGGTGCCCCAGGTTGAAGCCAGGAGCCTGAAACTCCATCTGGGTGGCAAGGGTCCAGGTAGTTAGACCATCTTATGCTGCTTTCTCAGGGACATTAGCAGGGAGTTGGATCAGAAATGGAGCAACCAGGGCATGAACTGGCACCCAAAGGTGATAATGGTATTGCAGACAGTGGCTTAACATGCTACAACATAACATTAGTTCCCTGTTTTAAGTTTTATGGAAACAATGAAAATTGAAAAACTCATGGTTTAATGTTGTGGTGATATGAGTAAATCCATACATTTCTATATGATATGGTACAAATTATTTTAGCAATGTTTGTCAAGGACAGAACAGCTGCTGGGTAATGTAAGGAAAAGTTTTCTGAGGAAGCTGCATTTGATACATGAGTAAGAATTTTCCATGTAGGTAAGTGAGACAAAGGAAATTCTCAATAGAGGAGTTTCATGTGCAAAAACAGATTTGGCCTAGGATATTTCTTTATTTGTTAACTTATTTACTCTTTATTCAACTAATATTTATATGCACCCATGTGCCAGCTGGATAGTGTAGATATTATAGACATGCTCTTGTAATAAAATTCAATTTTTCATGGACGAACAAATAATTAAAATGATAATAGAGCTTACAAAATTTAAAGCATGATGTTTTATAGGTGAATATAGCAACGTTAAATATAGTAGAAACTTCTGGAATATTGAAGAGTGGTATGAGAGTATAGTTGTGAAAGGCATTATATTCTGAGCACAGGAGTTTAAATATTTTATTAATAAATTAGCTACAGAAGTTCCACAATTTGACTCAAATTTCTATTTCAGGACAGTGACTGTGAAAGTACTCCTAAGGTGTAGTTTGATAATATGCCTGATTAGGAGTTTCTTAAAATGTTTAGTCAATGAAAACTTTTAATTGACTAGAATTGGTAGGTAGACAGGAAAGAGAAGACTAGAATTTGTTATCCACATCTGAATTTTTTGTTTTTTCATTTCCATTATTTACTATTTTTAGTTCTCTACTAGAAGTTTCCTACCTAAGTTATCCACGATAAAGCAAATCAATGATTTTTACATCCTTTAACCATACCTAACTTCTCCATCATGGTGACTCATGCCATATTTCACAAATACATTATTCTTTTTAAGAAATTAAGTAATTTGGTCGGCACTGCGGCTCACTTGGCTAATCCTCTGCCTGCGGCGCTGGCACCCCAGGTTCTAGCCCCTGTTGGGGTGCCGGATTCTGTCCCGGTTGCTCCTCTTCCACTCCAGCTCTCTGCTGTGGCCCGGGAAGGCAGTGGAGGATGGCCCAAGTGCTTGGGCCCTACACCCCCATGGGAGACCAGGAAGAAGCAGCTGGCTCCTGGCTTCAGAGCAGCGCGGTTCTGCGTGCTAGCCGTAGCAGCCATTTGAGGGGTGAACCAACGGAAGGAACACCTTTCTCTCTCTCTCTCTCTCACTGTCTAACTTTGCCTGTCAAAAAAATTAATGAATTAGAAAGGAAGAGTGACATAGAAGAATAATCTGCCTGCTAGTTCACTCCCCAAATGGCTGCAATAGCTGGGATTTTGGGCAAGGCCACAGGTAGGAGGCAGAAACCCCATCTGGGTCTCCCATGCAGCTGGCAGTGACATGCGCCATCATCTGATGCTTCCAAGGTACAGTAGCAGAAAAAGGGTTGGAATTAGAGGCAGGACTGCATCCCAGGCACACTTAATGAAATGTGGACATTCTAAACAGCTGCTTAACCCACTGTGTAACACTGCCTGTCCCAGTCAGACTATTTAACTAGCAACTGATTTATTTTAAAACTTGAAAACATTTCCCATAATAAAAATACCTATATTTTTTGTTTGTTCATTTAGTTTTTAAAATCTACCCATCTACTACTTGGTCATATCTCTTTGGTACTCTGTATATCTATTTGAGAACTATCTCAGGGACAGGTTTTCTCTAGACATTAGTACTCAAACTCAGGAAATTTTCTTGACTTTGTCATTTGGCCTCTGTGGCAACTATTTGACATTGCTAGTGTAGAAATAAAATAGTCATAGATAACATATAAATAAAGGAGCATAGATATGTTCTAATGAAACTTTATAGACATGGAAATTTCATATACATTTTCATATGTCAAGAAATAAATGACCTAAATGCTTCAATTAAAAGACACAAACTGGCTGAATGGATTAAAAAACAAGACTCTTCTATTTGCTGCCTTCAAGAAATATACCTCACCAACAAAGATACTGAAAGTGAAAGGATAGAAAAAGATATTCCATGCCAATGGAAAGGAAAAACAAGCAGATGTAGCCATCCTAATATCAAAGTAGACCTTAACATGAAAACTGTTAAAAGAGACAAAGAAGGACATTATGTAGTGATTAAGGAATCAATTCACCAGGAAAATGTGACAATAATAAATGTATATGCACCCAATACCAGGGTACTTAGCTATTTAAAACAAATGTTAATGGATCTAAAGGGAGACCTAGACTCCAATACAATAGTAATGAAGGATTTCAACACCCCACTGTCATCAGTGGACAGATCAACCAGAAAATAAGCAAAGAAACAACAGAGCTTATCTACATTATAGACCATTTGAACCTAACTGATATGTACAGAACCTTTCATCCCGCAGTTGAAGAATACACATTCTTTTCATCAGTGCATAGAATTTTCTCTAGGAGACACCAAGCAAATTTTTTAAGAAAAATTTTCTTTGGGCTAGACCAGCAAATTAAAAAAATTAAAAAAAATTGAAATCTTACCATGTATCTTTTCTGACCACAATGGAATGAAGCTGGAAATTAAAAACTTAAGAATCTCTAGAAGATATGCAAACACATAGATACTGAACAGCATGCTCCTGAATGTGTAGTGTTCATAGAAGAAATAAAAAAATAAAAAATAAAAAAATTCCTGGAAATGAATGAAGAAGATTATATAACATATCAAAACTGTTAAGAGGGATCTTTATAGCATTTAGTGCCTACATCAAGAAATCAAATAGGCATCAAATAAATGAACTATTAATGGGCTGGTGCCGCGGCTCAATAGGCTAATCCTCCACCTGCTGCGCCGGCACACCAGGTTCTAGTCCTGGTCAGGGCGCCGTATTCTGTCCTGCCAGCTCTCTGCTGTGGCCCGGGAAGGCAGTGGAGGATGGCCCAAGTGCTTGGGCCCTGCACCCCCATGGGAGACCAGGAGAAGCACCTGGCTCCTGGCTTCGGATCAGTGCGGTGCGCCAGCCGCAGCGCACCAGCTGTGGTGGCCTTTGGAGGGTGAACCAATGGCAAAAGGAAGACCTTTCTCTCTCTCTCTCTCTATCACACTGTCCACTCTGCCTGTCAAAAAAAAAAAAAAATGAGCTATTAATGCATCTCAAGGACCCAGAGGGGAAAAAACACCCAAACCTCAACTTAGTAGGAGAAAAGAAATAATTAAAATTAGAGAAAAAATAAAATTGAAACAAAAAATATAAAACATCAGTGAAATGAAGAACTGATTTTTTGAAAAAATATACAAAATTAATACACCCTTAGAACAACTAACAGAGAATAGGGAGAGAGATTGACAGAGAGAGAGAGAGAGAGAGAACCCAAATCAATAAAATCAGAGTGAAAAAGGAGATGTGACAACAGATACCGCAGGAATAGAAAGAATCATCAGGAATTACTATAAACAACTATATGCCAACAAATTGGAAAATCTAAGGAAATTGATAGATTTCGGGACACATACAATCCACCAAAATTAAGTTATGAAAACTTAGAAAACCTAAATAGACCAATAGCCAGTATGGAGATTGAATCAGTAATAAAGACCCTTCCAACATAGCAGAGCCCAGGACCAGATGGAGTCACTGCTGAATTCTACCAGACTTAAAGAAGAACCAATTGCAGTTCTTCTCAAGCTATTCAAAACAATTGAAAGGGAGGGCATCCTTTCTACTAGACCGATATCACCCTAATTCCAAAACCAGCAAAAGATACAAGAAAGAAAGAGAACTAGAGACCAATATTGCTGATGAACATACATGCAAAAATCCTCAACAAAATACTAGCTAATTGAATCCAAAAGCACATCAGAAAGATCATTCACCCAGACCAAGTGTGATTTATCCCTAGTATACCATCAACATACCATCAACAAATGTGATACATCACAATAACAAATTGAAGAATAAAAACCACATGATTATCTCCATAGATAAAGAGGAAGCATTTGATAAAATTCAATATCCTTTCATGATAAAAACTTTAAGGAAATTGTGTATAGAAGGAACATTCCTCAGCATAATTAAGGCAATATATGGCAAAACCACAGTCATCATCATATTGAATGGAGAAAAGTTAGAAGCATTTCCACTGAAATCTGGAACAGACAAGGTTGTCACTTTCACCATTGCTATTCAATTTAGTTCTGGAAGTTTTAACCAGTGCCATTAGAGAAGAAAAATAAAGGGATACAAATTGGAAAGGAAGAAGTCAAATTATCCCTGTTTGCAAATGACATGATATATAGAATACAAATTCTATATATAGAATCAGTAAGAGACTCGACTAGACACAAAAGACCACCAAGAGACTATTGGAACTCATAAGAAAGTTTGGTAAAGTTGCATCATATAAAATTAACATGCAAAAATCAGTAGTCTTTATACACATAGTCAGTGCCTGTGTGAGAAAGAACCTGTAAGATCAGCCCCATTCACAATAGTAAAAAAAAAATTAAATACTCTGGAATAAATTTAATCAAGGAGGTAAAAGATCTCTACAATGAAAATTACAAAACTTTAAAGTAAATGAAGAATATACAAAAAAGTGGAAAAATCTTCCATTTGTGGATTGGAAGAATGAATATCATCAAAATGTCCATACTACTTAAAGCAATTTACTGATTCAATATGGTCCTAATGAAAATACCAACAATATTCTTCTCAGATATAGAAAAAATGTTAAAATTCATGTGGAACACAAGAGACCCCAAGTAACTAAAGCACTCTTAAACAACAAATCAAAGCAGGAGGCATCACAATACCAGATTTCAAGACATACTACAGGGCAGTTAAAAATCAAAACCTCCTGGTATTCACACAAAAATAGTCAGATAGAAATAGACCAATGGAACAGAATAGACTAATAGAACAGAATAGAAACCCAGAAATCAATCCACACATCTATAAATAACTTATCTTTGACAAAGGACTAAAATCAATTCATGGAGAAAGGACAGTTTCTTCAAGAAATGGTGCTGAGAAAATTGGGTCTCCACATGCAGAAGTATAAAACAAGATCCCTACCTTACACTTCATAGAAAAATCAACTTACAATAAATGGATCAAGGTTTTAAATGTATGAATTGATACCATCAAATTATTTGAGTAGGACTTTGGGGAACTCTGTAAAATATTGGCACAGGCAAAACTTACTGGGAAAACCCTGGAAGCACAGGCAATAAAAGCAAAAATAGACAAAAGGGATTACATCAAGATAAGAAGATTCTACATTGCAAAGGAAACACTCAACAAAATGAGGAGGCAACTAACAGAAAGGGAGCAAATATTTGCAAACTATGCAACTGATAAAGGCTTAATATCTAGAATCTATAAGCAACTCCAGAAACTCCACACCAACAAAACAAACAATCCAGTTAAGATATAGGCAAAGGATGTGAACAGGTATTTTTCAAAGGATAAAATTTAAATGGCCAGCAGATATATTAAAAATGCTCAATGGAAAGACATGACTCTGTGAAAAAAAAAAAAATCCTACACGGAGGATCTCTGTGAGACCTCAGAGGAAAGGAAGGGACATCAAAAAGGAGACGCTCTTCTCTGGAGGGAGAGGAGAACATCCTCTTGGCTTATGGCTGTGTCCAAATACTGACAGAGTCTGTGGTCACAAAAGGCCTCCATAGCTCTGGCAGCCCATGACAAGAGCCTCAGATGATCACTGACATCATAAAAAAAGAGTATTAATTGTTAAAGGAACAACAGTAGTCACTGTGCACTTGCTCCCCAGGTAGGACTTCTGTCCCTATTGAATTGCAGTATGAGAATCGACTGCAAATGCTCCACCCAAACTGTACTCTCTATGTTGTGTGTGGGCATGGGGGCAAATTGTTGAAATCTGTGATTAGCATAGAGTTGGTCCTCTATATATAAAGTCATACTAAAAATGGTCCATAATGAAGAAGGAGATGGGAGAGGGAATGGGAAGTGGGATGGGAGCAGGGTGGAGGACAAAGGGGGAAAGAACCACTGTATTCTTAAAGTTGTATCTATGTAGAAATGCATTTATTAAATAAAAAAAAAGCTCAGGATCACTAGCCATCAGGGAAATACAAGTGAAAACCACAATGAGATTTCACCTCACTCCAGTTAGAATGGCTCTTATAAAGAAATCAACAAACAATAGATGCTGGCGAGGATGTGGGTAAAAAGGAACCTTAATACACTGCTGGTGGGAATACAAACAAGGGTAGCCATTGTGGAAGATAGTATGGAGATTCCTCAGAAAGCTGAAAATCAATCTACCATATGACCCAGACATAATGAAATCAACTTATGAAAGCGTTATCTGAACCCCCATGTTTACTGCATCTCAGTTCTCAATAGCTAAGATAGGGAATCTACCCAGATGCCCATCAACTATGACTGGATAAAGAACATGTAAATATACACTATGGAAAACTGCTTAGCCATGAAAGGAGTGAAATCCTGTCTTTTGCAACCAAATGGATGCAACTAGATACCATTATACTTAGTGAAATAAGTCAGTCTCCAAAAGACAAATACAATATGTTTTCCCTGATCTGTGGTAACTTATAGAGTATAAAAATATGTAATATGTATGGGTGAAATTACATTTTGAGAGCTGATTATTTTTACAGCCCTCATTTCTACTGTTGAGGAACAGTATTTTTCTTCTTTTTTTTTTTTTTTGGAAAATCTTTTTTAAGAAAACTTTTATTAAATAAATATAAATTTTGAAAGTACAATTTTTGAATTATAGTGGTTTCTCCCCCCATAACCACCCTCCCACCCACAAACCATCTCATCTCCTACTCCCTCTCCCATCCCATTCTTAATTAAGATTCATTTTTAATTATCTTTATATACAGATTAATATAGTATATGCCAAGTAAAGATTTCCACAGATTGCACCCACGCAGACACACAAAGTATAGAGTACTGTTTGAATATTAGTTTTACCGTTAATTTGCATAGTACAACACATTAAGGACAGAGATCCTACATGGGGAGTAGGTGCACAGTGACTCCCGTTGTTGATTTAACAATTGACACTCTTATTTATGACGTTAGTAATCACCTGAGGCTCTTGTCATGAGCTGCCAAGGCTATGGAAGCCTCTTCAGTTCACAAACTCCGACCCTATTTAGACAAGGCCATAGTCAAAGTGGAATTTCTCTCTTCCCATGAGAGAAGGTTCCTCCTTCTTTGATGGCCCGTTCTTTCCACTGGGATCTCACAGAGATCTTTCATTTAGGTCACTTTTTGCCACAGTGTCTTGGCTTTCCATGCCTGATAAATGTTTTTCTTCTTACTATTTGTTGAATTTTTACTTAATGGAGAGTTAATCTTATTATTATAAAATAAGCTAAAAGTATGTCATTGTAAAAATTAAAAGGAAGATTAAGAAAGGAAGGAGTATGGGTAGGAGGGAGAGTAGGATAGGAAGTATCACTGTGCTTCTAAATCTGTATGTATGAAATATATGAAATTTGTGTACATTATATGAATAAAAGTACTAAAAATAAAAGCATTGTTAAAAAAGAAATATTCTTTTGATTTTTAAAAAGTACTACTTTCGTTAGTTTTATGGAGTGCTGTAACAAATTACCATCAACTTGGTGTCTTAAAACAACAGAAGTGAATTCTCTCTCATTTCTGTAGGCCAAAAGCTTGAAAGCAAGGTCCAGCAAGGCCATGCTCCCTCAGGGATATCTAGGAAGAATCCTTCCTTTGCCTCTTCCAGCTTCTGGTGCCTCCTGGGAATCATTCTTGGTTTATAGCTGCATCATTCTAATCTGCCATTGTCATCACTTCACCATATTCCCTTTTTGTCTATGTGAGTTTGTTTCTGAATTTCCTCACCTAGCTCTTAAAAAGACCCCAGTCATTGAATTTAGTACTTGCCCTAATATAGTAAGACATTTTCTCAATTATATCTGCAAAGACGCTTTTTTCAGATAAGGTCACATTCACATGAACTATACCAAGATTGCAATTTGCCTTTTGTGGGGACAATATTCAACCCACTACACTATTATTAAAAATTAAAAAAAAAATTCCTAGCTTGTGGAACATACAAGACAGGTGGTAGAATGGATTTGGCCATGGGTTTATTTGCTGTCTCTTGCTGTAGCCAGAGTTGGATTTTCATTTATTATCTGATTGAACATCTTTTTTTTTTTTTTTTTTTAAGATTTATATATTCTGCTTGAAAGTCAGAGTTACACAGAAAGAGGAGAAGCAGAGAGAGAGACAGAGAGAGAGAGAGAGAGAGAGGTCTTCCCTCCGCTGGTTCACTCCCCAGATGGTCTCAACAGCCGGAGTTGCGCCAATCCGAAGCCAGGAGCCAGGAGCTTCTTCCGGGTCTCCCACACGGGTGCAGGGGCCAAGGACCTGGGCCATCTTTCACTGCTTTCCCAGGCCACAGGAGAGAGCTGGATCAAAAGTAGAACAGCCGGGTCTCGAACTGGTGCCCATATGGGATGCTGGCACCGCAGGCGGCAGCTTTACCCACTATGCCACAGCGCCAGCCCCAATCTTGAGATTTTAACATGCATACTTAAAAATTCTTAAATTAATTGATATAGTTTTAAATTATTTGACAATGAAAATCTATTTGTTGTATACAACATGATGTTTTGATAAATGCATAACATTGTAGAATGTCTAAATCAAGCTAACTAACATATGAACAACTTACATACTATTTTTTATGATGAGAATACTTAAAAGCTACTGCGTTAGCCATTTCCAGGTATACACTATGCTGTTATTAACTACAGTCACCATGCTGTGTGAAAGGTCTCTTGAATTTATTTCTCCCAGTCTAACAAAAATTTTGTATCCTATGACCAACATCTCACTTCTTCCCCTTATTGGGGAACAAGGTGAGAATTAACATTTATTGAACCCTTACTATCTTCCAGACATTTTTGGTGGGTACTTTGACATTTTTATGTTGTTTTGTCTTGCTGATTATCATCAGCAAGTCATGAAACAAAATGAGAGCATTATTAAACTTGCTTTTTTAAACTCACATCGCAGAACTGGCAAATAGTGAATCCAGAACTTAGGCATGTACCTGAATCTTAGGGACATTTATATTTTTTTTCTTGTCTATTATAGCACCATACTTTTTATGTATATAGTGACTTCACACTATTCCTTGGACTATGTCTATAATCCTTAATGTCTTGTTTTAGTTGTTACTAGGATGACTTCACATTTACAGTGCTTCATATATCTATTATATTTGCTTTGCCTTTTTACCCAGAACATAGACCATTTTCTCTCCATGCTATTTCTTCTGATCCTTTCTCAATTGTTTTCAACAATGATATGAAGAGACAATAACCTACTATATGGCATGCTCCCAGTGCATTTTTACTTGGACTAGTGAAAATATTATTAGCATTCTCTTTTTCATAATAAGACTTACCCTGAAAATAAAATACCCAGTATACTTTAATGAATGGCAGACAGACAGGTGAATTATAGATAGCATAATATTAATTACTAATCTTTGGACCATCTATGGGAGTGTTAGGTCTACCATCTTAGGGGTTATGATGCAAAAAAGGTTGAACACCCCTGTTATGGATGGTTTATTCAACCATTTGAATTACAGTTAGAAACTGTTGTTTAAATTAAAAAATATACGTGAAGGTTCTTTGTTACTTCCTAAATGGCAGTGCCAATAAAATTTTAATTTATAGGGTCAATATAAATCTATTCATGATTTAAAAAAATTATATTTCGTATCTTCTTATTAGTAGACTATTAAAACTTAGTTTGAGACTTTATTTTTACAAGTTTGGAATATTATGCCTTTGACCACAATGGATATTTTTACATGTATAGTAACATTGAAAACATTTATATCTTATTTTTTCACTTTCATTATTTTACATCTTTCATTTAATTATCCTTCCTTCCATTAAAAATCAGTTAAAAATGACCATTACATTATCTTCTAAAAAAATTTGGTGTGCTGTTTGTCTTATTTTTGAAGAAAATTAATCTTTGCCAAAAATGTTTAAATTTAGAAGTGCTAAGATTTTTGTTTGGCTTTGTACACACACACACACACACATATGTATATATACATACACTGTGTGAATATGCATGCAGATATATGTGTATATATATATATATGCACACACACATGAAGGAGACTGGGACTTACAGTACCATTAGAGTGTGATGTTTGAAATAGTCATTTTGGCCAGTTCACTGGGCTGATCCTCCGCCTGCGGCACCGGCTCCCCAGGTTCTGCTCCTGGATGGGGCGCTGGATTCTGTCCCGGTTGCTCCTCTTCCAGTCCAGCTCTCTGCTGTGGCCTGGGAGTGCAGTGGAGGATGGCCCAAGTGCTTGGCTCTGCACCCGCGTGAGAGACCGGGAGCGGGTGCCTGGCTCCTGGCTTCGGATCGGCGCAGTGCACTGGCTGGGGCAGCCATTTGGGGGATGAACCAAAGGAAGGAAGACCTTTCTTTCTGTCTCTCTCTCTCTCTCACTGTCTAATTCTTCTTGTCAAAAAAAAAGAAATAGTCATGTTTTTTTTGGTGTTAAAAAATTCTGGTAATATGGCTGGCATTGTGGTCCAGCAGGTTAAGCTGCCACTTATAATTTTGGCATATTGTATCAGAGTGATGGTTTGTGTCTTGGCTTTCTTGGTTCCAATCCAGTTTCCTGCTAACGTGCCTGGGAAAGCCATGGGTGATGGCCCAAGTACTTGTGTCCCTACCACCCATGTTGGAGACCTGGATGGAGTTTCAAACTGCTTGCTTCGGCCTGGTCCAGCCTCAGCTGTTGTAGCCATTTGGGGAGTGAACCAGCAGATGGAAGAGCTCTGTCTCTGTCTCTCTTCGCTCTGACTTTCAGATAAATAAATAAATCTTTAAAAAACATTGCTAATAAAATAGAATTTTTGTGCAGTATAAGCTATGCATATTTAGAAGTTCTAGAAGCAAGCATTATATTTAAAGAAGGCTGGTTTTAATTACCAAGTAGGCCTATGTATTATATGTGTTTATAAAATTTATGTTTGGGGTCTGAATTCTTATTAAAGTAATTTATGATGGAAATAAAACCCAAAAGCACAGGCAAACTAGTACAGGAAATGGTGAGAAATTGTGGGATTAGGGGGAATGATTAAGAATTAGAATCTATTACATGGTTTTCAAGAACACACATGCAAGTGGAGATAAAAAAAAAAGCTGAGCTTATTTACAATATATTTATTAACAGCCTCATCCTGGTAGAAAGCAAAATAGTTCTGAATATTTTCCAAATCCTATGTACTTTGTTAAACCATAACAAGGAAATCTGGTTCCTTTTGACTTAAATAAGACAAGGAATTCAACATTGAGGCACTGTTTATAGGTCGTTAAACGTTTTAATTAGGTATCTGAGGATAATATTTAACATTGTGCTCAATTAGTGTGAACTAACCAGTTGAAGTGCTAGATTCCTAAGTGACTTACTTCAGTTAGCACAAAATACTAAGGACTCTATTCATTCCAAGTTACTTGCTCCATGGGTGCCAGCCACACAGTCTTCAGAAGCCGGGCTTCCTGTGGACTAATCAAGATTCTTGGTCCCCAGGTTGTGTGGCTCTGGCATTTTAGTTTCAGGAATCTCCCCTTTCTTCATGGTATCTCTGCTTTTATCCATTGTTTTGTTTTACTATTGAAAGCTATATGTGGAATTGAACTTATGATACCATAAGTAGTTAGAAATGAATGTAATTTGGTAAAGGAAGTTACTTCAAAAGATTCATATGAAAGATAATGCACATTTTCCATGAACTTTTTGAAGAGGCCACCTGTTGTATGAGAAAATTATTAAATAAAGATATCCAAATAAAACTTTGTCAATTTCTTAATTTTCTGTTAAGAATATTAGAGCCGGAAAACGAAACTACAGTATTTCTGTGTTTGATTACACCCTATTTCCTAGTGTTAGTTGGATTTGTGTGTGCATGCTTATTGCCATATATGATTGTATGCATGTATGTACATATATAAAGGTGCTTCAGAAAGTTAATGGAAAAATGAAATTGAAAGATAACTTTATTTTGGTGCAAAGGATTTTGAAATCCATGCATAATTTTTCATAATTCACATTTTCCATGAATATTTTGGACATGCTTATATGCATAGATTTCAAAATTGTTTACACCAAAAAATTTGTCTTTTAATTCCAATTTTTAAGTTGTACATACTTACTTTTAAAAATAGATTTGACTTGGGGGCTAGTGCTGTGGCGTAGTAGGCTAAGCCTATGCCTGCGGCACTGTCTATCCCATATGGGCACTGGTTTGTGTCCTGGCTGCTGCTTTTTCAATCCAGCTCTCTGCTATGACCTGAGAAAGCAGTAGAAAATGTTCCAAGTGCTTGGACTCCTGCACCTACATGGGACACCCAGAGTAATCTTCTGGCTTCTGGCTTTAGATTGGATCAGCTCTGGCCGTTGTGGCCATTTGGGGCGTGAACCTGCAGGTGGAAGACCTTTCTTTCTGTCTCTCCCTCTCTCTCTCTGTAACTCTGCCTCTCAAATAAATAAATAAAATATTAAAAAACTAGACTTTACTTTTTAGAGCAGTTTTAAGTTTATAGAAAATTTGAGCAGAAATTTTGGATTTCTCCTATTAAGCTTTCTTCCCCTATTAACATCTTGTATTAATGAGGTGCATTTGTTACACTTGAGGAACCATTCATTATTGTTAACATTATTAGCATTAGGATACATTCTTTGTGTTATACAGTTCTATGGGTTTGGCAAATGCATAATTTCATCTATCTGTGGTTATAGTTTTTAACAGAACAGTTTCACTGTCTTAATTTCCTGTACTTCACTTATTTAGCCCCACAACCTATTCCCTTACATCTGCTGATCTTTTTCCTGTCTCTCTAGTGTTTCTGTTTCCAGAGTGGCAGAGTTGTGTATTGGTTTTTAATCTCTCACTAGAATGTAGTCTGTTGGGGATATGGAATGTTTTATATATATTATTAAATGTGCTATACCTTGTGTTGGGCACATAGTTAACATTGCATAGTATTTGGTGAATGAATACATTGATAATTATATGCCCAAAGTTGCAACGAATATTATTTAATCTTCATGGGAGGTCACCACTAGTGACCTGCTTGGACTTTAGAGATAGAATACCTGTTTTCTCATCTTATCTCTGTCACTCATAGTGTGTCTTTGTGAAAGTTACTTCTCTTGCTTCACTGTTAGCTTATCTATAAAGTGAGGATAAAATAGAACCTACCTCATAGGATACTGTGAGGATTAATTGAGATAGCAATACAATATGTGAAGCAATGATGGAAGCATGTGAAAAGGGTTAACTAATATTTTTAAAAATTAGTACTGATGGAGGAATCTGGAAAACATCATGCTGAGTGAAATAAGCCAGCCCCAAATATCATATGTTCTCCCTGATCGGTGACAACTATGCACCTAAAAGGAAACCTGTTGAAGTTAAATGGACACTATGAGAAACAATGACTTGATTAGCCCTTGTCCTGATTGTTGAGGAACAACTTACTACTTAATTCCTTTTAAGTGTTTTTTTTTTTCTTTCTACTTAATACCATTGGTTGAACTCTTCAATTAACACGCAATTATTCTTAGGTGTTTAAATTGAACTAAAAAGTGATCCCTGTTACATATAAGAATGGGAATAAGAGAGGGAGGAGATGTATAGTTTGGCACATACTCAATCAGACTTACCCCTTTTGGTAGAGTTAGAAATGTACCAGGGGATTCAAATTCAATCTCATCAAGGTGGCATGTACCAATGCCATCTCACTAGTCAAAGTGATCAGTTTCAGTTCATAATTGATCATAATGATAGGATTAAGTGTCAAAGGGATCACATAAACAAGACTAATGTCTGCTAATACTAACTGAAAGAATTAAAAAAGAGAGAATGATCCAACATGGGAAGCGGGATACACAGCAGACTCATAGAATGGCAGATGTCCTAAACAGCACTCTGGCCTCAGAATCAGCCCTTAAGGCATTCAGATCTGGCTAAAAAGCCCATGAGAGTTTTGCAGGCATGGAAAGCCAAGACACTGTGGCAAAAAAACAAAAACAAAAACAAAAAAACAAACAAAAAAACCCACAAAAACAAACCCAAAAAACCTAAATGAAAGATCTCTGTGAGTGAGATACCAGAGGAAAGAACGGGCCATCAAAGAAGGAGGTACCTTTCTCTGAAGGGACGAGAGAACTTCCACTTTGACTATGACCTTGTCTAAATAAGATTGGAGTTGGTGAACTCAAGAGGCTTCCATGGCTTTGGTAGCTCATGACAAGACCTCGGGTGATTACTGACGCCATAAATAAGAGTGTCAATTGTTAAATCAACAACAGGAGTCACTGTGCACTTACTCCCCTTGTAGGAGATCTGTCCTTAATGTGTTGTACTATGTGAATTAACGGTATAACTAGTACTCAAATAGTACTTCATACTTTGTGTTTCGTTGTGGGTGCAAACTGTTGAAATCTTTACTTAGTATATACTAAATTGATCTTCTGTATATAAAGATAATTGAAAATGAATTTTGATGAAGATTGGATGGGAGAAGGAATGGGAGATGAGATGGTTGTAGGTGGGAGGGTGGTTGTGGGGTGAAAAAGCCGCTATAATCCAAAAGTTGCACTTTGGAAATTTATATTTATAATAAAAGTTGAAAAGAAAAAAATAGATTTATCATAAAAAATTATATTGATTAAATAAAAGTTGAAAAAATGAAAAAAATCAGAAGAAATTAAAAAGAAATTTATATCTACATATATTTTTAATTTGAGAAGTAGTTGACCAAGAGATGGACAGTCAGAGATTCTATCTGATAGTTCACTCCTCAGATGCCAGCAATAGACAGAACTGGACTGAGCTGAAGGTGGGAGATGGAAACTCAACCCAGATCTCCCCATGCGTGGCAAAGACCTAACTTCTTGAGCCATCATCTGCTGGTTTTCAACGTCTTCCCTGGCAGGAAGATGGAATTGGGAAGTAGAGCCAGAAATCAAACCTGGGCATTCCAATATAGGATTTGGTTGTCTTAACCACTAGGCCAAATGCCCATCCCAATTTTAAATTTTGGTGGGACCTAATTTATGCATTTTTAATTTATTGATTGACTTTTCATGTGTATCTAAAAACAATTTGCCTAATCTAAGATCACAAAGAATTTTTCCTATTTTTCATTTTACTTTATAGTTCTAGCATTTACATTTAGCTCTGTCATTCAGTTTGAATTAACCTTTATATATCATTTTAAGTATCAATTATAGTTCATTTTATTATTTTGCATGTACTCGTCCAAATATTCCAGCACCATTTATTGATATAATCTTTTTCCCACCAAATTGTGTTGGTACCATTGTGGCAAAATCAGTTTTCCACAAGAGTATTGGTCTATTTCTGTATTCTATTTTGTTAATCTATTAGTCTGTATTTAAACCCAGCCCATATTGTCTTGGGTGCATGGTCCAAGAACTTCGGCCATCTTGTCCTACTTTCCCAGGCCATAGCAGAGCTGGATGGGATGTGGAACAGCCAGATCTCAAACTGGCACCCATATGGGATACTGGCGCTTCAGTGCCACAGCGCCAACCCCTAGTATTTCATATTTTAAATGCCATACATAGTATTCCTTTATTAGCTTGAATTTTCTGTTCATGCATTGCTGATATATTAAAATGCTATTAATTTTTTATATTGATCATGCATGCTACAACCTTGCTCAAGTCACTATGGTGATTCGAAAAATAGTTGTACCATATATCAAGTCACTATGGTGATTCCTCAAAATCGAAAAATAGTTCTACCATATGATCCAGCTGTTCCATTGCTGGAAATGTATCCAAAGGAAATGAAATCAACACATAAAAGAGATACTTGCATTCCTGTGTTTATTGCAGCAGTGTTCTCAGTACCAAAGTTATGGAACCAACCTAGATCCTCATCTGTGAATGAAGGGATAAAGAAAATATGGTATATGTAAAATAGACTATTACTCAGGCATAAAAAACAATGAAATTCTTTTCATCCTTCCTTTTGCAACAAAGCGGCCAGACTGGAGTCCAGTATTCTAGGAAGTAAGCCAGACACAGAGAGACATTTTATGTTCTTTGTCATATGAGGAAGTGAATATATGTAGTAGAAAATGTGTGGATGCCATATTATTTAGTAAGTAGATATTTATAAATGTTGTCTTCACTGAATTACTATCCTTTTGTAATAATATACGCTTCTTTCCTTATTTTATGATTTTTGTCGTGAATTCCATGTTATGTGTTATTAATATATTGACTCCTGCTTTCAAAAAATGCTCTGTGTGTGTGTGTGAGACTGTGTACTCAAATATGGAGTGAATATAGCAAAATGTTAAATTTGTTAGATTTAATAAAATTATCATGATTAAAAAAAGGAGAGACTTACTATTTAGTTTTAATAAATTCTTTTTGATATGTTTCAAAGCATTTTCTACATAGATAAACATATCTGGATGGATGCAACTGGAAATCATTATTCTTAATGAAATAAGCCATCCCCAAAAAGATAAATATCATGTGTTTTCTCTGATATGTGGCAGTTTAGATTACAAAAAATGTATAGGAATGAAATGGACATTTTGGGATGTGATTGTTGTTTTTAGCCCTTGTTTACTCCTGTGGAACTGTGATTTTCCTACTTATTACTTGTTGAATATTATGATAATGGTGAATTAAGCTTGTGAATATAGAATGTATTAAAATCATGTCTTTGCAAAAACTGAGGAAGAAAGGGGAGGAAGGGAGGGAGAATGAGGGGTAACAGGAGGGTGAGGAAAGTGTGATTGTCCTCTTAGAGCTGTACTTATGGAATGCATGAAATCTGTTCTCTTTATTTTAATAAATCAATTAATAAAAAACATCTAGAAACAAAGAAAATTTTTTACTCCTTCCTTTATAATCTGGATACCTTTTAAAATTTCTCTTTTTTTGGATTGCTCCTTCTTTATGTATCTGGCTTATTTCACTCAACATGATGTTCTCCAGTTCAAACCATTTTGCTGCAAATGTTTAGAATTTTGTTTGGGTACCTTTTATTTCTTTTTCTTGTGGGATTTTAATTCTGTTTTCCATGAACTTTCTGAAGCCCCTTTATATAATATGAAATAGAAATAGGAAGAGCTGACATCTTGCCTTGCTGTTGATATCAGTGGGGATATATTCTGTCTTTTCATTATTAAACATTTTTATTGACACCCTTAGAGGAGGTTCATTATACCTGAGAGTTTTGTGGGAGGTTAGGAATGAATGATTATGTCAGATACTTTTCTTGTATCTATAGAGATGCTCATGTGGTCTTCTTTTTTAGTTTAATATGATGAATTACATTGCTTGTTGTTTGACTTTATATCTAGAATAAGCCCCACCTGATGTATTATTCTTTTTGTGTATTATTAGATTCAGTTTGCTCAGATTTTGTTAAGCACATTAGTAACATTTTATGAGGATATTGATATGTTTTCTCTCCCTGTAATGTCTTTGATTTTTCTGTCAGGGCAACATTGCCCTCATAGAATGAGTTAAATAGTATTCCCCTGTTTTTAAATTTCTGCAAGAATTTAGTAAAACTGGAATAATTTCTTTCCTAAATATGTGGTAGAATTTGCCGGTAAAGCCATCTGGGCCAGGAGTTTTCTTTGTGGGAAATATTTAACTACCCTTCCTCCCTCCTTCCTTTTCCTTTCTTTTACCTTTTTTCTTTTTCCTTCCCTCCTCTCTCCCTCCCTCCCTCTCTCCCTTCCTTCCCCCCTTCCCTCCCTCCTTCCTCCCCTCTTCCTCTTTTGTGTTCTTTCTGCTTCCCCTTCTTCTTGTCTCTCTTTCCCTCTTCTCCCTCTCCTTCTCTCTCACCTCCCTCTCCCTTTTCTCCCTCCCTTCTTCCCTCCCCCCTCCCTGCTTACTTGATTGTTTTCTTTCTTCATCAACACAGGAATATTTAGGCTATGTATTTCTTCTTGTGAGAGCTTTGCTGCTTTCTGTCTTCCTAGCAGTGTGTCCATTTTATTTAAGTAGTTAAATTAATTGGAATAAAATTGTTCATAATATTCTCTCATTATCATTTTATGTTCTAAAGAATTTATAGTGATGTCAGCTCATTCCCAATATGGGTAATTGGTGCTTTCTTTCTCTTTACCAGATTATAATCTATCCTCAGAGATGTTTTGGGTAGAACTGAATAGATTATATAATCAGCCTTTGTTTAGTTAAGTGTTCTATAAATACTAATCAGGTAAAAATTGCTAGTGTTCTTCTAAGCACATATATATATATTTTTAACTAACTTTCTATTTTTCTATCAGTTCTTTTACAGCGATATTGAAATCTATTGTTGTGGATTTGTTTTATTTGTCTCTGCAGTGTATTTTTTTTTTTATCATGTACGTTGAAGCTGTTTTAAAAAGATTGATTTATTTGAAAGGTAAAGTTACAGGGAGAGAAGGAGAGTGAAAGTGAGAGTGAGAGTGAGAGTGAGAGTGAGAGTGAGAGAGAGAGAGAGAGAGAGAGAGAGCTTCCATCCACTGGCTTACTCCTTAAATGGTCTCAATGGCTGGGGCTTGGCTAGGCTGAAGCCAGGAGCTTAAACTCCATCTAGGTCTCCCATATGGGTGGCAGGGGCTCAAGCATTGTGGCCATCTTCTGCTACTTTCCCAGATGCTTTAGCAGGGAGCTGGATTGGAAATGGCCAGCCTGGATTCTAACCCACACCTACATGGAATGGTGGCATTGCAGGAGGCAGCTTTACCACTCTGCAAAAATGCTAGCCTGAAGCTTTGTTTTTAGATGCATATTTAAGTTTGTTATGTCTTCTGATAAATTACACTCTTTTATTAGTATGCAATGATCATCTTTAGCTCTGGTATTATATGCCTGTATCTAGGAAAAAAAATCACTGACAGGATGAATGGAATTGCTATTATTGATTTAGTTAAGCCAGTATCCTTGTAAATGAAGGTGAATTATCCACAGAAAATTTGCATTTTGTTAGAACAGGGGAAGGAAGTAGAGGAAAGAGGAAGGCCATTGTAAACTTACCCAACAGTTATATATAGGTATGCTAACCTTGCTTACTTTAAAATTATTTATGTGACAGTGAAATTAAAGGTTGAATTTATATATAATTCTCATTCTACAATCTGAAATTTTAGGGTAAACATACTCTTAATTATAACATATGATGTTATTCATATTTAATTGTGGAAAAACCTCAGTTCTTAAAGGAAGACTACTCAACTAGTTTGTTTTGAAACAGAATTGAAGTCTAACTCTAAATCTTTGCATTTGTGGGCTTTTTTGCTTGTTAGTATTTATGTTTTGTTTGTTAAAGACACTTTGCTTCATCTTTTTAAAGTTTTATTATGTTAAAAAAAGAAAAGCAGAACATAACATGGTACATTGTAACATCATGTCACATTGGATAGGACATGACAGAACATGTATTTACAACAGTACACTCTTCTTTAGAGCCAGATGACTGCTCTCAATTTGGAAACAAACCATCTGCTTATCATTTAAATTCCTGGAAAACTTAGCAACACACATCTCTAAACAGAAGTAACATTCTTCATAACCTTAAAACCACTGCTAAAGACCATTGTCTCCATATGTAATGCATATTTCCTGTATACTGAGTGAAAACAGATTATGACATTTATGACGTGTAAAAAGACCAAGTTGATTTCATTAACATGAAAGGCCAACGAATTACACTTTCAGCATTTGAAATTGCTGTAATAAAGTTTGGGACATATTTGTTCACACTTTGGTAAACTACATGCCCCAAAACAATAAATAAATGTATATGACAAGTATACTTACGTGTCATGGTCAACCAAGTACTTATTAGCTCTTACATCTTGCATTCATTCAGTAGTCACTGAGTATCTCTTAGATGCAAGTGTTATAAGTATAATGATGGGTGAAATATAATCTAGTGGGAATTTCAGATGGGAAGATAATTATTATAGTGTATGTTAAGGTGTTTAGGGAGCATAAGAATTCAGATGTGATTCGTAAGTTTCAGCCTGGACAAATGGCTTATGAAAACGCAGGTACAAGAGCGCTCTTCTGCAAGTGATGGTGATATTGGTGATACTTGTTTTCTGACTTACCAGATTTAGAGGATATTTCAAAGAGCTCATGGAAAAAATGGAATTCAGATAATTTTATTTTGGTGCAAAAGAATTTGAAATCCATACATATAAGGGACCTTCAAAATAGGAAAATGGATGTTATGAAAAATTATATGGATTTCAAGTTTTTGCATTAAAATAAACATTTTTAACAAATTCCATGTATTTAACATATACAGATTTAAGAGACTAATGATACTTTATACCCTGCCCTCTCTCCCTTCCTTTCTTTATTTTTTCTTTTAATTTTTACAATGACATGCTTTTAGTTTATTTTATGATCATAAGCCTAACTCTCTACTAAATAATTCAACAAGTAGTAAGTAGAAAAATCACTGTTCCTTAAGAGTATATATAAGGGCTATAACTAATAATCAAATCTTAAAATGTTGATTTTGCTCATATACATTACTTTTTTGTACTGTGTATATTATTTACCATAAATCAGGTTAAATATGATATTTGTTTTTTTGGGGAGAAGTATGAAGACCCCTATCTTACACATTATACAAAAATCTAAACTAAATGGATTAAGAATCAAAAATCTATGACCTGATGCCATCAAATTACTAGAGGAAAACATTGGAGAAACTCTGCAAGATATTGGTGTAGGCAAAGACTTCTTGGAAAAGACCCCACATGCACAGGCACTAAAAGCAAAAATAGACAAATGGGTTTACATCGAGCTTCTGCATTACAAAGGAAACACTCAATAAAATGAAGAGGTAACCAACAGAATGGAAGACAATATTTGCAAACTATACAACTGATAAAGGATTAATAACTGGAATCTATAACGAGCTCAAGAAAGTCAACAACAACAAACAGTCCAGCTAAGAGATGGGCAAAGGACATGAACAGGTATTTTTCAAAGGATAAAATTCAAACAGCAAACAGATATATGAAAAAATGCTCAGGATCCCTAGCCATCAGGGAAAAGCAAATCAAAACCACAATGAGGTTTCACCTCACTCCAATTAGAGTGAGTCTCATATAGAAATCAACAAATCAACAAACAACAAGTGCAGGCAAGGATATGGGGGGAAAATACCCTAATCCACTGTTGGTGAGAAAGCAAACTAGTATAACTTTTATGAAAGACAGAATGGAGATACCTTAGAAATCTGAAAATAGATCTACCATATGACCCAGCCATCTCACTCCTGGGAATTTACCCAAATGAAGTAAACTTATCTTTAAATTCTTTCTCCCCTGATACTTTTTAAAGTATGTGTATATATAGTGTGTATTTTTCCTAATTATCAAGTTTAATGTATACTGGAGTAGTGGTTCTTAATTGGTGATATATGAAAAATTTTGCATGAAATGTCGGGTTTTCCTAATAATTTATTTTTCTTGGGGCCTTAAATCTGTGTCATGCAAACTCTCCCCGTCTTATCTCTTCTGGATTATCTATCTCTTGTATTTATTTTTGACTTTAGAATTCTGAGCTAATTTTCTGTTGCTTTGGTCATCTTTTACTTTTCCCCTAATTTAAGTGAATTTAAGAAATTTATATGAATTTACGATGAAATCTATGTCTAAAGCATTTAAATTCGTGTTCAAAACATATAAATGTCCTCCCTAAAAATATCTCCAAGAGGATAATACCTAGGTTTTGTCCTAGTCATTAGTGGGAATTAAATTACGTATTAGTTGGGAACTACTTTTGGGTTGAATGGGGGAAGGAGAAACGGGTGTCTTTAAAACGCAGTTTTATTTACATTTAATGAACTTCATCTTTTTTAAGTTTCCCGTTTGATGAGTGTTGGCAAATGTTTTCCATCATGTGACTGTAACCACATCAAGGTATAGAATATGTTTTCTCTTCCCTAAGGGGTCTCTCTCTTCCCCTGGCAGTTGTTTCCTCTCCCACCGTGTCCCAAGTCCCAAGCAGTCCCTAATGTGCTCTATTATTATTATTTTGGTGTTCTACAGTTCAAATACATAGATGTATACTTTCATTTCTCTTGGAAAGATAGCTAGAGATTGAATTGCTAGGTCTTAAAAAAAAGAATTGCTAGGTCTATGATAAGGGTATATTTAAACTTACAAGAAACTGACAAACTATTTTCCACAGTGACTATAACATCAGCAATATATGAGAGTTCTAGCAGCTCTATATTCACATTATCACTTGGTATTGTCACTCATTTTACTTTTAGTTTTCCTAGGGCATATGTAGTAGTTTCTCATTTGATTTTAATTTGCATTTTTCTAAAATACTAATAACATTGAACATGTTTTTGTTGAATTTTTTTTTGCCATATAGTGTGCCTAAGGTGTTTCAAAAAGTTTGTGAGAAATGGAATTAGAGATAAGTTTATCTTTATATAAACATATTCCTGCCACACATGTGGGAGACCTAGAGTGGGTTCCTAGCTCCTGACTTCAGCCTGAATCATTACTATGTGGTGTTTGTGGAGTGAATGAATGAGTGGCAGATCTCTCTCTGCCTTTCCAAGAAATTTATTTATTTATTTATTTATTTGACAGGCAGAGTGGATAGTGAGAGAGAGAGACAGAGAGAAAGGTCTTCCTTTTTGCTGTTGGTTCACCCTCCAATGGCCGCTGCGGCCGGCTCATCGCGCTGATTCGAAGCCAGGAGCCAGGTGCTTCTACTGGTCTCTCATGGGGTACAGGGCCCAAGGACTTGGGCCATCCTCCACTGCCTTCCCGGGCCATAGCAGAGAGCTGGCCTGGAAGAGGGGCAACCGGGACAGAATCCTGCGCCCTAACTGGGACTAGAACCTGGTGTGCCGGCGCCGCAAGGCAGAGGATTAACCTGTTAAGCCACGGCGCCGGCCTAAGAAATTTATTTTTTTGAAGTCCAATTTGGTGTTAAAATTTTTGAAATATATTCATAATTCTTTTTATAATATGCAGTTTCCATGAACTGTTTGAAGATTCTTCATGTGCATGTATATGTGTATTCACGTGTGTGTGCATATTTTGTGAAGTGTCTTTGGAAAATTTTGCTCATTTAAATTTTTTTTTTGGTTGTATTTTATTTTTTAGTTGCTCAGAGTTGGAAAACCTCTTTCTACAGCTTCTCTCACATAGTGGCTTCAGTGTTAGTCAGACTTCAATACCTTTCTTTGGTTCAGGGCTTGAAAGTCACATATTTGACCTGAGAACACCCAGAAAGATGTCATTTTGCCTTTAATGACTTAACCTCAATCACTGTTATTTTTCTGTCCCACTTTAAGTCATAGTTACAAAGTTCATTTTAAACATCTTTGTATTTATTTGAGAGGCAAAGAGAAAGAGAGGAGAGAGGGGAGCTGAGCATGCTTCTGTCGGCTTGTTCAGTCCCCGAATACTTGCAGTGTACAGGAGTGAGCTTTGCTGAAGGTGGAAGCTGGAACTCATTCCAGGTCTCCCAGGTGAGTGATAGGAACCCAATTACTTGAGCCCTCACCACTGCTTTTCACCTTCTGCAGTAGCAGGACGCTGGAATCGAGCCAGCAATTGAACCCAGGTACTTCCATATTGGATAGGGACATCTTAAACAGTTTCAGAAACATTGGGCTACATGCCCATCCTCCCATTGTTTATTACTTTAATTAAGATACCTGCTGGGGTGGCCTTTTTGTCATCTTGTGGAGACTGACAATGGCAGAGAGCATGTGCAGAGGAACAGTCACACAGTGAGCCAGGGAGAAGAGAGAGAAAGATGCAAGATTCACACTTGGCTTTATTTAACCCATTCTCTTGCAAGAACCACCTTCTGAGGGCAAGCCTCCCATGACCTAACAATCCCCACTGGCCCCATTTTTTAGCTGTATTATCAGATCAAGTCTCTCCCCTAAACCATTAACCATTTGCGTTAATCCATCCATTACATTTTAACATAAGACTTTGGGGTTTAAATGTCTGTTCGAATTTTGGGAGCCAGGTTCTTGTTCAGTCCATAACAGAAGGGAATTTATGTGGAGGAGAGTCATATCAGATTTTAATAATCACACATGGAATGAGATATATATTGGTGTGGCCATCTTTGGACAATATTGTCTAATAAATTTGTCTTTAATATTTTGTTCTCCTCCCTGACTATTACCAGTGTTAACACTTTGTCCCAAATCAGGATTATAAACTTTTTCCAGTGTTCTCTTATCAAACTTTTGTGCCTTGAGCTTAAACATTTAAATATATAATTCATCTTGCATTGGGTTATGTATATGGAATGAGGTATGAGGTATAGTTCCTGTAATTCAATTGTTTCATCCCCAGTAGTTGAAAAGACTATTCTTTTCCCATTGAATTACCTTGGTACTGCTGTAAAAAATCAAATGACATATTTATATAATGTTGGGACTACTTCTGGATTCTAACCTTGTGCTGATACCATACTGTATTGATTACTGAAGTTTTATAATAAGTCTTGAATCATATAGGATAAGTCTGCCAACTGATTTTTAATATTGTATTGACTACATTGTATCTTTTGCATTTCCAAAAGTATTTTATAGTCAGTCATGTTTCTAAAGAATGCCTGCTAGGTGTTGATTGGGATTGCTTTCACTCTTTGATCAATTTGAAATGATTTGATAATATTAAATGCTCCTGTTTGACAAAACATGTCGTATTTCTTCATTTACTTGGCTCTTTATTTTCTTGCATAATTGTGTTTTAGTTTTGAATATTCAGGTCTTACACTTCTTATGTTATTCATCCCTAAATATTTAATATATTTGGATTCTAATGCAAATGGGAATTTTTAAAGATTTGATTTTCCAATCATTCTTTGCTAGGTTAAAGAAGACAATTGAGTATTGAATATTCACATTTTACTTTATGACCTTACTAAACTTACTGAAGACTAGATTTTCTTAGATTTTTTTTTTTAATCTGCAAACTCATGTCCTGTGTGAATTTGGAAAGTTTTACTGCTTCCTTTCTGACATATATTCTTAGATATTTTTTTGTGTTTTACTTCACTTAGTAGGACATTTGGTAATACTGACCTTATTTCTCACTTTTAGATAGAAAGTGTTTACTTTTAAGCCTGATATTAGTTATAGGTTTTTCATACTTTTATTAGATTGAAAAGTTGCATTTTATATCAGTTATGTTCTATTCTGTAGATAGAAACCATATTAGTTATTTGAACAGAAAATATTAACAGTTTTAATGCAAAGGATGATTAAATAAATGGTGATTAAGTACTAAAGGGGTAAAAAAAAGAATGTAAGTGATCTAAAGTAGTGGACACTGTAGCTAGGATAAGGGAGAGTAGAAACTAAAGGAGGCCGGCACCGCGGCTCAATAGGCTAATCCTCCGCCTGTAGCGCCAGCATCCCGGGTTCTAGTCCCGGTCGGGGCACCAGATTCTGTCCCAGTTGCTCCTCTTCCAGTCCAGCTCTCTGCTGTGGTCCGGGAGGGCAGTGGAGGATGGCCCAAGTGCTTGGGCCCTGCACCCGCATGGGAGACCAGGAGAAACACCTGGCTCCTGGCTTCAGATCAGCGAGATGCGCCAGCCGCAGCGGCCATTGAGGGGTGAACCAACGGCAAAGGAAGACTTTTCTCTCTGTCTCTCTCTCTCTCACTGTCCACTCTGCCTGTCAAAAAAAAAAAAAAAAAAAAAAAAGAAACTAAAGGAACCAAGTATTTGAGAGAGAGTCCTCCACCAGCCTTCTCAGGCTTATCTTTAGATGTGTTTCAAAAGTTGTGTCTTTCATATGACTTGCTGGTTGTGTAGAAACTTGCTAGAGATCATGCATCTATAGAGGAGTCCACTGTTACCAGAGTATTGAAGACCTAGAGCACACAATGAAAATGCCTGCTATGTTGGGGGAGATTTGTCTATTGGTAAAGCTGGAGGTATTGTGCAAGCTGTCACTAACTGAAAATAGTATGGCCTGTGAGTACAGCAGAGTTACTGTGGAGTCCTGCAGGAGGTTCTGAGATGTAGCTATTAGTGTAAGAGAGCCTGGATTGAGTGCATAAATGGATGTAAGGTAGAAGCAGCTCCTTGTAGCTGTGCTGGGAAGTAGCTACTGGAAGGAACTGGTCTGCTCCCAAAGTATACTCTGGATTTTTCTTTCTGTCAAATGTTTCTATTTTATTGCATTTTTATGGAAAGCTTTTATTTAATAAATATAAATTTCGTAAGAACAACTTTTGGATTATAGCAGTTCTTCCCCCTACACCTGCCCTCCTACCCCAAACCATCCCACCTCCTACTTCCTCTCCCATCCCGTTCTTCATTAAGCTTTATTTTTTAATTATCTTTGTATACAGAAGATTTCAACAGTTTGCACCCACACAGACACACAAAGTATATTGTTTGAAGACTAGTTTTACCATTAATTCTCACAGTAAACACATTAAGGACAGAGGTCCTATGTGGGGAGTAAGTGCACAGTGACTCCTGTTGTTGATTTAACAATTGACACTCTTATATTGCATTTTTAAAAATATTTATTTATTTATTTGAAAGGCAGAGTTACAGAAAGGCAGAGGCAGAGAGAGAGATCTTCCATCCACTGGTTCACTCCCCAGACATTTACGACAGCCAGAGCTGGGATGATCTGAAGCCCAGGAGCTTCTTACAGTTCTCCTACGCCAGGTACAGGGACCCAAGGACTTGGGCCACCTTCTACTGCTTTCCCAGGCCATAGCAGAGAGCTGGATTGGAAGTGGAGCAGCCGGGTCTTGAATCAGCACCCATATGGGATGCTGGCACTGCAGGTCGTGGCCTTACCCATTATGCCACAGCGCTGGCCCCCTTACTGTGTTTTTAAAAGATCGTTTTTCCGGATGTAGAATTCTGGGTCAGCAATCTGGCATCTGCTGTTTTACTTCTTATGTGTCATGTGTTGGCATTATCTTTCTGCTTTCAAGATTTTTTTCTTTATGTTTGATTTTCAGAAATTTGAAGATGATATAGCTGTGTGTGGATTAGTTTGTGTTTTTCTTCTTTGGGCCTATTTGAGCTTTTTGATTCTGTAGTGCTACTACTGCTATTTTTCTTCCTCTTCTTCCTTTAGTTGTCTCCCTTCTTCCCTTATTAATATTTAGGAATTTTTTCACTATCATTTTTTTCAAATTTTTTTTGTTTTGTTTTCTCCTCTATCTCCTTTCTTATTGGGGTTTTAGTTACACATTGCTTGACTATTTGATACACTCTTTTTGGTCTCTGAGACTTTCTTCATTTTCCTTCAGTCTGTTTTTTCTCTTTCTGAAAATGGAAATTTCTATTGATCTAGCTTCAAATTTACTATTTTTTCTGCTATCTCCACTGTTTTCTTGAGTCTACCTAGTGATTTTAGTGATTGTTCTTTTTTGGTTCACAGTATTTACATTTGGCTGTTTTTCATAGTTAAATTTTTCTGTTGAGATTCCCTTTTTTTTTAAACTTTTATTTAATGAATATAAATTTCCAAAGTACAGCTTATGAATTACAATGGCTTCCCCCCTCATAACTTCCCTCCCACCCACAACCCTCCCCCCTCCTGCTCCCTCTCCCCTTCCATTCACATCAAGATTCATTTTCAATTCTCTTATATACATAAGATGAGTTTAGTATATATTAAGTAAAGATTTCAACAGTTTGCCCTCACTAGCAACACAAAGTGAAAAAATACTGTTTTTATATATCCATTAGCTTATTTTGGGATGAGTGTTTGGCTTAGCAATTTAGACATTGGTTGGGACATCTGCATCCTATATCCATGTGCCTGGGTTCAAGTCCTGGCTCCTAACTCCAGTGCTAATGTACACTTTGGGAGGCAGAAGTTTATGTGTCAAGTATTTGGATCCCTGCCACTCATGTAGAAGACCTGGATTAAGTCTTGGCTCCTATCTTTGATCTGCTCCACCTCTGACTATTGCAGGTATTTGAGAGTGAACCAGCATATAAAGGTGTTCTGTTTGTGTCCCTCTCTCTTGGTCTCTCAAATAAATAAATAAATAAAAATTTAAAAATAGCATATTTTCTTGAAATTTTTTGCATATGTGTGTTCTTATAGCTTTTGAGTATATTTATGCTATTTTGAAGTCATTTTTGAAATGCAACATCTAAGCCCATTTGGGTCAGTTTCCATTGACAATTTTTATTTAATCTGACTATGCTAAATACTTTCTTGCTTCTTTTTGTGTCTAGTTATTTTTGGTTTTGAATCAGACATGTTGTGCTGTATTTTATGGTATAAATTTCAAATTGCTATCACAATCTCAAGTTCGACTGTCTGAAACTTCAACCCAGTAGGCTATTGCTTTCTACCCTTTGAGCTGTGTGTAACTCTGGGACATACTTACTGAAAGGTGTAACAAACACAAAGCAGCTTTGTCTTTTAGGATTAAAACACTTTCTAGTTTTTGTCTAACATTTTGCCAGGCTCTGAGTGTTTTCCATATTTTGCATGATTAAGCTATTAGTTATGGACTGGAGCACAATTTATACTCAGAACTTGTGTCTCAGTCTTTCTGTGGGGCCTTAACTCTCAGTTTCCTTCTTTAATCCGCAGCTGCTCTGATTTTTGAAGTCTTGACATGCAATCACCTTGAAGTAATAAGGGAGTAGTTTGCTGCTGCCAGAGCTGAGGGGCTTGGTGAGCACCTCTAGGCAAAACAAAAATTCATAGTTTTTACATTATTCAGTAATAGTTTTTTATAAGTAAGTTTCTACTTGCATTATGTTATTTTTCCAATATTGTTTTTAATACTTTAGTCCAGTTTTTATATTGTTTTCTGTTGGAGGAATGACTCAATCTCTTTAACTTACTGTTACCAGATGTTCCTGATAGTTCTTTTAAAATTACAAAAGTAATATTTGCACATGGCAAAAATGTAATGAAAACTGAATAGTACAAAATAAAATAATCTACCAACAGACCTGTAAATCACACTTAGTTGTTTGTTATAAAAATAAGTAAATAGGGGCCAGCTCTATGCTGTAATGGCTAAAGCTGCCACCTGTGATGCTGGCATCCCATGTGGGTGCTGGTTTGTGTCGGGGCTGATCCACTTCCTATCCAGCTCCCTGGTAATGGCCAGGACAAACCAGCAGAAGAGTCACCAATGTGGTAGACCCAGATGAAATTCCTGGCTCCTGGCTTTGGCCTCATCCAGCTGTGGCCATTGCAGCTACCTGGCGATTGAACCAGTGCATGGAAGATCTCTCTGACTTTCAAAATAAATAATTAAATCTTTTTAAAAAATAGTAACAGAGTGTTCTAAATATTTATATTGAATTATCTTAATAAATGCATACCTTTCCAGTTAGATACATACTTGTATATAAGGAGAGATGGCAGGCTGGATTTGGCCTGTCAGTCTTGTTTTTCTGAACTCTCCTAAGGAAAGCCATTTCTTTTATGGTGAATGATTGGCAATGACAACTGATGTTTCTCAGTATCAGGGATTACTCCAACCAACAGTTTTTCATTTGTGATAAGGAAAGTGTTACTACTATCAACATTTTATTTTGAAATAAACATTGGAATTCAATCTGTCTGATCCTAATGCTCACCAAATATAATTTGTGTTTTCTGATTACATTCAAGATTGTGTTTCCTTGAATTTGGGTTTTGGAATTTTGTTATGTATTAGGTATGTTTTCTTTGAACATATCTTACTTGGGGTTTGATGAGCTTTTTGAGTATGTAATATATGGCTTTAACAAAATGTGGGAAGTTTTCAGTCATTATTTCTTCAGGTATTTTCTCTATACCACTCTGTTTTCTCTTTGTAAGTATCTGATAATATGAGCAAATATTACATATTACATTGTTCTCCTTACAAGTATCTGTGGTCTGTTCTTTTTTTCAGTTTTTTTTATTACCATGTGTAGAATGTATACTTTCCTTTTAAAATATTGTAGTTCTATTTTCCATGAAATTTTTTAGAAGTATACTCATATCTATTTGCCTCAGAAAGCTGTGAGCTCCTGAATAGTCAAGACTTGTTTTTAAAAAGTTTATTTATTTTTATGTATTTGAAAGGCAGAACAACAGAGAGGGAGGGAGAGAAGGAATAGAAAGAGAGAGAGAGAGAGAGAGAGAGAGAGACAGAGACAGAGATTGATTTTCCGTCTACTGGTTCACTAGTCAAATGCTCAAAACAGCTGGGTCTGGGCCAGGCTGAATGAAGCCAGGAGCCAGGAACTTCAATTGTGTTTCCTACATGGTGGCAGGGACCCAAGTACTTGAGAAATTACCTGATTCCTCCCAGGGTACACATTAGCTAGAAGCTGGATTGGAAGTAGATATAAAAATTGATGCTGGGCAATCTCAATCCCAGGCACTTGGGTGCCAGTATCCCAAGTGGCAGCTCATCCTAGTGTGCTACAACATGCTCTCCTAGAATGGATAATTTCTGTTGATTTGTCATCAAACTCACCGCTTTTTTATATATCATCTGTATATTGCTATGGAGCCCACCCATTGGATTTTGAATTTTAAAATTTGAGATATTTTTTGGTTCTCAAATTTCCATTTTTACAAGAATTTTTACATCTTTGCTAAAAACTTTTCTATTAAATGTAAACACGTTTACCTAATATAATAGTTTTAATCTGCTTTAAAGCCTTTTTCTGACAGTTTTAACACTAGATCATTTTTTTTTCCCATGGCAAATTGTCAAATTTCTTTATTTGCAGATGGAGTAACTTGGGGTTATTTCTAGATACTTTGAACATTATAATGTTTTGAGCCTCTGTTCCTATTAAAATCCTCTGGAGAAAATTGTCGTTGTTATTATTATTATTACTATTAAGTTTTTGGTAGTAAGCAATCACCTGGTTAGGTTCAGATCATAAGTACTATCTCATCATCAGTGAACAGTATTTCCAGCTTCAGTTCTGAGTTTCCTAAGCTGCTTTGTTTTTGTCCCACATATAATGCCACCCATGGGCCTCAGGTGATGGTTTTACTTGTAGTTTTGCTCTCAAATCTATTGCTTTGTTGGTTAGGCCTGACCTGTGTGTGTGCCATTTAGGGGTGAGTGCTATACTTGTACCTGCTCAAACACAGACTTAATTAGGAGATCTCTTCTTTTTGATGTTAACCTCGTAGCTTATTGGGCTGTTTCTCCTGGTCCTCTGGTCAGAAACAAAATGCATTTGCTTTGGAATTTTGAGTGCTTGTATTGCTGTCACAGCTGGTGTCCCTCAAGTAAAGTATATTTGTAGGACAATGTGGCTAGAGAAAAGGGAATTAAAAAATGATTTTTTTCTCCCTCTCGTTTGGCTGCCTCTAAGCTCATTTTCCCTTTCTGTTTTGGTTAGAAAACAATTTCTTTTCCAATTTTAACTAACTTTGCTGTTGCTGCTTCATCTTGTACATAGGGTCTACTCTTAAGAGCAGAGTGAAGAGAATATAAGGTCACAGAAGCCCCAGTAGCAAGGAATTCATTTCCTCCACATTCACTGGCTCCTTTGGGCCACTTTTCCCTGTTTTCTGGCTAAAATGATAGGGTTTCTTTCAGAAGTGTTTCTTGTGCTACAGCTCTTGCAGCACAGGGCCCCTGAAGTTATGAAGAGGAATTAGGGAGCTAAGAAAGGGTTAGGCTGTAGGCAGCTGCCTGGAGAAAAGAGTGAAAATGGTTTGTGAACTGGACAAAGATCTTTATGCTGTTGCTGTGCTAATAGGTTTGTGCATTTTGAGGACATGAGAAGTAGATAGCAGATGCTCAGTTTTGCTGTTTTGCATATTTTATATTTTTTATCATCAAAAAAAGAATAGCAGCTGTTACTTAACTGTATCAGTATTTAATTTTTTTTTTTTTTGTGGTGAGGACTAACAACCGGGAAATAAAGTTTTATATGTTATTTCTGAATACTTTTGCTAAGTTATCTTCTTGAAGTAATATATGTTTTCTGTTTCTCTGGTTGCCCTGTCAAGAATTTCAGCATAAGAAGATAGCCCAATGTGACCGTTCTTTTGGCTTTTTAAATAGTACATTCTAAATTGCCAGTGCTGTCTGATGCCTAGTTTTAAAGCCAGATTTGGAATTTTCCATTTCTCTTTGAGACATGAATAGTAATGAAAGTATCATTTATTGAACATTTACAATATTCCTTGAGTTTATATATCATATTTATACTTATTTGTTGATGAAAAAGTTAAGCTCAAAGAAGTGAAGTTACCTATTTAAAGTCACAATTCATGCACATGATAAGGATAGAATTTGAAGTAGACAGTCTGTTTCTAAATCAGATCTCTTAATCTCTAGTGTTAAATTTTGTATAGGGTGCTGGGAAAATGTAAATAAAAGATGTAATTTATGCCCCCCAAACCTCCCTGTTTAATTGGAGAACTAGAAAAATAAAGCAGTAATCATAGGACAGTAATAAGTGCTGATTCTTTCATATAGATTGCTTTTTTTTAGATTCATATCTGTGATTTATTCTTTTTTTGTTTTTTCACTAATCCATTCCAGATTTTCTATTTGAAATGTTAAAATTGGTATTTCCTAAAGCATCTATTCACTTCAACAATTGCTATCCTAAACTAGATTAAAGTCAATATTTTACATCCATTTGTCTCTTTGTAGTTTTCACATACATTAACACCTGCATTGACTGCTTCAGACAGATTGATATTAAGTGTATCTTTTTACAGATATTAGTGCTTGGGGAGTCTAAATGATCTAAGATTGCCTCAGTAGCAAATTATGGAAATCAAGTAACTAGGGCCAGCACCGTGGCTCAATAGGCTAATCCTCTGCCTGTGGCGCCGGCATCCTGGGTTCTAGTCCCGGTCGGGGCGCCGGATTCTGTCCCAGTTACTCTTCTTCCGGTCCAGCTCTCTGCTGTGGCCCAGAAGTGCAGTGGAGGATGGCCCAAGTACTTGGGCCCTGCACCCGCATGGGAGACCAGGAGAAGCACCTGGCTCCTGGCTTCGGATCAGTGCGGTGTGCTGGCTGCAGTGCACCGGCCGCAGTGGCCATTGTGGGGTGAGCCAACGGACAAGGAAGACCTTTCTCTCTGTCTCTCTCTCTCACTGTCCACTCTGCCTGTCAAAAAAAAAAAAAAAAAAAAAAAAAAAAAAAAAAAAAAAGAAATGAAGTAACTAGAAATCTAGTATCTAATCTGAAATATCTGCTAAATACAACTATTTTTGTATTTATTTTTATAAACTATATGCTAAGTTGACCTACTGGATTCTTTCTGTACGGTAATGTTTAAATGATTAAATGTATTATAAGAAAATGCCTCACAGGTAATATAACAATACTGTATTTAAAAGCAATGGTATATTAAATGTGGATTTCTTGTTAACTTTTACTTACCATTTGTTGGTTTAGTGAATTAAAAAATATTGAACTGTAACAGCAATAAGTCTTTTTGTTGAATTTTGATTATTTTTTACTTTAGAAGCTACTCAAAGTATCATTGTTTATAACATTTTCACTATCCAAAATTTTTAAGTATTTAATCTTGTCTTCTTTAAATATTTTGTTTATTTTCATTTTATTAGAAAGGGAGAGAGAGAGAGAGAGGTGTGAGAGAGAGAGAGACACACACACAGACAGAAAGAGAGAGAAAGAGATATCTGGTATCTGATTTACTCCCCAAATGCCTGTAACAGCCAGAGTTGAGCCGGGTGGAAACCAGGAGCCTGGAACTCAGCCCGGGTGTTCCCTGTGAGTAGCAGGGACCCAAGTACTTGAGTCATTGCCTGCTGCCTTCCAGGGTGTGCATTATCAGGAGGCTGGATCAGAAGTGGAGGCAAGACTCAAAACCCAGGCACTGTGATAGGGGATGCTGATGTTCCAACTGGCATCTTTACCTCTGTGCCAAATGCCTGTTCATTTTTCAAAAGAGGAAATCCTATTTGTTTTCTTTTAATGTTTTATTATTACTAAACAATATATAGTAGTTCCCCATTATCCTGAAGCTTTGCTTTCTGCTGTTTCAATTACTCACAATCAACTGTGGTTTGAAGATATCCAATGAAAAATTTCAGAAATAATAAATTCTGAAGTTTGAATTATGTGATGTCTTAAGTAATGAAAGCTCTTGCTGTCCTGTTCTACCTATCCTAGGGTGGGAATCATACCTTTCTTCAGCATGTTTATCCTCTATATGCCACTTTCCCATTACTCATTTTGTAGCTGTCTTAGATATAAGATTAACTATTGTGGTATTGCAGTGTTTACATTAAAGTAACCCTGTTGTACTGGCCTAATGCTCCATCACAATGCCTATTGCTTAATCTCATCATTCAGGCATTGTGTCATGGTATCACATAAAGAAGAGTGAATACAGCACAGTAAGACATTCTGAGAGAAGGAGACTACATTCACATACACTTTAATACATGATAGTGTTAAAATTTTCTGTTTTATTGTTATCTTTGTGCCTAATTTATAAATTAAATTTTATCATAGACAAATATGTATAGGAAAATAATAGTATATATGGTTAGTATTAGCATTGGTTTCAAATACCTATTAGGGATGTATTCCCCTTTAGGCATGTTATGAGTTAGAAAGCAAAGACAAAAGAAAATCACCCAGAAATTATTTATTATCACCTCAGTATATCAATAAATATATCTGTCCAGATCTTTCTGATTTATGTACCCCCTAACCCCCCAATGAATAAGACAACAAACTTTGCATTTATTAGATCTATGTTTTATGTCTCTTAAGCTTCTTTTATCAAATGCTGTTTTTAAAAGCAATCTCTCTTGATAACTTACTTATAAACAAGGGCCTACGAGCATTTTCCTCTCTTGCCACTGAAATAGAAAATGTGGAATGAATGTTTTTACTGTTAATCATTTGAGATGGAATACAAACATCTCAGGGGTAGCAAAATTTCAATCAAGAATTTGTTGTTGGTAAATTTACAATTGCTGAGAATTAGTCCTGTGTCTCATTGTTTTTGACACTTTGTTAGTTGTTTAGGTACAAGTAAATTAAAAGCATTTCTCTAGTAGACATCAAAAGAAAGCTTCATACCCCAGTGCTTTCCTATGGAAACAAAGAAGGCTTAGCTAAATTGACAGAGTACTATTAGAATGAGACTTCTTTAAAAATGTTTGTGAGAAGAGCTGATGAAAATAAATCAATTTAGTTGGAAACAAAAGATTGAATTTTGGTTTTTTTGCTCAATTAAAAAAAAAAAAAGAATTTGATCTGCAGATTGCCTCAGGTTTTGGAGACAGAGAGAGGAAAGGAATTTGATGTGGTTTTGAGAAATTGTTTCATACTTTGTCCCAAGTGCTGTTTGTCTATACCTTTCCCCTCTTCGTCCTCGGATATATATGGTAACTAGCCAGGCCTACGTGACTGCTGTTATAGGTCACATCCCTGAATTAAGTAAGTTTAAAAACAAAACAGGAAGATGGAAAATATAATTTAAGAATAGAATAAATTGCAAGTAAATCATGGATGAGAATTTTTTCCTGTAATAAAAATTTCTTTAAATAAATAATTTTTAGTAAAAAAATCTAACATAAAAATTTATAAACTTATAATTTTTATGTTTAGCTATATTAGTAAACTCTCCCTCTCCCTAATAATAACCTATCCAATTACTCAGTGAATTATGGATTGGAGATATGGTCACACTCTACAATATTCACAAAATTTAGCACTTTGCTCTAAAAGCTTTTTTATTTTCTAACAGCATTTAGACACAAAGACATCTCCCTCTAACCTCTCTGTGTGTGTGCCTGTGTGTGCACTTAATGTTTTCATGTACAAGAATGTTTTGAAGATTGGTGATATCACATTTAATATTAGAAAAAAAATTCACTTTTATTTATAAATCACATGCTGTTTTTTAACTTGTGGAGTTGAACCTAGAAGAATTGTTCTTTCCTCCATATCCTTTGCAATCTTGTTTATATTGCCTTGATAATCCTTGAACAAGTCTTGACTCTTTAGCTTTCTGATGCCTAACTGTGGCTTTGCAACATTTATGATTTTCAGTCTTTTATGTACTGTTTAAATTCTATGTAATATTTTTTGATTTTCTTTCTGCTTGTATTAAATACTCTTACCCCATCTTTAAGTTGGTGTCTTTGTCATTCTCAGGAAATTATCCTACCTCTAAATTTGGAGAAGGAGAACAAGGTGTGGGGGTTGGGAGTAAAGCAAGGAAAAGTTGTGAGGAAGGAGAGGGACTAATGAGGGAAAGATAAGGAATTTAATTATATTTGTAGCTTGTTCCTTATTACAGAGCTATGAGATTGCTACAGTTTGGCTTACTAATCTGTCTTGTATAGGGATCTTCTTACATCAGAATCTATTTTCCTTTTGCATCCATAATTTCTTCCACTTTACTGACTACTGATTTCTACTTAGCTGTTGAAAACTTGTTTACATGACTTCTATCCTGAACCTATCCTGTTATCATTTCTTTCTCTCAACTCAAATTCTTTTTTATGAAACAACTTCATTTCATTTCTCCCATTTATTATAATGCTTTTCCAAAAGTTTATATATACCACTTGACTTTATACTTTTTTATTCAGTCCTTTACTATATATATACTTTACTGTCATATATACTGATTTATTAAAATTGTACTTGTAGGGTATTTGGCCTCTGTAAAAGTTGGACATTGTTGATTGCTTCTTTAAAACTTTTAAATATATATTAGTCAAAGATTTATATGTAGTTTATTTATATTTTATTTTATTTTTTATTTTTATTTTTTTTTACAGGCAGAGTGGATAGTGAGAGAAAGAGACAGAGAGAAAGGTCTTCCTTTTTGCCGCTGGTTCACCCTCCAATGGCCGCTGCGGCCGGCGCATCACGCTGATCTGAAGCCAGGAGCCAGGTGCTTCTCCTGGTCTCCAATGTGGGTGCAGGGCCCAAGTACTTGGGCCATCCTCCACTGCACTCCCGGGCCATAGCAGAGAGCTGGCCTGGAAGAGGGGCAACCGGGATAGAATCCGGTGCCCCAACCGGGACTAGAACCTGGTGTGCCGGCGCCGCAAGGTGGAGGATTAGCCTATTGAGCCACAGCGCCGGCTTATTTTATTTTATTTATTTGACAGGTAGTTATATTCAGTCAGAGACAGAGACAGAGAGAAAGGTCTTCCTTCCGTTGGTTCACCCCCCAAATGGCCTCTACGGCCGCCGAACTGTGCCCATCTGAAGCCAGGAGCCAGGTGCTTCCTCCTGGTCTCCCATGTGGGTGCAGGGGCCCAAGCACTTGGGCCATCCTCCACTGCCCTCCCAGGCCACAGCAGATAGCTGGACTGGAAGAGGAGCAACCGGGACTAGACCTGGCACCCATATGGGATGCCGGCGCCACAGGCGGAGGATTAGCCAAGTGAGCCACGGTGCCGGTCCATATATGTAGTTTAAAATGATAGTAGGAGAAACAATAATAATCTTCTCTACCTCTTTTGATACCTGAATTTCAGAATACAGAAGCAACTACTTGCTGGTTGTTGCTTATTTATATCTATCCTGTGTATGCTATTATTTTTTATTCAGTTTTACACTTTGTTGATTTCCTACTACTGAAAATAGAAATTGATTCTTTTTTTACACTGTGTTGTAGATGGGGATGTCTACAACTGGTAATACATAAATGTTAGATGTAATACTATTTAATGTTTATGATAATGTTTAGCATTTAAACTATGGAAATATCATTCAAAGCTGTCATTATACAACTTTTCTTGTTACTTTACATTTTTTCTTAGATAATAATTGCCTGGCTTTTTATTTGCTTAGTTTCTTTGTACCTATTACTAATTTACTTCTTAACTTTCTAGCAGATCAGACTACTCTCTGTCTTATCAGAGACATGCAATGATCTATCTGCTATATTTTTCCTGTTTTGGAGCTTCCTCATTTGGATAAGTTTGTCATTCTGTTCCAGGCTGATCTGACTGCTTGGGACTTCTATTGCTTTTCCCTTTGTTGAACTACTTTATTTTTTCTGATTTATTTTGTATTTTACCCATTGTGATGTATTTATTTTTAGATCTTACATATCTGAAGATTTGTTTTTATTCTATCTTTATATTCAATTAAGAGTTAAATTAATACAGAATTCTGTGTGGGAAATTATGTTTATCTCAATGTTGCATTACCTTCTAGCTCAACTATTACTGTTAAGAAGTCTAGAGGTTTCTGATTCTTAATCTCTTGTAGGATGAAATTTCGTGCCAATGTGGCTTATTATTGGTCTTTTTTATTTTTTGTGCTTAGTACTCAGCATGCTCTTTCATTTTGTAATTACATGTACTTAATATTTGGCGGAGAGGGCAAGATGGCAGAATAGGAAGGGAACACACTGATAGTCTGGGGAGAGACAGTTTAATAAAAGTTGAGGTTCAAGGAAGAGTAGGGGAAGAAACAGCAGAGGAACCTATTTTGGAACTAGTGATTCACAGTGGACCTGCGTGGAGAGCGTGGGAGCCCACAGTTCGGGACACTAGCGGCAGACTCAACACACCAGAGCTGGAACGCAAGGTGAGCCGAACCGCAATAGCCCAAGACACCGGCAGGGAAGCGGAAAGAGGAGACTAGAGGGAATGAGGCTTGAAACTCCGTGGGGAAAAGTTCACCAGGCTAACTAGAAGAGAGAGAGAGAGAAAAAAAAAAAAAAGTGACCGATACAGACAAGTTTCTCTCTCCGCTCACCTCTCAAAGGCGAGCAAGACAGAGCAGGCGCCATTTTGGACATACGTCATAAGCAGGGCGACCTCAGGTCTGCACCGGCCCTGAGCCTAGCAGAAAAACCTGACTCGGGGGAGGGGGGAATGAAATAACAGGAGATTGGGACCTAGTGAATGTGTGTTGCTAAAGAACTGAGACTGTGAAAAAAAAAAAAGATGGTGGGGGGGAGAGAACTCACGGAATTCACGTGAGTACTCTCCAGAGACGATACAATTCGGTAACCTTGGCAACCCAGTGGGAGTCTGCAGGAGAATTGGAGCCCACACTGAGGGCAGCAGAGATTCCCTGTGTGGTCCTTGGGAAAGAGCTTCCGATCTCTGGCTCCTGTGGGTATATTATTCGCCTGCTAACTACCTCCAATTCCGTTCAGATGTGCGGAATTAATTCCCTTTTGAATCAAAAAAAAAAAAAAAAAGAGAGAGAGAGAGATTTACCACACCTAACCTGGGAGTGTCACCTTTGACACACCCTCAACCCTGAGGAACCAAACCAAACTCTCAGACCACACCCATCTTGTTGGACCTCTCAGTTGCAGAGATGCCCACTTGCTCGGGAGGACGCTCAAAGATCCAGACTCCAGACGAGTTGATGCAAAAAGCACGAGGTTTTTATTGAACGTTTGCGCAAACGGGCCCCTACCTCAGGCGGTGAGGAGCCTTGAGCAGCAGTTTCACACAGGTTCTATAGGCAACGAATTAGCATATTCTTAATGTGCATGCGTAGGATTGGTCAGTTCAGAGGGACCATTAGCATATGGGAGAACGCTGGCGAAGAATGCTGGTGGAGAGTGCTGGTGGAGAATGCAGAGGTGTTACAGGATTGGTTGGTTCGGAGGGACAATTAGCATACCGGAGAGTGCTGAGGGAGAGTGCTGAGGTGTTACAGGATTGGCCGGTCACAGAGACATCATAAGTGCGCGCCTAGAGACTATCCGAAGGGGAGGGTCATCTCTGCTCTGGGCATGCCCAGAGGTTTCCCAGAGGGGAGGGGCAGTTCTGCTCTGGGTGTGCCTAGAGATTCTCTGAAGGGGATTGACTTTTCCTTCCCAGAGAACGTCCTGCCTGCTAGACTCTGGGGAACATCTAACCTCTTAAGAAGCCCCTGATATTTGCCAAGGCCTAGTTTCTTGTCCCTCCCCCCGTAAGGGTCCTTCAATCTCGAGTCTCTAAGGCTCCATCAAAAGCAGACAGTCCACTTATTCTAGAGTCATATTATATATATATATATATTTTTTAAATTTTTGACAGGCAGAGAGGACAGTAGAGGGAGACAGAGAGAAAGGTCTTCCTTTTGCCGTTGGTTCACCCTCCAATGGCCGCCGCGGTAGGTGCGCAGCAGCGGGCACACTGCGCTGTTCCGATGGCAGGAGCCAGGTGCTTCTCCTGGTCTCCCATGGGGTGCAGGGCCCAACTACTTGGGCCATCCTCCACTGCACTCCCTGGCCACAGCAGTGAGCTGGCCTGGAAGAGGGGCAACCAGGATAGGATCGGTGCCCCGACCGGGACTAGAACCTGGTGTGCCGGCGCCGCAAGGCGGAGGATTAGCCTACTGAGCCATGGTGCCGGCCTCTAGAGTCATATTATAAAAAGAAAAAACACCACAGTGAAGAAACCAAAGAATATCTCCAATATCTCAAACATCAAATGCAAAAACTGAGGTAACAAGAACAAGGAAGACACTATGACGCCCCCAAATGAAAAAGACACCCCAATTCAAGATTATGACGATGATGAAATAGAAGAAATGCAAGAAGCAGATCTCAAAAAATTGATAAGAACATTAAGAAGTTCCCAAAAACAAATTCTTGACTACAGAAATCCTTAATGGACAAGATAGAAAATCTCTTGCGCGAAAATGAAATATTAAGGAGGAATCAAAATGAAATGAAACAACTAGTAGAACAAGAAACTGTGATAGTGACAAGAAATCATAATGAAATGAAGAATTCAATAGATCAAATGACAAACACATTAGAGAGCCTTAAAAACAGAATGGGCGAAGCAGAAGAGAGAATATCGAACTTAGAAGACAGAGCACAGGAAAGTATAAAGTCAAACCAAAGAAAAGAAGAGGAAATTAGAAATCTAAAACATATGGTTGGGAATCTACAGGATAATATTAAAAAACCCAACACTCAGGTTCTAGGAGTTCCTGAAGGCATGGAAAGAGAGAAAGGATTAGAAGGCCTTTTTAGTGAGATACTTGCAGAGAACTTCCCGGGTCTGGAGAAGGACAGAGACATCCTAGTACAGGAAGCTCATAGAACCCCTAGTAAACATGACCAAAAGAGGTCCTCACCACGACATGTTGTAATCAAACTCACCACCGTGAAACATAAAGAAAAGATTCTAAAATGTGCAAGAGAGATACGTCAGATTACTCTCAGAGGATCTCCAATTAGACTCAAAGTAGACTTCTCATCAGAAACCCTACAAACTAGAAGGGAATGGCGAGACATAGCCCAGGTACTAAGAGAGAAAAACTGCCAGCCCAGAATATTATATCCAGCAAAGCTCTCATTTGTGAATGAAGGTGAAATTAAGACTTTTCATAGCAAACAGAAACTGAAAGAATTTGTTGCCACTCATCCTGCCCTGCAAAAGATGCTTAAAGATGTGTTACACACAGAAACACAGAAACATGGTCACCAATATGAAAGAAGGTACAGGAAGGAAACCTCACAGCAAAAGATCACAGGAAGCTCAATTTCTCTTTGACATAGAATTAGATTCTGATGCTCTGTTAAAGCAATGTGTTAAAGTAATCTATTATGTTCTCTTGATGTCTGTTAAATTCTAATTGTTCAAAAACAGCTGAATTTTTATTAAGAGCTATGGGTTATTTAAATATGTGCTTATTTTCAAAGATTTGAATAATCACCTTGTAACAATGATCAAATTTGGTCTATGTTATGTCATGATTTTAAGGAATCTTATTTCAACTAGATATTTTGGATTTTGATCCTTCTTGGCATTCTTGACAGGCATTCAAAAAATCAAGGTTTCAAACAATCTGGACTCTAAAATTTCCAGTAAATCTTGGACTTTGGTTTTTCTAGTTTGGGCCCAACCGAAAAAGTAGAAGGACCTATGTCTCTCATCTTATGGAGACACCAACTAATCAGGCTATTTGGATTATATTAGAAGTACTGTCAAGATGTGACATGGTACTAAATTTTAAGTTTCTATAATGGAAAATGCTATTAATACAAGTGTTTGAGAATTAAAAAGTCTAATGATCTTATCTTACTAGACATGATAGTTATCTTAATGAGAAAGCCCCAGAGGCCTAAAGGGTTAAATACTTGTAAAATCCTACAGGTGCTTTCAAAAATATTGTGACGTAAGCAAGTGCCTCTTGTTGGTTGAGTTTATAATTTTGAACATGGCAACTTAAAGTCTTTTGTCATCCACAGTTATATAGGATTTGCTGCTCATAAAACTAAAGCGTTGTTGGTTCTGTGTTTAGCTGTCCTCCTATAGGTTCCTATGGACTTTTTCCAGCCACTTCTATTGTATTCAGTACTTTGGGATGGCTCTGTAAACAGATGAAGCCAATAATGTATTAACAGTACCAACTGAGAGCAAGTATGGTTAACTGAGGTTACTAAAAACAAAAAGCCATTCAAATCAATTGGCAATTTACAAAAAGGGTTAAAGATTTTAAAAGCTATTATTAAAATTGCTATATTGGTCTATTGTGTTATGTTATATGTGTGTACATATTGTATGTCCACATGGGAAAATTTTATTAAGAGTTTTATTTTAATTGGCTTATACATAAGATTGTCCATAAATTTAAGCTGCTAAAATCAATCAAAGATACATTTTAATTCGTGTGACCTGAATCTCTGCATCATATGTTTTATACTTGTTGGTACAAAGAAACTAAAAACATTTTATATGTTTCTGCTTAAGTTTACTGTTTAAACAAACTACACCATGTTAGATATTTAAGAGGTGTTTCCAAATACATGATTCTTAAAATGTATAGAAGGCACTGGACCTTCTGGTAAATGTTTTCTTAAGTTGTTATCTAATGGTTGAAACGGTTTGCTAAGTATTCATGTGATATTGCTATTGTCAGCAAGCGATCTAGGACTTGCTCCCTCATTTCTCTATTCTAAGCCCAACTTGTTCTTTCATTTCTCTATTCTCTTCAAGGTAGGTAACTAATTCTATTATGAAGGAATCTATAGGATGCACAATTTAATCTTTAGACCTTATAAAAGAGATGGCTAACATTTTTCTGTAATAGCATAGCCAAAATAAGAGCTCAAATTATAATTTCATAGCTAGATTTACTTCGCCATCAGTGAAGTAAACAGTAAGTAGAAAAAACCTCCCTTTCAGACCAAAGGGAAAGAAAGTTTTCAACTGAGAATATAATTTTCCTCATGGGCATTGTCTACCTTAGAAAAACTACTACAGAACATGCCTGTGACTATAGACTTGTAGTTCAGGCCACCGAAGATTAGAGATGGGACACGGGCACTCCCTTGACTTGCATCCTCTGGTCTGCTTTAACACAAACCAGGAGGAAAAGAAAGCTCGGCATCAGAAGCAATGGGTGGCAGGCCTATTAATGGCTGATCTGTACAGTGATCTGCCCTCAAGGAGACCCAACAGGCCAGTCCACTGCAGTGGCTTTCAATGTGGTAAGCCTGGGCTTCAGCAGAATTCAGCTTGTGAAGAGCCCTGGCAGCTCTGCCAAGAGTTGGATCACTAGAAATGGACCTGCCCTGGAGTCGAAGGATGCCCAGGTCAGAGCCACAGATCTTATTGGCTCTAAGCTGAAAAGCCCTTCACTCAGCCCAACTTCCAAAGTGACCACTGCAGCTGAGGGGATGGTCAAGTAGGGTCAGCAACATTGCAGGCAGAACTGTAAATTTCTTGTTAGAGATGCCACCTGCCTTTACCTGGCCAGCTCTCCTCCCAGTCCAGCTAAGTAATGAAAGTCAACAGGGTGCCTTCCCCCAGGTGGTTCACACCTCCCTTAGGATGTACCCCATGTGAAGTGATAGCTAGGTCTGGCCCTCTTAACTTACAAGGCCTAAAGCCCAACAGATTATTATCAAGCCCCTTCTATCAGGTTCTATTTGCCTCTCAATCAGAAAACTTAATTGTAGCTTAGACAGCACCTTTCTTAGCTCCTCTAATAATGAGTCTGTCCTTTGTTCTAGACCCTGTCTAGCGTACTTGGGCCTCATTCCTTTGTAATCATAACCTCTACTCTACCACCAATGGCTCTACTCCCAACCTGTGTGTACTGATGGTCCTCTTCCCCACTTAATGCTGTATAATTTTTCAAACCTGGTAAATGCCACTCTTAGGATCATTAGTTACTATCCTCACCCTGTCTTTTATGACCTTGTCTAAATATGATCAGGGTTGGCGAACTTGGAAGGCTTCCATAACGTTGGCAACTCATGACGACAGCCTAGGGTGGTTACTGGCGCCATAAACTAGAGTGTCAATTTGTTGGGTCAACAACAGGAGCCACTGTGCACTTGCTCCTCATGTGGGATCTCTGTCCTTAATGTGCTGTACATTTTGATTTAATGCTATAACTAGTACTCAAACAGTATGTTTCACTTTGTGTTTCTATGTGGGTGCAAACTGTTGAAATCTTTACTTAATATATACTAAATTCATCTTCTATATATAAAGAGAATTGAAAATGAATCTTGATGTGTATGGGAGGGGAGAGGAAGCGGGAGAGGGGAGGGTTGCGGGTGGGAGGGAAGTTATGGGAGGGGGAAGCCATCCATAAGCTGTACATTAGAAATTTATATTCACTAAATAAAAGTTAAAAAAAAATTTGGCAACATTTCTAGTGTAATTGTCGTCTACTCTATGTTTTTTGTTGAATTCCTAGAAAAGTTCTTCAACTTTATCTTGAATTCTTTTGCTAAAATTTGCAGAATTGTTATAATTCCGAAAGCTTAAATGTTCCTTTTCTTGTGATACCCTGTTTTCATTTGACAGTTCCAGTGGTCATAAGTATATTTGAATTTTTTTTTGTTTTGACCTGCTATTTTATTTGTTTACTCCAAATTTCTTCTTTTTCTCCAGTTTATTTTTTTCTCTTTCATGTTAAAGTCATTCTTTAAGTTTTTGACAATTTTTTGCAAGTCTTTTTATTGGCAAAGTAAGGCTCCGGGGTGGTTTACCCTAGTGGTTAAAACATCAATTTTAAATTTGATGTTGTGGTTTATATACTACTTGAAGTACAGACTTCCTGTTTTGGAGTACCTGGGTTACAGTCCTGGCTTCACTCACAACCCCATATTCCTGCTAATTTTATACTTTGGGGGGCAGCAGGAACTAGATCCAGTTTTTGAGTTCCTGTCATCCACATGGGAGACCCATATTTAGTTTCTGGTTCCTAGCTTTGGCCTGTCCCAGCCCTGGCTATCACAGGCATTTGGGAAATGAAACAGCAGTTGGTTTTTAAATTTAAATACAGCCCAAGAAGTTATGGGAGGGGGAAGCCATTGTAATCCATAAGCTGTACATTGGAAATTTATATTCATTAAATAAAAGTTAAAAAAAAATTTTCTTGATTATTGTAGGCTTCTTATATCGGAAAGTATTTTGAATCAGGAAATGTGAGTCATCTAACTTTCTTCTTCTTTTTTTTTAAAGATTGTTTGCCTATTTGAATTCTGTTTGGGTTCCATATGAAGTTTAGGATGGGTCATTCTTTTTCTGTCACTGTCATTGATATTTTTATTGAAATTGCATTGAATCTCTGGAGCACTTTGAAGGTAGTATTGCTATTTTAATAAGTCTTCCAAATCATACATACAGGATGTTTTTCCATTTATTTGTGTCTTCTTTGATTTTTTCAGCAATAGTTTATTGTTTTCAGTGTCCAAGTATATCACTGCCTTGTTTAAGTTTTTCATAAGTTCTTCATTCTTTCTGATGATATTGTAAGTGAAACTGCCATCTTAAATTCCTTTTCTGTCTGTGTTTTGTTACTATACATTACTTTTCTGATTGTTCTTTGTCACTACCTGTTAGTATTTAGAGTGTTATTTGATATTTAACATCTTAAATTACTTTGGCTTCTGTCTGTATAGCTCTAAAACAAGTAATTTGAAATGATTTTAAATGGAAACTAAAATTTAGCACAATTTCTGAGTTGAATCCATATACTGAATTTTAATATAATTTTTGTTTATCAAATTGATGCTCACACTTACTTAAGTGAAATTATTTGAAACTATAGACCTGGAAGAATCATAGACTATCAAAATAGCCTTCTGAACTAATTCAGTTTGATCTTTTGATAGGATAAAAAGATTGTAAAATGAAATTTCTGGGATAGAATTTAGAGCTTCTGGCTCTTATTGTGCCTTTCTTCTCTAGATGTATTGGATGTTTGTACATTTTTGGTTTTGGATATGTAGTTGAGTTCAGATTATAGTTTATACATTTTTTTTTTTAATTTGCAGGCTACAGAAACACTATTTAGAATGGGTGTAGCAAGAGGAACCATCACATCATTAAGAAATGGAGAAGTAAGATGAAAATTTTTACCTAATTGTTAGTTGATAATTCATAGTTCTCAATATTTAAAGTATAAAATAGTGAATTCTATGATGTTTTTATTACAAATGGAGAAATACTTGATTTGTGTAATATTGAATGCACCTGACATATGAATCTATTTTAGGTCACAGAACCAAATTTTAAGTTAAAAATAAACTGTTTTTAAATCTTTAGTTGCCAATTCTTTTTACTCTTAAGCACAAATAACATTTTATTAATAACTCTACAAATATATATATTTTAGTGAAAATTATCTTTTTTATTTCTATTTTGTGATATATAGAACTGATACTTATTTCTTAGGTTTAAACAATTTGAAATGATGATATTTATCATAGGAGCAAGAAAGAAAAGGAGAAAGAATGAATTTTGTCTGCTTTTTCCTCTTATTGAGGCTTAATTAAGATGTAGATTCTAGGGGTATGTGTTGTGTAGTAGCCAGTTAAGCTGAGCCTTGGAATGCCTGTATCCTATATTGGCAATGTCTGGTTCAAGTTGTGCAACTCTGCTTCTGATCTAGCTTATTGTTAACATGCCTCTTGGGAGGCAGCAGATGATAGATCAAGTACTTGAGTCTCTGCCACTCATGTGGGAGACTTAATTCAAATTGAGTTCCAGGCTCCTCTCCTGGCTTTTGCCTGGACCAACCCTGGATGCTGTAAACATTTGGCGAGTGTACCTGTGGACAGAAGATCTTTCTCTCTCTCTCTCTCTCTGTCTATTCATCTCTCTCATTCTGCCTTTCACATAAAGAAAATTAAATCAACATTTAAAAAGATGCATATTCTGAGTTTTGACTTTTCTAAATTCTCTATCAATCGTCAAAAGAGTTTTATATCAGCTGTAATAAATATCCATTCCTAAAAATTATTATCAGTCTGATTATCTCTGTGCTTTTTGTGAATTCACTTCCTTACTGAGACAAAATTTAGCTTAAGTTGAATATAATGTTACATTGCCATGTTTCTTTTTCTGTTTTGCTAGCAAAAACTTAAGGATAAAATATAGCACTTCCTATTCCGTAATTGTTATGTTATTAATGTATTGTTTAGAATTTGATAACTTAAATATATAAAGGTGAATGTAAGCAGACTCATAGAATGACAATCACTTTAAGTAGTACTCTGACCTCAGAATCAGCCCTTAAGGCATTCTGGTCTGGCTGAAAAACCCACGAGAGCATTTCAGGCATGGAAAACCAAGACATTGTAGCCAAAAAAAAAAAAAAAAAAAAAAAATCCCACATGAAGGATCTCCGGGAGTGAGACACTGTGGAAAAAGAGGCCATCAAAGAAAGATGTACTTTTCTCTGAAGGGAGGAGAGAACTTCCACTTTGCCTTTGGCCTTGCCTTAATACTGATGTACACTGTGGTCTTAAAAGGCTTCCATAGCCTGGGCAACAAATGGCAAGAGCCTCAGATGGTTGCTGACATCATACATAAGAGTGTTAATTGTTAAATTAACAGCAGGTGTCACTGTGCAGTTACTCCCCATGTAGGACCTCCATCCTTAATGAGTCATACTATGAGATTTAACTGTAAAACTTATTCTCAAACAATTTTTTATATTTAGTGTGTGTGTGTGTGTTCAAATAGTTGAAATCTTTACTTATTATAGAGTTGGTATTCTGCGTATAAATTTAATTAAAAATGAATCTTGAGAGTGGGACTGGGAGTGGGAGAGGGAGAAAGAAGGGCAGAAGGAGTAGGGGTGGCAGGGTGGATATAGTGGGAAGAATTACTGTATTCCTAAAGATGTACTCATGAAATTATACTATTAAATAAAAGATTTCCTAAATAAAAAAAAAAGAAAAAAATTAAGAAATAGAAAGGACTATTACTGATTAAATCTAAAAAAGGAATCGAGCAAGAATATTTAGGAAAAACTTCTGTCTTATAATTATGCAGGAAAAACCTTAGATATGAATACATACTACAAGTCTACCAAAATAAAATATACAGTATTAACTCCAATGCACTGTTGAAAGATAAAAAAACAATTCAGAAATTCATCCAATTTAATAGGCAAATTTAACATACGAAGGTGTAGTTAATATCACCATAGTCATAAAAAGCTATTCCTTATATTCCTTTTACCATTCATCAGAGTAAAGAAATAAAAAAATTAAACATTAAAAAATGAAATAAATCTTGACTTGCAGTGATGAATAAACCAAAGTGTATACTAAGATAATGGCATAATCACAAAGAGAAAAATGATTACAAGTTATTTCAAACAAGTAATTTCATATATGCCAAGAGGTATATGCACTAAAGCCCCACCCCCCAAAAAAAAAAAAAAAAGACAGTGGAACAATGTTTAGAAGAATTCTTAAACACTTTCACTAGGTTGGTGCCATGGCTCACTTGGCTAATCCTCCACCTGCAGCGCTGGCATCCCAGGTTCTAGTCCCAGTTAGGGCGCCGGATTCTGCCTGGTTGCTCCTCTTCCAGTCCAGCTCTCTGCTGTGGCCCGGGAAGGCAGTGGAGGATGGCCCAAGTGCTTGGACCCTGCACCCTCAAGGGAGATCAGGAGGAAGCACCTGGCTCCTGGCTTTGGATTGGCGCGGCGCGCCGGCTGCAGCGTGCCAGCCGTAATGGCTATTTGGGGGATGAACCAATGGAAAAGGAAGACCTTTCTCTCTGTCTCTCTCTCACTATCTAATTTTGCCTGTCAAAAAAAAAAAAAAAAAAAAAAAGAAAAAAGAAAAGAAAAAAAAAAAAAACCAAACACTTTCACTAACCATATTGCTGGTGACAGTGTCGCCATAATTAACTTTTATACAAGAGGCCTATGGAAGCTCCAGATTATCTTTTAACCCCATTTTTGGGCATTTTTGAAGATCCTTTCACTGTGTATTTCATGTGATTTTAAAACTGAGAGATTATATTGGTGTCTTTGAAATCCAGATAATCATGCATTTGAGATGCAGATGTGAGATTAGTGAAGTAAAGCCCTGTAGGCCTATATGGAAATATAATTTTTAGTATAAATTCATGTCACTACACTTTTCAAAATAAACAGTTCCAATCCTGTTGACTAGAAAATCTGAAAAATAATGGTCCATCAGTTGTAATAACTACCTTAATATCCATATTATGATATTTATTGATCTCTGGACACTTTTTCCCACTAAAAGCAGTTGGTTTCTCAATAGCAGGACTGATGCATGATCTGAGACAGAAAATAGGCAACATTTCCCTAAAACATATGTCGTAGCAAAAAGCTACCAATAACTACCAGAGTCATGATAAATGGCCCAACCAAGATCCAATGTAAAGAGCCCCCATCATGCCAAGAATAGAACAAGCTGAATATCATTAAAGATTTAAAAAACAAACAAAGAAACAAAAAACCTCCAATCAAATGAAACACAGCAAATACATCTAAATATAAGAACTCTCAATAACCACTGGGGTTTCGTCACCACTAGCAGTTGCTATTTTTAAAACTTATCAATAAAAAAATCTCTCAAACATTTACAATTATCTGTTATTCATGGTAAACACATATTGGTGTAATGTGAAGCAAAATTCCTCCTTCTATGAAAGTACTCTAGCAAACCTACATAAAGGAATGATAGAATTAAACTATCTGGTATTACAATCCCAAAGGAAACAATGGACCTAATCCTTGGTTACTCATCTCTATTGAAGTTAGATAAAATAGCCTAAGCCACTATTATATTCCTTGTAAGAAAATAACATTATATGTGAAGTATATTTACCAAAAATACTTATACCCAACTGTTATTTTTTGAAGATTTGTTTATTCATTCATTTATTTATTTGAAGGGTAGAGTTACAGAGAGAGAGAGAGAGAGACAGAGACAGAGACAGAGACAAAGAGATCTTCTACTTGCTGTTTCACTTCCCAGATGGCCACAATGGCTGGAGCTGGGCCAGTCCCAAGCTAGGAGCCAGAGATTCTTCTGGTATCCCACATGGGTACAGGAGCTCAAGATGCATTTACAGTATTACTCAACAAAAATTAAACAAATTTTAACAAACTTAACAAAAAATGAAATAAAGGTGGGTATAAGTGAATATATAAGAAGTTAAGTGGAATTGTATTTGACTGGTTGGTATATTTTCTCATTAATCAAAAAGTAATATACTCTTAATATTTAATTTTATGCTGGCAAACCATTTTGGTATAATTTTAGACATATTTTCTTGGAAAGAGACTTCATTGATCTCTTGGTATTCTCAAAAAAACAGAAATGTTTGGTGACATTTTGAGAAATGAAAACTTTCCCAGGAATAAAGACAGACACAGTTATCTGCCTAGAAGTCTTGCAAATGAATTTCAGATTTTTAACAATTAATATATATATTCTCATGGGAGGACAATGAACTTTTGAGCTTTTTCTTCTGTTATAGGAAGGCTGGGAAATATATACAACACAATTTTGTAAGTAAGCACGTGAGCACATAGGAATATATTGGATGTGTACTTTTTTACTTAATAGAGAAGAAATAAAGTAGTTGGCTTTTGATCCATTTCTTTCTTAATTTTAGATGTTCACCCATGTGACTGTATTGGTTAATCAGCATTAACATTGAGCAAAATGATAAAGCACTGTTGACCTTCAGTTTCTAAAATGAGGTTAAAGATTTATAATGCATATTTTTCTTCTATTTTAGTATTCCTGAATGTTGGATGTTTCTTCTAATCAGTGGCATTTCATAGTCACCATCTTCTATTTTTTTCAGATTTTAACATCTCTTAAATTGGGAACTTTCTTATAAGTCTGATATTGTTAAGGTTGAGAAAATATTTTCTAGTTAAGAAAATACAGATTGGGGGCTGGCATTGTATTGCAGTTGTGGCTAGTATTGTGGCACAGCCCATATGGGAGTAGCCTGACTCTTGGCTGCTCCACTTCCCCTCTAGCTCCCTGCAAATGCAGCTGAGAAAGCAGTGGAAGACAACCCAATACTTTGGCCTCTGTCATTCACATGGGAGACCAGGATGAAGCTCCTGGCTCATAGGTTCAGCCTGGCCCAATCTCAGCTGTTGTGGTCATTTAGGGAGTGGAAGCTCATGGATCAATCTCTTCTCTCTTGTTTCTCCTTCTGTCTCCTCTCCTCTCCTCCCCTCCCCACCTTCTCTTTCTCACCCTCCTCCTCCTACCTTCCCTCCCTCCCTCTCAATCTGTCACTCTGCTTTTCAAATGCATAAATATATCCTAAATGAAAACGGTAGGAAGAAATTGCCATGTACCCAACCACTCTCAGTTTTAGTAGAGAGGAAATTCCACAATCGCTTACTGACTTGACCTTAAGATTAGAGTGCTGACTGGGATCTGAGAAACCACCGGGCTTGGGAGCAGGGAAGCTGACTTGCTTTCTTTCTCTCCTCCTCCCCCGCAGAGTGCCATACTTTGAAGGAAAGGTAGTGCAGCACGCCTCTGTTCTACTCCTAACAGCATCATAGTCAGAGTTGGGGCAACATGTAGGGAAAAGGACAGACACCCTGTATACTTTAACTGTGGGAGTTTTTGGGCATTGGCCCCAGAGCCATGCTCACATACTCAACAGGAACTAAATGGATTCACCTTAGCTTCTGTGGGCTAACACCAAAGCAGCCCATAAAAAAATCCACTAACACCCTGGGAGATCTGAGTGATGACTCCACTAAACCCCATAGCACTAGGACTGTAACAATTCATTTAAATTTCTTAGTGCCACCAGAAGCTACCTGGCAGCCTTTGAGAAGAACCTACCTGCATTCCACCTCTCTGGACTCATACCCTCCACAGCAAAATCTCCTGTATACCTTGTAGTCACCCTGGAGGACTGGATAGGGTTCAGTTCACATCCTCTTGTCCTAGGACTAGAGCTGTTGGTAAAACCACAGCACCAATTGGACTCACCTGGTAGGACCTGAGGCAGGATTCATCCATATCACCCAGTCCTAGAGCCACAGCATTTGGTGCCACAAGCTCTAGCATCAGTCAGGCCTGCCAGTGTGACAACAGCACTTCTAACCTTGTCTCCCTCAGCATCAAGAACAAGGTCCTGGCTATCACATTCACCAGGGAAACTGACACCTAACTCTCCATGGACAAAGACATATACCCAAGGAAACCGTTATTCACGTCAGAGCCACACTTCCATCCATATGAACTGCAGCAGGTGAGACCATTGTGTCACTTAAAGATGCAGCTGACATTAAGACAGAAGAGATCGCTCAGATACTATACTCTTGGGTTCACTAGAATCAAAACCAAAGCAACAAGCAAAGTGATACGCTATGTTCCAGCGAAATCATGAACTCTTTTATGTTAAAACCTACTCCATAAAGAAGAGATTATTTCACCAGATGGGCAGATGTCTGTGTAGGGAAACAGGAGACATGAAGAAGCAAGGTAGTGTGATGCCTCCAAAAGAAGACAGTACCCCTCCAGAACTGAAGGAGATTATGAGGTGACAGATACAGAATCAAAAAAATAATTATATAGAAACTCAATGAGAGGCAAGAGAATACAGATAGACAGATTAAAACAATGGGCAAATCAATGAGTGGCATGAATGAAAATGTTACTAAGGAAATAGAACTCATTAAGAAGAACCAGATAGAAATTTTGGAGATTAAATATTCAATCAGTGAAATAAAAAAATATAATTTAGAGCTGTAACAGCAGAATAAACCAAGTGGAGGAAAGACTTTGACCTCAAGAACAGGAATTTTGAAATAACCTAATCATGCAAAAAATAAAGATAAAAGAATTAAAAATAATGAAGAAAGTCTACCCAAATTATGGGATGTATTAAATGACCAAATATTTGTATTATAGGTATTCCTGATGGAGAATAAAAGAAAAAGTGAATTGAGAACCTGCTAAATTAAATGATAGTTGAAAATTTCTCAGGTCTTGAAAGAGGCATAGACTCTCAGATACAAGATGCTCAAAGAACCCCAAACTATCTCAACTGAAAAAAGTCATCTCCAAGGTACATTGTCATCAAATTGTCAAAAGTTAAAGACAAGGAGAGAATCCTAAAGATAGTAAGAGAAAAGCGACAAGTTACATATAAAGGGAAACCAATTATATAAGCATCAGAGTTCTCAGTGGAAATCTTACAGGCCAGAAGAGAGTGGGGATATTATATCCAGTGAAGACATCCTTTAAAAGTGAAGGAGAAAGAATTTTCCAGATAAGCAAAGACTGAGAGAATTCACCACTACCAGACAAACCTTACAAGTAATTCTGAAGGGTATCTTGAATTAGCAGTAAACATCATGAAAACACATGACACTAATAAATTCACCAACAGAGCAGGTAGAATCATTATCTAATCAACAAAATGACAGGTCATAGCTTGTGTATCAATAGTAACCTTGAATGTAAATGGATTAAATTCTCTAACCAAGCTGAATGGATAAACAATCAGGACCCCACTAAATGCTGCTTGCAATTATTTCACAAAGATACACACAGACTAAAAGTGAAGGATTGGAAACTGATATTCAAAGCAAATAGAAACCAAAAATGAGCAGATTCAATTCAGCAAGAAGACATAGCAATCAGAAATATATGTACCCAACACAAGACAACTCAGATATATACAGAAAATACTATTAGACCTAAAATGAGAGATAATACTGAGTGACTTCAGAACACCACTGTCATCAATGAACAGATCATCTAAGCAAAAAATCAGTAAAGATATATTGGAGTTGTTACTGTCTAGCGAACAGAGATAACAGACATTTACAGGAAATTTCACCCACAGCTACAGAATACACATTGTTTCATCAGCACATGGAACATTTAGGATAGGTCACACATTAGGCCACAAATCAAGTCACAGCAGATTTCAAAATTTTGAAATCATACCAGGTATCTTCTAAGATCATAAAGGAATAAAACTAGAAATTAACAACAAGAACAACAATAGAACATTCATAAGCACCGGGAGTTAAATAACATGCTACTGAATCATCAATGAGACATTGAAGAAATTAAAAAAGGAATAAAAAAATTGATTGAAATAAGTGAAAATTAAAACAACATATCAAAACTGGTGAGATACAGCAAAAGCAGTATTGAGAAGAAAGTTTATAGCATACGTGCTCATATTAAAAAATAAAAATGTCTCAAATTAAAGGTCTAATGGTGTATCTTGAAGACTTAGAAACACAAGAACAAACCAAACCCCAAATCAGCAGAAGGTGAGAAAATAAGGATTAGAGCAGACATAAATGAAATTGAAACTAAAAAAATACAAAACATCAACAAAACAAAAAGTTGTTTTTTGAGAAGATAAACAGAATAGATTAACCTCTACCAATACTAAGAAAGAAAAAAAGAAAAAATTCTAATAAAATTAGAGATGAAAAAAAGAGACATTACAACTGACATGATTGAAATCCAAAGAATCAAAAGAAACTACTTATGAATTATATGCTAACAAACTGGAAAACCTCAAAGAAATGGATAAATTCTTGAATTCATATAACCTACTAAAATTACATCAAGAAAATGTAAACAACCTAAACATACCCATAATAAGCAATGCAATTAAAGCAGTAATCAAGTCCTCCATCAAGGAGAAGTCTGGGAACTGATGGTTTTTCCACTGAATTCTACAAACCATTCAAAGAAAAAGAACTCAAATACTCTTCAAACTATTCCAAAAATATTGAACAGGATGGAGCTCTGCCAAACTCTTTTCATGAAGCCAGCATCACTTTGATACCAAAACTAAAGACATGACACAACCATTACAGACCTATATTCTTAATGAACATAGATGCAAAAATTGTAAACAAAATATTAGGGAATCAATTAAGGAATAGAAAGAAAGGGCATCAAAGTTGGAAAAGAAGTCAAATTACCCATGTTTGCAGGTGACATGATGTGCATGGAAAATCTTAAACACTCTACCAAAAGTCTGTGAGAATTAAATTAATTCAGTAAAGTTGCAGGTTACAAAATAAACATACAAAAAACAGTGGCTTTTTTGTGTGCTGATGATGAACTCACTGAAACAGAAATCAAGAAAGAAATCCCATTCACAAGAGGCACATAAAAATCTAATATTTAGTAATAAATTTAACTAATGAAAATTATCGAACATTAATGAAAGAATCATCAGGACACAAGAAAATGGAAAGACATTCCTTGATCATGGATTGAAAGAATATATATATATATTTTGACAGGCAGAGTTAGACAGTGAGAGAGAGACAGATAGGTCTTCCTTTTCTGTTGGTTCATCCGCCCAAATGGCCGCCACGGCCAGCGCGCTGCACCAATCCAAAGCCCAGAGCCAGGTGCTTCCTCCCAGTCTCCCATGCGGGTGCAGGGTCCAAGCACCTGGGCCATCCACCACTGCCCTCCCAGGCCACAGCCGAGAGCTGGACTGGAAGAGGAGCAACGGGAACAGAATCCAGCATCCCAACTGGGATTAGAACCCGGTGTGCCGGCGCCGCAGGCGGAGGATTAGCGAAGTGAGCTGTGGCGCCAGCCGAAAGAATCAATATTTTTAAAATGTCTATACTACCTAAAGCAATCTGCAACTCAGTGCCATCCCTATCAAAATGCCAGTGACATTATTTACATAATTAAAGAAAAAACAACCATAAAGTTCGTCTGGAATCACAAAAGACCCAGAATATCCAAAGCAATCCTGAACAAAAAAATCAAGCTACAGACATCACAATGTCTGACTTCAAAACATACTACAAAGCTATAGTAATTAAAATAGCATAGTACTTGCATAAAAAGTGATACATAAATCAATGGAACAGAATAGAGAGCCTAGAAATTAACCCACATACATACAGCCAAATCATTTTTTGAAATTTATTTTCCTTATTTTTAAGTTTTTATTTGAAGTATTTATTTTTGAAGTTTATTTATTTGAGAGGTAGTGTTACAGACTGACAGTCTAGAGACAGAGAGAACATTCTTCCATCTGCTGGTTCATTCCCCAGATGGCTGCAATGGCCAGAGCTGGGCAAATCTGAAGCCAAGAACCAGGAACTTCTTCTGGTTCTCCCATGTGGGTGCAGGGGCCCAAGCACTCGGGCCATCTTCCACTGCTTTCTCAGGCCATAAGCAGACAGCTCAGCAAAGTGATTTTTGACAAGAGCACTGTGACCACACAGTGGAGTAAGGATAACCTCTTCAACAAATGTTACTGGTAAAACTAGATGTATATATGTAGAAGAATGAAATTAGATGCATACCTCTCAACATAATAAAAAATCAACTCAAGATGGACCAAAGACCTCAACTGAAGAACTAAGACTATGAAGTTGTTGGAATAAAATGTAAGGAAAACATTCCAAGACATTGGTGTAAGGGCTGACTTCTTGGACAAGACCCCTAAAGTACAGGCACAAAAAACAAAACAAAACAAAACAAAACAAAAAAAAACCTAAACAAATGGGACTATATCAAACTCAAAAGCTTTTGCATAGCAAAGACAATGATCAACAGAGTGAAAAGACATCTAACAGAATGGGAAAAAATTGTAAACTGCTTATCTGATAAATGATTAATATCTCAAATATATCAGCAATTTAAAGAACTCAACAACAAAAAATGAATCTGGTTGAGAAATGGGCAAAGGACTTCAACAAGTTCTCAAAAGAAGAAATACAATGGGCATCAAATATATGAAAAAATGCTCCACATCACCAGCTATCAGGGAAATTCAAATCAAAATCACAATGAGATATTCCCTCACTTCTGTCAGAATGGCTAAAATCTAAAACACAGACAGTAGTTAATGCTGACAAGGATGTCGAGAAAGGGGAGCACTTATACACCATGACTGGGAATGTGAATTAGTGCAGCCAGTGTTGAAAACACTGTGATTTCTTAAAAAACTAGAAATAGACTTGCTGTAATGATCTAGCAGTTCCACAACTGGGTATATACCCAAAGTCTTGAACAAAATGTATGAAAGACATACCTGCACCACCATATTCACAGTAGTCAGAATTTGGGATCAACAAAGGTGTTCATCATCAGATGAATGGATTAAAAATGTGATATACATACGCAATAGAATATTATCTGGCTATGAAAAAGAATGAAATTCTATCATTTGCAGCATAATAGATGTAACGGGAGGACATCATGTTGAGTTAAATAAGCTGGACCCAGAAAGACAAATACTGCATGTTCTCCCTTATATGTGATAGCTACAATTTTAAAATTAACAACAAAAAGAAAAAAAAAGTACTGAGTAGCAACTAGTATAATTATTGTTAGCAAGGATAAACTGCTAATCAATTTGAATTTAATAATTTGACTTCAGAAAGTAGAAAATTATGACAAAACAAACATATTGGAACATACAAATAATAGATATTTTAAGGGTGGTAGAATGAGTGCTGTTGAGATAGATGATAAGATTTGATTTTTGCCTTTATAGGAGCTTATTTTCTACAAATTGTTTTGTGGAAACAATTACATTAAGAAAATAACTAAAAAATAGCTTGGAGGAGTGAAAATACATAGTTTAGGTTGAATCTGGAACCAACTGGTATGTAGATTTCATTTGGAATACATTTTTAAAAAATATTTTATTTTTTTATCTGAGAGGTAGAGTGAGAGAGAGAGGGAGAGAGAGAGAGAGAGAGAGAGAGAGAAAAGGTCTTCCATCTGCTGGTTCACTCCCTAAATGGCTTCAATGGCCGGAGCTGGGCTGATCCGAAGCCAGAAGCCAGGAGCTTCTCCCTAGTCTCCCAAGTGGGTGCAGGGGCCCAAGGATTTGGGCCATCTTCAACTGCTTTCCCTGATCATAGTAGAGAGCTAGATCGGAAGTGGAGCAGCTGGGACTAAAACCATGCCCTTATGGGATCCACTGATTATAAACAGAAGCAGAAATCAACATATCTATCATACAGCAAAATTTGTGATAAGATAAGGTAGGAAAATAGAAAGGAATTTATTTGTTCTAGTTCATTAAAAAAATCACGCTAGCCTGGAATGTAAAAATATATGTTAGGTAAGGTTTAATAGGGAACTTCATGAAATCCTGTTAGGTAGGAGGAATAAAGATTAGTACATACAAATTTTAGAATTATGGGTCTCAGTGTAAATTTGTTAAGTGGATGTAGGATGACAATGGGCTCCATATTTATATCTCCATTCTGAATTTATTGCTTCATTTTGTCTACATATTAAGCATTTCTGGGGGTTTTAAGACATTTTTAAGACTAGAATCATTTTTCCAGTTAGTAAAATGATAATCTTTGAAGAAGTTGGAAACCTACTTTGTGGGCTGGCGCCACGGCTCACTAGCCTAATCCTCCGCCTGAAGCGCCGGCATCCTGGGTTCTAGTCCTGGTTGGGATGCTGGATTCTGTCCCGGTTGCTCCTCTTCCAGTCCAGCTCTCTGCTGTGGCCTGGGAGGGCAGTGGAGGATGGCCTAAGTGCTTGGGCCCTGCACCTGCATGGGAGACCAGGAGGCAGCACCTGGCTCCTGGCTTTGGATTGACGCAGCGCGCCAGCCACAGCGCACCAGCCGTAGCGGCCATTGAGGGGTAAACCAATGGAAGGAAGACCTTTCTCTCTGTCTCTCTCTCTCTCACTGTCTAACTCTGCCTATCAAAAAAAAAAAAAAAACCCAACTACTTTGTAGATTATAATGTATCATAAGAGGTTTTATGCAGAGCTGTTATACATTATATTTTAAAATAATCATCACAACTGTGTGAAGGAGAAATTGGCCTTATAGATAAACTGAGGCTCCAATAAGTTAGACATTTTTTCCTGTGGTCAAATAGCTGGGAAATGGGACCATTTGGGTTTATACTCATGTGTCTAAAACCTATTAATTTGATTGTACAACTTATTCTCCCTATGTAATTCACTTACTTAGACTAGATTTTTCTAAGCAATGTTTGTCCTATTTAATTGTCAATAGTTTGGTAATTGAAAATGCATTGAAATTAAAACCTCTGATTATGTAATCAGCAATGATCTTTTTATACAATCTAGTTATCATTGTTATGTTTTCATGTGTATGGAAACATAAATGACTTAAAATGAGTAGAAAAGCATACTGATCCTTTACATTTGTGTTCCTTTCTTGAATGTTTAACTCTGGTGATGATGTTCTTTGTATAAGCATTACAAATGGAGTAGCTGAATCTTTGTATCCTGATTGAATTACATAAAGTAGAAAAGAAATAAATTTTTCTCTATTTGAGGGGCTACCTTTTAAAATTATCACTATAAATAAGTGCTTGTCGAATATGCTTGGCTCCAAAGTGATAATTTGTATTTCTTCAGAAAATAGATGACCTTCTTTTACCTTCTGGGTGTTTATGTATAGGATGAAACAAGTACTTTATTAGGAGATAAAATTAGTTTCTTAAATATATATATATATATATATATATATATTAGATTATCTACTGTTCTTCCACAAAACTTGACAGCAGAGTAGCATAGAAACTGATATTTTTTCATTTGATTTTTCTCAATACAATGTTTTGAAAGATGACAAAGTTTAGCAATTTTATTTATTTATTTATTTGATAGAAAGAGTTAGACAGTGAGAGAGAGAGACAGAGAGAAAGGTCTTTCTTCCGTTGGTTTACTCCTCAAATGGCCACTACGGCTGGTGCGCTGTGGCTGGCGCGCTGCGTCGATCCAAAGCCAGGAGCCAGGTGCTTCCTCTCGGTCTCCTATGCGGGTGCAGGGGCCCAAGGACTTGGGCCATCCTCCTCTGCCTTCCTGGGCCACAGCAGAGTGCTGGACTGGAAGAGGAGCAACTGGGATTTGAACCCAGCGCCCATATGGGATGCTGGTGCCGAAGGCAGAGGATTAACCAAGTGAGCCATGGCTCCAGCCCAAAGTTTAGCAATTTTTAAGCACAGGAAGATATGATTTTAAACTCTATGTCTTAATGAAATCTTTTACTTTCTGTTTATCCACTGACATAATAGTTCTTATAGCACTGACAGGTTGTTGCTGAGAATGTGTGATGACTTCTGATAAACAGTGAATTGATTCACCTATTGTTACTCTATTAATGTTTTTGAATATTTAAGATATCATCTATGTTTTCATTTACTCAAAAATTTAATATTTTCATATTTGTTTATTTAACATTGCATTTGGAATTTTGGAGAAATTTATGATGGAAATAAAAATAATCCTTACCTCTTCATTTAGCATGTGGTATTAAGGGCTTCTATACACATGACCATTACTTTTGAAATATACTCTTTGTTAACTTGATTAACTTCCTCTTATTCAACATAGCATCTAAAGAAAAAATAAAGAATTCCCCCAGCTATTCTAAGATGTTCCAAAGCAACACCTTCAGGTCTATTATTTTTTCTTTTCAGGTGATTTTCAAGCTGGGTGTTTTTGATAAGCTATATAATAATGTATCAGAATTTAGACCAGAAATGCTATATTTTCCTTTCAAACAGGAACTTGAACATAGTTTTTAAAAAAAGCATATGGGGAAATAGTAGATGGAGGGGAGAAGAAAAAAGCATGGAAAAGGACCTTGAGAGAAAGGAAATAGAGATGTTAAAGCAAACCTATTTCTAATGTGGTGGGAAAAAACGAGTTTTGATCACAGATAGAAAATTTGAGATAACTAAAGTCACTGGCCATCACTTCAGGATGATAAAACATTAGAAGGGGTTTCAAGGAGTTTGTGGGGTTGCTGTCTTGTTCATGTGAAAAAGTCTGTTTCTTTTTTTTTTTTTTTAATTATTTTTGACAGGCAGAGTGGACAGTGAGAGAGAGAGACAGAGAGAAAGGTCTTCCTTTGCCGTTGGTTCACCCTCCAATGGCTGCCGCGGCCAGTGCGCTGCGGCCGGTGCACCGCGCTGATCCGATGGCAGGAGCCAGGTGCTTCTCCTGGTCTCCCATGCGGGTGCAGGGCCCAAGCACTTGGGCCATCCTCCTCTGCACTCCCTAGCCACAGCAGAGAGCTGGCCTGGAAGAGGGGCAACCGGGACAGACTCTGGCGCCCCGACCGGGACTAGAACCCGGTGTGCCGGCACCGCTAGGCGGAAGATTAGCCTGTTGAGCCACGGCGCCGGCAAAAGTGTGTTTCTTAATAACCATCAGTCTGGATAATACAGATGATGAACTGCCAAAGGTAGATGACTAGTCTAAGTGACGTCTTTTTTTTTCAATTCTCTGATTTTGATTCAAAGCAACATGTATTTTGGCCTGTGCTTAAAAAAATTTACAATGCATGCCAACATCACATCATAAGACACTGAGCTTCAGAATTTATATTTATTTGAAAGTCAGAGTTATGCAGAGAGGGGAGGGAGAGAGAGAGAGAGAGAGACAGAGAGTGATGTCTTCCATTTGCTGGTTCACTCCCCAGGTGGCCACAAAGGCTGGAGCTGTGCCGATTTAAAGCCAGGAGCCAGGAGCTTCTTCCAGATCTCCTATGTGGTGCAGGGCCCAAGGACTTGGTCCATCTTGTACTGCTTTTCCAGGCCATAGCAGAGAGCTGGATTGGAAGTGGAGCAGCCAGGACTCGGACCAGTGCCCATATGAGATGCTGGCACAACAAGCAATTGTTTTACCTGCTATACCACAGTGCCGGTCCCAAGGACTTATATTTATTTTTGCTGGAATGTTGTTATCTTGGTCACTGTATCTGTTTAAATGGCTCATGTTATGTGATGCGTCATTATTTCATACTCCCGATGAGCAAAGTTTATTTTGAGAGTTTGGATGCAAACTAAGAAGGGAAAAGGACAAACTAAAATTTTAAAAATATGAAATGTTGGCCGGCGCCGTGGCTCACTAGGCTAATCCTCCACCTTGCGGCGCTGGCACACCAGGTTCTAGTCCCGGTCGGGGCGCCGGATTCTGTCCCGGTTGCCCCTCTTCCAGGCCAGCTCTCTGCCATGGCCCGGGAAGGCAGTGGAGGATGGCCCAAGTGCTTGGGCCCTGCACCCCATGGGAGACCAAGAGAAGCACCTGGCTCTTGCCATCGGATCAGCGCGGTGTGCCGGCCGCAGCGCGCGCCAGCCGCGGTGGCCATTGGAGGGTGAACCAACGGCAAAAGGAAGACCTTTCTCTCTGTCTCTCTCTCTCACTGTCCACTCTGCCTGTTTAAAAAAAATATATGAAATGTTTCAGTTTGATGTTCTTCTTTGTGCCTGTCTATACTGAGATAATTCACTTTTGAAATGCTCATATTTACTTCATAATAACTACTTTTGATTTAAATGCAAAAGCAAATGTGCCATTAATCTGTCATTAAACAAAACAAACAGTATCTGGATGATACCTAGTTACGGACCGCTTTAGGCTTTATTTTTTCAAAATCTGAAGCATTTTTACCATAACATTTGTTTGTTTTGATCCTAATAGGGAAGTTTTAGGGCAGGAAAGTGATTATTTCCACATGGGTAAGATCAGCCCAACTATATCCCCTATACCAACCATCTACTACCCTTGCCTACTTTGGCTGTATAGCTAAATATAGTTGAATGCATTAGTAAAGATGGGCTGTATTTTAAAGTTTTTGGGTATACGAAAAAATGCTGCTTTGTGTAAAGCATACCAAAGAAATTTTGCATATAATGTTAGGGTGAACTTAGAGGCAAGTAATCTAAACTTTTTGAATTATTAAAGAAATTTAATTTGTCCATATATGTTTATCCAAATTTTTAAAAGATTTTCTAATATTTATTTATTTATTTATTTGAAAGCCAGAGAAGGAGGGATGGAGGGAGAAAGGGGAAGAGAGAGAGACAGACAGACAGAAAGAGGAAAAGAGGGGGAGAAAGGGAGAGAAAGGGGGAGAAAGGGGGACGGAGAGAGAGAGAGAGAGAGAGACTAACTTCATCTGCTGGTTCACTACCCAAATGGCTAAAGTGGCTGGGGCTGGGTCATGCAGAAGCCAGGTGTCAAAACTCCTTCGTAGGTGCATTGGCCTAGGGTGCATTAGCAGGGAGATGGGTCAGAAGTGCATCAGCTAGGACTCAGAGGAGCATCTTATGGGGTGTGGCATTGCAGGTGGTGGCTTAACCCACTGCACCACAACACTGAACAGTGTTTTTACCTTTAATTTTGTACATTGTTTTTCTTTTCTTTATTGACTCTTGACTATGCTCTCAGTGAGTTTGCTGTTTGCAAGCATGTCTTGTTTGAGGTGGTTCAGTAGGAATGTCATGGATCAGAAGAGAGATTTGTATTTCATGAGAGAAGAGATGCCATTACTTTTAAATAGAAGTTGTAAAGTTTTCCACATACCATAAAACTGAAGAAGATTGAAGTCCATGAAAAAGATTTTTTAGGTAGCTTGCAGAATGATGTGATTTGAAAAAAGTCTGGTTTTGAGACTTGTATTGAAGTAGTGTCTGCCTAGTGGCTAGAACTAAAGTCAGATTTCAATGGAGTGTGGAGTTAATGGGGTGAGAGTGTACTCCTCTTTTTTTTCAGGAGCTTGACTTCAGGAGGATAATTAAAGGACAATGGCAAGAGAGAAAACTCAGGTGTTAAAAAATGAAGAATCCCATAAATAAAATAACTTTCTTTTTCCCTTTTTATTGTTTGAAGTATCCTGGCAGCTGGCACTGAATGCAAATTTGGATTTAATGTAATGCACACGATAACAGTCCTTTTGGTTATAATTTAAGGTTAAGAATTGTGAGATCATCAAGGGAAAGAACATTTAAATGGTAGAATGACAATTGATCTTCAGTAATTTGGGACTCAAGAGGACACATAGGCATTGGCTAATGTCAGATTGCTCCAAGTTAAAGCATTTTAGAATTGTTTCCACCTTTAAAATATTTTTCATAAAATTATAAATGTGGGTGCAATTCATCTGATGTGTGAAATTGCTAACCTTATTTTACAATGCTAATTTTGATATAATTTTTAGAAATTTTTCATTAAATGCTCTCATTACATTTGTAGCCTTTCATTTTGTATTTTGTTGTTGTAGCATTTAGTGTTTGCTGTGAGTACGACCAATTAAATATCTGATTATTATAACTTTTTTTTTTTTGACAGGCAGAGTGGATAGTGAGAGAGAGAGAGACAGAGAGAAAGGTCTTCCTTTTTGCCGTTGGTTCACCCTCCAATGGCCGCTGCGGCCGGCGCATCGCGCTGCTCCGAAGCCAGGAGCCAGGTGCTTCTCCTGGTCTCCCATGCGGGTGCAGGGCCCAAGCACTTGGGCCATCCTCCACTGCCTTGCCGGGCCATAGCAGAGAGCTGGCCTGGAAGAGGGGCAACCGGGATAGAATATGGCGCCCCAACTGGGACTAGAACCTGGTGTGCCGGCGCCGCAAGGAGGAGGATTAGCCTGTTAAGCCATGGTGCCGGCCTGATTATTATAACTTCTTAAATTCCTTTTATAAAGTTGGAAACTTACTAATTAGAATTTGAACAGATTTATTGAGACAGTTTATATACCATAAATTACACTCAGTGAAAGTATACAATTCAATGATTTTTTAAATTATATTTATAGACTTGCACAGTCATCATCAGATCCGGTTTTAGAATATTTCCATTGCCCTAAAAAATATTTATTGCTATCGATTTCTGTTGCTACTGTCAGCACCAGGAAACCACTAATCTTTTTGTCTCTTCTGTTTCCATACCATGTGGGTGTACTGTAATACAATTCTGACACTAATTACCCAGAATTAGCATCAGTCTCTACACTCACTCTCCAAAAGACTGCTCTCAACTCAGATGCCAGCTACATTCTTGGGCTTATATTTGCATTTCTGATGACTGTTTTTAAAATTGGGGATTCCCCCTACTCTCTCAGGTTCAATAATTCTCTAGAATGACTTAATAAAACATATAGAAAAAGCTTTATTTAGAATTGCAATTTATAATGGTAGACATTGAACAAGGCCTTAAGACAGATCTAGAAGGAACCTGCACAAACAACTTTCTTGCCCTCTCTCTATATAGTCAGTCAGGTTACATCAACTTCTCTATATTTTAGTGTGGTCACTAGTTAGGCATCTCCTCCAAGCATCGGTGTTCATAGTTTTTATTGGGGTCTTATTATAAAAGCATGATTGATTAAAGTATTGGCCAATTGAGTGAACTCAGTCTCCAATTCCCCTTTAGTCTTCTGATGTCCTGTTGACATAGTACTAACCCTCTAATCTTGTGCTTGGTCTTTCTTTGCAACAGCCCAGTCCTGAAACTTTCTCTGTGAGTCCCCTTATTACCATAATAAACACAATCCTTGGGGCCAGGGCTGTGGCACAGCAGGTTAAGCTATCGCCTACAGCACCAGTATCCCATATGGGGTCCCATATGAAACCAATGAAGAAAATAGGTAAAAAAAATTGGTCATTTTCCACAATATATACAAACACCAATAAACATTATGAAAAGAGGCCGAATATCATTAATTGTTTGGGAAATACAAGTTACTACCACAATAAAATACCACAACACATTTTTAGAATGGCTGTCATCAAAAAGACTGACATACCAAATGTTAGCAAGGATGTTAACAAACCAGACTCCTTCTACATAGCCAGGAGGAATGTAAAATGGTACAGCTATTTTTTAAATTATTCATATGAACTAGCAATTCTACTTCTAGTTATCAACCCAAAAAAGTGAAACATATATCAACATAAGAATTCTATACAGATGATCATAATAGTATTATGCATAACAGCTAAAAATTAGAAACAATCTAAGTGTCTAATAACTGGTCTGGATAAACAAAATGTTATCCTTATGATGGATAACACTACTGGTATGAACGCTAAGGATACATATTACATAATTCCATGTATATGAGATTTTCAGAAAAAGCAAGTCTATGGGCTTTTGTTCCCCCACAGAACTTCCAAAGAACCCTAAAATTTCCTTAGTTAGTGACAGGAATGTGTTTTTTTTTTTGTTATTGTTAAAATATTTTTTTATTTATTTGAAAGGCGGAGTTACAGAGAAAGAGATATCATTCATCCACTGGTTTACTATCCAAATGGCTGCAGCAGCCAAGGCTGGCCCAGGCCAAAGTCAGGAGCCAGGAGCATCATCTGGGTCTTCCATGTGAGTTTAGAGGCCAACCACTTGAGCCATCCTCAGTTGTGTTTGCAGGCGCATTAACAGGGAGCTGGATCAGAAGTGCAGCAGTTGGGACTCAAACTGATACCCATATGGGATTTTGGTGTTGTGGGTGGTGACTTAACCCACTGTGCTGCAACACTGACCCCCTTAAATTTTTTTTGTATTAACAATAATTGTATATGTTTAAAGGGCACAATATGACATCTTAGCACATGTGTATAATATTTGTCAAATCAGGGTAATTAACAATTCCCCTTCTTTCTAGTATTATCTAATGATACTATACTGGAGCTCCCCTCTACTTGTTCATAAAATATATAATGGGTTATTGTGAACTGTAGTCACTCTGCCGTGGTGTATAACACCAACTAATTCCTTCAATCAAACTCTGATATTGTTCCTATTATCCAAACTCTATCATCCCATCCCAAACCCTCCCAGCCTCTAGTAATCACTAGTCTGTGTTCATACTGTGTTTTCTTTTTCTTTTTCTTTTAGCTTATACATATGAAGGGAGAAAGCGTATTTGTCTCTGTGTCTGGCTTATTATACTTAACATGTTGTCTTCCAGTTATATCCATTTTACTTCACATGACAGAGTTTCATTTTTTGTTGCTGAATAATACTCTATTGTGCATATAAACCACATTTTCTTTGTCCACTCATCTGATGGTGGATATCTTGGTTGATTCCATACCTTGGCTATTGTGAATTGTGAATGGCTACCATGAATATGATGGAGCAGTTATCTCTTTTGTACAATTGTTTCTTGTCCTAGGGAACTATACTCAGCAGTGGAATTGCTGGGCATTCATTGTCTTTTGAGTTGCAGGAGGTGGATGTATATTTTAATTTGTTTATGTATTTATTCTAAAGGGACAGAGAGTGAGGGACACCATTCATCTTCTGATCCACTCCCCCAAATAGCTACACTGGCTGGGGCTGGGCCAGGAACTCTGTGCTCTACCATTTTCTCAAGCACAATAGCAAGAAGCTGGGTTGAGAATAGAGCATCCTGCCCTCCTATATCAAATACTAGTGTCACAGATTAGCCTGCTGCTCCACAACGCTAGCTCCTTAACATAGAATTTTAATTCAGGACAGAAATTTTCATGAGATACAGACTTATTTTTCCCTACTTTATGGCCTGTCTTTCCATTTTCTACATAGTACCCTTTGAAGAGAAAAAATTCTGAATTTTGACTATGTTCCATTCTTCAAGTTTTTTTTTTTTTGGGGGGGGGTGGTGGATGGGCTTTATTTTTGGTGTCATATCCAGGGAATCTTTTTATTTGTTTTTTGTTTTGTTTTTGACAGGCAGAGTGGACAGTGAGAGAGAGAGACAGAGAGAAAGGTCTTCCTTTACTGTTGATTCACCCCGCAATGGCCGCTGCAGCTGGTGCGCTGCAACCAGCGCACCACACTGATCCGAAGCCAGGAGCCAGGTGCTTCTCCTGGTCTCCCATGTGGGTGCAGGGCCCAAGCACTTGGGCCATCCTCCACTGTACTCCCAGACCACAGCAGAGAGCTGGACAGGAAGAGGAGCGACCGGGACAGAATCTGGCGCCCTGACTGGGACTAAAACCCGGGATGCTGGCGCCGCAGGCGGAGGATTAGCCTAGTGAGCCGTGGCGCTGGCCATCTATAGATTCTTTTTGGAGAATCGAATGCTTGTAGTTTTAAGTTCCTTTATATTAAAGTGTTAATTTCCTTCTCAGTGAGGGTTCCTCCATTTCTTTCAAGGGGACAGTTGGTATCATAGTGTGTACTTGAAATGGGAGTAATAGGCCTTAATATTCTTAATAAAGTATAAGAAAGGACTTGGAAAAATTTGCCAAAACAAAAAATTAATAACAGAACTTTTAAATTGTGATGATGTTATGCAATGTTAAAATGAAGTCTTACTTGATTAGTAGGTTTACATGCCAAAATTAAACATTTGATATTTCCTATTAATAATACATATAAATACATTATGTGACTACATACTATTTTGAGAGATTTTCCAAATTTAAATCTGGAAGAGAAAAAGAAACCAATGTGCTTTCTTGTTTATGTGTTTAAGTTATGATTTCTTGTTCCTCCTACAACTCTTACAGGTTCCTGTATATAAATTGTAATAATCACATATACCTGTTATGAAAATTGCTTTTAACGATCACATTTTAATCAAGATTTTATTAATTGTAGGTGATAAGAAATATGAGTTTGTAAGCAGAAATGTGTGTCTCTTTAGATCTCTATCACGTGGGACATTGCAAATATAATTTCTATTTACTTTTATTCCTTTGCAATAATTGGTTTTAATGTTAATATAATGGGGATGTCATCTGTTTATAATTTTACTTAATGATAGATAAGATTTGTTTTAGAAAACATTTTTCTTTAGAGAATTTCATAGTTTAAAACTGTGTTCTAGACAAGTTGAATATTATAAATAAGATATGGCCTCTACTCTCATAGATATCCTTTTAAAAGTATTTTTGTGCTTCTTTTATTTTTCTCTTGATTGTTTATTATCTTAAATGTGAGTTTTCTGTGTTAAATAATTATTTTTAATATAGGACATAAGTAAGGTTAGTATTTGATATTATGATTCTGTTTTCAGATTTTCTTCTATTATATGCATGCAATCTATAGTTTAGATTACTTTCAGTCCTAATAGCACCTATTTCCATAGAGTTGAGGTTAAGGAAGGGCAGTGAGAGATAGTTATTGATTGAAGCTGAAAGCTCTATTGTATCTGAATCATAGCTGTCTAAATGACTGATTTTGTGTTTACTTGGCATGAATCAGTAATCATTAAAAATATTTTTCTTTGTTTCCTCAATATTCTACAGTAACGTTCAAAGCAAGTAAAGGTTAGCATTAATGTTTTTAATTCCTAAGACAGCTTTTTTCTAAAATGAGGTTATAGTTAAATCATTTGATAAAATTACAGATTACCTAGGATAACTGGATATATGCATTAACACTGAAATTAGTGAATGGACTTATATTGTTTATGCTCGAAACCAAAAGTTCCAAAAGTTAAATTAATCATTTTTACCCCAGGATCTTGTTTAGTGAAAATTCTCTAATTAGAAAAATTTGCAATACATTTTACAAATATTTTAGAATCTTTTAAATTCAAAAAGCATATTGTGTCATCATTCCTTCCTTTGTTCTTTTGGAAAATTACTTTACAAGAAATTGAAACCTTTTTTCTGATGTTTATTTGTGAATTTTCTGTATTCCAAAAAAAATCACCAGGAAAATTAGCTAAGCTATACATACATGAAAATCACATATGTGTTGTACAATAATTGTTTAATTTCCAGTAACCTTTCTATTTGATATTGACGGAATAATTGAATTAATTCTTTCTTATTCAACAGATTTTTGTCTTTGATATTACATAAAGAACTTTATATTTAATGAAGTTATTGTCTTTTTTCTGTATGTATTATTTTCTATAATGAATGCTTGTAACTTCTAGTCCAATACTTAGAATATTGATAGTGTTAAATACTTTCATAATTAAACATTGACTTGTAATATTTTAAATTTTTAACTTTTTGCTTAATATCACCATATATTTAATCAGTGTTCACATTTCCTAGCTTATCTCTTTCTCTTTCTTTATTGTTTGTTTAAATCAGCATCCAAATAAGTTTCATACATTCCAGTTGATTTAATACTTATTAAATGTATTTTAATTGATTGATTTCCTGTCCATCCACCTTTCACTACAGTGTCCTAGAAATTTATTTACTGAAGAAATCAAATTGTAATGTTTCTCATAGTTTGTTGCTTTGCTTATGCCTATGGTAGTCTTCCTTTATTCTTTTACTTCCTACAAATCAGTAATAGATCTAGAAGTTTAATTACGTGTAGGTATGGTTTTTTACTTCCCAGAAATACTTTATGATTGCTTTTCTGTACTTCAAGAAAAAATAGAAATATTATTTTTTGTTCTTTATTCTTTTATCAGAAGAGTCGTGTAAAGGAAATTTGTCTTCATTTACTGTTTGATTGACTTTCTTACAGGAAAAGCAGGATAAAGTCTTGATATGTCTCTATTTGGTAGTATTCAAAATCATGAATTAGTTTCTTAAAACTCTCCTATGATGAATGAGTAGGTATTTGAAATGAGCAACAGAAGTCACACACTTTAAACATATTTTATGTATTTTTCAATCATCATAGTTATCTCTCTTGATGGTGAAAGTATCCCTTGTTTGGCTTGTGGAAACCTCGGTAAGATAGCCTCTCCGTCATTTTTAATATAACTCTAATCATGCTCTGGTAAGATAAGCTGTTCTAAGTTCATCTTTTCTGAGTACATTTCCTGGCCCCAGCTGGAATCAGCTATTTCTCTAAGGAGCCCCAGTTAATTAACAAAAGAATTTTCAACTTAAAAATATTTCCTCCTTTAAAAATAACTGCTTCCTGATGGATTAAAATTTTGATTTGCTGTAGCTTTGTTTATGTGGTATATGTGAATGGATTTTTTTTTAACTTGCCTACTATCATAGTTAACCATCTGGAATTTTATTTTCCCCTTAAGGAATCTCTATATCTACTATAAGGTTCATCTTTATGATGATGAGCTTTTTTCTCATGGAACTTTAATAATTAACATTATAATACATCTTTGGATTCATACATATATTTATAAAAATGTTCATTATATAATCAGGAAAAAAGATTTATTAAATAATTGTAACTGTGAAATGGTAATTTAAGTCACCTGATTTATGGCTTTATATTTTTCACTTTTTGACTTAAAATTGGTATAAGAATATATACAAACTTATTTTATAAAACAAGATGAGAAAATTAAGGGTAAAACATAATGTTTATAGGTGTTAGGTTGTTAGTACTGTGTGGTTAGTATTTTCTATACTTTGGTTTCATGATTTCTAATTAAGTGTACCTTAACCAAAATAATAGTTTCCAAATGCTTACATAACTAGTTATTAGTTTTATCTCACTGGGATCTCGAAGTTTCTCAGGCTTGGAGATTTCAAACATTTAGAAATATCAGTGCTTGGTTTGTGTCTCAGGAAAATATGTCAAACCAACTAAGAGTTTATTAATAAACTCTTACAATTTATTTTCCTCAGAGATTTAGCTTGAATTTTTGTGCCAGAGGTTACATAGCAGTACTTCACAGGGAGTCTCTGGGGAGAGCAGTAAGTTAGAGGGGCAGGGCAAGGAAAGCATGTGTACTAAGTTGACTCAGTGGAATAACCTATGCCAGATTCTGATTAATGTGTTCAAGAGGGAATGGAGAAATAGTTACTGTACGTCATAAAGTATTGTGATTGGGTATGCACACTAACTTCCAAATCTAACAAATCCTGTTGAACTCAATGTAACCCTCCCCTGGGCTTTGGGGATCTTTCATATCTTGACATTGCCTTTAACTGCCCAGATCCTTAAACCACATTCTCTTTGAGCCCTCTCACAATCTGTTTTTTTTTTTTTTTTTTAAAAAGGATTGTAGTAAGATGACCTGTAGCATGCTGGATTTTGTATGTCTGTGTACACTTGGGTGTGCATGTAGTTATAATCTGATTTGCTTTTTGCTTATAATAGTTGAGTATTGAGAATCTTTTGATGGTATTGTACAACTTCTTGATTTTAAAGATAAGAACACTTCCCAACCAAACTGTAAAATTATGGAGATGTCTAGCCACCATGCCATAGTAACAATTTCTTATTGTTTGTGGCAAAATAAGCGAATCATATTCCTTTACCAATTCATTCATCTTTCACAAAATGTTACTTAGACCTGGCTAGAGCTATTTATTTGCTAACTTTTCAAAGTTAGGCCTTCTTAGACTCTATTGCACACTGAGACTCAGTTAATAATAGTCTTTATCAGTCTTTGTTTAGAAAGAGTGCTCTGTGTGTATGCTACAGGATGTTTTTACTAAATAAAATAATTATTCAGAATTCCCAGTTACAAGTTCAGAATTGAACAATGAAGGAGAGCATCTTCACAGACCCCACATGGTTGAACTGGTGAAATTCAGTGGATCACTTTGTGGTCTTCAGATGTTGTCCTTTTCTTTAGAGTGTCATAGAGAGAGAGAGTCAATGTAGTTTGTAGAGTCATCTTTCTATTCATACTGCACCCTCTAATCCCTTATGGGGCCTTTTATGAAAAAGAAGTTTCGCTAGGTTACTTGACTTCAACTAATTTGAATTCAAATCTGAAAAAATAAGGTATAACCTAGAGTTCTGTGCTTTTTATTTTTAATCAATAAGAGGATACTCTTATCCTGCATCTCAGTGTTTCCACTGGGGTGTTAAAAATTATTTCCATTGGAGTGTCAAAAACTTCACAAAGTCTTAAAGAATGTAGAAATATGTAAGTAAAAGTATACATCACCTCTTTGCACTGCTTTTCCTTTGTACTTTCTGCAATTGATACATATAACAATCTAGATAATTCTTTATAACATTTTTATAACTGTTGTATTCTGTAATACAGATATTTATAATTTACTCATTCTCCTGTTGAGAATTTGAATTGTTTTCAGGATTTTATTTCTCTATAATGCTAAAATGAACATCTTTATGCATATACTCTTAGGCAATTTTTGAGTATTGTTAGCTACAATAGATTTCTGAGGACCAGTTGGTAGGCCAAAGGGTATATATGCACTTAAACAAAACAAAACAAAACAAAACAAAGTAAAGCAAAACCAAAAACCAATCAATGTAGCCAAATTGCCCTCTGGAGAGTAAGAATTAGTTTCTACTGCAGCATGCATTAAGGGCATGTTCTTTCCTCATAACTGTCAACACTGGTAATATAATCTTTGTCTTTTTAATAGGTCGAAAATGGTGCTATTTTTCTCTGTTCTTTTTGAATTCAAACTGCTTCTTGGGTTTTTTGAATTACTCCTGTTTGATTTGTGACTTTGAGAGAATTTTTAGGCTATTGTCAATCAAAGATTCTACTGAACAAAGTAGAAGAATTGAGGAAAAATAACAACAGTATGCTTGCTAGTAGTTAGGAAGAAACTCTTATGTCACTATGCACTTTGTTTGTTTATTTTTTTAAGATTTATTTATTTATTTTAAAGTCAGAGTTACACAGAGAGAGAGGAGAGGCAGAGAGAGCAAGAAAGAAAGATGTCTTCCATCTGCTGGTTTACTTCCCAATTGGCCGCAATGAAAGAGCCGTCTCCAATGCGGGTGCAGGGGCCCAAGCACTTGGGCCATCTTCTACTGCTTTCCCAGGCCACAGCAGAGAGTTGGATCAGAAGTGGAGCAGCCAGGTCTCGAACTGGCTCCCATATAGGATGCAGGTGCTTCAGGCCAGGGCGTTAACATGCTGTGCCACAACACCAGCCCCAGGTCACTATGTACTTTTTCTTATGTGTGTTAAATTTGTTACCTTCATATTTAAATGTCCAAAAGACATCATTTTTCCTTAAATTCATATTTTTATAATTTATACTGAATTTCAAATTTTAGAAAATTAATGATTTAATGGTCAAATATGAGATCATATGTAACATTTGTAAAACTTATAAGTTAAAAATAATAGGTTATTTTTTCTTTCTTTTTTAAAAAGATCTAGTCTTATTTGAGGGTTTTTTATGTTTTTCTCTTTCTCTTTTTTTAAGCCAAAGAGATAATAAACTCTCCAGTGCAGGATCTGTTAAGTTCTATTTGGCACTCCACATAATCTTCTATAGTCCTTAGTAACGGTCTGATTTAGGCTGACTTACAGTCAAGTATTGGACATTGACATTGAATGTTGATATTCTGTAAATTCATGAAGGGAGTTTATTTATTTAAGAAGTTTCATAATTTCAAATTTGAAGAAGCCATGTCTTAATGGTATTTTTCCAAATGTAGTTGACTTTTTGTTCCTCTGAAGCTAAATTATTAATTTTGTGAAATATTTTTTTTATTTATTTTTTTAAACTTTTATTTAATGAATATAAATTTCCAGTGTACAGCTTATGGATTACAATGGCTTCCCCCTCCCATAACTTCCCTCCCACCCGCAACCCTCCCCTCTCCTGCTCCCTTTCCCCTTCCATTCACATCAAGATTCATTTTCAATTATCTTTATATACAGAAGATCAATTTAGTATATATTAAGTAAAGATTTCAACAGTTTGCACCCACATAGAAACACAAAGTGAAACATACTGTTTGAGTACTAGTTATAGCATTAAATCACAATGTACAGCACATTAAGGACAGAGATCCCACATGAGGAGCAACTGCACAGTGGCTCCTGTTGTTGACCCAACAAATTTTTTTTTTAACTTTTATTTAATGAATATAAATTTCCAGTGTACAGCTTATGGATTACAATGGCTTCCCCCTCCCATAACTTCCCTCCCACCCGCAACCCTCCTCTCTCCCGCTCCCTCTCCCCTTCCATTTGCATCAAGATTCATTTTCAATTCTCTTTATATACAGAAGATCAATTTAGTATAAAGATTTCAAAAGTTTGCACCCACATAGAAACACAAAGTGAAACATACTGTTTGAGTACTAGTTATAGCATTAAATCACAATGGACAGCACATTAAGGACAGAGATCCCACATGAGGAGCAAGTGCACAGTGGCTCCTGTTGTTGACCCAACAAATTGACACTCTAGTTTATGGCGCCAGTAACCATCCTAGGCTGTCGTCAGGAGTTGCCAAGGCTATGGAAGCCTTCCAAGTTTGCCGACTCTGATCATATTTAGACAAGGTCATAAAAGACAGAGTGAGGATAGTAACCAATGATCCTAAGAGTGGCATTTACCAGGTTTGAACAATTATACAGCATTAAGTGGGGAAGAGGACCATCAGTACACACAGGTTGGGAGTAGAGCCATTGGTGGTAGAGTAGAGGTTATGATTACAAAGGAATGAGGCCCAAGTGCACTAGACAGGGCCTAGAACAAAGGACAGAGTCATTATTAGAGGAGCTAAGAAAGGTGCTGTCTAAGCTACAAGTAATTTTTCTGATTGAGAGGCAAATAGAACCTGATAGAAGGGGCTTGATAATAATCTGGTGGGCTTTAGGCCTTGTAAATTCAGAGGCCCAGACCTATCTATCTCTTCACATGGGGTATATCCTAAAAGAGGTGTGAACCTCCTAGGGGAAGGCACTCTGTTGACTTTCATTACTTGGCTGGACTGGGAGGAGAGCTGGCCAGGTAAAGGCAGGTGGCATCTCTAACAAGAAATTTACAGTTCTGCCTGCAATGTTGCTGATCCTACTTGACCATCCCCTCAGCTGCAGTGGTCACTTTGGAAGTTGGGCTGAGTGAAGGGCTTTTCAGCTTAGAGCCAATAAGATCTGTGGCTCTGACCTGGGCATCCTTCGACTCCAGGGCAGGTCCATTTCCAGTGATCCAACTCTTGGCAGAGCTGCCAGGGCTCTTCACATGCTGACTTCTGCTGAAGCCCAGGCTTACCACATTGAAAGCCACTGCAGTGGACTGGCCTGTTGGGTCTCCTTGAGGGCAGATCACTGTACAGATCAGCCATTAATAGGCCTGCCACCCATTGCTTCTGATGCCGAGCTTTCTTTTCCTCCTGGTTTGTGTTAAAGCAGACCAGAGGATGCAAGTCAAGGGAGTGCCCGTGTCCCATCTCTAATCTTCGGTGGCCTGAACTACAAGTCTATAGTCACAGGCATGTTCTGTAGTAGTTTTTCTAAGGTAGACAATGCCCATGAGGAAAATTATATTCTCACTTTAAAACTTTCTTTCCCTTTGGTCTGAAAGGGAGGTTTTTTCTACTTACTGTATACTTCGCTGATGGCGAAGTGAATCTAGCTATGAGATTATTATTTAAGTTCTTATTTTGGCTATGCTATTGCAGAAAAATGTTAGCCATCTCTTTCATAAGGTCTAAAGATTAAATTGTGCATCCTACAGATTCCTTCATAATAGAATTAGTTTCCTACCTTGAAGAGAATAGAGAAATGAAAGAACAAGTTGGGCTTAGAATAGAGAAATGAGGGAGCAAGTCCTAGATCGCTTGCTGACAATAGCAATATCACATGAATACTTAGCAAACAGTTTCAACCATTAGATAACAACTTAAGAAAACATTTACCAGAAGGTCCAATGCCTTCTATAAATTTTAAGAATCATGTATTGAAAACACCTCTTAAATATCTAACATGGTGTAGTTTGTTTAGCCAGTAAACTTAAGCACAACCATCTAAAATGTTTTTAGTTTCTTTCTACCAACAAGTCTAAAACATATGATACACAGATTCAGGTCCCACGAATTAAAATGTATCTTTGATTGATTTTATGATCAGCTTGAGTCTTTGTTAGCAACAATGCTATGCTGCTTTCCATCTTTGAAATGTTTTTCTTTTTTTCTCAACATTTATTTTTATTTATTTGAAAGGCAGAGTTACAGAGAAAGAGAGAGGAAGAGACAGAAAAATCTTTCATCTGCTGGTTCACTCCCCAAAATGCCACATTAGCCAGAGCTGGTCCAGACCAAAGCTGGAAGCCAGGAGTTTCTTCTGGGTCTCCCACATGGCTGGCAGGAGCCCAAGCACTTGGGTCATCTTCTGCTGCTGAACCAGCTGGAATGCCAGCATCACAGATGGCAGCTTAATTGGCTATGCCAAAACTCAGGCCCAGCAATATTTTTCTTTGATATTTCTGATGCTTCCTGTAGTGTGCTCAGGGAATTCAAAGTAATCTTTTTTTTTAAAAACTTTTATTTAATGAATATAAATTTCCAAAGTACAGCTTATGGGTTACAATGGCCTCCCCCCCCCCCCATAACTTCCCTCCCACCCGCGACCCTCCCCTTTCCCACTCCCTCTCCCCTTCCATTCACATCAAGATTCATTTTCAATTTTCTTTATATACAGAAGATCAGTTTAGTATATATTAAGTAAAGATTTCAACAGTTTGCCCCCACATAGCAACACAAAGTGAAAAAATAGTGTTGGAGTACTATAGCATTAAATAACAGTGTACAGCACATCAATGACAGAGATCCTACATGATATTTTTAAAAAATTAATTAATTTTCTATGCCATTTCCAATTTAACACCAGGTTTTTTTTTTTTCATTTTCAATTATCTTTATATACAGAAGATTGATTCAGTATATTCTGAGTAAAGATTTCATCAGTTTGCACCCACACAGAAACACAAAGTGTAAAAATACTGTTTCAGTACTAGTTATAGCATCACTTCACATTAGACAACACATTAAGGACAGTTCCCACATGAGATGTAAGTACACAGTGACTCCTGTTGTTGACTTAACAATTTAACACTCTTGTTTATGGCGTCAGTAATCTCCCTAGGCTATAGTCATGAGTTGCCAAGGCTATGGAAGCCTTTAGGGTTCGCCGACTTTGATCTTATTCCGATAGGGTCATAGTCAAAGTGGAAGTTCTCTCCTCCCTTCAGAGGAAGGTACCTCCTTCTTTGATGGCCCTGTTCTTTCCACTGGGATCTCACTCGCAGAGATCTTTCATTTAGGTCTTCTTCTTTTTTTTTTTTTCCAGGGTGTCTTGGCTTTCCATGCCTACAATACTCTCATGGGCTCTTCAGGCAGATCCAAATGCCTCAAGGGCTGATTCTGAGGCCAGAGTGCTATTCAGGACATCTGCCATTCTGAGTCTGCTGTGTATCCCTCTTCCCATGTTGGATCGTTCTCTCCCTTTTTGATTCTATCAGTTAGTATTAGCAGACATTAGTCTTGTTTGTGTGATCCCTTTGACTCTTAGACCTATCAGTGTGATCAATTGTGAACTGAAATTGATCACTTGGACTAGTGAGATGGCATTGGTACATGCCATCTTGATGGGATTGTATTGGAATCCCCTGGAACATTTCTAACTCCACCATTTGGGGCAAGTCCGATTGAGCATGTCCCAAATTGTACATCTCCTCCCTCTCTTTTTCCCACTCTTATATTTAACCCGGATCACTTTTCAGTTAAAATTTAAACACCTAAGAATAATTGTGTGTTAATTACAGAGTTCAACCACTAGTACTAGAACAACAATAACAACAACAACAAAAAATACTAAAAAGGATAAAGTATTACATTGTTTATCAACAGTCAGGACAAGAGCAAAGTAATCTTATGAGCTTCCATAAGTTCAGAGTATAAATTTTCTGTAGAAGCCACCATACCATATAAAAAATTCTAGGGGTGGGCCTTTTGCCTCGTAGTTCAGATGTTGATTAAGATGCCTGTGTCCCATATTAGAATGCCTGCTTTTAAGTCCTGGGTGTGGCTCCAGATTACAGCTTTCTCCTAATAGGCACCTGGAAAGCAGCGGGCAAGGCTCATGTGGTTGGGTCCTTGCTATCTACCTGAGAGATCTTGATTTGAGTTTGGTTCCTGGCTTAGTCTGGCCCAGCCCTGGCTGGTGTAGGTTTTTGGAGAATGAACCAGTGGATGGGATTTCTCTCTGTCTTTGTCTGTCTCTGTCTCTCTCTTTCTCTGCATCTTAAATGAAAAAAAAAAAAGAGAAAAAAAGCAAATCAAACTTGATATTGCACACACATATTTTATATGCTTTCTAACATCAGTTCTAGCCTTTTAATATGCTTTGTTCCCTAGTTATCCTATCCCATTTTGTTCATTTTGACTTGATTTGTTCTGATTTTTGTTTGTTTGTTTGTTTTGTTTTGTTTTCTGTACACTCTTTTTAGCCACACCATAAATTTCTAGAGGACAGGGGATATTTTCATTATTCTTTGAGTTATGTAAAAACTTGCATGCTTCTAATACCTTATTTCTATAATTGTATAAAGTACAATTTTAAAAAAAATTCTAGTTTTAGATTGGTGGTAGGTATACTTTTTAATGGTATAACCATGAGACTATTTTCTCTAATATACTGGTTACACTCAACCTTCCTCACACTTCTCTTCCAGGCATCCCAGGCATTCTTAGACATTTTGTAATCATTATAAACATGTTGAGAGTTTGTACAGTGGCAAGGATGACAGATAGAATATGTTGTTATGGGTAGCATCCTTCTGATAATGTTTGTTTGGAAAAATATTTATAGGAAGTATGCATTGTGAAACTATTAAAACAGATTTAAAAAAATCATTTGGCAAGACCAAAAGATAGAGTAGCAGATACAGAATTATACTTTTTCTTTGTAAATAAATCATGCAGAACCAGGAACTGCTATTATAAATTTGTGTGTCTTGATTTCTAAAAACACTGTCTTACAAAACCACATGTGCTTTATTTTATAAACTTGTCAGATAAGAACAATTGATTTACTCAAATTCTTGCTTGTTTACAGATATTCTCCAGACTTCAAAGCTCTTGCTACACCCTGATAAACATAATCAGCATCTTTATGAAGTTCTGTCACTGCCTAATTCCAGTTTATCTTTGGCTGCTGTCTGTGGGGATTATTATAGATAATGCTGTGGAAAATAAGGAGACCATCTGGTGGTGATGGTAGTGTTGGGGATGGGGAAGAATTTTTAGTAAGAATCAAGCAAACTTTTTAAATAACTTTTTCTTTTTCTTTTTTTTTTTTGATGGTGTTTTAGTAATTGGAAAAATTGAAGCTTTTGAAAACACTTAGAAATCTTTTAGAATTTGTGAGTTTTTTTTTTTTTTTAAGAGAACCCTGTAGGCATTCACTTGCTATCACCATTAGACTGAGTTATCTTACTTGAAAAAAAAAAAAAGCTTTGAAGAACTGACAATTTGAGTTAACATTAAGGAGGATAGGATTCATGTCAAGGAGCTTCCTGAAGGTTACCTGTATGACAAAGCAGAAGATCCTGAAAGAAAGTGACCTGAAAAAAAGATAGCAGCAGATGATCTGTTTATTTCTGTTGTAGTTTATGTTGTCCTACCAATGAAGTTGATATTATTTATTTGCTTTGTGTATCACCAATTTTCAGATAATATATTTACATACGGATTTGCAACATTGTCATATCCTTTATTATTCCATGCTTAAGTTAACTGATTTATAAGATAACTTTTTATGAATCTTGGAAATCCCTCTAAAATCACAGTATGGCCTATTAAAAGAGCCATTAAAGGAGATTGCTGTAATTTTCTCAGCAATGAGTACTGCAGAAACTAAATTGACATTTTTGCTGGCCAACTATTCAGAAATTGTCCTTGTTCTCTAGAGTATTAGTTGTCTATAGTCATTTTGCTTCATTTGATTCTGTATAAATGGATTATATCTCAGTTCATTTGAGACCTGGCTTTTGCTTAGTCTGCCTGTATGTTTTTTGTCAACAAAATAATATATATTACATAACCAAATGTTTTCTTTTCTCTCGTATTATGAAGATAGTTCTCTTTTTAAATTTTTAAAAATTTTTTTATTTTTATTTATTTTTTTGACAGGCAGAGTGGACAGTGAGAGAGAGAGAGACAGAGAGAAAGGTCTTCCTTTGCTGTTGGTTCACCCTCCAGTGGCTGCCACAGCCAGTGCACTGCGGCCAGCGCACCGCACTGATCCGAAGCCAGGAGCCAGGTGCTTATCCTGGTCTCCCTTGGGGTGCAGGGCCCAAGCACTTGGGCCATCCTCCACTGCAGTCCCTGGCCACAGCAGAGAGCTGGCCTGGAAGAGGGGCAACCGGGACAGAGTCCGGTGCCCTGACCGGGACTAGAACCCAGTGTGCTGGCGCCGCAGGTGGAGGATTAGCTTATTGAGCCGCGGCGCTGGCCCAGATCCTTCTCTTTTTTAAAAAAAAAGTACCCATTTTTTATTTTTACATAAAACTAAATGGTGTGAGTGATGAAATTTCTTCAGGATTAAGACTATTCACTCATGTATTATTTCAGTTTAATAACTGACCTCCTTTTCTTGTATAAATCCAGTTGGATTAAAGTATCGAAACTCAGTCATTTTTAGCTATTATTTAACAGCATGTTTTACAGTCATTTTACCTTGCAAAAATTCATTGATGCAGTTTCCAACAGAATTTATAAAAGTAATTTGAAATTTGATTCATAACTCACTATTGCTTAACATTAATAATAGATTTGGAAGTCTGTGAACAATAGTGTTTGTTTTTTTAACAGAATGGATTTTTTACAATGTTTGTATAGTATATTCCCCATCAAATGGAAATTCCTCTATGCTGCAGTTTTATTTCATTCTTTTTTTAAAAATTTTTGACTGGTATGATCATTTAGAAAAGACAGTACCTGCCATGTTGATAATACCTTCACTGTATAAAAGTATTTTTTCATTTTTTTTTTCATTTTACTTTCATCCCACAGTGTTTATTAACTAAAGAGAACTGCATCATTTTCTGCTTTAGATTACTGAGGAGAGGGCTTTTTAGAAGTGGATAATTAGTGTATTCTGATAAATACAGTTAAATTATTTTTTCTCCTATATCTTTTAGTGCAACTGTCTTAAATACCTTGTAACATATTTTGAGATTTATTTTTACTTAGCAGGACCTAATTGTATCATACATGAGTGTAACTTATGTAACCTGTGCTTTTTGTGTAGGATTCCCAAAATTAATTTATATTAAAATAAATGATTTTTTTTTTTGCCATGCCGAGTTAGACAATGAGAGAGAGAGAGACAGAGAGAAAGGTCTTCCTTCCCTTGATTCACTCCCCTAATGGCCGCCATGGCCGGCGCTGTGCCAATGCGAAGCCAGGAGCCGGGCACTTCCTCCCGGTCTCCCAAGCGGGTTCATGGACCCAAGCACTTGGGCCATCCTCCACTGCACTCCGGGGCCACAGCATAGAGCTGGACTGGAAGAGGAGCAGCCCAGGGTGCCGGCACTGCAGGCAGAGGATTAGCCTAGTGAGCCAGGCAGCTGACCTTAAAATACATGATTTTAACTTGTTTACTGCCAATTTCATATTAATTTTTTTTCTTGTGGAAAACTTTAGCCATATGCTAAAGACAAAAGAGTAGTATCAAGAACTCTCATATCTCCATTACTTACATTCTACTTTTTTTTATATTTAAGCTCTTGGTTTCTAATTTTTAGTCATGTAATGTTTGAAGCATGATTCCATTATTGGTTATTACAGCAAAACTTATTTAAAGGCCATGGTTTTTAATATCTTTATCATTCAGTAGACTTTCATCTACAATTGGTCTATTTCAGGATTTTCTTTTTTCATTTGTCTGTGTCTGCCAACACCATTGTAGTTATAGCAGCTGCTGTGAGAAAATCTTAGTCAAAATAAATTTAACAGAGTTAATTTGTGTAAAGAACAATTCATGAATCAAACAGCACTCAGAACCAGAATCAGTTTAGAGAGCTCCCTCTGCCATGTGAGCTGTGAGTTTTATAGGTAGAATACAGGAGTTAGGTATAGAAGTAGCTTGATTGGTTGCAGGTTAAGTATTTGCCTTCTTGGGACATGGTTTGATTAGTTATAGCCAGTTATGACTGAAGCTTGACTGCTTATGATTGGTTGAGACTTGGCTGTTCGTTAAAAAATGTACTCCTAAGTTAGGTTTCATTTAGTTATGTAGGGACCCAAAGTAGGAGACAGCCTGAGACCAAATTTAATTTTACAAGCTGTTTAATTTGTTTTAATATCTGGGAAGAACCACTTATTTACTTATTCTTGAAGGTTTTCCTGACAGTTTGACTTACTTGACATTCATAATCAACTTGTCTAGATTCATAAGGGGAAAAAGTATAGAATTTTCATTTAATTCAGGTTAAATGTAAGAGTTAACTTAGGGAGTGTTGGCATTATTATTATATAGAGTCTTCTTGTAAGTGTGGTGTGTCTTTCCATTAGCTCAGATATATGTTACTATCTTCTAGGAATGTTTTATTGTTTTCTTTATGGAGGTTTTTGGGCATATCTTTCAAGTTTACAGTAGCATTTTATAATCTTTTTGTTATCATTAAAAGGTCATCACTTTATTATTATCACTAATTGGGATTTCTTTATTTAGATGAAAACTTAATTTTCCTTTGTTCATTTTATAACCTGTTTTTCTGTAAAGATCTTTTTGTTGTTGTTGTTGTCGCTAGCTGTTTTTAAAATTCCTTTGGTGTTTCTAAATATAGATCATCAGTACATGGTTTTACCTGTACCTTTAAGATACTTTTTCCTTTTTGTGTTTTCTCTTGCTTAATTGCTGTGGTTAATACCTGAAACACAGATTTAAAGTGAAATGGATGTGCAGTGGTCATCTTTGCTTATTGCTGGTATTAGTGCTGCCATTAAGTAGCATGTTGGTTTTTGAGCTAAGGTAGGAGTGTGTGTGTGTGTGTGTGTGTGTGAGTGAGAGAGAGAGAGAGAGAGAGAGAGAGAGATAGTAAGCACATTTCTGTTAAAATGTTTTAAAAATGATTTCTCAATATATTTAAAAAGATTATTCAAAAGGCAGAAAGAGGAGCAAGAGAGAGAGAGAGACACTTTCCATTTGCTGTTTCTTCCCCAAATGCCAGCAATAGTTGGTCCTGAGCCATGCTGAAGCCAGGAGCCAGAAACTCAGCAATATCTCCAGTGCTGGACAATAGGAACCTAAGTACTTAAGCCATCATCTGCTGCCTCCCAAGAACAGTATCATAAAGGTGGACCAAAAGTGGAAGTGGGAGTCAATCCTAAGTGCAGGCATCCCAGGTGGCCACGTAACCCACTATGCCACAATCTCTCCCCTGATGAGTGTTTTTTTTTTTTTTAACATGAATGTTGAGTCTTATCAAATCCTTGTTCAAACCTAGAGATAATCATATGATTTTCCCCTAAGATTTCCCAGTTTAAGGTACTTCTTTAATAGCTTTCATAATATTAGACCACCTATAAAAACTGTACTTAGTCCTTGTAGAATACTTAAAAAGAATTGTATAAAAATGAAATTGAAACTGTGAATTTATTTTGTTACAAAATATTGTTCAGGATATGATGCTTTAGGAAAAACTATGTATAGGTTTTAGAATTGTTTTTGCCCCAAATACTTAGAATTAAATTTTTCTGTGATCTTTTTGACGTACTCTTGTGTTAGAAATTATCCTTAAATGTTTTGACTTAAAGCTGCAGACTTTTATTATGTCACCATTTTAGAGGCTCAGGAATTTGAGGAAGACACTTTGCCTGGGCTTCTGACTCAAGGTCTCTTATGAGGTTGCATGTAACAAGGCAGCAGTCATTTAAAGGCTTGTTTGGGACTGGAAAATTTGTTCCCAAAATGCCTCACTCATAGCTGTTGATGGAGGACTAATTCCTCAGTGACTGTAGTTAGGCCTCATTTCCTCACTGTGTTGATCTTCCCATAAGTTTGCTTGAGTTATCTTTAAGGCATGTCAGCCACCTTTCCCCAGAGTGAGTGTTCTAAGAGAAGGTGAAGAGAAAGTGATATTTTTTGTGTTCTACCATTAGGAGACAAACACCTACATTTCTGTCCTGTTCTACTCAATAGAAGTGATTTGCTAGCAATAGCCAACAGGGGAGAGGAATTAGCTTTTTCTATGAAGCGGGGAGCAGAAATAATTTGTGGAATATATTTTAAAATCATTGCAATAATATGATTAAAAATTCCTATTTGGGGCCATAGCAGGTTGGATTGTACTCTGCAGTGCCTGCATCCCATATGTGTGCCAATTCAATTCCCAGCTTCTCCACTTCTGATCCAGCTTCCTTCTAATGTGCCTGGGAAACCAGTGGAGAATGAGCCAAGTACTTGGGCCCCCTGCACCCATGTGGGAGACCTGGAAGAAGCTCCTAGCCCCTGGGTTTTATTGGTCCAGCTCCATTCCAACTTTATGGCCATTTGGGGAGTGACCAGCAGATGGGAGCGCTTTCTCTCTCTCTCTGTTACTTTGCCTTTCAAATAAATAAGTAAATCATTAAATATTTCTTGTTTTAGTTTATTATTTGGGATTTTTGCAGCAATGTTAATAAATGTACATCTGCAGTTTCTTTTTAATGAGACAGTTTTTAGATTTTGGGATTAGGTTTGTACTCACTTTACAAAAATAACTTGAAAGCTTTTCTTATTTTTCCGTTCTTTTTGCAGTAGTTTCAACTAGCATTGGGAGTTTATACTTATTGAAAATATGTTAGCATTCTCCCACAAAATCCAGACCCTGGACATTTTTGTTGAGAGCTCTATTGCAACTTTTTCTTTGTTTCAGAATGTTTGATATGTAGATTTTTTGTCTCTTCTACTACCATTTCTGGCACCGATTTTAGGTTGTTTTTTTTTGTTTGTTTGTTTTTTTGTTTTTTAAGGATCAATTTCCAAAGTCAATTCATACTCAGAAGATGTACCCCTTGTGTTGGTGCTCTAAGTCAGTGGAAATAAAAGTGAAATTATTTACGTATTTTGCTATAGACATACCTCAGAAATTTGCTAGTTCTTTAAGCATAACTAAATTTTTCATTTGCATGATATGTTTTAATCTGTAGTTGAAGGCACTGATAAATAGTTGAATATAAGCAAATATAAGGGTTTTCACAAAACCAAATATGTATTTCATTTGTATTGTATGTGCTGTTTGAAGATATATACAGAAGACCAACTCTATATTAAGTAAGGATTTCAACAGTTTGTAGAAATACACACACACACACACACGATGTAAAAAGTACTGTTTGAGAACAAGTTTTGCAGTTAATTTCATAGTACAACTCATTAAGGACAGAGGTCCTACATGGGGAGTAAGTGCACAGTGACTTCTGCTGTTAATTTAACAATTAACACTCTTATTTATGACCTCAATGATCATCCGAGGCTCTTGCCATGAATTTCCAAGGCTATGGAAGCCTTTTGTGACCACAGACTCCATCAGAATTCAGACAGGGCCGTATGCAAAGTGGAAGTTTGCCCTTCAGAGAAAAGTACATCCTTCTTTGATGGCCCCTTCTTTCTACTGGGATGTCATTCCTATAGATCCTTCATGTAGGATGTTTTTGCCACAGAGTCTTGGCTTTCCTTGCCTGCATTGCTCTCATGGGCTTTTCAGCCACCTACAAATACCTTAAGGGCTGATTCTGAGGTCAGAGTTTTACTTAAAGCAGTTGTCATTCTATGAATCTGCTGTGTGCACTGCTTCCCATGTTGAACATTCCCTCCTTTTTAATTCTGTCTATTGTTATTACCAGGCACTGGATGCTATTTATATGCTCTCTTTAATACTTAATGCTATCTATAAGTTCACTTTAACAATTAAGATGGAATTTATAGCTTTACAGTTCGAAACTTCCTTCTCCCTCTCTTATTCTCACTCTTATTTTTTACTGAGACCTATTTTCAATTGACTTTATATATGAATATATATGATTAACTCTTTTAAGTAAAGAGTTCAACATATAGTATGAAGAAGAGAAAAGAAAGGAAAAAAATAAATGAAAAAATAAAAATAAAAAACTGTTCCTCGACAGTCAAGACAAGGGCTGTTCAGGTGATTGTTTCTCAAAGTGTCAGTTTAGCTTTTTCAGCTTTCATTTTAGGTGTGCTATTAGTTCTCACAGATAAGGGAGAACATACAGTATTTGTCCCTTTGGGAGTGGCTTATTTCACTAGGTATGAAGTTTTCCAGGTTGGTCCATTTTGTTGCAAATGAACAGATTTCTTTCTTTCTTTCTTTCTTTCTTTTTTTTTTTTTACTTCTATGTAGTATTCCATAGTGTACATATCTCATAATTTCTTTATCTAGTCTTCAGTTGATGGGCATTTAGGTTGATTTCATGTTCTAGCTATTGTGAATTGAGCTGCAATAAACATTGAGGTGCAGATAGCTCTTTTGTTTACTGATTTCATTTCCCTTAGGTAAATTCCCAGGAGTGGAATGGCTGAGTCACGTGGTAGGTCTTTATTGAAATTTTGAGGTATCTCCAAACTGTCCTCCTTAATGGCTTTACCAGTTTACATTCTCACCAATAGTGGATTAGGCTACCTTTTTCCCCACATCCTCTCCAGCATTTGTTGTTTGTTGATTTCCTTATAAGAGCCATTCTAACTGGAGTGAGGTAAAATCTCATTGTGCATTTCCCTGCAGCTAGTGATCCTAGCTGTCAAATTTTTTCATGTGGCTGTTGGCCATTTGGATTTCCTCTTTTGAAAAATGCCTGTTCATTTTATTTTCCCATAGAGCTAAATATTAATGAGACTCCAAGTATCAGACTATTTTCATTGGGTAAAAAGTATTGAAAAGGAGTCCTTTTTGGAAGGTGGTAGGGGGATAATTGTTAATCATTACTAAGTGCCCTGGGAATAGTTATTAAGCTTTTGATATTGTTTCTATGTCATTAAGAGACTCTGGATTCTCTTTTAATTGTATAAAAGAGAAGTAGGAACTGTGGCCTGTGTTGTGGCTTAGCAGGTTAAGCAGATGTCCTGGATGTTCTGCTTCCTGTCCAACTCTCTGCTAATATACCTGGGAGAGAAGAAGAAGTACTTGGGCCCCAGCCACTCACAAGGCAGGCCAGGATGAAGCTCTGAGCTGACTCCGGCCACCTCCCGGCTATTGCAACCACAAAGGCAGTAAATCAGCATATGGTAGACCTTCCTCTCTTTCTCTGTAAATCTGTCTTTTGAACACATAAATAAATCTTAAAAAAGAGAAGTAAAAGAACTCAGTTTCCATTCTTCAGCAGGTTCAAATTGAAGTGTTCACTAGTGTAAAGAATCATATACTTGTTTTGAATTTTCAGTAGGTCTATGTTCCTGCCAAGTGATAATAGATACTCATTAAATTTCTATTTAATTCCTATATATTGAAACACTGCTGTGGAATATGATAAAGCTTATTTGCAGTAAAACATATCTTTTTTTGTTCCATTTACTGGTAGGGCAGGTAAATGTAATAATGTTCAAATTCTGACATTTGTACTTAGTCTGAATTTTCATAAAAGTTGTGTATTAGCTAAACATATCTAAATGAGTCTGCTACTGTGTAAATTTTAAGCCTTTTAGTGGTTTTTACTTACCTTTCAGTTACTGAAAAGGGAGCTGTCTTCACATAAAAGAGGACATTTTTCCTGCTCAGCTTAACAAAAAATTTGGTAAATGTAGATCTTTGTTGAGTGAAGAGCTGAGAAAGCTGCTCTTACTTGCACATAGTCTTAAAACCAACAGATTACTGCCACAGGACAACTGGCAGCTGTGGTTGAGCTTACGGAGCACTATCCCGCATGCTAAAGTCTGCAACATGTTTGCCCAGCTAACTGCCTGCGATTCTGCAGATTTTAAAAAAGGATATCCCAAATCCTTTAGTGAGGAAAGACTTTTGAGATTTTCTCCCATTATAATATGTCATCTTATTTGCCACTATTTATTTATTTTTAATTTTTTTTAGTTTTTTAAAAAAGATTTATTTATTTATTTATTTGAAATTCAGAGTTACACAGAGAGAGGAGAGGCACAGAGAGAGAGAGAGAGGTCTTCCATCCAATGGTTCACTCCCCAATTGGCCACAATGACCGGAGCTGTGCCGACCTGAAGCCAGGAGCCAGGAGCTTCTTCCATGTCTCCCATGTGGGTGCAGGGGCCCAAGGACATGGGCCATCTTCTGCTGCTTTCCCAGGCCATAGCAGAGAGCTGGATTGAAAGTGGAGCAGTCGGGTCTTAAACTGGTGCCCATATGGGATGCCGGCGCTTCAGGCCAAGGCGTTAACCCACTGTGCCACAGTGCCAGCCCTAAGATTTTTTTTTTTTCAGTTTTTAACAGTTTCAACATTTTTCAGAGATACAATTCTTAAAAACAATGATATTTCTTTTCTCCCTACCTCCTTTTCTACCCTCCTACTCTGCCTCTGTTTTCCTTTTCTCCTATCATGTTTTCACTTTGGAGATAACATATCTCTAATTTATGTTATAGTTAGGACTTAATGCTTCACTAAAAGTAAAAAAAAGAAAAAAGAAAAGGAAAGAAAAAGACCCTAGTTCAGTGGAAATACAGGCCAGGGCTACAAACAATAATCAAATGGAAAAATGACCATTTTACCATTATGCAATAAATTTCAAAATAATCACAGATCATTAAAACTATAGTAGTATAACATTCTTTTTTTAAAGATTTATTTATTTGAAAGGCAGAGTTACAGAGAGGGAGAATCAGAGAGAGAGAGAGAGAGAGAGAGAGAGAGAATCTTAAATCTGCTGGTTCATTCCCTGAGCTGTGCATATCTGAAACCAGGAGCCAGGAGCTTCTTCCAGGTCTCCTGCACGGGTGCAGGGGCCCAAGGACTTGGGCCATCTTCTACTGCTTTCCCAGGCCATAGTAGAGAGCTGGATCAGAAGTGGAGCAGCTGGGACTCTAACCGGCACCCATATGGGATGCAGATGCTACAGGCAGTGGCTTTACCTGCTATACCACAGTGTCGGCCCCTAGTATAATGTTCTCCCCCCCCCCCCACAGGTAGAGTTAGACAGTGAGAGAGAGAGAGAGAGACAGAGACAGAAAGAAAGATCTTCCTCTTTCTATTGGTTCACCCCGCAAATGGCCACTATGGCCGGCCACTGCACTGATCCGAAGCCAGGAGCCAGGTGTTTCTCCTGGTCTCCCATGGGGTGCAGGGCCCAAGCACTTGGGCCATCCTCCACTGCCTTCCCGGGCCATAGCAGAGAGCTGGACTGGAAGAGGAGCAACTGGGACAGAATCTGGTGCCCCAACCGGGACTAGAATCTGGGGTGCCGGCGCCGCAGGCAGAGGATTAGCCTAGTGAACCTTGGCGTCAGCCTAGTATAACATTCTTAACCATTAATTTGACAAAGGTATAAAACAAAGTTTGACAAAACTGTATTGGCATCAATACCAATACACATAGGCATTTCTTTCTTTTTTAGATTTTGTTATTTTTTTCTTTTTAAATATTAGCTCCCACATAAAAAGAAGATGTGGTATTTGTCTTTCTGTGTACAGCTTACTTCACTCTACAACTCCAGTTGCATCCAGCTTGCAAATGGTAGACTTTCTTTTTTTATAGCTGAATAATAGTCCATTGTACATATATGTCACATTTCTCTATCCATCTGATGATGGACACCTTGGTTGATTTCAAATTCTGGCTATTGTGAACAGTTCTGCTATAAACATGGTGGTGCATGTATCTCTGTCACAATCTGTGCAGGTCTTTTAGCTATATACCCAGAAGTGGGATTGCTGGATTATATGGAAGTCTATTTCTAGTTCTTAATTCTCCGTAGTGTTTTCCACAGTGCCACTATTTATGTATTTCATATTTATTTATTTGAATTCAAAATGACAGAGACAGAGGCAGAGAGAGCGATCTTCCATCCACTGGTTCTCTCCCCAATGGCTGCAACAGTTGGGACTGGGCCAGGCCAAAGCCAGGAGCCAGGAACTTCATCTGGGTCTCTTACTTGGGTGCAAAGGCCCAAGGATTTAGGCCATTTTCCACTGCTTCCCAAGGCACATTAACAGGGAACTGGATTGGAAGCAGAGTAGCCAGGACTTGAACTGGCACCTATAGGGGATAACAGTGCTGCCAGTGATAGCTTAACCCAATGTGCCATAGCAACAGCTCCCACAATTTATTTTTATAGTTTAGCTTCTTATAGTTCCACTTTTTTTTGTTTGTTTGTTTATTTGACAGGTAGAGTTATAGACAGTGAGCGAGAGAGACAGAGAAAGGTCTTCCTTCCATTGGTTCACTCCCCAAATGGCTGCAATGGCCGACGCTGTGCCGATCTGAGGCCAGGAGCCAGGTGCTTCCTCCTGGTCTCCCATGCGGGTGCAAGGGCCCAAGCACTTGGGCCATCCTCCACTGCCCTCCTGGGCCACAGCAGAGAGCAACTGGGACTAGAACCAGTGCCCATATTGGATGCCGGTGCCGCAGGCAGAGGGTTAACCAAGTGAGCCACAGTGCTGGCACTTTCTTAAAGAAGAATAAGTGCATACAAATGTATATAAGAATATATATTAAATGCATTTGATTATAATAAAATGTATAAGCTAAAGTACCCATAAAAACTGTGATAAAAATAATTGCTTTCTTATTCATAATATACTGTATTGAACAGATTTCCCTTCTCCCTACATATTCTCTTTCAACCTTCCAGAATTCTCTCTGAAGTAACTGGTTGCTGTGAGTATGGAATAAAGACAGAAGGGAAAACCTAACACAGTGTATTTAAAGGTCTTATTGAAGTCAGTGACTATAAATCAATGTGTCCCATTTCTACAATGAAGTATCCACAATATAGAACAAGTCACATGTGATGTGACATTGTTTTAAAAAATATTTAGGTATTTTGTGAATTTTTGATACTGCATCATTCAGCTTTTTCATAATGCTATAAGTAGATGAATTCCATCTTCTTAGCAATGTAATATATGTGTTATTTAATGAATGCTATATTCTATTTCTTAGCATTTTTAAATTATATTATTTTAACCTGTAGTTGAAGTTTAGATTTTTTTTTTAAAAGTATGCTTTTTATTATGCTGTTAAGCACATGTTTAAAATTCTTAGTTAGCCCTAAACAGCAATCTGGCCTCAGAATCAACCCATGGGGCATTCGGATCTGGCTGAAACGTCCATAAGAGTTTCACAGGCATGGAAAGCCAAGACACTGTGGCAAAAACGACCTGAATGAAAGATCTCAGTGAATGAGATCCCAGCAGAAAGAACGGGCCATCAAAGAAGGAGGCACCTTTCTCTGAAGGGAGGAAGGAACCTCCACTGTGATACGGCCTTGACTAAATAAGTTCGGAGTTGGTGAACTCAAGAGGCTTCCACAGCCTTGACGGCAAGAGCCATGGGTGATTACTGACGTCATAAGTTAGAGTGTCAATGGTTAAATCAACAATGGGAGTCACTGTGCACCTGCTCCCTCTGTAGGATCTCTGTCCTTAATGTGTTGTACTATGAGAATTAACAGTAAAACTACTAGTCGAATAGTACTCTATATCTGGTGCGATTGTGTGGGTGCAGTCTGTTGAAATCTTTGCTTAGTATATACTATGTTGATCTTCTGTATAAAAAGATAATCGAAAATGAATATTGATGTGAATGGAATGGGAGAGGGAGTGGGACATGGGATGGCTGCAGGTAGAAGGGAGGTTATGGGGGAAAAAGCCACAACAATGCAAAAGTTGTACTTTGTAAATATACATTTATTAAATAAAAAATAAATTTCTTAGTTAGATTATTTGAAGGAAGTTGATTAAATATGTTAATTAAAAATGAATTATGTAGAAAGATAAGTAGATTTTACCTAATGTAGCTTCAAATCCAGTCATTGAAATTTAGGCAATTTATTTACTGTCAAACATCTTTCTTTTCTTCTTCCTTTTCCTCCTTCATCTTTGTCTTCTTTGCTTAAATATGATTCTGTAAGAAAGATACATTTTAATCTTTATAATTTAAAAAATCATTTCTTTATTGCATTTAAGGAAAAATTATTTTTACATTGTTATTTTTAGCCTGAGGTTGCTAGGAGTGTGCCTCTTAATGTTGACGTTCCATGTTATTTACAACTAGTATAATTTGAAGACATTTCAAAGATATGGATTTGCTTAATATTATGGTGGTATTTTGGAAGAGTGACTATATAGCCAAGACTACTTTATGGCAGTTATAAACTTGTGTGGAATAATATAATTCTGATCAGAATTAATGTTTTAAAATTTCCCTGTATAATCTTAATGTGACAATAAAACCATGTTAATATATTTATGATAGATTTTTTTTGGATATATTATGAGATTTTATACTATAAAGTAGTCTATAAGTTTCATCAACCTTTGCGTTGGTGAAATATCTGCCAAGTTTATAATTTAAATATTTTATTAAATGTTGCAGGTACATTCATATTATAATTTTTGGTGTTCAGAAAATAAAATTAACATTAAAATCACAATGGTGATACACTTTTTGAAAGTAGTTCACTTGCTTTTACACAAATCTTGAAGCAAAAAAAGAAAGAGTGATAAAATCACAGAAATTTGTTTTATTATTTTAAAATAGGACAATTCTATCCTGAATATCCTTGTGTATTCATTTTTTCCTTTAAAAATTATAGTTGAGGCATAGTTGTATGGGAAGAACTTTCCAGAGTTGTCAGGAAATGAACTACAAATGTAATTGTACACAATGTAGGCAGTTACTCAGTATTTTCTGACTTTATGATAAGATAAAGCTCAGGTTATGTGAAATTTTTAATGAAACCTGAACTTTCAGACTTTAAACGTAATTGTTCAACTGGGATATGATAGTATATATCTCAGTTGATTTTAAAAAATATTAATATATTTGTTCCTGAAAATTTCTATCAAGAAGGAAATTAAATTCATTATGAACAGATATATATTTTAGAACACAATAGCTAAGATTAAATACTGATGTTTATAAATTATAGATCTGGAATATTGAGGGGCTATTGAAGAAACATAGTTACATTTCTCAAAAGTAGAATATGGGAGTATTTATGCTACCAAAAGAAAGGAAATTACAAGTTTTTCAAATTTATTCTGTTTTTATCTTCAAGCAACCAAAATTAAAATTTAGCTATTTTTTGATGTTTCCTGGTATAAAAAGAAGGTTCTGTATATGCATGAGTATGTTTAATTTAATGCATTAAATTCCAGTTAAGCATAAATGATAAAAGATTATCCCTTATATAGACTATTATTAAGTAGTCTGAAAGGAAAAATATGGTAAATTCCTTTGTGCTATTCATGAAGCAGAACATACTTTATTCTTAGACTATATTATGCCTAAACCTTTGGATATGAGAATCAAGAATGATTATAATTTGCAATTTGATATTAGATATAGAACTGTCTCTGAGTTACTAAGAGCAGTTTGCTTTATTACTGCTATTGATGAGACAGATTTCTTTATGATCATATTTGCAATTAGTAGTTTTGCATTATTTTAATGCTTCATTTGTGGTCAATGTAGTTTTTTCATTTGTCTTTGAAGAAAAAGTATCTCTTGGGGATGGAGACTGGCCCGAGTCCAAACTTGAATTCTAATAACATATTTTATTATTTGAATTATTTCCTATAAATCCATTTATCAGAGGTGCCATACAAATACACTGCTAATTAGAATGGAGAGGTTACAAAATGTTTCAAATTTATCTTTTATCAACAAAGACAGTTGACATTTACCTTAGAAAATAGTTAGCAAAGCATTACTTAATTATATACCACAAAATCTATTTTAAACAGTTTTTTTATAATTTTTTTAGGATAACTCTTTTAGATTTAGTTTTTTGAGGGAGACACCTTGCTACTAGAGCAGGGACCTCAGAAACCTTTGAAAAACCATTAGCATATTCTAGAGAGCAGTGAAACAGAATACAACAGAACCACAGCAGTAGCAATAAAAATAAGTTAATATGGGTTCTTGGGGCTGGTGCTGTGGTGTAGAGGGTAAAACCACCACCTGCAATGCTGGCCTCTCATTTGGATGCCAGTTCAAGTCCTGGCTGCTATACTTCCAATCCAGCTCTCTGTTATGGCCTGGGAAAGCAGTGGAAGATGGCCCAAGTCCTTGGGCCCCTGCACTGTGTGGGCGACCAGGAAGAAGCTCCTGGATCCTGGCTTGGGATCAGCACAGCTCCAACCAATGTGGCTATTTGAGCAGTGAACCAGCAGATGGAAGATCTCTTTCTCTGTCTCTGCCTCTGCCTTTCTTTAACACTGCCTTTTGAATAAATAAATAAATTTCTTTTAAAAAAATATGGGTTCTTTCTGAGCTGAAAGCATACAATGCCTGAATTTGGTTAGTTAGTATGTCCTTTCATTTCTTTCCTTTCTCTCCATTCTTTACTCACTCCTCTCTCCTGTTCCCACTCCTTCCCTTTCTCACTTCTTTCTCTTTGCAATGAACGAACAAATAATGATTGAACACCTATCATGTGAAGGCATTCTGTCAGGTAGTAGGGATAAGTAAATAATCAGTATAATAATTTAAAAATGCTTAGAAATGAAGAATTTTGTATTTACTAAACAAATGTTGACTGTCTACTCTGTCTCTTTTTACTTTGCCAGGCATTAGGGATTTTCTTTCTTTCATGAGACATATAATTTAAATCTGTTCAATGTTATAGTGGAAGTATGTACAAAATACCATAGGAATATAGATAGGGAAAGAAGCATCTTTAGTTAGCCCTTGAAAAATTTTTTTTATCCTCTTATTTGCAATCCTAGTAGGGAAACCCCTTGTGTTATGACATTTATCTCATTGATATTGGAACTTAAAAATTTCAAGCCAATATTTTGGCACACTAAATCTACCTCATTTGTCACAGCTAAGTCAGAGACAACATTCCAAGGATAGATTTGGAAATTAAAAGACATGTTTAGATTTTTATCTGATCCTTCCAGCTTTTACATTTGGTAATATACCACAGTATATTGTACTGTACTAAATTCTGTATGTATTAAATTAAAAGGCTTAGTTTCTGCCTTTAAATTTCTAGGTTTGTAATCATTATCCTTACCCTTTCAGCTGTTTTTGCTGAAATGTTATGACATCATCATTGAAAATTTGAACTGTTTCTTGATAATGAACTTTAAATTGTTTTTTTCAAAAAGCTATTCATAAAGGAACATGTTCAGACTGCTTTTTGCAGCCTAAAGAATGCAGTATGGAAGATAGAAGACTTTCTTAGAGTGTAGATACTGGGAACTCCTTGTGCAATGCTATTACCAGTGACTTTATGTTTCTGAATAGGATAGGTTAGGGGGGTGTTAAGAGGTTGGAAACCTCCTTGTATTGACCTTCTGAAACAGGGCATTCATGTAAAAAACTAATCAAGTGCAGCTGCAAGATTAATTGTGTGGGGCGCTATAAACATAGAAGACTGTGACCTCTACTCAAAGCTGCTTTATAGACAAGCATTCACTTTGGAACTACAGACTATGAACTTGAATGAACAATAATTTATTCAATGGACCATACAGTAGTAGTATTTAAAATGACTGAGATTATAGGATATGAGGTGGACATTTACCAAATACTAGTTGAGGCATTTCAAGAAACTGGAAAAGGTCTGAGTAAATGAGAAGAGAAAATAAAAGAACTTGGGTTTGTAAAGCCCTGAGAGAAATTTGCCTTTATTAATCTTTGAATCTTCCTCTTGAGCTCCTTCACTTTTAACAGAATTTTACTTTAAGCCTCAAAATAATTTGTTTCCTTCTGTGAGTTTTTCATTAATAATTGTTATAAAGCCAACATTAAAATTTATAATTATTATGGATCTTGAATCATTAATTATTATATTAGAGGAATAAAAAGGTTTTTTAAAATTATGAGATAATAGTTAATTTTTATTTTTGATAGGAAATAGCTAACACAACTAAATATTTGCAGTTGACATAGGCATTCACAGGTCTTTCAAATTGATCTAAATATGTGAACAATAGGAAGATAACTAACTAGATATATTTTGTTGGGTTTTTGGTATTCTTATAATTTATATTTATGGTGGTCAAAATTATGTAGTGATTTATTTAGTACTATAGGTTCTTTTATGATTTCATTTATTTCAATATTTTACTTTTTAATTAGTATTTTATCTCTTTAGAGTTTTTTGGGTTCATCACAACATTGAGCAGAAAATATAGATATTTTTCAAATATCATCTGGCTTCCACATGTGCACAAACTCCTTTATGCTCAACATCCCATAAGAGAATGTTAGATTTGTTACAAAGAACCTGCATTGATATGCCATTATCAAAATTTATAGTTCATATTAGATTCAATATTGATATTGTACCTTCTATAGGTTTTCACAAATGTGTATAATGACATGTACCCATCGTTATGATACCATACAGAATAGATTCATTGCCCTAAAAGTCTCCTGTCTTCACCAGTTCACCCCTTTCTCTTCCCAAACACTTGGCAGCCACTAATAGTTTTCTTGTCTTTTTTTTTTTGACAGGCAGAGTGGACATTGAGAGAGAGACAGACAGGTCTTCCTTTGCCGTTGGTTCACCCTCCAATGGCTGCCGCGGCCGGCACGCTGCGGCTGGAGCACCGCGCTGATCCGAAGGCAGGAGCCAGGTGCTTCTCCTGGTCTCCCATGGGGTGCAGGGCCCAAGCACTTGGGCCATCCTCCACTGCACTCCCAAGCCATAGCAGAGAGCTGGCCTGGAAGAGGGGCAACCGGGACAGAATCCGGCGCCCCGACCGGGACTAGAACCCGGTGTGCCGGTGCCACTAGGCGGAGGATTAGCCTGTTGAGCCACGGCGCCGGCCAGTTTTTTTGTCTTCATAGCTTAGCTTTCACCACAGTATCATAAAGTTGAAATCATGTGGTATGTAGCCTTTTGAGATCAACTTATTTTACTTAGTAATATATATTCTTCTTTGTCTTATCCTGGCTAGTTAGCTCATTTCTTTTTAGTGCTGCGTAATGTTCCATTATGCTCTTAGATTTTAGGAAGAAAAAGGAAATAAATTTATCTATGTTAGTGCTGTTATTTTTTTTAATTTTTATTTTAATTTCATTTCTGCCAAATAATGTACAATTAGTTTTCCAAGATTACATTCCTAGGTCTGAATCCTAGATGATCTTACATTTGATACATCATCAATTTCATAGAGAAGGAACGTTTAACATATATAAAAATCTTACATGTTGTAATTTAACAATACTCCACCTGCTGGTTCGAACATCAAATGCTTGCAATAACCAGGGCTGGGCCAGTAGAAGCCAGGAGCCTGGAACTCTATCTAGGTCTCCTGTGTGGGTGGCAAGGACCCACATATTTGTGGCATTACGTATTTCATCCCAGGGTGGTTGTTACCAGGAAGCTATATTAGAAGTGGAGACAGGACTTCAGCCTAGGCACTCCACTATGGGAGCCAGGCATCCCACATGTAATCTTAACCACTGTGCCAAAAGCCTGGCCCTTAAATGTTAGAAATTTACATGTAATTCAATTTTCATGACAATTAATGTCTTTTAAATACTTAATATTTCATTAACATTGTTTGTATGGAAAACAAATTACTTTTGATAAAGAAAATGTAAGAAGTCTATATATATATATATACATACATATATATATATATATATATATTTTTTTTTTTTTTTTTTTTTTTGCCGCTTTTCCTGAAGTTTTCACTAGGGTATTGGTAGCTGCAGCTTAAATTTCAACAACTTAAAGGTTTCATTCAGTACAAGTGTTCTTGGCTTCCATCCTTAAGTAATCTTGTGATTATATCTTTCCCAATGTAGTCAGTGAATATAACATGATAATTGTTAAGGTCATTATTAAGAAGCCTGCTAGTCGGAGGAGTTAATTCTGTCATCTGATGACAGCTAATGTCAGCTGTATATTTTGAAAGCTCCTGTTTTGGGAATGTGAGAAGTAAATTTGGTTCATGTTCAATGTGACTTTTTTCCTCTCTTATTCTGAGAAAACTGGTATTTGAAAAAATTATATTTAAGCAGATTGAAAAAAATCTCAGTTTGCTAAATATATTAATACTGAATCTATGCTAAGGCATCTAGGAATTTTAATGAACATTGAAGGTGCATTTCATACGTATTGTTGTACAGTGGAATTTGTCATAGGATTACATTTTCACAGACATAGTAGATTTATTTATTTATTTTTTTGAAAGGCAGAGTGGACAGTGAGAGAGAGAGACAGAGAGAAAGGTCTTCCTTTGCCGTTGGTTCAGCCCTCGATGGCCGCTGTGGCCAGCTAGGAGCCAGGTGCTTCTCCTGGTCTCCCATGCGGGTGCAGGGCCCAAGCACTTGGGCCATCCTCCACTGCACTCCCCGGGCCATAGCAGAGGGCTGGCCTGGAAGAGGGGCAACCGGGACTAGAACCCGGTGTGCCAGTGCCGCAGGCGGAGGATTAGCCAAGTGAGCTGTGGCGCCAGCCTTGGCTTTTATCTTAAAGAACATTCTGTGAAAGTATTTCTATCATTACCATTTTAGTAGTTTGCACCTTCACTAACTTATGTAACTGTTGAGAGGCAAGTGACAAATCATATGTGTGTTTATAAAAAGCTTTATATATGTGTGTGTGTGTGTATATGTGTGTATCTACTAGAGTATATATGTGTAACACATTGCATTAAAATAACAATGATACTTGTTATCCAGCACTATGCTAATTATTTATGTGAATTTTCTCATGTAGTTTAATATGAATGAGCTATAGAGTATATTATTATTTTAATTTTACAGGGAACTGTGGTTTGAAATTAATTAAATGCCAGATGATCACACTGCTTGTAAAAAGGATCATTATTAAGAACTGTAAGGAGTCTGAGATTTTTACTTTACTTGCAGGCTGATAAATGAACCTGCCATTGTTCCATGGTTTCTAGCAGAAGACATGAGATTTTTAGTCAGAGACAAAAGACTTTACTACTCACAGCAATAGAATTGTGATGGTTTCTCTGGCCCCAGTTGTCACTGAGCAAGGTGAAAACGCTCAAGTGATACCTGCAAATGTATTAAGTTATACTACAATAGACAAATTCTGTGGCTAGAGAATTCAAATCTCTTATAATGGGCAGGAAGCATGCCTGCTTTTTTTGCTCCAGAGCAAGAAACTATTTCTGTCTTCTAATACTATTCACCATGTTCAAATGTTTTTGAAAGATAGTCTGGAACATAATGTGAGTTTTACATGTAAAATGTGCAGAAACATGAAGAACCTTTGAAGAATTGTCAACCCACAGTCTTAGGTCCCCAACCTGATTCCAAAATGAATCTTTTAACTGTTCTTTATTGTACTCTGTCCTTTTGGTAAACACCAAATAGCACAACTGTTGGATCATACAGTAAGAGTAGTTTAATTGTTGTTGTTTTTTATGATTCATTTACTTATTTATTTGAAAGCAAAACTGAGATATATAGAGAGACAGAGGGACAGATATCTTCTATCTACTCTCACTCCTTGAATGCCTGTTAACAGCTGGGGCTAGGTCAGGCTGAAACCAGGAACCCCAATCAGATCACCCACATAGGTGGCAGGAACCCAAGTACTTGGATGGGTCATCCTACTTCCTGGAAATGTTACCAGGGAGATGGATCAGAAACATGGAGTAGCAGGGCCTCAAATCAAGCACTCTCGTGGGGAGTCACGATTTTTCCTCTCTGTGCCACAATGCCCACCCCTATTTAGTTTTCTAAGAAACTGCCAAACTATCTTGTGAAGTAGCTTATCATTTTACGTTCTCACCAGTAATGGACTGAGAGTTCTTGTTGCTGACATCCTTGTCAACATTTGGTGTTATCAGTGTTTTGAATTTTGCTCATTCAAAATAGGTATATGGTGGTATCTCATTGATGTATTCCAAAATGAAATGTTTTTGTTATTATTCTTCATTTTCCCTTTTTCCTCTATTCATTCTTCTTTAATTTCATATCAGTCATTCAGAAATAACTTTTGGATTTCTTTTCACTACATTACCCATTTCAGGCCCTTGTCCTTTTTTATTATTATTACTAGGAAGTCAGTTTCATTACTCCCCCCCCCCACCCCATAATTCATTGTGTTTTTTTGTCGGAGATATCTCTTTCTGGAAACTCCTTATGAATCTATAAAGGGTCTTAGTTAGCCAGTCTTTGTTCAGTGAATGAATGAATGAATGAATGAATTGAATATTCATTCAAAGGATCCACCAAATCTAAGCCCTTTAGCCTGATGTTCAAAAATACATGTAATTTGATCCTGTCCTGTCTATCGAATTTTTCCTGTTGTTTCCCTACAGAATGACTTCATTCTCATTCAGGCAGTTATACAATTAATATTTAAATGGCTATTCTGTCTCTATATTGTTTCTTCCATTAGAAATTCCATATGCAGTCCTTTCCTAAATAATACCTGTGCTCCACCTTCTTTATGAAACCCTCTCAGATAACATTAAATGTCCATTCTGTGTACTTCTACTGTGTTAAAAATCAGCGCTTTATTGTTTAGCACTAATTATTCTCTAATTAAAGTCATTTTTGCTTAGTTTTGCCTTTTGCACAAGTCAGGAGACTTTATCATCTATGTTCATTGTATGTTTGCTGCTAAAAGAAGTGATGGCTATGAACTTTAAAAAACAAAATGAGAAATTACATAAAGGGGAATTATTAGATGTCTGAAGATAGTTCTAAGACATGGGAGCATGGTTGAAACATGGTATTGTTTTATGTGAGATGAAGTTGAATAGGCATAAGATTGATGGAGTGGTAGGTATAGACTTTCATTAGGTAATAAGGAGATATAGATTTTTTAGTAAGAGTGATGTGATGAAAATGGTGCATTAGAAAGATATGCCTTTCATTAGTTATCGTGGATTGGGAGAAGTGAATATTAAGAAACTTGCTAGAAGATACTTGTCATCTAGACATTGATGACAACACAGATGCTCTAGTGACAAAACTAATCACTGAGAGGGATCAGAGGCTGGAGCAGGGTAGCAGCATTTCCATTTCTGTAGAGTCATAAAAACTACAGTTTATATGAAATATTGATATTCTTTGCAAATTTGATATAACAATCTATGTTTTAGAAATCTGTTTAAAAAATCAGCCACTTAACATTTGTGATGTTCATGTTGCTGGGTGTACAGATTTACAGAAGAGTAAGACACAGTCTTCTAATATTTACTCTAAAATAAAACTTGGCTGAATAAGTAATTTAGGTTAGATTTTATTCTTGCTCTGTATCTTTTTTTCTTGAATCTGTACCACATGTGGCACCTATCATTGTTTTGCAATATGCTGCTGGTCAGAGGATAGAGAATTGGGAGAAACAGTAAGTGTTTTGGTAACCGTCAGTTTTCCACAAGCAACAGAGATGATCACTTTGCCAGATAGGTTTGATAGGGGATCCACTTGTTACTAATTGTAGTAAATCTTGGTTTTACCTATATCACTAGATCTGCCTAGGTCTATCTGTATTAGTAGTTGTGACTTAATTACTCTAGTAATTTAAAATGTGATTCATTTTGTAATACTTTTATTAAAACCCAACCGAACTTTGTAGTAGCGTATCTTTAAGTGAAGAAATGATGTCCATCTAGTCTGAAAGGGCCATACTGTGTTCCCAGATTGTTGGCAAAAGTTCACAAACTGCATTTGAGAATAATATGTAATTTGTTAAATTTGTTGTTTGGTTTTCAGTAATGCTAGTAATACATGTCTGAACATAGTTGATAAAAATTGAGTATTGCAAAAATTTGGTATAATTAATCTCAAATTATCCCAAGACTGTGGAAAGGGAAGTAGTGGTACATGTAGCACATTCAGGAATTTTCAGCCTGATTATTTTCTCTTATCATGTGGTATAAATTACTTTCATAATTGTTCAGATGAAGATTTGTTAAATTAATGTATAAAAATGATTCTCACAGTCAAGGCAAACTTCTGCAAAGTATCCACAAAATAACCTATGGCAGTGTTGCTAAGAGGCTAATCAGAAACATCTGTGTAAAATATTAACATTTAATGTTAAACAATATTTATTACATACACATAGTATAGTTAGCCAAAATAACAAGTTTAGTCTACATAAGTATAATATTTAAAGGCATTTTGATAGGATACTAATAGTTTTATATACTAGGAGCCATTATGGTGGGTATTTTTTTTTTCACCTTCAATACTGAGTCTGCATTCATTTGTAGTTGCATTAAATGGTTATTTAAAATTGAAATTATTTCCATGCCTGGACTCTTATTTTAATATGTATTTTTATGTTAGTATATGTGGTAGAACCTATGTTGATCAGAATCACCCAAAGATAGGATTAATCAAAATTCTCTCTAGCTTGTTATGATGCCTAAAATCTCAAAGACATTTTTTCTAGACAAGATATGATTAGCCAGGATAGTTAAGCTAATAAGGTAGTACCTAGATACCTCTATTAGCAGGGATTTCTCTGATTAAACACATTGATGATGAATACAGAACAGAATGCAAAGTGAATGGGAAAAAGGGTGAGGGAAGTGAAGAAGGAAAATGTTTAGAATATATAGCTCGATTGCATTTCATTTTGGAGCCTTGGACTATATGTTTAGGTCTTTGGGCTCTTTTGTAGGATTCTGAAGACAGCACTAAGATAAACTTTGCTTACAAAGTTTTATCTAAGGTTGGTGAAATTATTAATTCTGCTTCCATATCGATTGTTTTTCTTGGAAGTTCTGCTGTGACTCTCTTACCTTATGGCTCTTATTCTCTTATTCCCTGTGATATTTGCTGTACCTGAAATAGGCTCAGTAGACTTTTTAGGTGTCCCATTAGATCTCTTTTTGGGATTCAAGGACCATATGTTTCCAGTTTAATAATTTGTCATTAAGCAACAGAGTTCATTTAATTGAAAGCATAAATTTTCCAAGCTACAGTAATAATCACCACCATTTATTGAACCTCATCAGAGTGCTAAGTAATGTGCTAAATGCTTTACATATATTTGTTATTTCATTAAGTCCTCAAAACATCATTCTTAGTCTCACTGTATACATTTAAACCTGACGTTCAGACAAACTACCTGATTTGCCCAAGGTCATACACCATATAAAGACTTGAATTTCAAAGCTTTAGTATTTTCCAGAATAACACAATGCCATTTGGAATATGAAATTTTTATTGAAGTTGAGATTTTTCAGTTCATATAAAATTATTATTTATTATCATATAATTGTGGACTTCTCAAGCATTCTTAATTCATAGAATATTTTAAAAGCAGAATTATCATATCTATTGAGAAGATTTATATCCTTGACCTTATAATCCTAAGCATCCTATATAAGAACCATATAGTGGAAAGCATATTGAAGAGAATCAAGAAAAGAACACAGAAGGAACAATGGTACTGTAGAACTGAGAAAGCTGTAAGTAGAATTGCAGAATTTGGTGGCTGATCCTTTTATTCTGTTGGATTGATGTACTGTTGTCTTTTGTGTCTTCCTTTTCTGTCTACTTTTTTTTTTTTTTTAGCTGATTGAGGGAATAACTAACTAGATATCTTTCTAAACTACTCCTTTGTATTGAACTCTTATTTGTAAATTTTCCAAGTATAAAATAGCATTGAAATTCTTTTGAGACATTATAGCAGGATAATTCATTATTTGTGAAAGAGCTCATCAATCTCATAGTAGAGAAATCTTAGGCATAAAATTTAGCAGCTTTTCTAAGTATATTTTTTCTTATATGTAAAATGGGTATAGTAATAACTACTTGTGGTTGGGTAGAAGCGATTGTGTGTGTGTGTGTGTATTTATGAAGTCTTAAGAATGATGCATTGCAAACATCCAGGTAGCTGGTAGTAACTGTTACCAGACAGTGCATTTGATCTGCATAAAAGCCTTCCTTTGATTTTTTTAACAAAAGATTTATTTAACTTATTTGAAGGGCAGAGTTAGAGAGAAAAAGAGAGGGAGAGACATAGAGAGATCTTCATTCACTCCCCAAATGGCTGCAACAGCCAGGGCTGGGCCAGGCTAACGCCAGGAGGCAGGAGCTTCATCCATCTTCCACATGGGTGTAGGGGCCCAAGGACTTTGGCCATCCTCTGCTGCTTTCCCAGGCACATTAACAGAGAGTTGGACCCAAAATAGAGCAACAGGGCCTCAAACCAGTGCCTATATGGGATGTGGCATTGCAAGTGGTGACTTAACCCATTACACAAGAAAGCCAGCCCCCAAATCTATGATTTTATACTTATTTTAGTTTTCTACTCAAATTAGCTCTCTGCATTTTTTTTCTTTGCAGGTAAGTAGCTATAATTTTGTGAGTACTATTTGTGAGAGTCATAAAATTGATTAAAAGAAGGATATTTCATTATGCTGAAGGATCAGAATTATTGCCAGATTAGGATAAAATTTGAAATAAAGTTGAAGCTATCAATAATTCTGAGAGAGGCTGGTGCCATGGCTCACTTGGTTAATCCTCTGCCTGAGGCTCCAGCATCCCATATGGGCGCCAGGGTCTAGTCCCAGTTGCTCCTCTTCCAGTCCAGCTCTCTGTTGTGGCCTGGGAAGGCAGTGGAGGATGGCCCAGGTGCTTGGGCCCCTGCACCCACACGGGAGATGAGGAGGAGGCACCTGGCTCCTGGCTTTGGATCAGTGCAGCGCCGGCTGTAGTGGCCATTTGGGGGGTGAACCAATGGAATAAGACCTTTCTCTGTCTCTCTCTCTCACTGTCTAACTCTATCTGTCAAGAAAAAAAAAAAAAACAATTCTAAGAGAGTATTTTGTTACAGAAGGTATTGGTCATTAAGAAAAGAGAGAACGAGGAGTTGCAGGTGAAGGTTAGTGCCAGCACAGAAGGTAAATACCGTGGCTCAAGAGTATAAACACTTTGTCTTTTTTAGGTGTATTGCTACTGATTTACTAGAAATAGTGGGTTTTCTTAATTTGATATCATTATACAATGCTCAAACTTTAATTCATCTTTACTGTGATCCCATGTTCAATAGTAAATCTTCTGATTATAATTTTATGGACCTTTCATTCCAGGGGGAGTATTCATTGATAAGAGCCTGAAAATGTATAGCTTGTATGTTGGTACAAGAAGAGTCTGTTTGCATGCTAAGAAGTTAGATTTCTTCGAAGAACCAAAATTGTGCTTCTCTACCAATATTCCATGGAGTTTGTCTTGCCAAATTTTAATAAATATGATTTTTGTCATGACTGCAACTATATACTTGTTATGGCAGCATATGACAGAACGCTGAAGGAGTGATGCCGAGTGATGTAATCTGGGGCATCTATAGTATAATGAGAAGTCAGCACCAAAGAAAGATTTCTGGAACATTTGAGAACTTTGCCTCTAGAGTAAATGACAGAGCACAGTTAGAGCAGTATCTAGTTATACTCAGAGAGCCTCTACAGATGAGTAACATTCAAGCTCCCAGATTATTATTACCTGTATTTTTTTTGTCTATTGCATTACCAGCATCATAGTAGGAGTTCAGTTAATTCTTATTGAGTGAATAATTGAAGAGAATTGATTCAGAGGTCAATTGTAGAGACAAAAACCTAGAATAGGCTTTTAAATAACCTAACAAAGGTGTGCATTTTGTGTATATTAACCTATTATAATGGCTGACAGAAGACAATCTTATATGTCTTATGTTCAGTTTTTCAGTCAAAGTCTATAGAAGTGAAACTCGCCCTTAAGTCTTTCCTTTCATTTACCTTCTATAGTGATAGGATATAGAAAAAAATAATTTTGAGCATTTAAAATCAGACTTTAAGAATGACTCCTGGCCGGCGCTGCGGCTCACTTGGCTAATTCCCTGCCTGCGGTGCCGGCACCCTGGGTTCTAGTCCTGGTTGGGGCGCCGGATTCTGTCCCGGTTGCTCCTCTTCCAGTGCAGCTCTCTGCTGTGGCCCAGGAGGGCGGTGGAAGATGGCCCAAGTGCTTGGGCCCTGCACCCACATGGGAGACCAGGAGGAAGCACTTGGCTCCTGCCTTTGGATTGGCGCAGTGCGCCGGCCGTAGCGGCTATTTGGGGGGTGAACCAACGGAAGGAAGACCTTTCTCTCTGTCTCTCTGTCTAACTCTGCCTGTCCAAAAAAAAAAAAAAAAAAAAAAGAATCCTTTTATGATTACTTTGAGACATTGCTCTATTTCAGTGGTAATTATAGTCATTGCTGACTGTAATGTTTCTAGTCTTCATTTTTAAATTCCAAAGTGCTCTGAGAGCACAAAAAGAATCATATCGCCTTTGTGGACATGATGACTCTTCAGTGTAATTCAGTACTGCTAGGGACCTATGAGGCCACCAGATGATCTTCTCTAGGAAACTTGCCAGTGAAGAACAACCTTTCTCCATGTTTCCTTGTACTCATTCCTTCTTTACTAGTTCACCAGTGCAGTACAGTCTCCCTGGTAGACAGGAGAATTGAGTGGTAGGTTTGGTAGTAGATATGCTGAAATCTTATTGGTGGAATCCCTTTATTGGTAAGTGATTTCTTTGTAGGCTATGCAATAGACTGAGTGAATGAGCGTTTTCTTTAAGGAAAATACCTTACCTATGTAGGTCGGATTCTGTAACACTGTTTTTTTGGTTTTTTGGTTTTGTTTTGTTTTTTGTATTTTTGACTACACTGCTACTTTTTTTTAAAATTAATTAATTTATTTTACAGTCAGAGTTACCTGCTATGCCACAGCACCAGCCCCAACAGTACTAGGTTTTGAGGTAAAAATATACCTGCTAGTAATTACAGTGCTTGCTTAATTAAGTGATCCTATTTTATGTATTTAAAAAAGTTCCCACCCAGATTACATCACTATGGAATGTTAAGGGAAGGAAAAACTGATGCTGAGACTGATTTAGGCAGAGTTTATGCTGTTATAACAATGGATGAATTATCTTTTTCAGCCAAAGTTTTTAATAAAGTATAGGATAAAGATGTTTATTTAGGAGCAGACATTTGGTACAGTAGTTAACATACCACATGGGATGCCTGCATCCCACATTGGAGTCCCTGGTGTTAAAGTCCTGAGTATTCTGATTCCAGCTTCCTTTTTTTTTTTTTTTTAAAATTGATTTATCTGCTTGAAAGTCAGAGTTACATAGAGAGAGAAGGAGAAAGAGAGGGAGAGAGAGAGAGAGGTCTTCTGTCCGCTGGTTCACTTTCCAGTTGGCCACAACAGCCGGAGCTAGCCTGATCTGAAGCCAAGAGCCAGGAGCTTCTTCCAGGTCTCCCATGTGAGTGCAGGGGCCCAAGCACTTGGGCTATCTTCTACTGCTTTCCCAGGCCATAGTAGAGAGGTGGATTGGAAGTGGAACAGCCAGGTCTCGAACTGGGGCCCATATGGGATGCTGGCACTACAAGCAGAGGCTTTATCCTCTACACCACAGTGCCAATCCTGGAAATTAGTCTTTATCTCAGTCTCCAGGAGCCCAACAGAGTTAAATATTAAGGGAGTATGCATACAGGTTTGTTGTGACCAAATTTGCAAATTCTTACCAACATTTTACTTTTCCTTTGCTTTCAATGATAATGTCATTATTATTTTTATTTCTTCCTCTTGCTTACCTTTTCTTTTCCTTTTTATGCTGAATTTTGCTACTATAGTCTTAAAAACAACTTATCCTGTATTGCTAAAATGATATGTAAACTAAGACTTACCTTGAGAAGGGACCTGTTGTGTTCTACTACAGATGAAATGCATGATCATTGTGTAATTTCTCTTTCCTGTCACCTTTTTTTTTTTTTTTTTTGAATTGAGAATAGAGGGAAGAGGGTGAGGTGGCTTCCCTTTACCCTGTGTGTATGTGTGTGTGTGTGTTTGACTATGTTCCAAGACAGTGTTTTCCAAGATAGTCTTCATGTATTCCCAGCATTTGCAGAGCCTCCCAGGAAATACTGTACAACATGGTATGTGAGACAAAGTAGAACCACAGGGTACTTTGCTCTACCTCAGGCAGAACATTTCTGTATTAATTTGTTTTACTTTTGAATTTTTTCAGCTATGAATTTATTTGAACAAAGAGGGTTTTTTTTTTTTTTGCCTTAAATAAAACTTTGAAACCATTATTTTAGGTTATTGGACATGTTTTCTAGCTGAGTTTGGGATATGGGAGTTTAACTAACCATTAAAACACAAATGATCTTAAGATCTCAAAAAAATATTTTTGCCTTAAGCTATTTCTAAAATATATAGTTTCCAAATAGGGAATTTAAATGCTTAAATTTTATCAGATACTTTAAAAATATATTCTAGAACGTAGCAATGCCAAATTTAGAGCATCAATTACACACAAAATAAAGTTGTATAAAATGAAGGACCTATTTATATCCATGTGAGCAGTTGATGTAATAGAACAGCAAGATAATAAGGCTTTCAGTGTGCTGAGGGGGCCATATCATCTAATCCACCAATGAGTGAGTAGACCTTTCAAAAAATTGAAAGTTTGTCTTAATCAGAAATTAATTCCCTATTTAAATTAAATGGAAATATCTCAAAAGAAAGATTATAGTTGTAAAGTACAGCTTTCTGATATAAAGTTTAAATTCTAAAATATGTTTATAAATATTGCTGTTATTGCATGTATGATCCAGGCCTGGGCCAGTATGGTGTTAGGAAATAGCCTAGTATTTTCTATAGATGACCATGGATGACTGGGATGACTTCTTGACCACTGGGGAAATAGAGTTAATTGTGATTCTTTTTCTGTGTTTTTGAGTTGCTATCTACAAACATAAAGGTTATTATCTTGTATTTGAAGGAATGGTTTGTGGCAGAATGATTACTTTTCTATGAAATTAGAAATTACACCAAGATTTATCAGTATAATTTGAGATAGGCAAACTTCAATAATAAGAATTGTCAAAAATAGATTTCAAATAGAGCTGTTTCAATTTTGTTACTTGGTAAATTGAAGAATTTCTAATTGTAGGAGATATTTGATCAAATGATCTTTTATGGCTATTACAAAAGGGATTCATCAGCAGAGAAGACATTAGATTAGCTAGCTTTCAAGGCTTGGATGCGTGTTCCAAGTCTCTAGGCTTCTTCTAGAGCTTTGATTCCAAATGGGTGCAATTTTTGTACAGATATTCAGCAATGTTTGGAGTAAAATCTGTGGCTATTACTGGTGGGGACAGCAGGGTGATTCTATCAGTTGGTAGAAGTCAGGGATGCTAATAAACATCTTCCAATATAATACAGCTTCCCTCTGTCCCCCAGCAACAAAGAATTATGAGTCCCCAAGAGTCACGAATGCTGAGCTTGAGAAAATCTGCTTTAGGGATTTGATTATGTGAGTGTCCTAGATGATGGTGCATTTTATCTTAAAAATTAGTCTGTGTCTGAAGTTATTAGGCTAGCTAATACTGACTTTGGGCAAAAATGTGACATAGGAAGCACTTATTTTCAACAAATTCTTGCCATGCCGATCACACATCAATTGCACTATCTCATGGGCTATAGTGTCTGGCTCTGTACATTCCTTCTGGAACTATCCAATAATGACTCACAGTCTCATCAGACTTAGTTCCTGTGGGCTCTACTTCTTCAGTACTTATTCTCTGTTACCTAGATAATCTGAAAAATAAATATACTGAGGCTAATTTAGTTCTCTTTCTTTATGGTAGTAATATCTAAGTTTTTTATCTCCTAATGATTCATGGTGATCCTTCTGGAGCCTTCCATGGTTGCCAGCTATCTAAGATTAGTATATAAATGTACTGTAAAATTAGCAAGTGGTCTTTCACAGAAAACATATATGCATACTTTATTAGAGTAAGACCACGTGATTCCTGGATAATTTCTATTCAAATTTATTATAGTAAAATATTTACATGCCTTTATATGTAGCTAATTAGAGCTAGCAACTCAGAGGTTGATTAAAATGTCATTGGAAACAATTTGAATACTGGAAGTTATTAATTCTAACAATGGTCTATAATCACCTAAGAAGAGACCATTTAATTTTCCGGAGTTGTACTACTCTCCTAGGGCTACCATAACACAAAATACCACAAAACACTATTTGTAAAACAGAAACACATTTTTTCAGTGTCCTGGAGTTTAATAGCGCAGGGTCAGGGTACTGTCAGGATTGGTTTCTAGTGAGGTCTCCTTGGATTGTAGGTGACAGCTGTTTCACTATTTCTTCACAGGAACTTTCCTTTGTGCATGTGGTGGTGGTGTTGTGTTGGGGAGAGGCATTGCCTCAGATTTCTTTTCTTTTCTAATAAAGGAAATAAAGAGACCAATAAAGAGACAAATAGACAAATAAAGAGACCAATCCTGTTGGATTAGGGTCCAACCTTAAAGATCTTATTTAACTCATTTATCACGAATTACCCTCAAAGGCCCTGTCTCCAAGAACAGTCACATTGAGTGTCAGGGCTTTATATGAGTTTGGGAGTGGGTGACACAAACATTCTGTAACAGAATTAATGGACCATCAATTATATATTCTCTCTCTCCTCTCTCTCTCTCTCTCTCTCTTTCTCTCTTTCTCTCTCTCTCTCTCTCACACACACACACACAATGACTTTAAAATGTTCATGGAAAATATGATTAAAAGAATTGATTCTGGCATAAAATTTAAAAAAAATTATGTGTATGAGAGGATCTTCAAAAACTTAATGGAAAGTGCTTGTTATAATAAAAACCATGTTTTTTTTTATAATGTAAAACTATTTGTACCAAAATAAGCTTAGCTTTTAATTCTATTTTCCATGAACTTTTAAATGTTCCTTTGTATGTGTATTCTGAATAATTAGGTAATAGTTTTGTGTTGAATTTTACTTGGTATAAAAAACTGCTCTGATGTGCTTTGTAATTTAGTGACATAATACTGAAAAATAGAATTGATGTGACATTCCATTTTTATATATTTTGGGAAAACTTTTTCTAGTCATTCATTCTGTATTGGCTGCTAAGTATTGAGTATATTTAATTGGAGAATTTATTTTTGCTCAGGTAGATTTCTATACTTGTAAAATTCTGGGTCCTAATGAGATTTTTGAAGCAGAATAATTAGCAATATTTTCATGTTTAGTTTTCATTAAAAAGTGGTTATTTTACCATCTTTCCTTTTCATAAAAGTGAAATCATGCTCTCACAAGTGCCTGTTTATACTTTGGCTCCTAACTTGATTAAGAGGAAGGAATGTATGCTTAGGATAGCTCAAACACTGAGGCAATGTGTACCAGGAACCACCTGCCTTCCTTCAGGGCATTTTCTATTAAAATATTAATCAGACTATTTATTGTGAAAGACAGAATTCCTTGTGAAAATTGTGGCTAATACACATACATAACTTTTTTAAAACCATGGCATATATTTAATGTACTAAAAAGAGAACATTTATAAATGTTCTTCAGTACTTTTCAGCTTCTACTCCCAATTAGTCTGGTTTATTGTTACTAATTAAATTTTCAAGACTGAAAACGTCAAGTAATATCAGTTTCAAAGAGCTGTGGGTATTGGGAGGACTTATTCTTGAGAGCATTACTGTTTCACTTGTAATCATCTTCCTAGCATGATGCTATAGAGCTGTCTGCTCAGCTGAGATGCTACTTAGTCATCAATTCTAACTTTGTGGGTGCCGGCAACATTGGTATTTAGACATAGTGTTTTACAAATATCCCAGGATGAACTTTATACTGTGGCTTTTAGAATTTATTTTGATATGTCTTTTGATTTCTACACTCTGAGAAACATTTGCAATTAAATTAGGTGATTAGATGAGACAAAATGTCTATAACTTATATGAGTGAATAAAAACATATCTTTTGAATTTAACCATGAAATCTATATTCTCTGTATGTCTAATGATCTGCAAGATACCACTATGCTATACAACCTACAACAAGTATAATACACATTATTGGTTTTTTAAAATAAAAATTAATATGGATACATTAATAAAATAATGCAATAAAAGTAAGTTGAAACTCTGCAGCTATGCCCATTGTAATTAAAAAAGCTGGCAGCATTAAAATGCTATTATGAGAATGTTTAAGAAAGCCTTTGTTCTGTTCTTTCCATGATATTCAGTGACATGTCCTGGAGAAAACAAAACAAAACAAAAAAAAACAACAAAATTCACCTTTCCTTTCATGACAATTTCTATTAGAGTTGATGATTATCAGATCATAAACATAATTAGGAGACTAAAATACCATACGAAAATCACATTGTTCTTCTGAAATCTCCTAGTCTCCTTAGGTGAAGGCATTGTGAAAAACAAGCAAGATAGAGACTGTGCTCAGATTTGATGGTACATTATTTTGAGTTCATTTAAAAAGTCCAGGCAATGCTTTTCTTCAGTAAGAGAATTACAAAAAGGGTGCTGTGACATTAATCTATTATTTACATATGTACTAAATATGGACTTTGTCACTATGAGAGTAATCACCTTTTAGGGGTGAAAAGTTTGTATAAACACTTCCAGATATTAGTGCCTAAAATTATGTTGTAGATTTTAGACAGAGACGGATGCCTGTTTGAATTTTAGGTCATGTGGACCAGATTTATCCTTGACAATTTCATACAAATGTCATACAAGTTCATTTCAAATTTCATACAAGGTCTTGACTACATGCAAAATTTAAAGCAGAAGACAGATTTCCATGATAGAAGTAACCTCTGGTCTGAATCTCTTTCTTCTCTCTAATCATTTTGGAATCTATAACCAAGATCCTAGGTAAATGTGATTTTAAGTTCCACTAGATTTTAATTCCTCGTTTATTCTTAATTCATTTGTACTGCCAAAGTATTTGTTTCTTCTCATTGCATTAGATGCATTAAACATTGAACAAAATTGACTTGGTATTTTTAAAAAATATTAGTGGTGAGGTTGGCGTTTGGCACTTGGGATATCCACATCCTGTATTCGAGTGCTTGGGTTGAAGTTCTGGATCCGCTCCCAATCCCAGCTTCCTGCTAATGTGCACATTAGGAAGCAGCAGGTGATGGCTGAAGTACATGGGTCTATCTTCCTGCCACCTATGTGGAGATCTGGGTTCAGTTTCTGGTTTTGGGCATTGGCCAAACCACCCCTGTCTGTTGTGGACATCTGGGGAGTGAACCAGTGGATGTCAGCTCTCTTTCTAAATTCTCTCTTTCTCTCTTTGTCTCTCTGCCTCACAAGTTAACAAAATAAATACTAAAAAAGTCTGTAGTGATTTTAATTGTTTTTCACTCTTTATAAAATATTAAAAATACCATTTAAATATTCATTTTCACTTTATTTGAGAGAGAGAGAATCTTCCATCACCTGGTTCATTCCTCAAATGCATACAACGGCTGCCATGGATGTGCCTGGTCCAAGCAAGGAGTCCAGAAGTCAATCCAGGCCTCTTTCATTGGTGACATGGACCCAAATACTTGAGTCAACACCTGCTGATTCCTAGTGTGTGCATTAGCAGGAAGTTGGATCAGAGCAGAGTAACCATGACTCAAACCAGGCATTCCAATATGGGATGCAGCTGCCACTTTACTGCTGCACCAAACACTTGCCCCTTTAAAAATATTTTATAAGTACTTTGTAAAACTCTATTTAATATTGTTGTATATCTTAGTGATAATCTTGATACTGAGTCTGTCTTATAGATAGGAAAAGGGAGAAAAAAAGCAAATAAAATGAGGGAGTAAAAAACATAGAAAATGAAGTTTTCTTAAGTTGACCACCAAAGCTAAGAAGCCGTGATCTTTTGTTTCATTACTGTTATAAGCACAGAAACTTGAAAGGAAAAGGTTTGGGAGTAGATTAATTTAGGATAATATTAGGACAAGCATTTGGCTTAGAAGTTAGGGCACTGCAGTCCATATTGGAGTGCCTGGGTTCAATCATTTTTTTCTTTTAAGATTTATTTATTTATTTGAAAGGCAGAGTTACAGTGAGACAGAGGCAAAGAAAGGGAAAGGAGAGGAGAGGAGGGAAGGGTAGGGTAGGGAAGGAGAGGGGAAGGGAGGGGAGGAGAGGAGAGGAGAGTTGAGTTGTGTTGAGTTGAGTTGAGGTTTTCCATCCGCTGGTTCTCTCCACAGATGGCTGCAATAGCCGGAATTGGGTTGATGCAAAGCCAGGAGCCAGGAGCTTCCTCTGGGTTTCCCACGCAGGTGTAGGGGCCCAAGGAGTTGGACCATCTTCCACTGCTTTCCCAGGCCACAGCAGAGAGCTGGATCGCAAATGGAGTAGCCAGGACTTGAACCGACACCCATATGGGATGCCGGCACTGCAGGCAGCAACTTTACCCACTATGTCACAGTGCTGCCCTTCACCCCGGGTCCAATCTTGATTTTATCCTAATTCTAGATTCCTGCCCACGTGCACCCAGGGAGATAGCAGGTGATGTTTCCATGGTTGGTTTCCTTCTACACATGGAGAAGAGCTGAGTTGAATTCTCAGCTTCTGACTATAGCCCTGGTTCAATCCCTACTCTTGTGGGCAACAGTGGAGTAAATCAGTGATTGAGAACCTGCCTATCTCTCTGCTTCTCAAGTAAATAAATTTAGTAAAGAAAATACTATAAAAATCTAGATTCTACAGTGAATTGATTCGAAAAGCACTTCCATAGTTCATTTCTTTTTTTTTTTTTTTTTGGACAGGCAGAGTGGATAGTGAGAGAGACAGAGAGAAAGGTCTTCCTTTTTGCCGTTGGTTCACCCTTCAATGGCCGCCGCGGCCGGCGCATTGCGCTGATCCGAAGCCAGGAGCCAGGTGTTTCTCCTGGTCTCCCATGCGGGTGCAGGACCCAAGGACTTGGGCCATCCTCCACTGCACTCCCGGGCCATAGCAGAGAGCTGCCTGGAAGAGGGGCAACCGGGATAGAATCCGGCGCCCCAACCGGGACTAGAACCCGGTGTGCCAGTGCCGCAAGGCGGAGGATTAGCCTGTTAAGCCACGGCACCGGCCTCCATAGTTCATTTGATTGAGAATTCAAGCAAACTTTCATGTTCATTAGGAGAAACAAACAAATATTATCTCAGGACCTTTATTGTCTGAAGAAATTGTAGTCACTGGGAACTGAGTATGCAGAGAAGAATCCACAGCTGGATAGAAATGGTGAGAACCAGACCAGACATGAGCAATACCATGCCTAATCAACGAAGAATTTTCTCAAATGAATTCTGGAATGAACATATGCCCAAAAAATTGGCAGATGGCTTGAGCTTGGGCACAGGTCACATCACTTGAGAACACTCAGTAGCATTTTGTTAAACTATTACAGGAGTGAAAAAATACTCACATGTTTAAAACAACAGTAAAGAGATTATATATCCTTCTATTTATTGTTGGTTGTTTTTTCTTGGATTGTGATTGGGATTGAATTGGCTCTCAGGGGACATCTTAAAAAATGTGGAACTCAGCTGAAGGGCAGCTGTTGGTCTTTTGCTGGCAGAAAAATGTGTGGTTTGATGAAGTAGCGAGTAAGCGCTGTCTTACAGGCCACCTCAGTCAACAGGAATCTTCAGTGATCTTTCTTACCTTACCTTCAGCAAATAGTAAAAATTTGAATTGCCGTACTGATACGTGCTGTTTTATGTAGACCAGCTGTGACCTTTTAAAAGTAACATAGAAGCTCTTATTTGTTTATTTTTGTAATGTCTCTGAGGGAAAAATGTAATACTACCCTGAACCTGGTCTTTATTCTTATTTGAGGTTAATGGAAATGCCACCCTCTGGATAAAAATAACGAATTTACTACAAATTATCTATTTATAACAATGAGGCTTCACTTAAGTGACCTGTCTGTGTTACCCTGTTGAAAACACAATATTTTCTCAGCTGTAACTTTGCCCTAAGTTCATGTGGCACCTTTCTCCTCCCCTCCTGCATGTGCTGAATGACTTGGGAAAGTTTTTTCTCTAAATTGAAAAAAGTAACATATTTGGCAGCAGGAGGATAAAGAATGGTCTCATATATTGTTATGTGAACAGGTTCCAAAAACTCATGTGTGCAGTTTATCCTGTCATCTCAGTACATAGGTAGACAGATGAGGTTTTTAGCTTTCATGTGTAATGTTTACATAACTTATTTTAGAAATTTAAAGCATTTTTAGATGTTTGCTTCACTAAAATAAATATTTCATATAAGTTTTGAGACTCTAGAATTTGTATGTCACCTTTGCTTTTCTTAAATATAGTTCACTGTGTAAATAATAAACTCCTGGACACACAGACTCTATCTTACTGTTTTAGTGGTTGTGCATGAGAAAGTACATGTTTCATAATTAGGTTGAATGAAATTTCTAACAGCTGCATATCTTTAATACGGGTTTTCAAAGTCTGTATGACTGCTCATGGACTTCAGAATCTCACCTGGTTTTAAAACCTGGATGTGCCTTTCTGCTCTTCATTTCTGAAGTGAGGATGAAGTCTTTACATTGCAGGGCTGTTTTGAGCAGTACTTGGGTATTTTTATTATTATTATATCAAACTCTGAGAGAGTATACCTCATTCCTGTTTTTTAAGGTCACTACTTATATAAAAAATTGGAAGCATCATAGGGATTAGTCTTAGCTTAGAAGCACTGTAGCCTCTAAAGCAACATTAGTAAGAATAAAATATTGTCCAGAGGCAGAGGAGTATAATCAGAAGCCATGAATTTGAAGTCAGACAGTCCTCGCTTTGAGTCTTAGTTCAGCCACTTAAATGTTCTGTGATTTTCAGTAGGTGTCTTACTTTTTAGCCCAATTACCTTATCTGTAAAATCAGAATGATTGTAAATATTAAAGACATTATCTTATATTTAAAAAATATCATATCTAGCACCAGTCCCAATTGTTAAATAGTAGCTTATTATTATCATTTTATTCCTCTACTTTCTTTTTCTCCATGTTCTCTGGTTCCTGTTTTTAAAAATTTATTTATCATCATTAACAATCCATATTTAAGCTCTCATGGCTTCTTTTGGCTCTTCACTCTTTTCACATTTGTTTCCTTTCTTGTTTGTTTTGAACTGCATATCTAATGACTTATAACAACTAATTAATTGACCATAAAATAGAGGCTTGGATACAGGAAACAAAAACAGCATCTGAGTATCCTAGTAACTTTGAAATAAAAGTCAGTAACAAACCCCTTTACTTTACTTAAATTGCATTTTCTTTATCTGGTAATAATAGAGATGTGAACGAAGTACTGTATTTGCTGATAGGTCTAATTTGTTTTTATAGTTTCAGCTTTGAGTAGTACATTTGGAATCAGTATATTGCATAATGAATGAGTTTATGTGTGGGTTTTTACTTGGTAATTAATTTTTCTTTAAAATTTTTTGTAATGGCTGGATTTTTCCATATGTAAATAGTTATTGATGCTGCTTCAATTAGCAAGTTCTTTTAAACTATTTATTTTTATATCTGCTAGAAAATTAGAATTCTGTTGTAATAAGGACTGTAACTTCCAGGTTGTATGTGTATTGAAAATTTCCAGTTATATACTTTAAATTATTCAATTTGTGTGAAAGAGCAGATACAGTTTACCTACATACCTGAAAAGGACAGGTTATCATATGGGTTGTACTTTGATGCCACCATCTTACAAATTACGTCTTTTTTTCATAATTATTTCTTTTCTTTAAAGATTTATTCATTTATTTATTTGAAAGGCAGAGATACAGAAAGAGATTGAGACATTAGAGAGAGAGGTCTTCCATCCATTGGTTCACTCCCCAAATGGCTGCAATGGCTGGTGCTGGGCCAGGCTGAAGCCAGGAGTCAGGAGCTTCTTCCAAGTCTTCCACACGGGTGCAGGGGCCCAAGTATTTCGGGTGTCCTCTGCTGCTTTTGCAGGCCATCAGCAGGGAGCTGGATTGGAAGCAAAGCAGCCAGGACCAGAACCAGCATCCATAAGGGATGCTGGCACTGCAGGTGGCTGCTTAACCTGCTATGCCACAGCACCAGCCTCCATGATTATTTCTTAACTGGAAAATCTCAAGGATAATATTTTCCTAGACATTGCTTACTGGTCTGAAATGTATAAATCAAGAATGGTGAGCTGTGTAGGTCACAGCACCAGCCCCAGTATCTGTTTTTAAAAGTTTGTTTATTTATTTAAAAGGCAGAGTGACAGAGAGGGAGGGAGAGACAGAAGTAAAGAGAGAGAGAGAAGTAGATAGATAGATCAATTGGTCGATCTATCTTCGATCTATTGGTTGGTTTCCCAAATGCTTGCAACAGGCAGGGCTGGGCTAGGCCAAAGCCAGGAGCTAGGAACTCCATCTGGGTTGCCCATGCCAGCGACTGGGACTCAAGTACTTGAGACATAACCTGCTACCTCCCAGGAGCATTAGTAGGAACCTGGATTGGAGGTAGAGACAGAACTTGAACCCAGGCGCTGTGATATGGAACATGAGAGTCCCAGGCTTAACCTGCTGTGCCACAATGCCTCAGTACTTACCATTTATTGAGCAACTATGTTGTACTAGTCACTCTAGTTGGTTTTATGTCATTTAGTCATACATAATATACAATTTTGTATGTATACAATATACAATGACAGTGAAATGTCATTCATTAGGCTGAGATACCCAGTACAATTTTTTGTGGTGATCATTACAGATTGAACAGATCTTAGCACCCCAGACTCATGCAGACAGCATGAGGATATTTAAATTTTAAAGTCTTATGTTAACACTTGATACATCAAAGGTGCAGACTTGATTATTATGGGCTCTGAGAGTTGGGCCTGATGGGAGGTAATTGGGTGACTGGGGGCTTGCCCCTTGGAATGTAGTTCTCTCAAGAGAACTCTTGAGATATGGGAAACAAATGAAATGAGCCCCACAATTACCATAGTTTACACCTCGAGAGAAGTTCCAGGCCTGGATCAAAAGGAAGTCACTTCGACTAAGGCTAGAGGACTTTCTGAATTAAGGAAATAAAGCTGAAAGTGTGGGCAGACCATGCTGCATAAAGTTCACAGAACAGAGGGCTAGAGAGGAAAGTTCTCAGTTGATTAAGGATTAGGCCATGTATTTGAGGAAGTGACTACAGGCCAAGGAAAGAATGACCTGAAGGATTAGAGATCCTTCATTGAGCGCTTGGCATTCAGTCTGGAGTAGGAATAGTGTCTGTTCTTATTAACCAGACCAGAAAGTCTTGATGATTCATGGGGCATTGGGTAAATTACATATAAGGTCTTATCTCAGTAATGGGGAATAATTAGCCCTCGATTGAGCACTACTGTAGTCCCTCCTAAAATATTTTAAAAGCAAATCCTTAAAAGATCAAACTCTTTCCAAGTAACTTATTATGTTCTGGAACAAGGCTCAAGAAAAACTATGGAAATACAAAAATATCTAGTACTCATCCAGGTAAAATTTAGGATTTTTGACATCCAGTAGGAAGTTATTATCATATAATAGAAATAGGACAATTTCATTCATAATGAGGAGATGAATTAGTCAATTAATACCAAGCCAGTACTGACAAAGAGGAATAAGCAGGCAAGGTTGTTATAATTGAATTCCATAGTTTCAAAAAGTTAGAGACATTGAGAGTAAGAATATACCATTTTGTGTACTGTTGCAATTTTTTGAACAGTTCTTGATCTATAGTAGACTTTCCAATTTTTTTTAAACTCCAATTTTTATTTAAAAATCTGATGTGTCAACTTAGCGTTTTCCATCAACTCAGGGAGCAGAAACCTTCACAGGTTTTACAGTCTTTTGCTTAGGTGATTCCTTTGTAGGAGCCTTAGCAGCAGCCATTGCTGTCTTTTTAGACGCCTGCTTAGCCTTTTTGGCTTCGTTGGCAGCCCTGATAGCTTGTTCTCATTGAGCCTTTCTGACTTAAGGTTTCTGATTTCTCTTGGCCATTATATCAGCAAGAGATGTACCAGTGACTCTCGGGAATTTAACTGTATGGTGAGTTCTTTTCTTTTGAATTTCTTCCAACTGCCCCTTTTTATGTTTTCTTCTGTGGAGGACAGTCCAGTTTATCTGCGGAGGATTTCTCTTGGAAAGAAACGCAGACTCGCATTTTGCATTAAGAAATTGGAAAACCTTCCTGTTGGTCCTAGCATAGCGCCTCCTGTGTCCAGGATAGATCTTGTACCATCTGAAACTGCACAGTTTCATGGTGGTCGCTCCCCGGGAAGAAGAAAGATGGCAAAGGGAAGGAGAGGATTATGGGAAAAGGCATTATAGGGTTCTAGGGACTCTCCTCCCCAAACTCCCGTCATTGATGGCGAAGGGAAGGAGAGGATTATGGGAAAAGGCATTATAGGGTCCTAGGGACTCTTCTCCCCAAACTCCCGTCATCGATGAGTCGATTTCATGACCCTTAGATTTATCGAAGCTCTCCTTAGATGTAGCATATTGGGCTGGAACATAGCAATGTTTTGAGGGAAAGAGGCTGTGGTATTTCCTTTAGGGATGGTAGAAAGTGTGAGAAATATTTGTGGAACACTTCTAGAGAGATTTTTGAATGGAATCTGCAAGAGGGATATTGGCTAATACAGAGAAGCCTGAAACATCTGGCATTGCCTGAATGGGATACAGTGGTAGCAAAAAAAGAAAAAAAAATGAGTTTCATGTTCTAAGTTTTGTATGGAGAGTTATAACCAATGAACAAACTCACTTGGACTTTAAAAAAGACTACACAATAACTGAAAATTATTCCATATGCTTTAAGTTATGCTTCCAAAAATAATAAGCTGAACCTTATAGATCATGGGTAGGGTACTTTTAAAGGCAATGAAAAGAGAAGGAGGAAGACTATAGAAAGGCAGAGAAGAAAGGGAGAAGACAACGTGTGCATTGATTAGAGATTTTATATATGATTAGGACAATGATATAAATACATGCAATTTTAGTTTAGTAGTAATTGATAGAATCCTCTTTTGGTTATCATGTTTATCTGTAAGTCATTCTTGCTGTACTTTATAATGTTTAGCTCAGGCTAAGATGGCAAACTTGAGAAGTTTGATTCATAATAAAAACTTATAATTTAAGTTGGCTAGAAATTATTTGTGTTGTAAGTAGCAAACCATTGTTTTACACTATTTGCACTTTTGTTGTTTTTGTGGTCAGACTTTTAAAAGTTGAAAGATTTTTTTATTTCTTATCTGTCTATGATAGGAAGCCATTGACAATCCTGGTACTGAATTTACACTGGCATTGTTAAAATAAGAATGCATTTTACAGCTTCCATTTTTGTGACTTAAAAATAATAGAGATCTACTTTGTTGGCATAACTAAGTGATTAGTGAGGACTGGGGCTTTGGATTCCTTCCATATACCCTGGTAGTATATTGTATTTATTATATTTTTGAGAAAAGCTTCTTCAATCCAGATTTATTGTATGTTCTTTGCCTGGTTTTAAAGAACTTTAAAACTAGTTAGTCTCCAGCCAGCGCCACGGCTCAATAGGCTAATCCTCCACCTGCGGCACCAGCACACCGGGTTCTAGTCCTGGCTAGGGTGCCGGATTCTGTCCCGGTTGCCCCTCTTCCAGGCCAGCTCTCTGCTGTGGCCCAGGAGTGCAGTGGAGCATGGCCCAAGTACTTGGGCCCTGCACCCCATGGGAGACCAGGAGAAGCACCTGGCTCCTGGCTTCGGATCAGCGTGATGCGCCGGCTGCAGCGCGCCAGCCGCGGGGGCCATTGGAGGGTGAACCAACGGCAAAGGAAGACCTTTCTGTCTCTCTCTCTCACTGTCCACTCTGCCTGTCAAAAAACAAAACAAAACAACAACAAAAAAAACCAACTAGTTAGTCTGTATTCCTTAAAGGATTACATTTTTATTAACTTTTATGATTGATTAGATAGCTACACTATAGCTTACATTAAAATATACTATTGATTAATACATCTTCTGATTTATTCACTGACTCAATTATAAGTTATTGTCCTCACTCTTAAATTACTTGCTTCCTAGGTATTTTAATAGACAAGTTAAATTGTTTCTTTTTGAATTCTATTACTCTTCCATCCAGTCTAACTTGCATGTTTAAGTATATATGTTTATCTTTATATATGTATATATATTTATAATGACTATAATATATTATTGCCATAGTTTGATTTGTTTGAAAGGTTAAAGAGCATAATATAAGCTTGTCTAGCTTTGCGTATCCTTTTGCATGTTGTTTTATTGTTTCAGGCTATTTTGCTCATATGAATTATACAAATGATGAAATCATTGTTCTTTTGAAAGTAATGTATTTTTTCCTTGTTATAGGTCCTTTTGTTCTGCATCACAGCTGCCATGTACATGTTCTTTTTCAGGTATGTTCTGTTATACCTATCCATTTTAATACTAAAAATATTATCTCTTTGTAATATTTTTGTCAACCATGAAACTAAATAAAAACAATCCAAACAATTATTCCATACAAGTGGCATGCTATTTGTTTCTGTAGGTTAATCAGTGATAAATCTGTATTCCTTTGTGAGGAGAAAAATATGTAAGAGAGGAAAAGAAGATACATTTCCCCTCCATTCCCATCCCCCCTGCCCTCGCCACCCCATTCTACTTACAGGTTCATCTTGCAAAGTTGACTTTGGTAATAGTGTTCCAAGTCTGATAAATGAATTTTAATTTTTTTGCAGACCTGATTTTAAGTGTTCTTTAATGTCCTTAAATTTAAATGAGAAAAAATGAGAGCAGGGCTGTTTCTAAGCATCTTCGTATAACCACAGAAGTGTGGGAATATTATTTTTGGTTAGGAGGAGTCTATGACTTCATTGTCAGTAATACTAATTAATTCTGATTTATTTTATTCTTACTGTACTCATTTAAATAAATCTTTTTTAAAAATATAAACTTAGATTTAATAATTAGAGAATAAGAGAAAATGGGGAATAAAGCATACAAGGATTATAAGTGAAGATCTAAAACAATTTTGTTTATAAATAATAATGTTCTATACAGAAAATCCATGAAACAAACACAATTAAATATAATAGTTTTATCAAGTTTCAGTGTACAAAAATTCATTGCATTTCTTTTTTTTCTTTTTTAAAATTTTAATTAGGGTATACAAATTTCATGTATTTCATATATACAGATTAAGGAACATAGTGATACTTCCCACCCTACCCTCCTTCCTACTCCTGTCCCCACCCTTTTTCCTCCTCCCTCTCCTATTCAAACTCTTAATTTTTATAAAGATTTATATTCAGTTTACTTTGTGGTCATAAGATTAACCCTATACTAAGTAAAGAGTTCAACAAATAGTATGAAGAAAAAAAAAAAAAAACTCTGTTCTTCAACAGTTGAGACAAGGGATATAAACAGTCATGGAATCTCAAAATGTCAATATACTCTTATATATTACCTTTTAGGTACACTATTAGTTACCATAGATCAGGGAAAACAAATTATATTTGCCTTTTTGGGACTGGCTTATTTCACTAAGTATAATGATTACCAGTTGCATCCATTTTGTTGCAAATGATAGGATTTCATTTTTTTTACCAGTTAGTAGTATTCCATAGTGTATATGTATACCACAATTTCTTTATCTAGTCATTATTTGATGGACATCTGGGTTGATTCCATATCTTAGCTATTGTAAATGGAGCTGCTGCAATGAACATGGGGGTACAGATTACTCTTTCATATGCTGATTTCATTTCACTTTGGGGAATTCCCAGAAATGGGATGGCTGGGTCATATGGTAGGTCTGTATTCAGGTTTCTGAGGTATCTCAATACTGTCTTCCACAATGGCTGCCCCAGTTTACATTCCTATCAACGGTGGATTAGGCTACCTTTTTCCCCACATGCACACCAGCATTTGTCGTCTGTTGATTTCTTTGTGAGGAGCCATTCTCTCTGTGGTTTTGATTTGCATTTCTCTGGTTCCTAGTGATCCTGAGCATTTTTTCATGTGTCTATTGGCCATCATTTAAATAGATCTTATTGTTCCTGGCACTAGGTAACATTCAGTCATAGCAAGAAAGTACCAGGCTTTGAATATTAAAATATTCACTTAACTGACAAAGGTAATTAATGAGTTTTAGGATAATATATCTGGTAGATATATTTATCTTTTTAAAAATATGGCATTTCAAGCATACCAGAATTTTTAAGCCATGAGTTTCTTGCCAGAATATATTCGATAAAGCACAATGACACAATTTAAAATTATTTTGACTTGTTAAAAAATGTTATACTCAAGTACAAAATGCTGCTGCTGCTGTTATTATTCTTTTAAAAAAATTTATTAATACAAATAGAATAGATTTCATGTATTTTTTTTAACTTTTATTTAATGAATATAAATTTCCAGTATACAGCTTATGGATTACAATGGCTTCCCCTTCCCATAATTTCCCTCCCACCCGCAACCCTCCCCTCTCCCGCTCCCTCTCCCCTTCCATTCACATTAAGATTAATTTTCGATTCTCTTTATATACAGAAGATCAATTTAGTATACATTAAGTAAAGATTTCAACAGTTTGCACCCACATAGAAACACAAAGTGAAACATACTGTTTGAGTACTAGTTTTAGCATTAAATCAAAATGTACAGTACATTAAGGACAGAGATCCCACATCAGGAGCAAGCACACAGTGGCTCCTGTTGTTGACCCAACAAATTGACACTCTAGTTTATGGCACCAGTCACCACCCTAGGCTGTCGTCATGAGTTGCCAAGGCTATGGAAGCCTTCCAAGTTCCCCGACTCTGATCATATTTAGACAAGGTCATAAAAGACAGAGTGAGGATAGTAACCAATGATCCTAAGAGTGGCATTTACCAGGTCTGAACAATTATACAGCATTAAGTGGGGAAGAGGACCATCAGTACACACAGGTTGGGAGTAGAGCCATTGGTGGTAGAGTAGAGGTTATGATTACAAAGGAATGAGGCCCAAGTGCACTAGACAGGGTCTAGAACAAAGGACAGAGTCATTATTAGAGGAGCTAAGAAAGGTGCTGTCTAAGCTACAATTAAGTTTTCTGATTGAGAGGCAAATAGAACCTGATAGAAGGGGCTTGATAATAATCTGGTGGGCTTTAGGCCTTGTAAGTTAAGAGGCCCAGACCTATCTATCTCTTCACATGGGGTATATCCTAAGGGAGGTGTGAACCTCCTAGGGGAAGGCACTCTGTTGACTTTCATTACTTGGCTGGCCTGGGAGGAGAGCTGGCCAGGTAAAGGCAGGTGGCATCTCTAACAAGAAATTTACAGTTCTGCCTGCAATGTTGCTGACCCTACTTGACCATACCCTCAGCTGCAGTGGTCACTTTGGAAGTTGGGCTGAGTGAAGGGCTTTTCAGCTTAGAGCCAATAAGATCTGTGGCTCTGACCTGGGCATCCTTCGACTCCAGGGCAGGTCCATTTCCAGTGACCCAACTTTTGGCAGAGCTGCCAGGGCTCTTCACAAGCTGACTTCTGCTGAAGCCCAGACTTAACACATTGAAAGCCACTGCAGTGGACTGGCCTGTTGGGTCTCCTTGAGGGCAGATCACCGTACAGATCAGCCATTAATAGGCCTGCCGCCCATTGCTTCTGATGCCTAGCTTTCTTTTCCTCCTGGTTTGTGTTAAAGCAGACCAGAGGATGCAAGTCAAGAGAGTGCCCATGTCCCATCTCTAATCTTCGGTGGCCTGAACTACAAGTCTATAGTCACAGGCATGTTCTGTAGTAGTTTTTCTAAGGTAGACAATGCCCATGAGGAAAATTATATTCTCACTTTAAAACTTTCTTTCCCTTTGGTCTGAAAGGGAGGTTTTTTTTTTTTTTTTCTACTTACTGTATACTTCGCTGATGGCGATGTGAATCTAGCTATGAGATTATTATTTAAGCTCTTATTTTGGCTATGCTATTACAGAAAAATGTTAGCCATCTCTTTTATAAGGTCTAAAGATTAAATTGTGCGTCCTACAGATTCCTTCATAATAGAATTAGTTCCCTACCTTGAAGAGAATAGAGAAATGAAAGAACAAGTTGGGCTTAGAATAGAGAGATGAGGGAGCAAGTCCTAGATCACTTGCTAACAATAGCAATATTACATGAATACTTAGCAAACCATTTCAACCCTTAGATAAGAACTTAATAAAACATTTACCAGAAGGTCCAATGCCTTCTATAAATTTTAAGAATCATGTATTTGAAAACACCTCTTAAATATCTAAGATGGTGTAGTTTGTTTAACCAGTAAACTTAAGCACAACCATATAAAATGTTTTTAGTTTCTTTCTACCAACAAGTTTAAAACATATGATACACAGATTCAGGTCACACAAATTAAAATGTATCTTTGATTGATTTTAGCAGCTTAAATTTATGGACAATCTTATCTAAAAGCCATTTAAAATAAAACTCTTAATAAAATTTCCCCATGTGGACATACAATATGTACGCACATATAACATAGCATAATAGACCAATATCAAAATCCAAAATATCTGGTTGAACTAAGATTCCTTAAAATCATGACATAACATAGACCAAATTTGATCATTGTTACAAGGTGATTATTCAAGTCTTTGAAAATAAGCACATAGTTAAATAACCCATAGCTCTTAATAAAAATTCAGCTGTTTTTGAACAATTAGAATTTAACAGACATCAAGAGAACATAATAGATTACTTTAACACATTGCTCTAACAGTGCATCAGAGTTTAATTCTATGTCAAAGAGAAATTGAGCTTCCTGTGATCTTTTGCTGTGAGGTTTCCTTCCTTTACCTTCTTTCATATTGGTGACCATGTGTCTGTGTTTCTGTGTGTAACACATCTTTAAGCATCTTTTGCAGGGCAGGATGAGTGGCAACAAATTCTTTCAGTTTCTGTTTGCTATGAAAAGTCTTAATTTCACCTTCATTCACAAATGAGAGCTTTGCAGGATATAATATTCTGGGCTGGCAGTTTTTCTCTCTTAGTACCTGGGCTATGTCTCGCCATTCCCTTCTAGCTTGTAAGGTTTCTGATGAGAAGTCTGCTGTGAGTCTAATTGGAGATCCTCTGAGAGTAATCTGACGATTCTCTCTTGCACCTTTTAGAATCTTTTCTTTATGTTTCACTGTGGTGAGTTTGATTACGATGTGTCGTGGTGAGGATCTCTTTGGGTCATGTTTATTAGGGGTTCTATAAGCTTCCTGTACTAAGATGCCTCTGTCCTCCAAACCTGGGAAATTTTCTGCTAGTATCTCACTGAAAATGCCTTCTAATCCTTTCTCCCTCTCCATGCCTTCAGGAACTCCTAAAACCCGAATGTTAGATTTTTTAATAGTATCCTGTAGATTCCCGACAATATTTTTTAGATTTCTAATTTCTTCTTCTTTTCTTTGGTTTGCCTGTTTCCTTTCCTGTTCTCTGTCTTCTAAGTCTGATATTCTCTCTTCTGCTTCGCCCATTCTGTTTTTAAGGCTCTCTAATGTGTTTGTCATTTGATCTATTGAATTCTTCATTTCATTATGATTTCTCGTCACAATCACCATTTCTTGTTCCACTAGTTGTTTCATTTCATTTTGATTCCTCCTTAATATTTCACTTTCACGAGAGAGATTTTCTATCTTGTCCTTTAAGGATTTCTGTAGTTCAAGAATTTGTTTTTGAGAACTTCTTAATGTTCGTATCAAATTTTTGAGATCCGCTTCTTGCATTTCTTCTATCTCATCATCTTCATAATCTTGAGTTGGGGTGTCTTTTTCATTTGGGGGCATCATAGTGTCATCCTTGTTCTTGTTAGCTTGGTTTTTGCGTTTGTTGTATGGCATGTTAGAGATATTTGGTTTCTTCACTGTGGTGTTTTTTTTTTTTCTTGTTATACTATGACTCTAGATTAAGTGGACTGTCTGCTTTTAGTGGAGCCTTAGAGGCTTGAGATGGGTGTGGACTGAGAGCTATGTTTGGTTCCTCAGGGTTGAGGGTGTGTCAAGATGACACTCCCAGGTTAGGTGTCTTAAGTGTCTCTTTCTTTTGTTGATTCAAAAGGGAAGTAATTCCGCACAGCTGAATGTAATTGGAGGTAGTTAGCAGGCAAATGATATACCTACAGGAGCCAGAGATTGGAAGCTCTTTCCCAAGGACCACACAGGGAATCTCTGCTGCCCTCAGTGTGGGCTCCAATTCTCCTGCAGTCTCCCACTGGGTTGCCAAGTTAGATGCTAATCTCCTGTTATTTCACCCCTCCCCCCAGAGTCAGGTTTTCTGCTAAGCTCAGGGCCAGTGCAGACCTGAGGTCGCCCTGCTTATGACGTATGTCCAAAATGGCGCCTGCTCTTTGTCTTGCTCGCCCTTGAGGGGTGAGCGGAGAGAGAGAAACTCGTGTCCGTTTCGGTCACTTTTTTTTCCCTCTCTCTCTTCTAGTTAGCCTGGTGAACTTTTCCCCACGGAGTTTCAAGCCTCGTTCCCTCTAGCCTCCTCTTTCCGCTTGCCCGCTGGTGTCTCGGGCTATGGAGGTTCGGCTCACCTCGCGTTCCAGCGCTGGTGCGTTGAGTCTGCTGCTGGTGTCCCGAACTTGGGCTCCCACGCTCTCCACGCAGGTCCGCTGTGAATCACTAGTTCCAGAAGAGTTTCCGCTGCTGTTTCTTCCCCTGCTCTTCCTTGACCCTGCAGTATCTCCACTTATATTAACCTGTGTCTTGCCAAAGAATATCAATGTGCTCCCTTCCTATTCCGCCATCTTCGATTTCATGTATTTTATAGGTATAGTTCTAGAAAGATAACCATATTTCCCTTTCTCCCTCAATCCCTCCTTTCCTTCCTTTGGAAAAATATATAGATTCAAGATAGGGAGAAGTCATTATGAAGAATTGGTATTGGAATGCATAGTATTTTATATTGGTTGTTAATGATTCAAAAGTTATTGCAGTTGTCTGCTGGTCTCTGAGAAATTGCTTGATTTATTCCTTACTTTTATGGTCTCTTCATATAAACTGTACTCTCCTTGTAGCCTCTTTTTTATAATTTAGTAATATAGAACTTGGTTGAGGAGAGGTTATGAACAGTGACTAATTCTTGATTTTCAAAAACTTAATTGTACTCAAACATGTTGTTAGGATAATATTGCAAATGTCCACACGTTTTATCTTTATATATTTGTGTTCTTTCTAGTCTGAAGATATGGCATACCCATTGGGGAAAGTATAATCATAAAGAGTCATAGCATTAGAAGTAGTTGTTGACATGCCCATGAAGAACATACAATATCATGTACATTTTCTTCCTATGGAAATTCCTAACAGAGCAGTTGTCAAATGAAACAATCCTTGCCAATGTGGCACTTCAACACAGCCTTTACTATGGTTTAGCATTTCTTAGTCATCAAAAGTTTCTGAGGTCTAAGAACAAATTGTATTTGAATACACTGATAAATGCTCAATTTGTAGTATGACTTTTAGGAAATTATATTTTGAAAATTGCTACCATCAAGCCAGTATTTTTGGTGTAGGAAGAAAACCCTATAAATATGTGTTTTGGTGCAGAGCTACGGAACCTTTTCCTGTTTCAGTCACAAAGTCTGAGTTAAAAACAACAGTTTAAAATACTTTCCAGAAGGCTCAATACAAGGTTTAAGTGCCAAGATAAACACTTTCAATTTTCTGTGGAAAGGAGTTGTTTTTCTCCCAAAAGAAGCACTATCACCAAATTCCTAGTGTTCTTGGCAGAAGTTTGTTTGAATAACTCAATAAAAGAGGTTTGGTAAATGGTAAAATAAAACCATTTATAAAGTACTACAACCAAGCTAAACACTGTTATATGTTTGTCTGAACTCTAGCTTATGTTGAAATGAATAAACAGTATTGCACATAGCACTTGGCAAGTCAGTTGCATTAGATTGTTTTATTCTTAAAATTAAATATTATGAATACAGATATTTGAGTGTAAATTCTAGTTTTGCATATTACTTTAATATTATTTTATGAAATTAGATAATTAAATATGAAATGGTAGTATTCCCGGGACTCCATTTATTGTAACCTTCTTTGAGAAGAAGTTAAGGAAAAAATTTGTGTTTGAAAGAGTCAACTTATGTTTCTATCCTAATCTATACATGGGAAAATGGAAATGAGACTCTTTCCAATAGTGTAAAGAATGCCAATGTGGTTTTGAAGAAAAATTGATTTGGGGCTTGGTAGCTTTGGGATCCACAAGGAGGGAAGGCCTATACTTCTAGGAATGGAGAGTCCCTACCCACACTTCTGGGGAAGAAAAGTCCTTGTCAAGCTCCCCACGGGTGCCTAAAGGTCAACCAGTGAGGATCAGACCTGCCTCAACCTTTAACCCCTAAGCCCTGTATCTATAAAAGGAGCCCTCCCAGCCTCTGATGCAGGACTTCCCTGGCCCCCGCTCTGTTGGGACCGGGGAACCTCGCCAGGGAGCGGAATCCCAATAAAAGCTTGTGAATTAATTGATTCGTCTGCCTGGGAAGATTTGTTATGCACCGGACACCTTGCAGATGGTGCTGAAACCCAGGAGGTGAGGGTGCGCGCCTCCCATTGCTGGGTTCGAGGCCCCCTCACTCCTTGAACCTGTCTGGTGCCCCAGGCTGACTACTGACCACGCTCCACAACTGAAGTAACTCCTCCCCTGCTCTCCCTCCCTCCTCGGGATTGGCCCAGTGTCTGCGATCTTCCGCTAGCTCTCTGTCCGGACAGAGACCTCCAAATCGTGTGCACATGGGCTCTGTTCTCTGCTGTTTAGCCTCCCAGCAGCATTGTGGCACAGTGGTAAGCTGTTGTTTGCCATGCGTGCATTGCATATTGAATTAAGATTATATTGAAGTGATTTTTTGCAAAAATAAACTTTTGCTCACTGAAAAAAAATGAAGAAACATTACTAAACAAAATAACAATAATCACCCACAATCTCTTCATTCAGAAACAGACTATGATTATATATGATTAAATTAGTGTTTCTAAGCCTTATATTCTTCCAAGTTCTAGAAGCTTCTTGTGTTGCTAAGATGTCTGCTTCTTGCTTAAGGAGCGCTATTACAAATTAAAGATATTTCTTATTGTAGACTTTGCTGATGCAGATGCTGAAATTTGAAGCAGTTAAGTTTAACTGCTTGCTCTACCAGTTATGAGGAATGCTATAATTCACTATATCTTTCTCAACACTATGTGTTTCTATTATTTTCTATGTCTGGAATTATTTTAAAGGTTATCAAGGTACACTAAAGTATAAATAGTGGTTAAGAGCCTGGACTATAGAATCCAACTGTGTTGGCCGGCGCCGCGGCTCACTAGGCTAATCCTCCGCCTTGCAGCGCTGGCACACCGGGTTCTAGTCCCAGTCGGGGCACCAATCCTGTCCCGGTTGCCCTTCTTCCAGGCCAGCTCTCTGCTGTGGCCAGGGAGTGCAGTGGAGGATGGCCCAAGTCCTTGCTCCCTGCACCCCATGGGAGACCAGGATTAGCACCTGGCTCCTGCCATCGGATCAGCGCGGTGCGCCGGCTGCAGCGCGCCTACCGCGGCGGCCATTGGAGGCTGAACCAACGGCAAAAGGAAGACCTTTCTGTCTGTCTCTCTCTCACTGTCCACTCTGTCTGTAAAATTAAAAAAAAAAAAAAAGAATCCAACTGTGTTGATTTCCAACCTTCTCCATCTTCCTGTGGAAACTACTTGGCCTCCCTGTGTCTCAGCTTTCTCATTTTTAAGAGGAGATGATAATAGCACTTTCCTCATAGATTATTGGTAGTCTAAATATCTATTAAATATTCACAAGACAGTAGCTGCTATTATTATTTAAATCTGAGAAGTAAAGATCACATACTGTGTGATTCCATTCATAAGAAACATCCAGAATAGGCCAATCCATAAATGGAAATTGGACTGGTGATTACCTGGTGCTTGGAAAGTTGGGAAGAATGAGGAATGTCTACTAATGGATGCGGAGGCTGTTTTAGGGATAATGAAAATGTAAAAATAATTGTGGTCCTGGCTACACAAGTCTCTGAATATACTAAAAGCCAGAGTGATACACTTTTAGTAGCGAATTATATAATATATAGTAATATGTAATTTATAAGTGTGAATATATTTTCTGGTGCATTCCAGATAAAAATTAAAGGTCACAGCCTACCGAGTATGACTTGTGATAACCTGAATGTACTTTGTGTATCTGTGAAGTTCCTTACTAGTAGTACATTTCAATCTAATTTGAATGGAAATTAGATTTACAGTCTTTGAAGATATAAATGACTGACTCATAATTTGGTTATGTTTTACACACTAGATAATAAATAAAAATTATAAGACAATATGACAAAAATGCAATAAATAAAATTATAAGAAAATAAATAAAAATTAGACAAGAAATAAAATAGGAATTAAAATATTATACAGAATATCAGTGAAACAAAAACCTAGTTTTTTCAGAAATAAACAAAATTGATAAACCATTGGCTCAATTAACAACAAAAACAAAAACCTAATTTATTAAAATCATCGATAAAAAAAGAAGCTGTTAGAACTGATACCACAGAAACACAAAGATTCATTAGGAATTATTACAAACAGCTATATGACAACAAATTGAAATATGGGGAAGAAATGGATAGATTTCTAGATGCAAATAATTTCCCAACATAAAGACACAAAGGCCGGCGCCGTGGCTCAACAGGCTAATCCTCCGCCTTGTGGCGCCGGCACACTGGGTTCTAGTCCCGGTCGGGGCACCAATCCTGTCCCGGTTGCCCCTCTTCCAGGCCAGCTCTCTGCTGTGGCCAGGGAGTGCAGTGGAGGATGGCCCAAGTCCTTGGGCCCTGCACCCCATGGGAGACCAGGAGAAGCACCTGGCTCCTGCCATCGGATCAGCGCGGTGCGCCGGCCGCAGTGCGCCAGCCGTGGCGGCCATTGGAGGGTGAACCAACGGCAAAGGAAGACCTTTCTCTCTGTCTCCCTCTACTGTCCACTCTGCCTGTCCAAAAAAAAAAAAAAAAAATAAGACACAAAGACATAGAAAATCTGAATAGACCAATAACCAAGACTAAAATTGAATCAATAATATAATAGTCTCCCAAGAAAGAAAAGCCCAGGATCAGATGGATGATTTCATTGCTGAATTCCACCAAACTTTTAAGAAAGCACTAATACAAATTCTTCTTAAATTATCCAAAAGAGGGCCAACGCCATGGCTCACTTGGTTAATCCTCCGCCTGTGGTGCTGGCATCCCATATGGGCGCCGGGTTCTAGTCCTGGTTGCTCCTCTTCCAGGCCAGCTCTCTGCTGTGGCCTGGGAGGGAAGTGGAGGATGGCCCAAGTGTTTGGGCTCCTGTACCCGCGTCGAAGACCAGGAAGAGGCAGCTGGCCCCTGGCCTCAGATTGGCGCAGCACTGGCTGTAGCGCTCATTTGGGGAGTGAATTAATGGAAGGAAGACCTTTCTCTCTGTCTCTCTCTGTCACTGTCTATAACTCTATCTGTCAAATAAAAAAAAAATTATCCAAAACAATCAAAAGAGGAAAGAACCCTTCCAAACTCATTCTGTGAGACCAGCATTAAGTTAATGCCAAAGCCAGAGAAGATTAAAAAGAAACTATAGGCTAATATCTGTAATGAACATAGATGCAAAAATCCTCAAAACTTATAGCAAATCAAATGCAACAACACATCAAAAAAGGTCATCCACCCTGACCAAGGATTTTGTTCCAGGTTTCCAGGAATGTTTCAGCATATGAAATCAATAAACATAATAATTCCCATAAACAAAATGAAGGATAAAAACCATATGATTATCTCAATAAATACAGAGAAAGCATTTGATAAAATACAATATTCTTTCCTGATAGAAAGCCTTTGAAAAATTGTGTATAGAAGAAACATAGCCCAACACAATAACGATAAAATATGACAAACCCACAGCCAGCAGCACATTGAATGGAGGCAAGTTGGAAGCATTTCCACTAAAATCTGGAACCAGACAAGGATGCCTACTCTCACCACTGTTATTAAATAAAGTTGTGGAAGTTTTCACCAGGGCCATTGGACAAGAAAAAGAAATTATAGGGTTACAAGTTGGAAAGGAGGAAATCAAATTATCCCTATTTGTAGATGATGTGATCTTTTATATAGGGAAGCCAAAAAACTCCCCCAGGACTGTTAGAACTCATAAGAGAATTCAGTGCATTTGTAGGATAAAAAAATTAACACAAAAAAATCAGTAGTGAAGAGGCAGTGACAGAATGGGAGAAAATATTTGCAGACTATGCATCCAACAAAGGGTTAATATCCAGAATCTATAAGGAACTCAAGAAACTCAAGAGCAGTAAAACAAACAATCCAGTTAAGAAATGGGCAAAGCATATAAATAGACATTTTTCAAATGAGGAAATACAAATGGGCAATATGGACATTTGAAAAAAATCTCAAGATGACTAGTCATCAGAGATATGCAAATAAAAATCTCAATGAAATATCACCTAACTTGGTGAGAATGGCTATTATCCAAAAATTAAAAAATCACAGATGCTGGAGTGGTTGTGGAGAAGAAGGTACTCTAAAATACTGGAGATGGGAATGCAAATTGGTACAACCATTATGGAAATTCCCCAGAAAGCTAAAAATAGACCTTGCATATGACCCAGCTACCCCATTCCTGGAAATATATCCAAAAGAAATGAAGTCAGCATATGAAATTGTTACCTGCACTCCCATGTTTATAGCAACTCAATTCAAAATAGCAAAGATATGGAATCAGCCTGCATATAAATCAACTGATGATTGCATAAAGAAAATATGGCATATATACATGATGGAACATTGCTCAGTCATAAAAATGAATGACATCCTGACATTGCAACAAATGGAGGCAACTGGAGACCATTATGTTAAGTGAAATAAGCCAGACATAGAAAGCCAAATATCGTGTTTTCTTTTATTTGTGCAAGTTAATACAGAGTATAAAACTTGCATGGAAGCCATATCATTTGCTGTTTAGTTCTAATTATTGCTTCACTGGATCATACCATGTTAACACCATTCTCTTCTTACCCTGTTATGATCATTTTCAGGAATCCTACACTTTATGATATTAATATCAGTCTTCAAGAAAACAATGTATGTGTATATAATCTCTACATTTGAGGTGATTGTAACAAAAATGTAAAAAACTGTAAAATAAATTTTTAGATGGAAAAAAGGAGTAAAAAAAGTACACAGATATAAAATTAGAATGTGGTTCTTTATGTTGTAACAATAAGGTTTTCCTGGAATATTGGCTTCTTCTCTTAATATGACGTAATGAAAGGCCTTTATTTATTTATAGATTTAGGTTGTATTTTTTTTTTTTTGACAGTCAAAGTGGACAGTGGGAGAGAGAGACAGAGAGAAAGGTCTTCCTTTGCCGTTGGTTCACCCTCCAATGGCCGCCGCGGCCGGCGCATCTCACTGATCCAAAGGCAGGAGCCAGGTGCTTCTCCTGGTCTCCCATGGGGTGCAGGGCCCAAGGACCTGGGCCATCCTCCACTGCACTCCTGGGCCACAGCAGAGAGCTGGCCTGGAAGAGGGGCAATGGGGACAGAATCCGGCGCCCCGACCGGGACTAGAACCCGGTGTGCTGGCGCCGCAAGGCAGAGGATTAGCCTATTGAGCCGCAGCGCCGGCCGGTTTAGATTGTATTTTATCAAATTAATTTCCAGTGTTCATTTTGTTTTTATTAAATTCCTTGACTGTTTAAAGAAAACTGATCACCTATTAATAAGATCTAAGGGCCTTCCCCTTCAACTGTGTAGCTTTCTGTATTTGTCTCAAAAATAGCTGGCACTTGGGTTAAATAGGTAACTATTGTGCCACAGTGAAAACAAATCTGATTTAAACTGTAAAAGCATGAAAAACAAAGGAGGGAGGGAGGCAGAGGGAGAGAAAGAGAAGCCTGCCTGCCTGCCTGCCTTTCTCTCTCTCTCTCTCTCTCTCTCTCTGTTTATAGCCAAATTTCTCAAATCAGTTGCCCATATTTGCTTTTCAGCTTTTTTATGTGCCACTGCAATCTGATTTCTACTCCATCATCCCTCTGAAATCTATCTCTGAGAGGTCATCAAAAACACACTTTAGCTATACCTAATGGACATTTTAATTTTCCTATCATACCGATCTCTCAGCTACTTAATGACATCCTTGCTTTGCTTAGTTTCCTTGAAATGCTCTTTTGGTGTGTTTTTCTGTCTTCGTTATGCCTTCATATCCTCATTGTTTTCTTTCTTTTATCATTCCTTAAATGTTGACAGATTCAATATTTTGTTTTAGGGCTTCAGCTTTTCTCACTCTTTATACTCTGTGAGAGATCTATATTTCTGTGGTTATAATTACCATTTATATTGAGATGATCTTCTAATCTCTATCTCTGTTTCAGATCTCACTCCTGAACTTTGGATCTAAACATTAAATTGACTTAGTTTTCATTCTCCTAAAACTTGCATTTCTTTCTTTCTTTTTTTTTTTTTTGGACAGGCAGAGTGGATAGTGAGAGAGAGAGACAGAAAGGTCTTCCTTTTTGCTGTTGGTTCACCCTCTAATGGCCGCTGCAACCGGCGCATCACGCTGATCCGAAGCCAGGAGCCAGGTGCTTTGCCTGGTCTCCCATGCGGGTGCAGGGCCCAAGCACTTGGGTCATCCTCCACTGCCTTCCCGGGCCATAGCAGAGAGCTGGCCTGGAAGAGGGGCAACCGGGATAGAATCTGGCACCCTGACCGGGACTAGAACCCGGTGTGCCAGCGCCACAAGGCGGAGGATTAGCCTGTTAAGCCATGGCGCCGGCCCTAAAACTTGCATTTTTCAAAAATTGAACTTGCTCTCCCTGCTTCAAACTCTTCTATCTCAAAACTTTCCATTTTTCTTCAAGTGGTTGGAAATGCCACTTACTTATTTTGCCCACGTTGGAATTTTTTTTAACTTTTATTTAATAAATATAAATTTCCAAAGTACAACTTTTGGATTATAGTGGCTTTACCCCCCATAATCTCCCTCCTACCTGCAACCATCCCTTCTCCCACTCCCTCTCCCATCTCATTCACATCAAGACTCATTTTCAATTATCTTTATATACAGAAGATCAATTTAGTATATACTAAGCAAAGATTTCAACAGTTTGCACCCACACAGAAACACAAAGTATAAAGTAGAGTTTGAGTACTAGTTATACCGTTAATTCACATAGTGCAACACATTAAGGACAGAGATCCTACATGGGGAGTAAGTGCACAGTGACTCCTGTTGTTGATTTAACAATTGACACTCTTATTTATGGCGTCAGTAATCACCCAAGGCTCTTGTCATGAGTTGCCAAGGCTATGGATGCCTCTTGAGTTTGCCCACTCCAATCTTATTTAGACAATGTCATAGTCAAAGTGGAAGTTTTCTCCTCCCTTCAGAGAAAGGTACTTCCTTCTTTGATGGCCTGTTTTTTCCATTGGGATCTCACTCACAGAGATCTTTCATTTAGGTCAGTTTGTTTGTTTGTTTGTTTGTTTATTTATTGCCAGTGTCTCTTGTCTTTCCACGCCTGAAATAATCTTATGGGCTTTTTTAGCAAGATGCGAATGCCTTCAGGGCTGATTCTGAGGCCAGAGTGCTGTTTAGGACATCTGCCATTCCATGAGTCTGCCGTGTATCCTGCTTCCCATGTTGGATTGTTCTCTCCTTTTTAATTCTATCAGTTAGTATTAGCAGACACTAGTCTTGTTTATGTGATCCCTTTGACACTTAATCCTATCATTATGATCAATTATGAACTGAAACTGGTCACTTTGACTAGTGAGATGGCCTTGGTACATGCCACCTTGATGGGATTGAATTGGAATCCCCTGGCACGTTTCTAACTCTACCATTAGAGGTAAGTCTGATTGAGCATGTGCCGAACTGTACATCTTCTCCCTCTCTTATTCCCACTCTTATATTTAACAGGGATCACTTTTCAGTTAAATTTAAACACCTAAGAATAATTGTGTGTTAATTAAAGTGTTCAACGTTGGAAATTTGAGCTTCATCCTAACTTCTCCTTTACTATCATTCCAGTATTCAGTGACTGTAAGCTATGTGTTTTATTAATTTTTCTTAAATCAGTGAGACTTCTTCCGACCCGCTGGTGCTCTACTCTGAAATTAAGACCTCCTTTGTACCTGTTGCCATAACAGGTTGGGTTTCACTAATGCTCCCTATACTTCTGTCTACTCTCTCTCCTGTCTACTTCATTTCTCTACTATAATCAGATACTAGTTAGGTTGTTGCTCTGCTTCCAATGTAAAGGAATTCCCTCAATTTCTTATGCTGTGGGTATTCTAAATTCTTTTAGGTAGCTTGTAAGGCTTTTATTTAAAGAACTACCCCCATCGATGGGACTCTGAATGCAGTAATGTGAATCCATTCCATGAATTTGAGTACCACTTACTAACTGTGTGTGATCTTGGGCATATTATTTGTCTTCTTGTCTTAGTTACTTGTTGTGTTAAATATGCCATGGGATTACTGATAGAATGTAGGATTATTGATAGAATTGAATGAGTTGTTAGAATAGAGCTTGATGGGCTGGCGCCGCGGCTCAATAGGCTAATCCTCTGCCTGCAGCACCAGTACACTGGGTTCTAGTCCCAGTCGGGGCGCCGGATTCTGTCCCCATTGCCCCTCTTCCAGGCCAGCCCTCTGCTGTGGCCTGGGAGTGCAGTGGAGGATGGCCCAAGTGCTTGGGCCCTGCACCCCATGGGAGACCAGGAGAAGCACCTGGCTCCTGCTTTCGGATCAGCGCGATGTGCTGGCTGCAGTGCGCTGGCCACAGCGGCCATTGGAGGGTGAACCAATGGCAAAAGGAAGACCTTTCTCTCTGTCTCTCTCTCTCACTGTCCACTCTGCCTGTCCAAAAAAAAAAAAAAAAAAAAAAGAATAGAGCTCGACATACAGTAATTAGTCAATAAAAGTTAACTATTATTATAAGTGTTACCCCAACACATTATTTTTTAAAGTGCAATATGTGGCATTACATAATGTCATCATTCACTAGCTGAAGCATAACTTCAGCTTTTATGGGGAGCATGTGGTTGTCAGTATTCTGACATACAGCAGCAAAAAATGAATGGTGTATATGCTAGGTCCCAAATGGAAAATAAACAAGTGAATACTATAAGAGATCTAAAGAGGAATAGGATATCTCCGAAGATTTAAATATTTTTTAAATTAAAGAACTTTTTACATATAAAAAATTGTACATATTTATGGGGTACTATGTGATGTCCTGTTGTGTGTATATGTTGAATAACGTCCAATCAGCACAAATATATTTAGCTCTTTAAGAATTTAACATTTCTTTATAGTAAAAATATCCTATAGTAAAAAATCCTATGTTCTAGTTTTTTTGTAGAGTGAAATATACAGTGCATTAACATTATCTGTAATCCCTCCACCATGCAGTAGAACCCTAGAACTTTTTATTCCTAGCTAGCTAATACCTAGAACCTAGCTAGCTAAAACCTCTCCCCCTTTTATTACTAGCTAGCTTAAACCTCTCCCCCTCAATTGTCTGGTAACCACCGTTATATTTGGAACTTCTGTTAGACCACCTGTTTTTCAGACACCACATATGAATGAGATAATGCTCAGCTTATATCACTTACCATAATGACCTCCATTTTCATCCATGGCAATATTTCATTTTTTTTATGGCTGAATGGTATTCCATTGCATATATGTACCATGTTTACTTTATCCATCCATCAATGGATGGACCTTTAGATTGTTTTCATTTCTTGACTGTTGTGAATAGAACTTCAGTAATCATGGGAGCCCAGATGTTTCTTTGACAGATTGATTTCATTTCCACTGGATATATACCAAAGAGTGTGGTATTGCTAGCTTACATGTGAGTTCTTATTTTTAGTGTTTTTGAGGACACTCCATTGGCTGTACTAATTTATTTTCCTACCAACAGTGTGCCAGGTCTCCCTTTTCTCCGTGAAAACTTGATGTGGCTTTTAAATGGATCATTAAGACCATGGAAGCTACAGTAGCACTGAACACTTACTTGGCTATTGCTCTGTTAAGCATTTTATATGCATTATTTCATTTACATCCTCAAAATACCTTTAAAAGTTTTATTATTATTTTTTTGACAGGCAGAGTGGATAGTGAGAGAGAGAGACAGAGAGAAAGGTCTTCCTTTTTGCCGTTGGTTCACCCTCCAATGGCAGCTGCGGCCGGCGCATCATGCTGATCCGAAGCCAGGAGCCAGGTGCTTCTCCTGGTCTCCCATGCAGGTGCAGGGCCCAAGCACTTGGGCCATCCTCCACTGCCTTGCCGGACCATAGCAGAGAGCTGGCCTGGAAGAGGGGCAACCGGGATAGAATCCAGCGCCCCAACTGGAACTAGAACCCGGTGTGCCGGCGCCGCAAGGCAGAGGATTCGCCTGTTAAGCCACGGCGCCGGCTAAAAGTTATTTTTAAAAACAATTATTTATTTGAAAATCAGAATTATGAGAGAGAAGGGGACAGACAAAAAGAGAAAGTAGTCTTCCATCCTCTGGTTCACTCCTCAAATGGCCACAATAGCTGGGGCTGCGCCAGATTGAAGGAAGGAGCCAGGAGCTTCTTTGGCATCTCCCGCAAGGAATCAGGGGCCTAAGCACTTGGGCTATCTTCTGCTGCCTTCCCAGGCATGTTAGCAGGGAGACGAATCAGAAGAGGAACAGCTGGAACACAAACCAGCTTCAGACAGCAGCTTAACTCAACTGCATCACAGCTCTAGCCCCTAACAGATATATTTGTAGCTCAATTTTATAAATGAGGAAACTGAGGCATCAAATATTAGGTGACCTTATAAAGTATACAACGAGAATTTGAAGACAGATAGATGACAAAGATGTCCTCTAATTATTCTTGCTTTAAAATGTTTTTACATTTCTGTCACAAGTTTTTAGAGCCACTGCACATGCATGTGCACACATACACACACAGACACACAGCACTAATGACAATTAAAAACTATTTGATATCATTTTAAATGTATATAAAATATAGCATATCCAAAATTTCCTCATGCATGCAGTATAATCTGCAAGAAAGTTTTAGTCTCAGTATAGAGGAAGAAAAAATATCAAATATTGTCCTTGTGACATGAAAGTTCTTGAGGAGGGTATAATACTGTTCAATTGCAAAAAAAGAATTAAAGGTTGTATGAGTGCAAGATTTAAATAAGACATTTTGAATTGGTTTTAAAGGGACTTGTGATAGAGGTCTATCTTTGGTGACCTTTTGTAATTTTAGAAATGTATAAAATGAACTAACACCCTATTTAGTTTAGACATTCTATTCAGCCTTGATTTACTCTGAGTCTGTAGGCTTACTATGTTTCTTAAAAGTGAACATTTAGAATAGAACTTTTGTTTGAATACGTTTGGATTGTTTGTATTGGATTTTCTTTTTATTTGTGACAGACAGACTTTAATGATGGTACATCAAGTTTTATATTTTTGAACACCAAATGGGCTAGATACTGTTATGAAAATAGGTGGATTTTAGCTGCCACCAATGTGGGTAATACCCCTTTTCTTTAGTTTCTTTGGAAAAGATCATTTAACAATTATTGTCATTATCCCAAATTTATTCTGGTATCATGAATGCCTTTGGCATAGTTTACTTTAAAAAAAGAGCAAAACCACAAATCTGTTACTCTTGATAGGTCAAAAGTAGGAACATTCAGCAATTCAGAATGTATGTAAGTAGGAACATGCAGCAATTCAAATGTTCCATTTATTTCTTTGCTAACGAGATTATAAGCTATATTCTTAGCTGTCACAGTGTAGACAACACAACTTATAAGTTAACTGTTTTATCACTGATGCCACTTGTAAAAGAAGGCTTTTTGCTTCATTAATTTCTTATGGATATATTAATTTTTGTGTAGATTATTATATTTTAGATGCTTTACAATTGTTCCTCCTTTGAATAATATAAGTCTTAGAAGTGAAATCTTTGTTTTTTTTTTTGTTTTTTTTTTTTTGACAGGCAGAGTGGACAGTGAGAGAGAGACAGACAGAAAGGTCTTCCTTTGCCGTTGGTTCACCCTCCAATGGCCGCCGCGGCTGGCGCGCTGCGGCTGGCGCACCGCGCTGATCTGATGGCAGGAGCCAGGTGCCTATCCTGGTCTCCCATGGGGTGCAGGGCCCAATCACTTGGGCCATCCTCCACTGCACTCCCTGGCCACAGCAGAGAGCTGGCCTGGAAGAGGGGCAGCTGGGACAGAACCGGCACCCCGACCGGGACTAGAACCCGGTGTGCCGGCGCCGCAAGGCGGAGGATTAGCCTAGTGAGCCACGGCGCAACAATCTTTGGGAATGGTGCTTCTTTGTCACTCTCTGTGTCTATTTAAATAATTTGAGGTTATAAATAATTTGAGGTTACCCTCCCTGACATTTTATTTTAAATTAGACATAGGGACATGTGTAACTATAAACTTTTTTAAAAACTGCATCTTGAACACTGAGTCAGGAGTTTTATAATAGATTTTTTGAGCTTTAAAATCAGACTGATTTATATTTATATTTTATTTTCACTACTTATACAGCCTTGAGGTATTTATTTAATCTCTTAGAGCCCAATTCTTCATTCATAATATGCCAGTAATTTCTCCTTTGGTGATTATAATTAGAGACAATGCTCCTCTCAACACCTGATGCATACTAAATTATATGATTATGCCATTTGTAATTTTATCCCCATTATGAGGAAAATATCTCTAAGATATCCTTTGTGGTCACATGGCAAGATTTGACTTCAATGACCTTTGAAGAAAAGTGTAATCATGTGACTTCCTATGGCCAAAGGAATGTGAATGAATGTGATAAAGTCACTTCCCAGCAGAAACTTGAAATGCCATGTTTTCATGGGCATAATCCTCTATTTTTGTGTCACTGAAAAAATATACACTGATTATGATTATTGTATTACTCCAAGTTCTCAAGCATCCTAGCCAGAGACTATAAGAATATATTTTATGAAAACGTAGTTGTCAAGATCCTTGCTGAAATACAGAAGTGAAGGCCGGCACCGTGGCTTAACAGGCGAATCCTCTGCCTTGCGGCGCCGGCACACCGGGTTCTAGTTCCAGTTGGGGCGCTGGATTCTATCCCGGTTGCCCCTCTTCCAGGCCAGCTCTCTGCTATGGTCCGGCAAGGCAGTGGAGGATGGCCCAAGTGCTTGGGCCCTGCACCTGCATGGGAGACCAGGAGAAGCACCTGGCTCCTGGCTTCGGATCAGCGAGATGCACCGGCCGCAGCGGCCATTGGAGGGTGAACCAACGGCAAAAAGGAAGACCTTTCTCTCTGTCTCTCTCTCTCACTATCCACTCTGCCTGTCAAAAAAAAAAAAAAAGAAAGAAAGAAATACAGAAGTGGGTATGAGTCTGCTCGGTAGAAAAACCTTGTGTGGGAAAGGGTTGTTGTTAGGTACTAAAGCCTTTGAGTTTCATGTAGTGTAGACCATCCAGACACGGTCATAGAGTAAACCATTTAATACCACCGACACCACAGGTTCTGAGAGAAAGATAAAAGAGATTTAGTTACTATAGATAAAGGCTAAGGGCATTTCCTAGTAAATGCTGAGTTGTTGTCACTGGTGGTATTACTATGATGGTCCATCTGAACATCTCCTTTGCATGTTTTCGGAGTTAGAAGGGAAAATACCTCTGTTGAATAGAACTGTTTACATATATTTGTAAAAACGTGTACCCTTTGAGAACAGTTTTAACTTGGAAAATTCCTTAATTCTTTGAATTCTCTTTTCTTAACCACAAGATAACCATAATAAGGCCATATGGAATAGCATTAAATGCTTAAATTTTTGACTACAGTTTAGGAGATGCTAAGAATATTGGAGTTTGTGTCTTTGTTAACCACATTCGTCAAGAAAAGAGGTTCTATGTTGTCAAGACCTTCCTTTCTCTACATGATTTTAGAAAGGAATAACACTTTTCCTTGTGAATAGTATCCTCTTTTTTTCCCCATAATATCTCATAAAACTCAATAGTATATTAAGGAACCCTGTCAAAATAGATCCTCATTCCCTTCTATAGTATAGGCTCTCAATAAATGCTGGTTTAGATTGAATTTCTTCTTTCTTTATTCAACAGTATAATTCATGTTTGTGGAAATACTTAGACAAAATCATTGAAACATTGGTGGTGACAAGTCAATATGAGAACAAACTTAAAAAGCAAAATTTAATTCAGTCTTAGAAATAATCTTGCTTTATGTTGGAGTAGCCCTATAATATTTGCATTGAATTTAATACCATATAAGAACTTGATTTCATTCTGTTAATGAGACAGCTTTTGATTTCTAGAGTAATTAAACCACATCTTGACTAGTATATACAACGATAATACATTAAGCAGAATTTTGATCAATCTGAAATACAGTAGTAAAATTTTAAGTCATCTGTTTAAACTCCAGAATTATCTCAAACTCCAGAATTTTGTATTGTAAAAAATAAAGAATCTGAATAACCTAAATATTTGAGTGCCATCCTTTGAGAAACAAAAAAGAAAAAAAAAAAAAAAAGAAAACATGCTCTTCCAATATGGACAAAGCCAAGATTGGATAAGATATTTGCTTTATAAAGCAACCACTAGAGTTTAAATGGCAACTGTTAATATTTTTAGACTGAAATGTATTTAGTAGTATTATGTGTAGACTCAAAGTAAATCTTATCTGTCTCAGTATTAATAATGTATAGCTTTTTATACCCATTTTATTACAATAAAACAAATTTTCCAAGTTATAAGATGTCTGGTATTTGTAACACTTTCTTGCTTATTAGAAACAGTGTGATATTACTTAGAATCTAAGATAAAATTTTCTGTCATTTCAATAATAAAAGAGATCATAATAATTCTATAGTAAAATATTGTTAGCACTTAGAAACTGTCATTCTGAGAATCCAATTACATATAGAGTCTTTGAAAAGTTCATGAAAATGTGTATCTGAAAAAACTACATGGATTTAAAAAAATTCTGCATCAAAGCAAACTTATATTTTAAGTCAAGTTTTCCACAAATATTTTGAAATACCTTGAAGAAGAAGTCAAGTGAGCATGTAAATCCATATGTACTATGTAGAAAAGAGCTAGCTGCAGCTAAAACATTTCTTCATAACATTCATTAACTTTCCACAGAGAAAGTATTTCACACTTAGGTCAGCTCTTTTGGAAGGAAGAAATTTAGAACTAGAACAAATAATATTTAATGCTCATTTTATAAACCAACATTGAGAAATCTAGCCAGAAGCCAAGAGTTTTAAATCTACACATCTGTTCATAATGATTTTGGAATCTTTGCATTCTGATGATACATCTTCATTATGACTTAAGAATGTTTTCTGGCCAACTCATTAACCAGGTATAGAAGAGAATCCTGAGTCAAGCCAAGTTCCTATTATCCAGGAACATTGGATTCCTTCTGTCCTGAAAGATAACAACTGTTTGGATGATGTCAGCAAAGCATTTTGCCTTATTAATCATAAATTGAGTATTAGTCCTCAATTTAAAAAAAAATATTTATTTGAAAGGCACATTTGCAGAGAGAAGAGGCACATTGAGAGAGATCTTCCATCTGCTGGTGTATTCCCCAAATGGCCACAATGGCCTTGGCTCAGCCAAATAAAGCCAGGAGCCAGGAGCTTCATACTGATTTTCCACATGAGTGAGGAGGCCCAAGCACTTGAGTCGTCCTCCGTTGCCTTCCGGGGTACATTAGCGGGAACTGGATTGGCAAAGAAGCAGTCAGGACTCAAGGACTCAAACTGGTGACCATATAGGGTGTTGGAACTGCAGGCTGTGGCTTACCACAGTGCTATCCCCATTCCTAAGTGTTTTTTCATGTCTTCTTTTTCTTCCCCTCCCCCCAGGTATGTTTCCTTTCATTTAAATACTACTTTCAACCATATTTTAATAAGAGCTTAAAGACTTCTTGGAAAATCACTGTGATATGTATCTTTCTAATAAAATATTCAGATATTGTCTTATAGACACATATAACTTAACCAGCTGCCATTTTAATTTAATATTTAAAGAAAATGAAAGACTCAACTTGAAAATAGTTTTTAGGTAGCTTATCTAGTATAGCAAACTAGCTCTGAAGTAAAAACAGGTGCAGAGAGCATTTTATTTCATTTCATTCATCAGGTCACAGCTCACTATTAAAAACTGTGTGGAAAATATCAGTTACCATCATATGCATTGAGACAATTTATTTCTCATTGAGCATTTTTTCAGATTAATGAGAGTATTCCTGAAGATACGGAGAAAGTCACTTAATATCCCTTTACATTATTTCATAATGGTAATATCTTGAACTATCCATTGAATACATAATCTTAGAAGATTTTATTGAAAACTTTTCTGTTTTTGAACCAAGATCCAATATAAATCATGACCCAAAGTAAGGAAAAAGGAAATATTTATTTTGAGGATAAGCCAATTTATATATTATTGGACATAATGCAGACCACCCAGGCATGAAGCCTACTGTTTATAGTTAAGAATCTTAAATATACATATACTCTTGATGAGTCAGAGCTATCTTTGTTCCAACTAGAAGATTTTTTCACCTTCCCCACTACATATCCTCTACTTTTGGCTAGTAAAATTCTGTCAAATAGATTATTTTATTTTAGAGGTTATTTTATAGATTTCTTTGGATCTCAGTAATAACAATATTGGGATAGGCTATCGAAGGACTCATTTTTAATATTGTTGAAAAACACTAGAGTTACATTTGCCTTCAAAAACATTTTCTTGTATGTGTGGGCACACATGCACTCACACACATTTATAGCAGAGTGTAAATCACTTGTTTTTATTGCAAATTTATGGTTTCACTTGAATCTTCATTGTCCTCTCTCCAGCCATCAATTTTTAGATTTCTTCAAAGATTGGTTGATAGTTCTCTTATCTGCCTTTGTGTTCTCATGATAAACCACATTATGCTCAGAACCTTAACTACTGTCTAATGTAATAGCAAGGAAGAAAGAGAATTGTGCAAAACTAGCTATCAGACAAAATCCTCTGTATTTCCCGTCCTAAGATCATATCTGTAAGTTCTGTGTCAGTAAAGTAGGAGGCAGAGTCTCTGGTCAAACTAAATATAGATAATCAAAAGCACAATTTCTAAGGTTTGAGATATTTGTTTTGTATAGATCAGAGCAAAATGATAGGGTTGACAGGCTGTATTCAGAGTCCTTTTGGGCATGGTGATATTTGGTTGGGTGGTTTTCCTTAGCAGTGCATACTTGAATCTTTTAAGACTCCGAGAAAGTGAATAGTTTTATCCAGAGTTGAAGTTTAACTAAACTGAGTTTCTCACACTATAACAACCAATACAGAAAACTATTGGGACCCCAAAAGATGTGGGGATTCTCTCCTACCAGCAAAGCAAGCAAGCAAGTCTACAGCAGAAACCAGCTGAGGGTCCTCTACTTCAATTCAATTCTGAACCTATCTACTTGGAGATTGTATGAGATCACAAAGGTTGAGGGCTTAGTCCTGAAGAAGGTCCTGCCCGACAAACCCCTCCCCTTGCTTTAGATGACAGTTGAAGGCCACAAGTTGTTTTACCTGTGCTTCTGACTAGTTATAAACAAGAAGTCCTACAACCCCTGCTTCAGATTTGATTAGTTAATTTGAGTGGCTTGTAGAACTCAGGTGAAAACTTATGTTGCTAGTTCTTAAATAAAGCACATAACAAAGGAAACAAATGAAGAGATACATAGGGCAAGGTATAGGGGATGAAGTGTTGAGTTTTTATGCCCTGAGCATTCCACCCTTTGGGGACTTAACGCATGTTCAGCTCTCCAGAAGCTCTCTAAATCCTTTGGATTTTTATGGAGACTTAATTGCACAGGCATGAGTGGAGCATGGATAATTGTATAGAAATATGATTGTACAGAAAAGGTATGATCAATGCTGACAATAGACTGCTTGTGGAAACCCAGAGAGTCCCATCTGTTTAAATAATTCAGCACTTCTTCCTCATGGATGTGGAACAGGACTCCTTCTGAAATGGAAATCTTATCTTCTGTCAGACAAGATAGGTCAGAAAATTTCTCTATGGACAGCTTCAAGAGAGAAGAGAAATTCTCGTTTATATCCAGCCTTAGGGAGGGAGTTATGAGCCAGGAACTGTGGATGAAACTCAACCTAAATATCTGCTGATATCACAGAACTGATGCAATGACTGAAAGGCGAAGAACTTTAGAGTAATGGGATATTTTCTAAGGTATTGAAATTTAAGCTGGGTAGGGAGGATAGTAAGGAAGAAAGCATTGATTGATGGGAAGACATGGAGAGCTATTGAACTAGAAGTGTTTTAAAGGCTAAAGAACCTTCACAATGAGAGTAGCTCATCAAGAAAATTAGAAGTATTCACAAAGGAGAAATGTTGTTTATTAAAAGGTGAATTTCTTGAACAAATTATTCAGAGGAAATTAGTGTGACAATAGTATAGTAGTAACTGTAGAAGTAGATGACTGAAGTGGAGTTACTCTTTAGAAATAAAAAGTCCAGGGGCCAGCATTGTAGTGTAGCGGATTAAGACTTTGCTTGTGATACCAGCATCCTATGTGGATGCTGGTTCAAAATCCTGCTGTTCCACTTCCAATCCAGCTCCCTGCTAATATGCTTGGGAAAGCAACAGAGGATGGCCCATGTGCTTGGACCCCTGCACATATGTGGGAGACCTGGGGAAGCTCCCGGTTCCTGGCCTCAGCTTGACACAGCCCGGGCCATTGTGGCCATTTGGGGAGTGAACCAAGATGGAGGATCTCTCTCTCCCTCTCTTTCTCAGTCTCTGTGACTCTGCCATTCAAATAAATAATGAACGAATAAATAAATCTTTAAAACAATAAGAAGTCCAGAGGAACTACCTGGATTACATATGTAGATGTTGCAATAACCTAGAATAATGGAAGGCTTTAGGTTTAAGAGAAAGACTTGAGTTGCAAAGTTGTGTTCCAAAGTCTTTGATAAATAGGGAGAATAGTAGAGAGATTAGTAGACACAATGATGATGAAGAAGCAAAGAGGGTGGTGTGACTGAATGGCACGAACCTCAAATGATCAGGGTCTGCTACTTAATGGAAATGCTATTTACAAGTTGCCAAGATAGTATAAATTTGTATTTCTTTAAAATAATGGTTTATTTCATCTGGAAGGTGATAAAACTAAATAATAGTGTTTTCTTATTGAATAGTGCCATTACCTTGTCCTTGGCACTTTCTTAGTGGAGTAAATTACCTCTTAAACAGATACATTTGATTGTGCCATATTCTAGTGTTGGACCATTTGGGATAGTCTTCTGTTGATCACCTTCCTCAAGTTCTTTTAGTATTGAAATATAAATATATAATGAAATTGATTATTAGAAATATTAATAATAATTATGCCAAGCACTGTTCAAATACTTTACATTTACTAATTCAACCCCAAAAGCGACTCTGAAGTAGATTGTATTGTTGGCATTTGTTTTGTATAGATGGATAAACCAAGGGAAAGAGAGAATCCACTAACTTACCCAATGTCACGGCTGGGTTATGGCAGAGCCAGGACCTGAATCTAGCTTCCTGGCTCCAGTGTCTTGCTGTTAATCATTATACTATACTTTCTTAAGTGCTCTCAAGAAGATTATGTTCAATAAAAATACAGTCGTGCATTACATAATAAAGAGACTTGTTTGGTGATTTTGTCATTGTGTGAGCATCACAGACTATGCTTACACAAACATAAATGGTTACAATCAAAACACATGGTAAACATGAGATGTATGAGGCTGCTCGCTGCATAAAATGGCACAGTGTTTTTACAGCAGTTTTTTTAATTATGTAGGAATGCACTCCTAAATAATAATAAAAAGTATAATATAGTAAGTGGATAATTTAATTAATTTCTGCTACACCCATTAAAAGATGTAATATGGGGCCAGTATTCTAGTGTAGCTGGTTAAGCTATTGTCTGTGATGCCAGCGTCCAATATGGGCACTGGTTTGCATCCTGACTTCTACTTCCAATCCAGCTCCCTGCTCATGGCCTGGGAAAAGCAGCGGAAAATGGCCCAAGTGCTTGGACCCCTGTACCCATGTGGGAGACCCAGATGAAACTCCTGGCTCCTGGCTTCAGCCTGGCCCACTCCTAGCCCTTGCGGCCATCTAGGGAGTAGAACAGTGGATGGAAGTTCTCTCTGTCTCCGTAACTCTCCCTTTCAAATAAATAAATATTTTTAAAATTGTAAAAAAAAAATTTTAGACATAAGAGTCACTTTTTTTGATTTTTCACTCTTTTAATCAGAATTTAAAAAGACCAAAAACATATATTTTGCAAACTTTTTTAAGCGAATGATTTGCTTTTAATTACAAATAATATTAAGTGACGATTCCTTCTGTTGTAAAACCAGTAATTACAAGAACAAATTTGAGCATGTGATTTGTCTACAACATTTGGAAAAGGAAAAAAAAAAAAAGCCTGATTTTCAGTGTTTATATGAACCAGAATTTATTCGCTAACTTGTCAAAGAGTAGTTTGAAGGTATGACTCAAATGGAGAAGAAAAAGAGCGAAAGAGAGAAAGAGCATCTCATAGCTGCTTTAGTAGCTTTTGATAATTTTTCTGGGATGTTCCTAGCCACATGGGAGACCCAGGTGGAGTTCTTTGCTTCTGGCTTTGGCCTGGTGCAGCCCTGGCCATTGTAACTTATTATCAAGTATTAGGTGCTGTATATAATTGTGTATGCTATACTTTTATACTATTGGTAGCACAGTAAGTTTTGCTTACACTAGCATCACGGCAGACTTGTGAGTAATGTTTTATGCTATGATATTGTGATGGTTATGATATCACTGGATGATAGAATTTTTTACCTCCGTTATAATCATATGGGAACACCGTTGTATATGTGGTCCATCATTGATCACAACATTGTTAAATGTCTTATGTTGTAAACCTTTCTGTTTCTCCATTCTGTTTCTATTTTTTGGTCCATATAGATTACTTAGATTGGGCTCGATGCTTAAAATTGAAAACCTCAAAATATAGTGGCTTAAACAAGAGAAAATTTTATTTGTTACAAGAAAGGAGGTTGAAAGTGGGCAGTTCAGAGCTGAGAAGCTACACCCAGTTGACTATCTGTTCTACCACCATTGTGAATCCATTTCATGGTTAAAGTTGCTCCAAGTGCTGAGATGACTGTTGGAACTCTAGCCATCTTTCTTATCTCATGATACAGAAGGAAGGTGAATGGTGCAAAGAAGAAAAAGGGTCCCTCCTGTCTAAATTAGCTTTCTTTAAGAAAACCTCCCACGCAACACTTCTGCTTACATTTCATTATACAGAACTTAGCCACATGGCCATACTAGTAATAGCTAACTGGTAATTGGGTTTCTGTTATTACCGTAGAAAGGGAGTAAGTATGTAGAAGTCTGTGAGACACCAACCTTAGTTTCCATATCTTCTCAGATATTCTTTACTAGTGATTTATATCAGTGGATTTTGAACTGAGAATTTAAATAACTGACACTTGTGAAAATAAGACCCGAGAACCTGTCAAATGAGATTTCTTGTCAGTCTTGGCATATAGTGAGATGCTGTAAAAATTAAGTAGGAAAAGAATGAGTCAGATTTGCTTTAGTCAGATTTGCTGCAGCATTTTAGAGCCAAACCCTGTCATAAAGTGATAAGTGAGGTCCAATTATGCATTCACATAAAATGTATGTTACACTATTAACAGGTTAATAAACATCAGTAAGTGTTACTTGGGCTTCTAATTCCTACAGAGTGGCGGATAGGATGGGGGCAAGGAGTGGATGAAAACATTTTCATCTATTTATTTTGTTAATTTATATATATAGAAAAAGAGTGATTATTGAACTGAGAAAGTCCTATATAAGGGAAAAGTCACTTGCTAATTTTTCCTCTTTTCCACAAGATAAGTCTACTGTCTCCCCCCCCCCCCCCATTTAAAGAACTGAAAGCATGCCATTTCTGATTTCATATGGTTTTAGGGTTTTATTATATAGAAAAACAAGGAACTGTTTGGGAGAAAAAAAATTTAATGCAAAGGTATTTTTGTTTACTAATAATATTAGTAACCTTCTAATAGTTATTTAAGTTTATTATTTTAATCACAATCTGGATTTCATAATTGTATTTAGTGATATATATGCATATATACACATGTTTTTGTTGATATGTTTATAGACATATGTGTTACATATACACACATATATAAAAATTTTTCTTAAGCGGAGGGAATTTATGCATGGTATACATTTCAAAAACAAATACATGAAGCTGTCATAATCAATACTCTTTTTCTATAAGACAAAGTATATAAGACAAATAACTCCAAAGTATTTTGGAGTACAGGATACCTAAGGACAGCCTTGAGAAATTAAGTACTTTCTCTCTTCTATAGATGGTTTGAATATGAATTTTACATTTCTTACTTATACATAATTTGTCTATGAACTATTATGTTTTATGTGACTTAAGTTTCCAATAAATGATTTAACAATTTGAGCTAAAATGGGCCAGATTTTTTATCTTTATTTAAAAAGTGTATTAGAAGCAAAATTCTCACCTTAAAGGTGAAAGATACTGCATAGATAATCATGTATTTAACAAGGAATTCTGTTGTCCCCTTTGCTATTGTATTTTATCTTGCTGCACAATTAGCAAACACACTTTACTAGTGTTGGTAATGTTCTTGTTTGATGCATGTGGAAACCTGATTAGAAGTTTTGAGAGTGAATTGCAGTCAGAAGTGATTTATTTTGTTTATTTAAGCTGGATTCCAGCTGTTGGAGGTTTCTGCTTTTAGAGTTCTAAGTTTCACATAGCATCTAGACAATTCTGGTTAAAATGGTTGTCCTAATATTTCTTTTTTTTATTTTAAAAAAATTTGTTCATGTAATGAGAACAGATTTCATGTATTTCAAATATATAATTTTAAGACAAGATGGTAATTCCTACCTTCCCTCATTCCTACTCTCCCCATACCTTCTTTTGATTTTGTTCCTTTTATTTTTCACAATAACATAATTTCAATTTACTTGTAGTAACAGGCTTAATCCTCCAGTAAATAAAGATTTCAACAAGTAGAAAGCCCACTTTTGTGCAAGAGTATAGACAAAGGCTACAAACAGTAATCAAGTCTCAAGATGTCAATTTTACTAAATATAAATTACATTGTTTTGTACTCTAATTATTTTTTTTTAACTTTTATTTAATGAATATAAATTTCCAGTGTACAGCTTATGGATTACAATGGCTTCCCCCTCCCATAACTTCCCCCCCCCACACGCAACCCTCCCCTCTCCTGGACCCTCTCCCCTTCCATTCACATCAAGATTCATTTTCAATTCTATTTATATACAGAAGATCAATTTAGTATAAAGATTTCAACAGTTTGCACCCACATAGAAACACAAAATGAAACATACTGTTTGAGTACTAGTTATAGCATTAAATCAAAATGTACAGCACATTAAGGACAGAGATCCCACATGAGGAGCAAGTGCACAATGGCTCCTGTTGTTGACCCAACAAATTGACACTCTAGTTTATGGCGCCAGTAACCACCCTAGGCTGTCGTCATGAGTTGCCAAGGCTATGGAAGCCTTCCAAGTTCGCCGACTCTGATCATATTTAGACAAGGTCATAAAAGACAGAGTGAGGATAGTAACCAATGATCCTAAGAGTGGCATTTACCAGGTTTGAACAATTATACAGCATTAAGTGGGGAAGAGGACCATCAGTACACACAGGTTGGGAGTAGAGCCATTGGTGGTAGAGTAGAGGTTATGATTACAAAGGAATGAGGCCCAAGTACGCTAGACAGGGCCTAGAACAAAGGACAGAGTCATTATTAGAGGAGCTAAGAAAGGTGCTGAAGAAGCTACAATTAAGTTTTCTGATTGAGAGGCAAATAGAACCTCACAGAGGGGCCTGGTAATAATCTGGTGGGCTTTAGGCCTTGTAAGTTAAGAGGCCCAGACCTATCTATCTCTTCACATGGGGTATATCCTAAGGGAGGTGTGAATCTCCTAGGGGAAGGCACTCTGTTGACTTTCATTACTTGGCTGGCCTGGGAGGAGAGCTGGCCAGGTAAAGGCAGGGGGCATCTCGAACAAGAAATTTACAGTTCTGCCTGCAATGTTTATGACCCTACTTGACCATCCCCTCAGCTGCAGTGATCACTTTGGAAGCTGGGCTGAGTGAAGGGCTTTTCAGCTTAGAGCCAATAAGATCTGTGGCTCTGACCTGGGCATCCTTCGACTCCAGGGCAGGTCCATTTCCAGTGATCCAACTCTTGGCAGAGCTGCCAGGGCTCTTCACAAGCTGACTTCTGCTGAAGCCCAGGCTTACCACATTGAAAGCCACTGCAGTGGACTGGCATGTTGGGTCTCCTTGAGGGCAGATCACTGTACAGATCAGCCATTAATAGGCCTGCCACCCATTGCTTCTGATGCCGAGCTTTCTTTTCCTCCTGGTTTGTGTTAAAGCAGACCAGAGGATGCAAGTCAAGGGAGTGCCCGTGTCCCATCTCTAATCTTCGGTGGCCTGAACTACAAGTCTATATTCACAGGCATGTTCTGTCGTAGTTTTTCTAAGGTAGACAATGCCCATGAGGAAAATTATATTCTCAGTTGAAAACTTTCTTTCCCTTTGGTCTGAAAGGGAGGTTTTTTTCTACTTACTGTATACTTTGCTGATGGCGAAGTGAATCTAGCTATGAGATTATTATTTAAGTTCTTATTTTGGCTATGCTATTACAGAAAAATGTTAGCCATCTCTTTTATAAGGTCTAAAGATTAAATTGTGCGTCCTACAGATTCCTTTATAATAGAATTAGTTTCCTACCTTGAGGAGAATAGAGAAATGAAAGAATAAGTTGGGCTTAGAATAGAGAAATGAGGGAGCAAGTCCTAGATCGCTTGCTGACAATAGCAATATCACATGAATACTTAGCAAACAGTTTCAACCATTAGATAACAACTTAAGAAAACATTTACCAGAAGGTCCAATGCCTTCTATACATTTTAGGAATCATGTATTTGGAAACAATCTTAAACATCTAACATGGTGTAGTTTGTTTAACCAGTAAACTTAAGCACAACCATCTAAAATGTTTTTAGTTTCTTTCTACCAACAAGTTTAAAACATATGATACACAGATTCAGGTCACTCAAATTAAAATGTATCTTTGATTGATTTTAACAGCTTAAATTTATGGACAATCTTATGTATAAGCCATTTAAAATAAAACTCTTAATAAAATTTTCCCATGTGGACATACAATATGTACACACATATAACATAACATAATAGACCAATATAGCTATTTTAATACTAGCTTTTAAAATCTTTAACTCTTTTTGTAGATTGCCAATTGATTTGAATTGCTTTTTGTTTTTAGTAACCTCAGTTAACCATTCTTTCTCTCAGTTGGTACTGTTAATACATTATTGGCTTCATCTGTTTACAGAGCCATCCCAAAGTACTGAATACAATAGAAGTGGCTGGAAAAAGTCCATAGGAACCTATAGGAGGACAGCTAAACACAGAACCAACAACGCTTTAGTTTTATGAGCAGCACATCATATATAACTGTGGATGAAAAGAGACTTTAAGTCGCCATGTTTAAAATTATAAACTCATCAACCAACAAGAGGCACTTGCTTACTTCACAGTATTTTTGAAAGCACCTGTAGTATTTTACAAGTATTTAACCCTTTAGGCCTCTGGGGCTTTCTCATTAAGATAACTATCATGTCTAGTAACATCATTAGACTTTTTAATTCTCAAACATTTGTATTAATAGCATTTTCCATTATAGAAACTTAAAATTTGGTACCACGTCACATCTTGACAGTACTTCTAATATAATCCAAATAGCCTGATTAGTTGGTGTCTCTATAAGATGAGAGACATAGGTCCTTCGATTTTTTCAGTTGGGCCCAAACTGGAAAAACCAAAGTCCAAGATTTACTGGAAATTTTAGAGTCCAGATGGTTTGAAACCTTGATTTTTTTGAATGCCTGTCAAGAATGCCAAGAAGGCTCAAAATCCAAAATATCTAGTTGAAATAAGATTCCTTAAAATCATGACATAACATAGACCAAATTTGATCATTGTTACAAGATGATTATTCAAATCTTTGAAAATAAGCACATATTTAAATAACCCATAGCTCTTAATAAAAATTCAGCTGTTTTTGAACAATTAGAATTTAACAGACATCAAGAGAACATAATAGATTACTTTAACACATTGCTTTAACAGAGCATCAGAGTCTAATTCTATGTCAAAGAGAAATTGAGCTTCCTGTGATCTTTTGCTGTGAGGTTTCCTTCCTGTACCTTCTTTCATATTGGTGACCATGTTTCTGTGTTTCTGTGTGTAACACATCTTTAAGCATCTTTTGCAGGGCAGGATGAGTGGCAACAAATTCTTTCAGTTTCTGTTTGCTATGAAAAGTCTTAATTTCACCTTCATTCACAAATGAGAGCTTTGCAGGATATACTATTCTGGGCTGGCAGTTTTTCTCTCTTAGAACCTGGGCTATGTCTCGCCATTCCCTTCTAGCTTGTAGGGTTTCTGATGAGAAGTCTGCTGTGAGTCTAATTGAAGATCCTCTGAGAGTAATCTGACATTTCTCTCTTGCACATTTTAGGATCTTTTCTTTATGTTTCACTGTGGTGAGTTTGATTACAACATGTCGTGGTGAGGATCTCTTTTGGTCATGTTTATTAGGGGTTCTATAAGCTTCCTGTACTAAGATGCCTCTGTCCTTCTCCAAACCTGGGAAATTTTCTGCTAGTATCTCACTGAAAATGCCTTCTAATCCCTTCTCCCTCTCCATGCCTTCAGGAACTCCTAGAACCCGAATGTTGGGTTTTTTAATAGTATCCTGAAGATTCCCGACAATATGTTTTAGATTTCTAATTTCCTCTTCTTTTCTTTGGTTTGACTGTATACTTTCCTGTTCTCTGTCTTCTAAGTCTGATATTCTCTCTTCTGCTTCGCCCATTCTGTTTTTAAGGCTCTCTAATGTGTTTGTCATTTGATCTACTGAATTCTTCATTTCATTATGATTTCTCGTCACTAGCACAGTTTCTTGTTCTACTAGTTGTTTCATTTCATTTTGATTCCTCCTTAATATTTCATTTTCACGAGAGAGATTTTCTATCTTGTCCATTAAGGATTTCTGTAGTTCAAGAATGTTTTTGAGAACTTCTTAATGTTCTTATCAATTTTTTGAGATCCGCTTTTTGCATTTCTTCTATCTCATCATCTTCATAATCTTGAATTGGGGTGTCTTTTTCATTTGGGGTGTCATAGTGTCTTCCTTGTTCTTGTTACCTCGGTTTTTTGTTTGTTGTTTGGCATGTTGGAGATATTTGGTTTCTTCACTGTGTTGTTTTTTCTTGTTACACTATGGCTCTATGTTAAGTGGACTGTCTGCTTTTGGTGGAGCCTTAGAGGCTTGAGATGAGTGTGGCCTGAGAGCTCTGTTTGGTTCCTCAGGGTTGAGGGTGTGTCAAATATGACACTCCCAGGTTAGGCGTGCTAAATCTCTCTCTCTCTCTCTCTCTCTTTTTTTTTTTTTTTGATTCAAAAGGCAAGTAATTCCGCACAGCTGAACGGAATTGGAGGTAGTTAGCAGGCGAATGATATACCCACAGGAGCCAGAGATTGGAAGCTCTTTCCCCAGGACCACACAGGGAATCTGTGCTGCCCTCAGTGTGGGCTCCAATTCTCCTGCAATCTCCCACTGGGTTGCCAAGTTAGATGCTAATCTCCTGTTAATTCACCCCTCCCCCCAGAGTCAGGTTTTTCTGCTAGGCTCAGGGCTGGTGCAGACCTGAGGTCGCCCTGCTTATGACGTATGTCCAAAATGGCGCCTGCTGTTTGTCTTGCTCGCCTTTGAGGAGTGAGCGGAGAGAGAGAAACTCGTGTCCGTATCGGTCTTTTTTTTTTTTTTTTCCTCTCTGTCTTCTAGTTAGCCTGGTGAACTTTTCCCCATGGAGTTTCAAGCCTCGTTCCCTCTAGTCTCCTCTTTCCGCTTGCCCGCTGGTGTCTCGGGCTATTGGGGTTCGCCTCACCTCGCATTCCAGCGCTGGTGTGTTGAGTCTGCCGCTGGTGTCCCGAACTTGGGCTCCCACGCTCTCCATGCAGGTCCACTGTGAATCACTACTTCTGAAAGAGTTTCCTCTGCTGTTTCTTTCCCTACTCTTCCTTGACCCTGCAGTATCTCCACTTTTATTAAACTGTGTCTTCCCGGACTATCAGTGTGCTCCCTTCCTATTCTGCCATCTTGCTGCTCTCTCTGTACTCTAATTATTAGCTTCCACAAATCAAAGGAAACATACAGTATTTGTCTTTTGGGAGTCTAGCTTATTTCACTAAGCATAATGTTCTTCAGTTGCAGCCATTTTTGTTGTAAAAGAGAGGATTTCATTCCTTCTTATGGCTGAGTAGTATTTTTTTTTTTATATTTTTGACAGGCAGAGTGGACAGTGAGAGAGAGAGACAGAGAGAAAGGTCTTCCTTTGCCGTTGGTTCATCCTCCCATGGCCGCCGTGGCCGGCGCGCTGCAGCTGGTGCACCGCGCTGATCCGAAGGCGGGATCCAGGTGCTTCTCCTGGTCTCCCATGGGGTGCAGGGCCCAAGCACTTGGGCCATCCTCCACTGCATTCCTGGGCCACAGCAGAATGCTGGCCTGGAAGAGGGGCAACCAGGACAGAATCCGGCGCCCCGATCGGGACTAGAACCTGGTGTGCTGGTGCCGCAAGGCGGAGGATTAGCCTGTTGAGACATGGTGTCAGCCAAGTAGTATTTCTTAGTATATAAATATCTATATACATTTATATACATATGTAAATCTCACATTTTCTTTATCCAGTCATCTGTTGATGGACAGCTGGGTTGATTTTGTATCTTAGTTACTGTGAATTAAGCTGCAGTAAACATGGGGGTACAGATAACTCTTTCAATATGCTAACTTTGTTTCCTTCAAATAAATTCCCAGGAGTTGGATGGTTGGGTCATATGGTAGATAATTATTCATATTATTTTTTAAGAAAGCTTTTATTTAATGAATACAGATTTATAGGTTTAGCTTTAGGAATATAGCAATACTTCCCCCTATACCTGCCCTCTTATCTCCACTCCCATCCCACCTCCTACTCCCTCTCCCATCCCATTCTTCATTAACATTTGTTTTTAATTAGCTTTATATACAGAATACCAACTCTATAAGTAAAGATTTCCACAATTTGCACTCACACAGAAACACGAAGTATAAAATATTGTTTGAAAGCAAGTTTTACAGTTAATTCTCATAGTACAACTCATTAAGAACAGAGATCCTACATGGGGAATAAATGAACAGTGACTCCTGTTGTTCTTTTAACAATTGACATTCTTATTTATTTATTTATTTATTTTAAAATTTTTGACAGGCAGAGTGGACAGTAAGAGAGAGAGACAGAGAGAAAGGTCTTCCTTTTGCCATTGGTTCACCCTCCAATGGCTGCTGCGGCTGTCGCGCCATGGCTGGCGCGCTGCGGCCAGCGCACTGCGCTGACCCCAAGGCACTTATCCTGGTCTCCCATGCGGGTGCAGGGCCCAAGCACTTGGGCCATCCTCCACTGCACTCCCTGGTATAGCAGAGAGCTGGCCTGGAAGAGGGGCAACCGGGACAGAATCCAGTACCCCGACCAGGACTAGAACCCGGTGTGCCGGCGCCGCAAGGCAGAGGATTAGCCTAGTGAGCTGCGGCACTGGCCACATTCTTATTTATGACGTTAGTGATCATCCGAGGCTATTTTTATGGAATCTCCATACTGTCTTCCTTAATGGTTTACATTGCCACCAACAGTGTATTATGGCATCTTTTTCTCCACATCATTGACAGCATTTGTTATTGTTTTGATTTTTGGATAATAGCCATTCTAACAAGAGTGAGGTGAATCCTCATTGTGATTTTTATTTGCATTTCCCTAATAGCTATGACCATTTCTTTCATTTTTCTGTTGGCTATTTGTGTTTCATACTTTGAAAGATGCTTTTTCATGTTCTTTGCCCATTTCTTAAGTGGATCGCGTACTTTGTTGTTGTTTTCTTGAGCTCGTTATATATTTTAGATATTAATCCTTTAGCAGATATATAATTTACAAATATTTTCTCCAATTCTGTTGATTGCCTCTTAACTTTGTTGAGTATTTGCTGCACAAAAGCGTCTTAGCTTGCTTTAATCATATTTGTCCATTTTCACTTTAATTGCATGTGCTTCTCGGATCTGATCCAAGAAGTCTTTGCCTATGCCAATGTGTTTCTCCCATGTTTTCATCTAGTAATTTGATGATTTCAGGTCTTGGGTCTGGATCCTTTATCCTTTGTGAGTTGATTTTTGTTTAGGGTGTAAGGTAGGAATCTTGTTTCAACCTGTTGCATGTGGAGATCCAATTTTCCCAGCACCTCTTGAAGAGATTGTCCTTTCTCCAGGTAGTGGTTTTACCCCATTTATCAAAGATTAGTTGATTGATTTCTGGGGTTTTGATCTGTTTCATTGGTCCACATGTCAGTTTTTGTGCCACTACCAAGCTGTTTTGATTATAACTACTCTGTAGTGTGTCTTGGAATTTGGTATTATGTTGCCTCCAGCTTTGTTTTACTTTTTAAGATTGCTTAACTATTTGGGGTCTCATATTTCCATATGAATTTTAGGGTCTTTTTTTTCTTCTTAATCTGAGAAGAACATCTTTGGTTAATCTGCGAACATCTTCTTGTGAATGAGGTCACACTGAATCTGTACATTGCTTTGGGTAGTATGACCATCTTCTTTTAGTATAACCATTTTGATTATATTAATTCTTCCAATCTATGACTATGAAGACTTTTCCATTTTTGGTGTCTTCTATTTCTTTCCGTAATATTTTATAATTTTCACTGGATAAATCTTTTACATCCTTCGTTAAATTTATCCCAAGACATTTATATTTTTTGTAGTTGTTGTGAATGGGACTGATCTTACACATTCTTTCTCAGCCCATGTAATTGTTTGTAAATACAGATGTTTTTGATTTTTGTGTGTTGATTTTACATCTTGCTACTCTACCAGATTCTCTTATGAGCTCTAATAAACAGTTTAAATACTATGTTTTTTCTGTTTCAAATAATTAAATGTTCATTCTTTTTTTTTGACAGGCAGAGTGGATAGTGAGAGAGAGAGACAGAGAGAAAGATCTTCCTTTTTGCCATTGGTTCACCCTCCAATGGCCGCTGCGGGCGGCGCATCTCACTGATCCAAAGCCAGAAGCCAGGTGCTTCTCCTGGTCTCCCATGCGGGTGCAGGGCCCAAGCACTTGGGCCATCCTCCACTGCCTTCCCGGGCCATAGCAGAGAGCTGGCCTGGAAGAGGGGCAACCAGGATAGAATCTGGCGCCCCAACCAGGACTAGAACCTGGTGTGCCGGTGCCGCAAGGCAGAGGATTAGCCTGTTAAGCCACGGTGCTGGCCTCCTTGTTTTTTTTTTTTTTTTTTTTAAGATTTATTTGTTTATTTGAAAGTCAGAGTTACACACAGAGGAGAGGCAGAGAGAGAGAGAGAGAGAGAGAGAGAGAGAGAGAGAGAGACAGGTCTTCCATCCGCTGGTACCCTCCCCAGTTGGCTGCTACAGCCAGAACTAAGCTGATTAGAAGCTAGGAACTTCTTCTGGGTCTCCTACGTGGGTGCAGGGGCGCAAGTACTTGGGCCATCTTCTACTGCTTTCCCAGGCCCTTACAGAGAGCTGGATTAGAAGTGGAGTAGCCAGGACTTGAACTGGCATGCATATGAGATGCCGTCACTGTAGGTGGCAGCTTTATCCACTACACCATAGCACCGGCCCCAAGGTTTTTAAAAAATACATTGGTAGGATTATAGATTCTAAAATATGCTTTTAACTGTGGCAAGGTTTAAAGAAGGATTATATTTATAGAAAAATTATACCTTAAAATTTCATCCAAAACAATACTATTTATTAGGTTTTCTGTAAGAAAAATCCTGCAGGAGGCTGGCATTTTTGCTTAGCAGGTTAATCTGCTGCCTGTGATGCTTGTGTACTGTAAGGGCACCAGTTGGATTTCCAGCTTCTTGAGTTCTAATCCAACTCCTTGCAAATGTGCCTGGGAAAGCTGTGAAAGATGGCCCAAGTACTCGTGCATCTAAGTCCATGTGGGAGACCTAGATGAAGCTCCTGGATCCTGTCTTTGCCCAGGATCCATTGTGGCTATTTGTAAAGTGAACCGACACATGGAACATTCATTTCTCTCTCTCTCTCTCTCTCCTTTTCTCTCTTTAACTCTGTCTTTCAAATAAATAAATAGAACATTAAAACAAAAAAAAGAGAAAAAATCCTACAATAACTGACAAAAATATTTTCTTAGTGCTTCTAATTGAGAAGTTATAATCTCTATTAATGTAAAGAGAAATTTCTAATAATAGCTACAGTACAATTTGTTTTATTTGCTTTTCCACCTGAAAGTAAACAAGGCTTTTTACTGTGTTGCAATCCAAGCCACATTGTCTTATAGTGAAATAAGAATATTGATCATGACATAGTTTTCAGAGTATAGCTGTTTTTTATTGTTCACCAAGAATTTTGTAGTTTCATATATTTGTTTTAACTTGCAAGACTTTTCAAAGATTTCGTGTTGGTATTCAAATTAAGTTTTTTTATCTTTTATTTAATGAATATAAATTTCCAGTGTACAGCTTATGGATTACAATGGCTTCCCTCCTCCCATAACTTCCCTCCCACCCACAACCCTCCCCTTTCCTGCTCCCTCTCCCCTTCCATTCACATCAAGATTCATTTTCAATTCTCTTTATATACAGAAGATCAGTTTAGTATATATAGAGTAAAGATTTCAACAGTTTGCCCTCACATAGCAACACAAAGTGAAAAAATACTGTTGGAGTACCAGTTATAGCATTAAATCACAGTGTGCAGTACATTAAGGACAGAGATCCTACATGATATATATTTTTTTAAAAAACTGATTAATTTTCTATGTAATTTCCCATTTAACACTAAGTTTTTTTTTCCATTTTCAATTATCTTTATATACAGAAGATCGATTCAGTATATACTAAGTAAAGAAGATTTCATCAATTTGCACCCACACAGAAACACAAAGAGTAAAAATACTGTTTTAGTACTAGTTATAGCATCACTTCACATTGGATAACACATTAAGGACAGATCCCACATGAGATATAAGTACACAGTGACTCCTGTTGTTGACTTAACAATTTGACACTCTTGTTTATGGTGTCAGTAATCTCCCTAGGCTCTAGTCATGAGTTGCCAAGGCTATGGAAGCCTTTAGGGTTCGCCGACTGACTTTGATCTTATTCCGACAGGGTCATAGTCAAAGTGGAAGTTCTCTCCTCCCTTCAGAGAAAGGTACATCCTTCTTTGATGGCCCTGTTCTTTCCACTGGGATCTCACTCGCAGAGATCTTTTCATTTAGAGTGTCTTGGCTTTCGATGCCTACAATACTCTTCAGCCAGATCCAAATGCCTCAAGGGCTGATTCTGAGGCCAGAGTGCTATTTAGGACATCTGACATTCTATGGGTCTGCTGTGTCTCCCGCTTCCCATTGTTGGATCGTTCTCTCCCTTTCTGATTTTATCAGTTAGAATTAGCAGACACTAGTCTTGTTTGTGCGATCCCTTTTACTCTTAGACCTATCAGTGTGATCAATTGTGAACTGAAATTGATCACTTGGACTAGTGAGATGGCATTGGTACATGCCACCTTGATGGGATTGTATTGGAATCCCCTGGCACGTTTCTAACTCTACCATTTGGGGCAAGTCCGATTGAGCATGTCCCAAATTGTACATCTCCTCCCTCTCTTTTTCCCACTCTTATATTTAACCCGGATCACTTTTCAGTTAAAATTTAAACACCTAAAAATGTGTGTTAATTACAGAGTTCAACCACTAGTACTAGAACAGTAAAATACTAAAATGGACAAAGTATTACATTGTACAACAACAGTCAGCACAGGAGCTGATCAAATTACTGTTTCTCATATGTCCATTTCACTTCAACAGGTTTCCCCCTTGGTGCTCAGTTATTTGTCGCCGATCAGGTAGAATATATGATATTTGTCTCTTTGGGACTGGCTTAATTCACTCAGCATGATGTTTTCCAGATTCCTCCATCTTGTTGCAAATGACTGGGTTTCATTGTTTTCGACTGCTGTATAGTATTCTATAGAGTACATGTCCCATAATTTCTTTATCCAGTCTACTGTTGATGGGCATTTGGGTTGGTTCCAGGTCTTAGCTATTGTGAATTGAGCTGCAATAAACATTAATGTGTAGACGGCTTTTTTGTTTGCCAATTTAATTTCCTTTGGGTAAATTCCAAGGAGTGGGATGGCTGGGTTGAATGGTAGGGTTATATTCAGGTTTCTGAGGACTCTCCATACTGACTTCCATAGTGGCTTAACCAGTTTGCATTCCCACCAACAGTGGGTTAGTGTCCCTTTTTCCCCACATCCTCTCTAACATCTCCTATTGGTAGATTTCTGAATGTGAGCCATTCTCACCGGGGTGAGGTGAAACCTCTTTGTGGTTTTGATTTGCATTTCCCTGATTGCTAGTGATCTTGAACATTTTTTCATGTGTCTGTTGGCCATTTGGATTTCCTTTTTGGAAAGATGTCTGTTGAGGTCCTTGGCCCATCTCTTAAGTGGGTTGTTTGTTTTGATGTTGTGGAGTTTCTTGATTTCTTTGTAGATTCTGGTTATCAACCCTTTATCTGTTGCATAGTTTGCAAATATTTTTCCCATTCTGTCGGTTTCCTATTCACTTTCCTGACTGTTCCATTTGAAGTACAGAAACTTCTCAACTTGATACAATCCCAATAGTTAATTTTGGCTTTGACTGCCTGTGCTCCTGGGGTATTTTCCAAGAAGTCTTTACCTGTACCTATTTCTTGCAGGGTTTCTCCAATGCTCTCTAATAATTTGATGGTGTCGGGTCGTAGATTTAAGTCTTTAATCCATGTTGAGTGAATTTTTGTGTAAGGTGAAATGTGGGGATCTTGCTTCATGATTCTGCACGTGGAAATCCAGTTTTCCCAGCACCATTTATTGAAGAGACTGTCCTTACTCCAGGGATTGGTTTTGGATCCTTGATCAAATATGAGTTGGCTGTAGATGTTTGTGTTGATTTCTGGTGTTTCTATTCTCTTCCTTTGGTCTATCCATCTGTTTCTGTAGCAGTACCATGCTGTTTTGATAACTACTGCCCTGTAGTATGTCCTGAAATCTGGTATTGTGATGCCTCTGGCTTTATTTTTGTTGTACAAGATTGCTTTAGCTATTCAAGGTCTCCTGTGCCTCCATATGAATTTCAGCATCATTTTTTCCAGATCTGAGAAGAATGCCTTTGGTATTTTGATTGGAATTACACTGAATCTGTAAATTGTTTTTGGGAGAATGGACATTTTGATGATGTTGATTCTTCCAATCCATGAGCATGGAGGATTTTTCCATTTTTTGGTATCCTCTTCTATTTCTTTCTTTAAGGTTTTGTAATTTTCTTTTTTTTTAACTTTTTTTTTTGAAATTTATTTCTAAAAGTAGCAGACAATTTTAAAAGCAACACATTTATACTAAGGATACATGCATGAGCAAAAAAAAGAAGCATGGAAATACAAAAGTGAACATAGTAAACTTTTAATTAACACCGTATTCTGGATACAAGTAGAATACCGCTAGATAAGAACTGTATTTACTTCTGAGATCTATGGTGATATGGGTTGAGATTAACCAAGGTTTAGGATAGCCACTTCACTATTCACATTTATTCAGTGCTGATCAGAAGCTGAAAAATTTACTTTCAACGAACTCTTGCAATGAAATTACTGAACTAATCTCTCTTGTAAATGAATCAAATTAACATGTTTTAAGGTGATTCTGTTCTCATTTAAAGGCAATTGGGCCATGTCAAACATGGAGAGCCCTTATGAAGACTAAGCACCAAATGAGGAATTGTTTGTGGCTTTTGTTTTGGACCACCTTAAATTTTATTTTGCTTATATGTGTTTTTCATTAACATTCACATACAAATTCTTTCAGGCAAAATAAACTTTCAGCTTGGAGACCTTGCCAACTGTACATACAATAGTTTTTAAGCAATTAATACTTCACAATAATCCCAAGCTGATACTTAATTAGTTACAATTGTAATATGCAGAACTGTTTCTTTATAGTTTTCTGGTCCCAGAAATTTCAGTAGGGCCAAATGCATTAACTGGAAATAGCATTTGTTTTATTAAAAACAAAACATGAAAGAAATCTTAATCAAAAATGATAATGGATAAAATAACTATATAGGCTCTCATACACAATCTTTCTAAATTTTCACCCTGTACAAAATGATTACAATGTCCTTCAAGCTTGCTATATGCCCAAAAAATAAAAAACAAACAAACCAACAAGAAATTTAACATTTCAACAAGCTAGGAACTATTTACTATAAGCATATATGAACTTCTGGAAGACATACTATCAAACTTGGAGAAAACACTATTAACAGGTAAACATGTATTGAAGAAAGCAGTTTATAAATCAAACATTACAAAGCTATGTTTATGCGTACAACTTATAAAATAGAAAAAAGTTGCCATTTTTCTAATAGTGTAGCATCACACTAACACTATATAGTTAAGACTGAAAGCTTCTGTACACATGTTCACTATACCTCCAAAGCAGCATATGCCTCAGACATTCTCATTTATTATTTAATATATGCCAGTCAGTTTCATGGACTTGTATCAGTTTGAGAAGGCCAAAACAATCATTCTGTCTTTATTTAACGAGGAGACAATGCTAACCAGTTTTAGGGAACAAGTCTCATAATCAGTAAAGAAACATTAATATTAACTCCCACAAGATGTTAAACACTTCTAAGGACATGATATAATTAATCCTAAGAGTAAAATGGACTATGCTCGTAGATATAGTGAATGTGGGGATATTTAGGAGCCTGGAAAAATACATTAAGATATACAAGACCTAAATGATTACATCTGTAGTAACTATCAGAACTCAAATGCAAATTATGGATGTTTCTCTAGTGCACCATCATCCAGTTTACTGTTCAGGACTACCAAAAGCTGTTCTGCCACTACACATTTGTGGTTAGTGCATATACCAAAATAGGGAGCAGTATGAATCCTGAAATTTGAAAGAAATAGAATGATTGTATAGCTAACCTTATTTTTGTATTCTGAAAAATGCTATAAAATTCAATTATTTCCCTAGCTGTTTAGATCATCTACCACCTTAGACAATTCAATTGAACATGGTTGCCTGCAAATTCCTTTCCCGAGGAAGTAAAAGCGAATCACATTTGATTATACTTTGCTGCTTGTCTCCCCATGCATGTTCTTTACTAATGAGAGCACTACTGTAGGTATTTACTGTGCTACTTTAACATAACCAAACTTGAAAAAAATTGGTATAGTTTAAATTTTGTCAAATGATTTTTTGTGGCAGGCTTACTTTTTTAAATGAAAATAAGTCAAAATCTAAAATCAGATGGCCACTCCGACAACCTGAGTTAGAAACTTAAGTCTGTAAGAAGAAACTTAAAAAGTTGTTTCTGAAAAATACAAAATATAACCTTTTTCTTATTCACTTTGGCTTTTTTTTAATGAAGATTTGTTGTAAAGTGACCTCAGATAACTCCAAGTCACATATGGCATCATTTCTCAGTGCTCTGTAATAGAAATATATTTTATAAACATTTTGAACTTGAGTGTTTTCAAAGAATTTAAGATTTTTAATTAAAGCTCTAGTTCAAGTTTTCAGCTGTTACATTTTTTAAAAATATAATTTAGGTTTCTGATGAATATTTATCTGGGCTAAGCTACTCTGATAATCTTACAGTTTGAGATTCAGACAGAGATAATTTCCTGAACATGGTTGACCTTTAACAGAACTGACTTATGTCCTTACCCAAATAGCTATGCAAGGATACTGCCAGATTGCCACTACAAAATCTTACCAGAATTTCTAGGTAATTCTTTACCAGCCATGCTTAAAAACTTTGCACCACCAGAGGCAAAACAGATAAAAGTGGAAGTAAACTTGTCTCTAATCTACATACCTAAATAAACTCTTAGAAAATCTTATGGAAAACAATGTTTAGAAAGTAATTTCCATATGATCTGATTGATCATCCAGAAAGTAGTAATTCTCTGTAAAAAGGAAACTTGACCATAAATTATCTACCTCATTAAATTAAAATGCCAAAGTCTTTTAACACTAACATATAAAGAAAAGTCTGCAAATTCAAGATGATGCTCAAAATGAAAACTATGGTTCGAAAATGTGTTCATAGTGAGAGACTAAAATCTTGTCACTGCAAAATTCCCCATGGCTCTTGGCACGGACACTAAAACAAAGATTTTATACTAAATTGATCTTCTGTATATAAAGAGAATTGAAAATGAATCTTGATGTGAATGGAAGGGGAGAGGGAGTGGGAGAGGGGAGGGTTGCGGGTGGGAGGGAAGTTATGGGGGGGGAAGCCATTGTAATCCATAAGCTGTACACTGAAAATTTATATTCATTAAATAAAAGTTAAAAAAAAAACAGCAAAGGAAAAAAAAAACACAAAGATTTTAGTCTTTTGGTCACTTGAAGCTGCTACTAAATACATTAAGCATTTAAAAAGGAGTAAAAAGACAGTGGGGAACTGAAGGCTACTTAAGGTAACCATTTCATGTACAAATAAAATATAGCTGAAATAAAATTATTTCTGCTAGGGAGCTGAAGATAAAGAAGTTTCCCATCACCCCTTCCTGTTTGAAGAGGATCCGCTAATCGAAATAATTTCTTTACGTTACTCTGTGTGGTGTTGCCTGGCAGCAGCTTCAATTTCCTACACTAGTCTTCAATCCAAGTAATTAAGTAATCTCACAAGGAATAATCATATATGGCAATAGGGTAAAAAAGCAGGGCAGCTCTTCCATGCACAAACATTTCAGGAGAAAAACCATCAATTTTAAAGATAACCATCAGGTTTCAGGAATCCTAGCACACTCTAAACCTAAGTTTTGCTTTATACCATTGGTGACTAAAATTAAGAAGTTTTGCAGTGAGATTTTTTTTTTTTGCCTGCAACTATATACACATTACAAAACTATTCTGCATCACATGATTTTAAATGAAATAAATATAAAAATGAACCACACAATCAACACATAACTTTAATACTCCACATTATTTATCTTGATCACAATGGTGGAACCTCCTTGTCAACAATCTTGTGAGTTGAGGAGCTGATTTTCATTTTCATATCCATCAGGTAGATATGCTCTCCTCAGTTGGTCTGACTTAGGTATGGAGCCTCCATTCTTCACATGGCAAGACAGGAAAGCACGGACAGCTGGTGATCAGCCTTCTCAAGTGGGATGTTGGCTTCCAGGCACATTTTCACAAAGTCCTGGATAACATTGACTTTCTCTGTTTGCGCAGTACTGTTGCACTGAAGAGATGCAGTTAGGGGCCTCTGCTTCTTTCTCACATTTTGCTCTTCAAATTCTGCCTTCCTCTTGGTATGAGTCTTTGACTTGAGGTGGTCACTGATGGCAGACTTGCGAACATGATTCAGAACCACATTGCAAGAAGTGCAGAAGAGCTTTCCTCCATCTTCATGCAGCCCCCTCCAAACTCGGTGACTCGATCCAGGGGAGTCACATACAAAGCAGTCTTAGAATGGTTCCGAGCAGGTGGTGCTGTTACTACAAATCTTTCCATTTTTACTTTGAATTCAGTTCGGATTAGTTTCCAGTTTCTTTCGTCTTGATACTCAGCAGGGAATGGTCTCCAGCACAAAGCCAGAGACGCATCAAATCCTGGCACTTTTCCCGTTTGATCAAAAGCGGAGACGCCTTCAGGTCAGTTTTTCAACAAGTGGTGGTGGGGAAATAGTTTCTGGGCTTGTACCCTGTTTTCCCTGAGGTGCCAGGAAGTCATGCCTTTACGTAGGATTGGGGCCGCTGTTAGGGGAAGTGGACGAGATCCAGCCGGAAAGGAGAAAGGAAAAGAGGGCAAGGGGCTGGAGGAGGAAGAAGACCCGTCATCGCTGCTGCCGCCGCCGCCGCTGTTGCCCAATCGAGCCCCTTGGTGGCCGCCGTGTCCCCCGCCGTGCCCCGTCCAGGTTTTGTAATTTTCATCGTAGAGATCTTTAATGTCCTTGGTTAAGTTTATTCCAAGGTATTTGATTGTTCTTGTAGCTATTGTGAATGGGATTGAACTTAGAAGTTCTTCCTCAGCCGTGGCATTGCCTGTATATACAAAGGCTGTTGATTTTTGTGCATTGATTTTATATCCTGCTACTTTGCCAAACTCTTCGATGAGTTCCAGTAGTCTCTTAGTAGAGTTCTTTGGGTCCCCTAAATAAAGAATCATATCATCTGCAAAGAGGGATAGTTTGAGTTCTTCCTTCCCAATTTGTATCCCTTAATTTCTTTTTCTTGCCTAATAGCTCTGGCTAAAACTTCCAGAACTATATTGAATAGCAGTGGTGAGAGTGGGCATCCCTGTCTGGTACCAGATCTCAGTGGAAATGCTTCCAACTTTTCCCCATTGAATAGGATATTGGCCATGGGTTTTTCATAAATTGCTTTGATTGTATTGAGGAATGTTCCTTCCATACCCAGCTTGCTTAGAGTTTTCATCATGAAAGGGTGTTGTATTTTATCAAATGCTTTCTCTGCGTCTATTGAGAGAATCATATGGTTTTTCTTCTGCAGTCTATTAATGTGGTGTATCACATTGATTGTTTTGCGAACATTGAATCATCCCTGCATACCAGGGATAAATCCCACTTGGTCTGGGTGGATGATCTTTCTGATGTGTTGTTGCATTCTATTGGCCAGAATTTTATTGAGTACTTTTGCATCTATGTTCATCAGGGATATTGGTCTGTAATTCTCTTTCAATGCTGCATCTTTTTCCGGCTTAGGAATTAAGGTGATGCTGGCTTCATAGAAAGAATTTTGGAGGATTCCCTCTTTTTCGATTGTTTTGAATAGTTTGAGGAGAATTGGAGTTAATTCTTCTTTAAATATCTGGTAGAATTCAGCAGTGAATCCATCTGGTCCTGGGCTTTTCTTTGTTGGGAGGGCCTTTATTACTGTTTCAATTTCTGTGTCACTTATGGGTCTGTTTAGGTTTTCGATGTCTTCCTGGTTCAATTTAGGTAGGTTGTATGTTCAAATTAAGTTTTATAACCTTTATAATGTCTTAAATTAAAAAAAAATCATGTGTAACATTTTCTTTTAAGATATTAACTATCATTATTCTTAGGCTCCAAATTTCTGTTTAATTCTTCCCACAAGTTATTTTTTAAAGAAACTTTCATTTTTTTCAGATTTAGATCATATATATATATATATATATATATATATATATATATAAATATATATATATATATAAGAACATATCTAAAAACCCTGTTATTTTTTCTCTCTTGTGGACTTCCAGTTATAAAATACTTCTCATGAATCTTGCTATATCAGGTTACTAATCAGTTTACTTTTAGAAAGCTCATTGTGATTGCTTCTTTCATGACTATAATCTTTGGGGAAATAAAAATCCCCCTTGAAAGACACCACTAACCAGAAATGTCTGGATTTATGGTCTTACTGTGCTGAGGGGCTCTTTAGTTTGATCAATAACCAGTTTCCTAGAGCTACAGTATGGTCAGATTAACTTAATATGAATTTCTATGAGATTTCCACAATTCCAAAATTAGCAGAGAAAAAAGTTTGTTTTTTTTTTCCCCAGAAACCTTTTATTTAAGGTATACTAACTTCATGCATTTCATATGTAGAACTTCAGGAACATAGTGATTCCTCCCACCCTACCTGCACTGCCATCCTCCTTTCTCCTCCCTCTCCTCTTCTCATTCTCATTTTTTACTAACATCTATTTTCAATTAACTTTATACACAGAAGATTAACTATACTAAGTAAAGAGTTTTACAAATAGTATGAAAAAAAATTATTCCTCAATAGTCTAGCACGGGCTGTTCAAAGTGTCAATTTCACTTCTATATATTTTAGACACTCTGTTACCACAGATCAGGGAGAATATATGGTATTTGTCCTTTAGGGACTGCCTTATTTAACTAAGTATAATGTTTTCCACTTGCAGCCATTTGGTTGAAAACATCAGGATTTTATCTTTTTACCACTGTGTGTTGTTCCATGTTGTACATAATTTATTTATCCAGTCTTCAGTGGATGGACATTTGGGTTGATTCCATTTCTTAGCTATTGTGAATTGAGCTGCAATAAACATACAGGTGCAGATAACTCTTACAAATGCTGATTTCATTTCCCTTGGGAAAATTTCCAGGAGTGGGATGGCTGAGTCATATGGTAGGTTTAAATATATGCAAATTGCTGAGTAATCTCTATACTGTCTTTCACAGCATCTGTACCAGTTTACATTCCCACCAACAGTGTATTAGGGTACCTTTTTACACACATGCACACCAACATTTGTTGTGTGTTGATTTATGCATGAAATCATTCTAACAGGGTTCAGGTGAAACCTCATTGTGATTTTGATTTGCGTTTCCCTGGTGGTTAGTGATCTTGAGCATTTTTTCAGGAGCCTGTTGGCCATTTGGATTTTCTCTTTTGAAAAACGCCTGTTTAAATCATTTGCCCATTTCTTAACTGGGTTGTTTGTTTTGTTGTTTTTGAGTTTCTAGAGCTCTTTATAGATTCTGGAAGTTAATCTTTTGTCACTTTCATAGTTTGTAAATATATTCTTCCATTCTGTCAGTTGCCTCTTCCTTTTGCTAAGTGTTTCTTTTGCAGCACAGAAGCTTCTCAATTTGGTATAATCTCATTTCATTTTTGGCTTTGAATGCCTGTGCCTCTGGGGTCTTTTTCAAGAACTCTTTGCCTATGTGAATGTCTTGCAGGGTTTCCCCAATGTTTTCCATGACTTCATGGTATCAGGTTGTAGATTTAGGTCTTTGATTTTGAGTGGATTTTTGTGTAAGGTGTAAGATAGGGGTCTTGCTTCATACTTCAGCATGCAGAGATCCAGTTTTCTAAGCACCATTGTTTGAAGAAACTGTCCTAACTCCAGGGATTGATTTTAGCTCCTTTGTAAATATAAGTTGGTTGTAGATGAGTGGGTTGAAATCTGGCACTTCTATTCTGTTCTACACTATTAGTCCGGGGGAGAGACAGGTTAATAAAAGTGGAGATACTGCAGGGTCAAGGAAGAGTAGGGGAAGAAACAGCAGAGGAAACTCTTCCGGAACTAGTGATTAACAGTGGACCTGCATGGAGAGCATGGGAGCCCAAGTTCAGGACACCAGCGGCAGACTCAACACACAAGCGCTGGAACGCGAGGTGAGCCGAACCCCAATAGCCCGAGACACCAGCGGGCAAGCGGAAAGAGGAGACTAGAGGGAACGAGGCTTGAAACTCCGTGGGGAAAAGTTCACCAGGCTAACTAGAAGACAGAGAGGAAAAAAAAAAATGACCGATATGGACACGAGTTTCTCTCTCTCCGCTCACTCCTCAAAGGCGAGCAAGACAAACAGCAGGCGCCATTTTGGACATATGTCATAAGCAGGGCGACCTCAGGTCTGCACCAGCCCTGAGCCTAGCAGAAAAACCTGACTCTGGGGGGAGGGGTGAATTAACAGGAGATTAGCATCTAACTTGGCAACCTACTGGGAGACTGCAGGAGAATTGGAGCCCACACTGAGGGCAGCACAGATTCCCTGTGTGGTCCTGGGGAAAGAGCTTCCAATCTCTGGCTCCTGTGGGTATATCATTTGCCTGCTAACTACCTCCAATTCCGTTCAGCTGTGCGGAATTACTTGCCTTTTGAATCAAAAAAAAAAAAAGAAAGAAAGAAAGAGATTTACCACACCTAACCTGGGAGTGTTCTCTTTGACACACCCTCAACCCTGAGGAACCAAACACAGCTCTCAGGCCACACTCATTTCAAGCCTCTAAGGCTCCACCGAAAGCAGACAGTCCACTTAACATAGAGCCATAGTGTAACAAGAAAAAACAACACAGTGAGGAAACCAAATATCTCCAACATGCCAAACAACAAACGCAAAAACCGAGGTAACAAGAACAAGGAAGACACTATGATGCCCCCAAATGAAAAAGACACCCCAATTCAAGATTATGAAGATGATGAGATAGAAGAAATGCAAGAAGTGGATCTCAAAAAATTGATAAGAACATTAAGAAGTTCTCAAAAACAAATTCTTGAACTACAGAAATCCTTCATGGACAAGATAGAAAATCTCTCTCATGAAAATGAAATATTAAGGAGGAATCAAAATGAAATGAAACAACTAGTAGAACAAGAAACTGTGCTAGTGACGAGAAATCATAATGAAATGAAGAATTCAATAGATCAAATGACAAACACATTAGAGAGCCTTAAAAACAGAATTGGCAAAGAGAAGAGAGAATATCAGACTTAGAAGACAGAGAACAGGAAAGGAAACAGGCAAACCAAAGAAAAGAAGAGGAAATTAGAAATCTAAAAAATATTGTCGGGAATCTACAGGATACTATTAAAAAACCCAACATTCGGGTTTTAGGAGTTCCTGAAGGCATGGAGAGGGAGAAGGGATTAGAAGGCATTTTCAATGAGATACTAGCAGAAAATTTCCCAGGTTTGGAGAAGGACAGAGGCATCCTAGTACAGGAAGCTTATAGAACCCCTAATAAACATGACCAAAAGAGATCCTCACCACGACATGTTGTAATCAAACTCACCACAGTGAAACATAAAGAAAAGATCCTAAAATGTGCAAGAGAGAAATGTCAGATTACTCTCAGAAGATCTTCAATTAGACTCACAGCAGACTTCTCATCAGAAACCCTACAAGCTAGAAGGGAATGGCGAGACATAGCCCAGGTACTAAGAGAGAAAAACTGCCAGCCCAGAATAGTATATCCTGCAAAGCTCTCATTTGTGAATGAAGGTGAAATTAAGACTTTTCATAGCAAACAGAAACTGAAAGAATTTGTTGCCACTCATCCTGCCCTGCAAAAGATGCTTAAAGATGTGTTACACACAGAAACACAGAAACATGGTCACCAATATGAAAGAAGGTACAGGAAGGAAACCTCACAGCAAAAGATCACAGGAAGCTCAATTTCTCTTTGACATAGAATTAGACTCTGATGCTCTGTTAAAGCAATGTGTTAAAGTAATCTATTATGTTCTCTTGATGTCTGTTAAATTCTAATTGTTCAAAAACAGCTGAATTTTTATTAAGAGCTATGGGTTATTTAAATATGTGCTTATTTTCAAAGATTTGAATAATCACCTTGTAACAATGATCAAATTTGGTCTATGTTATGTCATGATTTTAAGGAATCTTATTTCAACTAGATATTTTGGATTTTGAGCCTTCTTGGCATTCTTGACAGGCATTCAAAAAATCAAGGTTTCAAACCATCTGGACTCTAAAATTTCCAGTAAATCTTGGACTTTGGTTTTTCCAGTTTGGGCCCAACTGAAAAAATTGAAGGACCTATGTCTCTCATCTTATAGAGACACCAACTAATCAGGCTACTTGGATTATATTAGAAGTACTGTCAAGATGTGACGTGGTACCAAATTTTAAGTTTCTATAATGGAAAATGCTATTAATACAAATGTTTGAGAATTAAAAAGTCTAATGATGTTACTAGACATGATAGTTATCTTAATGAGAAAGCCCCAGAGGCCTAAAGGGTTACATACTTGTAAAATACTACAGGTGCTTTCAAAAATACTGTGAAGTAAGCAAGTGCCTCTTGTTGGTTGATGAGTTTATAATTTTAAACATGGCGACTTAAAGTCTTTTGTCATATCAGTTATATATGATTTGCTGCTCATAAAACTAAAGCGTTGTTTGTTCTGTGTTTAACTGTCCTCCTATAGGTTCCTATGGACTTTTCCCAGCTACTTCTATTGTATTCAGTACTTTGGGATGGCTCTGTAAACAGATGAAGCCAATGATGTATTAACAGTACCAACTGAGAGAAAGTATGGTTAACTGAGGTTACTAAAAACAAAAAGCAATTCAAATCAATTGGCAATCTACAAAAAGAGTTAAAGATTTTAAAAGCTAGTATTAAAATAGCTATATTGGTCTATTATGTTATGTTATATGTGTGTACATATTGTATGTCCACATGGGGAAATTTTATTAAGAGTTTTATTTTAAATGGATTATACATAAGATTGTCCATAAATTTAAGCTGCTAAAATCAATCAAAGATACATTTTAATTTGTGGGACCTGAATCTGTGTATCATATGTTTTAAACTTGTTGGTAGAAAGAAACTAAAAACATTTTAGATGGTTGTGCTTAAGTTTACTGGTTAAACAAACTACACCATGTTAGATATTTAAGAGGTGTTTCCAAATACATGATTCTTAAAATTTATAGAAGACACTGGACCTTCTGGTAAATGTTTTCTTAAGTTGTTATCTAATGGTTGAAACTGTTTGCTAAGTATTCATGTGATATTGCTATTGTCAGCAAGCGATCTAGGACTTGCTCCCTCATTTCTCTATTCTAAGCCCAACTTATTCTTTCATTTCTCTATTCTCTTCAAGGTACGAAACTAATTCTATTATGAAGAAATCTGTAGGACGCACAATTTAATCTTTAGACCTTATAAAAGAGATGGCTAACATTTTTCTGTAATAGCATAGCCAAAATAAGAACTTAAATAATAATCTCATAGCTAGATTCACTTCGCCATCAGCAAAGTATACAGTAAGTAGAAAAAAACCTCCCTTTCAGACCAAAGGGAAAGAAAGTTTTCAACTGAGAATATAATTTTCCTCATGGGCATTGTCTACCTTAGAAAAACTACTACAGAACATGCCTGTGACTATAGACTTGTAGTTCAGGCCACCGAAGATTAGAGATGGGACACGGGCACTCCCTTGACTTGCATCCTCTGGTCTGCTTTAACACAAACCAGGAGGAAAAGAAAGCTCGGCATCAGAAGCAATGGGTGGCAGGCCTATTAATGGCTGATCTGTACAGTGATCTGCCCTCAAGGAGACCCAACAGGCCAGTCCACTGCAGTGGCTTTCAATGTGGTAAGCCTGGGCTTCAGCAGAAGTCAGCTTGTGAAGAGCCCTGGCAGCTCTGCCAAGAGATGGATCACTGGAAATGGACCTGCCCTGGAGTCGAAGGATGCCCAGGTCAGAGCCACAGATCTTCTTGGCTCTAAGCTGAAAAGCCCTTCACTCAGCCCAGCTTCCAAAGTGATCACTGCAGCTGAGGGGTTGGTCAAGTAGGGTCAGCAACATTGCAGGCAGAACTGTAAATTTCTTGTTAGAGATGCCCCTTGCCTTTACCTGGCCAGCTCTCCTCCCAGGCCAGCCAAGTAATGAAAGTCAACAGAGTGCCTTCCCCTAGGAGATTCACACCTCCCTTAGGATATACCCCATGTGAAGAGATAGATAGGTCTGGGCCTCTTAACTTACAAGGCCTAAAGCCCACCAGATTCTATCAAGCCCCTTCTATCAGGTTCTATTTGCCTCTCAATCAGAAAACTTAATTGTAGCTTATTCAGCACCTTTCTTAGCTCCTCTAATAATGACTCTGTCCTTTGTTCTAGACCCTGTCTAGCGTACTTGGGCCTCATTCCTTTGTAATTATAACCTCTACTCTACCACCAATGGCTCTACTCCCAACCTGTGTGTACTGATGGTCCTCTTCCCCACTTAATGCTGTATAATTGTTCAAACCTGGTAAATGCCACTCTTAGTATCATTGGTTACTATCCTCACTCTGTCTTTTATGACCTTGTCTAAATATGATCAGAGTCGGCGAACTTGGAAGGCTTCCATAGCCTTGGCAACTCATGACGACAGCCTAGGGTGGTTACTGGCACCATAAACTAGAGTGTCAATTTGTTGGGTCAACAACAGGAGCCACTGTGCACTTGCTCCTCACGTGGGATCTCTGTCCTTAATGTGCTGTACACTGTTATTTAATGCTATAGTACTGCAACAGTATTTTTTCACTTTGTGTTGCTATGTGGGTGCAAACTGTTGAAATCTTTATACTAAATTGATCTTCTGTATATAAAGAGAATTGAAAATGAATCTTGATGCAAATGGAAGGGGAGAGGGAGCGGGAGAGGGGAGGGTTGCGGGTGGGAGGGAAGTTATGGGAGGGGGAAGCCATTGTAATCCATAAGCTGTACACTGGAAATTTATATTCATTAAATAAAATTTAAAAAAAATAAAAAATAAAAAGATTATAAGTCAGGAATGTATTTAATATACCTAACCTACTGAACATCATAGATAAGCAACACAGTCCACTATAGAGTTTTGCTGGTTTGCCTTTATGATCATAAGACTAACTGGAACTTGTGGCTCCCTGATGCCACTCCACATCCTTACAGAGTATCCACTGCATCTTGCTAGCCCTGGAAAGATAAAAATATGAATTCCAGTTTCTACAGAATGCTTATCATTGCTGCATTTAAAAAAAAAAAAGATTTGTTTATTTATTTGAAAGGCAGAGTTAGAGAGAGAAAGAAGAGAAACAGAGAAAGAGAAAGAGAACTCTTCCACCCCTGGTTCACTCCCACAATGATAGGAGTGGGCCAGGCAGAAGCCAGGAGCCAGGAGCTTCTTCTGGGTCTCCCACTTGAGTTCTGGAGCACAAGCACTTGGACCACCCTCTGATGCTTTTCCAGGCCATGAGTAGGGAGTTGGACTGGAAGTGTAGCAGTCTGAACTCTAACCATTGCCCATATGGGATGCTGGTGCTGCAGGTCATGTCTTAACCCACTGTGCCACAACTCTGGCCCCATGCTGCATTTTAATGTGAAAAAATAATAAGTCAAACCATCATAAGACAGGAATAATCTGTGTAACATTGCTTGCAAAATGGAAATCACTACTTGAAACTTGCACTTTGAAAAGTTAGATCATAGATTTACAAAAAAAAAAAAAAAAGCTGTAAATACCATGGGGAAAGGAGGGAAGATAGTCCTCCAGTGGCTGGAAACAAAACCCAAAAGAAAGGGAGAAAGGAACTCAACGTTGAATACCTGCATGTTGTTCTTTTCTCTCCTGTTTTATAGAGGAGGAAATTGAGTAAGAGGAATATTAAATAACTTGCTGTTAGTTAATTGGATGAATTTATATGCATTTATCTGCATTTTCCTATCAAGATCATTGCTTGGGAAACACTGTTTAGTTTGGACATTGGAATTCTGTGTTAATTATGTAGGTGGAGTGGGTTGTAAGTATTCTAGTAAAAGTAAATGAAACGTGAGTATTTTTACAAAAGAATATCCAGTAGGAGATTTGTGCAGTTTATTTGCGCTATTTTGAGAAATATGGATCTCCAGACCAGTTTTTAGAGTGGGTTTAAGGGGTAATTCAGGAAGCCTTCCATTCCAAAGCTAGACATCTCAACAGAACTTTTATTTCTGAAAGCGGTTGAACACTTCTCAATGTCTGATTTTCCTTCCCATATTCCTTGAGGCACAATTCTTGATATTCTGCCAGCTACACTCTTTACTGGTTGGTAAAACTGAAATGGTACTTTTAAATCTGTGAATTATGCTGTGACGTTCAAGGCTAAATCCACACTTATTTGAATTGTCTTCACAAATGTAGTTTATAACAATTTCTGCCCACTTCCCTCAAAGCTTTCTTCTCTGTTTATACTTTTCTGCTTATTAAATACTTAGTGCTTTACCTTCATTCATGTCTTTCTCAGATTCTACCAGTACATTCTGACCTTCTGACATTTATTAGAAGGAACAAACAATGCTAGATATTTGCTTGCGCTCCAGAGATCTTTTGGCAAAACTTCTATACAGACTCAATGTAGAATAAATAATAAAAGTGATAAATTCTTGAAAAATAAATACCATATTTTCAATTCAATATCCTCATATCAAGGAAGACTAGATAAGACAAAATATTGTATGTAAGTGAACTGGTTTTTGAAGAAATCTTTTGTTTTCTTCTATGGAATTCTAAGAGGTATCTTTTGTGTTTCTAGAATAAATAAACTTTAACCTCTTTTTTTTTTGTCTTATTTAAATGAATGAAATTTTCTGAAGCTCTTGTCTCAGTGTTTAGGCCCCTTCAATTTTTATTATTTAAAAAAGAAAGCATGTGAAGTGTTATTATATTGAGCAATATTGTTTCAAAGAACTAAATGTAAAAATGTTCTTTTCATCTCTTCTGTATAGTTATCTTTTGTGTTTTCACTTAACTCCCTTTATGCTCCTGGAATTTTGCCTTGGAAGCTTGAATTACTTTTGGTTTTATTTATTTTTTTCTTTTTTTCTACAAAACTGAGAGAATAAGACATGGCATGAAGTCAAAAGTAAATTCCTATTTTTAAGTGCTAGTGACCATTATACACTTCTTGAGACCAAAGTCAGCCTATCAATCAGATACTTGGCTGTTGGGTGACCATGTGTTCCAGGCAAGCACACTTTACTAACTTTGAGGATACTAAGTTTTGATACGTTGTTGCCAACAAATTATCCCACATCACTTTGTATACTAAGTATTTGTCTGGCAAGATACTGAAAACCTAAAATATAGCCCACACATGCAAACTTGTTGGAAGACAAAGTACATTTTTTACCAAGTTAGAGTTTCAGAGTAAGAAAAGCCAAAGCTGGTCTGGATTTTAAAATTTTCCTCCCACTTTCTACCCCTGCCAAGCTCCACAGAGACCCCAATCATGTAGTACTGAAAAGAATGTACTTCTGCATTTTGAAATAAATATTGCTTTTGACTCAGCAGCACTTTAATTTATAGTATGCAATAGGAAAATATAAAATTTTTTTTTATATTATGAAATTGGCACTAGTTAGCATGGTATTTGAGGACGGAGCTAACACAATTGTAACTACTTAGAATGTGTCCATACATCAGTTCTACTCAACTTTGTGAAAGGATATGTGGGCTTTGTGGTGCAGCGCTGCTTTGGACCCCAATATCACATAACTGAGGGCTTACGGTCAAATCTCACCCCTGCCAGCGCCACGGCGCAATAGGCTAATCCTCCGCCTTGCGGCGCCAGCACACCGGGTTCTAGTCCCGGTCGGGGCACCGATCCTGTCCCGGTTGCCCCTCTTCCAGGCCAGCTCTCTGCTGTGGCCAGGGAGTGCAGTGGAGGATGGCCCAAGTGCTTGGGCCCTGCACCCCATGGGAGACCAGGAGAAGCACCTGGCTCCTGCCATCGGATCAGCGCGGTGCGCCGGCCGCAGTGCGCCAGCCGTGGCGGCCATTGGAGGGTGAACCAACGGCAAAGGAAGACCTTTCTCTCTGTCTCTCTCTCTCACTGTCCACTCTGCCTGTCAAAAAAAAAAAAAAAAAAAATCTCACCCCTGCTTCCAATCTAGCTTCCTGCAGATGTACACGTTAGGAAGCAGCAGATGATGACTGACACACTTGAGTTCCTTGTCACTCACATGGGAGACCCATATGGGTTTTCTGGCTCCCAGCTATGGCCTGGCCCAGCTCTTACTGTGGTTGGCATTTGGAGAGTCAACTAGCAGATGGAAGATTTTTCTCTCTCTTTCTCTTTAATTCTGCCTTTCAAATAAATAAACTAAAAGGTACATGTAAGTATACTCCTATAATATAAAGGTATTTGTCTAAATATATGAGGGGATTTCAAATAGTTAGTGGAAAAATGGAATGAAAAGATAAATTTATTTTGATGAAAATTTCATAGTGTGCATTTTTGTTGCAAACATGAAATGTACAGAGTGTGTATATATTTATATATATGGAAAGTTCATGATGTCTATTAATTCCATTTTCCATGAACTTTTTGAAGTCCTCTCATATATATACATAAAAACCCATGTATGTGTTTGTGTATGTATATATATATATATATATATATATATGTATATATAAAATCTTTTTAGCTTCTTAAAATTTAAAAAATAATTCTTAATATAGTCTTCTGAAATTGTCTAAGATATTCTCTTCTGAAATATTAGATTGTACATAAAGCAAATACTCTAAGAATATTCTCTAAAACAGTGTACATATAGTTCACATTTTAAAGCTAGTAAGCAAGAGCATAATGTAGAAAGTTCATTTATGACAAATAGAGATAGAACTTTGCGCAATATATTCTTGTTATTTGTTATACTTCATTCTACAGAACTAAGATAATTTCTATAAGCAGAAATGTTATAATTTAGAAGAAGATAAACTATCTTTTTTTAAGATGTATTTATTTATCAAAGATTTTATTTATTTATTTATTTGAGAAGTAGAGTTACAGTCAGTGAAAGGGAGATTTATTTTTGAAAAACAAAGTTACAGAGAGAGGGAGAGACAGAGAGAGGTCTTCCATCTGCTGGTTCACTCCCCAGATGCCCACAGCCCCAGCCCAAGAAGATAAACTATCTTGAAGGTATGGCATATTTTGGGGATTCAAATTTTTGATTCATTCACTTGTATTAAAATTATTTTCAGCAGAATGATAATTATACATTGTTTTCTACTTATATGGAAGCATCTTCACTGCTGACTAGAATGGAATATTTTAATATATGTTATATCAACTTAGCATTGAATCAATTATAGTATTTCAATTTGAGTTAAAAAAATCAGATTGGAGTCATATTGAATTTGACAATGCACGGAAATTTATGGATAACATTTTATTTAAGAAAAATTTTTTTTTAACAGGCAGAGTGGACAGTGAGAGAGAGAGAGAGAGAGACAGAGAGAAAGGTCTTCCTTTTGCCATTGGTTCACCCTCCAATGGCCGCCGCGGTAGGCGCGCTGCGGCCGGCGCACTGCGCTGATCCGATGGCAGGAGCCGGGTGCTTCTCCTGGTCTCCCATGGGGTGCAGGGCCCAAGCACTTGGGCCATCCTCCACTGCACTCCCTGGCCACAGCAGAGAGCTGGCCTGGAAGAGGAGCAACCGGGACAGGATCAGTGCCCTGACCGGGACTAGAACCCGGTGTGCCGGCGCCGCAAGGTGGAGGATTAGCCTAGTGAGCCGCGGCGCCGGCCTTATTTAAGAAATTTTAAGTTGTGAGGGATCTTAGGGCCACTGAGAACAATCCAACATGGGAAGCGGGATACACAGCAGACACATAGAATGGCAGATGTCCTAAACAGCACTCTGGCCTCAGAATTAGCCCTTAAGGCATTGGATCTGGCTGAAGAGCCCATGAGAGTATTTTAGGCATGGAAAGCCAAGACACTCTGGCAAAAAAAAAAAAAAAAAAAAAAAAAAAACAACCTAAATGAAAGATGTCTGCAAGTGAGATCCCAGCGGAAAGAAGAACGGGCCATCAAAGAAGGAGGTACCTTTCTCCGAAGGGAGGAGAGAACTTCTACTTTGACTATGACCTTGTCTAAATAAGAGCAGAGTCGGCGAACTCAAAAGACTTCCATACCCTTGGCAAATCATGACAAGAGCCTAGGGTGATTACTGACTTCATAAACAAGAGTGTTAAATTGTTAAATCAACAACAGGAGTCAATGCACTTATTCCTCATGTAGGATCTCTGTCCTTAATGTGTTGTACTATGTGAATTAATGGTATAACTAGTACTCCAACAGTATTTTACACTTTGTGTTTCTGTGTGGGTGCAAACTGTTGAAATCTTTACTTAATATATACTAAATCGATCTCTGTATATAAAGAGAATTGAAAATGAATCTTGAAGTGAATGGGATGGGAGAGGCAGCAGGAGATGGGAGGGTTGTGGGTGGGAGGGAAGTTATGAGGGGGGAGCCATTGTAATCCATAATCTATACTTTGGAAATTTATATTTATTAAATGAAAGTTAAAAAATTTAATAAAATTCAGAAACAACTTTCTTTTTAAGGTCTCTCAACTTTTAAAATATTTATTTATTTGAAAGACAGAGTGACAGAGAGGGAGAGACATAACAAGGGAGAAAGAGATCTTCTATCTATGGGTTCATTCCCCAAATGCCCACAAGAGTCATGGCTAAGCCAGGTTGAATCCAGGAGCCAGCAACTCAGTCCTGGTTTCCTACATGGTGGTAGAGTCCCAAGTACTTGCACCATCTTCCATTGTCTTCTTAGACCCATTTGCACCAAGCTACAACATAAGTAGAGGAATGGGGCTGGCTCTGTGGTGTAACGGGTAAAGCCGCCGCCTGCAGTACCGGAATCCCATATGGGTGCCAGTTTGAGTCTTGGCTGCTCCACTTCCAATCCAGCTCTCTGCTGTGGCCTAGGAAAGCAGTAGAAGATGGCCCAAATCCTTGGGCCCCTGCACCCACATGAGAGACTCAGAGGAAGCCTCTGGCTCCTGGCTTCTGATTGGTGCAGCTCTGGCTGTTGTGACCAATTGGGGAGTGAACCAGCGGATGGAAGGCCTCTCTCTCTCTCTCTCTCTCTCTGCCTCTGCCTCACCTTCTCTCTCAGTGTAACTCCAACTTTCAAATAAATAAACAATTCTTAAAGAAAAAAAAAAGTGGAGGAGTGGGATTCTGGTACTTTGTAGTGGTGGTTTACCCTTCTGTGCCACCATGCTGACCTCAGGTCTCAGTTTTTTAGTAAAAGAACCAGAAATAAAACTCATATTCTTAGACTGTGTCTAATCATAATCAGTTGTGAGGTCTTAAATTGGGGAAGAATGTTCATTACACAGAAAATAAGTAACTGCTCAGTTATTAGGTCATATATATATATATATATATTTAATTTGAGATCAAATATATATGCCTATTTGTAGGTGAACCAGTTAAAATGCATGATAATCCTAAAACCAAGTCATTAACATGGTTGCCTTTAATAAACTAAATTAAATATTGCTCAACTAGGAGTGCTTGTTTGTTCCTTCTTTCTCTTGCATTTCTAAATTATCAGTGCCACATGACTGATATCTATAAAACATGTTCCAGATGGCTTTACTTTCCTTTACCTTCAAGCTGCCTATTTACAACACTAATGGATATCTTTGAAGGCATATGAGCTTTATAGTTTTGGATGATCTTTAATTCCTCCCTTTTCTTCATTTAGGCAGATCAAGTAGTTTAAAATATTTTAAAATTTATTTTCACTTTATTTGAACAGCAGAGAGAGAGAGAATAAAGAGAGAGAGAAAGGTGAGGAGAAAGGAAGAGGGACAAAGGAAGGAAGAAATGAAAGGAAAGTAAGAAAAAGAAGGAAAGAAGCAAAGAAGGAAGGGAAGGAGAGAGATGGGGAATTAGGGAGGAAGGGAGGGAGGGAAAGGAAAAAAAGAGAGAGGGAGAAAGATCCTTTATCCACTGGTTTACTCCCAAAATGCCTGTAAATAGCCCATGATAGCCAGGCTGGGCCAGGCCAATGCCAGGAGCCCAGAACTCAATTTAAGTCTGTTACATGGGTGTCAGGAACCCAAGTATTTCTGCCATCAACTACAGTCTTCCATAGTGTACACTTGGAGGAACCTGGATTGGAAATAGAGGGACTAGAACTTGAACCACAATGATAATGAAACGGAAGTGTCCCAAGTAGTATCTTAACTACTACACCAATGCCCTAAATGTGTCATTTTAAAGATAAAGATGGCATGACAGTTTGCATTTAAACCCATTTTTGTACTTCTTGAGTATATTCCAAAAGCTTTTATAAATGGCAATATGAATAAAAACTTACTACCATTTTCTGCCTGTTGTAGTTTTGCCTTTAATAAAGCTTGAAGGAACAAGAGCTGTTTTCAAAACTTCTCAAAAAAAAAAAAAAATTAGGGTATGCTTGGAACCAGTTCTCAACACTTCCTTTCCAATTTTCAAAAAAATAGATCTGGACAGGTGCCGCGGCTCAGTAGGCTAATCCTCCTCCTACGGCGCAGGCACACCGGGTTCTAGTCCCAGTCAGGGCGCCAGATTCTGTCCCGGTTGCCCCTCTTCCAGGCCATCTCTCTGCTATGGCCCGGGAGTGCAGTGGAGCATGGCCCAAGTGCTTGGGCCCTGCACCTGCATGGGAGACCAGGAGAAGCACCTGGCTCCTGGTTTCAGATCAGCGCGATGTGCCGGCCACGGCGGCCATTGGAGGGTGAACCAATGGCAAAAGGAAGACCTTTCTCACTGTCTCTCTCTCTCTCTCTCTCTCTCTCTCTCTGTCCACTCTGCCTGTCAAAAAAAAATAGATCTGAAAAGGCAGAGTGAAAGCTGATAAAGATCATCAAACTTAAAATTCCCCATGAGATCCTTATAGAAGAGGGGATGAGACTAGATGAACTCGTGTTCCTTCACACTCTCCCCTTGCTAAAGCTTTTCTATTATCTTTTCAATCTTTCTCACTTATTCTTAAAAAATTATATTTCCATTGGATTATAAATCTTAAGTTTACTGAGTAGTTTTTAAATTTGTATAACTTCTATTAAAACATTTAATCTTTTTTTATTAAACTTTTATTTAATGAATATAAATTTCCAGTGTACAGCTTATAGATTACAATGGCTTCCCCCTCCCATAACTTCCCTCCCACCCGCAACCCTCCCCTTTCCCGCTCCCTCCCCCCTTCCATTCACATCAAGATTCATTTTCAATTTTCTTTATATACAGAAGATCAGTTTAGTATATATTAAGTAAAGATTTCAACAGTTTGCCCCCACATAGCAACACAAAGTGAAAAAATACTGTTGGAGTACTATAGCATTAAATAACAGTGTACAGGACATCAATGACAGAGATACTACATGATATTTTTTAAAAATTAATTAATTTTCTATGCCATTTCCAATTTAACACCAGGTTTGTTTTTTTTTTCATTTTCAATTATCTTTATATACAGAAGATCGATTCAGTATATACTGAGTAAAGATTTCATCAGTTTGCACCCACACAGAAACACAAAGTGTAAAAATACTGTTTCAGTACTAGTTATAGCATCACTTCACATTAGACAACACATTAAGGACAGATCCCACATGAGATGTAAGTACATAGTGACTCCTGTTGTTGACTTAACAATTTGACACTCTTGTTTATGGTGTCAGTAATCTCCCTAGGCTCTAGTCATGAGTTGCCAAGGCTATGGAAGCCTTTAGAGTTCGCCGACTTTGATCTTATTCCGACAGGGTCATAGTCAAAGTGGAAGTTCTCTCCTCCCTTCAGAGAAAGGTACCTCCATCTTGGATGGTCCTGTTCTTTCCACTGGGATCTCACTTGCAGAGATCTTTCATTTAGGTCTTCTTCTTTTTTTTCTTTTCCATGGTGTCTTGGCTTTCCATGCCTACAATACTCTCATGGGCTCTTCAGCCAGATCCGAATGCCTTAAGGGCTGATTCTGAGGCCAGAGTGTTGTTTAGGACATCTGCCATTCTATGAGTCTGCTGTGTCTCCCGCTTCCCATTGTTGGATCGTTCTCTCCCTTTCTGATTTTATCAGTTAGAATTAGCAGACACTAGTCTTGTTTGTGTGATCCCTTTTACTCTTAGACCTATCAGTGTGATCAATTGTGAACTGAAATTGATCACTTGGACTAGTGAGATGGCATTGGTACATGCCACCTTGATGGGATTGTATTGGAATCCCCTGGCACGTTTCTAATTCCACCATTTGGGGCAAGTCCGATTGAGCATGTCCCAAATTGTACATCTCCTCCCTCTCTTTTTCCCAGTCTTATATTTAATAGGGATCACTTTTCAGTTAAAATTTAAACACCTAAGAATAATTGTGAGTTAATTACAGAGTTCAACCACTAGTACTAGAACAACAACAACAAAAAATACTAAAAAGGATAAAGTATTACATTGTACATCTAGAGTCAGGACAAGAGCTGATCAGGTCATTGTTTCTTATAGTGTCTGTTTCACTTAACAGGTTTCCCCTTTGTTGCTTAGTTGTCACCGATCAGGGAAAACAAATGATATTTGTCTCTTTGGGACTGGCTTAATTCACTCAGCATGATGTTTTCCAGATTCTGCCATCTTGTTGCAAATGACCGGGTTTCATTGTTTCTTACTGCTATATAGTATTCTATGGAATACATGTCCCATAATTTCTTTATCCAGTCTACTGTTGATGGGCATTTGGGTTGGTTCCAGGTCTTAGCTATTGTGAATTGAGCTGCAATAAACATTAATGTGTAGACGGCTTTTTTGTTTGCCAATTTAATTTCCTTTGGGTAAATTCCAAGGAGTGGGATGGCTGGGTTGTATGGTAGGGTTATGTTCAGGTTTCTGAGGAATCTCCAGACAGACTTCCATAGTGGCTTAACCAGTTTGCATTCCCACCAACAGTGGGTTAGTGTCCCTTTTTCCCCACATCCTCTCCAGCATCTATTGTTGGTAGATTTCTGAATGTGAGCCAGTCTCACCGTGGTGAGGTGAAACCTCATTGTGATTTTGATTTGCATTTCTCTGATTGCTAGTGATCTTGTACATTTTTTCATGTGTCTCTTGGCCATTTGGATTTCTTCTTTCGAAAAATGTCTATAAAACATTTAATCTTTAATACATTGTTATTGAGCACGTTCTCTACTTCAGAGTGTATATACTACTCCTTTAAATCTTACAAAAGTCTTCTATGGTAAGTAATAATATCTGATTTTATGTTTGGGGAAATTGAAACTATATGAGGTCAAGTAACTTAACCAAGACTAGCCGTTTTTCAGAACGCGCGTTCTAATAACTTCATTAGAATTTGAGTTCTGAGAGCATCAGAACTCTGATCCAGGTTGTTCTCCTTTATTTGAATTCTAAGATTTTAGTTAATTCAGTTACTCTTGTATATTAATATCAAAAGTTTATGTAGAGGCAGGTATTGTGGTGTAGTGTGTTAAGCTACTGCTTAGGGACACCACATCCGTATTGGAGTACTTGATTTGGGTCCTGGCTGCTCCACTTGTCATCCAGCTTCCTGCTAATTTGATCCTGGGAGGCAGCAGGAGATGGCATATGGGTACCTGTCACCCATATGGGAGAACCAGATGCAGTTCCAGGGTCCTAGCTTGAGCTTGGCTCAGTCCTAACTGTGCAGACATTTTGAGAATAAACCAGCAGATTGAAAATCCCTCTCCCTTCCCTCCCAACCTCTCTCATCCTGCCTTTCAAATAAATGACCTTTTAAAATTTATTTTTATTTTTATTTTTTTTTTGACAGGCAGAGTGGACAGTGAGAGAGAGACAGAGAGAAAGTTCTTCCTTTTCTGTTGGTTCACCCTGCAATGGCCGCTACAGCCGGTGCGCTGCAGCCTGTGCACCGCACTGATGCGAAGGCAGGAGCCAGGTGCTTCTCCTGGTCTTCCATGCGGGTGCAGGGCCCAAGCACTTGGGCCATGCTCCACTGCTCTCCCGGGCCACAGCAGAGAGCTGGACTGAAGAGGAGCAACCGGAACAGAATCCGGCGCCCCGACCGGGAATAGAACCCAGGGTGCCGATGCCACAGGCAGAGGATTAGCCAAGTGAGCCATGACGCTGGCGAGTTTTCATTTTTTTCATAATCATTTTGGAAGGAGAAAAAGTGGAATACTTGTCAATCTTCTTTAAAAAATAAATTGATTGACTATTATAGTTATCATTTTGTTTAACATAAATTGCTTTTGTCCCTAGCAATGTGATAATTTTAACACACTTGCTAAATTATTCCTTGGATTTACATGAAACACCACATTGTTCTCTTTGGTTGCTGCTGATAGTTAATTTGTTAAATCTCAATACAGCCATTTGCTTTGGAACCACGAATAAACTTTCAATTTAGGTTCAATGAAACCACAATGGGCTCTACAAATATTTTAAAAGTTGACTAATACTGCTATTATAAGTTCATTTTGAGGGGCTGGCCTTGTGGTATAGTGGTTTAGCTGCATCCCATATCTAGCACCAGTTTTTTTTTTTTTTTTAAAGATTTATGCATTGTTTATTTGAAAGGCAGAGTTACAGAGAGAGAGAGGGGGAGGGAGAGGGAGAGAGAGAGAAAGAGAGATAGAGAGAAAGTGAGGTCTTCTATCTACTGTTCCACCCCCAAGATGGCTGCAATGGCCGGAGCTGTGCTGATCTAAAGCCAAGAGCCAGGAGCTTCCTCCGGTCCCCAACATAGGCACAGGGCTCAAAGACTTGGGCCATCTTCCACTGTTTTCTTAGGCCATAACAGAGAGTTGGATCAAAAGTGGAGCTGCTGGACTCGAACCAGCACCCACATGGGATGCTGGCCCTGCAAGCGGTGGCCTCACCCACTATGCCACAGCGTGGCCTCAATAGCACCAGTTTGAATCTTGGCTATTCAGCTTCTGGTCTACCTTTCTGCTAATGTGGCTTGGGGAGGCAGGGTATGACAGCCCAAGTGCTCGATTCTTTGCCACCCTTATGGGAAACCAGGTTAGAATTCCTGGCTCCTGGCTTCAGGTAGGCCAGACCTGGGTATTGTGGCCAACTGGGGAGTGAAACACTCTCTCTTCCTCTTTCTCAACTACTCTGCCTTTCAAATAAATAAATAAAATAAATCTTTTAAAGTTCATTTTGAGGGGCCAGTGTTGTGGTTTAGTGGGTAAAGCTGCCTTCTGCGATGCAGGCATATTTTATAGACATCAGTTTGTGTCCTGGCTGCTCTAGTTCCTGTTCCAGTCCAGCTCCTTGCTAATGGCTGGGGAAAGCAGCAGAAGATGGCCCCAGTGTTTGGGCCCCTAACACCCAAGTGGGACACCTGGAAGAAGTTCCCAGCTCCTGGCTTCAGCCTGGCCCAGCAATGGCCGTTGCAGCCATCTGGGGAGTTAACTAGTGTATAGAAGATTCTCTCTCTCTCTCTTTTTTTTTTTTTTTTTGTTGTTGACAGACAGAGTGGACAGAGAGAGAGAGAGAGGTCTTCCTTTTGCCGTTACTTCACCCTCCAATGGTCGGTGCGGCTGGCGCGCTGCGGCCAGCGCACCGCGCTGATCCGAAGCCAGGAGCCAGGTGCTTTTCCTGGTCTCCCATGGGGTGCAGGGCCCAAGCACTTGGGCCATCCTCCACTGCACTCCCGGGCCATATCAGAGAGATGGCCTGGAAGAGGAGCAACCAGGACAGAATCCGGAGCCCCGACTGGGACTAGAACCCCGTGTGCCTGCGCTGCAGGCGGAGGATTAGCCTGTTGAGCTGCAGCGTGGGCTTCTCTCTGTCTCTGTCTCTGTCTCTCTCTCTCTCTCTCTCTCTCTCCCCCTCTGTCACTGCAACTCTGACTTCAAATAAATAAATAAATCTTATTTTTAAAGTTCATTTTGAGAGGGAAGTTTATCCTAATTAACATTTCTTTTAGAAACAGTCTGAAGATAATTCTTGGTTCCTTAGCAATTGAAGGCAGCTTGCAGTATGACCTTCTTGGTATGGATTTTAAAGCAAAACCAGTGCCCATTTCTCCACATTTAAGGAGAAATGAGATCCTATTGGAGTTGTTACCGTAAGTTTGAGTCCAACTGTTTCCAATTTATATTTGGGACACACCAAAAAAAAAAAAAGCGCATAACAATCATCTAGGGACATAACAATCACACTTGATTATGCTTAACTGTGGCCTGCTTCAGCAACTTTGCCTGGGTTCTTGAGGATAAGCCTGCCATCCGTATTCCAGTCTGTGTGAAATAAATGTACTGTAAAATATTTATTGGAATAAAAAATTATTCTAGTGCACTGGAAAAATTCACTATTTTAAAAACTGTATTGAAAATTGTTTTGATGATACAATAAGAGTTCATGAGGCAATCAAAGAAATTGTCCCCAAATTTCTTAATTTGTTGCTATTTCAAATTGAGATTTTTTAAAAGATTTATTTATTTATTTAAAAGTCAATTACAGAGAGAGAGAAGGAGAGGCAGAGAGAGAGAGAGAGAGAGAGGTCTTCCATCCACTGGTTCACTTCCCAATTGGCCACAATGGCCAGAGCTGTGCCAATCTGAAACCAGGAGCCAGGAGCTTCTTCCAGGTCTCCCACATAGGTGCAGGGGCTCAAGGACTTGGACCATCTTCTTTTGCTTTCCCAGGCCATAGCAGAGAGCTGGATCAGAAGTGGAGCAGCCGGGACTTGAACCAGTGCTCATATGGAATGTCGGCACTGCAGACGGCGGCTTTACCCACTACACCACAGTGCCAGCCCCCAAATTCAGATTTTTAATGTGAGCTTTTTTAAAAAAAAACTTATTTATTTGAGAGGCAGAGTGGCAGAAAGAGAGAGAGATGGATTTTTCCGTCTGTTGGTTCACTCCCCAAATGGCCACAACAGCAAGGGCTGGACCTTGCTGAAGCCAGGAGTGAGGAACTCCATCTGGGTCTCCCTCCTAGTTGCATGGTCCCAAACACTTGGCCATCTTCCACTGCCTTCCCAAGTGTATTAGTAGGGAGCTGAATTAGAAGTAAATCAGCCAGGACTTGAATCATCTCTTCCATTTGGGTTGCTGGTGTCCCAAGCAATGGCTTAACTCACTGCGCCACAATGCTGGTTTCCATGAGGTTTCTTAAAATAAGAATACAACATTAATTATTCTGTTATCTCTTAATAAGTGCCATATGGAGGGTATAACTGAACTCTTGGTCTGTTTTATTATTCCAGCAATAGACATTAGAAGAAAACCTTGGTGAATATATGTAAGCAATAGAATGTGTTTTAACTGCATAACACAGATTCTAAATAATAAATTGTAATAATTTATATAACCTATTAGAGTATACATATGTGATGAGTACAATGAAAATTTTTACAACAAGACAAAATAACAGTCTGAAATTGATTCCATGTCAGCCTTTTCCTGGATTCTTCAGTGAATGTATAAATAAAAACTACAATTGTTGATCAGGTCTCAAGTACTGAATTATAGTTTAGTATTAAGGTGTGAGCTTGTACACTTGAAAATGGGTTCGGAAAGTTTGTACAAATGTAAGTTTGTTTTTGTATGTGGGTTTAAAAACGAAATAAAAATTTAAGATAAAATCCAACTACAGCCAGCGCCGCAGCTCACTAGGCTAATCCTCCATGTGCGGTGCCGGCACCCCGGGTTCTAGTCCTGGTCGGGGTGCCGGATTCTGTCCTGGTTGCTCCTCTTCCAGTCCAGCTGTCTGCTGTGGCCTGGGAAGGCAGTAGAGGATGGCCCAAGTGCTTGGGCCCTGCACCTACATGGGAGACCAGGAGGAAGCACCTGGCTCCTGCCTTCTCTCTCTCTCACTGTCCACTCTGCCTGTCAAAAAAAAAAAAAAAACAACAACAACAACAACAAAATCCAACTACATAAAATCACATAAGTAGTTTATAATGAAGACAACTTTAGTCCCACACATGAAACATTTCAATAGACATTCTGGTTCTTTTTTGACTTTCTATTTTTTTTTAAAGATTTATTTATTTATTTGAAAGTCAAAGTTACACAGAGAGGTGAGGTAGAGAGAGAGAGGTCTTCCATCCACTGGTTCACTCCCCAATTACCCACAATGGACGGAGCCGTGCTGATCCGAAGCCAGGAGTTTCTTCCGGGTCTCCCACGTGGGTGCAAGGGCCCAGGACTTGGGCCATCTTCTACTGCTTTCCCAGGCCATGGCAGAGAGCTGGATTGGAAGAGGAGCAGCAGAGATTAGAACCGGCGCCCATATGGGATGCTGGTGCTTCAGGCCAGGGCATTAACCTGCGCCACAGAGCCAGCCCCTTGACTTTCAAATTAAACATTTTAAATGTATTCCTTCCAGATATATTTCTGCTTTTAATAGTGATGATATCATAATTAGACAAATCAAAATGTTGAATATTTAACTATTGTCTGTTACTATTATTTAAAATCAAATTCATATGTCATTCTTCTCACAACTCCAATGTAGATGATAACTCTTGACCTTTGAATATTTTTTCTGTTAAATAATTTTGTTCACATAAAATAATGTAGCTTTATTTTCGATACTGAGTAGCTTAGGTGATTGATAAAATCAGAAAAGAATACAATATCCTTTTTTTTTTTAAAGATTTCTTTTATATATTTGAAAGGCAGAGTTACAAAGAGAGAGGAAGCAACAGAGAAAGAGCTTTTCCATCCACTGGTACATTCCCCATATGTCCACAAAGGTCAGGATTGGGCTGATCTGAAGCCAGGAGCCAGGAGGTTCATCCATGTGTGTGGAAGGGCCCAAACATTTGAGCCTTCTCCTACTGCTTTCCCAGGCACCTTAGCAGGGAGCTGGATTGGAAGTGGAGCAGCCAGGACTTGAACTGGTGCCCCCATGGAAAATCGGCATTGCAGGCAACAGCTTTACTCTCTATACCATAATGCCAGCTCCAGAACACAGTATCTTAAAGATTATTAGTGTGCAACCTTATTTACATCCCATTTTTTAGCTTTTGCCAATATTTTTACATTTTTAGGTATATTTGACATGTAATACTTTTTTTAGATCAAATAATTTAAGAAGATAAATGATGTAAAATTCTGAACTAAAGAAATTCAAAGCTAAGTTCAAGAAATGACTGCAAGGTGTCCGGCGCATAACAAATCTTCCCAGGAAGACGAATCAATTAATTCACAAGCTTTTATTGGGATTCAGCTCCCCGGCAAGGTTCACGGGTCCCAACAGGGCGAGGTTTGGGTCCCAACAGAGCTGGGCCGGGGAAGTCGAGCATCAGAGATTGGGAGGGCTCCTTTTATAGATTCAGGGCATGGAGGTTAAAGGTTGAGGTGGGTCTGATCCTCATTGGTTGACCTTTAGGCACCCGCGGGGACCTTGACAAGGACTTTTCTTCCTCAGAAGTGTGGATAAGGACTCTCCATTCCCGGAAGTGTAGGGCTTCCCTCCTTGCAGATCCCAAATCTACCAATGACAAGAGTAGTTAAGCTCCTACAACACTATCTTTAAATTCCTCAAGAGACTGTCAGCACAGTGGTCTTCTGTAAACTATGTGCTCAATTAATGATTCTTAGGTGAGTAAAGGTAGGTTATGCAATATTTAACAAATGTTTGAGTTTATTTCCAACCAACTCAATGAGTGAAAACAAGGACAAAAGAAGTCAGAAGTACCCTAGTTGATGCTTAATAAATATTGATTTTTTTTTATCATGGTAGTCACCTTATTATCCATGTTTATTGGAATCATAGTTTCAGAAAATTCTGGTCTAAGTCATTTATTTTAGTTAGTAGTTTTATATCTCTTTCCAGGTAAACTTTTTATAGTACCACCATTTAGTACAACTGAATACTTTGAGTTTTACATTATTTACCATAGTATTGGTGAAATAAAGATGAATAGTTTATAATATTCAATAATTGATTTTTATATTAAACAAGTTACACAAATGATATATAAATATGTGCTCATTGTAGAAGTTTTTATTTAGAAGAATTCATTCTATTTTGCCATTATTTCCTATTTCTAATAATAAAAGTAGCTTTAAGTAAAGTGATGGAATTTCAGAGTTAGAAGTCATTTAATAAGCCAATTATAGTGCTTTCTTATTGTTGGTCTTTTATTTATTTCATTTTATTTAAAAGGCACAGGCACACACACACACACACACACAAGGAACAGAGATCTTTCATGCTAGTTCACTATTCAAATTCTTGCAATAGCCTGAGCTAGGCCAAGCCAAAGCCAGGAACCCAGAATTACATACAGGTCACCCATATCAGTGGCAAGGACCGATGCGCTTAGCCATCATCTGCATCCTCCCAAGGTGCACATTAAAAGGAAGGTAGATGCAAAGCAGAGTAGCCATGACTTAAAACAGGCCCTCTGATATGGGAACATGGGTGCATGTATCCCAAATGGCACCCTTATTGCTCTGCCAAATGCCCACCCCAACCTCTTTTTTAATAGATAAAAAAGTTGAGCCCTAAACATGTGATTTTTTGAAGATTTATAGAGAAGTTGTGACTAGTATCTATATCTCTGTTCATAACAAGCTTATTTCCACCACAGCATCATGCATTGTCTCTGAAGAAATGTTTTAAAGGAATTTTATGTTTTACAATCATTATATCTATTTAATGAATAAAAAATGAAGAGACAAAAAATTAAGAATCAGAATAGTTCTCATTGTTTTCAACTCATGTGAGAACATATAGTGAAGTGCCACATTTAGCTCATCAAAATTTGTGTTGATGCCAAGTAGTAGAATGCTGTTAAATACTACATAGCTATTTGAAATGATAGACTTCAGGAACAGGAACATCACCTATCATTAAAAAGTCTAATATATTTACTTGGAGGAGCTTAATATAATTTAATTAGGATTAGTAACATTTCTGAAACATTATAAATGTGTTTCCAGAAGAAGACCTGCAGTAAAGTGTTTGCTATAGAAATTATATCTGAGCTACAAATTTTTCCTAAAAATAGTTTCCTAGTGACACCTGCTGGAATATTGTTGTAATAATGATTCAACTATCAGAAGTGACTTCGTGGGAATTAAGGATTAGAAAGAAAAAGTCTTTGTGGGCAGAATTGTTTTACTATAATTTATACTTCTATTTGAAAATTTTGACATTTGATTATTAATCTGATTATAACATTAGCTTCTTTATACTTTCCTGTTCATAGTATTTATTTTCAATCTGAACATCTACATTAAGTTGTGTATTGACTAAGTTATTTGATGTAATGCTCAAAATTCCTTTTGTTACTTGTCTTACCTGACTGTTTTATGTCATACTTTACCATACCACCAAACTTGGCAAAAGTATAGATTCAGTAAATATGGATTGAATTTTAGTAGTTATTTTATGTCATTTGCACAGAGGAAGTAGACAAGTTTACGTATACATGAGCTAAGTACATTTTTTTGTACACTTAAAATGAGACATTATATAGGAGAACAATTTTATTAGGAGAAATTTGTTCTGTAGAAGAGGATTTCTACATTATTAATTATAGAGGAAAAGTGTATTGAGTCCTTGAATATTTTCTTTATACTTACTTCTTTCTTTTTTTAAAATATTTATTTATTTATTTGAAAGTCAGAGTTACACAGAGGAGAAGTAGGGGGCGGGGGGAAGGTCTTCCATCTGCTGGTTCACTCCCCAGTTGGCTGCAATGGCCAGAGCTGTGCAGATCCGAAGCCAGGAGCCAGGAGCTTCTTCTGGATCTCCCACGCGGGTGCGGGGGCCCAAGGACTTGGGCCATCTTCTACTGATTTCCCAGGCCATAGAAGAGAGCTGGATCAGAAGTGGAGCAGCTGGGTCTCAAACCGTCGCTCATATGGGATGCCGACACTGCAGGCTGTGGCTTTACCCACTAAGCCACAGTGCCGGACCCTATACTTACTTCCTTTATGATTATTATGTAGTCTCATGGATTTATATACTAACATTCAAGGGGCTGGCATTGTGGCATAGCAGGTAAAGCGGCTGCCTGCTATTCCGCCATCCCATATGGGGCGTCAGGTTTCAGTCCAGGCTGCTCCACTATCTATCCAGCCCCCTCTAATGTGTCTGGGAAGGCAGTTGAAGATGGCATAAATCCTGGGGCCCCTGCGCCCACGGGGGAGACTTGGAAGAAGCTCCTCGATCTTGGCTTTGCCCTTGTCCAACCCTGACCATTGCGGCCAATTGGGGAGTGCACCAGCTGATAGAAGATCTCTCTTTCTGTCTTCCTTTCTCTCTGTAACTCTGACTTTCTAATAAAAAAAATATTTTTTTTAAATTAAAGACTACATTTAAATGATTCAGAACTCTCTTGATCCCCAGACCTGTATAGCCAATTGTTTGCTACGTTGACTCTTAACATATCCAAAATAAAACTTATGATTTTCTCCTTGAACTTATTTCTCCCACAGCATTCCTCACTTTAGTAAATGACTATTTTACCCTTACATTTGATCAAACCAAAGGTATTTCAATACTTTGTAAATTCTCTCTTTTACCCTACATTCAACCACAGAGAAATTCTGCCAGCTCTACTTCGAAGTACACTCAGTATCTCTCACATCTGCCAGTTGGATTTACATGACCATAATAATTTCTCCTGACCTACCTAACTAGTCTCTTAGCTTCTAATTTTGCCCTCCTGTAGTTTATTTTCTACCCCACAGCCAAAGGGATTCTGTGAAAATGTAAGGACAGACCTTGTTATTCCTCTGTTGAGATCCTTCCTAAAGTGCACTATGTGAATTCCCTCCCTCCACCCCTGCTACTATGACCTCATTTCCAAATATTCCCCTCCCCTGTCAGTAATCTGCTTGCCATCCTCCTTACTGGTCATAGAAACTCTTCATTCCAGGCTTTGTACTTGCTGTTGATTCAGATTGAAACATTCTCCTTGATGCATGAAAGATTTTGATCAGATTATCAAATTTTACTGTTTCAGAGAGGCCATTATTGACCGCATTGTGCAATATAATAAAGCCTGACTTCTTTGCAAGATTTTTTTACATAGCAGTTATCAAGATATGCTATGTTTACTTTTTAATGGTATCTCTCCCAACTAGGAAGTCAGTTGTATGAAAGCAGAAATTCTTGACTGTCCATAGTTAGTTCCTAACCTAAACCAGTGCTTCTACATGGTAGGCACTTAGTTAATATTTGTTGAATAATCACTGAGCCTTAAGACATAAATGGAGAATGTGGTTTAATTTACATCATAATAACTCAATCCATAGGATAGTCAGACCTCTGATAATAGGGTCTGCTTTTTTTACATCATACTTTCTACATTCAGCACAAATTACTGTAGTGTTTCTTATTTAGGTTAATGCACAGACAATGCTCCTGGGGTCACAATGCAGAGTGATATTACTATTTTGAAGATTCTTTCTATGGGAATAATTACTTTTTTGTTCTTTTGACATACACATCTGACTCTCAATTACATTAACAAAACTTATACACATGAATGCAATGAAGAATAGCCCCTTTTGTATTCATACTAAGACTTTATCAGTATCAAGTGCTTCCCACAGGGCTCTACTGAAAGAACCAAACTTCCATCATAATGAAATTGCAAATTCATTTGTATATGCTTCTTTTATATTTGAAAGCCACTTTTTGATGTTTTGGGCTGCAATTGCATTTATTGTTTAAGGTCACAGAAATGCAGTCCTAACTAGACCATGTTGTCAGAATTCTTTATTCAGCATTGCACAAAGATAAATGACTTTCAACAATAATATACTAAAGGCAAAATTTGTTTCCATATGTATATAATCTTTTAAGTCCATTGCTTTCTCTTTTCCAGTCAATAGATACCCAGCCATCCTAAACACCCTGCCTCTGTAGATATCAGGTTGTAAATTACTGCAAATACTTTCTTTAGATGGAAACAGATAAATTTAAAATTTTTAATGTTATTTTTCCATGGAAATTTTTGGCTTAATGTATGAATTATTTTGCCTTAACTATCCTGTAAGGTAGATAATTATGTAAAACATTAGCTAAATTCTGTGACTCCATTTCTCACTTTCCACATAACTACAAAGTAGATCACTTGCCTTAATTGAAATGATTTGCTAAGTGTTTTAAAACTTCCCTGTGCACATGGATTAAATTCCTGCTGAAAATTCTATACTGCCTCCAATAAACAGTGCATATTTTAAAATAAGTTTATTTTTGCATTTCCTTTGTAGTTTTTTTACAAAAGATACACAAAGAATTTCCTGATATATCTGAGGCCATACTTTTAACCAAGAATATCCAGTTTCTAATATTAACATATACTGCAGCATCATTGTATCACAAGTCTTTATAGATTTATTCAAGGGATTCTAGTAATGAATACCCTAATATGATCTTGGCATATAAAGAAGAACAAAGGCACAGCATGACACTAAGATAATATAAGACTGGTATAGTAATGCCCTTATTTTAATATCTTGTTTTATTGCACATCTGAAAATCTCTTTCTCTTTATTACCATGTACTTTGAAGCTCCCTCAATCAAGAGAATATAATTTCCAGAGGATGTATAGGAGAAAACCTTGAATTTTTAGATCAGCTCTTCTCCCCCTCTGCCTTTGGTTTCTGATCTGTTAATTTTGTGACCTCTAGGAAATTAGCTGCATTTTTCTGTGTGTGTTTGTGTGGCTATGGAGTAGAGAAAAATCTGTCCATAGAGTTGTGATATAATTAAATGTGACAATACATACAACATGTTCAAAACAGTACACAGCAATAGTAAGCACTCCTTGATAGCTACTTAGAATCCTTTTTCTGACCCCTCCCACCTTTCACCCCAACCCCAACACCCCCCCCCCCCGCCCCATCTGTTGTGATTGGGTTTAATCAGAAGTTAAAACTGACCAAGTAAATGTGAAGGCTTTCTGTGCCTGCCAACTCTAATTGCTTTGCATTCACTGAATTAGTAAGTAGGGGGCAGTCAGGACCTAGAATTGACCTAAATATAATACCCAGCAAGTGTATATAGCCTTTTTCTTTACAGCAAAATTGCTCCCAAAGGGATTGGATAGACTGAAGAATGCTCCACTCCCAGACCTCATTTTAAGTCTAGATAGAGCCCTCAGAAGATTTACTTAAGTCTCTGTTCAACCAGCAGAACTGAGGATTGAGCCCTAAGTTATTCTAATATGACATAGGAAAACATTATCATATTAATCATTTTATGTATGGGGACTTTCTTCATTGCTTGTTGCTTATCTGACTAGTTGTAAGGCTCAGATCATTGCTCTGTGTAAGAGCTTCACCTCTTAGAACGTCATTTTCAGAAAAGCATATTAATAGCTCTTTAATATACTACTTTATATCTGAAAACAATATTTTATGACTGTAAATTTTTATTGCTTTAGGTGCAAAGATGGCCTGAAAGGATTTGCATTTTCTGCACTTAGGTAAGTAATATTTATTGATCTTTATGTTGAGAAACAATTTATGTTAATCTTTTAAACATAGCATTATATATAATTACAGTAAATATTTACTGACTCAATGTTTAAGTTGAAAGTAATTTTAGACATCCTCAAAGCATTTCCAGGTCCTTGCAGGGAGTTTATTGAAGGATTAATTTGTCAGAATTTTCTTCCCCTGAAATTCAGTCAACTCCTACTTTTGGGGCCTGTTATATGCCCTCTATTGTGGGATGTTAGAAAAGAAATAGAAGAATATTTTTCAGTGAGCTTGGAAAGACAATTACACTTGAACAATGACTGAAAAATTAAGTACTTGTGTGGTACTAGCTTATGGTTTTCTATAGGGCAAAACTCACACTGTCCAACACATGGTAGACTTTAAGCACTGCCAGAGTTTTTTCACCCTATAGACTATCTCTTAGTAATTAGCACACCACATGTATTGTACAAATTGTGGTTAACATTAACACTATATTTTATAGTCAGATAATAATTTACACACAGATTAGAAAATTAAATTTTTATAAGAATTCATGAGGTAGGTATTTTTATCCCCATGTGACATGATGAAGAAACTGAAGCTTGGAATGTATAATTTAATTTAACATCATATAAGTAACCATATGTACTGACTCCAATCCCATGTCCTTCCAGTTTATGACATAAATGTTGCCTATATTATTGTTTCAAGTGCATGTAGTAGGTACTTAGTGAAGATGAGTTGTAGCATGGTGTATACTGGGGAGAAAATCAGGATGGATTTTAATACTTTATATGATTGTCTGAGAAGATTCTTTGAAGATTCAGTGTGTCAATCCCTAAAAAGTGTTTAGAACAGTGCATGGCACAGAGTAAGCACATAAGAAATGTTGGCTATTACTGTTGTTACCAGTCTTACAGGTGATATGCTTTAAATGGCCTATGGAGGAGAGAATATACAGGTACAGAGAAAGAGAAAAAACACTCTGTGGGAATGAATGATATTAGTGAAAAAATGAAAACTATTAACAGGAAATAGGAGGCAAGAGTGAGGAAATTTAATCGGCATGGTAAGTTTACATAAGGGAATATATAGGATTTAAAAAAAAAATAAGTAGGATAGAGCCAGATTATGAACGACCTAGAAAAAAGAGACAAATTTGAATTTAATAAGGTAGACTACTAAGGAGGCACTCAAGGGTTCTGAGAAGAGTAGTTGACAGTATTTCAGAAAGATTACTCTAGCCATGGTATCTGAGACACTGAAGAAGAGAGAACCAGAAAGTGGGGAGATTAAGTAGTAAGGAATAGGATTTGGGAAACAGTGAGAGGGTTAAAGAGAGACAAAGTTGAGATTTAGCAATGGAAGACAGTGAAGACCTAGTTACTGACATTTTCCTCCTATCATCCCCACTTCTCCATCAATCCCAGCCAAGTAATCATACACCTAAGTACATGAGAGAAATGTCTATTGAAAGAAAATCTGAGGGTATACAAGGAAACTGATTTAGGAGGGAACATGGAATCCCCTGTATGAGTAAGAATATCTTTGGCTGTGGAACCTCTATGGTAATAATAAGTCATAATACATAATAATAATAATTCCTGGCCTTATAGTTTCCATTAAAAGTTCATGCAATTTGTTAGACCATAACTTTTTGTTGTTGTTATTGTAAAATTGACTATCCTGTATTCAGCTGAAGGTTGGAAACAAAACCAATAGTTAGTTTTCCTAAAGAGAAGGGAAAAACCTTGCCCTATTTTCCTACATGTCTTCTTAGGCTCCAAGAATCTTTGTAAAAATTCGAAATGTGTCAAATGAATTGTATTTCTTGTTTGTGTGATTAGTACCTAAAATTTTCTTTGTATTATAGGAAAATATTCTGGAAAAACATTTATTCTTACTCATAATCTTATTAAAGACAGAAAATTGTTAAGTATTATGAATTTTCTTGCATTTATATTGTACATCTCTCCCAACTACACAGATTTTACTTCATTTCAGATTTCCCACCTTTTAAACTGATTAGTCTTAAAGTCAGTACTCAGAAGAGTATTACTAGAAGCCAAATATATTTTTATTGCTAAGTTTCACTGTCAGAAAATAATGTGGTTAATGTATGCAGTCTTTGTAGCTTCCAAAAAGTATTATCTGACATGACTTTCTAACAGTACCTCTTTAAATTCTTGGCCAAATTATGTTGCAAATATATGGAATACATTTGTAGCATGTCAAAAATACAATGTTTAATACTAATTACAAAATGCAGGAGAAAGAAACATCCTTGTTGTAACCCAATTTAATTTGATTTTCTGGCATTATTAAGCTTCAATGAGGAAAAGTTATTCAGTGCCTGACACAACTGAGAATGAGGAGATATATCTGAATATAATTGTAAAAAGTCTTAAAGGAAGCACCTATCTTAAAAAAATCATAATTATGCTATCATAAAAATGTACACTGTTCACTTTGAGGAAAGCTGTCCTTTATTCAAAAAGGACGAGTATTCACAATGGGGCCGGCGCCATGGCTCACTTGGTTAATCCTCCGCCTGCAGTGCTGGTGTCCCATATGGGCACTGGGTTCTAGTCCCGGTTGCTCCTCTTCCAGTCCAGCTCTCTGCTGTGGCCCGGGAAGGCAGTGGAGGATGGCCCAGGTGACTGGGCGCCTGGACCCGGATGGGAGACCAGGAGGAAGCACCTGGCTCCTGGCTTCGGATCAGCACGGCGCTGGCGGTAGCAGCCATTTGGGGAGTGAACCAATGGAAGGGAGACCTTTCTGTCTGTCTCTCTCTCTCTCACTGTCTATAAATACCTGTCAAAAAAAAAAAGTATTCATAATGTACCCTAGTTTTCTGCCTCCTAATTCGATTTGGGTAAAAAGCTTTAGGATATTACACTTTACTAAAGTTCAGCACCTATTTTTGAAATATTCCTAAATGTGTACAAGAACGTATAGGGGCTACAAAGATGGACAAATCCATCCAGTATGTATTTAGTATGCTTTTACTTTGCTCCAGGTCTTGTACTAAGCATTGAAAATTCATTGGTGCATGAGTCAGGTTTCCTAACAGAGCATATGGTCTAATGGGAAAGACAACATTAATTACAATTGCACCAAGTATTACAAAAAAAAATGTAGGTTATCTCAAGAATATATTTTAGAAGACTGAACTTAGTCTCAAGTTATGATAGGGATAAAGCAGAGAAAGGAAATTTGCACAGAGTTACTCACAGAATGGAAAAGATAAAATGCTTTTTTAAAGATTTATGTATTTATTTGAAAAGCATACTTAGCAGACAGAGAAGTAGAGACAGGGAGAGATATCTTCCATCTGCTGTTTCACTCTTCAAATAGCTGCAGTGACTAGGGCTGGGCCACAGTGAAGCCAGGAGCCAAGAGTTTCATCCAGGTCTCCCACTTGGGTTCAGGGACCAAGCACTTGGGCCATTTTCCTTGGCTTTCCCTGGGCACATTAGCAGGGAGCTGGATTGGAAGTGGAGCAGCCAAGACTCCAACAGGCACCCATATGGGATGCTGGCATTTCAGGTGGCAACTTAACCCTGTATGCCACAATACTGGCTCCAAAGAGAATAGAAATTAAGTGCTATGCAGTTCTCAGATCACCACCACCCCCTTTTAACCTGTGAAGGGATGGAGAGAAAAGGGGGTAAGAAGGAGCACTTAGGATGGATTTTAGGCGTAGACATTTTGTGCAGTGCTTAATCAGCAGGTTGGGACACCCACATCACATTTTAGAGTGTGTGATTCAAGTCCTGGAGAAGCTTGCTTCTGATTCCAGCCTCTGGCTTATGTACACTCTGGGAGGTAGCAGGTGATGGCTTAAATACTTGGGTGCCTGCCATCCATGTGTGAGATCCAGATTGAATTTCTGGCTGCTGGTTTTGGCCTGACCTAGTCCTGGCAGTTATAGTTGTTTGGGGAATAAACTAGTAAATCAAAGATATATTCTCTCTCTAGTTCTCACTCTCTCATCTTCCTTTCAATAAAATAAAAACACTTTTTTTAAAAAAAGATTTTTATAAAACAAGATTTTAGCAAAGATGTAGGAAATAATGATCTAGACAAGAAAAGGACAGAAGCATGGGTTTATCTGCTGAATGGTGAGTAGTTCAGTTAGCTATAATGTATAATAATAGCTCCTATAACAAGCACTCACTGTGTGTTGAGTACTATTTTAAGCTTGTTTGTTTTTCATTTAGTAGTTATAGACCAGTGAAGTTCTTTGTGGATGAGAGTGATATGTTTCAGATCTGCAATTTAGGAAGCTTCCTCTGGAAATGTGTATAGCTGATTTGGAAATTATCTGTCTATGTACAGAGAATAGGAGAAGTCATGGGAATAGAGCCAGAATAGGAGTTGGAAGATGCACTGAGCCTTACTCCTCATACTTTAAAACTTAGAAGAATGTGTACCTCAGTGCCCCAGCAGCCAGACTGTTCTGGGTTCAAATAATTACTGATAATTTACTGACTGTCGACAGATAATCACTCATGCTACGTCTCATGGGAATTATACCTATGGCATTGCTATGAGGATTAAATGATTTTATATTTGTAAAAGACTTGGTTGACACTGTTTTTGTAATCTAGTAAGTGCTCAGAAAATGCTATTTCTGTTTTCATTTACTTAGCATGTATGAATTAGATATTTTCTATGTGCAAGATACTATGCTAGGTTCTGGGCTATAAGGGCAAAGAAGATACAGACAATTATATGGGGGAAACATTGAATATTGACTACCAAAGTAATGCTTACAGTACTGGGGATTCACTGGGCTCTGAGCACAGAGGAAAGACCACTAACTCATCCTGGCTTGGGAAAGGAACACTATCTCCAAGGAAATGACCTGTATTTTGAGATGGTCAGTCTTGGTCAAAATAGCAACTGTATTGGGAAAGATAATGAGAGATATTGTTTTTCCTTGTTGCTTATAAAGAATAGTAGTACAGATCTTAAACTGTGTGTACACATGCCCAAATAAAAACATATTCTTTTGGACTAACATCTACCAAGGATGCACAGCTGCCATCTAGTGACAAACCAACCAATTCTTTGTATAGCCCTTATGATTTGATAAGCTATATGTTTTACATGATTTGTCCAAATGTGTTAGATTGCAGTTGTTGGTAGTAATAGTTTTTCCTTTCATTTCTGGGTACATAAATTTATACTTTTTGTTTATCATAGGACACAATTCCAGAATTTTAGTTTCATGTCATGTAGTATCATTGATGTTTTATCTATATTTTATTGCATTTTCTAAAAGTTTGGGAGGTAGAGTTTCCATAGGAAAGCTTAGAGCAATGACTTACATTCCCGGTACAAACAACAGTAATAAAAACTCTGAGAAAGTATACTTCTTGAATGATAGCTGATGGTGATAACATTTTCTCTGTGTTGTCTTTGGAAAAATATACAACAGTTTCAATGGCATAGAAATGAGATGACCCCTTTTGGATATTTGATTTTTCCAAAGAGAAATAAGTAAATTGAAGCAACATTGAGATTAGGATTTTCTAATGAAATAATATGAGATATGGCTTCTTAACTGGTTTCTGCTTCTTGTTCTCTAATTCCCTCTGTTTCTTTGTATTGGTGCAGGTGATTTTCTATTGCACTGCAGCTGTTTATACCTCAGAGTGATATTAGGTATAAACTTAGAGTTTCACTGTAAATGAGAAACTCATGTAATAGTAACTGTTAGGAGAACTTAGGGAAAAAATATAATTGAAAAAATACAAATTTTGTGACCCAAGTAGTTTTTTTAAAAAACTTTAAAACATCTAATATATTAAAAAGTGGTGTCCCAGATTAAAGGGTACTTCATGAAAGTACTGTGCTGGATTTTACTTGGTTAATTTGATTTTAAAATACCTGAATGTCAAACAAATGACTACTCTACTTTTCTGTGTATCTTGATTTTGAAGGCCTATTTTTTTCTTCAAGGGAAAATTAGATTTTATATAAATGGTGAAAATACGCTTAAAAAGAAAATATTCTGCAAAATCTGTTTTCTTCTCTTTGATTTTTCTTGATGAAAAATGCTTCGCATTGTGCTCTTTTCTTTAGGTTCATTGTAGGGAAGGAAGAAATTCCCACACATTCTTATTCACCAGAGGCAGCGTACGCAAAAGTGGAACAGAAGAAAGAGAAACTTGAGGACAAACCAAGAAAAATGAATATAGTTGCTCTAGTCAGGAAACTTGTGGATTCAATGTGAGTTCTTTATCTTGATATTTTAGCATGCTTTGTCACTGGTTTATATGATACTTGTTCCATGCCAGGGTAGTTTTTTTTTTTTTTTTTTTAATTTAGGTAGTGATGATAATTTTCACCAGAAACTTTGTATGGAATTTGATAAAAGGCACGTGATAACAAATGAATTTTTTTTTATTCTTTCTGACAGAATAGTAGAGCTCAACATGCCTTTAAAATTGATTTATCTGAAATTGAAATGCTTTTCTATTTCAAATCGGGCAGATTTATAGATTATTTTGTTCATTGAATATGCCATGTATGGGAAGAAAATAAAGTTCCTGAAAGAGATTCAAGAAGATAAAGAAATAATTAAGGAGTGAACATTAAGGAAAAGATATTTTTGTAAGAATGAAAATTTTTAGGGCTTTGATACTGAAATGAGAAATCTTTATTTCTCTCTGTACAAAGCAGTTTTTATATTTCATATAAATACATATCCATTTATATTTCTAATGTAAATATTTAAGAAAGTAAATTTAGTGCTTTAAAATTAGAACATAAGCAAATAAAAATTATCTTGACAGTGATTATTTTAGGGAGGCTAGAATGAGTAGACCATATAGAAAATTAGGGGATCATTTATAGGATGCTGATGCCATTTAAGCAATCAGAAAACCATGTTTGATCCACATTTTGCTTCTACCAGCTGTGTGGCCTTGGACAAGTGATTTAACCACTGGGCATCTCCAAGTCCTTAATCTCTTTACTGGGATCAATAATCTGTATTAAGGATTTTTTTGAGCGTTAAATAAAATAACATGTGAAATTGTCTGACATAATATATAAGAACAGAATAGTATTCAGATCTAAAATTACTGTCTTCATCTTGTCATACATTACACATATAAGGTAAGAATAAAGTAAGGAATATTAGATTACAAGAATAATTGTGGTAGTTAATTTTTTTTCTTTTATTGAAATATTATTTATTTGAAAGGCAGGGTTACAGAGAGGCAGAGGCAGAGAGAGAGCGAGAGGGCGAGAGAGAGAGAGAGAGAGGCTTTCCATCCGCTGGTTCACTCCCTAAATGGTCCCAATGGCTGGAGCTGAGCCAATCTGAAGCCAGGGGCCGGGAGCTTCTTCAGGGTCTCCCACCTGGGTAAAGGGTCCTAAGGACCCCCTACTACCTTTCCAGGCCATAGCGGAGAGCTGGAATGGAAGTGGAGCAGCCAGGACTCAAACTGGCACCCATATGGGATACTGGCACTGCAGGCTACAGCTTTACCTGCTACACCATAGCACTGGCCCCCAGTTAATTTATTTATTAAACTCAAAAATAGTTATAGGTTACTTTAGTAGAAAAAAGGAGCAGAGGGTCTCAATTAGTGGAACTAAATTCAGTAAGAATCAGAGCAGAATGTAAATTATGTGGGTGAATGATGCCTTGGGCATCAGAACTGAGCAGGTCATGGCAATACTTGTTAGAGTAGCATCAATAGGGTCCCTGAAGTGAAAACAGACGTAAAATTATATAGAAGCAAAGAAAGCAAATAATACAGGAGATAGGAAGTCCAGGACTTGGAAAGCCATTCTAATAAGTGACTAGGGAAAAATTAAATGACAGTTTAGTTGATACCAAGATTGAACTTCACTAGCAAAGAGAGTTTACTAATTTCAGTGTAGTTCTGGTAGCAATGGCTGAGAAATGTTTTTGAAGAGGACATGAAGAGTGATGATTTACATGAGACAATGCTTCTCTGATTCACCTCTTTTCTAGCCACTAGTTTTAATCACTCAACAACTTCACATGACCAGATATGCCGAATCGTTCTAATGACAGAAGGGCTGTGGTTAGCATGAGCTGTTCTGTCACCCTTGAGTAGGAAAGGCTGCCAATGTACTCCAGCTGCAATGTAGAATTGGATTTCAGAGAAAGTCTTGCTAATCAATTTGCAAATGGGATTGAAGAGGTGCAGAGCCAGAACAATGCTCTACAGATTATTGTTAGAAACAGGAAACAGCTCATGTGTTCCGGCCATGAAGATAATTAATTTACTACAGTCTGAACGGAATTATAAAGACTACTTATTTTGGAGCATGAATCCTTCAAAGAGAAAGGGAAAGCTAGACCCATGTGAGATATCCTACTTACTTTTAATGCCTAGGATGAATAAATAATCCTGGATTCAACATACTAAGTAATTAAAATGAGTGTGTCTCACACAGTAGTTCACCCAACAGAAATGTTTATATTTAACACTAGAGGGTTGAGTGGTTTACAATTAAATCACAAATAACTTACTTTTAAATTCTCACATGATTTCTCCTTCTGTATTTATTTTAAAAATTGAATTTTGAGTTCTAATACTGTATCATGTTTCTTTTCCAGATGTTTTCTCTCAAATATAATTATGTATAAATTCCTGTAACCTGAGCACATTCTCATGATTTTTGCTCAAGTACTGACTTCATGGATGATTTATGACTGTTATAGTTTGCAATAAGTGATTTAAAGCTTCCAAAGGATTTGGCAGAATATGAAGATAATATATACATATTTTTCATATTTAGTCATAAATACTTACCAATGTGACTTTTCTATTTCACATTCAACTATTTTAATGCAGTCATATATTTTATATTATGTGGCAAATAATAAGCAGCAAATAAAACATAAGTATTATTCTTGGTTCTGTAGTATCTTAAAAACCTGAAGGTTACATAAATATAGAAATAAGTGGGTGGCATTTTACCATTTTTTTGGTTAGATAGTTTTAAACAGATCTGCAAACACACACACACACACATACACATACACATTTTAATTACAATTAGTTTTGCTTTTTGGGGTTTAATTTCAGATGCAAGAAAGGACCAAGGCATAGATGTTGCAAACACTATGAAGATAATTGCATCTCTTATTGCATTAAAGTAAGTATATGAAAATATCTACTTTCTTATCAATGGAAAATGTAAATAGAAATAACATTTAAGAAATAATTTCAAAGTAAGTGGAAAAGTTGGCATTAATAATTGTTTTTCTTTACATTTGACTTGAGCAATAAAAAATTTGTGAGAATAGTTAACAATTTAGCTTTAATAGGCAATTATCAGATCCTTAAACAGTTTTAAAATTAGCTTGCTTAAAAATTAGCTTATTTAAAACTTATGAAGTAGGACAGGTAATTCGTAGCAATAGCAACAACAAAATGGAAAAATAAGGTCTCAATTGTGTACTTTGTATTGTTTCCTCATTTAGAAATACATCCCAGGCCAGCGCCACGGTTCAATAGGCTAATCCTCCGCCTTGTGGCGCCGGCACCCCAGGTTCTAGTCCCGGTCGGGGCGCTGGATTTTGGCCTGGTTGCCCCTCTTCCAGGCCAGCTCTCTGCTGTGGCCCAGGAAGGCAGTGGAGGATGGCCTAAGTCCTTGGGTCCTGCACCCGCATGGGAGACCAGGAGAAGCACCTGGCTCCTGGCTTCAGATCAGCGTGATGCGCCGGCCGCAGCATGCCGGCCGCAGCAGCCATTGGAGGGTGAATCAAAGGCCAAGGAAGACCTTTCCCTTTGTCTCTCTCTCACTGTCCCCTCTGCCTGTCAAAAAAAAAAAAAAAAGAAATACTTCCCAGAAAAGACCCCTGGATAGTACAGTATGCCAGCTGGATTAGTGTATATACTGATACTCACTGTACACAATGTATACAGTCTGATACAATGGCATTTGGTTTTCAACTTGTGAAACTATTACATTTATTTTAAGGCATCAAAGTAACTGGAACATGTCCACAGTTGCTCTCACTAAGACAGCTCATTATGGCCACTGACTTAAATTACAAACTGTCTGTGTATGTGTACTGGTGTGTCATTCTCATTATCCTCCATATCCATTTCCTTTCCTTCCCCCATCATCACCAGATCTGGGAGGTAAGTTATAATTTTGCAATTAGTCTGGCCTGAGTCACACCACCTGCTCAATTTCAAGCTCCTTAGTTTTGAATGGGACTCTAACAATTCCAGGGCTTTTAAAATATGTTCTCAGTTGATGATGGGAAGAGCTACATTGTACAATATCTTTTTTTAAAATTTTTTTTGACAGGCAGAGTTAGAGAGAGACAGAGAGAAAGGTCTTCCTTCTGTTGGTTCACCCCCCAAATGGCTGCTACAACTGGCGTGCTGCACCAATCCGAAGCCAAAAGCCAGGTGCTTCCTCCTGGTCTCCCATGCGGGTGCAGGGCCCAAGCACTTGGGCCATCCTCCACTGCCTTCCTGGGCCACAGCAGAGAGCTGGATTGGAAGAGGAGCAACCGGACAGTATCTGGCACCCCAACCAGGACTAGAACCTGGGGTGTTGGTGCCGCAGGCAGAGGATTAGCCAAGTGAGCCGCGGTACCAGCCAACAATATCTTGAGAGACAGCTTCCTCCTAATTATTCCACAAGGGAGGAACTTTTCCAAGTTAGTACTTGTGAATGTGAATGCCTATGGCCCAATATTGACAATGGTCCACACCTTCAGAATTTCCAAAGATATGACAGGGGTAAAAGCAGCAGAGTATTTTTTTTAGGTGTATAGTGATCTGATATATTTTTTCCTATTTTCTCTTGCACTTTTAAGTGGTCCTATTAATCTCAAAATCTGAGGGCTGCTGGAAAGTTCTTACACCTTCTAACTGAATATGAGTGTAGTTCCAAGGGAGGCTTTAAGAGGGGAACTAATAAAATTATTGTGAAATGAGAGATATTTGAAAAACTTGAGGTCTGAGGGAGGGAATATTAAAAACATTATGTGAAAAGTTAGTATAATTTGCTTAGCAATGAAAAAGACCTAATCACCTAATCACTCTTTTAAATGTGTACCAGTGCTGTAAACTTGGCAGTTTCTGTGTGAGCTGGAATATTATGCCTATGAATGCAAAACTATTTGAAATTTGTGGGTAAGGAATTTACACCACAAATATAGTAAAAATTTTTGGCAATGTACCACTTTATTCCATGAATTTAGGTAGAACCCACATGTTAGATCATAGCCCTGAGTAAATATTCATCTTAATTCATTACTCTCAAATCACCATCTTCTATTCACACTAACTTCCTGTCCTTTCCTTGCACCTGCCAACCTCTTTATTGGCTTTGTGATCTTTATTCAAGTTGTTCAAAATGTTTTTCTTATGCTAGCTTCTTACCTTTTGGGTCTATTTAAGTGTCGTATTCTCATTCTCCTTCCCATATCACTCAGTCTGACGTATATAGCCCTGTTGATTTCTGCCTTGGTTCCCTGATTATTTCTTTCATAAAATTTATTTTAGGCTGTTATTATTTTGTTTGTTTAATTTTTTCTTTTTCTCTTCCTCTAATGTTTTCTTCTTATTCTGAGCATGAAAGCTCCATGAAGGCAAGAACATTTTGTTCTCCTCACCTCTGTATCCCCAGCATCTAGGGATATGTATGCATGGCACATAACTGGCATTCATTGACTATTTCCTGAATACAGGAAACGGTGGACAAGTGGATCTTTTGGAAATAGTATGAAAAGATTGTAACATGGTTATGATCCGCGAATCCTTAGATTTATGTTATAATGTTATCAATGGCAAGATAAAAATATAACCGTTTTATGCTTTGAACAAATGCTAGGCAGTTTTAGTTAAGCAAATGTATGGTAATTCACAGTAATTTATTGCACAACTTAATTTCTGTGTTTTAACTAGGTATTAGGTAGCTTCAGGTACATTAACCTGATTCCAGTGTTTCTTTACAATTATCCAATTTTTTTCCAGAAAAAAAAAAAAACCCATAATCTGGAAAATATAATCTTGGCCTTTGGAATTTAGGAGGCAAGCACTTGCTAAAATTGTAGATGTTTTTCCCATTCACTAGGAGTGAGAGAGGAGGAAGATGGGAGATAGTATTGCACTATATTGGTTGAATCATGTATGAGATAACTATTCTTACTGCTAACATTTTGTTTTGAGCCAATTGGAACTCTTCAGACCCTCAGTATTAAGTAACATCAAAATGTCATTATCATAAATACTGAAATGAAATTGGCCAATACTGGTCATCCTCCTAAGGTGACCTTTTTTTTACAGTATAAAAAAGTGAAGGAAAAATAGAGAAATGTTGCAAGCAAATGTTGAATTTCAGTTGCCTTAATCTATACCTTAAAGCTACCGTTCTGTAGAGTTGTTTTAGCCTGACACATTCAAGCACAGGAATAAAAACCTACATAAAACTACCTTTCTATGTGAAATCCCTTTAACTTAATCATATTGAAAGTTGGTGCCAAAAATCTAAATGAGCGATGAAATCATTTTTCTATTAAAAATATCCCTATTCATGCTAATGATTAAGAACAGTTTTCTGTCAAAATTCTCAAAACTATTTGGTTTTGTTAACTATCTTTTGGAATTTCAGTGCTTTTGTATCTAAAACTCATTTGTGGTTTAGGAATTAAAAATCCTGGTTATTGTCAACAAATTTCAAGAAATGGAATTTTGGTGCATAGGCAAGCTTGGCCAGTGCTTGTGAGACTATTTAAGTCTTTATAAGTCAAATTATACTCACTCCAAGATTTCACCCTTATTTTTAAGGTAATTGCTTTAAAATTATTGTTTGAGGTTTTTAGACTTTATTTTGAAAATTACTGTGATATAAACCTGTAATAAGTTTTTTTGAGTCTTGATATAGATTTGAAATGATAACATTCATATTCTGTCAGACTTGAATATTTGATTGTAAATCAGACTTTGCTCCCAATTTTCTCTAGGGTTTCATCAGAATGTTTAGTGTGGGATATTTGATCCAGTGCTGCCTCCGAATCCCCTCTGCATTTCGGCATCTGTTTACACAGCCATCCCGGTTACTGTCTCTTTTCTACAATAAAGAAAACTTCCAGCTGGGAGCTTTTCTTGGCTCTTTTGTTAGTATATACAAGGTAATGTTTTCAGAAGAATAAGAAAAATGGAATGACATAACTCTTGCTAGAATGAACTATGGCCTAAATTCACCTGTCATTTTATTAGTTCTTTCCTATCAGAAGCATCTTTTAAAAAATATTTATTTATTTATTTATTTATTTGAAAGTCAGAGTTAGGGAGGGAGAGAGGGGGAGTGGGAGGGATCTTCCATCTGCTGGTTCACTCCCCAGATGGCTGTAATGGCCAAGGCAGAGCCAGTCTGAAGCCAGGAGCCAGGAGCTTCTTCCAGATCTCCCATGTGGGTGCATGGGCCCAAAGACCTGTGCCATCTTCTGCTGCTCTCCCAGTCACTTTATCAGGGAGATGGATTAGAAGTGGAGCAGCCAGGACTCAAACTGGTGTCCATATGAGATGCTGGTGTCACAGGCAGGCCCCAGATGTATCTTGATATCACCAAATACATATACTGGGAATTGGGAATTGAGGTTGGAGAAAGCTCTTCTTTTAAAATGCTATTTAATTGATTAAGTGTTTGGTAATAATAATAGACAGAATTAAAAAGGAGTGAATGCTCTTTCCTCTATCCTCCATACCATGGGGTCCATACAGAAGACTTACAGAATGATAAACACTTTAAGTAGCACTCTGACCTCAGAATCAGCCCTAAGGCATTCTGGTCTGGCTGAAAAGCCCATGAGAGCATTTCAGGCATGGAAAGCCAAGACACTGTTGCAAAAAGTGTCCTGCATGAAGGACCTCTGTGGCTGAGACCCAGTGGGAAGCAGTGGTCATCAAAAAAGGAGCTGCTTTGCTCTGAAGGGAGGAGAGAACTTCTACTTTGGTTATAGGCTTGTCTAAATATGGAAGGAATTTGTGAATTCAAAAGGCTTCCATAGCCTAGGCAGCTCATGTCAAGAGCCTCGAGTGATCACTGACATCATGCATAAGAGTGTTAATGTTAAATTAACAGCAGGAGTCACTGTGTACTAAGTTCCCATGCAAGACCTCTGTGCTCAAAGAGTTGAATTATAAGAGTTAATAGTAAAACTAGTTCTCAAAGATTTACCTCATTTTAGTGCATTAAGTGGAGGATATTCTTATAAGTAATAGTCATGTCTAAATGCTCACAAAAGATGTATCACTCTTGGGTTCTTCTTTAAAGCTAATTCAGTTTCTCAAAAAAAAGCATGCTTAAAAAAATGGAAGTGAAATTAACTTTGAGATGCAATGACTTTGAACAGCCCTCATCTCAACTATTGACAAATTTTTTTTCATACAATTTGTTGAACTCTTTACTTAGTATAGAGTTAATCTTCTATGTACAAAGTTAATTGAAAATAAATCTTGGCACACTGTGGCAAAAAAAAAAATGACCTAAATGAAAGATCTCTGTGAGTGAGATCCCAGCGGAAAGAACGGGCCATCAAAGGAGGAGGTACCTTTCTTTGAAGGGAGGAGAGAACTTCCACTTTGATTATGGCCTTGTCTAAATAAGATTGGAGTGGGCAAACTCAAGAGGCTTCCATAGCCTTGGCAATTCATGACAAGAGCCTTGGGTGATTACTGACTTCATAAACAAGAGTGTCAGTTGTTAAGTCTACAGCAGGAGTCACTGTGCACTTACTCCCCATATAGGATCTCTGTCCTTAATGTATTGTACTATGTGAATTAACAGTATAACTAGTACTCAAAAAATACTTTATACTTTGTGTTTCTGTGTGGGTGCAAACTGTTGAAATCCTTACTTAGTGTATACTAAATTGATCTTCTGTATGTAAAGATAATTGAAAATGAATCTTGATATGAATGGGATGGGAGAGGGAGTGGGAGATGGGATGGTTGCGGGTGGGAGGGAGGTTATGGTGGGAAAAAGCCACTATAATCCAAAATTGTACTTTGGAAATTTATATTTATTAAGTTAAAGTTAAAAAATGAAAAAAAAAAGAAAATAGATTTTGGTAAAAATAAGACTGGGAATAGGAGATGGAGGAGGAAGAGGGGTGGGAATGTGGGTGGGAGTGCAGATATGGTAGGAAGAATCATTATGTTCCTAAAGTTGTATTTATGAAATGCATGAAGTTTGTATTTATGAAATGCATGAAGTTTGTATTCTTTAAATAAAAGTTTTCTTTGGGAAGAAAAAAAAATAATTAAAAAAGGAAAGTTAATCTCAACGTGGGGATATTATTTATGGATTGTTTTTTGTTAGCCAGTATGTCAGTGTTCACCAGGTTATTAACTTTTCCCATCAAGAGGTCCCATCCTTGGTTACTTTCTTCCCATTCCAGGGAGCCATAAAGAGCCATAGAAAGTTCAATAAATTAAAAATAATAAAATTCTATTTAATATAATTGAGTGTATAGACATACTTGAATTTACATATTTTAAAAATATTCTCAAAACCTGAATTTTCTTTTTAAATGCATAGACAACTGGAGAAATTATGAATTTTATCATACTCCAATATCACATTGATATTAATGTGCCTGATCTATTTTTTCATAATCATACTTACTGCCTGATTATTTAAATATATTAATCCCTTTTAACTGATATCAACATTGATAGACTCTGTAAAGATCTTCTGTTGTACCATCAAAGCAACAACTTGTCTTCCTTCTTCCACTCACTCACTATTCCTACTAAATTGTCTGAAATAACCAGAGTTAACATTCTTTCACCCTTTTTTGTCACTATTTTTTTTTGTCACTATTGATGTGCCCATGCATCCATAAACCCACAATTAAACACATTTATAGTTAATGTTCTTGACATAATACCATGCAACTTTTAAGTAATGGCCTTTGTTTAATTTGAATCACTGGTATATAAAAATATTACATATTACATTAAACATCTAAAATTTAGATTTTAAAACTAGATATAGTGATAAAGTATGTTAAGGATGTATACATATAATGCATATATACACACAGACATACATGTATGTGTATGAGGGGTCTTCAAAATGGCCAGGAAAAATGCATGCTATAAAAACATTATATATTTAAAAAATTTTGGCACCAAAATAAACTTATCTTTCAATTCTATTTTTCCATGAACTTATTGAAGTCCATATCTATATATCCATCTATAAAGAATACATATATTCTTGTTTTTAAAAGAAAGTTATACTGGAAAATTGAAAGAGAGTTATTTTAGACAAAACTATATATTATCATTTTATGTAAATGTTTACTCATAAAAGATAGATCTGGACAAAGTATTTTGAGATGGGAAGGAGTAACAAGCTATAAATAATCTAGATAATCATTTGTTATATAATGTCATTAATATTGAAACACTTTCTTTTTTTATTATTATTATTTGACAGGTAGAGTTATAGACAGTGAGAGAGAGAGAGACAGACAGAAAGGTCTCCCTTCCATTGGTTCACTCCCCAAATGGCCGCTACGGCCAGTGCTGCATCCATCTGAAGCCAGGAACCAGGTGCTTCCTCCTGGTCTCCCATGCAGGTGCAGGCGCCCAAGCACTTGGGCCATCCTCCACTGCCCTCCCGGGCCACAGCAGAGAGCTGGACTGGAAGAGGAGCAACCAGGACTAGAACCCAGTGCCCATATGGGATGCCGGCGCCGCAGGTGGAGGATTAACCAAGTGAGCCATGGCGCCGGCCCCTTAAAACACTCTCAATATGTTTTGAACAGGTGGCGTTACTAATATCTTTAAATATAAAATAGTTTAATACAGATTATTAGAAATTATATTTCTGTTTGCATTATTTTTCATTTCTTATGTTATAGTGTTTGTATTTATTCCTAATATATATTCCTAAATATTTACATGTGGATTATCACCAACATTTCTGCTTGATTCTCTTTCACCATTTAGCATATCTGAAAGTATGTTGTTTTTCTTTTCATTTTCTAAATTTGTTTTACTAATTTGGGTAATACAAACTAAATGGCATTAAACTGAGAAAATACAACTGGGTCAGAAATTCTCAGAGAACATATTTATACATTGTGTTCCAAAGCCATAATGTGACTTTCTAAACAAATTATCTATGTTGTTAGTATCTTCTTATGAATGTGATTAAGGGAAGAGAGGACAAATAAACCTCATTTCTTTTTTTTTTTTAAGAGTGAGTGAAAGCAAGGTTATTTTTCTTTCTTTCTTTTATTTGAAAGGCAGAGTTACAGAGAGGAGAGGAAGAGAGAGAAAGAGAAATTTTCCATCTGCTGGTTCACTCCCCAGATGGCTGCAACATGATGGGAACCTGAACCAGCTCCCATTTGGGATGCCTGCCCTGCAGGCTGCGGCTTTACCACAGCGCTGCCCAATCTCCTATCTTCTGTTTGCTGGCGAACTGATGCTCTTTTCATTTGTACTATTCCAACTCCTCTTTAGCCTTAGTAATAGGCTGTGTTCTTAAGTCTACTATGTCTGATATTAATAGAATTGCTTTCATTTGATAGTATAAGGTTTCTATTTAATCTTTCTGTCTTCATTTTAAAAATTAGTTTCTTTTAGAACATATTCAAGCAACTTCAAAAAGTTAAAGGTGGGTGGGTGTTGTGGCACAACAGGTTAAACTACTGCCCAGGAGGCTCTCATCTCACGTCAGAGTTCGAGTCTTGCTTCTGCTTCTGATCCAGCTTCCTGCTAATGCACATCTTTGGTGGCAGCAAATGATATCTTAATTACCTGAGTCCCTGCTTCTCATTTGGGAGACCCAAATGGAGTTCCTGGCTCCTGATTTCAGGTTTACCTAGACCCAGCTGTTGCTGGAATTTAGAGTGGACCAACTGATGGAAGACCCCCCCCCCCAGAGAGAGAGAGAGAGAGAGAGAGAGATACATATACATACATACATACACACACACACACACACATATATATATCACTATTCCTTTCAAATGATGAAAATAAGTAAACTCAGAAGCAAGACAAAAAAGTTCATAGAAAATGAAATTATGATATGTTTATTTTGACACAAAACCATGTTGAAACCTATGCATTCAAGGAACCTTCAAAAAGTATGTTAATGTTATGAAAAAACTGCATGGATTTAAAAATTTTTAGACTAAAATAAACAGATCTTAATTCATTTTCTACAAACTTTTTGAAGCATTTTTGTGTAATTTTTCCTTTTTTATCTAATCTGATTATTTCTATTTAAATGGTATGTTTAGATTACTTACATTTAATGTACACATGATATAATTGAGTTTAAATCTACATTCTTGTTAGTTGTTTTGTATTTGTTTCATTCTTTCTTTATTCTTCCTTTTCATTCTGTTTTTTATTTTCCTTTTTCTGCCTTCTGAATTGATTGTCCAGTTTTTAATGTCTGCATTCTATCTTCACTATTTCTAATAACTTCTTTTTTAATTTAGTAGTTGACTTAACATTTATAACATGCATTTTTTATTTGTCAGATAATCTTCAAATAATATTTCTACTTTATACATAGTTTAAGAATATTACAACACCATACTTCTAATTCTTCCTTCCTATCCTTTGTCCTTTGTGCTGTTCATTTACCTTTACATGTTACAAACTCCACAACGTGCTTATTTTTATTTTATTTTTAGTTTTAGTTTTTTGCTTTAAATCAGAGGTCTAAAGGGCTAGAGGATAAGTATTTTAGGCTTTGTGACCATGTGGTCTCTGTCACAACTACTCCACTTTGCTGTTACAGTGTGAGTTCCTGCCACCCATGTGGGAGACCAGCAGGGAGTTTTAGAGTCCTGGGTTCAGCCTGGACTAGTGCAGACTGCTGCAGACATGTGGGAACTGAACCAGTGGAGGAAAGCTATCTATCTCCTCCTCTTATGTCTCTTTGTCTTTCAAATAAGATGAGAATAAAAATAAAAATAAAAATTTTAGAAAATATTTAAGACTGCAAAGACCATTATTAACTCCTGAGCCATTTGAAAATAGGTAGACGGCCAGATTTGGCCAGTGGACCATAGTGTGCTCATCCCTGCTTTTTAAACATTTAACATACTTTTAAAGCAATTAAATACAAGAATAGCATGTCTTCTAAATTTTCCTTTATTTTCCCATTTCCAGAGGTCTTCATTTCTTTTTACAGTTATAATTTTTTGCCTGATGTGTTCTTTCTGCCTGAAGAACCACTTTTAACATTTCTGGTATCAGGTCTGCTGGTGATGAAATTTCTCAGTTTTTACCCATCTTGAAAAAGTTCTTATTTCACCTTCAGTATTGAAAACTGTTTTCTCTATATGTAGAATTCTCGTTTGAGAGACTGTAGTTTATCTAGCTTTTTCTCCTTGCTATAATGGGAGTGATAGTTTCCCCTTAATTTTAAATCTAGGCAGAAGGGGTAGTTATATATTTGTTTTGAAAGATCAGTATAATAAAAATATTATGTAAAATTTCTTATTAGAGTCTATCTAGAGCAATAATTTGTAAAACTATTTCATAATTTTCCCAATCATGTAAAATATAAAATCATTAATTTGTTTCCAAAGTCATTAAATTTTTGTTTCATGCATTTTTTGCCTGTAAATGAAATAACTGAAGCCCTTGTATTTTCTTCTTAATACAGGGTACTAGTTGCTTCTTGCGCTGGATCAGAAACCTGGATGATGAGCTACATGCTATTATAGCTGGTAAAGCAATAGTAAAGTTATTGTATTAATCAGTGGTAGGAATGAATCTGAAATAGCTTCCAAATTTTATCAGATTTCTGTGTATCTTCCTTTTCTGTTGTAATAGATCAAGCTAAACATGATGTTTGTGAAGTCACATCCAGGCACTCCTGCCATCTGGTATTTTGAGTTGGCAATATAAGGACTTGGGTGTCTGCCCTGCAACTGGCCAGAAATCCTAGAGAGCGTATCACAAAAGAACATAAAGACAAAAAATATTTTCTAAGTGGTTAGTGGATGTAAGATTACACTTCTTAATTCTATTTTGGCCATGGAAAATGACATATATTTTCATATTTCTTTTAAGGAAGTTATTTTATAAAACTAAAGAATATTTCCTATTAAGTACAGTATATGCATTTGTTAAATTAAAAGATCATTTCTGAGATATTTATTAATTATAATGCTACTCTAAATGTTCCAGTCCCCAACCTCTTGATTGTCTATTTATAGAATAAAGGAAAGAGAATGGTAATAATGGCACTAAAAATAAATTAAGCTCTTAAGTGATAGATGAGTATTTCTGCTTAAAATCAGAAATGGCACCCATGGTCTTTTTTTAAATTAGTTTTAAAAATGTGATAAAACATCTCCACATTTTAATATCATTAGGTATATTGATTATGTTATAATAAGAATGCTACAAATCATTTCTTAACTATTCAAGTGATTTTAATGACTGAATACCAAAGAAGTACTTTGCAATCTGATCAGTTTTTTCATTTTGTTTCAGGATTTTTGGCAGGCGTTTCAATGATGTTTTATAAGAGCACAACAATTTCCATGTATTTAGCTTCCAAATTGGTAGAGGTAAGGCCACAATTTAATGCATAAACAGTTCCAAAGGATATAAAGCTTTTTTTTTTTAAGGAACTCTTTTTATTGTTTTTATTAATTTTATTTATTTGAAAGACAGAGTTAGAGAGAGAGAGAGATCTTCCATCCACTGGGTCACTCCCCAAATGGCTGCAGTGGCTGGAGCTGAGCCAATCCAAAGCCAGGAGCCAGGAGCTTCCTCTGGGTCTTCCATGTGGGTGCAAGGACCCAAGAACTTGGGCTGTCTTCCACTGCTTTCCCCAAGAACATTAGCAGGGAGCTAGATCAGAAGAGAAGCAGCCAGGACTTGAACCAGCACCCATATGGGATGCTGGTGCTGTAGGCCAGGGCTTTAACCTACTGTGACACAGTGCTGGCCCCAGATATAAAGCGCTTTTTATTTAGCTTGATAATGGAGAGGAAAAAGAAAAGTAAGAGAAAGAAAATGCCATCTATATAGTAAAATGTATTACTTGTCACAGGAGAAAACCAATCATGAAATCTAATTTACAGAAGATGTTTTCAATCTGCTTCCTCCCATACATAATTAGAATTTTATAAGCCAAGCAGTGATATCTCTCAGTTTCTTCTGCCATCAGGCTATGCATATCTGATCTTGGCAAAAGAACTGGCCTAATGAGGGCTTTTTTTAAATAAAGAAAATTAGAAATTTAATCTTACTATGTTCTTTTGTGAAACTAATTAAAGTGGTGTAACATTTTCTATAATTAGTTAATTTTATATTAAAATGCTATAAATGCTGTATGGTAAACATATTATAAAAATCAGCTCTCTGAACAGTATAAAACATGTGAGTCAAAGGCATACATTTATTAGGTACCTATTGTGTTCTAATATTGTGCTGGGAAGTTGGAAAGCATAGAGAAGTATAGAAAATGGTTCCTGCCCGTCATGAAATTAAAATATGGTTCAGTAGATAGGTTTTATTATGGGAAATAATCAGGAACACAATTATTACATATATTACTAGATAACTGTTTCATTTTACATTTCTATGGAGCTACTCTACCACATCCAAATTACACTTTCTTTGTTTTAAAGATTTATTTTGGGGCCAGCGCTGTGGTGTAGTGGGTAAAGCTGCAACCTTCACTGCCAGCATCCCATATGGGCAACGGTTTGAGTCCCGACTGTTCTACTTTGGATCCGGCTCTCTGCTATGGCCTGGGACAGCAGTAGAAGATAGCCCAGGTCCTTGGGCCTCTTCACCTGCATGGGAGACTCGGAGGAAGCTCCTGGCTCCTGGCTTCGGATCAGCTCAGCTCCGGCTGTTGTGGCCAATTGGGATGAGAACCAGCAGATAGAAGACCTCTCTCTCTCTCTGCCTCTCTTTCTCTCTCTGTGTAACTCTGAATTGCAAATTAAAAAAAAAATATTTTATTCAAAGGCAGAGTTGAGAGAGAGAGGAGACAGAGATCAATCTTCCATCTGCTGGCTTACTTCCCAAACTACTAGTGAGTACAGGTGGGCCAGACTGAAGCCAGGAGCCAGGAGCCTCCTCAGGATCTCCTACTTGGGTTGCAAGGGCCCAAGGACTTGGGCCATCTTCCGGTGCTTTCCCAGGCCATAGCAGGGAGCTGGATTGGATGTGGAGCAGCAGTGACTCAAACCAGTGCCCATATGGTAGGCCAGCAATGCAGATGGTAGCTTAACCCACTATGGCACAATGCCAGCCCCTTGAATTACATTTTCTTCAGCATGAATACAATACAATATATCTATACCTTTTAATGTATTTGTATATTATTTTCAAACTAATAAGCAGGCACTGTATTAGCTTTTTCTTGTTTCCTAAATAGTTTAGAACATCATACATGTCTTACAGTTCTTCTGAATTCTGTCCCTAATGTGTATTACTTTTTAAAAATTTATTTTTCAACATAGACTTTTTGATTGAGTTATATGTAATCTGTTCACTTCATGATTTCTTTTGTTGCTTTGCTGTTTGGTTGTGGTAGTTTATATGGATCTTGAGAACTTTTCATGGCATATCACTTGGAATATAACTAACATGTAAAATTTATTCCACAAATAGTTTTGCACTATGGTCTAGGGTTGGTGTTGCAGGCCATGCAAAAATAACTTATTTTAGCTTGTATGTTCTTTTAAAAATTTATGTATTTTCATCTTATTTGAAAGGCAGAGAGACAGATGGAAAGAGATCTTTTATCTTCTGGTGTATTCTCTAAATGTCTGTTAACAACCAGGACTAGATCAGGAAGAAGCCAGTAACCTGAAATTCAGTCTGGGTCTCCTTCTTGGATGGCTGGGATCCAAGTCCTTGAGTCATCCTGTGCTGCCTCCCAGGGTGCACATCATCAGGAAGTTGGCTCAGAAATAGCATAGCCAGGACTTGAACCAGGCACTCTTGACAGGTGATGCAGAAGTACTAAGAGGCTACTTAACCACTGTGTCAAATGACTGTCACTGTTTTTTTGTTCTTCATATCATGGATCACTCGTACCTTCTTGAGCCTCTTTTTACCTTATTCATATAGCATTCTTTCTTGGCTGCCTTGAAGCCAGGAGCTAGGAGCTGGGTCCCGGTCTACCATGTGGTATAGGGGCCCAAGTACGTGGGCCAACTTCAACTGCTTTCCAAGGCACATTAGCAGGGAACTGGATCAGAAATGGAGCAACCAGAACTTGATACTCATATGGGATGCCGACAATGCAGACAATGGCCTAACCTGCCATGCCAGAGTGCTGGCCCCTCCAAAAACATTTTTAATATCAAAATTTATCTTTTAATTCCATTTTCCATGAACATTTTGAAGAAGATTTGTATCTATCATGTATTTCATGTCTGCTTGTTACACTTGCTTTTTCTCTCTTATTTAGTTGTTGATACTATACATCTTTAAAAATTTTTTTATTAACACAAAGAGAACAGATTTCATGTATTTAATAAGAACAATTCTAAGATAACCATACTGTCTTCCCTCCTCCTCTCCATCCCACAATCCCCCTTCTTCCTTTCATTCTTTTTCTTTAATTTTTGCAAAAACATAATTTCAATCCACTATATAATTGCAACCTTAATGTACCACTAACCATAACATTCACCAAGTAAAAAGCCAAAGGACCACAGTTCCACATGAGTATAAACAAGAGCTAAAAGCAACAATCCTCACAAGATGTCTGTTTCATTCCTATACATTTTTTGCATTCTGTATTTTTTATTTTCATTTTTAACTTTTATTTAATAAATATAAATTTCCAAAGTACAATTTTGGATTACAGTGGTTTTTCGCCCCCCATAACTTCCTTCCCACCCACAACCATCCCATCTCCTGCTGCCTCTCCCATCCCATTCATATCAAGATTCATTTTCAATTATCTTTACATACAGAAGATCAATTTATACTAAGTAAGGATTTCAACAGTTTGCACCCACACAGAAACACAAAGTGTAAAATACTGTTGGAGTACTAGTTATACCATTAATTCTCATAGTACAACACATTAAGGACAGAGATCCTATATGGGGAGTAAGTGCACAGTGACTCCTGCTGTAGACTTAACAATTGACACTCTTGTTTATGAAGTCAGTAATCACCCAAGGCTCTTGTCATGAATTGCCAAGGTTATGGAAGCCTCTTGAGTTTGCCCACTCCAATCTTATTTAGACAAGGTCATAGTCAAAGTGGAAGTTCTCTCCTCCCTTCAAAGAAAGGTACCTCCTCCTTTGATGGCCCGTTCTTTCCGCTGGGATCTCACTCACAGAGATCTTTCATTTAGGTTTGTTGTTGTTTTTTTTTTTCCAGAGTGTCTTGTCTTTCCATGCCTAAAATACTCTCATGGGCTCTTCAGCCAGATCTGAATGCCTTCAAGGCTGATTCTGAGGTCAGAGTGCTGTTTAGGACATCTGCCATTCTATGAGACTGCCGTGTATCCTGCTTCCCATGTTGGATCATTCTCTCCTTTTTTAATTCTATCAGTTAGTATTAGCAGACAATAGTGTTATTTATGTGATCCCTTTGACTCTTAATCCTATCATTATGATCAATTATGAACTGAAACTGGTCACTTTGACTAGTGAGATGGCCTTGGTACTTGCCACCTTGATGGGATTGAATGGAATCCCCTGGCACATTTCTAACTCTACTGTTAGGGGTAAGTCCGATTGAACATGTGCCAAACTATACATCTCCTCCCTCTCTTATTCCCACTCTTATATTTAACAACAGATGCAGGCAAGGATGTGGGGAAAAAGGGACACTAACTCACTGTTGGTGGGAATGCAAACTGGAAAAGCCACTATGGAAGTCAGTCTGGAGATTCCTCAGAAACCTGAATATAACACTACCATTCAACCCAGCCATCCCACACCTTGGAATTTACCCAAATTAAATTAAACTGGTAAATAAAAAAGCTGTCTGCACCTCAATGTTTATTGCAGCTCAATTCACAATAGCTAAGACCTGGAACCAACCTAAATGCCCATCAACAGTAGACTGGATAAAGAAATTATGAGACATGTGCTCTATAGAATACTATACAGCAGTAAAAAAGGATGAAATCCAGTCATTTGCAACAAAATGGAGGAATCTGGAAAGCATCATGCTGAGTGAAATAAGCCAGTCCCAAAGGGACAAGTATCATATGTTCTCCCTGATCGGTGACAACTAACCAAGCACCTAAAAGGAAACCTGTTGTGAAATGGACACTATGAGAAACAATGACTTGATCAGCCCTTGCTTGTCCTGACTGTTGAGGAACAACTTAATACTTTATCTCTTTTAGTATCTTTTTGTTCTACTTAATACTATTGGTTGAACTCTTTAATTAACACACAATTATTCTTAGGTGTTTTAATTTGCATTCTGTATTAACTACCACATATCAGAGAAAACATATTTATCTTTTTGAGACTGGCTTATTTCACTAAACATAATGGTTTCTAGTTGTTTTTCACAAAAAAACAGGATTTTATTCTTTTTTATGTCAGAGCAGTATTCCATAATGTATATATACCACATTTTCTTTATCCAGTCATCAGTTGATGGACATCCGGGTTGAATTCATATGTCCCACTGTCCTATATATAGGACACCTATAAAAACCTAAATAGAGCAATAAATATACCACTTATGTTTGCTTTAAAATAAATATATTGTCAGTGAAATATTTGCAGAATTGAAAACTTGGCACTTAATAGATTAAATGTTTACAAATGAATGTATGAGGAAAGGGATGAACAGATCTAACAGGGAAGTGAGGCTCTTAGGATTTTATAAAAATCATGAAGAATAAATGGCAAAAAAAAGTAGTAGAAATAAGAATCATTAAATTTCATAGAAGTATTAGCATTTGCTGCTGGGGTTTGGAGCGCAGGAAAGGAAAACACTGACACTTAACCTAGTCATGGACTTGAACTCTGAGGAAAGTACTAGAAGTTAGGAAAGTAGAAAAAATAGTCATAGGTAGAATATACTGCCCAACTGTGTTGTTATTGCCTTTTAAAGTTTTTCCCCTTTCTTGGTTAACACTTGTATTATACTTGTTTTTACAGACGATGTATTTCAAAGGCATTGAAGCAGGCAAGGTTCCGTATTTTCCTCATGCAGATACCATCATCTATTCCATCTCTACGGCAATTTGCTTCCAGGCAGTAAGTATAGCTTTTTGAAATGAGAAATAGCATGATTTTGTTTCTAATGTCCTTTAGGCCAGTGAAGGGAAAACAAAAAGTCTGGGAACGTTTCTGTTTATGATGTTTTTTTATTATTATTATTTTTATTTATTTATTTATTTTTTTGACAGGCAGAGTGGACAGTGAGAGAGAGAGAGACAGAGAGAAAGGTCTTCCTTTGCCGTTGGTTCACCTTCCAATGGCTGCCGTGGCCAGCGCGCTGCGGCTGGCGCACCTCGCTGATCCGATGGCAGGAGCCAGGTGCTTCTCCTGGTCTCCCATGTGGGTGCAGGGCCCAAGCACTTGGGCCATCCTCCACTGCACTCCCGGGCCACAGCAGAGAGCTGGCCTGGAAGAGGGGCAACTGGGACAGAATCCGGCGCCCCAACCGGGACTAGAACCCGGTGTGACGGCGCTGCAAGGCGGAGGATTAGCCTGTTGAGCCACGGCGCCAGCTCTGTTTATGATGTTTTATGCTATTTTTTTTCCCCCAGTGAACCAGCTTGTGTGTTTCAAATCATTGAACATGGTAACTTAATGGACCAGGTGCTGTTTTATGGGCAGACCAATTTTTAGTTTTAAATATAGTGCAATTTATATTAGTACTTCAGTACCTCGAATAGAATGCCCCAATAATTATCTTTCATCAATTAAAAAAAACGATAATAAGATAAATGTGAGTAGTTGCATTTCCCCAATAACACTGAGGAAATGAGGATAGAAGGAAAACTAGTTTAATAGAAGCACTGTTTAATCTCTTTAAATTCTGCAATCATCATTATGATATTCATGTTTTTAGAGCTGTTGCAAAATTTTTGGGAGAGTTTATATCTGCCCTTTCTTGCAGGAATGCTGCTAGGTTGATTAAGTCATTAAAACTAGTGAAGTATCAGCTCTTTAATGTGTACTCAGAAAATGCTTCTTGATGATAATGAATATCCATCCAATTATTATTTCAAATGCAGCATTTCTGCTTGAAGACATATTTACAAAGATTCTTGAAATCAACTTAAACATAAATACAGGTTTTTTATTACTATCACATTTTCAAGATATAATGAACAAAAAGGTAAAGATAAAGTATTGCTTAAGACTGTTGACAGTTTTGTATTTACTAAAGGAAGTCTCAAATTGAATAATCTTAGGCTGTCATGGAAGTTCAGACCTTGCGACCATCTTACTGGAAATTCCTTTTAAGGCTCACCAAGGGCAAGTAAGTGATTAAAATGTTTTAAATACTCAAAAGGAAAAAACAGTTCTCATAAAAAGATTATGAATTTTTTGTCTCCTTAAGGGAATGTTCTTTCAGTGCTAGAGTGAGTTTTATATATAAATTAAGTATGACCAACTTAATACCATGAAGCATTCCTTAGGCAAACATTCTTTTTCTCTATAATACTTTAGTTTAAGTGTTCCAGATTAATACCATATTGGTATGATAACTGCTCATTAGTTGCCACATAAATACTTAAGATTTTTTGAATCTTTGATCTCATCTTTTTGATTAGAAAGTTAGATTCATTAAAGTTTATTTCTATATAATAACAGATTTTTTTTTCCATTTGGAAAACTAATTATATTCTGTTATCTGATGTTGTAAGTGTTCCTTCTTCTGCCTTTCTCATCTTTTTTATTCCCCTTCCTGATCTTAATCTAATTCTTTAGAAGGTAGTTTGCCCTAATACAAAGAGCATGGACAGACCTATGTTTGACTCCATCTCTGATACCTTCTGCTGTGTTATTGTGGCAAAGTTAACTTACTCTCACAAACCAAGGTGTCTTTTTCTCTGCAATAGAACAGTGATACATACAAAGTATGGTTATGGGAAAATTAAGATGTTTATAGTAGTTCTTAGCACTTAGTATATGCTCAGTAAATCATAGCTGCTATATTACTGTCATTACTAATAAAAATAATAAGTGCTTATCTAGTGCTTACACATATGGTTTTAAGTATGTACACAATATATATATTTATGTTAGTACTTAAAATAGCTCTATGAGATATGTGCTACTATTATCCTTGTTTTACATATAAGGAAACTGGGTTTCACAGAGAGGTTAGCTAGCTTATCAGAGTCACACAGCTAATACATCAATGAAGGAGATGCAAGGCCAGCAGTCCAGCCTAAGAAATCTTACTCTTAGCGATGACACTATATATTCTTTATATTATTGTGTTATAATTTTTTGCCATATAGTTTTGTGCACTTTAGTGAGTTTTACCCACTGATAATTTTAGAGTAGATCTTAATTTGGAAAATAACTAAAAGACACATTTATTGGCTCTGGGAATAAGGATGCAGGCTGATGATTCGAAATTAATTTCCTTCTGCTGTCTTCTTTAGAAGGAACTGCTTGTGAATAGGCACAAGGATTCAGAAGGTCTTGCCTGCTTATTCGCTAAACATGTGTTTTTTAGAAATTTTATGTTCCTTCAGTCACAATAGAAAACCTGAGCGTAGGATTTTCCTCTTATGTTTATTAAAAATGTGAAACTTAGGTGCTCTTTGCTTTTTAATCACTAAATATTTACATATTTGGTTACACTTTCTTATGATTATAAGACATTAAGATGTCAATTTTGACATTACATTACATTACATTAAAATTACATTCAGTACATTTGCCTCATCAGTAAATGTTAGTTTATTCATTATTTATTTAGTTTCCTGTAATTTCATTCATCAGAAGAAAAATTCACCTAATTGTTTATTTGACATAGTCTATTGGAAGCTAGATTTTTAGAAGGGTTTGAAGGAACGGTTGTGATCCCTGGGGCTCCAAGTCTCTTTAAATGCAATAGGAGGTAGTGGTGGCCATTGTATAAATGCCTGCATCCCATATCAGAATGCCTAGGATCAAGTCCCACGTTCACTTTTTTTTTTTTTTTAAAGTATACATGTGACCTTTGTATTTGCCAATGGGTTTAAATCTTTTGTTTTGTCAACATTTCCTATTTTCCTGTTCTATGAAACTAAGTCAAATTAAGTAAATACTTTCATTTTGTACACTCCATCAAATAATTCTTTACTGTATCCTGTTTTACAGATTTGCTGTCATGAACCGGAAAGTCCTTGATGTTTTTGGTACTAGTGCATCTAAACACTTTCAGGATTTCACTCCCAGGTTGGATCCAAGATACACAACTGTACCTCCAGAGTTGCCTACAGAGTTTTCTTGAAGATAACTGTAACTTATCAATGTGACTAAATGTTTCATCATTGTATCCTGAAGAGTTAATTATGTTGAACACAAAGAAGGGGGCCCAAGCTCAAACTTCAGTGTTATTTCAATGAGATATGTTCTTTGTTTTCTTACCAATCAGAAATACAGAAGCTTTTTAGGAAGGTGTTGCTTAATAATTAAGCTTCCCCTGTAGCCAGAATCTGATTCTGGATCACTGTAGTAGTTGACATTATGATATATTATCGATTAAATTATGTCCATAAGCAATATTAAATCTATATAGAAATATAATAACAAATAAGAATATGCTTAAAATTACTTTGAAAGATGTCTTTAGTTCATTCCAATATTATTCTTGGTTAAAACTAAGAATATTTCCGCATTATAGGATTTACAAAGGATCACGGGTACATGGATTTGATCTGTATTTTTTTTTAAACCTTTGAATGAGTATCTGTAGTAGTGGAATGTTATAGATTTGAAGTAACTGTCCACAGATGCTGCTGCTTTAGTTTAGAGCAACTCAGTTGGAGAAAAGTGGCCATTCTTACTTCAGGGATGCAAAGGTGGGTCTTAGAGCATTTGGATAGATATTGTGGTATCCATGGTCTTTTTCAGCTCATAACATCATCTCTCCCCTTGATCAGTTGGGCTGTTTGCCTTTAGTACCTGTGTACTAAGGACAGGTTAGGAACAAATGGAAACTGACACATTTGATATAGTTGAAACAGATGTTTAATCTTTTATAGTAGCATTGCACTTGAATATTTAAAAACAAAACTTTGAAATCTGTAGGTTTGCATTTATTAGGACTGAATTCTTTATAGTTCAGTCTGTATGACATTTATAGAAGGGATCAAAATCCTACGGAACAAAAAGCATTTTGGTGAATTTGGCAGTTTGTGCTCTTTCAACTGTTTCACCTACATACTGGATGTTTTACAACTAAAAATAAGATAAAGGTCCAACAGTTATTAAGAAGTGCATTTTATTACTAATTAGATTCAGGTTCTCCAGCCTTCTTTAAAAAATGGTCATTGCCCTTTTTACTCTGGAATAAAGAAGTGACAAAATATAGTCATTGTCTAATATGAAAGTTCAGGAAAGCTGTGATTGAAATATAATCACTATTTCAAGTTCAGGGAAAAGTTATACTTTTCTAAGTTAATTAAAGGCTTAAGTTGTGATATTTGCAGTTAATTATAACATACAGGAATGATTTTTTTAATATAATTTTGTTGCTGAAAAGTTTTTAGGCCATTGTATGTTATGCAATACAACTTGTGTTGCAACAGGAATTATACCCCAGACTTTAAAAAGGTTTAATCCCCAGTATTCAATTTCATCAAGCTTTCATTACTTCTGTTTGTATGTAATCCTATTCTTGGTTGTTATGGTAAATTGCAACCCAACAAAAAGACACAGGTACCATGGTAGCAGAGAGAACCATTTAAATTTGATCAAAATTTTGCATTGAGATTAACTTTTTAGAATTGATCTGTTCACTTGGCAATACTGTTCAAAAATCATTCTTGTTTCAGATTTCAATATCATTTAATAATTTAGTCTTCAGTTTTTACTCACTGGAATCAAAATGATGACTGTTACTGTGTTTACTTTTTCAAATGAAGTATTAAAGCACTGAGAAAGTTCTGCTACTTGTACCTCGTTTTCTCTATTCAGAAATTGTGTTTAGAATATTTTTCCTGTCAAGTTAAAATATACATTTTAATCCATAAATTATTATTTTCACTGACATTAAAAGATTGTGATATTGAAAGACAGATTCTACTGAAACTTTCTGAGATTGTTTAGTAAAATTTTGCTGGTCAAAAAAGTGCATGTCTGTGATTTTTTTCTTTTACAAATTGTAGTCAATTTAAAATATTACATAAAATGCATAATTAAATAATCATCATGAAGCAAAATATAGTAGTGTACATACAGCTTGTGTGAACAGTTACCTCATTTTCAGTAGTGAATTGAAAAGTTCACTTTAATTTCATTGAGACAGACTGTAAAGTGTAGCTGTTCAAGCACACACAAAGAACCTTTGTGTTCATGAAAACAATAAAGTGAGTATTTTTCTACCTCTACCTAATTAGATACTGATTTACGACTTCATGGTATCATAAAGTCACATATATCTCTCCATTCCACAGCATCTTTTTTTAGTTCATTTAAACTCTGAAGAAATATCTTTTCTAAATTTCCGTCAGAACTGATTATAGTAAACAATAGTGTGCCCCCTTAGTCTTTCTGAATCTTCATGCAGATTGAAAAACAGTGCATTTGGAGCAGTAGTGATATGGCCTTTTCATTGCCATTTCCTGAAGCAATCTAATCATAAAGATAGTACCAACCAGTAAAGATTGCGTTTTCAGGACAATAAATTTTCTCCAATACATTAGATTCTTACCTGTTTTTCATCAGATTGTGATAATTTTATTATTCATTTCTGAAATAATATCTTTGTTTCAGTTGTCTTTTTTTTAATAAATCCTACATGTAATATTTTTCTTGATCTATAAATTTAGTTGCCACTCTATTGAAACTATCTTTGGATTCTTTGCTTTCGGATTTTATAATTCACTTTTATCTGGAATGAAACTTTCTTTTGTGATGAAATCCAAAGGAAATGATTTTAACATATTCCTTTCTTGTTACACCAGAGTATTCCGATCCTTGGAGATTGTTTTTAAGCTAACATTTGACATAGTTAATAATGCTGACAAAATTATTCTCCTTGTATTTTATCATATCCATAAGTTTCTGAATCTTCTCTTCCTTTAGGTATTGAAAATCAATATCTAAGCTCTCAGGGAGCTTCATCTACAATGTCTGTGCCATTTCCTCTTCTTTGGTGGTAGTCAAGCAGCTTTTTGGGGCATAGGTATTAAGCCTCATGGTTAAAATGCCTCTTGCGTTATCCACATTTCATATCAAGTGCCTGGGTTTGTGTCCTAGCTCTGCCTCTGATTCCAGCTGTCTGCTAATACACACCCTGGAAGGCAAGAGATGATGGCTGAAGTAGTCAAGTACTTGCCACCGATCAGGTGGAAGACCTAGATTGAGTTCATAGCTCCTGACTTTGGCCAGGTACAGCTCCAGTTGTTGAGGGATTTTAGAGAATGAACCAGTGAGTGGGAGCTCTTTCTGTCTATCTCTCTCTTCCTTTCAAATAATTTTTAAAAGAAGAACAAAAGGAAGAGGAAAGGGTGGAGGAAAAAGAGGAAGAAAGAAGAAGCCTCCCGGTAGGGCCTGAGGGGAGGTGTCCACTGAGGACAGAGATCCAGGTGTTCTTGTGGTTTGGGGAGCAGAGAAGCCACAAACCCAGAGATTACTTAATTCTGCTTGTATTTTATTTTTATTTATGTAAGCAGCGAATAGTCTGATCCAATGCCAAAGTTGTTCTTTGCTCTACAATGATGAAAGTGTTAATTTCTGAATTGTCATCTTACTAAGATAATCTGCTAGACTACCTTTTTGCAGCCCACCACTCAGCGCTGAAGCCACTGTTGGTGCTAGTTCTGTAATTCCTTCTTCTTGTGGAATCTGCAAGGAAAAGAGTGTCCGGGACTGAGATAACCTTGAGATTAGGATATTGACTTAGTTCTAGGGCTATATTGTACTGTGTTTCTATTTCTAGTTGTAGCCACAGGTGACTTTGTAATAGCTCTGTAGTTATGAAAAGGATAACTGAAAAAAAAAAAGAATAATATTGTGTATAACTTCTAGAAGCAGGGGAGAGGCAGAAATTGGCCATGATGCAGCTCATGTCCTAAGGCTGTGGCAGACTGGAAGTGACTGTCAGAACAGTCTCTTGTGCCTTCACAATATAGACATCCTTTTTTTTTTATACTAGACAGTTTTTGTAACTTGGATTAAAGTTCAAAAATGGAATTGCAGTCATTGTTTTTTTCCCAAGATTTATTTGTTTAAAAGGCAAAGAGAGACAGATACACAGATCTGTCCACTGGTTCAGTCCCCAGATGGGCCAGGCTGAAGCCAGGAGCCAGGGACTCCGGTCTGTTCTCTCACAGGGGTGCCAAGGGCCCAAGTCCTTGGGCCATCTTCCACTGCCTTTCCAGAAGCACTAGCAAGACTGTTGGGTCAGAAGCAGAGTAGCCAGGACTTGAATTGGTATTCCCCTATGGGATGGTGGCATCACAGATGCTTAACCCACTGCTCCACAATGCTCGTCCCAGCAGTCATTGTTAATTCTCATCTGATGGCTATTTAATCCTTTTTCCTTGCTGATGCGCCTAGCCCCAGGTGATGGATCATAATTGTTCAATGTCCTTCATATGACTCCTGTCTTCAAGTCCAGATATTTTCTACCCAGTGTTTATCCTGAGAGTGGTCATGTGACTCAATGTTGGCCAATAAGATGTAATGGAAGATTGAGAAACTCTTGGAAAAATCTGTCCTCCCATTTAAATGAAAGCTCTTTTCAGCTCTTTCCTTTTTCTATAGTTCAGGACACTAGTATTAGTTACTGAGATCTAGGTCTGCACACATGAAGTGAGAAGGACAAAGCTGAAAAAAACACCAATGTTAAGATGTGAAGACAGAAAAATAGAAGAACTTTCCTCCCAAATGACATTGTTGAGCCACTGCATCAAAGCACATCATCACATATTTCTGAGCATTTTCAGAAAACCAATCTCTATGTCCTAAGGTTCTATTAGTAAAGAATTCTGCTGCTTTCAGCTAAAAGCATCTTAAATTGACACATTCCAGTCCTGCATAGATCAGCCTCAGTTTCTTTTTCTCAATAAATCCTTCTGTCCCTTGATTTAGCATTTTTCCTCCCTTCTTCTGACTTCTACATGTATAATGAAATGTCATCTCTTTGAAGGTTTTTCTATTCTGTCCTTTAATCTTTGAAGTTTATTATGATTCTTAAGTATCATGTGAAAACCATCAGTCCATCAAACTGTATTAAATGGATACATTCTGTGAAATTTTGGATTTCTCAGTCACTTTATTATTATGCTATGACAGCCAAATAATGATTAAATTCATTTGAGGTAAGCCTCCTAAATCCAACTTCATTGAAGATTCCAATTCTTTCATTTGCTCTTTACAGCTTTTCTTAAGAATGAGATGGCTGTGTCACTGACATTTTAAGATCCAGATTTTTGTTACATCTTTTCTCGAGAAAAGTTTTCCCATTTGCATAGTTCTTTCCTATTGCTGTACCTTTTCAGGCAAAGAAGGCTACAGGTAGATATGTCTAAAACAAATACAAGTAAGCAAAGAAACTCCAGGTGATAATCACCACCTGACAGGGTATATATTTTGGATCCTCAAAGCCATTTTCTGTACCATCTGAGCTGTGGGAATGGGTTCTCTGTAATCTGGATTTCTGTCACTGAATTCCAAACCTATATGCTTGAGTAATTGGTTTCACTTTGTATATAGTTTGTGAAGTATATAGAATCATCTGAGATGCTAATACTAATTCATTTCAGCTTTAGTTGCCAGAAAAAGGGCTCCTTCAGCTACAGAACCCAAATCATATTCATCCTAGACAAGTTTACCAGACAGGCTGAATGTAATGAGCAAAAAGCTGAGTCCACACTCAGCCATCTGTACCCAGAGAGCGCTGTGATGGACTTTGATTGCTGTCTCACTGCAGCAGTCTGCCAGCATCACCCACGCAGCACATTCATTTGATTCAGATTAGATGAGTGGTTTATGTTGCTCCTATAGTTTGTTCTGTGTTTGGAGAGCAAAGACCTTGGTTTGTCTTCCATCCTAGTGCCTGTGTCAGGCATTTATGTGGGAAGTGGAGTAAGGATGGGACATTATCTACTCAGTAGCTGCCTATTTATTGCCTGCTAACTTCACAGAGCCTGAAGACCTAAAGTCTACCCTTAGCTTTCCCTATAAAAGTCTGGAAAATATTATCCTTACAAATAACTTTGTAAATACTCCAGGAAATTGGCTCCTACTAGTATCCCAGCAGCTACTGGAGCCAGTTTGGCTTCAAATCTTAAACAAATGATTTGTCTTCTGTTTCATTTGTTTGTTTTTTTTTTCTGGACAGAGCTGGAATTCTGGATTGTTCCCCAGTTTAAAAACTGCCAAATCCAAACCAGAAGTAGACAGCGCCGAACACAAGGCTTTCCTTTCCCACTCAGTTTCACAGGGTAGAAAATCAAAGGCAGTTTGCCCAGAATTACATTTTATGTCTGGATTCTCAATCTTATTTTATAATGAAATATTGTTTTTTTCCCCATAACAAGTAGAATCTTCGATATTAGAGTGAACAAAAGGCTTGGAATCGTTCATCAATACAAGTAAGGCTGTGGCAAATAGCTTCTTCTAATTCATGTATTTAAGGGAAAAAGAAAGAAATTAAAAATTAAGAAGTCCACCTCTGATATGTGGTAGATTGTTTCTGTCATATTCATTCCCCATATCTTGTGAGGCATTATTCTATTTTAGCCATTGGAAAAGTTGGAACCAATGAGGCTGAGATTTTGCCCAAGGTGACCCTACTGGAATTTGAACTCAGATGTCAAAAGTTAAAAGTTGAAGTTGAAGTTGCATTTTTATTCTCTTCCTTTAAAAGTAATCATTATGACATTGAAATAAACCTTGCCTCAAAAATCATTTTGATACTTACTTTTAGATAGAATAGGAATTGCATTACATTCTCCTCTGAAACAATGAAAATATTTGGCAATAAAAAAGAAGTTTTCAAGCAGTAGATGGTAAGCATTACATGGCAGTGACCCCTGGAAGAAGTAGCTGAGTTGAATTGAGTCTTATGATTACTCCTAGCTTATGTCTGGAGAGAGAGATTGTAGATGCAGCTCAGGGAGGGAGAGTGAAGGCAGACACCACTCAGAAGTTGCCCTGAGTTGAGGAAACATCTGGGAATCCAGGGAGGGCAAAGTGAGGGAAATCCCATACAGTGAAATACAAAAGAGAGAGCTGCACAGAAAGTGTGGAGATGTAGAGAGTCCCTCTTGGGATGAAGGTGAGTGTGTAGTGTATGCATGGGGACATTACCAAGGCTGGAGAAAGAACCACCTGAAAGGAGCAGAGAACTAATCTTTGAAGTTCATATGAGGCAGTAAATAGTTTGTGTCCCTGCTAACTAGAGTAGGATACCTCAGAAATCAAAAGGCACTGGATATAGTAATCAGAAAAGTATTGCCTCAGTAGGTGAGAAAAATTAACAGTAAACTGAAGGCTGCTCTGATCTCACTTATTGAATCTTAAAGGTTAGCCTCAAAAGTCTATTTCCAAATAACTATCTACATTAACCAGAACATATGTAGGAATACAAAAATACTTAATATGCATAGGATAAAATTCAAAATATTTGATGTTGGATGAGCTTCTGCCTGTGATGCTAGCATCACATATGAGCATCAGTTTGAGTTCCTGCTGCTCCTCTTCCAGTACAGCTCCCTGCTAATGCTCTGTATGGAGTTCCTGGCTTCAGCCTAGCCCAGCCCAAGCCATTGTAGCCAAAGGAGTGAAGCAGCAAATGGAAGATTCTCTCTCTCTCTTTCTCTCGCTCTCTCCTTCTTTCTCTCTCTCCCTCCCTCCCCTACCCCTTCCTCTCCATAACTCTGCCTTTCAAATAAATACATTTTTAAAAAAAGAAAAAATATTTTTACCTCCAGTTAGTTATCAGACATGCAAAAAGCCAGGAAACAAAACCCATAAGAAGAAAAATAGACCCAGAAATGTCATAAATAATAGAATTAATGCAAAAGGCCATTATAACTATATGCCGTTTAGTCAAGAAGTAGAGGCCATGCCAGATTAAGCATGATAAGCAGAGACAGAGGAGATACAAGGATGAGAAAATGACTTGTAAGAGCTGAAAAAACAAAGTATAAAAATGTACTGGATTAATAGCAGATTAGACAGCAGAGGAAAATGTTACAGAATTGGAAGGCATAGCAGTAGAACCTGTCTCAAACTATTCAGAATGAAATGAAGACTAGAACCTTGGTAATCTGTGGGTCAGTATCAGGCTGCCTGATACACACACACAAATAGTTTAGAGTCCTCAAGGGCTGAGCTGGGTGTGGACAGTGAGGGCACAGGAAAAATACTTGAAAATGTGATGGGCAGCATATTTGTTGTTTTCAAACTTGATGGAAACTACAAACCCATAGACCCAAGAAGCTCATGAACCCCAAAGCCAGAAACATGAGGAAAACCATATCAAGTCATGTCATGCTATAAAGCAGTGACAAAAAGAAAGTTGCATCCAGAGGGAAGGGCATGTTATGTGCAGAAGAGAGTCCAAGTGAAAATGACAGGAATCTGCTCACTGAAAACAGAAGGAGCTCACAGACAGTGGAGCAACATCTTTAGTATACTGAAAGAAAAAAACCCTGTTGACCTAGAATTCTATACACGGTGGAAAGATCTTTCAAACAGCCAAGACAAATACTTTCTCAAATATTCAAAGCCTGAAGGAATTATTGCCAAAGGATCTGTACTACAAGAAATGGTTTTTAAAACACAAATGATGGGGGTGGGCGCTGTGGCATAGCAGGTAAAGCAGCAGCCTGCAATGCCGACATCCCCTGTGGGCACCAGTTCGAGTCCTGACTGCTCTACTTCTGATCCAGCTCTTTGCTATGGCCTGGGAAAGCAGTGGAAGATCACCCAAGTCTTTGGGCCCCTGCATCCATGTGGGAGACCTGGAAGAAGCTCTTTGCTCTTGAGTTTGGATCAGCACAGCTCCGGTGGTTGCAGCCATCAGGGTGTGAACCAGCGGGTAGAAGACCCTCTCTCTCTCTCTCTCCCTCTGCCTCTCTGTAACTCTTCCTTTCAAATAAATAAATAAATAAATAAATATTTTTTAAATAAAAGCAGATGATGGTGCTGTCATTGTACATAGCAAGTTAAGCCACTGCCTGGGACTCTGGCATCCCATATGGGCATGAGTTCATGTTTCAGTTGCTCTGCTTCCAAATAAGCTCCCTGCTAATGTGCCTGGAAAAGCAGCAGAAGGTGACCCAAGTACTTGGGCTCCTGCCACCCACATGAAGCTCCTGGATCCTGGTTTCAGTCAAGCCTGGTTCAGTCCTGGCCGTTGAGGCCACTTTGGGAGTAAACTAGTGGATGGAAGATCTCTTTCTCTGTAACTTTGCCTTTCAAATAAATAAATAAATACAGCTTTTAAAATAAAAGAGCAGATGTAAAATGATAGTGAAAATATGGTCAATATGTAGATAAATATGAAAACGTTTAAAATTTCTGTAAAAGATGATTTATTGATCACTAACCATCAGGTAATTGCAAGTAAAAAGTGAGATTTCGCCTCACCCCAGTTAGAATGGCTATCATCCAAAAAATCAAAAAAACAATAAATGCTGGCAAGGATGTGGGGGGAAAAGGTACTCTAATCTGCTGGTGGTGGGTCTGTAAACTAGTACAGCCATTATGCAAGACAGTATGGAGATTCCCCAGGAATCTGAAAATAAATCTACCATATGACCCCACCATCCCACTCCTCGGAATTTACCCAAATGAAATGAAATCAGCATATGGAAGAGTTATCTGTGCCCCATATTTATTGCAGGTCAATTCAGAATAGCTGATATGGAATCAACCCAGATGTCCATCAACTGATGACTACTTATGACTGGATAAAGAAAATGTAATTATATATATATATATATATATATATATATGTAACACTCAGCCATTAAAAAATGAAATCGTGTCATTTGCAACAAAATTGATGCAACTGAAAACCATTATGCTTAGTGAAATAAGCCAGTCTCAAAAAGATATGTGGCAATTAATAAAGAATACAAAAAAATGTATAGGAATGAAATGGACATTTGGTGATAGGATTGTCATTTTTAGCTCTTGTTTATACTTCTGTGGAACTGTGGTCTTCCTACTTTTTACTTGTTGAATATTATGGTTATTATGGTGAATTAAACCTGAGAATACAGAATAGATTAAAATTATGGCTTTACAAAAACTGACCAAAAGGAAGAGAGGAAAGGGAGGGAAGTGTGGTTGTTCCCTTGGAATTATACCTATGGAATGCATGAAATTTGTTCTCTTTATATTAATAAAAATTTAAAGAAAATAAAAGAAATGTAGATACAAAAAGATTTATTGCTTATATCAAAAATAGTAACAATTGTATTTATAATGTCAGAATAAAAGCAGCAATCACACAATGTTCAAGAAGAGGCAAATGGAATTACACTACCAGAAATTTTTTTTTTTTTGACAGGCAGAGTGGATAGTGAGAGAGAGAGAGAGAAAGGTCTTCCTTTTTGCCGTTGGTTCACCCTCCAATGAAGCCAGGAGCCAGGTGCTTCTCCTGGTCTCCCATGCGGGTGCAGGGCCCAAGCACCTGGGCCATCCTCCACTGCCTTCCCGGGCCATAGCAGAGAGCTGGCCTGGAAGAGGGGCAACCAGGATAGAACCTGGCACCGCAGCCGGGACTAGAACCCGGTGTGCTGGCGCCACAAGGCGGAGGATTAGCCTGTTAAGCCACGGCGCCAGCTCTACCAGAAATTTTTAATACTATGTAGTAGGTATATTATTATGTGAAAGAAAACTTCAGTAGTTAATTATGTATTATAAACGCTAAGTTATTCCCTCTTCTCTCTCTCTCTCTCTCTCTCTCTCTCTCTCTCTCTCTCACACACACACACACACACACACACACACATGTTATAGCTAGTAAGCCAACAAAGGAGATACAGTAGAATTGCCAAAAAATATTTAGCTAGTCAAAAAGAAGGATGGAAAAGGGGAGAGGAGTGGAAACAATGGGACAAAGAACAAATGGTACACAGGGGCCGGTGCTGTGGTGTAGTGGGTAAGCCACCCACCTGCAGTGCCAGCATCCCATATTGGCTCCTGTTCAAGTCCCTAATGCTTCATTTCCAATCCATCTCCCTGCTAATGTGCCTGGGGAAGCAGCGGAAAATGGCCCAACTCCTTGGGCCCCTGCACCCACATGGGAGACCCAGAAGAAGCTCCTGGCTCCTGGCTTCAGATCAACTCAGCTGCAGCTGTTGCAGCCATCTGGGGAGTGAACCAGCGGATGGAAGATCTCTCTCTCTCTCTCTGCCTCTGCCTCTATGTAACTCTGCCTTTCAAGTAAATAATTTTTTATGTTTTAATTTATTTATCTGAGAAGCACAGATACAGGGATAGAAATTCCTGTTCCCAAGTTCTCACAAAGACCAGGACTGAACCAAGGCCAAAGCCAGCACCTGGGAACCAGAAGCTCAGTTCAGTTCTCACACATAAGTGGCAGGAACCCAACCACTGCAATTATCACTGCTGCCTACATTGCAGGAAATTGGAGTCAGGACCTGGAGTCAGGACCTGGAGTATCAAACCCAGATACTCCAGTATTCTAACTGGTGTATTAACTGGTGGACTAAACATCCCTCTCCAGGCATATATTTTGGAAGTGTTTTTAGTTTCTTCCAAGGTGAGGTGGTAGGGCACATTTCTCCTCTGTGTTACACTTTGTTATTCCTGATGAGTTTGACTAAACCAAATGGGTATCTGAGCATTTGAGGGCATGCATACTTTGGTTTAAGGGAAAAAAAAAAAAAAGATGGCACAAAAAGAAAACAAATAGCAACATGATTGCATTAAGCCCAACTATATCAAAATCATATTGATTGTAAATGATCTAAGCACCTAAATAAAAGGCAGAGATTTTCAGATGGAATTTTTAAAAAGCAAGACCCAATGATACACTAACTATTCAAAACTAAACACAAAGCCAAAACAAGGTTTTATGTGAACATATGGAGAAAGATATATGATGCTCACACTAATAAACAGATTGGCTATGAGTTCAGAGCTGTTACTATTGTAGATTAAGATGGTGGTTTATGATGGCAAATTGGTAAAGTCAACGAAAGAGAATTACAATCCTAGGTATTTTTGTGCATTAGAACATCAAAATACATGAGAAAAAGACTACAGAGCTGCAAGAAGAAATAATATACCATCATAGTTGGTATTTTAATACCTTCAATAATTTATAAATGATGCAAACAGAACATCAGAATGTATATAGACATCTTGAAAAACACTATCAACAACCTTAATTGACATTTATGGAACATTCTACCCAACAACAACATACTACATGTTCTTTTCACATGCATTCGTAACAGGTCCAGTAGAGACAGTATCCTGGGCCACCAAACAAATAATGATTAACAAGCTTTCTAGCCATAGAAAGAATGATTAACAAAGGTTCTAGCCATAGAAGAATGAAAGAGTTCAGAAATCAATAACAGTTATCCGGAAAATACTCCGATTTTGCAATCTGAACAACATGCTTCTAAATAGTACCAAAATAACTTAGAAAGTACACTAACCTGAATGAAAATTTAAATACAGCACAATTAAATAGATACAGATAGGCAGTTCTTTATTATTTTAAAAGACTTTTTATTTATTTGAAAGAATTACAGAGAGAATGAGCTGGAGAGACACAGAGAGAGAGGTCTTCCATCAGCTAGTTCACTCCCTAAATGGCTGCAACAGCCAAAACTGAGCCAGGCCTACGCCAGGAGCCAGGAGCTGCATCTGGTTCTTCCACATGGGTGCAGGGATCCAAACACTGGGGCCATCTTCTGCTTCTCCCAGGCAGTTAGCAGGGAGCTGGATCAGAACTGGAGTGGCAGGATGCGAAGTGGTACCCATAAAGGATGCCCACGTTGCAAGCATTGCCTTTATCCATCTTACCAAAACGCTGACCCCAATAAAGCCATTATTAAATATCCTATCTTAAAATGTCATAGTATTCTCAAATCAATGATCTCAAGTTTCCATCTTGAGAAAAAAAGAGAAAAAAAAAGAGCAAATTATATCCAAAACAGAAAACAGATTAATAAGGCTGAAATCAGAAATCTATGAAATAAAGACAAAATGGAAAAGAACAGTGGAAAACAAATTGACTTTTGTTTCAGAAGAATCCATAAAATTGATGACTATTTAAGTTGGAGAAAAAGACAGGAATATCAGAAACAAACAAGTGACATCATTGGAGATCACCTCACACCTGTTAAAATGGCTCTCAATACAGAACTCAACAGACAGCAAATGCTGGTGAGCATGTGAGGAAAATGTTCCCCAATCCAATTTTGGTGGGAATGTAAACTGGTCCAGCCACTGTGGAAGACAGTATGGAGATTCCTCAGAAATATGATTATAGACCTACCATATGATCCAGCCATCCCACGCCTGGGAATTTATCCAAGGGAGTTGAAATCAGCATATGAAAGAGCTATATGTACCCCATATTTATGGCAGCTCAATTCACAATAACTAAGTTATGGGATCAACCCAGATGCCCATCAACTCTTGACTGGATAAAAAAATTATCATATATATACACTATGGAAAACTACTCAGCTGTAAAAAAAGTCCTGTTTTTTTTGCAATGAAATGGATGCAACTGGAAACCATTATATTTAGTGAAATAAGCCAGTCCCCAAAAGACAGATATCATGTTTTCCCTGATTAGGGGTAACTAATAGAGTACCTAAAATATAACATATTGGAGTGAAATGGACATTTTGAGATTCAATGATTGTTTATAGCTCTTGTCTATTCTGTTGAGGAACAGTGTTTTTGTTTTTGTTTTTTCCCTTCATACTATCTGTTGCACTCTTTTACTTAGTGTAGGTTAACCTTACGATCATTAAGTTAACTGAAAGTAGATCTCTGTAAAAAGTGAGTGGGATTGGGAGAGGGAGGAGGAAGAAAGGTTGGAGTATGGGTGGGACGGAGGGAATTATCCCATGAAACTTGTGTAACAAATAAAACATTAAATAATATAATACAAAAATATAAAAATAATCAGAGACAATTATCAACTTTATGCCAATACATATGACAACTTACACAAAATTGACAAATTGCTGTGGTTTGAATGCGTCCCCAATGCTGCTGCTATGATCTGAGAGTCCCTGATGTTTCTGATCTCCAATGCAGAGGTAGTAGGTAGTAGGACCTTGAACAGGTGTTTAGGTCATGAGGGCTCTCGCCTCATGAGTGGATGAATGCTATTACCACAGGAGTAGGTTCCTTATGGAAGGACGAGACCAGCCCTCTCTTTTTCTCACTTTCTTTTGCCTTTTGGCTATATGTTGACACAGCAAGAAGACCCTCCCCAAATACCAGTGCCTAGATTTTATGTTTCCCAAGCTGCAGAACTGTGAGCCAATAAATTTCTGTTCATTATAAATTACCCTTTCTGTAATATAGCAGCACATGAAACAGATACAAACCAACAAATCTCACGCAAGAACTAGATAATCTGAACAAAATTGTATCCATTAAAGAAATTGAATTTCTTAGTTAAAAGGCTTCCACAAACAAAGCTCTAGGCCCAGACGGATTCACTGATAAGTTCCATCAAACAACGCAGGCAGAAATATACCAGTTTATAGATACTATTCTAAAAATTGAGGAGCAGAAACTTCCCATATCACTCTATGAAGCCAGCATTTTCCTAATACCAAAAGCAGGCAAGGAAATTAAAACCAAATGCAACTCCTGAGCATAAAGACAAAAATTCTTTTAAAAAGTTAGCAAATTGAATTTCATAAATAAAGAACATAACACATCATGACTAAGTGGGCTTTATTCTGAGAAAACAAGTTTGGAGATGATTCAGTTGGAAAGTCAATGCAATTTATCATATTTACTAACTTAAAAAGAAAAATCATGTGATCACATCAGTAGAACCAGGAAAAGCTTTTGATGAAATCCAACATTCATTTCTCAGAACTCTCAGCAAACTGTGAATATCATATCCCATGAGGACTAGAAATAATTTTCTAATAAAGAGCATCTACAAAAACTCTACAGCTTATATCATGCTTAATTGTGAAAGACTAAATGCTTTATTTCTATGGTCAAATAATAAAATTGGAATGTCTGCTCTTTTTTTTAATTATTTAAAATTTATTTGACAGGTAGATTAATAGACAGAGAGACAGAGAAAGGTCTTCCTTCCATTGGTTCACCCCCCAAATGGCCACTACAGCCCATGCTATGCCGAAGCCAAGAGCCAGGTGCTTCCTCCTGGTCTCCCATGCAGGTGCAGGCGCCCAAGCACTTGGGCCACCCTCCACTGCCTTCCTGGGCCACAACAGAGAGCTGGACTGCAAGAGGAGCAACTGGGACTAGAACCTGGTGCCCATATGGGATGCCGGCGCTGCAGGTGGTGGATTAACCAAGTGAGCCACGGCGCAGGCCCCGGAATGTCTGCTCTTACAACTTGTATCTCACATTGTACTGGAAAATCTAGTCTTTGGAATAATTAATAAAGGAGAAAGAAAGCCATTAGACTGGAAAGCAAGAGGTAACACTGCCTTTAATGGCAGACAACCATGTACATAGAAAATTCTATGAATCTAAAAGAAAAGCTATTAGAACAGAGCACTGAATGTTACAGGCCAATTCTAATATGCGTATGGAAATGGAATTCTAATATGTATATGGAAATGTAAAATAGCCAAAATTAGTTTGAACAGATTTGGAGATTTATGCTGTTTCATTTTAAGGCTTACTGTAAAGCCACCATAAGCAAGACATTCCAGAATTGGTGTAAATATGAACAAATTGATTAATGGAACATCATACTGAGTCCAGAAATATGTCCTAGACATATTTGGTTAACTGAATTTTGGCAAAGGTGCCATAGTAATTTAATGGGGGAGACACTAATGTTTTCAACACATGTGCTGGAGCAAGTTGCCATCTATATGCAAAACAAACACAAAAAAACCTTTACCCCTATTGCAAACTATTACAAAATTAATTCATACCTTATGTACAAATTTAATTCAAATTATATTATAGAACTAATATAGACCTAAGTTAAAAAAAAACTAGAAGAAAAATCTTAGGTAAAGACTTCTTAGATATGACACGAAAAATACAGTCTATTAAGGAAAAATTTTGATAAATTGGAGTTCATCAAACCACAAATCTCTGATTCTTCAAATGATACTTTTAAGAGAATGAAGGCACCCCATATAGTCAGAAAAAATATTTGCAAATCACGAAGATTTGTCCAGTAAAGAGCTTTATTTGCAATGTGTAATAAACTTGAAATTCAGTAGGGAGGGGCCAGTGCTGTGGCTTAGGGGATAAAGCTGCCACCTGCAGTGCTGGCATCCCATATAGGCACCGGTTCCAATCCTAGCTGCTTCACTTCCCATCTGGAAGAGCAGTGGAAGATGGCCCAAGTCCTTGGGCTTCTGCACCCACCTGGGAGACCTGGAAAAACTGGCTCCTGGCTTCAGGTCAGCCCAGCACCGGCCATTGCAGCCACCTGGGGAGTAAACCAGCGGATGGAAGACTTCTCTCTCTCTCCCTCCCTCTCTCTCTCTCTCTCTCTCTGCAACTCTGCCTTTCAAATAAATAAATAAATATTTAAAACGAATTCAGTAGGGAGATTGATTTCTGGCATAATAGTGTAAGGAGCTCTACTGATCAATTTAGCAGTAGAATTGGTGAAATTAAAAAAAAAAAGAAAAACAATCATTAAAGTCTTCGGCGATGGACTTAAGGACAAGCAACAAATTAAGAAACACCTCTTCAAGAAAATCCGAAAATTCAATAAACAAGTTGAGAATCTGAACTAAGACTGCTTCCACCCTCTCCCCTTCCAGCTCAGTGGGTTGCTAACTCCACTCAAGTCTATTGTAGCTAGAAGACAGGGACCATCTCTCCCCAGATCCCAGGCCAAGGCTTTCTTCCAGGAGGAGCAAGATGTGAGTGACTATCGTCCTGCCTGTAGTTGCTTGTTGCTGAGGATAAGCCCCAGGAAAGTGCACGTGGAGGAGTGGAATCTCCCTTCTTTTACCCCAGCCCTAAGCCTGAGATGAAGGCTGCTATTGTAGTAGGTGGTTCATGTGTTAGCGGCAGCATCCTCAGTGATAATGCCTTTATGAAGTGGGGCCAACTGGGAAGTCTTTAGGTCATTGCATGCATGCTCTCAGAAGGGATTGTGGGACCCTGAGTTGTTCAAATGAGAGTGATTTGTTGTAAGAGTAAACCAAACCCCTGAATTACTTTCTGGTTTCCTGCCTGGTGATATGCTCTCTTGCTCCTGCAGGCACTCTAAGCAGAATGTGAACAACCATGAGGTGACAGCCAAGAAATGGCCCTTACCAGAGCTGAGCTGATTACCAGTGCCATGGCTTTGAATCTCCAGAACTGTGAGCTAAATAAATTGTATAAGTACCTTGCCAGAGATTTCATTTTGATAATGAAAAGCTGACTAATACAGAAATGCTATCTTGCATGTAGTATGCTGAGAATATTGGGACCAGATAACCCTTTACCCAGTTTGTGGGGGGTGGTGGTTCCATGTCAAAAGAGACAAACTGAGAGGGCCTTAGGCTCTAACTTAATTTGAAAAAATCATTTATGAACAACCTATTGCCAATATCATTTCATCGTTAAATTCAAGGTAATTTACTTGCATGCTTTAATTTAATACTCTACTGGCTTTTCTGACAATGCAACGAGGCATGAAAGTTAATAAACACTAAATTTCAGGAAAAAAAGTACAATTGTCCCTTATTGCAAGATAAATGATTGTAGAAAGTGCTAACACAATTTCAAAGCAGCTAATAAAATGAATGAGTAAATTTATTAAGAATGTTGGATATGAAGTCAATATATGGCATTACTTGTAGTTTTATATACTAGCAGCAAACTTGAAACATGAAGCTAAAATATTTAAATATAAATTTAAATGTTTAATTTAGAGAGGTGCATAGACTACTTAGATGTAAATTTAAAAAATACAGAAATACTTCAAAAAGTTTGTGAAAAAACTAAGCTAAAAGATATCTTTATTTTGGTGCAAAAAATTGAAATCCATGTACATTAGTCATGATACATATTTTCCATGAACTTTTAAAGACCCATCATATGATCAATACTTGTACAATAAAAACTACTAAACCTTGCTAAAACAAGCTAAAAAGATATAAATGCAAGCAAATTATACCATGTTTTTGGATTGGGAGATATAATAGAAAAACATATGCAAATTATAAAGAGTTCTAGAATAGACAAATTTTTTTCTCAGTCTTTTTTTAAACTTTTACTTAATAAATATAAATTTCCAAAGTAGAACTTTTGGATTATAGCGGCTTTTTCCCCCCCATAACTTCCCTCCCACCCGCAACCCTCCCATCTCCTGCTCCCTCTCCCATTCCATTCACATCAAGATTCATTTTCAATTATCTTTATATACAGATCAATTTAGTAAATATTAATTAAAGATTTCAACAGTTTGCACAACACACAGATACACAAAGTATAAAGTACTGTTTGAGTACTAGTTATAGCATTAATTCACATTGTACAACACATTAAGGAGAGAGATCCTACATGGGGAGTAAGTACACAGTGACTCCTGTTGTTGATTTAACAACTGACACTCTTGTTTATGGCATCAGTAATCACTCTAGGCTCTTGTCATGAGTTGCCAGGGCTATGGAAACATTTTGATGATCTTATTTAGACAAGGTCATAGTCAAAGTGGAAGTATTCTCCTCCATTCAGAGAAAGGTACTGCCTTCTTTGATGGCCCGTTTTTCCACTGAGATCTAGCTTGCAGAAATCTTTCATTTAGGTTTTATCTTTTTATTATTATTATAATTTTTGCCAGAGTGTCTTAGCTTTCCATGCCTAAAATACTCTCATGGGCTCTTCAGCCAGATCCGAATGCCTTAAGGGCTGATTCTGAGGCCAGAGTGCTATTTAGGACATCTGCCTTTCTATGAGTCTGCTGTGTATCCCGCTTCCCATGTTGTATTGTTCTCTCCTTTTTAATTCTATCAGTTAGTATTAGCAGACACTAGTCTTGTTTGTGTGATCTCTTTGACTCTTAATCCTATCATTATGATCAATTGTGAACTGAAACTGATCACTTGGACTAGTGAGATGGCATTGGTACATGCCACCTTGATGGGATTGAATTGGAATCCCCTGGCACATTTCTAAATCTACCGTTTGGGGCAAGTCCAATTGAGCATGTCCCAGATTGTACATCTCCTCCCTCTCTTATTCCTACTCTTATATTTAACAGGGATCACTTTTCAGTTAAATTTAAACACCTAAGAATAATTGTGTGTTAATTACAGAATTCAACCAATAGTATTAAGTAGAACAAAAAAAAATACTAAAAGGGATAAAGTATTAAGTTATTCATCAACAGTCAAGACAAAGGCTGATCAAGACACTGTTTCTCATAGTGTCCATTTCACTTCAACAGGTTTCCTTTTTGGTGCTCGGTTAGTTGTCACCAATCAAGGAGAACATATGATATTTGTCCCTTTGGGACTGGCTTATTTCACTCAGCATGATGTTTTCCAGATTCTTCCATTTTGTTGCAAATGACCGGATTTCATCTTTTTTACTGCTGTATAGTATTCTATAGAGTACATGTCCCATAATTTCTTTATCCAGTCTACTGTTGATGGGCATTTAGGTTGATTCCAGGTCTTAGCTATTGTGAATTGAGCTGCAATAAACATTGAGGTGCAGACAGCTTTTTTGTTTTCCAATTTAATTTCCTTTGGGTAAATTCCAAGGAGTGGGATGGCTGGGTTGAATGGTAGGGTTATGTTCAGGTTTCTGAGGAATCTCCAGACTGACTTCCATAGTGGCTTTCCCAGTTTGCATTCTCACCAACAGTGGGTTAGTGTCCCTTTTTCCCCACATCCTCTCCAGCATCTGTTGTTGGTAGATTTCTCTATGTGAGCCATTCTGACCAGGGTGAGGTGAAATCTCATTGTGGTTTTGATTTGCATTTCCCTGATGGTTAGTGATCCTGGATGATCTTTCTGATGCGTTGTTACACTCTATTAGCCAGAACTTTATTGAGGACTTTTGCATTTATGTTCATCAGGGATATTGTTCTGTAATTTTCTCTCAATGCTGCATCTTTTTCAGGCTTAGAGATTAAGGCAATGCTGGCTTAATAGAAAGAATTTGGGAGGACTCCCACTTTTTAGATTGTTCTGAATAGTTTGAGAAGAATTGGAGTTAGTTCTTTAAATGTCTGTTAGAATTCAGCAGTGACTCCATCTGGTCCTGGGCTTTTCTTTGTTGGGAGGGCCTTTATTACTGCTTCAATTTCTGTCTCAGTTATGGGTCTGTCTAGGTTTTCTGTGTCTTCATGGTTCAATTTAGGTAGATTGCATGTGTCCAGGAATATATCCATCTCTGATAGATTTCCGTTTGCTGTCATATAACTCTTTGTAGCAATTTATGATGATTCTTTTTATTTCTGTGGTGTCTGTTACATTTCCTTTTTCATCTCTGATTTTATTGATTTGGGTCTTTTCTCTTCTTTTTTTAGTTAGTTGGGCCAAGGGCATGTCAATTTTGTTTATTTTTTCAAAAAACCAGCTCTTCTTTTGGCTGATTTTTTGTAATTTTTTTTTTTTGGATTCAGTTCTATTGATTTCTTTTCTGATTTTCATTATTTCTTTTCTCCTACTAGTTTTGGGTTTGGTTTGCTGCAGTTTTTTTAGATCCTTGAGATGCATTGAAAACTCATTTATTTGGTGCCTTTCCAATTTCTTGATGTAGGCACCTATTGATATAAACTTTCCTCTTAACACTGCTTTTGCTGTATCCCATAAGTTTTGATATGTTGTGTTGTTATCCTCATTTACTTCTAGAAAGTTTTTGATTTCTCTTTTGATTTCTTCTATGACCCATTGTTCATTCAGGAGCATGTTGTTCAGTCTCCATGTGTTTGCATACTCTCTAGGCATTCCTGAGTTGCTAATTTCCACCTTCATTACACTGTGGTCTGAGAAGCTGCATGGTATGATTCTAATTCTTTTGAATTTGCTGAGACTTGCTTTATGGCCTAGCATGTGGTCAATCCTAGAGAAGGTTCCATGTACTGCTGAGAATGTAAATTATTTAGATGTAGGATGAAAAGTTCTGTAGTTATCTGTTAGATCCATTTGGGCTATAGTGTCATTTAAATCTACTGTCTCCTTGTTGATCTTCTGTCCTGTTGATCTGTCTATTTCTGAGAGTGGAGTATTGAAGTCCTCCAGTACTATTGTATTGGAGTCTTAGTCTCCCTTTAAGTCCCTTAACATATCTTTTAAATAAGCCAGTGTCCTGTAATTAGGTGCATATACATTTATAATAGTTATATCTTCCTGTTGAATTGATCCCTTAATCATTATATAGTGCCCCTCTTTGTCTCTCTTAACAGTTTTTGTGTGAAAGTTTATTTTGTCTGATATTAAGATGGCTACGCCGGCTCTTTTTTCATTTCTGTTGGCATGGAATATCTTTTTCCAACCTTTCACTTTCAGTCTGCATGCACCTTTGTTGGGGAGATGTGATTCTTGTAAGCAGCAAATAGATGGGTTTTGTTCCTTAATCCATTCAGCCAGTCTGTGTCTTTTAACTGGAGAGTTGAGGGCATTAACATTCAATGTGACTATTGATAAGTATTAAATTTGCCCTGCCATTTTCCCAAAGATATTTCTAATATATTCTTTGAACTTCCTGTGATCTTTTACTGGGAGGTTTTCTTCCTTTACCTTCTTTCATATTGATGGCCGTGTTTCTGTGTTTCTGTGTGTAACACATCTTTAAGCATCTTTTGCAGGACTGGACGAGTGGTAACAATTCTTTCAATTTCTGTTTGCTATGAAAGGTCTTTATTTCGCCTTCATTCACAAATGAGAGCTTTGCAGGATATAATATTCTGGGATGGCAGTTTTTTTCTCTTAGTACCTGAGCTATATCTCACCATTCCCTCCTAGCCTGTAGGGTTTCTGATGAGAAGTCTGCTGTGAGTCTAATTGGAGGTCCTCTGAGAGTAATCTGACGTTTCTCTCTTGCACATTTTAGGATATTTTCTTTATGTTTCACTGTGGTGAGTTTGATTACAACGTGTCGTGGTGAGGATCTCTTTTGGTCATGTTTATTAGGGGTTTTGTGAGCTTCCTGTACTAGGATGTCTCTATCCTTCTCCAAACCCAGGAAGTTTTCTGCTAGTATCTCACTAAAAAGGCCTTCTAATCCTTTCTCCCTCTCCATGCCTTTAGGAACTCCTAGAACCGAATGTTCGGTTTTTAATAGTATACTGTAGATTCCCAACAATATTTTTTAGATTTCTAATTTCCTCTTCTTTTCTTTGGTTTGACTGTATACTTTCCTGTGCTCTGTCTGTCTTCTAAGTCCAATATTCTCTCTTCTGCTTCACTGATTCTGTTTTTAAGGCTCTCAGATGTATTTGTTATTTGAGCTATTGAATTCTTCATTTCATTTTGATTTCACTATCACAATTTCATGTTCTACTAGATTCTGCATTTCACTTTGACTCCTCCTTTAGATTTCATTTTCATCTAAGAGGTTTTCTATCCTGTCTGGTAAGGATTTCTGTAGTTTAATAATTTGTTTTTGAGAACTTCTTAATGTCCTTATCATAAATTTTTTGAAATCTGTATCTCGCATTTCTGCTATCTCATCATCTTCATAATCTTGTATTGGAGTGTCATGTTCATTTGGGGGTGTCATAGTGTCTTCCTTGTTCTTGTTTCCTCAGTTTCTGTGTTTGTTGCTTGGCATTGTGGAGATATTCTTTGGTTTCTTCTTTTATTTTTTTCCTCAATATGGTAGCTTTTCTCGTTGTACTATGACTCTAGATTAAGTGGACTATCTGCATTTGGTGGATCTTTAGAGGCTTGTGATGGGTGTGGCCAGAGAGCTCTGTTCACTTCTTCAGGGTTAAGGGTGTGCCAAAGGTAACACACCTAGGTTTGCCGTGGTAAATCTTTCTCTCTCTCTCTCTCTCTCTTTTTATTCAGAAGGGAAGTGATTCTGCACAGCCGAGCTATTCTCCTTGAAGGCAGCCAGTGTCTGAGCTCTGGCCCCAGTGGGTATAATATTCATCTGCTCTGTCCCAAGGACCACACAAAGGATCTGTGCAGTCCTCAGTGCAAGTTCAGATTCCCCTGCAATCTCCCTCCAGGTTGCCAAGGTTACTGAGTTTGTGGTATCTCCCACCGAGTACTCACGTCTCAGGCACTCCATGAGTTCTCTCCCACACCCACAGTTTTTTTTTTTTTTTTCACAGTCTCAGTTCATAATCTCCACACATTCACTAGGTCTTAACCTCCTGTTATTTCTCCCCACCAGTCAGGTTTTTCTGTTTGGCTGAGGCCAGGCACAGCCCTGAGGTGGCACAGCTTTTACTTATTTCCAAAATGATGTCTGCTCTTTGTCTTGCTTGCCTTTGTAAGGTGAGTGGAGAGAGAATTGTTTCCGTACCAGTCCCTTTTATTTATTTATTTTCTCTCCTCTAGTTAGCCTGCTGAACTTTTCCCCATGGGGCTTCAAGCCTCGTTCCCTCTTGGCTCTTCCTGCCACTTTCCCATCAGTGTCTCAGGCTACTGAGGTTTCACCTCACCTCCCTTTCCAGTGCTGGTGCGTAGACTCGGCGGCTGGGGTCCCGAGCCGTGGGCGCCCGTGCCCTCCACATAGGTCTACCATGTCCCACTAGTTCCCTAGAATAGACATATTAATCTAAAGTTGAGGAAATTCAGAATACTATGAAGGAGTGAGAGTGGTGATTGACCAGGAAGCCCTTCCCCATCCACATTGAGAGCTTAGCCTCTAAAACATGAGAGTCATTTGAATAGTAGCTTGCATTGTCTTCATTCCCAGTTCCAGGGTAAGCCCTTCCAATACTGCTGTCACTCCAGGGTTACTGTCAGCACTCTTAAAGGTGTACCACCCTGAGGAGCGGCATAATAGGTTTGACAAAATGCAAATCAAAACCACAATGAGGTTTCACCTCACCCCAGTTAACATGGCTCTCATACAGAAATCAACAAACAACAAACGCTGGTGAGGATGTGGGGAAAAGGGTATCCTAATCCACTGGTAGGAATGCAAACTGGTAAAACCACTATAGAAATCAGTTTGGAGATATCTTAGAAATCTGAATTTAGACCTGCCATATAACCCAGCCATCCAACTCTTGGGAATTTACCAAAGGGAAATGAAATCAATAAATAAAAGAGTTATCTGCACCTCCATGTTTATTGCAGCTCAATTCATAATAGCTAAAGCATAGAATCAACTGAATGCCCATCAACTAAAGACTGGATAAAGAAATTATGGGCTACGTACTCGATGGAATACTACACAGTGTCAAAAAAAAAATAAAGAAATCTAGTCATTTGCAACAAAATGGGTGAATCTGGGAAACATCATACTTAGTGAAATAAGCCAGTCCCAAAAGATAAATACCATATGTTCTCCCTGATCTGTGATAACTAATAGAGCACCTAAAAGAAAATCTGTGGAAGTGATATTGACACCTTGAGAAGCAATGACTAGAACAGCCCTTGTCTTGGCTGTCGAGGAACAGTGTTATTTTTGTTTTTGTTTTTCTTACTGGAGAGTGGGACTGGGAATGGGAGAGGGAAGGAGGAGATGGGGTGGGAGTGGGGGTGGGAGGGCGAGTATGATGGGGAGAATAATTATATTCCTAAATGTATATGTATGAAATTTGTACTCATTTATAAATGGTTTTCTTGGGAAAAAATAAAAAAGGCTTACCAATGTGAGAGAAATAAACTTCACTGAAATACTTCAGCCAGTCACTAATCAAACAAGTTATTAGACCCAGAGTGGGGTGTCCATTGCTCAGAGTTGCCATAGTATGTTATCTAAAATGTTCAGTTTCCAATTCAGAAAGTTGTGTTGTTCAAGGAAAGGGGAAATTATGATGCTTACACTGGACAAAGAAAGAGAAAGCAATAGAAATTTCCTGTGAGAGTGGCCAAATGTTGGATTTACTAGGAAAAGATGTCAGAGGAGCTGTTATAAATGTGTTCACAGAACTAAAGAAAAGGAGTGAAGGGTGTTATGATGACAATGTTGCAGCAAATAAAGAATATTGGAGTTGCTGTTTGGTGCAGCAGTTAGAAAGCCACTTAGGATGCTCATATCTCATATCAAAATGTGTGGGCTTGAGTCTGTTCTACTTCCAATCTAGCTTCTTGCTAATGCAAACCCTAAGAGGCAGCAGCTGATAGTTCAAGTACTTGGGTCCCTGCCATGCATATGGGAGGCCCGGACTGACTTCCAGACTCCTGGCTGAAGCCTGGCCCAGCCCTGGCTGTTGTGGGCATTTAGGCAGTGAACCAGTGGTGGGAAGGTCATTCTTTGTCTGAATGTCTCTATCTCTGCTTTTCACATATAAATAATAAATAATTAAAAAATAGAATATCAGTAAAAAGATTTTAAAAAAAATTAAATGGAGTTGAAAGTACAATAACAACTAAAGAATCAACTAAAAGGGCTTAGCAACATATTTGACTTGGCAGAAGAAGAATGTAATTTTTAAAATGTGGGAAAATTTTGAGCACTTTACAAAAGGAGATACATAGGTAGCAAGCAGGCACAGGAAAAGACTTTTCAACACCCCTGCAACTTAATACAGGTACAAATTAAGTGCAAATTAAAACCAGAGTGACAGCACTAGTTACTCACTATAATTAAAAAGACTGATTATCCTAAGTGTTGGTAAGTATGTGTGGTAGCTTGAGTTCTCATATATCAGCAGTGGGAATGTAAAATAGAGCAATCTACTTGGAAAATAATTTGGTAGTCTGTGAGAAAGCTGAACATGCAGTAGATTATGACTCAGATATTCAAATCATAGGTATTGCCTCCAGAGAAATGAAGTCTATGACCATACTAAAGATTTGTACATAAATGCTCTTGGTAGCTTTATTTGTAATCACCAAAAAGTAGAAACAACCTAAATGTCTTTCAATAGGTGAATGGATAAACAAATTTGATGGATCCATATAATAAAATACTTTGCAGAAATAAAAAAAAATGAGTTGGCAATATGAATACATGAAACATGTTCATAGCTTTAAGACTTTTATTGTGAAATGTTCATATAAAATATTGTACACTAAAAAATCAAGAAGCGGAATCTGTCAGCCCCCAGAAGACTATTTTGAACCCTTTTGCAATCAATGGAAAAAACCAGCAATTTGACCATATTTATTTATCACACTGGTAACATAACCCACAGGAATTTGAATTTTCTTGGGGCTATAGAAGGGACACTACCATTACTCTAATTATAAGGTTTCATCCAATTAGAAGTTTCTTTTTTTTTTTTTCTTCAGTATTTTTGTGAATACCTTTATACAGGTTGAATGATCTTTTCAATTTCACAATAATAAGAATAGTGGAAGTTTAGCATTGCCAGAGATAAGAAATTAAATCGACTTAAGAGTCATTTATCCTGGAGTGACAGCTGGGACGGGTGACCAGAGCCTTGCCTGGATGGGCTTCTGTGTATGACAGGTTGCCTTCTAGTTGGGGAAGTTGTGCAAATGCTTTCCTCCAGGGGAGGGTGGTGCCACTCACAGCATGTTTGAGAGTCCGACCCTCCAAGAAGTAGGAAATGGCTCATGCTCTCCAGCCTCCACATGCACACTACCTCTGAAATATACACTGACTTTTTCATTTTTCCAAAGAGGAAGAACACTTGGATCCCTCCTTTCTCTGTAATTTTTCTCTCTCGAGTCCTCCTAGGTCTGCTTTTCCTAACTTTTGCTTATCTTTCCTCCCCAAGCTGTCACCAAGCAGGAAGGAATCTGAAGCTTCTGAGGAGGCTTCAAGGAGGGTTGACCACCATGGGGAGATGGCTGGACGTGAAGCCCTGCCAACAGTGACTGCTGCATTCGGCTCCTACTTGGGTCCCCTTGAGGAGCTCGTGACCTTCACACAGATCCTGGCTGTTCCTGCTCCTTGCAATGTGTGTGGCCTGACCTGCTTCCTTCCCTTCTCTGTGTCCTCCTGGGTAAGATAGTGCAAAGCCCACAAGGTAGGTGTCAGGATGAGATACGGTGGAGGCACTTAAGGAGATGTTATTTGCCATAAGCTAGTTCAGCAAACATTCAGTAGACATTGAGTCGGCTTGGAGCTGTGCATGGTGATTTCACACTGATTAACTTGTTCAATTGTCACAGCCTTCCTGTGTGATAAATATCATTCCCTAAGTTCAAAAGAATTGAAGCCACTTTTTGAGGAGCGCACAATACCGACAGGACCTAAGTTGTAGACAACAACTAAAGGGCATCGTGGGCCACCACACGCACCGTTCTTTGCATTCCCTCATTTGTTCCTTCATGAATGAAACATGTCTAGGTGTCATGCCAAACCTTGTGGGAGCTACGTAGATGAAAGTAATTCTCTTACCTTAAAAGAGTGCATAGTCCAATAGGGAAGACAGATCTGCTATTGCTGTGTAACAAAGTTTTACAAACTTAGCACATAAAACAATCATTTTATCATGGTCACCTGTTTTGTGGATTAGAAACTCAGAAAAGCCATAGCAAAAATGAATCTTCCATGCTTCACGAATCCAAGACCTCAGCTGGGAGGACAGCTGGAAACCGAAAAGCTGGGTGGGAAGATGCCCTTCTAGATGATCTCCGCATTCACACATCTGTGCCCAGGCTGAGATGATGTGAAGGCTTTTGGTTCAGCCAACGCTGTCAACCAGATCACCTTCTCATGGGCTCTTCTCACAGCGTGGGTTTCTCACCATAACAGCTGGGTTCAGGAAATGTCCTGGGGGTACCCCTGGTCAGCCAGCATTTAGAGAGCACTAGACAGACACTGCCAGGTCTTGTCTAGCCCATAAGTCTCATTTCTGCTACATTCTATTAAAATTTTTTGTGAATTTATTTTCATTTGCAAAGTAAAGAGACACAGAAAGACTTGCATCTGTGGGTTCACACCCAAATGCTAGCAACAGCCAGAGGTCGGCCAAGCCTAAGCTGGGAGCCCAGAACCCCATCTGGGACTCCCACTGGGTGGCAAGGGTCCATGCACTTGGGCTGTCATTTGCTCACTCCCAGTGTGTACATAAGCAGGAAGCTGGATCAGAAATGGAGTAGCCCTAACTAAAATTAAGCACTTTGATATGGGATACAGGTATCCCAAGCAGCAACTTAACTGCTGTGCCATACACCTGCCCCTTGTTACATTCTATTTACTGATGCACTTGCAAGGTTGCCTGGATTTGGGCTACAAGATTGACCCCATCTCTTGATGGGAGAATACTGAAGAATTTTAGGGCTGCATTTTAAAAATAGGCATAAAATCACTGTCACACAAACGTTCCAGTTCAGGGTTAACTGTCTTAGGAGAGATACAAACTCAGGGTACTCTGGGGAACAGAGAGCAGAAACACCACAGCTGGTGAGTGGTCAGTGGGGAAGAGGAGAGGAAGTGTAGGAACAGCAATGCAGAATTAACCAAAGAATCAGACACCAATGGCTGCAGATGGAGGGCGTTCTGTGCCTTTTGCGCCTGCCGTGGTGATGTGCTGGACTTTCTCTCCAGGTCCATGGCTCCAGTTACTCATAGGCAGGTCATTTCCCTCTTCAGAATTTGAGCAGTTCAGTTTTTCCCCAAGGGAACTCTCTCTGTGTATAGGGTTTTGTATTTGATGATTGGCGCAACACAATGTTAACCTCTAATGGCAGGAGAGCTTTCTAGGAAACTCAGTCTGAATTTTCATGAGATAGAAGGAGGCTGCTGCTGTAATGTAATGTGGATTTTATGGACTTAAGAGTTTTTGCTTCACAAAGGAAGACCTTCCTCTCTGTCTCTCTCTCTCACTATCCACTCTGCCTGTCCAAAAAAAAAAAAAAAAAAAGTTTTTGCTTCAGACTTGCTTGGTGCATTTTGTGATTACACCAGAGCAGATTCATTTCTGTGCCCTCCAGCCTGCCCTTTCCCCTCTGTTCCAGCCTGGGTGGCCTCACTTCCTTCCCTGTCACCCAGGTGAGAGATCTTTTACCCCTGCCTCCGGCCATCAAGGTCCTGGAGAAGCAACTTCTACCATCTGTCTTCTTCCATCTGTCTCTTCTCCAGCTCCAGAATGTAGGAAGGTGATTTGTGTATGAATGTGCCTGACACACAATAGGCTTGTCATTGTCCCTTGAATGAATGGTCACTGGAATGCTGCATCCTGTCTCCTAACCAGTTTCCCTGCACATTTGCCTCAGAAACAGATCTGTAAAATCCAGCCAAGTCACTCCTTGCTTCACATCTTCCAGTGGCTTGTCTCAGTTCTCAGATGAAAAATATAAACCCAGAACCCGATTTATATCACAAATTACCCTTCCAGTTCCAATGGCTCCTATATACCATCCCCCAACCCCAGCTCTGCAACCTCACTTGCTTTTTCCTGGACTCGCTGCTGTGTTTGCACAGCCTTGGCCTTCTGATTGGCATGTCCTTGTGTTTGTCACTTGCTGAAATCTTCTCCATCTTTCACATCTGTCATGAAGCCTTTAAGAAAAGTTCCTGAGATTCGGTGAGTTACCACCTGATCTGATCTTGTGCTCCTGCATCTTATTAAATCTGTTTTTGCACTGATGTCTTATATTTTGATTAATTGCAAATATCGCACATAGGAGTCCCTTGGAGAAAGGGACCATGGCTTAGTCATTTTGAATCCCTTGTTTCCAGCTCAGGGTATGGCACAAAGTAAGAGTCTAATTTTTTAAAAGATTTATTTATTCATTTGAAAAAGGAAAGAGAGAGAGATCGATCTTCCATTCTCTGGTTCAGTCCTTAAATGCTACAACAGCCAGGGCTTTATCAGGCCACATCTAAGAATCAGGAACACTATCTGAGTCTCCCATGTGGGTGGCAGGGGCCCAAATACTTGGGCCATCATCTGCTGGCTCCCAGGGTGCGCATCAGCAGGAAGCTGGATCAGAAGTAGAGGCAGGACTTCATCCCAGGCACTCTGATATGGGATGTGGGTGGCCTAGGCGGTGGCTTAACCCTTTGCTCAACTATGCCCAGCTGGAGTCTAATTTTGAATGTTTTAATGGAGATGATTACTTTATCACTACAGTCAATATGGTTTTCACAATCGAGGGCAAACTTGAGTGAAATCTACAGAAGAGAGACTTCAGGATAGCTTGAAATACGGGTGGTGATGACATCACTGGAGTTACTGCTATGGATACATCCTGATCCTGGCCACATGCGCTGATATCAAGTCCTCTGGCCGCTGGGCACACTGGTCACGCCAGGTCTGGCCACGAGGTGGCACCCGAGCTCCACGAATGCTGATCAGAGCGCACTCTTGGGATTCAAGCTGTGGCTCGGCTCAGGCTCCTGGCGCCTTTGTGGTCTGATGGGAGTTCAACCATGTTCTCCCTTGAGCCCCGCGGTTTGTCGGATCATGGGGCCACAAACAGCGCCCGGCTCTCCGACCACATGTCCCTATCCGTCCCCACTGAACCCCTGCGAGCTCCCGACCCCAGCAGACTGCACGCTCTTTGCACACTGCTTTGTGTTGACTGCCGCCGGGAGGAGGTGAAGCCCTTCCTCCGAGGCGACCCGTCTGGCATTCGTCGGTTTCGCAGGAAGTGCTTGGGGAGGTCGAAGGCTCAGACCCCACCACACGCTGAATTGTCCGCTCTCCCTCTCCAGGCCTCAGCCCCTGAGTGGTGTTTACCCCGAGCCACAGATCTGTAAAACACACTCTGCCTCCCTCCACCAACCCCACCCTCGGAAAGCCGCCCACCTGTCATTCACCTCCCGGCCACTGCCCGCTCCGCCTCTGAGCAACAGCTGACTAGCGAGGGAGGGACACAGGGAGCCCTGTGCGAAGAGGGTGTCGGGCTGTGGTCGGGCAGGTGGACTGGGTGCTGCCGGGGCCTCGTGTGGCCACCCGAGCCATCCCACTGCTGGGCTCTCCCAGGCTCTTCTCCCCAGCACAGGCCTTGTGCCTCCTGGGTGCGGAGGCTTTGAGGGTGGTTCTTGGAGCCCCACAGCTCCAGGCACGGCCTGCTCACACTTCCCCCTCAAAGGCCGCTGGGAGCTGTCAGTTCTCATTTGGGAGCTGCACCTCTTACTCTAATAGTGTGTGAGCTCGGGAAACAGCGCTTCTCTGTGCCGTTTCCTGCTGCAGGACAAAGAGCGATGGTTAGGACCTCAACTATCCATCGATTTTTAAATTCTGTCAACCACCTTGTGCAAGGCCCTGTGGAGAGGACGCCTGTGAGGTGTTTCTGTGGCCTGGGTGACTCAGGACCTAGGGCCTTCTCTCCCCACCCCCGGGTGGGATGCACTGTACAGGAGGAGCCCGGCTGGGAGGGCTTCTGCCTGTGAGTTCCACGGGGGGAGGCTGGGAGGGACTGGGGAGAAGCAGGGCTGTGGGAGCCTTTCAGAGCTTGGATCACAGCTAGGGATTTACTCCTCAGCCCCACGAGGCTTAACATACCATCTCTCCCACCAAGGCAGACTTCAGAATGAGAACACAATCCCCGAGAGGAACCCAAGACCAGAACAGGGAACAGATATGGCGCTGCACCTCCCGGGCAGCTCTGTGGACAAGCTGGTGGGCTCTCCGGGCACCAGGAGAGGAGTAATTCCTTCTGTGGGTCCCACCCCTGAGAGCTGAGAGACATGGGAACAGCCTGGAGCTCAGGACAGAGGGTTAGCAGAAGGCCCCGGGGGAGAAGCAGGGATGCGGCAGACTCCAGGAGTAGGGTCCCAGATGCAGGAATGCCTGGGACTCGCACCAATTCTGTGTGAGTAGCAAGAGCTGGGTGCCGAGGCCAGGACCCGCTCTTCACTGGGGGTACTTGCACCAGGTGAACCCATACTACAACGGACCTTGGGAGACCACAAAGCAGTGGAACAGTCTCTTTCCAAACCAGAGCAGAATGAAGCCCTTTTCAGGACTTCAGTCAAATCTCCTCTCCACACCTGCCACTATCGTGACGCTGATGCTCCACCTTCCATGATTGTGCAGCCCAACAAACTGTCTGGTTCCTGCTCCTGGTGAGAGCTTCCAGAAAATTCCTGCCTCCCTGAGCAAGGTCAGGCCTTCAAGGGCATGAAAAGAGCACATCTCTTGAATCTGTAAAACAGACCCCTGCCCTCCCTGGGGGTACTGTGAGGGCCATGAGACAGCCCGAGAGAGCCCTTTGCAGAGTTTGGCTCCTGGGCAGGGCTATCTCGAGTTAGATCGCTCTCCTGGCACCCTCAGCTACTTTGTTTGGTTGATTCATTGCCTCGCATTCATTTAATTCTTGTGTCAGCTTGGGTGTCTTCAAGCTACAGCTCTTTTCTGCAGAAGTCTGGGGTTGTCTCAAAGAATTCTGCAAGTTCCCGTGGGTCTCCTCACTAACGTCTCACATAGTTCATCTGCTCATCACAGTGATCCAGACAAGGAGCCCAAGCCCCTCCTTCCACATCTTCCACAACGACCCCTCAAAGTGCACATGAATGTGAGAGCTTGCTGGGGTTTTGGAGGGAGATGAATGGGACGATATCAGAGCAATGGAGTGCTATTGAATAGTAGGCATCGCTGTTCTTGATTTGCATCCACCAAACTCTGAGGTCAGGGTCCAAGCTCCACTCTACTCGGAGAATGCCAGTGACCTGCATTTAACCTTCATATACAGACCTGTTTTAATTAAAGCAGAACAGCTCTCTCTCTCTCTCTCTCTCTCTCTCTCTCTCTATTTTCATTTATTTATTTGTTTGACAGGCAGAGTGGACAGTGAGAGAGAGAGACAGGGAGAAAGGTCCTCCTTTACCGTTGGTTCATCCTCCAATGGCCGCTGTGGCCGGCGAGCTGCAGCTGGCGCACTGTGGCTGGCGCACGGCGCTGATTCGAAGCCAGGAGCCAGGAGCTTCTCCTGGTCTCCCAAGTGGGTGCAGGGCCCAAGGACTTGGGCCATCCTCCACTGCACTCCCGGGCCACAGCAGAGAGCTGGCCTGAAAGAGGGGCAACTGGGACAGAATCCGGCACCCCGACCGGGACTAGAACCCGGGGTGCCGGCGCCACAGGTGGAGGATTAGCCAAGTGAGCCGTGGCCCTGACCTAGATAACACATTTTCACTTCATGACATTTACCATAACAGAATCCAAAAAATATTTTCAATAGCTTTAATGTTGGGAACAGATTTGAACTGAGAAAAATAATCTACATAGTTAAAAATGAAATTATACAGAAAACTCAGAGTGACCTTGAGGGAGGGGATAAAAGTATCTCAGAAATGTGAGCAGGCTTTACCAGCAGCGGAGACAGAGTGAAGAAGGGTGCACCTTCTCAAACTTAACTCTGGGTCCCCAAATGTCCCAAGGCCCAGGGCCGTGGGGCAGCTTTCTGGGTTCTGAGCCCCTGCAAGCAGAGGCTACCGGACAGAGTGGTGGGCAGAGCTCCCCTGGATGTGCAGGGACATTGGGAGCAATGGGGAAGCTGGTGTTAGGAGACAGGTGGAGACACGCTGAGAGGGACCTTCGTCTGCATCAGCAGGGCTGGCTAGTGCCATGTCTCACTCCTCCCACTGTGTTGCAGGCGGGGCAAAGCACAGAATGGTTCCTAGTCCCCGGGGCCGGCTGAGGGTGGGGGCTGTTCTGCAGCCCTGCAGCTCCGTGGTCATCTTACCGCAAGATGTCATGGAGTAACTGCCTTTGTCATGGAGTAACTTTGTTGTGGAGTAACTGCCTGTCGGCTCGCCCCGCTCTGCTCCCTAGGCAGGTCCCGTATGCTTGGTTCACAGAAGGGATGCAGAAGGAAGGTGAGACAGGTGGCATTTCCGGTTGGGGGTCCTGAGCCTGACGTCTGATTTTTCCCCTGACTTACTCTGAGGCTTCGGGCAAGCCTGCCCAGCTCTGAAACTTCACCATTAGAATGGTACTGGAGTAGATTCCTTTCTTGAAGGGAAGATGGAAGAATCTAGCAAAACGATGTGACAACTCTTGGAAAGTCAAAAAAACAAGCAGTGGTTGTGACCAGAAGCTCGCAGGCCTGACACCACTGACAAGGATGTCCCTGTGTTCAGAGCCCGACATAGCATCACATGAATTCTTGTCCTTCCCCAATCCCTGAGAGAATAGCTTCACCGTCCTGCTAAGTGTACCTGGGATAAAGTGATCCAGAGGGCGAGTCTTGCCTCTCCCATAAGGAGCTGACATCAGAACCAGGCTTGGCAATTCCCTGTTCCCTCCAGCGGGAAGAATTCTCTGGAACGTGGGCAGTGCTGGGAAGGGTGGGTGCCGTTCATAGAGAGGGTGCTGCAGACACGGCAGGGCTGTGCATGCTAATTGTAGAAGGCATTTTGAGCATAAACGCTAGGGTTCTGAAATCCAATCAGGCAGAACCTGAATGCAGAGAAAAGGAAACTTGGAGTGTGTTCACAGTGTAAGGCCCTGGACTGTGCCTGAGAGTCCTCCTTCCGGTACTCATCCCTCTTCCTGAGACCCAGTGCTTGTAGCTTGTAAGCAAATCAGTTCTGAGTCCCCGAAGCTGAGGAACAAGCTCCGTGGATGATGGGGATGGGCACAGTAGTAATGAATTTGGTTCTGAAAATGTTGATTTTGAGACAGTTGTTATACCCCTGTGTAGGGTAGTTGTGGAGTCAATGGGAGAGGTCTCAAAGGCACATAGAAAATGTGGGGGTTTTCTGCATATTTATATTGTATTTGTAAGGAACATCATAGTTACTAGAATCAAAGACAAGAAGAAACATGATTTAAATAAGACTAAATTTTATTGTAAGTTAAGGGTTCAGTCCCACAAGACTGCCCCCTCCCCTTTGGATGCCAATCAAAAGCCCCAGGTTATGGCCCATGCCTCTGATTGACTGGCTACGAGTAGGGATCCCCCATTTTATGTGTGATTAATTTGTTAGAGCACCTCAAAAACTCAGGGAACTACTTTATTTCTGTCTCTCCATTGACTGTAAAAGATATTACAGGAGAGGCAGAGGAGCAGCAGGATGGAAGAAGAACATAGGGAAAGGTGTGAGGGAGGGCCACAGAGCCTCTGTGGCCATGCCACCCTCCAGGTATGTCCACATACTCAGCACCAAGAAAGTTCTCCAGATCTTGCCCTTTCTGGTTTTTGTGGAGGTTTCAATATATAGGTGTGGCTGATTATATTATGGGCCATTGCTCAGCTCAACCCTTAGCCCCTGCCCTATCCCTGGATGCTGGGCTTAGGACTGAATGTTCTAACCTCCTAACCACAAATGCTATTCCCCTGACAACCAGCCCGATCTTGAAGCTTTGAAGGAACTCACTAAGAGCCGCCTCAGTAGAACAAAAAACCCAGTCCTACAACAATCAGGGAATTCCATGACGTTAGGAATTCTATACCAGATGCTTCTAACTTAGCACTCAAGACATTATAAAAGTCTTAAGAATTTTGTGTCAGGAATTAGAGGAGATCACCAAATATTCAAACAAAATGGACTCCCAGTACCCCATCTACATGAGTTTTAGGAGCTCTATGTCACGAATTGGGGTAGCGACTGATATAAGTGTGTATTTCTTATTCGACCACATCTGGATGCCTTTGCTATCTAGCGATCTCAACATCAGAATCTGTACTTCTCAGCATATTTAGTGTGCGAGTGGACCAGGAGCAAGATAAACACTATAAACTCTGTCGGGAAAGGCAAGAACAGGAAACATGGCACAGACACTAGTCCGCAGGAGAGATCAATCCTCCTGGACAGAGTTTCTACCTCCACAGAGGAGTACATTCCTCAGGCTCCTGCCTGTCAACTCCCAGTTCTGCCCTCACAAAGGATCTCCTTTATGTGTTGTGTCTTGGGTCCCAGGGCCACTGTTGACCAATCCTTCATCTTTATATCATTAGCAAGGGTGACTCTGTGGGTGTTGGCAGCCCTGATGGTGCATGGATTTGGCGAATAGATAGTGTTTGTGTGCTAACTGGCAAGTGACAACCCTCCTCCCAGGCACTCACAGCCCCATGGCAGTGAGTTGCTTGGAGAATGGAGGGTAGGCTAAATTTCATTACCTGCTTGCCCTTCAGATAGGATTTCTTGGGCAGTACTCAACATGTACAACTGTAAGTGGTCTTGGTTGTCCCTAACTCCCCTTTCATGGGAGTTTCTTTTTGTTCACAATCCTCTATGGGCATCTGAGGTCTATTCAAAGGAGAAGATTCCCTTACTGGACTCAACAGCTTCAGCAGCTCCCATCTAGTTGGTGTGGTTTTGGGGACACAGGGATTTTATTAAGGATTTAGCACTCATGAGCTGTTGAATGACATGGCCCAAGAAGAATGTATAGTAAGAAGAGGATCCAAGAGAGCCTTGGAAAGAGCAAGAGTTAAGAGATTGGTTAGAAATGATGAATCACTAAAAACACTGAGCAGGTAGGGAAAATAAATTTGTGGAGAGAAAAGAGAGAGTGGGTAGCCTGGATACTCAGAGAGGAAATATTCAAGGAGAGACATGTCAACATGGTGAGGGCATGTTAAACATCAAGTGAGATGAGGACAGAAATGACCAGGGAATTTGACCTTGATGTGCAATTCCCACTTGACGCATCCTATAGCAATCCTTACAATACTTTGCAGCTTTGAGGGGATGTGGTGTTTCCCAATTTTCCATGATATGAGCATCCTTTCACTTTTTTTTGTGATGTTTGGCCCTACTGAGCAATCCTTCTTTGATGTGCTCCTCCTTCAACTTCTGGTACAACCTCTCTCTTTGTTCTCCTTCTGCCTTTCTGATGGCTCCTGCTCAGTTCTCCCCAGGGCTCAGTCATGTGCCCCAGAAGAAGCAGGCTCACTGCCCTTTCACCCACATTCCCGTCATTGATGAAGACATTCACTGCTAGGGTTTGATATCTCTGGATTCATTGATGTCTCCTGACTTATCTCTTGAGCTGCAGACATGTTTTAGAAACTCCCATTTCATTGGCCCAACGGTATCTCAGACTCACTGTATTAGGACAAAGAACCTGTTGAACTTAATCAAGCAAACACAATTATTGGATCATATAACTGGAAATTCCCAAATGGGTAAATTCCAAATTGTAGGCAGCCTTGCACCCAGGGTTTCCAGGTGTGCCCACTGGGTGCTTTTTCCATCTCTGCTTCTATGTGTGTGTCTTGAATTTTCTCACCTTGGCTTCAGTCACAGGTTATTTCCACAGAGTGGCAAGGTGGTCCTGGCAGTCTCTATGCACATGCTACCAATTTAGCAGCCTCAGCCAAATGAAGATGTTTAAATATTACATCAGGAAGAAAAGTCTCAGGAGTGATTTCTAATGGCCTATTAAGGGTAATGTGCCTGCTGCTGACACATTTGCTTCAGTTGGGGTACAATGGCTGGCATATCTGAGTCGTGGAGGGCATCCTCTGTGAATGACTGCCTGTAAGGACAAGATTAGATCCTGCCAGCCACACTGTGTGGCTAAATAGTCTTTGGTTTATTCTCTGATCCCCTAAAGACTTTTATGTCACTATTCTCTCACACATAGTTTCTATGCTTTGGTCCTAATTCCTTTTCTACCCATTTCCTACTCATCCTTTATCCTTTGGTGAAGTCATCTGCTTTGGCAACTGTTCTTTCTTGCCTATATTGGATGAGTCACTCCTTGCGATGATTACATAGGATTTTGGGAGTTCTTCTGTCCCAAGGCACTGATTATGTGGCTCTTTAATTATTGATTTTTTTGTCTTTCAGGGCCAGAATCTATTCTTTACCTGAGTAGCCACAGTACCAAACCCAGCCTAAATGTGTGTTGAACTAAATTAAATCAGTGTTTGAATTTTAACAAAGCAGTGGAAGACTGCGGTGAGCAACCATGTTACCATGTTACACTTGTTAATTAGAGCCTGTATCTTTGCCAAACTCAGTGAGGGCCTCCTAAGACAAATGCCACCGCGTTTCAGAGCCAATACAATGATTAGGAGGAGAATGGATATTAGAGTCAGGCTGACCTGAGTTCAGATTATGACTTCACCTCTTACTCCCTCTTTGGCCCTGAGCAATTTACTAATTATCTGAGCCTTGAGTCTTTATTTGTAGAAAAGGAATAAATAACATTTACTTCATAGAGTTGTTGTGAGGATTCAGGTGAGAGAAATGCCATGGAAACAGCTGGTGGAGTATTACACAGAGCACACACACATTTTGTCCCCTTTATTTCACTTCAAGCAGCTGAGCACCCTTTCTGGGGCAGTCCGGGCTACAGTTTTAGTGTTATCCTGCTGTAATTATTAACAGCAGTGCACAGCTTTACTTTAAACAGTGTCCTTGTTGGGATGAAAGATTATACTGTTACCTTATTAATGAGCCCTGATGTGCCAGCTAACCTGCTGCCAATGCTGCAGACCTGGATTCTGATAAAATGACAACTGAGGGCCTTCATCCTAAATTAAACAAGGTAAGGTGCCAAGGAAAGCCCAAGTCCCAAGGCAGGTGCATCCAGAATACAGCAGAGACCACTGCAGCCACCTCAGCACTTGCATGCACCTGAGAGTTCCAAATATCCTAGCAGGTGGACAGCACTTGGAAGCTTTGGTTTCCTAAGTGGGACACACACACACACACACACTCACTGAGTGAGAAAGCAAGGGAGCTATAGCTCTTTGGCTTTAAAAGACTAATTCCATTTCCTTTTCCCCAAACCTCCTACTCCAGCACTTAACTGTGTGCTCAATATTTCCTGCCTGGAAGTAAAATTACTTCCACACAGCACTAAATCTTTAGTTACTTGGTTTTTATTTGTATAACAGCACTTAGGTTAAAACAGTGTGACTCTAAAAGCAGCATCCTGCTATGATTATGATTTTAGTCTTTGTTGCTACCCTGGGCTATCCGAGTTCCTCAAGAATCAGGCTGTGGCTTGCTGCTATTGCATCTCTATCACCACCATTGTCTGGCACATATTGGATAATAAACACACGTGCATTCAGTGGGTGAACAATGAACATGAATGATATGCCAGAACCTGTTGTGGACCTTGAGTGAATTTGCCCAACTGGAGTGGGCTTTGTGTCACTCTTTGTTGACAAAGGAGCTGGATCTGTTCTAGGAAGTGAGTGGGATGAGGATGTCTCAATGGTTTGGTAAGATTTCCATAGGCATATTTCAGAGTATTGGCAACCACTGCCTGGGAACCAAACCATTAAAGGCTCAAATGAGATCATCCTCTCCTGGAGAGAATCACTAGTTATTGGCAGGTTTTTCTTAAGCCTTTGATGTGATTTTTGCCCCCACTTTTTCTGGTGTTAAAGAAAACAGATGTCTTAGATAAACTTGAATGAGAGAGAGAAGGATTGGGAAGATATTGGAATGAAATAAGCAGGAAGGAGAGTTATTCATTCATATTCCAATGATTCACATCTCAGGTTGGTTCATCTGGCTTAGAAAGGATCCCCTGATTCCTACTGTGGCAGTATTTCTAGAGTTTTTAGGACATTAGGGCCCACTCAGATACCATTAGGATACCACATTTCGTGATATGTAGAACATTATATATAGTCAGGGTGTTTAGAAGAGAAGCCACTCTAGGTATTTCAGCTGGAAGAGGCTTAATATAGGGAACTGGATTTTTCCATGGCCACTAGAAGACAGATTTCTGTTTCTAGGAAACCACCAAGCACAGAGGTCCCAGGGGAGCTGCCCTACTGACCTCAGCAGCTGCAGCTCCAAGGGGAGAACCCCAGGAGGCTGCCCAGAGGTGCTGGCCACTGTGGTGGATCATCAAATATGCTTCAGCACCAAAGAGGATGATTCGCAGGCTGCTGTCTCAAACATCTGTCTTTAGCCAAGGCCCACATGTCTGCAGACAGTTGCCACTGGGAAATAGTGACCCTTCCCCCTCAGGCTCTGGGTGCTCCCTCAAGAGCCTCTGCTTGACAGAACAAACTCAGACCAAACTGGGAAAAGACTCTTGGAAAAGAAATTCCAGGTTTTTTGCCTGGGTAGACAGGGTAAGAATGCTGCAGAGCTCATCACAGACAATCCTGCACATGGTCCTTTACTCATTCATGAGTTAACTAGCACCTGCTACACACCTGAGTCTGTATCCAGTGTTGTATCTCTAAGACTTTAAATACAGGTCAGTACATTTGAATTTTTTAAAATTTATTTGACAGGTAGAGAGAGAGAGAGAGAGAGAGAAGTCTTCCTTCCGTTGGTTTACCTCCCAAATGGCTGCTACAGCCGGCACTATGATGATCCGAAGCCAGGAGCCAGGTGCTTCCTCCTGGTCTCCCATGCGGGTGCAGGGCCCAAGCACCCAGGCCATCCTCCACTGCCCTCCTGTGCCACAGCAGAGAGCTGGATTGGAAGAGGAGCAGCCGGGACTAGAACTGGTGCCCATATGGGATGCCAGAACCGCAGGCAGTGGATTAACCAAGTGAGCCATGGCGCTGGCCCCATATTTTAATATTTTTCATAGTATGTGGCATAATTCTAGGCACACATACAGATGTGCAATGATTTAGATGATTTTTTTTAAGATTTATTTATTTATTTGAAAGTCAGAGGGAGGAGAGGCAGCGAGAGAGAGAGAGGTCTTCCATCCAATGGTTCACTCCCCAATTGGCCTCAATGGCCAGAGCTGCACCAATCCAAAGCCAGGAGCCAGGAGCTTCTTCCGGGTCTCCCACGTGGGTGCAGGGGCCCAAGGAGTTGGGTCATCTTCAACTGCTTTCCCAGGCCATAGCAGAGAGCTAGATTGGAAGTGGAGCAGCTGGGTCTCAAACCGGTGCCCATATAGGATGCCAGCAATTCAGGCCAGGGTGTTAACCCGCTGTACCACAGCACCAGCTCCGATTTAAATATCTTTTTTTTTTTAACTTTTATTTAATGAATACAAATTTCCAAAGTACAGCTTATGGATTACAATGGCTCCCTCCCCCATAACTTCCCTCCCACCCGCAACCCTCCCCTTTCCCTCTTCCTCTCCCCTTCCATTCACATCAAGATTCATTTTCAATTCTCTTTATATACAGAAGATCAGTTTAGTATATATTAAGTAAAGATTTCAACAGTTTGCACCCACATAGAAACACAAAGTGAAAAATACTAGTTATAGCATTAAATCACAAGCTATTTTCAGTGGAAGAGAGTGAAGTGAGAAATATAATTTACATTTATCTATAGATATTTGTGTATGTATGTTTTATATACCTTAGTATTATAAAGATACAACACATTAATTAAAGACAATTTAAAAAACAAAATCCAAAATATACTTTGGGGTGGGCATTGTGATGCAGTAGGTTAAGCTGTTGCTTGGGACATCCCATAGAGGAGTCTGGAATTAAGTCTCACCTCTGCTTCCATTTCAGCTTCCTGCTAATGCACTTAGAAGCAGCCAGTAAGGGCCCAAGTACTTAAATTCCTGCCACTCATGTGGGAGACCAGGAAGAATTACAAGCCTCGACCTGGCCTCGGCTTGGGTATTGTGAGCATTTGGAGAATGAACTAGCAGATGAAAGAGCTCTCTTTCTCTCCCTCTCTCTCTCTTACTCTGCCATTGAAACAAATAGATAAGTCTTAAAAATACTTTTACTTCATCATATTTACCAAAATAATCTTTACCAACCTTTCTGGGTTATTTGTATTTACCATTTTTTCCATTTTATCTTTGAGACAGTGTTAATTCATTATTGTTAACAGTACATGGTATCCTTTTTTCTCTTAATACTATGCCATTAGTATTTTAATGTTATAATATTTGTAAAAATGTTAACGAGTTAAGGAGGAATTGAATGAGTTCATTATTGTTATCATTCACCTAGAGTTGGATGTTTAGACTCTTTCCAGTATTGGATATCATCCAGGCTGTCTGTTTCTCCGGAAGTTAGTTGATAAGTTTGGGCTTGCATTTCCTGCTTTCTCCTTCTCCCAGTGCTTGATATGAATAAGGGACCCGGATGGTCTTCTTATTATTGTTGACTCTGGGCTGTAGTAATACAAAGCACCACTCCCATTCTGTTGGCCAGGCTGGATAGTTTCACACCCCAGAGGTCCTTGCTTTTAGTGCAGAGCACAGGAAGGGGTATAGGGCTGGGTGGCAAAGAGGAAATTTGACTTCCATTGCTGGCTCTGCCATGCAGCTGCTGTGTGACACTGGGCATGTGTCTTCACCCTTCGGACTGACCCTGCCCTACAGTTTACATTCTCTTAAGACAATGGCCAGTTAGTCTGTGGCCCTCTAATCCCACTGTTCATTAGCTTATTCCTTCTCCCTTTCTGATTAGGCAAGTTGACTTTTCCTTCTGGGGATGCTGTGTGGCTGAGCTCCAGGTTCCCGTGGAGGTTCCCGTCCATGCCTTCCTGTCTTGGCTCATGACATTTTCTCCATTTGCCCTGCCTTTCTTCCTACCAGATAGGTGACGTCCATGCAATGCCCAGATCTGGGTGGCTACTCTGCATTCTGTTCTCCCACTCATAATGTGGGCTATAGCTAAAATGTTATATCCTAGAAGAAATTCTCGTTACCTACATGCCTGAGCTGCTGTAGCTCTGTGGACTGGCCCTTGAGGCCTTTACCACGTCTGACTCTTGTGAATTCCTGGAGGTGCATGGCATGTCTCCTTTCCTGCAGCAGGGTGCCTGCACATACTGGGTGTCCCAGGACTGTGCTGGGTCAGTGAACACAAGTGCACCGCCCAGAGCAAGCTTGTTTTTGACCACAAGTCTGGAGCTGTCAGAACAAGCACAAGTCACCCTTCCTCCATTGAAAAACAGGAAAACAACTTGTGCTGGTTTCCTTTCTTTTGCTTGTCAGAGCAGGATGCACATTTTTAGTGCAGAGTTCCGAGCTGCGAGGTTTTACCTTATCAGCGATATCCATTTCCAGCATCTCTTTAAATGCTAATTAGAGTCTCTCCCCAGGGATACCTGACAGAATGATTACTCTTCACTCTGAATAATCTTCATCCACTTTATGCAGAGAAATGCAGGTAGCCAGCGAGGGTGTTACCTGAGTGCCTCTCCATCCTCAGAGCCGCACTCCTGTTTGTTTTGAGAAAAGGCTGCCCCAGCACATCCCTGCAAAGAAGTGCAGGTGGAAGCACAGATGAACAGGACTGAGTCGTTCAACCTCTGTGCCCACCTTCTGGGGGAGGCTTTAGCATCCCCATTGGACAGATGAATGAGGGGAGACTCCGAGAAGTTTACTAACTGGCCCAGAGTCACAGAGAATAAAGGGCAGAGGTGGAATTCAAACATGAGCCTGGGCCCACATTCCCCGAGGGGCCACAGTACCTCTTGAATAAGAACATAAGCAAGCCTCTTTTACTGAGGCATCTCAGAGCTCAGTTGCTTTAAGTTAACCCTCACAGAAACCTAGAAAGCAGGTAGATTAGTCCTAGTGTGTGGTGAGATGAAGGAACTGGGGCACAAGAGGGGAGCAGCTTGTGCAAGGTCAAAAAACAACGAAATGGCTTCATCTTAGTGTGTCGCTCCAACTCTAGTCTCTGCCCATGGCATCTCTTCACTTCCTCAAGAGCAAGAGCTGTTTAAAGGGCCTCAAGGGAAGTACCTGGCCTAGTGTGAGGAGATAGATGGACCAATAGGCATTTAGGTCATTCCCAGCACGAAGAAAGGGAAGTCTTTTTTTTTTTTTTTTTTTTTGACAGATAGAGTTAGACAGCGAAAGAGAGAGACAGAGAGAAAGGTCTTCCTTCCGTTGGTTCTCCCCTCAAATGGCCGCAACAGCTAGAGCTACGCCGATCCGAAGCCAGGAGCCAGGCGCTTCCTCCTGGTCTCCCACGTGGGTGCAGGGCCCAAGCACTTGGGCCATCTTTCACTGCCTTCCTGGGCCACAGAAGAGAGCTGGACTGGAAGAGGAGCAACCGGGACTAGAACCTGGTGCCCATATGATATCGGCACCGCAGGTGGAGGATTAACCAAGTGAACCATGGCACTGGCCCTGAAAGGGAAATCTTTTTAACAGGGTGCAAAATGCTTGCTTCTCCCCAAAGCTACCTTTAGCAAGATAAAAGTACCAAATCCCACTCCTGAGCTTCTAGTTTTATTATAAGCAAGGAAGTAGTGATCCTACTCTCCTGAGTTTTGGGTTATCCTGAAAATAGAAAGAAGTTGCCAATCACACCTTTCTGGTGGCTTTTTGTTTTATCATAAACAAGCCAGCCTTTTGATGACTTTTGTCCCCACCATCTGATTGGTTGTTAGTGGCTGTTCTGTTTTTTCCCCCAAAGTGTGCTTAAAAGGCTTGGCTGCTACAGTTCCTCAGGGCTGCCTCTCGGAGGCCCCTCCTGGCGGCTGCCGCAGGTTACTGACGTAAATAAATCTTGCTTTGCTGACTTCCTTGTCCACGTAGAAAGTCTCCTTTCACATGAGACAAGAACCAAGATCACCTTTTGTTGCTGCCGTTTTACCTCTATCACCAGTCAGAATGATTTGGGACATCCGGTAGCTGGTCACCCATGCCCTGCCTGGGGACTCTAGGGACCCTGGGACTCAAACTCTGGAAATGTGACACTGAGTCACAGGGTTCTGGTTTGATGGCCAGCATACAGCTTGTCCCCAGTAGTTCTTGAAGCTGTGATTAAATAGAATCTCTCCACCATGACTCCACGCCCTCTCCACTCACATAGGTACAGGAGATTATTACTGGTTTTTCAAAAGATGCCAACAATCTGAGTTTTCCCTCATGCAGGCATCTCCTCAGCATCATGGTGCTTGCAGTACACTTAGGTTACTCTCCTAGACCACAGCAGTGCCTCCTAACTGACTTCCCACACATCTCTTCTGCCTCCCTCCAGCCCATTTACCATACAATGGCTAGGGTTCTTCTGAGAAATGGAATAACCAGAAAGGCTGAAAAGGTCCACGTGGTCATCTGCAAGCTGCAGACCGCTGGCAGTGTGTCTTAGTCTAAGAAGCCAAAGCCTCAGACCCAGGCCGATGGTGAAGCCCCCGGTCTGAGACCAAAAGCCTGAGAGCCCCACAGGTCCTTTCATACAAGTCCCAGAGTCCAAAGGCCGAAGACCCTGGAGAGCAATTTCCTAGGACACAGTAGGAGAGAACAGTGCTTTGCTCCAGCAGGAAGATCCAGAGAAGGATAGATTTTTCCCATTCTTTCCTGTTCCAGTAGGCCCCCAGGTGACTGGATGGCACCTGTCCCAGTTCATGATAGATCTTCCCCCACTCAGTTCTCTGACTGACTTGCATGTCTTCTCTGAAAACAAAATCACCCTCTTGTTCTCTGCGTGCCTTCTGCCGTGCGCTGCTGCAGCAAGAAGGCCCTCACTGGATGCCAGCACTTTGATAATGGATGTCCCAGACACCATGTGAACTGAGTAAACTTCTCTAGTATATAAATTACCCAATCTGTGCTATTCTGTAATGGACTAAGATAGTACCAGCGTAGGCATTTGACAGGTAATTGTTAACTGAAAATTAGGATGGATGTTGAGGAGACTGGGCTGCTGGTGTGTCAGAAGCTTTGTCCTGTAGACACTGACTTTTCCAATCCTGATTTTCCAGAAGCTCTTCTTGAGAACTTGTCCTCCTCTAGATGAAGTTGTCCTTATACTCTGGTCATTAAGGGTTATGGGAAACACACACTGGAAAGAATTTCTGCTTGTAATTAAATTATAACCTAATGAAATAAGTGACATGCTGACTGTCTCACTGCTCATGTATCTGAGAATGTGTGTTGCATACTAATTTCTGATCTAAATCAATTAAAGCCCTATGGAGAAAACTCTCTCCCCTTGAGAGCCGACATGAGAGAAATGGAGGCAGCTGGAGTCTTGCAGAGGGACAAAGAGGAGGGAATCCGCAGGTCCCCCAGCTCTGCTTTCACCAAGCCATGGCTAACGGAAAGACAGGTGAGTATGATATGGATTTTGAAAACTTGTTTTGTGAAACTGATGTAGGCAGGCATTTAGGATAAAATTGATTAGATCTGTGAGCTGGAAGATCACGCCTTCACCACGCCCCTGTGTGATCCCATGCCCCTACCTGACCACACCTGTGCATCCACCTGCCAATCAGGGTAATTAACCACGCCCCTTTGGATGTGGATTAAAGGCCTGGAGCAAGGTGGGCCCACCCCTTTTTTCCCTTGGCCCTTCCGTTTCCCTCCCTTCCCTTGATCCCCTTGCTGCCCTGCGCCTTTGGGCCTTTGGGCCACCCCTCCATGCTTCCTGGCCTGCAAGCTCCTCCATGTGGCTGGCTCCCAGTGCTCGGTATGAATCCAGATTTCCTTCTCTCTTTTAAATGGAGCCCTCACTCTCCTATGCATTTCTCTCAGTGAATCAAGAGCTTAAAACGTATCATGCTGCCTGGTGTATTTGTGCTAGTATTCAGAATTCTTCTCCAAATATGTGGCAAGGGTCCACATAGCCTATTAATTTCAGATTATTAATAAGCAAATTGGTAACAGAACTACACCTCACAGTTCACTGTGAATCTTCTTAGCCCTTGGAGGAAATAAATAGCAAGAAAATAAGTGGGTTTCAGAGATTTAAGTTGAACTGTTAGCTTCTTGGACTTACCTCATGGCAGCTTGTATGCAATTTTCTTCTCCAGCTATGGTAACAGGTGAGGAGATTTGTTGCTGACAATGGAGTTCCCTGGAATACTGGCAGTGGCTTGCTTGGCTGTGATAATGCTCCAGTTAGGGAAGAATGCAAGATATATATTAAGATTCATTTTATATTTTTATTGGTAGCTGCTTTATTAATTGCTATACCAATGTTGAATGAATGATTCCAGTAGCAGTGCTTGTCCTTGAGGCCTGTGTCTGGTGAATAGAATGGGATATACTATAAACCAGGAGTAGTTATGGCTTTGGAGGTAGGGTGATAAAATCTACCACACCTGGGTTGTGTGTGGGTGTGTATTTTTGCTGGATGGATTTTATTTGATTATAACCCAAAGGACAAGTGGCTTTCTTCCACAGGAAAAGGTCCTGTGTGTACAGTGAATGCTCCCTGTTATCCTCACTGACAATCCCTCATGGAAGAGGCAGGGCTCTCAAACAAAGTGAACCTTGGAAGACTCCATGCAGGAGAAGTAGAGCACTACCATTCTCTCAGTCTCCCATGATTCTACTTTTAAGGAATTAAAATTTCAGCTTCACCTGTGGAGACTTACCATGTATCAGGAACTCTTACAATAGTACTTTCTTTACAACCCGAAGCCCTAAGGGACTACTATCTCCATTTTCAGAAATATGAACTGAGACTGAGAGATTAAGAGTTCTATACCTAGTAAGGGTGGTGCTAGGATTCAAAGCAAGATCTTCTTTTTACATAGAGACTGCAGTTTTGCCCTTGGAACTATTATCCATTCTGAGTGATGGGTATGCCACAGTAATGTACTAATAACTGTTTAACAACCAGTTCTCAAAAATGAGCAACACTTTCATTTTTACTGATTTCGATGGTATAAATTCTCCTACTGTGAACAATTTCAAGCCACTATCATGAAGATACTGAGCAGAGTTTTGGGAAGAGGTAGGCGTGGCTGGCAGGTGCTGTGAGCTGTCTCCAGCATACCTCAGGAGTGAATCATTCATACCATAGGGACAAGCAGAGGTTTCAAAGGGGTGGAAGCTACAAGATCTGGAGAATAAAGCCTGTTCTTGATCTGGCTGAAACCTTGGCCACTAGTTCATTTAGCTACATATTGCTGTCTTCCTTGTTTTCTCCAAGTCTGTACTAGAGCCTGTGGTTGAATGCCTCTCCTTGCTCAACTCTACAACGAGGGATCCAGGAAATGGGGAAAGCTTTGGTAGTGGCAGAGATGGGGGGTGAGGTATCCCCAAGGGCATGGGAACCTTGCACTGTGGCTGCCCACCTCTTGGAGAAACTTCTTCCATTGTCTGTCTTGCATTGTTTGAGGGAGATGGCAATTTTCCCCCCAAAAAATCTTTGCATGTGTTCTGAGATAACTGAGGCCCACCTCCTTCCTTTCCCTCATTGTGTGTTGTCATCTGTTGGTCTTCAACCCAAAGGTTCTCATCACTGTTGATTTTCTGTTGTTGTCAGCCTTCCTATACATGTGTGATTTTTGAACTACCTGTATCAGAATCACCTACTGTGCTTGAGAAAAATGCAGATTTTAGGCTCTACAGTCTGTATTTAACCAGCCTTTCAGTGGATGCTTATGCTCAATATTTGAGAACAACATCTCTCTTTTCTAAAATGTCTCTAGCAGAACCAGAGGCAATGGGATCTTAATAAGAATGGTGTTATAAAGAAAGTAACATGAAGGAGTGGTCTATGGCAGGGAGTCTGAAAAGAGCTAAAAATAGAGCAGTGGCCTGTTTCTGCATAGCCCTTGAGGTAAGACTGGTTTTTAAATTTTAAATGGTTATGCAAAAAAAAAAAAAAAGGAAGGACGAAAGAAAGAAAAAGAAGGAAGGAATATGTAGCAGAGCCTCATGTATTCAGCAGACCTAAAATATTTACCATCTGATCCTTCATAGAAGTAGTTTAGTGACCTCTGCTCTATGGTCAAATGAATTTCAAAAGTGTTGTTAAAGGTTAGATACTTCTGGAGTGCTGTTTCATGATCTAAATGCTGCATGTGTTTGGCTGGTGAACATTAATCAAGCAGCACCATTGTGTACCCTATACTTCCACTGAAGCTTAGAAAATGTAAACTTCTTGACCATAAGGAGACTAGGCACTTTTAATATGCCAATGAACCCTGGGGAGTTTTTTTAAACTTATACTTTTTTTTTTTTAAGATTTAATTTATTTGAAAGGCTAAGTAACAGAGGCAGAGAGAGAGGGAGAGAGAGAGAGAGAGGTCTTCTATCCACTGGTTCACTCCCCAAATGACTGCAGCAGCCAGAGTTGAACCGAACCAAAGCCAGGAGCTTCCTCCAGGTCTCCCACATATGTACACACAGGGGCCCAAGGACTTGGGCTACCTTCTGCTGCTTTCCCAGGCCATAGCAGAGAGCAGAGAGCTGGATTGGAAGTGGAGCAGCCAGGACTCAAACCAGCATCCACGAGATCCCTGCATGGCAGGAGGCAGCTTTACCTGCTACACCACAGTGCTGACCCCTACCATGGGCATCTTTAAGAGAGTACACAGAATTTCTCAACCTTCTTTGAACATAGACCCAACACACTCCTCATTTTTATTGTTGTGCAGAGTGTATTTTGGAGTATTCTGGGGAATATGCTCTGGGAAATTTTTATAAACAAATGAATGCAAATCCCAGGTTTGGTTGTTGGTTTCCTTCAGTTATTCATCATGATATTTTGCTTCAAATTAGCCCTTCTCCTATTCTTTCAGGTTTTCTGTGTAAACCTTATTTTTTAGAGAGTTTTAATTTATTTGAGAAGTAGAATTACACACAGAGAGAGAGTGAGACAGAGAGGAGTCTTCCATCTACTGGTTCACTCCCCATATGGCTGCAACAGCCAATTCGAAGCCAGGAGCCAGGAGTTTCTTCTGGGTCTCCCACATGGCTGCAGGGGCCCAAGGACTCGGACCACATTCTGCTGCTGTCCCAGGCCATAGCAGAGAGCTGGATTGGAAAAGGAATAGCTGGGGAACGAACCGCTGCCCATATGGGATGCCAGGGCCACAGGTAGAGGCTTAGCCTACTAAGCCACATCGCAGGCCCCAAATCTTTTTCATAATCTGATTACCATCTTTTACCTCATTCTCAAACTTTTCCTTCAGAACTCTTAGAAAATTTCATATTCAGTAAAACCACCACTTTTCAACACTCTCAAGAAATAGGGGCTCCAGATAATTTAATGACTATTTTAGGGCTTACCATTTGTGGCACAAAAGCATTATTTTGCCTAATTTATTTTGGACAGTGAATCTTTGAAATATTTGGATGATACACTGACTTAACAGAGAACATTAAATATGATTTAACATCATTTTTATAAGATGCTCTCAAGTGAAGATCATTTAGTGAGAAGATGAGAAAAGCTGTGTTTCTAGCTCAGTGGTTCTACCACTAATGAGATGAGAGTTCTAAGAATTCACTTTTCCATCCTGATCTCTGATAAAATGATATTATTGGCTTAGATTTTCTTCAAGTTTTCTCATTCTGTGATGCTCTGGCTTGCAGAATTCCAGGAAAAGAGAGAGAGAGATGAGACATGTCCACTCAAGTTTATATTATATTTATATCTGATGCTTTGTCAATAGCTATACAAATCAGTATTGCTAAATCCCAATTATAATAGAGACCTTAAAATATTGATATTTAATTCTATGTCATGGACAAAGATATTTTTACACAGCAACAGATTGAGAAACAAAGATTTTCTTAATCCTGTTAAGCAAGTTTTCTTTTTTGAGAGTGAGTCTTGCAAGTCTTTGATCATGGACTTGGACAGAATACTCACTTTGGTATTTTTATTTCTTTTAGAAATTCCCAGCTCTCGGAGGTGTCATAAATCTGACTTGATCACTCAACTTTTCCTAGAGAAAGCTATTGACTGTGGGAATGCAGAGAGTTGCCTCTTACTTCACAGGAAGGTCATGAACTTCAGTTATGTGGGTTTCTTTTTATTATCTGATGTCATAGGCATGCTCGCTTCAGTTGGGGTCTCCCTGAGCCTCCGAGTCCCACCATCAGCACTGACTGTCCCCTGAAGTCCCCACAGGCTGCTCTAGGGGGCTGCTTATTCACCAGCTGCAGCCCTTCCATCCTTTCAGTGCACCAAGGGACAAAACTTTCATTTTTTCCATCTCAAAGCTCCTAAAGCACCCAGGGTCTTCCTTCCCCTTTTGTTCTTTAAATGTTTCATTGAGAGAGTGACTTTTCAGGAGGAGGGAAGAAGATGGGCAAAAACCATGCCAGTATGGGGAAGTGTGGCATGATCAGAGGGAGTGTGACAGGGCCAGGAAGAAGTGGGTGTTTGCGGAGGAGCTGGACAACCTGGTAGGGACCCCATCACCTAGGGGGAAGGAGCAACCTTCCTCCTTGGGCTCATGGCCCCACTCCCTTCAGCCTCTCACTTCAACAACATCCCTTTTGGATTCTCCTCCTCTTCTCAATCTTCTTTTGCAGCTCAGGGATATGCTCAAATCTTACCTTGCCTCAGCTCACACATTCTCTCTCTCACCAGTTTCATTTCACTCTACTTTAAGCACAGACCTCATAGTCAACATTTATTTCCCAGTCTTTGAAAAGCAATTGTCTAACTTTCTCTATTTGTTCACCTTCAGTTCTCTCAATCCCATTGTCATCTGGCTTAAAATGATTAGGATTGTGTTTGGTTACATTATCTGCTATGGTCTGAATGTTTGTTCCCCCTCTTCCCCCAAGTTCATGTTTAAAATTAATCCCCATTGTGGGGAATATTTGGAAGTGGAGTCTTTGGAAGGTGATTGGATACCTTATAAAGGATACCTCAGCTATCTCCCATCTACCTCTTCCACTGTATGAAGTTGTGAGAAGTTGTCTACAAACCAGGGAGCAGGTGCATACCAGACACCAACTATGAAACTAACTCGATGTTGCATTTCACATCCTTGCAATTCTGAGAAATCAATTTATGTTATTTTATAAGCCACCCAGTCTGTGGTATTCTGTTATTGCAAACTGATTGGACTAAGACTTCATCAACTTTTCAACATTTCAATCTAAAACCTATGAATAAATTTTTTTAGTCTGCCCCACTGTGAATTTTAAAGAATGTCATTTTCTTTTTTTTAACTTATTTATAGCTAATGTAGGTTCAGTTACTCTGAATACATTTTAATTTACTTAAAATAAGTCTGTCCTCTTTTCCCTGTATAATTACACAAGTCCAATGAGGTCTTTAGTTCTAAGGCCACCCGTAAAGTCCATGGATACTCATCTGATGCAAGTACTGAGGCAGAAATTCGTTTTCCCTTTTCCTTGTTCAGAGAAGAAATAGGCAGCAATGGGAAAGCAGAAGAAGGAAATAAGGGAGGGAGGGAGAGAGAGGATTCAGACCCAGAGGGAAATATTATACGGTTGTTGTGTGCTGTTTTTGTGAAAGTCATATTATTTTTACAAATATTTGATAGGTATGATCTTGTCCAGGCATTGGGGATACTGAAATAAAAGTAATATTTCCCGAATTTATGAGCTCACAATCTGTGGAGACGGAGATTGCAGTTTAGCAGTTCACTGGGGCCAGAAGGGAGGGTTGCAGAAATTGCTGGGTGGATGGAGGATGTAAGTTAGCCTTGGATGGATAAGGTGTATTGAAGGACAAATAGAAGCCAGCAGCTGGATGAGGAGAGTATTCTAGAAAGAGGGGACAGGGTGTGCTAATGCACAAAGATGTGAGACAGCAATGCATTCAATTGCAGATGGTTTTATTGCTTGAGTGATTGAAGCAGAGGTTGGAGAAGTGGTTGGAGAAGTGTTTGGAGGCTATATAAAGAAGAGCTCTAAGACACATGCATGGGAGGTTGGATTGTTCTTCTGTAACAGGAGCCACTGGGGAGTGCTAATCTGGGCAGTAGTAGGGTCAGAAATCTTCCTGGAACTGAGTATAGGGGCCTTCTTTCACTGGTTCACCTTTGACATCTTTCCCTAGCCTTTGTATTCAGATTCTTGGCTCTGGTTAAATATGATACCATTGTTCACTCTTTTTGCCTCAGCTACATCCAAACTCGCTGTTTTTGGTCCTCTTGATCTGTTCGTCATTCACCTCTCTTAGATCAGAAACTTCTCTTCTCATCCCCAACATCTCATTTTGTGATTTTAATTCTTTCACACTTCTCATATTCCTTTCCTATCCTCTATCTCCCTGAAAACTTTCTGGTTTTGTTTAGCTGCTGACATTTCTTTTCTGGGTTAATGCAACACCCACAGAACTGATCTCTTAGCCTTGGGCATCCTTCAGGCACCTGCCAATGTGGGCCCTGGGAACTGATCATTTTGTATCCATGATTAAAACCATCGTTCTTCAGAAAAAAGATTCTTGCAGACTCTGCTAGGTTGATAGAGATCTTTGGACCTGGGTGAGGAGAGAATGAAATACCATCTCCCAGGAAGTTAGAAATGGGTCTCTGGACTGTACGCTTCTGTGACTGCCTGGACACAGCACTGAGAGAAAAATAGGACCTAGAAACCAAGTTTAGCCTATTCACAAATTTAAGAGGAAAAAATCACTTGCAGAGGGAAGAAGGTCTCAGAGAATGGGGCACCTAGTGTTGGGGTGGGTCTGTGATCTGATTTGGAGGGTGCGTATTCAGCTCTTCTACCAAGTCTTTGCAGCCTGGATTCATTTCTGATCTTAAGTTCTTGTTGATACTTCTCTGTTGTTGTTTTAAAAATTTCTCTTTGCTTAAAGGCGCTCAAATAAGTTCTGTTCCTTACAACCAAAAATTCTTAAACAGAAGACTGATGGAACCCAACTCATATTTGGGCACCTCTGACACCAAAATCTGTGGTTTCCTTTGTCCAGTCTCTTGCCCAAGATGGCACAAAATCAAGAGCTGTTTTGAAACAGAATCTAGCACACTCTCTACTGTACCCCATTAGTGCTCTAGTGTCATCAGCCTCACAATTTGGGGCAGACTTTTAATGGGCCAGGGGTTCTTTCTAATCACAAATGAATGGCAGTTGCTGACATGAAAGGCTATTGATGGTGTCAGAGACTTTGGGCATAACCTGATTTCACAAAACCCTAAATATTCATTCATTCATTCAAGATTAATCTAATGCCTACTATTTGACAAATATGCCCTGGAATTACAAAGAAAATGGAATGTAATCCTTGACCTTGAAGGACTCTTACGCTTTTAGAAAATAGATAAAAGTGGAGAAAGGAATAAGAGATCCTCTTATTGGTAATGAAACCCAGACAAGAATATGGAGGTGGTTTATTTAAGCAAAGCTCTAAAGTTAGCCTTTCTGTTCTTTCCACATGACTATATATCCTGCTTGGGCACTACATCATTTTAGATCCTTTGGTCCACTTGGAATAGACAGTGATAGAAAATTGGAGGGTTGCATTATTGACTTTAAAGAGAATATGGAATCCAGGCTTCTTGGAAATTATGTAAGCGTTGATTGCCAGCCATTAGACCTACTTTTGGGAATAACCAGTTGAGTTCTGCAAGGTCATCCTACTTAGTGAAAATGAGAAAAAATAGATGTAAAATACTTCCCAAATTGCCTAATCAGTGGATTTCTGGAAACAGTGAAATACAATAACTAGGTCAACAAAAACATGATATCAATCTTAGGGAGGCCACACAAAATTATTTTTCTTGTTCTAAATTCATTGCTTTTTGTAAAATTCAAACTATGTTGCAAAATTGGAGCAAAGTGTCGGCATTGAGGGATGAAAAGTGCTAAAAGGATGTTATGAAAATCCTGTTCCTAGGTGGGCTGGATAGCAAGATGGCCAGAGCAGGGAGGACAGATGGGAAGAAGGCATCTTGAAGATTGTCAGGGTTGCTGTGGGAAGTCAGGATGAAGCTGGCAGCATGGAGACACATGCCTTAGGAATTGGAAAGTCTGTCCTGAGGGGACTAACGGGTGTGGAGAAATTAGCCCCAAGTGGATAAAAGGTCAAGACAGAGCAACTGAGTGTGTTGTCTATGCAAATTCCAGATATCCTATTATATAAAAATTTAAAATATAGCTTAAAGTTTAGTTAATAACCTCTAATATCCAGTAAAAGTTTGAAATTCCCAAATTTGTTTGACACGTCTCAATATTTTTCAATCAAAATGTTCACATCCATATTTTACCAGTGAATGGCAGGGTTCTTGTATTTGCACAAGAAAGAATTCAGGTGTGAGACAGAGTAGTGGAAAGTAAAATAGCAAGGTTTATTAGGTTAGGGACATCCGTAAGAATGGATGGGCACCTCTCCATACAGAACCTGAGAGAGAGTGCCCAGTCGCTCAGACTGGGGGAGAGTGAGGTTATATGATTGAGTGGAGAGAATACACCTGGGCAGGCCAGGCGGGCGGCTCAGCATAGAGGCAGAAGGCTGAGCACGGCAGTCCGGTTGAGGCTGGGGGTTTTTTAAGGGGATGGGTCCTGCTTTCCTGCCTCTTCTCCTGGAACAAAGGACTTTTTGGATGTAAATACGAAAAATTCCTTTCTGAGTTTTCCCCTGAAGTTATCAGACGGGGGAAGCCTGACTGGTGTCACCCCCCTTAGAGGAGCCTTAGAGGAAGGATGGTTATGGGGTAGAAGGGGCAGAGCAGGATGCGTATTTGAAATGCAGAAACTGGGCTGCACCTGGAAGATTATCAGGCAGAAGGGGCAGGGACCCCCACCTGGCAGGTTATTGGGTAGAGGGGGCAGGGCAGGATGCAAGTCCTGGGCTGCCCCTAGAAGGTTATTGGGATGACTTTGAGATGCATATGCTGGACCTACATGTCAACTCTTTAGGCCTTTGTCACACACACATAAGCTCATGTCTGACTTCCTACCTAACACATACATATTATTTCCTTGAAATTCATTTTTGAAGGAACTGAGTCATGTGCCCTATGGAGTTTTCCATAGGTTTCAGAGTTCTGCAGGGTACATCTCCCTAGTATCATGAAGCATGTCCCTCTGTCCCCTCTATTTGCATGTTATCAATGGTTACAGCTGAACTTTGATGTGATTCAGATTTGTATATTTTTCCTAATAAAATCACTTCATAGGTGGTGGTGCAGGCTTCCATCAGGAAGCAGCAGTGGCTGGTCTTTTTCTTGGTGATGTTAGTGTATTTGTTAGGCTGCCTTAACAGAATACCACAGTGATGGCTTAAACAATAGAAATTTATCTTCTTCCATCTCTGGAGGTTCAACGTCCAAGATCAGTGTGCCAATAGGCTGGTTTCTGATGAGGTGTTTTCCTGGATAGTGTATTCCTGCCTTCTCAGTGTGTCCTCACATGGCCTTTCCTCTGTGTGATCTGAGAGAGAGAGAGAGAGAGAGAGAGAGAGAGAGAGAGAGAGAGAAAGCTCAGGTGGGGTCTCTTCCTCTTCTTATAAAGACATTGATCCTATTTGATCCTTTGTAGTGATCTCATTTAATCTAAATTACATCTTGAATGCTCTATCTCTAAATATAGTCACATTAATTTCTAGGACTTCAATGTATGAATTGGAGAAATTGGGGACACAATTTGGTCCTTGACAGTTAATGAAAATTTATGTTCATTGCCAGTGTACTTATGTTATCAGAAGTTTGCAAAAGGGTGATATTCTCTCATTTCTTCTGTATTTATATTATGAAATACCAGTATAAAAAGCTAGTATAAAAATCAATATGTGCTTGATTACTTTAAGGTCCATTTTATAGAAAAAATGCTTGATTATTTTCATGTACTTTCAGAAGATTAAATTTCCAGCATCCTCCCAAGTGGACAACGAAGGGTGTGTGTGTGTGTGTATGCACACTTGTGTGCACAGGCAAGTGATTATCAACTCGATGGATTTGGATATACTTGATGTATTTAAATATGTTACCGCCATTAATCTTATTTATACCTAAATTGTTTCATCTTTAGCCAGGAGGACTATCTTTAAATTGTCCCCCTTTTGTTCTGTTGACCTGACATTAGCAATCCTTGTTAGCTTTTCTGCCTTTTTGAGTATAAAGATGTTTCAGACCTCTTTTATGCATTTCTGGTTCCAAATTTGGAATAAGCCATTTTCTCAATGAGGTCTGGCCTCTTTAAGTGATAAGTGACATTTGGGGACCATAGTTTAGGTGTGAGGGAACTCAATGCTACTGAATTGATAACTACTTCCAAGTCTTTCAGTAGAAAGAGCTAGAAAAAACATTTAAAAAAAATACATCATGAAGTCATACCAATTTTCCAATTCATATTTAGATAGGTTTAATTTCCTTTTTATTTAATTTTTTCATAATTTTATAAAACTTTTATATGGTTCAAAATTCAAATAATGAAACAATGAATATAGAGAATTTATGTTCTGTCTCTTGTTCCTGTCTCCTTATTTTGTGCTTTCTATGCCACTTCTAAATTTAAAAAATTAGGGCAGGTGCCATGGCTCACTTGGTTAATCCACCACCTGCGGTGCCAGCATCCCATATGGGCACCGGGTTCTAGTCCCAGTTGCTCCTCTTCCAGTCCAGCTCTCTGCTGTGGCCCAGGAGGGCAGTGGAGGATGGCCCAAGTGCTTGGGCCCCTGCACCTGCATGAGAGACCAGGAGGAGGCCCCTGGCTCCTGGCTTTGGATTGGTGTAGCTCCGGCCGTGGTGGCCATCTGAGGGGTGAACCAACGGAAGGAAGACCTTTCTCTCTGTCTCTCTCACTGTCTAACTCTGTCAAATAAAAAAAAAAATTAAAAATGTTGATTTTAAAAAGATTTTAAACAACTCAATTTTTTTAAATATAAGAAATACACAGTCAATATTCATTATTTGCAGATTCTATAATTGCAAATTTGCCTACATGCTAAGATTTGTAACCTTAAAATCAACACTCAGCACTTACATGATCATTTATAGATGTATACTGGACACTGAAAAATTTCAATCACTGGATATGCATATTCCTAGTTGAGGTCAAAGAAGGCAATTCTCTGTCTTCTCAATATCACTGTCATATATAAACAAATATCCTTGATGCAGTGTGTTTAATGTTTTTACATTTTTGTGCTCTTTTTTTGTGTGTGATTTCACTGTTTAAAATGCCACCCCCACCATAATGTTGAAATGCTGTTTAAATGTTCCTAAGCATAGGCTGTAATGTGCTTTATGTAGAAAATACATGTGTTAGATAAGATTCATTCAGGAATGAGTTGTTGTGCTTCTGCCTATAAGTTCAATGTTAATGAACCAATAATATATATTAAAAAAGATGTCTTTAAACAGAAGCATGCAAAAAATGAAACTGTATTTTGAAAAAATTAATGAAAATGTTGTGAATGGAAGCTTGCAGGTATCTAACTCTGTAGTTCCACTTGGAACAATGATGGCTCAGTATTTGCCAATTTGATGGTTACAATTTTTATAGGACACATCTACCACAAGTAATGAGAATCTACAGTGTGTGTCTAAGTTTGTGTATGCGCATGTATGTGTACTAAATACTATTCTTTCATAAACAGTGGCCTATCATGCATATTCTTCTTTGCCTTAACTTTTTTTTTGATTTACTTTTTTATTTGAAAAACAGAGAGAGAGAGAAAGAATATCTTCCATCTGTTGGTTCACTCCCCAGATGATCCCAATGGCCAGCACTGGGCCAGGCAGAAGTCAGGAGCCAGGAGCTTCTTCCAGGTCTCCCACAAGGGTATCAAGGGCCAAAGCACTTGGGCCATCTTCTGCTGCTTTCCCAGGCCATTAGCAGGGAGCTGGATAAGAAGTGGAGCAGCTGGGATATGGAATGCTGGCTTCTCAAGCAGTAGTTTTACCTACTACACCACAATGCTGGCCTTGCTTTAATTTTTTTTAAAAAATTATTTCTCTTAAATTCAGAATGAGAGAGAGGCAGGCAGGCAGGCAGGCAGAGAGAGCTAACTTTCATCCACACAATCATTCCCAGGTGGCCACAACAGCCAGTACTGAGCTAGTACTGTGAGACCTGAGCCTGGATCAAGGTGTAAGTATTTTAAATTAGGCCTCCATCTTGTAATTTGGGCCTGACCAGGCCCTGAACCCTAAGCCAAAAGTAAATAAATGAACTCCCCTTGCAATAAACTCTCCTAGCAACAGCCGATTAATAGATAAGAGAAATACCTAGAGTTCCTAGTGTCTTCTCAGGGCAGATAAGGTGATTGATAGCTACTTGAGACCCTGCACTTTGGCACGTACACCCCAGCAGCTTGGACCCTATGCTTCGGCCAATCAATTCAAAAGGCATCAACCCCAAAGCCATCCAATCACCTTTAGTAGGTCCATTCCTGCCACTGGATGCACTAATCAATTCTAGGAGATGTCCTTTGAATTTCCCGCGGGATGAGATGATTTGCTAAATGGTACCACGATGTATAGAATGTCTCTGAAAACCCTAAAAAAACCCTGTTAACTGAAGGGTCGGGACTCTCAATTCAGACCCGCTGCATTGGTGTTGATTGAGAGACCAGGCCGGGACCTGTAATAAAACTCTCGTGTGCTTTACAGTGGTATCGGCTCCTTGGTGGTCTTTGGGGACGACTGAACTGGGCAGTATGAAGCCAAGAATCAGGAGCTTCTTCCAGGTCTCCCATGTGCATGCAGGGGCCCAAGCACTTGGGCCATCTTCTGCTGCTTTCCAGGGGAAATTAGCAGGGCGCTGGATTGAAAGTGGAGCAGCTGGCCTTGAATCAGTGTCTAGATGGGTTGCTGGTGTTGCAGTCTCAGGTGGGGCCTCAACTGCCACCTCACAGTGTCAGCCCCCTTCACCTTAATTATATTTTTACTTAATATTAAATCTTAGAGATCATTCTATAAGCAGTGAATATAAACATTCTTAGTTTTTAAGAGAACAGTACACCATAATGCTACCAGTTATTCAACCATTCCCCTATTGATAGAAGTTTAAATTATTTTTAATTATAATTTTGACTAGTTAAAATTATATAGCCTGTGCATGCATGTTTTTAATTTTAATGTATCTTTGAATAGAAGTGAAATTGCTTTCTCAAAGTATAAATACAAATGCAATTTTGCTAGATATTGCCAAATTTCCCGACCTAAGGGTTGTACTAATTTGTTCTCCCATCAGCAGAAAAGTACCTATTTCCCATAGCCTTGATAACAAGGTTTCTTTTAAAAGTTTTGAATGTTTTCTGATATGGTAGATGAGAAAATACCAGCTTAGCTTTATTTTTAATTTATCTTATTGTAAGTGAAGATGAGTGCTTTTCATGTGTTTGTTGTTCATGTCACTTGCAATGGAGATTAGTTTCAAGGATGTGTGAGAAAATAAGAAAGGCTTTACAACCAGGACCCTGGAGACTGGGATATTGTGTAATTCAGCAGATAAAACTCAGCAGCAACATGAGTCTGTCAGGAGCTCTGGGCCCCAATGACATCTTGAAAAAATCTGGTAAAACTGATTAACTGGTAAAATATGCTTCTCTATATGTCTGTGGATGTATTTTCTGATGAGATTAATTTTTAATTGGTAGTCTCAGTAAGGGAGCTCCTGTTCACTAGTGTGGGTGGCCCCGAATAGAACAAAAAGACAGAGGGGTGATTTCTCTCTCTTCCAGAGATGGGATATTCACCATCCACTTTCTGCTGCTCTTGAACATTGGAACTCCCAGTTCTCAGGCCTTTGGACTTGGACTCAATTATGCCACTGGCTTTCCTCATTCTCCAGCCTGCAGACAGCATACTGTGTGACTTCTCAGCCAATTCCCAAAGTAACTCTTCTCTTCTATGTATCTATGCATGTCCTGTTGGTTCTGAGTCTCTGGAGAACCCTGACACAATGATGCAGCAACTTCATCTCTGTTTATTTCTCCATCAGCTTCTTCCTATTACATTTCCAATTATTCCTTATTTTCTCAACCTTTTTACATGTGCTTTTTGCAGTCTCATGGCTTCTGTCTCTCCGTTTCTTGTTGCCCTTCTCTACCATTACCAGACTTACTCTCAGCTCCCTTTTCTGGTACATATGATATTAAAGTTCCCCAAAAGTGGGTTTAATTAGCCAATGGTCATGAGCATAATATCTTTGATGGTCAATGCCTTTGATACCTTACTGACAAATGCACTCAACCTTAGTTCAGAAAGTCATGGCTACTGCCTGAGGTTATATGATATAAAGTATAGAAACTTAGAGTTTAGGAAGTTTGCAGGAGAGAGATGTGAGCAAGCTTTCACGTGGTTTGCTTGAATAGTGTAATATAAACACTAAGAGGAAGGGTATTATGGAATTAACATTCATTTCACAGATGAGGAAATTGACTCTTAGAAGCATTAAATAGCTTTTCAAAGTCACAGCTCATTGGTATCAAAGCCATGTGTTCCAGAGCCAAGATTCAATCATAGACATTGAACACAGGACGTTTTGATCCTATTGTATTGACTCTTAATTGAACTCTGCAGGTGTTTTGATCTGGCTGTTTTGGCCTTAAGCATACTTAATGTCCCCATTTTATTGAAAATAAATATCTGTATCAGGACAATGCCTTAGTGAATGTATGTCTATTTAAAAAGCACTTTCATGTTCTGCACTAATCCAACTTAATTCCTTGATCAATTTTTTATCCAATGCCATTAAACCAGTTCCAATTTTACTTTCACTTTGCTGCTATTCATCTACATTAATGATTCCTGTGTATATTTTATAATAGACCTTGCTGTAGCCCTTAATTTTTGTTGTCATTTGTTTTATTGTCAAGTTTTATTGATCAACATTTCTTCCAATTTTTTCCTTTTGGCTTTTAGAGTCACTGAAGTCAATTTTTACAGACAGAATTTTTTAGATATAAATTTTTCTAGAAGATTTTATTATTCTGCTGGATTTTTTGAGTGAGGTTTTTGTTGACAATTCAATATATTTTTGATGTTATTTCTTTATACAGATTTTTTTCAGATCATTTTTTCTTTTTGCATTTTATATGCCCAATAATGTATGATTTTCCTGGGACTTTTGACCTATAGCAAATATTAGTCCTTAACATATTCATTGCCAGTTTCATTGTTGTATTTCGTGGGAATACATTCGACCATTAATTTTTGTTATGGAGTGGAAAATGCACTGAGATTTGTATTACTTTCTTGGAGTAAAGTTAAAGCTCACAGACCAAAGGCATAAAGTCAGGTTGAGCATGGAGGAAAGCACTGGAGCCTGGCTTCTGTAGTCACTAGTTTCTCCGCAGCCACAGGTGTCTTTCATGATGCCGGGCCCATTTCCTGTATCTAAGGAGTTGTTTGGAATGTCTGGTTAAGGATCAGAATCTTTCCTCTACAGGAGAGAAGGGAAGGTCATCCTGAATTTGTGGGAAAGGGTTGAAAAAAAGTCTTCCCAAGGTAAACAAAATAGCTCCCAAGCCCCCACTGAACCCCATCAGGGGGACAAGCTGTTCCTTTCTTGACCTTGGTTCCCAAGATCCCCAGGCTGTTCTGGGGCTTGGGCTGGGGCTACAAAAGAATGACCTTTCATCATCCTCTGAATTCATCCAAATTCCTCTGGGCTTGGAAAAGCTTCCAGGCCTTTCCCCAGTTCCCCTACAGAGCAGAGCCTCCCTGTAGACTTTTCTTGTCTGAATTCCAGAGGCTGTATGTCAATTAAAGCACTTGGAAGTCACAATCGGCTGTCTCCCTCATGCCTTTAACTTTAACTCTCTGAACAATTGCATTAGGTTCAGCCCAGTCCAAAAGTGGTTACTCAGGACATAGTGTCCACTAGGATTTCTGTTATTAACAAGACCATAGGAACATGGCCAAGAACCGGACAAAACAAATAAAAATTACCATAGCGTTGCTGTCAAGTTTTATTATGAACTGAGCATCAAATCCCATTGGATTCTCTGGAGATAAGGTATTTCATAGCTTTGTCCTCAAGTGCCTCCCTGTGTCTATGTTAAAGGGATTATAGTCAGTAAAAGGCCAGTATATGACACTCATGATGCCTCACATGTGAGAGATTCATGGGTAGCAAGTATTTATTATAAAATAGAATCTTTCTCCTTCTCATTATGCACATAAACATAATATTTAACATGATCAGGAAAAAAAAAAGGGTTTGGCTGATGACTTTCTGAAGGTGAGGTTATTGAGAGTTTGCTCTCTGGAACTTTTGATCTTGTTTTTCAACCTGTCCCTGACATCGACTCAAGATCTTTTGCTCTGAATTTGGACTTAATCTTTCATATTCAATGTGTCTTTTGTGATAGGAATATTGCAGATTACAAAGCTTGAGAGATTTGGGGTCTGAAAGATATTTTATCCCTTTTCTGTTGCATAGGAACTGTTGCATAGGATCTGTGTGTCTTCCTTGGTGTCTAAAGATAATAAATGGTATCATGTAGGACACTTATAAAGATTAAGTGTAATAATCTCAGTGTATTTCTCTTCTCTGATAGGCAATCGATAAATAGTGCCTATTATTTCATAGCTGTTATCTCATTTGTTCCTCACATTGTTTACCGCAAAGCAATAAGGAACACATTGTTTTCCTCTCACAGAAAGCAGAAGCAGTTAAATGACTTGCTATACCCACTTATCTTTTGAGGGGAGGAGCTGAGACTAGGATCCATACCTACTACTGACTTCTCATCTTGGAGAGCTGAGCCAGAGGAGTGGAGTTTGGCTTGCTAGCCACAGCCCTCCCGTGCTGTGTGGTTGTGTGTGAATCTCTTCCTGTTTCTGAGTCTTATTTTTCTAATCCACAAAACTGGAATTTGGGGATATACCTTAAAGAAGATATACTTTATGGAATTATTTTGAAAACAAACTTCAGTCATGTGAAGCAGTGGTTCTTAAGCAGGAAATATATGAAATTGATCTGAGAAAGTTTTTTTTTTTTTTAATTTTTGACAGGCAGAGTGGACAGTGAGAGAGAGACAGAGAGAAAGGTCTTCCTTTTGCCGTTGGTTCACCCTCCAATGGCCGCCGCGGTAGCGCGCTGCAGCCGGCGCACCACGCTGATCCGATGGCAGGAGCCAGGTGCTTCTCCTGGTCTCCCATGGGGTGCAGGGCCCAAGCACTTGGGCCATCCTCCACTGCACTCCCTGGCCACAGCAGAGAGCTGGCCTGGAAGAGGGGCAACCGGGACAGGATCGGTGCCCTGACCGGGACTAGAACCCGGTGTGCCGGCGCCGCAAGGTGGAGGATTAGCCTAGTGAGCCGCGGCGCTGGCATCTGAGAAAGTTTTTAACCAGCTATGCATTGGTCCCTTCCCTAAAGTTTCAGAGGAGCAAACAGGTATCAACATTTTGATGGAGCTTCCCCAGTCTATTCTGCTGCAGCTCAATTCACCCCCAACTACCGCCCCTCCTAACTATAAAATTCCATTCAATGTGAGTGGTTATTAGTATTCTTGACATTGAGACATTAAAGTGATAATAAAGCTGTTGTGTTGTGGAGGAGAGAACAGCAGTGTCATAGGTCAGAAGATGAGGGACAAATCCAAGCTATACATTTTCAGCTCAGCAGCCCTGGGCAAGTTCCAGAACCTCTTGGAGACTCATTTTTCTCAGTAGTAAAGCAAGGTGGAATAGTGCTCAGGAATAAAAATAAGCTTGTGTGGTGACACTGTTTAAGGCAAAAGGACTTCCTCCAGTTAAGGACATGGGTGCACAGATAATTTAAAACATTTATCCATGTTAGTACAGATTATAGGTGGTAGAACTGGAATTTGAACCTAAGTAACAGACTCCAGAGCTGGAGCTCTTATGTTCTATACCATTATTTTTATTTCTTATTTATTTGAAAGTCAGAGTTACGGAGAGAGAGAAGGAGAGGCTGAGAGAGAGAGAAGAAAGGTCTTCCATCTGCTGTTTCACTCTGTAATTGACTACAATGGCTAGAGCTGTGCCAATCCAAAGTAGGAGCCAGGAACTTCCTCTGGGTCTCCCACGTCGGTGCAGGGGCCCAAGAATTTGGGCCATCTTCTACTGCTTTCCCAGGCTGGATCCCAGAGAGCTGGATCAAAAATGGAGCAGCTGGGACTCAAACCAGTGCTCATATGGGATGCCAGCACTTGAGGTGGCAGCTTTACCTACTATGCCACAGTGCCAGCCCCTCAACACCATTCTTTACTCATTCAATAACCACATATCGAGTGCCTGGTATGTACTAGATATTCTGTGAGTTTTGGATCTACTAGGGAATGAAACAGAATAAATCTCAGTCCTCATAGAGCATTCACCTTAGAAGACTATAAGAACTATAGAAGGAAATCAGCAGAGAAACCAATCCAAGCATAGAAGGGGATGAGGAATGTGCCAGTGGCGGTGTGGGCCAGGTTGCTGTTTCAGTTTGGATGGTCAGGCTGAGCCTCACTGAGAACACGAGTCAGGTTGAATCTCATTGAGAATGTGAACATGAAGCAGACTCCAAGGAAGTGAAACAAACAGCCTCACAATTTTCTGAAGGAAGACTTGCAGGAAGAAGGTCCAGTGAGTGTCACAGTACTGAGGTGAGTACAGACCCGGCAGGTTTATGGAACAGCTCAGAAGCCAGTGTGCATGAGTTATGTAAGCAGGGGGCAGAGAAGTAGCAAGATGTCCAGAGGCCACAGGTACATGGTACAGGGCACTGCAGGGTCTTTGCATTTGTCCAGAAGTGAAGCCACTGAAAGATTCTGAGCAGGGGACTGATTTGATGTCACTTATGCTAAGTGAAATGAGTCAGGACAAACACCTGGGGCATTCCACTTACATGAGGATTCTAAAATCATCAAACTCGCAGAAGTCAAAGTGGAATGCTGGTTACCAGGCATTGAGGGATGGGAAAATGGGGAGTTGCTATTCAACGGGCATCAAGTTTGTTAGGGTGAGAAAGTTCTAATCCCCTGCTAGCAACATTGTGCTTAAGGTTGGCAATGCTGTAATGTACATTTAAAAATCTGTTTAGAGGGTAGGTTAGTAGACCTTCCATTAAGCATTCTTATCCTAATTAAAACAATTATTGTGGCCATTGTATTGAGCAAATACTGTCGTGAGATCAAGATAGAGGTGAGGAGGTCCATGAGAAGTTCCTGCAGAAATCAGGAAGAGATGCTGAAGGTTCAACAGGGACCCAGCAGAGCCATGAGAAATATAAGGGTGCTTCAAAAAGTTCATGGAAAATGCAAATCAAAGGTAAGTTTATTTTGCTGTAAAAAATTTGAAACCCAAGGATAGAATTTTCATGATGCATTCTTATCCTTGAATTTTTTGAAGCTCTCTCCTACCATGGCCTTCAAAATTTACACCGAAGATAATGTCTTTTAATTGTGTTTTCTAAGAACTAAGCACCCTCATAGGTACTCTCTAGGACTGACCTGTTTTGTTGTTGACATTTGTACGCTTTTTAGGTTGTGGAGTCTGTTTAGCTACATCCTAAAGTGATAACCACATGGAAGTCAAGGGGAGATGCTTAGATGCCTAGTGACAGAGGTGGGGTTCTCCTTGAAGGCAGTGACATTCCTCTTGTCATTCCTGAAGCACAGGGGCTGGTTGTTAGCCACAAATCAGGCCTTGGAATTAAGTCCACAGCCAGACCTGGAGGGGAGTTTGTGGGCCTTGTTCTCTGAATCTTGACTAGGAGGTATGTAGATGGACTCCAGGAGGCTGCTTGTGGAGGGTAAAAGCCTGGTGTTATAGGAGTAGGGCCCCCAGCCGAAGAAGACTCTGCAAACATTGTGATAACAATATCCAGCTGTAGTGTTCTCTGTTTTCCCCTCTGAATCCATGACCGTTAGTGCAGTATTTGTTTACACCTGGCCTGAGTGTGGCAATCAGGTGAGGGCACTGAACCCCTTTCTATACTGGAGTAGGAAGCATAGTCCCTTGAAATGCCTGTGGTTGCAACAGCAGAAAGCAGAGATGCTCCTGGGGATCAGGAGCTGGTGTGAGGCCAGGCACTCCCCTCATTTGCTCACCTGGAGGAGGGTTTTGGGATTCATTAGATCACGGGTTTTTCTTTTTTTGACTAGGCACATGTGAAGGATTATGATTAATGCTTGATCACCCATTGCAGGTCCCAGTTTACACACAGCCAGGTGTGAGGTTAGGAATGAGGGCAGTGTGCAAGATCATCTGCACATCACCCAAGTGCCAGGTGGAAGACAGGAAGATGTCACAGCAACAAGGCTTTGCATCCTGGAGAGAATAAGACTTTCATCTGTGACACTTGCAGTTTACCATTAGATACACTGATATACAACACTGAGAGTCCTGATCACCTGTGTCTGGTTTCCAAGAAAGTCTTGGATCTAGCAGCAAGGTGGTTTTGAACCAGACTTTGAAGCTGAACTGGGTAAACCAGTTATGTTATCCTGCTTAATGACCAGGAAATCTCTCCAAAGCTAACTTTTAAAATTTGTAAAATGCAGGCCGGCGCCGTGGCTTAATAGGCTAATCCTCCGCCTAGCAGCTCCGGCACACCGGATTCTAGTCCCGGTCGGGATGCCGGATTCTGTCCCAGTTGCCCCTCTTCCAGGCCAGCTCTCTGCTATGGCCAGGGAGTGCAGTGGAGGATGGTCCAAGTGCTTGGGCCCTGCACCCCATGGGAGACCAGGAGAAGCACCTGGCTCCTGCCTTTGGATCAGTGCGGTGCGCCAGCCGCAGTGCACCGGCCGCAGCGGCCATTGGAGGGTGAACCAACGGCAAAGGAAGACCTTTCTCTCTGTCTCTCTCTCTCTCACTGTCCACTCTGCCTGTCAAAAATTAAAAAAAAAAATGTAAAATGCACATGCTATGATGGCATCTACTGTGTAGAGTTACTTGGAAGATGAAAAGAAATAATTTGTTTAAAATGATGGTCTCGACACCTGGCACTTCGTGAGTGTTCAGTGTTGCCATTTTTACTGTTAGCTACTGAGGCTTGAGGTGCTTCATGTAGTGTGTGGCTGGAGGGTAGGAGTGCAAGATCATTACAGGCAGGAATTTGGTCACTGTCCTACTCTCTAGATACTTTCTAAGCTTCCTAGATTTCGCCTTGTTTCAATTTTCACTTTAACAGACATGAGGTTAATGGGACCCCATTGCTGGCCATGTTAGCACAGCAAATGGGCATATACTGAAACCTAATCAACATAAAAATGACAGCAACCTATTGAGACATCTGGGGTACCTTGGTGTGTGTGTGTGTTAGATGTGTATTTAATTTCACTGGTAATACACAGTCCTCCTGCAGACATGCCATGTGCCCTGAGAATTTGAGAGAGAATTTTATTACTTGTATAAGGGAGACCTGGGGAGAACTGAGCAGCTACAAACAGGTCCAGGTTGTTTAGGGAAAAACAGAGGGGCTCGGTTTGGGGCTTCTATTATGGCTTAGCAGTGGGCTGGGAGAATGCTCCTGCACTCTTGCACGTGGGAAGTTGAAATTTCCTGCTGGCCCCAATGGAGGAGGTGAGGGCATGTGCCGCCTTATCAGCCTGACCAGCTGCGGAGCTGAAGAGGAAAGGGAGGGTGAGGCCAGAAAGGAATCATCAATCAAGTCTCAAAAATGATGTCAGACTCTTTGTTAGAATCGGTTACAAAGGGAATAATGAGAATATACCACATATAACCTCTTCAATGTAGTGAATCAATGCCATGACAAATTGCTACTGATACGTGGATGAATGGAAAAGGCACAAAGGTACAGTGATCCCAGTGTCCTAGTGACTGGTGCAGAGCTGGAAGCCTTCTCACACCTTTAGCCTGACGGATTTATAACCCCACAAATAATGACTGTAGATGTGAACAGCCCCCTCCACTAGGGCTTTTGAAACACTCAAGGTGAAAGATGGCATTGGCCTGAACCACGTCGCCGAGGGTGTGAAGAGAGGTGTGCTTCAATCATTCATCATGCTGAGTGCTTACTTCATGCCAGGCTCGATCCGAGGAACCTGTGACACATCTTTAACAGGAGGGAAACAGGCCTCTTATTGCAGGACAATTGAGCAAATGATTGTAATGCAATTGAATATTTACATAACATGGCTAAGTGCTTTGCTTTGGGAAGTACAAGAGTGTGGGAGCCAGTTGCCAGCATGATGGTGGTACTAAGTAAAGAAGAGAGGTGGTGATGGAAAGGGCTGGGCAGAATCGAAAGATAATGAGGAGGTAGAAGTGACAGAACTTGCTAGTGGATTAAATATGGATGTGGAAGAATGACAAGGGCCAAAGACAACATCTACTTCTGATAGGGGCATCTGTGTGCAGGCAGGTGCTAGGTTTTGAGGGAGGTAACACTTAAGGAGAAGCAGACCGGGAGGGAAGGTGTGGATTTAGTTTTGCGTGTGCTGAGTTTGAAATGACCGTAGAACACCCAATTTGAGACATTGCAAAAACTGCTCAAGAGAGAAACCTGGACTAGCAATAGAGTTTGGGGGTCACCAGGATTCCTGCTGAACGTGTTTGGTCTTGGAAGGTGTATGATCATCCAGAGAGAATGTGTGGAACAAGAGGAGGGCCATTTCACTGCTGAGGAATATGGTGGTTGAGGACTAGCACTGAAGGGGTTTTCTGTCAAAGGAGGGCACTGATAACTCTTGGCATGGATTGTAAGCACTGGCACATCAAGTCTGCTGAGATGACCTTGGAACCACAGGAGGAGGCCAGAGTCAGGATGGCAAAAGCTAAAGAGACACACATGTGGGTAGATCTTGGGGCAATTGTAGGAGGCCAGTAGCCGCCAAGCTTTTGAAGGAGGCCTGGACTTCCAGCTAATAACTTTGGTGAGAGCAAGAGCAAAGAACTACCATTCAGTGACCCTACTTGTTCACTGTCTTGTGGCCCAAGGACATTGGGGTCATCCTACCCTGCACAGATGGCTGTGGTCTTGGGTGAGGTTGGAAGGAATCATTTTGCATCTTTGGGAGAATCAGTGCCAGACGTGGATTAAGGTTGTTCGCTTTAATCTGCTCGCCTTGGCTGATGCAGAGCATGAGCACCTGGCTGCTTTGGCATGTGTGGGACCAAGAAACAAGGATGCTTGGCATGGTCAGCATTCACCTGATTGGCGGCGAACCAGTGAACCAGTTCCAATGGGAAAACCATGCCTCGAGAACTGGAGATGGGCACTGGGACAGGGCATACTTGGCTTTGTAGTTTGTGACTATCTTGTGCTGTGCAATTGGGTAAATTATCTCTAAGGTATTGCCATTTCAGAAACTGGAATTGTTCTTTGGAGTAAGACAAGCAGGTGTGATTGCCTGGCATGCAGTAGGTACTCTGGTAGGCTTGGTCTGCACTTTCAGATTGTGTGGTTTTCCCATCTAATGGTTCCTTTTATTCATTGTTAAAATTTATTATTAGCAATAATTGTACATATTTATGTGGCACAGTGTGACATTTCAATATATCTATCCAGGTATCAATTAAGGTAATGACAGATTGTGTTGATATGACCCACCTTTCCACCCATGGATATATTTGAATTTGGGATTGCTTTGGGCTTGCAATGCATGCACTGACTGTAACTTGAAGTCCTCTGTCCAGACAAAGGTCCCAGATGGAGGGTAGAAAGCCTCTTAGTCCCCATTGAATCTCTCTTTAGAAATCTGAGGGGTCCTCTGGATTTTTAAAATGTTCTGCCTCATTTTGTTTCTATTTCCCTAAAGAAAATATTGAGGTTTATCTAATGCAATAAGGCTGAGGGCACAGATAATATGCTGGAGAACAAAATGCACTGGCTTCAAGTCCCAGTCTGTAACCATCTAACCGCTGACCCCTCTGCAAGACCTTTCTTGAGTCTGTTTACTCACCTGTAAAATAGGTATAAACCAGGAAAAGTCCAGGAACTGTGGGGCCTGAAACTTAGACAAATGTGTTCTGAGACAAGAAACAAAATTATGAGTACAGAATTAAGTACAAAGCATATTTATAATGTGAAAATAAATTATTACAAATTGAAAACACCGCAAACATAATATAATTTCAAATACAGTATATGATTTTATTATTTAACTACCTACAGGTCTCTATAATATTCTTTTTTGTTACCATTTTTTGTTTTCTTTTTATAGGATATGATTTTTTCTTTAGAAAAAGTGAAAAGCTATTTTATTCTTTCATGCTGATCAAAATTTAATTATTGAGAATGTTGAAAGATTTTCATTTCATTAATGTGTAAGTGTTTAGAATTGTCAGTTTTGGGGAAACCTCTATCAAGTTCATATTTATCTATATCTACATCTATATCTATATCATCAATCTATATAGAAGTATACCTTAAAAGGTCTGTGAAGGGGTCAGTGTCAGTGTTGTGGTCCAGGGAGTTAAGCTACTGCTTGCAATGCCAGAATCACATGCAGGAGTGCTGATTTGAGTTCTGGCTGCTCTGCTTTCCATACAGTTCTCTGCCAATGTGCCTGGGAAGGCAGCAGAGGGTGGCCCAAGTGCTTGGACCCTTGCCATGCTCATGGGAGACCCAGATGGAGCTCTGGGTTCCTGGCTTCAGCCTGGTGCAGCCCCAGCTGTTGTGCCCATTGGGGAGTGAACTAGCAGATGGACGATCTCTCTGTCACTCAAATTTTCTCTGCTTTTCAAATAAATAAATTAATTAATTAAACAAAATAAATAAAAAGTTCCTGGAAAATAGAATTAAAGGATAAAGATGCAAAAAGTATGTATGAGGGATCTTCAAAAAACTATAGAGAATGCATATTATGAAAAAAGCTATGCATAAATTTAAATTTTTATATCATAAATAAACATTTTAATTCTATTTCCAAAACTTTTTGAAGTACCTGTGTATATGGTAAGATTTCAATTACTCTTGTATAGTACTTGTATTAAAATACTCTTTATGACAATATGCTTTTTTTAAAAAGATTGTTTTATTTATTTGAAAGAGTTACAGAGAGTGGTAGAGACAGAGAGAGCTTCCAGCCACTGGTTTACTCCCTAAATGGCTGGAGTTTGGCCCATCTGGAGCCTGGAGCCAGGAGCTTCTTCTAGCTTGCCCATGTGGGTGCAGGGGCCCAAGGACTTGGGCCATCCTCTGCTGCTTTTTCAGGTGCATTAGCAGAGAGCTGGATCAGAAGTGGAGAAGCCAGAACTCAAACCAGCACCCATATGGGATCCTGGGACTGCAGGCCAGGGCTTTAATCTGCTGCACCACAGCACTGGCCCCTGACAATATTCTTTAACTAGTTTGTCATCAGTGTCCTGTGTTGGTGTTGTCAGTGTGTCAATCAGTAAGAAATGTTCCAATGTGTTCATACACTTCTGTTATCTTCATTCATTAGGTTGTCAAAATCCAAAAGCCTATTTGTTCTATTTGGAATTTATCTCATCCTTTTTAGGATCACAATTGCTTAAAATCTGAATTTTGTTTTGCTTATCATTGTACTTCATTATAAGGATGATATCTGTTGACTTCATAGCTTATTTATTTGAATCTTCTCTCACGTTATTTATTCAGTAATTTACTTTATCCTGCTACCTGTGGGTGCTGTTGGAGGAATGCCTACAGAGTAAGTGAAGAGGCTTTGGAAATGACAATGTGGTATGCCCTATAAATTGATATAATTATCTCACCCTCCCAACACCCTGTACCCCCTGGAAATCCACAGAGCTCATCTCCCTCCAAAAGTGTGTAAGGAAGATATATGAGTTCACTTACTGGTTTCTGGAACTTGGCACAGAAAGGTAGCAGGGAAGTGAAATAATCTTTCATGTCAGTGTCAGTTTGCATCATGCTTTCTTCCTTTTCTTTTTTTGTTTTGTTTTCTGTATTTGAAAGGGAGATAGATGATAGATTGATAGATCAATCGATCGGTAAATAGATTTTCTATCTACTGGTTCACTCATCAAATGACTGCAACAGCCAGGATTGAGAAAGGTCAAAACCAGGAGCCAGGAACACAATCTGAGTCTCTGACACAGGTGGTAGCTGACACAGATGTGGGCATCCCATGTATCATCTTAACCACTGTGCCAAAAGCCCACTCTTGCATCAAGTTTTCTCTGTAGGACAAACATAATGAAGTCTACCACTTAAAATTTTGTTTAAAAGCAAAAGCTTCTAGACAAAATAATCCAGGAATTTCCTAATTTATGAAAAAGGAATCTTTGACTATAGCTTTGGAAGTTTACTCTGCACCCCAGCCCATACACATCAAAGATACTACTACTTCACAATCCTACTCTGCACTCATCAGTCCTGGAACTGTGTCCCTAATGCGACACCTGTGCTGAGCAGGTGTGGCCCACCCCACATCTTATCTGCCTCCTGTCTCCTCCCACCAAGCCTCCTCTTCCTGAAACCCCTTCAAGTGTACCTGAAGGACAGACTTCCTGGACAGCATCAATACTTGTGGAGCTGGGATTTAAATGCCAAATCTAAAGCAATCTACCTTTAAGGGAATGTTTTTCTGTTTGAAAATTCACCCCTCAGGGACAATAGTTTTATAGCAAAAAATCCATGAGGGAAATTAATTGCACTTGATCATTCTGTGTAAATGAATAACAGAGCTAGTGTAGCCTCAAAAATGTACTGTTGGCATTTCTGTTTGTTTTTCTAAGTGCAGCTAATTAAACTCTGATGATTTTAGAGGGATATCTGTGGAGCAGAGAGTTATCGCCTCCTCCCAGAAGGTCTTCCTGATTCTCCAGGAAGTGTTGGAACTACTTTCTTTCCTTCCACCTCCATAACACTACATGTTCACTTCCATCGTTGTACTCATCTTGTTGTTACTATTAACTTAGCTGTTCACTTCCTAACTACATGTCAGCTCCCTGGGGGCAGGGACTATGGTTTTCATCTCTGTCAGCACTCATTACCTGTACATGTTCACTAGATTCTCCTACCTGGACTTTCCCTTAATTGAAGACCTGGCATTGACCCGAACACAGTTAAGTTTTGGGGATCCTCTGTACTGCCTCTGGGGCTCAGCTATTCCCAGGTAGGTCATCCCTGCTATAGGTATGTCTCTCTCGTCCCATAAACCCAGGTCCATGCCTGTCATCCCATGTGGCCTGATTTGTAGAGGCTCTGACCTGTGGGGTGGAGCTCTCTGGATAGGTGACACTTGCTGCTCATAGCAAGAAAGGCAGATAAGCTGTTGGGTTCAGGTTCTTTGGTGCTGACATGACCCACTGAGAATGGTCACCAGTATTGCCTTGGAAGGAGAGGTCATTGAACTTGTTCATGGTAGGACTCAACTTGGGGGTAAGAACACCTAACTTCCAGAAGGTCTTGCTTGGAATTCACAGTAAGGGTGTCCAGTGAAAAGATATCAAGACCTTGGCTGGGGGCTACTCTTGATCAGCTTGACTTTCGGAAGAAATGGTATTGACCTGAGATAGTCATGAATGGCTCTTAGAAGCATAAGAAATTGGGTTTTGTGACAAGCCATTTATTCCTCCCTCCCTCTATCCCCCAGTCATAAATAAATAAATAAGAGCCACTCAATATTTCATCCAACTGATGAGGCAACAAAAACCCAGTTGCAATGTAGGAAAAGACATCTATTCATGATGTGTGTGGTCTTCTCCATAGAAATGCTGAGCAGGAAAGGTGAGTATTGATTTTGCAACTTGTAGAAGTTTTTCAAGTAGTGATACTTGGTCTCCTGATGTGTCAGCCCATGCCCATCCCTGGATATAGACTTCTACTTGAGAGGACCAAGTCTCTCAAAGACCTTCTGGTCCAATGTCCACTATTATTATGCAAGCTGGGAACCACCATCTGTCTTTGGGACTTGTCATTTGCTTCCATGGATATCTTTCTTGAGACTTTCCAACTGATCATCCACACAGTAGTCAAAGTCTTCTTTGTTTAAAAAAGTTGTTTATTCATTTGAAATACAGGGTTACACACACACACACACACACATGGGTGGCGGGGAGGGGAGAGAGAGAAAGGGAGAGAGAGACAGAGGTGTGCTCGTGGGGAGATCAATTTTCCTTTTGCCAGTTCACTCCCCAAAAGGCCACAAGAGCCAGGGCTGGGCCAAGCTGAAGCCAAGATCCTGGAACACTATCCAGGCCTCCCAGATGGGTGGCAGTGTTCCAAGCACTCAGGACATCATCCACTGCTTGCCCAGGCACATTAGCAGGTGGCTGGATCTGAAATGGAACATCTGGGACTTGTATTGTCACCCATATGGTATTCTGACATTGAAGGTGGCAGCTTATCCCACTGTGCCACAGTGCTGGCCCTGAGTCTTTTTTAAGTCATAAATTCAATCACATTATGTGCAGTCATACATGCTTTTTTTGGGGGGGGTTACTTGATGACAGCAATTTCTTTTCCAAACAAGAGTTTTTGTACATTTTCTCTCTCTTCCTTTCTCTTTTCTGGACTACAAATCTATTCTTTCAGTGTTCATGTCAGACATCACTTCTCCCAGGAATCATTCTCTCTTTCCCACCTGAAGTTTGTCCTTTCCATTGCTTGTCCTAATAGTGCCCCATGCTTCATCTCAAAGGCATGTATTACAATTTGTAATTATAGACTTGTTTATTGTTTTCTTCCACCATACCCCATACTGCAAGCTCAAGGAAAGCAGGGCATTTTCAGATCAATCATTGTATAATCCAGTATTTATTACTGTGCCTACTATATGGTGCCTACTCAAAATTTGTGTGATGAAGAATCTGTAAGGATTTGCTTTTTTTTAATGACATTTATTTGAAAGGCAGAATGACAGGGAGATATACATGCACACACCCACTCACCCACCCACTCACCCACTCAACCACAGATCTTTCATCTATAGACTTACTCCCAACAGCCAGGTTTGAGCCAAACTGAAGCCAGGAGCCTAGAATTCACTCTGGGTGTCCCATAGAGGTACCTATTTCCTCTGGCTTCCAGTAATAGTGGTTTTGTCCAATATCATCATGGCATTCTGGACACAGATTCAGTGCTATTACAGAAGCTCTGTGGGACTTTTCAGATCTGGGGTGATGCTGGCCACATCTTGGAGTGGTGATTTTCATCAATTCTGAGAATAGTGTAAAGCACCCTTAGGAATTTCCAAAAAATATATTGAAAGGAGGATTTTGTAATCTGGTTGCCTTCCTATAATCAAGCCCGAATCAGAACTTGCCTGCTGTCAGGAATTTGTAATAAAGTTAATGAGATTATCATTGTGCTCACAGGCTGGTGAAGCCCAGGATACCCACATTTGTCCTTGATTTTCAATTTACAAGGCCTTATTATCCATTTGTTTCATTTACTCCTCACAAAAAGTTCTGCAAAGAGGCATCAATATCAGTCCCTATTGTATAGATCATCCAACTGCCCAGGGCACCACCATCTGGGCTCCAATGCAAACCATGATATTTCCTTGCTTATTGTCCTCTGTCTGGTTGAAGGAATCATTTTATCTGCTCATTCCCAGTTGGACAGTGGAAGCACGGACTTATGTTTTTGCTGTCTCCGCATCACCAACTAATTAACTGAGAAAACAATCATGATCACATGATCAGTCTGAATGAGTGTGAATGAAAGAGGCTGGGTACATTAACTTAGGCAGACGTGTACTTCATATTCCATGTCACTGGTCACATCCAGAGACCTGGCAAGCAGGTGGTGAGGTGAGGTGAGTAGAGACCTGTAAATAATCATGTTGAGTCTTTGGGGAATGATCCAGAGAGATAGATGAAAACACCATCCAAGGGCCTAGAATTCAAAAAGGTCTTGGGACAGTTTCCAGTTAATCTGATGGACTTTAAGAGAGGGGGCATTTAAAGTAGGACAGTGACACCTAGTGGTGTGAGAAGAACCTCCCGCTCCTTCCCCACCAGTGGGTTCCCGCACAGGATGCTGCTTGCTGTCCGCTGCTTCCCCTCTCCCTTCCCCCAAATCAATCTCAAGTCATAGACTACCATGCTGGTCTCCAATGTGGATGGAACAGGGAATGAGCTGATTTTGAAAAGCATTGTGACTTTAGTTACTACAATATTATACACTTAATATTGTGTCGAAAGGGTAAGCTCATATTCAAATGCTCTCCCTACAATTACCTTCCCCTCCATCAAACCCAGTTAAAACAAAGCAACCCAATACAGTCTAATTCTGTAATGGGGCAGATGAGATGATCATAAAGGACCTCAGGTCAACTCTTTGGGTTCAGAGAGGAAAAAGCTCCAGCGCCAAACACATAGCAAATCAGTCACAGAGCCAGCACCAGAAGCCATGCTTCCTATGCTCAGAAGTCCTTCCTTCTCTATCAGCCTACATCTCCGGATAGACTTTAGCACATGGAAAGATGCTCCAGGAAGCAGAAAAGAAATCCTGGGGAGGAACAAATGGCCAGGAAGGGAACACTGGGGATATGTGTGAGGGAAATCAAATCTCCTCTGCCTAGAGAATGGAAGTTGAAGTGATATGGAGCCCATAGGAGAAGCTTTTCCTCCTCTCTACATTTTTCAACCTGTGGTCCTTTTGATGACTTCTCATAGCCAAGGGCAATTGCCTGGTTCCTCACTGGGAAGACTGATTTAACAGTGCACACTAGCAATAGGTTACAAATGATTCTCTCTAAGGACAGTGATGGGAAGGCCAGATGTTTTAGAATCCTTTGAAGGTCCCACCTCTAGTTGTCAAGATAGCCACATGGAAGGAACTAGGACCATGTTTAAGGTGAGAGGATCATGGGTGAGGTGTTGGAGGAAAGTCACCCAGGGGCCTTCTGTTAAGAGGCTCTGGCTAGGAGAGCCTTCTTTCTGTCAGGGTGTGAATCCTCTGGAGTGGTCCCAGCAGAATCGTATTCACAGACACAGAAGTTCAGTGTCTTTTGGAAAGTCTGCGAAGTTCCTCTCTCTCTCTCTCTCTCTTTTTTTAAGAAAATAGTTGGCATTTTTTTTTTTACCCAGAAGCCTTTTATTTAAGGTATACAAATTTCTTGCATTTCATAAATACAAATTTAGCAACATAGTGATTCTTCCCACACTTCCACCCTTCCTTCTCCTTCTCCTATTCCCATTCTTATTTTTTACTAACATCTATTTTCAATTAACTTTATATACATAAAATTAACTCTTTACTAAGTAAAGAGTTCAACCAATAGATTGGAAAAAAATCCTGTTCCTCAGCAGTCAAGATAAGGGCTGTTCAAAGTCATCGCATCTCAAAGTGTCCATTTCACTTCTATAGATTACCTTTTAGGTGCTCTATTAGTTACCACAGATCAGAGAGAACATATGGCATTTGTCCTTTCACAGTTCTCTTTGACTCCGGATTTCCAAGTGTATTTTTCCTCTCAGCCTACGAACTTTGCCTGCCTGATTTTTCAACTGACTTTTCCATAGACTCAAATTCCCCAGCTCCTCCTTCCCCACAGGATACCCAGGCTCTACCATGACTTGGGCAGGTGGCGAGCATCTATCTCTTACTTCCAGCAAACTGTGTCATTGTAAACACAGAATGGAGCTGTAGCTTGTTCTTCATTTGCTAAATGTGTTCGCTGGAAAGAAGAGGTGATTCCATGATATTCCAGAGATGTGTGCTTGCTGTTCCCTGTGAGTCTTCCTCTTAAGTCAATGTTTGGTTACTCATTTTAGCAGTTGAAAGAATTCTTAACCAATTTAGGAATCTTTTTATGTTTCTGAAAATACAGGTATTTCAAAGACAAGCAAGGGCATGCAGAAATCGAATGCAAAATGGCTGGAGAGTTTTCTAACTAGTAAAGAGATACATATTTGGCTAATTTGTACAATATTAATTACATATATTTAAGGGACATTAGTTGGCCTTTTGGGCTTTGCACTGTGCTAAGTACTGTATGTGCCTTTGATCATTCAATCCTCCCAATACTCCAAAGTAGACAATCCTGTTATCTCAAATTGCCACTGTGAAAACAGGCTCAGTGACTTCCCCAAAACTACAGAGCAGGTAATAAGGTTTTTTGAGGCAGAGCCCTTGCCTAATTTCTTGCTATTCTTATTTGTCCAGTGTGGGATTTCAGGCTTCATAGGGTCAAAAAAATGCTGGTCATTGATGATGCTAAAAGTGAGGATGACAAGTGATGAGTTCTGATCAACATAAGGGTCTCCCTTATCCCACCATTTGTCCCCAGTTGTAATCTGAAGGTCCTCCAATTAGGGAAACAACTCAACCTGCCCTCTAGGTCCATGAAAGAAGAGAGCACCTTGATTCTTTTTGTTGCCTCAACTTCCTTATCCATAACTGGGGATAAAATGTGACTTTTGCATGAGGCATAAGCAGGAATGATAGAGATAAAAACACTTTTTAAGCTGTAAACCATTCTAGATGTTCAAGATATTTCCTCAGGTATTAAACACTCATTCATATTCACAGCCTGGTGGGCCACCTCTTACTCTGGGCACAAAGCAGTTGCATACTGATCTTTCAAGGTAGAAAGGGACGACTCTAGCTGTTTTTTCCTTCTCTTGGTAAAATTTCACTTTCAAATCTCTTTTCTTGCTGTGGGTGATAAAAAATGGTTTTGTGTATCAGAAGCCCAATATTGTCATTTTAATATCACAAGGCTAAACACCCATAATTCTACAGACAGATATCTTGGGCTGAAGACTCCTCTATTATACATTAAACTGATGCTAGGTGAAATGTGGTCCTTGGACAGAGATCTGTCAACAAACTTTGTTAGTAGCCTGTAAAAAGATAAATTTAGCAGTTGACAGTAAGCATCCAGACATGCTATACTGCAGTTTTACAGACTATTTTATGTCTATTATATCTAGCAATATAAAAGAAACCAGTGGCTTGCATTTTGTTTGTCCTTTTAATTTAATTTCTTGATAATACGTTTTGATTACATTTTCTAAAAGTGTGAGCTTGTGATAAATGGGAAATGAAAAAATATCACTTGCTACTGGCTGCTTGAAAGGGCTGCTTTGTAGTTGAAATGGAGGGAGTGGATGATTTCTATCCTTTTATGCTAAGGATCCATCATAGTGCATTGGAATTCTGTTCTCTTGCTTCTCAGGGATCTCACTCAGATGGTTCTCATATGCTCTTTCTCCAGGAAATTAGGTGTGGTTACACTTCCTGTTTGCAAACTTTATTTCCCCCAAGAATAGCAAAATTTGCTCCTGGTGACTGCAGGATCTCACTTCCAGATAAGGAGGTAATCAGCAACATTTCAAATATGTGGCTCACCAGGAAAGTCTTCACATTTAAAACAAGGAAATTAGGGCTGAGAGTCAAGTAACTTGTCTCAGGCATGTAGCTAACGCAGCTTAGAACCAAGGTTTGTTTCCTCTAAGACCTCACAATCTTTCCAGCTTGCTATGATTAGTTTGGTGGGACAAGGCTGATTCCCAAGATCCTGTCCTGCCAAGCAGCCACACAGTCTCTGTGGAGAATTGAGTGGACTGGCAGAGAGAAAGGCAACCAGCCATGCTCAGGAGGCGAGTGAGGGTGAGATGAGAGTGGGACATGGTTGCTAGCCACTGTTATGGTTTGGCGTGTGTCCCTCCATCCTAATTTATATGTTGAGGTTCAATTCTCAATACCTCAGAACATGAACTTATTTGGAGATACAGTCTTTTCAAGTTAAAATGAGGTCATTAGAATGGACCCTACATCAATATGACAGTGGTCCTTATAAGAGGGTGAAATCTGGAGATGCATCACATACAGCCGGGAAGACAGGCCTGGAACAGGTCCTTGAGAAGGAACCAGCCCCGCTGCCACATTGATCTTCTAGCATCTAGCACTGACCGACAATAACTTCCATTTGCTTAAGCTTCTATACTATGGTACTTTGTTAGAGCAGCCCCAGAAAACTGATACAGACATCATGGACAGAGCCACAACTTTCAGACCATGATAACATCATTACACACTGCAGAGATGACTGGTTTCGCCCAGTGGGAGGGAGAGGACCTCCCGCCTACACAGATTGCTGACAACCTCTTACATCATTAACATTGACTCACCAGACTGTCAGGGCCCAGGGAACCAGGGCATTCTTTGCAAGCTTGTCAATCTTGCCCACTTCCACCCCCACTGCTCTGCTTCCTGAGCCATCAGTCATTCTTTCAAGCCTGATCTCCACTGCCCTGTTACAAAGACATTTTCACCAAACCCGATTTCATTAGCCTTAAATGTATTTCAAGAGTTGCTTGGGATGGTATGTGCTTTTGCAATTGACGTTGTTTTAGCCCAGCCCCTCATCAGTCCCTTCAGGGGGCAATCAGGCACTCTAGATCTTCCACTACAAATTCCTCCGAGTTCTACTGGAAGAGAAAAGCTGCTGAGAATGAGCAGGCCACCGGAGGAAGGAGCCATCTGTGCTCTGTAGAGGAACGGGGCTCTGCTGGCCCTGGGTAGGCCCTGGGAAGAGGAAGCCACGGCAGATTCCAATGCTGTACCTCAGAAAGGAGGCTTTTCATAAATGCCTCCTGCTCTCCTGGCTGAGGATCCTTCTAACATATGAGACTCTGAGCCCTGTCTGGAGGCTTCTTGCAGACTATCTTGTTCACCTTGCAAGACAGCTAATTTACATTTGGGGCCAGAAAGATTTCTCTGGAGGAATATTTTACCCTCTTTTTTCCTTTTTAGTTTCTCTGGATAGTTTACCTTTTTCTGCAGTCATGCAGATGAACATTCTCAGATTGTCTGCAAAAATGGTAAAGGTTGGTGGGTCTTATGGATAAGTTTTTTCACCTATTTAGAGTGAACATTTCTGAGTTTCTGCTCCCTTCAATACTGATTTGGAAGTTTGGACCTGCATCTAAAAATCTGTATTTTAAAATGATCTATTGTTTGTCATGTGCAGTCACATTTGGGATCTTGATTTCCCATTTCTGAGTTGTGCATATGTTCTCTCTCTTTTCCCTTTCTTTCTCCCTCTCTCTCTTCCCCCTTTCTCTTCCCCCCCTCCCTCTCCTCCCTTTCTCCCTCACACACACACATATACACATAATACATGGAAAATTTAATTAAATATGATGCCAAATTTCCACAAACTTTTTGAAGGTCTCTCACATGTGTGTATGTGTGTTTCACACATATTCATTGAGAAATTTCCTTGATCTAGAAAGTAGGCAAAGATATAGGCTTTTTAGGGATCAGACTCATGATTTTCGCCCACAGGTCATCCAGTTTAATAGAAAAGATAGCCTGAAAACAGACAATGACTATACAATTCCTAACTGCTTGCTTAGAATTAAGGCCAAGAGGCTGAGAACCTGGAATTTATTTTCAGGAGTGGGTGTAAGGGATTGGTTTCACCTGGGGGTGATTTTTGCCCCCAGAAGGTATTTGGTAATATCTGGAGTTGTTTTTGGTTGCCACAAGTTGGAAGAGGAAGCAGCTAATAGGATGCTGCAAACCATCATAGAATATACAGCAGAGCACCCTCAACAAAGAATTATCTGGCTAAAATGTTAATAATGCCATGCTTGAGAAACTCTGGGATTGGAAAGGCTTCTTAGGGGTTGATACTGACAAGGCACCCAAGGTGGGGAGTTGGTGATGGGAAGATTACTCCTCAGCAGAGGAGACCATGAGCAGGCTCAGCCTGGGAGTGGTGTGACAATATGCAAGCTGGCACAAGCAGTGAGGAATGAGGCCTGAGATGTTGAATGGGACTTGGGGTCCTTGACTTGGAGAGTGGATTTCTCTCCCAAGGCAAGGAGGATCCACTGAAGCCTAAGAGGTTAACTGCAAAAGTAAACTTAAATTTTTAGAACTGTTAATCTGGTATTGGGTTGAAGGATGCTCTGAGTTAGAGGGAAAGGGATGGGGACACTCAGGACTGTGAACAAAGATGAATCTTTCCAAACCCAGAATAGTTCAAGAGCAGAGGAAATATGCTAGACAGGAAAGCAGCAGGAGATGGAGGGGACTGTGGGAAACCAGAGTGGTATGCAACTTGCCTAAGGATACAAAGCAACTTTTGGCAGACCTAGAAGTTTTTGGTACATGATTTAAAGATAAACATACAGTGCTGTGACAATAGCTTTACTTCATGTGGCTGCAGAAACAACTTCTGAAGTTCTCCAACACTTCTCACAGGTGAGTTTCCTGCCTGATCATAGGAATTGGGCTGTCATCAGTGCAGGGTTAAGTTATTATTTCTCATAGTAGCCTATGAAGTTGATACTATTCTTAACATTAATAAATGTGAAGTCTGTGACGTAGTGAGGTTAATCACACAGATTGTGTGTAAATTATGTAACACCGTGTCAAAGATGCCCTAGCTCCCATTAGTGACTTATTACTGTCATGAGTTTATAGGTAGCTGAGTAAGTTTACTGATATTGGCTGGGGTCTCTCACATGACTGGAAGCTTGGCAGAGGTCACTCAGTTCTGTTGTGCATGGTCTTTCAGGCTAACCTGCATATGTTTTTGTAGCATTGGAAGAGAAGCAATAGCAGAGACAGAAACACACAAGCAGTTTTTCAAGTCTCTGCTTTAAGGTTGCTGCTGTCTTATTGGCCAAAGCAAGTCACCCTCCTGAGGTCAAAGTCATAGTAGGAAGGGACCAAAGGTTATAGGGCTAAAGGTATGTATATAAACAGGTTCCTAATGAAGGCCATTAAATCACTGTGTCTCCTCAGCAAATAGCAAAAATAGGATTTGAACTAAATTCTTCAGATTCCAAAGTTTGTGCTTCTATACCAGGCTCTCCTGCCTTGATAGAAAGAACAAGATTTGGAACAAGGTGCATTGATAAGAAAATGACAAATCTATGAAAAGGATATGCAATATTTTATTTGTGTAAAATAGAGATATTATAGCCACGTTTGTGCCAACCTAGAAAATATTGGAAAGACGCTTAAGAAGCAGTTAATGTTGGCTAATGCCGGGGAAGAACTGAAGGCGTTATGGAGGAAAGGGTGGCTCTCTTTATAAATTCATTGTCTTCCTTGCTATTTGAATTATTTCCCCATGAGCATGTATGACTTTTATTTAAGAAAACAGAATAAAATAGAACAGAAAATAGATTGCAAAGAAGTTATTGTATTAGAATATAATTTTTTACTGGCATACCATCTTGATGTAATTGATCAATTTGCTCAATTAGCAACTCTTTTACTGTCTTCATTTCCATTTATCGAGAAGATTTTATTCTTAGACTTAATACTTAAGAATGCCTAGGAATTGTTTCCAAGGAAACCCCATCTATAACCAGATGTTATTGGCACAACCTCCTATGGCTACAAATAAGAGTCTTGTTTCTTAGCAACTCACTCAAATTTTCTCATTTTAATTAAAAATCATACATTTCCTTAAAAGTTTATTTATAGCAGGGGTATGGAAAAGCATTTATTGTTGTTCATTAAATTCACTCCTGAAAAAGGTTTTTATAAATATGAGAAATTTAAAAGTATCTCCCCACTCAAGGGTGACCTTTATGTCAAGTGCATTGATCAGTCACTACTTTCTACCCAATTTCAAGCAATCAAATCTGGGTTTGTCCTTGGAGTCCTCAGATAGAGTGTGTGAGGGGTGAATATGGTTCCCTGATCTGTCTACTCTTCAGTTTTCCCATAAAGACTGAATGAACTAAAGTCAGGACCTGCACTCAAGGCGGACAGGATGGCCTCTTTCTGATTGAGTACTGACAGGTCCTTATGGTCCTGTTCATTGCTCTGCTCTGTGCAGTCACAATGTGGTGCTGGAGCTGCCCCATGGATGATACCTGTCTTTGCCCTGAGTGAGGAGATGTGAAAATATATACTTTAGTACAAATATAAAAATTAACTTGATTGCCATCATTGTGTATCTCCTGAAATGATCCACTGACAAGGTTCAATATCACTTACATGGTATTAAAAAAAAAAAAGTAAATGAGGAAATACCAATAATGAGGAGATACCAGGCCAACATAAACTGAAGGACATTTACAGAAACGGTTTCAAAACTATCAAGGTCGTGAAGGACAATACACGCTGAAGGAGTGAGCGTAGAGATAAATGGAAGCATAATTTCTAAGACTTTCCTGTTCTTGTGGACGTATTCCTAGGAAGCAGCATTTTTGTTATCAGCTACTGAACTCTCTAAAGGTCCATTTCTTGGACTGTTCTCTATGAGATTGTGAAGTATGAACCTTGGACTCTGGGAGTGGAGAGGGTAAGAAGAGAGATCTAGATATGGGGCTGTCACCCAGCAAAGGCTTGAGTGGGGCACCTTGGAATCTCTGAGCAGACAGAAGTTCTTGTGAGGACTTTGGCTCTGTAGGGGAGGGAGTCAGGGGTCCTAAGGTTGGAGGGGAAAGTAGGCTGTGACTCAAGTACATCTGCTGACTCCTAAATCCCAGTTTCCCTGGGAAATTTGAGAAGGTTGCTGCTCATTCCTTCACTCACCTGACATTTATTGGATGGCTTTCAAGTACCAGATGCTGGCCTAGGTTCTAGGGCTGCTACAGCTGTGATCCAGGCTGCCCTCGAAATCTAAGGAGAAATTGACTTGCAGACAAAAAGGTGCAACGGTGTTGGGGAAAGCGCAGATACCATGGCATGCACATCATGTCCTAATTTGCTGAGACTCAGGGAAAGCTTTCTGGAGAAAGTGGCAATGTTTTAGCTTAGGTCTGAAGTGGGGGCTTCTCCATCTGTAAAGCAATTGGTTGAGCTTTGGTAATGGTTAGGGAGCCTTCAGCATCTCCTACTTCGTTTCAGGGTTTCTGTCTCTCTGACCTTCAGCCCTGTCTTGTAGGTAACAGGTATGACTTCCAGGGGAAGGAGACCTTGTGCTTTTGTGCTCTGAAGATTGCTGGCATGACCGTTCCGGCTCATGGAGCATTTCTGCCAGGTGTCTGCTTCTGCGACTCTCAATCTGGATTGATAATGGGCTCTCCATACTCTCTCATCTGGGGGATAAACTCTCACCAAGTGTGCTGGGGTCTCGAGACCCTCGCTTTATTGTCTACTTGCAAAGTAAATGGAATTCTCAGATGCTGCAGGGTAAGGCTAAGGGCTGAAGTTGTCAGGGTGGTTGATGTTGCCAGAGTCTTCTCTGAGGTGGTTCTTTGAGGCAGACTGTCATAGGCTCATTCCCTCAAGCGAGAGAGCAACCTCAGGTCCCTTGCTGGGAGGCAGATGGTGAAGCCCTGGATGCTGGAGTGGAGAGGGGGTTGATGATGAGCCACTTTTGGCCCACTTGGCAAGCTGCAGTGAAGTGTTTCGGAGACACAGAAATGAAGAACAGAGAATTATCCCAATATGACTTAAGAGAGAAATCCACAGGCAGATATTGTAAGGAGCCAGGCAAGGAGCAACCTGGGTTGCAGAGCCTGGGTTTGGGGACAGACCAACCTGGGTCATTAGCATCTCTAAAGCCTCAGCGTTCTGATCTATATAATGAAGGCAATAACAGCGATGCTTTAGAGGATTAATTTGAGATTAAACAAAAGGATTCACATGCTGGTATTCTCTTTGGTAGCTCCTCTCTCATAATAGTAATTATTATTTTTTAAGCATATTCTGGGTCAAGCACTGTAATAGCCTTACAATTTTAACAGCTCTTTAAGGATGAACAGTGCATTCTGACACATTCTCATTTGCATCAAATTGTCGCAGTTGGGGAAATCTGTCAAGATCATCTAGTCTGAGTTTCAGCTTTCTCACTTGCAGACTGGGGATGCTGAGTCCTATCCCATTGAGCTGCTATGAAAATGAACTAAAATATCATGCCCCTGATTACCCAGAGTTGTCTCTCAGTGGCTTAAGACCAGGTTCTTGCTAATGGCCTGGGAAAAGCAGTGGAAGATAGCCCAAGTGAAGCTCCTGGCTTTGGTGTGGCACAGTCCTAGTTGTTGCAGCCATCTGGGAAGTGAATCAGCAGACGGTAGATCTCTCTTTCTCTGTCTCTCCTCCTTTTTTTTCTGTAAATTCTGACTTTCAAATTAATAAATAAATCTTAAAAAAAGGGAGGGGGAAACCAGATACAGGAAATGAATGCACTCACTCAGAGGTGGGCAGAAGATGATGATTTAAGGAAGAGTCCCAGCTGACTTGGTACTGATGCTCAGTGATGCTGGGGAGCTGCCCTGGGGTTTCTGTGCCTTCTCATACCAGATAGGAATCCTTATTATTGATTCTGCGGCATGTATTGAACATTCAGTTATGTTTCTTGCACAAGCCATGCCTACCTTGAATGATATATGCTTTCTAGTATAGATCACTTACTCTGAAAAGAACCTAAGGCTACTTTCAAGTCAACTCATCTAGGTTTATCATCTTTCTGAATTTTTATGATTTCTTCATGCATCTTTTACCAATATCTCTCCCACACCTTGGTGAAGTTTTTCCAGATAATTTAACATGTCTTCTATACAAATAACAACTCTCTTCCTTTTTACTCTGGAAATCCATAATTTTACCCAGGATTTCATGAAATGATTTAATTACAAGAACAGCACACCTGGAATGAACAGCTGTGGGTGTGAGTGAAGCTGAGTCTTGGTCTGGTACAACTTGGCTGGGGCATGTGCCAGTAATTAGTAGTGTGGAGACAAAGACTGTTTCCATGGTCAAACCCTAGCCAGGCTCCTCTGAGGTCTCTTTGAGGCCAGGTCTCTACTGTGGTCCTTAGATACTTGAACAAATTCTGACATAGCTTCTAACAGCTCAAGACAACATTTCTCAGATGACATTAGCCCTGCGAAAAGCTCCTACCAGTAAAACTCAGGACTGCTAAAATAATCTTGTGATTTCAGTCGACACCTGAGCACAGGGCTTCTGTCTCCCAGTATCTGTGGGTAGACAGAGTCCTAACTTTAGTAATTGCCCTGATCACATGTCGACCAACTTATCCTTTGTCATTTTTCACTTCCCTGAGTCCACTAACTCCCCACGTATCCCCTTTCCTAGTCTCTCACTCTCCTTTTAAAATGCTCAATCATTTCTGTGCAGATGCAAGTTCATACAGGACCTTTCTCTATTGCGGTAGTTGTTGCTGATGAAATTCTGTCCTTATCAACTTAGCTAGTATCTGGCTTTGCTTATCTGACACTAGAGACTGGCTGTGGGCATCTGGGTGCTGTGGCCACCAGTCAGTGCCTGGAGGAACTGAGGAGCACCAGGTGAAGCACCTGACCGCAGAGGAGCTGCTGCTCTACTTGCAGGTTCCATTTCTTATCAACCTTCTTAGTCTGAGTCTTTCTGCACTGCTCCTCTTGTCAGCTCTTTCTACCTCTCCCTCTTTTTTTTCAGGCTAATACTTACTTTCCTCCATGACTCCCTTTAGAGAGTCTTTCCATGTACCCTCTTCCCCCCTCCTATCCCCTTGAGGATGGCTGAGCCATGAGATGGAAGGAGCTTGAGTTCTAAGGAGTGTATACATCTCACTCTTCTGTACTTAGTTGGTTATTTCTTTGTTCCTTCCACTAGTATCTGAGTGACTTGATGGAAGAACCTGTGTCATATTCAACTGTGTTTCCTTAACACAGAGCCTAGGGCCTGAAATATAGCAATTTTTCACTAAAGATTTGTTGAGTGATTTGTGTTCCTTTGGAAACTGTTAGGCATATGGTGAAATCACACAGGGGTGTAACAGAATCACAGTTCAGGAATCAAATAGCCTGAGCAATTTATTTACATTTTTCAAGTGTAGAGAACCTAAGTACATTGCTTAAGATTTCTTTATTTTTCTAAGCTTTTATGCACTAAAGTTTTTCAGCACCTGGTTTTCAGTCTCTGACTTGGGGAAAAGAGCCTGAAGAATCACATTTTGAAGATTTTTATGGACCAGTCCTGGAGATGGCACATTCATTATTCATTAATTCTCCTGCAGCCAAAACTCAGTATGTGCCCTCCCTCCCCCAACTATAAGGGAAGCTGAGAAAAGTGCTCTAGGTCTGTCCTAGGCAGAATGAATTGCTAGGTCATGGGCATTTAATTGAGGATGAAGATCTGACATGGATGAGTATAATGTGAGTAGGAAGGAGGTGAACAGAACACAGGGCTCAGGGGCCCCAGAGTGTGTTGTCAGAGAGAAGAGGAGGGCAAAGGGTAGGGATGCTTGGACAAGAAGGCTAGGCTCTGATTATGAAGGAGCTGACAGGCATGCAAGCAATCAGGGTTTCCCCTCCCTCTCAAAATAACAGAGCTCTTGAAAAACTTAAGAAGGTGAGCAGCATGGTTGTGTCTGCTTTGGAAGGATGACTCGGGCAGAAGAGTAGAGGAAGAAAGCCCTGAAAGGAGGAAAACCGTTTGTTACGATGGTCACCACTGTCCTTCACCACTCACTCCCAAAAGTCTGAAGTGAAAACGAGCGCTATGGGATGCGAAGGTAAGAAGGGGACTTGCTGACACACTCTATGATTCAACTGATCTGAGTAGGATGAGGAAGGCATTGAGGTGGTTTTGGGGCTCAGCCTGTCTGACTCTGTAAAGGTACCTCCATTTCAAATGCAAAGAATGAGTGAGAGACAACTCTGATTTAAGCTTATTGAAATCTCGATGTAGAAAGGAAGAAATCCCCAGTGCTTAAAATATGTAAGTATGCTTGCTAACTTGACAGAAGTTTTGAGTCTCCCAGACTCTGATACACTCAGTTCCCAAGCAACCTTGAGTTGATCCCTAGAGCTATCCTTTTCCCAGTGCATGTTTCCATCAATTAAAAACCCCAGTTTGGAGCCATCTAATCTACGGTTGTACTAACTTCCAGGGTGAGTATTTTGTTTAGGGAATTGGCAATCTGAGGTCATCTTCCTTGACAGAAATTCCCACCAGAATTAGCAGTCAGGGCCACTTGAGACATGTTTTCCACATTCGTCTATAACCTGTTGTGCTGTTCAAATTTCTCCATATGTGAATCAAGACCTCATCTTTGCTGAGAAGTTTTGTCTACTGCTTGAATGTTCAAATGCAACTCTCTAATCTCAGAGATTAAACATCACCATTCAAAAAGTTTCCATTAATCACTACAGATATCCTATTACTGCAGGCGATGACAAAATCTTCTGGAGATTGGTGGGCCTTTATCTGCCACCATCATCCTTTCTTCCTGACAAATGCAAACATTTATCTTTCTGTGGCAGACTGGAATGATTCCCTGATGTCTACAAATTAATCACTTGATAGCTCATGGACAAGTATATCCCTTGCATGAGATTTATTTAAACCCCCAATTTTTTTGTCTTCCATCTACACTAAGAAAACATTTACTTTACTATAAAACATTCTTTGAAAAAGTGATGGGATTGGGAAGGAGAGAGAGAGGGAACATTTTGTATTTTGTTACTTAGGTTAATTTATTGGGTTTTCCATGAGGTAGCTGGTTTAACTACAGTGTCAATTGAGAATATAGTGTATAAATTATAAAGCACTATATAATTGTCACATATCAGGGTTATTCAATGATATAGTACAGATTTTAGTCTTGAAGGGCAAATTCCTTTTTATATTCTAACTTATGCATACTCATGCTTTATTGACTTACATATTTATTGAGTGCATATTTGATATCAGCATTGAGCTAGGGACAGGATTGACAGTAGATGTGATAAAGTTTATGTCAGTATTAACAGGTGAGAAAATAGTACTAACATCTCATTAGAAAATAAGCATAGGCTGATGGGGAATATTCTAAAAGGAATGGTTTATGGTGACAAGTCCCAAATTTGGAGAGTAGACTTACCTGGGGAGCCATAGAATGTACAGAGTCCTACTGAGTTAGCATATGTGGGAATAAACTTGGAATGCTTGTTTTTGCTTTGTTTTGTTTTTAGTAGGCTTCCTTTGAAAATTCTCAGTCAGCTGCCTCAATTCCGTACCGGAACCATTGTCTTAGGTAACAGAGGTAGTAGTACAATGGAGAGGGTGCTCAGTGAGGGCCAAAATGGCTGGGGAGGAAGGGAGTTGGCTTCCTGGAGGAGGAGGTAAGCCTTGAGGTGGGAAGAGTGCTTTCCACTTTGACCTGGCTGGTCTTTCCTGTATCTTTAGGATTCAGCAACACCCCCCTCCCCCAACACACACTCTCTAGTGAGGGTTTTCCAACTCCTTGAGATGAGCTGTGGTTACCTCTGGGGCTCTACAGCACCCTCTGCTTGCTTAGCACATCACCACTCATTAGTCCAATCTATAATTACTTGTTTACTGACTTGACTATCCTCTAAACTGTATTGTCTATGGAAGAAGGGAAAGTATTTTGCTTCTGTTTGGCCCAGTGTATAGCACACTGTAGGCATTCTACAATACTGATTGAAAGAATGAAACATCAGGGCATTCCAGGGAGGAGTAAAGTAACTTTAGCATAAACTGAAGTTAGAAAATGGGACTGACCTTGGTGTGAGGGCAAGGGAACTGACTGAGTATGATCTAATTTGAAGAGTAAGAATGACTTTATAAGGCCGGTGCCGCGGCTCACGAGGCTAATCCTCTGCCTTGCGGCGCCGGCACACCAGGTTCTAGTCCCGGTCAGGCACCGGATTCTGCCCGGTTGCCCCTCTTCCAGGCCAGCTCTCTGCTATGGCCCGGGAGTGCAGTGGAGGATGGCCCAAGTGCTTGGGCCCTGCACCCCATGGGAGACCAGGAGAAGCACCTGGCTCCTGCCATCGGATCAGCGTGGTGCGCCGGCCGCAGCGCGCCAGCCGCGGCGGCCATTGGAGGGTGAACCAACGGCAAAGGAAGACCTTTCTTTCTGTCTCTCTCTCACTGTCCACTCTGCCTGTCCAAAAAAAAAAAAAAAAAGACTTTATAGCTGAGCTTTGGATTCATTCATTCACCAAACACAGGTTGAGCATCTATAATGCATCAGGTCTTTGCAGCTAGGGAACTATCATCCTCTTTCTAGTGGAACATACAGGTTTGAAAACAAAACTATTATGTGCCAGGTACAGCTGGGAAACAGTGCAGGGATAATAGTGGTGAACAGAGCAGGGTGCGGTTGGTAGCAAAAACTACTGGGAGTTATCAGGAAAGTGTGTCTGAACACAGCACATTTGAACCTAATCCTGATAGATGAGTAGGATTTCATCAGGCATCAGAAGTATAGAAAGGATGGAATCTTAGAGGCCTTTCCATCTAAAACTGTTCTTAGGACTGAATGCGTTACATGGGATCAACTTGTACTTGAACACTTTCAATAATGGGGAACTTTCCACCCAAAGGCAGGCAGACTATGGTTGGGACATGGGGTATATGATGATTTATTTGGGTTCTTCTGACCCACACTCTCTGCATTTGCACATCCACCCTGTCAATTTTCACTAGAGTCTTGGTTTTAACATTTGTGACGGACCATGCTTACCTTGCCCACCACTGAGTACCCATTACTAGTGTGTGGCTTCCGCAGAGCAGACAACGTGAACGCTTGACTGCTGAATGCCAAAGTGCTGAGAAAGACAGAATTCCCCAAATTCTCTTCTGCTTCAGCAGTAACCTGGGTCTTGGTGAATGGAAGAATGAAGAGAGGTGTTCTAGATGGATTGTGGCAGCTGTAAGTCACAAGCTTGGTGGGACAGGTGCCATTTGTTCCCGCTATTGTCCCTTTAGACTGCCCGTTATTTCATGCATTTGCTCAACTGCAGATGCAGGATAGGTGCCCAGCATGGCGGAGACTGGCCAGAGCCCACATAGGGTCAACAAACGTCTCATGCTAGCTCATTCTGGTTCTTCAAGTATCTTTGGAAGTTTTAGAAGAAATGTGTCAAAGGAATAATTCTGTGTTCTGGATCTAATGGATAGAAATAGCTGAATGATTATGAATACCTCTTGGAATCAAATGAATATTCTGATTGGAAATTGTTTTTTTTTTTTAACTTTTATTTAATGAATATAAATTTCCAGTGTACAGCTTATGGATTACAATGGCTTCCCCCTCCCATAATTTCCCTCCCACCTGCAACCCTCCCCTCTCCCGCTCCCTCTCCCTTTCCATTCACATCAAGATTAATTTTCAATTCTATTTATATACAGAAGATCAATTTAGTATAAATACTTCAACAGTTTGCACCCACATAGAAACACAAAGTGAAACATACTGTTTGAGTACTAGTTATAGCATTGAATCAAAATGTACAGTACATTAAGGACAGAGATCCCACATCAGGAGCAAGCGCACAGTGGCTCCTGTTGTTGACCCAACAAATTGACACTCTAGTTTATGGCGCCAGTAACCATCCTAGGCTGTCGTCATGAGTTGCCAAGGCTATGGAAGCCTTCCAAGTTTGCCGACTCTGATCATATTTAGACAAGGTCATAAAAGACAGAGTGAGGATAGTAACCAATGATCCTAACAGTGGTATTTACCAGGTTTGAACAATTATACAGCATGAAGTGGGGAAGAGGACCATCAGTACACACAGGTTGGGAGTAGAGCCATTGGTGGTAGAGTAGAGGTTATGATTACAAAGGAATGAGGCCCAAGTGGACTAGACAGGGTCTAGAACAAAGGACAGAGTCATTATTAGAGGAGCTAAGAAAGGTGCTGTCTAAGCTACAAGTAATTTTTCTGATTGAGAGGCAAATAGAACCTGATAGAAGGGGCTTGATAATAATCTGGTGGGCTTTAGGCCTTGTAAGTTAAGAGGCCCAGACCTATCTATCTCTTCACATGGGGTATATCCTAAGGGAGGTGTGAACCTCCTAGGGGAAGGCACTCTGTTGACTTTCATTACTTGGCTGGCCTGGGAGGAGAGCTGGCCAGGTAAAGGCAGGGGGCATCTCTAACAAGAAATTTACAGTTCTGCCTGCAATGTTGCTGACCCTACTTGACCATACCCTCAGCTGCAGTGGTCACTTTGGAAGTTGGGCTGAGTGAAGGGCTTTTCAGCTTAGAGCCAATAAGATCTGTGGCTCTGACCTGGGCATCCTTCGACTCCAGGGCAGGTCCATTTCCAGTGATCCAACTCTTGGCAGAGCTGCCAGGGCTCTTGGAAATTGTATGTGTGGTGATTTCAAAACACAGATCACTGTAAAATGAAAACAGGAGATATGTTCTTGTCATCTGGGCTGGCAGTGGAAAGGGTAAAGTGGAAGATGGACAACTGGGTTCTTTCAGGCTTACCCCTGTCTTAACAAACTTGAGTAAATCAAGTCACCCTTAGGAAAACAGTTCACTCACGCAAAATGGATGGAATTCATTTTGTTTCTTAAAGCTGAGTTTCCAGAAAGACATGGAGAGTCACTGAGGTGTTTTAGAGGAAAATGACATGGGTCTAAGTCATACCAGTAACTGTGTGAAGAGCATCAGATGGAGTATTTCACTGTTGAGATATGATCAGAATACCTTTCTGGAGTAAATTTGTTTCCCCCCCCCCGGGTTTGTTAATTGTAGTTTTTTGTGTGCTTTGGATATATGAACCTGCTATTAACTCTTTAAGATTCTTCCAGTTGTTTTTTAAAGATTTGTTTTGCTGAAAGACAGAGTTACAGGGAGGGAGAGGTAGACACACAGAGAGAAAGGGCTTCCATCTGCTGGTTCACTCCCCAAATGGCCAGGACAGCTGGAGCTGGGCCAGTCCATGCCAGGAACCAGGAGCTTTTTCCAGGTCCTTCATGTGGGTGCAGGGGCCCAAGGACTTGGACCACCTTCCACTGCTTTCCCAGGCACATTAGCAGGGAGCCAGAATGGAAGAGGAGCTTGAACCGGTGCCCATATGGGATGTTGGCCCTGCAGGTGGCAGCTTAACCTGCTATATCAAAGTGCCGGTCCCTCTTCCAATTAATTTAAAAAATCTATTCAAATACTTTCAGTCACATGGTAAAACTCACCAGGTATTTTATCAGCTCTCTTGTTCTAGGAGGCCCGTTTTTGGCGTCCTTTGTCTTTTGGATCCAGGTCAATTGGTGGCTCTCCAAGCCCACTCACAGCTGTTGTGCTGGGACTTCCCCGCACTCCTCCTTTATACTACATTTCTTGTTTCTTTGAACCTACCTTTGAAAAGTTCTCAACTTTTTCCTGCTCTCTTTGATGAAAAATATCATGTAGTAGTTCCCAGCAAAGAGGTTTAAGAAAAGTAATTGTTTTTAATTATGAAATATGAATTTTTTTTTTTTTACCACACTTAACACTGAAAGGTCAATGTGCCTGCTTGTGACTCTGGATTAGAAACTGCAGAATTGGGAAGGCTTTGTTACATTGACTTTTTGGCTTCCTTGTTGCCCTAAACAAAATACGGATTTTTGGTCTTTAGTAAATTCTGTATTTTCTTTTCTTTTCTGTACAATATGCCCCTTTCTGTTATTTTTGCCAAGCTGTAATTGGGAGCAGTCAGTTTGGAAGCTCGGATCCTTTTGTTGTGGGAACACTTCTAGTGTAATATTTCTAATCTTCCTGTCCCTTTTATCCTTCTCACGATTCAGTGTACTATCTATTAGATCACTCAGACTGATCCTCTAATTGCCTTATCTTTTATCCATGTATTTCATTATTTGACCTACTTTCCAGGTACTGTCCTCAATTCCCTCTTTCAACCATTTTATTTCAACCATTGAATTTGTATTTCTTTCTTTTTTAAATATTTATTTATTTATTTGAAAGAGTTACACAGAGAGAAGAGAGGCAGAGAGAGAGAAGTCCTCCATCCCACAGTTCACACCCCAATTGGTCACAACGGCCAGAGCTGTGCTGATCCAGAGCCAGGAGCCAGGAGCCTCATCTGGGTCTCCCATGCTGGTGCAGGGGCCCAAGGAGTTGGGCCATCCTTCACTGCTTTCCCAGGCCATAGCAGAGAGCTGGATCAGAAGTAGAGCAGCCAGGACTTGAACCAGCATCCATATGGGATGCCGGCGCTTAAGGCCAGGGTGTTAACCTACTACGCCACAGTGCTAGCCCCTGAATTTGTATTTCTACTATCATGCTTTTAATTTACAAGGGCTCCACCTTTTCCTTCAACTGTTCTGTCATGAATGTTCTTTCACAAAATGGCATCCTATTCTATTTTTCATGGATATATGAGGATAATGTCAATGATGATAGTTTCTTATATTTTTCCTGTATCACTCTTTCTTTTTGAGTTGAATTACTTTAAAAAATGTTTATTTTGGTCTCTGCTTTTCACATTGAAGCTTTTCCACCAATCCCTGGTAATGTTAGTTGTCCCTTTCTGGTTAAGAGTGAACCCTAAGCATTCGTGGGAGGAGTTTAGCTGTTCCTGCGTACATTTCACTATGGATTACTTCGTGGGAACTAGGCCTTTCTGTTGGGAGACTCAAAAATCTGTGCCTATAGGTGTTTTCAGTGGGCCATTTGGTTTCTCTAGGAAACTAGTCTCTTTCCTGGAAAGAGAAGCACTTGGCTGACAGCGATCCTGAGGTCAATGATACGAGTGGAGTGGGCCATTTTCATTCGATTTCCTTGTTTTCAATCTAGCCTTTTCCCAAGACACTGAGTAATCCAAATTAGGAGCTGTTCCACACCAGTTTCTCACACAATAATTTTCCAGTTTCCTCTGTTTCTTCCTGAAAGGAACAGGTAATTGTCTGGCTTCTAAGAGTGGAGATGGAGTCCTGGGATTCTAATTGCTTGTTAAAGAGACTTGTACTGACCTTGTCTTCACACTCAATTTGTCATAGAATCTGGCACCTCCACATACCACACTCTCTGGCACTGTGTATCATGAAGGTGCCACATATTCTTGATGGTCTTTTTATAGCACTCACTCAGCTTTCTCAGCTGCACTAATGTCCTCTTCTACTCATCTTCCACCAGATCTTTTGGCTTCTGTCTCTTATTCTTATGTCTTCCCTGCTTATTGCGCTTGTAGATCTATACTTTTAAAATTCTTGTAATATCATTTTAAAAAGGTATAGTAAGCGAGAACAGTGATAAACATGATTTTAATCTATCTTTTAAAACTGGAAGCCCAGAAGGCCATTTTATTAAAGGGATTTTATCTTATCATGCCTGAGAAATTTTATACTATAAGTCACTTTACAATAATCTAAAATACAATGCTAAACTAGAACTTTTCCCTATGATAACTAAATTCTCTATCTGCAGATTTTTTTTTACATTAAAAAGGCAATCTTGAATTTGGACTAGAGTTCCAACTGATTCAATTTGAAGTGCTGAAATTTATCTCATCCAAGAATTTTTCTGATCCTGGAAATGCGTTGCTATCCTATTTGTCTAGGAGTTGGAAATTTTCTTTCCCCCACAACAACTTTGTGTGTGTGTGTGTGTGTGTGTGATAGAACAGTTCTGCACTGATCAGCATAAGGGTTGCCTCCTCTTTCTCCACTGTTTGTTTTAATCATGTGGCCAGTCACAGATGACCTGAGAAAGCTGCTGTTCTCTGTGATTGCATGCCAAAGATGGGTTTGAAAACAGAATGTAGAAATGGCTCTGCATGATGAAATACAAGGAGAAATAAAAGGAACTACCAGTTTATGCATCAGAATGCAGCCCAGAAATTTACAACTCTAGGATTTTTATTGACTGAAGCAAAGATGCAAGGTTTAAACACACTAATGTATTCTCAGTCCTCAAGGAAAACTGGGATATTTAGTGTACTCTTCAAACCATTGGGGTAGAGTTCAAATAGGTCAAGTACCCTGCACTGGTGCCATATCTGAGGCACCATGGGGTTAAACAAGGGTGGTCATGCGATACCTTTCCTGATCCAGGGCAGGAAGTAGCTGCCCCATATTGTGATCACACAGCATCTGGCACATCCTCCACTTCAGCATTAGATATTCCCTTCATTAGGAAAGTTCCTTTGGTTTCCCCAAATTAACATTGACTGCTTTCTCTCCCATTGTAAGATATATAAATATTAATTATAACATTTGAAACAATAAAAATCAGAAAAATGAACTCAAAATTTTTCTATGTATGTAAATAGACTTGGTATACTTTCAAATTCATTTCTTTATGGACACGCTATTTTGTAATGTGCTTTTTAGTAACTATCCTGAAATATACTTCTTAAAAAATTATATTTATTTATTTGAAAGTTAGAGTTACACAGAGGAGAGGCAGTGAAAGAGAGGTCTTCCATCCAATGGTTCACTCCCCAATTGGCTGCAAAAGCTGGAGCTGCACCAGTCTGAAGCCAGGAGCCAGAAACCTCTTCTGGGTCTCCCACGCAGGTGCAGGGGCCCAAGGAATTGGGCCATCCTCTATTGCTTTCCCAGGCCACAGTAGAGAGCTGGATCAGAAGTGGAGCAGCCGTGTCTTGAACCGGCACCCATGTGGGATGCTGGTGCTTCAGGCCAGGGCATTAACCCACTGTGCCACAGTTCTGGCCCCCTGAAATATACTTTTAAACCATATTTTAACATATCTGTAGCAGTTGTATGTTAAAAAATATGACTTCTGCATTCAGCTCTGACATATAAAGAGCTTACAACTCATCACTCCCATCCTCATGATAAGAAAAGAAAGCTAAACAAACAGGAGAACAATGTTGTATTAGGCTCATCAGAGGCAACAGGGCAAACTATCACTCCAAATATGGAGAGGAGATACAAAGATTCTTAGTTGAGATCAGCTTACACAAATCAGAAGCGTCTAGGGTCAGTAACTGTTAAGAGTGGTCACTTTAATTAAAAATATTTTTACTTATTTGGAAGGGAGAGCAGGAGAGAGAGACAGAGAGAGAGAGAAACTGAGAAACTCCCATCTGCTGGTTTACTCCCAAAATGCCTACAACAGGCACGGTTGGACCAATCAGGAGCTGAAATAAGGAGCCATGAATTTAATTCAAGTCTTTCATGTGGTGGCAGCTATCCAACTATTTGAACCATCATCTGCTGCTTACCATGGTGTACATTAGCAGGAGACTGGAATCGGGACTTGAACCTAGGCACTTCATTTTGGGATGCAGTTCTCTTAAGTGATGTCTCAACCCTGGCACCATATGCCCACCTCTTGAGTGGTAATTTCTTTTAATAATATTGCTTTTATTTTCAGAATAATTTTAAATTTACAGAACAAAAATTGTGAGGCTGTTATACAAAGAGTTCTCAAATACTCCTCACTGTTTTCCTCCTATTAACACTTCTTCATTTTAAGGAATTGCTGGAGCAAAGTGTGGGCTATCTTGAAAGGTAAAAACTCAGTAGGGCTAATTAATAAGATAAACTCCTATACTTTCATAGGTTTCATTATCTTGGAATCTGGATAAAAAATCTGGAATCCTGTTTCTTTTGATGGAGAATAGAAAAGAAAATAACCACAAGTTACAGTCTGGGGCAGGCAAAAAGACAATTTTGAGCTATACCAAAACCAAAGGCCTGTCCTTTAAATGAAACTACTTTACAAAGGCCTTACATGACCTGGGAAATATGTAGTTATCTAGCTCTAGCACCCTTTAGCAGTCCTGCCTAGAATGTTCAAGAAACTTTGTGAAGAACACAGTCCAGGGACACAGGTCCACTAGGAAAATGAGATTTCATCAAAAGATTATTAAATGTTTCCCATTCCCAATTTATTAACATTACATCTGTAGTAATCCAGTAAAACTATGGATTAAAACAGATAAAGCTTCAATACACAGACACTATTTAAGAAAGAGCTTAGAGGGAACCCTAAAGACAACATGATTTCAGACCATGGTGAACTTTAACTAAGCACTCAATAACAGAAAGATACTTGGAAAATCCTCAGATGGTTGCATAATAAAGAAAGCAATTGTTGCCAGCGCCATGGCTTAACAGGCTAATCCTCCGCCTTGCGGCACCTGCACACCAGGTTCTAGTCCCGGTCAGGGCTCCGGATTCTATCCCAGTTGCCCCTCTTCCAGGCCAACTCTCTGCTATGGCCCGGGAAGGCAGTGGAGGATGGCCTAAGTGCTTGGGCCCTGCACCCCATGGGAGACCAGGAGAAGCACCTGGCTCCTGCCATTGGATCAGCGCGGTGCGCCAGAGAGAGGTCCCATGAAAATTTTAAAAAGATAATTTGATTGGCCAGCATTGTGGTGTAGTGAGTAAAGCCACTGCCTACAATGCATTCCATATAGGAGCTGCTTCCTGTCCTGCTGCTCCACTTCTGATCCAGCTCCCCGCATTACAATCATCGTTATGAATACCTCACTTTGTGATGCTAGCATTTATGTTTTCAAGAAAAATAGTATGTATGTGTTTGTATATGTCTACATTTGAAATAAATGTTGCAAAATGTTAATTGCTAGATTTTAAAAAATTAAAAAAAATCATGATAAAAAAATGAACCTAAAAAACAAATTGAACGAAGAAACAACATCAAAAGGAATCCTAATGTTATATATGTACTTTGGGTGATAATATTAATACAGGTTCATCTATTGTAACAAATATACCACTCAGATGTGGGATAATGGGAGTGGTTATATGTAACAGAAGACAGGGAATATGTAGCAATTGTATCCTGTTCTCAGAGATACTTTGTGAGCAGTGCCAGTGACTTTTGTAGCATTTTGTTATGTTCTTGACATAGTAATTCAGAAAAAATATGTACTAAGATAAGACCTAGAGAATCTTTCTATAGTGTACTCCTATAGATCTCTTTTAAGGTGGGTATGGATGCATTAATCAGGACTCTCTAGGTATATTTTCAACAAGATTAATTTTCACTTCAGTGTACTGTAAACTGAATCATCTTGTTTTTAAAAACATTTATTTATTTGAAAGACAGAGTTACAGAGATAGAGGGAATAAGAGAGGGGAGAGAGAAAGAGAGAGAGAAAGCGAGGAGAGAAAGAATCCTCGATTTGGTACTCCCTAAATGCCTGCAAAGGCCAGGGCTGGACCATGCTGAATTCAGGAGCTGAAACTCCACCCAGGTTTCCTACATGAGTGACAGGGCCCTTAGTACTTAGGCCGATTTCTGTTGCCTTTCCCAGATGCATTGCCAGGGAGCCGGATTGGAAGTGGAGCAGGTGGGACTCAAACTGGTGCTCATATGGGATGCCAGGGTCTCAGGTGTTGGCTTAATCCACTGTGCCACAATGCTGGCCCCAACATTTCTCATCTTATTCACAGTGTATTATGAGACATAAAGGGAAAGCTCTTATTGAAGTTTGTCTGCAGCAGATCTAGTGCCTTGAGTTGATATAAAGGGCCTTGAGATCTTAAAAAAAAATCTGAGCTGTAGTCTCTGCTTTATAGTTCTCTAGGTTTGTGCACAGTGGCAATAAATATACTTCTCTGGGTCTCAGGATTTGATTTGAATCTTTCCCAGCTCCAATATTCTAGTACATCTCATCTCCTAATCCAACCCAATAACCTCACAAAATAAATAAGACACTTCTGCCATAATTAGCTTTTAGAAATCTCTTGCAGTTACCAGTGATCACTAATTCAATTTCTGGATCATCATAAGCAGATTCCACAGAGGAGGTAAAAGACAAAGACACAGTAGAGGGTGGACTTCAGGGAGTATTATCTTTGGAGAGCAACTCAGCAGTGACTATCACAAAGGCATTCCAAACATAGTAGATTATATTACCCTTTACAATTATTTGATACCTTTCCTGTGAAAAGACTGTTTGACACTTCTGTATCCCATTGACATTAAGCTGGATTTTGTGATTTACTTTGGCCAATAACATGTAGGTAGATGATATATATATATATACTGAGCAAAATCATTAAGAGATATTACATGGTTCTGCCACCACTTCTTTCTCCACTATACTAGCATAGATAATTCTTCTCCTTCAGGTTGGGTTCAAGAAAAGAATACAAATGGAGTAGAGCTATAGCTGACATGCAGTATGATTGAGAAAGAAAACTGTGTTTTAAGCTACTGAGATACATGATTAACTGTTACCATAACACTACCTAGTGAAAGCTCACAGATATGATAAACTGACCAGTGCATGGACAGAACTAGTCCTGAGATGCAAGATCAGGAAATTACTAGTATCTTCTAAGAGAGTAAACAAGTTAAAGCTTATCAGAATTGTCAAATGCAGTGAAGAAATCAAGACAATTGTTATCAGAGACACCATTTGGTGTGGAAACCAGGTAATGCAAATTGAAAGAATTTTCTAAACAATAGACAGCTACTTAATGATGTTATTAAGACACCATTACATTGTGGCAAATGAGTTTAGTGTTGACTATAGAAATAATAATGACTGTGAACTAGCAAGGCTAAAACCAAGTTGAAGAGATAAAGAAGAAAGCAGGTGTTAAAAAATGAAGATATCCAGAGGAGGAACTTTTTAGGAGAATTGCCTTTCCCTTAGATAAATAGTTCTGTTGATTGTAAGTCTTTGTGTTAAGCTTGAAGATGTAGGTATCTTGATCCCAGAATTGTCACAAAGCAGACTCTGGCTGCTTTATCACAGAAAGGAGTATCAACATCTTGCTCCTAATAAATGGCCCTGTCATACAGTCTTTCTAATTCACATTGGGAGGAAACAGTCAGAGATGGGACCTCCAGAATTCAACTGTCACCTCCTTGGTTGATTGCAAACCATTCACTGCACCAGTGGTGGAAAGGGCCTCTAGGGTGGGAGATCTGGCTCTATCTGTCTGATAAGAACATAGAACGATAAAGTAGATTTTTCCAAGTGTCTTTATATTTCCCGTCTTTAGAAAAAAATCCTTTAATTGGAGCTGTGGGGTTGAACTAAATTATTCTTTGTTAGGCAAGACTGGTCCTCAGCAGTATCTGAGAGACTGAAAGTAACAGAAATCTCAAAAGGAAAGTTGGGAGAAATGTTGTCTTAATGATGCGTGGCTAAATGTAGAGTTATCCAGGATGGTGGGAAGGCTGTCACCCTTACTGTGAGATTCCCACTTTTAGGGTAAAGGCTGGGGTACAGTTTGTCACGCTCATGCTTTGTGGAGGTCACTCTGGAGGCACAATTTCTCAAACATGCCATCCCACTGCAAGGATTTCCTTGCTGGCCTTTTTTTTTTTCTTCTTTTCCTTTCCCTTTTTACAATTAATATAAACAGAACAGATTTCATGTATTTCATAGATACAATTCAAAGAATATAATGACAGTTCCCCCCTCCCTCCTTGCTTTCTTTTTATCTTAAGTTTTGCAATAGCATATTTTTGATTTACTTTATAATCATAGGCTTAATGCTCCACTAAATAGTTCAACAAATTCTTTTCGTGGCAAGCTCTTTCCTATCTTCCAAAGTGCAGTCCTAAGGTTCTGCTTCAGACTTTCTTGACCTGCAGTGTGACTTCACACATATTACCCTGAACATAATTCAGAAGTTGCTCTTTCTCCTCCACTAGCATTTAACTCTACCCAGTCCTGAGACTACACGATATTCAGCACTGTTTCCTCAGAGGTTGGTAATATGTCTGGCATGTGACAAGTGCTCAATAAATGCTGAATGGATTATTACTTTTTCTACAATCTCATTTTCCTAACTTTTCATTTTGGATGAGTGTCTGTCCCCAGAGCATGTTCCCTCTCTATTACTGAGCCCTGCCGCTACATCCAGATGCTCTCATGGTTCCAAGGCAAGAATGGTAACTTTTGCCAGGAAATAGAGCTGGAGAGAGGGGCAGAAAAATATTCAGAGGGTCTATTTCACAAGTTGCTATCTTAAAGGATAAATAGCGGTTTGTAATACACAGGAGGTAATAGGAAAACATGTGCAAACACACAGAAACATAAAATATAAATTTCACCATTTGTTGAGCATATATTTTGTCATAGGAAATTTATGTATGACTCCTCTCAGTCTGGCACTTATTTATAGGAACAGACTACTTTTCCAGCATTCCAAAGGGAACTTCTATGTCAAAAACAAGTTGTTGCTCACAGAAACTCAGTGATATGCCCAAGTCCACACAACTTGAGACAGAATGGGAATTCCAATCCACCCAGTTCTTTTCACTACTCAGGGTGATGGCTACGGTTAGAAATTTTGCTCTGGCTCTTATTCAATATTAAGTAAAATGCATATGTTTGATTCTATAAATCTCTATGATCTTTTTTCCTCTAAAATCTGAACTTTATGTTTGCTGTATTCTCCTCTCAAAAAGCAGGAAGGCATAGTGATTAACACAGTGGGATTCATAGCCACGGGGTTTTGGTCTCATTCTCAACCGTGGAGCTTCAGGTGCTGCCTAACGCGTTCTCACACTCTTCTGAGTGTGCGAATATGTGTAGTATTTATAGTGTTAGCGGCAATTCACAAGCTGTTTTGTGCTGTTTCAGACTCATAAGTGGGCTTGAAATGGTCAAATGGCAAAACCCAAAGTTGGGGATGATGGGAAACTGTAATCAACACAACCTGTTTGCCTTCTTGCCCGGAATTAGCTAGCATGGAAGTTCCTGCCCCACAGGGGGCGCTGTGGTCTACAACTCGATGGAATGCCATAGCAGCAGGTGAGCGCAGTGGGAGAACAAACAGGAATTGAGGAGACACCTAGTAGCTGCTGCTGACCTTCAGCAGGAGGCACACTGGGGAAAGGGTTTTTACAGATTATTCCCCAGGGAGGGCGAGCAGCAGGATTTGGAACCTGTGTATGCCATGGAGTGAGGAATGTCCAGAATCACATTTCTGTGAGGGAGATTGCACAGGTGTCATCACATCGCCCCTTCACAAGGTGTTCTGTGCATCTACCTTCTCAATTTTAAATCACTTCATTAATTTATGGGTCCTTTCTACTTAGAATACACATTTAATCATTTTCCAAGAGTTACTAAAAAAGGGAATGGCAAAGTATGCTGTCAATAAGTAATTTATAAATCTTAATTAAGGCATTACCTTTTTTTCTTTCAAAGTTTACTGATTTTTTTATTTATTTGGAAGGGAGAGAGAAAGAGATCTTTCTTCCAGTAGTTCACCTCTGAATTCCCAAACAGCCAGGTGGGAGCCAGGAGCCAGCAACCCAAACCAATGCTCCCACCTGGGTGGCAGAGACCTAACTGCTTTAGCCATCACCTGCTGTCCCCCCTCCTCCCAAAGTGTGCATCAATAAGAAGCTGTATTGGAAGCAGAGGAGGGACTCAATCCCAGCACTCTGATATGGGATGTGGGTGTCCCAAACAGTAGCTTAATCTGCTGTACCACAACACCTGCCCCAGGCATCTTAAAGAGGTAAATCTGGCTTTCAACTTTTCTCTGGAAATGTCTACTCTTTCCTTCATGTCACAGTTCAGTGGAATCATTTACCAATATTAAACAATGATGCTTATTGATGGCTGTGTGGCCTTCCCAACCTCTCACCTCACTCTTCAAAGCAGTAAAATTGTTTTCGTAGATGAAGAAATGGAGGCTAGTAGAATTGAAACAATGCCACAATCCCCAGATGCTAAGGGCAGAGCTTGGAGTCAGATCTCTGGTTAGGTCCAGCAGTGCTGCGGAGTAGCAAAGTCGTTCAAGCTCTCTGTGCTTCCTGTGTAACATGGAGATATTCATAATGTTTGCCTCACAGGGTTGTTAGTCACATGGGTAGTATGTCAGAGACTTAGTCCATGCCACATGGTAAGGCTCTGCAGATGGAAGCAAATAAAGTCACGCTCATCAGCACTCACCTCCATATCTCATTTGCCCCCTTTCCAAGCAGATTCTGCAGGTCTCATATATAGCCAGCCCTTCAGTGGGTGTGCCAATCATATGCCTGTTTGATCATGCCTCATCTGGGGCAATTGCTTTCCATTAGAAAGGCCTGAATTTTCCTTCTTTATTATGTTACCTCGGACAGGGCCCTCTCCAGCTGCTTGCAAATTGGGGCGTGCCTCTTTCTCTAAGCAGTTGTTTCTCTAATTGCTTCTCTATTACTGTGGGCTGGGGATTTGTTATGAAAGTTTCCTTGCCTCCTCATCTGATCAACACAGGTGGTGCTTCTCTTTGGAGTTGTTAAAAGTGCCTGATACTGCCTACGTACCAGCATCAATGGATGAGTAGCTAATATATGCCTATGTTGGACAAACCTTACTTTGGGATATTCTGATTCAGCAGAATTCAGAATTACTCATTGATTTGGATGCATGGTCTGGTTGAGAATCACAGAGTGGTGACTGGTCCAGGGACAATTGAATGTGTCTATAATCGGATGTCCTCTTTAGTGTGACTACCAGAGAGCTTTTTCAGTTTCACGTGCCATGGCTGTAAACAGTGAGTTGAACAGCGATTGAACTTTCATGCATGTCAGGCCATGAATCCTCTCCACAACTTATAAAATGGCAAGATTTTCTCCACTCTACAGACACAAAAACAGATTCAGAACGATGCTTTAGGCTGTGCAGCCATTTGGCAGACCTAGTGTTTTCCCATGAGCTTCCCCAACTCCAAGTTCAGATTTCTTTCTCCTGCAGTTCAAGGAGGTGAATTAAGAGAATCTGCTCAGTTCACTGAGGTTATCAGCTGGATTAATTTACCCTCACAATCATGCCTTAACGTACCACAGCAAGTTGATTGATCAATTCAGGCCAATTTCTGGTAAGTCTGGGCAGGCTTTAAGGAGGAAGTAACTTCTGGTTTGAGCTTTGAGAGGATACCATATATTTTTCAAATAATGATATGTGTTAGTATTTAATTTTTTTTTTAAATTATTTGAAAGGCAGAGAGACAGAAAGAAACAGAAAACTCCATCTCCTGGTTCACTTCCCAAAGGCTGGGCCAGGCAGAAACCAGGAATGGAGAATGCAAATCAGGTCTTCCAGATAGGGGGTAGGGACCAAACTACTTTAACCATAATCACTTGTACCTCTCAGGGTGTTTATTAGCAGGAAGCTGGAATTGGAAGCATAGTTTAGGGATTCAAATCTAGACGCTCCAATCTTGCATCCCAAGTAGTGTCTTCACCCCTGCACCAAACACCCACTCTAGGACTGTTTAAATTGGTGGTAAGGAGGTGGGTATATGGTGCAGAGGAGTAAGGGGAGGCAGGATGAAAGAAGTTCCTAAACTCCAAGACTAGTGCTTTTGGGAAGGGGAATGAGAGAATGCAGAGAGCCCTTGAGAAGGCATCGAGGAACCAGCTTGCCTTTGGAATGGTTTGAAACCCCCTTGAAGCAGGAAACCTCTGAAAGGTATTCAAGTAATTGTTCAGCATTCTCTATCAACAAGTTTATGGAAATGACATCTCCTCTAGCAATTTGATTAATAGAGCACAAAAATGCTTAATTAAATAGAATTATTGAATTCAATTCAACTCTGTTGCTATGCAGAGCAGTTTTTTCCTATTGCATTTATTAAAGAACTAGTTGGATGGCAGGATATAATTAAAAGCTAATATTAAACTCTTTAAGAGAATCAGTACAATTGCAAGAAAATTTAACCTATGAGTTGAATATATGCATATTATTTTCAGGGATATGGGAGTAATATTTTTGTACATGTTTTAGTATTTTCTAAAGCAAGGTAGTAGAAAATAATTTCCAAGATGTCGAAACTGATGTATGTCATTGATGCTCTTTCAAACTTTAATGATGAATTTCCCAGGACAGGTTGACAATCACCTGCTGGTGGACAGGCTACTCCAGACGTTACAAACATGAGAAATAGGCTATCTGAAACATGCTTTCCCTGCTAATCAACCTATACCCATGGCACCGTGTGTTTACGGACACCAACAAGTCACTGTTTGGAATAGTGATCAAATTCTCAACAGAAAAAGATAAGATCCATGTAGAACCCCACAGGGGATCATACAGTTGGAAGAAATAAGGGCAATAGCCAAGGTTCTACTCCTTAGCCAGGATGGGCTGGTAGATATATTTTCAGACAGCAAATACTTAGTACAAGTATCAAAGACAATCCCTTTAACCCGACCAATAAGCCAATTGACCAGATGTTCACAACACTTAAAGAGCTAACTGAGAATTGAAAACACCCATGGTATATCTCACACATAAGATCACATACTGAGTTACCTGGTTTTATTTTTCAAGGCAATGGAAAGGTTGATCGTCTTATCTCCTGCAACATGGCTTCCATCGGACACCTAGAACAAGCCTGTATCCTACACCAAAAATTTCATATGTCAGCAAGCAACATAAAATTGCTTTTCCCAGAGCTAACAATGAGCCAATGCAAACACCTAATATGCTCTTGCAAGAATTGTGGCCCCCGCCCTGTTAGGCCCACTGCAACAAGCAGGAGTGAACCTGCGAGATCTTGCTCCTAATAAGCTCTGGCAAGTGGATGACACCCACATTAACTCCTTTGGTAAACTTAAGTTTGTCCATGTGGTGGTAGACACTTATTCAAAGGCGGTATTTGCAACAGCCCAATCTGGATAAAAGGCTAGTAATGTGATAAAGGCAGTTAAGTCAGCCATGCTGGTACTCGGTGCCCCCTGGACAATAACTGATAATGGGCCAGTATATACATCACAAGAATTTAATTATTTCCTGAGGTCCTGGAACATAGTCTGCTGCAGGTATCCCATACAACCCATAGGGACAGGCAATCATGGAAAGAACTCATAGGACAATTAAAGATCTCTTACAAAGAAAAACAATCATATGCCCCCAGACCCACAGCTTGCTTTGAGGTCCTTTTCACTATCAATTTTCTTACTTTTGATTCCCAAAGGGTCAGCCCAGCTTATAAACACTGGGGATCCTTTCCATCCCAGACCCCAGCCCCTATGATAAGGTGGAAAGGTGGAAAGACCCCCTGACAGGAGAATGGAAGGGACCATACCCTCTGCTAACCAAGGGTCGAGGATATGCTTATGTCTTTCCAGAGAATGTGGGACAGCCCATTTGGGTACCAGCCAGAAACATCAAGCCTGAAACTCACAGTCAACCAGAGCCAGCTGAACAAGACTGAGAGTCTGCCTTGTTAGCAGATGCACCTGCTACCGATTATCAAGTTGCTGCCCTATCATTCTGCCCTGAGGAACTGCCCACAGCCACATCCGTTACTGTTTTATACCCCACTTAGCTCTGATCAGCCACTCAAACTGCCCACAGCCTGCGTACAGTCATGCCATTCCTGATTACCATTGTTCCTCATTCCTGCTCCTATCTGAGCAAGCAATCCTGTGGTCTCCAGTTTTGAGCGCTGGTTAGTCAACGATGGGTAAGATCCCCTGGGGAACAACCTAAGACAAACACACAACTGCATACAGAGATCACATGGAAACGGGGTTAACAATGGTATGGTCAAGAATCATGCCTCCCATTGCTCAAAAATTAACGAAAAAGGGGAAATGTGGTGGAATGAGAAGGCCATGCCAAAATGGCTGCTGGCAAGCCAGCATCAGTTACTCAGGAATGGCTTCAGAAACCACATGGCAAAGGAGCCTGCCTGGCAACAGGCTGTGATTGATTAGGGCATATACCGCCCCTTGACCAGATTGGCTGCCTTGGCTATATAAGCTGCTGTACCAACTGAAATAAATGAATCTATGGGCTGCTTGCTTCTGGCCCACTTTCTCCTGACTCCCAGGGTCTGTGTGGTGATTCTGTGCCTCTTGCCCCCACCATGGTCCTCCTCTCCTCTCAGAACGAATCCACAGCAATACTTCCTTGCTTTCATTGAGTATGAGGAGCCAGAAAAGTAAACAGAGACTTGAAAGAAGTGTTTATTTTTCTATAACAGAACTGTGTTTAGATGTGAGAGTTGAAGAGAGAAGGTTCAGTCCACAAGAGTGTTTTTGAAGGACTGATACAATTTAGCCATGCAGATCAAGGCCTGGTTATGTGCTGTGCAGACTAGCACAAAAGAGAGTATGGTGAAGTCACTTCATCATCAGCAGCAACAATTGGAGCACCAGTATCAACAACAACAAAGCACAGCTCCATATGGATGAAGCTTTGAACTTCCAGTGTGGTGCGATAATAATGGGAGACAGAAGGCATACCATCAGGGATACATTTACTGGGCTAATGAGCTTGTATTGCCTTTTCAAGGTAATGAAGACCCAGGGATGGGCATCATCAGTGATTTTTGTTCATGTTTTAAATTTAAAGCAAAAAAATAATTTACTGGCTTCTAAAGTTGAAAAGGATACAGGGTGACTATAAGCATTCAGGGATGAGAACTAAAGACTTGACATTGCCAGGATCCTCCATTGCTTATCCCTCTTCTCTGAATCCAGCCACAGCCTCTCTTGCTATACACAGCCTTTCCCACATGGCAGAAGCTATGGGAAGAAGTCTAATTTCTCAGCATCTGTGTTATTGTTCTAGGGAAAGACTTTGATTGGCTTTGCTCAGATCAATCACTGCTGACAGAGTGGGTATGAAAAAGCTCACCTCAGAGGATGGGTATGAGAGCAGCAGGATGTGATCAGTCCTGGACTGATGCAGTGACAAAAGGAATAGTGAGGACAGATGGGGTCAAAGACACAAAGGAGGCAGAGATCATCTAACTGGGGGATTACGTGGAGGGAGATGGGGAAGGAATGAGGGTATAAGCAGTAATATTGCTTCAGTTCCCTACTTGACAAACTGGTACATTGTGGTCTAATTTACTGAGGTATAGGGCAGTTTATTTGGGGAAATAGGAAATTTAATCTTTATATTTTACTACCCATCGTTATTTTAACATTTTCTCTGATTAGTTTTTAAAAGTAATAATTGTCACTTTTGATTTAAAAACTCAATCAAAATAAACCTTCATTTATAATATCTGAAATGTGTGATGCCTTAACTAACAGAGGTCTTCATTAGCAGGTTAACAGATGGAATGACCTTCTAATAACTAGGCTGGGAAAGGCAGTTGGGAGAATTCCTAGAGGGAAAGGTTGTGTTGTGCCTAATAGGATGACTCAGTGAGGGTCGGATCTATCCCCTGATGTTTATGAGTTTGTACTGAAACTAAACAGGTAGATCTCTTGACAATTTTTTTTTTCAATTTAGAAATTTAGTATGATTGCAAGCATCCTAAATATAATAAGACTCCATTTATTTTTGTTTATAGTTGAACACAGTTCATATCTTTGCATAATTCAAGCTGTCCAGTAGTTTGAGCTAATAGGATTCATTGGATTTTGACTCAAAACATTGAACTACAGCATTTGCTGTGCATATAGTGCCTCTGTACACCATCTTTCCCCTGCTTCAAATGCCCTTATCATATTCCCTGCTGGGCAAATTCTAACTTGTCTTTTAAGATGGAATTCAAATGTCACTTCTCCCCTGTGGAGACTTCCCTGGGACAAAAATCACTTTTTTCCTGTGATTTACCAAGAGGCAACACAGAGGGTAAGAGCAGGCAATTTGATTTGACTTGTGTTCTAGTCCACTTCTGTGAAATACTGGGTAAATTATTTAACATCTCTGGGCCTCCATTTGCTTATTATGTAATGCAGTTTATAACAGTGGCTTATAAGGTCATTGTGAAGACCAGATATAATGGACAAAAAATGCTTAGCAGAGCATTTGGCAGATAAATTCTCAGTAAATGATAAATAAACAAATGGGCAGATGTTTAGCCTCATAATTAGATTTGGGTTGGGCCTACCACATCCTATATCACAATGTCTGGGTTTGAGTCCTAGCTTAGCTGCTGATTCCTGCTTCCTGTCAATGTATGCCAAAGGAGGCAGCCGGCAATGGCTCAAGTACTTGGGTCTCTACCACCCAAGTGAGAGATTGAGTTTCCAGATTCTGGCATGGCTCAGTCCTGGCTGTTGTGAGCATTTGAGGAGTAAATCAGCAGATGGAAGGTCTCTTGTCTCTGTCTCTCTTTCCTGTGATGAATGAGTAAATACATGAAATAAAAAAATAGGCATAAAAGAATAACTCATGATAGGAAACTTTGACTTGGTATGTTTGGTTACTTGATAGTGATTATTTTACAGTGGAAATCAAGGCATTCAGGTGAATGTTTTCACATTTATTGAGCAGTTTGATGTATCAAGGGGTTTATTGTTTCTCAGTACTGCATTTCTCCTTTTCTTAGTATGATCATGGTTACACTTTTCAAATGGTGAAAGACCAGTAAGTTCAAGTATTTTACAGATTGTACTAATCTGTTTGGAATTCGGGAATTCCATCCCCCACTCCTTCAGGGTGTACTTGAAATTGGTTTAGCTCATCCTAGTGACTTACACACAACTGGACATAGTGGCTGTTTCTAGAATGAGCACAGGATGCAAGACAGACCAGTCGGAGTCCTTTTTTTTTTGGAATATTATATGTGGAGCTTGGATGAAAGAGGCTCTCTTTTCTGCTGGGAGCTTATCAGCCTGTGGCCGTTTTACTTCCTCTCCTCACTGTTACACAGAGGAAACCATCTATAGTAGGCCAGAGTGTCGTCAGCAACCATGAGAAAACAGCCTTGACAATGTGTGAGTCCCTGAGACCTAATCTTTCCTTGCATTTCCTCCACAGGTGATCGATATGTTCATTCATTATTCCTCCCTTAAAATAGTTTGAGTTGGGGTTTTTGACTCAGTTTTTACTCAGGACTCACTGAATATCTGCTTTAGGATCTTTAACACCATCTTATGAGAGAGATGTTATTCATTTCTTCTTTTTAGTTGTGAAACCAGGCCATAGAAACAGTGACCTGTGCAGGGATCCTGTCAAAACTGAGCTTTAAATTCGACCCATGCTGCTTTGATTGCTTCTGTTGACATGTGACTCTGATATCTGCTTGTGCCCTTGATCTTCCTAAGTGCCACTATGTATGCTGTCTCTCTGTGCACACCTGTCCTCACAGAATCATGGGAAGGAGCCCCTTTGTTTAGTCAGCTCTTTTTGTCTAATTCAACAGTTTTGGCAGGTATTTCATGTTTAAACTTGTTCCCACTCCCTTTGTAAGTAACTCAGAGCCTATGAAGAGTCTCCTTGCCAGGCTGCCTCTGACCTGTCCTGCAATGAGTCCATTAATCTCCCGGACTGTGAGGGAGGATGTGACTGCCCCAGACAGCATTTCTTAACAGACAGTGAAGACAGCCAGAGGACATGCCTGGAATTTCAATTGCAGTGGCTGCTCACGAAAGAAGGCTTCGGTCTAGAAGGAAAAGGAAGCTGGCAACTTAATTTAGTTTATGGATTTGTTACATACAGAGAGAATATATAAGGCAATGATCTGATAATTCATGAGATGAGAGTGTTCATTTCCAACTGTAGGAGAAATTCTAGGAGCAGAGGAAGAGATCCAAGATGTAGTGTGCATATCTGCCTACATGTTTGTTTTATATTCTTATGAATGATTCAAATTACACCCAACTGGGTTGATAGCTATATCCTGACTTATAACTATCTACTATTTTCCTTATCCACATCAAAGGCTACAATGGTATCTTTTAGTATTTTAGTTATTAGCTTTATTCCTAAAATAGTTTCTCATACAATTATGAATGCGCTAGAATCTGATTCTCAATCTGCATCTTAAGCGGTTCTGGATCAGCTTTATATGTCTTCACCTTAAGGATATATGGATAATAATTTTGGGTGAGGTCTCTTTATTATGATAATATTTTAAATTTAATGTTATAATTTTATATAATATATAATCATAATTTTACTTTAATATTCCTCAAATGACTGTATCAACTGGAGGCTCTAAACCAGGATCTGGAAACTCAATCCAGATCTCCCACCTGCTTGGCAGGGATATAATGACTTGAACATCACTTGCTGTTTCCCAAGATGTGAGTTAGCAGGAAGCTGGAATTGGGAACAGAGCCAGAACTTTGAACCCAGGCACTCTGATATGAGATGTGGGTGTCCTAAGCAGAATCTGAACTGCTGAGTCAAATGTCTGCTGCACACTTGAAGTTTCATGTTCAGTGTTGTCTTTCTGGCTAGACTGCAAACACTAGGCAATGCTTGTAAGAGTTTTGTACATTTGTGTTCATTGAATGTTCTTTTAAAGAAATGATGGGGACCAGCGCCATGGCTCAACAGGCTAATCCTCCGCCTGCAGCACCAGCACACCGGGTTCTAGTCCCAGTTGGGGCGCTGGATTCTGTCCCGGTTGCCCCTCTTCCAGGCCAGCTCTCTGCTATGGCCCGGGAGTGCAGTGGAGGATGGCCCAAGTCCTTGGGCCCTGCACCCCATGGGAGACCAGGAGAAGCACCTGGCTCCTGGCTTCGGATCAGCGTGGTGCGCCGTCCGTGGCGGCCATTGGAGGGTGAACTAATGGCAAAAGGAAGACCTTTCTCTCTGTCTCTCTCTCTCTCACTGTCCACTCTGCATGTCAAAAAAAAAAAAAAAAAAAAAAAAAAGAAATGATGGACTATCATCTCCCATACCCTGTCACCAGCTGACTGGAGATTGGAAAATGGGGCATAGGTAGCCTCTCGTTTACTCCACTGTGGTAGACACCACTCATGACTTACCTTGAATGAGACATGGCCCTGGTAAGAATTCACATTATTCCTCAGGAGTTTAGGGGCAGAAAGAAGGTTATGAGCTACTATATATTTAGACTTCTTTTCCTTAACATTTTATTTAGTTATTTGGTTTTTTATTTTAATTTTAGTTTTTTACAGATTCAATGTGCTTTGTAGATATAATTTCTAAGAACATAGTAATATTCCTTTCTCCTTCCCTCTCCCACTTCCCTTCCACCCTCCTTCTTTCTCTCTTTACTGCTTTTTAATTTTTTTTTAGTTTTTAGATAATATATTTTAAATTTATATTAAAGTAAAAAGGCTTAATGCTTTGTCAAATAAGAAGTTTAACAAATAACCAAAAAGACCCTAGTTTAGTGGTTATATAGATAGCAGCCATAAATAATAATTAGAAAAATGGCCAGTTCATATATTCAGTAATTTTTAAAGTAATCACAGATCATGAAAGCTATCATAGTATGACACTCTTAACCATTGGTTTGACAAAAGTATAAAAAAGTTTTACAGAATTATATTTGCGGCAATACTGATACACACAGACATTTCTTTTTTCTTCTAGTACTCATCCTATTGTAGTAGAGTGATATATTTTCATAACTGCTTCTATTGCACTGTCAGCTACTGAGGGCTGGGGATAGGGTCTTAATCATTGACAAGTACATTTACTAGCACACAGTTACAATTAAAACTACTACTATTTGTTGAGCACTGACTATGGGCTACATATTGCACTAAGCACTTTTCATACAATTTTTTATTCTTCACAACATCCTATAAAGTAGATACCACTATTACAACCGTTTTAAAGATGAGAAAACAGAGTAACAAGGAATTTTAAGTACCTCACTAAAGATTTTAAATACCAAACCATAAATAAGGAATGATTCAAACTCAGAATGTATAGCTCTAAAAATCGCATCTTAACCAATACTACCACTCAATATATCATTTTCATTAAATGTAAATAGAGATTAACAGGTATGCCCTGTCTAGGGTCCAAGAGAAAGGAGGACACTTTGAGATAAGGTGAGGGAGTATCTAGGCCATTAGGCAGACATTGTTATACCTTAGAACGTGGGTGTCTAGCAGGGACGAGGGAGCAGGACAATTTCCACTGATGCAGGGATTTAAATTCAAGCCAGGGGGGTGGGGGTGGGGTGGCTGGCGCTGTGGCGCAGTGGGTTAACACCCTGGCCTGAAGTGCCAGCTTCCCATATGGGCACCGTTTCTAGTCCTGGCTGCTCTACTTCTGATCCAGGTCTCTGCTATGGCCTGGGAAAGCAGTAAGAAGATGGCACAAGTCCCTGGACCTCTGCACCTGTGTGGGAAACCTGGAAGAAGCTCCTGGCTCCTGGCTTCAGATTGCGGAGCTCTGGCTGTTGTAGCCATCTGGGGAGTGAACCATCAGATGGAAGACACCACCCCCCCACACACTTTCCCACTCTCTGTGTAACTCTGACTTTCAAATAAATAAATATATCTTTAAAAAAATAAACTCAAGCAGGGTGCCTTGTGCTGGGGAAACAGTAAGTTCCTGGTAGTTGGTAATGGTGGTAGAGTGACACTCAGGTCATATTGTCAGTCATACAGTTTAAGGGCAAGAGAGCTACAAAGTCAGAAAGCCTGACACATGGTAAGTGCTCAGTCCAGGACAGCTGTCCATCACCACCCTTTGAGAGTATTTCAAGCATTCAGAGCTAATGCTATGCAGACACCAAAATCAGGACACTGGCACTTGTACATTCTCATAAAGTTCTCTAAAGGCAGGAACTTAATCAGAAGAGCCCGGTTCTTTCTCAGAACTAAGTGCTTTCTCTCCACCCAGTTTGGCACATGGAGCTGCCATGCTTGTGAGAATATCTGGCTCCAAGAAAAACGAAAATCTTGTCTGACCCAGCGCCGAGTCCTTCCCTCACTGCTGGCCATTTCTGTGAATAAGCTATGTCTGTTTCCATTTCTCTTATCCATTAACCCACGCAAGGCACTCTCTGGCTAATTGAATTCTTTAGAAGGCTGCCTTCTGTGATTAGGTGTCCTGCAGCCCGAGCTGAGAGGAGGAACGGAACAGGCAGGGAGGCAAACATCTTGGTGAGTGCGATTCAATCTGCTGCTAAATTTAATCTGTACATTTCTGGTTTCTGTTCTCATTTGCCACCTGCAGTGATATGTTTAAAATGCTCCTGACACATCACCAAGGTGGGCAGTATGCCAAGACCACGGCTGCCCATTTCTGCTTCATTTTATATATATCCCTGGTGAATTTCAGGTAGTGTTTTTCTTTTTCTCTCCATATCTGCAATTCTACATCTTGGAAAGAGAAGAGACTGTGTTATCTGCCAGAAATGGGGTCTCTGAAATGGATTTGAACAACACTAGACCTCCTTAAATTTTACTCTGTCCAGAAGAAACTTGGTAGGCCCTAGGTACGCTTTGTTTTGAAGCTGTCATTTCACCATGTCAGACATACTCATCCATCTAAATCTTGAATGTTATATAATTCATATACTTATAATTTATATAATTTAGATTTCATGTAGGAAGTTCTTTAGTTGAAAATTTATAGGCATATAATTAAGTTTATTTTGATTTGTTGTGTTTTTTATTTTGTTGGCAATATATTTTTTATTATTTAATTAATTTATTTTTTATTTAATAAATGTGAATTTACAAAGTGCAACTTTTGTATTGTTGTGGCTTCCCCCCCCAATCTCCCTCCCTCCCGTGGCCCTCCCCTCTCCCTCTCCCATCCCACCCTTTATCGAGTTTCATTTTCAATTACCTTCATATACTGAAGATCAACTTAGTATATACTAAGCAAGGATTTTCAACAGGCTGCAATCACACAACCACACAAGGTATAGGGTACTGTTCGATTAGTAGTGTTTTAAAGTTTCATAGTAAAACACATTAAGGACAGAGATCCTACGTGGGGAGCATGTACCCAGTGACTCCCGTTGTTGATTTAACAATTGGCACTCTTATTTATGACGTCAGCAATCACCCGAGACTCTTGCTATGAGCTGTCTAGGCTATGGAAGTCCCTTGAGTTCACCGACTCTGAACTTGTTTAGTCAAGGCCGTGTCACAGTGGAGGTTCCTTCCTCTCTTCAGAGAAAGGCGCCTCTCTTCTTGATGGCCTGTTCCTTCTGCTGGGGTCTTGTTCACCAGGATCTTTCATTTAGATTTTTTTTTTTTTTTTGACAGAGTGGACAGTGAGAGAGAGAGAGAAAGGTCTTCCTTTTGCCGTTGGTTCACCCTCCAATGGCCGCCGCGGTAGGCGCGCTGCAGCCGGCGCACCGCGCTGATCCGAAGGCAGGAGCCAGGTGCTTCTCCTGGTCTCCCATGGGGTGCAGGGCCCAAGCACTTGGGCCATCCTCCACTGCACTCCCTGGCCACAGCAGAGAGCTGGCCTGGAAGAGGGGCAACTGGGACAGGATCGGTGCCCCGACCGGGACTAGAACCTGGTGTGCCGGCGCCGCAAGGCGGAGGATTAGCCTACTGAGCTGCGGAGCTGGCCTAGATTGTTTTTTGACATCGTGTCATGGCTTTCCATGCCTGTGAGACTCTCATGGACCTTTTAGCCAGATCCGAATGTCCCAAGGATTGATTCTGAGGCCGGAGTGCTGTTTTGGGCATTTGTGTTGGCAATATATTTTTAACATCAAGTCTTAAAACTTTTTTTGTAGAGAGGGTAGCTTCAAAAAGCCAAAAGACCATGCGTCCTGTGTCTGTAGTAACTGGCAGATGACACTAGCCAACCCTGGGCCAAGCAGGATGTGGAAATGATCAAGGCCTTTTTATTGTCTCCTCGCAGTTTGACATTTCCTGAAGACAGCTGCTTTGTGAAGGCTCACACACAGGCTTCGTTATCAGATTGGGGTCTTTGTGACCAGAGCCTCAGTTTCCACATGTGTTGACATTCAGATGGTGACAGCACATGCCGTTACTGCTGTTTGAAGACTATCAGAGACGGTTTTTGACGTGCCGGCTCATCAAGGCTGACCTACATTTCTAGAAATTCTCTTTCCTACATGTGTCCAGTTAGAGGGTGTGGGCCACAAGAGCAATTCCAAGGCACAGGTGAGGTGGTAGCTGTTTTGTAGTTCACACACATGGTTGCTTATTTGCTGGCTCACCTTACTGGGGGATGGGATAGAGACCAGGCCTGCAACTGCTCCACCTTCCTCTGGGTTGCCCTTTGGCTTCTCTAACCCCTGGGCCAGGTGTGTCTGTTTAGCTTTAGGGAGAAGGGCCCTAGCTTCTGCAGGTCACTCGTACCACCTAGATCGGAAACAGAAATTTGACAGAGGATTTTGTCCATCCTTACAGTTCCAGCTTAATTTTGCTGCTTCTACACCCATCTTCTCTTCTTGACAGCCTGCTCTGAGGACTTCACACTCCAGCATCATATCTGATGAAAACCAGCTCTCACAATTGCATAAAATCAAGACTCTGCAACTATTCCCTTTCTGTATTATAGTGGTCTGGTTCTTCCAGAACCAGAAACAGTACCTGAAACAGTACCTCCCTCATATTATTGTTTCAACATAAGGCTTGCAAAGCACATAGCACAGGGCCTGGCCTATCTCAAGTGTTGATAAAATTGGACATTTAACACAAATTTAAGTCCTATACCTAACCTTGAGCCTGGCATATAGCAGATGCTAATTCAAAACACTTGTTGGGTGTTTTTGGTCACAAGAAAGAGAAACACGACTATATGTGGCAATACATGGGAGTTGAGGGGGAGGCAGTAGAATTAGTTGAGTAATAGAACATCTATATTTAAGAATACCGTTTTAAAAAAATGTAATTTATCATTTCAAGTTTCTTGCATGATCACCTAGGACAACATCAGACACTCAATTTAAATACTGCCTGAGTATGTTTCTTGGGATAGCTTTGCTTTTGCTACTACCATAGACACACACAGAGATAATATTTAACCTACTGTCTGGGTGACCGGTGACCCACTCAAGTTGGCAAATACAACTGATATTCACATGCACTGTTTTTGACCCCTCTGGTCACCAGCTCCTTTCCTTCCATCTGCCATTCCCTTATTTCAGTGCACCTAATTGTTGAGAACTCAGTTCCTTTGGTGTCTTTTTTTCCCCTTTCCTGGCTTTATATCCTCCCTCTTCCAGTCTGGACTTCCTGGTCTACTATTTGGCTACTTTCAATGTCTCTGTCCCTTTAACTTTCTGTGATTTCTGGTAGCCTTCTTGGTCCCTGCTTCACAAGCTGTTGAGAACACCAAGGAAATAATACATGCATGCATTATTGTCTGGGATGGGTTTGGGATCTCAGATCCCTCCCCAGAACCACACCTCAACCTAATGCAGTCTGACTTCACCCTCCACACTAGCAATGTCAGACCTTCCCCATCACACCACTTCCTTCTTCATTCTGAGCAGATAACTTGTTTCCTAGTTCACAGAGGGAAATACTCTCCACTTCTTGTATCCTGCTTCTCCAAGATGCACACACCCGAATCTAACTCCAGTGGTGCTTTCCTCTGACTTTCTGCCAGTGGGAATGAGGACAATGATCCCTGCTCCTGGTGCAGGCTGAGGGTTCCCTCAGTGCTCTGCTCCATTTCTTCTAGGCCGATCAAGAACTTTACTCCATAAACTTTATTGTTCATTTATCTTCAGTATTTTCCTTTTAATGGCAACATCCAACACAGGAGCAGCTAATATTTATCAAATATTTATGATGGATTAGTCACTGTGTAATTGTTATTATCTCCACCTTACAAATGAGTAGTCGGGGAACATACTTAGCTGCCTATGGCTTCTATGTGGCCCTGGGAGTCAACCTTACTGCCCGACTCCAGAACCTGAGTCTTGATGACTACCGTATACTGCCTTACACATGCTGTTTCATTTCCTACACGCATATTCAAAGCAAAAACTCCAAACCCTTTCTTCCAACTTTCAGCTACTTTCCTATTTCTTTCTCACACATATTTCTTGAGAGCTTTTATTACAAAATGTAATTTCCGTTTCTTCATCTTCAACCAATTCCAGAAGTCTGCTGAAACCCAGGCACCCACGCTGCATTGAGATTTCAGTCCTGAATGTTTTGATGTCTCTGTGGTCCTTGATGTCCTTTTTTTTTTTTCATTTAAACTTTTATTTAATGAATACAAATTTCTAAAGTACAGCTAGCTTATGGGTTACAATGGCTTCCCCCCTCCCATAAATTCCCTCCCACCCGCAACCCTCCCCTTTCCCACTCCCTCTCCCCTTCCATTCACATCAAGATTCATTTTCAATTCTCTTTATGTACAGAAGATCAGTTTAGTATATATTAGGTCATGATTTCAACAGTTTGCCCCCACATAGTAACACAAAGTGAAAAAAATACTGTTGGAGTACTAGTTATAGCATTAAATAACAGAGTACAGCACATTAAAGACAGAGATCCTACTTAATATTTTTTTAAAAAATTTTCTATGCCATTTCCAATTTAACACCAGGTTTTTTTTTTTTCATTTCCAATTCTCTTTATATACAGAAGATCGATTCAGTATATAATTAGTAAAGATCTCATCAGTTTGTACCTACACAGACACACAAAGTGTAAAAATACTGTTTCAGTACTAGTTATAGCATCACTGCACATTAGACAACACATTAAGGACAGATCCCACATGGGATATAAGTACACAGTAACTCCTGTTGCTGAGTTAACAATTTGACACTCCAGTTCATGGCGTTAGTAATCTCCCTAGGCTCTAGTCATGAGTTGCCAGGGCTATGGAAGCCTTTAGAGTTCGCCGACTTCGATCTTATTCCGATAGGGTCATAGTCAAAGTGGAAGTTCTCTCCTCCCTTCAGAGAAAGGTACCTCCTTCTTTGATGGCCCTGTTCTTTCCACTGGGATCTCACTCACAGAGATCTTTCATTTAGGTCTTCTTCTTTTTTTTTTTTTTCTTTTCCATGGTATCTTGGCTTTCCATGCCTACAATACTCTCATGGGCTCTTCAGCCAGATCCGAATGCCTTAAGGGCTGATTTTGAGGCCAGAGTGTTGTTTAGGACATCTGCCATTCTATGAGTCTGCTGTGTATCCCACTTCCCATGTTGGATCGTTTTCTAACTTTTTGATTCTATCAGTTAGTATTAGCAGACACTTGTCTTGTTTGTCTGATCCCTTTGACTCTTAGACCTATCCGAGCCATCAATTGTGAACTGAAATTGATCACTTGGACTAGTGAGATGGCATTGGTACATGCCACCTTGATGGGATTGTATTGGAATCCCCTGGCACATTTCTATCTCCACCATTTGGGGCAAGTCCGATTGAGCATGTCCCAAATTGTACATCTCTTCCCTCTCTTTTTCCATTCTTAAATTTAACAGGGATCACTTTTCAGTTAAAATTTAAAGACCAAGACTAATTGTGTGTTAATTACAGAGTTCAACCAATAGTACTAGAACAACAACTGCAGCAACAACAACAAATACTAAAAAGGATAAAGTCTTATATTGTACATCTAGAGTCAGGACAAAAGCTGATCAGGTCATTGTTTCTTATAGTGTCCCTTTCACTTAACAGGTTTCCCCTTTGGTGCTCAGTTGTCACCGACCAGGGAAAACATATGATATTTGTCTCTTTGGGACTGGCTTAATTCACTCAGCATGATGTTTTCCAGATTCCTCCATCTTGTTGCAAATGACCGGGTTTCATTGTTTCTTACTACTGTATAGTATTCTATGGAGTACATGTCCCATAATTTCTTTATCCAGTCTACTGTTAATGGGCATTTGGGTTGGTTCCAGGTCTTAGCTATTGTGAATTGAGCTGCAATAAACATTAATGTGCAGATGGCTTTTTTATTTGCCAAATTAATTTCCTTTGGGTAAATTCCAAGGAGTGGGATGGCTGGGTCGTATGGTAGGGTTATGTTCAGGTTTCTGAGGAATCTCCAGACTGACTTCCATAGTGGCTTTCCCAGTTTGCATTCCCACCAACAGTGGGTTAGTGTCCCTTTTCCCACATCCTCTCCAGCATCTATTGTTGGTAGATTTCTGAATGTGAGCCATTCTGACCTTGGTGAGGTGAAACCTCATTGTGGTTTTGATTTGCATTTCTCTGATTGCTAGTGATCTTGAACATTTTTTCATGTGTCTGTTGGCCATTTGTATTTCCTCTTTTGAAAAATGTCTACTGAGGTCCTTGGCCCATCTCTTAAGTGGGTTGTTTGTTTTGTTGTTGTGGATTTTCTTGATTTCTTTGTAGATTCTGTTTATCAACCCTTTATCTGTAGTATAGTTTGCAAATATTTTTTCCCATTCTGTCGGTTGCCTTTTCACTTTCCTGAGTGTTTCTTTTGAAGTACAGAAACTTCTCAATGTGATGCAATCAGAAATGTTAATTTTGGTTTTGACTGCCTGTGCTCCTGGGGTCTTTTCCAAGAAGTCTTTGCCTGTGCCTTTATCTTGCAGGGTTTCTCCAATGCTCTCTAATAATTTGATGGTTTCGGGTTGTAGATTTAAATCTTTAATCCATGTTGAGTGAATTTTTGTTTAAGGTGAAAAGTATGGGTCTTGCTTCAAGCTTCTGCACATGGAAATCCAATTTTCCCAGCACCATTTATTGAATAGGCTGTCCTTATTCCAGGGATTAGTTTTGGATCTTTGATCAAAAATAAGTTGGCTGTAGATGTTTGGATTGATTTCTGGTGTTTCTATTCTGTTCCATTGGTCTATCCATCTGTTTCTGTACCAGTACCATGCTGTTTTGATAACAACTGCCCTGTAGTATGTCCTGAAATCTGGTATTGTGATGCCTCCAGCTTTGTTTTTGTTGAACACGATTGCTTTAGCTATTCGAGGTCTTCTGTGTCTCCATATGAATTTCAGCATTATTTTTTCCAGATCTGAGAAGAATGTCTTTGGTATCTTGATTGATATTGCATTGAATCTATAAATTGCTTTTGGGAGAATAGGCAATTTGATGATATTGATTCTTCTAATCCATGTGCATGAAAGATTTCTCCATTTTTTGGTATCCTCTTCTATTTCTTTCTCTAAAGTTTTTTAGTTTTCATCGTAGAGATCTTTAACGTCCTTGGTTAAGTTTATTCCAAGGTATTTGATTGTTTTTGTAGCTATTGTGAATGGGATTGATCTTAGAAGTTCTTCCTCAGCCGTGGCATTGCCTGTGTATACAAAGACTGTTGATTTTTGTGCATTGATTTTTTTATCCTGCTACTTTGCCAAACTCTTCGATGAGTTCCAGTAGTCTCTTAGTAGAGTTCTTTGGGTCCCCTAAATAAAGAATCGTATCATCTGCAAAGATGGATAGTTCTTCCTTCCCAATTTGTATCCCTTTAATTTCTTTTTCTTGCCTGATGGTTCTGGCTAAAACTTCCAGAACTATGGTGAATAGCAGTGGTGAGAGTGGGCATCCCTGTCTGGTACCAGATCTCAGCGGAAATGCTTCCAACTTTTCCCCATTCAATAGGATGTTGGCCATGGGTTTTTCATAAATTGCTTTGATTGTATTGAGGAATGTTCCTTCCATACCCAGTTTGCTTAGAGTTTTCATCATGAAAGGGCGTTGTATTTTATCAAATGCTTTCTCTGCGTCTATTGAGAGAATCATATGGTTTTTCTTCTGCAGTCTGTTAATGTGGTGTATTACGTTGATTGTTTTGCGGACGTTGAACCATCCTTGCATACCAGGGATAAATCCCACTTGGTCTGGGTGGATGATCTTTCTGATGTGTTGTTGCATTCTATTGGCCAGAATTTTATTGAGGATTTTTGCATCTATGTTCATCAGGGATATTGGTCTGTAATTCTCTTTCAATGCTGCATCTTTTTCCGGCTTAGGAATTAAGGTGATGCTGGTTACATAGAAAGAATTTGGGAGGATTCCCTCTTTTTCGGTTGTTTTGAATAGTTTGAGAAGAATTGGAGTTAGTTCTTCTCTAAATGTGTGGTAGAACTCAGCAATGAATTCATGTGGTCCTGGGCTTTTCTTTGTTGGAGGGCCTTTATTACTGATTCAAATTCTGACTCTGTTATGGATCTGTTTAGGTTTTCTATGTCTTCCTGGCTCAATTTAGGTAGATTGCATGTGTCCAGGAATCTATCCATTTCTGATAGATTTCCCTGTTTGCTGGCATACAACTCTTTGTAGTAATTTCTGATGATGATGCTTTTTTATTTCTGTGGTGTCTGTTGTTACATTTCCTTTTTCATCTCTGATTTTATTGATTTGGGTATTTTCTCTTCTTTTTTTAGTTAGTTGAGCCAATGGGGTGTCAATTTTGTTTATTTTTTCAAAAAACCAGCTCCTCGTTTGGCTGATTTTTTATAATTTTTTTGGATACAATCCTGTTGATTTCTTCTCTGATTTTAATTATTTCTCTTCTCCTACTGGGTTTGGGTTTGGGTTTGGTTTGCTGCAGATTTTCTAATCCTTGAGATGACTTGAAAGCTCATCTATTTGGTGCCTTTCCAATTTCTTGATGTAGGCACCTATTGATATAAACTTTCCTCTTAACACTGCTTTTGTTGTATCCCATAGGTTTTGGTATGTTGTGCTGTTATCCTCATTTACTTCCAGAAAATTTTTGATTTCTCTTTTAATTTCTTCTATGACCCATTGTTCATTCAGGAGCATGTTGTTCAATCTCCATGTGTTTGCATGTGCTCTAGGGATTCCCGAGTTGCTAATTTCCAATTTCATTCCTTTGTGGTCTGAGAAGCTACATGGTAAGATTCTAATTCTTTTGAATTTGCTGAGACTTGCTTTATGGCCTAGTATGTGGTCAATCCTAGAGAAAGTTCCATGTACTGCTGAGAAGAATGTAAAGTATTTAGATGTAGGATGAAATGTTCTGTAGATATCTGTTAGATCCATTTGTCATTTAAATCTACTGTCTCCTTGTTGATCTTCTGTCCTGTTGATCTGTCTATCTCTGAGAGTGGAGTATTGAAGTCCCCCAGTACTATTGTATTGGGGTCTAAGTCTCCCTTTAAGTCCCTTTACAAGTCTTTTAAATAAGCTGGTGCCCTGTAATTAGGTGCATATACATTGATAATCATTATATCTTCCTGTTGAATGCATCCCTTAATCATTATATAGTGCCCCTCTTTTTCTCCTCTAACAGTTTTTGTGGTAAAGTCTATGTTGTCCGATATTAAGATGGCTACGCCCGCTCTTTTTTCATTTCTGTTGGCATGGTATAGATTTTTCCAGCCTTCACTTTCAGTCTGTATGCATCATTGTTGGAAAGATGAGTTTTTGTAAGCAGCAAAAAGATGGGTTTTGTTCCTTAACCCAATTAGGCAATCGGTGTCTTTTTAACTGGACAGTTCAAGCCATTAACATTCAATGTGACTATTGAGAAGGAGTAACTTTGCCCTGCCATTTGCCAAAGTTATTTTCTAATATATGGTTTGAGATTCCTGTGATCTTTTGCTGTGAGGTTTCCTTCCTTTATTTTCTTTCATGTTGGTGACCGTGTTTCTGTATGTAACACATCTTTAAGCATCTTTTGCAGGGCTGGATGAGTGGCGACAAATTCTTTCAATTTCTGTTTGCTGTGAAAGGTCTTTATTTCACCTTCATTCACAAATGAGAGTTTTGCAGAATATAATATTCTGGGCTTGCAGTTTTTCTCTTTGTACCTGGGCTATATCTCACCATTCTCTTCCTAGCTTGTAGGGTTTCTGATGAGAAGTCAGCTGTGAGTCTAATTGGAGATCCTCTGAGAGTAATCTGGCATTTCTCTCTTGCACATTTTAGGATCTTTTCTTTGTGTTTCACTGTGATGAGTTTGATTACTACGTGTCGTGGTGAGGATCTCTTTTGGTCATGTTTATTAGGGGTTCTATGAGCTTCCTGTACTAGGATGTCTCTGTCCTTCTCCAAACCTGGGAAATTTTCTGCTAGTATCTCACTAAAATGCCTTCTAATCCTTTCTCCCTCTCCATGCCTTCAGGAACTCCTAGAACCTGAATGTTGGGTTTTTTAATAGTATCCTGTAGATTCCTGACAGTATTTTTTAGATTTCTGATTTCTTCTTCTTTTCTTTGATTTGACTGTTTCCTTTCCTGTTCTCTGTCTTCTAATTCCGATATTCTCTCTTCTGCTTCACCCATTCTGTTTTTAAGGCTCTCTAATGTGTTTGTCATTTGATCTATTGAGTTCTTCATTTAATTATGGTTTCTTGTCACTATCACAGTTTCATGTTCTATTAGTTGTTTCATTTCATTTTGATTCCTCCTTAATACTTAATTTTCACAAGAGAGATTTTCTATCTTGTCCATTAAGGATTTCTGTAGTTCAAGAATTTGTTTTTGAGAACTTCTTAATGTTCTTATCAATTTTTTGAGATCTGCTTCTTGCATTTCCTCTATCTCTTCATCTTCATAATCTTGCATTGGTGTGTCTTGTTCACTTAGGGGCATCATAGTGTCTTCCTTGCTTTTGTTACCTCGGGTTCTATGTTTGTTGTTTGGCATGTTGGAGATAATTTATTTATTTATTTATTTATTTATTTTTTTTGCTGTGGTGTTTTTTTTCTCATTATACTATGCCTCTAAGTGGGCTGTCTGCTTTGATGGATCCTTAGAGGCTGTGATGGGTGTGGCCAGAGAGCTCTGCTTGATTCTTCAGCTTTAAGGCTGTGCAAAAAGTGACTTACCCAGATTGTTCACTTCCTTGCTCCTTGCTGAATATCTCTCTTTCTCTTTTTTTTTTTTTTTGACTCAGTTGGGACGTAATTGGGCACAGGTGAGTGGAATTGAGGGTAGTTGAAATCTGGCCTCTGTGAGTATTCGTTTGATCTACCCCTGGGACCACACAAAGAGTTTATGCAGCCCTCAATGTGTTCTCAAGTTTCACCATAGACCCAAAGTTACTGAGTTTGTGTACTCGTTGCCATTTTACATATGTAAAATGGTGCCTGCTCTTTGTTTTGCTCAAGTGGAGAGAGAGGCCTCTGCCTTTCCTCACCAATGTCTGGGTTTCTGAGGCTTTTGTCTTACCTCTGGTTCCCGCACTGGCGAGATTCTGTGGCTCGGCTCCCGTGGTGGGGTTTCCACGCAGTGGGCTCCCTGTAGGTCCTCTGTGTCACATCCACTAGATCCGGAAGCGTTTCCTCTGCAGTTTTTTTCTTGAGTCTTTTCCTGAGGCTACAGTAATTCCACTTTTATGAAACTAAATTTTCCCAGACTATCGGCACACGTCCTCACTATCCGCCATCTTGGCTCCGCCCCTCCTTGGTGTCCTTGAACACTGTTTGTCCAATTCCCTCCTGCCTTAGATTTCTCATGGTTTCCTTCCTAGGTCTCTAGCTTCTCCTCATTTGCCTTTTTCAGTTCTTCACCTTTGTCCTTGACCTTCTCTTAATAGTTCTTTCTTGGACTTCCATTGGTTTTCAAATCTTCTTACCTCTTGTAAGTTTCCTTGGTTGAGTTAATCTTTTCACAGTGCTATCCTTAAATAAATACTATGCTGATTATGCCCAAACAAATACTTCTGGCCCAGATCTCTGCCTTGAGCTCCAGCTGCATTCATGAAACTTCTGGCAGGAGATTTTGTTGCCCATAAGCCTGAGTCATCCTCTTGGTGGGGTTGGTGGACCAGGGAAATTCTACATAAGGAAGATAGACTGACTGTTTGATGAAAGGTTGGGAAGCTGGAGAGAACCAATGACAATGTTAGATTAACGTGTGATCTGTTAGAAACAGAAAGACAAAGGTTTAGGATGACTTGCAAACCTGCAATTGGCCTGGCCACAAGGAAATGATACGTTACATGATAGTAAGGATCCTGATTAAGACAGGCTCCAGAGAGAGCCCAAAATGAACATGTATAAAACTGTGGTGGTCCCTTTCCATTTGGAAACTGCTCTTTGTCTCGTTATCTTTGAGTCAGTGAATTGTCATATTATCCAACTGTTCACTCAAGCCAGATCCTGGATTGCTTGCTTTTTGTGGATTCCTGCATCAAATTAGTCTGTATGCCCTGTAATTAAATTTCCTAACTATTTTTCAATTTCATTCAGTTCTCTTTCTCTTTCATCACTTCTACTGAATTAAATCAAGCCATCACCTTCATTTGTCTAGACTCTTTCACATGCCTTTTGACTGATTGCAGACTTGCTAGCTGTCCTGGAATGACCCATCTACAATGTGAATGTGAACACGTTACTCCCTCCACCTGTTTGAAATCCTTCAGCTAGTCTTATAGGCCACTGAATAAAACTCAAATTCTTCAGCAAGGCTTGTAAAGCTTTTCCTTACCTGGCTCTTGACATCACTCTCCAGTTTCATTATTTCTTTTAAAAAAGATGTATTTGTTTGAAAGGCAGAGTTACAGAGAGAGGGAGAGACAGAAAGAGACAGATTTCTATCCACTGGTTCACTCCTCAAATTGGCACATTGGCCAGGGCTGGGCCAGGCCAACGCCAGGAACTTGGAACTCCATCCAGACCTCCCATGTGGGTGCAGAGGCCCATGGACTTTGGCCTTGTTCTGCCGCCTTCCAAGGCCCATTAGTAGGGAGCTGGCTCTGAAGTGGAGCAGCCGGGACTCAAACTGGTTCACATATGGGATGCCAGAATTGCAGGCAGTAGCATAACCTGCTGGGTCACAATGCAAGCCCCTCCAGATTATATATCTTTCCAATCCCATCCAAATACTCAAAACCTAAACTAATGGGATGCTTCAGTTCTCCAGCATTCCCACTCTCACTTGCCATCATTTTGCCTGGATGTTCTTCTGGTTTTATAGCTTGGTTATCTCTTCACATTACTACGATACATTACCTCCCCCTGGAAGCCTTTCTGACCTGAAATCCTAGATTAGGGATTCCTCATTGTACAGCCCAAAAAAACTATGGACTATAGATGTTCTCCTCCATACTGTAAGCCCTTGGAGAGCAGGGACTGGTTTATATTTATTTGTAAATATCCACAAGTGAGCATAGAGCTTTTTACTTTGTGGAAGCCGACAGTAGTTCATCCATTGATGTAATCTGATTGGCTCATTTCTTTCATCTTTTTTTTTTTTATTTTTTTATTTTTTTTTCTTTTTTATTTTTTTTTTTGACAGGCAGAGTGGACAGTGAGAGAGAGAGACAGAGAGAAAGGTCTTCCTTTTGCCGTTGGTTCACCCTCCAATGGCCGCCGCGGTAGCGCGCTGCGGCCGGCGCACCGCGCTGATCCGATGGCAGGAGCCAGGTACTTCTCCTGGTCTCCCATAGGGTGCAGGGCCCAAGGACTTGGGCCATCCTCCACTGCACTCCCTAGCCACAGCAGAGAGCTGGCCTGGAAGAGGGGCAACCGGGACAGGATCGGTGCCCCGACCGGGACTAGAACCCGGTGTGCCGGCGCCGCAAGGCGGAGGATTAGCCTGTTGAGCCACGGCGCCGGCCATTTCTTTCATCTTTTAAAACCCTGCTCAGCCAAGCCATCCCTTTCCTAGGTAACACCTTCCCTGTTCCCAGGTAAAATTACATTCTTTACTATATTACTTTTGAACATTGTGCTTACTTCATTTGGATTAATAATAATAATATCAGTTAAACACTTGCTCACATACTCAGCCCTACGCTAATTGCTTTAGTGTTGACTGTTGACATTATTGCCTTTAATCTTTACAACACACCTATTGTTGTGGCTTGAATGTGGCTCGTTTTCTTCAATGTAATGGTATTGAAAGCTTGTTATAGATTGAGCAGGATTTGGCTTTTCAAACTAATGTAGATGCTTAAATCCAGAAGTGTTAATGGTTAATGGATTAACACTAATAGCTGATGGATTAGGATAGAAGCTTGATCCATTATAGTGTCTATAGGAAGGGCCTCTGGGAAATGATTGGGTTGAATTAGGTTGCTAGGGTTGAGCCCATGATTGAATCTTGATTACTTTTTTTCCCAAAGAAACCTTTTATTTAATGAGTACAAATTTCTTAAGTACAACTTTAGGAATATCTTGATTCTTCCCACCATACCTGCCCTCCCACCCCATTTCTTCCTCCCTCTCCAGTTCCCTGTCCCATTATCCATTAAGAAAAAAATAAACTGTTCCTCAACAGTCAAGACAAGGGCTATTCAAGTCATTGTTTCTCAAAGTGTCAATTTCACTTCTACAGATTTCCTTTTAGGTGCTCTATTAGTTATCACAAATCACAGAGAACATATGGTATTTATCCCTTTGAGATTGGCTTATTTCACTAAGTTTGATGTTTTCCAGATTCTCCCATTTTGTTGCAAATGACTGGATTTCATGTATTCCATAGAATACATGTCCAATAATTACTTTAGTTTTCAGTTGTTTGGCATTTAGTTTGATTCCATCTTTTAGCTATTATGAACTGAGCTGCAATAAACATGGAGGCGCAGATAACTCTTTTATTTACTGTTTTCCCTTGAATAAATTCCCAGAAGAGGGATTGCTGAGTCATATGATAGGTCTATATTCAGATTTTGAGGTATATCCATTCTTTCTTCCATAGTGGTTTTACCAGTTTACATTTCCACCAACAGTGGGATTAGGGCCGGCGCCGCGGCTCAATAGGCTAATCCTCCACCTTGCGGTGCTGGCACACTGGGTTCTAGTCCCGGTCAGGGAGCAGGATTCTATCCCGGTTGCCCCTCTTCCAGGCCAGCTCTCTGCTGTGACAAGGGAGTGCAGTGGAGGATGGCCCAAGTGCTTGGGCCCTGCACCCCATGGGAGACCAGGAGAAGCACCTGGCTCCTGCCATCGGATCAGCGCAGTGCGCGGGCCACAGCGCGCCTACTGCAGCGGCCATTGGAGGGTGAACCAACGGCAAAAGGAAGACCTTTCTCTCTATCTCTCTTTCTCACTGTCCACTCTGCCTGTCAAAAACAAACAAACAAACAAACAAAAAACAAAACAAAAAAAACAGTGGGATTAGGATAACTTTTTCCCTACATCCTTGCCAGCATTGGTTGTCTGTTGATTTCAGTATGTAAGTCATTCTAACTGGGGTGAGGTGAAACCTCATTGTGGTTTTGATTTGCATTTCCCTGATGGCTAGTGATTCTAATCATTTCTTCATGTGTCTGTTGTGTCTTCTTTTAAAAACAGTCTGTTTAAGTCCTTTGCCCATTTCTTCACTGGGTTGGTTGTTTTGTTGTTGTGGAGTTTCTTTATCTCTTTATATATTCTAGTTATAAATCCTTTATCAGTTGCATAGTTTGCAAATAATTTTCCATTCTTTTGATTGCCTCTTCACTTTGCTGAGTGTTCCTTTGCAGTACAGAGGCTTCTCAATTTGATATAATCCCATTTGTTAATTTTGGCTTTGATTGCCTGTTCCTCTGGGGTCTTTCCCAAGAAGTCTTTGCCTGTGCCAATGTCTTGCAAGGTTTCCCCAATGTTCTCTAACAATTTCATGGTTTCAGGTTATAGATTTAGGTTTTTAATAATTTTGAGTGGATTTTTATGTAAGATAAAAGGTAGGGGTCCTGCTTCATACTTATGCATATGGAAATCCAGTTTTTTTTTTTTTTTTTGACAGGCAGAGTTAGAGAAAGAAAGGTCTTCCTTCCATTGGTTCACCCCCCAAATGGCCACTATGGCCGGCGCGCTGCAGCGATCTGAAGCCAGGAGCTTCCTCCTGGTTTCCCATGCGGATGCAGGGCCCAAACACTTGGGCCATCCTCCACTGCCTTCCCGGGCTACAGCAGAGAGCTGAACTGGAAGAAGAGCAACCAGGACAGAATCCGGCATCCCAACCGGGACTAGAACCTTGGGAGCTGGCGCCGCAGGCAGAGGATTAACCTAATGAGCTGCAGGTGCTGGTCGGAAATCCAGTTTTCTTAGCGCCATTTGTTTAACAGACTATCCTTGCTCCAGGGATTGGTTTAGCTCCATGATCAAATATAAATTTGTTATAGCTTTTTGATTGACTTTTGGTTTTTCTGTTCTGTTCCATTGGTCTATAAATCTGTTTTTGTACCAGTACCGGCTATTTTGACTATAACTGCCTTGTAGTTGCCTTGAAATCCGATATTGCGATGCCTCCGGCTTTGTTTTTGTTGTATAAGGTTGCTTTAGTTATTGGAGGTCTCCTGTGTTTCCAAATGAATTTCAGCATTTTTTTTTTATCTGAGAAGAATGTCTTTGGTATTTTGATCGGTATTGCATTGAATCTGTAAGTTACTTTTGGAAGAATAGACATTTTGATGACATTGATTCTTAAAATCCATGAACATGGATGATTTTTCCAAATTAATGTCTTCTATTTATTTCTTTAACATTTTGTAATTTTCATATTAGAGGTGTTTGACATTCTTAGCTAAATTTATTTCAAGGTATTTGATTTTTTTTTTTTTTTTGCTACCGTGAATGGTATTGACTTAGAAGTTCTTTCTCAACCATGGCATTGTCTTTGTATACAAAGGCTGTTGATTTTTTTTTTAACATTTATTTAATGAATATAAATTTCCAAAGTACAGCTTATGGATTACAATGACTTTCCCTCCCCATAACTTCCCTCCCACCTGCAACCCTCCCCTTTCCTGCTCCTCCCCTTCCATTCACATCAAGATTCATTTTCAATTCTCTTTATATACAGAAGATCAGTTTAGTATATATTAAGTAAAGATTTCAACAGTTTGCACCCACATAGCAACACAAAGTGAAACATACTGTTTGAGAACTAATTATAGCATTAAATCACAATGTACAGCACATTAAGGACAGAGATCCTACATGAGGAGTAAGTGCAGAGTGACACCTGTTGTTGACTTAGCAAATTGACACTCTTGTTTATGGCATCAGTAATCACCCTAGGCTCTTGTCTTGAGTTGCCAAGGCTATGGAAGCCTTTTGAGTTCACTGACTCTGATCATATTTAGACAAGGTCATAGTCAAAGTGGAAGTTCTCTCCTCTGTTCAGAGAAAGGTACCTCCTTCTTTGATGACCTGTTCTTTCCACTGAGATCTAGCTTGCAGAGATCTTTCATTTAGGTTTTTTTTTTTTTTTTTTTTTTTTTCCCAGAGTGTCTTGGCTTTCCATGCCTGAAATACTCTCATGGGCTTTTCAGCTGGATCTGAATGCCTTAAGGGCTGATTCTGAGGCCAGAGTGCTATTTAGGACATCCACCATCCTATGAGTCTGCTGTTTATCCCGCTTCCCATGTTGGATCATTTTCTCCCTTTTTTATTCTATAGGTTAATATTTGCATACACTATTCTTGTTTATGTGATCCCTTTGACTCTTAGTCCTATCATTATGATCAATTGTGAACAGAAATTGATCACTTGGACTAGTGAGATGGCATTGGTGCATGCCACCTTGGTGGGATTGAATTGGAATCCCCTGGTATGTTTCTAACTCTGCCGTCTGGGGCAAGTCAGCTTGAGCATGTCCCAAATTGTGCATCTCTTCCCTCTCTTATTCCCACTCTTATATTTAACAGGGATCACTTTTCAGTTAAGTTTCAACACTTAAGAATAACTGTGTATTAATTACAGAATTCAATAGTATTAAGTAGAACAAACAAAACAAAATACTAAGAGGGATAAAGTATTAAGTTGTTCATCAAGAGTCAGGGCAAGGGCTGATCAAGTCACCGTTTCTCATAGTGTCCATTTCACTTCAATAGGTTTCCTTTTTTGGTGCTCGGTTAGTTGTCATCGATCAGGGAGAACATATGATATTTGTCCCTTTGGGACTGGCTTATTTCACTCAGCATGATGTTTTCCAGATTCCTCCATTTTGTTGCAAATGACCGGATTTCATTGTTTTTTTTTACTGCTGTATAGTATCCTATAGAGTGCATAACCCATAATTTCTTTATCCAGTCTACTGTTAATGGGCATTTGGGTTGATTCCAGGTCTTAGCTATTGTGAATTGAGCTGCAATAAACATTAAGGTACAGATGGCTTTTTTGTTTTCCAAATTAATTTCCTTTGGGTAAATTCCAAGGAGTGGGATGGCTGGGTTGAATGGTAGGGTTACATTCAGGTTTCTGAGGAATCTCCAGTCTGACTTCCATAGTGGCTTAACCAGTTTGCATTCCCACCAACAGTGGGTTAGTGTCCCTTTTCCCCACATCCTCACCAGCATCTTTTGTTGGTAGATTTCTGAATGTGAGCCATTCTCACTGGGGTGAGGTGAAATCTCATTGTGGTTTTGATTTGCATTTCCCTGATTGCTAGTGATCGCAAACATTTTTTCATGTGCCTATTGGCCATTTGGATTTCCTCTTTTGAAAAATGTCTACTGAGGTCCTTGGCCCATCTCTTAAGTGGATTGTTTGTTTTGTTGTTGTGGATTTTCTTGATCTCTTTGTAGATTCTGGTTATTAATCCTTTATCTGTTGCATGGTTTGCAAATATTTTTTCCCATTCTGTTGGTTGCCTCTTCACTCTCCTGACTTTTTCCTTTGAAGTACAGAAACTTCTCAATTTGATGCAATCCCAATAGTTAATTTTGGCTTTGATTGCCTGCACCTATAGGGTCTTTTCTAGAAGTCTTTGCCTGTGCCTTTATCTTGCAGGGTTTCTCCAATGTTCTCTAATAATTTGATGGTGTCAGGTCGCAGATTTAGGTCTTTAATCCATGCTGAGTGGATTTTTGTGTAAGGTGTAAGGTAGGAGTCTTGCTTCATGCTTCTGCATGTGGAAATCGAGTTTCCCCAGTGCCGTTTATTGAATAGACTGTCCTTGCTCCAGGAATTGGTTTTAGACCCTTGATCAAATATAAGTTGGCTGTAGATGTTTGGGTTGATTTCTGGTGTTTTTATTCTGTTCCATTGGTCTATCCATCTGTTTCTGTACCAGTACCATGCTGTTTTGATAACAACTGCCCTGTAGTATGTCCTGAAATCTGGTATTGTGATGCCTCCAGCTTTGTTTTTGTTGTACAAGATTGCTTTAGCTATTCGAGGTCTCCTGCATCTCCATATGAATTTCAGCATCATTTTTTCTAGATCTGAGAAGAATGTCTTTGGTATCTTGATTGGTATTGCATTGAATCTGTAAATTGCTTTTGGGAGAATGGACATTTTGATGTTGATTCTTCCAATCCATGTGCATGAAAGATTTCTCCATTTTTTGGTATCCTCTTCTATTTCTTTCTTTAAGGTTTTGTAATTTTCATCATAGAGATCTTTAACGTCCTTGGTTAAGTTTATTCCAAGGTATTTGATTGTTTTTTGTAGCTATTGTGAATGGGATTGATCTTAGAAGTTCTTCCTCAGCCATGGCATTGCATGTGTATACAAAGGCTGTTGATTTTTGTGCATTGATTTTATATCCTGCTACTTTGTCAAACTCTTCCATGAAATCCAATAGTCTCTTAGTAGAGTTCTTTGGATCCCCTAAATAGTCATATCATCTGCAAAGAGGGATAGTTTGAGTTCTTCCTTCCCAATTTGTATCCCTTTAATTTCTTTTTCTTGCCTGATGGTTCTGGCTAAAACTTCCAGAACTATGGTGAATAGCAGTGGTGAGAGTGGGCATCCCTGTCTGGTACCAGATCTCAGCGGAAATGCTTCCAACTTTTCCCCATTCAATAGGATGCTGGCCATGGGTTTTTCATAAATTGCTTTGATTATATTGAGGAATGTTCCTTCTATACCCAATTTGCTTAGAGTTTTCATCGTGAAAGGGTGATGAATTTTATCAAATGCTTTCTCTGCATCTATTCAGAAAATCATATGGTTTTTCTTCTGCAGTCTGTTAATGTGGTGTATCACATTGGTTGATTTGTGAACATTGAACCATCCCTGCATACCAGGGATAAATCCCACTTGGTCTGGGTGGATGATTTTTCTGATGTGTTGTTGTATTCTATTGGCGAGAATTTTATTGAGGATTTTTGCGTCTATGTTCATCAGGGATATTGTTCTATAATTTTCTTTCAATGCTGCATCTTTCTCTGAGTTAGGAATTAAGGTGATGCTGGCTTCATAGAAAGAATTTGGGAGGATTCCATCTTTTTCGGTTGTTCTGAATAGTTTGAGGAGAAATGGAGTTAGTTTTTCTTTAAAAGTCTGGTAGAATTCAGCAGTGAATCCATCTGGTCCTGGGCTTTTCTTTGTTGGGAGGGTATTTATTACTGTTTCAATTTCTGACTCAGTTATGGGTCTATTTAGGTTTTCTGTGTCTTCATGATTCAATTTAGGTAGATTGCATGTGTCCAGGAATCTATTTCTGATAGATTTCCCTGTTTGCTGGCATACAACTCTTTGTAGTAATTTCTGATGATGATGCTTTTTTATTTCTGTGGTGTTTGTTGTTACATTTCCTTTTTCATCTCTGATTTTATTGATTTGGGTCTTTTCTCTTCTTTTTTTTAGTTAGTTGGGCCAAGGGCATGTCAATTTTATTCATTTTTTCAAAAAACCAGCTCCTCGTTTGGCTGATTTTTTGTAATTTTTTTGGATACAATCCTGTTGATTTCTTCTCTGATTTTAATTATTTCTCTTCTCCTCCTAGATTTGGGTCTGGTTTCTGCAGTTTTTCTAGATCCTTGAGATGACTTGAAAGCTCATCTATTGGTAGGAACCAATTTCTTGATGTAGGCACCTATTGATATAAACTTTCCTCTTAACACTGCTTTTGCAGTATCCCATAAGTTTTTATATGTTGTGTTGTTATCCTCATTTACTTCCAGAAAATTTTTGATTTCTCTTTTAATTTCTTCTATGACCCATTGTTCATTCAGGAGCATGTTGTTCAGTCTCCATGTGTTTGCATACTCTCTAGGCATTCCTGAGTTGCTAATTTCCACCTTCATTCCACTGTGGTCTGAGAAGCTGCATGGTATGATTCTAATTCTTTTAAATTTGCTGAGACTTGCTTTATGGCCTAGCATGTGGTCAATCCTAGAGAAGGTTCCATGCACTGCTGAGAAGAATGTAAAATCTTTAAATGTAGGATTGAAAGTTCTGTAGATATCTGTTAGATCCATTTGGGCAATAGTGTTGATTAAATCTGCTGTTTTCTTGTTGATCTTCTGTCCTGTTGATCTGTCTATTTCTGAGATTGGAGTATTGAAGTCCCCCAGTACTATTGTATTGGAGTCTTATTCTCCCTTGAAGTACCTTAACATACCTATTAAATAAACCAGTGTCCTGTAATTAGGTGCATGTACATTTATAATAGTTACATCTTCCTGTTGAATTGAACCCTTAATCATTAAATAGTCTCCCTCTTTGTCTCTCTTAAGAGTTTTTGTGTTAGTTTATTTTGTCTGATATAATATGGCTACACCTACTTTTTTTCATTTCTGTTGGCATAGAATATCTTTTTCCAACCTTTCACTTTCAGTCTGCGTGCATCTTTGTTGGAAAGATGTGTTTCTTGTAGGTAGCAAATAGATGGGTTTTGCTGCTTAATCCATTCAGCCAGTTTGTAAGGCTGTTGATATTTGTTTATTGATTTTATATCCTGCTACTTTACAAGCTATGCTATGAGTTCCAAAATCTCTTGGTGGAGTCTTTTGGATCCCCTATGTATAGAATCACATCATCTGTAGATAGAGATAGTTTAACTTTCTCTTTCCTAATTTGAATCCCTTTGATTTCTTTTTCTTGCCTAATGGCTCTGACCAAAGCTTCCAGGACTATATTGAATAGGCATGGAGAGAGTCTAGTTCTGGATCTCTGTGGGAATGCTTCCAACTTTTTGCCATTCAATATTGCACTGGTCGTGGGTTTGTCATAAATTGCCTTGACTGTGTTGAAGAATGTTCCTCCTACACCCAATTTGCTTAGAGTTTTCATCATGAAAGGGTATTGTTTTTTATCAAATGCTTTCTCTGCCTCTATTGAGATAATCACATGATTTTTTTTCTTCATTTTGTTAATGTGACGTTTCACATTGATTGATTTGTGAATATTGAACCATCCTTGCATAGCAGGGATTAATCCCACTTGGTCCAGGTAAATGATCTTTCTGATGTGTTGTTGTATTCAACTGGCCAGAATTTTGTTGAGGATTTTTGTGTCTATGTTCATCAGGCAAATTGGTCTGTAGTTCTCTTTCTCTGTTGTGTCTTTTCCAAGTTTATGAATTAAGGTGATGCTGGATTCATTGAAAGAATTTGGAAAGGTTCCCTCCTTTTCAACTGTTTTGAATAACTTAAGAATAAGTGTAGTTAGTTCTTCTTTAAATATCTGGAAGAATTCAGCAGAGAAGCCACCCGGTACTGGGCTTTTCTTTGTTAGGAGGGCTGTTATTACTGATTCAATTTCTGCCTTGGTTATGGGTATGTTTATGTTTTCTGTGTATTCTTGGCTCAATTTAGGTAGGTTGTATGTGTCTAGGAGGCTATCCATTCCTTCTGCATTTCCTAGTTTGTTGGCATATAGTTCATTGTAGTAAATTTCTGATGATTCTTTTTATTTCTGTGGTGTTTTTGTTATATTTCCTTTTTCATCTTAATGTTATTGATTTGGGTCTTTTCTCTCCTTTTTTGGTTATTTGGGCTAATGGTATGTCAATTTTGTATATTTTTTTTTTCAAAAAAGGAGCTCTTCATTTTGTTGATCATTTGTGTATTTTATTATTTTTTTTGGTTTCTATTTTGTTGACTTCTTCTCTAATTTTAATTTCTTTTCTCCCACAAGTTTTGGGTTTGGTTTGATGTTGTTTTTCTAGTTCCTTGAGATGCATTGATAGCTCATTTATTTGATGCCTTTCCAATTTCTTGATGTAGGTATCAATTGCTATAAACTTTCCTGTTAACACTATTTTTGCTGTATCCCTGGTTTCCATAAGTTTTTATTTGTGGTATTGTCAACTTCCTTTGTTTCCAGAAATTTTTTGATTTCTTCTATGACCCACTCTTCATTTAGGAACATGTTGCTCAGTCTCCATGTAAACACATTGCGTGTGTTCTAGATTCCTGAGTTGCTGATTTCCAGCTTCATTGCATTGTGTTCTGAGAAAATGTATGATATGATTTCGCTTTTTTTGAATTTGCTGAGACTTGCTTTATGGCCTAGCATGTGGTCAGTCCTAGAGCAGGTTCCATGCACTGGTGAGAAGAATGTGCATTCTGCAACTGTAGGATGAAACATTCTGTAGCCATCTTTTAGATCCATTTGGTCTATCCTGTCAAATAATTCTGCTCTTTCTTTGCTGATTTTCTGTCTGATCTGTTCATTGCAGAAAGTGGAGTATTGAAATTCCCCATTACTATTGTATTGGAGTCTATGTCTCCCTTTAGGTCTATTAACATTTATTTTAAATAGCCTGGTGCTTTGTAATTAGGTACATATACATTTATAATAGTTATATCTTCCTGTTGAATTGATCCCTTAATCATTACACAGTATCCTTCTTTGTCTCTTTTAATAGTTTTTGTGTTAAAGTCTATTTTGTCTGATATTAGGATGGCAACACCAGCTCTTTTTTGGTTTTTGTTAGCATGGAATATCTTTTTCCACCTTTTTACTTTTAATCTGCATGCATCTTTGTTGGTAAAATGTGATTCTTGTAGGCAGCAAATAGATGGATTTTGTGTTTTAATCCATTCATCCAGTCTGTGTTTTTTAACTGGATAGTTAAAGACATTTACATTCAAGGTGACTACTGATTAAGTAATGACTTTTCTCTGTTTTTTCATAAATATTCCTATTTTTTATTTTGGGCTTCCTTTGTACTTTTACTGGGATATTTCCTTCCTTTATGTTCTTTTCTAGTGATGACCATGTTTTTGTGTTCGTATATGTGCAGCACATCCTTAAGCATCTTCTGCAGTATTGGATGAGTGGTGCTAAATTATTTCAGTTTCTGTTTGTCATAAAAGGCCTTTATTTCACCTTTGTTCATAAATGAGAGCTTTGCAGGGTATAATATTCTGAGTTTAAAGGTTTTTTTTCTCTTTAGACTTGGAATATGTCTTGCCATTCTCTCCTAGTCTGTAGGGTTTCTGATGAGAAGTCCATTGTGAGTCTAATTGGAGATCCTCTGAAAGTAATCCGGCATTTTTCTCATGCACATTTTAGAAACTTTATGTTTTACTATGGAGAGTTTTATTACAATGTGTTGTGGTGAAGATCTTTTCTGGTCATGTCTATTAAAAGTTCTATATGCTTTCTGCACTTGGATGTCCCTTTCTTCAAATTGGGGAAATTTTCTGTTATTTCATTAAATAGGCCTTCTAATCCTTTCTCTCTTTCCAAGCCTTCAGGAACTCCTAGAACCTGTATGTTGAGTCATTTGTTAGTATCCTGTAGATTCCCAACAGTGTTTTTTAGTTTTCTAATTTCTTCTTCTTGTGTTTGGTCTGACTGTATAATTTCCTATGCTTTATCTTCTAAGTTGGGTATTCTTTCTTCTACTTCACTAATTCTGTTGTTAAGACTTTCCACTGCATTTTTTATTGTTCTGTTGAATTTTTCATTTCCAAGATTTCATTTTCTTTTCTCCTTAAGGTCTCAATTTTGTGGGACAAATTTTCTTTCATGTCATGTGTGAATTTCATTGGTTTGTGCTTTTACTTCTAATTACTTCTAAATAATCCTATGAGCAATTATTTGAATTCCATCTGGCATTTCTTCAATCTCATAATCTTCACAATTAGTATTGAAGTGTGTGTTCTTTTGGGGCTGTCATGTTGTCTTCCTTTTTCTTGTTTCTTGAACTGGTGCATTTGTTATTTGGAATTTGTGGAATACTCATTTGTTTCTTCTTCTTCTTCTTCTTTTTTTTTTTTTGCTATGGAGGCTTTTATCTTTGGACTACATCTGAGTGGATTAGTGGAATGTAGACTTTCGGGGAGTATCTAGAGGCATGTGGTGGGTGTGGCTAGGGAGTCCTGTTGGGTGCTCCAGGTTGGAGGGCGTGTCTGAGGTGACACACCCAGGTTTGGCATGGTAAATCTTTTTTTTTTTTTTTTAATCAGAGGGGACGTTTCTATTTCTCTGATGGTGTAGACTCTGCTGAGATCCTTTCCTTGAAGGAAACCAGTGCTTGGGTGTTAGCCCCCAGTGAGTATATTATTTGTCTGCTCTGCTACAAGGACCCACACAAAGAATCTGTGTAGTCTTCAGTGTAAGCTCAGATTCCCCAGCAATGTCCCTCTCCAGGTAACCATGAAGCTCTGATCATGTGGAGCCTTCACAGTGACTGCCCAATGTCTCAGGCACACCCTGAGTCCTCCCATGCAGCCTCTATGTTTTCACAGTTCCAGCACAGAAGCCTCCCACAGTCACAAGCACCCAGCCCCTATCTTTTCTCCCTATCAGACTCAGGAGTCTCTGCTTGGCTGGTTGCTGAGCATGGACACAAGCTGGCACAGTTGTTACACATGTCCAAAATGGCACCTGCTCTCTGGCAACTTGTTACAGGACACCATTGCAGGATGATAGGGGAGAGAGAAAATGCCCTCCCCCATTTGTTTTTTTCTAGTTTGGCAGGTAGACCATTCCCCATGGACCTCCATGCCACATTCCCTCTAGGTCTTTCTGCAGCTTTTTCACCAGCATCTTGGGCTGCTATAGTCTAGTCTCATCTCACTGTCCAGCATTGGTGCAGAGGCTCGCAGCTGCTGGGGTCCAAAGTTGTGCACATCCTTGCCCTCCACGTGGGTCCACGTGGGTCCTGCAATTTATGTAGAGTTTCCTCTGCTGTTTTCTCCCTAATTCTTCCCTAGACTGCACTCTTTCCACTGTTTTTAAACTATCTTCTCCTAGACTAGAGCATCAAACTCCCTCCCCACTCCTCCATTTTAATCCAATCACATGATTACTTTAAAAGGAGAGAGACTGACCCCCCCCCCCCCAAGTGAGTAGTAGAATGTGGCCTCTGTGTCTCTTGGCTTTCTGGCTCACCCAGTGATCATTCCTCCACCCACACTCTGCCATTGTCAACCTCTACCAGATGCCGGACTAATGAGATCATTTGGTGTTGCACTGTGAACCCACAAATGGTGAACTGAAATAAATGCTTTCTTTTGCAAGAAGCTCCTCTCAGAAATTTTAAATTAACAAGCAGTTGACTAATTCAAAGGTGATGGATCTTTTAAAAGTGGGGCTTGGTAGCAGGTGCTTAGGTCATGGGGATACCACTCTCTGAAGAGAGTTATATAGTTCTTCCAGGACTTGGTAAATTCTTTCAAAAACAAGTTATTGTAAAATGAGACTACCCCATATGCTTGGCCACCCTTCACACTGCCAGTTTTCTGTCTGCTTCTTTGCCATGTTGCTAGACAGGAGGGGACCCTTGCTAGGTTGCTAGTGCAATATTATTTAGACTTTCAACCATAAGAAGCATGAAACAAATAAACCTCTTGACTTTATATGTTACCCAGGCTCAGGATTTTGTTATAGCTGCTGAAAATGGAATAGGAAGTTATTGAGGAAAAAACCTCAGGTTTCAGTGTGTTGTATCAGGTACAGGGCATATGGCATGAATTAAGCAGACTGGGCCTCTGCCTTTTTGAAATTAAATGTCCAGTGGAAGGGATGGGCATTAAATTTCTGTTGTTCACAAACAAAAGCGGAAAGAAGAATTTCTTTAGAGTTTACTATTGGTCAGTCACTCCTGTAAGTGCAATACATGTGTCACTTTATGTCATTCTTATAAAACCCCTACAAAATAGGTATCATTATCCACCACTTTACAGGAGCTAATGCCACAGCTTGGTGATGCTTGAGTGAAAGCCAGGAAATTGTTAGTTCCTCCCTGTCTGTGAGAAAGAAGGTCCTAATGAAATAGAGAATGGCAACCAACTATGTCTGCCTCAATTTATTTAATTCTGACATTAAAACTGGAATGTGCCATTATTTCACTATTATAGGTGGGAAAATTGAAGTTTCATTAGGAAAATATATTGATCAAGATGAAATAGCTAGTATTTGGGAGAATTAGAGTAAGTCTTGGTCATTTTGATTCTAAAGCTCCTGTCATTCGTGTGGGCCCCAGAACATTGAACCCTGACCTAGGCCATGCATATCGCCAGGCTGACCATTGAGAACTATCCTGAAGCCTGTAACAGGGAGAGAAAACGTTGGTCTTCAGGAAATTGCTTCTATTAGGAAGTCTGGTTTCCTGTGGTGTCCTTGGGTGGAGGAGGTGAATAGAAGAGGTGTGGAAAGAGAAAAGAGGAAAATTAAGCTCTTTGGCTTTGTTCTAAATAGTACCTAAATAAGGTTGGAAGTGGTGCTCTGGGTGGGGTAACTTTTAAAGGAAAGAGAACAAAGAGACCTGGAAATTTGATCTGCTAGGCTGGAGGAATTGCTCTCTGAAAAATACCGCAGGACACAGGCTCTCTGCTGTTTCTCAAATGGGCAGCTGACAGGCCCCAATTCATGAGGGAGCAAATATGGGAAATAAAAGGCTTAGTTAAGTTTGACTGAATGGCATTTCCTGTGGAGCCGGAAATGACAAGTAGTGATTTCCTATCAATCACACCTCAGGTGACTATTTTAAAAGCAAATTGTCCTTGTTGATATTAAAAGAAAAAAGAGCATTTCTGGGTGTTGGTTTTTGCCCTTATCCTTACTTTGCATGGCTGTTTGGAATACTTTATAAATAAAAATGCCAGGTCTTAAGAAGGAGAGAAGCAGAGGCAAGTTGGGCTTCAGGTCAGCTGAGAGTCCTGGTGTGGTGATCTTTGGAGATTTCCAGACTTTACTGTTGGAGGGGGTGGGGGTGGGGGGAGAGGGTAGACACAAAACAGCTCCTAGACCTCAGTTAGCATAGGAGTGATGATTCTGGCTAAGACAATGCTTCATCTGCTTGATGTTTTTGGAAACAGAACTAGGGGCTTTGTTTTCCTTGGTCCTGTTCCTTCTCTGTGGAAGGTGGATCTGGGAACTGACAGATCATCGATGTTATCCCATTCTCCTTCTAGTGAGTGGCATTTGATGTAATTGGTTCCAGGTTCTCTGTATTTATTTCAACAATTTTGTTGGATGAGTAGCCCCTTTGAGATTATGGAGGCCTTTCATGTGCCAGGGCAGTGGTAGAAGTGAATTCCAGATGAAAGGTATTAAAGAAAAATTTATGTAAAAGAAACTGTGTTAAAGGACCTTGGGGGCTATCTAATCTAATCTATCTATTATTTTAGCATTGTACATTGACCCTTCCCAGTCCAGCTCCTACAACTTGCCATTCTGTCTACAAATATTCCATATTCCAATCAGAGGAGTCCATTCTCTTTTCCTTGAGAGCATGCTGTGGTTTTCTTGGTGTTCGCTTTTCCGTCTGCCTGGAGTTCTGTGGATCCCATTCTTTTCTTGGTAAACACACTTGATCATTTCTTGGAGAAGTAATAGGTCATTCCTACATGCAGAGAGCCACTCTTCTCTATTGCTACAACAGGATCTCAACGGTAACACTTCTTATGAGGTAAAGCAGTGGTTCTCCAACATTGCACTCCCAGGATTATCTGGGAGATGGTTAAAGGACATTTTTCTGGGCTCTGACCCCAGAGCTTCTGAATCAGTATATTTAAAGTGAGCCTTAGACATCTATATTTTAAGCAGAAACTTGGGAGATTCTCATGTACCCTTATGTTGATGTCCCATATGAGTTATCCTATGAGAGTACTTCTAAAAGATCTAAAAGCAAGTTTCTTTTAGTACAAAAAATTTTAAATCATGCATTTTATTTTATTTTTGACAGGCAAAGTGGTCAGTGAGAGAGAGAGAGACAGAGAGAAAGGTCTTCCCTTTCTGTTGGTTCACCCTCCAATGGCTGCTGCAGCTGGCACGCTGCAGCTGGCACACCGCGCTGATCCGAAGCCAGGAGCCAGGTGCTTCTCCTGGTCTCCCATGCGGGCGCAGGGCCATCCTCCACTGCACTCCCGGGCCATAGCAGAGAGCTGGACTGGAAGAGGAGCAACCGGGACAGAACCGGTGCCCCAACTGGGACTAGAACCCAGTGTGCCGGCACCGCAGGCGAAGGATTAGCCTATGGAGCTGTGGCGCTGGCCATGCATATTATTTTTATAATAAGTATTTCCATGATTTTTTAAATATTTCTCTATGGTAAAAGGAGTTACTTTATTTCTGTTACCTGGTCTATTTCCCTTGCAATTATACTAGCCTCCCTGTGTATAAACCGTGTCTCTAGAGCTGAACTCAGAACTTGATGCCAAATGCACACAATTCTAGGAAGCCAGGGAGAAAAGTTATTGTCTTACTGATTTTATTAACCCTCCTTTTACTAATAAAGGAAGAGAAGTCTGGGAGACACACAGCTGGCACCTGAACCCAGGTTTGAGTTTGACAGTTATAGAGCAAGGCTTGCATTTTATATATAAAGGTCATTTGTACAAAAAAAGAACAACCATAGAATATGAGCACTTGAGCAGATATTTGAAAATTTTTTGTTCTGTTTATGCTACTTTGGGGTTTTAGGCTAGAGTCCATCCTGTCTCTTTCTCTCCCCATTCCCTCAGGAGTCCACTAAGGTCAGGCTTTCTGCTTTGAAGTATCTCTCCAAACCCCACAGCTACTTCAGACTCCAAAAAGATGGAAAGATGTTTGGATGAGGTAACTTTGTCATAACTGACTCTGAACAGAATATCAAATTTTCTCTTCAACTTTAACAAAGAGATACAGCTGTTGTCTGATGGTAATGAGCAGGGGAGCTAGAAGCCCATGTTGCAAGTACAGTTAGCACAGTGGAAATGCAGAGCCTCATGCAAATTGATGTTATGACCCTTCAGGAAGGAAGGGTCTTGCAGATAAAGGGGGACAGGGTAAGGGTCAGAGAGGAATTGTTGTAGGCAGGCATATAGGATAAAACTGATCAGGTTAGTGAGCTGGAAGACCATGCCTTCACCATGCCCCTGTGTGACTTCGTGCCCCTAGCTGGCCACACCTGTGTGCCCAATGGCCAATCAGACTAATTAACCACTCCCCTTTAGAAGCAGATTAAAGGCCTGGGTCAAGGTGGGCCCGGCCTTTTGGTCCCCTTTTTGGCCCTTTTTCATTTCTGTGCTGGGCCCTTCCTCCCCCTGTGCCTCTGGGGTGCCACCCGCCCCATGCTTTCTGGTCTACATGCTCCTCCATGTGGCTGGCTCCTGGTACTCAGTATGAACCCAGATTTCCCTCTCTGTTTTAGATAGGGTAATCACTCTCCTATGCATTTCTCCCACTGAATAAAAAGCTTAAAAACTTATGCTGCCTCATTCATTTATGTTAGTATTCAGAATTCTTCTCTAACATCAGGCAAGAACCCACACAGGCTTATTAATATTTGGAATTTATTAATAAGCACATGGTAATATAAGTGGCACCCCGTATTCTGATATCATATGGTATCCCAGATAAGACTTTTAAGGGGTCTGCCCCTGGTGACAGAAGGACAGAGAGAAAGGAATGTAATTATTTTCCAGCAGAGATATTTTGTGGCCCCAGAGAGACAGCTGGCTAGACAAAGGGGCCAGAAGCTCACAGACTTCCCAGTTTTCATGAGGCTCAGCTGTGTTTCCTGTTGCTGCATTCTATGAAGTACTCTTGATTCTTTGTAATTAATCCTCTTGTCTTCAGCTAGCTTAGATCTGTTTGTAAAACTTAAGATGCTGAGTAAATGAAAGACGCACATATAATCTTGATATAAATGAGACTGTTTGCTGCCCCTTTTCTCTTTGCCATTGAGAGGTTGCACATCATGCTGCCATCTTGCATCTAATCCTCATAAATCCTGATTTGTGTACTATTTAATTTCTCCCTTTTACATGTTAACCTCTAGTCTTGGTCTCCAGTGAGAAAAAAAAAAGCCCTCAAGTTCATCAAGTTCATTTGTCCTCCACGGCTTATAATGCCCATAGGTTTTCTGCCTTTATCTAGAATTCCTATTTCTATTACCAAGCTCAATAAGCAAGACCATCTTAACAGACCTTCAGTGAAACACAGGCCCCAGGTCTGAAACAGGCTGAGTGGTTGAGTGGAATGCTAACTTCAGGCAAGGGATAGAGTTGGAATTCAAATGCAGGCCTGTTTGAATTTAAATGCTATGTTATATTATTTTCTTCAATTACTACTGCTGCTTACAAATTAATGCAAAATTTAGAAGATTAAACAACCATTTTATTATGGCATTGTATTCTGTGTGTCAGGAATTCCAGACAACTCATAGTGGTAATGTCTTGTCTCACTGACTTTATGGCTGCTGCTAGACTCAGAAAGAGTTACCTTCACTCACATATCTGGTAGTTGGTGTTGGCCATCAGTTCAGACATCAACTGGTACTGTGCACCAGAATACCTACATGTAGCCTCTCCACGTGACCTGGACTTTGTAAAACTACAGTAGACTCAAATAAGTGGAAGTCCTTGCATGGTGTCTATAGCTCCAAAATTGACTATTCCAGTGAAAAAGCTGAAGCTGTATCTTACTTTCTGAGACTTAACTGTCTTAAGGATTCTGTCCTACAATGTTCCATTGGAGTCACAGGTAAGTCACAATTCAAGGAGAAAAGACAGACTCCACCTCATTTCTTTGATATTTTTTGTAGTTTTATGGGTACATGTAAGAAATAGTGTGATAGTGAATGGTAGGTCATTTGAACAAAACTTTTTGCTTCACTGTTACCTAGGAGCAGTTATATTTCAGTAGTAAGTCAGTGGATGGGTCCACAAGCCAGGCCATATCTGAAGTAACTGACTTATTGACATTTTCCAGTTATCTGTGTAGGTTTTGCCAAAGAAAATGGAACTTAAAAGCTCTGGTATGTGTCCACACAGATGGAGACCATGTATAAAGCTGAGTCAAGCAAGGTTGAGTCTGTGTCATCTGGAAGAAAGTTGATTGTGTGGGAGGTGGACATTGGGTTGGTGACAATTAGCAGATGTTCAAAAGCACTCATATTTCCCCCTTACTTTCTGGATTCTTTTTTCTTTCTTTCTTTCTTTCTTTCTTTCTTTCTTTCTTTCTTTCTTTCTTTCTTTCTTTCTTTCTTTCTTTCACAGGCAGAGTTAGTGAGAGAGAGACAGACAGAGAGAAAGGTCTTCCTTCCATTGGTTCACCCACCAAATGGCTGCTATGGCAGGCATGCTGTGCCTATCTGAAGCCAGGAGCCAGGTACTTCCTCCTGGTCTCTCATGCTGGTGGAGGGACTCAAGCACTTGGGCCATCCTCCACTGCCTTCCTGGGGCTACTGCAGAGAGCTGGACTGGAAGAGGAGCAACCAGGACAGAATCTGGTGCCCCAACCGGGACTAAAACCTGGGGTGCCGGTGCCGCAGGTGGAGGATTAGCCAAGTGAGCCATGGCACCGGCCTTTCACTTTCATGACTTGATTTACCTTGACAACAAAGACTCATTCTTCCTACAATGATTGTTGCTTCTCTATTAAAGATAAACTTCAGGAAGGGAATAGAGATAACTCGAGTGTTAGGGAATCTAAGGGGAAAATCCCCAGGTAAGTGTAAATTAAGTCTCATTAGTTTGGTTTGATAGACCCCAGTCATGTTCCAAATGACTATCTAGAATTCAGTATGCCATACCAAAGAATGATTCATTGAATATTAAGCGAAGTGTTTCATGTAACATAGCATTCAATGTTATAAAGCTCACTGTGTCGATCTCATCAGAGAACAATCCCTTGTCCAAGAAGAGAAGAGAGAAGACTATAACAGAACTAACAATAATAGTAGTGAATGTGATAGTCAAAAAAGAATCTAACATGTTGGGAACACCCTTATATGCCATCTTCTGGATGTCCAAATCATTTTGCTTCTCAGTTACTAGGATAGCTCCTGTCAAATGAAGGCAGTCCTGCAGCAACAGGTTGGCTAAATGATTGAATGGCAACAATGGTAAGTTAAATGTAACTGCTTCTGTGGTACAAATTACCAATGTGCAGATATGAGTAAGTACCCTATCTCAAAATATGCCCTACCTCACTTCCACTGAAAAATTGCCAATCTAAAGTTAAGCTATTCACAAAGTCATCCATTTCTATTGGGTAATTATCCACATAGAAACAAAATTTCACATCTGAAGAAGAGGGGGAAGGAAAGTACAGTGCTTTCTCAGCTGGACCACTAGCACAGTTGTGGGGAGCATGGGGTGAGATGAATGTGCCCTCTTTACTTCCACTCTGTCTGCGGATAACTGCTAGTAACCATAGCCCATAGGCCTCCAGTCCAGACCCATGCCACATTCTCACTTTGGCTATATCACAACAGGCTGCTGTAGTCTGTTCTCATCTCAGTCTCCAAGCTGTTGTCTGTTCTGGCTCTTGGCTGCTACAGTCATGTAATGTGTCCACATTCATGCTGCACATCTGCACTTTCCACACAGGTCCATGGCATTTCTCTTCCTTTTGTAGAATTTCCAGTGTGGTTTTCTTTCTAGTTCTCCCCTGAGACTACACTTCCTACTTTTTAAAAATTTATCCCTAGCCTAGTGCTGTATGTTGTTCCCTATTGTGTCATCTTGGAATCTCTGAACTTTTACATTTTTTAGAATGAACTCAGTAAATATTTGCTTAAGGACAAAACACAAATGTTAATAAAGCACCATAAAATGAACAGTAGGATTTAACATAGGAGATACTTGAATTCATGGAATTATAAATCAACATATACTCTTCTGCTGTCCTTTTGAACTACCTCCTTTTGCTCTGGGCAAAATATGGTAAAGCCTTTTAGGGTCTGTGCTTCAGTTTCCTTTCTTGACCCTTTCTCACTCTGTGGTTCAACCATTCTGAATTATTTTCACTTCTCCTAAACAATTTCAGTCTTAAAATTCTCCTCAGCCATTCAATCAATACATGTTTATTGAAGGTTTAGCATGAACTCTTGTGAAAAGAACAAAATGGAGCAGGTAACTGACTATATGAGGAATTTTTCTTAGAGGATCTTGTTTGTGATTGACTCTTAACTTATACCATATTGCTTTTAAATAAATGAATGAAAACTAATTTTCCTTGGTCAGTAAAAAGTGAACACAAAAATGTTTTATTTGCTTTTTTTTTTTGAATTATGAATGTTAATCATGTAATGTCTCTGCTTTAGAACTTTTCAGGCATCTCTTCCTCCACTCTTTTGGCCCCATGTAGCTCAAAAGTCCTAGCAGGCTTTACAGATTTAGACTAGGGATCTGTGTTGCCCCAAGGGGCAGGATAGCTGTGAAGAAGAAGATGAGGTAGAATGCACAGAACATCACAGAGTTCTGCTAGTCTCAGTCTGGTCCATGCCCATGTTGGCCTTTGTAGAGCAATAATGTGAAGTCTTTGATAATAAAGAAAAATGACCTACAGAAGATTCATTAGGAATACAAAGAACTAGTTGAAAAGCTGTTAGCAAATTTCCTCAAAGAAAACAGAATGAATAAGGATCAATTATAAAAAGTTCTAATCCCCAAGAATTTTAAATGTAACTGATAATCCGATAAGGCTGTTGAGATTAAAATGATTAATTTCTCCATTTTCTCCATGGGTCTTAGGCTGAATTTTCCCTACTCCTGTAGCTGCACATAAGATAGCAAGCTCTTCCCCGGGGCATGTTTCTTGGCAGGTTGCTGAGATAGTTCCTTCTGCAGGGTAAATACTGGGATTGGAGACAAATTCTTTTTTACGCAGGGGCTGCAGAGATGAGAAATGGGTTGTTAGTGTATTACCTATCTTGGTTTTCTAGATCTAACAAATAGACCTTTTTTTCTTTTACTGCGAATCACTAAACATTAATTGAGAATGTACTGTGTATCAGGAAGCAGTGGTGATTAAAAGAGGTAGAGAATCTGTTCTGATTACTAATATTTATTATATGATGAGCAGTAAGTACTTTGTATATTGCCTAAAATTTTTCGCAATAATCTTGGAAGGGAAGAACCACCAATAGCTCCATTTTAGAGATATGAAGTAGAGACATTGAGGGATCAAATATTGCCTTACCATTTCACAGCTACTAAACAGGAGGGGAGGCATGGCTGAGATTTGAATCTAGGCTTCCTGGCTTATATTTCTTCACTTATCCTATACCATGTCATACATACATACAGTCTATGAGCATATAAATTTGTTTTCTTACTATGGAGCTCTTTAAAAGGTTATTATTTGTATTTTTAATAGTTAAAACCAAAATTAAATATATATAATATAGCTTATAATGTAGATAAAATATATGAAAATAATAGCACAGAGGCTTGTAGGAGAGAAATGGAAGTATATTATGAATGAAGTGGCATAATATTATATGAAGGTATACTGTGATAAGTAAAAGATGTATATCAATATTCCTAAAACAATTACTAAGAAACTCTACAATAACAAAACAAAATCCCCAAATTATAACTTAAAAAAATCAGCAATATAGATGGAATGTAATGATATAAATATCATTCCAGAAAAATACAGAAAGAAAGAAAAAAATGTAACAAAGAATATATGGAATACGTAGCAAGATCAAACCTAACCATATTAATAATCAGTTTAAATATAAATGATCTAAATATACTTTTTTAAAATTTATTTGACAGAGAGAAAGAAAGAAAGGGGTTCCTTCTATTGGTTCACCCCCTAAATGGCCTGCTATGGCCAGAGCTGCGCCGATCTGAAGCCAGGAGCCAGGTGCTTCTTCCTGGTCTCCCATGTGGATGCAGGCACCCAAACACTTGGGCCATCCTCCACTGCCTTCCTGGGCCATAGCAGAGAGCTGGACTGAAAGAGGAGCAACTGGGAGTAGAACCTGGCACTCATATGGGATTCCAGCACCGCAGGCAGAGGATTAACCAAGTGAGCCATGGAGTGAGGATTAACCAAGTGAGCTACGGCGCCAGCCCCTAAATATACTACTTAAGAGGCAGAAGTTGTCATATTGAACAAAGTTGGCAACTGTGTCATCTGTAAGATGTGTATTTTAAATATAGATACATATTTGTTACTATTATAAAGTAAGAAATGTAATGTATAGAGGAACAAAGTATAGAAAGATTAAAACATATATCAATAAAATAGAATAGAAAAATACTGTACTTCTGTACCAACGTTGCCTCCTAGCAGAGAAGTGTGTGTGTGACAAGCCAGTTCTCCAGGCATAACCGAATGTGAGACTAAAAGCTTTCCTTATTGTCTTTAATTTGGATAACGGCAAGGTGGGAGGGATGGTGGGTATTTTGTGTGCTTGGAAGGGGAAGAAAAGTTCCACTGAGCTGTAGGAGATTGCTTTAAGTGGAATCCATTTTAACTCAAAACAGTTATGAAAAGCAAGGTGAAGAACATGAAGCTGTTTCTGTATACATTTTATTCCAAAGGACCTACATCTGTTGTAGGTGAAGGTGATGACCAACCAGATTAAACTCTACCTACATCCTGTACTTGAAGGTCTCAGTTTAACTGGTCAACATTTGAATGGATTGGAGCTATTAGTATGTAAAGTATGATGGGCTTTGTTCCCAACTCTTTTACATCCCCCATCCCTTCAACCTTTCAGCCACTCTTTGTCTCCATATTCCTTGGTTTGTATGTGGTTTCTCAGTTAATACATAGCTAATAGCTCTTATTTTTCTTATATTTTTAACTGCTTAGGTCTATTTGGATGTAAGGGTAAAAATTCATTTGATGGAAATACTTGTGAATATTTAAAGACCCAATGCTCCTCTGGAGCTTGTATGTTCAAGAATGATTAATCTGTGTAATAAACTGATGACTACAGTCATTACATATAATTTTGTGTGAATAGGCTTTTTGATGTTAAAGAACTTCGTCTAGTTAAGATTAGTGGTGGATTTTCCCCCACCCCTGAAATGTTTTTCATTTATACTGGTCACATTTCAAAAATCATGAAACAATTCCAGTTTACATAGTAAAAAGGATATCTTGAGAGTAATTTTACTGAATGAGATAGAGGTATAAGCTTAAAAAGCATTTTCATGAAACTTATATGTGCAGCATTCCAGGAACATGACTGTTAAATAAATAAGAAATTTGCTTTATTAGTGAAACTAAGCTGCATTTCACCAAAACCTTGTGACATTACCTTGGTATATAGGAACTAACACACAAAGGCATTGCTAAGTTAGGCCTCTGTGATTGTAATTGTAAAAGAGCGGTATTGACCAGCCCTGGGAGCCATGAGCACAGCCTTGTGTTGGAGAGTCTATGTAATTACTTTGCACTAACATTTACAGATGTTCACTAAGTTTAAATTGTACTGTATGTGGTTTTTTGAAGTCTTCCCTTGACTCTAGTAAAATGTAGTTTAAAACTTGTAAACAAAACAAAACAAAAAAAGAGGCAGAAGTTGTCATATTGAATAAAGATGGCAACTGTGTCATCTGTAAGAAGTGTGTTTTAAATATAGATACATATTGGTTACTATTATAAAGCTAATAAATATAATGTGTAGAGGAACAAAGTGTAGAAAAATTAAAACATATATCAATAAAATAGAATAGGCCGGCTCCATGGCTAACTTGGCTAATCCTCCGCCTGTGGTACCGGCACCCCGGGTTCTAGTCCCGGTTGGGGCGCCGGTTCTGTACTGGTTGCTCCTCTTCCAGTTCAGCTCTGTGCTGTGGCCTGGGAGTGCAGTGGAGGATGGCCTAAGTGCTTGGGCCCTGCACCCGCATGGGAGACCAGGAGAAGCTCCTGGCTCCTGGCTTCTGCTGGCCAAAGCGGCCATTTTGGGGGTGAACCAATGGAAAAAGGAAGACCTTTCTCTTTGTCTCTCTCTCACTGTCTAACTCTGCCTGTCAAAAAAAAAAAAAAAAAAAAACAAAAAAAACTTAGAATAATGAGTCTAGAAACAGACTTATACACATATGGACAATCAAGTTTTGAAATATGTGCAAAAGCAATCCAGTGGAAAAAGAACAGTGTTTTCAACAAATAGTGGTGGAACAAATTAACTTCAATTTGTACTTCATGCCATATACAAAATCAACTCAAAAATATATCACAAGTATAAAATCTAAAGCAACAAGGTTTCTAGAAGAAATATCATAACATTGGTTGGGTTCATTTAACTTTTTTAGATGTAATACCAAAACCAGGATCCATATGAGGAGAAAAAAGTTACATTGGACAGTTATATTTGACTTTACTCATTAAAATTTTTTGCTCTTTTAAAGATGTAGTTAAAGGAATTAAATAAGCCACAGACTGGGAAAAGATATTTGCAAATCATATATCCGTTGAAGAATTTTCATTCAGAATATGTGAACTACATTCAAAATTCAGTAATGAAAATGATTAAAAGTAAAAAATGCTGATCATACCAAGTATTGGCAAGGATATGGATGAACTATAACTCTGATACATTACTGGTGGTAATGTAAAATGTTATAACCATTTTGGAAAATAGTGTGGCAGTTCCTTAAAGGTTATAATAAACCAAACATATGACTCAGTCATTCCGCTTCTAGGTATTTACCCAAGAGAATAAAAATACATATCTTGTGCAGATTTATACAAGGATTTCCACAGTAGTTTTGTGCTTATGAGCACTAAACTGGAAGCAACCTCATCATTAATATGTAACTTACTGGATCATTTCTGTTGTTCACATACAGTGGAACAGTATCCAGAAGTAAAAAGGAATTAACTGTTTATATGCATGACAACAAGGATGAATTCAAAATAATCATGTTCAGTGAGGGTAGCCAGACCAAAAAAAAAATACGTAACATTTGATAATTTTTATATAGAATTCTAGATAAGTCCAGCTAAACTAGAGTGACAGAAAATTGATCAGTAGTTGCCTGCAACTGGAAATGGTAGGAAACAAGATTGCAAAGATCCATGAGGGTATCACTGGTTATAATATATGTGTTTATTAGTTTGATTGTGGTCATGGTTTCAAAGGTATATACATGTGATAAGATATCAATCTTATAATGTAAATATGTGCCTCTTACTGTATTGATTGTGTCTCAGTATAGCTGATTTTCTGTAACTTTCATGAAAATTCATTATTTGTATCCATGCTTAAGATGAGAAATATGTGGGGCCGGCACCATGGCGCAGCAGGTTAATCCTCTGCCTGCGGCTCTGACATCCCATATGGGCACTGGTTCTAGTCCTGACTTCCCTCTTCCAATCCAGCTCTCTGCTGTGTCCTGGGAACACAGTAGAAGATGGCTCAAGTGCTTGGATCCCTGCACCCACATGGGAGAGCGGGAAGAGGCTCCTGGCTTCGGATCAGCGCAGCTCCAACCGTTGCGGCCATTGGGGAGTGAACCAACAGACAGAAGACATTTCTCTCTGTCTCTCCCTCTCATTGTCTGTAACTCTACCTCTCAAATAAATAAAATCTTTTTTTTAAAAAAAGATGAGAAATATGTTAGGCAAAACAGAAATTTAACCATATTTAGAAATATTTTCATTGTTTAGATATCTATCAAAATAAGACTAAGTCATAACAGTAGGATTCCAGAACCAAAAATGGAAGCTCCCCCTCCCTCCCCAAATGTAGATTCTAGGAGCTAAAAACTTGGCTCCCATTGAAACTTCGTTCATATGTATAGTTGAAATGATGCATTTTCATAATGTTAATGATGAACAAAATTGTTGAGTTGAATTTTAAGTCTTGAAACTAGAATAGCTGTCACCATGAGCTGTGTGGAGCCCAATTATAAAGGAATTGAATTGTAATTGTGAAGTGCTGAACACAGTAATTATTGTGGCAAATGTACAGTAATTAGTTTGTAACACTGACTTTCATGATTTTTGCAATACCTTCCAAATAGGAGAACTAGGTATGGAAGGTAGAATTTGATTTAGACTCTATAGTGCTTTTTAAAATTAATTTTAAATTTACAAAACAAAAGTTGTGAAGTAGTAATAGGAGTTCCCACATATCCCTTACCACATTCTCCCTATTAGTATTTTTTTTTTGACAGGCAGAGTGGACAGTGAGAGAGAGAGAGACAGAGAGAAAGGTCTTCCTTTGCCATTGGTTCACCCTCCAATGGCTGCCATGGCTGGTGCGCTGCGGCCGGCGCACTGCGCTGATCCGATGGCAGGAGCCAGGTGCTTCTCCTGGTCTCCCATGGGGTGCAGGGCCCAAGCACTTGGGCCATCCTCCACTGCACTCCCTGGCCACAGTAGAAAGCTGGCCTGGAAGAGGGCAACCGGGACAGAATCCAGCACCCTGACCAGGACTAGAACCCGGTGTGCCGGCGCCGCAAGGCAGAGGATTAGCCTATTGAGCCACGGTGCCGGCCTTCCCTATTAGTATTTCATATTAGTATCTTTGTAACAACAAATGAACATCCAACTTTCCTCTTTTTTTTTTTTTTATACAAATTCCTTTAGCATCATTCCCTACCAGCCTCTAGTAATGAACATTCTGTGATGAGGTTGTTTTTTAATTTCTGTTCCTGTACATATGGGAGAACATGAAGCATTTGTCTGAATATGGCTTATTTCACTCAAAATGATGTTCTCCAGTTCCATCCATTTTCTTGCAAATGACAGGACTACAGGATTTCATTCTTCTTTATTGTTGAAAAGTATTCCAATGTGCATCTATACCACCATTTCTTTATCCATTCATCTGATGATGGACAACTTGGTATTGTGACCAGTGCTTCTGTAAATAAGGTAGAACAGGTATCTCTGACCAAATTAGTTTATATCTTTTTTTTTTTTTTTACAGGCAGAGTGGATAGTGAGAGAGAAACAGAGAGAAAGGTCTTCCTTTTTGCTGTTGGTTCACCCTCCAATGGCCGCTGTGGCCGGCTCATCGCGCTGATCCGAAGCCAGGAGCCAGGTGCTTCTCCTGGTCTCCCATGCGGGTGCAGGGCCCAAGCAGTTGGGCCATCCTCCACTGCACTCCTGGGCCATAGCAGAGAGCTGGCCTGGAAGAGGGGCAACCGGGATAGAATCCGGTGCCCCAACCGGGACTAGAACCCGGTGTGCCGGTGCCGCAAGGTGGAGGATTAGCCTGTTAAGCCACGGCGCCGGCAGTTTATATCTTTTGGTTGTATACTCAGTAGTGGGATTGCTGGATCATATGGCATAGCTATTTTTAGTTTTTAAAGACCTCTCCATTATGTTTTCCACAGTGGTTGTACTAATTTAGATTCCTGCCAACAGTGTATAAGAGTTCCCCTCTTTCCACATCCTATTCAGCATTTGCTATTCTATTTTTTTGATAATAGACGTAAGATTTTGATTTGCATTTTCCTTATGGCTAGTGATATTCAGAATCATTTTATATATTTGTTGGCCATTTGTGTTTTTTCTTTTGAGAATTGTCTACTCAGGTCCTATAACTGGTTTGGTTGTTTTTGTTGATTTTTTTTGAATTTCTCATATATTCTGGATATTAATCTTTTGTTGGGTAAGTAACTTGCAGATATATTCTCAAGTTCTGTTGGATGTCTCTTCATTCTATTGATTTTTTCCTTTTCTGTGCAAAAGCTTCTGAGTTTGATATAATCCCATTAGTTGTGCCTTTGTTGCCTGAGCTTTGGTTATCTGATCTAGGGAGTCACCAGCTACACCTTTAAGTGTATCCCCTGTGTTTTCTTTTGGCATTTTGTAGTCTCAGGTATTAAGTTTGCGTCTTTGCTCCATCTTGAGTTGACTTTTGTATATGGTGAGAGATGGAAATCTAATTTCATGGCTGGTGCTACGGCTTACTAGGCTAATCCTCTGCCTGCGGCATCAGCACCCTGGGTTCTAGTCCCAGTTGGGTTGCCGGTTCTGTCCCAGTTGCTCCTCTTCCAGTTCAGCTCTCTGCTGTGGCCCAGGAAGGCAGTGGAGGATGGCCCAAGTGCTTGGGCCCTGCACTTGGGAGAACAGGAGGAAGCGCCTGGCTCTTGGCTTCAAATCGGTGCAGTGCACTGGCCCTGGTAGCCATTTGGGGGGTGAACCAATGGAAAAGGAAGACCTTTCTCTCTGTCTCTCTCTCACTAACACTGCCTGTCAAAAAAAAAAAAAAAGAAATCCAATTTCATTATTTTACATATACACATCCATTTTGCTGGCATCATTTTTTGAAAATAATGTTCTTTCTCCAATGTATGTTCTTGGTACTTTTATCAGAAATTAGTTCATTGTAAGTATATGGATTAATTTCTGGGCTCTCTTTTCTGTTCCATTGTTGTTTAAGTAAGTTCCATGCTGTTTTATGTACTATAGCTTTGTAGAATGCTTTGAAGTTAGGTGTTGTGATGCCTCCAGTTTGCTTTTTTTTTTTTTTCCCCTCCAGGTCACTTTGGCTATCCTGGGTCTTTTGTGATTCTTTATGAATTTTAGGATGTTTTTTTCTAATTCTGTAAAGAATACCATTGGTATTTTCATGTGGGTTTCATTGCATCTGTGCACTGCTTTAGGTAGTATAAACATTTTTTCCCCTTAGAAACCTTTTATTTAAGGACAACAAACATCATGCATTTCGTAAATACAACTTTAGAAACACAGTGATTCTTCTCACCATACCCACACTCATTTTAATGATATTAATTCTTCCAATCCATGAGTAAGGAATATCTTTTGATTTTTTTTTGTGTCCTTGATGATTTTTCATTAATGTTTTATAATTGCATTGTATAAGTAGTTTTATTCTTCAGTTAACTTTATTACTAAGTATTTGATTAATTTTGCAGATATTATGAATGAAATTTATTAGATTTATCTCTCTTCACCAAACTGCAGATTTCATGTTTAGTGGCAATGCTGGTGACAGAAGATTTTGGTTGAGAAATCAGAGAAAAAAGTTCATGGCAGTGCAACATCTGAGATGATATAATTGGGCAATAATGTGATTTTTTAATAGAATGTTAACAGAAAAGGAACAATACTACTGGTTTTCTGCTAATTGCCATCTCACAAGTTATCATAATGATTTTATTAAATTGTAAATCAAGTTCTCCTAGAGTGTTTCTGACTTAAGTAATAGAATATGGAATAGAATCAAGAAGAATTTTGGAGTTGGGTAAATTTGAGTTGGAATCTAATGTTCAGCACATATCAGGTGATCTTTAGCAAGGTGCTTGGTTTCCTTACCTATAAATGAAAATGATAATATCTACATTTGTAAGGTAATAGAGAAAACAGAGATAATATATTTGAAGTACATAGTATTCCAGGCTACTTACTCTAAAAAGGGTATTTGTTTAATGCTGTAAAAAAAAAAAGTTTCAAAGGTTGAATAACATACTTTCAGCCCCTACCTTGAAAGGATTTTGTAAGAATTAGATATACTATCTATAATGTGTCTGACAGAATGCATAGCACTTAAGAAATCTGGATAAGTTTGAAGTAGGGGTCATAATGGTAGTTCTACCACCAAACAATTGTGTGGCCTTAAATATGTCACTTGTCCTTTCTGAGCTAATAATCACTAATGTTCCTTCTACCTTGGAATACTATGATTTGCTTTCTTTTGTTTTCTGTTCTTAAATTTTTACTTATGATAAAATACAGATACAGAAAAAAAATTTAAACAGTGGATTGGCCATGACATGTGGGTCCCTCCCATCCAGATACTTAGTTAACTACTATGTTGTATTACTAGAAACTACTCACTGTCCTGAGTTACAATTCCTGAGTAACTACTCTCATGTATTATTTCAAGAATCTTCCATGCTATCTGTGTGCGTGTGTGCGTGTTTCATACAATAAGGTAGGGTATTATTCTAAACACACTGTCTAACATCTTAATGGATTTTCTCCCACAGACCAATTTATTTTAAGGAGCTTTCCATATCAGGGCATATGCATCTGCCATATTTGGTTAATGTCAAAGACATAGAAATAACTGAATTAAATTCCAACTAAAAGGAAGTTGTATCATTTTTGTATTTAATTAATACTCCACTAATGGGAATATAAGTTATTGTTCTTTTGCATTTAAGAATTTATTTGTTTGATCTATTTGAAAGACAGAGCTCTCCCATCCACTGGTTCCTACCCAAATGCGTGTATCAATCATTACTGGGCCAAGGCACAAGTCAGGAGCCCATAATTCAATCTGGGTCTTCTTCATGGGTGACAAGAATCCAAGTTGATCAGCCATCAAATACTTCCTCTCAGGGTGCACATTATCAGGAAGATGGAATGGAAAATATTGCCACGACTAAAACATAGGCACTCTGACATGGGACAAAGTCATTATAGACAGGGACCCAACTGCAGCACCCAATACCTGTTCCTGCTCCAAAAATTAGAGCAAACATTTATCTGTTCACATTCCTTTTTAATATATGAGTGCATTTACAGATATTTATAAGATGAATTTTCAAAAGTTTAATTGCTGGATCAATTCTCCAAAGAGGAAGAATAAATTTATGTGGCCAATAACTGTGTATATGTAATTACCAGCACCCCTAACACTGTGAACATTTACTGTTTTTGAAGAGCACTACTTTTTCATTTACAATATTTAGTTCATCCTCTATTGGTCACATTTGTTTTTAGTAATGACTTGATTCAATAAATGTTTAATCTCGTAAAATTTTATTGTGTGTGAACAATGGTATTAGATGTTTGGAGAAGTAAAAATTGATTAGTCACAGTCTCTGCTCCAGCTAGATACTAACACCATGCAGGGAGGTGTAAATACTCTGGGCTCACATCACCTTTCCTACTTTGTGTGTGTGTAGTATCTTTTGTGACCACCCTGAGACTGAAAATGAGCAAGTTTCATAATTACTTTAAAGGAATTCTAAGTTTCATGAATATGTTAAGTAGGTGTGAGAATTTCCATGAATATATGAAGTAGGAGAATTAGCAACATGAACAGTACAAAAACAAATAGGCACAGTGAAGCTTTACTTTGGGTTTATAATATTTGCTTGTATCACTTTTGGCTTGAATATTCATATGAAGGATCTGTTTCAGAGGCAGGTTCCTTACTAAACCCCTCACAATGAATAGTAAGAATGCCACCCTCGCTTATTGGGTGACATAATGAGAACTATGTTAACTGGATTACCCAAGTAGGTAAGTAGCTGGATAACTCTTAGGCAAGGGATGAGCAAAGCTGATTTTTCTCTGCTTCCAAAGGGGAAGCACGCAGCTATCCTTTATCCATCCTGAAGAGTTTCCTCCTGATTCAAGTCCAATAAAATGCAAATAAAAGTCTCTCCAGGAATCTCATAGCCCCTTGATCCTAGGCTTTTGAGACTTGGAGCTCTAGCACATTTCTCTTTGAAATGGAAATACAGCTGTTCTTCCACTTTTATCAGGTTAGGACCTGATAAACCGTTGTATACTAGAAATAGCTCAAATGAAAATTCTTTTAACACACCTATGCTAGGGAACAGCAAAGCTTAATAGCACATGACACTGTAGAGTATTGGTTACTTACCCTTATGAACACACAGCAAACTGTGAGCTGTGGGTCACTGTCACTGCCTGGCATCTGTGAATGAGTGCCCTACAGCAAATGACTAGTGCAGGAAAAGATCAAAATTCAGAATTCCAAGTTTGGTTTCTACTGAATGTGTGTTGTAATATCATGAAGTCTAAAGATCATTAAGTCAAATCATGGTAAGACAGGTACTTATACCCATCCTTAGTCACATTCTGGGCTAAACTAGGTATCCATCAAGGGATGAAACAATTTGATTTTTGGCTACAGATCTAATACTTATGAAATGTGGAAATGTTTCCAGGAAAAATAAAAGCAAGCTTTATGTTTTGTAGCATATGTTTTTGTAGCTCAGGAGGCTATGCCCTAATACAGAAGCACTGAGAAATTTTGGTAAGTTTTATGTTACCACCCCTCGGTAAGATAGTATGCTGGCATGAAGAAGCCACTAACAATCATAGCATCCAAGTTGTATCTCTACTGAGATGCATTATCTTGTGGGCAGGGATTAGGAATCATGAAAGCCTGCCTAAGTTTGGTGTGAGTTTGAAATAGTTACTATACACCATGGGAGTAAAGGAAGGGAAGGAAGAGAGTTTTTCTAACTTGGAAAGATATGGAAAACTTTGTACAGAAGAAAGTTCTGGAGTTGGCTCTTAACAGGCACATATTACCAAAAATAAAAAGAGAGGTTGGAAAATTTTCACCTACAGCAGTGCTTCTTAAAAATATCCATTAGAGGACTTCCAAAGACAAAGAGGAATGACCACAAACTGCCAGGGTACTGGTGGTGGAAAGAATATTTGGAAACACACTTATAACCTTTTTAAAAGTTTCATTGAATTTTGAATTTAAAATAAAAAATTCAACTTCTGTGCTTTATAATCAGATTTAAGTTACACTCTGGTTTCTCCTCTGTTCTTATGTTTTTTAGGAAAAAAATATTTCCTAAGTTTAAGAAACTAGAGTCTCCATTAATTGTCGAAGCAAAGTCAGAGACAAAGCACTCCGGGGAAGTATAGAGGAATATGGATTGGGTAAGTGGGATATGGTATGGAGTGGGAAGTAAAGGCACATCTGTTTTGCAGTGATGCTGGAAAGATAGATTCACAGAGCAGCGCATTGTATGGGTCCTTGAATGGTATGGTAAGCAACTAAAACTCGATGGGTATTGAAAATCTACTAAAAGTCTTGGAGACTGAACTGCTAAATCATTTCAATTGAAGGAGGCAGAGGGTGATTTGGAGGTAAAAGATTCTCTAGGAAAGCTACTAAGGGTGAGAGAAATGTGGGTCTCAATAAGGACCTTAACTGTAGTGGGAGAAGAAAGTAGGCGCCAATCTGAGATGAGTTGTGAGATACAATTCATTTTGGATATGAGAAATAAAGGAAAGCTGAGTAGAAGACAGCACCAAGATTCATATACAAACCAAGTGAAAGTGTAGTAAGCCTTTAGCAGGAAAAACAGTAGAGTAGGCTTAAAGAGACAGGAGTTCTCTTCTGGGCTTGGGAGGACAAGAGAAGGCAATAGAATGAGCAGGTGGTTGTATGCAACATGTGTATGGGAAAGGACACATGAACTATGAGGATAGTGTGGTATTCCTCTATCAAAGAGACAAGTAAATGCAATAGAGATATTGTGTGTGGATTCAGAAGTCGTTTTCCATTCTTGGTATGTGGGAATGATCACCACAAACTTTTATTTCATGCGACCATGTAACCCTTCTAGTGCTCACACCAGAATCTTATTGTGGATGAAAACTGGCTGGTGAAGCTGTCCTGTAGCCAAACCAAAATGTATTTGATTTGTCAAAGTCATTGTCACTGACAGAGTTAACAAAGGAATGGATGGTAGTGTTAATGTTGCCTGTATTCCTGAGGAAGCTTCCATTCACTAAGGACTCAATGTGGGAACTAACTTGTGCCTGCTCACATTCTGGCTTCATTCCTAGGATGCCCTTTACCCTTAGTTGCATTGTTAGTATAGATTTGTAAATCTTTCCCTTGGGAGAAATGGAAAATTAGGAAACATGATACTTCATTTCTAATGACACTTGACCTTCTTCCCTTGATGGGGGGTGCACTCTAAAGCAAACATATTTTTGTCTTGACTTTTTTTGTTGTTGTTGATGCTTTTCTTTACATTCAAAGATACCAAATAGTATTAATTTAAGATCAAATAAAATTCTAGCATGCCCTCCCATACCCCTCTTAAATTTTTTCATGCCTTCAAACCATAAAATACAATTTTCTTGGTAAATAGTAAAAAAAAAAACTGTTAATTCTATAGTAATGCTGTATTTACTGTCAATATGGCACCATTGCACAAATAAGATAGTCATTGTAATGAAATCCAAGTTGAAGTTTCCATCTCAAGAAACTCCTTCTCATCAACAAAAGCTCTCCTAGGTTAAGACTATTCATAGTGATTCGGCATTTATGTCCTTGGACCTTTTTTTTTTTAACTTTTATTTAATGAATATAAATTTCCAGTGTACAGCTTATGGATTACAGTGGCTTCCCCCTCCCATAACTTCCCTCCCACCCGCAACCCTCCCCTCTCCCGCTCCCCTTCCATTTGCATCAAGATTCATTTTCAATTCTCTTTATATACAGAAGATCAAGTTAGTATAAAGGTTTCAACAGTTTGCACTCACATAGACACACAAAGTGAAACATACTGTTTGAATACTAGTTATAGCATCAAATCACAATGTACAGCACATTAAGGACAGAGATCCCACATGAGGAGCAAGTGCACAGTGACTCCTGTTGTTAACCCAACAAATTGACACTCTAGTTTATGGCGCCAGTAACCACCCTAGGCTGTCGCCATGAGTTGCCAAGGCTATGGAAGCCTTCCAAGTTTGCCGACTCTGATCTTATTTAGACAAGGTCATAAAAGACAGAGTGAGGATAGTAACCAATGATCCTAACAGTGGCATTAATCAGGTTTGAACAATTATACAGCATGAAGTGGGGAAGAGGACCATCAGTACACACAGGTTGGGAGTAAAGCCATTGGTGGTAGAGTAGAGGTTATGATTACGAAGGAATGAGGCCCAAGTACGCTAGACAGGGTCTAGAACAAAGGACAGAGTCATTATTAGAGGAGCTAAGAAAGGTGCTGTCTAAGCTACAATTAAGTTTTCTGATTGAGAGGCAAATAGAACCTGATAGAAGGGGCTTGATAATAATCTGGTGGGCTTTAGGCCTTGTAAGTTAAGAGGCCCAGACCTATCTATCTCTTCACATGGGGTATATCCTAAGGGAGGTGTGAACCTCCTAGGGGAAGGCACTCTGTTGACTTTCATTACTTGGCTGGCCTGGGAGGAGAGCTGGCCAGGTAAAGGCAGGTGGCATCTCTAACAAGAAATTTACAGTTCTGCCTGCAATGTTGCTGACCCTACTTGACCATCCCCTCAGCTGCAGTGGTCACTTTGGAAGTTGGGCTGAGTGAAGGGCTTTTCAGCTTAGAGCCAATAAGATCTGTGGCTCTGACCTGGGCATCCTTCGACTCCAGGGCAGGTCCATTTCCAGTGATCCAACTCTTGGCAGAGCTGCCAGGGCTCTTCACAAGCTGACTTCTGCTGAAGCCCAGGCTTACCACATTGAAAGCCACTGCAGTGGACTGGCCGGTTGGGTCTCCTTGAGGGCAGATCACTGTACAGATCAGCCATTAATAGGCTTGCCACCCATTGCTTCTGATGCCTAGCTTTCTTTTCCTCCTGGTTTGTGTTAAAGCAGACCAGAGGATGCAAGTCAAGGGAGTGCCCAAGTCCCATCTCTCATCTTCGGTGGCCTGAACTACAAGTCTATAGTCACAGGCATGTTCTGTAGTAGTTTTTCTAAGGTAGACAATGCCCATGAGGAAAATTATATTCTCACTTTAAACCTTTCTTTCCCTTTGGTCTGAAAGGGAGGTTTTTTCTACTTACTGTATACTTTGCTGATGGCGAAGTGAATCTAGCTATGAGATTATTATTTAAGTTCTTATTTTGGCTATGCTATTACAGAAAAATGTTAGCCATCTCTTTTATAAGGTCTAAAGTTTAAATTGTGCATCCTACAGATTCCTTCATAATAGAATTAGTTTCCTACCTTGAAGAGAATAGAGAAATGAAAGAACAAGTTGGGCTTAGAATAGAGAAATGAGGGAGCAAGTCCTAGATTGCTTGCTGACAATAGCAATATCACATGAATACTTAGCAAACCGTTTCAACCATTAGATAACAACTTAAGAAAACATTTACCAGAAGGTCCAATGCCTTTTTTATTTATAGGAATACTGAAACACACATACAAGGGAACCTCAAAAAGTTCTTAGAAAATGGAATTAAAAATAAGTTCATTTTGCAGTAAAAATTTTGAAAATCATGCATTTGAAAGATCTTCAAAGAGGTCATGGAAAAGACAAATTATGAAAAAATTATGCATGGATGTGGTTTTTGCATCAAAATAAACCTTTTAGTTCCATTTCCTACAAAGTTTTTAAAGTAATCTACATATATTAATATATGCATATATTATATGTAAAACATACATAGTTTTTTAAAAAGAAGTGTGAATTATAGTACAAATATTTTCCTACCTCTTTTTATTAAAAAACCACAGATATTAACCACATTAGATGAGCCTCAGTTGCTCCACTTCTGATCCAGCTTTCTGTTAATGTACCTGGGAAAGAAATGGAAGATGGCCCAAGTCTTTGGGCCCCTGCCTCCTGTGTAGGAGGCCTGGATGGAGTCCCTGTCTTCTGGCTTTGGCATGAGCTAGGCCCAGCTGTTATCATCATGTGGGGAGTGAACAAATATATGGAATATTTCTTTTTGTCTGTCTTTCCCTCTTTGTATGTCACTCTGCCTTTCAAATAAATAAATCTTTGAAAACCTGGCTTATCGCTTTCAATCTAGAATTCCATTTCCAGGGACTCTTCCCAAAGTAATCAATGCTGAAGGAAGATTTATGGATATGGATATTTAATAATCTTATTTATAATGGGAAAAACATGGAAATGCATATTGAATAATGGTGATTAAATTACAGTACATTAGTGTGTCTGGATCAGTTTGCAGCCAATATAGTCCATACACTCATATTTAATTACATGAAAAATGCTTATATTGTCAAAGGAAAATAGCTGACATATATAATTGTCTCAAAATGTGCTATTTTTTGTATTTTTAGTTTTCCATGGGAAACAAACATTTTAACATAAGAGTAAATATTACTAAGAGAATTTCTGATGGGAGGGATTATAGGTATTTATGAGCACAACATACAGCTCTTTCCTGCTGATATAATTTACAGAAGTTCATAGACTATCTAGGACTATCTTTCACAAGGGGTAGCAAAATTTTTTTTCTTTTTTTAAAGCATTATTTATTTATTTGAAAGGAAGATGTGGGGAGGGAGGGGGAGAGAGACAGGGAGAGAGAGAGAGGTCAGTCTTTCAACTGCTGGTTCATTTCTCAGATGGCTGCAATGGCCAGAGCTGCACCAATCTGAAGCCAGGAGTCAGGAGTTTCTTATGGGTCTCCCACGTGGGTGCAAGACCCAAGCACTCTGGCTATCTTCTGCCTACCCAGGCCATAGCAGAGAGCTGGATTGGAAGTGGAGTAGCCAGGACTTGAACAGGTGCTTATATGGGATGCCAGCACTGTAGGCAGCAGCTTTACCTACAATGTCACAGTGCAGGCCCTTTTTTTTTTTTTTTTAACAGGCAGAGTGGACAGTGAGAGAGAGACAGAGAGAAAGGTCTTCCTTTGCCGTTGGTTCACCCTCCAATGGCCGCCGCGGCTGGCGCACTGTGGCCGGCGCACCACGCTGATCCGATGGCAGGAGCCAGGTGCTTATCTTGGTCTCCCATGGGGTGCAGGACCCAAGTACTTGGGCCATCCTCCACTGCACTCCCTGGCCACAGCAGAGAGCTGGCCTGGAAGAGGGGCAACCGGGACAGGATCAGTGCCCCGACTGGGACTAGAACCCGGTGTGCCGGCACCGCAAGGCGGAGGATTAGCCTAGTGAGCCACGGCGCCGGCTAGTGCAGGCCCTTTTTTTCAATTTTTGATCCATGCTAGAGCATCATCTACTGGATATACCACTTGGGGAAGGAAGTTCTCATTCTACATAAGATGAAATTCCCATTAGGTGATTATAATATATCAGGTTACATTTGTAGAGTTTGAATTTCTTGTGTATTTTTCAAATGTGAGCACAGAGGACATCCTTTTCTCATCTGATCACATTCTTCCCACGACTGAGACAGAGAAAAAGTCCTGATCCATCACTTTGAAGAACACTTTATAGATTTACTCTAGGTGAAAGCATATTTTGAAAAATTGCTATTCAAACTCCAAGGTTTTGAGACATAAAGGTAAACATGAGAGAAGCTCTTTGAAATTATAAAGTAAAAGAAGGTGTAGGTGGGCATTTGACCTGGTGTTAAGATGCTTCTTAGGATAAGACAAATAGATTTTATAAGAGGAGGCAGAAGTCTCAGAATACTAATAATAAAGAAGTTACATGGGAGTACTAAATTTCATGTAAGGATTGAAACTTAAGATCTATATATTATCTATATCAAAATCTTGGTGTTATTATTACTTTTAGAATGGTTAAGAAGAGAACTGTGATCTGTAGTTCAAGTTAAACTGTGTGGTTGAGCTCTTTTTATGTAGATATGCAGCTAAGACACCTGCCATTACTGAAGGCAGCGTGTTCAAATATTAGTGTTAACACTGGTGCTGTTCAAAACCTGTGAGAAAGCAAATCTAAATATATAAGTAATATGAGTGAGTTTTGGGGACATATGTGTTAATAAAGTGTCTGGTTGATGACAGCAGTACACTAATTTTCAATTTCTGACTATTCTTATAGTGGTACTTTATTTACTAACTCTCTCCCCCTCTCATCTTCCTCTTCCTATTCTGCCTTTTCATCTTCTCCTTCTTTTTTCCTCCTTCCTCACCCAAACCATGTGATTTTAGTAGAGCCTGAAAATTTTAATACCTTGGACTCTGGGTAGGGTCCTTTCTTGACATCTTTTAAAGTGAAGGTGGGAAGGAAGCATTCTTGCTTCTCTGATTATTAGCAGAAGAATATAAGCCTAGAGTTTCTTATTACTATATTCATGGACTTGTGAAAACTCCCTCTAAGTAATAGGGAAGAATAGACCCAAAAACAGAGAAGAGAAAACACTCACTCAGACACTCAGGCACGCACAGGAAGGTGTTGGAGGGGTTTTGAATCCAGTCATTCCTGAGGCTGGCCACTTTCCTTTTGTAGTTTTATTATATCTCCCTTTCAGACAAGCTAGTTTGGGTTAGATTTCCATTGTTTCAAATCAAAAAGCTCAATTTCAATGACTATATTGGATTAGCAAGCAGATTCGGATAAAGTGGTGGGGATATGGAGTTACCCTTGAAGTACTAATTTTACTTACTTTATGTTTAACTGCAAAGTAAATATGAGTACTTAAGCAGAGAAGCAGTAGGCATACTGCAAAAGAAATGTCAAACTTCAGTTTCTTTGAGACTGTTTAGCTTTGGGGAAGAACTGGAGTTGATTAGGACAGAAAGTTTGACTTATAAATAAGAAATGCAAAGGGAGCAGTGATATCCTTCTCCAGCACAGAAGCTGTCTTGAAAAGGAGTAAAAGGAATTAATTTAGAATCCCAGGCATCCCACTTTTCGTCTGCTCTCAGAAACGGAAATGTGATTGAATACATTATAGAGTGGTAATATAGAATTTGCCCTTTTCAGATTCTGAGCTAGATGAGTTTGTGGATAGATTTCTTGCCTATCAGTTGAGATTAAAAAAAAGTCTTTCTGTTTTATGTTCTTCATGTCAGGGAGGGTTCATGGGCACTGTAGGATACCACTTTTCTTTGCTCCATAAACATCTGCCAAGTTTTAAAAAATCTTTCCTAACAGCATGAGGGTGTCACTATCCAGATAGACACTCATCATCTTGCTATCACTTAGACTTCTATATTTTAAAAACACATTAAAATACTTGAGATTGATGTTTCCCACATCAAAATCTAAAAGTTTTCAGTTTTAAGAGAAAATAGTTTGTGGACAGCCAAGGCAAAAAGATGGTCCTATGGGTACTCAGTGGAATTTTGAATTTCTGGAATTATTAGTTTCCCAGTTCTAGTTTGAGAGCTTGGTCTAGTTTTACTGTGATTAATGAGTAGGTGATATTTCAACAACTAATTTGTCATCTTGACGTGTATCAACTGTTGCCTCCTATGTGTAATTGGTATAGGATGTAGACACAGTATTTTTTTAGTGAATGAATTTTCAGATTTTACATGGAGGATAGATAAGGTACTGCTTTAGATCAAGGGCATATCTGATCTTTATTGACCCAAAAGACATGTCTTAATCTTGACCCCTTAATTGATACACTGTTCTCTTCTAGCTCCAAAGTATACTTGTACAAAATTTAAAACAATGATGAACAATATTGTTGGTATTTTCTTTTAAAATTTCTTTAAATATTATTTATTTATTTGAAAGAGTTACAGAAAGAGATGAAGTGAGAGAGAGAGAAAACCTTCCATCCACTGTTTTACTTTCCAGATGACCTCAATGGCCAGGGCTGGGACAGGTCAAAGCCAGGAGCCAAGAACATCTTGCAGGTTTCCATGTAGGTGGCAGGGGCCCCAACACTTGTGCCATATTTTGCTGCTTTCCCCAGGTCATTAGCAGAGTATTGGATCAGAAGTAGAACAGCTGGGACTTGAACCTGTGCCCATATGGAATGTCAGCATTGTAATCGGTGGTTTTGCTTGCTATACCACAATGTTTTCTTTTTAAAAAAGAACCCCCCCCCCAATCCATATGGATATTATTGTAATGATTCCATGGAGAAAAAGGCTTCAACTAATCTGTTATCAAAACTATAGATTCTTTTAACAGACCCTGCAGGGTCTGTTAATAGTTGGCATTGGCAAAGTGAGTTGCCCTGAAAATACAGTGGTGGGTGAGAAGTCCTTACCCCTACTACCACAGTTATGAGATGAGAGCCGTAATTTGACCTCAAGGGAAGCAAAATTGTGTTGAAGACAGAATATTCATTAGAGCTAGGGCAGAGTTACTGCATTTAGGCCTGTGTGTGGACGAAGCAGTTGTGCTTTTAGGGTCTGCTCATGCTGCCTTTGGCTAGCTTTGACAGACAGCGATTCCCTCCTCACACTTTATCTATCTATCCACCCATCCACCCATCCACCCACCCATCCATCCATCCACACACACACACACATAGGTACATACACACACACATAGCAGCTTTTTTGAGGTATAATTGATGTGTAATAAAACTCATGTAAACTGTACAATTTGGTAAGTTTTGACATAAGCACATTCCCGAGAAACCATCACCACAATCAAGATGAGGAACATAAGCATAACCCTTAGAAATGTCGTTATACAGATCTGTTATCCCTGTTACTATCTCTTCCTTGTTTCCCTCTGCTTCCACCTCTAGACACCCACGGATCTTGCTTCAGGCCTTATAGATTAGTTTTCATTTAACAGAGTTGTTTTTTTTTTTTTAAAGATTTGTTTTATTTATTTGTAAGGAAGAGTGACAGAGGAAGAGAGAAAGATATCATCTATCCTCCGGTTCACTCCTGAAATGGCCACAATGGGTGGGACAGAGCCAGGCAGAAGTCAGGAACCTAGAACTCTCATCAGGTTCTTCCACATGGCATTGTCTCTGTCTACAAAGGCTATTAATTTCTCTGTGTTGATTTTATATCCTGCCACCTTTCCAAACTCTTTTATGAGTTTCAATAGTCTCTCAGTGGAGATTTTTGGATCTCCTATATGTAGGATCATGTCATCTGCAAATAAGGATAGTTTGAGTTCCTTTTTTCTAATTTGTACCCCTTTTATTTATTTTTCTTGACTAATGGCTGAAGCTAAAACTTCCAAGATTATTTGAATAAGAATGGTGAGAGTGGGCATCCTTTTCTTGTTCTGGATCTTAGGGGGAATGTTGCCAGCTTTTCTCCATTCAATAGCATGCAATGCTTGCTCTGGGTTTGTCATGTATTGGCTTGATTGTATTGAGGAATGTTCCTTCTATATATATTTTCCTTAAGGTTTTTGTCATGAACGGATGATGTATTTTATTAAATGCTTTCTCTGTATCTATTGAGATAATCATATGGATTTTTATTTCTATTATATCTGTTGTTACATTTACTTTTTCATCTCTGATTTTATTGATTTGGGTCTTTTCCTTCTTTTTGGGTAGTTGCACCAATGGTGTATCAATTTTGTTTATATTTTTCAAAAAACCAGCTTTTCATTTCAATGATCTTTTGTATTTTTTTAACTTTTATTTAATGAATATAAATTTCCAAAGTACAGCATATGGGTTACAATGGCTTCCCCCTCCCAAAACTTCCCTCCCACCCACAACCCTCCCCTTTCCTGCTCCCTCTCCCCTTCCAATCACATCATGATTCATTTTCAATTCTCTTTATATACAAAAGATCAGTTTAGTATATATTAGGTAATGATTTCAACAGTTTGCCCCCATATAGCAACACAAAGTGAAAAAAAAATACTGTTGGAATACTAGTTATAGCATTAAATAAGAGTGTACAGCACATTAAAGGCAGAGATCCTACATAATATTTTTTAAAAATTAATTAATTTTCTATGCCGTTTCCAATTTAACACCAGGTTGTTTTTTTTTTTCATTTCCAATTATCTTTATATACAGAAGATCGATTCAGTATATAATTAGTAAAGATCTCATCAGTTTGTACCCACGCAGAAACACAAAGTGTAAAAATACTGTTTCAGTACTAGTTATAGCATCACTGCACATTAGACAACACATTAAGGACAGATCCCACATGGGATGTAAGTACACAGTGACTCCTGTTGCTGACTTAACAATTTGACACTCCTGTTCATGGCGTCAGTAATCTCCCTAGGCTCTAGTCTTGAGTTGCCAGGGCTATGGAAGCCTTTAGGGTTCGCTGACTTTGATCTTATTCCGGTAGGGTCACAAAGTGGAAGTTCTCTCCTCCCTTCAGAGAAAGGTACCTCCTTCTTTGATGGCCCTGTTCTTTCCACTGGGATCTCACTCACAGAGATCTTTCATTTAGGTCTTCCTCTTTTTTTTCCTTTTCTATGGTATCTTGGCTTTCCATGCCTACAATACTCTCATGGGCTCTTCAGCCAGGTCTGAATGCCTTAAGGGCTGATTCTGAGGCCAGAGTGTTGTTTAGGACATCTGCCATTCTATGAGTCTGCTGTGTATCCCACTTCCCATGTTGGATCTTTCTCTCCCTTTTTGATTCTATCAGTTAGTATTAGCAGACACTTGTCTTGTTTGTGTGATCCCTTTGACTCTTAGACCTATCAGAGCCATCAATTGTGAACTGAAATTGATCACTTGGACTAGTGAGATGGCATTGGTACATGCCACCTTGATGGGATTGTATTGGAATCCCCTGGCACATTTCTAACTCCATCATTTGGGGCAAGACTGATTGTGCATGTCCCAAATTGTGCATCTCCTCCCTCTCTTTTTCCACTCTGAAATTTAGCAGGGATCACTTTTCAGTTAAAATTTAAACACCTAAGAATAATTGTGTGTTAATTACAGAGTTCAACCAATAGTACTAGAACAACAACAACAACAACAAATACTAAAAAGGATAAAGTATTACATTGTACATCTAGAGTCAGGACAAAAGCTGATCAGGTCATTATTTCTTATAGTGTCCATTTCACTTAACAGGTTTCCCCTTTGGTGCTCAGTTGTCATCGATCAGGGAAAACAAATGATATTTGTCTCTTTGGGACTGGCTTAATTCACTCAGCATGATGTTTTCCAGATTGTTCCATCTTGTTGCAAATGACTGGGATTCATTGTTCCTTACTGCTGTATAGTAATCTATGGAGTACATGTCCCATAATTTCTTTATCCAGTCTACTGTTGATGGGCATTTGGGTTGGTTCCAGGTCTTAGCTATTGTGAATTGAGCTGCAATAAACATTAATGTGCAGATGGCTTTTTTATTTGCCAAATTAATTTCCTTTGGGTAAATTCCAAGGAGTGGGATGGCTGGGTCGTATGGTAGGGTTATGTTCAGGTTTCTGAGGAATCTCCAGACTGACTTCCATAGTGGCTTAACCAGTTTGCATTCCCACCAACAGTGGGTTAGTGTCCCTTTTACTCACATCCTCTCCAGCATCTATTGTTGGTAGATTTCTGGATGTGAGCCATTCTCACCGGGGTGAGGTGAAACCTCATTGTGGTTTGATTTGCATTTCTCTGATTGCTAGTGATCTTGAACATTTTTTCATGTGTCTGTTGGCCATTTGAAAAATGTCTATTGAGGTCCTTGGCCCATCTCTTCAGTGGGTTGTTTGTTCTGTTGTTGTGGAGTTTCTTGATCTCTTTGTAGATTCTGGTTATCAACCCTTTATCTGTAGTATAGTTTGCAAATATTTTTTCCCATTCTGTTGGTTGCCTCTTCACTTTCCTGTCTGTTTATTTTGAAGTACAGAAATTCTTAATTTGATGCAATCCCAAATGTTAATTTTGGTTTTGACTGCCTGTGCTCCTGGGGTCTTTTCCAAGAAGTCTTTGCCTATACCTATATCTTGCAGGGTTTCTCCAATGCTCTCTAATAATTTGATGGTTTCGGGTCATAGATTTAAGTCTTTAATCCACGTTGAGTGAATTTTTGTGTAAGGTGAAAGGTATGGGTCTTGCTTCAAGCTTCTGCATGTGGAAATCCAGTTTCCCCAGCACCGTTTATTGAATAGACTGTCCTTGCTCCAGGAATTGGTTTTGGATCTTTGATCAAATATAAGTTGGCTGTAGATGTTTGGATTGATTTCTGGTGTTTCTATTCTGTTCCATTGGTCTATCCATCTGTTTCTGTACCAGTACCATGCTGTTTTGATAACAACTGCCCTGTAGTATGTCCTGAAATCTGGTATTGTGATGCCTCCTCCTTTGTTTTTGTTGTACAAGATTGCTTTGGCTATTTGAGGTCTTCTGTGTCTCCATATGAATTTCAGCATCATTTTTTCCAGATCTGAGAAGAAGGTCTTCGGTATCTTGATGGGTATTGCATTGAATGTATAAATTGCTTTTGGGAGAATAGACATTTTGATGATATTGATTCTTCCAATCCATGAGCATGGAAGATTTCTCCATTTTTTGGTATCCTCTTCTATTTCTTTCTTTAAGGTTTTGTAGTTTTCATCATAGAGATCTTTAACGTCCTTGGTTAAGTTTATTCCAAGGTATTTGATTGTTTTTGTAGCTATTGTGAATGGGATTGAACTTAGAAGTTCTTCCTCAGCCGTGGCATTGCCTGTGTATACAAAGGCTGTTGATTTTTGTGCATTGATTTTATATCCTGCTACTTTGCCAAACTCTTCTATGAGTTCCAGCAGTCTCTTAGTAGAGTTCTTTGGGTCCCCTAAATAAAGAATCATATCATCTGCAAAGATGGATAGTTTGAGTTCTTCCTTCCCGATTTGTATCCCTTTAATTTCTTTTTCTTGCCTAATAGCTCTGGCTAAAACTTCCAGAACTATATTGAAGAGCAGTGGTGAGAGTGGGCATCCCTGTCTGGTACCAGATCTCAGCGGAAATGCTTCCAACTTTTCCCCATTCAATAGGATGTTGGCCGTGGGTTTTTCATATATTGCTTTGATTGTATTGAGGAATGTTCCTTCCATACGCAGTTTGCTTAGAGTTTTCATCATGAAAGGGTGTTGGATTTTATCAAATGCTTTCTCTGCGTCTATTGAGAGAATCATATGGTTTTTCTTCTGCAGTCTGTTAATGTAGTGTATTACGTTGATTGTTTTGTGGACGTTGAACCATCCTTGCATACCAGGGATAAATCCCACTTGGTCTGGGTGGATGATCTTTCTGATGTTTTGTTGCATTCTATTGGCCAGAATTTTATTGAGTATTTTTGCATCTATGTTCATCAAGGATATTGGTCTGTAATTCTCTTTCAATGCTGCATCTTTTTCCGACTTAGGAATTAAGGTGATGCTGGCTTCATAGAAAGAATTTGGGAGGATTCCCTCTTTTTCGATTGCTCTGAATAGTTTGAGAAGAATTGGAGTTAGTTCTTCTCTAAATGTCTGGTAGAATTCAGCAGTGAATCCATCTGGCCCTGGGCTTTTCTTTGTTGGAGGGCCTTTATTACTGTTTCAATTTCTGTGTCAGTTATGGGTCTGTTTAGGTTTTCTATGTCTTCCTGGCTCAATTTAGGTAGGTTGTATGTGTCCAAGAATCTGTCCATTTCTGATAGATTTCCCTGTTTGCTGGCATACAAGTCCTTGTAGTAATTTCTGATGATTCTTTTTATTTCTGTGGCATCTGTTGTTACGTTTCCCATTTCATCTCTGATCCTATTGATTTGGGTCTTTTCTTTTTTTAGTTAGTTGGGCCAATGGGGTGTCAATTTTGTTTATTTTTTCAAAAAACCAGCTCCTTGTTTTGTCTGATTTTTTGTAATGTTTAATTTTTTGGATTCAATCCTGTTGATTTCTTCTCTGATTTTAATTATTTCCCTTCTTCTACTGGGTTTGGGTTTGGTTTGCTGCAGATTTTCTAGATCCTTGAGATGACTTGAAAGCTCATCTATTTGGTGTCTCTCCAATTTCTTGATGTAGGCACCTATTGATATAAATTTTCCTCTTAACACTGCTTTTGTAGTATCCCATAGGTTTTGGTATGTTGTGCTGTTATCCTCATTTACTTCCAGAAAATTTTTGATTTCTCTTTTAATTTCTTCTATGACCCATTGTTCATTCAGGAGCATGTTGTTCAATCTCCATGTGTTTGCACGTGCTCTGGGGATTCCTGAGTTGCTAATTTCCAATTTCGTTCCTTTGTGGTCTGAGAAGCTGCATGGTATGATTCTAATTCTTTTGTATTTGCTGAGACTTGCTTTATGGCCTAGTATGTGGTCAATCCTAGAGAAAGTTCCATGTACTGCTGAGAAGAATGTAAAGTCCTTAGATGTAGGATGAAATGTTCTGTAGATGTCTGTTAGATCCATTTGGGCTATAGTGTCATTTAAATCTGCTGTCTCCTTGTTGATCTTCTGTCCTGTTGATCTGTCTATCTCTGAGAGTGGAGTATTGAAGTCCCCCAGTACTATTGTATTGGGGTCTAAGTCTCCCTTTAAGTCCCTTAACAAGTCTTTTAAATAAGCTGGTGCCCTGTGATTAGGTGCATATACATTGATAATTGTTATATCTTCCTGTTGAATGGATCCCTTAATCATTAAATAGTGCCCCTCTTTGTCTCTCCTGACAGTTTTTGTGGTAAAGTTTATGTTGTCCGATATTAAGATGGCTACGCCCGCTCTTTTTTCATTTATGTTGGCATGGTGTATCTTTTTCCAGCCTTTCACTTTCAGTCTGTATGGATCATTGTTGGAAAGATGAGTTTCTTGTAAGCAGCAAAAAGATGGGTTTGTTCCTTAACCCAATCAGCCAATCGGTGTCTTTTAACTGGACAGTTCAAGCCATTAACATGCAATGTGACTATTGAGAAGGAGTAACTTTGCCCTGCCATTTGCCAAAGATATTTTCTAATATCTGGTTTGAGATTCTTGTGGTCTTTTGCTGTGAGGTTTCCTTCCTTTACCTTCTTTCATATTGGTGACCATGTTTCTGTGTTTCTGTATGTAAGACATCTTTAAGCATCTTTTGCAGGGCTGGACGAGTGGCGACAAATTCTTTCAATGTCTGTTTGCTGTGAAAGGTCTTTCTTTCACCTTCATTCACAAATGAGAGCTTTGCAGGTTATAATATTCTGGGCTGGCAGTTTTTCTCTCTTAGTACCTGGGCTATATCTCGCCATTCTCTCCTGGCTTGTAGGGTTTCTGATGAGAAGTCAGCTGTAAGTCTAATTGGAGATCCTCTGAGAGTAATCTGGCATTTCTCTCTTGCACATTTTAGGATCTTTTCTTTGTGTTTCACTGTGGTGAGTTTGATTACGATGTGTCGTGGTGAGGATCTCTTTTGATCATGTTTATTAGGGGTTCTATGAGCTTCCTGTACTAGGATGTCTCTGTCCTTCTCCAAACCTGGGAAATTTTCTGCTAGTATCTCACTAAAAAGGCCTTCTAATCCTTTCTCCCTTTCCATGCCTTCAGGAACTCCTAGAACCCGCATGTTGGGTTTTTTAAGAGTATCCTGTAGATTCCTGACAGTATTTTTTAGATTTCTGATTTCTTCTTCTTTTCTTTGATTTGACTGTTTCCTTTCCTGTTCTCTGTCTTCTAATTCTGATATTCTCTCTTCTGCTTCACCCATTCTGTTTTTAAGGCTCTCTAATGTGTTTGCCATTTGATCTATTGAGTTCTTCATTTCATTGTGGTTTTTGGTCACTATCTCAGTTTCCTGTTCTACTAGTTGTTTCATTTCATTTTGATTCCTCCTTAATATTTCATTTTCGTGCGAGAGATTTTCTATCTTGTCCATTAAGGATTTCTGTAGTTCAAGAATTTGTTTTTGAGAACTTCTTAATGTTCTTATCAATTTTTTGTGATCTGCTTCTTGCATTTCCTTTATCTCTTCATCTTCATAATCTTGCATTGGCGTGTCTTGTTCACTTGGGGGTGTCATAGTGTCTTCCTTTGTCTTGTTACCTCGGCTTCTATGTTTGTTGTTTGGCATGTTGGAGATAATTTATTGGTTTTTTTTTTGCTGTGGTGTTTTTTTTTCTCGTTATACTATGCCTCTAAGTGAGCTGTCTGCTTTGTTGAATCATTAGGGGCTGTGATGGGTGTGGCCAGAGAGCTATGCTTGATTCTTCAGGTTTAAGGCTGTGTAAAGAGCAACTCTCCCAGATTGCTCACTCACTTGCTCCTTGCTGGCTCTCTCTCTCTCTCTCTCTCTCTTTTTTTTTTTTGACTCAGTTGGGAGTGGAGTTGAGGGTAGTTGAAATCTGGCCTCTGTGAGTATTCATTTGATCCTCCTCTGGTTCCCACGCTGGCGAGATTCTGTCTCTGGCTCATCTCCCGCTGCTCGTCTCGTCTCGGTTGGTTTTCCACGTGGTGGGCTCCCTGTAAGTCCTCTGTTTCACATCCACTAGATCCGGAAGCGTTTCCTCTGCAGTTTTTTTCTTGAGTCTTTTCCTGAGGCTACAGTAATTCCACTTTTATGAAACTTTATTTTCCCAAACTAAGGCGCACGTCCTCACTATCCGCCATCTTGGCTCCGCCCCTCTGATCTTTTGTATTTTTTGTTTCAATTTTGCTTATTTCTACTCTAATTTTAATTATTGCTTTTTGGGTTTGGTTTGTTGTTGATATTCTAGGTCCCTTAGATGCACTGATAGCTCATTTATTTGGTACCTTTCTAGTTTCTTAAGTAGGCACTGATTGCTACAAACTTCCCTCTTAACACTGCTTTTGCTGTATCCTATAGGTTTTGATATGACGTACTGTCATTTTCATTTATTTCCAGAAATTTTTTGACTTCTCTTTTGATTCCTCCTATGACCCACTGTTCATTCAGGAACAAGTTTTTCAGTCTCCATGTGTTTATATTCTAGAGATTCTTGAGTTGTTGATTTCTAGATTCATTCCATTGTGGTCTGAGAGGATGCATGGAATGATTTCAATTTTTTTTTTTTGAATTTGCTGAGACCTGTTTTGTGACCTAGTATATGTTTTATCCTAGAGAATGTTCCATGCACTGATGAGAAGAATGTATATTCTGCCACTATGTGGTGAAAGGTTCTATAGATAACCGTTAGGTCCATTTGGTCTATAGTGTCTATTAATTCTGTTGTTTCCTTTCTGATTTTCTGTCTGGTGGATCTGTCCATTACTGAAAGTGAGGTATTAAAGTCCCCCATTACTATTGTGTTGGAGTCTGTGTCTCCCTTCAGGTATATTAACATTTTTTAAGTAGCCAGGTGCTCTGTAATTGGGTGCATATATATTTATTATAGTCACATCTTCCTATTGGATTGATCTCTTAATCATTACATAATGGCCTTCTTCATCTCTTTTAACAGTTGTTATGTTAAAATCTATTTTGTCTGACATTAGGGTGGCAACACCAGCTCTTTTTAGGTTTCTAATAGTATGTACTACCTTTTTCCAACCTTTTGCTTTCAATCTGTGTGTATCTTTGTTGGTGAGATGTTTTTCTTGTAAGCAGCAAAGAGATGGGTCTTGTTTTTCAATCCATTCAGCCAGTCTGTGTCTTTTAACTGGAGAATTGAGGCCATTTACATTTAAGGTGACTATTGATAAGTAATGACTTGGCCCTGCAATTTTGCCATAAATATTCCTATTGTTTACTTTGGATTTCTTTTGTATTTTTACTGGTGGTTTCTCTGCCTGGCTATCTTTCTGTCCTTCTGTGTGTAGCACATCCTTATGCATTTTCTGTAAGGTTGGACAAGTGTTAACAAATTCTTTCAATTTTTGTTTGTTATGGAAAGTTTTTATTTTGCCTGCATTCATAAATGCAAGCTTTGTGGGGTACAGTATTCTGGGTTGATAGTTTTTTTTTTCTTTTAAGGCTTGAACTATATCTTATGATCCCCTTCAGACCTGTCCAGTTTCTGGTGAGAAGTCATCTGTGAGTCTATTTGGCGATCCTTTGAAAGTAATCTGGCATTTCTCTTGTGCCCATTTTAGAATCTTTTCTTTATGTTTTACTGTGAAAAGTTTGACTATAATGTGTTGTGGTGAGGGTCTTTTCTGGTCACATCTGTTAGTAGTTCTATGTTCTTCCCCTACTTTAACATCTCTTTCTTTCTCCATATTGGGAATGTTTTCTGTAATTATTTCACTAAATAGGCTTTCTATTCCCTTCTCTCTACTTCTTCAGGAACTCCTAAAACCCATGTGGGGGTCATTGATAGTATTCCATAGATCTCCAACACTGTTTTTTTAAGTTTTCTATTTTCTTGTTTTTTGGTCTGAATGTAAAATTTCCAAATATTTGTCTTCTAGTTCAGACATTCTTTCTTCTGCCTCATTAGGTCTGCTGTTAAGATTTTCCACTGTATTTTTTATTTGATCTATTGAATTCTTCATTTCTAAAATTTCATTTTGATTTCTCTGTATATTCTCAATTTCCTAGGAAAAAATTTTCATTCATGTCATGTATGGTATTTCTTTAGTTTCTGGATTTGCTTCTTCTTCTTCTTCTTCTTTTTTTTTAGTAATCCTATGATTAATTTTCTAAATTCCATTTCTGGCATTTCCTTGATCTCTCCATCTTCACATTCTAATATTGAAATGTTGTTAAGTTCCTCGGCGGGGGGGGGGGGGGGAGGGTCATGGTGACTTCCTTTTTCTTGTTTCTTGAATTTTGACTCATTTCTCAGCATTTGTGGAGTTGATTATTAATTTTTTCTTCTGTTGGTTTTTATCTTTGGGGTTGTGCTTGTGTGGCTTCCTGGAATGTCTGCGCTTTTGGTGAATACCAGGAGGCATGTGGTGCCTGTGGCTCAGGGGCTGTGGTTAATGCTCTAGGGTGTGGTGAGTTTCCAAGGTAACACCCAAGTTGGGCATGGTAGAACTCCAAAGCAGCTATGCCCTACACCTTTTTGTGTAACCACAGAGGCCTCAAGGTCTTGGCACATAGGGCTTCCAATTTCCAAGACCAGAGAATGTTGTTGGTCTGGGGGCCCTTCTGTCTCTTGTGGCTCCCTGGCCACCTTTCCGCCAAGCTCTGAGGCAGTCGTGGCTGCTTCCCTCCACTGGTAGCTCTGAATCACGTGCACACACTAGATTCATCGGCTTAATGTCTGACTGCTGCTGCTGCCAGCACTGTGCTCAGGTGTCCTGTCTTGGTGAGCTGTTGTATGTGTGCCTGCAGGCTTCTAGTCATAGTACTGGTTTAAAATGGTGCCTGCTCTCTCTTGTCCTCCATTTCCCTGAGAACCACATGTGACCACCAGCAATCACCAGCCTCCCGACCTCCAGTCTGGATCTACACCAGGCTCCCTTTAGCTGTATCTCCATGGATTGGTGCACACTGACCTCCCCGTGCTGTCTCAAAAATGCTGCTGGCTCCAGCTCTCTGCAGCTGTGGTTCTCTGGGTGCACTTTAGCACTCACCATGTAGGTTCAAGCTGTTTCCCCTCCTCACATGGGGCTTCCCAGATGGTTTTCTCTCCTCTTCTCCAACGAGCGTGTAACTCCTACCATATTTTCCACACTACTTCTTCCTAGCGCTGTGAAGCGTGCCACTCCCTAATCCATCATTTTTCCATCCCCCACTCCATTGTCCATGAATTTTTTTTTGAAAGAATTATTTATTTGAAAGGTAGAGTTGCAGAGAGAGAAAGAGAGTGAGAGAGAGGTCTCCACTGGTTCACTCCTCAAATGGCTGCAATGGCTGGAGCTGTGCTGATCTGAAGCCAGGAGCCAGGAGCTTCTGCTGTGTCTCCCATGTGGGTGCAGGAGCCCAAGGACTTGGGCCATCTTCCACTGCTTTCCCAGGCCATAGCAGAGAGCAGGATTTTAAGTGGAGCAGTCTGGACTCGAACTGGTGCCCATATAGGATGCTGACACTGCAGGTGGTGGCTTAACCCACTGCACCACAACGCTGGCCTCTCCATGAACTTTTTGAAGTGTCTTCATGTTGTTGGATCTTGCTTCTTTTAAAAAAATTTCAATCTCATTATAATTGAAGTATTTAGACCATTTACATTTAATGTGACTATTGATATGGTTAGATATAGATCTACCTATTCTTTGTTGCCTCATACATCCTGTATTTGATTTGTGTGGCATATGGTTTTTTATTTTTGCAATAATTCACATCTACAGTAGTATTTCAGAGAAGCTATAGATAACACGTAAATAAATAAGCATGACTATGTCCTGATAGTATTGTATTTTCAAGTAAGCAAGAAAAATTTGATCTGCATGCTGTAGTTTATTGACCTCTAGTTTAAATTGCCAATTATCTTCTTTTTTAAAGATTTATTTATTATTTGAAAGAGTTACACAAAGAGAGGAGGAGAGAGAGAGAGAGAAAGAAAGACAGAGAGAACAAGAGAGAGAGAGGTCTTCATTGGCTGGTTCACTCCCCTATTGGCCGCAATGGCTGGAGTTGTGCTGATCCAAAGCCAGGAGCCAGGAGGTTCCTCCAGGTCTTCCCATGCAAGTGTAGGGGCCCAAGGACCTGGGCTATATTCTACTGCTTTCCCAGGCCACAGCAGAGAGCTGGATGGGAAGTGGAGCATCTGGGACTTGAACTGGTGCCCATATGGGATGCCGGCACTGCAGGTGGCGGCTTTACCCACTATATCATAGCACTGGCCCCAATTATCTTTTTTTAAATGATTTATCTATTTACTTGAGAGGCAAAGTAAGAGAGAGAGAAAGAGAGAAAGATCCCTCATCCACTGGTTTGCTCCCTAAATGGTTGCAATGGACGAAGAAGCTGGGCTGATTTGAAGCCAGGAGTTTCTTCCAGGTTTTCCACACAGGTGTAGGGGCCCAAGCACTTGGACCATCTTCTACTGCTTTCCCTGGCTATCAGCAGGGTACTGGATTAGAAGCTGAGCAGTTGGGACTCAAACTGGCACCACAAGGGATGCCAGAGCTGCAGGCAGATGCTTAATATACTATATGACAGCACCCACCCTGGTTAATTATTTTTAAAGAGATTTGCTGTGTGTAATGCTCCTTGTTCCTTATGTAGATTCATATTTTCATTTGATATTATGTTTGAAGAATTTCCTTCAATATTTCTTGCTGTGCATAACTGCTGGTTTTGAATGCATTCATCTTTTATATATTTAAAAGGGTCTCAATTTCACCTGCATTTTTACAACATTTTTCTTGATTTTTACAATATTTTTCTTGATTTTTACAACATTTTTCTTTTATAGAGGCCTAGGTTGACTCTTTTTATTTTGTATGTTGATAATATTACTTTACTCTTTTTCATTTGTGCTCATTCCACTAAGAATTTTTCTATTATTCATGTCTCTATATGTAGCTTACCTTTTTGTCATCGGCTGTCTTTAAGATTTTTCTCTTTGTCATTGATTTTGAGCAATTTTATTGTGATGATGTTCTTTACTGTAGTTTTCTTTGCATTTGTCCTGCTTACAAATGAATTCAGCTTCTTGGCTGTACAGGCTTATAACTTTCATTAAATGTGGAAAGAATTTGGCTACTATTCTTCCAATGTCTTCCCTGCCCTTTTGGATATGCTTTTATGTCTACATTATTTAGGTTCTTGATGTTCTCCTGTCTTACTCCTCATCTCCTTCCTTCTTTTCCTACTGAATGTTTTCTTTCTGTGATTCATTTTGCAGCATTTCTATGGCTAATTCTTCCAGTTTACTACTCTACTCTTCTACAGTGTCTAATTCGCTCTTCATTTTTAACTAGTGTATTTTTCATTTCATACACTTCCGTTTTTTTAAATTTAGATACAATTCTAAGAAGATAAGCATGTTTCCCTCCTTCTCTCAAACTCCTCTCCTTCCTTCATTTCTTTCTTATTCCTTTATTTTTGCAATAATATAATATCAATTTACTTTATAGTCACAGGCTTAATGCTCCATTAACCATAATGTATCAGAAGTAAAAATTAGAAAGATTACTGTTCTGAATTAGCAGATAGCTGGGGAGTCAGAGAGATAGAGATTATGAGGACAATGCCTTTTAATTAAATAAAGTTGGAGAAAGTAGCTAAGGTTTGCAGTCTGCTCAGTATATTTTATCTTGATATAGACATAGTTATCCTTGTTAGGTAAGCTGAATATTCACAGGCCAATTCTACCCATCAAACTAGATTATTGTGACTTGAAGGAGCAATTAATGTTGCCCAAGGTAGATGGAGAAATGCCATAAAGGAAAGGAAGAAGGGGCTTGGAGAAGTCCTTTGCTTACACTGTCCAGTAAAGCAGTCCCTCCCCCACCCACCCCCCTTTCAAGCTGAATATATCTTTGAAAGGGGGTTGGAGTCAGACATTTGGCAAAATAGTGAAGCTACTGCTTCAACACTCACATCCCATATTGGAGTTCTTGGGTTTGCATCTCAGCCCCACACCTGATTCCAGTTTCCTGTTAATGTGCACCCTGGATGCAGCAGGTGATAGATCAAATACCTGAGTCCCTTCCACCCACATGGGAGACCTGGATTGAGTTCTTGGCTCCTGGCTGCTGCCTGACTCAGTTCTGACTGTTGTGGGTATTTGGGGAGTAAATCTGAGAATGGGAGATCTTTGTGTTTCTCTGTCTCTGTCTCTCTGCCTCTCAAATAAATTTTAAAAATTTAAAGAAAAGAGTGGTTGAATGTCTTATTGGAAAAAGTCTAACTGTGGAACAGAGGGATGGAGGCAAATGATCTCACAAAGTAGGTTCAGGAGCAGGTTTTGGATTCTCCTAAATGACCTTGGAAAAATTAACTCCTCATCTTATTTCTTCTTCTTTGAAGCTGTGCCACGATGTTCAAGATTTATGAAGTGCTTTCTTTCCCCTCTGTGTTTATCTTTCTTCCTTTCTTTCTCTCTGTATTTTTGTCATGATAATTCCAGTTTATAAGGCATAAGTGACTATGGTAACCTCATTACTTCCCACCTCCACAGAACCATAATCAGCCCCATGGTTTCATGTGTGAGAGTTGCAAGATTAAAATTGTCATTGATTTCCTCTTCTGTGTAGAAACAATCCTGTCCTATGCTAACACTGTGCTTCTCAAATCTATTCAATTCAGAGATACATAAAGGGATGTCACTACTATGAAGTTTGGGCTCAGACCTTGCTCTGACAATGCCATTTTCTGGAATTCCCCTCTCCCCACTGTATCCGTGCATTAATTGGTAAGAGATTTGAGAAATACCCTGCCAGGCTGGGGTCCTGCAGCCAAGTAATGATTCCCTTGCTGCCTGTCATATCTGTCCATTGTCAGTTCCAGTGCTAGGAGGACGAAGCACACATTCCTCTTGGCAAGTTCTTGGTAACCAATCAAAGCAGAGGACTTTGAAATGCTCAGTAATAATACCCCACCCAGTCCATCTCATCTCAGTTAATTAGGAAGCAGCCAGCAGGCTGACAAAAGCTAAGGCTGAAATTTACCTTTGCTTTGAAAAAGCTTTCTTCCTACACCGTGAAAATTAATTGGGTAAACAGAACGTCAGGTGAATGATGGGGAAAAAAGACTGAAGGAGAAAGAGGCATTTAATTACTCTCATGATAAAAACAACCTTTTGCAAACAAGTGAGAGAAATCTCAGCACAGGGAGAATGGGCATGATGTTTGGAGCCTCAGTGCTTGTTCTGGCTCTTCCCTAACCACCCTGTCACCTACCTACGTACACCACTTTCACTCCATAAGCCTTCATCAGTTCCTGTATAAAATCAGACGTTGCTTTCCAGCGACCTTTTATAACTCGATGCAACGATAGTAATGGATATGCTCAATTTAAAATAAAGTTCTTCAGTAAGCCAGGCAAAGGCTTACATGCAAATGCTGTAGGGGGAAGTGTGCTCCCTGCTGGAGCATCAAGATGTAATCACCGTAACCACAGAGTTTCCTTCCTCCAGTTTCTCTCTGGTCTCCTCACTTTGCCTATGATCTTTCCAAAAGTTGGTTTCTGACCTCGCTTTTCCCTTTTGGTGGCTCTCAGACCCACAGGACAAGTTCAAAATTTAGCAAGGTATGACACTTCCTCAGTATCTTCTGCTGAGTCCTGGCTCATCCTCTCATAGACTTGAATGCCAGCAGTCCTGGAGTAGACACTGTTCCCAGAGTGTTCTCCCCTCCTTCAGACTCAATGTGTTTGCTTCTGGCATGCCACTGTTTTGCCCAAGAACTACCAATCCCCCCCTCCAAATTTTAGCTCTAACAATTGCTCTTCTGTAAACCTTTCTTGAGCTCTCTAGACAGAGGTGTCAATGCCTCATACAGTGTTTGCCTTGGTGGCAGTCACAAGGTGGCATGTTTGCCTCCTGCAATTGACTGTATTTTTAACCACAAGGATTTTGTAATATTCATCTTCATATTTCTGAAGTCTGGCATGGGCATATAAAAGGGTTTTATTACATGGATGAACAAAAAAAAAATAAAACCACTTGAAAGTAATAAGGAGGCAATTTTATAGCTATTTCGCAATTTTTAAATTTCCTTGTTTGAGATTAGCTTTCCCCTGATAATTTGGATTAGTGAAGGGTACTGACATTTTTGAAAATTCTGTAAGAACCATTAGTCAGGAAGATTCTTCTTTGAAAATTGCATTTAAGATGAAGAAAATATTTAGTTAGCGAACTGAGACTGGATGTTAAAGAAAAGTCATTTGGAAAATGTCATGGGCAATTTTTAATAGTACTTCTTTCAGCTCACAACAGTAACTGGTTTATTTGATGTCTGTTTAATGAAATCATAACCATGTTTCTATATGCCCATTATGGATTGTAATATATGGTTCCAGAAATAGGGTCTTCCCCAAAGTAGACATTTCTAGGCCATGAACATGTTCAGGTAGAGGCTAAGGACCATCTGATGAGATTGCTAGAAAGGGAATTAATGCATTGTGTGTAAGGACTAAGAACTGAAGAAAAAAAAGAAACAAACTATGACACTGAGTTTCCAGACTTAGAGAGGAGAAGGTGAGGTTGAGGAAGGTGCTTCATATTTAGTGAAAAAACACAAGTTTCTCAGTCATGGCATTATTGACACATTGGACCAAGGAATACTTTATTCTCAGGGATTAGAGGATGGTTAGCATCATCCCTGGTCTCTCAATTGCTGCCAGTAGCGCGTCCATCTCCAGCTTTCTCCAAAGATCTCTGGACATCAATAAATATCTTCCAGGAGGCAAACTTTTCCCATTGAAAACTCCCCACTGAATTAAATGAAAGAATTAACAGACATCTTATGACGAAAGACAGAAGGCTTGGTGAAGTTTATGTTTAAGCTATAATTTAAAAAATTTTGGTGTTAAAATTAATTAGATCTAATAAACACACTTTGCCCATCTATGTGTACAGGAATAAATGAGACACTATTTTAGGCACTGTGTTAGGGGAGCAGAGAATAAGTGCACTATATTTTTGAAAATGTACAAAAACTCATACAGACATTTTTTGGGGCAGTGAAATTGTGTGAATAGAGCTGAAGAAGCATAGTGTTAAAGAGTTAACAATGGGGCCAGAGCTGTGGTATAGCAGGTAAAGTCACTGCCTGAGATGCCGGAATCCCATATGGGCGCCTGTTCGAGTCCTGGCTGCTCCGCTTCCCATCCAGCTCTCTGCTGTGGCCTGGGAAAGCGGTGGAAGATGGCCCAAGACCTTGGGCCCTTACACCCATGTGGGAGACCCGGAAGAAGCTCCTGGCTCCTGGCTGTGGATCAGCCCAGCTCTGGCCGTTGTGGCCAACTGGGGAGTGAACCAGCAGATGGAAGACCTCTCTCTCTCCCTCTGCCTCTCCTTCTCTCTCTGTGTAACTCTGACTTTCAAAATAAATGAATAAATCTTTAAAAAATGAGTTAAAGAGTGCAATTTTGTAATAATTAGAGTTTGAACTGGAATGACTGAACTTTAAGTACTAGCCTCAACACACTCTAGCTGTTTAACTGGTGGGTAGGAAGACAAATTACTCAACAACCCCATGCCTTAGTCTTTCCACCTGTAGGGAGCAAAGGGCATAATATACTATGAAACAGGGTTATCTTGTGGATTAGATGAGTTAATAGATATGAAGTGTTTTGGATCATACCTACTGCATGAAAAATGACATTAGTATATATTTTTTTGGATTAAAGGCATCATTGAATGGGTAATATACCATATTTTATCACTTACTATAAATATTAATAGACTTTGATTTCAGAGATATATATGATCAAAGTGCATCTTAGATCTGAAGTCATGTGGATGTTTAGTATTATCATGGTATTGTAGTCAGACACTGTATTTGAATTCCTATGGTGACATTTTCTTACTGGATCACTTACTGGACAGATCATTCAATTTCTTTAAGCTTGTTTTCATATGTATAAAATGTAAAATAATCATCTTACAGTGTTGTAGCAGATATAAAGGAGATTTTATGAAAATTGAATTAACAAAATTAAGTGCTTGATACATGATAGCTATTATTTTTTTTATTATTAAACTTTTATTTAATGAATATAAATTTCCAAAGTACAGCTCATGGGTTACAATGGCTTCCCTCTCCCAAAACTTCCCTCCCACCCACAACTCTCCCCTTTCCCGCTCCCTCTCCCCTTCCAATCACATCATGATTCATTTTCAATTCTCTTTATATACAAAAGATCAGTTTAGTATAAATTAGGTAACGATTTCAACAGTTTGCCCCCATATAGCAACACAAAGTGAAAAAAAAATACTGTTGGAGTACTAGTTATAGCATTAAATAAGAGTGTACAGCACATTAAAGACAGAGATCCTACATAATATTTATTTAAAAATTAATTAATTTTCTATGCCATTTCCAATTTAACACCAGGTTTTTTTTTTATCATTTCCAATTATCTTTATATACAGAAGATCGATTCAGTATATAATTAGTAAAGATCTCATCAGTTTGTACCCACGCAGAAACACAAAGTGTAAAAATACTGTTTCAGTACTAGTTATAGCATCACTTCACATTAGACAACACATTAAGGACAGATCCCACATGGGATGTAAGTACACAGTGACTCCTGTTGCTGACTTAACAATTTGACACTCCTGTTCATGGCGTCAGTAATCTCCCTAGGCTCTAGTCATGAGTTGCCAGGGCTATGGAAGCCTTTAGGGTTCGCTGACTTTGATCTTATTCCGATAGGGTCACAGTCAAAGTGGAAGTTCTCTCCTCCCTTCAGAGAAAGGTACCTCCTTCTTTGATGGCCCCGTTCTTTCCACTGGGATCTCACTCACAGAGATCTTTCATTTAGGTCTTCTTCTTTTTTTCTTTTCCATGGTATCTTGGCTTTCCATGCCTACAATACTCTCAAGGGCTCTTCAGCCATATCCGAATGCCTTAAGGGCTGATTCTGAGGCCAGAGTGTTGTTTAGGGCATCTGCCATTCTATGAGTCTGCTGTGTATCAGGCTTCCCATGATGGATCTTTCTCTCCCTTTTTGATTCTATCAGTTAGTATTAGCAGACACTTGTCTTGTTTGTGTGATCCCTTTGATACTTAGACCTAACAGTGTGATCAATTGTGAACTGAAATTGATCACTTGGACTAGTGAGATGGCATTGGTACATGCCACCTTGATGGGATTGTATTGGAATCCCCAGGCACATTTCTAACTCCATCATTTGGGGCAAGACTGATTGTGCATGTCCCAAACTGTGCATCTCCTCCCTCTCTTTTTCCACTCTGAAATTTAACAGGGATCACTTTTCAGTTAAAATTTAAACACCTAAGAATAATTGTGTGTTAATTACAGAGTTCAACTGCTAGTACTAGAACAACAACAACAACAAAATACTAAAAAGGATAAAGTATTACATTGTACATCTAGAGTCAGGACAAAAGCTGATCAGGTCATTGTTTCTTAGAGTGTCCATTTCACTTCAACAGGTTTCCCCTTTGGTGTTCAGTTGTCACCGATCAGGGAAAACAAATGATATTTGTCTCTTTGGGACTGGCTTAATTCACTCAGCATGATGCTTTCCAGATCCCTCCATCTTGTTGCAAATGACTGGGTTTCATTGTTCCTTACTGCTGTATAGTATTCTATGGAGTACATGTCCCATAATTTCTTTATCCAGTCTACTGTTGATGGGCATTTGGGTTGGTTCCAGGTCTTAGCTATTGTGAATTGAGCTGCAATAAACATTAATGTGCAGATGGCTTTTTTATTAGCCAAATTAATTTCCTTTGGGTAAATTCCAAGGAGTGGGATGGCTGGGTTGTATGGTAGGGTTATGTTCAGGTTTCTGAGGAATCTCCAGACTGACTTCCATAGTGGCCTAACCAGTTTGCATTCCCACCAACAGTGGGTTAGTGTCCCTTTTTCCCCACATCCTCTCCAGCATCTATTGTTGGTAGATTTCTGAATGTGAGCTATTCTCACCGGGGTGAGGTGAAACCTCATTGTGGTTTTGATTTGCATTTCTCTGATTGCTAGTGATCTTGAACATTTTTTCATGTGTCTGTTGGCCATTTGGATTTCCTCTTTTGAAAAATGTCTATTGAGGTCCTTGGCCCATCTCTTCAGTGGGTTGTTTGTTCTGTTGTTGTGGATTTTCTTGATTTCTTTGTAGATTCTAGTTATCAACCCTTTATCTGTAGTATAGTTTGCAAATATTTTTTCCCATTCTGTCAGTTGCCTCTTCACTTTCCTGACTGTTTCTTTTGAAGTACAGAAACTTCTCAATTTGATGCAATCCCAAATGTTAATTTTGGTTTTGACTGCCTGTGCTCCTGGGGTCTTTTCCAAGAAGTCTTTGCCTGTACCTATATCTTGCAGAGTTTCTCCAATGTTCTCTAATAATTTGATGGTTTTGGGTCGTAGATTTAAGTCTTTAATCCACGTTGAGTGAATTTTTGTGTAAGGTGAAAGGTATGGGTCTTGCTTCAAGCTTCTGCACATGGAAATCCAATTTTCCCAGCACCATTTATTGAATTGGCTGTCCTTATTCCAGGGATTAGTTTTGGATCTTTGATCAAATATAAGTTGGCTGTAGATGTTTGGATTGATTTCTGGTGTTTCTATTCTGTTCCATTGGTCTATCCATCTGTTTCTGTACCAGTACCATGCTGTTTTGATAACAACTGCCCTGTAGTATGCCCTGAAATCAGGTATTGTGATGCCTCCGGCTTTGTTTTTGTTGTACAAGATTGCTTTGGCTATTCGAGGTCTTCTGTGTCTCCATATGAATTTCAGCATTATTTTTTCCAGATCTGAGAAGAATGTCTTTGGTATCTTGATTGGTATTGCATTGAATGTATAAATTGCTTTTGGGAGAATAGACATTTTGATGATTTTGATTCTTCCAATCCATGAGCATAGAAGATTTCTCCATTTTTTGGTATCCTCTTCTATTTCTTTCTTTAAGGTTTTGTAGTTTACATCGTAGAGATCTTTAACATCCTTGGTTAAGTTTATTCCAAGGTATTTGATTGTTTTTGTAGCTATTGTGAATGGGATTGATCTTAGAAGTTCTTCCTCAGCCATGGCATTGCCTGTGTATACAAAGGCTGTTGATTTTTGTGCATTGATTTTATATCCTGCTACTTTGCCAAACTCTTCGATGAGTTCCAGTAGTCTCTGAGTAGAGTTCTTTGGGTCCCCTAAATAAAGAATCATATCATCTGCAAAGATGGATAGTTTGAGTTCTTCCTTCCCAATTTGTATCCCTTTAATTTCTTTTTCTTGCCTAATAGCTCTGGCTAAAACTTCCAGAACTATATTGAATAGCAGTGGTGAGAGTGGGCATCCCTGTCTGGTACCAGATCTCAGCGGAAATGCTTCCAACTTTTTCCCATTCAATAGGATGTTGGCCGTGGGTTTTTCATATATTGCTTTGATTGTATTGAGGAATGTTCCTTCCATACCCAGTTTGCTTAGAGTTTTCATCATGAAAGGGTGTTGTATTTTATCAAATGCTTTCTCTGCGTCTATTGAGAGAATCATATGGTTTTTCTTCTGCAGTCTGTTAATGTGGTGTATTACGTTGATTGTTTTGCGGACGTTGAACCATCCTTGCATACCAGGGATAAATCCACTTGGTCTGGGTGGATGATCTTTCTGATGTGTTGTTGCATTCTATTGGCCAGAATTTTATTGAGGATTTTTGCATCTATGTTCAGCAGGGATATTGGTCTGTAATTCTCTTTCAATGCTGCATCTTTCTCCGGCTTAGGAATTAAGGTGATGCTGGCTTCATAGAAAGAATTTGGGAGGATTCCCTCTTTTTCGATTATTCTGAATATTTTGAGAAGAATTGGAGTTAGTTCTTCTCTAAATGTCTGGTAGAACTCAGCAGTGAATCCATCTGGTCCTGGGCTTTTCTTTGTTGGGAGGGTATTTATTAGTGTTTCAATTTCTGTCTCAGTTATGGGTCTGTTTAGGTTTTCTATGTCTTCCTGGCTCAATTTAGGTAGGTTGTATGTGTCCAAGAATCTGTCCATTTCTGATAGATTTCCCTGTTTGCTGGCATACAAGTCCTTGTAGTAATTTCTGATGATTCTTTTTATTTCTGTGGTGTCTGTTGTTACGTTTCCCTTTTCATCTCTGATCCTATTGATTTGGGTCTTTTCTCTTCTTTTTTTAGTTAGTTGGGCCAATGGGGTGTCAATTTTGTTTATTTTTTCAAAAAACAGCTCCTCGTTTGGCTGATTTTTTGTAATGTTTTTTTGGATTCAATCCTGTTGATTTCTTCTCTGATTTTAATTATTTCCCTTCTTCTACTGGGTTTGGGTTTGGTTTGCTGCAGATTTTCTAGATCCTTGAGATGACTTGAAAGCTCATCTATTTGGTGCCTCTCCAATTTCTTGATGTAGGCACCTATTGATATAAACTTTCCTCTTAACACTGCTTTTGTTGTATCCCATAGGTTTTGGTATGATGTGCTGTTATCCTCATTTACTTCCAGAAAATTTTTGATTTCTCTTTTAATTTCTTCTATGACCCATTGTTCATTCAGGAGCATGTTGTTCAATCTCCATGTGTTTGCACGTGCTCTGGGGATTCCCGAGTTGCTAATTTCCAATTTCATTCCTTTGTGGTCTGAGAAGCTGCATGGTATGATTCTAATTCTTTTGAATTTGCTGAGACTTGCTTTATGGCCTAGTATGTGGTCAATCCTAGAGAAGGTTCCATGTACTGCTGAGAAGAATGTAAAATCTTTCTGTGTAGGATAAAAAGTTCTGTAGATATCTGTTAGATCCATTTGGGCTATAGTGTCATTTAAATCTGCTGTCTCCTTGTTGATCTTCTGTTCTGTTGATCTGTCTATCTCTGAGAGTGGAGTATTGAAGTCCCCCAGTACTATTGTATTGGGGTCTAAGTCTCCTTTTAAGTTCCTCAACAAGTCTTTTAAATAAGCTGGTGCCCTGTGATTAGGTGCATATACATTGATAATCGTTATATCTTCCTGTTGAATGGATCCCTTAGTCATTAAATAGTGCCCCTCTTTGTCTCTCCTGACAGTTTTTGTGGTAAAGTTTATGTTGTCCGATATTAAGATGGCTATGCCCGCTCTTTTTTCATTTCTGTTGGCATGGTATATCTTTTTCCAGCCTTTCACTTTCAGCCTGTATGGATCTTTGTTGGAAAAATGAGTTTCTTGTAAGCAGAAAAAAGATGGGTTTTGTTCCTCAACCAAATCAGCCAATCGGTGTCTTTTAACTGGACAGTTCAAGCCATTAACATTCAATGTGACTATTGAGAAGGAGTAACTTTGCCCTGCCATTTGCCAAAGATATTTTCTAATATCTGGTTTGAGATTCCTGTGATCTTTTGCTGTGAGGTTTCCTTCCTTTACCTTCTTTCATATTGGTGACCGTGTTTCTGTGTTTCTGTATGTAACACATCTTTAAGCATCTTTTGCAGGGCTGGACGAGTGGCGACAAATTCTTTCAATTTCTGTTTGCTATGAAAAGTCTTAATTTCACCTTCATTCACAAATGAGAGCTTTGCAGGATATAATATTCTGGGCTGGCAGTTTTTCTCTCTTAGTACCTGGACTATATCTCGCCATTCTCTCCTGGCTTGTAGGGTTTCTGATGAGAAGTAAGCTGTGAGTCTAATTGGAGATCCTCTGAGAGTAATCTGGCGTTTCTCTCTTTCACATTTTAGGATCTTTTCTTTATGTTTCACTGTGGTGAGTTTGATTACAACGTGTCGTGGTGAGGATCTCTTTTGATCATGTTTATTAGGGGTTCTATGAGCTTCCTATACTAGGATGTCTCTGTCCTTCTCCAAACCTGGGAAATTTTCTGCTAGTATCTCACTAAAAATGCCTTCTAATCCTTTCTCCCTCTCCATGCCTTCAGGAACTCCTAGAACCCAAATGTTGGGTTTTTTAAGAGTATCCTGTAGATTCCTGACAGTATTTTTTAGATTTCTGATTTCTTCTTCTTTTCTTTGGTTTGACTGTTTCCTTTCCTGTTCTCTGTCTTCTAAGTCTGATATTCTCTCTTCTGCTTCGCCCATTCTGTTTTTAAGGCTCTCTAATGTGTTTGCCATTTGATCTATTGAGTTCTTCATTTCATTGTGGTTTTTTGTCACTATCTCAATTTCCTGTTCTACTAGTTGTTTCTTTTCATTTTGATTCCTCCTTAATATTTCATTTTCACGAGAGAGATTTTCTATCTTGTCCATTAAGGATTTCTGTAGTTCAAGAATTTGTTTTTGAGAACTTCTTAATGTTCTTATCAATTTTTTGAAATCTGCTTCTTGCATTTCCTCTATCTCTTCATCTTCATAATCTTGCATTGGCGTGTCTTTTTTACTTGGGGGCATCATAGTGTCTTCCTTGCTCTTGTTACCTCGGCTTCTATGTTTGTTGTTTGGCATGTTGTAGATAATTTATGGTTTTTTTTTTTTCCTGTGGTGTTTTTTTTCTCGTTATACTATGCCTCTAAGTGAGCTGTCTGCTTTGTTGGAGTTTTAGGGGCTGTGATGGGTGTGGCCAGAGAGCTCTGCTTGATTCTTCAGGTTTAAGGCTGTGCAAAGAGCGACTTTCCCACATTTTTCACTCCCTTGCTCCTTGCTGGATCGCTCTCTCTCTCTCTCTCTGTTTTTTTTTTTTTTTTTTTTTTTTTTTGACTCAGTTGGGAGTGGAATTGAGGGTAGTTGAAATCTGGCCTCTGTGAGTATTCGTTTGATCTACCCCTGGGACCACACAAAGAGTTTATGCAGCCCTCAATGTGTACTCAAGTTTCGCCAAAGTTACTGAGTTTGGCTGTGATTTACATATGTAAAATGGCCGTGCTCTTTTGTTTTGCTTGGTGAGTGAAGGGAGAGGCCTCTGTTCCCCCGCCCCCCCAATGTCTCAGGTTTCTGAGGTCTTTGTCTTACCTCCCGTTGGTTCCCGCGCTGGCGAGATTCTGTGGCTCGTCTCCCGCGGCTCGGCTTGTCTCCTGCAGTTGGGTTTGCACGTGGTGGGCTCCCTGTAGGTCCTCTGTGTCACATCCACTAGATCCGGAAGCGTTTCCTCTGCAGTTTTTTTCTTGAGTCTTTTCCTGAGGCTACAGTAATTCCACTTTTATGAAACTTTTTTTTCCCAAACTAAGGCGCACGTCCTCACTATCCGCCATCTTGGCTCTGCCCCCTGTTGCAGCCATTTTGGGAGTGAACTTGTAGATGGAAGATCTCTCTCTCCCTCCCTCCCTCTCTCTCTCTCTGTAACCCTGCCTTTCAAATAAAATAATTTTTAAAAAAATAAGAGGAAGAATACTTTGAATTGAAATGTCAGAATATTTCATGGAGGAGAGAATTTTAATGGACACATAAGATTTGATTGAGCAGAAGGAAGAATCCTAATTTACTCTTAGGCATCCAGGTGGAGGGTGTTTTGAGTAAAAGTCAAGATGAACATGGTGTATCTAGATGTAGCAGGTGGGGTGGGGGGTAGGCCAGCTGGGCCAGAGAAATCATAAGTGTAGTGAGTCTAGGGACTATCAATCTTGTATTTTCTATGCTTGCAGTATCTCATATGACACTAGGGATGCAGTTAAATCCCAATAATGATTAGTTAGGAAATATTACTGAACTGATAGTGGGAAATAAAACTGAAGATGTGGTTTAGGATCTCAGAATGTCAAGCTCAGGAGCTTGGAGCTAGCCTATTGGTACTGAAAAATCATTGAATATTTTTGGTTAAAAGAGTGACAATAATTGTACTTACATAGAGCTTGTTATTTATCAGGTGATCTTCCAAGTCCCTTAAGTATATTGCTTCATTTACTATTTACAGCCAACCTATGAGCTCTACTATTATATCCCCCACCCCTAATTTTTAGATGGGGAACTGAAGCAAAGGCTAGATAGGAAACTGGACCAGGGATATATAGTAACTCGGTGAAAAAGCTGGGTTTTGATACTAGGAAGTAGTCTAGCTCTGTGTGAATGCTCTTAACTATGTACTACAGTGGATCTTAATGCAAATGGTTTATTTAAAATATCTTTCTCTAGGGGTCCATTTACAAGGTCTCCTTTGCAGCCTATGAATTTATAAATCAGCGGCATGCACACGCACTTATATAAAGTCCTGGCGTTAAAGGCTTAAAAGTTCATATTTCTCCCCACCCCTGCCACTAGCTTTTCTCTTTGTGCCTTACAAAACAAGGAGGGCTTAGAAGTAACTACCATCTTCTCAAGCATGTTGGTGCCTCTGTGAGACAATTAGTGTTCACAGAGATTATGTAAAACACGATAAAGCTCCACAAATGTCACATTTATTATCTTTTATGATGGTATTTAAATACTGCTAAATTCCAGGGCTCAAATGGAAACAATTCTGAGAGTACTTGTTACCTTGAATGCATGGGAACAGGCATTGAGTTTTCATCTTCATAAAATGATTTGCTGAGAAAGCTCTGAACTCCTAAAATGTATATAGGAGTAGAGCTGAGCCTGGCATCTAGCAGGTGCCTTATCATATGTGTTAAATGAATGAATAGTGTCACAAAGAGAGTGGGATTTATACATAGAAGACATAGGTTTAAAATAAGCTGTCTCCTGTGTCTATAGGCTGTATGATCTTGGGCAAATTACTTCACATTGTAAGTCTTGGTTTCCTCATTCTGTCAGTGGAGATAAGAGTACCTACAGGATGGTAGGGAGGATTCAATGAAACAACATCAAGTCATTGCACACATACCAATCAGACCCAATTTTTCCTGGCTGGTTGTTAGAATAAACCTCAGTATCTTTCCTCTTTGCTTATACCAAATTTGCCAATGCTAAAACAGTAGTTGCCAATCTATTATTGTACCTTAGTAAGTTAACATATGCTATTCTGTATGCCATTGAGTAGGTGAGTAATAGTAATTGTTACTACTTAAAATTGTCACCACTATTGATAATTTTTTGGGAAAACATTTTATTATATCAATACATTAAAGAGCCCATGGCAGAAATCAATTTCATTGGTGTATAATGAATTGAATATAGATTCCATTTCCAACATTTGAAAAGTTGGAAAAATCCTGTACTTAACCAAAGGGAAGAGGCAGAGTACTAAAATAGGGAATTAGTAGTATTAGGAAGCATATTCTTCCATTTCACCTTTATCTGACAGAGTCAGTCAATTATGTGTTAAGAGTAACACGGTTCAGTGGTTCACGACTCAGCTCTATTGCTTATTAGGAGACCTAAGCACAACCTCTCACAAAGTGGTTGTAAAAATCAAGCAACGAATATATAGTGTTTGGCATATGGTAGGCAACTCTAAATGGTAAATGAAGTTTACTTTTAAATCTCAATACTTTTAACAGTGCAGTCATTCAGTCAACATGGAGACGCAACAGACACTTGTCAATAGGGAGGCCAGCATTCTGTAATAGGAAATGGAATAGAAATATAGGAAAAAGCCACATTACAGTGACCCTTGAGGAGCATGCTGTTCTGTAGACAGTAGAGACAATTGAAAGCTTTTTGGGAAAGGGAACAATAGAACATGATCCATTTTCAACTTTTTTTTTTTAATTATTTGACAGTTAGAGAGAGAGAGAGAGAGGAAAAGAGAGAGAGAGAGAGAGAGATCTTCTTTCTGCTGGCTCACCCCCCAAATTGGCTGCCACAGCCGGAACTACACCAATCTGAAGCCAGGAGCCAGGTGCTTCCTCCTGGTCTCCCATGCGGGTGCAGGGGACCAAGCACTTAGGCCATCCTCCACTGCCTTCCCGGGCCACAGCAGAGAGCTCGACTGGAAGAGGAGCAGCTGGGAGATTTGTTTTTGTTTGAAAGGCAAAAATACAGAAAGAGAATGTGAGAGAGAGAGAGTGGGAATGAAATAGGAGGGGAGAGAGAGAGAGAGAGAGAGAGAGAGAGAGAGAGAGAGAGAGAGAATAAGAATCTTCCATTTTCTAGTTTACTCCTAAATGAACACAATGTCCAGGGCTGGACCTGGCCAAAGTCATGAGCCAGTGGCTTCATCCAGATCTCCCATGTGGGTGCAGGGGCCCAAGCACTTGGGCCATCTTCCACTGTTTTCACAGGAGCATTAGCTGGGAGCTAGATTGGAAGTAGTGCAGCCAGGATTTGAACTGGCACCCATATTGTATGCTGGGGACTGTATGCAGAAGCTTAATTTTCTTTGCCACAGCTCCAGCCCCATTTTTTCAACTTATTTTCTCAACAATAATTATCACAATTTCTATTCTTCCCTTTCCCTCTTCTCACATTTTTGAATATTAATATTTGCTGATTTACTTGGTAAAGAGAAACAGACACAGAGAACTCCCATTTACTGGTTCACTCTCCAAATACTTGCAATAGCTGTGGTTGTTCTGGTCTGACACTGGGCCACAAGAACTCAATCTAGATCTTTCACATGGGTGGCAGGCATCCAACTATTTGAACTGTCAATACTGACACACAGGGTATACACCTCAGCAGGAAACTGGAATAGAGTGGTGTTGGGATTTGAACTCATGTACCTTGATGTGGGATGTGGGTATTTTATGAGTGTCTTAACCAGCAGGATAAACACCTGGCCCTTGTATTCTATAATTTTTTCAAAGACTCTTTCTCATTAATATTTCTCAAAAGCAACATACATAACATGTATTATTACTGCCTGCATTTTAGCAATTAGGAAACAGAGCCTCTTTCAGTTTGTCCCTGATTGCACAGCTAGTAAGAGGGATAACTTATGCTAGACCCAAAATCATAATGTTCCAACTCCTGTCAATTTTCTTCCTTTACCACCATGAAAGGAAACCAAAAAAAAAAAAAAAAAAAAACAATATGGAGCTGTATATCATCTACTCATTAGGGAAAAGTACGGAACAGTTTCAGATACCTTTCTCACAGGACATAAAAATCAATTTGATCTTGTATAATCTTATTTTCAAGTCTTTCTTCAGTACTATTTCTTTAGTGATTATTTTCTATGTGTTTTCTTTTTTTCTTTATGATTATCTATTTGAGAGGCAGAGTGAGAGAGAGAGAAAGGAAGGAAGGAAGGAAAAAAAGGATAGAAGGAAGGAATGAATGAAGATCTTCCATCTGCTGGTTCATTCCCCAAATGGTTGCAATGGTTGGAGCTAGACCAATCCAAAGCCAGGAGCCAGGAGCTTCTTCTGGGTCTTCCACATGGGTGCAGGGGCCCAAACACTTAGGCCATCTTCCACTGCTTTCCCAGGCATGTTAACAGGGAGTTGGATCAGAAGTGGAGCAGCTGAAACTTGAACTGGTGCCCATATGTGATACAGGCACCAGAGGCAGAGGCTTAACCTATTATGCCATAGTGCTGGCCCCTATGTGTGTCTTCTTCATGGCTTTCATTTGGTTTAAGACCCATTGAGAAAAGAATTTATTTTGAACTATTATTATATCACAAAGTAGCACTGTAAGTTAACATTTCCAATTTTGCCTCTGATCAAATGCCTTTAAGAATTTCTGCTTGCCTGAACCATATCACCATATCTCTTGAAAGTTTGGTATCACTACTAAATCCTAATTAAGCTTATCATTACTATTAAATCATGGTTAGTTTTTCATAGTGTTCAGTCTACAGAAATGGTTTATATCTTAGAAATGCACCAGGGGGAGAGCAGCAAGATGGTGGAATAGAACGGAGCACACTCATAGTCCGGGAAGAGACAGTTTAATGAAAGTGGAGATACTGCAGGTTCAAGGAAGAGTAGGAGAAGAAACAGCAGAGGAAACTCTTCCGGAACTAGTGATTCACAGTGGACCTGCGTGTAGAGTGTGGGACCTCACGGTTCGGGACATCAGCGGCAGAATCAACACACCAGTGCTGGAACGCGAGGTGAACTGAACCTCAATAGCCTGAGACACCAGTGGGCAAGCGGAAAGAGGAGACTAGAGGGAACGAGGCTTGAAACCCCGTGGGGAAAAGTTCACCAGGCTAACTAGAAGAGAGAGGAAAAAAAAAGTGACCTGTACGGACACGAGTTTCTCTCTCTCTGCTCACCTCTCAAAGGCGAGCAATAATACAAAGAGCGGGCACCTTTTTGGACATACGTTATAAGCAGGGCGACCTCAGGTCTGTACCCGCCCTAAGCCAAGCAGAAAAACCTGATTCTGGGTGTGTGTGTGGGGGGTGAAATAACAGGAGATTAGGACCTAGTGAATGTGTGGTGCTAATGAACTGAGACTGTGAAAAAAGAGACAGTGGGTGAGAGAACTCACATAATTCACAAGAGTACTCTCCAGAGATACTACAATTTGGTAACCTTGGCAACCCAGTGGGAGACTGCAGGAGCATTTGAGCCCACACTGAGGGCAGCACAGATTCCCTGTGTGGTCCTTTGGAAAGAGCTTCCGATCTCTAGCTCCTGTGGGTATATAATTTGCCTGCTAACTATCTCCAATTCCGCTCAGCTGTGTGGAATTACTTCCCTTTTGAGTCAAAATAAGAAAGAGAGAGATTTACCACGCCTAACTTGGGAGTGGCACCTTTGACACACCCTTAACCCTGAGGAACCAAACAGAGCTCTCAGGCCACACCCATCTCAAGCCTCTAAGGCTCCATCAAAAGCAGACAGTCCACTTAATGCAGTCATAGTATAACAAGAAAAAAAACACCACAGCGAGGGAAGAAGAATCCAAAGAATATCTCCACAATGCCAAGCAACAAACACAGAAACTGAGGAAACAAGAATGAGGAAGACATTATGACACCCCCAAATGAACAAGACACCCCAAGCCAAGATTATGAAGATGATGAGATAGAAGAAATGCAAGATACAAATTTCAAAAAAATTATGATAAGAACAACTAGAAGTTTTCAAAAACAAATGCTTGAGCTATGGAATTCCTTACTGGACAGGATAGAAAATCTCCTTCGAGAAAATGAAATCTTAAGGAGGAATCAAAATGAAACGCAGAAACCAGTAGAACAGGAAAGTGTAATAGTGAAGAGAAAGCAAAATGAAATGAAGAACTCAGTAGATCAAATGACAAACACATTAGAGAGCCTTAAAAACAGAGTCAGTGAAACAGAAGAGAGAATACTGGACATAGAAGACAGAGCACAGGAAAGTATACAGTCAAACCAAAAAAAGAAGAGGGAATTAGAAATCTAAAAAATATTGTTGGGAATCTACAGGGTACTATTAAAAAACCCAACATTCACGTTATAGGACTTCACAATTGATCACACTGTTAGGTCTAAGTGTCAAAGGGATCACACAAACAAGACAAGTGTCTGCTAATACTAACTGATAGAATCAAAAAGGGAGAGAAAGATCCATCATGGGAAGCGGGATACACAGCAGACTCATAGAATGGCAGATGTCCTAAACAGCACTCTGGCTTCAGAATCAACCCTTAAGGCATTCGGATATGGCTGAAGAGCCCTTGAGAGTATTTTAGGCATGGAAAGCCAAGATACTCTGGAAAAAAAAATAAGAGCTGAATGAAAGATCTCTTTGAGTGAGATCCCAGTGGAAAGAACGGGGCCATCAAAGAAGGGGGTACCTTTCTCTGAAGGGAGGAGAGAACTTCCACTTTGACTATGACCCTGTTGGAATAAGATCGAAGTCAGCGAACCCTAAAGGCTTCCATAGCCTTGGCAACTCATGACTAGAGCCTAGGGAGATTACTGATGCCATAAACAAGAGTGTCAAATTGTTAAATCAACAACAGGAGTCACTGTGTACTTACTTCCATGTGGGATCTGTCCTTAATGTGTTGTCCAATGTGAAGTAATGCTATAACTAGTACTGAAACAGTATTTTACACTTTGTGTTTCTGTCTGGGTGCAAACTGATGCAATCTTTACTTAATATATACTAAATCGATCTTCTGTATATAAAGATAATTGAAAATGAATCTTGATGTGAATGGAATGGGAGAGGGAGTGGAAGATGGGAGGGTTGCGAGTGGGAGGGAAATTATGGGGGGGGGGAACCATTGTAATCCATAGACTGTACTTTGGAAATTTATATTTACTAAATAAAAAAAATTTAAAAAAATGCACCAGGGGATTCCAATTCAATTCCATCAAGGTGGCCTGTACCAAGGCCATCTCACTAGTCAAAGTGATCAGTTTCAGTTCACAATTGATCATAATGATGGGATTAAGAGTCAAAGGGATCACACAAACAAGACTAGTGTCTGCTAATACTAACTGATAGAATCAAAAAGGGAGAGAAAGATCCATCATGGGAAGCGGGATACACAGCAGACTCAGAATGGCAGATGTCCTAAACAGCACTCTGGCCTCAGAATCAGCCCTTAAGGCATTTGGATCTGGCTAAAAAGCCCATGAGAGTATTTCAGGCATGGAAAGCCAAGAAACTCTGGCAAAAAAAAGAAAGAAAAACAAAACAACAAACCTAAATGAAAGATCTTTGTGAGTGAGATCCCAGTGGAAAAAATGGGCCATCAAAGAAGGAGGTACCTTTCTCTGAATGGAGGAGAGAACTTCCACTTTGACTATGACCTTGTCTAAATAATATTGGAGTTGGCGAACTCAAAAGGCTTCCATAGCCTTGGCAACTCATGACAAGAGCCTAGGGTGATTACTGATGCCATAAACAATAGTGTCAATTGTTAACAACAGAAGTCACTGTGCATATACTCCCCATGTAGGATCTCTGTCCTTAATGTGCTGTACATTGTGATTTAATGCTATAACTAGTACTCAAACAGTATTTTTCACTTTGTGTTTTGGTGTGGGTGCAAGCTGTTGAAATCTTTACTTAATATATACTAAATTGATCTTCTGTATATAAAGATAATTGAAAATGAATCTTGATGTGAATGGAAGGGAAGAGAGAGTGGGAGATGAGATAGTTGTGGGTGGGAGGGAAGTTATGGGGGGGGGGAGCCACTGTAATCCAAAAGCTGTACTTTGGAAATTTATATTTATTAAATAAAACTTTAAGAAAGTGAAAAAAAAAGAAACGGTTTGTATCTTTTTAAATTTTTTTTTAACTTTTATTTAATGAATATAAATTTCCAAAGTACAGCTTATGGATTACAATGGCTTTCCCCCCCCAACTTCCCTCCCACCCGCAACCCTCCCCTTTCCCGCTCCCTCTCCCCTTCCATTCACATCAAGATTCATTTTCAATTTTCTTTATATACAGATCAGTTCAGTATATATTAAGCAAAGACTTCAACAGTTTGCCCCCACATAGCAACACAAAGTGAAAAATGCTGTTTCAGTACTAGCATTAAATAACAGTGTGTACAGCACATTAAAGACAGAGATCCTACATGATATTTTTTAAAAATTGATTAATTTTCTATGCAATTTCCAATTTAACACCAGTTTTTTTTTCATTTTCAATTATTTTTTTCTTTAAACCTTTTTATTTGCTATTGTGGAATACAGCAACATATGGAGACGCTCGTGAAAGCACAAATGTACAGCGTGATGAATTATAACAAAGCAAACACTGGTGATTAACTTTTCCTGTTTTGCGGCATATCCCTTTTCACTCTGTTTTTTTATTAAACTTTTATTTAATGAATATAAATTTATAGAAGATCAATTCAGTATATACTAAGTAAAGATTTCATCAGTTTGCACCTACACAGAAACACAAAGTGTAAAAATACTGTTTTAGTACTAGTTATAGCATCACTTTACATTAGACAACACATTAAGGACAGATCCCACATGAGATGTAAGTACACAGTGACTCCTGTTGTCAATGCACACTTTGCTAGACACTAACCCGCTGTTGGTGGGAATGCAAACTGGTTAACCCACTATGGAAGTCAGTCTGGAGATTCCTCAGAAACCTGAATATAACCCTACCATACAACCCAGCCATCCCACTCCTTGGAATTTACCCAAAGGTTTATATCTTAGTAGCTACAGTTCATAGATTTCAGCTGTCTCCATCCATGCTTTTGGAACTGGATAAAATCCCTAAGAAGCATTGGGCTCACTCATCTCATGTCACAGGTTGTGACATTGAAGCCCAGACAGGGGAGTGGAATAACTCAGGGTCTGACAGAGGTGGGAATCTAACTCAGGAGACCTGGTTCTTCATTACCCTTGTTACTCTAAGTTCCAGGGCCAACAATATCAATACAATTTGGGAGTTATTCTTGAATCAGACCCTGAATTGAGGCACAATACCCAGGTGATTCCAATGCATGTTAAGGCTTAAGAAGCAATGCTCTATATTATATTGAGCTGCTGCTTATTTAGATATTTGGAGATACATGCACTCCAGCAGGTCAGGAGTCGAGGCTTAGGGAAGAAATGAAGGGCTTGAGAAAAGGATTGATGGAAGGGAAGGTGGGAAGAAGCAAGGGAGAGAGAGAGTGATCTGTTCTGGGGGAATATGGGCTATAGGTAATGAAATGTCCATGTGATGTCTTTTAAATACTGATAAATATAACCTAGGGTGGGAAACTGACATAGCAGGGCGTCTCTAAATAGGTGATAGTGTTTTTTTCCTTCATCTATTGTTGAACTCTTTTACTTAGTGTAGGCTTAACTATATGATCATTAAGTAAACTGAAAATAGATCTTTGTAAAAATTAAGAGTGGGAATGGGAGAGGGAAGAGGAAGAGTTGGTGTGTGGTTGGGAGGGAGGGTAGGGGAGGAAGCATCATAATATTCCTAAATCTGCATATATGAAATACATGAAACTTGTATAACTTAAATTTAAAAAAAAAAAGGAATGGAGGGGACAAGATCATCTAGAGTAGGAAATACTAATATTTAGGAGCTGGCTGACCCAGAAAAAAGAAATGTTGAGGAAAGCCCAGTAGGCCAATGGTTATTTTTTGTCTAGGAGACCCAGCTAAGAATAATGTCCTCCCAATTCCAGAACTATTGGTTGGACCACTGTGACAAGTGTTAACCTTAGACCATTCTGGTCATTGAACGCTGTGCCAATGCCTCCCCTGCACCAAGCTCTGCTATAGCCTGCTTTCGGTCCTTGTCTTTGTTCTGACTCTGTGACTTCTCAGCTCTTTACTTGTTCTCAGTCACAAAGCTCTACTTCTTATCTGACCATTTTCCCACTCATTTGTGTGTTGCTCCCCCAGGTCATCAACACCGCCTACCTTCCATGTTGTTTGGGCTGGTAGCCACTGCCAGACTCTACTCCTCTCAACCCCTAACACACATTCCTGGAGTTGAGTTCCCACACAAAATAACTGAGGGCATCAAACTCCATTCACAATGTTTCAGTTTAATTTTATAGGGACTTTTTGCCCTTAGAGTAAGTAGATTATGGTTTAAAATAAGCCCCCGGGGAGCAGATTGGCTGCTAGATAGTCAAAATTTGTCCTTGGAGCTAATGTTTAGCTGGTGCATAGGGAGGGAAGTATTAAAAATTTAGCCATTTACTCTAACACAATTGTCTGAACAGAATATTTAATGTGCTTTTAGACATTAGAACAATTCTGGACAGAAATAGAAGATATTTATAACTTTTTAAAATAGCTGGTAGAATTTAGACTTTTGGTTATTGCTTCAAAAACAGGATTATTGAAAGTTATTGCACCAAGTCTGGTCGCTGGCTTCTTTCTCTTTTTCAGATTGAATTTCCTGGAACTGAAAACACTAGTGATGTCAAAGACATTAGCAGAGCTATGAAAAGTTGGGAGGAATAAGGATGTCAAGAATAGGCACTAGCAGCCAAATAGTCAAATTCATTGATTCTGGACACAAACAATACTTTTAGTGCCAGGCACATAACAGGTGTTTTCATTTATGGCCTCATGTAGACCTCACAACAACCATATAAAGTAGGTGTAATTGTTTCCATATCATAGGCATCTGCAAAGTTCAAAGCTTATCAGGGGCAAGAGCAAGATTAAAACTCAGTATCTTACCATATACAGCTTCAATTCTGTATGTAACAGCATGATATTAATATTTGGGCCACAGTCAGCCGAGAAAAGCATAAAGTAAAAGAGTGTTTTATATATTTCCTTTATACAGTGTTAGCAAAGGCTGATTCTATTTCAACAGAGGCAAGGTAGCCCTAATTAGTCGCTCAGGGAAAAAGCTGTGAGAGGGTAAATTTCAAGGTCCTGGGCTAGCTGGGTCTTCCAAGCCCTGTACTTCCCACTTGTGCTGAGATGGCTCCTCACTACTCCTAGTATGTTCATCTGTTCACTACTCCCCATCACCAGGTTCAATAATTGCCCTTCTCAAATTCATCTCTGAGGTCACTGAAGTGCCACAAACACTAGCTTCTCCACAAATAAGTTGGGAATAATAGAACTAACCATGAGTGTTCAAATGACAAAGATTTGACTTAGTTGGTAATTTTGCTGACAAGTGAAAGAAAGATATGACTTGTTGAAGACAGCCTGACCTTGAAATCTTACCAGCAAACTAGTTCATAATTTTTATTTTTTAGATTTTTCAAGATTTATTTATTTATTTGACAGGCAGAGTTACAGAGAGGTAGAGGCAGAGAGGCAAAGAGAGAGGGAGAGGTCTTCCATCCGCTGGTTCACTCCCCAATTGGCCGCAGTGGATGGAGCTGTGCCAATCCGAAGCCAGGAGCCAGGAGCTTCTTCCGGATCTCCTCTATTGGTGCAGGGACCCAAGAATTTTAGCCATCTCCCACTACTTTCCCAGGCTATAGCAGAGATCTGCATTGGAAGTGGAGCAGCCAGGACTGCAACCGGTACCCATATGGGATGCCAGCACTGCAGGGCAGTGGCTTTACCCACTATGCCACAGCATCAGCCCCCATAGTTTTTAAAAAGAAACTTTGGTTCACTGATTGAAAATATAAGTGTTAGATCAATTCAATGAGCAAAAATTAAAAGAAAGTGGCTGAACTTAAAGGATGAACTGGATTTCTGAAAGAAATATAGAAAAACATTTAAAATGCCTAACAAGTACAATTTTATAAATATTTTCTTTTTCAGTGTAAAAATTGCTTCTGAAGTAAAAATAAGGCAAATAAAATGAATTACAGAGATTTTGGGTTACCCAGCTAACTTTAGATCTTACCAATTTTTGTCTCTATGCTATATGCCACTGACTTTTATATTTATCTTGAAGCAATGATTATGAGAATATTAGCAAAATGCCCATGCCTGACTTTTTCCATAATGACAACCCGATTTAATATGTGTCTTATAAATATGTATAGCACATGGTGTTAGGCACTTGTGTAGACTCTGATAACCCACACAAAATTTGTCTTCATGGCTCAGTTTCAAATGCAAGTTCTGTGAAGGCAGAGACTGGATTCTTAATCAAGTTTTGCATACATAGACAAGTCAGGGAGAGGTGATTTAAAAGGCTAGAAATAATATAAATGATTTGGGATTGTTTACAACCTCCTTGTTATGTAAAATGTAAGTGATGAATTAGGCAAGGCTTGGGACATTTCAGCTTTTTTGAAATTATCCTGTGGATGGTGCATGAAGATTTAAATTTTCCTTCAGGGTCACAGTAGACTTTAGTTTCCATTGATTCTAAAGTAGGTGAAAGTTTTTGTGACATTCTCATTGTATAGATACACTCTTGCCTTTCATTGAAGGCCCATCACTGACCTACAATAATCAGAAAATGGAGAAAAATCTTTGTAAATGAAGATGATTAAAATAGCACTTATTGGCAAGGTAGAGAAAGAAGAGTTGATGTAAGGACAGACTTGGGGGAGTGATTGGCAGGGCACTCCCTCTATAAGTGGTAGTTTGTGCCATGGCTTAGTGGCTCTTGTTGAGTATGCTCATGGGGAAACTGGCTTAGATGGTACTAATAGTGAAAATATGTGCTTGGTGGGCCTGTGTCATATTTGGGATGGGATACAGTAGTTGCATCATTTCCCCAATTCTTTGTGGTGCCAGAGGTAAAGGAATCAGAGAAAGGGTTGCCTTGGATTCTTCTTAGATGATGGCAAAGTCAGGTGCTTGGCTTTTATAAAATGAATAATGATAAATATCAGTTTGTGGGGCAGTGGAAAGAGAATGCTTTCCACTAAATTGGAAGTAAGAAGGCTGTTGGTTAGAAGCCTGACTCCCACAATTATGAGCCATGTGATCTGTGGGACCACGTTGAACTTATCTTTCTAGTATTGAAATGGGCCTAAACATCTCATACTTGTCTGATGAAGGGATCACAGGAAATCGTTTTTGAGACCATTCCATATAAGCTCCAAGTTGTCCTATCATGATAGCTGTCTCTGTGCATAGGTGAGTACCACCCCAGTGCAGAATGAGGTAATGAATGCTTCACTGTTAATATCCTTTGTTTTAAAATATGAAACTACGTCCACTGGTAAATACACAATAGATCCTTTTAAATGTTTTTTCTAAAAGACCTTACACTTCCCTGAAATCTTATCCAGTGTGGTGTCAGCAGCATTCCTGGTAAAAGGTTTGGAGGCTGATTTGTCTCATACATCCACTGCAGCACATTTCTCTTTTGGTGCAGCATAATTTGTCTTTCTATAATCCCACATCTTTTTGAGTTTGAGTTGTCAGCTATTAAAAATGGATCTTCCTCCTGCAGGGGAAGCAGGACACACAGCAGATTCATAGAATGGCAAATGCCCAAAACAGCACTCCTGCCTCAGAATCAACCCTTGGGGCATTCGGATCTGGCTAAAAGGTCCATGAGAGTCTCACAGGCATGGAAAGCCATGACATGGTGGCAAAAAACAATCTAAATGAAAGATCCTGGTGAACAAGACCCCAGCAGAAGGAACAGGCCATCAAGGAGAGAGGTGCCTTTCTCTGAAGGGAGGAAGGAACCTCCACTGTGATACGGCCTTGACTAAACAAGTTCAGAGTCGGTGAACTCAAGGGACTTCCATAGCCTAGACAGCTCATAGCAAGAGTCTCGGGTGATTGCTGACGTCATAAATAAGAGTGCCAATTGTTAAATCAACAACGGGAGTCACTGGGTACATGCTCCCCATGTAGGATCTCTATCCTTAATGTGTTTTACTATGAAACGTAAAAACACTACTAGTCGAACAGTACCCTGTACCTTGTGTGGTTGTGTGAGTGCAGCCTGTTGAAATCCTTGCTTAGTATATACGAAGTTGATCTTCAGTATATGAAGGCAATTGAAAATGAAACTCGATAAAGGGCTGGATGGGAGAGAGAGAGGGAGAGGGGAGGGCCACGGGAGGAAGGGAGGTTTGGGGGGGGGAAGCCACGACAATACAAAAGTTGCACTTTGTAAATTCACATTTATTAAATAAAAAAAAAGTGAAAAAAAAATGGATCTTCCTGGTCCTGGTACTGATCTTTCAAGATCTATCAAGAAACAGCAAGAGAACATCATAAGGCCAATATGAAACACTGAGGGAAAGAGGAAAGGAATTTTGTTTCCTGGACATCTACCTGTCTCCAATGAGTTAATTAAAAACTGATCTGGATGGGCATTGGGCCTATTGGTTAGGCTGCCAGTTAGCATGCCTACATCCCATTTCAAAGCATTTGGGTTTGGGTCCTAGCTCTGCTCTTTACTCCAGTTTCCTCCAAATAGCACCTTGGGAGGCAGCAGGTGATGGCTCAATTACTTGGATCATTTCCAGCCACTTGGGAGACCTGAACTGAGTTTCTACCTCCTGGCTTTGACCTGGCCTAGACCTGGCCCAGACCTGGCCTGGGAAAAATGCTGAAAGCATTTGGAGAGTGAACTGGAAGATGGGAGTACTCTCTCCCTCTCTCTTTCTCTCTCTCTCTCTCTCTGACTCTGTGCCTCTGGGGAAAAAAGTTGATCACAGCAAAGGTAAGGAAGAGAAATAGATGAAGAAGATGGAGAGAGTGTGACAATGTGTTCAGATAGCTCTTAGATACAAGCAGAACTAGAACAATGTTTACTTTTGGGAGTTTGTTTAATAAGGCACTTAAAATGGAGAGCTTGAAAGCATTAACTCAGATGCTTATGGCAGTAATACAGGGTGGAAAATCTGTCCCAGTTAAAGAGAAAAATTTCTGTTACATTGGACAAATAAATATAAAATCTTTAAGAAGCTATAAAGGGTGATTTAGTTGTGCTTCTAGAATTATGGGAAATAACTTATTGATGAAGTATGATTTGTATCTTGAGCCAGTTCTACAAGCCGGCTCTGAAATGTTAGGAGCCAGACTACAGTGTGCAGGGTTATTAATGTGCTACACTGCTCTCTAAGGTGTTGCTTGCGCCTATGCAGGGTTGTTATGGAAGTTTGGCATTGCATGACGTTGTTGATTTACTAGTTGCTAACATGCTGAAAGCCTTCATCCAAGTCTGCTTTGAGTTGCAGTGAGAAAGCCAAACCAACTGGAGTAGGGAATCTTCCCTATTTGGCCCCTGCTAGTTTTCTGACTGGCAGATGGATGGATGTGTGAGAATAAATACAAAACACTGACAGTAGCTGTAAAGGAAGAGTACCTTAAGATGATACGTTATTTGTATTAAGCAAGCTTCTCTGGTGCCTGTTTTCTCTAACATGTAGTTATAGAACACATATAATGTGATTCCAGACTTAGCCAACAAAAACTCCACGCTTGTAGAGCATGGAATTCCACACAATTGATTTTAAATATTCTGATATGAATTATCCCAGACAAGCTTCAGCTGAGGATACATATGGGAATGGTCCTTAATAATTCTAAAAGTCTTGGCATCCATAGGTCCAAATATGTAGGCCCTGGAATGAAGCAGAACAAAGGGTCAGTGTGTGACCCTGTATTCTCAGTTCCCAAGGCTCATGCACTAGTCTTTGGCCAGTAAAAGCTGTAGCACCAGCAGGACACACAAGATAGGGTGAGTCTGTCACTTGGGAGCAATAATACTAGTAGTAGTAATAAATTATTTTCTCTAAACTATGTCTAACTGAGCTGCTCCTTCTTGAATTCCTCCTCTACTAGGAGATGAAGAAAAATCCAAATAGTGACTTCTCTGATTTGCCCTAAAGCCAAGCTCTGTCTCTCCCAATGTCTTTACATAAGCTATGTGTCCTTGCTTTACCTTGCGTGTGCTTTTTCAGACATCTAAAGTGGACTTTTGTCATTCTTTTCGAATGCCCGCAAATGTAAAATGCTCTTCCCATTCTTGAGGCATCGTCTACTTCCTAGGTGCCAAATTCAGAAAACAGGCTTTTCCATTCTCTCCTACACATGGCCCATGCCCCACCAGGCAAATGGGCTCTCGCTAGTCCTGGAATCAGATGCTAGAAGTGTGCATCTGGCTTCCAGTGGAGGCAGTCATCCAACTCCTGTGACCAAATGGCTAGGTTGGCATCCACTGTGTGGCCTCCTCCTGGAGCAGGTCCATGATGAGATCTGGGGTGCTAGGCTTGGCTGCATAGCTCCTAGAAAATATGTGAGCCTTCCTCTGGTAATTTATCTGCTGCTAAAAACAGACAATTGCAGTTCCAGTTTGTAACTAAGACCCCTGTGTGATACGCCCAAAACTCAGTTCAAATACTTCACCCCTGTAAAGTTGGAGCTGGTCTTTCTAGAATGCGCTTACTCCCCTTCCACTGGGCTCCTGTGTTGTGGTCATTGCTTAATGGTCAGCTCCACCTTTCTTTCATTCTTTCCCAGCACAAAGCCTGATGCATAGTGGGCTCTCTCTAAGTGCACGTGAGTTGGGAGTGCCCTCAGTTGTCTCTAAATTAGCCTGTGCACTCCGGCTTGGAGACTCAGAGATGTGTATCATGTGGCTGTGAATTGTGCCTTGTGCCTTGTTCCTTGTTTAGCATTTCTTGTTAATAAGTCACATCTTGGTCTGAAAGGCATCAGAGTCTTCCTGGGCCCAGATAGATTCATACTTCATTTACATTTGGGAGTTTCTTTACTTTTACTGTTTCCAATATTGCCATCTGCAATACTCCTCATATTAACAGACCTCAGTGCACTTCTTGGACACTGTGTTTCTATTATAACTCCTTTATATCCATTTTTCATGGATAGCAGCAATTGATATCACAGCTGAGGTCTATGATACTGAAGCAAAAAGTTAAATGTTTCAACCCCGTCTTCCTGATTCACTGCCCTTAAATGCAGATATAATGCATTGTTGCTTTTTCCCTTTGTAGCTGTGGAAATGTTTTCTTAGTTTCTTGATCCCTCTGCACACACAATGATTTTATTCACTATCATTTCTGGGTTTGTAATGATTTCAAGCCTTGTTGGGTGGTACAGGGTCCTCTGTCTCCCACTATTACTCCCTTTCCCAAACCTCTTTTCTATTATCCAACTAGAGTTAAACATACTTTCTCATGTCAGAAATGTCTTTTTTTAAATAAAATTTTTCTCCTTCGGTAGTTTTATACCATAACCATGGCTTCATGCACTTACAAGCAAAGAAACTGAGGAGTAGGATGTGCCCCTGGATGGCCAAGGGATGTTGTAATAGACAATGATCCTTTAATTACTGTTTAAGTATCTGTCTAAAATCTTGGCATTTTGGAAGCCAATTGAAAAAGGGAAGCAGGATACCACGTTGATGAAATGGTGCAATTTTTGCCCCATTTTCCTCTCAATTAATTTCAAGGTGAAATTTAAAGGGACCATAGAAAGGTAGAATGAAAATCAGATACTTCATGCTTGTTCTATTTTTATTTCCTGATCTCAATACCTCTTAAAATTGGAAAACAGAATCTAGGTGTTAGCATGGTATTAGCCTGGGGAGATGTCAGAATGGAGGTCATGCAATAAAAGGCACTAAAATATGCATATTGCATGAGGGATTAATTGCTAGGAGTGTATGAGAAGAATTATAGCAGTTAATATCCAGAGTCTGAACAAATAGTAACATGGGAAAATAGTGACGAAGCTGCAAAAATGGGAGAGCTATAAACCAATGGATGAAGAAATTAATTTCTTTCTTTGTAAATGATAGAAAGTACAGTGGAGTAAAATTACCATTGATGAGCTGTGTTATGTAGCTTGGGCTAAATATTTTCAAATTTAAATTCCAAGCAATGCTTAGGGTGTTCAGACACTGTTAAAAATAGGGGAGGGTTATCTTGCAGTGTTTAAAGGCTTTGCAGCTCACCTTTCAATCAAGTTTGTTTATTTTTTTTTTGAATCTGTATCTATAATGCTTATATTAAAGATTTAAGTTTATCATTCAGAGCCCAGGACACTATTATACCCTAAACACTAAATGGGAATTTAGTTATGTTCTCCTCATCCTATTGAGTAAAGCACAAAATTGGAATCATTAGTCTTAGAATAGTGCTTCTCTCTTGTGAGTGCATTGGGGCAGAGACATTCCCTCCACCAGGAAAATGTGTCACACTGTCCCAGGGGCTGTATGAAAATACATATTTAATGTGAAATTTTAAAGTTGAAATACCATAAAAATTACATTTTTTGTAATGCAATCTCTATCAGAAAAGCTAACAGAAATTTGTTGTTTGATGGGAACACATAGAAAATAAACTCTTTCCTGTGTCTCAGTGACTTTATTAGGGAGTGAGAGCAAGACCTCTGGACATGTGCAATATCCAGAAGTTCTTGAGAAGGGAAGAGATTTTTCTGTGCTTCAAAAGAGGGCAAAGGTAAAACATAACAAAACAAAACAAAACACTGAGAAGCAGGGTCCTAGACAGCAGGTTTTATACAAGTATGTTATGTTTACCCTATACTGAACTGGCAAATTCAATTTAGTAGACCCTTCCTAGGCATTTGGATTAATAGACAAGCTGTTACCCAACTGAATTTTGTCTTTTTTTTCCTAATAATTTTTAGTAGCATATAGTTTGACCTTCATGGAATGGCCTATTTGAAGTCGGAGGAATTTTTAAATAAAGATTTATCATTTGAAAGGCAGAGCAATAGTGTATGTGTGTGTGACACACACACACAGAGAGAGAGAGAGAGAGAGAGAGAGAGGGAGGGAGGGAGGGAGAGCGAGAGAGTGAGAATGAATCTTTGATGTGCTGGTTCACTCCCCAAAGGGCCACAGCAGCCAGGACTGGGCCAGGTTGAAGCCAGGAGTAAGGTACTCCATCTGGGTCTTCCACATGGGTGATAGGGGCCATGTACTTGAGCTGTGTTCCTTTGCCTTCCCAGGTGCATTAGCAGGAAGCTGGATCAGAAGCATGCTCAGACATGCAATGCCAGTGTCACAAGTGGCAGCCCCATCTGCTATTCCACAACACTGGCCCTATATCAGAGGAATTCTTTATGGCACTGCGGAAGTCTTCAGAGCTGGGGGCAATTTGCCGGTATAGGAGAAAGTAATTATCAAGACCAGATAGCCCCTCTGATTTGATTCTTAGCAAAATGGGGTAGTAGAGAGCTCACTAATACACGGAATCTGAACAATGTTTTCTCTTCCTTTGCTTGGAAGAAACACACGCGTAAAAAATGTCTGTTCATTCATCTTTTCATTTCTCAATAAGCTTGTTAGAGAAGAAATGGCATTAAGAGATTTTATGTGTTAAATGTGTCCCTGCTTTCAAATGTAGCATTGTTTCAAGTTACAAAACCATCAGGGAAATTGGAGAACAGGAGGAAAAGGACATAAGGCATGTAGCTATCAGAGTCTGAAAAATTGTGTTTTCAAAATGTTTTCCTTAAATCCCCAACCTCTCTTTCCCGTGTTGAAATTCAGAATCCTAAATATATAGGTAATCATTCAATAATGTTTATTAGCCAAGTTCATGGGCAAAATGCTGAACTAGCACTAAACATCATGTTTTTCTTTTGCTTTCCCTTATAACGTGAAGAATATATTCTTAATAAAAATACTATCTAAATAGCCTTTTAATGGTTATGTTTGCTGTGATGGGCAGCAATATGTACTCTGACATTTATACAGACCATAGGGCAATCCTAGAACATAGCCAGGAGGGCGTGTCCATTGCTAGGTTTCTAACTTAGGAAAAATTTGGAGAAATGCTCATGCCCAAGAGTCCAGAAATATTAATAAGGCAGTTAAGGGATCTTAATTCAAATGCTGAGGCCCCAAATAATACTGACTAGTTACTCAGGATGAAAGAAGAGGCTCAGGTTGCCATATGAGAGATCTAGACCAGTATTTGTCACCAGTGTTATGAAGAATGCTTTTCATGCTCCTTCATGAAAACAGCTACTTCTGGGAATAGTGAAATCATTGTTAGCTGTCCTGGTAGAGGAATTGCTTCCAGAATATTCCCAATGCTTATTGTGCCAGGCATTGTGTCATGAAGATGCAGGACTAGATGTTACATAACAGGAAGTTTGTATCTGCTATGTCTGGCCCTGGAATTGCCTGGGCAAAGCTTACTAAAAGTTTGAGTCTTCTGGAAGCTAGTCTGTTCTCCATAATCATTAGATGAGAAACATTTTAAGCACAGGAGTCTTTTTTCACTGATACTTATTTACAAACAGCATAATGGAAAATAACATTTGATCAACCAACCTGGAAAAAGTTCTCTTTCTCTTTTTATTTCTGCAAAAAAGGACATTACAAAAGTGCTACATGATGAGGCAATCAAAGAGTAAACATAAAAAGTGTATTTTAGAAGTGAAGGAGATAGTTATTTAAACTTAGCATACTATTTCTCTATATTTGATGTTTGTGGTGTTTGTCAAATTTTGAAAATTTTCATTTTTTTGATATTTCCTTTTTAATTTCATTTTGAATTTTGTACTTAATTTTCTGTTTATGTTTAAAAATTTGTTTTCTTTAAAATGGCCTTCCAAACTGCATAAGCTTCAGTTTTCTCCAAACCTAGATTTGGAATTGTAAACATGCTTTCCTAATTTACAAGGACAAATCTCAGGCTTCTTGTCTTTCTAGATGTGTGTGAGAAGGTCTCCAGCATATCAGAGGAAGGCATTGCTCCAGCATCTCTGGGGGCTGTTCATCTGGTCGGTCAGCAGCATCATGCTCCTCACAATCTCCCATTAGTTAAGTTTGGGATGGGTCTGGCTCTCATAGGGCTCATGAAATATTTGGTTCTCAATGCTGACCAAAAGGATTAATTCAACATAATTTATCAAAGAAGAAATCAATCTTATTAATTCAAATGAACCTAAATGAGTAAATCTTTCTTATTCTTAGAGACAATAACCATGAATAAAATGGAAAAGAATGGCAGGACTTCTAGCCATTAGTGGAAGGAGTGGCCTTGTTTGTTTTGTTACTGATGTTTTCTGCTGAGTCTCTTCTTAACTATCTTGTGAAATAAATTTAATGACAACAACAACAAAACAGAGTACACAATTCATCATTCAGCTGCTGTTTGCCCTCAGAACATAATAGAGCTTCGGTTCCCATTGAGTGATTTCTCTTTGGGGCTTGGTAAGAACTCAGATTCTCTTAGTATAGATATCAATCTTAATTGAATGTACAGGATGACAAAACACAGACAACAGAACAGAGAGGAAGGGCAGCTAAATAGCCATGCTTAAGTGAGTTATAACTCAATACCTTCTGGAGGGGAGAAGCCAGGAAAGCAACAATGGAGTCATTGTCTTGGATCTCAAGGTGATGGGCGGGGCTTCTGTTCTACAAATGACAAGCTTTGGGAGTCATAACCTCAAATTAGAATCCTGATTTCTCTCATGTTGCACACTGTGTTGTGTTCCAGAGGACCTGGAATGCCACTGAGTGACATGTGCTGGGAACACAGCATTAGGATGCTGGCTCCTCTTTATCTGAATATTCAAATCCTGTACAATCCCTCCATGGAGCCTTCTTCATGTCTGTCTCTGCTAAACAACCTAACTGCATTTAAAAAAAAAAATTATTTTCTTGCTTGTGCTGCAACAGTTATCACAGCGTCTGGCAGTGGGCAGGTACTCAAACATTTATTGAATTAATGATCACAATCATTTTACATTAATTATAGCAAAAGAAATGTGTTATTAGTTATAGCAGTGAAAATTATATAATGCAGAGCAACAACAGAGGCTCCCATTTGTTAAATGTCAAACACTTTTCACATACTGACTTTTGGGAATCTTCACAGCAAGTTTGTCAAGTGATTATAATTGTTTCTGTTTAATAGTTAGAAAACTGAGACTCAAAGAAAGTAAGCAATGTCTCCAAAATAATGTGGATGAGGTTATTGAGATAAAATACCTTTTGTTGAGAGGTGAGTGGATCTAAGTTCTGTGTTATCTTGATATTAATTTTCTATAGAATAAAATATTTTACATATCATATAAGTAACAGTTTTAAATATACGTACATATATATGAATCTATTATCTGTATGTAATCACACTATGAGTTCAGTAAGCACATATGCAGCTCCAATTTCATATTTGTGCTCTTAAATCCTTATGGAATCAGTTATACTAGGAAATTCATCAATAGATCTTTCTTTCTCCTTGAAAAGCCTTTCTGGGCATTTAGATGCTTCAGGCTAGCAGAACAAGAAAGTGATTTGATTTAAGGCAGATTGGTTCAAGTCTATTTAGAAGAGTTAATGTCATGCATTTAATGCCCATAATGCCTTGCAAAAAGATGCCAGGTTAGTAATAGTAAGACTTGTATTTCCGGTATATAAGTGGTCATAACTTAATTCTATAATTGTGAAGAAATGCTCCCATTAAAGTATTATAGCTGTCCATCCAGGAACTCAATAGTTGGGTTCTTGAAAAGTATTTTTTTTCTTTTTGACAGGCAGAATGAACAGTGAGAGAGACAGAGAGAAAGGTCTTTTTCCGTTGGTTCACCCTTCAATGGCCGCTTCTGCCGGCATGCTGTGGCTGGCGCACCACGCTGATCCGAAGCTAGGAGCCAGGTGCTTCTCTTGGTCTCCCATGCAGGTGCAGGGCCCAAGCCTTGGGCCATCCTCCACTGCACTCCCGGGCCACAGCAGAGAGCTGGACTGGGAGAGGAGCAACCAGGAAAGAATCCGGCACCCCGGCTGGGACTAGAACCTGGTGTGCCAGCGCTGCAGGCAAAAGATTAGCCTATTGAGCCACAGCACTGGCCTGAAAAGTATTTTTATCTTAGTATAAGTTTCTCTGAGAACCGAATCTAAGAAAAAATCTTGGAGGCAGGTGATTTATTTGGGAATAGGACCCTAAGAACAGAAATGAGAGAAGAAGGGAATGAATAGGAAAGAGGGAAAGCCAATATAATGTTGGCAGTACAATGGCCACTGCTATCAGTGACTGATTGCTTAATCCTGTGGAGAATTTATTTAATAACCTCCACCTGGCAGAAAGAAGCAACGTTTACCTACCAGCTCCTGTTACCATTAGCCATGTATGGCCTTACATGGTGTTAAATCCCTGCACTTCGGAGTTAGCAGCTGTGTAAGAAGGGACTCTGGTGAACAAAGCCAAAGGAGATGATTTCTGCTGCAATGGCTTGAATGGGAGATGAAACTGAGAGGATTTCCAGTGGTGTTTGGGAAGTATTGGATACACTTGGATAATTTAAAATGTTTCTTTTTTTTAAAGATTTATTTCATTTGAAAAGCAGAGTTACAGAGAGGCAGAGGTTGAGAAAGAGAAAGGTTCTCTATCCTCTGTTTGACTCCCCAGATGGCCGCAACGGCCTGAGCTGAGCTGATCCGAAGCCAGGAGCCAGGAGCTTCTTCTGGGTCTCCCATGTAGGGGTAGGGGCCCAAGGACTTGGGCCATCTTCTACTGCTTTCCTGGGCCATAGCAGAGAGCTGGATGGGAAGAGGAGCAGCCAGGACTCTAACTGGTGCCCATATGGGATGCTGGCACTGTAGGTGGCAGCTTTACCTGCTACGCCAGTGCACCAGCCCCTAAAATATTTTTATTAAGATAGATTTATATTAAGAAATAAAAGGCAGGGTATATTGAACATAATGAAATGAAGGGCAAATATTCAACAGCTTATGGGGAAGAAGAAAATACATGAAGAAGTGTTGTGTTATAAAGAAGTTTCTGGGAATAGCAATTCAGCCCAGAAGTTAGATGCCTGTGTCCCACAGTGGGATTCAGTCCTGAGCTCTGTCTCCAGACTTCAGCTTCCTATTAATGTAGACCACAGGAAGCAACAGTGATAGCTCAAATGAATGGTTCCTGCCACTGATATGGGAGGCCTGGATTGAATCCTGAGCTCCCAGGTTTGGCATCAGCCCAGCCACAGCTGACGTAGGCTTTTGGTGAATGAACCAGTATATGGGAGCCTCTGACAGTCTGTCTCTCTGCCTCTCTAGTAAATAAAAATTAAAAAAAAATTAAGTTCCTAATAATGTCAGTTGATCCAGAAGGTAATTCATTAGCTATTCTGTTTTCTTGTCTTCTATATTAAAATAACTCTTTGCATGAAAATATTTTCATATAAATTTTGTCATAATCATTGAAGAACTAAATTTAGTGGTTTTGTTAATACTAGTGATATTGTTATATATTCTTTTTTCACCAGTGTGAGTCATTTACCTGGTGAGGATGATGTCTTTTTACTTTTTAACTGAAGTGAAATTTGACAGGATTTGGTTGCTTCTTTATCCCTAAAATGTTAATGAATATTTTTAGTCTCACATTTTAACTTAAAAATGCATGTTATAAACTTTAAAACACTTGGCATACCTGTGCATTTATGGTTAAATCTGTTCATCTGAATGATAAAGTGACACTACAATTAGAGATGCTTTTAAAAAATTATTTGAGACAGAGGAAAGGAGGGAACATAAGAGGGAAGGATAGTTCACATCCCAAATGCCGGAGACTGGGCTGGGCAGAAGATGAAAGCTAGTAACTTAATCCAGGTCTCCCATGTAGGTGGCAGAGAGCAAAATATACTTGGGAAATTACCTGCTGTCTCTCAGGATCTACCTTAGCAGGAGGCTGGAATGAGAAGCCAGAGCTATGTATCAACCTGAGTACTCCAATGTAAGATCCAAATATCCTACCCAATGTCTTAACTGCTTGGCTAAATGCCCACCCTGGGGATGCTTTTGAAGGTGAGGAAATCACCTTGCTTCAGGATATGTGTATGTTTAACTCTTTTTTTCACTATCTAACAACTTCTGCAATAGCACTGCTTTCTAACATAACCTAGTAACTGAAACAATCTGTCTAGAACTTTGACTATTGGGTGTGGGCATGTTGAACAACTATTGTAAGATCATGCATAAGTAGGGGCCCTGGAGGAGCAGATGGAATATACCATAAAACTATTAGACTTGGAGAAATTATCAAAGATGAAAAATGAAAATAAAACAATAGCAAAAAGGAAACTGCCAACACCATGATATGTAAATAATGGAGAACATAACATCCAAGGAAGGCAACAGATTACAAAACATACTAAGCACCAAGTAGGATCAATAAAAGTATATCAGTTTCTAGTCACAGTGAAAATTAAAAATACATAGACTATAGAATAATATTAACAGCTATCAGAGAGAAAAGAAATATTGCCTTCAAAGAAACAATTAGACAGAATGTAGATTTCATATAAAGAAAGATAGATTTCAGGAGAAAATATAGTAGTATCAACTCCATGTGCTGAGACAAAGTAATTCTTAGCCTGGAATTTTATACCCAGTTATCATTTCCAAGGGAGTGAAAATAAAAATTTTTTCAGGCACACAAATACCAAACCCACAGTCTTTGACTTAAAGAACTCTTAGAGGATAACTTCACCAAAAAGAAAGAATAGGATAATGTGAAAATCATAGGCACTGACAAATGTTTCTATTGTTCATAAAACGTTAGAAATTTTTTACATTAAAATATAATTATAAAACCCCAGCGAAAATAGATACATTCTAATATTTCCTTACAATATTTGTTAGGAGGGTAGAAAAACTGAAGAATTTTATATGTTTCATAAGAAAAGCTAGAAGTAAATCATGTATTTTAAAACTGAAAGAGGTTTTAGTGCTAACCAGTGAGGGATCTGCATGGTGGTGTTCCTGATTCCTGGTGGGACTTAAAGGGAAGCTGTCACAGTGTATGGTGGCTTGATATCCTGAAAATGAAGGAGGATGTCCTCAAATTCCTTGCTGCAGGAACCCACCCAGGTGGTACCAACCTTGACTTTCAAATTGAATAAGTACAGCTAGAAGGAAAATCATGGCATCTGCATCATCAATCTGAAGATGACCAGGGAAAAGCTTCTGTTGCTGGCTCATGCCATTGCTGCCAATGAAAACACTGCTGATGTCAGTGTCATCCTCCAGAAACACTGGCCAGAGGGCTGTGCTGCAGCTTGCTGCTACTGGAACTACTATTGCTGGTTGCTTCATGCCTGGCACCTTCACTAACTAGCTCCAGGCAGCCTTCCGAGAGCCACGTCTTTGGTGGTTACTGATCCCAGGGCTGACCACCAGCCTCCCACAGAGGCATCTAGGTGAACTTGCCTACATTGCTCTGTATAACACAGACTCTCCTCTTTGCTATGTGGACCTTGCCATCCCATGCAACAGCAAAGGAGTCCACTCAATGTGTTGGTGTGGTGGATGCTGGCCCAGGGAGTTTCTGCACATGCATAGTACTATCTCGCATCAATACCCAAGGGAGGTCATACCTGATCTCTAGTTCTATAGGGATCCTGAAGAGATTTAAAGAGAAGAGCAGGCCATGGCTGAAAATGCTGGGACCAAGGAGGAATTTCAGGAATAAAGGAGTGCCCCCAGATCCTCAGTTTACTTGACTCTACCTGAGGTTGCAGACAGGTCTGAAGGCATGCAGGTGCCCTCTGTGCCTGTTCAGCAGTACCCACTGAACAGCTAACCAGTAAAGGCTGGCCTGCATCTCCCATTGCTCAGGCACTGAATGGGTAAGAACAACCACTGAGTAGCCTTAAGCTACTTTTCACAGTCTTTGATACAAAAATCGAAATGAGGTTGACAGCAAATAAACACCAGTTTCAGAAGAAAATAAATTGAAGGGCAATATTGAGGAATAGGAAAGTGGTTTTAGTTAGCCAAACCCAAGTATACATCCATTATACTTTATATCTGCGAATCTTCATTTTGTGACCATAACTAATATAACTATACAATTTATAATCCAAATTGGAACATTTAAAAAGTGTTCCATTTTTTACTTATTTTTAGCTACTTGAAAGGTTGAGTAATGAGAGAGAATCTTCCATCTGCTAGTTTACTCCCCATATACCCAAACAGCTAGGGCTGTGCCAGGCTAAATCCAGGAACCAAAATAGTTCAGCGAGGTCTCCCTCTAGATTGTCAGGGGCTCAAACACTTGAGTCATTATCTTCTGCCTCTCAGGACACATCAGCAGAAGCTTTATCAGAAGCCCAGTGGCTAATATGGGATGCAAGCATGACAAGCACAATGCAACACTTGTCCAAACTCTATCCCATAACACTTACCCAAATACTGAAATTTTAGAGTGAAAGATGGCAAAGTAAGTAAGAAAGAAGCAGCATAGGAAATCACGACTATGATTGTTTTTCTTTCATAAAATGGCAATTTCTTATTCCTTAATACAAATTGATGCCCCTCTTTTTCCCATGACCCAATCTTTTTATAACCCCTCTTTTTTTTATTTGACAGGTAGAGTTATAGACAGTGAGAGAGAGACAGAGAGAAAGGTCTTCCTTCCGTTGGTTTACTCCCCTAATGGCCACCACGGCTGGCGCTACGCCAATGCGAAGCCAGGAGCCAGGTGCTTCCTCCCGGTCTCCCATGTGGGTGCAGGGACCCAAGCACTTGGGCCATCCTCCACTGCACTCCCAGGCCACAGCAGAGAGCTGGACTGGAAGAGGAGCAACTGGGACTAGAATCCAGGGTGCCGGCGCTGCAGGCGGAGGATTAGCCAAGTGAGCCAGGTTGCCAGCCTACCTCTCTTCTACTTCCTATCCAACATTTCTGAATTTGAAGAAGTTTCACAGATCAGTTGTTCTAGGTCTTTGCTACTGTAAGCATGAAAAGGTGTGATGCATTTCTTCATCCATTATAAGGATCACAGCCAACACTCCTGTAACAAGAAGGTTAGCAATAGAAAACCATAACAAAGCTATTAAATCATACTTATAGGTGACACTGGAGTTTTCAGAAATGAAGAGTCAATGACCCAGACAGAGCCATCCATTTTTATGCTTAGGTTCATGTAGAAACATAATGGGGCAAAACAAGCATTATTTAATGGGGTTAGACTTATGGGTGACTCAGAAAGGCCTATCTGCTCATATTCATCTTGACCTCTTGGGCTCTCTTGGTATCATTGCTTCCTCACACTTGTAGTGCATGACTCCTTTTAGAATGAGAGTCTTGTGACCTCTACTATCCAACACTGTAGGTCAGAGAATTTTCTTTTTAATGGTCAACTCTTATCAAAGAAAGGAAGGAAAGTTGGAGTGGTAATTCTAGGTTTATGGCTGGCTTTGAGGAAGAGGAGTTCTACTTTCTATGGCTTGCCTTGGGAGTAAGGGAGAACAAGAGACAAGAGGGCAGGACAAGATAAGAGAAGGACTTTGCTTCTGGTGCATTTCTGGTGTCCTTCAGTCCCAAACACTCAGCATGCCAAAGCAGCATACTTTGGGATCCTGATTTCTAAGTCACAAGATCCTAATGGAAAAAATATTACTTTGTTCTTTTTTTAAGCTGAGTAAATTAGGGTCAGGTGACATTCAGGCTCATGTGAAAAAGAAAATAGGATTATAATAATGGTTTCTCATTTCCTATTGTCATAATGGTTTTCAAGCATTTCACAGGCAACAGCCTTATCTACACAAATGAAATAGGTCCTGTTTTGATTAACATATATTGATAATGACCTTGGAGCTCTCGAGTCCTTCACTTTCTCATTATCCCCACGTGGGTCTCTTAATTCAAACACCAATAACAAAGAGGATTCTAATTGGTCACTGAGAGGCAATAAATTTACTGCCTTGAGTCAGTTCTCCATTTATGATGCAGTTAACTTTGGTCAGGTTGAGGATAGAGTCAAAGTCAGGGAGGGAGTATAATTACACAGCCCAATCTGTAGTAGCAAGTTGATACAGCTATGACCATTTGCCTAAATAACATTTAGACTTATTTTGTTTTTGAATCTTGAGGCTGGAAAATATGGTACAAATTCAACTTGGAGTACATTCTTAAGCTACTGTCCCTGTTGAACATAGGAATGTAGAATAACCTTTTATCTGGTTGATAGTGATTTCTCACTTTGAATTGTCAAATATAAAATCTAAGCACTTTAGTTGACAAAAGGATTTGTAATTGTGTAATAGCTACTCAAATAATATTTCTTCTGTTCAGCATGAATCAATAATAATAAAATTCATCTTTCTAGGTAAGGATTTTGAGCCCCATGGTTTCCATAAACTCTCCTCCCATTGCTACATAAACTGGGCTATCATTTTATTTTCTCTTGTCTTTAAGTTTACCAAGTTCCTATGGTTTAGAAAGGAGAGAAACATTTCTCTGCATGAATGGAATAAGGCCAAAATTCACTTTTATCATGTGATCCTTCCAGAATTTAGTTTGGCAAGTCTGCCGAAGTTCTTAAAACCTACGAAGCTCAATGAAGCACATATCTGTGGCAGATAATGACTGTGTTTCTCAGTTCAGTTAAAGGTGTTGTTATTCCACACTTCTGCTGAAGATCTACTAACAAATAAATAATGCTTCTTGCTGTTTCTTTTTTTATTTGTCTCTAAGTTCCAGTGAGTAGTTACTGCCTGGGAGATGAAGCAAACCCCGCAAAAACTGACAAACCAGTAAATGACAATTTATCATTAAGGAGACAGCACATGGATTATAACATAAAACAAAAGCAGTATGGCTTTGTAATGCCTTATGTCCACATATTATGGAAAAATCTTGCTTTTTATCATCATACTTTTCTGAATATTTTTCTCACAAATATTCCTTCTCATGGCCTATGTGAGAGAGATTCCCTTTCCCTGTTATGAAGAGAAATCAACCCTAAGTTTCTTGGTTTTCAAAATGTTCATGAGGAAATGGTGACACACTCAGCAGTTACAGTCAGTTCCCCTGACACTTCCTCATCGTAGGTCTCCATGTCTCATTACTGAATGATCTCTGACAAAGAGAGCTATTTGGTTGAAGCAAAGGGCCTGCAAGCACCACATTCAGACCTCTCTCATTCTTTCCCACTGGAAAAGAGAACCAAGGGGCACTCTTGGAAACCACTGAGTCAAAGTGAGAAAGCCTAGGAAATAAAACCTAAACATCTAGTCCTTAGTGCTGTCAACCCAACAGGCCAGAGTAAGTAGAGGGAAGTTTATGCAGTGGAGTTCTGGGGAAGTGAGAGGAAGACAGGCTGAATGTCTAGGCTCCCCACTGAGAAGGAGGTAGTGGGAAAAGTCAGACTGAAATCCACATTGCAGAGACCATAGAGAGTGTCAAGAGCATGGCTTTTGAGAGAGAGAGAGAGAGAGAGAGAGCGCACGCGCTACTGAGATTACAGGAGTCTGTACCGTTATGATTCCTCTCCTTGACAAGCTCACATGTTCTATGATGCTACTACTTTCATAGTATGATGCCTTAATGCAAGAGGGGCCAGGGAGGGTAGACAAAGGTCGTAGGAAAGGAAACAAAAGTACAGGCAGGGACCCCATGGGGAAGAAAGGCTGAACATTTTTTAGAGGATCCATTAAGTGTTTTCCACAGATCAGCCATGCCTTAGAGGAATAGAACTCAACACAGGATCTTTGAATGATAGTGTAAGTATAGAACGGTGTCTTAAATAGCTTGTTTCTCTAGGACAGAGACAAAATATGAGCTCTCACTATGTCTGTTACATGCTGGATATGTGGCTCTGAGGAAAAGAGGCTGACTGAGGGCAGAGCAAATAATCCCATTCCGAAGTTAGAAGAAAGTTGTAGAAACCAGTCTGGCTAGTTGACTGAAAAAAAGTCACTACGTATTGATTGATTGATTGATTAGAAAAGGATCTTTTAATAGAAATTACCCATAAAAAGGCTAACAAATTTCAAAGAGCAAGAAATTCTGTAATACATTTATAAAAGAACATTTGGTCCTTTTACAAAAAGCTCCCATTCCTTATTTACAGAATAAACATCAAGCTTCATCTACACTTGCAAAGCATATTGCACATTATGGAGAGAAGCCTTTAGTATTTCAGCAAGTTCTTCCAGAGTTCCTGGCTCGCTACTGTTTCTGTGATAAGATTTGGCTTTCTTGTGCACAATAAAGAAAAATGCAGCTTGTGTTTGCTAATTAAAACTACAAGTAAATACCTCTGGAAGTATCATTCCCCTGTCTCTGAGAGAGAGGAAGACTGCAGGACACCAGAGACAAACCACATTCCCGCTGGACCCCAGCCTGGGACACCACGACACCCACGACCCTCCCACATGCAAGCTCCCCACTCTGCAGGAAGAGGCACTAGGATAGGGGCTGGGCATGAGGATGGGACAGCAACAGACAAAGTTCTCTCCCGAAGCCCCCACCCAACAACCCTGAGGCTGAGGTAAGCTGTTAGCCCCTGTTAGCAGCACAGATGAGAAAGCCCCCTGGAGCCCCCTTAAGAAGGAGGGAATTGTCTGACGTGCAGTCTGCAAGAGCAATGGGGAGAGCAGGACAGACGCCCGTCATCAGGGGCGAGTAGGGGGTGGGTGGGGGGTGGCTGCCCAGCCACAGATACCGCCCTGGAGCCTTTATCCTCAAATCCAACAAGGCAAACACAGTCCCCAGTCCAGGGCCAGAAAGGCCCAGGGCATCATCAGAACCCATGGACTCGGTTACAAAGAGCAAGTTCAGGTGGAAGAGCTGCAAAGACACACCAGGAAAGGCCTGGAAACCGAGGTGGCTTCCATGAAGGCGGGCGCCACCAGAGCTAGCACTCTCTTCCTTGGTCCCCTGTCCTGCCAGGGGAACAGAGCTCCCGGTCTGGCTCAGGGAAAGCAGCCAAGCCACCCAGCTATGAATGGGGACATGAGGATGGCTCTGGCTCATGGCTGCTACAAGGGTGCGGCACTGCCAGACGCCAGCGTCCCCAACTTCTGAGACACCCCCTGCTCTGCCCCAGCCCTGCAGGATTATCACAGCTGCTGACGTTTTGATCTTCAGAGAGAAAAACAAGCACTGTTGAACTTGGCTGCAAGAACGCTGGCGCCTACCACTTGACACCAGGCAATCTAGGGGGTGGGACTGACGCACAGAACAACCAGCACTGCCTCTCCCGTCTCTCTGAACCCAGCACCCACAGTCAAGGGGGCCTGTTTGACACCTAATACTCAACACGTGTCCTGTTACCCAGACTCAGAATGCACAGGCCACACCCCCGGCACAACCGCAAAGATGCTGCCCAGCCCAAGAGCTGGGTTCCAGCTCAGGAGCAAGGGCACCCAGAGCAGGGAATGCAGGCACGAGGACAGCCGCTCCCCGAAGAGGGTCTTTAGTAACCCACCCCACGTCGACCAGCCTGCAGCAAAGGTGCGGAGACGAGTGTGTGACGCTTCTGCCAAACCAATGGAAGTGTGTAAAGCAGGTGATCAGAGAGTTTTCTACCCAGTAGACAAAACACTGCTGGAACCAGGGCGGTGCTTTGGAAACGAAGAAAAAAGGTAAAACCAATCGCTCGGTTCCCTCTCCCAGGGCCACGTGCACAGCAAAAACCCAGAAGTCAACAGATCTCCTGCGGGATCTCAAAGGACCACACGACTGACATTTGGATTTTCAAAACAGAAACTCCTCAGTGTTCAAGACTCCGCAGTCAGCACAGCACAAGGCCTCCCCTCTGTCCCCAAACATGAGGGCCTGGGTGCTCCCACTGCCAGCCCGGGGCAGAGTGGGCTGCAGCCTCAAGCAGCGCACAGGTGGGGCTGGTAGGACGCAAGCCTGTGTGAGGCTGCGCAGGGGCAGGGCCAGCGCCAGCCTGCTCTAATTGCAGACACACAGCTAGGAGACAGCTGCAGTTCAGCTGGGAGGACAGAAACCAAAGATCCAAGGCTCCAGTTTGAGCGCAACTTCCTCCTCCACCTCCTCTTCCTCAGTATCCAGCCTATGGTACCTGGCTGCAAAGCAAAGACTGACCAAGCCATTTCCAGGATGTTCCTAACCCACACCCATCCCAGACTCCTCTCACTGAGGGCCCAACACTGACAAGCCAGCTGCAGCCCCCCGGGCCTAAACCCACCCACCACCCTGGTGGAGGCCTGGATGCCGCGGAGACAGCTCACGGCGCCCAGGGGGCGCTCGCGTCACCGCTTCCTCCTTACGCACCCATCTGGCACAATCCACGGGCAAGAAACCCAACTGGAGCCCACACCCAGTTAGAGCAGACTCTGCAGTCAGCACAGCACAAGGCCAAGGCTCGCTCTTGAGCCCTGCACGCTCTCTGAAAGGCATCGGGAAGCGCAGCCCACCACCCAGCCCCGCTCGACACGCTCTGCCACCGCGGCCCAGCCCGGGAGGACAACTGGAAACTCCTCTGAGACAGGAGCCTGCAGCACCGTGGAGCTGCGGTACAAAAGAGTGACACTGTGACTTTTCCCCTGGGTGACCCCAAATCAAGGCGAGACGCCTGGGAGCGAGCCCAGCAGGGAAGGAGGAGGCCAGTGCTGGCCGTGAGGTGAGCAGGACCCCAGGTGACCACAGGCCCGGCTGGACCTTCTCATTCTGCGGAGCACAGGCCTGCTCTGAGAGCATGGAGCCAGGAGATGCAGGCGCAGCGGGCCCCAGCTACTGCGCCACCGGTGTGAGCACACAGAGGAAGCCCGTGCCATGCACCGCTTCACCCCGAATTACACCCTCTCGAAAAACAGGGCATTTGAACAGAAGGGAGACACTGAGCTGTGCGAGAATCAAACAGGCGCAGCTGAGGAGCCGAACAGAGCGTCCCCTGCCAATACAGACACCAGGCTTGCAATCATCGTCCTGGGGCCCATATGCTGGCGGGGTCACAGGAGGCCGCCCATCTTGTTGATCTGCCACATTTACACCCTCTTCAGGGGCAGCGCCTACCTGTGCTGCTCCCCTATGCGGTTGCAGTTAGAGCTGGAGTTGATGACTCTGAGCTCCTGGGAATTGGGCCTGGGCCCCGATTTCTCCTATGGGGCAGGGCCTCCCTCTTCAGAGGGAGCCAATAGAATCCAACAACACATCAGAAAGATCATCCACCCGGACCAAGTGGGATTTATCCCTGGTATGCAGATTCGAAAATCAATCAATGTGATACACCACATTAACAAACTGCAGAAGAAAAACCATATGATTATCTCAATAGAGGCACAGAAAGCATTTGATAAAATACAACATCCTTTCATGGTGAAAACTCTAAGCAAATTGGATATAGAAGGAACATTCCTCAACACAATTAAAGCAATTTATGAAAAGCCCTTGGCCAGCATCATACTGAATGGGAAAAAGTTGGAAGAATTCCCACTGAGATGTGGTACCAGACAGGGATGCCCAATCTCACCACTGCTATTCAATATAGTACTGGAAGTTTTAGCCAGAGCCATTAGGCAAGAAAAAGAAATCAAAGGGATATAAATTGGGAAGGAAGAACTCAAACTATGCCTCTTTGCAGATGACATGGTTCTTTATTTTGGGGATCCAAAGAACTCTACTAAGAGACTATTGGAACTCATGGAAGAGTTTGGCAAAGTAGCAGGATATAAAATCAATGCACAAAAATCAACAGCCTTTGTGTACACAGACAATGCCATGGCTGAGAAAGAACTTCTAAGATCAATCCCACTTCACAATAGCTACAAAAACAATCAAATACCTTGGAATAAACTTAACCAAGGATGTCAAAGATCTCTATGATGAGAATTTACAAAATCTTAAAGAAATAGAATATTATACAAAAAAATGGAAAAATATTCCATATTCATGGAATGGAAAAATCAATATCATCAAAATGCCCATACTACCAAAAGCAATTTACAGATTCAATGTGATACCAATCAAAATACCAAAGACATTCTTCTCAGATCTAGAAAAAAATGATGCTGAAATTCATATAGAGGCACAGGAGACCTCAAATAGCTAAAAAATCTTATAAAACAAGAACAAAGCTAGAGGCATCACAATACCAGATTTTAAGACATACTACAGGGAAGTTATAATTAAAACAGCCTGGTACTGGTACAAAAACAGATGGAGCCAAGTGGAAGAGAATAGAAACACCAGAAATCAATCCCACATCTACAACCAACTTATATTTGATCAAGGATCTAAACCAATTCCTGGAGAAAGAACAGTCTCTTCAATAAATGGCACTGGGAAAACTGGATTTCCACATGCAGAAGCATGAAGCAAGACCCCTACCTTACACCTTACACAAAAATCCACTCAACATGGATTAAAGATCTAAATCTATGACCCAATACCATCAACTTATTAGAGAACATAGGAGGAACCATTAAAGATACTGGCACAGGCAATGACTTTTTGGAAAAGACCCCAGAGGATAGGCAACCAAAGCCAAAATTAACAACTGGGATTACATCATCAAGTTGAGAAGTTTCTGTATGGCAAAAGAAACAGTAACTATTTACAACTTGATATTTAATAAGGAGAACTGATTGAATGTACCATCATGTGAGCATACTCAGCTATGTTTAAAAACTTCCTCTTAGACATCAAACTAGAAGCTGGCTTGCAAACCAGCCTCTGTAAATGAATGATTTCTGAGACCTTGTGCCCAGAGAAGATGAGTCATGACCAGGCATTCTGCAGAAAGGCACAGAGCAAGAGGGAACAATGCCAGAAAACAACAGTGCAGATGATCAGGACTTGGGGAAGAGTTCCAACCACGATCCTGAGGTCTCTGTGTCAGGGGAGAGGGAGAAGGGGTATTGATTAATGTTAGACTTTGTTAAGGCAACTGCTAAAAACAAGGGATGTAGAATGTTTAATTTCCAAAGCTGGAGAGGGAAGACAGTAAACATAAAAAATGCTAATCAATGTAACAGAAAGCAAAAAAGAGAAGAAAGTCTAAAAGACAATTTGCCTTGAATCATTTGGAAAACCATGACAGCAGGGATTAAGTTACCATCAATCAACTCATAGTCAGACTTTCTTGGAGGTGTTTTGACTTCATATACAGTGAGGGAGGCAGCTGCATCCACAATCTAGTAGATCCATGTGAGGAAGTGGAACAGGAACCATCACCAGGACTGGAGATAGAGATAGTCATTCAGTCATGGGGGACCGAGAGTGATGCAAATATGACTCAGTTTTTTAATTTAGATATCCCTTAGACATCTTGAGCTCTGGTAAGAGGCTAAGTCAGTTATTTGAGAGGGAATAGCTCACTTGTATTGAGAACAAAATTTCTTCCATTTATTCCATAAGGTCAAGGTAAAATAGTTAAGGACTTGGAAATACGGATTTTATCTCAGCCTTTATAATTCAAATAATAAAGGTGTGACTACCTATACATCAAAAGTAGGCTTTAGAAAAAATAAGATGCTGCTTGGAATGCTATGAAGTAAAAATGTCCACCGTTTTGTTTTGGTTGCTTTAAGGATAGGCAGGCATCTCATATCAGACTGATTCTTCAGAAATTTGTATCTGAAATGAAGAAGAGTGATGAGTTGTCCTGTACTCTGAACAAAAATAAATAAAGAAGAAGGAGATGTATGGAAGTATCATTTCCTCTTCTTGCAATGGCAGAGATGCTGGACAGAGGGATGAAGAGAGCCAGGGGCTGGGAGCTGGAGACTCAAGGCTAGAAAGTTAATCTAGGAAAGCACGCCGTGGCTCCCTTCTGGGGATCCAGCCATCTCCTTCTGATCTTTCCAGTGCTGCTGCATTGGTCTAATAACAGCTGGAGAACCCCCAGCCTCACAGAATCTTCTAGGAGCTCCTCCAGCTCCAGATGAAGGTCTGCCTGTCTGGGCTAGAGCCAAAGGTGAGGGCAAGCAATCTCCTTTCCTCTAACCTGGAAGCAGCACCTCAAAAGGTGAATTCTCAATTATTGAGTGCTTCTTATATTTCTTACATGCTTGTACTCAGTACTTTAGGTATGTTGTCTTATTTCATTCTAATGATGACCCCTTGAGTTAGTAGTGTTATATCCATTGTGGAGACAAAGAATTCAGGAGGCTCAGGGATGTTATATACCGTGTTTATGGTCTACTAGTAGAGATGGGCTGAGAGGGGTTTGGTCTTCCTGGATCTACTATACTGGTCAGCACTACTATTTTCTGTTATTATCTGTTGTTCAACCATGTGTCAGCTAACAGGACCCTTGTATATTTAAGCCTTAGGGCTTGGTCCTTTGTACTCATCTCTGCCCATTCACACTCTAAAGTTATGTTATTCTGTCTCATGGTTTGGACCTGACATCTGGCTATTTTCTAAGTTCAGATGCCTGTGTTAGCAGGAAGCTGAAGTCATGAGCTAGAGCTGGGAGTTGAACCCAGCTACTCTTATATGAGACAAGCCGGTCTTAACCACTAGGCTACATGCTCACCCCAAGAGCAGTTCTATATTTGAGTTGTATTCCAAAGAAGAGTAGGAGATCCATAGATCATTGCTCCTTGTTCCCCTCTATAGAGACAGCTTTTAGAGAGAGGGAGCTTGAGTAGGTGGCTTCTGGGCTCCCATCCCTGTTTCAAGAGAGCAGCTTCACTTTGCCAACTGGAATTCTACATGAGATTGTGTTTAAACTAATAGCTTCATGCATTTATAAAGTTTTAAAGCCATGACTCTTCCATAAAACCCATGTCCTCTGCTATGTCCGGTCCTTGCTCTGACTCTTGTGCTGTCTGTGCATTGTATTCATGTTTCCCAGTACAACTTCAACTGTGGCGGCGGGAGGGGGGCTGAAGACTTTATCTCTGGGGAGAAAACCATCAAAGAAAGGCAGGCATTCTGTGCACATGGGAGATTCACCTGAAGATGGACAGGGAACGGTCTGAGGGCAGAGCCTGGAAGGACATTCACAGCAGGCCATGGCCATTGGTCCTTCATTTGCCTTTTTAGCTTGTTTTTCTCAAATTGCCTCATGCTAATATACTTTAACAAAAAGCCTCTTTCTCTGCCACCTCTGTGTCCTTTCATTTCTCTTTTGCATGTTTACTATGCCTGGAATGCTTATCCTTTCTTCTCCACTTAGCCAAAGTATACACATTCTTCGTGACCCAGCTTACCTTCCAGCCCCACTGCAAGCCTTCTAAAGCCACAACTGAATCTCTCTCCTCCTCTGCCCCATCTTGGTATTCCTCCTTCTGTTAGTGTTTCCCTCCTAGAGTTGCCCACCTAGTTATTTATGTTTAAAGTACATCCTCCCCACAACAGTGTGACCTGACCTTTGTGAAACCTGATCTGATTTTGAGTTTGTACAGCTTGTGCCAGTTGTTATGGTCATCTTCCAACTGACTCATTTAAATAGCTAAATTTTATGATTTTTTTCCACTTAAAGCTGAAAATCGTTGGACTGCTTTTATCAATCATGACATATGGGCACAATAGCAACTTACAACCTTCTCAGAACTCTTGGAACAACTCATTGAAATCCCTTTGGTTGTGGGAGCAATCTTTTGCATTGAGCCACACAGTCATTCAGAGACAGTAAAACTTGCTCTCCCACTAGCCGTATTTATAGCATGTGCAATGGGAAGGATGTGGGCATTATTAATAAGCTTCTTCAAGGTTTATGCCAGCTCTCCTTTGGAGACAATGATTTGCACTATATTCTATAAATGCATTTCTTGGTTTCTGTTTTTTTGGGTGATTTATATATGATTCTGTCTACTAAATTATCTTTGCCAGCCATAGATTTTTTTCTCACACTGCAAAGGTTTAGAAAAATTGTAACATAACTCTTAGTTTCCATTTGAAGAAAGAAACATGACGGTTGTGTTGGTGTTCCTGAGACAGAGACTACATTAGAACCTGCTCGACAAAGAAAAATGAACACAAGGTTTATTGCTGACAAAAATTGAACAAAAATATTGCCAGTGGGACATGGATGACACAAATGCTGAGAAAAAAAGATAAAAATTTAGCTCTCTAGATGAACAGAAAAGTTAAATAGCCAGGAGAATGAATTTTCTGCTTTGGAAATCTGATCATTTAAGGAGAGAGATTAAAGAGTCACTATTGCAGTGATTGCTTTACTTTCCCAGGGAGGTGATATAAAAAGCCTTTTATTTCTGTTGTGTTTTACATCTGCCATGACTTAGAAATTAGCAAGTATCATTTGAATTTCTACTGAATGTGAGTTACTGGGAAAGCTTAGATGATGGACCATCTGAGCAACAGAATCAGTAGATTGCAAGTTCCTTAAAAGCAGAGTATATGAACGTATTTCAAAAAGTCCGTGGAAAATGGAATTAAAAGGCAAGTTCATTTTGGTGTAACATCTTTTTGAAGCTCATGCATGTCAGGAGGTCTTCAACAATTAAATGAAAAATGCATAATAGTTAAACCTATGCATGGATTTCAAAATTTTTTGCACTAAAATAAACTTATCTTTTAATTCCATTTCCATGAACTTTTTGAAATACTCTCAAATATTCATTCATTATATAAACATTTGTTGTATCACCAACATACCAACTACTGTCCAGGCTTTGGTTGGTAGGCCTTTATAACAGAAGACATTACTAAGACTGAGTGTGCCTTTGGGTAAAAAGCATTTTAAAATTCATTCATAAGCCTGTGTCAAGTTTTACTGTGTACTGGCTGAAGGGGCTGGGGTAGAGGACAGATCACTGGCTTTGCAATAATGCTGTGATCTAAATGCTCTGATGAGTTTTTGTAACTCCTTAGGTGTGAATCTCTGAACAGAGCTGACCTCAGAGTAGCTTCTCAGTAAATTCTTTGTGGGATACATAATGAATGAATAGGCTATTGAAGGATACATTCCAAAAAAATTAAAGTCATTATTCTCATACAGACATAAAAATGAGAAGTTCTCATGCTCTGTTGTGTAGTGGGGTGACTATGGATAATGATAATATACTGTGTATTTAAAAAAAGTTACAAGAAAGAACTTTGAGTGTTTTTACCACACATAAATGATACATATTTGAGGAGATAGATATGTTTACCTTGAGTTTAACAGCACACAAAGTATGAATACACATGTATGTGAAAATCACATGGTACCCTATCCATGTGCATAACTTTTATGTGCCGATTGAAATGAAGAAAGAAAGAAAAATGAGCACATGTTAAAGATTTTTGTTTGAGTCATGAGGAAACCAGGCAGATATGATAACTGATTCAGAAATGAGTCCAAAAGGTATTTGTAGAAGGAAAATTTAAATATATATATATATATATATATATATATATATATATATATATAAATGGGGGCAAAACAAGTTTTTCCTCAGGATGGAAAGGAAGACAATAGAATATCTGCCAGACAGAACAAAATCAGCATGTCTGTAGATAAAAGTTATCCTATATTGCTGTCATTTTCCTACAGTTTACACAGTTGCAAAATAGTTACAGATGAGGAAGGAGTAGAATCAGGTGACATGGGAGGTGTCCTGGGGACAATGCCCGGTTTTACTACAGAATGGGTTGATAGGAGGTAAGTGGCTTGTGCAGCATCACAAGTAGCAGGAACCCCTGGTCCACTTGTAATGATGGATGACTACCCAGCTGCCTTTTTTTGTGTAGAGTCCACCAGCTGGATTTTATTTTGTTTTCTTTATAAAGAATGAACTTTCCTTTCCTGTGAGATGGTAATGTGCTCAGGTAATATTTTGATATTTTTGTCAATGTTTTGACATTATTATAAGCATCTCAATACACAGTTTTAAAACCCTTAGGGCAACTTTCTTGAGTAGTGAGAGAAAAGAAAATTATTTATTTTTGATGAACTTGATGAGGCACAGAGGGCTTTGTCTGCACTAAGGAGGAAGTGGGGCCCTGAGACTCAAACCTTCATTTTCTGATTAGGAATTTCTTGCTGCTTTCATCACACAGAGCCAAGATTACCTCAGCAATAAAGCATCATCAAAGTGCTGTCTCTGGAGCAGGAGGGTTTACATTATGTCTTTAGGCAGGAAGGCAGCGGAGAAAATGGAAGGACCTTTTGTGTTTGTAATTCTGCGTCCTGCTTTAGACATGGGGAAAGAAGAGTGTTCAGAGGCCCCTGTTGTGGTGCAGCATGTTAAGCCTGCTGCCTGGGATGCTGGCATCCTGTATGAGTGCTGACTGTCCACTTATGATCCTGCTGCCTGCTAATGCACCTGGGAAAGCAGCAGAAGATGGCCTAAGTGTGTGGGCCCCAGACACCTGTGTAGGAGACCTGGATGGGCTTCCTGGCTCCTGACTTGGTCTTGGCCCAGCCCCAGCCCCAGCCATTGTGGCCATTTGTGGAGTGAGCCAACAGGTGAATGATTTTTCTCTCTCTCTCTTTCTCCTTTATCCTCTCTCTGACATACTGCCTTTCAAATAATATATCTTTTAAAGAAAGAGAGTTCCCCCTAAACAATCCTTTATATTTCATGGAGAAATATATTGATTTTCTTTAGTAGTCAAGATAATACATGAGAAGCACAAAATCTGTTTTGACTCTAGAACTGGTTCTCCTAAACCAGAACGATCCAACATGGGAAGCGGGATACACAGCAGACTCATAGAATGGCAGATGTCCTAAATAGCACTCTGGCCTCAGAATCAGCCCTTAAGGCATTCGGATCTGGCTGAAGAGCCCATGAGAGTATTGTAGGCATGGAAAGCCAAGACACTCTAGAAAAAAAAAAAAAAAAAAAAAGAGGACCCAAATGAAAGATCTCTGTGAGTGAGATCCCAGTGGAAAGAACGGGGCCATCAAAGAAGGAGGTACCTTTCTCTGAAGGGAGTAGAGAACTTCCACTTTGACTATGACCCTGTCGGAATAAGATCAAAGTTTGCGAACCCTAAAGGCTTCCATAGCCCTGGCAACTCATGACTAGAGCCTAGGGATATTACTGACGCCATAAACAAGAGTGTCAAATTGTTAAGTCAACAACAGGAGTCACTGTGTACTTTCATCTCATGTGGGATCTGTCCTTAATGTGTTGTCCAATGTGAAGTAATGCTATAACTAGTACTGAAACAGTATTTTTACACTTTGTGTTTCTGTGTGGGTGCAAACTGATGAAATCTTTACTTAGTATATACTGAATCGATCTTTGGTATATAAAGATAATTGAAAATGAAAAAAAAAATACTGGTTTTGAAATATACCAACAAGCCATTGTAAGTATTTCTGGCTATGTCCAGGTGTTTGTCATTACCATGTGAATGACTGTAATTCAGAAAAGCAATGAACATACAGGACATACTGACACCTTGGGGGACATCTGTTAAATGTCCACAACAAAATGCTGAGAGGCTGATGCTTTTTTTTTAACTTTTATTTAATGCATATAAATTTCCAAAGTACAGCTTATGGATTACAATGTCTTTTCCCCACCATAACTTCCCTCCCACCCGCAACCCTCCCCTTTCCCGCTCCCTCTCCCCTTCCATTCACATCGAGATTCATTTTCAATTCTCTTTATATACAGAAGATCAATTTAGTATATATTAAGTAAAGATTTCAACAGTTTGCACCCACACAGAAACACAAAGTGTAAAGTACTGTTTGAGTACTAGTTATAGCATTAAATCACAATGTACAGCACATTAAGGACAGAGATCCTACATGAGGAGTAGGTGCACAGTGACTCCTGTTGTTGACTTAACAAATTGACACTCTTGTTTATGGCATCAGTAATCATCCTAGGCTCTTTTGTCATGAGTTGCCAAGGCTATGGAAGCCTGTTGAGTTCGCTGACTCCAATCTAATTTAGACAAGGTCATAGTCAAAGTGGAAGTTCTCTCCTCCCTTCAGAGAAAGGTACCTCCTTCTTTGATGTCCCATTCTTTCCACTGGGATCTCACTCAAAGAGATCTTTCATTTAGGTCTTTTTTTTTTTTGGGCATAGTGTCTTGGCTTTCCATGAGGCTGATGCTCAAGTCATATGAAGAGACTTTGGACTACATTTTAAACTCAGGAACTCATCAGTGGTAAAGCTGGGTTACTTTTTACTGATATTAAAACTGTGCCCAGGCAGCACTTTTTCTTCCACGATTTTCCACAAGAAAGCTCAGGCTTCACAGGGCCCTTCTGGTCTTAATCCACCACCTCAGGTGTGGTCCCTGTAGCAAAATGGCTATGGTTTAATTACCCACACAGTGGGGCTCCTCTAATTTCCCTTGGAAGACAGTTTCCCAATCTAATTGTCTTATATGTTTTGCTATTTCCCTTGGTGGTCAGTCTACATTCTCTGAGGCTTAATTTTGTTTCCTTACTATGGCTCCTTTCCTTTGTTATAATTATCCCCGCTTGGGCAATAGCGTTTCTTGCTTAAATGTTTTTTACTCTGAAAACCACGGGGAAAGGTAATCAAATCACACTCTGGTCTTTGTCTTTCAGCTGAGCAGGCATCGTCCCCTTCAGCACAGGCTCGTACTTTGAAGTCAGTTCTGGCTGCATCTCCTGAGCCCTCCCTTGCTTTTCCTTCCCTCACACCGGGAAGCAAAGAGAGCAATTACATGTAAGCCCCTTAGACATATTCAGGCAGAAAACCTCAAAGTCATCATATATTTTAGGCTTGACCAAGTTATAAAATAAAATTTTTAACTTCCGTCTGCCTCTCGTTTCCTCTGGGGCCCCATTCAGACAGCAGAAGGATCTGAATTAAAGAATACTATACGCTTCTCTTTTTTCAATTATTTTTTCATTTTAAATTTCTATTTTTCAAAAAACATTTTAATAGACATATAAAACTATTCACGTTTATGGGGTCTTGTGCAATGTTTTGGTAAATGAATACATTGTGTAATGTTCATAAGGGTAAATATATCTATATTTAATATTTGTTTGTGTTGAAATCATCCCAAATATTCTCTTCTAGTTTGCTTTTCTATAGAGAAATATGTATATAGTTATCCATCTGTGTAATAGAACCTCGGAAGTTTTCACTCCTATCTAACTATAATTTAGACAATTGGGGTAAAGATGCAGGAGAATTGAGTTCTGTGTCCTGTTGTGTCCCTTTCTACTTGACCAGAGATAATTCATTAACTGTCACTATACCTTGGTTTCCTCTAATGTCCTTTAACTTAACATGTCCTTTAACTTTTCTTGGGTTGGTTGTCCTGAACTCTGGGTAATTTCCTTTGTCCACTTCAAAACATGCCTTTAGCCACACATCCACCATTTGGTCAGATCTTTGGTTTTCTAGTTGCTCCACACATGAATCTGCTCCTCTACTGATTTGAGAACCAATTCCTGAACACATGTCAAGACTCACACTGCCCCAGCACAGGTTCTGTTAACTCCGCTGGTTACGACTGACTTACCTCTTCTGCTCTGGATCAATAGTAACTACACACAAATCATCATGACACATACAGTGCAGAATAAAATCTTTTACTAAAGTGGATTGTTCCTGAGGACATGGGAGAGTTGTCGCTGTTGGAGATGGGAGGAAAGCATCAAAGCCCTGACAATGCTATTTGTGTCTTCTGCTGTAAAAGTAACTTTCTAATTTACAGGTAGCTTGATTTCTGCTTAAGCAAGATGAGATTTATAGCAATGCCTGCTTCATATATTTAATTGGAACATAATCCAAGCCAAAATACTTTCTGTTAAATTGTTAGACATTTATTTGAAAGTGTATTTCCCAAGGGAAAAGTCATTAACCTATTTAAAATGGCATTAAATAATCCCTTATTGTCTGGAATAACCTTGTGATTCATAATGCTGGTAGCTCCCTTGGATTTTACCAATTTTATTTCATTTTTCAGGTATTTTGATTGTTCCCTTTTTTTTTCACATGTCTGTGCATTCTGAAATGAGATAGGTCTTCAACACGAAAATTCCTGTTCTGTTTCTCTTGCTTCCAGAAAGCTGTGCCTTCATGACCACTAGCTTTGTCATTTCTTCATTAATTTCTAAATTAACCCCATTACTTTCTTGGTAAAGGGTTGGCATTTTATAATTTATTTAATTGATCTTTCTCAACAAACTTGCTGTAAAATGTGCGAATATTGGCAAGTGATATTCCAGTATTATTCATTATTATAATTGACTGTCCCATTTTTTCAGCTATTGGTGTTTATCTTGGATGCCTTCTTGTCTTTCGTGTGATGGATATTTTGTGTAACAATCTAATATAATCAATCTTTCAAAAGTATATTCCTTCTCAGATTTATTTTTTATTAGAAATACAGTTCTTTATCCTAGAAGTGTTGGTATATTTGCTTTTAATCGTTTATGTTCTATCTATTTTGTTGCAGTCATAGATAGAAGGAACTGTTAAAAGTCATCTAATCAGTTACTCTGCCTTTAGGCAAGAAAGAGCCTAATAAAACCATTTACAGAATCTATGCAGAGGGATGTACAAAAAAGACAATTTCACTATCATTTGGGACAATCACTTTTTAAAGATAAAATTTGCAACTCTGTGGCAGTTTTCCTTCTCTTTTTGGAAAAAGTGTGCTTTTCATTTAATTAGATCTGCTCATTGAATTGCATTTTTGTCATAACTGAGGCTTGGCTGTCACCTAGTTTTATGCTTATGGTGTTTCTTATAGTTTCCTTTGAATTTTATGTCTTTGCTTTTATCCTATAGTGATTTGCAAAATACTAGTCCAGTTTCTAATTATACCCATGGCTGGTTTTGTTTGCTGGAACTACCTAGGTTTTGTCTCATTTTTATTTTCCTTGCCCCTCCCCTGAATGCATTCTGCTTGGCCTTTGTTAATTTAATCTGGGGCTATAAGCTAGTTTATCATCACACTGTCACAGCTGCTTTCTTAGTGTCCTGTGGATTCATCTGCTCCCTCTTTCTTCCCAATGGTCTTTCTGCTGCCTATCCAATTCCTACTCACCAAAGTCAGGAGGTATGTGTTAGTAGCCAAAACTGTGGAATTCTCTGACTATAACTTGCTTGATTTTTCTGCGGCAGTGTCATTATTGAGCATACAGCTCAATAATGGGGTATTACCCACAAACGCATGTGATTTATTAGTGCTCAGTTGAAGTTTTCAGGGGACAATACTTGGCAAATCTTCAGAGGTCTGTATGTAACTTTCTCCCTTCTCCTCAGAAATGCAATTTCTTCCCACTTTGGTCTCCTTGAATTCTGAATTCTCTGAATGTCTTCTAAACTCAGGGAGACTATTGAACTCTGTTGGGTACACTCTCCCTACACTGCACTGAAGACACTGGACACTGGATTATCAAAGGGTTTATCTAGCTGATTTCCCCTTTCTCAGGAACTAATGCCCGCTCAACCTGTGGTAAAATGTCTGCAACTGCTGTTTCAAAAATGTTGCATTTTTTGAGGCTAAATTTCATCCTTGTTCTTCTATCACGTTCGGATGTTGTGACAATCAACACTACTAATACTGTGTAAGTGCTGGGGGAAGAATGCTGGGGAAGATAACTATCATGTTTATCTGTCTGTGCTCCCCTTAAAAGTTCTTTCTCCAGGCTTCTTCCCTCTTTTGGACACTTGGAATTTTCTACTTTATTGCATCAACTATGTCATTCCTGTCCTTTTTTCCTGACTTCCTATTGCCAACTAGTCATCCTTCTTTGAATAATTGAAAGAAACTTCAAGTAAAAACCATGCTCCAAATTTAATTTTTCATCTTCTAGGCTTAAGATAATTCCACACTCTCTATTCAGCAAAAGTTGCGCTTTTTAAAAAGATTTATTTTGTTTATTTATTTTAGAGGCAAAGTTACAGAAAGAGAGAGGGAGTGACAGAGAGAGAGAGAGAGAGTTCTTCCAACTGCTAGTTCACTCCTCAGATGGCTGCAAAAGCCAGAGCTGGACTGATCTGAAGGCAGGAGCCAAGAGCTTCTTTTGGGTCTTCCACATGGGTGCAGGGGCCCAAGCACTTAGACCATCTTCCACCAATTTCCCAGGCCATAAGCAGAGAACTGGATCTGAAGAGGAGCAACCAGGATACAAACTGGTGCCCATATGGGATGTTGGCTCCACCGGTGAAGGCTTAGCTTACTACACCACAGCGCAAGCTCCATTGCAATACTTCTTAAAGTTGGAATCATATTTATGTCTAATCCTCCACCCTCCACATTCAATTAATAATCAACTTATTTTTTCATTCAGCAACTACTTATTGAGCACCTATTATATACTAAACACTCCTTTAGCCATGGGGGATGTCCAACGTATAAAACAGATAAAATTCCTTGTCTCTTGTAGTTTATCTGTTTTGGGTATTCAAGTTCACATACACTATGGAAAAAATAAGATGAGAAGGGGGGTAAGGAGAAGAATGGTTGGCAGGATTGGAGGATGTAATGATGGATGTTCTCATGGAATAGATGAAATCTGGACAAATGTTTGATGAAGTGAAGGAGGAACATTCAGGTAGAGAGACCAGATGGAACAATATCCCTCAGGTGAGAGTGCATGGAGTATGTCTAGGACAGTAGGAATAACAAGACTGAAGTGGAGGAAGTTAGAAGAGTGGACCAGGAATTAATAGATAATTATATTGTTTAGGGACTTACAGATATTATAAGTTCTTTGCTTTTGAATCTGAGTGAGCCGGGAAGCTTCATGACTCTTTTGAGATGAAGAGTGATAATGTCTCACTTTATTTTCAAGTGAATCTTCTGACTATTGTGTTGAGACCAGACAGAAGTTGGCCAAGAATGAAAATAGGTAAACCATTTATGAGAAATTTATAAATATTCAGGTGAAAAATAATGGTGACTCGGATACTAACCATGACATTGGTTAAAAGTAGTTTTCTGAGACAGTGAGTGTTTGGTTATGAGTATGACAGAAAGACAGCAGTCAAGAATCACTCTGAAGTTTATATTTAGAACAATGAAAAGATTTGATTGATTAACTGAGATTGGAAATGCAAAGGATCTTCACAAAGTTCTTGGAAATGTGTTCTATGAAGAAAGCCATACATGGGCATCAAAACTTTTTTGTGCCCAAGTAGGCTTATCTTTCAGGTCCGTTTTCTGCAAGCTTTGTGATGCCTCCTTAAATTTAATTGTAAATGTTAAAATTTATTTGGCATTATCTGTCATGTTCTAAGCACTACTTATGCATCTTTTTAAAGAAGATGTATTTATTTATTTGAAAGTCAGAGTTACAGAGGATAGAGGAGAGCGAAAGAGTGAGCGAGCGAGCGAGAGAGAATGAATAGGAATTTTCCATTCTCTGGTTCACTCCTCAGGGGCCACAATGGCCAGTGCTGGGCCAGGCTGAAACCAAGAATCAGGAGCTTGATCTGGGTCTCTTGGTTCATCTTCCTTTGCTTTTTCCACACCATTAGCAGACTGGATCAGGAATGGAGCAGTCAAAACTGGACTGATGATGTTGCAGGCTGTAGCTTTACCTGCTATGCCACAATACTAGCCTCTACCTTATTCATCTTTATCCTTAATTTTTTCTCAGTGTCATTTTACCCTCACATGATCCTATGATACAATGTTATTATTGCTTTCTTTTCTTCTTGTGAGGAATTGAAGGCTCAAAGAAGTAAGTTATGCAAGATTACACAGGGCTATTAGGTGGTAGAACCATAATTTGCATTCAAGCATTCTGTCATATTAAATTATATTTGAAAGCATTATGTATCACACCCTTCCTGAAACTACTGTCCACGCCCTATATTTTTTTTTCCTGTATCCCTCTGGCTTATTCTGCATCCCCAGCATACTGAGCACAGAACAATGCACATGGTAGGATTTCAAGCAGTCTAGAAGTCTAAGGATTATTTTATAGGTAGCCAAGACTGCCCTCAAGAGGGCCAGATTTCTAGGTGACTAGCTTCTCCTGCCTAGTCACTGCCCAGCAGATGGCAAAGTTGGCAATAAGCCCAGCATAAGCAGAATCATTCTCTAGAAAATCTGTCATACAGGAAAGGTACATGCTGTGTATGAGAAAAATGGAAGTGCCAATCAATCTGAAAAGAGCTTTGTTAGGGAAAGAAAACTTTGCACTAAAAAATAGTTTCTTGAAAGTTTTTTCAAATGAGTTTTTGATTATACCATGGATTTCTTAAATAAAGGAGATACATTTTAACAATGTAAAATGTCAAGCACTGTGCAGACTCATATTTTCATCCAATCTTTATTTATTGAGTAGCTACGTAAGCTAGAATGTTTTGCACGCACTTGGGATGTATCAGTTAAAAAAAGAAGTGACAAAAACCCTTCTGCCTGCCAGGAAACAGAATGTAGATAATGAATGCATGAACAATAAACATTATGCATTGCTAAATTATATGAAATGTTAAAAGGTTATAAATGCTAGATAGAAAAGAAATAGAATTACAGGAAGTGGTTCCAGGAATGTCAAAGTGAGAGAGAGAGCAGGTGGAATTTTCTGATTATAGCTGACTTCCTTCAAAGGTGATATTTGTATAAAACTTGAAGGAGCTGAATGAATTTTCTGTATACGTAACGGGAGTCTGATGTCACCTAGTGGCCAAGCCACATGAAAAAGAGACTGGTGGAAGTGAGATCACTTAGGGACATATCAGCAATTGTACTGATTTGATCTCCTGTTTTCAATTAATCCTTTGATCAGCTCTATTTGGTAGTATTATCCCTGATCAAAATATGAAAAACTACAATCCACAGAGGGACTAAGTGACTGGTGCACAGTTACATGATATGAAAGTCAGGAAACTGAAATCCTAATTTCAAAATCAGATTGAGGTTATCTCAAAAAGCTTTAGAGGTGGGCATTTGGCACAATGGTGATGCCCCTTGGGATACCTATATCCCATATAAGTGTGTGTGAGTTCAAGTCTCTGCTCTGCTTCTAATCCATCTTCTGGCTAATGTGTACTCTGGGAGGTAGCAAACGGTCAAGTACTTGGGTATCTGCCACTATGTGGGAGACCTAGATGGTTTCATGCTTCTGGATTTGGCCTGGCCCAACCTTGGTTGTTGTGGGCATGTAGCTAATGAACCAATATAAGGACAATCTCTCTATGTCTGTCTCTCCCTCTGTTGCCCTGTCTTTCAAATAAAAGTAAATAAAACTTATTTTAAAATAAATCAGGCTTTGTTTTTTTACAGTCTCCCTCATCTATATAATGACTAAAAAGAGTAGAAACTCAATTGAATGAAAGTAAACCTTTTAAACCCTCTTTCCAGGTGGAAAATCTTTAATATCCATTTCTCTTTCTCATATTCACTCTATAAGATTGTTTCTTTGAAACCTGAGATTGCTCCAGGGACATAAAAATAATAATTTTCAATTTGGGTATGTTAGTAAGAAATGTACATTTGTATTGTATTCTAGTTAGATTATGTATAAGCTATGTGATATTGGGTGTTTTTAATCTGAAAAACAGAAGTAAAATTATATGTGTATATACTTCTGTGTATATATATACATATTACAGAGTTGTTAATTAACAACAAAAGACTTATAATAGTGCTGACATAGAGTAAATACTTAAATGATGGTTATGATGATGATATTTAGTTGGATGAAAGACAGGAAAATCTTTCACAATCAAATCTCAAATCAGTCTATAAAAATCTTATGAAGGTCTGCCTTATGTTTTGGCAAAAGATTCAGCAAGGACATGTTACCATTTAGCTGTTTCTATTCAGAGCCTACTATCAATGGATAGAGTTGGCCTAGGTCTTGGAGCTGAGGTCACAGTGCTGGAAGACTGTGGAATTGTCTTTATCCTGTCTCTGGGGTTGTCAATCTTTTGCCATATGTGATTTAAGAATCCCTATAAAGTAGAAGAAATGAAAGGAACAAAAGAATAAGATGAGATGCAGAGCTAGTGTCAAAAACACCGAAGTGACAAGAATTTTATCTGAGATTTCACTGAAGCATGAAGAAGATAGAAAATAAATGCAGTTATATCCAGAAAATATTTATGGAGCAGTGAGCCTATGTGAATCCCTGTGTCAGGCTGTAGTTTTAGAGACTAATAAAGTGGCATTCCCCTTCTCAGGAAACGCATAACCTCTTGGGGGAGACTTGCACGTAAACACATACAACATAGAGGGCTGGGTTGAATTCTGAGCAGATTGGTATTGGGCACTGAGTAAGGCTTGGTTTACACAGCTTCATTGAGGCAGCAACCGAGGGGAATCCAGAGCACTTCATTACTGCAACTCTCAGGCACCTCCTTTCTCACTAATAGCTTGAGTTTCAAGGGAAGAAATTCAGAAACTTAAGCAGTAAAATTGATCCAGTGCTCTCAGGGATTTTAGAGTTCTGATGTTTCAAGCTATTTCTGGATTCAAAGTCTAAATTTGCACAAGCCTCTTTTGGTTTACAATTTGAATCTGTAGATTTGGAAAACGGAACAATAGCGAAAGCCAATATATGTGGTTATAAAAGGATTGGCCTCTTAGAACTGTGATTCTATTGGAGGAAACCACTTAGCTTTCCTACCTTTGTGTACTAATCTTATACACAAAGAAAGCACAATTTCTCAGGGAAACAGGAAATGGCCAGTTCAGCTTTGAGAATCTTATTTCAAAAATAAGTAGTTTCCTCTACAAATACACACTGAATTTTTATTATGGTCCAGGTGCAATATTAGGTGGTGGGGACATAATTCTTGAAGAGTTTTCTTGGGATATTTATAGATAAACAGTTTAATTCTTTTGGTCTACTGTATACACCAACTTCCAACCACCCAGCTCAACACTCTTGGTTCAAGAGACTGAGATATTATGACCTAGTTTTAATTCCTTTGGAAGTTGTGGCTGATGGCAGACATTGTGTTAGTTCCCTGTCTAGGGTATACTGCTTTTTTGGCAGAGCTGAGTCTCAGATACTATGCACAAATTGAGAGCTTTTTTTTTTTCTTTATAAGACAACCAAGTCACTTTTCCTGTTTAATTAGGATTCCTGGCCACCCCAGGTTGTGAATTAACAAATAAGAGAAGCTATTCTCTTTTTAATTTAGAAACGTGAACAGGTTGGCTGACATTTTTTGCAGGTGTCCTACTTATTTAACTTTCTGTTGAGGAGGACATTATTTATAATCATTTCTCTCGGGAAAAATCTATGATTTATACTATGGTCGAAATAAAGTTTCTCTCCAGGTTGTGACTGTGAGAGTCAGTCACTATAGCTAAATTCTTGGTGGACTGAAAAACCTGCACTGGGCATGATCAGTGTTCCAAGGGTACCTGTAACTACCAGAAAGTACTTTTTACACCTTTTATTTAATGAATATAAATTTCCAAAGTACAGCTTATGGATTACAATGGCTCCCCTCCAAAAAAACTTCCCTCCCACCCACAACCCTCCCGTTTCCCGCTCCCTCTCCCCTTTCATTCACATCAAGATTCATTTTCAATTCTCTTTATATACAGAAGGTCAGTTTAGTATATATTAAGTAAAGATTTCAACAGTTTGCCCCCACATAGTAACACAAAGTGAAAAATACTATTGGAGTACTAGTTATAGCATTAAATCACAATGTACAGCACATTAAGGACAGAGATCCTACATGATTTTTTTTTTTTTTTGACAGGCAGAGTGGATAGTGAGAGAGAGAGAGAGACAGAGAGAAAGGTCTTCCTTTGCCGTTGGTTCACCCTCCAATGGCCGCCGCGGTAGGCGCGCTGTGACCAGCGCGCCGCGCTGATCCTATGGGAAGAGCCAGGTGCTTCTCCTGGTCTCCCATGGGGTGCAGGGCCCAAGGACTTGGGCCATCCTCCACTGCACTCCCTGGCCACAGCAGAGAGCTGGCCTGGAAGAGGGGCAACCGGGACAGGATTGGTGCCCCAACCGGGACTAGAACCCGGTGTGCCGGCGCCGCAAGGTGGAGGATTAGCGTAGAGCCGCGGCACCGGCCCCTACATGATATTTTTTAAAAATTGATTAATTTTCTATGCAATTTCCAATTTAAAGCCAAGGGTTTTTTTTTTTTATTTTCAATTATCTTTATATACTGAAGATCGATTCAGTATATACTAAGTAAAGATTTCATCAGTTTGCACCCACACAGAAACACAAAGTGTAAAAATACTGTTTAAGTACTAGTTATAGCATTACTTCACATTGGACAACACATTAAGGACAGATCCCACATGGAAGTAAGTACACAGTGACTCCTGTTGTTGACTTAACAATTTGACACTCTTGTTTATGGCGTCAGTAATATCCCTAGGCTCTAGTCATGAGTTGCCAAGGCTATGGAAGCCTTTAGGGTTCGCAGACTTTGATCTTATTCCGACAGGGTCATAGTCAAAGTGGAAGTTCTCTACTCCCTTCAGAGAAAGGTACCTCCTTCTTTGATGGCTCCATTCTTTCCACTGGGATCTTACTCGCAGAGATCTTTCATTTAGGTCTTTTTCTTCTTCTTCTTCTTTTTTTTTTTTTCTAGAGTGTCTTGGCTTTCCATGCCTACAATACTCTCATGGGCTCTTGAGCCAGATCCGAATGCCTTAAAGGCTGATTTGAGGCCAGAGTGCTATTTAGGACATCTGCTATTCTATGGGTCTGCTGTGTCTCCCGCTTCCCATGTTGGATTGTTCTCTCACTTTTTGATTCTATCAGTTAGTATTAGCAGACACTTGTTTTGTTTGTGTGATCCATTTGACTCTTAGACCTATCAGTTTGATCAATTGTGAACTGAAGATGATCACTTGGACTAGTGAGATGGCATTGGTACATGCCACCTTGATGGGATTGTATTTGAATACCCTGACACATTTCTAACTCCACCATTTGGGGCAAGTCTGATTGAGCATGTCCCAAATTGTACATTTCCTCCTTCTCTTTTTCCCACTCTTATATTTAACAGGGATCACTTTTCAGTTAAAATTTAAACACCTAAGAAGAATTGTGTGTTAATTACAGAATTCAACCACCAGTACTAGAACAAAAAAATCCTAAAATGGATAAAATAGCAAACAGAAATTGAAAGAATTTGTTGCCACTCGTCCTGCCCTGAAAAAGATGCTTGAAGATGTATTACACACAGAAACACAGAAACATGGTCATCAATATGAAAGAAAGTAAAGGAAGGAAACCTCACAGCAAAAGATCACAGGAAACTCAATTTCTTTTTGACATAGAATTAAAATCTGATTCTCTGTTAAAGCAATGTGTTAAAGTAATCTATTATGTTCTCTTGATGTCTGTTAAATTCTAATTGTTCAAAAACAGCTGAATTTTTATTAAGAACTATGGGTTATTTAAATATGTGCTTATTTTCAAAGATTTGAATAATCACCTTGTAACAATGATCAAATTTGGTCTATGTTATGTCATGATTTTAAGGAATCTTATTTCAACCAGATATTTTGGATTTTGAGCCTTCTTGGCATTCTTGACAGGCATTCAAAAAATCAAGGTTTCAAACAATCTGGACGCTAAAATTTCCAGTAAATCCTGGACTTCGGTTTTTCCAGTTTGGGCCCAACTGAAAAATCGAAGGACCTATGTCTCTCATCTTATAGAGACACAAAGTAATCAGGCTATTTGGATTATATTAGAAGTACTGTCAAGATGGTACTAAATTTTAAGTTTCTATAATGGAAAATGCTCTTAGTACAAATGATTGAGAATTAAAAAGTCTAATGATCTTGTGTTACTAGACATGATAGTTATCTTAATGAGAAAGCCCCAGAGGCCTAAAGGGTTAAATACTTGTAAAATCCTACAGCTGCTTTCAAAAATACTGTGAAGTAAGCAAGTGCCTCTTGTTGGTTGATGAGTTTATAATTTTAAACATGGCGACTTAAAGTCTTTTGTCATCCACAGTCATGTATGATTTGCTGCTCATAAAACTAAAGTGTTGTTGGTTCTGTGTTTAGCTGTCCTCCTATAGTTCCCTATGGACTTTTTCCAGCCACTTCTATTGTATTCAGTACTTTGGGATGGCTCTGTAAACAGATGAAGCCAATAATGTATTAACAGTACCAACTGAGAGAAAGTATGGTTAACTGAGGTTACTAAAAACAAAAAGCAATTCAAATCAATTGGCAATCTACAAAAAGAGTTAAAGATTTTAAAAGCTATTATTAAAATTGCTATATTGGTCTATTATGTTATATGTGTATACATATTGTATGTCCACATGGGAAAATTTTATAAAGAATTTTATTTTAGTTGGCTTATACATAAGATTGTCCATAAATTTAAGCTGTTAAAATTAATTAGATACATTTTAATTCATGTGACCTGAATCTCTTCATCATATGTTTTAAACTTGTTGGTAGAAAGAAACTAAAAACATTTTATATGGTTGTGCTTAAGTTTAGTGGTCAAACTACACCATGTTAGTTATTTAAGAGGTGTTTCCAAATAAATGATTCTTAAAATTTATAGAAGGCATTGAACCTTCTGGTAAATGTTTCCTCAAGTTGTTATCTAATGGTTGAAATGGTTTGCTAAGTATTCATGTGATATTGCTATTGTCAGCAAGCGATCTAGGACTTGCTCCCTCATTTCTCTATTCTAAGCCCAACTTGTTCTTTCATTTCTCTATTCTCTTCAAGGTAGGAAACTAATTCTATTATAAAGGAATCTGTAGGATGCACAATTTAATCTTTAGACCTTATAAAAGAGATGGCTAACATTTTTCTGTAATAGCAGAGCCAAAATAAGAACTTAAATAATAATCTCATAGCTAGATTTACTTCGCCATCAGCGAAGTATACAGTAAGTAGAAAAAACCTCCCTTTCAGACCAAAGGGAAAGAAAGTTTTAAAGTGAGAATATAATTTTCCTCATGGGCATTGTTTACCTTAGAAAAACTACTACAGAACATGCCTGTGACTATAGACTTGTAGTTCAGGCCACCGAAGATTAGAGATGGGATACGGGCACTCCCTTGACTTGCATCCTCTGGTCTGCTTTAACAAAAACCAGGAGGAAAAGAAAGCTCGGCATCAGAAGCAATGGGTGGCAGGCCTATTAATGGCTGATCTTTATAGTGATCTGCCCTTCAGGAGACCCAACAGGCCAGTCCACTGCAGTGGCTTTCAATGTGGTAAGCCTGGGCTTCAGCAGAAGTCAGCTTATGAAGAGCCCTGGCAGCTCTGCCAAGAGTTGGATCACTGCAAATGGACCTGCCCTGGAGTCAAAGGATGCCCAGGTCAGAGCCACAGATCTTATTGGCTCTAAGCTGAAAAGCCCTTCACTCAGCCCAACTTCCAAAGTGACCACTGCAGCTGAGGGGATGGTCAAGTAGGGTCAGCAACATTGCAGGCAGAACTGTAAATTTCTTGTTAGAGATGCCACCTGCCTTTACCTGGCCAGCTCTCCTCCCAGGCCAGCCAAGTAATGAAAATCAACAGAGTGCCTTCCCCTAGGAGGTTCACACCTCCCTTAGGATGTACCCCATGTGAAGAGATAGATAGGTCTGGGCCTCTTAACTTACAAGGCCTAAAGCCCACCAGATTATTATCAAGCCCTTTCTATCAGGTTCTATTTGCCTCTCAATCAGAAAAATTACTTGTAGCTTAGACAGCACCTTTCTTAGCTTCTCTAATAATGACTCTGTCCTTTGTTCTAGACCCTGTCTAGCGTACCTGGGCCTCATTCCTTTGTAATCATAACCTCTACTCTATCACCAATGGCTCTACTCCCAACCTGTGTGTACTGATGGTCCTCTTCCCCACTTAATGCTGTATAATTGTTCAGACCTGGTTAATGCCACTCTTAGGATCATTGGTTACTATCCTCACCCTGTCTTTTATGGCCTTGTCTAAATATGATCAGAGTCGGCAAACTTGGAAGGCTTCCATAGCCTTGGCAACTCATGACGACAGCCTAGGGTGGTTACTGGCACCATAAACTAGAGTGTCAATTTGTTGGGTCAACAACAGGAGCCACTGTGCACTTGCTCCTCATGTGGGATCTCTGTCCTTAATGTGCTGTACATTTTGATTTAATGGTATAACTAGTACTCAAACAGTATGTTTCACTTTGTGTCTCTGTGTGGGTGCAAACTGTTGAAATCTTTACTTAATGTATACCAAATTGATCTTCTGTATAAAGAGAATGAAAATGAATCTTGATGTGAACGGAAGGGGAGAGGGAGCGGGAGCGGGGAGGGTTGCGGGTGGGAGGGAAGTTATGGGAGGGGGAAGCCATTGTAATCCATAAGCTATACATTGGAAATATATATTCATTAAATAAAAGTTAAAAAAAGTATTACATTGTACACCAACAGTCAGGACAAGTGCTGATCAAGTCACTGTTTTTCATAATGTCCAATTCACTTCAACAGGTTTCCCCTCTGGTGCTCAGTTAGTTGTCACCGATCAGGGAAAACATATGATATTTGTCCCTTTGGGACTGGCTTAATTCACTCAGCATGATGTTTTCCAGATTCCTCCATCTTGTTGCAAATGGCCGGGTTTCATTGTTTTTGAATGCTGTATAGTATTCTATGGAGTACATGTCCCATAATTTCTTTATCCAGTCTACTGTTGATGGGCATTTGGGTTGATTCCAGGTCTTAGCTATTGTGAATTGAGCTGCAATAAACATTAATGTGCAGATGGCTTTTTTATTTGCCAAATTAATTTCCTTTGGGTAAATTCCAAGGTGTGGGATGGCTGGGTTGTATGGTAGGGTTATATTCAGGTTTCTGAGGAATCTCCAGACTGACTTCCATAGTGGCTTAACCAGTTTGCATTCCCACCAACAGTGGGTTAGTGTCCCTTTTTCCCCACATCCTCTCCAGCAGCTGTTGTTGTAGATTTATGGATGTGAGCCATTCTCACCGGGGTGAGGTGAAACCTCATTGTGGTTTTGATCTGCATTTCTCTGATTGCTAGTGATCTTGAACATTTTTTCATGTGCCTGTTGGCCATTTGGATTTCCTCTTTTGAAAAATGTCTGTTGAGGTCCTTGGCCCATCTCTTAAGTGGGTTGTTTGTTTTGATGTTGTGGAGTTTCTCAGAAGGTACTTTCATTGGAAGCTATCCTTGTACTAGCTTTACATTGTGTTCAATTGTGTCACAAGCACTGTGGTATCTGTGGTTGTCCATAATTTCAAGAATAAGGGCCTCTTTTTCATGTAAAAAGTACCACACTACTATAACTAATGGCAGGAATCCAATCTGAATATAATATCACTTAGACAATGTTTTATCTCTCATATGCGTGTCAGGCATGTAAATGAGACATTTAAGCAGGCTATGACAATGGCTGGTGCACAAGGAGGGGAATGACTGAGCTCTGTGGACCCACCGTGCAGTTCTCTGTAACATTTAACCCTCAGGCTGGGAGCTGCCCCACCACTGCAGGGCTGTTTTCCAGCTTTGTTTGCCACTTTTTTCTTTTCTTTTTTGTGCCTTTTAAAAAAACAAACTGGCTCTATAGTTTCATAGTTACAGGTTATATGCCAAGGAATGCATATCTGGTGTTAGAGGAAGTAAAAAAAAAACATCCAATAAATGAAGAAATGCAACTCAACCACTTCCTTTTGTTTTTTCTTTCTTTCTTTTGTCTAAGATTTTAATTGTTTATTTATTTGAGAAGTCGAGTTACATTCAGTGAGAGGGAGGAAGAGAGAGAAAAGTCTTCCATCTGCTGGTTTACTCCCCAAGTGGCTGCAATGGCTCAGCTAGGCTGATTTGAAGCCAGGATCCAGGAGCTTCCTCTACTTCTCCTAGGGCCATCTTCCACTGCTTTCCCAGGCCACAGCAGAGAGCTTGATCAGAGGAGGAGCCCCTGGTACCCAAAGCAGTGCTCATTTGGGATGCTGGAGCCACAGGCAGAGGATTAATCTATGCCACAGTGCAGGCCACTCAACCACATTCATACAAGTAAAGCAATGAGTATCTAATGACTAGTAAATTTAATCACACAGATGCCATTTGTTTGGTAGCAGTCAGTGTGATTCCATTTTGACTCTGTTTCTGTGGCCAGTTGTGCAAAGCCATTTATCACCTGCTTGGTTGGTTTGGCTGCCTGCTCTGCTCTTGCTGTCTAAGGCACTGCTAACTAAGCCAGAATCAAGCGCACTCAGTAAACTCCAGTGAAGTTCTCATAGACCATTTTCTCCACAGTTGTTTGTGTGAAGAAAAGCATATGAAATCATTTCAACTTTAGGTATTTAGGTTTTATTGCCTTTAGAAAAAATAGGTTAATTTAGTTTAAAATAATATGAAGTATTCACTGTAAATTTTCTTTTTAGTTGAGAAAAGGGAAGCCTCAAGAGAGCTGAATTAGCTAAATATCAGTCCCTACTCTCCATTCTCAAAATCTTGGAGTAAGAATTTTCTGTGAGAAAGCCTGGCGATTTGGCTATCTCAAAGTGAGATATTCTCACTCAGGGTTATGTGTTCAAGGTACTGTTCACTTATGCTTTTGTCTAGGGAGTTGCTGGGATCTTTGCCAAGAGCTGCGTTTCATTGGGGGAAAGGAGCTTAATTGCCATGAGGGTGGAGAGGTAAAGAGGTGGAGGGATGGCAAGGACAGAGAGGTGGATTGATGTGGGGAAGATGTGCCAGCAACAGCTGGACATGAAATTTCCATGGGTACTAGTTTACCTATACCAAGGCACTTGGGTGTATCTCTAGATATTAGGAATCTTTCTTTTTGGAGGAAGCAGTGGAAAGGTGATAATTGGACCTAAGTTTGCATACTGACTGTGTCCCTTTATACATCTTTGAGATTCCACATATGTAAAAGGAAGGCAATGATAATACATGAGGCATGATGCATACAAATGACCATAGGTTTCTAATACTTCTTAAATATGTATGGTGATTGGTGATGTAGAATTTTCTGTTGTACTCATCTCTTTGTTCCCTCTCCTCCTTAGCAGGTAGAGAGTTTTTTGTTGTTTGTTTGTTTGTTTTTAATAGAATAAACCAGGGGAATTATGTTATCAGAGATATTCGATATAAGACAAAAAAGGTCTACAAAGTATATTTGTAGATGTTCCACTCTGAAGACTTTAAAAGAGCTGAGCCTTCCTGGACATGGAATAGGGTAAGGGACTGGATATTTGTGTCAGTTTACCTGGGTTTGAATCCTGGTTTTATAATTCATTAGCCAGGTGGCTATAAGGTGAGATTTTAAATGATAATGTGCTCTCACAGGTGGCAGTCCAGGCCTGTGGAATGTTTCTTCTCCCTGGAGTTAGGCAGGAGTCTGACCTTCTTTCATCTTGCTTCTTTGGCCTCTGTAATTCCTGATTCTCACCTACAGTCAAGGCTGTACAACAGTTTAAGCAATTGAGGCAGAAGTTGCACACATCACTCCTACTCATGTCTCTTTGACAAGAACAGAATCACATATCCACTCCTACCCTCAAAGGAGGCTGGGGAATTCAATATCCACTTGAGCAGCAATTACTTTCATTTCAGTGTTATCACTTGAGCCTCACAAGGCTGTGTGCCAAATCAGAGGACATTCTTATATTGTCATAAGCATGAACTTCATCTGGAACCTTGTTTTTGTTGCCTAACCTTATTTGGCTTCTATATTATCTGGATGGATTTTCTAATTATGATTTATACTGGCAGCAATTTTTCTGAATCCATCTTCCTGGAATGTCCATTGACACACAAAACTTCCAATTCAAATTACCTACATATCATAAAACTGAAAATCTGGTCATGTCTTCTGAAGTCGAGGGGCACTCACAAGTTTATTTCTCTAGTTAATCATATGTGTAATCCAAGATTGCAATTTTATTCTCATGTGATATGATTCTGCCTCACCTTCTATACTCAAACACAGATTATACCACAGTCTTTCTTGATTTGCTACTTCCAGCAGTTTTTACAAACATCTCAGTAGGCTATTTGCTATCTTCTATATAGTTTAGACCACTAAGCTTTTAGTGACTTTTCACCAAGAATATGTTCTTTTGGATGAGAAGATGCCATGCTCATTCAGAAAGACTCCACTGTAAAGGGTTATAACCTCTCCTAGTTCTACAAGGTTTGAGGCTGGCTTTAGTTATTTTAGGTAACTTTCCCTCAAACATACCACATATAATTACATAAATGCTGACCCAGCAACTCATATATTTCTTGGTATGCAGTAGGAGCTCAATAAAAATTTATTGGATGAATTAGTACATTAATAAACTTCATAGACACATTCCTTCCAGCAATCTTTATGATAATGTTTTCTGTTTTACAATTGCCTTGGCCACAATGACAAAACAGCTGTATAGCACTCATGTTGGCTCTGCCTTCTGAACAGCAGAGTAAATAATTCTCTTCACAAAAGGAATCAATAATCTCTTTTTTTTTCTGAAGAGATTGAAGTGAAATTTAAAAAATATGAGTGTCTTCTAGGGGCATTCTCATGGTTATTGGTATTTTCTGCAGAGGACAGATTATTTCATGCTATGAGTGGATTAAATGCTTTTGTAAATATAATGAGATCATCTTGATATATTTGTAGTGGATTTTAATACTTTATCTAGTTTTGTATAGCAATTGGGCTCCTTACATCTTGTTTTGAAATGAATGTGGTACTGATATGTGTAAAAATAGAGCCTATCTAAATCCATGATTAAAATTCAGAACAATATTCTTGAGCACTTATGTGGGATCACACACAAGTAACACAGTACCATATAGTCTCATTGCAGTATCTAGTTTATGTTGTTGATGATCTCTGTGTCTTTCTTCTTCCTGTAAATTTTCCAATTTTGATAAACTTTGCAAAATTAACCTTCTGTTTTAGGAATATGGGAAGCTATTTAAAGTGATTCTTGTAATTTCAATAATTGCTTATCATAGAATTGGTTGGTTACCTTCTATGAAGGCTTTATTGAAAATAGGGCTGTTTTATTCATATCATTTATTGTTTGGGGTCTGATAAAGGGCACTGAATCAAAGTGTGTGGATTAAAACAATGAATGAGGGCTGGCACCGTGGCTCACTTGGTTAATCCTCCACTGGCATCCCATATGGGCGCCAGGTTCTAGTCCTGGTTGCTCCTCTTCCAGTCCAGCTCTCTGCTGTGGCCTGGGAAGGCAGTGGAGGATGGCCCAAGTACTTGGGCTACTGCACCCGCGTGGGAGACCAGGAGGAAGCTCCTGGCTCCTGGCTTTGGATTGGCACAGTGCCGGCCGTGGCAGCTATTTGGGGGGTGAACCAACGGAAGGAAGACCTTTCTCTCTGTCTCTCTCTCTCACTGTCAAATAATAATAATAAAAAAGAATGAATGAGTGAATAATACAAGAAGACTGTCACATCCTGTACTTTTTGGTTTTTCTTTATTCTACTAAATTTAGGGAGAAGCATGTGCTCCCTTGTGATGCCATCTGTTTGAATTTTATCCAATTTAAATAAGTTCAACAGTAGAAAAGAGAGCTAGAAGCAAGAGAACTGGATAAACTAACAAGCTAATATTGAATACTCAGGTGCTAATGGAAGATTCAAGATCCCTCCCCTGTGTCAGAGACAAAGTTTCAGTATTCACTACACAGTCAGTAGCAAGAGTATCACAATAGTTGCACAAGCCCTAAATTTCACAGGCAACAAAGTATACCAGGTAGAATCTTCATGTTCAGTGTGGTACACCACAAGAGAGGAACCCTGAGGTATGAAAGTCTACTGCTCTTATAGGAAACAGCAAAAAAAAAAATTTTTTTTTTACATTGTTTGTTTTTGTCTGTGAAATGCAGACTGACAGAAAGGATAGAAAGATGAAAGAGATATGAAAGAGATATGAGGGGGATGAGAGAGAGAGAGAGAGAGAGAGAGAGAGAAATTTTTCCATGCACAGGTTCACTTCCTAAATGCCCACAGCAGCCAGAACTGGGCCAGACCAAAGTTAGGAGGCTGGAACCCCATCTGGGTCTCCCATATTGTTGGCGAGAACTCAAGCATTAGAGCCATCACCTGTTGCCCCCCAGAATGCGTTAGCAGGAAGCTAGAAAAGAGTAATATTGGAGTAGCCAGGATTTGAACTGGCTGTAGGATGGGAGCTTAACCACTCCACCACAATGCTTATTCTGCAGGCTTGTTTTCTGACTAAAGAAAGAGAGCAAACACATCATATTATGGTCCACATAGTACATTTTTTAGTGTTCAGAATTTCCAATTGCAAAGAAATCCCTGAGATGTGTCATAATGACACTTCCACAGATGTAAAATAATGGCCTTGACCTTTAGTTTGGCCTGTACAGTAAGACCTGTAGGAAGTGGAAAATGCCTATGGCAGATCAATGCCACTATGCCACATGGCTACTTTTCAAAGACTGAGGTTCTGAGAGGTGAAATGCCTTGCCTATGGTTATGTTGATGGCTTGTGATGTTTTCAGGAGAGAAACCTATTCCTACACTCTAAATCTAAAGTATTCCATAACAACAGCCTTGCCTCTTTATAATAATTTTTGTTACTCTTGTCCTTACTGTTATAGCACCGTTTTCAATTGTGAAACAACATTACATCATTTGTTTCTTTGCTTTATGTCCAGAAAAATTAGTGTAATGATCCAATAGTACTGCACTTCACAAAGCACTTGTTGAATGCTGGCACAGTAAAAAGGCTCTATGGATAACCATTTAACCCTGAAATTCAGGAACAAGTGTATATGTTGACCCATGGCTGAAGATTCACAATATAGGGAGAATATAGTGTACAGTATAAGAGCATAGTCTCTGAGGTCAGACAGGTTTGTGGTCAAGATATACCTATTGGGTTTATAATTCTGAATAAGGTCTCTAAATTTTTTTGTCATGAAACTTATAGATCTCATCCTCAGAAATATGTAGCTGATTGGAACATCTATTTCACAAATAAAAAGAAAAAAAATGAGTTGATTAACATTTTATAAGTGCCTAACACATTGTTTGGCACATTGGCTTACTGTGACTCAGTGAGGTAGCCATGACTGATGTCAAGTCTGAGAAATCCAGCATGACGGGTGGCTCTAACTTGGAGTTTCTAAAACGTTTTAACTATGGAACAATGAATTTATTTTTCTTCATTACTTATCTAATATCCCATGCAACTCTTACTCTGGAAGACGACATATTTAGGGAAAATTTACTACAGAAATGAAAGGGTCCTGCCTCGCTCAGAGATTGTCAGACTAAGATATTAAACTCTACCCAGAGGACCTGAATTTCATGAATAACTTCCCTAATATCCTTGAATTGCCATACAAACTAGGAAAGTTTGGCTTTTTTGATGTTCTTAAATTGGGGTCAGGTTTCTTGGCAGCTTCTGAGATGTGTTAAAACATCAGTGGTTATTGATTTAACTGTATTCCACCAAAGAAGTTGATTTCATTCTGCCACCCACAGGGGAAATTCTTCTGACAGCAGGTTCAGTAATTCTTTTTCCTGAGGGCATATAGATGATAATGTGACCAGGCACAACACTTCAGAATGCTAAATACTCTTGCTAGACACAGGTAAACACAGGTGGAACCCAACAGTCAGGCATATCTGCACTCAGTGATGGGAAAGTGCTCTGACTTTAGGTTGGGCCAGAGTCCCTGTCTGGAACTTAATAATTATTGCTGGCTTTGTGCTCTTCAACTTTTTTGGAGCATTGTTCTGTTTAGAAAATTCCTAGCTGAAGGTCCAATATACAAGGAGCTGTCCTTTAGGGCCACTGAGTACTCTTGCAAGTAAAATTTTTGCATACCTCTTCCTGACTCTGTGTTCAAGGGTATGTTGAAGGTAGCTTGACACCAGCCTTGGTGGGAGTTTTTATACCATGGAAACCAGCAAATTCTGTATATTGTGTTTCTTCCATTTCTGTCTTTCAGGCATGTTTGGATACTTTCATGGCCCTTCCTGTTTCTTAATCACACTAGGTAACACCTCAGTTGTCTGTATTAACAACCAGATTTGAGAGCAAAGACTTTTTTTTTTTTTTTCATTTCTGGCATGTGTTTTGCATCCATCGTATTAGTATGCATTCATTAAAGTGCTTGTACCTATAAATGAGTTAATGAGTATGAGTTAATTTCTTACATGTGATGATTTTTTTTATGGAAAATGGAAAAAAAAAGTGTACGAATATGCTCTACTTTATTAAACAATGTTTTCAGCCCAGCTAATGTATTTACTTTTGGATTCTATTATAGAGTATGGAGCTCCTCCAAGAACAATTAGTGTGTATCTTATTGCCCAGAGCAGGAATCACCTGATTGCTGTGGTGTCACTCTGTGTGGCCATTTGGTAGAAGGAAATCAGAGCTCAATATAAGTGCTTTCCCATTCTAATAACTCCTCCCCTTCCCTCAGGACCTGGATGGAACTATTTCCTCCTTAGAAGGAAATTGAAGTTTTAGCTTTTGATAGAACCACAAAGTGTTCATTTGGCAAAATATCCTGTGCCAATGCAGCTCCAACCATGACAGTCAAGATCAATGGTAAGACTTTGAGATCAAGAATCATTGTTCTTAATGTTTAAAGTAAATGCCATTGACATTCACCAAGAAAAGAAAATGGCACTTTATAGTAGAAATTGAACAAAGAACCCATTGGCTTAATCCGTAATCACTTTCTATTATAGATTAAAAAACAAAGGGATCTGTCCCTAATGTGTCGTCTAAAGCGAAGTGATGCTATAACTAGTACTGAAACAGTATTTTTATACTTTGCGTTTCTGTGTGGGCACAAACTGATGAGGTCTTTACTAATTATATACTGAAGTGATCTTCTGTATATAAAGGGAATTGGAAATGAAAAAAAAAACAACCTGGTGTTAAAATGGAAATGGCATAGAAAATTAATTAATTTGAAAAAAAAATTATGTAGGATCTCTGTCTTTAATGTGCTGTACATTGCTATTTAATGCTATAATTAGTAATCCAATGGTAGTTTTTTCACTTTGTGTTGCTATATGGGCAAAATGTTGAAATCTTTACCTAATACATACTAAACTGATCTTCTGTATACAAAGAGAATTGAAAATGAATCTTTACATGAATGGAAGGGGAAAGGGAGCGGGAAGGGGGAGGATTGCGGGCAGGAGGGAAGTTATGGGAGGGGGGAAGCCATTGTAACCCATGGGCTATACTTTGGAAATTTCTATTCATCAAATAAAAGTTAAAAAAAAAATATAAAAAAAAAAAACAAAGGTCCAACAAAAGAAATGACTTATTCAATTAAGGAAATCATTTATGCAGTACTTATCATTAAGATGGATTGATGACCATCTAACCATAGGCTCATGTACTTGATATGCTGCAGGCCAATGATCATGGCCATTGTTTTCTGTGACTGGCATCCCTGAGAGAAGCTTAAAAAACTCTTATGACAATGTAAGAGTTTCAGATAATAATTTATAAGTAGTAAAAGTAATCTTTTATTCTGTACTCACTGTGGTTCCAGGTATGTGTTAAGTGGCTTACATATATTCTTTAATCAGTATAACAATCCTAAATTGAATTTTATACAGATGACAAAAATTGAAGCCAAAAGTGGTTATTAGACGTCCATGATCACATAATCACTGAGAAGCAGACTGGCCCTTGTATAGAAGTGTGTCTTTCTTCAAAGTCAAAACTGTTATCCAAAGTAGTATATGATCTTCAATTTCTTTAAAGTCAAAGATACACATGCACACACGTATGCAGGTATGTTACTACATATAAGCACAGACACCCATATATACACTTATTATTTGTATATGTATCTTTATTTTTGAATAAGGTGAGATTCATGTTCAAATATTAGTAAAATTCTAGAGAAGTTCTTTTAGAAATTACTATTTTTTTCCAATCGAGAATTTTCTTTCTTTCTGTCAAATGGTTTGAAAGTGTATGTGTATGGATTTTGAAAAAGATGTAGGTAATAAGGACAACCACAAGGTCACCAGAGGTAAAGTTGAGAGGCAGATGTTCTAGATTGTTCTTTATTTCTGTGTAACTTGATTTTGTCACAGAAAGTGTAAACCAATTTGCATGGTCTCAACATGCACAGTCAGAGGTCTTAACTTTCTGTGTGACTTTAGGCAAAGTGCTCCACTTCTCTGATTAGTTGCTTCATCTGCAATTTGGGAAGTAGTATCTGCCTCATAGTTGCTTTATATGGACAAATTGGTATAAATAAATTCACACTTTTCCAAACCTCTCAAAAATAACTTCTAAGTATTTGGTCGATGGAGAAATATAACCTTAGAACATGGGAAAATACCCTAAATATTCTTTTTGTCATCAACAAGCTCAAAATCTTCCATCTAAGAAGTAGCTATCTCCTAAAATCCTCACTCTCTTGATAGCAAAAAACTCTCTCTAAACTGAACCCACATGGCTGGTAACTCCTGTCCTCCCACAATTATTATTTTTATCTCTTGAGAGTTTCTTCTTTTTCGTGTAACTCCCCTTCCTCCTTCTTCCTGTCACCCACATTACTTTTGTCTGATCCCTTCTCATTACAAATTCTCCCAATATCTAGATCAGTGTAACAAGACAGCACAACCCATTAGTCAAGAGCATGGAGTCCAGGACTATCAAGTTAATAATTGCTGGGCTTAATCCCAAACTCTTTAAATTACTATCTGTGCATACTTCCTTTTCTATAAAATGGATAAAATAGATAGATAATCTGAAACCCGTTTTGTCATGGCAGGATAATGTGTAACAGACATGTTCTTTTCCTTCCACACAAATTGCTAAGGAGATGGAGGTTTGTCTTTTGTCATGATTCTATTCCAGCAAGCATAGTATTTCAATAGTCTGCCTAACAATCCGGTGCCACCTCAGACTCCTTTCCCCATTCACTTTAATAAATTGTTTCACTTCTTGAGTGCATTCTGGAGCAATTAGTAGTCACTAATCTGTCTTATGACAGAAATTCCAGGAAATCAGATAATTTCAGACATTGCCCTAGCTCTGTTATTAAAATGCAAGAATAGCCTCTGACAGTTATTCAACCTCTTCACTTGTTAACACATTTATTCAGAATGTGTCTATTGAGCACCTAGCATGCACTAGGCACCAAAGACTCATGAAAGAGAAAAACCAATACTTTCCTACCTTCATGGAGCTGATGGAGTTCAGGAACGCTTCTCCCCAAATATAGCTCCTTGGTATATTGAATATTTTAAGCTGGAGGGATTTAAGAAAATAAAAGAAACAGAATGGTCACTTTGTCCTTTTCCCTGTCCTTCTTCCCTGAAGCAGGCCATAAGAACTGGAAAAGGTTTTTTGAACTTCCCCTGAAGCAGGTCACAAGACCCGCATTGTGAGATGTGCCTTATCTCTGAAAACATAGGACATAGAGATGAATCTGGACAAGTGTTCTTGCTACATTTCCCCAGTTTATTACCATTGATAATGCTTGTTGCCCTGTCATATTTCTCTGTAACTATATACTTTTTATCGAACTTTCTATAAAAATACCCTGGTTTAACTGTTTCTTCAGGTTTTCATTCCTTTTGAAGGCTCCTGTGTCACATAAAATGTATATTGAATGAATTTCTATGCTTTTACAGTTTTAGTCTGTCTTTTGTTATTGAGGCTTCAGCCATGAACCCAGGAGAGGCAAAGAGAAAGACATTTCCCCTCACCTACAAAGCTTATAGTGTGGAGAGGGAGATAAAACATTAATTAAATCTCTCAGATAAATGCATAATTACAATTTGTCATAAGACCTGAAAGCAGGAGTTATTTGATGAATGAATAATATTAAATAATATTAGGAGGACATAAAGCTGCAGTCATGTTAGTAGAATCCAACCTTTAACTTCAGCTCTGAAGAAAGAATGATCCTGGGGTCTAAGATGAGGATGTAATACTTCATCACCTGCTACTGTGAGGCTTTTTGCAGACAGTGCTATGCTTACAAGGGAAAGTAGGCAAATGAGAAACAGGGTGCCAATGTTGCTGGGCACTGAACATAATATGCTCAGTGTTGCTCAGTGTAGGATTCCTCTGGTGTATCTTTGAGTGCACACAGTTTATGAGGTGATAGCTGAGCAGGACTTCCTTCTTCTTCCCTCAATACAATGAGTAAATTTATGTCAACAAGTATCTCTGCACATATGAACTGTTGGAACTGGAAGCATAAAAGAGGCAAGCACAACCTCTGGAAAGAACTCTGCCCACAAGTGCTCCTATCATGTGGCTTGGTGGCCCAAATTAGCTAAATGTGGGTAAATGAGCAGAAGAGTAAAAGGCAGCTTCTGTTACCATTAAATGCAGACAGTGGATTGAAAGATAGTGTGATAACATCATCAACATCCCAATTCCCTGAAGAAACACAGCCACGTGCACTTCCGGTCCTGACCAGCCACGTCAGCCATTTCTGAGGGAAGAGGACCTGGAGGCAGTGGGTAGAAACAGAAATTGTGCAGAGGTTCTCGCTGTCCTAAGGGGTGTATCTGAGGTAAGGGGATCTTTACCTCCACCTCTAGTAGATAGATGTTAACAAGGTAGAGTTGCCAGGCAAATAAGAACACACACAGGAACCATGTGTTCATTCAGGGAAGAGCCAGTGCATCCTGAGGGCAGATAAGGATCAGAGTGACTGGAGTGGTCATGGACTGGAAAGTAGACACAGCTATACCATATTGTGTCCAGAAGGTTGTGTTAAGGAGTCTGCCACTCTGTCAACAGTGGGAAGCTCTGCATGGATTTGCCTCAATTTCCTCATCTTCTACAGGTGGAAAATAATTTCTAAGATCCATTTATGCTCTTAAAGACTATTATAAAGGCAGCAGAACTTAGATGAGCATATGAAACAATCAATTTTTCTGCCTCTTTTTCTAGTTCAAAACTATCCTTATTTAAATAAGTGATATGTCCACTTCAGTGCATTTGTAAAAACTGTAGGTTTTGGGATCACACAGTTCCAGATCTGACACAGCCAAGGTATGTGATTCTATTCCTTAGTTGTATCACCTTGAATATGAGTTAATACCAAATCCACATTTAGTGCTGTGTAAGGTTTAAATTAAGAATATGCCTAAAGCATATAAAAGAGTGTGTGGAACAGCATACACACTTAATAAACCTTAACTGTCATATTATTGTTGTACATTTCTCTATGTTCTTTACTTAATTGTGTTTGGAATGCACACCTGGAAATGCTTGTTGCTTTCCACTGAGTTTATGTTTGCAGTGGGCATGATAGAGTTGTTGTAAATGCCTCTTTGTTGTAAGGTGGGAGGACCTCATCACTTTAGTGCATATTAAATGTCAGGCCCTGTGCTCAGTGGTTCACAGATGATTTTTCACTTATGAGCATCATTGTTAAGGTCTATGGATGAGAAGCTAGTCTCAGGGAGGTCAAGGATGCCTCTAATGTGTCAGAGGTAGGGTGGAGACTTGATCTCATCTGTTAGATCCATAATCCATACTCTAAACTGCCACACCCTACTCCTATGTTGCTAACCTTAGAGGTAAGGTAGTGCTTAGCTCCACTTAGGGGCTGGCCAACACTGTCGCTCCATTTTCCAAACTTTCCTTTATTCAGATCTATTTGTATTTTCAATCTTTATCATTCTATGGGACAAGAAGGGAAAAATACACAATTTAAGTCTGCTGCCCACTGCTTTGCAGTAGGAAGGGCTTGATTTAGTTGGCTCTAAATTACTCTCCTTAGGAGTCTTGTTGTCTTTGTCTGTCAAAACTGGGCAAACTAGTTTGGGGTCTGTTTGTGCAGGACAGTAATATTATGGGTTTTGAGTATTTCCTCAGTCAGCCCCTGTTTCCTTAATGAACAGCCATACCTTTTCCTCTTGTCCTCATGTGTCAGTCCCAGTTTCTCAATTCCATCCATGTCCATGTTGAGAGTATAAAAGTTGTAGTTTATAATGTACAAGACTGAACAGGTACACTTCATATTGTGTTCTTGAAAGGTTATGTTCTGGAGAGCATTAAAAGGTTTATGTACTCAACTTGAGAATCACAACACCACATTTCTTTTATAGTGGCCCCTTGGTAGTTTCCACTGAAAAAAGGTGATTTTGTCTGTAGAGCCAAGCAGACCTGAGGTGAAATCCTGGTTCTGTTATTTCCCTAATGTGTACTTCAACAAGCCAAGCCACTTCCTGAACCCTGGTTTCTCTGTCTGCATTTAAATGTGTCATTTAAAAGCAATTAAAGCCACTCCTGCACCATCATCACCTCTCAGTAACCCAGATCTGTCAGAGAGTTTGCTTGGAAAGAGATCTGGGAAACTAACTCAGAGCATTGATTTCAGTGTCCAGAAGGAGTTGACTATGGGTTTCGCAAGAACAGTTTGAATTTGGGATCAATCCCTAGCTTCTCTTCTCTTCTCTTCTCTTCTCTTCTCTTCTCTTCTCTTCTCTTCTCTTCTCTTCTCTTCTCTTCTCCTCTCCTCTCCTCTCCTCTCCTCTCCTCTCCTCTCCTCTCCTCTCCTCTCCTCTCCTCTCCTCTCCTCTCCCCTCCCCTCCCCTCCCCTTCCATCCCCTCCCCTTCTCTCCTCTCTTCTTTCCTCTCTCTCTCTCTTTCTCTATTTCTCTTTCTCTCTTTCTTTCTTTCCTTTTTTTTTTACCCTTCCAAAAAGTCCTAATTCCTTAGTAGAGTAAAAGTCCCCATACAAGTATATTTCTTTTCAGAATAATGGTCACCAGCATTAATTGTTTCTTTGATTTCTGTATGAGAACCTTTCTTACTGGAGTAAGGTGAAACTTTGTTGTGGTTTTGATTTGTATTTCCCTGATGGCTGGTGATCCTGAGCAGTTTTTCACGTGTTTGTTGGCCATTTGAATTTCTTCTTTTGAAAATTACCTGCTCAAGTCCCTTGCCTATTTCTTAATTGGATTGTTTTCTTTTTGTTGAGTATATTAAGCTCTTTATAGATTTTGCATATGTTTTCTCCCATTCTGTAGGTTTCCACTTTACTTTGTTTAGTATTTCTTTTGCAGTGTGGAAGCTTCTCAGTTTGATCTAATCACATTTGTCTATTTTTGCTTTTATTGCCTGTGCTTCTGGGTTTTTTTTCCAAGGAGTCTTTCCCTATGCCAGTGTCTTGAGATGGGAAGATCATTCTGGTTTAATCTACTGGGCCTAATATAATCACCTTGGTCCTTGTGATAAGAATGGGCTAGGGCCAGTGCTGTGGCTCACTTGGTTAATCCTCTGTCTGCAGTGCCTGCATCCCATATGGGCACCATGTTCTAGTCCCGGTTGCTCCTCTTCTAGTCCAGCTCTCTGCTATGGCCTGGGAGGGCAGTGGAGGATGGCCCAAGTGCTTGGGCCCCTGCACCCACATGGGAGACCAGGAGGAAGCACCCTGCTCCTGGCTTCGGATTGGTGCAGCGCCGGCTGTAGCAGCCATTTGGGCAGTGAACCAGTGGAAGGAAGAAGGAAGACCTTTCTCTCTGTCTCTCTCACTGTCTATATCTCGACCTGTCCAAAAAAAAAAAAAAAAAAAAAAAAGAAAGAAAAAAAGAATGGGCTGGTGAGGTCAGAGTTAAAGAAGGAGATGTGCTGTTAGGGACAGATATTGTAATGATACAAGGGAGAGGCCATGAGCCAACAAATGCAGGCGATTGATCTCTGGAAGCTGAAAAGGATGGGGAAACAAATTCTCCTCTGGGGTTTCCTGAATAAGCCCAGCTTGGTTGACCCCTCAACTTAAGGATTGTGACTAGCAGAATTGTGCGGTAACTAGTCTTTTGTTTTAAACCACCAGCACCAGTTCACCATTGGTACATATGGGTTGTGTCTGTCAGGGATGCAGCATTCTACTGTGGGAGTGTGTAAGGGGTATGTGTGCAGTGGGGGCATGTTCAAATGCATGCACATGTATACCTAACACATATACACCCATGCACAGGCATGTGTGACATGTATAGAATGTGTACTCTATGCATGACCTGTGCACACCTGTGAACATGAAACTCAATAAGAGCAATAAGAAATTAATACAGTAGATTTATAATGATAATTAGTTCAGTGGCTTTCAAAATGTTTTTATAATTAAAAAATAAATTTATTTTGGTGAAAAAAATTTTAATTCATATGAAATTTTTTCATAATGTGTATTTCCATGTACTTTTTGAAGTCTCCCAGTATGTATAGATTACAAATTTTTCTTACAGTAAAATAAAGTCATCTTTTAATGCCAGTTTTCATGGATGTTTGGAAGTACCCTCATACTAATACTTTATAGGTATGCATATACAAGGTATTTTCTAACTTTTATAGGTTTGTATAGTTTCACATATTATATAGTATATATTTTACGTGTTTCTTTATATTTTATATATTTATACTTCATATTGTTATGCATTTTATATGCTGTAATACTCACAAAAGCAATGTTTTACAGATGGGAAAATTGAGGCATAGAGAAGTTCAGTAATTTCCTCAAGACCATGCAGCTACAAGTGGGCACAGCTGGCATTTGAACCTAAGCAATTTGTAGAGTATCTACCTAGAGCATGGTACCTAGTGCTTTCCTGGTTAATTCAGAGCATTATTATTTTTATTCATGATCACTTTGCTTCTAAATCTCTGCGTCTATAAAAATCCCATATTTAAACAGTGTGTGGCCCTGCTAAAGCTTTCTTTTTCTTGCGTATGGACAGATTCCAGGGCTACAGGCCAACCTGATTTAATGATGAGATAAAACCAGTCCTGCCCTTCCTCTGTGAGGGCCCACCCAAGATAGAGGAGAGGTGGGAGGAGGTTGTCTTCAGCCTGTGCCAGCTACTTGCACGCCTCGCCCAGCATCCTTCCTCGTTTGGAAACCACAAATTACCCAGTACAGTCTTGGTGACAGCATGATGGAGCTGGGCCCGTGCCTGCAGCTGGGCTAAGTCAATAAAGGTGATAATGAACACTAAGCAGAATTTGAAGAATGACTGGAAAAATTGCTTCTATTGATATTTCTGGCAGCCATCTGCTACAAAACCAGACTGAAGTGAGTTGTTTCGCATGGCAAATCCCCTTGAGACAAATGACGGCAGCAATGATGAGAGCTTATATTTGTGAAGCTTCTAAAACATTTTAATATATATTACTTCATTTTGTTTCTACAAAAACCCTGTGAAGTAGGTTTCATTTTATGGATGAGGAAAAATAAGCTCATAGGGATTAATTTCACTGAACTTGACCTCCTGGTTTCTTCAGAAGAGGAGAATAAGTTTTAAATTTCCAAGTAAAGACAAGTTTTGGGTCATCTTTGGCAAGGTTCAGGACTGTGTGAGCAGAATGTGTTGCACTAAGCCCCTCCCCAGGTGAAGCTGTGCTCATGGGAATTGCTACTCTGATGGAAACCAACACTCAACTCTAGATCTTTGACTCTTCTCCATGCTTAACTTTCTCTATCTCTCTTTCTCTTTAATATCTTTTATTTATTTGTAAGGTAAAGTGACCAAGAGAGGGAGAGACAGAAAGATCTTTTTGGGTTTACCCCTAATTGGCTCAAATGGGCCTGGGCAAAAGCCAAATCTCCTACATGGCTGTAAGTGCCCAAGTACTTGAGCCATATTCTGCTGCTTTCCCAGGGGCATTAATGGGGAGCTGGATTGGAAGTGGAGAATGATGCCAGCATTGCCAGGAGGCTTAACCTGCTGCACCATAGTGCTGGCCCACTTAGCTTACTGTCAATGGCTCTGTCTTTCAGTCTTCTAAGTTCTAAGCACTTTATAGCTCTGCTATTCTGAATAGTATAGTCTTTGTGTGTCTTCACTAGTGGCTTTGCTGTGGCCACAGCTGCAGCTTTTATGCCTGTGCTCTGCACATAATAGGTGCTTGATAAACACTTTTCAAATGTCCAAGTGGTCTAGAGGGAACATACAAGAGACAAATTTCCCATTTATGATCCTGTATAACATTTTTATGGGGAACTATTTTCAAATAGATTCACATTTTTTCCAGTCCTGGTTTGTAACTTTTATTTCACAGTTATGTAAGACACTTGAATTATTTATGAGCCTTGCAACAGAGCCACAATACCTATTATTTTAAAATGTTAAAAGAAAAGGAAGTTCTAGCATCCAGATGAGAAACAGGGACTGAGAAAGGGGAAATTCAGGATCACGCAATGAGTTATTGGTAAAACTGGAACAAGAAATAATGTTGCATATTTCTTATCTACAGAAAAGCACTGTCACAATCATGCAAATATGAAGTATTTCACTCAGCCCTCTAAGAGGAAGATGAAATGTGAATCAGACTAGGTCTTCTGGGCCCCAGAACCCTGATCCTTTGAGGAGCAGCCCTCCTAACTTTTCCCCAAGCCTTGAGTAATTTATAATTTCTCCTAATTGACCTCTACAGATTCAGTGATCACTCTTCAGTTTATACCTCCTGTTTTCACAGACCCATTCTCTTACTGTTTTTGTTTTTTAAATAAATTCAAGGGTACTTTAAGGGTATTCTGCCCCCTCACTCCCCTTTTTTTAAAATTTTATTTTGGTACAAAATTTTTTGAAAGCCCTGCATAGTTTTTTCACCCCACCTATTTTCCATAAACCTTTTACTTATTTACTATTAATGTAAATAGAACAGATTCCATGTAGTTCATAGATAAAATTCTAAGAATATAATGATACTTTCCTCCCTCCCTCTATCCCTGCTTCCTTTCTTTTTATTTAATTTTTTAAAGATCTCTGATATGCATTGGTTACAAAACTGTTTTGCACAGAAATAAACTTCTGCTATCCAAATTTTCCATGAGTTTTTTGAATTTTTTGGAGTATTCTCTTATTTATTTATTTTTTAATTTTTATTTTTTTAAGATTTATTTATTTATTTGAAAGAGTTGCACAGAGAGAGGAGAGGCAAAGAGAGAGAGAGGTCTTCCATCTGCTGGGTCACTCCCCAGTTGGCCGCAATGGCTGGAGCTGTGCCGATCCCAAGCAGGGAGCCAGGAACTTCTTCTGCATCTCCCATGTGGGCACAGGGGCCCAAGGACTTGGGCCATCTTCCATTGCTTTCCCAGGCCATAGCAGAGAGCTCGATTGGAAGTGGGGCATCCCATATGGGATGCCGGCGCTTCAGGCCAGGGCATTAACCCACTGTGGCACAACACCGGCCCCAGTACTCTGTATTTTTTAACAGATCTGTTTGAAAGTCAGAGTTACAGAAGGAGTGGCAGAGAGAGAGAGAGAGAGAGAGAGAGAGAGAGATCTTTCATCCACTGGTTCATTCTCCAGATGGCTCTAACAGCTGGGGCTGGACTAGGCTGAAGCCAGGAAGCCAGGAACCAGGAGCTTCTTCCAGGTCTTCCACAAGGGTAGCAGGGACCCAAGCACTTGGGCCATCCCTTCTGCTTTCTCAGGCACATTAGCAGGGAGCTGGATCAGAAGTGGAGCAGTCAGGACACAAACTGGTGCCCATGTGGGTTGTTAGCATTGAAAGCAGCAGTTTTACCTACAATGCCACAATGCTGGCCCCAGTTCTCTCTATAATTTATAGCTAGTAAAAAAGCTGTTTTTTTCCCCCTGTGGATATTCAGCAATTTAAAATGAATTGCTGGAATACTTGGCTGAGGCGATAAATAGTGAGTTTTACAACACTCTACTATTGGAGCTTTTTGCTATACTTACAAGTTGCTAGTGTACTTGTATTTAATATTATAGAGAACACTTTCTCATATATTATCCCATTGGCTCCTTGTAACAACCCTCAGAAGTAAATATGATTATGTCCATTGTCCAGATAATAATACTGAGGTTTAAAGAGCATCACTGCACAAGGTCAAAGGGTCCAAGGTCACGATGTCTGGGAATTGCAGGAGCAGGAGTTGCATTTCCATCTTTCCCTGTAAGTCCTGATTTTCCACACTGGCTTCTGATGCAGGCGCATGCAGGGAGGCAAGTACACATTCTAGAAGTGGAGCAATGGGATATGCCAGCCTGGAATATGCATCTTGGTGCTTGAATCACATTGCTGCTGATAGGAGAGACACTGTTCTTCTGAAGCCCTTTAGAAAACACATAGCGCAGTATTCCTCAAAGAGAACTAGGTGGGGCTGCTTGGGTTACAACCAAAAATAGCACAGATTGGGTGACTTAAACAACAGAAATCTTTTTCTCGAGGATCTGGAGTTTGAACATAGAAGTCAAGGTGGTGGCAGGTTGTGGCTTCTCTCCTTGGCTCGCAGTTGCTGCCTTGCCATGTCTTCTTGGCACACATATGCCCTGGTCCCTCTTCCAGTTTTTTTTAGAGATAAACTATTCATATTGGATTAGGATCCTATCCTGATGGTCTCATTTGATGTCAGTTATCTCCTCAAAGGCCCTAGATTCAGACACAGTGAGTTGGAATTTAGGACTCAGTACATAATTTTTTGGACAGACACAATTCAGGGCATATGGGTGGCCACATATGTTTGCAATGCATTGTTTGTTCTTTCTCAATGCCTGTTTCACATCTTCTATAGCTGCCAAATATGTGGGCTTTGAAAAATTTTTAAGTGACCAAGTCACATTGCCTTTCCTCTCTAAATATTAAACACATAATATTTACAAATTGAAATGAGAGTGCGAGAAGGGAAAAATACTGCTACAAACCTTCAAGCAAAACAGTCTGTGGAGAAATGGAAATAAGGAAACTGAGAATTCTCTGAGAACTGGAAAAATCAATTGTTACCACATCGTCTCTGACAGTGATCTAGTTGAGATCAATTCGGTTAAAGTTAATAACACCTGCATGAGTTCCACCGTAACAGATTGTCAATTTTATTGCCAGTCCTGTGAGTTATGGGCGCCAGCTTCCAAAATGAATAAAAATGAATGCTGGGATTTCAGCCATTAAAGAAGATTTGTTAAAAAATAATTCTCAAGTTCTTAAAACTGCCTGGAACAATAGTCAGCTTTGTGAATCAAATGACTCCCAGGAGGTAGCTTATTAGAATCCACATGGGATGTACTTCTTGCCCCTAAGGTGTGACACCCAGTACAGAGAGAGGAAGCTGTGCCAGCGCTGTCTGACGCTGACAAACGACTCCAGCATTGCTTCACTGTCTGGTTGTTATTTTATTTTTGTAGTCTTCCACGGACTTGTTCCAAGTGGCAGAGCTTTTGCTGAGCCTGTTCTGGCAGGTGTGTGAGTTATGGTCTTAGACTAAAGATGTCATTTTTTAAAACTGGCATAAAATTGTACATATTTATGGGGTACCAAGTGATGTTTTGATACATGCACACACGTAGTGTGTAATGTATAAATAAGGATAAACATATCTGTCTCTTCAAATATTTGTCATTTCTCTGTGAAAGCAGTCAGTTTCTTTCCTTTAGCTTTGATGAGATGCATAGTATGTATAGTCACCCTGCCGTACAATAGAATTCCAGAATTTCTTTGTCCTACCTGACTGTAGCTTAGTCCCCATTGATCATTCTTTCTTTTACTAACTCTCTCTCCCCTAACTCTATCCAGTTTCTGGTAAACACTATTCTACTTTCAACTTCTAGAGGTCAATTATTTTTGGATGGATCAATATTAGTAACTTCTCATAATACTTGCTTTCCTGAGTCTGGCTTATTTAACTTCTAATAATAACCACTGGTTCCATCCACACTGTCGCAAATGACAGGATTCCATCAATTTTATGACTAAATAGTATTCTATGCTATGTATGTTCAACATTTTTCTCTGGTTTCCTTTTCTTGAGCATTGTGAATAGTACTGCAATAAGCATGGGTGTGCACATGTCACTTCAGCATATTAATTTTATTTCCTTTGATTATATATACCCAGAGGTGGGATTGCTGGATAATAAATTAGCTCTACTTTCAGTTCTTTGAGGAAATTCTGTAGCGTTTTCCTCAGTGGTTGTACTAATTTATAAACCAGCAACAAACAACGTGCAAGGTTTCCCTTTCCTCCACAGACTCATTCGTGCACAGGTTATCCTTTTCTTTTGGCTAATAGACATTCCATCTAGGGTGAGAGGTTTCTCCCTATGGTTTTGATTTGCATTTCTAAGATAATTAGTGATACTGAGTGCTTTCTCATTCAAGTACCTTTTGGACATTTGTGTGTGCTCTTTTGGAAAATGTCTATTAAGGTCAATGGCTCAGTTTTAGCATGGTTACTTGTTTTCTTGCTATTGCGTTCTTTGTGCTTCTTAAGTGTTTTGAATATTATTGCTATATCACGTGTCTGGCTTGCAAATACTTCCTTTCATTTCATAGGTTGTCTAATAAGGTGATTAAATATTTTCTTTGTTTGGCAGGAGGTTTTTACTTTGATGTAATATTACTCATTAGTTTTTGCTTTGTTTCCTATGATTTTGGAGACATCAAAAAAAAAAAAAAAACCAAAAAACAAAAAAAACAAAAAAAAAAACCTCCATTCTAATTCCCTGAAGCGTTTACCCTATGTTTCTTTCACTAAAATATGAGGACTCCCACATTTATAAGGAGTATTTATATATTATTCAAATTCACAAATGGTTAAAAATAGTCTCTAAAATTAAACTGATTTTATAATCATTATATTTAGAATAAATCAATGATAAAGCATTGGTTTCATAATTTCAGGACTTATATTATTTCTTTTTAATGATTTTGACTTGTTTTTTATACATGGTGAGAGACTGAGGGAGGGAAAGAGACCTTGTTTCATACTTAGGCATGTGAATATTCAATTTCTCCAGGACCATTTATTTAACAGACTGTCTTTTTCCAATATGTTTTAGCATCTTGTCAAAGATCAATTGGCTGCGAATGTGTGCATTTATTTCTAGACTATTCTGCTTAGGCCTATGTAACTGTTTTCATGCCAATACCATGCTGCTTTGATTATTATTGCTTTGCAGTATATTTTGAAGTTAGGTACTGTAATGCCTCTGCTTTTTATTTTTGCTCAAGATTGTTTTGGCTATTTGGACATTTTGTGGCTCTACACAAATTTTTGTAGTGTTTTTCTAGTTCTATGAATAATGCCATAAGCATTTTGATATGAATTGAATTGAATATGTATATCACTTTGGGTAGTATGGGCATTTTAACAATGTTGATTCTTTCAATCCATGAATATTACCCAAAGATTGATACAGGTATTCTACATCAGCCTTCTGCACATAGAGCTGGAAACTATGCCCCTTTCTAATGTGATACAAAACCTAAAACTTGTACTTTAATGGTTGCTTCATTTCACAAGGTGTTATTGTCTCTAATATTTTTATACACAAAAAAGGATTCCAAGAACAAGTTGTTCAATATATGATCCTCCTAACACTTTTAATAGAGTCATGTGGATACTGGTTAGAAAGGATGATTCTGGCTCTACAATGGATTTAGAATTGCTGAGGCTCATATAAGAGGTAGAATTTTTGACTACCATTCCAGAAGATTCTAATGCAAGCAAAAGCATGAGAAGCACTGTATTCTGCTAATTATGTAGGAACTGTAACACATATAGTGTTTGAGAATGGAAAGAGTCATATATTTTTGTTCATCTGTTACTAAAGTAAAGATTGCTAGTCACTTAACAAAATTAATAGCTTTTTCTTCTTGGAAAATGCCTAGATTACAGTTCCCAGCTTCTTTATAGTTATAAGTGAATCTGTGATTCAATTTTGCCCAGTGGAATGTGGCCCCAGATTACAAGGTAAAATACAGGATATGGAGTTAAATTTGAATTTAAATGAGTTACATTTTTTAAGTATGAATACATCTGAGATGTACAGGGGACATATTTATATACAAAAATAAATTGTATTATTTACATAGAATTCACATTTAACAGGATGAAATACAGGGTGCTTGTCTTGAGTTTTATCTGCTAAATCTGGCAATCCTAAATATAAGATTGAGTGGCAGGCTCCTCTCCCAGGTATGGCCCTTCAATTCTTTCATATTTGCTCCCTGTCACGTCCTTTCCCATTTGAGCTAGCTGGCTAGAGACAACATCAAGGGAGACTTTAGAAGCTACATTATTGAAGACAGCAGGAATGCTATCATTTTGGGTTCCTTCATTGTGTTTTGTTCATGACTGTGTTCAAGAGAGATAGGATAGCTACTAACTCATTCTCCCTCTCTGAGCAAGAAAATAAAACCTGTATCTGACCATTTATAAATATTGAGTTCTATTTTCTCCAGTAATTAGTCTATCCTACACATTCACTTAATAAAAAAACATGATGAGAACCACATATTTGAAATAGCAACTAATCCTCATCACAATTCTTTTCCTATCTTAAGGTGTGTGCTCTTAAAAGACTCACCAATACTTTATCACTGATTTATTCTAAATATAATGATGATAAAATCAGTTCAATTTTAGAGACTATTTTTAACCATTTGTAAATTTGAATAGTATATAAATACTCCTTATAATGTGGAAGTCTTCATATTTTAGTGAGGTTGTATTTATATTCTTAAACTAATGCATTGATCCTGGGTAGGGGCCACTCAAATTATTCAAAGGAAATACACTAAAAATTCAGCTTCCTTCTTACTCCTGTTTCCCAGCCAACCATATGATAGATCAATGTTTGGTAATAAAACTAGTATTTTTTAAAATATTTATTTATTTATCTGAAAGGCAAAGTTACAGAGAGCAGAGGCAGAGAAGAAAGAGAGAGAGGTCTTCCATCCTCTGGTTCACTCCTCAAATGGCTGCAATGGCTGGAGCTGCACCAATCTAAAGCCAGAAACCTGGAGTTTCTTCCTGGTCTTCCACACTGGTGCAGCAGCCCAAGGACTTGGACCATCTTCCACTGCTTTCCCAGGCCATAGCAATGAGCTGTATTTGAAGTGGAACACCCAGGACTTGAACTGGCACTCATATGGGATGCCAGCACTGCAGGTGGTGGCTTTACCCACTATGCCATAGCACCAGCCACAAACCAAGTCTTAAAAAATACAGGAAGACTGAAATCATATCAAATATTTTTTTCTGACCACAATGATGTGAAAGTAGAAATAAGTAACAAGAGAATTATGGAAAATTCACAAATGCATTAAATTGCTGAATGATTATTCCATGGGCCAAAAAAGAAATCAAAAGGGAAAAAGGCTGTTTGAGACAAATTAAAATGGAACCACAGCATACCAAGCTTATGGAATTGAGCAAAAGCAGTTCACATTACCAACATATATAAAAAAGAAGTATCTTAAATAACTTAATTTTACACACCTAGGGACTTGGAAAAGAAGAACCAACTGCATCCGTAGTTGGCAGAAGGAAGGAAATAACAAAGTTACAGTATAAACAAGTGTCCAGGAGGAACTAAGCATTCATTTTGAAAAGATAAATAAGAGTTACAAAGCTTTAGCTAGACTAATCAAGAGAAAAAGAAAGGACTCCAATAAATGAAATTATAAGTCAAAAAGGAGACATTGGAATTGATACCTTAAAAATACAAAGGATCATCAGAGAACAGTATATCTAACTCTGACAACAAATTGAATAATCTAGAAGGGATGAATAAATTTCTAGACATATGCACCCTACTAAGATGATTCATAAATAAATATAAAATCCGAACATATCAATAAAAACCAAATTTATTATCAGAAACTTCCCCAAAATGAAAAAAATATTGCCAATCCTTCTAAAACTTTTTGAAAAATTTGGTGATGAGAAGAAAGCACTTCCAAATTCATTTTAATAGGTCAGCATTTTCCCATAACACAGCCAGATACATGTTACAGGAAAAGAAAATTACCATCCAATACTAACGATAATCATTTAGGTAAAAGTCCTCAGCAAAATATACCAAGCTGAACCCAACAACACATTAAAAGGATCATATGCCATAATCAAGTTGGAGTTGTCTCTGATGCGTAAAGATGTTTTAACATACCTAAAGCAATACAGGTGATATATCATAAATAGAATGAGAGCTAAAAATCATGTGATGTGCTTGAGAAAGCAGCGGAAAATGGCCCAGGTACTTGAGTGCTTGCCATCCATGTAGGAGATCAGGATGGAGTTCCTGGCTCCTGGCTTCAGCCTGGCGCAGATCTGGCTGCTGAAGCCATATGGGGAACGAACTAGTGAATAGAAGATCTACCTTTCTCCCTCTATCTCCGTGTTGCTTTGCCTTTCAAATAAATAAATAGATAGATAGATCATTTAAAAACTCACATGATCATATCAATAATTGCAGAAAAACACTTGGCAGAACACAGTATTCTTTCATGATAAAAACCTCTCAACAAAATTTGGGATAGAAGGAAAGTCCCTCAACAAAATAAAGACCATATGTGAAAAACCCATACCTAAGATCACACTCAGTGATAGAAAGTGGAAAGCTTTTTAAGAGAAGAAATTAGACAGTGGTACCCACTCTCACCACATCTATTCAATACATTACTGGAAGTCCTCGCCAGAGGTAGCATAGGCAGGAAAAATAAATCATACATACAAATCTGAAAGAAAGAATTTAAATCACCTCTTTTTTAAAGTGATAATATCATCTCATTTGTGTATACAAAAATCTCTAAAGGTTTCATTGAATAACTATCAGAACTAAGAAATGAATTCAGTAAAATAGCAATATATAAGATCAACATATATCAATTGTTTTTACGTATACTGACAAGTTTACAAAATAAGAAATTAAGAAAACAATCCCATTTCCAATAGAATCAAAAACAATAAAATACTTAGGAATAACTTTAACCTAGGAGGAAAATGTTATATACATTGAAAACTATCACACTGATTAAAGAAATTGAAGAGTATTCAAATAAATGGGAAGACATAAGATGTTGGTAGGCTGGAAGAATTAATATTCATTTTTAAAAATTTATTTATTTGAAAGACAGAGACAGAGCAATCTCTCATCTGCAAGTTATGCAAGTGCTGCAATAGCCAGGGCTGGGCCAGGCCAACCAAAGCCAGGTGGTGGGAACTGAAACCAGGTCTCCCATATGAGTGGCAGGGACCCAAGTACTTGTGTTATTACCTATTGCCTCAGGCACTCTGATATGGAATTTAGGCATCCCAGGTAGAGGCTTAATCACTGCACCACACTCCCACCTGGAAAGAATCACTATTGTTAAAACGTGGACACTATCTGAAGTGATATACAGATTCATTGAAATATTTATCAAAATGAGTTTTTCAGCAGAACTAGAAAAAAATCATAAAGTTTGTATGGAACCATGAAAGATGCTGAATAACCAAAGCTTCCTTGAGGAAGAAGAGAAAAGCTGGCCACATCACACTTCTGTTTTCCCTTTGGTACAAAGCTATAGTAATCAAAACAATACTATACTGGCATAAAAACATACTTATTGATCAGTGGGGCAGAACTGAGAGCCTAGAAATAAACCCACAATTATGTAATCAACTACTTTTTGACAAAGGCACCAAAAATGCACAATAGGAAAAGGACAGTCCAATAAATGGTGTTTGGAAAACTAAAATGTCACATGTCAAGGGATGAAACTGAACCCTTATCTTACACTTTTACATTGGTCTTGGCAGGGATTTTTTTGGATAAGACATGAAAAAGCATAAGCAATGGAAGCAAAAATTAACAAATGTGGCTAAATCAACTAAAAATTTTTTTTCATAGCAAAGGAAGCAATCAATAGAATATAAAGGAGAGAAAGTGTTTGCAAACCATTTGATTTATTGACCCCTGTCTAGGAACTCAGTACCACTCAGTAGCCAAGAAACCCAGTTATAATGAGACAAAAATTTGAGTAGATATTTCCCCAAAGAAGACATATAACTGACCAAAGGCATATTAAAAGATGCTAAACATCACTATTCATGAGGGAAATGCAAGTCAAGACCTCAACTAGAGCACCTCATGCCAATTAAGATGGCTCTTACTAAAAAGATAAGAGATAACTAATTTGGTGAGGGTGTAGAGAAAAGGGATCATTTGCACAACTGTTGGTGGAAATGAAAATAAGTTCAGCCATTGTGGAAAACAGTATGAAAGGTCTTTGAAAAACTAGAAATAGAGCTATAATGATCCAGTCATCCTACTTGTGAGTATATATCCAAGAGAAATAAAATCAGCACCTGGAAGAGATCTGCACTCCTGTGTTCACTGCAGCATTATTCACAATTATTCAAGTAACAGAAACAACTTAATCATCAATGAATGAACATATAGGGGAAATAAGTTATAAGCAAGTGAAATGAAGCTGAGAGTAGTATGATGGTTGCCAGGGATGGTGTTCAAAGGGTACAGACCCTCAGTTGTAAGATGACAAGTTCTGCAGATGCTGTATATAGCTTACTTGAAATTTAATAAAACATTTAACACATTTTAAACATTATTTGAGATTTTTAAAAATTTTAAACATTATCTGAGAAGTCAAAAGTTAGGGAGAAAAAGAGAAACCAATAGAAAGGAGGGAGGGAGGGAGGGAGAGAGAGAGAGAGAGAGAGAGAAGGCATGCACACCCTTCCGAATGCTGATTACCTCCCCAAATGCCTGCAGTGGTCAACAGGTTGAAGCCAGGAGCCAGTATCTCACTCTAGGAATGCAATTACTAGAGCCACCACCAATGTGGGAGGTGGGTGTATTATCCAACATCTTAACTGCTAAATTAAAGAGCAGACCTTAAGCCCCGCCCCCATACAAACACACAAATGATATTTATGTGTGTTTAAGGATTGTTAATTTGATTGTGATTTGCAGCATATACATATATCAAATCATCATATTGTATACTTTGAATATATACATTTTTACTTATCAGTTTTACTTCAGTAAAGCTGGAAAAATAAAATTCAACAAGAAAAAAGTAGAGCATAGTCAAAAGGAAATGTGGTATACATGGAAGGGCACATAAAGGTCAGTGCCAAGTGTAGAGTGGACAAGCATTATTGGGTAGTCTCTAAGGTGTCAGGCTTATTAATATTCTGAATGTTTTTTCTTTTATGAAGGCCGTGGTGATTCCAAACAAGTTACTATTATGGCCATTGTGAAGCCATCTCTGAAATGCCTAGGCAGAGTTAGGGATGCCTTGTTCTGTGCCCTCACTAAATCTAGAAACCTCTTCCACAGCAATATCTTATGGAATTGTGATTGTGGTAATCAGAAGGCAGAAGAGGCTTCAGAACTAAACAGATAAGGGCTCCACTGCACATTCCCATATTTATTAGCCTTTTTCTCCTTGGTCAAACTACTTAACTTCTCTGAATGTTAAATTCTAATTTGCAGAATTGGCTCATTGCCACATCATAAAGTCTGAATGAAGCCTAAATGATATAATTGATTCCAAATGTTTGATACATAGTAGGGCTTCTATGAATAGCAGCTATTGTGGTTTGCAGTCTCATCTCCCCAGTTTACTGAATTCCTGTAGGGCTAGTGCAGTATCTGCATATTTGCACACCATGTCTATCAAGCATCAGTCACAAAGGATGTACTCAGTAAATATTTGTGAAACGACTGCATAAATCAAATTCAGAGTTTAAAAAGATCGATTTTGGCTTTAGAGAATAAATTGGTAGATACAACTTTGCAGGTCAGTTTACCTAGCAGAAACATCACACTTCACCAAGTAGGCCAAATAAAGTACAAGGAAGCAGTTTTAGTTATCACAAATAGCAATTTTCAGGAAATAAGAAATTAATTTTCCTTGGCACTTTAAATTAAGATAGCCATTGATTATAGATTATATTTAAACTATTAATAATATAGCAATGATCAACAAAATGATTATTTGGAAATTTACTATGTAAATTTTCAAATTTCCTTTGTCTCATTTAATTATCACCGTGTCCCTAAGAGGTAGGTATTTTTATGCGCATTTTGCAGATAAGGAAACAGACTTAGATTCACAAAATAATCTGTCCAAGTTAACATAATTAATGCAGTAATAAGTGTGATTCAAATGTCCTTGTGTGTCGCTAACAAGGGACAGTGTGATGATTAATTTTATCTGTGACCTTAACGAAGTCATGGTGACCAGATGTTAGGTCAAACACCAGACAAGTTGTTGCTGTGACAGTGGTTTCCAGACCTGAATAACATTAAAATCAGTAGACTTTAAATAAACAGATTATCCTTCACAGTGTGGGTAGGCTTCATGCAATCAGTTGAAGGCCTTAAGAGAAAGACTGAGGTTCTTATGGAAGATATTCTGCCTTCAGACTAGTTTCGGATTTGAACTGCAGCATTAGCACTTCCTGCATCTCCAGCCTCCTTGCCTGCCTTGCAGGCTTTAGACTTGTTAGCTCCTAAACCACGTGTGCCAATTGCTCAGAAAGAAAAAAGTCTATCTCTACTGTAGACTCATCTTCTATGCACATCTCACTGGTTCTGTTTCTCTGCAGAACTCTGACTATAACAGATCTTGTCACTCCATTTTACAGATGAGGAAATTGAGGCTTTGGGTCCCATAGATTATTATGGGTAAAGCTTATATTCCAAATCTATTCTTTCTGATTTTAAATCTGGATCATTCCTTTGATTTCTATATGATGTTCCTTTTCCTCCTTCATTTATTGTTTGAAGAGAAGGAAGGAAGAAGTTCATAAAGGAATGTTAGTAGGAAGAGGGAGAAACTGATGAGGATAGAAAAAGAGAGTAAGAAACAGAGTCAGTATTTATGTGACTCTGCTTAGTTTCCCACGGCTGTCAAAGTCATGTGCCTGGCTTTCTAGCGAGGCTGTAGTTTGGCATCTCTGTTGCCATAGCGCCTCATTGCAAGGTAACCACATTGCATCTCATTGTGACCTCTTCATCTCTGTCCCTCCGGCCCCCAGCCTGCTTTCCCCCATCATTTCCTTTATGGCATTTATAATGATCTCTCATAAGTTTATCTGTTTGTTTGGGTTGGTTGTTTTACTGCCTTTTGCCTCAACTGTGATGTATATTTCCATGAGGGCAGGGGATTTTTTGGTTTTCAGTCACTATCTTCAGAAACTAGCATGCCGTAGAAACTGAATGAATGAATGAATGGCACATTCAGGCTCATCCTCCCGTCCTCATCTCCTTTTTTTTTTTTTTTCTTCTTACCTTGCCCACCCCTCAAAACCCAGCCTAACTGCATATATCTCAATGCCATCTTTGGTTATGCTCTTTCAGTGCCTATGGCATACATTGCTCTTCCACACTTCTGAGTCCTTATGACTTCGTCTGCCTTTGCTTAGACTATACCCCAAACCTATGTCCTCCCCCTGACAAGCTAAATCTCCTTAAATATCCTTTGGCCTCCAGGAATTCTTTTTGGACTTTTAGTAATGAGCTAATTGCCTCTGTTGTACATTGCTGTGACTACCTTCCTACCTCTTTCCTTGTCTTCGTGATCTTTTCTCCTTTGCAATAATTGATACATGTAAAATAGCATTCTGCTACTCATCACTTTTGAAATAACTTGTTCGATGTATATCTCACCCACTATGTTATAAACTCTGTAAAAGCAGCCCAATTTCTCTCCTTTTGCCACTAAAACTATAGTAAAAATTCTCTATGCCTGGGATAAAGATGAAATTTACTATCAGTTGGTGAAATAACTGGAGAGTGCTTACTGTTCTTACCATTAGAGAACTCTAAGGACCATTGTGTACTCAGTGATTCAATGTAAAAATATCTATCAATTATTATATGGTACTGTTTTCACTTTTGTACATGCTCACTGTACGTTATCACTGAGTTATCACAAATCTCTAACATGTAGGTAACATTTTTTTTTGTCTCTGTTTCATAGAGAAATAAATTGAGGGACTGAGAGGTTGCAAGGCTTGCTCAACTAACGTGTGGCTGATGAGCAGCAGAACAAGAATTCCAGCTCAGACGTCGACTCCAGAACTTAAGCTTCACCCTATATTCTAGTGCTTACAGTCTCGTGGGGGTGGAGGCAAGAGATTAGGAAGTTTCACTAAGTTCATTTCTTCATTCAAACATTTGTTGATGACAGATTCTATGTTAGGTACCAGTGCTAAACCAACACAAATGGACAAGTGTATTTCAACATAACTTGTTGTTTTTAGATGGGGCTTATGTGAGAACCACTTGGGGAGCTCTTATTGATTCCACCTAATTAGCTGGCCTGGAGCACATACGCTGTTGTACCAAACCAATGCAGTGTCACAATCATTTGGGAAACATTTTAAAATCCTGAATCTTGCTCTACCCCTTACCTCCTGTTACCTTCCTGACCAAATGCATCCAGAGTCTCTGAGATTAGAAACCAGTAATCTGTATTTTAGAAAGTTCCCTTTATGATTCCAGTTCAAACTTGTTGGCTAGAAGATATTCTTTTTAGGATCATCAGAAAATTTGTCAATGATAAAACTTAAAGATATACAGAAGAAAGGGCTAACAAGTGGCCTGCTATAGTTTGAGCTAAATTTATAGATCATGTCATTAGAACTGGTCTTGAAGGGAGGGTAGGATTTAGGTATGTGGAGAATAATGGAGCTTTCAATCATGGTATCACAAAAAAGAATTTATTGTGTAGTGTCTTATTTTAAACATTTGCCTTACTCCATTGTGTTTCTACTCCAAATGTGGTCCAGGATCTTGAACCATGTGCCTGGGAGTATGTTAGAAATACAGCATCTGGAATTCTACACCAGACCCTGCATTTTTGACAAGATTTCCAAGTGATTTGTATGTATATATTAAACTTTGAGAAACATGGTCCTCCAAGTTAACCTTGAACCTTCCAACTCATCCAGTATAATATAAGATCCTTCAGAACATGCAGCGTTAAATATTAGAAGACTACAAAAATAGTAAAGCATTTAGACATACATTATATCACTTAAACCATTCAGCAGCTCCATGCAGTACATTATATTTTTATTGTATGCATTTTTCAGAAATGAAGGTTGAGACTTAGGAAAATGAAATGTTACTTCTGAATCTAGTGCCTTTTCTACTATATGACTGGGATTTCTTTTGTTCTCCTTTACCTTCCCTAATATCCAATGCCATTATTATCAGGGTTTCAGGTTCAGAAGATTCCTAAAAATAACAGATTCTTCTAATAATGTTGGGAGTAAACCTGGAAGTGATAATACTGAACCCTGCCACCAGAAAGTCACAGAGGTCCCAGAGCTAGCCTGTGGATGACACAATGAAATTGGTATTCCGCTCTCCTAACTATACACCTAAGTGCCCCCATCTCATCATTTTGACCCCTACCAATACCTTGTATTGCTCCTTACAAAACAGCTTCTTAGATTAGCCTGATTTTCAAGCCCATTCCAAGATAGAGCCAAATAAGTACTTTGGATAAAAAACAGTTTGAAAATATACCTGGGTGGAAAATTAGCTTCAATAAGCTCTAGTTAGAGTCACTGTATGGTTTCTAGTTATTTCAGAAATGCAAGAGGACAAGGGCTTCCCTTGTAAGTATGTCCTGTTCTGTGCCCCCCACTCAGCCCAGCTGTTTGATGAGCTCAGACACCTGGATTCTTGCTGGCCTTTCCATTTCTCATCTGAATGCCTTCCAGCCCTGAATGTGTCTTTGGTTTCTTCCTGGCATGTAGAAAATTGTGGTAATGACTGTTGGGGGGAGGGTAATACAGTGCTGTCATTTTCATTCACCTTTGAATCTGACCTGTCATTAACACTACTTAAGCATCCAAGGGGGTAAATTACCAGATATAACAAAGGCTGCATCAGCTGGCTGTACAAAGTCAAATGTTAGACAAAGTTTTTAAAATTTTGTGAGGCATTCTCTCTAGATCAGAGATTGATTCTCAATTTGTAAGAAATATTTCATTTTAAATTTTGTTTTCTATATCTTCCTTGCTTTTCCTTAATACACTCTGAAAGCATGCAATCATCTTGAAAGAGCCAAGTTCTCAAATTCAAATAGAAATGAGAGCTTTTATGTTACTTACTCTGTACTTCGGAAATTCTTCAGGTAAGTCTCCTATTTGCCTTGATGCTCCTATACAGCTTGCAAAACCCTTCCCAGGTTTACAATTAAGAATTTAACTCTCTACTGCTTCCCTTTAACTCAGGCATAAGTAATTAATATTACTACAGTTGTAAAAACAAAACAGAACACAACGAAACAAGTAAGATCTTTTTAAGCAAGCAGGGGACGAAGTCATTATCCTGGTACCCAGGTTTGATGGGCCTGCTAAAGGTGCCAATACTCCAAACAACTAAGTGATGTCTTTGGTATCAATGGCTTTAGAGTAAAACCCTATTTATACAATGAAAACTCTGATTCTCCTGCTCTTCTGCATAAAACTGGGAGATAAGTAGATTCTGACATATATTACTGAATACTTAAAATCAGCAAGGACCAATAATATTTCTGAAACCCTTGGACATTAGGTCCACCATTTTGGTGGCTTTGCTATTAAAGAGGGAAAGGAAAATTCCTATTAGCTGGAAAGTCTATAGAAGAACAATTTTAACCAAAAAAGTTGGTAAGTTGGTCTTGGGCATGCAGGGAGTAGCAGAGGTCATTTGCTGCAGCTTAGAAGAACTGTCTGAGGCTCACTTGGAACGTGTCAAGCTGACTTCACACTCAATCCAACCAGGTTGGTTATATAGTTTCCCAGTCTGCAGGAGACCAAAGCAACAAATTAGAAAGCATGAAAGAGGCTGTTAGAGGCAGGAACACACTGACAGTAGCCAGAAAGGACACTGACAACTCTGAAGGCAGGGAGTCCAAATCTGTGACATGCAGAGTGAGGCATTTAAAAGCACAGAAGTTGAAAGCCAGACAGCATTAGAAGGAAGTATGATAACTACATTTCCTCATAATGCCCCAGGGTCTTCAATAAATGTTGAACTATTTCTGGTATCCTTTAAGAAGACAGAGAAAATGTAATATTTTTTAAAAAATGTTTTAAAGTGAAGTATTTTGATACTTAGTGAAAGGATTTTCTGTTGATTAGGAAGAATTACTTTGATTTTTCTCTTTCTGGCATTTTGCTTCCATCTTTAACAAATATTTTTGAGCTCATATTTCACTCCAGGTACTTTGGTATAAGCTGAGAATACATTGATGAACAGAAGTAGACAGTATCTCTTCCCTTATGTCGCTAACAATTTAAAGCGCAAATCACAAAATTAATGTGTAATACATAGTGAAAGTTTAATGAATAATAATTGTTAGAATGTAGACAGAGGTAACTTGCATCATAAAAGAGAGAGACTCCATGCTATGTAAGTGCAAGGGTGTGATCTAATCAGCAATCAGGTAAAGTTTCCCCAAGAAATTGACACAATGTTAGAAGACAGAGTACAAAAAATTGATGAGTAGGGGAGGAAGTGAGAAGTTTTCAGGAACAAAAATAAACTGTGTGGAGGGTGGGAGAGGGCATGGCTGGTAACTGGGAGTCTGACAGGAGGTCGGTTGTAGGGAGCACAGGGATGAAGTTGAATGTAGAGAGTACGGGCTAGCTCATCCTGCGATGACACTAGAAACAGGAGCCAAATCACACCAGATTTAACTTTAAATCAAAGAAAAGTCATTGGGAGGCAAGCTAATTAGATTTTTGCCCTACAAAGATAACTTTGACTTCTCTACAGGACAAATTGACAGGGAAAGGGTAGTGGGCCAGTGAATGTGTAGAGAGAAAATGTAATTTGAGTGAGTAATGGTGTCATTTGTACTAGATCATAGGTTAGACTGAAAGAAAGATTCTAAGGATATTTTAGAGGGCAATCATGAAATTTAGTGACTTATTTTAAGCAGGGAGTGAGGGGGAGAGAGCCCAAGAATTACACCTATGTTTCTGGCCTGCATAAGTTGAAGCCGTCAGAGGAATACTGTTTGAAGATGTGGACATGTTGAGTTTGAGAGGACTTTGAGATGGCTTTGTCAGCTCTCAGGTCTCATATACATTATCAACAGGTCTTGAATCCTTTCTCTAAATATTTCCCTTCCCCGTTCTCCCTATTCTGGGCCAGAAACTGCAGATTCCCTTAGATACCCTAGCACACCTATATTATTTACATGTCTTGGTTGGGAAGTGAAGATATAATAGACCCTTTTTCCCTTCTATGTGTTCAGCCCCTTTACTGAACATAGAGGGTACTTAACAAATATGTCTTGGATGCACTACTGAGTAAGTCCTAGTGTGCTCTCCCATATGTGATTCAGAGGTGAGGATCTAATAACTTCCCTCAGAATTGATGTTGGGATTTGAAGCTTAACTCTGTGAAATCAACCCCAGCAATCTTCGTTTAAGTTCACAAGTGGAGCTGCATCAATTAGCACCCAAACAGGAGAAGTGCACTTTCAAATTAGTTTTTAAATATGGACCACTTACACAAATGTAGAAAAGCACAGGGCCAGTGTTGCAGAGGAATAAGTAGCAGTCGAGTTGTTCCCTGCCTCAAGTCTGAAACATGATAGAGTCTAATAGAGATGGTTAACCTTGGTGATCACCTTTGTTGGTAGTAATAACTGGCCTGGGGTTACCTAATAAGGAAGGAGTCAGGGAACACTGTCCTTACTTTTCCCTCCCTCTATGCTTTTCTACTGGGGCTCTTCAGATAGTTGAATCCAAATAGGAAGTGAAAGGGATCCCTGGAAGTAGTGTGTACCAACATGCCCTTCAGATGTAGTACAGAGTACAGAGTGGTTCAGGAAGGCCACAGGAGGATGAACAGTTCAGCATGGAAGGTCACACTGAAGCTTGGTTTTAAGGATGACATGTAATACAGCCAGTGAATCCAGATAAGAAATAAAATTTGGTAAACTAACTTAAAATGTTAGGGAGTAAGTATGAGGAAATTCTAGATGAGAAATAGAAAATTGTTAAGAATAGAACACTGTAGTCAGAAAATATTTTTTGGCAATTTTCTCACTGTAGACCTCAGTCTCCTTTTGTGGCAAATACTAATCCCATTTGCCTGCTTCACAGGGCTGAAAATAGGATAAAACAGGAAATATCCATGAAAATCCCTCCTAATTTGTAAGGCATTATGTATACACTTTTTGGGAAAGCAACCACTAGAAATGCTAGTTACTGGCCCATCATGCAAATTAATCTTCTTTGCCTGTTCAGTCATTAGCAAAATAATAGATTATATGTCTGATAATATAGGTGCAGCCTGCTTAATGATGGGTGTAGGTTCTGAGACATGTGTGGTTAGGCAGTTTCATTATTGTGTGAATATCGTAGAGTGTACCAACGCAACCTAGATGTTAGAGCCTATTCACAGCTCAGCTACATGATAACCCTATGGGACTGCCATAAAATATAGCAAGTGGCCTGTCATTGTTTAAAATATTGTGATGTGACATATGATCATAATAATTGTTGTCACCATCTTGTGTCACTTCATGAAACATAGCATTGCTGCTGGTCTGTAAGCGTGGGGACCTCCTTTATCTTCTGTTTCTCTGAGTCAGATATCCACATCTTTTTTTTTTTTTTTTTTTTTTTTTTAACTTTTATTTAATGAATATAAATTTCCAGTGTACAGCTTATGGATTACAATGGCTTCCCCCCCCCAATAACTTCCCTCCCACCCGCAACCCTCCCCCCTCCCGCTCCCTCTCCCCTTCCATTTGCATCAAGATTCATTTTCAATTCTCTTTATATACAGAAGATCAATTTAGTATAAAGATTTCAACAGTTTGCACCCACATAGAAACACAAAGTGAAACATACTGTTTGAGTACTAGTTATAGCATTAAATCACAATGTACAGCACATTAAGGACAGAGATCCCACATGAGGAGCAAGTGCACAGTGGCTCCAGTTGTTGACCCAACAAATTGACACTCTAGTTTATGGCGCCAGTAACCATCCTAGGCTGTCGTCATGAGTTGCCAAGGCTATGGAAGCCTTCCAAGTTCACCGACTCTGATCATATTTAGACAAGGTCATAAAAGACAGAGTGAGGATAGTAACCAATGATCCTAAGAGTGGCATTTACCAGGTTTGAACAATTATACAGCATTAAGTGGGGAAGAGGACCATCAGTACACACATGTTGGGAGTAGAGCCATTGGTGGTAGAGTAGAGGTTATGATTACAAAGGAATGAGGCCCAAGTGCACTAGACAGGGCCTAGAACAAAGGACAGAGTCATTATTAGAGGAGCTAAGAAAGGTGCTGTCTAAGCTACAATGAAGTTTTCTGATTGAGAGGCAAATAGAACCTGATAGAAGGGGCTTGATAATAATCTGGTGGGCTTCAGGCCTTGTAAATTCAGAGGCCCAGACCTATCTATCTCTTCACATGGGGTATATCCTAAGGGAGGTGTGAACCTCCTAGGGGAAGGCACTCTGTTGACTTTCATTACTTGGCTGGCCTGGGAGGAGAGCTGGCCAGGTAAAGGCAGGTGGCATCTCTAACAAGAAATTTACAGTTCTGCCTGCAATGTTGCTGACCCTACTTGACCATCCCCTCAGCTGCAGTGGTCACTTTGGAAGTTGGGCTGAGTGAAGGGCTTTTCAGCTTAGAGCCAATAAGATCTGTGGCTCTGACCTGGGCATCCTTTGACTCCAGGGCAGGTCCATTTCCAGTGATCCAACTCTTGGCAGAGCTGCCAGGGCTCTTCACAAGCTGACTTCTGCTGAAGCCCAGGCTTACCTCATGGAAAGCCACTGCAGTGGACTGGCCTGTTGGGTCTCCTTGAGGGCAGAGCACTGTACAGATCAGCCATTAATAGGCCTGCCACCCATTGCTTCTGATGCCGAGCTTTCTTTTCCTCCTGGTTTGTGTTAAAGCAGACCAGAGGATGCAAGTCAAGGGAGTGCCCGTTTCCCATCTCTAATCTTCGGTGGCCTGAACTACAAGTCTATAGTCACAGGCATGTTCTGTAGTAGTTTTTCTAAGGTAGACAATGCCCATGAGGAAAATTATATTCTCACTTTAAAACTTTCTTTCCCTTTGGTCTGAAAGGGAGGTTTTTTCTACTTACTGTATACTTCGCTGATGGCGAAGTGAATCTAGCTATGAGATTATTATTTGAGTTCTTATTTTGGCTATGCTATTGCAGAAAAATGTTAGCCATCTCTTTTATAAGGTCTAAAGATTAAATTGTGCATCCTACAGATTCCTTCATAATAGAATTAGTTTCCTACCTTGAAGAGAATAGAGAAATGAAAGAACAAGTTGGGCTTTGAATAGAGAAATGAGGGAGCAAGTCCTAGATCGCTTGCTGACAATAGCAATATCACATGAATACTTAGCAAACCGTTTCAACCATTAGATAACAACTTAAGAAAACATTTACCAGAAGGTCCAATGCCTTCTATAAATTTTAAGAATCATGTATTTGAAAACACGTCTTAAATATCTAACATGGTGTAGTTTGTTTAGCCAGTAAACTTAAGCACAACCATCTAAAATGTTTTTAGTTTCTTTCTACCAACAAGTCTAAAACATATGATACACAGATTCAGGTCCCACAAATTAAAATGTATCTTTGATTGATTTTAGCAGCTTAAATTTATGGACAATCTTATCTATAAGCCATTTAAAATAAAACTCTTAATAAAATTTCCCCATGTGGACATACAATATGTACACATATATAATATAGCATAATAGACCAATACATCAATTTTAATAATAGCTTTTAAAATCTTTAACTCTTTTTGTAGATTGCCAATTGATTTGAATTGCTTTTTCTTTTTAGTAACCTCAGTTAACCATACTTTCTCTCAGTTGGTACTGTTAATACATTATTGGCTTCATCTGTTTACAGAGCCATCCCAAAGTACTGAATACAATAAAAGTGGCTGGAAAAAGTCCATAGGAACCTATAGGAGGACAGCTAAACACAGAACCAACAACGCTTTAGTTTTATGAGCAGCAGATATTCAAATTTTTGAAAAAAGCACATATTTAAATAACCCATAGCTCTTAATAAAAATTCAGCTGTTTTTGAACAATTAGAATTTAACAGACATCAAGAGAACATAATAGATTACTTTAACACATTGCTTTAACAGAGCATCAGAGTTTAATTCTATGTCAAAGAGAAATTGAGCTTCCTGTGATCTTTTGCTGTGAGGTTTCCTTCCTTTACCTTCTTTCATATTGGTGACCATGTTTCTGTGTTTCTGTGTGTAACACATCTTTAAGCATCTTTTGCAGGGCAGGATGAGTGGCAACAAATTCTTTCAGTTTCTGTTTGCTATGAAACGTCTTAATTTCACCTTCATTCACAAATGAGAGCTTTGCAGGATATAATATTCTGGGCTGGCAGTTTTTCTCTCTTAGTACCTGGGCTATGTCTCGCCATTCCCTTCTAGCTTGTAGGGTTTCTGATGAGAAGTCTGCTGTGAGTCTAATTGGAGATCCTCTAAGAGTGATCCGACGTTTCTCTCTTGCACCTTTTAGGATCTTTTCTTTATGTTTCACTGTGGTGAGTTTGATTACAACATGTCGTGGTGAGGATCTCTTTTGGTCATGTTTATTAGGGGTTCTATAAGCTTCCTGTACTAAGATGCCTCTGTCCTTCTCCAAACCTGGGAAATTTTCTGCTAGTATCTCACTGAAAATGCCTTCTAATCCTTTCTCCCTCTCCATGCCTTCAGGAACTCCTAGGACCCGAATGTTGGGTTTTTTAATAGTATCCTGTAAATTCCTGACAATATTTTTTAGATTTCTAATTTCTTCTTCTTTTCTTTGGTTTGCCTGTTTCCTTTCCTCAGAATCTTATAACCCATCATTCTTCTATATGGGTGATTTCTGTGGTAATACGAACACTGTCCCCTTCTGTTTACATCTTTGATCACACTTTCTATGCTAACAAGACTGAGAAAATTCCTTCTCAGAAAATGAGGAGAAATGATGCAGGTCTAGTGCTTTACACACATTAGGTGTTCAGTAAATATTTGTTGAAGACTAAGTAAATGACTCCAAGAGATAATGACTTTGCAGTGAAAAGCTATACATGGGGGCTGAGTCTGATGGATTGAGAATGTGCATTGTGTGCATTTATAGAAAGAGTGTAGATAGGATCCCAAGTTAGTCAGCAGGAAAATGGTAGTGTGAAGCAGGTCAGAAACAATACATTGTGATTCGATCTATGTTATTAATCACGGTCCGAGAAAGTTCCATTAGGACTTCAGCGAATGTGCATGAAGCTGAGCACCAGCCGTGAATCTGAGCATCAGCCATGTATGCTGCTCAAAGGCAAACCTGAGACTAGGCAGTAAAACAACAACAGCAACAACAAGGCAGAGACAAGCAAAAGGCCCCCAAGTCATAAAAGGCAGAAGAAGAGGCAACTGACCTAAAGAGGCAAAGGTAACATATACTTCTATAAACAATTTATTATGGGTATTCTCCAAAGGTTTGGAAAAGTTTTAAAAAAATTGTGAGATGTCATAAAACAAGATCTCTGAAATAGAAGCAGAGACCTGGAAGGGCAAATCTGTTAAGATACCCCATAAGATGAAGTGATTTGTTCTGACATCAGAGAGGAAGGAAGACAATCAGACAAATAAGAATAGGTAGCACTGTATTCTGGACAAATATATTAGAGACATATGAATGAAATAATGATACAAGAAAAAATTAAGGAATTGAATAAGAGAATTGAGATATTTTATAAACAATATTTAAGGTCAAACTTTCTGAAATCTGATAAAGAGAAAGGAAAAAGCCAAATGGGCAAAAGTTGTAACTGTGAAGGGTTTATAATTTCAAAGATGGAAGAGGTTATATTTTGGAAAACACACTATATAAAACCCCATGATAATAAATTGGAAATGACTGGTGAAATGGATAGATTTTGACTTGGAAAAATGTCATATCAAATTGACTTAAAACAAGTAGGAAGCTTTAATAGATTATAAATCAAGAACTAGGTGGATAAGAGTCATCAAATAATCAGATCAAAAAAGGTTTAGACAGGTTAAAACTTTGAGGAAACAAATTATCCTTTTTCAATATACTTGTATTACGTAAGTGTTCAAAAAAGCTTAGAAACATATGAAAAGATACCCATATCATTTTTATAAAGATGATATGTGCTTATTTACAAGCCTTACAAACACAGCACATGCAAAAATGATGAAAAATGACTTTGCAAAGGCCTTAAATAAAAATTAGTAGATTGAATTTGAAAGGATACTTATCGAATGATATTGTCAATATCTTTTATCTCAAGCACGAAAGATGATTTACCTGAAGAGCACTTGTAAGTAAACGCTTCATATTAATAATTGATAGAACAAAGTGTAATAATCTCAATACATGCAGAGATGAAAGTTAACAGTCATACCTTTAAGAAAACAGAAGATGTCAGGAAACTGTCACAAGTAAATATAAACACCTACCTTAGGGACAGGCATTTGTCCAGTAGTTGAGAAGCCACTTGGTAGCCTGGGTTTGAGCCCCACCTCTGTTTCCAAATCAGCATCCTGCTAATGTGCACCCTGGGAAGCAGTAGGTCATGACTTAAGCACTAGGATGCCTGCCACATGGGAGAGACCTAGATTGAATTCCAAGCTCCTGGCTTCAGCCTGGCCCAGGCCAGGTTTTTGTGGACATCTGGGGAGTGAACCAGCAGATAGGGGATCTCTCTCTCTCTCTCTCTCTCTCTCTCTCTCTCTCTCTCCATTTCAAATAAAAATAAATAAATGCAAATAAAAATATGTTTAATTGATGTATTAAACAAGTTGAATGTCTATGATGTTCCAGGTACGTTTTAGTCACTGGGGGGTATATCTGTGCTAGCAACAGACAAAACTGCCATCTTATATTGAACCTTAAATCAGAAGTTGATGACATTTAATAAAGAAAAAAATAAGTGAAATGTATAGCATGTTGATATTTGTAAGTGCTAAGTTGGAAAATAGAGTATGAAAGGGGAATAGGGAATGTCTGGAATGGAGGCACTACACTTCTGGATTTGGTGGCCAGGGGAGGCCCCACGGAAAGGTGACACTGGAGTGAAAACCTGAATGAAGTCAGGGAGTGAGCCTTGTGGACATATAGGGGAAATGCCATTAAGGCAAAAGAAGTATGTGATAGTAGGAGCTGAACCAGCTGGGGTGGGAGCAGAATGGAATGAGGTCATAGAGGGGATGGAGCTGTAGGGAGAAGGTCGTGGAGGGCAGATCATGTGTATAACTTGCACACCATTGCAGTGCTTTTTGACTCCTACTTTCAGTCAAATGGCTCACTGTAGGAGGCTGAAATACAATCACCCGGAGAGCTGTGCTGGGATGTGACTAACAGGGGCATGGGAGAAAGAAACTAGAATGGTTCTTTTGCAGAGTACTGGGCAGTCTCTGATATGGGCTTGGCCCAGATTGGTAGCAATGGTGATAGCAATAAGTCATTCAATTTTGGGAACATTTTGAAGGTAGAGCCAATGAACTCTGTTAAATGATGGGGAAGGTAAGCAAAGAGAGGTTAGGATAATTATTAAACTTTGTACAGACCAGAAGAATGACATTAATTGCTATTTCCTAAGAAGGGGAAGGCTATGGGTACAACTTGTTTAGAAGAGAATGTCAGAAACTCCATTTTGGAATAAAAATTTGCTATGATTATTTGAATTCAAGTAGGGATGTTGGGTACGTAAGTCTAGAGGTGAGAAGAGAGATCTAGGCAAGAGGTACAAAAATTGTATATTTTCAGCATATTGGTGTCACTTAAATTATGACATGATGCAGTCAAGGGAGAATGAAACTCTAGAGAAAATCCCATTTGAATTTTGATTTTTACAGAGACAAAATAAATGTCTTCTCCCCACTGTTTTAGTTAATTTAATTCTGGATATAGTCTTGAAAGTTATTAAAGATGTAATTATTAGTTGGTGATTAAGAATTCTGAACATTATTAATTGTTTCTGGGACCTTTCACGGATATTTTGAAGATTAAATAAGCCAGTGTATGTGATGTAAATAGGTAAGCTCTTGGTAATAGATAAGTGATTGTTGAGTGTTTATTAACTAAATGTATACATGATAAACTCTCCTAGGACTTGACAAAGATAATTCTATTGATGTAAACTGATGTGCACTCAGGATGACCAAGTATATTATTTGAAAATCTCCAGGATATATTCTCTACCTAATAAAGGGTTTCTTGTTCTTTCATGAAGAGTAGCTGCCTGCCTTCTTTGAAGTTGAAGGCTGATATCCTTAGCCAGGGCATTTTAGACATTCTCCACTGCTGGGATAGATGGGCAAAGCCCTGGGAACAACAGAAGAAAATCTGGAGAGAAAAAGGACCTACCAATCCTACTGCATGAGAGAAGCCTTCCCTTTTCTTGGCACATCATGGCTAACAATGCCTGTGAGTGTCATTTCATATTGTGAGTCTCCTGAGTAGACACAATGTTTCCCTTAGTCTTTCAGGTTTTAAATTTGACTGTACCACTTAGTTTTTAAACAAGTCCTTGGTTTGTAACACAAAGATATAATTGGAACTAGTACAATGTAAACCTTATTGTGGGCTATTTGCCCAGGCCTTTGCAGTGTCTAAGATGAAATTAAGTAAGAGTAGCTTAGCTGCTAATGAAAATTGCATATTCATTTATTTGTTTAACAAAAAAATAATCTGGACAAAGACAGGTTATCAAAATATTACTAGCAACACACTCTACAGCTTCAAGGGTTTTAGAAGACAGACTTTCCCTTGACATATCCAACCTAAGCCTCATGGCTGGGCAAAGTAGAAACATTGCTGCCCTATTTTGTTATTCAGCCCAATTTGCAAACTACATTCTGGTTTGTCTGAATTTTAGTATTCATTTCTTGTTTTTTTTTAAGATTTATTTATCTTATTTGAAAGGCAGAGTTACAGGGAGGCTGAGGCAGAGAGAAAGAGAGAGAGAAAGAGAGAGAGCGAGAGTGAGAGCGAGAGAGATATGTCTTCTACCCTCTCTTTCATTCCCCAGATTGCTGCAATGGCTAGAGCTGTGCCTATCTGAAGAGGCCAGGAGCCTCTTCTGGATCTCTCACGTGGGTGCAGGGGCTCAAGGACCCAGACCCTCCTCCACAGCTTTCCCAGGCCATAGTAGAGAGCTGGTTTGGAAGTGGAGCAGCCAGGACTTGAACAGGCACCCATATAGGATGCTGGCACCACAAGCAGCGGCTTTACCCACTATGCCACAGCGCCGGCCCCAGTATTAATTTTTGTACTACTATTACTGACAGGTTTGGAGCAGTTATTAAATTGCTAAAGAAAAACATTTGTTAAGAGGCTATATTATATAATTTTAATATGTAACTTTCAAAAGGACACTGCCACTGTTAATGTGGCAAGGGCTATAAGCCAATGAAACACAATTGCTGTTCAATCAGTCCTTTCGGATGGTGGATTAGGGGTTTTGAAGGGATACTTATGGACAGGAAGTTGCTCAAAAAGCCACTTTCAGTGTTACTTTGAACCAGTTGATTTGGGCAAGTATCAGTATTAGCAATAGTTTACCACAACAAAGCACCCACCACTATGTGCCAAACAGTACTTTATGACACAAGTATCCAATTTAAGTATTACAATGACTTGATACATTAATTTTTAAATGAAGAAAATGAAGTTCACTAAAGTTAACTTGGCGTGGTCACAGAAAGTTTAAAGCTGAGCAGGCTCTTTTCTCCATACCATGTTGCCTCTTACATTTTACTTAGCCTGAGAATCACATTGAACTACCTCTGTGCTTGTTAATTAACCAGAGTGGTGCACAGGTCAGGGGCAGATTTGAAGAGACTTCCATGCACACTTGAAATGTCATTCTGTTGTGTTAAACTCCCTATTATTGATACCTCAACTGGTGTACTAAGTACTTACTATGATTACTGGATTGTTTCTTTTTTTTTTTTTGAAAAAAGTTGAAATTTTATTTTATTTTCCATTGACTTTTTTGAAGTATCTTCAAATTTACTCTTAATAACTCCAGAATTAACAGCACTTCCACTCACAGACATGGCAAACATCAGCCTCTCTTTGCAGCGCTGGTGTGGAGGAGAAGATTCTTGGCAGCTGGGCTCCTGAGCTGTGGGCGCCCGTGTCCTCCATGTAGATCCACCATGTCCCTCTAATTCTGGAAGAGTTTCCTCTGCAGTTTTTCCCCTAACTCTTCCCTGAGACTTCACCATCTCCACTTTTATTAAACTATCTTTTCTTGGATTATTAGTGAGCTCCCTCCCCATTCCACCATCTTGGAGCCCCTCTCATTGCATTGCTTCTTTGTGAGATAAGAAATACCATTACCTGAAATTTTATGGGGAAAACTCAACAATTTTATGCTCAGAGAGAAATAAACTTTGATTTTTAACCATGGCCAGTAAGTGATAGAACTTGCCGGGAGACAGTTCTCGGTGAGTCTTACAATTTATGCTCACATCGTGAGCAGAGGCACTTTTGCCCTTGTTCTAAATAATCTTCAAAGATGTTTCTATAGTGAACAGCTTTAGAAGAGAGGGTTAGGCAGGGATGCCTAATGTCTAGTGCAATCGTTTGTAATGTGCAGCCTCCCTTTGGAGCACAGGGCAGGCATGTTTCCTACCTACAGAAGTATTTGGATTCCTCAAACTCCAAGTTCCTCTCCTGTAACACAACACATTGTGTGTGCAAGAGTTAACTTACTTTGTACCAGGGGAATTGGAGCCTGTATAACTTACAGAAATGTTGATACCATGTCTACTACTATTGCTGTGAGTAATGAACTATCCTTTATCTTGGATCCAGGAGCCATCTTATATCAGTACCCATGAAATCATGACAGGTTAATTTATTAGCTTGAAAATAGGGTGAAAATCTGAGACCCTTCACAGATCTTCACAGATCCTAAATTCAAATTCAGTCAGACTGACTCCAAAACACATAATCTGTACTGTTGTTCTCTTGAGCTTGTATGTTTGGTGGTGAAGCTATTTAAGTAAAATAAAATCATTTTGCCTTCTCCTCTTCATGGGAAAACCATTCACAGTATTTCTGATGGGAAAATGACAATACGTACTTTTTGGAAGCTACCCCTGTTTCTGTTTTTTGCCCTTCTTTATGCCATTTTTATAAAGAGTTCTGACAGCGAACCTCCACTTCAATAACTAGATGGAGTATGGATGGAGTCTGTAGATCTATGGGGATAAGATGAGGATTTGGCCAGGACTGGAAACAGAACAGGTAGCTTATCACTTAGTTGTCTGTATTGCCTGACCTCATAACACAGAGAGAAGGATTTGTCTAAATTATAATCATTGGCTTCTTGTGGCCTATAGTTTACAATTGTTACAGTAGTTTGCAAGACTACTTACCAGTTGTTACAAGTCTGAATATGTCCTGTTGGCTAAATTTACCAGTGATACCTTGCATTTGCAAAGTTATTTACAATATAAAATCACAAAAATAAGCAGTTATTATCTGATTACAGTAACCATTTTGTTCTTTATTTATTTATATAAAAGGAACAGATTTCATATATACATTTTCCACCCTCCCTATTTCCCTCTTACCCTTCCTCCCCCTCCCTTTCTTGTTTTTCTTTTAATTTTTTAAATAATTTAATGATACATTTTCAACTTATGGTATCCATTTTGAAAGACAGAAAAAGTAAGGAACTAAGGTTAATGACTTGCCCAGAGTTACACAGTCCAGATCTACTTATTTTCTGCTCAGCATCTTCTGTGGAGCAGTCTCTCTCATTGAGTGCTTTGGAATCAGCCCTCTCATTCTTTATAAGGATGTTTTGTTTTTTTTTTTAAGAAGATTTATTTATTTGAAAGGGAGAGTTACAGAGAGGCAGAGGCAGAGAGAGAGAGAGAGAGAGAGAGAGAGAGAGAGAGTCTTTAATCTGCTGGTTCACTCCCCAAATGACTGCAATGGTAAGAGCTGGGCTGATCCGAAGCCAGGAGCCAGGAGTTTCTTCTGGGTCTCCCACTCTGGTGCAGGGGCCCACACACTTGGGCCATCCTCTACTACTTTCCCAGGCCATAGCGGAGAGATGGATTGGAAGTGGGGCAGCTAGGACTCAAACTGGCACCCATATGGGATACCAGCACTGGACGCAGCTGCTTTACTAGCAATGCCACAGCGCTGACCCCAGGATGTGTCTGTTTTAACAATAAATCAGCTTTCAATTAAACTCAAGGAAAGCAAGAAAGGTACTTTCATTCTAGACAGAACCACTATTTCTTATTGCAATTTTGCCTTTCCAAAGGCTCAAACTAAATAAGGGCATGAAGGTACACTTGAAAATAGGGACCACATGATAAGCACTGGATATATATTGATAGACCTTCATGTTAGTGAATTTATCTCTATAGAATGATGCAATCATCTCTGGCTCTCAACTTCATATTATTGGATAGGCACACAGTATATTGGCAGGTAATTTTCAGAGAAAATTCTTTTCAGATGCCTCCGTGTCTTGTAAAGTTTTCTTTTTCCCCTTTCTAACTTCTTCAGACCTTTCCTATAGACTAAGTGAAAAGTATTATGCTAGCAGCTGAGGAGACCATATGATGATTAATACATCATCCTCCTTGATTATTTTACATTTCAATGGTGATTTCAGATATATCCTAGTAACAACTCAATAAAGAATAAACCAGAGTTTTGTTGCAGGGAAGGGGACAAAGTGCTTCATTTGAGTACATGAATATTAAACGACGTCCAATTAGTGTTACTGGTAACAGCTTTCTGAAACAGATACTTTTGCACTGAGTCTGCTTGGATGAGTAGGATTTGGGTAGGTAGAAAAGAGCCCGTTTGTGGAAGAAGGAGAAGCATGGATGCTGGCGTGGAAAATGAAGGTGAATGTTATGTCTGAGAGAAAGGCAGAAGTATAGGATTCATGAAAAAATATAGTGCCAATCAAGATGGAAGAGTAGAATAAGGACTTGAGTGATGAGCTTTGAATACTGTTGAAGGACACTGGAAGATGACATGTAGGTTATGAGGAGCCACTGGAGTTTTCTAGGAAGAGGTCTTTATTTTATGTCTCCCTCTCAACACAACTATTAACTTTATTTTGCAGAAGCATAAACTGAAATGTAGAAAAAAATGAGTAATTTTCCCCCTTGTCATAATGTTAGTGACAAGGCAAAACTTCCAGCCTAAGTCTTCTTGCTTTACCCCAGCTACCCAATATGGAAAATGGGATTTTTCAATACTATTAAGAAGTAGAAACAGAATGTTGAGGGTAAATGGCCTGGATAATTGCAATAAGAATAACTAGCTATCTCTTCTTATTTTCTAATTCAGGGATTCCCAAGTTTTAGGGTGACATTAATGACTTGGGATACTGATTCAGTAGGTCTGGGAAGGCACCTGAAATTCTGGTTTCTCACAAGGTTTCTGGTGTTGGTGATGTCTTTGATTCTTGAGTTAAATTTTTGTGATGCAAGGTTGTATTTTCTGTTTTAAAATATTTTATAGAATTTTCATATTTATCTGTTAATTTATTTGAGAGGCAGAGTTATAGACATAGAGAGGGGGAGAGACAGAGAGAGTGGACTTCCATCTGCTAGTTTGTACTCCAAATGGCCTCAATAGCCAGAGCTGGGACAATCTAAAGTGAGGAGTCAGGGCCTTCTATTGGGTCTCTCAAGCCAGTGCAGGGGCCCAAGCTCTTGAGCCCATCTTCACTGCTTTTCTAGGCTATCATCAGGGAGCTGGACTGGAAGTGGAGCAGCCAGGACTCAAACCAAGGCCCAGATGGGATGCCAGCACCTCAAGTGGAGGCTTAACCTACTGTGCTGCAGTGCCAGCTCCAGAATTTTTATCATTAACTAGAGTAAATTGACACCTGATAACAATATCAACCATTATTTAATTATTTCCTTTTTTAACCTAAAACTTTTTATTTAATGTGTAAAAACATAATGCATTTCATATATATAAATTTAGGAACATAGTGATTATTCTCACCCTATCCTCCCTCCCACCCATACTCCTACACTTCTTCCTTCCTCCTCCCTCTCCTATTCCCATTCTTTTTTTTTTTTTTTTACAATGATCTATTTTTGGTTAATGTTACACTCAGAGGGTTACCGTACACTAAGTAAAGAGTTCAACAGATAGTATGAAAAAAAAAAATGTTACTGAACTGTGGAGACTAGGGCTGTTCAAAATCATTGCATCTCAAAGTGTCAATTTCACTTCTATAGGTTACCTTTTAGGTACTCTGTTAGTTACCACAGATCAGGAAAAAACATATGGTATTTGTCTTTGTAGGACTGGCTTATTTCCCTGAGTATAATGTGTTCCAGTTGCATACATTTTGTTGCAAATGACATGATTTCATTTTTATCAATGTGTAGTATTATATAATGCATATATAACATAATTTCTTTATCCAGTCTTCAGCTGATGGATATCTGGATGGGTTCCATATCTTAGCTATTGTGAATTGAGCTACAATAAACATGAGTATACAGATGACTTTTACTTATGCTGATTTATTTTCTTTTGGATAAAATCCCAGGAGTGGGATGACTGGGTCATATGGTAGGTTTCTGATTTCTGAGTAATCTCCACACTGTCTTCCACAGTGACTGTACCACTTTACAGTCCCGCCAAAAGTGGATTGGAGTTCCATATTCCCCACATCCTTGGCAGCACTTTTTGTTTTTTGATTTCTTTATTAAAGCCATTCTAAAAGGGTGAGGTGAAACCTCATTGTTGTTTTAATCTGTATTTTCCTGATAGCTAGTGATCCTGAGCAATTTTTCATGTGTCTATTGGCCATTTGAAATTTTTCTTTTTGCATTTCTTAGTTGCATTGTTTGTTTTGTTGTTATTGAGTTTCTTGAGCTCTAATAACAGGAGATTAGGACCTAGTGTGGTGCTAATGAACTGAGACTGTGAAAAAAGAGACGGTGGGGGAGAGAACTCATGGAATTCACATGAGTACTCTCCAGAGACGCTACAATTCGGTAACCTTGGCAACCCAGTGGAAGACTGCATGAGAATTGGAGCCCACACTGAGGGCAGCAGAGATTCCCTGTGTGGTCCTTGGGAAAGAGCTTCTGATCTCTGGCTCCTGTGGGTATATCATTCACCTGCTAACTACCTCCAATTCTGCTCAGCTGTGCGGAATTACTTCCCCTCTGAATCAAAAAAAAAAAAAAAAAAAAAGAAAGAAAGAAAGAGAGAGATTTACCACGTCTAACCTGGGAGTGTCACCTTTGGCACACCCTTAACCATGAGGAACCAAACAGAGCTCTCAGGCCACACCCATATCAAGCCTCTAAGGCTCCATCAAAAGCAGACAGTCCACTTAATACAGTCATAGTATAACAACAAAAATCCACCACAGCGAGGGAAGAAGAATCCAAAGAATATCTCCACAATTCCAAGCAACAAACGCAGAAACCGAGGAAACAAGAACAAGGAAGACATTAGACACCCCCAAATGAACAAGACACCCCAAGCCAAGATTATGAAGATGATGAGATAGAAGAAATGCAAGATACAGATTTCAAAAAATTTATGATAAGAACATTTAGAAGTTTTCAAAAACAAATGCTTAAGCTACATAAATCCTTACTGGGCAGGATAGAAAATCTCCTTCATGAAAATGAAATCTTAAGGAGGATCAAAACAAAATGCAGAAACTAGTAGAACAGGAAAGTGTGATAGTGAAGAGAAATCAAAATGAAATGAAGAACTCAGTAGATCAAATGACAAACACATTAGAGAGCCTTAAAAACAGATTCAGTGAAGCAGAAGAGAAAATATTGGACTTAGAAGACAGAGCACAGGAAAGTATACAGTCAAACCAAAGAAAGGAAGAGGAAATTAGAAATCTAAAAAATATTGTTGTGAATCTACAGGATACTATTAAAAAACCCAACATTCGGGTTCTAGCAGTTCCTGAAGGCATGGAGAGGGAGAAAGGATTAGAAGGCCTTTTTAGTGAGATACTTACAGAGAACTGCCGGGTTTGGAGAAGGACAGAGACATCCTAGTACAGGAAGCTCATAGAAACCCTAATAAACATGACCAAAAGAGATCCTCACCACGACACGTTGTAATGAAACTCACCACAGTGAAACATAAAGAAAAGATTCTAAAATGTGCAAGAGAGAAACGTCAGATTACTCTCAGAGGATCTCCAATTAGACTCACAGCAGACTTCTCATCAGAAACCCTACAGGCTAGAAGGGAATGGTGAGATATGGCCCAGGTACTAAGAGAGAAAAACTGCCAGCCCAGAATATTATATCCTGCAAAACTCTCATTTGTGAATGAAGGTGAAATTAAGACTTTTCATAGCAAACAGAAACTGAAAGAATTTGTTGCCACTCATCCTGCCCTGCAAAAGATGCTTAAAGATGTGTTACACACAGAAACACAGAAACATGGTCACCAATATGAAAGAAGGTAAAGGAAGGAAACCTCACAGCAAAAGATCACAGGAAGTTCAAAGCATATATTAGAAAATATCTTTGGCAAATGGCAGGGCAAAGTTGCTACTTATCAATAGTCACATTGAATGTTAATGGCCTGAACTGTCCAGTTAAAAGACACCGATTGGCTGATTGGGTTAAGGAACAAAACCCATCTATTTGCTGCTTATAAGAAACACATCTTTCCAACAAAGATGCATACAGGCTGAAAGGGAAAGGCTGGAAAAAGATATACCATGCCAACAGAAATTAAAAAGGAGTGGGCATAGCCATCTTAATAATAGACAAAATAAACTTTAACACAAAAACTGTTAAGAGAGACAAAGAGGGGCACTATTTAATGACTAACGGATCAATTCAACAGGAAGATATAACGATTATCAATGTATATGCACCTAATTGCAGGGCACTGCTTTATTTAAAAGATTTATTAAGGGACTTAAAGGGAGACTTAGACCCCAATACAATAGTACTAGGGGACTTCAATACTCCACTCTCAGAAATAGATCAACCGGACAGAAGATCAACAAGGAGACAATAGATTTAAACGACACTATAGCCCAAATGGATCTAACAGATATCTATAGAACATTTCATCCTACACATAAAGAATTTACGTTCTTCTCAGCAGTACATGGAACCTACTCTAGGATTGACCACATACTAGGCCATAAAGCAAGTCTCAGCAAATTCAAAAGAATTAGAATCATACAATGCAGCTTCTCAGACCATAGAGGAATGAAGTTGGAAATTAGCAACTCAGGAATCCCTAGAGCATATGCAAACACATGGAGATTGAACAACGTGCTCCTGAATGAACAATGGGTTATGGATTCTGGATGTTAATCCTTTATCAGTCGCATAGTTTGCAAATAGTTTCTTCCATTCTCAGTTGCCTCTTCTCTTTGCTGAGTGTTTCTTTTGCAGTACAGACGTTTTCCAGAGGTTGAGCTAAGCCCTGGACCCTCTCTTGCAGTCACAGTGTTCCCACAGTCTCAGCACACAAGGGTCCCATAGTCACGGGGTTCAGGTGATCTGTTCTACCCAACTAGTCTGTCCTATCCATAGAGAGGCAGAGATGCTCCCAGAGCCACTGGCTGTGGGTGCTCTGTGTAGGCAGCGTGAGCTCCAGGGTCTGTGATACGTTGAGAGTGTAGGGGTACATCACAGTTCAATGTGGCTGCCCAGCCCCCTATTAGTCCTTACAGCCAGACTCAGGCATCTCCTCTTGACCAGTTGCAGGGCACAGACATGAGCTGGTGGAGCTGTTAAGTATGTCTAAAATGCCACCAGCTCTCTCTCATTTGGTTGCTGGATGCCATTGTGGGGGGAACCAGGAGAGAGAAACATGCCCTCTTTGTTCCCCTAGGTTAGCATGTGCCCTGTCCCACACAGGGATCCTGGCTAGACTCTGGCCAGGCTCTCCAAAGCTATGTCACCAATATTGTGGGCTGCTGCAGTCTGATCTCACTTCACTCTCCAAAGCTGGCCCTCTCTCAGGCTCTCAGCTGCTAGTGTCCTGTGTTGTGTCCATCTCATGCTGCATGTCCACACCTTCCACATAGATCCACTGTAATGCAAGGGTTTATAACATGCCTCTTGTCCTCTACCTCTACATTGAAAATCCACATGAGCTTCAAATTTCACATACAAATGACTTCAAATGAATTTAATAACATTTTCTTGAGTATGTATTACTCCAGATGGATTGTGTTTCTTGATTGTGAAGGGGAATTAAAATTTAATATGCAAAAGCAACTAACAGTGTCTGACCCATTCAGGGCACAAGGAAGTGACTAGTGCTGTTATTACTGATGATCATTTTTCTCTAAAACCGACTCTCTTTTCTCACCAACTCCTTCTAGTGAAAATAGGAGCTAAATAATTTAAAAGAAAAACCAGTAACAACTTGGTTTTCTTTTTCTTTGAAGAAAGTTAAAATTTAAAAAATGTTATGAATTAGCATCTTCAAGTTAAGCTTACTTGGTGATGTTGGAAATTCTGAAATTAAGCTATGATGCTTTAGGAAATTTCTACCTTGTAAAACCTAAGCCTTGCTCAGAAAAGTCCTTGGCCCCAGCGGATTTTGGCTCTCTGCATCATCTCTTTGAATTCTGATAATCAGGACTGTCACTGACAGTGCCAACAGCATCATAACTTTCAGTTTTATGTGCTCTTTTCCATTATTTTCCAATTCTTTACCATTCTCTTGTCTTTCTTCTCATTCTTCCCTCTGTGCTTTGAAGTCTGAGTCATTATTTTTTGTTGGTATCTTGTTTCATTAACTTCTTTCTATTGCTTTTCTGTTCATTGTCATTGGAATAGTATTAGCTGGGAGGGCTGAGGCCATAAGGTGGTAGGCAGAATGAATTATTATGGAAAGATTCACACAATGTTTCTTGCACCTGGGGAATCCTGAATGTACTGGGATTCATAGAAGAGGTGGTGACTTTCCCAGAGAATCCAAGCCTCGTGACACAATTAGAAACATGAGTTTTTTCTCATCCATACTTCTTACTTGCTGATATGGAGAAGAGAAGGAGTCAATAACCACAGAACCCTTACAATGTTCCAGACACTGGATAATTTATATTTAAAACTCTTCGAAGCTTCATAAAAACATATAATGGGGAATTACTGCTTCCATTTTGCTGAAGAAGAAACTGAGTTTCAGAGAGGCTGAGTAAATTTCTTAAGCTCATCTAACTAATCAGTGGCAGACCCAAAGTTAAAACCCAAGGTTATCTAATGGAAAACCCTTTCCACCTCACAGGACTATAAAGTAAATTGTAGGATTATTTCTAATAAACTTTTAAGTTTGTTTTATTAAAATAAATTATTATCTTTGGTTTTATTTCCTCTTGGAAAATTGGGCCAAGGAGTCTGCTGTGTTCCATTCTTGGTACATTTTAGAAAGTACAGATATTCAAATCCATGGGACTTCTTACTCTTACTCTTCTGCCACATTCCAACATAAGACAAGGCATGTTGGGGCTAACACTGTGGCATAGCAGATAAAGCTGAGCCTGCAATGCCAGCATCCCATATGGGTACCAGCTGTCTGTTATGGCTTGGGAAAGCAGTGGAAGATGGCCCATGTGCTTTGGCCCCTGCACCTGTATGGGAGACCTGGAAGAAGCTCCAGGATCCTGGCTTAAGATCGGCCCAGCTTCAGCCATTACAACCATTGGGGGAGTGAAGCAGCAGATAGAAGACTTCTCTCTCTTTCACTCTGTCTCTGCCTCTCTGTAACTCTGCCTTTCAAATAAATAAATCTTTAAAAGAAAGACAAGGCATGTTGGCTAGATACTTACTGTGAGGTCAGCAGAAGGTGATGTGCTATACAAGTACTTGGTATTTGATAAAGCAGGCCTCTGCCCTCACACACTAGATGCTTTAGTTAAGGAAATTAAAATACAAGAGTATATGTGTGTACTCTCCTATGATCTTTATATTGTTTGATGAGGAAACTTTGTGCCTGAGAGGCAAGGAGTTCCGTTTGTTTGGCCTATAAGGATCTTTTGTTAGAAGTGAAAGAACTTTTCTTTATTCTGGTCAGATTAAAGGTGATCAGGTGAGGCCTGCCAGAGAAAAGACACTAGACATGTAAGGAGCTAAATGGGGATTCTGTAGGTCATACAGTGCTGAGAGATTTCCTTCTAGGTTTTCAACTGAGACTCCAGAGAAGCCACACACTAAGAGCAGACTATTCTAGCTGTGCTCTTATGGAACCTGAAAATAAGACTTTCCAGGACAAAACTGATCCAACAGTGAAAAGACTGCTTTATGTAAAAAAGCTCAATACTTTAAAGGAAGTAAAAAAATAAAAGTAGTCTCCTAACCATGTAGCATCTACAATGTCCATCAAACATCAAAAAGTTACTATGTGTGTGAAGAATAAGAAAAGTGCCCTAAAACTTAGAAAAAAAAAAGTAGAACAGATTCAGATATGACACGGTCATCCAAAGGGTAAACACAGTATCAAAATAGCTATTATAAATATGTCTCAGGACTTAAAGAAAAATGTATACAAGGTAAGTGAATTATGGGAATCTGCATTAAAATGGAAATTATGTGTAAAAAAACAAATGAAAATTGTAGACCTGAAAACATACAATATCTGGAATTAAAAAAGAGTCATCAAATGAGTAATATAGATTGAATACTGCCAAAGGGGAATAAAAACAGTCATTGAATTTAAATAGTAAATTAAACATGAAGTGTGTGAAGGAAAGCAATTGTAAAGATAAGTATGGAGATTATTGAAGAAGAAAATGAACACGCAGTAGAAAATAAGCAAAAGTGGAAGTTGGTCTATTGGAAAGATAAATAAAGTTGATAAGGTTCTAGTGAGCTAAATCATGGAAAAGTGATAGCAAACACAAACTGTCAGCATCTGAAATGGAAGTGTAGGCAGTACTAGAAATTTTACACAGGTATTGAGTGAGTAGTGAGGGGCTAGCATATAGAGAATGAACAACTGTATGCCAACAAACTACATACATTATATAAATGGATACTTTCAGACAGAATTGAATGAAACTGACACAAAAAGAGGTTTTAAATTTTCCCTCTAGTCATTAAATAAGTTGATTTCATGAGAACTCTGGAATGAGATGGGTTTAATCATGAATCCCTCTAAAGGTATGAGGAAGATATAATACCCCTCTTTTATAAACTCTTTTAGAAAATGTATCCAAACCAGACAATAATATCAAAACCAGACAATGCTCAGAACAGAAAACTACAGACTGATACCCTTACAGAGATGCAAAAATAGTAGCAAATAAAAACTAGCATACTTGTATATCAAAAGGAAAATGTAACAGTGAAAAATAGCGTTTACTCTGAGAATTCAAGCTCTGTTTAACCTTCAAAAATACATAAGTGTAGGTGAGCATTTGGCCTGGTGGTTAAGATGCCCGTTAGGACACTGTCGTCTTGTGTCAGAGTGTCTGGCTCCGAGTTCTGACTTTGTCCAGATTTCAATGTCCTGCTAGCATGCACCATCTGAGGTAACCTGGGAATGGCTCTAGTGGTTGGGTCCCTGTCAGTCACATGAGAGGCCTGAATTGATTTCTTGACTTCAGTTTCAGCCTAGTCCAGTACTGGCTAAAGTGGGCATTTAGGGAATGATCCATCAGACATGAACTCTGTGTCTCTGTCTTTCTATATGTGTCTCTCTGCCTCTCAAATGCATAAATAAATACATAAATATAATTCAATGTATTAACAGAACAGAAGAGATATTTATGTTGATTTCAGTAGATGAAAAAATTACTTAAATATTCTACAGCCTGTCTTTTTTTAAAAGATTTATTTATTTTATTTGAAAGGCAGAGTTACACAGAGGGAGGGAAAGAGAGAGAGACAGAGAGAGAGAGAGAGAGACAGACAGAGAGAGAAGAAGTAGAAGCTTTCATCCACTGGTTTACTCTCCAAATGGTTGCAATGGCCAGGGCTAGGCCATATGGAAGCTAGGATCCAGGAGCTTCTTCCAGGTCTCCCACGTGGGTGCAGGGACCCAACCACTTGGGCCGCCTTCTGCTGCTTTCTCAGGTACATTAGCAGGGATCTGGATTCCAAGTGGAGCAGCCAGGACTCAAACCAGTGCCCGTATGGGATGTGGTTGCTGCAGTCAGTGGCTTAACTCACTAGCCAGAGCACCAGACTCTTGCAGCTAGTCTTATACAAACTCTTAACAGACTAGGAACTGAAGGACTCCTTCTTGACCAGATAAAAGTCATATAGGTAAAACCTACACCTGAAATAACATAAAATGATAAAATGTACATAAGATTGTGAAATGTCCACTTGTATAATGAAAAAAATGAAAAAATTCAGCACTTTCCTGTAGGTACTAGCTATTGAAATAGGTTACAAAAAGGAGGAAAACGGGAGAAAAATTAGAAAGTTTAGTTAAAAAGACTCCTGCTTCTCTAGTGAGACAGTGAGTTGGCTCAGGGGAGGCAGGACTTGTGCCTGCAGTGGTGTCTAAAGTACTCACACGTCTGCCTATATGATATGTCAGAATCTAATGATTATTAAGAGTCATTTAGCCTCAAATATTTTTTATTCCAAAGCAATCCTTTCTCATGGATTAAAGCCTTGCAAGAGGACTGTCCATTGCAGGTGGAATCCCAAGTACTATGATCAGTTTCTCTGGGTCTGCAGTACCATGGCCACACAGAGTGCAAGGATGATTCAGGAGCTTGGGGAGGTAGCCAGACTTCAGGGCACAGGCCCTTCCTGGGCTATTCTTTCTCTCAGATTAGGATTTCTGCTTGTGTCTTGATGATACAAAGTTCAAATGTGTTATTTTCTCCAAAATAAATTAGATGAGCTTGTTATGATGTCTCAGCTTTATTTCCCTTGAAGGAGGATGATTTCCATCGAAGGAGAGAGAGGTAAAAAGATCACAAAAGATCCATTGATCCTCTGGCATATAATAGATGATCAGCTCCTGAGGAAGCATTTGGAATTGGACTATAATAGGAATACTAAATAGTCTGAACTTGCTTACATACAGAGATTGCCTTTAGTTTTGTACGCATTGCTGTCTAAATGTACTCTTTCTTCTAGGTTATGAAGTTTCTTGATCACATTTAACCCTAAGCATAGGTTCACTTTGATCATTAAGCCTTGCCTTCAGTTCCAAACAAATCTTCAGTTCCATACTCACTTCAAATCTTTCCTCTATGCCCCCAACAACCACTGCCCAGCCTTCTGACTGCCAAGTCCAATTTCAGCCCAGTCTGTGACTCAGCTGCTGCTGTGTGCTGGAGATGGATCAAAGTCATAGCAAGAGCCTGTTGTCAACATCACTTTGTGACTATGAGTTCAGTATGGTCAGGATGGTGCATTACTCTTTATTTGTTTAATATTATGATTAGTGGTATATTATACCTGTGATTATAATGTAAATTGAAATTATATTTTTGCAAAAATTAAAGAAAAAAGAAAGGAAAGAAGGAGAGGGCTGGAGAGAGGGAGGGAGGGAAAGTTTGGTAGTCTGAAATCTGTTCTCTTTATATTAATAAAAAAAAAATCAGCCATGGAAAGTGGCAGCTGCCACAAATGAGCACTACATTTTTAAATCGGAAGATAAACTAAAACAAAAGTTACTGCAAACAAGCAAGATTAAAAGTTGTCTTAACAGAGATAAGCTGGCCTGACCCCAGGAGCATGCTCACTCCGTATAGCAGCCTGCATCTCAGAAGACCCTGTAGCGGCTGCACCAGAGCATAGCACACCAACCTGTGGGAAGTGAAATAACCGCAGGAGGGCCAACCACAAGACAGCTTGGGACTTCAGTGACCCAGGCTGTGGGGAGGAGGAGAAAGGCTGAACAAGGGGTAGGAACATACTCTCCCTGGAGTTATCCCTGGGCAGACAAATAGTCCCCGCTGTGCTGCCCCAATGGGCAGAGTGATTCCAGGGGATTAATGAGAAATTGACTGTTGAAATGGGTCCATGCTGTGGTGAGCTGGGCTGTGGGAATTGTTCAGGAATAGCAGCTTTGAAGTAGAATGCAGAGATCTGTGTTCAGAGCCTACTGTGGTAACAGCAGCAAATTTATCTATGACCAACAGATTTAGGGAGCACTTGTCATTCTGCCAACAGTAGGTTAAGCTCTTTTTTTTGTGTGTTATTTCGTTTGGCATTCTCATCCTTTCAATGAATCAAGTAGTATTATTTTCTCTGTTTTACACACGAGGAGATTGAGGCACAGGAAGGTTAAGTGGCTTGCACAAGTTCACACAGCTATTGAGTGGCATGATTAAGATTTGGCCCAATGTGGGCTCACTCCACTGGTATCACTTACCCACTAACCTCTCCTGCTCCCCTGGGTTAGTGGTTAGAGTTTCATGTCTTGAGTATGAATGAGATTTTCAGTTTCTGTGTGATCATAGACAAGTTGCTTAAAGTGCCAATGTTAGTAATAATTATGTTCACAGGGATGAAAAGAGGATGCTTACTTATTCCAGGTCCTACACTGTATTATTCATTTACCTGTTCATTCATCTATTCATCTTGGGATTTATTTACATATCAAATTATTTACTTATTCATAAAAATTTATTGGGCACTTACTATGTCCCAGGCTCTGAACTGAGCACTTTGTATATAGTTTCATCACTAATCAAAAGTGTACCAGGTTACAACTATGGCTAAGAAAAATGAAGTGGTTATATGTTTAATCAATGCCTGATTTCAAAGCCAATGTGCTTTTGCATGATAATATGATATTCAAACACAAAGCTTTGAGGTGATTATTCACATTTTTGTTGTTCTTATTATTCTAGGGATTGTGTTAAGGGAGGGCAGAAAGTGGAAGGGATCGCTCGTGGGTAAGGGCTCCATTAACATGGACAAGATAAGGAAAGCATCCAGAACGTCCCGACTATGAAAGGTGAGCATGATAGATGACAAGCTCCAGAGCCTTCTCCCAGCACTGTTGAGAGGTTGTTGGGGAAGTCAGAGGAAGGTGAGTTCCCCAAGCCATCTGTGTCTCTGCTAAATCAGTATCTGTCAGAGCCCAGCAAGCAAGAGAGAAATGCTTCAAGGAGGACAGACCTCTCAAGGTTCCCTGTAGTCTTCAGGTGAAGCCCTCAACCAGCAGGAATGCATTTTGCAAGGACCCACGAAAGGTAGCAGATGGGCAGCAGGCAGAATCATGGCTCCCTTTCTGCTTCCACAGTAGGATTTAAGTGTCAAGAAAGGGGAAAAGTGTCCAGGAAAATTGCCTCTCAAGACAGACATTGAGTGTCTGGTCTGGAAACGCGATTGGAGATTAGAAAGGCTGCTGGCAGGATATTTTGAGTCACAGAGATTCTCAGACAAGGTGAGGAGGCTTTGTTATGGCACAGGAAAATCTTTCACCATTTGAGGTGCAGGGTCCCTCCAAGGGTTCCATGGGAACATGCTTCCTCTACTGCCTTCCTCCTCCTTTCACTTCTTCTTGTCCTCTTTGCTTGCTTGTCCCAGGCAAGGTTTCTCAATACAGTGTTTGTGTTCTGCACAGCCTGGGGACTTCCCCAAAGTTGAGTGCATGGCTAAAGTTAGAACAAGTGAAGAGAGCAAAGAACTAAGAAGGCCCGATCATCATCCACACTGATCAACAAAGAAGTTCTACATTTTGTTTGTTTGATACAGGTATATTATGGGTTGTGGTGTAAAGTTTTGTCTGTAGAAAGCCATGTATCCTTCAACGTTCTTGTCCCAGAAACCTAGACGGATTATGTGCCAGATTTTTGTGTGTGTATGTGTGTGTGCATGTCTTACGTAGGTCATAGTTCCTAGAGGTACTTGACAAATAGTAGCCATTATTTATAGTGACACTTCACACCTGCTCAAGGAGCTTCTTTTGCTCAAGGACATAAGTATATTCCCTTTGCTGTTTCATGAGAAGCTGTGATAGGATGAGTTCATGCCTCCCACTCCTTGCTCTGCTTCCAGAAGTTGTACATTCCTGCTTGCCCTTTGGAATCTGGAATTCAAGTGGAGCCTCCCTCATTTCTCAAGCAGGCAGCATATGATGACTATGGATGCCCAACTGCCTTGCGAATTGTAAAAGGCTGTAAAAATATTTGATGTTGTTATCATTGTTGTATTTTAAGAGGAAATGGAGTCACAATGAGTATTACTAGTGGGGATTTGGAATAATTCCCTGGAGCTGACAGGCTAGTTCTAAAGAGCAGCATGTGTTCCCCAAACATTGGTTTGGGACACTGAGGGAGATGCAAAGAAGCCGCGTGATGTGATCATTGCCTAAAGGGAGCTCACCATAAAGCCCCAATTAACCAAACTCTATTTGCTTATGGCTGCAATTAAAATAGAATAGCATCTTTATTTCCATTACATTTTTATGAGGAAAGTAAATGGCAAGGAGACAAGATTATATCAAATATTTATTATTTTCATTTTTGTCGGCGTTTATTTTGCAGGAATGGGTTTAGGATATGTCCTGTGGTTGTTGAGTATACATTTATGAGTCTGTACCAGCTACTGTACAGGCAATGTGAGGAGGGCTAAAGGGAGAGGGGAAGGGAAGGAGTTAATTCCCATCTATGCACTGTTGCAGAAGCAATTGCAAACATGCAGGAAGACACCTACAGCGCAGAGTAATAACAAGTGACATATGGGGAGGCACAGTGCTCCCAGGGAAGCTAAACGGAGCACTTTCCTCCTGGCTGCAGCATGTCAGAACATGGCAGTCCTGCATTTATACATTCCTGACTGAAAACTGATATTTCCACTGGTACAAGCTACAGACCTGGGCAAAATGGTGAGATGAGTTTCTTATATTTTTAAATTTTCCCCCTTTCCTCCTTTTTCATTGCTCACAAGCACCAGTACCATTGTGCTCTCCGTCCTTTCTCCTCTAACTCAAAAATAACCTCAGCTCCTTTGGAGATAGTCATTAATTAATTAATTGAACAAATAACCATCAAATATTTGCTCTGTGCCAAGTACTGGGTTCTATTTTCAATCATCAACATCAGGAAACACCAGAGAATTTGATGGACAAGTTTCTCCCAACAGACCTTTTTTCTTCCAACTCTGGGCTTAAAAAAATAATCCCCAAAAACCTTCCTTAAAGAAATGAGTCTAATTTCCTGGCTACGCACAGCAATTGAATCAGTGCTATTAAGTTTGCTAACCAAACAACATTCCAGGAGTGTTTCATTTCATTAAACTGTTATTCCAGTTTGGAAAGCATTGGGGTAAGGTGAAGGGAGCAGATAAAAAAACTGCAGGAGAGAATTTGAATCAGTTCTTTTTTTCAGTTTCCAGGATTTCCCCTGATGAGATAGTTATAAACCACTAGCTTTCAGGAGTGATGGGGAGGAAGGCTTAGCAAGGTAATTCTGACATTGCAGTGGCCCAATTGAAGCACATTTCCACCATGGGATTTATTATGTCAAAGCTGGGTGACTGATCATTCTGCTCTTGTAGCAACTGTTTGTTAGCTTCCTTCTGAGCTACAGGTCAGGGCACACTCTAAACAGTAGGAGGAATATGAATTCTGGCAGAGACTGTGGGTTCCACAGGGTATCCAAATCTTTAAAGGAACAGATGAATATTTGCATAGCCTTCCACGTGGAAGACAGCAGGCAGTGTTAATTTTTAAATTTATTTCCCCCCAGAGTAAATAGCTCTTGGTCCTGCAGACAATGAGGGTTCAGTAAAATGATTTAGGAGTCTGGAGATAACAAAAGCCTATCCAAATGTTCTGCAGGTGAAATGAAAACAAACATCCAGGAAAGGACTTTTTTGGCCACTATAATTAAGTGAATGAATGATAGAAATAAAGATTTGCATTGTAACTTTAGGGAATGGTGTTAGAAAATCTGAGTTTTCTGAGTTGCCATTTTATTTTGATATATAATTCCATTGTCCATTTAATTCAATAAAATTATAATAATAGAGCTTTAATTACCTACAAAGACATGGCCGGGGATATTTCCTAGCTATAGTTTGGAAATTATATCAGATTTTAAAAATAGAATAATTAATCATGAGATTATTCTGCAGTTTTGGCTGCTATGTGTTATTTTTTTGGAGGTTGTATTCTACTTTAGCTTTCATTTTCAAATAAATTTTAGTGTGTATATTTGAGGTTTAAAACATGATGTCATGGGTACTTGTAGATGGTAAAACAAATGAACATTTTTTGTTATCTCAGTTACATTTTTGTGACAAGAACAGATAAAATCTACTTATTTTTAAAACTCCTTCATACAATAACATTTTATTAATTATAGCTTGAATGGTCTACCTAGGATCTCTAGACTTGTTTATCTATACAGAGATAGATAAAGCAGTGGTTACCAGGAGTGGAAGAGTAGGTGGAGAGAAAATGAGATGCAGTTCAAAGGATATGCTAACCTCTAACCTAGAACATTTTAATCTAGTATATCACTGTCAGTTGAGAAAGAAAGCCCCATCAACAACATTATGCAAATATTAACAACTAGCTGTTGAATAATGATTTATCATTTATAATATATGTGTATATGCTTATATCTAATCCTCTCAGCAAAAATATAAGAAAAATATTATATACTGAGCTCACACACTTGAGGGCAGAACTGGAGTATAAACTTCTTGTTACTGCTCTTTCTATTATGTTGCCTTATAAAGTTGAGGATGAGTAGACCTGACTCCAATAAGAAGGCTTTCAGAATTCTGACTTACAGAATTGCAAAGAAACTTAGTGATCCTATATCCAAAACTCCCTTAGAAAGATGAAGATGACTAGAATTGCTACCTATGTATCTAGTGGTAAAGCCTGGTCTTCTAGCAAAGCTTGTTGACATTTGGGTTCATGTTCTTCCTCATTGCACTGATTCATGCAATGCACATGAATTCATTACTATGTACATGAATTTTCCTGCTCCCAATTCATGTGTACAGCAATATATGGGTATGTACTCATGTGCATCTGTTTATTATTTATTTTAATTTCTGCATGTTTTACTTCTCATTCAGTTGCTTTTTGGAAGCCCAGAGAATATTTTCCAGTGGAAAATAGGCTGAGAAAATTGGCACTTTCTATTATTAGAATGCTACAAACTTAGGTGTTGTATTCTGACTGGTATTACTTTCCTGTTTTGGCTGAAGAAATGAAATACCAGGGTTCTCAGTAAATTCTGCAGTTTTTTCTGCCCCATTAGATCTTACGTCCCTCTTCAACTTTTTAGTTTTTATTCTGAATAAATTTCTATTATTTTGTATAATCTGTGTTGGATGTCAGATTTGTGTCAGTGGTTATTGTAAAAATAATACATGTGAGAAAATGGACCAATTTGTGGATTAAAGAAAAAAAAAACCATGCACTCTCTCTCTGTTTTTGGTGCACGGTCAGTTTGAACCCATACCAATAACCTTCTTTTCTGAGCCAAGTGAATCAATAAGTTAGTCAAGGTGGCCACATCGATTTATTGGAGTGGACGTGTTTCAATGTCAATTTGAATTTAGAAAGGGTTGCTGCCCTGTGCTTTTGAAAGACACATTGTGTAATTTGTTATGCTTGGTCTTGCAGAGGTTTTAAAGAGATCTAGGATGAAGCTATGATTTCTATCATAGGCTGTGGTTCCTTGGGGTGCTGAGAAGCACTGCACCTTCTGATTATTTCAACTGAATAAAAAACTAGTAGCCACACACCTGTAGGATGGGTTCACCATATATGCCTGCAGATTTTTCCTAAGCCAGCTTTGTCAGGGAAGAATTCGTGAATTTCTGGCAGTTGCTAACCTTGGGCCTTAGTGGTACTGCTCAGAAAAATGAGTGGAGCTATGCTCTGAACAGTACCATTTAGAGAATGAGCCCCGGAGAAAGAGAAAGAGACATGGAATTGGGGAGATCAATGAAAAAAGAGAGAGACAGATACAGTTTGGAGAAACTGCAGAGGAATTTAGACAAAATTGGAGAGTAAGATAGTAGCAGGATATGAGGGTAGGAGAAAAAGAACTGAGGAAAAGAGGATTTTAAGATTTGCTGTGTATTGCAAATGACTCTCCTTTGACATCTCTCATGGAGACTTCAAATATGATTTAAATTGTTTTTAACAGGTAATTTTTTAGATTTCAAATCTAGCATTGTCACTGGATGGACCACTAAGTGCACAGTTTACAAAAAATCACAGCCAATGTATCTATCTATCTATCTATCTATCTACTTTTGTGATTAATAAAATAAATTCCATTAAAATAATAGTTTTACATATTATACATTTGCTTAATCAGTGCATATTGTACTTCTATCATGAGTGGAGTGCAATGATTTTTTCTTTATCTTGAAAAAAGTCCTCATACTCAAACAAGTGAAAATGAACTATAATAATAATGAAAAGATCTATAAATCTGCAAAATCTTATGTGAATGCAAAGACTTCTATTGTAGTCTTGATAATATGAGACTTGGTTAGAGTAACTTCAAATGACAGGACCTGTATATAAGAAAATTGTTTCTTTAATGCTAGTTAGCAAATAAAAACTATGAAATGGGCATAAAATACCAAGGAAGGAAGGAGACTTTCTTTTTAGGGGTGGTTGGGACTGGCTTCAGATTGATGAGAACTGAGGTTGCCTTTCAAGTATATGGTTGATGGAGAGGGATGGTCTAGGAAGAAAGGCGTTAGCATAGGTGGAGAAACTTATGTATAAGAATCATCATTGTCACCATTTGGACTAGTTGGATCTCAATAAAGTTGCAATATCTTCAGCAGAAATGACTGTCATGATCAGACAATGCAGGTCTCCACTGCTGAGAAGTTGCAGCTGTCAAAAGTACAGCCTGAATGTTGGTGAGTATTGGTGCAACTAGAGCTCATATGCTTCTCAGAGAAGGGGGCAGAAAGAGGTATCAGTAAGTTGGAATTACTGTGAAATACTCATATGCTCAAATGTAGTGAAGTTTAAAATATTCAGGTCTCATGTTATGTAATTCCACCCACATTTCCAGAAAACACATACAAGACTGTCTATTGCTATATTGATGGTGATACTGAAAAGGTGGAAATAATTCGAAAGTCCATCAAGATATGTGAATTTTCTTTTTTTCTCCAATGGAATACATATAGCAATGAAAATGAACTAAAACTACTCATCAGTATGATTAATTAAACCTCTATAATATAGCATATAATGAAAAAAGTGAATGCAAATTTGTGTATACAATGTGGCATTTTATCTGTAAAATCTGAATGCATGGAAACAGTACAACATATTGTTTGTGCAGGTAAATCTATAAATAAATGATCTGTAGATCCTGAAGTGCTTGAAACAGACCAACTATTTTGAAGAGGTCTAAAGTGAGCTGGGATCAGGAAGGAGTACCTGAAATACCTCAACTCAATTTAAAAAGAAACCTCCCCAAGTATGTGAATTTGATATATGGGTTCTCTATTCTTTGGCATATGGTTGAAATAATTAATAATATAAACTGAGAAGGAAATAAAATAATGCAAAATTATTATTAAAAATAAAATATCCTTTTCTTGTTTCTCTTCTTCAGAGGCCACCTAGCTGAAATTCTTTTCATGTTAATGTCCATATGTTACAATAATATGCTTTCATACCTATTAATTTCTTTATGAAATTCAGACAACTATTGTCCTCCTAACTGGATGATGTTTAGCCTTCTCAACCCCAGGTCTACTGTGTCCATCCTTGAAAAATAGTTCTTGCAATATGGTATTAAATAATTATCCAGTGTTACTTTATTATGACCATTTAAATTTTTTTATGGTGAGCCTTGTAATAGCATTCGTTTGTGGGAGTACCATCCTTCCTTTTCTATTATCTCAGTAGTTACTCATTGAGTAGTTTTTAGTTTACTGATTTTCTATCTATCTATTGATAATTTTTCTCAGTTTTCTCAACAGATTCATAAATTTCCCAAAAGCTCTGATGGGCAAAATAACCAGTTTCTGTATTTCTCTGGAGACCCCTTTTCCTCTGCAACTTGTATCTTCCTCTTCCAATGCAAACTCATTTCTCTTTTAGCCTATTTTGTACTTCTTTTACAGAGTCCTTTCTTTGTCTAAGTTTCGCATTAGAATTTTTGTTTCCTGAACCCACTATTTTTCTTCTAGATTTGTACTCCTGATTTTGTGGGGGAAGAATCTTTAAGAACTTTCTGGAAAATGTTACTGCAGAGTTAATGTTGTTGAGATCTTACTTGTTTGATGGGATGGCTGGATAGAGTTTTGAACATAGTTCTCAAAAATCTTAGAATTTTCCATGTTTGTTGTTGATTATCCACTGCAGTTTTGATTTCCAGTTTGTATCTGTGGGAATCATTTTTCCTTCCGGAAAGATTTTAGGATTTTGTCATTGCTTTTATTGCTTTTAGCTTTTCAAGGGTTGTTACTTGATATGGACACCTTTAATTTTGTGGAATACTTTGAAATCTTTTTTGCTTCAAAGAAAATTTTCATGTGTTAATATTATTTTAAAAATAATTCCTTCTCTTCTATTTCCTCTTACTTTATGACTTCTCTTAATTGGATATTGAATATCATAGATTAATATTATGATTTATTAACTTTTTTTCTATTGTCCATTACTCTTTCATTTTGTTCCCTTTTCTGGCATTGTCTTAACTTTTGTGTTCCAATAAGTGTGTTGAACTTTCATTTCTGACATGATTTTTTTTTTTTTGACAGGCAGAGTGGATAGTGAGAGAGAGACAGAGAGAAAGGTCTTCCTTTTTGCCGTTGGTTCACCCTCCAATGGCCGCTGCGGCCGGCGCATCTTGCTGATCCGAAGCCAGGAGCCAAGTGCTTCTCCTGGTCTCCCATGAGGGTGCAGGGCCCAAGCACTTGGGCCATCCTCCACTGCCTTCCTGGGCCATAGCAGAGAGCTGGCCTGGAAGAGGGGCAACCGGGATAGAATCTGGCGCCCCAACCGGGACTAGAACCTGGTGTGCCGGCACCGCAAGGCGGATGATTAGCCTGTTAAGCCACAGCGCCGGCCTCTGACATGAATTTTTTAATTTCCCAAAGTTACCTTTAGTTTTGTGGCATTTTTGGGTATCTTTTATTTGTTTCAGGCATGCAATGTCTTATTTTATGTCTCAGAGGAAAGCAATTTTTCTCATTCTTTCTAATTGTGTTATTTTTCTATGACTTCAGTGTATATTTCTCTTCCTTTTCTTCATGTTAATGACTAATGATATAATTGCTAATGCTCCTATGTAAGAGTGAGGCACTTAAGGGCTGACTGAAGGTTTGCCAGAGTGAGAAATACTTGCAAACTAGTGGGCTTCACAGATACAGTGGATGGCTGGACAGTGAGCTGGCTTTAGTCGGGGACCCCCAACAACTAGTATCAGAGATCTTTTCCTTGGGATTGTTTGAGCCAGGATCTGGCTTCAGATCACTAGAGGGAGTCAGTGAGCTGACTAGCATTTGACCCTGGTTCAGTCCCAGTGCTCCGTGTTGCTTGTTGCTGATGTCTGTAGATTGATTTACTATGGCCTAGTTTGTCTAAACTGTGAAACTCATTCCCCTTCTTGTGTGGGAACTTACTTGCCAACTGAGTAGGGTAAATGAGTGTACTGTGTGTCTTGTTTTCAAGGTTTGTGCCTTACCAGAAGCCTTCCCTAAAACTTACTGTCTCTAATTCTTGAGCCTCCCCTAGTCTGGGTTTTAGCTGCACTACACTTATAATTCCATACATATCCTCTGGTTGTCAGTCACCATTCCTCTGCCAGCATTAGTTTGTCATAAAAAGTAAGTTAACAAGGATTTGACATCTCTCATTAGCCATTCTCTTCTTACCTTTTATTTGTGCTTGCAGGGATTACACCATTTTCTTCTTTTGTTTTCATTTTAGGGGGTTCCTAAAGGGAATGGCGATGAGTTTATGTGTTTAAAAATAGATGTGAATAAGAGTAGGACAGTTTACCTAACCTCTGTTTTGATTTATTCATGTATAGGGTAGAAATAATACAGTACCTGATATGGTGAGAATTTAATTAGTTATACGTGTGTAAAGTATTTAGAATAGTCTTACCACATGGGAAGGTCTCAGTAAGTGCTTGCCATTGTTATTTATTAGTATTATTCAATATGACAGAGGTTTTCTACTTGTTTCTTTGTATCTCTCTTGGATAAACAAACAACAAACAATAAGCAAAACAAAAAGAAACAATATACCTTGATTTAGAGCACTTGGCAGAAAGCCAGAACAGTACAGGACACACAGCAGATTCTCCATTAATATTTGCTCTTTATATATCTGTGCCCTTATTTCTGTCCTCAGATTCTGAGTAGCTGGGTTTATTTAGCCTATAGAACTCAATTCAGTACTTATCATACTAGCTATTCCTATGGAGTAGAACTAAGCTGAATTTGTACTGGAACCTCTTTTGGGAAACAAATGCACTACAAACCTTGATTAAGACATCAATGAGTTGAGTTAAAACAGAATTATCTAACCAAAATTTTACTAATGTTGCTTCAAAAATCAAAACACTTTGTGGGAGCATTTGTTTTAGTTTGTTTCTATTCCATGAATGTCATGAAATAATTTAGTCAGCAAAGCATTGCATTGTGCATGCTGTGGTTCTTTGTTTCATGCATCTCTTTGTGTGGATTTGTTTCATTGCTGCTTGCCTATCATGTTGGACGTTTCTTTCACATTTAATCTCTTTAGCAAATTTGATTATGTGACATTGCTGAAATGTGTACTTTTAAGCTTTTCTGATTTGGAGTAAGAAGTCAGGATTCCATCTTCCCTACTCTTAGGGGTAGCTCTGTTTTTAGTCCCAGATTGGTACCCCCAAAATACTACTTTGTTCTGAGTATTCTCCAGAGCAATCTTTGAATCTAGAGTCTAGGAAGGGAGACGGATGCAGCCAGGGTCAACGTGGATCCTACTTTGAAGACTTCGATTAGAATCTTTACTATGAGAACAGACAACCCAAGGATGTGAGCTCTGTATTCTCAGAGAGGAATCAATGAATGAAAGGAACTTGGTGCTGTGTGCCAATACAAGAGTGGTGTCAGGGGATGATTGTGGACTAGTCCATATTTCCTGGACCAAACATGAATGCATGCCTTTTGCATCCCATTTTCAATTCAGGTTGACACCCCCAGTCTCAAAATCTCAAATCTGAAATGCTCCAATGTCCAAACTTTTTGTGACTAACATGATGCCACAATTAAACAGTTCCACACTTGACCTCATGTGATGCGCAGCAGTCAAATGCAGGTCCATAGCACATAATTCCTTCTGTCCCCAAAGGAAGAAGACTTTTTCCAGCCTCTTTAGTTGAAAACATAAACTTTCTTTCATGTGATAAATTATTAAAAATATTATGTAAAAATACCTTTGATGTAGGTAGGCATAAAGGTTAAATTGATTAGGTTTGTGAGCTGGAAGGCCACGCCTTCACCACGCACCTGTGTGACCTCATGCCCCTATCTCCACACCTGTGCACACATCAGCCAATCAGGTTAATTAACCACTCCCCTTTGAAAGCAGATTTAAAGCCTGGGACATGGTGTGCCCTTCCCCCTAACTTTCCTTGGCCTTTTGCCAGTATTGGACTTGCTGTGGCTCTGCGCCTCCAGGGTGCGTGGCCTTCTGGCCACCCCACCCCGTGCTTCCTGGCCTAGATGCTCCTCCTCGCGGCTGGTTCCTGGTACTCAGTAAGAACCCAGATTTACCTCTCCTTTACACAGGGCCCTCATTCTCCTATGCATCTGCTGCCTCATTCAATTTTGCCGATATTCAGAATTCTTCTCTGAATATTAGGCAAGAACCCACATGGGCTTATTAATATTGGGAATTTATTAATAAGCACACGGTGATATCATATGGCACCCCAGATGGGACTTTTGGGGAACTTTCAGGGAGCCACATTGTGATATCATATTTTGGGGGGGGGGCAATCCCGATATCACCTGAGGCTATGTTTATAAACTATATATGAAACATAAATAAATTTTGTGTTTAGATTTGGCTCCCATACCCAGGATACCTAATTAGGTATAAGTGATTCTTCCAAATTTTGAAAACTTATGAAATTCAAAATGCTTCCATTCCAAAGCATTTCAAGTATGGGATACTCAATTTATATCCATATAAAACATAAACCAAGAAGTAAAGTTATCATTCCATAGTTAATTTCAAAATGTTTGGAAACTTGCCTGGGTATTTTTTTTCAGTTCTTACATAACTGTATTTGAAAGCTGTTTTAAATTGGTTTGGTTCATAGTCCTCTTGTCTTGACTCCTTGTCATGTCAAATTAGCTTTAAGGCAGCTCAAGTGATGGTGAAGAAGCTCATATTTGAAAGCAAGTAAAAAAATTATAGTGATTAGATTATTACAGTGTCCCAATCCAACCCTTTCACCCACCAGCATTTGAGATAAGGGTGCTCTTCTGCATAGGGAATAGTTTTATTTCTAGGCTCAAATATCTCTGAGCAAATCATTTCCATGAAATGGGGACCAATATGTCCTAGACAGTCTGGGAACACATATATCCTAATTGAAGGCCCCTTTCTTTTAATAAAGGAATGCCTTTTGGCCCGCAAGAAATAAGCCCTCAATCAGACTAAAAATTACATTAGAGGAACACCATCCTTCTCATGAGTCTGTAATTCTTACCCACCATAAACAGTAAAACACTAGAAGTACTGCTTTGGCCATGGTATCAGCCTTATAGAAAACTGGTAAAAGTCAATGTCTCCTGGACTTGCTTAGCTACTTTGAAAGAGTAAGCTGAAACTCTGAGCAATAAGGCTATAGTGATGTGCTCACAAAGCTATAAAAATGTATTTATATTCCTTAAGAAGTTATGCATATATTTGGCACTTACTGTTTTTCTAAGATGACATCAAACATAAGTCATGGCACTTTGCATAACAGTGCTTCCATCAACCATTAGTAGTGGTGTGAGGATGGCATACAAGAAGAAATCTCTGCTCATCACAAAATCAGCTAGCCATAAGTTGTAGCATTCTTGAGCTCAAAGGGAAGACTGGCCTACTGTTATAGCTGAGAGTAAAAGAATTGCTAGCTTTTGAAGATTCTAAAGGGACCTGAAGTGAGTTACAAACCTAATCACAGAAGCAGAGAAAGTAATATTCCAGTTGGTTTTTTCAGTTGGGCCCAAACTGGAAAAACCAAAGTCCAGGATTTACTGGAAATTTTAGAGACCAGATTGTTTGAAACTTTGATTTTTTGAATGCCTGTCAAGAATGCCAAGAAGGCTCAAAATCCAGAATATCTGGTTGAAATAAGATTTCTTAAAATCATGACATAACATAGACCAAATTTGATCATTGTTACAAGGTGATTATTCAAATTTTTGAAAAAAGCACTGAAAAAATCGAAGGACCTATGTCTCTCATCTTCTAGAGACACCAACTAATCAGTCTATTTGGAGTATATTAGAAGGACTGTCAAGATGTGATGTGGTACCAGACTTTAAGTTTCTATAATGGAAAATGCTATTAATACAAATGTTTGAGAATTAAAAAGTCTAATGATCTTGTGTTTCTAGACATGATAGTTATCTTAATGAGAAAGCCCCAGAGGCTTAAAGGGTTAAATACTTGTAAAATCCTACAGGTGCTTTCAAAAATACTGTGAAGTAAGCAAGTGCCTCTTGTTGGTTGATGAGTTTAACATTTTAAACATGGCGACTTAAAGTCTTTTGTCATCCACAGTTATATATGATCTGCTGCTCATAAAACTAAAGCGTTGTTGGTTCTGTGTTTAGCTGTCCTCCTATAGGTTCCTATGGACTTTTTCCAGCCACTTTTATTGTATTCAGTACTTTGGGATGGCTCTGTAAACAGATGAAGCCAATAATGTATTAACAGTACCAACTGAGAGAAAGTATGGTTAACTGAGGTTACTAAAAAGAAAAAGCAATTCAAATCAATTGGCAATCTACAAAAAGAGTTAAAGATTTTAAAAGCTAGTATTAAAATTGCTATATTGGTCTATTATGCTATATTATATGTGTGTACATATTGTATGTCCACATGGGGAAATTTTATTAAGAGTTTTATTTTAAATGGCTTATAGAGAAGATTGTCCATAAATTTAAGCTGCTAAAATCAATCAAAGATACATTTTCATTTGTGGGACCTGAATCTGTGTATCATATGTTTTAGACTTGTTGGTAGAAAGAAACTAAAAACATTTTAGATGGTTGTGCTTAAGTTTACTGGCTAAACAAACTACACCATGTTAGATATTTAAGAGGTGTTTTCAAATACATGATTCTTAAAATTTATAGAAGGCATTGAACCTTCTGGTAAATGTTTTCTTAAGTTGTTATCTAATGGTTGAAACGGTTTGCTAAGTATTCATGTGATATAGCTATTGTCAGCAAGCGATCTAGGACTTGCTCCCTCATTTCTCTATTCTAAGCCCAACTTGTTCTTTCATTTCTCTATTCTCTTCAAGGTAGGAAACTAATTCTATTATGAAGGAATCTGTAGGATGCACAATTTAATCTTTAGACCTTATAAAAGAGATGGCTAACATTTTTCTGCAATAGCATAGCCAAAATAAGAACTTAAATAATAATCTCATAGCTAGATTCACTTCGCCATCAGCGAAGTATACAGTAAGTAGAAATAACCTCCCTTTCAGACCAAAGGGAAAGAAAGTGTTAAAGTGAGAATATAATTTTCCTCATGGGCATTGTCTACCTTAGAAAAACTACTACAGAACATGCCTGTGACTATAGACTTGTAGTTCAGGCCACCGAAGATTAGAGATGGGAAACGGGCACTCCCTTGACTTGCATCCTCTGGTCTGCTTTAACACAAACCAGGAGGAAAAGAAAGCTCGGCATCAGAAGCAATGGGTGGCAGGCCTATTAATGGCTGATCTGTACAGTGATCTGCCCTCAAGGAGACCCAACAGGCCAGTCCACTGCAGTGGCTTTCAAGGTGGTAAGCCTGGGCTTCAGCAGAAGTCAGCTTGTGAAGAGCCCTGGCAGCTCTGCCAAGAGTTGGATCACTGGAAATGGACCTGCCCTGGAGTCGAAGGATGCCCAGGTCAGAGCCACAGATCTTATTAGCTCTAAGCTGAAAAGCCCTTCACTCAGCCCAACTTCCAAAGTGACCACTGCAGCTGAGGGGATGGTCAAGTAGGGTCAACAACATTGCAGGCAGAACTGTAAATTTCTTGTTAGAGATGCCACCTGCCTTTACCTGGCCAGCTCTCCTCCCAGGCCAGCCAAGTAATGAAAGTCAACAGAGTGCCTTCCCCTAGGAGGTTCACACCTCCCTTAGGATATACCCCATGTGAAGAGATAGATAGGTCTGGGCCTCTGAATTTACAAGGCCTAGAGCCCAACAGATTATTATCAAGCCCCTTCTGTCAGGGTCTATTTGCCTCTCAATCAGAAAACTTAATTGTAGCTTAGACAGCACCTTTCTTAGCTCCTCTAATAATGACTCTGTCCTTTGTTCTAGGCCCTGTCTAGTGCACTTGGGCCTCATTCCTTTGTAATCATAACCTCTACTCTACCACCAATGGCTCTACTCCCAACCTGTGTGTACTGATGGTCCTCTTCCCCACTTAATGCTGTATAATTGTTCAAACCTGGTAAATGCCACTCTTAGGATCATTGGTTACTATCCTCACTCTGTCTTTTATGACCTTGTCTAAATATGATCAGAGTCGGAGAACTTGGAAGGCTTCCATAGCCTTGGCAACTCATGACGACAGCCTAGGATGGTTACTGGCGCCATAAACTGGAGTGTCAATTTGTTGGGTCAACAACAGGAGCCACTGTGCACTTGCTCCTCATGTGGGATCTCTGTCCTTAATATGCTGTACATTTTGATTTAATGCTATAACTAGTACTCAAACAGTATGTTTCACTTTGTGTTTCTATGTGGGTGCAAACTGTTGAAATCTTTATACTAAATTGATCTTCTGTATATAAAGAGAATTGAAAATGAATCTTGATGCAAATGGAAGGGGAGAGGGAGCGGGAGAGGGGAGGGTTGCGGGTGGGAGGGAAGTAAAAAAAAAAAAAAAAAAAAGAAAGTAATATTCCATGACTTCAACCAAAGATGAAGCCAAATGTGCTCTCATTTATTTTTGTACTGTTTTCTTCAAATATTGGATGTCCTTAAATTTCCTTAATATTTTTGAACAAAGCTAAAAATGATTGGTGTGTGGGATTTATTCATACTTTCTTCTGATCTAAGGGAGTTGAACACTACATGCTAAGTATAAACTGCTAAGAAATACGGGTAGGGAGGGAGGTATCACAATGCTCCTAAATCTGTATATATGACGTACATGACATTTTTTCACCTTAAAAAAAGAAAAAAATTATCAAAAATACATCTAATGAAGATTCTTAATGGTATTGAAGATTAAACTAATGCCTGTACAGCCCTTTTGTAGGTCTGTAATATTTTAGAATCTCTTTCAATGCTAAGCAATTCCTCAGTCTCTAGAATGACTAGAGTTTATTTTTACTTACTATATTTTCAATAAGAAATATTTCATTCTTCATGTTTAAAAAAATCATTGGTGGTAATAAAAAAGTAAGATACTTTCTGGATTCCTATGGGTGAAGAATTTACTCTGTAACATAAGGAAAGTCAAGCAGCAGCATCTTTCTTCTTTGAATGAGGCTTATTTATGCCAATATTCAAAGATTATTCCATGATTCCATGGAATCTGCATACACCAGGAACATTTGTACATAACATCAATATTCCTAATCAATGTGACACTTGAATTAAGCAAATTTATTCAGTGCAAACATGACCTTGAGTTAAAGTAATATTTTAATGTTGTGCTAAGGAATTTTACCTACTTGGAAGAATTCTAATTAGTTCATGGTGAGACACTTAGTTTGGTTCATTGACTTGTCATTGTTCAGAAAATAATTGATGCTGTTTGATGTCATATCAAAGGTCTCACTTTAAAGAATCATTTTGATGAACAGACAACTAAGTATACTTCAAAATGGAATAAGAAAGGATGAAGTTCTCAGTTCTTGCTCATCAATGAATGAAATCTAAACATACTAAAGATATGACACTTTCATTATTCAAAAGTACATCTTTGATAGAGATCCCAGCACTTTCTAGCTCTTTCCTCTTTATCTTCTGGATATTTGCAATAAACAGCTATTTGACCGGTGCTGTGGCTTAACAGGCTAATCCTCCGCCTTGCGGCACCAGCACACCAGGTTCTAGTCCCCGTTGGGGTGCCCGATTCTGTCCTGGTTGCCCCTCTTCCAGGCCAGCTCTCTGCTATGGCCCAGGAAGGCAGTGGAGGATGGCCCAAGTGCTTGGGCCCTGCACCCCATGGGAGACCAGGAGAAGCACCTGGCTCCTGGCTACGGATCTGCGAGATGCGCTGGCCGCAGTGGCCATTGGAGGGTGAACCAACGGCAAAAAGGAAGACCTTTCTCTCTGTCTCTCTCTCACTATCCACTCTGCCTGTCAAAACAAAACAAAACAAAACAAAACAAAACAAAATGAAAGAACAACAACAACAAAACAGCTATTTAAAAAGGAGTCTGTAGTCTTATTGTAACATTTAGCCTCTTCTTTCATTCAAAAATGTTGATTTAATACCTACCAGGGGGTTTTTAATACTTGCAGCAGAATAGCTATAGCGTCTACCCTGATCTCCATAGGCTTTTTTTAATTTTAATTTTTTTATTTATTAAACTTTTATTTAATGAATATAAATTTCCAAAGTACAGCTTATGGGTTACAATGGCTTCCCCCATCCCGTAACTTCCCTCCCACCCGCAACCCTCCCCTTTCCCGCTCCCTCTCCCCTTCCATTCACATCAAGATTCATTTTCAATTCTCTTTATATACAGAAGATCAGTTTAGTATATATTAGGTAAAGATTTCAACAGTTTACCCCCATATAGCAACATAAAGTGAAAAAAATACCGTTGGAGTACTAGTTATAGCATTAAATAACAGTGTACAGCGCATTAAAGACAGAGATCCTACATAATATTTTTTAAAAAAATTAATTTTCTATGCCATTTCCAATTTAACACCAGGTTTTTTTTTTCATTTCCAATTATCTTTATATACAGAAGATCGATTCAGTATATAATTAGTAAAGACCTCATCAGTTTGTACCCACGCAGAAACACAAAGGGTAAAAATACTGTTTTAGTACTAGTTATAGCATCACTTCACATTAGACAACACATTAAGGACAGATCCCACATGGGATGTAAGTACACAGTGACTCCTGCTGCTGAGTTAACAATTTGACACTCCTGTTCATGGCATCAGTAATCTCCCTAGGCTCTAGTCATGAGTTGTCAGGGCTATGGAAGCCTTTAGAGTTCGCAGACTTTGATCTTATTCCGATAGGGTCATAGTCAAAGTGGAAGTTCTCTCCTCCCTTCAGAGAAGGTACCTCCTTCTTTGATGGCCCCGTTCTTTCCACTGGGATCTCACTCACAGAGATCTTTCATTTAGGGTTTTTTTTTTTTTTTTTTTCCCATGGTATCTTGGCTTTCCATGCCTACAATACTCTCATGGGCTCTTCTGACAGATCCGAATGCCTTAAGGGCTGATTCTGAGGCCAGAGTGTTGTTTAGGACATCTGCCATTCTATGAGTCTGCTGTGTATCCCGCTTCCCATGTTGGATCCTTCTCTCCCTTTTTTTTTTATCAGTTAGTATTAGCAGACATTAATCTTGCTTGTGTGATTCCTTTGACTCTTAGACCTATCAGAGCCATCAATTGTGAGCTGAAATTGATCACTTGGACTAGTGAGATGGCATTGGTACATGCCACCTTGATGGGATTGTATTGGAATCCCCTGGCACATTTCTTTTTTTTTTTTTTTCATTTTCAATTCTCTTTATATACAGAAGATCGATTTAGTATAAAAATTTCAACAGTTTGCACCCACATAGCAACACAAAGTAAAACATACTGTTTGAGTACTAGTTATAGCATTAAATCAAAATGGACAGCACATTAAGGACAGAGATCCCACATGAGGAGCAAGTGCACAGTGGCTCCTGTTGTTGACCCAACAAATTGACACTCTAGTTTATGGCGCCAGTAACCATCCTAGGCTGTCGTCATGAGTTGCTAAGGCTATGGAAGCCTTCCAAGTTTGCCGACTCTGATCATATTTAGACAAGGTCATAAAAGACAGGGTGAGGATAGTAACCAATGATCCTAAGAGTGGCATTTACCAGGTTTGAACAATTATACAGCATTAAGTGGGGAAGAGGACCATCAGTACACACAGGTTGGGAGTAGAGCCATTGGTGGTAGAGTAGAGGTTATGATTACGAAAGAATGAGGCCCAAGTGCTGTAGACAGGGTCTAGAACAAAGGACAGAGTCATTATTAGAGGAGCTAAGAAAGGTGCTGTCTAAGATACAATTAAGTTTTCTGATTGAGAGGCAAATAGAACCTGATAGAAGGGGCTTGATAATAATCTGGTGGGCTTTAGGCCTTGTAAATTCAGAGGCCCAGACCTATCTATCTCTTCACATGGGGTATATCCTAAGGGAGGTGTGAACCTCCTAGGGGAAGGCACTCTGTTGACTTTCATTACTTGGCTGGCCTGGGAGGAGAGCTGGCCAGGTAAAGGCAGGTGGCATCTCTAACAAGAAATTAACAGTTCTGCCTGCAATGTTGCTGACCCTGCTTGAGCATCCCCTCAGCTGCAGTGGTCCCTTTGGAAGTTGGGCTGAGTGAAGGGCTTTTCAGCTTAGAGCCAATAAGATCTGTGGCTCAACCTGGGCATCATTCGACTCCAGGGCAGGTCCATTTCCAGTGATCCAACTCTTGGCTGGCAGAGCTGCCAGGGCTCTTCACAAGCTGAATTCTGCTGAAGCCCAGGCTTACCACATTGAAAGCCACTGCAGTGGACTGGCCTGTTGGGTCTCCTTGAGGGCAGATCACTGTACAGATCAGCCATTTCTAACTCCACCATTTGGGGCAAGTCCGATTGAGCATGTCCCAAATTGTACATCTCCTCCCTCTCTTTTTCCACTCTTAAATTTAACAGGGATCGCTTTTCAGTTAAGATTTAAACACCTAAGACTAATTGTGTGTTAATTACAGAGTTTAAGCACTAGTACTAGAACAACAACAAATACTAAAAAGGATAAAGTATTACATTGTACATCTAGAGTCAGGACAAGAGCTGATCAGGTCATTGTTTCTTATAGTGTCCATTTCACTTAACAGGTTTCCCTTTGGTGCTCAGTTGTCACCGATCAGCGAAAACAAAAGATATTTGTCTCTTTGGGACTAGCTTAATTCACTCAGCATGATGCTTTCCAGATTGCTCCATCTTGTTGCAAATGACCGGATTTCATTGTTTTTGACTACTGTATAGTATTCCATAGAGTACATGTCCCATAGTTTCTTTATCCAGTCTACTGTTGTTGGGCACTTGGGTTGGTTCCAGGTCTTAGCTATTGTGAATTGAGCTGCAATAAACATTAATGTGCAGATGGCTTTTTTATTTGCCAAATTAATTTCCTTTGGTAAATTCCAAGGAGTGGGATGGCTGGGTTGTATGGTAGGGTTATGTTCAGGTTTCTGAGTAATCTCCAGACTGACTTCCATAGTGGCTTAACCAGTTTGCATTCCCACCAACAGCGGGTTAGTGTTCCTTTTTCCCCACATCCTCTCCAGCATCTATTGTTGGTAGATTTCTGAATGTGAGCCATTCTCACCGGGGTGAGGTGGAACCTTATTGTGGTTTTGATTTGCATTTCCCTGATTGCTAGTGATCTTGAACATTTTTTCATGTGCCTGTTGGCCATTTGTATTTCCTCTTTGGAAAGGTGTCTGTTGAGATTTTTGGCCCATCTCTTAAGTGGATTGTTTGTTTTGTTGTTGTGGATTTTCTTGATTTTTTTGTAGATTCTGGTTATCAACCCTTTATCTGTTGCATAGTTTGCAAATATTTTTTCCCATTCTGTCAGTTGCCTCTTCACTTTCCTGACTGTTTCTTTTGAAGTACAGAAACTTCTCAATTTGATGCAATCCCAAATGTTAATTTTGGTTTTGACTGCCTGTGCTCCCGGGGTCTTTTCCAAGAAGTCTTTGCCTGTACCTATATCTTGCAGGGTTTCTCCAATGCTCTCTAATAATTTGATGGTTTCGTGTTGTAGATTTAAGTCTTTAATCCATGTTGAGTAAATTTTTGTTTAAGGTGAAAGGTATGGGTCTTGCTTCAAGCTTCTGCACATGGAAATCCAATTTTCCCAGCACCATTTATTGAATTGGCTGTCCTTATTCCAGGGATTAGTTTTGGATCTTTGATCAAATATAAGTTGGCTGTAGATGTTTGGATTGATTTCTGGTGTTTCTATTCTGTTCCATTGGTCTATCCATCTGTTTCTGTACTAGTAGCATGCTGTGTTGATAACAACTGTCCTGTAGTATGTCCTGAAATCTGGTATTGTGATGCCTCCAGCTTTGTTTTTGTTGTACATGATTGCTTTAGCTATTCGAGGTCTTCTGTGTCTCCATATGAATTTCAGCATCATTTTTTCCAGATCTGAGAAGAATGTCTTTGGTATTTTGATTGGTATTGCATTGGATGTATAAATTGCTTTTGGGAGAATAGGCATTTTGATGATATTGATTCTTCCAATCCATGAGAATGAAAGATTTCTCCATTTTTTGGTATCCTCTTCTATTTCTTTCTGTAAGGTTTTGTAGTTTTCATCGTAGAGATCTTTAACGTCCTTGGTTAAGTTTATTCCAAGGTATTTGATTGTTTTTGTAGCTATTGAGAATGGGATTGAACTTAGAAGTTCTTCTCAGCCATGGCATTGCCTGTGTATACAAAGACTGTTGATTTTTGTGCATTGATTTTTTTATCCTGCTACTTTGCCAAACTCTTCGATGAGTTCCAGTAGTCTCTTAGTAGAGTTCTTTGGGTCCCCTAAATAAAGAATCATATCGTCTGCAATGAGGGATAGTTTGAGTTCTTCCTTCCCAATTTGTATCCTTTAGTTTCTTTTTCTTGCCTAATAGCTCTGGCTAAGACTTCCAGAACTTATTGAAGAGCAGTGGTGAGAGTGGGCATCCCTGTCTGGTACCAGATCTCAGCGGAAATGCTTCCAACTTTTCCCCATTCAATACGATGTTGGCCATGGGTTTTTCATAAATTGCTTTGATTGTATTGAGGAATGTTCCTTCCATACCCAGCTTGCTTAGAGTTTTCATCATGAAAGCGTGTTGTATTATATCAAATGCTTTCTCTGTGTCTATTGAGAGAATCATATGGTTTTTCTTCTGCAGTCTGTTAATGTAGTGTATTACGTTGATGGTTTTGCGAACATTGAACCATCCCTGCATACCAGGGATAAATCCCACTTGGTCTGGGTGGATGATCTTTCTGATGTGTTGTTGCATTCTATTGGCCAGAATTTTATTGAGTATTTTTGCATCTATGTTCATCAGGGATATTGGTCTGTAATTCTCTTTCAATGTTGCATCTTTTTCCGGCTTAGGAATTAGGGTGATGGTGGCTTCATAGAAAGAATTTGGGAGGATTCCCTCTTTTTCAATTGCCCTGAATAGTTTGAGAAGAATTAGAGTTAGTTCTTCTCTAAATGTCTGGTAGAACTCAGCAGTGAATCCATCTGGCCCTGGGCTTTTCTTTGTTGGGAGGGCCTTTATCACTGTTTCAATTTCTGTGTCAGTTATGGGTCTGTTTAGGTTTTCTTTTTTTTTTTTTTTTTTAACTTTTATTTAATGAATATAAATTTCCAGTGTACAGCTTATGGATTACAATGGCTTCCCCCCCCCAATAACTTCCCTCCCACCCGCAACCCTCCCCCCTCCCGCTCCCTCTCCTCTTCCATTTGCATCAAGATTCATTTTCAATTCTCTTTATATACAGAAGATCAATTTAGTATAAAGATTTCAACAGTTTGCACCCACATAGAAACACAAAGTGAAACATACTGTTTGAGTACTAGTTATAGCATTAAATCACAATGTACAGCACATTAAGGACAGAGATCCCACATGAGGAGCAAGTGCACAGTGGCTCCTGTTGTTGACCCAACAAATTGACACTCTAGTTTATGGCGCCAGTAACCATCCTAGGCTGTCGTCATGAGTTGCCAAGGCTATGGAAGCCTTCCAAGTTCACCGACTCTGATCATATTTAGACAAGGTCATAAAAGACAGAGTGAGGATAGTAACCAATGATCCTAAGAGTGGCATTTACCAGGTTTGAACAATTATACAGCATTAAGTGGGGAAGAGGACCATCAGTACACACATGTTGGGAGTCGAGCCATTGGTGGTAGAGTAGAGGTTATGATTACAAAGGAATGAGGCCCAAGTGCACTAGACAGGGCCTAGAACAAAGGACAGAGTCATTATTAGAGGAGCTAAGAAAGGTGCTGTCTAAGCTACAATTAAGTTTTCTGATTGAGAGGCAAATAGAACCTGATAGAAGGGGCTTGATAATAATCTGGTGGGCTTTAGGCCTTGTAAGTTAAGAGGCCCAGACCTATCTATCTCTTCACATGGGGTATATCCTAAGGGAGGTGTGAACCTCCTAGGGGAAGGCACTCTGTTGACTTTCATTACTTGGCTGGCCTGGGAGGAGAGCTGGCCAGGTAAAGGCAGGTGGCATCTCTAACAAGAAATTAACAGTTCTGCCTGCAATGTTGCTGACCCTACTTGACCATCCCCTCAGCTGCAGTGGTCCCTTTGGAAGTTGGGCTGAGTGAAGGGCTTTTCAGCTTAGAGCCAATAAGATCTGTGGCTCTGACCTGGGCATCCTTCGACTCCAGGGCAGGTCCATTTCCAGTGATCCAACTCTTGGCTGGCAGAGCTGCCAGGGCTCTTCACAAGCTGACTTCTGCTGAAGCCCAGGCTTACCACCTTGAAAGCCACTGCAGTGGACTGGCCTGTTGGGTCTCCTTGAGGGCAGAGCACTGTACAGATCAGCCATTAATAGGCCTGCCACCCATTGCTTCTGATGCCGAGCTTTCTTTTCCTCCTGGTTTGTGTTAAAGCAGACCAGAGGATGCAAGTCAAGGGAGTGCCCGTTTCCCATCTCTAATCTTCGGTGGCCTGAACTACAAGTCTATAGTCACAGGCATGTTCTGTAGTAGTTTTTCTAAGGTAGACAATGCCCATGAGGAAAATTATATTCTCACTTTAAAACTTTCTTTCCCTTTGGTCTGAAAGGGAGGTTTTTTCTACTTACTGTATACTTCGCTGATGGCGAAGTGAATCTAGCTATGAGATTATTATTTGAGTTCTTATTTTGGCTATGCTATTGCAGAAAAATGTTAGCCATCTCTTTTATAAGGTCTAAAGATTAAATTGTGCATCCTACAGATTCCTTCATAATAGAATTAGTTTCCTACCTTGAAGAGAATAGAGAAATGAAAGAACAAGTTGGGCTTAGAATAGAGAAATGAGGGAGCAAGTCCTAGATCGCTTGCTGACAATAGCAATATCACATGAATACTTAGCAAACCGTTTCAACCATTAGATAACAACTTAAGAAAACATTTACCAGAAGGTCCAATGCCTTCTATAAATTTTAAGAATCATGTATTTGAAAACACCTCTTAAATATCTAACATGGTGTAGTTTGTTTAGCCAGTAAACTTAAGCACAACCATCTAAAATGTTTTTAGTTTCTTTCTACCAACAAGTCTAAAACATATGATACACAGATTCAGGTCCCACAAATTAAAATGTATCTTTGATTGATTTTAGCAGCTTAAATTTATGGACAATCTTATCTATAAGCCATTTAAAATAAAACTGTTAATAAAATTTCCCCATGTGGACATACAATATGTACACACATATAATATAGCATAATAGACCAATATATCAATTTTAATAATAGCTTTTAAAATCTTTAACTCTTTTTGTAGATTGCCAATTGATTTGAATTGCTTTTTCTTTTTAGTAACCTCAGTTAACCATACTTTCTCTCAGTTGGTACTGTTAATACATTATTGGCTTCATCTGTTTACAGAGCCATCCCAAAGTACTGAATACAATAAAAGTGGCTGGAAAAAGTCCATAGGAACCTATAGGAGGACAGCTAAACACAGAACCAACAACGCTTTAGTTTTATGAGCAGCAGATATTCAAATTAGAGGATCTCCAATTAGACTCACAGCAGACTTCTCATCAGAAACCCTACAAGCTAGAAGGGAATGGCGAGACATAGCCCAGGTACTAAGAGAGAAAAACTGCCAGCCCAGAATACTATATCCTGCAAAGCTCTCATTTGTGAATGAAGGTGAAATTAAGACTTTTCACAGCAAACAGAAACTGAAAGAATTTGTTGCCACTCATCCTGCCCTGCAAAAGATGCTTAAAGATGTGTTACACACAGAAACACAGAAACATGGTCACCAATATGAAAGAAGGTAAAGGAAGGAAACCTCACAGCAAAAGATCACAGGAAGCTCAATTTCTCTTTGACATAGAATTAAACTCTGATGCTCTGTTAAAGCAATGTGTTAAAGTAATCTATTATGTTCTCTTGATGTCTGTTAAATTCTAATTGTTCAAAAACAGCTGAATTTTTATTAAGAGCTATGGGTTATTTAAATATGTGCTTTTTTTCAAAAATTTGAATATCTGTTTAGGTTTTCTATGTCTTCCTGGTTCAATTTAGGTAGGTTGTATGTGTCCAAGAATCTATCCATTTCTGATAGATTTCCCTGTTTGCTGGCATACAAGTCCTTGTAGTAATTTCTGATGATTCTTTTTATTTCTATGGTGTCTGTAGTTACGTTTCCCTTTTCATCTCTGATCCAATTGATTTGGGTCTTTTCTCTTCCTTTTTAAGTTAGTTGGGCCAATGGGGTGTCAATTTTGTTTATTTATTTTTTTTCAAAAAACCAGCTCCTCGTTTGGCTGATTTTTTGTAATGTTTTTTTTGGATTCAATCCTGTTTATTTCTTCTCTGATTTTAATTATTTCTCTTCTCCTACTGGGTTTGGGTTTGGTTTGCTGCTGATTTTCTAGATCCTTGAGATGACTTGAAAGCTCATCTATTTGGTGCCTTTCCAATTTCTTGATGTAGGCACCTATTGATATAAACTTTCCTCTTAACACTGCTTTTGCTGTATCCCGTAGGTTTTGGTATGTTGTGCTGTTATCCTCATTTACTTCCAGAAAATTTTTGATTTCTCTTTTAATTTCTTCTATGACCCATTGTTCATTCAGGAGCATGTTGTTCAATCTCCATGTGTTTGCACGTGCTCTAGGGATTCCTTAGTTGCTAATTTCCAACTTCATTCCTTTATGGTTTGAGAAACTGCATGTGTGTAAGACATCTTTAAGCATCTTTTGCAGGGCTGGAAGAGTGGCGACAAATTCTTTCAATTTCTGTTTGCTGTGAAAGGTCTTTATTTCACCTTCATTCACAAATGAGAGCTTTGCAGGATATAATATTCTGGGCTGGCAGTTTTTCTCTCTTAGTACCTGGGCTATATCTCGCCATTCTCTCCTAGCTTGTAGGGTTTCTGGTGAGAAGTCAGCTGTGAGTCTAATTGGGGATCCTCTGAGAGTAATCTGGCGTTTCTCTCTTGCACATTTTAGGATCTTTTCTTTATGTTTCACTGTGGTGAGTTTTATTATGACGTGTCGTGGTGAGGATCTCTTTTGGTCATGTTTATTAGGGGTTCTATGAGCTTCCTGTACTAAGATGTCTCTGTCCTTCTCCAAACCTGGGAAATTTTCTGCTAGTATCTCACTAAAAGGCCTTCTAATCCTTTCTCCCTCTCCATGCCTTCAGGAAGTCCTAGAACCCGAATGTTGGGTTTTTAATAGTATCCTTTAGATTCCTGACAGTATTTTTTAGATTTCTGATTTCTTCATCTTTTCTTTGATTTGACTGTTTCCTTTCCTGTTCTCTGTCTTCTAATTCCGATATTCTCTCTTCTGCTTCACCCATTCTGTTTTTAAGGCTCTCTAATGTGTTTGTCATTTGATCTATTGAGTTCTTCATTTCATTATGGTTTCTTGTCACTATCACAGTTTCATGTTCTACTAGTTGTTTCATTTCATTTTGATTCCTCCTTAATATTTCATTTTCGCGAGAGAGATTTTCTATCTTGTCCATTAAGGATTTCTGTAGTTCAAGAATTTTTTTTTTTGAGAACTTCTTAATGTTCTTATCAGTTTTTTGAGATCCGCTTCTTGCATTTCCTCTATCTCTTCATCTTCATAATCTTGAATTGGGGTGTCTTGCTCATTTGGGGGCATTATAGTGTCTTCCTTGCTCTTGTTACCTCGGCTTCTACATTTGTTGTTTGGCATGTTGGAGATAATTTATGGTTTTTTTTTTTTTTTTTTTTTTGCTGTGGTGTTTTTTTTCTCGTTATACTATGCCTCTAAGTGGGCTGTCTGCTTTGATGGATCCTTAGAGGCTGTGATGGGTGTGGCCAGAGAGCTCTGCTTGATTCTTCAGCTTTAAGGCTGTGCAAAAAGTGAGTCACCTTGCTCCTTGCTGGATCTCTCTTTCTCTCTCTTTTTTTTGACTCAGTTGGGTAGTAATTCGAATGGCTGAGTGGAATTGAGGGTAGTTGAAATCTGACCTCTGTGAGTATTCATTTGATCTACCCCTGGGACCACACAAAGAGTTTATGCAGCCCTCAATGTGTTCTCAAGTTTCACCATAGACCCAAAGTTACTGAGTTTGTATACTCGTTGCCGCTTTACATATGTAAAATGGTGCCTGCTCTTTGTTTTGCTCAAGTGGAGAGAGAGGCCTCTGCCTTTCCTCACCAATGTCTTGGGTTTCTGAGGCTTTTGTCTTACCTCCGGTTCCCGCGCTGGCGAGATTCTGCGGCTCGGCTCCCGTGGCGGGGTTTCCACGTGGTGGGCTCCCTGTAGGTCCTCTGTGTCACATCTGCTAGATCCGGAAGCGTTTCCTCTGCAGTTTTTTTCTTGAGTCTTTTCCTGACTCTACAGTAATTCCACTTTTATGAAACTTTATTTTCCAGACTATCAGCGCATGTCCTCACTATCCGCCATCTTGGCTCCGCCTCCTACATAGGCTTTGAGTTTATTGGGAGAGACATATATATAAACAGGCAATTAAAATGTATTTTCATAACACTGGGATAACAAGTAAGTGAGACTACATCCTCAATGGGGTAAGGTAGTGTATACAAGATTATTACAAATATCTCATTTATTGTATATTTTATTATAGTTAAGCTGTTTATTGTAGAAAATAATGTAAATATGAAAAATAAATGGGGACTATATCATGAATATAGATAATTAATACAGATCCAACCACTGCATTCCATTTTAACTACCTTTCTAGTCCTCACAGATATTACCCTTGACTTCTAGTCTACAGGAAGGAAAACAAATTCTCTTCAAAGGGCCTCACTTAAATTACAATACCTTTCCTTAGAGTTCTTGACACCAAGACAATTTTATATCAGTCTGTAAGATTATTTGATGATGTCTATTTCTTACATGAAATATATTTTAAGTACTTTTTAAAAAAATTAAATTAGTTTTTAACAGATTCAATGGGATTTGGAGATACAGTTCTAAGGATGTAATGATATTCCCTTCCTCTCTCCTTCTCTTCCCCCACCCTCTTTCCTTCTTTTCTTTGTCATTTTTTTGTTAGCTTTTGGATTAACATATTTTTATTATATTTTATTTTATTTAACTTTTGTTTAATAAATATAAATTTCCAAAGTATAACTTTTGAATTATAGCAGCTTTTACCCCCATAACCTCCCTCCCACCCACAACCATCCCATCTCCCATTCCCTCTCCAATCCCATTCTTCATCACAATTCATTTTCAATTTTCCATATATACAGAAGATCAACTTAGTATATACTAAGTAAAGATTACAACAGCTTACACCCACAAAGACACATGAAGTATAAAGTATTGTTTGGGTCGTAGTTTTACCATTAATTCACATAGTACAACACATTAAGGACAGAGGTCCTACATGGGGAGCATGTACACAGTGACTCCCGTCATTGATTTAACAACTGACACTTAGGTATGACATCAGTAATCACCCAAGGCTATTGTAATGAGCTGCCAAGACTATGGAAACCTCTTGAGTTCACCAACTCTGATGTTATTCAGACAAGGCTGTATTCAATTTGGAAGTTCTTTCCTCCCTTCAGAGAAAGGTACCTCCTTCTTTGATGGCCTGTTCTTTCCACTGGGATCTCACTAACAGAGATCTTTCATTTAGGTGTTTTTTTTTTTTTTTTTGCCACAGTGTCTTGGCTTTCCATGCCTGCAAAACTCTCATGGGCTTTTTTGTCATATCCAAATGCCTTAAGGGCTGATTCTGAGGCCAGAGTGCTGTTTAGGGCATTTGCCATTCTATGAGTCTGCTGTGTATCCTGCTTCTCATGTAGGATAATTCTCTCCTTTTTAATTCTATCAATTATTATTTGTAGACACTGGTCTAATTTATGTAATCCCTTTGACACTTAATCCTATCTTTTTGATCAGTTATGAACTTAAACTGATCAATTTAACAAGTAAGATGGCATTGGTACATGCCACCTTGATGGGATTGAATTGGAATCCCCTGGCACATTTCTAGTTCTACCATTAGGGGTAAGTCTGAGTCAGCATGTGCCAAACTGTACATCTACTCCCTCTCTTATTCCCACTCTTATATTTAACAGAGATCACTTTTCAGTTAAATTTAAACACCTAAGTATAATTGTGTGTTAATTAAAGAGTTCAACCAATGGTATTAAGTAGAACAAAAAAATACTAAAAGGAATAAAATAGTAAGTTGTTCCTCAACAGTCAGGGCAAGTGCTGATCAAGACATAGTGTCCATTCACAACAAGTTTCCTTTTAGGTGCTCAGTTAGTTGTCACCAATCATGGAGAACATATGATATTTGTCCCTTTGGGACTGGCTTAATTCACTCAGCATGATGTTTTCCAGATTCCTCCATCTTGTTGCAAATGACCAGATTTCAGTGTTTTTGACTGCTGTATAGTATTCTATAGAGTACCTATCCCATAATTCCTTTATCCAGTCTTCTGTTGATGGGCATTTAGGTTGATTCCAGGTCTTAGCTATTGTTTAATTGAGCTGCAGTAAACACTGAGGTGAAGACAGCTCTTTTATTTTCCAGTTTAATTTCCTTTGGGTAAATTCCAAGGAGTGGGATGGCTAGGTTGTATGGTAGGGTTATGTTCAGGTTTCTGAGGAATCTCCAGACTGACTTCCATAGTGGCTTAACCAGTTTGCATTCCCACCAACAGTGGGTTAGTGTCCCTTTTTCCCCACATCCTCACCAGCATCTGTTGTTAGTTGATTTCTGAATGTGGGCCATTCTAACCGGGGTGAGGTGAAACCTCATTGTGGTTTTGATTTGCATTTCCCTGATTGCTAGTGATCTTGAACATTTTTTCATGTGCCTGTTGGCCATTTGGATTTCCTCTTTTGAAAAATGTCTGTTGAGGTCCTTGGCCCATCTCTTAAGTGGGTTGTTTGTTTTGATGTTGTGGAGTTTCTTGATCTCTTTGAAGATTCTGGTTATTAATCCTTTATTGGTTGTATAATTTGCAAATTTTTTTCCCGTTCTGTCAGTTGCCTCTTCACTTTCCTGACTGTTTCTTTTGCAGTACAGAAACTTCTCAATTTAATGTAATCCCAATTGCTAATTTTGGCTTTGACTGCCTGTGCCTCTGGGGTCTTTTCAAAGAAGTCTTTGCTGGTTCCTATATCTTGCATTGTTTCTCTGATGTTCTCTAGTAATTTGATGGTGTCTGGGGTAACATATTTTAAAATTGCATTACTGATGGGGCCGGCGCTATGGCACAGGAGGTTAATCCTCTGCCTGTGGCACCGACATCCCATATGGGTGCCAGTTCTAGTCCTGGCTGCTCCTCTTCCAATCCAGCTCTCTGCTGTGGCCTGAGAAAACAGTGGAAGATGACCCAAGTCCTTGGGCCCCTGCACTCGCATGGGAGACCAGGAAGAAGCACCTGGCTCCTGGCTTCAGATTGGCACAGCTCTGACCATTGTGGCCACTGGGGAGTGAACCAATGGACAGAAGACCTTTCTCTCTGTTTCTCCCTCTGTAACTCTTTCTCTCAAAAAAATAAAAAAAAAATCCCATTACTGTCAAAAGGCTTAATACTTCAACAAATAAGTTTAACCTGTAAAATCATAATGCCCCTAGTTTAGTGGGAATATAGACAATGGCTATGATTAATGATTGGAAAAATTATCATTTCACTCATATACAGTGAATATTAAAGTAATCACAGATCATTAAAACTATAGTAGCATCACGTTCTTAATCATTGGTTTGATAAAGGTATAAAACAAAATTTTACAAACCTATATTTGATGCACACAGACACTTTTCTGTTTTTTTCTTTATTCTCCATACTACATTAAAAACTTTATCAGAGCAGGGACCTGAGTTTTTTAAAATTCATTTTTGCATCCAAAGTGCTTTACACAGTGCTGGTCCCATGGTACATATTAAATATTTGTTGAATGGATCAATTGTTGAATGGATGACAACTTGTTGCAGAAATGATGATGGTATAGACTATGGAAGTACCCTTTTTGATATAGAGAAGTGGATACATTTAAGAGATAAGAAAGTAACGCAATACTTCATTTTGACTAAATGTGTAAGATGAGGGAGAGTAACAGGAGGAAGGGTAATGCTCTTCCCTGAGATAGACTGATGAATTATATCCCACTACATTAAAGGAACTTACAGATATAATCAAAGAGCAATCGTCAGTAACCAGTGAAGAAAATAAGAGAATGAGGGATGCTCTAAAACGTGGGGTATCAATACATTCTGAAGATTATTCAGAAATATTTGTGAAAAACATCACACCCTGATTTAGTGAAATGTTTAAGAAATCCATTTATATTTTCTAGGAATCTTCCAACAAATTACTACAAACATAATGGCTTAAGATAATGAATATATTCTCACACAATTCTAGAGATTATTAGTCTGAAATAAAAGGGTGGCCAAGGCCATGTTCACTCTGAAGTCTTTGGAAACAAATCCTTTCTTCCTTTTTCCAATTCCTTTCACTTCTGGTATTTCCTGGTGGTGACAGAATAATTCCCACTTCTGACTCCATTTTCACATAGCTCTCCTTTGTCTTTCTGTATCTTCTTGTTAGGACACCAATCACTGTATTTGAAGCCCAACAAATCTAGTTTGATTTCTACTTAACATAATCACATCTGTAAAGAACTTATTTTCAAATTAATTCACATTCTGATGTTCCAGATAAACTTGGGGAGGATAGTGTTGGAACTACTACACCATTCACCTTATTATGACAAACATGGAAAAATATGAGCTGAATTTAAAGCTTTATATAAAGTGTTAACTAATGAATTTGTGTCGATTTTATTTTCATGATATTTAAAAGAACCTTTGTCCCATGGTACGTATTTTCATCTATGTCTTATACATGGGAAAAATGAATATGATAGAATATAAGGAATCCCCTTTAAGTCCCAACTCAGTCACTTAATATTGGCTGTGTGGCTTGGGCAAGACCCATCTGCATTCAAACTAGGAAACTATAAATCTCTAGGTTCAAATGTTTGATGATTCTGAATTAAATATAACACATTTCCTTTTGACTATACAACTGTGTTCATCAACAGGAGAAATGGTGAGGGGCCAAATCTGAGAAGTAAACTGTGAAGAGATAAAGCATGTGAACCAAGGAGCCCAGGATACAGCTGTCTGGGACTAAGTGAAACAGGTGTCAGGCTTGGTAACTGAAGGGCATGCAGACAGAAGATGAGGCCTTAGGCATGTAAGAGATAGCACTGGACCTCACCCTCTACATTTATTCAAGGCCCTAAGAAATAATAAAAGGGTGGATCAAAAAAAAATCTCTCAGCAAAGAAGCTTGTCTCTGGGTAGAAAAATCATACCCTGAGAATTCACAATAGTTATTTTGAATCATTTATTGGTTTGATGTAGCTTGAGAAACTGGCACAAAGTCAGAGATAGCCCTGAGTCCCTCAGAAGAAACAATGTATAAAAACTGTTCTGGGAAGACACTATCAACATATGCTACAAAGACGAAATAAGCAATGAATCCATGATGAAATTATAAAATCTCACAGGAACAGTCTACCATGAAAAAGAATTAACAAACACATAAACATACATATATACATACATACATACACACATCACAGCATTAGATTCCTAAACGTTTTGAGAAATTACATAATGTATTAGCAACAATAAATAAGTAAATAAGTGAACCTATTTAGTCATTTTAGATTTATAGAAAATTTTAAGTATAGTCTAGAAAGTTTCTGTATACCCCACACATACTTCCCCTGTTACTATCATTTTTCCTTAATGTAGTACATCCATTAAAATTAATGACCCAATATAGATATAAACTAAAGTCCACACTTTATTCAAATTTCCTTAGTTTTTACTTAATGTCATTTTTTCTGTTTCAGGGTCACACCCAGAATACCACATTAAATTTAGTTGTCATTTCTCATTAGTCCTTTTGCTTGTGACAGTTTCTCAGACTTCCCTTGTTTTTGATGACCTTGACAGTTTGTCAGGTATCCTGGCCAGCTGTGCATCCCCTCAACTAGGATTTTTGTGATTGATGTTTGTCTTCTGATTATTCTGGGCTCCTGTGACTTTGGAGGAAGAACACCAATGCAAAGTGAATTTGTATCACATCCTCTCAAGGATATGTACTATCAATATCTCTTGTCATGACTGTGTTGACTTTGACCATGTGGTTGACATTGTGTTTGAGTTTCTCTTCTACAACTTTGCTCTTTTCCCCTTTTCATACTGAGCTCTGGAATGATGTCACTACATACTGGTTATAGTATGGAGTGGAAACTTATCTTCTTAAAATCTACTCTTAAAAGGAAAGTATTGGTTAAAATGATTTGAGTTTTCCTGCATGGGAAAATGTTTGTCCATCCTCCAATTTATTTCTTTTTATTAATTAATTTATGTTGTATTAACTTATGGATATTTAATTCTACTTCAGAGTATCAGATTTATATAACTCATACCTTTTTGCCAGAGATAATTTGTTTTTTTAAGAATAAAAATATATCACTGAAATATTTCAAAATAGAACTTTTAAGTGAAAAATACTTGTGGTTATTAAGTGAGTATCGCAATGAATAGCAAGGTATTGATCGATGTCTAGTGGGCTGAGAGTAGAAGGAATTCCAGGTTAGAATGTGGGCAAGGGCATAGGTACAGAGACAGGAGAAATCCACATGGACTCAAAGAGACAGTGTGCAGCCAAGAAGAGGAAGTCAGAGGAAGCCTTGATTTCTAAGCCCAGTTCTATCCTTTCCTAATGTAATTAACATCAGGACTCCATTTCCTCCCCTTTAAACTGATGAGAACCAGATTGCTTAACCCACAGTACTTGGAGTGTAATCATAAGTGCAGGGGAGTCTAAGCACAAAGCTCATCCCCTAGCAACTCTTTCCTAAGTGGCTGCCCTTGTGCTTCTGCACTGGCCATGGGTAGATGGAGGATGGAGCCAGATTCTCACAGACCTAGTGAATCATCACACTCCATCCTGACGACAGTGAAAGGCAATGATGATGTTTTAGTAAGAAAATGACTTGAGGAGGCCACTGTGGAATTGCAGGGGTAGACGTGAGAAATCTTCCTAAAGGAGCCCACTCAATGTTTGGTGACAAATTACTTGAAGAGAGGAAGGGGAGGATAGCAGAATACGTGGAGGTTTTAAGCCTGAGTAAATTAGAGGGGAAGGTGCTATAGCATAAATAGAAAAGGGAGTGTGCAGTTACTTTGGAGATAAAATTGGTTTTACAAGAAACTTATAAATAGCATCGTTGGCAGGCAGCACTGTGGGAGTCTTCAGAAGAGTCTTATGAACATTCTTTCCTTTGAGGCAGTTCCATGATGTGAGTGCTGGGGATTCAGTCCTGACTCTGTTAACCTATAACCAGTCTTGGTCTGCTCATCTGTCAAATGGGGATAACAGGGTTCTTATGAAGGTCAGGTGGCTTTTTCTCCAGGCCTCTGATCCCACTTAGAATGTGCACTAGGCTTTAACCATCGAGGAGGATGATTGGCCAAGAACTCTAAAGTGAATGGACTCCCAGAAGATTGCAACTTTACAGAAAAATGATGAAAGTATCAGGCTTAGACAGTAATGAAGAGGTTCAAAATAGCAGTTCTTTCACACAGTAGTAATTTAGCCTGAACAAGTTAAAGTACCAGTGAGTAATTTATTACAAAATATGCATAACTTAGTCAAATAAAAGCTCATAAAACTCAACTTCAGAAAGAGACATCTTTTAAAAAGATTTATTTTAGGGTATTGATGCTGTTGTATAGTGGGTAAAGCTGCTGCCTGTAGTGCTGGCATTTCTTACAGGTGCCAATTTAAGTCCAGGCTGCTCCATTTCCAATCCAGCTCTCTGCTAATGTGCCAGGGAAAGCAGCAGAAGATGGCCCAAGAGCTTGGGGCCAAGCATCCAAGTAGGATATCAAGAGGAAGCTCCTGGCTCCTCCTGTCTTTGGACTGGTCCAGCTCTGGCCTTTGTGGCCATTTGGGGAGTAAACCGGTAGATGGAGGTGCTCTCTCTCTCTCTCTCTCTCTCTCTCTCTCTCCCGCTCTCTCTCTCTAGCTCTACCTTCCAAATAAATAAAATATCTTTAAAGACTTATTTTATTTATTTGAAATAGAGTTACAGAGTGAGAGAGAGGGAGAAACAGAGATCTTCCACCTGCCAGTTTACTTCCCACACTGCCACATTGGCCATGGTGGGGCCAGTCCAAAGCCAGGAGCCAGAAGCTTTCTGGGTGCAGGGGCTCAATGACTTGGGCAATCCTCTGCTGCTTTTCCAGGCTCATTAACAGGGAGCTAGATTGGAAATAAAGTAGCTGGGACTTGAATGGGCACCCTTATGGGATGCTGGTGCCGCAGGTGGCAGCTTTAACCACTATGCAACAATGCTGGCCCAGAAAGAGACATTATTAATTCAGGTTGTAAACATAGCACTTCTGTTTATAACATTGAAAATTTGAAACAAAGTAGGATTCAGGGAAACATACAATCACTTATCCAAAATAAATAACTAGTTTTATGTTCTTATGAAATATTGAAACCTACATAGTTAAATGTTGTTATATATTCTGTTACCATGGGCACAATATGTCCAAAACATTATATACACACTGTAAACCTTACAGTTCATCTGTCATATTCTGGGATATATAAAGATCTATAAAAATGTGTCTCCATCCTTGAGATGTCAGTGTGTATACATTAGATAACAATATGGGGAACATGTCTTAAATAGTATGTGAATATGCAACATGACATGTACTATGAATTGTAAATGTTTACTTTTAGAAGCCAGTAAGAAAGTATATATTTGTGGGGCTGGTGCTGTGGCTCGCTTGGTTAATCCTCCACCTGCAGCACCGAGTTCTAGTCCTGGTTGCTCCTCTTCCAGTCCAGCTCTCTGCTGTGGCCCAGGAAGGCAGTGGAGGATGGCCCAAGTGCTTGGCCCCTGCACCCTCATGGGAGACCAGGAAGAAGCACCTGGCTCCTGGCTTTGGATTGGTGCAGCGCCAGCCGTAGTGGCCATTTGGGGAGTGAACCAATGGAAGGAAGACTTTCTCTCTCTCTCTCTCTCTCTCTCTCTCTCTCTCACTGTTTATAACTCTACCTGTAAAATAAATTAAAAAAAAATAAAAAAAGAATATATTTGTAAAAGCATTTAGGACATTGAATCTTCCTTAGCATACATACTGAAGGTATATATACCATATTCATAAGAAAAATAACAACAAAAACAAGGGGGGAAAGCAGGAATTTTAAAATCCTTTTTTTAAAGATTTATTTATTTATTTGAACGTCAGAGTTACACAGAGAGAGGAAAGGCTGAGAAAGAGAGAGAGGTCTTCCATCCAATGGTTCTTGATCCAATTGGCTAAAATGGCTGGAGCTGAGCCGATCTGAAGCCAGGAGCAAGGAGCTTCTTCTGGGTCTCCCATGAGGCTACAGGGGCCCAAGGACTTGGGCCATTTTCTACTGCTTTCCCAGGCCATAGCAGACAGCAGGATAGGAAGTGGAGCAGCGGGTTTCAAATCGGCGCCTGTATTGGATGCCAACGCTCCAGGCCAGGGTGTTAACTTGCTGTGCCACAGCACTGGCCCCAGTAATGTTAAAATCTTATATAAAAGAAATACTTTGGAAGATGGCAGAAGAGTGAGGGCGCACACAACAGTTTGGGAAAAGAAATTTTAACAAGGGTGGAGTTACTGCACCCTTAAGAAGAGACTCAGAGGAAAAAACTGCAGAGGAAACTCTTCCGGATCTAGTGGATGTGACATGGAGGACCTACGGGGAGAGTAAGGTGGCCCACTGCCGCACCGCGCCGAGCCCTGCCGAGCCGCACGGAGCCGCGCTGAGCTGCACCTAGCAGTGCCCAGCCACGCCTACCCGACCCGCACTGAGCCGCGCCACGGACACGGGGGCCACTAGAGTTGGGAAAACAATGAGCCCAGCTACAGAAGCCCACCCAAAGAATTTGAGCCCTGGCGCTGGAAGCAAAGATAACTAGAGACATTGGCCGCGAAGGTTAGACCATATCCGAGCTCACGCGGGGAGGAGGGGGAACTACACCAGGCTGACTGGAAGAAAAAAAAAGCGGGGTGGGGAACCAGCTGGGACACTAGCCTCTCTCTGCACTCTCCAAGATGCCAAACAAACGTAGAAACCAAGGTAACAAGAGCAGAGAAGACACTATAATGCCCCCAAATAAAAAGACACCCCAATTCAAGATTATGAAGATGATGAAATACAAGAAATGCAAGAAGCGGATCTCAAAAAATTGGTAAGATCATTAAGAAGCTCTCAAAAACAAATTCTTGAACTACAGAAATCCTTAATGGACAAGATAGAAAATCTCTCTCGCGAAAATGAAATATTAAGGAGGAATCAAAATGAAATGAAACAACTAGTAGAACACGAAACAGTGATAGTGACGAGAAACCATAATGAAATGAAGAATTCAATAGATCAAATGAAAAACACATTAGAGAGCTTTAAAAACAGAATGGGTGAAGCAGAAGAGAGAATATCGGAATTAGAAGACAGAGAACAGGAAAGGAAACAGGCAAACCAAAGAAAAGAAGAAGAAATCAGAAATCTAAAAAATACTGTCGGGAATCTACAGGATACTATTAAAAAACCCAACATTTGGGTCTTAGGAGTTCCTGAAGGCATGGAGAGGGAGAAAGGATTAGAAGGCCTTTTTAGTGAGATGCTAGCAGAAAATTTCCCAGGTTTGGAGAAGGACAGAGACATCTTAGTACGGGAAGCTTATAGAAGCCCTAATAAACATGACCAAAAGAGATCCTCACCATGACACATTGTAATCAAACTCACCACAGTGAAACATAAATAAAAGATCCTAAAATGTGCAAGAGAGAAATGCCAGATTACTCTCAGAGGATCCCCAATTAGACTCACAGCTGACTTCTCATCAGAAACCTTACAAGCGAGGAGGGAATAGCGAGATATAGCCCAGGTACTAAGAGAGAAAAACTGCCAGCCCAGAATATTATATCCTGCAAAGCTCTCATTTGTGAATGAAGGTGAAATAAAGACCTTTCACAGCAAACAGAAATTGAAAGAATTTGTCGCCGCTCCTCCAGCCCTGCAAAAGATGCCTAAAGATGTGATACACGCAGAAACACAGAATCGCGGACACCAATATGAAAGAAGGTAGAGGAAGGAAACCTCACAGCAAAAGATCACAGGAAACCCAAAAATGATAGGACAAAGTTACTACTTATTGATAGTCACATTAAACGTTAAAGGCCTGAACAATCCAGTTAAAAGACACCGATTGGCTGATTGGGTAAAAGAACAAAACCCATCTATCTGCTGCTTACAAGAAACACATCTTTCTAACAAAGATGCACACAGACTGAAAGTGAAAGGCTGGAAAAAGATATACCATGCCAACAGGAATGAAAAAAGAGTGGGAGTAGCCATCTTAATATCAGATAACATAAATTTTACCACAAAAACTATTAGGAGAGACAAAGAGGGGCACTATATAATGATTAAGGGATCCATTCAACAGGAAGATATAACGATTATCAATGTATATGCACCTAATTACAGGGCACCAGCTTATTTAAAAGACTTGTTAAGGGAATTAAAGGGAGACTTAGACCCCAATACAATAGTGCTGGGGGACTTCAATACTCCACTCTCGGATATAGACAGATCATCAGGACAGAAGAACAACAAGGAGACAGCAGATATAAATGACACTATAGCTCAAATGGACCTAACAGATATCTACAGAACTTTTTATCCTACACAGAAAGATTTTACATTCTTCTCAGCAGTACATGGAACCTTCTCTAGGATTGACCACATGCTAGGCCATAAAGCAAGTCTCAGCAAATTCAAAAGAATTAGAATCATACCATGCAGTTTCTCAAACCATAAAGGAATGAAGTTAGAAATTAGCAACTCAGGAATCCCTAGAGCACGTGCAAACACATGGAGATTGAACAACATGCTCCTGAATGAACAATGGGTCATAGAAGAAATTAAAAGAGAAATCAAAAATTTTCTGGAAGTAAATGAGGATAACAGCACAACATACCAAAACCTACGGGATACAGCAAAAGCAGTGTTAAGAGGAAAGTTTATATCAATAGGTGCCTACATCAAGAAATTGGAAAGGCACCAAATAGATGAGCTTTCAAGTCATCTCAAGGATCTAGAAAATCAGCAGCAAACCAAACCCAAACCCAGTAGGAGAAGAGAAATAATTAAAATCAGAGAAGAAATAAACAGGATTGAATCCAAAAAAAAACATTACAAAAAATCAGCCAAACGAGGAGCTGGTTTTTTGAAAAAATAAACAAAATTGACACCCCATTGGCCCAACTAACTAAAAAAAGAAAAGACCCAAATCAATACAATTAGAGATGAAAAAGGAAATGTAACTACAGACACCATAGAAATAAAAAGAATCATCAGAAATTACTACAAGGACTTGTATGCCAGCAAACAGGGAAATCTATCAGAAATGGATAGATTCTTGGACACATACAACCTACCTAAATTGAACCAGGAAGACATAGAAAACCTAAACAGACCCATAACTGACACAGAAATTGAAACAGTGATAAAGGCCCTCCCAACAAAGAAAAGCCCAGGACCAGATGGATTCACTGCTGAATTCTACCACACATTTAAAGAAGAATTAACCCCAATTCTCCTCAAACTATTCAGGGCAATTGAAAAAGAGGGAATCCTCCCAAACTCTTTCTATGAAGCCAGCATCACCTTAATTCCTAAGCCGGAAAAAGATGCAACATTGAAAGAGAATTACAGACCAATATCCCTGATGAACATAGATGCAAAAATACTCAATAAAATTCTGGCCAATAGAATGCAACAACACATCAGAAAGATCATCCACCCAGACCAAGTGGGATTTATCCCTGGTATGCAGGGATGGTTCAACGTTCGCAAAACCATCAACGTAATACACTACATTAACAGACTGCAGAAGAAAAACCATATGATTCTCTCAATAGACACAGAGAAAGCATTTGATAAAATACAACACCCTTTCATGATGAAAACCCTAAGCAAGCTGGGTATGGAAGGAACATTCCTCAATACAATCAAAGCAATTTATGAAAAACCTACGGCCAGTATCCTATTGAATGGGGAAAAGTTGGAAGCATTTCCGCTGAGATCTGGTACCAGACAGGGATGCCCACTCTCACCACTGCTCTTCAATATAGTTCTGGAAGTCTTAGCCAGAGCTATTAGGCAAGAAAAAGAAATTAAAGGGATACAAATTGGGAAGGAAGAACTCAAACTATCCCTCTTTGCAGACGATATGATTCTTTATTTAGGGGACCCAAAGAACTCTACTAAGAGACTACTGGAACTCATCGAAGAGTTTGGCAAAGTAGCAGGATAAAAAAATTAATGCACAAAAATCAACATCCTTTGTATATACAGGCAATGCCACGGCTGAGAAGAACTTCTAAGTTCAATCCCATTCTCAATAGCTACAAAAACAATCAAATACCTTGGAATAAACTTAACCAAGGACGTTAAAGATCTCTACGATGAAAATTACAAAACCTTAAAGAAAGAAATAGAAGAGGATACCAAAAAATGGAGGAATCTTCCATGCTCGTGGATTGGAAGAATCAACATCATCAAAATGTCCATTCTCCCAAAAGCAATTTATACATCCAATGCAATACCAATCAAAATACCAAAGACATTCTTTTCAGATCTGGAAAAAATGATGCTGAAATTCATATGGAGACACAGGAGACCTCGAATTGCTAAAGCAATCGTGTACAACAAAAACAAAGCTGGAGGCATCACAATACCAGATTTCAGGACATACTACAGGGCAGTAGTTATCAAAACAGCATGCTACTGGTACAGAAACAGATGGATAGACCAATGGAACAGAATAGAAATACCAGAAATCAATCCAAACATCTACAGCCAACTCATATTTGATCAAGGATCCAAAACCAATCCCTGGAGTAAGGACAGTCTATTCAATAAATGGTGCTGGGAAAATTGGATTTCCACGTGCAGAATCATGAAGCAAGATCCCTACCTTTCACCTTACCCAAAAATTCACTCAATATGGATCAAAAACTTAAATCTATGACCAGACACCATGAAATTATTAGAGAGCATTGGAGAAACCCTGCAGGATATAGGCACAGGTAAAGACTTCTTGGAAAATACCCCAGGAGCACAGGCAGTCAAAACCAAAATTAACTATTGGGATTGCATCAAATTGAGAAGTTTCTGTACTGCAAAAGAAACAGTCAGGAAAGTGAAGAGGCAACTGATAGAATGGGAAAAAATATTTGCAAACTATGCAACAGATAAAGGGTTGATAACCAGAATCTACAAAGAAATCAAGAAACTCCACAACATCGAAACAAACAATCCACTTAAGAGATGGGCCAAAAACCTCAATAGACACCTTTCCAAAGAGGAAATCCAAATGGCCAACAGGCACATGAAAAAATGTTCAAGATCACTAGCAATCAGGGAAATGCAAATCAAAACCACAATGAGGTTTCACCTCACCCCGGTTAGAATGGCCCAAATTCAGAAATCAACCAACAATAGATGCTGGAGAGGATGTGGGGAAAAAGGAACACTAACCCACTGTTGGTGAGAATGTAAACTGGTTAAGCCACTATGGAAGTCAGTCTGGAGATTCCTCAGAAACCTGAACATAACCCTACCATTCAACCCAGCCATCCCACTCCTTGGAATTTACCCAAATTAAATTAAATTGGCAAACAAAAAAGCCATCTGCACATTAATGTTTATTGCAGCTCAATTCACAATAGCTAAGACCTGGAACCAACCCAAATGCCCATCAACAGTAGACTGGATAAAGAAACTATGGGACATGTACTCTATGGAATACTATACAGTAGTCAAAAACAATGAAATCCGGTCATTTGCAACAAGATGGAGCAATCTGGAAAGCATCATGCTGAGTGAATTAAGCCAGTCCCAAAGAAACAAATATCATTTGTTTCCCCTGATCGGCGACAACTAACTGAGCACCAAAGGGTAACCTGTGGAAGTGTAATGGACACTATGAGAAATAGTGACTTGATCAGCTATGGTGCTGACTGTTGATGTACAATGTAACACTTTATCCATTTTAGTATTTTTTTTGTAAACTCTGTAGTTAACACACAATTATTCTGAGGTGTCTAAATCTTAACCTAAAAGTGATCCCGGTTAAATATAAGAATGAGAAAAGTAGAGGGAGGAGATGTATAATAGGGGACATGCTCAATTGGATTTGCCCCAAATGATGTAGTTAGAAAAGTGACAGGGGATTCCAATACAATCCCAACAAGGTGGCATGTACCAATGCCATCTCACCAGCCCAGGTGATCAATTTCAGTTCACAACTGATCACACTGATAGGCCTAAGAGTCAAAGGGATCACACAAGCAAGATTAATGTCTGCTAATACTAACTGATAAAAAAAAAAAAAAGGGGAGAGAAGGATCCAACATGGGAAGGGGGAGACACAGCAGACTCATAGAATGACAGATGTCCTAAATTGCACTCTGGCCTCAGAATCATCCCTTAAGGCAATTGGATCTGGCTGAAGAACCTATGAGAGTATTTTAGGCATGGAAAGCCAAGACACGCTGGGGAAAAAAAAAAAAGATGATGAAGAAGAAGAAGACCTAAATGAAGGATCTCAGCGAGTGTGATCCCAGTGGAAAGAACGGGGCCATCAAAGTAGGAGGTGCCTTTCTCTGAAGGGAGGAGAGAACTTCCACTTTGACTATGGCCTTGTCGGAATGGGATCGAAGACGGCGAACCCTAAAGGCTTCCATAGCCTCAGCAACTCATGGCTAGAGCCTAGGGAGATTACTGACGCCATAAACAAGAGTGTTAAATTGTTAAAACAACATCAGGCGTCACTGTGTACTTACGTCCCATGTGGGATCTGTCCTTAATAGGTTGTCGAAGGTGAAGTAATGATATAGTACTGAAACAGTATTCTTACACTTTGTGGTTATGTGTGGGTGCAAACTGAAGAAATCTTTACTTAGTATATACTGAAGCAATCTTCTGTATATAAAGATAATTGTCCTTAATGTGCTGTACGTTTTGATTTAATGCTATAACTAGTACTCAAACAGTATGTTTCACTTTGTGTTTCTATGTGGGTGCAAACTGTTGAAATCTTTATACTAAATTGATCTTCTGTATATAAAGAGAATTGAAAATGAATCTTGATGCTAATGGGAGGGGAGAGGGAGCGGGAGAGGGGAGGGTTGCTGGTGGGAGGGAAGTTATGGGAGGGGGAAGCCATTGTAATCCATAATCTGTACACTGGAAATTTACATTCATTAAATAAAAGTTAAAAAATAAAAAAATAAAATAAGTTTAATTTAATAAGTTTAATAGTAAACTTATTAAAATAAAAATACTTAAAAAAAAGATAGAAATATGCAATAATTTAGCTGCATATTCAAAGGATTCCTCTGGGAGTGAGCATTTGGTCAGGAGGTTATGATGTCGACATCCAACATGAGAGTACCTGAGCTCAATTTCTGGCTTAGGTTCCTGACTCTAGCTTCCTGCTAATAATGCACACCCTGGGAAGCAGCTGTGATGACTTGAGTAACTGAGTTCCTGCCACCCATGTGGAAGTCCTGGACTGCTTTTGGGCTCGCGGCCCCACTCTGGCTCCAGTCTTGGTCCTGCCTAGCCCTGGCCATTGATGGCATCTGGGAAGTGAACCAGTGGATGGGTATTCTGTTTCTCTGCCTCTAAGTAAATAAATATAAATAAATTAAATAAATAAAAAAATATAATTGAAAATGAAAAAAAAAACTTGGTTTTTAAATTGGAAATTACATAGAAAAATAATCAATCTTTTTTTAAAAAAAATTATCTTGCAGAATCTCGGTCATTAATGTGATGTACACTGTTATTTAACGCTATAACTAGTACTCCAACAGTATTTTTTTCACTTTGTGTTGCTATGGGAGGGCAAACTGTTGAAATATATATATATATATATATATATATATACACACTAAACTGATTTTCTATATATAAAGAGAATTGAAAATGAATCTTGATGGGAATGGAAGGGGAGAGCGAGTGGGAAAGGGGAGGGTTGCAGGGGGGGAAGTTTTTTGGGGGGGAAGCCTTTGTAATCCATAAGCTGTACTTTGGAAATTTATATTCACTAAATAAAAAAAATAAAAAAATAGAAATACTTTGCTTCCTCACTTATTAATTATAAAGTATTAATTTGTCAGGGTTAAAAATCTCCAGTAAAACCTCTATATGGGTCACAAATATTCTGATCAAGACCAAATTAAAAATTTTAAAAAATGAGAGCCAGTTCATATTAAAAGCAAGCCTTTATTTAAAATATCTCAGCCCCCAAAGCCTTCTTAGTTTATTCACACGTGAATGAGTTAGGCATGCAATAAATGTCTATAGGTCATCATAATATACTGAGTATCCCAGGAGAGGCTTCATTTTCCCTTTGAGTTCTGCTGCCGGGCCCTGGATCTGCTATCGACACTGAGCCTGGCTTTCTGATGGGTCAGGTGTTCATTGTAGTGTGGGCATTTCGTGTTCACAGTCCTGCTTTATGGATGGATGGGCAGGCTACACAATCCAGCTCTGGAAGAGTAACGCCCTTCTGCCTGGCATTCAGACAGAGAATTTCCACAAATGGCAGTATGTGATCTTTTTTCTAGACCTTGGATTGGCATAGATTCAAATGATCTTGAGATTTGTGAGTTGGTACACATCAAGGATCTGTGATGATCAGCAGTACTTCCCTGTTTATTGGAATTGTCTTAATAATCCTGCTATTGCTTGAATTTGGTGTGTTCCCCTAAACGAATGAGAAAGTTTAAATCCTAAAGTCCTAAGTTAATGGCATCAACAAAATGGAAAGTTAATAACTCAACAATGGTGTTTGGAGGTGGGACCTTTGGGAAGTGATTAGATTATGACATGAAGACAGGGGTCCATGATTGAATTCTGGTTACTCTAAAGAGAGACCACATGGTGACATACATGTGTGCACCTAAGGTGATTGGATACAGCCTAGTGGGAGCTTTGCAAGACCATATGCAATGCTGTTTGGAATGTCTATCTACAGAACCACAAGCCTTTTCTTTATAAAGATCCTGCCTCTGGTGTTTCATTGTAGGTTGATTAATACAAGCATACTGTGAACACTGTCCAATTCAAACTTTCTCAGTATCACCTGGGCACCTGGAAGTCTGAATTTTCACACTCCAGTAAATATAATTATACATTTGCGTGTGTGACCAACAATTAGTGAACATTTGGTTTGTACTATGCATGGTGTTAGAAATTGAGAATACAAGGATTAACACAATGTAGACTTTGCTCAAAAGCGAATAAACTTATACAAAGGGAGGGAAAGCTAAAATGAGCTACTGATACTATAAATGTGACATAGACAATACTGATGTTGGAAGTCCGAGCAATAGGAGTGCTAAAGACAGCAATTAAGTCCGTGTGAAAGATCTCCTCAATGGCCCTGAAGTTTGGTTAGGATGCTGCTGAGTGAAGGAGTTTATTATTCAAAGCAACATAAATGAATTATTTAGCAGGCTAATGGGGCTGGATTGCACCATGTTAGGAGAAATGGGAAAGGGTGAAGCAGAAAGTTGTGTAGCAAAGAGCCTAGTGTGAATTGTTGCTATGCACAGTAGGGAGACATGGATGGCTTTTGGGAAGGAGGATGTTGGAAATGAGAATCTGTTCCCTGGTGCTTTAGGGTGGAGATCCAACATGATCAAACATGATTTAGCAATACTAAATATGCTAAATATGCAGGTCAGGCCTTTCCAATTCCACTATTTGGATCAGTAGCTCCAAATCGTTGAAGCTATAGAAAAGGACCACCTACAATCCTGACATTCTGTACAGCTGTGGGCTCCTGTGAGGGCTTGGAATTACTCTAATGCTAATTAATGGGAATCCAAGAACATTTATAGTGATTTGAAAGATCAAAAGAAAAGACTTTAAAAGCAATTTTAATATTGCTCTAAAGGGCACTTGTATGCGGGAGAAGAAACAAGTACCAATCATTCTCAATCATAACTGCAGGGATCTGCTGGTCACCACAGTTGTCTCTAAAAAGGAGACAGTCAGCCAGCAAACACAGCTCAAATGTCATCTGAGGGCACAGAAAATGCCAATACCTGAAGCCTGTCACCAGGAGTCAGACTCAGAGAAGGCTAGTGCTGAAGAGCTCTGAGAACCCCTCCCACTTCTGTTCCTGCTTCTGGAAGCTGGAGGGTCATAGCTTCAGACTGCAAAGCAGAGAGTTTTATTCTTGGAGCTCTGGAGACAATGATGACAGCTGCGGGCTGTAAGAGACAAAGAATTACAGCCAAGGACTCTATGCTCTGTCACCGTATTTTCCAAATGAAAAAGCCAGGGCATGCACTCTGACAAAGTATGTATTCCAACTTGTGATTCATTTTCATGAAAAGACAAAGGAGGAAATATTTGCAGTGTGAACTGTCTTGGAAAAATCACACGGAAAACAGATGCAGTCTTAGGAGCAGACTGTAGGAGGACAGGGAACTGGCTGCAGTGATTTGAGAGGAGGGTCTTCCAAACTGCTGTCCAGTGTCTCAGGTGCAGAAGTGCCCGCCACAGGAGGATGACAGAGTGACATTCTGAACAAACACCTGTTGTAGGGTGTGCATTTACATAATAAATATGTATTATTGAATAAATGAATAAACTAATAACAGACTGCACAAAGAAAGTCAGCCATATGATAGGCAGATATACAATGCTGTTCTCAGGCTGTAGGAAAAAATTGCAGTCATGTTTGTTCCCTTGCCTTCTTCCTCAAAATATGGTCATGGAGCAGTAGTTAGAGCTTTACCTGGGAATATGTAAGAACTGCAGAAATGTGGTGCCCACTCCTGACCTATTCAGCTAGAGTCTACATTGTAATCCTCTCCCCAGCTGTTCATGTGCACTTTCAAGTTTGAGAAGCACTGTGCTGGAAGGGCATGTCCAGTGATCAGAATTTAAAAAGATAAATGTATAGGAACCCAGGGTGTTGGGGTCAGAGTATTGGATTATCTGAGAGAGAAACAATCATTGTCTACAGGCTGTGAGGATAGGTGGTTGAAAAGCCAGTTTTCATGAGGCACAAGACAAGGCCCAGAAACAAAGTGAGAGCTGGCCAATTAAGGTTATACATAAGGGGCCAGTGCTATGGCTCAGCTGGTAAAGCAACTGCCTGCAGTGCCGGCATCCCATATGGGTGCTGGTTGGAGACTCGGCTTTTCCATTTCTAATCCAGCTCTCTGCAATGGCCTGGGAAGGCAGTAGAAGATGGCCCAAGTGCTTGGGCCTCTGCATCCATGTGGGAGACCCAGAAGAAGCTCCTCGCTCCTGGCTTCCGATCAGCCCAGCTCTGGCCATTGCGGCCATTTGGGGAGTGAACCAGCAGATGGAAGACCTCTCTGCCTCTGCCTCTGCTTGTCTGTAACTCTGCCTTTCAAACAAATAAATAAATCATTTTTAGAAAGGGGTGTATATAAATTATTAATAAGTAATGAAAATTCTAAATTTTTTTCAGGTGCTAAAAATAATAACTTTCTCCTTTTTATTTATTTATCTAGCATTCTTGGAGATTTAGAAATTATAAATACTCTGTTTGAGATATATATTTAAGTCTCTTTAAAGGTGAAATGCTGCCTCCAAGGAAAGCCTTTCTTGGGGGGCTCTAGAGCTACATCTTTGAAATGTGAGCACCAGGGAGGATGGGTCCCCATCTCCCTGTCATTGCGGGAGGGTTGCTTAGACTCTGACTCCAAGTTGTATTTCCCAATTTGTCACAAGGTTAAATTTTAGTTTTCCTTTGTATACAGTTAACATACATAATCCATTACATGCATGTCTATACCTAGATATAGCAATTGTGAAGTTGCTGTCTGTTTCACAACCTTTTCAATGCATTACCTGTGACTCACGTTGCAGACTAGATGGATGCTAAATAATGTTAATTTATTAATGCAGATAATATGATTCAATATTTCTGCATTTTGTGCAGATCATTTTGGTTTGATAGGAAGTTTGTTTTTAATTATTTCCCCAATACCAGTGAAGAATGAATAGTTTTTCTCACCAATTGTGCATAGGAGTAATGATCCCCAAAATGACTATATGTAAAAAGCAGCAGAATCAAAGGTGTGTTGTCATTTAATTTGTATTTGAAAGTTCATGATATATAGAAATAGGTGTTCTGTATATATCTTAAAAATGAAATTTAAACTATATGATAGTGGAGAAGTAGGAACTGTCTTTTATATAGAAGAGACAAAAATCTGAATGTCTAGATCTCTTAAGACTTTTTCTCTCCAACTGCCAAAAACAATGTTCCATCAGGTTCTGAAAATCACAGATGGATTGCTTCTCTGTCATTTGGCTAAGAGTATGTGTGAAAGTCACAGATGATGACCTTGAGAGGAGATAATCTGAGCAGCCTACCCTTCCGAGTCCAGGAACTCTGTTTTGCAGGCGTGTGTGGGTCACTGATTCCGCACACAGCAGTGCGATTTGCTGCATAGCTGGAATGTCACTCCAGAAGGTGTCCACAAGTGTTCGTTGGTTGGTTGTTTGATTCACTCATCCATTCATTCATTTCTTCCACCAGCTATTGAACATGTTGATCATCCTAAGGTGCCAGGCTCTGCACTAGTGAAGAATACATTGATAAAGTTCAAGTTATCTCAAAGAAGCTCAAGCTTTCTCCAGAAAGAAAGAAAAACCCACACATACTTAGTAGCATAGGCTAATGAGTATTTTCTTGGGATTCACATAAGAAGAGGGAAAATTCAGAGGACACTGACAGCCAGGGCAGGGGCAGGGAAGACTTTTGAAAGGGTAACAGCTGAGCCCTGCCTTGAAGCTCAGTCCAACTTCTCTAGCCTTGGCTCTCATGATGCTTTCCTTTGGCCTGGCTAACTCTAAAGACCTTGATTCTCTAGGTGTCAGTTTATGTAATCACCATGAAAAAGCCTCCTGTGCCCTGCAAGGCTGGGGTAGGTGGTGCTCCTTTGTGCTGTCATTGGGCCTGTCAGGCCCCAAATACATTGTGATTTCTCTTAGGGTCAGGAATTTGTCTAATTCACCTCTGTATCTCTACACCTAGCATGAGGTCTGGAACTCAGTAGTACTTAATAAATACCCATGAAATGACTGTATGTTAGGTGAAAAACAGTTATTGAGACATGTGAGAGAGAGGTTGAGAAGGAGACAGAGTTACTGACATTCTCAGCAGAGAGAGCAGCATGAACATATGAAGGCACAAATATTGTGTATAAGGAATGACAAATGTTTTTAGAATTACTGGAGCATAGAGTGCAAGGGAGAGAACAGTAGGAGGTGCAATTGGAAAAGAGCAGAGAATCAGCTTCATCTCATGGTAAATGTAACACTGACTTCTGTTTCCCTCAGCAGATTCTTGGGGTTGTCTATTGAAGTCAGCATCTGTTTAATGTGAGCATGGTGTAGGTGATTCTCCCTGGCACATGACCTTCAGAGATAGGAATTTGATATTTCTATCAAATTCCAAAATATCTGTGATGGTCTAAAATACAGCCCATTGAAAATCTCAGGGAAACCTTCCCCAGAAGGAAAGTTATCTAACCCAGAGGGGATCTTCATGTAAACTGGACTCCACAAAATACAACCACTTAACATTGGTATGTTAAATAATGCTGATATGTTGCAGCAGGTCTGACAAGACATTTTGATGAGTTATATCCATGGTGGTGGAAGACATATAGATAATAAGCCACAAATGTTTCCTAATCTGACCCATTTTGGAGATTTTGTATAATATAATGGACAAATGCTAACATGAGATGGTCTTGGAAATCAAAAAACTTGGTGAATTGGAGAAAATCTTTACAAAGGGTTAGAAGATCTCAATTTTCTGCTCTGTCCCTAATGAATTCTCTGTTCACTGGCAAGTCACATAGCTCTATGACCACATACCCCCAACCATGTTTTATCATGAACAAGCTCTAGAGTTGTATTGAGAATAGTATGAGACCTTGGATATAGAACTCCAAAATAGTAATTATGGCATTTTATAATTAATAAAAGTCAAGGCTGAAATCAAATGAGCAGTCATTATGAGCACAGCTCAATTTCAGACCTTCATGGAAGATATAGAGAACTAAAGGTTTGCATTTGCCTCTCTCAATGTCCTCTTTACTTTAACAATAAAGACAATAAACACACAGAGACAATGGAAGATAATTAAATACTTATATTAATGCAATATGAGTTCAGATAAAAGAGGAGTAATTAAAAAATGAGTTGAGAAGCCTGCAGGTTGAATGACACAGAATTAAATTACTTTTTATTTTTTCTTCTTCTTTCATATCCTTTCTTAGTACTATTTTCAGGGGAAAAATAATAGAAGTCTCTATACCTATTCATCATAAAAACTCTCAACTATGGCTAGAACTAAAACCAGAACCGGAAGAGGACTATCTTAATTTTACATGCCATTTATGAAAAGCATATAGCCAATATCATATTGAATGGTTAAATTCGAGATTATTTTCTTTCACATCTTAATTTGATGCTATACTGGAGGTTCAATTAATGTAATGAGGCATGACATTTCAGAAACATAATTACATTTAAGGAAAAACTTTAATTTCTTCAGGAAACAGGATTGTCTGAGGAGACTGCAAAGCAACAATTCTAAATAGTAAATGAGTTTGTCGAGGTTGTACAATACAGACTAAATATACAAAACTAATTGCAGTTTTATATGCTAGCAGAAAACTTTCATAAAATGAAATATTTATAATATAGCCACAAGATGAACATAGAGTGATTAGGGAGAAAGTTAAGAAAATATGTTCAGTATCCATACACTGAAAACTACTATACATTGCCACGAAAAATTAAAAAGACACAAATAAAAGCAAGATAAACCATATTCCTAGGCTATAAGATTTAATTATCTTGAAGTTATATAAAGTTTATAATAGGCAAAATATATGTAGAGTTGAAAAGCTTCAGAATACTCTGGAGAGGAGTGGGAGATTGACCAGGAAAGGACATGAGAAAATTCTGAAGTTGTGGAAATATTATGTATGTTAATAGGAATGTGAATCACAAAGATAGAAAACATGGGGAGATCCAGTATGACTGAATAGAAAGGCTCTGCACTCAACTGGTACAGAGAAGAATCAGAAAAACAAGGGAAGAATCATGTTTTCAGAGTGAGCAAAAATTTCAATAAAGAAGTGACAGGAAACACTAAAAGCCGGGGTGGGGGGGGGAGGGAGAGAGAGGGAGGGAGAGGGAGGGAAAGGAAGGGAAGGAGGGAGGGAGGGAGGGAGGGAGGGAGGGAGGGAGGGAGGAAGGAAGGAAGGAGAATGAATGGAGCACAACACTCTGCAGCTTCTAACTCTGCATTTCACTCCTCCATGTCCACCCTTGCCGGTGCACAAATCCCAGAATAACCTATATTTTCCCTGGGGAACCAGGCAAGATATGCTTCATATTTTCCAGTGCTGAGACTGCAGCCTTTTGTACTACAAGCCTCAGCATCACTCATACCCATCCAGAAGGATCTGGAGCATAGCATACAGTTCTAGCACCACAGATATCAGTGCTGTAAGCCTTAGCATCATTCAGACTTGTAAGGCAGAACAGGAAGACAGCCTCTTCTATGTACCACAGCACCAGGAATGTGGCTTCAGCCATCGCAAGTCTAGTGTGATTGACAGCCAACTTTCTGGTCGCTGAAGGCATGCACCCTTGGGAGCCCATGTCCACCTTAAAATCAAACTACTACTTTCACTAAGTTCTGAATACTAGACAACTGTAGCACACATAACACTGCTGACATTTATTACAGCTTAATTAACTATTCAGAGGTTACAGTTCTGGGCTCACTTAGAACAAAATACAAAGAAGCTACCCAAGTGACACCTCACATACTATGTAAACATAAAATGGCTTTTTTTTCCCCAATGAAATACTACTCCATAAACAAGAAGCAACTTATGTAGGGACACAGGAACATAGATAAGCAAGGAATCATGACATCTAAAGAATACCTCCAAACTAGTTCTCCAGAAGCAGATCCCAATGTGAGGGAATCCTATGAAAATAATTAAAAATGATGAATTAAGAAAATTCAATGAGATGCAAGAAAATATAAGGAAACAATTCAAAGAAGCAAGGAATAACTAAGTGAGGAATTCAACAAAAAGATAGAAATCATTAAAGGTAATCAATCAAAAATTTCACAACTGAAAACCTCAATTGATGAAATAAAAAAATATAATTGAGAACTTCAATAACAGAATAGTGTAAATAGAAGAAAGAATTTCTGATATTTTTGGACAAGACTTTTGAAACAAACCAGTCAAAAATAAAGTATTATTTTTTAAAAAAATTGTATTTAAGTTATACAAGTTTCATGTATTTCATTTATACAGATTTAGCAGCAAAGTAATACTTCCCTACCCGCCCCCCCCCCCAGCTCCAATCCTCCTTTCTATGCTCATTCACATTTCCACTATTAATTTTTTAAAGATTTATTTTATTTATTTGAAAGAGTTAGAGAGGCTGAGACAGAGAGAGAGGTCCTCCATCTGCTAGTTCACTCCCCAGATGGCCCCAACGGCTGGAGTTGAGCCTATTCGAAGCCAGGAGCCAGGAGCTTCCTCTGGGTCTCCCACATGGGAGGATGTGGGCCATCTTCCACTGCTCTACCAGGCCACAGCAGAGAGCTGGATTGGAAAAGGAGCAGCCAGGACTAGAACCGGCACCCATATGGGATGCCGGTGCTACAGGCAGTGGCTTTAACCCACTATGCCACAGTGCTGCCCCCTCCTCTTAATTTTTACAAAGATCTATTTTCAGTTTTCTTAATGAACATATAGTAAACCTACACTAAGTTGAAGATCTCTCCTCTCCTCTCCTCTCCTCTCCTCTCCTCTCCTCTCCTCTCCACTCCTCTCCTCCCCTCCCTTCCCCTCCCCTCCTCCTCCCTTCCTCCCTCTCTCTTTTCCTTCCTTCCTTCCTTCCTTCCTTCCTTCCTTCCTTCCTTCCTTCTCCTTCCTCTTCTCTTCTCTTTTTTCTTCACAGCCAAACTAATACTCCATAATGTATATGTACCATAATTTCTTTATCCAATCAACAGTTGATGGACATCTGGGTTGATTCCATATCTTACCTATTGTGAATTGTGCTGCAATGAACATGGGGTACAAATCAGTTTTTCAGATACTGATTTTTTTTCATTTGGGTACATTTCCAGGAGTAGGATGGATGTTTCATATAGTAGGTCTATATTCAGATTTCTGAGGTATCTCCATACTGTCTTCCACAGTGGCTGGACCAGTTTACATTCACAAGCAGTTGATTAGGTTACCTTTGTCCCCACATCCTTGCCAACATTTGTTGTTTGATGATTTCTTTATGAGAACCATTTTTTTTTTTTTTGACAGGCAGAGTGGACAGTGAGAGAGAGAGACAGAGAGAAAGGTCTTCCTTTGCCGTTGGTTCACCCTCCAATGGCCGCCGTGGTAGGCGCGCTGCGGCCGGCGCACTGCGCTGTTCCGATGGCAGGAGCCAGGTGCTTCTCCTGGTCTCCCATGGGGTGCAGGGCCCAAGCACTTGGGCCATCCTCCACTGCACTCCCTGGCCACAGCAGAGAGCTGGCCTGGAAGAGGGGCAACTGGGACAGGATCGGTGCCCTGACTGGGACTAGAACCCGGTGTGCTGGCGCCGCAAGGCGGAGGATTAACCTAGTGAGCTGTGGTGCCGGCTATGAGAACCATTTTAACAGGGATGAGGTGAAACCTCATTGTGGTGTTCATTTGCATTTCCCTGATGGCTACAGATTCTGAGCATTTCTTTCAAGTGTTTGTTGGCTGTTTGAATTTCCTATTCAAGTACCTATTCAAGTCCTTTGCCCATTTCTTAACCGGATTATTTGTGGTTGTTTGAGCTCTTTATAGATTTTGGATGGTAACCCTTTATCAGTTGTGTAGTTTGCAAATATTTTCTCCTATTCTGTCAGGTGCCTCTTCACTTTTCTGAGTGTTTCTTTTGCAGTGCAGAACTGTTCTACAGCTTGATGTAATACCACTTGTCAATTTTGGCTTTTATTGCATGTGCTTCTGGGGTCTTTTCCAAGAAGTCTTTGCCTATGTCAATGTCTTGCAGAGTCTCCCTAAAGTTCTATAGAAATTTGATGGTATTGCATCATAGATTTAGGTCTTTGATCCATTTTCAGTGAATTATTGTGTAAGGTGTAAAGTATGGGTCTAGTTTCATACTTCTGAATCTGGAGATCATGTTTCCCCAGGACCATTTGTTGAAGAAACTGACCTTACTCCAGGGATTGTTTTTAGCTCCTTTGTCAAAGATCAGTAGGTTGAAGATGTGTGACTTGATTTCTGGAGTTTCTATTATGTTCCATTGGTCTATGTGTCTGTTTGTGAGCCAGTACCAGGCTGTTTTGACTATAACTGCTCTGTAGTTTATCTTGAAATCAGGTATTGTGATGCCTCCTGCTTTGTTTTGGTTGTATGCCATTGTTTTAACTATTCGGGATCCCTTGTATTTCCATGTGAATTTTAGCATCATTTTTTATAGTTCTGAGAAGAATATCATTGGTATTTTGATTTGGATCACATTGGATCACTAAATTGCTTTCAGTAATATGGGCATTTTGATGATGTTGATTCTTCCAATCCATGAACATGGAATGATTTCCATTTCTCTTTAATGTTTTGTAATTTTCATTGTATAGATCTTCAACATATTTGGTTAAATTTATTCCAAGGTATTTAATTTTTTTGTAGAAATTGTGAATAGGAATGATCTTAAAAGTTCTTTCTCAGCCATGGAATTGTTTGTGTTATACAGAGACTACTGATTTTTCTATGTTGATTTTTTATCCTGCCACCTTACCAAACTCTTTTATGAGTTCCTATAGTCTCTCAGTGAAGTCTTTTGGATCGCCTATACATAGAATCATGCCATCTGCAAATAGGGATAGTTTCATTTCCTCTTTTCCAATTTGTAGACCTTTGATTTCTTTTTCTTGCCTAATGGTTCTGCCTAAAACTTCCAGGACTATATAAAATAGTAATGGTGACAGTAGGCACCCTTGCCAGGTTCTAGATATTATTGGGAAATGTTTCCAGCTTTTCCCCTTCAATATGATGCTTGCCGTGGGTTTGTCATAACTTGTCTTAATTGTGATGAGGAATGTTCCTTCTATGCCCAATTTGCTTAAGATTTTCATAATGAAAGGATGCTGTATTTTATTAAATGCTTTCTTGGATCCTTTAAGGCAATCATATAATTTTGGTTTGTTAATTCAATGTGTCACATTTATTGATTTGTGAATGTTGAACCATCCCTGTGTACCAGGAATAAATCCCACTTGGTCTGTGTAAATGATCTTTCAGAGGTGTTGTTGAATTCTATTAGCTAGTATTTTCTTGAGGATTTTTGCGTCTATGTTCATCAAGGATATTGGTCTATAGTTCTTTTTCTCTTTTGTATCTTTTTCTGGCTTAGGAATTAATGTGATTCAGGTTTCATAGAAGGAGTTTGGGAGGATTCCCTCCATTTCAGTTGTTTGGAATAACTTGAGAAGAATCAGAATTAGTTCTTTAAATGTTTGGTAGAATTCAGCAGTGAAGCTGTCAAGTCCTGGGCTTTTCTTCCTTGTAAGGGTCTTTATAATGATTCAGTTTCTTATTGGTCATTGGTCTATTTACATTTTCTATGTCTTAATGTCTCAATTTTTGTATATTGTATGTGTCTAGGAATCTGTCCTTTCCTTGTAGGTTTCCCAATTTATTGCCATACAGCTATTTGTAGTAATTTCAATTATTATTATTTTTATTTCTGTGGTATGTGTTGTTAAATTTCTTTCTTTCAACTCTGATTTTATTGATTGGGTTTTCTCTCTCTTTTTGTTGTTGTTGTTGTTGTTTCAGCTAGTGGTGTATCAATCTTACATATTTTTCAAAAAACCAGCTCTTTATTTCGTTAATCTTTTGTATTTTTTATTTAATTTTGTTTAATTTTCTCTTAATTTTAGTTATTTCTTTCTCCCTACTAATTTTGGATTTGCTTTGTTGTTACTTTTCTAGATCCTTGAGATGCATTGATAGCTCATTCATAGGCACCAATTGCTAAAAAACTTCCCTACTAACATTGCATTTGTTGTATCACATAAGTTTTCGTATGATTTATTGCCATCTTCATTTCCAGAAATTTTTTGATTCTTTCTATGACACACTGTTCATTTAGGAACATGTTGTTCAGTCACCATGTGTTTGCATATGATCTGGAGATTCTTGTATTGTTGATTTCCAGCTTTATTCCATTGTGGTCAGAAAAAATGGATAGTATGATTAAGTTTTTTGAATTTTCTGAGACCTGCTTTAGGCCTAGAATATGGTCTATCCTAGAGAAAATTTCATGTACTGAGAAGAATGTGTATTATGCAACTGTAGGATGAAAATTTCTGTAAATATCAGTTAGGTCCCTTTTATTCATAGTATCAATTAGCTCTGTTGTTTCTTTACTGATTTTAGGTCTAGTAGATGTGTCCATTGATGAAAGCATTGTGTTGAGGTCCCCTGTTACTATTGTATTGGAGTCTATGTCTCCCTTTAGATCCAGAGAATTTCTTTTAAACCTAGTGCCATATAATTGGGTGTATATACATTTATTAGAGTCACGTCTCCCAGTTGAATAGATCTCAATCATTACATAGTGCCATTCTTCATCTCTTTTAACATTTTGTTACAGTCTACTTTGATATTAGGCTGGCAACACCTGCCCTTTTTTGCTTTCTATTGGCATGGAATATCTTTTTCCATGCTTTCACTTTCTGTCTGTGTATATCTTAGTTTGTGAGATGTGTTTTTGTAGGCAGCCAATAGATTTTTTAAAAATCCATTAGTCCAATCTGTATCTTTTAACTTGAGAATTGAGGCTGTTTACATTTAAGGTGACTATTGATAAATGACAACTTGGCCCTGCCATATTTCCATATTCCTATTGTTTACTTTGGATTTCCTTGGTACTTTTACTGGGTGATTTTCACCTTCTTTCATAATGATGGCTATTTTTCTGTGTTTCTGTGTGTAGCACATCCTTAAGTATTTTCGTAAGGCTGGATGAGTGGCAACAAATTCTTTCAATTTCTCTTTGTTATGGGAGGTCTTTATTTCACCTTCATTCATAAATGAGATCTTTGCAGGGTACAATATTCTGGGTTAGCAATTTTTTTTTTCTCTTAAGACTTGGACTATGTCTCAGCATTCTCTCCTGTCCTGTAGAGTTTCTGATGAGAAGTCAGCTATGAGTCTATTTGGTGATCCTCTGAAAATAATCTGGTGTTTCATGCACATTTTTAGAATCTTTATGTTTTACTGTGGAAAGTTTAACTACAATGTGTCATGGTGAAAATCTTTTCTGGTCATGTCTGTTAAGCGTTCTCTGTGCTTCCTATACTTGGATGTCCCTTTCTTTTTCCAAATTGGGGAAGTTTCTTGTAATTATTTCACTAAATAGACCTTCTAGTTCATTCTCTATGTTCATGCCTTCAGTAACCTTAAGACCTGTAGACCTGTATGTTGGGTTCTTTGATGGTATCCCTTAAAACTCCAACACTGTTTTTAAGTTTTTAAATTTTTCTTTTTCTTTTTTTATATGACTGAAAGATTTCCATGGATTTGTCTTCTAGCTCAGTATTCTTTGTTCTGCCTCACCAAGTCTGCTGTTAAGGCTTTCCACCACATCTTTTACTTGATCTATTGAATTCCTCATTTCTAATATTGCATTTTGATATCTGTTTAAAATTTCAATTTCATGGGAAATTTTTTCATTTATGTCATTATGGTTTTCTTTAATTGGGTTGATTCCATATCTTATTTATTGTGAATTGAGTGCATCCCATATGGGCACTGGGTTCTAGTCCCAGTTGCTCCTCTTCCACTACAGCTCTCTGCTGTGGCTGGGGAGGGCAGTGGAGGATGGTCCAAGTGCTTGGGCCCCTGCACTCGCATGTGAGACCAGGAAGAGTCACCTGGCTCCTGGCTTCGGATTGGTGCAGCACCAGCCATAGTGGCCATTTGGGGAGTGAACCAGCGGAACGAAGACCTTTCTCTCTGTCTCTCACTGTCTGCAACTCTACCTGTCAAATAAAAAAAAAAATATTGTGAGTTGAGCTACAGTGAACATAGGGTGCAGATCATTCTTTCAGATGCTGATTTCTTTTTATTTGGGTACATTTCCAGGAGTGGAATGGCTGGGTCATATGGTAGGTCTATATTTAGATTTCTGAGGTATTTCCATGCCATCTTCTACAGTGGCTGTATCAGTTTATATTCCCATCAAAAGTGGATTATGATACCATTTTCTCTACATCTTTGCTGGCATTTGTTCTTGATTTCTGTGTGAGAGCCATTCTAACTGTGGTGAGGTGAAAACTCCTTGTGGTTTTCATCTGCATCCCTGAAGGCTAGTGATCCTGAGCATTTTTTCAAGTGTCTGTTGGACATTGGAATTTCCTCTCTTGAAAAATACTGTTCAAGTCCTTTTCCAATAACTTGAATAGATTGTGTGTTGTGTTGTTATTGAATTTTTTAAAAACCTGTTGAACACATTTATTATTTTGTATGATATTCAGAGAAGAAACATCTATAATAAATCTAAAGCATTAGAAAAACTATAAAAGGAGACAAAGGACATTGCTTATTGATGGGTGTCATTTCAGCAAGAAGACATATCAAATATATTTGCACCCCACAAAGGATCACACACATATATATATATAAAGCAAACATTATTAGACCTAAAGGGAGAGAGACAGACTCCAATACAATAATAGTGAAGGAATTTAACACCTTACCATCATCAATGGACAAATCATCCAGGCAGAAAATCAACAAAAATGTGTCAGAGTTCATCCATACCATAGAGCAATGGACCTAACAGACATTTACAGAACATTTCATTCAATGGTTATAGAATACAGATTCTTTTTCATTAGTACATGGAACATTTTCCAAGACAGATCATATATTAGGCCTCAAGTCAAGTCTCAGTAAATTAAAATGATCTCAAAATCATACCATGTATCTTCTCAGGCCACAAAGAAATAAAACTAGCAATCAGTAATATGAACAATAGGAAGTTTATAAACACAAGGAAATCAAACAACATACTCCTGAATAATCAATGGCTCTTTGAAGAAATTCAAAAGGAATTTATAAAATTCCTTGAAACAAACAAAAATTAAAATATAACATTTCAGAATCTGTGGGATGCAGCGAAAGCAGTATTAAGAGGCAAGTTTTTAATGAACAGTGGCAAGTTTACAGCAATAAATGCACAATAAGTGTACTAGAACAGATGGGCTTATTAGAAAATATCATGTTTGCTCTGATTTGTGGGAGCAAATACAAATAGTACAAAAATGTAAGTATATGAGTAAAATTGACATCTTAAAATTTGATTATTGTTTCTAGCCCTTATGTATACTCCTGAGGAACACCGCTCTTTATATACTCTAAAAAAGAAAGAAAAATAGAATTATTTCAAATAATCAATCTAATGATGTATCTCAAGGAACTAGAAAAGAACAAACCAATCCCCAAATTATTAGCAGGTAAGAAATAATAATGATAACAGCAGACATAAACTCATCAAAATTACAAAACAGAATATAAAAGACTCACAAAATCAAAAGCAGTTTATTTTAAAAAGATAAAATAGGTAGACCTTTAGCCACACTAACAAAAGAAAAAAATCCACAAAAACAAAATTAGAGATAAAATGGTGACATTTCATCTGATAAAACTGAAATGCAAAGAATCCTAAGAAATTACTATGGCAACCATATGCTAACAAGGCGGAAAATCATGATGATTTTGGTAAATTCCTGCATATGCAAACTACTGAGATTAAATCAAAAAGATATTTGAAATCCATACAGGTCAATAACAAGTAATGAGATTGGATCAATAAGTTTACCATCAAAGAAAAGTCCAGGACCTTATAGCATTACAACTGAATTCTACAAAATATTTAAAGAGGAACAAACTGTAATACTCTTCAATGTATTCTAAAATATCGGAAAAGGATAGAACTCTGCCAAACTCTATATGAGGCCAGATTACTCTGATAGCAAAACCAAACAAAGACCCAGCACAAAGGATCTGTCATTTAAATCTACCCATGAGTAAATATCAGATTAAGTCAAATTGAGAAATAATGTGACAACTAATTATCCTGTCCTCTTTAAAACCTCTAGGCTCAAAGGAAAAAAAAAAAAAAAAAGAACGTGACAAAGGACTAGGGAATGTTTCTAAATTAAAGGAGACTAGCAGACATGTGACAAATAAATGAAATATGTGATCCTGAATTGGATCCTGGAATGTAGGAAAAATTTTGAGACTGTTATTGGGGCATATAATGCAATTTAAAAATAGGCCTTAATAAATTTTTGATTTTGAGTAACTGTATCTTACTATGAAAGATCATATTTGTATTGTTAAGAAATTATATACATGCTATATTTCTTTTTGGAAAACAGTTGTAAATGCAAAAATCTCCAATTTATTGTCAAATTATGCATAAAGGAATAGATGGAGCCAATAAACAAAATGTAAACAAATGTTAAGTCTGGAAAATGGGCACACAGAGTTTCCTTGAATGAATTGTCAGTTTGAAGTTATGCTTAAAAATTAAGAATCTGGCCGCAGCTCACGTGGCTAATCATCCGCCTGCGGCGCCAGCACTCCGGGTTCTAGCCCCTGTTGGGGCGCTGGATTCTGTCCTGGTTGCTCCTCTTCCAGTCCAGCTCTCTGCTGTGGCCCAGGAAGGCAGTGGAGGATGGCCCAAGTGCTTGGGCCCTGCACCTGCATGGGAGACCAGGAGGAAGCACCTTGCTCCTGGCTCGGGTTGGAGCAGCACTGGCCATAGCGGCCATTTGGGGAGTGAACCTACGGAAGGAAGAGCTTTCTCTTTGTCGCTCTCTCTCTCACTGTCTAACTCTGCCTGTCCAAAAAAAAAAATAAATAAAGAAGTTTCAGGATGATCAAAGTAAAAGTTATGAAAATAATTACATACTGAGGGAAAGAGATGGCAGGGAAATGCCACTGGAAAAGAGCATATGGGGGCATATGGTGGCTTCTTGCATGCTTGGAATTTTGTTTCTTAATTTGAGTTTGAATATATTGTTTAGTTATTATTCTTGACATTCAGAATTTATGTTTCTGTAAGTATGAGTCATTCTGTAGAAAAAGAGACACCAAGATTAAACAGTATCCAAGATAATAGTACTTATTCACGGGGAAGCCAGGGCTTAAGCTCAGATCTTCGGATCCCATCAAGTTCCTTTCTCCACCAGTGACAGAGCTAGGATGGTAATGAAGGTTGTAAGTGTTTGGCCAGTGAATTCCAAACACTGACTTCAACCATTCATCTGTCTCTGCAGAGCCTAAAGAGAAATATATGCACAGAAAGATCCTGTTTATAGGCAAGTAGAACTTCAACGTGGACTAAGTTCCTGATTCCCAAATCCAGTGCAATCTCTGGTGAGTAAACTGGGCCAGTTATAGAACTTCTTTTTTTATAGACTAGAGACAACCAAGTCAGAGAATCAACAGCAAGCTGAATGGCCATGTCATCCTCATTCTCTCTAACTATATGCACAAGTCTTGGATTATGTGTGATCCTAATGGTGCAGTTTTCACTAGAGCAATCAAGCTAGCGAGAGTAAAGCATCTCTGTCTATTTAGGTTTATATATATCCTGCTAAGATTTGCCCATGTTTAGCAAAAGCTAAACAGGGTCCTTCCCCTCAGTCAAATAAAATGGATACTCTTGGGAATAGAGTAGAAAGTAAGTTGTGAATTTGTTCTGGCAAGTAGAGAACATTGCACTTTTTGGGTAGACTTTCTTAGGGTCCAAGGACAAGACTACAGAAGCAGGGACATAACTGAGACCTACTGGTCTTGAGAGTTGGAAAGTCTGAGCAATTAGAGTGTGTGGTATCTGGTGAACAAGAGCAACCATAGTATTTCTTTGTTTTCTTATTATGTGACTATAAAAAGATGTCAACAGTACATTTAATTTTGCCATAGAGAAGAAATATGCAGGTCATAATGAAGGTGAGAGTATGCTTATAATCATATGTTTGTTCTCATAAAAATCAAGTCAATATAAGAAATGTTGCATTTGAAAGTTTTGTGCCCCATGTGGTGGTAGTGGGTTGAAACGTCCACAATGGGATCTTTTGATTTTCCCTACCTCTCATATTATATCTTTACATTTTTTAATCTAGAGGGTTCTATATTGCCACCTCCTCCCTCCCCTCCTGCCTGCTCCCCTGCTTTGCTCTTTTGTATAAAGGTGAGTCCTGAAAACATGTTCCAAACAATGTCATATCCTGTATACTTAGAGAAAAAGGAAATAGTTGCTTAGCAACAAGGCCTTGTTAAAAATTTCAAGCATTCTTTTACTTTGGCTTTCAGTTTTAGGTACTTAGGAAATTATTTTTACAAGGATCTAAGATTAGAATGAAAAATGTCTGCTTAAAATGAGGAGGAGGGAGAGGAGGGATGGATGGGAGGAAGGTATGGGAAGGAGGAGATTAATTAAGGATCTGGTATCACAGCACAAGTGACATTTAGTGGCAATGAGAGTGGAGAGAAGGGATTGGAGAGACTTGGCCATGGGTGACACAGGGAGTTTCACTTTTCCATTTTCCTTCTGGTTTCCATGACTTCTCCAGAACCTAACACAGGATGCCAATCAACTAGTGGAGAATGAACATCCTACACCGTGTTAGTAATTCAAAGCTGTCCCAGGGCTGTAGGCACAAAACAGAAAAGATCACAGTTGAAAATTCATTTGCTATTAGACCTCCTTAAAACATCTTTCTGGCCTCTATAGGATGACTTTTGTAACATCTCAAATGATTTTCTATCAGGGAGATTTACTCACATTATTAAATATTTCACGGAAATATGGTTGTTCAGAAGCTCATGCTATAGAGGTCATATGATTTACTTGCTCACCCATAATTTTATATTTAGATTATTTTGAGAAATTTGTTTCCATCAATGTTACTTCTATGAATTTACCCTTATACAACTCTGTCTCAGAAAATCTCCAAAGGACAGGTAATTAATATAATGTTTTGAAGTATTGAACCTTAAAAATATTCTTATCTATGGAATAATTGCTTCCAGAAAATTTGAGTACAGAAGTAAATATTTTCTATTCTGGTGAGACATAATGTATTGATGGTTTATTTGAATATTTGGTTACTAGTAAGATTTCATTTCTTGTTTATGTTGTATATCTAAGTCTTTATATCTGAGGTCATGTAATTGCCTACTGAGTTTTCATTTGTCTTTGTGGTAATATTTATTGAATTCACTTTTCACAGTTTGTGACCTGATTTTTACTTTATGAATTTTAGTCTATTTTAGTTTGTTTTTAAAGATTTTATTTATTTATTTGAGAGGTAGAGTTGCAGAGAGAGGGAGAGACAGAGAGGAAGGTCTTCCAACCGCTGGTTCACTCCCCAAATGGCCACAATGGCCAAAGCTCAGCGGATCTGAAGCCAGGAGTCAGGAGCATGAATTCCTATGCGGATACACGGGCTCAGAACTTGGGCCATCCTCTAGTGCCTTCCCAGGTGACAGCAGAGAACTGTAATAGAAGAGGAGCAGCTGGGACTAGAATGGGCACCTTTATTGGATGCTAGCACTGCGGGCCACTGCACCACAGACTGGTCACCTATTTTAGTTTTGATATATAGACATCTTACCTATTTTTGTAGCAGTCCTAAGAGTACAATGATGAAAAACAATCTCTGCTATCTCACTGCCTGGGTTTGAATTCTGGCTCCAACACCTCTGAGCTGTGTGATTTTGGTCAAATTAATTTTACACTCTGTCTTTCTTTTCTGCTCTATCTAATGAACATTATAATTATATCACATGCATGTGGAATGATGACATTTCAACAAATTAATACATGTAGAAAGTATGTAGAATGATACCTCATACATGCTAAGCATTCAGAAATTAAAGCAACATGCTACAATGTAGTAAAGATATTAATCCAGTTCTTTGTAATTTCTTCCATGGCTTTTATAGTTAGAAGGTACACATCCATAGACAAACTATAAAGTATTCCTTCACCTCTAGATTTATTTTTGTTGTTTTTGCTCATTATTTATTTATGCTTGACTGTTTTATGGACCAAAGTTTCTGTTGACATACAGTAAGAAGTGAGTTGACTTGATTTTTCCTCCCAATTGTGAAATGTTTCTGTTGTTAATAAACCCATATCTTCTTATTCATTTGTATAATTCATTTATTTACAAGTTTTTGGATACACTTGGATCTGTTTAAGGGTTACTTCTTTTATCTTTTGCTGTCTATCCCAGAACTATAATAAAAAACAAATCAGTGTAAGTTTTAATTTCATGGGTGAATTCTGATGTCATCATTTTCAAAATTCTGTTAGCTACTTTGTGCAGTAATTCAGATGGTTATGTGAATGATTTTAATGTGTTAAAATGTCACTGAGACTTTGAATAGGTTTATAGTAATTTATAAATTGATTAACAGTGAAGTGACAGTTGAAATATTTAGTGTCTTCATTTACATAATCTTGTATATCACCCAACATGTTTTTAGTGTTTTCATAATGCTTCCCACACAGTTCTTGATATTATAAGCTGTTAGTATTTTTTTGCCAGTTGTAAACAGAATTTTCTCCCCTTGTATATCTGACTATACATAGGATAAAGTTATGGTTAAAGTTCTTTTAGTTTCCTTCACTTATATTGTCCCTGTGTTTTCTTTTTGCAAGATGTTTAGATTATGAATCAGACTACTTGCCAAACATCATTTGAACTAGAAATAGGGATATTCTGTTTCTTTTTTAAAATGTTTTATTTATTTATATATATATGTATATATATATTGTCTTAGTTAAATATATGCAAGGAGATATATACACAGACACAGACATACACACATATATATGCCTAAATATAGGCATACATATACATATATATTATATAGGCATATATATATTCATATGTATATGAATGCTCAGTATATATAGATATATAAAACTTGAAATATATATATGAAAGAGAGAGAGAGGGAGAGAGAGAATGCTTTAGCAGAAAGCTGGATCAACAGCTAAGTTGAGACTCAAAGCCAGGCCATCTGACATGCGTTGTGGGCATTCTAAATAATGGTTTAACCACAGTGCCAGAATACCTTGCCCAATGATACTATTTCTTTTTTTTTCTTTTTTCTTTTTGACAGGCAGAGTTAGTGAGAGAGAGAAACAGAGAGAAAGGTCTTCCTTCTGTTGGTTCACCCTGCAAATGGCCGCTACGGCCGGCGTGCTGCGCTGATCCGAAGCCAGAAGCAAGGTGCTTCCTCCTGGTCTCCCATGCGGGTGCAGGGCCCAAGCACTTGGGCCATCCTCTACTGCCTTCCCGGGCCACAGCAGAGAGCTGGACTGGAAGAGGAGCAACCAGGACAGAATCTGGTGCCCCAACCGGACTAGAACCCAGGGTGCTGGCGCCGCAGGCAATGATACTATTTCTTAACAGTTATTTTTACTAGTGAAGCATTTTTATTATGTCCTATCTACATGTAATTTTTGCTTGCAGAGAAAGAAATGGTTTGTGCTACACATAGCTGACGTTAGACAAGTTATTTAACGACAGTTTTTTGTTTTTGTTTTTTTTTAATTTTTGACAGGCAGAGTGGACAGTGAGAGAGAGAGAGAAAGGTCTTCCTTTTGCCGTTGGTTCACCCTCCAATGGCCGCCGCGGTAGGCGCGCTGCGGCCGGCGCACCGCGCTGATCCGATGGCAGGAGCCAGGTGCTTCTCCTGGTCTCCCATGGGGTGCAGGGCCCAAGCAGAGAGCTGGCCTGGAAGAGAGGCAACCGGGACAGCATCGGTGCCTGGACCAGGACTAGAACCCAGTGTGCCAGCGCCGCAAGGCGGAGGATGTGATATGTATTAGGGAGAATGGCTAGTATTCAAGATGTATGTTCAGCCTTATACAGGGCCAAGGCATGTAATCTTTCAGGAAAGAAGTTTGAGGGATCGATGGGAATTCACTAGGCAACCTGTGGATGTTCCTGACAGAGGAATGGGCTAGAATGTAAAGATTAAAGTAATTCATTTAGGGTTGTGTGCCTGAGAAGTGAGGAGGAACGTGGCATTAGGTAAAGTAAGCATTGGGACTAGGGTCATGGGAAGATTTTTTTATCTTTAAAGAGAAAACAAAAGAGACCTTTTAAAAAGTTAAAATTGGGAGCTGAAATGCTCTGTGCCCCGACCTGTAGCAAAGGCCACGTTTTGGCAGCGAATGAAGTGTTCATTTTCCGTGCAGTGCAGCGGCTATGGCCGCCAGATCTTCCTTCTCCTCTTGCCTTGGGGCCAGATCCCTCGATGGTATCCAGCTGTGTTTAAGTCTGGCCAGTGCCACCTGACTCCATAATTCCCCCCAAGAAATAGGCTCAGGCTGGGGGCAGCAAAAAGACGGAGTAGAAAAAGAAGGAAAAGATTATTGAAGACACAACTTTTGGTCTAATGAACAAGAAAGGAGCAAAGCAACAGACATTTATCAAAGCTGTCACTCATCAGGTTAAATTTGGTCAACAAAATCCATGTCAGGTAGCACAAAGTGAAGCTGAGAAGAAATTGAAGAAAGATGACAAGAAGAAACAATTATAGGAACTAAATGAATTCTACAAGCCTGTAGTCCATGCTCAAAAAATTAGTAAAGGTGCAGATCCCAAGTCCGTGGTGTGTGCATTCTTCAAGCAATGTATTAAAGGAGGTAAGTGTGAGTTCTCTCATGACTTGACTCTGGAGAGAAAATGTGAAAAGAGAAGTGTTTACATTGATGCAAGAGATGAAGAACTTGAAACATACTATGGATAACTGGATGAGAAAAAGCTGGAAGAAGTAGTGAACAAGAAGCACTGTGAAGCAGAAAAGAAAAAAAAAAAAACTCAAATAGTGTGCAAGCATTTCCATGAAGCCATTGAAAACAAGTATGGCTGGCTTTGAGTTTGCCCTGGAGGAGACGATGATTGCATGTATCACCATGCACTTCCTCCTGGATTTATGTTGAAAAAAGACAAAAACAAAGAAAAGAAAGAAGTTGAAATTTTATTAGAAGATTTTATTGAAAGAGCGCATTCTGCCCTAGGCCCAAGTTTACCAAAATCACTCTAGAATCTTTTCTTGCATGGAAAAAAATGAAAAGACAAGAAAATATTGATGGACTTAGGCCAGCGCCGTGGCTTAACAGGCTAATCCTCCACTTTGCGGCGCCGGCACACTGGGTTCTAGTCCCGGTCGGGGCGCCGGATTCTATCCCGGTTGCCCCTCTTCCAGGCCAGCTCTCTGCTATGGCCCGGAAAGGCAGTGGAGGATGGCCCAAGTGCTTGGGCCCTGCACCCGAATGGGAGACCAGGAGAAGTACCTGGCTCCTGGCTTCGGATGGGCGTGGTGCGCCGGCTGCATCGGCCATTGGAGGGTGAACCAGCGGCAAAAAGGAAGACCTTTCTCTCTGTCTCTCTCTCTCTCACTATCCACTCTGCCTGTCAAAAAAAAAAAAATTGATGGACTTGAACAAGATGTAGAAAGAAGAAAAGCTGCCTTTAAGGTAGGCAAAGCACTAGTGATCAGTAGTTGTGGGGCAACCAAATGTCCCTTGAGAAGCAAAATCACTCCTGGTTGAGAAATACTGAGTCACAGAAATTTCAGTTGTTTTTCTTCTGAATTAAAACTGTTATAATGATTTTGGTTTTAGTCTAAATTCACTCTCACACAGTAACATCTCACAAATGAGGTCCAAAATTATTAATAACTGTGAACTCTATTATAATGTAGAAACCACAATCATCTATATCTTTTACTCACTTATTGCATCAAAAATTTTCCAAACACCTGCATTATTCCAGCATTATGTCAGCTGCCAGAGCTACAAACACATGAGACAACATTGCACAAGGATGGGACTGCAGATTTTTTTTTAAGTAAACAAAAATTAGAAGTCTATTGAGAAGTGAGAAGAAAGATAATGATTAAAATCCTTGATGAGAGGGGCTGGTGCTGTGGCGCAGCGGGTTAACACCCTGATTTGAAGTGCCTGCATCCCATATGGACGCCGGTTCAAGACCCGGTGCTACTCCACTTCTGATTCAGCTTTCTGCCATGGCCTGAGAAAGCAGTAGAAGAGGGTCCAAGTCCTTGGGCCCATGCACCTGTGTGGGAGACCTGGAAGGATCTCCTGGCTTCAGGTTGGCACAGCTCTGGCCATTGTGGCCAATTGGGGAGTGAACAATCAGATGGAAGACCTCTCTCTCTCTCTCTCTCTCTCTCTCTGCCTCTCTTCTCTCTGTGTAACTCTGACTTTCAAATAAATAAATAAAACTTTTAAAAAAAGTATCCTTGATGAAGGAGAGCTCATAGGAAATTATAAAAATTATAAGGGAAGCTCTGTGCAGAAACCAGAAAGTGACAAATATTTTTCAGGCTGATAGAGTGGGGAAGTGGCTTAGAAACTAAAGATTTTTAACAATATTCTAGGACATGTACAGGAGCACTTCAAAAAGTTAACAGATTGAAAAGGTATGTTTATGTAGTTCCCAATTATTTTTAAATCCATATACAGTTTTATGATAATACACATTTTCCACGAACTATTTGAAAGGGGCAGGGAGAAGGAGAGAGAGAAATTGATTTTCCATTAACTCTAAATGCCTGTAACAACTAGGGCTGGATCAAGCTGAAAACAGGAGTCTGAAACTCCGTGTAGGTGGTAGGGACCCAAGCACTTAGGCCATCATCTGATGCTTTCAAGGACACATTAGCAGGAAGCTGGATTGGAAGGAAAGTAATGGAGACTCAAACCAATGGTACAACATGGGATGCGAGTGGAAACTGATGTACATAATGTCCACCCCTATCAACTTTTTGAAGACCCTTCAAGTTAGTGCCATCTCTATTTTAATACAGAAAATTGAAATAGCAAACTTTTAGCTTAGGGTCACTTACTTAGATAGTAATAAAATTAACCTGTCAATTTATTCCCTAGATTAATATAATTTGTCTCTTTCAGTCAAATTCAGATGAATAAGAGAAAGTCAGGGAATGCTCTTGACAAATTTAAAAAGAAAAAATATTACAATGATAAACAACCCTCTCCTGTATTAGTACATTGCACAGGACATAGTCAGAGAAATTATCTCTTGGGATCCTTCCACAAGCCCTATCAGTTACAGCAGTTACAGTATACATGATCCTATCTGCTTTATAATGACAGAGTAACTATAGGATTATTAAGTTAACTGAAAATATATCATTGTAAAAATTATGAATCAAAATGTGAGAGGGAGGGGGAAGAAGGGTTGGAGCATGGGCTAGAGGGAGAGTAATATCACCATGTTCCTAAATCTTTATGTATGAGATAAATGAGATTTGTTTAACTTAAATAAAATTTAAGAAAGCAAGCAAGCAAGCAATAGTCTGAGAGCATATTTAGGTATATGTGCCCACGGTGTACCTGCCCTTCTTGGCATAGGTATATGGTTCACATAGTCAATGCAGTGATTCATTGTATTTTAGTTTGTCATTGTATTTCAGCACCAGGATTCTGCCATCATTTTACTATCCTTGAAAACTGTTCAATGTCTGCACTTTAGGCTGAAATTGTAGTGTTTTAAAGCTAAATTTAAAAGAGTAATTTATTGCTGTCCCCATGAAGAAATAGAACCAATCAGTATAATAAAAAATTTAAGATCATTCTGTACTTTGTACAGTTGCTATTGCAGTTGTGTGACTCACACGGAACAGCAAACTGGTTGTTATTATGGAATATTTATAAAGCAGAACAATATTTGGCCTGAAGTGAGCACTTCTGAAGTGTGTGTTAGATTGACGGATGGAGAAGGACATGGAAGTATGGGAAAGTGGATACAAGGATGGGTGCTTCCAGGAATGAGAGATGGTCACTGTTTCTCAACTGTCTTTCTCTATTTTCTGTTAAGAGCAATTTCTTTCTTACTGTTTACTCCAGGGCTACTAATTGCAATTCTTGTCTGAAAGAAATACAAGAGCAGGAGAAAGATGTTGAAATCAGGGACAGCCTTTTAGTTTGGAGACATGTTCAACACCTGCTGTGTTTGTTACAAATATTCCAGTATCAGAAGCAAACTCGGCTCCTTCTCCTTTCCTTTCACCAAGTCCCATTAGTCAGCAAGTCCCATCACACCCCACTCTGGGGAGAGGAGTAATTCCAAAACTATCCCTTAGTTTTAATTTTTATCCTAATAACTTTTGCTCAGACCTCATTACCTCAATTTGGGGCCAATAATTCTTGTGTCTTAATTGGCATTTTTTTCATGTTTTTCCTTTATATCATGACCACTACATTCAAACTAAAATTTAAAAAATTAATTTAGTTGTTTCTTCTGTCTTTCAAATCTTTCAATGGCTGTCCCTGAAAAAGTCCAGATTTCTTATTCTAGCCTATTTGGTCTCCCTGATTGAGGTCTTCATATTTACCTCTTCATAAACCTACTCAAGCTTGCATGGTCTCTTCATTTTACCAGGAATGTGCTTTACACATCACCTCCTGCCATTATTCTTTTGTCCAATATTTATTGAGAACCTTCTGGGTGACTGTGCAGCAGACCTTGAATATCAGAAAGAAAAAGAATACAAAAAGAAAACTGCTATCCTCGGAAGCCCAGTTTCCTGGGACATACAGATAAATTATTTTGTTAGAGCAGAGGTGCTGCAATAGGATAAGAGCACAATACAGTTGAAAGATACTCCCAGACTAAATCAAACACTTCCTTCTTTGGGTCACTTCTATATCTCTTATTTTCTGTTTTATTGTTTCATATCTTCTCTGTTTTCCAAATATTCATTACCCTTGACTACAAACACAGAGTCTTATTCAACTCTTATTTCTATCGTCCTAGTGTCAGATCATCATAGTGATGCATACTACAGTGAGAAGTCACTGGTTATTTACTGTACAAGAGGTACCAGGAAAAATGCTTATATGCATTTTCACAATTCATTTCCATAGTACAGTAAGCATTTGTTAATGTATTGGTAATATTTTATTTTATATGATAATATCACATTACTTGGACCAAAATCTATTAAATGGTTGTGCCAGATTCAAAAGCAAGTCATTGTGATGCCAATGCTTTTAATCTCTTCCTTCCAAATATTAACATATAAATGACTGAATGAAGAATGAATCAGTGTTCCTCTTCTCTGTGGGTATGTCCTCTTCCCCTAGGACTTCATAAAGTATTCAAAGAAATCAGGCACATTCAAAATTATTTTCTTTTCCTCTAACATGAGAACATTCAAATCGAATTGATACAAGTAAAATGAGTCATTCTAGAGAAGTCACAATCTCCAGGCACATGCAAGGTGTTGGGACAGATAAGCATGATGAGTTCTGTGTATTGATGCTGAAAGGGCTTGGCATGGAGCTCGTGTACTTATCTATAGGAAATCATATTATGTGTTTTGCCTTATATGACAGATAAAATAATGGGACCAGAGGTGACAGTTCTAGGGGATGGAGATGCTTTCTTTCTGGAGGGCTAAATCAAACTCCCTCTCTTTCTTCCCTACCTAATCAAGATGCCTTGCTTTATCTTCTGGTGCAAGATGATTTCTCATTCTTCTCTAGTTGAAAGCAGCCAAAGGGACAGAATTATGGAACTTGCCTGTGTAGAGGGAAAATGAACTTTACTGTGTTTGGCAGCATTTGATAGCTATTACATGTTGGCCACTGTATTGGGTAAGGTAATGGGAATTTTTTAAAAGAATTTATTTATTTTATTTGAAAGTCAGAGTTACATAGACAGAGAAGGAGAGGCAGAGAGAGAGAGACAGGTCTTCCATCTGCTGTTTCACTCCTCAATTGGCCACAATGGCCAGAGCTGCACTTGATCCGAAGCCAGGAGCCAGGAGCCAGGAGCCAGGAGCCAGGAGCCAGGAGCTTCTTCAGGGTCTCCCACGCTAGTGCACGGGTCCGAGGACTTGGGCCATCTTCTACTGCTTTCCCAGGCCATGGCAGAGAGCTGGATTGGAAGTGGAGCAGCTGGGACTCGAATGGGCACCCATATGGGATGGCAGCACTGTATGTGGCAGCTTTACCTGCTATGCCACAGCACCGGCCCTGAGAATTTTTAAAAAGAATTATTTACTTACCTGAGAGGCAGAGTTACACACACACACACACACACACAGAGAGAGAGAGAGAGAGACAGACAGACAGACAGACAGGAAGAGATAGAAAGAGAGGGCTTCCATCTGTTGGTTCACTTCTCAAATGGCCGCAACAGCCAGAGCTAGCCTAATCTGAAAGCGGGAGCCAGGAGCTTCTTCCAGGTTTCCCACAAGGGTGCATGGGCCCAACAACTTGGGCCATCTTCTGCTTTCCCAGGCCAGGGAGCTGGATTGGAAGTGGAGCAGCTGAGATTCAAACCAGCACCCATATGGTATGCCAGCACTGCAGGTGATGGCTTAACCTACTATAGAACAGTGCTGACCTCAAGGTAATAGGAATTATGCTAATAAATAATACTAGTCAGTTGTCTCATCCCTATCCCCTCATTTGAACAAATCCTTGGATTCTTCAAGCTTCTATAGTCCTTAGGGTTTTTTTTTTAAATCCTCTGGTGATACCGTTGGCTGAGGCAAATCTTGGGAAGACAGTGTGGGTCTCAGTTGTTCAAAGGAGCTACTATAAGTGGAAGGAGCATGGGAATTGACTTCAGGAATTTCAGATTCTAACAGTGGATTACCTCTTCCTACCTATGTTAACCTTTCTGAGATTTAGCTTATTATCTGAAAATGGAGATTAAAATATCTGTAAAAGAGTTTTGAGGATTAAAGCTCAGAATATAACTTGTGAGAGGGTCTAAAATGTAAGAGATGTTACATGTTTCTACCTATCTAAATGCCCAAGGTAAGGACTCCTTCCACCTCCACTCCTACCATAGTGTATGTTAATGGAGACTGGTCTTTGCTAACTGACAGAAACAAATGCTTTGGGCTAAGATGCAACAGCAAACAAGTGTGTAATGAGGGTCCAAAATATAAATGTATAAATTACCTCCACCCTTTTCATAGGCAATTAGAAAAAGTCTGGCATTCCGCCCTTCTTTGACAATCTATTGTGCTTTTTTTTTTTTTTTTTTTTTTTTGACATGCAGAGCGGATAGTGAGAGAGAGAGAGACAAAGAGAAAGGTCTTCCTTTTTGCTGTTGGTTCACCCTCCAATGGCTGCTGTGGCCGGCGCATCGCGCTGATCTGAAGCCAGGAGCCAGGTGCTTCTCCTGGTCTCCCATGCGGGTGCAAGGCCCAAGCACTTGGGCCATCCTCCACTGCCTTCCAGGGCCACAGCAGGGAGCTGGCCTGGAAGAGGGGCAACTGGGATAGAATCTAGCGCCCCGACCGAGACTAGAACCTGGGGTGCCGGCGCCGCAAGGCGGAGGATTAGCCTGTTAAGCCACAGCGCTGGCCCTATTGTGCTTTTTTAACTTATGCAAAGAACTGAAATATTGTCCCAAACTGCTAAATCATGTTGTGCATTAAGAGATGAGCATATGTAATGAAATCAAAATATTATGAGAATTATCTCTGTCCAAAAACTGTTTGCTTTCTGTTTGATAGTAGATGGCATTTCGTCACAGAGTGTGCCTCAAGTCAGCCAAGAAATTTGCCATTTTTTTTTTAACTACAATCCACCATTTGTGCCCTGTCTGATACAATAAAAGACAGAACTGATCCAATCCATAGGCACCTTTGTAAAAGGGTTTTACTCTGAATGGAAGCAACCTGGTGATTTGAGCAGAGTGCAGGCTTGGTTCTAACTCTTTTTTTTGCCAGTGCTCTTGTATGAAACCTAGACTTCTGTTTCTGGTGGCCCTACCTCTAAAGTCTTTGCCTAATTGTATCCATTAATAGTGATTGTTGATTGCATGAAATTTCTATATATTTTCTTCTAATAACAGGTAAATATGGATCAAATATTTATCAGAAGTATGATTATACAGCACTTATTAACATATTAATAAAATATATTGAGTTTCTGCAAAGTGGTGATTATTGAGATATGTGTTTTCAAAAATCATTTTGTTTGATTTCCATTGCAGACCTTAAGGAAGTTATTATTCATATTTAAAATAGCTGAAGAAAATAAATATAAGAAATAAAAATTTTGACATGAAGTCTTCTAGCTAGGTCATGTCCTCTTTTTATAGCTATAGTGCCTTAAAATATTTTATCTGTGTGATGTCCTGTTCCCTTCATCAAAAGGATTTTCCATATTGCAGTGTAGGTTGGTCTATGCATTATTTCTCTAGAGTGAATTCATGGGATCTTAAGCTAATACTAAATTGTACAACATGGTTTTATATGGAATAATTTCTTTTTTATTTTCTTCATTTGTCAGTAAAGTGAGATGGTCATAGAAAATAAACATTGACCTATTTTACCTATCAGCATCCAATAGGCATTGTGTCTGAAAAAAATCTGTTAATTAGTTCGTTAATTCTTAAACACATACACATTTATTGGTTTCTTTTTAGACTTGCCTGAGCATTATTCAGAACTATGAAATTAAGAACTAGAACTATAATAAAGGATTTTGCTCAAGAGAGGGATAGAGTTGTGTACACAAGTAGTTATGATTTCATCTTTTAAAATTCTGCAAAGATTGTTTTTAAATATTCATTTATTTGAAAGAGTTAGAGAAAGAAGGAGAGGCACAGAGGGAGGGAGGGAGGGAGGGAGGAAGGGGGGGAGGGAGAGAGAGAGAGAGAGAGAGAAAGGTCTTCCATCTGCTGGTTCACTCCCCATTTGGCTGCAATGGCTAGAGCTGTGCCCATCTGGAGCCAGGAGCCAGGAGCTTTTTCCGGGTCTCCCACACAGGTGCAGAGGCCCAAGGACTTGGGCCATCTTCACTGCTTTTTCCAGGCCATAGCAGAGAGCTGGATCAGAAGTGGAGCAACTGGGTCTTGAACCAGCACCCATACGAGCTGCCTGCACTGCAGGTGGTGGCTTAACCCACTATGGCAAAGTGCCAGCCCTGCAAAGATGTTTTAATGTCTACATCACTCTTGGGTTTTGCTGGATTGTTGTCTGTTTCGTTAGCGCGGCATATAATACACACTGTTTCATTGACATTAGCCAACATATGGAAATTTTCTGGTTACTTTTTATCCTCCAAATAGAGGGTATGATAATTCATGGCGGGGGGCCTTTTCTTGTCTTTATACAGTTCATACTTTATCTCAACCCGCCATGTATTTGTGACTATGAAGATTAGTAGAATTGGGTCAGATAATACTAAAACAGATTTATATACCACATCAATGAATGCATAATGGATTAATATATGCTTAAAGAATTGGGAAAAATTCTTAGAGGGGGAAAAAGGATAGTGAAGAAGTAAGTAAAAGTTGAAGAGAAATATGAAGGAATAGGACAAATGTGGCATACACAGAGTTTACAGCATAAGAAAGGAGACCCATGAGGGCATGAATGTTTTTAGTGTGCTAAAGACATTGTGACTGATTTGAGAGGCAGGGGTGAAAGGTAATTAAACACAGAAGGGAAAGATATGACACCATATAGGTACATAGAGGATATATTTTCGAAAGGAGTTGTACAGAGGAGCTTTGAATCCTGATATATGGTCAATGAAGGGGCCATAGAGTTTTCTAGGAAGGCGGAGTGATGCAGAGGATATGTATTTTGGAAAGACCTCTTATATTTCAGTTAACCTCTTTTACAGTTTTCTGTACTATGGATTTTTTATGGCTGTTGCTTTTCTTTAAGACTTTTCTGTAAACTGGATGTATAAATACATTATTCTGCTCCTCTTACTTCCTGAATAATTATTGCAAAAATAATAACCAAGGCACTAAGAAAATCTTCTTCATCATATGCACAATAATCTAGGTTAGACAATAACCTGGTCTCTTCTTCCTCTTTTTTTTTGTCTCTGGCCTGGACTCTGTCTCTGAACACTTACCAGATTTATTTTCCTATCTGTTTGATTGTTTGTATCTCATGCTGTCAAACCACTGTATAATTATTGAGGCATATCAACTTCTTGGCAGCATTACATTTTGCAAATAACATCGATTGGCTCATCTGCACAATATTCAGTTTTATAAAATTGTGCATATTTAACTGGGTCTTGCCAGTGCTACCATTAGAGCTTAGCGTTAGATACAGAAGGGTAATGCCATGCAGTAAGTCTTAACTAAAGTCAGAACACCTGTGTTTTGGTTCCAGCTCTACAGCTCATCCAAAAATATGGAAATATTGCCAATTTGTTTTTCAGATTCAAAGTATTTTGTTGTGAAATACATAAACAAAAGAAAAATTTCCTTTAATTTTGATAACAGTTAACACACCATTAAGTTAATACTGAATGATTAAACACATTCACTTTGAAGTCAGAAAATGAATGAAAATTCTGATTCTTAGTTTTACTAAGAGAATCTTCAGTTTTACCTGCTATTTCACAGTGACAGCCTAGATCTTAAAAGTTTTTAGCATGCATATACATCTAAAGATAACTATGTAAAGTGATTAATATGTTAACTAGCTTGAGGGTGATAATTATTTCAAATATATACATATATTAAAATATTTTGTACACATTAAGCAATAATTTTAATTGTTAATTATACCTCAATAAAGCTTTAAAAATGTAGATAAATAAAATAATATTTCTCTTTATTATTTTTTACATTTGTTAGCATTCTTTAGCCTATATCACAAAGTTATTGTAAAAACAAAATATAACAGTGTATGATGGTCATATGTGTGCATATCATTTAACATATTTTCCATTGAGATACAGAATCCATGTCTCTTTACCTTGATTCTGAATGGACTTAGAACTAGTCTAACAGAGTACAGTAGAAATGGTGCTTTGTGACTTCTCAGGCTAAATTATAAATGGTCCTATAGACTATTTCTTTTTCCCAGATATTAAATTATCTGGTAAGAATTTCAATGTGACATCCCCAAAATTTTTCAATGATATCCAAAGTGAGAAAGTAGATACTTGAAATATACTCAGAGTAGAACTTAAAAGGTTTTTTTTTTTTTTAGAGATTTATTGTTAGTTGTAGGTATTCATTTTTTTTAAAGATTTATTTATTGATTGGAAAGGCAGAGTTACAGAGTGGCAGAGACAGAGAGACAGAGGTCTTCCATCTGCTGGTTCACTCCCCAGATGGCTGCAATGACCAGAGCTGTACCTATCTGAAGCCAGGAGCTTCTTTTGGGTCTCCCACTCTGGTGCAGGGGCCCAAGGACTTGGGCCATTTTCTGCTGCTTTTCCATGCCATAGCAGAAAGCTGGATCAGAAGTGGAGCAGCAAGGACTAGAACTGGTGCCATATGGGATGCTGGTGCCGCAGGCAGCAGTTTTACCCGCCATTTCACAGTGACAGCCTAGATCTTAAAAGTTTTTAGCATGCATATACATCTAAAGATAACTACGTGAAGTGATTAATATGTTAACTAGCTTGAGGATGATAATTATTTCAAATATATACATATATTAAAACATTTTGTACACATTAAGCAATAATTTTAATTGTTAATTATACCTCAATAAAGCTTTAAAAATGTAGAAAGATTCATAAAGAAAATAGAAGTCATGGCCTGCACCGCGGCTCAGTAGGCTAATCCTCCACCTGTGGCTCTGGCTCCTCGGGTTCTAGTCCCGGTCAGGGCGCTGGATTCTGTCCCAGTTGCTCCTCTTCCAGTCCAGCTCTCTGCTGTGGCCCAGGAGTGCAGAGGATGGCCCAAGTGCTTGGGCCCTGCACCCATATGGGAGACCAAGAGAAGCACCTGGCTCCTGGCTTCGGATCAGTGCAGTTGCGCCAGCCGCAGCGCGCTGGCTGCAGCGGCCATTGAGGGATGAACCAATGGCAAAGGAAGACCTTTCTCTCTGTCTCTCTCTCTCACTGTCCACTCTGCGTGTCAAAAAAAAAAAAAAAGAAAAAAAAATAGAAGTCACAAATATTATACATATGGAGATTTTAGAACTTAAAAATACAACTATCAAAATAGAAAACTCAATAGATAGGCTCAAAAGAATGGAGAGGGCAGAATAAAATTTAAGAGAACTTGATGATAGAATAACAGAATTTACCCAACATGAACAAAAGAGGGAGAATGGAGTTTAAAAAATACAGAAATTATGGATTATAACAAAATACCAAAATGCATTATTACAGGCACAGAGGTGAAAGGAAGAGGATAAAGCTAAAATTAAATTTGACAAAAGATTCAAATTTAAAGATTCAAGTATGTGAGTGAAGCCCATATAGGAAAAGTGTCAAGAATTTCAAACCAAAGTGCATCATATTCCAAAAACTGAAGACAAATTACAATATGGAGAGCAGAAAGAGAGAAATTATACTTTTCAAAGGGAAAAATAACTCAAATTATAGATTTTTCATCAGAAATAATAGATGCCAGATGATATGGCATGACACTTTTTCCGGTTGTCATCCTGTAACTTTATATCTAGCAAAAATATCCTTTAAAAATGAAGAAGACATGTATCCATCATTACAGTATCATATAGAGTAGTCTCACTGCCCTAAAAATCCTCTGTTCTCTACTAATTCATCCCTCTCCCTCCCAGTCACTTGCAACCACTGATATTTTACTGTTTCCATTGTTTTGCCTTTCTCAGAGAATGTATAACACAAAGAGTGAATCATAATGGATACTATAGACTTTGGGTGATTATAGTGCATTATTATAGTGTACTTGGGAACTCTATATTTTCTTTCTAATTTTGCTGTGAACTTAAGATTTCTGTAAAAATATTTTTTTAAAAAAATCCTCCACAGAAAATGAAGAAGAAAAACAGAACATTTTCAGATGAGGGACTACTAAGAAAAGTCTGCACAGTAGCATATTTGAAATAATGGCTAAGGGAAGTTCTCTACATGGTAAACAAATGACAAAAGAGGGAGCTTTGGAACATCAGGAAGGAAGAAAATACAATGAAATGAGTAAAAATTTGTACATAATTACGGTAAACTTTACTTCTCTTGAATGTCACTGTCACATAATTATTGCCAAATATCTGTTCCTGTTCTAGTCTTGACACTTGACACAGAGCACAGTCTGTGGAGGAAAATTTTTTTTTAAATTTTTATTCATCTATTTTCTTTGAGAGACTAAAAGAGAGAGAATTAGAGGGATAGAGGGAAGGATAAAACGAGAGAGGGAGGAAGGGAGAGAGAGAGACGGGGGAAAGAGAGAGTTTCCATATGCCAGCTCATTCAACAAATACAATGGCTAGGACTGGGTCAGGTTGAAGCTTGGAGCTGAGAATTCAATTCAGTTCTCTCATTTGAAGGGCAGGGACTCAACTGCTTGAGACAACTCCTGCTGATTTCCAGGGTAAGCATTAATAGGAATCTGGAATCACATGTGGAGCTTAGACTCCACCTTAGGCACTCTGGTGTGGGATGTGTGTGTCCCAAGTTGGGTCTTAACTAGTAGGTTGAAAGATAGCTTTTGAGGAAAATATGTGAATCTGTTTTTATTCCCAGTTTACCCAGCAGAAATCACATTGCATTTTTCTGAATGGGTCCTATGCCTATTCCAAAAACATATCAATCAAATTAGAGGCACTAGATTTATGCACTAGTTTGAGAAACAATTGAACCATTCCTAGATCTAGTGTTGGAGATCGAGTGCCTAAATTATATGGCTGAGAATGGGGGATAATGATACCCCCAATGAAAACTTCGGGTTCTGTTGATGGATAGAAGGAGATGCCGAGAAATGTAATCAACAATATCCACTGCAAAAATATTGGAGAAGTGCATTCATGAAATGCAGAAACAGTGAGTAAGAAGACACTACTTCGGATACTGACTTATCAATCAGAGTGTCTGGGTTCTAGTCTTATCTTTCTTTCTGATTCCAGCTCTCTGCTAGTATGAACACTGGGAAATAATAGGTGATTCCAGGGTACTTGTTTCCTGCCATCTACATAGGAGACCCAGATTGAGATCAGGGCTCTTGACTTTGGCCTGGCCCAGCCCTGGCAGTTGCAGGTATCTGAGGAGTTAACCAGTGGACGAAAGTCCTCTCTCTCTCTCTTTCACACTCACACACACACACACACACAAATAAAAAAATAAAATTTGTTATTAGAGTTCAATAAAGATAATATGGCTTTTCATATCTTCTACATATGTTCTTGCATGTTGGTTTATTTTTACATGTGTTTATACTATCATTGTTTTTATGTTTCTTAAAATTTGTTTTGTGAAAGTTTCTATCTAGAAAAAAATCCAGAAATAATATTTGTTTTTTATTTTTTTATTTTTTAATTTTTTTATATAGGTTGACAAAGCAGCCACTATCTCTCTCTGTCTCTCTCTCTCTTTTTTTTTTATTTGACAGATGGAGTTAGACAGTGATAGAGAGAGACAGAAAGAAAGGTCTTCCTTCTGTTGGTTCACTCCCCAAATGGCCGCTATGGCCAGAGCTACGCCAATCTGAAGCCAGGAGCCACGCACTTGTTCCTGGTCTCCCACATGGGTACAGGGGCCCAAGCACTTCGACCATCCTCTACTGCCTTCCCGGACCACAGCAGAGAGCTGGACTGGAAGAGGAGCAACCGGGACTAGAACCCGGTGCCCATATGGGATGCCGACATCGTAGGCAGTGGATTAACCAAGTGAGCTACGGTGCCGGCCCCAGAAAATAATATTTGGGGCAAGGAACGTACCATTTTCTTTTCACTTATCAATGCAGAGCTATTTTTACTGTCTGTCAGTAAGGAAAAGAATGTGTTTCTAGGAGGTGGCTGTCTGTGAAATATATATTAAATTTTTAAAATTCTACCTCTAATTCATGAGCAAGTACTTTTAATCCAACTTTACAGATAAGGAAACTGAGATGAAATATCTTGTCACACATCAATAAATAGCAAATCTAAATTGAAACTCAGGTAAGCTTGACACTATGTCTCTGCTGTTTCCACAGCAGAATGTATTCATTAAAAAAAAAAAAAAAAAAACCCGGAAAGGAAGAATATTTGTGTCTTAAACAAATAGCTCTCCGAAATGAGGGCTTTCAGGAAGGGTATTTTCAGTGTCCTTATGTATTGGATAGATGTACATATTCTTGTTTTTAAGATTTCAGAGTTTAGCCTAATCATTTTGCCATCTGCTATGAAATGATGAGCCCATCTGTCATGATATTCAAGGCAGTATCAGATTCCACTTATTCTATGAGAAGACAATGGCTTTTGAAATACCAAATTTGAATATGTTTGATTACAAGGTTGTGATATAGTAAAGAAATTGCAAAAGTAGTTCCATGTTTTTGCTGAAGTCCCAGCATTGATATGGCAATGATGAAGTAGCCAAATTGGAAAAATTAAGACAATCAAAAGCTGAATTGGAGATATTTTTAGATCTGCAACCTCCTTGTTTTAATATTCCTGCATTATATTCAATAACAAACATGTTTTCTGCATGTTTTACAAGTAACATTTTATATTTCCTTAGATAACATTTTATAAAATGCTTTTAATTTCATTACTCATATAATTTCCATTTAATCCAAATATATATGATTATTCTCACCCTTATTCTATTCTAGTTATGCTATTCCATTCTATGTGATTTTTCTATTTATTTTAGTAATAACAAACAATGCCCTATATGGAGTTGTCAATCACTTACTTCTAAATGGGAAATGAATTGATCATGAGAATGTCCTATCTGGGAACCAAACATAGATATTACACAGGAAAATCAGGGGATATTGCCCTATCCTCTTTTCTTCTTATTTTTGGTTGAATGATTTTAAAGAAATGAGTCCTTGAATTTAAACATGAATTGGCTCACAAGAGTGTTTTAGGCAGGGTTGATAGAGATTGTCCACTTGCCACTCCAATCCGGTTATATTTTAGTTAATCTTAAAATAATCTAGGTTACAAAAACAAATTAAAGTCCCCCAAAGAATTCCTAATTTTCAAGACAGACTTGATTCCCAAGAATGTATGAAATGCCTTCCAGTCATCTGCCACTCTCATCTCCCCTCATTTGCCATTGTTTTAACCTCAATTTGTTCCATCAAATGTTTTATTTCTGCAGCTGCTGAATGGATGTCTTTAAAAAAAAAAGATTTATTTGGAGGTGATAGTTACACAGAACAAGGAGAGGATGTAGAGAAAGTGGGGGGCGGATCTTTCATCCCTGGGTTCACTCCCCAGATGACCACAATTGAAGCCAGGAGCCAGGAGCTTCTTCTAGGTCTCCCACATGGGTGGCAGGGGGCCAAGTACTTGGACCATCCTCTACTGCTTTTCACTGGCCATTAGCAGGGAGCTGGACAGAAGTGGAGCAGCAGGGACAGGAACTGGCACCCATGTGGGATGCCAGTGTTGCAGGTGGCAGCTTTAGCTGCTGCCACAAAACCAGCCCTGAATGGATTTCTTATACTAGAACTGGCACCTACAAAAATCTGATTCCCATCCTAAAGTATTTATACACAAACTCTCTCAAACCTCCAGATGGCTAACAGCATACACAAATGCATAATAAGAGCCACCTACATATGCCTAATTTAAGAAACCACATCATTCTCCGCATCTTGGGATCAATCCTTGTTGCATATTACTATTACCAGTTTAGACTGTTATCAAGATTTATTGTCCAATGGAAGAAAGCAGTACACAAAACACAGAAAACAGAAAAAGAGAAAATTTCCCATGTTTGTGATTTCCAATGTGTTATTCCATTTCTATCTATTCACTTGAGGATCCAGTACCTCAGTATCAATTGAAAGAAAGGTCTTATATTGATGAGCGTACCAGTGCCTCCTCAACCTTGTTGGAGACAGGAATGGTTCTAAAGCCCGTGATGTTGCTATCATCACTTCCCTATATGGGGTCTTTGGGAGCCTAGTTTACTAGTTTGTTTGGACTCTGGGCTTTCTCTGGCCTATTTGTAGCAAAGAATTTAAAATATAAATCTCATCATATTCTCTCCCTTTTTTTCTCTCTGTCTCTCCATTTTAAGAGCTTTTCTGATTCCTCTTAATCTTCCCAGTGAAATGAGCATAGACTCATAAAAAGGATACTGGCCTTTGCATCTCTCCAACAACATTTTTTTATCTCTTGCTCTTAGGCTACATTCAAGCTCAAGCAACACTGGTGTGTAGTTCCTTGGCACAAACCATGACTGAATCAGATCATAGTTGAGTCATGTTTAAAACCTTCAAATGCCTTCCCACAGCACTTAAAGTAATACTTTGAATGTCATATTCTGGATTCCAGACCCCATGTGACTTGGCCCCTACTAAATTGAACCTCATCTCTTACTGCTCCCTGCCTTGTCTACTGTTTTAGCTATATTCTTTTGTGGCAACACTCTTTAGTTATGCAAGGCATTTCTAAATTTAGGACACACATGCACATAGGAAGAGAAAGAGAGTGAGAGCAAGAGAGAGAGATCATGAATATGAGAGTAAGAAATCTCCTATCTGTTTTTTCACATCCTAAATGCCTGTAATGGCCAAGACTGGCCCAGGCTAAAGCCAGGTGCCTAGAACTCAATCACATCACTCACATGATTGGCAGGGAGCCAAGTACTTGAACACCCATGGTGTTCATTAGCGGAAAGCTAGAACTGGGAGACAAGCCAGCACTTGAACCCAGGCACTTTGTTATAGAATATGGGCAAACCAAGTGGATTCTTAACCGCTAGGCTAAACACCTGCACTTCTGCAGACATTTATGTAGGTTATTCTAACTGGAATGTTCTTTCCCATGCCTGATACCTCTCTTCCTTTAGGTATTGCATAAACTCTACCTTCTCAGAGAGGTATTCCATGGCCACTCTATTTACTGTAAACATCTTCTCTTATTGTCTTCCTCAGAAATTTATTGTATCTTTCTAGAATTGTTTTACTCATCAGAACTTATCAGAGGACCAATATTTGTTGAGTGAATCAAGTAAAACGTCTTAACCAAAATTCCTCTAGCTTTTTTTTTGAAGTCTTTGCTAACCACCTGGATGGAATTTGTCACTCTGTTGTGTCCTGAGATATTAATCATGTAGATAATAATCTACACAAGTGTGCTGAACTTGTCATGTCTTTAAGATTCCCAGACAATAAATCATGATTATTTATAACTACAGAATTTAAACACAGTCCTTACTAATTGCTGCCTGAATAAAGTGAACACATTAATCTCACAAGGAAGTTTGTTTTTATGTTTGTGTGATTTATCACTTCAAGACATCAAACATTTGTTAGTGCATAGATTCATGGCCAGAGTATAGGAATTCAAGCCAGCTGTAGGATTTACTTTAAGAGATAAATCTGACTTATGTTTACCTTTCTTCTATTCCTATCCCAAGTCCTTCAAAGACTCCTTGATCAATACAATCATTTGTTTAGCCCCTAGGTGCTGAGAGAAAATGTCAATTCTAAACATCATGAAGTAGATTTCACTCTGCCTTGCATACTCAGGCTGAACCTAGTATCCTGGACTAGAAGCCATATCCCTCATCTTTTACCGGTGCAGTACTTGCACTTGGAATATTCTAACCTTTGCCTCTTTCCCTGGTGGTTTTTGTCAGTTCTTACTTAAGGAGTCAACTTAAATTGACTCCTTAAATAGTTATACCAGCTGACCTCTCTCTTTGGCCAAAGATGTTCGGAACTAATGTGGAGACTGATTAAAATTGAGCCAAATAGATAGGACTCTACCTCTACCACCCTGGAAAATAAGAGCATGGGACACTAAGACAAGTTGTGGGTTTTTTTTTTTTTTTTTTTTTTGACAGAGTGGGCAGTGACAGAGAGGGAGACAGAGAGGAAGGTCTTTCTTTTTCCGTTGGTTCACCCCCCAATGGCTGCTGTGGCCAGCACGCTGCGGCCGGCACTGATCCGAAGCCAGGAGCCAGGTGCTTCGCCTGGTCTCCCATGCAGGTGCAGGGCCCAAGCACTTGGGCCATCCTCCACTGAACTCCAGGCCACAGCAGAGAGCTGGACAGGAAGAGGAGCGACCGGGACAGAATCTGGTGCCCTGACCTGGACTAGAACCCGGTATGCCGGCGCCACAGGCGGAGGATTAGCCTATTGAGCCGCGGCGCCGGCCAAGACAAGTTGTACTGGAATCAACAACTGGGAAATGAGGAGGAAGGTTCTGAGGTCAACATCCTCACTCTTGGAGTGAAGTTGCAGCCCCAATTAAGTTTTAAATAACAGTTTCCAGTTTCTGAAAAGTTTCCAAAGGTAAAAAGTACTAGCCTGCATATAAGTTGCGCCACTTTTCAGCCAAGAGAATTGGGCTTCCTATCCAAATTTCCTTTTCCCTACCCTCTTTCATCTGTACTTTTAAAATTATTTTTAAAATGCTAAATATAAAAACCCAAACCATCATCAGAAACACGGGTAATACTGATGGTGTTTGGGGAGCAGTAGGAAGAGGTTTTGGAATTCTGGATCTTTCCACAGGAAAATTTCAATTTAATGGAACTCTTGTAGTTGAATAGAAAAGCAGTAGAAATAAGAGATGATGCTATTGTGTCAGTGAAGCAGCCCTATATTTGGCAAGGTGGACCTGGGGTTCAGAGCCTGACACACTCATGCATTATAGTCCTGTCCCCAGCCAGCCAGCACGTGCTATTAAAATTGGTCAACCAACCCTTGCACTTAGAGAATTTAGTTTGAGTTTATGTATTGTGAAACCTTGGGCCCAGTCACTTGAATTCTCAAATTCTCAATTTCCTTTTAAGTACAGGTCATGACACCTGTCTCCCTTTCAAGATGAAATTTGTGTGGGTATTAGTAGAAATCATGCAATGTAGATAAAAACTGGTAAAATTATGTAAATTTTTCGGTTGTCATTCCCTAAGAAGTAAGGCAACTGACTGGGTGTCAAGGGCATATTTGAGACTGAATTCTGAAGAAACAATTGACTGTGCCTAAGAATATTGGGAAACTTGACAGGAAGATGAAAAGCTATTAAATGCACCCCATGCTGTGTACCATGCAACAGGGCAGAGGCTGTGAACGCCTCAGAAATGAGTGTTAAATAACCAGAGGCTGTTGTTTCCTCTTCCTTCTTTACTTACTAGAACTAGCCTATTTTGTAATTCTCAAACAAAAAGATGTGAGTAACAAAAATTATTATGGTTTTACCTTTAGTGATTCTACAGGAAATTAAAGTCTTTGGTATTCTACACTTAAAGTGGTCATTCTTTTGGATAATTGTTGCGATTTAAATGGAAAAGAGAATGAGAGAAAGCTGAAGGGAGAAAGGATGGTGGTGGTAGGGAAAGAGAGAGAAATGAACCTCCCTTATCCAAAAAGTTAAATCTTTCTATTTCTCCAGTGCCAGCTTCAAAGGAAGGAGTCATTCTTTTAAGTTTAATGTCCCGAATTCTTTTTGTTTGAGCTCAAGTGCTTTTTCACTGAGTCAGTGCCTAAAGGAGATGAACGTTATTTTTCTAGATCTGATTTGAAAAACTCAAGATTGCATTTGGATTTTTCAAGTTTCACATTATTGGTAAGAATCTTTGCCAACTGCACACAATTACATTCCTTTGTATTTCACAGTATAAGAACAAAGTAATTTGAAATTGTTTGTATGCCTCAGTTTTTGTAACTCAGAAGTTTGAAAAAACTTTCCCTCAAATACATTCTTCCTGTTAACACACTTCCATCTCCAGCATGCTGCCAGTCTTCATCTTCATCTCCAAGCCACAGCTGTACATTTCAGCAGTCCTCCCATGTGCCACACACTTAATAAATGTAATTTGATGGAAATCTAAGAAAAAAATTATGATGTGAATTTTTTTACAGGTGAGAAACCAAAGGATATTAGGATCTAAGGAGTTTAGAATTATACTAAAACTCCTACAGGTAGCCAACATTAGGATCTGAAACCAATATTTATCCCTTTAAAGCTGTTTATTCTGCAATATTCTTCCTTTGTCTGGGAACAGAAATAAGAGAGATACTTATATTCTAACTAGAAACAGAGCCGGAGAGAAAGTGCTGTCAGTACAAAGATAAATCCTTTACATTTCTTGTCCTTAAGGGATTCATAGTCTACTAGTGGAGATAGATGCAGATACAGAATGATAATTGCAAAATTCTGTGATCAAACAAGAATATCACTTAATATTATTGAGCATGTTGTGTTTGCACAGCACTATTCTAAGTGCTTTACTTATGCTGACCTATATTTTAAATGATAAGGGAATTAATGAGGAGCATCATGGCCAGAGAAAATGAGGAACAAGTTCTGTGGAAGGAGGATATATTACAACAGGCATCACAGGATGAATTACAATTCCCCATAAGTATTTTGGGGTGAGAAAATTGTAAGTAACATGAATTATACGTGAAAAGGCACATATATGTGGGGAATCTTGGGTAATCAATTTTGTCTAAGAAGAATAAATATGCTGGGGAGCAGAATGGATGAGTTTGAGTAGGCAGGGCTCAGTTACAGAAAGAACTTGTATGCAAGGCTGCACTTTGGATTTTATCCTATTGGCAGTGCAAATCACACTGAAGTGGGTGTGTTTTCCAAACATAAATGCTGAGGTCGTGAGCTAGAACTGGAGGGTAATAGTGCTATAACCTCAAAACGCATATCCCAGCCTTAGTTGTAGAAACCAGTGCAGAGGTTGGTGCTGCCCTAATCATGTAGATTTAAACTCTCAGTGACCAAGAGGTTTATTTCTGAGAGTCTGATGACAGGCCAGCTTGATAGTTGTTTGTTTCCTGAATTAGATGGGCAACAGGAAATCCACATCTTTGCTACTTTTCATGTCTTTAGAACTTCCCCCAATAAATGAAGAAAAAGTCTTTTAATTTTGTTTACTTGTCAAGTATGTAATTATATAAATCGCTTCCTTGAAGGCTTGGTGGATCCCCTCTGTTACAAGATAGGGATAGCCTTACTTCTACCCTTGTTGGTTTAGGTGTCATTCTACCAAAGGTAGGGAAATAGAAAAAAGGCTTTAAAAAATATTTATTTATGTGTTTGAAAGGCAGAGTTACACAGACATGGAGGGTCATCTTCCATCTGTTGGTTCATTCCCAAAATGGCTGCAATGGCTGGAGCTGGGCCAATTCAAAGGCATGAGTCAGAGGCTTTATCCTGGGCCTAAGTACTTAGGCCATCTTCTGCTATTTTTCCAGGCACATTAGCAGGGAGCTGGATCAGAAGTGGAGCAGCCAGGTCTGGAGCCAGTGCCCATATGGGATGCTGGCTCTGCAGCCAGCATCTTTACCCAGAGCTGGCACCAGAACAAAAGGCTTTTGACAGCCCCTCTTGGCCCTGTTTCCACAGTAGGCCTCTCTTTATTCTGGGCACGCTCATCACCTAATTCAAAGCAAAATTGTTTATCTGGCTCCAATTTACTCTTACCATTTATCCAACTTCAATCAGCAGCCTCTTCAGAGTCTGCAGACTCAGGCAGATGTGAGATCCTGGTGTCATGCACAGAAGTAGCTTGATTATAATCATGTTCCTCTGATGATTTCATTCTAACTAGGCAGCAGCTTGATGCTCCTTATACCCCTCACAGTTTTGCCTTGGGAGCTCAATTCTAACTTCATGACTGAATGTGTTTCCTACTTTTCCTTCCTTGCTATTCAATAGCACTATGGTTTCCTACTTATTTGATATCTACTACTTAGAAGCATGTACTTTGAAGGAAATGAATTCTTTATTCATTTCTTCTAGGAGCTACAGGTAAATTAATTGTTCTTTCACTCTATTGCAATTTATTACTAAAATCTGGAAAGCACAACACCTGCTCTAAGCATTCTTTCTGCTAGCCACTTCCTTTACTCCTTGCAACAATGACATTGAAAATTTCCCTCCTACATTCCTTTTGAAGTTCATCTCATGTTGCTATTTCTCCAACCTCATTTTTCAAGCCAATTATGATCCCATTATATCTGCTAACTTGCTGTATTATACACATGTTGATTGTTGAAGATGAAGAAATTGTAATTGTGATCTCAATATTAATTGCTTTTTATAATGTGATATTTACTTGGAAGTGAAATGTTATATTGTGGCTTTTCCCTATTATATAACATTTAGTGGCAATCAGTTTACTGCAAAAACAAAATCTTGCTTGTGATTATCAGGAAGAAAGAGTATTTCTGTTGAAATCTAGATTACTGATATTCAGTTACTTAAAATAAAAAATGAAAGACGAGGACCTTAATGAGAAATAGTATCCAAGAGCTTTAGAAAACCATTCTCTGATGGGAATCGGGTGGAATCTATGGGGAACACTCATTTCTCATTTGCATGGACATTCCAGATATGTAACTCAGAATCATGTATTCAAGTCATTCACTTGTTGTCATTCATCCCATTCAAACAGAAATTGATTCACTGAGATGGGCATCTACTCAAATACTTATTGAGCAGTAATTGTATATTAGCCACTGGAAATTCAGGTTAGATATGACATGGCAAACCTCTGCTGTCAACGACTTCACATTGCAATGGAGGTGACAGAAAATTACATAAGGGCCACGATAGGAAAGGACATAAACAAAATAAAGAGGCCTGTGATCAGAAGGAGTGTTATCAAATTGAGAATCAAAAAAATTAGTTGGAGTGAACCAGTGGGAGGGAATAGAAATATTGCTTATAGACAAGATGGCATAAAAGAGAAAAATGCAATCAAGGCCTGAATTCTGGCTCTCTGCCATTGGAATAATCCCTCAAAACAGTCTGTTTGGTCTCATATAGTTTTTTTAAAAATTTGAATTTAAATGCTTTTGTATATGTATGTCATAGTTTCCATTCCTTCCTATTGTGTTACACATAGGGTTTTATATACATATATGTTCCCTGCTTGATTTCTCAATATAATTGAGTTTTCAAACACTGGAATAGAAAGAGAAAGAAAGATGAGAAATTAGGTTTCCAATTCCTCAATATGGGTGAAACAAAGGGTGAATGCAGAGAAGGGCAAGAATGGAGTCTGGAGGAGAGCCTTGGTATCCAGACATGAAGAGTCTGGCATGCAATGACGAAGAATGTAAGTTTCACCCAGAAAATTAAGGACGCTACTAAAACAGTTAAAACACAAGGTGCTGGGATTTTAGGAAGGGTGTAGGGCAGCAGTGTACAGAGTGAATTGGGATAAAAAATAGAGACAAAACAAATGTTACAACGTCACTGATTAAACTCAGCTGGATTACAAAGCTCTAACCAGTAACCATCAAAATAAAGGGGAAGAGCACATTTTTTTTCTGAGATTCTAAAGAGGCTGAAAGATGAAACTTGATCAGCCCTTGTCCTGACTGTTGATGTACAACTTAGCACTTTATCCCTTTTAGTAATTTTTTGTTCTACTTAATACTATTGGTTGAACTCTGTAATTAACACACAATTATTCTTAGGTGTTTAAATTTAACTGAAACGTGATCTCTGTTAAATATAAGAGTGGGAATAAGAGAGGGAGGAGATGTACAATTTGGGACAAGCTCAAGCTGACTTGCTCCAAATGGTAGAGTTAGAAATGTGCCTGGGGATTCCAATTCAATCCCATCAAGGTGGCATGTACCAATGCCATCTTACTTGTTAAAGTGATCAGTTTAAGTTGATAATTGATCAAAAAGATAGGATTAAGTTCAAAGGGATTACATAAATTTGACCAGTGTCTACAAATAATAATTGATAGAATTAAAAAGGAGAGAATTATCCTACATGGGAAGCAGGATACACAGCAGACTCATAGAATGGCAAATCCCCTAAACAACACTATGGCCTCAGAATCAGCCCTTAAGGTAATTGGATATGACTAAAAAGCCCATGAGAGTTTTGCAGGCATCGAAAGCCAAGACACTGTGGCAAAAAAAAAAAAAAAAAAAAAAAAAAAAAAAAAACCACAAAACCATAATGACCTAAATGAAAGATCTCTGAGCATGAGATCCCAGTGGAAAGAACGAGCTATCAAAGAAGGAGGTACCTTTCTCTGAAGGGAGGAGAGAACTTCGACTTTGACTATGACCTTGTCTGAATAAGATCGAAGTTGGTGAACTCAAAAGGCTTCCATAGCCTTGGCAACTCATGATTAGAGCCTAGGGAGATTTCTGACGCCATAAACAAGAGTGTCAATTTGTTAAGTCAACAACAGGAGTCACTGTGCACTTACTCCCCATGTAGGATCTCTGTCCTTACTGTGTTGTTCAATGTGAATTAATGCTATAACTAGTACTCAAACAGTATTTTATACTTTGTGTTTCTATGTGGGTGCAAACTGTTGAAATCTCTACTTAATATATACTAAATTGATCTCCTGTATATAAAGATAATTGAAAATGAATCTTGATGTGAATGGAATGGGAAAGAGAGTGGGAGAGGGGAGGGTTGCAGGTGAGAGGTAAGTTACGGGGGGGGGCAAAGCCATTGTAATCCATAAGCTGTACTTTGGAAATTTATATTTATTAAATAAAAGTGAAAAAAAGATGAAACTTAGCAAATGATTGAGTGGGGAATGATTTAAAGGTAAATGTGTTGGATGAAGTCTATTTTTCTATCTTGGATGGCTAGATTCATGGTGACACTATTTGCCAAAACAGGCAGGAAGATTAATTTGCAGAGTTTAAAATCCTCTTTTTTTTCTTTTTTTAAATAAGAATTATACACACATACACGGAACAAACTTCATTTATTTCATATACAGTTTTAAGATCATAATGATACTTCCTACCCTACTCTCTCCCTCCCTCACTCCCACTGTACCTCTTACTTATTTTTTTAAAGATTCATTTATTTATGTGAGAGGTAGAGTTACAGAAGAGGGAGAGACAGAGAGAAAAGCCTTCCATCTGCTGGTTGACTTCCTAAATGGCTGCAATGGCCAAAACTGCGCTGATCCAAAGCCAGGAGCAAGGAGCTTCTTCCTAGTCTCCCATATGGGTGAAAGGGCCCAGGTACTTGGGCTATCTTCTACTGCTTTCCCAGACCACAGCAGAGAGCTGCATTGGAAGAGGAGCAGCCGGGACTAGAACCAGTGCCCCATATGGCATGAAGGCACTGCAAGCAGAGATTTAACTTGCTGCACCACAGCACCACCCCCTTTCTTTTCTTATTTTTATTGAGGGTTGTAGATGGGAGGGAAGTTATGGAAGTTATGGGGGGGAAGCCATTGTAATCCATAAGCTGTACTTTGGAAATTTATATTCATTAAATAAAAAGAACAAATAAAATGATATACTTTCAATTTTCTTTATAATCACAAGCTTAAACCTCTACTAAATAAAGAATTCAACAAATAGAAAGTAGAAAAATCACTGTTCCTCAGAGGTATAGACAAGGGCTATACACAATAACCAAATCTGAAAATGTCAATTTTGCTTAGACACATTACATTTTTTTGTACTCTGTAAGTTAGTTCTCACAGATCAGGGAAAACATAAGATATTTGTCATTTTGGGACCAGCTTATTTCACTAAGCATAATGGTCTCCATTGCACCCATTTTGTTGTGAAAGAAAGGATTTCATTCTTTTTTAACAGCTGAGTAGTATTCCGTAGTGTATATAAGCCACATTTTATTTTCCAGCTGTCAGTTGATGGACATCTGGTTTTATTCTGTATAACCTTGTTTGGAGATGGGCACTCTGCTTGTATCTCTGATCCTGCAAAAGAGAATCAACAATACAGGTCATGGTTTAGTGAAAGGAGGATTAGACTTGTAACCAGAACAGTTTCATGCCATCCCTTTAGGTAATCTTGAACATATTATGTTCACTATGTATCAATTATCTCATCTGTAAAGTGAAGATACCAAAAGTTTCCTGCTCAATTAAAGGCAGAAAGGTGCAGAAAGAATTGAATGTACTTTGGAAAATGTAAAGTGTAAGCAAATATCCAGTGGTTAATTAAGTCTCTTGGCACATTCAGGTCAGGAAATTCAGCCCTGGTGCAAAGGGTATCATAGGGAAGATTAAACAGAGAGAGCAGTATAACAAGCTGGCTGTGTTAAAACAGCAGCAAATTAAACTAAAATAAGTTAGACGCAAACTGGTGAGATGGAACGGAAAGAAACTGAAAGCCAGGTCAAACAGACAGGGAAATAATCTTTTCAGGGAGTCAGGGAAGCTCCGCCAAGGAAGGAGGCTGGATTGATTTCGTAGTTCTTTCTCTGAGGATGAGCAGACAGAAAGGTTCATTAAGAAGGCCCAGTTTTAGCTTTCAGAAATCCTGCATGCCCGGGATGTCCAACTTAGGGCAGCTGGGGCTGTGGTCTACTTTGTGTATCTCTTGGAGATGCTGATTCCCTGGGGCTGAAGGTTTATTTGTGTCTACCAAGGAGCCTATGTGACAGTGATCCCCAAATCTGATCCTCTCAATCCTCTTCTCAAACAGATGTTAATGGATTTAAAAGCAAGGTCCTACTGAGGAGTCTAAACATAGAGTGCTTTTATTAGTTAGGATGTGGATTATTACAAAACGTCTCTCCAAATACAGTAGCATATACAAGAGAGCATTTTGTTTCTTGTTCCCTTAGAAATCTCAGGAGGTGATCCAGGGCTGTGTCGGTAGGTAGGCATGGTGTTGACCTAAGCTCCCTTTATTATAAGGTGCCATCATGACCTTATCCACACGTTTGAAATTGGGTGAATGTCACATCTGCTGAGAGTCCATTTCGACCAGCATATAATGGGAAAACACATTTCTTGCTCTTTAAGAACATAGCCTGGACATTGATTACATTTTCTTATTCCATTAGGCAAAACTTAGTCATATATCCATGCTTAGCTTTAAAGAAGGCTGTGGAGTAAAGTCTTTAGCTGGTGATCCATGCATCAAACTAAACTTGAGTATTACAGAATCAAAAGAGGTGATTGCATTCTGGGGAATAATTACCAGTGTCTGCTATAGTGGTAAAAGCATTAGGGCTGGAACTATAGCAATAAAAATCACCTCAGAGTTGCCTTTTTTGATATCCTTAAAATTAATATTCAACCTAAAAAAATGAAAGAAAATGCTAGTCTGATTTTTTTAAAGCTATATACAAAGGTAGGCATTGCAGTACAGCAAGTTAAGCTGTTGCTTAGCTCACTTGCATCCCATATCAGAGGGCAGGTTCCAGTTCCTGCTACTATGCTTCTGATCCAGCTTCTTGCTAATGTATCCTGGGAGGCAGCAGATGATGGTTCAAGTGCTTGGACCCATGTCACCCAGGAAGGAGACACATATGGATTTCCTGGCTCCTGGTTTCAGCCTAGCTCAGCTCTAGCTGTTGTGGGCATTTGACGAAAGAACCAGCAGATAGGGGATCTCTGCCTCTCTCTTCTCTTTCTGTCTTTTCATTGCTCTGCCTTTCAGGTACATGCAAATAAATAAGAATGTTTTAAAAACTTAAACAATTGAATTACAACTACTACTGTGTTTTATCAAAATATAATTTATATAGGGTGCAAGGTAAAAATCTTAATTGTTATAATTAATGAGTTTTGAAAGCATATCCACTTATCTAACCCATGTCTTATTAAGATATTGAGCAATTGAGCATTTTCATTACTCCAGAACATTTCTTTATGCCCCTTCTCAATTAATCTTCCAGACTCAGATAAACATAGTTCTGGATATTACCACCAGGAAATTGTGTCGCCTATCCTAGAGCTTCATGAGACTGAAGTCAGAGATCATGCACTGCTCCTTCTTCCTCCCAGAAAAATGAGCTTTCGTATTTCTCTCTGTTGTGAGCAGCATTCCACTATGCAAGTTTATCACTGCTAATTTGTCCATTCTCTCATTGATAAACATTTGGGTTACTTACAAGTTTAGACTTCTATGAATAAAATGACTATGAATATTCCTCTGTAAGTATTTTTTTTTTACATTTGTTTTTATTTCTGTGGATAAATCCCCAAGAGTGGAATTACTGGGCACAGGCTTGATGTATGCTCACAGGAAATTGCAGTTCCAGTTCCAGTTCCAGTTCCTCTAAATTCTCATCAATATACATTGTTTTTGGCAGACTTTTCAATAGAAGCTATTCTAATGGCCCTACTAAGTTTTGAAAGGCAAAGCAAAATTTGGTTTCTTATACGTTATGTTTTTAAAGAAACTCCTTGGGGCCGGTGCTGTGGTGCAGCAGGTTAAAGCCCTGGCCTGAAGCACCAGCATCCCATATGGGTGCTGGTTCTAGTCCCGGCTGCTCCACTTCTGATCCAGCTCTCTGCTGTGGCCTGGGAAAGCAGTAGAAGATGGCCCAAGTCCTTGGGCCCCTGCACCGCGTGGGAGACCTGGAAGAAGCTCCTGGTTCCTGGCCTTGAATTAGCGCAGCTTGGGCCATTGTGGCCATCTGAGGAGTGAACCATCGGATGGAAGACCTCTCTCTGTCTCTACTTCTCTGTAATTCTTTCAAATAAATAAAATAAATCTTTCCCAAAAAAAAAAAAAGAAACTCCTTTCATAGGGAAGCAAATACTGAGAAATGTGTATAATTGTATAACATATTTTGAAATATATAAAATCTTACCAAGGAAAAGTGATTTCATGAACTTTTTATTTTAATAAAATAGACCTTTTATAAGACTTCAGGGAATGATCGAATGCTTGGAATCTGGGTCTTGACTCTGAGCCCCCGGCTTTTTTCATCTACAAAGTAGAGTTAGCTATAGATTTTTTAATTGTTTTTGTGAGATGTAAATAAGCTATTGGGCCTAATGTTAGCATGGTATCTAACACATAGTAAATGTACAATATGTTGTAATAGAATCTAAGATAAGGTAATCATTCAAATAATCATGATCATGATTGTGATCTTCATCATCATCATCACTAACCTTTCCACAATCTAGGAATGGATGAGCAATTATATATTCTCATTAAAGTCTCTACACAAGTCTTCACTTTAGCAATGATATTTATATTTTTCATTCAATTGCTGACTATTTGCAGATTGAGCTTGCAGCAAAGAGTGCTTCCTGCTTTGTGCCCTTTGTTTGATAGAACACTCATTGTACCAGGAGCTTGGGCAAACACAGCTCATTGGTTAATGCAGGCTGGAACCCATGGGCAGAATGTCAGCATGGCATAGGTACTTCATTTTCTTGGCACCTTGTGGAGAGGGGATCATTTCTTGGTGCATTGCTCCATGGTATTTCTAGCTGTAGCTCGTATCAAGCATGCTCTCGTCAGTTTTCTTAGGGAATTAGGGACTTGTGCATCTGCTCACTCTTCTGGCTACAGTTTCTAGTTTGTTCCAAGGGACGTCCTAAGTGTTTATTTAAACTCGTGGCATGCACTGCATAATGTATGATGATTAGGTTGTAATAATATGATAATTAGGTTGTAAATTCAGTAAGTTGAAGAAAAAATTTAAATCCAGGCTGTGTGACACGAAGCTTCTATTTTAAATTTTTATCATAGATTACATAATTAGATTTTTTTAAACCTGAGATTCCATGCTTCTTTTTAGTATACAATCCAAAACTTTCCCCAGGCCATGTTTGAAGAGGTTAAATGAGAAATCAAACATAAGGGATAAATTTGTACACACAGTGACATGATACACAAAAATGACAACATTGATTCATGATGACCAATTGGGTATTCATGGCACTTCAAAGCAAACCTCTGGAACACAATTTTGTTTCAAAGATCACAGACAACATAAATCTGGGTCAAAATCATAGTTCTCTAGTTTATTGGCCATGTAACTTGATACATGTTTCTGTAAGATTTAGTTTCTTTGTATGTAAAATGAAATTTAGTTAGAACAAGTTCTAGGGATCTACTGTCCAACATAGTTACTATAGTTAATAATTTATGTATTGTATTCTTAAAAAATACTAATTATTCAGGTAGTATTCTTACCATAAAACATGATAAGTTTGTGAGGGAATTCACATGTTAATTTATTCAAGTTAGCCATTCCACAATATATACCTATTTCTAAATTAAATGTTGTAAGCTATAACATGTAATCATTGTCAACTGAAAATGATTTTGGTAATTCCTCACAGGTCAATTTGGAGATTGACATGATTTGCCATACTTCATTGATTCTTAAGAAATCATTGATTAGGGGCCGGCGCCGTGGCTCAATAGGCTAATCCTCCGCCTTGTGGCGCCGACACACCGGGTTCTAGTCCCGGTTGGGGCGCCGGATTCTGTCCCCGTTGCCCCTCTTCCAGGCCAGCTCTCTGCTATGGCCCAGGAAAGCAGTGGAGGATGGCCCAAGTCCTTGGGCCCTGCACCCTCATGGGAGACCAGGCGAAGCACCTGGCTCCTGGCTTCGGATCAGCGAGATGCGCCTGCCACAGCGGCCATTGGAGGGTGAACCAATGGCAAAAGGAAGACCTTTCTCTCTGTCTCTCTCTCTCTCACTATTCTCTCTGCCTGTCAAAAAAAAAATCATTGAAGTAATATGGATTATTTTATTATCATTTAAAAATAATTGATTATAAGATGTTATTGATAATAAGACACATTAGAATTTTAGAGTTGTTTACCTGTGGAAAGTGTGTCCAAAACATCACTGAAATGCTGAGTGATACATAAGCTCCTATAAATGATATCTGCCACTGGAATTGTTGCTATTATAATTACTGACATCACCACAGAAACTCATAGAATTGGTGCAGAGCAGCCAGCCACTGCCATTGACACCAGCATCCTATATCAGAGCACTGATTCGATTCCTGGCTGCTCCACCTCTGATCCAGCTTCCAATAATATGCCTGGAAAGCAACAGAAGATGGCCCATGTGTTTGGACCTGTGTCACCTATGTGGGCAACCCATGTGGAGTTCCAGGATCCTGGTTTTAGTTTGGACCAGTCCCCATAAATCCAACCATTTTGGGAATGAGCCAGTTGCTGAAAGTGCTCTCTTTCTCTTTCTCCCTCTTTTTCTCCCTCTCACTCCATCACTCTGCCTTTAAAATAATAAACAAATAAAAAAAAATCTTTAAAGCAAAGCAGAACTGAATTGGTGCAGAGAAGAGTTCCTTGAGTCAGTTGTCTCAAAACATGACAGGGAAATGATTCTGGATGTGTTGAGATGCCCACAAATATATCTCTGGTGTTTCCATCACTGTGATACCAGGACCTCACACATCTGACAACTATAAAAACTGCCTTGTTTAATTTTACTTTTAACTATGCCCACATTAAACTATTATTGGTGAGATGGCTTTCCAGAGGGAGTTCTTAAATGACATGGGATCACTTCTCCAAGTGATAGAAATGAAACTAAATCCCTTTAGGTTGTATATCTTGAACAATACTACTGTCACTTTTGGAGTTAAGTTACATATACCTCCCTTGTCATCATAAATATGGGGAAAAATTTAAAATAGAAAAGTATCTCTTTTTTGAAGTAAAATACTGATGATGACAGATCTTCAAATGTGTATTCTATAAGGATAACTCTTATTAAGAAAAAAGTTTCTTCTTGTTGTCCGTATTTGGTGATAAAATATTTTCTATTGTGTGATCTTCAGTGAGTTCCTCATGCTTTATGAATGTTAGAGTCCTTACCTCTAAAATTACATAATAACACTTGCCTTCCAGGGTTGTTTAAATGGTTTTCCATGTACAATTTCTTCTGTTTTTCTTTTTCTCCCAATAATCTTCATTTTACTTCACATCTTAGTCCAAGTATCTTCACCAGAAAGAATAATAGAGAAATCACAAATAATAATCCTTTTTGGACAATACAATTTTAATTTAAAGTATTATTTTTTAAAGATTTATTTATTTATTTGAGGTAGAGTTACAAAGAGAAGGAGGGACAGAGAGAAAGGTCTTCCATACTTTGGTTCACTCCCCAAATGGCTGCAATGGCCGGACTGAGCTGATCTGAAGCCAAGAGCCAGGAGCTTCTTCCTGGTCTCCCATGGGGTGCAGGGGCCCAAGCACCTGGGCCATCTTCTACTGAACAGCCAGGACTAGAACTGGTACCCATATAGGATGCCAGTGAGACAGGCAGAGGCTTGGTCCACTATGCCACATTTTTATAAAAATATGTTAAGCAATTGTCTTCTCCATGATCTTATTGTCTTGGTGATGTAAGAAACCATGTATACCATTGTATTATTCCAAGTCTCTACATAGCCCCTGGCATGCTACTGGTCCCTCATCATTTTTCTCAAACAACTGAAGGGTAAAATGCCTAATTCAACTCCTTACACTTAGAAAGCCCTCAAACAGCAGCTACTATAATTTCTCTAGCATCTCAATTCCATTTTTATATAAAACATTGAAATTTTTAATTCCTTCCTCTGTTGCAATAATTTTGACTGTGTAAGTTTGACTGTTTGAGACCTAGCTCTGTTTTTAGGGATCATGTGGACCCATAGCACTGAAGGAAGATTTCTAAGCATGGGTTTGTCATTGCAGACTAGACTGGCACAATCTATTTCAATTTGAATGGAGTTTAGTGAAAATTTGTTTCTTTAGAAATTAAGGCATTTCCTCCCGCTATGAGTGAGAACAAGTCAACAGCTGCTGTAGAAGTGCCAACATCTATGGATGCCTTCCAATTATCCGTGAAGCTCAGTGACAGGAAAGAGCAACAGTCTTTGCTTGAGGAGTTGCCTGGGGGAAAAGCACAGCCTTTTCAAAGTATACTGGACAAGTGGATTTGAAAGACTAAATGAGAGCATCCTAAGGGAACCACAGTCAGACAGAGTTCTTTCATCATGGTAATCTCTGCCAGGTCCAGTCCATTATTCTCTGGGTAAAAAGAGGCACATTTTCACATGGCTAAAGATGTATAGAATGACTTGGGGAAACACTCTCAGATATTTCTGAAAAATAATGCTGCTTGTTTCCATGTACATGGAGTGAGCATGCAGAGAACATTGAGAAAAAGCTGTGTCACCCATCTGACTATCATCTCTCAATGGAGCTTTTTTATAGTTAGCCTGGGTTATGAAGTCAGAGGTTCAGGTTTGAATTCCAGTTTTGTATCTTATTAGATATGTCAAAATACTGGGCACATTAATCAGTGCCAAGTGGTTGTTCTGACCATGTAATGTGACCCTACCTTAAACACAGGTTTAATAGGCATCAATGCTCAGAATAGAATTTTAAGCCAATTATACCTGGTTAAAAAACCCATGTTCTTGCCACCATACAGTGATATTCAGCCAGCATTATTAACTAAAATGTACTAAAGTGCCACTCATTGTAAGCAAAATGGCATATTTGTGACACAACTTTTACTGTTTAAATACATAGTGCATGCATTCTGAGGATAAATGACTGAGAGCCCCTAGAACTAGAATCAGAATCCCAGCCATGATAAATAACCTCTGTTTCTATCATGCGTATCACAGGGCATGGTAGACAATGGGGACTGAGTAGATTTTGTGTGATGATGGTTACAGAGGAAGAAATGAGACATCAGAAAAAATAGTTGGGGTGAGAAAATCACCACTGCTCTTGAGTACTCATAGCTGCTTCTCTCAGTTTCTTGATATGTTTTCTAAGTCACCAGGTATTTTGCCTGTCTCCTTTTGGTTTCTTTCTGTGTGTCAATATTCCAGATGTTAACATACTTTCCAAGTGTTATATACTGATTGACATTTGATGGATATTGAGTAAAATAATATTCTTTATTTTAGATAATTTTTTTGACAGGCAGAGTGGATAGTGAGAGAGAGACAGAGAGAAAGGTCTTCCTTTTTGCCATTGGTTCACCCTCCAGTGACCGCTGCGGCTCATCATGCTGATCCGAAGCCAGGAGCCAGGTGCTTCGCCTGGTCTCCCATGTGGGTACAGGGCCCAAGCACTTGGGCCATCCTCCACTGCCTTCCCGGGCCATAGCAGAGAGCTGGCCTGGAAGAGGGGCAACCAGGATAGAATCCGGCGCCCTAACCGGGACTAGAACCCGGTGTGCCGGTGCCGCAAGGTGGAGGATTAGCCTATTGAGCCAAGGCGCCGGCCCCTTAGATCATTTTTTCCTTAATGCAAACCAAAACAAAGAGAGATTTTTGGCAACTGGATTATATTTACTCAAGGCTATTCTAAGGCTACTGCCATCTGAAACCTGAGAATTTTTTTTGACTGAAATTCCACATCCTGCACACATATTTTTTTGAACTAAAATCCACAACTTGATAGCTAGAGAGATAGTTTGTTGAAATAGGTAGAGTTCTAGGAATTGTATAGAAAATGAAAGTGGGCAGGTTGAGCTTAAATGAGAGAAGTAAGGGCTTGTTTGGCCATGTCCTGGGATGGCTAAAGAGATAGTTTGACTACTTTAGGTATGGGGAATTTGTCTGAAAGAGTAAGGGATACCACTTGAAAAAAAACATCCTGCAGGAGAAGCCAAGGGACTTAGAGAAAAATATATTGCAACGAAAAATGGTTGTTAGGCCTTGTGAGGGCTGGGGTAAAGGAAGCTTCGGGAGAACTTGTAGTTTTTCATCTTCTCTGTCTTCTTCTGGAATATTTCCTGTATTTACTGAGAAGTACCAAAGAGGCTAAAGGAATAGCTTTTCTATAGCCACTAAATTGGAATGTCTACTTTTGTCAGTTAAAATAAGGATTAAAAATACCTTGAATACAGAAGCTTGATTCAAGGGCAGCATTTCTTCTATAAGTCCTATAGATCGAGGATGATTCATAATTACAGTGGACGCTAGAAATAGGAATCCCATTGTGGCACTGCAGAGTATTTGAACATTCAATTATTGCCTTTTGCACACTCTGCCTAATGAGTCTCAGCAGTTAATAGCTAATATGAAAAGCATAAATCCGCTTGTCACATTTTAAAAATATTCCAATTCTTTCTGACTGCTTTTGTGGTTTTCTACTCTGAAAGCCAAGATTTACCCTCACCACCCTTTGTTTCCCTTACTTTTCACCCATTCTAAAGAGTGAATTGTCTTTGTTCCCTGACATCATTTGTACATGAATTTCTTTCTGGAGGGAGCTGAATAAAGTGTTTGTTTCACTGCCTTAAGATTTGAGTTGAGACACTGTGATAAGTGGACTAAAGGTAGGGATCTAGCTTAAAACGTACTGTAAAAATGATTATCAAACCCATTCAGCTTCACCTATGTAAGCAGATGCTATTCTTGATTTCAATTACTTAGAGAATTATTATTGAAGAGTTACAATAAAAACAAAACACTTAGTGATTTCAGATAGATGAAAGGAAATCGGAGCTTTTAGCATGATGCCAATAATAGGTCTTCCGAGAATAAAATGCTTTTATTAAATATAACTTAGAAAGCAGAAAGGATGGGAGCATTTGGATCTCCCAAAGCATGGTCTCTTGCAGGCAGGTGAGGAGAAGGCTACTGTCACACTCAAAAACCGAAGTCTGCAGGGGCTACAGAGGCCTTGGCAATGGCTAACTGCAGTTTTGCCTTTAGGAGTTATAAAATTGCCTCACCTACTTCAAGGAGTCTAAAAATCCTTGTCTCAAAGATAACCAAAGTGTGCAGGGTAGCATTTTAGAGGCCACAACTTATATTTCAAAAAAGATACCAGTTTGTTAGAATGTTATTCTCTTCTTTCTTTGGTTCCTCTATCTCCCAGAACCCCTGTCCAACCATGGCAACCCATCTAAAATTATCTGTTATCCAGATTAATTTTCAAGTTGTAGGCTACCCTATAGCCAGATCTCTTGGTCCCAGTATAATTAAGAAAGATCTCAGGAAATTGAAAATGGGCTCACTCAGCATCACTGGGAATGTCAGTATCTGTGATAGAGAAAGTAGTTTTGCATCTTATTATCACTTATTTGGGAGTGTAAGTGGAGATTATGAAGGTTATGATGCTGAATTCTTAGGTCGTTGCAGTACATGTCCTACAGTTATAATTCAGCAAATTCTGGCAATGACTTAGGCATCAGTAAGAAGGCATGTCTTGACTTGGAGTTTGGAGAGAGTCTGTTTTGTGATCTAATGTGGGGTTCATATTGAAATACTGAATGACCATCTGAGAATTCTGAAAAGTCAAGAGAGGGGCAGGCATTGTGGCCTAGCAATACCCACTTGCAGTACCCACTCCCATATTAGAGTGTCAGTTAAAGTCTGACTACCCTGCTTCTGATCTATTTTCCCGCTAATGCATCTCGGGGAGGCAGCAGCTAATGGCTCAAGTGCTTGGACCCCTGCAAGCCATGTGAGAGGCCTGGATGTAGTTCCATAATCTGGGCTTCAGCATAGCTCAATCCTGGCTGTTGCTGGGAAGTGAACCATGGAGTAGAAGAATTTGATCTTTCTCACTCTGGCTCTGCCTTTTAAGAGATAAAAATAAACAAATTTTTTTTAAAGGTTCAGGAGAAGGGCACAAGTAATGTTGTATTTACTCACAAGCATAACTGTTTCTTCTGCAGTCAACAAGATTTTGAACATGATGTGTGCATTGAAGTACATTTTTGCATTGATGGGGTCATAGCTTTAGAAAGAAAAGCTAAAATTTAAATTCCATAAGTTGCAAACAAAGGAAGAATTGTACATATAATTAGGATAAATTTATTCTCCATGGAATCTAGGATTAAGTCCAAAGGGAATAAACTTAGGTAATAAATTTAGGTAAGACTTCAGGAAGCAATTGTCTCTTCTGAGCTGATTATATGATACTAGAAAATTTCAGACGTTGTAGAATCTCTGGTGAAATGTCCAGTATTTTCCTTTTATGCTGTTGACTTTTTCCCCTTGAATCTTTCTTAGAGGTTGTTTGACCTTGAAAAGTGATTTGTTTTACTTGTTTTGTATTTGAGAATAAAGTACTAGACTTTGGTCAACTATAAGGAATCTAATTAATTTGTATTTGGATTTTATAAAGGATTAGACAACAACTCATTTTTGTTTCTATTGCTAAAGTGCTCTCATGGACTTTTGTGAAGCTACTGCCTCTGCCTAAACAAATCAAGTGTAATGAATGTTAGAGAAACATTGTCAATTCCAGATTCTGTAGTGGCTTTCCTCTTCAGCCCTTTGAGGATTCACAGGTGGGCCTGATAGCAACAAATGTCTGGTCACAGTGAGATTGCGTGGCAAGATTATAAATGTAAAGACTCAGACTGTGACATCAGAGTGATTGTAGGGTTTTTTTTTTTTTTTTCAATTTGGTACAAACGTTTGTGGGAATAAACTGCGCTGAAATGAAAGTTTACCTCATATTTTAGGTGAGAGAATTGGGTAATGGTAAGTTTTAGGGTTTATTCCTAAAAATTAAATTTTGCTAAATACCAAATACCTGCCAGACAACCAATATGGATTGCTTTTTCAATGAACCCTTCATTAGTTTGCTTTTCTATTTCAAAATGAGAATTAAATGATCAGAAACAAACATAGGCAATTTCTTGGTTTTGGGTGTACATACTTCTGTAGTGAAGATAGCTTCACTTTGAGTTTAATATGGGCATATTTTGTCATTTGAATTCTTAACATATCTAAATAGCAAATAAAACAAACTACATTATATTCCTTATTTTTAAACATTTTAAGCACTTTTCCCCTGGTTTTCCTTTATTCCACTCCTTCTTCTTAGAAGTTTCAGAGTCATTAATCAGGATGACTGCCATAGAAAATTATCAAAATCAGTTTATTAGACAAATTTTTATCAGGTCAAATGCATATCCAACACCTCTTCTAAGTTTATTTCCTAAGATTGTGTATGGGAGACAAGTGCCAGTCTGAAATGAGTTGTAAAATAAGTCTCAGTAGCCATTGCTTGAGGCCTTTTCTTCACATTTCATCCCTGAAGAGCGTGTGCAATCATTGTCGAGCCCAAACTATTGTAAAGCCAAGGTGAGGTTTCAGAAAAGTAGGTGCTGGCTTTCATTTCTAACAGATTTTCTTCCTTCTCTGCCCTCTTCTCAGAGGGAGGCAGATGATTGGACCCAGGCTAAGTAAGTTTGACTAAGAAAATCTAGAATGAGTCCAGCACTGCTCATGTAATAACTCCTGAGAAATCCTGGAATGGGAGGAAGCAGAAGTGGAAACTAAACATGGAGACTTGGAAGAAATTGTCTCTACTTCCCTGCCACCTTAGTCCTGACCTGCCTACCTTCTTGAATTTGCTCACATCTCATATCTTTTCTGAACCTGGGTGGAGAGAGATTCTGGTTCTCCCTGTGAGACTTCAACCTGTGATTCACACATAACTTGTATTACCAGAATGCTTGATAATTACCCAAAAAGGCAATTAAACATTGGTAGCTTGAATGTATAGACAATCTTATTTAAAGCACTCATCACCCTATTTTGCGGTTCCTTCATTATACTACCTTCTTTTTTAAAAAAATCACTTATCTTTACATTTTCTTTTAGACACTAAGCATTTCTTTGTGATTTTTTCTTTTGTCAACATTGCCATAAACACCTATATTTATTTATTTTTAGGATTTATTTATTTATTTGATGGCATGCATTTCATAAATACAACTTTAAGAACACAGTAATTCTTCCCTCCATACCCACCCTCCCAGCCATCTTTCTCCTTCTCTTATCCCCACTCTTATTTTTCACTAAGTTCTATTTTCAATTAACTTTGTACACAGTAGACTAACTCTATTCTAGGTGAAGAGTTCAGCACTTTGTATGAGAAAAGAAAAGAAAAGAAAAGAAAAGAAAAGAAAAGAAAAGAAAAGAAAAGACAAGACAAGACAAGACAAGACCTGTTCCTCAACAGTCACAAAGGCTGTCCAAAGTCATTGCAACTTGTAGTGAATTTGCTTCTTTTTTTCTCTTTTTAAAGCATTCTTTCTTTTTCTTTTCTTTTTTTTTTGAGAACCTTAATTATCTTTAAAGAAGAACCCAAGAATGATAAATCTTTTGTGAGCATTTGGACATAATATAACTTATGAGACATAAGAATATCCTCCACTTAATATACTAAAATGAATTCTTTGAGAATAAGTTTTACTATTAATTCTCATAATACAACTCTTTGAGGACAGAGGTGCTGCATGGGAAATTAGTGCACAGTGACTCCTACTGTTAATTTAGCAGTTAACACTCTTATGTATGATGTCACTGATCACCCAAGGATCTTGACGTGAGTTGCCTAGGCTATGGAAGCCTTGGAATCTACAGACTCCTTCAGTATTTAGACAAGGGCATAAACAAAGTAGAAATTCTCTCCTTTCTTCAGAGACATCCTGCTTTGAATGCCACTTCTTCCCAATGGGGTCTCACTCACAGAGGTCCTTCGTGTAGGACATTTTTTGTCACAACGTTTTGGCATTCCATGCCTGAAATGCTCTCATGTGCTTTTCAGCCATACCAAAATGCTTTAAGGACTTATTCTGACTGCTTTTCATGTTGGAGGATTCACTCCTTTTTAATTCTATCTATTATCATTATAAAATACTTAGTCTTATGTATATACTCACTTTAACACTTAATCCTATCTATATTATCACTTTAACATTTTATCCTATCCATGTGATCACTATAATATTTAAAATGATATTTTCACCATGCAGCTTAAGGGGAATTGGGGTCCTACGGCAAGTTTTTAAACTATACCCTTAGAGGTAAATCCATAGGAATGCATACAGAACTATACTGCTTTATAAACTTCATACATTTCAAAATTACAACTTTAGGAATATGGTAATTCTTTCTACCTCACCCACCCTCCTACCTACCTTCCTCCTCCTCCTCCTCTTATTCTACTCTTAGTTTTTACTAGGATCTATTTTCAATTAACTTTACACACATATGATTAACTGTATTTTAAGTAAAGAGTTCAGAAATTAGTAGGAAAAAAAAAGAAAAGAAATATCTAACAAAACAAAGTGTTCCTCAACAGTCAAGACAAGGACTGTTTAAAGTTATGCTTCTCAAAGTGTCAATTTAACTTCTGCAGGTTGCTTTTTAGGTGCTCTATTAGTTTTCACCAGTCATGGAGAACATATAGTATTTGTCCCTTTGGGAATGGCTTATTTCAGAAAGTATAATGTTTTTCAGTTTAATCCATTTTGTTGCAAATTACCAGACTTCATTTTCTTTTTACTGCTCTGTAGTATTCCATAGTGTACGAATCTCATAATTTCTTTATCTAGTCTTCAGTCAAAGGGCATTTGGGTTGATTCCATGTCTCAGCTATTGTGAATTGAGCTGTGATAAACATGGGAAAACAGATAGCTATTTCATATTCTGATTTCATTTCCCTTGGAGTGGGATGGCAGGGTCATATGATAGGTCTATATTCAGATTTCTGAGGTATCTTTATACTTTCTTCCATACTGGCTTTACCAGCTTACATTTCCACCAACAGTGCACTAGGGTATATTTTTCCCCACATCCATGTCAGCTTTTGTTATTTGTTGATTTCTTGAATGAAAGCCATTCTAATGAGGGTGCGATGAAACCTCATTGTGGTTTTGATTTGTATTTCTCTTGGATAGCAATCCTGAGCATTTCTTCATGTGTCTGTTGCCCATTTGGATTTCCTCTTATGAAAAATGTGTAAATTCTTTGCCCATTTCTTAACTGGATTATTTGTTTTGTTGTTGTTGAGTTTCTTGATCTCTTTGTATATTCTGGTTATTAATCTTTTATGAGTTGTATAGTTTGCAAAATTTTTCTCCCATTCTGTCAGGTGTCTCTTCACTTTGCAGAGTGTTTCTTTTGTAGTGCAGAAGCTTCTCAATTTGATGTCATCACATTTATAAATTTTGGCTTGAATTGTCTATGTCTCTGAGTTTTTTTCCAAGAACTCTTTGCCTAAGTCAATATCCTGCAAGATTTATCCAATGTTTTCTAATACTTTGATGGTACTGGGACATAGATTTAGGTCTTTAGTCCAGTTTGAGTGGATTTTAGTGAAATGTATAAGGTAGGGGTTTTGCTTTATGCTTCAGCATGTGTCAATCCTGTTTTCCCAGCACCATTTGTTGAAGAGACTGTCCTTGCTCCAGTTATTGATTCTAGCTCCTTTTTAAAAGATAAGCTGGTTGTAGAGGCTTGGATTTATTTCTTGCATTTCAATTCTGTTCCATTGATCTATCTGATTTTTACCAGTACCAAGCAATTTTGATTATAACTGCCCTGTAGTATGTGTTAAAATCTGATATTGTGATGCCTCCAGCTTTGTTTTTGTTATATAAAATTGTTTTAGCTATTTGGGTCTCTTATATTTCCATATGAATTTTAACATAATTTTTTTCTAGATCTGGGAAGAATGTCCTTTGTATTTTGATTGGTAGCACACTGAATATTTAAATATGGACATTCTGATGATATTGATTTTTCCATTCCATGAACATAGGACATTTTTTTTCAATTTTTGTATAATGTTCTATTTCTTTCTTTAATGTTTTATAATTCTCATTGTAGAGATCTTTGATATCCTTGGTAAAAATTTATTCCATGATATTTGTTTTTTTGGTAGCTATTGTTAATTGGATTGATCTTAGAAGTTCTCTCTACTGACATTGTCTTGTATACAAAAGGCTGTTGATTTTTATATATTAATTCTTTTTTTTATTTTATTTTTTGACAGGCAGAGTGGACAGTGAGAGAGAGAGACAGAGAGAAAGGTCTTCCTTTTGCCATTGGTTCACCCTCCAATGGCCACTGTGGCTGGCGTGCTGTGACCAGCGCACCACGCTGATCTGATGGCAGGAGCCAGGTGCTTCCCCTGGTCTCCCATGGGGTGCAGGACCCAAGCACTTGGGCCATCCTCCACTGCACTCCCGGGCCACAGCAGAGAGCTGGCCTGGAAGACGGGCAACCGGGACAGAATCCGGCGCCCTGACCGGGACTAGAACCCGGTGTGCCGGCGCCGCAAGGTGGAGGATTAGCCTATTGAGCCGCGGTGCCGGCTCTATATATTGATTCTATATCACACTACCTTACCAAACTCTTCCATGTATTGCAATACTATCTTTTTGGACTCTTTCAATCCTTTTTGTATAATATGTCATTTGTAATTCCAGATACTTGACTTCCTCCTTTACTATTTGTATCCTTTTGATTTCTTTTTCATGCCTAATGGCACTGACTAAAATGTCTAGGTCTATATTGAATAACAATTTTGAGAGTGAGCATCCTTGCCTGGTTCTGAAAACCAGTGGAAATGCTTACAACTTTTCCCCATTTAATAGGACACTGGCCATGGGTTTGTCATAAATTTTGCCTTTATTGTATTGAGAAATGTTTTTGTAGCTATTATGGATGGGATTGATCTTAGCAGTTCTTTCTCAGCCGTGGCATTGCCTCTGTATACAAATGCTGTTGATCTTTGTGCATTGATTTTATATCCTGCTACTTTGCCAAACTCTTCTATGAGTTCCAATAATCCATTGGTAGAGTTCTTTGGATTCCCTAGTTTGACTTCTTCCTTCCCAATTTGTATCCTTTTAATTTCTTTTTCTTGCCTAATAGCTCTGGCTAAAACTTCCAGTACTATAAGGAATAGCAATGGTGAGAGTGGGCATCCTTGTTTGTTTCCAGATCTCAGTGGAAATGCTTCCAACTTTTCCCCATTCAATAGGATGCTGGCCATGGGTTTTTCATAAATTGTTTTGATTGTATTGAAGAGAATGTTCCTTCCATACCCAATTTGCTTAGAGTTTTCATCATGAAAGGGTGTTGTATTTTATCAAATGCTTTCGCTGCATCTATTGAGATAATCATATGGTTTTTCTTCTGCAGTATGTTAATGTGGTGTATCACATTGATTGTTTTGCGAATGTTGAACCATCCCTGCATACCAGGGATAAATCCCACTTGGTCTGGGTGGATGATCTTTCTGATGTGTTGTTGCATTCTATTGGCCAGAATTTTGAGGATTTTTGCATCTATATTCATCATGGAAATTGTTCTGTAATTTTCTTTCTCTGCTGCATCTTTTTCAGGTTTAGGAATTAAGGTGATGCTGGCTTCATAGAAAGAGTTTGGGAGGATTCCCTCTTTTTTTCGATTGTTCTGAATAGTTTGGAGTAATGTTCTTTCTATACACAATTTTCTTAAAGTTTTCATCATGAAAGGGTGTTGTATTTTATCAAATGTTTTCTGTGCATCTATTGAGATAATCATATGGTTTTTGTTCTTCAAATTCTTAATGTGATGTATCATGTTGATTGATTTGCAAATGATGAATGATCATACCAAAGATAAATCCTACTTGGTCCAAGTGAATTGTCCTTCTGATTTGTTGCTGGATTTAATTAGTTAGTATTTTGTTGAGGACTTTTACATGTATGTTCATCAGAGAAATTGGTCTATGCTTCTCTTTTTCTATGTATCTTTTCAGATTAAGGAATTAAATTTATTCTGGTTTCCTGGAAATTATTTGGAAGGATTCCCTTCCTTATAGTTGTTTTGAATAGCTTGAGAAGAATTGGAGTTATTTCTTCCTTAAATGTATGGTAGAATTCATCAGTGAAGACAATTGGTCTTGGGCTTGTCTTTGTTGGGAGGGTCTTTATTACTGATTCGATTTCTATCTTGGTTATTGTTCTGTATAGGTTTTCTATGTCTTCCTGGCTCATTTTGATTTCTCTTTAAAATCTCAATTTCAGTGGAACAATTTTCATTCATATCACGTATAGTTTACTTCATGAATTTACTTCTGATTGCTTTTGAGTAATCTGATGATTAGTTTTTTGAATTCTGTTTCTGGCATTTCCTCAATCTCTTCATGTTCACCTTCTAATATTGAAATGTTATAATGTTCCTTTGAGGGGATCATAATGTTTTCCTTATTCTTACTTCTTGAATTTTTTCCTTTAATTTTTGGTATTTGTAGAAATTTTTATCTGATGGCTTTTGTCTTTGATCTGTTTCTCTGTGACTTAGTGGATTATCTACACTTTCAGTGAATCCCAAGAGGTTGTGCTGGTTATGACCATGGTACTCTGTTCAGGATTCCAGGGTGGGGTGCATATCCTGGTTAAGACCCCAGGTGGGCATGGTAGCTCTCCTCTGGTTAACTGGATGAAGAGGAATGGTTACTTCTGTAGCTGTGACTAGCCCTTCTCCTCACAGCTGAGGGATGCCTTGGTGTTAGTCCCCAGTGTGCTCAACACTCATCCACACTGCTTTACTAACTGCAAATTTGATCTGTGGAGTATTTCCTGTGAGCACAGTTCCCTCTGCTATGAGCTGCTATAGGCAACTGAAGAGCTCAGAGAGTACAGAAAAGTGCTCTGTGGTTGTCCAGGTCTTAGCCACACTCTGTCTCTTCCTATGCAGTTGCTGTTTCCTCAGATTCAGCTCCCAGGGCTCTCTGGGTAGTGGATTTTTAGTGGGGCCACTCTGCCCTACTAGCCAGTCCTGTCTATAAGGAAACTATAAAGTGTTTCCAGAACCACTATCTGTATGTGGTCCTCCCAACCAGATTTTGTGTCATGGAGAAGGTGGGTTATTAGGTCTGTGGTTCGCAGGCAGGTGAAGTATCCACCTACTGCAGCCCCACTCACTTAGTGCTGGGAGGATAGGAGAGTCCTATATGCAGTGTTTCCCCTCCATAGGTGTGGCTCCCCAACCCCTCCCATTGCTGGGTTAATGGCTGGTGCAGCATGTGTGGAAGAGGAAAGAATTCTGTATTGTTGTGGCCCTTGCTGATTGGGTGAAGGGTGACCCCTGTTATTGCTGGGCATGTGCAAGAGAGGTGGAGCAGCAGCTAACTGCCTGTGTCCAAAAATGGTGTGAGCCCTCTCCCTGGCTTGCTGCTGTTGCAGGGAGGGAGCATGCCTTTGGGTGCTCAACCTGCTGTCTAGGGATTCCTCATGGAACTCTAAAAGCAATTCCCCAAGCTCTCCTGCCTGCTGTATCAGCAGTGCCATTGGCCTGTGGATTCCCCTCTCACCTGGTTTGCTGGAGCAGGCATCTTCCTCCCTGGATACAAGCTTTTGTTGTCTTTTGTTGTGTATTTGCTCTTTCCCCACATGTCTGGACTATTTCTATTGCTTTCACAGGGTTTCCTTCTGTGGTTCTTCTGCAGTTTTATCCTAAGAGTGTACTTTCTTCCCTTTTAAAAAATATTAATTTTACCCCATGTAAATCAGACCATCCTTTTGCTATTCCGCCATCTTGGAACCCCCTATACTGCCTTCTTTACTAGCACATTGTAAGATACTTAGTGGAAAAGAACATGTGACATTCAGATTTGTATTCTCAGTGACTAGCAGAGTATCTAAACATTGTATGTTCTCATTAATTGCAAATGAAAATTGAATGCATGATTAATATCATTAATGAGCTTATGGACAAATGGCTGGATGGACATCTGAGTTCCGAGATGTAGTTAAGCACGTAGTACACTTATTAAGGAGTGATTTCAATGTCAACACTCATTAAAAGGGGAAGAAGGAAGCAAGAGTGGGCAGATGAAAGGCTGAGCTATGATGTGGGCCTAGGAGCAGCTTTGGGGCATTTCCTTTCCTGAGTGCTCTAACCTCCAACCATATTATTTATCTGGAATTCCTCCTTAGCTCATTTCCAACTTCCCTGCCTTCTCCTTTGGACTATATTGTCCATCCTTTCTTCTGAGTTTTCACAGTATTAGGTACTGTTTGCTTAACTCCATCTCAGAGTCTGCTTTAGTGAGAAGACAGCTTTCTAATTCAGGATATCTTCTTTAGATAATGAAGAGAAATGAAACAAGAGAGTAACATCGTGAAAACTGTGCTTTAGGAAGATCAATTTTGTAATAGCTTAGAGATAATATTTAATAGATCAGTTCTGGGCCACTGTTGTGGTCTAGACAAGAGATTATAAGGACCTGAAGTTTGAGAGAATAAAATGGGAGTAGAGAGGGGAGAAGTAGAAATGATGCTATAGATATGCAATTAGGGAAGAACTCATCATAGATATTTCATAGAGAAAGAGATAAAATAAATGGAAAAAGGAATGGGGTCCATTGAGCTCATGAACTCAGTGATAACAGGATTTATTGGGCAAGAGAGGTATATAGGAAAAAGGAAATCCAGATTGTCATTTTGAGGGTGAATTCTTGCAGGATATCTCTGGTAAAGATGGCCAGGGCATTGTGAATGGGTCTGGATTTCAATAGTTGGGAAAAGAAATGTGGCTATCATCATCCTATGTGTGGAGACAAATGTAGAGAAGGAGATGAGCTTCAAGGAGAGTCCTTGGTCAAAAGAGGAGGGATAATGGAAAAAAGTCTGGAGTAGACTCACACATAAGGCACAGAGTGAAAGAGACTGAGGATGAGTCATCAGAGCTGAAGGCTGAAGAGGGTGAAAATTTGCAAAAGAATAGCAGGCAACAGCATTAGTTGTTCCGCAAGATAAGTATTGCAAGTAAGTTAAAAGAGGTAAGAACCTAAAAGTTATTCACCATTCTTATGCTCAAAGCTTTCTGTGAGGAATAGATTATTTAAGACGGAATAATGCTAAGTCCTGTCTTACCTTAACTTCAGAGATTTGGTGAAGGTGCACGCACAATGTTGGAAGAAAGCTGAGTTGGGGATAGTAGATGTTGATGAGCCAATCCCACTCTTTGGGAGCAACCAATAGATGGAAAAGACTTGGTGGAGAGTGAATAAGCTTTCTCCAGGAGCAAAGAAGAAAAGCATTCATGGAAGGATCAGAGGTATGAAAAGGCCTGTTTCAAAATCAAAGACTCTCCATTTACTGTGGAAAGAATGGCAGTGATGGAGCCAGCATTGTGGCATAGAGGGTTAGCTCTCCACTTGCCATGTCAGCATCCCATATGGGTGCCAGTTGGAATCCCGGGTGCTCCACTTCCAATCCAGCTCCCTGCTATGGCAACTGGAAAAGCAGTGTAAGATGGCTCAAGTGCTTGGGCCCCGGTACCCACATGGAGATCTGGAAGAAGCTCCTGACTTCTAGCTTTGGAACAGCCCAGCTCCGTCCATTGCCACAATTTTGGGGAGTGAACCTGCAGATGAAAGATCTCTCTCTCTCTCTCTCCTTCTCTCTCTCTCTCTCTCTCTCTCGCTTGCTCTCTGAATAAATAAATCTTTTAAAAGAATGGCAGAGCTAGTGCTGTGGTGTAGTGGATAAGGCTGCTGCCTGTAGTGCTGGAATCCCATATGGGGGTGCTAGTTCAAGTCCCAGCTGCTCTACTTCTGACCCAGTGCTCTGCTATGGCCTGGGAAAGCAGTGGAAGATGACCCAAGTCCTTGAGCCCCTGCACCCTCCTGGGAGAACCGGAAGAAGCCCTGGCTCCTGGCTTCTGATTGGCTCAGCTCCAGCCATTGCAGCCAACTGGGAAGTAAACCAGCGGATGGAAGACTCTCTCTCTCTCTACCTCTTCTTCTCTGTGTGTGTGTTAACTCTGACTTTCAAATAAAATAAATAAATCTTTTTTTTAAAAAAAAAAAAAAGAATGGCAATGACTACCTAAGGCACATTCTCAACTTTGAGCAAGACAAGACAGTCATGACTTTGTAATTTGCCTCCCTTGCTTCTGCAGGATCAACCTCAGTGTCATTTTCTCTCGAATCAAATCACTCAAGTTACATATAATGCAAGAGAGAGTGAGAGTGAGCAAGAGGTGAGGAATTCTTCAAAGTTTATTGCTCTAGAGGCTGATAAATAAAATTTTATTTCTAACAAATGTAGCCTTTAGACTTTTACATCTCAGGAAGCAGCATTTTGAGCTTGGGAAATAATGCTCTGTACTCTGCAGAATCACCATGCTGGCTGTGATTTTGGATCTGTGGGGAAATACTCCATATACAGCAGCCCAGGTGATGCAGTGGTGAGCTTTGCTGATAGTCATATAGTACATCATGAACCACAACAAGTAGGCCACTAAGAATGTTAAGGAGGTGAACTGAATTCTGTGACAGATAAATGGTCTCTTGAAGATGAGGACTTCTTTGTGGGCAAGCATGTGATACTGGCTGACATCACAGTTGTCTGTGCTCTGTTGTGTTTGCTTACACAAGTCTGGGAGCCTTTGTTCTGCCAGGCTTTTCAAAATACCCACCGCTTTTCCTTATCTGCATTAATCAATCCCAGTTTGGGCTGTCTTAGGGAGGTAAAACTGTGTGAGAAGATGGCCCAGTTTATTGCTGAAAAGTTCACAGAGAGCCAACCTTAAAAGAACACGCTATGGGAAGAGATGTAGAAACTCCAGGTTGAATGAAAAAAAGGAGATAAAGACACCTTCCCCAGCTTTGAAAGGAGTGATAGACAAATGTAAGGAGACACTAACTGTGAATCCAAGGCAAAGGACACTTTTGCTCTTCTACCCAAGGGCACCTTTGTGTTGAATGAATTGAAGTGCAATATTCAAGTGAAGACACACTCTCTATGATGCTGCTATATTTTTGGGAGCACTTTAGTAAGGATGGCTGGTTCCTGTGATATGCTGAATAACAGACAACCTGATCACCGGAGTGTTCCAGAAATTGGATGAAGTGAGGAAGAATGCCTTTGCAATAGTAGCTCCACTTCTGGAATGTGGGTCTTTTTGGGCCAAGAGCTTTCCATTCTTCTGAGTTAACCTTGACAGGTGGACCACAAGTCATATACTTGCTAGAAACTGGATCCTGGCAGTGAAGAGACCCAATCGCTCATTGAAATGTACTTTTCCTGTGAGGGGCCCTTCCAACATGTGGGCCAAAGTCTTCAGCCTGGACAATACTTTCAAGTGAATATCTCTTGCCATTGCCTAGCTGCCCATACCTGCCCTACAGAAAGATGAGTTTATTAAACGAAAGTGAATGTTGAAAAACAAAATAAAACAAAAAAGAATGCACTAACTCAAATTTTTTAAATGCAATTTGCTCACCTTTAAAAAAAGTATATTATTTCTAATTTTGTAGTTTTCTTGTTGGTTTTTGAAGTCATTTTATGGTCATATTTTTGGCATACATATGAGTATAGAGAAGAAAATAAAATGCACCTATAGTCTTGGCACCCAGAGGTGGCCACTTTTAGCAGTTCGAGCAGTCTCTTCTATTCTGTGTTTAGGTGTATCTTTCTTCTTATTGAAATTGCACTTGCAGGTGGAAGAGCTCTCTCTCTCTCTCTCTGTCTTCCTCCCTCCCTCCCTCCCTTCCTCCCTCTCTCTCTTTCTGTAACTTCGCCTCTGACATAAATCATCATTTTAAAAAAAGAAACTGCACTTGCAGTTTTGTGTTTTGTTTTCTTTATAGAAGCATTCTCCTCTGATATTATCTTTGGACTTCTGAATAATTAATTTCCCTTGAGTAGTAGCTCCACCTAGCTTATATCCAAGTATTTCTCATCTGTTATCTCTCCATAGAAAGTTTTTCTAAATATCTGTGTCCCTCTTGCCAGTATGATTGAAGGTTGTCACCTTGTGCCATGTCCCATATTCCTCACTGGCTTATCACATAGACACTGAAAGACCCTATGCCTCCTTGTGTATGTTTATTGGTGAGGTGCTCCAAGGCAAGAACTGCATCTCATTCATTTTGCTTCCTGATATGTAAACCTTTTATTATGTATCTGTTGACTGACTGGTTGGCTACATAATAATAAGTAGCATTTTTGATAGCCTAAGGGGCAAGCATTGTGCCAAAGAGTCTATCCATTTTGTTTCTAATCCACATCATAGCTCTGAGTTTCACAGGCAAGCATTATTATCCCATTTTACAGGTAAGGAAGCTGGTGTTTCAGCTTATTGACTCTAAGTTATTAATTAAAAGCCTTAATTAAGGAGAGTAAAACCCTAGATCCGTTTCCTTCACCTATTCATAAGATCACTGTCAATAGAACAAGATGTGAAGGTTGTTTTCTAATAGTGAATTATAGGAAAGAAAGATAAAAAAAGGCATGTATAAGGTGATGAATCAAGGAAAGAAGGAGCTGGAGCTTTCTACTGAGGTAGTAGTATTTTTATCTCTGACATTGTTCAGGATAGCATATTATCATAATCGAAAGAAAATAATCTGATTGGCTGCATTGTTTAGTTTTTTTTTAAATTTTCTGTGAGCAATATATGCACTGTTGTCCACACCTGTTTAAACTGCTCAAGCCCATCGTATACTCTATGTTCTGCATATATAATAATATTGATTATAGTAGGTAGTGTTTGGTAAGTATCAAATGAGTACAGCCAGAGTGGACAAATAAAACCCTCATCTTAATAAACATCACAATTTCCCCTTCACCATTTTCTTCTTTTTGAGGTTGGTTCTTTATCAAAAAAAGTTATTTAAGGGACACAAATTTCATGTATTTCATATATACAGATTTAAGAACATAGTGATTCTTCCCACCATACCCTCCCTCCTGGCTATGCTCCACCACTCCTCCTTCTTCCTCTCTTATTCCCACGTATTCCGTTTTTACAATGATCTAGTTTCAGTTTACTCCATACTGTTTTTGAACATTTTATCTTTGGTCCAAAGATTTAGAAAAGAAGCTGGTTCTACAGCGAGGGCACAGCAGTTGGTGATTCTGAGATTAATTTAATATGGTAACTTTTGCAATCAGATATCCAGAAACATGCACACATCCTGGAGCTATATGCTGATTGCTTCTCAGCTGTGTCCTCTTAGGGGCCCTCCACAACACACCATTATATGTGTATTCTTGTCTCTAAGAACGATAGATACAATTTATTAAGTACTCACTGAATTAGATATTTATTTGTATAGTTTACCTCATTTATCCTAAGAGTAACCCTCTGGGAAATCAAAATAATTTCCATATAATAGCAACAAAGTAGGGGGCCGAGTCATTTAGTGTCAAAATTTTTGCATTTGAACTTGAGGCCATATGATGCTAAAAATCTTTGTTCTTTCCATTTTGCTAAATCTCTTGTTCATGTCCTCATCCCTAACCCTGCTTGTGAACATCTAATCTCATTTCTTTGAGTAGAACCGTCTGATTTCCTATTGGGCAGTCATATATTTCCCATTAGAAATGTCCATAGTGAAGCTGCCAAGAGTTCACCATCAGTGATCTTGATATAGAGGTGACCCAAATCAGGCCACTTAAATGTTCTGTTTCCAGTGTTTTTTGAATTTTGAGCAGTATCTGTTCATTGTGGTGACAATGTCCTGAGTAAACTGTCATTCTCTCTGTTGTGTAAATCTCAGAGCTGCCTTTAGCTCCAGTACTTGGAGCCTCATTATTCAGGTTTTCTTTAATTCAGCGAAATATACCACAGCTTTCTGGTAAGTTAATTTGGGGGCATGAATTGAAAAGAGTTTAATAGCAGATATCTGTTTATTGCAACTAAAGAACCACAACAAGCATAGTCATGTCCTGTGCTTCATCTTTTAAAAGCAAAATATTATTAACTAATCCCCATAGGGACAATTACTTTGTTTTATACTGTACCCTTCCTCCAATCTTTCTTGTTTTAAAACAAAACACTAAAGAGGGTTTGGGGGCTTCAACATGTTCACATCAAGACTTAAAGATAGTCATGGAGGCTCTAACACATTGCAGGTTTATGGAAGCCCATTATGCAGATACTAAATCTGGAAACTAGATGAGTGAAAGATTTGACCAGACTTTCAGGATGAATTCATGGACAAGAGGGAACTGGGAATTAGCCATCCACTATAAGGAAGGAATTTGATAAGTGCTTTGACCATATGGTCATATCACAATTGTAAATGTTTCTTTACAATATAACAACTCCCAAACTTTAGGAAAAATTCGTTTTACTTCTCCCAGCAAATTGTTTTGCAACAAAATTTTATTTAAAAACTAATTCATAAAATTGGTACAGTTGTTTTGTTGATTTTGTTTTAGGAATCTGGGGAATCTCTTCCTTTGTGAACTTTTAGAACAAAGATCCAGTAGAAACAACTCTATCAAAGATACCTTCAGCATTAAAACACCCAGATGCCTGGTTCTAAGGAACAGGTCAGGATAATAGTCCACAAGCTTAAGGTATTGGTTCCTTATTTTGGGAGTTTTCACTTATTATTTCACAGAGGACTTATACTCTAATGAACTGAAAATAAAAAACACAGAGTAGAATGCATTTGTTCACCCATTCATATTTGCAGTAGGTATTAAAAATGACAACAGCAAATAGTATTTATTGCCTCAAGGAGCCATAATAGAGAAATCATGAACTACCCAGAGTAATATATATTGCTGTAGTCCAGGAACCTGCAAAAATCCACCCCACAGAATTGGGTGTTTAGCCTAGCAGTTAAGGCTTCAGCATCCCATGTGAAAGTACCTGGGTTGAATACCTGGCTCTGTTCTTGACTTCAGCTTCCTTCTAATGCAGACCCTGGGAAGCAGCAGCGGTGGCTGAAGTAAATGGTTCCATGCCACCCACGCATGAGACTTGTATTGCATTACCAGCTCTCCTTTTGACCCTGCTGCAACCCAGCCCCTGCTCTTGTGGTCATTCAGAAAGAAAACTAAAGGATGAGATCCCTCCCCTCCCCTCCCCTCCCCTCCCCTCCCCTCCCCTCCCCTCCTCTCCTCTCATCTTCCTCTCCCCTTCCTCCTCTCCTTTCCTCTTCCTCTCCCCTCCCCTCCTCTCCTCTCCTCTTCCTCTCCCCTCCCCTCCTCTCCTCTTCCCCTCCCCTCCCCTCTTCCCTCCCCTCCTCTGCTCTCCTCTGCTCTCCTCTCCTTCCCTCCCCTCCCCTCTCTCCTTCTTAAACAAATGCAAATTTTAAAAATAGCTCTGACTACATATTCTGAGTAATTTTTAAAATTTTCTTTTTATTTATTTGAAAGGCAGAGTAACAGAGAAGATTAGAGAGAGAGAGACAGACAGACAGATACATATACTTGTTCACTCCCAAGATGCCTGCAATAATCAGGGCTTGTCCCGGCTAAAACTAAGAGCCTGAAACTCCATCTTGGTCTCTAACATGGGTGACCATGGCCCAGCTACTTGGGCTGTCTTCTTCTGCCTTCCCACATCCATTATCAGGAAGCTAGATAAGACACAGAGTGACAGGGACTTTGAATTGGCATTCTGATAAACGATGTCAGAATCACAAGGGATGGCTTAGCTGGCAATGCCACAACCCTGGACTCTAAGATTTATTCCTAATGCGATTTTAGTTATTTGGAATTATATAGTATACATTATGTTTATTTAAATCTTATTTTTGATATGTGACCTATGTTAAAAAGAAAAATGGAGCAAGAAACTTGTCTGGTTCATCTGTATTCCTAGCAATGTGAACAGTTCCTGAAACACAGAAGACACTCAGTAGATACAGACTGACTGACTGACTGACTGAGTGAATGAGAAATGAGTCTTACCTAGAAATTCTTAAGATGGTTTCAGGGACAAAGAGATGATTGAATTGCATCTTAAACCTCAGCTTTTGTTTAAAAGATTGAGGTTTATTACTGATAAAAGGGCATTTCATGTAGCAACATATTTTATGCAAAAACATGGCATAAAGAACATTTAATTTGTTGATGGAACACCGAGTAATAGTTTAGTTAGCAGAAACCAAGAGTATGTGAAGGAATGATGAGACTTCACAGGTTTCTTGGGATTGATTCATGAACTTTTAATTTTAATCTCTCAAAACAGGATTTCCCATCAAGAGTTTTATAAAAGAGGGGTTGCTAATATAAAGAGTACAACAAATATGAAGTAAATATATGATATTGGCATTTGAGATCTGATTATTGTTTATAGTCCAGTCTATAATCTTAAGGAACAGTGATTCTTGTAATTACTACTTATTAAATTCTTTTTTAGTGGAGGATTAAGCTTGTGATTATAAAGTAAATTGAATGTATGTCATTGCAAGAGCTAAAAGAAAAATAAGTAAAGAAGGAGGAGGGAAGGTGAGAGTGAGAGAAGGAAGGAAAGTGGGTGAGAAGCATCATCATGTGCTTAAAACTGAATATATGAAATACATGAAATTTTTTGCCATTATATAAATTGATAAAATTTTAAGAAGATTCTATCTCTTGGAGATCCACTCCTGCAGTACTGAAATGTTGCCAGGAAATGCACTTGAGTTGGGTCAGGGAGACCAGCTAAGAAGCCACAACATACAGTATGTAAGAGATCATACAGGTTTAAACCATGGGTCCATTGAAAGATAGAGGGAACTAAAATTAATATTTCTGTCCTCACTGGCGTTCAGTTTACACGGGCCATCTCATTTGCAGCACTTTATCCACTGAAGGCATTAAATACTACCAGGCGCACCTGCTTCTTTACTTGAGCATCACTCAAGAATAGAACTCAAGCCAAGTAAAATGCAATTTTCTCAGTATGTGACTTCAGCTAAAAACAAGTGAGCACAGCAGTTCCTAATTGCTTGACTGGAGACTTTTTACTAAGGTGGGGAGATCAATTTGAAATAACAACAACAAAAACAGGATGTATTCTGTGGCAGATAATTCTCCAAAGGCAATCTGGCCAAGGGGAAGTCTATAAAATACAAACCTTATGCAATAGGAAGTTATTTTTTTAAACAACAGTTCCCAAGTTCTTAGGCATGAAACAACAATCCATGATGTAAATAATCTTACATTTCCAATGGTTGGAACATTCCCTATTTTGGGGCATTGGGGGAGAGGTAATTACTAACTTTTACCTTGGTCCTGAAATACATAACTATGTGACTTCACTACTGGAGATATTTCTTAATCATAAACTCTGCAGAGCTGAACTTCAACCATAAAATTGGAACTTAACAATTTGAGGAACAGGGAGTATTAAGGACTGTCACAAATCATTGTTGTTAAAGAGTTAAGAATGGAAGCCTGATGCTACTTCTCTTATTTTTTTCTTATAGCTGATTTAAGATTATACTTGACACAAGGGTTAAAACTCAACCTGGGACACCTGCATCCCATATCAGAGCTCCTGGGCTAAAATGCTGGCTCCAGCTTCCTCTTAATGCACACTGTGGGAAGTAGCAAATAATAGCTGACTTACTTGGGTCCCTGCCACTTGTTTGGGAGACCTGGATTGAGTTGTATGGCCCTTGACTTCAGCCTGGATAAGTCCCTACTATTATGGGCATTTGTGAAGTGAACCAGAAACTGGAAGATCTCTCACAGTCTGTCTCTGCATGTCTCTCTGCCTTTTAAATAAAAAAAAAATTAAAGAATTTTAAAAAGAGGGTACACTTTAACTATGATAACACTACCAATCATGTTATCCTGTGACATCTTTAGTATGAAGGAAGGGTGCAGAATGCCAAGGCATGAGGATTTGCCTCATCCTGGCTATGCTCACTGGAGGAAGGGGGAAATGCAATGACTTCCGTTGAAAAATAAACAATAATCACTCGCTACAAGAATATACTCCTTTAATGATATTCAAAATCTTTACAGCCCGGTCACTACATTCTTTTTCTTACAAATCTCGCTGTCCAAGAGACACTTAAGGTTTGCCATTCTTTCAACATTTCATCCTGTGTTACCCTTGCTGCTTTTGCTGCACCTTCCTGCTCTCTGAAATGCTTTCTTTTCTTTTTTTAAGATTTATTTATTTGTTTGAAAGTCAGAGTTACACAGAGAGAGGAGAGGCAGAGAGAGAGAGAAAGAGAGAGAGGTCTTCCATCCAATGGTTCACACCTCAATTGGCCGGAACGGCCAGAGGTGCGCTGATCTGAAGCCAAGAGCCAGGAGCCTCCTCCGGGTCTCCCATGTGGTTGCAGGGGCCCAAGGACCTGGGCCATCTTCTACTGCTTTCCAAGGATAGCAGAGAGCTGGGTTGGAAATGGAGCAGCCGGGTCTTGAACCGGTGCCCATATGGGATGCTGGTTCTTCAGGCCAGGGAGTTAACCCACTGCGTCACAGCGCCGGCCCCTGAACAATGCTCTCTGATTTGCCAGCAGAGTGCCCTCGTACAAACATCTTCACACACCTCTAACTGCAACACATGCCTTCCTTATAAGACTTACGAGGTTACTTCAAAAAGTTATGGGATACATGGAATTTTTTTGAAATCGCTGCATATTGTTGGGCCCCTCAGTAGTAGAGATGCCCACTTGCTCGAGAGGACGCCCTAAAATCCAGACTCCAAACCAGCTGATGCAAAAAGCATGAGGTATTTATTGTACGTTTGCGCAAACGGGCCCCTCACCTCAGGCAGTGAGGAGCCTTGAGCGGCAGTTTTACACAGGTTATATAGACAACGAATTAGCATATTCCTAACGCATGCATAGGATTGGTCAGTTCAGAGGGACCGTTAGCATATGGGAGAATGCTGGCGAAGAATGCTGGTGGAGAGTGCTGGTATAAAATGCAGAGGTGGCACGGGATTGGTTGGTTCGGAGGGACAATTAGCATACCGGAGAATGCTGAGGGAGAGTGCTAAGGTGTTACAGGATTGGCCGGTCGCAGTGACATCATAAGTGTGCGCCTAGAGACCCTCCGAAGGGAGGGGCAGCTCTGCTCTGGGGCGCGCCCAGAGGTTTCCTGGAGGGGAAGGGCAGTTCTGCTCTGGGTAGCATCTAACCTCTTAAGAAGCCCCTGATATTTGCCCAGGCCTAGTTTCCTGTCCCTCTCCCCCATAAGGGTCCTTCATTCCCTCCTTTTCTCTTTGCACAGATTTTAATCCTAAAATCTATTGGACCTCGGAGATCTTTGAAGCTTGACACTGGTACTGTTGAGTCAGCACCCGGGTTTGGAGTTAAACTTGCCAAGCTAGGCGAAAGGGTGGCTGGCAAGAGGGGTGGTCTGGGGAGAGCCTGCCTCACTGGAGGGAGGGAACTCTGTTCTTGCTGGACTGGGTTGAGTCCCACTGACTGGGGACTGGGAGCCATACACGCCCCAATAGTTAAGACTATTTTTAGGGATTTTTGTCAAATTATTCTGGTCAGGTACATCCCAGGTATCTAACCCAGTAACCAGTTGACATACGTTCGGGTATAAGGTGGGCCACCATGCCCTGGGGGTATGTAACCACTAACAGACCAGGCCACCCGTCCTGTGGGGGAAATTACTTCCCACGTTAACAATTGTGGAGCATGGGGATTGGAAAAACAATGGGGAAAGGCCAGGAACATCACAAATATTAAACAGTTTTTGAAAGTCTTAGCTTGAGCGGGTTCTGAGTGCGCTGGAGCTTCCATTTGGCTGGTCTATCCGGATCCTCGGGGCCCTGGGGAGGTGGTGCTCGCTTCACGTGTGAGGCGTGGACCCACGCAGCGATTCCGTCGACCTTGAGAGCGGTGGGAGTTGTCAACAGCACAGTGAAAGGGCCTTGCCACCGGGGCTCTAGAGTTTTAGATTCGGACATACACGGCATCACCGATTTGGAAAGGATGTGGGATAGTTGTCGTCTTGGGTTGGTAGGCTGCTGCAAGAGGTTTCCAGACCTGGTTCTGGATGATCTGGAGCGCTCTCATCCGGGCCTGTAACCTAGGGGCATCGGCAACGGAGTCACTGGCAAGGTCAAGCAAGCCTGCTATTGGTGGGGGCCCTCCACAAAGGACCTCGCATGGTGTCAGTCCGCAATGAGAGGGCGTGTTTCGGACCCGGAACAACACCATAGGGAGGAGTTGGACCCAGTCTTTAATGCCAGTCTCCAACGCTAATTTGGTCAAGGCGCCAGATGTTGGGTCTTAGTCCACCCGTACAAGGATGGACTGGGTCCGAGGAAAGGTAAGCGCGCCGCTCGCCCGTTCCCCAGCCTCCTGGTCCCGGAGACAATCAGACGCAGCGGGGAGCCAAGTCTAGCAAGGACTCAGTCACCTTCTGCATAATAGTACCTTTTATAACACAAAACTGCAGAGTCATTGGGGCAGGGCTAAGGACCAACCAATCACTTAAAAAACACCTTGGGGGGGGATTTCTATAGGACTAGCCCTATGTCTATACACTTGTTACTAGTTTTGTTACCTCCCTTGTTGTTGCGCAGCCAATTAGTTTTAGTGGTAAACAACTTTGGATTCCGCCCATCTTACTTGGCTCCAGCTCAGGCGGGGGCACCCGGGCCTGGCCTGGCCTGGCCAGGCTCATGCCCCACAGATTCCCCCTTTTTGTTTTAGCACGCGATCCCTGTCTTAGGTTGCCCCCAGCCGTCCTTGCCCTTACCCGTCATTGGTAACCCAGGCAGCTTGGCCATGAGCCCTGTCTTAGGTTGGTGCAGGACGCTGGGTGCTTTACCCGTCTTGGGGTGTCGCGTGACTTGTAATTATGGGGGCGTGGTGAGCTTTCTCCACCGCCTGTCTTAGGTTGTTCCGGTCCATCCGGAATCTTACCCGTCGTTGGCAATGTGGAGAGTACCGGGGACACTTCTCCAGTTCAGGGGATCATAGCCCTCTGTGGCTAGCAGCCTCTGGTAATGAACCTCAACCTGTCTTACCCTAGTTGCCTCTATGCGCTGTTGTATAAACTGTATAAGCCTATTCGTTATGCATGGGCCAATGGCAAGGATTAAAAGCAGGGCAAGAAGCAGTCCAAGAAGAGAGAAGAGGTAGGGAAAGAGTCCATTAAGGCTCATCCAAAAGAGGCTTTTTTGGAGTACACACTAGATTACCTTGGAAACCAGAAATAAACACCTTGAACATAAGAGTTAGCACACAAAATCCGCACATAACTTAGAACTATTTAACAGAGCTAAAAAGAGCTTACATGACCTAACTTTAGAAATGGCAGAGTAACCCACTAAGCAGACACTGTTAGAGAGAGACACTATAGTTTTTGCAAAAGCAGATCTGTAAAAGAAACAAGTTTAAAGCATATTAAGGACATATAAAAACTTGTAAGACCACCTTAGCTGGAAAGCAAAAACACGAATACAACATAGGTCCGACATCATCTACAATATTTTAACACACTGCATAATTTAAATAGACTTAAACAGTTGTTACTTTAACAAATTTAGAGTCCCATCCTTTGAGAGTTCCAGGGATCCTACTGGAAGTCCCAAAGTTGTTAGACTCCATTTGAGAATTTAAACTGTTAGAGAGTCAACCGCCTAGCCAAAAACTAGTACGTATAACCTGAATATTTTAACCAAAGCTGTGGGGTAGATCTGATCAGAGTTAGGTAATCACTTAAACATTAAAGGCAGACAAATCCAATAAAACACGAAACCTTCAAGACACGTGCAAACTCTTAGATAAGTTAACTACAGCAGCACAGAAAAGAGCTGGTCATCAGCATAGAAGCCCGTTGCTTAGGACAGGGAAACACATCTGAAACAAAACGGCAGGGAATGAGAGGCTTCCGTAGTGCTGGAGAAAAAGTTTCATTAACTACAAATAAAGACTCATTAGGTTGGAAAGGGTTAATGGATGAAGGTTTTTGTTCCTTTAGGTAAGGCCAGTGGTAGCCAAAGGCATTTTTTCTTCCTAGTGAGGACAGCATTGAATTGTAAATGGAGAGGAAAAAAGCAGCCCAAGGACTAGTCTCCCCTAGAGTATCTGGCTGTGGTCTGCAAGGGTGCAACAGGCTACACTGACTGGAAGAGAGTGCAGAGAAAGGCCGTGGTCCCCCATTTACAGGGAAGACTGTGCACGTCGGGGCCTAGTAGGACTGGCTGTGAGGTTGGGTAGGCACGCTGTTTACAAGATGGCGGCGGGTGATTTAAGGGAGGGGAATAACCAAAAAGGGGTGGCCACATGGGCGGAATTGGAGGCGCAGTGCCTTGAGGCAGTGTTGGGCTTTTAGGGGTTGCTGCCACACCTGAAGGCTCCACCTTAGTTTTAACTGCCTCTGGGGATTTACGAGCCTCCCTCAGGCCAGTGCAGGCCTTCCCTTTCCTCCTGCTCCTTGTGGATCCTTTTTGTTGTAAATCCTTTCTGCCTCCTTCATTAAATCTTGTATAGTATATCCCTGAAGCCCCTCTAGCCGCTGCAATTTATTGCGGATGTCCGGCGCTGACTGTCCTATAAAGGACATGATTACATCTCCCTGCCGGTCCTCTGCCAGGGGGTCAAACGGGGTGTACATACGGTAGGCTTCCATTAATCTTTCTAGGAAGCCTGCCGGCGTTTCCTCAGCCCCCTGCACTACTGCACGTACCTTGGCCAAATTGGTGGGGCGCTTTCCAGCCCCTCTGAGACCCGCAAGGAGAACCTGGCGGTAAAGACGAAGTCGCTCCCTACCAGCAACGGTGGTGTAGTCCCAATCAGGACGGGTTAAGGGAAACGCCTCCTCGATTTCGTTTGGCAGTAGGGTCGGTCGGCCATCTGCTCCAGGGACGTTTTTCCGTGCCTCGAGGTAGACGCGCTGCTTTTCCTCAGTAGTGAGGAGGGTCTGCAGAAGCTGCTGACAATCATCCCAGGTGGGCTGATGAGTCAATAAAATTGACTCGATCAGCCCAGTCAGAGCCTAGGGGTCTTGAGAGAAAGAGGGGTTATGGGTTTTCCAATTGTAAAGATCGGAAGCAGAGAATGGCCAGTACTGCATCTGGCCAGCCACCGAGCGAAGAGGAAAAGCCTGCGAAGTCCAGACGCTTCCCGAGCCCCCTGCCTGCCCCCGACGGAGGCGCAGGCGGCTGGAGGGCGGGGAAGGCGCTGAGACTTCTTCCCCTGCCCTCGTGGAATCGCGCGCGTTCTCGAACGTCCTTCCAGTGATCTAGAGTGAGACTTAAAGGGGTGGTTATTTGTTGACCCTTGCGTGTAAGGATTTCAGCCCAAACAAAAAGAACAGCCAATGCACAGACATATACAGTAAGCAAGACAAAACACATGGCTAGGACAAATCGAACGCTATTGCGCTATTTTTGGGAGCGGCTGCCTGACCAGCCCTCCCCGGGAAGGAGGGAGACTTAGTCTCCGACCCACCTCCAGACCACCCCGAGTGCGTCTTCCGGGGGAACAGACCGAGGGTTTCCCCTCATAACCCGGAGCGTCCTCCGGGTAACGGGCCAGGGGTTGCTGGGCACGCCTGCCTCCCCCACTGGTCCCACAGAGTCAGGTCAGATACTGGCCAGTCAGAATACTCAAGACGAAGACAACAACAGACAGAAAACACTTAATTATACCTCCAACTGGTCCGCAGAGAATGGGTCTGAGGGCGACCTCGAGCCCCACGTTGGGCGCCAAATGTTGGGCCCCTCAGTAGTAGAGATGCCCACTTGCTCGAGAGGACGCCCTAAAATCCAGACTCCAAACCAGCTGATGCAAAAAGCATGAGGTATTTATTGTACGTTTGCGCAAACGGGCCCCTCACCTCAGGCAGTGAGGAGCCTTGAGCGGCAGTTTTACACAGGTTATATAGACAACGAATTAGCATATTCCTAACGCATGCATAGGATTGGTCAGTTCAGAGGGACCGTTAGCATATGGGAGAATGCTGGCGAAGAATGCTGGTGGAGAGTGCTGGTATAAAATGCAGAGGTGGCACGGGATTGGTTGGTTCGGAGGGACAATTAGCATACCGGAGAATGCTGAGGGAGAGTGCTAAGGTGTTACAGGATTGGCCGGTCGCAGTGACATCATAAGTGTGCGCCTAGAGACCCTCCGAAGGGAGGGGCAGCTCTGCTCTGGGGCGCGCCCAGAGGTTTCCTGGAGGGGAAGGGCAGTTCTGCTCTGGGTAGCATCTAACCTCTTAAGAAGCCCCTGATATTTGCCCAGGCCTAGTTTCCTGTCCCTCTCCCCCATAAGGGTCCTTCATATATTTTTCATAACGCTTATTTTCCATGGACATTTTGAAGACTCCTTGTATGTATTAAGCAGCTCTAAGTCACATTTGCAACATGCTTGAGTCACAGTAGTGTTCAGTCACTGTTTAGGGAATGTTTGGTAAATATTGAGGTAGTAACATTGGGAAGTGCTAGATTTGTGGTAATTTTCTGTCAGAGTTTTAATGAAAATCTAAAAGAACTCTTATTTTGACATGTGTCTTTTCTTCCGCTGGGAAGTGAATTACTTCACATCTCGGTTATGTTAATTGAACAAATAGTTCTTGAAATTTCTGAGGCTTAATTTTTTTTGATGTTGTCATGATCAAACATGAATAAAACATTGTTCTTATCCTTAGGTTGTTCACAAGATGAGATGCATACTGGACCCCAGAACTTCCACTGAATGGATGTGTGTGCACATAAGTACACAGCCTAATGATCTGCAGAATAATTATAACACATTAGGCTGTGCTAAACTGGGGCCATGGTGTCAACGCTGTGCTCACACAGCACAGCTGAGGGAAGTAGAAATTAATTCTAAAATTCATTATGATTATAGACTGGGATCAGGGCTTCCTGATTTAGGCAGTTATTGTCTTAAACTACTTCCTCTTAGATTTGAGTCATACCCAATGGCAGACTTAAAAAGAGCCCCAAGTTCCCTAAGACATGTAAAATGGAAGACTTTATCCTATATAAATTTGTCTCCTCCCTTCCCAATTAAACTGAAACAACTGAAGGCCTGGCCTTTGGGAGATTGTTTGCAGGGTTGGGTTTTCTCAGCCTGATTCTTAAATTCAATATTTGGGATTTAGTAAGCAGGAGATAAGCTTTAAAAAATGAAGCAGTGTTATCTAATGATTACTCTTTAGAATTGAAATACTGGTTAGAAAGGTAAAGAAATAAATGTCACTACTAAGAACATCATTTAGCCTTAAAGCCTTGGCCTGAGATCCTTGTCCTAAGTGAAGTGAAGACAGTTTCCAGGCCCTCTTGGCCTGGGCAACAGGGAAATATCTGTGTCCAGTGATGCCTCAGCAAGGGATGTTATTTCCTTGCCATCCTTGGAATACACGCAGAAACTGTGGATATATGAATTAGGACATGTAAAATACCCAGGTTTGGGGCATTTGTACTTGGAGGATTCTGAAAGTCGTTCTTTGATTTTGGACAACCCCAGAAAACTTACCATGGATCCAGTATGAAAAACTGTGTGGAGTAACAGGAAAAGCAGCAGCTTTGGAGTTGCAGACTTGGGCTGGTTTCTAATTACAGCACTGTGTTCCCCTGGACAGGTCACTTCTTGAAGTTTAACTTATCCAATGTATAAAATGAATACAATAGTACTTTTCATGCTTTTTAACCTAAATATTGGTTACTCTAAGTTCAATGGATGATGTTTGTTATTAATATGATAGAAGTAGAGTGTAAAACCAAGAGATCAACTCCTGAACTAGATATGTCCAACCCCAAATCCTGGTCTTTTTCATTTAAAAGATCTTTGTTCTTGAATAAATAACTTAAACTCTTTGTGATTCAATTTAATTTATAAATGGGTATAGTAATTACAAGAATACCAGCTGCAGGGTCTTAGTCCACCCGAACGAGGATGGACTGGGTCCAAAGAAAGGTAAGTGCACCCGTTCCCCAGCCTCCTGATCCCGGAGACAGTCAGACACAGCAGGGAGTCAAGTCAAGCAAGCAAGAGCTCCGTTTATTGTGCGTGTAGCAAAGTCTTTTAAAGCACAAAACCGCAGAATTACTGGGGCAGGGCATAAGGACCAACCAATTACTTAAAAGGTCATTTTATGGGGCGATTCTCTACAGGACCAGCCATATGTCTGTACACTCATCATCAGTTGTCGTCACCTCCCCTGATGCTGTGAGGCCAATCAGCTTTGTTGGTAAACGACGCTGGGTACCGCCCACCTTACTTCCTTTGGGCGCCATCTTTGAATTGCCTTGTGTGCCTAATTTCCCCACAACCAGCCTTATAAGTTCATGGTGATGATCATCATTTCACCCTCCCTCATAGCACAACGTTGTGCTTATCACTTAGTAAGTGTTTAAATTGGTCTCATTCCCCAGCAGATTCCAGTGCCCAGCCTAGAAAACCCACCACAGAGCTCACGATGGATTTGCATCTTGGTCTTGGGGTGAGAAAGTGGCACTGTCTGTCTTCTCTTCACCCAGACTCTCCCTCAGACTTGGGTGCCTCCCTCCCATTTGACTAGTTCTGTGTTCACCATGTCAGGAAAGGAAACTGAGGCAAACCAGACGCAGGGTCAGAGGCAATTCAACTGCAGGATTCTCTGTGCTATCACCTGCTTCCTTCATATTTTCAAAAGAAGTAAAACTGATTTACCTCTAAATGAAGAACATCACTACAAGCAAGAGTTAACTCTACCTCCCAAGCACCACAGTTGTTCCCTAAGAGAAACAAGGGAAAGTAATGGACATTTCCTTAAAGGCTGGGTTGTCACCTTCAGAAAGTCTTCTGACTGCTGCAGTGAGTGCAGCAAACCTGCTATGGCATTTAGACAGCTATCATTGAAAAACACAAGGATGGCCGGCGCTGTGGCTCAATAGGCTAATCCTCTGCCTGTGGCGCCGGCACCCCGAGTTCTAGTCCTGGTGGGGGGCGCCAGATTGTCTCCTAGTTGCTCCTCTTCCTTTCCAGCTCTCTGCTGTGGCCCGGGAGTGCAGTGGAGGATGGTCCAAGCCCTTGGGCCCTGCGCCTGCATGGGAGACCTGGCACCTGGCTCCTGGCTTCGGATCAGCGTGGTGCGCCGGCCGCAGCACAGTGGCTGCAGCACCCATTGGGGGATGAACCAAAGGAAAAGGAAGACCTTTCTCTCTGTCTCTCTCTCTCACTGTCCACTCTGCCTGTAAAAAACAAACAAACAAACAAGCAAAAAAACCACACACACACAGGGAACTGCAGTTTATTGAACAATTACTATATGCTAATACATATAATTCTTTATCTCATTAATTCTTTTTACAGAGGTAAGCATTATTATGGAAATTCCTCTGCATGTACAGATTGAATTTAACCTTTGTCATTTGTGATCTAGACTTAACACATCCAAAATTTAAAATCCCATATAGTAGCAAAATGTTTCAACAAAATTTGAGGATTTTAATTTTACTGACAACAGATAATTTTTATAAAGAAGTAATTTTCCTCTAATTAATAAATAAAAGGATATTTTAATAAAAGGACATTATCATTAATAAATTAAAAGAAGCTTACTAACAAAAAATTGACTAAAGGGAGTCCTTAAATTTAATCCATTCATCTGCATGAAAAACTTGCATATATATATGTTTTTTTTTTTGACAGGCAGGGTGGACAGTGAGAGAGAGAGACAGAGAGAAAGGTCTTCCTTTTTCCATTGGTTCACCCCCTAATGGCTGCTGCAGCCAGCGCACTGTGCTGATCCGAAGCCAGGAGCCAGGTGCTTCTCCTGGTCTCCCATGGGGTGCAGGGCCCAAGCGCTTGGGCCATCCTCCACTGCACTCTAGGCCACAGCAGAGAGCTGGACTGGAAGGAGAGCAACTGGGACAGAATCTGGCGCCCCTACCAGGACTAGAACACGGTGTGCCGGCGCGGTAGGTGCAGGATTAGCCTATTGAGCTGTGGCGCTGGCCAAAACTTGCATATATTACCATGAAGCAATTCAATCTAAGTTTTTATTTGAAGTAGCTTTTGTCAATGTATATCAGGACACTTATACAAAGGTGTTCATAATATCCCTGTCATAACAGAAGTAACTAGGAAAAATCAAAATGACCATCTGCATGATAAGAATGGATTAAATACATGGTATGTTTACATACTGAAATAATATACATAAGTAAACCACAGCTACATGCAAAAATATCAATTTTAATAAAAGATGGGTAAAAATTCTGAGAAGATAATATACAACAAAATATATGGTTTACAAAGTAAAAACTTTATTATATACCTTTTAGAAATATTTCCATGTGTACTGACAGGTATCTGTGAGTTCAAATTTTGCAAAGATGGGGGTAATGGAAAATTTAGTATAAGCGATACCTCAGGTAAGGAAGACATGAGAATGAAATGAAGAGGAACTCAATATATAGATTTAAATTGTGAACAATAGCCTGTTTTCTGTGTTAACTTCCAGATATATAGCCTTTTATTGTTTATTACATTCAATTGTTTCAAACAAATAAGAGTTATGCCCAGAGCAATGATGGGACTATATTTGAAACCAAGAATTATTCTCAATTCTTTTTTGTCACTTGAGATCCAAATGCAAAGGCAACACAACAACCACAAATCCCTTGTCATATTTTTTCCTCCATTTTCCCAAAGACTAGTTTTAAATTATAGTACATAGCAAAACCAGGCATCCATATTTTGGAACAATAATCTACAACAACCAACTCGTTTTTCCAGGAGCTTGAAGAGTTGCCAAGCCAGCCCTAGCAAAGGGAATGGTGCTAAAACTTCTCATAGGGAGTTCTGATAAGAGAGAGACAGATAGGTTGGGGGAGAGGGAGGGGGAGGGGAGGAGTAGGGGAGGGACAGAGGGAGATGACTGATGTTTGGTTTGGGAAATGTAGACAGGGTGTATAGGAGTCAGTCAGATACCCCAGGTAGCACATAGATGCTGGAAACCTGGAAAGGATATAACCATCTGTGGAAAGTGCTATAACTGTAATTGCTTATTATTTAACCTCTCCTTCCTGTCTGAAGTAATAGAAATTGTCTCTGATGTAGCAGGAAGACTTAACAGAGAGCTATAGCCCATATGGATTTCTCTTTAGCTCTGCAGAAGGGAAATGTTTCAGTTGTTCTATTAACTCATAGCATTTATATGGGGTGACCTGCAGAAGTTATAAGCCAGTTTACAAAAATGTTACAATGATTAATCTGCCTAACTCCTGTTCAATGATCTGTCTCAACATATTGCTGCCCTTCTTAAACTCCCTCTATTACTCCTCATAGATTTTACGATAAAGTTTAAGATTCTAGCAGGATATTCTGAGACTTGACCTTACCTGTATTCCCTTCTCATCTGCATTTCTTTCATAGGCATCTTTGTGTCTTTCTGGTTTGGTTGCTGTTTCTTAACTATGTCAAGCCCGCTCCACCTAGCACATGTTGTACTTTATTATCCAGATAATTCATATTCATCTTTTGGTACTCGATGTATGCATGCCATCTCCAAGGAATCTTCCTTGATCACACAGCTAGCTAAGCTGCCCCCTCTTCTGTCATAACATTTATAGTAATTTTTGATTTCCATGTGGTTCACCATTCCATATTGAGAGTTCTTCGAGGAAGATATTTATGTTATTTAGTTCCATAGGACTCACATATGTGTGCAACAAGGCAAAGTATGCATACCCATGCTAACAGAAGCCCAAAGTATATTGCATTCAATAGACATTTGTTGAATGGGTTGGATGTCAAAGATAATGCTGTTACCACAGCTGATGTTCAGCAGGTGAAGGAGGTCCATTTTAATCTGGATGACAAAGGTTCAGTGAGCAGATGGGTCCAGGGAGGTTGTGGAAAAGATGTAAGGATGAAACTTTAAATGTGGGTTGTCTTGTGTCTCATGATGTCTGGCTGTCCAGCTGTCCACTGATTCAGAGCTTTCACGCCTTTCCTCAGGGATTTCTAGCAAGAAACCGCCTCTATCACAGCTCTGTCTTTGGAGTCATTGTCCCAGCTTACCAAAATTCCAGTGCACCTGGACCCTTTCAGGTGCAATGTGAGTCATCATTAGATAAGTGATATATTTTCAATGAAAAGCATCCTCTTTGAATTTCTTCTGAGGAATGTTTGCAACCGTATTGAATAATCTCCAACGACAGCCTAAAATTACATGTTAAAGCCATCTGTATTGCATTGGGAAAATATCATATGGTGTAATTAATTCACTGGATGTGATGATTACTTAGGATTATAGAAATACAGTATTAGAAGGGTTCTCAAGGGGCCTTGGCAGAAATTCAAAGATTCTTCCCGTAGATCTGTACTTAAACTTACCAAAAATAATGACACTATCCTTTAGATTATCTAGTCGCAACTTAAATTTTTGCTACAATGTTTTTGCAAAATTGGACAGGTAACTTAATCTGTTCAGGTATTGATGTCTTATTTTAATAGTAGAGCTGGGAATGCATCATTCTTTTGAAAACTAGGCCACTGTGATACACTGGGTCTATGTGCACCCCCTCAGCATTACTGGGAAAAGAAGAGCTGCCTAAAGTAATTCCAGCATAAATTGTTTAAAGAGGAGCAATCTGTCATTTTTTAATCTTTTGCCTTGGATTTTAATAGAAGAGGAAGAAAAGAAGATTTTGCTTTAAAGAAAAGTTTCATGATCACTAGAATTGACAGTATCCAAGCTACTGGTTAGCTTTAATAGTCAATGGATTTACCAGCTTCATTAAAAAATGATCCAGTGTAGAGAATACACTGTTGTTTTTCAAAAAATGTAATTAAGACGATGGTTCAGATCGTCATCATCTATTTGATTCTAGGTAAATTTGAATCTGTACTGTAGGTCTACCACCAGCTTTCTCACTGAGCAACTCAGCCTGGGGCAGAGCCCAAGACAAAGTGTTCTGTGCAATACAGGGAAGGTGACTACCGCAGCAGACGTGAAAGACAGGGGAGCAAAGAAAGAAAGGAGCAAGAACCAGGGGAGAAATGTGTCATCAATTTGTTGCTATACTAAAAAAGGTCGTCTGAGAAGAGTTAGGGTCTCAGAACTGCTTATCACTGAGGCAAAGAGGAAAACATTTGGCCATTGAATTCTAGTCCCTATTGGCAAACTATTTGCCCTGTGGGTTCGTATTTCTGATTTGTGCAGGTGTAGGCAACAAGGGGCTCCTACAGGTGACCTACTTCCTCTTTTCAAAAGAGAAGCTACAGAGCAAGGAAAGAGGTCAGTAACATGAGCCTGGTGAGTCTATTTGCAGCTCTTTGAGGCTGATTGGCTCTGGTGCCAAGCTGGCTGAAGCCTCTATGACTGGAGTAAAAAATACTCCTGAGAAGATTTCTAACAGTGCTTAAAACATCTTTGCCATGCTTCACCTCTGCAGAACCACTTGTGCCCTCATTTAAATCCAGTGTACTGTAGAAGCCCCTTCTCTCAATGATTCCATCTAAATGTTCCCTGTATCTCATGCTTTCAACCTTTTTTTTTAAAAGATTTATTTTTATTTGAAAAACATACTTTCCTGTTTCCCTGTACATAATCACACCAAACAAATAGCTTCTCTAAAGAGGGCTTTCAGTCTGAGAATAAACACAAGAAATGCACCACTTAACATGCCCTGTGACACTTACCTGAGGATTCTATCCTTTACCTTTGCTAAGATCTCATCTACACATACAAGTTGCTGGCAGTGAACTTTCTCCATAGTCTTCCTCCAATAAGGAAATTATTTTGCCTCCCCATTCCATGTTAAGAAAGCTCTTCCTACAATCTTCATTATTTTCCTTACTTTTATTTTTTATTTTCAACATTTTTCTTTCATTTTCAACAGAAAAATCTCTTTATCAGACATCTCAGCCTTCAGTCAAAACTTGCTTTCAAGGTTGCTGCTTTGTCAATAAGTTTTAAGAGGCCGGTACGGGGCTCACTAGGCTAATCCTCCACCTGCGGCACCAGCACTCCCGGTTCTATTCCTGGTTGGTGCCGGTTCTGTCCCCGTTGCTCCTCTTCCAGTCCAGCTCTCTGCTGTGGCCCAGGAAGTCAGTGGAGGATGGCCCAAGTGCTTGGGCCCTGAACCTGCATGGGAGACCAGGAGGAAGAACATGGCTCCTGGCTTTGTGATCGGTGCAATGCGCTGGCTGTAGCAGCCATTTGGGGGGTGAACCAACGGAAGGAAGACCTTTCTCTCTCTCTCTCTCACTGTCTAACTCTTCCTGTCAAAAAATATAAATAAAAATAAGTTTTAAGAGCCTTGTTTGGATCTCAGTGTCAACATTTTGACTGAATTGTAAGTAGTATATGCCCTCACCCAGAAGGCAGTAAATATTCTACTTTTCATGTATACCTTATTCTTCTTTGCTTTCTCCCTTTCTCTTATCATTATTTCATGTATCTCTCTATCCATCCATCTGTGGATGTTTATGTTATATATGTACTCAAAAATACATAGGCTTGCATGCATATAGTCACAGGTAATTCATGAATGTCACATAGAATGGTATATTTTTTATTTATTCTTGGAACCATTTCTATGTTTCTGTCTGCTTTTCTTGGTGGTTAAATGTTCTGCATCTTAATAACTATCATTCAATAATTTGTTTGACAAATGTGTGTTAAGGTCTCGTTAGATGTCATTATTGTAGCTGAAACACAAGAAAAAGGATATTTTCTTTACCTTCAAACACATCACAGTCTAGTCGCAGACAGAAGTGATTGGCAAGCATTTTATTAAGGGTGTATATGAGGGTACTTCAAAAAGTTCATGGAAAAAAGAATGAAAAGATAAATTTATTTTGGTACAAAAATTTTAAATGCACACATAGTTATTTATAATATGGATTTTCCATGAACATTTTGAATATCTCTCCTGTATGCAAATACCCTGCCCCATATATGTAATGTAACACACACACACACACACACACAAGGCTATTACCAAAAAGTTATCTAAAATGAGTTAAAAGATAACTTTGTTTTGGTTCAAACATTTTTGAAACTTATGGATACTTGAAGTTTCTTCACAATAGGATTTCTTAAATTTCTTGGAAACTCTGTAAATATGAATGCCTGGGAAATGCCTATTACTAAAAAAAGCTAAGCATGTAATCAAAGCTTTTTCACCAAAATAAATTTGTTATAGCAAGTGTGAATAGGATCTAGTATGAAGCAGTAAGAAAGATAAGACATCAATCTGAAAAGAACTCCTGTCAGAGCACCATGAATTTTACTAAAATTCATGCAAGATCAAATGGTAAATTGGTGGTAAATATTGGGAAAGAATGGTGAAATCACTGATGGCTTATAAAAAATACATGCGAAAATGCCACCAAAGAAATAATCAGTTTACAAATAGATGATTCATTTTAGGAAGGAATAAAACAGTGTTGAAAATGATAGCTACAAGAGCAGACCATCCATATCAGTTGAGGAAAAATTTTGTTAGTGTTCCCATTAAAGAGCATAGACATCTCAATCTGTTTATCTTAACTTAATTCTATGGAAAATTAAAGCACATTTTCCACTCATTCAGTTCCAAAACTGCTGCATTCAATACAGCTGCAGGTAAGAGCAGAACTTTCAATGGAAATTTTAGACAAGTGGAATCAGTTTCCAAAATCATTTCTTTGATCTTGTAGAATTGTTTAATTCAACATGAAACATGGATTTACCAATATGATCCTGAAGTCAATGCAAAATCAAAACAATTGACAACCCAATGGTGATAGTGGTTCAGTCAAAGCCAAAGCCTATTGGTCAAGAGCAAAGGACATGGCAAAGGACATTTACCTGAGACTTGCTTGCCACCATGACAATAATCCTTCCTGCTCCTTTCTCTCATTAAACAAGAGCAATTTTGTGAGAGTTTCAGTTGGAACTCATTAGGCACCCACTTTCCAGTCCTGATGTGGCTACTTCTGAGTTGTTTTCATTTCCTAGTTGTAAAAAATATTGAAAGAACACCTGCTTTTCATAAGTTCATAATGTAAGAAAGACTGTCTTGACACGGTTAAATTTCCAGCACCTGTAGTTCTTTAGGGATGGACTAATTAGTTGGTATCACCACTTACAAAGTTTCTTGAACTTAATGGACTGAATGTTGAGAACTAAAGTTTATGTTTTTTAAATTTTATCTTTTTAAAAATTTTTAAACTTATTTTCCCCACAAAGAAACCTTTTATTTAAGGAACACAAACTACATACATTTCATAAGTACAACTTTAGGAATATAGTTATTCTTCCCACTATATTTGCCTTACCATCCACTTTCCCACCCCTTCTCCACCTCCCTCTCCCATTCCCAGTCTCATTCTCCATTTCGGTCCATTTTTGATTAATTTTATACACAGAAGACCAATTCTATACCAAGTAAAGTGTTCAACAATTTGCATGGAAACGAACAAAAACAAAAACAAAATAAAACAACCAAAACTGTTCCTGAAGAGTTGAGGCAAAGTCATTGCATCTTGAAGTTATTTCACTTCTTTTTTTGAAACTTAACTTTAAAGAAGCACCCAAGGTTGATACAAATTTTGGGAGTTATAATACAATTCTTTTAGGACAGAGAGCCTGCATGGGAAATTAGTGAATTAGTGTAAGTGTTAAAGTGATCATATGGATAAATTTTATCTTTTAATTCCATTTTTCCAACAACCAAAGTCCCCTTGTTCATCAGGAAGGATGATGAAGTTGAAGTGTTCTATGTTCTTTGTATTTTCATAGGCGAAAATAATATACAAAATAATTTTAGAATTTAATAACAAATCATGTAGTAAGATAGAAGTTTAAACCCACAGATGAGAATGATTTCATTTAATATAAATGAGGTACATTATCTACATTAAAACAAAACATCACCAGATTAGATAGAATAAGAATGAATTCAGTTGTGTGTTGTTCACAGAGCCACACTTGAAACATAAGGATACAGAAATTTTGAAAGTAAAAATTTAAAAGATTTGCTAAATAATCCTAACAAAGGATAGCACAACTACTATTTTACTTAAACCACAAAAGAATCTACACACTCAGTCCTTAGGGTAGTATACCCTAAGCCTTTTATTGGTCCTGGGCTAGAGCTGCAGTTTGCAGTGCTGCCAAGCTGTACTTCCAGCAGCACAAGGCCACGTCATAGTCTCTGACTCCTGCTTATCATCTCTGTGCAGCCTGAGGAAGCACTGAGTGACCTTGGACTTATGATACTAAATCAAGACATCTATTCACGTGAGAGAAGCAGAAAATATCATGTCCACTGGTGCAACCTTTCCATTTTCAGAAGCCTAAAGATAGCATTTTTGTTTTTCAAAGATTTATCAGAAAAAGCAAAAACCATTTATTATGAAATCTCTGAAAAAAAGTTTCAAGAAGATAGTCTATTTCCCAAAATACCTTTATTTTCCATTTTTTAATGTTGAATTTTCTTGTTTTTTATTTAACAATACAGAGAACATTAAATGCAAAAAATATGATAGTTTTGATTACAATGCTGATAGTTTCTTTTTTAAAAAATATTTTATTGAAATATATATGCCAAGAAATGCACAGAAGTATACAGATAAATGAAATTTTGCCCTCTGAGTATACTCATAATAAACACTCAGATTAAGAACAAACATTACTTGTACCCTAAGAGTGCTGATTATTCCCCTCTTTCTCCATTTCTATTTTTTTTCTTTTAGCATGGAAAATAAGAGTATAATGTCATTTACATGACATGATTCAGTGAAGCAGTATTTAAATACCAAATGATCTGACATTCACACAATTTTTATACTATCTATATTAAGTTCCAAAAAATAAGAAATATGAAATTTGTCTTCCTGTGTCTGGCTTATTTCATTTAGAATAATGATCTCTGGTTTTAGCTATTTTGTTGCAAATGTCATGGTTTCTTATTTTTATGACTGAGTAATGTTCCATCATGTACATATACCAGTTACTCCATCCAATCATCAGTTAATGGAAATTTGGTTTGATTTCTTATCTTAGCTATTGTGAACTGAGCTGCTGTAAACATGGGACTGCAGGTATCTGTTTCATTTTCTGATTTCATTTCCTTTGGGTATATACCCAAGATTAAGATAGGTCATATGGTATGTTTGCTTTTAGTTTTATGAGGAATCTCCATATTGTTTTCCATATTGGTTGCTCCAATTTGTATTCCAGCCACCAGTATATTAAGGTACTTTTTTCTCCATACCCTCTCCAGCATTTGTTATTTTTTTTTATTTTTAGATAACAACCATTCTAACTGTAAGGAGGTGACACCTCATTGTGTTTTTATTTTAATTTTTGTGATAGCTAGTGATTCTGAGTATTTTTTCATGTGTCTATTGGCTATCTATATTTCATCCTTTGAAAAATTCCTGTTCACAACTGTTGCCCATTTCTTAAACTGGATTGCTTGTTTGTTGGATTGCTTGTTTTGTTGTTGTTGAGAGTTTACTAAGTTCCTTATAGATTTTGGATATTAACCATTTATGAGATGCACAGTTTGCAAGTATTTTCTCCCATTCCATTGGTTAGCTCTTCACCTGATTAATTGTTGCCTTTGGTGTGCAGAAGCTTCTTAGTTTGTTGTAATCCCATTTAGCTATTTTTTCTTTTATTGCCTGTGAGAGTTTCTTTTTATCAAGTTCTAAAAAATGTTTACTTATTTATATTCATCTACTTGGAATGAAAGGCAGATTTTGCATGTAAGAGAGAGGGAACTTAATTACTTGCACCATCATCATCACCACTGCTTCTCAGGTCATGCAGTAATAGGAAGTTGCAGGCAGGAGCTGGAGCTGCAGAAATTTAGGTACTGTGATATAGGACATAGACATTGTAACAGCTATGCTGAAAGCTAATTTTAAAAAATTGTATGAATTTCAATTGCTTCCCAATTTCTATCAGTTCTCACACATATAAAAATGTAGAAAAATATTTTTTCATCAACACTCCAAAATTTCTAAAGATTTTATTATCTATTGTAATATAGGCACAGTGGAGATTTAATTAGAAAATAGACTTTTATATTTTAAGTTGAAAATATTCCCACTGCTTTGTTTCCTGTCAATATAAATTAATTTAAATTACTAGAATTTTTATATAAATGGTATCATACAGTGTATAGCAGTTTTTGGCTTCTTTCATTAAATATAATTATTTGGAGATTCATTTATGTTGTGTATAACAATCTCTATTATTTTGTATTAATTTAAAATGTCAAATAAGGAGCTAAAGCTATGGTATAGAAAGGTTAAGCCTCCAACTGCAGTGCTGGTGTCCCATATAGGTGCTGGCTTGAGTCTCTGCTGCTCCAGTTCCAGTCCAGCTCCCTGGTAATGAACTTGGGAAAGCAGTGGAAGATGGCCCAAGTGCTTGGACTCCTGCAGCCTGTGGGAGACCCAGAAGAAGCTCTTGCCTCCTGGCTTCACCTTGATCCAGCTCTGGCTATGGCATCCATTTGGGGAGTGAACCAACAGGTGGAAGAGCACTCTTTCTTCTCTCTCTCTCTCTCTCTCTCTCTCTCTCTCTCTCTCTCTCTCTCCCCTTCTGTCTTTGTATTTCTACCTTTCAAATAAATGATAAAATGTCAGATAAATGGAATATGCAGTAATAAAAAAGAAAGGATGAAAATAGACTTTATATTTTAAGTCAGCTAGCAATCATAAAGTTGGAGGATAACTGGTCATCACAGTGATGTTATTGCTGTGAATGATTCTGTAACACATTGAGTATATTCTTTCCCTTTTTACAGTGGGAAAGACAAAGCTTCACTAGCACACGTAGAGACAGTAAGTTGGGAATATTCTTTCTTTTTTAAGTAGGGTCTACTCTTTTTTTAAGATTTGTTTTTTCATTTGAAAGTCAGAGCCACACAGAGAGAGGAACAGACAGAAAGAGAGGAGAGAGGGAAAGAGGGAGAAAGGAGAGAAGGAGAGGGAGGGAGAGAGAAGAGAGAAGAGAGAAGAGAGAAGAGAGAAGAGAGAAGAGAGAGAGAGAGAGAGAGAGAGAGAGAGAGAATCCTCCATCCACTGATTCACTTCCCAAATGGCTGCAATGGCCAGGGTTGGACCAGGCCAAATCCAGGGATCAAGAACTTATCCTGGGTCTCCCACGTATGTGGCAGGGCCCAAGCACTTGGGCCATCTTCCACTGCTCTCCCAGGCACATTACTGTGGATCTGGTCAGAAGTCTTGAGGCACCCACATGGGATGCAAAGCCGCAGGCTGCAGCTTAACCCACTGCACCACAACACCAGCCGCTAGTAGGTCTGTTCTTAAAGATTTATTTCTGAAATGGATTATAAATCCACTTGCTTAAAGTTTTTAACAGTACATCACTGAATACAGAAAATTGGAATAAATTAATGGAATACCTAAATCTTTGGCCTCTTTATCTCACCATGAATATTTCAACCCTTGTTTAAAAAAAAAAAAAAAGAAAAACCTTTACGATGCAGGCACAAGCAGCATCTTGATGACATCACAGCAGCTTGGCTTCTCCTACTTCACCATCTGCCTACACAGATGCTCTCTATAGAGACATCTTTGGCACTTCAGAAACAGCAGAAAAAGAATTACGAGGAGTTACAAGCAAAGCTTACAGCTCAAAAATTAGCTGAAAACTGAATATTAAAGTGCAGAGTTAGAATCCAGAAAGGTAGTCTTCAAGGCAATACTGGGAAGTAAGGGAGGAAGATGATGATCAGTCCTCAGATGATGGATGCTGAAGATGGGCATTGGGATCATCTCCTAAATTTCTGACTATTGAAAAGTTATCATCTCACATCATATTTTGTAAGCATCAAGATTAGTGTCAGACTTTATTGAGGGAAAGAATTTTGTAAAGTTACACGATGACAGCTTTGAACAAAGGCCCAGTTTGGGAGCTGGCACTGTGGTGTAAAGCTGCCGCCTGCAGTGCCGGCATCCCATATGGGCACCGGTTTGAGTCCTGGCTGCTCCACTTCCAATCCAGCTTTGTGCTGTGGTCTGAGATAGCAGTGGAGGATGGCCCAAGTCCTTGGGCCCCTGCACCTATGTGGAAGACCCAGGAGAAACTCCTGGCTCCTGGCTTCAGATCGGCTCAGTTCCGACTGTTGCTGCCAATTGGGAACCAGTGGATAGAAGACTCTCTCTCTCTCTCTTTCTCTCTCTCTCTATCTCTCTCTCTCTGCCTCTCCTTCTCTCTTTGTGTAACTCTTTTAAATAAATAAATAAATCTTAAAAAAAAGTTTAATTTAAAAAAACAAAAAAAAAAAAAAACAAACAAAAAAAACACTTCGTCTTTCAGAAGATGACTTTCATGTGCACTCATATGGGTGCAGGGGCCCAAGGTCTTGGGCCATCTTCTGCTTTCCCAGGCCACAGCAGAGAGCTGCATTAGAAGAGGAGAAGACGGGTCTCGAACCAGTGCCCATATGGGATGCCAGCACTTCAGGCAAGCGCCTTAACCCGCTGCACCACAGCACCGCCCCTCAGAAAATTCTTAACAAATGTTTGTTTCCTTCTGTACCTTAGGAAGAATGTTACCTTTCCTCTGATTAGGAATAAGGAGTATTTTGAGTCTATGCTGGAAGGTGGAGGGTCTTTCTAGATATCGAGATTTGCCTGGAGTACTATGAGATATAGGAAAAGTCCCAGCTGACTGTGCTTGCTGGGAGCAGTAGCTCTTTTGTGCCTCACCTGACTTGAGTTCATTGCTCTCACACGTGATAGACATTAATATTTGGTAAGGAAACCAATAATTGATTTTTAAAAGTTAAAATTGTATGGTTGTCAATGTATTTTTTTTTTCTCTAAAGAGGCATGCATAGGCTGTAGGAACCTCAGTCTTATTCACACACACATGTACACACACACACATGTGTTCACGTCCTTTTAAGTGATTTTATGGTTGTCTCCAGAGATTAACACTTATGTTACAAACAATTATCTAAAATTTTAGATCTTTTAAAACAAATATTGAAAGGAAAAATAAAATATTAGAGCAACGTAAAATTAAAAATACCTTTTATGGTTTTTGCCTCTTCTGTTTGGAATGCTTACCCCATGTTTAGCTTTCTGTGCTGCAGAATTTCTTAGAGGCTTTTGGTTTCACCTCCATTGTGAAATATTACTTTTTCCTATTCTCTAGCACTACTTATACTTTTCCCCAAATCCTGACCATTCTAAGTTGGCCATTATTTTTCCTTTATTTGGTTGCTTTTTAAATTTCAGGAGAAAGGACAAGTCACCAGAGATGTTATCTATCAGTTTTATTTTAGTTGGATTTTAGTACGAAAGTGCAGTTAGATAAAAGTGTTTTCCAGCAACCAAAATGCATTGGAATGCACTCATTTTAGCTCCTTTAATCAGTTCTACAAATGTGAAAATTCAGGCTATAAAAAACAGTGGACACACTTTCAATTCCTAACACTAAGGAAGACATTTAGCCATATGTTTCATTGGGGAAACATTTGATGTATACTTGTTATTCATATTCAATCAGAATAACATAAAAGATCTTTGATATTTCTTAGTAAAGGTAGAATTTTCCCATTATGCAGGCATGAGGTGTATGCTGGGCTCTTAAGTAGCTCTGTGAGTCTTGTAGAGGTCCCAGGCTTCTCATCATGTATCTTCCATTCACCTAATCAGCAGAATAGACATCTTGGCTTTGTGCAAAGTGCTAAAAGATTCAATCCTCATGTCAGTAATTTCTTGTTGCTTGGAAACAATTCTCATTTCGCCACTGTGAAGGAATTTAGGTCAGCAGTGAACATTAGAGAAACATGGACAATCATGGATTCAGAATGGACCCACTGAAGATGAGAAGGCTGATTTTCCACATTTACTTGCAGATGAGAAACGAATTAAAAGGCAACAGTCCACAGAAATTGTCTGAAAATTAGCATCATCGTTTTAGAGCAAGAATGCCATTTTGAAAAGTATAGAAAATCCAATGCTTCTTAGAACTTACATACAAATAGTTGTTTTTCACCTCAAATCAGTAATATAGAGCAGGGAGTGGGTAGAAGGAGTAAAATTGTGTCTCTGTGAGGTACACTAATTCTTTAAATTTTTAAAGTTTATTTGAAAGAGAAAACACACACAGAGAGGCACGTGCACGAGAGAGTGAGAGAGAGAGGAAGAGAGAGAGAGAGAGAGAGAGCGAGTAAGAGGGAGGTAGGGAGAGAGAGACAGAGAGACAAAGAAACTCTTTCATTAATGGGTCACTCTTCTAACACCCACAACAGCCAGACTAGGCCAGCACTAGGCCAGGTTGAAATCAGGAGCTGGGAACTTAAGGTATCTGATGTGGGTGGCAATGACTCAACTGCTTTAGTTATCACCTGCTGCCTCACAGGTTGTGCATTAGCGGGAAGCTGGAATCAGAAATGGAGCTAAGACTTGAACTCTTGTACTCCAATATAGGAAGCAGACGTCCCAAGCAGTGTTTAATTGCTATGCCACTCACCCTGGTACCCTAATTCTAAAAGAATGCAGATAGCTTATAATTTTCAGTCTGATAAGAACAGTAGAGATAACAACTTGAGAAACCTCACAAGAGTTGATTTTAAGTGATGAATTCCACTTGGTGATGAAGATAAATAAATTTCCCAAGTCATTTTCATATTCTTTTCAGGCGTAAGTTAACACAGTATTAAATGGAGAACTGTGCATGAACAGGGAATATCAGTTAAACATTTCAATTAAGATTGCCATTCTTTACTTTTCAGGCACAGGTAATGAAGAAAGAGAAAGTAGAGAGAAAAATCAGATAAGTTCTTAGTTCATTTTCCCTAACCCAGAAAATGAAGATTCATATTCATGTATACATATGTGAGAGATGCACAGTAAGTTTCTATTTTCAGATTGGTGGATCCACTTGGTTTCTGTGATGGAACCTCAGAATCTTTACTTTTCACAGAGTCCCTTCCCTAGTGCTTATAACATGGAGTAAAGCTTGGAAATCACTTTGCATGAATGCTAAAAATATGTGTTTGAGCTCCTCCTATATGTGAATCTAGCATTAGGCTTATCATCATTTATAACCTTATACAATTCTTACATTAATTTTATGAATTAGGTAATATTAATATACCTATAAATCAGATGAAGATATTGAAGGATCAGATGGGTAGATAGATTAACATCTTAAAACCTAGTTAGGATTTTCCAACTGCTTCTGCATAATGAATGGTTGACAGCAGTCCCAGGAACTGCTATAAAGTCCACACAGGATTGTGTGGAACTCTCAAAAGACAAAACTTAAAATTTTTACCTACTTAAAACTGGAACCACTCCAGAAAGACTCCTAAAGGATTTAGGCATTTTATTCTTCAATGTAAATTACACTTTTCAGCATGTCACCTATATTTCTTTTCTTACTCAAAGACACAAACTAAGACAACAATTGAAACAACTGCTCAGTTTTATAGATTAAGAGACTTAGAAAGTTTCAATCGGCTTAAGAAACTAAAAGATGATGAAACCCACTTAAATCTTTAAAGTTTATAATCTTGTAGAACAGTGGTCTTTCTATGTTTTACTTGTTGAATATTATGGTTAGTGGTGCATTAAGCCTGTGATTATAGAGTGATAGAAATTATGTTTTTGCAAATATTACAGGAAAAAAGGAAGGAAGAAGGGAGTTGAGGAAGGCAGAGGGGGCGAGAGGGAAGTATGGTTATCTTTTTAGAATTGTACTTACCAGATACATGAAATCTGTTCTGTTAATAATAGAAGTTTAAAAAGTAAGCAGATAAAATGATTTTTTAAAATTTCTTCATTTGAAACAATTTAATTTTCAGTTTGGGGAATGGTGTTAATCCTACTGAAGCTTAAATACATTAGGCTGCTATGGGCTTTGCTCCTCCATTCAGCAGGTTTACTGTGAACGTTTGCTGGTATGTCATTTTCTATTTATGAATCTTAACAATGTAAAATTTGGTCTAGAAAAAGCCTTAAAAAGTTGACTCAGATATTGTCCAGTCAGAAAAAGTTAATCAAATGTTAATGTTTTATGGTTTTATGGTAATATAGGTTAGTCTCCTTTTAAGGGCACACAAATGTTCTGCCTGATTCAACTCTGGAGAAATTCCAGCAGTGTCTTCTAATGACTGTGATAATCATAGTGTTACATGTCATTCCATGCAAGAGGAAATCATTGTAAAATAATGGATCATCTCAAATGCAGTCCAGAAAAAATTATTAACTATTAATCAAAAATCTTCACGATTAAATGTGTTCAAAGGAGCCAAATGATTGCAGCATTCATTTGAAGGAGTGGGAATTGATTCTAGAAAAAAATCGCAGCATCCCAGGATTGGTTCCAAAAACATGCTGTGGACAGAATTGACCTAGGAAAAAGTAGGAAAAACACAAATCTTTTTCTCCCAGATTAGCTTTTTTTAAAAAAATTTATTTAGAAGGCAGTGACAGAGAGATGCAGAGGAGAGATATTCCACCCTTTGATTCATTCCTCAAATGCTTCAACAACTAATGCTGGGTCAGTGCAAAACTGGAGCCAGCAACTCTATCTTGGTTTCCTGAATGGGTAGCAGGTGCTTGGACTATCATCTGCTGCCACTCAGGCACTTAAGTAGGCAAATGAATTGGAAGAGTGGAGGAAACTTGATTCTAGACTCTCCAGTTGTGGGATGTAGGTGCTCAAGCAGGGGTTTAATCCACTGTGCCACAAAATCTGCCTTCCAAAACTAGTGTTTCTCACACTTTCATGTATATTGATTTTCTGGAGTTTCTGTTAAAACACAGATTGCTGGGTGCTTCATTTCCAGGGTTTCTTTTTCACTATCTCTCACTCTGTCTCTCCCTCTCTCTCTCTCTGTAACTCTTCCTTTCAAATAAATTAATTAATTAAAAAGAAATAGAATTAGGGTCTCAACTGATGACCTACTATCCATCCATCCAACTATCCTTTTTCAAACAATTATGAAACATCACTGTGATATTTTCCAGAGCAAATGGAAAGAAAATTTTTTTGACTAGTAGCATCATATAAACACAAATGATGAACTGGGCTCAGAATAGAGACCAAACAACTCTGGTGGATAGAGATGGGGCCAATTCAAGTTCAAGGATTCCTAGTGGAGCTGTCTTTATGGCAGTCCCTACTGCCTATTCTTTCTATCTGCCAGCTCAGCACCTGTGTATTCAGCTTTTGGGACAAATGCCTTTTTGAATTTTTGTGTTGCCAAGAAACAGGTACTTTAGCCGTTGAGCAGTTGCCTCAATCCTTGCAATACTGGATCCATCTGTGTAGGGAGTTTTATTTGCTTCCTATGGCTTCAGTAAATTTTCCGTATGGTAAACTGCAGTGCTGCAGATGCAGTACATCCAAGTATGTGATTCATGTCTGCAGATAGTATGGGGAGGTTGCCATAGCAACAGACCACACATACAAAGAAGGAGAAAATGAAAAGCCAATGTTATATAATAAGATTTGTTTTGTTTTTATTCTTTTGTTGAAGGGGCAATTAGTTTTTATTTATTCAGGATTTTAATACAGTAACATACTGCATTTAATAATCACATTGGTAATAAGCTTGCCCTTTAGGTTATACCACAAAATAGGGACACAAACACTGAAAAGTACCTGAACTTTTGGTCATCAAATTTCAAATTAAAACCTCTTTGTTCTGACCTAATTACAAGTCCAGAAATGTGCTTCAAAAATAATGAAGAAAAGCGAAAATGTGTTTATTATAGAACCTACTGACATTCATCTGTACACATACACACACACACACACACGCATACATATATGGTTCCTATTCTGAGTGAGGCACTGAAATCAAAAAGCTTCTGACTTTGAGAAACTCCAAGACTAGCAAAGAAGAAAGAAGCACAAGCAAATATATTCAACACATTATAATAGATTCTGTGTTATGGGTAGCAGCAAGACTGCTCTTGTTGGTTGTTATACAGAGGCCAGTTTCCTGAATCACCTGCTGAAACTTCTTAAATGTCATGGATAAGTATTAAAAGTAAATTTGAAGCATTAATAACCTCTCTGGAAAGTAAAAATTTTCAGGGAAGGCTCTGTTAAAAATTAGCAATTCAAAGAACTAAGAGTTCTGCAGCTGGCATTCAAAGATCAAATATCAAATACAAAGATCAATACCATACTACACGAACTTGAGTTTAGGTTTTCATAGACTCATGGAGTGAAAGAGACAGAAAATAAAGTTCAATACTTGTAAAATCATAGAGCCAAGTAGACTTCTTTGCTATAGCCAAGGCCTTTGGACTATAAGGATATCTTCAGGATAAAGCTGACTTAGAGCCAACAACAAAACCAATAGAGTCTTTCTTAATGGACGGAAAGATCAATTTTCTTTCAATAGTGATGGAATAAGTCTCTAAGTGAAAAATAACAGCATAAGAATAGAGAACCACAATATAGTCCTTACTCAGGTTTCCAATCGATAAGCTCACTATCTATTTCAAAAGGAACCTAGATATACATTTAAATTAGAAAGGTTCAGTATTAGCACCATTTGGTGAAAGCAAAGGCAGCCTCTGTGTAATCCTCACCTTTATTCTATACCTCAGATTATGCCCACAAATAAAACTTAAAGGAATTAACTCATGGAAAAATAAATGAAGTTCATAAGGAAACCAGGTATCATGGATCAGCACTGACATTAAGAAGTGGCAGGTAATATCTTAACAATCATCAAGGAACCAAAGATTTTACAAAATAACTTTATTTTGCTTGAATATATAAAAGATAGGCTTGGTACTATGTATAGCAAGTGAGGAAGTAGAGTCAATGATGAGGTTGAAAACAGTTTAACTAAGACATGCAGATTTAATAGCATATTGTCTCTGAAAATCAAAATTGGATTTTTTAGACAAACAAAAACTTAAGTGTTTGCCAATAATAGCTCATATACACAAAAATATTCTTAAGGATATAGTCAACACAAAAAGAAATTTCTCCCAGATGTAATTGCAAGAAGCAGTACAACAGGACAAAGCAGTAAATAAGTGACTGAATCTAAACAATCATTGACTACAAAGCATAATAAAATATTGGGGATTCAAAATATGAAAGAAGGTGAAATACATAATAACGATAGCATACAAACTAAGAAATTTTGTAAATAAAGTTGAAGTGTTTTATAAATCTTGTACTGCTTAGAAGAAAAAAGAAACTGATTAATTTTAAACTTTGAGAAGCATACATGTTCTAATTACTAAGATAACCATTTCCAACAAAAGTAGAAATGAAGTCTATAACTTTGAAATTAACAAAGGGACTAAAATAAGAAAAAAATACCAAAATGATCCAGAAAAAGAAAAAAGACTATAAAAAAACAGATGCAGTCTAGGTGACACACAGAAAAAAATCACAAAATAGAATAATGGAAATATATCCAAAATAAGTAAATGAATGTTTTCCTTATAATTGACAGAAATGTTTCAGTTCGAAGACAAAAATTTTCAGACTGGATTGAAAAATTCAAATATACGCATCTATTAGTTATTTATTGCTAGCTAAAAATTACACAAAAATTTAAAGGCTGAAAACAGCAAGCATGTATTTAATTTCTATGGGTAAATAATCTGGGACTAGCTACCGCATAGTTATGGGTCAAGGTCTTGTATGAGACTAACCAGTATTTTGTCTCAGGGTTCCACTCGTGTTGCTTTTGGAAGGGTAAAAATCTCACTCCTAGTCCAGTTGTGTGCTTTTTCAAAGGCCTCAGGAGATCTCCCAAATTCATTCATGTAATCCTCTTGGAGAGCTGACTTACTAGAGACAGCTGGCTTTTCTCAGATCAAGAAATCCCAGAGAAAGCAAGAGAGAAAACCTAAGGCATAAACCAGACTTTTTATGACCCAGTCAGTTCAGTCACATTCTATTCACTATAAGCAAGTTAACAATTGCAGTCCACACAAAAGGGGAGAAGGTTACACAAGGTCAAGAATATCAGGAGACAGGATTCAGTGGACGTTGCCAATAAAATGAATTTTTAAAAAAAGATACACCTAAGACATAAGGAGGAACTACTAATGAGATGGAAAAGATAAGTCAGAAAGAAAGCTAGTGTAATTATAATAATATTAGGAAAAATAGACATGAATATAAATAGAATTACTAAAATTCTAGAATTACTTCATAATAAAATGTTTAATACGAAGATGATAAATATTGAATATTGTTAACTAGCATCACAGTCTCAAGGTATTTGATGTAGAATTTGATGAATCTATAGTGTGAAAAATTCTCAATCATAGTAGATAATATATGTAAGATTTGAATTACAAAGAAAAACTTTGATTAACTGATATATAAAACATTGCTAGAAAACTATAAGTAATTATCTAAAACTCATGTGAAATATTTTCAAAATATAAGTGAAACCTGTGTATTGAAAACCACAAAACCTTGGTAAATCAAGTTTTTGAAAAATGTAAATCTATGGAGAGAAGTACCAGGATCATAGTTTGAGAGATTCAATATTGTTAAAAGAATGTTTCTCAAAGCGTACTTTTAGATTAAGTAGCAGTTCAATTAAAATTCTTGCAGCTTTTTTTGGTAAGAAGTGTTATTTCTGACATACTATATGCGTGAAAATACCATGGCCCAAGTGTCCATTGCATTTCCATATGTATAGTATTTTAGAAGCAAATATAGGGCCTGCCCTTGCTCTCTCAGCTGGAAATTTTCTTTTCATGATATGGTAGAATTAAAGTTTGCAGTTTTTTGTTGTTTTCTAGAAAGCAGTGTTAAACTTTATATTGAAAGATGAGGATTACTTGAAAGTTTGCAAAAAGATTATTTTGCCTTCAAGAACTTCTTCACTACCTCTGAGCCCCCAAAATTACACTTCCCATTCCACTCTAGTGTATATATCTGCTTTGACTGAGGTGAATCATTGCACTAGGAACAAGAATGTCCACATGCTGAGTAGAGAATGACCACACACCGCTTTCTTCCTTTTCCCCCTGCATATGAACAGTAAAGTAGATTAGCATAGAAGAAAATGTCTACAGATGCTGACATTTGGATGCTTCCAAGAAAAACCTATATCCCCCCATTATCGCCCCATATACACATACACTAAATGCATTCAACTATTTAAGGCCTTTCTTTTAAATACAAATCTACAGTCAAAAAATCCCACACATGTATAATATACATATCTATAATTAAAAATCAAAAATAGCCAAGGAGGTACTCATAGGAAACATGAATTTATGAGTGATTCCAAGGTCCTCACCAGAAACTGAAAATGCTAGCACCTTGGTGTTGGATTTTATTCCCTCCAGAACTGTGAAAAATAAATGTATACTGCTTAAGTCCCCAACCCACCTCCCAAAACAGAAAATGAGCATCCTCATTGATTGTGTGGGAAGTTGTATTTGTTTCCAAGGGCTGACAGAATGGAGTATCACAGATGAGGTGACTTAAACAGTAGAAATTTATCTTCTCACAGTTCAGGAGCCTGGAAATCCAAGATCAGAATGTTTCCAAGAAAAAAAAAAAAAACTGAGAAGGTCTTGGTTGCATTTACTATTGAGAAGTGACTGATTCTTTTATGGGAGAGTTTTGATAAAAGTCATAAGTCATAATCTTTAAACAAAGAAATCATGATGCAATTAGTAACTCTAGGGAATCAAAGTTGTCCAAAATAATCATTATAACAAACTGTAGATAATTATTTAATGGAAAAATCTGTGATATGATTCTATTGGGAAGATGGAGAAAAATATTGTGAAATTGGGCAGTAGTGAGGGCAGAAGCTTTTATCATCCATAGTAGAAAGATGAAAGATGTTTACTTTATAGTTTTTGTACCTATGTGGGTGCAGACTGTTGAAATCTTTACTTAGTATATACTAAGTTGATCTTCTGTATATAAAGATAATTGAAAATGAATCTTGATGAAGAATGGGATGGGAGAGGGAGTAGGAGATGGGATGGTTGTGGATGAGAGGGAGATTATGGGGGCAAAAGCTGCTATAATCAAAAAGTTACACTTTTGAAATTTATATTCATTAAATAAAACTTTAAAAATGGTAAAATTGATTAATAACATGAATGTTGTTTAGAACTATGATAGTATCTAATGAGAAAAACAACAAAATGTTTTAAATGATAGTATCTGGCTATCAGAATTCAGTAGTGGAGTGATAGGAAAAAGGTTATGCGCATATATTTCTTTGATAAAATAAATTTAGTGTGAATGGCTACTGAAAGGCCACCACAAAATACACCATACACCGTAGTAAGAGAAAAGATTAATTGTCGAGAGCTGTGGCTGCCTCTCCATACGTGAGAGAACAGAAGCCTGCACTAGGAAGACATGTCTTCTTATAGCTTGGCAGAGATAAGAAAGTAAGTGCAGCAAATTTTATTTGGTGGGGTGACGGCAATGTGTATGGTTGGGTCATTTGGTCACCTGATTTCTGGTAAACAATGCTGGGCTTAGAAAATTGAAACTTAAACTTATTGTACAAGTTGGCAACTGGGCCAGAATCTAAGGGGTGCCCGAGGCTTAAGATGGCACCTCAGATTACATGATGCTGATTTTACTAACAGCTACAACAATATAAAATTGTTTATTTCTGATTTTAAAATTAATGTATATCTTGCGTGAAATCTGAAAAAATAGATACTAAAATAATCCTTTGCTTAAAAAAAAGGTTTTTATTTATTTGAAAGACAGAGTTAAAGAAATAAGAGGGAGAGACAAAGACATTCCATTCACTGAATTGCTCCAAAAATGGCTGTAATAGCTGGAGCTGGTACAGACAAAAGCTAGGAGCTTGGAAACTGATTTAGGTGTGTGATGAGGGTGGCAGGGGCCCAAGTGCTTGGACCATTTATTGCTGCCTTCCCAGGCACATTAACAGAGAGGTGGCTAAGAAGTGGCACAGTCAATCCTAAACCAGTGCTCATGTGGGCTGTTGGTGTTGCAGCTAGAGGCTTAACTCAGGGTGGCTTAACCTACTGTGCCATAATGCCATTGCCTAATATTCCATTGTTAATATGGTTAATGTACGCACAGGCTATGCCTGCTGCTTTATAATCTTTTATTACTTAAAAGCACACAGTGATTTTCCCATGTCATTGCTTTTATGTATTAAAAAAAACAAAACAAAACAAAAAAAAACCTAGGAAATCCAAAAGAAAAAACAAAAACCCTCCATGGGAAAGAGAAGATGTGACACTTGAACAGGATCTTAAAATGCAACAAAACAATTGAGCTCTTACTGTGGGTCAGTTACTTAACTGCTTTCCATGCATCTTGATATTTAATGCTCATAATAAATGTGAGAAATAGCTAGTATGATAAATCTCAATTGCCCAGAGCTGGAAACTAAGGCTTAACCAGAATTTTGCTCAAGGTCAATTGGTTAATATATAGCAGAGCTACAACTTAAATACTACAACCACTGAGTAAACAGTGTCACGGAGATTGTTCTAAAACAGGCCAGATGGCAGTGTCCCTGACTCCCAAGCCTGTGTCATTAACCTCTTCTCCATATCCAGGACTAGTTAAGTGAAGAAAGTGGAGACAACATCATAAATAGAAGAACTATATATTTATTTTGGCTATGCTATTACAGAAAAATGTTAGCCATCTCTTTTATAAGGCTAAAGATTAAATTGTGCGTCCTACAGATTCCTTCATAATAGAATTAGTTTCCTACCTTGAAGAGAATAGAGAAATGAAAGAATAAGTTGGGCTTAGAATAGAGAAATGAGGGAGCAAGTCCTAGATCGCTTGCTGACAATAGCAATATTACATGAATACTTAGCAAACCGTTTCAACCATTAGATAACAACTTAAGAAAACATTTACCAGAAGGTCCAATGCCTTCTATAAATTTTAAGAATCATGTATTTGAAAACACCTCTTAAATATCTAACCTGGTGTAGTTTGTTTAACCAGTAAACTTAAGCACAACCATATAAAATGTTTTTAGTTTCTTTCTACCAACCAGTTTAAAACATATGATACACAGATTCAGGTCACACAAATTAAAATGTATCTTTGATTGATTTTAGCAGCTTAAATTTATGGACAATCTTATCTATAAGCCATTTAAAATAAAACTCTTAATAAAATTTCCTATGTGGACATACAATATGTACACACATATAACATAGCATAATAGACCAATATAGCAATTTTAATAATAGCTTTTAAAATCTTTAACTCTTTTTGTAGATTGCCAATTGATTTGAATTGCTTTTTGTTTTTAGATTACTTTAACACATTGCTTTAACAGAGCATCAGAGTTTAATTCTATGTCAAAGAGAAATTGAGCTTCCTGTGAACTTAAATAATAATCTCATAGCTAGATTCACTTCGCCATCAGTGAAGTATACAGTAAGTAGAAAAATCCTCCCTCTCAGACCAAAGGGAAAGGAAGTTTTAAAGTGAGAATATAATTTTCCTCATGGGCATTGTCTACCTTAGAAAAACTACTACAGAACATGCCTGTGACTATAGACTTGTAGTTCAGGCCACCGAAGATTAGAGATGGGATATGGGCACTCCCTTGACTTGCATCCTCTGGTCTGCTTTAACACAAACCAGGAGGAAAAGAAAGCTAGGCATCAGAAGCAATGGGTGGCAGGCCTATTAATGGCTGATCTGTACAGTGATCTGCCCTCAAGGAGACCCAACAGGCCAGTCCACTGCAGTGGCTTTCAATGTGGTAAGCCTGGGCTTCAGCAGAAGTCAGCTTGTGAAGAGCCCTGGCAGCTCTGCCAGCCAAGAGTTGGATCACTGGAAATGGACCTGCCCTGGAGTCGAAGGATGCCCAGGTCAGAGCCACAGATCTTATTGGCTCTAAGCTGAAAAGCCCTTCACTCAGCCCAACTTCCAAAGTGACCACTGCAGCTGAGGGGACGGCCACATAGGGTCAGCAACATTGCAGGCAGAACTGTAAATTTCTTGTTAGAGATGCCACCTGCCTTTACCTGGCCAGCTCTCCTCCCAGGCCAGACAAGTAATGAAAGTCAACAGAGTGCCTTCCCCTAGGAGGTTCACACCTCCCTTAGGATATACCCCATGTAAAGAGATAGATAGGTCTAGGCCTCTTAACTTACAAGGCCTAAAGCCCACCAGATTATTATCAAGCCCCTTCTATCAGGTTCTATTTGCCTCTCAATCAGAAAAATTACTTGTAGCTTAGACAGCACCTTTCTTAGCACATCTAATAATGACTCTGTCCTTTGTTCTAGACCCTGTCTAGCACACTTGGGCCTCATTCCTTTGTAATCATTACCTCTACTCTACCACCAATGGCTCTACTCCCAACCTGTGTGTACTGATGGTCCTCTTCCCCACTTAATGCTGTATAATTGTTCAAACCTGGTAAATGCCACTCTTAGGATCATTGGTTACTATCCTCACTCTGTCTTTTATGACCTTGTCTAAACATGAGCAGAGTCGGCAAACTTGGAAGGCTTCCATCGCCTTGGCAACTCATGACGACAGCCTAGGGTGGTTACTGGCGCCATAAACTAGAGTGTCAATTTGTTGGGTCAACAACAGGAGCCACTGTGCACTTGCTCCTCATGTAGGATCTCTGTCCAAATGTGCTGTACATTTTGATTTAATGCTATAACTAGTACTCAAACAGTATGTTTCACTTTGTGTTTCTATGTGGGTGCAAACTGTTGAAATCTTTATACTAAATTGATCTTCTGTATATAAAGAGAATTGAAAATGAATCTTGATGTGAATGGAAGGGGAGAGGGAGCGGGAGAGGGGAGGGTTGTGGGTGGGAGGGAAGTTATGGGAGGGGGAAGCCATTGTAATCCATAAGCTGTACACTGGAAATTTATATTCATTAAATAAAAGTTAAAAAAAAAGAAAAAAAAAAAGAACTATATATTTAGTAGTCCATAAGCAGAATTTTAGGCCTGGTTTGAGTCTGACTGATAGTATTTTTCTGTAGTGTAAAGGTAATTTGTTGAAGAGCTTAATGGGGGCAAAAAGCACCTTGACTAGCATAGACTTCATCATAGTCCTCCAATTTTCAAACAGGAACATCCCTCCCCCTGCTGACCATTAGTGAAAAAGGAAGCTAATGAAAAAAAAAAAAAAAAAAAAAAAAAAAAAAAAAGCATTAACAAGTCTCTTCAGCTCTAAGTGCTTAGAACAAAATAAAACAATTTTATATGAAAACACTCGCAAACACTCTTATGTCATGAAATAAAATGCAAAACTTACATATATTTTTAACTCAAAGCTGAAGACTTAAAAGTTTGTTTTTGGGATCTTTTGCTTTTGGCAGGCTCTTAAGAAAAGCTCCCAAATCTCAAGCGTCTCAGTTTGATTGGCTCTCCTTAAAAGCTCTTCAGTCAAAATGTTGCTCTCTAAAAATATGAATCTAATTGAGAATGGCATGATTTATCATATTTGTTTAAAATGATATTTACCCCTAAGGAAACAGAACACAAAACCAAATAAAAAATGTAGTCATGGCTTTTTCTTTCTTCTACTGATCCTAAACAAAGAAATTGAGTTTTACCAATAACAAGAATATCAATAGTCAGAAGTCATAGTTCAAATCCAGAAATAAAAATTTCTGGATCTATATTACTGCTGCATACTGACCTGTTTCAAAATATTTCTTGGCCCTGTTAGTCTCTTTCCAGTGCCAAAATAATCAGTTCACCTGGAGACAAGTGTTATTTGGAGAAATTCAGACAAAACCCATCAGCAGACTGAATTTATCTCTTGTCAAACAGAAATTCTGGCAATATGTAGAAATTTCTATAAACTGCACTTTACAAAATAGAGAAATTGTCTGCAGTAGATTGGTAGAGGAAAATATGAGATTAAAACTTGACAGCATCGAAATGCAATGTGGTATCTGAATTGGATCTAAAACAGAAAAAAACATTAATGGAAAAAACTGGTGAAAGTCAAATACAATCTGGAGTTTAGCAAGTACTAATTGATCAGCATTGACTTCTTAGCGTTGAGTAATGATCATGGTAATATAAGATTTGTGTTAGAGGAAAGCAAGTGGAAGGTAAATGAAACTCTGTGCTCTTTGTAACATTTTTGTAAAGTAAAATTCTAAAGTAAAACATTCATTAAAATATTTTAAAACCATTGTCTTCAACATTATGAAAACAGAAATATATGTTCCTGAAGAATTTCTAAACTGTTAAGTCATGAATAGGGTTTCCAAAATTGTTATCTCCTTGCTTAAACTATTCAGAATGATTTGTTAATTCATCATTAATAGCTTGTGTATTTATTGGATATTTGATCTAGTTCCATCTGGGTATTTTAAGTCAAATATCCATTTTTTTTCCATTCTCAACACGATTGTGCTTCACAGATAAAAATGTTTAAGATGTAACATTATCTCTCATATCTGCTTCTTACAATGGGTTTCCTTCCCTCTCTGCTTCCATTAAATATAATACAAATATGATAGAAAAAGAATGAAAAAAATGTTGTCTATTTTGGTGACTGTTTCTTTAAACTCTATAGCTTCTTCTTGTGAGTCACTTAAGTCTGGACTCTGCAGTTTGACCAGAGAATTCAGTCTGGTTGTTTTTTTTGTGCATCTTAAAGGACTGGTTAATGAAAAGAGGGATGCATTGAATCATCTTTTCAAAGACCCCCTACAACTACAAGTCATTGCCTCATTGTGTTTTTAACATCTTATTTCTTTGGCTTTTTTAAATTAGTATTTCTTCTAGCTGTTTGAAGATTCCTAGCTTTGGACATAACTTCCCTTTTTTGGAGAATTGGCTGCTCAGTCGTCACCTCTTTATCAAAGCTTCCTATTCTTGAATTTGGTGTTCTAAGCTTATGATGATAGGACCCTTAGACAGTCTGTTAGAAAAAGATGCAGAAGTCTCACTCACATGACTGCATTTCCTACTCCTCTCTAGATGTGGTTCCAGCAATAATCTTTGCTTCCTTGAAGCTTCTGGGCCTGGTATTAACCCCTTGACCCATTTCTGTTTCTCCTTTCCAGACTCTCATATAGCTGGGACCAGTAAACTCATCAACCAGACTTCTGAAGTCCAGCGTTAGCATATACAGATTAAATCTAGTAGATGTCTCCTTTGTGAACACAAATTGAAAGAGGTAGTCCCAGACTTAAGGAGGCAACTAAATTATATGACTTTGAACACTTCTTCTGACCTCACTTTATTCAGTTGTAAAATTTCTCCCTGCCTGATAGATACATCCATCCTGTTTTTTGTTTGTTTGTTTGTTTTTTCTCATTTTCAGGTTTAAGAATCAACTTAGTTGTCATTTGTTTCCAAAATATTGTTTCTGAACCTGGCCAAATTGGGCCACGAGGTCCCTTGCTATGCTCATATGATATCTCATAAGCAGCTAATTACCAAGTTTTACGTCTACCCAGTAAAGCATGGTTTTTTTGAGGATTTAAATGTTATTCTTAATGTCTGTATCTCACACAACCATTACAATGCCAAATAGCTATTAGACATCTTAGAAATAGCCACGTTTTATCCATGCCATTTATTGAATAAGTAAAATAATAGGTTGAAATGAGAGTATCCTCAGGTTATTTATTTATTAATTTTTTAGTTTTTAATAAATTCAATATAATTAATAGATATATTCTGAAATTATAATGATATTCCCTCTTTCTTTCTTACTCTTTCTTTCTTTTAAAATGAACTCATTTACCTAAAATTCTATGCTCATTTATAGAGAAGTGCAGTTACTTTGGGGTCCAAAAATTGTGCTTCACATTGCTCCATTGAAATCCCTAGGAGAAAATGCCTTCAATTAGGTATTGATGTTACTTAACCTCATTCATCCTCCTTTGTGTTTATGCTTATTCCTGTGTTATATAAATGGTTGTCATTGTAAAAACTGATTCTTTCAGAAATAACTTGGTACCTGCAACATGGCAGACACTGTGCTAGGAACAAGGGGCATGGAATCTGCTCTTAACTGTCAGCTACTTGGAAGGACAGACAAAGAGAGATTATAACACGATTTACTGAGTATTATTTATAGAGTTATGAAGAAGGATGGGTAAGGACAACACTAACTCACCTAAGAAAAGTCTGACATAGTAGTTGAGTTGGCTTTGAAAAGTGACTTGGGGCTAGCTAGGACTGTGGTACAGCTGGTTAAGCCACCACCTACAATACTGGCATCCTATATGGGCACCAGTTAGCATCATGGTTGCTCCACTTACCATCCAGCTCTCTGCTAATGCACCTGGGAAAGCAGCAGAAGATGGCCCTAGTGTTTGGGCCCCTGCATCCACATGGGAGATCTAGAAAAAGCTCCTTGTTCCTGCTTTTAGCTTAGTCCAGCCCAGGATGTTGTGGCCATTTGGGGAGCAAACTAGTGGATGGAAGATTCTCTCTCTCTCCCCCCCCCCCTTTCTCTCTGTAGCTCTGCCTTTCAGATAAATAAATAAATATCTTTCAAAAAAACAAAAGAAAACTGAATAAAATGTGCTTTGCAGGGAATCATGAATCAACCAGACAATTTCCCAAATTACGTCTATCTGTTTAGCTTTAGATTATTTTAAAATAATTTTCAGGATGCATTTTATTTATTTGAAAGGCATAGTTACAGAGAGAGAGAGAATCTTCCATCTGCTTGTTCACTCCCCAACTAGCCATAACAGCCAGAGCTAGGCCAGGCTGAAGCCAGGAGCCAAGAACACTACCTGAGCCTCCCACAGGTGTGGCAAGGCCCCAAGCATTCAGAACATCTTCTGCAGCCTTCCCAGGTGCATTAGCAGAGAGATAGATCAGAAGTGCAGGAACCAGGAGTTGAACCAGCATTCTAATAAGGGATGCTGATGTTAAAAAGAGAAAGCTTAAAACATTGTGCCATAAAGCTTGTTCCTAGGTGATTATTTTAGAAATGTATTTAACAAATTTTTTACTAAAAATGGTATCAAAATATACATTAGTTTTAATTGTTTAGAGCTGCTTTGAGACAAATGGCAGCCAACAAACTTTACCTAATGAACATACTTGTTCTCATGCATTTGATGAGAAACTGCAGTTTTATTGAACACATGTAATTTCTGCACCATACACACAATTACTATTGTTGAAAAAGTTGTAGGCATTCAGGATGCTTCCATGAACACCAAGGGTTAAGTCATTTGTGGGTAAAATGCTTCCAAGGCCTATAATATTCAAGAAAGAGAATTACCTCAAATAGATATAAAAACAGCATCACTTACAAAGAGAAGCTAATGACCCATTTTGTTTAAAAAAACCCTTGAATATAGCATTATATTATCATTTTGAAATAATTGATTACTCATCAGTTAAATGGGGATAGTGTGTTAGCTTTTTTTTCACTATAACATTTTCTCTTTTTTAAGATTATTAATTTATTTTGTAAGTCAGAGATATGGAGGGAAATGGACACATACACACACACACAGATCTTCCATCTGTGGGTTCACTCCCTGTGGAAGTAGAGCACCTGAGACACAAACTGGCACCCATATGGGATGCTGGCATCACAGGAAGAAGCTTTACCCACTAAGTCTCAATGCTGGCCCCTCACTATAACATTTTCAAGGAACTACTTAAGTCAGGGAGAAGGCTGAAAGCTTTGAAAGTTCCCAGTCACAGCCCAAAGCTGGGCAGCACCATTGTTCTCGTGTGTTGGGCAGATGGCAAGTGATGGAATGAATACAGAAAAGGGGTCACAAGACAATCCAGGAAGGAGAGAGAGAGAGAGAGAGAGAGAGAGAGAGAGAGAGAGAGAGAGAGGAGAGGGAGGGAGAGGGAGAGAGAGAGGGAGGGAGAGAGAGAATATGTTCATTCATTTGGTGTCTCATTATGAAGCTGCATCGATTCAATCATAGGCCCCACCATGACAACCTAATCTAATCTAATCGCTCCCCAAAGGTCCTACTTCAGCCACTGAAATTTAATTTAATATCCACTCTCTCATCACCGTTAACACACAATTATAGCACTTAATGGCACAGTTATGGGTATGCAGTAAGTATTAAGAAAATGGTCATTATTTTTCATGTTTTTACCTTTATCGTTATACTGAAATGATATTAAATATAATCAACTAATTTATTCTGTCCTCTAACTTGTGACCCTATATCTTACTCAATATTCACTAATTAAGTCCATGTGTAACTTTGCATCAGAGAAGGGCCTTTAGTAAAATATGAGAAAAGAACTTTTTATTTCAAAAGCCTAAGTCTGTAGAAATGTAGAACAGTAGAACACAGAATGCACAAGGAGACTCAGAGATGTACACCACACCATGGAGATTAGACACATCCTGATGCAGGAAAAAAGGGGGCAGCCTCAAGAAAAGGTAGAGTGGATATTGAGTCCTTGATCATGGAGAATTTTTATGCTGCCCTTGGACACAGTCCAAATAGTAGAAAACTGTAAAAACCCCAGACAGAAACAGTAAGAATCAGGTAGGCACTGCTTTTCTAGTGAGGGGTCCATAAAAAACTCATTAAGCTCAGAACTGCAAGGGGAAAAAAAGGAGACAGTTAAGTATAGAGCAGTGGAGGAAGTTTCCCAAGAAGAATCTGCAAGGGCGAGGACTCTGGTATAGTCTAGAGACTACAAGTTGGTCATTGTGACTGTCGGGGAGAGTTGAGAGTAGAGTGAGGCAATGCAGATAGAGAAGATAACGATGTTTGGTCCTATAAGTCCTTGTTGTCAGAATGAGGAGCTTAGCTATCAGAACAGTGGAAGCCATAGAGTGACAAGACATGGTAACACAATTTAGAGGATCACTCTGGTTGCTATGTGGGAAGAGATCAGAAAGGGCAAAAAACTGACAGGGAAACTAGTTAAACATCCATAGAATAGTCCAAATGAAAGCCTGTTTCAGAGAACTGTAGATAAAGAGAACTGAAATTGTTTCAGATTTATTTTTAGGGCTGTGGTAGGCTCACTGACACCCCAATCTATGGAATTTGTAGACTATGTTATGTTCCAATATTAAAGAGTTCCCAAAGGCAACTAAGGTAATTGACCTTAAACTGGAGAGAGAATTTCAGAATATCTAGATAGATTCAACCTGATTACATGAATCCTGACAAAGAGAGAACTGCAGCAGCAGATGGTATCAGAGAGGGGTGACACAGGAGAGGTCAGACATTCCAAGTCTGAGAAGGTTTTGATCATGCCACTGCTATGTCCTGAGCCCAGCACAGGCTGTGCCTAAGCTGAGGGGTTTAATGTAGCTCACAGAGTTCCAAGTGCCCCAATGTGGGCTGACACAGAAGTCAACTATGTGCCCAAGAATGGCATGTAAATGGTGAAGGTAAGAGATAGTCTCTGTAGTAGCCCCAGGTTACCTAGCTCTTACCTAGAGTCTGTGATTCATAGAAAGGAATAGAAAATTAAAGAGGAAAAAAAAAAAAAAGGAAGGAAGGAGGTGGATTGAGGGAAGGAAGGAGGGAAGTACGATTGTCTTCTTAGAATTGTACCTATGAAACACATGAAGTCTCTTTACATTAGTAAAAATTATAAAAAAGAAAAGAAAAAAAAAGTTTGGTTAAAAGAATGATGTGTACCAAAGTTTATCTCTGCTACACCCAACTGCCTGTCAGTATTTGATAATATAGAAACCTCCTTGGGGAAAGAATTTGGGAAAATTTCGTATTGCCTTGTAGGAATTGGAGACTGACATAAATTCTGCTTAGCTGTAGAAAAATAAAGGCACATATTTTTCACATATGTACTTCTGGGCCAACAGTGATACCCATAAGTTAAACCATTGCCATCACATAAGATTGATAGGCAAATCAGAAGTTCAGAAAGTAAAATAGGGCAAGAACAGGTGAAATGTGTGGTGTAAAATAAAATCTCTGGAAATCTATTCTATTCTGTAATCTGCTGTTATTGCCAGTGAACAAGGAGGTGGGATGGGGGAGAATACTAGAGGGCAAGTGTGGGACAAAGACACTGCAGAGGCCCGTTTGCTGCATACAGATATGACTTCCTGCTCTACTTCCTACTCTGCTTTTTTTGTGATCCATTCTCTAGTAACTACTCATTCATTGACTTATTCTATAATTTTTCTTCAATTTGTTCATCAGCTTTTCTGATTCCTAACAGCATGCTTTAAGTTTGTGAAGCTGATTCTGAGGTTAATGCTTATAAATGCACATATTTACTTTCTTAAACATTTTTGAAAGTTAATTTATCTACAATTTCCTATGTGAACAATGCAATTATTTAAATGGATTTAGGAAACAGCACACTCCACAATAATCTTCAGTTATGGACAAATTTAAATGGGATGTAAAAACTTCAAGAGAACTAATCTGATTCACTTGGAAAGTGTTCTTTCCTGAATACAGCATTTTCGAATCAATCTGGGACAAAATGTTATTGAAGGATTTCTAAGTTTTAGAACCCTCCTGTAAAGGATTCAGTATTTGACTCATTCTCAATAGGAGGGAATAGAGGACTGGAAAAGCAACTAACAGAAAATTTAGGGAAGACAAGATAAGAGTCTTCCATTGGAGGTGCTTGTGGGCCTGGGGATTGGAAAGAGTAGAACAGAAGTGATATAACCTCCTTTCTCTATTCTTGCAATCTCATTTTTACAAATTTCACATGTTTATTTAATAATTAAATTTTACAAAGGAAAGTAGAATGTGGCTTTCCTGTTTCTCATGTTGCTTGATCCATATATAATAAAATAATTTACAGGAATCTTCACTTAACCAATTATTTCCTATTATCTGTGAATAGAATACTCAGTTCAAAGAAGTCAATACTCTCAGAAGCAATTTTCTGATTTCCTCTGCTAGATTAGCTATATAATATAGCTTCTTTGTCAATAATTATTAAATCAAAAGTATTATTCAAATGCTAAGTTTGTGCTCAGCATTGTATAAGACATTGTAGAGGGTACAGAATAATGGTAGACATAAAAAACAACAATTGATAATGTATACAGAGCATATATGGGCCAGAGAGTATCCTAAAAGCTTTATATGAATTATCTCTTTTATATCCCACAAGAACCCAATGAAGGAAACTAGTATTATCCACCACTATATATTTTATACTCTTTATAATATAATATACTCTACAAGATAACATTTAATGTAATGATAAATTGTAAGCATATTCCTTAATAATAAAGTGCATTGTGTATTATAAATCATTTTATTGACAAAAATTAAGTTTTAGAGATATAAAGGAAGCTATCTAATGTTGAATTGAAGTGAATCCAGCCTGACTCGAGAGCCTGACTTTAATCTCTTAGGTGGCTCTATGGTGGGTTTATTGTATAGCTGGAGAGGCAAGACACTCCCACTTCCAACTAAAAGCCGTCCAAAATTGTATTGGGGTAAGGTAAACTTTATGTTTAGACTAAATAAACAAATGCAAAAGAGCCTGGATCAGGGTCTTCACAATGTTAGAATTCAGAGGTCAGTGAAGGTTAGCATGGTTAAGGGAGGCTTATGAGAGGTGATATTTAAGGAGGAAAGTCCTACAATGACTGAGATGTAGGTGTTTCTCCAACAAAAAGGAAATAGTTTAGTTTACATAGCGTGCACATGCTGAGAAACTATTAGAAATAAGCTAGAGGACAGGCAAGTAGCCCTGAGGGCAGTGCCTTGGAAGTATGGCTCACCAGTTTAGTTGTAATGTGGTAAAACACTAAGAGTTATGGTAATAATGACAACAATAATAGTACACTGGTTTTAAACTTGGCTGTCAAAGATGGTATCTCACTTAATGCATGTGCTTGTAGAATGTTCATCTGTCAGGACATAGATTAGAGAGCACTTCAATTCAGTGGGCCCATTAGGACAATACTATTAGTCAGAAGTGCAATGAGGATATTGAACCAGGGTGAGGATAATTAAGGGGAAATGGAAGACATTATAGCTATCAAAAGTCTCTATGTGCCAAAAGAATTACATGCTATATGTGGTACTCTGACATGAGTTCAAGACCTGATTCAAACACTTATTAATTGGGTGACATTAGGCAAGTTATTTAAACATCCAATGCCTCTTTTTTTTTTTTTTTTTTTTTTTTTTTGGAGAGGCAGAGTGGTTAGTGAGAGAGAGACAGAGAGAAAGGTCTTCCTTTTTTTGCCGTTGGTTCACCCTCCAATGGCCGCTGTGGCCGGCGCATCATGCTGATCCGAAGCCAGGAGCCAGGTGCCTCTCCTGGTCTCCCATGGGGTGCAAGGCCCAAGGACTTGGGCCAACCTCCACTGCCTTCCCAGGCCATACCAGAGAGCTGGCCTGGAAGAGGGGCAACCAGGATAGAATCCGGCGCCCCAACCGAGATAAGAACCTGGTGTGCTGGCGCCGCAAGGCGGAGAATTAGCCTATTAAGCCACAGCGCCGGCCAATGCCTCATTTTTTAACAAAATACTTGTTTAACACCTATCATATGCCAATATTAGACTATATCTCAGGATAGAATGGAAAAGTAAATGGACATGGTCCCTGTACTTATGAAGCTCACAGTAAGATAGACATTAAGGTACATTATTTAATCTTGATCCATTTGATATTCAATAAATGGAAGAACCCAAAATGTCTGGCTCCATAGTCTATGCCCTTAACCAATATATAACATTGCTATTGTCTCTATCTAGTGAGGGTTGTATATGTTTGCTTACTAGATGAAGCAGAACAACTTTCTCACAAAGAGGTCCATTTTTTAATCCCAGATTGTAAACATGTTGTATTACATGGCAAAATGGATTTTTCAGATGCATTTAAGATTATTAAAGTGGAAGCCTGTGTAAAGGAACTCTGAAAAGTTTGTTGAAAAGGAATTAAGATAAGTATATTTTGTGTAAAAAAACTGAAATACATGCATATGAGAGGTCTCCAGAAAGCTCTTGAAAAGTGTGTATATTGAAAGTAGTATGTGCCAGCACCGTGGCTCAATAGGCTAATCCTCCACCTTGTGGCGCCAGCACACCGGGTTCTAGTCCTGGTCGGGGCACCGGATTCTGTCCCGGTTGCCCGTCTTCCAGGCCAGCTCTCTGCTGTGGCCCGGGAGCACAGTGGAGGATGGCCCAAGTGCTTGGGCCCTGCACCCCATGGGAGACCAGGGTAAGCACCTGGCTCCTGCCTTCGGATCAGCACAGTGCGCCAGCTGCAGTGCACCGGCTGCGGCGGCCATTGGAGAGTGAACCAACGGCAAAGGAAGACCTTTCTCTCTGTCTGTCTCTCTCTCTCTCTCTCACTGTCCACTCTGCCTGTCAAAAATAAATAAATAAAAGAAAGTAGTATGCATGGATTTTTTTTTTTGCACCCAAATAAGCTGCTCTTTTGATTCTATTTTTGAATTGCTTAAGGTAACCTTGTCTTGGATTATTCAGGCGGGCCCAATCTAACCAAACAAGCACTTCAAAGCAGAGAAATCTCTCCAGCTGGAAAGATAAAGCAGAAGAGAAGTCAGAGAGATTCAAAAGACGATGGGTATTGGGGTCACTGTTGCTGGAGAGGTAACTTGGATAACATTAGAAGGAATGTTGTCAGTTTCCCAAAGCAAAGAACAGCCCCCAACCGACAGTTAACAAGGAAACTTGGACTCATTCCTATAACCACCTGGAACGGAACTTAGGCGATAGTTTCAATGAGTTTGGAAAAGGATTCATCCTCAGAGTTCAGAAGAAAACACATGCCTGCCAACACCTTGATTTTGGTACTAGGACTTCTCACCTTTAGAACTGTGAGGCAATAAATGAGTATTATCTGCTTAATGAGTTTAACCTGTTTAACTTGTGGTACTTTGTGATGTAGCAGTAGAAAATGAATACAGAGGCTGCATGACTAGAGCTTGATTATGATAAGAAGTGGAGGAGATGAATAATGGGGAATATCAGCAATATAATTTTGATAATTGGGAAAATTGTATGTCATCATTTAGTTAGGGAATTGGAAATGGGGATGGGTGGATAGGAGAGAGTAACTTAGCTGAGGGAAGGCATTAGAGCTCAAGCATCCATTTTCTAGATATATTAAGTTTGAAATATGTCAAATTGGTAGTTGGATATATCAGTATAGAGCTCAACAATAGATCTTGGGTATTCAACAACCAGTTTGAAGTCATTGACATGCAGCAGTTTTTTCACTAAAAAAACTGGTATAAATAGTTCTAGTTATAGCAAAGGGTTATCTTGAGAAGCAAATAGCATGAAGTCTATTCAACACAAGGACATGGTCTGGAACCTGATCAGTGCCTCAAAATGTTTGATATTATATGTTATGATTCCAAATTTACATTGAGGAAACTGATGAGAGGATCATAAACTTGCCAATGTGCCTAGAAAAAATAGTGGAGCCAAGATTTAAACACAGATCTGTCTTCTCTGCAGTCCGCTTTCTTTCTCCTGCACCATAATATATAGTAAATCCTAATTCAAATATTTGAAAGAACTGCCAGATGTTTCCTTTGGTTGTCAAAACTGTTGGTTAAAACATGAGGAACCATATTTGACTTAGACTAATGCCTTGGGTGCCTCATAGACCCCTAGAAAATCTGGCAAACTAAGTGAAGAAAATGAACAGAAACCATGGGAGACAAAGCAGCAGACACCACACAGAGTAATTACTGGATGAGCACAACTCTGCACCAACTGGAACTGGGTCATCTGAGAGATACTGGTACCCCAAAAGTCACCAGATGCTAGGTATACTGGTGAGTGCAATTGGTCTGGATACTAGATGTTATGACTAGCATTTGAATGAATCCCCAGGTGTCTCTTTTGGAATGAATACCCAGCTGTTTTATTTCCTTCCATCATAGTAAGTCTTATTTTAGGTATCTTAGCAAAGATACTCTTTTTGTCTAAACTGTGATTCCCCCTAACCTCCCTACTCCAATGTGTATGTTGACGTCCTAACCTCTAGTATCTCAGAGTGTAATCTGGTTTAGAAATAGGATCTTTAACAAAAGTAATTAGCTAACAATGCGGCCATAGGGTAGGACCTTATCAAATATGGCTGCTATCCTTTTAAGAAAGGAAATTTGGTGATAGTCGCACACAGCAGGAAGACTATTTGAAGTCACAGAGAAAGAAATTGCCTACAAACCAAGAGATACCCGTGGAACTGATTGTTCTCTCATAGGCCTCAGATGGAAACAAACTAACTCTCTCAGTGCCTTGATCTAGGATTTTCTGCTTCTAGAACTCAGAAAAAGATAAATTTCTGTTGATTAAGCCATCCAAGAGATGGTATTTGCCATGGCAGCTATTATAGCAAACAAATAGATACAAATGGAATTCGGATAGCAATGCACTGTTTTGTCAGACACTTCAGTTTTCCTCTACTGACATTTGGGTATCTTTTCTTCTCATTTTAGAATAAGGTCCAGGATACCACCTACAACTTTACCTTGTCCTTTTCCTTCAAGAAATCTCAAAACATCCATGCAATGTACAGCCATGACAATTTACGGAAAGCTTTTAAAATAATGCAGTTCTCCTTATAAAAGGAATGCACATAGGTAACTAAATACATTTCTCCATAATCCATTCTTGCTCTGGCATTTCCTTTTGTGGCAAATGGAAATTCTTTTCATCTGGTTTTTCAGTTCAGAAATCTTAGTGTTTTGTTTTTGTTGTTGTTGTTGCTACTCTTTGATTCAACTTCACTGTTCATTAATTACCATCTGCTATTGAATCAACTACCTAGAATAGTTGCCTATCCTATACAGTTTTCTCATCCCTTCTGCTACTCTGTTAGTCCAGCATATATCATCATCATCTCTCCCCCTGATTACCAACTCCATATCCTATTTTTTCTGTTTTACTCCATATCCCATTCCTCCAATCTTTCCTCCATATGCTGGCCAGTGTCCTTCTTTCACACTGCTAGTTGGTTCTGACACACATTTCAATCCTCCATGTCTTTCCATGGCCCTCAGGATAAAGCATGGGGATTTCTTCACATAGTTTATTCGGTTCTTACATATCTGATTTTTGCCTCTGTGATCTTATCTCTTCTCAATTCCTCAATCTTACTCCTAGCTCTGGACATAAAAAAAAAAAAGTACTTAGTTTCTTTTTTGTATTCTGTCTCTAGGACTTTGCACTTGAAATTCCCTCTGACTGGAAGCTGTTGTTCTGTATTTCCTTCAAGAATTCCCCTTTTAACTAAAAATTCCCATTTAGATATCAAATCTTAGCACCTCATTTACTCCGTGAGCCATTATGCAAATTTCTTAGTCTTTATACTTGTTTCCTCATCCATAAATGGGGATATAATAGAATTCTTTTCACCATTATTATGCAGAATGAGTTAAGTTTTATAAGATACTTAAAATAATGAGTGAGAATGGCAGTCATTCAAGGATTGATAGTCATTACTATTCTGATTATTGTTTTTATTTGTAAGATTTTATTATCACCCCATTCTTGAGCTCAAAAGAGAGTTTGGGTTGTGGCACATCCATCTGCAATGTTGGCATCCCATATGGGCACTGGTTGGATTCCCAGATGCTCCACTTCCCATCTAGCTCCTTGCTAAGGCAGCTGAGAAAGTAGTAGAAGATGACTCAAGTGCTTGGGCCCTGTCATCCATGTGGGAGATCCAGATGGAGTTTCAGGTTCTTGGCTTTGGCCTGGCCATTGCAACCATAAGTGGAGTGAACCAGTGGAAGATTCTTTCTCTCTCTCTTTTAAATAAATAAGTAAATCTTTAAAACAAAAACAAGCAAAACTGAGTTTGGAAGGCCTCTTCTGTATCTCCATATCACCCTGTGTTTCCCATGTGATAGTATATACACCTGTTTGCCATATTGTCTCTGTCTGTGAATTCCATGACAGTTCATTTGTATCCCAAATGCTCAGAAAATGTAGGTAACTAAGATTTTTCTTGGATAAGATATTTTTCTATCATCAATTTTCCCAGCAAAGGTACAAAGTTTGATCTAGAATTCACCCTAGTATGCACCATCTAGAGCTTTAGAATGTCTTTCAGAGATTCTAGACCCATATACATATAAATAAGAAGTAAATAACCAGAGGAATATTGCATTGGCATGGTATAAGTGCCATGGAAGATAGAATAGCTGAACATATGCCCAAATTGAACCAATATTTACCGAGGGTCAAATTGGTGTTATCTAATTATTGTCATCCAAACTGTGCAACCGTAAATAACTCAAACATTATTTCCCCTACTTTATAGATGAGACAACTGAGAACCAAGTAAACATGGACTTTTGCTTAAGTTCACTCAAATTGGGCTAATACTTATTTTGACACTAGTTTTTGACTAAAGCCTCTGCAGTTTTCATTTCATGCTTGATAGTCACTCCCTTCACGGCAAATCAGTGATGATAATATGAAATATTATTTGCAGATCATCTTAACATATAGGATGATAAATTAGTGGTTTCTTCTCTCTTGTGAATTGATCTTTCTGAAAATTATCTGCTCTTAAGCAATCCTAATTTGGCACTTCAAAAGTTCTCAATAAATAGTTGGTGAAACTTCTATATGAAGTTTCTTCTAAATATATTGTTTAATATCTTATAATATGTGTCTAGTTAACCAAATATAGGGAAAGATGCTTACATTCATTTTTATACAACATCCAGATTGAACAATCGGTAGATACGTACTTACAGATGCCATCTTTTATTCCTGAATTCACACATATTAAATATCTGTTCCCAGTTGCCACTGATGTGACTTTGTGAGATATCCCTTTTTTGGAGAAGATACCTAATACAAATCAAGTTATCCTAATGACACTTAGTGTTCTTGCTGTTTTTGTCAAGGAGAAGCATCCCTGCTTATATAGACCTCTTCTGAGATGAAGAAAATACCAGTGATGTGGGTGCATCTGAACCTCGTGGTGGGTATTCATTACTTAACATTTCTCTATTTCAATTCAAATCCTACACTTTGGAAACAACAGATGATATCCTGAAATAGTTCTGCCAGCTCATTCTCTGTTAACTCTAAAAGTATCTAACATTTACTGAGTGCTTACTATATGCTGACATTTTGTAAAATTCATTATTGTCATCATCTTAGCTAATACTCATAACAATCCTGGTAAATTTGAATGTTTTCTCCATTTTGTAGATATCTTGTTCAAACTCCTTCAATCAAAAAGACACATGACTGAGACCCCAATCCAGGCTGCATCACTTCAAAGTCCATGATCCTAATCAGTATTCTACATTGCTTTAGTTAATTTTGCTACTGCCCATGGATAGTAGAGAGATGTTAGATTGGAATAACTGTAATAGCCAACAATCTTGAGAAAGATCCTCTATTTAATATCTTTTATATATTTTATTATTAGAAAGTAAGTTCCTGTTGGTTTTATTGTCCATAACTCTACTGTTATCCAATATATTTAATAGGCTTATATCTCATGTCCTTTGATCAGAGACCATCTCTGGTATTTTGTTGATGCTCCCAATTAGGTGATATAATTCTTTGCAATTGAAGAAACACAGTAGCCACTTTGTTAATTAAAATAAATGATAAGCAATATGGTAGAAACTCATTATTCTGGCCAATATTGGTCTGTCTGGATTTCAGCTTTGACCTGTATTTATCAAGTTCATCCTTATCTGGTTCCAGATCTTAGGGAGGGATGCTTCCAGATTTCCCCATTAAATAGGATGCTGGCCATGATATTGTCATAAATTGCCTTTATTGTGTTGAGGAATGTTCTTTCTATACCCAATTTGCTTAAGGTTTTCATCATGAAAGGATGTTGTAATTTATCAAATGTGTTTCATACACCTATTGAGATGACCACATGGTTTTTATTGTTCAGTTTGTTAACATAATGTATCATATTTGTTGATTTACAATTGTTGAACCATCCCTGCATACCAGGGTTAAATCCCACTTGGTCCAGGTGAATCATCTTTTTGATGTGTTGTTGGATTTGATTAGCTAATATTTTCTTGAGGATTTTTGTATCTGTGTTCATCACAGATATTGGTAGTTAGTTCTCTTTCTCTGCTGCATCTTTTTCTGGCTTAGCAATTGAGGTGATACAGGCCTCAAGAAGGAGTTTGGGAGGATTCTCTCCCTTTCAATTGTTTTGTATACGTTGAGAAGAACTGGAATTAGTTCTTCTTTAAATGTCTGATAGAATTAATCAGTGAAGACATCTGGTCCTGGGCTTTTCTTCTTTGGGAGACTATTATTAATTCAATTTCCACCTTGGATATTGATCTGTTTAGGTTTTCCATGTCTTCATGACTCAATTTTGGTAGATTGTATATGTCTCAGAATCTATATTTCTTCTAAATTTCCAATTTATTGGCATATAGCTCTTTGTAGTAATTCCTGACAATTTGTTTAATTTCTGTGGTAAATGTTGTGACATTTCCTTTTTCATTTCTGATTTTATTGATTTGGGTCCTCTCCCTCTTTTTTTTTTTTTTTGAATAGTTATGCCAATTTTATGTGAATTTTGTTTATTTTTTTCAAAAAACAGCTCTTTGTTTTGCTGATCTTTCGTATTTTTTGTTTCAATTTTGCTTATTTCTTCTCTAATGTTAATTACTTCTTTCCTCCTACTAATTTTGGGTTTGGTTTGTTGTTTCTCTAGGTCCTTGAGATGCATTGATAGCTTATTTATTTGGTACCTTTCCAATTTCTTCATGTAGGCACAAATTGCTATAAAACTTCCCTCTTAAAACTGCTTTTGCTGTATCACATAAGTTTTGATATGATGTATTTACACCTTCATTTGTTCCAAGAATTTTTTTTATTTGTCTTTTGATTTCTTCTATAACCTCCTGTTCATTCAGGAGCATGCTATTCATTCTCCATATGTTTGCTTGTTTTCTAAAGATTCTTAAATTGTTGATTTACAGCTTTATTCCATTTTGGTCAAAGAAGATGCAGAGTATAATTTTGATTTTTTTGAATTTACTGAATTTAGCTTTAGGCCTAGCATATGGCCTATCCTAGAGAATATCCCATATATCAATGAGTAGAATGTGTATTCTGCCACTGTGCAGTGAAAACTTCTGTAGATGTCTGTTAGGTCCTTTTAGTCCATAGTGTTGAATAGCTCTGTTGTTTCCTTGCTGATTTCCTGTCTGGTTGATCTGTCCATTGCTGAAAGTGGGGTATTGATGTGCCCCATTACTAATGCATTAGAGTCTATTTCTCCCTTTAGGTCCATTAACATTTCTTTAAAAAGTCAAGTGCCTTGTAAATTGGGTACATATACATTTATTATAGGCACATGTTAAAATGATCCTTAACCATTACGTAGTGCCCTTCTTCGTCTCTTTTAACAATTTTTGTGTTAAAGTCTATTTTGTATGAGATTAGGATGGCAACACCAGCTCTTTTTTGGTTTCTATTAGCATAGAATATCTTTTTCCATCCTTTCACTTTCAGTCTGTGTGTATCTATGTTGAGGGACATGTTTCTTGCAAACAGCAAATAGATTGGTCTTAATTTTTAAATCATTAATCCAGTCTGTATATTTTAACTGGGGAGTTGAGGCCATTTATGTTCAAATTCACTATTGAGAAGTAATGATTTGGCCCTGCGATTTTCTCATAAATATTCCTATTGTTTACTTTGGATTTCTTTTGTACTTTTACTGGAGGATTTTCTGCATTCACATTCTTTCATAATGGTAGCAATCCTTCTGCGTTTCTGTGTGTAACACATCCTTAAGCATCTTTTATAAGGCTGGATGTGTGGTGACACATTCTTTCAATGACTGTTTGTAATGGAAGGTCTTTATTTTTATTTTACCTTCATTTATAAATGAGAGCATTTTAGGGTACAGTATTCTGGGTTGACAGTTTTTTTTGTTTTTTGTTTTTTTGACAGGCAGAGTGGACAGTGAGATAGAGACAGAGAAAGGTCTTCCTTTTTCCGTTGGTTCACCCCCTAATGGCCACTGCGACCAGTGTGCTGCGGCCAGCGCACGGCGTTGATCCGAAGCTAGGAGCCAGGTGCTTCCCCTGGTCTCCCATGCGGGTGCAGGGCCCAAGCACTTGGGCCATCCTCCACTGCACTCCTGGGCCATAGCAGAGAGCTGGACTGCAAGAGGAGCAACCAGGACAGAATCCGGTGTTCCGATCAGGACTAGAACCTGGGGTTCCAGCGCCGCAGGTGGAGGATTAGCCTATTGAGCCACGGCGCCGGCCTGGGTTGACAGTTTTTATCTTTTACTACTTCAACTATATCTCGCCATTCACTTTAGCCTATAGGGTTTCTGATGAGAAGCTAATGGTAAGTCTAATCAGAGATCCCCTGAAAGTAATCTGGTGTTTTTCTCTCATGCACATTTTAGAATCTTTTCTTTAAGCTTTACTGTGGAAAGTTTGACTACAATGTGTTATTATGTAGATCTTTTCTGATCATGTTTGTTAGAAATTTTATGTTCTTCCTTTACTTATAAATCCCTTTCTTCCTCCAAACTGGGAAAGTTTTCTGTAATTGTTTCACTCAACAGGCCTTCTAGTCCATTTTCTCTTTCCACACTTTCAGGAACTCCTAAGACCTGTATGTTGAGTAATTTGATAATATCCCATAAATCTCCAACACTATATTTAAGTTTTCTGGTTTTTTTTTTTTTTTGGTCTAACTGTAAGATTTCCAAAGATTTGTCTTCTAGTTCAGATATTTTTTTTCTGCCTCACCAATCTGCTGTTAAGACTTTCCACCACCTTTTTCAATGGATCTATTGGATTCTTCATTTCTAATATTTCATATTGTTTTTTTTTTAAATCTCAGTTTCATGGGAAAAATTTTCATTCATGTCATGTATGGTTTTCTTTAGTTCATGGGGATGCTTCTTATTGCTTTTGAGTAATTCTATGACCAATTTTTTGAATTCTATTTCCAGCATTATCTCAATCTCTTCATCTTCACATTCTAATATTGAAATGTTGTTGTGTTCCTTTGGGGGATTCATGGTGCCTTCCTCATTCTTGTTTCTTGAATTTTTGTATTTGTTTTTAGGCATCTTTGGACTTGATTTTTTTTTTCTTTGATGGCTTTTATCTTTGAGCTATGCCTCTGTGACTTAGTAGAATGTCTATACTCTCAGTGAATACCAAGAGGTATGTGGCAGGTTTGGCCAGGGAGCTCTGGTCAGTGCTCCAGGGTGGGGCTACCACCCTGGGTAACAACCAAGTTGGGCATGTTAATCTCAATACGCAGCTGCACCCTGCACCTTCTCATGTATCTACTGAGTCCTCATGGTCTCAATACAGAAGGCTCCCACAGTCACTGGATCCAGAGGTTTCTCTTTGTCCTGCCAGCCTGTCTAGTCAACAGAGAGGCAGATTTTACCCAAAACAGCTCCACCTAGGTTTCTTGATCCTGGGAGCTGCAGGTATCTCACCATCCCACATGGCTGCCCAGCTATTTCCCAGCCAGGCTCAAAGTCAGCAGGGGCTGTGGATTTTTCACACTGCTAGACTCACCTGGTCATAGGCATATAAAAGAGCCACCAGCTGAATGTTGCTCTCTGCCCATCACAGCTGCCTGTACTTCAAGAAGGCATCTTGTCTCAGCCAGTTGCTGTGCATGCACAAAGGTTTCTGCAGCTGCAGCTCAAACCCAAATTCATGCCACCCTTTCTCAGCCATGCAGTTGGCACTGTTGTGGGGAAGCTGGGGCAAGATAAACATGCCTTCTCTATTTCCACTTGATCCACAGGTAACTGCTAGCAACAGCCAACCCCCAGGACTCCAGTCTGGACTCATACCACACTCTCTCTCCAGCTATATCACTATGGGTTGCTGCAGTCCAGCCTCACCTCTGTCTCTAATCTGCCACCAGCTCTGGCTCTTGGATGCTGCAGCTATGTTCGTTTCATACTCTGCATCTGCACCCTCCACACAGGTGCACGGCTTTCCTCTTCCTGTTGTAGTACCTCCAGTGTGGTTTTATCTCCAATTTCTCCAATTCTTCCTTGATAGTGCACTTCCTACAGTTCTTTCATTACTGTTTATCCATAACCTAGCGCAATATATAGCTCTCTTATCTGCCATCTTGGAATCCCTGAGGGAAGAAATCATTCCAATAATCTGTTTAAAAAAAAAAAACGAGATAAACAATTACTTCTTCTCATTTTGCTATAGCTACTTGTACATTTGATCTTATTTCAACTCAGTACTTTCCTACCACATCTTTGATTTGTGGCTTCCAGAAAATTATTTTACCAACTGAAGGAGCACGCTTCAGAGAAACAAGGACAGAAAGGATTCAAAGGACAGCCAGCATCCGTATTCATCTGCCAGAAGCTGCTTGCCATTTGTGGCTTTGTGCATTCAATGAATCTTTCCACACTGACTCACAGTCTCTTTGACTCTTTCCTCCACCGTTGAGGTGTTACGATTTACAGTACTAGGGAAAGCACATTGTTCCTCCTCCTAGAATGTTGGAAGATGATATTCTTTTATACTTTGAGCATGAACGCAATAGCAATTAAACTTAACTGAGTCGAATTAACTGATGTTTGATAACATGTTTATATTTTTATTTATATTATTATTCTATTTCTCTCCTATCAAAAGTCACAAAACATGTTCAAAAGCTTGAATTTTCCAAAACAAAATCTAGTCAACAAAAAGAGTCAGGAAACACCACATTTAGAACTTTCTTCCTCTTGCATTCTAATGAATGCCTAATCCATAATAAAATTTGTGTACGCACAGCTTTTAAGCCCTTATCTCTCAGAGTTTTCAGGAAGGACAATAAAGTTTGACAAGGCACCAATCTGTCAGATCCACATCTGAAAAAGAAAAGCTTCCAGAAAAGCATTGCATACCTTAGAAGAATCACTTTACTTTTTATAAATATATTACAACATGTAATTATAACAATATTAATTTAACTCTTTAGTCACGTAGTCAAACATTAATTCTAACACTGATGCCATGCATTTAATATACATTGGTATATGGAAATAAAAATGATCCTGTGTCTCTAATCATTATAAAATTTTGCCCTCTCTAGACTTAGTAATAAACTTCACATTCTTACAGGGCTCATCTAAGTCCACGCAATACTTTCCTAACAGCAAGCCAGAGGGCCCTGATACACATGACTTTTGCCACTAGAAGGTCATGCTGTTGAAATCAGAAGTCCAGACATTGATTGTTACAAACATCTGTGCATTATACAATATGCTAGAGCAATCAAGACAAAATGTTCCAACCAATGGAATTCAAGTTCCCTGGGGTCTGTACTCTAGTTTGCTCAGGACAATGTTACTTTATGTCTATTTTCCTAGATTAATTATTAATCATCACCTTCCCTTGCCCTGCACTTTCAAACTGGTTCTAGTTTTGACTATGAGTTTTACGGTTCTTTTATGGAGAGACAACAGCTAAGATCTGCTTACACAGCTCTGAGAATGCCATTCAGAAGTACTCCATTCAAAATAAGACTTGCTCTAGAATTAGAACTCTTGGTGCTGGCCGGCGCCGTGGCTCAATAGGCTAATCCTCCACCTGCGGTGCTGGCACACCAGGTTCTAGTCCCGGTCAGGGCGCTGGATTCTGTCCCGGTTGCCCCTCTTCCAAGCCAGCTCTCTGCTGTGGCCCGGGAGTGCCGTGGAAGATGGCCCAAGTGCTTGGGCCCTGCACCCCATGGGAGACCAGGAGAAGCACCTGGCTCCGCCTTCGGAACAGTGCGGTGCTGCAGCACGCCAGCCGAGGCCGCCACTGGGGGGTGAACCAACGGCAAAGGAAGACCTTTCTCTCTGTCTCTCTCTCTCACTGTCCACTCAGCCTGTCAAAAAAAAAAACAAAAAACAAAAAACAAAAAACAAAAAAAACAAAACCAAAAACAACAAACTCTTGGTGCCTATCTTGTTCACCCAGTCTGCACTGTGTCCCCAAAACCCTCTTGTTTCTCCTCCCAGAATAAGGTCAGGGTATTTACTTTGTTTTCTGCAACCTAAGAGTACTTGTGGTAACTTTACAAACAGGTAATATTTGTGTCCAGGGTAAGTTGGTTATATCCTCATCAGCAACAGAAACCAGTAGCTTTAAAATGGTTGTCCTCTTGATTAAAAATAACAACAAACACATATGGGTGCATATCACTGTAAGCACATATTTTTACACATGTAGATATATACATACACACTATATTAAAATAGTTTAAAGTTAGCACAAGAACTCATTCAATCAAGCATTGATTTTTGTTCTAAAAAGATAATAAATTTTTGTAAAATAAACCATAAATAAAGTACCAAGCATTGTTTCAGAAAAACTATCAATGTTGGGAAGACTCTTTCCCAGGGACCTTAGTTGATTTTTCCTAGAAAATCACTCTCCCTTCCCTCTCATCCGTGGTGCTGACAGTGTTATCATTTTGTCAGCAAGTTTCCTCTTTAAGCAGTCTCTCTGTGTGTGTATGCATGTGTGTGTTTGTGTTGTAGGGCAGTGAAGAGTGTACCAAGCCCCTTTGCAAACTGCTTCCTTTTGCCAGATCATGGTCTCATTCAGTTTTCCCATCTTTGGAATTCTGATAAAAAACATTTCAGGCAAAACAGCAGTATTTTCTTGATTGTATCTTCCTCCTCACAAAATATAGTGACCCAAACTGTAGAATTCATTTTTCAGGATTCAACTAAGCACACCACACACACACACACTAGCAGACACACAGTGTCTGTACCCCATACACCAAAGAGTTAAACATCCTTTATGCTTCATCTTATGAATTTTACTTTGGTGGTTTACCTTTCTTGTTTCAAAATATCTTATTCCTTCCTTCCTTCATTCATTCATTCATTTTGAGAGAGATAACAGACAGAGATCTTCCATAGCTGGCTTACTTCCCAAGTGCACAACAGACTGACTGAGTCAAAACCAGGAGCTGGAAACTCAGTCCAGGTCTCCAATGTGGGTGCTTGGTCTCCAAGTACTTAAGCTGCCTCCCAGGGTACAGGTGGACAGGAAGCTGGAGTTGAGAGTAGAGCTGTAACTTAGTTTCAGGCACTCTAGTATAAGATGTGAGCATCCCAAGTGTTGTCTTAACTGCTACACCAAATACCCACACCAATGCTTAATATTTTTTCAGCTCATTTACATAGTGATCCCACTTGGGTCCTAGATCATCAAAGGGTTTGTTTCTCTGTTGTTGATCTCTGTGGCAATTTGTCAACACTGATAAAATTCAAAATTCATACTAAATCCAATCTAACCATGAGAGACTGTGTCTCCAGGTTGTGCCAATAACTGTAGGAATGGTGGTGATCCTTCCTCCTCTGCAGAAGGGTTTTCACATCAAATGTGGTCCTTGGCCTTTCCTCTAAAAAGTATAGACAACATCTTTCAGGAATTCCTTACACTTCCTTAAGATGAGAATAATAATTAGACATCTTTTCTTGAGCTTGATTTTAGCATCTGGTAACCCCCAAGGATATTTATTTGATTGCATTTCTTCTCTGCAAATGAGTTCTTCCCTCAAAGTGTGAGCTCCTTGCTATAATTGAATATAGTTGTCCCCCAGAAGTTCATATTCTAGAAATTTTGTCCCCAGTGTGATGGTAGTGAGGTAAAAAACATTTAAAAGGTAGGGTCTAGTAGAAGGTAATTAAGCTATGGGGCACCACACTCATGAATAGATAAATGCTATCTCATGGGAGTGGCTCTGGTCTGGTAGGAGTGGATTGGTTCCTGTGATAATCAATTGTCAAAAACAAACAGCAAGTATGGTCCTTCCCCAGCCTCTTGCTTTCTTGCTTGTACACACACCTTCCTGCATGCTGCATTTTCTGCTTTTCCACCTCGTTATGATGTTGCCTGGACACTGGTACCATGCTGTTTAGGCCCTCCAGTTATCAGAATTGTGAGCTAATAAGCCTCTTTTCTTTATTTATTTTATTTGAAAGTCACAGTTACACAGAGAGAGAAGAAGTCTTCCATCCGCTGGTTCACTCCCCAATTGGCCACAGTGGCTAGAGCTGCACTGATTTGAAGCCAGGGGCTAGGAGCTTCTTCCGTGTCTCCCACACAGGTGCAGGAGCCCAAGGACTTGGGCCATCTTTCACCACTTTCTCAGGCCATAGCAGAAAGCTGGATAGGAAGTGGAGCAGTCAGAACTCAAACTGGTACATATATGGAATGCTAGCACTGCAGGCTGCAGCTTAACCTGCTAGGTCACAGCGCTGTCCCTGAAGCCTCTTTTCTTTAATGTATCACCCAACACCAGGTATTTTGTTATAATAACACCAAATGAACTGAGATGTTTTTAGAATGCAGAACTTTCTCTTGAGTAACTTTATCATTTATTATTTTTATTAACAGTAGTATTTAACTGGTATCCACATCATAGAAGTTACACCATTTGAAATAAAATTGAGTGGTGGTGTCATGGTGCAGTGGATTAAGTTGTTGCTTGCAATGCTTGCATCATATATCAGAAAGTTGATTTGAGCCCCAGCTACTCTACTTCCAACCCAATTTCCTGCTAATGTACCTAGGATGAAAATGGGTTATGGTCTAACTACTTGGGTCCCTGCCCCCAACCTTGAGATCCAGATGGAGTTATGAGCTCCTGGTTTCAGCCTGTCCCAACCCTGGCTGCTGTGAGAAATTGGGGAACAAACCAGAAAGAAGAGAAGGTCCCTCTCTATCATTCTGCCTTTCAAATGAGTAAACAAAAAGCTCCTTAAAATAAAAGCAAATCACAGGGTATTTTCTCCTGATTCACAGGACACTTACGCTCTGATATAGGGGATAAGATAAAAACATTATTTGGGATGACATTTCATAACTTCATACTTTAAAAGCAAAAGTTGTCTCTTCGGTCTGTATTTTCTTTCTTTTTTTATTTATTTTTTGACAGGCAGAGTAGACAGTGAGAGAGACAGAGAGGAAGGTCTTCCTTTTTCCATTGGTTCACCCCCACAGTGGCCACTGCAGCCAGCGCACCACGCTGATCTGAAGCAAGGAGCCAGGTGCTTCTCCTGGTCTCCCATGGGGTGCAGGGCCCAAGGACCTGGGCCAGAGCAGAGAGCTGGACAGGAAGAGGAGCGACCGGGACAGAATCTGGCGCCCCGACCGGGACTAGAACCCCGTGGTGCTGGCGCCACAAGCGGGGGATTAGCCTAGTGAGCCGCGGCGCCGGCTTCGGTCTGTATTTTCTGAGAATCTTGCTTGTCTTACTTTTCTCCCAGCTATTACACAAGTTGACCTTAATGGCATTAAAAGAAAAAGTAAGAAAACCTGATACTGCATACTTGGAAGGGAGGATAATTGAACTATAAGAACTTACGTGAGACAGAGGTTGCTGTATCTCTTCAACTCCAAGATTAAAACCTGCCTTTTTTAGCTCTGTACCAAGCCTGTGATTTTGGGGGGCTTTTCTGGAAATGCTTGGCTGAGCTCTGTAATTCACAGAGATGCCCTGATAGTAGAGGAAAGATTTTCCTTGACTCTGTTAGGCTCACTGGGTGGGGCCTGAAAATCAAGCTGACAAAGACAGATTAATAGGATAAAAATATACAAATTTATTTAACAAGTTTATATGACACTGTTTCCCCCAACACTCAACTGTTGTAAATAGCAATATTAAAGGCAATTTGGGTGCTGCTAATAAATTTTGTTTGAAAATATCTTGAGCAAAAGATGCTTTGGAAAACATTATTTATTTTAGACCATAATGTATCTTTATTAATATTGGTCAAATAAAATTTCCAGATTAAGAGGCCAATACCATATTATTGTTATTAGGCTAGGCAACAAGTTCCAACTTTAGTGCTAAGTTTCATCATAACAATAAGATAAAACAATATGATGAAACAGTAAATTTCATCATAACAATAAGATGGTACTTCCCTATATATGCATTAAATATGATTTTTATTTTGTACACATGGCTAAAACTTAATGATGCTGGAAATAGGATGCTTTTCAGTTTGAAACCACTGAGAGTGAAGAGGACTAGAATACAATAGCACAACCCACCATCTTTCTTGTTCCACTCTCCTCCTATTTCCTCCTCTTCACTCTCTTTTTCATAAACTCTTCTTGATATTTTCATAATGTTAATTCCATCATGCAAATAAGCCTTTTCCTTCCTGTAAACCTGTGACACAAGTGAAACCCAGATCATAGTGGCTTAAAGCAAGGCAATTCCATGATGGGATTCCATGAATCCATGGTGACATTAATGTACTTTTAAGAAGAGAGATACATTCTCTCTTACCAAATTGATTTTATTTCCATTCTCTCTCTCTGTTTTTTTCTCTCTCTCTCCCCACCTCATGTGAGGACACACTGAGAAAGCGTCTTTCTACAGCCGAGGAAGAGAGCCTTCACTGGGGACCAATCTGCTAGCACCTTAAACATTCCAACCTCTAGAACCATGAGAAATGTCTGTTACTTAAGCCACATGGTCTATGGCATTTGGTTAGGCAGTCTAAATTTCTACAGAAATGTAAAAAAAAAAAAAAAAAAACAAAAAACAAACAAACAAAAAAAAACCAATGCTATGTTCTGGGGCATGGAAATTTGATTGGAACAGAAGACATTTCTAATCTAGGAGTAGTGGGAGCTGAGGTATAGAGAAAATCAAAATTCAATGCTTTCAATAAAAAAAAAGGCTGGAATTGGGTAGAAATACTGTGTATTAATTTTTCTGTTACTGTTGTAATGAATCAGCACAAATTAGTGGCTTAAGGTACTATGTATTCTTATCTTAAATTTCAATAGGCCATGAGTCTGACATGGGTCTCAGAAACTATCATTAGGGCACTGGCAAGAATTCATGCTTTTTTCAAGAGGCTAAGTGAAGGACTTATTATGATCAGTTAGGCTACTGGCTGCCAGCAGAGGGTCTTTCCAAGTAATCAGGAAACCAAGCTCATATCTCCCACCTCTACCTTCAAATCAGCAATGGCAAGTTGAGTCCTACTATTCCATCCCTCTCCACAGCTAGGAAAAGTTTGGTGCTGCATAGGGTTTATGTGTTAGACTGGGCCCACCTGGACAACTAAGGATACTTACCCCATGTCAAAGTCTCTAGCTTGTATCACACTGCAAAATTTCTTTTGCCATATAATGTAACAAACAGGGAAATGTCAAAAATTTCATGGAAATATTAAATTAGGTCATAAGCTTATTTTTGTACAACTCAATTTTGAAATTTATGCCTGGAAATTCCATAGTATGACTTTCCCATGAAATTCTTAAAGACCCCTCAAATTCACAAAATCTAGGGGTTAAGATGTAGAAATTTTGGAAATCCATTTTTCTGCCTACTATACCTGATTAATTTACAATTTCAGTTGATGTGACACCAGATAAATCATGTGACATTCTACACAACCTGACTGAAAGCATGGTGTCATTAATATCCAAGCCTAATTTTTTAATTGTGCATGTATAATGCTGGCTATGAAACTTTGCAGAATGTTTATTTTTCTTTTCTCAAGTTTTATACTCTTCTATTCATCAGACAAACAATGTATAAGAGTGAATAGGGACATGATACATGCTCAGCATGTAAAGTTGCTACTGAAATAGGAAAGTTTTTGTTTTTGCTGAATTTTGCAACATGGATTTTGAGAGAACCAAATATCTGGTGGGAAACCATTTACGTTTATTTGATATCTTTACTTTACCCTTGGGTAACAACATAAGTGAAATGATCTCTTCCTAGAAGCAAGGTTTTGAAATTGGAATTTTTTTTCATAAAATAAATTTTCTGCTATAAAAACAGCAAAATTGTTAAAAAATTAATTAAAAATGAAACACTTCTTTAAAAGCAGATATTCCTTAATTATGTAAATGCCAAATGCCAAATGGTTAATACAGAGAGCTATAGAGTAAGCTCTTTCCATGGGCATATTATGCATTTGTTAAATTATCCATGATTCTAAAAAATATGAGCCTATTGATGTTTGGATCAAAGAGTCTCTTTACTGTTCTTAAGAAAATTTTCTATTAGTAAACAGAGGAATTTTATATCGTTCTGTTTCTGCAAGGACTCTCAGATTTAATCAAAATAAAAGGCCTTGGGTCTCAAATTTATGATTTATTCAGTATTGAAGAGACTTCAAAAGTTCATGGAAAATGGAATTAAAAGATGACTTTATTTTTATGCAGAAACATTTGAAATACATGCATAATTTTTCTTTTTTGAAAGTTTTTTTTTTTTATTTATTTGAGAGACAGAGTTACAGACAGTGAGAGGAAGAGACAGAGAGAAAGGTCTTCCATCTGCTGGTTCACTCCCCAATTGACCTCAATGGCTGGAGCTGCGCCGATCCAAAGCCAGGAGCCAGGAGCCTCTTCCTGGTCTTCCACATGGGTGCAGGGGCCCAAGCACTTGGGCTATCTTCTACTGCTTTCCCAGGATATAGCAGAGAGCTGGATTAGAAGAGGAGCGGGCCGGCAATGCGGCTCAATAGGCTAATCCTCCGCCTGTGGCACCAGCACACCGGGTTCTAGTCCCGGTCAGGGCGCTGGATTCTGTCCTGGTTGCTCCTCTTCCAGTCTAGCTCTCTGTTGTGGCCCGGGAAGGCAGTGGAGGATGGCCCATGTGCTTGGGCCCTGCACCCGCATGGGAGACCAGGAGAAGCACCTGGCTCCTGGCTTTGGATCAGCGCGGCCATTGAGGGGTGAACCAACGGAAAAAGGAAGATCTGTCTCTCTCTCTCTCACTGTCCACTCTGCCTGTCAAAAAAAAAAAAAAAAAAAAGAGGAGCAACCAGGACATATGAGATACTGGTGCTGCAGGCAGAGGATTAACCTACTGCACCACAGCACTGGCCCCCATAGTTTTACTTACTACATATTTTCCATGAACTTATTGAAGACCACTTGTACATGTTCTTGTAAAGTCTTTGGGTATAATGCTTAGAGAGAAGCATAGTTTCCTAGGTGATCTTTTCTTCAATAACTATTCACTATTTATTTCAATAAGATACCTGTAGACTTGTACTGGCTTGCTGAGCTAATAAATCAGCTGAGACCAGGGGTTGTGTTAGCATCACATACCTGGCTCCTGATTTCAACCAGGCCCAGCCTTGCCTGTTGCAGCCATTTGGGGAGCACACCAGCAGATAGAAGATCCTGTCTTTCTCCCCATCACTGTTTCAAATATATAAATAAATCTTTTTAAAAATATCTGGCATTATCTCCTAATTCAAATATTTACATAACTTACTTTATTCTTAGCTATATGTCCAAGAAAAAAATTTATACATATTAGCATTGCCCTTTGATCTGGGAGAGATGAGTCCCTTGTGCTGGACCTCATGGCTCAGGGAACCCCACATTTTAGAGCGATTTCTTCAAGATTTTTAAAATTCTCCTGTGCCTTGATCCATCCTTGGCATAAATTGCCATCCAGGAGGAACACCATGGTTCCAGACATGTGGGCTTGGGTTATCATTTCTCCTCTTTGGGCTACTGTCTGACAGTATATGCTCTGGAGGGGTTGACCCAGTGCTCTGAGCTCCAGATTCATGCATATGTGTTCTTCCTGGGGCCCATGTTCCAGGATGGCAGCTTGTCAAGCAGATTGCTCCTGCAGATCAAATAGGTATTTTATTCATGAGATCACATTAAATTAAAAAGCCTTTTGGTTCTGCCATATTTAGATAAGGTGACTGGAATTATTACAGATAGGGGCTCTACAAAACTTATTCCTCCTTACTTTTCTCTGAAGGGAGGAGAGAACTTCCACTTTGACTATGGCCTTGTCTAAATAAGATCAGAGTCAGCGAACTCAAAAGGCTTCCTTAGCCTTGGCATCTCACGAGTATAGCCTAGGGAGATTTCTGATGCCATAAACAAGAGTGTCAATTGTTAAGTCAACAACAGGAATCACTGTGCACTTATTCCCCATGTAGGATCTCTGTCCTTAATGTGTAGTAGTATGAGAATTAATGGTATAACTACTACTCAAACAGTATTTTACACTTTGTGTTTCTGTGTGGGTGCAAACTGTTGAAATCTTTACTTAATATATATACTAAATTGGTCTTCTATATATAAAGATAATTGAAAATGAATCTTGATGTAAATGGAATGGGAGAGGGAGTGGGAGCTGGGAGGGTTGCGGGTGGGAGGGAAGTTATGGGGGGGAGGGAAGCTACTGTAATCCATAAGCTGTACTTTGGAAATTTATATTTATTAAATAAAAGTTTAAAAAAAAACTTATTCCTCCTTGGCACTGCAAATCCTAAGGACATTTCAGGTGCTACATTATAGTTTACATTATAGTTTACAAATTGAAAACAAAATGTTTAATTTTAGGAATGCATATAGAATTTACCAAGTACCTATAGTATGAAAAAACAAGCAAACAAAAGATGGACTAGGGGGGCAATGTGATAAGGAGAAAGGATCTGGTTGGATGAAAGTAATCAACAAGATGCTACCTTTAACTCTCAGTGATATATCTGCAGATGTTCATTAAATTGTCAAACCAACCAGGTAAATGAACCAGCTCAATCATAAACCAGGGATGACAGTATGTCATAAAATAATGAATATGATTAACCAATTATGTACACCTAAATCCAAAAAGAAGAAAGTAAAATATATCGAAGAAACAAAATAAAGTCAAGCAGAGTTAAATAGAGGAGAATACTAGAAATGATAAAAATATCATTTTGAATAATTGGGAGCAATGAACTATTTAATAAATTATTTCAACAAATTATTAATGTACAAGGTACACCCATGTACATTTTCTTTTTTTTCTTTTTTTTTTTAACTTTTATTTAATGAATATAAATTTCCAGTGTACAGCTTATGGATTACAATGCCTTCAGGCAGAAGTACAGGCCAGCGCCGCGGCTCAGTAGGCTAATCCTCCGCCTTGCAGCGCCAGCACACCGGGTTCTAGTCCCGGTCGGGGCACCGATCCTGTCCCGGTTGCCCCTCTTCCAGGCCAGCTCTCTGCTGTGGCCAGGGAGTGCAGTGAAGGATGACCCAAGTGCTTGGGCCCTGCACCCCATGGGAGACCAGGAGAAGCACCTGGCTCCTGCCATCGGATCAGCGTGGTGCGCCGGCTGCAGCACGCCAACTGCGGCGGCCATTGGAGGGTGAACCAACGGCAAAGGAAGACCTTTCTCTCTCTCTCTCACTGTCCACTCTGCCTGTCAAAAAAAAAAAAAAAAGGCAGAAGTACAGACAGAGAGAGAGAGACAAGACAATCTACTATTTGCTGGTTCACTCCCCAAATGGCCACAATGGCCTGGTTTGGGCCAGATGAAAGCCAAGAGCCAGGAGCTTCTTCCTGTGGGGGCTGGGGCCCAAGGGTATGGGCTGTCTTCTGCTGCTTTCCCATGCATATTAGTGGTGGGCTGGATCAGAAGAAGCCAAGCAGCTAGGACTCAAACTGGAACTGGTTCCAATATGAGATGTCAGAACTGCAGATTGTGGGCTAACCCATTGTGCCACAGTGCTGCTCACCCCCGTACATTCTTATTGTTTAAAAGGTAAAACAAAGGAAAATTTAAAAATTAAGGAAAAAATAAAAGGAATTCTATATGATATTGGAAAGATATTCTAGACAATAAAAATCCATCAACTATAGAAAAAATGAGAGATGCCACCAGTAAAAATTTTTTTTTTGGACAGGCTGAGTGGACAGAGAGAGAGACAGAAAAAAAGGTCTTCCTTTACTGTTGGTTCACCCTCCAATGGCCAGCGCACCGCGCTGATCCGAAGCCAGGAGCCAGGTGCTTCTCCTGGTCTCCCATGAGGTGCAGGGCCCAAGGACTTGGGCCATCCTCCACTGCCTTCCCGGGCCACAGCAGAGAGCTGGACTGGAAGAGGAGCAACTGGGACAGAATCTGCCGCCCTGACCTGGACTAGAACCCAGGGTGCTGGCGCCGCAGGCAGAGGATTAGCCTATTGAGCCGCGGCGCCGGCACCAGTAAAATTTTAAAACATCTGTGATAACATTATAAATGTTTCAAACAAAAAAGTGGCTTGCAAGAAATTTAAACACCATGCATTAAACAAAGAATATATTTTATATACGTAAAGGCCATCTGAAAATCATATAAATAATCTAAGAAAAATAGCAGTTAAGGCACCTTGATGGTTAGAGGGTTTGTATTTTAAACTGATGGAATCTATGGAGCAGCAACATGTCAATATCTCATAATTTTAAGTGTACCTGCTCTTAAATTGTCTGACAATAATACTTTGAGATGTTTATCAGCATCAGTAAAATATATCTTGGTTGTGATTGACAGAAAAGCTAAACCAAAGTGGCTTAGTAAGGAAAAGGCAACGCACTGGCTCAAATTGGGCCTAGTTCTGGCTGGCATCAGAAGCACCTTATCACAATGGTTAACATTAGGTCAACAGGACTTCTCTCTCTATTTCCTCTGTTGTGTCTTCAATCAAAGACAGGTTCATTCGTGGCAGGTACAGAAAATTGTACAACTTTCAACATCAGATTGTATCAAACTTAAATTCAGTAGAAAATAAATTTCCTCTTCCTTTTAAAATAAAGTGAAAGCCTTAATGCTCATGACCCAAAAAGTAGTGAAGGGCAGTTCCCATCATTAAATCAACTCTGTGTGGTGGTGTGGAATACGCTCCGGGCATCTTCCTAGGCCACATTTTCAATTTTATTTGGGATTGGATCTTCCCTGAATTACACAGGGTGGAGAGATTTCAACAAAGGTCATCTAGAATCTGCAATTAAATATATATTTTGGATTCTGGGTGGATCAAGCCTCAAAGTGCTTACCATAGTAGAGGAAAGAATCATAAAATCGTTCTTCAAAGAATTATAATGGCAATAATATAAAACAATAGTAAATATGCATCAGTGAAGCAGTAGTTAAGTGATTTAAATGACTCTAGTTCAACCAAAATGAAGGCAGATCCTATGAACTTATGGAAGAGTTCCAAGACATATAACTAACACAAAGGGCATAATCCAAAAAAAAAAAAAAAAAACATGAATAGCATGATCTTATTTTGTTAAAAATTAAATAATACCAAAACTTACATTTATATGCAATATGTATAACATTTATGAAATAATAGGTATCAAACTCTTAACACTGACTAATTTGAGGAAAGAGAGTGAGAAATTGAAGGGATCAGATAAACTGACTTTTCGTTGTTTATGTTTTTGTGTTATACATAATTTTGGAAAGAAATATATAAATGCAATTCTGTGTTAACATTAAAATAAATTAAAACATTTTAAAATTGAATATGGAGTTATCTGCCAGCTGACTGATATGATTAATTATTAAACTAAGCTTATTTATTATTTTAAAGAAATAACAAAAGTAAACAAAAACCATAAAATATTTGATAGAGGAGCTAAATAAATGTCCTTTGGATTCTATACTTTCTGAACATAGAAGATAATTTATTATTTTGTCTTACAAGTCAGAGCTATTTGTGTACAGGGATCACAAAGATGGAATTTTTTGAAGAAGGAAGCTGTATGCTTTAATTTAGAGTGCAAATCTCTTTGTGAAGAGTAGATATTTTATAATTATGAAGCTCTTGACCAAGAAGTAAGCTATTATCTGGAAGCCTCATACTTTGGCAGCACTAACTCCAATATAACAGTGTTAAAGAATCTTCCTGGCATAGGCTGGGTGTCATTGGGTATAAATCACCAGTGTCTTCAACGCAAACTGGTGTACTGGCAATGTTTCATGCTGATGCATGGTGCATAGGAGAGAGGGAAGGAGGAGTAGTCCTGGAGTGGTACTAACACAGTCTTCCAATGTTAAAAAGGTCTGGGTTCAAGTATCAGTCTCCAAAAGTAAAAAGTGTGTGGGCTAGGCAAGTTTTTTCTCTAATTCAAACCTCCTTGTCTTTAAAATAAAATTATAACAATCTTCCCATTGTGAGGGAGAGAGAAAGATTAAAAAAAAACATATTTAAGGTGTCAAGTAGAATAGCTAGAAAGTATCTAAATCATATTTGTAGTTCCCTCACTCCCCTCTGCACTGTTTTTCACAATGCAAAGGTAGAGTGACATGCCTCACACAAGCATGAAGTAAGGGGCAAACTGGAGATGGTGGTGGCAGCTGTTGGTGTATGTGCATGTGTAACCAAAAGTGGCAGGTGGAAAAGAACTGGGACAAAATTTGTTGAAATCAATGATAACATAAAAGTACATTGTGAGATACAATAAAAAAAGATATGCTCCTGTTGCACAACAGTGTAAAGACCTCTATACTCTAAATAAAACCTGGCAATCTAAAGCTAGATTTTGGTATCATAACTCATTGCTTTATAGGACAACTTATACTGATCCTGTAGATAAGTCCATTTATCTACACCTTTTTATCTACCCTGAAGGTACTAATGACTGTACAACTCTTAAATTTTTCAATAAGCATGGTTTTCTGTGTGACCTGTTTCAAACTATCTAACTTACTGAGCCATCATATGTCCTTGCAGGGTTTATTAAAAATATCTAAGTACAGTATGCAATTCACATGAACCAAATAATGTAGTGCTTATTCCTATAGATAGTTGTTCCCTCGTGAGCTAATACATACCTTTCTACTCAGCTCAAGGCTGTTAACAGTTGTGGACAATGGCCCCTGGCTGGTGTTCTTCCAGTCTCTTCCCTCCAGGCATGAAAGAATTCAAAGTGGAGGAGGCATAATGGTGTAAAGGAGGGCAGCAGTTATTTAAAGCAAAGCAAAAGTGCACTCTCAAGTAATAAGTCAGGGCCCGGCACTTTTGGCATAGGAGGCTAAACCTCAGCCTGTGGTACTGGCAACCCATGTGGATACTGGTTTGAGTCCTGGCTGCTCCTCTTCTGATGCAGCTCTCTGCTATGGCCTAGGAAAGCAGTAGAAGATGGCCCAAGTGCTTGGGCTCCTGCACCTGCATGGGAGACCCAGAAGAAGCTTCTGGCTCCTGGCTTGCCATTGGCCCAGCTCTGGCCATTGAGGCTATTTGGGGAGTGAACCAACAAATGGAAGAACTTTCTGTTTCTCTCTCTTTCTTCTGTCTGTAATTCTACCTCTCAAATGAATAAAATCTTTAAAAAAGGTCAGAGAGATCATGGAAGAGAGAGAGAGAGAGAGAGAGAGAGAGAGAGAGAGAGAGAGAGAGAAAGACAGAGAGACAATGAACAAAAAGTCAAAATGCAAAAGATCCCTAACAGAAAAACCTCCCAACAATGGGTGGACCATCCCATCTTTTTATACTATGAGGAGCAGGGCATAGGGGGTGAGGTCTGGAGTGGAACTTAAATGAGTATTCAAAAGGAGGAGAAGCATGGAGTGAGGCTTGAGTGCTGCCCATTTCCGTGGTGGTTTTTGGAAATATCAGAAGTATCGTGGTGTCAATTGCATGATGGGAGGGCTGGCCATAGTAATTTTATTATATTGAGTTAGAGGTCAACAGAAGGACAAATCCTACAGCCTATGGGATATTTCCAGTTCGTGCTGGTTCTAAGTTTACAAGAATGTACAACTTGTGCTCTCTTCTATGAAGAAGGGGGTAAAGGCTTGGGAGTGCACAGAAGATGTGCCTGCATGGAGCAAGACAGGGATGCTTTGTTGGTGCAGAGAAAGGGGAGGGAATTTGGACAGTGCACCAAAAGGGGTTGTAATGTGGGACTGGCCAGGTTCTCAAGCAGTACCAGATAAAACTGACCTGTGGCAGGCCAGTTGCCAGTGCCATTGCACAGCAGGTCACCCTGTGGCTGTCAGCCAGCAGCCTATGCTGCTACATGGAGCCTAGAGCTGTCAACCTCAGCTCCTCCCTGCTGCTTCCCACCTGTGCATTTCATTACCATCTCCTTATACTGTCATATCTGAGCAGCTAACCCTAATAGAGCCTAGAAGACTTGTGGAATATAGCAAAAATCTTTTCTTCTCTCTTCCATGTAGCAGCAGCTGTGGGTTTTGGGAGATTATAACTTGTGCCAAAACTACTCTATCCTGGCATTGTAACACAAAAGCAGCCATAGAGAGAAAGTAAACAAACAAATGCAGTTGAGCTCTTATAAAACTTTACTTACATAAACAGGCAGCCTGGTAAAGGCTGCATTTGCCAACCACTGTTCTAAACCAGTTCTGGTGGAGCAGACATGTGGCAAAGCAGTTAAGACACTGCTTGGGTTATATGCATCCCATATTGGAGTGCCTGGGTTTGAGTCCTGGTGCTGCTTCTGATACTAGTTTCCTGCTGATGTGCACCCAAGGAGGCAGCAGGTAATTGGTCAAGTACTTGGTGACCTGCCACCCATGTAGGAAACCCAAATGGCTTGGGCCTGGCCAAACTCTGTTAGGTTGTTTTGGGCATTTGGGAAGTAAACCAACATATGACTGATCTCTCTCTCTCTCTGTGTCTCCAGCTCTCGCCCTCTGTATGTCTTTCAAATAAGTAAAAAATAAAAACAATCCCTGTAATCCCATACCTGTCACTAATGTTTGATTGAGAAGCTAATTTAGTCTAGGAAGTACTCAAGGAATGTGTGGGCACATGGTACTATGCAACCTGAAGGAATAAAAAGCAAGTTTGCTCAAGGTTTCTGAGAACCATAGTTTAGGTTTTAAAGTAGAACTACAAGAATAGTGTTGTTCTTATCTTTTAAATCATATCATATGTTGCTATGAGGCCGAGAACTGCTGTAGCAACCTCACTATCCACTTGTACTATTTGATCCATGTAATATAAATGAACCAAGATAACTTCAGGGTAATAGATCCAAACCAATATGATTAAGCCAACCATGAGACTCACAGATCCTTAGAAGTTCTATTTCTGAAAGATGTTCACTTTATTTATTGTTGATGCCGATTTTAGTTCAGTTTTCTGTTACTTGCAGTAAGAGATGTACTAACAGATGAATACCTTGGCATCACACATATGTTTATCAGAGTCTCTTGTCTAATACCTCCTTTTTGTTCAGCACCTTAAGGTTGCTGTTTCAGTAACATTCCCTGTCTTGTTTGATCCTGCTTTCTCAAGAATTTTGAATGCTATCTATTGAATAATACATATATACTACAGTCCACGGGAAATCCCAGTTACACAATTCTGTGAACAGTAATAATCTCAGATTCTTTGCCAGGGGCTGAAGGATCTATAGAAGCTGTGTTAGTAATTCTTGCAAGGGGACAGAGGTAGCTACTGAGACATGTGACTCTTATTTCAGTTAGTGGTCAATTCATTTACTCACTGAAAATATGTGCTTTCAAAATTGTTTCTTTCTTCTCCCACTCACATCTCATTTAGCTCACTCATTGTTCCAAAGAAAATATTTGTATATTGTAAGCCAACAAAAGAAAGCAGTGGGGGCCAGGCTTGTGGCATAGTAGGTAAAGCTGCCACCTGTGACTCTGGCATCCCATATGGGCACCGATTTGTATTCTGGCTGCTCTAATTCTCATCCAGATCCCTGCTAATTCACCTGGGAAAAGCAGCAGAAGATGGTCAAGTTTTTTGGCCCCAGCCACCCACATGGGAGATTGGATGAAGCTCCTGGATCCTGGCTTCAGTATATTTTCTCTCTCTAATAGGCCTATTCCTATACTTCCCATATGGACAATTTATAACGCATTATAAGAGATTTTCCCCAGTAAGTCTAATTGCAGATCTCTTCATAATGTAAAATACTTAGTCTTAATAGAACATTTATATTATGCCATATCTATGACTTGAGCATTGTACAGAGCAAAATAATATCGAGCTAGAGAGCCTTCATCAGTAGATAGATTTATTATTACTATATCTACCTCATAAGGTATTTGTGAAAATTAACTGCTTATATAAAATGCACCATTAACAGCACTAGGCATATAGGATTGACTCAATACATGTCATGTGTTTTTATTTTTTATTAACAGTAGTAGAAGCAGCAGCTGTGGTTTGCTTCATAATTTACACATATCATTTAATTTCACCCTTTCAACAACCTTGACAGAAAGCCTCACATATAGTGTGTTTATTTCACATCTTCTTAGAATATCACAGTTTTCAGATACTGCATGAACTTCCTAATTTCATTTTGACAGTCTATCTGTGAGGTAAGCATAATTCACTCTTCAATTAGATGAGGGAACTGAAGCTCAAAGAAACACAATCATTTGCCCAAAACCATACTACTGAGTTTCAGGCTAGAATAGGATACAACTTATTTAAAATTCTTGTCTACATTGTTTGCTTTTTCACCAAGTGGGTGAGCAAGTAATGGAATATTCACAAAAATTGAAACAAATGAGAGTCAGAGAATGAAGAAAGTTACCCATGGAAGAAAAGTTAGATGGTAGCAAGAAAAATAGGATCTATCGTAAGTAATATCAGATATATATATATATATATATATATATATATATATATATATATATATATAGTTTCAGTGTGGCCAGTCATGATCAAAAGAGACTTCTAGATATAACTGAGAGGCAAACCAGCCACCCAGCTTCGCAGTTTGTTTTACGAAATGAGTCACTTATTTTGGCCACAAATAATAACAGCGATATATGTGTCTGTATAAAAAGATCCCAGACAGAAGAAGGGGCAAAGGAAAGTAGAAGAAAAAAGGGAAGAACTGGCGTGTGATAGACTGAATAATATTCCTCACAAAGTCCACATCCCTATGCCCAGACTTTCTGAATGTTTCACTTTGGGTGGTAAAAATGATCTTACAGATATGATTAAGATAAGGATCTTGCCGGCGCCGTGGCTCAACAGGCTAATCCTCCGCCTTGCGGCGCCGGCACACCGGGTTCTAGTCCCGGTCGGGGCACCGGTCCTGTCCCGGTTGCCCCTCTTCCAGGCCAGCTCTCTGCTGTAGCCAGGGAGTGCAGTGGAGGATGGCCCAAGTGCTTGGGTCCTGCACCCCATGGGAAACCAGGATAAGCACCTGGCTCCTGCCATCGGAACAGCGCGGTGCGCCGGCCGCAGCGCGCTACCGCGGCGGCCATTAGAGGGTGAACCAACGGCAAAGGAAGACCTTTCTCTCTGTCTCTCTCTCTCTCACTGTCCACTCTGCCTGTCAAAAAAAAAAAAAAAAAAAAGATAAGGATCTTGATAGAATTCAGCAATAAAGCTTTGGATTTTTCTTTGATGGGAGAATTTTATTGGTAATTACTCATTATTGATCTGTTCAGATTTTTCAGAATAGGTTCTATGTGTCCAAGAAATTACCCATTTATTCTGGATTGCCCAATTTGTTAGTATAGAAAATTTTTTTAAAGATTTATTTGAAAGTCAGAATTACACAGGGAGAGAAGGAGAGGCAGAGAGAGAGGTCTTCCATCTGCTGGTTCATTCCCTAGATGACAGAAACGGCCAGAGCTGTGCCGATCCAAAGCCAGGAGCCAGGAGCTGCCTCCAGGTCTCCCACACTGGTGCAGAGGCCCAAGGACTTGCCCAGGCCACAACAGAGAGCTGGATCAGAAGTGAAACAGCCAAGGTTCAAACTGGCACCCAAATGGGATGGCAGCACTGCGGGCAACGGCTTTACCTGCTACACCACAGCACAGGCCCAGTATATAAATGTTTACAGTAGTCTCTGATGATCCTTTGTATTTCTATAGTATTACTTGTACTTGTCTCCTTTTTTCATTTCTGATTTTATTTGAACCTTCTCTCTTTTATTTATATTAGCCCAGCTAAAGATATATCAAGTTTCATAAGGATAAGGATTTTCAGATATGGAAATAATGTTTTGTTATCTAAATGGGCCTAACAGAATCACAAGGATTATTACCAGAGGAAAGAAGACATGGAGACAGAAAATACAAGGAAGGAGGCAAAGATCAGAGAGTAGAGAAGATGCTTTGCTGTGGCTTGAAGTGGAGCAGGGGGGCACAGTGAGGGAAGGTGGGTCATACATTTCCCAAAGCCTTGAAAAATCAAGGACAACATTCTCCCCCAGACACTCTCAAAGAAAAACAAAGACACCTTGATTTGGACCAGTGAAAGTGATGCCAGAATTCTGAAAGAAAAACTGTAAGACAGTAAATTTATGTTGCCTTGAGCCAAAAACCCTGTGGTAATTTGTTAGAGCAACAGTGGGAAATAAAACATAGGGGAATTCAAGAAATGGAGAGCACGAAGGATATGTAGGAAAGAGGAGGCAAGAAAAGCCAAGAGAGATTAAGGAACTGGGTGTCAGTGGCCTTGGTCAACAAACTATGGTAAATTACACAAAAATGAGAATTTGTACTTATTATCATTTCTCAGAAAAACATATGGCTACAAGTGTAAGAGAAAAGGAAACAGGGTTTACTGAAAATTATTTACATTTACATTTGTTAAATAGTTACCACAAATTTGTTGTTAGTCTTTGGGATAGTAAATACCATTCTCAATTTTATAGATGAGAAATTTGTGTTTCAGAATATTAAGAACAATGGAATCAAAATTCAAAAGTAGACTCTGAAATGGCAAATTAAAGTATCTGCAAACAGGAAAGTAGAAAGATGAACAGGAGATCTAAAGCAGGAGAGGAGAGGAGAGAGAGAGTGTGTGTTACTGACTTGCTTTCCTGAATATTGAAAAAATAGTTAAATTTCTGACCTTGTGGATGTACAATGACTTCAATTTATGGCAGGCTGTTTGGCTAGCACTGATCCTATTTCACAGGCAGCATCTTTTTAGACTCACTTCCAAACTCCCAATACCGTTGCTTTCCACAGCTTCTTCATTTGCTTCTCTTTATAAATGTCTTCATCAGGCACAGAAAAGTCAACCTGACTTAGACCCTATTTTTATCTTTCTAGAATAACTGAAGTGATCTGCATTCTACTATTTACTTTAGCTTCTTTCTAGATCCTTGGTGGTTTTTTTTTTTTTTTCTGTCATTCATGCTCATTGAGAACTTTTCTCTTTGACAAACCTCCCCTTTATTTTTTTCCTCTCTTTCAATAGTTGTGTGCTGAATTCTTACCATGTGCCCTATAATGGGAAAGGGGATGGAGCAAGACCTGTCTCCTACACTAATAGGAATAGCAGGCAGTTAAGCAATCTTCTAAAATCATGGGGGAGGCCAGTGGCTGTGAAATGCTCAGGAAAGATTAAGGGTCCATTGAGGCCTATTCAGCTAACATGGAGAGTCAGCAATGTTTCCAGGATGGGCGCACTGTACTCTGGAGATTTGGTGAAGTTGGCAAACAATTTTTTTAAGAGTGCATTTCCCTGTACAATTCTAGGCTAGAGCTGGTCAATGGGAGATCTGCAGAAGATCTGGATGACAGAAGTGAATCTGTGTCCACTGCCTTTGGAAGGTTTTTAAAAAATATTTTATTTATTTATTTGAGAGACAGAGTTACAGACAGAGAGGGAGAGACAGAGAGAAAGATCTTTCAGTCACTTGTTCATTCCTCAAATGGCCGCAATGGCTGGGGCTGGGTAGACCCAAAGCCAGGAGCCAAGGGTAATTTCTGGGTTTCCCACATGAGTGCAGGGGCCCAAGTATTTGGGCTATCTTCCTCTGCATTTCCAGGTCATTAGCAGAGAGCTGGATCAGAAGAGGAGCAGGTAGGACGTGATCCAGCCCCATGAGGGATGACACAAGCAGAGACTTAGCCTACTATGCCAAAGCGCGGATCCCTTGGAAGGTTTTGAAATCAGTTATAAGAATGAGCAGATGAAGCTGATGAGCTCTTGCTCTTCTCCAGTGTCTGTCCAACTCATCTTCTTGAACACTGCTTGTACAGCTGAACATAAGCTCCGGCCCCCCTACCTGCTTGGGAGCAGACCAGAGAAATGGGAGCTCCCAGATAATGAGGACAACAAATCTCAAAGTAATTTTAGAATTAAGCATATCCCATTCTGGCCAAGCAGTGGAGGGTATCAGACTAAAGAAAAGACTAAAATTTGGCCTCCTTGAGTCAACTTTAGTCTCATATTTGGAGCTTGGGAGAGATTAGCTGTAAGACAGTAAACAAAAGTGTCATTTTGTGTCATTTAAAATAAAAGGCTTTGCTTTAATGGGGAGAGTCTTCTAGGCAGTATTTAGTCTAAACTTCATTCATTGTAGCTGAAACCAATGCTTTTGGTGTATTCATAGGGAATACTCATAAGATTTTCCTGAAAATTATAGCTAGAAGACATCAGTGAAGCTTCCTGATATTCAGGAAGAAATGAACTTCATAGTGATCCAAAAATTACACAGCTATGGGCAATTAATAGCAATTAGAAGACATTGTTTTAACCAAAGAAGTAGCAACATAATTGAGAATATGATGCTGAAAAAGGCAGTCTCTGTACTTTTTATAGGTGATGAACGCTTGATATTTACCTAGTGCTTTCCCTGCCTCAGATCCTGTTCTACGTGGATTAATGGCATGAATTCATTGGATTGTCATGGAATCTTATGGGACAGGTTACATTGTTACTTGTGTTTTACAGATGAAGAAACTGAGTCAGACAGATTAAATCACTTGATTTGGCTCAGGTGAGTGAATGGCAGAGACAGGATTCAAACCCAAGTCACTTTGCTCTGCCCTGGCCTTACCTGATATATCTGCAGCATGTCCTGGTTTAAAACATAGAAACCTTAACAGCTACAAAGACCTTGAAATCCTCAGTAACTGATATGTTACGACTGATACTTGGAAGTGACCAGTCTGATATGGAATATCTTGAAATGGGAGACATTATAGGATTAAGAATATGACAACAGAAATTAAGGTGTCATCCAGATCAGGGCTAAAATGGGGAATGGAGTGAGGGAAAGAGAGAGAGAGAGAGAGAGCGAGAGAGAGAGAGAGAGAGCAAGAGAGAGAGAGAGCAAGAGAATGGGTACACAACTAGACCATACACTCTGAGCTTAGGAATTTTCTATTGAGTAGGCCTAACTGAGGAAGGATGGTAATCATATGGGATACTACTGTGACAGTACCCATAGCAGACTACTACTAAGAAACACAGCCCCTTTCTGGCAGGTGTACCGCCCAAATGTTTTTTGTTACCTGTTTCTCAGGAAGATTTCTCCCAGAGACAAGAAAGTTCTTCCACCTCCACCAATAAGTGTCTGCCTAGCGTGGTCGGGGGTCATCAGGCCTGCAGGCCATATAAAGTGTACAAAATTGTTAGAAATCTGTTCTCTTTATATTAATAAAAATTTTTGAAAATTGTTAAAAAAAGGATCTTGGAAAGCAACACCATAAAACCAACTATTTTAAATGTCACTTTCATTGTAACTGACTTTATTGTAGCAAACTGTCCTTTTCTATTTTTTTGCTGAATGATAATTTGTTCTCACGAACTAAACAATAATGTCAGCTACTAACTTTTTAAAATTATTTATTTTGCCTCAGGCAGTAGGATGTGCATTTTACAGACATTATCTCATATCATCATTTTAATGCTCTTGTGGTATTATCCTCAACTTCAATATTAGAAAACTGAAATTCGGAGGAATTAAATGACCCATCACAGTGATGTGGTCAGAATAGCTTCTGAGCCTGAATCGGAGCTCAGCCCACTCACTCCAAAGTAGTGGCTGTGCTCACTAGAGTCCTTCCATCCCTATAAAGAAGTGTGTTAACCAAAGTATCATTTTACTTGGAAAGTGCTATAATTGGATAATTACTGGGCATGTCACAATATCAGTATTGGAGGACATTATTTATAAAGCATATTTCAGGTATTTCTTCTTGGTTGTTTTTACTATATTCAAGTATTTATAAATGTTTTACTGAAGAAAGCATTGGAATACTTTCAGGGATATCCCCATAATAATATTGTAGTTGCTCATTTGTGTTTTGTTATTTTCTTGAGTGGGGGCAATCTTATCTACCAGACACAGGGCTGCATTTCCAAATGGCTATAGTTTTGATATATATCAATAAGGATCAAGATGCTCAGATGCATGTGCTCCTATTACTAAATTCACAAAGGGATGTGCCTGTTACAAAATCAAGAGTGACTAATTGAATACTTTGAAAAAATGAGTACTATATGTGTTAAAATCAGAAAAGTCTATTTTAATTTTAAAAATAAATTATGTCCATACTTATCCTGAAATTATATAATATTGTTTGTCTTAACACTACCTGTGGTAGTATATCTGGAAAAATTAGAGCCTTTTCCTTTATTTTAAGACAAATAGAGAAAGAGAGAGAGAGAGAGATCTTTTACCTGCTGGTTCACTCCCCAAATGACCACAATGACCAGGGCTGGGCCAGATGGAAGCCAGGAGGCAGGAGCTGCTTCTGGCTATCCCACTTTGAGTATAGGGGTCCAAACACTAGGGCCATCTTCAACTGCTCTCCCAGGTGCATTAACAGGGAGCTGGATGGGAAATGGAGCAGCCGGGACTCGAACCATCTGGTGCCCACATGGGATGCTCTGTCCCAAGTGGTGGCTTTATCCACTGCACCACAAGACTGGCCCCAGAACCTTTTTCAAATAATAAAGTTAGCCTTTTAGAGTAAATGTTTGCTTGAGATTGTTTTTATTATTTACATGTTCACAATAAATATTCCTATAAGAGCTTCATTAAAAAGAAAACATTTCTATGGAGATATTTACTGTACTAATTTGTAAGAATTCCTACAGTTATTGAAAAAATTCATCATACGTCCAGAATGTCAGACCTTTAAACATCATCACTGTAGTCATCATGAAAATGGCTCAAAAGCAAATGCCATGCGGGGATGTATTAAACAGATAAACCGGAACTGAAATGTGCCTTCTGTTTATAATGCAGCTAGTCAAGCCCAATTTTAGTCGTATAATATTTTAAATTAAAGATTTAAAAATATATCTTACCAAATTTAAAAACAATAATCCAGGTCTCAGGGATCCCTTATTTTTCTTTCCTGAGACTTTTCTCTGGCTTTTCTGTCCAGACTAAATTTGTTTCATTTTTAATAAAAAAAATGTTTAGGGTGAACAAATTTCGTGTATTTTATGGATAGAAATTTAGAAGCATAGTGATACTTCCCACTCTACTTTCCCTTCTGCCCAACTCCCACCCTCCCTTCTCCTTCCTTTCCCATTCCTTTCTTTAATTTTCACAGTCTATTTTATAATCATAAGATTAACATTACATTAAGTAAAGAATTTAACAAATAGTAAGAAGAAAATCTTAGGGCCAGCACTGCACATAGTAGGCTAAGCCTCTGCCTGTAGTGCCAGCATCCATATGGACAGCAGTTCATGTCCCAGCTGCTCCTCTACTTATGGCCTGGAAAGGCAGTGCAAGATGATCCAAGTGCTTGAAGACCTGTGGGAGACCGGGGAGAAGCTCCTGGCTCCTGGCTTTGGATCAGCTCAGCTCCAACCATTGTGGCCATTTAGGGAGTGAACCAGCAAATGGTTCCAAATGTCTATCCATTATACTTATCCTGAAATTATATAATATTGTTTGTCTTAACACTACCTATGGTAGTATATCTGGAAAAATTAGAGCCTTTTCCTTTATTTTAAGACAAATAGAGAAAGAGAGAGAGAGAGAGAGAGAGAGAGAGAGAGAGAGAGAGAGAGAGATCTTCTACTTGCTGGTTCACTCCCCAAATGACCTTAATGGAAGACCATTCTCTCTGTCTCTCTCTCTGTCTCTGTCTCTCTCTCTGTCTCTGTCTTTCTCTCTCTGTAACACTGCCTCTAAAATAAATAAATAAAATCCTTATTAAAAAAGAAGAAATTCTTATTCCTAACTTGCTGCTTCTGAGCTGTGATACTCTTATTTGAGTTTTTTAATATCACATATTTTTAAAAAGATACCCACCGCCGGTTGGAGTCCCAGCTGCTACTCTTCTGATCCAGCTCTCTGCTATGGCCTGGGATAGCAGTAGAAGATGACCCAAGTCCTTGGGCCCCTGCACCCATGTGGGAGACCAGAAAGAAGCTCGCTCTCTCTCTCTCTCTCTCTCTCTCTGCGCCTCTCCTTCTCTCCCTGTGTAACTCTGACTTTCAAGGAAAATGAATAAAAAAATCTTTAAAAAAATGATGCCCACAAAATTGCAGCAGCAAAAGGATAACTCAAACAAGAACATAACACAGTTGCCCCGGTATTCTGGCGAAGCCAATTCTTAAATGGATGTAGACTCAAATCAGAAGTTGGTTATTGTAAGGGAAAAGAAAGTTGAAAAACAGCATAACAATACTGTGAGATTTTTCAGTCTGGTGTTTGTGTATGAAAAAGCTGGCATTGTCTGTATGTGCTTTTTGTTTAGGCCAAATGAAAATTGTGTTCTTTCCTTCAAAATGCAATTCCTCAGTCCTGCATTTTTTGCAATTGAATTTTATACCATTCATAGCATTATGTTGTGTTTGTATCCTGAAAATGTTAAAATGCTTTTATAACCATATTTATGTACATTTTATCCCATTTGTTCAAAATTTAGTCTGGAACCATACACTGGGTTTAATATGTGCTATCTAAAAATTAAGCCAAATGATTTTGAAAAAATCATTTTTATGTTTAGTTGATTTCACCTGAGAGTCCAAACATGATGCAAGTTTGTTGTTAGTCTGTTTGTCAAAGCATGTCATTGCATAGTCTGATTGCCTCTCGACAGGCTGTAAAAATGTAGCTTCCAGAGCCACATTCTGCAATTCTTTCTCAACAACCCCTCCCTACTGTCTACCACCAGCATAAAGCAGTGATCAGAACTAGACTGATTCAACTTAGATGAGATGTGAGACTAAATGTGAAAAAGACCACATCTTCAAAACAAATTTCCTAACAAGTGGTACTCGATAGGATTTGAACTTGATCCAGAAGTTTGTGATGTATACAAATGCACTACCACACATTTAAAATTCATTGTACCTTTTCAGTAAGAACTTTAAATTTGACAGAGTGTTTCCAGTGTCCTAGAAAACAATCTCATTCCCTCTCCTAGCTACTACTTTCTCCCTTTGTGTAACAAATATACAAGTGAGCTTCCAAAAGTTCATGAAAATGCATATTATTATAAAACTATGCCTTGATTTTAAAGGCTTTTAGCCTGTAAATACTTATGTTTTAATTCTATATTTTTTCACAAACTTTTGGGAGTATCCTCATACTGATTTCTAACATCCTAGATTGGTGTTTTCTATTTTTAAAACTCATACAAATAGAACTCTGTAGTATATACTGTACTTTTTGCCACGCTTTTTGAATTTTGCCCATGGCTTATATGGAGCAATTGTTTGTTCATTATCATTGCATTGTGCTGAATGAACATAGCCCCAATCAAATGTTTTCTTGTTTGTAGGAGTGTCCTTTGTTTCTGCTTTTAACTTTTACAAGTAGTGCTTCTTGTCTTTTGGTAAGCATGTATATATGATTTTATTGAATACATATCAAAGAACAGAACTCTAGAATCATGGATTCAGGTTTACAATATAGGGCTAAATAATTTACCGTATTGCTTTTATCAATTTACATCCCCACCAGCAGAGTATGAGAGTTCTAGTTTCTTCATATCTTCACTGTGTGGCTTTCATTCTTACCATCTGGTGAGCATTTATTGGTAAGATAAGCAATATATTTTATTATGCTAATTGGTCCTTTATTCCATTTTTGTTTTTCCTAAAGAAGCTGCTCAAGTTTTGTCCATTTTTAAATTGGATTTTTTCCCACAGAATTTTTAAAGAGTAATTTTAGCCTCCAAAAAAATTGAGTGGAAAATAGAAAAAATTGCCATATGCCTCCTCTCCCACACAGCCTCAACATCAGCACAATTGTGCACTTGAACTGTACAATTGTTACAGTTGATAACTGATACTGATGTATTATTATCATGAAAAATCCAAAGTTTATGTTAAGGTTCACTCTTGGTTTTGTACATTCTATGGATTTTGATAAGTGTGTAACATATTCCCATTTTTACAGTGTCAGAAAATTACCCTTTCCTAAAGATCTTTTGTGCTGTCTCTATTCATCATTTCCTATCACCCAAGCGCTGGCAATGACTGATGTTTTTGGTTTCCCTGCTGCTTTGCCTTTTCCAGGATAGCGTATGGTTGGACTCTCTCACTTCATTTCATTTAATAGTATGTGAGAGGCTGGTGCCATGGCACACTTGGCTAATCCTCTGCCTGCGGCTCTGGCACCCCAGGTTCTAGTCCCAGTTGGGGCGCTGGATTCTGTCCCAGTTGCTCCTCTTCCAGTCCAGCTCTCTACTGTGGCACGGGAGGGCGGTGGAGGATGGCCTAAGTGCTTGGGCCCTTGCACCCCCATGGGAGACCAGGAGGAAGCACCTGGCTCCTGGCTCGGATTGACACAGTGCTAGCCATAGCGGCCATTTGGGGGTGAACCAACGGAAGGAAGACCTTTCTCTCTATCTCTCTCTCTCTCACTGTCTAAATATGCCTGTCAAAGAAAAAAAAATAGTATATGAGAGGTTTCATGTAAAGGCACATGTTGAAAAAAATATAAATAGATATAAAAAATTTTGTACCAAAATAAACATATCTTTTAATTTCATTTTCTATTTGCTTTTTGAACGATTTTCACTTTTCTTTTCAGGTTGACTTTGTTTACTTAGTAATAGTCATTTAAGGTTTCTCAATACCTTTCTGTGGTTTGATAGCTCAAGTCTTAAAATTCTGAATAACACTCCACTGTATTGATTTATCAATATTTATTACCCACCCACAAAAATGAAAGCTCCTTTAGGTCTACTAGCAGTGATAAATTTATTAGTTATTTAACAATGGTTTCTTGGATGGTTTTGCCAGTAGTACTGTTTTGTAAGTCATTACCAAAACCACAGTCCCCTTGATGTTATCCTATTTCATGCTCTAGAAGTTCTATATTTTACATTTTGGTCTGTTATCCATTCTGAGTTAATTTTTGTGATGGGAGTCAACTTGGTGTCTACCTTCATTTTTTTACACATGGCCAGCAGTTATCCCAGCACCATTTGTTAAAGACTATACTTTCAGGGATTTTCAGATGGCAAGTTAAGGAACTACATACTGCACTAAGCTAGGGATGAATGGTTCAAAAAAAAGTGTAGGAAGTGCACTCTCAGGGAAGAATTGAAGAAAAAATTACATTGGAAATCGTGCAAGAGGAAGGGGAATGCTGTGGACCTGTGTGGCTGGTGTGGATGCACAGCACGAACACAGATACACCACACAACTGTAGCAGCCAAGAGCCAGAACAGGCAGCAGCTTGGAGAGGGGGTGAGACCAGACTGCAACAACCCATGGTCATATAGCCAGAGGGAAATCTTGGCATGAGCCTGGACTGGAGCCCTTGGGGCTAGCAGTTGCTAGCAGTTGCATGCAAACCCAGTGGAACTAGAAGGGGCATGTTTATCTCACCCCAGCCTCCCCACAACAAGACCTGCTGCCTGGCTGAGAAAGGGTGGGCACCATTCTGGGTTTGGGTGGCAGTTGCAGAAGCTTTTGTGAGCACACAGCAACTGGCTGAAACAGGATGCTATCTTCATGGCATTACTGGTGGCAGTGGCAAGGAGAGAGCAACATGCAGCCAGTGGCTCTTTTGTACCCGTGCGATCCAGAGAATTTAGTGGAGGGAAAAATCCACAATCCAAACTGACTTTGAGCCTGGCTGGGACGAGAGACAGGTGTCTGGGCTTCCTCAGAGGGCTGTGAGGTGCCTCTAGCCTCCAGCATATCGTAGGCTCCCAGAAGCAAGACACCTAACTGGAGCTGGCTTGGGAGCATCTGCCTTTCTGTTGACTGGACAGGCTGGCAGGAGAAAAGCCTCTGCACCCAGAGTCTGTGGGAGCCATGTATGCTAAGACTGTGGGACTTAGTGGTTACATGAGAGGATGCAGGATGTAGCTGAGTTTCTGAACAATGACTGGGTATGGCTCCACTCGGAGCTCCTTGGTTGCCTGGGGTTGGTCATTGCAGTGGGAACCAAGCTCACAATGAGGATTGTGCAGATCATTTGTGTAGTACGTATGGTGGCACAGATATGTGCTGAACACACTGTGGGCTAACACCCTGCCATGGCTCAGCTTGGAGGAGAGGAGGTGAGGGGGTGATCACATCAACAGACATGACTATTCCCCTCCTTCTGTTAACAAGAGAAGACCTACCAAGCCCAACTTGAATATTACCCTGAAAACTCACCCCTCCCTGGAGTATTCAGCAGAGTTCCCTGCCCACGCCCACCACACACCTCTTGGTATTCATTGAATGTGCAGCTATTCCACTAAGCCACAGAGTCATAGCTCAAAGATAAAAGCCATCAGAGGAAAAAAATAATTAACTCCACAAATGGCTAAAAATAAATGCAGAAATTAAAGAAACAAAAATAAGGAACACATCACCCACCCCACCCCCCAAAAAGGAATACAACATTCAATACTAGAATGTGAAGATGACATGATTGATGCAATGTTAGAAATGGAATTCAAAAAATTAATCATAGGATTACTCAAAAGCAATCAGAAGCAAACTCACAAACTAAAGAAAACCATACATACTACAGGGTAGTTAAAACAGCCTGATACAAGCACAAAAACAGACATGAAGACCAATGGAACAGAATAGAATTTCCAGAAATCAGTGTACACACCTACAACCAACTTATCTTTGACAAAGGATAAAATCAACCCCTGAATCAAGGATAGTCTCTTCAATAAATGGTGCCGGGAAAAATGAATCTCCACTGGCAGAAGTATGAAACTAGACCCCTACATTACATCTTAAACAAAAATCCATTCAAAATGCATGAAAGATCTAAATCTATGAACTAATACATCAAATCATTAGAGAACATTTGGGAAACTCTGCAAGACATTTTCATAGGCAAAGACTTCTTGCGAAAGAACTCAGAAGCACAGGCAATCAAAGCCAAAATCGACAAATGGGATTACATCTAGCTGAGAGGCTTCTGCACTTCTGCAAATGAAACACTCAGCAAAGTGAAGTGCAACTGGCCAAATGGGAGAAAATATTTGCAAACTATACAAATGATAAAGGGTTAGCATCCAGAATCTACAAAGAGCTCAAGAATTTCAAAAATAACAAAACAAACAATTCATTCAAGAAATGGGCAAATGACTTTAACAGGCATTTTTTAAGAGAAGAAATTCAGGTGGCCAAAAGACACTTGGAAAAAATTCTCAGGATCTCTATACAGGGAAATGCAAATCAAAACCACAATGAGGTTTCATCTCACTGCTGTTAGAATGGCTCTCATACAGAAATCAACAAACAACAAATGCTGGTGACGATGTGGGGAAAATTGTACCCTAATGCACTGTTGGTGGAATGTAAACGGGTGCTGCCACTGTGGAAGACAGTATGGAGGTACCTCAGAAATCTGAATATAGACCTACCATGTGATCCAGCCATCCCACTACTGGGAATTCATTCAAACCAAAAGAAATCATCATCTGAAATCGTTATCTGTACCCCCACATACATTGCAGCACAATTCACAGTAACCAAGATATAGAATCAACCCAGATGTCCATCAACTGTTGACTGGATAAAGAAATTATGGTATATATACACTATGGAGTACTACTCAGCTGTAAAAAAAAAAAATGAAATCCCATCTTTTGCAGCAAAGTAGATGTAACTGGAAACCATTATACTTAGTGAAATAAGCCAGTCCCAAAAATACAGATATCATCTGTTTTCCCCGATCTGAGGTAACTAATAGAGTACCTAAAATGAAAAGTATTGGAGTGAAATGGACATTTTGAAATTCAATGATTGTTTACAAGCCTTGTCTCTTCCACTGAGGGACAGTCTTTTTTTTTTTTTTTCTTCATACTATTTGTTGAACTCATTTATGTAGTGTAGGGTTAACTTTTAACTTTACTATCATTAATTGAACTCAAAATAGATCTTTCTAAATATTAAGAGTGGGAATTGGAGAGGGAATAAGAAGAAGTTTGGAGCCTGTGTAGGGTGGAGAAAAGTATCACTATATTCCTAAAGCTGTATACATGAAATATATGAAACTTGTATGACTTAAATAAAATTTAAAAAATACAAATAATTCATTGGGCAAATTATGAACAAAAAGAGTATACTTTCTGCTGTGAATTAATTTTGTAATTTTTTTTTTTGACAGGCAGAGTAGACAGTGAGAGAGAGAGAGACAGAGAGAAAGGTCTTCCTTTGTGCCGTTGGTTCACCCTCCAATGGCCGCCGCGGCCTGCGCGCTGCGGCTGGCACACCGCGATGATCCGAAGGCAGGAGCCAGGTGCTTCTCCTGGTCTCCCATGGGGTGCAGGGCCCAAGCACTTGGGCCATCCTCCACTGTACTCCCGGGCCACAGCAGAGAGCTGGCCTGGAAGAGGGGCAACTGGGACAGAATCCGGCGCCCCAACCGGGACTAGAACCCGGTGTGCCGGCGCCGCTAGGTGGAGGATTAGCCTGTTGAGCCACGGTGCCGGACAAATTTTGTAATTTCTTAAGGATAAATAGGCTATATTTATATGGGTTGCTTTCTGGGTTTTCTGTTATAAATTTATTTAATTAAGTAAAGTTAAATTTTCTTCTACTTATTGACTGCCAGAGTATACATACATTCCAGGTAATAGTTCTTTGTCTGATACACAGATGAAAAAGATCTCTTCATCTATGCCTGATTGTTTCATTTTCTTAATGTTACCTTTTAATGAACAGCAGTTATAAATATAATGAAGTTCATTTTGTCAATGTTGTTTATGATTATTGCATCTAGATTCCAATTAAAGGAAATTTTGACTGTAACAATTTTATGAATAGGTTTTACTATGTTTAATTCTGATTTATTATTTTACGGTTTACTTTACTATCCACATTCCACCTAGAATTATTGTATATCATCTGTGTTTCATGTGGTAGAATTTTTTCACTTTAAAATATTGACATCCACACCAAAAAAATCAATTTTTTTCTTTTTAAGATTTTATTTATTTATTATTTGAGAGAGAGAGTTACAGAGAGAGGGAGAGACAGACAGAAATGTATTCCACCCACAGGTTCTCTCCCTAAATAGCTGCAACAGCCAGAGCTGTGCTGATCCAAAGCCAGGATCCATGAGCATGCAGGAGCCCAAGCATTTGGACCATCTTCTACTGCTTTCACTGGCTATAGCAGAGAGCTGGATCAGAAGAGGAGCTGTTGGGACATGAACTGGTGCCCATATGGGATGCTGGCACCACAGGCAGAGTCTTAGCCTACTATGCCACAGTGCTGGCCCCGGAAGCAATTTTCAAAGTGAAGAGAAACCAACAGAATTGGAGAAAATATTTGCAAATCCTATGTATATCTGATAAGAAATCAACATCCCCAAATATATAACACATTCAAGCACTTGATTACAAAATGGTCAAAGGACCTGAACAAAACTTCTTTTACAGAAACAAGCTAGTTTTCGACAGGTGTATGAAAAGATGTCCAGCATTACTAATTATCAGCGAAATGCAAATTAAAGCTGCAATGAAATATTACCTCAAATCTGTTACAATAACTTTTATAAAAAGATAAAAATAACTAATGTTGATGATGCAGAAAAAAGAATTTTGCACAGTGTTAGTGGAAATGTAAATTAGAACAACTACTATAGAAACAGTTCAGAGTTTTCTCAAAAAACTAAAATTAGAACTACCATATGATCAGGTTATTGCATTTCTGACTATATATCCAAAGGAATTCAAATCAGTGTGACCCAAATTTGTAGTAAATTCTATAGCAGTTTTGAAATTCAGCTGCTATAATAAATTACTGGTAATTTTTAATATTGAGTATGAAACATGTGCAGTAGGAAATGAAATAACATTGCACTTTGTAAGTATTGCATTCTAAGTGAAAAATGCAAGGTCTTAAATAAAAATAATTAAAATAGGAAAAAAGAAATCGAAAAATTAAAGGAATATCAACATTATTCATAATAGCCATGATATGGAATCAAACTAGATATCCACCAACAGATGAATGGTTGAAGAAAATGTAGTACATATACAAAATGAAATAGTACACAGCCTTTAGAAAGAAGGAAATCATACAGCTTGCGCTATGGCACAGCAGGTTAAAACCCCGGGCATGCAGTGTCGGCATCCCATATGGGCACCAGTTCTTGTCCTGGCTGCTCCTCTTCTGATCCAGCTCTCTGCTATGGCCTGGGAAAGCAGTATAAGATGGCCCAAGTGCTTGGACCCTTTTACCCATGTGGGAGACCAGGAAGAAGCTCCTAGCTCCTGGCTTCGGATCAAGCGCAGCTCTGGCTGTTGGCGGCAAATTGGGGAATGAACCAATGGAATGGAAGACCTCTCTCTCTCTCTCTCTCTCTCTCTCTCTGGCTCTACCTCTCTCTGAGCTCTTTCAAAGAAATAAAATAAATATTTTGTTTTTAAAAAAAAGGAAAGGAATTATGTCATTTCTGACAACATGAGTGAGCCTTGAGAACATTATATTATATGTAGCAAATCAAGCACAGAAAGACAAATGTCACAATATCTGACTTACAAAAGTTGAAATTGTAGGAGCAGAGAGCAGAGCATAGGTTATCAGAGGCTGTGGGACAGGTTGAGAGGAGAGAGAGTTACTGTTCAAAAGCAAAAATTTCCAATAGATAAAAGTAGTCAGTTTTGAGATTTATTACACATTAGGTAGACTATAGCGAATATTTTTGTATTATATATTACAAAATAACTAAGAGAGTAAATTTCAAATGTCTTAATGCAATAAAATGACAGCCAAGGTGATGGAAATGTTAATTAGCTAGATTTAATCATTCTATATTGTATACATGTACAGAAATATCACATTGTACTAAATAAATGTTTATAATTATTGACAAGTAAAGAAATAAAGTATTAATAATTGTTCAAGTACCGTTTATTGAAAATTCATCTTTTCTTCATTTTGTATAAGTGCCATGAATTAAGGGACTGTAAATGTTGACTGCTTATCTTCTGTGTTTCCATATAAATTATAGTTTCAGTGTACCAACTTACCCATATCCAGGGAACTATGGGAATTTTATGGATTCTATAGAATTTGGGTATAAGTTATATCTGTATAATAGTGCCTAGCCTAAATGGTGGATAGAGTATATTTTTCAACTTATGTCTTCTTATTTTTCCCAATAATATTTTGTAATTTTCATTGTATTTTTAAATCTTTAATATCTTTGGTTAGTTTTTAGCTGTAAAACTATTATGATTTTGATGTAACTTTAAATGGCATCTTGATAAATATTATGTTCTAATTATTTCCTGTTGGTTCTAGCAATAAAGTTGATTTTTGTATATTTATCTTCTAAACAACAACCCTGCTAAAATTCACCCATGAACTCTAATTATATGTAGATTCTTTTAGGTTTGTTATACCTACAATCTTGTTATCAGTGAATGATGACAGTTTTTCTTACCTCCTCCCCATTCTTAATTGTTTATTTTTTCTTGATATATTGCATTGATCAAGTTCTCCATTGCATTGTTGAATGGGGTTTATCAGTAATCTGTACTGTTCCAGCCAAAAGGTGAAGCTAAGAGTTGAACTTAGGAAGTTTGTCCCCAAACTTCATGTTTCAATATCACTCTATAATTTTATCAAATATTCTAATATTCATCTCTGGGGATAATTTTTGAAAATACTATGAGGGGGTCAGTGCCATTGCACAGTGGGTTGATCCTCCGCCTGTGGTGCCATCATCCTATATGGGCGCCAGTCTGGTCCTGGCTGCTCGTCTTCCAATCCATCTCTCTAGTATGGCCTGGGAAAACAGCAGAGGATCGCCCAAGTGCTTGGGTCCCTGCATACTCATGAGAGACCTGGAAGAAATACCTGGCTCCTGACTTCAGATCAGCGCAGCTCTGGCCGTTGCAACCATTTGGGGAGTGAACTAACAAAAGGAAGACCTTTCTCTCTGTCTCTCCCTCTCACTGTCTGTAACTCTACCTCTCAAATAAATAAAAATCTTTTTTTTTTAAAAAAGAAAGAAAAGAAAATGGTACTAAGGTCTCCAGTTACAGAGAGCGTAAAGGAGAGATAATGCCAAATAGTGCCCCTCTGATCAATTACCATTCATGCTGATATCTCCACAAAGTGATCATCCCTGGAGCGAGCTCCAGTGGGTGACTTTGGCATAGTGAAGTCTATTCATCAACTCTTTTGCCATCCCAGGCCTCTTTCCTTCACCCTCTCTCCCAACAGGTATCCGATCAGCACAGCAGTCAAACTGCTCTCTCCACTTCCTCCTGCTTCCTTTCCCAATACATCTTTTCGACTTCTAACTCAGGTATTTGCTGAGCAAATCCAAACTTCTGAGAGAGTTTTGATCTAATAAACACATTAGTTTTTGATCTAATAAAATTTTTAAAATGAAGAGATTCTGACAATGAAAGTGTCAGGAGGCCTCTGGGGCTCTGGAGTCTGTGAGAGGCTGGTTTGAAAATGCTTCTTCCTGAGTGGGTGTCTCTTTGGGATCCTGCAGGTCTTTGGCTTTCTTTTTGTTCTACCACTGTCCTTCAATTTGGCGCTTTTTCCTTAGAAGACAGTTTGAATTCTGTAATGCTCGTGGATCCTATGTGTGCCTACCCTCCTGTCATGACTCAGGTGAAAGAGGGAAGGAAATGTACCCTTCAGCCTTACTCAGGCCACTCCACTGCTATCAGAACAGCGACACCAGGAACATTCTTTCCTTTCTCAGTCAGCTGCAGTGCTTCTAATGAGCATCTCTCTAGGAATTAAACATCTGGTAGAGGTGCGAGCGAGTGATGAATCTCCAAAGAGAAATCAGGCATTTAAAGAAATAATAACTCTGTCAGCAAATATATGGTTTATTTCCATCACTACAAAGGTAGAACACCCAACAACAGTAAACCTCATGTGGATTTGTGTATAAAGATGACAGGCAGGTTTCATCTTCCTGTCCTTCATACCCAAAGAAAAGAGTACCCTCCATCGGAGCACCACAAAGGCTAAGCACAAATGCTCATCCATGGAACCAAGGCATCTTTATTTACTGCTTCTATTGCTCCAATTATGCAATGGCCTAGTTCTAGTGGAAGGGGCATGGAACTTGGAAAGAAGATAAAACAGTATGAATCCCAGTGTCTTTAATCTCGACTGGGTGCCATTACCAAGACACTTTTCTGGGGATCAAATTTCTTAACCACAGTACCAGAGTAATAAAGCACACATTGCACAATGGTTGTGAGGAGTAAAGGAACCTGGGTTCCTTTAAGAGGCCCCCTTAAAATGCCCATTTTGTCTTCTACCTACACCTATGCTGACTCTTTTTCCTTGTTAAGCCGGACTTGGATTCACTCACTGAATGTTACCACCATCATATGTTCAACATATCCAGAATCTAGTTTATTTCCACCACTTAACCTGCTTCCAATATGTTATCCGTGTGTTCATTTTAAGCCTTAACCCTATGTTGACTTTTCTTCCCTTTCTGCCAGTCTTCTTGTCCCACCTTATGCTTTCCTCACTTTTCATCCCCATTATAGTGTTAACCCCCTAGCTGTATGTCTGCTTCCAGTCTCTCCCCTCATCCTGAATTATCTCCCCTTGACAACAATTTTAATAACTGATGTCTTCCTTTTTAAAAAAAAAGGGGGGATTTATTCATTTATTTGAAAGGCAGAGTTACAGAGAGGCACCCACACCCACACCCACACCCACACAGAGAGAGAGAGAGAATGAGAGAGAAAGAGAGACTTCACTTCCCAAATGGCCATAATGGCCAGAGCTGAGCGGATGCAAAGCCAGGAGCCAGGAACTTCTTCTGGTTCTCTGACCAGAGTGCAGGGGCCCAAGGACTTGGGCCATCTTCCACTGCTTTCCCAAGCCAAAGAGAACTGGATCAAAAGTGGAGCAACTGGGACTCAAACTGGTGGGCATATGGGATGCCAGCACTGCAGGTGGTGCTTTTACCCACTTCTCCACTGCACCAGTTCCTGATGTCTTCCTTTAAATCTAGGTTTCTGCAATAGCCATCTAATCAGTCTCTTGTCCTATTACATAACTGCCAGATTCCCACCCCGCCACGTTTTACCCTTTGTCAAAATGCATGACTAATCTTTAATATAACAGCTGCATACTATGGTTTCTACTCTGTGCCAGGCACTTGGCATGCATGATTGATTCTTTTAACATGATGCAACAAAGTACAAGAATTCCCTTTTGGCATATAGGGAAACTGAGTCCTGAGCCTGAGCGAATTACAATAAATGTCAAACACTACTCACTTCTGGAATGAGGAGTGTTGCATCAGGACTCAATTCACCTGACTCTGAAACCTATGCTTTGCCCATTATCCTGGGTTTTTTATTGTTGTTCTTGTATTGCTCATGCATGACACATTCCCAAAATATAAAATATTAAACATTTTGAATGAAGTGAACTTAGTCTCTTATGAACACCCTTGTTATGCAGTTCAGAAAACAGCAGAGGGCAGTACAAGAACTTTCCAACATTACATGAAGTAGACAATAAAACGCCATAAAACCACAAGATAAAGAGGAGGTGTTCCATAGTTTCTGGAAGAATTCAGGCCTACAAAGCAATATCAGGCAGGTTGGAGGATGTGTTCATCAAGGATACTCCTGCTTGACAAAAACAATTCCCATTACTGAAAGTGAGGCTGTGCTAAAAATTGTACCTCCCACTCCCCAGTTTCAGCTCTTCTTTATTTCACATAATAGCAGTTAAAACCAGTTGCATACCATTTACATCTGCAACAGCAATGTGTTCACCAGGTGAGTTTCTTTCTCAGTCCACCTCTTTAATCCATCCCGTGGAGAACAAAATGCGACGTTTGTTCAAGGATGAAATTGTTACCCTACCTCATTATACCATTCTCATTAAGTCTGTTATTTCCACATTGTTGCTAAGGACAATATCCAAGTTGGGTACCCTATCTTAGCTGTTTTCTTTAATTTGCAGAGCAATTACTAAATCTTTTTGTTTTGCTTCAGTGGGAAATATATATTGCATAGGAATTTAAATGCTGGCAGAGGGTTGAGGGAAGGGGCAGATCATATTAAAGCTAGACAGAACTTTAGTCCTTCTTGCTTTGCTTTTTTATTGTGGGAAGTCAATGGCTTTTATGTTAGGAATATCATAAATATAAATCGTGTGGTTTACTAATTTCCAAATCAATCACCAAAACAGTAAATGACTGAGGCATTTGCACAAAATTTCTCATTTACTTGGGTAGGCATTTATGGCATGTCTATGTGGATATATAACCACATTACCAGAGCATAATATATCCTAGCATAAGTCATAAGGGACAAAGGGAGTAACTTCCTCCTCTTTTCTTCTCTCCTCCTTTCCTCACCTCCCCTCCCTGCTCCTCAACCCTTCCCTTCCCTTCCCTTCCCTGCCCCTTCCTCTACCCTCCCCTCCTCTTCCCCTTCCCTTCTTCCCTCCCCCTCATCTCTCCCCTCCAATCTTTCTGTGTATTCGTATATATGTATGTATTTATGCATGTGTGTGTATATGTGTTTGTGTGCTATAGTGACTAAGATTTTTTGAATTGCAACTACGAAAAGACAATGAGGTGATTTGATTAAAAGGTAGGACTCATATTGTGGAATGGCACTCTCTACAGCAGATGATGGCGTTTGAGCACCACCTTCTTTGCTGTTCACTCTGGTTCTTCTTCACTAATTTATGGGGTCATGTGACTTCTCCTTGGGGGATTTAACATTCTTTTCATTCTACATTATCCAACATGGGTTAAGCCATCCAATTTTTATTTTATTTTTTGATTGACTGATTAAAATGTAAACAGGGGCTGATAGGAACCTAACCTGGCATTTCCCCTATGAGTTCTTTATTTATTTTTCCCCAGAAAGCTTTTATTTAAGGAATACTAACTTCATAAATGTCATAATTACAACTTTAGGAGCATGATGTTTCATCTCACTGTACTCACTCTCCCACCCACTCTCCCACCACTCTTCCTCCTCCCTTTCCTATTCTCATTCTTATCTTTTACTAAGATTTATTTTCAATTAACTGTATATACATATTATTAACTCTATATTAAGTAAAGAGTTCAACAAATAATATGGGGGGAAAAACTGTTCCTCAACAGTCGAGACAAAGACTATTCAAAGTCATTGCTTCTCAAAGTGTCAATTTTATTTTTATAGATTGCCTTTTAGGAGCTCTATTAGTTATCACAGGTCAAGGAGAACAAATGGTTGGACTTGCTTGTTTCATTAAGTATGATGTTTTCCACTTTCATCCATTTTGTTGCAAATGACTGGACTTCATTTTTTTTACCGCTATGTAGTATTCCACACTGTATATATCCCATAATTTCTTTGTCCTATCTTCAGTTAATGGACATATGGGTTGGTTCCATGTCTTAGCTATTGTAAATTGAGCTGCAATAAACATGGGGAAATAGATAACTTTTTCATATGCTGATTTCATTTCCCTTGGGTAAATTCCAAAGAGTGGGATGGCTGGGTCGGTCATATGGTAGGTCTACATTCAGATTTCTGAGGTATCCCCATACTGTCTTCCATAGTGGCTTTACCAGTATACATTCCCACCAACAGTGGGTTATGGTACCTTTTTCCCCTCATCCTTGCCAGCATTTGTTTTTTGTTGATTTGTGTATGAAAGCCATTCTAACTGGGTGAGGTGAAACCTCATTGTGGTTTTTGTTTGCATTTCCCTGATGGCTAGTGATCCTGAGCATTTTTTCATGTGTCTGTTGGTTGTTTCGATCTCTTCTTTTGAAAAATGCCTGTTTAAATCCTTTGCTCATTTCTTAACTGGATTGTTTGTTTTGTTATTGTTGAGTTTCTTGATCTCTTTTTATATATTCTGGTTATTAATCCTTTATCAGTTGCAAAGTTTGCAAATAATTCCTCCATTTCTGTCAGGTGCCTCTTCGCTTTGCTGAATGTTTCTTTTGCAGTATAAAAACTTCTCAATCTGATGTAATCCCAGTTGTCAATGTTGGCTTAGAGTTCCTGTGCCTCTGTGGTCTTTTCGAAGAACTCTTTGCCTGAGTCAATGTCTTTCAAGGTTTCTCCAATGTTCTTTATTAATTTGATGGTATTAGGTCATTGATTTAGGTCCTTAGCCCATTTTGAATGTATTTTAGTGAAAAGTGTAAGGTGGGAGTCTTGCTTCATACTTCCACATGTGGAGATCCAGTTTTCCCAGAACCATTTGTTGAAGAGACTGTCCTTGCTCCAGGGATTGACTTTAGCTCATTTGTCAGAGATAAGTCAGTTGTAGATGTATGGGTTGATTTCTGGAGTTTCTATTCAGCTCCATGGGCCTATCCATCTATTTTTGTACCAGTACAGGCTGTTTTTGCTTATAACTAGTCTGTAGTATGTCTTGAAATCTACCATTGTGATGCCTCTACGTTTGTTTTTGTTGTATAAGGTTGCTTTAGCTATTCGAGGTCTACTGTCTATATTTGAGAAGAATGTCCTTGGTTTATTGATGCATATCATATTAAATCCATAAATTGATTGCTGTGATGTGGACATTTTGATAACATTGATTCTTCCAATCCATTAACACAGAAGATATTTCCATTTCTTTGGTATCTTCTTCAATTTCTTTCTTTAGTATTTTGTAATTCTCATCATAGAGATCTTTGACATTCTTGGTTAAATTTATTGCAAGGTATTTTGTGATTTTTTTTGTAGCTATTGTGAATCGAATTGATCTTAGAAGTTCTTTCTCAGCCATGGTATTGGATGCATACACAAAGACTATTGATTTTTGTGTGCTAATTTTGTATCCTACCACTTTACCAAACTCTTCTATGAGTTCCAATAGTCTCTTAGTGGAGTCTTTTGGATCCCCTATATATAGAATCCTGCCATCTGCAAATACAGATAGCTTGACTTCCTCCTTCCCAATCTGTATCCCTTTGATTTCTTTTTCTTGCCTAGTGGCTCTCACTAAAACTTTCAGGACTATATTTAATAGCAGTGGTGAGAGTGAGCATACTTTTCTGGTTCCAGATCTCAATGGGAATGCTTCCATTTCTCCACTCAATAGGATGCTGGCCATGGGTTTGTCATAAATTGCCTTGGTTGTGTTGAGGAATGTTCCATCTATACCCAATTTGCTTAAGGCTTTCATCATGAATGGGTGTTGTATATTATCAATCCTTTCTCTGAATCTATTGAGAAAATCATATAGTTTTTGTTCTTCAATCTGTTAATGTGATGTATCACATTTATTGATTTGTGAATGTTGAACTATCCCTGCATACCAGGGTTAAATCCCACTTGGTCTTGATGAATGATCTTTCTGATGTGTCGTTGCATTCAATTGGCTATTATTTTCTTGACGATTTTTCATCAGGGAAATTGGTCTGTAGTTCTCTTTCTCTATTGTATCTTTTTCAAGTTTAAGAATGAAGGTGATGCTGGCTTCGTAGAAAGAATTTGGAAGGATTCCATCCCTTTTAATTATTTTGAATAGCTTTTCTCCTACTAATTTTGGGTTTGGTTTGCTGTTGTTTTTCTAGGTCCATTTGATGCATTGATAGCTCATTCATTTGGTGCTTTCCCAATTTCTTGATATAGGCACCAATGGCTGTAAACTTTGCTCTTACCACTGCTTTTGATGTATCACATATTTTTTTTTTATTTGACAGAGTTAGACAGTGAGAGAGAGAGACAGAGAGAAAGGTCTTCCTTCCCTTTGTTCACCCCCCAAATGGCTGCTATGGCCAGAACTATGCTGATCCAAAGCCAGGAGTCAGGTGCCTCTTCCTGGTCTCTCACATGGCTGCAGGCACCCAAGCACCTGGGCCATCCTCCACTGCCCTCCCGGGCCACAGCAGAGAGCTGGACTGGGAGAGGAGCAACTGGGACTAGAACCTGGCACCCATATGGGATGCCTGTGCTGCAGGCGGAGGATTAACCAAGTGAGCCATGGCGCCGGCCCCTGTATCCCATAATTTTTAATATGCTGTGTTGTTCTCTTCATTTGTTTTCAGAATTTTTTTATTTCTATTTTGATGTCTTCTATGACCCACTGTTCATTCAGGAGCATGTTGTTCAGTTTACTTGTGTATGCACATGTTTAGAGATTCCTGAGTTGTTGATTCCCAGATTCATTCCATTGTGGTCAGAGAAGATTCATGGTATGATATCAATTTTTTGTGAATTTGCTGAGACTTGCTTTATGTTCTACCATATGGTTAATCCTAGAGAAAGTTCCATGCATTGGTAAGAACATGTATTCTGTAACTGTAAGATGAAAAGTTCTGCAAATACCTGCTAGGTCCATTGAGTATATAGTATCAGTTAACTCTGAGTTTCCTTGGTGATTTTCTGTCTGGTTATCTGTCCATCACTGAAAGTGAGATATTGAAGTCCACCATTACTATTGTGTTGGAGTGTATGTCTCCATTTAGATACATTAAGCTGTGTCACAGTGGGTTAACACCCTGGTCTGAAGTGCTGGCATCCCATATCAGTGCCAGTTCTAGTCCCAGTTGCTCCTCTTCTGATCCAGCTCTCTGCTATGGCCTGGGAAAGCAGTAGAAGATGGCCCAAGTCCTTGGGTCCCTGCACCCGCATAGGAGACCTGGAGGAAGCTCTTGGCTCCTGGCTTCAGATCGGCACATCTCCAGCCATTGTGGCCAGTTGGGGAGTGAACTATTGGATGGAAGACCTCTCTCTCTCTCTGCTCCTCTCTCTCTGTGTAACTCTGACTTTCAAATTACTAAATAAATATTCAAAAAAAACACAAAAAATTTCTTGTAAGTAGCCACGTGCCCTATAAATAGGTATGTATATATGTTTATAATAGTCACTTCTTCCTGTTGAATTGACCCTTTAATCATTACATAGTGCACTTCTTTGTCTCTTAATATTTTTTGTGTTAAACTCTATTTTTGTGTGATATTAGGATGGCTACACCAGTTTTTTTGTTTGTTTCTACTAGCATTTAATATATTTCCACATACTTTGACTTTCAGTCTGCATGTATCTTTGTTGGTGAGATGAGTTTCTTGTAGGTAGCAAATAGATGGGTTTTGTTTTTTCATCCATTTATCAAGTCTATGTCTTTTAACTGGAGCATTGAGACCATTTATATTCAAGGTGATTATTGATAAGTAACATCTTTGCCATGCCATTTTTCCATAAATATTCCTATTGTTTACTTTGAGTTCTCTTTGTACTTTTACTGGGAGACTTTCAGCCTTCACCTTCTTTCATAGTGATGACCATGTTTCTGTGTTTCTGTGCATAGCATCCTTAAGTATCTTTTGTAATCCTGGAGAGGTGGAAAAGAATTCTTTCAATTTATGTTTGTTATGAAGGTCTTTATTTCAACTTCATTCATAAGTGAGAGCTTTACAGGATACAGTATTCTGGATTGACAGGTTTTTATGTTAAGACTTGGAATATATCTTGCCATTCTCTCCTAGCCTGTAAGTTTTCTGACAAGAATTCAGCTTTGAGTCTAATTGCAGATCCTCGGAAAGTAGTCTGGCATTTCTCTCGTACACATTTTGCAATCTTTTCTTTATGCTTTTTTGTGGACAGTTTGACTATAGTGTGTCATGGTGAAGATCTCTTCTGGTCATTTCTACTAGGAGTTCTATGAGTTTCCTTTATTTGGATGCCCCTTTTCTTTCTCCAAATTAAGGAAGTTTCATGTAATTATTTCCCTAAAAAGGACTTCTATACTCTCCTTCTACAACTTTGGAACTCATAAGACTTGTATGTTGGGTTGTTTGATAGTATCTCATAAATCTCCAATACTCTATTTAATTTTCTATTTTCTTCTAGTTTTATTTTATTTTTTTGGTCTGACTGTAAAATTAGAGTGATTTGTCTTCTAACTCAGATATTCTCTCTTCTGCTTCACTGAGTCTGTTGTTAAGGCTTTCTATAGCATTTTTTATTTGTTCTATTGAAAACTTCATTTCCAAAATTTCATTTTGACTTCTCTTTAAGATCTCAATTTTATGGGAAAAATTTTCTTTCATGTCATGTACAGATTTCATTAGTTCATGGATTTGCTTCTGATTAATTCAAGTAAGCCTACAATCAATTTTTTAAATTCCATTTCTGGAATTTCTTCAATTCTTCATTTTTACATTCTAGTATTTTTTTAAAGATTTATTTATTTATTTATTTGAAAATCAGAGTTACACAGAGAGAGAAGGAAAGGCAGAGAGAGAGAGAGAGAGGGAGAGAGGTCTTCCATCCAATGGTCCACTCCCTAATTGGCCACAATGGCCAGAACTGCACCGATCTGAGGCCGGGAGCCAGAAGCTTACTCCAGGTTTCCCATTAGGGTGCAGGGGCCCAAGGGCTTGGGCCATCTTCTACTGCTTTCCCAGGCCATAGCAGAGAGCTTGATGGGAAGTGGAACAGCCAGGACTAGAACCGTTTCCCATATGGGATGCTGGTGCTGCAGACCAGGGAGTTAACCCGCTGCGCCACAGTGCTGGCCCCACATTCTAGTACTGAAGTGTTGTTTTCTTTTGCACACATCACGTTGTCTTCCTTATTCTTGTTTCTTGAATTGATGCATTTATTGTTTGACATTTGTAGAGATACTTGTTGGTTTCTTTTTTGTTTTGTTTTGTTTTTCCTGTAATGGCTTTTATCTTTGGACTCTGCCTCTGTGGCTTAGGGGAGTATGTGCTTTTTTAGGGAATACCCAGAGGCTGTGGTGGATATGGCGAGTGAGCTTTGTTCAGTGCTCTAGGATGAAGGGAGTGTCCAAAGTGGCACCAGGTTGGACAAGGTAAATTTTCTCTATTTTTATTTATCAGATGGGAGATTTATTCTGCTCTATTGGCATATTGTCATGCTCACCTCCTCTCCTCAAAGGAAACTAGTGCCTGGGCAATAGACCCAGTGGGTACAATATTCATCCATGCTGCTCCAAGAACCACACAAATGATCTGTGCAGTCCTTGGTTTAAGCAAAGATTCTGTAGCAATAATCCTCACCAGGGAATCAGGGAGCCCTGAGCATTTGGAGTCACCCATAGTGATTGCCCAAAATCCCAGACACTCTTGCCCTCCCATGCAGCCACAGTTTTCACACTTCCATCGCACAAGCCTTCCACAGTCCTGAGAACCCAGCCTCCTGTCAGTTCTCCCAGCCAGAGTCAGGCTTCTCTACTCAGCTGATTGCTGGGCGCACAGGCATGAGCTGGTGCAACTGTTATGTATGTCCAAAATGGCACCTGCTCTCTCTCGGCTTGTTACAGGATGCCTGTGCAGGGTAGTTGAGGAGAGAGAAATGTGCTCCCTTTTTTTCTCCTCTAATTTGGCAGGTACACTGTCTCCCACAGGGCTCCAAGCTGGGCCTACTCCAGGATCTTCCCACAGCTTTATTACCAGTGGCATGGGTTGCTGAAGTTTGGCTTCATTTCACTCTCCAAAGCTGTTGCTGAGGCTCTCCGCTGCGAAGGTCCTCATTTGTGGTTGTCCATACCCTCCAAATAGGTCCACAGTTTCCCTCTAGTTTGCATGATGTTTCCTCTGCCATTTTCTCCCTAACTCTTCCAATTTTTCTTTTAGAAACGTTAAATAGCAAGGCTAATATTTTGGTTACTCAAATTATAGTAATTCCTGCGAGACTTAGGGAAGTGACTCCTTTTATTTAAGCCCTACTTTACTCATAAAACAACATTAGAGGTAGGCATATTTTCTATAAGTTATGCTTCCCATATCAGAATGCCCAAGTTCAATTCTCTGCTCTGGTTTTCAACTTCAGCTTGTAACTAAATGCAGATCTTAGGAGGTAGCAGGTGCTGGTTTATGTAGCAGGCTTTCTGTCACTTGCATGGGAGAACTGCCTAAGCTTCAGTCCTGGGTCCAGTCTTGGCCATTATGGGTATTTGGATTGAAATACTCTCTGCCTGTCTTTCTATGTGTCTGTGTCCCTGTGTCCCTTTCTGTGTCTCCATGCCTCTTGAATAAGAACCAATAATGTATGTCTCTAGCATAGTGAAAAATAAATGTAATAATCTATAAAATGCCTAATGCATAATAAATGCTAAATATATTAGGAACTATGATTTTAAATATTAGAATATGTATCTCATAACATGCTATGCTTTCCCTATAAAAGCACTAATTTTACATCATTAGAATGGCTCATTTGTCTTTTTTTCTAGACTACAAGCTATAAGAGAGTTAAAGTCATAGCAGACAGTAGTAATTCATATATAAATATATATTTTCTTATGCACTATTTTCAAATGAATAATTAATATCTTATTATTAGATATTTGTTAGAGAATTACTATATAATATTGTTAGAGAATTTATTTTGTGTATATGTTAACTATGATTGGAAATATTTAACAGGTACACACAGTATAATATTGTACTTATAATAGCTTTTTATTTGTATTATTTTAAAATTAGTTTAAACACTATGTATTTGAGATAGAGGAATAAAAGAGGAAGAGAGAGAGAGATAGCAAGTGAGCAAGCTGCTACCTTCTGGTTCAGTCCTCAAATGCCTGCAATGGCCAGGACTGTGCTGGGAACAGATCTAGGAACAGGAGTGGCAGAAACCCAATTACTTGGGCTTTCACCACTGCCTTCCAGGATCTGCATTAATAGGGAGCTGGAGCCAGGAAATGAACATAGGTACTCCAGTGTGGAAAATGGGTTTCTTAACTGCTAGGCTAAACACCCACTGTCTTATTATTTTTTAAAGCCAATGTTAGTAATGTAACAAGATAATGCTGCATATTCACCAAACCATTTCATTTTCCTCCTTAGAATGAATATATTTTATAAAAAGTACTCATTTCATATCTGTCTTCCCTACTCTCTTGATCTTGACTTGACAGATTTGAGAACGAATGTCAAGATGGTGGAGTCTCAAATATGTGTAGAGCCTAGAGATATCCAAATAATGGCTTAAAGGACATCATTCAGAGGTTTGAGATAAAAATACATTATATTTTATTGTTAGTGACTCAAGTTATGGAGTTTGTATTTCCCACATGTGGCATTGATCACTCTGACAATTATGCCATTTTAGGTTAACTTGTTTTATAGTCAATTTTGGTGAGAAGAGTCACTTCCTGTTTGAAGAGAAAGCAGAAAGCTGCATTTTACGTGTTCAGCAGCATTGCTTTTTCTGCTAGAGTTTGATAAAGATATCTTCCAAGATAGTAGTTCAAAAGAAACTCAGACTTTTCTGCTTAATCACTCCATGATCAATATAATTCACTTCTTCCATCATTCATTTATTCACTCACATATTCCACAAATAGTGAAGACCTACAAAGACTGATGAGGAAGAAAGACAAGTCCTTTCCTTCATGAGACACTCATGGGATGCACATCAGGGAAGTACATAATACAGACTTTTAAAAATGAATTTACAATAAAATATCAATTACTGTTGTATTGTGAAAAATAAAGCAGGCACTTTGTTTTGTTTTACTGGTATCCCCAATACCTAATAGCACCTGGCACATTAAAAAGATGTTAAAAGGTGCTACAGAGAATGGAATAATGGAGGCTGTTTGGGAAAACCACTCTGCCCCATTCTTATGTTCAGAGCTCAAAACATTTGTTGGATCATATTTTCCTGATGGGCTGTTAATTGAAAAGGTCGATTCCAGACTAAAATCTAGAATATTGGATGATTGTCTATCTGTTAATAAAGCAGTCTATTATTTGTTTCGTTTTTTTTATTTCTATTTTCATCCTTTTCACATTTTATTTTTACCATATATTCAGTGTATGAACTCATACTGAATTTAGAATCTACTTCATGTTACGTAATATTCTGTTATTCTTTTCTTTATAAACATTTATTATTCTCTTTGTTTCATTGTACCAATTTGTTTTTGGTTACACTACACTAATCACTTAGTAAGAGTAGAATTTTCATGACAAGATGATCTTTCTATGGTTCCATCTACTTAAGAATTACTTGAATTCTGTCTCTTATGAACTCTATAAATTAATGATTTTGTACATCAAGTGTTTTGTTTTCTTACAGGTTTTCCTCACTTTCTTATCTGGCTCTATTAGCCATAGTCTTGCTATATCAATACCAAAAGCAGAACCATGTTCTTGCTTCTGCTAAAAGTTTAACAGCCAAAGCCTGTGAATGGTACATGTGCTGTTGCTCATCCCTCAGGAAATAAGCCAAGACCAATGGTGTCCAATGTGCAGAGGTCAGGCTGGTATCTGGCAGAGGGCACCATATTCATTACTAATCAGAAAAAAAACTCCCTTCCATAATTTTTCATTGTCCTTGATGCAAATTTGTGCCCCTCAAAACTAACACAAGTTTTTGTCAGAGGTATATTCAGTTCCTCACCAGTCCTTCAAATTATCCTATAAAGACATAGACTTTAAAGATATCCTTGGTTTTTTAATATAATTTTGGATTTTGGGGGGATAGAGGTCAACATCCTCATATCCATGACTGTCCCTTGGTTCGGTTTTGGCCATAGAGTAGTTCCATAATGTGGGAAAGAAGTTCTGCCTATGCATTTGCAGGATTATTAGTTTAAGCTTGGTTTTTGGCAAGTGTAAATTAGCATGTTGCCTATAGAGTTGTATATAAGGTCAGGTAGCGGTTCTAAAACTTCGGGGGTATATCAGAAGTCTCTGTATGGTTTTAAAGAAATGCAACAGTCTGAGATCCATCATGGAAGTTGAGAATCTATGACCAATATAGGGAATTTGTTTTTCAGGTCTCTTTTGTTGGCCCTAGAGTTATCAATCTGCAGATTGCGTTTAAGATCCTCTCCAGCAGGGTAGTGCAATATTCAATTGCATTCTATCAACATTTATGCATATTTTACCTCTTGTTATACACTGTGCTAAATGATGTGAATACAAACTGTGTCAGTTGGTTCCTGTCCTCAAAAATACACTGAAGGGTGATCTCTGAAATGTAAAGAAACAATTAATATGAGATGTGATAATAAAACAAGACATTTCTATAGCTACACTCATTATGGTCTCTCTGTCATTGTCACTTTTTTGCTGTCAGCAGAATTTTGGCATTAGGGACCATTCCCATGGAAACAGAGTTAACCTACTTTCCTGAGGAGCATCTGAGTTATTTTTTAGAAAGTAGCTTTATGAAACATGGTCTTTCTTGAGCTTTTCCTCTATTCCCAAGATGACAATAAGTCTGGCTATATTAAAATGGAATTTACTCTATTTTCTCTATTTTTATAACTCTGAAAGACATCTCTGAATTATAATACAGCCATGTTAGGGAGGATTCATTTAATTTTCCCTGATTTATTTTTACACATTATTTTAAATCCTGTATGAGACTGTGGTGGACAAAGTTTGTGGCATCTGTCTAGCTAAAGAATAGAAAAATTAGCTCTGGGTGGACTTTTCTGTGGTTATTGCAGGGGTTACTGCTTACAGTACATATCATCTGGAGCAATTTCTATTTTCAACATCAACTCTAGATCTCTCTGTATATCTCTGATAATAAAAACTCGTTCATCACCATCACAGCAACTCAGCTGTTTCCATGGAAATTCTCTTTTAAACCTGATAATTGGTTTACTGATTCCTTCATTGAAGAGAGATCAGAAAGAAGTGGACAAGAATATAGACTTGGGAATTTGGTTATTTCAGCTTGAACCTCAACTTTGGCACATCTCAAGTTTTACCCTTGGTAAATTCATGTCTCTAAAACAGTTTCCTTATGTCAAAGTGCAGATAAGAATCTTTAGACAGTGGTGTTGTTGAGAAGATAAGGTGATTACAATAAGCATAATAAATAGTAGCCAACAGTTTCTGCAAAGATGTCTAATTCCTACCTCCTGGAACCTGTGAATGTGTTGTCTTATATGCAAAGAGAACTTTATGAAAGGGATTGATTTTAAGGACCATGAGATGGGATGAGTACCCTGCATCATCCAGGTGTATCAAATCTAATCACTTGCATTTTTAAAAACAGAAACCCTTCCCAGACTCTGATTATAAAGAGAACTATGTCAAGGTCTCCATTGTGGCACAGCCTAGGCTGTGGCCTATGATGTCAGCATACAATGTTGGAGTGCCAGTTCAAGTCCAGCTGCTCCACTTCCAAACCAGCTCCCTGGGAAAGCAGCAGAACAGGGCCCAAGGGCTGGGATCTCTGTCACCTGTGTAGGAGATCCAGATGGAGTTTCATGTTCCTGCATTCAACGTGGCCCAGCCCTGGCCATTATGGTCATTTTGGGGAGAGAACCAGCAAGTGAAAGATAACCCTCTCTCGCTCTCTCTTGCTCTCTCTTTCCCCTCCAACTTTGCCTTTCAAATATATAGGTAAATCTTTTAAAAATAGAAAGAAATATTTGTGCCATTGGAAGTTGTGTCAGAGAGGTGAACATTGCTGAATGTAAAGATGGTAAATCATGAGTAAAATATGCAAGTGACCTATAGAAGCTGCAAAAAGGCAAGGAAAGAGACTCTCTCTCCTAGATTATCCAGAAGAGTTCAGCCCTACTGAAACTTTGACTTGATCCCAGTAAGAACTGTTTCAGACTCTGCTCTCCAGAAGGATAAGATAATAAATTGTTGCTGCTCTATGCCACTGAGTGTGGGGAATCTTCTATGACAGAAATAGAAAACTCACTGGTGGGAATACACAGGTTAGTTATTATTCTGTAATCATGTGCAAGTGAGTTTGAGATAATGATTTGAACTTTTGTTTCTTCTGAAAGCACTTAAAGGGCAAAATTGGGGATTTGTTATCATCTGATCCTGGCCTCTGGAAAGCATGAGAATAGAAAAAGGAGGTACTAGGAATTAGCAATTACACCATGATTTCTCATCTTCTTTGAAAGTATTGCCCCATAATGTCTGACAGCAGAATTCTAGGCCCATTGTCCTAGAAACAAGATAAAGGACAAGATGGAATTTTTTCTAGTTTTTGGGAAGGAAAGCCATGTATGTTGTATTAATGTGACTGTGAGAGAGACAGATATGAGACAGAGAGAGAGAGAGAGAGAGAGAGAGAGAGAAGAGGGGAGGGGAACAGAGAGACAGAGAGAAAGAAGAGGGGAGGGGAACAGAGAGACAGAGAGAGAGAAACTAAATCAACCTTCCTTATAACTCTGGTCTTGTTCCTAATGGGCCTGCTGTTGTTAGTTCCAGAGAAATAGCTACCAATAGTTGCCTGGAGCTGCCTTGGAAGGATTTGTTCCAAAAAGTCAACAAAAGGCAAATCAGACAGTTTTCTCACATAGTACCTGTGGTTAAGTGCTTACTAGCATACCATCAGTTCATCCACAGCTGGTTAAATAGCCTGATTCTACCCAAAGATATCAGGGGCAGGAGAAATAGCTATTGCAATTAACTTTTTCCTAGTACAAAAAGCTTTCATTTTAATCATCTCCTCTACACCTCAGAGCTGCCCTATAAAGGATACACTATTATTCATTTTCTGCAAAGTAGTGATAGATGAGGTTCAGAAATGTGAGTTGATAATCCAAGGTGACACCAACTGGGGCTGGGGCACACGCAGATTTCCAGATGCTGAAATGCTTGCTTCTGCTCTTTTTAACACTGACACTGGCAGATCACCTGATACATCACTGTCCTCAATGAATATGTGTTGAATACTTTAGATACGGTGTGTTTCACCCCATTTTGCAGCAGAAAAAATAGAAAATAATGTTCCTTAACCAGTGTAACTTTCATGAAGAGAAGGTTTGACAGTAAAACTAGAAAAGATATTCAACCTACAACTAACCCTGTGAACTGGGAAAACAATACTGTCTTCTAAGGATCCTAAATACTAGACGGACGAGAAGTATGACAAAATCACATTTGTTATGGCAACGTAAAACCTGACAGGTTTATGACCCTCATCCTGATTTTCTATGAAAATGGGTGTCTCAGAGTGTAAGTATGTAAGTTTCCCAAGTTCTTGCAGCTAGTGGATAGATCAGTTGAAGTTCAAACCTCAGTATATTTGACTCCAAAGTCAGCCTGTGCCCCTTGTGCCTCACCAAGAACAAGAGAAGAGTTGTTAACAAGTTATTTTTCTTCCGTGCATAATTTCCCCCTTATTCCCTACTTAAGTTGTGAGACATTGAGTAGTACTGACTGGTACTTGTCATATCCTGAGCAGACAGCTGGACCTCTGGTGTAATATGCAGGAAATATTTGAACAGTAATACAGGATGATGTTTCACACCAAGATGGTTGAGTCTGGCCTTCTTGACATAAAGTCCTAACATTCCTATTAGTTTGAACTTGGGCAAATTAGCTAACCTCCATAAGCTTCATTTATTCATATGTGAGATGGGAAAAATAATAACTACTTGACAAGACTATTGTTAGGATGAAAGATATAGCATATGCTCTAACACAGCACTTAGAAGACCACAGGATCTAAAATATGGCAGCCAGCCCTTGCTCACTGGAGCACATACTGGATTGAGGGAGGGAGAAAATTCACAAATGGGTCCCAGAATTATATGGAACAATTTGAACGTAATTGTTACCATATGCCATTCTTACATAAAAGAAAATATAATAGAGCAAAAAGATGAGTAAAAGTTGGTTTAAAAATCTAGTTGTTGCTTTTCTGTAAAAATATTCTCTCTTGTGCTACCAAGTGTATGCAGCATTTCTGTTTTTTTTTTTTAAGATTTATCTATTTAATTTAAGAGGCAGAGTTACAGATCGAGAGAGCAAGAGACATAGAGAGAGATATCATCCACCTGTTAGTTTACTCCCAAAATGGCTGCAACAATCAGAGATGGCCTGATCTGAAGCCAGGAGCCAGAAGCTTCTTCCGAGTCTCCCACACAGGTGCAGGAGCCTAAGCACTTGGGCCATCATCCACTGCTTTTCCAGGCTATCAGAAGGGAGCTACATCAGAAGTGGAGTAGCCTGGACTCTAACTGGTGCCTATACAGCATGCCAGCCCCAGAGGCAGTGACTTAACCTACTATGCAACAGCACATGCCCTGCATTTCTGTTTTCTTTGAGATTTTCTTCCAAATCACACTATCAATCTATACAGGTGTACTTTAAAAAGCCTGTGAAAAAAATGAATATTATGAAAAAACTATGTATATATTTGAAATTTTTGCACAAAAACATCTTTTGATTTCATTTATCAATGAATTTTTGAAGTGACTTTGTGGGTTTTAATGATGCTCTTTCTTGATATTACCATATGTCCGAGGATGCTTTTCACAAAGCTTTCAGGATGTACAATCCTTGTTCAAATCTTCTTTAAATGATTTGTTGGTGAAAACATCATGTGACTGCAGTTGTCAATTCATGCAACCAAGAATAACACCCAAATTTGTGTACACACAAACTGCCAATGACAAATAGTTTCCATTCTCTGGGGTAATATTCCTATCCCAGATATATTTCTATTTCAGATACACTCACAATATAAAAAAACAAATAGTCTTAGAATTGATAAAATGCCATACTCTGTGAACAGCCAGAAAAACAAGCGCACTGTGCAAATGAAAAGAGCACCAGTTTTGGAGTTTGGTAAATGTCTAAATCCCAATTCTACTATTCTCTCTGTGAGACTGAAAATCTCACTTTCTCTCTCTGAGCCTCTGTTCTCTCAATGTACCCTGAAGAGATGTTAGGAGGAACTAATCAGATTCTTTACATAGGTGCATCATTTATATACTAGTCTTCACCAGTTGTCATTCTTATAAACCTTCAAGAAAAATGTATTTTGGGGCCGGCACTGTGGCACAGCAGATTAAAGCCCTGGCCTGAAGCGCCGGCATTCCATGTGGCTGCCGGTTCGAGACCTGGCTGCTCCACTTCCAATCCAGCTCTCTGTTATGGTCTGGGAAAGCAGTAGAAGATGGCCCAAGTGCCTGGACCCCTGCATCCACGTGGAAGACCCAGAAGAAGCTCCTGGCTCCTGTCTTTGGATCGGCACAGCTCCAGCCATTCCGGCCAATTGGGGAGCGAACCATTGGATGGAAAACCTCTCTCTCTCTCTCTCTCTCTCTCTCTCTCTCCCTCTCATCTCTCTGTGTAACTCTAACTTTCAAATAAATAAATGAACAAATCTTTAAAAAAATAAAAAAAATAACTAGGTATTTTGAAGAAGAAATCTTTCTCCATACTTCTTCCTCACTCCTGACATCACACAAGGAACCAGGCTTAGCACTGCCATTATGGAAAGAGTAGTAGTAGGACTTGGATTTAAAGAATTATTCAATCTGTGTTGTATTATAATAAACCCAACTTCTTTTATAAGGAACTGAATACATTGGTTGCCTGAAAGGTGGAATTAGGTGCTGCACCACTGGAAACAGGGTCAATGAAGACATCGGATGCTTCCAAGGAGACAAGACTTCTTAGTATTATCTGGAGAGCTGCAGTGCTAGGCAAAACGCTCAACATCACTTTTTGCCAATGAATCTTTCTAATAAACCATCATGTGACTCTAAAGGGAAAAGTTCACAAAATATAATCCTCACTAATAGTTTAGCTTTTCTCCTATCAGGAGTAGTTTTCATGGTTGGAAAGTGTGGGAATGAAAAAAGATATGACTATATTTTTCTTCTAATGAAAGAACTTCTGGTTATTAGGTTAGGAAGCTACCATGTGCCCTCTAAGGGCCCAGGTGAGGGGCCCCTAGCTCCCACATTCCTCTTCCAACCTTCTGACTGAATACACCTTTAGCTTCCACTCTGCTGGAGTAAAGAGAATTGCTTGCAATGAATACCCCTGACCTTCAAAGAAAACCTGCATCTCTGCCTAAGATAAATTATCTGCCTAATTTTTTTGTTCTCATCCTTCCAAATCAGCTCAGGATAAGCTCATCCAAAAAACTATTCTTAACCTGTTCAGACTGGACTCCTTTTTCTCATGTGTATGATGATAGCTACAATTTTTAAGCAACTATATAATGGATGAGGTATTTTGCATACATCATGTAATATAATCCTAGCATTTCTGAAATGAAGGTATTATCTCCAATTTAAGAAAAGAAGCACGCAGAATCCAAGTAAGCTTCCAGAGCTGGAAGAGTAGCTAAAAGAAGGGTGTAGGTTTTTCTGACTCCAAAGCCCATAGTCCTTTTTCTACAGCACATTTCCTACATAAATGGCATGGTGTCCATTTGTGTGTGTTTGTGCATAATTGTTTTTCTGTTACTTTTGTAGCTAGACTATGCCATGCTGGGGACAGATACATTTTTCCTCTGTATTCTCAGTAACTAGAAGAAACAATTTTATAATATTAGAGTCATACTGTTCTGTCGATTATATTAACAATATAAAATATGTGTATTATAAATTATTAAATATTACCTCCTATAACAAATGTTTGCTAAAGCCTTTCGATGTATAGGACCCTACTCTTGTTATTGGATACACAGAAGTGAAGGGAAAACATATCTCTGCTTTCTAGTTCATAGTTCAGTAGAATTATAGACTTACATCCATATAACTTTATAAAGCTACACATAAACAATCAGAAGAACTATATAAAGTCACAGAAGTCTGGAAAATACTTTAGAAAGTATAAGCACAGAGCCACAGAGGAGCTGCAGATCAAGAAGAGGCCATGGTGCCCGGCTGACACCTTAAGTAATTTCTAGCTGTGGAGATGGCAGGTTCAACAGAGGACAGGGTTGAGAAAGAACTACTTGAATATCTACACAGAAGAGGTCACCAAATCCTTAACTTATATGCTCTCGTTCTGGAAAATATTGAATGCTTTCTGCATGAAATACATTGCTGTCCACATGTAATTATTTATATTTTTAGTTTTTATTTCTTTTGATAATTACTTCCCTACATAGGAACACCACATTAAAATCCCATGACTATTTAATTTTCTTTGGGCAGAACTTGTATTTCCTTGAACTACATGAAATTACCAATACTTAGTTATTTTTGATCCACAAAAAAGACAATTTCATGGTTCAATTAAATTTCTTTTACAATGCAGAAACACTGTATTGTCTTGTCTCCTGAATCTCTTCACTGGAGCTATGGTCACCACATGTCAGGTATTGTATTAGTATTTCAGGACAAACCTAATGTGAAATGAAAACATCAGGCCTTTTGATGAGAAAAAAAAAATCGTAAGAATGCCAAGATAGCCTCAACAAAGCATTAAACCAGGAGTGAGCACTTCTAAGTATAGAACCCCTTACAGTTGCACAGGACACATTCTAATGAAGGCAGCTCTGATCTACTATCTTTTTGATCTACTTTCTTTTTCTCATCTAGACTTTGTTACTTCATGGTATATCTAATTGGAAAGAATAAAAATCCTAAAACTTTATGATCATCAAAGAAAAATCACTGGGGCCAAAATTGGGTACAGTAGATTAAGCTCATGCATATGATGTGTTCATCCCATATGAATGCCAATTCTGGTCCCAATTGCTCTATTTCCAATCTAGCTCCCTGCTAATGAGCCTGGGACAGCTGTGGAGGATGGCCCAAGTGCCTGGGCTACTGTACCCATGTGGGAGACCCAGATGAAGTTCCTAGCTCCTGGCTTCAGTTTTCCCCAGTCCAGATGTTGTGGCCATCGGGGAAGTGAAACAGCAGAGTTAGATGATTTATTCATTCTCTCTCTCTCTCTGTCTCTCTCCCTGCCTTTCAAATAAAAAAAGAAAGAGAGAAAGAAAAAAGAAAGCAAGAAAAATCATTACACAGGAATGTTAAAGCTATCAATAAAGATAGGTCTTATCTTGGAGTGACATAAGCAAGACTGTGTTTCATCTTGTGCCACACACTTCTTGCTGTCATCAGTGCTAATTACCAGACAATTAATAGACCCCTCCAAGAAGGCAGATACAAAAGGAAATTCAGAGTGTAATTTTTTTTTTGTTATCAAGGAAAGTATAGATGGATAGTTCCTAACCCCGAACCTCGTGATCTTGGTGTAATATTTATTGTATGCTTAAAGGAAGGACAAATGCCTTCTGTGTCATTACTCACCACTTGTTCATTAATCAATGAGATTATGTGATTAGATTGTTCCTCCACGAATGAGCAAGCTAAACTAAGTTTCATCCTTTTCTCCACTCCATGATTTAAGAACTATCTGAAAAACACAGGCTTCTAGAGATCGGACTGCCCTAGTTCCTTATCATTGACTGGGCATAACCATTTTCCTGGTTACCAAGGTCTTCAGATTAGCTCAGCCCATATACCACCCAGAAGTTAAAATGAAGAAAACTAAGATTTTTTTTTTAACTTTTATTTAGCAAATACAAATTTCCAAAGTACAGCTTATGGATTACAATGGCTTTCCCCCCATAACCTCCCTCCCACCTGCAACCCTCCCATCTCCCACTCCCTCTCCCATTCCATTCACATCAAGATTCATTTTCAATTATCTTTATATACAGATGATCAATTTAGTATATATTAAGTAAAGATTTCAACAGTTTGCACCCACACAGAAACACAACGTGTAAAATACTATTTCAGTACTAGTTATAGCATTAATTCACATTGAACAACACATTAAGGACAGAGATCCTACATGAGGAGTAATTGCACAGTGACTCCTGTTGTTGACTTAACAATTTGACACTCTTGTTTATGGCGTCATTAATCTCCCTGGGCTCTTGTCATGAGTTGCCAAGGCTATGGAAGCCTTTTGAGTTCACCAACTTTGATCTTATTTAGACAAGGTCATAGTCAAAGTGGAAGTTCTCTCCTCCCTTCAGAGAAAGGTACCTCCTTCTTTGATGGCCCCATTCTTTCCACTCTCACTCACAGAGATCTTTCATTTAGTTTTTTTTTTTTCCAGAGTGTCTTGGCTTTCCATGCCTAAAATACTCTCATGGGCTCTTCAGCCAGATCTGAATGCCTTAAGGGCTGATTCTGAGGCCAGAGTGCTGTTTAGGACATCTGCCATTCTATGAGTCTGCTGTGTCTCCCACTTCCCATGTTGGATCGTTCTCTCCCTTTTTTATTCTATCATTTAGTATTAGCAGACACTATTCATGTTTATGTGATCCCTTTGGCTCTTAGACCTCTCACTATAATCAATTGTGAACTGAAATTGATCACTTTGACTAGTGAGATGGCATTGGTACATGCCACCTTGATGAGATTGAACTGAAATCCCCTGGCACATTTCTATCTCTACCATTTGGTGCAAGTCAGCTTGAGCATGTCCCAAATTGTACATCTCCTCCCTTTCTTATTCCCACTCTTATATTTAACAGGGATCACTTTTCAGTTAAATTTCAACAGCTAAGAATAATTGTGTGTTAATTACAGAGTTCAACCAATAGTATTAAGTAGAACCAAAAAAAAAACTACTAAAAGGGATAAAGTATTAAGTTGTACATCAACAGTCAGGACAAGGGCTGATCAAGTCACTGTTTCTCATAGTATCCATTTCACTTCACCAGGTTTCCTTTTTGGTGCTCGGTTGGTTGTCACCAATCAGGGAGAACATATGATATTTGCCCCTCTGGGACAAATCAAGTCATTCTTTCTCATAGTGTCCATTTCATTTCAACAGGTTTACTAAGATTTTCGAGTCTATTCATTAATATGTATTTAGATTTTGAAATGTGTACAGTAGAACACTAAAGCAGGGATTCAGAAGTAATCAGAAAGAATGCATTCTCTCTCTCCTGGAGCTTAGCATCTAGGAGATCAAATAACCTTTCATCGCTAAAGTCTTTTTAATACAATGATACAGTCCTTTTTTTCCTCCCACAGTCCTGTGCACACATTTGAATGACAGGCTCTGTCATGTGATATCATAATTGTCTGCTCACCTGTCTACCATGCATGAGCTCTTCAAAGACAGGGGACATAATTTGTGCATCCTTTATCTCTCCAATCTGGCACAATAGATTTTCAAGGTATATTTAACCAGACATGCTTGTCTGAAGGAAAAGTAATAGAAATGGGCATGTAAGAGGTGCTTGAGCCACCATGGGCAGTCCGGCTTCCCTGAGAATTCTGACCTGGGAGAAGAAGACCCAAGGTCTGGTCTCACATCCCCTCTCTGAGAAGGGAAAAGAATGTTGGCCAAACTCTGATACAGCATGAAACATCACTTTTTTACTTCCTCACTACTTCCCACACATCTAACTTATTAGTGAATCCTAAAATTCTGCTTTATGAATGTGGGTCTTCTTAATCTACATTGTCATTGTGCTATTTGTAGAACTGTTAATCTTTCTCCCGGACTATTGTAATAGCTGTCCAACTGGATTTACTTATCCCTGTCCCCTCCAATTCATCCTCCACAATGATACTAGTGTAATCTAATCAAAATGCAAATCCAATATGTCATTCCTCTGCTCAAAAGCCCTTCAAGGATTAGTGATTACTAGCATTATTTAGCCAGAACATGGGCAATCAGGATCTAGCTGGACTAAAATTTCTTAGCTTCATCTCCTAGTATATTCACTTCCACCTGAAACTTGTGATAATCCAAAACACTCCAAACTTGTGGGGGAACCAACCATAGATACATTGAATTCCCTGTCTTTAGAAAGCAAGGATTAAATAGTTCTGATTACAAAATGAGACTCCTGATATAGCTACCAGTCATCAATGTATTCTGTGATTTCAATTTCTGTAAAAAAAAATGTGCTTTTTATACAGCACCCTCTGGCCCTATTCTATAGGATGGCTGGAGTTTAGCAGAAATGCTTACTTAGAGGCTAGCCTTAATTTGTTTAAAAAGAAGAAGAAAAGTACTCCAGGTATAAAATGGGGTGAGTTGCTCTAGCAGGGCCTTTGGAAGGAAAGTAGCTTGTCTAACTTATGAGAGTGGTTGCTAAATTGAAGGCATTGAAACATTCTTGTCTGTATCAGATGTGAGTCAAACACAGCACAGATGATGAAGGGGGAGGGAGGTTAACACTTTACAAATGGTACTTTTCTTGTGGTCAAATACAAATTGGGAGATGAATGGGAGTTTTAAGGGTATCAGGCTGTGATCTTTACATGGGTACTAGGGAAGGCAGTTTGACTCATTAATCACCAGGATCCTTAGGCCTTTCTTTGATCTGGAGAATAAAAGAGAAGGCAATGACAAAGACCCCTGAAATTTGTTTCATTTCAAGTATGTGATGAGCAATTTAATGAAGTATTTTCACTTAGTTCTCCCATTTTCTCATCAAGTATTATTAGCTCTCTTTTACTGGTGAGCAACTGAGGCACATGGCTAGACAATCAATAATCTCTTGGCTCCAAAACTCATATTGTTTCCACCTCACCAATATATTAAGCAGAACAGAGGCTTCAATGCACCTGCCTGTTTTCTGTTTATATTTCCTTTCCATTCAGTAGGCACAGTTTCAGGGCCTTCCTATGCTGACCACTGGGCCACATAGAAATGGGCAACAGGTTTTGTTTCCTGGATGGTCAATCTATTTGAAAAGATGCACTTATCGTTCTAAATGAAAAGATGGTTGTGATGATTACAGTATTTGAGGGTGCCAACCAAGCTTTCAAAAGGACACTTCTGGATCAAATTATATAATCTCACATCATTTTGCTTTCCTACATACAATATTCTTCCTTCAAAACATTCCTTCAAAATGTTTTAAGTGTGAATACTATTGAGAGTCAGTTAATACTTCAGATGCCTTTTTAAAAATATTATTCATTTGGATAAATATCATTCAATCAGGCTTATATCAGATCATGAGGTAGATATAACAAAGTATAAGATTGAATGCTACTCATTGGTAATTGGAAAAAAAAGGAAAGAATGATTAAAATCAGAGCAGAATTAAAATCCTGCTTCAGCCATTCACCTGCTACCTGATTGTAGCCAAGTCACAGGCTCCCTTATCTTCCATTTCTACTCAGACAACTAGCAGGAGAACATGCCCAGGGGACAGGCAACCACTTTGCAGCCATCTGTGGGAAGAAATTTTCACATTCTAGACCACCAGATGTCTGTTCCAAAAATGGGGAGGTGCAACATTGGATTTGATGTCAGGAGAGTCAATGTTTGCTGGCATCGAGGCCAACACAACTAGGAGAAATAAAATTGCTTCAAATTAGATACACACACATTACATCAAACACACTGTTCTCTGGTTGAGAGTTCTGACAGAAAAGAGTCTGAAACTTTGACTCTCCTTTAATCTGAAAACACAGATGCTGAAGAATTTCCAAAGTAACCATCTCCTGTGAGTGTTGAACCTAGGAGCAGAACGAATAGAGAGAATTGGTTGTCCTTTGACAAATATTTTCAGGCAGAGGAAAATAGAGGAGACATCTCAAAGTTTGAGAGACGTAGGTTCACATTCCACATTGCATGTTGTACAAGCTACTTCTATTGACCCACAGTTTCCTCGGTTGTAATCTAGACTGCTCTTATCTATGTTGTTTTTTTGTGAATATAAAAAGCCTAATATGTGTGAACTGCATCACAAAGATTCCAGTGCATATCAGGCATTCAAAGAAGCTAGTTACTTCCTCTGCTGTGCATTCAGGTTAGTTTTATCCTCTCCAGTTGCTTCAAGCACTGGAGTGATTCATTAATAGTTTACTTGATTGTAGAAAGAGTCCTTTTATATCTTTTTCTTGAAGTTGATCTTACTGATCTTCCTTTTTCCTTTTAAGTACACACATCTGAGGAAGACTATAGCTTAGATTTTTATCATCAGTTGGAAGTTAGATGGCTTTAAAGTAAATAGGATTAAAATATCTAAATATATATTCAAAATAATTCTTGAAACTTGCTCCTCAAGCAAAGTAATCTTAAAAAATTGTATCTTTCTTGGTTACCTCTCTCATATGTCAAAAATGATGAAGCAATCAATAGACCTATAAGCCTATCCCCGAAGCCCTACCTGCTGATACACTTATTAATATTCCATTTGGAAAAAACTATAAATATTTTACTATTGTAGATTTAGCAAACACCAGTATTTTTACCCCTTCAGCAATCTTTAGCTTCTAAATATTTCATCTTCTTGAGTAGCAATATGTGAAATAAGGTTATGCTGCCAGATTTCTCAGATGTTAAAAAACTAATGGTCCTGTAGATAATATTAAATCATGTTAAGAAAGTTAGTTTTTAAATTTCTCTATAGGTGTGTTTTTTTCATCTTTTAATGAAACTGAGATTCTTTCTCTGACTTCCTAGAGAAAATACATTATCTACCTAAACTTTGCACCATGTGTTTGCAAAGCACCAGTCTATATGAAACTGTTTTCAAGAACTGATAAAGAAGGAACCACTCTGGAATCCATTCAAAATCAAAACTGCCATGCTACAGTAAGTAAGATGAATAGTGTGAATAGTGCTCTCTTCCATTTTTAATGTTCAAAGCGTATTTCAGTTCCAGGGGAAAATAGCTTTTTTTTTTTTTTACTTTCTAATACAAAACCAGGAAAATGGGGTCATCAGAATATTAGAATTGAGTTACAGACTGACCACAAGTGACCATGATACAATTAGGCAAAGGCATGACTCAATCCTTGTCACAAGATTACAGACAGTCACCATGAATCTGGCACTAAACAATATACATTTTCCATCTCTGGATTGACAGATCTTTGCCATTATTTTGTCAATGGACTTGTGTCATCTTCCCCAGAGAAAAAAAGGGAAATATTACAACCATTTCACAGAGTAAACTAATACGCTCCAAGAACTAACAACTCAGCACATTGTAGGCACAGTAAAAATTGGAACAAGAGAAAACAAACAAAAAATCTTTACTAGGGAAAGCTCTTATCAGCAAAAGTATTCCACTTGGTTTCTGCTCTTTGGACATGCTACTTTTGTTCTTTAATTTTCCAAATGCATCATGCTTCCATGAAGCATAGGAACTTGCACATACTGTTTCCTCCTTGGTGGAGAAAACCTACCCTTACCCCTGCCCCTCTACTTGTTTGCTTTGTGTGCCTCTCATCTTCCTCAGGTACAACTTCACATCTGCTTTTGCTCTTTAAAATTAATGCCTATCCCCCTTCTAGAATGTGTACCCCACAGCAGCAGGAACATGTCTGCTCATCACCACTGGATTCATCATTGTATTCTCAGCCCTGAGCTTAACACCTGGTACATAACAGGTGCTTTGTGAATATTTTAGGAGGACTACATCAATGAATAAAATATCATATATCATTTTCCTGGTTCTAACAGTGCATGTTGTCAGAATCTTGCTCTCTACCCCCAGTTTTTAGTGTGTTAGGTGGAGAATATCAGTTTGTGCAATAGCTCCCAACTATGTTTCCAGGTGCTTTTCTCCTTAACACAGTTCCTGTTATAATTTGCCAGAGCAAGGTATAATGAAGATGGAATGCCAGGAAAAGTTACCAAGGATGTGCCTGCCCACATGACCTACTAGGAGTTCATCAAGTAGTAAGGTTCCACAGATCCCACTGCAATCACTATTGAATGCTATCACAGTTTGAGAGCTTGATGGCTTCCCTTAAAAGCATTTTGTCTTTTAGATGCCTTAAAAAAAGTGGAGGCACTCTCAAAATGATGCCACTGTCACCTAGGCAGAGATTTTGTTACCAATGCACTTGGCATTTCCTAGATACCCCAATGGGGCCAGATAATGATCAGAGACTTTAAACAGTAGAATGGGCTGACCAAAGAATAATAAAATGCTTGTTACTGTGGCTATTCAAGTAAACCTGGATGTCTCCTTACAAAGAATGTAGTAGAGGGGATTAATGCACTTGGTGCAAAGATGCAAGGAGTGGCCACAAAATTCCTTCTGACTATAAGATACTGTGAGCTTCTAATGCTCTGTTTCTAATGAACTGGAAAGGAATGCCTTTCAAATGAAGATGAAAGACTCTGGGGGAAAGACGATGTTGGTACAAATCTGGGAAATGCCATTTGCTAACTAAGTGATTTTGACACAAACTTAACTTTCCTAAACTGTTTCTGTCTCTTACTAATGGCGTTTTCAAGAGGTTTGAAGCAATCAAAAGCGATAGAAGCTGCTAAATTTATATAGCACTAAGCACATGTGTTTTGCTATTCTTTTTTTTAAAGATTTATTTATTTATTTGAAATACATAGTGACAGGGAGAGAGGGAGAGACACACAGAGCGAGAGATCTTTTGTCCACAGGTTCATTCCCCAAATGGCTGCAAGGGCCAGGGCTGGGTCAGGCCAAAGCCAGGAGCCAGGAATTTCTTCTACGTTTCCCATGTATGTGGCAGGGGCCCAGGCATTTGGGCCAACTTTCATCACTTTCCCAGGCCATTAGCAGGAATCTGGATTGGAAGTAGAGCAGCTGTGACAGGAACCAGCACTCGTGTGAGATATCAGCATTGCAGGCGATGGCTTAACCACTATGCCATATTGCTGTCCCCTGATTTGTTATTTGTATGTGAAGAAAAATAATTCTTATATCCTAATTGCTGTTTCCTCAGGTTGGAAGAAAAGTTTCTGGCCAAGTGATTTCAAAGAAGGGGAAGCCCAGTGTCCCAAAGGCAGGGATATGGCTGAATTGTCCAGGGCCTGATGATTCCCCGTGCAGTCAGTGTTAGCTTCTATCTTAATGTACCAGAGCATGGGCTTTTTTTTAAAGATTTATTTTATTTATTTGAAAGAGAGTTACAGAGAGGAGTATAGTCTTTCTATCTAAATTTACTCAGTGGAAATAACACACAACTGCCAAAAAATCATGAAATGGATTGCAAGGTTTGTTCAGGCTTCCTCATTGTGTACAGTCATTATTTTTAAGTAGTGCCAAAGCAAAACTCTCTTCTCTCACACAAAATCTTTCCCACATAGTAATCCCACCATTGATTCATTCATTCATTCAATAAATGTGTATGAAATCTTTACTGTGAACCAGATACTGAGCTACATGCTAGAAAGAAATAGCCATGGGCTTTGCACCATCCTGTGTAGCAAGATGTATAGTGGTGGTAGGCATTTGAAACTTCAATTAAGTCACTGCTGGGGACATCCACATCCCATATCAGAGTGCCTGGTTGGAGTTACTGCTCCACTGCTTCTGTTCAGCTTCCTGCTCATTCACAACCTGGGAAGCAGCAAATGATGGCTGAAGTACTTGAGTCCCTGCCATCCCTGTGGGAGACCCAGATTTTATTCCAGGCTCTTGGCTTCTGCCTAGTCCAGCCCTAGTTGTTGTGGACATTTCAAGAGTGAAAATAGGAGGGAAGATGTCTCTGTTCATCGCTCTGTTTTTGTCTCTCTCTCTCTGCTTTTCAAATAAAATGAAAAGAAATACAAATTAAAAAAAGAAAAAAGTATAATAATAAAAAACTATCTTAAGAATAAAGTCCAATTACAATGGTGATCAAGATATAAATAAATGATATGTAGGAGATTGGCACTGCATAGTAGAATGCTTTATCTGATTAGGCATATCAGGGATGGTCCATCTGAAGACAGGAACATTGAATTGAGGTCTGAAAGCAAAATGAATAAATTATTTATGTTTAAAGAGGGTGTGGGGTCAGGGACTTAACTACAGATATTTAGAAAGAGGCAACTATATATGCTAAAGTCCTAAAGCCTATGGCAGTAAACTTCATTTTAAGCTAACACTCCCAATAGGAAAGAAATGTAAAGATGTGAGATGAAACTCAACAGGCTCTCCAAGACCCTTCAGGGGGCAAGGAAGGGAATTACAAGAACATTTGTTGTCTTGGTAGCCATAATGCATAAACCCATAAGCTTGCTCAGGAAACAGCAGCAACAAATGACACTTTAACAAGTGTCATAAGGTAGTAGTTTTCTCTTTTTTTAAAAAAATGCTTATTTTATATTATTTTCATCTACTTGAAAGGTAGAGTTAAAAGAGATTGCGATTCCATATGCTGGTTCACTCCCCAAAATCTGTAACAGCCAGGACTATGCCAAGCTGAAACCTAGAACCCAGAATACCATCTTAGTCTCCCATGTGGGTGACAGTGGTCCAAGTACTTGAGCCATTGTCTACTGCCTCTTAGGATACCTTGAAAGGAAGTTGGATTGGAAGCAAGGGAGATGGAACTCCATTTGGGATGTGAGCATTGTAAGCTACAATTCCCACCCCTATTGTTCCCTTTTTAAACACTTAGAAACTTACTCCAAAATTTATCTTCTGTAAGACATATCAACTAAAATTCACCACTCCTAATATTAATATAATTGTAATATCCTCTAAATCCTCTAACCTCTGTCATTAAAGAAAAAAGAAGAAAAGAAAGGAAGGAAGGAAGGAAGGAAGGAAAGAAGGAAGGAAGGAAGGGAGGGAGGAAGGAAGGAAGGAAAGAAAGAAGGAAAGGAGGAGGGAAGGAGAGAGGGAGAGAAAGAAGCAGGGAAGGAAGGAGGGAGGGAAGGAGGAAAGGGGCTGGCATTGAGGCACAGAGGATTAAGCTGCAGATTACTACTCTAGCATCCTATATTGGAGTGCCATTTGAGTACCAGCTGCTCTGCTTCCAATCCTGTTTCCTGCTAATGTTCCTGGGAAGACAGGGGAAAACAAGCCAAGTGCCTATGCCGCTGACACCCATTTGGGGACCTAGATGGGTTCCTGGCTCCTGATTTTGGATTGGCCAACATCTGGCTGTTGCAGTCAATTGGGGAGTGAACCTTTTGGGGAAATAGAAGATCCTCTCTCTCTCGCTTGCTTGCTGGCTCACTTTGCTCGCTCTCTTTCTCTCTCTCTCTCTCCCTCCCCCCTCGCCTTTCAAATAAAAAAATAAATTTCAAATAAAAAAATAAATTTTTTTAAAATAAGAAAACAGCCTTGTGATTTTGCCTTCCTTCCTCTTCTATATTGTTTGCTTGTACATGTGTCTTATCCCCATTTCCTTTCCCTATCAATGCCCAACCAAAGCCTTTCTGCTATGTGTGTTTTCTGGAACTCTCATCTCATTTTAACCACCTCCTCTGAATCTTTAAACTTTATGTAGACATTTTCTCTACATCCAACATCAACTGAATCACAGCTTTCTAGGGAGGTGCCTGGTTCAGCTTCCTTTGCTTGCACATTAGAATCAATGGAGGTGTTTTTAAAATTACAGATACTTGAATCTTATTCTGAGATGAGGACTTAATTAGTCCCAGGTGTGTTCCTTTCATAATTGTTAAGAACTAAGAGCTAAAACTGCTGCAGACTAATTCCAGAGTAATGTCTTTGTTTTATGTGTCTATGTGATTTTCTGATCCTTTCACAGGGCTGGCATATAATATGGTTTCAACAAATACTGAGATAAACAACCTCCAAAGCCTATTTTATTGCTTGACTCCACAAAAATTCTTGTAGGTCTCATTTCCCTTTCCAGAAGTGTTTTGGATAATTCACAGCTCAGCTACATGTAAGGAAATCATAAAATCTATTTTAATTAATTAATTTATATAAAGGGAACAGATTTTATGTATCTTACGTATACAGTTTTACGAACATAATATTTCCTACCATCCCTCTCTCCACCCTCTGTCGCTCACTCCTCCTTCCTTTCTAATTTTTGTTTTAATTTTTGTGATGACATACATTCAATTTACTTTATAATCACAAAAACTTAATCCTCCAATAAATAAATAAATAAATAAATCAACAAGTAGTAAGTAGGAAAGCCACTGTTCCTCAGGAGTATAGACAAGGGATATAAACAATAATGAAATCTCAAGATGTCAAATTCACTCAAATAAATTATATTTTTAGAACTCTTTATATTAGTTACCACATATCAGGGAAGGCATATGATATTTGTCTTTTTGGGACTGGCTTTTTTCAGTAAGCATAATGGTCTCCACATACATCATTTTGTTGCAAAGTATAGGACTTCATTTTTTTTTTTTTATGGCTGAGAAGGTGTCTATCATGTATATATACCACATTTTCTCTAACCAGTCATCAGTTGATGGACATCTGGGTTGATGCCATATCTTACCTACTGTAATTTGAGCTGCTATAAACATGGGGAATACAGACAATTCTTTCTATTGGGTGAATTCGCAGGAGTGGATGGCTGAGTCATATGGTAAATAAATTTTCAGCTTTCTGAGGAACTTCATACTGTCTTCCATAATGGTTGTACTGGTTTACATTCCCAATAACAGTGTATTAGGGTACCTTTTTGCCTACATGCTTGCCAGTATTTTTCATTGTTCAATTTCATCAGTAATAGCCCTATGAACATCAATCTGAAGCATATGGAACTATACAAGTTTTTCCTAAGGAAACTAACTCATTCATGTCCTCATCCCTCACAGAACAACAGATATGCTGGCTTGCAACAAAGATAATGAACAGAACAGTTAAGATCAGATATTCTAAGGGAGAAAAAGAATCCCACACATTCGAGTTAAACAGTAAATTATTTGAAATGATAGAATCACCAGATCTACAAAAAAACTACAAGTCTTAGAAGTATAATTCAATTAAAACAGACTTTAGTAGCTTGAGTAATCTTAGAAAAGTTCTTCAACCATGTGTTTTAATGATATAGAATTTAGAATCATCCACATAGCATCTGGAGTTACTTGCTGCATCAAATAGTTTAGTATGTTTAGCTAATGTTTTTTCTTTACCTCAATGTATGTTGAGAAAATTGTAATAATCCTGATAGGAATAATTTTTTGCAGATTCTCTGGAATATTTTATAGACACAATGATGTCTTTTGTGAATTAAGATTGATTTACTCATCCTTTTCTAATTATTATGCCTACATTTTTTTCCTGCCAAATGATATTAGCTAGAATCCCTAATACAATGTTCAGTAAACATAGTAAATTACAGATATTCTTTCTTTCTTTCTAGTATTATTAAAAGTCCTTAAACATGAAGTATAATGTTAGCTGTGGCTTTTGGTAGATGACTTTCATTAGCTAAATTACTTCTACTCAGGCCGGCGCCGTGGCTTAACAGGCTAATCCTCCACCTTGCGGCGCCAGCACACCGGGTTCTAGTCCCAGTCGGGGCACCAGATTCTATCCCGGTTGCCCCTCTTCCAGGCCAGCTCTCTGCTATGGCCCGGGAAGGCAGTGGAGGATGGCCCAAGTGCTTGGGCCCTGCACCCGCTTGGGAGACCAGGAGAAGAACCTGGCTCCTGGCTTCGGATCAGTGCGATGCGCTGGCCGCAGTGGCCATTGGAGGGTGAACCAACGGCAAAAGGGAAGACCTTTCTCTCTGTCTCTCTCTCTCACTATCCACTCTGCCTGTAATATAAATAAATAAATAAATTAAATAAATAAATAAATAAATTACTTCTACTGTGTAGAGGGTTTTTTCATAAGTGAAATTGAAAATTTGCCTCTTCTTGCTACTTTGGTATAATTTTAAAATTTCTCCTCAGTTGAGTTCTACTTATGATTTTTTTAAAGTGCAAATCAAACTTACAATCCTGGGGAAAGCCCTACTTGTTCTTACAGTATTATCTTTTTATGCAGACTACATAATGAGAAAACTGAATTGAAATAAGTATATTTTGGTGCAAAAATTTTTCACTACCCATGCAGATTTGTGTTTTATAAAAAGAATCTATGCATGGATTTAAAAAAAATCTCATCTCATCTCTGTTTTTTTTTTTTTGTATTTATTTGAAAGGCAATGTTACAAAGACAGGGAGAGACAGAGAGAGATCTTTAATTCTCTGGTGCATTAAAAAAAATGGCTGCAATGGCCAGGGCTAAGCAGAACAAAGCCAGGAGCAAAGAGCTCAATTAAATAAAATAAAGTTTAGAAATCAAATGAATAAATAAAACTTCATGATGCCAGAAAATTATCACATTTTCACTAATGTACTGGCATTGGTACTTAAGAGCTCAAACTTCTATTTGGTTAATGAGACGGGATGGAGTAGACACAGTACTTATCAGCAATGTGAATTTTTACCAATTATTCACTGTCTCTCAGCTTTTTCTCTCTCATCTTTAAAATGGAGATAGTAATCACTAGTACCTTATAGTCACTGTGAGGTTTGCAAATAATGTTTATAAAACACAAAACAGGGGCTGGAGCTGTGGCTCAACAGGTTAGGCTGCCACCTGCAGCATCAGAATGCCATATGGGTAGCTGTTCCACTTCAAACCAGCTACCTGCTAGTGCACCTGGGAAAGCAGCAAGTGATGGCCAAAGTACCTGGACTTCTGCAACCCATATGAGAGACCCAGATGAACCTCTTGACTTCTGGCTTCTGCCTGGCCCATCTCTGGCTGTTTGGCAGGCATTTGTTTTGTGGCCCAGCAAATGGAAGATCCCTTTCTCTCTCTGTCTCTATCCCTCTCTCCCTGTAACTCTGCCTTTCAAATAAATAATTAAATCTTTAAAATAAAGCCCACATAACATAGTACTTAAAATATTAAACACTCAAGCAATGAATATCGTTATTCTGATGTAGAGAGTTAAAATTTCTACTACATTTAATAATATTTTCATTATTATAAAATAGTATCTACTATTATAAAAAGGAATGCAAATTGTATAAAAATCTATACAATAAGTGCCTGCATACTAGTCTTAAGTACTATTCTTAGTTCTGACAGGTGTGTTTACCAAGTTTCATATGTATAGCCATAGCTTTATAAATAGGAGTGTTTGTAGCTTCTTTATATATTTACAGTTAAGAGGTTTATGTGCACAGGATTTTTTACCTTTCTTTTATTCACTCAAAAATATGTCTGGAGTTTTATTCATTTCAATACATACCAATATACCTCATTCTGCATTGTATTCCTTTGTGTAAATGTAACATAAATAATTTGTGAATCAACCTCAACTGACAGTATTAAGGTGTTTTCAGGTTTTTCTTTTGTTAATAAGGCTTTAAGAACTATCATTTGCCATGTATCTTTCTGTATATGTGAATTTGACTAAGTAAATTTCAAACTAAGATTAATAGATTAGATAATTATGTGTGGTTTTGCATTTTAATCAATTTAGCTGAGTTTCCTTTCAAAGAGTCTCAATTTGCATGCCCACAAACATTACTCATTTCTCCACTCTCTACCAATACTTTCTATTATCAGCTTTGCAAATTTTGATATGTGGAACACAGAACTTTAATATTTTCATCTGCATTTATTTTGCACTAAAGTGAAACATTTTCTCTTGTTTTTTATACACTTGTATTTCATTCTGTCTAAACTGTTTATTATAAATGTTTGACCCTTTTATTATTTCTTTGAAATTGATTTGTGTTTTTTTTTCTGATCTACAAGAATTTCAAAGTACAATTAAGGGATTCTTTCTTTGATACTTGTTGCAAATGTTAATGATTTTTTTCATACATAGGATAAATTTATTTTTTCCAGTTTGTTGTTTGACTTAAAAATTACATATACAACATTTAAAAATATTTCCATTATTTAATTAATCTGTTATATGCTTTATATTTTATACTATTACTTAAAAATTGTCTTCTGGGTATATGTTTGATAATTCTTTCAAAATTTCTAACTTTAAAATTTTAGTCATAGACACTAGATTTTTATTTTTTCAAAAAATATCTATTTTATTTTAAAGGCAGATATACAGAAAGAGAGGGAAACACACAGAGAGAGAGAGAGAGAGAGAGATAGAGAAATTTTTTTTCATCTCCCTATTTACTCCCCAAATGGTTGCTGCAGCAGGGTAGGGGCCAGGCCAAAGCTAGGATCCAAGATTTTCATCCTGGTCTCCCACATAGGTGGCAGGGGTCAAGTTTTTGGACCTTAATTCACTGCCTTCCCAAGCTCATTAGCTGGAAGCAGATTCGGAAGAGAATCAGCCAGGAATTGAACCAGACCTCTGATATGGGATGCCGGCATAACATTGGCAGCTTATCCCTCTGCACCACAATGCCAACACTAGATTTTAAAAGCATAATTGATACAATTATCTCCTTTTTAAAAATTAATTGAATAAAATCATTTTCTTAGTGAATCATTGAAAATTCAACTCAATGACATCTATTTTTCATTTCAAAATTATGTCTGTGCTGCTACAACTCTGGAAGCCTTTATAGATCTAACACAGTGAGTTAAATTTACAAACACTTGTCTTCTATTAAAAATTCTAATATATAGAATAGGTATGCTGTTAGAGAATGATGTCTGATTTACTGATTCTCATGGTCAATCAACATAGTTGCCAACATTTATGATATCTATGCTACTCTTCCTGTCTCTGTTTAAGGCTAAAATTCATTTTGTAACCGTAAAGTCTGAGTCATGAGACTTAACATGAATTCTCTCAGGGAGACCCTCTCCCTGGCCGTATAGCAGTTCAGAGGAATGCCTTGTTCAAATGAGATCTGTGTGCTTAAAGGCAAATGTGATTGGATTTACAGATTAGCAAAATGAGAAAGATCAAAGTCCTGTTATTCATCAGACCTAAAAGCACAGAGCTTGTTCTTGTAAGAGAAATTGTTCTTTGCCCCTAATCTTTCTAATCTTGACCTCACAGAAGGGGTTTTGTACTTAAGACAATGTCATCAGGATGCTAAATTCAATCTCAGGCCACATTCACTTTCTCTTAACATGGATGAACACTTTCTCAGAGAATAAATTGGTAACTCTATGGAAATTTCAGGCTTCAAACAGATTTTCTAATTCCATTAAATTGGCGTTTGGCAGAGTGCATTAACTTTTGTGGAAACTAAAGAGAATACCAGGCCCACATACTTACTCTTAATTAATCACAGTCTCTTTTTTTACAAATGATAAGAATTCTTTTTTCTCTTCTGTAACTTTAATATCTAACACTGAGCCTGCCCCATGGAAATCTTCAGAATTAATAATTTTTGAGGCTCAAAAAAAATAAGTTTGTGAAGCTTTTAAATTTTAGATCTTTGACCTCTATTGAGTCACAGCTACACAGCAAAGTTTGGTAGGTTTGGAACTGACAATATGTAGGCAGATAATGAGATTCCGACCTTACTGAATTGTAAATTTTGGAACACTGTTGCATTAATTTTTTAAAGATTTATTTATTTATTTGAAAGTCAGAGTTCCACAGAGAGAGGAGAGGCAGAGAGAGAGAGAGATGTCTTCCATCCGATGGTTCACTCCCCAGATGGTTGCAATGGCCAGAGCTGCGCCAATCCGAAGCCAGGATGAAGTCAGGAGCTTCTTTCAGGTCTCCCATGCAGGTGCAGGGGCCCAAGGACCTGGACCATCTTCTGCTTTCCCAGGCCATAGCAGAGAGCTGGATCGGAAGAGGAGCAGCCGGGACTAGAACTGACGCCCATATGGGTTGCTGGCGCTTCAGGCCAGGACATTAACCTGCTGCACCACAGCACCGGCCCCCACTGTTGCATTAATTAAGGTGGTGAACCCTTTCTTGTCCTAAATGTTAAGACTAGAGCATTTTGAAGTGTGTGTTTCACCAGAAAATTTATCATGTATGGATTGCCATCTTGGAACAAAATGGAATGCATCAAAAAGTGTTCAAAATCAAAACTGTAATGGGAAGATTTCATCTTAATCGAGGCAGGGGATGCTGTAGTGTATTTCAGATCCTCGGGGCTATGGTAACAGCATCACTCATTTATGCACTCAACATATCTACTCTTGGCTCTATCATTATTCTACTTAAGAATCACGTCTTGTATCTCAAGTTCCTAAATCAATCATTTTCTTCTTTCCCTTAGGGTCTTTGATTATCGAAGACTGCCATTGTGAAAATTCCATGTTTTTATTTCTCTTGTCTCATATCTACTCCAATTAGTGGTTAAGAGTTAACACAGGTACAATTTCTCTGGGATGATATTCTGACTTCCCAAATTTTGTTATGAGCCCTTCCTATGTGTTGCATGGTACCAACATTTCTCAGAGTCCACACTGTTAAGAAATGTGTTTCTTATCTGCAAAGCACATTCATTGCACTCTAACTCAGCTCGGCTTAGGTAGAACCCCAGAATTCTCACTCTCTTTTTTATAATCTTACTGAAGTATAATTAACATACAAATAATGTTATACAATATATATGTGCACACACATATTTGAAGAGTGAAATTTGATGTTTTCATCCTCAAATCCATCATCCTGGATTTCCTCTGGCTTTTTTTCATTCAGCATAATTATTTTAGATGCTTCCTTGTTTTTCTTTGTAGCAAGTGTTTTATTGAGTGTTATTACTAAATAATACTCCATTGTATCAATATTGCACAATTGTTTTTATTCTTTACTTGTAAATGGCCATTTTTGTTGTTTCCAGTTTAGAGTTGTCAAAAATAAAGCATCCATGAAACTGTCATAAAAAATATTGCTGTAGGTTTAAGCATTAATATATCTTGAGTAAACATCTAGTAGCAGAATGGCAAATTTATATAGTAGGCCTACATTCAGCTTTTAAGAAACTGCAAAAGTGTTTTCACAACACTATTAAACTATCTTATATCTCCACTAGAGGTGCATGAAAGCTGCATTTACTCAACATCCTTGCCAACATTTGGTATGCTCATTACTTTAATTTTAGATATTCTAGTAGATGTGTAGTGGTATCTTAGTGTGGCTTTAAGTTACATTTTCCTCTATTGACTAACAATGTTGGGGAAATTTTATTATTGAGCTTTTGTCATCTGTGTTTCTTTTATTAGTGAAATATATGTTTAAATATTTTGCTCAATTTTCATTGAGGTCATTTTTTTTCTTGGATCTAATTTCTTTCATATTCTGGATGGAGTCTTCTTCAAATATGATTTGTAACTAATTATTTTAGTCTGTTTTTTCTCTTCATTCTCTTAACACTGGTGTTGGAGGACAAAATAATCTTACATTTGATAAAGTTAAATTTCTCAATTTGTTCTTTGATAGATTGTGCTTTTGATGTAATATTAAAGGAATATTTGTTTCACCAAAGACTAGATACTCTATGTCCTTTGCTTTCTTCTAGAAATGTAATGTTAGATAGATCCATTTAAGTTCATTTTTATATAACGCAATCCAAGTTCAATTTTTATTATTTGGAATGTGGATATCCAATTGTTCCAATATCATTTGTTGAATGACATCTTGTACATTCTTTGTCAGTTTCATGTACACTATATATATTAGGGTGGTACTGTTTTTATTTTTTTAATTTTAGTTTCCACTTGTTGATTGGTTTTATATATAAAGAAAGTTGATTTTGCATAAAAACTTTTTGTGAATTCCTCAGGATTTTCAATGTAGATGATCATGCCATGTGATAATAAAGACATTTTTACATCTTTCTTTCCAATATAAATGCCATTTTTATGTTTTTCCTTGATTTATGGTACTAACACTATGATTGTAGTTGTTAAAATAAATAATGAAAATGTACATTCTTTCCTTCTTAAAGTTAAAAGCACTTATTTTTTCATTATTAAGCATATTGTTAGAGGAAATTTTTTCAAAGATGTTATCTATAAACCTAAAAAAATTCTTTCTATCCCTGCTTCTCTGGGATTTTCAGCCAGACCAGAATGTCTTAAGGGCTGATTCTGAGGTCAAAGTGCTACTAAAGGCGACTGTCATTCTATAAGTCTGCTATAAGGACTGCTTCCCATGATGGAGCATTCACTCCTTTTTAATTATATCTATTATTATTACCAAAAACTTAGTCCTTTTTACATGATCGCTATAACACTTGATCCTAGCCATATGATCACTATAACACTTAAAAATTTTTTTAACCATCCAGCTCAAGGGGATTTTGGGTCCCATGGAAATTTTTAAACTATACCCTTAGAAGTAAATACATAGGAATGTATGCAGAACAATACTGCTTTACAGTTACAGACTTCATACGTTTTACAGTTACAACTTTAGGAACATGGTGATTCTTCACACCATACCTTCCAGCCCCGATTCTTCTTCCTCCTCCCTCACTTATTCTGTTATTTTTTACTAAGTTCTATTTTCAATTAACTTTATACACATATGATTAACTTTATGTTAAGTGAAGAATTCAACAATTAGTATGAAAGAAAAAAGAAAAGAAATGAAAAGAAGATAAAAGTAAAAAACAAAAAGTAACAAGAGCAAAAAGTTCTTCAACAATCAAGACAAGTGCTAACCATAGTGATTGCTTATCAAAGTGTCAATTTTCAATTCTACAGATTGCCTTTTAGATGCTCTATTAGTTGTCACAGGTCATGGAGAACATATAGTATTTGTCCCTTTCGGACTGACTTATTTCACTAAGCATAATGTTTTCCATTTTCATCCATTTAGTTGCAAATGATTGGATTTTTTTTAATGCTGTGTAATATTCCATGGTTTACATATCCCATAATTTCTTTATCTAGTCTTCAGTTGATGGGCATTTGGGTTGATTCCATGTCTTTGCTATTGTATTTGAGCTGTAATAAAGATGGAGGTACAGATAGCTCTTTCATATGCTGATTTTATTTCCCTTGGGAAAATTCCCATGAGTGGGATGGCTGGGTCATATGGTAGGCCTATATTCAGATTTCTGAGGTATCTCCATATTGTCTTCCATAGTGGCTTTACCAGCTTGTATTCCACCAACAGTGGATTAGGGTGCCTTTTTCCCCATATCCTCGCCAGCATCTGTTGTTTGTTGATTTCTCTAGGAAAGCCATTCTAACTGGGGTGAGGTGAGCCTTATTGTGGTTTTGATTTGCATTTCTCTGACAGCTATCAATCTTGAGCAATTTGCAAGTCTATTGGCCATTTGGATTTCCTCTTTTGGAAAAATGCCTGTTTATGTCCTTTGCCCCATTTATTAACTGGGTGGTTTATTTTGTTGTTGTTGAGTTCCTTGATCTCATTATATATTCTGGTTATTAATCCTTTATCTCTTGTATAGTTTGCAAATATTTTCCCATTCTGTCAGTTGCCTTTTCACTTTGCTGAGTGTTTTTTACAGTGCAGAAGCTTCTCAATTTGATGTAATCCCATTTGTCGATTTTGGCTTTGATTGCCTGTGCCTCTGTGGTCTTTCCCAAGAACTCTGTCTATGACAATGTCTTGTAGGGTTTCCCCAAATGTCCTCTAATTATTTGATAGTATCAGTTTGTAGCATTAGGTTTTCAGTCCATTTTGAGTGGATTTTAGTGAAACGTGTAAAGTAGGGGTTTTGCTTCATGCTTCTGCATATGGCAATCCAGTTTTCCCAGCACCATTTGTTGAAGAGACTGTCCTTGCTCTAGGGATTGATTTTAGTTCCTTTGTCAAAGATAAGTTGGTTGTACATGCTTGGATTGATTTCTGGTATTTCTATTCTGTTCAATTGGTCTATCCATCTGTTTTTGTATCAGTACCAAGCTGTTTTGATTATAACTGTCCTGTTGCATGTATTGAAATCTGGTATTGGGATGCCTCCAGCTTTCTTTTTGCTGTATAAGACTGCTTTAGCTATTCATGGTCTCCTGCGTTTCCATATGAATTTGAACATAGTTTTTTTCTATATCTGAGAAATATTTCTTTGATATTCTGATTTGGATCACATTGAATAACTAAATTGCTTTCCGTAGTATGGACATTTTGTGATATTGATTTTTCCAATCCATGAATATGGAAGATTTTTCCATTTTTTTGTATCTTCTTCTATTGCTGTCTTTATTGTATTTTAATTCTCATTGTAGAAATCTTTGACATCCTTGGTTAAATTTATTTCAAGGTTATTTGATTTTTTGTGGTTGCTGTTGTGAATGGAATTGATCTTATAAGTTCTTTCTCAGCCATAGCATTGTCTGTGTATACAAAGGCTGTTGATTTTTGTGTGTTGATTTATATTCTGCTACATTTCCAAACTCTTCAATCTCTTCTATGAGTTCCAATAGTCTCTTAGTGGACTCTTTTGGATCCCCTATATATAGAATCATGTCATCTGCAAATATGGATAGTTTGATTGCTTCCTTCTCAATTTGTATTCCTTTGATTTCTTTTTCCTGTCTAATGGCTCTGACTAAAACTTCCAGGTCTATATTGAATAGCAATGGTCAGAGTGGGCACCCTTATCTGATTCCATAAAGGCATGATGCTACTGGGGCAGAAAGGGAAGGAATTCTGAATTGTTTCAGCCCTCAGTGATTGGGTGGGGCAACCCCACCCAATAAATAACACCCAATAAATAGCAACCCCTGTTATTTATTGTTAGGCATATGCACTCAATGTGGGGTGGCAGTTACCTGCCTGGTTTTCCAGGGTGGGAGTCTTCCTCCCTGGAGCCATACTCCCATTGTTTTCTGTTGTTCATTTGCTCCCTAGACGTGGGTCTGGACCATTTCAATTGCTTGTACTGGGTATCCTGCTGGGGTTCTCTCAGAGCTCTTTCCTAAAAGTATACTTCCTCCACTTTTTAAACATTAATTTCATCCAACATAAGTCAGACTATCTTGTTGCTATTCTGCCATCTTAGAACTGGTCAATTTTACTCTGATACCAAAACAAGACACCAATATCAAACAAAATAAAAACTACAGACCACTGTTCCTCATGAAATAAGTAGAAAACCACTGAATAATATTTTTTAAAAGTTTATATAACAATATATAACATGGTTAAGGCATAAAAATGAAATTTATTCTGGAAATATAAGGCTTTTTATGAATTGCCTTGTATTAATAAATCATTCTAACTTGGTTTGATGGTGTATTTTTCTTTTTTATTTTTAATTTATATTTGTCTTTATTGTTAAAATGGGTTTCTTAAAGGTAATGTATGGATGAATCTTGGTTTATTTCTTTCTTTGTTAAGTCTAGTTTCTTGATATCTGTGTTTTTTGATTGAAAAGTAAAAATTGTATGTATTTATGATGTACATTGTGATGATTTGATACATGTATACATTGTGGAATATCAAAATCAAGCTAATTAACACATGCATTATTTCACATAGGTATCATTTGTGTGTGTGTCATAAGAACACTTATAATATAATTTTTATTTTATTTTTTAAATATTATTTAAATATTGTTTAAAAGTCAGAGTTACACAGAGGGAGAAGGAGAGGCAGAGAGAGAGGGAGAGAAAGAGAGAGAGGTCTTCCATCCACTAGGTCACTCCCCACTTGGCTGCAATGGCCAGAGCTGTGCCAATCCAAAGCCAGGAGCCAGGAGCTTCTTCCGGGTCTCCCATGTGGGTGCAGTGGCACAAAGACTCGGGCCATCTTCTACTGTTTTCCCAGGCCATACCAGAGAGCTGAATGGTAAATAAGCAGCCAGGACTTGAACTGGTGCCCATATGGAATGCCAGCACTGCAGGTGGTGGGTTTACATGCTACACCACAGCACCAAACCCTGTTATCAATTTTTAAGTATAAATATATTTTGTTGTATTTTCCTGTAACTTGATCACAAAATGTCCCTTTAGGGTGGCAATAAATTCTAATCCTTCTCTGATAGGGCTCTTGGGGAGATGGTTGTGGACTTATAATGTGCTTTTCATGTGATTTTTTTATCTTATGGGATGACCTAATGCCTAAATGTCTGACCTCAGGAAACTTGTTCATACTGGCAGAGACCCCTGTGACTCTTATTTGATTGCTGTCTAGTTTATTTCTGTCAAAATAGCCAATCCGCAGCAGAACACTGGCTTAAGAAAAAGTATACATATTCATAAAGGTTGCAAAATGAGCATCATTTTCTAAGTCTTTACTTGACATGGTTATAAGCAATATCACCACAAGGTACAATAAATCCTGGCTCACTGAGACTTTGCGTCCTCTGGCAAACATCTCCCCACCTTCCCTGACTTCAGTCCTTGGTAACCACCATTGTGCTCTTGATAATATAAATTCAGCTATTTTACATTGCACATGTAAGTATTTTTGGTATTTGTCTATCTGAGCTTGGCTTATTTCAATAACATAACACCCTCCAGATTCAGTCTTATAATAGCCGAACGTTCTTCCTTGTGAAGGCTTGTTTGTATTCCATTGTGTGTATATTCCACATTTCTTTATTCATTCATCTGTTGATGGATGTACAGGTTGATTCCCATTCTTGACTAACATGAATAATATTGTAGTAAACATGAAGTTGTAGAGATCTCTTTGACAGGTGAATTTAAATTCCTTTAGACATATACCAGTAGTAGGGTAAATAGATCATTTGGTAGTTCTATTTTTAATTTTTGAAGTAACATCCATAAGGATTTGTAGGAATTTGCTTTCCCATCAGCAGTGTATGAATTCCCCTTTCTCCATTCCCTTGCTAACATATGTTATCTTTTGTCACATTTGAGAATAGACTTTCTAACAAGTATGAGGTGATATATCATTGTGGTACTGATTTACATTCCCCTATGATTGGTGATGCAGAACAGCATTATCCTGTTTGCCATTTATATGCATTCTTTTAAGAATAGCTATTTGGGTATTTTGTCCATTTTTTTAAAAAAAAATTAAGTTATTTTCTTTGTTTTCGATTGTTTGAGTTCCTCATAATTTTTAATATTAAGCTGTGATTAGATGTATGACTTGAAAATACATTCTCCCATTTCATACATAGTCTCTTCTATCCATTGAGCATTTCCTTGTCTGTGCAGAAACTTTTCTCTCTGATGTAATTCCATTTGTCTGTCTTCAGTTTTCACTTTTTCACCCATGCATCTGGGGTCCTGTCCAAAGTATCATTGCTAAGACCAATGCCATGCAACTTTCTGCCAATGTTTTCCTCTAGCTTTATATATGTGTATATAAATATACATGAGATATATACATATCTCATATATATTGTGAATAGAGCTGCAATGAGAAACAGTGACTTGATCAGCCCTTGTCCAGACTGTTGATGAACAACTTAATATTTTATCCCTTTTAGTATTCTTTTTGTTCTACTTAATACTATTGGTTGAACTCTGTAATTAACACACAATTATTCTTAAGTGTTTAAATTTAACTGAAAAGTGGTCTCTGCTGAATTCACAATAGCTAATACCTGGAATCAACCTAAATGTCCATCAACAGAAGAGTGGATAAAGAAATTATGGGATATGTACTCTATAGAATACTATACAGCAGTAAAAAAAAAAATCTGGTCATTTGCAACAAAATGGAGGAATCTGGAAAACATCATACTGAGTGAATGAAGCCAGTCCCAAAGGGACAAATATCATATGTTCTCACTAATCGGTGACAACTACCTGAGCACCAAAAAGGAAACCTGTTACAGAGAAATGGACACTATGTGAAACAATTACTTGATCAGCCCTTGTCCTGACTGTTGAGGAACAACTTACTATTTTATTCCTTTTAGTATTTTTTTGTTCTACTTAATACCATTGGTTGAACTCTTTAATTAACACACACTGAAAAATGATCCCTGTTAAACATATGAGTGGGAATAAGAGAACGGGGAGATGTACAGTTCGGCACTTGCTCAATCAGACTTACCCCTAATGGTAGAATTAGAAATGTGCCAGGGGATTCCAATTCAATCCCATCAAGGTGGCATGTACCAATGCCATCTCACTATTCAAAGTGTGTTTCAGTTCATAATTGATCATAATGATAGGTCTAAGAGTCAAAGGGATCACATAAACAAGACTAGTGTCTACTAACAATAACTGATGGGATTAAAGAAGAGAGAATGATCCAACATGGGAAGCGGGATACACAGCAGACTCATAGAATGACAAATGTCCTAAACAGCACTCTGGCCTCAGAATCAGCCCTTAAGGCATTCAGATCTGGCTGAAGAGCCCATGCGAGTATTTTAGGCATGGAAAGCCAAAACACTCTGGGAAAAAAAAAAAAAAAACTAAATGAAAGATCTCTGCGAGTGAGATCCCAGTAGAAAGAACGGGCCATCAAGGAAGGAAGTACATTTCTCTGAAGGGAGGAGAGAGCTTCCACTTTGACTATGACCTTGTCTAAATAAGATCGATGTCTGCGAACTCAAGAAGCTTCCATAGCCTTGGCAACTCATAACAAGAGCCTCGAGTGATTACTGACACCATAAACAAGATTGTCAATTTGTTAAGTCAACAACAGGAGTCAATGTGCACTTACTCCCCATGTAGGATCTCTGTCCTTAATGTGTTGTTCAATGTGAATTAATGCTATAACTAGTACTCAAACAGTATTTTACACTTTGTGTTTCTGTGTGGGTGCAAACTATTGAAATCTTTACTTAATATATACAAAATTGATCTTCTGTATATAAAGATAATTGAAAATGAATCTTGATGTGAATGGAATGGGAGAGGGAGTGGGAGATATGAGGGCTGCAGGAGGGAGGGAGGTTATGGAGTGGAAAAGCCATTGTAATCCATAAGCTGTACTTTAGAAATTTATATTTATTAAATAAAAATTTAATAAAAATAAATTTGCCATCAAAGTGTGAATTTATTGGTAGGCTCTCTATCCTGTACCATTGGTCTATGTACTATTTTATTCTAGTATCATGCTGTTTTGATTACTACAACTTTGAAATAGAATTTGAAATCAGTATGACATCTCCAGCTTTGTACTTTTTGCTCAAGTTTGTTTGTTTATTGTTTATATTTATTCGGAGTATTTTTTAGTTCTACACAATTTTATGATTTTTTTATATCTCTAGAAAATGTCATTGACATTTTGATAGGGGTTGCACTGAATCTGTAGATAATTTTGAGATGCATGGACATTTTAACAATAGTAATTCTTCCAACCCATGAACACATTTATATGTGTCATCTCAATTTGTTCCATCAATGTGTTATAGTTTTCAGCTCACAGATCTTTCACTTCCTTGAGTAAATTTATTTGTAAGTATTTTTGGTAGTATTATAAATTTGACTACCTTCTTGATTTATCTGTACTGTAGTTTTTTTTGTTGTTGTTGGTGGTGGTGGTGTATGTAAGCATTACTAATTTATATATTTATTTTATATCCTGCAATTTTACTAAATTCATTTTTTACCTCTATAAAATTTTCTGCACAGAACATCATGTAATATACAAACTTCTGAGTTTCTAATTTACTTGCCTTTTTCTTTGTTTTATTTTCCCATTTGTTCTGGCTCGATCTTCCAGTACTATGTCAAATAGATGTAGCAATGGTAGGCATTCTGTCTTGTATCTGATATCAAAGGAAAAGCTTTGAACTTTTCACTGCCATTGAGTATGATGATAGCTATAGATTTTTCATATTCAGACTTTATTAAGAAACATTCCTTCAGGCCGGCGCCGCAGCTCAATAGGCTAATCCTCCACCTTGCGGCTCCAGCACACTGGGTTCTAGTCCCAGTCGGGGCACCGGATTCTGTCCCGGTTGCCCCTCTTCCAGGCCAGCTCTCTGCTGTGGCCAGGGAGTGCAGTGGAGGATGGCCCAAGTGCTTGGGCCCTGCACTCCATGGGAGACCAGGATAAGTACCTGGCTCCTGCCATCGAATCAGTGCGGTGTGCCGGCCGCAGCGCGCCAGCCACGGCGGCCATTGGAGGGTGAACCAACGGCAAAGGAAGACCTTTCTCTCTGTCTCTCTCTCTCTCACTGTCCACGCTGCCTGTCAAAAAAAAAAAAAAAAAAGGAAACATTCCTTCTACATCCAATTTTACTGTGTTTTTATCATGAAGGAATGTGGAATTTTGTTTAATGTCTTCTCCACATGTATTGAGATGATCATGGGCCTTTTGACTTTTATTCTGTTAATGTAGCATATGACATTTATTGATTTGTCTATTTTAAAACACCTTGGCATCACAGGTATAAATCTCATTTGCATTGTAAGTGATCATGTTAATGAGGTATTGTATTCAATCTCATAATATTTTTTGAGGATTTTTACACCTATTTTCCTCAGGGATGTGCATCTAATTTCTTTCCTATCTGACTTCATCATTAGGATATTAATAGCCCATAAAATGTGACTGGAAGTAATTTCTCCTCAATTTCCTGAAGCAGTTTAAAAATGAATGGTATTGATCACTTGGACTAGTGAGATGGCATTGGTACATGCCACCTTGATGGGATTGTATTGGAATCCCCTGGCACATTTCTAACTCCACTATTTGGGGCAAGTCTGATTGAGCATGTCCCAAATTGTACATCTCCTCCCTCTCTTTTTCCCACTCTTATATTTAATAGGGATCACTTTTCAGTTAAAATTTAAACACCTAAGAATAATTGTGTGTTAATTACAGAGTCCAACCACTGGTACTAGAACAACAACAACAACGACGACAGCAATAGCAAAAATACTAAAAAGGATAAAGTATTACATTGTATTTAATTCCTCCTTAAATTTTTTATAATTGAACAGTGAAACCATCAGGTCCTAGAGTTTTCTCCGCCTTGAGGGGGAATTTTTTAATCATTGCTAGATAGTCTTCTTATTATTGTTCTGTTCAGATTTTCTATTTCTCCATGATTCTGTCTTGGTGGTAGTATGTGTCTGGGAACTTACCCACATCTAGATAATCAATTTGTTGGCATTTAATTCTTATTAATAATCTCTTAATTCTTTTAGAATATTCACCTGCAATGTATCAGAAACATTGTATTTCTGTAATTATTTCTCTTCATTTCTGATTTTATTGATTTGAATTTTCTCTTTATTTTTAACTTAACAAATGGTTTGTTGATGTTTACCGCCTCAACAACCTGTCAATTTCATTGAGTTTCTGCTATTTTTTCTAATCTTATTTCATTTATTTCTTCTTTGCTCTTTAATTTTTGTTTACATCTTCCTAATAAATCTGGGCTCAGTTCATTCTTTTTTTATTCTAGTTCCTTGAGATAAAAGACTAGGTTGTCTACTAAGGACTCTTTCTTCATGTAGGTGATTTTGGCTTTATTCTTCCCTACTAGAACTGCTTTTGTTGTATCTCATATAATTTGGAAAGCTGTGTTTCCACTTTTTTTTTTCTTTTTTGACAGGTAGAGTTAGACAGTGAGAGAGAGAGACAGAGAGAAAGGTCTTCCTTTTACATTGGTTCACCCTCCAAATGGCAGCCACGGCCGGTGCTGCGCCGATCTGAAGCCAGGAGCCAGGTGCTTCCTCCTGGTCTTCCATGTGGGTACAGGGCCGAAGCACTTGGGCCATCCTCCATTGCATTCCCGGGCCACAGCAGAGAGCTGGACTGGAAGAGGAGCAACCGGGACAGAATCCGGCACCCCGACCGGGACTAGAACCCGGCGTGCCAGTGCTGCAGACGGAGGATCAGCCAAGTGAGCCACTGCGCTGGCCCCACTTTTGTTTTTCTCAAGATATTTTTATGTCTGCCTTTCAATTTCTTCATTGACCTATTGTTTGTTTAGGGCCATGCTGAATAATTAGACTGTTTTCTGAAATTCCTTGTATTATTCATTTCTATTTTTATACCATTGTGGTTATAAAATATACTTGATATGATTTCAATATTCTTAAATTTGATAAATTTGTGTTGCTGCTTAAATTAGGATCTATCCAGAAGAGTAATCTGTGTGCCTCTGAGGAGAATGTGTATTCTGTTGCTGTTGATCATGTTCTATATCTGTCTGTTACAATTATTTGCTGTAAAATATAGTTCAAATCAAATGTTTCTTTCTTGATTTTTTGCCTGGATGACTGTCTGTCTATTGTTGAAAGTGAGCTATTGAATTACTCTACTACCATTGTATTTCTTTCTATCTCTCTAGTCAGATCTGTTAATATTTACTTTATACATTTAGGTGCTCCAATGTTGGGTGCATATATATTTAGAATTGTATTTTAATTTAATGATCCCTTTAAAATGTCCTTAGTATATTTTCAGTTCATGTAATAGAATGCCAGGTATTTGGTAATTTATTATGAGCAAATAAATGTATCGGCCCACAGTTCTGGAGGCTCAGAAGTCTAAGATTAAGGGGTTTACATCTGGCAAGGACCTTCCTGTGGCATCATGTGGAGGAAGACCAAGGTGGAGCAAGAGGGCATGATAGCACTCTCACAATGAGAGACCTGCTTTCACTATTGGCTCTGTCCATACCCACCCCTTAAATGTGCTACCTCCCAATATCATAATAGTACACTTACATTTCAGCAGAAGTTTTAGACAAACATTCAAACCACAGCAAATTTTATATAATGACTTTTTTTCTCTCAGTGTAAAGTTTTTGGCTTAAAGTCTGTTTATTCACTATAAGTATAGCTATTCCTGGTCTTTTTGGTTTCCATTTGATTGGAATATCTTTTTCCTTACATTAACTTTCAATCAGTATGTATCCTTAAAGGTGAAAGGAGTCTCTGTTAGGCAGCAAATAGTTAGGTCTTGTGATTTGTGTCCTTTCAGCACTTGGTTTTTGATTGGAAAATCTAATCTATTAATATTCAAAATAATCATTGATACCCACTATTGCCATTTTGTTCATTGTTTTCTGATAATTTTGTTTCTTTATTCTCTCTCTGTCTTCCTTTGAGTTAGATGATTTTTATATGCTTTGATTTCTTACTTTTTGTCTTTTGTGTATCTGCCATATGTTTTTGCTTTGTATTTACCATGAAGCTTGCAAAAAATATTTCAACAGAGTATCTTAAGCTAATATGAATTTATTTTTTATCATATATATAAAATGTATATAAACATACTCTATCCCCATGTACATTAAGTGTTTTCGAGGTCACAATTTAGCAATTATTATGGTACTATAGCTATTACTATTTAATGGTTTTGTTTTTTAACTTTCATACTAAAGACACAAGTGATTTACACACCATTATTACAGTATTAGAGTACTCTAAATTTGACCGTGTATCCATTTTTAAAATATAGCCATGCAATAACAGCTATTGAAGAAATAATCTAGGCTTCTATGTCACTGGGGAGCCATGAGGTTAGGATTATATCTGAGCAAATTCAGGATTCTGCCAGTCATGAGGAAGGAGCAAAAATGGATGTCAGGTAGATGGAGAAGTGTTCTCAAAAACAACTGTATCCTTTGTGTTGAAATAAATGTTTTAAACACATCTAAGTAGGAATTTAAACAGTGCTTTGGACTGGTTTCATGACAGCATCTAACTTATATAACTATAAATATTTCCTAAATACAATAAATTCTACTTCTGTGCCAAGATGCTTCATGCTGGGTGTCAGTTCAGATGGTAATTATATTGCATTCAGGGGACAGACTGTGCAGCCTCAAAAGGGGAAAGAATACACTGGTGAACCTGTCAACCACCCCCACAGGGCACAGCCTCCAAGGATGAGGGAGACTTTCTGGGACTATCTTCATTTCCTACTAACTTTTTTAAAATCAAACGATCTATTTTAAATATTGAGGAACAGGGTAATTCCTAGGGAATAAGTATTTGTTTCAGGCACAGAGATCTTTTTCCCCCATGGAAATTTTTTAATACACTACATTTCCACTTATTTCTTTCCATCCTTTTAATATAAGGCAACAATTAATTGCCTTTACTGTTCTGATTTGACAAGTTATTCTAGCTTCCTGAACCTCACCTCTCACATCTGAAAAAATAAGATAATTGGTCCACCCTGGAGAGATTTATTTCACTCTTGAAATGAGGGAAGCAAAATTCTTTCTACACTGCAAAGTACTGAATACATTTTCAATATGCAATTTATGGTATGTGAAGATTTTATGTCTTGTTATCTTGTCATCACAGCCTTGTACAATGGATGGAACACAGATTTCACTCAGTATAGAACGTGAAAGAACAGAGTGACGAAAAATGAAAGGAAGTTGAAAGCAAAAGTAGGAGGAAAGGAGACTTGAAAGAATAGACAGGCAATAGCAGGAGAGATAGAGGAGGGAAGGGGGGATACAGGATGGACAGGAGAAAGGGAAAGAAGAAAAAAGAGAAAGGGGATAGGTGGAAAGAGGAGGAAGGAACGAATGAAGGAATGAAAGGAGGAGAAGAAGGAGGAGCAGAAGGAGGAGGATAAAGTGAAAGCATCTAGAGCAAGAGAAGCAAGAAGGAAAGAACACAGAAAGGGAGGATGAAAGGAAGGGAGGAATACAGTGAGAATTACATGATTGGCTTATTAATTTTTATTGAGCTGTATACTATGAGAACTGAATTAATCGCTGTAACTGTTCCCCTTCAAATAAGATAAGTAAATTTTAAAAAGTGACACATTTTACATTACTTTTAAACACCGTGGCATGATTCAGCTGTGGTAAAAGTAATGATATTTGCTACTTTGTTATCATTAGTGATATTACTGTCTTTGCAAATGAAATCAGAGGAGAGGCTGAGATTCGCAAATGCTGAAGTTGGGTGGAAACCCTGGAGGAGACTCATTCATCAGGAAGATTGCCTTTTTTTTCTGTTTTTCAGAGGGTTTATTCAGGAAACAGTAGATACTTTAAAATTTTCTTAAATTCTGACGGTTGAATTAGAAAAACCCACTCAACATGGATTAAAGACCTAAATCTATGACCCAACACCATCAAATTATTAGAGAGCATTGGAGAAACCCTGTAAGATATCGGCACCGGCAAAGACTTCTTGGAAAAGACACCGGAGGCAGAGAGAGTCAAAGCCAAAATTAACTATTGCAATTGCATCAAATTGAGAAGTTTCTGTACCGCAAAAAAACCAGTCAGGAAAGTGAAGAGGCAACCAACAGAATGGGAAAGAATATTTGCAAACTATGCTACAGATAAAGGATTAATAACCAGAATCTACAATGGGATCAAGAAACTCCACAACAACAAAACAAACAACCCACTTAAGAGATGGGCCAAGGACCTCAATAGACATTTTTCAAAAGAGGAAATCCAAATGGCCAACAGGCACATGAAAAAACGTTCAAGATCACTAGCAATCAGGGAAATGCAAATCAAAACCACAATGAGGTTTCACCTCATCCCAGTTAGAATGGCTCACATTCAGAAATCTACCAACAATAGATGCTGGAGAGGATGTGGGAAAAAGGGACACTAATCCACTGTTGGTGGGAATGCAAACTGGTTAAGCCACTGTGGAAGTCAGTCTGGAGATTCCTCAGAAACCTGAATATAACCCTACCATACAACCTAGCCATCCCACTCCTTGGAATTTACCCAAAGGAAATTAAATTGGCAAACAAAAAAGCCATCTGCACATTAATGTTTATTGCAGCTCAATTCACAATAGCTAAGACCTGGAATCAACCCAAATGCCCATCAACACTAGACTGAATAAAGAAATTATGGGATATGTACTCTATAGAATACAATACAGTAGTCAAAAACAATGAAATCCGGTCATTTGCAACAAGATGGAGGAATCTGGAAAACATCATGCTGAGTGAATTAAGCCAGTCCCAAAGGGACAAATATCATATGTTCTCCCTGATTGCTGACAACTAAATAAGCACCTAAAAGGAAACCTGTTGAAGTGAAAGGGACACTATGAGAAACAGTGACTTGATCAGCCCTTGTCCTGACTGTTGATGTACATTTAATACTTTATCCCTTTTAGTATTTTTTTTTGTTCTAGTTAATACTATTGGTTGAACTCTGTAATTAACACACATTTATTCTTAGGTGCTGAAATTTAACTGAAAAGTGATCCCTGTTAAATATAAGAGTGGGAATAAGAGAGGGAGGAGATGTACAATTTGGGACATGCTCAAGCTGACTTGCCCCCAGTGGTGGAGTTAGAAATGTGCCAGGGGATTCCCATATAATCCCATCAAGATTGCATGTACCAATGCCATCTCACTAGTCAAAGTGATCAGTTTCAATTCACAATTGATCATACTGATAGGTCTGAGAGTCAAAGGGATCACACAAATAAGACTAGTGTCTTCGAATACTAACTGATAGAATAAAAAAGGGAGAGAACGATCCAACATGGGAAGTGGGATACACAGCAGACTCATAGAATGGTAGATGTCCTAAACAGCACTCTGGCCTCAGAATCAGCCCTTAAGGCATTCAGATCTGGCTGAAGAGCCCATGAGAGTATTTTAGGCATGGAAAGCCAAAACACTCTGGAAAAAAAAATGACCAAAATGAAAGATCTTTGTGAGTGAGATCCCATTAGAAAGAACGGGCCATCAAAGAAGGAGGTACCTTTCTCTGAAGGGAGGAGAGAGCTTCCACTTTGACTATTATCTTGTCTAAATAAGTTTGAAATCAGTGAACTCAAGAAGCTTCCATAGCCTTGGAAACTCATGACTAGAGCCTAGGGAGATTTCTGACGCCATAAACAAGAGTGTCAAATTGTTAAATCAACAACAGGAGTCACTGTGCACTTACTCCTCATGTAATCTCTGTCCTTAATGTGTTGTCCAATGTGAATTAATGCTATAACTAATACTCAAACAGTATTTTACACTTTATGTTTCTGTGTGGGTGCAAACTGTTGAAATCTTTACTTAATATATACCAAATTGATCTTCTATATATAAAGATAATTGAAAATGAATCTTGATGTGAATGGAATGGGAGAGGGAGCGGGAGATGGGAGGGTTGTAGGTGGGAGGGAAGTTATGGGTGGGGGAAGCCATTGTAATCCTTAAGCTGTACTTTGGAAAATTATATTTACTAAATAAAAGTTTAAAAAGAAAAAAAAGAAATAATTTCTTCATGTAATTTGTCCTTAAGCATAAACTTAATTTTTTAATGGGACACACAAATAAATAAAATCACCACAGGAGATTAGAAGGTATTTGATCTTGCTCCAAAAAGCAAAAATTAATTAATTCTGTGTTTTGTCTGTGTGTGTGTGTTTGTGTGTTAGCTTTTTCAACTTGAAACAGTTAAGTTTTAAATAGATAGTGAAATTAATTTGTATGCAAAACATTACATCTGATATTGTATCAGGGAACAGGTAAGCTGATGCCCTAGATGCATTTAATGATTACATTAATAATCATCACTACCATTAATTAAGAACCTGTCATACTTAATTCTAATGGCAAGACTGTGAAGTTAGCATTCATGGTGTGGTTACATTGTTGAGCACTCCTAGCCTCTGAGAAAAGTTAACTTTTACAAAGAGGTAGCTGATGGCTCTTTTTCTGTACATTTCCTCCGAGCTAGAGAGCAACTGAAGATCAGAGAGATGATCAGAAAGAAAAAAAAATCTTCAGAACTTTTTCCACCTCAGTGGATAAAGCAAAAAAGGGTAAAGTAAATAAAAGGCAAGCATGTGCACGCGCGCACACACACACACATACACACACATGCCTAGCCTGGTTGTTAAGCTCATAGCTAATACATTTTAATTTATTCCTCTAATGCACTGGCAAAAAAGATATTGTATTATTTATTTGACTGTTGAAAGAAGGAATGTTTGGGAGACTAATTTCCTCCCAGATTTGCCAAGCGATGGAATCTACATGAATTAAGAACCCACATGTGTTGGACATCTCTATTTGAAGCATCACATTGACCTTCCCCTGCTGAGTGAAAGGGCATGAAAAGTGATGAGAAGATAAATAAGATACAGCCTGCAATCAAACAGAAAACTCTTGGAAAATATCTGAGCTGGCATAACATTTATCAGAAAAGGTGACATGGTTTTAAAAACCATCCTTTGGGGTCATAAATTGGGACATTAACTGCTGGTCTTTTTCCTGTTGAAAAAATCTCTGATACAGCACAGTGGTAGGGAGAGGAGCTAATTATCCAGATGCAGACATAGCACAGGGGACATTCGCTCCACTCCACCAGGCCACTGACTTTGAAAAGTAAAAGCAAACCTTCCTGTGCCTAAAGAGAAATGAGCATGTCACATAAAAATGTTCTTAAGTAGCCTTTGTAACAGATATATGGATGGTGATTCTTTTCTCCATTGTATAAAAAAGGAAACTGAGATTTAAGAAGCAGAAGGCATCACCTTGGGTCACAAGGGTAATGAGTAGTAGAGGCAAGGTTCACAGTAATGTCCACCTGTTTCCAAAGTTCCAGTTTTTTCACTGCACTCTGTTGTCCCTGTTCTGTGTGCACATTCCTGTGTATGTTGCTCCTGAAGCTTCATTTTAAATTTATCTTTCTTGTCTCCTTGTCCTCTCCCAGGATCTTGCATTTACCTGTAGTTGTAGAGAGTGTGTGGGGAATAGAGTATCATCTTTTTTTTTTATTAAACTTTTATTTAATGAATATAAATTTCCAAAGTATAGCTTATGGGTTACAATGGCTTCGCCCCTCCCATAACTTCCCTCCCGCCCGCAACCCTCCCCTTTCCCGCTCCCTTTCCCCTTCCATTCATGTAAAGATTCATTTTCAATTCTCTTTATATACAGAAGATCAGTTTAGTATATATTAGGTGAAGATTTCAACATTTTGCCCATATAGCAACATAAAGTGAAAAAACTACCATTGGATTACTAATTATAGCATTAAATAGCAATGTACAGCACATTAAAGACAGAGATCCATGGCCGGCACCGCGGCTCACTAGGCTAATCCTCCGCCTTGCGGCGCCGGCACACCGGGTTCTAGTCCCGGTCGGGCACCGATCCTGTCCCGGTTGCCCCTCTTCCAGGCCAGCTCTCTGCTGTGGCCAGGGAGTGCAGTGGAGGATGGCCCAAGTCCTTGGGTCCTGCACCCCATGGGAGACCAGGAGAAGTACCTGGCTCCTGCCATCGGATCAGCGCGGTGCGCCGGCCGCAGCGCACCAACCGCGGCGGCCATTGGAGGGTGAACCAATGGCAAAAGGAAGACCTTCCTCTCTGTCTCTCTCTCTCACTGTCCACTCTGCCTGTCAAAAAAAAAAAAAAAAAAAAGACAGAGATCCTACATAATTTTTTTTCAAATTAATTAATTTTTTATGCCATTTCCATTTTAACACCAGGTTGTTTCTTTTTTTTCATTTCCAATTCTCTTTATATACAGAAGATCAATTCAGTATATAATTAGTAAAGACCTCATCAGTTTGTGCCCACACAGAAACGCAAAGTATAAAAATACTGTTTCAGTACTAGTTATAGCATCACTTCGCTTTAGACGACACATTAGGGACAGATCCCACATGGGGTGTAAGTACACAGTGACTCCTGTTGCTGAGTTAACAATTTGACACTCCTGTTCATGGTGTCAGTAATCTCCCTAGGCTCTAGTCATGAGTTGCCAGGGCTATGGAAGCCTTTAGAGTTCACTGACTTTGATCTTATTCCAGTAGGGTCATAGTCAAAGTGGAAGTTCTCGGGGATTCCAACACAATCCCATCAAGGTGGCATGTACCAATGCCATCGCACTAGTCCAAGTGATCAATTTCAGTTCACAATTGATAGCTCTGATAGGTCTAAGAGTCAAAGAGATCACACAAACAAGACAAGTATCTGCTAATACTAACTGATAGAATCAAAAAGGGAGAGAAAGATCCAACATGGGAAGTGGGATACACAGCAGACTCATAGAATGGCAGATGTCCTAAACAACACTCTGGCCTCAGAATCAGCCCTCAAGGCATTCGGATCTGGCGGAAGAGCCCATGAGAGTATAGCAGGCATGGAAAGCCAAGATATCATGGGAAAAAAAAAAAAGACCTAAATGAATGATCTCTGTGAGTGAGATCCCAGTGGAAAGAACGGGGCCATCAAAGAGTATCATCTTTCACAATTGTAGACATGGTGCTGTGGATCACACCTTTGGACTGTGTCTTTGAAAGGAAGATATTTCTCTTAGTTTCTTGCCAAGCATGCATGCATTGGATTGGTGGTAGCTATGCACTGAAGAAGGTGGGTGTACTAGGGATGTGAAGCTAGTTAAGTCCTGAGGGGGACGTGGGGATGGGGAGGGGAAGAGCAGGAAGCCTACTTCTGCTGGCAGTTCGCCTCTCTCTGAGAATACCAGAAAAGGGGGATGTGGATCCTGCCTTGAAAATGCAGCAAACATGGCTATATAGTTGCCAAGGTCCCCATATACTTAAAGACAAAATTGAGTTTAGTTAATCTTAATTGGTGTAGGTCATAAATTCCCAGTTTTCAAATACTCAATTCGAATTCCAACTCATCTTCAAAGCTTTTCTGATCACCTTCCCCTCGCTGCTAACATGAGGCATTTTTTCTGTAAATATTTTTGAGCAGCTACTATGCACCAGAGGTTGTGTTAAGCATCTTTGTTAACTTATTTATTTCTATTTTATAATGCTTGTGACTAATCCTGTTACAATATAATTGTTTTTCTAAACGTCTGTATCACAAACTAATAAGGCAGCCTTTATCTGCTCACCATTTGTAGCTTTAACACTGTCTGTACACAGAGTGAGTATATAATAAAAGTTTGTTTAATGCAGGTATTCATAGAAGGGACTAGTGATTTCAAGTAGAGATGACAAATGGTTGGTTACAGGATGAGGAAAATCAAAGACTGATTTGATATGCTTGTAAGTCCCAAGAGGTCATTTTTATACTCTCTGGAAGAAACCAACAGGTAAATATTATAGGAGATATGACTGTACAAAAGTACATATGAAGGTATTATTTTCTTCCTATTTAATTTGCTGGTTGAAAAATGGGGTGTCCCTAGAGGTAATACACTTCCTATCACTGGTATTCCAAGTTTAGTGCATTTGTTTATATGTCATCATACAGAAGGATTTTCCAAGTTTATTTGGGCATGGACATCTACAGTCTCTTTTAGCATTGCTATCTTCATCCTATCACTAGGAAGTTTTATGGAGGAAACAGCAAACCTTAAATGAGCGAGGAGAGGATAGTTCATGTGTGAATGCAATCCGATCTCTACCCATCCAGACTCTATTCTGGATCCTCTGTGTAGCACTGAGAGGGTGTCACTCTGTCAGTTCATGGCACATACTTCTCTGTTAGTGCAGAGTTCCTCATCCATGGATAATAAACAGAGACGTCCAACCAAAGACTCTTCACTCTCACCTTTGGCTGTCATGATCATCAAATTCACATTAATGTCTGCTGGTCCTTCTCAGCCTGGTTTTTCCTTCCCACCTCTGTTTCAAAAGCTCCAAATCTATGCCCCTGTTATGTTTAGTGAAATAAGCCTGTCCCCAAAAGACAAATATTATATGTTTTATCTGATATGTGGTAGTTAATATGGAATACAACAAAAACAATGTGCAAGAAGGAAACTGACATCTTATGATCTGATTAGATTTTAGCCCTTGTGTATACTCCTGTGCAGCAGTAGTTTTTCTACTTTTTGCTTGTTGAACATTATGGTTAGTGGCGCATTAAGCTTGTGATTATAAAGTAAGTTGAAATCATGTTATTGCAAAACTTAAAGGCAAAAAAAGAAAGGAATCAAGAATGGAGGATTGAGGGAGGAAGGAAGGGAGGGAAGTATGGTTAGCTTCTCTGAACTGTATCTATAAAGTACATGAAATCTATTTTATTTATATTAATAAAAATTTTAAAACAGATAATTTAAAAACTAAGAAAATATATTGTGTTTTATAAAATAAGAAAACTGCAAAATATCTTACAATACTTGTTAATTAAAATGGAGTGGAAAATTTCAAGTCTTGAAGCAAAGGTATCATTTGATTAATTCCAACCTAGCTACCAACAAGTTGTATGACTTCTGAAAATCAATTCACCTTTCTGGACCTTGTCTGCAAAGTAAGAAGACTAACCCAAACAGTCTCTTGGGAATTTAATGTCTTTAATTTCAAATAAGTCAGTGTTATTTTTCCCACATTCTTAGTCCCAAAGAATTTATCCAGTGAGAAAAATATAAGGAGGCATGAGTCCCAAGGGAGATGCATGTCATAGTAGGAGGGTCTAAATGAGGATTAGGAGAGGAAATCGGAGCTGGCAGCGGATGGCTGGGGCTGGTGCTGCCCAGTGGTTGGGCACTTTTCAGCTGATGATGAGCAAGGGAGTAGTTTTCCTCACAGCTTGACCAGAACAGGCAGTCTGTAAAGGAGGACTCATCCCTCAATGACAAGGAGAACTATGGTGCTAGGCTATAGCTCTTAGAGCAGGCTTCATTTACACACCCTCACCCATTTTCCCAGGAAGTCCTGGATGGCCTGGTTCATTTTGATGCATTCTAGAACAGCAGCAGTAGAGGACATTAATCCCACAGTCCAGAGAGTCCACTGAAAAGAAAGGTGATAAGTAATGCGATGACATGTGCATTTGTGTTTGAATGACAGTAAAAACAGGTGTTTGTCTACTGTTCTAATTGTTATTCTTTACATTTTCTATATATCCCAGGAGTCTTCAAAATATCTCCCAATCAGGGGTGATGATTTCTCAGAAATGGTTTCCCCACTATATGTACAACTTGGGATAGGAATGGACAGATGATCATGTAATAGTCTATGACATATAATTCATATGTAATAATCTCATCCAGCTATCCCTGGACTGTAAGCTACCATCAGGTATGGGATATGGATAATTTATTCCCTCATTCCAGCACTCAAAGGGAAGCGCCAGAAGATCTAGTGCTCACAATAGGTTTAGTAAGCATAAGATAATTAGAAATGTGTTTGTGTTTTAAGACTGTTGGATTATAAATAATTATTCATCCTTCTAAAATTACTGCTAATATCATTTGGACTTCTATTTAGAGGTGGGGTTCCTGTAGTATATCTTAGCTCCTTGCATTGGAGTTCTCTAAATGGAATAAATACCATCTCTACTTGCTGTTATCCAGATATAATACAGGGCATGGTAGAACACAGCACCCAATCTGAGAAACCTCCCTGGTATCGCTAAAAAATCAGCCTCTTTTTCCCTTAATTTCTAGCATACCATTGTTTATATATCTATAAGCAATTTAATGTGTCTTTAAATGCTTTTCGCTTTTCTGCTACTTACTTGCTGTATAGCTTTGGGTAAGTTACTTAACTTTTCAGCATCTGTTCATTTGTTTTCTGATTTGCAACATAGGAATAATCATAGGAAATAGGGCCAACATTGTGGTGCAGTGGGCTAAGCCTTGTGACACCAGCATCCCAAACAGGCACCAGTTCAAGACCTGGCTGCTGCATTTCTGATCCAGCTGTCTGTCAATGTGCCTGGGAGAACAGGGGAAGATGATCCCTACACCCACAAGGGAGACCTGGAAGAAGCTTCTTGCTCCTGGCTTCAGAACAGCTCAGGCCTTTGTGGCCATTCGGGGAGTGAACCAGTGGATGGACGATCTCTCTCTCTCTATCTATCTACCTCTCTCTCTCTACCTCACTTTCTTTCACTCTTATCTGTCTCTCTCTCTCTGTAAACTCTGCCTTTCAAATAAATAAATAAATCTTTAATAATAGTAACTATCACAGTTTTTAATGGGACTAAATGAGTTAGCACATTTAATTGGCAATTAATAAGTGTTCAATAAGTTGTAACTATTTTTATAGTGCCATGTTTCCCTTTTTTGTGCTATACTTTTGATAATAAATCATTTCTGGTAAAGCCATTTTAATAAAACTGGTTTGTAGAAAAAAATTAACTCATCCTAAGACTGCTATAACATGAAAACCTTTGGAGAGGGTCTTAGCATCTATCATGAGTGTTTAAATAACAAATTGAAAATTTCAAATCCGGCCTCTCCAGTAATTCATACCACTTATAGTCTGCTGATACTAAATTCACCTTTATTATATATATATATATATATATATATGTGTGTGTGTGTGTGTGTGTGTGTGTGTAGAGAGAGAGAGAGAGCGAGCATATTCTCATTTGGAGAAGTTAGAAGAGTTGATTTCATGGAAGGAGAAGTAGAAGAGTGATTACTAGAGACTGGGAAGAGTAGGGGAGGGGAGTTTGAAAGAGGTTAAATAACAGGTACCGAAACACTGTCACATAGGAGAAATAGGTTCCAATATGCTATGGCTTGTTAGGGAACTAAAATTCACAAGAACTTATTATATATTTAATAAAGAACTAGAAGAAAGAAACTCAGAGTTTCCCAAGAGAAAGAAACAATAAATGTTCAAGGAGATGACAATGCTATTTAGCCTAATTTGATCATTAGACATTGAATACATGAATGGAATTATCACACTATACCCTGTAAATGTGTGTAATTATTAAGTGTCAATTCAAAAGATATCTTAAAGTAATTAAACTTATTTTAAAATTTAAATTGTGAGTTAATGTCCAAACAAATTGCAGAAATTTTTCAGTAAGCAAAAATACACCAATTTGCAAATAAACAAGGGTGGGAAAACAGCACCACTGCTTGTTAAAACATTATAATGTGACAATTATTAGAAACTTTAAAAGTAGTAGGTATTGGCCGGCGCCGCGGCTCACTAGGCTAATCCTCCGCCTTGTGGCGCCGGCACACCGGGTTCTAGTCCCGGTCGGGGCACCGATCCTGTCCCGGTTGCCCCTCTTCCAGGCCAGCTCTCTGCTGTGGCCAGGGAGTGCAGTGGAGGATGGCCCAAGTCCTTGGGTCCTGCACCCCATGGGAGACCAGGAGAAGCACCTGGCTCCTGCCATCGGAACAGCACGGTGCGCCGGCCGCAGCGCACCAACCGCGGCGGCCATTGGAGGGTGAACCAACGGCAAAAAGGAAGACCTTTCTCTCTGTCTCTCTCTCTCACTATCCACTCTGCCTGTCCAAAAAAAAAAAAAAAAAAAAAAGTAGTAGGTATTTTAGATGAATATTTCCTTTCAAAAAATCTTCAAATTTTGAAGAATAAGACCACTAGGAGTCACAGAAACACTCAATTTCTTAGTATGAAAGTAAAAAATGAGTAACATGCAACCATTCCTTACCACTTTGAATGGCATAAGATAAAAAGTACAAGTTCCCCATTCCTCTCCACCCAACTCTATCCCACAGCAGTAAGCAGCGTACAGTGTGGTAGACTTACTTCTGGACTTTTCCACTACATTTGTATAAATGTGTTGTATTTATTTAAGTAGTGAATAAAAGATATAAAACAACAAACAATGTATTGTAACCTGCTCTGTATTTTTAAAAATATAGGATAGACATCTTTTCATATAAGTATGCATATCTTATTTTTACTAAAGTTTCGTGCTTCTCCTTAGGTGGGTATATCCTAATCATTTTGGCCAGTCTGAATGGGAATTGAAGTCTAGGTAATGAAAGGTTTCATTTCAAATATTCATTTGGAAATTATTTTAAATATAACTTTAATTTTTAAAACCATCAAATGAATAATAAATCCTGCAAAACCTTCAAAGAAGTGGATAGCACTCTAAGATTCTTGAGACCATGCCCTGAAACAGAATTTTTTTTAAGATTTATTTTATTTATTTGAAAGACAGAGTTACAGAGAGAGGTAGAGACAGAGAGAGAGGTCTTCCATCGCTGGTTCACTCCCCAGATGGCCACAGAGGCTGGAGCTGTACCAATCCAAAGCCAGGAGCCAGGAGCTTCTTCCAGGACTCCCACGTGGGAGCAGGAGCCCAAGGAATTGGGCCATCCACTACTGCTATTCCAGGCTGTAACACAGAGCTGGATTGGAAGAGGAGCAGCCGGGACTAGAACTGGTGCTCATATGGGATGCCAGCGCTTCAGGCCAGGGCTTTAACCTGCTGTGCCACAGTGCCAGCCCCCTTGAAACAGAATTTAACATATTATTATGAAAGGAAAGGAAGGCTGGAGAAAGATGCAAGATGGTTTAGATTTCCTCTCTGTTTGAGCACTCCCCTCATATCTTCTATCCTATTGTGAGCTTGAAATGACTGCCATGGAAGATAAGGTATGGGCACTCCACTCAAGCTGTGCTTTGCACTGGATGAGGAAGCATGTCTGCTCACTCTTAGTATGGACACAGAAGATTGAGGCATTTAACAGGAGGTAGGATTGAGAATTCAGGTGCTCTTTTAGAGGCCACTGGCCATCAGATACCATATGGCTGCTTCCATGTTGTGAATTCTCTGAACACCAGGCACACCAGTATTCAAATGTCAGAACGGAACAATTTTCAAAGCCAAACAGAAGTTATATTTGGGTTAGCCATAGTTTCAGTCCCTTCTGTTAACTTTGATGATTCAGAGGGAATTTATGTGTTATATTAACAGGTATATTAAAAACTTTTGACATCTGTAATCTTATCTTTAGTGAGAATACAAAACACCTGTATAATTTGTGTCCTAATTCTGTGTGCTTAACTGTTGGGCAAGAGCAAAATAAAATGTATATGTGTTTTCTGAGGCAGAAACTTCCATTTTCTATAGCAAAAATGGACAGGAAAGCAAAGGAAAAAATTGAAAAGGAGGGCATTTTGACAATGCACAGGAGTTTGAGATATGGGATGCAAGGGAGAGGGAGAACTGCAGCCTTGTGCTTTATTTGTTTACTATTTTTATTTATTTGAATGCAGATGGACAGAGCGAGTGATCTAGAGGGAGGGAGGTTGGGAGGGAGGAAGAGAGAGAGAGGAGATTGATTTTCCATTTTACATAACTAGATCTTCAAGAAAATCTGAACAAGCCCTGAGTGGACATAGCTTTTCACCCCTGCTTCTCAAAGCTAAATTGCTCACTCTATCCATGTCCCAATTCCATGCTGTTATGCTGTTAAGTTTGGATTCACCATCGTCTGTCATCTCTGTCTATGACTGGGAAGATTTTCCAAGAAGGTGATCTGGGCTGGTAGGCAACGGTTTAGAGTTCTTGGGAACAATGCTTGATACCGTCAAGGGAAAGGGGGACAATTGGAGCATGGCAGAGGCATCTTAGAGAGAGGTTTTGTGCAGAGATCTGTACTCTGATTGGGTAGGGTGGTGGCTCTGCCGTCAGGATAAGTCAGAGATAAGTTCTCTGCCATCAGGACCAAGCTGTATTCATAGGCCTCTTCCGCCAGCTCATCAAACCATCTATCTGTGAGTTCCTTGAGCCTGACTAACAGGTTTTGCCCAGAAATGTAAGTTACACCTCTCTTGGATGCTGGTATGGTCAGTTTACTATAAAAACTCCAGCAGACCAACTTCTCCAGAGCCTGTTCTCCCCAGAGTAAAGGAGGCATCTACATCTCCTGTCTAGGCACCCTCTTCTCCCGGTCCGTCTGTGTCCATAGGGCTATAACCAAGTGTACAGCATGCAGACAACAGCTGCCTGACCCCTCTCCTTTCACCTTAAGAACAGCCGAGTCTCAGGCTTCCAGCTGTACTGGCTGCTCAGATATTCTAAATGGGACATTCCTAACTCTGGAATCAGCAGCAACGGGACTTAGGGACAGGTCATCTGATCGAATTTTTATTGGAGTCAACGCATCCTGGTTGCAATTATAAGAACACAGACTCGATAGTCTGCTAAATTATATTTCCTCAGGAGCTCCATCAATGCCTTTAAAAAGGGAGCAGCACAGTGTGTTATGCACCACCTACAATATTACATAGGGAGGTTCATCTCAGAACAAGTCCTCAGTGACTACAGTATCAGAATTACCCATGCAACAGCCAGGCATTTCAAAAGCAGAGAAGCTTAGAGATGGCTATATATATATGCTATTCAGGTAGAGATGTTCAGCATGACTTATAACAGAAACAAAATATAGTGGTATTTTTTGTTGTTGTCCCAAGTCCACTCCTCCTTTTGGTGGCACTTTCCCTTAAACCACACATTACTACTTCTATCTCATAGTTTTCAGGTAAAATAGTTTCTGCTCACATAGGATTCAAAAGTGTAACATGTGGTCTAGTCTAGCCTAGTCATTTCATCTTGTTCTGCTTGACTCAGTATGGCTTTTTTTTTTAAAGATTTATTTATTTATTTATTTATTTATTTATGTATCTGAGAGAGAGGTAAAGAGGGGGAGAGAAAAAGAGAGAGAGAGAGAGAGAGAGAGAGAGAGAGAGAGGTCTTCTATCCACTGGTTCAACCCCCAGATAGCTGAAACGGCCAGAGCTGCACTGATCTGGCCAGGAGCTTCTTCCAGGTCTCCCACGCCTGTGCAGGGGCCTAAGGAATTAGGCCATCTTCCACTGCTTTCCTAGGCCATAGCAAAGAGCTGGATCAGAAGTGGAGCAGCCAGGACTCGAACTGGCACCTATATGGGATGCTGGCACTACAGGCAGCAGCTTTTACCTGCTATGCCACAGCACTGGCCTGCTCCTCAGTACAACTTTGAAATTGGCACTTATCCTAAGGCACTTCTACCCAGAGAAGACACAACCTGATGGTGTCTATTTGAGCACAAATTCAGACTTTTCCAACTGCTGAACAGGGATGAAATGATACAATGTGAAGTTTCCTTGGTGTCTGTGCAGAACTGAGAACTGAGGCAGCTCTGAATAAACAGGAGCAACAGAGGAGTCATGGTAAAATTGTTTGATTCCTGAATCAAGCTGTATTTAGAGATGAGCTAAACTGCATTTTTTAGTTTATATAAAGCAACAAATTTCCCTGTAGCAGAAGCTAATATACCAACAGCAGGAAGCAGGTGATCTACCAAGATCAACATTTTCCAATGCAGGAAATATTACTTGAAACCGCTTTCCCACTCAAGCTTCTCTGCTTCTCATTTAAATTTTAAATGCACTCATCAGTCACCAATGACCTCCTAACATCTCCCATCTTGGGCCACCAAATGAAGCACTTGAGTATACTTAGCCTTTGTATAAAGGTTTTCCCAAATTAGACTTAAATCTGAGTGTATTTCAATTACAACTAGAATGTCTATGTGTTTGGAACAAACACTTCAGTGACTGAGGGAAAACCTATGAAATGATTTGCAACTGTTTGTTCCTCATATGAGATAATGTTGAGGCCTCAATCTGAGGCCTCATGCCATTTGTTACAGCCATTATAAGTTTGCTACTGAAATAATTTCTTCTGTCATCATAGAAGACCAGATCAGAAGACAAATAAGTAAGTTATATGCTAATTTCATATGTAGCCTGGTGGGAAATCCACTGTGTTATTTTATACCTCCTGGCAATCAATCAATCAATAAATCTGATCAAATTAAGTCTTTTTTGGGGGAAATATAAATATCCTATTAGCACAAAAATTTACAGATATGAGTAAGCAGTACCCCCATGCACTGTTAAACTACTTTCCTAGTTCTGCCTGATGTCTACCAATCTCAAAGGGAGTGAACCTTTCAGTCTATACATCTTCCTAGTTTTCTACTCATCCCAATCTGCTCATATCAAAATCTTTCATTTATGAATATATCATGTGTGTATACCATACAAGGCAGTTCAATGGAAAAAAAATAGTATGAGTTTGGCTTAAAACATATCAGAGAATAGAAAAAGTGATAATAGTTACAGCAAACTACAATAGGACCAGCTACAATAGAAAAAGATGAGGCAACTATGGAATAGTTTCACAATGGGAAGAGATTGAAGTAATCAAAATTTAGGAACATTGGGAAGAGACCATGTGGAGTTGGACTCAGACCCCTGCAGTAGGTTTCATCTGGCTGGAAGTAACAAGATTTTCTTTTTTCTCTGATCAGGAAATGCAAAGTTCAGCTCCTTCAAGTAATTAGTCACATCTCCACATGACATGAAATTCACTAAGATGGTACTATTTTATTAAAATTATCCCTTTATTTGATTCCTTCCCCCATTACACCATAAGGACAGAATCCATTCCCTTCATTTTTGTGTCCTAAGCATTGAGCTCCTAGTAACTACTCAGTAAATACTTGTGGGAATTAAAGAGGGAATACAGGAATGGATACTTTTGATTCCAAATCTTTCTAATAAATCAGAGCTATCATATAAAGTCATAAGGGACAACAGTAAGGAAGTATGAGGTGTTCCTTTTTTTGTAAATCACTGTAGCTTATTAAGACCAACTAAAGAACTTGATTAACAACAGGTTGAGTAAGGTCACATTCCTGAATTTGCCTTTCACTTCTTCTCTTGTTTCACTGTGGGAATAAAGCTCAAGGTCATATCCTGAGGGACACAGAATCCTCCTTACCTGTCAGCAGAAGGAAGCCCAGCTCTCCAGACAGTCCCTGAAGGAAATGCTTCATTACCTCTGCCTCTCCCTTGCTCCTTACCTTGGTGTTTGATGGGAAGGTTGCTGACAGCCCTGATTCCTTGGCCTGTAACTTCCTCAGCAAGAAAATGGAGCTCATCCTGGCTCTGTTAAGTTACTGGCTGCAGTAATATTTCTTGTAGATGATCTCTTCATTTACTAATGGTTTTGCTCCCTTGAGCTGTGCCTGATGTAGGAGATTAGGAAATCACACCGCAGACTGCTTCTCAAACTTTTAGGAGAATCACCCAAGTATCTTACTGAATTCCAGATTTTGTCTAATAATATTGAAGTGGGCTTGGATTTCTGCATTTCTAAAAAGTTCCTAACTGATCTTCCAAGTTTGCCCACCAAACGTAAGTAAAAAAGACATAGCAAATTTGAGCTTCAAAATCCTTCACTGTAAACATAGGGGAGTAATCCTGCACTAATTACTTCCAGGGTTTTAAGGAGAACTGAGACATTTTAATGTAAATAGAAGGTCTTCAGAATGTGAAACTCAGGCCTGTGCTGTGGCACAGTAGTTTAATCTTCCACCTCTTGCCTCCCATATGGGCTTCAGTTCAAGTCCTGGCTACTCCTCTTCCAATCTAGCTCTCTGCCATGGCCTGGGAAAGCAGTAGAAGATGGCCCAAGTCCTTGGGTCCCTGCATCCGTGAGAGACCTGGAAGAAGTTCCTGGCTCCTGGCTTTAGACTGGCCCAGCTGCTGCTGTTGCAGCCATTTTGGGAGTGAACCAGCAGATGGAAGACCTTTCTCTCTGGCTCTCCCTCTCACAGTCTGTAACTCTACTTATCAAATAAATAAATAAAATCTTCAAAAAAAATGTGAGACTCACTGTGTAAACCTAAGGTATTTTTAATATACTTGTGATTTCATGGTTCAACCATTTGCAACACAGAGAGTCATTCTTAAGTGGAAATATAAATGTGAAGACTTAGGGATAATGAAAGATCTACTGGCTCAAAATACATTTCCTTGCTGGCATTGATAACTTATTCTCTTAATTATATTTCCATGTATCAGAGTATTTTTAAATTGGAAGGAACATCAAATTAGGGATGGATTTTTAAACCCAGCTAAGTCAGAATCATCTGACAAACTGCTGAAAGTACAAACCCCGCCCCCCAGACTCATCCAGAAATTCTGACTTGGAGGGATGTTCATGTATCTGCATGTCAGATATGCCCTCCGGATAGTTCTGAGACAACCTTTCACATTCTCATATAAAATAAAATTTTCTATCCATTTTGCAAATGAAAGGACCATGACTTGTTGAGTTGGCTGTGTCTTTCTCTGTTCCTTAAATACATGGAACCCGTGGACCAATCTAATAGCAGTACTCTAAAAATCTGGAAAATCGGAATTTAGAAACTATCCTAAGACAAAAGAAATCCCTGAAATGAATGTTATGAAAAAGTCAAATCAATTCACAGTAGTCAAGATCTGAAAAATTATGATAAAGGAGATTTACTTTACCAATGGGGACAGAATCAAGGATAATGGGCACTCAGCAGGATCCAACATTTTTCCTATTTGAGGAGTGTTGTGAATGGCCAGAAGCTGCCTTTGGGAGCTAAGCTAAATCACACACTCCTGCTCAAGATGTGATAGACCAATGAATTGTATATATATTTCAGAGACGGGAAATAAGCATGGTAAAAGCAGCACTCTAGCCAGACTGTTTCATTGAAGATGATCTTTTACTGGGCTTTGTAGAATTTCTTTGATTTTTGTTTGGTTTTCTAGTTTGATCCTCCAGTCACCTCATAGATCTATAAACACCAGTTTGCTTTGAATAAATTCTCTTGTACTTAAGAAGTCAAAATCTATCTCTGTAGCTTGCAACTAAATGTACCTTACTAGACTCAGCAGTTGTTAAAACCATGGTATGAAAATAGCAACCCACCACTATGGAGACTAAAATAAATTCAACCCTGTAGGAAAAAAATGGATATGTGGGTGGAGTAGAGATTCTAATAAGTATGATAATTGCTGGTGTTATAGCTGGATTTGTGAGTGAATCATAGACTGCTTGACTGTCTTTTAAAAAGTAAGAAAATTTGCTGTATCAGTCTATCACTATGCTATCCTTCTATTCTGCAAATATGCAATGAGGTCCTTAATGTGCCCAGACTTTGTGCAAAGCTCTGAGAAACAAAGGACAGAGGCAAAATATTGCCTTTCACAAGCTTGCAGCCTAGTGAGACACATAGATAATCAGTTACAGACTATATTGAAGGTTTGTGTTGTGTAAGAGAACCATATGGTGGAGATTGGGAGAGTCTCATGAGAGGAAAATTCATTTGATTTAGGCCCTAAAGATGAGTAGATACATTTTTTGAAGATTTATTTATTTACTTGAGAGGCAGAGTTACTGGGTGAGGGAGGAGAGAAAAAGAGAGAGAGAGAGAGAGAGAGAGAGAGAGAGAGAGAATAAATCTCCTATGTACTGGTACACTCCCTAAATGGCTGCAATGGCCAGAGGTAGGCCAGCCCGAAGCTAGGAGCAGCCAGGAGTTTCTTCTGGGTCGCCCATGTGGGTGACAGTGACCTACACACTTGGGCCTTCTTCCACTGCTTCTCCAAGACACATTAGCAAGGAGCTGGATCAGAAGCAGAGCAGCCATGACAGAAACCAGTGCCAACATGGGATGCTGGCATCCCAGGCTGCAGTTTTACCCACTATGCCACAATGCAGGCCCTAATGTTTTTCTTTTATGTGTGGAGAATTGAGGATGAGGCAAAGTTACCCAATAGGCCCCACATTGAAGGCATGTGTGCTTTAATGAACTGTAAAGTTAAGGAAAAGAAGAAGGTGCTTCAGGGTTAGGTAGAGGATATGAATCAGTCCACTCACTCATGGATGCAAAAATTTAACATTTTTTTCCATATAAAAATCCATTTCCTGAGTATATTTCCCAGTCAGTTGGTAGAAAGGAAATGTCACTCATTTTGAAATTCTCTTCTTGTATACCTGTGTTTAATGTAAATTCTGTGAGAGTTACACAAGGCCAAGCCATGGTAGGAGAATCAGCTGGTCTATGTGCATGTGCTAACTCATATTTGGAAACTGAAAAAGTCGATTTCACAGAAAAGGAGAATAGAATAGCGATTGATAGAGGCTAGGAGTGGGTAGGAAAAAGTAAGAGGAAATAACAGATTTAAAACTATAGTTACATAGGAGGAATGCATTCCAGTGCTCACAGTATGGTACTTACAGTTTATAATAAGCTATTATATATTTTAGGACAATCTTAATAAAGAGTTTGTGGGCTACAAACACAAAGAAAGGATAAACATTTAATGAGAAAAAATGCTAATCCTTGGTTTGATCATGTATCATGCTATCTCACGATACCTCATGTTTGTACAATATGGGTCAATTGAACAGAAAAAAATAAAGATATTTATATTAAAATCACAATGTATTCATAATATTTCATAGCTTGGAATAAAGAAGAATACAAAGCCATAATTTACAATATAATTTGATTTTTAAACATAAACATGTAGTGAATACAGGAATAATACACACCAATTGTCTAGTTTTCTCTGGAGAGTAGAATTAGGAATGATTTTTAATTTTCTGATTTTTTTCATACTCTGTGGTTCTTACCTGCATTTTTAGGCCATATGTATCCCTTTTATCTTGTGCTATTTTTAAAGTTATGCACATTAAATATGAGTCTTAATGAAGTATATTAGAAAAGTGGGAAGAGGCCAAATGCAGAACTTAGAATAGCACTATTAGATGAAGATGATAGTCTGTAAATGGAATAAAGAAGTCGAGGTTCTAAGCAATACAACGAGCAAACTGGGGCTTCCAAACATTCATTTTGAGAACAGAGTAGGAAACAGAGAGAGAACAGTACAGAAGTCAGTACAGTCCCTGACCTGAGAAATGATGAGAGCCATGGTTAAGAATGTGGCTAATAGGATATAGAGGATGAAGGGACATGAAAAGAGGCAAGAGGGCCTCCTAGTAAAACCCATACCTGTAAATTCATACATAACTCATTGAAGTTCTCAGAGTTGGCAGGGAAATCAGAAACCAGCCAGCTCCAGTTGCTCATATTTCAGATGAAACAGGGCAGAAAAAAGCAATATTCATCTAAGATTGAACCTAAACCAAGCTTTCTGCATCTAAATGTATGCAAAAGCTGTTCCTTCCTGACATAATGAACACAACTTGAACAAAAATATGAATGAATTGTTAATGAAAATCTTTGATGTGGCAGGCAATCTGATGGTTTCTTTATATTTATTGCTTCTGATTCTCATATCTGCCCTGCATTGTAGGTGACATTATTTTTATTTCACACATGGGGAAATAGAGGCACTCACCAATTAAATAATGTTCACATGGGTACTTTAAAATCAAACATGGATTTAAGCCCTGATTTGACTGATATTCATTTGAATTGTTAGGAATATCTACAAATAATGGTGACAAGAACAATGATGAGCAAGGACCAATTCTTCAGTTCTTGGATGATGCACTGTCTCCTCTAAGCTGCACGGGTCAGTCTTAGGTCTTTCTTGATGTTTGAGAACATTTGCAATTCAGTCATTGATGTGAAAACTGCACTTCTCCCCTCAGAACCTTCCACTAATATTAGTCTGTGTACTAAAGGCACCTTGAGATAAGCACTTGGCACCACAAATAAGTCTCCCTAAGGGCCATCCACATCCCTCATTTTAGAGGCTGATTCAAGTTCAAGCTACTACACTTTCAGCACAGCTTCCTGCTGATGTGTACCCAGAAAGGCAGCAGAAGATGGCTCAAATACTTGAGTCCCTACCACCCACATGGGAGACAAAGATAGAGTTTTGGGCTCCTGGCTTCAGCCTGCCTGGCTCAGCTCCAGCTATGGCTGGCGTTTGGGAAGTGAATCAGCAGATGATGATCTCTCATTAGCATCTCTTTATCCCTCTGTCTTTGGAACAAAATGAAAATAAGTAAATAAAAAAGTCATTTTTAACACAGCACCTTTTTTGAAGGAAGATGTGCACACAATTATATCACACAGGGACTGGTCCAGTGCCGGAATCCCATATGAGTGCCAACTCAAGTCCCAGCTGCTCCACTTCTGATCCAGCTCTCTGCTATGGCCTGGGGAAGCAGTAGAAGATGGCCCAGGTCCTTGGGCCCCTGAACCCGCATGAGAGACCCAGAAGCTCCTGGATCCTGCCTTCAGATCGGCTCAGCTCTGGCCATTGCAGACATCTGGGGAGTGAACCAGCAGATGGAAGACCTCTCTCTCTCTCTGCCTCTGCTTCTGCCTCTCTCTAACTCTGCCTTTCAAATAAATAAATAAATCTTTGAAAAAAACAATTATATCACACATATGTGCCAATGACTGCTCCCTAATCCTGTGTGTATGTGCATGTGTACACATTCATGTACTTGTACACACACATCTACATAAGTACAATGTACACATACAACAACACATGCAGAGTGGAGTCAACATAAGCTCCAAACTGTAGAGGCCTTGGCAGTCTTCAAATGCTGCTGAAAAAAATCTTTTTCTCTTCCCTCTTGTTCCATAAAAAACAAATATGTTGGACTCTTACCTACCCATGAGGAGGAGGTGGAAAAGGTGGAGGAGGAGAAGGAAGAACAGGTGTTACTTTGAGATCTTGCTTCAGCTTAGCCAGGCCGTGTCTGTGAAAACCCCAGAAAGAAGGCTGGAGAAGTTCAGCTGTTAATGGGTAAGGCACTGTGTTCTCAGTGTTATGATGTTGCCTATAAATTTATCGTCTCCATTCCTTTTTACATAAATATTTGTGGAAGGTAGCATGATCTCTGTTGTACAGGTGAATAAACTAATATTGAAAAGTTATGGGGATCTAAGATTATACAGCTGATAGGGTAAAATCATGACCCATCCCTAAGAGAGAGGTTTTAGTTTTTCTCCCCTGAAGACTGTGACACTTTCAAGTGCAATCCATCAAGTTCCAGTAGCTAGGCTGAATTGCATGCCAGCGCCCATGCATCCCACAATATGTGACAAGATCACTATGAAATTATACCTTAGTAGGCCGGTGCCACGGCTCAATAGGCTAATCCTCTGCCTGCAGCGCTGACACACCGGATTCTAGTCCCGGTCAGGGCGCCGGATTCTGTCCCAGTTGCTCCTTTTCCAGTCCAGCTCTCTGCTAGGGCCCGGGAGTGCAGTGGAGGATGGCCCAAGTGCTTGGGCCCTGCACCCGTATGGGACACCAGGAGAAGCACCTGGCTTCTGGCTTCAGATCAGTGCAGTGCGCTGGCTGCAGCGCGCTGGCCACAGCAGCCATTGGAGGGTGAACCAATGGCAAAAGGAAGCCCTTTCTCTCTGTCTCTCTCTCTCTCACTGTTCACTCTGCCTGTCCAAAAAAAAAAAAAAAGAAAAGAAAAAGAAAGAAAGAAATTGCACCTTTGTGATGCTTTTATTTATTCATATTTGAATCACTCTGGATTAAAGACACTGAATAGCTTTGTAAAATCCCATCAACTATAATTTACCTTGCTTTTTGGATAATTCTGTTGTTCATTGTTTTATTATTCCAAAGACTGAGTTCTTAATTGGATCTGTCTTCACCATTGCTAGAGTCAATTAAAGGGAATGTTTCAGAGAAAACAGTTACCAATTAGAATGCAAAGGAACATAGACTATTTCTATGTGACAAATGACACAAATAAATTCTCTTCTAATTGTTCATAATCACAGTTTAGAGACCTCCAGAGGATGAAATCTCTGTGCATTTGGAATCCTCCAATCTCATTTGGGAGACCTGTGACTTTAATATCAATTCTAATTCATTGAAATGACTCCATTTGCATAGTGCTGTTTTAGTAAACAGGCAGTTGGGGCATCCTGAAGAAAGATTTATTTTGCATAGTGACATAAAGGAAAAAGGCTAAGTTTCTCCAGAGATCCAGGATAATTAATTGTATGAGGTACAAGGGAGTATACCACTGAATATTCATTCATTCACTTATAGTTCAACAAACTTATGGTAAATGCAGTTGAGATATTGTGTTATTGGAGAGTCCAGATAAAGAAAATTGATTCAATTTTGAACTGGAAGATAGTCAGAAGAAGTTGCCTGGGGAAGTTAATGCCTAATTTGAACACCAAATAATTAAGAAGGAGACTATTAAAATGGGAAAAGGCATTTCCTGCAATAGGAATACAATGGACAAATGTAAAGAGAAGAGGAACAGCATGCCGCGTGACCTCCAACCAATTGGATATAATGCAAGCCACTTGCTGGACTAAGTCTGCTGGACACCCAGGGCAGGCTGAAAATGTGCTCTTCATCACTTTGTTGGTTATAGGGAGAAAATAATTGTAATTCACAAATTATTTATATCTTTATCAAAAATTACCTATTTATAAATAAAGATGCAACACAATGTTTTAATTCAGGTAGATGCAACAATAATAACATTTTTGTTACCATTCATGGGTGTTATTTAATTTGGTAAAAGCAATACCAATAATTATTTGTCCTGTGACACAAGGAATGAGTGAAGCTTGATTAGTTGGCACTATAGTTTCTCTTTTTCTGGTTATGCCTAATAATCCTTTGTATGTTGCCATTACACCCAGGCTTCCAGGTGTCTTTTTTCTCCTGACTATGGTATATACTTTCCCTTTGTGCAGATGACTTTTTGAATATACAGATGACTTTTTAGGACTCATATTCAGATATTGGTCAAAAAATAGTGGACTTTGAATTTCAGCCCTGGAACATATCTGTGGGGCCTTCAGAAAGTTGCTCAGTGTTTTGAGTCTTAGCTTTTGTGTCTTCCCAATAGACAAAATGATGTCATCCCTATAAGGTTATTTGACGTTAGCTGAGAGGACTTCTATAAAAGAATCTAATAGCAAGGAAGGCAGGCAAATTTTAGCTCCTTTCTTTATGTACTTAACAAGATATCCAGTCTTCCGAATTTCTTTTATTTAATGTCTGAAGTAACAAGGCTCAATTATTTTCAACAGATATGGTTTTGAATGATTTCTTGTGTATTGTAACAAATTAAATGCACACACAAAAAAATACTAGTCTGTAGGCTGTGAGCAGATATCAGATAATTATTCCAAAATTGCACAGTGGAATGTCACTATCTTTGAAATTTTGTGCAGCCTACCTAGCAATCTAGATTGAAGTCCAATTTGAAAAGATATCCAAGGTGCTTCTAGACCAGATGTCACCTCCTCATACCCCATGAATGCTATGTTTCATATAGGGAAATTCAGAATGAAAACAAGTAAAGGAGTAACTAGCCCATTTGGGAGCTGGGATTATAACTGCATGTTTCTAAGCTTATTATTTTTTCCTTTACTTCCTTATCTATGTAACCTTTCCTGCAGCAAATTGTAGGCATCTTTAGTATCTCGCAAATTCCTGGGACTACCTGCCCTGGAGATTCATATCATTCATTTAACTTTGGACAGTAGTAAATTCTAACGGATTCCTTTGAAGGCAAAGGTGGAATTTTAGTTCTCTAGTGAAAAAAAAAAAAAAAGAACTGAGGAACTAAAGAGGACTTTATTTCTGATTTTCTGCTGATCCCTCAGATAGTATGATATCTCCACATTCTCCCTATCTCTTCTTCCCTATTCATCTTCCTATTGAACTGCCTTCTTCAGAACACCGTGTTCTTACATCCATACTATACATGACAGTGGGGTGGAGAAAGCTGGTCCAAGAGGATTGCAGATAAATAATACAAATGTGTAATACCAACAGTTCTAAAATCACAAGTGAGTTCTATAGCCACGGTATCTTAAGGATCACACAGGCTAAGGTTTCCAATCATTGGAGAGTTTAGGAAGTGTTTTATGGGAGAGTTTACATTTAGATCCATGATTTTTGGTATTTTATGTTATTAATTATAATAATAGCACATGTTCATTATAAGTGTTTGGGAAATACAGGTAACTATTTTAAAAAAGGAAATGAAAACTATCTTGAACTCATTGATCTGAGATAAACATTACTATGTTCCCTTATTATCTGTAATAAATACTGTCTAATGTATTATATATTTTTCACAAACATGATCATAATATATATAAAGTTCATAATTATGTGGCTGCATCATTGTCAATTTAAACAGACCTCTTTTTTAAAAAAGAAAGACCTCTAATGATTAGTTCATTGATCATTCTGAAAAGTATGGACTGTGTGATCATTGATATTGTTTTTAGGGACTGGAGATAGGAGGAGAATAAGAGGGAAAAAGTTATTGTCCTCATGGGTCTTACCTTCTCTGGGGAAGATAGTAGCAAGCAAGCAAATAACTGTGCATGTGTGTTTATGTCTGTGTGTGTGTTAGATAATGATGTATGTGTCAGATATGTGTGTGAGAAATAGGGGTTAGAGAGTAAAGAAAGTACTTGGATTCTTTCCAAATTTTTAATATTTCTCCAATTTAAAATGCTGAAGTGTACATCTGATGGATGCTGTTTTGTGTACATCTACTATTTATTGTCAAAATAAGTATCTGAATGTATATTTCTGCCAATATTCATGACCACACCTGTCTTGCTTCACATACTGGCCAACTTTACATGTTTCTTCCAATTTTTAAGTCTTTGCCTACTTTTTAGGCACTAAATGAAACCTTTTAGTTGTAGTATTTCATTTCTCTTATTTCTGAGATTCAACAGTTTAATTAGCTCTTTGTTTTCTCTTTAGTTTTGAATTTCCCATTATCATTCTCATATAAATCTACAGAATTTTGCCAGGTGAGAATGAAGGGAAGATATTCCAATAAAAAGAAATATTGTGGGCAAAGACACAGAAATGGCCCCTCTCAACATGTTTTGGGATATTCTGATTGAACATGGATATCTGATGCAAATGCTCACACAGGCTGGAATGCACGTGGCTATCTCATGATTTGAGGTGAAATGTAGTTTTTCTGTCTAGAGGTCAATAGATGAATTGACGGTTGCTTACTGCTCTGAATCTTTTCCATTTGGTGCCAGCACTGTGGAGGGTTATACGTCTCAGGAGTGAGTAGGTGAACTCTTGCCAGTGTTATGAGGTCAGAAGCAAGGAACAGAGCTTTAAGACCCATCATATGGCTCTCCATCTGTTCTTTGTCTTTGCCTCTAGTAAAGAAATGTTCCAGATAAAGACTTTTTTTCATCCAAGTCTCTGAGTGAATGCGACCAATCAGTCTGTAAGGGATATTGTGTGCTGTGCAGTTACAGGAATGTATAAAAGGATTAATACACATTAAACTCTCAATATACATGTAAATGAGGTGTTAAACAGGAAATGGGTGAGGGTGTATGGGATATCTCACAATTTTTGGTTTTTAAATTTAAAACTATTCTGGGGGGAAGAAAGATGGCAGCTTAAAGAGCAACATGATTCCATGGGCTAAGGATAGACAGTGGGAAAATATATAGGAGGCACAAATTAGAGAGAAAACCATTTGGGAAGCCACATGGATAGCCCCACAAAAAGAGATAAAAGGTGTGAACCTGTAGGTGAACCATACTGAGTAGTACAAACAGGAGCAGAGCTGCTGTGGTGGAAAGTCAGAGTGGGCTACAGTTTGGAGACAGAGGTGAGGTTGGCTTCAGCAACTGTGGTGATAGAACTGGAGGGTGATAGAGCTGGAGGGAGAATGCAGTGTGAGTCTTTTTTAAATTATTTATGTATTTTGACAGGCAGAGTGGACAGTGAGAGAGAGAGAGAGAGAGAGAAAGGTTTTCCTTTTCCATTGGTTCACCCCCCAATGGCCACTGCGGCTGGTGTGCTGCAGCCGGCGCACCGCACTGATCTGAAGCCAGGAGCCAGGTGCTTCTTCCTGGTCTCCCATGCGGGTGCAGGGCCCAAGCACTTGGGCCATCCTCCACTGCACTCCCAGGCCACAGCAGACAGCTGGCCTGGAAGAGGAGCAACCAGGACAGAACCGGTACCCAAACCGGAACTAGAACCCAGTGTGCCAGCGCTGCAGGCGGAGGATTAGCCAATTGAGCCTTGATGCTGGCCGCAGTGTAAGTCTTAACTGGATTTCTAGGTGCTGGTGGTTGCTGACAGTTACCCATGGATGCAGTGGAAATTAACAAAATTGATTCACCATTGGTACACTAATAAAAAAAAAGGAAAGAAAAGACCTAAAGACCCAAATCAATTAAATTAGAGACAAAAAGAAATGTAACAACAGACATAAGAGAAATGAAAAAGAATAATCAGGAATTACTACAAAGAGCTATATGCTAAAAGAAATGGACAGATTCCTAGAAACATACAGTCTACCAAAATTGAGTCATGAAGATGCAGAGAACCTAAACAGACAAATAACCAAGATGGAAACTGAATCAGAAATAAATACTCTCCCAAGAAAGAAAAGCCCAGGATCACATGTCTTCACTGCTGAATTGTACCAGCAATTTAAAGAACTAACTCCAATTCTGCTCAAGATATTAAAAACAATTGACAGGAAAGGAACCCTCCCTAACTCCATTTATGAATCCTTCATCACCTTAATATCTAAACCCGAAAAAGATGCAACAGGGAAAGATAACTATAAAACAATATCCCTAAGGAAGATAGATGCAAAAACCCTTGACAACATATTAGCTAACGGAATATAACACATCAGAAAGATCATTCACTTGGACCAAGTGGGATTTATTCCTGGTATGCAGGGATGGTTCAACATTTGCAAATCAATCAATGTGATACATCACATTAACAAATAGAAGAAAAAAGCATATGATTATCAAGATAGATGCAGAAAAAGCATTTGATACAATATAACATCCTTTCATCATGAAAACCTCAAGCAAAATGGGTATAGAAGGAACATTCCTCAACATAATTAAAGCAATATGTGACAAACCCACAGTCAGCATCCTACTGAATGGGGAAAACCTGGAAGCATTCTCCCTAATGTCTGGAACCAGACAAGGATGCCCACTTTCACCATTGCTCATCAATATAATCCTCAAACTTTTAGCCAGAGCCATTAGTCAAGAAAAAGATATTAAAGGAATACAAATTAGAAAGGAGGAAATCAAACCATCCTTATTTGCAGATAAAATTATCCTCTATATAGGGGATCCAAAAGACTCCACTGAGAGAATATTGGAACATTTAAGAGTTTGGTAAAGTGGCAGGGTACAAAATCAACACAGAAAAATCAATAACTTTTGTATACACAATGTCATGGCTAAGAAAGAACTTTTAAGATCAGTCCCATTCACAATATCTCAAAAATAATCAGATACCTTGGAATACTTTTTTTTTTCATTTTCAATTATTTTTATACACAGAAGATCAATTTAGTAGGAATACTTTTTTTCATTTTCAATTATTTTTATACACAGAAGATCAATTTAGTATATACTAAGTAAAGATTTCAACAGTTTGCACCCACACAGAAACACAAAGTATAAAATACTGTTTGAGTACTAGTTACAGCATTAAATCACAATGTACAGCACATTAAGGACAGAGATCCTACATGAGGAGTAAGTGCACAGTGACTCCTGTTGTTGACTTAATGAAATAAATTTAACTAAGGATGTCAAAGATCTCTATGTTATAAATTACAAAACACTAAAGAAAGAAATAAAACAAGACATTTAAAAATTGGAAAAGTCTAAAATGTTTGTGGATTGGAAGAATCGACATCATCCAACAAAAACAAAACTGTAGGCACCACAATATTTGATTTCAAGACATACTACGGGGCATTTATAATGAAAACAGCCTGATACTGGTACAAAAACAGACTTGTAGATCAATGGAACAGAATAGAAATGCCAGAAATCAATCCAAGCATCCACAGCCAACTTATCGTTGATAAAGGAGCTAAAATCAACCCATGGATCAAGGACAGTCTCTTTAATAAATGGTGCTGGGAAAACTGGATCTTCACATGCAGAGGTATAAAACTAGACCCCTACCTTACACCTTACAAAAAATCTACTCAAAATGGATCAAAGACCTAAATATACATCTGGATACTATCAAATCGTTGGAGAATATGGGAAAAACTCTACAACACATTGGCACAGGCAAAATCATTTTGGCAAAGATCCCAAGGCTTGGAAAGTAAAAACCAAAATTAACAAATGGGATTATTTCAAGCTGAGAAGCTTCTGCACTGCAAAAGAAACACTTAGCAAAGTGAAGAGACAACCAACATAATGGGAGAAAATATTTGCAAGCTACAGAACTGATAAAGGGTTCACATCCAGAATACATAAAGAGCTAAAGAAATTTAACAACAAAACAAATGATCCAGTGAAGAAATGGACAAAAAACTAAACAGATATTTTTTGAGAGAGGAAATTCAAATGGCCAACAGACACTTGTGAAAAAGCTCAGGATCATTAGCCATCAGGGAAATGCAAATCAAAACCACAATGAAGTTTCGTCGCACTCTAGTTAGAATGGCTCACCTACAGAAATCAACAAACAACAAACGTTGGTGAGGATATGAGGAAAAAGGTACCCCAATCCACTGTTAGTGGGAATGTAAACTGGTGCAACCACCGTGGAAGACAGTGTCAAGATACCCCAGAAATTTTCATACAGACCTCTCATATGATCCAGCCATCCACTCCTTGAAATTTATCCAAACCAAAAGAAATCAGTATATGAGTTATCTGTACCCGCATGTCCATTGTAGCACAATCACAATAGCAAAGATATGGTATCAAACTACATGTCCATCAACTGATCACTGGATAAAGAAATTATGGTATATACATACTATGGAGTACTACTCAACTGTAAAAAAAAAAAAAGAAAGAAAGAAATCCTGTCTTTCATAAAACAATATTTCCTACCTGAATTCATTATACTTAGTGAAATAAGCCAACCCCAAAAAGACAGATATATTTCCCCTGATCTTAAGTAACTAATAAAATACCTGAAATGTAATGTATTGGACTGAAACAGACATTTTGATTTTCAATGATTGTTTATAGCCTTTGTCTCTTCCATTGAGGAACAGTGTTTTGTTTAGTTTTGCTTTCTTTTCTCTTTCTTCATACTATTTGTTGAACTCCATTACTTAAAGTAGGGTTAACTATATGGTCATTAAGCATACTGAAAATAGATCAAGGTAAAAATTAAGAATTGGAGAGCTGGTGCCATGGCACAGTAGGTTAATCCTCTGCCTGTGGCGCCAGCATCCCATATGGGCTCCAATTCTAGTCTTGGCTGCTCCACTTCTGGTCCAGCTCTCTGCTATATCCTGAGAAAGCAGTAGAAGATGGCCCAAGTCCTTAGGCCCCTGCAACCATGAGGAAGTGACAGACTCCTGGCTTTGGATCGGCGCAGCTCCAGCCGTTGTGGCCATTTGGGGAGTGAGCCAGCAGATGGAAGACCTCTCTCTGTATCTCCCTCTCACTGTCTGTAGCTATAACTCTCAAATAAAATAAATAAAATCTAAAAAAAAAAAAACTAAGAATGGGAATCCGAGGGGGAGAGGGAGGGTTGGAGTGTGTGTGGGGGAGGAGAGTTGGGGAGGAAATCCCACTCTGTTCCTAAATCTGAATATTTGAAATATGTGAAACATGTATAACTTAAATAATTTAAAAAAAATTACTCTGATTTAAAATGTTTTTTTTAAAGGTTAAGTTTCCTGTTTTAAAAAATGCACACTTTAGAGGCAACAACTTTGTTGAGAATCTTCTGTACCTTTAACTGAACAAGAATCCCTCAATTTCTTGTGAGTAGTGACAATGCCATCATTTGTGTTCAGGAAATGCACTACAAGAGGGAATGTCTACTCAGGGATCTTGGGGCATATGAATAATAAAGAACCCATAGAAAACAGACTGCACCCATTATAGCAGGAGACAGTAAATGTGGAGTATTACAGAAAAGTTAAGCAACTTTTAGCTAACGTGTCAGAACCTACTGTGTGATATATATGATTCCACTGAAGTTTCACACTCTCACCTGAAGTAGGAAGCAGTGTTCTGTGTTTTTGGAAAAATAAATTGAAGTGGATGTCAGCTGTAGCTTCCCAATTTGTAAAGTGATGTAACAAATCACAAACTTTTCTGCAAATTATTGATATTGAATCATACATTCTATGTAGCAAGTTGGAATGAGTGTGGTGAAGCACCTTTTGTCAGAAGTGACTATGAGGGGGACACAGCAGAAAAGAGAACAGGACTGGAGTGCGAGCTGCTGAGCCACAGACTATGTTGTCCATCTGTGCACTGGTGCCCTGATCCAGCTCCCGTGGGAACTCTGTCATCATCACATCAGGAGAGTTTTCCTCACTTTCAGGATTTTTTTTTCATCTTTTGGATCACCTCCTTTCTTATTATTTAGTCCAGAATATAAAAATTGTACAGAAAATGTTTACTCTCCAGTCCAAGGCAAGGATAATTGTCAAAATCTCACATAGCTTATGTTAAAAATATTAGCACATTGCTTAGTTTATAATATACTTCTAGATGGGTCTCTTTTCCCTTCAATGTCTTCTTGAAGAAAACTTTTTATAAAGGCATGGTTAATTATAAGCCAGATAGAAATGTACAAGTAGAAAGAGCGCAATATTTAACTATTTATATTTATCAATAAATAACCAATTGATATGCATATCCATACATTTTCAATCATCTATTGAACTAGGAGATTTGTGGGGCTACAGATGGCCTCTGTCATCTGAAAATGAGTATTTTATTTAAAAGATTGGTTATCTGTATTCCTGTTTTCGTACTGTGTTATTAACTCAGAACTCATTGGTGAGTGATGGAATCAATTTAGTGTACTCACCAACTAGTCATACAAGCATGTGGAACAGAATAGAGAATACTGAAGTTCAACATATGTTAAAAGAGGAAATACATTTTATAAAACTCTTGCTTTAGTTTTATATGCCTATTAATGTAATAAGTGCTTGACTAAAAGTATTTAAAGGCCTGTATACTACAATAGAAACAATATGTTTTCTGAACTAAAGAAATGACTTAAACAATTGGATCTCTGTATATGCCTTGTGAGTATAGAACATTATTTAAATCTTCTTGATTCACAAATAAAATATAAGCAATGCAAAGTCATCATAAAGGATTGTAACAAAAAATAAAGTGAGACCATGTTTGAAAAGTACCTGGAAAACCATCCAGCAAATAGAAGATAAAGTATGGCCATTATGATGATTTTTATTATAACTACTAAATTACACTGAACATAAGTCTAGAATCAAAATATTGTGATGGATAAAAACAATGTTCTTTAGGTACCAGCTTTAGAGACCTCTTGTATGCAAAAAGTTCTCAGCCCCACATTTGTACTAGCCTCTGCTATAGGGAGCTGTTAGGCACAGGCCTGGACCAACTGTACCACTGTCTTTCACTCTTACCCTGTGTTGTCTCAGATGCTATAGCCTGTAGGAACCACAAGACATGGGAATTAATCCACATAGGTCCAATCCTGAATACTGTGGCCTGAGAACTGAGACGTAATTTGTGCGAACTCAGAACATGATACCCCAAATATAGTTCATTGACAATCAAAAAAGCTGTGGAAGCAGGAAGGTCAGTCTCACCTCCCCAAACCTTTCTCTATGAAACATGGCCAGAAATGAATTCTCTGATCCATCACCTCTGAAAATGAATCTAAGATTGTTGTTCAGAGGCTTCTGCCCCATACTTGTGGGAAGAAATGCTACACAGAGAGACTAAGAAGAATCTGAATAAATAGGCCTTGCTGCATTCCTCCAGTTTATTACCATTTGACCATGCTCTGTTTTTGTCCAATAACATTTATACACTAAACAGCCGTATTTTATCTGATCTATGCTTAAAAATACAGCTTTACCTTCATTGTCCCATGTCTGAAGGTTCTCACATCATGTAAAACTTTATTAATTTTTTCCTCTTATTAATCTGTCTGCTGTTTCAGGGGAATCAGCCATGGACCTTGCAATGGGTAAGAATATTAATTTTTTCACCCTACAAACTGATTTTCCCTCTTATGCTATAGGTGGTTAGTTCCAAGAATCATGTCCTAGGTTTCCTCAGAAGCTCTACACAATTCAGCTTCAATTGTCTGCATCAGTCTTCATTCACCTGCAGCTGTAGACAGCTGGACAATGCATCTTTGCTTTGGTTTTACCCTCTTTCCTTCTCTTCCCTGACCCTTGTAGGGAGGGAAAGGCAGTACCTTCCCCTCCCCCATCACAAGGGTCAGAGTTGGCACTCTTATAGCAAATGACAGATTAACAAGAGAAAAGCACAACAGATGAATGTTTACATGACATGGGAGGCTTTGGAAATGAACACCCAAGAAAAACTAAGTTTTTTTTCAACTTTTATTTAATAAGTATAAATTTCCAAAGTACAACTTTTGAATTATAGCAGCCTTTTTCCCCATAAACTCCCTCCCACCCACAACCATCCCATCTCCCACTCCCTCTCCCATTCCATTCTTCATCAAGATTCATTTTCAATTTTCTTTATATACAGAAGATCAATTTAGTATATACTAAGTAAAGATTTCAACTATTTGCACCCACACAGATACACAAAGTATAAAGTACTGTTTGAGTAGTAGTTTTACCGTTAATTCTCATAGTACAACACATTAAGGACAGAGGTCCTACACGGGGAGTAAGTGCACAGTGACTCCTGTTGTTGATTTAACAAATGACACTCTTGTTTATGACGTCAGTAATCACCCGAGGCTCTTGTCATGAGTTGCCAAGGCTATGGAAACTTCTTGAGTTCACCAACTCTGATCTTATTTAGACAAGGCCACATGAGGTATTTTTTATGCTATGCCTGAGGAAATAAGTAAATAATTTTGAAGAAGTGTGACTGGACCAAAATAGTACAACCTAATGTGAATAAATTGAGGGGCTTCTCAGCAAGGCCTTCCTTTTAACTGAGATTTTTTTCAGTCTCTGTGTAACCTCCTTTTCCTCAGGGTATGGGGCTGGGCCCTTCTGTATGAGGTCTTAGGATCTACTTTCAGGGGAGGTAAGTCAAAGAGTAACCTTTCTAGGATTTATGACTTCCATTAAGGGAGAGGAGTTCCAGTTTCAAAGACCTAAGTGGGAGCTAGGAATTCATGAGATAGTTTGAAAGGAAGGAGGGAAGGATTGCAGGAAAGGCCAATGATTCTTTGCATATGAGGCCATTTCAATTTCCTTAATTCAGTGTTCATCCCAAGGTGCTATTCCTCAGGGTATCTTGTTCTGAGCTCCAAACCCCCACTCCTCTTCCCGGAAGTCACTTCCCAAATAACTTTCAGATAAGCTGTAGTCAGTCCCAGGATCTACAATCTTCGATCTGCTTCATTCATAGCCATTCCCATCTTCCCACTGCTAGAATTGTTCCTTAACAATCAGTGAAGATGAGCCCCAGAGAGCTAACCTCATAACAACATTGTGATACACTTAGAATACTGTAGTCTAATATTTCCAGTCTCTAATATATTTTGTGAAGGATGTAGAGAGCAGAGAAAGTAAAGATGTCTTTGACCTTATTAACTTGCTTTTTAGAAAGATTAAAATCACTGCTTTTTAGAGAGATGGAAAAACTGCTGGCAGAAAAATAGGTATCAAAAAGGATTTTGGATGTCAAAGCAACTGGGACTCCCTCCCATAAAGAGCATTATTCTAGGACTGGGCATGCATTTGCCTTGGTTGTAAAGACAAGGCTGTATTTCTGCTCTGCAGAGTAAATGGCATATGCAAATCCTGTCTAATACTCTCTTTTTTTTCTGAAACCTGCTTATTATCTTTTTGATTGTTTCTGTAAATTGATTAGAGACAAATTTGTTTGTTTATACCCCAAATAAGACAAAAGAGACTTGTAATTATATTTAACCACAGGCCTACAATTTCTGCCCCAGAGAATATACAAAGACAGAAGCACCTCCTCCTCCTTTGGACCTGAAAGCTGTGCTTTAGGCAGCTGGAGAAAGCTCTGTTGTGCACACCCCACCGACCATCAAATGAGCCCTAAGATTTAGATTCCTACTTTCAGGCTGAGGGTGAGGGCCAAAAGCTGCACAGTAATTGACGCATGGTGCTTACAGATGTATTTGATAAGGAATTAATGACATGTGAAATAATCTAACTAATTTTGGAAACTCCCTGTCTCTTTGTGATTAAAATAATCAAGTTGCATTCTGACCCAGGATTGGAGATAGCCTAAATTGGGTAACATCCCAGCTTCCTAAGAACAACACAGTGGGGTAAAGCACTATAATTTCTACTTAAGAAAATGGGGAAATTGAACTTTAAAGAAGAAAACTATTCCCAAGGTCACATAACATGTGGATCCAGAGCTTGAATTCATACTCATGCTATCTGACTCTTCAACTCTGTGCTATCCCATCCCATCTGTGTGGAATGCTTTGTATGTGCTGGGATCTCTACTGTGCGTTTCCGTATGTCTCGATTTTATTAGGGTCGGAATATTCATAACTCCTGAATTTGGAAAGATACTTTATCACCAGCTCATTGAGATTTTTCAGCTTTTCAGTAGGTGTGGCCAGAGTCCAGGTTCTTATAAGAGAATATGAGCAGAAGTAATTTGTGCAACTTTTGCATCAATTTCTTAAGAAAAAATTGCTTGGTTTCCTCCCTCTCTTTCCCTAACATAGCATCACAGAGCTCAGGTCAATTATGTGGATGAAACAATGTCACAGGAAAGGGCAGAGTCCACACACAAGGATCCAGAGTCCTTGGATGATCTTGTGGAACAGAGCCCTAACTCACTCTTACCACCGTTCTACTGTGTCTTGACTTAATCACTAGATTTTGGGTTTTCTGCATTGGTGTAACTTAGCCTGCAACCTGAACAATAAAACTTCAAAGAGCTTTGTACACATCTGAAAGAAATACTGGAGCCAAAGAGAAAAAAAAATTGCCAAGACTCATATTACCAGTAAGCAGCGGCACTAGGATTTGAACTAAAATCATCCTTTGATTTTTAGAGCTTTTTCATCAAATATCAAACTGTGCAATTGACATAAAAGTGCTTCTCAAAGTTTAGCAAACATTAAATCCACATAGAAAGATGATTACAACCTATCTTCCTGGGTTCATCCTCTAGAGATTTGGGTTAAGGATGTGTTGGGCCAACCCTAAGGATTTGCAGTTGTTACAAGCTCCCATACATTTCAAAGATGGTCTATGTGGGGACCACATTTTGAGTAGCATCGACAGCTCTCTCCTTGCACAGAGAAGGTAGACAGAAAAACATGTGGGAGATAGGACTTCAGTTAGAACAATGAAGTCTTGTAAGTTAAGACAATCCCAGGACATGTCTGAAATTAAAGGTATAAAGAACTAGATAATGATTGTAGTAATAACAACAATGATAAAATCCAGCATCAATTTGTGGCTGGTTCTCCTTTTGGTCACAACAACTAGGCTCAAGCACTAATGTAGAGAATATTTTGATTCAAGTCAATGCTAGAATTCACTTAGTAATGATTTGTCTTGTGTGATAATTTGAAGTGTTCTGATTAAGTAACCATTAAGTAACTAACTAATTATAGAGATACTCAAGACCTCAGCCAACGCAAGAAATCATTAAGTTTAAGGAGAAATTGTGTGATGCATGTAGTGTTGAAATGAAGTAATTAATATGTGTTCTAAGCTGGCTTGATGATATATGGGTATGTAACAGTATTTCCTACAAAGTGTTACAGCTACTCAAGTGTCCACCATGGCGATTTGCATGCTGGGTTCAATCAGCATTCATCACCCAAAATCATTATCCTAGTAGACCCATCTGAGACCCAAATCAGAAACTGAAGATAACTCTAAATAGATATGATTTTATCGTAGAAAGCCAAAGCACTTGTTAATGTTAAGGTTTAATTTGGGGATCCGGATAGAACAATCGTTCAATGTAGAAACTTACATATTAGTCCTAGTTGTCTTAGCCAGGAATGGTATCTGGGTGTCCATTACTTTTTCTGTAAGAAGTTAAGTAATTTCTTATCTTACAAGTTTATTCATTGGGTTGCATTACAAAGTACAGGTAAATTATTTATAAATTGATTTATTATCCCCATCTCTCCCCTCTGAAAAAGAAGATTTCAATTAATATCTCTTATTCTATGGTGAAAACTAATTAAGAAAGTGTTGTTAAGGGAGAATCTTTACAGAAACTCACCCCATGTAACTTTCTCCACTTTATCTATTTATTTTTACAGAAACTCACCCCATGTAACTTTCTCCACTTTATTTATTTACTTATTTGAAAGGTAGAGTTACAGAGAGGCAGAGGTGGGGAGAGAGAGAAAGAGTGAGAGAGGGAAAGAGAGGTCTTCCATCTACTGGTTCACTCCCCAAATGGCCACAACAACCGGTGCTGCGCAGACCCAAAGCCAGGAGTTAGGAGCTTCTTCCTGGCCTCCCACGTGCATGCAGGGGCCCAAGGACCCAAGGCCATCTTCTACTGCTTTCCCTGGCCATAGCAGAGAACTGGATGGGAAGTGGAACAGCCAGGACACAAAGCAGCACCCATATGGGGTGATGACACTGTAGACAGCACGCTTACCTGCTATGCCACAGCACTGGTTCCTCTCCACTTTGTTCTTACTGATGTCATGAGGCCACTCCTTAGGAAGAGTTCTGTGAGTCTGCACTATTTCTTAGAAATACACTCTCCATTCCATACTTATCCATACTTAACTCTGATGTCTTTTAGCATACACTTAAAAGTTGGTCAGCTCATTCATACCTGTCACAAAATACGTTAGTTTGCTGTTGCAGTTGCAAATTGCCACAAATTTAGGGGCTTACAGTATTATCCCACAGTTGTGTAGATCACAAATTCTGGATCAGCCCAGCTGGTTTTTCTGCTACAGGATCCACAAGGCTGCAATCCAAGTATTGAGAGGACTTTGTTACTTTATGGAATATCTAGGAGAGAACTCAATTCCAAGGTCATTCGGGTTATTGGGAAAATTAAGTTTCATGTGTTTTAGGACTGTGCTTCCCATTTCTTTCAAGGCCAGGAGTGATTCTTAGCTTCTAGAAATTACCAGCTTAGCATGTGATCTCCTTCAAAACCAACAATAGTGGGCTGAGTCCTTCTCTTCAAATCTTTCTGCCTCATCTCCCTTTGATCTTCTTTTATCATTCTTCTCTGATTCCAGTAGGGGAAATTTTTCTCCTTTAGAGGGCTCAAGTGGTTACATTGGACCCACCCAGGTAATACTGGAAAGTCTCACTATTTTAAGACCCATAGTTTTAATTATATCTGCAAAGTTTATCCATAACAATTACTAGATTAATGTTTGATTAGATAAACAGAGGACAGAATCTTGGGGATGGAGCAGAATCTTTCAAATTTATCTACTACAAGGCTTCTGTTGTTATTTTCACCTGGTTTTCTATCAGTCCCCTCTGTGTAATCACCTAAAAGATCTAATAGCAGTTTGCTGTGCCCCATTTCTTCAAAAAATTGACTATCTTGATATGAAGGAGTAGGAGAGAAAAAATCATTTTTCAAGTCCTTATTTTGGCTTGAGGTATTTGGAGCATTAAAATCATCCACACTTCCTCCCTTCATCTGTAAAATGGAATTCAAAGAAGGAAAATTTGCCATTTCCTACAACATGGATGAACCCTAGGAGCATTATGCTAAGTGAAATTAGCCAGCACAGAAAGATAAGTACCATATGACTGCCATTAAAAGGAGAACTCAATATAGTTGAACTCAGAAGCAAAAATAGAAGGCAGGTGTCGAAAGGTTGAGGGAGTATTGAATGGGGAGATTTTGATTAAAGGGCACAAATTGTCATACAAGAAGAAACCCAGTTTTTAGCTATATTGCACAGCATGGAAACTATAGCTAATAATAATATACATTTTTAGATTTTGAAATTGATCATTTCAAACAAAAATGTGTTTGAGGTGAGGGATATGTTAGCATCACTTTTTACCTATAAAAATATAATGTGTCAATTTATAATAAAATTTTTAAAATTTAAACAATATCTCTCAGGACTTTCCAGAGAGGAATAAAGATAAAATTATGGTCAAATATAGTATTTGTAAATCACAGTATTATTGTACCTATTTAGAATAATTTGATATAAACAGCCTATGAGATCATGGGAGAATATAAATGCAATAATAACTATAATGTGATCAAGGATTAACCCTCAGAATTTCCTTTCCACTCGCTTGTTGATGCATACCCACAACAGAAATACATATCCCCAAATCCCTGAGTTTGAGTGTTTCTTTGTTATCTCAGAGTGAATTGAACAGTTGTCTCTACCTTGTCACAAGCGTGATTTGTAATAAATTTTGCTTAAGGCACAGTGATTTGACTCCCCTCAAAATATATGGGCATTTCTGTTGCCTGTAACACAACAAATACAGTATTAAGAAATCTTACATTCTGCAAAATCAGGTACTAAAATAATAGGACAACAGGAAATCTAGGAGTAAGGCAGAGCACTCATGATTTATGTAACATTTCTAGAAAAGAACTAGCAAAAATAATGTTAAAAATTTTAATAATCTCATGAGCAGAGATAAAATACCATGTTCAATTTCTAACAAGCAAAGAAATCCTGCTGTTAAATATAAGACTTTAGTTTTCCATAACAAAGGTAACTTGATGAAAGCATGCTTAATTGAAGGTAGAGACTACTGAGTTGGAGATAAGGACCAAGCAAACACAAATCAGAGGTAATGAGAAGTACATACTTTTAACATAGACTTTGTGGCAGAAACAAAAGTTACAGCTATCAGTTATCTATTGTTACATATCACATCACTCCCAAATTGTAGAATCTCAAGACACAATCAATTATTGCTTTTTTTATTTTTATTTTTATTTTTTTAAAATTTTATTTAAGGTATACAAGTTTCATGTCTTTCATATATACAAATTTAGAAAGATGATTATACTTTCCATTGTACCCCTTCCTCCAGCCCATGTTCCAACCCTCTTCCTCCTCCCTATCTTATACCAACTCTTAATTTTTACAAAGATCTATTTTCAGTATTCTTTATTCTCATAAGGCTAACCCTACACTAAGAGTTCAACAGAGTATAAAGAAAAAAAACACTATTCCTCAAAGTAGAGACAAGGTCTGTAAACAATCATAAAATCTCAAAATGCCCATTTTACCCCAATACATTAATTTTAGATAGTGTATTAGTTACCCCGGATAGGGAAAATATATGATATCTATCTTTTTTGTGGACTGGCTTATTTCACTAAGTATAATGGTTTCCAGTTGATTCCATTTTGTTGCAAAAGAAAGTATGTCATTGTTTTCATAAAGCTGAGTACCACTCCATAGTGTGTGTGTGTGTGTGTGTGTGTATTTATATCATAGTTTCTTTATGTAGTCAAGAGGTGACGTACATCTGGGTTGATTACATATCTTTGCTAGTATGACTTAGCTGTTATAAAAATGAGGGTACACATCACTCTTTCATATGCTGATGTCTTTTCATTTGGGAAATTCCAAGAAGTGGGATTGCTAGGTCATATGGTGGGTCTATATTCAGATTCCTAAGTATCTACATACTGTATTCCATAATGACTGGACCAGATTGCATTGCCACCAACAGTGGATTAGGGTACCTTTACCCTACATCGCCGCCAGCATTTGTTGTTTGTTGATATTTGATGAGAGCCTTTCTAACTGGGGTGAGATGAAACCTCATTGTGGTTTGTATTTCCCTGATGTCGAATGATTCTTGGAAATTTTTCAAGTGTCTGTTGGCCATTTGAATTTCCTCTCTTGAAAAATGCCATTCAAGCCCTTTGCCCAGTTCTTAATTGGATTATTTATTTTGTTGTTGTTGAATTTCTTGAGCTCCTTGTAGATTCTGGATATTAATCCTTTATCAGTTGCATAGTTTACAAATATTTCAGTTGCCTCTTCACCTCGCTGAGTATTTCTGTAGTACAGAAGCTTTTCAGCTTGATATAATCCAATGTGTGAGTTTTGGCTTTGATTTCCTGTGCTTCTAGGGTCTTTTTCAAGAACTCTTTGCCTATGCCAATGTCTTGTAGAATTTCTCCAATGTTTTCTAGTAATTTGATGGTATCATGTCATAGGTATTTAATCCATTTTGAGTGGATTTTCATGTAGGGTGGAAGGTAGGGGTGTTGTTTCATGTGAAGATCCAGTTTTCCCAGCACCATTTGCTGAACAGATTGTCCTTATTTGAAGCATTCTATTTAGCTCCTTTGTCAAAGATAAGTTTATTCTAGATGTGTGGATTGATTTCTGGAGTTTCTATTCTGTTCCACTGGTCTTCACATCTGGTTTTGTGCCAGTACCAGGCTGTTTTGATAACTTCCCTGTTGTATGTCTTAAAAATTGTTATTGTGATGCCTCTTTGTTTTGTTACATAAGATTGCTTCAGCTATTTGGGAGCTCTTGTGTTTCCATATGAATTTTGGCATCATTTTTTCAAGATCTGAAAATGTCCTTGGTCTTTTGATTGAGATTGCACTGAATCTGTAAACTGCTTCTGGTAGTATGGACATTTTGATGATATTGATTCTTCCAATCCATGAACATGGAAGATTTTTCCATTTCTTTGTATCGTCCACAATTTCTTTTCTTTCTAAGATTTATTTATTTATTTAAAGGACAGAGTTACAGAGAGGCAGAGGCAGAGAGAGAGAGAGAGAGAGAGAGAGATCTTCCATCTACTGGTTCCTTCCCCAAATGGCCCTAACAGGTAGTGCTGGGCTGATCCAAAGCCAAGAGGCGAGGAGCTTCTTCTGGGTCTCCCACATGGGTACAGGGGCCTAAGCACTTGGAGCATCTTCTTTCTTAAATGTTTTGTAGAGATCTTTGACATCCTTGGTTAAATTTATTCCAAGGTATTTAATATTTTTGTAGATATTGTGAATGAGATTCATCTTATAAGTACAGATTCAGCCATGGCATTACCTGTATATACAAAGGATATTGATCTCTGTATGTTAATTTTATATCCTGCCACATTACCAAACTCTTTATGAGTTCCAGTGGTCTATTAGTGGAATCTTTTGGTTCCCCTGTACATAGAATCATGTTATCTGCAAATAGTGATAGTTTGACTTATGGCTTCCCAATTTGTATCCTTTTGATTTCTTTTTCTCTTTCTTTTTCTTTTTCTTTAAAGATTTTATTTATTTATTTGAAAGGTAGAGTTACAAACAGTGAGAGGAAGACACAGAGAGAAAGGTCCTCCCTCTATCGGTTCACTCCCCAAATGGCTGCAATGGCCGGAGCTGCACTGATCAAAAGTCAGGAACCAAGAGCTTCCTCCCAGTCTCCCACGTGGGTGCAGGGGCCCAAGCACTTGGGCCATCTTCCACTGCTTTCTCAGGCCATGGCAGAGAGCTGGATTGGAAGAGGAGCAGCTGGGACTAGAAATGGCACCCATATGGGATGCCAGTGCCTTAGGCGAAGGATTAACCCACTGTGCCATAGCACCGGCCCCTGATTTCTTTTTTTTAAAACTTTTATTTAATAAATATAAATTTTGAAAGTACAACTTTTGGATTGTAGTAGGTTTCCCCCTCATAACCTCCCTTCCACCCACAATCATCCCATCTCCTACTACTTCTCCCATCCCATTCACATCAAGATTCATTTTCAATTATCTTTATATAACGAAGATCTACTTAGTATTTACTAAGTAAAATTTCAACAGTTTGCACCCACACAGATACACAAAGTATAAATACTGTTTGAGTGCTAGTTTTACCATTAATTCACATAGTACAACACATTAAAACAGAGATCCTACCATGGGGAGCAAGTGTACAGTGACTCCTGTTGTTGATTTAATAATTGACACTTATTTACGATGTCCTTAGTCACCCAAAGCTCTTGTCATGAGCTGCAAAGGCTTTGGAAGCCTCTTAAGTTCACAAACTCCGACCTTATTTAGACAAGGCCATAGTCAAAGTGGAAGTTCTCTCCTCCCTTCAGAGAAAGGTACCTCCTTCTTTGATGGTCCCTTCTTTCCACTGGGATCTCACTCACAAAGATCTTTCATTTAGTTTTTTTTTTTTTTTTTTTTTTTTTGCCACAGTGTCTTGGCTTTCCATGCCTGCAAAACTCTCATGGGCTTTTCAGCCGGATCCAAATGCCTTAAGGGCTGCTTCTGACTTCTCCCGTGCACATTTTAGAATCTTTTCTATGTTTTACTGTGGAAAGTTTGACTATATCATGTCTTGGAGAAGACCTCTCTGATCCTGTCTGGGAGAAGTTCTATGTACTTCCTATACTTGAATGTCCTTTTCTTTCTACAAATTGGTGAAGTTTTCTGTAATGTTTTCACTAAATAGGCTTTCTAATCCATTTTCTTTTTCCATTCCTTCAGGAACTCCTAAGATCTGTTAAATTGGGTCATTTGATAGTAGCCCATAAATCTCCATCACTGTATTTAATTTTTCTAATTTCTTCTTCTGCTGCTGCTGCTTTTTTTCCTTGTACTGACTGAAAAATTTCCAAAGATTTGTCTTCTAGCTCAGATACCCTTGCTTCTGCCTTACCGAGTTTGCTGGCAAGGCTTTCCATAACATGTGTTTTTCTTAATTATTGAATTCTTTATTTCTAAAATTTCATTTTGATTTCTCTTTAAAAATCTCAATTTCATGGAAAAAAATTTCATTCATGTCATATATGGATTTCTTTAATTCATGGGTTTGCTTTTAATTACTTCTGAGCAATCCTACAATTAATCTTTTGGTTTTTTAAAGATTTATTTATTTGGAAATCAGAGTTACACACAGAGAGAAGCAGAATAGAAATAGAGAGACAGACAGATAGAGAGAGAGAGAGAGAGGGAGAGAAGGGAGAGAGAGGTCTTCCATCTTCTGGCTCACTCCCCACATGGCTGCAATGGCTGGTGCTGCATCAATCTGAAGCCAGGAGCCAGGAGCCAGGAGCCAAGAGCTTCTTCCAGGTCTCCCAGGTGGGTGCAGGGGCCCAAGGACTTGGGCAATCTTCTACTGCTTTCCCAGGTCATAGCAGAGAGCTGGATCAGAAGTGGAGGTGCCGGGACTCAAACCGACACCCATATGGAATGCTGGCACTGCAAGCGGCAGCTTTACCCGCTGCGCCACAGCATCGGCCCCATGATTAATCCTTTGAATTCCATTTCAGGTATTTCATCAATTTCTTCATCTTCCCATTCTAATATTGAAGTGTTGTATTATTTTGGGGGTGTCATGTTGTCTTCCTTATTTTTGTTACTTAAATTTCTGAATTTATTTTTAGACAGTTGTGGAGACAATTGGTCTTTCCTCTGATGGCTTTTTTCCTTGGACTATGCCTCTTGGTTTAGTGGAATGTCTGCACTTTCAGTGAACACCCAGAGATATGTGCTGGGAGTGGCTGGTTATCCAGATGTCACCCATGTTGGGTGTGGTAGATATTCTCTTGTTAATAGAGGGTGGGTATGGTCACCTTTGTTGGTATGGTCACACCTTCACTTTCTCTCTTCCAAGATCATGAATGTCCAGGTCTTAGCCCTCAATGAATGCAATACTCATCTACACAGCTGTATGAACACAATGAAGGATCTATGCAGTCCTCACTGTGAGCATGGATCCCTCTGCAATGATGCACACCAGGTAATCCGAGAGCTCTAAGCATGTGGAGCCCCACGTAGTACATGCCCAGAGACCTAGCTACACCCTGCATCCTGTCATGCAGTCAGAGACCCCACAGTCTTCTACACAAGGTTCCCACAGTCACAGGGTACAGATCTGCTCTGCCCCACTAACTTGTCTGGTCCACAGAGAGGCAGACATTTCCAGAGCAACCCGCCTGTGGGTGCCCGCCTAGGCAATTTGAGCGCTGGAGCCTGTGGCATGGTGGGAGGCTGGCGGTGCCTCACAGTCCTATGTGGGTGCCCAGCCCCTGTCAATCTTCCTAGCCAGACTCAACGTCAATGGGGAACATGGTTTTTTCCCTCTGCTGGAATTTCTGGTCACAGGTGTACCCTAGAGCCACTGGGTGAATGTTGCTTTCTCCCCGCTGGTTGCCCCAGAGCTGCTGCTGGCAGTATGCTGAGAAGATGGAGTCTTGTCTCAGCAGTTGCTGTGGACACACACAAGGGCTTCTGTGGCTTCTGCTTATGACACAAATGGCTCCTGCCCTCTCTCAGCTGGTTGCTGGCCACTGTTGGTGGGGGGAGGAGATGGGGTGAGAGAATGGTACCTCCTTGTTTTACTGGGTTTGCAGTACCCTCTCCCCTTAGGGCTCCAGGCTGGACTCACAGCACACTCTGGCTGTATCAGCGGTGGGGGCTGCAGTTTGGTCTCACCTCAGTCTCCAAAGCTGGTGCCTTCTCTACTCTCAGCTGCTGAAGTCATGTGTTGTGTCCATGTTTGTGCTGCACATCTGCACCTTGCACCAGGTCCACAGTGTTCCTCTCCCTTCAATAGAATTCCCATTGCAGTTTTCTAACTCTCCCCTGAGAATGTACTTCCTCCATTTTTTTGTAAGTATTTATCTGTAGCCTAGCTCAATATTCCCTCTTCCAGAATCTTGGGATTCCCACAATCATTTATTTTTAGCGTGTCTTCAGGTCAGCTGTGGGGTTTTCCTGACCTCTGACCTTGTCTGGACTTGACTGATCTCTGCTGGACTCTTGCATAAGTGTTCAGTTGGCAGCCAGTGGTAGCCTGGCTAATCTAGAAAGAATTCAGATGACATATTTATTTTTTAAAATAAAGATTTATTTGAAAGGTGGAGTTACAGAGAGAGAAAGAGACATGTACAGAAAGATCTTGCATATGATAGTTTACTTCTCACATGGCCACAATAACCAGGCAGGGCCAAGCTGAAGCCAGAAGCCAGGAGCTTTTTCCTGATCTCTCTCCTGGGTATAGGGGTCCAATGATTTGGGCTAGCCTCTGCTGCTTTCCCAGGTGCATTAACAGAGAGTTGGATCAGAAGTGGAACAGCCAGGACCAAAACCAGTACCCATATGGAATGCCTGTGCTACAGGTCATAGATTTAACCCCTTGCATCACAGCACCACCCCTGAGATGAGATCTTTAATTCAGGTGATTTTTTTTTTTTTGTTTCTCTGCAGGAGCTTATCATATGATGGTCACATTGTTCCAAGAAAACAATAGAATTGTGCAAGGTATCTTGGGCCTAGATTTGGATCTGGCACACCATTACTTCTGCCACCACTGATGGTCCAAGATAAATCACATAGCCATGCAAGATCCAAGGGGTGTGGTTACAGATCATTCATGATGTCTGACATTACAAAATACAAAGCAACTTTGCAAAAGATTTGGATACAGGATCAGAAGTGATGGAGGATAGGTTCCTTTGCAACCAATATATCATTAAGAAATAGGTCCTGTGTATTTTATTGTATTCCTACTCCTTCTTGATTCTACTATGGCCACTTGGTGGTATAAAATACTAACAGGCTATGTGAAAAATATTACTTATGTAAAGAATATTTCTTCCTCATCTTCCTGGCATCATTCCTCTGTTTACAATAACACATGGACTAATTCAGATTATAAAAACATATGTTGTGGCAGAATATTTAGAAAGGATTTATATATTATAAATGTCCAAATGATTTATTTTACTGAAAATCTCCATGGAAGCTTGAAGATTTTCATATATTAACAGCTATCCCTGTCACTTGCATTTCAATGTTTTATTGGCTTAGAAACAAATAGGTGAAGTTACATTTGGAGCCAATATTTCTTTGTTGCATGGAATTATACTGAATATTGTAGAATATTTAGCAGCATCCCTGTCTCTACCACTACCACCCACCACCTACCTCCTGCCCCAGTTTGTAACAATCAAAAAGCCAGTGTCCCCTGGGGGAGGTACAGTCATCCCAATTGAGATCCACCAGCGTAGAGGGTCCAAAGTGCATAGAACCCACTACCTGTTGTATCTATGCCACAGCTATTAGTCAATTTCAAGATTTCATGTCAACATCATATGTTGATGTTTCATGATAAAGATAATAGATGATAACTGCTTGAGAAGCTGAGGATGATAATTCTCCACTCTGGATATTACCTTGCATGTAAAAGGAATGCCCTTGATTCCCTTGGCCTTTCCCCACACAATTGCTCTTCAACAGTGATTGAATTGGAGAGCAGGACTGATCATGTGTCCCAGGCTCCTATCCACTTATATGTCCCTCAAGGGAAAACTGTTTGTGTTCTGATTCGTTCCTCCACCACACTTTTCAAGGTTTATGGGGTCAGATTCTACCACTGTGGAGCAGGGTAGGGGTAGAGAAAGTTAATATAAAGGACTGTTATAATCTAGGACACTGGCCAGGAAAATTGGGTTATAGAAAGTGAAATTTGGTTTTGGGGAAAATACTTGCAAACTACCTGAACAGTTTTAAAAATTAATTTTTCATTAACAATCAATAATTGTAATATACTTACGGGGTAAAGAGTGATCATTTGATACATGTATATAATGAACATATCAGGATAATTAGCATATCCATCTCTTTAAACATTTTTCATTTCTTTGTGTTGGGAAACTGTGAACTCATCTTTCATTTCTTCATAGAATACATAAGAAGTTGTAAACTGTAGTGAGCTACTGTGCTGTAGAACATGAAAATTTGTTCCTCTGTCTAACTATGTTGGTTCTTATTATCCAGCATTCCTCTATGCCCTTCCATGCTACACTTTCTAGCATCTAGTAGTCATTACTCTACATTCTTTTTCTGAGATCAACCTTTTTATCTTCTACATAAGAGAGAAGACATGCAGTATTTGCCTTTCTGTGCCTATCATACCTATTTTACTTAATATAATGTTTCCCAATTCCATCCATTTTTTCACAAATGATACAATTTCTTCCTTTTATGACTATTTTTTTTCCTTTATGACTATAATATTTGTGTATGTGTATGTGTATGTGTGTGTGTTTTTACCACATTATTTTTATTCATTCAACCACTGATGGATACCTCAGCTGATTTTATATCTTGGGTACTGTGAATAGTGCTGCAATGAACTGGGAATGAGGGTACTTGGGCATTTTGATATGCCCAAAGTACATGACTTAATGGGCTACAGAGATGAATGCAGCTGATTTTTATAGTTGTTTGTCTAACTTTTAATTGCTTTAACCAGAGAAACCTTACGCCTAAGGAAGATAAAAGTGGGGTTTTGTCCATTATGGGAGATTATAGCTTTAACTTCAAGCAAGCAGCCTATCCTTTTATATGGGCAATTAAATGTAGTGTAAGGAAATAGTGCATTGGCCTGCTCATTTTAAGGAAAAGCAAGTATTTAATGACGGTGTGAGCTGTGTGCCCCTGCAAGGAGGTCACACCTCGAAGGAAAACTCTCCTCCTTAGAAGAAGTGATTTTTTGATTTTAGGTCAAAGCAATTTTATACTATGAATTCGTGGCTTGCCAGGAGTGATTGCATGTGGAGATATACTGATTCCGTGACACTAAATATAAGCTATACTCATTTCAGCACTGCGAAGTGGGAATAAAGGGCTTAGAGTGGAAGGAGAAACTGCAGTGAGTTTCTCCAGGTGCCAGGTGGGAGGGAAGGACATTTCCTTTATGGCAGGTGTGCCTGTGCATGCATATTTCTCAATTTGCAATAATGCAGCAATGCCACACATAAATGGGACATAATTTGTCCTGGTGTTCCTTCTCTTTCCTAATTATGCCAACATTCACTTCCCAGATGAATTTATAAAACACAGGTCATGAATTCTGAACAAAGAATCAGAAAAATGGCATTATGTCCATGCTAAAGCAAACAAAAACTTTTCTTCATATTCCCTTTTTCACAAAGATTCCACCACATCCCTGCATCTTTGGCAACATTAAATGCATAATTTAATCTTGGATAACTTCTCTGGAGTCTAGGTATTGGATCAATTTCAAACTTTTTGGGTGGTGGGCAGTGCTGTGGTGATCATATGTGTTCTGTTACCTCTTTAGATTTCTCAACATGTAGGAGCAGAAGTTTTTATTGAACAATTTTCTGTTGTCCTGAGGACTCATAACCATTCCAGTAGAAGACCACTTGGGCCTTATCCACTAAAGAAATCCTATTACCAGCCAGGCATGGGTAATACTCCCTGGCTGAGGTTAAGTTCACTATGAAGGGCTTCAAAAAGTTCATGGGAAAATCACATGATCTTTAATTCCATTTCCATGAACTTCTTGAAGCCCCCTCTGTGAACCTCGAGAGGAAATGATGTGGGCCAGAGAATCTGATTTTCAAATTGAATTCATTGAACTTTAAACTACAAATAGATTTATGCTTTGAACTTCATTTTCCTATTGAAGCACATTTTCTAGGTTTTTTTTTTCTTTTCCTTTTATTTTTCTTTTTTTTTTTTTAGTGGTGAAGCAAATATATAATCTAACGTTTGCCTGAATACAACTTAGTTTTCAATGGCTTAGACTTAAACATGTAAAAAAAGATGCTATTTACTGAATCTTCTTAATATCCCCATGTCTTTTAAGAATCATTTCTAACTAAATTTGTGCCAATGCTATCTTGTCATTTTATTGTTATGGTATTATAATATTGTTATCTCATTTATTTTAAAGAAAAACTATGATTGATTATCGTAGGCAAAATGCCCAAATAAATTGGAGTGAGAAATAAGTGCTTTGATATGAAATTAATCAGTGTTTGTTTGGGCCAATGTCAGAGCTTTATGGGGTCAAAAGATACATTGTCCACTACTGGTGCCAGGATGACCTCCAAAGAATCAGTGGTTGTTAATTTGAAGATATATTTATGACAGTGAAAATAAGAACCCTGAGAGAGATTTGAGAGATGGCAGATCTGCATGCAAGAGGAATACAGTGATACTACAGGTTGATCATCAGCTTAAAGCTTAAGCCTAACACACTGAAAGAACAAAAACCCATGGAATGTGAGGACTGTGGAATACTCCTTTCCATTTCTGATATTCCTTTCAGGTAGAGATGAGTTCTCTTCAAGTAACACTACTGATGCCTTCCTTCCTCTCAAGCAGCCCTCCACAAAGAAAAGGTGAGTCTTTTCACTTCACTTACTCTTTGGGAATGATCACATCTTCAGATGTGATCTTAATCATTCAACAGGAAAAACTGGAAAAGCACTGGTAGGAAGAATTTTTGGGGGAGGGAAAAGAAGGTGCATGGGCAGTTCAACCACACCTTTCATTGGATTAGTGGTTTTTCTTATCCTGAGGTTTTTATTTTTTTTATTTTTATTTTTTTTTATGTTGTATTCTTTTTTTATTTTTTTTATTTTTTTTATTTTTTTTATTTATTTATTTTTTTAACTTTTATTTAATGAATATAAATTTCCAGTGTACAGCTTATGGACTACAATGGCTTCCCCCCCCCCCATAACTTCCCTCCCACCCGCAACCCTCCCCTCTCCCGCTCCCTCTCCCCTTCCATTTGCATCAAGATTCATTTTCAATTCTCTTTATATACAGAAGATCAATTTAGTATAAAGATTTCAACAACCCACATAGAAACACAAAGTGAAACATACTGTTTGAGTACTAGTTATAGCATTAAATCACAATGGACAGCACATTAAGGACAGAGATCCCACATGAGGAGCAAGTGCACAGTGGCTCCTGTTGTTGACCCAACAAATTGACACTCTAGTTTATGGCGCCAGTAACCATCCTAGGCTGTCGTCATGAGTTGCCAAGGCTATGGAAGCCTTCCAAGTTTGCCGACTCTGATCATATTTAGACAAGGTCATAAAAGACAGAGTGAGGATAGTAACCAATGATCCTAAGAGTGGCATTTACCAGGTTTGAACAATTATACAGCATTAAGTGGGGAAGAGGACCATCAGTACACACAGGTTGGGAGTAGAGCCATTGGTGGTAGAGTAGAGGTTATGATTACAAAGAAATGAGGCCCAAGTGCACTAGACAGGGCCTAGAACAAAGGACAGAGTCACCATTAGAGGAGCCAAGAAAGGTGCTGTCTAAGCTACAATGAAGTTTTCTGATTGAGAGGCAAATAGAACCTGATAGAAGGGGCTTGATAATAATCTGGTGGGCTTTAGGCCTTGTAAATTCAGAGGCCCAGACCTATCTATCTCTTCACATGGGGTATATCCTAAGGGAGGTGTGAACCTCCTAGGGGAAGGCACTCTGTTGACTTTCATTACTTGGCTGGCCTGGGAGGAGAGCTGGCCAGGTAAAGGCAGGGGGCATCTCTAACAAGAAATTTACAGTTCTGCCTGCAATGTTGCTGACCCTACTTGACCATCCCCTCAGCTGCAGTGGTCACTTTGGAAGTTGGGCTGAGTGAAGGGCTTTTCAGCTTAGAGCCAATAAGATCTGTGGCTCTGACCTGGGCATCCTTCGACTCCAGGGCAGGTCCATTTCCAGTGATCCAACTCTTGGCAGAGCTGCCAGGGCTCTTCATAAGCTGACTTCTGCTGAAGCCCAGGCTTACCACATTGAAAGCCACTGCAGTGTACTGGCCTGTTGGGTCTCCTTGAGGGCAGATCACTGTACAGATCAGCCATTAATAGGCCTGCCACCCATTGCTTCTGATGCTGAGCTTTCTTTTCCTCCTGGTTTGTGTTAAAGCAGACCAGAGGATGCAAGTCAAGGGAGTGCCCGTTTCCCATCTCTAATCTTTGGTGGCCTGAACTACAAGTCTATAGTCACAGGCATGTTCTGTAGTAGTTTTTCTAAGGTAGACAATGCCCATGAGGAAAATTATATTCTCACTTTAAAACTTTCTTTCCCTTTGGTCTGAAAGGGAGGTTTTTTCTACTTACTGTATACTTTGCTGATGGTGAAGTGAATCTAGCTATGAGATTATTATTTAAGTTCTTATTTTGGCTATGCTATTGCAGAAAAATGTTAGCCATCTCTTTTATAAGGTCTAAAGATTAAATTGTGCATCCTACAGATTCCTTCATAATAGAATTAGTTTCCTACCTTGAAGAGAATAGAGAAATGAAAGAACAAGTTGGGCTTAGAATAGAGAAATGAGGGAGCAAGTCCTAGATCGCTTGCTGACAATAGCAATATCACATGAATACTTAGCAAACCGTTTCAACCATTAGATAACAACTTAAGAAAACATTTACCAGAAGGTCCAATGCCTTCTATAAATTTTAAGAATCATGTATTTGGAAACCCCTCTTAAATATCTAACATGGTGTAGTTTGTTTAGCCAGTAAACTTAAGCACAACCATCTAAAATGTTTTTAGTTTCTTTCTACCAACAAGTCTAAAACATATGATACACAGATTCAGGTCCCACAAATTAAAATGTATCTTTGATTGATTTTAGCAGCTTAAATTTGTGGACAATCTTATCTATAAGCCATTTAAAATAAAACTCTTAATAAAATTTCCCCATGTGGACATACAATATGTACACACATATAATATAGCATAATAGACCAATATAGCAATTTTAATAATAGCTTTTAAAATCTTTAACTCTTTTTGTAGATTGCCAATTGATTTGAATTGCTTTTTCTTCTTAGTAACCTCAGTTAACCATACTTTCTCTCAGTTGGTACTGTTAATACATTATTGGCTTCATCTGTTTACAGAGCCATCCCAAAGTACTGAATACAATAAAAGTGGCTGGAAAAAGTCCATAGGAACCTAGAGGAGGACAGCTAAACACAGAACCAACACCGCTTTAGTTTTATGAGCAGCAGATCATATATAACTGTGGATGACAAAAGACTTTAAGTCGCCATGTTTAAAATTATAAACTCATCAACCAACAAGAGACACTTGCTTACTTCACAGTATTTTTGAAAGCACCTGTAGGATTTTACAAGTATTTAACCCTTTAAGCCTCTGGGGCTTTCTCATTAAGATAACTATCATGTCTAGTAACACAAGATCATTAGACTTTTTAATTCTCAAACATTTGTATTAATAGCATTTTCCATTATAGAAACTTAAAGTCTGGTACCACATCACATCTTGACAGTCCTTCTAATATACTCCAAATAGACTGATTAGTTGGTGTCTCTATAAGATGAGAGACATAGGTCCTTCGATTTTTTCAGTTGGGCCCAAACTGGAAAAACCAAATTCCAGGATTTACTGGAAATTTTAGAGACCAGATTGTTTGAAACTTTGATTTTTTGAATGCCTGTCAAGAATGCCAAGAAGGCTCAAAATCCAAAATATCTGGTTGAAATAAGATTTCTTAAAATCATGACATAACATAGACCAAATTTGATCATTGTTACAAGGTGATTATTCAAATTTTTGAAAAAAGCACATATTTAAATAACCCATAGCTCTTAATAAAAGTTCAGCTGTTTTTGAACAATTAGAATTTAACAGATATCAAGAGAACATAATAGATTACTTTAACACATTGCTTTAACAGAGCATCAGAGTTTAATTCTATGTCAAAGAGAAATTGAGCTTCCTGTGATCTTTTGCTGTGAGGTTTCCTTTCTTTACCTTCTTCCATATTGGTGACCATGTTTCTGTGTTTCTGTGTGTAAGACATCTTTAAGCATCTTTTGCAGGGCAGGATGAGTGGCAACAAATTCTTTCAGTTTCTGTTTGCTATGAAAAGTCTTAATTTCACCTTCATTCATAAATGAGAGCTTTGCAGGATATAGTATTCTGGGCTGGCAGTTTTTCTCTCTTAGTACCTGGGCTATGTCTCGCCATTCCCTTCTAGCTTGTAGGGTTTCTGATGAGAAGTCTGCTGTGAGTCTAATTGGAGATCCTCTAAGAGTGATCTGACGTTTCTCTCTTGCACATTTTAGGATCTTTTCTTTATGTTTCACTGTGGTGAGTTTGATTACAACATGTCGTGGTGAGGATCTCTTTTGGTCATGTTTATTAGGGGTTCTATAAGCTTCCTGTACTAAGATGCCTCTGTCCTTCTCCAAACCTGGGAAATTTTCTGCTAGTATCTCACTGAAAATGCCTTCTAATCCTTTCTCCCTCTCCATGCCTTCAGGAACTCCTAGAACCCGAATGTTGGGTTTTTTAAGAGTATCCTGTAGATTCCTGACAGTATTTTTTAGATTTCTGATTTCTTCTTCTTTTCTTTGATTTGATTGTTTCCTTTCCTGTTCTCTGTCTTCTAAGTCTGATATTCTCTCTTCTGCTTCGCCCATTCTGTTTTTAAGGCTCTCTAATGTGTTTGTCATTTGATCTATTGAACTCTTCATTTCATTATGATTTCTAGTCACTATCAGAGTTTCTTGTTCCACTAGTTGTTTCATTTCATTTTGATTCCTCCTTAATATTTCACTTTCACGAGAGAGATTTTCTATCTTGTCCATGAAGGATTTCTGTAGTTCAAGAATTTGTTTTTGAGAACTTCTTAATGTTCTTATCAATTTTTTGAGATCCGCTTCTTGCATTTCTTCGATCTCATCATCTTCATAATCTTGAATTGGGGTGTCTTTTTCATTTGGGGGCGTCATAGTGTCTTCCTTGTTCTTGTTACCTCGGTTTTTGCGTTTGTTGTTTGGCATGTTGGAGATATTTGGTTTCTTCACTGTGGTGCTTTTTCTTGTTACACTATGGCTCTATATTAAGTGGACTGTCTGCTTTCAGTGGAGCCTTAGAGGCTTGAGATGAGTGTGGACTGAGAGCTGTGTTTGGTTCCTCGGGGTTGAGGGTGTGTCAAAGATGACACTCCCAGGTTAGGTGTGGTAAATCTTTCTTTTTTTGATTTAAAAGGGAAGTAATTCCGCACAGCTGAACGTAATTGGAGGTAGTTAGCAGGCAAATGATATAGCCACAGGAGCCAGAGATCGGAAGTTCTTTCCCAAGGACCACACAGGGAATCTCTGCTGCCCTCAGTGTGAGCTCCAATTCTCCTGCAGTCTCCCACTGGGTTGCCAAGTTAGATGCTAATCTCCTGTTATTTCACCCCTCCCCCCAGAGTCAGGTTTTTCTGCTAGGCTCAGGGCTGGTGCAGACCTGAGGTCGCCCTGCTTATGACGTATGTCCAAAATGGCGCCTGCTCTTTGTCTTGCTCGCCTTTGAGGGGTGAGTGGAGAGAGAGAAACTTGTGTCCGTATCAGTCACTTTTTTTATTTTTTTTTCTCTCTCTTCTAGTTAGCCTGGTGAACTTTTCCCCACGGAGTTTCAAGCCTCGTTCCCTCTAGCCTCCTCTTTCCGCTTGCCTGCTGGTATCTCGGGCTATGGAGGTTTGGCTCACCTCGCGTTCCAGCGCTGGTGCGTTGAGTCTGCCGCTGGTGTCCCGAACTTGGGCTCCCACGCTCTCCACGCAGGTCCACTGTGAATCACTAGTTCCGGAAGAGTTTCCTCTGCTGTTTCATCCCCTACTCTTCCTTGACCCTGCAGTATCTCCACTTATATTAAACTTTCTCTCGCCCCGGACTAAGTGTGCTCCCTGCCTATTCCGCCATCTTGCCGCCTTTGGTCATTATTTTTATTTATTTTTTTGACAGGCAGAGTGGACAGTGAGAGAGAGAGACAGAGAGAAAGGTCTTCCTTTTTGCTGTTGGTTCACTCTCCAATGGCCGCTGTGGTCGGCGCACCGCGCTGATCCAAAGCCAGGAGCCAGGTGCTTCTCCTGGTCTCTCATGCGGGTGCAGGGCCCAAGCACTTGGGCCATCCTCCACTGCACTCCTGGGCCACAGCAGAGAGCTGGCCTGGAAGAGGGGCAACCGGGATAGAATCCAGCGCCCCAACCGGGACTAGAACCCAGTGTGCCGGCGCCGCAAGGTGGAGGATTAGCCTGTTGAGCCACGGCGCCGGCCCAGTCCTGAGGTTTTTAAATTTAAAACACATTTACTGGAAATTGAAGCACATTTTCTAGGTTTTTTTTTTTCTTTTTCTTTTCTTTTTTTTTTTTTTTTTTTACTGGTGAAGCAAATATATAATCTAACGGTTGCCTGAATACAACTTATTTTTCAATGGCCTAGACTTAAACATGTAAAGAAAGATGCTATTTGCTGAATCTTCTTAATATTTCCAAAACTAACATTGCTTTTTCCCATTTACACCCTTCATTTTTTTTTTTTATTTTTGACAGGCAGAGTGGACAGTGAGAGAGAGACAGAGAGAAAGGTCTTCCTTTTGCCGTTGGTTCACCCTCCAATGGCCGCTGCAGTAGGCGCGCTGCGGCCAGCGCACTGCGCAGATCCGATGGCAGGAGCCAGGTGCTTATCCTGGTCTCCCATGGGGTGCAGGACCCAAGCACCTGGGCCATCCTCCACTGCACTCCCTGGCCACAGCAGAGAGCTGGCCTGGAAGAGGGGCAACCGGGACAGGATCGGTGCCCTGACTGGGACTAGAACCCGGTGTGCCGGCGCCGCAAGGCGGAGGATTAGCCTAGTGAGCTGTGGCGCCGGCTGACACCCTTCATTTTTTAATATTATAAATGGGGCTCCCAGATCCTTGCTGATTTTAGCCATTCCATGTCTTACTAGTAAAGGTGTGAAATGTAGTATGTCAGAAATGATTGATTGTTCCCAATATCCAATTCTCTTTCCTCAATACTAGAGCTCTTCAGGTTTGGCTGGTACCTAACTCGTGACTATATTGTCCTACCACCCTTGCTGCTTGCTTTTTTTTTTTTTTTTTTTTGACAGGCATAGTTAGACAGTGAGAGAGAGAGACAGACAGAAAGGTCTTCCTTTTCCATTGGTTTACCCCCCAAATGGCCACTACGGCTGGCGTGTTGCAGCCAGCGTGCTGTGCCAATCCGAAGCCAGGAGCCAGGTGCTTCCTCCTGGTCTCCTATGCAGGTGCAGGGCCCAAGGACCTGGGCCATCCTCCACTGCACTCCTGGGCCACAGCAGAGAGCTGGCCTGGAAGAAGAGCAACCAGGACAGAATCCAGCGTCCCAACCGGGACTAGAACCCGGTGTGCTGGCGCCACAGGCAGAGGATTAGCCTAGTGAGCTGTGGCGCCGGCCACACCACCCTTGGTTCTAATGTGATTAAATTTTGATCTATATGAGCAAGCTAATATGGAACATTGGGGCATATCGTTAGAAGGAAGCTGTTTGCCATAAATATCTCCTTCCTTTTTTTCTGTATACCAAAACACAGAAATAGTGGTCATGAACCAGCTTGAAGCATGGGGGTAAAGATACTTCCAGCAACATTATTCAGAGTTGCAAAGCCTAAGGAGATAACGAGCTTGAACCATAATGCCATTCAAAATATTGCTATCTTTGTTGAGAGATCATCTAAGAAAAGTTATCAGCTGGACAAAGCAGTGTGCTTAGTATGTTTACATATAAATGCAAGTTCTTTACCCCCATTGCAGGCCACTAACAAAGAATTGCCTGAGGAGATGGCATTGCAACAAAACTAAAGAAATCTGAGTCCCCTGAAGAACATACAGGGTAGAGGCACCCAATTCCCGGAGAATACAGGCACGTGGGGTACATTTTCACTTGCTTAACCCTCTGTTACTTAGTTCTGTTAAAGCAGCTGAACAAATATCCTGACCAGTACTTCCTGGAAAGCACACTTCTTCCATTAACCCAACACTTTGTACTTTGTTCCTAAGTTAGCCACAAACCTGACTGTGTTTCATCAGCATTTCAGAGAATGTGCTGAAGAGGTAATTTAAGTCCCTATTTTCTTCTCATTTTTCTTTCTCCTATAAACTTTGATATGAGTTGTTGCAAAATAAAGATCAAAATTCAGACTACATTAGCAATATAAAATTATGATGAGAAAGCCTTTTCTATTTGTTATTATTCAGTTGCAGTAAAATATCCTAATCTTACATATCCATCATCATCCTTTGGCACAGCTGCTCTCTCTCTCCCTCTCTCTGTGTTTCTAACACACATGCACAAACACACACTGTGTGTGTGTGAAGAGAAACTGCCACTCCCTAAGGCAAACATTCATGAAAACAGAAATTTTCAAAGTAAAATCTTTAATCTAAAAATTTTATTCTTAGAAAAACAATCCTAAAATTTATATGGAATCACAAAAGACCCATAATAGCCAAAGTGATCATGGCAGGGGTGGGGGGGGGGATTCAAGCTAGAGACATCACCATACCTGATTTCAAAGCATTCTTCAAAGCTATAGTAATTAAAACAGCATGGTACTGGCATAAAAACTGACACACATATTAATGGAACACAACTGGAAAATACTAGAGAGCCCAGAAATATGTTCATGTACATACAGTCAGCTGATTTCTGACAAAAATACCCAAATTATTCATTGGAAAAGGATAATCTGTTAAACAAATTGTGCTGGCAAAACATGATTGATATATGTAGAAAAATTAAATTATATCCTAACCTCTCACCATATACAAAAATCAACTCAAGATGAATCAAAGACCTCAACTTAAGGCCTGAGATAATATCCGAAGTTGTTGGAAGGAAATGTAGGTGAAACACATCAAGGCATTGGTATAAGTGATGACTTCCTGGAGAAGACCCCTCAAAGCACAGGAAACCAAAGCAAAACTAAACAAATGGGATTATGTCAAACTCAGAAGCTTCTGCACAGCAAAGAAACAACCAATGGAGTGAAGAAACATCCAAGAAGAATGGGAAAAAATATGTGTGCCACCTATCCAACAAAGAATTAACAACCAGAATATATCCACCACTCAAAATTCAACAACAACAAAAAGATCAATCTAGTTAATAAATGGACAAAGGACCTCGATGGACAGTTCCCAAAACAAGAAGTACAAATGACCAACTAGCCATCAGGGAAATACAAATGAAAACTATAACGAGATATTACCTCATGCCTGTCAAAGGTATTATCCAAAAGACAGAGAGTAACAAATACTGATGAGGATGTTGAGAAAGGGGAACTCTTTTTTGTTTTTAAAGATTTATTTTATTTATTTGAAAGATGGAGTTGCAGAGAGATACAAAGAGAGGAAGAGAGAGATCTTACATCTGCTGGTTCACTCTCCAAAAGGCTGCAACAGCAAGACCAGGCAGAAACCAGGAACCAGAAGCTTCATCCAGGTCTTCCACATGAGTGCAGGAGCCCAAGTACTTGGGCCATATTCTTCTACTTTACCAAGCACGTTAGCAGCTGGGACTCTAACTGGTGCCCATGTGGGATGCCAGCATTGCAGACATTGGTTTAACGTATTATGCCACAACATAAAATTACACTGGCCATGAAAAGGGAACTCTTATACACTGCTGGTGGGAATGTAAATTAGTGCACTCACTGTGGAAAACATTACAATATTTCTTAAAATAATAGAAAAAGACTCGCATTATGATCCAGCAATCCCATTTTGGGGTATATACCCAAAAGACATGAATGCATTGTGTCAAAGAGATTCCTACAGCAGGATGTTTATAGCAGCACTGTACACAATAGCCAAAATAGGGAACCAACTAGGGTGCCTATCATCAAATGAATGGGAGAAGAATATGTGGCACATTTACACAATGGTTTATTTTTTTGTTAAAAAGAATAATGAAATTCTATCATTTTCATCAAAGTGGTTACAATTGGAAGACTTCAAGTTGAGTGAAATAAGCTGGACACAGAGAGACTAATTCTGCATGTTTTCCCTTAATTATAGAAGCTTAGAATTTCTAAAAATGCAAAACAAGAAGAAGAAAGAAATGCCTGTGTGTGTGAATTCTGCTGCAAATATTGTGCTTTGTCAAACTTTGCTTTGAATCCTTGTCAGGCAAATTGTTAGGTGTTATATACTACTATAGTTTTGATGATCTGTGACTATGTTGAAATTTCCTTTATTTTGGTAAAGTTGAAATCTTTTCCTTTGATTATTGGTTATGGCCATTGCCTATGTTCCTGATCATCTATGGCCTTTTTTCTTTTTATTTGTTGAGCTCTTCATTTTTAGGAGCATTAAGCCTTTGACTATAATGTAAATTGAAAATATGTTATCCAAAAATAAAAAAATTAAAAATAAGATAAAAATTATTCTTCAAATGCCACATGACATATGGCTAAACTATCTGAAATAATGGTAGGCATGGAGGGTAGGGTTCAGAGTCAATTAAAAATGATTTCAAAAAGTCTTGAATTCATAAGTAAGCTATCATTATTCCCTCATCTTTTTTTTTTTTACAGGCAGAGTGTATAGTGAGAGAGAGAGACAGAGAGAAAGGTCTTCCTTTTGCCGTTGGTTCACCCACCAATGGCCGCTGCGGCCAGCACATCTCGCTGATCCGAAGCCAGGAGCCAGGTGCTTCTCCTGGTCTCCCATGCAGGTGCAGGGCCCAAGGACTTGGGCCATCCTCCACTGCCTTCCCGGGCCATAGCAGAGAGCTGGCCTGGAAGAGGGGCAACCGGGATAGAATCCAGCGCCCCAACCGGGACTAGAACCCGGTGTGCTGGCGCCGCAAGGCGGAGGATTAGCCTGTTAAGCCACAGCGCCGGCCTATTCCCTCATCTTAAAAGGCAAGTTAAATAATGCAAACAAAGATCATTGGACCTAGAGAAAGGCCTCAGAGCTTCAAATTTTCAAATCCATGCTGGAAATTACATTTATCCAAAATAGACTGGAATATTTGTGAAGAACAGATGCATTTCTCACACTTTTTTTTACATTTTTTTTTTGTTTGTTTTTAGCCCATCCCATTAGTTATCACAATCCAGCCAGAAAGGTGATTGTTTTTAGAACTGGAAATTTTCTTTCCATGGAAACATTGCAGTGGAGCTGGAAATTTCAACCTCATATACAGTCAAGCTCAGGGAGGCAGAAACAGTCCTTGATCTCAGGAGAGCCAGGATTTAGTAAGCCAATGGTCAATGCATGTAGAAATCTATTCAAATGAGCAAACAATTCAGAGTTCAATGGAAAGATTGGATGCTCCAGACCAATGAAGGTGAAGTAATTCAATGTGAGAAGATTGACAAGGAAGAGGCAAGTAATACAGATTCATTGAGAGAACAGGTTTGAGGATCGGGGACAGTGATGTGACTAAGGCAAAGGAGCAAAGCATTCAACAAGGGACTGAAATTGAAGGTGTTGCAGAAATTGTCTGTAATCTAGACAAATCATACTGTAACATAATATTTTTTAAATAAAAATCATAAGCCCATGATGATCAGTGTCAAAAAATTTAAGTAAAGTCGGCGTGCAAATCTGCATTTGAATGTCTCTGCCTAAATTGGCTCACTTCAATCCTGACCCTGCTGGATCCTCTCTTTATTTAAAATTTGGCATTTTGTCCATCATGACATTTTGTCCATCATGAGATATTTTATATTAATTTTTGCTTTTTAAAAATATTGAATTAAAACAGGGGGCAGAGGGTAGAGGACAAGGACAGGATGCAGGCAAGCACCCAGAAGGGAGACGTGACTGACTGGTTTCCCACTCTTACCCTAATGCAGAAAACAAGAGAGATCAGTTTAGTCCAGTCTAGCACAAGAAGGTGTTGGAAAGTAAGCAATACTTTAATATTGCAATATGTTTGTTTTCTTTCTCTGCCAAAAGAGAAGGTGAACTAAAATACAAAAACATATAAAACATATTTCAAAATTAAAAAAAAAACTCACACATTTTGGGGAGCAGTCTTTTTTTTCCTTTATGAAAAATACTTGGGGACGGCGCTGTGGCATAGCGGATAAAACCGCTGTCTGCAGTGCCAGCATCACATATGAGCGCCAATTTGAATCCCGGCTGCTCCACTTCCCATCCAACTCTCTGCTTTGGCCAGGGAAAGCAGTAGAAGATAGCCCAGGTTCTTGGGCCCCTGCACACACGTGGGACACCTGGAAGAAGTTCCTGTCTCCTGGCTTTGGATGGGCGCAGCTCTGACCATTGTGGCCATTTGGGGAGTAAACCAGCAGATGGAAGACGTTGCGCTCTCTCTCTCTCTCTCTCTCTCTCTCTCTCTCTCTCTCTCTCTCTTTCTGCCTCTCCTCTCTCTGTGTAACTCTGAGTTTCAAATAAATAAATAAATCTTTTTTTTTTAAATTTTTGACAGACAGAGTGGACAGTGAGAGAGAGAGACAGAAAGAAAGGTCTTCCTTTGCCGTTGGTTCACCCTCCAATGGCCGCCGCGGTAGTGTGCTGCGGCCAGCGCACCGCGCTGTTCCGATGGCAGAAGCCAGGTGCTTCTCCTGGTCTCCCATGGGGTGCAGGGACCAAGCACTTGGGCCATCCTCCACTGCACTCCCTAGCCACAGCAGAGAGCTGGCCTGGAAGAGGGGCAACCGGGATAGGATCGGTGCCCCGACCGGGACTAGAACCAGGTGTGCCTGCGCCGCAAGGCGGAGGATTAGCCTAGTGAGCCGCGGTGCCGGCCTAAATAAATAAATCTTAAAAAAATACTTATACTGACTAGAGCGGCAAGATGGCGGAATAGGAATGCAGCACACTATTAGTCCGGGAGAGAGACAGGTTAATAAAAGTGGAGATACTGCAGGGTCAAGGAAGAGTAGGGGAAGAAACAGCATAGGAAACTCTTCCGGAACTAGTGATTCACAGTGGACCTGCGTGGAGAGTGTGGGAGCCCAAGTTCGGGACACCAGCGGAAGACTCAACACACCAGCGCTGGAACGCAAGGTGAGCCGAACCTCAATAGCCCAAGACACCAGCGGGCAAGTGGAAAGAGGAGACTAGAGGGAACGAGGCTTGAACTCCATGGGGAAAAGTTCACCAGGCTAACTAGAAGAGAGAGAGGAAAAAAAAAAGTGACCGATACGGACACGAGTTTCTCTCTCTCCGCTCACCCCACAAAGGCAAGCAAGACAAAGAGCAGGCGCCATTTTGGACATACGTCATAAGCAGGGCGACCTCAGGTCTGCACTGGCCCTGAGCCTAGCAGAAAAACCTGACTCTGGGGGGAGGGGTGAAATAACAGGAGATTAGCATCTAACTTGGCAACCCAGTGGGAGACTGCAGGAGAATTGGAGCCCACACTGAGGGCAGCACAGATTCCCTGTGTGGTCCTTGGGAGAGAGCTTCCAATCTCTGGCTCCTGTGGCTATATCATTTGTCTAACTACCTCCAATTAAGTTCAGCTGTGCGGAATTACTTCCCTTTTGAATCAAAAAAAGAAAGAAAGAAAGAGAGATTTACCACACCTAACCTGGGAGTGTCATTTTTCACACACCCTAAACCCTGAGGAACCAAACACAGCTCTCAGTCCACACTCATTTCAAGCCTCTAAGGCTCCACCGAAAGCAGACAGTCCACTTAATATAGAGCCATAGTGTAACAAGAAAAAACACCACAGTGAAGAAACCAAATATCTCCAACATGCCAAACAACAAACGCAAAAACCAAGCTAACAAGAACAAGGAAGACACTATGACACCCCCAAATGAAAAAGACACCCCAATTAAAGATTATGAAGATGATGAGATCGAAGAAATGCAAGAAGCGGATCTCAAAAAATTGATAAGAACATTAAGAAGTTCTCAAAAACAAATTCTTGAACTACAGAAATCCTTAATGGACAAGATAGAAAATCTCTCTCATGAAAATGAAATATTAAGGAGGAATCAAAATGAAATGAAACAACTAGTAGAACAAGAAACTGTGATAGTGACGAGAAATCATAATGAAATGAAGAATTCAATAGATCAAATGACAAACACATTAGAGAGCCTTAAAAACAGAATGGGTGAAGCAGAAGAGAGAATATCAGACTTAGAAGACAGAGAACAGGAAAGGAAACAGGCAAACCAAAGAAAAGAAGAAGAAATTAGAAATCTAAAAAATATTGTCGGGAATCTACAGGATACTATTAAAAAACCCAACATTCGGGTTCTAGGAGTTCCTGAAGGCATGGAGAGGGAGAAAGGTTTAGAAGGCATTTTCAGTGAGATACTAGCAGAAAATTTCCCAGGTTTGGAGAAGGACAGAGGCATCTTAGTACAGGAAGCTTATAGAACCCCTAATAAATATGACCAAAAGAGAGCCTCACCACGACATGTTGTAATCAAACTCACCACAGTGAAACATAAAGAAAAGATCCTAAAATGTGCAAGAGAGAAACGTCAGATTACTCTCAGAGGATCTCCAATTAGACTCACAGCTGACTTCTCATCAGAAACCCTACAAGCTAGAAGGGAATGGCGAGACATAGCCCAAGTACTAAGAGAGAAAAACTGCCAGCCCAGAATATTATATCCTGCAAAGCTCTCATTTGTGAATGAAGATGAAATTAAGACTTTTCATAACAAACAGAAACTGAAAGAATTTGTTGCCACTCATCCAGCCCTGCAAAAGATGCTTAAAGATGTGTTACACACAGAAGCACAGAAACATGGTCACCAATATGAAAGAAGGTAAAGGAAGGAAACCTCACAGCAAAAGATCACAGGAAGCTCAATTTCTCTTTGACATAGAATTAAACTCTGATGCTCTGTTAAAGCAATGTGTTAAAGTAATCTATTATGTTCTCTTGATATCTGTTAAATTCTAATTGTTCAAAAACAGCTGAATTTTTATTAAGAGCTATGGGTTATTTAAATAGGTGCTTATTTTCAAAGATTTGAATAATCACCTGTAACAATGATCAAATTTGGTCTATATTATGTCATGATTTTAAGGAATCTTATTTCAACCAGATATTTTGGATTTTGTGCCTTCTTGGCATTCTTGACAGGCATTCAAAATATTAGAAGTACTGTCAAGATGTGATGTGGTACCAAACTTTACGTTTCTATAATGGAAAATGCTATTAATACAAATGTTTGAGAATTAAAAAGTCTAATGATCTTGTGTTACTAGACATGATAGTTATCTTAATGAGAAAGCCCCAGAGGCCTAAAGGGTTAAATACTTGTAAAATCCTACATGTGCTTTCAAAAATACTGTGAAGTAAGCAAGTGCCTCTTGTTGGTTGATGAGTTTATAATTTTAAACATGGTGACTTAAAGTCTTTTGTCATCCACAGTTATATATGATTTGCTGCTCATAAAACTAAAGCGTTGTTGGCTCTGTGTTTAGCTGTCCTCCTCTAGGTTCCTATGGACTTTTTCCAGCTACTTCTATTGTATTCAGTACTTTGGGATGGCTCTGTAAACAGATGAAGCCAATAATGTATTAACAGTACCAACTGAGAGAAAGTATGGTTAACTGAGATTACTAAAAACAAAAAGCAATTCAAATCAATTGGCAATCTACAAAAAGAGTTAAAGATTTTAAAAGCTATTATTAAAATTGCTATATTGGTCTACTATGCTATGTTATATGTGTGAACATATTGTATGTCCACATGGGGAAATTTTATTTTAAATGGCTTATAGATAAGATTGTCCATAAATTTAAGCTGCTAAAATCAATCAAAGATACATTTTAATTTGTGGGACCTGAACCTGTGTATCATATGTTTTAGACTTGTTGGTAGAAAGAAACTAAAAACATTTTATATGGTTGTGCTTAAGTTTACTGGTTAAACAAACTACACCATGTTAGATATTTAAGAGGGGTTTCCAAATACACGATTCTTAAAATTTATAGAAGGCATTGGACCTTCTGGTAAATGTTTTCTTAAGTTGTTATCTAATGGTTGAAACGGTTTGCTAAGTATTCATGTGATATTGCTATTGTCAGCAAGCAATTTACGACTTGCTCCCTCATTTCGCTATTCTAAGCCCAACTTATTCTTTCATTTCTCTATTCTCTTCAAGGTAGGAAACTAATTCTATTATGAGGGAATCTGTAGGATGCACAATTTAATCTTTAGACCTTATAAAAGAGATGGCTAACATTTTTCTGTAATAGCATAGTCAAAATAAGAACTTAAATAATAATCTCATAGCTAGATTCACTTCGCCATCAGCGAAGTATACAGTAAGTAGAAAAAAACATCCCTTTCAGACCAAAGGGAAAGAAAGTTTTAAAGTGATAATATAATTTTCCTCATGGGCATTGTCTACCTTAGAAAAACTACTACAGAACATGCCTGTGACTATAGACTTGTAGTTCAGGCCACCGAAGATTAGAGATGGGACACGGGCACTCCCTTGACTTGCATCCTCTGGTCTGCTTTAACACAAACCAGGAGGAAAAGAAAGCTCGGCATCAGAAGCAATGGGTGGCAGGCCTATTAATGGCTGATCTGTACAGTGATCTGCCCTCAAGGAGACCCAACAGGCCAGTCCACTGCAGTGGCTTTCAATGTGGTAAGCCTGGGCTTCAGCAGAAGTCAGCTTGTGAAGAGCCCTGGCAGCTCTGCCAAGAGTTGGATCACTGGTAATGGACCTGCCCTGGAGTCGAAGGATGCCCAGGTCAGAGCCACAGATCTTATTGGCTCTAAGCTGAAAAGCCCTTCACTCAGCCCAACTTCCAAAGTGACCACTGCAGCTGAGGGGATGGTCAAGTAGGGTCAGCAACATTGCAGGCAGAACTGTAAATTTCTTGTTAGAGATGCCCCCTGCCTTTACCTGGCCAGCTCTCCTCCCAGGCCAGCCAAGTAATGAAAGTCAACAGAGTGCCTTCCCCTAGGAGGTTCACACCTCCCTTAGGATATACCCCATGTGAAGAGATAGATAGGTCTGGGCCTCTTAACTTACAAGGCCTAAAGCCCACCAGATTATTATCGAGCCCCTTCTGTCAGGTTCTATTTGCCTCTCAATCAGAAAAATTACTTGTAGCTTAGACATCACCTTTATTAGCACCTCTAATAATGACTCTGTCCTTTTTTCTAGACCCTGTCTAGCGTACTTGGGCCTCATTCCTTTGTAATCATAACCTCTACTCTACCACCAATGGCTCTACTCCCAACCTGTGTGTACTGATGGTCCTCTTCCCCACTTAATGCTGTATAATTGTTCAAACCTGGTAAATGCCACTCTTAGGATCATTGGTTACTATCCTCACCCTGTCTTTTATGACCTTGTCTAAATATGATCAGAGTTGGCAAACTTGGAAGGCCTCCATAGCCTTGGCAACTCATGACGACAGCCTAGGGTGGTTACTGGCACCATAAACTAGAGTGTCAATTTGTTGGGTCAACAACAGGAGCCACTGTGCACTTGCTCCTCATGTGGGATGTCTGTCCTTAATGTGGTGTACATTTTGATTTAATGCTATAACTAGTACTCAAACAGTATTTTTCACTTTGTTTTTCTATGTGGGTGCAAACTGTTGAAATCTTTATACTAAATTAATCTTCTGTATATAAAGAGAATTGAAAATGAATCTTGATGCAAATGGAAGGGGAGAGGGAGCGGGAGAGGGGAGGGTTGCGGGTGGGAGGGAAGTTATGGGAGGGGGAAGCCATTGTAATCCATAAGCTGTACACTGGAAATTTATATTTATTAAATAAAAGTTTAAAAAAAATACTTATACTGGGGCCTGCGCCATGGCTCACTTGGTTAATCCTCTACCTGCAGCGCCAGCATCCCATGTGGGCACCAGATTCTAGTCCCAGTTGCTCCTCTTCCAGTCCACCTCTCTGCTGGCCTGGGAGGGCAGTGGAGGATGACCCAAGTGCTTGGACCCCTGCACCCACATGGGAGACCAGGAGGAAGTGCTTGGCTCCTGGCTTCATATTGGCATAGCTCCGGCCATAGCGGTCATTTTTATGGGTTGAACCAATAGAAGGAAGACCTTTCTCTCTGTGTGTGTCTCTCTCACTGTCTAACTCTGTCAAATGAATAAAAAAAAAAACTTACACTATTTTTTTAAAGATTTATTTTATTTATTTGAAAGACAGAGTTACAGAGAGAGGTAGAGACAGAGAGAAGGGTCTTCTATCCGCTGGTTCACTCCCCAGATGGCCGCAACAGCTGGAGCTGTGCCTATCCGAAGCCAGGAGCCAGGAGCTTCTTCTGGGTCTCCCACATGGGTTCAGGGGCCCAAGGACTTGGGCCATCTTCTACTGCTATCCCAGGCCACAGCAGAGAGCTGGATCAGAAGAGGAGCAGCTGGGACTAGAACCGGTGCCCATATGGTATGCCAGCACTTCAGACCAGGGCATTAACCCACTGCGCCACAGTGCCGGCCCCAATATGCTATTTATTTGAAAAGCAGAATGACAAGGAAGGACACACTCACACATACACACACACGCACAGATCTTCTATCCACTGATTCACTCTCCAAATGCCTGCAGCAGCTGGGGCTGGGCCTGGCTGAAGCCAGGAACCAGAAACTCAATCTGGGACTCCCACACTGGTGGCAGGGGCTCAAGTACTTGGTCCATCTTTTTCCTTCCCAGGTGTATTAGCAAGAAGCTGGATCAGAAGTGGAATAGCCAGCACTCTAACAGACACTGTGGTAGCAAATGCTGGTAAGGCCAGTGGTGGCCTAAACTGCCACACCACAATGCCCAACCTACTTGCAGATTATTTTTGTAAAAGATTTATTTATTTATTTATTTATTTATTTATTTATTTATTTATTTTGAAAAGCAGAATGACAGGGAGGAAAGAGGAAGAGAGGAGAGATATCTATCTTCCATCCACTGATTGATTCCCCAAATGGCTAAAATACCTGGGGCTGGGCCAGGAGTGATCCTGAGGCCAGGATATCAATGATCTGGGTCACCCATGTGATGGCAGGGGCCCAGATACTAGAGTCATTGTCCACTGCTTTGGCAGACACATTAGCAGGGAGCCGGAATGGAAGTCGAGCAATCAGGACTTGCAGGTGGTGGCTCACATCATTGTACCACACCACAGGTCTCATTTTTTTTCTTATATTTATTTATTTGAAAGGCAGAATGATAGAGAGGGAGAGACAATCAGAGAAGTAGTAGCATATTTTTTAACTTTTATTTAGTAAATATAAATTTCCAAAGTACAGTTTATGGATTACAATGGCTTCCCCCCTCATAACTTCCCTCCTACCAGCAACCCTCCCATCTCCCACTCCTTCTCCCATTTCATTCACATCGAGATTCATTTTCAATTATCTTTATATATAGAAGATCAATTTAGTATATATTAAGTAAAGATTTCAACAGTTTGCACCCACACAGAAACACAAAGTGCAAAATACTGTTTGAGTACTAGTTATAGCATTAAAAATTCACATTGAACGACACATTAAGGACAGAGATCCTACATGAGGAGTAAGTACACAGTGACTCCTGTTGTTGACTTAACAAATTGACATTCTTGTTTATGGTGTCAGTAATCTCCTTAGGCTCTTGTCATGAGTTGCCAAGGTTATGGAAGCCTTTTGAGTTCGCTGACTTCAATCTTATCTAAACAAGGTCAAAGTCAAAGTGGAAGTTCTCGCCTCCCTTCAGAGAAAGGTACCTCCTCCTTTGATGGCCCATTCTTTCTACTGGGATATCACTCACAGAGAACTTTCATTTAGGTCCTTTTTTCCTTTTTTTTTTTTCCAGAGTGTCTTGGCTTTTCATGCCTAAAATACTCTCATGGGCTCTTCAGCCATATCCAAATTCCTTAAGGGCTGATTCTTTTTTTTTTTTTTTTTTTTTTAGTTTTTTTTTTTTTGACAGGCAGAGTGGACAGTGAGAGAGAGAGACAGAAAGAAAGGTCTTCCTTTGCCGTTGGTTCACCCTCCAATGGCCGCCCCGGCTGGCGCGCTGCGGCCGGCGCACTGCGCTGATCCGATGGCAGGAGCCAGGTGCTTCTCCTGGTCTCCCATGGGGTGCAGGGCCTAAGCACTTGGGCCATCCTCCACTGCACTCCCTGGCCACAGCAGAGAGCTGGCCTGGAAGAGGGGCAGCCGGGACAGAACCGGCGCCCCGACCAGGACTAGAACCTGGTGTGCCGGTGCCGCAAGGTGGAGGATTAGCCTAGTGAGCCGCAGCGCTGGCCATTAAGGGCTGATTCTGAGGCCAGAGTGCTGTTTAGGACAACTGCCATTCTATGAGTCTACTGTGTCTCCCGCTTCCCATGTTGGATGGTTCTCTCCCTTTTTTATTCTATCAGTTAGTATTAGCAGACACTAGACTCTTAGACCTCTCAGTATGATCAATAGTGAACTGAAATTGATCACTTTGACTAGTGAGATGGCATTGATACATGCCACCTTGATGGGATTGAATTGGAATCCCCTGGCACATTTCTAACTCCCCCATTTGGGGCAAGTCAGCTTGAGCATATTCTTATTAATTTACAGGGTTCAATTTAGAGAAAATTCTTCGAACTTTGGGTCTGGAATTGTAGTTCTGTGGGTTAAGCCACTGTGTGTGATGCCAGTATCCCACATAAATGCCAGGTTGAGGCCAAGTGGCTCCACTTCTTTTTTTATTATTATTAATATGAAAAGGGTAGATTTCATTTATCTCATAGGTACAGTTTTATTGAGATAACCATACTTTTCTCCATCCCCCACTCCCTCTCCCAACCTCTCTCTTTCTCTCTCTTCATTAATTTGTGTAAAGATACAATTGAATCTACCCTATAATCATAGGCTTAATTCACCACTAATCATAATGCTCAACAAGTAAGAAGTAGGAAGACCACAGTTCCACAGGAGTAAAAACAATGACTAAAAACCACGATCAATCACAAAGTGTCCATCTCATTCCCCTTAATTTTTTGTATTCTATACTAACTGCCACATATCAGAGAGAACAAATGATATTTGTCTTCTTGAGACTAGTTTATTTCATTAAGCCTAATGATTTCCAATTGCATCCATTTTTTGTGGCAAAAATAACAAAATTTCACTCATTTTATGGTTGAGTAGTATTCTGTATTCTATATATACAATATCAGTTGATGGACATCAGGGTTGATTCCATATCTTAGCTATTGTGAATTGAGCTTCAACAAACATGGGGGTATAGATAAGTCTTTCAGCTATATCTCGCCATTCCCTCCTAGCCTGTAGGGTTTATGATGAGAAGTCTGCTTTGAGTCTAATTGGAGATCCTCTGAGATCAACAAGGAAACAGCAGATTTAATCGACACTATAGACCAAATAGATCTAATAGATATCTACAGAACTTTTCATCCTACATTTAAAGAATATACATTCTTCTCAACAGTACATGGAACCTACTCTAGGATTGACCACATACTAGGCCATAAAGCAAATCTCAGCAAATTCAAAAGAATCAAAATCATACCATGCATCCTCTCAGACCGCAGTGGGATGAAGCTGGAAATTAGCAACTCAGGAATCTCTAGAGCATATGCAACAAATGGAGATTGAACAACATGCTCCTGAATGAACACTGGGTCATAGAAGAAATCAAAAGAGAATGCAAAATTTTCTGAAAGTAAATAAGGATAACAACACAACATATCAAAACTTTTGGGATATAGCAAAAGCAGAGTTAAGAGGAAAGTTTATAGCAACAGGTGCCTACATCAAGAAATTGGAAAGCCACCAAATAAATGAGCTACCAATGCATCTCAAGGATCTAGAAAAACTGCAGCAAACCAGACCCAAATCTAGTAGAAGAAGAGAAATAATTAAAATAAGAGAAGAAATCAACAGAATTGAATCCAAAAATCATTACAAAAGAAGAGACAAAGAGCTGTGTTTTTTAAAAATAAACAAAATTGACACCCCATTGGCCCAGTTAACTAAAAAAAGAAGAGAGAAGACCCGAATCACTAAAATCAGAGATGAAAAGGGCAATGTAACAACAGACTCCATAGAAATAAAAAGAGTCATCAGAAATTACTACAAAGAATTGTATACAAGCAAACAGGGAAATCTGTCAGAAATGGATAGATTCCTGGACACATGCAACCTACATAACTTGAACCATGAAGACATAGAAAACCTAAACAGATCCATAACAGAGTCAGAATTTGAATCAGTAATAAAGGCCCTCCCAACAAAGAAAAGCCCAGAACAGGATGGATTCACTGCTGAATTCTAGCAGACATTTAAAGAAGAGCTAACTCCAATTCTTCTCAAGCTATTAGAACAATCAAAAAGAGGGAATCCTCCAAAATTCTTTCTATGAAGCCACCATCACCTTAATTCTTAAACCTGAAAAAGATGCCTCAGAGAAAGAGATTTACAGACCAGATTCCCTGATCAACATAGATGCAAAAATCCTCAATAAAATTCTGGCCAATAGAATGCAACAACACATCAGAAAGATCATCCACCCGACCAAGTGGGATTTATCCCAGGTATACAGGGATGGTTCAAAGTTTGCAAACCAATCAATGTGATACACCACATTAACAAACTGCAGCAGAAAAACCATATGATTATCTCAATAGATGCAGAGAAAGCATTCGATAAAATACAACACCCATTCATGCTGAAAACTCTAATCAAATTGGGTATAGAAGGAACATTACTCAATACAATCTAAGCAATTTATGAAAAATCCACAGCCAGCATCCTATTGAATGGGGAAATGTTAGAAGCATTTCCAATGAGATCTGGTACCAGACAGGGATGCCCACTCTCACCATTGTTATTCCATATAGTACTGGAAGTTTTAGCCAGAGCCATTAGGTAAGAAAAAGAAATTAAAGGAATACAAATTGGGAAGGAAGAATTCAAACTCTCCCTCTTTATAGATGATATGATTATTTATGGGATCCAAAGAACTCTACTAAGAGACTATTGGAACTCATGGTAGAGCTTGGCAAAGTAGCAGGATATAAAATCAGTGCATGAAAATGAACAGCCTTTGTATACACAGGCAATGCCATGGCTGAGAAAGAACTCCTAAGATCAATCCCATTCACAATAGCTACAAAAAAACAGTCAAATACCTTGGATTAAACTTAACCAAGAACGTCAAAGATCTGTACGATGAGAATTACAAAATCTTTTTTTTCATTTATTAAACTATTATTTAATGAATATAAATTTCCAAAGTACAGTTTATGGGTTACAATGGCTTCCCCCCTCGCATAACTTCCCTCCCACCCGCAACCCTCCCCTTTCCCGCTCCCTCTCCCCTTCCATTCACATCAAGATTCATTTTCAATTCTCTTTATATACAGAAGATCAGTTTAGTATATATTAGGTAAAGATTTCAACAGTTTGCCACCATATAGCAAAATAAAGTGAAAAAAATACTGTTGGAGTACTAGTTATAGCATTAAATAAGAGTGTACAGCACATTAAAGACAGAGATCCCACATAATATTTTTTTAAAAAATTAATTAATTTTCTATGCCATTTCCAATTAAACACCAGGTTGTTTTTTTTTTATTTCCAATTATATATATACAGAATATTGATTCAGTATATAATTAGTAAAGATTTCATCAGTTTGTACCCACACAGAAACACAAAGTATAAAAATACTGTTTCAGTACTAGTTATAGCATCACTTCACATTAGACAACACATTAAGGACAGATCCCACATGGGATGTAAGTACACAGTGACTTCTGTTGCTGACTTAACAATTTGACACTCTTGTTTATGGCGTCAGTAATCTCCCTAGGCTCTAGTCATGAGTTGCCAGGGCTATGTAAGCCTTTAGAGTTCGCTGACTTTGATCTTATTCCGATAGGGTCATAGTCAAAGTGGAAGTTCTCTCCTCCCTTCAGAGAAAGGTACCTCCTTCTTTGATGGCCCCATTCTTTCCACTGGGATATCACTCACAGAGATCTTTCATTTAGGTCTTCTTCTTTTTTTTCGTTTCTATGGTGTCTTGGCTTTCCATGCCTACAATACTCTCATGGGCTCTTCAGCCATATCCAAATGCCTTAAGGGCTGATTCTGAGGCCAGAGTGTTGTTTAAGACATCTGCCATTCTATGAGTCTGCTGTGTATCCCGCTTCCCATGTTGGATCCTTCTCTCCCTTTTTGATTCTATCAGTTAGTATTAGCAGACACTAGTCTTGTTTGTGTGATCCCTTTGACTCTTAGACCTATCAGAGCAATCAATTGTTAACTGAAATTGATCACTTTGACTAGTGCGATGGCATTGGTACATGCCACCTTGATGGGATTGTATTGGAATCCCCTGGCACATTTCTAACTCCCCCATTTGGGGCAAGTCCAATTGAGCATGTCCCAAATTGTACATCTCCTCCCTCTCTTTTTCCACTTTTATATTTAACAGGGATCACTTTTCAGTTAAAATTTAAACACCTAAGAATAATTGTGTGTTAATTACAGAGTTCAACCACTAGTACTAGAACAACAACAACAACAAAAAAAAATACTAAAAAGGATAAAGTATTACATTGTACATCTAGAGTCAGGAAAAGAGCTGATCAAGTCATTGTTTCTTATAGTGTCCATTTCACTTCAACAGGTTTCCCCTTTGGTGCTCAGTTGTCACCGATCAGGGAAAACAAGTGATATTTGTCTCTTTGGGACTGGCTTAATTCACTCAGCATGATGTTTTCCAGATTCCTCCATCTTGTTGCAAATGACTGGGTTTCATTGTTTCTTACTGCTGTATAGTATTCCATGGAGTACATGTCCCATAATTTCTTTATCCAGTCTACTGTTGATGGGCATTTGGGTTGGTTCCAGGTCTTAGCTATTGTGAATTGAGCTGCAATAAACATTAATGTGCAGATGGCTTTTTTATTTGCCAAATTAATTTCCTTTGGGTAAATTCCAAGGAGTGGGATGGCTGGGTTGTATGGTAGGGTTATATTCAGGTTTCTGAGGAATCTCCAGACTGACTTCCATAGTGGCTTAACCAGTTTGCATTCCCACCAACAGTGGGTTAGTGTCCCTTTTTCCCCACATCCTCTCCAGCATCTATTGTTGGTAGATTTCTGAATGTGAGCCATTCTCACCGGGGTGAGGTGAAACCTCATTGTGGTTTTGATTTGCATTTCTCTGATTGCTAGTGATCTTGAACATTTTTTCATGTGTCTGTTGGCCATTTGGATTTCCTCTTTTGAAAAGTGTCAATTGAGGTCCTTGACCCATCTCTTAAGTGGGTTGTTTGTTTTGTTGTTGTGGATTTTCTTGATTTCTTTGTAGATTCTGTTTATCAACCCTTTATCTGTAGTATAGTTTGCAAATATTTTTTCTCATTCTGTCGGTTGAGAATTACAAAATCTTAAAGAAAGAAATTGTCCGGCGCCGTGGCTTAACAGGCTAATCCTCCACCTTGCGGCTCCGGCACACCAGGTTCTAGTCCCGGTTGGGGCCCCAGATTCTGTCCCGGTTGCCCCTCTTCCAGGCCAGCTCTCTGCTCTGGCCTGGGAAGGCAGTGGAGGATGGCCCAAGTGCTTGGGCCCTGCACCCGCATGGGAGACCAGGAGAAGCACCTGGCTCCTTGCTTCAGATCAGCACAATGCGCTGGCTGCAGCGGCCATGGGAGGGTGAACCAACGGCAAAAAGGAAGACCTTTCTCTCTGTCTCTCTCTCACTATCCACTCTGCCTGTCAAAAAAAAAGAAAAATAATTTAAAGAAAGAAATATAAGTGGATACCAAAAATGGCAACATCTTCCATGCTCATGGATTGGAAGAATCAATATCATCAAAATGTCCATTCTCCCAAAAGCAATTTATAGATTCAATGTGATACCAATCAAAATACCAAAGACATTCTTCTCAGATCTGAAAAAAATGATGCTGAAATTCATATGGAGACACAGGAGACCTCGAATAGCTAAAGCAATATTGTACAACAAAAACAAAGCCGGACACATCGCAATACCATATTTCAGGACATACTACAGGGCAGTTATAATCATAACAGCCTGGTACTGGTCCAGAAATAGATGGATAGACCAATAGAACAGAATAGAAACACCAGAAAGCAATCCAAACATCTACAGCCAACTTATATTTGATCAAAGATCTAAAACCAATTCCTGTAGCAAGGACAGTCTATTGAACAAATGCTGCTGGGAAAACTGGATTTCCACATGTAGAAGCGTGAAGGAAGACCCTTAAGTTACACCTTACACAAAAATCCACTCAACATGGATTAAAGACCTAAATCTATGACCCTACACCATCAAATTATTAGAGAACATCGGAGAAACCCTGCAAGATATAGGCACAGGCAAAGACTTCTTGAAAAAGACCCTGGAGAAACAGGCAAAGGCAAATTAACAACTGGGATTACATCAAATTGAGAAGTCTCTGTACTGCAAAAGAAATGGCCAGGAAAGTAAAGAGGCAACCAACAGAATGGGAAAAAATATTTTCAAATTATGTAACCAATAAAGCATTAAGCCAGAATCAACAAAGAGATCAAGAAACTCCACAACAACAGAACAAACAAACCACTTAAGAGATGGGCCAAGGACCTCAATAGACACTTTTCAAAAGAGGAAATCCAAATGGCCATCAGACACATGAAAAAATGTTCAGGATAACTAACAATCAGGGAAATGCAAATCAAAACCACAATGAGGTTTCACCTCACCCCGGTGAGAATGGCTTACATACAGAAATCAACTAACAACAGATGTTGGTGAGGATGTGGGGGAAAAGGGACACTAATCCACTGTTGGTGGGAATGCAAACTTGTAAGGCCGCTATGGAAGTCAGTCTGGAGATTCCTCAGAAACCTGAACATAACCCTACCATACAACCCAGCCATCTCACTCCTTGGAATTTACCCAAAGGAAGTTAAACTGGCAAATAAAAGAGCTGTCTGCACCTCAATGTACATTGCAGCTCAATTCACAATAGCTAAGACCTGGAATCAACCTAAATTTCCATCAACAGAAGAGTGGATAAAGAAATTATGGGATATGTGCTCTATAGAATACTATACAGCAGTAAAAATGAATCTGGTTATTTGCAACAAAATGGAAGAATCGGGAACACATCATGCTGAGTGAAATAAGCCAGTCCCAAAGGGACAAATATCATTTGTTTTCCCTAATCGGTGACAACTAACTGAGCACCTAAAGGGAATCCTCTTGAAGTGAAATGGACACTATGTGAAACAATGACTTGATCAGCCTTTGTCCTGACTGTTGAGGGACAACTTACTATTTTATCCCTTTTAGTAGATTTTGTTCTACTTAATACCATTTGTTGAACTCTTTAATTAACACACACTGAAAAGTGATCCCTGTTAAATATAAGAGTGGGAATAAGAGAGGGAGGAGATGTACAATTTGGGACATGCTCAAGCTGACTTGCCCCAAATGGTGGAGTTAGAAACGTGCCAGGGGATTCCAATTCAATCCCATTAAGGTGTCATGTACCAATGCCATTTCACTATTCAAAGTGATCAGTTTTAGTTCATAATTAACCATAATGATAGGATTAAGTGTCAAGGGATCACATAAACAAGACTAGTGTCTGCTAATAATAACTTATAGGATTAAAGAAGAGAGAATGATCCTACATAGGAAGCGGGATACACAGCAGACTCATAGAATGACAAATGCTCTAAACAGCACTCTGGCCTCAGAATCAGCCCTTAAGACATTTGAATCTGACTAAAAAGCCCATGAGAGTTTTGCAGGAATGGAAAGCCAAGACACTCTGGAAAAAAAAAAAAGAAGAAGAAGAAGACCTAAATTTAAGATCCTTGTGAGTGAGATCCCATTGGAAAGAATGGGCCATCAAAGAAGGAGGTACCTTTCTCTGAAAGGAAAGAACTTCCACTATGACCTTGTCTAAACAAGGTTGGAGTTTGTGAACTCAGGAGGCTCCCATAGCCTTGGCAGCTCATGACTAGAGCCTTGGGTGATTACTAACACCATAAATAAGAGTGTCAATTGTTAAATCAACAACAGGTGTCACTGTGCACTTACTTGCCATGTAGGATCTCTGTCTTTAATATGTTTTACTATGAGAGTTAAGGATAACACTACTAGTCGAACAGTACTCTATATCTTGTGCGGTTGTGTGGGCGCAGTCTGTAGAAACCTTTGCTTAGTATATACTAAGTTTATCTTCTGTATATAAAGATAATTGAAAATGAATCTTGATGAAGAATGGGATGGGAGAGGGAGTGGGAGATGGGATGGTTGTTGGTGGGAGGGAGGTTATGGGGGGAGAAAGCCACTATAATTCAAAAGTTGTACTTTATAAATTTATATTTATTAAATAAAAGTTAAAAAAGGAAAAATAATCAGAATGTGCTGTGTCACAGAGTTTCATTTCTGGGAGTCAGAGACATGGTTGGGGGGAGGGTAGTGGGTACTGAGAGACAAAATTTCCAGAGCCTCCATGCGATGCTCTCCACTACTTTTTCTGCATACACTGTACCAACCTGTGGAATCTGTGAACCTTCTCTTCAGTAATGTGAATTAGCTCATAAACACTTCATGATGTGTTTTAACCTCAGAATGTAAGAGGATGCAAGTCTAAGTGTTGCATGTAGACATAAGTGTATCTAAACGAGTTTCTCTAACACTATGGCTGAACTTGCCCTTTTTTCATACTTGAATATGAAACTGATGAGAACACACACACACACATATAAACATGCACACACATACATATAAATACACACACATATATGTGCCTATCTGTTCACATATGTATATCAAGAGTTCTTCAGGTTTTTCTGTGCAGTTTTATTGAAGCCCTGTTACAAAAAGTTATTATGCAGAGGGGAGTATCTCTCACATTACAAACATGGAAAGCATAATTTTATATTTATACATTCAAATGAATAAGTTTGTGAGAAAGTTCTATCCTCTAATGTGGTCCACATATCAATGTGTTTGTCAGACATACATACATACATACATAAATTATAAAAATAGATAAAACACTGGTTTTCAGGACCACTGGGTTTATTATGTAGTTCTTTTATATTGGCGCCTGAGTTCTTCACTCACCTCACTCTAGTCCTTGCTGTGCCCAATTCCTTCAAATCCCTACCTAAGCTAGAGCTATCTTGTAGGAGTCATTTCTTGTTCTTTATTTAATTCTGTAAAAGGAAGACAGAATTTATGATCACCGGCATTCTTTCCACCTTTGAAATTCACTCTCTGAACAGTGTGGTTAGAGGACTCTGGGGTGACAGAGCCTGGGACAGGTGGGACATTTCATGGTTACACGTGTTAATCAACCTGGAACTTGCAGAGGAGGCAGAGCTTGGACCAGTGAAGAGTAAGGGGCTCAAAACTTGTCAGCTAACTGCACATTCCACCGTCGAGCTCCCAACATGGTAGGCTTTGGTGGTTCCCTTTCCTTTTGGACACTGAAGAAAACATTTAAACAATTCTGGTGTGTGATGGCAAGGATAGAACGTGTCCCCAAACAGCAGCTAAATGTCACTAGTGAGCCCTAGTATTTGAAACATAAACAAAGCACCCCGGGGAAAGAAGTCATGACTGCTCTCTGGTGGTGTTTAAAAGGTTCATTTTACTTGTAGAGCTATTTCACTGGGGGCAGTCCTCAACGTTGCACCAAGTCCTTCAATAATTTCTCACTCCAGTGATGATTCCTGTCTGGTTATTGGTTTGGCTCTGCAGCTGACTAGATTTCAAGCTATTGAGAAGCAGTAAGGGAGCAAGGACTAGCCTCAGAGCTGAGCTATAGTGGATTTAATTGGCTATGTGATGCCCCTGCAGAGAAGGGAGAGGCGGCCCAGGCATTCCCAGAATGCTGATATGCTGGTGTAGCTGTAATGAGGCAGGAAGAACATTGCTTCAAGGGTGTTTCCAGATGGGTTTATTTTGTTGAAATAAAGTCAGGAAAGGCAGGAGAGAGCCCTGCAAATCGGGTTTGGAAATGACAGGACTGCCACTAATGCGTCTGTTCAAATTGAGGCAGGCTGGACTAACATGCAGGTGGGAAGGTGCAGGGAAAGTGACCAGTGTTCTTTTCACACCTATGTACTTTTTCTCTCCTTCTGCTTCCACTGTGGCCTTATGACCAAGTAACATGGACACAATGTTTTTTTGTTTTGTTTTGTTTTGTTTTGTTTTTATGTAACACCATTGGTGGTGCTGGCTTCTTATTTATGTTCAGAAGACAAAGAATGGATGGTAAGGGAGGGTGAAACAAAACAGAGCCACAACCAGGTTCTAAGTGGCAAAGGAGAAAGGATGGAAACATTATGCTGTTGAAGAATGAACTTAAAATTTCAAATGCCCACCCTATGATAGCCTCCCTTTATTATCTCTAATAGCATTATTTTCACTCTGTTCAAAAATGGCATTATTCTGGCTGAACATGATAAACTGAAACACAAGTTTATTGCCATGTCCTCTTGAAATCACACTACAATATCTGTAAAATGTTCCTGAAAAGCTATTTTAAAAGGAGGCAATGATCCACCGGAACTGACCCCATGATTTTGGCAGAATGTAGCTAAATGAATAGTTGACTGGGGCCCACATTGTGGCCCAGCAGGTAAAGCTGCCACCAGCAGCACTAGCATGAGTCCTGGCTTTTCCACTTCTGATCCATCTCCCTACAAATGCATTTGAGAAAGCAGTGGAAGATGGTCCAAGCTTTTGGGCCTCTGCACCCACATGGGGGATCCAGAAGAAGCTCTTGGCTCCTGGCATTGGCCTGGCCCAGCCCTGGCTGTTGTGGTCATTTGGAGGTGAATCAGCAGATAGAAGATCTCTGTATACCCCCAGCTCCCACCTGGTAACTCTAACTTTGAAATAAATAAAGTAAATATTTTTGCGGCTCACTAGGCTAATCCTCCGTCTTGCGGCGCTGGCACACCGGGTTCTAGTCCCGGTCGGGGCACCGGTCCTGTCCCGGATGCTCCTCTTCCAGGCCAGCTCTCTGCTGTGGCCAGGGAGTGCAGTGGAGGATGGCCCAAGTGTTTGGGTCCTGCACCCCATGGGAGACCAGGATAAGCCCCTGGCTCCTGCCATCGGATCAGCGCAGTGCGCCGGCCGCAGCGCGCCAACCGCGGCGGCCATTGGAGGGTGAACCAACGGCAAAAGGAAGACCTTTCTCTCTGTCTCTCTCTCTCACTGTCCACTCTGCCTGTCAAAAAAAAAAAAAGTAAATATTTTTAAAAATTAGGTGTTGACCTAGCAGCACACAGAAGCAGAAACTTTCCTTCAGCGGAGCTCCATAAGGATGATCTTCATCCCAGTGCTGCACAGTGCCATTGTGATAGGCAGAGGCAGGTGTCTGTGATGGCCAGGGAATACGGTAGCGATGAAAACAAAGGAACGGTTTAAGGTGCCCTGCACCCTAAACCTCCTTTCTCACCTCAGATATTTGCCTTCCCTACAAATATCCACACATATACCTCCTCTACATTTGCCAGATGCAGGGAGCTTGACCTCTGGAGACTTTGAACCCAAGAGAATCTACCAGTCACAGCTGGTTTCAAAGTTGAACATGGTATTGAAAAGGAGGAAGGGGCCAGCACTGTGGCATAGTGGGTGGGACCAGCATCCCATGTGGGCCCCTGTGGGCACCGGTTCGGGTCCTGGCTGCTCCAATTCAGATCCAGCCCTCTGCTGTGGCCTGCGAAAGCAGTGGAAGATAGCCCAAGTCCTTGGGCCCCTGCACCAGCATGGGAGACCCAGAGGAACCTCCTGGCTCCTGGCTTAGGACTGTGGCCACTGGGGGAGTGAACTAGCTGATGGAAGACCTCTCTCTTTCACTCTATCTCTCTCTCTCTCGGCCTCTGCCTTCCTATAACTCTGCCTTTCAAATAGGTGAATAAATCTTCAAAAAAAGAAAAAGAAAAAAAAGGAGAAAACTAGTGGAAGTTTGCATTCAAGTAGTGAGGAAACCCTAGTTCCATCTCCTACTTACTTCCTAGAACACTGTTCTCCAAGCTTGTAACCCCTCTATTAGTTATGGCAAAGGCTAAGTTCCCTAATAAAAGTAAGCTAATATTTCTTATATTAATGCAAGGAAAATATCTGTTATTAAATTTTATTCATGAACTCATTTATTTTTATTTGAAAGAGAGAGAGAGAAATGGAGGGGAGAGGAGAGAGAGAGAGAGAGAATCTACCATCCACTGGTTCATTCCTCAGATGCACAAACAGCTGGAGCTGGACCAGGCAGAAGCCAGGAGCCAGGAACAACATCTGAGTCTCCAACCTGGATATCAGGAATTCAAGCATTTGAACCAGCACCCCTATCTGTCAGGCACATTAGCAGGAAACTAGATCAAAAGCACAGAGCACCCGGGTCTCAAACCAGGCACTCTGATGTTACATATGGGTTCCCCAAGTGGCAGCATAACCCATTGTGTCACAACACATGCCCCCGTATCAAACATTTAAAGAAGAAAACAAACATCACATGTATATAACCTCTCTCAGAAAATAAAGAATGGAAAAAGTTTTCTATTTATTCTATGAAGCTAGCAAAACCTTTATTTATCAACTATACAGACATTTCTTATAAAGCAGTTGCCTGATTTAGATTTTACAAAAAATTAGAAACATGCATCCTTTATGACTATAGATGAAGAAAGTCTTTATTAAAATACCAAATTGAGTATAGCAAGATTAAAAAAGAATGCTATACCATGACCATGTGAGATTTTTCCTAAAAACACGAGTTTGATACTGAGTCAGTCGATGTCATTCACCACATTAACAGAATAAAGGAGAGCAAGTGAGCGCACACAGAAAAGCTTTTTATGGATGAAATCCATGAGAAAAAAATCAGAAAACTAGAAATATGAGAAAATTTATTCAATATGATAAAGTACAAGTATTAAAAATCTACAAGGAATATCATACTTAATGGTAAAATATTGAACGTTGTCCACCAAAGAGCATGAAAAAAGCAACTTTTGTTTTCACTCCCCTTTCTACTCAACAGTACTTGAAGGAAGAAAAAAACAAAGAAAAATGTAAGAAGTAAAATAGTTGTCTTTATTCAGAAATTCCATGATTATTTACAGAGCAATTTCTAAGTAGACACAAAGATGATGTTGGAGAGAAGTGCCAGGGTGAGTTTCCCACTTCTCCTGCATAGAAGCTATATGGAAGGCATAGATGGCAACTGATACAGTTTATGACATTAGAATACAAAATTCAGTAAGAGGTTACTTGAGGAGTTGGACTATGTGAGAAATGATGTTGGGAGGGTTTTCATGATTCTGTTGATTTGCTTGGGAAATATTATTGGAATAAGAGTACTAACAGAATAAAACAGGCTACTGTCTTTGGAGTTCATTCACCTGTGGGTAATCAACTTTTGTTAAAAACAAAAAATATCGAGAAGAGAACCATAGATAGTCATCCAATCTTATATACCTGAGAAAATGTCAATTAGGATCTGGGATAGAAAATTAGAACCAGGAAATAACAGTGTTGATGTTCATTCTCCTTGCTTATCTGTCTAAAGCAGGGTTGAGAAAAATGTACTTTATTTGCTTTAATTCATTAATTTCTTTTGTTTAGAGAGAGTACTTGTTCTATAGAATAAAAATGAATGTTGCTTTATTTTTCTACTAATAACTCTAAGGGATGTAGCCTTATGATTACTTTTTTGTTTGTTTCTTTTTTTTTTTTTTCAGCATTGTGATGACTGGAACAAAAGGAACAGAACCGTTTGAGAATGACTAGCAGTATGAAAAGCAATGCTGAGATTTTTTTCTACCTGATTCAAAACCTGGAGATTTGGAGATTTACATCTACCTGCAAAATGCTGCAGTGAAAAACTAAGGAAGGAGCCCAGAACAGTTATGGTGGCAGAATGTGAAATCAGAGAGAGAGCATGAGCCCCAGAGTGTATGGTTTACTAATGAGGGCCTCATGCAGTAACACTGGCCTGAAAGAAACTGGGCTGAAGTGCAAAAGCTAGTTTCCAAGGTCATTCAATAAAAACTTGATTGAAAACAGGCATATTGAGAGTGAAATCAATAATGCTGGGAAAGTGTATATCACAGTACCCTTTACATATCACTACATAGTTAATGCATAACAAGTAATATAAGAATAGCAGCATCTGCTGCAGTAAAAACAATCAGGAGTGGCAATTGTAATAGTAGTTGCTTTGTTACCTTATTATTGAGTGGGAGATAGAAGACAGCAAACTACTAGAGATAATCTCCTTTCCCCATCTTGCTTTCCAAATCAAATAGTCAAAAATAATGGGAGATTTAGTAGGAGAAAAGAAGAGATTTAGAATATGCATAGCAGGCCCCACAACAGTGGCTTATCCATGCTGTCTTATCCTGATATTCCATGTGGTGGACAGCTTCTACTCCATGCTGCAGATGAGGAGACTGAGGGTCAGGGAGTTGAGAATCATCTGCAAGTACACCATTGCTAAGTGGTGCAAATTAGAATGCAAAACCAGGTATGCCTTACCCCACCAATATGCCTCCTGCATCCTTAATTTTTACATCCTAAAAATCACACGAATTGGAATGATGCCAGTCCATTACTTGTTTTACCATATACCATGCTATTTGGTGGGTATTATTATCCTCAGAAGTTTAAGTTCTGCTCATTTCAGAAAATGTGCAAGTCCACACATTTTAGAAGTGGCAGATCTGATGGGAGGACAAAGCTGTCTTCAAAAACCTCAAAGCTGTTCTCAATGGTATTCACAATATCCACCTTCTGGTTCTAACAAGCTCTGTCAGCATTGGTGGTCAAACCCACTGTTTTCTACCATTCTTGCCTAGCCTTCTGGCAAAGTTTGTTTTGTAGCCTGACAGTCTCCCGGCTCAGGAAGGACGCCAGTTCAATCCTTCTTCCTATTGGCCCTTGTTGCATACATATTGGCTGGAGTGAGGGTAACAGGGACAATTGGGAGCCTCTCCTACTCTATCCACAACAGATGGAGCCAGGATCCAGAGACCAGGACACAGCCCTTTGGGCCAACTTGGCAAATATTGTCAGAGCTAGCAATGATTAGTAAAGAAGTTGGTATTATGTGGGAATGAAGACAGGTATGGCAATCACTAGAAAATTCTGGAGAGGCAACATTCAGGGATTCCTGAAGGTGGAATTGAAAATCAATGTAAATTATTAATCAATAATAATAGATCAACCTTAAAATTAAAATACAGGGGGCCGGCGCTGTGGCTCACTTTGTTAATCCTCTGCCTGTGGCGCCAGCATCCCATATAAGCACTGGGTTCTAGTCCCAGTTGCTCTTCTTGCAGTCCAGCTCTCTGTTGTGGCCCGGGAGGGCAGTGGAGGATGGCCCCTGCACCCGCATGGGAGACCAGGAAGAAGTATCTGGCTCCTGGCTTCAGATCGGTGCAGCGCCGGCCATAGAGGCCATTTGGGGTGTGAACTAAGAAAGGAAGACCTTTCTCGCTGACTTTCTCTCTCACTATCTATATATCTACCTATCAAATAAAAAAAAATTAAAATACCAAGCTGTACACAGTTACCTGTATTTCTTTACAAATTATATAAGATATAAAATATCTCTACACTGTCAGCTTTTCATGGGAATTTCAATGGTCATTATTTTCTGACAGAACATATAATTGGTTTGATCATGGGCAGTCCTGAGCCACCCCACGAGTTATATAAGATGAGGTAAGGGAAGCTTCAGCTTTTTTCTTTCTACTGCATTTTTGCTACGTGCTGAGTAGGGGAAGGCCATGTGAGCAGAGACTTAGTTCCTTAGAAACTTAGGAACATCACTTTTTTATTTTTTTCATTCTGTGGCCTTGGGAAGGTCAATCAAACTTTCTGAGCCTCTTTTGGTCAATACAATACTCACTGGTTTGCTATGAGGATTAAGTGAGATGATCTCACAGATAAGGCACTTATCACATAATAACTGGCCAACAGGTATACAGGTATCGGCTGTTATTTTGATTATTGCCTTCCAGGAGGATCAGGACATGGAAATTTTAATCATGTGGTGATTTGGATGTTTATTAGATCTATATAGGGAGAATAAGGGAAAAGCATTAGTCAAATTGAAACTAGCACTGTTTCTTCCAGTGTAGATGGTATTATCCAGTACTCCTAAAAGGTCCCTTATGAGCGGCTGCCTTTTCTCAAGTTATTGGCTTCTATAAAAGAATGTCTGGATTCTTGGAGAAGAAAGTCTTCAGGTCAGGCTTTGGGGCTATTGTGTGTGACTGAAGGACTTCTCTCTCTGCAATCTCTATTCTAAGCCAAGTATTAGTACTATTCTGGCTAATATTTAGGAGGTCTGGGCTTGTAGGTCAGAGAGAAAAATCCTTATAAATTTCAGCCCTCCTTTCCATGTACCTGCTATGATTGAACTTATATTTTGACCCCTTGGAATATCTATAAAGGGGAAAGCAGCATTTATTTCTGCACCTGTGCTGTCAGCTAGTGCCAGCTTCTTTGGCTTATGAAGTAGCTAACAGGCAGCTACCCAAACTTTCACCGTCTAATTGGGCAGCAGAATGTAATGGAAAGTACACACAAACAGCTGTTCAAAGACCAGTGATCCAGGTTGTGCACTCCAGAGATAACCTACTTTAGGAACCTCCGTTGTCTCATCTGTAATATTAGGATGAGAAAAGCTGTTTCAACAAGGCTGCAGTGAAGGCTTATGTTGAATAACACTAGTGAGTATATTTGCCAAAAAAACCCACTCAGATGCCTATGAAATCTAATTACATGCTTAAAGATTATATATGAAGATATTTTTGTTCATAGTGAAAAGAGACATGTTTTCATTAACTTGCTCCTGCAGTAACACAATTCTGGGCACAATTGTTCATCCCAGCCAAAGGCTGATGATCTTGCTTTCTTTTTTTTTTAACTTTTATTTAATGAATATAAATTTCCAAAGTACAGCTTATGGGTTACAATGGCTTCCCCCCCATAACTTCCCTCCCCACCGCAATCCTCCCCTTTCCCGCTCCCTCTCCCCTTCCATTCACATCAAGATTCATTTTCAATTCTCTTTATATACAGAAGATCAGTTCAGTATATATTAAGCAAAGATTTCAACAGTTTGCTCCCACATAGCAACACAAAGTGAAAAATACTGTTGGAGTACTAGTTATAGCATTAAATAACAGTGTACAGCACATTAAAGACAGAGATCCTACATGATATTTTTTAAAAATTAATTTTCTATGCAATTTCCAATTTAACACCAGGTTTTTTTTCTCATTTTCAATTATCTTTATATACAGAAGATCAATTCAGTCATACTAAGTAAAGATTTCATCAGTTTGCACCCACACAGAAACACAAAGTGTAAAAATACTGTTTTAGTACTAGTTATAGCATCACTGCACATTGGACAACACATTAAGGACAGATACCACATGGGATGTAAGTACACAGTGACTCCTGTTGTTGACTTAACAATTTGACACTCTTGTTTATGGCGTCAGAAATCTCCCTAGGCTCCAGTCATGAGTTGCCAAGGCTATGGAAGGCTTTAGGGTTCGCCGACTTCGATCTTTCTGAAGATGACGTGGTAGCCCTAGGTGTGGAGCGTGTTTGCGCCTGCTCCTGCTCCTGACTCACCACTGTTCGCTCTCGCCGAGGAACAAGTCGGTCAGGAAGCCGCGCCGCAGCCATGGCTTTTAAAGACACCGGAAAGACGCCCGTGGAACCAGAGGCGGCCATTCACCAAATTAGGATCACCCTGACCAGCGCAACGTCAAGTCCCTGGAGAAGGTGTGTGCTGCCTTGATCAGAGGAGCAAAGGAGAAGAATCTGAAAGTGAAAGGACCTGTTCGGATGCTACCAAGACACTGCGAATCACTACAAGAAAAACCCCCTGTGGTGAAGGTTCTGAGACATGGGACCGGTTCCAGATGAGAATCCACAAACGGCTCATTGACCTGCACAGCCCTTCTGAGATTGTGAAACAGATCACTTCCATCAGCATTGAGCCGGGAGTAGAAGTTGAAGTCACCACTGCAGATGCCTAAGCCAACCGACTGTCTTAATAAATTGACTACCACTTGTTAAAAAAAAAAAAAAAAAAAAAAAAAAAAAAAAAAAATTCTCTGCGAGTGAGATCCCAGTGGAAAGAATGGGGCCAGCAAAGATGGAGGTACCTTTCTCTGAAGGGAGGAGAGAACTTCCACTTTGACTATGAGCCTATCGGAATAAGATGATCTTGCTTTCTAACAGGCCTTGCTGTTGATGTGGTCATTTTCACCTACACTTCCCAGGGATACCACAAGGGGGAGCCTTCACCCTTATGGAGGGCCTTGGGACATGCACTGGACGTGCACTGGAGCTCCCTTCCTGCCCTGCCAACCTTCTGGTGGTGAAAGAATGCTTTCTTCTCTAAAAGCAGATAGACGCCAGATGAATAAAGAGAAATGTCAACTGAGCAGGAAAAACACCGTGGGCTTGTCTTTGCACGGCCACTAACCTGCTGGAGTAAATCACCTTACTACTTCTAGATCTCATTTTCAATTAGTTGTAAAACTTAGTCTAAACTTGGCGGGCACTAGTCTAAGTAATGAAGATGAGAACTGAAAAGATAATTCCCTTTCTTCAAAGGATCCACAGCATGATGTGTTAGCAGATTTGCAAACCAAGTTACACTATGGAATGTACAGGAGCTTGGAGGAAGTTGTCCTTAAGGTTTAAGAATCAGAAAAGCTTCCCAGGCAAGGCAAAGCTTAAGCTCTAATTTGAAGGGCCAGCAGCAGCTGTGTAGATGAAAAACAAAGATAGGCATTGCAGGCAGAGGATAAAATACACAACTGGGGACGTAAGAGAGGAAAGGTCAGACAGCTCAGGATATATTTGGGGGTAGGAGTGTTGATAGATAGTATTGTACATTTGTCCATATATGCATTCTTTTGTGGAGAAAATCCACTCATTAATTGCATCATATTCTTAAATTATTTACTGTAAGGGTGAAACATGTGAGACAAGGGTGCTATGTAATCTCCTAGTTCTTATAACCAACTCTGTCACTCCATGGTATTTACCTGTGATTTTTAAAAATTTATTATTTTTCATATAAAATGTGTAATATAATAAATGTACAACTACTGTATATGTGTCTCAAGAGTATCTGCCTTCAATCCTTTTCTTATTATGGAGTTATTCATAATCTATTAACTATTACATATTCTCATTTATGTTGGCTCCCTTGTAAATCTTGAAATCTGCATTTGTTCCATGATCTCTGTTTCCAAATGTTTTCAGCAGTTTCAACTGTGTCTCTCTCTATTTTTTTTATTTCTATATTAAAGCAAATTATCTGATAATTTTTAATTGTGTGTAAATAACAGGAAGATGACAACCCCACATGTTTCCTCTTTCACAAACCTTCACCATTCTCAGTTGATAGTCTTGCTGCTTATTTCACTGAGAAAATGCAGGCACTCAGAAGAGAATTTTCCAATCTTTTCCTCCATATGCCCTTAGCCTACTTGCATCTGGACACATTAACTCTGCCAGCCTTCTTGTTATTATCTACAGGTAATTCTTACATCTTAGCACTGGAAACCATGTCCTATCCCCACCACACACACTTTCAAATATTGCTCTTGCATTGTCCATTCTTTTACCCATATCATCATGTTTTTTCTCTTTATACTGGATCTCTCCCACTACCATTCAAACAAAGTGAAACATCTCTGGTGGTAAAAGAAAACTTCTCTCTATCCTCACACCTCTCTTCTCTAACCACCCCATTTCTCTATTCCCATTTAAACAAATTTTCCAGAAAGAGTTGTGGACATTCGTTGCCTCCATTTCTTCACTTTCATTCCTCATTTGCTGCTACCCCAGGCAGGCCTCTCTCCCCAGCAGAAACCAGGCACGGGAGTGAATTATCACTCCTATATTATTTCACTGAAAAGCAAAATGTTCATAACCGGTGATTCCCAGTTGTCAGACACTTTCACTTCTAGAGGGACAATACATTGCTCCAGGGTGCCTCCTTCCTTACTAGGCACTTGTTTTCTATTTCCTTTCTTTATTTCACCTTCTCCAGCTTATTCAGCTTCTTTAGAAGAAGGGCCCACAATTCAAACCTATGAATTCCCAAGAGTGCAGTTGCTAGGCTGCATAGTGGTTATTTGCTTGATCTTATTGTTACTCAATTATAATGATCTTACAAGAAAACTTGATATTTTCTGAGTGTCTATTCCATTCCAAGCATGAGCTAGGTTCTTTATAATCATTATTCTCAATCATTCCAGGATACACGTACATAGAGTTTTCAACCACTTTTCTACCTGACACCAAGAGCATGATTCATAAAAATGAAAAAAAAATGATGTCAGGATTCACATAGTTTAGAGGATGAAAAGAAAAGCCACATACTGGGAGAAAATATTTACAAACCACACAGATGTAAGAACAGACATGTATCTAAAACTCCCAAAACTCAACAACAACAACAACAAAAAGACATTAACAGAGACATTACACCAAAGAGGATATCCATATGGCAACTGAGCACATGAGACTGTTCAACATCATTAGCCATTAGCGAATGCAAATGAAACCACAATAAAGTATCACTGCATATCCACCATAATGGCTTAAAATTTTCAAATAATACCATTAAGTATACAAGAATGTAGAAAAATTTGAATTACTCAAACTGTGCTGTTGAGAGTGTGAAATGTTACAACCTTCCTTGAAACCAGTTTGGTAATTTCTTTTAAGATCAAACAAACAACTGCTATATAGTCCAGCAACTGCACTCCTGGGAATTCATCCCTTAGGTTGAAAATTTTTGTTTACACAAAAACTCAGACATAAATATTCATAACACTTAGGTGTAATAGCTAAAAACTGGCTCAACCCAGTAACAGACAATAGCTAAATAGAAAATGATAACATTCTTATCATGGACTGTCACTCAGCAATGGAAAGGAAAACATACTCTGTGAAAAACCTTATCCCAAAATGTTACATGTGGTATGATTCCAATTTTATAATGTTATTGAAATGGCAAAAATAGAACTAGGAGGGACCATAGTTACAGTGGTTGCCAGGAGTTAGGGGATGGGGGAGGCTTCCAGGATTAGAAAAAGCAACACAAGAGAGCCTTGTGGTAATAGAACTGTCTTCACTGTAATGATGAATATACAAACGCAAATTGCTAAAATTGCATAGCACTAAAGGCAAACACACACACACACATACACCTCAGTATATATAAAACTGGAAAACAGAATAAAATTGAAGAATTATATTAATGTCAATTTCCCATCAAGGGAAGCTGGGAAAAATATACACAAGATCCTTGTATTATTCTTACAACTGCAAATCAAATACAATAACATTTGAGAGTGCTTCATAAAGTTCATGGGAAATGGAGTTAGAAGACAAGTTTATAAGGTAAAGAATATTTTACGAATTATGCACAGCCCAGTAATTACCATCTAAATTATATAAATAATCTAAATAATCTAAATAATGATAATATTATTATCAGCCCTCCAGAGAGCTTGTCGTTACCCATTCTTTACTGCTCCATCATCCCTGCAACAAAAGGTAACCACTATCCTGATTTCTATCAGAATAAATTATTTCTGCTCATTTTTAATGTGGTAGAGTAATAAAATATCTATTGTTTTGTGTCTGAACTTAATCATTAAAGCAAGGCTCCGAGTTTCATCCATGTCACTAACTGTAGCATTATATGATTATCTTTCACACAAGAAATGATTTGTCTGTTTTACAGTGTTAGGTTATTTCTGGTGTGAGAAAATTTTTCCTCAAACTGCTATGAATGTACTTTTTTTAAAAAAATATTTATTTATTTTGCTTGAAAGTCACAGTTAGAGAGAGGAGAGAGAGAGAGAGAGAGAGAGAGAGAGAGAGAGAGAGAGAGAGAAGTCTTCCTCCACTGGTTCACTCCCCAGATGGCGGCAACGTCCAGAGCTGCGCTGATCCAAAGCCAGGAGCCAGGAGCTTCTTCTTGGTCTCCCATTTGGGTACAGGGGCCCAAGGACTTGGGCCATCTTCTACTGCTTTCCCAGGCCATAGCAGAGCTCTGGATCGGAAGTGGAGCAGTGGAGTCTCAAACCGGCGCCCACATTGGATGCCAGCACTGCAGGCAGCAGCTTTACCTACTACGCCACAGCGCCAGAACCTGCTATGAATGTTCTTATTCATGTCCCTGATGTGTATAAGTTTACAATTTCTTAGTATACATCTAAGAGTATGATTGTGAGTCATAGACATGCAGATGTTTTAGCATTCATAAATATTAAAAAATACTTTCAAAGTGGTTTACCAACTTTGTGCTTTTATCAGCGCATATGAAAACTTGAAAACACTAGTTAACATCATCTTTGTAAAATGTGGCACAATAGAAGTGCAATGGTATCTCATTAAGTTTTAATTTTCATTTCTCCAATGATAAATAACATTGAGGACATTTTCATCTTGTTTGGCCAATCGGACGGCCTCTTTTAAATTGCTTCTTAAAATCTTTTGTCCAATTTCATTAAAAAATGTGAATATTTTTTCCATTCTCTGGCTTGCCTCTTTGTACTTTTCAGAATGTCTTTAAATAAACAATTTATTTAAATTTTAAGGAAGAAAAATTTATTAATCTCTTTTTATATCATTAATGTGTTTTCTGTGCAGTCAGTCCTATTTTTGCTTCTTTGAAATTTATGAGTTTTTACTCTGACAATCATTAACATTTTCTTTTCCCCATTGGTTTCCAGCATTTTTAGTGTGATGTGCTGAGGTATTTTTTTCTTTTTACTTTTTCTACTTAAGGTTTGTAATGTTTATAGAATCTGTCACTTGATACAGATTGCTAGCTTCGGGAATTTCTCAGTTACTGTGCCTCAAATATTTTTCATTTTATTCTCACCTCTCACGATTCCAGCTTCATATATTTTAGAACTTTTGCATCACTTATACAATGTCCTTAACTATCTTCTCTGCATTTTCATTCATTTTTATTTCAGTGTTCTAATCTATATTTTAATGACCTATTTTTCAATTTTAATAACCCTTTCTCTTCTGCATTTAATCTATTATTAAACATATTCACTGCATTTTTAATCTTAGATTATATTTCTAGAATTTTCATTTGATTCTTTTATAAAAACTTCAATAATCTGATGATGTTTCCAACACTTTTTACAATTTTAAATAAATTAATCGTGATCTATTAAAATCCTATCCAGAGGTCAGTGTTTGGCCTAGTGGTCAAGGTGCTGATTGGGACGCCTGCATCCCACATCAGAGTGTCTGCGTTTGAGTTCTGGCTCCACTCCTGATGACAGCTTCCTTACTAATGTGCACCCTGGGAGTTCGCTGGTGATGACTCAAGCAGTTGGGTCCCTGCCACCCACATGGGAAACCTGGATGGGTTCTCAGTTCCCATATCCTGGCTTTGGTATGGCCTAACACCAGAGGTTACAGACATTTAGGAGTAAACCAGTGGATGGCATCATGATCTCTCTCTCTCTGTCTCTCTCTCTCTCTCTTTCTCTCTCTCTCTCATCTCTATCTCTATCTCTGTCTCTATCTCTATCGTCTCTATCTCTATCTCACAAATAAATAAAGCAATTTTTATTGAAAAATTTTGTCTGATATCTGAATAACTTCTGAGAAAATTTCTAATAATTTGTCTTTGTCCAGGGTATTCATCCACTGGTCTTGTTTGCTGGCAAACCTGGTAGCTTTTGACTGAATATCACATATTGTTCAGAAAAAAAAAAAATGTGAAAGGTTCTGGATTATGTTTTATTTTGTGAGAAAAAAAGTTAATTTCTTTATAATAGGCAGTTAGAATATGTTCATATAACCCTGATGAAATCGTACATTAAATTTGTTTTGGTCTCAGAGTTTTTGTTTTTGTTTTTTTCAGTTGGTCTATTTATGGTTTGCATTTATACCCAAAACATAGGTTTTAGAGATCTTAAATGAACGCCAGGGATTTTTCTAGGGCTTCTCATATTGGGTGTTCTCTGAATTCCAATTTTGTCTTCCAAATTTTGTGAGATGGCAGACATTTCTGATCATATTTATGTCCCTTGACATCTGCTTTTTGCTTGGTTTCTTGGTTTTTCCCACTGAGAATGTACACATGGACCAGCATTCAGAAAATGCCTATAAATGAATGTGGATACTTTCCTGTGTTCATTTTTTGTAATTTTCTTTTTCCAGGATAGTGACACCTTGATCTTGTCTGACAAGGAGTCCTGAACTCCATGGTTATTTTTGTCCCAATCTAGCAAGACTGCTGCAACTTTCGTTGCTGTTTTACGCGTTAAGAGGCAAAATGGCAAATTTCTCAAGGGAAAAATGGTAATGATGATGATCCAGGACTCATCTCAATGCATATTTTGTTTTGTTAGGTGTGACTCCTCAAATTCTATTTTCCCTGATTTCTCTCTGATCATCTCAAACCACTATTTTTTTTTTTTTTTTTAAAGTCTAGGTCTTATACTTGCTTTCAGTTGGAAAACTAACCAGAAGTAAAACTACTCCATCAGGGTAGATGTTAGGGTCAGTTAAAGTGCTGTTTGGGACACCCACATCCCATACTGGAGTGCATGGGTTTCAGTCCCAGCTTCACTTCTGATCCGAGCTCCCTGCTAATGAGCCCTGGAAAGCTCGTATACTTGTGTCCCTGCTGCCTACATCGGAGAACTGGATTCAGTTTTGGGTTGCCGGCTTTGGACGGCATTTAGAGAGTGAACCAGTGGATGGAGCATCTCTCTCTCTCTCTCTCTCCCTTTCAAATAAATAGATAAATAAATAAAGACCAAAATAAAGAAAAATAAAATTACTGCTTCATAGCCTAAAGCCAAAAGCACTGTTATTTAATCAGCAAATCAATCCAAATTTGGACAATTGGTATACAATTGAGATGGAGTCTAGATCCACCTAAATTTGTTGCTAATGAGTTTGCAAATACTTTAGTAGGATTCTTGAATCAATATTCTTAAGGGAAAATGTTTTCCGACTCCTATTTTTTTATCACCTTTATCATGTTGGATTTTAAATATTCCTTCTGATTCAGAGAAATACAGCTTTTAAGAAAAATTCATTTTGCTCTGTGTTCTGAAACAATTTAGGTAGGAATAGCCCTTAAAAAATTCATAGAATTCTCTATTCAAGCACTTAGTTTGGGTGATGCAGGGTCTTAGTCCACCTGTATGAGGATGGACTGGGCCCAAGAAAGATAAGCGCGCTGCTCGCCTCCGGATCCCGGAGACAATCAGATGCAGCGGGGAGCCAAGTCAAGCAAGAACTCATTTATTTCGCGTGTAGCAAAGCCTTTTAAAGTACAAAACTGCAGGGTCATTGGGGCAGTGCATAAAGACCAACCAATCATTGAAAAGGTCATTTTAAGGGGCGATTTTTATAGGACTAGCCATATGTCTATACACTCGTCATCAGTTGTCCTCACTTCCCCTGATGTTGTGTGGCCAGTTAGCTTTGGTGGTAAACAACATTGGATTCCACCCACCTTACTTCCTCTGGGTGCCATCTTTGAATTGCCTCGTGTGCTGAATTTCCCCACAGGGTGATTTTTGAGCAGGTTACTCTTTTTTTTTTTGACAGGCAGAGTGGACAGTGAGAGAGAGAGAGAGAGAGAGAGAGAGAGAGAAAGGTCTTCCTTTGCCATTGGTTCACCCTCCAATGGCCGCTGCGGCCAGCGCACCCCGCTGATCCAAAGGCAGGAGCCAGGTGCTTCTCCTGGTCTCCCATGCGGGTGCAGGGCCCAAGGACTTGGGCCATCCTCCACTGCACTCCCTGGCCATAGCAGAGAGCTGGCCTGGAAGAGGGGCAACCAGGACAGAATCCGGCACCCCGACCGGGACTAGAACCCGGTGTGCTGGCACAGCTAGGTGGAGGATTAGCCTGTTGAGCCCCGGCGCCGGCTGAGCAGGTTACTCTTTAAGTTATTTATCTTTTTATATGGTAAGCAATCTAATTAAGTATTCTATGACACCTAGGGTCAATTATGATAAATTGTGTTTTGATTTGGAAAAAAAGTCATGATTTTATTGCTCATTCAGCCTTTTTAAAAACTATAGATTGCTCCCTATCTATAGTTTCTCATTTTGTATATATTTAGATATGCTTTCACCCTTTATGCTTTGAATAGTTACATAATAGTGGTTTTATTATTTTGTAGTTTTCCCAAAGAAAAATAATTTTATTACTTTGACTTTTAAATATGACTTTTTTGATTAATAATGTAAATACAATAAAGAATACCAATTGTTTTTAATATTTATTTATTTACTTGAAAGGCAGAGTTAAAGAGAAAGAGAAGGAGAGACAGAGGTATTTTTTAAAGAAAAGGTTTATTTATTTATTTGAGAGGCAGAGTTACAGAGATAGAGGGTGAGACAGAGTGAGCGAGAGAGAGATCTTCCATCTGCTGGTTCACTCTCCAAATGGCCGCAATGACTAGAACTAGGGCAACCCAAAGGCAGGATCTAGGAGCTTCATCTAGGTCTTTCACTTCAGTGCAGGGGCCCAAGCATTTGGGCTATCTTCTGCTGCTTTCCCAGGCACACTAGCAGGGAGCTGGATTGAAATGGAGCAGCTGGGTGCCCATATGGGATGCTGGTGCCACAGGAGACAACATTACCTACTAAGCCACAGCGCTGGCCCCAGAACATATATTCTAATGTACAGTTTGAGACCATTGAGAACGTAATTTTGAAACTGCATCATAATTAAGATAAAAAGCATTTTCACCTCCACAAAAACTCTTTTATGCATGCTTGCAATAAAACCTTATCACCACTCCTGTCCACAGGAAAGCAATAATCTGCACTCATCACTACAAGCTAGTTTTGCCTATCTTAGAATGTCATACAAATAAAATCATACAGTCTATAGTCTTATTTATCTGCCTTTTTTTATTTAAAGACATTGTATTATTCTGATAGTTGTCTAAATTCTTGTTTCTTTAAGTACTTCATTTCTTGTTGTTTCTCTGTATTCCATTGTAGAGATGAAATAATTTGTATATGTTCTTGTCATTATGTCATATGTATTTTCTCTCTCAAGTGCTCATTTCAATATTTTGCTCTTGGGGTTAGTGTGGGGCAGTGGGTTAGGCTGTCACTTGGACCACCTCCATCCCATATTGGGTGCCTGAGATGGAGTCCCGCCTCTGGGGATGGCTCAAGAACAGGATTGCCTGCCACCCATATAGGAGACCTGTATGAAGCTGTTGGCTCCTGGCTTGGGCTTGGCCCTGCCTCAGCATTTGCAGGTATTTGAGGAGTCAATAGTGAATGGAAGATCTCTCTTTCTCCTTCAAATAAATAAAATGACTAAGTTGACATTTAAAAATGTATTTTGCTCTTGTTGCTTGATTGTCTTTTAAAAAAAAAAAGATTTATTTACTTATTTATTTGAAAGTCAGAGTTACACTGAGAGAGCAGGAGAGGCAGAGAAAGAGAGCACTTCCATCCGCTGGTTCACTCCCCCCAACTGGCCGCAATGGCCAGAGCTGCACCAATCCTAAGCCAGGAGCCAGGAACTTCTTCCAGGTCTCCCATGCAGGTACAGTGACCCAAGGACTTGGGTCATTCTCTATTGCTTTCCCAGGCCATAGCAGAGAGCTGGATGGGAAGGGGAGCAGCCAGAACTCAAACCGGCGCCCATCTGGGGTGTCAGCACTGCAGGCAGTGACTTTTCTGGCTACACAACACCACTGGCCCCTTAATTGTCTTTTTATCATATTGTAAGAATACTTCATTCACAAAAATAAAAAATCATAAAAATACACAAAATCTCTCACTACTTCTGGTCTTTTTTATTTACATGACTCAAGAAATTTCTCCCTATGCAAAAACCAGTATGGTCTGAGATTTTGTCTTGAAGAAATAATCCTGGATAGTGCCTGGTGAGCTTAAGTATATCTATTAACTCCTTTCCTGGTGTCAAGATGTCAACTCAACAAAAATATCTGTAGCTAGTTTGGACCCCAAGTTCAAAGCAGTGGAGTAGTTGGTTCCAGACCTCAAAGCAATTACAATGTTGATTCTTATTTTCTTCCTAGAAGTATGTGGTATATTTTTCCCTATAATATTCATCTATCATTGTTTATGGATTTGATATCTTTTTCTAAATCATTTCACAATTTTCTTTGTCAATTTAGATGTGTGTTTTGATTCTCAACTCACTTGGGAATTCTGTTGGCAAAACATATTTCCTCACACTTAGTAGGTATGAAAAAAATCTGAGCACTCTAAATTATAAGACACTAATCAATTTTTCCTGTAAACATTTTGGGAATCAGTTTCCTCTCCTATGCATTAAAACAATCAAAAACAAGCCCTTTCTTTATCCCTAAAATCTGTATTTATCCCTTCTTATTATTTATTTAGTGCAGACATACCATTTATTTCTTGAATTATTCATTATTTTTGCTTTGTTTATCTGCTTTTGAAGAGGTGAAATTTTTAAGCACTTCTAAGACATACTCTACATTGTAATCAGTAATGCTTTCAAAAAATCTGTTCCATTTGTTTGTTTTCTTATTTATTTATTTACTATGTACTGGAAATCTGTTTTGCTTTGTGATTGTTAAAATGAAAAACAAAGAGCCTATGGTTCTTCTTTTATAAGTAGTATAGACAAACTTAAGAAAAATAATAAGGAATAAAAGAAACAATCATCAATTTATATGGGAAAGCATAAATGATAGTGAGTATTTGATCTGAGCCTTGAAGGAGGAGTAGAAATTTGTTTATTTATTGTGTCTCCTTTGTTTTTGGTTGGAGCTAGGTTGAGGAATACTTTGAATTATTTCCTGTGGGCCATGGGAGAGAGAGTTGGCCATTATTTTTATTTTTAAAAGATAATGTTAGTGCTTTAGAGTCTGCTTGCAACAAGAAAGTCTCTATCACTTTGCTATTTCCTCTGTGATTATACTGATTATTTGGCATAGAAGCAAGAAAAGTTGCCATTGGAAAAATTTCAGCTTCTTTTTTAGGGTGGGACAGAAAAACATCATAAATCAGGTCTCTTTATTCTGTAGAGACTTACTTAACAGATCCCTTAGGCAAATATAAATCAAATAGGCACCTTAATAACCTAGAAAAGTAGAACTGTGGCATGTGGAGAATGTGGAAAAATGTGCACAAAGATTTAAGGGTCCCTGGAGGGAAAAGGATTAATATATCAAATCCTTTCTTAGGGGTTCAAAGCTATCTCTGTTTTACTTGTGAATTGACTGAGTGCCACAAAGACCTACTGACTGAGGAAGGATCTGACAGGGAAGTACCAAATGGAAAGGGAAAGATCTTACTGCCATGCTAGACCAAACAGTAAACTTAAATAAAAATGAGAATGGGCCTGTGACTGAAAACCTCTCCTTATCCAACCTTGGACATCTTTCAATGAAAAGAATGTTCATGAGTGTGAACCCAGCACAACAAAGCTATCTTTTCTGTGATCCATCATGATGAATTCAACAGTGTAGCACCAGCCCAAAATTATATCTCTTGGCAGTAAAAGGAGCAAGGTAGTCAAAAAATTAGCACCTGCTTGTGGCCAGATCTGATGTTCTTGAGTTCTTAACCTAGAAGCAGTTCTGGCTGCTCTATACTGAGTAATTCCCCTGGATTTTTTTTTTTTTTAACTGTCAGAAGACTCAAAATTTTTTCTTGTGTTTGCTAAGATTACCATTACCATAACAAAGTCCATTGACTGCATGTCTTAAACAATAGGGATTTATTTTCTCTCAGTTCTAGGAGCTGGAAGACTGGGATCAGACTTTACTCTGCAGCCTCTCTCCTTCACTGGTAGATAACCACCTGCTCCCTGTAGGTTCCACAAACCCATTGAGTGAGAAGTGACCTGAGGGGTAGATTCCAAGAAGGAAGGGAAAACACAAGCGGCATGGTATGTATTCTCATCTCCTCTCCCTATAAGGACATAAGTCATACTGGATTAAGGCTCATTCTAATGAATTCATTTCAACTTCATTATAAATGAGAGCCTATCTCTAAATACCATCTCACTTTGAGATAGTAGGGGTTAGGAATTCAAAAATTGAATTTTGGATGGGGAGAAAAAAATTAGCCCATAGCTAGCACTATGTTGCACAAATGAAGATTTTGGGGATTTAAACACTGAAAAGATATAGACCTTACTATACATAAAGGTGATATTATTGTCAAATCTTAACCCATCACCAGTTGCATCAAATCTGATGCTATGCCAACTTCCTACAGATAAAGAGTAATAAGTAGAGCAGACACCGTTGATGGTCCCTATGCACCCCTCTGCATTTCCACCCATGTCTGTCCCTCCACAGAAGTTATCAGCGTTTATTCTACAAATGTTGCTATAAACGTTTTTTATTCTTGTCTTATACTTTTGCCTGCGTCCCAAGCTGACAAAGTAAATCACACCATTTACAGGTGCTTAGCAGTGTTATATGAATGTCAGCTTCAAAATGAAGTGCACATCCCTCATATGACATATTCCTTGATTATCTTCCCTTACCGGCCTTTCTAGTTCCACTTGCTGCCCTGGTCTTTCGCAATAGTGATCTGTGTGTGTCATTTGAACTCACACATCTCTTTTCCCTCCCAGGTGCTCCTCTCTTTGCCTACAATGGCCTTGCCTTCTACCATCTGGCTTGTGATCCCTCATTTATATTCATGCATCATTGAATAATGCCTCTGATACAACCCACCCTATATCACATTAAAATTATAGTTTATATTTGCTGTTTTACACAAAGGATCCAGAATACCTTACATATCAAGTATGAACCTTTGAGGATTCAGTGTCTAGAGCTTGGCATATAGAATGATATTAGCTCAAGTTAGTTTTATAAGATGAATGATTAATGTGTGGATTATTGGATTGGTGAAAACACTGCTTGGCCACACATGCTTATCCCATGAAATTGAGAAAAAATTGCTATTGAATGACTCTGAAAATGATATATTTCTGAGCCCTGTTTCAGGCACAGAAGCAACATGTAGATAAGGGGAAGGTGTGTGTTTTCTGAAAACTATTTCTCCTACTGAGACTTTTGTGATGCCTCTGCCTTTCTTCTGCAGCTGACAGGCTCCAGGGCACATGAGCACAGCCTTCAGTGGACACCTGACAGCTCTGGCTCTCCCTGATGCTGCAGGAAGTTATTACAAGCCACAGGGTGCCAGGGGCTTTCATTCTTTCCTATTGAATGTGGGGGAACTGGGCTCTGAAAGCCAAAACCACAAAACCCCTAACTCAAGGAAAGAAGGGATGCTTTAGGGAGATATGAGATAAACCCCTTCATACAAACTGAAAGGTCAAGCCAGCTTGTCAAATTTTTAAGTCCATTTCATTATACACCTTCTCAAAATCTGTGATTAACTAAACTCTCTCTTCTCACAGGAAAAAAAGTTGTCTCTAACAAAGAAAGCAGAAGCCAATTTTTCCCTAGGCAAAAATATTCTCCCAGTTATAGCTAGCTCAGCTTAGGAGATAGCCCCCAGATATCTCCCCCACTAACTTGGGCACCAGTTTCTTTGCACAGCCTTTCTCCAGTACCACCTCCCAGTTTTAATTGCTTCCCTGGGATGTGTTTAGAAGCTGTGCTGGGAGAAGTCTGGCAGCATTTCAGTTGACTCCTGGGGGCTGTCTTCCTGTGCTCATTCTCTCTGGCACTGTCTGCCTCCAGGTCTCTTCAAGGACCCCAACTCAGTCATGCCAGAGGATGGCATCCTGGGACACTCTCCCTGCTGGATGATAAAATGGGTGGCAAATTCCTAGGCACAGTGCCTGAGGGAGTCAGGGAGAGTGCAATGGAGACTGGCAATTCCTAGGTAGATCTACAGCAGCTCTGTGGTCCCAGCAAGTGGACAGAAGCTGTCCAAATTGGCAGACCTGAGGGACTGAGGGTTGCCTACAGCATTACCTCTGGAGATAAAGCTGGAGGAAAGCACTGAACCCACTGGTAAGCTTTGCCTGGGAGGAAGCAAGCACTCAGAAAACTAAAACACTGATTTAGCCGTCTTCTGCGGCTCTCGGAATGTTTGACACAGAGCTCAAGACTTAGCAAACGTTCAGTAGTTGGCACTTGACTTGGCTCAGACACTAATAACAGAAATGTCTTTACAAAGAGTAATCTGAGAAAATTCAAATTGTTAAAGCCATAGCTGAAGGGCTGGCATTGTGTTGTAGTGTGTTGAGCCTCCACTTGCAATGCCAGCGTTCCACATCAGAAGGGAATGCCTGGGAATGCAGTGAATGATAACCACCTGTATGGGCCCCTGCCACCCATGTGAGAAACTAGGATGGAGTTTTTGGCTCCTGGCTTATGTTTGGCCCAGTCTTGACTGGGAGCTGAAGAGCAGATGAAAAATTTTCCTCTCTCTCCGTATCTCTGTGTGTGTTTTTGTCTGAGTATGTATGTCTGTCTGTCTCTGTCTTTCTATCACTCTGCTTTTTAAATAAACAAATAAATAAAATAATTACATTCTAATAAGGAAAAGAAGGTAGTGGTGTGACAAGAGCCCCCCTACTTTAAATAAAGCAACACCTAAGTTTGCAGATATCAACATGCACTTGACACCCATGTTACATATACAATTTAAATAAAAGACCCCTTTTCTCACACACACACACATACTGGGATATACGTTATTTCTTTTTAAATGCTGACTAGCTCTAAAGAGATTAGAAATAATAGAAGGACCAACTCTCTGAGATATTTCGACCCTTCAATGAACATTGTCCCGGGCTTGTTTCAACCCTTCCATGTGATCATGACCATTTTCTCAAATAGAGGACACTGATCCCAGCTGAGTCATTATTTATCCCATCTTATTCTGTATGGTCAGTGGGATCCAGCAAAGTGGTAGGTAGAGGAAGGTGCTAATTTAGTGTTTCTGGAAAGGAAAGAAATAAGGGGCAGAGACAATGACAGGAAGGAGGCAGAGAAAGTGATAGGGAGGAAGAGTAGATAAGGGATATTTTAAGAGTTTCCAGAATTATAAAGAAGTTCACTCTTTAGGCCAAAATATAGGTTAATTTATTTTTTTCTTTGTGATGAATACAAAGGTTCAAGGACCACAAGCTGAAAAGTAGTCAATTATTTCTGTCCGCAACTCTTATTCTCCCATCATATCCAATAGTCAAACAGTATTTAGATGTATTCTGCCCTGCTTTTTACAACCTTCTGGCTAAAGTTGGCTATGTTCAAATTAAAAAAAATTTTTCTGGACCTAGAAACAAAGGAGCAGAAATCTCAAACAAAGTCTTTAAATAGACCATTCAAATATGTTTTTCAGTCATTTCCAAAGTAGCTGTGCAGATAGTTAAAGGATTGGAGCACTGAACTTGAACCACTTTAGTTAATGACAATCATCTATCCCTGGTGTACACATATTTCTTCTCTATAGATAGGAAAAACTGTGACATGGTCAGTGCTAGCAAGTACTGTACCACTGATATTTTCCAGTCATAATTTCCCCAAAACAAGTAAGAAAGAAGAAAGCCAGCATGGGAACTCATAAGTCCACAATTATAATATCTTTTTGTTTCACTAATTTTGAAGACATGAGAGAACCCCTACTTATCTAAGACTCCAACATCATTATATAAGCCCCTTCTTCCTGCCTCTGTGCCTCTGGGTCATGAGTGCTCAACTGTGCTCCCCCTCCCCCAACATGCCTACACATGCACTTTTTCCTAGAATATGAAGGAAAGAAATATATTGTATAATTCTTGAACAGTGAATTTTATTTTCAAGGATACAAAGGTTTGAAATGAAGAAAAATGTGACAGAATATTTTTGTATGCAGTTTATTTGTTTTCCTAGAATTCACTTTCCTTGCCAATCTCTCATTTCTCATCTACTTCCTTAGCAACATTTTTTAAAAATCCTTTTTTTAAAGATTTATTTTATTTATTTGAAAGTCAGAGTTACAGAGAGAGGTAGAGATAGAGAGATACAGGTTTTCCATCCACTGGTTCACTCCCCAGATGGCTGCAATGGCCAAAGCTGTGCCGATCTGAAGCCAGGAGCCAGGAACTTCTTCTGGGTCTCCCACGTGGGTGCAGGGGCCCAAGGACTTGGGCCATCTTCTACTGTTTTCCCAGGTCATAGCAGAGAGCTGGATTGGAAGTGGAGTAGCTGGGACTAGAACCGGCGCCCATATGGGATGCTGGCACTGCAGGCCAGTACTTTAACCCGCTGCACCACAGCACCGGCCCCTCCTTAGCAATTTAAGAACAGTCTTCTATGGTTAGAGTGCAGTTTGCAGACATGACTCTTTGAAAATTATACAATAATCTCTGAACTACACATACATGAATCTGATTTTAATCAGCAATCTCAAATCTCTGACAACGGAGTCAATAGGTACACCACCACCTATGTTATAGACTGGATCTTAGTGGAGCACAAGTATAAGGGAAGGCTTTGAGAGCTGAACTGACATGGGAACCAAATGCAATATCATAGGAGATGACATTAAATTTACATTTTAACCTAACAAAAAAACAAACACGAGTGTTTTACCTGGTATTTAAGCAGTATGCAATTCAAAATTAGTCAGAAGAAACACCTCAAATCACATGGGAAAAGACAATCAGTCGATGCCAAGATCAAGATGACACTGATGTGGTGAATACCTGACAAAATCTTGAAAGTGACTACTGAAATTTTACTGCACGAAGTAATTTTTGGCACTCTTAAAAAAATAGGAAGTTAAAACAAATAACTGAAAGACGTAAGGAATACTGAAATAGGGGCCATCATTTTGGCACAAGCTCAGCTGTCTCCTGCCACGACAGCATCCCATATCTGGTACTTTTTCAAGTCCTGGCTGCTCCAATTCTATTCCAGCTCCTTGCTAATGTGCATGAAAAGGAAGCCGAAGATGACCCAAGTTCTTGGGTCCCTGACACCCTGACACCCAGGTGGGAGACCCATTGGAATTCCAGGCTCCTGGCTTCAGTCTCGACCAGCTCTGGACATTTTGGCCATTTGGGGAATGAACTAGCAAATAGAAGATTCTCTCTCTCTCTCTCTCTCTCTCTCTCTCTCTCTCTCTCTCTCCCCCTCCCTCTCTCTCCCTCCCTCCCTCTCCCTCTCCCTCTCTCTCTCAATCAAATAAATAAATAACATTTTTTAAAAAGGAGGACTCAAGTGGACATCTGGTATCTAAAAATGCAAATACTAATATAAAGAACTCACTGGTTAGGTTTAATGATGGAACCGAGATGAATGGAGAAAATTTCAGGAAACTTGTGTACATATGCATTGAAATTATCCAGTCTGAACAGTGAGATTGGAAAAAAAAACTCTCAGACCAGTAGGAAATAAACGAAGTCTAGTATTTGTGCTGTTAGAGTGACCAGAAAATGTCAGAAAGTCTTTGGTACTAAGAAAAAAATGTTGAAGAAATAAAGGCTGAAATTTTTCCAAATTACACAGTGTACAGTTCTATGAATTTTAATGCATGTACTGAATTATATAACCACCATTAAAAATGAGTGACAACAGAGCCAGATTTCAATTCTAGGTATTTTTTTATTCAAAAGTTATTTAAGGCCTGTTCATATGCTTCCCTAGGTCTGCATTTGAATCTTACCAGACAGATATTTTTTGTTTTTAAATGTCAAGTGTGTTATTTGGCTCCATAATTTCCTCTATTCCCAAAAGTTTTTGTCACTGAACTATACATGTGACATGCTAAGTTCCTGTAAATTTCCCCCAAAGTCATATTTTTTAGTAGATGAAAACCTCCAGTGACCTAGAAGAAATTGAGGCCATCTTTCAAAATAAGCATGGAGTTTTTCAGTTTGTAGGGTCTCTTTTCTACTGATTATTTGGCTGAAAAGAAATAGTGGGACAGAGGTTAATGTGAATTTTATATAACTCTCATTACTTCTTCAAAGGACTGGAGAAAAAATTACAAATGTGTGTATCTATATCTATCTATCTATCTATCTATCTATCTATCTATATATATATACTGTGCATATATATGTATGTGATATATATATATATATATATACACACACATAATCTATTCCTGTCCTTCAAAGACCATCAAACAAACTGGAAAGTCATCAGAAAGTTGTGTATTCAGTGACAAAGATGCACTTATAAAAAACAGTAGGAGTTTCACTTACAAATAGGGAAAAAAAGTTAAAATCAAATGCTATCTAGAAGTTACAGCCATGAGATCAAGGTGGAGAATTTAAATTAGTTTTATCAAAAGTCTTAACTACATAGAGGTTTGCCAAGAACAAATAATCACTTTAGTTTTCATCAAGGTGCACTATTAGAGAAGAGGATTTAAGCATTTTCTTTCCACAAAGCTACTGGTAAGAACAATACACACACACACACACACACAGAGACAGAGAGAGAGAGAGAGAGAGAGAGAGAGACAGAGACAGAGAGAGAGAAACACAAAGCTGAGGAAGGGATGCATTGTAATTTATGTCATTCAATAAAAATTATCATATGATAGAGAATAAAGAGGATATAGAATAAAGAGCACCAACTCAAAAATCAGAATTCTTTACAAATCTCACATCAACTGGTAAGTCACTAAACCTGTCTTCATCTCACTTTCATAAACATCAAGAATGAACATACCATGCCTGCATTATATGACTATGGTATGGACAAATGCATTTAAAACACATACCCATGTTTCCTGCACATGGAGTAATTGTCCTCTCATTTAAAGGATTTCCATCTTAATTTTTAGTTGTGATGCTTGAAGAACCAGGTTAAGATGAACTCAGGGCTCTTTGAGTTGGTCACATATCTGTGTAACTTTCTGCAGCCTTGAGCTTTATGTGTTACATGGAGAAATGTGAGCCTAACATTGTGGTAGAGTGGGTTAAGTAGCCACCTGCGAAAACAGCATCCCATATGGATGCCAGTTCAAGTCCCAAATGTTCCACTTCCAATCCAGTTCCCTGTTAATGTGCCTGGGAAAGCAGTGGAAGATGACTGAAGTCCTTGAACACCATCACCCACATGGGAGAGCTGGAAGAAGCTCCAGGCTCCTGGCTTTGGCCTGGCCCAGCCTTGGCAATTGCAGCCATCGCAGCAGTTTGAGGAGTGAACCAGCGGATGGAAGATCCCTATCTCTGTGTCTTTTCCTCTCTCTGTAACTCTACCTTTCAGGTATTTAAGATTAATCTTTAAAATGGAAACATGAAACATAATACTTCATTCAAACTCCTAGCTTTCAAACACCCTAGTGAAGCAATTAGATAACCTAGAGCATCAGTGTTAATTGTAGAATAAAGCAAAAGGGGATGTTAAATATTATCTACAAGTGTTCCAAACTTGATATTAATACTAAAATCCCCATGGAAAAGTCAACTCAGCTAGGATTTACTGAGCATCTATTGGACATGACATGATATCTGGCATCTATGTTAAGCATATCAGTGGAGACGGAAGCATCACTGGACATTCCAGTTGTGGGTGATCCTGTGCCTGGCTGGGAGACTGCCTGCCTAGCCCATTCAGGAGGTTAAGAGGGCATGGCACACCTTGCCTCCCGGGACCCTGGTCAGGGGGTTCAGCACACTGAGCCACACATGACCTTAATGCTGGCAGGTGGCAGGAGACACAGGCCCCACCCCCGATTCCTGTTGAAGGGCCTTGTAATTGCCAGTTAGGTAAACGTTCCCGGGTGTGGCCCAGGCCATAAGGCTATGTAGGCTACATGACCTTCAAGCTGATTGAGGGCACCAGTATCTGCTTTATTCTAGAATTAATGTTGCCACCATGAACTAGCTACTCCTCCTTGCCTACCCTTTAAAAGTCTGTGCCTAACTGTTAATAAATGGACAAGTTCACCAAAACTTTTCTCTGGTGCTTCTTGTCAAAGAACGTGGTCACCCCACCATCCCAACAGTGTGAGAAATCCAGTAATGAAAATATATGCAAAAATGTCAGGAATATTAATGAAGTTATTAAGTTTGCTCAGGATAAACAAAAAGAAAAGTGGAGTCTTAACACAAAGATATACAGGGTTTTGCAGATAGTAGGTGGGAACAGATTTTTCCAGAAAATAAGAATAATGTATACTTGGACAGAACTAAGTAATTACATTATGTTATCAAGAGATCTCCTTAAGCGTACCCTAGTCCCAGAACAAACACTTGGGCAAGAATCATTTTTTTCTGAAGTCAGGATTATCTGGTTCTAAATTTCACCAAGGTGGTATATTATAGGGAATAATGTGTAGACAAAATTCCTATGCTTATTGCTGGATTCTGGATGAACCACTCTGAACATTGATTTCCTTGTCTATGAGATGGTTAAAGATCAACACAATTTCACATGGCTGTTGTGAGGATTTACTTATATGAAAATATTCTTTAAACTGTAAACCTTTATGGATGTTAATCATCATTATAGATGTTATTTTAAATATGATAATTTATAAATCATCAATTTAGATCAATCTTAAATAACAATATTTATAAAGCAATAGTTACACAGTTCCCTGGAATATGTTAGTATGCAACATATGTCTACTACTAAAATGTTCTAGAAGCTGATATAAGTATGAAAAGACTAAAGATTATTGAATCATTTCCAGAATGTTTAGTGACTAAGAAGAGAAAAGCAATTATCTTATGGTTTTCAATCTTCAAAATATGGGGTAAAAATTCCAGTACAAAAGAGGTATTATGATAGAAAATGCAAAAAAGATTAAGAGAGTGAATAAGTGGTTTACTTTAAAAAAATTAAAGTTTGGATTGACATACACCACAAATTGTAGGGGTGGGTGGAAATGGGCCAAAGGATTATGAATGATAAGAGGTAAAAATCCTTCACCTTCCCAAGAAGAATGAAGAAAAGTGAAAGCTTAACAAGGTAGAACATCTTCAGCATGAGGAATTCAACATTTAGACTACAAGAGCTCTGAGCAGGAAGCTCCAGAAGTTCAGAAAGAAGTTAATTCATCGTGACAATTGAAGGAGTTCCTGATGAGAGTGCAAAACTTTTTTGTTTTGTTTTCCTAGTGACAGCCCCCATCCTGCTGCATAGGTAACACATTAGAACTCTTGTTATAGGCCGGCGCCGCGGCTCACTAGGCTAATCCTCAGCCTTGCGGCGCAGGCACACCGGGTTCTAGTCCCGGTCGGGGCACCGATCCTGTCCCGGTTGCCCCTCTTCCAGGCCAGCTCTCTGCTGTGGCCAGGGAGTGCAGTGGAGGATGGCCCAAGTGCTTGGGCCCTGCACCCCATGGGAGACCAGGAGAAGCACCTGGCTCCTGCCACTGCGGCGGCCATTGGAGGGTGAACCAACGGCAAAAGGAACACCTTTCTCTCTGTCTCTCTCTCTCACTGTCCACTCTGCCTGTCAAAAAAAAAAAAAAAAAGAACTCTTGTTATTTTCTTTTCTGTGTGTGTATGTGTGTGTGTATGGGGTTGGGCAGCTTTTATGTAATAATTTTCTTTAAGAATATTTCCAAGTATATTCTTGGTTCTCTTATAGATTATGATTCCCCTGCAAACACTTACAAATCAACTGATTAAAAAAGATGATCAAGGACAACTAAAATATTTTATTAGTTGATAAATCAAGTCTTTGCTCCATTTGCCAATCAACCCTAGTTTATTTCAGGCTAGGTGCTATTGACACACAAGAGTGACTGAGAAAGTCATACCCTCTGTCTTCAGGATGCTCACAGAGGAGCTAGGGAAGTTACCAGCTGGGGAGGCAATTCCAGGAATGTTAATAGCTGCTCTGTTAGGAAATGTAGGATATTTTAAGGATTATGTGGCAGAAATTTTGTGTTTGATTTGAAGCGAGAGTCGGTCAGCGTGAGGATTCTCAGGGAAATTTTCTTTAACTAAATACATTTCTAAATGGTGGATATGATTTTTTCATTCAAAATATTTGATGAACATGGTTTTAGTCAGCTTCTCATCCCTGTAATGAAATACCTAAGATACTTATGAAGGAAAGAGAGGTCCATTTTTGCTCACAATCTCAGAGGTTCACAGCCGAAGATCAGCAGACTCCACTGGCTCAGCATCTGGTAATGGTGTTCTTGTTGGCCATGTCCTGTTGTAGCACAGAATTGCACATGGCAAGAGGGAGCACATGTCTCTGTCTGTCCTTAGAAAGGCACAATGATGTCAACCATAGGACCCCACCGTAATAACCTAACCCAATCTAATTACTTCCTCAAAAGCCTTGCATCCAAACATCATATTGGAACAACCGGATTTTAGAGAATTTCTTGTTAGCAGGAGATGAAAACAATAGGTTAGGGAATTACTTTAAAAAAAGATTTATTCATCTATTCAAAAGGCAAAATTACAGAAAGGGAGAGACAGAGGCAGAAAGAGTGAAGTCTTCTATCTTCTGGTTCACTCCCAAATGGTCTCAATGGCCAGAGCTGGGCCATTCCAAAGCTAGGAGCCTGGAGCTTCTTCTGCATCTCCCACCTTGCAGCAAGGGTCCAACCTTTGGGCCATCTTCTACTTCTTTCTTAGGCACATTAGCAGGGAGCTAGATCAGAAGCAGAGCAGCTGGGACTCGAACCAGCGCCAATATGTGATGCTGGTGCTGCAGATGGCAGCTTAACTTGCTATGCCACAGCAGCAGCCTGAGGGAATTCCTTGGAGCATCCTCTCAAATGAAAAATATTGCTTAGCAAATTTCTTCCTCTGCCAGAAGTGCTCACCTTCAATGCCAGGTCCAATAAATTTGCAAGTGAATGGTCATATATTTTGGCAGCCAAAATAAAGAAGGCAATGTGAATGTTTACATGATTCAGGGTATAATAGAAAAAGGCAAACAAAAGGCATTAGGGAAGGACAATTATCTCTGGTATTAAAACCAAAGAATTATTTCTCTGGGGCCTAACACAGAGGACACTGTTTAATTTAATTAACAATGCCTGCAAGAGCATCCTTGCTGTAAATACAGCATACAGCGAAAAGGCCATAACCATAAAATCTCGAAACATTCCTGCTGGTCATTTGCAATCTACAGACAGATTTTGTAGCACCTAGAGGAAGAAATGGACAGCATAATCTTCAGACAACTGTTCACAAATATTGTTTTCTGGGAGTCATTTGATATGTACCAAGCATCTGTGTCTGACTGAGCTGCATACCAGCAATATTGCTTCGTGATTAAGGATCCAGGTTCTGGAGTCAAATGGACATAACTGCTATTAATTCTGTGACCTTGGGAAAATCACTTAACCTCTCTAAGCTTCAATTTTCTGCTCTATAGAATGGTAATAACATTAGGATTTATATCATAGGTGTTGTGAGCATAAAATGAGAAAAGGTGTGGAAGTACTTAGCTTAGTGTGAGGGACATGCTAAAACAAGTAGTAAATATTAGTTATTATCATAGATTTTTAAAGGGAAATAACTAAGTAGTTATTTCATTCAATTCATTGTGGTTATACTTCACTCTGGCTTGAAATCTGCATACATCTCCTACAAGGGGTTTCCTTCAGTTCTTCTGCTATACCTCGAGGGATGGAGTCCACTTTGATTCCAGATTGATAACTCTTTTTGTGTAAGGTGACTGGCCTCACTCCTTAGAGAAGGCGTTATCCTCCAGGAGTGCTTCTAAAATCGTTATGACTCATGCAACTTAAAGACCACCACACATGCCTCATGTCTGTTGCAGGAGCTGAGACTGCCCAGAGGACTTCCCTCGAGAATCAGATTCACATGTTACCCAAGTGCTTCTTGGATTCTGTTTCAGGATATCGGTGTAACTATTCAGTAATCACTGTGTTTTGTCCTGTACCTGTTATAATAAACAAGACCATATCTGCTTGCACAGCCTCAGGATAGCTCCCCAACCCTGAGCTCCTGGGGCTCCTATCTATCAGACCCTTCAACAAGGAGTGTCAACAATCTTAGTATCCCAAGATCCTAGTCTAGCTCCTTTTCAGCCCTGGGCTAAGGCTGAAGATGGATCTGTTAGCTGCAGTGGGTGCAGACATGCTTGTCCACCTACTGTGTGTTTTTCATAATTTTCTGAGGGCTCTCAATTCTCTGGATGCTCACAGAAGTCTCTGGCCTCACCCAACAATCTTGGTAAAAGTAAGCCTTTGCGATTCTATGAAATCGATTAAGCAAACATTCAATTTTACTGAGCTCAGAAAGTAAATGCAATTGACATCTCTGTTAGTGCTTGGGCATGCTTCAGTTTTTCTTAATGTGGTTTGTGTTTGGGAGACAAAAGTGGCTCAGGGTGGCTAGAAATAGGAGAAGGCACAGATTTATTTTTGCTTTTACTTTGTAGGCACAGTTTCGGTCAGGCCCTATCCCTCAGTATCTCCAGAGAACAGTGTGAATCTTATTAAAATCCATGATCCTTTGGTCTAATGAAGACAAGAATCCCTGCTTTCATCTACTTCTGTGTGTCTAGATTCTTGTAATATATTATGTCTGACAGAACTTTGGGAGTACAAGGAAAATCCATATATATTTGAGTACCTTCTAGGGATCAAGCAGTGAACTATTGTATGATTATTTGATTTAATTCTAAAAATAAAGGAAGAAATAGCTTTATTTTATACAGGTGAAAACTGAGATATAGAAAACTCAAGACATTGCTCAAGATCACAAAGCAAGTGAACAATTGTGTTAAGGGTAGAATTTCAGCATGACTTCAGATCCACAGTTTCCCCTATGCTAGAGTTATTGAGTCTCATCACTACTAACAGATCAGATCAGATGATTCATTGTTGTTTCTATATGTCACACATATTAGCATGTTTCACAGTATCCCTGATCTATTCCAACCATATGTCAGCACCATTTCCAAGTTGTGACAGGTAAAATTTTCATCAGATGTTTCCAAAAGCCCCTCCATTAAAAATTACTGCTCTCTGCCAGACTGGTGGGAATCATCTCTCAGATTACTAAAGTAGTCAATCATTCTGAAAAATTATGGGAATATCGAATTGTTTAAGACAATATGTTAGAGACAGTGTTGATGCAAAGGTATATGAAACAGTCTACCTTTAGAAACTTGCTTAATGAATGAGCTGACATTGTGGTGCAGCTCATTAAGCCATCACCTATTACTCCAGCGTCCTATTTGAGCACTAGTTCAAGTCCCAGCTGCCCCACTTCTGACCAATTCCCTGCTAATGACCCAGGGAAAACAGCAGAAGATGGCCCAAGTTCTTGGGCACCAATGTGGGAGATCTCAATAGAGTTCCAGGTTTTTGGCTTCATGCTGGCCCAGCCCCCACCATTATAGCCATTTGGGGGGAAGAACCAGCAGGTGGACGATCTTGTTCCCTTTCTTTATCTAACCTTCTCTTTGTGTAACTGAGCCTTTCAACTAACTAACTAACTAAATAAATATTTAAAAAATAGAAACATAATAAAAAGACTGCAGTGAGGAAAAAGACATTGAGATTACTTGTAGGGACAATAATTTACTTTATCAAGGTAGATAACTATTAAAGAACTATTGTCAGTACACTGATCTGACCAACATTGTGAATCCTTTATAATGATGTGATGATAATGTGACTAGTAATCATCACAGTTTTGAAAACAATATTTTTAAAGATTTTTATTTATTTATTTGAGAGGTAGAGCTACAGGCAAAGAGATGGGGAGACAGAAAAAGAGGTGTTCCACCCTCTGGTTGGCTCCCAAAATGGCCTTATTGACCAGAGCTGAGCCAATCCAAAGCCAGAAGCCAGGAGCTTCTTCCAGGTCTCTCACGCTGATGCAAGGACCCAAGCATTTGGGCCATCCTCCACTGCTTTCCCAGGCCATTAGCAGAAAGCTGGATTGGAACAGTAACAGCCAAGACATGAACTGGCACCCGTACGGGATGCCGATGCAGCAGGCAGAGGCTTAGCCTACTACCCCACATTGCCAGCCCCAACAAAAATGTTACAAGATTGACGCTATTTTTCTGATTTTACAAAGAGCAAATTGCATCTGAGAGAAATAGTCTTCCTAAAATGATATAGCTGTGAAGAGAAAAGGCCAAGATAGGCATTTATTTCTGTCTTGTTCCAACCAGTATTCAGGGTATAACAAATGGTGGATGGTCACATATGTTGCAAAAGACCCAAGAGTAAGCAGTTGGCAAAAGCCTCAGAAATAAAGTGAAATAGCAAATTAGGCATGAGTTTCAGTGCTGAGCGAAATGAGAAAATTAATCATACATATTTGGAAAAGGCCTCCCAGATGTCTGGAGACATTAGCCTGTTTATATATCATAAATGAGCACATCACTTTGTTTAATGATCATTTAAGAATCAAACTGCAGTATGCATTTGCCTCAAGAACAAAGGGTTTATTCTAACCAGTGACATATACTAGAGAATATTAAGAATATTGAGACATTGCAAAAAAAAAAAACAAAAAAAAAACAAAAAAAAAACAAAAAAAAAAAAAAACATGTCGTAACCTTAATTGTCCATAGGAAAAGAAACTCAAATGACATATATATTTTTCCCCATAGGCCCCAGAGAATTGCCTGGAATATGATTTAGAACTAGTATGAAACCTGATTTCCTCTTATGAGATCAGCTCGCAGCAGGCCAACAAGATGGGCCAATCTGCCTCTCTGGGAGCCCATATGACACCAAGCAGAGGTGTCACTAGCAGATTATATGATCAGGCCTATGTTGCCATTATCTTCAAATGGCTGCAAGTCTTTACTTGACTGTATGCAAGAAGACTTGGTTCAATCCACCCTGTAAACAAAGTCTTTTGTTCTCTTTAATGCAATCTTTGATTTTGCTATTCTGGAAATTATTTTTCATTTCAGACTGAAACCTCCTTGAAATTTTCAGATAAATAAGAGGTCTTCAAAATGTTCATGGAAAGTACATATTATGAAAATTCTATGTATGGATTTCAAAGACCTTTTACAACAAAATAAATTTATCATCTAACTGCATTCTCCATGAATTGTTTTCTTTTTTAAAGAAATTTACCAGAAGCCCCTCCCAATAACTTACATTTTCAAAAGATTTCTAAAAGGTTTATTTATTTAAAAGACAGGGTGGCAGAGAAGGGGGAAGAGAGAGAAAGGGAGAGATAGAGAAAGAGAGAAAAAGAAAGAGAGAGAGAGGGAGAGGTATCTTCCACCTACTGTGTCACTTCCCAAGTGCCTGCAAGAGCCAGGGCTAGGTAAGGATGAAGCCAGGAGTCTGAAACTTATTATGGGTCTCCTACATGGGTGGCAGGCACCCAAGTACTTGAGTCCTCATCTACTGCCTCCCAGGCACATTAGCAGGAAGCTGGATCAGAAGTGCAGAGTATCCAGGATTTTAACAAGGCACTCTCAAAAGCTTCCCAAGCAGTGTTTTAACCCACTGAGTCACAAAATCTGCCCCCATGAACTTTTTGAGGACATTTTTCCCTTTCTAAACATAACACATAAGGGGAGAGAAGTTAAATAAAAAAAAATTTGTAAGAATCAATTTGATAATAATATGCTAATTCTGAAGTTCTGTAACTTATCTAGTTTGTAATTATTTCTGTTTTGTAAGTCTCATTACTCTAGAAGCTCCATATGGAAGGTAACACTTAATAATTGGTAAACTTAAAGTAGCTGCTTAAAGTATTCTCCCTCCCCTTAATTAACCTGAATGATGCAAAAAAAAAAAAATGTGAAAGAAATATTAGACCACAAATCTAGAGACTACAGTTTTTAGTTCCAGGCTTCTGACAGACTATTTTTGTACTCTTCAGCAAGTCACTCAGCTTCTCTCTATCACATCCTCCTCAATTCACAACCCCATGCACAATCTATTCTCCCTAAGTCAACAGTAGTGTAAGCACCAGGTAGTCACTAAGTTTGATCAAATCATAGCTGTTGAACTTTATTGAAACTCGAATAACTTCAGTTTTCTCAACTGCTATCCAGTGAGAATAATAACTCGTACCTCATAGCATCGCCATATGGCTTAAATATTTTACATATAATATGTCCAACAAGTGTTCTGATAGCAGCAGCAGTGCCAATAGTATTATTGAAAAGTTTGTGGGTGGCAAACTTCCCATCTAGTATGAAGGGACGTCAAATCAGTGCTGGAAAATGGAATTAAAAGATAGGTTTGGGGTCCAGCACTTGGCCCATCAGTTAAGACGCTGGTTAGGACACCTGTAACCCTGTCGGAGACAAGCTCCAGCCAGTCCAGGGGCCCCAAGGTGTGAAAGGTGTTGGCACTCGAAGAAATGAGAGACACACTCACAGCAAGGCTGATGGAATACTCTGGCTCTAGAGCACCAGACTTTATTTTTATATCATAAGTCAGATAATGATTCTTTTTTTTTTCTTCACAATAACAAATCTGTTGTCCATTTTTTCTAATTACAATTTCTTTGATTTTCAAGGGCATATTCAGAGCATGGGTTACAATCACAGACAGGTGTGAGATAACGGGCTGCCCACACAAGCCAAGGCCTGGCATGCTGCTAACTATGTAGAAATTGGCTACACAAGCTAGAATTGTACCTTCCTTATCTAATCTTTACTAGAAGCCCCAAGGTCAAAGCAGACCCTTTTTAAAATGTATCCTCTCTTTGTAGTTCTTTCTGTAATTCTTTAATTTCTTTATTGTTCTTCTTTAGAGGTTCACTTAGATCTATTCTACAGTTTTGACATCCTAACCATTGTAGTATTTGTAGCATATATTGAATTGAAGCTTTATTAACATGTGTCTTTATTTTGGTGGGAAGTATATACCAGGGAGCCTGTTGCTTTTTAATTCTTTTCCACAAACAGCTCAACCTTGCATAAAGCACTAACCCTTTCTCCTACACTAACATTTGCTTTGATTAGAATTTTACAAAGTAATGGACATTTGGGGGATAATGAGACTAAGCGTTGTTCTTCCCTAAAATTAGGAATACAGCAATCATTAGGGGGACCACCAGGAAGCTCCGGCTTTGTTATGCAGAGTGTAGTTACCAACAAACCTAAAACCACCAAGAGACCCTCAGCTGTCTTTCTCAAGCCTTGCTGAGACAGACCTTCTGCTATGACCTTGTCAGCCAGCCGAAGTTGCCTTGGCCTCACCATCAGTGCTGAAGAGATGGAATTAAAAGATAGGTTTGGAGTCCAGCATTTGGCCCATCAGTTAAGATGCTGGTAGGACACCTGTAACCTGATTCAGAGTGCCTAGATTTGCTCCCAGCTCTGGCTCCTGATTCCAGCTTCCTGCTAATGCAAACTCTGGGAGGCAGTGATGATGGCTCAAATTGTTGGTTGCTGTCATCCATGTGGACTGTGTACCTGGCTCCTAGATTCAGCCACTGCGAGTATTTAGGCAGCAAACTGACAAATGGAAAAACCATCTCTCTCTCTCTCATTTCCATAATCTAAAATTTTTTAAATGTTTATTGTGGTGCAAAGATTTTTTTTTAGGAATCCATGCAAAATTTAAAATGAAACGCATTATCCACGAATTCTTTGAAGATTAAATTTTTCATTAATTTTAAATATATTTCCATTTAGACTCCTAGAACATCTGAAAACAGTACATTTTTCTTCAGGGTTTTTTTTTTTAGAGTTTGCATTATTATCATACCTGAAGTTTAGCATTCTAGGGAGAAGTAAGCTGTTAGTGGAGTCTCTGGGGTAGAAAATTTAAATTAATGATTATTAGTGATTCATTAATATCTCAGTGCTTCTGGTGAGGAGAGTGAGAGGAAATAGATAAGGAAATTAAGAGTGCATCAATTTCAATAATTTGTTGGAAATTCATTTATTGGAAAGAAATGCTTTGGAGAATGATGTAGATCTGTTATTTTTCCTTGATATCAATAATGTTGTTATGAGCACACATTTCTGAAAAAGTAACCAGAGATCGTCTTAGACTCTTTAAAGTACATTTCATTTTATTATTCAAAACTGTTTCTGGCTACTGGCTTCATGGAAAGGGAGGCTGACACCAAACTGCTATGCAGGGCCTTGAATGCAGATGTGCTGGATACCATCAGACCACCAGTCTACTGCCCTCCCGCCTTAGCGTGAAGTGTCCTTTCCTTGCCTTTTGATAGCACTAAAATTAACTCACTGAATTGATGGAGTGGCACAGATGGGCCTTCCAGGTCCTAATCACTGGACTCATGAAATCATTTATTCTTCAACAGACAGCATCTTCATGACCAGTATTATCTCAAAGGATTTTGTTTAGGGGGATTTCAGGTCCTGGGCAGTAAGTAGCTTCCACTTGCATATAGCCCCTGGCTGACTGAAGCCCACTTAGCCATGATAAAAATTCCCAGAAAAGCATGGCATCGCTAACTAATCAAAGGAAGGCCACAAGCAGCACCACTGACCAGCCAGGAGCTTGGACATGACCTGGCCTGTACTCCACAGCCCCAGCACTCATCTATGAGACACTTCAGCCCTAACCCCTCAGAGAGCCTGGCAATCAAGCTTCAGCTGTCTGACTCCTTGTTCTGTGCTCTGCAGGAAACATAACCTTCCTTCAACCACCCTGATATCAATGACTGGTTTTCTGCATGTCAGAGAAATCGACCCAGTTTTGGAGGTTCTATAATAACTTCTTTAACCAATTTTAGGGGTGTTCTATATCAAGACAACCAGACAGTTTTTACTTCTGGTGATAGTAAACAGTACACCCTGTGAAATACCCTGTACTAGTTTTCTATGCTGTATAAAAGAATTCTGCATCATAGTGGCTTAAAACAATGCATATTTCATTGTCTAACCACTTCTGGGATTCAGGATCACATGTGGCTTCGTTAAATCCTCTGCTCAGTTCCTCACAACACTATGATCCTAATGTCAACTGCATTGTATTTTTATCTGGAGGTTTTGATTTGGAAAGCATTCACTTCCAAGATCATTCAGATTGCTGACAAATTTATTTTCCTGTGGCCGTATGGATCAGCTTTTGAGTGGAGTTTGCCTTTGGGAACCTACAGGCTAGCTATAGCCAACTGGAAGCCACTTGTCATTTATTGCAACACAAACTTTCTCTACATGTGTGCTTAATTCACTCCAGTTGGTTACAAAACAGATTTGTACACAATGTCACCTGATTACACAAATGACTTCTCGTCACCTCTGTTACATTCTATTGATTTGAAGCAGATTACAAACCCTGCATATACTTAAGAGGTGAGAATTATTGGGGATCACTTTAGGGATTTTCCACTGTGTGTTCCTTCCAGAGAACTAGAACTTGATCAGTTCTCTAGATCTACAATTACCAATTACAGACATGCAGGTAACAGGAAAGCATATTAAAAAATGTAGGAAATATCACTATGTTCCTAAATCTGTATATACAAAATACATGACATTTGTATAACTTAAATAAAATTTAAAAAAATAAAATAAAAAAATGTTTTGCAAACAGCAAACTTTTGACTATTTAAGAAACTCTACAGAACCAATTGCCTTTTGTTCTCAATTAATTGCGCAGAGTAAAAGGAAAATGAAAGGTCGGAGAACAGTCTCAAGAGTCATATTAACCAGTTACAATGAATAGACTTCATTTAGATCTTGAATTAAACGAATGGAAAAACAATTCCACTTAATCGGGTATTTGATAAGATCAAGAAGAAGCTGCTTTTAAAATACATAGAATGTCTTTGGTTGTACTTTTTAAAGGATTGTTCTCTTCATGATGCATCTGGAAATACCTGTGGACAAATGAGCTTTTTTTTTTTTTTTTTTTTCTTTTTTTTTTCTTTTTTTTTTTTTAACTTTTATTTAATGAATATAAATTTCCAGTGTACAGCTTATGGATTACAATGGCTCCCCCCCCCATAACTTCCCTCCCACCCGCAACCCTCCCCTCTCCCGCTCCCTCTCCCCTTCCATTTGCATCAAGATTCATTTTCAATTCTCTTTATATACAGAAGATCAATTTAGTATAAAGATTTCAACAGTTTGCACCCACATAGAAACACAAAGTGAAACATACTGTTGGAGTACTAGTTATAGCATTAAATCACAATGTACAGCACATTAAGGACAGAGATCCCACATGAGGAGCAAGTGCACAGTGGCTCCTGTTGTTGACCCAACAAATTGACACTCTAGTTTATGGCGCCAGTAACCATCCTAGGCTGTCGTCATGAGTTGCCAAGGCTATGGAAGCCTTCCAAGTTTGCCGACTCTGATCATATTTAGACAAGGTCATAAAAGACAGAGTGAGGATAGTAACCAATGATCCTAAGAGTGGCATTTACCAGGTTTGAACAATTATACAGCATTAAGTGGGGAAGAGGACCATCAGTACACACATGTTGGGAGTAGAGCCATTGGTGGTAGAGTAGAGGTTATGATTACAAAGGAATGAGGCCCAAGTGCACTAGACAGGGCCTAGAACAAAGGACAGAGTCATTATTAGAGGAGCTAAGAAAGGTGCTGTCTAAGCTACAATTAAGTTTTCTGATTGAGAGGCAAATAGAACCTGATAGAAGGGGCTTGATAATAATCTGGTGGGCTTTAGGCCTTGTAAGTTAAGAGGCCCAGACCTATCTATCTCTTCACATGGGGTATATCCTAAGGGAGGTGTGAACCTCCTAGGGGAAGGCACTCTGTTGACTTTCATTACTTGGCTGGCCTGGGAGGAGAGCTGGCCAGGTAAAGGCAGGTGACATCTCTAACAAGAAATTTACAGTTCTGCCTGCAATGTTGCTGACCCTACTTGACCATCCCCTCAGCTGCAGTGGTCACTTTGGAAGTTGGGCTGAGTGAAGGGCTTTTCAGCTTAGAGCCAATAAGATCTGTGGCTCTGACCTGGGCATCCTTCGACTCCAGGGCAGGTCCATTTCCAGTGATCCAACTCTTGGCAGAGCTGCCAGGGCTCTTCACAAGCTGACTTCTGCTGAAGCCCAGGCTTACCACATTGAAAGCCACTGCAGTGGACTGGCCTGTTGGGTCTCCTTGAGGGCAGATCACTGTACAGATCAGCCATTAATAGGCCTGCCACCCATTGCTTCTGATGCCGAGCTTTCTTTTCCTCCTGGTTTGTGTTAAAGCAGACCAGAGGATGCAAGTCAAGGGAGTGCCCGTTTCCCATCTCTAATCTTCGGTGGCCTGAACTACAAGTCTATAGTCACAGGCATGTTCTGTAGTAGTTTTTCTAAGGTAGACAATGCCCATGAGGAAAATTATATTCTCACTTTAAAACTTTCTTTCCCTTTGGTCTGAAAGGGAGGTTTTTTCTACTTACTGTATACTTCGCTGGTGGCGAAGTGAATCTAGCTATGAGATTATTATTTGATTTCTTATTTTGGCTATGCTATTGCAGAAAAATGTTAGCCATCTCTTTTATAAGGTCTAAAGATTAAATTGTGCATCCTACAAATGAGCTTTTATATAAACTTTCCTTCAAAACAATAGTGCTGAATTGTAGGGCTAGTGAGTGAGTGTTTGTCTTGATTGTTGAACATAAGTAAGGCGATTAGGAAGGTTAATTATGCATTCTATTCTTTTTAAATATGGTGAACATTTTCCTTTATAATTTTAAAGATTTTAAAAGATGATTTTCTGGTGAAATATCTCAATCGAATAAACTGTTTCATGGGATATATCTTTTTATCCAATGCCTAAAGGTGGTTCCACTTATATCAAAAGAAAAGGTCATAGTGGGGGGTGGAAAGAAAAAATAGGCAGATTTTATCATTCTATCTATATCTATCTATCATATATCTATCTATCTGTGTGTGTGTGTGTGTGTGTAGAAGCAGATAGAAAATATTGGAGCCAAATAGATAGGAACCTACTAGGTTTTTGAGGTATTGGTATTGACATAGAAACCATTTCTCAATCTTATTTCTCTCTACCTCACATAAACACAACACTGTCTAAGCTTTGAAATTACCCTTAGATACCCAAATTTTGGTTGAAAGATGGTTTTGAACTTTCTGCAGCCCTCAATGAGAGTACCCTTCCTAAACTCTATTGAAAATGGTCAAGGAGAAAAATGTATAAAGAGGAACCTCCCTTCAGCAGAGCCACAGAGACCCTTCGTGGGCAATGGAAGAGAGATCCTGTCCTAAGCCAAAACCAGGACCTTCCCCTATACTAGGAGAGGGGCCATCCAAAACACACGCCTAGTGGGATTTCATGATTGCTATGGACCAGTGACTTCTATATCCCTTTTGAAATGAGACTGTTTGTTTCATTTATTCTGAGCATATTCTACCATTGCAAATGTCTGTACTGGTATTCAGAAAACTATAAGAAGCCATGCCAGGGACCCAGAGACAGAACTCTCATTAATGGAGATCCTAAACTTTGAAATGGACACAGTACAATAAGGACTAAATGGGACTTTGGGTTACCATTTTATGGATATGTGAATGTATTTTATGTGTAAGAGAAAGATTATAATAAAAAATTGCTATTCAAAAAGATGGAATGTAGCAGCGAGTGGCTATATGTTTACAAGTTCCATTTGTTACCAAGCAAACAGGAAGATAACCTTACCAATCCCTTGTCTAGGAAGCTGGAACTATGTGACCCACCTCTGCCCAACAGCAAATGGGAGAAAGTACTGAATGCCCTTTCCAGGACTGGCTTGCTATTACCATGTGAGCCTCTATGTGTCCTCTCATTCATTATTTGGTTTTTTAAACATTTATTTATTTATTTGTAAGTCAGAATTACACAGAGAGAGAAGGAGAGGCAGAGAGAGAGAGAGGTCTTCCATCTACTGGTTCACTCCCAAGATGGCCACAATGGCCGGAGCTGTGCTGATCCGAAGTCAGGAGCCAGGAGCTTCCTCTGGGTCTCCCACATGGGTGCAGGGGTCCATCTTCCACTGCTTTCCCAGGCCACAGCAGAGAGCTGGATCGGAAGTGGAGCAGTCAGGATTCGAACCGGTGTCCATGTGGGATGCCGGCACTGCAGGCAGCGGCTCCACCTGCTTGCCACAGCGTCAGCCTCTCATTCACTCTTGCTACTGCAAGTGGATTATAATACTCTAAGATAAAAGTAGCCTGGGGCCAGTCCTGTATCGCAGGGCACAGCAGGTTAACCCCCTGGCCTGAAGTGCCCGCATCCCATATGGGCGCCAGTTAGAGACCCGGCTGCTCCACTTCAGCTCCAGCTCTCTGCTGTGGTCTGGGAAAGCAGTAGAAGATGGCCCAAGTCCTTGGGCCCCTGCACTCACGTGGGAGACCCAGAAGAAGCTCCTGGCTCCTGGCTTCAGATCAGCACAGCTCCGCTGTTGCGGCCAGTTGGGGAGTGAACCATCACATGTAAGACCTCTCTCTCTGCCTCTCCTCTCTCTGTGTAACTCTGACTTTCAAATAAATAAATGTTTCTTTAAAAAAAAGTAGTTTGTATCCCTAGTGCTAATTGGGAAAGAGAAGCACTATTACTCATATCAGAATGTAACATACATGAGAAATAGATCTTATACTGGAAGTCACTGATATTTAGACCTGTTTGTTTAAGCAGCTAACATTAATTACCTTAGATTCACTTTTGAGATGAAAGTATACACTTCAAGTGACTTTATTAGGAAAAACATAAAAATATCACATATTTTAAATTACTGTACAATTGAGATTATCTTTGTACTTCATACATTGGAGAATTCTTTGTACACATTCCTGCCCTGTTTTTCTCAGATGTTTGCTCAATGGATACCTAATGAGTATTTTTGAATTCTTGCTATTTGCTAATACTCACAATTTTGGGGGAACAAACAATGCTCCTGGCCATCTGGTGCTTCCAATCCATTGGAACATTTTTCTGGTTCTTTTAAACAAACGTTTTCAGAGATTTGTTGAAGTCTCTGAGAAAAAGTCTCTGGCCTCATGCTATATAATCAATATCTGAACCCCACGATTCTTGATTTCCTGTTTACCATCTCTTCAGTGATTTTTATTTGGGCCAGTCAAGGCCAGCCATCAACAGCCTTGCAGCATTTCCCTTTCAGATCAGGATCTGAAGGGCAAGCTTTTCTTCCAGTGCCATGTGTGATGCTCAGAGTTAGGCTCGCTTTACAAACATGGACTCTCCTCTAACGCCACATGAGAAAGCTCTGCAATTTCACTAGAAACTAAGATTTTACTTACAAATCTTTGATGAATGCAGAACATGATACACCGGCAGCATGTCCTAGCATCAAGCATTCCTGATGCTCTTCCTGCCTTATGCCCAATTTATTACACTTTCTTCAGTTTGCAATGTCCTGAGATTCTAACCTTTAAAAAAAAAAAAAAGCTGTTGTGAGAAAGTACTGAAAGGGACAGAGAAAATGCCTAGCACTAATTCCAAAGTTGGCTGACTCAGCTCACTATATCAAGTCCAGAATCAAGCATAGCAATAGTATATTGCTTGAGGCAGAATGGATAGAGTATTTGGTGGTAGGAGGACAGAGATAACTAAAGAGGCCTGAATCTTGGCTCTTCTACTAAAAATTGTGTGATGTATACCCTTGGGAAAATTAATTAACCAAGATAACATATCTTCTGAATCTACAAATGAGTATATTCATAAAGAAATTCTCCTGAGGTTGCTGTGATGATTCAGTGAGTAAATGAAATACTTAATATTAATATTGGAATTCAGAGAATGAACTCATAGTTTTTAGCACAATAAGACATTTCTCGGTAATGTTCATCATGGCAGAGGAAAATGTCCTTTTGATTTTATCAAATGTTCTTTTTAAAATTTGCATTTCAGATTCAGTTTTCTGTATAGATACAAACAATTTGATGGAACCTTGGGCATATTGGGCAAGTGCATTGTTAAATTTAGAAATTGCAGCCTCATTTAAACAAGAAATAATCCTGAAGTGGCTGCATCACTACAAAAGGAATGCAGACTGCTTTGTTTGTAATCATCAAAACAGCAAAGGACCTTTGCTAACACGTTTCATTTGGAACTTAAATACATGCTGTGTAAGGAAGGGTTAGGTAGATAACAGGTTCACCTGAGTGCTAAATCTCTGTCTTAGAGATTCTCCTGACTCCTTGCTGGTTCACTGCACTGCAGACATCAGCGGCAGTTTTGCTACCAGAGGACTTATTGAACTGCTGTTTGAATATACTGCCTGAGGTTATTATAACAGAAACATTACCTTCAAAGCCTTCCAAAGTTCTTAGAGATCCATACTCATTCCACTTATGTATTCTGGGTTTCATCATCCTAGCTAAATATTTTGGACAGGTATTTTTTTGACATAATTTTGTCCAAAATGTGCAACTTCCTATCATCAATAAGTCAAGATATTTCAGAATATGTTGTCCTGCCTCAGTTTGTTTAATACAGTTGCTAAGTCTAAAAGAACACAGTATGTACTTTTTTAAAAACATGAATGATGTTTTTTTAGAAGAAAAAGAATGTATGAGAGAAAGCTCTCCCATCCACTACTTCGCTCCCCAAATGACAACAGCCAGGGATCGGTCAGGCCAAAGCCAGGAGTCAGGAATTCAATCCGGGTATCCCACAAGAGTCATAAGGACCCAACTATTTGAACCATCATTTTTTATGCATTAGAAAAATGCTAAAATTGGAGTAGAGCTGGTACTTGAACCCAGGGATTCTGATATGGGTTGCAACATCTAAAACATTAAAGCAGACACCTGCTAACGCAATATGCATTTTAGAACATGGGATGCACCAGTCTCACTAGGGACAGTGGAACCCAGTAAGTGAGTAGGCCATACACTAAAATGCAACTGGATTTGATTCTAGCACAGCTTCCAGTAAGTGTGAACTTGAATACATTACCCAAATATCCAGGTCCTTCATTTTCTGATTTTAAAATTAGACATGAAAACGTTGCATCCCATTGAATACTTTTAAGATTAGTTTTTCCATGGCCGGCGCCCTGGCTCAACAGGCTAATCCTCCGCCTTGCGGCGCCGGCACACCGGGTTCTAGTCCCGGTCGGGGCACCGATCCTGTCCCGGTTGCCCCTCTTCCAGGCCAGCTCTCTGCTGTGGCCAGGGAGTGCAGTGGAGGATGGCCCAAGTGTTTGGGCTCTGCACCCCATGGGAGACCAGGAGAAGCACCTGGCTCCTGCCATCGGAACAGCGTGGTGCGCCGGCCGCAGCGCGCCAGCCGCGGCGGCCATTGGAGGGTGAACCAACGGCAAAAGGAACACCTTTCTCTCTGTCTCTCTCTCTCACTGTCCACTCTGCCTGTCAAAAATTAAAAAAAAAAAATTAAAAAATTAAAAAAAGATTAGTTTTTCCTCTAAACCCCTCCTTGAGATATAATTTATCAACAGTAAAATATCCACATTTTGTGTGTATAGTTCAGTGAATTTCTAAAATACTTGCAAGCCTGTATCAAGCAAGATACAATAGATTTCCTGATCTCTGAAAGTTCCTTGGAGCCCTTTCCCAGTCATTCCTTGCCAATCTCATTCCAAAAACAATCATTGTTCTAATCTATTTTAGTAAAAATTAGTTTCCCTTTAAAGAACATATGACCTTAAGTGAAGCAATGTGCTTAAAATACTTAGGATATTTCTTGGTATCTGGTAAGTACTCAGCAGAGTATACAAATCATTATTATTAATTTAGCTCCATAGTTACCAATGGGAGAGCAGAGGCACAGCAAGCACTAGAAGAGAATGTGAAGTAAAGCACAAATTGACAGAGAATTATCTGCAAATAAAAAATAAGAAATGAGAAGAGAAAAACTAGAAGCAGAAGGTTAAAAGGAGAATATTTTGTTTAACAATCACTGATGCCTTCTTGATGAAGAGGGACTTCAAAAAGTTGGGGAAAACAGAACTAAAAGATAAAAATGAAACATACAAATTATATTTATCAGCATAAGGTCCATTAAGTTCAAAACAGTTTTTTAAGTAATGATTTAGTCATTTAGTCCATCTCTAAAGAACTGAGAGTCAGGGGCCAGCATTGTGGGGCAGGGGTTAAGCCACTGCCTGCAACACCAGCATCCCTGTTTTTCTCAGATGTTTGCTCAATGGATACCTAATAAGTATTTTTGGCATTGGTTCAAGTCTTGGCTGCGCCACTCCTGATCCAACTCCCAGGAAAGCAGCAGAAGACAACCCAAGTCCTCAAGCCCCTGTATGCATGTGGGAAACCTGGATGGGGCTTCAGGCTCCTGGCTTCAGTCTGGGCTCCCGGGCCACTGTGGCTATTTGGAAAGTGAAACAATGGATGGAAGATCTTTCTCTGTCTCTCTCTCCTCCTATAACTCTGCCTTTCAAATAATTAGATCTTAAAAAAATAAGTAATTGAGAGTCCTAGGGATTTAACAATGTTAATGCAGTCTTTTTCATATTATTCTATGAAAAAAAGATGGTTCCTCTTTTTTTTTTATTAAACTTTTATTTAATGAATATAAATTTCCAAAGTACAGCTTATGGGTTACAATGGTTTCCCCCTCCCAAAACTTCCCTCCCATCCATAACCCTCCCCTTTCCCGCTCCCTCTCCCCTTCCATTCACATCAAGACTCATTTTCAATTCTCTTTATATACAGAAGATCAGTTTAGTATATATTAGGTAAAGATTTCAACAGTTTGCCCCCATATAGCAACACAAAGTGAAAAAAAACTACTGTTGGAGTACTAGTTATAGCATTAAATAAGAGTGTACAGGACATTAAAGACAGAGATCCTACATAATTCTTTTTTAAAATTAATTAATTTTCTATGCCATTTCCAATTTAACACCAGGTTGGTTTTTTTTTTCCTTTCCAATTATCTTTATATACAGAAGATCGATTCAGTATATAATTAGTAAAGATCTCATCAGTTTGTACCCACACAGAAACACAAAGTGTAAAAATAATGTTTCAGTACTAGTTATAGCATCACTGCACATTAGACAACACATTAAGGACAGATCCCGCATGGGATGTAAGTACACAGTGACTTCTGTTGCTGACTTAACAATTTGACACTCCTGTTCATGGTATCAGTAATTTCCCTAGGCTCTAGTCATAAGTTGCCAGGGCTATGGAAGCATTTAGAGTTCGCTGACTTTGATCTTATTCCGATAGGGTCATAGTCAAAGTGGAAGTTCTCTCCTCCGTTCAGAGAAAGGTACCTCCTTCTTTGATGGCCCCGTTCTTTTTTTAAAAATGTAAGAAACAAAAAGAAATTAGAAGGAGACAAATCAAAAGTGGCTTTGAAACTTTCACAGAATTGCCTTTGTTTGCTCAGAGAAGTTATTAGCAGCATCATCATGGTAGAGATGGATGCTGTAGTGAAGCTATAGCTTCTTCACAGTTTACTCCATTTTAATTTTTCAGTAAAAATTGTGTAAACTGAACCAGTCCAGATGTTTTTGATGATGGCTATTTTTTTCTGGGGTTAATCATTGGGCCTCTTCAATTAGAGTTCCAATAAAATGATCTGTCATTGCATGCTTTATCTTTAACATTGTCTCATTCTTTCTTAAAAATGAGTTAGTCATTTGTAAACTGTTGATTTCTTTGAGGGCATTGTTGTCATAAACTTCATAAAGCATTAATGTCTCCATTCTTCCACCTAAACTTCACCATAAACTTGTTGTTTGTTCTTGCTTCAATTTGTGCAGATTTTTTGATCTTTCCAAATGATGTCTTTTCCTTTATATTCCTCAAATGAGATCCTGGTTAGATAGGTTGTAACAAGTTAGTATGCATTATTTTGGAGCATAAAATGAAATACATGCACAATTTTTCATAATATACATTTCCATGAACTTTTTGAAGGCCCCTTATTGATGCCAATAATTTATACTGTTGGGACCGTTGCTGTGGCACAACGGGTTAACGCCCTGGCCTGAAGCGCGAGCATTCCATATGGGCGCAGGTTCAAGACCCAGCTGCTCCACTTCCGATCCACCTCTCTGCTATGGCCTGGGAAAGCAGTAGAAGATGGCCCAAGTCCTTGGGCCCCTGCACCCGAGTGGGAGACCCAGAAGAAGCTCTTGGCTCCTGGCTTCAGATCGGCGCAGCTCCGGCCGTTGCAGCCAGCTGGGGAGTGAACCATCGGATGTAAGACCTCTCTCTCTCTCTCTGCCTCTCCTCTCTCTGTGTAACTCTGACTTTTGAATAAATAAATAAATCTTATTAAAAATAATTTATACTGTTTAATTTTCATAATATTCTAAAATATATATTACACTCTGTTAGCAAATGAAAAAAACACAACTCTGGAGAATTTAAATAACTTCCTAATATCACATAGCCTCATGAGTAACAAAGCTGGGATTTAAGCCTCTTTCAAATTCTAGAGCTACATTAATTCTAATATACCATTATGACTCCTCTATTAAAATCATGTAAAACAAGGGAAAGTAATACTGAGACTTAAAGTGGGATGACATTAAACTTGCTGCTTTTTGCCTGTTATTTCTTTTCATCCTCAGAGATGCTTTTTTTTAACATTTTATTTTTGTGGAATCTGCAAAATAGAGAAGTAGGGCATCAGAGTTAAGATTTGGGACTAACTTCAAATGGCAATGCTCTCCCCACTTCTCATCAAGTAAAATAAAAAAGGAAATGTTGGGCAGGCACTGTGGGTAAAGCCATATGGGTACCAGTTCGAGTCGCAGCTGCTCCACTTCCAATCCAGCTGTCTGCTATGTCCTGGGAAAGCAGTAGAAGGTGATGCAAGACTTGGGCCCCTGCACCTGCCTGGGAGACCTGAAAGAAGCTCCAGGCTCCTGGCTTAGGATCGGTGCAACTCCAGCTGTTGCAGCCATCAGGGGAGTGAACCAGCAGATACAACGCCTCTCTCTCTTGCTTTCTCTCTGCCTCTGCCTCTCTGTAACTCTGTCTTTCAAATAAATAAAGAAATAAATCTTTAAAGCAGCAGATGCTTAGGATTACCCTGTTCCCAAACACTCAAATCCCACAATCCACAACGCAGCCAGCTGAAATTTCAATATTTCAACTGTGGTTAAAGCACATGATCAATTATATCGGCCTGGGAAGGTGGACCCTTTTCTTGTTGTAAACACAATTCCAATTATGTGTGGGTTTGTGTAAAATACTCTTGGTAATTGAGTTATATATACTTTGGATAATATTACTAGATATGCTCTGAGTTTTAAAAAATATATTGGCTCATTTATTTACTTGAAAAGAACAGAGAGAGACAGACACAGAGAGTTCCCATTTACTGGTTCATTCCCCAAATGCTCTCAACAGATAGGGTTGTATTCATACTGAAGATGGAAACTGGAAACTCATTCCAGGTCTCTCACGTGAATATCAGGGACTCTACCACTTGAACCATCATCTGCCACCTTCCAGGGTCTGCATTAAGGAGATCTGAAATTAGGAGCCAAGCCACAGCACTAACCCAGGCATTCAGACACAGGACATAGCATTCCAACTGGTGTGTTAATTGCTGGGGCCAAACCCCCACCACTGTAACTCTTTTTAAATATTCCACTATTTCTTTCTCTTTTGAACAAAAAAGTTTTGATTTATTTGAAAAGCAGAAAAGAGATCTTCCATCTACTGGTTCAGTACCCAAATGGACACAATGGCCAGGGTTGGTCCAGGCCAGGCCAAGCCAGAAGCTAGGAACTCCATCAAGGTTTCCCACATGAGTGGCAGGGACCCAGGACCTACCACTTTCCACTGCATTTTCAGCCACATTAGTAGGGAACTGTATCTGAAACAGAGCATTCAGGAGTTGAATCAGTGCTTCTATATGGGATGCCAGAGTCATAGGTGGTGGCTTAAACCACTGCGCCAGCCACAAACCAGCCTCTCTATTTCTTTAGTACACACACACACACACACAGCTTCTTCTAAAGCTATAGAAATAAATCAATAAATAACAACTTACATAACCTTAAAGAAAGTCATTAAAACAGCAAACTTCCAAGCACCAAGATCTGTAGAAGCCCAAATATCCGTTGATTTATGAAGGAATAAAAATTGTGGAACACTTAACTACTCAGCAATAAGGTAGGATGAGCATGTAATAAGTTCAGATACTGCATTATACACATGTAATAAAATGGGTAGATCTCAAAACCTTTAATGCTAAGTGAAAAATTCCAGACATAAATATCTCTATGACACTATTTGTATGACATTCTGGAAAAGGCCAAAATTTTGTACAAAATTCAGATCAGTATTTGCCAGAGGTTGGAGTGGGAGATTGAGATTGACACAAGAGAGAACTTTCTAGGATGATGGAAATACTGAACATGTTAATTGTGTCAGTGGTTACACACCTGTGTACATTTGCCAGCACTAACAGTTGTTTAGACTCATCAGTATTCAGGCTAAGGACAGTTTATTAAATTAAACTAGCAATTGGAAGGCATTGAAATTTTGAGCAAAGGTGCCATTAATTTTTATACTAAAAAGAAAAAAATTAGGGTGATTCAAGACAGGCAAAGCCTAGAGGTTGAATGCCAGTTTTGAAAGTCTGGGTAGAAAAAAGGAAATGTCAGGTTGGATTTATCTGATGACAGATCCAGTGCTAAGTAAACACTGTCAGGAGCTCTAACTACTTGGATCTCTGAAAAGAATCTCAAATTTAACATAGCCAAGATAAAATTTCTAATCTTCCCTATCAAACATGCTTCTCCCACCATCTAATATCCTATTATCTATCCATCTCAAAAATGTAACACCACACTTCCATCAAAAATGGATGAGTCAATTTTGATGCTTCTTGCTTAGTTTCTCATCTTGTTCATCAGAAAATACTGCAAGTTCCATCTTCAACATTTATTCAGAGTCTCTTACTTCTTAATCACTTTTTGTCCAAGGCAAAAAGATTATTCTCCAAATGTTTGCAATCTCTTCCTAAATGGCTTCTATTCTCCTGTTATTACACTCTTCTCTCTTTTCTCTAAGCAGACAGTCATCCTTTTAATTACTTTATTTAGCTTCTCTCTGCAAAACCCTACAATAGAGGCAGGCATTTCGCCTGCCAGTTAAGGTGCCGGTGCCGGCGGGGACACCCCCACCCCACCTCAGTGTATCTGGATTCAATTCCTGGCTCCTGCTCCTGACTCTAGGTCTCTGCCAAAGCAGACCCTGAAGGCAGCAGAGAAGGCTCAGGTAGTGGAGGTCCTGTCACCCATGGGGAGACCTGGATGACGCTCCTCACCCCCGTCTTCAGTCTGGCCTAGCTCCAGACATGACAGATTTGAGGAGTGAACCAGAGGATAAGAGCAATCTTCCTCTCCCTCCTTCCTTCCTTCCTTCCTTTTTCCTTCCTTCCTTCCTTCCTCTTTATCTCTCCCTACCTCTCAAATAAATAAATAACTTTAAAGAAACCTGCCATGTCTTCCTATCTTATTCATAAAAGTTAGAGTCCTGTGTTAGCCTAAGGGACTCTACATAATTCGACCTGACCTTATATCGTACCACTTATCTTCTAGTTTAATCCCCTGTAGCTATACTGGTCACTTCATGGTTTCTTGAGAATGAACAAATATGCCTGCCTCAGGGCTTTTGTACTCACTTCTCTGTGTGTTGTTCTACCTTTACATCTAGGGAACTGAAAGACTCACTCCCTTGATTCCTTCAGTGTTAATTAAAATACCATATCTACAGTTTCTACATGTCTTAAAAGCTCTGTTTAAAATTGAAGTCTTTATCTCCAGCTCTGTTTATCGTTTTTCCAAACTTAATTTTATTCTTAGCATTTCTCACTATCTGAGTTAATATATGCATTATATAATTTTCAATTCACTGACTCAAAGATGCAAAAATTCAGATTCTACTAAATTTAAATACTAAAATTCAAAATTCCTCACAATGTATATAGTCTTATTTTAATTGGTAGCATTTTTGTTGTCATGTATAAACCAATAGTGTGTTTTAAAACCACTGGCAGACCCAGCACTATGGCATAGTACATAAAGCCACTGCCTGCGACGCCGGCATCCCATATGGGCTCCAGTTCCAATCCAGCTCCCTACTAATGCTCCTGGGAAAGTAGCAGAGGATAGCCCAGGTGCTTGTGTCCCTGCACACATGTGGAAGACTTGGAAGAAGCCCCTGGCTCCTGGCTTCAGATTGACCCAGCCCTGGCTTTGTGGCCATTTGAGAGGTGAACCAGTGGATGGATGATCTCTCTCTCTCTCTCCCTCTCTCTCTGTGTAACTCTGCCTTACAAATAAATAAATCTTTAACAACAACAACAACAACAAAAAGCCCCACTGGAAACTTAGATTTAATCAAATATTCAAATAAGCATGGCAAAGTGTTTTTTTGTTTTTTTTTTCATCAGAATATTAATTTTAATGGTGGGGCAATGGTTCAAATGGGTTCTTTACATTCATGTTGAATGTGTAGCCTTTCAGGGATTTATGAAGGCTCTGCTCTCATGAATGGGCTGATGCCTTAGAAAAGTCTGGTGGGAACTAATTAGGCCCTTTGTTCTTGTCCCTTCTACCATGTGAGGACACAATGTCAGCAAAACAGCAGCATCTTGAAATCAGGGACCAGGGCCCTCACCAGACACCACCACTGCCAGTGCCTTGATCTCCGACTTCCTGGCCTCCTGAACTGTGAGAAACAACTTTCTATTATTTATAAATTACCCAAGCCTGCTATTCTGTTCTAGCAGCACAAGTGAACTAAAATCGGAAGGATCTTTGTCTCTCTTGTTTACTACCTTATTCTCAGCTTCTGGAACTGCGCTGGATAATATTAAATGCTCAGTATGTATTTACCCAATAATATAAAATTATAATATTAAATGAATTAATGAATGAATATTGCAGAGAAAGATACATAGGAAGCATCTGACAGCATGTTACATGTGGTATTAGTGTTGATATGGGACTAATCAGGGAGATAGAAGTAGGCTCATGAGCTGGAGACCACACCCCCGACCTCTACATGATCTCACCAGTATCTACCTGTCAATCAAACTATGTAACCATACCCTTTTGGAAGTGGATAAGAGGCTGGAGCGCACTGAGCTGGCCCACGTTGCCACTTCTCGTGCCTGCTCTCCAGCTCAAATGTTCTCGCTTGCAGTTTCTGGGCTGCTCCCTGGAACAGGCCAGTATGGAACTCTCAATTTACTCTTTTTGATCTGCTTTCCCTTAATAAGGTCCTCGTGTTCCTGTGCATTTCTCTACCTTTCCAAATAAATCCTGAACTTTACCATGTTGTCTGTCTCGTGTGGGCCAGTGCTTAAAATTCTTATTTAAGTAAACGGCAAGAACCCAAAATATTAAATTTTAGATTAAGGTAAACCATAGTAGTGTGGCAATAAACCTTAACACAACTCCTGGAGTTTAGGTCTCTGAACATAGGATCAAACAGTTAATCGAAATGTCATGGGAAGCAATTAATTGAGGTTGGTGTCATAGGTGGTAAAAGAATCTGCCAAGAGACTCCATCAGCTAGATGAGCAGAGCTAGTTTTGTTGCAGGAGAGCAGTGGGCAGGCAGGACAGCTAGAAGCTGACCCCTGTTACCATACACTGCACAGGAGAAATGCGTAGAATGGCCTGATGCTGCCTGTTGCAATGTAGTCTGCAGTATAAGAGGCATACTTGTCACTGCAGTGTCTTCAGAGTGAGGGTATTTTTTTGCCACAATCCAACATGTTTTCCCAGATACTGATTTGCATTTCTGGTCAGAGCTGGGGAGCCTATACCACCCTTAGCTCTGGGATTTTCCCAGTGCTCTGTGGAAACCCTCCACAAAAAAAAAAAAAAAAAAAAAAAAAGTAAGCAGGAAGGAAAATCTTCCCTATGGTTGAGTAAGGAAAAGAAATAAGGTAATTTGTGTGGAAACTGTTGCATTGGAAATATAGGACTAGAGTTTAGGCAAAATAATAAAGTTTAAAGAATTGATGTAATTTTCCTCAAAATGTAGAAGTGAATGAGAGCTTTGAGAGGCCTACATCAAAGAGAAAAAGGAGAAGGCTAAAATAAAGCCTAACAGTCACAGATGCTTTGAATAAAAAGGAAAATGATCTGGTAAAAGATTAAGACATTGACTGTAAAGAAGCAGTACAGTAAAACCAGACAAGGCTATTGGGTCAGTGAGTGCACACTTTTTCAGAAGGACCCTTACTAATCCCTTCTGACTAATGAGGGCCTGCGGTACTCTTCAAGGCCAGGCTTGGTCATCATGCCTTTCTCTGACTTCCATCCCTCCCCTCACACAACAGTTCTCTCCTCTGTTGTGTTGCTTTCATCATTCTGTGACAAGAGCGTTGTCATCATGGATAATAACCTGTTATTTTGTGTTGTTCTTTTTGGATCATTGGGAGTTTCTTGGAGGTGAGACCACATCTTGGCTAATGCCTACTACAGTGCCTAGAACATGGTAGCACTGCATGAATATTTGTGAAATAAAATATTTAAAAAAAAAAACAATGTGAGGCAGGTATATTGCATCTTTTTATCCTGTTTCATTAAGAAAGAATTGAATAAGGTGGGAAGGATTCTATCATTCTAGTCCTGACAGATCACACTCAAAATTCCTATCTAAAAGAAATGAACAGGTGTAAGGGCTTTAGGGCTTGATGATTATAGGACCTGGAAAACACCCTGATAAGAGGACTATCTTCTCATTTTGCAGCAGTGGTGACCCTCTGACAAAAATACTTATGGTAAATTAATATAAGAAGTTCACTAATCAGGAATGCACATATCTAGGATGAACAGTTAACAGCTGAAAGATTATGAAAAAGCCTGTGTTGCGGAGGCACGCAAATGAATAAAGTTTGGGAAAACATGCATGAACTCACAGTAGTTCATTTTAAGGATAGGTGAGATCATAAAGGAAGGTAGGACTTTCACGTGCAGGCTTCATAACGAATGGAAGAATTTTGGAACTAAAAATATTGCACGATACAAAATATTGTTTGATGCCTATTCTAGCACTCTGTTATCATCACTACATAGTTTTGCCTCTTTTATTACAGCCACCTCAAATTAACCAGCCTTCATTCTCAATTTCTCAAGTTTAGACTCCTTCAGAGAAAATCTCATTCATTTGCTGAAACAGCATAGAGTTTGTTGAATTCACATGCATCCTATGGTCTGGATGTTCTCAGTAAGCAAGCACACAGACTTTTGGCCAGCCTAAACTAATTGACTGCCTTTAGGTGAAATGTTCATCTTTGGGCCAATCTTCAGTTAGCAGAAGAATGAATTTATATTGCACACATAGCTTTTCCTGTAGCTAAAGAACTATTTGATCCAACACAATGAATTCATGATGTATTGTCCTTAAAGTGTGAATTAGTCATATATGCTCAACTTCTGTGGCACATCTAGGAATACCCTCTTCCCCTCCTTTTCCCATCCTTTGTCTCCAACTTTAGCCCTATGGGCCACAAAAACTAAAATTGGTTAGAGAAAACCTAGATTTGTGTTTTATCTCAAAATGTTCTAGTATCTAGTTTAAGGAGCATAGCAATGCCTTTCTGTTCTAGCAGTATTTCATCCCTATTTAAGACATTAGTGCTCATGCTGGCTTCACTCACTCTTACTCATGCCATCATCTTGTCTGTTATATACTTGTGCCTGGTAATTTGATCCCAATTACTACAATTGACCCCAATTACTATGACAAGCGCCTTTGTTTGGTATTGACCTTGACTTCTGTATATCTGACTTTGGTTCTCAGTCCTAACTTAGTTTAGTTCCATGTCATATATTTAGAGGAAAAGGAATATTATCCTCAAGAATCATTTCCCTTTTGATTATTTAATATTTTGGAAATAACCAATAACAGAAAGCTACCTGTGTTTTTAGTATAATGTAGTAGAATGGAAATTCATTTTGGGTTTCAAATATTTGAAGAATATAAACTTTGCCTTAGGTTCTCAAAAATTGTTATTTTTCAGTGGAACTCAAAATAAATTATTTTAATTTCCTCTTAGAAAATACTTCACAAGAGATTCCATTTGACCATTTCAGTGGACACAGAATGCACAATGCTGTACGTCCTACACCCACCACCAAATATGTGGATTTCACAAAGGGAGACTGAGTCAGTTTTCAATGGTGGAATTATTTATAAAGAAAACAAACTGATTTTGGTGGTGGCATTACTAATAAAGTTTGTTTTTCATAAGAAATTATAGGGCTGCAGTAATTAATGAATGCATTTTCCCAATGGTTGGTTTTGTGGAAAACAGTCATTACTGTTTTGCTGTTTAATAGAGATTTAGTGTTATAATTCAAGAGAAGCCATTACTTGGGTGAGTAATCAATTTGTTGTTCATTGCCAGATAAGGGGAAGACAAAATATTAACTTGGGGTATATTTTCATAACTGTGACTGGGAAAGGCTAAAGTCCCAAACCAAAAAAAAATTGTTGACAGAAGAAGAATCTAGTAATAGTCTTATAAGACAAGATCTATTTAATATCTTCATTTCAATAAGTACAGTTTTATGAGGTTACACTTGTTTTCATGATCAAAAAGCAGAATGATGTAGTAGAAAAACATTTTATTTTACTCATATGTACTTAAGGTTGATTTTAGGTCTAAACACACACTAGCTCTAAGACCTTAGATAAATTATCTAAGTTATTTGAGACTCTGACTTCTCTCTCTTACAATGGTACTGTATTTACTTGATAGTTTTTTTTTTGTTTGTTTGTTTGTTTTTAAGATTAAATGCTTGTTTCTTTCCCTAGAATGACCCTTCTCTTTTTATACTAGATAGCTCTTCTCTCATTCATAACCTTGCTTAAAATGTCCACCAAGGAAACTTTTCTTAGACACAATATACGCTATACTTGAGTCTACTTAGTTTCGTAATTTAACAGTATGGTTTTCATAGGCTGCTAATTCAGGTCTTTAAAAAGATTAAATGTGGGCTTAATTTCTGTACTAAATTCCTATTCAGTCTTTTCAATGATTCTAATCTCTCAGTCATTCAGAGTGAGTTTTATTTTTTGGATCAGTAAAATCATCATTTGCCACCTACCTTCTCCCTAGTGTTTATTTACTATCATACCTTGTGTGTATGAATGGATTACATCCATATGTGTGTGTAAGTATGCTTGCATGTGTGTGTAGCAGGTATAGAGAGTTGTCTAGGAGCCTGTTACAGGCAACTATCTTGAGATAATCCAAAACATCTTTATTGCCTCATCTGATGGTCATATGAACAAACACTACTCCTTACCACAACATTCGATCTCTATTAATTCACAGACTGTCTGTGGCCTCTCTGCCAGGACTGCTCCACAACTGCTTCTGCTTTCCTATTCTATGCTACCAGGGGTTTCAGGGAAACCCAAGAATTCACTCATAGTACTTTGTTATGGAAACATAGGTGCCCTGCAAATTAGAACCTCCCATCAGGAAATCCATGTACAGGACCCTTCTTCCTGGAACCTCCTGTCTTTGATGAATGAATTCCAGGAAATGGTGATCAACAGTTCCTCATCAGAGCCCTGAGCGTTGGGTTTCATAGTGGAGCATACCGTTTCTTGTAATTCAAAAGTTGATTTCACATTATAATAAATGAATAAGCCATGGAAAATTCACTCCATCACTATAGGAATTAATTATAAATCATACAACAAGCAGTTTATTGTATAAGTGGTTTGCCTGTGAGGTAGTTTTGGTTAACGGTTGAGAGACAATTCTGTTTTGAATCTGCTTTCTCTCTCAGTATGGCTGTAACCTTTCTGTCTGGATAACCTCATTTGTAAAATGGGAATGGTTGAAGCATTCATGATATCAGTGAGAGAATTGAAACAGATTATGTAAATAAAGTTCTTGGACACTTCCTGGTATGTAATGTCAATAAAATGATAAATATTATTTATTTCAATGCAAATAAAATATTGGTTTGTGAAAAGAAGACTAAATTTATCTTCAGAGTCCTGAATCCCATGCTCACTTATGCAAGTCTATTTAAAGTACTTTAATTGTAGATGTTTTTCCTATTGAATTTTATTTCATTGCATTAAACTTCCATTTCAGTACATGTAATGCAAGTATTCAGCCCAGGCTCCAAGAGTAGGCTGGCAGTGTGTTTGAAGCCCCAGGAGTCTCCTACAAATACTCTGCCAGTTTTTGTGTGTCCTCCACAGACTCAGCCAGATTGTTAGCCTCATGTGCATGCCCAGAAACAACAAATGCCCCCTGGGATAAAGAAAGTAACAGAGGGTTTGCTCATGTGCCTGAGGCTCTTTCCTCTCAAAATTTCAGCGTGTGTAGTTTTAATGTCTCAGTAACTCTCTGCTACTTTCAAACAGAGAGTTTCTATATCACATTTTTTTTTTCTGGTTGTTCTATTTGGGAGCACTGTCCCATCATTATCTAGTCTACTGTACCCTGAAATGGAAGTTTCATGCAATCACAAAAAGATAATTTCCTTAGAGCAGATTTTTATTGAAAACAAATGAAAATTCTCGAACTTGGATATATAACATCTGAAACCACACAGATTTTTATTATGCCAAAATTTTAAAAACAGAACCAAGATCCCCTTTTTCTCTGTATGCAATGCGGACTAAGTGCTGACGCGCTATTCCTCTCCCCTTTCCAGTTTCTGTCTCCCATCCTCTATCTCTCAGGTGTCAGTGTGAATTTATCAACATATCCAGCGCTGACTACCACATACACAAGGTCTAGGTGGAGTTTTTGCAGGTAGGAAGGGTAGCTGAGAGTTAAAGAGGACAGACTGAGAAGGCCTGGTCAACAGCCATAGAGGGGACTATATTGTATGGTATGCAGCCACACACATACACATACACACACACACACATACAGAATATGAGCTAGAAATTCAAGACAGTGGCTTCCAGCCCAAGCTTTTTCTTATCTTGTTGTAAGACCTTGATGGGCCAGCGCCTTGGCTCACTTGGTTAATCCTCTGCCTATGGTGCCAGCATCCCATATGGGCACCGGGTTCTAGTCCCGGCTGCTTCTCTTCCAGTCCAGCTCTTTGCTGTGGCCCGGAAGGAGAACCTGGGAGTGCAGTGGAGGATGGCCCAGGTGCTTGGGCACCTGCACCTGCATGGGAGACCAGGAGGAAGCACCTGGATTCTGGCTTTGGATTAATGCAGCGCCAGCCATGGCGGCCATTTGGGGAGTGAACCAACGGAAGGAAGACCTTTCTCTCTGTCTCTCTCTCTCACTGTCTATAACTCTACCTGTCCAAAAAAAAAAAAAATCTTAGGAAGACCTTGACAAAGTCACTTTTTCCCCCTTTAAACCTCAGTTTTATCCCATGTAAAACAAGACTGACTCAGGCATCTGTCTCTATGATTTCTTATAATTCTAAGATTTAAAGCAAGCTGAGCCAGTTCAGACATCCTCAATTTAACTTTAGGAGAATCTACTCATTTTTTCTCTTAAGATATTTAAAAATCAGCTTTAGCGAGGCAGAATTTACATAAAATACAATTCTATACAGTTCAGTATATTTTGACAAATAAATACAGTTATATTACAGCTTCCACAATCAAATATAGGACATTTCCCTAAACACCAAAAGTACTCCCATGTCCATTTCCTGTCAACTCCAGGCCTTAGAAACCACTCATCTGATTTATGTCACTAGAGTTTGGTATTTTCTAAAATGTATTTCTTTAATTAATTTATTTTCCTACTTTCTTAGCTTATTTATGCCTTTTCACAGGCAAAGAGAGAGAGAGAGAGGACTTCCATCCCCTGGTTCACTCCCCAGTTGGCCCCAATGGCCAGAGCTACGCCGATCTGAAGCCAGGAACTTCCTCCGGGTCCCCGACATGGGTGCAGAGGCCCAAGGACTTGGGCCATCTTATACTGCTTTCCCAGGCCATAGCAGAGAGCTGGATTGGAAGCGGAGCAGCTGGGACTCTAATCTGCGCCCAAAAGGGATGCTGGCACTGCAAGCAGCAGCTTTACCCACTCCACCACAGCGCCGGCCCCACCTTTTCACTTCTCAAACATTCAACCTCAGCTTTTCTCATCTCACTCTCACCTTCATTCTTATTCATCAAGCAAAATGCTTTGTGCCAGGTACATTCCTGCACTTTCTTTTATCCCCTTGGTCACAAGATCTTATGTCTTCTCATTAAGAATTATCTTCTATCTCTCTCTTACAATATCAATTTTTCCTTCCTCTCCCGAGTGTATTGGTTTATTTCTTTCAATGTGCAAATATTCTTTAAATTTCTCATCCTAAGACATAAAAGATATAAACAAAATTTTAAAAATTAACAAAAGGCTCTATTTTGATCCCAGTACCATCCCTACTACAATCTTATTTTTCTGCTACTCTTTAAAATTGGGAGAAAGTATTTTTCTTATCTGCTATTTTATGTTTTTTGAATAAACAATGAATTTCAACCAATGAATATTTTCAACAGAAAAAATCTTAAGAGAAATAGGACTGAAGAAAATCACATGAATAATTCTTCATTTTCTTTTTAAATTTTTGTTTATTTATTTGAAAGGCAGTGGGACAAAGAGAGATCTCCCATCCATTGGTTCTCCCATCCAGATTCCTGCAACATCCACAGCTGGGTGAAGGCTGAAGGCAGGAACTGGGAACACAACCTGGCTCCTCTACATGGGTGGGAGGGACTCAAGGACTTGACCATCACCTGCTGCCCCCAAGGGTAAGCATTCACAAGAAGCTGAAATGAGAAGCTGCCAGGATCTGATACTAGGCCAGTCCAAAGCCAGGAGACAGAAGCTTCATTTAGATCTCCCTCATGGGCAGCAGGGGTCCCCAAGTATTTACACCATCTTCCATTGTTTATCCCAGGTCATTAAAAGGAAGCTGGATTGGAAGTGGAACAACAAGGACATGAACTGGCGCCCATATGGGATGCCAAGTCCCAGACTCAAGTGGCAGCTTTTCCGTCTATGCCACAATGCCAGCCCCTTCACTTTGTTTCAAAAACAACCTAGTTTTTTGAGATAACATGTTAAGAATGTTAAATCTTCTGCTTTTACTAATGCCCCGCGGAAGCACTTCTGGGACTCAACAAAAGAATCAAAGCGATCTCAATTGACTATTCCTGCTAGAATCCTGACTTACCAGATAATAATCAAGGTCATACTATGTATTATATTTATTTCTAACATTGCCACCATTTCCTGGAGAGCAAAACAAATAACTATTTTAAAATTTGTCCATTTTGCATCTTCTTAAAAGACATGATACTGAAAGCATTTTTTCCTTTTTTTTATGGAGATAAAAGCAGTTGATTCATATAAAAGCAAATACTCTCCTCATTTTAAAAAATATTTTGAGTATGCAGTGAAACAAAAGAAATGGAAATATTTCCTTGTGTGTTTGTTTTGTATCAACAAAATCTCTTTAGTTATTTCTATTTGTTTGAAAAATTATTAAAAAGCAAAAATAATATATGGTATTTTGAAAATCAAGCACAATATAGGTAGAATACCAAATTTGTCTATGTGATTTTCTTTTCTCCAAACAGATTATCAATAATGTACTAAAATATAAAATAAAATGAGAAAAATAAACTATGGGATTAAAATCAAGCCTGGTTTATTAATAAATATTCAATGACTTCTATGCTCTAGAGCTCAAGGAAGTCCCTTTCCTCATTATGTTACTTGTTTTCAATTTTCACAGAGTTTTTATCTCTTCTTGAGCCTCTTTGGTTTTCTTTGTGTGACATTTCAAAAATCAAAAGGACAGAAGAGAAAAAACTTCAAATGGACATGGGTAGAAATTCCTTTTTAAGTCACATTGACATTCCATTGTTATTTATTCGAATCTCCTAAAAACAGTAGACCAATCCAAAGTATAAGCATAGCTGAATAAAAACATAACACAGATGTATGTTGTTTGAACACTTATATACATACACATACACACACACACACACCAAAGAGCTCTATTAAAGGGAGCCTAGTTATGGAGAGAATATATTTAAAATGTACTCGATATGCACTTCCAACACCTGGAATTTTTGGTATTCTCTTAGAAGAGTGTTTAATATAATCTCTTTAAATCTCTGGTGCTTTATAACACACTATGTGGCACATAGGGTCAAGGGCATGCCTTCTATTTTGTGATGTTTGAATTTTTATTCATGTCAGAGTAATGATATTCTCAGTACATGATTCCAGGGACTTTCTAAATGCTTCCAATAGTTTCTAATTGAATCCATTTAACGATTTCATGATTCCATGAATCCAGTTCCATTTGGGGAGTTTCTCTTTTTACTTTCATTTTGTATGTGAAAGACAAAGAAAAAAAATAAGATTAACCAAGATAATTTGAAAACATTTATGGAGGGGTCGGCGCTGTGGTGCAGTGAGTTAACGCCCTGGCCTAAAGCACCAGCTTCCCATATGGGTGCTGGTTCGAGACCCAACTGCTCCACTTCTGATCCAGCTCTTTGCTGTGGCCTGGGATAGCAATAGAAAATGGCTCAAGACCCTGGGTCCCTGCACCCATGTGGGAGACCCAGAAGAAGCTCCTGGCTCCTGGCTTTAGATCGGTGCAGCTCCGGCCATTGCAGCCAACTGCGGAGTGAACCATCGGATGGAAGCCCTTCTCTCTCTCTCTCTCTCTCTCTCTCTCTCTCTCTCTCTCTCTCTCCCCTCTCTCTCTCTGCCTCTCCTCTCTATGTATAACTCTGACTTTCAAATAAATAAATAAATCTTTAAAAAAGAAAGAAAACACTTATGGAATGACCTTTTATAGGAGCTTAGCATTCTTCTAAGGGTGAAAGAAAAGGAAAAGCATGATGATATTGTATGTATCCTTGCAGCAACCATATAAGAAATGGGATATATCTATCTATATCTATATCTATATCTTTATCTATCTATATCTATATCTATATCTATATATATATATATATATATATATATATAAGAAATGGCATATAACAATCATATAAGAAAATCTACAGGGGTCAGTGTTTGGGTGTTTGGTACAGCTGTTAATATGCCACTTGGGATGCCTACATGCCATATTGAGTAACTGGGTTGGAGTCAGCTCCACTTCCAATTCCAGCATCCTGTTAATGTGTGCCCTGGGAAGCAGTAGATGCTGATTCAAGTACTTGGGTTCTTGACACTTACATGGACTTCCCAGATTCTGGCCTTGACTTGGCCTGCCACATGCTGTAGTATTTGGTGAATGAAGCAGTGGATGGAAGAGCTCTCTATGTATATTTTAATATCTATCTCTCTTTCAAATAAAATGGAAAAATATTTAAGAAAGACTTTAATATGTTGGAACTCTAATCCAAAGCCCAGTAGTCTTGAATACTTTATATTTCATCATCTGCCAAGCCAATATATCAAAGAACCTGGGTCCCTCGGATTGAAAAAGAACAGTGAATATTTCTGGAGGAAATGGCATGTCTGTATTCATTTTTCATTAGAATTATAGGTTACACAAAGTTAAGATGCAAACAACCTCAGTAGTTGGAGGAATGACATTTTGTTTCTGTGGAATTAAAACAAAGATGATTCTATTAGCAATCCAAAATGATAACAAATTTTCATAGAATAAATGTTCTATAGCAGTATAAAACACAAAAAATTGAATCACTAGTTTTAGTAATATTGTAAGCAAGCAGGATTTGCAGGGGCTTAAAAATAACATCTTTCATGGAGACAAAATCATTCTTAAGAAGCTATATTTTATTTAGGCTCCTTTTTTTAAAAAAAATTTATTTATTTGACAGTGAGAGAAAGAGACAGAGAGAAAGGTCTTCCTTCTGTTGGTTCACTCCCCCAAATGGCTGCAACAGCCGAAACTGTGCTGATCCGAAGCCACGAGCCAGGTGCCTCTTCCCGGTCTCCCATGTGGGTGCAGGGGCCCAAGCACCTGAGCCATCTTCCATTGCTATTCCAAGCCATAGCAGAGAGCTGGACTATACCAGGACTAGAACTGGTGCCCATATGGATGTCGGTGCTGCAGGTGGAGGATTAACCTAGTGCATCATGGTGCCGTCCCCTAGGCTCCTTTTTAAAACTGACTTCAGTCACAATAGAGCGAAGTGACCTTTCTCAAGGGTGCTGACAAGGGAGGAGGAGGACCGGGAAACCTATATTAAATGTGTTTTCCAGTTGAAAGTCACATTTCTGTAAGCTGATATTATGTTTTTGGTTGTCTATAAAGTTTTCCCTTCTGCTCACAAATTTACTATTCTCTTACAAACATGTTGAAAGGCTTACTGTGGGGATCTGCAACAGTTATGAGTACATATAAGAAAAATCATTATAAATCACTATGCTCTTTGAGTGTTTTCAAACATCACTGATAGGAATGGTACAAGTTTTATGAAAGTAATTTTAAGATATCTTAAATTTTGCATAACTTTCAATTTGGAAATTTCACTTCTAGAAATTTATTATAAGGAATGAAATAATTAAAGGCAAATTATTGACAATATAGAAATTAGCATTAGTGGTTTAATTGAATAAATCATAGTTTATATTAAAACAATTCAATTTCTATTCACTCTCAAAATTTGTGTCATATAAAAATATTTGATGAATTAGAAAAATGTTCATTATAAAGAGAAAAAAAAAATCCCAAAAGATCTCTGCCACTAAGACAGAGAAAGGAGCTGATTAATTTGGATAGAGGAATCACTCATGACTTTTCTATTAGTTTTGTTTATTTTGCATAATCTGCATTATTTATACTGCCATGAGGAGAAAGGGATGGTAAAGAGCTTGCTTTTTTTTTTTTTTTTTAAGCTGCCTTCCAGGCTGAGTGATCCTTCTTAAAGATTTATTTATTTAATAATTTGAAAGGCAGAGCAACAGAGAAAAAGAGAAGGAAAGACACATACACACAGAAGTATCTTCCATCCTTCAATTCATTCCCCAAATGTCCACAACAGCCAGGCTGGGCTAGGAAGAAGTTAGGAGCAAGAAACTCAATTTTGGTCTACCACATGGATGGCAGGAAACACAAATACTTAGACCATTGTCTGCTACCTCCCAGGTACATTAGCAGGAAGCTGGATTGGAAGCAGAGTAGCCAAGACTTGAACAAGCATTCCAATAAGAAACACAAGTGTCCCAAGTAGCAACTTAACCTGCTATGCCACAATACTAACCCCCTGCTGCTCTTTCACACTACGAAAAATATTGATTTGGATTTTCATTACCACAAAGCTTGCTAATAATATTTTCTTTTTTTTCCTGAATAAAATATTTTTTTAAACTTTTATTTAATGAATATAAATTTCCAAAGTACAGCTTATGGATTACAATGGCTTCCCCTCCCATAACTTCCCTCCCACCCGCAACCCTTCCCTCTCCCGCTCCCTCTCCCCTTCGATTCACATCAAGATTCATTTTCAATTCTCTTTGTATACAGAAGATCAGTTTAGTATATATTAAGTAAAGATTTCAACAGTTTGCACCCACATAGCAACACAAAGTGAAAAATACTGTTTGAGTACTAGTTATAGCATTAAATCACAATGTACAGCACATTAAGAACAGAGATCCTACATGATATTTTTAAAAAATTGATTAATTTTCTATGCAATGTCCAATTTAAAACCAAGTTTTTTTTTCATTTTCAATTATCTTTATATACTGAAGATCGATTCAGTACATACTAAGTAAAATTTCATCCGTTTGCACCCACACAGAAACACAAAGTGTAAAAAATACTGTTTCAGTACTAGTTATAGCATTACTTCACATTAGACAACACATTAAGGACAGATCCCACATGAGATGTAAGTACACAGTGACTCCTGTTGTTGACTTAACAATTTGACACTCTTGTTTATGGCGTCAGTAATCTCCCTAGGCTCTAGTCATGAGTTGCCAAGGCTATGGAAGCCTTTTGGGTTCGTCAACTTCGATCTTACTCCAACAGGTCATAGTCAAAGTGGAAGTTCTCTCCTCCCTTCAGAGAAAGGTACCTCCTTCTTTGATGGCCCTGTTCTTTCTACTGGGATCTCACTCAGAGATCTTTCATTTAGGTCTTTATACATTCAATGTATTACCAATCAAGATACCGAAGTCCTTCTTCTCAGATCTGGAAAAAAGGATGCTGAAATTCATATGGAGATACAGAAAACCTCGAATAGCCAAAGCAATCTTGTACAACAAAAACAAGCCGGAGACATCACAATACCAGATTTCAGGACATACTACAGGGCAGTTGTTATCAAAACAGCATGGTACTGGTACAGAAACAGATGGATAGACCAATGGAACAGAAATCAATCCAAACATCTAAAGCCAACTTATATTTGATCAAGGATCCAAAACCAATCCCTGGAATAAGGACAGTCTATTCAATAAATGGTTCTGGGAAAATTGAATTTCCATGTGCAGAAACATGAAGCAAGACCCCTACCTTTCACCTTACACAAAAATCCACTCAACATGGATTAAAGACTTAAATCTACAACCCAACACCATCAAATTATTAGAGAGCATTGGAGAAACACTGCAAGATATAGGTACTGGCAATGACTTCTTGGAAAAGACCCCAGAAGCACAGGCAGTCAAAGCCAAAATTAACATTTCTGATTGCATCAAATTGAGAAGTTTCTGTTCTTCAAAAGAAACAGTAGGAAAGTGAAGAGGAAACCACAGAATGGAAAAAAATACTTGCAAACTATGCAACAGATAAAGGGTTGATAACCAGAATCTACAAAGAAATCAAGAAACTCCACAACATCAAAACAAACAACCCACTTAAGAGATGGGCCAAGGACCTCAATAGACATTTTTCTAAAGAGGAAATCAAAATGGCCATCAGACACATGAAAAAATGTTCAAGATCACTAGCAATCAAAGAAATGCAAATCAAAACCACAATGAGGTTTCACCTCACCCCGGTTAGAATGGCTCACATTCAGAAATCTACCAACAATAGATGCTGGAGAGGATGTGGGGAAAAGGGACACTAACCCACTGTTGGTGGGATTGCAAACTGGTAAAGCCACTATGGAAGTCAGTCCAGAGATTCCTCAGAAACCTGAATATAACCCTACCATACAACCCAGCCATCCCACTCCTTGGAATTTACCCAAAGGAAATTAAACTGGCAAACACAATAGCCATCTGCACAATTAATGTTTATTGCAGCTCAATTCACAATAGCTAAGACCTGGAACCAACCAAAATGCCCATCAACAGTAGACTGGATAAAGAAATTATGGGACATGTACTCTATAGAATACTACACCGCAGTCAAAAACAATGAAACCCGGTCATTTGCAACAAGATGGAGGAATCTGGAAAACATCATGCTGAGTGAATTAAGCCAGTCCCAAAGGGACAAATATCATATGTTCTCCTTGATCGGCGACAACTAACTGAGCACCAAAGGGGAAACCTGTTGAAGTGAATTGGACACTATAAGAAACAGTGACTTGATCAGCTCTTGTCCTGACTGTTGATGTACAATGTAATACTTTACCCATTATAGTATTTTTTTTTGTTCTAGTACTAGTGGTTGAACTCTGTAATTAACACACAATTATTCTTAGGTGTTTAAATTTTAACTGAAAAGTGATCCCTGTTAAATATAAAAGTGGAAAAAGAGAGGGAGGAGATGTACAATTTGGGACATGCTCAATTGGACTTGCCCCAAATGGTGGAGTTAGAAATGTGCCAGGGGATTCCAATACAATTCCATCAAGGTGGCGTGTACCAATGCCATCTCACTAGTCCAAGTGATCAACTTCAGTTCACAATGGATAACACTGATAGGTCTAAGAGTCAAAGGGATCACACAAACAAGACTAGTGTCTGCTAATACTAACTGATAAAATCAAAAAGGGAGAGAACGATCCAACACGGGAAGCGGGATGCACAGCAGACTCATAGAATGGCAGATGTCCTAAATAGCACTCTGGCCTCAGAATCAGCCCTTAAGGCATTTGGATCTGGCTCAAGAGCCCATGAGAGTATTTTAGGCATGGAAAGCCAAGACACTCTGGAAAAAAAAAGAATATTTTCTTTTTTTAAAGATTATTATTTATTTATTTAAGAGGTAGAGTTACAGATAGTGAAAGGGAAAGATAGAGGTCTTCCATTACGTTGGTTCACCCCACAAATGACAACAACCAGAGTTGAGCTGATCCAAACCAGGAGCCAGGAGCTTCTTTCAGTCTGCCACATGAGTGCAGAGTCACAAGAACTTGAGCCATCTTCTACTGCTTTCCTAGGCCATAGCAGAGAGCCAAATTGGAAAAGGAACAGCCAGCCAGGACTAGAACTGGCGCCCATATAGGATGCTGGTGCTGCAGGCGGAGGATTAACCTACTGTGCCACCGTGAGGGCCCCACTAATAACATTTTCAACAGCTGTTTATCATATGACTAAAAAAGAAATTTAATAATATACATAATTCTGTTATTTAAATTTTATTATGTATTTCCATATTTCTAATCGTTATATTTATATACAACTACATAGTTATATGGATGTCCATATGGAAATGATTAGACACCATGAATATTGATATTCAAATTTCTATGGATTGCAAAGGAAATAGAGTGGAACATGAATTAGAGCAGCTATCCTGCAGATCATGGAGAAAGTAGGAGAATTGTGATAGCAAAGACCAATACTCACTCTGTGCCGGATGTATTTGTCTACAAAGTAAGTAGACAGAACTGTGCCTAGCACCTAGTAGGTGCTGTGTAAACATCTGAAATTGCTCTTGTCAACCTTGTTGGTATCGTTGAATCTTTACAAAAACTGGGAATTAAGGTGCTACAATAAACATCCCAATTTGCAAATTAAAAATCCAGAAGAGAGGCCAAGAGGGTGGCATAGCAGTTGAAGCTGCTGTTTTGATGCCTGCAACCCTTATCAGTGTACTTGTTTGAGTCCTGGCTGTTCTGATTCTGATCCAGCCCTAGTAATGCACCTAGGAAAGCAGTGGAAGATGGCCCGAGGACCTGGGTCCCTGCTATTCACATGGGAGACATGGATGGAGTTCCAGTCTCTGGCTTCATCCTGGTCTAACAGCCACTTGGGGAGTGAACAAGCAGATGAAAGTTCTCTTTCTCTCTGTCTCTCTCTCTCTTTTTTTTTTTTTTTTTTTGACAGGCAGAGTGGACAGTGAGAGAGAGAGACAGAGAGAAAGGTCTTCCTTTTCTGCTGATTCACTCTCAATGGCCGCTCCGGTGGCACACTGTGGCCAATGCACCACGCTGATCCAAAGCCAGGAGCCAGGTGCTTCCTCCTGGTCTCCCATGCAGGTGCAGGGCCCAAGGTCCTGGGCCATCTTCCACTGCACTCCTGGGCCACAGCAGAAAGCTGGCCTGGAAGAGGAGCAACCAGGACAGAATCCGGTGCCCCGACCGGGACTAGAACCCAGTGTGCCGGCGCTGCAGGCGGAGGATTAGCCTAGTGAGCCGTGGCGCTGGCCTCTCTGTCTCTTTACCTTTCAAATACATAAAGAAATCTGTTTTTTTAAAATCCAGGGGATTAGAGTGATTTACAAAGAATGCCGGGCTGTATCAGGCATCTTGAATAGCTTCAGCAGAATAGAATGTTTTTTCCCTCTATCCTAAAAATACTCAAATAGGTGGTCCGTGATGGGAAAGACAATTTACCAATATCTTGGGCCCAAAATCCTTCTATCTTTCTATAATTTCATTATCTACATGAGGCTTCCATTTTGTAGTTCAGGATTTCTGCTCCAAATCACCACAGCACATTCCAAAGGAGGAAAGGGAGAACACATTGTTTTATTTGAAGGACTAGACTTGAAAGTTGCACACATAATTTCTGTTGATTTCATGGTCATACTCATCTGCAAGGTAGGCAGAGGACTCTACTATTTAGCTGGGTGTTCAACTAAACTTAGGTTCTCATGTAAAAAAAAATGAGATTGTCACTAGGTGTAACCAGCAGTCTCTACTATAGAGATGTTAAATAGATTGCTCAAGATCACAGAATATTAAGCAAAAATGTTGGGATTTGAATGTGGATAGTGTCACTTCAGAACTAGAACACTCAATTTCCATGCTCTTGAACTTTCTGCTAAGTATGCAAGTTAAGTCTAATGGGCATGAAGATACAAGCAGGCACAAGTGCCTCAGGCAAGTGCCTAGCAAGCATTTATGACAATGTTGCTCAATCCTCCTCAAACCATGTGTTCTTAAATAAATATTACATCACTTTCCTCTCTTTCTTTTCCTCTTTTACCCTCAAAAACATCAGCTACCGATTTGTTTTTCTACTGCATGCCCTTTTGACTGCCTCCTTTGTATTACTTCCATTTTCAAGACTTCTGAGATTTTTATTACTAAAATATTAGATATTTTAGTTTTCTGAACTTAAAATTACATCTCAGATTGGAGTGGGCCTTTAGCCTAGTGGTTAATACACCCCTGGCCCATTGAACTAGGTTCGTTTCCTGGCTCCAGGTTCCTGACTACAGCTTTCTGCTAACACAGGCAATGGATGACAGCAGTGATGACTCACTCCTTGGGTTCTTGCCACCCACATTGGAGGCATGAATTATAGTCCCAGTTCCCGCCTTTAGTCTCAGTCCAGCACTGGCTGTTGCAGACATTTGGTAAATGAGTCAGAAGACAGGAACACCCTCTGCCCCTTCTCTCCGTCATTTGGTCTCTCTCTCTTTCTCTCTGGGTATAGCTGTGTGTGTGTATGTGTATGTATGTATATATAGTATGTGTGTATACATATTTGTTTAAATTTATATATATGTAAATATATAAATTTGCTTCTCAATTAAATGAAAACTTTAAAAATTGGAGATTGAATATGTTCCCTAGTATCATCACTTCTTTGAGTTTTGCGTAGGTATCCTATTTCCTCTTGCAGCCTTGATAATTACTGATTTAGGGAATTAAATATTTAATGTCTCAGTATATAGAAGTTCTGTTGTTTAGTGCTTTGTACAAAATTTCTTTAAATTCTATAGCATTGTGTTTAAATTAATATTATTTTTAAACTATTAATGTTAATTAAGACTGACTTTCTTAAATGTACCAGAGAAAGCACTTGAAATCTAATGTGGCAGAGACAAGGGTACATGTTTATTGTCTATTTCATTTTTTTCTAGTACATTTCCTAGTTTCTTATAAAACTAGACTTCTCATAAAACTTGCCCACTAAATTCTGGTCTGTTCACTGTGGGCAAGAGCTATATATACAACAATTATAGGACTGGTTTTTAAGTATACCCTTTAGTCTTGTGTATAATCAGAGACCAATGATTCCAAGGTGATGGAGCCTCTTAGGGAAACAAAAAACCCTAAATGGTTGAATTTCTACTTGTAGGAGAACAACCTGAAAAGAACCAGGACATGATTTAAACACAAAGGAAATCTTCATTTTGTGAAGCCATTTTGGAGTTCTTTGTTTTCACAGTTGTCATGGTTTACCTTAAAACACTCTGCCAGTTAGCAATTTATAGCTGCTCTGCTCTGAATCCAGTCTCTATTCCCTGCATTTTGGTTTTGGAGTTGGACTCTATGAACATGCTTCCTTTTCCAGCAGACACAATGGAAGGCCCTGTCAACAGAGGGCACTAAAGAGATACTGCAGAAGAAAGGATTCTCTTCCTGGACCCAGTGCTTTCCTTCCTGCTTCTGTGTGTGCCACCAGAACATGGTTTCCTTACCAACGGATAGAATTTTAGTTTTGTTTTGTGTATTTGGTTTTGGTCAGAAGGAATTGGCAGTGAGGGCAAGAGATCTAGGCCACACCCTTCAGTGAATTTCAGTATTACCCCAACTGGTGACTTCCCAGGGTGCTTTCCTGTTCACCTGCCCTGACATGAGGCATCTAATGAACTTCACCATCCAGTGGGCCTCAGCCACAACTTGTCCAACATTGTCTGAATCTTAGCCTCAGGCAAGGGATGGGACGTAGGGAGGCTCTGCCAAGGATTTTTCCTTCTTCGTATGCTTTTATTCAGCTTTGCTTTCCCCTACATCTGTTCTTCCTGTATTCTTCAGAGTCTCTTAAACTAGCTCTTTGTTGTTTGCCTGTGTTATTATTATTATTGTTATTTTTGGCATAAAGGCAGAGAGAGGGAGAGAGGGAAACAAACAGGGAAGGAGAGACAGTTCTCACCCAATGATTCTTTCCCCCAAAATGTCTTTCCCCAAATGACTGGGGCTTGGCTATGCCAAAGTCAGAGGTAGAATCACAGTCCAGGAACATCACTGAGCCATCACCACATTAAAGAAAACTGGAGGGATATGTGCTGTGGTGTAGAGGGTTAAGCCTCCATCTGTAGTGCTGGTATCCCATATGGGAGCCGGTTCTAGTCCTGGCTGCTCCATTTCTGATCCAGCTCTCTGCTGATGCAACTGGGAAAGCACAAAAGATGGCCCAGGTGCCTGGGCCCCTACACCCACGTGGGAGACCCAGACAAAGCTCCTGGCTCCTGGCTTTGGCCTGGCTCAGTCCCGCCCAGTTGCAGCCATTTGAGGAGAGAATCAGTGGATAAAAGTTCTCTCCCTGCCTCCCCTTTCTCCTTCTTTCTGCATCTCTGCCTTTCAGATAAATAAATAAATAAATATTAAAAAAAAAAAACCTGGAATTGAACCCAAATACCACTAGCCCAGACACCAGCCCTAATATCTTTTGACTGGTCAGCAATTCCTTATATAAATGTTCCTTACCCAGTTTATTGTGTACTGTCTGTCTCTTTACTGAGCCTTAACTGATAATATACAAAATAGATAGATAATCTTTAAAACTGTTGCTAACTAAAGTATAGTCATAAAATAAGGTCACATGGTCATCATACAAGTACATTATTTTGAATCATAGTTTTAAAAGAGCTTTTAAGTCAGCCTGTCTTGTGTGTGAGCACCGGCTCAGTCACTTTCTAGCTCTAGAATCTTGAAGAGTCTCTATAAATCTCTGTGCTTTAGTCTCTGCATCACTAAACTGGGTTAATAATGATTATGTCGTGGTATTTCTATGAAGACAAAGTAGCTTATATGCAGTTGTTGGCACAAGGAGGTACTAAATGAATAGGAATTTGAAGACTAATTTGCTATGATGATTTTTCAGTACCTCTGATTGTGCATTATTGCATTTACTTTTTGTATTCAAATGACCATTTCCTCCTATGCACTTTAGTTGTTCATTGTGTATTTAGGTCTAAACAAAGCATTTCTGAACATCCTTTGTCCATTCATTTTTGCTCCCTTTGGCAAAGACAATAAATGAATAGCACTTTTCATTATTTTTTTTATAATTAGCAGCTATATCTTAATAGCATTTTATTTGATTTGTATCTTTTTTATATTCCACAAGAGTTATAGACATTTTCTTAATTACTTGCAATAGGTGTACATTTGTATGGGACATAGTGTCAATATGACATTTTTTAAAAAATAAGCAGCATTTCAGGGGCCAGCATTGTGGTACAGTGGGTTAAGCCACCATTTGCAGTGCTGGCATCTCATATCAGAGTACCGATTTGAGTCTCATCTGCTCCACTTCTGATTCAGCTTCCTGCTAGTGTGCCTAGGAAACCAGTGGAAAATGACTCAAATACTTGGGCCCCTGTCACTCATATAGGAGAACAGGATGGAGTTCCTGGCTCCAGGCTTTGACCTGGCCCAGAGCTGGTTGTTGGAGCCATTTGGGGGTGAACCAGCACATGGAAGACGGCTCTCTCTGTTTCTTCATTCTTGCCCCACCCTTGTTTCCATATCACTCTGGCTTTCATACAAATAAATAAATCTTTTTAAAAAATAAGCAGTATTTCAAGACCTTATATCATGGTTCTTTTGGAAGACTCTGTTACCCCACATTATTTTGTACTTTCACAAAATTTATGCTTTCCACATTTTGTTAATTTCTCCCTATATGCTCTTTCTCTAAAATAGAAACTCCCAAAATTTATTTTATGGCCTTTTAATAGTATCTATATCTTGGTTCTTCTGGGCAAACACACTCTGATGAAGGCATTTATAAATAGATAGATGGATAGATATAGATAAACATCTATATTGGTATCTATATATGAATGCTTATTCTCTTTTATTTTTTGAAAGAGAGAGAGAGAGATCTTCCATCTGCTGGTTCACTTCCTAAATTCCCATAACAGTCAAGGATAGACTACGCTGAAGCCAGGAGCAAGGAACTCCATCCATGTCTCCCACATGTGTGGCAGGGGCTCAAGTATTTGCTCCATCATTTGCTACCTCCCAGTATATATTATCAGGAAAATGACTGGGAAGTAAGACTTGATCCCTGGCACTCCTATATGAGATGTGCTCTTCCAGCCACAACTATGACATGATACCTGCCTCAAGCATTTTTATATTGACTTTTAATTATTACTTTGTATTCAATAAGTAATATCATAGCTATTACACTATACTATATAGTAATCTCTCAGTGAAACATTCTCAAAATATACTTGTGTGTTTTGTTTTTATTCTACATGGTACATGTCACTGTCTTCCCATGTATTTGGAGATACTGACTGATGTTTAATTTGTATTAACATAAAAACCTGCTTTGCATACTACTACCAAAAGTAAAGTCTCCTCCAATGCCCATAAAAATCTCTCACTTAAGTGAAAGCTAATATTGTAAGTAAACACAATGTTCAAGAACATGGGTCTTGGGACCATGTACGCAGATAAACTAAGTACATCTAATTCCACTTTTAATGGCTATGTGGCTCTATTAGTCAGAAGCATTTGAGTTAAAAGCAGCAGAAAATCAACTAACTCTGGCCTGAACAAAGAAACAGAAGAGGAAAATATTGCCTCCTGTAACAGGAAAGTTGAAGGCTAAATCATGATTCTTATGCAGCTGGGCCAAGAGTCTCAGATGAGGTCTTCATTCTGTCTTGCCCTCTTCTCTTTTCTGGTCTGCTCATCTCCCTGTTTATTGGAGAGTGTTCACTAACTGCCACATGAAGTGAGGAAATGATAGCTGTTTTCCATAACCTCCTTTCTTAAATCTTTGGGAGAAGGCACAGGAGAAGACGGCATGGTGCAGCTTAGGTCACAAACACACCCCCTAGACTGCCATGTAGGCCAAAATAAAAGAAGTCATCTGATTAGCCCGTTGTGACCACACGGGCAGATGCACTGATGAAATCTAACCAGAATCATGTGATACATATGGACAGTGTTTCCATTAGGCTATTTTCTTATCCATGAAATCTGCAACAGCCCCTACCCCATAGGGTACTACTCATGATTAAATGACATTATGTTTGGAAAAGATATTATACAAGGTCTGTATTATATATTTTCTGTACAGAGAAATAAATGATAACTACCACTGCTTATTATACTGAAAAAAGGAACACCATTATGCTATAGAAACAGTAAATTTTCTCTTCATTTTCAAGTGAATCTTTTGCCTATCTTGTTAACTCACAGCTTCTCCCTCCAGAGCTGTTCCAAACTTAAAGAGCAGGCACTCATGACTTTGTATCCCTCATGTTTCCATAACAACTATCACCAAGAAAGGAAAGAAACTAACATACAAACATTACACCTTTGGTTAGATACCTTGACTTGTAGCCTATTTAATGCACCAAACACAGTAACTTGTGCAGAACAGCCATTTGATAGTTGTTTAAGGAGTTCAGCGAATACAAATTGATTGATGTTACACACCTGGCACAAGCTAACTTCTTAAAAGTTCAGCTCAAGACACAACAGGAAGCATTGTATTGTATTACAAGTAATAACAACTCTTTGGTATTTGATATTTTAAAAACACATTCAGAGGTTTCTTTCAACTCTGCTGAAAGAAAAATTTTGTCTAATGAAAAGTATAATCTGGGCCATCTGGAGTTTTAAATTCCAGAGTGGATGTCTACCATTACAGAGTTTCACTGAGTACATTATATTTAGAAACATACTGTTTCTCCCCAGGCATGAATATTCTGAAAATCAAATTAAAGAAAATAAATTGGTTTGTTGAAATGAAAAAATTCATTCTCATCCATGCAGTTAAAGTTTTGTACACACTTCCAAAAGCATTTTACACTCTTCTTGGAGACTCACTTTGGTTTAGCCTATCAGTACTTCTGACATTTTTTAAAGGGAAATTTCTCAGATTCTTTTCGCTTCGAATGTTGGGAAATTTTCGCAAGCTTGAGGAACCTAAAAAGTCAAGGACATTTAGACATAGAAACAGCTCAGATGCAGCTGAATTTAAATCCACGCTAGTTCCAGCTGAGAGCAAGTCGTGGGTACAGAAGTGATGACTAACTAGGCAGATGACAGGAAAGGTAACAGGCATCTCCTACGATGCCTTCCTGCGGAGAAACACCAGAACAGGACTCCAGAGTCAGGCTCAGCTCATGTGCTGCGAGGGCAGTAAGGCCATGCTGCTTTCTCCTGTGGCTCCACTTTATTTTGTCACAGCTTCATCATTATTCTTTGTAAATAATACACTTTACCCAACTGAAACAAAACATGCCAGGGACTTTAGCATGTTCACAAAGTTGGATAACATCATCAAAATCAATTTTAGAACATTTTCATCATCCCCAAAGAAAACCCATGCTCTTAGCTGCCACCACTAATCTTCCCAAGCCAGGAAAACCACTGCTTTACTTTCTGTCTCCATAGATTCATCCTGGGACCTTTTTTTTTTTTTAACACTATTATAAATATCTACAAATATTATCTCATGGCTTTGATTGCACTTCAATATAATAATCAAATAAGCAGAAAAAATAGTATCATAATAATAATGTTTAGGCCGGCGCCGTGGCTTAACAGGCTAATCCTCTGCCTTGCGGCGCCGGCACACCGGGTTCTAGTCCCGGTCGGGGCGCCGGATTCTATCCTGGTTGCCCCTCTTCCAGGCCAGCTCTCTGCTATGGCCCAGGAAGGCAGTGGAGGATGGCCCAGGTACTTGGGCCCTGCACCTGCATGGGAGACCAGGAGAAGCACCTGGCTCCTGGCTTTGGATTGGCGAGATGCGCCGGCATCAGTGGCCATTGGAGGGTGAACCAACGGCAAAAAGGAAGACCTTTCTCTCTCTCTCTCTCTCTCTCTCTCTCTCACTATCCACTCTGCCTCTCAAAAAAAATAATAATAATAAAAATAAAAAAGTTAATAAAATAAATAATAATGTTTATTGGTTGCTTACTATGTTTTAGGCACTTTGTTAAGTATTTTATATATATTAACTCATGACCATTCACAGTGCATAGCAGTGTTAGGTATGAGATAAGTCCTGGTATCATTTCCTTAGCCTATTATCCTGTTCCAAATTCAGAATATCATCTCCTCCAAAAATCTAAGAAGAAATCGTGTAGTCTAATAGTTGGGAGCATTGACAGTGGAATGATGCTGCCTTGGTTTGAATCCTTCCTTTGCTGTGCCAGATAGCTGTATGGATAGGATTTCCAAGAGAAAGAGTCAGAGAGAACTCAAAACACCAGGAAGTTCTAAAAATGAAATAACCTAGTATGACTAGATCCCAGCATTCTAAGAAGAGAATTGTAGGGACTTGGTTCTATTTTCTTAAGCATGGTTGAATCTGAATTCCCTGCACATATGAAGAAAATATGTTTTCAGGAGAGGAATCTTGGTTTAGACATTTGATTTCCTTTTTTTAAAACAGGATGAACTGGGGTCCTGTTGTGGCACAATGTGTTAAGCCACTGCTTGTGATGCCCCTGTGTTGCATATCAACGCTGGTTTGAGTCCTGGATGCTCCATTTCCAATCCACTCCCTGCTAATACGCCCGGAAAAGCAGCAGAAGTTGGGGGCATTTGGCAAGTGAGCCAGCTAATGGAAGATCATTTTATCTGTCTCAACCTCTCTCTGTGTAATTCTGCCTTTCAAATAAATAAGTAAATCTTTAAAAACAAGATGAACATCTTATATGTTTGAGTCTCTTTCCTAATCTTAATATCTCAAGACTTGGGACCATGACTTCATCATTTGTGTCTTTACAAAGTATCTAGCCCAAATATTGGAAATATAATAAATGTTTAATAAATATTGCTGGTGGGAATGAGGATACCAGTGATTCAATGAAAATTTATTTTAAAGACTTTATATAGAAAATGTTTCTGTGATAGGAAAATGTTAAAAGCTCTTGTTCTGCTCTTATGATACAAATCTCAGACACCACAGTTCAGTGGATCTTTACAAAGAAAAGCAGTGAGCTGGAGAATTTGTGGTGTTGAAAGTTAGTGTTTGGGAGCTCTGATGTTTTAAGAGCTACTTGTTGCTAAAGTTCAATAAAGAATGAAAAAAAAAGTCTTAATTGTGGTATAATTCTTGGAAGCACTGGTAGGGGAACACAGAAGTGAAATGGGAAATGAAGGAAACTAAAAAGGTTGTGGTAATGACATTGCCAGTGTGTGAAACATTTGCTAACTCCTACTAGGGACTTCTGCAGGAATATATACAGCAAGGCTCAGATTATTCCCTCCTCAGGGATGAGGAATCCAGAGTCTTTACCTACTAATTGATGTCAATTTTGCATGAAGCTGCTCCAGAATGTTTTAACCTTGCAACACTGTGGCCTGGTCAGTATACAAGCCTAACATGTGCCATGTATCCAGAGAAAGCTTTCTGGCAAAGTTGTGGGGATTGTAACAGGAGGCTGTAATGCTGTGCATTTCCTCTGTTACTGTCTACTATTGCCCACTCAGATTCACACCACTCTAGGTTAAGTGCTATATGTCCTTTTATTGATTTTTTTCAAGTCACTGGTCATAATTCCAAAGACAGAAAGAGAATATTATGATTGGAGGGTTGGTAGGACAAGTTACATTCTTCACTGTTGTAATCCATCTTGAACTGTCATTGATAATCATCACCATGTCTAGGTTCATTGCATGATGCAACAACTCAGACATTTAATGCTGAGAGCATAAATTCCTGGTAACTTGTCCTCAGTAAAATTAGGTTGCTGCAATTGCTCTTTCCATTTTCACCAGAAATGGAAACACAAAAAGGCAGCTTAATGAATTCTGAGTTCCAGACCCACTCCTCTCTGCTCCATTACTTAGCAGCCATCCTCCCTCCCCTTGATGATCAACATGAATCACCCCTGCCTTTGTAATAACTGTCTTCTCTGACAGCTGTGCTATGAACATGAAGAGCCAAAAACAATCAAGTGGAAGATGACTATGTGGATTTAATGAGACCCTGACCGTGTTCCCTGGTATTAATATCTAAACCTTTAATGCAGTATCTGAAATTGTGTCAAGGGGGAGTTTATTTTCTTTTTTCTTTTTTTTTTTTTTTGGACAGGCAGAGTGGATAGTGAGAGAGAGAGACAGAGAGAAAGGTCTTCCTTTTTGCCGTTGGTTCACCCTCCAATGGCCGCTGCGGCCGGCGCATCTCGCTGATCCAAAGCCAGGAGCCAGGTGCTTCTCCTGGTCTCCCATGCGGGTGCAGGACCCAAGCACTTGGGCCATCCTCCACTGCTTTCCCGGGCCATAGCAGAGAGCTGGCCTGGAAGAGGGGCAACCAGGATAGAATCCGGTGCCCCGACCGGGACTAGAACCCGGTGTGCCGGCGCAGCAAGGCAGAGGATTAGCCTGTTAAGCCACAGCGCCGGCGGGAGTTTATTTTCTTAAGTAGATTATCAAAAGTGATAGTGAGAGGTTCCAACTCTACTTCCATCTTTAGACCCTGCTATCTCAGACACAGGACCAAATATACTAGCATCATTTAGTAGTACTATCATATCTTGAGCCTTAATGCAAGGGGTCAATCCCATTAAAACACAACATCTATAATCTCAAATGGGCTCTATAGAACACAGCCACCACTGAGCTTCTCACAGATGTGGCGCCACTGTCTTTGGAAGACTCTATTGCTTCAATGAAGGGAGCATATTACAGGCTGTCTTGGGAAACATCATCATCTGGAAGGTTCCCTAGCCTTTCAAAATAAATAACAGTCTAAATCCCACTTCTGTGAGAATCTGGATCTCTTTCAAGAGTTTGCAAGGGAGTTCTGATGACTCCAAATCATTTAATTCAGGCCACCATCATTTGCAAGTTTCAAGGAGCTTTTCAGTAGCATATTAAGATCAACTTTGAGGTGGACTTAGCATAATAGTAAAAAGTAGCTTATGAAGAATGCCCTCATATAAACAGATGATTTACTGTGTGATCTCATGTTCTGTCATGCCTGGTCCAATAACTCAATATCTAGGGTCAAATTCTTTGGAATGTTTTCCATATCACTACTTATACTCCTTAGCCAAATTCTGTAGTTCATTTAATGGGCAATGCATATCTTTCTGCAACAGAAACCATCCATTTCCACTCAGGTCCTGTTGAAGATTGGTCTTAGTGGTTTATCTAGAAATAATGATGGAAAATTGGAGCAGAACCTGGGAAAGGGAAATATCATCTTAAAATATCCTACAGATTGGGCAGGAGGCTGAGCAGCGCAGTGGGTAACTTTGGTCCAAAGGTGTGGCTGGGAAGGTGATCAGGTGACTGGAGGCTTTGGTGCCATCCAGGATTGTCTCGTGGTGAAACTACCCACAAGAGCACATCCTCTTAGCATCCTGGGAGAGGAAGGCGGTGCTGCTGGAGCACGGCAGAGCCCAGAGCCCCAGCTCAAGGTCTGGGAGTCCAGACCAGAAGCGGTGCTCAGCCACCAATGCGCACAGTGAGCGGTAGACTCACAGGTGATTGAAGCTGGCTGCTGGGCTTCCTCTGATTCTGAGGGGACTTTGTGCCTGGAGCACTGGGAGGGGCTGAGGGCTGGGTGCTGGTGAGCAGCGATGGGAACAGGGTCAGTGGAAGAGCAAGGAATAGGGAATGAGGACTCAGGTGATCAGGCAGGGGACCCTGCAGATGAGGCCAGGGCAGGAGAGAAGATGGTGTGAGAGGAAGAACTGAAACCACGTGGTAGGGGGATGGGATGAGGTGGTCTGGCAGGCCCCACTGGGCCCTTCCCAGGAACAGGCAGAGGCTCCACTGTGCTCAGCACTGGGCTGGGGGCTCAGCAGCCCAGATCAGCAAGGATGGCAGCCACAGGGCAGGAGAGGCACAGAGCAGGGATGAACCAGAGCCACAGCCTCAGGATTGGGTCTCAGTGGGGTAGGGCTAGAGCCAGCAGAGCCCTCCTGGGATGGTGGAGGTCCCTGGGTCCCCAGCTGTGCCATTAATGTAGCATGAGAGTTTGTGGCTATCAGAGACAAAGAGGTGGCAGGTGGATATTGCAGTGGTCTTGGGTAGGGCTTGGCAGGAACCTGAGATAAGGTGGGGCTGACAGGGTACACATGCCCCTCTAGGTTCTCAGGTACTGCACTGTAAGGTGGGCATAGAGGGGTCTGTCTATGATCCTTGACCTAACCCCTCCATCTTTTTGCCTCCCACTCACTTTCTGGATCATTTGTTCTCTTACAGAATGGACAAGGTTCTTGATCAAGTCAGTACATGGTGGGAAGTTTAGCATCTGCAGATCCCTTCTTTCCATGCCCCCAGCCTCCCAGCCTCCACTGGATGGCTAGAGCCCCTCAGGTCCCCTGTCCAGACCCACTTTTTCTTGAGTGTTCTGCTGTGCTTAAGGAATCAGATCCCTCCTCCTCTATTTAGTCCTACCTGTCTGGCAGACTGGTTTCTGCCAACATCCCAACATTGACACAAGCGCAACTCCAACCATCCAGGTAAGTGAATGTCCCATCTGACACCCCTGCAGGCAACATGAGTATTCTGCATGTCACTTCCTCTAGTAAAACACGGCTATCTCATCTGCCATTCTGTCAGGTAGCATGGGTTCCCCACTTGCTGTCCTTCCTCCCCACTAACATGGATACCTGATGATCTTGCATACTCTTTTCACTTAACACGTTCTGGAGACTATGCAATATTTTGTACGTGGAAAACCTCCTTTTTAAAAATGGATGCTTGGGGCTGGTGCCGCGGCTCAATAGGCTAATCCTCCGCCTGCGGCACCGGCACACCGGGTTCTAGTCCCGGTCGGGGAGCCAGATTCTGTCCCGGTTGCCCCTCCAGGCCAGCTCTCTGCTGTGGCCAGGGAGGGCAGTGGAGGATAGCCCAAGTGCTTGGGCCCTGCACCCACATGGGAGACCAGGAGAAGCACCTGGCTCTTGGCTTTGGATCAGTGCGGTGCGCTGGCCGCGGCGGCCATTAGAGGGTGAACCAATGGCAAATGGAAGACCTTTATCTCTGTCTCTCTCTCTCACTGTCCACTCTGCCTGTCAAAAAAATTCAATAAATAAATAATGAAAATTTTTTTAAAAATGGCTGCTTGGGGCTGGCGCTGTGGTATAGCAGATAAAGCTGCCGCCTGCAGTGCTGGTATCCCATTTGGGTACCGGTTTGAGTCTCGGCAGCTCCACTTCTGATCCAGCTCTCTGCTGTGGCCTGGGAAAGCAGTGCAAGATGGCCCAAGTCCTTGGGCCCCTGCATCCGTGTGGGAGACCTGGAGGAAGCTCCTGGCTCCTGGCTTCGGACTGGCAGAGCTCTGGCCATTGCAGACAATTGGGGAGTGAACCAGTGGATGGAAGATCTCTCTCTTTATCTCTCTGCCTCTCCTTCTCTCTGTGTGTAACTCTTTCAAGTAAAATAAATATCTCTTAAAAATAAAAATAAATATATAAAAAATGCTGCCTAACATTTCATTATGTGGCAGTTCCATAGGTTATCCAGCTGTGCCCACATTGATGAACACTGTGGGTTTCCAGTATATTACAAACAGTGTTGCAATCAACACTATCACACAAATATGAACTCCCAGAAGAACTGCTGAGTCAAAAGACCACTGAGTTGGTTATTTGAAAGTTGAAACAGAATTCCACACATTGGAGGTGTGACATTTTCCATTTCCACCAACAACATGGCTTGAGACTGTTCTGCATGGGGGGGTTTCTTTTTTCTTTTTCTTATTTTTTAAGATTTTATTTATTTGAAAGGCAGAGGCAGAGAGAAGTCTTCCATCCACTGGTTTACTCCCAAAGTGGCTGCAATGGTCAGAGCTAGGCTGATCTGGAGCCAAGAGCCTGGAACTTCTTCCAGGTTTCTCATGTGGGTGCAGGGGTGTGGGCACAAGGACTTTGGCCATCTTCCACCGCTTTCTCGGGCACATCAGCAGGAAACTGGATCAGAAGTGGAGCAGCTGGGACTTGAACTGGTGCCCATATGGGATGCTGGCACCGCAGGCAGTGGCTTTACCCACTATGCCACAGTGCTGGCCCCCGAGTGGGGGTTTTCTAAACAAGGAGTCATTGTGCCCTTGAGCCAGCTCAGGATGCCCTGACCAATGCATTAGTATAGTGTGAAAATGCTGGCCTTGAGAGGGCAGGGTCTTCATGATATTTGACCTAAAAGCTTTTTATTTATCCAAAGAGGAGTTGGGTATGGATGGAGGAGGACTCCTGGCAGCTGGAGCAGAGAGCACAATCACTATTCTCAATGTCTGCACAAGCCTAAAATGGGATAAGGGACCAGTAACAGAGCTGACTAGCTGCTTCCAAACTCAGGGCCATGAGAGCCAGCCTCCAAGTGCCCTCACTGAGGAGAGTGGGGCTGGGTCCTCATCAAGCTCGGCGTCGGTTCTTTCCTCTGTGACTGGGTGTTGGGTGCTACTTCCCTGCAGACCTGAATGAAAACAGCGGATCACCTCCATGAACTTATTACTGACGTTTATTTCTACTCCCTCTCCATTCGGCAGGCATTTCAGGCTGTCAAGTCCATCACGGTCTTTGGGCTGTACAAAGGCTAGAAATGTGCCACCAACCAAACATGATCACACCTGCCCCAATGGCCTGTCTACCTGACATCATCCTAATCAGACTGAGAGCTACACAGGGGCATGGATCCTTCTGGTGGTGTGTGATCAGTGCTTATCTAATGCATAATTTGTATGAGAAGATAAAATACAGACCAAAAATATTCTCTGCACTCTACTGTTTGATGTGCATCACTGCTGATATTACATGATTTCTATTTATTAAATATTTCCTGGTGACCTGTTTTATATGGATATTTGAATACACATAAAGCCATTTTACAACAAATAAAATTTACTTTTTAAAACATTTATTTATTTGAAAGGCTGAGAATCAAAGAGAGGAAGGGAAAGAAGAGAGAGGAAGTTCACTCCACAAATAGCTGCAACAGCCAGCGTTCAGCCAGATTGAAGACAGGAGCCAGGAACTGCATCCAGATTTTCCATATGGGTGGTAGGGGTCCAAGCACTTGGACCATCACTTATTGCCTCCAATGTGCCTTAGCAAGACTTTGGATTGGTTGCAGAGCAGCCAAGTCATTACACTTATGCTCTGAGATGGGATGTCAGCATTGCATTCAGCAGCTTAACCCACTATGACACACTGCTGGCCCCGAAAGTTGTTGAAGAATAAATATTGTGCATATGTGTTTAAAAAATCCTACTAAGGTGCAGCTTTTTTCATAGCCATTGGCTTTTCCTCACTGTGAAGATGAAAGAACCTCTTTTTTTTAGTCCAGAGTTTCAAAGCAAGACTCTTGACAGTATCTACTCAAGCATTTCCTCCTATGCTTCAGGATTCATTCCATTCCTAAAATGATCCTGACTTTAACGGGAGAGACTTGCTGGCTCTGTGAGTTCAGCCTCTTTACAATTATCTCTCTCCCAAAATCAAAACTTGAGCCTGATTTTCAGCATAGTCTGCCTGTAGATCAAACAAATGAAAATCATTTTGATTTTTACTTTTGGTCTTCAGCTTTCATACCAGTCCTGAGTCAATTGTTGCCTGACCTGAGTCCATAATATTTTATTGCTTCAGGATTTCTATGGCACTAGCTAATTCCATAATCTCAAGTCTTTGAAAGACAGAACAGCAGCCTCTTTCAAGTACATTCTGTCTACTTGATGAGTCTTTGTGATATGGAGCTACAGCTTTCCAGAAATTATACACCCTGCATTCCCCACTAGCAAAGTGTGGTGACTATCACCTGCATGGCGAATGATTCAAAACAAGTAGCGGTACTCAGGATCAGCTTCCTAGAACCACCTCTGACTTAACTTAGATTGTGTTCCCCATTAAAAAAAAAAACACTGATAAAAGAGTTGAGTAAAAGTAATTTATTTGGGAAATAAACCCAGGATGACCAGTAGAATGGTGGGGAAAGGAAGAAGGGAGGAAAGGTGGGAGGAATGGAGGAAGGATGGACGGAAGGAAGAAAGGAAAGCAGGCAGGCCAGTAAAGGCTGAATCAAATAATCACATGGGGAGATTATCTCTCTGGAAACCAGGGACTTAATCCCTCTGGGAATCTCTGAAAGACTGCAGAGAGTATGCCTCCAAATTGTACTTCCTGAGGGAAAAGGAAACGGGGCTATCCATCCTGCAATCCCTGCTAAGACTGGTTGAGAGCTGCTACAGAAGTCATTAACTCCCTGGCACTTCTGGCTTGCCTGCCTCATGGGCCAACTCCTCCAGCGTCCAGAGAATGTCTTCAGGGTAAGGGTTTTAAATGCTTATAATAGGAAGCCACGTGACTGGTGCTTACGGAAACAATGAATGCCAAGAAAATATAAGTAGGACACTGAAAAACAGCTGTGACAAAAAAGAAAGTTCCGATGAGTGTATTTATAAATATTGACAGAAAAGATTGTCATAAAAAAATAGGAGCTGCCGGCAGCACATCAGGACTACAGCCATGGTCCCAAGTAAAGTAGCACCAGGTACATTTCAATTTCATTTTTCATGTTATTATCTGGGCACCTTTTTGATCAAAATATATATGAGGATATATTCATCAAATTACACACACACACATATATGTATATACACATACATATCCTTCTTACTCTCTTGGTCTAAATGTCAATAGAATAGACTCAATCAACTTATAATAGTGTCCGATAATCCCTTTAAGTGCATATTTCTCATTTCCTTCCTGAAATAAGATTTTAGAAACAGATCTTGAGAATCAAAGCTACACAGCAAAAAATAAATCCAAATAATAAGGAACTTGAAGCATTTTCAGACCTAGGGAAACAGCATCTTTTATTGTTTCTTTTTCACTTGTGAAAATATATATATAATATATATTACATGTACGGAAGAGTCCCACAGCTTGAGGCCGAGAAAGCTAACCGAAAGGCACACATAAGGGGCAGGTCTATTCATAACAGTTTTCAGTTAAACTTACATTCAGGGCATGGCAAGTGACAATGAAGGCAACAAAAGAGCAGAAAGCCTGTGTACATGACTGTGAAGAGCTAAGTCAGAGGCAGCTCTTATGGAGGTCATTTGAGGAGAATATAACTCTTCTACTTAACAGGCATGTCAGACCATCAGAGATGGTATTGAAATCTGCACAAAGACACCAGGGGCAACCCAACAGCCAATGATAAAATTGACAGCTTATTTGCTCTTTTTCCCCCATCTCTTTAAGGCTTTAGACATACACTGATTTAAAGAAGGTAATGACAGGGCTGACTCTGGTCCTGCAGAATTTTGGGGCTACACAACAGAATTTTGCAACAGAATAAATACTTTTTTTAAAAGATGTATTTATTTATTTGAAAGGCAGAGATACAGAGAGAACAGGAGAGAGAGAGAGAGAGAGAGAGAGAGAGAGAGGATATGAATCCGCTGGTTCACTCTCCAGATGTCTGCAACAGCTGGGGCTGGGCCTGGCTAAAGCCAGGAACCAGGAGCTTCTTCTGGGCCTCCCACATGGGTGCAGGGGCCCATGTTCTTGGGCCATCTTCCACTGCTTCTCCAGGTATATTAGCAGGGAGCTGGACCAGATGTGGAGCAGCCAGGATTCCAACCAGTGCCCATATGGGATGCCAACACTGCAAGTGGAGGCTTAACCTTCTATGCCACAGCACCAGCCCCAAGATTAAATACCTTTTTAAAAAAATTTGTTTTATTTATTTGACAGGTAGAGTTATAGACAGTGAGAGAGAGAGACAGATAGAAAAGTCTTCCTTCCGTTGGTTCACCCCATAAATGACCGCTACAGCCGGAACTGCGCCGATCCAAAGCCAGGAGCCTGGTGCTTCCTCCTGGTCTCGCATGCGTGTGCAGGAGCCCAAGCACTTGGGCCATCTTCCACTGCCCTCCCGGGCCACAGTAGAGAGCTGGACTGGAAGAGGAGCAACCGGGACTAGAACCCGGTGCCCATATGGGATGCCAGCACCACAGGTGGAGGATTAACCAAGTGAGCCACGGCGCCGGTCCCACAAGATTAAATATTTAAAATGCTTGTAAACACCGTGCTGATGGTGGGAGAAACATAAGAACAGCACTTGTTGCTTCTTTCTTATAGGAAAGATAGAGGCATAGATCTTTGGCTTGCCACATGTGTTTCCCTATCCTGACATTTACTGAAAATATTAAAAAAAAAAAAAAGGCACAATTCAGGGGATGATGGGATTATTTCCATCATCTGCCAGCAAAAAAAAAAAAAAAAAAAAAAAAGCTACTAGGATTTGGCACAGCTGGAGCAGCTGACAACCTTGGGCGATGTGAGATGGGGCTTCACGACGTCCGGCTCGATGGACTCCATGAGGTCACACTCGTTTGCAAGGATGTGCTTCACCAGGCATCTGGAGGCTTCATCAATGTTTATATTTTCCTAGGACAAAAAACAGTTTTCTTTATTCTACATTACTTTCAAAATTTGTATTCATTTGAAAAGCAGAGAGCCAGAGCCAGGGACAGCCAGACATCTTTCAACTGCTGGATCACTTTCCAATTGCCCTCCACAGCCCAGGTAGGCTAAGCCAAAACCAGGAGCCCAGAACTCAATTCAGGTCTCCCAAAGCGTGGCAGGGGCCCAGCTTCTTGGTCTATTAGCAGCTGTCTACTGGGATTTACATTGGCAGGAAACTGGAATCAGAAGCAGAGTCAGGAATCAAACCTACACACTCCAATATGGGATGTGGACATCCCAACTGGTATCTCAACCACTGTGCCAAGCACTTGCCCTTCTTTATTCAATATTCTAAAACAACATTGGGGTATGTTTGATGATTCACTTAAATATCCCTTCCACTGCTTTATCCGTGCATCCCCTTCCAGTTCCCCTCATTCCTATGTATTCCTTCAAGGTGTGAGTCCCTCACAGAAGTAAAAATATTTATTCATTGTGTCAAATAAGAGGAATAGGGTTTAGTGGGGTCACTTAGTGGGTTAAATTTAACATAGAGGGTCATATTATTATTTTGACATTGTCTTATACAATAGTGTAATATTTTAGAAGAAATATATCTTCAAAATAACTTAGATTGTAATTGTCCTCTGCCACATACTACTTTTTTGTCTTTGATAGAAAATAGAAATAAAAGGACACCTTTTGCAGTGGTTATTAGCGGTTTAACAGATATTCTTGGTTCTCTGCCTGCCAATCAAATGGTAGTAGTATGCTGTTCTGATTTCTTTTAAATCAGGCATAGACATGTGACAATTGCATGTCAATGAAATGTGAAGGGATGTGATGTGCTTCCCTTTTGTAGAGAAGAAATATAAGCCAGTGCACATTTCCCAATGTTCTTTTCTCTCTGTTTTTATCATCATGGAAGCTCACAGATAGGAATTCTCTTGACCTATGTCCAGAGTGAGGATCAAGTAGAGGCAACTATCCTAGTCATCCCAGGATGGTATTTATAGCATGTGTAAGAACTATGACTTGGGCCGGTGCCGTGGCTCACTTGGTTGATCCTCTGCCTGTGGCGCCGGCATGCGTATGGGCGCCAGGTTCTAGTTCCGGTTGCTCCTCTTCCAGTCCAGCTCTCTGCTGTGGCCCAGGAGGGCAGTGGAGGATGGCCCAGGTGCTTGGGCCCCTGCACCCACATGGGAGACCAGGAGGAAGCACCTGGCTCCTGGCTTTGGATCGGTGTAGCTCCGGCCATAGTGGTCATTTGGGGGGTGAACCAATTGAAGGAAAACCTTTGTCTCTCTCTCTCTCTCACTGTCTAACTCTATCTGTCAAATAAAAAAAAAAGAACTATGACTTTATTGTTTTAAGCCAGTGGTACTTGAGGTTGTTTAATACTGTGGTATTAATCTAGGAAATCCATGTCAGTGTAACTCCTCAAAGGAAAATATGAAATCAAGAATAGGGACCTAGTTTCAAAAATGAAATGTTTCAACTTTATTTTAAAAATGGAGCCATATTTTGAATCTAAAATATTTATCTTTTAACTATTGAATAAATTGATTTTTTTTTCTTCTTGCCTAGCTCTTTGGGAAAGACACAACTCAATTCTTTGCCCTTAATTCGAGCTACCTGTTTGTATGATGGAATAAAGAAAGTGTTTAATAGCACTTTATCCTGTTTAATAGCACATTCAGGAAGGGTAATTGGTGCCCTCACTTAGTCTTCCAGGTCTTGGACACATTTCTTTAAAGAAGGTTTACACAGGAGTGGTTTTAAGGTACCTGCTCAGGCATTAATAAGCCAATCCTTTGGTTCTAATTTGGCTATGGCTTTTGTGTTAGGGAAGAAGGCAACAAAACTTTACCCAAATATCAAACATGAGATATCATCATACTTATTTTCAGAAAGGTTATTTTTTAGAAAACTTAAGAAACTTCCCCACAATCATGTAGCAAGTTGAGTGTTGGTCAGAGCTTATACCCAGGTCTTTATTTTTTTTATTTATTTTTTATTTGACAAGTAGAGTTACACGCAGTAAGAGAGAGAGAGAGAGACAGAGAGAAGGGTCTTCCTTCCGTTGGTTCACTCCCCAAATGGCTGCCACGGTCGGCGCACTGTGGCTGGCGCGCTGCGCCGATCCAAAGCCGGGAGCCAGGTGCTTCCTCCTGGTCTCCCATGCGGGTGCAGGGCCCAAGCACTTGGGCCATCATCCACTGCCTTCCCGGGCCACAGCAGAGAGACGGAGTGGAAGAGAAGCAAGAGAGACTAGAATCTGGCACCCATATGGGATGCCGGCGCCGCAGATTGAGGATTAACCAAGTGAGCCAGGGCGCCGGCCCCCTCAGGTCTTTATAAAATCAAAACCTGGCTTTCACAAAACTGTCTTCCTTTCCAAGATTGTTTTGAAGATCAAGTGCAGTAATAGATAAATCTCTGTCCTTGGTGTTAGAGCTAGTAGGTGCTAAATGAATCTCAGTTCTTTATCATACATTAAAATGCTTATCTGCTGGGAAAAATAAGTGAAACATTAAAAATAATGTACCTTCAAATATGATGTTGGATTAGCCAGTAGTATTTTAAGCCTTATTAAAATATATTAACATACTAGCTAAATAGAGTTTACTTTCACTAATTTGCAAATTGGCAAAATCTACTAATGAGAAGAATTACATGCTAGTATATACTAATCAATTAAAATTCATCATCATTATGAGGAAAACAACAAAAACCTAAGCCTAATTATTGGCAGTCTAGCCCATCATTTTAATGAAAGAAAAGATGATGCTGGTGAACTGATGAAGTCTCCATGTAAAGGTTAGGTGAGCTAGGACAAAAGAGAATGTGCTCTAGACACAGGAAAAGACACCTGTGGAGGGGACATGTCTGTGCATTGACTGCATATACTACATGAAGTAGTAGATCATCATCACCAAGCCACATTTAACCTTTCTACTATTATTTAGATTCACATTCAGTGCCAAGTCTGCAAAGATAAAGACAATAAAATAAGTCCCATTCCAGACTGAGCTTATCCACCAGCAAGTTTTCTGTGAACAGCAGAGGCACAGAATTGTTGAATAGGGCATCTAGGGGCAAATCACTATAGAGTCCTGAAGACTAATTTGGCCAAGCAGAATCACTAAGGATTTTTTGCAGGTGAAGTGTCAATACACAAACTACAATGCAAATGCATTCCTCGACAGACCTTGCCCATGTTTAGCATCTGTGTTAACTAGTGATCTACCAGTAAGTATTTATTGACTATCTATCATGTGCACCAAAGTGCTGGTTGCCACAGCACACCTATCTAAGATGAGAACATTTGAGAGGAAGCCAGGGAGAAGAGTAAACACTGTAATTGACCCCTATATCTACCATATATGTTCTCTAAAAAGGCAAGAGGTATAGGATTTACAGCAGAGGCTTAAAGCCAGCTGGTTATCTCAGTCCCACTGCTCTCCAGTTGTGTGACCTTGGGAAAGACACTGAAACCACTTCCTGTCTCCGTTTCATCACCTGGAAAAGGAATATTTTAAAAACCTACCTCGAAGGAAGAAGGGTAGGAGGGAGGACAGGATTATCATCATGTTCTTAGACTAGTATCTACAAATTATATTGAACCTGTTAAAATTAATTAAAATGAAGGTGAAAAATAAAATTCCCAAGGTATTTTAAAAAATATTTTTAAGGCCAGCGCCGTGGCACACTAGGCTAATCCTCCGCCTTGCGGCACCAGCACACCGGGTTCTAGTTCCGGTTGGGGCGCCGGATTCAGTCCCGGTTGCTCCTCTTCCAGGCCAGCTCTCTGCTGTGGCCCGGGAGTGCAGTGGAAGATGGCCCAAGTGCTTGGGCCCTGCACCCGCATGGCAGACCAGGAGGAAGCACCTGGCTCCTGGCTTCGGATCAGCGCAGCGAGCCGGCCATAGCAGCCATCTGGGGGGGTGAACCAACAGAAGGAAGACCTTTCTCTCTGTCTCTCTCTCTCTCAGTGTCTAACTCTGCCTGTCAAAAAAAATTTTTTTTAAATAAAAAACCCATATCTCACAGGTGATTGTAAATTAATACATGTTAATACTTGGGACCTGTGAAAAACTTAATGAAGCTTATGGAACACACGTTCAGTAATTTTTACCTATGTTTTCTCTTCATCATTTACCTCATTTAATCATCAGAAGAATGTAGTGATATTGTATTCTATTTCTTCATTTTGCAACTGAGTAAACTGAAATCAAGAAAGGGTTGTTGACTGGCCCCAAGGGTAAGTGGTAGGCCCACGTGTGAGTTCAGGTAGAAGAGTAACTACTATATTGGCCATGTGCTTACTATAAAAAGGCAAGGCATATAGTGCTTAAAGCACAGGCTTGAAGCTAGACCCTTATGTCAACTCCCTCAATATATTTCCCCAAATAAACGAAGGAACAAAATGAGCAGAGCAGTTACTCCAGCATAGGAAAGGCGTGTCCTACAATCCGGTCTTCAGGAAGGGCTGGTTTGTATTGCCAGCATATCTCCCAACATACTTAGTCTTTCTTTCTATACTTCACTGATCTCACAAAGCGCCTATACTAGGAGAAGAAATAGCAATACAGAGAAAACTAGCCTCTCTGTCCCTGCCTGCTGGAACTGCAGGTCCAGAACCTTTGCACAATTAAATTGCAATATAATTGATTGAGCGATTTGGCATAGAAGTAGACACAATCAAGTCTGCATTTTCTAGGTAATTGTACAGAAACAGCTTCTAGCTTAAGTGTAAAATACTTATACCTGGGAACTTTAATTTGCATTTATTATAGAGAATAATAACAACAACCCCAGGAGCATCTTTTGCAGGAAAGAAAATTTATATATTCTCTAACTCCTAGGACACATGGATGGGATCTGTTATTTATTTACGAATTTGCAATGTGACAAGGTGGTCTATTGTGCTCACTGCTCTAGGCTGATGCATGCTTATTTCTGTGCCTCTGCTCAGAATCATTTCATTTATATTGATAAGCAAGCCTTAGAAACGGGCTTATGTTCCTAACAGAGCCTTTTACTAAAAACAAATGGCAGTAACTGTCAGAGGTAAGCAGGTGCTTTCTTTATGAAATAATGGTCACATCCAATGCTCACAAAAATCTGTTAAATAGCAAATGACCATATTTTAGAGGCAAAGAAACTGGAGACAACAAGGTTAGGGAATTTACCCAGAATAGAACGCAATCTGAGCCAATATGTCACTTCAACGGAGACTGGCCTAACTCAAGTTCCTATCTTGCTTCCCTACATATTGCATACAATCTGACCCACAATTAGAACAGATTTTAAGGGCCAGAGCTGTGGCACAGCTTTGTGGCACAGGGTTAACGCCCTGGCCTGATGTGCCAGCATCCCATATGGACGCTGGGTCGAGACCCGGCTGCTCCACTTCCAATCCAGCTCTCTGCGGTAGCCTGGGAAAGCAGTGGAATATGGCCCAAGTCCTTGGGCCTCTGCACCCACTTGGGAGACCCAGAGGAAGCTCTTGGCTCCTGGCTTTGGATCTGTGCAGCTCCAGCTGTTGCGGCCAACTGGGGAGTGAACCAGCAGGTGGAAGACCCCTCTGCCTCTCCTCTCTCTGTGTAACTCTGACTTTCAAATAAATAAATAAATCTTTATTTAAAAAACACAGATTCTAAAATAGTTTATTTCTAAGTCAGTAGTTCTCAACTCTGGCTGCATATTCATAACATTTAAAAAAAAAAGTCTGTCCTCAGGACCATCTTCCCCTCATTGTTCTATTTGATATGTAATGGGGCCCTAGCGTAGGCATTTAAAAACAGTTTCTCCATTCATTTTAAATGTACAGTGAATTTTCAGACATGCTCATATAATTAGGAATGATTTTTCTTTAAGCGCTCTTTATTATTTCAGTTGTGGCTTCCTAGAAATACAGTTTCACACAGTAATGCAAGGGTCTGGTGATTCTGATGTTTCCACAAAGGGAGGTGTATAAATCTTACTGTCTAAGGTGTTGGGTACTTGTCAGTTTTTTAATTAGCTCTTCAGAACACCTGTTAGAAGGCAAATTATTTAACCTCTGACCCTCAACCCAAGCAGAAAACCTTCACATCTGCCTATTTAGAAGCCAGCAAGGAATTCATCCTCCTGTAATCTTTCCAAACACATCAACCTCAAACAAGACACCAAGTGTACGTGAGCCTCCAAGATTAAGACACTAAATTCCTCAGCCCTGTGAAATTTGAGTTAGAGAAGATGGCCTGCAGGATAATAACATTGCTGGCAAAACCATCCACAGAATAGAGCTTCAAAACTCCTCTCAGCCCTTGTTGACTGAGCACATAAGTGCCAAACATTTTCTAGCTTTCTGATTGCCTTCACTAATACCTGATGTGGGCCCTCGTGTGCCTTGTGTTTGTCTGCAAAGCAGGTGACTTGATCAGCTCTTGTCCTGACTGTTGATGTACAATGTAATACTTTATCTATTTTAGTATTTTTTTGTTCTAGTACAATTATTCTTAGATGTTTAAATTTTAACTGAAAAGTGATCCCTGTTAAATGTAAGAGTGGGAAAAAGAGAGGGAGGAGATGTACAATTTGGGACGTGCTCAATCGAACTTGCACCAAATGGTAGAGTTAGAAATGTGCCAGCAGATTCCAATACAATCCCATCAAGGTGGCATGTACCAGTGCCATTTCACTAGTCCAAGTGATCATCTTCAGTTCACAATTGATCACACTGTTAGGTCTAAGAGTCAAAGGGATCACACAAACAAGACTAGTGTCTGCTAATACTAACTGATAGAATCAAAAAGGGAGAGAACGATCCATCATGGGAAGCAGGATGCACAGCAGACTCATAGAATGGCAGACGTCCTAAACAACAATCTGGCCTCAGAATCAGCCCTTAAGGCATTCGGATCTGGCTGAAGAGCCCATGAGAGTATTGTTGGCATGGAAAGCCAAGACACTCTGGCAAAAAAAAAAAAAAAAAAAAAAAAAAAAAAGAAGAAGAAGAAGAAGATCTAAATGAAAGATCTCTGTGAGTGAGATCCCAGTGGAAAGAATGGGGCCATCAAAGAAGGAGGTACCTTTCTCTGAAGGGAGGAGAGAACTTCCACTTTGACTATGACCCTGTCGGAATAAGATCGAAGTCGGCGAACCCTAAAGGCTTCCATAGCCTTGGCAACTCATGACTACAGCCTAGGGAGATTACTGACTCCATAGACAAGAGTGTCAAATTGTTAAATCAACAACAGGAGTCATTGTGTACTTACTTCTCATGTGGGATCTGTCCTTAATCTGCTGTCCAATGTGAAGTAATGCTATAACTAGTACTGAAACAGTATTTTACACTTTGTGTTTCTGTGTGGGTGCAAATTGATGAAATCTTTATTTAATATATACTAAATCGATCTTCTGTATATAAGATAATTGAAAATGAATCTTGATGTGAATGGAATGGGAGATGGAGCGGGAAATGAGAGGGGTGGGAGTGGGAGGGAAACTATGGGGGGGGGGGAGCCATTGTAATCCATAAACTGTACTTTGAAAATTTATATTTACTAAATAAAATTGTAATCCATAAACTGTACTTTGAAAATTTATATTTACTAAATAAAAAAAAGAGAAAAATATATTTATTTATTTATTTGAAAGGCAGTGTTATAGAGAGAGAGGGAGAAGGAGAAGGAGAGAGAGAGACAGATAGACTCTTCTGTCTACTGGTTCACACCCCAAACAGAAGTCAAGAGACTGAAACTCCATCCAGGTCTCTCACATAGGTGGCCAGGACCCAGAGGTGGGCCATTGGCCGCTGCTTTCCCAGGCGCATTAGCAGGGAGCTGCACTGGAAGCAGAGCAACTGAGACTCCAACTGGGGCTCACATGGGATGACAATGTCTCAAGCGGCAGCTTAACTCACTGTGTCAGAATGTTGAACCCTGCAAAACAATTTTATCTTCCTGATTCCCTAATTTCACCCCATTCCCTTTTCTAAATTACTATCCTTCGAGCTCCTGCATTTTCTTTTTTTTCTTCTCTTTGTGTCTTAGGTGTCGACAGCCAACATTGTGTAGTGTTCAAGGTGCTATTCACCTGAATCCAAAGCTCATGGTTCTGTTTCTTGCCACACTTTCTCCAGAAGAGGGAAGCATGAGTAGATTAATCTTCACAAAAACCCAGGTGAGGCATGGAGTGATTGAATAACTTTCCCAGGGTCACACAGCCAGCAAGTGAAGCTTTTAGCATCTGGTTTTGTAGTCCATGCTCAGCCACTGCTCATTTGACCCCAGGATGCGCCAATGCTGTCAGATGGAAGAACTAGACTCAGGCCTAGAGCCCCTTCTTCTATTCTTCTTCATAACTGCTTCTTGAAGGAATGAGCAGTCAACTAACCTGACTTGTTGGCTGATACTTTCTAAGTTTCAGAAATCATGAAAAAACAGTCCACAAGGTGCCATTTTTTGGCATCAATTGCTAATTAAATTTTGATTTCCAATGTCTTTAAATGGCTGATGTGCACTCTCCAGTCCACACCATATCTTACTCATATATTTTTTAATGTTTTATTTCAGAATAGTTTTCGATTTACAAAACAAAAATATGAGGTAGTAATACAAAGAGTTCCCATAGACTCCTACCCACTTCCCCTATTACTAATATCTCATATTAATACATTTGTCACAATTCATGAAACATACACAGCTTTCCCTGTTTTTTAATTCCAAATTCCTCTTATCTTTTCCACCCTTCCCAGCTTCTGGTAGTCAATATTCTATGTCCTGATTGAGATTCTTGTTTTGTTTTAATTTCAGCTGCCATGTAAGAGAGAGAACATGCTATATTTGTTTTTCTGTATCTGGTTTATTTCACTCAGCATGATGTCCTCCAGTTTCATCCATTTCACTGTAAATGGCAGGATTTCATTCTCTTATTGCTAAATAGTATTCTGTTATCTATACATACCACATTTTAAAAAATCTATTCATCTGATGATGGACATGGTGGTTGATTACACTTTTAGCTACTGTGAATAGTGCGACTATAAACATGGTGGAGACAGTATCTTATGGATACAATATGTTCATGTCTTTTGAGTATGTTCCCAGTAGAGGGGTGGCTGAAACATATGGCAGTTCCATTGGTACTTTTTAAAGAAATCTCTATACTGTTTTCCACAGTAGTTTTACCAATTTACATTCCCACCAACAATGTATAAAAGCTCACATTTTTACAGGTCTGCAGCAGTACTTGTTAATCTCTGTCAGATGGAAAATTGCCATTCTGACAAGGGTGAACTGGTATCTCAATTGTGCTTTTGCTTTGCATTTCCCTAATGGTTAGTGAGCACTTTTTTTTTTTCATGAATTTATTGGCCATTTGTGTTTCTTCTTTCAAGACCTGTCTATTTTCTTTGCCTATTTCTTAACTGGATTTTTTTTATTGTTGTTTTTTTTTTAATTGCATATACATTCTGGATTTTAATCCTTTGTCATATAAGTAGATTACAAATATTTTCTCCAATTATGTTGGATGTTTCTTCACATTTTTTTTTGACAGGTAGAGTTAGACAGAGAGAGAAAAAGAGAGACAGAGAGAAAGGTCTTCCTTCAGTTGGTTCACTCCCTAAATGGCTGCCACGGTCAGCACACTGTGGCCGGTGCAGCCAAAGCCGGGAGCCAGGTGCTTCCTCTTGGTCTCCCATGTAGGTGCAAGGCCAAGCACCTGGGCCATCCTCCACTGCCCTCCCAGGCCACAACAGAGAGCTGGACTGGAAGAGGGGCAACCGGGTCAGAATCCGGCACTCCAACCGGGACTAGAACCAGGGGTGCTGGAACCGCAGGTGGAGGATTAGCCAAGTGAGCCGCGGCCAATGTTGGATGTTTCTTTATTGATTTTTCCTAAGATGTAGAGAGCTTGTGCATTTGATATAATCTCATTTGTCTAGATGGCGTTTTTCTTGCCTGAGCTTTTGGTGTCTCTTATCCAAGAAATCATCGCCTACACCAATGTTTTGAAATGTTCCCCCTATTTTTTCCTTCTAGCAACTTCAGTTTCATGTCTTGATCCACCTTGAGTTGATTTTTGTATGTGGTAAGAAGCAGGGATCTAATTTCATTTTTTTACATATATACATGTAGTTTACCCACATGACTTATTGAAAACACTATCTTTTCTCCAATATATTGTTCTTGGATCCTTTGTAAAACATCAGTTCTCTAAATGTATGAGGAATAATTTTGGGGCTCTCTGTTATCTTCCATTGATCTATATGTTGGCATTGTATGCAGTACCATGCTGTTTTAATTACTGTAGCTTTGTAGAATGCTTTGAAATCAGGTATTGTGATGCCTACAGTCTGATATTTTTGCTAAGGATCCCTTTGATATTCTGGGCCTTTTGTGATGCCATATGAATTTTAGGATTGCCTTTTCTAATTTTGTAAAGAATGTCATTGGTGTTTTGACAGGGATTATATTGAATCTGTAAATTCATTTAGACATTTTAATGATATTTATTCCTTGAATTTATGAGCAAGGAATATCTTTCCAGTTCTTAATGTGTCCTTGATGATTTATTTGATCCATGTTTTATTATCTTTATTGTAGTAATCTTTTACTTCTTTGGTTAAATTTATTCCTAAATATTTTACTTTTTGGAGCTATTGTGAATGGGATTTCATTCTTGATCTCTCTCTCTCTCTCTCTCTCTCTCTCTCTCTCTCTCTTAAAGATTTATTTATTTATTTGAAAGTCAGAGTAACAGTGAAAGGGAGAAAGAATCTTCTATCCTCTGTTTCACTCCCCAGATGGCCATGAAAGCCAGGTCTGGGACAAACTGAAGCCAGGAGTCAGGAGCTTCAATCCGTCTCCCACGTGGGTGGCAGAAGCCCAAGCACTTAGGCCATCTTCTGCTGTTTTCCCGGGCATTAGCAGGGAGCTGAATGGGAAGTAGAGCAGCAGGGACACAAACTGACACCATAAGGGATGCAGACATTGGCTTAACCCACTATACCACAGCGCCTGCCCCCACCCCACCTCTGCTTAATTTCTCGTTCAACAAAATCAGTATCGGCACATAAAAATGCTACTGTTTGGGACTGGCACTGTGGCATAGCGGGTAAAGCCATCGCTTGCAGTGCTGGCATCTCACATGGGCATCAGTTTGAGTCCCGGCTGCTCCACTTCCAATCCATATCTCTGCTATGGCTTGGGAAGGCAGAAGATGGTCCAAGTCCTTGGGCCTCTGCGCCTACATGGGAGGCCCGGAGGAAGCTCCTGGTTCCTGGCTTCAGATCAGCACAGCTCCAGCCATCTGGGGTGTGAGCCAGCAGATGGAAGATTTCTCTCTCTCTCTCTCCCTTTCTGCCTCTGCCTCTCATAACTCTGCCTTTCAAATAAATAAATAAATCTTTACTAAAAGGAAAAAAAGGTACTGTTTTTTGTATGTTGATTTTGTATCCTGCAACTGTTAGTTCTAACAGTTTTTTGGTGGAGTGTTTAGTTTTTTCCATATAAAACATCATATCTTGCAAACACAGATATTTTGACTTCCTCGTTTCCAATTTTAATGCCCTTTATTTCTTTCTCTTCCTTAATTGCTCTTCTTAAATGTATTACTCATTTCTGTTAAATTCGTGGTCCTTGAAAAAAACTGAATTCATCATCCTACCTCTTCTCCTATGTGCGGTCCTACAAGCCTGATACTAGGCAGAAACAGTTTTCCAGTCGTTTTTAGAGTTCACAACTCTTGAGATTTCTTTGTCAAACACAATATGGCTAACAAGAAATGGCCATTACTAATCAGGACATCCATATATTATCTTTACTTTTGTTTTCAAATTGTTAATTTTTAAATTGTCCTTACCATGAGCCTCTAAAGGAAATAGTGCTTGAGCACCCATAATCTGTCTTGAAAAGAGGATAAGCATAAGCATAAAAACTATCATGCAGCTGGACTTAATAAACCCCACTCATGAAGAATATCAGCTTTCAATTAAAATGCTTTCTTATTCATCAGCTTGAGAAGATAGATGCCCCACCAGACACAAAATATGAATAGTGATTTCTAACACTTTTGACCACCTACTATCGATCACCTACTCGGCACTAAGCCAAGTATGCTGCATATATGATATTTAATCCTTAGCACATCTGAGAGGTGGGCACACATGGGGTCTTCCAGCACTTCATAGCAATGCATATTATGAAAATATTATGCATGGATTTAAAAAATTCTGAAACAAAATAAAATTATCTTTTAATTCTATTTTTCACAAATTTTTGAAGTATCCTCATGCTCGTAAGCTCATCTTACAAACGAGAAGACTCATACACATAGAGGATAAACTACCTAGCCACAGTATTTTCTGGACTTATTCAATTCCATTTAAAGTATTGTTTGTAGGCTGCTAACTTTGGGCATAAATTATTTGTTTTACTATTAATATATATCATGATGAAATGATTTTATTCTGGCAACTCTGTGTACCGATTAAGAATTGAAACTGGGACATCACTGACCCAGGAATCCGCAGGGTGAAATGGAAAGAGAAAGAGTCTCAGAACCAAGCTTTAAAACTTGGTTTTGCCACATCTGTAAAATGAGGCCACTCTTGGCATATTATCACTGGATAACATGCAATGGCTTGTGTGTGTCCGCTGCACTGGAGACTTCGCTGTTGTATCCCAGTCTCTAGCACAGTGCCTGCAAATTGTAAATGAATGACTGACTGAATGAATGAACAAGGTCCTCAGGAAGATGACAGTTTAGATTTCAACATGAACACAGTTTTAGGTGTGGGCGATTTCTGTAGAGATTGAAAACAAAAATATGTTCATACAGAATTTACTTCATAAGTCAAACTGCCTGTTTTTATTTTGTTTTCCAGTTACAATTTGATTCCATACTTTGTAATGAAAGGAAGACTGAATGAACCATTTATAAAAATTGACCAGAACTTCTGTAGGCTTAGATGACAAACAAACTTAGGTTAGAGTCCCAATTCTGCTGCTTTGGAAATAATGTGTTTGGGCAGGCATTTGGCACAGTGGTTAAGATGCTGGGTAGGATACCTGCATCTGAACGGAGTACCTGGCTTCTACTATCCCTGGCTCTGGCTCCTGATTCCATCTTCCTGATAACACAGATCCTGGAAAGCAGCAGTAATGGCTCAAGCAATGGTGTCCCTACCATCCAGGTAAGAGATCTGGAGTAAATTCCCAGTTGCCAGCTTCATGCTCTCTGTCCCCATAATCCCTGGCCATTGTAGGTATTTGGGGAGTGAAACAGTGGAAGAGAGCTATCTCTTTCTCTCTCTCTCTCACTCTCTCTCTCTCTCTCTGTATCTCTCTCTCTTTCTGACTGCCTTTCAAATAAATAAATTTTAAAACATCCTTTGAATAGAGTTCTACTTATACTATTTTTCCAAAAAGCTATTTTAGGCAAAATGTGCTCTTTAATAACAATTAATAATAAAATACTTAATTTAATTAATTTAATGAATAATTAAATACTTAATTTGGGGGGGTATTACCTGTAAGATGGCAAGATAGAGATAATAATACCCACCCACAGAATTATGAGGCTTATAAATATTATATTTAGAAGTTGTATAGTTTTATGTTTGTGACTATATATTTACATATATGCTTACTTTAATATCATATTCTTCTCTTAAGGACTTTTCTGTAACCAAGTGGCCACTTCTAGCATTTAATAATTTCTCTTAAGTCCCTTAGTCTTATATATGTGTGTATATATATATATATACATAAATATACACACAATTATATGCACACATAAATATACACAATTATATTGTCTAGCCATCAACTAACTTTTTAACCTTAATGCTTTTCCAGACAACATAAATGAAATTATTTCTGCCACCATTGTTGAAATAATGATAACTTTGGTGAAAACACATAGGAACAAGGGCTATGTGCAAAAATGGAAGTAATAAAACAAAAAAAAATTAATTAGACCCTTTTTGGTATTTGGAACATAAGTGATACTAACTAGTTACCAGAGCTCTGGTCTCAACACTAACAGCCAAGTTTACCCTCCCCTACCAAATCATTGATGTCTAAGCCCTAAATTCCACAGTCAGTTCACAAATACTTCTTAGCCTGGGCCACCTCCTAGAAGCAGCACTTAGCAAGTGCTATACAATGTTCTTTCTGATATGGAATAACATGTTCTTTTTCTTTTTTCCACAAACCTGTAATTAAAAAATGGAAAGAGACACATCCATTTGGAGATCTTATACTGATCTGAAATATCATGTAACTAAGTAACAAATTTATTACTCAGCAAGTAAATGTTGAGCTCTTTGCCTGGACCAGGCTCTATTCATGAAAGGTTTTATGCTCTGTTTTACTAGTCCAGGGTTCCTTTGCTTAATGATGGACATGGGGTGCTCTCTTCTTACAGGCATGTGGTATTTCATCCTTACTCTCTTCTCTGATTACATGCTTTCAGAATCTTTCCACTGCATTCATCCTCCATACTACTGCTAAGTGATCTCCTGACTGCTCTAATTAAAGTACAGTTACTCATCCTCAACTACAGTTCAAAAAAGTTTGTTGGCTCACAGACCATTCAGAATAAGTCCAGATCACTAAACTACGGGCCTACCAACATGTCGACACCTTGACTTCACTGTCTCATCTCCTCTGACTTCCCTTACTTAGCAAGGTTCCACATGAACCAATTCATAGACCTTTCTCAATGCATGCTTTGCTTGAGCTCATTTTATTCCATCTTCTTCTGTAGAATTTTTGCCCACCCAGAACAAATATATCTTATTTGGGAGCATTTGGTATTTAGGTTTTAAATTTCTGAATGGAATTCAGGTATATTCCCCAGTTTTAGAATTTTCTGGAATCTTGAATTTTATTATCTATGTGTATTTATTTATTGTTAAGGGGAAACGTGCGGCAGAAGGGTCAGAACTATCCCAGCTCTATCACAAGCAGGGTAACATGAGAGAAGTCACCATAACCATTCTCTGAGCCTCATTTTCTTTACACATATTCTGTGATAAAAAATCATGCCAACCTCAGAAAGTTACTGTGATATGTATATATAAAAGCCATGAGATATGTGAAAGAGCTCAGCAATAGACACTGAAAACAGAACACTTTGGAAACAATACAGCTTTGTAAAAGTATTGTTATTGTTAACTTCTATATGTAAATGTCTGGAGGGCAAACCTACTTCTTTATTACAATAAGATACCTCAAAGTGAGTTCTGAAGTTTCATAGGAAAATATGAGAGAAAAAGCATCTTATGCCTAAATTATCTTAGGAAATGTGAGGCTAAAACTTATTTGAAAATATTTTATAATCACAGGATTTCTCAGGCTTAGAATATCACAGAATGTGTGATTGAACTTTTTGCATGATAAAAAACTGATTTAGCATTCTGGCTGGAAGAATAAGTGGGGAATTAAAGCAACATGGCAGACTTGGGAGTATACAGATTTGCATCAATAATGTGTGAATTAGGAAAAGGCAGGTTCAGGTTGGGCAATAGGGTTACAGAGAAGCAAGCAATCTCCTTGACCACTGCTGCCTCACCATCTCAATGCAGGGAAGAAGTGTGTAGCAGTCATAAACTCACATCACAGAACTTTTGTCTAATGCTATATCTTATAGGGATAGTGTTCCTCTTTACATAATTTGCCAATTGCTAATCCGGCATGGTAACTGGTATATGTGGGAGTGGTTGTGAGTAGAGGGCTGGGTAGATGGGAACATTATTAACTGATTTTGTATTACTCTAGTAAGCTTTTAACCTTACTTAAACAATGCTACCACCATTTTTATCTTTCTTCATTTTTTGGAGACAAACCCAAAATTAAACACATGGTTTTTATTTAAAAAAATATGACTTTAACAGTGAGATACTGCAATGTTGGAAACAATGGGCCTGACTGGTAATGATAGACATTATTCAGACTGGTGGATCAGTGCTCCTCAACCCTTAATCCCAGCAAGGAAAGGTTAAATGGCTCTCCCAAATACTTCCTAGACATCCCCTAAAGTACTTACAACTATTCTCATAGATATTTGTGATTACTTTTAGAAATATATTTTCTCACTAGATACAAAGGTCTTGAAAGTAGAAGTGGCACTTACACACATGGAGTGTTATCAGCAGCTAAACAAGGAGCTGTTGGTATGAGATGTTCAAAATATAATTTATGAGTGAACTGTCCTATGAAGGGAGAAGGCAAATAAACTATTTCAAATTAAAACACACACACACACACACAAAAAAAATATTGTGAGCTGTTCTATGTTGGTATTCATTGTACTGAAGTTCCTTTAAACTCAGGATAGCTTAGGACAAGGAATTAGAGGGCTTGAGTTTTTGCCCTGATGTTGCTGCAAACTATCTTGGTCACTATGGGGAAATCCAGTTCTCTCTCTGCCATCAATTTCAAAAGCTGTGAAGAGAAAGAATTTATACTCTGCCTTTTACCAAACAGGATTGAAGGTGACCCTTGAGACTATCTCTAGCTCTTGAGTAATGCAGTTAAACTTGCAGGAGATCTGAGAATAATGCTCCCTTAATGGGAAAGATTTCTCAAATTGAGAGTTTAAGTATAAGGCATTTGTTTAAGCGATCATTTACTACAGCAAATGCACTCTATCAACTTGATTAGCCATAAGTTTTTCATTGAAAAAATCAGAAACCCATTCAACTGCCTAAGCCATCTGGAGGATACTTCCCCGGAGTGACAGAATTGCTGAAAGACTCAGGCTATTCCAGGAACCTAGAAAATAAAATTAGATCCTCAAATACCATCAGGTCAACTTCATTTTCTCCATCTGCCAGGATTTTTCAGATAAAGAAACTTCCATTCTCTAAGCCCAAATGCTAATAATTTTGAACTCAGAGAGAAACTGTTTCCCATGCTCAAATTTAAAGAGACCCGAGGAAGAACTCTATCAAATTTAGATTCAGCAACAAGTTCAAACTCAAGACTAGAACAAGTTCAGGAGCTACTGGTACCAGGAGGGGCTCCAGTTTAAGTCATGTGAACACTATGGGCCAACTGCGCTGACAAGAGACACAGTGTGTAGGAGTCGTAATTTCCATCTGGACAATGGATGGAGGGAAAGAAAGAAAATAGTTGAGCATAGGAACATAAATTGAACATGACTGAATCATTTTGAACCTGTAAACTCTCATTTGTATTTATTATATTACTTTATAGATATTTGTATCATCTATATCAGTGTTGATGTATCTATCTATAACTTAGATAGACATAAATAGTGAACTCTGAAATAAATAGAAAAAATATTTTTCCATAAAGTTGTTCTACATTATTAAACAGATACAAATCTAGTGACATAATAACCAAAACATAAACAGAATGACTGGATAATCAGGGTTATTGCCTAAAATCCATACAAAAAGATGAGAAAGTAAAGTTAAAGCATAAATGACCTGAATAAAGGTACTCTGATCAAAAAGGTATAAAGTTGCTACTTAACAATTTTTCTGGAAAGTAAAAGAATGAGAAATGTTTCTTTGTGCATAGAAACTAACCTCACTTTTAATTTCCCATTTATTTTCTACAAAATTTAACTAACTAAAATAGATGGAAAAATACAACACCTTCGTTACCAGATAAATGACGATTCTGCTCAACTGTAAACATTAAAAAATATTAACTTTATTTCTGAGAAACACTTAAACTACATTACATACTTCCTTACATATAAAACATGATTCACAAGATGCACTTTTTCTCTCCCTGATCTAGTTGCTATTATTGTGCATGAGATCTATAGCTAATGAGCTCATTCTAGGGGCTTGACACATTAAGGACAAATATGTCTTACTAGGAATAGAATGTCATTCTTTTCAACACATACATACAAACATTTTCTTTATTAGGAGGAAATGGAACAAAATGTTCATTTAAAACAATTAATGGTTTGACTACGATTAATTTTACTCTTTTAAGGCCAGCACTGTGGTGCAGCTGGTTAAAGCCCTGGCCTGAAGTGCCGGCATCCCATATGGGCGCCGGTTCTCCTCTTCCGATCCAGCTCTCTGCTACAGCCTGGGATAGCAGTTGAGGATGGCCCAGGTCCTTGGGCCCCTGCACCTGCTTGGGAGACCCAGAGGAAGCTCCTGGCTCCTGGCTTCGGATAGGCACAGCTCTGGCCGTTGCAGCCATCTGGGGGAGTGAATCAGTGGATGGAAGACCTCTCTCTCTGTCTCTACCTCTCTGTGTAACTCTTTCAAATAAATAAAATAAATCTTAAAAAAAATGCTTTTATTTTTATAATTCTAGCTATGATCTAGGTTCTTTATGAGGTACATATACTACTTTAGTATTCACATTCAAAGCTGTACAACAAAGAAAATAAAAGTGATAAATTTTGAGACATGAATACATAAGGAGATACTAATATTTTATTTTACTACTTAAGCCCAGACAATAGAAAGGAAACAGCACATATATAAACATTACATGAATTGGAAAATAGAAATATATAAGGATACTTGGGAAACTATGTAGGTTCTTCTCAAAGATGAAAAATAGGCCTTAGGATTGAGTCCACAGAAAAACAAGGACAGGAAGTTCAAAAACAGAAATTCTAACTATAAAATCATGAGTAATCCAATGAAGAAGAAAGAGGAAAGAGATCTAAAAGAAATCAGTTTGACTACAGGAACACCTCAGGTAACACCAGGTTCAAAAATAACATGTATAAAAGATAGAAGAAAGGAGATGAACTCAGGGCAGGCTCCAGGGCAGTCTGAATTCATCCAAATACATTCAGGAATCAAGTGGCAGGACAAGCTTATAGAAAACGCTCGCTGCAGAAAGGATGATATTGGGGTTTATTTGGGGGAAAAGTGTGATCACGCAGGGGTGGTCTACTAGTACAAATTTAACAGATGACACAGAAAGGGCAGACCTACACACAATAAACTAACTTCAATTAGTAGAGATTTCAGATTGCACAATCAGGAGACTACTTCATGCATCTGATCTTTAGTATAATGCCCCTCATTATACTAAATTTGGGGTTGGCTCCAAAGCAAAATGAATAGATTTGTATGAGTTCAAACTGTGCCTGAGGACTATGAATTATTTAACTATACTGAACAAGTCCAGAACTAACCTCATTTTTATCAGAAGATTGAATGAATTCATAATAAGCATACTTAGCCAATTTTGTTAGCAACAAAAGTAAGAAGCAGAACTGACATGACGGATGAAATCAGGAATTTAGATTGTTCTGACAGAAACGAACATTGCTGTTCCTTGTTGGTAAGTATAAGCTGATTTACCACTTTCAAAAATCTATATGAACATATGTGACAAGAATCATGAAAATGTTCACTCCTTCAAATACAGTCACTCCATAATGAATAAAGTCTAATGAGATAACTATAAGTATATAATTTATGCATAAAGGTATCCATGATGCACTATTTTATAATAATAAAATCTAAAAATTATCTCAAAAAATTGTAAGAAATAAGGGTTTACTGATGTGGAATTTTTTGGTGGATCTTTATGATAGAATATTATTCAGTAATTACAAATTATATTTACAAAGAATTCACTGTGAGAAGTGAATCTTGAAAGTTGAATATAACATGATTCCATTAAAATATGACAATGTAATAATGACTAATCTTGGTAGGAGCTTACATGTAATTTTCAACATTATTAATTTCTTTTTTTTATTAAGTGATACATCCATTGATTAGGTTACCTTAAATAAGACTTCTCAGAAGCAGACTAGAAAGTCTCGTTCCAACCCTGAAGAGGTAAGCTACCACACTGTGAAAATGTCACACAGTTAGGAACCCAGGTGAGCCTGTAGGAGATGAGAGTAAGCCCAATGCAATAGCCAGTGAGAAAACAGGGACTTCAGTCTTGCAATGCAAGGAACTAAGTTATGCCAACAACCTGAATGGGGAGTGATGTGGAAGCAAATTTTAGATCAGTACTTAGCTATGGCCAGCTTCTTGGTTATAGCTTTCTTTGTGGTTTTTTTGTTGTTGTTGTTTTTTTTTTTTTTTTTTTTTTTGACAGGCAGAGTGGACAGTGAGAGAGAGACAGAGAGAAAGGTCTTCCTTTGCCGTTGGTTCACCCTCCAATGGCCGCCACGGCCAGCGCGCTGCGGCTGGCGCACCGTGCTGATCCAATGGCAGGAGCCAGGTGCTTCTCCTGGTCTCCCATGGGGTGCAGGGCCCAAGGACTTGGGCCATCCTCCACTGCACTCCCTGGCCACAGCAGAGAGCTGGCCTGGAAGAGGGGCAACCGGGACAGAATCCGGTGCCCCGACCGGGACTAGAACCCGGTGTGCTGGCGCCGCAAGGCAGAGGATTAGCCTAGTGAGCTGCGGCGCCGGCCGGTTATAGCTTTCTAAGTCCATGAAAAGAGGACACAGCCACCCTTTGCCATAGCCACTGACTCATGAAAACTGTGAAATCAAAATTGTGTGTTGTTTTAAACTGTTGTGTTTATGGTGATTTGTTACACAGCAATAGAAAAAAAAATGCAAGCCCCTTTCCTTTAAGCATGAGGAAGAAAGACATGCCAAGGTTGGTGAAGCAGGAAGTTGAACCCTTTGTGCTGTCCTTGGGATGAGGCTCTAGTCCTGGACACACACCTCTAGAATGGTGGCATGATAACAATAAACTTCTCTCTGGTTAAATCTTTCCTTTGAGAATTTCTTTCAAACGTAGATGAACACAACCATAACTGAAACATATGTTTTGCTTTTAAAAGCAAAAGTAACAGATTAAAAATGAAACTGTGGGGCCAGTGCTGTGGCGAAGTAGCCTAAGACTTTGCCTGCAGTGCCTGCATCCCATATGAGCATTGGTTTGTGTCCCAGCTGCTCTTCTTTCAATCCAGCTCTCTGCTATGGTCTTGGAAAGCAGTGGAAGATGGCCCAAGTGCTTGGGCTCCTGCACCCATGTGGGAGACCCAGAAGAAGCTCCTGGCTCCTGGCTTCGGATCAGCCCACCTCTGGCCGCTGCGAACATTTGGGGAGTGAATCAGTTGATGGAAGACTTTTCTCTCTGGCTCTCTCTCTCTCTCTCTCTGTAACTCTACCTCTCAAATAAATAAATATTTTTAAAAAATAAAGCTGCAATAATAAACTGAGATAATGAATTAAATTACACATGCACATAAAACAGTACAGATGAGTTTGCATCACCAATAGCTTCACTCAATAAGCCCAGACTTGGCAGCATATACTTTGCAAAGGTAAGGGGGCTTTCAGTTGCCTGTAAGTGTGACATGTTTCAACAGCTTGATACAGCTCTTCAAAAGAAATTGATATAGTATATTGTATAAAATAGAAAGATATGGACTCAGCCAAAGCAGGCTGGAACCTCATTATGCCATGCTCTGTTCAGTGGATACCAGGTATATCATCAACAGGTCTGGCCACTCTACTATACATGTGATATAAACAGATTAGAGTATTTAAGTAAGACAACCAGAAAGGTAAGTGTCCTTAAAACCATTTCACGTGAACAACAGCAGAAAGTTTTAACATGAAGAAGTAATTTAAAAGAGTGAAAAAAGCATTCTATGCTGCAGATTTGTGAAAACCAAATAAGAAAATAGATGTTTTAAAATGTGAAAGTTTTATTTAAATGTTATACATCATTATTTTGAACATTCTTAGCAGATAACACATGCTTTCAATCTAGATAACAAACTCATTTATAAAGATCCTGAATATTTTGAAACTTTTGTAGACTATGCCCTTTGAATTACATTTAAATATTTCTAACTATTAAAAAACCTGATCAAAATCTTGTTCCTAAAAAGAAAGGGGGAGGGAATATGGGAGCAGGTATTTGGTGCAGTGGATAAGATGCTGCTTGGGATGTCCACATCACATATTGGAGTGCCTAGGTTCTGGTCCTAGTTCTACACTTGGATCCAACCTCCTGCTAATGTGCATCCTTTAAGGAAGCAATTGATAGCTGAAGTACTTGGGTTCATGCAACAGACACGGGAGAACCAGATTAAGTTCTTGGCTTCCAACTTCAGCCTGGCCTCAGCCCCAGATGTTATGTGCATTTGGGGAGTGAACAATAGCTGGGAGTTTTCTCTCCTCTGTATCTCTGTCTCTGCCTTTCAAAATAGATAAATAAATATTTTAAAATTAATTAGAAGAAGAAAAGCTTGCTCCTATGATACCATAGACAACCCTTCCTTATGTTAGAACTCCCATGACATAAAAGAAAGTGCACAGAGATAATCATTTATTTGCAGCTTACTACCACTTTGATTTTTTATATCCACTAACTAGTAGAAATGCAGTAAATTGTTGTACATTTTAGTTTTAATGATTGTAAAGAGTCAGTGCTGTGTAATCTGTACTTTTTTCTTGTCTAACAGCTTCATCGTTGACTCTTCAGATGAACAATACAGGAAAAGAAGGTAAAGACTCAGACAACTCAAAAATAATTTTTAGCATTGTGCACTGAGGATAGACCACGGATTTCCATTCTGGGACCTTTTGTAAAATGATGCTGCCTCTCCTATGGTCTCAGTTTCCCATCTAAATGTGGGAGTGTCAAGAGATTAGTCCTCACTGCCCTGGAGTTGAAGGATGCCCAGGTCAGAGCCACAGATCTTATCGGCTCTAAGCTGAAAAGCCCTTCACTCAGCCCAACTTCCAAAGTGACTACTGCAGCTGAGGGGAGGGCCAAGTAGGGTCAGCAACATTGAAGGCAGAACTGTAAATTTCTTGTTAGAGATGCCACCTGCCTTTACCTGGCCAGCTCTCCTCCCAGGCCAGCTAAGCAATGAAAGTCAACAGAGTGCCTTCCCCTAGGAGGTTCACACCTCCCTTAGGATGTACTCCATGTGAAGAGATAGATAGGTCTGGGCCTCTTAACTTACAAGGCCTAAAGCCCACCAGATTATTACCAGGCCCCTTCTATCAGGTTCTATTTGCCTCTCAATCAGAAAACTTAATTGTAGCTTAGACAGCACCTTTCTTAGCTCCTCTAATAATGACTCTGTCCTTTGTTCTAGACCCTGTCTAGCACACTTGGGCCTCATTCCTTCGTAATCATAACCTCTACTCTACCTCCAATAGCTCTACTCCCAACCTGTGTGTACTGATGGTCCTCTTCCCCACTTAATGCTGTATAATTGTTCAGACCTGGTTAATGCCATTCTTAGGATCATTGGTTACTATCCTCACCCTGTCTTTTATGACCTTGTCTAAATATGATCAGAGTCGGCAAACTTGGAAGGCTTCCATAACGTTGGCAACTCATGACGACAGCCTAGGGTGGTTACTGGCGCCATAAACTAGAGTGTCAATTTGTTGGGTCAAAAACAGGAGTCACTGTGCACTTGCTCCTCATGTAGGATCTCTGTCCTTAATGTGCTGTACATTGTGATTTAATGCTATAACTAGTACTCAAACAGTATTTTTCACTTTGTGTTTCTTTGTGGGTGCAAACTGTTGAAATCTTTACTTAATATATACTAAATTGATCTTCTGTATAAAAAGAGAATTGAAAATGAATCTTGATGTGAATGGAAGGGGAGAGGGAGCGGGAGAGGGGAGGGTTGCGGGTGGGAGGAAAGTTATGGGAGGAGGAAGCCATTGTAATCCATAAGCTGTACATTGGAAATTTATATTCATTAAATAAAAGTTTAAAAAAAAGAGATTAGTCCTCAGTCCTTTTCTCTTTTATATGTATACTCATTCCTAAGATAATCTCAATAGGATCTTTCAATACCATCTATATGTTCACTTCACCCAAATGTAAATCTATTGCCTGAACTTATGTATCATTGACAATTTTTCTTGCTCAGGAAATTTTAAAGACATAACAGTCTTCAAGAGAGAATTTTTTTCCACTGGAACAACATTTAAGAGGCAAAATTATTCTCAGAAAGTGACTCCATTTAGTTCAAGAAAATGTATTTACAACTCTTGATGGCTCTGTCATTGACTTTATACATTTTCCCTAGGACACTCTAATCACTTGAGAACTCTGGACACAGCAGTCTAGCCCAGCCTTTGAGCACTGTTCCAGCATGTTAGGTCAGTGAACAGGCTGCTGAGAAGCTGCTGCTACTCCTCACTTGTGTCTAATGGGATATTGATTTTCCCCAATCCCAGCAGCCTCTCCCAAGAAATCAATAGCACACCTGCAGTGAAACTGACGGAGATGAAATGGAAGGTCTACAGAGAGCAGGGCTGTGGCCCACAAATCTAAGGGTGCTTCAAAGATGGCAAATAAGACATATCAAAGGTGGCAGGAGACCACAAAACAGGGGACATGCAAAATCAATACTGGAAGAAATGAAGTAACACAGAGAAAGAAAAGGCAAATTTCTCTTAGTAATGCAACCCTTCCTGAAATAAGGAAGTAACCCTTCCCAGGGTGAAAGAGAAGCTGACATTGGTCTGACAGAGAAAGAAGGTTTTTGCCTATCAGTCTGAATTTTGATGTGGAACACAAATAGAAAGTTTCAGGGGGGGCCAGCACTGTGGCATAGTGGGTAAAGTCACCACCTACAGTGCCGGCATCCCATTTGGTCACCAGTTCGAGTCCTGGCTGCTCCACTTCTGATCCAGCTCTATGCTATGGCCTAAGAAAGCAATCAACCCAAATGTCCATCAACAGTAGACTGGATAAAGAAATTATGGGACATGTACTCTATAGAATACAATACAGCTGTCAAAAACGATGAAATCCAGTCATTTGCAACAAAATGGAGGAATTTGGGACACATCATGCTGAGTGAAATAAGCCAGTCCCAGAAGGACAAATATCATATGTTCTCCCAGGTTGGTGAAAAATAATCGAGCACCAAAAAGGAAACCTATTGAAGTGAAATGGACACTATGAGAAACAGTGACTTGATTGGCCTTTGTCCTGACTGTTGATGTACAACTTAATACTTTATCCCTTTTAGTATTGTTTTTTGTTCTACTTAACACTATTGGTTGAATTCTGTAATTAACACACAATTATTCTTAGGTGTTTAAATTTAACTGAAAAGTGATCCCTATTAAATATAAGAGTGGGAATAAGAGAGGGAGGAGATGTACAATTTGGGACATGCTCAATCGGACTTGCCCCAATGGTAGAGTTAGAAATGTGCCAGCAGATTCCAATTCAATCCCATCAAGGTGGCATGTACCAGTGCCATCTCACTAGTCCAAGTGATCAACTTCAGTTCAGAATGGATAACACTGTTAGGTCTAAGAGTCAAAGGGATCACACAAACAAGACTAGTGTCTGCTAATACTAACTGATAGAATCAAAAAGGGAGAGAACAATCCATCATGGGAAGCAGGATACACAGCAGACTCATAGAAAGGCAGATGTCCTAAATAGCACTCTGGCCTCAGAATCAGCCCTTAATGCATTTGGATCTGGCTGAAGAACCCATGAGAGTATTTTAGGCATGGAAAGCCAAGATACTCTGGCAAAAAAAAAGGACCTAAATGAAAGATCTCTGTGAGTGAGATCCCAGTAGAAAGAATGGGCCATCAAAGGAGGAGGTACCTTTCTCTGAAGGGAGGAGAGAACTTCCACTTTGACTATGACCTTGTCTAAATAAGATCGGAGTTGGTGAACTCAAAAGGCTTCCATAGCCTTGGCAACTCAAGACAAGAGCCTAGGGAGATTACTGACAACATAAACAAGAATGTCAATTTGTTAAGTCAACAACAGGAGTCACTGTGCAGTTACTCCTCCCTCATGTAGGATCTCTGTCCTTAATGTGCTGTACATTGTGATTAATGCTATAACTAGTACTCAAACAGTATTTTTCACTTTGTGTTCTGTGTGGGTGCAAACTGTTGAAATCTTTACTTAATATATGCTAAACTGATCTTCTGTATAAAAAGATAGTTGAAAATGAATCTTGATGTGAATGGAATGGGAGAGGGAGCGGGAGTTGGGAGGGTTGCGGGTGGGAGGGAAGTTATTGGGGGGGGAAGTCATTGTAATTCATAAGCTGTACTTTGCAAATTTATATGTACTAAATAAAAGTTAAAAAAAAAAAGAAAGCAGTAGAAAATGGCCCAAGTCCTTGGGCCCCTGCACCTGAATGGGAGACCAGGAAGAAACTCCTGGCTCCTGGCTTCAGATCGGCACAGCTCCAGCTGTTGCGGCCATTTGTGGGGAGTGAACCATCGGATGAAAGACCTCTCTCTCTCTCTCTATCTCTGCCTCTCATTCTCTCTGTATAACTCTGATTTTCAAATAAATAAATAAATCTTAAAAAAAAAGAAAGCATCAGTTATATTCAAAATAAATCAAGTGTAAGTATCTCTGATACTCACTAGCTGGGTTATTTGGGGTAAGTTACTTAAATTTTGCTGTACTTTGGTTCCTGCATTATAACTTTAAAAGAAACTTTAATGAAGTAAATTATAAAATAACTGTAATTGGGCAAGAGATTAGGTAAACAATCAACAAAGGGCCACAGAGCATCTTTAGATGATGGAACAGGGAAAGGTTTGGATTTCCTTTCTTTACAACAACTCTGCAATGATGATTTTAAAGAAATAAAATATCAGAAAATCTCAAAGACAGAGAGAATGAGAAAATGTTCATCAGCATTTGAGAGATTTCAACATATTTTTAGAAATCTGAAAGTAAGAGAAGTGCTGATGCATTTACTAGGGTGTACACAACATGATCTAAAGGATGTACAGAGACAGATAAAACAGTAAGAGAGCAAATTCACCTCCACAGAAACCGAGAGTCCATGACTCACATATCGAGGGTGGCCGAAATCAGGGGGACTGGCTGAGAGTCAGAATGGGGGCATAATCTCCAACCCTTTTCTGTACTTCCACAAAGAGTATACCTTAAGTCAAATACTGGTTTATCCTCCAAAAGAACTAAGGAAAAGAGACTTGAGGCTCAAGAGACACGAAGTAGTACCCCTGTGAAGGCAGAGAGGGGCTAAAAAGAGAATCAAATCTGCCACCGTCACCAGTGGACTACCCCTTTCCTGCATGCAGAACTCTGAGATCCTCATCCCTATCAAGAGAGAAGTGTTCTCTGGAGAAAATACCTCCAGCAACTGACCCTTGGAGTCCTCAGTGACTATAAAACTAAAATGAGGCCGGCGCTGCGGCTCAATAGGCTAATCCTCCACCTACGGCACCGGAATCCCAGGTTCTAGTCCAGGTCAGGACGCCAGATTCTGTCCCGCTTGCCCCTCTTCCAGGCCAGCTCTCTGCTATGGCCCAGGAAGGCAGTGGAGGATGGCCCAAGTGCTCGGGCCCTGCACCCCATGGGAGACCAGGAGAAGCACCTGGCTCCTGGCTTCGGATCAGTGTGGCACACCAGCCGCAGCGGCCATTGGAGGGTGAACCAACAGAAAAAGGAAGACCTTTATCTCTGTCTCTCTCTCTCAGTATCCACTCTGCCTGTCAAAAAAAAAAAAAAAAAAAAAAAAAAACAACTAAAATGAAGGCTGGCACCCTGGAGCATTGGGTTAATACTCTGCCTGCAGTGCCAGCATCCCATGTGGACACTGGTTCTAGTCCCAGTTGCCCCTCTTCCAATCCAGCTCTCTGCTGTGGCCTGGGAAAGCAGTAGAAGATGCCCCAAGTGCTTGGGCCCCTGCACCCGCAGGGGAGACCAGGAAGAAGCACCTGGCTCCTGGCTTTGGATTGGCCATTGTGGCCATTTGGGGAATGAACCAATGGAAGGAAGACCTCTCTCTCTCTCTCTCCCTCTCCCTCTCACTGTCTGTAACTCAACCTCTCAAATAAATAAATAAAAAATCTTAAAAAAAAAAAACTAAAATGAAACCCATTAGTCATAACAAGCCTATCTAAATTCACGGTACTTAATATCTGCTGTTGAAGGTCTCACTTGTAAATATGAATGTCCTGACAAGGACCATCAGATGTTTAAGAAAGACTATTGGGGCCAGCGTTGTGGCGCAGCAAGTTACAGCCCTGGCCTGATGCACCAGTATCCCATATGGGTGCTGGTTCTAGTCCCAGCTGCTCTTCTTCCGATCCAGCTCTCTGCTATGGTCTGGAAAAGCAGTGGAGGATGGCCCAAATCCTTGGGCCCCTGCACCCACGTGGGAGACCTGAAAGAAGCTCCTTACTCCTGGCTTCGGATTGGTGCAGTTCCAGTCATTGCAGCCATCTGGGGAATGAACCAGTGGATGGGATACCTATCTCTCTGTCTCTACCTGTCTCTGTAACTGTCTTTCAAATAGGTGAAATAAATTTAAAAAAAAAAAAGACTATCAACATAATGTAGAAGAAAAATAGGTTGCAAAACGCTAACTCCAATGAAATAGATGATGTAAGAAGTAGAAAAAATGAGAAAAATGATTGAGTAATCTCACAAAAGGAAAAAAATCATATTCTACTTAAAAAAGATTTATTTATTTGAAAGGCAGAGTTAACAGAGAGAAAGAGACAGAGATCTTTTATGCACTGGGTCATTCTCCAAATGCCCACAATCATCAAGGCTAGGCCATACCGAAGCCAGGAGCCAGGAGCTTCTTCTGGGTCTGCCACAAGAGTGTGGGGGCCTAAGGACTTGGGACATCTATTACTACTTTCCCAGGTGCACCAGCAGGAAAGCTGACTGGAAGTGGAGCAGATGGGATTCTAGCTGGCACCCATATGGGATGTTGGCATTTAAGCTGGTGGCTTTTCCCACTACGCCACAGCACCAACCCCAACAGGTGTTCTCTTAACTAAGGATAGGATGCAATAAGAAAGAACAATCAGGGGCAGGTGCTGGGGCATAGCAGGTAAAACTTCTGCCTGCAGTGCCAGCATCCCATATGGGCACCAGTTCGAGACCTGGCTGCTTCACTACTGATCAGCTCTCTGCTACAGCCTGGGAAAGCAGTAGAGGATGGCCCAAGTCCTTGGGCCCCTGTACCCATTTGGGAGACCCAAAAGAAGCTCCTGGCTCCTGGCTTTGGATTGGCGCAGCTCTGGCTATTGCAGCCAATTGGGAAGTGAAACAGCAGAAGGAAGACCTCTCTCTCTCTCTCTCTGCTTCTCCTTCTCTCTGTGTATAACTCTGACTTTCAAATAAATAAGAAATCTTAAAAAAAAAGAATAAAAAAGAGCTTTTCAATTTCCAAACTATGATGGTTGAATTTGAAAATTATAATAAAAGACTGGAAAATTACATTTAACATTATACAGAATAAAACAAAAATTACCAAGTATAAAAAATAATGCAAAAAAACAAAAACAAAACCATAGATTCACAGACTTAGTTCAGAAGGTTACATCAAACCAGGAGATTCACAAAGACCAAAGAGAATGGAGGGTGGAAAACTATCACATAAATAATGTATTTGGTTTTTTGTTTTGTTTTGTTTTAGAATATGAGGTTCTATGTTGAAATGGCTCACAGAGGTCCTTTTCTGCAACAAAGGTTCATATAAAGAAAAGGATTGTGGAATTTCAGTTTACCAGGGATAAAAAGATTGTCCCCAAATCTTCCAGACAAAACAAAACAGTTTATACACAAAGCTTTAACCCAAACAGGATGAGCGATTTAAAGAACAAAGCTACATGTTATGCTACAATGGAGAAATGCCTCTAAGACACAAAGTGAAATCGTTCTAACCTTGAATTCTACACTCATCTAGAGAGTAAAAATTATGTCAGGCTAGAAAACACATACTTGGAGACACCAAGGCCTCAGAAATGCTCATGCAGCTATCCCTACACAGTTGTGAGAGACTGTGTTCCAACAAAAGAACAACATAAAATTGGGATCCAGGGAGTGAGTCCACACAGAACGATGTCAAAGGAAAGTCCAAGGGCTGCAGTTATATGCTGTGTCTACAGGACATTCAGAACAAATTAGATGAGGAAAATAGAAGATACTGCCACCAGGACAAAACCAGTCTCAATAGAATAAGTAATATGATGGAAAACTTTTTAAAACAATATGGAATAAAGATCCATTGAGGCAATTCATGAATGGCATATTATGTGAATGAATAATTCTTTCATATCTTATGATGTAAGCATTATTTTTGTTATGATTCAACTACAAGTAGTGGTAAAACTGCTGGCAGGGGCTGGCATTGTGGCATAGAGGGTTAAGCCACAGCCTGTGAAGCCAGCATCACATATGAACACTGGTTTGTATCCCAGCTGATCTTCCTTCCAATCTAGTTCCCTGTTAATGCCTTGGGAAAGCAGTGAAATATGGCCCAAGCGGTTAGGCCACTGCCACCCATGTGGGAGACCCAGAAGCAGCTCCTGACTCCTGGTCCAGCCCTGGTCAGCGGAGTGAACCAAAGATAGAAGATCTCTCTCTCCTCACCCCCCTCTCTTTGTCTTTCCCTCTTTGTAACTCTGCCTTTCAAATAAATAAACAAATAAATCTTAAAAAAAAAAAAAACTCTACTGGCAGGATGAAGGAACAGGGAGAATAGTCAGGTAACAAAGGTAAACCCTCATCTAGTACAGCAGTTATCAACAAGTATTTGTAAATCTACTAAATCAAGAAGAAGAAGTAATATAAGACTATTATTTAGACACATGGAATTGAAAAAAATAAAGAAGGAATTTGAATAGAACAACTGAATTGTATTTCTGGTTCTGTCACTTTTTAACTGTATGATATTTGGTAAATACTTTAACTTTTCTAAGCTTCAACTATTTCATGTGTAAAATGGATATAATTATAGCTTCTACAATGTCATAAGGGTTTGTGAGAAATAACTAAGTAAAGCACTCACGACAAAGCCTGGTAATGAGTATGTATGCATTTTATAAATATAATAGTTATTATTATTCATAATAGTAAGATTCTCTGTAGGTTTGTACTGACAATTTTCTGATCACTTGATAAAGCTAGGTAACTCTGCAGCAGCCTCACAAGAGGACTTCAAAAAGTTTGTGGAAATATAATTAAAGATAAAGTTTTATTTTGGTACAAATAATTTTTGAAACACATGCATATGTGAGGTCTTGGAAAAGTTAATGAAAAATGCATATTATGAAAAAATTATGCATAGATTTCACCAAGACAGACTTCTTTAAATTCCATTTTCCCGTGAATTTTTTTGAAGTACCCTCACATACTCTTACTTAGATAACTTAAGATACATAAGAAAACCTGTCTTAAAAAATAGGGGTTCCTGGGGCCGGCACTGTGGCGGAGTGGGTAAAGCCACTGCCTGCAGTGCCAGCATCCCATACGGGCACCAATTCGAGCCCCAGCTCTCTGCTATGACCTGGGAGAGCAGTGGAAGATGGCCCAAGTCCTTGGGCTCCTGTACCCACGTGACAGACCCGGAAGAAGGCTCTTGGCTTTGAATCAGCACAGCTCTGGTCATTGCTGTCATTTGTGGAGTGAACCAGCGTAATAGAAGACCTCTCTGACTTGACCTCTATCTGTAACTCTTTCAAATAAATAAAATAAATCTTCCTAAAGCCTCACTCCAATACATCCATTAAAAAGGAGATACTCTCAGTAGCCCCCATCCATGGAGGACTTGTCCATGATGACTCACAGCAAGCATCAAGGAAGCCGTTTTACTCCCAGGTGGAGATAGGAGTTTTCTCCTTCAAGTGATCTCATAGCTCCTATAGAATTCATGCATTTTTTGGAACCTCACATGGCATTTTAGTTATTCATTCACATAGGTTTTCTCCCAGGAACCTGAGAACTTCTTGATGAAAATAAATTGACCTTTATCAGCAGTGCCTCAGTGCTGAGCAAAGTGCATACCTCAATAAATGGTAGGCATTCAAAGAATACTTAGGTAATGAATGAACGCATGAATGAACAGTGTCTAACACAATGCATCTCAACCAGGGTACAAAATCAAAATCACAGAAATCACAACAGGAATATCTTCTAAAAACATATATTCTAAGCCCTCCCAATCTTTCTGAGAATAGGAGCCAGGCATCAGCAATTCGAACAAATTCATCAGGTGACGCCAATGCAAAACCCTCTATCACTGTCATTTGATAAAATATTGGAATTCATATGAAGTCTGGGACTAATTTCTTCAATGAGAACCATCATAAAGCCTCCAAGGAATTCTTTTCTTCATTGTAAAAAAAAAAAATATGATAGCCATTATGTGTGGCTCAAATGATGGTATAGGAAAAACAAATAAGAAACAGATGTGAAACAAGATTCTGAGAATTTCAGTAAAGGGAAACTGCTATATTATGGTCCCAGGGTATGAGGGAGGACTATGTCGGATACTCAGAACCACAGGTAAATGATAGTGTTTATTGAGATGCTATATGGCATTTCCAAGCAAAGAATTTGCAATTCTCCAGTCTTGGGCCAAAGGCTACTTCCAGCACCTTAATTTTTCTTGTCTACTTCCCCATCCATGCTACAGGGCACGACAGTCTGTCTATCTGTTGTGCAAAAAGTGTCTAGAGAGCTTTCTGGATGAAAGGAGTTACATAATGTGGGGTCCTTCATGGAAATATATCAGCAAATTAATTTTTCTGCTTCTGCAGGGCCTCCTAAGAACGGAAATACCCCACAAAGAGCAGGGCAAGGGATAATAGAGGAAAGGAATCTTCTAAAGGGGTCCCTGAAAGGCAGTGCAGCAAAAAATTCTCACCTTCTCCGTGTAAGCTGTTGTTCTGGGTGCTCACTAGGACTTACAGTGCAGAGCAGGAGACAGGCCCACAATGAATAATTTCACCTAGTGTGATAAGGAAGAGGAGAGAGCAACAGATGATGCTCAAGCTGAGCCCTGGAGGAAGAGAGACAGGTACATAAAGTGGGAAGCATGCTCCTGGCAAGGGAAATCCCGAGGTGTACAGAGGACTTGCGCAGTTTAGCCTCACCATGTGATAAACAGATGGATGAAACGGAGATAGCTTTAGAGCTTTAGAAAGAAATTACAGCTGGAGTTAAAGATCCCGGAGGAATTCTGACTCCAGAAGCAGAATCCAGGTGTATTTAATCATTATTTCAATCTAGAAATGGAAGATGTGGGTTATTAGTGAAGGCCAGAGCCACAGTTCAGTCGTGGTCTGCACTCAGCTGTACACAGCTTTGTTCATACAACCCTTTCATTACTACAGATTCCAGGACCCTACCTGCTTTTCTCACCTTCCATCACTCACAATCCTACCACGGTTCTTCTGTGCATCAGGTAAAGCCCAAGATAGGTGGGAGCCTCAGGAGTATCCATGCTCCTTGAAATTCCAAAATGCAACACATAGGTCATTTTTCTTAAAAGATTTTTACAGAAGTAATTATGATGGAGATCTGGGAGAGGGTTAACACAGAACATATTACACAGATTTCATAGTGATTCTTCCTGGCTTATAGCTCCTAACACCCCTTGGCACCAAGGAGTTCACAACATCCTTCTGAACTCTTTCGTCTGTTAGAATATAATTCCACCTTATTCCCTTCATTCGCTAACCTTTGCTCTAACAAAACTTATAATTTTCCAGATTTGAGTTCCTACTCCACACCATATAGAGGTGCAGCACACTCCCGTGAGCACCATCTCTGAATGCACACATTGATTCTCAAAGGGGAAGAATGGGGAGTTAGTTGCCTTCTCCACCAAGGCATTTTGCAAAATAATCTGAGGGGAGTGGTCTGTTTTACAAAATTTCCCACTTTTTCCTACCTGATTCTGACATTCTAGCCCAACAAATAGCTCTTTCTTTAGAAATTCCCTAATTCAAACATAATTTTCCAAATTCACCTTTGAAGAGGACTCAAGATACCATGGGTTAGCTGTGGAACAGAAGCCACATGTCAGCAAACAGACCTATGAAGGAACTGTGAAATTGTGTGACCAATTTTTTCATGCATGTGTATATTTTTAGAGACACCGTCATTTATTGCATACTAACAACCACACAGGCATTTCATGCCTATTATCGCTGATTGTTAACAACAGCCCTATGAAATATTATCTCTGTTTTCCAAGGAGACAAAAACCCAAACATGATTCAGCGACTGCCCAAAGCTACACAGCCTTATGTCAGAGGCAAGATTCTGACCCATCTATGCCAGGACAAAGCCCATATTTTCCATAGTCTGTATGAGGGTCCCTCTATAGCTCTCATTAGTCTTTCTCCAAATTCCATGGTGACCCCACAGCTTCAATCCAGCTGAGAAAAGGCTTATTTTGCTGAGGTCAGGAGGGATGTGGCCATGCAAGACAGACATCATTCTCAGTTTCCTGTGTCTCTAGGCAATGATCACCTATCAGAAGTGAATGTTGAGCAGGGCCATATTGGCCCTATAAATACATAATTCCTACCTGGTGCCAGGCACATATTGGCCCTATAAATACATAACTCCTACCTGGTGCCAGGCACAAGGGTGGGACAGATGAAGCCCTGAAGAAAATCTGCAAAACCATATGATGTGAGTAGGAGGAGAACACAAATTTGTAAAATCTATAGAATTTCCAAAGGCAGAGATAGAAGGGGAAAGTATTCTTGGCAGAAGGAACAGCATGTGAGAAGGCATGAAGTTGAGAAATAACAGAGTGCTGAAAATGCTAACGTTCAACGAGACTGAAGCACGAAGTGGGTGAGGAATGGAGAAGGTAAAACTCTGCAGTGTGTCAAACCAAACCTCTTAGCATAAACCCTTTAGGCTGAGAATCCTTAACAGAATACAGAAGTCTGAACCCAAAAACTGAGTAACTTCTTCATGAGTGAATGAAAATCAAAGGACAACCCCACAGGGTTAAAAACAAAAAACAAAAACAAACAAACAAAAAAAAAACTTAGAACTATTCTTATTATATCTATGTCTTTTCCTTAGAGAAATTAAAAAATTCTGATATAAAACATGACAGCTGGGCTTCTGCAACCTCATAATTATTGCATTTTTGGTGAACTAAGTCCTTGCTGGGAGTGGGATGTGCAATATAAGGTTTAGCAGTATTCTGGCCTCTACCATTTGAAGTCAGTAGCACCACACACTTCAATTAGTTGTGACAAGCACAATGTGTTTAGAAGTTACCAAATGTAGGAGGAGCAAAACCATCGCTCATTGAGCCCACAATTAAATAATACTGAAAATAATTATCAAAAAATTTATTCTGAGACCAGCACTGTGGCTCAGTGGGTTCAGCTGCGGCCTGCCATCTCCAGCATCCCATATGAGTACTGATTGAAACTCTGGATGCTCCTCTTCCCATCCAGCTCCTTGCTAATGCACCTGGGAAGAAGCAGAGGATGAACAAGTATTTGGGCACCTGGCTCTTGGCTTCAGCCTGATACAGCCCTATTCATTGAGGCCATTTGGACAGAGAACCAGTGGATGGAAGATCTCACTCTCACTTTGATTCTCCTTCTCTGTCTCTGTAGCTGGGCCTTTCAAATACAAATGTAAATCCTAGATTAGAAAAAAAAATTAGTTCTGTGCCCTACTGAGCCTGGCCTTTCCTGGGAGGTGAGGTCTGTCTTGATACTCTTTGAAAACAGAGTCCTTGTAGATCTGTTCTCATGAGTCTTGGAGGGAGGCAACAACTGGGAGCTTATCTCTGAGTCCATGTACCCTTGATTTCTGAAGACTCCTTATTGTTAAAATTAGGAGTCTTTCTACATTTCTTTTCTCATACACGGTGCTTGGCTTCATTGGATGTCAGTATAGACAAAGAACATGGACTGCTTTCCATACGGGGAGAAAATCATGGACAAAAGCACAGAACTAAAGAAAGAACAAGTGTCTGGTGATGGCTGGAGAAAAGTACATTAGAGAAAAGGTGCCTTTCTTTTCATTCCTCTCAACAAGTTCATTTGTATTGCTCCATTTTGTAACTTTTTCTATTGACAAGACCTATTTACACATCTACTTCTGTCTCATTAGACTGTTCTAGAGATCAGAGATCACATTTTATTCATGTATTTATTTGTATTTACTCCTGTATTTATTTGAATCCCTAGTCTCCTGTGTATCACTTGCTCAATATTCATTTATTACATAAGATCAGATTGGGAAAAGATATGTGATAGTACAGTGAGATAGTTGGGCAGTGAAGTCATACTTTGGGAATACATTTGGCTTGGAATCTCAACTGTATCACATATAAACTATGAGATCCTGAGCTAGTCATTTCTACCCTTGGGTTTAAACTTTGACCCCTTACCTGTATACAGGAAAACAATAGAATTTATCTTACAAAGTAGTCTCAAGGGTGACCTAATGTATACAAAGTCACTAGTGCCACAGTTCCTAGTTAAAGAAAGCTGATCTGGGGCAGCACTGTGGCATAGTGGGTAAAGCCACTGCCTACAGTGCTGGCATCCCATATGGGCACAGTTCAAGTCCCAGCTGCTCTTCTTCCGATCCAGCTCTCTGCTATGGTCTGGAAAAGCAGTGGAGGATGGCCCAAATCCTTGGGCTCCTGCACCCCTGTGGGAGACTTGGAGGGAGCTCCTGGCTTCTGGCTTCAGATCTGCGCAGCTCCGGCCGTTGCGGCCAATTGGGGAGTGAAGCAGCACATGGAAGACTTTCTCTCTCTCTCTCTCTCTCTCTCTGCCTGTCCTCTCTCTGTAAATCTTTCAAATAAAATAAATAAATCTTTTTTAAGAAAGACATTACTGGCAAACTTTAAAGAGGAAAAAAGATGGTAAAGAACTAAGGCCTCTATTACAAGTACTTAATTTTTTTTTTTTTTTTTTTTTGGACAGGCAGAGTTAGACAGTGAAAGAGAGAGAGAGAGAGAGAAAGGTCTTCCTTCCGTTGGTTCACCACCACCCCCCCCCCCAGATGGCTGCTATAGCCGGCTCGCTGCACCGATCCAAAGCCAGGAACCAGGAGCTTCCTCCTGGTCTCCCATGTGGGTGCAGGGCCCAAGCACTCGGGCCATCCTCCACTGCCTTCCCAGGCCACAGCAGAGAGCTGGACTGGAAGAGGAGCAACCAGGACAGAACCAGCACCCCGACCGGGACTAGAACCCGGAGTGCCGGCGCTGCAGGCAGAGGATTAGCCTAGTGAGCCACGACGCCGGCCACAAGTACTCAATTCTGTAGCTACAACAGGAAAGCAGTCATCAATAACATGGAAATCCATGAGCAATGCTCTATTCAAAAAAAAACTTCATTTATAATATAAAGTACAGGCCGTAATTGGCTCACCATTCCAAGGTGTCCAAATTTTAATCATTAGAAAGTGGAGCCTATGGAACACTCTTGAACTATGCAGAGACTAAATGAAGTAATTCCTTGGGCAGGTTGAGTATTTTGCAGCATGAAGCAGACTCCTATGGACAAAGTCAAGGGATGAGTTATCATGATTGTCCAAGCATAAGACAGAAAGTACTTGAGCACTAAGTCATGAAAATATGAATCATGCAGGATAGAATGACATATGTAACACCTGGCCTCCTACATACCATGCTATAGTTATATCCTCTGATGATTCATTTATATTTTCCTATAACATTTCAATTATAGTTAGATCTCAGAATAGGAAATTATAAGCTTTGACCTAGAGAGCCTCTAGGGAATCAATTAGCTAAAGATAAAAATAAATATGTTATAATTTACTTATACTGAGCCTTATGATGAGTAGCTTGAGTGTGAGATTCTGGTACTTAAGCTATTTTCCACTTCTGGAAATGATTTCCATTTTTCACGTAGGGCATTAAGAACCTGTCAGAAGCAATGATTCAAACAGTTGTACTATAGACGGGTGGACATTATATGAAATGATCATGACTATTAAACATAGCCATAATTTCCTTTAAATTATGCCTTATAACTTCGCTCCGATTCTAGATTCCATATTTGGCCTTTATTTTAATGACTCCAAGTACAACTAGCTGTAATCAGATCAGCTAAAAATAAAGGGTTACGTGTGCTATGGCTGCATAACTCAGTGCAGGCATGTTCTACAGTCCCATCTAAATTTTTGGTGTCTATTTTCCACAGCAACTGGCTAAGAAAAAACAAACACCTTTCTTTGAACACAGAAATGGATTAATACACATTATCCAAAGCACAGACACAGAAACAAGTCACTCACTATAAATTGCGTAAACAAATCCGTTACAGACTGTCAAGAATTTTTTCATGGTTTGCCATTTGAAAAAAGGAAATGATCAGTGATGAGTGTAGTTTCCAAATTTTTAAAGAACTTTAAAATAAAATAACATCCTACACTCAATCCATTAAAAATTGAATTACAATAACTACCTACCCATACCCAAGGACAATTATCAATGCAGTTGCAGTTTGTGTAAATGCATTATCTTTTCTCACTATATATTTTCTAGAAGCCTATAAAAATAAATGATGTGTGATACTACCCTTCAAGCAGCTTCTTGAAAAATAACCACTTCTTAACTGTCATATACTTTAGCTTGCAGAACAATTTAAAGATAATAATAATAAAAAGATCTCACTAAATTCAACCAAAAAAAAACAGATAATTTCCCCCTTGGCAAAAGATTTCCAGGCCAGCATTTCCTAACTATTACATTATTCTGCTAGTGTTTGACATGGCCAAACCATTTAGGAACTACTGCATGGTGTAGTTTCCTGTAGGAAGAAATAGTTACAAAAAAAAAAGTAGGACACATAATCAATATAGAAATCCATACTTACTATAGAGCAAGTTGTCATTTTGAAACATTAATATGTGAGGAATAAAAGGTGTATGTTGGAATCAAAGAAATAAGGTTATAACTCAATAATTTATGATAGACATCAAAATAACTAGAAAAGAAGAGGCCAAAAGTTCCCAATACTGAGACATGACAAGTGTTTGAGGACATAGAAATGCTAATGATCTCAATGTTGTACACATATGTCAAATTATTATACTGTTTCCCAAGAGATACTGCAGATTCTTTCTGTGATTGTGATTCTTGTCCCTGTTATTGCAAAGATAGAATTTATTCCATTAATTCCCACCCACACAGGCATTTTCTTAATGTCCTATTTCAAAACAAGACTGCAACCAAACCTTTGCACTCGAATAACTTGAACAGCAAGATGTAGTAGAATGAAACAGAATAAGATATAGAAACAGACCCTTCCATTAAAATGCAGTTGGCGTGTGCATCAGAGCCAGAGACAGTGAAGCCTAGATCAACACATGAGTTGTGGGTATGGACAACAAGGAAGTGTGTGATTGTGTGTGTGTGTTGGGGTGGGGGTGAGAACAGATTTAATGCATCTTGGAATCCTACATTCATTATTCCTGAACATTCACAACAACTCTAAAGATGGGTAGGTATGATTAGATGGTATATCTCAAAACAGCATCTCATGAAAGTTAAGGCAGTGGATACAAAGAAAGCAGCAGGTAAATTGGTCAGCAGGAAGCAAGGACCAGTTAACCTCTGATGGGCCCAGAGGATAGTACTACAAACTTTAGGAATGCATTAGCAAGAGTATGGCAGGGCCCACAACTTAAAGAGACAGATATACCAAAACATATTATAAATACTCTTAGAAACAGTAATATATAAAATTTCATCAGGGGTGAGATTCTAGCCCAGCAGTAAAGCCACCACTTTGGACACCTGCATCCCTTGTTCCCCCCATCTGCACTTGAGTCTCAGCTCTGCTTTTAATTACAGCTTCCAATTAATGTACACCTTGGAAGGCAAAATGATGATTCAAATACTTAGGACCCTGCCACCCACTTGGACTATCCAGATTGAATTCCTGGCTCCAGGCTGTTGTGTGCATTTCAGGGACAGAATCAGTAGATAGAACTATCTCTTTCTCACCCTCTTTCTCTGTCTCTCACTTCCTTTCTAAGATTTCCATCATTAAAATGTAGCTATGATTAGAATATAAAATGTATTTAGCTACTGACAAGGGATATATGATGACCCTAGTTACACATTGCCTACAGAATTTACAGGTGAAATCCAAGGAAACATAGCTGAGAAAGGAAAATAATTCAAAGGTTGGAAACTTGACTTAGGAAATAATATTTTTATTTCCTTTCCTTTGGTTTTAATATTGGAAGGGAGGATCTGAAAAATCAGATACACATTTACACAGAATACATTTAATTTTTGCTTACTCTGTCTTAATTCACTAGCCAGACAAGGGCTACTATGATTGTCTCTACAATAGTAACAGGCATGAAAACCCACAGAAAGTTGTTATAGAATATCAAAGAGTAAGAGGGAAAAGTTCGTCAACAGCAGCATCAAGAGCAAGCTGGAGGCAGGTTTCAATGACAAACTCCTCTAATATCCTACCAGTTTCAGCTTGAGAGATGGCCAAGCTGATGATGATACCCAAAGGATTACACAGGATGTGTCAATAAGGACAAAGCCACAGGCTGTAGGTTTTGGCTCTTAAGAAGTTCTGGAGATTTAAAAAGAGAAAAGCAGATATTTATCATCAGATTATGACGTCACTCAAGAGGACTCTAAATGTTAACAGATTCCTTTTATAAGAGAAAGATCTCTATGGGAAATTTTCCTGACCTGAAATGTGTCCAAAGAATGAATCAATCACCCGCAAACGCTGCCATCTTAGCTTCAGGCGGACAGTTTGGTCTGGGACTCAGTTTGTAAATGTGGTAACACTACACTCAGAAAGTTAGCAGAGCTTTATCAAGATCTTTACAAAAGACTTTGAACAGTGTGACACTCTAGTTTGTCAATGGTGCATTATTGTTCCTGAGCTTTTAGATGCTGACTTGGAATACTAACCTGGCTCTGGCAAGCCCTTTTCATTAGGACACTCAGAAGGGCAACCTAACTAATAGTGTGTTTGGAGGGAAAGGGGATGTTGACTGTGGGCTCCACCCTTTACAAAGAAGTCTTGTCTTCTCAGTTATATTAGCTTGTGAAATTCCATTCTACCTCTCCCATACTGTAAAAAACATCTCTTCAAAGTTCACACTTGTGGAGATTGGGAGGATTAGAAAGCCAATATCTACGGATGGGGGTCAGCCAGTCTTAAGTGAATGAACGTTGTGTCTCTAAGTAGACAGAGTTTGATATTTCAGTGGTTGAAGAAGGAAAAGTGACAAAAAAAATATAGACATGTTCATAAGATCCTTTGTTCCACAGCATTTCAATCCTCCCCACAATTCATAGACCACTTCCTTTCTTCCCTCTAGTTTCTTGTTAGCACTTAATCAGTATCTTACACACTATATATTTTACTTACTCTGTATCCACAAAAGCCAGGAGTCCATCTGTTTTGGAAGTTACTGTATTCCCAGTGCCTGGACGACTTATCCAGCACATAATAGGTATTCAATAATATTTGCTGAATGAATGAATAACTAAAGATTTCCCTCCCCATATTTTCAGCCTAGTTTGTCATTAAGATTTAAAGGAATCAACTGAGACAAGTTCTCCAAAACCCTACTCTTTCCCCCCCAGAGTTGAAAGCTTCTGGACTGGAGAGTGACTCCATTTGGAAGAAAGCAGTTTGAAGGAATATGAAGGTGCTAAAGAGTGGGAACAGCATGTGGCTTATAGAAAAGGGCAATAGGAGAATTCACTCATGTTTTGGAATTTTAAGAAGTCAAGTTAATATCCAAGAAAGAGTATCAGGCCAAAAAAAAATAATTGTTACATTTCTATAACTTAATCATGCATGTGAGTTCTTCTGTACCTATCTACTTTCAGTGCAATAAATCCTACAAACAGATGAACTAAAAAGGTCAATGGCAGCTAAAAAATAGCAAATTGTGGAGCTATGGCCTGACACAAGGAAGAGTCTTAACAAAGGAGAGAAATAAAGGACATTTGAAAGGAAACAAGGAAGAAAAGCACACAGGTACACTGGAGCCTCAGAAGGAAGACAGTAGCAGGAACTGAGGAATAACAATTTCCCAGATGTGAACATAGATGATGACAGCACAGAGAGAGGGCAGGCATTCAGATTCTCTATGAATGCGACAATAGAATATAGCAACTCTGACAAGAAGTGACACTACCACCGTCTCTTCTTTCTCCATCATCTCCCAGAACAAGAAGTTGCTTCATTCTGCTGATTTTTGCACTTTAATGATGTCCTCAAGCACAATTTTTTTTTCCTTAACTCTCTGGTCACCATACTAAGCAAGCCCTCATTGCCTTCCATAGTAATAGAGGTCAGTGTACCTCTCATAGGAAAACAGGTTACCTCCATCCAATCTATCTTTCCGTAATCTCCAGGGCAAATTGGACCATTCTACTGTCCCTTGTAAAGCCCTTTAGAGGCTCCTCTTCAGCCCTCCTGAATGATGGTCATTGAAGTTATAACTGCAAACCACCCTCTAATGATAAGCCAAAGAGTTAAAATGTGAATAAGGTTTAAATGTGAACACAACTATAGAAAGGGTGTTTATCTTGTTCTTAGCTGACTCCTCCAAATAGCATAGTGCTTATCCATCACAAATATTTAATATTTCTGTTTCACAAGGAAATAAAAGTAGAAAAACTCATGATACAAAACTATATGAATATTGCAGTTCTAATAATATAAAACATATTTATAGGCATGTAGAAAACATCAAGAAAACATGATAAAATTATTTTATTTATCCTTTTTTATCTTCAAAATACCATGAGTATATTTTTCTCTGACACTAAGGTGTAAAAATAGAAGCGAACAAAAAGAGGAGAACAACAACAACAACAAAAAAAAAAAAACAAAAAACATGCACCTAGCAAATAAGACAGTTGCACAAGACTTAATGGGAACTTTGATTCCCTAATCCTGTTACATGGAATCCTTCGTCTTCCAGCCCTGCCTCTGCCCCCATCTGCTTCTACTTTTCTGCTGCTCCACATGTGCACCATTCTCTCACCTCACCATTTCACTATTTCCAACATGGTATTTCTATGTTCTGATCATGTATTATTTTAAAGGGCGAAGCACAATGCATGATGTACAGGTCACTATATTAAATGTTAATGGTGTAAATTTATGAATAAAGCAATAACATTGAATGTGAGGCTTACTTCTTTCATATACTATAAAATCATCTTTAATAGGTTTGTTGTGAGCACTAAATGATGAAGTACCCCAAAAGTGAATAGTTATTAACTATTATCAGTGTGACCAAGAGCAAATTGCTTTGCTTCCTTAGCCAGAATCATCTTAAATTGTGGACAATAATTCTTGCCTTGCCCACTCATTGCTTTGAGATGAGAAAAAACCCAAAGCAGTTTGGAAACAATAAATCACTAGGCAAACACATATTATTATCATGATGTGGATGACAATGATTATGTGCCCTTTTCTTGTGAATTGTCACTATAATAAGCTTACCCTTTAATGTCTCATTACCTTTGCTGATGTTTCAAACCATCCTACGAAACCATGCTCCTTGCAGAACTGGTCCATCTTGAGGCCATTGTTCATGAGCACATCCTTCGCCTGATCACATTTATTGGCCAACAAAACCACTGAAACTGGTTTGCCATTAGGGAGAGTTAACTTTGAGTCCAAATCATTTTTCCACTTTGCCACTGCTTCAAATGTGGCTGGTCTGGTGACATCAAAAACAATAAATGCACCCATAGCTTCTCGGTAATAGACCCTGGTCATATTTCCAAATCTCTCTTGACCTGTTAATAAAAAGAAATAGAAGTAAAAAAAACTTAGCATAATTGTAGACTGATTCATATATTGGAACTTCATAATGTCTCCAGTATGAGCAGGTCATTCAGTAAAGTGTTTCGTTGGTAGTCTTTAAAGAGTTAGTTAAGGGGAAGGACTTTTGGCATGGTAAGTTAAGCCTCTGCATCCCATTTTGGAGTGCTGATTCAAGTCCTGTCTCCTCTGCTTCCAATCAATTTCATGCTAGCGCATTCTGGGAGACAGCTGATGATGGCTCAGGTACTTGAGTTCCTGCCACCCATGTGGCCAGAAGAAACTGGGAGTTCCTGGCTTTGGCTTGACCCAGCCCTAGCTGTTGCTGGCATATGGGAAATAAACCAAAGGATGGAAGAATTCTTTCTCTATCTCACTTTCTGTCACTGTGCCTTTCAAGCAGATAAAAATAAAATAAGAAACAAGCATTTAAAGGGTAAAAAATTGTAAAACAAAAACAATCAGATAAATACATATCTTTGGGTACAGAAGGGAATTCATTTGTTTAAAAAGCATGTATTGAGAACTTTCTGTGTTCCATGTAATGTTTTAGAACTGTGCTAAAACAATAGCCATGAGCCATGTGTGTATATTTAAATTTAATTAAGTTCAACTAAATAAAATGTAGAATTCCTTCTTCAGATTGTTTAGCTATGCTTGAAATGTTCAGCAATCACATGTGAGTATTATATAAGGTGATACCAAAATAGAGCATTTCTATCATCACAGAATGTTCTATTGGGCAACACTGATCTGAACACTTGAAGTTCAATCATTAAAACATGAAAATCCTTATCTCCATGGAGCTTCCATTTTAGCAGAAAAAGTGATTATAAATAATAAATATAATAGCTAAATATACAGTATGTTAAAAAGGCATCCACAGTCTTCTCCAGTGAAAGGCAATAATAGCTAGCATTCATTGTATATTTACTAACCATCAGAACTGTAATTTCTATAAATGATCATCAAGGTACAACTACAATCTCCATTTTAAAATAAGGAAATTGATACTTAGGCTAAGTAACTTCCTCAAATTATATATTGAAAAATCATAAATCAAACCTGAACTATTTGAATCCAGAATCCACCATCATTTATCAATGTTGAATATTCTCAACTACTAAACCATAGTTTTGTACTATTTCTTTCCAGGTTTCTGTATCAAGAGCCTCCCATTCAATAAGGTTGAAAAGATATTTCACATCTACTATATTGATTCCTGACTCTAGGCTACATGCTTGGAATGCAGCAGGGGAGGCAGGCGTTTTGTTGAGCCAGGTTAAACTGCCTCTTGGGTTGCCCACATCCCATATCAGAGTGTCAATTTGAGTACTTACTGCTACACTTCTGATCCTGTTTCTTGGAATGAAACATGGGAGGCAGCGGATGATGGCCCACGTGCTTCTGCACCGACTCCTACATGGAAGACCTGATGGAGTACTGAGCTCCTGGTTTCAGTCTGGTCCAGCACTGGCTAGTGTATGCATTTGGGGAATGAACCAGTGAATGGAAGATCTCTCTGTCTCTCTCTTTCCCTCTCTCTCTGTCTCTCTCTCGCTCTCATTCTGTTACTTTGCCTTTCAAGTAGATAAAAATAAACTTTAAAAAAAAAACTCATTAGCTAGTCAATAAATATGTACTAAATTAGTCATCCAATGTCAAAGGAAACTTTTTAATAATAATATTTTTATTTTGGGGGCAAGTGCTGTTGTGTAGCAGTCTGCAGCACCAGCATCCCATATGGACACCAGTTCGTCTCCGTTGCTCCACTTCCAATCCAGCTCCCTACTAATGTGCCTGGGAAAGTGAACATAGGATTGCCCAAGTCCTTGGGCTCCTGCACCCTCTTGGGAGAACCAAAAGAAGCTCCTAGTTCCTGGCTTTGGATCAGCCAGCTCTGGTCATTGCAGCCATTTGTGGAGTGAACCAGAAGATGGAAGATCGCTCTCTTTTTCTCTCTCTGCCACTCCCTCTCTCTCTCTAATTCTGACTTTCAAATAAATAAATAAATGGCTTATTAAAAATACTTTAATTTTTAATGATAAATCATCAGGTTTTTATACTTCCACCCTTTGTCCAGCAGTTTTTTTTAAATTAATTAGTTATTTTTTTGAAAGGCAGTTACAGAGAGAGAGGGAGACAGAGAGAAGTATCTTCCATCTGCTGATTCACTCCTCCCCAAATGGCCAAAACAGCCAGGGCTGGGCCAGGCTAAAGCCAGGAGCCAGGAGCTTCTTCTGGGCCTCCCATGCAGGTACAGGGGCCCAAGCACTTGGGGCATCTTCCAGTGCTTTCCCTGGTGTTTCTTTGCCAGCAGAGGCTTAACACACTACATCACAATGTAAAAAGTGTTAAAAATGAAAGAAAATATGATGTAGGTTATGAAATCTGACTTCAAGATAAGACTTTATGACACACACACCAAATATAGTTCTTCCAGCTTAGCAACTAAAATGAACTAAATCATACTACTTCTACCTACCTGTAATTGCTTGAAGAAGGGAACTAGTGAGCACTGAGTTCACAGTTTCTGGACCCTACACCCAGAAGTATGTGACCAGACAAAGGCATTTATCCTGAGAAATGTTTTTATGTAAAAAGTCTTATAAATTATGTAAATGAAAACAAACTCTGTGGCGTAGTGGGTAAAGCCGCTGTCTGCAGTGCCAGCACCCCATATGGGCGCCGGTTTGAGTCCCAGCTGCTCCACTTCCAATCCAGCTCTCTGCTATGGCCTGGGAAAGCAGTAGAAGATGGTCCAAGTCCTTGGGCCCCTGCACCCATGTGGGAGACCCGGAAGAAGCTCCTGGCTCCTGGCTCCTGGCTTAGGATTGGCCCAGCTCTGGCCGTTGAGGCCAATTGGGGAGTGAACCAGTGGATGGAAGACCTTTCTCTCTCTCTTTCTCTTTTTTTCTCTCTCTTTCTGCCTCTCCTTCTCTGTGTGTAACTCTGACTTTCAAATAAATAAATAAATCTTTAAAAAAAAGTTAACTTCTCATAAAAACTACAATGCTAAGGTGTATCTAAGAAAATATTTGTCAACATACTTTACACTAAGAATACTTTACATTAGTTTTGATGATGCATTTTATTTCAAATTAACAAATTATTTGATAAATTAAGTCCACATTGCATTAGTATTGAGATTGGAGAGGAGAGGATCCCTAAGCACTCAGTGAAAGTGGATGAAGGTCAATGACTTTGGCTCTCATGAGTGAGCCTGTATGCTCAAGCAAGTACTAGTGGGAAAAAAGAGCATTTTATCAGGGCTAGCACATGACAATCCTAAAATATTTCTTACAGGAGTTGTGTTATGGAGTATTTTTTTTAATTTCCCACAGTCATTCAGTCAATGAAAGAAATGGGTAAAATACTCTTCATATGACACACAACCCACAGATGAACTTTCATATTTCCCAAATGAATTTTTAATGTTCATCTCTCTTTTAATTCTTGATGCAAACAGTGACCTCCTTTGATGCTGCTCAGGGTGGCCATGACGCTTGAGGAAGATAGGGGAGAAAAGCTCTCTGTGATCATTAGGAACTCCAAAGGCCTCTAGGCTTTTTAAGGATGTCTTATGATTTCTTTCAGGGACCTAATCAGATGAAGAGTAAAGTCATGGGTTATTCAGTAATCTGCTTGTCCAGGGCTTTTAATCATAGAGTAAGGAAGCCCTCTAGAATAAAGATTTTGCATTTCAAAAATATGATAAAGGGTTACCTTAAGACTATGCAAAAAGGCCTACAGGGATACAAAAAATGAAATTGTGTGTGTGTATGTGTGTGTGTTTGAGTCTGGGTGTGTCAGATCAGAGTCAAGAAGATAGCTTATTTCTAGAAAGAAAAGACTTTTGTATATTGAGGTCACTGGGCCAGCTCACTTGGAAAGTTTATCTTTTTGGCATTCCAGCAAGGGGTCACATTCAGATCAGGGCATTTCTAGCACTCACATTTTATCCTTCCTTTGTCAGATGACGGCCTCTCTGGTGTTTCTTATTAAAAGAATGAGAACCATGTGATTCCTGGTGAGTGCCTACTTAGGGGCATAGTAGAGACCTGATGAACTTCTCATTAAAAAAATTAAAATATTACTATTCAAAAACTTCCTTTGGCCTGGTAAGACTCATTCAACACACATTTACTGAATAGCTAATGTGGTCCAGGATATGGGCTACGTGCAGCTCATGCATAGTTCCATGGAGTGTTTTTTCGCCCATGAGGCACGTCTAAATTAAGGAGTGTTATAACGGAAGCTGGCACTGAAAATGATCTAATTCATAATGTAGGTTCCCCACTTCTCTTAGTCTCTAAATACACACTTAATAGCAGTATAGATATGGCTCATGATTCACTTCCAGTTTTGAAAGGCATTAAAGATATCAACTCAATCGTAAAGGTTAATGCAATTGCTGCAGTAACAATTTGGGTAGCTTCATGATAAAAAGGAATTGACTTGAGAGTCAGAAACATACAAGCCTTAATTTTAATCAGCAGCTACCAGACCACACTTAGACACATGCATTTCTCTCCTAAGAGTTGGTTTTGTTATCTGTCAAGTGAAGTTTGTGTGGCAGATCTCTATGGCCCCTTCCTGCTGTTATGCCTTAGATGAAATCAAGCCATACTCCACCCCAGTCCCAATAGCCTGTAATGGCTCATTTGGTGTCATAGTCTTCGCTAAAAATACACACAAGCTTCACAGTCATAATGGGTATTTAAAGATATTTTCACTTTGTAATTAGTACCATATAGAGGCTCTCAGTAGGCATAATCAAGCAGTGAATCTTTTAGACAGAAATAAAACCAACAGCAGGAAGTGTGATAGGTTTTCTATTAAACTGAGCACACTCTTTTACTGCTTTGCTCCTAACCAACTGCCTCTGTGTCTTCAGGTGAGTCATGTTACCATTCTGAGCCTCAGTTTCCTTATGTCAACAATAAGGAAATAATAAGGAATAAATAAGGAAATAAATAAGGAAACTGGATTGTACATTCCAAATTAAATGTGTTAATTCTTCTAGGAAACCTCTCCCCCAACTCCTGCTGCATCCTCCACTGTGTTCCTGGGACAACTGTCAACACTGCTGCCCAGAGTTGTGCCTTCATACATCTTCAAATTCCTTCCTCACCCTCGTCCAGATGGGCTCCAACATTCCACCAACACTGCGACTTCAGAAGAGGCTCATGATTGTGGACTCTGCCTCCACCAGCATTGCCACCGCTCCAGCTCAGCCTCTCATTGTTCCTCACCTTGACCCCTGTCAGCTCCCTAACCAGGACTGTCAGCCTCTAGGTTCTGTCATTCCCTCTCTTCTCAAAATAAATATGAAAGTAAATGTAAATAATCCAGTAAATAACTCATAGATGTTCATTGGAGGGGAAAATTAACATTATTCTACCAGGGTTATGTGTTGCAATGAGTTTCAGACTGGAATGCTTTGCTTTCTGAATTGTTCTCGTATTCTTACGAAATTATCCTTGGGAATAAATTTACTGAGTTTCAAATAATACAAGTCTTCAGAAAGTTGCATAATAAATCATCTGATATAGAATTTATAAATACTCTTCCTCCAAGATTAATATGATGCTGTCTTTGTGTGGGACCCAGGAATCTGTGTTTTGAAGCATTCCCTAGACAATGAATGATATTAACTCTGAATCCTTTAATAGCATAGAATCTTCTTTCACACAGTAAAGCTTGCCACTGTATGCTGCTGTTGTAACTAGTCAATAATTTTATATGCCTAAAAAAAAGACTCTCATAAACGTTACATGTAAGATTGTGCATCTTTGGCTGTCATAGTTTTTCCAAATTCTTTTCTGATCACTTTCTTCAAAGTGTTCTGTGGCCAAGCCACACTGGGCTAACATCTTGTTCTTCCTAAAACACATCCTTCATTCCTTCCTGGATTTTCTTTCTTTTTTACATCTCTGTTCCCAAAGCCTGAATGCCCTCTCCTTTTTCTCCTCCCACGCTGTTCAATGAAATCTTATGCGTCCTTTAGTTGTACCCTGAAATCTCACCACCTTTGTGCAGCCTTCCTTTTCCTGACAGAAGAATCATTGATTGCCTATTGCATGACCCTGCAGCATTTTCTTTGTCCTACACCATTAAGGCACATCATGCTGTGTACTCATGCTTCACTCTCCACCAAGGCATTAAAATCCTGGAGAGCAGGTTGCTCATGTTTTAATTGTAAACTGATGCCTATTTCATCACTTTTGCATATGGTAAGAACTCAAGGTGCTTAGTGGAAATAAACTGAAAATATGATTTCTTCTTTCTCTAAATTACAGGATTATATATTTGTACACTAGTGTTGCATACTGATGTACTTACTCTATATTCAACTCTCGTTTCCAGTATATAATCAATAGATATTCACTGGAGGGGAAAATTAACATAACCAGGGTTATGTGCATATGTGTTGCAACAAGTCTCAGACTGCAATGTTTTGCTTTCATAATTGTTCTCATCTTCTTAAGAAATAATCCTTGAGAATCAATTTACTCTATTCCAAATAATCTAAATTTGGGGGTCATGGCAGAATTAAAAGACACTAGTGTCACAAAGATGTTGTCTGTATTTCCAGAAGTGATCCTGTGAAATGCATGAAGTCAATATAAAACCGAAAGTAAACACGAATCTTACACGATAACCTGGAAGAAAATAAATCAAAGTATATAACTGCTGCAAAAGCTAAAAGGACACCGAACTTCTAATGGCTTCAGCTTGTTTTGAAGGCTCAGGAAAAACTGACATAGTAGGATCAGTCAGGCTGCCATCCTCATGAGCAAGGTCTCCCCAGTCTGAGAGCAGCCGTCTGACACTGGCAGTGATTTTGAAACTTTTTCATCTTTTCTCTTCACTACTTTGCCGTGCCAACTCAATGACAGAAATGTGTCAATTAATCACCATTTTCCCAAGTCACTTTGGCATATATACTGGAACTAACCTTGTGTAATATTTCCTGATAAAATTATATGCTGTCTGGTAGCCAAAACCAAGATTCTGTAGCCGCTGTGACAAGCACTGCACTCTCTACAGTAATCCCTAAATCCTTTTCCCCTTTCCAGTGGATACTTTCAGGCTTACCAAGTCTTTGAGAGTTGCCTGCCACGTCGCATTCATCACTTTCCCTCCTCTTCCACTGCAGTCATTCTATTTACAATTGTCTCATCTCATCTCATCTCATTTTGCCCCTTTAACAAAAAATTTTAAGATCCAGGAAATGTTCTAGCAACCAGAAAAAAAATATTTTTGCCTTCATGATGATTACACTCTAGAGTAGATAGATAATAGTTAAAATATGTATATAAACAATACTATATTAGCTGATGAAAATAATTATGGAGAAAAGTAAAACAGGAAAGGAGAAAATGATATTCTGGGATTGCAGGCAGAGTTACAGATTGGCTAGCAAAAGTTTCAATGAGAAGATGTCATTTGAAAAAAAACAGAAAGAGGTAAAGTAGTAAGCCCTCTGAATATTTTGGAGAAAAACATTTTAGACAGAGGAAGCAGCAAATACAAAGCAACAAATACAATCCAAATGCACAAATGAGGCACTAGAGTGGAGAACAAAAAGGAGGCTGGGTGGGCTGGAGAGGAAGGATTGAATGAGAATCTGAGTCATGTGGGGGCCTCAAGAGTTCAGATTGTAGACAGTTTCAGGCCATTATATCCATGTAGCCTTTAATTCTGAGTAAGGGAGGATAGCATGGAAGGTCTGTGAGAAGATTAGAAATACAACCTGACAGAATTAAATAGATAACCATGGCTTATGCACTGAGTAAGAAATGACTTAAAGGAGTCAAGGTGCGAAGTAAGATGCCAAGGAAGAAGTTATTAAAATAACTGAGGCAAGAGATAATATGATTTAGACCAGAACACAAGTGGTGAACATGGTTAATAGTGTTTGTCTTCTGAACATATTTGGAGATAGAGATGATAGACTGGATGTAGGGTATGAGATTATGGAGCACGATTAGCAGAGTCTGATTAGCTGAGATGGAGAAGACTTTTGGCAGTCACACGTTTGGATACGGGAGTAGGTTGGGGATTCTGGCAAGTTGAGCTTCAGGTGTTTGTTAGGTAAGAGGTGGCTTATGCCATTGGGTATAAGAATCTGAACTTCTAGGTGGTGGCCAAAGCTGAAAATAGAACTTGAACTTGTACTTTAGTTTCTGTACTTCTCTGCCTGATTGAACCAGCAAAGCCACGTTTTTCACTATCATTTCCCAAATGAACACTTTTGGTGTTCCACTACTGCCTACAGCATTTGCTCCAGACTGCTGACATGCTCTGTGATTCACAGAGGATTTAAAACAATTTGAACTTTCTAACAGGGACAGGCTTCTGGCCAAGTAATTAAGATGCTGGTTTAGACACTGAGATCCCATATTGGAGTTCAAGCCTTGGACCTGCTCCTACTTTCAACATCCTGCTAATGCACACCCTGGGAGGCAGCAGATGATGATTCAGGTAGTCACATTCCTGCCACTTACATGAGAGAACTGAATTGACACCGTGGTTCCTACTTCAGCCTGGCCCAGTTCAAATGATTGTATGCATGTTGGGAGTAAACTAACAGACGAGAGCTTTGTCCATATGTCTGTCTGCTTCTCTCTCTCTTTCTCTCTAATAAATAAAAATAAGATAAAAACAATTAGGCTCTCTCTTTCTGGAAGGGAATATTCTTAAAAGTAATCAGTGTCAGGGCCGGCGCTGTGACATAGTGGGTAAAGCCGCTGCTCCACTTCCAATCCAGCTCTATTCTATGGCCTGGGAAAGCAGTAGAAGATGGCCCAAGTCCTTCGGCCCTTGCACCTGCATGGGAGACCCAGAAGAAGCTCCTGGATCTTGGCTTCAGATTGGTGTAGCTCCAACTGTTACGGCCAATTGGGGAGCGAACCAGTGGATGAAAGACCCTCTCTCTCACTCTGCCTCTCCTCTCTCTGTGTTAACTCTGATTTTCAAGTAAATAAATAAATCTTAAAAAAAATTAATCAGCGTAACAAAATATTTAAAAGTCAGTGAAACTTATGTGATTCTATTTTTGAGGAAATAATTGCTATTGATCCATCTTTTTAATTGAAAGGCTCTTGTTGCTGTGCATCTAAGATCCTGTAGTTATTGCTATGCCACAGAATAGTCTACCATGTTTTGGCTTGTTCCAGTACACCCATCAAGTTGTACATGGAGATTTGTGGAGGGAAAAAAATGGAGTCAGGATTGTTGGGGGAGTTTTGTTACCATTTTCTAGGGAAACAAGTGACAGTGGCTGGGTGGTCCAGAATCGGGAACACATTTTTCAGAGAGGCTCTTGAAGGACAAACAAGTGTTTGCCAGGTAGAGAAAAAGAGTTCATTTGTCTTACCCCTTGGCCTCCCAAGAGATTTTTGAGATCGGAAATCTTGATTTGAAGTTGAGGGCTAGAATCAGCCTTGCTGGACGCTGCTAAGTTCTGTGACTTGCTTTGCCTCTCCCTCACACCACAGCGACCCCGCTCCCACTAGAACATAACTTCTCCATTCTCCTTCACCTAATCAAGTCCTACTCATTCTTCAAAACTGGACTCCACTTCGTCTTCTCAGAGACTTTTTAGACTCAGTCCCACACTCCTCTCTTCCTCAGCACTGGCTGACTGCATTGCTTGCTGGTCATCTAATCAGGCCCTGGCTTGTACTACTTCTTTTTTTGGACTACACACCTCTATAGCCTGTGTCCCCAATTACACTGCAGACTCCTTGAACCCACAGTTGAATTACTCAATCACTGTGCCTGTCTCCAAGCACTCTAAGCAGCTTGATCTGTGCTCACAAAGGACCTACAGAATAGAATGGTAATACAAGTACTCTTGACATAATGAAGTAACAATTAATAGCCATTCTTGTTTGTGACAGAGAACCCCAGCAGGGAAAGTGGAGACTGAATAAAGTTCTCTGACCCAACTTGTTTATTTTGTATGCCCTTTACTAAGAGCCACTCTGAATCTTCCTACAATTAAGAACTATAAGCTCTTCCCACAACTTCTTTAGCCCTCCCATAAACATATGGTTCTCCTTTCATCTTAATGCTGGTTGTCACCTCTTATAGGCAAACCTGTCTTTGTTAAACAGCAGATGGGGAATATGTTGAATTAAACTAGAATAAAAGTTTTCTGGGAAAAAAAAATTAAACTGGAGTGTGTAAGAGAATAAGATTGCATAAAAAAGGAAATGTTCTTTTGTTAGGTATCCATAGGCAACAGTCATAGAAGTAAAGGAGTATGAATAAATTTCAAAAATATTCTCATTAAATTCTAAATTTATAGTTATGATAGGTACTATAAGCGTGGGTGCAAAAATGAGTGCTACCACAATATCCCAGCAAATTTTTCCAAACTATTTTTAGATTAGGCTTCAATGCTACCAGCTTAAGAGAAATACCTGGTTTGGATTGACATAAACTTCCATAGCAATCAAAGGTCCAATAATGGATAAAAAGAAGTAATGAAACTGAGTCAGAAGTCGGCATGAATCAAGGTAGAAGGCTCAGTATACCATGGTTTTAATTTTAAAAAAAGAAGCTAAAAATACTTCCACTGAGTTTAAAGTACAAATGGAACAAACAAAAAGCTATCTCTGAATTTCTTAGAGTTTGAGACAACATTACTAAGTAGCCTTCAAGGATACTTTTAAAAATAACTCCTAAGAGACCCTGGACTCCAAAGGTTTGATTCTTAAAAAAATTTCTAGATTTCTCTAGGAGCATAAGTGCCAAAACGTGTGCAAAAGTGGCCTGAGATGACACAGTAGACACACAAAGTACAGCCAGATGTTTAACCTGTCAAGGCAAACACAGGAACACTGAAGATCAGACCTCTAGCCAGGGTAGCTTTCAGTCGGATTACTGCATTCCTGTGGATGTCCTCATGTCTTTGCAAAACTCAGATTGGGGAAGTTACTGTGATCAAAAGCAAGAATCATGTGAACAGGAAATGTGTGTGCCTTTGTCCATGGAACTTCTCAAATAACAATGACTCCAAGGCTTGAGAAGTTCCATGGACAAAGGCATACACATGCCTAGCAAATTGTAGTTATTAAAAATGAAATAAGGGGTGAGTGTTTGATGTAGCAGTTATTGCTTGCGCCACCCACAACCCACATATGAGTGCCTGGATTCAAGTCACAGTTCCAGTCTCAATTCCAGCTTCTGGCTAAAGCACACCCTAGGAGTCAGCAGGTGAATGAATAAGCACCTGGGTCCCTGCCACCCATGTAAGTCCTGGATTCCCAAGTTAGGCCTGGCCTAGCCCTAGCTAGCTATTGTGGAAATCAATCTCTCTCTTCATTTTGTCTCTCTCTCTCTCTTCCTCTCTCTCTCTCTCTCTGTCTCTCTCTCTCTCTGTGTCTCTCTTTCTTTCTCTCTCTCTTCTCTTTTCCTGCCTTTCAAATAAAAAAATGAAAAAAATTAATGAAATAAAATACTTTTATTTTACTTTGTAAGTTCATTTTTCCCCAGAAACATTTTATTAAGGAATACAAACTTCATGTATTTCATAAATACAACTTTAGGAACATAGTTATTCTTCCCACTGTATTGACCCTCCCACCTACACTCTTACCCCTCTTCTTCCTCCCTTTCCTATTCTCATCCTTATTTTTTTACTAAGGTCTATTTTCAATTAAATTTATATACATAAGATTAATTTTATACAAGTGAAGAGTTCAACAAATAGTATGAAAAAAAAAAAAAACAGTTCCTTAAAAGTCAAGATAAGGGTTCTTCAAAGTCATTGCATCTCAAAGTGTCAATTTCACTTCTATAGATTACCTTTTAGGTGTTTTATTAGTTTTCACAATTTTTCAGATAGCTATTAAGTTGTTGGAACATAATACTTAATTTGTATGAATCTTGATGTGAATGGAAGGGGAGAGGGAGCGGGAAAGGGGTCGGTTGCGGGTGGGAGGGAAGTTATGGGGGGGAGCCATTGTAATCCATAAGCTGTAAATTTATATTCATTAAATAAAAGTTTAAAAAAATAATTAATTTGTTTGATGCTTTTTAATGAATAAAATGGTTAGTAATTCTTTAGGCCTAAAGGTGTGATGAAACGATCACTTTGATATTTGGGAAATGAGAAAGCTTAAGGATTTCTATAGCTTCTACAGTGTATTGTTTAAATTTAAAACACATACACATGCAAACAGACCCACAGGACAGCATGAGACAGTATTAGTTGTGATATCAAATACTGTTGCCATTCTTAACTTTAATTCTCAAACTAGAGACTTGTGTCCCTGGGCTCTGTGATTTCCCTGTCTAAAAGTCATATGTGAAGACAGATGCTATTAAGCCAAACCAACCATGTGGTCTCAGAAATGATGTGTGAAGAATTAACCTCATTCAATTATCAGCTGTATTCAGAAGTGTAAAGGTTTGAAAGTTAATTAATTACTCCTGTAAAATATATAATGTACATCTTCTAAATGCAATTTAAACAACCCATGAGATACAAAACTATTGCATTGTTTATCATGTGTTAGGAAATACTAGAGTAGAATGATTCAAAATAGATTTAGAGGATCTGGCACTGTGGTGCAGCGAGGTTAAAGAGCCAGTCTGCAATGCCAGCAACCCATATGGGCGTCACGTCATATCCCAGCTGCTCCGCTTCTGATCCAGCTCCCTGCTAACATTCCTGGGAAAGCAACAGAGAATGGCCCAAGTCCTTGAGCTCCTGCACCTACGTGGGAGACCTGGAAAAAGCTCCTGGCTCCTGGCTTCAGATCAGCTCAGCTCACACCATGTGGCCATTTGGGGAGTGAACCAGCAGATGGAAGACCTCTCTATCTCTACCTCTCTCTGTAACTGTCTTTCAATAAATAAAATAAATGTTTAAAACAAGACATAAATTTGTGAATATTGGTGTCTTTAAAAATAATGGATGAGAGGGGGCATTTGACACACAGTTAAATTTGACACACAATTATGACCCCATTGAGATATCCACATCCCATTATGGAGCGCCCGGGTTCCATTCCAGTTCCATTCCTAATTCCAGCTTTATGCCAATGCATACCTTGGGAAATAGTAGGTGATAGCTCAAGTACTAGGTCCTCACCACCCTATGTGGGAGACCCAGACTGAGTTCTCAGCTAACAGCCCCAGCCAGCTGTTGCAAGCATGTAGGGAATAAACCAGCAGGAAGGATTTTTTCCCTTGCTCTTTCTTTCTGTCTCTCTGTCTTTCAAATTAATGAATAAATGAGTACAAACTTTGAAAAGTGACACTGTCTACTAATAAGCTTATTGTGAAAAATGAATGATAGGATGCATATTGATTTCACTTGTATGTGGAATCTAAAAGTGTTGATATCATAGAAGTAGAGTAGAATGGTGATTAACAGAGGATGGGACTAATAAAAGGATGACGGGATTGAGAGGCTGATTAACAGGTAGTAAGTTAGTAGAAAGAAGTTGTGGTATTCTATTGCACAATACAGTGACTATACAAAACAATAACATTGTGTTTTTTTAAAACAAATATAGAAAAAAGTATTTTGTTTGCTTTCAGCATAAAAATGACAAATGTTAGAGATTTATCATGATTTCAGCATTATACAATGTATACATGTATAACATCACATGGTACCCCATAATATGTACAATTTTAAGTACCAGCTAAATAATAAAAATATTTAATGTAAAAAAAATGAACTAATGCTTATAAATGCATAGAACCATGCCTGACAATAAATAGTGGCTATTAGTAGCATATTATATTGTAGGAGAAAGCAGTCTTCCCACAAAGAAATTTAATTTATTTGTTTTAAACTTCACTCTATAAAATAAACCAATTTGTTTGAACAATCCAACACTATAGATATTTTCTTTGTCTGCATTAGCCTGACAAAGTACACAAAAGTGGTTCATCATTCTTGAGAAAGTAGTTTTAAACAAGACTGATAAACCAAATAAAAGTTAAATCCAAATACGAACAATAAGGAACGAAGTTTAAACAAGTTATCAATGGAGCAGGCATTTAGCATAGAGGTTAAGATATCCACATCCCACATCAGAGTGCGTGGGTTTAATATGTGACTCTAGCTCCTGATTCCAGCTTCTTGGTAATGCAAACCCTGGGAGACAGTAGTGATGGCCCAATTACTGGGCCCATGTGGGTTACCTAGACTGACTTCACAGCTACTGGCTTCAGGCTAGCCCTGACCAATGCAGAAGTGAACCAGTTCACTTCTCAAAGTCCTCTCCCTTTTTCCTTCTCTCCTTCCCTCCTTCCTGTTCAATGATTAAAATATTTTTTAAAACACATCAGTAAACAAATGGCAAAAATTACACACAGTGAAAAGTAATGACATTTGAAACTATTGAATATCTTACATTCTCCACATCTTGTTTCCAAAAGCCTGCTCTTACTTGATTCTCCTCCCACTTGAGAATTTCTCCTTCTTTACTTCATTGCTGACTCTACAACATTCATTAAATTATTTAACTAATCATGGTAGGGTCTGCTGAAAATCAGGAAGGACAGGTATAAACTAATAAAAACCTTAATGGGAAAAGTAGCACAAGGGAAGTAAAAGAAAGTTGCATGGGAATAGACAGGAAGAAGTAGCTTCTGATGGGAGGGTGTATCAGGGCAATCTTTGTAGAGGAGTAGCCCTTTCAGATAGGATATAGATGTGTGGAAACAAAGGAAGGGCCACAAAAAAAAAAAAAAAAGTCAGAAGCAAAGACACAGAGGCCACAAACATGGGAGTAAACAAGGAAGAACAAGGAGTTGAAGTGGCTGAAATATAAGCCTCATAATGGATGGAAATGCTGTTAGAAATGTTTTCTGGGGGCTGCCATTGTGTACCAGGTAAAGCTGCCAACTGTGATGCCAACATCCCATATAGAGGCCAGATGGAGTCCTGGCTGCTCCACTTCCAATCCAGCTCCCTGCTAATGTGCCTGGGAAACCAGTAGAAGATGGCCCAAGTCCTTAGACCCATGTACCTACATGGGAGACCCAGAAGAAGATCCTGGCTCTAACTGCTGAGGCCATTTGGGAAGCGAACCAGCAGATGGAAGACCTCTCTCTCTCTCTGTCTCTCCCTCTCCCTCTCTGTAACTAGGCCTTTCAAATAAATAAAAATTAGTCTTTACAAATAAATGTTTTCTGGAACCAAACTGTGAGTGAGTTTGGGTGTTCCCAATGCTAAGTCACTATTCGTTTTCTCCATTTCATGGATTTCTACAGAATTGTATGCTTACCCAATTCAATTATCATTGTATCTCAATGCTTAAGGCAGCATCAAAACACTTGGTGTCAAAAGTAAGTTTTTAATACACCAAGGAACTCTATGTTCTGGTTGTATTTGTATGACTAACAAAGACTGCTTGCCAGAAAAGCTGATGCCACCTTCCTTCTGGATCACAGCTTCCTCCTCTGTGAAATGACTGATGTGGTTTTAATGCATCACCAAAGATTTAACTTTGTAAAATTACCTTTCAAGAAGTTATTACCCAGCCCCTATATCACGGCACAGAGGGTTAAGTGCTCCTTTAGATCTGGCATCCCATATGAGAGTGCCAGTTTGTCAAGTCCCAGTTGTTCTGCTTCCGATCCAGCTCCCTGGCAATGTACCTGGGATGACAGCAGATGCTGGCCCAAGTATGAATGCCCTTACCATCAACATGAGAGACCTGGCAGGACTTCCAGAATCCTGTATTCAGCTTGACCCAGCCCCCTGGCTTCAGTCTGGCCCAGCCTCAACTGTAAAGGTCATTTGAGGAACAAACCAGCAGATGGAAGATTCTCTCTCTCTCTCTCTTTCCCCCTCCCCTACCCTCCCCTCTTCAAATCAATAAATAAATATTTTTAAGAAGAAATTATTACTCCATATAATGAATCTAAAAATCATAAAGATGATAATTTTCTTGGATCAATAAATGAATATTTCACTACAAGTTAGGAAGACTGTTAAACAAAGAAGCACAGCTTTAAAATAAGCCCACTCTTCCATTTTTATGATAAAGAAATAAAACAGAATGCGTCTCGCAAGAAAAATTACCCCATTTTTCAATTCTAACCTTTAAGTATTTTAAATGTTAACGTTTGTAAAAATGAATACAATTTTAAGGTTGTTAGATGTTGTTTCATTGACTTTTTAAGATCAATGATACATCTTAGAATTACAACAATAATGGAACAGTTGATTAATAAACTTTGTTGAACAAATTCTCATTGAGCTCCTACTGCATGTTAAGTACAATGTTAACACCTAGGGAAACAGGTTGGAGGAAAATGAATTTCCAAATGCAGTAATAAGGGATATCTAATCTAAGTATGGAATACTAAGAATTAGAGAAACAGTGTCTTCCCCAGTCACATGAAGTCAATAAAGACTTTCTGAAGGAGGTGACATGATAAACTGAAGAAGGATCCACAAGAGCTATCTAAGGAAAGAAGAGGAAGACTCGTGTATCCAGAAGCAATTGCATAAACTGCAGCATAACCATGGAGATAGGTAAACTGTGGATACTGGAAGAGATCTGCAATAGTCAAGAATCATAATCTGAGAGATGAGACTGGCATAGGTGACATATGCCTGATCATAAATGGACTTCAATTTCATGCTACAAAGTTTAGCCTTTACTTCTGAAAGTGATATTGATCTACTGAGGGATGTCAAACCGGATAGTATCAAAGCAGAGAGTGACACCATGCTGAGGATTATCTCTATGATGAATCATATATTGATATGTGGGAAATCTTGAGGAGGGGATGGGCATGAAGAGACTGTTAGAATAGCTCAGATGAGCTGTAAATAAGACGTGAGTTTTGAAAACAGGAATAAGATAGTTATTTTATAAGGTACAAGCTATAGCATTTCATTAGTTAAGAGTAGAAAATCAGAGAGAGAGGATGATAAAAGTTAAAACCTGAGCTATTTTCAAAGATTAATTTCCAATCATGAGACTTCTTAACCAATTCCCAAAAAGCTGGAAAAATCACTGAAATTCAGTCATTTGGAATCCCTTTAGAACATCAGACTTGGCCTTACTAAGCTGAAAGAGACTACTGCAGTACACCAACCTAGAAGACAAGAATCATCCCTTGTTAGAATAAACCCAATCTCACCCCCAAGTAAACAGAGCCACTCCATCTATCTGGGAATATTCATCCTAGAATTAGAGAAAGCAAAATAAATAAGTGAGTTTCTCAATGGTTGAAAAATTTTGCAGGATTCCCCAAAGTGAATTTTCACAAGAGGTGAACAAAGTGCTCTAAGCCTACCTCAAAACAGCTAGTTTCAAAAATACATCAGGTGAGTGTGGCTCTAGTATTAACCCCATTGACTGCTGAACAGCAGCCATCTTAATTGGGCAACCAGTTGCCATGCTATATTTCAGCTTTGCCTAATTTTCTTACCTATACAATTGAAAACAAGACCTATTTTCCAGGCTCAATATGGTGTTTAAATTGTAAATATTGCTTTGATAAATTGAGAAATGTAAGGAATTTTCACTATTACTCTTAATTGTTAGTTAACATATATGTCTTTCCCTAATTTATCTGCTGCTTCTCTGTTCCCACTTCCCTTCTCACATGTAATTCCTAACTTTTGCCAGATTACCTGAAATCCACAAATGTCTTCTTACGTCCATGTCCTGCTAAAGAAGGCCCCCTTGCTGCCTTTCTTTTTGCAACTGACACTTTCCCTTCAGAGCACTTGTGAAAACAGTGATTAAATAATCTCCATGGTTATGTTCAAATATCATTATGCTCCACTGGACTCCGTGAGTCCAAAAGAGCAAAGAATGATTCAGTTCATTCAGCCCTAAATCCTTCTGCTTATCAAGTGAGTAAGCTTTCCCAGGCAAGATCTTATACCCCTCAAGTTGTCAAACTTTAAAGCTCGTCTTTAAATAAAATGCAGTAAAATAAACTTGCTAGTACTTCAGCCTGCAAGGAGAGTTTCTGTTCCTGACAAGAAAACCACAATGAGATAGAACCATTAGATTTCCTACTGCCAGCATCAGGCCTCAAAGGACTTTAGTCGTTTCTTACTTGTAAGGGCCCAGTAGGTCCTCCCTCAATGGCTCTGACACAGAATCTGTCCTCTCTCCAGTCACTAGCCCATCTAACACCTCGCCTCAGCACTTTGACTATTCTCATCAGAATGTATAAAACCTATATGCTGGGACCGGTGCTGTGGTGCCGTGCCAGCATCCCATATGGGCTCCAGTTTGAGTCCCGGCTGCTCACTTCCAATCCAGCTCTCTGCTATGGCCTAGGAAAGCAGTAGAAGATGGCCCAAGTGCTTGGGCTCCTGCACCCATGTGGGAGACCCGGAAGAAGCTCCTGGCTCCTGACTTTGGATCAGCACAGCTCTGGCCATTGCAGCCAATTGGGGAGTGAACCAGCGCATGGAAGACTTCTCTGTCTTTGCCTCTCCTTCTCTCTCTGTGTAACTCTGCCTTCCAAATAAGTAAATCTTAAAAAAAAAAAATCTATATGCAAGGGGAAGCCACCAGAGTGATGTTCTTAGCAGATAACTTGACCTTGGTATATGTGAAAGTTGGAGGAGGAAGATTAGAGTTAGCCAAGAGGCTAGGAGAGCAGACTGGGTAAATAAAATAGCGTTGTCCCTGGTCCAAGGAAGTGTGAAAAAAGGTATAACCAACTGAGCTGGAGATTGATGACATATTCAGGCTCAAAGCAGAGGGAGAAATGAGGATACAGGTTTCAAGTCTAAATGCCTGGGTGGAAAGGTAGTACACAAAGGTGAACACAAAGTATGAAGAAGTATGAAGTCCAGTGGGTAAGGAAAGATGTCCTGGTAAAGCCTACAAATAGCATAATTTACTACTCATCATTAAATGCGAATGGTTGTGAATATACAAATAGCCCCCTCTTATCTATGGGAGATACATTCTAACAACTCCAGTGGGGGCTTAAAATTGCAGATACTATCATCCCCTATAATGTATTCCCTTTTCTATCATCACTAAGTCATTATCACACTATGTGGGCATAATTTTGTAAGAGAAAAATTAGCATGAATTTCTTTTTCCTTCTTTATTGTTCTTACCATAGATCTTAACAACTGCAATGGAGATCTTTAAAACTGCAGATACTATCAACCCCTTTAATGTATTGCCTTTTCTATCTTGACTGAGCCTTTAGCACACTCTGTGGCCATAATTTTGCAATAAGAAAATTAGCATGAATCTCTTTTTCCTTCTTTACAGTTTCATGGATAGATCATTCTTACCACAGATCTTAGCAACCTCAATATACAAATTTTTTGTCTTTATTAAATCAAGAAATCTCCACTTTCCACTTAAAGGAAGAACTTTACAGCTTCTCATTGGAATATCTGAATTTCCAGCATCACTACTTTTTATAAAAAATATTTCTTTATGTATTTATTTTATTTGAAAAGGAGAGAGACACAAAGAAATAGAAAGATATATCTTCCATCTACTGGTTCACTTCCTAAATGCCCAAAACAGCTGGGGCTGAGCCAACAGCCTAGAATTCAAAACAGGCCTCCCATGTGGGTGGCAGGGATCCAACTGCTTGGGCTATCACTTGCTGCTTCCCAGGGTAACAGGAAACTGAGATCAGAAGCAGGCCCAGAACTTGCACCCAGGCTTCAATTTAGAATGCATGTGTCCTAAGCAACACCTAAAGCACTCACTACACCAAATGCACACCCTCAGCATCACTATTCTTGCACTTCAGGGCCACACGTAAGTGAATACTGCAATACCACAAAAGTTAATCTAATAATAGAGATGACTACAAGCACTAACATACAGATATGCTGGACACAGAGATGATTCAAGTAGCAGGCAGATTTCATTACACTTCTCAGAATAGCACACAATTTACAACTCCTGAATTATTTTCTGAATTTTCCACTTAATAATTTTAGGCCTCAGTTGACTGTTTAACTGGAACTGTGAAAAGCAAAACCCAGATAACAGGGAACTACTGCATTCAGTTTGTATTATTTTCTTCTTGTTTTTATTTTGTATATTTCAGTTGTGGTACATTGAGCACACAATGCTTTATTAACAGAAAGCAAATACAATCTTGCTTTTTATATAAACCTTGCTGTAGACATATTCATCTTGTACCTATGTGAGATATTGTAAAGGAGATATCCAACAAGAAACTGGAATTTTAAGTATGAAGCTTATGAGAAGTCAAGGTTACAGGCATAGCTTTGTAGCTATCTGCATTAGTTTTAAACCATGAGTATGAATGAGATCCTGAAGAGAAGGAGATAGAAGTAATGAGAATTAGGGGATGAAACTACCTCAAGTTGCTCAGCCCTGAAATCACTCACGTGGTATGAGCATAAGAAATAACACACTACCTCACAAATTTTGCCTAACCTGCAGAGTTTTGGTCTCAGAGTGGAAGGCTATGATGCAGACTGGATCCACATAGCACCACAGGAGTATTGTGAATTTCCTTAATCTACACATATTCCTCACTGTTACAGTGATTTTCTTCCATGTGTGCATCTCCACTAAACTGTGAACTTCTTAAAGAATCAAGTCTTATTCAATTCTTCACTCTCCTTTGTGTCCACTCACCTACACAATGCACAACAGATACCGGGCATTTAATAAATATATTTGCTGGAGAAACCAACCACACATGTGAGGGCTACTCCTTTTATCCCCTTCCTCTAGCAAAAGACTTAGCTTTCCTTGGCCAAACTGCTACCTGATTTCCTGTCAGAACTAGTCCTCTCAAGCCTAAAGGGTGCAGCACATCCCACGTGTCTATTGCCCATGTCCTTAACAGACATAGATTCTAACAACAGCCCTGCAGGAGGCCCTGCGCTTCCTGCCTCACACATTCCTCACCTGAATTCAGAAGTTCACTACTTTTGCTCAATACACACACTTATCTACCTGTAAGCACACAACATGTGATTCCACACAGCACTTAGGAAAATCTATAATTAGCCAGGCTAGAAACAAAAAACTACCAAGCAGAGTGGCCTGGACCTGATATGCTTTTTTTCTTTTTTCTGACTTGGCATACTGGTTGCCAAATTTAGTTCTTTCTGCTTTTCTAAATCCATTACCTTGCCCTTTAAGATTCTTCTTATAGGACTCCTTGGAGAACTGCAGTATTGGGAAACAGGTACGAAGGGGATGGTGGAGTTCCAATCCTTCCTTTAGTTGAATTCATAGCCTAAGAGCACTTTACAAAGTCTATGACAACCTACCACTGTGACCCAAATAAGCGGCACAGCCCCTGGAGTGCAGTCAGTTAGCTGCCAAGGACTCCTGACTCTGGGCCCAACCTGCCTTCACCTATCTGCCTATAGGATAGTTAATGGACTCTTGCGATTCCTTGTCAAATGCTTAGGTAGGAGGGAAGTTCGTGTAGATATGTTCTGCATGGAAATGCTCCTCTTATGAGTTGTTTGAAGCCTTTTTTATTTAGTAGAGCCCTGTGGTGAAACTTTAGTATGGTAAAGAAGCACTATCTAAATGCTCTGCCAACCTAATTTATTTTCTACTGTATTTGTTAAATCTAGGGTTGGGTTTTCTGATGAGTAACAGACTTAATCATCTCTCTACGTATACATGTACAGGAGTTGAACTGTTCCTGTTCTCTGCCACTTGTGGCCATTGGCAAGTGCATTACTTCTCTGATCTTAGATCTGCTCTAAAATAAAATGTGTTTAACACCATCTGTTTCGTTTATACTCTCAGCAATGCTGGGACAACCAAGCAAGCAAATATACATGAAAGTACATAATAACAATTACATAATAACTAAGATAATAACAATTTTATAAGTAAATAATGACAATTACAGTAAAAATAACAATGGCTTTTTTTCAAAAATGCTAATTTTTATTTCAAAGGCAGAGCAAAGGAGACATAGAGAGACTTTTCATCAACTGGTTCTTTCTCCAGAAACCCACTAAAGCATGGACTGAGCCAGGCCAAAGCCAAGAGCCCAGAACTCCATCCAGGTGTTCCATGTGGGTGGCAGGGAATTGAGTACTTGAGCTGTCACTGGCTGCCTCCCAGCGTGTGCACCAGCAGGAAGTTGGATGGGTAGGAGAGCAAGGAGTGGAACCTCCAATATGGGATGGGTGTCCCAAGCCGTGTCTTAATTGCATGACAAACATCCACTGCTATTTAGCATTTATTATATGTCAGGCAGAGCTTTACAGGAATTACTTGATTAATTCTTACAACAACCCCAAGATGAAGGTTCTGTTATTATCTTTATCTGTCAAACAGGAAATCGAGGCATAGATTTTAAGTAACTTGCACAAGTCACAAGGGTAGTAAGTAAGGAAGTTGAGATAAACTGCCACATACTGCCTGCACACCAAGGCTCAGTGAAAAATGATATAAAGTATGATAGAGACTGCAGCAGATGACACAGTAGAACACATCACAGAAAAATAAAATAATCACCATTTTATAGATGGTATATGTGTCCCAGCAAGGTTTCCCAGCTTAGCTAATGTCAAGTATTGCAATTTCAGAATATTTTTAATTTAGATTATATTTAGAATACATCTAAGGTACTCTATAGACATTTTAGTTACTGTTATTCAAAACATCCCAATTTCCGCAGCTGGGTCCCAAAGCACATCATGTATTTTAGATAAAATTGCATAATTTTCTATGAAGTACTAATTGAACACTTATAATATCTGGATTTGAAGAGTAGCAAGAAATAAATAATCTCAAGTATGAACTTTTTTCTTTTTCCCTGATTATAAAAAGAAAAAAAAAACCCTATAAATGCACATCATAACCAACAATCAAAATTTCAGAAATATATTTTCATTTCTTTTACTATTTGCACAATGATACTGAGTAATATCCAAAAACCAGTTAAAATAAGGTAGGGACAAGCTTATTAAAAGAAGAGAGCAATGACTTTAAAAGGAACACGGGCATAATCCTTGTGGACCAACTGTGTGCCAGGCACTCACTACCTTCTGGGCACAAAGAGCATGGCTGCGTTCCAAGTCAGACAGAACTGGGTCAAATCTGGTTCTTCCACTATGATATGGGTGGCCTTGAGCAAATGTACTTACTTTGAGTCTATGAAGAGCTTCTAAACACAGAGCTCAGACAGCTGCTCCTCTACGGTCAAATGTTTGCAATCCAGGGCAACTGCTATTCCCTCTAAGGACTTGTAAGACTCATCATCTTGTTTCAAAATCCACTTCACAAGCCTCTAAAGGTACATTTTGGAGTCTTTCAGGGTCAGTCTGGCTTGTCTAAGTAGCTACAAGGGATATATCATGTGAATGTTCTGGACAATGAGGGCTCTGTTTTTCAATGAACCAAATGGGTATGAAGAATTTAAGTGAGCAAAGATTTCCTTTGTAGTAGGCACATTAATGCAAAGCAGGCATGCTCTAGCTTTTTGGGCACCCCACCCTCTCAGATGGAGGCCCACTCACCTTCACTATATGTCCTTTCCAGACACACACCCCACAGTTGAGCACAAAAGAGGGAAAGGAGTTTTCATATCTTTGGGAATATAGTCTGTGATTTGATGGTAGCGACAGTATACTTAGTTGACTGGAGTTTCAGTGGGCAGTTGAGGGTGGATCTCATATTAACTAGTAACCCACAGGTTGGCCTGTGCAGCTCAAAATGTGCATACTACAACCATCCTTTGGTTCCATGGCCTAGGTTCTGCTCAAGCAGATTTGCCTGCTGTCTAATATCTAACTCAGTCCATGGGACCTCTAGACTTGAGGTTGCCAAAGATGGGTCACCATGGAGCCTCAAAGCTCTGGGAAAAAAAGAGCTCCTTACTGAGATGCTGAACACCATATTATCTGCATAGCTGATTCTTTAGGTTCCTTATTTTTTATTTATTTGAAAGACAGAGTGACAGAGAACAGGGAAAGAGAGAGATAACATGATCTTCCATTCTTTGTTTCACCCCCCAAATAGCTGCAGTGGTTGGGGTTAGGCCAGGTCAAAGTCAGAAGCCAGGAACCCACGTGGGTGGCAGGGATAAATAGTTGGGCCATCTTCTGCTGCCTGCAATGCACATTAGCAGGGAGCTAGATCAGAAGCAGAGCAGCCACGACTCAAACTGGCACTCCAGTATGTGATGCTGATGTTGCTGTGTCACAACACTGGCTCTTTTGCCGGGTACTCACAGATTTCTGTGATTATAGCTCCCAGGATAACCTCAGTCTACAACCATGGCACAGGAAGCACTTCTAAGCTCTGTAATTAAATTGCACCTGAAAGGATGCTGTAAAATGGTAAAGCAGAAAATAGTTCTGGGAACTTGAGGACAGAATATATGTATATTATAGAACCACAGGTTATTAGGATTTAATCTGCATGTGAGTATCAAGTCCTTCTTGTGTACCATTTACATGTGCTCAAAAAAATGGTAGCTGGTATTAATAGTAATTTGGCAAACTCAAGAGGCTTCCATAGCCTTGGCAGCTCATGTCAAGAGCCTTGGGTGATTACTGACATCATAAATAAGAGTCTCAATCGTTAAATCAACAACAGGAGTCACTGTGCACTTACTCCCCATGTAGGATCTCTGTCCTTAATGTGTTGTATGTACTATGAGAATTAATGGTGTAACTAGTACTCAAACAGTACTTTATACTTTGTGTTTCTGTGTGGGTGCAAACTGTTGAAAAAAAAATTTTTTTTTTTTTTTGGGACAGGCAGAGTGGACAGTGAGAGAGAGAGAGACAGAAAGGTCTTCCTTTGCCGTTGGTTCACCCTCCAATGGCCGCCATGGCCGGTGCGCTGCAGCTGCCGCACCACATTGATCCGATGGCAGGAGCCAGGTGCTTCTCCTGGTCTCCCATGGGGTGCAGGGCCCAAGCACTTGTGCCATCCTCCACTGCACTCCCTGGCCACAGCAGAGAGCTGGTCTGGAAGAAGGGCAACCGGGACAAAATCCGGCGCCCTGACCAGGACTAGAACCCAGTGTGCCGGCGCCGCAAGGCGGAGGATTAGCCTGTTGAGCCGCGGTGCCGGCTAAACTGTTGAAATCTTTACTTAGTATATACTAAAGTGATCTTCTGTATATAAAGATAATTGAAAATGAGTCTTGATGAATAATGGGATGGGAGAGGAAATGGGAGATGGGATGCTTGCGGGTGGGAGGGAGGTTATGGGGGGAAAAAGCCACTATAATCCAAAAGTTGTACTTTGGAAATTTATATTTATTAAATAAAAATTTAGAAAAATAGTAATCCCCAAAGAACTGCTGTGTAGTAGCATTATCACTTTTGGTTAGTCCTGCTGGTTGCCCATCTTTGTTAATTACAGATAAGGAAATTGAAACAGCCTAGGGAACTTGTCTAAGTTTGTTTACTATGTATGGAGTAAAATGGTGATTCAGAGGGTGGCAATTTGGGCTCTTGACCACTATGATCCTTAATCTCCCCTGTTTAGGTGTGGAAGCTGAGACCCACAGACATATGTGTTAATGCCTGAGGTCCTTCTTGCTTAGCTTTGACACAAAGCACAAATCCCAGTTTACACTCCCTTTTAAAGGGTAAGTGACTTCTAACCTGAGTCTTGGACTCATTTATGCAGTCAAGAACTTTTCAGTCTCTAATGCAGACACCAACAAAGTACACAGACTCACAGCAGATTTTCAGACAACATCTGAAAATGCCATCTTCAGGTCTCTGACAACCACTATGCTGGTAGAGCTACGGAAGATCACTCCAAATGCATGCCAAGGGCTTTATCATAAGACCTGGCAGCTCGTGATTAAAGAGGCACTAACTCCCCACATCCGAATGCCCTGTCAAACATTTTCCACATGTTGCTTCGAGCCATGATAAAGTGTTTCCAGTCAAACACATCAGCTGAAATGAATCTATTTTGTGCAAAAGGTTTGGCTAGTCCAGCACTTAGAAAGAAAGACTACTGGTTCCCCAGGTCATTAAATGATCAGGGATGAAGTAGGGCTGTTCAGAGTGGTCCACGGAGAATCCTGAGGATCCTACAACTCCTCTGAGTAGGAAGGTTCCTGAACTTTCTTTGCCCAGCCCCTTTCCACTCAACAGAGTTGCAGCTGAGTTGAAGGGACTTGTTCACAGTCATGCAGCAGGTTAGTGCAAGGCAGGACCAGGACCTGTAATAAGGGATTGCACATACCCAGGTTCAAACAGCATTAGCTCAAGGACTCACTCTGTGGACCTAACTCCTGGTACACAGTCTAATTATGTTTTTAACCATTGTAAAAATGTTCATTTTCCAGATTATCCAAGGAAAACTTTAGGGTCAAATCCAGAAATCTTCTGGCTAAAAATAGCCTTCAAATATGTAGTACAGAACCTTCTTTTGATAAACGACAGCCAGCCACAGAGCTAGAAAAATAGAGATATGAGAGAGAGAGAGAGAGAGAGAGAGAGAGAGAGAGAAGAGGAGAGAGAGAGAGAGAGAGAGAGAGAGAGAGAGAGAGAGAGAGACTTTGCCCTCGATATACACATAAAGGGTTGGAAACTGTAATGGACAAACACCATCTATCCTGGGACTACAGCGGTGTCAGCTGTGAACAGGCTAGGGGCTTTCCCTGAGCCTGCCTGGCACGGAAAGCCCTAAGGGACACTCTGGGCCGCGCCCAGAAAAGAGCTCCCTTGGAGAACTGAATGCAATTGTACAGTCTCCCTCTGGGTCACCTGGGACGCCTGCACCGGGCGGAGGGATCCCAGGGGAGAAAGTGGCGGAAGCGAACTAAAGCAATAGTAACAATGCCGGCGGTGCACCAGAACTTTCAGCTAGAGCGAGAAACTTTTTATTTGCTTTGAAACCAAGTTTCCCACCCATCAGTACAAGCCTCTCTCGCCGAGGGAGCGGTCGATTCGGAGCTCACCCTTGGGCCGGAAGCCGCGGCCCCTGAGCTCAGAGAGCAATTGCGAGGCGCTCGCACCCACTGTCCGCTTCCCGCGCCCTCACCTGCGATGTCCCAGAGCTGCAGGCGCACCACTGTCTCCGGGTCCCAGTGCAGCACCTTGAGCGCGAAGTCCACGCCGATGGTGGCCCGGTAGTGCGAGGAGAAGTTCTGGTGTACGTAGCGCTTAATGATGCTGGTCTTGCCCACGCCCAGGTCACCGATCACCAGCAGCTTGTACAGGTGCTCCTTGTGCGGGGCCTGCATCCTGGCTGCCGGCCGGCCTTGCCGTGCCTGGCGGGGGAAGCGCAGCCTGGGTTAGGCGCAGGAGAGAGACTCGGGGAGCGCGAGTGTGGGCGCAAGGGAGAGGCTGCCGCGGCGGGGCGGCGGGGCGGGGGCCAAGGGGCGGAACTCCTCCCCCAGGGGTTAATCCTCCTTCCTACTCCGCGGTCTTGGGAAGGGGTGGAGACAGGAGCAACTCCACGGGCTGCAAAACCGGAGGCTGGTGCGTTTGTGCCTGTTGCACCACTTCTTTGTAACCTGCCTTACAGTTTCCAAGGAGCCCTCCTCCCCTTCGATCCTGGTCACAATCCTTTGAGGTGTGGCTTTAGTTTCCATGTTCTGCGTGAGAGAAAGCAGTGTCAAGAAGTTCTGTGTAGGAAATGACAGTCAGTAAAAGACCCCGTTGAACCTAATACTCCTGAGGCCGCCGAGCGGGTCACCACCTCACACTGTAGAGAGAGCTTGGAAAAGCAATGGAGACTAGCCAATCAGAAAGCCCAGCGCGGGGCTTGGGTCCCGAAAGCCTAAGGGTTGAATTGAGGGTCCTGGACAAGCCCTTTAAGCTCCCTGAGGCTCTGAGGCTCCCTTCTTCCTCATTGAAATGATAATACTGACTGCTTGGAGTAGGTGAACACAGCACTTCCACTGCTATTCAGTTGTTAATGGTCTAACCAGGGCAGTTGGGCTGAGTTTGCGGGAGGTACCCATAGTTTTTAGCCACCTCTCCCCTCCTAAAAGCTCTGAGCAGCAGTTTAAACATCTGGTCTGGCGATCGTCCGTTAATAAAAAGCATTTATCTAGCACTTACTGTATGACAGAGTTCTTACAGATTGCCTTACTTAATCACCCCCAGCAGTAGCAAAACAGGTACCATCATTCTTCCCGTTTTATGGATGCAGAAGCTAAGTAGTAGGAATTTTAAGTAATGTACCCAGGGTCAAACGACCAGTAAGATATAAGCCAAACGACCAGTAAGATAAAAGTTCAAAACTAGGCAGGACTTTTAAGTGCCTCTCACGGGGGCAAGAGATGGATCTCTCAAGGACAGTGGCCAATCAGGGTGAGTGAGCATCTTGGCGAGGCAAGATGTATGTCCAAATTGTTTCTTTCATTTTTTTTTCATTCATTTATTTAATCAACATACATCAGGTGTCTACCAAGTGCCCTGAATAGAATAATAATCATAGAAGCAAAGGTTCCTGGCAGGGAAGAGGGGTATAAAAAGTTGGTACGGGTCGGCCTTTTTGAAAGGGTTGCAATTCAGCGAAGATCTGAAGGAAGTGTGGCAGTGGGTACACGGGTCTTGGGGACTCATGTTCTATGTCCAGTGAATTATTTTATACCCAAGAGTGCTGGGAATGAAGTTCTGGCCGTACTATCTCATTTCATCTTTCCAGTTCCCTTGTGGAGTATTTTGTTCAATTTGTAAATGAAGAAACCAAGATTAAGAGCAGTTTTCCCAAGGCTAGACATGGCTACAAAATATAAGAACTGGGATTTAAGCACAGGCCTGTGGAAAACTGGGAGTGAAAGCATTGACATGTCCAAGGTCTTCCAGCCCTCCTTCCTTGGACATGACACACGAGGTCTTCAGCCTCCACAGCTTCTCCCAAGCAGTTGGCTGCCCTGTGCATGTGTGCCTGGACAAAATTGTATGATCTTTCTGAGCTTTGGTTTCCACGTCAACAAAACAGGAATAATAGTAACATCCACATGATAGGGTTGTTGAAGTGTATAGATAAAATATGTAATAAAATGCTGGGCTCATATTAGGTACTGAATAAATGATGGCTCTTACTATTAAATGAGTGACAAGCTTTAAGCACTGTTGGCAAGTTTTATCTAGTTCAGCTTTATGTCCCCTCAGGGAGTAATTCAGAAGCTTTGTTCATAATGGATACTAAGGGAAGGTATGTGGAATTATATTGATTTGTGTTCAGATGAAGTGTTTAGAGAGGGAGGCCTCATTCGCTGGTTTCTGCCCACACAGGTAAACACCAGGCAGGTTATATCTAACAAAGGAGACTAGTTTTCTACCAGCTTAGAGAATTAGCCAACACGGTGACTCCACTTCACAGGGAGGAAAATTCAGGAACTAGAGTGTTTAAGTCGTTTGTGGCACCTACAAAATTAGTGATGATGACAAGGTAAGAACCTTGCCCCATGTAAAATCTATGGATCTCTAAGTTCAGTATAAGATAGGAATTGATGGTGCAAAAAACAAGGAGAGGGGTAGAAGTTCGAGACATGATGTAAGCTGGCCCTCAGTGTTATACCTGACCCAACTTCTTTGCAGGCCCCAGTCTGTTTTCCCAAGTGAGGTCCACACTAAGTCTTCCTTACCCTTTTGTGGTCTTCCCTTCTGATAGGGACCTATTAGAACTCAGACATCTAGATTAGTGATGTGGAACAGGCAGTGTAAGACTCAGATGTTTCTGGAACACAACATTTATAAAATTGAGATGCAGACGTTTAAACAACAACAACAATAAAAATGCAGAATTAGATCCAGAACCTAGCTGGGGTCCTGAAAGGTTCAGTTCTTTGCCCCTATGGGGTCAGGAGATAGTTCTCCAGGACAGTGGTCTGCCACTGAGAGCAAGCTCCCTGACAAGGCAGGAAGTATGTACAATTTGTTTCCAGAGGCATTCATTTAGGTCTCATGATAATTTTTCATAGTGGGAAGAAATTACTCTTGGTTTATATTTTTCAGTCTTTTAGACTGAAGTGACTTTGTGAGCGCCCCAGGCTAGCAGTTCAGTGGAATCTTTATAAAAAGATGCCAGGTCTCTGAACCTGAATGTCTTCTGGGTAAAATGAGGGTGTTGGGCTTTAAGCTCTCTGGAGAGTCCTTGTGACTGTAAAATATCAGAACTCTGGTCTTCTACACATTCTCTGGTAGGAGTGAAATGCCAGCCAATTTAAGTCACCCCACAATGGCCCCAGTACCCAAGAGGTGGGGTTTTCTGTCCTGTACTCCCTTTCCGCCTCTTTGAAATATTTGGTAGAAGGGTTGTGGAAGAACCATCTCAGAACAAAACTTTCCTCAGTTACTACACACTTTTCCCAAGAAAAGTCCTCTCCAAGCACATTTTTTCAGAGAGCAAACCTTTCTGTTCCTCCTGTCTTGCTTTGAGTTTATTTCTTTCTCTCAGAGCTAGGCTGTAGTCAGGGAGCTGGATAGGTGGAAACAAGCTTTCTTATTAGATACAGAGCAACAGTCTTCAGATGGCAGGGGCATTAGCAAGCAGGCAGCATTGCTTTCTCTATCACTCCCTTTACAATGATGATGCCTCACAAGAATCCGTATGTTACAACCTGAGAATCCACCTGCCCAAGATGCCTTATGGCTGTTCAGGAGTATACACTAGCTTCTTCCTTATAGGAGCCCCCAAAGATCTGGTGATTCCTCCGCTGGGGAGAATGACTGGGCTTGTACCAGGCAGTTCCTCCACACTGCACAGGGAAATTGATTTTCCACAGTAACATTCCAAGCACCACTGGCAATGTTCTGACAATTTTACTACCCTCAAATTGTTAAACCATAGCATACCCATTCTTGAAGAAGAGAAAAGCAGGTGACTCAAGATTGTGAAAAGTGTATAAGACCAAAAAGCACTCAAAATTAATGTCTAAAATAGTATCCCAGAAGGTACAGCATCAGATTTCTCTAACCTACATTCCCTTGCTCTCCAATGTGGGTATGCATATTTGCATTTATTAAATGGGAAAACTAATTAAAATATTTGGAAATTGCTTTGCAAATATAAATTTGAAAGGACAAACCCTCAAGTTTCCCTCTCAGGGCTGCTGTATTAGGTAAACTGGGAAGATACTTTATTTGCTTTTGCCATTAAGAGAGCCATAGGGAGTTATTCATTAGCTTCTGTGAGCTCTCAATTATTGTAACAAAGAAATACATAAATGGCTACAAGATAGGGTACCAAAGGCTTAGTAAGATAATCTTTCTTATAGATTAATTTTTATTAATATTTCTTATATTAATTCAAGGAATATGTATATTATTAAATTTTATTACTTATTCAATCATTTATTTTTGTTAGAGAGTGAGAGCAAGAGAGAGAGAGAGAGAGTTCTCACAACAGCCAAGGCTGAGCCAGGCCAAGAGCAGGAGCCTAGAACTCAATACAGTTATTCCATATGGGTGTCAGAGTCCCAACTGCTTGAGCCATTAACTGTTGCCTGGCAGAGTGTGCACTAGCTTGAATCAGTAGCACAGCCAGAACACAAACCCACTTCATTCTGGGATGGAGGCATCCCAGGCAGTGTCTTAACTGCTGTGCCAAATGCTGGCCCCGGGGAACATATCTTTAAAAAGATGGACTCTACTTTGGAAATGGCCAATGAGAGATGACTGAATGATTTGTCTTCCAAACTGGGACTCTTAAGACTGATGGTGAGTTACTAATAATTAAACCATACAATGAGAAAAAGTCATACCTGTTCTAAGGACTATTCATTCCTAAAGCAGAGGGTTAGTGATCTCAAATTGGATCTGCATTTAACAGTTGCATTTGAAATATCTCCCAAATCACTATTTTAATAAATAAGCCTGCCAAGATAAGACTGCAGCTCATTTCTCTGCTTTCTTCAAAGAATTTCCTTTTACCCACCAGGCTGGCTGAAATCTATGCTAACTTATGATAATAATAGGAGTTACATCTAGTATTGATTCGGGATTTCAGCACTTGTCTGGAAGTGGGCAACAATCTTTATGTTATTTGGAGAGGGGACAAGATGAATTCAGTATGGGAAGTGATTGAAACGGATACATTTCAGTCAATGAGAATTTATGGAACCTTTTGTTTCTTTGTGTTTTTTTGGTGTGTGTTTTTTTCCCACAAAGAAGGAATGTAGTAGGATTTTTACTGATTACCATCAGAAACTGATGAATATTTGAACCCACTATTAGTGTGATTCAAGGAAACTAGATTGTGCCTTAAACAATGTTCAGCAGATTTATTACCAACTAAAATCAGGTTCCACTGCTGCACATATTAAACTCATATTAGGCAGACATGTCTGAGTTGGGGCTCATTTTCCTCCTAACCCCTCTGACACGGATGACTGGAAATGAGCTATGAAATGGGCAAAGGCAAGCATCTACGAAGAACATAGAGCAAAATGTTTCTGTATATACTACAATCCCAGCTTCACTGTGTTGGATACATACAATAAGATAAAGCCTTTATCTTGGTAAATGTACTTAATCCTTCCAACCACTGTGTTTTATAATACACGTAAGAGAACTCAAAGTATTTAAATAATATTCCCAAAGCCACAGATGTGAAGTGACAGATTGAGAATTACAATTCCTGATTCCTAAAGCCATGCTTTTTCTAATATATCATACTCCTTGATCATGTGATAAATCTGGGTCCATACTTCTCTGGCTTTTTTTTTTTTTTCAGAAGAATTTATCTAATTTCACATTCAAATTCCACCAAAAACAAGTTGTGGGACTTAGTAAAGTAATATAACTTCTGTATGACTGTGCCTTCACATGTGAAATGAAAACAATTTCTACCTGCTAAAATTGTTAGGAAGGCTAAATGAACTAATGCAGTGAAGAGCACAGTGTAGTGCTTGGCCCAAAATATACACTGCGACCAGAATTTTGTTAAGCTAACAAGTATCTGCTGATGATTTCTATAGCCATATTTCTATTGGTTAATCCTCCGCCTGGGGCGCCAGCATCCCATATGGGTGCCGGTTCTAGTCCCGGTTGCTCCTCTTCCAGTCCAGCTCTCTGCTGTGGCCTGGGAGGGCAGTAGAGGATGGCCCAGAGGCTTGGGCCCCTGCACCCACATGGGAGATCAGGAGGAAGCACCTGGCTCCTGGCTTCAGATCGGCACAGCACCAGCCGTAGCAGCCATTTGGGGAGTGAACCAACGGAAGGTAGACCTTTCTCTCTGTCTCTGTCTCTCACTGTCTGTAACTCTGTCAAATAAATAAAAAAAAATTTTTAAAAGATTAATTTTCCATTAACTTTAGACACAGAAGACCAACTCTATGCTAAATAAAGATTTCAACAATTTGCATACACATGCACACACACAAAAAAAACCCTGAGAACAAGTTTTACAGTTAATTCTCATAATACAACTCACTGAGGACAGAGGTACTGCGTGGGAAGTAATTGTGCAGTGACCCCTGTTGTTAATTTAACAATTAACACTCTTATTAAGACTCAGTGATCACCTGAGGCTCTTGACATGCGCTGCCCTGGCTGTGGAAGCCTTTTGAACCCACAGCCTCCATCAGTATTTGAACAAGGCCTTAAACAAAGTGGGAGTCCTCTCCTCCCTTCAGAAAAGTACATCCTTCTTTGATGGCCACTTCTTTCCACTGGAGTTTCTCTCACAGAGGTCCGTCATGTAGGACTTTTTTTTTCCCCACACTGTCTTGGCTTTCTATGCCTGAAATTATAGCCCCATTTCAAACCCCTATCATATTCTTGCATTCCATACCCTTATTGCAAATGCCTGTTGGGCATTTGTACCAGGTTTTCTGGCAGGCGTTTCAACTGCAACATGTGCAGAACTGAACTCATTATCTACCCTAGCACACTTGTTCCTTTTCCTGTATTCCTGGTTTTGATCGATGGTTCTACCCTTACCACAGTCTATCAAGCCTGAAAATTCAGTCACACTTAGCTCCTCCCTCTTAATTACACACACACATATCAGCCAGAGTCCTCAGATTCTATCTCACAGAAACTTCTGGGTGCATTTCCTCTATTCCATAAAAGCACTATTAGAACAAAAAGATGAGTAAGTATTCAGTATTATTGTGGGGAAAAGAATTTCCAAGATTACATGAAAGGCAGAAATGACAAAAGGAAAAATATCTTAAGTGTATAAATTTATTAAAAATGACAATAAGCAAGGTAAATGGCAAATGAAAAATGGGAAAATTTTTGCAACATTTGAGATAAACCAAAGGGGAATATATTTTATATATAAAAAGCTCTTATAAATTATTTTAAAATACTCACATAGATAAAGGGAAAAGTATATGAATAAACAACTGGTTGCACAAGAGAGCAAAAAGGCCAATAATGATGTGTAAATATTTTGGTGGTAATAAAAATATGAATATTAAGCAATATTTTTTTTGACAGGTAGAGTTAGAGAGAGAGAGAGAGAGAGAGAGAGAGGTCTTCCTTCTGTTGGTTTACTCCCCAAATGACCGCTATGGCCAGTACTGCGCCAATCCAAGCCAGGAGCCAGGTGCTTCCTCCTGGTCTCCCATGTGGGTACAGGAGCCCAAGCACTTGAGCCATCCTCTACTGCCCTCCCGGGCCACAGCAGAGAGCTGGATTGGAAGAGGAGCAACCGGGACAGAATCGGCGCCCCAACTGGGACTAGAACCCGGGGTGCCAGTGCTGCATGTGGAGGATTAGCCTAGTGAGCCAGGGCGCCGGCCCATATAAGCAATATTGAGATGGATTTTTTCACTTTTTAAATTGAAAACATTTTAATACTAAAAATACACAAATTCACAAGGTTGAAAATAAATGCATGATATTGGTGGGGCTATGGTTTTAAAAAAAGTTATTGAGAGGGAAATTTGGTAACATATATTAAAAATCCTGAAAAGATTGTGCTCTTTGTCCCAATCTTTTGTAAGAACTTATAATACCCAATCATGAGGAACATGTGTTAATATTTAGTTTCAAGAATGCCTACTGCAGTGATGCTTTTAGTAGCAAAAATTCAGAATTCCTCAATAACATCAGGTTAAATATTGTGGTGGTATAGTTATGTGAGGGGACATTATATATAATCTTTACAAAATGATCTTTAAAAAAGTTGAAGTTGGAAAGATATTCACAATGATTTTTATAACATTTTACAACTGAGAAGAAACAAAAAATATTATAATCTCCAATTTGACAGAAAAACATTATTGATTTGTTATATACATATACATTGCTGACAGAAAAAAGTATAGAAAATTATACAGCAATATGTTTCTGGTTTATCTCTGGATAATGATATTACCCCTTTGTTTATATTTCCCCTACTTTTCTGTATTTTCTATTTCATATTAACAAGGAATATTATTTCTTCCAGAATAAGAAAACCAAGCCTTTTTTTTTAAATTCGTGGCAAGTGAGTCATCGGCTTCTGTGGTCCATGTATAATGACAACGATGTGTCCTAAGTCTCACCACCAGCTTCTCCGTCTGGGTTTTAGATTTCAGTATTTTGGGGGCCAGTCTCTGTCATCCTGATTCCACTGATTTTATCCAAGCTGAGAAGTCTGCCTTCCCAAGGGAACCAGTGTACCATTTTATGGGTGGCATAATCAGGTCAACACTCCAGAGCCAGTCGGACAAGGTCCCCACATTGTCCTGGAGTGACTCTGCTACTGCAGCTCAGCTTACTTTACGAAGCGCTGACAGAAGCCATCCCCACAAGCTCCCTTTGATCAAAGTTCCCACCAGGGTCCCCAATACCTAAACCTTGCTATCAACTTTACATCCTTCCTGCTTGGTTCTAACTTTCCACTTTGGCATTAATTTACTCATTCTTCTCTCTAATGTCTCTCCCATTCATTCTGTCCCTGTAATTTCAGTCCCTTGCTTCCTGACTTCTTCCTAACTCAGTATCCCCTGTTTTGACCTATACACTGCTACCCCCAGATTAAACTTAAAAAGAAAAAAAAATTACTTCAGTAAGGCAATTCTCTACATCTGAGCTTATTGTGAGAGGAATATATTTATATTTTATTTAGTCCTTTTTGAACTTTTTTTCTGTTATATTCAGGCAAATCAAATCCTAAATGATAAACTGTCTTCAGTATAAGAGAATTCATCTCCCTCCTTAGCATGCCTGTACAATAGTAGCTTTTATATTTTTATATTCTGCATCCTGACAGCATTGTTTTTGTAGACTTCCTGTCTATTCTCATTGACACTGAGATCAGAAGCACATAGCCTTGCAGTGCCCAGTGTAGTACCTGCCATTATCATACCTATAAGCTCAAGACATGTTTCCTACTCGCCCAGACCAGTCTGCATTTAATGTTCTGACTTGCACAGACACTCAGTAAATGTTCTATTTACAGTGGAAAATATGAAGTGTGTAAGATCATGCCTTATGTTATCAACAACTGCTTTGAGCCTTGAATATAATAAGCTGGCTATGTATTTTACTTTGTTTTTCCTATAAGAAACTTGAACATTGTTGTTCAGATCTACAGAAAGCAGTGAGAACGTGGGAGCCCCTGAAGTGGAAGTTATGGGCTGCATTTCCTTTCTGACTCTTCCACTAAGTCAAGATTCAGCCCAATCTCATCTCACCCCTGAGCAACCTTATTTGCATAGTTTCTCTAAATCAATAAGACCTCAATGGCCATCTGGCCACATGCATTGATGGACTTAAAAATGGGCATAATTATCCAATAAATAATAAGTGCCTTTTAACTAGTTGCATCCATCCTAAAGAAATATTCAGTCTTTCAAAGATTTATTTGCAAAATATTTAATGTAGCACTATTTTTAGTAGAACCTAAGTTTATATCAATAAGAAATTTTTAAATAGACAATGTCATATCTACAAAATCTAAAAGTTTACAGCTGTTAAATAAAAATTTATGAAGAATATTTAGTGGAAGTAATGTTTAAGATATGAGTATTCACTGTCTATAACTCTCTCTGTCTCTCTCTCTCACTGTCTAACTCTGCCTGTCAAAAAAAAGATATGAGTATTATATATTTGTGACAATTGATACACTTATAGCAAATATCACCCTGATTTTGTAAATATATGAATGAATGATTAACTGGAGTGAACTTTAATAAGTGTGGATGATAGACTGGTGATTTTTTTCTTCTTTTCTAAGTTTTCTACAATATCTAGCACTAATTAGTTTAAAAATCAGTGAAATTGATATGTTTTGGAACATTTTAGGATTTATCACAGCTTTATTTATCCTTGATAATTTGAATTTTTAAAAAAGATTTATTTATTTATTTGAAAAGTAGAGTTAGAGAGAGAGATAAAAAGAGAGAGATCAGGGCCGGTGCTGTGGCACAGCAGGTTAAAGCCCTGGCCTGAAGCACTGGCATCCCATATGGGCACTGGCTCGAGTTCCGGCCCGATCCAGCTCTCTGCTATGGCCTGGGAAAGCAGCAGAAGATGGCCCAAGTCCTTGGGCCCCTGTAACTGCGTGGGAGACCCAGAGGAAGCTCCTGGCTCCTGGCTTCAGATCAGCGCAGCTCCGGCCATTGAGGCCATCTGGGGAGTGAACCAGTGGATGGAAGATCTCTCTCTATGTCTCTACCTTTCTCTGTAACTCTGTCTTTCAAATAAATAAATAAATATCTAAAAAATTTTAAAAAAGAGAGAGAGATCAGTCTTCCATCTGCTGGTTCATTCCCCAAATGGCCACACTGGCCAGGGCTGGGCCAGGCAGAAGCCAGGAGCTAGGAGGTTCACCCAGTTTTCTCATATGGGTGCAGGGGCCCAAAAAGCCTGGACCATCTTCCAGTGCTTTCCCAAGAGCCTTAGCAAGGGACTGGGTCAGAAGTGGAGCAGTGGGGACTTGAACTGGCACTCATATGGGATGCAGGCATTGCAGGCAGTGGTTTAACCTTCTGTACCACAGTGCCAGCCCCATTCTTTTGAAATTTAATAGTAATGCACCTTGGTTTAAATACTGATAGTCTCTTACTTCTGGATCCTCATATCTTTCATTTTTTCAGAAACATTTTTGCAGTATGTCTTTGATAATTTGCTCTGCCTTTTTTATGTGTTTTTAACATCTCAAAACCTTAATCTAATTGTAGACCACAATCAAGACTCTTAAATGTATTTTTTTGTTTCTTAATTCTACTTTCTGGAGGATTTGCTCAGTTTGCTTTTCCAAGTCTTTCACTGAACGCTTTTTCTAGCTGCTTGCTTTCCAAAATATATTCAGATCTATTTGTTTACCTAAGTCAAACACAATAGGTTCCTAAAACATAAATATAAAATTAATTAATTAATTTTTCTTTGTCATTTTTTGAAAATAATTTCATAGAAATTTCCAGTAATATATTAGAAAATTTATTCTCCCAGACACATATTCCTACTTCATCACATGGAAGATGTCTAAATAGCATTGGAATTGTAGGTTGCCCACAGATTTGTAAACCCTGACATACCCAGCTTCTACAATAACCCAAGTGTTTTGTGAAAGATATCATGAATGATCTTTGGGAAACAGGAATTCTCTTTTTAAATATTTATTTATTTTTTTGTAATGCAGAGTTCCGAAAAAAAAAAAAAAGGGAGAGAGAGAAAGAAAGATCTTCCATCTGTTGGCTCACTCTCCAAATGGTCAGAATGGCCAGGGATAGGCCAGGCTGATGCCAGGAGCTTCATCCAGGACTCCCACATGGGTGGCAGGGGCCCAAGTATTTGGGTCATCTTTCACTGCTTTTTCAGGCCATCAACAGGAAACTTGATTCAAAGTAGAGCAGCTGCACACAAATTAAAGCCTATATGGGATGCTGGGGGTCCAAGATGGTCGCATAACCAGCTATGCCACAATGCCATTCTCCTGGAAACAGGAATTCTCAAACGAAGGTATGTTTCCCAGGTCTTTGAGGCAGTTAAATTTCTGAATCAGATATCATACTATCAATTGGTGCTAGTGTTTCTCAGCTGGTTCACCTTGAAAAGAGATGCCTAACTAGACTGCAGGAGATTTTATCCCTTAGGATGGCAGATTGGTGCACAAATTGGCCTATGCTATGGAGAATAGAAACATGTCTGTTGTACTTCATGAGGTTGATAATACCAAAGTAAATTCCAAAAAGAGGCACCAGGCCCTCTAGTTTGTGTGGAACTGGAAGGCAAAGGAAGATCAGTGATTTAGGCACCCAAAATTCCAGGACCCATGAGCTAAGAATTTGCAGCAGTTGTAGGCAAATAGGCCTCCTCCTCCACTGAAACAACCTTGTTTTGTGCATCTGGTGACAGCCACTGCTGAGTATCTTTTGCTGCTTCTTCCTCCATTTGATGAAACCTTTACTATTAGCACAGAGAAGTTGAGGTCTTTCAAGGTATTCCAATCTGGGCATATGATCTTGATGAACTCACGTTCCAACACTCTTAGCTGTTTTGGGACAAAGTCTGTGTGTCTTCAAAGATCACGCCTCAGGTGTACTGCACGAGAGCACTAGGGAGCACAATAGGTCAATCAGCTGGGTCACTCCTGAGTCCCTCTGTAGTACCTCAGTTTACTCCATATTATGCATGCCTTTTTTAAAAAAATAAAAGGTTTCACAGCCTTTTAATCTCCTCCACTTGGAAAAATTTTATAGTAATAGAAACTTCTTGAGCGATTTTTCAAAGTAGCTCCCTTGCACAATGATCATCAGACAGGAAAGCTCCTGAAGCTCTCCCATCTCCACCCTCATTGGGGTCACGGCCTCTCAGATTCATGGCCCATTCTCCCAGCTCTTGGTATGCAAGGTTGGCATTCTTTTCTGCTGGGACAGACTCCTAAGGCTCAGCCTAAGGGATTAGACAGCCCCTTGCCCTCCAGAGAAATGGGCCAAATAAATAATAACTGAAGATGAAAGAGATTTTCACAGTTTCAGCTAAGGCTAAGAAGATTACATCTATTCTAACCCTAATCACAGAGGTAGCTTTATTGCCACTTGGGTTCATAGTGAGGTCACAAGTCACTGGCAGTAAGTAGGTGCCTTGGAAGAGTAACAGTTATGTATCAACATGCATTGTCTGTTGTTTGCTAATTAGCTAGTGCTGCCTGGCGTTTATTATACAGAGAAGTTAGCAGAACCAGGAAAAATAAGATTTGAAACACTGGGCTGACAAGTATTACAGAAAAGGCTGTAATTATGGGTCTCAGCAAAGAAGTGATGATCATCTTGGCTGAAAGAAGAAAACACTGAAAGAAGATCTCGGGACACACTATATTGGGAGGACAGATATTTGCATTCATGACTTTGAATTCCACTGAAAAACACAAACTACTGGGTCTAGTATGAGTTCCATGACTCACTTGCAGTGTGAGCTTGGGAGATTGTTGGAAGTCTCTGAGCTTTAGATTGCTTAGCAGTGAAATGCGAATGCTGCTATCTACCCTCCCACATTGTTCAAATCAAATCAGGGAAATGACTGAGTAATCAGTTAGGAAATTGAAGAGACCACTATACAAAAGTAAGTTACAATTTCTCACTATTAGTACTATCCACTGTATAAGTTTAAAACAACCCTGCTGTAAGACTAAACCCCTAGTGGTGATAATGGTACCACTAAACTACTAAAGATTAAACAATCTATTATAAGACAAAAGAACTCTATATTTAATGCTATAAAACTAAAACACTAAAAGAATCATACTTCCTCTAAGAAAGCTTCACTGAACATTACCACCTAGAGGTCATTCTTTATGCTTCTGAAATTCTGTAATAAAGGCTACTTTGCATTATACAAATCTGAATTTGAGTTGTGACTGTAACACTCACTGTTTGTATGATCTCAAGGAAATCACTTAATGTGTCTTTGAGATTTTTTGCATTTGTAATCCATATGTAATTCAAACCTATTTTTTTTATCAATGAATAATTACGTTTTGCCATTTATTTATGTAGCAACTCTGGCTGAGAGGTTCCTTTTCCAGAGACATACAACCAACAAATACTTCAATTGCAATTATTTATTTATGTGACAAAATTATATGTATTTGTCATGTTTGAAATATGTGTACATTGTACAATGACTACATTGAGCTAATTAATATATGCATTAGCACACATATCTCCTTTTTTGTTGTGGACACCTAAAATCTAACTCTCAATAGTTTTTAAGAATACAGGGCATTATTATCAATTATAGTTACTGTGCTGTCCAATAGATCTCTTGAACTTAATTAAATTGGAATTCAAACCTAGCATCATCTGGATCAAAGGTCATCAATCTTTCTTTTAAGCAATGACACATAATCAAAAGTACAAGGCACATAATAAGCATTTGGTAAGGACAGGCATAACGTGCTGGTTAAGAGTGTGTGCCCTGCAGTCAATGTACCTGTATTCATTCTGGCTCTGCCATTAATCAGCTGCGTGCCAATGGGCAAGATACTTCATCTTGCTGTGCCTCAGTTTCTTTCCCTGTAACATGAAGATAAATGTAGCATTACTTTGTAAGGTTGTTCTGAGTGCTAAGTCAATATATGTAAAGTACTTAGTACATGTTTGATAGATATGATCCATTATTGCATAATAGCAAAAAATTTCTGAACTTCTCTTCACCAACATGTAATGTAAATATAATGTATTATATATATATATATATATATAATTATATATTCCACTTCATGGTGAAGCTAAGAATAATCACTAAAAAATACTTTATGGAGTTACTCATAAGTCAAAAATGCTGTTGCTAATACATATTAAAGATATCTCCATCTCTCTTTCCTTCTGTCTTTTGCTGTCTTTTTGTAACTTTGCCTTTCACATAAATAAATAAATCATTAGAAAAGTAAATAACTAAAATTATAAATACTGCTATTTTTATATGCAACTAAGAGATAAATGGACTTTTTCTTTTATCTTTGTATTACACATCTATACAGTTACCAAAAAAATTCAAAAATACAAATAAAAAAATTAATCTCATCATCATTTACAAACATGCCAATATTTTTATTTTATTCTATTATTTACTCTTATGCTTGTTTGTAATATATATGCACATGCACACATGTACACTTAAAACAATATTATACACATAACTCTGTTTCATAACTCTACTTGTTTACATAATGGTTCCAAACATTATAAAATACATTGTTTTCAGCAGTTATAGTCCACCATTCCTTAAAAGTGTATTTAGATAAAGCTCAGCAAATTATAATTTTTGAATCTAGTAAAGTCTTTTAAATATAACATCAATAGAGACTTAACGAGGTTTTTGTTTCTTATTTTTAACACATTACATGTGAAGTGATGTATCACAGGAAATAACATTTTAAGAAAATATCATTTCCTTTCTAAAAAGATAACAAAACATCTGCTTTTTAAAAAACCAAAATAGAGAGTTACAAAAATAGTCTTCTTGAGCAATATAAGTCATCTTTCATATATTTTGGGAGTTCCTCTAAAGTGCGAATTTCACAAAAAACCCATGTGGTCCATGAACATAATTTTTAGCATATGTAAATTATCTACATCTAATTATACTTAGCACTTCTTCTCTTGAGTGTATCAAAGCATTTCACACATCTTAATAAAAACTCCAAGTTCTTGTTAATTAAAGATTTAGTTTGGGATGATATTAACAAAGAAATTCTACAAAAAGTCCTCTATATACTACTGTATGGAATAATATGATTACAGACTAATTTCTAAAGCACCAGAACGAAAGCTCTATATCAAGGCAAACACCCAGTGGATCAGGGGAAAAGTTCCTTTCAATTTTGTACTTACAATTACGTATTGAAATTAAATATATCTAAATAGTATTTTTAAAATATTTATTTATTTGAAAAAGTTACACAGAGAGAGAAGGAGAGGCAGAGAGAGAGAGAGAGAGAGAGAGAGAGGTCTTCCATGCACTGGTTCACTCCCCAATTGGCCACAAGGGCTGGAGCTGCGCCGATCCAAAGCGAGGAGCCAGGCGCTTCTTCCAGGTCTCCCACATGAGTGCAGGGTCCCAAGGACTTGGGCCATCTTCTACTGCTTTCCCAGGCCATAGCAGAGAGCTGGATTGGAAGTGGAGCAGCCAGCACTGAAACCAGCGCCCATATGGGATGCTGGCACTGCAGGCAGTGGCTTAACCCACTAAGCCATAGCGCTGGCCCCCAAATAGTATTTTTAAAAATCAATCATGTTCAATTGGATAAATAAGTAGTTTTAAAGGCCTTACTAGAGGCTCTTCCTTCCGCTATCCATTTAAAATATTTCCTCTATTGTTTTTTTCTTCAGTTTTCATCCCTCTCTGACTAGTATTTTGAGTGTCTAACTGCTCTTATCAGTTACACCTATAAAATACATCTGAGCTGTGCCAATGGACATCATCCCAATTGGACATTGATGTGCTGCTTTTAGGGTCAGAAGAATAATCCACCCCTGCAGCAGTCTAGGAAGGGAACAAAGTATACCTGTCATAAAGAATATGCTTATTTACATTCTTAACTAGATTATTCAAAAGGAACCAATCCAGAGCATGTCTGCTAAGGAATATTTGTAAGGATGTCAGTGTAATCTTGCAGGATGGGGATTTAACCAAGAGTATGTACATCAGGGAAAGGAAGTTAGGAAATTAGGGATTTGGAAATTAAATTAGAAAAATAGAAAAAGAATTAACAAAGAAAGAAAGGTAAGAAGAGAAGCAAAGTGGGAAAGAAGAAAGAAAAGAGGAAGGGGTAGTATTCACTGCACGTCTACTTTGAGCATTTTTATCAGAATTGTATCATTTAGCTATTAGTCTAACCCTGAAATATGGATATTATCTCCACTTAGAGATGATATTGAAGCTCAGAGAAACATAGCATAATTTCATAATTAATATATACTATAAGTAATTTGAGCTGGGGCTAAACTCAATAGTATTTGACTAAAAACCCTGTCTTTTCCATAGTACCATACAGCTATTCCAGAAATTATCTGAAGGTTCAATGAGCTTGTCTGCTAACTGATTTATGAAAGTAGATCAAACTGGTTTTATTCTACCTCAGTGAAGAATGGAAACACAGAAGACTTTGAATAAATATTTGTTGACTGAATAATGAATGAATGAATAATTTTCAACAGTAGAAGAATGAAATAGCAACAGGAGCATTTGTGTTTATAAAGGAAATGGAGAGAGGCAGACATTCAATGATAGGAACCGCATTCAGTTCTATTTTGCCTAGAAAGTGACATTGTTTGCATTTCCTTGAAGACATGAGTTCATATTGAGTATCACAAAGAAGTGTGGTTTGGGTGGAGATGTTCTTTGAACTGAAAAACAAAGGAGTAATAACACAGGAGTCAAGTTTAAAGCAGGAACCAATCTGTAGATTCTCTTCTGCTCTAGGATACTTCAAGGGTGGTCATAGAATGTGAGGCTTTAGTGGATTATCATGGACCACATTGTACTACAATATATGCTGTCAAATAAATATGAATTCTAGACTCCTTTAGAACTAGAGTTAGGCTGTTCCAAATTCCTATCTTTTTTTTTTATTTTTAACTTTTATTTAATGAATATAAATTTCCAGTGTACAGCTTATGGATTACAATAGCTTCCCCATCCCAAAACTTCCCTCCCACCCGCAACCCTCCCCTCTCCCGCTCCCTCTCCCCTTCCATTCACATCAAGATTCATTTTCAATTCTCTTTATATACAGATCAATTTAGTATAAAGATTGCAACAGTTTTCACCCACATAGAAACACAAAGTGAAACATACTGTTTGAGTACTAGTTATAGCATTAAATCAAAATGTACAGCACATTAAGGACAGAGATCCCACATGAGGAGCAACTGCACAGTGGCTCCTGTTGTTGACCCAACAAATTGACACTCTTGTTTATGGCGCCAGTAACCACTCTAGGCTCTCGTCATGAGGTGCCTAGGCTATGGAAGCCTTCCAAGTTTGCCGACTCTGATCATATTTAGACAAGGTCATAAAAGACATGGTGAGGATAGTAACCAATGATCCTAAGAGTGGCATTTACCAGGTTTGAACAATTATACAGCATTAAGTGGGGAAGAGGACCATCAGTACACACAGGTTGGGAGTAGAGCCATTGGTTGTAGAGTAGAGGTTATGATTACAAAGGAATGAGGCCCAAGTGCACTAGACAGGGCCTAGAACAATGGACAGAGTCATTATTAGAGGAGCTAAGAAAGGTGCTGTCTAAGCTACAATTCAGTTTTCTGATTTAGAGGCAAATAGAACCTGATAGAAGGGGCTTGATAATAATCTGTTGGGCTTTAGGCCTTGTAAGTTAAGAGGCCCAGACCTATCTATCTCTTCACATGGAGTACATCCTAAGGGAGGTGTGAACCTCCTAGGGGAAGGCACTCTGTTGACTTTCATTACTTGGCTGGCCTGGGAGGAGAGCTGGCCAGGTAAAGGCAGGGGGCATCTCTAACAAGAAATTGACAGTTCTGCCTGCAATGTTGCTGACCCAAAATGACCATCCCCTCAGCTGCAGTGGTCACTTTGGAAGTTGGGCTGAGTGAAGGGCTTTTCAGCTTAGAGCCAATAAGATCTGTGGCTCTGACCTGGGCATCCTTCGACTCCAGGGCAGGTCCATTTCCAGTGTCCAACTCTTGGCTGAGCTGCCAGGGCTCTTCACAAGCTGACTTCTGCTGAAGCCCAGGATTACCACATTGAAAGCCACTGCAGTGGACTGGCCTGTTGGGTCTCCTTGAGAGCAGATCACTGTACAGATCAGCCATTAATAGGCCTGCCACCCATTGCTTCTGATGCCGAGCTTTCTTTTCCTCCTGGTTTGTGTTAAAGCAGACCAGAGGATGCAAGTCAAGGGAGTGCCCAAGTCCCATCTCTAATCTTCGGTGGCTTGAACTACAAGTCTATAGTCACAGGCATGTTCTGTAGTAGTTTTTCTAAGGTAGACAATGCCCATGAGGAAAATTATATTCTCACTTTAAAACTTTCTTTCCCTTTGGTCTGAAAGGGAGGTTTTTTCTACTTACTGTATACTTTGCTGATGGCGAAGTGAATCTAGCTATGAGATTATTATTTAAGTTCTTATTTTGGCTATGCTATTACAGAAAAATGTTAGCCATCTCTTTTATAAGGTCTAAAGATTAAATTGCGTCCTACAGATTCCTTCATAATAGAATTAGTTTTCTACCTTGAAGAGAATAGAGAAATGAAAGAACAAGTTGGGCTTAGAATAGAGAAATGAGGGAGCAAGTCCTAGATCGCTTGCTGACAATAGCAATATTACATGAATACTTAGCAAACCGTTGCAACCATTAGATAACAACTTAAGAAAACATTTACCAGAAGGTCCAATGCCTTCTATAAATTTTAAGAATCATGTATTTGAAAACACCTCTTAAATATCTAACATGGTGTAGTTTGTTTAACCAGTAAACTTAAGCACAACCATATAAAATGTTTTTAGTTTCTTTCTACCAACAAGTTTAAAACATATGATACATAGATTCAGGTCACACAAATTAAAATGTATCTTTGATTGATTTTAGCAGCTTAAATTTATGGACAATCTTATCTATAAGCCATTTAAAATAAAACTCTTAATAAAATTTCCCCATGTGGACATACAATATAAAGCATTACCCCTTAGACTGAGCTGAATCTCCCAGGATATAAATTAGATTCTTTATTGGCAATCCAGGCATTAAACATTCAGAGTGGGATGTATACAGATAGATACTAAGAAAAGAGCAGGGGGTATTTGGCTTATTAGTTGATGCTGATGGAAAATTCATTTTGCAACTATTAACATCAATATTTGGCACAGCAAGTAGCAGAAAATCTAATAAACTACCTTCAACAGTAAAAGAAATAGTAGCTAGCATTCAGTCGTGCAATATAGTAAAACTTAATCCAGTAGCTCAAATATGTCAAGAGGGAGCCAGTATTTTTAGTCTTCCTGCTCTGAATTCTACAGGATTGATTTCTGTGTAGAAACTGATTAATATTCACCAAAGTTTTGTCTCTTTCTCCCGACAGCACAACTGGGCTATTTGTATTTCCCAGCCTGCCTTTCAGTTAAATATGGTTGTGTGATTGAGTGCTGGCCAAGAAGCAGAGGGGAAAATTTGGTCTTCTGTTTTCATGTTGTGTCTGTATATGATCCTCTATACCATCTCATTCTACATGCTGGTAGAAATAAGCATTGACAAACCTGGGTTCAAGCCAGTTAAAGGAGTGAAACTTCCAGTAAAGAATAAAGCCATTTTGAACTTCATGTGCAAAGCTGTACTGTTTGAAATATGATATAACTTTGTTGACCTATATTAAAATATTGATACCAGATGTGGAATGATTTCTCAAGAACAGTTTAAACTTTACAGAATTGGTTTCATCGTTTAGCTGTAGTTGGTTTGGTTACAGAGCTGGCGTGCTGAAGAGCTGGTTGTCTGCATTATGTAATAGAAAAACAGTTGACAAAAATAAATGCTTCAGTGATTCTGAAGTTAACGTGATCCCTGAGAAATGGTACAAGTGAGCCAACCATCCCAACTTACTGCATTGAGAAAGTTTCCAAGACAGAGCTCAGGGAGGGGGAATGTAGGTAGATTGCAGTAGATTCTTTAAATTGAGAAGTCAGAGATGGGAATCTGGCATGGGGGGGGGGGGGGCAAAACAGCTAGAGTTCACAAGACAGTACTAAAAAGAAAGATCTACATAGAGAGTTTGATAGATATGCAGTCTCCAGCTTGCATTAGATTACCGATTAACTAACATGAGGAAATTATCTGAGGCTGGAAAAAGAATTATGTAGAGACAACAACACCTGGAGCCCACCTAGAGCTAAATTTAATACGTCTTCTTACTTATTCCTGGGGTTTTGGGCTGAGTTTCCAGAACAGCTTGTCTCCATAGTGGGACAAACATAGTTAACTAAATACTTCTCTCTTCCTTTCTAATATTAAGAACAAGACCTGAAAGGATAAGGATAAGCCTATTTTTAGCAACTACAGTTGCATCCAAAACAAATTTGAAGCATGTTTGTAAGGGTACAAAAATATCCATCATCCAACAAGGTAAAATCCACCATGGTTGGTATTTAATGAGAGTGGCCAGCATTGTGGTGTAGCAGGTTAAGCTGTTGGGTTGCCACCATCCCGTTTTGCAGTTTCAGTTTGTGTCCAGCCTATGCTGCTTCCCATTCAACTTCGTGATAATGTGCCTGGGAAGGAAGAGGAAGATAGCCAGATTACTTAGGCACTTCCTACCCACATGAGAGACATAGATATTATCTCTCTCTCTCTCTCTCTCTCTCTCTCTCTGTGTGTGTGTGTGTGTGTGTGTGTGAGAGAGAGAGAGAGAGAGAGAGAGAGAGAGAATATCTATTTGCCTTTCAAATAAATTTATTAAAAAGAAATTGCTAGCAACCCACAAGGGAAGAAGAAAATCAATAAATTGAAAAATGACCCCAAACTGAAACATAATAGAACTAATAGGAAATGTATTTAAACTGTAGTCCATGTGCAGGAAGTTTTGAAAAGATATTAAGCAGAGCAAAGCTTCTAGATATAAGAACTATGGTGACCGAAACAAAAAATACACTGGATAATATCAACAGCTAATTTTGGGAGGAAACATTAATTTAGGTCACAACAAAACAAAATGAAACACACAGAGAAGAATATTTTTTCAAGTGGCAATTTTGCATACAGAAACCACTTTGGAAAACAGTTTGATAGTTTCTTATGGGTATTAAGCATATACTAACCATGTGATTCAGGTACTTTGCTCCTGGATTTTTACCCATAAGACATGAAACTTTATGTTTATACAAAGACTTGCACGTAGACGTACATATAAACATTATTGTTAATAGTCTCAAACTGAAAACAACCCAGATAATTGCCTACCATTGTGTAGATGAACTGTACCACATATAGTGCAATACAACTTGGTAACAAGAAGTAATTAGCTATGGATACATGCAATAAGATGGATTCATCTCAAAATAATAGAAGAGAGTGTACACTTAAAATACTATGTATGTAATTAATTATATGAAATTATAGGAAATACAAACTAATGTAGAATAACAGAAAGCAGAATAGTGGTTTCCTGGGAACACGGTGAGAGAATGAGAAGAGTTTAAGGGAAGGATTACCAAAGAACACAAAGAATCTTTTAAGGATGAAGAATTTGCTAATTTTCTGGACTGTGTTGATAGCTTTACAAGTGTCAAAATTTCAAAAATAGAAATATACTTTATATATATATATACATATATATATATATATATTCATTGGCTGTGAGAAATACATTGATAAAACTGTTTTTAAAATGTTAAGGACCCTTTATTCCTCAAAATAAGGGAAACAATAAAAAAATTGGTCATTATGTGAATTACTGATAAATTCATATTGGTTTACAATCATGCATGTTTGTTTGCCATATCCTAACTAATATATCTTCCTATTAAGATTAGTCCCAAGACCTTATACTCCTATAATATTAACCTATCATAACTATCTACTTTCTTATTCATAACAAGTGAGACAAAGTGTCTTTTTAGTAATTTCCATGTAAGAAAGATAATTTTTATTTCTCAAAGCTTCCATTAATGTTTTCATGTAGTTGATTATTCTAAATTGGTTTATGTGACAATCTTTGAATGAATCATGGCCAGTGCCACTATAGGCAAATCTGCAGGTTATTTCCTAAACAGGGACATACAAACAAGGAGGAAAATAGGAATTCAAAAATTGTATGTCCTATTAACCTAACCATGCAGTCTGATGCTGGGCTATACTCATCTGGAGAAAAGAAGCATTTATTCTAATTTTTACAGAATTGCCATACAATCTTTTTTTTTAAAGATTTATTTATTTATTTGAAAGTCAGAGTTACACAGAGAGAGGAGAGGCAGAGATAGAGAAAGAGGTCCCCCATCTGCTGGTTCACTCCCCAATTGGCCACAATGGCCAGAGTTATGCCCATCCGAAGCCAGGAGCCAGGAGCTTCCTCTTGGTCTGCCACCAGGGCGCAGGGGCCCAATGACCTGGGCCACCCTCCACTGCCTTGGCAGGCCACAGCAGAGAGCCAGACCGGAAGTGGAGCAGCCAGTTCTGGAACCGGCGACCCCATGGAATGCCGGCATTGCAGGAGGCTGTTGCATCTGCTACGCTACAGGACCACCCCCTGTCATACAGTCTTATTTAGGTTTTGATCTTGACAGTCAAGCATATAATATTTAGTAGGAAAAGGGAAGGGAACTGAATACTATCTAGGTATAGGAGAGCTAGAAAGTCACTACTGGTCAGCATTTGTGATATGATTTGTAAAGCCATCATTCACTTACTATATTTCAATGTATTTCTCCAGATATCCTAGATGAAAAGAATCCCTCACTTATCTGAAGTCTTATACTTTCTCATAATGTTTAAATCTCTATTCCTTTGTTTATAATTAATTACTTGCATGTAATAGTTCAGGAGTACAACACAGAAAGAGGCAAGAATTGGATGACCATGTGAATGGATAATGCTTTGTAGGACCAAATGGAGACAAGGAATTCTTTTGTCAATGTAAGAAAAGCTGGTATAACGAGAAAAAGTTCCAGGAATCTCTTTTATTTTGAGTAGAGGGTACTTTGGTGGCAAATGCTACTATGCTATCTATCCTTTTCTCAAGAAAAAAAATAAAGTGATTTCTGGGCATACTGTTACATCCAAAAATGACCAAGAATGAGAAGCTGTCTTGATGGGGGTACCACCAAAGCAGGTTCATGGAAACTGTCAAGATACAGCCAGAAAGTACTACTGAATCCAGGAGACCAAACACAGGACTAAAGGAGTCATCTGCAGAATCAAATAAAAAAATCAATCTGTCACTGATGTCAGTGTCCTGGTTTGCCTTGGGGCTTATAATCACTTTGGTACTTGTGATGAAAGTTACACTAGCACCATGCTAATAGAGGCATGCTGCTCTTACACTGATCTCTGACAAGACACTCAGCTTGGCAAGTAAACAAAGAGACTGAACAGTCATTTGAACTATCAACTTATACAAGTTTGGCAGTCTATAGAGTAGTAAATATAAAATGAAGGAATGTTTATTAAATTACCTTTTAAATTTTCCAGTCCTGTACTTTTATGTTGTTATGCACCATTAATTTAATTGATCTTCTAAAAATAATGGTTTGGTTGATATAAACATGTTTCTATTAAAAATGAAATTAAATTGACAATGATAACTTAAAATCCAAAGAACAAAATTAATTACATAAAATAAAAACATAAAACAAGGAAATTTATATTTATACTACTGTTTAATGTTGGCATTTAAATTTCAAACAATGATGTTATCTATCTCATTTAATTAATACTTTAATTTTCATTAAATTAATCCCAAATTTATGTCTTTAATCTACAGATGTGTTTTGGGGTTAGACATAGTCCTATTATACTTATTTCAGTAACACTGAAATAAAAATAGATTAAGCCAAAACAAAAGTGTTTTTATTTTTAGGGAAATGCATATTTAACTTAAGTTTGAGAAGCAATCTTACATATAACTTTTCCTTAATTAAACATGTAATAAGAGAATTTGCTCTATATTTCCAAACTTCTCAAGTTTTGATGAGGAAATTAGCAGAAAAAATGGGATCTGGGATACAGTGATAGAGGAGGACTAGGAAGATAGAAATGTACTACCTAGAAATTCTTCAGTTAACAATTAAATAATCCTTCATGAATGGAGACACCTAAAACGCAGCAAAAGCCTTTTTTCAGCCCTCTGTTCAAAGTGTCTTAAGGAAGCTTTCATATCTACGAAAACTTAAGGAAGTTTTCATAATCACTATCTTGCACTCTACTTATTTAATAACAGTTACCAATTTAAGTAAATAAATTGCAAGCTTGGTCAAAGTCAAGGAAGTGGTAAATTATCCCATTAGCCACACATATTTCAATTTACAAAAAGTTATTGAGCACGTTCTGAGAATAGTTGCAGTGCTGTGGCTGTACAGATGAAAATATAATATGTTCTCATGAATAATCAGTAAGAGAGACAGATAAGTAAGCAAACAGCAAAATAACATGACAAAATAAAACATAATTTTATATTTATATTTACATACTTCTAATTTTATATAAAAATCCAGAAATTGCTCAGAGGATGGAATGATTTATGTAAGAGTGACAGCAATGGAGGTGGAAGGTCAGGCAAACCTTTACAAAGGAGATGGCTTGGGATTCAGTTTTAGTGGCTGGAAGGACATTCCTAAAAAGTATGACAAGGGAGATCATTGTAGACAGAAGGGAAGTACATATTCTAGGAAATCAAGGACTAAATTTTAAAAATCAAATAGCATAGGATTGTGAATTTTGTCACCGAATGAACTATCAAGAAAAGTATTATTTGGGGGTCAGCATTGTGGCGTAGTGGGTTAAGCTGCCACTTGCCATGCCAGCATCCCAGTTCAAGTCCCTGCTGCTCCATTTCCAATTCAGCTCCCTGCTAATGTGCCTGGGAAAGCAAAAGAAGATGGCCCAAGTAGTTGGAATCTTAAATCTGCATAGAAGACCTAGATTGAGCTCCTTGCTCCTGGCTTCAGTCTGGCCACTTCTGGCTATTGCAGCCATCTGGGATGTGAACTAGTGAGTGGAAGATCTCTCTCTCGCTCTCGCTCTCGCTCTGTGTGTGTGTGTGTGTGTCTCTCACTGTAACTCTGTCTTTCAAATAAATAAATTTTTTAAAAAGTATTTTAGGTTCACTAGGACTAATTATTATATTGAAATTTATCTATTTGCGTATAGTAAACATTTAATTAGACTCATCTTCTTCCTACAACCAAGGAAGAGAAAAACTATACAAAAGAAGTTCCTATATAGAATATGGAGTTAACATTGAGTTAACCTTAAGTTTTTATATGTCATGTGGTTATATTTCTGATTTATACTTGATAGTATTATGTCCTGCAATAATAGGGTGATAAAATAGTCTCATTGCAAGTTATGCCAAGATATAAATCTTTCTTTTTTAAAGATTTATTTATGGAGCTGGCGCTGTGGTGCAGCAGGTAAAGCCTGCAGTGCTGGTATCCTATGTGGGCACTGTTTGAGTCCCTGAGTCCCACAGACTCCACTTCCCATCCAGCCACCAATAAATCTTTTTAACATTTTTAAAAAACAATAAAGATTTATTTATTTGAAAGTCAGAGTTACAGAGAGAGGATGAGGTAGAGAGAGCTATCATCCATGTGCTGGTTCACTCCACAGATGGCTTTAATAGCCAGAGCTGTGCAGGCCTAAGCTAGGATCCAGGAGCTTAGTCCAGGTCTCCCACATGGGTGGCAGGGGTCCAAGCATTTGGGTCATCTTTGGCTGCTCTTCCCAGATCATTATCAGGGAGCTGGATCAGAAGTGGAGCAGCCAGAACTTGAAACAGTGCCTATTTGGGAAGCTGGCAGCTTTACCCTTTATGCCACTCCACCAGCCCCCAAGATATGAATCTTAAAAGCACACTACTAGTGAATACAGTTAAACTGACTTTCTAATAATTGAGTCTTTGATTTAATTCCCTTGAAATTACTCAGTAGTCTCATTTGCTGCATTGAAACTGAGATGATTACATTTTAATAGACATATAGTAAAGAAAAGGAGGGTCTTACTAAAATGTAATACTCATAGCTGGGAAGTACTCTGTCTTATTAACCATATGTAGTCAATGATATTTCTTTAGCTCCAATAACTGCAACTACTAAGTAGAAAAATTGCAACATTTTACTAAATTTAAGTACTTGTAAATACTAGTTAATAGTTCTTGGCTGAAGGATTGAGGCAGCTCACCCAAGCTTCTTTGATGAGTTGACAGGAGTTTTTTGCTCTTTCATTGTGACTGTCTTCCCCCCCTTCTGTGACTCAGTTATAGCATTAAACACTGGTATCTTCTCCACTGGAGGATCCTGATTTTACTTAATTCCAGATCTCACCTATGGCCTGGCTCTCCCTCCATCCGACATTCACATCTTCACTTGTGCCGTCTACCTTGAAGCTTCTCAGAACTAATTCTATCCACTATGCCCTTATTCCTGTTCCTATCAATAACCTCCTCTTCCTATCAGTAACTTCAGGTAATCTGCTCTCTCCTGGATTTTCAACTGCTTATAGAGCTGTGTTTCCTAAACTGATCCCATTTCTCACCTTTCAACATCTGAAACCCTCCCACTGTGTGCTACCCCATATTTGACTTCCCAGCATGATAATCATGAGGCCAAGTAGGAGAAAAGGGATACTTTGGTTTGAAATGAATTCATGTCATGTGAAAAAAAAAATCTTTCTGGGGCTAAGTATTCAGAGCTCTGTAGTGTGGAGATACAAGATCTGGAGACGTAGAAGTAAGAAATGAGGTAGAGGAAGTAGGTGCTTGCAAAACCAAATAAAGAATTAAATTTCAAGATCTAATTTTTCTCATTTATACCATGATATACAATTTTGATGTGCTGTTTTAACAAATATCACAAAACTTACATCTCTTTTTTTGATTTGAAGTATTTTTACTTAGTCTTATTAAAGATTATATAGCCACTGTAGAGTATATAAAATTTTAGGATATCCTGTTATAATTTTCTATAATCATTCTTCCATTTGAAGTATATCTTCTCAGGTGTAATCCTAAAGTTCATCCAAGTGTGAAGATGATGTTGTCTCTCCTCAGTCTAATCTGTCACGTACTGAGGAGACTGAAAAAGACTCCTTTCTGACAAATCCATTGACTACATGAATCTAACCCAATCAAGATGGGAGAACTAATTTACTTACTGGCAGTTAATGTGTGGTGATTATAGGATTTGTGAAAAAGATTTCTACCAGTTAAAGAAATTAAAGTTTTTTCAGATGACTAATACACAGGAGAAATAAACCAATTCTCAGTGATTTACATACAGTAAGTCAAGAATATTACAGGTTTTTTGTTTGTTTGCTTTTTTTGCTTTGTTTTTAGGATTTGTTGCTAAGCAAATATACAGAGGGAAAATGTTCTACTATACATAACTTGCTAAATCCTAACTGAAGCTTCCTTCATAGAATACTGACTTACTCATAATAGTTACCTTTTTGAGGAAAAATTAATGAAACCCATCTCTACCATGCTTTATCTGATCACTGTTATAATTTTTAAGATAATACAATTATTTGTAATTTTATAATTTCATAATATGCAGTATTCAAAAAATCAATTGTTATTAGATAAGAGATTCAGGTGGAAAGGGTGGTCTCTCTATGACACAGTTATATTTAAATAATAATGGAAATTATTGAATATGAATGCTGAATCATGTACTGAGATAAGCCGTTTCTCACGTGCCTCAAACTCATAGGTGTCATGGTATGACAAATGGAGTTGATGCTTTACAGTCGGGTAGGTTGGCATCCAAAACTTGAATTTTGACCCCTATCTCTCTGGATATCTTGAACAAATTGCATATCCTTTTCAGGTCTTCTCATTTTTAGAAAGAGACCATGTATAACAACTTATGAATGTGAAACCATTTCCAAAGAACATAACATATAGCAAGTGTTAAACAAATTCACAAGGTTAACAGATTTTTAAAAATGTAATAATACCCTGTATAATAATACCCTGGTGTAAATTTTTCACCATATGGGCTTTACTTTCATTAATAAATGAAGTTAAACAGAGATTTTACTATAAATGAGTTTTAATATAAAAAAATATATATTTGGCTATATTTTGCCCCTGAACTGAAAAATAGAAAATGTTATTAATATATTGCCTTCATTATAGCTGAAAAAACAGGCTGAGAGATCGGCTACTTATCTTTGGATTCTCATGGTAGCTTCTCATATATGAATTAATTTATCCCCACAACACTTCCCGTTTTCCTGACTCCCTTAATGGGTAGCTTAAAAATCACCATTGTTTTTTTTTTAGCTACTCTGATGTCCCAGACATTCACAAGACATACCACAACCTTTTCTGCCACACATGATCAAAGTTTTGAAGTCAATGAAGGTTTTCATAGAAGTTTGCTGACAGATATCCTATGATGAGCAGTTAATAGGTGTTTCTTTCTTATTGGGGTTTTTGTGTAATTAGTGCTAACATTTTATCAGTGTCCTTGAATACTTTTGCTTTTGATCTGGGTTCTATCTGAATACAGTTTGAATTGCTCAGTAATGATTTATATAGCTCTGTGAACATAGAAACCTTGTACATCACTCATTAGATACAGAGTTTTCAAAATATTTCTAATTATTTTTTGCTAATATATAAAGTGCAAATGATATTTGTGTACTAAATTTACTAACTTCACTTGTTAATTCTTATAGTTTATCTGGAAATTTGTTTGAATTTTCCACGTGTATAATCATGTTATACATGACAAATACTGAGCTATTTATTCTTTTCCAATTCTTGGGGAATTGGTTTCTAACTAGGGTCTCCGTTACAATTTTAAATACATGGGATGTGCATGAACATCCTATCTTATTCTTGATCTTATGATCTGAACATCAAAAATCTTACCATTAACCATGATACGTAAAATAAGGATTTTGTAGATGTTGTTCAACAGATTAATGAGGCTTATTTCTTCCAAGATCAGATGAAATCGGGTGCATTCAGGGTGGTATGGCCTTAGACAATGAGGCTTATTTCTATTTCTCATATGCTAATGTTCTGTGTCAATGGATGTTGAGTAATGTCTAATGCTTTTCTTCCGTAACAATTGAGATAATAATATTATTTTCTTAATGTAGAGGTTTGACATTGATTTCTGAATGTCAAAACAATTTGAAATAAATGTACCTTGACTCACTTGATTCAATTAGCTAGTATTCAGGTATCCTGCATCCATGATTATGAATGCTATTGACTTATATTTCTTTTTTATAATGTCCTTGTCCAGATTTCTTATCAAGATTATTTTGGCCCAGTAAAATTGGAATTATGCCTCTTTTGCTACTATCCAAAAGAGTTTAGGTAAGGTGGTTAATTTTGCTTAAATGTTTGGAATAATTCATCACTAAATTTGTCTGAGTCTAGTGTTTCCTTGCTGGAGAGGTTTTTATTTTCAGACACATTTACTTATTACATATACAACTAGTCAATCTGTATAATATTTCTTGCATATATTTAATAAATCAAAATTTATGTAATTGTGCATTTCATCAAAATTTTATAACTTAACTTAGCACATTTTTCATTATTTTATTACTTATTTATTTAATTTGAAAGGCAGAGAGACAGATAGAGATATTTTATCTGTTAGTTCACTCCCCAAATGTCTACTCTAACTAGGGCTGTCCTAGACTGAAACCAGGGATTGAATCCAGTTTTCTCACATAGTTGGCAGAGACACAAGTACTTGAGCCATCACTTGCTGCTTTCCAGGATGAGCATAATTAGGAAACTGGAATCAAGAGCAGAGCTATGACTAGAACCCAGGTACTCTAACAGGACAGAGACATCACAAGCAGTATCTTAACTGCTAAGCAAAATGCCTATCCTTTATTATTTCTGTTATTTTCATTTCTCCACAATTTGATAATAATGCCCCTGCTTTTATTCCTGTTGTTATTTGTGTTAAAATTTAATGTTCCTAACATCCTATATAGTAGGTGATATTATTTCCCCCCCATTACAGAGAAGTAAATGAGTCACAAATAGCTAAGTAGACATCTACATTTACTCAGCAAGCACAGAGCCAGGACTCAAAGCAATGTCTGTAACCTCACAACACCAAATATATATATTTTAATGGCAGAGTAACTGAGGGAGAGAGAAGGAGAAACAGAGGGACAAAAAGATATTCCATCTTTTGGTTCACTACCCAAATGGCCACAATATCCAGAGGTGGGCCAGGCAGAAGCCAGGAGCCTGGAACTCCATCTGGGTCTCTCATGTGGATGGCATTGGCCCAAATATTTGAGCCTTCATCTGTTGCCTCCACAGGGGAATTAGCAGGATAAAAAGCAGAGCAGCCAGCACTTGAACCAGTGCAACAATATAGAATGCCGGCATCACACGTGGTGGCCTAACCTGCTGTACCACAATGCCAGACCCGTCAGCCATATACTTTTTATAATTCACTTCAAACTTATGTTGCAGTCATGGCTATGCTGATTTTAGTCCTTTTGGGGAAAAATGCACATAGTAGCAGGACTTTGGCGCATGAAAAAGTGGAACTAGAATAGAAAAATATAAATTTACATTCCTCAGTCTCTAAACACTTTTGACTTCAGTGCTGTCTGAGCCATCTCTATTTATCCTATGCCTTTACATGCGTTTCAGTTTCTTTGAAGAGCTCATCCTCATGCTACTAGTAAAATTATCCTGTAAGAGCCCATTCTATAAACAATTCCTTCTATTTTATTTTTCTATGGGGTGTCTTCTATTCTTTAACTCTCCCAACAAATACATGTATTTTATTACCACTGTAGTTACATAAAAAATTCATATAACTCATATTTGCATATAGCAGTAGGAATATCTATACAAATATCTCCCTCTCCTACTGAATTATCAACCTCTTGAGAACAATAGGAGCCCTGTCTCCAGTTATCATCCTAGCCCCAGGGACAAAGGGCGAACATAGTAAAATGTAATCTTTTTTAATATGGCTAATGTTTTGTATTATTTTCTTAACTTCCCTAAGAACTGTCCCTCTGAGAATCTGCCACAGCACCTAGAACTTTGCTTATGGAATTTCTCAGAAAAGAAGAATGGTTCTTCCACTCTTTTTAGAAGCATCTTCCATTGCTTCTAATTAGTTTAAGCAACGGAATGCTGGCACTTAACTACAAAAATGAAAGTAAGGGATCGGCTCTGTGGAATAACTGGTAAAGCAGCTGCCTGCAGTGCCGGCATCCCATATGGGCATCTATTTGAGTCCCAGTGGTTCCACTTCTGATCCAGCTCCGTACTGATGTGCCCGGGAAAGCAGTAGAAGAAAGCCCAAGTGCTTGGGCCCCTGCAACCACGTGAGACCCATAAGAAGCTCCTGGCTCCTGACTTCGGATCAGTGCAGCTCTGGATGTTGCAGCCATTTGGGGAGTGAACCAGCAGATAGATCTCTTCCTCTCCTCTCTCTGTGTAACTCTGCCTTTCAAGTAAATAAATAAATCTTCTTTAAGAAAAGAAAGTATACTTAAAGAGTTTTTGTTTAACTAGTTAATGCTTAAAACACAGTCACAGACTCAATAGCTGTATATGTTATTTCAATTTGAGATAACATCAAATTTTGAGTTTGATCTAAACTTGAGGCTTTTAAAAAGCATGAGACTACTTAAGTCGTCATCATTTCATTAAAGCTGAGAGATGATGTAATGTATATATAAGAGTTTTCTGAAGGGTTTTTTGGGGGCTTTTAAACAGCTTATTTTTGTTTTTGTTTAGTTTTTTATTTTATTTTATTTTATTTTGGAAAGATATGATTGTATTATGTGCAACTCAGTTGCTTACATTATAACTACAAAATATTTTTGTGTTCTTGGGAAAAAAAAGAAAAAAGACTAATAAATGTGTTTGGCTGCTAAGCAAAAAAAAAAAAAAGCATGAGACTAAAAAAATTACTTGTTTTTCCCTCCATCCTCTCATCACTTCTCTGTCTCTCTTTCCCCTGCCCCACTCTATTCATTACTAATTACTGTTTGATGGAAAACCCAAAAACTCTCCCCTGTATCTCCCTGACAGCCCAAGAAAATCTTGTAGAATTCAGAGCTGTAATATGGAGCACAGCCACTAGGTGGAACCCCATAAAATCTATGGTTGCCTGGGCCTAACATTAATGAGGCTGGTGCTGAAAAGGACAAGGTAATAAAAGAACAACATTTTTATTTTCGCAGAGGAGAAATCTGAGGACTAGCCAATGAAGGACTCAGCCTGGATCACACAGTGAATTAGTAGACCTGAAATCAGCATCCAGAGTTTGTAATGGCTGAATTCTTCGTGTCTGCCACAATAATTGTTTTGCCTCCAGGGTTATAAATGGAAAAAGTGTACAGCTTAAATGAAAACAGATGAAATGCCTGATCAGTCTCCTCTACGGTAAGACAAAGCTGTATTGGCAGAACATTAATTAGCTTGTATTCTGGAATTGTGCACCTCTCATCTAGAGGAAGGTGAATGTGGTTGCAAAAGTGCACTCGATAATCAGATGGAGTCTTACATCAATCTGTCTGCTTCAACTACAGGCAGAAGTTTAGAGAGACTAGATAGGAAGGGCTGTCTGTAGTTTTTCTACTGACAAATTGTGTTGTCAGGGGCAAGGTTCCTGTCCATCACTTCTATGGGTAGCATGGTCCAATCACCTGTGCCTGATGTGAGCGCAGTCAGACCCAGGAGTTATGAGGATCTGAGATGAGATGATCACAGGACCAAATGATTATGACCTTGTCATTGGCAACTTCTCTGCCCTTCACTTTTATCAGATCCCTTTTCCCGCAATGCTCTCATTTTGCCATGCCTCTGTCCAAAAACAAAACAAAACAAAACAAAAACAAAAACAAAAACAAAAAAAAAAAAACAATTACACACAGTGATCTAAAAAAACAGAAATATAAACTATGTATGGATGATTGTGCAGTTAGGGGGTAATACATGTGAACTGTCTAACTCAATGCCTGGTATATACCTAACTGTTTAAAAAATGGTTACTATTTTATTCTATATAATTTCTCCCAAATACAATTACATTTAAAGGAACACTAAAGTGAGACTATTTCTTTACCTCTACAGATGAATACATTTGGTCTACCGACTGAAAGCCTTTCTGTCAGTAAATGTATTTGTGTTTAATGTGTAGTAGGCATTCTAAATAGAAGTTCTCCTCATATAAGGATTAATTAGACTTCTAGTATCTTCATTTATAAAACTGTAAATTTAAAGTAAAAATTCAGTGCTTTAAAAAGAAAAGTAATGAAACTTCTTATAATATAATATTTATATAAAGGATAATATCCAACACAGGTTGGTACTCTCATACTTTGTTAGTGTTATCCCAAGTTGTCAGGAGCTTGAAATTATGGCACAGAAGGTTAAGTTTCCACCTGCAATGCCAGCATCTCACATCAGAGCACCAGTTTGTGTCCATCTTTTCTGCTTCCAATCCAACCCCCAGCTAATGTACCTGGGGAAAGATTAGATGATGGTCCACTTAGGAGCATGCCACCCATGTAGGACAGCAGATGGAATTCCAGGGTCCTGGCTCCTGGCTCCTGGCTCTTGGCATTGGTTTGGTCCAGCCCTGGTTGTTAACACCATTTAGGAAGTGAACCAAGAGATGGAAGATACCTCTCTTTCTCTCTCTCTCGCTCTTGCTCTCTTTTGCACATGCTCTCTCTTGGTCTTTCAAATAAGTAAATATATAAATCTTTAAAAAGAACAGGTATGTTTGCTTAAAAAAAAGAAATTGTTAAAAACATTTGAGACTATCTAGTACATATGAAATATAGACAATTACAAATCACTTGCTTTTTCCAGGAATTATTTAAACTTCTCTGTAAGAATTGATTTACATACTTACTTATTTATCAAAACCATATCTGTGAATTGGGTAATATTATCCCACTGTTTCAGAAGAAAATGTCAAGAACAGAAACAAAAATATATTGAGTCAAAGGTAAATGTCAGAGCTGTGATTTTGTATTTGGTCTGTTTGGCTGCAAAGCCTGTGCTGATAACACTATACACTTAAACTCATTCTTAGCTAACTTGGACTTAAGGCTAAGGATAAAGCATAAGCTATGGAAGACAATGTTTACATATAGAGGTTTATTTTTATTTTTATTTTTATTTTTGAGTTAATTTATTTTTAAAGATTTATTTATTATTTATTTTGAAAGTCAGAGTTACAGAGACAGAGCTCTGGAGAGAAAGAGATCTTTTATTCACTAATTCACTCCCCAAAGGCTGCAATGGCCGGTGCTGGGCCAGGCCGAAGGCAGGAGCCAGCAGTTTCATCTGGGTCTCCCACTTGGCTGGCAGGGGCCCAGACACATGGGCTGTCTTCCTCTGCCTTTACCAGGCCATTAGCAGAGAGCTGAATCAGAAGTAGAGCAACTGGGTCTTGAACCCATGCCCATACTTGATGTCAGTGTCACAAGTGGCAACTTTACCCACCATAACACAAGGCTGTCACAAGAGGTTTATTTTTAATGGTGAAAAACTGGAAACCAAATAAAGTTCATAAAATTGAGCTCAATAGAGTAAATTATGAAATAATTTATAACAATATAAAAGTGTGTACATATATACATACTTTGTTCACAGAGTTGTATAACTATTGTCACAATAAATTTTGAACATTTTCATCATCCCAGAAGAAAACCCCATAAACATTAGCAGTCATTCCCCATTTCTGTCCCCCATCTCCCTCCATCCAACCACCCGCTCCTTCATATCCTGCAGCTTTGGAATCACTAATCTTACTTTATTAATTTATCTATTCTGGACATTTTAAAATATATTCCCCCTAACTAAGTGTGATTACATAGCTTCTACCACCACCTTCCCATTCCCCTCTACCCTTGCCACATACGTCTCGGAAAGCATCACGCTTCTCTGCACTTCTGTAAGATCAACTATTTCAGATTCTATACATGAAGGAGATCATGTGGTATTTGCCTTTCTGTGTCTGGCTTCTTTTACTTAACAATGTTCTCTAGGTTCATCGACGTTGTCACAAATGACAGGATTTTGTTCTTTTCCATGACTGAATAGTGTTCCTTTCCACGACTGAATAGTGTTCCATGGTGTATATGTACATTTACTTTATCCATTCATAAGTTGATGGGCACTTATATTGGTTCCATTTCTTGATTGTTGTATTGTTGTGAATGATGCTTCAATAAACATGGGAGTACAGAATTTCATTTCTGTTGGATATATACCCGGTAATGGGGCTGCTGAAGCCCATTATACTTCTGATTTTGGTTGTTTGAGGAAACTCTATACTATTTTCCATAATATTATACTAATTCACATTCCCACCAAAGTATACAAGTTACCCTTTCTCCACATCCTCACCAGCACTTGTTATTTTTTTTTTTTATCTTTTTAAGAATAGCCATGCTAACTGGAGTGAGATGATATCTCAATGTTGTCGTTTTTTAAAATATTTATTTATTTATTTCAAATTTATGGTTACAGAGAGAGAAAGAGATCTTCCTTCTGTTGATTCAACCCAAAATGGGCACAACAGATGGGGCTGGACTAAATTGAAGCCAGAAGCCAAGAGCCTGGAAATCCATCTGAGTCTCCAATGTGAGTGGCAGGGGTCCATGTACTTACACCATCTTCTACTGCTTTCCTAGGTATGTTAGTAGGGAGCTGGATCATCAGAAATGGATCAGCTGGGACTCGAACTAGTACTCATATGAGATGCCAGTATCTCAGGAGGCAACTTAACCTGCTGCACTACAAGGCTGCCACTTCAATGTTGTTTTGATTTACATTTTCCTAATTTGTGATGCTGAGCATTTTATATATACTTGTCGGCCATTTGAATGTTTTATTTTTTTTCCATTTTCTTAAACATTTGCACATTTTTGTTTAATTTTTTATTAACATGTAATAAGTACACATGCTTTCGTCACATCATGACTCTGCAATATATTTATGAGTGCACAACAGGTACTGACCAGCTTAAACCAATCAACACCTCCATTTCCCACTACCTCATGTTCAGAGCATTTGGGCTCCCTCCCTTCTAGCTATTCATAAAATATATGATAGGTCACTGTGAACTGTATAGTTCCCTGTACTGTCTACATAGTACCAAAATTTGTTTCTTCTGTATAACTATATTTTAGTATCAAAAATTCAACATCTCTCTACTCCCACACACCTTTCCCATTCTCTAGTAACCATTATATTCTACATTCAGATTCACTTTTGAAAAAAAACAAAAAAACCTTGCACATGTGAAAAAGAATATCTGGTATTTGTTTTTCTGCACTTGATTTAATTCACTTTATATTAATGACCTCCAGTTTCATTTCTTTTGCTGAAAATGATAGATAGGATATCATTATTTTTACAGCTGAATAATATTCCATTGTGTTTATATGTCTCATTTTCTTTATACATTCATATTTTGATTCCATATCTAAGGTATTTAAGTTGGTTTCATATTTTAGCTATCATGAATAGTACAACTAAGAAGAGACAATCTAAGGAATTAGGAGAAGATATTTGCAAACTGTATATCTGATAAGGGGCTAATATCCCAAATGTTTAAGGAATACAAACAACTCAGTAGTAAGAAAACAAATAATCAGATTTAAAAATGGGCAAAAGACCTGAATAGGCATTTCTCTAGGAAAGACTTAACAAAGGCAAGTACTTCTTTGATGTGCTATTCCCTTGGAATCCAGGGAAGGAAGGAAGGAAAGATGACTGGACTTAGAAAATGTTGCATTGCAAGCTTCTTCCTGCTAATGATTGTATCCTTAAGTCTTGCTCATAATTCTCTAAGTAACTGAATTTAAAACAGACACTAGAAGTAAAACAACCCTGTGCCTTGAAATATTTAAAGTTTTAAAATTTATATTGCACAAAGAGTAAATTTTTGCTGGCTTGATATCTCAAATTTCTCTTGTATATTAGTATTAGATCAATCATGCAACTGGCAGATACTTGGTATCTATTGGAATTTAATAGACTGGACTCATGGAGGATACAGATTTATGTTATATCTATGTACACCTAAAGTCACAAACTCAATGTGTTCATTTGGATATTAATTCATCTAATAATTAAACTAAATGTTCTATTCCATCTGAGGAGTAGGATAATAGAGGGCTTATACAAAGTGGCATGGGGCAACAAGTAAAAGCATCCTACCCACCTGAAAAGGAGATTTGGTAAGAGAGAAGAATCTTATTTAAGTTTCATTTAAGCCACTCTGCCTTTGCTATCTGTATTTCTAGAAACTTAATACAGAACTTTGGTAATTTGGGAACTCAGTGTTTCTTAACTGACCTACCAACCCATAGCTCATTTTACTACCTTGTAACTGCTACACAGGTACCTTTCTTTTTCCATTTATTAGTCTCATTAATATTACTGAGCTCCCACTACATGCTGGACCCTGTGCTAGAATTCTGATCAAGGTGCTACCCCAGTTTAACTACTTCCTATGGCCTTCTGATGGTAATTTACATCCCTTAGCTTGGCACTCAGGGCCTATATTTATCTGGCTCTGCTCACCTCCTGACTAGCACCTCATATTCCAGCCCTGTTGACCTGCTCACTTTCTCCATAGTCTCTTGTGTGCGCATCCCTTACAGCTTTTTTGTAGATGCTTATCTTTCTTTACTTGACTCTCTTCTCCTAGCTTATTCTATGCTCATCCTTTATGGCAAAAAAGACTGCAGAATAGATGGAATCCTCAAATGGCATCTATGCTGATGCTTTTTAGAACAAACAAAAAAATTTTGATGTTGTAAATGTATAGACACAAACACCAGGGGCCAATATGGTGCCATAGTACGTAAAAACCACTCTTTGCAACACTGGCATCCCATATGCACACCAGTTTCTGTCCTGGCTGCTCCACTTCCAATCTAGGTCTCTGCTAATGGCCTAGGAAAAGCAGCAGAAGTTGACCCAAGTGCTTTGGCCCTCTGCTGAACACATGTGAGAGGTCCAGAAGAAGTTCCTGGCTCCTGGATTCAGCCTGGTCTAGCCTTGGCTGTTGCAGTCATCTGGGGAGTGAACCAGTGTATGGAAGATCTCTCTTTATCTGTTTCTCCCTCTCTCTCTGTAACTGTTTCAAATAAATAAATAAATCTTTAAAAGCAATGGAAAGATACATTACAAGGTTAATATTAGTCATCTTTAATTAGTAGAAGATGTATTTTATACTGTTTTTCTGTGTTTTCTAAAACTTCCTTTTATGTTCATCTACTTAATTTCATAATGGAAAAATAAACATTTTAAATGAGGAAGTGTAAAAGAATAAAAGAAGAAGAAGAAAAAGGAAGTTGCAAAGCATTGAACAAAGTCCCCAATGGTTAATAAATTAACCATCAGTGCAGTGAGTGTACCTTTGTTCTTGTATAATAAAAATGACCCAGCTGTTTCCCATTTATAGCCAAACTCAGTTAATTTTAGCATTGTCTGTGGTTGCTTTTGGGCAGGGTCAATGCAGGTAATTAAATCTACAATCGTTAGAAAGTTACTCTCATTCTTTATGGACCATCAATATCTGATGCAAAGTGCATTAGTAGGGAGACATGGTGAGTTACGATTCTAAAGTCTGCGAAGTAAAAAACAGACAATTAGGAAGATAACTTGAACATAGTTTTTTGTCTCTGAATAATCAAGGACAATAATTTTTGTTAGAATGACTTAGAAAAAGGTCTCATTTCTGAAGTTCAGCAAAGCTAGGAGCAGTATGTTTTCACATCATTTTAGAGCTAGATGGACTCTTAGGAGTTGTGAAATTTCATTCTAGCACTGAAAGCCCATCTTAAGACAACTCTAAAACAGAAGTCTAAAACTGTAAACTTCAGATAGCATACAAAGTAGAAAGAACAGGAGTTACAGATTTAGACAAACAAGTTTGAATTCCAAGTCTATCTTCGGGCAAATAATTTGGACAAACTGAGCCTCTGTTTTATCGTGAGTAAAATAAGGATAATAAAATGTATCTCAACAAAAGGTGTGATAAATGAAATGCAGCCTAAAGTAGTAGGTGGTGTTAGTGTGTGGGGACTGGGGACCTCCACAAACCAAATACTGGGGAAATGAACTTGCCCCTTGGAAATTAAAATTAGAGCTAACATATGCAAAAATCACTTCACACGTCTGAATAATTTACAGTCCAGCAGAACTGGTTTGTATCTGATTGAATTTATTAACATTGAAATAAAGAGACTGAGAAGGAGCTGGGGCTTTCCAAGTCTAAGCATTTTCTGGAGGATATTAACATTTAGCCAATAATTACAAGTTCTATTCATGAGAGATCTGCCAATGTGGAAAGGTTGGAGGGATTTTGTACCAAGGAGTTTTAGATTCTTATCTCCATGAGCTCTACCACTTTAGGCCAGACATGTGAGGATCTAAGAGTCTGACACTAATGCCTTTAGAACTTGGGGACCACTGGCTCCCCTTGTCCTGATTCACACAAGCTCTGTTGCTTCCGGAATCCCACAAACATCAGCCTCTAACCACAGTATGCAGAGGTTGCTTGCAGATTAAGTGTTCCAGTCCCCTTGGCCATTATTCCTTGTAATACATCCACAAACTGTTGTTTTTGAGTTTGATGTCACAGTTCTAAGAACTTGCCCTATATGACTAAACCCAAGAGATGGATCAGCATGCTCTCTTTGTGCTGACCAGATCAGCAAGGCCTCAGGTTGGAGAAAATTCATTAAGACACTAAATGTCCCATAGTGAGGGAAGCCACTAGGGGATGGTCAGTAGCCTTGCTTGGTGGGCTAATACAATATCACCTTATGGCTACATTAAATAAATTTTAAATTTTCACTTTTAATAACATATTAGATGTTTTAAATAAGATCAGAGTCGGTGAACTCAAAAGGCTTCCATAGCCTTGGCAACTCATGACAAGAGCCTCGGGTGATTACTGATGCCATAAACAAGAGTGTCAATTTGCTAAGTCAACAACAGGAGTCACTGTGCACTTATTCCTCATGTAGGATCTCTGTCCTTAATGTGTTGTTCAATGTGAATTAATGCTATAACTAGCACTCAAACAGTACTTTACACTTTGTGTTTCTGTGTGGGTGCAAACTGTTGAAATCTTTACTTAATATATACTAAATTGATCTTCTGTATATAAAGATAATTGAAAATGAATCTTGATGTGAATGGGATGGGAGAGGGAGCCGGAGATTGGAGGGTTCAAGGTGGGAGGGAAGTTATGGGGGGGAAAAAGCCACTGTAATCCATAAGCTGTACTTTAGAAATTTATATTTATTAAATAAAAGTTAAAACAAAAAGATTGATAGATATTTATAACATCCATTTTCTACCCTGAGGAAGATAAACACTTAGGTACAAGTAGCATATTTGAGAGATGCTCCAGGAAGCACCAATGGGAAATGGGAACAGGAGATAGGAAATGGAAGAAAGCCAGCAAACTTTGCAGTATCAGGCAAGTTCATACTGAGGGCAGCTGGGGTTCAATTGGAGTAGGTAACTCATGGAGACAATGTAGAACATGTCACAGAGTTACTTGTCTCCCTGTGCCACTGGGCAAGAAAGATGTTCAGTAATCCTCTAATTCCCACCTCTCTTTGACAGGAGGCTGCTCCCTGTTGCACCAACTCATGGCACTTCTGGCCTTTTGGAGTCTGAAGGTTCAGAAAATGCCCTCAGAAGAGAATCATAGGGGCTTTCTGCAGAGCCCTGTGGGTATACACTAGAAAGAAAAGTGCCAGGGCAGGATGGGGTGATCAATGGGGCGAGCAGCAACATCTGCTATTGGGAGGCAGCTAATAAAAGAATTAGAGTCTATACTTTAAAAATGCTTATAATTACATAATTCTAAATGATAACCTGGTGCAGTCAGAGTAGTGAATGCCGTGGAAGATTGCTCTGTGGTTTCATATTTGAATTCCTGAAAGGATATCAGAAGAAAGTGAAGGCAACTGGTGAGTCTGATTCCTACTTCTCTGCATAATATGAGACTGGAGAAATGATGGTTTTGCAGCTATTCACTCAGATCAAGCCTAGATCAGGGTCCCACAGACTTGCTTTACATTTATATTCTACGCCAATATCTTGCAGAAACCTAAATATGTGAGCCTGCCAGGTGACCCAAATATAACTTAGGCAAGAGTGATCAAACTTTCCAACACTCAAAATGCAAGGAAAACCACATTTCTTTAAATTTCTCAATATTATTTAATATACCTTGAAGAGTCTGATACCTAATAAAATGTGTGGGAAATTCAATATGAGCTATTTGGAGGACCACTGGTATGCGTTCTTTTCTCTCTTCCCTTCAATGATTCAAAACACTGGTAGCACAGGAAGGTAGTGAGACCTATAGAATCCTGAAATGGTGTTTAGCAGGCATCAACATCTTGAGGAGAGAAGTAAAATCATCGTGTGCATATTTCTTTTCTCCTTGTCCTTTGCCATGGTGTGATGCGTTGAACGAGTAATGGTCTCCCTATCTCTGCTGCTCCAGGCTGCCGTGAAGTTTCCTTGTCTAGCTCTCTGCCCAGGAAGACGGCTCTTTGGGGATGCGTGGTCCTTAAAGCTAAACTCCTACCCTGTGTTTCTTCAGCCACTTTCTGTGACCACAGCCATCATTCCCCTGCCCCTTTTTCCGGGTTCACTGAATATAAGTTTTCCCCTTCTGGCCCACAATACTAAAAGCCAGAACACATGCTCTCTGGTGCTCTCTCTCTCTCTCTCCCTTTCTCTCTTGAAAAAGAAAGCTTAATTGCTTCATTGGAACTGGAGTCAATGTCATCAACACTAGTTATTTTCAACTTCCCTTTTTTGCCTTGTAAATTCACAAACCTAGTTAACGTAAACTCAGGATGAGAGAAATAGAGAAAAATTAGTTGGCAAGAAGGGGGTTGGGAATATAATACCCAACTGCAAAGTTACTCACTCTGCCTCAAACAGCAGCAGGGGTCAAAAGCATCTCTAATGCTAAAAGCAAAAAAATAAAATAAAATTTCTGGCCTAGAATTACACTTGGAAATTTTAGGTTTTAGAATCGCTAACCTATTGGAGTGACTAATGGAAGTGTCCCTTGTCTGGATTGCCATTGATAATCACAGGCATCTGATGTCACAGGCATCTGATTTCAGACAGTCTCCAACTTCCAAATCCTCCTGATCGCCATCAGCTAAGATTACCTTCGTCAGACTATTGCTCATGTGATACTTAGAGGCACAAAGATTTTTCCTTTAGATGTTACTGCTTTTGAAGTGTGCATTGCATTCTGCAAAATCCCCTGTTGCATCCACTTTGATGCATTCATTATACAATCCATGACTTCTGTTGATGGTCCTAAGGTCATTTCAAGAACCTCACTGGAAGCTTTTTGCCTGTGTAAATCATTTCTATATTTATAGAAGTATTTAACATTTGTTTACTACAATAATTTTCCCATTCCAATGAGTAATTGTCAAAGGGTTTGCTAAAAATGTAGATCACATCCTGAGACTTCATTCAATAGGTCTATTATGGCCTCAGGAATCTGCATTTTTTTAACAATGACTTTCAGACACAGGGGTCAGAGGACCACACTCGGTAAAAACACTTATTTGGTTCTGTTAATGCATCAGGCAATTTGCTAAAAGCTTTACAGGCCTTGTTTTATCAAACCATCACATCAATGCTATATGAAAGTATTGTTATTCTTATTTTACAGATGAGTCAATGAAGACTGAGAAAAAGAAATTAAAACCCAAGGTCATTAAACAAGTATATGTTAAATCTGATTTTCAAATGTAATTATATCTACATGAATATTTTATAATAATACAGCTTAGATTAAAAAATAATGTGTTCTTCAGTTGAAATCTATGTATCAATCAGGTTAGTTAGATTATGTTGTGATAAAAAAAAAAACCTGGATAGTGGTGACTTAAAATGACTAGGATTACTTTTTACCTATGTTCATGTCCATCTCTGGTTATGATGGGAGTTCTGGATCATGTTGTCTTCATTCAGAGGAAAAGATGGCAAACCACTGTTGCCAAACAATACTCCAAATAGTTGGAGGCATTACTGTAGAACCCCCAAACTGGGTCTGCTCTCCTGATGTGCAGAAAGACAATCACTGACATCAGGAGGTGGAAAAGTAAATATTTATTGCAAAGCACAGACCAAGGAGCTGGGCAGCTATTCCTTAATTCCCAGGCTCCCCAGGGAGTGAGGTGAAGGTTCTTATACACTGAAATTGGGGAAGAAAGGTTCATGATCAGCTTGTGTCCAAGTTCTTGGTTGGCCAGTGGAACTCATGACCTTCCTTTGATTGGTCAGTGATGCTGTGCTCTTTAAGGAATTTATGATGGTCAGGTGGGTTCCAATTGTCTGGGGGTTACATGAAGGTGGCAGTTACCTTATGTGCAGACCTGATTTCCCCAACCACCTCAGGACTTCACTGACCATCAAAGTTCTTATCTATTGGAGAAGCAAATGATTCCTTGAGTCTGGTGATTAGAACCTTTTAAGGCCAGCTGGATCACTCCCGTAAGCCGGTGAATTCCTTTTGATAAAGGGCAGGCAAGGATACCTTGGGCTAAGGGAGACAGACAAGAGGCTGGGTCCAGCTTTTATATTCTGGGGATCTGATTTTCCTGCTGCCATCTGGTGTATCTGCTTCCTGTGGCAATGGAAGGAAATAAAGCAAAAGCATCAGCTTTTCTGCTACCATTTCTGTAGCCAAAGCAGCTTGCAAGGCCATGCTTGAAATTCAGAGGGTCAGCAAGTGAGCATGTCTTTATTTTCTTCATTTCCTAAACTGATATAATTCTGTTATAAGTTTGTTATGAAAATCAGTACAATCAAATATGTAAAATCAAATAGCTTGAGTGCCTGAAGCATAATAAATGCTTTCACTGAAGCAAGTCGAACTGGAAATGATCACTTTGCTGTGTGTAGTTACCTGTCATATACCAATGATGTTTCAGATTCATGTAGTTATTTTACTTTCATATGGATTTCATAAGTACAATTCTAAGAAGATAACCATATTTTCTTTCTTCCCTCTCCCACTCTCTCAATCCCCATCCTTCTTTCCTTTTTTTCCTCTAAATTTAGCAAAAAAATAATTTCAGTCCACTCTGTAATCATAGGCTTAATACATGACAAATTATAATATTCAAGAAGTAAACTATAGAAAGACCACAGTTCCACAGGAGTATAAACAAGGGCTAAAAATAATCAGAAGTGATTTGATTATTTTCACATTTAAATTCATAGATGCTATCTAATGAAATCACTATGCAGGGAGAATTTCAGATCGTGAACATACAAGTGTAAGAAACTCAAAGGTTGTGTTCCCCAGTAAGCAGACTATGTGGGTGGGGAGAGGGAGGAATATTTATTTGCAGGACCACGCCTGCAAACAAGTGAGGGAAGCAGGACTAAATAACAAGAAAAGTTGACTTACGATACAGTAGCCAAAGAGCCAGTCTGCTTGGCAGCTGTGCAGCTGGGGTGTTCTGGATTGTGGCATGGAAGTCAGGCCTAACTTTAGCCCAGGTAGCAGCCTTTGAAAGCAGTCCCTGGTTAGACTCAGCTGAGAGCCATAGAAGAGTTAATACTTCTTAAACCAGGGGCAACTAGGAAAATGAGGGCCTAAGGCTTGAGAGGAAGGATCTGAGCAATGTACCTGGTGTTGGGCGCAGCACTGAAGCTGCAGCTTGGGGTGCTTGCAGCCCCTGTCAGTAGGACCTGGCTGAGTCCTAGCTCATCTGTTTTCAATTCAGCTTTCCACTTAAGAGCATCCTGGGATGCACTAGATGATGGTACAAAGACCGCCATCCACCTGAAAACCTGAGATTGAGTTCCTGCCTCCTGGCTTCAGCCTGGCCCAGCCCCAGCTGATTCATGCATTTGGGGAATGAACCAGCATATAGAAAATCTCTCTGTATCTCTGTGCCTTTCAAATAAAAAATGAAAATAAATAAAAATTTTTTAAAAAATAAACCTAATAATGGAATAAACTATAAAACTGGAAGATCTCAGACTATGACATCTCATTAGTTTTCATTAAATCTTACTTCCACTTAAATGGTAAGTTAACTGAGGAATTTAATGTTTGATGTTCTAATATACAAACAGTGACATTTACAGAAAAGTGAGTAATTGGAGTAGAACCTATTTTCTCTTGCCTCTCTGTCATCTTCATCTAGAATAATTGAGCTCTCAGGGATTGCTAGCAGAAGGTTAGGTCTAGGGCCAGAAAGGAATTTATTTCCATGACAAACACCTCAGAAATAATTCCTAAAAGACAAAAATCATTATTTGGCTTATTTCTATCTTGGTTGAAATTCTTTCTGAACTTGTATTCCTCAGGCTAGAATATGGCACCTCCTTTGGACTTCTTAGGGTACTCCAGGGAGGCACAAGGAGCCACAGGATGAGAAAGGCTCATTTTCTCAAAGGTGTGACTGCATGCCTTAACAGGTTGCAGAGGATGTAAACAAATAATTTTATGATTTTAGATTTAAAAAGCATATACAAGTGGTCATCAAAAAGTAGAAATGTGCATTTTTGAAAAACTGTAAGCATGGGTTCCATTTTCTATGAGCTTTTTGGATGTACTGTCATATATTGCAGAACTGTACTGTTTTTAAGACAAAACTATATCCTTTAAATAAATTCCCTATTTGCCATGGGACATTCAGATCACATAGGGATACAGTTCATTCTCTCTGCCTTTAAGGAGACTGCGCTAGAAAATGTTGAGAAGCCTACTTTAAATTGTTGCAGGTTTCCATGAAGAACTAATCTTGGTTTCTTTCTAGTTTCACAATTTCTGTACTGCAGAGACATCTCTGTTCTGGTTGTTTCCTGGGGAAATAGAACAAATAACGAAGCCTTCTATTCTTTAGAGCAGGAAGGTTGGGAATTTCATTTTATCTTATTCTTCAATATCGCTTGATGCAACAAGCCCCACTACTCTAAAGAGATATCAAGAATCCCCAGCTCAAAATTTAGAGGTAAAATAGGTCATGGCAGAGTGTAAATGAGACCAGAAGGTGAAATAGCATCTACCAGCGATTTTCCTGACCTTTCCACAGAGTTTATCTCGTGTATAACACCATTTTCAAGAAGGATTCATTACCCTGATTTTGTGAATGAAGAAACTGAGCCTTGGAGAGGCTAAGAAGAGAAAAGGCTTGAATTCAAATTGTTCATCTTCAGTTGTCCATGTCAGCAACCTGTTAGCCAAAATATTAAATTCTTTTTTAAAAAGAGTTTTATTTATTTATTTGAGAGGCAGAGTTATAGACAGAGAGAGGGGAAGACGGAGAGAAAGTTTTTCCACCCACTGGTTCACTCCCTAAATAGCCGCAATGGCCAGAGCTGGGCCGATCCGAAGCCAGGAGCCAGGAGCTTCTTCCAGGTCTCCCAGACAGGTGCAGGGGCCCAAGCACTTGGGCCATCTTTCATTGCTTTCCTGGGCCATAGCAGAGAGATGGATTGGAAGAAGAGCAACCGGGACTAGAACTGGCGCCCATATGGGATGACAGGGCCATGGGCAGAGGTTTAGCCCACTATGCCACAGTACAGGTCCAAAATATTAAATTCTTTTGACTAATATAGAGAAGCTGTATGGCATAGAAAAATGTCTGGCACTCAGAAGCAAACAGAATTTCAGCTCTTGGCTCTGTCATGTACTAACTTGATGACATTTATAAATCCCTTAATATTTTTGAGCCTCAGATACAAGTGTTTCACTGTTAGTATAAAAGCTATATATATAATCACAGTATAAATTAAGTCTACAGTACTAATTTTGTTAATTATTGAATTTGATCTCTAAGAGAGTCTTCCAGGAGCTTCCATACCTAATTATATGTGCTGTCTTAAGTGATGAATTCAATGAACTTGACAAAATGTATGTATCTCCTCCTAGTCTACTGAGTAGGGAACCTAGTGGAGTCCTAGCAGTCACTCAGGGAATCCAGGCAGGGCAGAGAAATGCTCTGACCTCGTTGGCTCCTCTGTTAGTATAATTCCACCTGGCCTCTCAATGTCTAAGCTTCTCTCAGGCAGTTACTTACAGTAGGAACAGCAGATATCCTCCTTTAGTTTTCCCAAAGAAGCTTTGTTAATATTCCCAGCATGACTCTTTTTTAAAAAAAATATTCCTATTGTACCTGACCCATTTCTGCTTGGGATATTTTTTCCACCATTTCAGCTAGTTTTAATTAAAGTTGATAAATTCCACATGCTTCCTCATGAATGCGGTACAAATAAGTGGACATAATAAACAGACCATCTAACATTGATAGAGTCTACAGCTGCCTCTGCTTATTAGGGCCAATAAAGTCTTTGGGGGCAAAAGTTCCCATGTGATGTTTGCTTAATTAAAGCCTTTGTCTGCCCTACTCAGAGGGTGAAAAATGTGCCACTGAAAATGTACTGAAAACAAACAGCCATTTGAATGCAGAACATTCCAAAGTAGTTCCTGCTAGGCCAGGCTCCCAAAAAACACTTTTAGGACAAAATAATATTTTTCTTGCATACAATGTTGTTCTTGTTATTGTTTTAATTAAAGCAGATAATTTATTTTATTTCCAAAATCTATGTTTCCACATAGAGTAGGTCTAGCAGACAGGCTTTAAGAGGCAGTGGGTTCAGAGATGAGCCAGGGAGGGCTGGAGCAGGTAATCTGGGGCAGAGTGGTGACAGGAGTAGGGTAGGGGCACAGAATAGAGGAGATAAGAGTTAGAAGGGGTCTTAATGATAAGTATAAGTACACAACCGATCAAAAAGATAGGGTAAGTGTCGAAGAGATTTCACAAATAAGACCAGTGTAAGCAAATAATGAAGGATAGAATTAAAAGGGAGAGAATGATCCCGTGGGGGAAGCAGGACACACAGCAGACTCATAGAATGGCAAACGCCCAAAACAGCACTCCTGCCTCAGAATCAACCCTTGGGACATTCGGATCTGGCTAAAAGGCCCATGAGAGTCTCACAGGCATGGAAAGCCATGACACGGTGGCAAAAAGACAATCTAAATGAAAGACCCTGGTGAACAAGACCCCAGCAGAAGGAACAGGCCATCAAGGAGAGAGGAGCCTTTCTCTGAAGGGAGGAAGGAACCTCCACTGTGACACGGCCTTGACTAAACAAATTCAGAGTCGGTGAACTCAAGGGGCTTCCATAGCCTAGACAGCTCATGGGAAGAGCCTCGGGTGATTGCTGACGTCATAAATAAGAGTGCCAATTGTTAAATCAACAACGGGAGTCACTGGGTACATGCTCCCCATGTAGGATCTCTGTCCTTAATGTGTTTTACTATGAAACTTAAAAACAACACTACTAGTCGAACAATACCCTATACCTTGTGTGGTTGTGTGAGGGCAGCCTGTTGAAACCCTTGTTTAGTATATACTAAGTTGATCTTCTGTATATGAAGGTAATTGAAAATGAAACTCGATGAAGGGCGGGATGGGAGAGGGAGTGGGAGAGGGGAGGGCCACAGGAGGGAGGGATGGAGGTTGGCGGGGGGTGGGGGAAGCCACAACAATACAAAAGTTGCACTTTGTAAATTCATATTTATTAAATAAAAAAAACAATAAAAAAAGAAGGGGTCTTAAGTAATCTTTTATAGGCAATGGCTATGTTGATTTCCTTGACTGTTTTGGTAGTTTCATGAGTATACACATGTGAAAACTTAACCACATTGTATCCTTCACACATAAGTATGCAATTAGTCAAACATCAATTATACAGCCAATTTTTTTAAGTGACAAAGACCAAAATTATGGACAAATCTCCAAATGAACAACTCATTATAATTTTTAATTCTGAATGTGAAAAATTTGACTTAAATTCTGATATTTAAAAAAGATGGAGACATTAATTATATACAAATAGATTGACAGTTAATTAAGAAAATATTGAATCTAAGTTAACTTTTCTAAATATTTCTTTATTTGAAAGAGAGAAAGGAGAGAGAGAGAGAAAGAGAGAGAATCTTCTATCTGGTTCATTCCCCCAAATGGACACAATAGTGAGGTCAATCTGACCAGACCAAAGCCAGAAGCTCCATTCCAGCCTCTCCCATGGATGAGAAGGGCCCAAGTACTTGGGCTATTTCTCCCTGTTTTCTCAGGTGCATTAGCAGAAAACTGGATTGGTAGCTGAGCAGCCAGACTCAAACAAGTGCTCCAGTGTGGGATGTCAGCATTAGAAGTAGCAGCTTAAACCTCTGAGAAACAACACTGGCCCCACATCTCTCTCATCCTTCTCACAACACACATAATTCCTTTGCTCAAAGACCATCACACCATCTCAGAGGGAGAATCACAGATTTTAATTCTCTCTATTCTGTGTACCAGCAGCACAGTAGCAGTTAAGACTTCTTAATTTGCAAAGAAAGAGTATCTCAGCAAAAAAAAAAGATTTTACTATAAAGATACAGGGCAGGGGTGGGCATTTTGGTTCAGTGGGTTAAAGCCTGGCCTGCAGTGCCAGCATCCCATAAGGGTGCCAGTTCGAGTCCCATCTGCTCCACTTCCAAGCCAGCTCCCTGCTAATGTGCCTGAAAGCAGCGGAGGATGGCTCAAGTCCTTGGGCCCCTGCACCCACATGGGAAACCTGAAAGAAGCCCCCTGGCTCCTGGCTTCAGCTTCAGCTGATGCACACCCTGGGAGACAGCAGATGTTGGCTCCTGTTCTTGGGTTCCCATCACCTTTATGGAACACCTGGATTGAATTCTTTGCTCCTGACTTCAATCTGACCCAGCCCTAGCTGTTGCAAGTATTTGGGGAGTGAAATAGAATGTGGAAGATCTTTCTGTGTCTTTGCCTTTCAACTAAATCAATTTAATTTAAAAAAATAAGATTTTTGAGTGAATTGCTATAAAGCTGAATGCCAATCTCATTGCTGCTCCTGTTAACAAACTTCCCCATTTTCTTCACCCTCCTCTTCCTCCTCCTCTTTTTTCTTCTCCTTCTTCTTTTCTCATATTCAAGTAAAGCATGAAAATACTAATGCTAAGGGTGGAGTGAATGAATCTCCAAGCCATTATTGGTTAAGACTGTTGTATAATTTACTTTCAGCCTTATTTAAAGGAAGGATTACTATTCCAAGTCCTTCTGTGCTGTATTATGCAAAAATATACATTGAAAAGCATGTGATATAAATGGAAAGAGAATAGGCTTAAGTCTAGAGCTATAGACCCAGCCACCTTTTTTTTTTTTTTTTTTTAATATGCTGATCCAGGCTCTGGAACTCATGACATCTCAATTTTTGTAAGTGTAAAATGGGCATTAAAGCCTATCCTAACTACCTCATAAATTCTTTTACAGAAAAACACAAGTAACATACTATTATTCAAAAAACAGTATTCTTAATGTATTATAGAAGTTTGGACAGGCATTGTGTCTCAAAACTAGTTTAATACGATGTCTTATTTTTGACATGTAAATGATCATTAAGAGTTTTAAATCTATCTTCAACTAAAGCAGAGATTTTATGATCAGCTTTTGAGTCCAGAGTTTTGGGCAGAGGCCAAGAGAATTCAGCTGCCAGCTACAAAGTATCACAGCAAGTGTCAAAAACACTATTTATTTTTGAATGGGAAAATGTCTCTGCCAAACCAAGTCTTAAGGGTTTTTATAGTTCTTTCCCATACGTTCCAATGAATAGATCATTTTTCATATCTCAGTTTTGAATAGGGCTGTCAGGATAACAAATATCAAATGTTTTTAAAGCCTGGGGAATTGTTCCAGTTAAAACAAATTGGTGTAAGAGAAGAATTTTGGGGGAATCCAGTGACTTATGCCTTAAAGTTATGGTTAACACAGACTGAAATAGGCACAGGTAACTCTGAGGTATACAGTCAAGGATGGACAATTTCACCTTCAGTGGATAATCATCTTGGAAATACCTGAAAACCAGTGATGTTACAGCTGATTAGGAAATGCCTGTTTGTTTTCACTTAGTCATTCCTATCCCATAGCTAGATTAGAAAAAAAAAAAAAGAGGAGTGGGTTTGTTCAAAGCAGACCACATCATTTCAGGTTGCTAGAATCTCATACAGTCTGAGGAGACTTAACCTGTGCAGGTCACTACATCTGCCAGGAAGAAGGGTCATTATTTCCTTGTTTTTACGTTGGTATCCTGTGGGGTAACAGAGGCCCTGAGAGATGATCGAAATGTTAGAACAAAGATGTCTGAGTTTCTCAGAACTGATAGGAAATTTTTAATATAAGAGAATGCCCGGAAAGTTATATGACCAGATGGAAATATCTTCAAAGGGGATAGCTTTCCAAAAAGCTGATATTTTTAAAGAATATTTGGTAGCTGTTATTATAAACAAATACAACTGTTCAAGTTTACATTTCCCATATCTGAGATTCCACACTAAACCACTTCCACTTACATCCTATTTAGTAGTTGGATATTCATACTAATAGAAGACGGTAACTATCACAATATTTGTCCTTCAGCTTCCATGTATCCCTGCCAATCGAGTTGGTTTTGTTGATTTTAAATTTCCGGATCCTGCATTATGAAAACCACAAGTTTATTGGATGTTCATTTCTAGAATTACTAATCCTAACCTACTATCTGTATCCTTGAAATCTCTCTGAAGTGTTGAAAGCTAATTAAGAATTTTAAGTACTATTGTGACATTGTCACCATTGCTGAGATGAAGACTGGAAGAAGGAAAGGCTTGGTCTAAGAAGGTATTTTAAGAAGCCGTAGCAGGGGCAGGCACTGTGGCACAGCGGGTAAAAGCCACTGCTGCCTGCAGTGCTGGTATTCCATATGGGCACTGGTTCAAGCCCGGGCTGCTCCTCTTCCAGTCCAGTTCCTTACTAATGCACCTGGGAAATCAGTGGAAGATGGCTCAAGTGCTTGGGACCCTGCATCCGCATGAGAGACCCAGAAGAAGCTTCTAGATCCTGGTTGCAGCCATCTGGGGGAGTAGTGAACCAGTGAATGGAAGACCTTTCTTTCTCTCTCTGCCCCTGCCTTTCTGTAACTCTGCCTTAATTTATTAATAAATAAATAAATAAATAAATTTTAAAAAAAGAAAGCCATAGTAGTGACATTGATTACAAATTATGATAGTTTAAGATATAAATATATTATACGATGATGGTTGCATAGTTAGATTGAATTCTGAAGAGATGTATCATTGGTCTGATGTATCTGGAAAAAAAGAAATATATAGAGAGACAGATGTAATAATTATTTAGAGATTAGGATTAGTAGGAGGTAGCAACTAAAGAATGTTGATAAAGAAGAATAAATATATCTAGGTTTCTTATTTTAAAAAGTTAATGTGGGGCTGACAGTGTGACAAAGCAACTAAAGCAGCACCTATGATTCCACCATCCCATAATGGGGCCAGTTTTTATCTCTGCTGCTCCCTTTCTAATGTTCCAGCTGCTTGCTAATGATCTGGGAAAACCAGTGGAAGATGGCTTAGAAAGTTTGGGCCCCTGCCACCCATGTGGAGACCTGGAAGAAGCTCCTGGCTCCTGGCTTTGGCCTGGCACAGTCCTGGATGTTGCAGCCATCTGGGGAGTGAACCAGTGGATCTCTCTTCCTGATTTCTCTCTCTCTCTCGCTCTCGCTCGCTCTCTCTCTCTCTCCACAACTCTGACTTTCAAATAAATAAAAATATAAATAAATATTTTAAAAAATGTTGATGAATAATGGTACCATCAACTAAAAAGATGGAAATGAATTTTCTTTGAGGAAAAGAAAAAGATGTGTTCAGGTTACTGTGTGTGGCATTTGCTTATGGCACTTGTACCTCTAGGCACAATTGAAGAGTGCATGATCTGGTTTAGTTACGTATGTTAGGCAGTTGTTATGATGGCCCCCAGTAATCTCTACCTCTAAGTATTTGAGGTTAATGTAATACCCTCTTCTTGAGTAATTTGCTTCTGATTAACAGATCTAGAAACATTGAGATGTTTCTTTCTTGAATAGGTTACAAAATATTATGAATCCGGTCTTGATTTCTTGGTCTTGTAGAAGTTCTTGACATTTTCTGTGATTTGTAACAAAAACAAGGAAATAACTTGTTTAGTTATTCATAATCTCTCACCCCATTTGAAGGCAATTGCATGTCCATTTGCATTTTACAACACAATAGAGCATCTCTTTCCCATATACTATAATATAAATATTTCTAGATGTAGTCACATTGGTGGCATAGTTATTTTAATATATATAATACATTATGAAGCTTGTATACTATACATGATCAACCTCTTGTTTGTTGGTCCTCTAGGTTTTTTAGGTTATTAATTGCACAAAGTTGTTCCAAAACAAAAACATAGAGGCTCCCCACAAGTCATGTTTTCTGGATGTCTTCCAGAGGCAGCACTCCTCATACTAAAAGGGTTCTGAACTGAATTGATTAAAAATTCATGCAAAAATGTTCCTTTTTGTTCTTTTAACATACCAAACTTCAAAAGCTCAGTAGGTCTGTAGTTCAAATACACAGAAAAATAGTGAGTTCCCAGATTGACTTTAAAGTTTTTGTGGACCTGAACATGTTCTGTGAACACCTTCTTGATTACTGTCTTTTCACAAACACCCTGAGGTATATGAAATACAGCAGAGAAGACTTCAATCATCTTTTTCTTTTATTTATTTAATTTTTTATTAGAAGGGATGTTACTGTCCTCAAAAACTCCATTGTTACTGCACTTCAAGTGAAATAATGCACCCTCCTTTGGAGAGCCAAGTGCACTGCCAGAAAATGCCTTCCATTTGAACTTATAGAAATTGCAGCAAATCTGCTAAACATTAGGTTTGCCAAATCCTTCATAAGAATCACTATCACATTTCTGGTAAGACACTTTTGAAATGAAAATCTCACAATGTTTTGCAGTGGTCAGCCGAAATTCAACATGTTTAAAATACAGCTTGTCATCCCTTTTTCAATGCTTCCCTTTTGATATCCTTGTCTATCTGTGAGACCACCTGCTAGGGCTTGCCTCCATTAAAACTCATGAAGGGGCTTGTTCTGCAGTGTAGCAACATTCAGAGTTGGGAACCAGTAAAGTGTTCAGATCATGAGGGAATGTAGTAATCTCATTCATGCATAAATTCTTGTTCTCAAGGGAGCAGATTAGTCACAGCAAGAGTGGGATAATTAGAAAGTAAATATACCCCACATGTGTCTCTTCTTCATGTGTCTATATCCCTTCTGTTTCCAGTGTAAGTTGAGGCCATCACCAGAAACTGAGCAGATGCTGGCAACATGGCCTTGGACTTCACAGCCTCAATAAACCCATTTTCTTTATTAAAGATGCAATCTTAGATATTCTGTTATAGCAAAAGAAAGTGGACTAAGGCATCACCCTTATTTTATTTAGCCTAGTTAAAGAAGGGTATCTTATCTCTCAGGGCAGATGCAAGTGTGACAAACAATTACAGTGAGATAAAGAAGAGAAGAAACCAGGACTTGAAAACTCAACTGGGAAAGTACAGAAAGAACATCTTGAGGGAAGTACAGAGTGGTTAAGAGCTATGGGCCTCCAACAAGAGGTCAGAGTTCAAATCTCAAGTAAATACATGAGTTCAATGATGTATGAAAATTTTTTCTTTATCTGTAAAACAAGATCTTTGTAAGAAATTGAATGAGACACTGTGCAAAAGTACTTCAAAAAGTTTGTGGAAATTATAATTAAATGTGTTTGTCTTGGTACAAAAAATTTTTGAAATCCATGTACATGTCTTCAAAAATTTCATAGAAATGCATTATGATCAATGGTATACATGGATTTTTAAAGTTTCTGCTCAAAAATAAACTTGTCCTTTGAAAGAATATTTGAGAGGCAGACACACACACACACACACACAGCAGTCCCATCTGCTGATTCCTTCCCCCAAACGTCTACAGTCAATGGCTGTGGCTAGGGTGAGGCTAAAGCTAGGATATAGGAACATAATGCATATCTCGAATTTGGGGAAACAATCACCTGAGTCATTACTGTTGCCCCTCAGGGTCCAAAGTAGGAGGAAACTATTATCAGGAACCAGACTTGGGAATTGAACCCAGGTTTTCCCAGTGTGGGACACAGGTATCTTAACTACTGGGCTAAATGTCTGTTTCTAAGCTTATCACTTAATTCTTTTTTCTACAAACTTTTGAAGTGCTCTCATAGGTAAAGGGATTACCACACCACCTAGCACAAAGTAAGATCTTGAAAATCGGCAGCTGTTATTATTGTTACCCGTAAAAGCAGAACCGACTGCATACCAAAATAAAACATCTGGCTTTCACAGACATTCACTGAGAAAAGTTGCAGCAATGGGCAGACAGAGCAAGGAGGCAGCAGTAAGCTTCAAGGAGAGGGACACAGAGAAAGTAGTGGATGGCAGAATAACAATGATGGGGGATCCAGGCACTGCACAAAGCCAAGAATTCCCAAAGGCAGGCAGAGAGAATCAGAGTTCTCTCCTGAAGCAAGGAAGGCAGGCAAAGAGATACTTGGTGATATTTTACTGGTCAGTCTTGCCTCTACAGATGATTAAAGTAGGACAACATTCCAGCACCACAGAAACTAAGACAGAGAGGTGTAAACTGAGACATCCATCAAGGCTCCAGGAACAAATAGGGAGCAGAGCTTCCAAAAAGGGTCTGACCTCAGCCGGGATTAGATTTGAAGTGGAGATGTCTAGCTGGTGGGGCTCCCTGGATCCCACCTGTGAAACTTTTTCAATAGTTGTTCTCTATCTAAAACTCAAAGAAAGTAATGAAAATATCTGCACTTTGGAATGCATACTGGCTAGGGGAAAGAGTTCCCTTGCCTGCAAAATTTACCTGTCTGGATGGGAGTTTACAAGTATCCATGAACCTGCTGAAATTCTATAAGGAAATAGGGTGAGCATGAAGGCATTTCAAAATGTTTACAAAACATGGAATTAAAAGATAAAATATTTTGGTGCCAAATAATTGAAATATATGCAGTTTTTTTCATAATATGCTTTTCCATAAAATTTTGAAGACTTCTTATATGTGCAATTTTCTGGAGGAAGGACCCACAGTTTTAATCAGTCTCAATAGCACCCATGACTCAGTAGGGGTAAAGGATCAGAGCTTTAAACAATATACCTTCCTATTTTACTCTCCCTTTTAAAAACAAGGATTAATCATATCTAGTCCACTAATGAATTCCATTCTTAAAAATTACAGCTAAGTGTTTACTAAATTGTACACCTTTTAAAAAGGTTAAATTTGCCTCTAGTTGAGAACCACTGAAGAAGAATGATTCCCCAAATGTCAATGTGGACAACTCTGTGTGAGCTTCATTTCATGGTCATATATTGCTTTCCTCCCTTTGTCTTCTCTTTAATTCAGTTCATTCACCTATTTCTAACTTATCTTGTATTGCATCTTTACCTTTGTAAAGCACTTTAAGCCTTTTCTTAAAGTACATTTTATATAAAGACTCCTGTTTTTAGATCTACCATAACCATTCAAAATAGGTATTAGCATCATCTTTTAACAGACACTGATAACTAGAGATCTCTCTTCAACAACTGAACCAAGTCCAAATAACAGACACTGAAGAGCAAAGACTGAAATCAGGACTGCCTGCTTCCAAAGTCCATGGACATTTGGAGGCATAATACTGTATTGTTTACTTGTGTTTCTACAGACATCCTTTTTACACAACTGAATTTTAGCCAGAGGAACTAGGATAATGTCCTCTATCTGCTGGGAATAGTGTCCATTTCTCAGGACAGCCCAGGATCATTCAATCTAAAGGAAAAATGAGTTTCTATTGTAACTCTCCTGGAGACCCACAGAAGAGAATGGGGTATAAAACTCTGATACTAAAAACACTCATTTTCTGTTATTTATCTTAAAGTGCAGTGAAACTATTCAATACTCTTGGAAGTTCAGAAAATACATTATAGGGGAAAAAATCACCTCAATGAATTTAATACACAACCTTAGCTTCATGGCATTTCCCTAATTTCCTCAAGGAAGGCTGTTTTTCCAACTTATTTCCTTCCAATTGATTGTTAGGATTTCAACCTCTTTAGATCTTTTGCATTAAAGGAAGGCGCAGGTTTATTTTTTCTCAATTTGTGGAGTTTGAGGTTTCTATACTCTTTCTCCATTTAACAACTTTGAAAATTGTATTTAAAAAACAAACTGTCTTTAAGGACATAAACTTCAAAATCAAAGTATTGCATTAGCTTCACATCCTCAAAGTTGGAAAAGGAGAGGTAAAATTTCTTCTACTTTTATGTTTGTTCAAGAAGTGGGAGGGTTGCAAAGCAGAGAGAGCAAGCAAGCTTCCATCTGCTGATTTATTCCTCAAATACTCATAGTAGCCATGGCTGGACAAGGCCAAAGCTGGGAACTTGGAACTCATTCCAAGGATCTCAAGTGGGTGGCACGGACTCAACTACTTGAGACATCACTGTTGCCTCCCAAGGTGCACACTAGCAGCAAGATGAAGTCAGGAGCCAGATCCAGGACTTGAACCTCCTCTGGTATGGGACACAGGCATCTTAACTGCTAAGTTAAATGCCCACTCTCTCAGAAATTATTTTATAGGAAGAGGCGGGAATATTGATTTCACACAATTTAGATTTTTTTCTCCATTTTTCTTAACTGGGAGGGAGCAGGTTCAATACAGAATTCTAAGCATATCAGGGTTTAGATTTATCATTATTTGCTGGAACCTCAGGTGTGCTATTTCACCTCCCATCAACAAACCCATTTCTAACAACAGAAATGGAACAAACTTGAAGTAAATACAAATGTTACCTGAATCCATTATGCTTACCTTATTGTAACGTTTAGAGTATGAATAGGAAAAATCACATTGTTACTTTGGATCAACCCTAACCTTTCTTCATGTCAAAGTTGCTGCAACTTCTCCCTGGGTGGGGCCTATTACTCATCTCTGATGCCCTCTCCTAAACTCCAACACTTCTGAAGTTTGTTCTTTCCATAAGCAGGTTGTGCAGAGCAGTGGTGCAGAGGGTAGAGGATGTGAAAACCCCTGTAGCAAAAATTCAAAATCATCCCCCTAATCAAAATATTTTGAAGGCTTTTCTTTGTAGGGGTCCTTTTGTCAATTTTCCTCTTTATGGTTCTTTACTCCATTGAAAAATCTCATAAGCCATCTCATAGTAGGGCTTATGTTTATGTAGCATCTTAGCTGCTTCCCCATAATAAAAAAGATTTTACGATTCAAATTCATTAAAGATGACTTGAGGAAAAACTAATATCTGTATATTCCTTACTGCATGCCCAGCAGTGTTCTACATACTTTGGTTTTACGAGGGTAATTCAAAAAATTTATAGAAAATGGAATGAAAATGATAAATTTATTTTGGTGCATTTTTTTAAAATCCAAGAATTGTTTTTTCCTAATACTTATTTTCCATAAATATTTTGAAGGCCCTTCATTTTGAAAGCATTTAGCCCTCAGAGTATGAAGTATGCCCATATATCCTTTATTATCTAACTCTATGCAGTTCCTGAATTCAGTGTTTAGAGGTCAAATACTTTGGATGGCCAGGGAAACTCAATTAGCCCAATCTACTTGGAAAGGTGAAAGTCATAAGTTTAAATAGCAAGTCATGCCATGCAAAAATGCATACACAAGTACATTTGACTCCTTCATAGTAAAAGAAAGGGTTTAGTGAGGGAGAATTAAAACAAAGAAATGTCTACTCTATTCGTTATCTCCATTTTGCAGACAAGAAAGCTGAAGCACAAATAAGTTAGGAAAACTGCCTTAAGTGTCATGGCTAGTTAGTGGCAGGGCCAGAAATTGTAAGCAAGCACTCAAAGCCCTAGTGTTGTATTATGGTTGTGCTAGACAGACCAGCTAAACTTTATTTTCCTCCCTTGTGGCATCTAGTGTCACCCATGTGTGGCATCTCTTGAGATTTTTTTGGGAATCTCTCTGGAGAGGTTAGCTAGAGTTCCCATTCTGTGTCTTACAAAACTCCATTTGTTAGCAATCTCTGACAATGTTCTATTTACATCAATATAAACAGGATTTAATGAAACTTGCTTTTAAAATCTTAATAGTCGAATGGCAAGGCTGAAAGAATTGTAATATTCCATTTTGGCACTGTCTTCAATGAATTCCACCACAGTGGACTGAGTTAGTGATCATCTTGTCTTTAAGTAAGGCAGTGTTCCAGAGAAGACTGTTTTAAACAAGTTTTCATCTTTATTTTTTAAAATGTTTATTTTTAGTTTTCATCTACTTAAAAGGCAGACCAACAGAGAGGAAGGCAGAGGGAGAGAGAAAGAGAAAGAGAGAGGTCTTCCATTCTCCAACTGCTGGTGCATTCCCAAAAGGCATGCAACAACCAGAGCTGGATCAGACCAAAGCCAGGAACCCCACCTAGGTTACCCACATGGGTAGCCCGGGCACAAGCACTTGAACTATCTTCTTCCGTCTCCCAGGATATATTAGCAGAAAGCTGGGTTGGAAGCAAATTAGCCAAGACTCTAACTGGCATCTTGGTATGGAATGTGGACATCCCACGTGGTGCCTTGATCCACTGAACTGAAATGCATACCTCCCAAAGCAGATTAATCCAGGTTAAAGTAAACAGAGCAACTTGGTTTCTTTCGGTGGAATCTGTCTTGGCATTGCTGAAAACGAAGTCTCTTCAAACCACTGCTTGTTCTGAACTGATCATGCTTGCAAAAGCCAGATTCTTAGATAGCTGGTCAGGTTACCATTGCATTTGGCATTCCCACATTTCCTAAAGTTTCAATGAATAATGACAGTGATGATTTTACTCAAGAGCTCAGCCAGGGTCTTCATAAAATCATGCCAAAGCGTGTATTTCCCTAAGTCTCCATTGTAGATGTCAGTTGACTGTTGTCCAACTTGAAAACCAGAGGATAAACTCAGATTTACATGTTAAATAAAATACTGTCTGTTGAGCTGACAGGTAGTATTTTCATACATTTTAGTGAAAAATAAATTTATGCTTGTTTTCAAATGTCTCTTTACCTTTTTACATAGCACCAATGCTAGGCATAATGTAGGACTAAAATTACATTCAATCAGTAACATTAATGAAGAAAATATATCTTGGAGGTGATAAAAATCCTGTCTTAACCTGTCAATCAGTGAGGTGTCAATGGTATGTGACAGCATGCCAGGAGGCCAACAAGCCACCCCTTTAAGCCCAGTACAAGCTCCTGAGTGAACTGCAATGCAAAAATACATGAAGTTAATAACACACTCTGAGATTTAAAAGGTCAAGGTAAAATTTCCAACTATGCAGCTAATATGCCTGGTGAATTCCATGGTGAATATGGACACTTTGATGGAAACTAGATGTTTTAGGATACTCAAGGAAAACTGGATTTAGATCTAAGTTCTAATCAGAATTCCATTATTTATTACATATGTGCCCTCAGATGAGTTATTTGCCTTCTTTCTACGCTTCAGCCTCCATATTTGTGTAGAGAATTAGACTGTGAGCTTTATGGTTCCTTGCAATCCCAAAAGTTTGTGGTTCTTGTTAACAAAGATCTGTCTAATTTGCCTGTCACATTATTTCTAATAGATGTTTTCTGTTTATTCAGTGCAGAGGTTTCATACCACTGTGAATACCCACTGTAGATTCCTAAGAGCTATCCAAAATTTGAGCTGTTAATTGTCCACTCATTATGCTATTACTGCTCACTCAAAAAAGGTTAACCAAATCTCTAAAATGTAAGATACACACCACAATAAGTTTAGCCATCCTTATTTTTTGTATGGCCTCTGGCTTATCAAATATCTAGGGATGATTTTACAGTTCCCTAGGCTTTATCTGTGATAAAGTTCATAGTTTTGTTTTTAATTAAAATACCCTCCAATGTTTGTCTTTTTAAAATATATACCTACATAGATGACTTACACGCATCTAAATGAAGGAATCAATGGTAAAAATTCTCTTAAGCACACATATAAATCCTAAGACACATATCACTTAAACATCCATAAAAAAGCATTATAAGAATTTAATAATCATTGCCATATTGTCTTGTGATTTATACAATTTAAAAACCAGCTTGTACTTTCATATAGATTTTTTAAAATATAACATCTGAATTACAAATTATCAGCAAAATCCACTATTTCACAGCTCACCACCACTCAAATATTTAGAAAAAAGTAAAATAGTGGTTGATGGGAAGGTATATTAAAATAAAAGGTAGCTTCACTTTAAAAGCAAAAATCTTCATAGAAATCTGTATGCAAGTTTCTGAAAATGCTGCTGTAAAAGTCAAGTCTGTTATTAAATCAATCCCCTGTTATGATGGGTGACTTGTATGAAATACTGGAAGGTACACCCTACAATTTAGGAATCGGTGTGGCTGCCACTGCTATGCTCTCAATTGCACACTCGTCCGTTCCTCTTCGGATGCGGAAGTAGCCATTCTCACCCCAGCTGGTGCCCCAGCTGTTTTTAACAATCCAGTAATCCACCCCAGTGGCAGGGTCAGTGCCATAGCCAACAAGCAGAACTGCGTGATTAGTCAGTTCAAAGGGGTTGAAAGGGTCTCTCAGACCCGTGTGGTGGTAGATCCCCTTGTGGTAGTGGAGGAAGTCATCGTAGACCTCAAAAGCCACAGCCATGGGCCCATGATGGACAAGCTCAAGCTTCATCAGGGCTTCATTGCAGCCCCCATAGAAACCGCCCACATAGTGGTACTCAGAGGAGTAGTAACGAAAGCAATCCGCCTTCATTTTGCATGGAGAATCAGTGCCTGTGTAGGGGAAGCAGTCTTCTTCCACCAGTCCGAAATCCTGGGCATACTTTCCTGCGATGAGGTACGGGAAGCCACCATTACAGCCTGAGGATACACAACAAACACATTTATGACCTCTTTATTACAAAGCGTATAGCAGAAGTGTTCCAATTCCTATTGTTTCTTCTTCTGTGCTCCATTATCTCTAATATCGTAGCCTTGGTAGTTGTCCTTGGCTTGCATGTTCCTTATTCATTCATCCATTGACCAACTAGCTGTTTTTCACCCCTGTAAACTGCACAGTTATTCACTTAGCACCCAACATGGAAAGCAATCACGGCATATAGTGAAGTGAGGAGGCTCTGAAGCCTCAACCCAGAGCTATGAGGACTTTAACTTCTCTGTACTCTCAGCACTTATCTGTAAAATGATACACAGTAATAGCACCTTCCTCATGGGGTTAGATTAGTTACTTCTCTGTAAAATATAAGAGAGATGGCTGTCACTGCTAAATAACTGGACATCACACCACAGCGCTTCCTCAACCAAGTCATCTTTCGACCTCTTGCATTCCTGGCCCAGTGATTTGCAGGTACTTTAAAATATCTCTGGAGAAATGTAATTAAGAAATGTTTATTTTGATGCAAATGTTTTGAGAGCTGGGAAACATTCCAGTGGCCACATCTGGAGTTGACAGAAGAAAACCTCAAAATGGTAATGATTCTTTCTTAATCAATGGCAGATGGGCTTTACACACGCATTACATGTCTTGTTCTGAATTCCCAAGCACAAAATGTTTTTTTTTTTTTTGTTTTTTTTTTTTTTAGTTTTGACAGATAGAGTTAGACAATGAGAGAGAGAGACAGAGTGAAAGGTCTTCCTTCCATTGGTTCACTCCCCAAATGGGCGCCACGACCAGCGCTGTGCCGATCCAAAGTCAGGAGCCAGGTGCTTCTTCCTGGTCTCCCAGGTGGGTGCAGGGGCTCAAACACTTGGGCCATCCTCCACTGCCCTCCTGGGCCATAGCAGAGAGCTGGACTGGAAGAGGGGAAGCTGGGACTAGAACCTGGCGCCCATATGGGATGCCGGCACCGCAGGCGGAGTATTAACCAAGTGAGCCACAGCGCTGGCCCCCCAAGTACAGAATTTTTAAATTATCTGAGAAATCATATTAGCATGGCTTAATAGAAATTGAGTTTTGGAATGAAATTATGTTTGGAAGTGAAACTCCAATGCTCTAAAGCTGTGAATCTTCAAAACATTACAAAACACATTGGTGTGTCACCCCAAACCTACATGGATAGCGGCTATATCTACTTCTGCTCAGGGTTTTGAGCACTGTTAGGTGTTATGTGTAAGAGGTGGTGCTTACTCAATATACACTAATGACACTGTGCTGTGGGGTGAATTGAATTCCGTGAGAAACCATCTGTTAAGTCAATGACAAGGCCAGACCTGCACATAAGTTTTCTGACTACAGACACTACTCTCTAGTATACCATCCTTTTGCTTCTGCCAACAGTAGCCACTTGCACACATGTAAATAGCTCAGATAATACACCTGACATACAACTTACCTTGAGCATACTGGCTGCAAGACACAATCTCCTGAGGACTCAGGATAGGGGTCTGAGAATTGTTGGTTAGTATACGGATTCTTGCTTCCAGCATACCCACAGAAGCAAATGAGTAGCAGCTTCCACAAGATTCTGCAGATGGAAAAGAAAAATATAAATCCAAGAGGCATGTGAAGCCTCACAAGATACATTAATACAGTATTTATATTGAATATTGTTGCCATTCATAAGAATCAGCACTAGGAGAATCAATCAGCAAAAACTGTGGAGCTTGCAGGCAAACATTAAAATTTCATACTTTGTCATCAAAAGGCAAACCTTACTACATTTGACTCTCAGAATATTTTAGATTTTTAAGAAAAAATAAACACCTCATAACTTCTGAGATTCTTGATTTTAAAAGGGAATCCATGTCCACAGCACTCTGAGCCATCAGGTTAAGAGAAGCTTTCAAGTAATCTAATGCAGTGCAATAAATGTGTCTCTCCCCAAATTAATGAAATGTCAACTCCTAAAATGATGGTATTAAAAAGTGGGGGCTTTGGGAGGCGAAAGGTCATGAGAGCAGAGCCCTCATGAGTAGGATTTGTGCCCTTATAAAAGATTCCAGAGAGAGGAGAGCTCTCATTTCTTGTACCATGTAAAGTTGTAGCAAAAACACAACAGTCTATGAGCCAGGAAGAGGGTCCTTTCCAGATACCGAATCTGGAGAGCCCTGATCTTAGGATTCACCATCCAGAGCAGTGAGAAATAAATTAAATTTCTATTGTTTATAAACCACCCATACTATGATATTTCCAAGCACCAGCAGTATTTTCGAAAGCATGATAGGTAGAAGTAACCCTGAGAGTGGCTCAGGTGTGTCTGTATGGTAGAGAATTAGGTTTAAACGGTGTCAAGGAGACAAAATAGGGGAAAGTTCAAAAAGTTGGACTTCATGAAAAGTCCAATTAAAACATTTATTTTAGTACCGAAAACTTGAAATCCAAGTAAGGGTTTTTTCATAATAGGTAATTTCCAAACATTATACAGTGTCTTCATACAGCAGAGCTCAAGAAAGAAAAGAATGATCACAATGATAAATATAGATTTAAAGTAGGTAATGAGGAAGTAAAAACATGGGTCAAAGGAAGATAAAAAGCTATTAAATGAAGATGGAGTATAGTCTATATTTTGAAGGAAATGAATACCATAAAAATCAGTTAAATGTAAATTAGTTAAAGATTAGATAAAAAGTAATTAAATGAAGATGGGGTGGTGAGAAAAGTAAGCCACTTTAACACCTGGATGTTTAGACAAGGACAAAACAAATGTACTTCAAATCATCTACTAGGAATATAGTTGCTATTTAAAAAAAGGGAAAACATTCTATTACAAGGTAATTTATAAAAATAATATTCATTTTCTTCAAAATATATACTTATAAGGAAATTTGGTATAAATGCAACAAAATGGGACTTCTACTTTGTTATAATTCTAAAAAAATAAGGATCGCTTTGCTCTCTCTATTATTATATATAATCTATCTATATTTATCTATATATATCTTTGTATATATATATATATATATATATATATATATATATATATACACTATATCCATCTCTGCTATGGATACAAATTTTACATGGAGATATGCTCATATCAAATCCCAGACACTGACATTAATCGGTTCTTCACAGCTGGTGTGTTATTCAACTTGCTAACATATTAGCTTTAGCAATTTATTTGAATTTTTTGGATGACGAGCATGCACTTATGAATGCAAAATAAGCTTTATGAATAATTATACAATTCCAGTAACTTAATCCACACACAGTGAAGTCTCTTTAGTAAATCTGAATTTAGTAACTTCCTTCTTTAGAAAGAAGTATCCACAAGTATTAATATGCATTTGAAATATTACCAGGAAAACATATGATCAGGGACACTGTTTTTCTCCTCTCTAGGTAACTGCTGATTTACATTCCTATGGAGGCAAACAAAGCCAGGACACCTTATGCTCAGCCTTGATTATCTTAAACTCTGTTTGAAATACTTATGTTCCTTAAACTAAACTATGGAATTCCAGGGATATTAAAGGAAATGGATTTTCTTCATCATGGTGCCTGACACAGTGAATAAACTAAATGCATGTTTGTAGAATAGGCCAAGGAATGAACAGACGAATACGTGTCTGCACCTGAAAGTAAAGGGAATTCAATGGACACAGTCAACTTTTAATGTTTCCTAAGCTACAGGAGAGACAGAACCCTGGATGATAACATGAACCTCCTCTGGAGAGTACAATACCACAAGGTCCTGCGGTAGACTCTGTCTACAGTCCTACTTCCTCTTATTCTCTATCATTTCTGATAGCCCTCAAAATCCCCCCACCCCAATCTCAGGTTTATCCATATTATAAACTCCTTTTGCTAATGAAGGTCCATCTAAGCTTTGAGTATTAGAAGAGAAATACTAGGAAGACGACCTTGCAATTCAACTACTGTACAACCTACTCACTTGATAATATGTGAGGTTTGGAAACAGCCCATCCAAGGTCACATAGCTAACAGATGGTAGGTGCTAGCTTCAGTGTCTCCTAGGGCAGTAAGATTAGTGTCCTTTGACATTAATAAATATACTTAGACATATTTCCAGATTTTCTTTCCCTGTCATGTAGTTACTAAATAGAACAAAGTTAACTTCTCAATGTATTTCAAAATCATCCCAATAGTAATATCCTTGAAAAAGGAGTCCCTGTTTTAAATGACACCAAAGAGCTGGATGAGTGGATAAACAGCTAGAACTGATGATGCTTTCATGAGACTCCAAGGTGTCCCCAGAGAGTCTGGAAATGGTCCCCTTTTGACCACCCAACCTTCCTGGCTCACAGCAGTCAGGGAAATCTTCTCTCTCTGTATTGACCATTAAATCCTCATTATCTGACCATAAGGAGCTGTGGAAGGACAGGCCACAAGGACATTCAAGAGCTCAGAATGCTGTTAACAAGGCAATCCCAGCAATGAGAAAAGATAACCTCCCTCAACTCCCAGAATTTCCCAGAAGAATGTCAGCTGCCAAAGTAATTAACACCTCCTTTCAAAAGGCAAAGCCAGTGTAGGTTCTAAAGGACCCATGACCCCTTAAGAAGACTACAATGCATTAAAGAATAAGAAGTGCATCTGACCCACTTGGATTTGCAGTAACCACATTTCCACAATCTCAGATAGATAAATGTGATTTTCATATGATTCAATGACATTCAATTGCACTTTTCAGATCTGAACTAGGAGTGAGGAGTCAAGATTCTTTTTCTCCTCTCTTGCTTTGTCATTCATTAGCTATGTGACCTGGGTCATATCACCTGACCTTGTTGGCATTCCTTTTTATCACAGGCATAAGACGAATTGAGCGGAACAATTTAAGGTCCCTGCCTTCAGAATTTAGAAGAAAGGTGCAAATGGCCTAGACTTTAAATATTAGGGAAAAAGCCTGCATTTCCTAACTAACATGACTGATGAGAGATGCTCCCCCTCTCCTCTATTAACGATACAATAAATAAAGACAGCATAGATGAGAGAAGAATAAAATAAGTCCATCTTGCCCAATTTCACAGCTTCTCTCATTCTCATACCTCAGAGGAGATTAGCTGTAAGGCTTGTTCTTAAAATTGTGTCAAGCATAAAGGTAAAACCTCATTTGTCTTCCCAGTTTTTCTTTTTTCTTTAATCTCCACTTGTTCTATGAAAGTTGTAAATTCCCTCAACTGCAGCTAATTCTGAATTCTGGGTTATATATAACAGTGGTATTGTTAAAGTTAGTGGAAATCTCCAACTAGCTCAATTAGCAGAAAGAGAAAGTAATTACTCTTTTCCCAACCTACAGTAGAGAAAACCAAAAAGTCAAAGAGGAAGAGCTAAGTGCATTATTTTCTCAAGTACTTGACAAGATACCATAGAAGAGGAATCTATTCAAAAGCAATTAATCCATCAAAGCCAGTTTTGAATTGCAGTTTGTATGAATGTATTTATAACACTCAAAGATAGGGAACATTAGAAATAATGCCTTTTACTAGGCTACATTAAATCAGTGCCAAAGAATTTTATATTAGAATGTTGAATTTCCAGGAGATGCAAGATGGCTAAATAAGGAAAAGAGGTGCTGATTTGACCACAGGAAGATACCAGAAGGACAGAGTCTACAGAAATAAGAGAGATCCCATGGAGCAGCAGGGACTGTACAGCCAGGAAGCGCTGCCAGCAACTCCTGCAGCTGGTGGCTGGCGGGGACGCCATCTTCTCGGAGTCAGGTGAGAGGAACCTGCAGCAGTCAGCACACCTCAGATGATACTGTCTGAGGGAGAATCTCGAAATCCCTACTGACTGACTTTTAATCCAGACGGAAGTGCTGGTGGGGGGCAGGGTGTCCACCTAACCTCAGGAAAGAAGGGCACATTGATTTCTTCCCCTCCCCCTCCACCAACAAACCCAGCAACCAGCAGGGAGGAACTCCATCTTATTAATAAAGTGAGTGGAGGCTGCTGCAGCCCATGGACCACAGGTGGATTCTGTTGGAGGGATAAATCTGTGGTCCCCACTGACTTTGAGTCTGGTCTGGAGATTTGGCATAGGGAAGGGCATCCACTTAGGTCTGTGAAGTGAGGGCACACTGCTCCCTACCCTCAGCCCACCAAGGCTCTGGCCTCAGGCAGACAGCTGGCACCAGGAATGGGGTAGTCACCTTCATGGAGGGGGAGGTTTGCGGGTAGAGAGTGGATCCCCTGCTCCCAGGGAGCAGAGTGTGGGAGGCCTGTGCCCTGTGACTGTGGGAACCCTATGACTGTGTGATAGGGCATGAGGTGTGCCTGTGTCTTTGGGCAATCACTGGGTCTGGTTCCAGAGTCTTGCACAGATCCTTTGTGCAGCGTGTGCACCTGAGTGCTTTGGGTGCACAGGCACTGTGGGCATGTTGTTTACCTTAGCAGAGAGGGGCTGGGACTGTGAACATGCCAGCTGAGGCAATCATACATCACCAAGCTGACAAAGGATATCTAGCAAGCCTAACTTGGCTATCACTCTGGACTTTTGCCCCACCCTTGAGAACTGGTTGCTCCCTGGCCCCAATCAGCAGACATCTCTGCTATCCATTGAAAGAGCAGGCATTCCACTAAGGCATCCAAGCACATTTCAAAGATCAAAGCATTCAGAAGAGGAAAACAAACAAGTGTTCTACCGATATGTAAAAATAAATGTAGAAATACAAGAAACATGAACAAGGAAGACAATATAACTCCACAAAAGGAACATAACAACATTTCAGTATTAGAATGTGAAGATGAAGACTGATGAAGTTCCAGAAAAGGAATTCAAAAGAATGATGGTAAGATTACTCAAAAACACAGAGAAGCAGTTATGTGAGTTAAAGAAATACATCCTTTTTTTTTTTTTTTTAGTTTATAATGTTTTACTATGATTTAGGTTTTGTTTTCTCCCAACAGAACAAAATTATATGCATAAAAAAATCAGGTATCAGAAAGACTCAAAAGGCTGTTTTTCACTTTGTTCAAGTTTTGTTTCCAGGCATTGAGTGTATCATACAGTTGTTGCCACTGCTGTTTTCCGAATGTCCGATGTGTGCTATGACTGACAACTACTTTTCTCTGAGTCTGATCAATTTTGCAGTAGACCATTTTAGTTCTTACCGCATCAATAACAAATGCTTCAACATCATCAGCTCCAATCTGGAGTTCTTGCTGCATTGTATCAAAAGAAATTTCCTTGTTTTCTACTGCCATTCCCATAAAAGTAAGTAGTCTCATTTTTGCCATATTCTATTCGTGTAATAGCCCAAGTGAATCAATGAAGTCTTTATTATTCTGATAGAACTTGACATATGATGCCAATTTAGCACTGACAAAAATGGTTAAAAGATCATGAATAAGCTCGCCTTCCAAAAACTTCACTGGTTTCAAAGTAAGAAGATGGTCAAAAAGAAATGCATTTGGGTCTTTCAGTGCTCGTACAATACACCTGTGGGCATCAACTCGAGCCTGGGAAGCATTGTCCTCTGTGTAACTTCCAAGTAATTCCACCATGACTTTTGAAGCAGCATCACTTTTCTTACAGTCCACGAGTGCCTCATAAAGAAGCCTTAAAAGGGTGTGCTTCTTCTCAGTGGTGAGATTCCAGTCAGAAATCCATTTTCTAACCTGATCCAGCTCAGTTGGAATGTACTGGATGGCCCCACAAGAGGCTGCCACTTTAATGAGGCTGCAATACACCGTGTACCTTACAGGAGTATTCTTATCCATTCCATGGAAAAGGTTGCTTAGCAGCTGCAGTCTCAGAGACGGGCGTTCCCCTTCCCGAAACTTGACCAGCTTTTCACACAGGCTTTCAATCAAAGCTTCTTGCTTGTCTGGTTCCAGGATCAAAAGCAGGGATACCACGCTGTTCATCACACTTTCAACATCTTTCAACATCAAGCAAATGTTACAAAGGATATAACATAAATGAAAAGAATCATCTGCAATTACTACAAACAGCTATAGGCCAAAAAATTGGATAATCTGGAAGAAAAGGATACATCTCAGGACACATGAAATTTATCATTTACCTAAAATGAGGCATGAAGACACAGAAAACCTAAATAGACCAATAATGAAGATGGAGGTTGAATCAGTAATAAAGACCCTCCAACAAAGAAAGGCCCAGTATTGGATGGCTGCACTGAATTGTACCAAACCTTTTTTTTTTTAAGATTTATTTTATTTATTTGAAAGAGTTACAGAGAGAGGTAGAGACAGAGAGAGAGGTCTTCCATCCACTGGTTCACTCTCCAAATGGCCGCAATGGCCAGAGCTGCGCTGATCTAAAACCAGGAGCCAGGAGCTTCTTCCAGGTCTCCCATGTGGGTGCAGGGGCCCAAGGACTTGGGTCATCTTCTATTGCTTTCCCAGGCCATAGCAGAGAACAGGATCAGAAGTGGAACAACCAGGATTAGAACCGGCACCCATATGGGATGCTGGAGCTTCAGGCCAGGGCTTCAACCCGCTGTGCCACAGTGCCAGCTCCATGCACAAAACTTTTAAAGAAGAACTAATTCCACCCTTCATTAACTATTCAAGACAACTGAAAGGGAGGAAATTCTCCCAAACTCCTTTAATTCCAAAACCAGAAAAAGATAAAACAGAGAAAGAGAACTATAGATCAATATCACTAATGAACAGATGCAAAAAATCCTCAATAAAATACTAGCTGATGAAATCCAACAATACACCAAAACAATTGTTCACTTGGACAAAGTGGGATTTATCCCTGGGATGCTCGAATGATTCAACATATGTAAATTAATAAATGTGATATATCACATTAATAAATTCAAGAATAAAAACCATATGATTACCTCAATAGATGCAGAGAAAGCATTTGATAAAATACAACATCCTTTCATGATGAAAACCTTAAGCAGATTGGGTATAGAAGGAACATACCTCCACACAATCAAGGAAATTTATGACAATCCACAGGCAACATCATATTGAACTGGGGAAAAGCTCAAAGCACCTCCATTAAGATCTGGAAGCAGGGCCGGGGCCACGGCTCAATAGGCTAATCCTCCAGCTGCGGCGCCGGCACACCCGGTTCTAGTTCCGGTCAGGGCGCTGGATTCTGTCCTGGTTGCCCCTCTTCCAGGCCAGCTCTCTGCTGTGGCCCGGGAGTGCAGTGGAGGATGGCCCAAGGGAGACCTGCACCCCATGGGAGACCAGGAGAAGCACCTGGCTCCTGGCTTCGGATCAGCGCGGTGCACTGGCCGCAGCGCGCCGGCCGCGGTGTCCATTGGAGGGTAAATCAATGGCAAAGGAAGACCTTTCTCTCTGTCTCTCTCTCTCTCCCTGTCCACTCTGCCTGTCAAAACAAAACAAAAAAAATCTGGAAGCAGAAAAGATGCCCACCCTCACCATTACTATTCAATATAGTTCTGGAAGTTTTAGCCAGTGCCATCAGACAAGAAGAGAAATCAAAGAGATAGAAATGGGAAAGGAGGAAGTCAAATTATCCTTGTTTGCCAAAGACAAAAAATTTAATCAAGAACATGAAAGCTCTCTCCAATGAAAACTACAAAACATTAAGGAAAGTCATAGAAGGCACAAAAAATGAAAAAATCATCCATGTTCGCAGATTGGAAGAAGCGACATCTTCAAAATGTCAATACTACCCAAAGTAATTTACAAATTCAATGAGATCTCAATCAAAATACCAAGGACATTCTTCTAAAATCTAGAAAAAAATGACCCTAAAATTCTTATAGAAACAAAAGAACCTAAATAGCTACAGCAATCTTAAAGAATAAAAACAAAGTTAGGTGCATCACAATAACAGATGTGAAGATACATTACAGGGCAGTTATGATCAAAACAGCTTGTTACTGGCACAAACATAGACATGAGGACAACAGAACAGATTAGAAACCCCAGAAATTAACCCACACACCTACAACCAATTAATATTTGATAAATGAGCTAAAATTATGTCCTAGAGAAAAGATGGTTTATTCAACAAGTGATGTTGGGAAAGTTGGGTCGCTGCATGCAGTAGTTATGAAACAAGACCTGTAGCTTACATTCTATACTAAAATAAATGCACAATGGGTCAAGTATCTAAGACCTCACTTCATCAAATTACTTAAGGAAAACAGAGGGGAAACACTGCAAGACATTGGCATAGGCAAGGACTTCTTCAATAAGGCCCCAGGAGTACAGACAATCAAAGCAAAAATAGATAAAATGGCATTACAGCAAGCTACGAAGCTTGTGCACAGCACAGAAACACTACAAAGTGAAGCAGAGTGACAGAATGGGAGAAAATATTTGCAAACTACATACCTGATAAGGGATTAATAGCCAAAATATATAAGGAACTCAAAAAATGCAACAACAACAAAAGAAACAATTCAGTTAACAAATTGACTAAGGATAAGAACATGTGTATAGCAGCTAAATTACAATAGGTAAGATACAGAATCAACCCACATGTCCATCAACTGATGACTAGATAAACAAAACGTGAGGTGTTTGTGTTTGTGTGTGTGTGTGTGTCTGTTTGTGATGGAATACTACTTAGCCATTAAAAAGAATGAAATCCTGGATGTAACTGGAGACCATTATCCTTGGTGAAATGAGCCAATCCTAAAAAGACAAATGCAAGTTTTATCTGTGGTTGCTAATATATAGAATACAAAAAATCCAATGTATATGAAGGAAATTGACATCTTGAGATTTGATTACTCTTCACAGCCCTTGTCTATACTCCTGCAGAACAGCAGTCTTTCTACTTTATACTTGTTGAATTCTTTATTTAGTGAAAGATTAAGTTTGTGATTATGGATAAACTGAAAATATGTTATTGCAAAAATTAAAAGAAAAACAAGAAAGAAATGACAAGGAAGGGTGATTAAGTATCATTATATTCTTAAAACTATACATGTATGAAATACATGAAAACTGTTCTCTTTATATAAATTAATTATGAAAATAAAATATAGAAAAGAAAGTTGACTTTCCTTCCTCTGTTAGATGTTCTGTAACCTTAACAGAAAGAACAATATATTAGTAGCTTACTAAAGAGCACTAACCATGTGCACACCCTCAGTCATCAAGTCAACGCATGACATGCATTATTTACTTAATTCTCCCAAATAGGCATAGGAGATCTATTTGTTAGGGTAAATTGTAATCATCTCTTAACATCAAAGCTTTAATTTCATGCTCCACTCATTTTCTCAATTTTCTTCAAAGCTCTTTCATTTCCAATCCCAGCTTTCCAAAGAAGCTCTCCCAGGAAACTAAGTATGTAGGGAAGGATTTCATGATCTACGTTTTATAGTTCCTGAGCCTCAGAATATCTGATAAAAGGCTGAAAGATGAGATTCCTGGTACCAGATGAAGCATGAGCATTTCGCTGTTTGACTGGCAGAAGACCAGCTCAAAGACTACAAAAATTCATGAGGATTTAGAATGGCAGATGTCCTAAACAGCACTCTGGCTTCAGAATCAGCCCTTAAGGCATTCGGATCTGGCTGAAAAGCCCATGAGAGTATTTCAGGCATGGAAAGCCAAGACACTCTGGAAAAAAATAAAAAGACCTAAATGAAAGATCTCTGTGAGTGAGATGCAGTGGAAAGAACGGGGCCATCAAAGAAGGAGGTACCTTTCTCTGAAGGGAGGAGAGAACTTCCACTTTGACTATGACCCTGTCGGAATAAGATCGAAGTCGGCGAACTCAAAAGGCTTCCAGAGCCTAGGGTGATTACTGATGCCATAAACAAGAGTGTCAATTGTTAAGTCAACAACAGGAGTCACTGTGCACTTACTCCCCATGTAGGATCTCTGTCCTTAATGTGTTGTACTATGTGATTTAATGGTATAACTAGTACTGAAACAGTACTTTACACTTTGTGTTTCTGTGTGGGTGCAAACTGATGAAATCTTTACTTAATATATACTAAATTGAAAAAAAATTCATGAGGATGGAACTTGAAGGGCAGGTGACAAATGCTGAGAAGTAGAAGAGGTCATCATCAGATTTTTAGGAGGGAAGAGCAGCTTCTCATTAGGTATTATAAATTTATAATCCTCTCAGAAGACATTAATCAGAAAGTTTCCTGACAGCAAACTCTACACCTATTTTATAGAAACAAATAAGTCATGTGCATGATTATCTTCAAAGTGAATTCAGAATTAATAAACTTGAATATAGGTTGAGCACCCCTTATCCAAAATGCTGGACCAGAAATATATCAAGTTTTAGGGTTTTTCAGATTTTGGAATATTTGTACAGATTTTTACCAGTTCAATATCTCTAATGAAAAAGTTTGAAATTTGAAATGCTCGAAAATCCTAAATTTTTCAGGAATCCTCACAAGGTTTCAGATTTCATGGTATTCTGGATTTCAGATTTTTGAATTACAGATGACCAGCCTGTATTGTATAAGTGCTTCTCAAAGTTACTGTTCTCTAGAACTTAGAGTAATAAGATAATCTGATATACAGTGATTTCAGAGGAAGTGTCATTAAATAAACTCATGTGGAATCAAATTTTTTTAAATGATCAATCAAATGCAATTACAGTCATACTTTTGGTAAAACTTAGCTCTGTCCCCAGGCCACTACTCAGGAAGCTGGGTTAACACTGATCATCACTGATCACATTCTGATGCAAAGTGAATGGTAAGTCCTTACAAAGCTAAAAAGATCCACCACAAAAGCTTTAAAGATCTATTTCCTGGGCTTCTGTAGTAATTAAAGACTAAATAATGAGGAAAATGGAAGAACAGGTAGCAAAAAAGGATTCTAGCACACCCTTGCAGAAGAAAGGCCACATTTAATTGCATTCAATTATTCATTTCTATAGGAGGTCTCTCCTACTGGGAGAAAAATGACTTTGACTTACACATCACTCTGATTGTCACCAGCTACCTGGGACATATATAGAGAAGGAAAATGAAGAAATGCTGAGCTCAGTTGGACAGATTATCTATCACCAAGTCTGTAATGATATGAACAAAGCAGTAGGAATTCACAGGTCATATTATTTTTGATTCCTTTATTAAAGTAGGTCATGGCCATTCTCTATGGGTAGCCCCCAATCCATCCCAGAGCCTGGCACATACCTATGTTCAATAAATAGTTCAAAATCAATATGTACTTTTAGGTGTGTGTATTTATGTGTGATTTTTTTTTTTTACCTTGGTTTCGAACAGGACTAACAAAATTGATACCACCAACATTTCTCCAGTCCCAAGATGCTGGCAAATCTGAACTCTTTTGTTGTAGTTCAGCAGTCAGTGGTGCAGGTTTGGGCCTAGGATAGAAATACACATTAGATATTAATAAATAGTCTTTCCTTTGAGGATGATTCTATAACCTCTAATTGCCTGGTGTTCATCATTACAGTAGTAGCTAGGATCTAGATTTAGACCCAAAGAACACTTATCCCAAGTATTTCAACGTGTCTGTTGTACTTGTGTCAACTATAAAGTTCAGTTGTGCAAATGGCTTTCATTAATTTAATTTTCAAAATCCAATTATTTCTCCTTGTGAAATGCACTTATTTTTCATATCACTGTGATGCTATATTTAGTATGCTAGAATAGCTACATTCTCTTACTTTTGACAGATTTTTGATCATGAAAAGAGTAATGAGAAGTTGAGCACACAAACAGTACAGAGAAAACACAGACATTGCTGATGTCTGATTAAGCAGATAGTGGGGCTGGTAATTACGTGCTTATAATAAAGAAATGAAGTTGACAAGGAAAAAATTCTGAGTATAAAGTAAGCAGATTAGCTCCATTAACTACAGAGAAATCATAATAAAAGTACACATACTTTGATATATAGTAAGACACCAGGGAAATTTCCAAGTTGTGAAAAACACACATTTTCTGGAAATGAAAAAACAATCATTCTACATGCATCTTGGTATAGAGACTTCACACACACACACACACACACACATACACACACACACACCAGCACTCCAGCTCTAACTACGTGAGACTTCTTGGAGTCTCCCTGAGCCTGCACAGGACATGTCTTTGTGCTGTTGCTCCTTTCGGGTAACACTTTGGCCAGCACATAGAACTCCCCTTGGAGTTTCCCCTTAACATTTTTAAAAACTCAAAGAGTAGCCTCTACCCACCAGCCTCCTACAAAAAGTCACTTCCTCTCTCTATATTAATTCAACTTTGGTTAGGGCACTTTTCTTACACTATAGTAGCATTTATTTTTTTTTATACCAGTATAAGCTATTTGAACTTTTGTTCCATTTGGCATTGCCATACCACACTATTTTTAATATGGTTACCCATTTGGTATCAGTAGGTTCCAATTTAACAGCTGGAAAAGATTCTTTCTGGACAACATGCCCTCTGCACCGATTCTTGAGTTGTCCTATCACTGACATACTTCTCTCAGAGATAACACAGGAGAAAATGACAGAAGTGATAGGAAACAGAAAGGAAGAACTAAAAAACCAAAAATTCATTTGAGAGTAGCAGTCCTAACCTTGAAAATTTATAGATTAGATAGCAAATTCTATGAAGCATCAACTATTTGTTCACAAAAATATTTTCTAAGCCAGGCACTTTGGTTGAAGATCCGTATGAATTAGAGTTAAACATAAGGTGTTTTGATGATACAGAAGACAATGCTGACAGACATAAAGACAATGTTGACAGACAAAAATCACTGTAATAAATATTAGGAAATAACAGTGTAAAACACACAACCTGGATAATGTCTAAGGAATAACTAAGGCACATAAAAACTGCACCATGGATTTTACAGAGTTGGAGAAGAAAACAACTTTTGACATGTCTCCTGAGATTTATGAATAAAAACTAAACAACAAACAAATATTTAAAGGAAATTGTTTCTATGAGTTCATACTGAAAGACCAAAAAATCCAATCTATCCATACATTTTAACTTATTGTCTTATATATACCAAGTAATATGGTAAGTAATTCGCAGAAGAAAAGAGAAATTTAAATTTGACAGCATAATGTAACTTCAGGGTATCAGCTCAGAGTCATATTGATCTGCTACAAATGGCTTCAATGCTCATTACCTATGTGACCTTTGACACAGTGGTTAACGTCATACAACTACAGTTTACTCCTATTAAAATAACCAGAGCCATACTACCTTAAAGGGTTATTGTGAAAATTAAATTTAATAATGGTTAACAAGTACTTAAAATACTGCCTATCTCTCAGAAGTTCTTAATAAAGGGCAGCCATTATGCTATCTACCATCATCATCCATGTCATTAAGAGGATTAAATAAGATGTTCATACATTTATGTGATTATCAAATATCTTCTTCCTTACATTTTATAAGGCAAGGTATTTGCCTATCAATGAACATACACCCAAAACAAAAACAATGAAGGAACTGAGGCTTCATGGTATGAAAATGAACACAGTAAAAGAGGAGTTTAGGAGATGGGGAAGTGAGAGTTAAAAAACATTTTAAGAGTACTGTATGTTACCGGCTCTTAATCATTTGAACCCAGTCCCTTAGGAATCCAGTCAAAATTCTACCCTTAGAAAATGCCCACAAACAATAAATTTTATCTATAATTATGGCAGTTTCACAGACTCTCCTACACACCTCAGGTAAAAATCTTTGAGAATTTGTATTGAATCACTGGATTCTTACAACAGAACTAATTTATACACAAACATGCTATCAAAAACCTGGAGGCCAGATTATATGTTCCAATATTTCCTTTGTATCTCAATTCTATGCCCTTACTGTAAATATTCTATGGAAATTTAGTCACAAAAGCATCCCTTGATAAAGCTAGACCTTCCCTAAAACAAAACTGGTTAGCAGGAGAGACAGGAGACCTGTAAGAGAGCCTTGGAAACGTGGCAGAGTTCAAATCTTGTAGACAGGAGCATCAGTCTGCCCAGGTTCAAACGCTGGCAACACATGTCTTTCAACTGCTCCTTTAGAGTACTGTTGCTGAACAGGTCTCAACTTCCTGTGTCACACAAACTTATTAGGACTCCACTTAGTGAATCTGAAAAGGGAACACTATATGCTCCCATTTCCAATCATTTAAACAGAGCATCTAACAGACTCACAGTTTCCTAGAAATACCCTCTAAGAAATACAATAGGATATTTTTGGATTATGGAAAGATACTCTCAGTTAGACAGGAAAAAAACTCCCCAGTTTCATAACTGAACAACGCCACGGCATTAAGCTTATTAGTCTGCAGATGAAAAAGTTAGTGCCGCAACTTAGTTGTGTAATCAACCAGCTGGCAGCCTGTGCAAATAACAATTTGAGCCATGAACCCTATAGTTCCCTATATGAAGGAGCTGACCATTGTACTGTCTGAAAGTCAAATTTTTTTTTTGACAGGCACAGTGGACAGTGAGAAAGAGAGAGACAGAGAGAAAGGTCTTCCTTTACCGTTGGTTCACCCTCCAATGGCCGCTGCGGCCGGCACACTGTGCTGATCCAAAGCTAGGAGCCAGGTGCTTCTCCTGGTCTCCCATGTGGGTGCAGGGACCAAGCACTTGGGCCATCCTCCACTGCACTCCCGGGCCACAGCAGAGAGCTGGCCTGGAAGAGGGGCAACCGGGACAGAATCCGGCGCCCCAACCGAAACCAGAACCCGGTGTGCCTGAGCCGCCGGCAGAGGATTAGCTTGTTGAGCCACGGCGCCGGCCCTGAAGGTCAAATGTTTTAACATATTAAGAGGAAAAGAACTCACCTTCATGATTTACTGATTCCCATTATCTTCATTATTGATTTCCAGTTACCCATCTTTAAGTTATATTATCAAATTCTCCCAAAGCAAGGTATGGCATCACAGGAATAGCCTTAGTTATTTAACAAATGTTAGGCAATTACGTACTTTTTCCTAGATTCAGCTATAGTACTGAGGAAATTTTTTAAAAATCTACCCAACCTGATTACATAAATGCAAGTATTATGAGATAATGTTCCAAAGTAAGAAAAACACCATGGGGTATGTATGCTAAAGATGAGAAATATCACCTCTGGCACAAGGTAGTAGCTGTATGTCTAGACGTTAAAACAAAGATAAGATTTTCAGATTTTTTTTTTTTGGACAGGCAGAGTGGACAGTAGAGAGAGAGACAGAGAGAAAGGTCTTCCTTTTTGCCGTTGGTTTACCCTCCAATGGCCGCCATGGTAGGCGCGCTGCGGCCAGTGCACCGCGCCGTTCTGATGGCAGGAGCCAGGTGCTTATCCTGGTCTCCCATGGGGTGCAGGGCCCAAGAACTTGGGCCATCCTCCACTGCACTCCCTGGCCACAGCAGAGAGCTGGCCCGGAAGAGGGGCAACCGGGACAGGATCGGTGCCCCGACCGGGACTAGAACCCGGTGTGCCAGCGCCGCAAGGCGGAGGATTAGCCCACTGAGCCACGGCGCCGGCCAGATTTTCAGATTTTTCTAGGTGGGAAACTTGACAGTTATTGTATGCAACTCAAAGTGTATTTGAAGTGAAAACTGGCATCAATGGAGGCAAATGGAATGTTTTTGATAATTATGCATCATATTGTATGAAAGTAGATCAAGGTATAATTAAGGGCATATTTTGATGCTTCAGATACCAAGCTAAACATTATTCAATAGGCTGTGGGATAGTCATTGCTGTGCATAGGAAGAGAAGCTTGCAGAATTTCACAGAGCAGCTAAGAATGGGGACAGAAAAGGAAAGAGACCAAAGTGATAGGAGAGAAGACACAAATCCAAAGCACAGGAGAGAGATGACAAAATCCTAAACCACTGTATAGGAAATAGAAAGGGAGTAATGGAAATGATTTTCACAGCTGAAAGCAAAATCCATAAGCAGGACTTGAAGAAAAATAGAATATGTTATCAATAGGAAAGGGAGATGGTCCAAAAAAAATAACATAAAAAGTTTAAATTGAGATGACCAATAAAACAGTGGCAAACTAAGCAGGTCCTGGTGGAAGGGTAAATGACATTCAACACCAATATTCTTATCGGCACTAGAGATATGTACTTTATTACCTTGAGATTCTCTGATTGTGACCACCACTTTTCCTCATCAAATCTCTCAGGCTAAGAGTCTCATATTCCATATATGTCGTTGCAGTCCAAGACTTCTGAATGGTATTGATAGCTTTCACAAAGCTGTGGTCATATTTGTAAAGTCTATTAGCATACCTGCCAACAAAAGTGAGATACTTTCAGATACAGTCTTTACTGATGTAAATAGATTCCATTAACCTATTAAGTCCCAAGTTTTCTGGTCTGCAAATATTTCAACAAAATAAAATTTACTTCAAAGTGCCATACACAGTACATTGATTGCTAAACATAAGTATGGCTGTCCTATTTAGAGGATGATAGGACATAATGGGTTAATATAGTCACTCACACTCTTCTGTTTAATTGGAAAGTGGTATGATCTTCCAGGTAAGTGACTGGCAATATGTTTCAACAGTGTGGAATCATAATGCCTCCCTTTGAAAATAAAAATACAAGTTAACCAAGATGTAGATAAAAGGATATTCAATGAGATGCTTTTATCCTAGTTATAAGTTGTAAACAACCTAATAAATGTTCTATGATAAGGGACTGATTAAATTAAAATGGAATTTAATTTGCTGTAGAAAGTTCATATTCTGTGAAAATGTCTAAAAGATTATTTAGTGATGTGGAAGAGTGTTCACACTCTATTAATTAAAAAAAGAAAATCAAAGATTATACATATAATCACTTTTGTAATATTGATTGTATACTACAAATACATTTTTAAAATGCCAATCACGGTTATCCCTGATGGATGGTATGAGATCACCAATATTTCCCAGTTCTTACAATTCATACATTGCAATTTTATAACCTTTGAAGAAGACAAAAATATGAAGAAAAGACAGGGGCTGGCACTATGGCATAGCAGATAAAGCCGCTGCCTGCAGTGCCAGTATCCCACATGGGCACCAATTTGAGTCCTGGCTGCTCCACTTCTGATCCAGATCCCTGTCTTTGTGCCTGGGAAAGCAGCAGAGGATGGCCCATGTGCTTGGGCCCCTGAACCCACGTGGGAGACCCAGAAGAAGCTCTAGGATCCTGGCTTCAGATTGGCCCAGCCCTGACTGTTGCAGCCATTTGGGGAGTTTTCCAGCGGATGAAAGACTTCTCTTTCAATGTCTCTGTCTCTCCCTCTCTCTGTAACTCTACCTCCCAAATAAATAAATAAATCTTAAAATAAAAAGAGATGAAGACATTAGAAACTGTACCCAATGTATGTATAATATGCAATTATTATAACTACATGATACAGAAAGCATCCCACATGGATGTTTGATTTATATCATTTTTACTCAAACTTCAGTTCTTGAACCACACCAGCAGCAGCACCTGGGAGATTTATAGAAATGCAGACTCTTAAGTACCCAGCTTAGACCATTTGAATCAGAATCTGCATTTGTAACAAGACTACTAGGTGTCTCACAGTTACATTAAGATGTGAGCAGCAGGGACCTGCATTGTGGCCCAGCAGGTAAAGCCAGTGCCAGCAAGTCCGTATCCCATATGGACAATGATTAGAGTTCTGGATGCTCCACTTCTGATCCAGCTTCCTGCTAATGTCTGGGAAAAGCAGCAGCAGATGCCCCAAGTACTTGGGCCCTTACCACCTATGTGGGAGACCAGCATGAAGTTCCTACCTCCTGGCTTAGCCTGACCCAACACTTGCCTTTGCAGCAATCTGAGGAGTTAACCAGCAGATTGAAGATCTCTCTCTCTGTCCCGCTATGTAACTCTTTATAAATAAATTTTAAAAAGATGTGAGCAGCACAAGTTTACATTATGCCAAATGCTTAAATACATATGTAAATAATTCTAACACACAAAGAGGTTGTTTACAAAGTAAAAAATTGAGTGAGTTAATTATTTACTTAATTAAAACATTATCACAGCTATGTGTCAGGTACTGGGATTACAGAATAAGATTATATAGTTTAAGTGCAACTCATGGTCCAAGATAACCACGAACATTCAATTCTGCAAAGCAAGATATATCTAACATGACTATCATTTCAGGCATACTATGAACTTTTCTTTTTTAACTCAAATTTGTAGAAAGGGACTCTGATCAAGTCAAAGAATCTGAAAGCCATAAAAAAAAAAAAAACAAGAAAAATGTACAAGCACGTCAATAATATTTTCGTGTTTTCAGTTCTCCCTTACTTGTAGCAGAGTGTGAAACTAGAAAGGCAGCTTTCTTAAACAGATGAGAAAACTGCCTGTATCTTATTTCTGACAATACTAATACAAGAACAAAAACAAGTTACAGTTGCCCAGTTGTTTGTTCAGGCACAAGAGTAAATTTCCGATTGTGAATGAAAGGTTTCTGAAACATTTTCCAGTGGTTACAGTCACTTGTTCACTGACTGACTGAGAAGCGGTAGTTAAGTCCTACTTCCCTTACTTTAGATGGTATCATAACACTCAGCAAAACCTCACATGCTGGATCAGTGCCATTACAGTAATAACAAGATTCCACGGTGGGGCTTAAACACTATGATTTTTTGTATTTAAGATACAAGAAGATTAAAAATAATGCACCTTGCTGTGGAATTACTGATCATTAAGAGCTGAAAGAGACTTTGAAGGTAATTTAGCACCAAATGCTCATTTTACAGGGAGGCAGTGCAAGTTCAGAGCACAGGGGAAGGAATTTCTTCACTCATTGAGAGAACATGAGTAAGGATATCCTAAATGACAGGGTGAAAGTGAACAGCTTAGGTGAAAATGCACTGCCCAAGAACTAAGCCAAACAAAACAAAAGCTGTTCAAAACCTAAACTTAAAGTGGAGAGATGAATTAGTCTGCGGCATGCTCAGCACTTGTGCAAAGTAGTGGCATTACAACTAAATAAAACAGAAAAGGTAGTAACTATTTAACTTCTCCTTCCCAAACTAATGAAGTCTGAAGTCTCTTGTTCATGTGGCTCCCAGTTACTCTACAGTAGGCTTTGTTTAACAAGGACATTAAGTGCATGCCACAGGCTGAATTGTCATCCCCCAAAATCCATATGTTGAAGTAATAGCCCCCGTAACTCAGCAGCTGACTGAATTGAAGAGAGGACACTAACGTCAAATGAGATCATACCTATAAGGCCTTAAAACAACATGGCTGGTCTCCTTCTAATAAGAAATTAGGATACAGTCAGAAAACACTAAGAGAATGGCCATGGACAAGCCAAGGAGCATGGCCTCAGGGAAACAAGAACCAAAAAACAAATCAGAGGACACCTTCTGACCTCCAAAGTGTAAGAAAATAACTGTGTTGTTTGAGCCACTGTCTCTGGTGCTTTGATATGGCAACCCTTGCTGCACACATTGAATTCAGTTACTTAATGTCTTGTTTACAATATACTTGCATTTGCAACAAGATGAAGGAATCTGGAAAATATTATGCTGAGTGAAATAAGCCAGTCCCAAAGGGCAAATATCATATGTTCTCCCTGATCAGAGACAACTAACTGAGCACCAAAGGGGAAACCTGTTGAAGTGAATTGGACACTATGAGAAACAGTGATTTGATCAGCCCTTGTCCTGACTGTTGATGTACAATGTAATACTTTATCCCTTTTAGTACTTTTTTGTTCTAGTACTAGTGGTTGAACTCTGTAATTAACACACAATTATTCTTAGGTGTTTAAATTTTAACTGAAAAGTGATCCCTGTTAAATATAAAAGTGGGAATAAGAGAGGGAGGAGATGTACAATTTGGGACATGCTCAATTGGACTTGCCCCAAATGGTGGAGTTAGAAACGTGCCAGGGGATTCCAATACAATCCCATCAAGGTGGCATGTACCAATGCCATCTCACTAGTCCAAGTGATCAATTTCAGTTCACAATGGATCACACTGGTAGGTCTAAGAGTCAAAGGGATCAGACAAACAAGACTAGTGTCTGCTAATACTAACTGACAGAATAAAAAAGGGAGAGAATGATCCAACATGGGAAGCGGGATACACAGCACACTCATAGAAAGGCAGATGTCCTAAATAGCACTCTGGCTTCAGAATCAGCCCTTAAGGCATTTGGATCTGGCTGAAGAGCCCATGAGAGTATTTAGGCATGGAAAGCCAAGACACTCTGGAAAAAAAAAAAAAGAAGACCTACCTAAATGAAAGATCTCTGTGAGTGATATCCCAGTGGAAAGAACGGGGCCATCAAAGAAGGAGGTACCTTTCTCTGAAGGGAGGAGAGAACTTCCACTTTGACTATGACCCTATCGGAATAAGATCAAAGTCAGCGAACTCTAAAGGCTTCCATAGCCCTGGCAACTCATGACTAGAGCCTAGGGAGATTACTGACGCCATAAACAAGAGTGTCAAATTGATAAGTCAACAACAGGAGTCACTGTGTACTTACTTCTCATGTGCGATCTGTCCTTAATGTGTTGTCCAATGTGAAGTAATGCTATAACTAGTACTGAGACAGTACTTTACACTTTGTGTTTCTGTGTGGGTGCAAACTGATGAAATCTTTACTTAATATATACTAAATCGATCTTCTGTATATAAAGATAATTGAAAATGAATCTTGATGTGAATGGAATGGGAGAGGGAGCGGGAGATGGGAGGGGTGCGAGTGGGAGGGAAATTATGGGGAAGGAAAGACATTGTAATCCATAAACTGTACTTTGGAAATGTATATTTACTAAATAAAAGTTAAAAAAATACTTGTTGCAACAGAAATATAAGTTATTTACAAGTACTCTGCAACGTATTGTTACAAGGCAATCAATAATTTTTCTTTATTGGTAATTTGCAATTGTGAGATCCTTAACATAAATTTATTAAAATTCATTAATGATCCATTACTTTTAGAGTACTTTGGAAAAAGTATTTTCTTCTCTCCATTACATCAGTCAGCATATTTTCCCAGTAAAATTTTACACAGCTTATGTTTCTAAGCCAAATTTTACATAATCAAAATTTTCCAAGAATTAACACGCTCAGAGATTTTGCACACTATAGAAGACACCGCATATATGCTTCACTTGTGACAACTCACTTTTCCTGGGGACTCCCAAAGTGTGCCATGTTCATGTTCACATTCTCATAGGTGGTTCCCACCTTCTTTCCAACAAAACAAGCCCAGTTCCGGCCCAGCACATCATGCACCCATCCTGGCATCGTCTCATGGCAGTAACTGGTTACCTTTCTGCCCTCTTCTTTATACTGCAATCAAAAAAAACAGAAGGAAAGGCAAAGTGAAATCTTTGTTCAGCCCTAAGTCCAAGATGAAAACACCCTTTGCCAACTAAAACAAAAATTTCATCTTGAGAGGTTAAATTCTGAGAATTATTCTAGAAAAGGAAGATAACAAACTTTCCAATGGATAGCATTGTTGGCCACCAAACAAATGTAACAGAACACTCTGAGAATGAAAGGCAAAGAAAAAAACTAACATTCTTATAGCAACTGCCTCAATCTGAGGCATTTTACTAAAGTTCCTTCATTCAATCCTACCAATAAAGCTTTCACCAATGATGAAATGAAGGTTCAGCTCAGAGAGGAAAAGTAACTCCCACCTAAGGCACCAGAGCTGCTGGCTTGGCAGAAACAGAATTCTCCTCTGCCCATCACACTATGAACTCATGTTTTTCCACTCAGAGAAGATTCATATTAGGAAACTACAATAACAAGTGATAAAAAAAATACTATAGAATGAAACAAAATCCCTTTTTTTGGTCAATTTACCTGTTTATAAGGACGTTTTGGTCATAAGAGAACTAAAGGCCGGCGCCGTGGCTCACTAGGCTAATCCTCCACCTTGCGGCGCCGGCACACCGGGTTCTAGTCCCGGTCGGGGCACCGATCCTGTCCCGGTTGCCCCTCTTCCAGACCAGTTCTCTGCTGTGGCCAGGGAGTGCAGTGGAGGATGGCCCAAGTCCTTGGGTCCTGCACCCCATGGGAAACCAGGATAAGCACCTGGCTCCTGCCATCGGATCAGCGCGGTGCGCCGGCCGCAGCGTGCTACCGCGGTGGCCATTGGAGGGTGAACCAACGGCAAAAGGAAGACCCCTTTCTCTGTCTCTCTCTCACTGTCCACTCTGCCTGTCTAAATAAATAAATAAAAATAAAAAAATAATTTAAAAGGAGTCATTTCAAAAAAAAAAAGAGAGAGAGAACTAAAACAACTGGATTATTAAATATCTCTCCACCTTTTTTCACTAATATGGCTTCATTACATTTCAATGCTAACACTAAAAAATAACTAGAAAGAAACAGGTACAGGATTTGAACTCAGATGACCTGGCTCCCAGACAGACATCTCACAATCCAGAATGACGGTGTCAGGTACAGGAAGCAAACAAAAAACTTGCCTTGCTGAGTTTCTACAAGGAGAGAGTTCAGCACAGAAGATCTTAGGGTCTGAATTAATTGACATTAATTGACTTAATTGTGAACAAAGTATCTTTAGAACCTCAGGCAAGATTTTACCAGGTCCTAGTTTTCTCATCTATAAATCAAGGAAACTAGAAAAAATACCCTCAAATGTGTAAACATTTTGAGGGTCCATGATCAAATTCAGGGCTGGTAAGTATTTTCTAGAAAATCCAGAGAACAAATATTTTAGGCTCTGCAGGCCGTTAAGGTCTGTGGCTACTACTGACTCTAAGTGCAATAGAAAAGAAGTCAAAGACAGCACAAACAAATCAACAAAGGGGCCAGCTATGTTTCAATAAAACTGTTATTTACAAAAAGCATACAGTGGGTTGGGTTTGGTCCCATGGGCTATATTTGCAGACTCTTGATCTAATCTAATGGATGCTACTTTACCTGTCTACAGAGGCTAGCAAACTTCTTTCTTAAAGACCAAATACTAAATATTTTAGATTTCCAGGCTGGAAGGCGTTGGTCAAAAATACTACACCCTACCTCTGTGATGTAACAGGTGCATAGGGAATACATAAATGAATGAGCCAGGCGATGTACCAATAAAACTTTATTTGCAAAACACACCTATAGTTTGCCAACATCGAGTTTAGAGGAACTAAGCGCTGAACTAAACTTTGAGGTAAAATTACCTTGTTGCATCTGACTCTGAATTCAAACCCTACAGAGGGGTTGAGTTAAGGATATGTGGCTTTAAATTCCAAAAAGGCTGGATCTGCGTCCTTGGATTCACTACTTACTAAACAGTTCAGCACGGGGCAGTTACTCTGGGCTACAAACATGCACATCTGGCTTCTATCTCAGTCAGTCGTGATATCCCAGAACCCATCTATCTGCCTCTAGCTCAGAATATCTTCACTAGCAAAAGCTCAGCTCACTACTCCTGTTTCTGCTAAAGCCCCCACACAGGATGAGGAACAGTGAATGTCAGAGGATGCACTATGTGGAAATGCTAATAAAATTCATATTTATTATGCAGACAATCCCTGGCTTAAGATGGGGTTTGATTTACAATTTTTTACACTTTACGGCTGTGTGACAGTGATTCACATTCAGTGTCCAAATTTCGACCTTTTGGGGCTAGCAACATGCTGCAGGACACTTTCTCATATTGCTGGACAGCAGTAGGAGCCAAAGCTCCCTGTCAGCCTTGCTCCTAAGTCAGCCACCTGTTCACAAGGCAGTGCACTGTTGGTAAGTTGCAATGTTGGATAAGGTGTATTAGGTGCATTTTTGAATTAAGACATTTTCAATTTATGATGCGTATGTCATGACACAAATTAAGTGGGTGGAATGGGGCCTGCATTGTGGCAGAGCTGCCTCCTGTGACACTGGCATTCTAGATAGGCTCTGGTTCCTGTCCTCTGCTTCTGATCCCGTTCCCTTCACATGGCCTGGGATGGTGGCAGAGGATGGTCTCGAGTGCTTAGGTCCCTGTCACCCACATGGAAGACCTGAATGGAGCTTTTGGCTCCTGGCTCCAGCCTGGTGCAACCATGGCCATTACAGCCATTTGGGGAGTGGACCAAGAGGTGGAGGATCTGTGTGTGTGTGTGCGTGTCCCTCTCTCTCTGTAACTCTGTCATTCAAATAATTACATTTTTTATTAAAGTCTTATTTAGTTGAAAGGCAGAGTTAGAGAGAGCCACATGGCTAGAGACAGGCAAACCCAAAGCCAGGAGCCAGGAGCTTCCTTCGGGTCCAGCACATGGGTGAAGGCAGCTAAGCACCTGGGCTACTTTCTGCTACTTTCTCAGGCATATTAGCAGGGAGCTGGACTGGAAGTGGAGCAGCCAGGACTTGAATCAGTGCCCCATGGGATGCTGGCACTATGCCACAGTAACAGCCCAAAATTAATCTTTTCTGAAAAATGAAGTGGAGGAGCATCTGCACTACACTATACAGATCAGCTATTTTGTAGATCGAAATAGTCTAGTATCAGTAACTCCATGAAATGCAACTTAAATTGCTTAGTTCTGGAAGATGACCTGACTCAAGAGTCTGGTCTAAAATGCTGCCCAAGACTAAATCTAGCAACCCTGATGGTTGTTTCTCCATTGTTCAGGAACTTCTGGTGCCTTGGCTATTTCAGACTTTTTGCCAATGTTGCCGAGAGTGTTTTATTCAGGGAAGAGGTAACAGATATTACCCTTAGGCTTGGGCTGTGAGACAGAATCCAGCTCTACCACTTATTGGCTGTGTGATCCTGAGCAAGTTACTTGTCCTTTCTGTACTTTCAGATTCCTCATATATAAAACAGAAATATTATCAGACTTCCTCTCACTGATCATTTTTATGTATATTAAGTCACATAATTTTCACAACAACCTGTGAGGTTGTTCTCTTCATAGACGCATAGGGACTGTGAGTACTGCACTTTTGCTTATTTAGCACCAAGGAAACAGTCTGGCACTAGGAGGAAATTAATTACTGTATACATAAATTTAAAAATGCACAATAGGAGGCTGGCACTGTGGCACAATTGGTTAAGCTGCTGCTGTGACACTGGCATCCCATATCTGAGTTTTGGCTACTCTGCTTCCTATTCAGTTCCCTGCTAATGCACCTCAGAAGGTATGGGAAGATGGCCCAAGAGCTTGGGCCCCTGCCATCCACATGGGAAATATGGATGGAGTTCCTGGCTCCTGACTTTGGTCTGCCCCAGATCTGGCTGTTGTGGTTATTGGGGCAGTGAATCAGCATATGGAAAACCTCTCTCTCTGTCACATTGCCTTTCAAATAAATAAAGAAGTAATTTTTTTAAAGGATGCAAAATAAAGAGAAGCAAACACCATGCTCCATTTCAACAGTAACATAAGAAATTAAGAAGTGATTAGAAATTTATTGTTAATAGATTATGAAAATGCCAAGACATCAGAGGCCCAAATTCTAACTCTGGTATTACTTCAGAAAATTCTCCTCCCCATATCTGTAGCCTGATTTGTAAATTCAGGTTAACCCAGAAGTTCCAAAACTCCTCTTCATGCTTCTTAACTGTCATCCTTACATCTGTAGTCTTCTCATTTAATAGTGATAAAGCCAGGTAAATAATTCTAAATATGTACATAGGACTTATTTATAATCCAACTGTGTGTGTGTGTGTGTGTTTTATCTCAAGTCCTGTGAATGTACTAAGGAAACTATCCATTTATGTATCATTTTTGATACATTAAATTGACGCCATTATCTTTCCTTTTAAAATTTCATTTGATTTCCTTCTGCAGTTTTCACATCCTGAAATAACTTGGTGTCTTTTAGAACCTGAAATTACCCTATCAAAAGAAGGGAAGAGCTGCAATAAAAGGCTGGGCAAAGCTGTGCCTGACTACAGCTTGTGGGAAAGAGGCATTCACTGGGGAACCACCCACTGTACCCTGTCATTTTCTTGACTTGAATGTTCTCAGGGTATCTGTCATTTCTCCTGGTACTGCAAAATAATTCTTACATGATCTCTGACATTACCAATGATTAAGGAGTTGAAGCTTTGGCTACATTACCCAACTTGAAATGTAGCCAAATATTTTTTCAGTGTGTTTTCATTTACATAAATATCAGTCTCTGAAACCATAGATAGGATAATTTTTTAATCCTAAGTTTTAATTAGTTTTTAAGAAATTCAGTGTAATTTGTAGATATAATTCTAATTTTAAAGATTTATTTTATTTATTTGAAAGACAGAGTTACAGAGAGAGAGGTAGAGTCAGAGAAAGACAGAGGTCTTCCATCCACTGGTTTACTCGCCAAATAGCCACAACAGTTGGAGCTGAGCTGATCCAAACCCAAGAGCCAGAAGCTTCTTCGGGGTTTCCCACACGGGTGCAAGGGCCCAAGCACTTGGGCCATCCTCTGCTGCTTTGCCAAGTGCATCAGCTGGGAGCTGGGTCTGAAGTGTAGCAGTCAGTACTCGAACTGGTGCCCATATGGAATGCCAGCACTGCAAGCCAGGGCTTTCAACCTGCTGTGCCACAGCATCAGCCCCTGTAGATACAATTCTAAGAACTTAGTGATATTCCCTTTCTCACACCCTCCATCCTTCCCTCTCCCTATTCTTGTTAGTTTTTGAGATAAAATATTTTAAATTCACATCACAGTAAAAAGCCTTAATACTTCAGTGTATAAGTTTAACAAGTAAAAATCAAAAAGACCCTAGTTTTGTGAGAATAGAAACAATGGATATAAATAATAACTGAATGGAAAAATGACCATTTCAGTCATATACATTTTCAAGTAATTGAAGATCACTAAAACTATAACAGTATAACATTATTAACCATTGGTTTGACAAATGTATAAAACAAAGTTCCACAAAACTATACTTGCAGCAATACTGATACACACAGGCATTTCTTGTTTGTTGTTTTTGTTTTTTAAATTTTAGCTCCCACATATAAGGGAGAATATGGGGTATTAATCTTTCTGGGCCTGGCTTATTTCACTCAATATCATGTCCTCCAGTTGCATTCATTTTGCTACAAATGGTAGAACTACATTTTTTATAGCTAAATAATATTCCATTGTGTAAATATAAATATATCACATTTTCTTTTCTTTTTTTTTTTTTTTTTGACTGGCAGAGTGGACAGTGAGAGAGGTAGAGACAGAGAGAAAGGTCTTCCTTTACCGTTGGTTCACCCTCCAATGGCCGCTGCAGCCGGCACACCACGCTGATCCGAAGCCAGGAGCCAGGTGCTTCTCCTGGTCTCCCACACGGGTGCAGGGCCTAAGCACTTGGGCCATCCTCCACTGCACTCCCGGGCCACAGCAGAGAGCTGGACTGGAAGAAGGGCAACCAGGACAGAATCCGGCACCCCGACCGGGACTAGAACCCAGTGTGCCAGCGCTGCAGGTGGAGGATTAGCCTACTGAGCCACGGTGCCAACCTTTATACCACATTTTCTGAGGGAAAATACTTTCAGTTTTCCCGTATTTGGTATATTGGCTTTGGTTTGTGATATACAGCCTTTATAATTTTGAGAAATGTTATTTCTAATTTGTGGAGGGTTTTCATCATGAAGGCGTGTTGAATCTTATCAAATGCCTTCTCTGCATTAAATGAGATGACCAGATGATTTTTGTTCTTCATTATATTGCTGTGACTTACGACATTTATTGACTTGTGAATGCTGAACCACCCTTGCACTTCTGGTATAAATCCCATTTGATTGTGATGTATGATCTTTCATGTGGTTTTGGATTTGATTTGCTAGTATTTTGTTGAGAATCTTTGCATTTATGGTCTCTAAGGATATAGGCCTTTAGTTTTCTTTTCATGACCATGTTTTGGTATAAAAGTAATGCTGGACTGATAAAGAGAATTTGGCAGACTTCCAACCAATATTTTCAAACAGTTTGAAGAATATTGGAGTTACTTTCAATGTTTTGTAGAACTCAGTAGTGAAGCCATCAGGTCCTGGATTCTTCCTTGATGGAAGACTTTTGATTAGTGCCTCAATTTCATTGCTTATTATTGGTCTGTTTAGGTTCTCTATCTTCTTGACTTAATCTTAATATGTTATATGAATCCAGAAATTTATAAATTTGAGATTTTCCAGTTTATTAGCATATAGTTCTTCATATTAATAGTAGTAGTTTCTTATGAACCTCTGTATTTCAGTGGTGTAAGTTGTAATGTCTCCTTTTTCACCTCTAATTTTATTTATTTGAATTTTCTTTCTTTTTTTCTTTGTAGTCTGGCTAGAGGTTTACATAGATGGGGTAACTTAAATTTCCATTAATTTATGCCAATTTCTACAGCAACAAATAGAGGATTTCCTAAAATTTGAAGAACTTTCAAACCCCAGCACTTAAGTTTAGAAAACTACTATGATTCAATAACTACTTATTTGCTTCTTCAAAACTACCATTAGGATGCCAAATGTTCTCAAAATCCCCCTTCTTCAATTTCCCACTCATTTTATCAAGCAGCCAATGAGACATATCTAGTAATGTTAACCAATTTAAAAAGAATAGCATGGAATGTTTTGGAACTTAAGTTATCCATTATTTGACTATTTCTTAACAATGTGGGGGGTCACTTAAACCTTTTCTACTGTTTTGATTTATAATATACTTAGCAAATATGTGAGTACTTATTTTACATAAACCATGTCAAGGAGACAGAGCTAGTCTAGCAAAGGCGACATTGCCCTTTAATTCTCAGCTTTGTTATGTATACTTTATGTAACTTTGAACACATCTCATAAGCCTTAATTTCTTCATCTGAAAATAAGAATGATCATGTGGTGACTTATACCAAAGTCATTGCTATGAAGAATAAAGATGATACTGAAGTTTCAAAGATTTAAAAATTATAAGATGCGAAAAAAGGAACAATATAGACACTCTCATCTGTTATCATGAGGAATACAAAGCTATTTAAGACTTCATCCACATCTCTCTATAATTGTACCATACTGTAACAAAAGTTGTTGATATTGAGTGCTACTCTGTCTATAACAAACGTGAGGAACAGATGATCACTGGAATACTGGAATATTTGTATCTGTAATATTAAGTGGAAAAATACTCTCTACTCTTATTTAATATTCAAGTGACACTGATACCCTCCCCCAGTTCCAGTATCAGACATTCACCTTATGCTAATAAGGACCTACAGGATGCTTAGGACACAGTATACTCCACAAAACATACTCCTGCAGAAATGTCGTGAACATCTTTTCTGATTAAATCTAGCTAAGCTTCACAACCAACGAGGCTTAAATATACTTGTAAAGAAAACAGAATTTGCAAATAGTAATGATGCAAACATAAGAAAATGGCAAAGCTTATATTTGCTCTGAGTATGAACACTGTCAGCCCCATTAAAAGATAACAAAGCTTTTCAAAACAGACGCTTCAAATTGGATCCATCAAAATGATAGTCACTTTTAAATCTTGTTCATCTATAAGACAAATGTTTCAGTTAAAATCTGTCTATTAAATTGTCATCATTCCTAATACCAACCACTTACTCTTCTAAATTCTTCTAAAGCTGTGGCACTTGCATACTTTTAACCAAATTGTGTCAAAACCTACGGAATGCTTTATTTGAAAGGATTTTAAATACTTTGGGAAATTCTGTTTCCAAATATTAAAATTTTTCAGTCATGAACATTCCTATTTTTTAGACTTTTTAATTTATTATTTGAGTGGCAGAGAGACAGTTTCCATTCCCCACATGCTACAATAGCTGAGACTGTTCCAGGCTGAAGCAAGGAGCTTGAACTCAACCACGTCTCCCACCTGGGTAGGATGAACCCAGTTACTTGAACCATCACCACTTTTTCCCAGGGTCCCATTAGCAGGAAGCTGAAATCAGGATAAAGAGTTGCATATCAAGTCCAGGTACTCTGATAGGGAATGTGATTATCCTAACTACTGTGCTAATTGCACCATATCTTTCCTTAGAAACCAAATTCCTAAGTCAGTTCCAAGGATTAGCTCTAATTTTCTGCCTAGCACCTAGGGTGAACCATTTATTTTCAAAGTCAAATTTTATTTTTTAACAAAACTTTAATAAATATAAATTTCAAAAGTACAACTTTTGGATTATAGCGGTTCTTCCCCCCATATCAGCCCTCCCACCCCAAACCGTCCCACCTCCTACTCCTTCTCCCATCCCATTCTTAAGATTCATTTTCAATTATCTTTATATACAGAAGATGGACTCTATACTAAGTAAAGATTTTAACATTTGCACCCACACAGACACACAAAGTATAAAGTGCTGTTTGAAGACTAGTTTTACCATTAATTCTCATAGTACAACACATGGGGAGCAAGTGCATAGTGACTTCTGTTGTTGATTTAACAATTGTAAAAGTCAAATTTTAATGAACTACAAAACAGTCAGGAAATTGTTTCAGTGATTGCAACCAAACAACTTCTAGGTATTTATTGAAAGAATGGTAGTTAGAGATCATGTGAAAGAAGATCAGAAAATTATTACCAAAGCTGAAAAGACATTCAATTTACACCAAAATACTCTTATACCTTCCAGAATCAGCCAAGAAACAGTTCACTAATCAGTGAAGTATTTGAAGTCCCTTGGTCATTTCCTCTCTTATTCAGAAACTCTTCAACTGTGAGGTTAGAAGAAATTGTATGAGCTCCATCTCATACGCTCCTTAGCCCACACTCTTGACTAATTAATGAGAGAGCTACAAGCCACAGCATTCCAGGCCACTTCTAGTTGTTGTTTTCCAGGCTTTGGGGAATCATAAAGCTCACTGTTCCCCTTGACAGCTAACTGAGCAGTTAGTAGCTCCGAAAATCAGAAATTTCTAAACTTTGAGCCCTATCTTGGCCTCTACAGGCTCACTCGAAGATTAAAACATAAATAAACAGAATAAAATTTGAAAGTCTAATATCTTTTCCATTAAGTTATTCAGCAAAAATGACCTCAGGGTCTACCATATTCTCTAAGGACACCATGGTAACAACACTCTCCCAAAACAGCAATAAAACACCACAACTGACACATTATTCAATTTTCATTCTTATACAAATATTTATTGAAGGCTTCTCTGCCATGTATTATGTTATTCAGGGAGAACCCTGTTCTGTGGGGTTCATTCTTGTCCTAATGGACTTTAAAGACCAGAAAGGAAGACAAACAGGCAATTATGATGGGGAATATTAAGCATTATTTTATTGTGGGGCTGTACCCACTAAATCTTGTCTTCCACAATCAAAACATTTTGGTGCAAAATTACTCAGAAAAACAAACAAAACAATTTTTAATACTTGTCCAAATTCCACATTAAATGCATTCTTTAAAATCCTGGGTGATCTGGCAGTAGTATTTACAACCCAAAAGTCAGCTTGAAAATATACAATTCTTTCAGAGCGTTGGAGACAGGTCACCTGATAGCATTTTTTTAGAACAAAGAACCAAAAATGAAAAATGTAGCAGCATCTAGATTTGTATAAAATGAATTACTTGTAGACTGGTTTTATTGTGAAAAGGAAAGAAAGGTGTGGTTTATTTTCCAAACACTTATAAAATTTCGAGGCACACTAGGTACTGAAGACAGACAGAGAGAAGTACAGATCTTCAGAAGACATGCTAGCAAATCGTGTACTTACAACAAAGTACAACAGGAACCAATGTCATGGCAATTCTCCCACTGATGGTGAGAGCCAGGTAAGCTTAAAGGGGTACAGCATCAAGGTCCAAAGTTGGCATGGGAAAAAAGTATTCAGGTCAGAATCATCTGCTGGACTGTTCCTTTATGACATTCTCTCTTCCCAGAAGAGCAGACACGTACTTCTCAGTGGCATAAACAGTCTTCTGAAGTAAGGTGCCCAAGAACTATCTAGAGAAAGAGTCTTCTATTCCGGCATGGATGCAGGAAAAACAGTGCTTCCAGACAATATGGGTTAGGGGTGGACTTACGGGTTGGGCTACCTGGGAATGATGTTAATCAGCTCTGCAGCAAGTGAGGAAGAGTCCACTGTTTAGCAGGAAAGAGCGGAATGCGAGCAATCAGCGGAATGCGAGCATAATCAACAGAAGTTTGAAGCTATTCTATTTCGTTTTATTTATGCTGAATTTTGATTATTTTAATGCCTTTTTTAGTCATAATCATTGGTGAGAACTTGGAAATAATTAGGCAGTGGCATTGGCGGTTCGTTATTCCTACAGGTCTAAGAATTCCGTGGCTTTAGAGAATGGTGGCATTAAGCTGGTTAACAGTTAATTAAATCAGATATTTATTTGTTACATTATTTCGTTTGTATTTTAGGTTTACTTTTACATCTTTTTATATGCTTTCTGACTTTTTTTAAAACTATGGAAATAACTTAAAGATGTGAGCTCTGGTGGATGATTACCTATTAAGTTTGAAATGGAATATTTTGATAATACTGTACCATAACTGTCACAAATGCTTTTCTAATGTTTTAACCTGGAGTATTGCAGTTGCTGCTTTGTACAGAGTTTACTGCAATAAAGGAAGTGGATTCATTAAAAAAAAAAAAAAAAAAAAAAAAAAAAGAAGTCCCCTGGACAAGGGCATTTCAGCCGAAGTTTAAAATCTCCCCTTCAATTTCTGAGATGTCAAAGGGAATGAGAAAGTGAGTGTTTACCTTGAATGAAAGAATAGTGGTTTAGGCAGGAAAGTCAGTATTTCCTTATCAGTTTCAGATAATGAAACCCAGGCTTCAAGGCAATTCTTCTCTAAGGGGTCAACAAGAGCCAGGCAGTACACATCCTCACCTATTAAACCAACACCCGCAATGCTTACAGACTGGACTCCACTAGAAGTATCTACCCCAGTGTGACTCCACATAGCACTTACTGGTCTGTGAAATGGCCTTCTTTACCTCTTCAGCCTGTGGGAAGTCTTCATGCCCGAAAGCCACGCTCTAGCATTTTAGTTAGTAGCTGTATGAGCTTAAGCACTCTATGAGACTAATTTTCTGTATCTACAAACTAACAATATCTACCTTATAGGGCTTTTAAAACTAATATAGTGTCAAGTTCTTAGCATAAGAGTATCTAATTTTTAGATACTAACCTACTTTTTAAAAAGATATTAACCACACCATTTTTCAGGCCAGAAGTACTCTAGGTCTGTAATATGCCAAAGAATACTCCCTAGCAGCCTGGTTCATCTAAGGAAGCTGCTTTTTCCTTCGTGTAAATACATCCTCCATAGGACCACCTTCTCCTCAATAATTTCTATCTGTCCATCTCAAAAGAACCTGAAGCATCATTTTCTCCTTACAATAGGTTCTGGAATTTTTCAAGGTAAGTCGAGGCAAGGAAAGTACTCAGGAAGAGACAATCCAAATGTGAATAAAACAAAGCACGAAGTTCAAATCCTGTCCAGTTTGAAAAATCATTTCAACAGAGGAGTATCCAAAGAGGAAAACAATTCACGTGTTTTGCATTGCTCATAAAGACGCTGAACGCTGGATGAAGCCGCCTAAGACTCCGCCTCCTCACAACTTTCTGCTCTGCTTCCTGCACAGTCTCTGGTGTTCACACTCCCAAGTGGTGGTGACCAGTCTCCAAGGAGATGTTCAGGAGGGCAGGGGCTGGGGAGGCGGGCAGCAGGCCTCCTCTGCATTTTACATGCAAATAGATTCCAGAAACGACAGCAGCTGCTAGAGGCCTCTGCTAGCGTGCTCTTGGTAGGTCCACTGCAGCAGGCAGTTCTGTCTCTTAGCACCAAAGTCTGTTCTTGGCTGAGGGTTTAAAAGAGCCCCTCAACAGATGTTCTATTTAATAACTATAAGACAATAAAAACTAGAGTTATAAGCCAACAAGGATCATACTTGTCTCTTCATGTGTATTCATATTAATTTCAGTTAAGCAAAAAGGAAACAAAAAACAGCATTAATAGTTGAGATCCTAGATTTTTTAATGTTACTTAAGACATTCACAAAAAGCCATTCTCAAGCAGGATACTTAAGCAACACATATTGTGCATGCAGCCAACTTGCTTAAGAAACACATGCATCTAAAAGGAGCTGCCATGGTATAAACCTAATATAATTTTGAAATGTGCTTAAGAAACAGGGTAAATTATAGCCTCGTAAGTACATTAACATGTATACCTTAAAATTCTAAATGCAGGGCTTGGAGCTTCTTGAATCTGTATGTGGAGGTGCTAGGCTTTTACAGAACAAAGGCAACAGTTTATCTTTTCCATTGGTGGGGGGGACTTTCTCCCTAACTAAGAGAAGAGGCTTGGGACAGAATTTCATCAACTGCCCTCAGAGTACCTTATTTCTTTGTGGGAAAATACAATAATGAACGTATTCTGGGACAGCTTTGTGTTCTATCTAAGCTATCTTTGTATATTAAAGATTATGGGAAGTTCTGAAATAAAGAAAATTATTGAACACATTCTATACTTATTCTACTACCATAAAGAACTAAGAAGAAACATCTGATGAGTTTCAGCTTTAATGCTCACTTTGATCTGTTATTACCAGATGCTGAACAATCCCTACAGCACAACCAGACGAAATGAAGACACGAGCAATTGGCAGGCCCACCAGCAGCCAAGTGGGCCACTTTGCTCCGTGATGAAGTCTGGAAACTGCTGATTTAGGACAAAGCTATGGTGCTTCCAACACTTGTCCCAGTTCCCTTTTTTGTATTTCACTTCTGTTAACAGCCAAATAAAGGAGGAAGGGAAACAATGTTATACTAAAACACAAAGAAGGGTAAGTCCCTATCAACTTTACTCTCTAAACACCCATTTTTTTCCATTGAAGTGTTAGACATCCAAATTTATGAACCAAGTCTAAGCAATGATTTAAATTTTCCTTCCAAAGATGTGAGGAGAATGTAAAGACTGAAAAAAATCCTCCTCTTCCAAGTCAACAATTTATGTTCTTGGTAGAAGCCAGTTTCAAAAGGCTGGGTGATGTCTCCAGGGATGAGCTGTCAGGTTTCAATTTCTGTGAAAGAGCCGCCTTCTTTCCTGGAACACAGACCTAAAATATGGCAGCCTCACGTGGTCTCTCCGGAAAGACTCTTCACAGAGGAAGAAGAAGCAACTGGAGGCAGCAAAGCTACTTCAAGAAAGTGAGCTGAACTTCAATCTTTTATCAACTGGGTCTTGACCTTTCAGGGCTCATGTCTGCTCTGGTCATGAGTATCTTTATGGGAGTGTTAATCTGATCTGTGCAAACATAAACTACTAAAGTGGAAAAGCATTTACCGTATATGGTGCAGCCAAATTAGAAGAGGCGGATAAGCATATTGAAGCAAGAAATGAAAAGGAAAACCAAAAACTCTTCAGTTTCCCTCTATCTGATGAAAACAGTTATTAATTTGCATAAGCCACTAGGAAGGAGAAAAGCTTGTTTTTAAAAAGAAGGTTAAAAATATTTCAGTGTAGCTCACCCAATTTGTTCCTCAGATGTGGCAAATCATATATCCCCACAGTTCCCAGCTGCATGAACAACTGACTGACAAAATCTGTGACATCCTACAAAGAGTTCACAATGGCAAACTGAGTCATTAGCTTGAAACAAAGCACCATCTTGAAAAAAAAAAATGTAAAATTCTTATGTATGCATTAAGCTCTAAATTGCTTCTTTGCCGAAATTCAAACCACCTTAAAAGTAAATCTCAAGCTGTAAAAAAAACTTGAACCCAATGTACTAAATCTATATTTTAAAAAATACACTTGTCTCAATAACAATTCTTCTAAAATTGCTGTATCCAATAACTGAACCCAGAAGGCACAGTGGGAAAATGGCACAAGATTCCCACATCCTTTATTGGAGAAATAAAGTATATTTCTGGCTCTTGGGACAAATTTGAAGTTTACAAATCGCTAGCACTCAAATGGGCAACCAAATTCTCTGGTAAGGTATTCTCAACATATTGTTCTTGTGTTTGAGTAGCAATTTGCTTTGGAAACACCTATAGTGATATATTTTTAGCATTTAGCTCTGTAAAGATTGAAAGGCCAGGGTGAGTATTGTAGCACAGTGGTTAAACCAAAGCTTAGAATGCCTGCATTCCAAATAGAAGTGCCTCGTTCAAGTCCTGGCTCATTCAGCTTCCTGTTAATATGCATCCTGAGAGGCAGTAGCTGATGGCTCAAGTACATGCTAGCCATGTGGAAACCCAAACTAAATTCTGGGCTCCTAGCTTCAGTCTGGTCCAGCCTCAGCTGAGGCAGGCATTTGGGAAGTGAATCAGTGGGTAGAAGATACCTCTCTCTATCAGCCTTTCAAATAAATAAAAATAAACATAAAAACTTTAAAAAATTATATTGTATTTAAAAAACTCACAGGTGCCTGGGGCTGGTGCTGTGGCACAATAGGTTAATCCTTCCCCTGGGTACCGGCATCCCATAGGCACACTGGTTCTAGTCCTGGCTGTACCTCTTCAGATCCAGTTCTCTACTATGGCCTGGGAAAGCAGTGGAAGATGGCTCAAGTGCTTGGGCCCCAGCACCCACATGGGAGACCTGGAAGAAACTCCTGGCTCCTGGTTTCAGAATGACTCAGCTCTGGCCGTTGCGGCTACTTGGGGTGTGAACCAGTAAATGGAAAACCTTTCTCTCTCTGTCTCTCCCTCTCACTGTCTGTAACTCTACTTCCCAAATAAATAAATAAAATTTCAAAACAAAACAAAAAACCCAAAACCTCATAGGTCCCAAATAAGAGCTCAATTATAAACCAATAAGATTTGCTTTAATAACACTAAATAAATTTTCAGCCATAATGAGACTAGTTTCCCTCCCACATATTTCTTCAGCCCTTGAGTAGCTTAATATTCAAAATGAAATCTGAGTTCCTTTCCTATAGCTTCCTTCTCCAGCAAGTTTCTTTTACAGCTTCAGAGAAAGTGAAATAAGAAAGCATAAAAGGTTAGAAAGCTGATTAAACTTGAGGGCATTCTCCGAGCTTAGTCTGTTTCATGGGATGTCCTTCCTCCAGGCAATTTGGTAGGGAAGATGGAAAGCTGTATGGATCGGTATTGTATATGTCATGATACAAAATGAACACCATACATAAAACCATACAGAAGAAAAAATAATCTCTTACCCTCCCATCACATGTAGTCAGGGACATTTAAGCATCTCTGTATATTCCTTCCAGTTTTGCTACACTTGCACATACTTTTAAGAGGTGCAAATTTGCTGGAATATGCCAACTATCACCAAATGGTAAATGTCCTGCCCAAAACAACTGCCAACGCTATCTGCAGGCCAGATTTTTTTAAGAGAAAATTCAATTTGAATTTGAATGCCTCTAGGTAAGTTTTAATTTCCCCATAGGTCTAATTACTCTTTATAGCTTCACATGAAGTTGTTTGAAAAGCTTAGGTACCTGGGCTGTAAATGTATCTGAGTTTGTAACTCATATAAAGTGTTCAGATAACCAAATGCCTGAATGAAACTGAATAAAGCACTTTAAAAAATGTACCTATTCTTTCTACCTAAGTCAAACTATACAAAAAGATTCAGGATCAAGATTTCTTTCCAAGCTCTTATATAGCTTGGAGTCATATGCAAAACAGATAAATTATCCCTACCCCACCCTCAATTTCTCAAGTCAAGTAAACAAGGACTCAGGAAGCCCAAATCAAGAAAACCGCTCATTTTGCAGATACGTTTGAATAAGGAGAACTAAATAAAGCAATTCCAAGTGATAGGAGTGAAGTGGTATCAATATCGCTTGGAAGCTACACAGACAATGATAAAGAAGCTGTGTCTGCCTGCTTGTTGGGCTACAGGATGCTGTGGAATGCTCACAGCAAGCAGAAGATGGAGCAGGAGCCTAACAGAACACCTTACAGGGATTACCTACTCAGTAAACTCTTGGGGGCTGGCACTGTGGTACAGCAGATTAAGCTGCCAGCATCCCAGGTTCGTATCAACTGCTCCACTTCTGATCCAGCTCCCTGCTTATGCCCATGGGAAAGCAGGGGAACATGGCCCAAGTGCTTGGGCCCCTGCCACCCATGTGGGAGACCCAGATGGAGCTCCAGGCACCTGGTTTCGGCCTAAACCAGCCCTTGCCATGGCAGCCATTTGAGGATGAACTAGTGGATCTCTCATCTTCTCCCCTCTCTGTCACTCTGCCTTTCAAATAAGTTAAAAACAAAAACCTGGGAATAATAACAATTAGAAGTAATTTCATGAAAGGATATCTGAAAAAGGTAGAAGGAAGTACATGGTAATGTCTTGTCTAGTCAGTGGAAAGATCCAGAAAGCCAATTGATAAGTAGAGTAACAACACAGAGTAAGGGCAGCAGGTGTACTGGGCGATCATTTGTCAAATATTTTTGTAATGGCAGTGGGCTGAGTAGATCATGTTAAAATTTACATAAGACACTTAAAATTGAGTAGCAGGGGCCTGTGTTGTGGCACAGTGGGTAAGGCCGCTGCCTGTAGCACCAGCATCCCATATGAGCACCGTATTAGCCTCCTGCTAACGTGCCTGGGAAAGCAGTGACGGATGGCCTGTAGGCTTGGGCCCTTGTACCTATGTGGCATACCCCAGAAAAAGCTCTTGGCTCCTGGTTTCTGTAGCCATTGGGAAAGTAAACCAATGGATGGAAGACCTCTCTCTCTGTCTCTCCCTCTCTCTCTCCCTGCCTTTCAAATAAATAAAACAAATCTCCTTTTAAGAAGTGGATAGCAAGTACTACTTAAGTTTGATGATTTCTCATTTTTTTTAAGCTTGTGGGAAAAATTCTTCTGTGCTTCACTCATTCAACAAGTTTGCATTTTTCTTGAGTTATGCACTTTTCCCAGCATGGTTTCCCCAGCACACAGTAGGAAATACCCTGATGCTTGTGGTAAAATGCAACAAGCTTTTGTGTTAACAAATGGCACCAAAAATGCTTGAATTTCCTATCATCTACTCAGCTACACTGTGTAATTTCCCTTATATTTTTAAACCATTTCCCATCGCTCTTACAGTTTATTTGTTAAAATAACATAGCATTTTATCAGTGTACAAATTATATTATCTGAAACTGCCTGATTAGATTATAAAGATAAATATTTTATTTAGATTGTACTCTACTCACTGAGATTATGATCTTTATCAAAAGGCCTAACTACTGAGCAGAGTTTTTGAGTTTTCTTTTTTTTAAATTACAATCCTATTGGTTTTATTATTATTACTATCATTATTCTTAAAAAATGGCTCTGAAAATGGTTCTGCCCAATACACTTTAAAAATAAAATAAAATCAATAGGTATCCCTAATGAGAGAACATCCACTTGGACAATGCTACCCAGAAACACGAACGGGCAGGGTTTCAAAGCACTAGTCTAATCATTAACTTATCCCCTGCATACACAGTGACTCATTTTCATGTGTAGTGTAGAGCATTTTAAATTTCATTTGAAATTAAAAAGCAGTTTCCTATTGACTAACATGAATACTATCCCGAGACTATGGTGAAATACCAAGTCTGTTTACACCATGATTCAACAAGAACTGAAAGGTAGTGTTTCAATTCCTTAGCCAGCCAGCCTCCCTACCTATTGGCTCTAGACTCCTATTAAAACTGAGAACAAACTGATGAAAAAAATATTAATGGAGAGAAACTTCCCTTGTCTAATCCTAATTATTATGTTTCCAGAAATTAAATGATGATTTAAAAGTTTCCCCACCAGTTTCTCCAAGTTGGCAGAATTGAAGAATAAAAAGTTTTCTAAGCCAAATGTGCAAACCATATATTATACCCCACTGCCCACTTACATAATAATTTATTCAACTTATTTCCCGACTGAATGCTGTTTCATCCACTTTCATTTGCAAGCAAGTATCAACCCGTGCAACAGCAAACCACAGTAAGTCCACATTGTATCTTGCTCACTCTCAGAAGCAAGCTGACCATCTGTCAGCCTAAGTAGCCACTCTCCAGCCATAAAGCTTAAATGCTATCGCAAGCTTTTCTAATTAAGTGGGACAGCCCAGCAAGATGCCTAAGGAGATGAACCTAAAGAATAGTAAAAGACTGAGGTTGGTGTTGGCATCCCACATCAGCGCTGGTTTGAGACCCAGCTGTTCCATTTCCAATCCAGCTCCCTGCTGATGTCCCTGGGAAACCAGCAGGAGATGGCCCAAGTTCTTGGGTCCCTGAACCCACCTGGGGGACCCAGAAGAAGGCTCCTGGCTCCTGGTTCTGCCTGGCTCAGCCCCAGCTGTTGAGGCCATTTAGGGAGTGAACCAGCAGATGGAAGATCTCTCTCATTCTCTCTCTTTGCCCTTACTTCTTTCTCTCCCTCTCTCCTCCCAATTTGCTCTGTAACTCTCCCTTTCAAATAAAAAACAAATAAAATATTTTAAAAAAAGAATAGTGAAATAATGTAGTAACACAAGGTCCAATCCCTAGCTTTCTTATGATCTGTGAAAGTACAAAACCTTTTTTCTTCTGTTCTATGCAAAGAAAGCCCTGCTGCACCATTGTGTGCCCCAAGCATTGGACCGCCATTGTCTGGAATCCTGTATGTAAGCTATCCTAATAAACTCTTCGTGGTTCTACGGAGCTTCCCTCTTCATTTTTTGGTTTCAAGATTCCTCAAGAGTTTGAGGACCGTTACATGCTTCCTCCACTGCCAGGTACAAATGCTTACCATGAGTCAAACAAGAAGCGGATGATGACAGGAGATTATGTACATGGAAACAACTTCCTTGAGTACCTCGATTTTTGTGAAACATTTCCATAGGTAATTTGATCTTGGGGCAAAGAACTTTTGAAAGGCTTTGACAGAATAACTGTCAAAGGTCAGCAAAGTCACAAACTCATCAATTAGCAAACCAAGAATTCTACTCAGGTTGAACACATCTACCACATACAGCTTACATTTTTTTTTTTTTTTTTGACAGGCAGAGTTAGACAGTGAGAGAGAGATACAGAAAGAAAGGTCTTCTTTCCGTTGGTTCACCCCTCAAATGGCCACTACAGCTGGCGCTGCACTGATCCGAAGCCAGGGGCCAGGGGCTTCTCCTGGTCTCCAATGCGGGTGCAGGGCCCAAGGACCTGGGCCATCCTCCACTGCCTTCCCGGGCCACAGCAGAGAGCTGGCCTGGAAGAGGAGCAACCGGGACAGAATCCGGCGCCCCAACCGAGCCTAGAACCCAGGGTGCTGACGCTGCAGTCGGAGGATTAGCCTAGTGAGCCGTGGCGCTGGCTACAGCTTACACTTTTTAAAATTCACATATTGTTAAGATTTTTCAAAAACAATACATAATTAATGGGGATGACATGGACTGCTGATCACCAAAGGCCAGCATGCATAGAGTAGCTCCACCAGCTGAATATCAGACCAGCCAAGCCAGTGGGATAGAGACAACTTTTCCTCTCCATATCTCCTATTCTTTGTTTTCATATTAGCCTATTACATTTATCTTCCTGTACATAGGACACTTATTAAAGACTCAGGGTGAGTAACAAATATATAACCTACAGTACTTTGAAATAAATATCACATTGAAAATATTCAGGGGCCAGTGCTGTAGTGCAGCGGGTTAAAGCCCGGTCTGGAGTGCCTGCATCCCATATGGGCACCAGTTCAAGTCCCGGATGCTCCACTTCCAATCCAGCTCTTTGCTATGACCTGAGAAAGCAGCAGAAGATGGCCCAAGTGCTTGGGCCCCTGCACCTGCATGGGAGACCTGGAAAAAGTTTCTGGCTCCTGGCTTCCGATCAGCTCAGCTCTGGCTGTTGTGGTCATTTGGGGAGTAAACCAGTGGAATGGAAGACCCCTCTCTCTCTCTCTGTAATTGTGTCTTTTGAATAAATTTAAAAAAAAAAAATTAAGAAAAAAAAATTCACAAAATTGAAAACTGAGTTTCATGGGTTAAAAAAGAGTCCTTAAGAAACAAATTGTTTGAAGTTATTATTCTATTAACCATGGTCTGCAGATAGAACACTAGATCATGGTCAAAAACCAAAACTCACATGAGAAATTACAACAGTCTTAGAAGTTATGCCTGTGTTGCTGCTTTGTCTTTTGCCATCTTTAACAGATTCATTCTCCACTTTCCCACAAATCTCTGCCAATGGTCAAGCCTTACCAGATGTTCCAAAGGCCATAAACTCTTTCCCACAAGAAAGTCTGTTTTTATTTAGACCCTATTTTATGTATAATGAGAAACAGCTAGTTTCAGACTTGTGGGTTCAGTTTACTTGAATCATTTAATACTCATTCTACAGGAAAATTTTCAACTCTTTCAGAACACACAGGATGGACTAGATTTTTTTCTGAACTATTTTAATGTTCAGTGCATCTGTAATTGGAAGCTATGTTTATGCAAATGATAAGGACAAAAGTTCCTTCTTAGTAAGGAAAACGTGCTCAACAGGCTGGGTTACCTACCTTTTACTTTAATTAGTCTAAGAAGTAACTCCTAAGCTCTCCATTTCTTTTGTCTTAGTTTAGTCAAATAAGCTATTCATATTAATATATTTAGTGCACTGTATTTCTTCAATGAGTCATTGAGGTCAATCACTTAGATGCAATGACAAGGACAATATGAACTCCAAGAAAACAAAAATGTAAAGTCTCTCTACCATTCCTACATATTCAGCACAAAGTATATATTCAATGACTAAGGCAACATTTAAGAATGAAGGCGTAGTAGTTAAAAAAAATAAAAACGAAGAATGTAACCATACTTACCAAAACCTAGGTTTAAATATAATGGATTATATACATTCAAATATAGATGGGTATTTTTTAATTACTGAAATCATTTTTAAAGAGAGTGGCAAAAGTATACCATTTAACTTCTCTTAAGAGCAGTGTCCACTGTGGTTATCCTTATAATTTAAAGTTAAAATTCTGAGAGACTCCTGACCAGAGGAGGCATCAGATATCAAGTCATGGTTAACACAAATGTACTTTCCAACAAAACTAACCTTAAAGAAGGCAAACCATTTGTAGTCTTTCAACACAATCTCAAAGCCTTGGTTGTAAATGATGGTGAAATGGCCAGAATTCCCAAGGTCATCGTATGCTGTATCCAACTTCTTAAGGTGTACTACTACTTTTTTTTCTGGTGGTCCTAAAGAAAGGGAAATGCAAAACAAAGGAAAATTATTTGAATATCAATGAGCAGAAAAATTTTCTCAAGGATTTCCATTATTTGATCTGGTTGTTTTCCTTTTGTGCTACTACATTTGGTAACACAGCCTGGGTATGAAGAAATCTGTCTCTCACTCGTCACCTCTGTACAGTTCCCGATGGTTCCCAGAGATAGAGAAACACCATGTATCCCAGAAAGCAGGAACACTCCAGGAAGTATAGCTCCTACTTTTGCATCGCATCCAAACATGGACAAACATGTTCAACCGAGGAATGGGATGCACTCAAAATTATAAACAGAATTTAGAAGGCGAAATGCTAGTCAAAGAGTGAAAAACATGAGGAAACGTATGACAAAGAGATAAACAGGCTATCTATAAGATCATAAGGAGGATAATGTGTTAAGTCCATGAGAAGAAGTGGTGTCCTGTCCCCTTCACGGCTGTGCAGTTTCAAACTTTGCAATCTGGATCCTTCCTCCAATTTTTCAGCAAACCCCAGGTTCTTATCCTCTAAGACTAATTTTTGCTGACAGGAATTATACCATGAAGCTCCAGAAGATGAGGGCTGGGATGTGTGGACGTCTCCAATTTCAAAGGCGGCTCTATAAGCAGAGGCTGCCTGAAAAGGTTTCAGTTGTATGTATCCATCTGCAGATTTCTCCCTGGAGACAGTTTTTCCATGGCACCCATTAATTCTCTGACCCGGGAGATTTCAGCACAGTGCAAATCCGGATGTCCCTTCTGCCCAACCTCAACGTTTAAAACTACCAATGGTTATAATGCCCAGGATTACAAAACACCATGCAGTCATGTGGAGTTAAGACTGCTAAATCAGCCTTTCTTATTTGTTCTGTTGACAAGGAAGTTACAGCTGGGAGCCCTACTCATTCTGTACAAGTCACAGGCTGGAAGGGTTTGGGCAGACTAAGTGTGATTTTTCTGACTTGCAGTTACATTTTTCTCTTCTTCACCAGATTTTTTGTCCTAGAGATAGCTATGCTAGCTGAAGGGATGTGGCTCAGACACAAGATTTATTAAATCATCTTGGAGCCAGGTATTGCACTTGGCTCAGGGTAAATATAGTTACTGAGTAGAGAGGGTTTTTTTTTTTTTTTTTGGTTTGTTTTGTTTTCTTTTTTAAGATTGTGTATATTCTTACAATACATATAACAGTGCAGAGTGGCATCCCAAATTTTCTAGGACTTGCAGCATTAACTTACACCCAAATCAAAACCTCTGAGGCCAAGGCCCAGTGTACCCTGGAAGTGAATTTCTGGCTTCTGAATCCCTGAAGCATTTCTCTCTTTTGTGCTGTGCACACTTTTTTATTATTATTTATAATTATTTGCATCGTGTCTCACCTATCAGACATGAAATCTGTCACCCTCTTTGCACCTACTCTGCCCCTCCCCCACCACCAGCAGGAGCCTTGTACACAGGGGTATTCACTATTTCTTATTACGGAATTGAATTTAATACAAAACATCACAGCCTTCTTTCATATTAAAAAAAAAAAAATCACTGGAACTTAAGGATCCTTTCCCGCAAACTCACGGAAGGAGAAAAGACTTGCTGTGTTGAGCATTTTTTGTCTTCACTACTACAATTTCAAAAACTACCCGATTGGACCGGGGAGTCAAAAGACCGCAGGTCTGAAACAACCCAATCCAACCCAAAAAGTACAAAAAGTAAGAGGGAAAAAAAGTTTTGGAAAAAGCGTGTAAGCTCCAGGAAAAGAAAGTGTGAGGCTGAAAGTTCTCGGGCCAACTTTCATTTGGCGGCCCTGGCACAGGAGAACGTAGCCAAGGGACTGACCGGTGTCCTTCGCAGACGTCCGCGACCGCGCACGAGCACCCGGGTCGGGGTGGAGTGGGGGTGCGGGAGCCACCGCGAGGGCTCAGCGGCCATCAAGCGGCGACCCGGAGGAGTCCCAGGCCGGCGCGGGAAAGCAAGTGGGTCTAGGGGCACCGGCAGCTTACCCATGACCGAGCAGTTGATGTCGCGCTGCGAACCACTAGGGCCCACTTGGAAGACCCAGGTGCCTAACAGGTCGGGGTAAGTGCAGTTGGCAGGCGTGTCGCAGAGCACGGTGCAGACCCCGGAAAGGAACAGCAAGAGAGCGGCGAGCGGCAGACTGGACACGGGACCCATGGTGGCGAGGGCCTGCACAGGAGCTGGGACGCCAACAGGCACCGGAGCGCCCAGAGTACGCAGAAACACAGCCTGGGCCGCGCGCGCCTAGAAATAGCCTGGGGTCCGGAAACCCGCGGCCCGGAGGGGCGGGGCTACGGCGCAGTTTGGGGGTGGGGATGGGGTTGGGCTCCGGGCGCAGTCCCGCCCCCCAGGTGGGGGCTGAAGTGCTCGCCCTGCCCTAGCCTGGCTGCGGCTTGACCCTGAACTCCTGGAGAGCCCGGGAACCCTATTCAGCAGCTAAGGGAGGCTACACCAGGGTAACCAGAATAAGAATTGAAGAGGGCCGCGAAGGGACCGTGCAGACACAGACGTTGCTCCTTCTGCGGGGAGAGAGAGAGAGAAAGAGGGAGGGAGAGAGAGAGAGGTAGAAGTCTAACAACTGAAGCTCACTTCGGCTGCTTTTATTATTCCATTGGTCTTCTCGGGATCAATTGCCTCATAACCGATGCTTGGCTTTATTTCCATTAAGAAAGTGTGCTTACTCACCCCCAACCACTTTGAGGATTTCTCTTCCTTCCTTTCCCAACTCTACCTTTTTATTTGCTTGGCTTTGTTTGGTTCTCTGATTTGCCTGTTTGTCCACAAGAGAATTTGTGCAAACTTTCAGTCGTGGGGTACCTATTAATTTTGCATTTCACCCCTCCCCCTGCCTCTGGAACTTTATGGGATTTTTTTTTAACTTTATGGGATTTAGTTATGGAGAGAAATAACCTGTCAGAGATAATATTGCTCAACCACTTTAGTCTGACAGATGAAAAGCAGGAGGTCCAGACAGGAAGTAGCTTGCCCAGGCAGACAAATGGGACCGATGATGGCAGAAGGCTGTCTGTGGGGTGGTAACAGTGTGCCAATCCAGTGCTCCACAAATATGAGGCAGCACCATTTCCAGGTGCTGCATGCTCGGTTTAGGGTCATCTTGTGATAGCTTATGAGCTTTCCTGTCTGTCCTTGGTAGTTGGAGCAGCTTTCTTCACCCAGACTTACTAGGTGTCAGGCCCAGTGACATCATGATGAACAAGACACTTGATGTAGCCTGGTCCTCTTAGGCACATGTGTTTTTGCCCCATCCAACTGGCCAGAAATAAATATTTATATGTCCACCTTTTGTACCAGAATATAAGCATTCAAAGGGAGCAAGTCTAACTTACTCATTTTTATTTTCTTGGATTCTGGCTTTCAAACACTCAGAAAAGTGTCCTTGAATGTTAAAGTATACTTCATATCCTTATCTTGGTTTCTAAGCCTGAAAGTCAATCTCAGTGTGAAAAATAGAATTGCCCTTGAAAGCTCAGTGATGAAAAGACTCTCCAATGGGCGCACAAACTACAGAGCCATTTTTTTTAGTCCATTTTTTGGATTCAAAATTGCCATCATAAAAATTAGGCTAACACACTGACTGTTAAACATACACCAACAGAGTAGCATTGCTTTCCTAAACCTCTTGTAAAGTATGTCACTGGTTGTTAAAACACTACCATTTTTATTGGGTCATTATTATTGTAGGGTCAAATAAGCTAGACATTTCTTTGATAGGGAGAATCAAAGTAGCACACTTAGTTATGAAGAGTTTAAAATGGTCTTTATTCAACGAATGGTAAGTACAAGGGGATCTTGGAGACCTCTTAGGCTACTGGATTCATTTGAATATGGTGTGGAGAACTGAGAGCGGAATCACTTGCTGAATGTCATATTATCACTTATTAAGAGTCATGAGTTAACCTCCTGTGCCTTGATTTTTGGTTTAGTGTATTTCATGAACTTTTTTTTTAACATTTTACTTATTTATTTGACAGGTAGAGTTATAGACAGTGAGAGAGAGAGAGAGACAAAGAGAAAGGTTTTCCTTCCGTTGGTTCACCCCCCAAATGGCCACTACGGCCAGAGCTGCGCCCATCTGAAGCCAGGAGCCAGGTGATTCTTCCTGGTCTCCCATGTGGGTGAAGGGGCCCAAGCACCTGGGCCATCCTCCACTGTCTTCCCAGGCCACAGCAGAGAGCTGGACTGGAAGAGGAGCAACTGGGACTAGAACCCGGCACCCATTTGGGATGCCGGCGCCACAGGCAGAGGATTAACCAAATGAGGCACGGTGCCGGCCCCTCTTTTTTTTTCTTAAGATTTATTTTATTTGAAAGTCAGAGTTACACACAGAGAGGAGGGGAGGCAGAGAGACAGAGAGAGGTCTTCCATCCAATGGTTCACTCCCCAGTTGGCCGCAATGGCTGGAGTGGCACCAATCCGAAGCTAGGAGCCAAGAGTTTCTTCTAGGTCTCCCATGTGGGTGCAGGGGCCCAAGGACTTGGGCCATCTTCTACTGCTCTCCTGGGCCACAGCAGAGAGCTGGATTGGAAGTGGAGCAGCCGGGACTTGAACAGGCGCCCGTATGGGATGCCGGCACTGCAGTCAGGGGCTTTACCTGCTACGCCACAGTGCTGGCCTCAGATCTGTTTTCAATTAACTTTATACACATACGGTTAACTCTATACTAAGTAAAGAGTTCAACAAATAGTATATAAAAAACTGTTTCTCAACAGTAGAGACAAGGGCTGTTCAAAGTCATCACATCTCAAAGTGTCAATTTCACTTCTATACATTACCTTTTAGGAGCTCTTTTAGTTATCACAGATCGGGGAGAACATATGGTATTTGTCCTTTGGAGACTGGCTTATTTCACTAACTATGATGTTTTCCAAATCTCAGAGAGAGAGAGAGAGAGAGAGAGAGAGAGAGAGGAGAGGAGAGAGAGATGGACGACCTTGAGAGTGCCACTGTTTGAAGTCTGACTCTGACACTCACCAGCTCTTTATTATTGAGGAAGTTATTGTACTTCTTTTCATGGCTTAGTTTTCTCATCTATAAAATGTGCATACTTATCTTCCCCATGACTACCTTATTTTGTTTTAAGAAGACTAAATGAATTCATACAGTCCTCTGTGGAGATCTCACTGCATTGATTCTTATTTATATTAGAAAACTTTTCCAAATTAATTAGAGATTTTAAATCTTGTTCATTGAAATTCTTTTTTTTTTAAAAAAATTATTTGAAAGGCTGAGTTACAGGCAGAGAGAGAGAGAGAGAGAGAGAGAGAAAGTCTTCCATCCACTTGTTCACTCCCTAAATAGCCACAATGGCTGGATCTGGGCCTTATCTGAAGCTAGATACCAGGAGTTTCATCCAGGTCTACCATGCAGGTTCAGTGGCCCAAGGACTTGAGCCATCTTCCACTGCTTTCCCAGGCCATAAGCAGAGAGCTGGATCAGAAGTGGAACAGCCAGGACTCAAACCAGCGCCAATATGGGATGCCTGCACTACAGGCGGTGGCTTTACCTGCTACGCCACAGCACCATTCCATGTTCATTGTAATTCTAACATGCTGAGTAATTCCTGGCACATAGTAAGTGTTCAAGTACTTATTGAATAATATGATGGGTATAAATTTATATTTCATGGTAGTTGGCAAAAATCATTATGATTTCCATGTTTTTCGCCTTGGGGATAAATCTGAAAATCACTGTACAGGTATGCACATCTAAACAAAGATTTTAGAAATAGAGGAAGAACTTGACATATCAACATTGTATGATGGCATTTGGTATTGTGTATAGTTATGACATTGGAGGCAACAATAGTGACAATAGTTAATAATAATACTTTTAATTATCTAGCACTTTACATTTTAAAGATAGCAAACATATTATCCCACTTCATTATTACACACATGTATGAGAAACATTGTCTCATTTACTTTATATGCCGGATAAAACTGAGGCTCAAAGAAGTTATTAGGTAGTAAAGCCTGTGAAAGAAAAAGTGAGATTGGAAGAGGATTAGGAAGAAAATGCCCTGGATGACATCATAGGTGCAACACCTGTGAGAAGAACGAAAAGAGAACTGCAGAGAAGCAGATTCGGAAATGTAACTCTGAAGGGCAGGTGCTGTGATTCAGAGTTAAGTTGCCACTTGGGACTTCAGCATCCCATATCAGAGTGCCAGGAATCCAGTCCTGCTATGCTTCCAATCCACTTCCTGTTAATTTGCATGCTGGGAGGCAGCACAGGATGGCCCAAGTACCTGGATTACTGCCTCCTACCTGAGAGATCCAGATGAAGTTTCTGGCTCCTGATTTCAGCCTGGCTCAGCCCTGGATACTGAGGGCATTTGGGGAATGAAACAAGGGATGGAAGATCTGTCTCTCCCTCTCTGTCACACTTAGGTATCCATAAGCCTTAAAAAGAAAAAAGAAGAAAGTGTAACATTGAGATTATTTGAGCCTGCCCAGCAGGGAACTCTGGTGCATGACTAAACAGTTCAAAGAGCAGCTTGTCTTGGGCAGAAATGGCTATCTGTGTTGTGCTTAGTCATTGGCCTCAACTGGAAAGCTGTCTGCAAACAGCACTCCTACAACAGGTGCTCTCTTGAAGAGAGGTGCTGGCACTGCACCTCCACAGCAATCACAGTAGGGAAACCACTGGCTGCAGCCAGCGATTTGTTCCCAAACAGAAAGAGGAAGCTGAAGCTTTTGTTCAGGTCTTTTAGTGTCTCAGGCTGCACTCCTGTTTCTGTCCTTCCGATCTGGAATCTAGGCAGATGTGAAGTTATCTTTCCTCTAGCCTCCTGTTCCTGTATTCACAGGTCATTACAATTATCTGATGGATTGTCTCTTCCACTAGCTCCTATACTCCTTGATGGTGAACTGTATTAATTTTGTACACTATGTCTTGTCATAGAGCCTGGCTGGTATTTACTCACTGATCTTCTTAACAAAACGGAATAAAGGAAGGGAGGAAGATAAGTGAGAAGGAAGGTAAAAGGACTGAATAATTAGATTTCTGTACATGAACATTCGGCTGATGAGAGCTTTTGATCCTCAAATCCTATAGGCTCCTTCTCTATTTGTTATCTTTCCACTTTGCCATCCTTTCTGCCTAAATAGTTCACCCAGTTTTTATTTCTTTTTTTCTAAATTTATTTATTTTATTTGACAGAGTTACATAGAGGGAGTGACAGAGGAAGAGAGAAAGAGAGATCTTCCACCTGCTGTTTCACTCCCCAGATGGCCGCAACAGCCAGGGCTGAGCCAGGCTGAAGTCAGGAGCCAGGAACTTCTTTTGGGTCTCTCTCATTGCTGTTAGGGGTCCAAACACACGGGTCATCTTCCATTCCTTTTCCCAGGTCATTAGTGGGGAACTATATTGGAAGTAGAGCAGCCAGGATATGAACTGGCACCCACTTGGGATGCAGGCGACCCAGATGGCAATTTTACCTGCTATGCCACAATGCAGATTGCCCAGTTTTCCAATGATTGCTCATTCTCAGGGTTTATGAAATTCCCAATGATGAATTTTTTACCTCATCAGAAAAGGGTTCCACTAACCATATGAGCAGAAGTTACCTTCTCTAGCTATTCCATTTCATTGCCCTCTTAATTTATACAGTTTTTGTGTGTAGTAAGTATCTGCCCCTCTGGAATATAAGATGTGTGTAGTGGTGCTTTGTCAGTTTTGATCATCACTGTATCCCCAGCACACACTAGGTCCTCACTAAATATTTATTGTATGCTGATTAAAATTACCTGTGTTTACTCTCCAGGTCTAAGAATCAGGCTTGAGGGCCGGTGCTGTTACATAGCAGGTAAAGCTGCCGCCTGCAGTGCAGGCATCCCATATGGGCACCAGTTCCAGTCCCAGCTGCTCCACTTCCCATCCAGCTCTCTGCTATGGCTAGGAAAGCAGTAGAAGTTGACCCAAATCCTTGTGCCTCTGCACCCACATGGGCAAACTGGAAGAAGTTCCTAGCTCCTGGCTTCAGATCAACCCAGCTCCAGCCGTTGTGGCCATTTGAAAAGCGAATCAGAGGATGGAAGACCTCTCTCTCTTTCTCTCACTCTCTTTCTCTGCCTCTGCCTCTCTGTAACTCTGCCTTTCAAATAAATAAATAAACCTTAAAAAGAAAAGAGGCTTGCTGTGAGCAAATTTTTAACTGGTAAACATTTATTTCAGTAGACATTAAGTTTTATATTTCTTACTTTAATTTGTTCACTTTCATCTAACACAAGGAACCAACTAGTGAGCCCCAGCAACAACAAGTACTTTTTAAAGATTTAATTATTTATTTGAAAGTCAAAGCTACAGATAGAGAGGGAGAGACAGAGAAAGAGAGAAGTCTTCTACCTGCTGGTTAACTCCCCAGATGGCTTCAATGGCCAGAGCTGGGCCAGGCTGAAGCCAGGAACCAGAAGCTTCTTCTGCAGTACGTTAATCCTCTGCCTGCAGTGTCAACATCCCATATGGATGCTGGTTCTAGTCCCAACTGCTCCTCTTCTAATCTAACTCTCTGCTATGGCCTGGGAAAGCAGTAAGATGGCCCAAGTTTTTGGGCCCCTGCAGATTGGCACAGCTCTGGCCGTTGCGACCATTTGGGGAGTGAACCAGCAGAAAGACCTTTCTCTCTGTCTTTTCCTCTTACTGTCTGTAACTCTGTCTCTCAAATATATAAAGAAAATCTAAAAAAAAAAAAAAAAAAAGAAAAGAAAAAGAAGAAGCTTCCTCCAGGTCTCCCACATGGGTGGTAAGGCCCTAAATACTTGAGCTATCTTTTGCATTTTTTGCATTGCAGGTAGCAGCTTTACCCACTATACCATAGTACCAGACCGAACAACAGGTAATCTTTTTTAAAGATTTATTTATTTATTTGGGAGATAGAGTTACAGACAGAGAGAGGGAGAGACAAAGAGAAAGGTCTTCCATCTACTGGTTTACTCCCCAAATGGCTCCAAAGGCTGGAGCTAGGCCAATCCAAAGCCAGGAGCCACAAGCTTCTGGGTTTCTGACACAGGTACAGGAGCCCAAGCATTGGGCCATCTTCTACTGCTTTCCCAGGCCATATTAGACAGCTGGGTGGGAAAATGAGCAGCCAGGACATGCACTGGCACCCATGTGGGATGCAGGCACTGCAGGTGGAGGTTTAGCCCAATACGTCACAGTGCTGGCCCAACAACAGGTATTTTAAGTGAACATACTAGTGTGAATTATTGGAAACTCTGGAAGCTGACCCTGGGCTACTTGGTAAATACTTGGAGTGCTACTCTTAAGTCAAGTGATAAACACACATTAGACAACAGGAAGGCTAAATCACGTATCAGCGTTTTATTCTCAAAGCTTTGTGCTTGGAGTTCACTTCCCTTTTTCCTATAGATTATTTCCATGAGGAAACATGAAGTCAAACGAGGTGAATTCTAAAACTGCAGAGCTATAGAAACTAAGCAGGAAGTAAACAAAACCAGATCAGCAGCTGGGCTGGCTTAAGGGTGGCAAGGTTGAGACTATTAGTTTCTCTAAGGTGAGAAAGTTCACTCCTTTCTCAAGAATCAGATATCACTCCCAAGTAATGAAAGAGAAATATTAAAGATGTCTTATTTGCACAGTCAGTGAGAAAGATGAAGCCAGTTTGTGCATTTCTCCCCTACTTTACACAACACTAGCACCCTATACCCCATGAAGAAAGAGAGAGAGAGAAATAACTTCAGTGCAGAGACTAAAAATGAAAGTGACAGAAGTTTGAGGGAATGAGACCTCAACTCTATCATCTTTATACCTACTTTTCTTGTCTTTGTCCTATTAATTTTTTTATTTTATTATGAGATATAACATTCTATAAATTTTACTTAACATATCAACTCTATTTTGGTATTAAGTCACAGTTTTTTTTTTCCTACTTTCCATTTTTCTCTTTTATTTCTTCCACACAGCCTGCCAAGCAAGATAACTACACATCCACTTCCTGGTGGGTACCCTTCAAATCTTTTACTGAAATTACTTAGCCATTAACAGCATACATCATAAAAAAGACAAGCAATATTTAAGGGCACAGATTCTGGAACTGAAACGCTGTGGTCTGAATCCTGACATTACCTCTTACTACCTGTGTGGCCTTAGGAAAGTTACTATTCTGATTCAACTTCCTAATCTGTAAAACCAGGATAACAATAATACCTACCCATGAGGTTGTAATGAGGCCTTGAATAAATTATTACATGAAATGCTTAGAAAAATACTGTCATACAGTAAGCGTTATGGGAGTACTATCAGCATTATTTTGATGTGCATATGTGTGGATTTTGTGGTTTATTTTCATGAAAAGGGAATATTCATAAACATTTCTCTTCAACTTAATTTCATTCTCAGTGAAATGCTTTCACTTTTGGAAACGCAGTATAGGGAGGCAGGCATTTGCTGTAGTAGTTGGGACACCATTGAGACACTTGCCTTCCACATCTAAGTGCCTGGGTTCAAGTCCCAGTTTTCTTCCCCATTGCAGTTTCCTGCTGTTGCATACTCTGGGAGCTGCAGGTGAAAGCCCAAGTGGTTGATCCTCTGCCACCCATGTGGGGGACCTTGATTGAGTTTCTGGCTCCAGGCTTTGGTCCCCCTTGTCATTGCAGGCATTTAGGTAGGATTCAACCAGCAGATGGGAGCTCCCTGTCTCTCTACCTCTCAATAATAAAATACAGATCTCTGTGCTTCCAGAAATTGAATTCACTTATGGGACATATTTACATGAGATTTAAAGTCTGTAACATCTATTTAACTGCTTTTTTATTCAATGGCATTTGAGTTAGTTCCAAGCGTGTTTGCCATGACAAACAATTTTGTAATAAGAATTCTTGAGTATATGAGTGTATCCTTCCTACAGATGCTTTATTTCTGTAGGAAAGTGACAGGACACAATTGTTGGATCCAATAGATATGCATAAGTGTCCAGAAGAGACTTAGCAAATCACATTTCTATCAACAATGCCAGACAGTCCTCCTCCATCCTCTGTTCCATCAAAAAAAAAATTTCCTTTCTTTGAGATGTTTTAAATCCTTAAATTGATTTAAATTTAAATATTTAAAATCAATTGAAATGTTTTATATAATTATCATTTAAGTATATTTTTTCATATTATGTCTCTGACCTACCTAAGGTCTAGTTCTTTTGTATGTTATGATATGGGAGGAGTTCAGTGGCCTTTTTATCTATCAATGATTTCAGCATTATTTATTAAATAAACCTTATTTTCACTCTAAGTTTAAGTTAAAAATCTGAATATATTCAATTCCAACAAACACTGAAGTCTTTTATTTTGTTTTGCTCTACTGAACTGCTTTTAAAGCAAATTCCCTTACTGATTTATTTTTTTATATTTTTCTCAGCTTTTCTCAGTTTTTAGCCTATATGAATTTTAGGATCATTCAAAATGTTTTCAAAATTCCTTGGTTTCTTCAAAGTTGTGCCTTTGCTATTCCCCTCCTCTTTGTTTTTATGTAATGAAAAATTAACAGGATCTAAATTTTGGATACTATTTCAAAATAACCAGCTTTCTCCATCTACATTCATCTACCCTAATGTTTTGCTTGTTTTCAACTAATCTCATCTCTTATTTTGTATTTTTTTATTCCTAATTTAACTCATCTTATGTTTCTTTTCCTCATTTAATTATGTTAGTATTTAGTGCCTTACATTCAGTCTTTTTCTTTAATAATAATTGGTATTTTAGGCTCTAATTTTTTCTTCTGAACAACCTGCATCTCACAAGTTATAATATGAAAATTGTTTGTTAGATAATTTAAGTAGTTTATAGTTTGTCTCATTTCCAATTTATCCCATGGGTTAATAGTCTATTTCTTTTTTTAAGTAGCTAAAGTTTGTATTATGATTGATTTTATTATTTATTAGATTATTTAAAAATTCTGACCTATAAAATCAGCATTAAAAAATTTTTTTAAAAGATTTTTATTTATTTGAAAGGTAGTGTTACAGATAGAGAGGAGAGACAAAAAGAAAGGTCTTCTATCTGCTGGTTCACTCTCCAAATGGCCATAATGGCTGGAGCTAAGCTAATCCCAAAGCCAGGAGCCAGGAGCTTCTTCTGGGTAACCCACTCGAGTATAGGGGCTTGAGAACTTGGGCCATCTTCTACTGCTTTCCCAGGCCACAGCAGAGAGCTGGATTGGAAGAGGGACCACAGGAGGAGGCTTAACCTACTGTGCCACAGCACTTGGCCCTCTAATGTTCTTTCCACAAATGTGACTGTGAAGTTATATTGTTCACATGGTATCATACAAATAAAGATCATCACACAAGTCTGAATGGATAAAATAATAAGCCACATGGTTTGGAAACTTTTACGAGCATGTTTAAAATTCCAGTAATTTTTTTTAATAAATAAATCTTCTGTTTTTAAGATTTATTTTATTTATTTGAAAGGCAAAATTTAGAGAGAGGAGAGACAGAGATAGAAGTTTCAGTCCACTAGTACACTCCCCAAATGGCTGCAATAAGTAGGGCTGGGCCAGGCTTCATCCAGGTCTCCCACGTGGGTGCAGGGCCCACTGCTTTCCCAGGCACAGTAGCAGAGAGCTGGATCAGAAGTGGAGCAGCCAAGATTCTAAACAGTGCCCTTATGGGATGCCAGCACTATAGGTAGCAACTTAACCTGTTGCACCACAATACCAGCCCAAGATTCCTGTAATCTTTGTCACATCTTATTAACATTTTTCTCCAAAATCACAGTTCTCTTTTTGCTGCAGAAATATTCTGTGGAATTAGCATGTGAACAGAATCAAAATCTTTGAATTTTATTTTATTTTTTAAAATTTTATTTGTTATACATGTTTCATGTCTTTTATATATATACTGATTTAGGAACATATTGATAGTTCCCACCCAACCCTCCCTCCTGCCCATGCTGAATTTTATTTTAAAAGATATTTATAAAGATCTTTCTGCACATAGATAATGTACTGGATCACTTGACTTGATTAATACAATTATATTTTGTTAATATTATGACTGGACAAGTTCCTTCAAATAAAATAATTTGAATGAATTTATCCACTCAATTGTGGGTATTTTTGGCGTTCTGACATATGGAATAATTAAATCATATAATTTAATGTGGATTAGAGTTAGACAGAATATGTTATTTAATGGAAACTGGGGCACAGAGAAGTTGAGCTACATTTAATTTAGTGCCAAGATTAGCTAACACCTACAGCATGCAAAGTAAGGGAGTCTGAATCACTGTTCTCCCAGCTTTACAGATTTTACACAGCTATGAATATCATGTGGTTGTTATAGAAAGGCTTGATAAAATAGCATTAATAACTATTAGCAGTAACAATAATAGAAATTATTTAAAAGTAAAAACATAGGGGTTTTGGGAGATGATTCTTTGTAGCATTTCTACATAACTTGGGGTAGACTCTCTTTTTTTTTTTTTTTTTTGGACAGGCAGAGTGGACAGTGAGAGAGAGAGACAGAGAGAAAGGTCTTCCTTTTGCCGTTGGTTCACCCTCCAATGGCCGCCGCGGTAGCGCGCTGCGGCCGGCGCACCGCGCTGTTCCGATGGCAGGAGCCAGGTGCTTCTCCTGGTCTCCCATGGGGTGCAGGGCCCAAGCACTTGGGCCATCCTCCACTGCACTCCCTGGCCACAGCAGAGAGCTGGCCTGGAAGAGGAGCAACCGGGACAGGATCGGTGCCCCGACCGGGACTAGAACCCGGTGTGCCGGCGCCGCAAGGTGGAGGATTAGCCTAGTGAGCCGCGGCGCCGGCTGGGGTAGACTCTCTTAAAGAGGAGACAGACTCTTGGACACTGTAAGTAGAGTCTGCAGACAGGCCCAGGGACTGACTTGCTTGCTGGCCAGGAAGATAAAGATGAGATGGCTCCCTTTGCTTCCGGGAGACGTTCCCAGGTCATACTTTTCCAAAGTGGAGATGTACAGAAACTCCTTTATAGTACAGTACTGGATATCCTCCTCTGAGAAGTCTTGCATTGTAACGCAGAGCATGTGTGATTACCTGGTCCACGTCTACATTGCCCCTGCCTCTTTTTTAAATATTATGGGATATATATTACATGTTCTCATATTATGAGATCCATACACATTCTTGTACTAGTTATATGTATTTCTTGTTTGATATATATATATATATATATATATATATATATATATATATATATAAAGAGAGAGAGAGAGATTCCCAATGCTCACCATTGCCAGGGATTGGGTCAGGGTGAACCTGTGAGCTAGGAACTCAATCTGGGTCTCCCATACGGGTGGCAGGAGCCCAACCAACTTGAGCCACTACTGGCTGCCTCCGATGGTGTATATTGGCAGGAAGCTGGAAACAGGAGGCTGGACTCAAGCCCAGATACTCTTGATGCGGATGTGGACATCTCAACCAGCATCTTACTACTAGGCACAATACCTGCCCTGAGATTATGACTTCCCATAAAAAGATGCTTTCCAAGAGCTTGAATCAGTTACAGCTTTATGAGCCATGTTGCAAGGTATTTTCATAACCACTTTCTTTTTTTAAATAAGCATTTTTTTAAAGATTTATTTATTAATTTGGTTCTCTCCCTAAATGCTGCAGTGGCTACAGCTAGGCCAATCTGAAGCCAGGAGCCAGGGCTTCCACCAAGCCATTAGCAGGGTGCTGGTTAGGAAGTCGAACAGCTGGGACTTGAACCGGCACTCATATGGGATGCCGGTGCTGCAAACCATGGCTTTAACCCACTACACCACAGCACTGGCCCCACCACTATCTTTCATATATTCCCTGTAACTCATGGTTTCAGCTATCCTTAACTGTTCACACTTCCTAAAATTCCTGTGGGCTGTTTACACGTTTCTTCTCTCTACTTGGTTGGCATATACCACTTTTTTCTGGCAAATCTCAACCAAAATATCACTTTCTCAGAGAGTTATCCCCTGACATCCTAAACTGTAATATGTAATCATTACACCTGATACTTCCCTATGTGATATTCATCCCACACGTAGCTGACGTTTTGATGCCCGGCTTAAATTTCAGCTCTTCAAGAGCTAGAATCTCATTTGCCGTTTTAATCCCTGAATCCCTGGTGCTAGTACAGAGCTTGACAAGCAGTAAGTACAGATGCAGTTCTCTTGAATTAGCAAATAGTTCTTGAATGGATGGAACTTTTCCTATCCTTTTAACAATCTAGTGAGATCCACAGGGCAATTACTCCTGATTCGACAAGTAAGAAATCACAGAGATTGTTTGAATCATTCTCCTCAAGTTTATAACCCAGGTTTCTTGTCTCCAATCAGATATTTTTCCAATACAACATTTCAGAAACTTCTGAATATTTTTGTCATTTAAAAATGATGTATTGTCACACAAGCTGAATTTTCAGGAAGAGTCATAAAAATTTGTTAAATATATCATTGGCTCTATGTCTGTAGAGATGTATCATGATACCTCTGAATCAATAATTTCCCCATTAATAGATTCAATTTAGCCCAATCAGGAATTATAACCACAGAGGGAATAATTTGTCTTCCTGTACTTCTAGGAGCCAGGTTGAACTTAACTTTGTTCAGGAAATTAGACCGCCCTCTCAGCCTGACTTGCAGACATGCAGGAATCATACTCAGATAATTTTATCATTAGCTCTTGCAGTTCTGCAAAAGGTCTGTAGGCTACAAATTTTAAGTTTTCCAATGAGTAATCAATAAAGACAAAGCAATAAAGAATAGTAATTTCTATTTTTTTCTCTTTGTTCAGTTCAAATCAACTAGAAAGTTTAATTGTGTAATGTTTCTATGTCCATTTATGAGAAGAGGAAAATGATAATTTTATAGAAAACATTTCTTTTTAAATGCAACTCTCAGGCTTTTCCACATTGTAGTCTAATGAAATAATGAAACTCCTCAGATTTAATATACTGTCCAGTCTATATCACAGAAATGCAAAATACAAGCAAATGTTCCTGTCAGTGTATGCCAAGAGTAGCCTTAATGCAGTCAGGTGGTCCTAAGTACTCAAGAGCTTTGGAGGTTGTCAATTCCAGTTTCTTGATTATTGTCACAGTGCAGGGAGGGTCTTCGTCTCAAGCAGGAGGAACAGATCTCTGATTTCACACAAGGTTCTGCAGGTGGAAGCTAGTATTGGCTATGACTAAGGAATGGCTAAAGTAAAAGTCATTCATTAAATTTTGAACACAAAATATTCTCTTTATTGCTTCCATCCTATCACTGTCTCTTTTTTGGTCCTTACTCTGATTCTCCTAAGTTTTCTCATGAACCTCCTCTTTAAAAATTAGTCCATTAAATTTTGTTGACTGTTCAGCTGTCTTCGACTCCTTCTCCCTCAGTTTCCCCACGAAAAATATAAGTATTCTTTGGGTCATTTTCTCTTGTAATTTAAATTTTCATATATTTGGTGATGGGTAATGAAAATCATACTCAGCCAGTATTTAAGGTAACCTGAACACCTTCTAAGTATCCTCATTGCTTGCTTATGTTTTGTACAAAGTAGTTGCTCTATAAATCTCCATTGAGTGATTGAATGACTTTTTTTTTTTTAAGATTTTTATTTATTTATTTGACAGGTAGAATTACAGACAGTGAGAGAGAGAGACAGAGAGAAAGGTCTTCCTTCCATTGGTTCACTCCCCAAATGGCCGCAATGGATGGAGCTGCACCGATCTGAAGCCAGGTGCTTATTCCTGGTCTCCCACGTGGGTGCAGGGGCCCAAGCACCTGGACCATCCTCCACTGCTTTCTCAGGCCACAGCAGAGAGCTGGACTGGAAGAGGAGCAACCTGGACTAGAACCAGCGCCCATATGGGATGCTGGCACCACAGCCGGAGGATTAACCCAGTGTGCCATGGTGCCAGTCCAGATTGAATGACTTTACCCTGAGTCCTACGTCAGTATTTCCATAGTATTAGTCAAGAGCTAAAAATACCAGCCATACTTTCATTTCCTCTTGCTTAATCGTTGGGACACTAGCACCATGTGGAAGAAATTTTTATTGAAAAAATGCATTTTTATTATTTATATATGGTCATTTACTCAGAATATCCAGGGTATCTTTTTAGTCTGTATATAAGTAAAGCAGTTTGATATATTGGAAAGAAATGGATATTGAGACAGAGACATTTTACACTTTGAGAATCAACCAAACTTTCTAGCTCAGTCACCTATAAACTACATGACATTTAACAAGATACCTAATCCCTTTATTTCAACCCCTTTTTCTTTTTTTTTTTTCATTTATTAAACTTTTATTTAATGAATATAAATTTCCAAAGTACAGCTTATGGGTTACAATGGCTTCCCCCCTCCCATAACTTCCCTCCCACCCGCAACCCTCCCCAATCCCGCTCCCTCTCCCCTTTTTCATTTCTAAAATGAAGTGAAAAATAACTACCTTTTAGTGCAGCTGTGCATATAAGGGTAATATCTACACAAGGAATAAATTGTCATTGTAATCCTAAAAGTAATTATACCTGTATCTATAAAAAGAGTTATATCTTCATGCTCTCATCTTTAATTCTATTTCTATGCTAATTTTCGTTTACTGATAATATTCTCATCAGTAGTCTGTACCCCACAGTGGTAAGAATGCCCGTTAAAATCATAGAAGTTGGGGGGCTGTCGCTGTGGCATAGCTGGTAAAGCCACCACCTGCAGTGCCGGCATCCCATTTGGGCATAGATTTGAGACCCTGCTGCTCCACTTCCAATCCAGCTCTCTGCTATAACCTGGGAAATCAGTTGAAGATGGCCCAAGTCCTTGGGCCCCTGCACCCAAGTGGAAGACCGGGAAGAAGCTCCTGGTTCCTGGCTTCGGATTGGCGCAGCTCTGGCTATTGAGGCCAACTGGGGAGTGAACCAGCGAATGGAAGTCCTCTCTCTCTCTTTCTCTCTCTCTCTGCCTCTCTTTCTCTCTCTGTTTAACTCTTTCAGATAAATAAATAAATCTTTAAAAAAATCATAGAAGTTGGAAAAATAAAGACTACAATAGAAATGTCAAAGCTGCAGTACCTAATAAAAGTATGAAGTTATATTCCTATAATTCTCTCCTGCTGAATTCAGTCTTAATTAAGTAACACCCAGTACTAGCAAGCTGGCAAGTGTTTCAAGGGACATTGGGCTGGGAGTCTTAGACCTTTCAGGGAAGGCTACTGTGGAATATTTTGAAGGGGCAGAAAGTAAATTTCAAAGGATAGATAATATATGCATAGAAACTTACCAAGTGATGGGACAACTAAATATATTAAGAATAAGTGATTAGATAACTAAGAAGTTGATTTGAATGAAGTTACATTGAGTTATTTCAATGACTTCTACAGGGGTGAAATCAGTGATTGATAATAATAATAATAATAATAATAATAAGCAAAGTCATGGAGACTTGCCAGTTTCTTTGAGTGTATGTCATAGCTATCTTGAGCAGAGAAAAAATTATAATTATTATATGTTTATTTTATAAAACTCAGCCAGATATTTGGCCACAAAGAAAGCATTAATAAAATTTTAAATGCTGGGGCCAATGCTCTGGTATAGTAGGCTAAGCCTCTGCCTGCAGCACCAGCATCTCATTTTAGTGCCAATTTGTGTCCCAGCTGCTCCTCTTTCAATCCAGCTGTCTGCTAATGGCCTGGGAAAGCAGTAGAAGATGGCCCAAGTTCTTGGGCTCCTGCTCCCACATGGGAGACCAAGAAGAAGCTCCTGGCTCATGGCTTTGGATCAGCCCAGCTGTGGCCATTGTGGCCATTTGAGGAGTGAACCAGCAGGTGTTATACCTCTCTGTCTCTCCCTCTCTTTGTAACTCTGCCTCTCAAATAAATAATTTCTTTTTTTTAAAAGAAAGAACATTAGAACTACTTTAGTAGCTTCTTGATAAGTATATTATATTGGGGAATTTCTCTGAAGTTTAGAAATCATAAAATGATAATTCTCATCTTAAAGAGTTGATGTTAGGATGACATGTGATGATATATATGGAAATAATTTGTAAATTATAAATTCTATAATGGAAATGTGAAGATTTATTACTATGAAAGTGAATAGTAATGACTTTAATGCTCAGAATAACTTTATGAATCATTCTCAAAGTTATACCTACAGTGCACAAGAGACTGATAGAGGGAATTACTTTCTAAAGGTAAGGAAGACATTTGTGTGTGAGGAGGTGAGGTTGTAGTACATCCTTGAGGATCACAGGTTTTATGGGAATGAGAGTGGGGCGAGTCAATCTTATGTAAGATGCTCAGGTGACTTGGGTAGTGTGAAAAACTAGGCAAAGAAGCAAGAAAATTCATATTTTTTCACAAAACGTTTCTCTGTGACAAAATGATATTTAACTTAATGACAGCAATATCCCAATTAGCTTATCAATTACATCTAAAATTTTGCTTTTTTGATTAATTTCTTTTGGTCCTTAGGGAAATCCTCTGTATTAAACCAAGTATACTTAATCATTCCTTCCTATATATGACAGTTTATAATATCTCTGCTTCTACCATCGTATTGACAGCATGGTTCATTTCATTTGTTTGTCTTGCAGGTCAATGTTTCTGAGTGGTGGGTCTCCCATGTTGGGGGCTGAGGCTTAATTATTTAGGCCATTTTCCACTGCTTTCCCAGGTGCATTAGCAAGGATCTGGAACAGAAACAAAGCAACAGGGACTTGAACCAGTATTGTGATATTGGATGCCAGTTTTGAAAGGACAGACTTGGCCAGCGCCATGGCTCAACAGGCTAATCCTCCGCCTTGCGGCGCCGGCACACCGGGTTCTAGTCCCGGTCGGGGTGCCGGATTCTGTCCCGGTTGCCCTTCTTCCAGGCCAGCTCTCTGCTGTGGCCAGGGAGTGCAGTGGAGGATGGCCCAGGTCCTTGGGCCCTGCACCCCATGGGAGACCAGGATAGGCACCTGGCTCCTGCCATTGGATCAGCGTGGTGCACCGGCCGCAGAGCGCTGGCCGCGGCGGCCATTGGAGGGTGAACCAACGGCAAAGGAAGACCTTTCTCTCTGTCTCTCTCTCTCTCACTGTCCACTCTGCCTGTCAAAAAATTAAAAAATATATAATAAAATGAAAGGACAGACTTAATCTGCCTGGTCACAATGTCAGCTTCTGTTTGTATATTTTTTATAGGATTTATTAATTTAAAAAGCAAAGTGACAGAGAGAGAGAGAGAGAGAGAGAGAGAGAGAGAAACTTCCTTCTGCTGTTTCACTCCCTAAATGCCGCAATGGCCATAGCTGGGTCAGGCAGAAGTCAGGAGCCAGGAACTCCATTCAGGTCTTGCATCAAGTGACAGGAACTCAAGTACTTGACCCACCATCTGCTGCTTTCCAGGTGCATTAGTAGGAAGCTGAATCAGAAACAGAGTAGCAGGGATTCAAACCAACACTCCAATATGGGGCACAGGTGCCCCAAGGGGTGTCTTAACCTGCTGTGCCACAGCATTGGCCTCCATGCTCTTTGGTTTGAAGTAAGAACAACTGCTGACCAAATGGATTGCACAGTTCACATGTGCTGTGGGATACGAGTGGAGCTCAGAGCTCTGGAAGGTGGAAAGGCAGTGCTGCATAATGATTCCAGGGAGTAGTAGACTGACACTGGGTTGGCCGGTGAAAACAGGAGATAATTTCTGTGGCTGCTGACAAATACACACATGTCCTGCAAGAACACACCTACCACCCAAACCCAGTACCAATCTCCAGTTACCTCTCTTCTGTTCTTACTGAGCTTTTCTTACACAAGGAAAGTAAGGAACACAATTTTCTACTTGGGAAAAACTTCTTCAATCCCATGCTTTCTGGATTGTGGGTTTATTCTTTTAGTTTTGATACCCTGAAATCATGGTTTTAAATTTAAAAATTTAATTTTGATGGGGGTTCATGAAACATTTAAACACATTTCATATTCATAGGGATAGACATAATGCTTTCTTCAAACATGAAAAGCACAAAGAATCTGTTGAGTTTCCAACAAGGAAACGTAACTGCATAGAAGTAACTACTCATTTGGAGGGGGCCTATTGCCTACTGGTTAAGATGCCAGTGTCCCACATGGATGTGCCTAGGTTTGATTTTTGACTGTGGCTCCTGATACCAGCTTTCTGCCACTGCAGACCATGAGAAGCAGTAGTAACGGCTCAAGTAATTGGGCTCCTGCCATGGATGTGGGAGACCTGGATTGAGTTGCCATACACTGGCTCTAGCATGGCTCTAGCCTTCCATAGCTATTGTGGGCATTTGTAGAGTAAACTAATAGATGGAGGCTCTTTCCCCTGCCCCCTACCTCTGTCTTTCAAATAAATTTTGAAAGTTAATAAGATCTCTGCTTATTAAATGCAAATGTCATAATCTCTCAAATGGGCAAGGAGTTTTAACTGAGAGCAAATAAGAAAAAAATGTAGAAACTGTTTTAATCTTGAAATACATTGTTAACTTTGGTAAATAATTATTAATTAAAAATTAGGGTTGTAACAGAAAAATTTAGGAACTGTCACCATTGTTGTTTGCTACATAATAACCAGGAAATGTATTTACCAGCTTTGTATGTCTGTCTCTCACCTTTGTGACAAGTCTGCAAAAACTTATCAGTCTGTGTATATAGTAGTAACCTCTTTGGCCCCCATTTAGCCTTTAACCTCCAGTGGAGAAAGAAAGAAGAGAAGAGGAATTGTGTTTTTCCCATAATGATATGACAGTGACCACATCTGTTTGTTCCTGCTGTATTCTCATTAACTAATAATTACCTGCTTGATGAATGAACCAATGTTTGTCTTTCAACTGCTGTGTCTGAAGCACCTGCAAGAGCTTTCATCCCCAGTAGAAAATTAAGAGTCCTGTCTAATCTTTAGCTCTGTTTTTGGCTAAACTACCTGTTTTCATGAACGAAGGGCTTTCTTACTTATCAGGAAGGAATACCAGCAAAGTCAGCTCTAGCTGTAATTGTCAAGTTTGAATTCTCTTTCTGCTCTCCTCAGGGCTTTTCTTCTCTGCCCTGCTGTAAATGATTTATTACTCCCAGGAAAAAGGTTTAAGCTTAACAAGCCTCCTTAGTGATTGCACTACAATGTTGTTCTTCAACAAATACATATTCTTCACTAATAGTGAAAGAAAGTCCAGTAGAAAAATGAACCAGGGATATGATTAAGCCATTTAAATGAAATTAAAAAGCAGTTAAATTTTGAACAGGAACTTAAAATGCTTATTAAGATGAATATAAACTTTATCTATAATTTTGGTAAAAAAAGAAATAGATTGATCACATGCACTCCAGGTGAACGTGAGGGGAAGTGGACACTTACTATACTACTGATGGGCACCACAAAGGAAATAGCCTTTCTTGATGAGCACCTGAGTCCCTGGTGCTTTATCTACGTTGTACATGTCGCTACACAACTGCAATGCTATGTTGCTTATGGAAGCTCACTCTTTTAAAAAGAGATTTATTTATTGGATTTGAAAGGGAAAGTGACAGAAGGTAGGAGGATGACACAGAGAGAGAGATCGATCCTCTATCCTCTGTTTCACTCCCCAAATGCCCGGGACTTCCAGGGCTGGGCCAGGCCAATGAAAGGAGGCAAAATGCCATCTGAGTCTCCATCTGGGTGGCAGGGGCCCAAATACTGGGACCATCATTTGCTACCTCCCAGGTATGTTAGAAAGTGGGTGGGTCAGAAACTAGGAGTACCCAGGCCTTAAACCAGGCACTCTGATTTGGGAAACAGGCATCTCAAGCAGCAGCTTAGCCTGTTGACCATAACGTCTATCTGCAAGCCCATGCTTCTTCTCTCTCTGTGTTTCTCTCTCTCTCTCTTTTTCCCATTTCTGCTGTCATAGAGCTAACAGACTTCACATGTGAGCATACATGTTTTATATCACTGTTTGATAAAACTCATGCTTTTTGTTCTTTGATTGAACATTTTACGTATGAGTATATGAATTTAATAATAATTGTATTGCATATGTCATCAAAGAGGAGCCTCAAAATATGCATCATTATTGTCCTATATCTGGGCATTTGGGATAAGGATATCTTTTCACCTTTTCTTAGTTAATGGATCTGTAATCTAATGAGTTGCTAGTATTTATGTATTTATCTTCAGTGTGATAAGGAAAAATACATTACCAAGATATGTTTCTCTTACTAATAGGCAGATCATTAGAAGGTCAACAGCTACATTAATATCTTTTGTTTTTTTGTACCTGCCATGAGTCAAACACTTTGCATATATACTACTTTTCTTTCTTGCAGTAGCACTATAGTATTGCTATTTCTATTTTACTAATGAGAAAAAAGAGTTCAGAGAGATTTTGTAAGGTGAGTATAATTCACCACAATTTCTGACAGTTTCCTTTCATTTTTCAAATTAATTAACAGATCTGAGCTTCCATCCACTGGTTCACTCCCCAGATGTCCTCAACAGCCAAGGCTACACCAGGCAGAAGACAGGAGCCCTGAACTCAATCAGAATCTCTCACATGGATTTCAGGAACCCAAGTACTCCATTCAGCATCTGTTGTTTCCTGGGATATATATTAACAGGAAGCTGGAATCAGGAGCAGAGGTGGGACACAAACACAGGCACTCTGATAAGATGCAGACATCCCAAGCAGTGTCTTAACTGCTGCACCATCCAGCAGAAAATCTCCCTTTATTAATGCTTCTTTCATTTAAGGAACTTGATTAGTGATTACCTATCCATCACATCGAATCCTCCCAAAACTCTACATGATACATATGTATCTATACGTACATAGTCTTATCTCAAATTTACACTTGGGGAGAAATTCAAAGAAAAGGCTAGTTTCATATCAGAGACTAAATCGACAGGATCTCAGAGCAAAGGTATCAATCAATAGGAACTAGTGGTACCATCTCACTACAGAAGTGCAGGAAGGCTCTCTGTTGGGAGTTTTTCTTGATTTTGTCATCCAAACATTGGATAACTTCAGTTCTCCTTAGGTAAGATAATGTTATTCTTCCTTTTTTTTTTTTTTTTTTTGACAGGCAAAGATAGTGAGAGAGAGAGACAGAGAAAGGTCTTCCTTTTCTGTTGGTTCACTCCCCCCAAATGCCGCTATGGCCAGAACTGCGCCGATCTGAAGCCAGGAGCCAGGTGCTTCTCCTGGTCTCCCATGTGGGTGCAGGGCCCAAGCACTTGGGCCATCCTCCACTGCACTCCCGGGCCACAGCAGAGAGCTGAATGGAAGAGGAACAACCGGGACAGAATCCGGCACCGCAACAGGGACTAGAACCCCGGGGTGCCTGAGCCACAGGCGGAGGATTAGCCAAGTGAGCCACAGCGCTGGCCTTTCCTTCTTAATATGTACCTGAAACTTGCCTTTTCATTTTGGTTGAAACTAGAAGAATCAAAAAACACAAGGATCAGAGATTTCAAAGGCACTTAATGTGAGGGGAGCAATGGTAAAGAGGTTACAAAGTGAGTGTAATGAAGAGGTGAAAATAAACTTTGATCATGTGTGGAGATAATTCCACTGCTAAATAAAAGCTATAAACCTTACAGAAACCCAGTCCTCTGAAGGGAGTTCAAAATTTTTTCCCTACAACATCTGGAATCTTGGAGACCAACCTATACACATTCACTTATTAAAGATAGTCTTGTCACTCATTTCATTTGTGCCTATGGACATAGTGCTTAGGATATTGCTCTTCCTTAGATGCAGAAGAGAAGTGGTTATGGACATAGAATTCCATATTGACAGGTTTAGATTAGAATCAAGGTTCTGCTCATAGTTAGATGTTGGCAATGTATTACAACTCTGTGAGTCAGTTTTATAAAATGCAATAAAATACAATCCCATCAAGGTGGAATGTACCAATGCCATCTCACTAGTCCAAGTGATTAATTTCAGTTCACAACCGATGGCTCTGATAGGTCTAAGAATCAAAGGGATCACACAAACAAGACAAGTGTCTGCTAATACTAACTGATAGAATCAAAAAGGGAGATAAAGATCCAACATGGGAAATGGGATACACAGCAGACTCATAGAATGGCAGGCGTCCTAAACAACACTCTGGCCTCAGAATCAGCCCTTAAGGCATTCGGATCTGGCTGAAGAGCCCATGAGAGTATTGTAGGCATGGAAAGCCAAGACACCGTGGAAAAGAAAAAAAAAAAAGAAGAAGACCTAAACGAAAGATCTCTGCGAGTGAGATCCCAGTGGAAAGAATGGGGCCATCAAAGAAGGAAGTACCTTTCTTTGAAGGGAGGAGAGAACTTCCACTTTGACTATGACCCTATCGGAATAAGATCAAAGTCTGCGAACTCTAAAGGCTTCCATAGCCCTGGCAACTCATGACTAGAGCCTAGGGAGATTACTGACGCCATGAACAGGAGTGTCAAATTGTTAAGTCAGCAACAGGAGTCACTGTGTACTTACATCCCATGTGGGATATGTCCTTAATGTGTTATCTAATGTGCAGTGATGCTATAACTAGTACTGAAACAGTATTTTTACACTTTGTGTTTCTGCGTGGGTACAAACTGATGTGATCTTTACTAATTATATACTGAATCGATCTTCTGTATATAAAGAGAATTGGAAATGAAAAAAAAAACAACCTGGTGTTAAATTGGAAATGGCATAGAAAATTAATTATTTTTTTTAAAAAAAAATATCATGTAGGATCTCTGTCTTTAATGTGCTGTACACTCTTATTTAATGCTATAACTAGTACTCCAACAGTATTTTTTTTTTCACTATGTGTTGCTATATGGCGGCAAACTGTTGAAATCGTTACCTAATATATACTAAACTGATCTTCTGTATATAAAGAGAATTGAAAATGAATCATGATGTGATTGGAAGGGGAGAGGGAGCGGGAAAGGGGAGGGTTGCGGGTGGGAGGGAAGTTTTGGGAGGGGGAAGCCATTGTAACCCATAAGCAGTACTTTGGAAATTTATATTCATTAAATAAAAGTTTAATTAAAAAATAATAAAATGCAAAGTTAATTTATGTTGTTAAAAATTTATTATGAAGATTAAATAAATGTGGTTACCTGAAATACATGCCCATCATCATCATCATCTTACAGGTCAAAAAAACCTTTATAACTTCCTTGTTTGTGTTATGCTGTGAATTCTTCCTATGGATGTCTGTATCTGTGTGTGTGTGTATGTGTATACATAGGATATATAAAACAAAGAGATGTTGGTGGTTTTCACTGGTGTGGTTTTATATACTAAAATGCTCTTTGAATAGTTCAAAAGCACATTTTTAAAATTAAAATGTGTATGGGAAAAATTTGATATTAATTTATTATATAATCATCAAACCTTAGCAAAGATTCAAATCATGCTAAATTTCTATTTCAGCTTTTAAGATTTTACTTTATTTTCTATAAGGAAGATAGACATAAAAATGAACTTATAAATAGCTGTGAACATTGGGATGCTGATGGCTCCAACATAAGAAAGGGAGAGGATACGTGACTCTGCATTTGCCCTTGATATTTGCAGGAGTGTTGCAAAGAGCAGTTGTGATCTTCCACAGAAATGTGAGTGAATGATCAGTGCAGAGTCAGTTTTCTTTCAGTGACAAGGGCACATGATATTCATCTTGCATATAAGTTGCTAACCAAGCACAGCCTTTGTCAATTAGGATCTCCTCTTTCTGCTTTCAGTTAACACAATGTCTTGGATTTCTAAAATATAAATTCGATCTCACTCGGTCTTTCAATAAAAACGTTAGAAATCTGTCTGCAGTTCTCAAAATGCTTTCCAAACTCCTTAGCATTGTGTGCCAAGACCTTTACAATCTGGCCAGAGTATTCTTTTTCTACCTTGATCTTCCAACAGCCTACTCATTCTTCTCTGAAACATTCTAAGCACTCTTTATTCACAATGTTCTCAGTAATACCCATAATAATACCCTTAAGGGCACCTCCTCTGCCCTTAACTAACTACCTGCTGAACTCCAGGCCTACTCTAACATCACATCTTTGAGTCCCTCTTTGGTGCTCCTAGGCAGAATTAATTTCTCCCAGGCCCTCTGTTTCTGAAACTCTCTGTAATTATGTCTATGCTAAATTAAAGAAAATGTTTACACATTAAATTAGAGTTAATTATTTGCATTACTCAGAACATTTTCCCTGCTCAATGATGAGTTCCTCAGGTAGGTATCATCTTATTCATCTCTGTATGAAGTAATGCATGCATAACCTGTCATTCAGTAAGTCCTTGATATATGGAGCTATGATTTTGTTGATTATATTCTTAGTGTCTCCTCAGCTGCACATTGCAGACTTAGTATTTAAGTGATCTTGCTTGAATTTATGAATTCCTCATGGCATACTTTAAAGATTTGTCTATCAGCTAAACCCTGATTGAAAGCAATGCTGTCATATTGCATATCCCTATGTTTTTGTGAATTCTGAAAATTCTTTTGCTTTCCCTGCCTTTCTGTATTATATTGCTGATTGTCTTTATATCTTTATTTATTTTGATCATTTGTTCCAGAAATACTTTATAATTTTTACTTATTTTTTCTTTCTATTTGAAAAAGAGAGCAAGAGAGAGAGAGAGAAAGAGAGAGAAAGAGAGAGAGAGAGAGAGATATCTTCCATCATTGGTTCACTTCTCAAATACCTGCAACTGCTTGGACTATGCCAAGCAAAAGCCAGAAGCCAGGAACTCGATTCATGTTTCCCAAGTGGTAGTTAGGGCCCATTTACTTGAACCATCATACACTACATTCCCAGGGTACACATTAGCAGCATGCTCGAAATAAGCCAGGATTCAAGCCAGATGGTCCTAATAGGATGCAGATATCTCACGTGGCATCTTGTCATTGCATAAAATGCCTGTTCCCAAAATACATTTTGAACAAACATTATAAGTCATACAATCTACTAATTGTTGGGAATGAAGAAGTAAATGCAGCAGAAATTCTCCTTACTCTCATGAAACAACATTTAGCAAAGAACATAATCATTAAGCAAAGGATTATACAGTTAAAATGTTCTTTCTGCTATGCAGGAAAGTCACAAGTTGCTATGAGTGAATATTGAAAAAAGAATCCTAACTTCTTCAGGTGACGTAAGCAATACTTTATTTTCTGATTAAGTGATATTCACACTTGTATCCAAAGAAAGGGCATGGATTACAGAAGAGGAAAGTGGCCAGGGATATGTAGAGGTTGGGGGTGGGGATGAGGGACTGAAAGATGAGGAGAATTTCAGGAAAAGGGAACTAAATTCAGAACCATACATCCTGGAAGAGGCAGATATCAGCACATGTTTTAGAGCCAGTTTCTTCAGTAATGAGCATAACTCCAACTCTCAGTGATAACTAAGTTCCAGGACTTTGCTCAGTATTCCTGGATGCAATATTCCTTTCCAAACCCGAGTTTCCATATTTCCCTGAAAATATATTCATTGGCATCATGGGTTATACTGTTCTCTCTGGAGTGCCCCATCTCTCTGTGTTTAAAACCTATCCATACTATAGGAGTCAGTTGAAACCCTGAGAATCTGTGTTTTACTAAGCTGGAAGCAATAATTCCTTCTCCTACATTATTTCTATGGCAGTTTATTTGTGTCTGCCTCACAATCTACATCTACATATTCAGTTTATATTTGATTTATCTCTATATCTCCGCCTCAAAAGAAACTTAGAATAATGCCTTGTGTAAAGTACATATTTCATGTATTTTAATTTACTAAAGGAAATGCTAATGAGCCATGTATGACTTTGATGAAATAACAAGGCTGGAGCTTCAAAAGTAAATATATAATTTGGGGTTGATGCTGTGGCTAAATAGGCTAAGCCTCCGCCTGTGGTGCTAGCATTCCATATGGGTACCGGTTCATGTCCCGGCTACTCCTCTTCTGATCTAGCACTCTGCTGTGGCCTGGGAAAGCAGTAGAAGATGACCCAAGTGCTTGAGCCCTTGCACCCATGTGGAAGACCTGAAAGAAGGTCCTGAAGAAGCTCCTGGTTCCTGGCTTTGGATGGGCACAGCTCTGGCTGTTGCAGCCATTTGGGGAGTGAACCAGAGGATGGAAGACCTCTCTCTCTGCCTCTCCCTCTTTCTGTCCATAACTCTTACTCTCAACTAAATAAGTATAATTTAAAAGAAAACTTTTGAGTCAAATGTTTGTTCAGTCAGATGTTGGTTATGCGTTTGTCTCGCATACCATTGGTGGCCACTTTGGTTAGAGTATACTGATAATGTCATGTGTATTATATTCAGTTGCAGCCTTGCCAAACAATGGACCATGAGAAAAATCAATAGATTTCCTACAATAACTCTTGGAGAGCAAGAGATTGACTTTTTAACCTGAGACTCCTGTATTTTATTATCACTGTACTTATACACAGTGAAAAAGACATTTGTTTCTAATAGTTATTAAATTAAGATCCTAAAATTAATTTAATCCCTTCTGATTTCTATGGTGTTTTTGAAGTTAGAACTCTGCTGTTTTCTTGTGTATAGTTAATGTAACATCGAAGAATAAGCATGATCTCCTTTGGCTCTGAGGCTGAAGGAGGCACGTATTTGCTTCTGCATTGTGGAACCCACCTCTTTCTCCAAGTCTACTTTAAAAGAAGTGTCAAAAAAACTTGTGCTGTCAAGAAAATCTTCCTCTTGAAGCATCAATACCTTCATTTGGACATTACATTTTATTTTTCTTTGGACAAGTTGGGGGACTCATATCTCTCCTGATTTCAAACCCTTGGGGCTCAGGTAGCTATGTTCTCTGTGGATCTGGACTGGTTAATAAGGAAATTGATGAGTAAAGACGTGTTGTGTTTAAGGTTTGGTATCTGTAGAGGTTCCTTTGCTATACAAAGAAAAAAATACTAATCTGCTAACCTTGGCCATATTATAAATTTGGACTTTGCTCCTAAGAGTGAAAAACAGAAATCACTGATAGTGCATCTGTGGTCTTTGTGTGAGAAAGGTGTAGAATGTTTGAAGAGAGGAGGAATTCCTTCCCTCACTGTCAGTGGACATAAGGGACCTTTTTATTTAGATTGAGTGGTCCCAAATAATTAGTCTCATGCAGCAGTTTCTCTCAGGAAAACTTACTGACTTGTGACTGACGTGTTTTTCCCCATGTAGACTGCCTTCCTGAGCATCAGTTTGCCAGTGCTTTTATAGAAAAATTGAGGCTGTGTTTAGGATGTGAGAAAGGGGCTGACAGAGGCTCTTCCTGTTTAGGCAACAAGTGTTTTCATATATTGTATGCTCAAAATCTGACTCCACCTTGTTTCTTGTTGCTTTCCTCCTTAGTGGAGGTCTGGCTGCCTTGGGCACAATGTTGCAAGCATTCCTGGATCTTCCTCTGAGGAAGTCCTCTGAATGAGGAGTAAACTGTTTCAGATTCGCTGCTCCTGCTTCCCGGTACCCCTTTTGCCTAAATCCTTCCCCCTTTCTTACAAATGTCCCTTCCTCCATAGGTGCTTAAGTGCCAGGGTATTTCCAACTCTGTTTTTTAAAGATAGAGCGAGACTGCACATTCCAGAGAAAGAGGGGGAGAGAGAGAGAGAGAGAGAGAGAGAGAGAGAGAGAGAGAGAGAATTTCCCATCCAATGTTTTATTTCCCAAATAGCTATAACAGACAGGGCTGGGAGAGGTCAAAGTCAGGTGCCAGGAACTCCATTCAGGTCTAGGTGTAACCCCAGACAAGGTTTACTGGGGACTTTTACTTCAGCACAAGAGACAGCAGGGTGAGCAGTTTCCTGACAGACTCTCTGTCCAGTGTTGAACAGTTGCTTTTATAGGGTTGCGGATGTCTAATGGTTCCCCCAGACGCACAGTTCTTTGATCTAGATTGGAGTTCTGGTTTTTCTCCCTCAGAAGCTGACTCTGGTTTGTACCCAGCTCCGGGTTCTGCACGGGTATTGTTGGTTGTTAAGCACATGACATGCTCAGAATGAGAGTGTTGCTTACTACAGACACACTAGGAAAGTCACATATTCATCACATTGGGCTATTTTGGGCATGCATGCAGGTTAGAGATATCCCTAACAAGGCAGTATGGAGTCTTTTGGGGTTAGGTTCTGAAGACTTCTTTCTCCTGATTGATTTGGAGCTAGAGAGGATAAGTAGATTGGAAGATGGATATTGTCAGGTAGGAAGGACATAATTTAGTGTCTTTACCCTATCTCCATGAGAATAGGAAATGTGTTTGCTTTGGGTTCAGATTCTATCAGTTTATATTTTCATTTAAACTGATTCTGGACAAATTAGCTTGCTCTCTCCTGCCTTGAGGTTATTACTTTATAGGATTAAGAATTTGCTTTTCTGATGCTGTAGCTTTTTCCTAACCCAGAATCAGAAATAATTTTAGTGCCAGAATAAAGGAACTAAAATTTCACCTTAAGGCTATTTTGCTCTTTTTTGTTTTTCAAGAATTTCATAAACATTGTCAAATGTAATTAAAATGTGAGATTTGCAAATATTTTACCAGTACTAGCATTGAGATAGAAACCTAGAGGAAGAAGGGTCTGGAATTCATAGTATCCTTGAAACATATCTATTCATTTGTCTTTTCTTTGGCCTATAGAAGCCGCTAGAGCAGGGTATTCAATAACTCTCAATATTGTATTTCCAAAATCTTTCTTAGAGTGTGAAACAACAGTGAATGTTTCCAGAATGAATAAATTTTGCAAAAATAGGAAGATTAGTGAAAAGACATGGAGATGTTTTGCAGGAAAAGAAAAGAGCTACCAGGGACATGAATGCCATCTATTCATTTCTAACAGTAACTATTTGAAAGAGAAATAAGTCTTTCCTGTGTTATATAGACTGCAGAGAACAGAGTCCAGAGTCAGAAATAACAATAATTTTCCCATGGAGAAGATCTGTTTAAAGATCTAAAGCTCTTTGAAACCATTATCAGGATCATATATCAGCTATATCTGCTAAAGTGAGTAAACTATTTCCAGAAGACTGAAAATAATTTGGCATTAAAATTAAAATTATTTACTTTCAAGTAAGCAGATAAGGCCATGCATTATATAGCAATACAGGCTTACTTTTCCTGTGAATGTTTTTTCTTTTTCTTCTTTTTTCTTTTTTAAGAAAACATTTATTTAATGAATACAAATTTCATAGGTACAACTTTAGGAAAATAGTGATTCTTCCTCCCATCCCCGCCTCCTACCCCCACTCCCATTCTACCTCTTACTCCCTCTTCCATCCTATTCTTCGTTAAGATTAGTTTTTAATTAACTTTATATACAGAAAATAAACTCTATACTAAGTGAAGATTTCCATAATTTGCACCCAGAAAGACACACTAAGTATAAAGTATTGTGTGAAAACAAGTTTTATAGTTAATTCTCCTAGAACAACTGATTAAGGGAAGAGGTCCTACGTGGGGAGTAAGTGCACAGTGACTCTTGTTGATTTAACAATTGGCAGTCTTATTTATAATGTCGGTGATCACCTGAGGCTCTTGCCATGAGCTGCCAAGGCTATGGAAGCCTTTTGAGTGCACACACTCCATCAGTATTAAGTATAAGCAAAGTGGAAGTTCTCTTTTCACAGAAAAGTACATCCTTCTTTGATGGCCCCTTCTTTCCACTGGTGTCTCACTCACAGAGATCTTGCATGTGGATCATTTTTTGCCACAGTTGTCTTGGCTTTCCATACCTGAAATACTCTCATGGGCTCTTCAGCCGGATCCAAATGCCTTAAGGGCTGATTCTGAGGCCAGAGTGTTGTTTAGGGTTTTGTCATTCTGTGAGACTGCTGTATGGACTGCTTCCCATGTTGGAACATGCTCTCCTTTTTAATTCTATCTACTGTTATTAGCAAACACTTGGTTTTATTTATGTGATCCCTTTGACACTTAATCCTATCTATATGATCACTTACACACTTAATATGATCACTTTAACACATAAAACGGCATTAGTACCACCCAGATTAAGGGGATTTGGAGTCCTATGCCAAGTTTTTAGCTTTACCCTTAGAGGTAAGTCCATGGAAATGTGTGTTGCACTATACTACTCCAAACTAGGAGGAACTAATTCCTCTGTATTTGGATAGCCCTCCATACATTTCTTATCATGGACCTGCCATACTGGAACACATTTCACTTGTGACAGATAGAGATCCTGAATGAAATGCAAAAGAGGGAAACTGATAGTTAAATGAGTTACTATGTTAAACCAAATGCTGATCCCCCCCCCCTTTATATTCTGTGTTTTCATTAAAATATAAGAATAGCTTAAGGACTTCAGTGCCATCATTTGGCCACCAAGTGTGAGGGGAAAGAATAGAGAGCAATGCCCTCTGTAGTACTGATGGACAGGAAAGGCTGAAAGCTGAAGATGGAGCGAGAACACTAGAAAAATCTTCTGGCACCCAAGGAACAGCTGTAAGAACAACTTAGCGACTTCTACCACTGGAAGAACAGGTTTTGTGTATTGTATTTCAGGTAATCAGAACAAATTATAATTTATAAGAAGATTGGAAACAGTTGAGTAATCTACTTGAGTCATCACTTTCTACCTCCTAGGATGTGCATCACTAGGAACGTAGAGCTGGGAACAGAACCAGGACTTGAACCCAGGCACTCAGGGAATATGAGTCTTAAACAGCATCCTTAATCTCTCTGCCAACTGCCCACTCTAAGAGTGGTTTGTGGTTGTTCTCTTGGGCACACTCTTATTACCCAATATAGCAGCAAGTGACATTATTTGTATCTCCCAAGTATATCTCAAATGTATGTTTTGAAGCATATTTGTGTATACTAAACTGATCTTCCTGCTTCAACTCCTGTTTTTCTAAACCTCAAGCTCACAAAACATGTAATGTGTTTTTTTTAAATATGTAAAATACACTATGCTGTTTCCTGTTTGAAACTGTGTAATGGATTTCCATTGTACTTGGAATAAAGTGCATTTTCTACCATGGTCTACAAGCCGTACCTGCTATGGTTCCTGATTAAATCTCTGATTATAACATCTACATTCCAACAATAGTGGAAGTTTTCTGTTTCTTGAAAACAATGACATTTTCACCAGTCCATTGTCTTCCTCTTGTTCATGTTGGTTTCTTTTTATTTACACCTAAGCCCAAGCATTGCCTCTCTAGACAGGCTTCTCTGATCCTCTAGGTAAGCATCCTACCACTCCATTGATACACCCCTCATTATTCTCCATATTGTCATGAAATCTGTTCTCTGATGAGAAAGAGAGCATAGGAGGCAGGAAGGGCAGGGTGGAGGAAGCTAATGAAATATTTTCTTACAGGAGACTAGCTTGCTCCTGGTCCTCTAAAATCTGTGATTATAAACATAAACTACATCTGCCATTCTATGAGTCTGCTGTGTATCCCGCTTCCCATGTTGGATCGTTCTCTCCCTTTTTGATTCTATCAGTTAGTATTAGCAGACACTTGTCTTGTTTGTGTGATCCCTTTGACTCTTAGACCTATCAGTGTGATCCATTGTGAACTGAAATTGATCACTTGGACTAGTGAGATGGCACTGGTACATGCCACCTTGATGGGATTGTATTGGAATCCCCTGGCACGTTTCTAACTCCACCATTTGAGGCAAGTCTGATTGAGCATGTCCCAAATTGTACATCTCCTCCCTCTCTCTTTCCCACTCTTATATTTAACAGGGATCACTTTTCAGTGAATGGAAGGGGAGAGGGAGCAGGAAAGGGGAGGGTTGCGGGTGGGAGGGAAGTCATGGGAGGGGGGAAGCCATTGTAACCTATAAGTTGTACTTTGGAAATTTATATTCATTAAATAAAAGTTTAAAAAAAAAGAAAAGTAGCTAAAACTGGAAAAAAAAAACATAAACTACAGTTTGAATCTCCCCTGGAGATAAGAGGTCTGACCTTTCATTCTCCTGTATCAGTCATTAAAAGTTTAGATGTTGGGGAGCCAGGGTGGATTTGACCAACATCCTGGGCAAGGAGACTGCCATTAGCCAAGGAAAATTCTTTAGAGAAGGGGCACCTGTGTGTAGTATCAGACAATAACAACACTCAGAGTAGTTGGAAGGGTGGGGGCCCTGGGACATAAGGAGAAAATGGGTAAGACATCAACAGCTTTTGTCACATGATGTTTCTGAGACTGAACTAAGTTGTTTTTGGTATAGGAATTTCAGTAAGATAGTTTCTAAAGATGCTTTTCATTCTGAGGTTTTATAATTTTATGATTATTAAAATGTCAGGGGCCAGTGCTATGGCTTAGTGGGTTAAGCCATTGCCTGCAGTGCTGGCATCCCACAATGGCACTGGTGAGTCCTGGCTGCTTCACTTCCAATCCAACTCCCTGCTAATGCACCTGGGAAAGCAGTGGAAGATGGCCCTAGTGTTTGGGTCCCTGCATCCGCATAGAAGACCCAGATGAAGCTCCTGGCCCCTAGCTTACATCTGGCCTAGTCCTGGCCATTGTAGCCATTTGGGGAGTGAATCAGCAGATGGAAGACCTCTCTGTCTCTCTGCCTCTGCCTCCCCCTCTCTGTAACTCTGCCTTCCAAATAAATAAATAAATCTTTAAAAAAATGTTCTCTAAGTCTATTCAAGGTAATAAATCACAGTTATGACACTCTCATATGATCTCTTTTTCTAAGTATTAATTTACATTATGATAAATAGTCAAGAAATGAGCCTTGATTATGCTTTCCACAATTCATTGGACCCATAGAAATTATACATAGGTCTGTAATCTCTGTGACTCACCCTTAATTATCTTATGTATACTTCTCCCTACCCTTGCCAACCAGCCTTCTAGATTTTCAACATCACATCTTCCACAATGCCTTTCCTTACCATTCTAGGTGGAATTAATTTCTCCCTCTAGAAAATAACAGTTCTTGTTATATTGTACTATAATATCATTAACTTTGTAGAGCTAAGGCTGAGCTTAGGGCCTAGAATTTTTAGGATTAAAGACCTGTCTCACCTCAAACCTATTCAGAATTCCTTCTGACTCTTGTGAAAATATTACCCTCACTGAATTCATGTAAATGTATACAAAAACTGGAAAATAAAGACAAAATCTATTTATCTTCTCATTGTTCTCACTGTCATTTCTCTGTGCTTATAAAATAAACTAGGTTTGCTTTTACATCTGATTTTCATTACTGTCAAAACTGAAAAAGAATTAATTTGTTCAAATAAATAAGTCATCAATTTATATGTAGAAATGCATATATTTCCTATGGTTTGATATTGAAATCTCTATTTGCAAAGCTATGTACTATAGCATGACTACAAGATATATGGTAACTGAAAGTCTAAACAGATTACTTGGAACAAATAGGCTTGGAACAAAAGAACAAGGTTATTGTCTCAGATTGCTGGGTATTTTATTTAGACCAATGTTTCACGAACTCTGCCTGTGTTTTCTCCAGTTGATAATGTGTTTCCCCTGAAATGAAGTCAATTCCTGGGGAAAAGATGCATGGTATGATTTACAACACAAATTAATAATTTAAATTTTTTGAGAAGTCCTACTGGAAAAAAAACACTTTTGCAAACTTCTCAGACAATTAATATTTTCAGTTCAAATTTGGAAATTTTGACTTAGAATATTTTACAACTACTCTTAGGTCTATTTTCCCTTTAGTTAGTCAATTCTGTCAGTCACAGTTTGCAGGATACTGAATCTATGAAAACTAATTCCAACTGAAACAATTTACAAATATATGTTAAATGGATAACAGAACTCGGAGGAAAAATTAGAGTTTTAGGCAGAACCGCTGACAATGACTCACAAAGCTACATCGCAGAATTCTGTCTCTATAGGTGCTGCTGCTTCATTGTGATCAGGATTCAGCCAGCTGACCTGAGCAGCAACTTGCTGCTACTTTAGCAAGTTCCATAACCGCTCTGTCTGCTCAGAAGCACCAGCAAAACAGATACTGCACACTTGGCTTTCTCCCCACTTAATCCAATTGGAATTCAGCTTTTGTGCCTGTGCATATGATTGGTGAAACATAAACATATCCAAACCCTTAGCTTCAAAAGAATCTGAGAAATGTGATTTTCAGCTTTCCAACCTCTACTCCACAGTATCCTACATGCCATTACTGTCTTCTTCCAATGTGCACCACAGTGCAAGATGATGCTATTTCTCATAATGAAATGAGATAAATAATTTCAAAAACTCCAAATAGAGCTAGTTTTAAAAAGATTTTGTGGGGCTGGCATTGTGGCATAGCGAATAAAGCCGGCGCTTGCAGTGCCTGTATCCCATATGGGCGCAGGTTCGAGTCCAGGCTGCTCCTCTTCAGATCCAGCTCTCTGCTATAGCCTGGGAAAACTGTAAAGGATGGCCCAAGTTCTTGGGACCCTGCACCCACGTGGAAGACGCGGAAGAAGTTCCTGGCTCCTGCCTTCGGATCGTGGATTGTTGCAGCTCTGGCCGTTGCGGCCATCTGGGGAGTGAACCAGAGTGTAGAAGAGCTCTCTCTCTGCCTCTGCCTCTCTGTAGCTCTGCCTTTCAAATAAATAAATAAATAAATCTTTAAAAAAAAGATTTTGTATGGGTGCCTAATTCAGGGTCTCAGTGCTCAAAAATCTTTGTCTTGTTAATGAAAGAGTACAGGAAATTATGGGACGCCTTTGCCAATCTTGTTATTTTTCTAAGGGAAATAGGGCTCCAAAGAGGTGGAATGACTCGCTCACATTCTCCACAATGGAAACAACCAAGGTCTCCTAAGTTTGTGTTCCATGGTTCTGCCATTGTAACTCACCGAGTCAAACACAGTGATCTGTCTTCATAAAAGGTGTATAAAGAGAACATATGGTGTAATAGACAGGAATAAAGGAAAAAATCAAGTATTAATGAGCTATTAAAAGAAATGTTATGCTAGGTACTGTAGGGATCATAAAAAAGGAGAAGAGAGCAATCCTACTCTTCTAAATCATCAGCATAATGCAGTCCTAATGATGGGATTTTTCTCTGTATGTTACCTTAAAGAGTGTTAGGACAACATGCAATTTGAATTTCCATTTCTATAAATATGAGTATACTCCAAAACTTGAGGTCCACTGACTTATACTTGTATTAAATAGATTTCCTTTCTACCTAAGTACTTCAGAATTATTTTGCCAGCCTCATATTTACTAATATTTTCTTCCTTAATGATATTCTCTGTATTGTTTGTCACATAAGGAAGGTCTTAAATACATAATATATAACATGGAGGGAATTCTGTAGAGTACAATCCTCTCCTATCCTCTCCTTTTAAGAAGTTTACTTTGAAAGACTAGTCTGCAATAACAAAGTATTAAAGATGAAAGGCTTCAGCAACAGGAATTTATTTTTCCTATTTCTGGAGGATGAGAAGTCCAAGATTAAGATGCTGGCAAGGTAGATTTCATTCTGGAGGTTTTTTTTTTTTTTTTTTTTTTTCTTCTTAGACTGTAGACAATTGTCGTATGGCTGTGTGCTCACATAACTTCTTAGGGAGGAGAAAGAACTTCTTATAAGGGTACTAATCCTTTCATGAGGGCCCACCTGCATAATCTACTACTACAGCTATTAGTATCTTCCAAAGCCCCATCTCTGAATGCCAGCAACAGAGGAATTTTGGGAGGACAAAATTCAGTCCACAGCAAGACCAGAGTAAAACAAAGTAAAAGAATTCACAATAGCAGAGAAGGCCCGGGGTTCTGGATCAGAATAGTTAAAAGAAGGAAACTGGGTAGCTCTCACAGAGCTAAACAGTAACGAGGTTGCTATCACTTAAGCATAGCTCTGCAGTTTATAACACACATCTTGACCAAGGCCAACCTTTAAAAAATACTGTTCTAGTTCACATACTATGTAAGAACCTTGAAACAATATTTTTCTTTATGCTATCCCTGATCTTTTATTCTATGGTTAGCAATGTCTATTATAATTCCTAGAATGATGACCAGAAAACTTAAAAAAAAATTCATAGCAAATGAACTAATAGTGGAGATGAGATGTTTAAAACTTCCAATCAAAAGAGATAGAGTGGCTGCAACAACTGCTCAACTATATTCTGCCCACAAGAACCTCACTTTAAAGATAATACAAACTAAAAGTGAAGGGATGGAAAAAGACAATCCTTGCAAATGGTAACCAAGAGGGAGCAGGAGTGGCTATGCTTATATCAGACAAAATAGGCTTTAAGTCGAAAAAAGTCATAAGAGACAAAGAAAGTAATAATATGATTATAAGACAGTCAATTCAGAAGGAATACATAAAAGTTATAGATAAACATTACCACATCTAACCATATAAAGTAAACATTAATAGGTTGGAAGAAGTAGGCAGCAATATAATACTAGTAGGAGACTTCAGTCCTCCCCTCTGACAATAGATAGAACATCCAAACACAGAATCATTGAAGACAATGGACCTCATATATACTGTAGATCAAATGGAACAATCAGAAAAGAGTGGAACATTTCATCTGTATTCAGTAGAATACTCATTTTTCTCAAGTGTAAACAAGACATTCTCCAGAACAGGTCACATATTAGGTCACAAAGTAAGTCATAACAATTAAAAAAAAATTTATGTATATCAAGTAACTTTTGCAGTCACTATGGAATGAAACTAGAAAATAATAACAGAATACTATATGGTAAATTCACATATATGTGGAAATTAAATGTTACAGTTTTGAGCAACCACTGAGCCAAAGAAGAAATCCAAAGGGAAATAGCAATTATATTGAGACAAGGAAAAGTTACAACAAACTAAATCCTGCAAGATGCAAGGGCCACTCGGGACACGTGCATCCTGACTGCTTTGCTTCCAATCCAGGTCTCTGCTAATGGAACTGGAAAAGCAAGTACTTGAGCCTCTGCCAACCATGTGGAAAACCAGCACGGAGTTTCTGGCTCTTGGCTTCAGCCTGGCCCACTCACGGCTGTTGCAGCCATTTGGGGAATGAATCAGCAGATGGAAGGTTTTCTCTCTCTCTCTATTTCTCTCTTTCACTCAGCCTTTCAAATAAATCTTTTTTAAAAAGGGGAATGATATTAAAAGGTATTGCACACTGGGCTGGCGCTGTAGTGCAGCGGGTTAAAGCCCTGGCCTGACGCGCTAGCATCTCATATGGGCGCCAGTTCTAGTCCTGGCTGCTCCCCTTCTGATCCAGCTCTCTGCTATGGCCTGGGATAGCAGTAGAGGATGGCCCAAGTTCTTGGGCCCCCGCATCCATGAGGGAGACCCAGAAGAAGTTCCTAACTCTTGGCTTCAGATCAGCACAGCTCTGGCCATTGCAGCCATCTGGGGAGTGAACTAGAGGATGGAAGACCTCTCTTTCTCTGTCTCTACCTCTCTCTGTAACTTTGTCTTTCAAATAAACAAAATAAATCTTCAAAAAAAGATATTGCACATTTTTCATGAATTTTTGTTCCCCTCTTACATATTACTGTACTTAACTTGCCTGGGGGTAAAAAAAAAGTTAAAGCTATGACGTTCATCATAATTTAGCTAGCAAATGTTTTTATAAATATTAGTTTTTAAAATTCCATGTATTTGCCTTAGAAAGCATAAATGAGTTTTTGAATTGCTCTTTTGTACGAAAGAATAAGTTACTACTATGTATAAAATATTATTAAATTATGTATATTATTAGGTACAACATGAAATGAGATTGGCAAGTTGAAGTAATGTTGCACTGAAGAATGCTTGAATTTCATAAAGATCCCTTCAGTATTTTCAGCATTTTCCTTGATTATAATAAAGGCTAAATGCAGTAAGATTCTCTAGTTTCTTTTTATCTCCCATATGTAATTAAGGGAAGCAAAATAGTCTAGTGCAATCCTTTCACAGCATTTTAAAGCATAAAAGCCTTTTAATGAAGTATTGCATGAATGTCAAATACAGAAAGTGCATTTGGAATTCTATTTTACCCTGGAAAACTGGAAGCAGAGTTTCATTAGAGATGCTAAATCCCACCTTCTTCTCACTTACACACACACACACACACACACAATCCAATGAAGTTAGAGACAACCTCAGAATCCTGTATGGGACAGACTGAAAACACACACACTAGAACATTTCATTAATAGGGCATTAGGGAAAACATAATATAAATTACACCAAGTCATTCCTGATTCCTAGTTTTTAAAGTCCTCTAGGTGATCCAATATTTCACCAGATTTAGGGACTACCAGACTGAGTACTCTTTAAATTTTCTTTAAATTTATGATTTTATGTTTACTTTTCAAATTCAAAATTTTCCTTATCTCTTCTGCATCATCTTATTTTGCTTTTTTTCTTCTCCATTTTCCTGTCTAGCTTCTTCATTTACTTTTTGTCTTCTGTATTCTGCCTTTTTAGTCCAAAACCATTACTTGGGGTAGTTGTCTGTGTTCCTAGGAAAACCAGTGGCCCAGAGAGGCAGAGCCTTGGCTAAGTATCTTCAGAGGGTGTTGACTGTGATGGTACCAGAGCACAGGGGAAGGACGTGGCCCAGCAGAGGGAGCAGAAGCTAAAACTGGATGGAGAGGCATTGGCATGGTAGGGGCAGGACAGAACCTGAGTGGAGCGAGGAGAGGCTCTACACGGGCAGTAGAGGGTAGCTCAGTGAGGAATGGCTACATATACTGGAGAGCATAACGTTTCCTTCAAAAGGTCTCAAAGACACCTGGGTTGCTCCCTGATCTGTCTTCTGTTTTCTTCCACCTTTCTCTCTACTTAGCATGCTGCCTCACTGGCTATCCTACAGCTCCTTCAATTCTCAGGCTTACTCAACTTTATTCACATTTATTCCACTTTGGAGCCCATACCTGGAGTTCCTTCTCCTCATTTCTCTTTGACCAATTCCTAATCATTCTTAGACATCCTCTTAAATACATTTTTCCCCCAAGCTCCCAAACTAAATTGGGCCTTATTGTGATTCTCTCATCACATGTGATTTCCTGCTATCACAACTCATGTTTTGCTGTCTAATTATATAGGCACTTAGCTAACTAGTTGCTCTGTGTCTGTCTCCTCTACTAAACTGCAAGTTCTGTGGGAACAGGAACCATATCTGCTTTGCATCTCATTGGAAAGTGCCTAATTCACAGTAATTACTTAATGCAGACTTTGAAATAGCTTTCCCAATGGGATGGGCTTATGGCTGAAGAAATGAATGAGGAAATGGATGAAGAGCGAGTAAGAACCTTAATAGGCGTATTAGCAGACAGAACCTTACATGCAGGGGTATCATGAAGAGAATCTGGGTAGTAGACTGAATTGGTCACATCTTTTCTAAGATCATTTGTTCCAGAATTTCTTTTATTGATGTGTGTATATCTGGAAAGAGAGGGACAGGAAATTGTGTCAGGATAACAGATATGATCTGTAAAGGAACTAGTACTGTGTCTCACATATAGTAGGTATTTATTATGCCATTGTAGTCATAGAAGGAATGACAGTTTATACATGTATAGAAGTAAGAACTTCGGAAGTTGGGCTGAGTGAAGGGCTTTTCAGCTTAGAGCCAATAAGATCTGTGGCTCTGACCTGGGCATCCTTCGACTCCAGGGCAGGTCCATTTCCAGTGATCCAACTCTTGGCAGAGCTGCCAGGGCTCTTCACAAGCTGACTTCTGCTGAAGCCCATGCTTACCACATTGAAAGCCACTGCAGTGGACTGGCCTGTTGGGTCTCCTTGAGGGCAGATCACTGTACAGATCAGCCATTAATAGGCCTGCCACCCATTGCTTCTGATGCCGAGCTTTCTTTTCCTCCTGGTTTGTGTTAAAGCAGACCAGAGGATGCAAGTCAAGGGAGTGCCCATTTCCCATCTCTAATCTTCGGTGGCCTGAACTACAAGTCTATAGTCACAGGCATGTTCTGTAGTAGTTTTTCTAAGGTAGACAATGCTCATGAGGAAAATTATATTCTCACTTTAAAACTTTCTTTCCCTTTGGTCTGAAAGGGAGGTTTTTTCTACTTACTGTATACTTCGCTGATGGCGAAGTGAATCTAGCTATGAGATTATTATTTGAGTTCTTATTTTGGCTATGCTATTGCAGAAAAATGTTAGCCATCTCTTTTATAAGGTCTAAAGATTAAATTGTGCATCCTACAGATTCCTTCATAATAGAATTAGTTTCCTACCTTGAAGAGAATAGAGAAATGAAAGAACAAGTTGGGCTTAGAATAGAGAAATGAGGGAGCAAGTCCTAGATCGCTTGCTGACAATAGCAATATCACATGAATACTTAGCAAACCGTTTCAACCATTAGATAACAACTTAAGAAAACATTTACCAGAAGGTCCAATGCCTTCTATAAATTTTAAGAATCATGTATTTGAAAACACCTCTTAAATATCTAACATGGTGTAGTTTGTTTAGCCAGTAAACTTAAGCACAACCATCTAAAATGTTTTTAGTTTCTTTCTACCAACAAGTCTAAAACATATGATACATAGATTCAGGTCCCACAAATTAAAATGTATCTTTGATTGATTTTAGCAGCTTAAATTTATGGACAATCTTATCTATAAGCCATTTAAAATAAAACTCTTAATAAAATTTCCCCATGTGGACATACAATATGTACACACATATAATATAGCATAATAGACCAATATAGCAATTTTAATAATAGCTTTTAAAATCTTTAACTCTTTTTGTAGATTGCCAATTGATTTGAATTGCTTTTTCTTTTTAGTAACCTCAGTTAACCATACTTTCTCTCAGTTGGTACTGTTAATACATTATTGGCTTCATCTGTTTACAGAGCCATCCCAAAGTACTGAATACAATAAAAGTGGCTGGAAAAAGTCCATAGGAACCTATAGGAGGACAGCTAAACACAGAACCAACAACGCTTTAGTTTTATGAGCAGCAGATCATATATAACTGTGGATGACAAAAGACTTTAAGTCGCCATGTTTAAAATTATAAACTCATCAACCAACAAGAGGCACTTGCTTACTTCACGGTCAGAGCCACAGATCTTATTGGCTCTAAGCTGAAAAGCCCTTCACTCAGCCCAACTTCCAAAGTGACCACTGCAGCTGAGGGGATGGTCAAGTAGGGTCAGCAACATTGCAGGCAGAACTGTAAATTTCTTGTTAGAGATGCCCCCTGACTTTACCTGGCCAGCTCTCCTCCCAGGCCAGCCAAGTAATGAAAGTCAACAGAGTGCCTTCCCCTAGGAGGTTCACACCTCCCTTAGGATATACTCCATGTGAAGAGATAGATAGGTCTGGGCCTCTGAATTTACAAGGCCTAAAGCCCACCAGATTATTATCAAGCCCCTTCTATCAGGTTCTATTTGCCTCTCAATCAGAAAACTTAATTGTAGCTTAGACAGCACCTTTCTTAGCTCCTCTAATAATGACTCTGTCCTTTGTTCTAGGCCCTGTCTAGTGCACTTGGGCCTCATTCCTTTGTAATCATAACCTCTACTCTTCCACCAATGGCTCTACTCCCAACATGTGTGTACTGATGGTCCTCTTCCCCACTTAATGCTGTATAATTGTTCAAACCTGGTAAATGCCACTCTTAGGATCATTGGTTACTATCCTCACTCTGTCTTTTATGACCTTGTCTAAATATGATCAGAGTTGGCAAACTTGGAAGGCTTCCATAGCCTTGGCAACTCATGACGACAGCCTAGGATGGTTACTGGCGCCATAAACTAGAGTGTCAATTTGTTGGGTCAACAACAGGAGCCACTGTGCACTTGCTCCTCATGTGGGATCTCTGTCCTTAATGTGCTGTACATTGTGATTTAATGCTATAACTAGTACTCAAACAGTATGTTTCACTTTGTGTTTCTATGTGGGTGCAAACTGTTGAAATCTTTACTTAATGTATACTAAATTGATCTTCTGTATATAAAGAGAATTGAAAATGAATCTTGATGCAAATGGAAGGGGAGAGGGAGCGGGAGAGGGGAGGGTTGCGGGTGGGAGGGAAGTTATGGGGGGGGGGAAGCCATTGTAATCCATAAGCTGTACACTGGAAATTTATATTCATTAAATAAAAGTTAAAAAAAAAACTTCACAGACACATTTTTATCATAGATATGTTATTAATGATTATCAGAGTCTATTTTAATTTAAAGAATAAGCATATTTAGATCCTCTTGCATTGCTTTTAACCAAAGAAGTCTTTAGGGCAGGCAAGAGAGCTCCCTATCTGAAAAAACTTCCTCTTCCAACCTTTATAGAGTTAGAAGCAACCTAGATTCCATATTAGTTTAGTGCTCTGTGGGGTAAAATGCAATGATAGAAGTATTTTAAACTAGGGTCATAACATGAACTCCTTTCAAAAAAAGCAACTTTCAGCTTCAAGACTTCAAATAAATGAGGGCATGAAATATTTTTAGTTGTTTTTGTTCTTTATTTTAGCCCCAGTTCTTAATTCAACATAGTAACTATTTGCTACATTTACTTATAAATACACACTTCTAAATGTAAAACCTCAAACTTACAAATCAGCTTCCTGAAAAGTGAATTTGGAAACAAGATATTAAAAGTAATACAAGTATTAACATTATATATTGTGATAAGGTTCACTACTATTTATTTTTGTCAGCTTCCTGTGAGACAGAAAAAAAAATCTGTGTATCTGAAATGCGGACCCTCAGTTTTTTAATCTATTCTCAAACTTCTAGATATCTAGTAAATACAAATAATTAGTCACATAATAATTTGTCTGTTTACTCCATTATGCAAAGAGCTTTCCTGTAATATTTAGGAAAGAGGAACAATTTCAGACTTGCATTTAGTTCTGTCATGCAATTTCTTGGTCGAAAATAGCCAACAAGCTTGAGATCCCTCAACAGGTACTCAGTCTACTTCACTTCTGAGAAGGGAACCAATGGAGGAAAAAGTTAGGAGATGAACTGTTAATACAAACTGTAGAGCATCTAACAGTTTAACTCCAGTTTTTTTTTTTTTAAAGATTTATATATTTATTTGAAAGATTTACACTGACAGAGGACAGGCAGTGATTGAGAGAGAGAGAGAGAGAGAAAGGTCTTCCAGCTGATGGTTCACTCCCCAAATGGCTGCAATGGCCAGACCTTTGCCAATCCAAAGCCAGGAGTCAGGAGCTTCCTCTGGGTCTCCCACGTGGGTGCAGGGGCCCAAGGACTTGGACTATCTTCCACTGCATTCCAGGTCATAGCAGAGATCTGAATTTGAAGTGGGGCAGCCAGGACTCAAACTGGCACCCACATAGGATGCTGGCACTGCAGGAGGTGATTTTACCCGCTATGCCACAATGCCGGCCCCTAACCTACTTTTTCATAGTAACCCTTAACATTTGCCTAACATACTACAGTTCAGGTCATACTTTAATATTCACTAAGGTCCATTTTTTGCTCATTTATATAAGATCCTTTTTTTAAAAAAAAGATTTATAAATTTATTTGAGAGACAGAATTATAGAGAGAGGGAGAGACAGAGAGAGGTCTTCCATCTGCAAGTTCACTCAACCAGATGGCCGCAATGATCAGAGCTGGGCAGATAGGAAGCCAGGGGCCGGGAGGTTTCTTTGGATCTCTCAGGTGGTTGCAGGGACCCAAGCACTTGGGCCATCTTTCTCTGCCATCCCAGGCCATTTAGCAGACAGCTGGGTCAGAAGAGGAGCAGCCGGGACACAAACTGGCGCCGATATGGTATGCTGGCACCATAGGCAGAGACTTAACATACTATGCCACAGCGCTGGCCCCAAGAACCCTTCTTCTTGAAAGTTTGTTTGCTGTATTTACCACACTAGTTTAAATCTTTTTACCACCTACTTTTCTGATGAGAACCCCAGCACACATTCAGTGGGTATATGCCATGAATGAATTGTTAGTACAGACACATACACAAACACATGCTTAAGAAAAACATCTGTTCTTAATCAAAACCCAATGACAAGGAGAAGACAGGTGTATAGGCACCAAAAATACAAGGTAAGATGTAGAAATATGTGAAAGAATTGATAAAGCAAAAATGCTGGGAACTTTCTGAGCAGAAGAGAAACAATCGTTAGGATTCTTGAACATTATCACACATTGCTTAGCACTCTATATGTTGTGCTGCATATTTACAATTATTTTGTAAGACAAAAATGTTCATTTTACAGATGAAATAAAAGATCCTCAAAGTTCATGAGTGACTAATTCAAAATCAACAAGAATAAATTGAGGATCTGGATCTTAAAAGCAGCTCTAAAAGCCTATTTGGTTACTATAGGAAAGCTTCAAGTGTCAGTTGAACTAAGCTTTGTCAGTTGAGCTAAGCAGAGCTTTAAAGAATAATCAATAATTGAATATGTGAGACAGAGTTTGTACATTCAGAGTTCTAATGCTGGAAGGAGATGAAGTTGCAGAATAAAATTGCTCCTAATGTCTGTAATTAAGGTCAAGGCAGAGATCAAAGTAATAAAGGGGAAAGGTGTGGGTGGTGTGAGATAAGTAGACTCTCTTGAGGAAGAGACACTGGAGCTGATTTAGAAATGGTGCACAGTCATGGAGGAAAGGTAGGGGAGAAGGTCCCAGAGCCACTGCTGGCAGAGCCAGCAGACTGTAGAATTGAGGTAAATAATCACTAAAGTATCACAGAATAATGGGTTGTTCAGAATAACTGGGGCCCAAGGCAGTTTTCTCATTTGGGTATCAGAATGAGCAGAGAGCAGTGATGGAGGCTGCAAATCCCTGAGAAATGACTTTTAAGTTTAGCAAACAACTGAACCCCAAATTGAACTGTTCCTGGACTTTCATCCATAGGGATTTCTTACTATTATTTTTCCCTCTCTTAGGCAAACAGCATGAAACTCAATTACTATAAACAAATACTCCGATTTTTCATTTCTTTTAATATAGTTAGACTAGGTTTAAACCAGAAAAAAGAATATTTCACACGATATAGCTTCAGTGGGCAAATGTTTATAAAAGAACCTGATCTTGTCTGCAATTTTGCAGGTTCATTAATAATATTTAATCACCTTCTCATTGTGATGGACACACTATAGGGGTCTATATCATACCAACAGAACTTACAAGCGGGCGAGCTTATACCAATTTGTTCGTTTATAAAACAGGGATATCTTTGCATCGATCCAAGTACTAGATCTTCTACTCAGTAAAGAAAATGTCATTATATAGGACCTACTTCAGACAGCTTCCAGACTTTCTGAAGGACCCTGGCATGTTATCATCTATAACCTTCATAACAATCCTCTTAGATGGGGAATTATTTCTATCATAATAATGAAGACACATGTTTAGAAAGCTTAAATAACTTTTCCAAAACCTGGAACTGGTTATGTGCTAGAACAGATATAAAAGCCAGGTTTCTGGAGTCAGTATTGTGGCATAGTAGGTTAAGCTACTGCCTGAAATGCTGGCATGCCATACAGGCATTGGTTTGAGACCTGGCTGCTCCACTTCTAATCCAGCTCCCTGCTAATGTGCCTGGGAAAGCAGCAGAGGATGACCCAAGTGCTGGGGGCCCTGCACCTATGTGAAAGACCTGGATGAAGCTCCTGGCTCCTGGCTTCAGCCTGGCTCAGCTCTGGCCATTGTGGCCATCTGGAGGAGTGAATCAGAGGAGGGAAGACACCTCTATCTCTCACTCTTTCTCTCTCTGTAGCTCTGCCTTTCAAATAAATAAAATAAATCTTAAAAAAAAAAACAGGTTTCTCTGGTCATAGTCTTTTTCATAACTAATTGAATAATGACAAGTATACTCAATATTGAGAATCAGGTTGAAGAGAATCTGTGCAAAAAGTTCATGGAAAATGGAATTAAAATATCAATTGATTTTGGTGTAAAATTTTTTGAAATTCATGTGTAGTTTTCATAATATATTTTATCCATATATTTAGAAAACATTTTGCATGAAAATTAAGTCAAACTTTGAATTCCATTTTTCCTCCTACAAACTTGTTGAGAATGTTCTCTTTAGGCTGCGACAAAGAACAGAAACTGCCTTTGTTCTTGGTGGGGAAACTGAATGTCTGTCTTCATAACTTGCAATAAGCACTGAATATTTTATACTACCAAGTTTTTACTTTATTAACAATTCTCAATAGTCCAAAACATCTGTCATTTTTATTCATTATGGATAATACATATTATAAGTTCCACACATATGTTTACATTATTCTCAGGATAAATTTCTTTTGAGAAAGAAACAAATTTTTCAAAACTTAGTAAAACATAAATGCATTTTGGTACTAGAACAATCTTTTTACCAGTTGGTGATAGGCATGATTTTCCAGTCAGTGAAGGTAAACTTTAGCCTGCAAATGGTAATTGCTTGATGTGTTAACAAAGTTGAAACACTGAAAAATCTCGGGTTTTGAGCAATACTTATCCATTTCCAACAGAATTTCTCTCTAGACTAAATATTTTCAAGGTAGCGTTTGTTTTGTTTTGTTTTTTACTATAAAAATCTTGTCTGGGGCTGGTGCTAAGGCCTAATAGGTTAAGTGTCTGCCTGTGACACTGGCATCCCATGGAGATGCCTGTTTGAATCCCAGCGGCTTCTTTTCTGCTCCAACTCTCTGCTATGGCCTGGGAAAACAATCGAAGATGGCCCAAGTCCTTGGGCCCCTGCACCCATGTGGGAGACCTGGAAGAAGCTCCTAGCTCCTGGCTTCAGATCAGCCCATCTCTGGCTGTGAACCAATGGATGGAAGATCTCACTCTCTCAGTAACTCTACTTTTTGAAAAAAAAAAAAAATCTTAAAAAAAAAATCTTGTCTTTGCAGAGACAAGATTTGAGCTTCTTTTCTTCGAAGCTGGTACCCGTAAGGCAAATTTGAAATGTACATAGACCCTTGCTTACCATTAATTCATCTGGAAAATTTTTCTTCAACATTTCTTTGTTTTGTTCTGTTGTTTTTTTTTTTTTTTTTTGATAGTAACCTGGTTGTCTGGTATGATTTTGGTAAAAATAAATATTCTTTCTAAGTATTAGTTGAATCAAATAATAATTGGATAAATTTACTTTTTGGACATAGCTGTTAAGATGCTGCTTGGTGGACCCAGGCTGTGGCATAGCAGGTAAAGCCGCTGCTTGAAGTACCAGCATTCTATATGGGAGCCAGTTGGAGTCCCTGCCGCTTCACTTCCTATCCAGCTCTCTGCTGTGGCCTGGGACAGCAGTAGAAGACCCAGAGGAAGCTACTGGCCCCTGGCTTCAGATCAGCTCTGCTCTGGCCATTGCAACCAAGTGGGGAGTTAACCAGCAGATGGAAGACCTCTCTCTCTCTCTGCCTCTCTTCTCTCTATGTAACTCTGACTTTCAAATAAATAGAAAAATATTTTTTTAAAAAAGGTGCTGTTTGGGACACCCACATTTCCTATGGAAGGGCTTGGATTTTGCTCTGATTTCAACTTCCTGCTAATGTGCACCCTGGGAGGGAGCAGGTGATGGCTCAGGCTGTTGGATCCCTGCCACCCACCTGGGAAATCCCAGCTGAGTTCCTGCCTGGTGGCTGGCCTGGCCCCATCCTCTCCAAATCCTGCCGTTGCAGGTATATTTGAGGAGTGAGCCATGGCATGAGATTGCTCTCTCTCTCTCTCTTCCTTTCAAATAAAATAAATAAAAATTTTAAAAAGAAAAAGATTCCAGATGGGCCTTCTCACTCTTTTAATTGTGTTGCTTTGCAAAAAGTGCCTTTTGGGACCTGGCCTCCAGGTTTTTCTGGTGTTTTCTGCCTCAGTGCCTTCCCTGCTCTGGGGATTTTGCTCACAAAACTGGGATGTTTCCTTTCCCCTTCTTAGTTAATTCACATCACACTTGGGGATAGAGTTTTCAACCCTCCACTCCCTTTTAATATGTTCAGTATTTTTTCTTTCTTAAACATGAAAATGATGGTAGGAATTTAGGCAGCGTAGAATTGACTCAAGACAAAAAAGAAAAATCTGGGAGGTTGAGCAAAGGTCACTACAGTTAGTGGGAAGAGTGACTCACGGAAAGGGGAAAAATGTAACTGGCCGAAGACAGATCAGAAAAAGGACAAAAACCGTGGGAACACTTTGAGTAGCTGGCTGAGGCAATACCAGAGCTGCAAGTGACGAAATGGGAGTTACCGGAAAGACTCTACTAGTGGAGCAATGAAATGAATGTGGCTCCTGCAGGGAGGTCTGAGCTTGGCTTCTCCCTCACAAGATTGGGTGTCTGCAACCTCAGTGGTTAAATGAGAGGATTGGACTAAAATATACTTAAGATATTTTCTCTAATTCCAACATTTTATAGAGAGCTCTAATTTTCTAGCAGAGTCATTCTTACATTTTAGGTCATGTACTTACATTTAGTCTGTCATAATTTGGTCTTTATATAGTTTATTAATTAACCCTTATTTCTGGAGTGACTGCTGTCTGTTTGAACAGTGTGTGCAGTGTGTGGGGCAGTGGGCATACAGGATAAGGAAGAAAAAAAAAAACCTGCCATCTATAACCCCACAGTCTGGGTGGCTGCAGGTTCAGTAGTAACAATGCAGAGCAAAGGAGGTGGCTGTGCGAAGAGACAGGGATGAAGATGGAATGAAAAGAATAAGAGCAAAGGAAACATTCACAGTCTCCTAAAGTGCAAGCATAGCCATTGCTTTCTAAAATTCTTAGATGTTTTAAAATGTATTTTAAAGTTAGAGAGCAAGGGGTGGGAACAAAAGGGGAGCTAGAGGGGGAGAGAGGGGGGTGAGGGAGAGAGAGAGAGAGAATGAGAAAAAGAGCGAATCTAGGTCCCATCCTCTGGTTCACTCCCCAAATTCCTGCAACATCAGGGACTGGGCCATATTGCAACCAAGAGCCTGGAACACAATCTGAATCTCCCACATGGGTAGCAAGAACCTATGTACTTGAACCATCACCTGCTGCCTCCCAGGGTGGGCACTAGCAGGAAACCAGATGTGAAGAGGTGAAGCCAGGACCTGAACCAGGCACTCAGAAATGAGATGTCATTGTCCCAAGCATTGGTTTTGCTTCTGTGCCTCAACACTCTCCTCCTACAAAATTTTATATAGTAAAAACTAGTGATGATTTTTATTTGTATTCCTTCATTTTACAAGGATGGTTGTGACGACTGGGGCTCCTTGAAAAGTTAAGGGAGAATGCATGAATCCTCCACCCCTCCTGGTTAATTCTTGGTTTTAGCGATGTGGTTGTTTCCTAGCCTGGCCAATAGAGGTATGTGACTGAACTATTGCTGCTTGGAGAAGATCCAGCAGATTTCTCAATGATTCTTTATAGAACTTGATTGTGACCTGAAAGTTTGAAATAAAAAGAGCAACAGAGAGAAAAGAAGAGCTTAAAACAGGTAGGCACAAACGTGCAAAGCACCTGAGTACAAGTGATATGGGTTAGGGATTAACCAGAAAGACAATATTTCACCTACATATCTTCAAATTCTTCCTTCTTTCATCACTCCACTTTCATGAACCCTGTTCCTGAAAGCGTAGCACAAGTCCCAGAAGTCCCAGTTTGAGAGCCATGGTGGCCAAGGATATCCTCTCCTGTATGGTAATTTTTAATCTGAGACACTGTAGTACTTAAATAAGATGGTGATTTTGGGTTATTGTGCATTTGTTTTTATCCTCCCTTGTCTGAAATGATGTTTAAATTGATCAAATGGAAACAACATTGGTGATTTAGAGCATATTACATAATACATATGTAATTAGTTTAAAGGGACTTTCAAATATTTTAAAATTAAAATAATTCTTTTAAAAAAGATTTATCTTTATTTATTTGAAAGGCAGAGTTACACAGAGAGAAAAAAGAGAAAGAGAGAGAGAGATATATATATCTTCCATCTGCTGGTTCACTTCCAAATGGTTGCAATGGCTGGTGGGCCTGGACCAACAAGCTGAAGCCAGGAGCCCAGAGACTTGCAGGGGCCCAAGCACTTAAGCCATCTTCCACTGCCTTCCCAGGCACATTAGCAGGGAGCTGGATCAGAAGTAGAACACCTGGGTCTTGAACCAGAGCTCATATGGGATGCCAGTGTTGCAGGTGGAGGCTTAACCCACTGCACCACAGCACTGGAACCAATTAAAATACTTCTTAAAGCATATAGAAACACAAATGGAATACACACAAAATACATATATGTAGGCACATAGAGAACTACCCATAGGTGTAGGCACAAACTGAATATGCCTACAATAAGAAACACAACGTTATCGGCAACATGGAAGCACCAGGCCACCTCATGCTCTTCTTTAAGCTTTATTTATTCCTTTAAAAGATATATTTACTTACTTGAAAAGCAGGGAGTTTATTAGTTTATTCCCTAAAAGGCTGCAATAGCCAGGTTTGAGCCAAGCTGAAACCAGGAACTCCATCCTGGTCTCCCACATGGGCGGCAGGGGCTCAAGTAATTGGACCATCTTCTACTGCCTTCATAAGACCAACAGCAGGAAGCTATGTTGGAATTGGAGCAGCTGAGGTTTGCACTGCTACTCCAATATGGGCTGTTGGCATCATAAATAGTGACTTAACCTGCTGCCCCACTTTGCTGGACCCTCTAAACTTTATTTTTGATGTTGGAGCTGAAAAAATGTTTGTTTCCTTGATTCATCAGAACAGAGAAAAAATATTTTACTTTCCTCTTCCACCTGACTTTTAAAAATGTGTGGCCAAAGACTGGGTCTTTTTCTCTTTTCTGTCCATTTATCCACAATATCACTACAATGGTTCATGATAAATTTCTACAGACACTTGTTGACATATGGGGCAACTTGCATTACTATTACTGTCATATTTATCTCTTTAGATGTAGGTAAAGCTCTCAGACAAGAGGGATATTTCAAATACAGGCTCTCTAGTGGAACCTCCCTAGTGGAACATTAAAACAATGAAGTCTAAGGGTGAGACAGTGAAAAGGAATAATTAATGTATTGCCAGCATTAGATAATTCACAAAAACTTCCAATCCAATGACCAACATTAAATATTCTCTAGAAATGTGTTTATGGAAATTCCCATTTATGCTTGCCTAAGAGGGTGAATGAGTCTTAGGTAGCAAGTTGCAACACTGGGGCTGGAAAGGAGGCAGGGCAAGCACCAACAAGGAAATTCAAGTCAACTGGTTGCTGGAATGCTGAACAGTCATGGGAAAATGAGACCAGGATCAGAAGTTACTGGAAAGTAGCTCCTCTTCTTATTTTCCTGTTTATCTTTAGCTGAATTGAAGGACATATTTTGATAGGTATCTATTTCTTTCACAGACAGTATCTTTAGTTGTAGATTTGCTTCTCATCATTTCTTATCATCTTTGTGTTAGTCTCATGTTCAAATGCTACTGGCAACCAAAGAAGAGATCATGCTCTATGCAAAATGGAGAACCAACAAGCTGTGGAGGAAGAGTGCAATAGCCAGTCTGGAAATGTCTGCGAGAGTTTTAATTTAGAGAAGAACAACAAGGTTAAGTGAAGGACAACTGAACACAACAAAGTAGGTGACTTGTCTTGGTGCTGGTGAGAACAGAAATACTCATGGATTCTCTATTCCTCCTCTCTGTGAACATTGTAGTTGGATTACCTTTCTGAAATCTTCCTCATGCCCTGTATTTTTAAAGACTTTTTTGGGTAGCTTAAATTTCCTAATTTGTGGGTCCCTCTGGAGGATGATCATCTTCACACAGCATGTGTCCGATGCCTGAATAGAGAGAATCAGAGCTGAGTTGTCCCCCTAGGAAGGCTAATGGTGGGAGGTTATGATTTCAAGAAAAGCCTTCACTCACATTTTTCTCCTACTGAAGTTCCTTATTCCAACCATCAAGAATTCTTTGTGTTGTCAAAATCAAACACTGTCTTAAATTTAATACAAATTCTGATACAAAGATTAACAAGTAAAATTCTGTCTGAAGCCTTTAGGAAACAAAGGAAGGGCCTGATGGAAGCCTGGAAAAGTTTGTCTCGCTTTTCCTTCCTTCCTTCCTTCCTTCCTTCCTTCCTTCCTTCCTTCCTTCCTTCCTTCCTTCCTCCCTTCCTTCCTCTCTCTTTCTCTTTATTTCTTTTCTTTCTTTCTTAAATTTATTTGCTTATTTGAAAGGCAAAGATACAGAGAGGCAGAGGCAGAGAGAGAGAGAGAGAGAGAGAGAGAGAGAGAGATCTTCCATCCACTGGTTCACTCCTCAAATGGCTGCAATGGCCAGACCAAGGCTGATACAAAGCCAGGAGCTAGGAGCTTCTTCCGGGTCTTACACATTGGTGCTTGGGCCATCTTCTACTGCTTTCCCAGGCCCTAACAGAGAGCTAGATTGCAAATGGAGCAGCCAGGACTCAAACGAGCACCTATATGGAACACCAGCCCTGCAGGCAGAGGTTTTACCTGCTACGCCACAGTATCCAACTATGGATATTGGGATTTCTGAACAATTTGCATTCTTAGTTGACATGAAGTCAATTTTGCATATTAATGGAAAATTTTTCTGAAGTATTTTTCAGTCTGCACTGCTTTTTGAAATACTGAATTTTAGAAGTTTATTTCCTAATGTGTATGGTAAATTTCCCTGTACACCACCTTTTCCTCCTTCTCATAGCAAAATTAATTCTTTCAAATTTCAAGCAAATTATCCCATCACTTACAGATTGGAATTTCCAAATTACATTTATCCATGGCCAAAGCCAGATTTTGTAATCATTCTTTTTTTTTTTTTTTTTTTTTTTTGACAGGCAGAGTGGACAGTGAGAAAGACAGAGACAGAGAGAAAGGTCTTCCTTTGCCGTTGGTTCACCCTCCAATGGCTGCTGCGGCCAGCGTGCTGTGGCCAGCGTGCTGCGGCCTGCGCACCACGCTGATTCGAAGCCAGGAGCCAGGTGCTTCTCCTGGTCTCCCATGGGGTGCAGGGCCCAAGCACTTGGGCCATCCTCCACTGCACTCCCGGGCCACAGCAGAGAGCTGGCCTGGAAGAGGAACAACCGGGACAGAATCCGGCGCCCCGACCAGCACTAGAACCCGGTGTGCCCTATTGAGCCACGGTGCTGGCCCAGATTTTGTAATCATTCTTAATCACTTGGTCTGTGATCATTGCCAAGATATTTATTTTTATGAAGATTTCTTTTTCTTTTCTTTCTCTCTCTCTTCCTTCCTTCCTTTCTTTCTTTCTTTCTTTCTTTCTTTCTTTCTTTCTTTCTTTCTTTCTTTCCTGTTCTTTTCTTTCTTTCTTTATAAGTCAGAGTTAAAGAGAGAGAGAGAGAGAGAGGAGAATTTTCCATTTGTTGGCTCATTCCCCAGATGGCTGTATCAGCCAGGGCTGAGCCAGGCCAAAGCCAGGACCCAGGAGCCTCCTCTGAGTTTCCCATTTGGGTGGCAGGGGCCCAAGTACTTGGGTCATCCTGCACTGCTTTTCCAAGGCCATCAGCAGGAACCTGAATCAGAAGTAGAGCAGTGGGGGACTGAACTGGTGCCCATATGGGATGCTGGCATCACAGGCAGTGGTTTTACCCACTATACAACGATACTGGCCCCTTGCCAGGCTATTCATAAACATTTTTATTGTCATTTATGTCCCAGAAAACTTGCCCTCCCACCCTCTTTGGTGTTCAGCATTGTCATGTGATTTATTTTTCCACATGAAATCTGGATGACAGTGACATTTTGCCAGTTCTGTACACAGAAGTTTTAAGAGCCAGGCCTAGAATGTCTCGTCTCTTTCCCTGCCAAAATAATTGTTGCAGGTTAAATCCCCATCAGCCCAGATCACTGAGGGAGAAGTTTGAGCTGTGCTGGTCTGGCATATACACAGAGGAAAGGAAATAAGTTGGTGGTGTCTGGACACTGAAATTTGGACATTGCTTTTTTTTTTTTTTGACAGGCAGAGTTAGACAGTGAGAGAGAAGAGGGAGAGACAGAGAGAAAGGTCTTCCTTCTGTTGGTTCACCCCCCAAATGGCTGCTACGGCCGGCGAGCTGCACTGATCCGAAGGCAGGAAGCAGGTGCTCCTCCTGGGCTTCCATGCGGGTGCAGGGCCCAAGCACTTGGGCCATCTTCCACTGCACTCCCGGGCCACAGCAGAGAGCTGGACTGGAAGAGGAGCAACCGGGACTAGAACCTATGGTGCTGGCACCGCAGGCGGAGGATAAGCCTAGTGAGCCGCGGCGCTGGCCTGGACATTGCTTTTTAAAAATACCATAATCTAGCCCATTGTAACAAAATGTGATCTTCTGTATATAAAGAGAATTGGAAATGAAAAAAAACAACCTGGTGTTAAAATGGAAATGGCATAGAAAATTAATTAATTTGAAAAAAAATTATGTAGGATCTCTGTCTTTAATGTGCTGTACATTGCTATTTAATGCTATAATTAGTAATCCAATGTAGTTTTTTCACTTTATGTTGCTATATGGGCAAAATGTTGAAATCTTTACCTAATATATACTAAACTGATCTTCTGTATACAAAGAGAATTGAAAATGAATCTTTACATGAATGGAAGGGGAAAGGGAGCGGGAAAGGGGAGGGTTGCGGGCGGGAGGGAAGTTATGGGAGGGGGGAAGCCATTGTAACCCATAAGCTATACTTTGGAAATTTATATTCATTAAATAAAAGTTTAATTAAAAAAAAACAAAAACAAAAAAAAAACAAACAAAATGCAGTTGCTTTCTAGATTCGTAATCTTTATCATCTAAGACAGAAAGTGCTGTTTTCTAGTCATATTTTCAAGTCAATGCAAATATGCTGTCCGTGGATTATAAGATTTTTCTTTCTTTATTTTTCTTTTTTTTTTTGACAGGCAGAGTGGACAGTGAGAGAGAGAGAGAGACAGAGAGAAAGGTCTTCCTTTTGCCGTTGGTTCACCCTCCAATGATCCGAAGCCAGGAGCCAGGTGCTTCTCCTGGTCTCCCACACGGGTGCAAGGCCCAAGGACTTGGGCCATCCTCCACTGCACTCCCGGGCCACAGCAGAGAGCTGGACTGGAAGAGGAGCAACCGGGACAGAATCTGGCGCCCCTACCGGGACTAGAACCCATGGTGTCAGCACCGCAGGCGGAGGATTAGCCTATTGAGCTGCAGCTCCGGCCAAGATCTTCTTATACTTTCAACAGAGCAAGAGAAATCCTAGCTTGACTCTCTCCACCTTTCATCATCACCATCAACACTATCCCCAGCATTAACAATGATTCACTTAAGAATAAACCACAGGGGCTGGCACTGTGGCACAGTGGGGTTAAAGCCCTGGACTGCAGCGTCGGCATCCTGTCTGATCCACTTCTGATCCAGCTCTCTGCTTTGGCCTGGGAAAGCACAGAGGATGGACCAAGTCCTTGGGCCCCTGCACCCATGTGGAAGATCTGGAGGAAGTTTTGGCTCCTGGCTTCGGATAAACTCAGCTCCTGCCTTTGCAGCAATTTGGGAAGTGAACCGGCAGATGGAAGACCTCTCTATCTCTACCTCTCTCTGTAACTCTACCAAGTAAATAAAATAAATCTTGAAAAGAGTAAATTATAAACTTTTAAAATGTACACCATAAAATAAGTCATTTTTCTAATAGTCTTTTTTCAAAAAAGAAAACTCAGATTGTCCAATGGTAAGATTTATGCAGGGCATTTCTTTTGTATTTTAACATTTTTTTTAGATCTATGTGTTGTATAACTTATTCCATTCATTTATTCATTTAATTTTGTAAGTTAAATTTGTTTAAGGATTTATTTACTTGCTTATTTGAAAAGCAGAGTGACACAGAGACACAAAGCTCTTCCATCTGCTGGTTCACTCCCAAAACGGCTGCAATAACCCTGACTGGACCAGGCCAAAGACAGGAGGAGCTCCATCCAGGTCTTCCACCTGGGTGGTAGAGACCCATACCCTTGGGACATCATCCACTTGTTTCCCAGGCACTTTAAGGTGGGTTGGAAGTTGAGTGTTTGGTACTCAAAAACCAGTACTTCAATATCAGTTGCCAGTGTTACAAGCCACGGCTTAACTTGCTGAACATATCATTGGCCCCATAAGGTAAATTCTTAAAAATAATTTGAGAGAGAAAGAGGGACTGGGATAGGGAGGGAAGGGAGAGAGAGAGAGTGAGAGAGAAAGGAGAGAGAGAGGGAAAGGTAGAGTTACAGAAACACAGAGGCAGAGACAGAGAGAAAGGTCTTCCATCCACTGGTTCACTCCCCAAATGGCCATAATGGCCAAGGCTAGGCCATTGCAAAGCCAGAAGCCAAGAGCTTCTTCCAGGTCTCCCACATGGGTGCAGGAGCCCAAGCACTTGGACCATCTTCTACTGCTTTCCCAGGCCAAATCGGAAAGCTGGATTGGAAGTGGAGCAGCCCAGACTCCATTTGGCGCCCATATGGGATGCCAGCACTGCAGGCGGTGGCCCCACCCACTCCCCCACAGCACCAGCTCATGTTAAATTTTTTAAAGTAATTGTTGCCTAGTGGAAGAGCCAGGATTGGTATCTTGATTTTTACTTGAGACCAGTGTTCTAAGTGTAGTTTGTTAGGGCTGCCACAACCAAATACTACAGACTGGGTGGATTAACCAATGACTTTACTTTCCGATAGTTTTAGAGACTAGATGTCTAAGGTCAAGTGACAAAATATGGATTCTCTTGAGGCCTCTCTCCTGGATATGTGATGATCACCTTCTCAATATGCCCTCACATGATCTTTCCTCTGGTATCTGGTTGTCCAAATTGCCTCTCCTTACAAGGACATCAATTGGTTGGATGAAAGATCATCCTAAAAGGCCTCATTTTTACCTAAGTCACCTTTTTGAAGGCCCTATATCCAAACATAGTTATGTTCTAAAGCACTTGGGATTAGCACCCAAGAGTGAATTTTTTGAGAGACAAAATTCAACCCATAATACTGAAACATCAAGCTGATAGAATTTTAGATTAGAAACAAAGCAAAACTTATGGTTAGAATCACAGTTCGGTTTTCAACACCAGTAGTTCCAGGTAACAGAGTTTGGCCTAGAACATAAACAAGATTGATCACTTTAGGAAAGGCGTTTCTTTTTATAAAGATTTATTTATTTATTTATTTGAAAGAGTTACACAGAGAGAGGAGAGGCAGAGAGAGAAAGAGAAGTCTTCCATCTGCTGGTTCACTCCCCTCCAGTTGGCTGCAGTGGCCAGAGCTGCGCTGATCTGAAGCCAAGAGCCAGGAGCTTCTTCCAGGTCCCCTACTTGGGTGCAGGGGCCCAAGGATTTGGGCCATCTTCTACTGCTTTCCCAGGCCACAGCAGAGAGCTGGATCAGAAGGTGGAGGGCCTTGAACTGGCACCCATATGGGATGCCAGCACTTTAGGCCAGGGCATTAACCCACTGCACCACAGCACCAGCCCCAGGAAAGGCATTTAATCCCAGGGCTTACATTATAACCATCCTGGTACAGCCGGCAGCTGAGGGCCTTGTGCTGGATCATCTGCAAACAATAAGCATGACCACAGCCCTCAAGGGGATACTCCTGGGTGCTAAATTGAGGCAATTATATAGAATAACCCAATTTGTGCCAATGTTAGTCATAATAACTTCTCTTCTCCATTCCTTATTCTCTCCCTCTCCTTTTTCTTTCAAATGGTTCTTGTGGATACACTGACAGTGTCATGCTCTACACTAGGAACTGAATTTGGATAAACCCAAACCTGTCCTCCAGCGGCTCACATCCAAAAGAGGAGACTGGGCCGGCGCTGTGGCTGAACAGGTTAATCCTCTACTTTGCAGTGCCGGCACACCGGGTTCTAGTCCCGGTAGGGATGCCGGATTCTGTCCCGGTTGCCCCTCTTCCAGGCCAGCTCTCTGCTGTGGCCAGGGAGTGCAGTGGAGGATGGCCCAAGTTCTTGGGCCCTGCACCCCATGGGAGACCAGGAGAAGCACCTGGCTCCTGGCTTCGGATCAGTGCGATGTGCCAGCTGCAGTGCGCCGGCCGCGGCAGCCATTGGAGCGTGAACCAATGGCAAAGGAAGACCTTTCTCTCTGTCTCTCTCTCTCTCACTGTCCACTCTGCCTGTCCAAAAAAAAAAAAAAAAAAAAAAAAAAAAAAAAAAAAAAAGAGGAGACCAACAAGTAACTGCACAGTTACAACATAACATAACAGATGTTTCATAAAGCTCTATGTTCTATGAAAGCCTTGATGAGAAATTTCTAAGGCACAATGAGGGGAGGAGAGTCTTAAAACTTTCATTTTTATAACTGTTGTATTCAAATTAGCATTGCCATTATATCCCAGGAGACAGAGCATGTAGTAAATGGCTCAACAGCAAAGCACTGGATTAGTGTCCAAACTAATAAACGGAAATAGTTTTCCAAAGAAGATTGACCTTTTAAAGCCCTCCCCTTGGGAGGCTACTCACTGATCCCAAAGATGTTGTCTTTTTTAAAGCATTTTGGAATTTATATGTGGTTAGACTGTGAATTCCCCTAGAACAGAACAGAGGTAATTTTTTAAAAGATTTATTTATTTATTTAAAAGAGAGAGGGAGAGGTCTTCTATCTGCTAGTTCACTCCCCATTTGGCTGCAATGGCCGGAGCTCTGCCGATCCGAAGCCAAAAGTCAGGAGCCTCCTCCAAGTCTTCCCATGCAGATGTAGGGGCTAAAGGAGTTGGGCCATCTTCTACTGCTTTCCCAGGCCATAGCAGAGAGCTGGATGGGAAGTGTAGCAGCCGGGACTCAACCGGCACCCATATGGGATGCCTACACTGTAGGTGGCAGCTTTACTTGCTACACCACAGCTCCAGCCCCACAAAGATAAATTTAATGCATTGTGTGTGGTTCAGGTTTATGGAACAAATAAATGAACTAAGAGATAGTGGCAGGTTTTTAATATTGTAGTTGGTAGATCATACTTGTTCTTTAGACAGGTTGGAATTTTGGAGACTTAAGCATTGAAATTTAAAAACATCATGATCAAACACATGCTTAGAGTTCAAAGCTGGGCATAGCTGTACAGTAATAGAAGTGAATTTCTTGCAAGTTAACTCCAAAGTATATCAGAACAAAAGTACATAGAAGACAAACCATGGTTTGATAAATAGTAATGTCACTCTCTTATGTGCAGGGTGTTAGAAGTAACATAAGAAGTGATTGCTATATACAACCATAAGTATTTTCTAAGAAAATCAGGTTGTGGGGCTAGTGCCATGGCATAGTGGGTAAAACTGCATCTCATATGGATACCGGTTCAATTCCTGGATGATCCAATTCCGATCTAGCTCTCTGCTATGGCCTGGGAACGCAGTAGAAGGGCCCCTACACCCATATGGGAGACCTGGAAGAAGTTCCTGGCTCCTGGCTTCGGATGGGCAGAACTCCAGCCATTGTGGCCAATTGGGGAGTGAGCCAGCAGATGGAAGACCCCTCTCTCTCTTTCTCTCTCTTTCTCTGCCTCTCCTTCTCTCCCTGTGTAACTCTGACTTTCAAATTAATAAATAAATCTTTTAAAAAAAATAGTACCATCCCAGGGTTACTCAAATGTTAAAGGATTTTGAATAAACAAAATTGTCTAGAGTTAAATTTCTTCATTGGAACTAGAGAGTACTGTATCACTCTACCCAATGTAAAAAGAATTTCATAGGAGCAACACAGGAGGCCCACCTTGAAGAAGAGTTTGGTGAAGGAAAAGAAATAAGCCACTAAAATGTAGAAAGTGAGAGACAGATTGTGTCTGGGTGGCTAAAGACAAGAGTGGCTTTGTTGAAATAGATTGGTTCACATGAGCACTTTGTATTTTGCAGCTTGTCTATTGTTTTCAAAACATTCATGCAAAATGAATACTATTAAAAACTATGCATTCATATAAAAATTTTTGCACCAAAATAAACATGTATTTTAATTCCATTTTTCCATCATTTTTTGAAGTGCTCTCATATAAACCCTGTGTCTGCATAGTTTGATTAGTGTTTTTAAGATCAAGGAAAAATCTAAACATCTACTTGTAAGTCACAGGTAACATTAAGGAAGTTAAAAATCATCCATACATGATGGAAGATCTCTCTCTGCCTCTCCTCTCTCTGTGTGACTCTGACTTTCAAATAGATAAATAAATCTTAAAAAAAAAAAAGGAACAGGAAATGGATGGGATGATGACTGTGTCCACTCTCTTGTGTGCAGTGATGGTTTCCAGGTGTATACCCATGTGGAAACTTGTTAAAGTGCACATTTTACACATGTGCTGTGTAGTATGTCAATGATACCTTATGAAGCTGTTAAGAAGAAACAAACAAACAAACAAACAAAAAGATCTAAATGAAAGATCTCTGTGAGTCAGATCCCAGTGGAAAGAACGGGCCATCAAAGAAGGAGGTACCTTTCTCAGAAGGAAGGAGAGAACTTCCACTTTGACTATGACCTTGTCTGAATAAGATAGGAGTCGGCGAACTCAAAAGGCTTCCATAGCCTTGGCAACTCATGACAAGAGCCTCAGCCATAAACAAGAGTGTCAATTTGTTAAGTCAACAACAGGAGTCACTGTGCACTTACTCCTCATGTAGGATCTCTATCCTTAATGTGTTGTACAATGTGAATTAATGCTATAACTAGTACTCAAACAGTACTTTACACTTTGTGTTTCTGTGTGAGTGCAAACTATTGAAATCTTTACTTAACATATACTAAATTGATCTTCTGTATATAAAGATAATTGAAAATGAATCTTGATGTGAATGGAATGGGAGAGGGAGTGGGAGAGGGGAGGGTTGTAGGTGGGAGGGAAGTTATGGGGGGAAAAGCCACTGTAATCCAAAAGCTGTACTTTGGCAATTTATATTTATTAAATAAAAGTTAAAAAAAGAAAAAAAAAATCATCCATACATGGAGCAGACTCACAGGAGCGGGCACTCAGAATCAGCAGTGACAGTGGAAACCTACATCCTACAGGGATTCACAGAACTCTTTGAAAAAGTTTTCTGTAGCATGGGAATTCTAAGTAGTTTTACAGGAAATTCCTTGTCTTTTCTTTTTTATTTACCTTATTAAGAAAAATTTCCCAGCTTGCTACTGCAACCCCTGTAGAGTTGACCATGAAATTTGCTGTAGAGATTTCCATTTTATCACGTATAAACATTGTAGAGAGCTTATGTATTTATGTATATGCCTTTCTGCACCTTTAGACTCTGAGGTACTTGAAGGCAGGAAACATGTCTTAGTTTTGGGTGCCCTTCTATTGTTCAGATCAAACATCCAATACATGCTTATTGTCTATAATGATGAATTGGTTATGAAGTGCAAGCATATACAAATAAATCATCAAAAGTAAATAGCTCTATTCCTAGAATTTATAACCTAAGCAGAAAATTTTAAATAACAGTGAACAAGTTTGTACTAAAGTTTGTAAAATATCAACAGGAATTTTATTTGAATTCCCTCCTGAAGACTATTTTGGTTTGCTTGTTTTAAGCATATTTTATCTCCACTTCCTTTCTCTAGAATTTCTCTAAGCCACCACCAACCAGCTCTCACCGCCCAAAAAAATTACCCTTTTCAGAGAAATAAAAGACGAAACCGAAATTGTTTTGTATGATCTAATGAATTTCGTGATGAAAGAGTAACCTGGAAACATTTTCCATTAAACTCAACAAAACCATTGTTCAGGCTGCTTTATACTCTGCTACCTAGCCATGAGCTTGAAATATTTTTAAGAACGGAGCAGAATTCAAAAAAAGCTAATTACACCCCAGAGTGACTGGCAACCTGTTCAACAGCTGGTGAGAGTAAAGAGGAAGTCAGTAAACCAGAAGATCTAATCAGCCTGTCAATCACATGATGGAAAATTCATGTTCTTCCTTGTCATTGTTCCCGTAGAGTCTCCATATTACCCAAGTGAGGACAAGAACCTCTTTAAACATATTAAGCTTGTAATGGGAGTCCACGTGTAAATCTGAACCCTGGGGAGGAGTTATTGAGATAAAACTAGAAGCATCCATTTGCCCTGTTGCCTGTCTTCTTCTGAGATCTGTTTTGAGAGCTGACCAGCATGAGTCAACTATCATTGCTCTGCAGTCGGCCAGAATACAATCTATTACTGGAGAAGAATCAGAACATGTGGGAGGGAACTCAGCACTGTTCTGTGGGCTGTGGATTGTTACTGCACAGCAGAAGATCTAGATAAAGAAAACTAGCTTCAGTGACTTTACAAAAAGACTTGAAAAACAAAACCGTGTGCCCTCCCTTAAATGCTCTTGTTTATTTTGTACACTGTGTTTCTAAGGATCTGTGGTATAATTTGATTCTGCTGAGGTATTTGATGTCATGTGAATGAAACAAAAGGCTTACATTTTAAAAAAAAATTCTAAAGGCTAGAAATAAACATGGGCTGGTGGAAGGAAAGGATGTGGCTTGGTGGCTTAGAGGAAAGTGGGTGTGTTAGGTGACAGGCACGTGGCATACGAAGTCCTAACAGCAGGAGAGTTTGTTTTGGGGATGGGAAGGCAAGGCTGTTGTGTAAAGAGTATGCCCAGAAATCCATTGTTGGAGAGAAGAGTGATTACATCCCTACATAGCTGACTGCTAGAGCCTCTGACTTTCAACATCAGATCCAGAGGCATTTGCTTCATTGTTTGTTTTATTACTGGGAGCTACTGGGAGCATCTGAGAAGAATGGCCTAAGTAAGTTCTCAGGACTAGATTATTTTGAAATGACTGATGATTTGATATTTTATAAAAATCTTACTATACCACATGCTGGAGGAAGCATTTCACGTTACATTGGGAAACTTCCATCTTATACTAGCCCTGAGAGTATTTCTGAACTTCTTTAGCTTTCATGACCATCTGTAGTGTAGTCACTTGTTGGTACATATGCCCCTTAAACCACTGGCTTTCAAACTTTAAGAAGCATAGGATTGAGGCTGGCGCCTATAACGTGGTAGGCTAAGCCTCTGCCTGTGGTGCCAATTCAAGTCCTGGCTGCCCCTATTCTGATCCAGTTCTCTGCTATTGGCCTGTGAGAGCAGTAGAAGATGGCCCAAGTGCTTGGGCCTCTGCACCCATGTGGGAGACCCGGAAGAAGCTCCTGGATCCTGGTTTCAGACTACCCCGGCTCCAGCTGTTGTAGCCATTTGGGGCGTGAACCAGCGGATGGAAGACCTTTCTTTGTCTCTCCCTCTCTTTGTCTGTAACTCTACCTCTCAAATAAATAAAATTAAATCTTTAAAGAAAGAGATGCATAGGAACGAACAGGGTATCCTGTAACAGAGGGGCAAAAAGAGATTTTCGTTTAGGAGATCTAGAATTGGGGCTAACAGTCAAAATTCTGTTTCTACTTGCTGCCACTTTGGACGTTCTGAACACATTATGAGTAGCAAGACCTTAAACTGCAATGAATTATAGCCTTGCTCTCATTCTGATTTTGATGTTGCCTATAATAGATTAGGCATTTGATTCAGAACACATTGATCTCTATCTTCTCCAACTGATGGAGTCTGGGCTAGTTTGGTACCTGAACTTCTGCAAACCATTGCTTTCTTCTGACCTCAGTTCCCTTTTCACCCAGTCTGCTCTCTCTAGTTAATCATGTAGACTGTGACTTCCAACCACTCATTCATTAAACAAATATTTACTGAGCATCCTCTATGTGCTAGCATTGTGCTAAGCTAGGGGATATTCAATACATTCCGTGTTTGGTAAATGCTAAATGATTGGTGTAAAATACATATGTGCACGTACATTTATACATGTATGCCTATTCTTTTTAATTATTGGGGCAAAGGATGTATAGTATACAATTTACTGTTTTGTTACCAGACAATGTTTTTGTTTTGTTTTGTTTTGTTTGCTAAACTCTTGTGTCTTCAGCCGAGATGAAGTTGTGACTGACGGATTAATGTACTTCACACATAAATGTTGCTTGATCGTTTTTTATATTCATGTGTGAAAGGAAAGTAAAATGAGGCCCTAAGTTATCATTTGAATCATTTATTAATAACATGAGCTGCTTCTTTGCCAAACCACAGGTTTTTGTACTGGAAAATTAACATTTCTTCAGGTTTTTGTGTAACGGCTATAAACACAGCCTACTTTCAGCTTAATTTATCTTTTTAACATTTCCAGAAGTTTGAGCAATCAAATAAACAATAAATCAAGTGGCAAACCAGTGGTCAACTAGTGAATTCCATTGTATAAATATACCCATTATTGCCAATTTCAAGCTACCCATGTAATCTAAGAACAGTAGACAGAATGAATTCCGAGTGTTTATGACCTCTTGTAAAAATAATTTATTTGATTGTAAGTTTCTAATTTTTAATAATAGTTATGTTTAACAATCAGATTGAAACATTCTTAGAAATTTAAATAACATGCTGGTACAAGGTGGCTCCAGGACATCACTGACTTGTAAAGTAGATACAGTCTCTGCCTTCATAATGCTTAGTCTGGAAATGCAGATAGAGAAATAAATGTGGATGCATATCCTAAGAAGGACTCTTATGCCAAACTTTAAGTTATCAGTAGAGTTGGAAGACTTTTGACTACTCATGACCTTGACCCTCTAATGTCATTGTGTGCATGATTAGCTTGTGTTACATGGCAAAAGAACTTTGTATATGTCATTAAGGTTACAAAGCAGTTCATCTGATAACAGAGAGTACCTCGAATTATCCAGTTGTATCTATTGTAGACATATGAGCTCTTACTGCAGAACGAGAAAGTGGAGAAGAAAACAGGAATTTAAAGCTCAAGGATCTGATGCACCACTCTTTCTTTCTTTCTTTCTTTCTTTCTTTCTTTCTTTCTTTCTTTCTTTCTTTCTTTCTGACAGATAGAGAGAGACAGTGAGAGAGAGACAGAGAGAAAGGTCTTCCTTTCATTGGTTCACCCCTCAAATAGCCACTATGGCCAGCACTGTGCCAATCTGGAGCCAGGAACCAGGTGCTTCCTCCTGGTCTCCCATGCGGGTGCAGGGGCCCAAGCACTTGGACCATCCTCCACTGCCTTCCCAGGTCACTGGATCCTAGTTTCAGACTAGCCCAGCTCTTTCTGGAAGAGGAGAAACCAGGACTAGAACCCAGAGCCCATATGGGATGCCGGCGCCGCAGGCAGAGGATTAGCCAAGTGAACCACGGCACCGGCCCTACCACTGTTTCTTTAAAAAGATTTATATATTTATTTCTTTGAAAGGCAGAGTGACAGAGAGAAAGGAGAGGTTGCGGGGAAAGAGAGATATCTTCCATCCGCTGGTTCACTCCATGAATGGCTGCAACAGCCAGGGCTGGGCCAGGCTGAAACCAGGAACCAGGAAGTCCATCCTGGTCTCCTACATAGGTGTCAGTGGCCCAAGAACTAGGGCCATCATGTACTACCTTCCCAGGAGCATTCTCAGGAAACGGGGTTGGAAGCACAACAGCTGGGACTCAAACCAGCACTCTCTTACTGGATGTTGGTGTTGCAAGCATTGGCTTAGCTGCTAAGCCACAGCACTGTCCCCTGATGCACCACTGTTGATTTGAAGAGGAAAGGGACCCCAAAACAAAGAAACAGGGACATAGGCTTCCTAACCTCAGCAGAGATCTTGTTGCTGCTCTGTCCTTTCCAGGAATGATGAGGAGTGATAATAATACATAGTTTAAGGGTTTCAAGAACTAGTTCTGCCACTGATAAAGGGGTAAGTCACTTAAGCGCTCTGATTTTCACTTTCATGAATTGTACATAATTGTTGTAGTTGCTTCAGAATTCTTTTGTGAAGATTCACTAAGGAATATCTCAAAACCTTGAAAGTCATAAATGCATTGTTCAAATAAGGTAGAGCTTATCTCATATGCTCTTCCCCCCTCCTCTCCTTTCCCTTAATAAATTAGTCAATGATTAATTATTGAGAGACCATTATATAATATTTAGTCGCCTTAGTATCTTTGTGTATTTGTTTTATGGACACAAACATACTTCCTGTCCTTCAAGGAGCTTACTCTCCAAACACTAAGGTCATTTACAATACTCAAAATATATTTTTTACTGAAAAATAAAAGTAGTCACAAAATACATTACATTTGGCATGTTTTTGATTATATAAGTGTGGTGTGTGAAAGGGGCAAGAGAGAGAAAAATCTGAATAAATGTATAGGACTAAAAATTGGAAAATGCACCTTAAAATATTTGGTTTCTCTCTAGACGATTTCCTTTGGCTTTTTTCATATTTTTCTGCATTTGCAAAAACTTCCGTCAACATTTCATAAATATAAATAGCCCAACATATTGTAATAAAAGTATTAAGTGTCAAGTGCAATAAAGGAGTTATATGCAGGATGATTTGAATGTGCACAAATATTTTTGTGAATTAAGTGGGTGTCTAAGTGTAATCTCTATGCTTAGCTTTCAGGGATAAACCGAAGTTTTCTAGGAAGTAATGTAGGAAACAACATTCTAGGCCCAGGGAGAGTAGAGGCTCAGCATGGAATGTTAGGAAATAATATCATCTGTGCTAATTCCTGTCCCCTGAAGGATGACTCAAGGTAGAACAGGATATGACTCTCAAGGGAATTGAAGATCATGCTATGGATCTTAGGTTTTACTAAAGCATTTAGATAGGGGATTTCCTCATAGTAGGAACTTGCATTTTTTAAAATATTTTATTTATTTATTTGAGAGGTAGCGTTACAAACAGAGCTGGAGCAATGGCCAGAGCTGGGGCAATCTGAAGCCTGGAGCCAGAAGCTTCTTCCAAGTCTCCCACACAGGTGCAGGAGTCCAAGCACTTGAGCTGTCTTCCACTGCTTGCCCAGGCCATAAGCAGAGAGCTGAGTCAGAAAAGGAGCAGTGGGGAGGCGAACAAATGCCCGTATGGGATGGCTGCGCCATAGGCAGAAGCCTAACCTTCTATACTACCATACTGGCCTCAGGACTTGTATTTTTAACAGATTGCTACTTTGGCAGTGTGAACATTGTAGAAGGAAGAAGGGACACAGGGACAGCATGGAGACTCCTCAGGAAAATAGTGTCTCAGTAAAGAAATCATGAGGGTCTGGATCAAAACAATTTATAGGGAATGAGAGACATTTTAGAGATGACTAAGAAATATTTAAAGCTTATTTCCTGTATTGTTCATGTCATACTGTATTGATAAATTAATAGCACCAAACTGATATAAATATAAATACTTAGATACCTAGGTAACATGCCTACATGATTTTACAACCGGAAGAAGAGTCTCGAAGAGAAGGGGAAGGCCAAGATTCAATGACCTTGACAGTTTCATAATTTGTTGTAGGACTCACTTCTGCAAGCCCAGAGGAGGTATTTGGGTTAGAAATTTCTGCCCTCCCACCTAAAATCAGACTATGAAGAGACGGAAAAGAGCAATGAATCTGAGAGGAATTCCGGAGAAAGAGTCGATAGGTCTTGATACCAGATAAAAACAGATGCGTGTAAGTGGAGTCACATGGACGGCTACAAACAGGCTGTTCAGAGACATGATGGGGAGGAAGGAGTCAGGGAGTTCTTTTTGATTAATTTTTAGCTTTTGTGGCAGCAAGATTCCCAACTGACATGAAAAGAGTCAAAAATTAACAAAGGCAAACTGCCCATGTGTCATGAGAACAGGATGTCAAGATGAGCTTTTGGCAGCTGGAAACAACTTGGCAGTGTGGATGTGTGGACCAAGGAGGAATTCAGGGCACGAGGAGGACTCAATTCTCAAACTCTTTGGCCCATGTTTTACCTAATTCAGAATCTGACTTATGTTTAGGCCAGGTGAGCAAATGTTTCCACGGTGTGATTATTTGTTTAATTATTTGAAAGTGAGAGAGAGAGAGAGAGAGAGAGAGAGAGATCTTCCATCTGCTGTTTGATTCTCCAAATGGCTGCAACCGCCAGGGCTGAGCCAAGCCGAAGCCAGGAGCCAGGAGCTTCACCTAGGTCTCTCACGTAGGCAGCAGGGATCCAAGGATATGGGCTATTTTCCTTTGTTTTACCAGGTGCATTAGATTGGAAGTGGAACAGCTGGAATTTGAACCACTACCCATATGGGATGCTGGCGTCACAAGTGGTGGCTTATCTCAATGTGCTACAATGCTGGCCCTTTCTTGGTATAATTTTTGAGGCTTTTTTAAAAGATTTATTTATTTACTTGAAAGAGTTAACAGAGAGGCAGAGGCAGAGAGAGAGAGAGAGAGAGGTCTTCCATCTGCTCATTCACTACCCAGATGGCCACAATGGCCAGAGTTATGCCAATCTGAAGCCAGGAGCTGAGAGCTTCTTCCCAGTCTCCCGCATGGGTGCAGGGGCCCAAGGACTTGGGCCATCTTCTACTGCTTTTTCAGGCCATAGCAGAGAGCTGGATCTGAAGTGGAGCAGCCGAGACTCAAACCGGCGCCCAGATGGAACGCCGGCACTGCAAGTGACAGCTTTACCGGCTATACCACAGCACTGGCCCCAGCTTTGAGGCTTTTAAAAATTCTTTCTCTGGCCTTACAAATGAAGTGTCTAAAAGCCTCCAAAAAAGGGATGATTCTTTACCTGTAGTTTTGTGGCTTCAAATCAAAATTATGTTGTAAAGTGACTAATTTCAACCTTCCTGCCCTCAGGACTTGATGAGCAGGAAGGAGGTAGGGTGTGCACAAGGACAAGAAGAGCCCTAATGCAAGGAAAAAGAAGCACGGAAGAAGGAGGTGGGAGTCTGTAAAGCTTTTTTTTTTTTTTTTAAAGATTTATTTATTTATTTGAAAGACAGAGTTATGGAGAGAGGTAGAGCCAGAGAGAGAAAGAGGCCTTCCATTCCTCTGGTTCACTCTCCCAATGACCATAATGGCCAGAGTTGAGCTCATCTGAAGCCAGGAGCCAGGAGCTTCTTCCGCGTCTCCTAGCTGGGTGCAGAGGCTCCTTGGGTGCAGAGGCTCCTTGGGTGCAGAGGCCCAAGGAGCTGGGCCATCTTCTACTGCTTTCCCAGGCCATAGCAGAGAGCTGGATAGGAAGTACAGCAGCCAGAACTTGAACCTGCGTCCATATGGGATGCAGGTACTGCAGGCTGGAGCTTTAACTCACTGCTCCACAGAGCCAACCCTAAGGCTTTTCTATGGAGTGCAGACACCCATGGTTCAGCAGTCTGAAGCTCTTGTACCACCCGCCTCCTGGGCTGTAGTGCTTTCTGAGTTCTGCTTGGAGAAGTCAAATTTCTGATCAGGTCTGACTTTTTCAGATAATCCCTAAGATTCCTTTGATGTTTGCATTTGGATTCCATGGACCAGGAGGACTGAATGACAATTACTCGAAGTTTTTGCAGAAAGTTAGAGGACTCTTTACAAAGAAAACTTTCTACAATAAGATAACAGAGGACTTAAACTGAATGGGCATTAATGGTCATAGGCTAAAATCACAGAATGTGTTGTTTTTTAGTGAATCCTGTTTTAAGTTTCAATGGGATGCTCCCTGTATTAGCAATTCACTAGAATACATTTGGTACTTGGGAAGATGTCCCCTTATGTGTTTTTACTCATGGGGAAAAATTCCTTCTTAGACAAAAAAAAAAAAAACAAACAAACAAAAAAAAAAAACACCACCCAAACACAGGAAATATGATAAGAAGGCAGAAGGCAGTGGGTGGGAGGTGTAGAAGGAGCCAGGGCTGCTCTGAATTCCAAAGCCAACAGCCTGGACTTCACCTGTCACATGACCTCTGGGAACCTGAGGACTTGAGGAACCACTTTTCTGAGAAAAGTTACCCAACAAATACACCACCCACAGCTTCCTCTTGGCAGCTGGTCTGACTGGAGTTCTCTTTTAGCAAGGGAAGAGCAGCTGTGTTGATCCCTGCTATCCCCACCCTCCAGTAAGGCTCAGAAAAGCCAGCCAGTTGCCTTTGCTCTTCAGAGAGCAGCTCCTTGAACTTGGTAAAAACTGTGCTACTCCTCAGGGCACCTAACATTGTTTTTGTTTATTGCCACTTTTCTAATCCTTAATCTTTAACAAATTTTCTTTTTGAAGTAGAATTGTTTCCAATGACATAGAATGAGCTTTACTTTATCATTTTAATGTTGGTTAGGGCACTGGGATATGCAATGAACATTTCTTTGTTTTGTTATTGTTGTTTTTCAGAATTTGTGCTATCCTCCTATCAGCTTGTGCTTTTTGCTATGAGTGGCTGAAAGGGAAGGGTTATGGGTAGAGTAAGAAAGTCAAACGGGTCAGATAGGATTTCCACACTGATTACTGTGAAACTGTGTGTGTGTGTGTGCGCGCAAGAGAGAGGAGAGAGAGAGAGAGAGAGAGAGAGACTACTTGACTTGGTAAAAGTAGTTATCACTTTTCCAATTGTTAAAAGCCAAGAATATTATTTGATAAACAATTTTTAAAACTGAAATTTGATCCTCTGGTTGAAATTTCCTTGGAACAATGTGTTCTGAGCCTGTTCTTCTGTTGCCTCTATGGGTCCCAGTCTGTGAATGCTGAGGATTGGGTAACCAAAGTCCTCAGATTACCTCCCACAGCCCTCTTTCCACCATTGCCTCTCATTTACCATACACCATAGTGTGAGCTGGCAAAGTGTACCTCTTTACTTCTCTAGGTTAGAGAAAAATTCTTACTTCTTTATTTTGCCTCTATATCCAAATGCTACTTATTTTTAAAAACACAGACAGCATGTCTCTTTCATCATGAACCCTCCAATAATTATTCAAAAAACAGCAAAAAAAAAAAAAAAACACCAAAATTTCCACTCCTAAGCTTCCAAATGGTATTTAGGAACACACAGCAGTGTTTTATTAATCTATAAAGAAAATTAAATATATGCCAGGTTTCAGTTGAAGCACTTCTGTTCATTTAAAAATTTTAACAGACAAATAAAAGCTGTGCCTATTTATAGGATAATGTTTCATTACATGTAAACATTGTATAATGTCCAATCAGGGTAAATACATTTGTCTTTTCAAACATTTATCATTTCTTTTTTTTTGTAAAGATGTATTTATGTATTTGAAAGTCAGTTTACACAGAGAAAGGAGAGGGAGAGAGAGAGAGAGAGAGAGAGAGAGAGAGAGAGATCTTCCATCCACTGGTTCACTCCCCAATTGGCCGAAACGGCCGGAGCTGTGCTCATCCAAAGCCAGGAGCCAGCAGCTTTTTCTGGGTATCCCACATGGGTGCAGGGTCTCAAGGAGCTGGGCCATCTTCTACTGCTTTCCCAGGCCATAGCAGAGAGCTGGATCAGAAGAGGAGCAGCCAGGTTTTGAACCAGCGCCCATTTGGGATGCCAGTGCTTCAGGCCAGGGTGTTAACCCACTGCGCCACAGTGCCAGCCCCAGACATTTATCATTTCTTTAGAGTGAAAACATCCAGAATCCTATCTTCTAATTCTTTAATAGAGAAATATACAATATATTTACATTGCCTATAGTCACTCTACTGTGCATCAGAAGCCCAGAACTTCTTACTTCTATATAGCCACAACCTAGTACCCATCAATCAACCTTTCCCATCACTCTCCCTTTCACTTCCCTCTGGTAACTACCATTACTTTTTAAATTTTGATAAGATCATCTGCCTTTTAGGCTCCACATTTCAGTGGGATCATATAACATTTGTTTTTTGGTGCTTGGTTTATTTGATTTAACATAAAGACCTTCAGGTCCATTCATGTTTTTACAAGTGACAGGATTTCACTCATTTTATGGCTGAGTAATATTCCATTGCGTATATGTACTATGTTTTCACTTTCCATCCACCAAGTTCTGTACTTTATAGCTATTAACATTTGGAGGTACACTGAATGGCCTAATTCATTTATCTCCATTTTACATATGATCAATGATATGCAAAGATGATTAGGTGACTTGCCCAAAACCATTGGTCTAATTGTGCAGCACATATTTGTGGCACTGATGAAGATAGTACTCTTCATCTGTTAATAGATGGTTTTATCAGGTATGTATTATTTACCTTTTGGTTTACAACAATAACTGACATCTTTATAAGTCTTTACATTTTGCTCCTTCATCAATGGCTCATTAACTCAAGAATACTCATAACGTGCTTGTTACTATTTTCTTCATTTTATCAATGGCTTAGTCTGTTTGGTCTGGCATAACAAAATGCTATAAATTAAGTTGCTTGTAAACATCATGAATTTATTTCTCCTCGTTCTAGAGGCATGGGAGTCCACAACCAAAGTACCAGCAGATTTAGTGTCTGGTGTGGGTCCAATTCCTGGCTTATACATGATGCCTTCTAGCTGTGTTGTCATATAATGAAACAGGGAAAAAGACAAAGGATCCTGTTTGTGAAGGTTCTACTCACATGACCTAATCTTTACAAAGGTTCCTACTTGCTAAAATCTTCACTTTAATAATTAGACATCAGCACGTGAATTTTGAGGTAACACGAACATTCAGATCATGACAGTCAGTGAGTGTGACTACTCAGACTCTGTGGGAACTGAAGCATAGAGCTAAGATTGAGCCGGCTGATTTTATTACAGTTGATTTATTCCCATGCTGTTGAACTAGCCTTATTCAGGACCAGTCTGGTGTTTTCTCAAAGGGCCAGACCTTCCCCTTTGGCACAGCTGCCTGGAGGCTAAAGCTGTGGAAATGAGGTAGGGGAATGACCTATACTTGCCCAGGCTTAACCTAAAACATATGTTGAGGAGAGTGTGTTTCAAATCGTTCTGAACTTATATTACTTCTAATATAACTTATTGTACTTCTAATATAATGCTTTTTATCACTTTATTTTGACCCATTATAGTGGCTCATAAAATATTGGAAGCCAGATCAATGTGAAGACTATCCACTGGTATTCATGGGCTGAAGTCTTTGTATCAATCATAGAATTATTCCCCCTATTATCTAGGAATGGAAAAAGAGGTCTGTTTCCATTTGGCCAAAAAACACCCTCTTAAATGAGCTCAGGATGCTATTACAGAGTAACATAAGTTAGGCAGATTAAAGAGCAGAGGTTATTTGCCACAATCTGGATGCTAAGTGGAAGATCAAGGTGCCAGCGTTGAAGGCTTCACAGGGCCACTCTTTCTGGTTGCAGACCAGTGACTTCTCGTCATATCTTTGCAGGATGGAAAGAGAGTGGGAGCACTGTCTGAGGTCTCTTTTTTAAGGGTGCTAATTCCATTCGTATTTTCTCTACCTTCATAATCTATTTATCTTCCAAAGTTCCCACCTAATATCATGCTGGAGATTAGTATTCCAAAGACATGAATTTTGGTGGGGTGAAAATATTCAGAGCACACCACATACTAATAAAACCAAAGTGCAGTAAAAGGGTCACTTCATTGGCTCATGAGGCCAGTTAAAGTATCCATTATGGTTCATTCATCCTTTCAGTTAACAAATACTGAGCACACACTAAGAGCCAAATTCTCATTCATGCTATATTTGAGAGGGGTAGGTACAACACGGAATAACTCTATACCTTCAAGAGTTTTATAATCTCGTGAAGGAGATAATGTAGCCAGGTAGTCATCATCCCTGTTATGGCTGCTCACAAAGAGAAGGGCCAGCGGCTGTGCAGCAACAAAAGGTAAGATCACCCTTACCTATATGGAGTTGGATGGAAAAGGGTTGTGGGAGGAAGCGGCACTAAGATTTGAATAAAGAAGACATTGGTGAGGGAAAGGAGGAAAGTGATTGAGGGAATGAGACATAAGAGGAAATAGTCAAGGCAAAAGGACACACGCATGTATAGGTTAAAAATAAACAGAGTGTGACAAGACTGAGGGGGCACTAGGAGTTCAGTCCAACTGCAATACAGTTGTGCAGGAGGATTGGGCTGTGTTCTGCCTCTTGGAGGTCAAAGCAATCGCTGGTCTCTGAATGTTGTATTACCTCTCAATCCATTCACTTAATGGCATGTCTTAAAATGCAAAGGGAATTCCTCTGGTTGGAAAGCTCCAACTCAGTTAAAAATAATCTATGCTCTTTATCCTAGCATCCTGCTTCAGAAAGAAAATGGATGGAGAATAGTGTTCTGTTACTATGCTATGTAAAAAAAAATTCCCTAAATGTAGTAGCTTAAAATGACAAGCATTGTAATGTGTTCATAGATTGGATAGGTCAAGTGTTTGTAAAGGATTACGGGCTTATTGCTAAAGGTTACCTTCTACAATGTCTAGATTTGTCTTGTGGTGGAACACTTGGACTGTGTAGTGAGTGTGGGTAAGCTGGGGGCATAGAAGAGTCTGCCTAGAGACAGACTCTGTCAGTCACCTTGGCCCAGTCCATTGTCTGGCCTTCCAGATACTGGATTCCTGCATAGCTACAGAGATTTCTTGGCTGAAACCCTAACTCTCATTCTGCTCAAGAGTTTATAAATGGTGGCCAGCGCTGTGGCGCAGCGGGTTATTGGCCTGACCTGAAGCGCCAGTATCCCATATGGGCGCCAGTTCTAGTCCCAGCTGCTCCACTTCCCATCCAGCTCTCTGCTATGGCCTGGGAAAACAGTGGAGGATGGCCCAAGCCCTTGGGCCCCTGCACACACGTGGGAGACCTGGAAGAAGCTCCTGGATCCTGGCTTCAGATTGGCGCAGCTCCGGCCGTTGCGGCCAATTTTTTGGGGGGAGTGAACCAGAGGATGGAAGATCTCTCTCTCTGCCTCTTCTATCTCTGTGTAGCTCTGACTTTCAAATAAATAAGTAAATCTTTAAAAAAAAAAGAGTTTATAAATGGACTTCTGTGTGTGCTCTGATATTTGGATTTCTTAGTGGTGCCCTCCTGCCTTTCCTTATATTTTGTTTGGCTTTATTCTTTTTCCTTTCAGCTCAGAACTAAGCCTAAATTGAGATTCTCAGTTACTCTCATAGAGACCAGAGTCTATACCTCAATCATTTCTTAAGAGTTCTTGTCTAATATGGGTTCTTAAAGCATTCGTTGACTTTTAACAGTTGAGTTTCCAGCTAAGATCACATAACATAGGCATGGATTTACTGAAAAATTAACTAATTTTAAGCCTCAGGGCTCCATACTTGCATGGGTTTCTTCCAGTTCTTCTTCCAGGATCAAGATCATTTTGTTCGCATGCCTTGGTACATTTGCAATAATAATAAATTTTACCCACATCAGTCAAATCTCTCTGATCTTTCCACTCCAACTCCCCTCACCACAGTCTTCTTTCTGTGAGAGAAAGAAGCCACAGGAAGTTTAAGGTGTGGCTAAGGAGAAATTGAAAGGGGAGAACATTTTGTTTGGGTTTTGTGAGTTTATGAACTTTACAGTCTCTGCTGTCAATAGTTATCAAGAGTAGCTGTGACTTTCAGTTATACTCCCAGTTATACTCCCAGCTATTCACTATGGTAAATCACCTAGTGATGTTATTCTGCTAAGTAAAAGTGTTCTGTGGCATCTAAAATTGGAAGTATGTATGTAAAAGATATTATCAAAGGTGGGAGAGACATAATATCCAAAAATGCTGTTATTTATATAACACACTTTTGTATATTCATAGTTTGTTTCTTTTTTAACATTTTCCTTACTATCTTCTAGACACTCTCTTACATAGTTTTTGTTACTTGGCATTATTTTTTCTTAGCAAGTTGCCACAATTGTAAGAAATTTTGATCCCACAAAATATTTATCTGTCCTGTATTGTGAAACACAGCAGGTGTATCAGTACTTTCTCTGTGTGTGTTTGCCATCTGTCAGCTGTGAATGGCCCAACAATACCAGGACAGAGTATGCTTTTTTTCTACATGATCTTGGCATTTTTCAGCCTTTGACAAAGTCACAGACTGCAATCACCATCATTCAGCCATTTAAAGTCATTTTGTCTATGCCAGTTTGTGATTCAAAGTGCTGAGAGAAGAAAAGAACAGAAAAAAAAATAAAGACAAGGTGAGATTGGAGCAGAACAACTCTTCTCCTTTGCCACTCTTCCTCCAGAAGCTTTACTTGTTCTATGCCCAATTTTTCAGCAGTGTGTGCTCACCTTTCCCTGACCTTGAGAGAACACTATTAGATATGCACAAGGGAAGAACATGAAGGACTCCAGATAAACTGCATATGGACACAAAATACAGAGTCTGAGTCATTTGTCTTCCTTGACAGTGTTTTACGTGCTGGATTGAAGGAGAAAAGACCATCAGTAAAGCAAATGGCTCAAATGGAATTATAAATCAACTCTGTACTCTTCAGAGAATTTAGTCAACTGAAGACATCTCCAATACAGGCCCTCGTCGCCTTATTTTTTCATTTATATGGAAAAATAACAGTTAATACAGTTAACTATCCTAAGGCTGGAGAGGATTATTAAAAAAAGAGCACTTTACAGTGTTATTGATTTCTCAAGACACCATCAGATATTTTAAGATTTGAATTTAATAAAACATAATACAATTTCTTTTATGGGATTTTTATGTTTTCCCAAACTATATTACCCTGTGTATTTCATATTTCAAAATAAGAGTGGCCTAATAAGATCACTTAAATGGCTCCTGATCCAAGTGACAAAACCCTTTCATATCTACATTGTCACAGTCTCCAAGTAAATCTCTTTCAACTTGATTGAATCTACTTTTTAGGTATTTATTCACATTTTTCTAATTGTTATATGTATACAGCAAAATGCAACACATTCTATAGGAAAAAGGGTAGAACTTCCTAAATGAGTTTAGGAAATGGGCATAGGGCAGAAGGTTAGGACATTCTTAGAAAGTCTTCTAAGCTAGCGGCAGGCATTGTGGGACAGCTGGTTAAGCCACTGCCTGTAATACTGGCCTCTGATAACAGAGTGCTAGGTTGAGTCCCAGATGCTCCATTTCTGATGTAGCTCTCTGCTAAGGCATCTGGGAAAGATGACACAAGACCTTGGGTTCCTGCTACCTGAATGGGAGACCTGGATGGAGTTCTGGGTTCCTGGCTTTGGCCTGGCCTGTTCCTACTTGTTGCAGCCCTTTGAAGAGTGAACCAGTGGATAAAAGATCTCTGTGTTTCCATCTCTGTCACTCTGCCTTTCAAATAAATAAATAAATTTGGAAATGAAGGAAGGAAAGACAAAGTAAGGAAGGAAGGAAGTCATCTAAGCTATACTTCAAAGCTTTTTAAAGCAAGGACTGTTATTGCTTTGTTCTCCATGGTCTACACAGCACATGAGAGTTCTTAACATTTGGACACTATCCTGACACAGGCAAGGGATGTGGAGGTAAAAAAAATTTCATGTAGAGACAATAGGTATCTCACAGAAAGGAAAATGATTAACATTTATTACTTATTGAGGGCCCAAAATATGCTAAAACACACTAGGATATGGTTAAAAGTAAAGGTGAGGAACAGCAGTTAGAAAATATAGTCACACCTGACCTAATAGCATCATGGTTTTCGTCAAAAAGAAGTCATTTGCTGGGAAAAGTCAGGTAGGTGTCAATGTAATTGGGCTATGGCTAAAATCCTCTAACCACTAAAGAAAAATCTATATGAGAAAAATCCCTTTGCCATTTAAATCTGTAGAAGGAAGGTTTCTCTTATTTGCAATTAAAGCAGTTGAACTTTATATCTGATGAAATAAAGGTTAAAAGACAAAGAAAGTGACATGTTCTCACAGTGCCATTCTAAACCTGATCTGTAGAACATGGTAGTAGTAGCACCAATTTGGAACTTGTTACAGAATCAAATTCCCCATTCCAGACCCACTGAATCTGCAGGGCACAACCCAGGGATCTTCATTTTAACAAGCTGTGCAGGTGATTTTTATGCATGCTGAAGTCTAAGAAATGTGAACCCATCACTTGCATTTCCAGAAAGCTACTAGTTATTCTGCTGAAAGGTAGACCACCCCTTGAGTAGCACTGTGTAAAACATTCTATTATTTATTGAGTGGATCCTGAGGAAAAGGCTACAGAGCTTTGAGAAATGCATACTAAGTTTTCTCCCCATCAGAGGTAAGCCACAGCTAATTGTGAACTAATTCAAGCTAGTGTCTTTCCAAAGGAAGGGATAGAATAGCTGAGAGAATATTTCTTCTCTGTGTCAGGAAATCAGTGATTTGAAAAAATTGTATCCTATAGATTTTTAACTACTAGCAAAAGTATCAGTTTCTAAGGATTTTAAACAACCAAGAGGTGTTTAGTGGAAGGATTCTGAGCAGTTCATACTAGCTGAATCAGTGCAACTTGCATCAGAAGAAATGTGTGGATCTTTCCCTTAGAGTACCCATCCTTTAATGAGAAAGTATAACCATTCATGTGTGTCTTAACTCAGATGTGTTGATTCCTGGTAGAAAAAGACAGATTAGCTTAGCATTGAGCCCCATGATCACCCATGTTGTTCAAGATCACAAGAAACTCATGACTGGTAGGCTCATAAGAAGCACATGGAGTAGGGAGATCTATTCCCTCAAAGAATTGATGAACATACAAAAACAGGCATGTTTTCAGTAATGCTTCTGAAACAAAAAAACGAAGAAGGAAAGGGAACGTGTGGAATACAATGTTATATAAGGAAGTCAAAGGCTGAGTATGAAGTTTCAAAAGTTATTATACTAATGTGATGCACATATTTAATAGGCAACACAAATAGATAGCATGTGGATATTATTGTGTATTCATGATAGGTGTAAGGTTAGTTTTATACAAAACAAAATTTCTCAATCTCGGCACTATTTAATTATTCTCTTTTGGGAGGGGCTATCCTATGTCTCATAAGATGTTTAGCAGCTTCTCTGGTCTCTTCCTACCAGATGCTGGTGGCTCCCCCTTTGTCTATTTTTTTTTTAAAGATTTATTTATTTATTTGAAAGTCAGAGTTACACAGAGAGAGGAGAGGCAGAGAGAGAGAGAGAGAGAGAGAGAGAGAGAGAGGACTTCCACATGCTGGTTCACTCCCCAGTTGGCCACAATGGCCAGAGCTGCACTGATTTGAAGCCAGGAGCCAGGAGTTTCTTCCGGGTCTCCCACGTGGGTACAGGGGCCCAAGGACTTGGGCCATTTTCTACTAGTTTCCCAGGCCATAGCAGAGAGCTGAATTCAGAAGTGGAGCAGCCAGGACTCGAACTGGTGCCCATATGGGGTGCCAGCAATGCAGGCCAGGGCGTTAACCCGCTGCACCACAGCGCCGGCCCCTGTCTATTCTTGACAATTATAAATGTCTCCAGGCATTGCCAAACTCCTTGGGTCAAACCACTGATTTAGAGGATTTACACCTTCTAGAAAAGAACATGACTCAGTAACGATGAATTTCATATACTGTTGGGTAAAAGAAATCATCCTATTAATAGTAGGAGGCAGAGATGAATTGTCATGATTGTTGACAATTTTCTGATTATTCCTTTAGATGCAGATAAAGACAAGCATCTTTAGCCTTCAGAAGGTGTTCCTGTTTTTTCAAAGGTTGTATCATAGGAAAATTCTTAGCAAGATGGTTAACCACTTCTCATTTTTGTTGATTTATCAGGATTAATGAAATTTGAAAGAATATGGTTATCTTCTTAGAACTGTACCTGTGAAATATATGAAATCTATTCTCTTTACAGCAATAAAATTTTTTTCAGAAAGAAAGAAAATAAAGTGGCTACAGATCCTTATTGGTATTTTCAACATTTGTTCCTATCAACAAGATTTTAGAAAAGAAAAATGGTCTTGGCTTTGAACATTTGGCCACACAGATGGTATTGGCAATCATTTGGATTTCTGGACTTTGGTCTAAGATATTGGAATGATACATATTGGATGATGTTTTATCTCACATACAGGGAAACCTTTGCATGTCTGGAAGAGTACTTTACAAAGTAAATCTGCATCAGAGTTGCCTTCCCAAATACCAATTCCTGGGCCCTCAATCTTCTGAGCCAGTGGGAAACAAAGGGTTGCAAATGTTTTAATATGCATCTGAAAATTAACTTTAAACATGTTCCCTATGAATAGTGAACTTTGTGAATTTATGGACTACTAGAGAATTTACTCTATCAATTAAATAGCAACAAACTGTATTGATGGTCCTCTTCCCCACTTAATGCTGTATAATAGTTCAGACCTGGTTAACTCCATTCTTAGGATCATTGGTTACTATCCTCACCCTGTCTTTTATGACCTTGTCTAAATATGATCAGAGTTGGCAAACTTGGAAGGCTTCCATAGCCTTGGCAACTCATGATGGGAGCCTAGGGTGGTTACTGGCGCCATAAACAAGAGTGTCAATTTGTTGGGTCAACAACAGGAGTCACTGTGCACTTGCTCCTCATGTGGGATCTCTGTCCTTAATGTGCTGTACATTGTGATTTAATGCTATAACTAGTACTCAAACAGTCAGTATGTTTCACTTTGTGTTTCTGTGTGGGTGCAAACTGTTGAAATCTTTACTTGATATATACTAAATTGATCTTCTGTATATAAAGAGAATTGAAAATGAATCTTGATGTGAATGGAAGGGGAGAGGGAGCGGGAGAGGGGAGGGTTGCGGGTGGGAGGGAAGTTATTTGAGGGGGAAGCCATTGTAATCCATAAGCTGTACATTGGAAATTTATATTCATTAAATAAAAGTTAAAAAAAGTTAAAAAAAGCAACAAACTAAAGAAAATACATGAAGATAACTCTGTAAGTTAAGAAAGAAAATATATCATGTATTTGATAATTTTAAAGAAATAATTTAAAGAAAGAAAAATGTATACCTCCATCTTAATGTGTAAAATTAAAATAATCACATCAGATAAAATTATTAATATTATGAGGATTACTGAGACTTTTTGAGTTGAAATGCAAGATTGAAAAATGGTGATTTAAGGGCAAGCCCTATTCACAAAGAATAGATCTTTTTGGCTGAGGGTCAGAGTTCTACTATTTGTCAAGAAATTCTCTGGAAATATGCAAATTATATTTTAATGTTCATTTTCATGAGGAAAGTAGAAGAAGAGGTGTCATGATGGTGGATGGAAATCATGAATAACAGAGACCAGTTAAAGAAGTGGGCAAAATATTCTAAACAAAAAAGACACAGAGCCAAGTTCACAACTTCTGCAAAAAACACTCCCTTGACCAAAAGCCATCTGACAAATTTTTAGCTGTCTTTGGGACAATCTTGTTCCTTATCCTTTTCTCTGAAGAGAGAATATCTAGGGGAACTGATATTTGAGGCTTAATCATAGTAAAATGGGCCTTTGGGAAGAAATCTCCTGCATATGTCAGCTTGTAATAGAGAAGAAAAGGCCAACCATAGTCTGAAATTTGCCTTAGAAAGCACATTTCAAGAAGTTTAGAGAAAAAACAGCCACGACACAGCGTCATGAGACATGTAAAAGGGAAGTTTACCAGAGAGATTGAGAAGATCTCAAAAAACCAAAAAAAAAAAAAAAAAAAAGAGAGAGAGAGAGAGAGAGAGAAATTTATATCTTAGAGTTTAGAGTAGTTGCAACAAAGAATACAAAAGATATAATTTTTAAAAATCAGAGGCACTTTACAGAGAGTTAGCTGACTGTAATTGTTATGTCATATGGAAGTTTCCCCCTTATCTGCAGGGGATATGTTCTAAAAACCCCAGTAGATGCCTGAAACCTATCTATCAATTAAATAGCAACAAACTAAATGTATAGTACCAAACACTGTATATATTTGACCCCCCATATATATGAATGATCTACAAAAGTTCATGAAAAGTATTATGAAAAAAAAGTATATGGATTTCAATTTTTTTGCAGCAAAATACAGTTTCTTTTAATTCTATTTCTCACAAAATAGCTCCATATGATTAATTTTAACTTATAAATTAGGACCAACAACATGAGATTAACAATAACTAACAAGAAAATAGAACAATTATTACACTCTATACTTAAAAATTTCATCAAACTTCTTAGGGGTACAAAAATGTAAATAAATTGTTTCTGGAATTCTACACTTAATGTTTGTGGACCATGATTGGCCATGGAAAGCAAACTTGAGGATAAGAATGGAAGTATATATGTGACAGAATCATTTATCAAAATACTAAATTGATTTTTTCACGCTTTATTTTTCCAACTCTCATTTAAAGAAATGATCAAGCTAATCCGTGTTGTCATATATTTTCAAGAGTGAAGGCAGAAGCTTTTTAGATGTATGTTCTTGCTCATTTTTCTGTAAATGGCCTGTCTTAGTTCATTTTCTGTTGCTAAAACACATTACCTGAGACTGGGTAATTTATAAAGGAAAGATGTTTATTTAGTTCACAGGCCTAGGCAGTGGAAGCATAGGATCAGGAGTCTGCATCTAACGAGAACCTTGGACTGTGGATACTGTGCTGGAAAAGGGAAAGGCAGGCACATGTGAAGGAGAGAAAATGTGAGAGCTACTTGTTTTACCACCACCCTTCCTAATGCTGACTAACCCTGTCCCATGAGAGCACAAACTCACCGCTCCCATGAGAATTAACCTAGTCCCATGAGAGAATTATAAATCCTTTCAGGTGTGGAGCCCTTGGGACACAAACACCTCTTAAAGATCCCACAACCACTGAACACTTTCATTGGGAATTAAATCTTGAAGTGCTTTTTGTAAAAAACAAACTGTTTTTGAAGCATAGAAAGTCCTAAGCATATTATATTGGATTATGCTACTTGTGTCCCTACAACATAGCGATGAGAGGGGCATAAATACGTTCAAGAGACTTCCTTCACTTGGGACGACAATAGAGGTTGGTGGTTCCTTAAAATAGAAAGTTTTCATGTCCCAATACTGATTACCAGAGTTTTGCAGAGAGAAAGACACTGTAGTGCAACTAAGGAGTTTGGAGAAATAGCACAGCCGATACCCAACTTGAAAAAGAATTGGATCAGTGTCAGGTCATGGGCATCTAAAAAGTCATCAGTACAGAGTGATAAACACAAGCATTTCTAATGCTCTGGGGCCCTACCTGGGAACTTCTGCACAGATTTTGATAGAAGATAACTGCAGTAATAAGTATATTGAGTTTCCCAAAACTTGCTAGCTATGTGCTGCTAGGAAACATAATTAACCTCTTTTGTTTTCAAAATAGGCATAATGCATCACATAAGATAGAGAAGATTAAAAGAATTAAATATAATAGAATTACACTGCTAGAGACATAATAGGTACTGGGTTGGTAATTTCATTCCTCTTTTTTCTTTTTCTAAGTAAAAAATAAAAATAATTCTTGAGATTTCCTGTTGGCCTGATGAAGGCCTATTTGTAAGTCTACAGAGAGTCCTTAACGCAGCAAGGTCCCTCCCTCCACTAAGGAGAAAACTGGAAGGATGTATTTTTTTTAAGATCTTATTTATTTATTTGAGAGGTAGAGTTAGAGAGAGAGAGAGAGAGAGAGAGAGGTAGGTCTACCATCTTCTAGTTTATTCCCCAAATGGCCGCAACAGCTTGACCTAAGCCAATCCAAAGTCAGGAGCCGGGAGCGTCTTAGTGTCTCCCTCATGGGTGCAGGGGCCCAAGCCCTTGGATCATCTTCTACTGCTTTCCCAGGCCATCAGCAGAGAGCTAGATCAGAACAGGAGCAGCTGGGATAGGAACAGGCACCCATACGGGAGGAGGCTTAACCTACTGCACCACAGCCTTGGTCCCAAGATGTGTTCTTGAGAAATTGAATGAGAGTGGCTTTGGACTTGGAGACACATACCAAAGAGGTGAAACAAAAGGATCTCTGTTTTTAAGTGAAATACTGTATACAAGCTAAAATTTCCTATCCCTACTCCATTTGTCAATTGATATTCAAAATGTAGTAGCTAGGCTTATTTGTCCTTACAGAAGTCAGGAGGTTGTTTCCTTGGAGAGGAAATAAGTACAAATGATACCGAAGGGATTATGTACATTGAAATGTGAGTAACTATAGTAAAAAGCAAGGGAAACTTTCTGTTCAGTTTAGAGCAATGTATATCAGTCAAGAAGCCCAGAATATAAGCACAGGATTTCCAACTTGATCTTTAGAGCTTCACATACTTTCAAAATATTCTACTGATTGGTTGATTGATTGATTGATTGGGCAGAAAGCATAGAAAGAAGACAGAGAGCACACCTATCCACTGCAATGGCTGAGACTGGGAGCCAGGAACTCAATCTAGCTCTACCATGTTGTTATCAGGAGACCAACCATTTGAGTTATCAATTGCTGCCTTCCTAGATGCCCACTAGCAGAAAGCTGGAATCTGGAATTGAAATGGCATTTTGATACGGGACACAGGGATCCCAAGTGGCACCTTAAGACACAAGACCAGGAACTCAGCCCCAAAACTGCTTTGAATGCAGATGTTACCATCAGGCTCCATTCTCCTAGCTACCCTCCCTTGACTTACCTCACTGAATTGAGGGAGTGGTACAGTTGGCCCTACAAGATTCTAATCATCAAACTGATGAGGTCATTTGCTTCTCCAATGGATACACACTGGTGACCAGTATCATCTTGAGAGGTTCTGCTAGGGGAAATCCCAGGTTCCAGATCTGGGGCGGTCAGTAACGACAACCTTCATGTAGCTGCAGGCTGACTGAAGACAATTTGGCCATTATTTCAGCAGAGCATCTTGTTGGTGCTTCAGGGCTGGAGGGCTAAACTCCTGCTCACCCACTGTCTAATGTGCACATGGCTTTGTTCCTTATCTCAGCCTCTTTGGCAGGCAACCAGAACACGGAAGAGAGAAGATATGCACAAGACTCAATGCCTAACCTCAGGGGCTTGCAACTCCATGGTTTTAGCAGTCTAGTTCTCCTCTCTTGTAGTCCCTTTATTATGCTCAAAACACTCTCCTTCAATAGAGGGGTAGTTCTTGAGACCTAGAGGTCTGCTACCCTCTCTGCTGCTGACAGATTAAAAGTTCCCTTTCCAATACCCCAAAACCTTGTCCCTTGAGGAAAGGGACAAAGCTTTCAGTAACAGAACAATCACATTCAGGTCTTCATTTTAATTTTTTTAAAAAAATATTTATTTATTTGAAAGGTAGTGCTAGTAAAGTGGCTAAGTCTTATCTGTGGCACCATCTCAGGTTCTGGCCTCGGTGGCTACCTTGCACAGTAGGCTTCGGTCCCAAGTCCTATGACCCAACCCCAGGTGTCAGCTCCACCCTCATCCTAATGGGATTCAATGTTCCTACTTCCCGGCCCCTTCCCCCCACCCTGCAAAGGTATAATAGGACCTTCTTCCAGCACACGTGCTCTCTCTCCTGATTCCTCTCTCTCTTACTCTCTTGCCCTCTCCCCATGGCTCGTTGGGCTTCCCACACCCAACAATGAACCTTTCCCTTAACTCCAGTATTTGGTGTGTTTTGTGGTGACCTTATAGGTAGAGTTACAGAAAAAGAGAGAGAAAGATCTTCCATCTGCTGGTTCACTCCCTAAATGGCCTCAGTGGCCAGAGCTGAGACTACCAGAAGCCAAGAGCCAGGAGCTTCATCTGGGTCTCCCATGTGGGTGCAGGAACCCAAACACTTGAGTCATCCTCCACTGCCTTCCCAGTCACATTAACAGGAGCTAGATCGGAAGTGGAACACCTGGGACTCAAACTGGCACTCATGTGGGATGCTGGTGCCACAGGCAGCAGCTTTACCCACTACGCCACTGTGTAGGCTCCTTTTTAAATTTTTAAAAAAATTTATTTGTAAAAGTAAAGAGAGTAGTGGGAGGAGAGAGAAAGAGACAGACGCACACACATACACACAACACACACACACAGAGAGAGAGAGAGAGAGAGAGAGAAATCTCTGATCCACTGGTTCACTTCCCAAATGCCCACAATAGCCCGGGTTGGGCAAGCTGAAGCTAGGAGCCGAGAACTCAAAATGATCTCATTGTCAATGGGAGTCATTGGGAGTCCCAACTACATGAGGTATCACCTGCTGCCTCCTAGGGGTGGGTGCATTAGCAGGAACCTGGAATCTGGAGCGAGGCTGGGTTTTGAACTCAGGCACTCTGATACGGGATGCATACATCTTAAGCAGTGTCTTAACTGTTGCATTCAGGTTTCATTTTTAAATGTGAAAGGGAAACAAAGACTCATGGATTGTGTTACTGGAAATGACTGGAACAGAGATTGTCTTTCTGTAAGAAAAGACAGAAGTCAACACTAAGCATGTTAGTGAGGTTTAATGAGGAGAAAACACATGGCAGGTCAGGCAGGTATCTCAGCAAAGAATCAAGGAGTTTTTGTGGATGTGGGCCCCACCATTTCTCCCATACCTCCTCCCTCTTTGGGATTTACTGGGTAGAGGGCTTTCCTGATATGGAACTCATGAAATTCCTCCACGGCTTTATCATCCATTGTGTTAAGGGACTGAATAGCCCAGGCACCTGGCTGAAAGATTCCTCTGGCAAGTTCCCTGGGGAGAGATGGGACCCACCTGCAAAGTTATGGGACAAGGGCATGACTTTTGATTTGTAAATGTCATGCTGTTTTCAAGGTATGCTTCTAAAGCTAAACTGCAGAAGGTTCTTGTCTTCCTCCCCTTTGGATCCTCTGCACACATAGGATAATTGTTGTGTCCAAATTTCCCAATCAATGCACCAGGCACAGTCATGGATGCAAAAGCAGAGGTTTATTTGTTACCAGCCGGCTGGGACCCCCTACCCACACACAGCCGGTTAGCCCTGCAAAGGCAAAAGGCCCTCTCGTTTGCATAAGAGAGGTTTTTTTTTTTTTAATTTTATTTATTTATTTGAAAGTCAGAGAGAGAGAGAGAGAGAGCTCTTCCACCCGATGGTTCACTCCCCAATTGGCCACAACAGCCGGAGCTTCGCCGATCTGAAGCCAGGAGCCAGGAGCTTCCTCTGGGTCTCCCACATGGGTTCAGGGGCCCAAGCACTTGAGTTATCTTCTACTGCCTTCCCAGGACACAGCAGAGAGCTGGATTGGAAGAGGAGCAGCTGGGTCTCGAACCAGTGCCCATATGGGATGCTGGCACTTCAGGCCAGTGTGTTAAGCCGCTGAGCCACAGCGCCGGCCCCTATAAGAGAGGTTTTTATAGCTTCACACTTACAAGGGTGCACGTCATTTGGTGCGTAGGTTACCTTCTTATACTCTATATAGCAAGGTATTAGGACCTAACATGTTCATTGGTTCATTGAAATGTAAAGACTATATATGTTATGTGGCGGGAAGGCCACACAAAGGAGATGGCACTGGGAGGGAAGCACTGGGCCATAAATTCCAGGGAGCTTACTTTCTTTGTTCTCAAGGACCCGGCCTGCTTCCTTCCTGGTCCAGGATGAGGCCTATCATGGCATTACAGCAGGCAAGCAAGCAAATCAGAGTACAGAAGCGAAACCGGCATTTAGCAAGCTAAGGACTCCAGCTCCACATAATGTCTACCTTCCTATCTAGCAAACATATTGGAATTTATAAACACCAAAAATAAACGTTGATTTTAAGTTGACCTAGATATGAAAAACTACATATAAAGATTCTATGTTAAGAAAGAGTATTTAGAGACAACAGATCAATGCTTTCCAACTTTTAACAATGGTTTATTTATTTATTTAAAAAGTAAAATGACACAGAGAGAAAGGGACAGGCAGAGAGATACAGAGAGAGGCAGATCTTTCATCTGCTGGTTCACTCCCTAAATGTCTGAAACAGCCAGGCCAAAGCCAGAAGCCAAAAACTTAATCTGCATCTCCTATGTTTGTGACTGGGCCCAAGTACTTGGGCCATTATCTGTTGCCTCCTTTGCATGTGAGTGGGAAACTGGTTTGGAAGCAGGGTGGAACATGGTCCCAGGCACCCGGACATGGGATATGGGCTTCCCACGCGGCAATGTAATCTAATGTGCTACAACACGCACCCCACTTTCTAACTCTTGAGAGGAAGCTTTTTTCAGTATGGAAGCATGTGCCCAGATCCATAATCAATCATCACAAGATAAACTAAAAATAATTTCAGCCATATGAGATCTTAATCTGCATGCATCACTTCTCAAGAAACTGCTGAGGCCGGCGCCAAGGCTCAACAGGCTAATCCTCCACCTAGCGGCGCCAGCACACCGGGTTCTAGTCACGGTCGGGGTGCCGGATTCTTTTTTTTTTTTTTTTTCTGTCCCGGTTGCCCCTCTTCTAGGCCAGCTCTCTGCTATGGCCCGGGAGTGCAGTGGAGGATGGCTCAAGTGCTTGGGCCCTGCACCCCATGGGAGACCAGGAGAAGCACCTTGCTCCTGGCTTCAGATCAGCGCGGTGCGCCTGCCGCGGTGCGCCGGCTGCAGCGTCGGCCTCAGCAGCCATTGGAGGGTGAACCAACGGCAAAGGAGGACCTTTCTCTCTGTCTCTCTCTCTCTCACTCTGCCTGTCCAAAAAAAAAGAAAAAGAAAGAAAAAGAAACTGCTGAAAGATTCACACAACCAAAAAAAAGGAGTAAACCAAACAGCAAAACAAGATTGAGGAAGCCAGCAATTCAGCACTGGAAGGAAGTGAGGTGAATGCCTAGAATGATGACAGAATTTCCATGACATTAGCTGTGCCACAAGACTTAGTAGGCCAGCATACAGGGGGAAGTGAGAAGGGAAGCAGAATTGGGTGTCCAGGCTTTCTGCTTGTAAACTCAGCTGCTGAAAGTGTAGGGACAAAGCAGAGCTATATTTTCACTCTAAGGAAGTTTCAGTCCAAATATAAGTAGAAGTTTATATAACAAATTAAATGTAGTGCTAATAAATCATGTGATTCAGTAATGAGCAATATTTATAGAGATAATTCAATTTTCATGGAAAATGTCGTGAACGGGTGAGTTTATTTTGGTGCAAAAGTATCTTGAGATCCATATAAGTTTTCTGAAACCATGTATTTTCCATGAATGCTTTGGAGACACCTCACATACATGGACTTCAGAAATATTTGCACCAAAATAAACATCTTTTAATTCTATTTCCATGAACTTTTTGAAGTACTCTCATACTACCATTGCAATAAAAACACTAAATTCAAATTTAACCTATAATAACCATCGTATGATAACTAAAATGGAAATAAAGGAAAAGGGAGAATGGAGAAAAACTAAACTCTTCATTTTCCACAATAGGAAATAGGTTGAAAATGTTTTAAAATGATGAAACAAAAGATAATAGTAAATATTTGAGAGTACTTCAAAATACTCATGAACAATCAAATGAAGAGATAAGCTTATTGGGGGCAGACTTTTTTTTGGTACGAACATTTGAAGTATATTTTATTTATTTATTGCCTCCAAGTGAAAAAGTTACAGGAATTTGCATTTTTGGTATAACTATTTTAACCCAAATGAAAATGTTCCCTGAGGTCACTTGAAGTAAGAAAAACAACACTATTCAACGTAGAATTGTCTTAGTCTCTTTAGTTCAATGATGAGTTTAGTTAATGAGAAAGGAGATTTTCTTTAATGGATCTTGGTCATTCAATTCCAATCTTTCCCCTCCGTTTAGTGTATTGAATAAGGTATGGCTTTATCCTCCAGAAACTCATTTCTGGGATGAAAATAGTCAAATTAATGAATAATTACAATATATCATATCATATGTGATATTGCTCACATGTCTACAACATCCTAAGGAACTACTAAGTTTTCAAATCATGTGGAAAGAGCCATTCTGTTATTGAAACCTATGCCTAATCTTAAATATTGAAAAAGAATTTGTCAGGCAGAAGGGAAAAAAAAGTTTATTCCAGAGTGGAAAGAACATAGGCAATGTCATTTGAAAGAGAATGAAGGGGCTGTAGCTGTGGCATAGCGAGTTAAAGCCACCACCTGCAGGGCTGGCATCCCATATGGGCCTTGGTTTGAGTCCTGGATGCTCCACTTCCAATCCAGCTCTCTGCTATGGCCTGGGAAAGCAGTAGAAGATGGCCCAAATCCTTGGGCCCCTGTACCTGCATGGGAGACCTGGAAGAAGCTCCTGGCTCCTAGCTTCAGGTTGGCGCAGCTCCGGCTGTTGTGGCCAATTGGTGAGTGAACCATCGGATAGAAGACCTCTCTCTCTCTCTGCCTATCCTTCTCTCTCTGTGTAACTCTGACGTTCAAATAAACTAATAAATCTTTAAAAAAAGAAAGAAATAGAATGGAGTAGCTCTCAGGACCATGGCCTACTTCAGTGCTGTGGGGAACAGCAGAGATGAACACAGGTAGCTGACACTGTGGCCAGAAAAGCATGCATGGTTCACTCCTTACTTACTCCGTTGCATTTTCACATTGTCCCACAATAGACACGCACAGCAGTTAGTTTAAGAACTCCAGCTTTACCTTCCTCCTGAATCATGTTTGCTACCCATTCTTTGCACCAGTTCTGTTTGTTTGGCTTCAGAATTGTCTATGGGTCTTTTGTTCTTCATCCTTCAAAATGAATGTCTGGAATTTTTCTTTCTACACTTCCTTTAATACTTGCCTCCTCTCAGGCTAGCTAGTGGGCACTTCCAGGAGGCCATATCACAAAATGCATTTTGCAACATGTTAAGGGATCTGAGTACTTTTTTCCTGAGGCCAACAATAAATAACTGACGATTTTTAAGCAAGGGGGAGACATGAACATATTTGTATTTTGGAAAATATTTCTCTGTCTTCCATGTGGAAAACAAATTGAAAAATGGTAAGAATGGACACAGGGAAATCTGTGGGGGAAGTCTTACAGTGATTGAGACAATGAACAATGATGAGCAGCTGATACAATGGAAACAGGAAGGTGTATTCAAGAGTCAGCTAATGGGGGCAAGACTGTGACACAGCAGGTTAAAGCCCAGGCCTACAGTGCCAGCATCCCATATGGGTGTTGGTTAGAGTCCCACATGCTCCAGTTTCAATTCAGCTCTTTGCTAGTGTGCCTGGAAAATCAGCAGAGGATGGTCCAAGTCCTTGGGCTTCTGCACTCATGTAGGAGACCTAGAAGAAGCTCCTGGCTCCTGGCTTTGGATCAGCTCAGTTCCAGCCATAGTGGCCATTTGCCATTGCAGCCATTTGGGGAGCTCAGTGGTAAGTGAACCAGTGGATGAAAGATTCTTTCTCCCTCTCTCTCTCTACCTCTCTCTTAACTCTGTCTTTCAAATAAATAAAATAAAACTTTTTTTTTTTTTTAAAGAGTCAGTGACATAGTGGGTAAAACCACCACCTGCAATGCCATCATCCCATATTGGTACTTATTCGAGTCCCAGCTGCTCCACTTGTGATCTAACTCCCTGTTAATGGCCTGAGAAAAGCAGCAGAAGGTGATCCAAATACTTGGGTCCCTGCCACCCACGTGGGAGACCTAGAAGAAGCTCCTGGCTCCTGGCGTTGGCCTGGCTCAGTCCTGGGTGTTGCGGCAATCTGGGGAGTGAACCAGTGAAAGATCTCTCTCTATCTTTGTCTCTGTAACTCTTTCAAATAAATAAATCTTAAAAAAGAGTTGGCCTGCCCCAGGTGGAGAGGAGAAAGGACACAGATAACAGCATCTTGGGGTCCCTTCCAGCCCATTAGTCAAGACTCACCTGACAGACCTATAAATAGATAAAAGGGGATGATGGGAATATAAACAAAAGCCAATTTCTGGCATAAAAAATAGAGTTGGTTACTAAGTAGAATGTCATGTTATCAACAGTTACCATCATCAATTTAAGCCACTTTCTAAATCTCTATAAATGTACTTCCATTTTATCTTTAAATTCAAACCTTCAACTAGAAGACACATTATTGATTCATAGGCATACTTGTTAGGAGCTACCTTTGATATCATCTCAGGCAAGTTCCTCGATGATGAGCTGGAGAACCAGAATTGTGAGAGGTCACACACACAGTTGTTCTACTTTCTAATCTAGTTTCTAAGCCATTACACAAGGACTTTTATTTTTATTCCCACTACTTATTTTCACTTATATAAATTCTTAGTCAAATGGAAGTACACAGTGTTTTCATATTCTGCACTCTTTCTCCAGGGAGCAACCAGGGCTTAGAAAGTTGATGAGGGAGGAACACAAAATCCACCTGCAAGCAGCAAGGACACTACTTAGACACTGAGCACCATCCTGAGTCACTGGGCTGTAGAACTCCCTCCTGTGTTGTTGGGTTCTGCACTATAATCCTGCCTGCTTCCAGCCTGATGGTTATACCTCCCTTTGGAAAGCTCACAATGTCTGTTTGGGGTGACTTTAAATGGAATGTCACCCCAGTGACACCTTTGTGGCTTTGCATCAGCATCTTCCATTAAGTACAGCCAAGTGAGTGTCTGATGGACTGTGTGAAAGAGGCAATTTTCCAATTATAAGAAACTTCAATCGTTTTAACAGCCTCAAACTCTGTTATACACTTCAGCTGCAGGAAGATATTGCTTTTCAGCTTGTCACAGAGTGTGATTCCCTCCTATAATAGCTTTCTGAACTTTAGTGTTTCCCTTTAAAAGCCCACCTGCTACTTCCATGTCACCAGCAGCTGGTGTTAAATTAAATTAAATTTCTAAGTAAAATAAACAGTTCATTTTAGGGGGATTTAGGACTGGAGAGCTTTGCAAATGTTAAATTAGTTTGTCTGGGTTCACTCCAGGAAGACGTCCTTTCTTTTATCTACTCTCTCTCTCTTTAACTAATTCCAGAGTCCAAAGATGTCTTAAAGTTGTGGAATGACTCTATTTTGTCTGCATTTTGTTTTCTTGAACACACTTTGGCATTTCTTTAATCTGTCCCATGGAAAGGAAATTCTCACTTGACCTACTTTTTTTTGTTTCGTTTTTCAGTTGAATTTCTCTCTTGTGCAAAATGAAATGCACCTTCAAAGATGACACAGTAAATACAATTTATATTTCATAGCTGAATACAGATATAGTTTGAAAAAAGCAGACATTGTCAACTGCAGTGCGTTAGTAGTCTTTATGACCTGGAGAGGACTTCTGCAGCTCAATTGTCAATATTTTGCAGACCAGTTCATATGTTGGCCTCGGTGGTCATCATCTACCAGGTGGAATGTGGGACAGAAAGAGGGGAAGTATTGTCCCCACACTCTTCCAGAGAGGAATGGAGGAAGGAATAATACCAAAAAGGTAAGCAATTTGCTGTATTCACCAACAATTCAGTGAATGACAGATCTAAAAGAAAAATGTACCCAGAGAGGGCAAAGGGATGCACAGTGTCTTCCAAGAAGCAATCGATTTTTTTGGAGATGCAGCTCAGATTCTTTTGGCTGTGCTTTTTTTCCCACATTACATTGCAGCTGCAATCTGGCCCATTGCTTACATATAGTAAAAATTTAGTAATCAAGGATGACGGAAAACTACCTTTCTTTAAGATGACAGTTGCAGGAGTCTGACAGGAATGAGTCTGAATTCTTCTTTCTTACTTTGTAACATTTGTTTAATAAGATATCAGATTTCTAAGCTTTGAGCACTTAATATTTAATAGGGAAATACTCATATAAATATGTCCCATCACAGGTATATGTGAAGATTAAGTACACAGAAAATATACAAATATATGAAGACTTAAAAGAAGATTAAATATAAATACATGAAAACTTTTTGCTGAAGGTTGATGCATTTGCAATAAAAGTTGGGCCATTTTTACTAAGATTTTAAAAACCATATGTAATTTTTTTCAAGGTCAGTGTGTAGCAAATAGTAAATATTAAATAACTGAGTCTACTCTCATTTTATCAGTCTTGTAAGGTGAAAGACTTCTATTGTTTCTACTTCATCCTTAGGATCCTCTTAAAAATTTCTGTGTATTTTTGCCTTGGAGTAATTAAGAAAACTCAACCACAAATTCTAAGAAATTTCCTTGAGGTGCTGAGGTTGTGGTGCAGTGAGTCAAGCCACTTCCCTTATCAGAGTGCTGGTTAGAGTCCCAGCTGATCTGCTTCAGCTCCAGCTCCCCGCTAATGTGCCTGGGAAGGCAGCAGATGATGGTTAAGTACTTGGGCCCCTTCTATCCTTGTGGGGACCAGGACGGAGTTCCTGACAGCTGGCTTTGGTCTGATCTACACTTGGCTGTTGCAGCCATTTGGGGAGTGAACTAGCGGGTGGAAAAGGTCTCTACCCTCGCCCCCTTCTTTTTCTGTCACTCTATGTTTCAAATAAATGAAGAAGCATATAAGTAAATTTAAAAAATACCCTTGAGGGGCCGACAATGTGGTGTAGCTCGTAAAGCCATTGCCTGCAGTGCTGGCATCCCATGTGGGTGCCCGTTCAAATCCCTGCTCCAGTTCTGATCCGGCTCTCTGCTAATGTGACTGGGAAAGCAGTGGAGAATGGCCCAAGCCCTTGGGACCCTGCACCTATGTGGGAGACCAAGAAAAAGGCCCTCGGCTTTGGATCAGCCGAGCTCCGCCTGTTGCAACCAATTGGTCGAGTGAAACAGTGTTTGGAAGGCCTCTTTTTCTCTCTCTCTGCCACTTCCTTTGCCTCTCTAACTCTGCCTTTCAAATACAAAACAACAAGAACAAAATACTCTTGAGACTTTTTAGTAACAAGTAGCCTTCATCATTTGTACTTAAGAACCTCAATATTTTCTTAGAACATGTTGAAATGTCATCACTCTAACAAAACATTGCCAGATGCCCACGTTGTCTTCTAATAATCCAATCAATTATCCATATAGTTACATTTCTTAGACATGAACATAATCTTTCAATTGCTTGATAAGAATGTTTTTACTGATTTATCACCCTTAAAGAGTCAATCACCAACACAGAAACATGGTTGTCACTATGAAAGGTGAAGGCAGAAAATCTCCCAGTAAAGGTTCAAAGGAAATCCAAAGTAAACAATAAGAATATTTATGGAAAAATGACAGGGCCAAGTTGTTACTTATCAAGAGTCACCTTGAATGTAAATGGTTTCAACTCTCCAATTAAAAGATATAGACTGGATATTTTTGAATGGAAAAAGTATCTATTTGCTGCCTACAAGAAACGCATCTCACAAACAAAGATACATGCAGACTGAAAGTGAAAAGATAGAAAAAAATATTCCATGCTAACAGAAACCAAAAAAGAGCTGGTTTAGCTTTTGTAATATCAGACAAAACAGACTTTAACACAAAAACTGTTAAAAGAGACAAAGAAGGGCACTGTGCAATGATTAAAGGATCAATTCAACAGGAAGATGTGACTATAATAAATGTATATGCACCTAATTACAGGGCACCTGGCTATTTAAAAGAAATATTGATGGATCTAAAGGGAGAAATCAGTTCCCATCTAATAATAATGGAGGACTTCAGTACCCCACTTTCAGCAATGGGCAGATAAACCAGACAGAAAATTGGCAAGGAAATAACAGTTAAGCAACATTATAGAACAAATGGACCTAATGGATATCTACAGAATTTTTCAGCCTACAGTTGCAGAATATGCATTCTTCTCACCAGTGCATGGAACTTTCTCTAGGATAGACCACAGGCCATGCCATAAAACAAGTCTCAGCAAATTTGAAGGGACTGAAATCATACTATGCCTCTTCTCTAACCACAATGGAATGAAGCTCGAGATCAACAATTCAAGAGTCTACAGAACATATGCAAACACATGGAGACTGAATAGCATGCTGCTGAATGAATAGTGGGTCATAGAAGAAGCTAAAAGAGAAGTCAAAACACTGTTGGAGAACAGTTTTTTCATTCTGTTTGTTGAAATCTTTAGTTAGTATAGAATTAATCTTCTGTGTATAAAGTTAACTGAAAATAGATCTTAGTAAAAAAATAAGAATGGGAATAGGAGAGGGAGGAGGAAGAAGGGTGGCAGTGGGGGTGGGAGGGTGGGTATGGTGGGAAAAATTACTATCACTATGTTCTTCATGTTGTATTTATGAAATGCATAAAGTTTGTATACCTTAAATAAAATGTTTCTAGGGTAAAAATCAATCACCAAGTTTAATTAATTATAACTTCTGCTCTTTCTTTTCAGTATCATTGCTACAGTATTGATTCAATCCTGTTTTATTTTTTTCCCCTTTTGTCCAATGGTTTTCTAAGGAAATCTAGTCCTTACACTAGTCCTAGAGTGCTCTTTCCCAAATACAAGGATGTGTTCATTTCCAATTTAAAACTTATCAGTCAGTGACACAGTATGGGTAGTCTTATTATGCATACCCAGTGATTTACTTTTGAATAAAAGTAAAAATTCTTCATGAAGACTAACCTCATTTATCAATAACATAGGGTTATCTCCACAGCTGTCCTCTTCTGCTTTTTAAAAATTTCATTTTAATTTTAATTTCAATTAATTTTTAACAGGTTCAATATGATTTGTAGATACAAGTCTAAGAACATAATGATATTCCCTTCCTCCCTCTCTCCCTTCAAGCACTTTCCTTCCTTCTACATTTCTTTCTTTATTTTTTGAGATAAAATATTTTTATTTATTTTTAAAATTATATTTAAGGTCTATAGATTTCATGTATTTCATTTATACAGACTCAGAAACATAGTGTTACTTTCCACCCTATCCTCCTTCCTGCCCACATTCTCACCCTTCTTTCCCTCCTTCTCCTATTCCCATTCTTATTTTTCACAAAGATTTATTTAGAGTTAACTTTATACTTACAAGATTAACTCTACACTAAGTAAGAGTTAACAAATAGTATGAATAAAAAACAAAAAACAAAAAAAATCACAAAAAACACTGTCCCTCAACAGTAGAGACAAATGCTCTTAAAAATCACTGCATCTCAAAATGTCAACTTCACTTTGATTTCCTTTTAGATACTCTATTAGTTACCAGAGATCAGGGAGAACAATTGGTATTTGTCTTTTTGGGACTGGCTTATTTCAGTAAGTATAATGCTTTCCAGTTGCATCTATTTTGTTGCAAATGACTGGATTTCATTTTTTATGATTTCATTTCTCTCTGTGTGTGTGTGTGTTGCTTTTATGCTGGCACTTTAAAAAACTCATTTGTGAATTTCAATAGTCTCTTAGTGGAGGCTTTTTATTCCCCTATATATAGAATCATGTCATCTGCAAATAGGATAGTTTGATTTCCTCCTTTCCAATTAGTATCCTTTGATTTCTTTCTCTTGCCTAATGGATCTGGTTATGAATACCAGAAATATATTGAATAGCAATGGTGAGAGTGGGCATCCTTGTCTGGTTCCAGATCTTAGTTGGGATGCTTCCAACTTTTCCCCATTCAATAAGATGTTGGCTGTGGGTTTGTCATAAATTGACTTGATTGTGTTGAGGAATGTTCCTTCTCTACCCAAGTTGCTTAAGGTTTTTATCATGAAAGGGTGTTGTATTTTATCAAATGCTTTCTTTGCATTTACTGAGATAATCATATCATTTTTGTTTTTCAGCTTGCTAATGTGATGTATCACATTTATTGAACCATCCTTGCACACCAGGGAGAAATCTCACTTGGTCCGTGTGAATGATCTTTCTCATGTGTTATTGGATTTGATTAATTAGTATTTTGTTGAGGATTTTTGCACCTTTGTTAGTCACGGATATCAGTCTATGGTTCTCTTTTTCTGTTGTATCTTTTTCTGGTTCACGGAAGGAGTTAGGGAGGATTCCCTCCTTTCAGTTGTTTTCACTAGCTTGAGAAGAATTTAAATTAGTTCTTTAAATGTTTGGTAGAATTCAGCAGTGACATCATCCAGTCCTGTCCTGCAGTTTCTTGCTGGCAGAGTCTTTATTGCTGATAAATCTCCATCATGATTATTGGTATGTTTAGGTTTTCTATGCCTTCATGACTCAATTTTGATACATTCTGTGTGTCCAGGAATCTATCTGTTTCTTCTAGGTTTCCCAATTTGTTGGCATACAATATTTTGTATTAATTCCTGATGATTCTCTTATCTGTTGTTACATTTCCTTTTTCATCTCTGCTTTTATTGATTTGGGACTTTTTTTTTTGGTTAGTTGGGCCAGTGATGTATCAGTTCTGTTTATTTTTTCAAAAAACCAGTTATTCATTGCACTGATCTTTGTATTTTTTTGTTTTCAACTTTGTTTATTTCTTCTCTAATTTTAATTATTTCTTTCCTCTTACTAATTTTGGGTTTGGCTTATTGTTGTTTTTCTAGATCCTTGAGATGCATCAATAGCTCATTTATTTGGTACCTTTCCAATTTCTTTGTGTAGGCATCAATTGTTATCAACTTCTCTCTTAACACTGTTGTCATTATATCCTGTAAGTTTTCATATGTTGTACTGTCATCTGCATTCATTTCAAAAATTTATTGATTTCTTTTATGACCCACTGGTCATTTAGGAGCTAAGGTTATGTAAATTCTTAGCCCTTAGAATGTATTGTTATTTTAAGTTCATTTTTAAGTTCTTTTGTGTGTCAATCTATTCTGATGCAGACTTTCTTTCCCATATGTTATTTGCCTTTCTCTCATTTGGCACAGAGTTCACTAGGGTAGCCAAACAATAAATGTTTTTGATGCATTTTGTGAACCTAAGCCAATAGATGCACACCCATGAACATGTCACATCTGGGCAGCAAATGTCCAGGCTTGCAGTCAAAGCATAGATTATTTGGGAAAGACCTCCTGTTCTACCACTGAGAACAGAAAGTGATGGTGTAGGTCCCTAAATCGTAGAGTGAAAAAAACAAGGAGCTCTGGACCCAGAGTCAGAACATCACAATGCTGAATAGAACTTGTTCTTCAGAGACTTATAGGTCTTTTTGCGAAAAGGTGGTGTTCGAGGCTGGCACTGTGCGTAGCATCTAAAGCTGATACCTGCCGTTCCAGCATTTCATATGGATGCAGGTTCAAGCCCTGGCTGTTCCACTTCTGATCCAGTTCCCAGTACATAGGAGCAAGCCATGACATAATGTGTATGATGTTCAAAATATAGGTATGATGTTTCAATCTTAAGGGTAGTAACAGGTTGGTGCTGTGGCATAGTGGGTTGGGCTGCCACTGTAGTGCTGGCATCCCATATAGGTGCTGATTAGAGTCCTGGCTGCTCCACTTTTGATCCAGCTCCCTGCTAGTGTGCCTAGAAGGTCAGTGGGACATGGACCAGGTGGTTGGTCCCTTGCATCCATGTGAGCGACCTGGGAAAGGCTCCTGGCTTCATTCTGACTCATCTCTGACAGTTTTGACCATTTGGTGAGTTGAACCTGTAGTGGGAGGATCTCTCTTTCTGTCTCCCCTTTCTCTGTTACTCTTCCTTTCAAATACAATAAATAAATCTTTTTTTAAAAGATAGTAACAGTACCATGTACCCTAGATAGTACACAATCACTCACAGCTTTCCTATGCTCTTGTAAAACAATCGTAAGTGATCTCAATAAACTCATGTCAAGTCTTACACTTTATGTGTGCCACCTCTTTCTGCTGAATTCCTATTAGATTTAAAATTATAGGACACATAATTTGGAACTACTATTATTAAAGATCGTGTTTTTCCAGACAACCATGCAAATATTTTCTATCATTCAAACTCTTCCTACGATGTGACATTTTTCCCAAATATTAGTGAGATTTATGTCTTCCCTTGAAATTCACTGGGCTTATGATAACTGTATCATGATATTTGACCAGTGAAGCTAGGTCAGAAAAGATGATACAGCTTCATCTATATTCTCTTGGGACGCTAACTCTTGTAACACAGTCACTGAGTATGAGAAAGCCTTATCAGTCATATCCAGTAATCATTTCAGGGTGGTCTCAGCAAAATCCACAAGACATATAAATGACCAAACATTCAGATTCCAGATCTCAGCTACTGAGCCATCCCTAGTCATTTATTCTTCCTCTCTGAGGCCCTGGGGATCATAAAATAGAAGTAACTTCTCCCTACCCAACTTGTTCTGAATTACAGATCTACAGACTCCATGAGTATGATAAAATCGTGGTTGTTGATGTCATTAAGTATTGAGTAACTTCTTCAACAAAGGGTAACCGGAAGATATTTGCATACCAGAAGTTGGGTGTTGTCAAAAAAAACCTAAAATAGTTATCATTGACTTTTGTACAGGTAAGTGAGTGGTAAAAACCAGATGAGCTTCAACAAGTGTTAGTGAAGACAATAGAATTTTGAGGTCCTCAGTGAAAGTAGGTAAACAGTTTATTGGTAGCTGGAGGAAAGGGGATCCTTTCCCATTAACATTGCAGCCTTTGGAACTTCAAATTTGAGTATTCATCATGCAGGATGAGGAAACTTCTCAGTTTTAATACAAATGATCTATGTGGGAAAGGAGGATGACTCAGGTAGAAACCAAGAGCTGCAGAAAATCGCCATTGTAATAATGAAGCCCGAAAGCAGCAAGTGACACGGGATTTTAGAGTTTTTGTGGAGAGTAACTTGCATGGTTCTCTTCTTCCCCCTTTTTGAATGGAAGTGTCTGAGCCAGTTATCCTGGGCCTATTATTCCATTTTATGTTAGGTGTAATGGTAGAAAATAGCACGGCTTTTTAGAACTCTAGTTTCAAATCAAAAGAAACAGTACTTAAGGAACTGTAACTGAGGATTCCTATCCATATATGTATCTAATTAAGCTCCTGGGTTTTGAGCTAATTTTAGCAAGATGGTGAGACTTCAGGGCCTTGGGATATAGGATGTGTGTATTTTGCTTGTAGGAGGCATGTAAATCATCCAGAGGGAGGATTGTGGTCAACTGAATCTTCAAATGGTGATTCCGTTAAATCATATGCAGTATTCTTACAATGTAATTCTGGCTAACTCCTCTCACTGGGAGATGTTGCTCCTCCTCTGTTCTGAGTAGGCTTGTGATTGTGGCTGCAGTAATGCTATCAAGGCAAGGTTATAAAAAGCCACGTGGCTTCTACTTAATTCTCCTGAGATACCCACTTTGGAACTCTGCTACCACGCTTTGAAGAATCTCAAACATGAAGAAATCATGTAAAAATTTCTGGCACAAAGGCATGCCGAAAGGACCAAGTAATATGCTATTGTGTAGCTAGTGTAAACTCTCAGAAATGTGATTTCATGTCACAACTTTCAAGTTACTCCTATACTTTGAGTCTCTACAGCCAGGTCTCCAACATTTTAAAGGAAGGTCAGGCTATCCCCTTTGCCTTTTTTGCATTTCTGACCTACAGAATCCACAAGCATAATTACGTGGCTTTCCTTGGTGTAAGGTGGTTTTGTACACAAAAATTATAATGTAAGCAGGTAAAAACAACTTCAATATCCAGAGTTTTCCATCAAAGCCAGGGATATGGTTAACTCCAGGGTTAAGGAAACCAGTAAAATCAGAAAATACATGAGAAATTGAGTTGCTGACATTTTTATATTTATTGACTTGGAATGTGCTTATATGATGCTTGTTTTATAATATTTGCTCTTTTATAAACTTAAGCATTTCCCTCAGTGTGTTTGTATTTTGCCACTTACAAAGTTAGATGAAGAAAAAACTAATTTAAATTAAAACAAACACAATTCGGAATAGCAAAGCAAGATCATTAATTTGGGCTGCAATGATATACATATATATGTATATATATATCTGTACATATATGTATGTGTGTATATATATATATATATATATATATCTGTTTCATGTTGCTATAGCAAAATGCCTGAGACTGAGTAATGTATAAAGAGAAGAGATGTATCTGACTTATAATTATGGTAGCTGAAAATTCTAAACAGCATGGCACTGTTGTCTGGTGAGGGTCCCCTGGCTGGCAGGACTGCATGCAAGGGCTGTGAGTGGTATGTGGAAAAGATCAGATAATGAGAGAGGAAAAAATGACTGGGGTTGTTTTGGTTTTCCTCTTGTAACAATCCACTCCTGCAAGACCTAACACATTCCATGAGACAGAATAAGCCCTGCATGATGGCAGTTATGATCTAATCACCTCTCCCTAGGATCCACTTCTCAAAGATCCCAATACCTTTCAATACCATTATACTGGGGACCAAGTTTCAAGCACATGAAATTTTGGGGACAAACCATATCTAAGTTATAACATACAAATATTTCAATAATTTTGTGAAAAATATAGTGAACAAATTAGTTTGGTGCAGTTTTTTTTAAGTTTATCTATGCAAGGACTCTTCAGAGAGTTCTTGAAAAATGTGTAGTATGAAAAAAAACTAATCATGATTTCAAAGTCCTTTTGAATCAAAATAAAATAAGCCTATCTTTTAAATCCATTTTAGAAACTTTGCTGCACTCTCTCTGTGTTCTTTGTATCTGTGCATTTGTATTATATACTGATAATATATGATCCTTTATAAACATTTTATTGCTTTTTAGACACTCATATTATCTTCCAAACTTGCAATTTTAGCTGCTTTATTATGTTAAATTTATTTATGATCTTTTAAAGATATTTTCCTTAGAAATAACTGTATGTGCTCCTTATTTGAACCATAAATTTTGAACAGAATGTAAGTGCCATTCTGATAGAAATATATCAGTCCTATCCAATTATCTATGAAAGAACTTTTTAGTGTCATTTGCATTGAACCTTTATGTTACTAGCAATAATAAGTCATCCATTCACAGTTTCTAAAATATAGAAATATGTTCTGTAAAAGAGGATGATAGTGTTATAGAGGAAAACAAAGAAGGACGGTGGAGCACATTGAGGTTGGAGTTCTGTATCACATTAGATAGTCAGAGATGGCTTCCATAAATATAACAAAAATTCTGTTATGATAATTTACAGAGCTGTATAGTTATAATTAGTGCCCTGTGGCTATGTATATTTTAGAAGTATTTTATAACTCAATTATCATCAGTATTTCAACTGTTCACCAATGTCACTTAATTTAGAGATTTCCTTCAAATGTGAAAAATCTATGATTCAGAACTGATTTTAATGTCTTATATTAATCCTGTGGACTGACAGCAACATTGTCCAAAATATTATATTTAATTTTATTCCTTATGACTGAGAAAGAGTATCAAGAACTTTGAAAACTGTATTAAATTTTTTTTGCAAATGGTGCAGTATAATACTAAAAAGAGACTCGAGTTTCAGCCAAAATTTTGAAAATTTTGTTGCTTTCACTGGCTCTATCTCCAGATAAAAATTTCTCTGGATGATACAAATAGTGTGTAAATCATTTTAATCATCTTTTCTCAGTAAATTTATATTTACTTCTAGTCAACATTAAATACCAAAGAGAATTAAACAGTATGCCTGAAAATCTAGAAATTGGAAATTGGAAGAAGATATATGTAAGCCAAATTGGCTGCTTCTGGTGCTTTAGCTGCAGAAGTGCTTTAAGAATGGTATTAGACATTGGCTACTTATCTTAATGAAAGTTGTGAAGAGAAGTCATTAAAAAAATTGAGAAATAAATTTGGTACTAGATGTACTTTTTACAAATTATATTTTAACAGAGATAACTGCTTTTTTTCCTTTCACCAGGTGAGACTTATCAGTCTTAAAACTGATAGATTAATCCAATAAACAGTTAAAGTAATTGAACGAATAAAACAAAACAATGAATCCATGAAAGGGAAGTGAAACTCTAAAATGAATAAATATAATACACTATTCGAAACAGAACAAAGTAACAATTTCAAAAAGCTGATATTGCCTAACATTTATATGAAAATGTACTTATGACAAACACGAAAAATATAATAAAAGTTTTGTACCTATTTCAACTTATTGAGTCCTGAAAGTCAGCTCCAATGACTTCTGCTGAGTACTATGAATTAACTGAAAAAAGAAAAATTAGCAAAATTGAGATAACTATTTAATTACATTCTAATAAACAATCTCTATCACTTAACTTAATAAATTTTTTCCTCCACTTAGTGAAAGGTAGAAAAATTGAATATATTAAAATCTCAACATTAAAGGAGCAGAAAAATATTTTGATTGTAATTGTGCTTCAGAGGAAATGAAGAGGGATGGATGTTTGATATAGCAAGTAAGACTACAGGTGAGATGTTCTTATTCCACGTAGGTGTGCCTGGGTCCAGTCCCAGCTCTACTTCCACTTCTAGCTTCTTGCTGAAGCACACCCTGAGAGGCAGTAGTGATGGATCAAGTAGTTGGGTCCCTGACATCCATATTGGAGACTCGGATTGAGCTCTCAGAACCCAGCTTTGGCCTGGTTGAGCTCTGGTTGCTATGGCAGTCTTGCTGCTGTAGAATAAACCAGTGGATTGGAGCTCTCTCTGTCCATCTGTCCATTTCTCTCTCTCTCTCTCCCCACCCTCTTTCTCTTTCTCTCTCTGTGTGTGTCTTGGTTCCATTAAAATAAAATACATAAGATAAATAAATAAATAATATTACATTTTAATTTTAAAAAGAAGTGAAGATTCAACACCATTAACATTTCTGTTAAGAGAATCCATGAACTTATTGAGAGGTGTTTGTCAAACATATTAATGTGGCTGTCAATATCTGTCAAGATGTGGTGGAGGCAAAAGCACTGATTTGTCTGACGGTCTACAGTCAAGATATTACTACTGGGGGCCGGCGCCGTGGGGCAGTAGGTTGATCCTCTGCCTGTGGCACCGGCATCCCATATGGGCGCCAGTTCTAGACTTGGCTGCCACTCTTCCAATCCAGCTCTCTGCTATGGCCTTGGGAAAGCAGTGGAAGACGGCCCAAACCCTTGGGCCCCTGCACCCACATGGGAGACCAGGAAGAAGCACCTGGCTCCTGGCTTCAGATTGGCGTAGCTCTGCCCATTGCGGCCATCTGGGGAGTAAACCAATGGAAGGAAGACCTTTCTCTCTGTCTCTCCCTCTCATTGTCTGTAACTCTACCTCTCAAATAAATAAATTAAATCTTTTAAAAAAAGAGATATTACTACTGGTTTCTAAAATGAATAAACTATTTTAAAGTTGTAAGAAGGATTTGATGAATAGCTAGTGCTACAATGTGTATTGTTTGATATGTATTTGATTTAGATAATGAAGTTGACATTTTTAGACTTAGAATTTTCGATATTTGTACTAGTCAATAAATATTTTTGATATCAATCTAAGATGATACATGTTGTATTTATTTGTTATGATTGTTGTGTTTTCCATTAAATTAGGATGTGAGCTTCACAAAGTCAAGGATTTTTGTCTGGTTAGTTCACTGCTTTTTGTTAACTGCCTTATCTGTAGTATTTACCTATAGTACTTGCAGTAGGCTCATATTAGATGCTCATATAAAGACAGCAAATATATTTCTATATTTCACTAGCATAAGTAGTTATGTGCTTAGCTACAATACACACATAATTTTTCCAAATGTAGATTTTAAAAATATTTTATGATAGAAAGCCAATGTATTAGAAATAAATAGTAAAGTGGATCAGTACTTTGAGTCAGCAAACACAATTCTTGTCAAAAGACAAAATGGGAACACTTCAAACCTGACCTATCAGAAACAGCTAGTACAATTAGCAGAAGAAAATACACGTTTTAATATTTTCATTATTGAAGAAAAAGAAGACTAAAATCAAGGAATTTCATATATATATAGATATATATATATATAAACTAATTTAGAAGAAAAAAATTAATGCAAAAGGAAAGTCACATCAAATAATGACTTGAAATTGATGAAAATAAAAGCAATATAATAAAAAATTAATGCTAAAGTTGTCACTTGAAAAGGCCGGTAAAAATACTATAAACCATAAGCAAAAGAATGAGAGAGTAAAAATAGTTGAAATTAGAAATGGGAGAAAATATACATGGGGCTCCATGGCCTTCTCTAGGGTGAGAGGCAAACAATTTCTTGATGTTGAAATCAGTATGTGCTGAGAGCGGCAAGATTGCGGAAGAGGAAGGGAGCACACTGATAGTCCGGGAAGACTATCTAATAAAAGTGGAGATACTACAGGTTCAAGGAAGAATAGGGGAAGAAACAGCAGAGGAAACTCTTCTGGAACTAGTGATTCACAGTGGACCTGTGTGGAGAGCGTGGGACCCCACGGTTCGGGACACCCGCAGCAGGATCAACACACCCCCACTGGAACTCAAGCTGTGCTGAATTACTTCCCTTTTGAATCAAAAAAAGAAAGAAAGAGAGAGAGAGAGATTTACCACGCCTAACCTGGGAGTGTCACCATTGGCACACCCTTAACCCTGAGGAACCAAACAGAGCTCTTAGGCCACACCCATCTCAAGCCTCTAAGGCTCCATCAAAAGCAGACAGTCCACTTAATACAGCCATAGTATAACAAGAAAAAACACCACAGAGAAGAAAGAAGAATCTAACGAATATATCCACAATGACAAGCAACAAAGACAGAAGCTGAGGAAACAAGAACAAGGAAGACATTATGACACCCCCAAATGAACAAAACACCCCAAACCAAGATTATGAAGATGATGAGAGGGAAGAAATGCAAGATACAAATTTCAAAAAATTTATGATAAGAACAATTAGAAGTTTTCAAAAACAAATGCTTGAGCTATGGAAATCCTTACTGGCCAGGACAGAAAGTCTCCTTCGAGAAAATGGAATCTTAAGGAGGAATCAAAATGAAATGCAGAAACTAGTAGAACAGGAAAGTGTGATAGTGAAGAGAAATCACAATGAAATTAAGAACTCAATAGATCAAATGACAAACACATTAGAGAGCCTTGAAAACAGAATGGGTGAAGCAGAAGAGAGAATATCAGACTTAGAAGACAGAGCACAGGAAAGTACACAGTCAAACCAAAGAAAAGAAGAGGAAATTAGAAATCTAAAAAATATTGTTGGGAATCTACAGGACACTATTAAAAAACCCAACATTCAGGTTCTAGGAGTTCCTGAAGGCATGGAGAGAGAGAAAGGATTAGAAGGCCCTTTTAATGAGATACTTGTAGAGAACTTCCCGGGTTTGGAGAAGGACAGAGACATCCTGGTACAGGAAGCTCATAGAACCCCTAGTAAACATGACCAAGAGATCCTCACCACAACACGTTGTAATCAAACTCAACACAGTGAAACATAAAGAAAAGATTCTAAAATGTGCAAGAGAGAAACGTAAGATTGCTCTCAGTGGATCTCCAATTAGACTCACAGCTGACTTCTCATCAGAAACCCTACAAGCTAGGAGGGAATGGCGAGATATAGCCCAGGTACTAAGAAAGAAAAACTGCCAGCCCAGAATATTATATCCTGCAAAGCTCTCATTTGTGAATGAAGGTGAAATAAAGACCTTTCACAGCAAACAGAAATTGAAAGAATTTGTCACCACTCGTCCAATCCTGCAAAAGATGCTTAAAGATGTGCTACACACAGAAACACAGAAACATGGTCATCAATATGAAAGAAGGTAAGGGAGGGAAACCTAACAGCAAAAGATCACAGGAAGTTCAAAGCATATATTAGAAAATATCTTATCAGTAGTCACATTGAACGTTAATGGCATGAACTGTCCAGTTAAAAGACACAGATTAAGGAACAAAACCCATCTTTTTGCTGCTTAAAAGAAACACATCTTTTCAACAAAGATGCATACAGACTGAAAGTGAAAGGCTGGAAAAAGATATACCATGCCAACAGAAATGAAAAAAGAGCGGGCGTAGCCATCTTAATATTGGACAACATAAACTTTAACACAAAAACTGTTAAGAGAGACAAAGAGCGGCACTATATAATGATTAAGGGATCAATTCAACAGGAAGATATAACGATTATCAATGTATATGCACCTAATTACTGGGCACCGGTTTATTTAAATGATTTGTTAAGGGACTTAAAGGGAGACTTAGACTCCAATACAATAGTACTGGAGAACTTCAATACTCCACTCTCAGAAATAGACAGATCTACAGGACAGAAGATCAACAAGGAGACAGTAGATTTAAATGACACTATAGCCCAAATGGATCTAACAGATATCTACAGAACTTTTTCTCCTACACATAAATAATTTACATTCTTCTCAGCAGTACATGGAACCTTCTTTAGGATTGACCACATACTAGGCCATAAAGCAAGTCTCAGCAAATTCAAAAGAATTAGAATCATACCATGCAGCTTCTCAGACCATAGAGGAATGAAGTTGGAAATTAGCAACTCAGGAATCCCTAGAGCATATGCAAACACATGGAGATTGAACAACATGCTCCTGAATGAACAATGGGTCATAGAAGAAATCAAAAGAGAAATCAAAAAATTTCTGGAAGTAAATGAGGATAACAGCACATCATACCCAAACCTATGGGATACAGCAAAAGCAGAGTTAAGAGGAAAGTTTATATCAATAGGTGCCTACATCAAGAAATTGGAAAGGCACCAAATAGATGAGCTTTCAAGTCATCTCAAGGATCTAGAAAATCTGCAGCAAACCAGACCCAAACCCAGTAGGAGAAGAGAAATAATTAAAATCAAAGAAGAAATCAACAGGATTGAATAAAAAAAAAACATTACAAAAAATCAGCTAAACAAGGAGCTGATTTTTTGAAAAAATAAAGAAAATTGACACCCCATTGGCCCAACTAACTAAAAAAAGAAGAGAAAAGACCCAAATCAATAAAATCAGAGATGAAAAACAACAGATACCACAGAAATAAAAAGAATCATCAGAAATTACTACAAGGACTTGTATGCCAGCAAACAGGGAAATCTATCAGAAATTATAGATTCCTGGACACATACAACCTACCTAAGTTGAGCCAGGAAGACATAGAACAGACCTATAACTGAGACAGAAATTGAAACAGTAATAAAGGCCCTCCCAACAAAGAAAATCCAGGACCAGATGGATTCACTGCTGAATTCTACCGGACATTTAAAGAAGAACTAACTCCAATTCTTCTCAAACTATTCAGAGCAATCGAAAAAGAGGGAATCCTCCCAAATTCTTTCTATGAAGCCAGCATCACCTTAATTCCTAAGCCAGAAAAAGATGCAGCATTGAAAGAGAATTACAGACCAATATCCCTGATGAACATAGATGCAAAAATCCTCAATAAAATTCTGGCCAATAGAATACAACAACACATCAGAAAGATCATCCACACAGACCAAGTGGGATTTATCCCTGGTATGCAGGGATGGTTCAACATTCGCAAAACAATCAATGTAATACACTACATTAACAGACTGCAGAAGAAAAACCATATGATTCTCTCAATAGACGCAGAGAAAGCATTTGATAAAATACAACACCCTTTCATGATGAAAACTCTAAGCAAACTGGGTATGAAAGGAACATTCCTCAATACAATCAAAGCAATATATGAAAAGCCACGGCCAACATCCTATTGAATGGGGAAAATTTGGAAGCATTTCCGCTGAGATCTGGTACCAGACAGGAATGCCCACTCTCACCACTGCTATTCAATATAGTTCTGGAAGTTTTAGCCAGAGCTATTAGGCAAGAAAAAGAAATTAAAGGGATACAAATCGGGAAGGAAGAACTCAAACTATCCCTCTTTGCAGATGATATGATTCTTTATTTAGGGGATCCAAAGAACTCTACTAAGAGACTGCTGGAACTCATCGAAGAGTTTGGCAAAGTAGCAGGATATAAAATCAATGCACAAAAATCAACAGCCTTTGTATACACAGACAATGCCACAGCTGAGGAAGAGCTTCTAAGATCAATCCCATTCACTATAGCTACAAAAACAATCAAATACCTTGGAATAAACTTAACCAAAGACGTTAAAGATCTCTACAATGAAAATTACAAAACATTAAAGAAAGAAATGGAATAGGATATCAAAAAATGAAGAAATCTTCCATGCTCATGGATTGGAAGAATCAATATCATCAAAATGTCCATTCTCCCAAAAGTAATTTATAGATTCAATGCAATACCAATCAAAATACCAAAGACATTCTTCTCAGATCTGGAAAAAATGATGCTGAAATTCATATGGAGACACAGGAGACCTCGAATAGCCAAAGCAATCTTGTACAACAAAAACAAAGCCGGAGGCATCACAATACCAGATTTCAGGACATACTACAGGGCAGTTTTTATCAAAACAGCATGGTACTGGTACAGAAACAAATGAATAGACCAATGGAACAGAATAGAAACACCAGAAATCAATCCAAACATCTACAGCCAACTTATATTTGATCAAAGATCCAAAACCAATCCCTGGAGTAAGGGCAGTCTATTCAATAAATGGTGCTGGGAAAATTGGATTTCCATGTGCAGAATCATGAAGCAAGACCCCTACCTTTCACCTTACACAAAAATTCACTCAACATGGATTGAAGACTTAAATCTATGACCTGACACCATCAAATTATTAGAGAGCATTGGAGAAACCCTGAAAGATACAGGTACCAGCAAAGACTTCTTGGAAAAAATCCCAGAAGCACAGGCAATCAAAGCCAAAATTAACATTTGGGATTGCATCAAATTAAGAAGTTTCTGTACTTCAAAAGAAACAGTCAGGAAAGTGAAGAGGCAACCAACAGAATGGGAAAAAATATTTGCAAACTATGCAACAGATAAAGGGTTGATAACCAGAATGTACAAAGAAATCAAGAAACTCCACAACATCAAAACAAACAACCCACTTAAGAGATGGGCCAAAGACCTCAATAGACATTTTTCTAAGAGGAAATCCAAATGGCCAACAGACACATGAAAAAATGTTCAAGATAACTAGCAATCAGGGAAATGCAAATCAAAACCACAATGAGGTTCCACCTCACCCCGGTTAGAATGGCTTACATACAGAAATCAACTAACAACAGATGCTGGAGAGGATGTGAGGAAAAAGGGACACTAACCCACTGTTGGTGGGAATGCAAACTGGTTAAGCCACTATGGAAGTCAGTCTGGAGATTCCTCAGAAACCTGAATATCACCCTACCATACAACCCAGCCATCCCACTCCTTGGAATTTACCCAAAGGAAATTAAATTGGCAAACAAAAAAAGCCGTCTGCATATTAATGTTTATTGCAGCTCAATTCACAATAGCTAAGACCTGGAACCAACCCAAATGCCCATCAACAGTAGACTGGATAAAGAAATTATGGGACATGTACTCTATAGAATACTATACAGCAGTCAAAAACAATGAAACCCGGTCATTTGCAACAAGATGGAGGAATGTGGAAAACATTATGCTGAGTGAATTAAGCCAGTCCCAAAGGGACAAATATATGTTCTCCCTGATTGGCGACAACTAACTGAGCACCAAAGGGGAAACCTGTTTAAGTGAAATGGACACTATGAGAAACAGTGACTTGATCAACTCTTGTCCTGGCTATTGATGTACAACATAATACTTTATCTATTTTATTATTTTTTTGTTCTAGTACTAGTGTTTGAACTCTGTAATTAACACACAGTTATTCTTAGGTGTTTAAATTTTAACTGAAAAGTGATCCCTGTTAAATATAAGAGTGGGAATGAGAGGGAGGAGATGTACAATTTGGGACATGCTCAATCGGACTTGCCCCAAATGTTGGAGTTAGAAACGTGCCAGGGAATTCCAATACAATCCCATCAAGGTGGCATGTACCAATGCCATCTCACTAATCCAAGTGATCATCTTCAGTTCACAATGGATCACACTGATAGGTCTAAGAGTCAAAGGTATCACACAAACAAGACTAGTGTCTGCTAATACTAACTGATAGAATCAAAAAGGGAAAGAACAATCCCTCATGGGAAGCGGGATACACAGCAGACTCATAGAAAGGCAGATGTCCTAAATAACACTCTGGCCTCAGAATAAGCCCTTAAGGCATTCAGATCTGGCTGAAGAGCCCATGAGAGTATTTTAGGCATGGAAAGCTAAGACACTCTGGCAAAACAAACAAACAAACAAACAAAAAAACCTAAATAAAAGATCTCTGCAAGTGAGATCCCAGTGGAAAGAACGGGGCCATCAAAGAAAGAGGTACCTTTCTCTGAAGGGAGAACTTCCACTTTGACTATGACCCTGTCAGAATAAGATCAAAGTTGGCAAACCCTAAAGGCTTCCATAGCTTCGGCAACTCATGACTAGAGCCTAGGGAGATTACTAACACCATAAGCAAGAGTGTCAAATTGTTATGTCAACAACAGGAGTCACTATGTACTTACTTCTCATGTGGGATCTGTCCTTAATGTGTTGTCCAATGTGAAGTAATGATATAACTAGTACTGAAACAGTATTTTACACTTTGTGTTTCTGTGTGGGTGCAAACTGATGAAATCTTTACTTAATATATACTAAATGGATCTTCTATATATAAAGATAATTGAAAATGAATCTTGATGTGAATGGCATGGGAGAGGGAGTGGGAGAAGGTAGGGGTGAGAGTGGGAGCGAAATTATGGCGGGAAGGCATTGTAATCCATAAACTGTACTTTGGAAATTTATATTTACTAAATAAAAAAAATTTAAAAAAAGAAAATATACATGGGGATATATTTCCTCAGGAAATTGAATAAAACACCTATAAATATTTTGTATAATTTTGGGGCAAAAATATTAAAAGGTAGAATAAATGTTGTAATGAATATCACAATGGCTAATTTTATGTGCTAACTTGTCTGGTTTACGGGATGCCCAAGTGCTTGTAAAATACTGTTTCTGAGTATGTGTTTGAGAGTGTTTCCAGAAGAGATTAGCATCTGACTCTAGTCATACACTGAGTAAAGAAGATCTGCTTTCAGCTGGTGGACATCATTGGACCTGCTGAGGACCCAAATAGGACAAAACAGAAGGAAGGATTTCTCTCTCTCTGCTTAAGATACAACATCTATATTCTCCTGCTCCTGGACATCTGATTTCTTGGAGTTAAGATGAGGCTTAACCTCTTTAGTTTTCCTGGTCCCCAGGCCTGCAGCTATACTGGGCTTCCAGTGTGCAAAGGGCAGAATATGGGATTTCCCAGTTTCCAAACTCACATAAACCATTTCCATATCCAATCCTTTCTTTCTATCTCTTGGGAGAACCTTGAGTAATACACATATTAAAGATGGGATTTTGCAATAGTGCTGAGTCACTCATTTCAGACTAGAAAAAGAATTCCCACGGCCAGTGCCATGGCAAAGCGGGTTAACATCCTGGCCTGAAGCACTGGCATCCCATATGGGCGCCAGTTCTAGTCCCAGCTGCTTCACTTCCCATCCAGCTCTCTGCTATGGCCTGGGAAAGTGTAGAGGATGCCCAAGTCCTTGGGCTCCTGCACCTGCATGGGAGACCTGGAGGAGGCTCCTGGCTCCTGGCATCGGATCAGTGCAGCTCTGGCCGTATGGCCAATTGGGGAGTGAATCAGTGGATGAAAGACCTCTCTTTCTCTCTCTGTCTCTCCTCTCTCTGTGTAACTCTGGTTTTCACATAAAAATAAATAAATCTTAAAAAAAAAAAGAAAAAGAATTCCAGATGTGAGCTTTGAGCCATGAGTGCTAAATACTGTCCAAGGGAACAGGTACTTACACAAATAAAAGATATCCTCTATTATAAAATTCCTGCCACAGGTCAGTCAATAGCATCATACTGTTACATTTCTGATTCTATGTCATTCCTCAGGCTTTAATTCCATATTTCAAAATATCATTATCAATATTAATATCTATAATCCTTGCCACAAGGGAGAAAATATAATAGAATTTCTATTTCACGTATTCAATTATCTCAGATCATGATTTGATGTTACAAATGACAGCATCGGGATTTGGCTTCTCGACTGTTTTATTGACTTGTGTATGAGTCCGTCACTGAGAAATGGATCTGTCTTCCCTGCGATGAGCCTGCAAGGCTGAGATCCAGTCTCTGATACATGGAAAGTTAAAACACACCAAAGCAATGGTGAAATTGTGCTGATATATCTTGGCTCTCAGGCTCAGTCTTTTTGACACTGACACCAAACTTACCTCATCTCTACATGTTAACAAAACTGACCAGCAGATCATGAATTATTTCTACCTGCAGTGTCTCATTTTTATCACAGTATCACAAAAGATATTTTAAATATACAAATAATGAAACCACAAATAACGAAATTGAGGTTCAGGGAAGCATAGTGATTTGACCAAAATCATTAAATTAATCAGAGCTTACAAACAAAACCCCTATTTTTTGAAATTGTAGCTAAGTACTTTTTCTATGATTTTCCGTGCATTCTCTCAGAATTTAACAACTAACCTATAACCATGTCTTGTTAGAATTTTGTAGACTCGGGGCCGGGCGCTGTGGCGCAGTAGGTTGATCCTCCACCTGCGATGTCTGCATCCCATATGGGCGCCAGTGCTAGTCCCGGATGCTCCTCTTCTGACCCAGCTCTGTGCTGTGGCCTGGGAAAGCAGTGGAAGATAGCTCAATTTCTGGGACCCCTGCACACCCATGGGAGACCCGAAAGAAGCTCCTAGCTCCTGGCTTCTGTTCTGTGCAGCTCTCGCTGTTGCGGCCACTGGGGAGTGAACCAATGGAAGGAGATCTCTCTCTGTCTCTACCTTTCACTATCTGTAACTCTACCTCTCAAATAAATAAATAAAATCTTTAGAAAAAAGAATTTTGTAGCCTTCAAACTCTGTTCTGGAGATTAAATTGTAACTGATTTGTCAAGTTCATTTTAATCATCAGAGAATGGTTTTATTTATTATTTCTCTGATGATTAAATGCAACAGAATTCTCCGATGTGTTTGTGTCTTAATTGTTTTGAAGATCATTAAGTAGTGCATTTGCCATTATTTATTTAGCCCAATTGGAAAAAAAATCATCATTTGGAAATTATTGTACAGGCTGATTGGAGTGTCAGAAACACAGCATTATCAGCGTTTTCCTGGATATAATAAAAAGCAATTTTAAGTTGTGTGTAAAGTGGATTTTTGTTATTTGGACCAATGTTAAAATTATATCACTTCCATGCACATATTAGATACTTCTGATAGATATTTGGATGCATGTGCTATATCCCTTTCAAGCCTAGAATTTTCATATAATCACATCTCAATCATTTCTAATGACATACTAAGCTCTTGACTCCAAAGTCTATATTTTCACTTGGGTTCCTCAGTCCATTTCATATTTCCAACATCCAGCTGCAATTTTTTTCATGAATTTCCTTTCTGTACCTCAAAATCCATCTAGTATGACTTCAACATTATTCATGGGCTCCCTATGCAAATCTGCTTTGCCCTTGTCCTAGCCTAGCTCTCTTTCTAATACCTTCTTAGTAACCTGAGCTTGAAATGTTGCAGTTGTATTTACTTCCTTTATTTCATAGCATTAATCTTTCACCCTGAATGTCCCACTGACTCTATCTCTGAGATGTCTCTTGTGTTCACCACACCTTTAAAATACTTCTTTCAAACATGAAAATAAGCATGCATTTCATTAAGTAACTGCACAAGACCACACAGCTATTAAAGCTTGGAGAAAGAATTCCAAACAGGCAGCCTGATCCATATACCGTAGTGACTGTGCTAGGCTCCTGCATGGAGCATAGGCACCATGCTCCCCCTTCTGCAGCCTCCTTATCCCAGTGCTGTTAACAGGCTCTGGGTCTCTCTCCATCAAACTCTCTTGCAACAAATCACTCAAGAAGGAAGTAGGGAGTTGAGGGTGAGAGAAATACTTTTGAGATTATTTTATCTTCCTCCTACTTAAAACCTTCAAAAACTCTCATCACCTACCCTCACTCCTTCCTACCATGACAATCCCCTCAAATTATACATGCCCTATTTTTAAGGAAAAAATATTTACTTGAAAGGCAGAACAGAAAGAAAAGGAGAAACAGAGAGAGGCAGAGACAGAAAGAGACAAAGAGAGAGACATCTGTTGGATTATTCCCCAAATGGCTGCAACAGCCAGGTTTGGACCAGACAGAAGGCAGGAGCCAGGAACACCATTCTGGTCGCCCACATAGATGGCAGGGATCATCTCTTGCTGTCTTCCCAGACACATTAGCAGAAAGTTGCTTTGGAAACGTAGTTGTGGGGTCTTGAACTGGTGCTGCAATATGAGATATCTGCATTGCAAGTGGCAGCTTAACCCCACTGTACTACAGTGCTGGCCTCATACATATCTTTTAAAATGTGACTCCAACCTCCAGTTGTCACTTTCTTTCAGGTAACTGACACATCAGTGTCAGCTGATTAAATGCTTTGTCTGGACCCAGTGCCCATATTGGTGTTATTCCCTACTTTTGGAATGTCATACCACATGTTCAGTCCAACTAGTTCTTCAAAGTCAATCTTATCTTTTAGAGTCCATCTCCATAAAGCCTTTGATTTATAGATGCAGTAGTCTCTCTCCCTCTCTCAATCTCTCCCTCTGTCTCCCTCTTCCTTGTGTTTTCTTGGAATAACTTTTATAGTATATAAATTATTCTGTGGTGATGAGAGAAGAAGGGCACACAGTAATACTAGGAAGAACAGTGCAAAGAAGGATGTGGAATAGGTACGCAACATCAGTGTTAGGTAAGGTAGGGACTTAAAAAACAAAGAGAGAAAGGCACTTGTTATGAATTGGCAGGATGTTTAATATGTACTATTATTTTATTCATCCATCTGTACATTGAAATGCTAAGCTGCCACAGGATAGTAGAAAATTTGGAAAAATATTCATGGAAACCTGCAAAGATTAATAAAATGGGGATGTATATGTGCATGTGTGGAGAGACACACAGAATGAGACAAAGAACTACATGCAGTACAGAATAATGTTCATTGAAGGGCCAATGTTGTGGTGTAGATGGTAATGCCACCATCTGTGGGGCAGGCATCCCATATGGGCACCAGTTTAAGTTCTGGCTGCTCCATTTTGAACTCACTCTATGCTAATGCACATGTGAAAGCAGTGGAAGACGGCCCAAGTGCTTGGACCATAGCATGGAAGACCGAGAAGCTCCTGGCTCCTGCCTTCATACCTGCCCACCTCTGGCCATTGTGGCCTTTTGGGGAGTGAACCATCAAGGAAGACCTCACTCTACCTCTCTCTCTGTAAGTTGTAACTCTGCCTTTCAAATAAATAATCTTTTTTTTAAAAAAAATAATGTTCATAGAAGCGTTTTGTTTTTGTTTTTGTTTTTGTTTTTTTAAGATTCATTTATTTAGAGAGGCAGAGTTACAGAGTTAGAGAGAGAGACAGAGACAGAGAGGTCTTCCATCCACAGGCTCACTTCCCAAATGGCGGCAATGGCCAAAGCCAGGCAGATCTGAAGTCAGGATCTAGGAGCTTCTGGGTCTTCCACGAAAGGGCCCAAGCACTTGGGCCATCTTCCGCTGCTTTCCCAAGCCATCAGCAGGGAGCTGGATTGGAAGCGGAGAAGCTGGAACTCGAACCAGTGCCCATATGGGATGCTGGCATCACAGGTGGAGGCTTAGCTTACTATGCCACAGCCTTGGCCCCATTTTCTGTAAAAGATTTATTTATTGAAGTGTTAACAATATTTATGTTTGGGTGATTATGTTTGCTTCTATATAATTTTTTAAACCATTTAAAAATTTACCACAAAAATTAGTATTTATAGTTAGTAGAAACATAAACAGGCTAAAATAATATTAGGAAAAGGAACGGACTTCCTCCAAATATTTGCTTGGAAAATACAACACAATTTATTAGAAGATCCCAGTCATTTTATTTCTTTTTCAAAATTTTCATTTTGTTGATATTTTTGGAGGAAGGACTTGGTTGCTATTGTTTTTCTATTCATTATTGAGAAAGTGGGATGTCACTCTGCAATAAAATGTCATTTTCCTCTGAGGTGTTCTATTCTATTATTAGCCAAGAGTGTTGAAAAAATTCTATGTACTCCTTTTAACAAAAGGTACAATTTAAATGTTTTCCTGTACTTAGTCGGTCTTCCTGGGAACAGGCACACTATAACTTTTTAAACATTTTTTTTCTATTTTTATTTGAAAAAAATTAAACATTTTGTCCATTTTTATTTGGTCTGCTGTTGCAGACCAAAGCCGGGAGCCTGTAAGTCCACCCTGCCACATGAGTGGCAGGGACCAACATACACAAGTCATCATCTGCTGCCTCCCATGGTGTGCATTATCAGGGAGCTAGACTGGAAGTGGAGCAGCCAGGACTCAAACTAGGCACTCCGATATGGGATGGAGGCATCCCAGGCTGGAGACTGAACTGCTGTGCCAAATGCCCTACCCTCCCTGTAGCTTTGAATAGCATTTCCCATAGCCGCACTAAGCATATTTCACTAAATTTCTGACTGTTTCTCATTACAGAGAAATGAGATTCTATTTCAACAAAACGCCTCAACATTTCAAGAGCAACAGATACTTCTCACAGGCACATTCTTTGATTGTTTGTCCTGATTCCCCTCAGACTGTACACATACTTCTGCCTCTGTTCAGCATCTGTCCCACCCACTTCACTGCTCATGCCAATCTGCTTATCACAACTCCATGTAATTTTAATTTGAGCAGCATCTGTTATTTCACATTGCTAAGGCAGAAGCATGTGGTGCCAAGAACATCGGCCTTGGAGTCAGACAGACCTGTGCAGTGCCTCGGTCCTACTCATTGCCAGGTGACCTTAGATGATGTGCTTAACTTCTCAGAACCTCAAATTTGTCTTGTGAACCTCAACTTCCTCAATCCCAAATCTTAGTTCTTGTGAGGAATTAGGGAGTCAGTGCCTGCATTTGTGAAATGTTTAGCCGTAAATTGCTATAGTGTGGGTTTCATGCCATGTGTAGCTAGTAAGAATCTAATTAAAACCTCTCTGGCTTCTCTCCTAAGTGATGTCACAGTGCTTTGCAGTTAATGGAGGCACTGAGGACAGATTAAAATTGGGGAGCTCCTGAAACTGAAAATAGCACCTTAGAGGCTATTATTTCACTCCAACCATGAGGTTGAATTTGATCGTGGATTTAATGTGAAATGAAAAACACAATCATTTCCCAAGCTGCTTTGACTTTATGGACCCCAAATCCCACTTGAGAGGAATCATCTGAAAATTTTGCATCAGCAGGATTGAATTTTCCATCTTGCAACCAGATTTATTGAATACCAGCCACAGCTCAGCTGTCATGGCTTTGCAGTCCTGTTTATATTAAAATTATCCTGTTCAAAGGGTAAAACAAAACAATACAAAACAGAAAGTGAGCTTCAGGGGAAATCCTAATACTAAGTCTATTTGCTTTGCCCTCTGGAGCGATTTTTCTGGTCTGACCCTGTGTGAAGACACTCACCTTCTTCTGATGAAAACAAAAATTTCAAAAAAGGGACTGGAGGAAACAAGGTATTGCTGTCTTCCACACTCTGGCCAGAGAAAGAGGCTTAAGAGGTGGAAAAGCTGCTTGTTTCCTGGAAAGGAAAGGTAGTGATTTTGCAGTGGGTAACATACTTTTTAAAAGTAATCCAGCTCAAATGAGCTTTTCTGCTATAAGCTGGATGTAAATCTGTGGTGCTTTGTTCTCAGAGCACACCTTACTCTGTGGGTGAAGAAGAAACAAATAAATTGTTATTTCCCTTGGGTGGGGTGAAATGGGGCTGGCTCTCATCCTAGATTACTGGGCATTGTTCCCTGTTCCTCTCACCTGCTCAGCCAGGGCCATTAACTCAGTGTGGAAGCCTCTCTTGAAAGTAGCCCCAATTAGTAAAGCAATGTGCCGGTAAAAGAATCATGTATTGTAGGGGAAGCAGCCAGCTGTTACATGCCATGCAGGAGTGCCTTTCAATTTCAAGACAACCATCCTCTGCTTAACAATAGCTTCCAAGTACAGACTTGTCAGTCCCTCGAGATGAAACCTGCAGTTAGACCAGTTTCTATGCATCGTTTCAAAATCAGGTGCCAGAAATGAGTTAGTCAAGAAAACATAAAAGAGGACAAGAAAACAAATGTCCTGTGTCATACATAGAGTTGCAATTAGGATTTTAAGTGTTTGCTACTTATTGTCATCAACACATCATATTTAGGAAGATGTTCAAGCACATTCCTCCCAACTTGTATAGCACCTTCCCTATGGTATGAAGATCACTGACTTACCGCGTTCTTGTCTTTGTCTTTAGGATATCATTGCTGAGGTCTGAATATCTGTATCCTCCCAAAATTGATATGTTGAAACTTAGTCCCCCTGCAATCGTGTTAAAAGTTAATTTAAGAGTTGATTTGGTCACAATGGTGGCGCACTCATGGATGAGATTAGTTCTGTTATAAAAGGGGTTTAAATTAGCTTGTTTGCCTCTCCGCCATGTGAGGGTGATGTAAGAAGGTTGCACTTCTGAAGCAGAGTGCAAGCCCTCACTAAATATGGATCTACTGACACATTGTTCTTGGACTTCCCAGCCTCCAGAACTATAAGAAATACATTTCTGGGGTTTATCAGCTACCCTAGAGTCTAGGGTATTTTATTATAGCAGCCTTTAGGGACTAAGACGATCATTCACGCCAGTCTTCTGTCTGTGCTCTGCTAACAAGTTGGATCCAGTTCTCTGTAATTCACACCAAGTCTGTGGCCATATTCTTCTGGCTGGCTTCTCTTCCTCCTGGTTACATATTCCAGATGAATTTATCTTCTTTAAATGTCAAATTTTTCGTGTCATTTCTTAATTTAAGCACATTTGACAGTGTTCTGTTTCTTGAAAGTCCATGAAGTTGCTTTCAAACCCCTCCATAATAGCTCCTCATCTTAAATTTTTAGCTTTTATTGTTCTCTAATGAGGCATCCTCAAAAAGTTCACAGAAAATGCATATTATGAGAGCATTATGCATGAATTTTAAAATTTTTGTCCTAAAGTAAATTTATCTTTTACTGCCACTTTCCATGAACTTTCTGAAGCTTCCTTGCACCCCTGTAACATTTGTCTAGATTGTGTGTCCATCCATTCCTTAAGAAATTATGGAGCACCATCCATGCATATCCAAGTACAAGATCTGCCACAAAAGAGAATTTCAGTTACTACTTGTTCTGTGAATGAGTCTATGGACTCTTTCCTATGTGGAATGGCCTTTCCTTAACCATATCCGAATCCAGAAATCCTCCCAGGCCCAGGTCATGACTCAGTTCCCCCAGGAACCCTCTCCTAAGACAGTTGTTTGACTTCATTTTTCTCTAAGTTCTTATTGTGCTACTTGCCTCTACTGTACTGCGAGGTATTTAATTTCTTCTTTAAAGAGTCTGATATTTCAAAGAAGAGCTCAGGTTTTGTGAAGGGAAGTCGCCTGCCCTGTGCTGTTTCGTACCCCTTACATTCACAATTGGTCAGGGCTAGTGAAGGATATGAGATAGTTTGGTGTCTTGCCATGCCACACCCCCTTCCCCTGTCATACTCTGCTGCCCAGTTTTGACTGAACAAACACTCTGGGCACCTTTAGTCTCCCTTCGAGAAATAGTCTAGTAGAGCAAGGTGAACATCTGAATTTAAGTTTAACCACCCAAACTGCTACAAAAAGATAAAACTGTATTTTAAACTTGTTTCATATGTATGTTAAACTTTATTGGAATCAGAAAATTACAGGTGAACTTGTCGCACTTACAACCACTGAAACATTAACAGTACAACTTCTTAATAAAGATCCTTGTCATTTTCTAAGATTTCCAGCCCAGCTCCCCCAGTAACCAGCTGTACCCCATGCCCTACATTACATACTTTAAGACATACTAATAATACCTCCCTCCCATTTTGCTAAGTCAGTTTGGTAGCTCTCCTATAAATGAAAGAGCCTTGCTTAAAGACTCTTTCTAGTAAACATATTTCTTTGGGAAATGACCAAGATTCTCTTCCCCATGTTGGCTCTCTGCCTGGTCCTTTTGTTCGTTGATCCAAGTAGCTTCACCATTTTTTCTCATGCTTTCCTTCTCTTTTCTCACAGAACTTTGCACTGGAGCTAGTACTGAGTGAAACTGAGGTCCCAAAGCAGCAATAAATTACACACATTTCATGAATCATGAAATTGAATGAACCCAAACAAAGCATTAATTTCTGATGGAGATGTCAAAATATTTGTTACAAAAGCCAAACCAAATGTTTTCCAAAGGCACCCATGAAACAAATTGGAGCCAGAATTGAATACATCTTTTCTACAACTACTGATAACAAAACCAGAGTCTGAAAATCCAAATGCTTAATCACATTTCATTTGAAATAATCGTCTGACTAACATTTTCTGGTGTTAAATGCAGTGGTTGGCAATAATATCTTATGTTTGGATATAGTTACTAAGTATTTTCACAGTCATATCAGGAATGGTTAAGAGTCCATGTTCTATGGTCTATTTCTTACAGTTCTGTGAGCTTAGGGCAAGATGTTTTCTCTCTCTTTCTTAGTTTCTTTATTTGTGAATGGGAATAAGTTGGCACCTATATGACAGGAGAAAAGATGGTTAATGTCAATATCATGCAAAGCAGTTAAGTAGATATTATATATGGTAAGCATTTTATTTGTCTTAGCTATACTAGTATTAGTAGTGTTTGTCAGATTTGTCTCTCACAATCACTCTGTATAGTCAGTGGGGCAAGGAGTATTAATACGCATCTTTGGTTTTCAATAAATAAAGATCCAAAGAGAATGCTTTGTTAATGGTAATTGCATAACACAAATCTAAATTCTGGCCTTTTTAAATAAAAGATTTTATGTATTTATTTGAGAGGCAGAGTTACAAAGAGGCAGAGAGAGAGAGAGAGAGAGAGAGAGAGAGTTCTTCTTGGAGCTGGTTCACGCTCCAAATGGCCACAACTAGAGCTGGGCCAATCTGAAGCCAGGAGATTCTTCCAGGTCTCCCACATGGATTCAGGGGTCCAAGCACTTGGATCATCTTCCACTGCTTTCCCAGGCCACAAGCAGAGAGCTGGATCAGAAGAGGAGCCGCTGGGACACAAACCAGCACCTGTATGGGATGCCAGCGCCTCAGGCAGAGGCTTAGCCTACTATGCCACAGTGTTGGCCCCTAAATTCTGGCCTTTTAAATTTCAAGTCCAAAGATACTTCATGATAACAAAAAAATAAAGTTGGAGACCATCCATGCAATTTACAGTGATTTCATCTACCTTTTACTTCAGAGACAGTTCCTCAAGAAGTGGAGGGGCACTTTGGTCACTAAATGACTGGGCCAACCTGGTGCTTGGAATCATAGCTTAAACAGAATTCCTATGCTAGATATTTTATGCTGGGTGGAGAGTAAGAGAATAAATAAGAATTGAGTGAGAAAGAGTCACACCCCTGTGGCTAAGACTTAACCATGTAAATTCAGAACATATGTTGTTGTTTTCCTCCAGCTTAGCCATATTTCACCAGGTAACTAATGAAACAGAAAGAACTCAAGGTAAAGCACCTCTTTTTTTTCCAACCAATTTCTGCATTTTTAAAATCTCTTCCCAAAGAGTAGCTATATCCTTGTTGGGAAGTGGATATGCTGTGTGACAAACCTTATAGTGAGGCAATGATGTCTACTGATTCAGAGCACTCTGGACTGGAATATGTGGATTAAAATCATACCTCTACCTCTTCCTAACAAGATGACTTTGGTAAACATTCTGCTGTGTTTATTCATCTGAAAATAAAACCTACCTTATTAGTGTTATTATGAATATAAACAGGATAACCGCTATAAAGTTTTGAGAATAGCACTTGGGAATGTAAGTGCTCAAGATGAATTAGCTATTACTCTGATTAAAACAAATTTCTCTTTGAGGCTTACAGCAGGTGAAAATGACCAGCAGCTAAACTAGTTTAGGACCTGATTATTTTCCAAGCAATCCAGCTTAAAAATCACAATCATCTCGCTTCTTATTTTACAAATCTAATAGGTCACTAAATCCTTCCTATTCTTGTACTGTAATTGCCCCTGCCACTGTCATGTTGTATATATCCTCGTTTTATCACAAGTTGTACACTGGTAGCCAACATGTCCATCTGTCTTTCAAACTGGTTCCAGAGCAGTTTTAGAATCAGAACAACACTGCAGAATGAGATCGGCCTGTACTATCTGAATCCCAACTGTCCATTTTGGGAAAGAAATATGCTCTCTTGTCTCTCACAGTCTTGAATAATGTCTCATCTCATTAATCCAGCATTCAAAGGCCTTTGTGATCTAGCCCTTATCCACTCTCAGTTTTTATTTCCTAATTCATGCTTGGCATCACCCATATACTACCTTCACTGGGTTCATAATTTACTTTTCTTAAGTCTACCTAATCCTCCTGTTTCTTGATAACTTTGTTTCCTCTGGAGTCTTTTGTATTACAATGCTACTCATTCCACAAGTATGAGTCGAGGACTTTGTCACCCCAAAGTCTTGCAGACTGTCCAGATAAACTGAAGAAGGCAGGATACAGGAGGAAATAGATCCCTCGCACATCTCATTCTTTTGCTGAGTTTTGTTTGCTCACTGGTAGGCTGCAAAGCTTACAGACTTTGGAAAGGTTTCAGTGTTTCTCTCTCAGGTAATGTGAACTGACATGTTACTGAAAGGCTACAAGTGAGGAATTTGCTTTCTTTTTATCTAAACACAAATCACAAAAGAAAGCTGTGAAGAGTCAAAACGTTGGCAGTTTAAACTATTTTATTTTCTACTGACTAAAAAGAGAAGACTGCATGTGTCATCTTCAGGTAGACAACTAGTTCTTTGGAAAGAAGTCAGAAATCAGCCTCATTGAACAAAACAGTGATTTGAAGAGAAAGTTTTCCTGCAATGTGTTAAGTGTGTCATAAGTGAACCATTATTCATGTTTCTCCAAAATGGTATAGGTCTATTTACATTATTTAAGGAAAACTGCACTTTGTGTACTCTGGGAATAAACTGTGCTATTTATATACAATTTATTTTGTGTCATGCCGACCTTCTTCCTATATTGCTAATGCTCACCATAGTCCTATGAGAAAGATATCAGTAGTGTTTTCATTCTGTAGTTGAAAAACTCAAGTTTAAGGAGTGAAGTAAATTACCCAACATTCCAGTTAATGTAAGCTTTCTAACTCATGGCACTACTAGTAAATGGAAAAGCATATTTTTGAATTTAGGTTTGTCTGACTCCAAAATCTATGTCTGGTAGAGATGGAAACAAATCTTACTTGTCTCTGACTTTTTTTTTCAAGATTTATCTATTTTATTTGAAAGGCAGAGTTACAGAGAGGCAGAGGCAGAGAAAGAAAGAGATAGAGGACTTCCATCTGCGGAGAGAGGTAGAGCCAGAGAGAGAAAGAGGCCTTCCATTCCTCTGGTTCACTCTCCCAATTGGCCACAACAGCCAGAGCCGCACCCATCTGAAGCCAGGAGCCAGGAGCTTCTTCTGGGTCTCCCAGAAGAAATGCAGGAACCCAAGGTCTTAGGCCATCATCTACTGCTTTCCTAGGCCATAGCAAAGAGCTGGATAGGAAGTGGAGCAGCCAGAAGTCGAACCTGTGCCTTTATGGGATGCCAGCACTGCTGGCGGCGGCTTTACCCGCTACACCACAGCGTCAGCCCCTCTGACTTTTATTATCTTCCTGTATGTAGTATTTAGGCATGCACAGGGACACCGCATAATTTAACAACCAAATTGTGATACTTTTGAAAGTGAAAATGAATGCTAAAAAGTCAAAACTGATGCCGGTTGTTTATCTCACTGATATTCACAGTAGTCAAGATATGGAAACAACTTAAGTACTCATTGAGGAATGGATACAGAAATTGTTACACACACACACAGAAATATTATTCAGCCTTAAAAAGGGGATACTGCCATTTGTGACAAATGGATGGAACTGTAGGGCATTATGCTAAGACAGGTGCAGGAAGAAAATACTAAATGATCTCACTTGTGTATGGGATCTAAAACCAAATAAAAATTACTGAATAAATTGAACATATGGTAGAATAGTGATTACCAGGAACATGGAAGGGGAGGAAATAGGGAGAAGTAGATCAAATGACATAATTTTCAGTTAAGTAGGATGGATAAGTCTAGAAATGTAATGTACATTAGGAGGATTATAGTTAGTCATCATTTGACCACAAATTTGCTGAAAGTTTAGTGCTCGTACCATACCCCCCCACACACACATAGTACAAGTATGGAAGGTTATGGACATGTTAATTTCTTTGATTTTTACTATATATAAATATACCAAAACATGATGCTTTATACATTAAATGTACACAATAAAAAGAAAATAATAAAAAATGCTAGGACAACTTTTATGGACAGGAAATCAGAAAATGCCACCATAACTATATATCTACTTGAGGTTTATACTAAAGCAGTCTTGAGTTCCAATTTATTTTATTTAAAAAATTTTTTTTAAAAAACACTTGAAAGGCAGAGTTACAGAGAGATAGAGCCAGAGAGAGAGAAGTCTTCCATCCGCTGGGTCACTCCCCAAATGACCATAATGGCCAGAGATGAGCTGATCCAAAGCCAGGAGCCAGTATCTAGGAGCTTCTTCTGGGTCTGCCACATGGGTGTGGAGACCCAAGGACTTGGGACATCTTCTACTGTTTTCCCAGACCATAGCAGAGAGCTAAATTGGAAGTGGAGCAGCTGGGATTCGAACCAGCACCCATATGGGATTCTGGCACAGCCAGCTAGGGCTTTACTGGCTATGCCACAGCACCAGCCCCCAATTTATTTTGAAAAACTTAGTTTTATCATCTCTAAGACTAGTGATTATAATCAAATGCTTAAATGAAAAATTGGAAGCTTTATCAAACTCAGTATGACTGATGGTTAAAGAATGCTAGGCCTTTTATGTTGTCCTTTTTCCCACTCACATATCCTCAGTATTTTGTTTGCATAAATATTCATTTCTCCCATTCCAATACCCCAAGAGTGCAAGGGAATTATAAAACCAGGTTTCTCAACTGAGAATAGGTAGGCCTTTGCATTGGCATTCAGTATATGATGATTTGACTACAAGGGGAATAAATTGCATGCAGAATTTAATAATAAGTGTCTTCTATTCTGAAATATGAATTATATCTGGCCTTTATTGAGAACAAATAGATTCATTTCTGTTTTCGTATATGTTTTTAGGGTTTCCTATGGAAGTTTCTCTATTAAATAATCATGGCTGTCATGTTTTATATTATCAGTTTACTCATGGTGTCAAGGTGAAAAGAAGGGGGATAAATATGGAGTAATTCCTAACTTTCTCAAATGTTATTTTACAAAGATTTCCAATAGAATGTATCAGAATCGTTATGTTCCTTAATGAATACAGATTCCTCAGGCTCTATCCCTAAAAAATCTGGTTCAACAGTTGTGGAAGTCAGCCCAAAAAGATTCGTTTTTTCAAGTGCACAATATGATTCTTACAAGTAGACAAGATTATGTTACTTTTTAAGAGTTCCCTTTTAGCTCTTTCAAATCAGACATCCTAGCAGGTTCAATCAATACAGAAACATGCATTAGGCATTCATTATGTGGTAGACAGTAGGTGCAGAGGTATAGTGGTAAGACAAAACCCGCTTTTAAGGTAACTAAGGACGGTGAGTTCTTTAAAGTCTTAATTTCCAGGCAGCTGAATTGTGAGAGAATCATAGTCTGTAGGATAAACTCTTATGATGCATGAGGGATGAATTCAAAGATTTATGTATATAAAGAGAATTGAAAATGAATCATGATGTGATTGGAAGGGGAGAGGGAGCAAGAAAGGGGAGGGTTGTGGGTGGGAGGGAAGTTTTGGGAGGGAGAAGCCATTGTAACCCATAAGCTGTACTTTGGAAATTTATATTCATTAAATAAAAGTTTAATAAAAAAAAGAACAATACAGTGAAGGTGAAGAGGTCTCATTCCTTAGCTAAGTCTTAGAGGCTTTCAGGCATGTCTGGAATAGATTAAATCAAGACTGTGAAGTATGTGACTGTTGACCATGTATTAGTGAATAACTTCTGGAAGTGTCAAGAGCCTATAGTTCTTTCTCTTAAATATTTATTTTTTAAAAGATTTATTTATTTGAAAGGCAAAATTAAAAAAGAAAGGTTGTGGGGGGAGAAGGAAAGAGAAAGCAATATCTTCCATCTGCTGTTTCACTCCCCAGATGGCTGGAACAACAGCGGCTAGGCGAGTCTGAAGCCAGGAGTCAGGAGCTTTTTCCAGGTCTCCCACTTGAGTGCAGGGACCCAAGCACTTGGGCCATCCTATGCTGCTTCTCTAGGAACATTAGCAGAGATTTGGGTCAGAAATGGAGTAACTGGGACACAAACCAGCGCCCATAAGGGATCCTGACATTCCAGATGGTAGCTTAACCTACCATAGTACAAACTCCAACCCCAAATAAATATTTTAAACAAAAGTAAATCTTCGTAATTTCAGAGTAGCTTTTGTTTCCAGAAAGAGTGAAAAGTCACTTGATAAATAGCAGTTATGCAAATATTTGCTCGTTAATTTTGGTGTAAATTGTTAGGTAAACAATACTGCCAAAATGTTTTCTAGAGAAGCTATGTGTAGTTGTCTCCCTACCATCAGTAAAAAAGACAGTTGCTTAATTACCTGTTGCCTAGCATTGGGAGTTGCCATTTAAATATATTTGCTAGTTTGTTACAAATGATTGTCATGGTAGCATACAGTTCTCTTATTTCTCATAAAGTTGAACCTTTTCCTATTTGTCCTTTATACTTCTTCTTTCTTTAAATAATGAAATCTAGCTACTTTTCCTCCTTCATGATAGCTCTCTCTTGCTTCTGTGTTTAGAAAATCTTTTTTTATCTTAAGATTAATCATTTCATTTCTGTGTTTTTAATGCTTCATTTCTAAAAATACTCAACACTTTAATTGTAGTTAAATTTGGGTATGGTGTTTTCAGATTTATCTAGTTTCAGTGTTATTTTTGGGTTGTCTGTATGTGTGTTTCTTCTATACCTAACCTTTGTAACAGGGAGTTTGAGCTTTGGAGATTTCTCTCCTCTTTGTCATCTTTTCTGTTTAACCAAAGAGCTGGTTGCTTCTATTTTTTTTTAAAAGATTTATTTTATTTATTTGAAAGACAGAGTTATAGAGAGAGGTAGAGACAGAAAGAGAGGTCTTCCAACAGCTGGTTCACTCCCCAGATGGCCACAAGGGCCGAAGCTGCGCCAATCCAAAGTCACGAGCCAGGAGCTTCCTCTGGGTCTCCCAAGTGGGTGTGGGGCCCAAGGACTTGGGCCATCTTCTACTGCTTTCCCAGGCCATAGCAGAGAGCTGGATCGTAAGTGAAGCAGCTGGGTCTTGAACCGGCACCCATATGAAGAGGCCAGGGCTTTAACCCACTGTGCCACAGTGCCAGCCTCTATTTATGTATTTATTTTTTTAAATCCTCTTTCTAATAGGCACTATGATTTGAATTCCACTTCCACAGTATGTGAACTGCTTTGAAAGGGAAGCATAAGACTAGAATGAGTTTGGTGTTCTTTTGTCTGAATGTTGTTTATAAGTGTTTTGGTAAAAGAAATATCATTTTCATCGGTGGAGCTGGCCTGATTTGATGAAGAGTGCCATCGACCCTCAGAAACAGATATACAACGGTTCCCTGCTAAGTTGCAGAAAGAGGTTTTGGCTTTGGGTTTTGAAGAGGTGAAAGGAAAGATGATTTAGTTGTATTGCTTAGTTCTGAGATACAGGAAAACCTGAGTTTACAGCATAAATAAGATAATGAATGTGGCAATATCTAGCACAGTGACTGGCTCATGAGAGGTGTCAAAAGATACAACTTTGCCTCTTCTTTACCATAAGTAAAGGTTAAACATTGGCCCAGGAATCCAAAGGCCAGGCCAAGAATTTCTATTCAATATTTGCTAGATGTGTGATTCAGTTACACAACCTTTCTGTACCTTGTTTCCTTAGTAGAAAATGAAATCCAGTTCTGTAGGAGCTTGGAATGTGTTTGGCAACATAGGAAGAAAGCCCAAAATCATAGTGGTTTCTTTCTTTCTTATGTAAAACAACCATAGACACAGATCAGTCAGAGCAAGTACAGTGCCTTCTGGTATCACCAGGAATTGATCTATTTCATTTATTTTTAAAGATGTATTTGCCTATTCAAAGGACAGAGTGCAGAGAAAGAGAGGAGAGAGAGAGATCTTCCATTGTCTGCTTCAAGCCCTAAATGTACTCAATAGCCAGGTTTAGACCAGGTGGAAGTCAGGAGCCGGGAACTCCATCCTGGGTAGAAGGGGCCCAGGTAATTGGGCCATCCTCCACTACCACCCCACATATCATTAAGAGGAGCTGCCATGGGGCCGGCGCCATGGCTCATTTGGTTAATCCTCCGCCTGCGGCACTGGCATCCTATATGGGTGCCGGGTTCTAGTCCCGGTTGTTCCTCTTAAAGTCCGGCTCTCTGCTGTGGCCCGAGAAAGCAGGAGAAGATGGCCCACGTCCTTGGGCTCCTGCACCTGTATAGGAGACCAGGAAGAAGCACCTGGCTCCTGGCTTCGGATTGGCACAGCACCGGCCGTAGTGGCCATTTGGGAAGTGAATCAGCGGAAGGAAGAACTTTCTCTCTGTCTCTCTCTCTCACTGTCTGTAACTCTTCCTGTCAAATAAAAAAAAAAAAAAAAGAGGAGCTGCCAGGACTTGAACCAGCATCAGATACAGGATGCCAACTTTGGAAGCAGCAGCTTAACCTGTTGGGCCACAACACTGACCCTCAGGGTGTTTCTATTCTGCATGCTTAACAGGTGGCTTTTATCCTTCAAATCTCTCTAGAGTTCAAGCCTGCTGCTAAAACTTCAGTTTTGGATCCCTTCTATGTATTAAGAATGTTTCATTAAATTGGGGCTGTCTCTCTAAGAATGAAGGAGGAAATTGGCAAAGTGTAGAAATCTGGAAAGTCCTGCCACATATTGCCGCTCTTTTGCACAGCTGGTGGGATAATTAAGCAGGATGATCTCCTGGGATGTCAACAGCAATATCTGGAACATAAGAATGGGGTGTATAAATGGTGCTTAGTATTTACCTATTTTTCACATCAATTCAGTCACAGAATCAAGACCTGCATGTAGGTCTCCAGAAATTGAAATTAAAAGTTTTTATTTATTATGCATTTTTATTACAGAGAGAGAGAGAGAGAGAGAGAGAAACTCCAGTCTACTGGCTTACTTCTGAAATGCCTGCAACATTTGGGGCTGGGCCAGGCTGAAGCCAGGAGCTGGGAATTATGATGTTCAGAATTACTTGAGCCATCACCTACCATTTCCCAGTGCATGTGTACATTAACAGAAAGCTGCAATTGGCAACAGAGCCAGGACTTGAACCCTAGCACTCTGAGATTCAGGTGTCCCAAGCAGTGTCTTAAACCCTAGTCTAAATGCTTGTCCTCAGACTTTCTTATTTTCCATTTAGAATGTATTAATCACAGATTAATGAGTAAGCCATGTGTTGGTTATAGGGGAAATCTCTGGTTGATTTTTTTTTCAAGGCCTGGAGGTTTACTGTTTCAGAAACCTGATTTTGCTGACAAAATGGTAATGTGTGTGTCTCTAGAAGCAAACTCAAAGTAAACAAATACACAAAGATTGGTGTGTCACTAGGATGTCAATTATTAACATGTCTTCCAAGAGAAATGACATCATGATCTTTTGCCTACAGATTTGTTTCCTGAGGATGGCATATTAGTGAATCTAATGGCAAAACAAAGAAAATAAAATGATCCTAAGTTGAAAAATTGTATTCTCTAGCAAGGTCACCTTCAATTTTGTAGCATGTTAATGTCATTCTTTCTGTATCTTCCTTTCTTTTACATTTATTTTCCCTTTATTAAATTAGCTCCTAACTTCTCTTTGAAATTATTTTTTAAAAAGATTTATTTATTTTACTTGAAAGTCACAGTTACATAGAGAGAGGAGAGGCAGAGAGAGAGAATCTTCCATCTGCTGGTTCACTCCCCAAATGGCTGTAAGAGCCAGAGCTGAACCAACCGGAAGCCAGGAGCCAGGAGCTTCTTCTGGGTCTCCCGCATGCGTGCAAGGGTCCAAGGACTTGGGCCATTTTCTACTGCTTTCCCAGGACATAGCAGAGAGCTGAATCAGAAATAGAGCAGCCAGAACTCGAACTGGTGCCCATATGGGATGCCAGCACTGCAGGTGGAGGCTTTACCCGCTATGTCACAGCACCAGCCTCTCTTTGAAATTATTAAAATTAGTCCTAAGCCAGTTGTTGTTAACATCTGTGGATCATTTGATGCTACATCTGACACTTAGGAGCAAACCCAGATCAATTTAATCTGAATTTCTAGAAATTTAAATTATTCTTCCCAGATGATTCTGCTGAAGGACTCTTCTTGACCTGCTTTGGGAAATCTCTGGCTTTAATCGATTACTTTCAACAACTCAACACAGTCTACAGATTGAAGTGAGAGGTAAAAGGAGAGCGTTGGGAGAGAGAAAGCCCAGATTTCTCTGAGATGACATTTTACCCTGTGGATAAGCGTTGCCCTCTGCCATCCCCTTTCAACCTCCACCCTAAAATTCTGAAATTCCTATTTCTCACTTGTTTGGAGAATTAATGTTATAATGAGCTGCTGTTCTGTATCTTCAAGGAAGTGATACTCTGTCAGTATTTAGGAGACACATCCAGCTGATTCAGTTGTGGAAAATTATTCACAGGCTAAACTAGAGTAAGAATTATGGTGCGGTAGAGAAAGGTACAGCTGCTAATAGCAGGAAAGTAGTAGTATCTAAAATAAGGCTTAAATGGAGTGTGGAATATTAACAAGTGAGAAATAAGAAATGGCAGTCCAAGCAAAGCAGACATGTTGTGCATGGACACTGAGGCCAAGTGTTTTAAAGTGGTTTCATTGTCCCATCCTTTGATTCCCTAACTCCACTGTAGGTGATTCCCCTGCGTTTACTCCGTGTGGTTGCTGTATGCAGACTATGTTGAATAGTTGGCTTCCAACTATTTACAACCACTTATAAAGTTACAAGGAAATCATAGACAATGGGGAACTGATTTGGGATTAGGCTAAACCCTAGGGAAGGTTAAATATGGAGGAGAATGTTTGTTTCTTAGGTAGTCTTCAGAGACCCAGAGTTGTGTTAACATTTAAGTTCTGCTCTATTAGCAACACATCGAAAGATTTTAGAGGCGATTGTAAGCACTTTAGCTTTTAGGGCCAGCAAAGATTCTGGAAACTTTAGAGTGTCATGATCTAACTTGTCTTTTAAAGCAATCATTCTGGCTATTGTATTGAAAATACAGTGGGGCAAGAAAAGGGGAGGCAAGGGTACAGCAAAGCAACCCTTTAAAAAGCTCTTGATGAAATCCAGTCCAGAGTTAATGGTATCTTGAACCAAGTGGTAGTAAGTTGGTGTGGAATGTCCTGATCCTGACATAGACTATGTGTATTTTGAAGGAATATCAGAGTTGTGAAAGTGTGAAAAAGGGAAGGGAACAGTGCAGTTAAGGGTTCAGTTTTTGACTAGCAACTACAATATGGGAGTTGATAGATTAAGCAGAAACATTTTAATATTTAGTGCCTGTGTAGCAGCAAAAAGCTAATATATTTAGAGCTCTTTATAATTAAAAGAATTTATAAACATTATTATTTTATGCTCAAAACAACCCTGAAGTAGGCTGGGTGAAATTATCATTTTGTTTTTTTAGAAAATACATCTATGACTCAGGGAAATTAAATCACTTGACCTAAGAGCTCACAGCTAGCTGGAGATAGGACTTGAATTTTAACCCAGGTTTGTTGGACTCAAATCCAGGTCACAGTCTGTCTGTTTGCCTTTTAATTTGCTCTTGATCCAATATTTACTCAGACTACAAGTTCTTCTGCTGTCACATTATTTTCTCATCCTGCAGTCTATGCAACCAAAGCAGTTGTGATCCAATGCCATCCTGTGGGGAGGAAGGGAGCAGGGTGGTTTAACTGCATGACTGGTCCACCTAGCCTAATTTAGTTGTGACCTCAAAGTGGCAACTTCTTTCATAAGAGCCTTGTTATAGCAGAATTCAATTAAAATGAGGAGCACAAGAAGTTAGAAGACTCAGTTATAAGTTTTACCATTCTGGGATATTAGCTGTATGTACAAAAACTTTTCTATCAGGAAGCTAATGCATTTCTCATTTAGAGTGGAACTTACTATTAAGAATAATAATAGTAAGAACTCACACTTGGCACTGATCACAAATTATTTTGCTTCAGTCAGCCTTCATCCTACAAAGAGGGACTTCTCACTGATGAGGGTTCTGAGACTGATACCAAGTATCATATCTGGGGACACATTAATTCCTTTGCTCCTTGTAGGAAACTTCCCATAGTTCATCATCCAGACAACCTGAGCCAACTTTGTTTCTTTCATTTCCCAAGAATTTGGGCTCTAACTCACAAATCCTTGATCTAATGAATATCTTAGAATAAAAATGTTAGTTACAAGCTTGTTAAAACTTCTTTCCCACTCTACTTTTCAGTGCAACCTCTGTCCAGACACAATTTGGCACATCAGTCAAAGCTCGACACCTGGCAAGGAGAATGTATATCAAGTTGTTTGCCTGGTTCAGATAGTTTCATAGTTCTCTGCACTCTGAATATCCATCTGCTTTGCATATCCTTCCTTCCTGAGAAGCAGAGGGATGAAGTAGTGAAATTAAGTTAAAATAAATGCATCATAGTGGCCCCTGGTAGAACAGAAAAGGAAAAGGACCATTTTCCCTTTGATGTTTTCCCATGCAGTCTTGCCCATCTGTTGGAAGAATGCATTTCTAGCATGTTGTCCACACAGATGGATGATGTTAGCAGTAGCTACAATCCTTTGGCCAGAAGTGTGTCAGACTCATCTCCGGAGGATGCTGAGAGGAACCCTGCTATGTACCATGTCTCACTCCTTTGCTGCAAGTGTTTCCAAGTTGGTAATTGCATAAGCATATGATATTTTTATTTTTAAAAAGTGGGAAGTCATTTGGGACCATTCTGAATTACTCTCTCCAGGAAAGAAGTTGGAAGGGAGAAAGATTTCCAGTTCTGGTTCCAATCTTCTAAAGTCATTTGAGTCTGGGTGTCATCCTGACCTTGGTTTACCAGCTGCTCTGTTCTCCCTTTCCAGAATCCCATCCATTTATGGTTTTCAAGCCACCTGCAAATAGATTAAGAAGGATAGAGGCTTCAGCAAGAGTGGAAATTAGATGTGAATGCCACTACAGGGTTCTCTACAATTGGAGGCTAATGCAGTTATGTGTTGAACAATCAGAGGACCCCAACCAAAGAGAGGCAGTACGCTGGAGCCGAAAGTCCCTGTATTGCAGCTAGCTAGGCAATGGTTCCAGTATAATTTACATGGTCTTTTATATGGCAAAAAATGACAATTCAGGTTTTCTATGTTGTTTCAGGTGCACAGGAGGTGCTCAATCCATCCTTTTTTAATCCTGACTCACTCACAAACTAATTATGCTCTAGGCAAGTCAGCAACACTCTCTGAAACCTCACCACTAATGAAAAAAAAAAAAAAAACCCTGAGAATGAAACTAATATATATTTAGACACTATATTGCTTAGTGCTATGCTAAGATTTTGCTTTGATTTATAACTGTGCTTATTCTCTGATTTCATATGTCCCATTCCCATTAGTAGTTCCTAAGTACATGCATATCTGGAGATGTGGTAATAATACATATTGATAGATTATCCTTAGAGTTTCTTCTAGTTTTGACTATTTTCAGGTTTAATTGAGTGCCATAGTCATCAAGAGATTAGGATTACATAAATTTAACAGTTTCTTAGATATACATTGCAATGTTAAACCAAGATAATTGGTCATAGTGTTGCTAATGGGACAATGTCCCTAGGCTGATGCCACAGACAAGATCTTAGAGTTAGCTGACTACCCTCTCCTGGGTAATTAAATTTTATATAGTCAAGTGCAATAGTTTTAGGTAGCCCATCTGAGGTGTGTGGCAGCTTTAGAGGGAAGTAATGTTGTATTTCCTAGCTCCCAAGATCATAGCATCTTTCATTTGGCTCCCTTGTATAACTGTAACTCTTTTACTCATTCAATAAACACTTTTGTTCCTTGCCCCTTCAGGTCTTGGGGGGGCATATCAACTTTGACTATTACTAGTCCCTGATAATCTCTAGTTTCCTAGACCTGCTCAGACCTTTATAAATATTTCCTTCATTAACATCTATTTGATAAGCATTTTGAGTGTGCTGCCTATTTCCTGCTGAGATAACTTTTTCTCTCTCTTGAACCTAATGCCATTATTCACTGCTCAGTGAACATGTTGACTATGCAGTATTTTATGGCCATCTCAGTTTGATACAATCCAGACAGATCTCATCACAAACCTGCTCCCTCAATAGTGTTCCATAACTTAGCTACTAATACTACATTCTACATTCTGTTAATCACCACTGGGGTGGCATTCTAGACTTTCCCATTATCACTTCATCCATCTATCCTTCATTTTATCATTTCTCCTTCAGAACATTTTCTGAACTTACCATCTGCATAGTTCTCATTTTCATTATTTCTTAAGTAGACTACCATCTGTCCTGGCCTGGCTTCTGATCCACTCTTTTACTGTTTTTACTTCTATCATTCTAGAAACAAAAATCTGTTTATGCCTGTCTATGTTATAAAACCCTTCAATGGCTCCTTATTTCCTTAATAAAACCTAAACTCCATAGTAAAGTATGCATGCTCTTTTTCTTTCTTTTAATTTTTATTTTATTTTTATTTATTTATTTTTTTTTATTTATGACAGGCAGAGTGGACAGTAGAGAGAGAGACAGAGAGAAAGGTCTTCCTTCCTTTTTGCCGTTGGTTCACCCTCCAATGGCCGCTGCGGTAGGCGCGCTGCAGCCAGCACACCGTGCTGTCCCAATGGCAGGAGCCAGGTGCTTCTCCTGGTCTCCCATGGGGTGCAGGGCCCAAGAACTTGGGCCATCCTCCACTGCACTCCCTGGCCACAGCAGAGAGCTGGCCTGGAAGAGGGGCAACCGGGACAGGATCGGTGCCCCGACTGGGACTAGAACCCAGTGTGCCGGCGCCACAAGGCGGAGGATTAGCCTATTGAGCTGCGGCGCCGGCCTTTTTTCTTTCTTTTTAACTTAGCCATTTCCCTAATACTTCTTCATAAGAACTCCACATTTCCATCCCATCAAACCCCTTCATGTTTGTCACAGGTGGTTGAATTTCATGTGTGTCTGTATGGGCTTTTTCCTTTTCCGAGAATGCCCTATAAGTAATGGTCCCTCAAGTTCTACCTCCAGCATTAACTTTTATAGGATAGTCTCCTAGATGGTCCCTAGAACTGACCTGGGTGCTTCTGAGGTGTTCCAGTGACTCCTATACCTCAGGTGATTCAATGTCCCAGACCAAGGCATTCTGTATTTTGTTGAATGAAGTCCCACCACTTTGCTCTACTCTGGGCCAAGTGAATACTAGAAATGAGTACTGGAAGATTTATGCTTGCTGTTCTCAGTACAGTGAAATCTCTTGTTTGAGTTTGGAATGAGACTTGGGTCTTAAATATGGGCTTCTGGAGGGAGGCATTTTTGTCAGATTTCATAAGATAAAGTGTGTTGGATTGATTGACAGATCTTGGAGTCCAAGAAGGTTTTGAATCCCAGGTAACTATTGACTAGCTGTATAGCTTTCAAAAGGAAAAGTTCAGAGAGTGCTGTAGCAATGAATCACTTTCTTAATTGTGATTTTGAGCCCTCAAGATCAGAGGGTAGTGGGGGGAAAGAGTATGAGTGAAACTATCTCTGGATGTTGCCTTTGTGTCAGAGCTGGGGCTGAGGTGTTTGTTGCTGACTTGTCTCATCTACTACCAGAAGATCCCATTCTCACTTGTGAAACATGATTACCTAGCTAAATATAATCAAAAACTTCTACTCCTAATATGAGGCTCAAAATTTTTAAGCTAAAATAAACTATAAGAATATATAGAAAAACAAGCACTTTTCAAGCTTTGATTAATGAACAACTTATCATAGTGTTATATAATATATGAACACCTCCTTATGATTATGAAACCATAATTTTTAGGTGATATGATTAAGTGTTATGCTAAAATTTCATTTTACCACTACATATTATGTAATAATTACATATTACATAATTTCTGGCTCTTACATTATCCTCAGTAATTGATTTATATCTGTGTCTGTGTGTGTGTATGTGTGCGTATTGCTCTCTCTCTCTCTGTATGTATATATATATAGCTCCAGCATAGGCTTCTATTTAAGAGAGATCTTATCTTAAGTGTTCTTACCACAATACAAAGCGTTCAATTAAAGTGGATCTTTATACTGATTTAATAACATGAAAATCTTAGAATAACTTTGAAATTCTTAGAAATTCTAATGTAAGTAAGACAATTGTTTCAATTTATAGAAGAAGAGTGATCTGAAATGAGGGCTTATTTTAGTGGAAGGAGCTCCAGAACAGAATGAGTTTCGTAACCAAAGTCAGATGTGATGTAATTTGTATTCTTAAATCTCATTTTTTTTTCTCTACTTAATTTTAATTCTCCTAACCTGTGTGTCAGAAGTTGTCATTTTTTGTTACTGTATATTTTTATTTTATTTAATTTCTTTAAAAAAGCTTATGTGCTTTTTAAATGTTTATTATTTTCCTCTATTTGAAAGAGGGGAGAGGGAGAGAGAGAGAGAGAGAAATCTTCTATCCATTGGTTAACTTCTCAAATGCCTGCCACAGTCATGGCTAGACTGGGTCTCCCACACTGGTGGCTGAGGCCCAAACACCTGAACCATCATCTACCATCTCTCAGGATGCATTAGCAGGGCTAGAAGTGGAGGTGCTAGGACTGGAACTGCTACTCACTCACTGGATAGGGTGCCCCAAGCTGTAACTTAACCTACTAAGCCACAAAACCCATCTCTATTTTTATGAACTATGAATCAGAGGTAATTTGCTAATTTACTTTTTCATGTAATATATTTTGGCTGTAAACGGCTATATCAACTTTCTTAGATTTAGTGCTGATATTTGTTGCGATAGGATGAGAGTTTAGGATCCTTCTGATTGAGTTCTGATTGGACCAGTTTATTTGTGTTCCCAATTATAAAAGAAAGATGCATAAACACTCAAGAATAAAGCTAGTGGTAACAAATTTCATATCAGCATTTTTATATTTGTTTTATGTTCTGTATTTTGTATAGTAATTTTATGAGATCTAAACACTAATACTGCCATTACTACTATGACTAAAGCAGCTAGCATTGAAGGAACAAACACCATGGACCAGACTGTGCTAAGCAATCTTCCCAAGCAAATCTAGTCAAATCACGCTGGTGGAATTTCTCTGAACATTCCAGGCACTTTCATTTTCAGTGGATCTCTTGTTCCTTAGGCCTGAATGTTTTCCTGTCATATCTATTTAGTAAACTCCCAGTCATTCTTTAAGATTTTGCTCTTTTGAAGTCTTTGGGAAGTATTCTAAAATACTGTCCTCATCTACACCATGTATCTTTTCTACCTTTTAACCAAGGGCATAATTTGTTTTTTATAATGAAAAACTACTGTATAATATATATATATATATATATGTCTAAATTTCTCCACTAGTTTAACAGATTTTATAATGCTTTTGAGTAACCTATTATTGACAAGGCACTTACCAAAGTCACATAGCTCACAACTACTTATTTTATTTATTTATTTTTTTTTATTTTATTTTTTTTTTTGACAGGCAGAGTGGACAGTGAGAGAGAGAGAGAGAAAGGTCTTCCTTTGCCGTTGGTTCACCCTCCAATGGCTGCCGTGGCTGGCGCGCTGTGGCCAGCGCACCGCGCTGATCCGAAGCCAGGAGCCAGGTGCTTCTCCTGGTCTCCCATGCGGGTGCAGGGCCCAAGCACTTGGGCCATCCTCCACTGCACTCCCTGGCCACAGCAGAGAGCTGGCCTGGAAGAGGGGCAACCGGGACAGAATCCGGCGCCCCGACCGGGACTAGAACCCGGTGTGCCGGCGCTGCAAGGTGGAGGATTAGCCTGTTGAGCCATGGCGCCAGCTACACAACTAATTATTTTCTCTTTTCATATCATTATATATAATCTTTTTGTTTCTAGATTTACAGATTTTACAGGTAGATGAATCCACTAGCAGGTTTATTTTGTGAAGCATATTATGTACTTTATTTGTAAGAGTTTTATCTAGGAGGTCAAATACTACGCTAAACAGTAGTGAGTTAAAGTGGGCTTACATCTGGCTTACTCAGAATAATCCAGGTATAAGCAGTTGTCCTAGGTAAAGCTACTGTCCCAATATCACTAATACCAACATGTTATTTAGCTCTCAGAAATGTCCTGTTTTCAATCAAAATTACATAATCACTTTCCAAATTATGTATGTATAGAATGTTTCATTCTTGATTTAATATGGTTTCCAATATTTGCTATTAGTGTCATGTTTCTATTAAGTTTCTGATAGCTTTCTTTTATATTAGAATTTCCTTCTACTTTTACTTTCTAATTTATTTTATTTTACTAGGAATTAGTATTGCTTTTTATCAAATGGTTTTATATTATTATTAAACTGAGCACATCTTTCTCCTTATTATGCTAATGGAGTAAAACATATTAATAGATTTTCTAGTATTTAAAAATACTTACAGTCTTTGGATAACTATTCTTGTTCCTGAAGTACCACTGATTTTCTTAAATTTCACAATTTGATATGTAAACATTTTGTTTGATATTTTAAAACAATCTATGTTTATAATGATTAACCTATAATTGTATTTTTATCTTTCTTATTTGTATAAAAATAATAATCTCATTAATAAGTTATAGATATTTCCATATGATATAAATATCATGTATCATGATGAAATTTACCTATAAAACATTTGAACTTATGATTTTTAGAGTAAGATATTTTAAAATTCTCTTCTATGATACAGTATTCTTGTGATAATTGGCCTGAGTTTTCTACTTATTGTTCTACTTTGTTATTTTATTTTCCTAGAAGAATACATTCACTTACCTGTATTTTTAAATTAGTAAAGTTTTACCTCATGATTTCTTTATGTCTAGATCTCTATGAGGATGTCTTGAAGAGTTCATGGAAAACTTAAATTATTAAAAAATAATACACATTTACTGTGAGCTTTTTGAAGCCTTCTCTTGTATACCATTGTTCTCATTAATAATGTTATTTGTGTTTACTCTTTGATTTGATTACATTAGATAAATTTTTATCAATATATTTGTCTTCTCAAATGACTAGTTTGGTTTCAATGATTACTTTTAATTGTCTTAGATGTTTGCTTTTTCTTGTATTATTTCTGATTTAATAACTATTAGTTGTTTTTATTACATAGTTTTTTAACTTATTTTTCAACATCTACAATTGAATGATTGGTCTTTTAAAAAATGTGCATTCAGTATAAATCAATTTCTCTAGAATATTCTTTGGCTACTCCACCCATTTTTATATGCAGGGCTATCAGTAATGTTCACTTCTAACTAGGTTGTAATTTTAGTCAAGCTTTTCTTTACCCCCTAAACTATCTGAGGAGGAGATTCGAAGTGAACATATTTCTTTTGGATAACTTTATCTTAAATTTCAGATTAAATTTCTTTTCATCAGTTAATGCAGCCTGTGATACTTCTGCTTTCTGGAGTTTGTTAAGAAATAACCTAATCTGAGAGAGCGGCAAGATGGCGGAATAGGCAGGGAGCACACTATTAGTCCGGGGTGAGAGAAAGTTTAATATAAGTGGAGATACTGCAGGGTCAAGGAAGAGTAGGGGAAGAAACAGCAGAGGAAACTCTTCTGGAACTAGTGATTCACAGTGGACCTGCGTGGAGAGCGTGAGAGCCCAATTTCGGGACACCAGTGGCAGACTCAACACACCAGCGCTGGAACGCGAGGTGAGCCGAACCTCAGTAGCCCGAGACACCAGCGGGAAAGCGGAAAGAGGAGACTAGAGGGAACGAGGCTTGAAACTCCGTGGGGAAAAGTTCACCAGGCTAACTAGAAGAGAGATAGGAAAAAAATTTAAAAAGTGACCGATACAGACACAAGCTTCTCTCTCTCCACTCACCTCTCAAAGGCGAGCAAGACAGAGCAGGCGCCATTTTGGACATACATCATAAGCAGGGCGACCTCAAGTCTGCACCAGCCCTGAGCCTAGCAGAAAAACCTGACTCTGGGAGGAGGGGTGAAATAACAGGAGATTAGCATCTAACTTGGCAACCCAGTGGGAGACTGCAGGAGAATTGGAGCCCACACTAAGGGCAGCAGAGATTCCCTGTGTGGTCCTTGGGAAAGAGCTTCCGATCTCTGGCTCCTGTGGGTATATCATTTGCCTGCTAACTACCTCCAATTATGTTCAGCTGTGCGGAATTACTTTCCTTTTAAATCAAAAAAAGAAAGAGAGATTTACCACACCTAACCTGGGAGTGTCATCTTTGACACACCCTCAACCCTGAGGAACCAAACACAGCTCTCAGGCCACACTCATCTCAAGCCTCTAAGGCTCCATCAAAAGCAGACAGTCCACTTAATATAGAGCCATAGTGTAACAAGAAAAAACACCACAGTGAAGAAATCAATATCTCCAACATGCCAAAAAACAAACGCAAAAACCAAGCTAACAAGAACAAGGAAGACACTATGATGCCCCCAAATGAAAAAGACACCCCAATTCAAGATTATGAAGATGATGAGATCGAAGAAATGCAAGAAGCGGATCTCAAAAAATTGATAAGAACATTAAGAAGTTCTCAAAAACAAATTCTTGAACTACAGAAATCCTTAATGGACAGGATAGAAAATCTCTCTCGTGAAAGTGAAATATTAAGGAGGAATCAAAATGAAATGAAACAACTAGTGGAACAAGAAACTCTGATAGTGACGAGAAATCATAATGAAATGAAGAATTCAATAGATCAAATGACAAACACATTAGAGAGCCTTAAAAACAGAATGGGCGAAGCAGAAGAGAGAATATCAGACTTAGAAGACAGAGCACAGGAAAGGAAACAGGCAAACCAAAGAAAAGAAGAAGAAATTAGAAATCTAAAAAATATTGTCAGGAATCTACAGGAAGCTATTAAAAAACCCAACATTCGGGTTCTAGGAGTTCCTGAAGGCATGGAGAGGGAGAAAGGATTAGAAGGCCTTTTCAGTGAGATACTAGCAGAAAATTTCCCAGGTTTGGAGAAGGACAGAGGCATCTTAGTACAGGAAGCTTATAGAACCCCTAATAAACATGACCAAAAGAGATCCTCACCACGACATGTTGTAATCAAACTCACCACAGTGAAACATAAAGAAAAGATCCTAAAATGTGCAAGAGAGAAACGTCAGATTACTCTTAGAGGATCTCCAATTAGACTCACAGCAGACTTCTCATCAGAAACCCTACAAGCTAGAAGGGAATGGCGAGACATAGCCCAGGTACTAAGAGAGAAAAACTGCCAGCCCAGAATACTATATCCTGCAAAGCTCTCATTTGTGAATGAAGGTGAAATTAAGACTTTTCATAGCAAACAGAAACTGAAAGAATTTGTTGCCACTCATCCTGCCCTGCAAAAGATGCTTAAAGATGTGTTACACACAGAAACACAGAAACATGGTCACCAATATGAAAGAAGGTAAAGGAAGGAAACCTCACAGCAAAAGATCACAGGAAGCTCAATTTCTCTTTGACATAGAATTAAACTCTGATGCTCTGTTAAAGCAATGTGTTAAAGTAATCTATTATGTTCTCTTGATGTCTGTTAAATTCTAATTGTTCAAAAACAGCTGAATTTTTATTAAGAGCTATGGGTTATTTAAATATGTGCTTATTTTCAAAAATTTGAATAATCACCTTGTAACAATAATCAAATTTGGTCTATGTTATGTCATGATTTTAAGAAATCTTATTTCAACCAGATATTTTGGATTTTGAGCCTTCTTGGCATTCTTGACAGGCATTCAAAAAATCAAAGTTTCAAACAATCTGGTCTCTAAAATTTCCAGTAAATCCTGGACTTTGGTTTTTCCAGTTTGGGCCCAACTGAAAAAATCGAAGGACCTATGTCTCTCATCTTATAGAGACACCAACTAATCAGTCTATTTGGATTATATTAGAAGGACTGTCAAGATGTGATGTGGTACCAGACTTTAAGTTTGTATAATGGAAAATGCTATTAATATTTGAGAATTAAAAAGTCTAATGATCTTGTGTTACTAGACATGATAGTTATCTTAATGAGAAAGCCCCAGAGGCCTAAAGGGTTAAATACTTGTAAAATCCTACAGGTGCTTTCAAAAATACTGTGAAGTAAGCAAGTGCCTCTTGTTGGTTGATGAGTTTATAATTTTAAACATGGCGATTTAAAGTCTTTTCTCATCCATAGTTATATATGATGTGCTGCTCATAAAAATAAAGCGTTGTTGGTTGTGTGTTTAGCTGTCCTCCTATAGGTTCCTATGGACTTTTTCCAGCCACTTTTATTGTATTCAGTACTTTGGGATGGCTCTGTAAACAGATGAAGCCAATAATGTATTAACAGTACCAACTGAGAGAAAGTATGGTTAACTGAGGTTACTAAAAACAAAAAGCAATTCAAATCAATTGGCAAACTACAAAAAGAGTTAAAGATTTTAAAAGCTATTATTAAAATTGCTATATTGGTCTATTATGCTATATTATATGTGTGTACATACTGTATGTCCACATGGGGAAATTTTATTAAGAGTTTTATTTTAAATGGCTTATAGATAAGATTGTCCATAAATTTAAGATGCTAAAATCAATCAAAGATACATTTTAATTTGAGTGACCTGAATCTGTGTATCATATGTTTTAAACGTGTTGGTAGAAAGAAACTAAAAACATTTTAGATGGTTGTGCTTAAGTTTACTGGCTAAACAAACTACACCATGTTAGATATTTAAGAGGTGTTTTCAAATACATGATTCTTAAAATTTATAGAAGGCATTGGACCTTCTGGTAAATGTTTTTCTTAAGTTGTTATCTAATGGTTGAAACGGTTTGCTAAGTATTCATGTGATATTGCTATTGTCAGCAAGCGATCTAGGACTTGCTCCCTCATTTCTCTATTCTAAGCCCAACTTGTTCTTTCATTTCTCTATTCTCTTCAAGGTAGGAAACTAATTCTATTATGAAGGAATCTGTAGGACGCACAATTTAATCTTTAGACCTTATAAAAGAGATGGCTAACATTTTTCTGCAATAGCATAGCCAAAATAAGAACTTAAATAATAATCTCATAGCTAGATTCACTTCGCCATCAGCGAAGTATACAGTAAGTAGAAAAAACCTCCCTTTCAGACCAAAGGGAAAGAAAGTTTTAAAGTGAGAATATAATTTTCCTCATGGGCATTGTCTACCTTAGAAAAACTACCACAGAACATGCCTGTGACTATAGACTTGTAGTTCAGGCCACCGAAGATTAGAGATGGGACACGGGCACTCCCTTGACTTGCATCCTCTGGTCTGCTTTAACACAAACCAGGAGGAAAAGAAAGCTCGGCATCAGAAGCAATGGGTGGCAGGCCTATTAATGGCTGATCTGTACAGTGATCTGCCCTCAAGGAGACCCAACAGGCCAGTCCACTGCAGTGGCTTTCAATGTGGTAAGCCTGGGCTTCAGCAGAAGTCAGCTTGTGAAGAGCCCTGGCAGCTCTGCCAAGAGTTGGATCACTGGAAATGGACCTGCCCTGGAGTTGAAAGATGCCCAGGTCAGAGCCACAGCTCTTATTGGCTCTAAGCTGAAAAGCCCTTCACTCAGCCCAACTTCCAAAGTGACCACTGCAGCTGAGGGTATGGTCAAGTAGGGTCAGCAACATTGCAGGCAGAACTGTAAATTTCTTGTTAGAGATGCCCCCTGCCTTTACCTGGCCAGCTCTCCTCCCAGGCCAGCCAAGTAATGAAAGTCAACAGAGTGCCTTCCCCTAGGAGGTTCACACCTCCCTTAGGATATACCCCATGTGAAGAGATAGATAGGTCTGGGCCTCTGATTTTACAAGGCCTAAAGCCCACCAGATTATTATCAAGCCCCTTCTATCAGGTTCTATTTGCCTCTCAATCAGAAAACTTAATTGTAGCTTAGACAGCACCTTTCTTAGCTCCTCTAATAATGACTCTGTCCTTTGTTCTAGGCCCTGTCTAGTGCACTTGGGCCTCATTCCTTTGTAATCATAACCTCTACTCTACCACCAATGGCTCTACTCCCAACCTGTGTGTACTGATGGTCCTCTTCCCCACTTAATGCTGTATAATTGTTCAAACCTGGTAAATGCCACTCTTAGGATCATTGGTTACTATCCTCACTCTGTCTTTTATGACCTTGTCTAAATATGATCAGAGTCGGTAAACTTGGAAGGCTTCCATAGCCTTGGCAACTCACGACGACAGCCTAGGATGGTTACTGGTGCCATAAACTAGAGTGTCAATTTGTTGGGTCAACAACAGGAGCCACTGTGCACTTGCTCCTCATGTGGGATCTCTGTCCTTAATGTGCTGTACATTGTGATTTAATGCTATAACTAGTACTCAAACAGTATGTTTCACTTTGTGTTTCTATGTGGGTGCAAACTGTTGAAATCTTTATACTAAATTGATCTTCTGTATATAAAGAGAATTGAAAATGAATCTTGATGCAAATGGAAGGGGAGAGGGAGCGGGAGAGGGGAGGGTTGCGGGTGGGAGGGAAGTTATGGGGGGGGGGAAGCCATTGTAATCCATAAGCTGTACACTGGAAATTTATATTCATTAAATAAAAGTTAAAAAAAAAATAAAAAAAAAGAAAAAAAAAGAAATAACCTAATCTAAGTTTAAATGTATGAATAATTTAAGGAGAATGGAAAGACTTGTCTATTAACTGGAACAAGCTCTAAGTAGCTTTCATTGATTATTATTACTCTTTGTATTACTAGATTCTTGCAAATTTTATTTAACCTTTTCTTTGGACTCCTTGATGTATTTATCAGTACAGTTATTTAAGAGCTCTATTGTAATTGTCACTTTTTTTCTCTTATGTTTCTGTCAGTTTTTGTTTTGTAAGTTCTGAAGCCATATTATTTATAAAGATCCATGACCTTTTTATCTTCTGTGTCATTTTATACATTTCGAGCATCCTTTTTGACCGTTTTAATGACTTTTTATTATGAATTATTTCTTATTGGACATTAGCATTGCTATACTTGACTTTATTTAACATTTGCCTCTCTCAGTGCTTTGAATACTTCAAAACCGGGTTAGCTGATGGTTCCAATTTAGCAAATAACATGACTCATAACATAAATGCATTATTTTCCATTCTGACCTTCATAGCTTCCTTTATTTGGGCCTTTCACTGTGTTTATTGGTCCTATAATCATTGCTCACATATTTTTATTTTGTTTGTTTGGATTCCTCTCATATACTCAGTCAATTGGAATGATTATATCACAGCTCCCTCTTAATTCTTAGGAATTGAATTTCGTGTTCTTTTTATTTCCCTACATGAGCAAAAAAAAAAAAAAAAAACCACATTCCCACTGGCTTTTAATACTGGCTGGATAGAACTAGACAGAATGATTCCCTAAGTTCGTGGCTGATTTTTCCTGGGTTATTATAGTGGTTGTCCCAGAATAAGACCTTTTCCCTCTGTATACATTTAGATTGTTTCATACCTCTTTGGAAGGTTAGGGAAATGAATTAGGGTTAAAGATGGAATTTAAATTCTCTAGAGAGATTAAGTTCATGATAGAGGGTAAACCAATACATGGAGAAGTAAAGGCCTGAATTCATTATCTTGCACATTCAGGAGTAGAAATGCATTGGTATATGTTTTAGATACGTCCATGCAATTTTGCTCATCTAGGTAAATTAGAATCTGAACATAGTTTCTAAAAACATCTTCTGGTTTACACTCTAATAACCTTCTGCTGCCATTGGAATATACTTTACTGGCTAGTCAATATCTATCCCAACTATTGCTTCCTCTGAAGCTGTTGTAGTTAAGAGAACAATACAAAATTCCTGACCAAAAAATTAAATAAGTAGAGAAAACCTACAGCTTAATCTATTGACATAAAGTAAATATCTCAGGAATCCGAAAATGGGAGGAAAATGAGTAACAAAATGGAGCAAGGCTACTTGTGGTTCAGTAAAATGACTCTTGGAGGTGATGCTGGAATTGTTATCAACTCAATGTTTTCTGCCTTAAAAGTCTTAGGAGATTGTCATAGAAACACAATAAATTTTAAATTTTGATAGAAAAATGTGTACAAATAAATTTTACATCATTGTATTTTTCAAATGTGTTCCTTGAGACTCTGAGAATGTTAGGTTTATTTTTTAAAAATTGATATTTAATATTAGCATATTAAAGATGAGTATAGTTTGTGGTAAAGATAGCCATTTACCTGGAGTTACTACAATTTCCAAACTTTTAAAGCTATTACTTTTTTTTTTTTTTTTTTTGACAGGCAGAGTGGATAGTGAGAGAGAGAGAGAGACAGAGAAAGGTCTTCCTTTTTGCCGTTGGTTCACCCTCCAATGGCTGCTGCGGCCAGCACATCGCACTGATCCGAAGGCAGGAGCCAGGTGCTTCTCTTGGTCTCCCATGCGGGTGCAGGGCCCAAGCACTTGGGCCATCCTCCACTGCCTTCCCGGGCCATAGCAGAGAGCTGGCCTGGAAGAGGCGCAACCGGGATAGAATCCGGCGCCCCGACTGGGACTAGAACCTGGTGTGCCGGTGCCGCAAGGCGGAGGATTAGCCTGTTAAGCCACGGCACCGGCCTAAAGCTATTACTTTTATGAATCATCTATTACTGTTCAACAGTTCAAAAAAGCCAATTACTATATTGTGTGATTTTCATGGACATATCATTCATATAATTTATCATATGACATTCATTCCATTTTAGAAATAAGATAATATGCAACATTTTAAGTCAAGGAGCAAGAATAGAAACTATACATGAATGATTCAAATGTGTCTGATATGTGTATACCTCATACCCCGCATATTTGTAGGTCATATAAACCTCAAGAAGACATCCACAATATCAAAAATAAATGCCTTTTGCCTGGGGTAAGTATTGATTCAAAATACTTATTCTTGTGAAGATTTCCTCCAATACTTTTGGTTTAGGACTTTAAAAATAATCAAGGAAGCTCAGTTTAAACATTTTATTCAGAGAAGTTATCCACTAATAATAAAAACTCATAAATGGGGTGAAATGTAGTAATACTTCTGATTCTCAAAATGCTTTGAGAAGAAATGTAAACCTTTTACTTTTGTGTAATGAGATAACTTCATTAATATAATTCTATCTATTCATCCATCTGTCTAGCTAGCTAGCTACTATAAAAAGTGTTTGAGAATTATTAGTTTCTAAAACTAAGCTATCATGAGCAATATAATAAAAATTAGCCAGCATTCAACAGAGATTATACTATAGGAAAAGCATTCCTTCTGAGGTAGTCTATATCAAATTTACTAAGTTGTTCTTGGTCAACACCTCCAAGGTTGTTAGGAGTTCAAACTAACAAACTATAATTTGTTATACCTCCACAAGTAATATGGGATGTAACCTATTTAAGTTTCCTGCTGAATATCAACCATGTAATAAATAGTACATTGCCACTAGTAGTAGCTAATCTTTTTTGAGCATTTATAATATACTAAGAATATTGGCAATGAAAGAACTTTACAGGTTATTATCACTCAACTTTGCATTTAAAGAAAGAGGAATTGATCTATGGAGAAATCAAGGTAATTTATTGAAGTTATAGAGTGACGGTAATAGAACTTGGTTTTTAGTTCAATGTCACTTCTATTGCATCAGTTGGTTTTGCATAACCTTCCATGATTCTATGAATTTTTACAAGACTCTTTCAATTTTTAGAAGATAATGTTCTCTATGTAATTCAAATATCATGCCCATTCATATGACTTCAGAATAGAAGACACTGAAGGGCAGAATTTGACAAGGAGGAGCAATGTGTGTACAGTTTACATATGAGTATAACTAATACAATGTCAGGAAGCACAGAAAAGGTATATTTTAAAATCTATATTGTCTTTCTCTTCCATACATCAAGCATCTACTCTATAGTCTGCCTTTAGGTGTTTACTACTTTATGTTCAAGGAAGACAAATTTGTTTAACAATAGAAGTTAAGGAGTGATCTGAAGGGCAGTTGTTGGACTGACTTGAGGTGTAGCTGTTTAAATATCCTTGAGATGCATGCATCCTAGATCAGAGTGCTTAGCTTTGCATTCCAGTTCCATTTTGGATTCCCTGCTTCTTGCTAATGTGTACTTTGGGAGGCAGCAAGTATGGCCTACTATTTGGGTCCCTGCCAACCACATAGGCAATCTAGGTGGGCTTTTGGGGACTGAACTAGTGGATGGACGATCTCTGTCTCTCTTTCAAATTAAAAAAAAAAAGTTTTAAAAAGTGATTGGACAAGTGAATTTTTTCAGGAAAAATTACATACTTCTGCACATTTATGAATATCTGAAACATATACACACAAAAACATATACATAGGTGGACTGAAGGTATAATATCTATGTAACTGTGTATGTTGTTCATATATAAACACAAACATATAAACAAATGCAAACAATGTGTTTTATCTGTTTGATGTTACCTCTATCAACACAAATAGTTATGGAATTATTTTATAATGTATATTTCTAGACACAAAACCAAAATACATTCCCTACAATCCTTTTTCAAAAAATGTATTTACTGATGTATGTTTTAAAAGGTGTTTTTGTTGTCTTTGGGGACAGCATCTCCGGTTTCATCTATTGTCTACTGCTTACTTTGTAAACCCTGGAATTCAAATGTGTACATTATTCAGAATTTAATAATAATTAATAGCATGGCTCTTTTCATATTAGAAAACTATTAAGACAACATTCTAAGCATTTGAGGGGAATAATCTTAAAGTCATATCATAGTTTGTTTTTTTAATATTTTTCAAAAAATAACTGACTTCACAAACACCAACTAGAACATGATTTAGACAACTGAGAAACAGGCAAGTATATTTTAAAATGCTAAAATAAAACACATTTATACAAGTACAAAGTGAAACAAGGCTGATAAAAATGTTAAACTTTATGAAAAAAATCATTTGCAATTCACATCAAAATAATTTAACATTCTCTATTATTTTAATAGTACAAGCTGCAACAACAGAAAAAGAACAAATATGCGCACACAGTTTTAAAATCAAATAAGTTGTAAGTGCAGAAAAAGTAAGTACAAGCACTTATAGCCCACACAAATCTTTTAGGATTGGCACCATCTCTCTAAAACATCTATATTCTATATAGATTTCTAATTACAACACCACCAGCAGCTGCCATTGAATTCTAGAAACACACACAATATACATAGTATATTTGTTCACATTGGGAAGATCAGTGAAATCCAACCAACTATTTTATACATGCCTCATTCTTCAATAGACAGTAGAAAATCTCCCAGGCCTCAGACTTTCTATCATAGTGAATTCTGATTTATCTTTATGCTTTCACTGATCTATATTTTTTCACAGTATAAAATTGTAAATGGTAACTATAGAGATTCTGACAGCTTGAGGGTTATTAATAAGCTGTTGCTAAATATGAATTCAGATAATACCTTTGACGACTCCAAAACATGTACATTTTGCTGGGAGACTAGTGTAGGAAATGTGTTTTTTTTTTTTCTTTCTTTTTAAAAAAGAGTGTTTAATTCCTGGTTTGGAAGTCACAGAACTGTAGCAGAGACATTACACAATTCAGTTGCAGTCAGAAATAGCTCCTAGTCTTCCTGATCCCTTGCTGGTAACACAGTTTGGGAAAGACTGTTGCTTTCAAGGATTAGCACATTTGGGGATGCACTTTTTTCCTTCCATCAGTCAAATCTTTTAGGATTTTTCCTTTCCATACTTCCTTTCAGCTCCCCACCCCTAGCCCAGAAAGATGATTCTTCCCAGTTCAGACTTGGTTGGTCTTCTCAGGCTGACCTCACTCTTCTCCCAAAATAGAAGGACGTGTGGACTGCTTAGAATGGTCAGTATAACGCAATCAAACCAGATCTTCTCTTTTTCATCCTGGAATCAAACTTTCCTTTTGGGTCACTTTGCTGAGCCTTAGCATTTCTCTGTACTTTGCCCTTCCTTTTAGTCACTGCTGGCCCCAACTGAATTATCACTGGGCACCAGGAACAGACTCCTTTCAAGGAAATTAAATGAGAATAGGTACCCAAATGAATTGTGAAGTTCACATTCTAGCCCTAGAATGAATATTCAGTTCTTTGTACTGTAGAGTTACTATTTGGAACCTGGTGTTAAAATTGGCAAAGAGACAGAGTTAGCATCATTCCAAAATAAAAGATCTCAAGAATGCATTAGTAATAACATTATGTCCAATATACAATGTATTCAATGAAGTGGCAAAGTTTACAGAAATAGAAAGGAAAATACATCTTGTTCTCTAATTGGATAAGTCATTTGTATTATTACAGTTAGATTATGATGTCATATGGAATTATCAGTTGGCAATTTACTTGCATTACATTTTAATTTCTAATGACGTTTCACACAAGATAGTGTACATTTTAAGGAAATAACGTACTAGAAAATTAGAGAATTTGATAATGGTGAAAGTTAAAAATGTTCTATTGATCAACAGAGTACAATTCACTGTATTTCAAAATAAAATGAAAATCAAACTTAAAGATTTTATGAAACAAAGTTTAAAATTTATAGAGTATATTTAGAAAAGTATCAGTATATATGAAATCAAGACAGTAATCCCCAGGTGAACAACACATTTTTTTGATGAGGATCCAGGAGTACTAAATACTTACATTTGTTTTTTGGTAGAGGCAGACATTTGTTTTCAGCAAACAATGAAGTGCAGTTAGATCTTACTTCTATTTCAAGAGACTCCTTGAGATCAAGGTGGCAAGATAATGTTATTTTCAAATCTGACATGGGAAGTTTGATTTCTTTTAAATTATTATTACTATTAGTAAATTAATCTTAGTTTTTAATGCTTTATTTTGAAACATTTGTGTTAAATTTTCAAAAGAGAAACCAGAAAAAGAGTCTATCAACAAGCAATGTATTCTCTACAAGTAGAGAATGATTATTTTTGCCAGTGGATAAACTTCCCTTTCTCAATTTCTTTTTGAATAAATGTGAAATAAAAAATACTTACCAAAATAAGGTACTGAGCAAAAGAAAAAAAAAGATTTATTTTTCTCTGCCAAAAATATACTTGTGCCTCACAGCAAATCTTTTTCATAAGGCTATCTTTAGTATAAGGCTGGGTCAACTGAACTCTGTAGGACACCTCCTCCTCTTATTACTATACTTATTTAAGAATTGGACACATTTGGTACCTGAGGGTAGCTGCAATGGGATGGAGAGATGACAGTAGAGCTATGAAGTCTACCTGTATGAATCCATCAAAGCACAGGTGTATCTATTGTAACTAAATCTCTTTTCTGCAGTATTTAAACAATGACAGTATGAAGTGCACAAATTCATATTAATTATTTTAAAAAGGAAAATATTAATACTTGCTTTGCCTCTTTTTTGGAATGGCTAAGAAAGACTGTATGGTTAATATTTATTAAGGTTCCTCTGTTTTAATATTCTGTATTGCTTTGAAAAATCTGTCATAGTTCATAGCTGCCCTATTGAAGCAGCCAAGGAAAGTTAAAACCACTGCTCACTGGCATAGCTGAATCTCTGCTAAGCCAACTAGATGCAGTTTAGAATTTCCAGTGTATTAAGATGGTGTTAATTTTTTTTTTCAACAGTCCCTCTGATTGTGACAATGTCTTTCTTGGGTCTACGGATCACTCTTCCGGTGGTGGGACTCAAAAGGAACAGAGGAGCTCTTTGTGCATCAGCTTCTCAAAAGAAAGGAATGAAGAAGCTCAGACACATATTTTAATGTTTTAGCTGGCAATACTAACGGAACAGCGTTCATTAGGAGTGGCTGTGTTTCACGAAAGAGATAGCAGGGCTTGAGCTCAAGACTTATTATAAAGAGAATTTCTAGCTACACAATGCACCCCAGTGAGGGAATTACAAAACAGTGTTCCAGAAAATATTTTTTTTTTTTTTGCTACTCCAGTATTGATTGGCAACATGGTGAAATAGTCAAGAAATCTTCCATTGGTTTTCTTGGTTGATGGAGGTGAATCTGAAATAACTAGGTGGAATCCCAGATGCAGGTTTTTGGAAGAATATTTCACAACCAAATTGGAGAGGAAAGTCTGGTAGGAGCCCTGTGGCACATAGCGCAGCACTCTCTATCCAGTCGTGTGTTATGAATGGGACTCACAACAACGCATACTGTGCCCAAGTCACTGCTTTTCAAGGTCATTACAGGAAAAGGAAAAAAAAAAAAAAAAGAAAAAATGAAAAGAAAGAAAAAAAAAAAAAGAGAAAGGTTGATGTTTTGGTCCCAGACGTTTAGTTCGTTAGAAAATGTACATTCATGTTTGGTGAATCAAAGACTCTTCTGGGAAAAAGATCAAAGTAAACAAATAAAACTTTTTACAGTTGCTTATTAACTGCGCCTTTTCGCCCTCCACGATGCTGTTTCACTCACTGCCTTCCTAGAGCGAAGCACTTGGTACGTAGCTGTTTTCACAGACTCATTTTCAGCCCTCGAGAGTCGAAGCAGTTTTCTTAAAAGCCCATGTTTTCTAAGGCCACTAGCAGAAAATCTGCCCAAAGATTCGTGGTCGGTGTCTCGGTCAGTAGTGGTGAAATAGCACTAAGAATCTCGTGGTTCCACTGCGGGTGTACTTGGCGTCTTCCACCTCGGCCTTGATGGGCGCCCGTGCGCGCAGGGACCCCTGGAAGGAAGCCGCGTGGGTTCCAGGGACCTTCACAACGACGAGGAGCTCTGAGTGTAATCTCTAATGATCAGAGTGTCATATTTGGGCGACGATGGGATGCACAGCGCCGACTCGGAAACGGGCGAGTTGGGGCTTGCGCTCCCGGAGTCCACCGAGTCTCTGAAGGGGGACGGCGGCGTGAGCGCCACCAGCTCCTCCAGGTCGGGCTTGCCGGCCGCAGCCTCGGGCCCGGCCGCCGGGCTCTCCCGCGCAGCGCCACCCCCGGCCGGCGGGGCCCCCGCCGCGGGCTGCGGGCCGCCCGTGACCTCGATGGCCGGCAGCGGCTGGATCTCGGCGAACGTCGTCATGGTCGTGGGCAGCTGGATCTCTTTGGGGATTAGGTAGGAGGAGCAGAGCGGGGCGCCCACGCCGGGGCCCGGAGCGGCGGTGGACAGCATCATGGAGTTGAGCTCGCTGATGTTGGCCGTGAAGCGCGTCACCACGCTGCTGATCTGCTCCATGAGCGAGCCCTGCGACGAGCTGCTGCGCGCCGCGGGCTCCGAGCGCAGCGAGGGCACGTCGTCGTCCGTGCGGCTGGCCGAGCCCGCGCCCCGGCTCAGCGTGCTGATGGGCGACGGCGAGCGCGGCCGCGCTGGCGCCGGCAGCTGCTCCTCGGCCTCCGCCACGTCGTACAGCGCCTTGGGGCCGGCGTCGGGAGGCTCGGGCCCGCCGGGACCGGCGCCGCCGGGGCAGCCCGTGCTGCCCGGGGCCCCCGCGGCCCCTGGGCCCGCACTCCCCGCGCCCGCGGCCAGGGCGCCGCGGCTGTCGGTGCTCTTGGGGAAAGGCTTGATGACAGCCGTTTGGTTGGGGTTCTCTTTCTTGTTGATGTGGATAGACAGCCGCTGCCACAGGTGCTGCCCTCGGCTGCTCCTCTCGTTCTGGGCCCAGGTGACGGATTTCCCGTTGGAGCTGCGGAGAGAAAGGGAGAAGAGAGATGACTCGGGGAGGTCCGAGGGGGCTTCCTTGAGCCTTCACTGGTGGTGCTTAAGAGCTGGAAGGGCTTTTACTCATTTAGGAAACAACGCTTCGAAAGGACACCTTGTAGGTGACTTGTTTTACATTTGACCTTAGACAAGAGACCAAGAAGCGATGCAAGTTGACTTGTTTTGAGTTAAAAAGCTGAGGCCGGCGCTGTGGCTCAACAGGCTAATCCTCCGCCTTGCGGCGCTGGCACACCGGGCTCTAGTCCCGGTGGGGGCGCCGGATTCTGTTCCGGTTGCCCTGCTGTGGCCAGGGAGTGCAGAGGAGGATGGCCCAAGTGCTTGGGCCCTGCACCCCATGGGAGACCAGGAGAAGCACCTGGCTCCTGCCATCGGATCAGTGCGGCGGCGGCCATTGGAGGGTTAACCAATGCAATGGCAAAGGAAGACCTTTCTCTCTGTCTCTCTCTCTCACTGTCCACTCTGCCTGTCTAAAAAAAAAAAAAAAAAAAAAAAAAAAAGCTGCTTTATTATAGCAGGCCTTCAGTTTATCGTGTGCTGAAGGGGATGTTATAAGGATATAAGAGCGCTGATGAGGGTTCTGCAGTAGTTTTGGGCCCAGTCAACAGCTGCTTATACTGCAAACGTAGGTGCAAGAGCTTGGGAGCAGTAATGCCTGAGACAAGGCAGGCGCCCCCTACAGCTGGCAGCCTTGGGGTGGAAAGTTGGCAGCTAGGACCTCAGCTCACCAACAGTCATCAGAAGGGAGGGAAGGGAAGAGGTGACAAAGTCAACGGTTACTAGGAAGTGGACAGTGGTTCGGTTCAGTTTCATATTCTGCAAGTTGGCCTAGATAACTAGGGATTTATGCCTGATTTCCTGAATTTGCCCTTGTTTTTACTTACTCTGGCTTACCTGCAGGAAACAAATTCAGTGAACACAGACACATTTCTAATGAATTAGAACTTTCCTACTTCATGAAACTTTGCATCACACGTTAATTTTTAGGTATAAAACCTAAATAACAGTTCCACGAGGGAGAGTGAAGTATATGGGCGCTTAGAGCAGTGTTCTCAAATTAGGGTCTCGATGAGTGTTGCCTGATTGACCTTTTCCTCTTCTCTTGGCATCTGAAAGCTTCCCTGATGAAGATGAAGGTGATGCCTCAACCTCCTTACCACTGAAAAGCTACCCAGCCTCTGAAAGCAGACTCTCAGGAACCTGCGAGTTCATGTTCAGATGATACGGCCTGACCTTCAGGGAAGCTATGTGAAAAGATCCTGGTGTGTGATTCCTCATCACAAAGGAATCTGTTATGTTCAGTCCAGACAGCTCTCTTTTAGGGGCAGTGACCAAGATAGCCTTGGGCAGACTAAGAACAAAAGATGTTCAAGAATCCAATTATCCAATTCCATCATCTCAGCCAGTGAGTATTAAACTTAATTATGCGTAAGACACACCTAGGGCATTTGTAAAAAAAAATGCCACACATGATTCCAGGAGATTCTGATTGTTCCAGAGATCTTTGCTCTTCACAAACACCCCACCCTCTTATCCCCAAAGTGATTCTAACCTGGTGTTTCACAAACCGAGAACCTCTACCAGAAATCTGTTTTTTGTTTGTTTGTTTGTTTGTTTTTTTCTGTGTTCCCACTGCTCCTCTGTCCTCCCTGTTGGAGGGTGGCCTGCATTTGCCAGGCAGGGGCCTGAATCCTGTTTGTACCCCTCCTGACTGCAAATACCAGATGTGTTCTCTCTGAGACACCTGCTCCCTTGGTACTAGACACCATTTCCATAAAACAGTGTTTCTTGCTTTTCTCCCATACTGCTTTCCATTTCATTTATCCCTTTTTGCTTTGTGGTCTTCCATTCTCTAACCCCCTCACATGAAATCACATTCCATTTAACTTACCCAGTGTATTGCAACCTAGTATCCCTCAGAATTGTGGAATGTGAGATTCCCCCCACCTTCATCTTCTGGAAAGAATGCATGGGTCATTTCCAGGTTTGGAGGTTCCTAGGCATCCATAGTAGTAGAATGGACACTGCCAGATGTCCGATTTTCCTTTCTGGTTAAGTTTCAGAATTTTTGTTTCCATTTTGCATTAACCTGACCTGCTACCTTTTAAGTTTGACCTGTATTGTATTTTATTTCACCAGGAGTCCACTAAGTTCTGGAATATGGCACAGAAGCAATCGGTTAGATTACTTATGAGATTTTATTGGGAGGGTGATTGCTAGATACTCCTTTTCTCTCCTACCAGCAAGATAAGAAACAGGCATTTGAGAAAGGGCAGTTTGTATTTCAGGACCCAAAGGTCCCTTTTAATGTTAACAAAGCAGAATAATTGGATTTGTTTGGCCTCAGTGATACTCATATTCTCTCTCTCTCCGTTCTTCCGTGTAATGGAACATGACTTTGGATGTTAACAGTGACAGTCTTTGGAATCATCCATTAACCATGCCCCAAACATGATAGCAGGTTGAAAAAGCTTGAGGTCAATGTGTGAGAAGGAAACCCTCCTAACCAACCAGTACTGTTCAGAGAAATCGTGTTTTTCCCAGTAGTGTCTTTGCTCTCTGTTCCCATGACTATGAGCAATAGGGATCACCAGACCATTTGAATAACATTGGAAGTGGTCACAGGAGACACCAGAGAAATGTCAAAATCTAGGCACTTCATTTCATATTTTTTGGACATGAAAGATTTTTCTTTCCAAAGTCATTGGGAACTCTTAAGAAAAAAAATTCACTCATGACATTAGTCTATCTATTAGTGGAATGCAGGTTCCATAAACACAGGGATCTCACTTATATACATTGAGCAGGGATCTTACCTACGCTGTTCATCTGTCCCTTTTCACTTCATGGTCTTCATTCTCTGCTGCTTTCCTTGACTTTTCATTCTATTTAGTCTACCCAATGTATTGCAATATGACAGCCCTCAGAATTCTGGCATATGACATGTTCCTCTAACCTTTGTAGATTTATCTCTGGATAACTAGGATCTTTCAACTACAAGGACCACTCTGTGTTGTCATGGAAAGCATAATGGTCAGGAGGTCCTAAAACTTGGATTCAAATTCTGGATCTGCCATCCTGGATGCTTGGTAAGAATAACCCTTTCAAATCTCAGCAAGAAACAGGTAAGGTTTCATTTGCAGGTTATGTGAGACAAAGTAAGTAAAAATATCTATTAACGAGAAAATGTTTAAAGATGTGCAGCTTTTGCATTCCACATGTATAAATATTTCAGAAATAAAAACAGTATACTCAGTGCTATTTTGAGCCCTGGCTTAAAGAGCAGAGAATTCAGTGCAAAATAAAATGTGTAGTAAAGCCATAAGGTCTTTCTGGTTGTTTCTGCTTTACCTGACAACTTTAACAAATACTGGAGTCCCATGGCCCATCACCTTATTTTCTCCTAAACTTTATCCTTTGGTGATCACATCTATTCCACTAAATCTCTCCTTATTTGTCTTCCTCAAATTCTTACATTGTGCTCTCTCCTCACCCTCTTCGTTTACCTTTTCCCTTTTGCTTAAGTACATCTTTTTTAACCTTGATTATCTTGTCTTAAAGAAAGCTTTCCTCTCCCCACGCCCAGCTAGGCTAGATTCCCATAACCCCTGAATTATGGCATTAATAACTCTGCTGTATGTCCACCTCATCTGCTGGATAGGGGGCAGGGTTCATGAAGTCACAGATAGGACTTGCTATTTCCTGTTACGTCCACAGTATGCAGTACGTTGTCTAGGACGTGGTAGGTACTATTAGTAATATTTTGGGGCCAATAATTGGAGATGTGCATTTCATTTAAAAAATCCATGCTGAATTGTTTTTGTTACAATTATATTTCAAAAAGAATGTTATTTAAATTTTATTTCATTTCATTTATCTTAAGGCTCTGTCTACTTATAATAAGTCCCTTTAATCATTACTAATCAGTGCATACAAATCAAAGGTATTTCATTAAATATAAAAACGCAGATTTGATATCAAGAAAATCACAAAGGACTTTTTTATAACTCATTATCCGAAATTTTTGTTTCAGTGCAGTTTCTCAGTTCTGAATATTTGTTGCAGCAGTATGGGTAGTGGAAATGAGATACGACTCAAGATTTGAGGTATGAAATCTGATCCTGAGTAATGCTGGACAAATCACTTAATGCCTTTGAACCTCTCTCCTGATTGGTAAAGAATGGAAAAAATAAATCTCCCTCCCCTACATCACATGATTTGGGGGAGGAACCGAAAAGATCCTACATATAAGCATCATTTATAAAGCATAACACTTGTGCAACTGCAAGGAGGTATTCAGCACCAACGCGTCTGCCATTCACGTGGTGAGAAGTTGTGTTTACTATTTAGGCAAGAGTTATTTATTGATTTGTTTACATTGGGTTTATATCTTTGTCCTAGGTCAGTGAGGGAGGACAAGGGAAGGGTGCTTTTCCTTACTTGTCTGTAGCACTCCCCTCACTGGATTTTTAGTGTTAGGAAAGGATGAAGAGGAGAGAGGCATGGAACAGAGGGTGCCAGAACAAAAAGCTTTGCTCAATCTGGAAAGGGGACCAAAAGAAACTTCTTGCTCTTTACCAGGCACCCTTAACCCTTTTACAGAATATGATACTGTGTAATGCAGAGTCCTCTGCTTTTTTAAATTTTTTATTTTTTGACAGGCAGAGTGGACAGTGAGAGAGAGAGACAGAGAGAAAGGTCTTCCTTTTTGCCGTTGGTTCACCCTCCAATGGCCGCTACGGCCGGCGCATTGCGCTGATCCGAAGGCAGGAGCAAGGTGCCTTTTCTGGTCTCCCATGCGGGTGCAGGGCCCAAGGACTTGGGCCATCCTCCACTGCCTTCCCGGGCCATAGCAGAGAACTGGCCTGGAAGAGGGGCAACCGGGACAGAATCCGGTGCCCTGACCGGGACTAGAACCTGGTGTGCCGGTGCCGCAAGGCGGAGGATTAGCCAAGTGAGCCGCGGCGCCAGCCAGTGTCCTCTGCTTTATGATGATTTGCCTTGTATTTCTGAAAATCAAAAAGCAGCATTCAAATAATGTCATTTGAGCCTTTGTGTGTTTGTTTTTGTTTTAAATTTTGTGTCTGCCAAGAGGACACCTGCTATCGTTATTCTCAGTAGTGTATTCTTGTTCTTTCCTTCCATGTAGGCTGCTTCAATAATTTATTCATTTCAAGCAGGCTCTGAATATCAGCACAATGACCTTTTCCAATTTCCCTGTTAATATGCCCAAACTTGCAGAAATGAGAACATTCTGCTACAGCACACCATTGTTAGAAAACAAACATTAACAGAGTTTGACCACCAAAAAGACTACAGAATTTATCATTTTGTGTTCACATTATATGACTGATGCACAATCTGTGTAAGTTTTTTCCTTAGAACTGGTTTAAGGATTTATCCACCATGTAAGAAATTAAAATTCTTCTTTTTACTTCACCAAATTTAAAAACAAGACAAACTAAACTCTTAGTGTTTTGTTACGTGCTTTATTAGGACATTCCTAACCTACAGGGTTTCAGGGCATCAGAATAATGAAATTTATCCTCTAAAAGTTAACATGTGCTTTTTATTAAAGATTATCTTCATACTGATCCTCTCTCGTTTGTGAATTTTGGGTTGGGGAGCAGCCAAGAGGAGATGTAGCTTGATTATGAGCTTCTTAATATATAGATATTTTGAAAATTGAAAAATCTTGAAATGACATTAGCAAACTCTTGTGGAATGACACTAGAAAATATTAGGCCAATGAAAGAAATTCATACATTAGGAATATTTTAAGAAAATTTGCTATTGTAGTTTCATTTTCCACTCATTTCTTTAAACTTTTTATCGATATATTTTGTTCTTAATTTCCTTTGAATTACAATATACAGTAATATCTTTTTTAAAAGACACTGAGGAATTTGATACATTCAGACATTCCAAAGTAAGTGGAATGATTTCTTTCTGAGCTTTGCCTAAAACCTGACATACTGATTTTTGAAAATTACTCTGAGAATCAAACTATAATATGTAAGAAGATGGCAGAATCATCTATGTGAATTTCCTCAGTTACAGCATAAATGGGTATAAATAGCTATCTTGCTGACAAAAAACACTTTAAATAGCCATGATGATATATGCATTAGACAAGTATGCAGAGAGGAAAATACTTGAACTAATGGAAATGAAGCCAAGTACTAAATTCCCTAACACAGACATAATCATGAAAGCCATACCACTTTATATTTGCATAGTGCTTTACAAAGCAGTTTTAGGAATACTCTGATTGTCAAAGGTAGGTAGGTAGGATCAACATATTTTCTCCCTTCCAAGGATGAGAAATCTGAAGAAAGATAAGGTGATTTGGCCAAGGTCATACAGTTAGCAAATGGCAACATGGAACTAATACCATCTCATGATTTCCAATTCCAGTTCATGACTTTACATTGTTGATATTTTCTTTTCAAAGTTAGTTGTCTTTATTCCATGTAAGAAGAGAGCCCTGGGGCTGCTGCCGCTGCTCACTTGGTTAATCCTCCGCCTGGGGCGCCAGCATCCCATATGGGTGCTGAGTTCTAGTCCCAGTTGCTCCTCTTCCAGTCCAGCTCTCTGCTGTGGCCCGGGAGGGGCGCTGGATTCTGTCCCGGGTGCTTAGGCTCCTGCACCCGCGTGGGAGACCAGGAAGAAGCACCTGGCTCCTGGCTTCGGATTGGCACAGCGCCAGCCGTGGTGGCCATGTGGAGAGTGAACCAATGCAAGGAAGACCTTTCTGTCTCTCTCACTGTCTATAACTCTTAAAAAAAAAAAAACAAAAAAGCCCCAAGTGGTATTTGGAGATGTGTGTTTTAAACAAATTAGTCACGTGATTTATATTCTCTCTTGCTAGATGTCTCTACTTCTTAATCACACACTTCACCATCTCAACATATGTCTCTTTTTTTCTTTTTGACAGGCAGAATGGACAGTGAGAGAGAGAGACAGAGAAAGGTCTTCCTTTTTGCCGTTGGTTCACCCTCCAATGGCCACTACGGCCAGCGCATTGCGCTGATCCGAAGGCAGGAGCAAGGTGCCTTTCCTGGTCTCCCATGGGGTGCAGGGCCCAAGGACTTGGGCCATCCTCCACTGCACTCCCTGGCCACAGCAGAGAGCTGGCCTGGAAGAGGGGCAACCGGGACAGAATCCGGCGCCCCGACCGGGACTAGAACCTGGTGTGCCGGCACCGCAAGGCGGAGGATTAGCCTGTTGATTAGAGGATTAGCCTGTTGAGCCGGCCCCTATATCTCTTTTTGGTCTATAACTTACATTGCATAAGTTGATTAAACATTATCATTTGCCCGGGATGACAGAAAGGCTTGATGATGAAGGCACTTGAAGCCTACAATCATATAAATTAATATTGTAAAGCAGTTCTCAACCTTTTATCCCAAGCTGTGATGCAATTAAAAGAAAGCAGTCATCTTATAAGTAGTACTAATTTATTCGTTTTGTCTCTGACTTGTTTTGGAAGACCAGTAAATGTGCACAATGTAACTGCAGGTAAAACCTTAAATCTGCAGTATTTTCAAAATCTTTGTCTTTCAACTACTACTAGAAATAAATGATGTGGGACCATTTGATAAATGACATGGAATTTTTTAAAGATTTACTTTGGCGCTGTTGCTGTGGTATAGCAGATAAAGTTGCTACCTTCCATGCCAGCATACCATACGGGCACTGGTTTGTGTTCCAGCTGCTCCACTTCCAGTCCAGCTCCTTACTAGTGACTTAGGAAGGCAGCAGAAATATCCCAAGTGTTTGAGACCTTGCCACCCACATGAGAATCTCTCTCTCTCTCTCTCTCTCTCTCTCTCTCTCACACACACACACACACACACACACACAGAGAGAGAGAGTGAGAGGGAAAGAGAGAGAAAAGGAAGGAAGGAAGGAAGCAAGCAAATGAGCTGTTCCATCTGCTGGTTCACCTCCCAAATGGCCACAACTACCAGTGATGGGCCAGGCAGAAGTCTGGAGTCTGGAAATCCATCAAGGTCTCCCACATGGGTGGCAGGGACCCCAATATTTAAGCTATTTTTTTGCTGCTTTCCCAGGCACACCAACAGAGGGCTGGACCGGAAGCAGAGCAGCTGAGACCTGAACCAGGACTCAAATGGGATGTCAGCATTGCAGGTGACAGTCCAAGCCACTGCACCACAGTGCTGGTCTTGAATCAAATGATTTTGATTCATCAAGGCTTTTTCATAGTGTGACTGAGAGGCATTGATATGTGAGACAACCCTCAAAGAGAGCAAAACTGAATTTGAGAGAGAAGATCTGTACAGAAGAAAGATAACAAAAGAATGTATTTTGATAGCAAAGAGTTGTTTTTTCCCTTCCTGGGACCTTGAAATTAGGAAGCAGATGGACAGGTGTCAGGGGGCTGATGGCAAGGGAAATGAGAATGGCAGTGGAGCATGGGAATGAGCAGCCAGCCACTCCACCGTGGTACTGTAGAGTGCATGACTGTAGGCTACAGATCACGAGGAGTCACCACTTCATAAGAGGAAGAAAACATTTCCAGCAGCAGTCGTCAGGAATGCGACCTGCCTACAGGGGAGGGATTGAATCTAAGCCTTGAATACTTGGTAAGATTATGGCAAAATACATACTAGCCTCCGCAAAGGATAGTAGTGACAGAAGTATTAAATCCATAAGGAATGCTCAAGAGGTAACCCACGGTCCATTTTGACATTGTGGGCATGGAGTAGAAGTTCAGGCATCAGAAGTTGGAGTTTGGATTTCTTTGCTATTCAAGACTCTTCTGACTCACAGGGTTCTTCTTGGTTTTGCTGAGTAACTCAGTAGGAAGTAATCCTGGGCTTCTTGTCAGTGTCTAGAACAGCTATATGTTCCAATATATTTGGCCAGAGAAGTTGGCTAATTATTACAACCATATAGAATCTACACATTTAATCAGAAAAAGAATGAACAAAGAAGTACTCAACAGTGTTTTCTGTATTATTCTTCAATTAGCTGGGTTGTTATTTAGTATTATGTATTTGATCTTCTTTTCCTGCTTCAAAAACTAGTTTGCCTGTAGGCAATGATCCATAGTCTTTAAACCCTCACCCCAGCTTTGTCCATTAACATTTTTCCTAGTCTAGCTTTAGTTCTGGTCTTGTTTTAGGAAAATAATACCTAATTGATGTTTGTTGAGTTAATTAGTCCTTTAGCCATTGAGGAACCAAAAAGATTGACATAAACAAAATAGTGGTGTCCAGGGTAGATCTAAGAAGTTGTTCCAATAATACAAGGATACAGTGTAAGATACCAACAGGTGCAACAAAAGAGTATGGAGAGAGATGTATTGATATGAAAACTATCCAGAAGGAAAAGACACTTGTTTTTGTCCTTTTGGATTTTTCTTGTTGGTTTCAGAGGAATTCAGAGAAAATGCTCACCAGAGAAGTTACAAGGAAGGATTTGCAAATTCAGCGTGGCTTAGTGAGGCCTTAAAGCTTGGGTGTGTTAAAATTGGATTTAAAACCCAATTAGTACATGCATCATGTGTATGGCAAAGAAATGAATTCCACACAACTAATGAATGAACCCTTCCCACAGCCCTGTGGGGTAGATTTTCCCTTCTCAAGTAGCAGTGGCTGCATGCTTCAGTGATAATTCCCCACAGAATATCATTTTTCATGTCTGCAATCCCTAATAAAATCCTTGTGGGAGGAGAACCACTCCACCCTATTTTCCCTGGTCTTTGGTTTAACAGCAACAGGAGGTTTTCTCAAGTGTGTTCCCAGTAGGTTATTAAAGAGCCCAATGGTACCAGTGCTGCTGATGCTTTCCCCACGAGTCTCCATGAAGAGAAAGCATCCTAAAATAGGATGTGACTCAGGAGCATGTATCCAACATTGGCAAGGTGTTGAGCCACCATAGAGTTTTCTTGCTTGAATTAAGCTATTTCTTTTGATGTATAATTCAGTTACCTGGACTCAAGATTACTCCTTATCCTGACATTTAAGTTATAGGCTTTTGCTGAGGTAGAAGCAGCTTTAGTGTTTTGCATTTTTTCAGAGCAGGAAATGATTTCTTTTCCAGCTGTCACTCTAACACTCAATTACAATTTAGTAAAGATAGAACAAAACAAGATACAGCTGTTTAGTGTCTGTGGGTTGGGGCAGCCAGGAACAGTTTGTGGAGGAATTCAGTTTCATTTAAACTTTGAATAAAACATGGTTTTGGGATTGAAGGCAAAGAAGAGTTCTGGAATAAATAATAGTTCCCATTTGCATAGAATTTTGCTGTTTTCACCTGTATTATAATATTTGACCTTCACAAAAGCTGTCTTACATAACACTTTCCAAATAGCACTTTTAATAGCTTATTATCTAGTTGGCTCCCACAGTAAACCCACAGCACTCCAAGGAAAGTGACCTCCTGTGCTTCCTGTGCTTAATATGGCACCTGGTGTGGAGTATATGGGTTGGGAGTATTAGAAAATAAAGCATATCATAATATCTTGAATGCTCAGTATGAACAGGTATTATTAACATGTACTACACATATGAAAGCTGATATCTATGGAACTTAACGAAGCTACCCAAATCAAATCAAAGTAAATGTGTAACAGTACCCCAGATCTGACCCTAAATCCACACATTGCCACTATGCAGTATTGTCTCTGTGCTATGTGCCAAGATGCACATTTGAATGAGGGGGTTAACCAGATGGATCCCAGTCGAGCTTTCTGGGAAATGACAATAAGGAAGATTTGGTCATAAAGTAACTCAGTAATGAATTCTGAATCTCTGAATCAGCCCTCACCTGGATACTGCAGAGTCCTGAGGGACTGTAGGATAAGAGAATGTCCCAGGAGCTTTACAGTGGTTGCTAGGAAAATGATTTGTTTAGGCAAAAATCTCCTTTTAATCTTAGTAAATAATCTTCAGCTGAAGTTTGTAAGGTAAAACTAATGAAGGCTATGTTAGTTTTTTGGCATGTGTCCTGGGTGGAGACTCATCATCAACATCTTTTTTTTCTATTAAAGTCACTTGGTTTAAGAACATTTTTTGATTATTTTTCTTACCAGGGGAAAAAAGGCATCCATCACAAATAGGCACCATTCTCCTTGGAATGCTTGGGATATTCAATACTGTATCCTTGTACTATGAAAACAACTTTTAAAATAACTCTGTGAGCATTATTTTGCATATGTGAATCACCTTGTTCCTCAGAGATAATCGGAATCTTTGGCCTCTTAGAATTGGTAGGGGGGCAGTGCAGTAACATTGCAGGTAAAGCCACTGTCTGCAGTGCCGGCATCCCATATGGGTTCAAGTCCTGGCTGTCCACTTCCAATATAGCTCTCTACTATGGCCTAGGAAAGCAGTAGAAGATGGCCCAAGTCCTTGGGACCCTGCACTAGCATGGCAGACCTGGAAGAAGCTCTTGACTCCTGGCTTTGGTTCGGCACAACTCCAGCTGTTGCGGCCAACTGGGGAGTATACCAGTGGATGGAAGACTTCTCTCTCTATCTCTGCCTCTCTTTATCTCTCTGTGTAACTCTGACTTTCAAATAAATAAATAGATTTTTTTTTTTTTAACAGGCAGAGTGGATAGTGAGAGAGAGAGAGAGAGACAGAGAGAAAGGTCTTCCTTTTTGCCGTTGGTTCACTCTCCAATGGCCGCTGTGGCCGGCTCATCGCGCTGATCCGAAGGCAGGAGCCAGGTGCTTCTCCTGGTCTCCCATGCGGGTGCAGGGCCCAAGGATTTGGGCCATCCTCCACTGCCTTCCCGGGCCATAGCAGAGAGCTGGCCTGGAAGAGGGGCAACCAGGATAGAATCCGGCGCCCCAACCGGGACTAGAACCCGGTGTGCCGGCGCCGCAAGGCAGAGGATTAGCCTATTAAGCCATGGTGCCTGCCTCAAATAAATAGATCTTTTAGAAAGACAATTGGTAGACATACATATGAAAATAGCAGACATTCTGATTAGTATTTTTATTTTACTTGTAATATATATGTATTTACACATAATCTCATTTATATTATTTAATTTAAGAAATATCTGTGCATGTATGTTTTCATATGCATGATATTATTTCTCAAAACAATCTGTGAGGTAGTTAATCAATATCATATCCATTGTACAGACTATAAAACTGAAGTTGAGAGGGGTTCATGGAACTTTTGTGCACAAAGGCAGAAAATACCTAAGGTGTAAACTATTGCTATATTTTATATTAAAGCCCATGTCTTTCAGTGGGTTACTAATTCCAAGAGTGTAGAAGACATGGTGATATATAAAACTACAGTCAGCTTTGAAGGTATGTGAAGTATAATAGCAAAAAAAATAAAAGATGCAGAAAGCCTATTTCATACCTTTTTGGATTTCCTGTATAAAACATAGTGTCTTATGTAAAAGTGATCGACAAATGCAATTTTTTTCTAAAATGAGGAAATCTTTTTTTGAAGAATCAATTCAAAATGACACATGAAACAAGGAATTAAATGAAATGATTGATTTATATTTTCATACTTTCATTTCAACCTAGCATTGTTGAATGACTTTTGCTTATATCCACCTACTGGGGAAATGACAGTAAGACTGAGTGGAAACTATTGAAAAATTTTATGCATATCTTGAGGTGAGACTAAAAGCAGAAAGTATCCCTCACGGTTCACTTTGTCCTCTACGGCACACGGATTTAGACTTGATGACCATGTGGCAGGCCGCTTCCTCTTTCCTTCTAAATTTCTGCAGGAAATAAAAACTGTCAATTCTCTTGTTTCAAATAAATATATACATATTTCTATATAGCTACTGAATTATCAACAAAACTAAGAGTATATACATGTATGTATATCTATGTGTGTGTGTATGTGTGTGTGCATACATGTGTGTATTTCACAGGCAAGGGTAGCAGCCTCACACTGGCTTTAACCAGCTCCTCCTTTTTTTTTTTTAATCAAAAGAGTGTTAGACAAGAAGAGGACTGAGAAGAAAAAAAGATAAATAGCCATGGAATTGAAGTACCCCATTTGCTATTTCATGTTATGCTTTTCAGTCTGGAGACTGCCCAATTTAATAGCACATAAACAGAGTACACATATATCATAATGATTAGTTATTCCTTTTGAAAAAATAAGCAAAGGGAATTCGAAATTTGGTTTATATTTGTGATACTTAAAGGTAGTAATTTGTATTCAAATCACCAAACATGAGCTAGACTTTGGGATTTTGCTGGTCTTATAAAAGATTTCCCTAGGAAATGACTTTTAAGATTTCAAAGCTGCTTGGAAGACATGATTTTGATCTTCTTCTTTTTGATTAATATCTTTTCAATAAAATTAATAGGCAAACAATATAGGAAGTAAGAATAAAAATTCATAAATAAATGGCTCCAAGATCAGATAAGGTAAACCAGATTAAATTAATGTCTGAACCTTTGTTATGTAAACATTCACAGAGAATCTCTGCAAAGGACATGGAGCACATATGAGGGGGGTTCAAAAAGTTCACAGAATGTCTGTATTAGGAAAACTTATGCAGGGATTTCAAAATGTCTGTATCAAAATAAACATGTTTTAATCCCATCTTCCATGAGCTTTTATTAGTACCCTTGTAGTGCTGGCTACATTGTTGTCACTTGTGCCTCCATCCCTGATTTTATTCTCCTGTGCTCATCATGAAGTATCTCTTGCACTTGCTCTACTTTTCCAAAGAATACAGTTTATGAAATTTTCTTCTAGAAACTCTTGAAACTTGACTTTGTAACTGTATACTATGGTGCTTTCCCTCATTCGTTCCCCATGCCCCAGTCCCTTCATCAGTTTAAATCTAGACCTTATTACCTGGAGGACAAATTTCATAGCTTAAGATAGCCTTTTATTGTTACATGTTCAATTTGAGCCAGTTTTATTTCTTTTTGCTTTTTAACACCATCAATTCCTTTAGAGCAGAAATTATTTTCTCCTTTCCTAAACACCCTATGGTTTCTAAAACAGTGCTATCCATATACAGAAAGTTACCCTGTGTGTCTTTCTCGATTTGTTGATGAATCAGTAGATCCAGAGTGCTGTTTGGAACTGAGCATGTGAAAGGGAGCAAACCCTTCAATTCCAGTGAAAAGATACAGGTAACCAGTTAATAGGCAATATAAGAGGTATATATAAGGGGAGAATAATGAAGTTGGAAGAGATAAGATGGGCTATATGATTTTCAGAAAGAACTCAAAGAGGCACGGCATTAGAATTGTGGCTTAAACCCTGAATTTGAAAGATAGAAGAGGAATGGGTTTTAGAGAAGATGGGTAGAAGCAGAAAGGGAGGACAGCCCAGGTAGAAACAGAGCATATGGTAAGAAGTAATACTGTAGAAAGAAGTCAGAGTGTTTGGGAATGGTAAGACACATGGAGTGTCTTGGAGGAGAGAATATATGTGCTGAATAGAGGGAAGGTAGACACTGAAGAGCTTGTTAAGGTTAGCTTATGATCTTATGATTCTTAGTGACTGGCCTTCATGGAGCACAACATAAGCATCTCAACACAGAGGCCAGAAAGTACTCTGGTGGCACATGCCTGTTGAGCGTGAAGATGATAACAGTGATTCCTGAAGGTGGAATATCTAGACACCCTGGTTCCTAGAGCACTTCCCTGTTTAGGACTCTTTTTCACTTCTCCTGCATCTGCAGGATTCTGCTCTGAAACACACTTAGACTGTCCGCTGTGAAATTGGAAAAGATTACAAGTTATACTACATTCAGCCAGAAAGGAAAAAAAAAAAATATCTGTTTACCTGAAGGTAAAAAGACAATATAATAGTTCAGGAAGCTAGTGTGTACTGAGTATATAATGTACTCATTCCTTTTCAAATGTTGGGGTGGAGAGAAGAGGGCAGACTTTAAGAAGTATCTATATAAGACCTTCCCACCTACAGATAGGATGGTATTGTTCTGCTGCAATCAGGGTAAATCTCCTTCTCTGCTCACCAGGGAACCTGGCTCTGGGATAATCACCCAGGCAGGAATTCATAGGCTACTGTCCACCCCGCAGTTTTACCATAAAAGAAACACAGGCAAATGAAATGAAGAGAAACACTCTTGGTTTTCTGTGATTGTTTTAACTTACATTAGCCCCTTTCTGGGACTGGTTATTCAGTCCTGGGCACAGTATCAACTCAGATGTTTGTAGAGTGAAGCTTGACTACGACTCAAGGAAACAATTTGGGAGAGGAATGGAGGTGGATAGGAAAGAAGGCATTATCAGTTAATACTAAAATTACCTATAAAGTTTCAAATACAGGCAGATATATTTTTCCTAGCCTTTCCAACAAGTTTAAGAGTAAGAAAATTGGGATAAACACTGCAACTCCTAAATTACAAACTGTTTACATTGCAATTGTTTCCTCTGACATCTTTTCCCTTAACGTCCTTTTTGGAGTTATATTTCCTGGATAGATGCCACTATGTGTGTATGTGTGTCTGTGTGTGTGTGTGTGCACACACATGTATGTGTGTATTTATAAAAACAAATATGTTTGACAATAAAAAGATAAAAAGGCTTTGTGAATTTTAGCCTCTCTATTTGTATGCCTTCATTTCTTTACACTGCTAAGGGAAAGATTTCTTAGCTCATTGAAGGATTTCTTATCTCCCTGTCTCTTTTTCTGTCAGTTTTTATTTAATTCTAAAGAAATTAAGAGAGAAATTAGAAAAGGGAGGCCATTTATTCTCAGTTAACTGTTTATCTGGAGGACTGAGATGGTTACTCCAAAAGGATGTATTTTCTATAGCATGCACTATTCCTCTCTCTTCCACCAGGATATGCTAATATAATAAGCCTTGTCATTACCTTAGCTATATCCAAACAAGTGAGGAAACACAAGTTTAATGGTCTCTTGCTGTTGCAGAGAAACCTGGACTATTCCTGGAGTAGACATGTTGAGTGGCTACCTCTGTAACTCAAGACCTAACCCAAATTAGTTTGGTCTGTTTAACTTGGGGAACCCTTATTGTGTGTTTCCCCATAAACTGTCCCTCTATTCTTAGCCAACCCAGTCTGGAGAAAAATCTGATCTCTAGGGTCATCAGACTTGAAAGCTGTAAACAATGACAAAAGAGCTTTAAAATTTTTGTATGGCATAGTTGAGACCAAATGCTTGCCAAGAACAACTCCATTCCATCTCCTAGGTGAATGAATTATTCTAAAATATCAGTTTATGGTGCAGATAAATTGAATAACCTGAAAATTTGTTATATCACAGATTCCAAGGTTATATTGTTTGTTTATTATCAATGATTTTTGCCTAGTATGTTTGATGGGCAACCAAGTTTGCTACATTTGAAAACTCCAGTTCTGGAACTCAACTCTGAAGTTATTATGGAAAGAGTCCTTAGTGTCTCATTTGACATAGTCACTTTCACTCTGTGCAGCCTACTCTTCTTCTGCTTACCTAATTTTTTTGTATGTGAATTATGCTATTTTCTCATATCTAAGTGGAATGAAACCAGGAACTCTAATAACAATCTATTGTGTTACCCCCACAAAATAATCCACTGAAGCTCATCTTTCAGACACTGATGTCCAAGGATAGCTGTATAAGGAAAGTGCATATGAGTCTATCAGATACAAAAAAGTTCCTACATATCCCACACCCTTTCATTGCCAAGTCCTTAGTCTTGGCCAGGGCTACTATACGTGTTTCACAATACTGGACACATTTTTACAGATAGCAATGTGAACATTCTCCGAACAGTAGTGCATGTAGTGGTCCTCAAAAAAAGTCATTCATTGCTTTGAACACAGAAACGAGTTCATTCCACTGAGGAAGCAAAAGGTTTTGGGGTGAAATTTCAACAGAATTATCTTCTTTTTTAGGCAGCTGGACCTCAAGCTTTACTTTTAGTAAAGACACACACACACACACACATATGTACATACTCATCTTCCTGGACTTTCCCTTTTCTATAATCCAGGGTGATTTGAAAGAATTCCCCTCCCACACTTCTGTACCAAAGACAGATTGTGAAATGCCACAACAAATTAGAAGTTAGCTCATGATGAGTGACTCTTCAACTCATGGCTCTTCCAGAACTCTGAAGCTATTTAATGATAATAACTATCCTTGCCATTAGAGCCTTTTTCTTAAAACTCCATCTCATGCAATAAAGCACGTTCATTACATGCAACACAGCTTAGTTGATATTTATAGTTCCAAATACTCCAGTTCACTGGGTAAAACTCACTTGAGAGTGCGTAGTATGGAGGAACATGCACAGCGTAGCGACAGGTAGTATTCATCAACAACACAAAGAAGTCAAGGAGCTGCAAAGCTATGGTAGCTAGAGGAGGATTAGCTTTCCTGATTTCAGGTTGAGAAAAGCCTCTCACCTCTGTAGTCCAGTGGGTTCACATAGCCTTTGCCCTTGGCTGTGAGATGATGTCACTCTTAAAGTAGATCACTCAGGTTTGTTCAGGATCAGGTGCTGGAGTGTTCCCTCAATTGCAATCCTTCCCTTAGAATCAGTCCTAAGTGTTTGCATTTATTTTAGTAGGTGATTGGATAGTCCTGGAATGAATTTCCTCCAATCTCTTCCACTTTGCAAACTCCAGAATCATATGACCAATAAGTTAAGGCCGAGGGGAAAACGGACTGTGAGCTGAGGCTTCAGACATGCAAAGCGCACAACCCTAGGAAACAGCAGCAGCTGGGACAGGAGGCTCCCTTTACTTTTATGAGGATGGTATGGGCTTTGCAAATCAAAGAGACACAGAAAACCAGTTGTGGCCCAGGTAGAACAAATTATATGGAATGCACAGTTGAGTGAGGACTCAGACCAGGGAGCCACCTGTTCCTCTAGCTTGCATACATTTATTTCACACCACCTCAGGCCACTCACAGTTTGCTTACCTGCTCATTGTTGCTCTCCCACCATTCCCCACACTCCCTTTGGGGGTGAAACATTCTATTTCCGACTTGTGCTGGGCCAGTCTCCTGTCTTTGTACCTGGTGAGCATGAACAAGGACAGGAGCAAACAGAAAGACGTGATTGTGTGCTTCACTGCCAGGCTGAGGAAGTGCCATGACTGCAGAGAGGGTAACCCCATGTCAAAACAGGGGTTCCTGCTTTGCGATGCAAATGGCCGACCTGTGATACTTATCAGATGTTTGTGGTGGTAAGTGGATAGCATTGAGGACTTGTCATTTCTTGGTTAAATTACATGTAAACCACCCTTTTACACTGCCTGTTAATCTGCAAAGTCATCACATTTTAGTTAATGATTACAAGAACACAATTCCTACTGTACAAGAAAAAGATGAATACCAATCAATACGTTAAAATTTATTTAGTGCTTACCATGAGTCAGACACTGTTAGAATCTTACCCAAGTTTAATTTTGGCAGAAGCCCTGTGGCAAAAGCTGTTATTATTTCCATTTTGCTGATGAAGAAGTCGAAGAAAGGTTTTGAACACAGAGACTCAACATTCAGAACTCACCCTTTAGTCATTATAATGTCTTGCCCTCTATTATAAAAAATAATTATTAACATAAGAAATCATCACTGAGTGTCATTATGCTTGAATATTAGGCACTGGTGATGTCAAAAGAGGTAATAAATGTTCTTTGGATGTGACAGGTTTCTATAGCCATTCAGCTGAAACTTCATGGTCAGTACTATGTTGCCTGTATTTTAGCAAGGATCTAGGTGTTTCATATAAAACAAGTTATGAGGTTCCCAGCTGCTGTACTCTACAAGTCTAAGAGGTGAGCTTCCTATACTTTAGTGGTGGTTTTCTGAGCCAACAAGCTTTCACAGAAACGATCCATTTCACGCGGTTTAAATTTGTGGCTTAAGTAATGAAGTACTGTGATTCCCATTTGCCAAATGAAGAAACTGAGACTTAACTGACTTCCCCAATGTTGTATATCTAGTAATGTGACAATAACTGTCAGTAGACCTTTCAGGTCTCCAAGACTCTAAAGGAATTATTACCTCTTTGTTTATAGAACTGGACTCTTAGGTGGTGCCACTGCGCCCACTTCCTAAGTATTTAACAGGAAAATGATAAATAGAGTTATAATTGTAGACTGGTTTACCCCCATTATAATCACACTATTGGTAGTTGGTTTTCCCTGCTGTGTCAAAAATAATATTACATAGAAAAAAAAATCAAGATTAATATTGGTCCTGGGACACAGGCCTTCTTCTTAAAATTTTCCTTTTCTAAAATGTTAAAAGTATTTACTATTTGGATGAAAATGACTCACTACATCAAGTCAAATGGGTATAATTTGTTCATTTATTCAGTGGATATGGTCGAGCATCTATTGAAGTCTAGGAGAGGGAATTTGTAGCACATATGGAGAAAAATAAATTGCACACTCTGATTCATACAGCTCACAGAATCATGGGAGAAGAAAGAAAAGAAGCATATACATAAGTAACTTTAGATGTTTTAGGCCTATAAAGGAGAAAGAATAAGAATTTAAAGACTATGTAAAAGGAAGTAAAGCATCGAGCTAAACCTGATGAAGTAGCCTCTATTTTACCAGAGAGAATCTCTTGGAAGGAAACCCATTGTGAAGTACCAGTCAAGAATGGCATACCTCATTTCAACCAAAGGACTTTGTGCTTCTGTGTGAATTAAATTACAAAACAAAATATTATTCTACAGATTACATTAAAAGAATATTAATAGAATAACAAATTACTTATGGTTGTTCAGTTCCTTACAAAGGGATTCTCAATGTGTTTTTGAATATACTCTGTTAAGCTAATTGCCAATTAATAAAAATTTCCATAAATGAGTCGAGATACTCACACTCTTCATGCTCATAAGTATTTCTCTCCCTCTCTGTGTCTCATGCCCACACATATTCTGCCAGGTGACTTTGTTTATGAAATATAAACATATTGTCCTAGCAAACTTCAAGCATTTTTTGTATTAGTTTTCATGAACACACACACACACACACAAACAAAAAGAAAAAAATGGTAATAAAACTATTCCAGTAAATCAAATAATGACTTAGAAATTTTGGAACTTCTAAATAGCTTTCTTATTCAAAACAAAGTGAGGGCATGGGTGTTTGGTGCAGCATTTAAGACACTGCTTAGGACACCTGCATACCATATTTGCATTGCCTGGTTTTGAGTTCTAACCCTACCTCTGATTCCAATTTTGTGCAAATGTGCACTTTTGGAAGGCAGCAGGGGATGGCTTATGTAGTTGGATTCCTGCCATCCATCTGGGAAGTCTGCGTTGAGTTCTAAGCTCCTGGTTTTGACCTTGCCCAGCCCTGGATGTTGTAGGCATTTGGTGAATGAACCAGTGGATGAAAGATCTCTGTCTGTCTCTGTCTCTCCTTTTGCCTCTCAGATAAAAGCAAAAAAAAAAAAAAAAAAAAAAAAAAAAAAACAATAACAGTTTTAAAACCCCAAAAGATCAACAACAACAACAACTACTAAAAAGGATAAAGTATTATATTGTACATCTAGAGTCAGGACAAAAGCTGTTCAGGTCATTGTTTCTTATAGTGTCCATTTCACTTCAACAGGTTTCCTCTTTGGTGTTCAGTTGTCACCGATCAGGGAAAACAAATGATATTTGTCTCTTTGGGACTGGCTTAATTCACTCAGCATGATGCTTTCCAGATCCCTCCATCTTGTTGCAAATGACTGGGTTTCATTGTTCCTTACTGCTGTATAGTATTCTATGGAGTACATGTCCCATAATTTCTTTATCCAGTCTACTGTTGATGGGCATTTGGGTTGGTTCCAGGTCTTAGCTATTGTGAATTGAGCTGCAATAAACATTAATGTGCAGATGGCTTTTTTATTAGCCAAATTAATTTCCTTTGGGTAAATTCCAAGGAGTGGGATGGCTGGGTTGTACGGTAGGGTTATGTTCATGTTTCTGAGGAATCTCCAGACTGACTTCCATAGTGGCCTAACCAGTTTGCATTCCCACCAACAGTGGGTTAGTGTCCCTTTTTCCCCACATCCTCTCCAGCATCTATTGTTGGTAGATTTCTGAATGTGAGCCATTCTCACTGGGGTGAGGTGAAACCTCATTGTGGTTTTGATTTGCATTTCTCTGATTGCTAGTGATCTTGAACATTTTTTCATGTGTCTGTTGGCCATTTGGATTTCCTCTTTCGAAAAATGACTATTGAGGTCCTTGGCCCATCTCTTCAGTGGGTTGTTTGTTCTGTTGTTGTGGATTTTCTTGATTTCTATGTAGATTCTGGTTATCAACCCTTTATCTGTAGTATAGTTTGCAAATATTTTTTCCCATTCTGTTGGTTGCCTCTTCACTTTCCTGACTGTTTCTTTCGAAGTACAGAAACTTCTCAATTTGATGCAATCCCAAATGTTAATTTTGGTTTTGACTACCTGTGCTCCTGGGGTCTTTTCCAAGAAGTCTTTGCCTGTACCTATATCTTGAAGGGTTTCTCCAATGCTCTCTAATAATTTGATGGTTTCGGGTCGTAGATTTAAGTCTTTAATCCACGTTGAGTGAATTTTTGTGTAAGGTGAAAGGTATGGGTCTTGCTTCAAGCTTCTGCACATGGAAATCCAATTTTCCCAGCACCATTTATTGAATAGACTGTCTTTATTCCAGGGGTTAGTTTTGGATCTTTAGTATTTGTTGTTGTTGTTGTTGTTCTAGTACTAGTGGTTGAACTCTGTAATTAACACACAATTATTCTTAGGTGTTTAAATTGTAACTGAAAAGTGATCCCTGTTAAATTTCAGAGTGGGAAAAGAGAGGGAGGAGATGCACAGTTTGGGACATGCACAATCAGTCTTGCCCCAAATGATGGAGTTAGTAATGTGCCAGGGGATTCCAATACAATCCCATCAAGGAGGCAGGTACCAATGCCATCTCACTAGTCCAAGTGATCAATTTCAGTTCACATTCGATGGCTTGGATAGGTCTAAGAAACAAAGGGATCACACAAACAAGACTACTGTCTGCTAATACTAACTGATAGAATCAAGGAGGGAGAGAAGGATCCAGCATGGGAAGTGGGATACACAGCAGACTCATAGAATGGCAGATGTCTAGACGACACTCTGGCCTCAGAATCAGCCCTTAAGGCTTTCGGATCTGGCTGAAGAGCCCATGAGAGTATTGTAGGCATGGAAAGCCAAGATAATGAAAGATCTCTGTGAGTGAGATCCCAGTGGAAAGAACGGGGCCATCAAAGAAGGAGGTACCTTTCTCTGAAGGGAGGAGAGAACTTCCACTTTGACTGTGACCCTATCGGAATAAGATCAAAGTCAGCGAACCCTAAAGGCTTCCATAGCCCTGGCAACTCATGACTAGAGCCTAGGGAGATTACTGACGCCATGAACAGGAGTGTCAAATTGTTAAGTCAGCAACAGGAGTCACTGTGTACTTACATCCCATGTGGGATCTGTCCTTAATGTGTTGTCTAATGTGCAGTGATGCTATAACTAGTACTGAAACAGTATTTTTACACTTTGTGTTTCTGCGTGGGTACAAACTGATGAGATCTTTACTAATTATATACTGAATCGATCTCCTGTATATAAAGATAATTGGAAATGAAAAAAAAAACAAACCTGGTGTTAAATTGGAAATGGCATAGAAAATTAATTAATTTTTTTAAAAATAATATGTAGGATCTCTGCCTTTAATGTGCTGTACACTCTTATTTAATGCTATAACTAGTACTCCAACAGTATTTTTTTTTTCACTTTGTGTTGCTATATGGGGGCAAACTGTTGAAATCGTTACCTAATTTATACTAAACTGATCTTTTGTATATAAAGAGAATTGAAAATGAATTATGATGTGATTGGAAGGGGAGAGGGAGCGGGAAAGGGGAGGGTTGTGGGTGGGAGGGAAGTTTTGGGAGGGGGAAGCCATTGTAACCCATGAGCTGTACTTTGGAAATTTATATTCATTAAATAAAAGTTTAATAAAAAAAAACATAAAAAAAAAAAAACCAAAAGATGACAATGGCAGTAATACAGATTGGGAACTTCATCTTTACTTTCAGAAGGAACTCTTTTTGACTGTCCATAATTATAATAACAGCTTTATTTTGTTTACCAGATATTTAGATATACCTCAAATTCATTGATTCATTCATTCATTCCTTATTCCACTCACCAATGATGTGTTGTTCAAAGCTTTAATAGGCTCCATTGCAGACATGTACTCCTTTCCGGTAGAATTTATTTCAGGAATGTGCAACTTTCAATTAAAATTTGTTTAAGTTTTTCAGAATTTATCTCAGAGTTTATCTCTTCCTGAACTCATTTTGCCAGTGAAAGCAGAATTCACAAGTACAGGCAGTGGATGATCTCTACATTTTGTATCTGCTTTGGGTCCTTCTAGATGTACCACAGAGATTTAGTTCACATCATTCAAAATCATTTGCCAAATACTGCATGTGCTGGACACTGAAACATGGAGCACATGGATGACTCTAGGTCACTGATAAAGGGGAAGGATGAAATAAGAATGTGAGAAGTTTTATTGCAGAAAAAAGACAAGAAGGGCTACCTACACCCTTCCAGACTGGTGTCAATGAGATGATATCTAAGATAGATTTTAAAAGATACTGTGTATTAAGAGCTATGGGTTATTTAAATATGTGATTTTTTCAAAAATTTGAATAATCACCTTGTAACAATGATCAAATTTGGTCTATGTTATGTCATGATTTTAAGAAATCTTATTTCAACCAGATATTTTGGATTTTGAGCCTTCTTGGCATTCTTGACAGGCATTCAAAAAATCAAAGTTTCAAACAATCTGGTCTCTAAAATTTCCAGTAAATCCTGGACTTTGGTTTTTCCAGTTTGGGCCCAACTGAAAAAATCGAAGGACCTATGTCTCTCATCTTATAGAGACACCAACTAATCAGTCTATTTGGAGTATATTAGAAGGACTGTCAAGATGTGATGTGGTACCAGACTTTAAGTTTCTATAATGGAAAATGCTATTAATACAAATGTTTGAGAATTAAAAAGTCTAATGATCTTGTGTTACTAGACATGATAGTTATCTTAATGAGAAAGCCCCAGAGGCTTAAAGGGTTAAATACTTGTAAAATCCTACAGGTGCTTTCAAAAATACTGTGAAGTAAGCAAGTGCCTCTTGTTGGTTGATGAGTTTATAATTTTAAACATGGCGACTTAAAGTCTTTTGTCATCCACAGTTATATATGATCTGCTGCTCATAAAACTAAAGCGTTGTTGGTTCTGTGTTTAGCTGTCCTCCTATAGGTTCCTATGGACTTTTTCCAGCCACTTTTATTGTATTCAGTACTTTGGGATGGCTCTGTAAACAGATGAAGCCAATAATGTATTAACAGTACCAACTGAGAGAAAGTATGGTTAACTGAGGTTACTAAAACCAAAAAGCAATTCAAATCAATTGGCAATCTACAAAAAGAGTTAAAGATTTTAAAAGCTATTATTAAAATGGCTATATTGGTCTACTATGCTATGTTATATGTGTGTACATATTGTATGTCCACATGGGGAAATTTTATTAAGAGTTTTATTTTAAATGGCTGATAGATAAGATTGTCCATAAATTTAAGCTGCTAAAATCAATCAAAGATACATTTTAATTTGTGTGACCTGAATCTGTGTATCATATGTTTTAAACTTGTTGGTAGAGAGAAACTAAAAACATTTTATATGGTTGTGCTTAAGTTTACTGGTTAAACAAACTACTCCATGTTAGATATTTAAGAGGTGTTTTCAAATACATGATTCTTAAAATTTATAGAAGGCATTGGACCTTCTGGTAAATGTTTTCTTAAGTTGTTATCTATTGGTTGAAACGGTTTGCTAAGTATTCATGTGATATTGCTATTGTCAGCGAGCGATCTAGGACTTGCTCCCTCATTTCTCTATTCTAAGCCCAACTTGTTCGTCCATTTCTCTATTCTCCTCAAGGTAGGAAACTAATTCTATTATGAAGGAATCTGTAGGATGCACAATTTAATCTTTAGACCTTATAAAAGAGATGGCTAACATTTTTCTGCAATAGCATAGCCAAAATAAGAACTCAAATAATAATCTCATAGCTAGATTCACTTCGCCATCAGCGAAGTATACAGTAAGTAGAAAAAACCTCCCTTTCAGACCAAAGGGAAAGAAAGTTTTAAAGTGAGAATATAATTTTCCTCATGGGCATTGTCTACCTTGGAAAAACTACTACAGAACATGCCTGTGACTATAGACTTGTAGTTCAGGCCACTGAAGATTAGAGATGGGAAACGGGCACTCCCTTGACTTGCATCCTCTGGTCTGCTTTAACACAAACCAGGAGGAAAAGAAAGCTCGGCATCAGAAGCAATGGGTGGCAGGCCTATTAATGGCTGATCTGTACAGTGATCTGCCCTCAAGGAGACCCAACAGGCCAGTCCACTGCAGTGGCTTTCAATGTGGTAAGCCTGGGCTTCAGCAGAAGTCAGCTTGTGAAGAGCCCTGGCAGCTCTGCCAAGAGTTGGATCACTGGAAATGGACCTGCCCTGGAGTCGAAGGATGCCCAGGTCAGAGCCACAGATCTTATTGGCTCTAAGCTGAAAAGCCCTTCACTCAGCCCAACTTCCAAAGTGACCACTGCAGCTGAGGGGATGGTCAAGTAGGGTCAGCAACATTACAGGCAGAACTGTAAATTTCTTGTTAGAGATGCCACCTGCCTTTACCTGGCCAGCTCTCCTCCCAGGCCAGCCAAGTAATGAAAGTCAAAAGAGTGCCTTCCCCTAGGAGGTTCACACCTCCCTTAGGATATACCCCATGTGAAGAGATAGATAGGTCTGGGCCTCTGAATTTACAAGGCCTAAAGCCCACCAGATTATTATCAAGCCCCTTCTATCAGGTTCTATTTGCCTCTCAATCAGAAAACTTAATTGTAGCTTAGACAGCACCTTTCTTAGCTCCTCTAATAATGACTCTGTCCTTTGTTCTAGGCCCTGTCTAGTGCACTTGGGCCTCATTCCTTTGTAATCATAACCTCTACTCTACCACCAATGGCTCTACTCCCAACTTGTGTGTACTGATGGTCCTCTTCCCCACTTAATGCTGTATAATTGTTCAAACCTGGTAAATGCCACTCTTAGGATCATTGGTTACTATCCTCACTCTGTCTTTTATGACCTTGTCTAAATATGATCAGAGTCGGGGAACTTGGAAGGCTTCCATAGCCTTGGCAACTCATGACGACAGCCTAGGATGGTTACTGGCGCCATAAACTAGAGTGTCAATTTGTTGGGTCAACAACAGGAGCCACTGTGCACTTGCTCCTCAGGTGGGATCTCTGTCCTTAATGTGCTGTACATTGTGATTTAATGCTGTAAGTAGTACTCAAACAGTATGTTTCACTTTGTGTTTCTATGTGGGTGCAAACTGTTGAAATCTTTATACTAAATTGATCTTCTGTATATAAAGAGAATTGAAAGTGATTCTTGATGCAAATGGAAGGGGAGAGGGAGCGGGAGAGGGGAGGGTTGTGGGTGGGAGGGAAGTTATGGGGGGGGGGAAGCCATTGTAATCCATAAGCTGTACACTGGAAATTTATATTCATTAAATAAAAGTTAAAAAAAAAAAAAAAAAAAAAAGATACTGTGAAAAGACAGGCAGAAAAGCAAAAGGGCAAACAGAGAAACTTAACATCAAGGGGAGAAACACTGTTTATTTTATATTGTAATACCAAGTATAAAAGGAGAGAAGTTGAAAAGTGATATGCAAATAGAGAGGTTTACAAAATATGATGAGGGCTTTGCCTGCAGGTTCTGGAAGCTAGGATAAAACATGGTCAGGGTTGGCATTTACATAAAATGTTATAGATTTGAAGGATCAAACTAGAGATAGAAATAATACACATATGTGTATATGAGACCTGATGAGATACAGATGAAGAGTGCCATTTACAAATTATTTAGTAGAAGATGGCCTAAGTGCTTGGGCCCCTGCACCCACAAAGGAGAACTCGAAGAATCTCCAGGCTCCTGGCTTCGTATTGGCGCAGCTCTGGCCATTGGGGTCATCTGGAGAGTGAACCAGCAGATAGAAGACCTTTCTCTCTATCTGCCTCTGCTTCTCTGTGACTCTGCCTTTCAAATAAATAAACAAATCTTAAAAGAATATAAAAACTATTTAGGGTGTGGATGTTAGGCATAGTGGTTAAGTCACTACTTGGGATACCTGCCTCCCACACAGAAGTGCCTAGTTTGAGGTTTGACTCTTCTGTTTCTGATGCAGCTTTCTGATAACACACACTCTGGTAGGAATAGATGATAGCTCAAGTAATTGAGTCTCTGTTACTTACATGGTGCCCTGGATGAATTTCTTGGCTCCTGGATTTGGCCTGGACTAGTCCTGACAACTGTGTGCATTACAGGAGTGAGACAGAGGATGGTAAATATCTCTTTGTTTCTATCTGCCTTTCAAATAAAATAAAAAATAATATTTTTTGAAATTAAAAAGCTACTTAGGGAGCAAAATTAACAGGATTTACTGGATAATGAATACCAGAGAGACTGCTATCCCAGTTATTTTCTTAGGTTGTACAATTAATGGGGCTCAGCAAATAACAGAAGGAATATATTTTGAGTTAGAAGTAAAAAGCTTCAACTTGGAATATCATGTTTGAGGTGCTGGTGGGTCTTCCAACTGAAGATATTCAATAGTACATAGCAGTAAGAATATGGAGTCTTGACAACTGTGATTTATTGTATCATTATACAAGTGGTTGCAAACACAGTGAGAAAGGTTGAAAGTGTTCACACGGGTCATCAAAGAAGGAGGTACCTTTCTCTGAAGGGAGGAGAGAACTTCCACTTTGACTATGACCTTGTCTAAATACGATAAGAGTCAGTGAACTCAAAAGGCTTCCATAGCCTTGGCAACTCATGACTGGAGCCTAGGGAGATTACTGAGGCCATAAACAAGAGTGTCAAATTGTTAAGTCAACAACAGGAGTCACTGTGCACTTACTCCTCATGTAGGATCTCGGTCCTTAATGTGCTGTACATTGTGATTTAATGCTATAACTAGTACTCAAACAGTATTTTTCACTTTGTGTTTCTGTGTGGGTGCAAACTGTTGAAATCCTTACTTAATATATACTAACTTGATCTTCTGTATACAAGAGAAATGAAAATGAATCTCGATGTGAATGGAAGGGGAGAAGGAGCGAGAAAGGGGGGGGGGTTGCGGGTGGGAGGGAAGTTATGGGGGGGGAGCCATTGTAATCCATAAGCTGTACTTTGGAAATTTATATTCATTAAATAAAAGTTTTAAAAAAAAGTGTTCAGAGAGAACAGGTAGACTATATAGTCAATGGCAAGAAGGGGCTTATAGGTGTGTTTCTATATGTTCAAAAACTTTTATAACACTGTCAATGCAAGTATTTCCTCAAAAGATTTACTGAGTACATTGTACATGTCACACATTGAGTTCAAGGTTCCTGAATCTGTAAATATTCTTCTGAACTCTAAGTTCTGTAACACTGATCTATAGACCAGGACTTAGGCAAGAAAAACCCTTAGAGTAATTTTAATGGATTTCAGCTTGGCTTGTTTTTTTATAAGGTTTAGTTGTCTTCTCTGAAGATTCTCTTATTCTTTTCCACTTCCTTTTCCCCAAAAGCAGTAGCTCCTCTTTTCCTGCTTCAATACAAGCCCACACTCATCCAATGAATCTAAAAGATATAGAGTAAGAATCATTCATGATTGGATGGTTACTGTAAGTTCTCCATAATGATTTGGAATGAAAATTTCCTTTCTTCACTTCAATTCCTCTTCCTTAGCAAGGTCTAACTAAAATCGGATTCCTGAAATTTCTCTATTGGTTAGCTATCTGGAATAGGTAAATGAGCCCACAATGAGAAGACAGACCAGAATAAAATGAAGACATTTGAAGAAGTTTCCTGTATGTTAGATGAAATAGCATGTATTAGGAGAATAATGGCTGGAAGCAAGGGAGGAAAAGACAGCATTTGAGACTGGAAATAAAGATTCATTATGTGAGAGAGATTGAGGTTAAGATTGAATAAATGGGGGCCAGCATTGTGGCATGGCAGGTAAGGCCACTGTCTGCAATGCCAGCATCCTATAATGGTGCCAATTCAAGTCCCAGCTTCTCCACTTCTGATCCAGCTCCCTGCTAATGTTACTGGGAAAGCAGCAGAGGATGGGCCAAGTCTTTGGGTCCCCACACCCATGTAGGAGACCAGGAAGAAGCTCCTGGCTCCTGGCATCAGCATGGCTTAGTTCTGAACATTGTGGCCATTTGGGGAGTGAACCAGTGCATGGAAGATCTCTCTCTCTCTCTCTTTCTCTCTCTCTCTTTCTCTCTTTGAGTGTAACTCTGCCTTTCAAATAAACTAATAAATCTTTAAAAAAATTGATGAGCAGTAGAATGGTCAAAATTCATGAGAATTTCATCATTAGAATGCAGAAAACAAAAAAGAAGCTATAGTAATCACTTGTCCTTGACATGAGCACTAATGAGACATGATATCAGAGCTTGTGATGAACAGAAATTTTTACCTGGAAGTTGTCAGTAAACAGTAGTTATTAAAAAAAGGTTAAAACAGAGAAGAGTAACCAGATGGCATGAATCTTAATGGATTCCCATGTGTGAAGATACAGAATATGTCTGGAAGCAGCATTGAGAGACCTGTGAAACATCTGAAGGAATAAGTAACCCTACTTGAAAGGCCTACAGGGATTTCCTTAAGAGGGGGTCAAAATTAAGTTTGAAAATATCCAGTAAATGGAGTGCTTAATGAAGTTGAAGACAAATGTGGGTTTATCGTCCAATACAGACTATACAGAGGCCCTGTAAGTGGTTTGGACATGAAAGGTTCAATGGATAAAATAAATAACAGTGGGCCAGCACTGTGGTGTAGTGGGTAAAGCCGCCGCCTGCAGTGCCAGCATCCTGTATGGGTGTCGGTTCTAGTCCCGGCTGCTCCACTTCCTATCTAGCTCTCTGCTATGGCCTGGGAAAGCAGTATAAGATGGCCCAAGCCCTTGGGCCCCTGCACCTGCGTGGCAGACCCGGAAGAAGCTCCTGGCTCCTGGCTCCTGGCTTCGGATTGGCATAGCTCCAGCCGTTGCGGCCAATTGGAGAGTAAACCAGCGGATGGAAGACCTCTCTCTCTCTCTGCCTCTCCTTATCTCTCTGTGTAACTCTGACTTTCAAGTAAAATAAATAAATCTTAAAAAAAAAACCACAAATAACAGGATGTGTAAGTGGATTTCCCAGCATGATAGTATGTCTGAGATGCTGGGAAGATTTCATGATGGTTCTTCTCCCACCTCACCTGATGCAAAGAAGCAAAGGTTTTGCAACCTGTGTGAGTAAGGAGGCACTGTGCTATTGTGTGCAGCACAGACACATATTTAGAGGGATTCTTATAGCTACTGTAGACTGTGAGAACATACTTGGCTAAAGACGAATGGGAGTGGTGAAATAAAATAGAAGGACCCCAGGAATATCAATGGTGGAGAGAAAAAAGGGACAGCAAATGAAAAAAGCTAAAGATACCAGAGGCACATCGCCCTTACTTCACAACTTTGTCAAGGGCTTTTTCTTTCCATTTAGTAAAATTGTCCTGGGAATATTTTTCTTCCATCAACTTCTCTCTCACCTTGACTGTTAGCATGTGAAATGATTTAGACCACTTGACAAAGGGTGATAAAGACAGTAGAGGGGGTGAAATTTCAGTTTTCTGAAAGTAAAAGAAGAAATATGAGATAACCAATTTTACCATGATGAGGATCTGAATAAGTTTGTGTTCTCCCCAAATGCCTGTGCTGAAATCCTCACCTTCAGCATGATGGTATTGGGAGGTGAGGCCATGAGGGCAGATCTCTCAAGAATGGGGTTTTTCAAAAAGAGACCTCAGAGAAAACTCTCACTCATTCACCAGGTGAGCATGAGATAACACCAATGAAGCAGAATGTGGGCCCTCACCAGGCACAGATGCACTGGCTTCCAAAACTGTGAGAAATAAGTGTTTGGTATTTATAAGTCACTTAGGTTCTATTATTATTGCTAAAGCAGCCTGAGCAGATTGGAACAGGAAGCGAGTGTATAGAGTAGGAGGGAAATGATTGGCAAGCAATGAGATGCTAAAGCCAAGGTCACATAGCAAATATTCATTTCCTGTAGAATCATCCTAATTTTGGGTCTTGGCAGTCATAAATTACAGAGAAAAATGATGGTACAATATATAATTGAATAGCATTTATAACATCAGAGGAGAGCTTCTCCTATACCATTTAATTCTCCCCATAAACTCAGAAATGTAATTGTTATCTGCACCCCTTAGATAAGAAACTTGTGGTTCCCAAAACTTCACAATCTGGCCAAGATTCCATAGTGAGCATGTCACAGAAGTGGGACTAGATCCAGGTGTTCTACCTCTAATTCTCATGCTATTTGTTAACATTTTACCGTTTTCTTCATTTTACAATGAAAAAATTCCCCATACATGTAAAGTCTGATAACACATTTGAGAGGTCAAAATGTTATTCATGAAGGCTGTAGTATATACTTATGGAGCTAGACATTGAGCACAATAGAAACTTTTTTAAAGGTAAAATTTGACTACAAAAGACCAGTTGGAATAAATCATCCTCTGGGCCCTGTTCTAACATGCAAACAAATTGCCACTATTTTGGCTGGAGTTTACCTATAGAGGAATATAGCAAAAATCTGAAGGCTATAAATAGGCATCGTTGAGAAAAGGTGACAATGTGTCAATGTGTGTGACATACAGTGTGTTATGAAAAGACAGACAGGGATGGGGTAGTGGAAAATTTAAGCAACCCCAAAGTGTTGCCAAAACAGCTGAAGGAAATCCGAAACCAACCTTTCAAGTCAAAGCAATTGAGGAAAAATCTAGATTGCAGATAAAAGTCATTATGGATTTTCCAAAGTTAAGAATTTTACTATTAGAAAGTGATACTGCAAAGTAATTTCCTACTTCAATCTCATCTCTCAATCTATTATGTTTCTAACAATAAATAAATACATTGGAATAGTTTACCAAGTAATCTGGCAGATCTTGTGCTCTTCAAACAGAGAAGATACTTTCGCACAGACTTGAAATGTTAATTTAATTTATTCAAAGAGTTCAGATTCAAAGTTAAGCATGATAAATCATCCCATAAAAAATGTCATAAATGAGCATAAGTTGTGAAAGTATTTAAGAAACTGCCAGAGAACATATTACACTGTGCTCTACAAAAAAGGGAGGAGGGTAGAAGTTGGCTGGTGGGAAAAAATGCAAATATGCACTTAAGATGTAAAGAATCAGCTCTATTAATCCAGTAATTCTATTCATAGGAATCTATTCTAAGGCAGTAATTCCACAGAAGTGCAAAAGTTTTTTTTTTTCCCCCCACAAAGATATTTTCCTTCAGTGTTACAGAAAACAGCAAAAACCAAACAAAACAAGAACAAACAAAACACTAGAGAATAGTTTAGTAAATTACAGCATAGCAATATTATGGAAATGTGTGAAATGTTGTATTGAGTAAAGCCTTTCATTTAGCTTTCAGAGAATTCCCAAAGGATGCATTTTAATCTCACTTATGATAAAAACTTGTTTTCAGATATGAATCATCTTAAGTCATTGCCTTTTCATTGTGTACTTTCCTTCAGAGTTGCTGTTTGTCTCACAATCAATAAAAACCCAGGAAGACAGAGATTTAAAAACCCATCCTAAGGTGCTTTATAAACTTACACAACATCCTCAACAGGAAAGACTTTTCATGGGAGGAACAAGAGTTGACTAGAGGGAGATTTTTCATAGGAGAACAGGATCAGCCTGAAGGATCATTTCAGCAAAGCATCAATTAAATGTTGTTGGATTCTAGCTTAGGACTATGGAATTTTCAGATAAATAGTTTATTTTTATAAAGGCAGATGAGTAGTTTTCCAACAGTGATTTTTTTCCTTATATTTTTGTATATGAACAATTAGAAAAGCTTTGGAGGGAGATGAACCTGGATAATAACCACTACAAGAGTAAGAAAGTATCAGACACCATTCTAGGTACCTGAATTGACAATTTAATCATTGAATAACCTTATTAACTAGGTACTATCCCTGTTTCTACAAATGAGAGAGAAGTATGACACAGGGAAGGAGATTCAGTAATTTGCCCAAGGTCATCTGACCGATCAACTATGCTGCATATTGTTGCTCACTCAAATACTGGCTACAGATGTTACCTGTGACATTTATTGGGTATAGTTCTGTCTTTAAATGGCCCAAGGGACATAAGCAACTGTGCTGTATTTATAACCTTTTCATTTTTCTTGTGACATCTTCGGCTTGAGCCTGGACTCAGCTCTTGAATGAACACTTTTTATCCTATTGCATATGAAACCCAATCCTTCACTGGTACTAACCTTACTTACAATATGCACTAACAACTAGATTTTCTGTCTGGGGACTGAGCTCAAACTTCAGAAATTCTCTATGGATCCAGCCTTGCTCTGAAGTTGATGGAGAATGAGCTCTTTATCCATAGCTGCTCCTTGGAAGGTCCTGCTCCTATATTTATATACATATTTGTGATCTTTTAAAAATAGGGCACCTGGAATTTTATGAACTTTACATCTCATAAAAGCTGATATATAATGGAATACTATTCAACCATAAAGGAGGTTAGAATTCTGTCATTTGGGCCTACATGGATGAACATGAAGGATATGTTAAGTGAAATAAACCAGCACAGAAAGACAAATACTGCAAGATCTCATTCATATGCAGAATATAAAAAGTTGATGTCATAGAAGTAGAGAGTACAATATCAGTTACCTGGAACTGGGGGTGGAAAAGGATGGAGGAAGGAATGGAGAGAAGATGGTTAATAGGAATAGCTGGACAGGAGTAACCTCTAACATACTGTAGGACAGAAGGAAAACTATGGTTGACAACAATTAACTGCATATTTCAAAATAACTAATAGGATTTTGAATGCTCCCAAAGAGATGATAAACATGTGAAGTGATGGATATGTCAGTTACCCTGATAATTGCAAGTTGTACATAAATATTGAAATATCACAATGCATCCCATAAATTCATACAATTTAAGCAAATCTGCATTTCTCACTTCTTCTCAGAGTTAGCCTCTCACCCTATCAGGGAATCATAAACTAGTTGTGTGATATTATTAGAGTTGTTTGTATCTTCTGAGTGATAGTTTCCCAGTTGCAAAATGGAAATGTTGAGGATCAGGTGATATAATTCATTCAAAATGTGTCATTTTAATAAGTGCCTAACAATGTTACTTCCAGACCTCTCATCTATTTTCTTCACTTAGAACTTCTGTAACAGCAGGATTTCCAGGGCGGTTCTGAAACAAAATATTTTGTCTTGTTTTCTCCACGTGTCCCCTAGTACTTAAGAAACTATGAATCTTCATATGGTGTGATATGACTGTTATAATCTCCATTTAATCTTGCAGGTTAGTGAATGAGTGATTTTAACCTCCATTTAGACATAACTCACATAATCTGTTTGCTTGCATGTATTCTAATTTAGGCTGCTGTTATTCACACTGGACTTGAAAAAGAAATGAGGACAGATGATGCTCTTTTGTTTAATTTATCTCAGTCCATCTTTCCTATTAAGCTCCAGTGGAGACAAATTATCTCTTTTTCATAACATTTATACAAATTATGATTAGATGTCAGTTTGTTTACTTGTTTTTTAACCTGTTTTTCCCAATAAACTGTAAACTTCACAGGGACAAGGGCATATATGATTTTCTAAGTACCTACTTAGGGCTTGGTATATAGCAGCAGGTCAACAAATGCTTTTATTGTGCAAACACAGCTGTGAAAATAATATAAGCAAGATGATTTATCAACTGTGAAAATGGTGAAAGCAAGACAGCCAATCAGAGGTGAGGCGGTGCTACTTATCCAAACCAACTCCACCTAACTTGGCCTTCCCTTTCTTGTACACACAGTTCATTCACCAGCAGTTCTCATTCATCTCATCAAAGCTGTTCAGTTTGCGACCTCCTTTCTTCTGGTTCTCTTCCTTCACTTAGTTGCCTCTTAAATCCCTCCCGACCTATCTACACAGGTAAAAGCTGTCCTTGTGTTTCACTCCCCTTGGTTCCCATCTCTCTCTGGTTTTAATATTACTTGATTTTGACAGGAACAAGGAGGTGAAAGAGGGGGCAGGAAGGAGAGATTGTCGTGTTCTTGGGCTCTACATGTATATGAGACATGAGCAGTGAGGGAGGTGAGGCATGCTTAGAGGGACAGTTGGAATTAAAAAGCATGAAAATATCTCCACAGTGGGTGCAGCAGTCCTAAATCCTGCAAACTGTGCTCTTACATGAGCTTCAGAAGAATCATCTGTCTCCACTCCACAGTGCTGGAAGGAGGGGACTAAAAGCACATGTTTATGACTTGGAGCTGCCTTCCCATTGCCATCTATTCTTCACAATGTTTTAAGCGTATCATTTCAGTAAAAGGAAGTGTATTTCCACTGGTTTCAGGATGCTTTATGATTCATTCTAATCTCACATAATCACAGCAGTTGGATTTACTAATTTTGCCATTTCTAAGCAACTTTCTACATTTCTTTTTTTAAAGTTTTTTTATTTGAGAGGTAGAGTTACAGAGAGAGAGAGAGAGAGAGGGAGAGAAAGAGAGAGAGGTCTTCGATCCACTGGTTCACTCCCCAAATGGCTGCGATGGCCAGAGCTGGGTTGATCTGAAGCCAGGAGCCAGGAATTTCTTCTGGGTCTCCCATATAAGTGCAGGGGCCCAAACACTTAGGCCATCTTCAGTGCTTTTCCAGGTCATATCAGAAAACTGCATCAGAAGAGGAGCAGCCAGGACATGAACCAGTGCCCATGTGGGATGCTGGCACTGCAGGCGGAGGCCTAGACCACCATGCCACAGTGCTGGCCCCAACATTCCTCATTTCTAAACATCCATTGCAATAAATGAAAGTGAGTTTGTTTTATTTTCATATTGGGAAATACCCTGAGAAAAAGTTACTGCTGTTTCTGAAGAACTTAGTATGTACCAAGAAGAGGCAACAAAGATTTGTTTGGTGATCTAGAAATACAAGGGTTTACTGTGACAGAGTGTTGTAGGCTAATATGCAGTTATATAGAATCACATACATATACATATATATCCACACACATTTTTATAAACACACAATCATATACATATCCCTAATCATCATATATATGTGTATACATATAAACACATAATAGTTCTTCCAAAAGTCTTAAACACATTGGGCTTTACATAGCTTGAGATGGGCAACTTATTGTGATAAATGACTGTACTGGCTTTGAAGTTAATTAACATGGGTTTGGTTCACAGAAATACCACTTACTAGCTGCATGATTTTGAGTAACTTATATAATGTTTCTTAAATCTCCCTTTTGATCATTGGGAGAAATAGTACTTAACTCAAAAGATTGATGTTTTACATAGATTTTAGCATTTGATTTCACAAAGACAATATGATGTAGGCACATTAACATCCCTATTTTGCAGACAAAGAAACGGAAGCAAAGAGTGGTTAGGTAACTTGCTCAAAGCCACAAAGTTAGATGGGGCAAAACCAGAACACATATTGTGTATGTTGAACTCTAAAGTATATATACTTTAGAAAACCAGATCAAAGAAAATAACCAAAATCACCAAAGAGATGAGTAACAGGGAAAGAAAATTAAAAAATCAAGGCAAAGCCAAAGAGGGATGGCAAGGAGGAAGAGCAAGTGCACAGGCAGACTCTCTGCTAGTTTTTCATATACAAACTTGGATATCTCCTGAATCCTGCATGGGGTACTGATATTATTTAAGAGAACAGTAGTTCACATAGCTGATAAGTTTGATTTAGAATTCAAATTGAGGTCCATTTGATGGTCAATAACACACACTGTGCATCTTTTAGATAGCTGGCCTAATGGTTGGTTGTGTAGTTTACATCAAGATAATTTATTTCATAGCCTATGAACTCAAGGAACTTCAAATCTAATTGAGATGATACACACAGCAGCCACTGACCAACAATTCGGGAACACTGAATTTGTGGTAAAGATAACAACACCTACATGAGGCTAGGATGTAAAGATCAAACTCCTAGAGCTATGGTGGAAAATGTCATGGAGGAACCCGAACACACTCTGGCCTGAGAAGCAGAAGCTTGGCGCATGGTGCACAGCTACTATTTGTTAAATGTGTAAGAGATAAGAAGATTTACTTAAGTAAGAAGATAGGATGACCTTTTCACTTTGTTACCTTTCTTCCTCACACAGGGCCTAGCAGAAATGAAGGTCTTAGCTTCCTCCTTCATACCTAGAAAGAAAGTGAGATAGTGTAAACACAAACTGCAGTGAGCTCACTGCCTGAATTGTGACACATTCACCACAAATAAGATACTGTGACCGGGCCAGTGCTGTGGTGTAGTGGGTAAAGCTGCTGCCTGCAATGCCGGCATCCCATATGGGTGCTGGTTGGAGTCCTGGCTGCTCCACTTCCAATCCAGCTCTCTGCTATGGGATGGAAAACCAATATAAGATGGCCCAAGTACTTGGGCCCCTGCACCCACGTGGGAGACCCAGAAGAAGCTCCTGACTCCTGGCTTCAGATTAGCATGGTTGGCCATTGCAGCCTACTGGGTAGTGAACCAGCGGATGGAAGACCTCTCTGTCTCTCTCTGTCTTTCCTTATTTCTCTGTGTAACTCTGACTTTCAAATAAATATATTTTAAAAAAAATACTGTGAACCTCTCAAGTCAGGGATCACATATGTACCCAGTGTCCTCGATAGTGTCTAGATCCTGATAGGCCTCCATGTATAGCTGCTGAATTAAAGATTAGAAGAATGAGAAAGAAGGGTGGATTATGTCAAGAGAGAGCTTGAGAAATCAAAGAGAAAAAAAGCACCAGGACAGGATCATGGCATCATGTTACACTTTCTTTGAAGCCTCTCCTCAATTACTTTTTGTTTGTTAGTTTGTTTCCTTGGTGTACCTGCAGTGTCCCTTATAAAAATGTTAAGTACTCACAACTCTTTACTGACATTATTTGTTTACATCTGTGGCTCTACTACAAGGAGAGGAGTAATTTGAAGAAAGGGTGATGTTTTAATCATTTTTCATCTCTAGTCCCTCCAAAATATCTTGTAGCCCATAGCAGATAACATGATAGCTAATAGGTCCTCAGTAACTCATATGTATTTCTTATTACTTTTGGGTAATAATATTCATTGAAGAGAGAACCTTGCTTTCGGTGATTGACTTCTACACAACTCTTCTTTTTTAGTCCACTTGTTTTAATGTCTAGGATATAACTTATGTCTTTCTACATTGTGTTACTAACCTCCATCAATTCACCTAAGTTTATCTTCTATGTCAGACTCCAGAAATGTGTGTGTTGCCCCCATGTGTCTCCTTTAGAGAAACGCTCCTTTATCCTCTGCTTTGGTATTTGAACCCCATCCTGTGTGGCTCTGCTGCCCTCTAGGGGGGAGGCTTGGTCATCACACACTTCTCAGGACCCAGGCAGGTCTGCATTTAGCAAACCAGTCCTGGTGAAGTCTCAGCTCAAGGCTCATGGCAGTGCTGCTGAGCCCCAGTGCTCCTCCTTTGTCTGCTCCTACAGTGCTCAGTTTAGCACTTGAGACTATGTAGCATAGTTGGTTTAGGAACATAAAATCTGGACATGAGCAAGCAAGTAGGCAGTCAAGAACTGAAACTCATCACAGGTAGAGACTTGGAGGAAGCTACTATGGGCTTGCAGTGCTCTTGGTACTGAGGATCGTTTGGTGTAAGGGAACCACCTGCATGTTGGCAGTTTTCACATCACATTAACATTCATGCAATGGAACCCAGTAACCAACTGAAGAGAGTGTTCTACCTGAGTAATGAACACTGGTTTCCATCTTTGCTGAGGCATTTAGGAGACAAGAGATGGGGCTTGAAATGTTTTTTTGCTAAATCCCCAGCTTACATCTGGTTGCCTAGCCAATGATGACTTTAAACTATAATTTGATTTCTCTATTAAAGGAACTATTGCCCACTCTTTCATATTATTTTAAATACTTTTTTCAACAAAAATTTTTAACTCACACAAGTTGTACATACTTTTAGGATATCATGCGATGTATTGATACATAATGTTATACATAAATCAGGGTAAATGTATCTATCTCCTTAAATGTTTATCATATTTTTCATGGTAAAACATTCAAAATCTTTTTTAAAGAAAAATGTGCAGCACATTATAATGCTCTATAGCTATCCTACTGTGCGCTGTTTCATTTCTGAAACATTCTTTATCTCTTTCATGGTATCACTGATGTCAGGAGACTCATGTGATAATACTACTCAACAATTCCCTTAGCTCAGACTTTCTTTTGTTGACCTACTCTCTGTTATGTTCTTGATTCTCCCAAACTGCACTTCAAATCCCACACTATTCTAGCATTGAGGACAGCTTTCCTAGCTGGTTCTTGGATTTGCCCACTTAGATGTGTTTTAGAAATCTTAAATTTAACAATAGCAAAAAAGCATTTTTTTTCCCAACATGTACTGTTTTACCTTACTACTCTGAATCCGGATTGATTTCTCAGTCTCATCGTCATCAAATGTACATGGCTCCCTCTACTCCACTCTTTACATGGGCACCTCAAAAAGTTCATGGAAAAATGTAACTAAAAATAAATTCATTTGGGAGCAAAGCAGTTTTGATGCCCACCCCTAGTTTTTTCAAGATGTATATTTTCCATGAACTTTGTAAAGACATCTCATGATATGGTCTGCTCTCTGCTTCACTGAGGTCACAGGGAATAATATTAACATGCTGAAACTTAATTCCTGATTTTACCCTTTAAATATGTCTTCCCAAAGATCAAATTTCACAGCTCCAAGTGTTCCCACTTACACAGATGACAAGCCTAGGACTCACAATTTTTTTTCTCTCCTTTGTATACAACATTCAATCAATCATTAAGTCCTAGCATGTACCTTCTACTTGAAATCTTTGTAATTTCTCTCTGCCCAGAGTGGACAACTAATCTACACCTGCCCTCCTCTTTGTCTCCCCACTATTCCTGCTAATAATTGAGATGAGAAGGATCTCTTTATCTTTTCAATCTTATCATGTACTTCACTCAAACCTTCTTAGACTTCTTATCTTTTTCATCCCATAATACAGAATATGTACCTCACCCATTTGATCCACAAATACTAGCCAACATTTGTATCTTGCCAACCACCTTTGACCTTTTACTCATCCTCCTAAAGTGAAAACCTCGTCCTGGCTCCTACCTCCAGATCACTTGAATTGCCTGGAATACTTACTTTCTATAGCCCAGATTTCTTTGTGTCATATTTTTTCACTTCACTCTTCTCTCTTTTCAATTCATTCAGAGAGACTCTTCATGATAACATTACTTAAATGTCTAAAATTATTTAAAACTACTCAAAATCCACTACATCTAATACCCCATTTTGCTTCATTTTTCTTTATGGCAATTGATATTATGTGTGTTTTTTAGATTTTCTTGTCATTCTCCCTGCTGTAGTTGAAGTTTGTGATGGGTAAGATTTTGCTTTGTTAATCACTTTGTCCTCAAAGTTTAGGACAATCTCTGTCATATAGTACATTCTCAATGACTAATCACTTGGTGAACTGGTGAACAAAGTCATGGTAATAAAATATAGTACAAGTGCTCCAGAACTGTTCTCTGTTACAATGATTTTTTGCTTTATATTTAATTGGAACACACACACACACACAGTCTATATCTATATACAGCGATATGGATAATTTCGGTCAATGGAGCTTTCTTCTTTTAGGCAGTTGTTCCTGTAAAAGTTTTGTGGCATACAGAACTGAGAGAATGCTTTTATATGTACTACAGAAAATTCAGAGAAGGAATTTCAAATGCATAAAGAAATGCTACGTGTTTGCAAAAATATACATGTTTATGGATACTGTGCAGTGTATTTATGTTCAGAAATAATACAAAGTACCCCACAGATATGTACAATTTTGATGTGTCAGTTAAAAATAAAGGTAAAAAGTAAAGACATAGTAAGGACATCATCCACATAATAATTTGAAGACTGTCATATATGTGTGTATATGTATTCATTATATGTATTAAAAGTATGGGCAAATGACTGAGAAAAGGATAGAATGCAGTTTGGCAAAAAAAAAAAAAACTAGAACAAAAGATATTCTTATCTTCCCCTTTTTCCTTCCATTTTTGCTAAAGGAATGGAATGAAAGAAGAGAAAGAGAATTCACAGAACTATGACTGAGACATGTTTTTTGCTCACATGAAATGCTACTTTCTGAAAGAGTTACAAATTACAGGCCCAATAAGTGGAACAGCTAGGCCACTTCCAAGCAGGGCTCATGCTAATAAAAAGAATATTTCTTGAAATGGAATTTTTAAAAATCTACTTAGTATACCTCACCACCAAGAGAATTTATTTCAATTAATAAAAGCACCTTAATCAAATTCAAGTAGTTACAAACGAGACTACTAAAATCACATGCAAATTAAAATTCACTGTAATCACAGCATTCAAGTATATCAATTCATTAAATAAAGAAAATGTTTTAGATGCAATTCATCAGAATCATCAGACATAGTCTTATAGCTCCACAAACGTACTTCAATTATTGTAGAGTCAAACCATTTGATTAATCATTTAAAAAGATTTCTCTACCCAAAATAAAGCACCTTAAGTACATTATTCATTAAACAATAAACCACCAAATATAAATACTGTTAGAATTTACTTTCCACTTGTCCAGTTAGTTATATAAATATATTTAAATACTTTATTACCAGGCAGTGGTAAATGAGACTTGAAAAGTTGACTTATTCTCTTGGAAGTGAACTACTATTCAGTGCTGATCCCCATTAAGAGAGGTGCTATGTCTTCACCAGAGACTAGATAAGTGAATCTTTGCTGGTCCCTCAACATATATTTATCAGAAAACTTGCTAAAAACAGGGACTGCTTTAGTTGCTGTTGATGGAGAGATAGAAGAAAATGTCTAAAAGAAACTACAGCATAACAGGGAGACAAAATACACAAAACAACACAATAATTCAACATGAGATCTAAAAGAGGATATCCAGGAAATCTATGGAAATACAGCTTATAAAAGAATGATAGAGGGATTGAATTAAGATGACAAAATAGGGAGGGAACTTACTGCTCTAGTCTAGAAGATTTTTTTTTTTTTTTTTTTTGGACAGGCAGAGTGGACAGTGAGAGAGAGAGACAGAGAGAAAGTTCTTCCTTTTTGTTGTTGGTTAACCCTCCAGTGCTGCGGACTTGGGCCATCCTCCACTGCCTTCCCGGGCCACAGGAGAGAGCTGGCCTGGAAGAGGGGCAACCAGGACAGAATCTGGTGCCCTGACCGGGACTAGAACCTGGTGTGCCGGCGCCTCAAGGCGGAGGATTAGCCCATTGAGAAGATAGTTTTTTAAAAAGTGGAGAGAGTACAGTCTCAGGGAAGAGTTAGAGGAAAAACAGCAGAGGAAACTCCACATAAATTAGAGGGACATTCTGGACCTACATGAAAGGTGTGGACAGGTACAATTCTGGACCCCAGCAGCTGAGAATTTAGCCCAGTTGTGGAGTGAGGTGAAATCAGTCTGCAGCAGCCCAAACCATTGGTGATAAAGCTATAGGAACAGCCTGGAGTAGGCCAGGCTTGGAGTCCTTTGGAGGACAGTGTACCTTCCAAATTAGAGGAGAAAAATAAGAGAGGGGGCTCACTTCTCTATCCTCTATCACCCTGAAACCAGCATCCTGTAACAAGCCAATAGTGGGCAGGAGCCATTTGGAACATACATAACAGCTTGTGTCTCCATGCCCAGCAGCCAGCCCAGTGGAGATGCCTAAGTCTGGCAGAGAGAACTGACAGGGGGCTGGGTACTCTTGACTGTGGGAGGCTTGTTTGCTGGACTGTGAAAACACTGTGGCTGTGTGGGAAGGTCAGGATATGGCTGGGACTTTGGGCAGTTGCTGAGGGAGGCTCCACCTGCTCTGAGCTCCCTGATTCCCTGGTGAGGGTCATTGCTACAGAATCTGTGCTTACACTGAGGGCTGCATAGATCTTTTGTGTGGTTCTTATGTCAGTGAAGATGAATGTTATACCTACTGGGGCTAGCTCTGAGGCACTGGTCTCCTCTGAGGAGAAGAAGTGAGCTGAGAGTATGCCAACAGAGCTGAACAAACCTCCCCTCTGATAAAAAAAATTAAAAAGAGAAGAGATTTTCCATGCTCAAACTGGGTGTCACCTTGGACATTCCCTTCACCGGGGCACTGAACAGAGCTCCCTGGCCACATCCACTGCATGCCTCTAGGTATTCACTGAAAAAGTAGACACTCCACTAATCACAGAAGAATAGTCCAAAGATTAAAGCCATCACAGGGGAAAAAAAAAACAAAGAATAAACTAATGAGTATCTAAACAAATGCTGAAAAATAAACACAGCAATTCAAGAAACAAGAATAAAGAAGGAATCATGACACCCCAAAAAGAACACAACACTGCAATACTAGAATGTAAATATGAAGAGACTGAAAAATGCCAGAACCTCAATTCAAAAATTTGATTACTGTAGGACTACTTAGAAGTAATCAGAAACAATGTATGAACTAACAAAATCCACACATGACATGAAAGAAAATTTCTTCCACGAAATTGAGATCTTAAAGAGAAATCAAAATGAAATCTTGAAAATAAAGAATTCAATGGAACAAATAAAAATGCAGTGGAAAGCCATAACAACAGAATCAGTGAAGCAGAAGAAAGAATACCTGACTTTGAAGACAAATCACAGGAAATTTTACAGTCAGATCAAAAAACAAGAAGAAATTAGAAAACTAAAAAACACTGTTGGAGAGCTACAGCATACTATTAAATGATACAACATATGGGTCTTAGGAGTTCCTGAAGGCGTGAGAAGAGAGAAAGGATTATAAGGCCTTTTTAGGCCAATGCTTACAGAAAACTTCCCTAATTTGGAGAAAGTAAGGGACATCCAAGTACAGGAAGCACATAGAGCTCCTAATAGACATGACCAGAAAAGATCTTCACCATGACACACTGTAGTCAAAACTCTCCACAGTAAAACATAAAGAAAAGATTTTAAAATGTGCATAAGAGAAATGCCAGATTACTTTCAGAGGATCTCCAATTAGACTCGCAGCAGATTTCTCATCAAAAACCTCATACACTAGGAGAGAATGGTAAAATATATTCCAAGTCTTAAGAGAAAAAAAAAAACCTGTCAACCCAGAATACTATACCCTTCAAAGCTCTCATTTTTGAATGAGGTAGAAATAATTACCTTCCATAAGAAACAGAAATTGAAAGAATTTGTCACCACCTTTCCAGTCTTACAAAAGATGCTTAAGGATGCGCTACACACAGAAAGACAGAAATGTGATAATCACTACAAAAGAAGGTGAAGGTAGAAAATCTCCCAGTAAAAGAACAAAGGAAATCCAAAGTAAAAAATAGGAATACTTATGGGAAAATGGCAGGGCAAAGTCAGTACTTATCAATAGTCACCTTGAATGTAAATGACCTCAAGCCTCCAGTTAAAAGACAAAGACTAGCTGAATGGATTAAAAAAAAATCTATTTGCTGCCCACAAGAAACACATCTCACCAACAAAGATAGACGCAGACTGAAAGTGAAATGATGGAAAGAGATATTCCATGCTAACAGAAACCAAAAAAAGAGCTCATGTAGCTATCCTAATATCAGACAAAATAGACTTTAACACAAAAACTATTAAAAGAGACAAAGAGAGACACTATATAATGATTAAAGGATTAATTCAACAAAAAAGATGTATTATAAATGTGTATGTGCTTAATAGAGGGCACATGGCTATTTAAAAGAAGTGTAAATGGATCTAAGGGGAGACATAGACTCAAACACAATAGTAATGGGGCACTTCAATATGCCACTTTCAGCAATAGACAGATCAACTACACAGAAAATCAGGAAGGAAACAACAGAGTTGACATTATAGACCAAATGAACCCAACAGATATCTACAGAACTTTCTATTCTACATCCACAGAATACACATTCTGTATGGAACTTTCTCTAGGATTGACCACATGTTAGGCCATAAAGCAAGTCTCAGCAAATTCAAAACAATCAGAATCATACCACAATGGAATGTAGCTGGAAATCAACAGCTCTAGAATCTCTAGAACATATGCAAACACATGGAGGACTCCTAAATGAACAGTGGGTCATGAATAAATCAAAAGAGAAATAAAAAAATTTCTGGAAACAAATGAAGACAACAATACAACATATTAAAAACTTATTGGATGCAGCAAAAGCAGTGTTAAGAGGAAAGTTTATAGCAATTGGTGCCTACATTAAGAAATTTGAAAGACACCAAATAAATGAGCTATCAATGCATCTCAAGGACCTGGAAAAACAACAGAAAACCAAACCTAAAACTATTAGGAGAAAAGAAGTAAAATTAAAATTAGAGAAGAAATGAACAATATTAAAACAAAAAAATACAAATGATCAGCAAAATGTAGAGCTAATTATTTGAAAAAATAAAAATAGTTGACACACCATTGGACCAACTAACCAAAAAAGGAGGGAGAAGACCCAAATTAATAAAATTAAAGATGAAAAAGAAATGTAACAATAGACATCATAGAAATAAAAAGTGCTGTATGCCAACAAAATGGGAAACCTAGAAGAAATGGATAGATTCCTGAACACATAAAATCTGTCTAAATTGAGCCAAGAAAACACAGAAAACCTAAACAGACCCAAAACCAAGACAGAAATTGAATCAGTAATAAAAACCCTCTCAACAAAGAAAAGCCCAGGACCAGATAGCTTCACTGCTGAATTCTATCAGACATTTAAAGAAGAACTAACTCCAATTATTCTCAAGTTATTCAAAACAATTGAAAGAGAGGTAAGCCTCTCAAATTCTTTCTGTGAAGCCAGTATCACCTTAATTCCTAAACTTGAAAAATATGCAACAGAGAAAGAGAATTATAGACCAATTTCCCTGATGAACATAGACACAAAAATCCTCAACAAAATTCAAGCCAATAGAATCCAACAACACATCAAAAAGATCATAAACCCAGATTAAGGGGGATTTATCCCTGCAGGGATGGTTCAACATTTGTAAATCAATCCATGTGATACATCACATTAACAAACTGAAGAACAAAAACTATATGATTATCTCAATATATGCAGAGAAAACATTTGATTAAATACAACACCCTTTCATGATGAAAACTCTAAGCAAAATTGGTTTTAGAAGGAACATTCATCAAAACAATCAAGGCAATTTATGACAAACTCACAGCCAGCATCCCATTGAATGGGGAAAAGTTGTAAGAATTCCCACTGAGATCCAGAACCAGACAATAATGCCCAGTCTTACCACTGCTTTTCAATATAGTCCTGAGTTTTAGCCAAAGATGTTAGGCAAGAAAAAGAAATCAAAGAGATACAAATTGGAAAGGAGGAAGTCAAACTATCCCTTTTTCAGATGTCATTATTCTATACATTGGGGTTCCAAAAGACTACACTAAGAAACTATTGGAACTCATAGAAGAGTTTTGTAAAGTGGCAGGATATAAAATTAACATACAAAAATCAATAGCCTTTCTATACACAGACAATGTCACAGCTGAGAAAAAACTTCTAAAATCAATCCTATTTACAATAGCTACAAAAAATTAAAAACTTTGGAATAAATTTAACCAAGGGTGTCAAAGATCTCTATGATAAAAATCATAAAACATTAAAGAAAGTCTTAGAAGACACAAAAAAATGGAAAAATCTTCCATTCTCATTGATTGGCAGAATCAATATCATCAAAATGTCTATAGTGGGGGCCGGCACTGTGGCTCACTTGGTTAATCCTCCACCTGCGGTGCCAGCATCCCATGTGGTCACTGGGTTCTAGTCCCAATTGCTACTCTTCTAGTCCAGCTCTCTGCTGTGGCCTGAGATAGCAGTGGAGGATGGCCCAAGTGCTTGGGCCCCTGCATCCACATGGGAGACCAGGGGAGGCACCTGGCTGCTGGCTTCAGATCGGTGCAGCGCCAGCTGTGGCAGCCATTTGGGGAGTAAACCAATGGAAGGAAGATCTTTCTCTTTGTCTCTCTCTCTCACTGTCTATAACTCTACCTGTCAAATAAATTTAAAAAATTTCCATAATACTGAAAGCAATTTACAGATTCAATGTGATACCAATCAAAATACCAAGGTCATTTTTCTCAGATATAGAAAAAATGATGCTGAAATTCTTATGGAGACACAGCAGACCCCAAATAGCTAAAGCAATGTTATACAACAAAAACAAAGCCAGAGGCATCACAATACCAGATTTCAAGACATACTACAGGGCAGTTATAATCAAAACAATAAGGTACTGGTACAAAAACAGATGGATAGATCAATGGAATAGAATAGAAATGCCAGAAATCAACCCAAACATCTACAACTAACTTATCTTTGATAAGGAGCTCAAACCAATCCCTGGAGTAAGGACAGTCTCTTCAACAAATGGTACTGGGAAAACTGGATCTCCACATGCAGAAGTATGAAGTAGGACCCCTACCTTACACCTTACACAAAAGTCCACTCAAAATGGGTTAAAGACCTAAATCTACAAGCCGATACCATCAAATTATTAGAGAACATTGAGGAAACCCTGCAACACATTGGCACAGGCAAAGAGTTCTTGGAAAAGACCACAGAAGCACAGGCAATCAAAGCCAAAATTGACAAATGGGATTACATCAAATTGAGACGCTTCTTTGCTGCAAAAGAAACACTCAGGAAAGTGAAGAGGCAATTGACAGAATGGGAGAGAAATTATTTTCAAAGTATACAATTGATAAAGGATTAATAAACATAATATATAAGGAAATCAAGAAAGTCAACAATGACAAAACAAATAACCCAGTGAAGAAATGGGCAAAGGACTTAAACAGGTACTTTTCAAAAGAGGAAATCCAAGTGACCAACAGAGAGATAAAAAAATGTTCAGGATCACTAGCCAGCAAGGAAATGCAAATGAAAACCACAATGAGGTTTCACTTTACCCCCATTAGAATGGCTATCATATAGAAATCAAAAAACAACAAATACTGGTGATGATGTGGGGGAAAATGTATCCTAATCTACTGTTGGTGGGAATCTAAACTGGTAAAGCTACTACTTAAGTCAGTATGGAGACACCTCATAAATCTGAATATAGACCTGCCTTATGACCCAGCCATCCCACTCCTAGGAATTTACCCCCCAAAATATAATCAGCATATGAATGAGTTATCTGTATACCCCCATGTTTATTGCAGCTCAATTTGCAACAGCTAAGTGATGAAATCAATCCAAATGCCCATCAACTGAAGACTGGATTAAGAAATTATTGAGTATGTACAACATGGAATACTACACAGAAATGACAGAAATCTGGTCATTTGCAACAAAATAGTTGAAACTAGAAAACATCATACTCAGTAAAATAAGCCAGTCTGAAAGTGACAAATACCATATGTTTTCCCTGACCTGTGATAATTAATAGCACACCTAAAAGGCAATCTGTAGAAGTGAAATTGACAGTTTGAAAGCAATGACTTTGATCAGCCCTTGTCTTGATTGTTGAGGAACAGGTTTTTTTTCATACTATTTGTTGAACTCTTTACTTAACAGAGAGTTAATCATATGTGTATAGAGTTAGTTTAAAACATATCCCAGTAAAAAATAAGAGTGGTAATAAGAGAGAGAGGAGGAAGGGTGGTGGGAGTGTGCGAGGAAGGGTGGGCCTGGTGGGAAGAATCACCATGTTCCTAAAGTTGTAATTATGAAATAAATGAAGCTTGTCATCGTAAAGCTGTACAGTTCTGCATACATTCTTATGGACTTCTTTTTTTTTAAAGCTTTTTTTATTTGAAAGTCAGAGTTACACACAGAGAGAAGGAGAGGCTGGGGGAGAGAGAGAGAGAGAGAGAGAGAGAGTGAGAGAGAGAGGTCTTCCACCTGCTAGTTCACTCCCCAGATGGCCGCAATGGCCGGCGCTGAGCTGATCTGAAGGCAGGAGTCAGAAGCTTCTGTCAGGTCTCCCACGCAGGTGCAGGGGCCCAAGGACTAGGGCCATCCTCTTGCTTTCCCAGGCCATAACAGAGAGCTGGATGGAAAGCAGAGTAGCCGGATACAAACTGGCACCCATATTGGTTTCCGGCACTGCAGGCAGTGGCTTTACCCTTACACCATAGTGTCAGCCCCTAGACTCACTTATAAAGATCAGTTTTAAAACTTACCATGGGGGCCAGCGCCCCGACTCACTTGGCTAATCCTTCACCTGGGGCACTGGCACCCTGGGTTCTAGTCCTGGTTGGGTCGCTGGATTCTGTCCCGGTTGCTCCTCTTCCAGTCCAGCTCTCTGCTATGGCCCGGGAAGGCAGTGGAGGATGGCCCAAGTCCTTGGGCCCTGCACCTGCATGGGAGACCAGGAGGAAGCACCTGGCTCCTGGCTTCAGATCGGCACAGTGCGCTGGCCGCGACCTGCCAGCTGTAGCAGCCATTTTGGGGGTGAACCAATGGAAAGGAAGACCTTTCTCTCTCTCTCTCTCTCTCTCTCTCTCTCTCTCTCTCTCTCTCTTTCTCTTTCTCTTTCTCTTTCTCTTTCTCACTATCTATCTCTGCCTGTAAAAAAATAAAATACAAAACTTACCATGGAGCCCCAAATCCCTTTGGTAAAAGTAGCATTTTAAGTGTTAATGTGATCATATGGATAGGATTAAGTGTTTATTAATAATAATAGAATTAAAAAGGAGTGAAAGCTTTAACACGGGAAGCAATTCATACAGTAGACTCATAGAATGACCATTGCTTTAAGTAGCACTCTGATCTCAGAATCAGCTCTTAAGGCATTCTGATCTGGCTTAAAAGCCCATGAGAGAATTTCAGACATAGAAAGCCAAGATATTATGACAAAAAATGTTGTACATGAATGATCTCTGTGGGTGAGACCTCAGTGGAAGGAAATTGTCACCAAAGAAGGATGTACTTTCCTCTGAAGGGAGGAGAGAGCTTCCACTTGCCTATGGCCTTGTCAAAATACTGAAGGAGTTTGTGGGTTCAAAAGGCTTCCATAACCTAGGCAGCTCATGTCAGTAGCCTCAAGTGATCACTGATATCATACACAAGAGTGTTAATTGTCAAATTAACAACACAGTCCTGTGCACTAACTTCCCATGCAGGACCTCTGCCCTCAAAGAGTTGTATTATGAGAGTTAATAGTGAACTTGTACTAAAAGATTTACTTCACTTTAGTGTAGTAAGTGGAGGATATTCTATGTCTCATAAGTTAGAGTTATGTCTAAGTGCTCACAAAATATGTATCATTCTTGGGTTCTTTAAAATTAATTGAGTTTCTAAAAAAAGAATACTTAAAAAAAAGAAGTGAAATCAACTTTAAGATGCAATGACTATGAGCAACCCTTGTCTCAACTGTTGAGGAGCAGTATTTGCTCAATCAGACTTGCCCCAAATGATAGAGTTAGAAATGTGCCAGGGGATTCCAATACAATCCCATCAAGGTGGCATGTACCAATGCCATCTCACTAGTCCAAGTGATCATCTTTAGTTCACAATTGATCACACTGATAGGTCTAAGAGTCAAAGGGATCACACAAACAAGACTTGTGTCTGCTAATACTAACTGACAGAATCAAAAAGGGAGAGAACGATCCAACATGGGAAGTGGGAGACACAGCAGACTCATAGAATGGCAGATGTCCTAAATAACTCTCTGGCCTCAGAATCAGCCCTTAAGGCATTCAGATCTGGCTGAAGAGCCCATGAGAGAATTTTAGGCATGGAAAACCAAGACACTCTGGAAAAAAAAAAAAAAGAAGAAGACCTAAATGAAAGATCTCTGTGAGTGAGATCCCAGTGGAAAGAATGGGGCCATCAAAAAAGGAGGTACCTTTCTCTGAAGGGAGGAGAGAACTTCCACTTTGACTATGACCCTGTCGGAATAAGATCGAAGTCAGTGAACCCTAAAGGCTTCCATAGCCTTGGCAACTCATGACTAGACCCTAGGGAGATTACTGATGCCATAAACAAGAGTGTCAAATTGTTAAATCAGCAACAGGAGTCACTGTGTACTTACTTCTCATGTGGGATCTGTCCTTAATGCGTTGTCCAATGTGAAGTAATGCTATAACTAGTACTGAAGCAGTATTTTTACACCTTATGTTTCTGTGTGGGTGCAAACTGAGGAAATCTTTACTTAGTATATACTGAATTGATCTTCTGTATATAAAGATAATTGAAAATGAAAAAAAAAAACTTGGTGTTAAATTGGAAATTGCATAGAAAATTAATCCATTTTTTTAAAAAAATCATGTAGGATCTCTGTCCTTAATGTGCTGTGCATTGTGATTTAATGCTATAACTAGTACTCCAACAGTATTTTTTTTTTCACTTTGTGTTGCTATGTGGGTGCAAACTGTTGAAATCTTTACTTAATATATACTAAACTGATCTTCTGTATATAAAGAGAATTGAAAATGAATCTTGATGTGAATGGAAGGGGAGAGGGAGTGGGAAAGGGAGGGTTGTGGGTGGGAGGGAAGTTGGGGGGGGCATTGTAATCCATAAGCTGTACTTTGGAAATTTATATTCATTAAATAAAAGTTTAAAAAACACAAATAAATAAGCAAATCTTAAAAAAAAGAAGAAAGAAAGATTAATATATGCATTATTAGAGGCAGGAGAATACACACAGGCAGGAATATACCAAACAGATAATCAAGGCTCAGAGTATTTGATACTGAAATATACGATGTGGAGGGGTTTGAAATAGCACTGGTGATGGGGACATTAGGGGCTGGAGTGACAAATTGGTGTCTGGATCCAAGACTGGGGAGCTCAAGTCATCAAGGGATCAAGGCTCAGTTCAGTAAGGCTTTGCATGTCATGCAAAAGAGTTTCAGATATTTATATTGTAAGGTATGTATATCCACTGACATAGATTTGAAGGTTGAATAATAATGAAATCAGATTTGCACTGTGGGAAAGATCATTCTGGCAGCTATTGGGACAGGATGATGCATCAATAATAGAGATTTAGGACATTATGTCAGTAGTTCAGACAATAGGACTTGACTCATAGTGATATCAGTGAGAATATACAAAATAAGGTTAAATAAGTAGAGAGAATGGCTGATTGGAAGGGTCAGGGGCAAATAAAAATGATAAGGATGACATGGATTTTTGCAATTAAGTTAAAATAGCAGTTTTTATCTGGAGGAGAAATATAAAAAGAATCTACAATGATAGGATCTGGAGAAGTGGTAATGAAATCATTATTTAATTTCTTGGCCAAAATAGTATGTTCCCCTGATGACCTGACATTCACATTAAAATTAATCAGTTTACTGAATATACTTAATTCTAAAAATTGAGATAAATATTTGTATGAAGTACTTAAGAAATATCTTGTGAATTTCAACTGTATCTGATGACTTCTAAGATGCACTTTCCACAGTTTCACAAATTTCTTGGTTAACAGCTTTTAAGATATCCTTGATTTGAAGAAAGGAAACAAAAGTAAATAATAGCTGATCACAATGAATCCATGTGCTTAACTTCTAACTGTGTGTGTTTAATAAACACTCTCCATTCCTTTTACCAGTTTTGTTTAAGACATTGCTATCTGCCTTATGCAGATATTTCAGCCAAGCCACTGAACCATCCTTCTCACATATACTTGCTTTCATGACCCAAATTAGTTTAGAATCTTAGCTAGATTATGATAAATAAGAGTATTCTAGACAGTGGCTTCTAGTCTTAAAGAAAAGGAAAGTAGTAATGGAGGTGTTAACAAAAGTAAAAAGGGACAATGGATAATCATTTAGTTTGTCAAGGGGACCACATACGAGGATGTCCAACAGAAATCAAATTGCTGCAATGACAGTTTCTCAAATGTCATTCTTAATCCTACTTAGTGCATCTGACACCATTTACTGCTCCTTTGAGATTTCTGGTAGCTAAAGTTATGAGCCACACCACTTGGACTTGTACTCAAGGTTCATTCTTTTCCAGATATCTGTCTGTGGGCAATTTGTTTATCTTCATGATGTTTTACTTTCTATATTTTAAAATGAGCATCCTAATGTTGCATATGTTAGCCTTCATCATCAACATCATTCCAATCACTCCCTTTCTATACCCTACCGTACTCCACCTTCTCTTCTATAGACTCTGTTTGTTAAACCTTTTGGCTGATCCATTAAGAGCTGCAGGACTGTTTGACTCCATTCTCACTCCTTTCTCCTTTGCCTACTGTTGTCAGACCCAATTTATTCTTACTCACATTGAGTATATATTTATAAAATGCTGCAGACCCTGCCTGTCCCATTTCACAGATAGCAGAAGGCTACCTGCCCCTTCCCTGTACGTTTCTCCCCTCCAGAAATGGAGTGATTAAGCAGGAGCAGGCAAGATTGATTTTTTTTCATTTAGAAGGTCAAGCTTTAGATAGAACCACGAACTTGAGTGGATTTTAGAGCTAAGGTTTTAACTTCCACCAGCTGAGTTCAAATCCTAGTTTCACCACTTTGGGCAAGTTTTATCATGTCTCTAACCTTTTGTGCCCTTATCAGTATATGAGGTGAAACAAACCTCCCATACTGGGTCTCATAGCACACATAGACACATGGTACATCTCCAATAAATGGAAGGTCTTCACAGCAGTTTGATTCTGGAAAATAAGTACTGGAAGCATCATTCACTGGAACTGAAAGGCATTTCCAGTAACAAAAGTGAAAGGCAGGAGAAAATTTAGTCAAGAACTCTGGTGAGTGAGAAGAAAGCCTAGCATCAACATTAGAAAACAAGGCTTATTTTGACCAACTTTCATATGTCACACTAGTTTCATAGGTATGGAAGTGTGATAATGATGATGCTGAGAAAACCAACAAATACAACTTGAAGTTTGTGTTAGGAACCTTCTTCAGTTTGTATATCTGGGAATCAGCACATGTGTTAATAGCATTGCTCCTGCAAAAGTTTGCCTCCAGCTGCTCACGTGAAGCTCCGTGTACAATCCTACAATGGCACTGCTCCATCACGGCAGCACAAGCTGAGAGCATTCTGAGCGGAAATACTCTCCCACTGGGGCTGCTTTGAGAACCCGCCTGCCACCTAGTGGCTAGGAAAGGGGACCCGGTCTGCTGACTACTGGGGGCGATGGGGGAAAGGAAAGGAGAGAGGGAGAGTGTAAATAGTTGACACATAAGGCCTGGCTCTTCACTAGCATGGCAAAGGATGGTTGTAAATGCCCTGGAGTTTAAAGGCTGTCTGCTCCTTTCAGCCCACAACTCACTGTCTGTCTGGCACTATTCTCCCCGGAGATGCAGTCACAAAGCTGTGTCTGTACAGTGAATACAATTAAACGAAAGCCTCTGGAGATGTCCAAGAGGAAATTAGATAACATGTGCTTTGATGCAGGGATTTGGAGTTTGAAGGTGAAAAAGACAGGCAAGACGTCAGAAGTCTGCATCCACTTAGCTCCAGTTCAGCACATTAACATTCTGGTAATGTGTCTTTGTAAGTTCTCCACTAAAGTCAATTCGCTCCATTTTTCTCAAGTGCCATCACACATTTCAAACATCCTTTAGGTTAAAACAAGTCCTAATGTTGGACTTCTGTTGTGAGTGAATGTTTAAATCAATTTTGTCTTTATTTTCGTTAGTTAGTCAGTGAGAGGAAAAGTGCTTGCTAATTCACTTGGGTTAGAACATTTCATTCTCATTTTGTTGTCCTGGCAGGCACAGCATGGGGAAGAAAAGCCCATTTTTGGCTTTGGACCATTCTCCAGTCATGGGCTGCATCCATGTTTGTACCCAGTGGCTGGATAATTCTGAAAGAACTGTCCAAAGTTCACTCAGAGCTCACGTTCCTTCTCATTTTCCACCAGGACTCCAGTGCCTTTGCCTGCAACATCATAATTTGCCTGGCTCTGTCAAACTAGTGTGTTTGGGTCATGTGTGGTCCTGTTTTCTACTTTCTGACCAATACCCTCATGGGTTCCAAAGTGAAGTGGACAGGACACAACACAGTACAGCTTCAATATCTCCCTGTGACTCTGACATGTCTGCCTCCCTCTTACCAGGAGGCTCAGGATTATACTAGGCTCTCCTGGATGATCTAGGCTCATCTTCCCATCTCAGATCCTTACTGTGAGTAGCAAGATTCCTTTGGCCATAAGGTAACATAGTCACGGGTCTAGGGAATAGGATCTGACCACTTATGAGGCCATTATTCTGGCTAACAGAGCATACTCATGTTGATGTTATTCTCTTCTACTATTTCTCTTGTTCTGCTCATGTCATCTAAGTGTGAATAAGGTTTCTTTGTTTTTTATGGCAATATTATAGTATGAACACACACTAAAATTCTGAGATTCTAACCGACTTACACCCCAAAGCCTTTTTGCATTTCCTATCAGTTAATCACTCTTCCATCTGGCACTGGTGCAGCTGTTTATTTGGACCTGAATATATGCAGATAACAATCAGTCTTCAGTTACACGTCAGCTCCAGCAGTGCTATGCTCCTCAAGCAGAAGAGGAGATGCTTCATGAGCATTTGAGAATCATCTTTGAGACTGCTGTGGAAATTACCTGATGAACAGAGTGGAATGTGCGCTTAGTAACCAAATCAACCACAAACATAATAGCAGTGTTAGTATCTTACCTTCGGTGAGCAAGCAATGCCTTAGAGTTTAATGAATCTGCAAAACAAAAGTCCTACTGTGGAGTAAACAGGAAAGAAGGAACAACTACCCACTTGCTATATCCTCTTGCAATCCTATCAGTCCTGCTATTGTGTATAATCCAAACATGGTGTTTGGATTCAAACAATCTTGGTTTTGATTTTGATTTTTGTCCTTTATCAGGTGTGTACTCTTGAACAGATCACTTAATCTCTCTGAGTGTCAATTTTCTCATTTTTAAAACAAATTTACAATTGTAATATCTCATATAGCCCCATGGTTCTAAAGGTGAGCCTATCACAGGATTCCTATCATAGCAGTATCAGCATTGCTTGCAAATGCGACAGAGATGCCAACTCTCTGGCCCCACCCCATCCTTACTGAATCAGAAACTCTGGGTTGGGGAGTTTTTCCTCTGAAATAACAATAATGATATGCAAAACTCATGGATTACATGATTGAGACTTGCTCAACAAGAGCTGATTGTTTCTTTTCATTGGGAGGTTTACTATATTCACCATGCTTTGATTTTCAGTTCCGGTCATTTTGGTAGAGTAAGGTCAGTGATAGATCTATGTTTCTTTACTAAGTCATGATCTTTTTTTTTCCAAACTAGAAAGTCACATGAATAAATAAGAGAAAATAGCCTTATTGGTCTGCATTTTTGGCTGTGCCATTTTGAAGTAGGCAGATATACAGGCCAAAATTGATCAGATTTGTGAGCTGGAAGACCATGCCTTTGCCATATCCCTGTGTGAGTTCACATCCAACCTGAACCCTTCGCCACGCCTCTGTGTGACCTAACACCCTACCTGATACCCCACAACGCCTCCATGTGACATCAGGCTCTACCTGACCATACCTGAGCGCCCACCTGGCCACAAGCCACTCCCCTGTGGAAAATACATAAAAAGGCAGGGAGTGTCACAAAAGGTGCTCTACCTCAGAGTTGCTGTAGGTGATAAGCGGTGGATAGCAGCTCCAGGTGCTTGCTGCACGTGGCTTTGGCCTGCTCTCTGAGTGGTATGGACGCTACCCTAGTTTCCAGACTTTCCCCTCTCTCCTACCTGAACTAAAGCCTTCACTTTCCTAGATACCTCTCTCGCTACATAAAAGCTTAAAACATAGCATGCTGCCTCGTTTATCTGTGCCAGTATTTAGAATTCTTTTCTAAATATTAGGCAAGGACCCTCTTGGGCTTATTAATATTGGGGATTTAGTAATAAGCCCATGGTGAAATTGTATGGCACTCCAAATTCCTGTAGCGCATGTGGCACCCCAGATAGCATTTCTAGGGAACTTTAAGGGGCCACATTTTAGTGTAAATTTTAGGGGCTCTTCTCCAATTTCAATTTGAACACCACAAAGGGGGAGCCATGCTCTCTGACAGCCTGTACCATCTGGATCATGCTGTTGTGATGCCAGAGGGCAAGGCCAGGCTACAAGCTTGTGCACATGAGCGATGCTGTGACTGTTTCCTTCACTTGTTTTATTGTTTTTTGGCTAAACAGAAATGAAAAAAAATGTAAGCACACATTTGCCTTGTCAAAGAATGCTTCATATTACGTGATGCATAAAATCAACCACAGTGATTCATCATCTAGTTTCTGCATAATTAAGTAAAGATGGATCCACTTGTTCTGGTCCAAGTTAAAAATCATAATTTTTTATGAAGAAATATAAATATATTGCCAAAACCACAATGAGAATGAGAGAAATGGCTAAAACCTACAAACCACCAATAATCTTGGAGGAAACCTTGACTTTTAAAAGGCATTTACACTGGACCTTCTTAACCTACCACCTAAGAATATAATGGAAATGTGCTAAGTCATAGTGCCCTGGGATACTGTAATGATTTATTGTAATGTAAGTAGGATTCTCAAAGTCAAATATTTCTACTTCAGTACCTTTCCTGAAGTATATAGTCATGAATGCCCTTTTATGTCACAGGAGCTATATGTTAGGATCAACTGAAGTGACCCTGGGATTAGGAAAAAGAAAATTCAGATCTCATGGTTGTGAGACACACACTGTACTATGTTTCCAGTGACCTTGTGAGAGTAATATAGAGTGAGATGAATAGGACAGCTGTCATTTTCCAGAGGCTCCGAAAGGTTAAGTGCTTTGTCTAGGGTTCTAGATTTTAGGTGACAGAGCCAGGATTACAATCCATGTCTTTGCTGGCAAGGCTATTACTCCTCTACATCATATTACATCTGCCAAGTTATAACATGAGAGACATTGATAGGCTATCTTGTCCATGAAGTCCCCTTAATTGCCAAGAACATGTCACCTTTAGGGTCATTTCTCTGTGACTAAAAATCAGTATCAAAATATGAGATTTTATGTGGCAGAAATGCATTCATCATGGCCTTATTTATAAATAATAACTAAATGGGGTACATGGCAGAGAAAATGCGCCCATTAAGAAAGGTATTACTGGGGCTAGTGGCATAGCTGCCATCCATAGTGCCAGGGTCCCAAATGGCCTCTGGTGCCGGGGTCCCATATGGGCTCTGGTTGGAGTCCTGGCTGCTCCACTTCTGATCTAGCTCTCTGCTATGGCCTGGGAAAACAATAGAAGATGGCCCAAGTCCTTGGGCCCCTGCACCCGTGTGGGAGATCCAGAGGAAGCTCCTGCCTCCTGACTTTGGACTGGCACAGCTCCAGCCATTTTTAGGGAGTCAACCAGCGGATGGAAGACTTTTCTCTCTGCCTCTGCTTCTCTGTAACTCTACCTTTCAAATAAATAAATAAATAATTTTTTAAAAAAGGTATTATTGGAGTGAAAAATCTTTGAAGACACATGGATCTGGGTTTAAATTCCAATGTTTGGTTCATTACTGATTAGCTTACTAACTAAAACCTGCTTAGCCTCCACAAGCCTAAGTTATTTTTGCTTATCTGTGCATGAGGGATAATACTTCACAATACTGTGTGAAGATCTAATGAGTTAATAAATAAAAGCACTTAGCACTGTGCTTGTCCTAAAGCAGTTGCTCAATAAGCGTCTACAGCATAGAGGATGAAGCAAGTCGTCAACAATTATGATCACAAAAGCATTATTTATCCATTTTCTAGTGGGGAGAAGAGGAAATGACACATAATTTTTGGTTGGGACTCCTGGGGGAAGGCATCAAGTTGGATGAGGGAACTGAATCTCTAAACTGAGTGGCAAACAGGAAAACGGGACTGAGACAAAATGGGGGAGCAGCAAAGTGGCTGTCTGATGGTTCCTTCAGGCCAAGCTTTCCAGAACACAACAGAGAACCTTCTCTTGCTTTTTCCCTGTGAGCCTTCTATCTGATTGCCACAGACATACATTTTCATGCTTGTAGATTCCTGTGCATACTTTATTTCATACCCATGGTCTGATGTTCATGTCACTCCCAACAACAGTGAAACATAATTTTCACCTGGGTTGCTTCACCATCTTTTGAGATTGAATTTAGGTGTTGCCTTCTCAGGAACCTCCAAATTGGTCTTAGTTCCTGCCTACTGACTCCCACTTTCCTGGGCACTTCTCTCTCCCATCACTTCATACACAATGAAATTTACTGATTTTGTGTGTGAGGTAGTCTTCCCCACTGCCCCATCTTCTCCAAAGGACAGACTCTATCTTATTTATTTTTATGGTCCCAGAGCCCAACAATCTATCCAGTTTACTGTGATTACCCTGAGGACACTTGTTGAGTTAAATTGGACTGAATGGTGGTAGAAAGCATCAGGATTTCTTGTATATTTCTTGAGATCTTACTTAATATTGGAAATCCCTCAAAATACTTACACAATAAATGTGCAAATCATCATAAATCTTGTAAATAATTATCACTAGGAGTAAAAATAAGGCAGTCAGATTTTATCCTCACTGACAAAACTTATATAGATATTTGAAAAATCACCATTAAATTTCTACATTTTAGGCAGTCCTTAGCATTGAAATTTCATCTCAAAGCCTTCTGTGTACTTTCATGAGCAGTTTCCAAGGAAACTACTTGGAGAGAATTTTACTTCTCACACATTTAACCTCCTCTTTCCTGCTTTTCTCAGTTCAGGCTTCCACATGTGAAGGACTGGAATGGGGATCATAGTTTAATGGTTATCTGCATGTACTCTGAAGTCAATCTACATTATTCTAATCTTACATCTTATACTTACTCTCTGACAGGGCTTGACTAAGTAAATTATCCATTGTTTCATTTTCCTCATTTGTAAAATGGAGGAAATAATAATTTCTACCCCATAGATTGTCTTGGGGATAAACAGACTTATACACTTCAGGAGATCATTTGATTGCATTTTAAGAGATTTACAGTAGTTCCTGGCCCAAAGATATTTCTGACAAATGCCAATGAAGCTCAAACATCATTCATTCATCTATCCATTAGCCTATTTGACAAGCATTTTGAGTGTTGACTATGTTGTCAGCACTGCACCAATGACACATAAAGTGAATATGACATAATCCTTGCCCTTAATAAGTTCATAGTATCATTTGTGAGGGGTTATGATGTGTTTATGTGTGTGATGCATGTATGTGTGTGTGTGCACACAGATGTAAAATAGTCTGAAAACTGAATAGATAAATACAGCATAGGATGATATAAATGCTGTAAGTTAAGAAGCATGTGGCTTATTTGGTTATAAGCAGGAGAACATAGTTCAGTCTCAGCAGGACAGGAGAGGCTTTTCAGCAGAGTGATGTCTAAAATGAGTCTTGAGTTGGCCAAGTGAGAGGCAGGTGAGATGAGGTGGGTGTATTTCATATCAAGGTAGCTGCCTTGCTAGAGCCCTATAGCAGGAAAATTGTGAGAGGGTCATGGAAAGCCAGACAGGATGAGGCCAGAAGCAAGTCTGACCAGGGGAGGAGCCAAATCACCAAGGGCCTCTCTTGCCAGATAAAGAAAGTTTGGTCCTATTCTATCCTAGTCAGTGGTTAGAAGCCCTGAAACCTTAAAAATAGGGACTGAACTTCTGGAAAACATTATGCTGAGTGAATTAAGCCAGTCCCAAAGGGAAAAATATCATATGAAATGCTTATATAGTTTCTCTTGTTTGAATTGGTTCCTTCAAAAGATTACCTGTAATTCCAGGGAGAATTTACTACTTCTACATTTGAGCTCCTCATAGACTAATGTGTCTCCACCAATAAGATCATGGTGCTACGCAGATGCATTGAACTTATCTATTTCTAATTCTGACTCTTTTGGAATACTTGGAGTGCCTCAAAGATTGCTATTAATTTCTCTTTGTATCCCCAGGATCTGAAATAATGATTGATGCTATGTAAGCACTCAATCAATGGAAGCGTGGTTGAAAAATTAAGTTTGGCTTTAGGGAAAAAAAGAATTTCATGTTATATTTTTAGGGCCAAGCATTACAGGATGAAACATGGACAATAAAATCAGCAAGAGTGATTTTGTATACTATGATCACTGTGTGAGCCCAAGAGCTTCTGCCCAACAGATCTCTGATCACTGCATTCCTCTGCATGTGCAGTTACTGAACACTGATGTATCTCCAACATGCTGCTTGGCCCTGAGGGAGCTATAAATACTTGTAAGCCAGCATTAGATAGCTGTGAAAATATTGCATTATATTGCATATGTACACAGAAACAACCTCTATATCCCTAGGGCCTGGCAACGCACAGTCCTCTCTAAATGCAGATGAATCACAAAGAGAGAGATTCAAGGAATGTGTGCTACGTGTATGCTCTACACAATAAAAGCTCTAAGACTTCAGAAGAGAAAAAGTACATGAGATGTTTAAATCCAGTAGGGTTTCACTGAGGAATCTGAGCTTTGGAAGAGAAGTAAGTTCTGCAGAGACACAAGGAAGTGGCAGAGAACTCGAAAGAGAGAGAGAGAGAGCATGAAAATCACTGCATACAGACTAATTACCTCAATGAAATCTAAGCAATTGGAAATCACTGAAGCTCTGAAGATAGGGGTATATTGGAATCACACAAGAGAACCAATTTTCCTAGCATATTATAATTTGGACCATGGATGTGGACAGGCAGGTACTTGGTTTAACAGACAGAATGTGTCCTCATAACAATGTTAATTAAAGCAAAGTTAATTAGTTAATTTTTTAAAAAGTCAAATGATAGTTTTTAAAATTATGCTAAGTTGGAGGCCACGCTAATTACTTTGCCATCTGACTAGAATCCTGAGGGAACTTTTTATTTTCTAAGATTATGATTTAGAGTTAGAGGCCACTGTTATTAATTTGGTTCTGCATTCTAGAACCCCAGGCCCTGGAAATTCTGAGGCTTGTAGTTAAAACTTTAGCCTCATCAGATTCATGCTTTATTTAGGTCAGAACCAGCTTTGTGTGCATTTGTCAATTTGCAACTGAAGTGAAGGCCTTAAACAGAAGCCTGGCATTATCTCCTTGACAATGATTTGATGCTGTACCATGTTGTTCTGAAAATTAGTACCTAGAACCAAAATGTTAATCACAGGGACCTCTATACATTGATGGCATAAATAGCATGCTTCTGTATAAAAAAATCTATAGTGACTCATTCCCATTTAAATAAAAATCTCCCTTTGCTATTTCAGTGAATTGAATGACTGACTCTGGGCACTTTTCCTCTTTGTGGTCTAGAATGAGCTGATTTAACCTCCCAGAAAACTGTTGGATCTGTTAGAATTAGCTCTATCCTTTCCTTAGTGCCCAGAGAGTTCAAAGCAATTCTTTCTCCACGACCAGAAGAGGAAATTAGCTCCTTCAGTTTCCTTCTCACTAAAGATATGAACTACATTTCAGGCACCATAAACATGTCTTCTCTATGGACTGTAATGTTTTCCAAAGTGGACCTCTTGGAGAATCAGTTCTTTATAACATTAATAGTGCTGCTTGAGGAGAAAAAACGGTCCCATGTGCAATAAGCATGGAAAATGATTACAAAGAGTTAACACATTGATGATTCATTTCTCTACTGCAAGAATTCTTTTTATCTCCAACAAAAAGAATAGTTTTTTTCAGACATTTTTTGGACAATAAAACCTTCCTTTCATGGGAGGATTAATGAGATATTAGACAAAGCATACATACTCCTGTAGGTACTCAGCCCTAGTGACCCTAACCTAAGACATGACTTAAATACGGCCCCATCACTCATTAGTCATGAGGTTGTAGCCAAGTCTTTCAACAATGCCAGACCTCAAATTCTAAAAAGTAGTAAGGACAATTGCTTCTATGTGCAATATTTTGTGGCAATTATAAATATTAGAATAGCAATACATATGAATAGTTCTATAAAAAGCAGAACATGGCAGTCTTAAGCCTTGTGATTCTTTTTGGTTTCTTTCTGTCCTCTCTCTCCCTCTTCCTTTGATGACTACTTCCGTTGTTAGTACTAAACTTTACCACTTTCATGATAGACACTGTTCATTGGCATATCCAATGAATAAGCTTATTCACCACACTCGCCAATGAATAGTGTCCCCCACTCTTCCCATGCAATTTCCATTATAAAAGCTGACACACATTTTCTTATCATCTATTACAGCTTTAAAAATCAGTTTTGGAGAATGAGACACAGGAGGATTCTGAGAAGACTTTTGTTTTCCTTAATAAAAGGTTGCTATGTGTGAAGTCATGACAGCTATCCTGCAAACATTAGCAAGAGGCCTAGAGAATGCTGAAATGCTGGTACTGCTGTTACCATGAGTAGTCTCCCTCCATACTTCTTGCAATGGGAAGGAAATGCAACTCAGAGAAACATGATAAGCCTCTGAAAATATGCTTTCAGCCGGCGCCACGGCTCAATAGGCTAATCCTCCGCCTTGCAGCGCTGGCACACCAGGTTCAAGTCCCAGTCGGGGCACCAATCCTGTCCTGGTTGCCCCTCTTCCAGGCCAGCTCTCTGCTGTGGCCCGGGAGTGCAGTGGAGGATGGCCCAAGTGCTTGGGCCCTGCACCCCATGGGAGACCAGGAGAAGCACCTGGCTCCTGCCATCGGATCAGCGCGGTGCGCCGGCCGCAGTGCGCCTACTGTGGCGGCCATTGGAGGGTGAACCAACGGCAAAGGAAGACCCTTCTCTCTCTCTCTCTCTCTCACTGTCCACTCTGCCTGTCAAAAAAAAAAAAAAAAAAAAAAAAAAAAAAAAAAAGAAAGAAAAAAGAAAATACGCTTTCTGTTATTTTCAGATAGACAGTTCTGAAAGGTGTAGCTGCCATTTGTCGATTGCTTTCTATGTGTTGGTACCAACTACTTACATACAAATGAACTTATATATATTATGGGAAAATGGGAGTGAAAGATAAGTTTATTTTGGTGCAAACAGTTGAAACCCATATAGTTTTATCCATAATATTATTTCCATGTACCTTTTAAAGATGTCTTTTATTATCTCCTTTACTGCTCAAAACATGATTTATTACTTACCACTTTACAATTGAAGAAATGGACTAAAGTACCATTCACATAGCTGGACTTAAATCTAGCTGTGGCTCTAACTAGTATGTTGTAATTGCATCTATTGTCTGCCTGTGTGCATGTATCTCAGAGTGTATACTAAGTTTTGGAAATAGTCACTATAACTTTAGGAAGCATTATTATATCCTTTACTGTAAAGTATGCTAATTAGTGTCTTCTTTAACCTGAGGAGTACTTGCTGTTTGCCATTACATATGGAAAGAGAAAAGAGGTCTGAACAAATCTGAGCTTAATGTTGCTTGCTTCTCTACACAGACAGAAGAAGGAGGAAGAGACCTGAACAGAGCTGAGCCCAGCATGGTAGCTGCTTCTCCCCTAGGACCTACATCCAGAGATTTAAGGTTCCTATTTAAGACCATCCAATATCCCAATTGATGAACTCATTAGCACATTTTAGTGTTTAAGCCTGAGAAGCACAGTTAAATGTAGTGATTGAGAATAAAATGTGAAAATATTAGAAATACTTGTGTTCATTTATTTCCCATTATTGAAGATGGGAAGATTACAGATCATGTGATCTCCTGCCTTCATAAAATGACAAATTGGAAGGGTAGGTAAATTTTTGCATAATTAGTTACATTTTATAATGTGATAAATTACTGAATTAGTGCATCTTGATTTTTGAATCTCAGAAAAGACATATTTAGTGTATGAGCTCATGGAAGTCATAGGGAAAAGAAATAGTTTGCATCTCTCTTGCTTTCAAAATTATGGCTTAAAAAAGGAAAGCCGGGAATGGGACGTATGTGATGTAACAGAACTGTAGCTTCCTCTGCCCTTCTTTCTTCGCCACATCAACAGCACGTTCCAGCTTGCATATCCTGCTTGATAGCAAAAAAAAAAAAGAAGTCTGTATAATCAGCCTGTGGCCTCTCTCAGATGTAATGTTGTAGACAGATTAGAATTTTGTCATAAATTACATTTAAAAAAACCCCAATAATGCCAAAGGTCCCTGTTTACCCTCTTGCAGATTATAATACCTTATTGTACTGACTGCAAAATTCAATAATCAAAACCTACATGACCCTGAAAGATAAACAAGTAAAAAAATAACACAAAATCCTGAGAATTTCTGTTTTCTATCAGCACTATCCATAGTATTTGTTGTTTTTGTTTATCCCTTTGTTTACTATAAAATATAAAGGAGAAAGTAGAAAATACTAATTGAAATTTTGTAGCTTTCTAGAAACTTTGTATTCATACGGTATCAATGAAAAATAAAGAAAATGAAAGTGTGGGTCAAAAAAAAAAAAGAAAATACTAATTGAATGTCACTAAAAGTACATTATATTTGTAGTAAAGTTCGAGATCAATATAACAATTCTTGAGCTTAGACTGATGACACTAACAGGAAGAGGGATATTTGAAATACACAACACAGGAGGTTTAATATTATGAAAGTTAATAGAACAAATGAAGAATAGCAGTGGGCATACTTGAAGACACACAAGTATGATATGTAACACATTACTACTTTCCCCAAGTCATTTATTCAGCAAGTATACCAATTCATTACTGAACATTTTTTGTGTGCCAAGCCGCCTTCCAGGTAAAGTTAGACACGGGGGACACAGTGATAAACCACATAGAGAATACTCCCACTTCCAAGGAACTTGATCTGCTCAAACAGCAACACAGGAGTTGCTCTATAATCTGTAAACAGCTGGAAAAAGTGAAGATGGAGATGTCCTGGAAACCCACGCTACACAGCAGTCTCGCTAGATTTGTATTGCCTATTAAAATGCTGTCTTTGTTACAAAGGTCATCCTTCTTACATATATAATAGAGTGACTTTAAGGTATGGAAGAAGATTGACAACTGTTAACTTAATCCAAATAGAGGGGCTTACCATGTGGCAGATACGACATGACATGTATGAACACATTTAATTCTCACAACTATTCCATGAAGTATATATTTTGCTATTTTAATTTATCAGTGAATGGAATCAATACAGAGTGGTTAAGTGAATTTGCCTAAGTTTACACAGCTGATAACTGCTGTTGCCAGTGTTCCATCCTAGTGATCCTAGTGCTGTCTCTCACTGTATTCTACTATGCCAATAGGTGTCTCTTATGTATCCTGACTTTACCCACATTTTCTCCTTCTTTCTTCCCAATCCTATGAGGTGAGTGATATGAACCTAGTTTATCAGATGAAGCAAATAAGGTGCAGAGAGATGGAATGGTAGTAGCAATGTTCAAACGAATGACAGCCTTGCTATGCCATCACTCCATGCTGTCTCTTCAGGGAGCCTTCCCTGGTGAGTTTCTGGAGTGCTTAGACACAGAAACATTATTTCCCATCTCCACTAATCTGTGTACTTATATATCAAAATTTATATTTGAAATATAAATATATTTATATTTATATATGGAAAATTTTGTTTGAAGGGACAGCTTAAAGAAAGGCTGATAATATAAAAGTTTTAAAAATAAGTTTTCTTTGCTAAAATGAAAGGCTGATCTTGCAGAAATTTCAGAAAAGAATGTTTCATGGAGGAGTCAGGAAGGCAAATGAAAAATATAGCTGCTGGTTAGAAATATGGAAGTCCTTCTATGTACAGACCATAACATTTGTAGCAATTATCAAAAAAGAGAAGACACAATTTACAATTTAGTTGAATATCTTGATATATATATGTATACACACACACACACACATATATATACACACACACACACACACACATATATATATATATATATATTTGAAAAGTGTAGAAGAGTTTGGAAAGCATCAAAGGAAGTAAAACCATAAGTTAGTAATACCAATTACTTATGCCTTGTGAATAAACTTCAAATACCAAATATCCTAGGAGTCCTTTTCCAACCCCAGAAAATCTAGTATCATTACCATTGTCATAGACCATGCTTTGAAGAAGTAAGGCTGATAGAAAAGTAGGACACCCTGACTACCTCTTTTGATATGTACTCCTTAAAGACAGGAAATCTTTACTCCCAATCTATGGGTCTATGAAACAAGGATCTCCTTAATCCCAATTATCACAATCTATGTAACCTATGTAATCTATGAGCATTTATGACAAAGCTACTGATAACATGACCTCTTTGTGTTTGGAAGTGTTTTTGGAATCAGTTATGATGTAAGAAAGTCCTTTACATGGGGAAGCCATCAGCTGTTGACTCCAGATCATTTTTAGATAGAAACTATACAATTACTATTTACGATATTGAACATGGGGTGAGGCAGGACATAGATAACAGAGAATTGGGTAACTCCTGGGTTGTTCAGGACTATATGCAAAGCTATTTTGTTGGTTTGACCTTTAAGTTATTTAGATTTCTCCCAAAGAGAGTTCAACTCTCCCATTAGGAACTAAAATATAAATTATACATTTTTGTGCTTCTATGGGATGGAAATCCAAGGGCTTTTCTGGACTTGAATGAGGTTCAGGCACATGAGAGTACAGTTAAAAGTATAAGATTCTCAGGATGCACTCAAAACAATCTTTATTAATAATAATCCTTCCTGCCCTGCTCTGGTGAACTGAAATGTAGCCTACAATGTATCTCCACTCACTCAGGACCTGGGAATCACTGCCTTGACTCATTGACTTAATTTTGCTGTCCCTGGCCTCCTGCTTTCATTCATCTATTACTATAGCTTTGCTTTACCAGTGATCTCAACGTTCAGGGTTCTGTCCTTGAACCAAGAAAGATGACCTACATCCAATGACCGCACCCATTCCCCAAACCACCCCCTTCAGTGAGAAGGTCCCAAGACATAAGACATTCTATAGCTTCATGCACTTAGATATCTCCTGTTTAAAAGATCCAGGATTAAAAAGCCAGTGCTTCAGCAATAGGGATCAGTGCCCCACTATGCCCCCATAATTTTTACCTTAGGGTTTCCCCAGAGGAGCCCCTCCTCTTCCACAGGTTGACTAGGCTGCTGGATCTGCTGGCTGCGGAGGAAGACTTGCCATCCCCTACATGCATGCGTACCACAGTAGATGTGGTGAATGCACTGCGCACATTTCTCTCTGGTTTGGCCAGGATGATATATACCTTTGGCACAAACATGCAGCCTAAGGCCACTGTGGCACTCAGGCTGACTGAGAAACACATGGTGATGATTTTGTAGTTGCTGCCAAAGTAGATTGGCACAAAGGCCAGCCATATAATGCAGGTGGTGTACATTGTGAAGGCGATATACTTGGCCTCATTGAAATTAGCTGGAACATTTCTGGTCTTGAATGCATAGAAAGTGCAGCTCAATATCAACAATCCATTGTATCCGAGTGGAGTGACAACTCCTAGGTTGGTAGTATTACAAATCAGATAGACTTCTCGAATGCTTGGGTAGTCGTGCATTATATCAGGAGGCTCCATGATAAAGAGGGCGACGATGATGCCCAACTGGATGCATATGAGAATGAAAGCAATCACTAGCTGGGCACAGGCACTCATGAATCTGGGCTTTTTGGTGCAGATCTTCTTCTTGCTTCCGGCCAGGATCCTTGCAATACGGTTGGTCTTGGTTACAAGGGCTGAATAGCTCATGGCTGGAGAGAGACCAATGCCAATTCTCTGAAGGTAGCAATAAATCTGTTTGGGTTTTGCAATGAGGCAGAAGGTACATAAGTAGCCCAGGCAGATGCCAGCAAGAATGATGTAGCAGAGTTCCCTGCTGGAGGATTTAACTACTGGTGTATCACGGTAAATGATGAAGACTGCAGTAACAAACAGGGTGGCCAGCAGGCCGAGGCAGGCAAACACCACAGCTGCAATGGGCTCAGGGTCACCCCAGCGAAGATACTGTACTGGGATCAAATCACAACCTGCAGAGACACAGACAAATATTGAAAAAGTGGACGAGATGTTTACTTTTGTCACAAGTCATTAAGTTACAAGCAACTGCTTATGACCATTTCAGTTTGTCCCCCATCAACCTAGTATCTTATATTACTCATTCCTTGTCATATTCATTCAAAATATTTGTCTTTATATTACCAAATACATACTCTGTTTTAGGCGCTATCCGAGGTTCTGAAACAAAATAGTGAAGAACATACTCCCTGCCCACCTTAAACGATTATGTATGACTTTGACTAGGACCACAAAGAAGTGTAGCATGTGTTCTGACCCAGTCTGTGTGAGCAAGCACAGGCCTGCAACAATTACAATTGGCAAATGAAAGTGTTTAATTAAGTTTGGGGGTTCAATAGGTTTGTCAAAGAGAAGTTAACTGTTAGGAAATGAAGAATGAAAGAAAGCCATAGAACAATAATGGGTTGTGGCCTAATATGAGGCTAGGATATGCAGGAAGGGATATTGTGTCAGAGAGCCCTAGATCAATAGGGAATTGTTGTAGGAATCGATGTAGAGTAACAATATGATAAGGTGTGTGTGTGTGTGTGTGTGTATTTTAAACATTCTTTTTGTTGCTATATGTGTTTTGGATGAGTAAAGGTGCAGATAAATTTGAAAAATTTTTGGAGCCATATAGAGTATTTGAATGGATGAGAGAGTGTATGAAAAGAACAGGTATCAAAGATGACCTACATCAGTAAAGAAAAGTCAGGATTTTGAGAGAATCTGTGGGTTAGATGTTATAAAAGAAAAGATGCCATTGAAAAAAAAGAGGGGGGCAGTTTTTATAAGAAAAATGACTCCAAAGGCAAAGGGGTGGTGAATCTGAGTAGTGCCACAATTCACAAAATGATTCTCCATTCCTGGCATAACTTGATTACGGAACAGAAAAAGTAACAGAATATAGCATCATTCTTTTTACATTTCTATAGGACAATGGTTCTCCAATGTGACTTCACACTGGAATTACCTAGAGAGACTTTTCAAAAATACTGAGGCCTGCAACTCACTGGTAGAATTTCTGATGTAACTGACCTAGGCATGACACAGGCATCAGAATTTTTAAAATATACTCCCAGTGTGCAGCCAAAGTGTAGAACCACTGCTCCAGGAAGGTCATCTCTGCAGATAAAGAAAATGAGACAGAGAATTGAGAGCTTTGCTGAGTAGGAGAGGGTGTAAGGAATCTCTAGCACCAAACAACTGAGGAACACAGCAGAGATTACTGATTGCCTACTACTACCCTTTTTCCCTTTCATCTTCAGCAACAGATCTCCACTTGCATTTGGAATGGTAAACTGCGAAGCTAAAACAGTATGTCTTCCAGTCGCTATTATAACCAAATGTGTTGTATGACTAAGGTTTTAGCCAATAATGAACAGAGGATTCCTTAGGAAAATGACCTATCTTGAAGAGTATCCTTCTTGCTCTTCCCTGTTTTCAGTTTACTGCCTGGACTAGAAATATGATGGCTAGAGCTATGTAGAAGTCATTTTTGGACTTTGAAATAAATTTTTAAGAATGTAAAACATTCTGGGTCTGGAAGTGAATAGTAGGAAGCTGATTCACTAAAACCATGGAACTGTCTGGATATATGTATCCATAGTTCCCTTGTTATAAGCTACTTTCCACCCCACCCCTGCCCTGATGTATGCAGTCAAACCAAATCCCAATGGAAATAACAGTAAGGTTTTTCTATTTTACCATATCCCACATAGGTTTTGAGTATTAATGGTCACTGGGAGTTTGGGAGGTAACAATAAGTTATGATAGCTAAGAACTATTTGTATTTCCCAAAGTTCTTCTAAGGGAAAGCTTTATTGTAGAAGGGAAAAGGAAGGAAATATTCTTCTTCCACCTATTTCTGCCCAGCTGATCTGTTGCTTCAAGATCTCAGTATTATCAGTATTATAGTTAAACCCGTTATGGGTTTCACAGGAGATCCTCAGCACACCTTATAAAAGTTTTTCTATGGAAAATGTATTTTTATTAAAACAAGTGCTTTCAAAATAAAACATATGTGTATAGCTTAAATATAAAGTAATTATTTAATGTAATAACCTATAAACAAATAAACATCTCACAGCTCATGAATATATCTGCACTTGTATTTTGAGTCATCCAAGTGCACCTATACTGCTTAATATGCTGGAGTTCAACTTCTGATACTTTAGTATACCATAGGGTTTAGGTTTATATTTACAAATTTGCTCCTTGAAACTATTTTACAAAATGAAGAATTTATCATTCTTATCTGTATTCTCCCAGAACAATTTATTTATGACACTGACTTCATAATGAAATCTCTTAGCTACTCAAGTTTAGTTATAGAGGCCTTTTCCACTGCTAGGTCATGAGTTACAAACAAACATCCTTATGAATTTACAGATATAGGAAACATACTCTTTGCTATATGAAGCAGGAATCCTTTCTTTAGCTAATCAACAAGAGCCTTCAAGAGCCTAAATTTTACTTCTTTTGTTGTGCTATTCTGCTAGTTTTTTTTTTTTTTTTTACAGGCAGAGTGGACAGTGAGAGAGAGAGAGAGAGACGGAGAGAAAGGTCTTCCTTTTGCCGTTGGTTCACCCTCCAATGGCCACCGCGGCCAGCACGCTGCAGCCGGCGCACTGTGCTGATCCAATGGCAGGAGCCAGGTGCTTCTCCTGGTCTCCCATGGGGTGCAGGGCCCAAGCACTTGGGCCATCCTCCACTGCACTCCCGGGCCACAGCAGAGAGCTGGCCTGGAAGAGGGGCAACTGGGACAGAATCCGGCGCCCCGACTGGGACTAGAACCTGGTGTGCCGGCGCCGCTAGGCGGAGGATTAGCCTGTTGAGCCGCGGCGCCGGCCTCTGCTAGGTTTTAATAATTTGTATTTAAATATATTTAGAATTCAAATTTCTGCATACTTAATATAACACTCACTGCTAGCTTTGTGTTAGATATATTCTTGAATTCTTCACGTATAATCCATTAACATCAGATGTGACACTAAATAAAGCTAATTGCATATATGTGTTGGGAAATATGCATGAAGCATACCTTTAATGTAAAGTGATTGTTTTCACAGTCTTCAAACTTTATACATTAAAATGCTTTCTCCTTAAATGTGAACCACCCAGAAAGCTTTGTGTTTAGTTTAATGATAGTACCATTACACAAATTAATTTTATATTTATTTTCTTCAAATAGAAAATTGGACTCTGATTGGAGTTTTATAATTATTGAAACTTACAACTGAACAATATCTTAGAGCTTCCAAATACAGTTGTATATCACAATCATTTGAGAACCCTATGAAAATGTAATTAAAATATCAAAACTCGGGAGGATTTTGAATCAGGATATTAGGGTGCAACAAAGGAACCTTCCTTTTTTTAAAAGATTTTATTTATTTGAGAGGTAGAGTTACAGACAGAGAGAAGGAGAGACAGAGAGAAAGGTCTTTCATCTGCTGGTTCACTCCCTATGGCTTCAATGGCTGGAGCTGGGCCAATCCGAAGCAAAGGGCCAGGAGCTTCTTCTGAATCTCCCATGTGGATGCAGGGGCTCAAGGACTTGGGCCAAGTTCTACTGCTTTGCCAGGTCAAAGTAGATAGCTGGATTGGAAGAGGAGCAGCCAGGACATGAACCAGCACCCATATGGGTTGCCTGTGCAGCAGGTAGAGACTTAGCTCACTACACCACAGCAGCAGCCCTAAGGAATCTTCTTTAGAATTTGCTTCCTCAGTGATTCCGTATGTGTGCTTGGTCCTGGAATGCCAACTCAACCTGAGATTATAAACCCAACTTCTCCTCCAATATGTGAAAGTCTTATACGATAATCCTAACAGTTTATCTCCTTAGCATTACCTGAAATTTTCCATGAACTGAGTTGCCACAAAACTAGACATGGTGGTAGTGGTAGTGAGATAGATATGCGAGGCAGGAGGCTGTGATAGCAGGTGATATTGAAGCATGAAGTCATAAGGGCACAATTAAGGATTAGAAGGGGAAAAAGCTAAACCACTGCACTGGAGAAAATAATCAACTGGTAAAGACATTTCAGAATCAGGATTGAATAAATTACAGAGTAGACAGAAGAGTCAGGGGGCGAGTCTTCTGAGTTAATCACAATATTAGTAAGCAAGATGAAACCTGTAGAAATAAAGGGTCACGGCCGGTGCCGTGGCTCAACAGGCTAATCCTCCGCCTAGCGGCGCTGGCACACCAGGTTCTAGTGCCAGTTGGGGCACCGGATTCTGTCCCGGTTGCCCCTCTTCCAGGCCAGCTCTCTGCTGTGGCCCGGGAGTGCAGTGGAGGATGGCCCAAGTGCTTGGGCCCTGCACCCCATGGGAGACCAGGAGAAGCACCTAGCTCCTGCCATTGGATCAGCACAGTGCGCCGGCTGCAGCGCGCTGGCCGCGGTGGCCATTGGAGGGTGAACCAACGGCAAAAGGAAGACCTTTCTCTCCGTCTCTCTCTCTCTCTCTCACTGTCCACTCTGCCTGTCTAAAATAGAAAACAACAACAACAACAACAAAGAAATAAAGGGTCACATTTTTGGGGAATGATATATATATATATATATATATATATTTATAGTTTGGATGTGTTGTGTTTTCAAGTATCTAGGACTTTGTGAGCAGATGAAAACATAAGGCTAGAGAGATATCAGGATGGAAGATATAGCTTTAGGAAATATCTGTTAATACACAGGAAAAACAACGTGGAAATAAAGGCAATCAGTGGAAATTCATCAATGTAGATGAGAGTGGAGGCAGGAAGTCTGTGTAACACCAACATTAAGGAATGGCTGACGAGGATTTGTCAGTGAAGACATGAAGCAGATCATCTAGAAGGGAGGAATAGATGGGAAGCCAAAGGATGTAATTTATTTGAAGGCCCATGCTAGTCTCCTATAACAATACCACTTCAATTTTTCTTTTAAATAAATCCTTACCCAAACAGCTTGCACAAAGCTATAAGCTCCAGGTTCACAGGTATCTCTCCTGTTAGAATATCATGATGTGAGTATGCCTGTTTTCCCTCTACCACTATTGGATTGATGCCTTTGGAATGAGGAATCGTATCCTTCCTAACATGGACTATATTCCAACAAATTTAAGGATTTTATGAGAATGCTAATCTTATTGTGATACAAATTTAAATTCATATTGATTACCAACCTGCTATGATCTGCAAATATTTGAATGTCCAGTTATTTTTTAAAATATATTTTATATTTTCTTGTAATTATTGGGCATTTTTTAATTAATAATTTTTAAAATTTCTATTTCATTCTCAGGGTAATGACAAGTTACTGAAAATATATGTTGAGGTTAACTAAGAATCTATTTGCTTATGCTTTATATTGTATAGGTTTAAGCAATTAAATGTATGCTATATTTTAGATTATGTGATCTCAATTATTTCAGTGGTGTTCCCTCTTCAATGCATACTAGAGTTTCTCCATTCCTTTGAAATGTATGTACAACATATATTTCTTTCTACAAATTCAGTAAGCCTTAAATTAGAAAGTCATGGCCCATTTTCTGATAACATCTGTTTAGGTAACTATTCATTTATCTTTCCTCCCCTTTCATGCTTAATCCATAATTATGGTTTCTTAGTATTATCCATAATTTCATAGCATGTAATGCTGAATACTGAAAATATAACAATTTATTTATTTATTTGAGAAGCAGGAGAGAGAGAGAGAGAGAGGAGAGACCATCTACTAGTTGACTTCCCAAAATGCTTGCTGTCAGGACAGAAATAGAGAGCCAGGAACTCAGTCCAGGTCTTGCACATGATAGCGGGAACCCAGTTACATGAGCCATCACCACGGCCTCCCAGGGACTGCATTAGCAGGAAGCTAGTGTCAAAATCCAGAGATGGGATTTGAATTCAGGTACTCTGATGCAAGCCGAACATCTTAACAGTTATCTTAACCACTGGCCTAAATGACCACTGCTAACTGTTTTTCTTTAAAGGGAAGGTAAAGGTTTTATATACATCCATCCTGTGATTCTACCAATGTGTTTCCCACGCATCTAATAACAGAAAGGATAATTCACTGGTTTTTTAACCCCTAAAATATCAGTCATAGCAGGTATTCATGCTTGGTGTTTGGATTTTAATCTTTCAAAGTTCACATCCTTATAGTTAGTTGATAGTTTCTATACTGTTGCCTTTTCAGACCATGTAGCAAGAATCTGTTCAGACAGAGGGAATGAGAAGCAGATGTCTGATGTTCTGTAGTTCAGCTGACCATGAACTTCTTAAGAAGTTCCATAATTTTTGTGTATTTTTTGGGAAAATGAGGTTGCTGCTGAGAGTCTTGAAGAATAAGATATGTATGTCCTCAGCTGCTGACCAGGCCATTTCAGGCATACAGAATTGATAACAAGTTGTTGTGGGGCTACCCTTTGTACATAAGCAACAGATTTGTCTGGATCACAAAGTATTGACTGATGAGTAACAACATCATGTCTGCTTTCAGACTATTCCACCAATAAGCCATTTGTCTTTTTTCTTTACCTCTCTGGATTTGCATCTCGAGGATGTTGGCCTGAGATCTCAGGCATATGCAGACTCAGAGTTTTTTTCTGTAGTATTCATGTCCTTGATCCTTTAATATTTTTTATTCTTGTGAGCCTAAGTTGAAATTTTGCATCACTTTCATAGTTAAGAAGAATTGGAATTGGAATTTTGTGTGTGTGTGTGTGTGTGTGTATGTTTTAAGGCAGCTCGGTTTCTATTTTAGCACTTACCATAATTATAATTTCTTATAATTCTAATTTGTTTTATTAATTTGCTATGTTTTGTCTTCACTTGAACATAAGCACCATGATGCTAGTGGGTTTGTCTGCTTTGTTCACAAATGAATCCTCAGCACTGTTCAGAGTCCTCACTCACATGGTCTACACAGAAATTCACAGTTAATACATTTACTATTTGCTATGGTTTTTGTGTCTCGTAAAGTTCATGTATTAGAAATTTAATCCCTAATACAACTGTGTTGAAAAGTGGGACCTTTAAGAGATGATAAAGCCATGAGGACTATATCTCTACCTCTTTCTCTATTTCAATCTCTATATCACTATGCCCTCTATCTCCATTTATTTTATTTAAAAAAAAATTTCTTTATTTATTTCAAAGTCAGGGTTACAAAGAGAAAGGGGAGAGAGAGAGAGAGAGAGAGAGAGAGAGAGGTTGTTCAACCTCTGGTTCACTTCGAAATGGTCGCAACAGCTAGAGCTGGGCTGATCCAAAGCTAGGAGCCAGGAGCTTCTCCTGGGACTCCCACATGAGTGCAGGTGACCAAGCACTTGGGCCATCTTCTGCTGTTTTCCCAGGCACATCAGCAGGGAGCTAGATTGGAAGCACAGTAACCAGGACTCAAACCGATACCCATATGGGATAACGGCACTGAAGGTAGTGGCTTTACCTGCTTTGCCATAGCATTGGCCCCCATCATCTCTATTTCTGTCTCTATATCTTTTTTCCTTCCTCATGGATGCTCTCCTGTTGCCCTTCTCCTTCTGCCACAGTGTGACACAGCAGAAGGCCCTTGTCCCTTGATTTGGAATTTCCTAGACTTCAAAATTGAGAGAAATAACATTTTTTCTCTATAAATTGCCCAATCTGTGCTATTCAATCTGTTGTATCTGGCAGTACAAAGCAGCCTAAGACATTATAAGAGGGAACTTCAAACAGTTCATGGAAACTGGAACTCAAAGACATTTGTTTCAGTGCAAAAGTTTTTCTGCAGACTTTTTCAAGTGTCCTTATGTAATCCAAATGTATAATTCTCATTCTCATGTATGGGTCTATTCATTCTCAACAAACTGATGATACATTATGAAGTCCCAAGTTACAGAAATATGTTCCGCTCTCGGCAGAAGTCTAAATTCAGTTCACTTACATCTGACTTTGAGAGGCAAGATATGCAGTGGGGGCAAGTTGTATAACTAGCTTAGTGGCTTACATCTGTCAAACAGTGGGTATATTCTTTTTATGGGCTAGACATTGGATACACATCTTATGTTTGCTAATCTTGCTTTGAGTAATCCACTGGAAATACTTGTAGAACAAAGAGTAACACAGTAAATAGCCATAATTTTTAAACAAGTGCCATGTAATTGTTAAGTTCAGATTCAGTGTTCCCAAGAAGGTTATTAATTGCAACTTTTTTTTCCCTAGGGCAGAAAAACACCAAACCAATGAAAGCCCCCAAGTCATTTGCAGGGAAGGCATTTTTTCTAAGATTGATTAATTTTTACCATTGCCTTAGCATGCAATAAAACATACCATGATCACTTCCTCAAATAAAAATGTAGTCTGTGTCCAAATTGTTAGACAAGTTTCCTTTCTACATCATCATGAGAAAAAAAAAAAGAAACTCATTTTAATGACTGCCTACTATATCTCAGGTGCTAGCCAAAAAATTGTGAATAATCTTTGTAGTAAGTGAGATAAATGTCATTATCTCAGTTTTGCAGATGGGGCAAGAGGGGATTTAATAAGAGAGGTTAACATATGGGACTGAGATTATTTACTTATTTATTTATTCATTTTTATTCTATCTGGAGAGGTTACCTGGTCAATTGCTCCCTGGGAAGAAGTACTGGGGCTACTTAGTAAGAAAGAATCATGGCTAAATACCAACATCTGTCATAGGCAAGCCAGGGCTGTAGTGGCATAAGTATTTGATATTTGTTATCCTGACTTTATTAGACCCATTTTTGGTTCAGACTCTTTGGAAAGATTCTCTTCCTGGTCTGTGTCCTGAGTGTTGCTGGCAGGAAACACTGAGCAGTAAGTTATTGCTCTTGTGTTTCTAGCACAGAATATCTTCTGAATGGACACTGAAAATCCAAAGCAAGGAAGGGCATGGATTGATCATGGGACATGCCCAGCTTTGCTGCAGAGTAAATTCACGGCTGCTCAGTTGTCATTGGACCCAACTACTTCTTGCCCTTCAAGATTTATTATAGTTTCCCTTAATAAATTCCCTAAAAGAGCTGAACATTTAGAACTACAGCTTTTATTTTAATCTTTTTTTTGTACTTAATAGGGGAATTTTAAATTGTACACAAAGATGTATTTTCATAAGGAAGACACAAAGAATGATTTAATACTACTGCAGAGTGCTAAAGGGAGGATTATCACAGACACACATTTTTAGCAAATAGCTTTGAAAAATATGACTTCCGGTCATACTGCAGATGAATCAGAACGGGGAAAACACAGCTTGTGAGTTTAAATAAGAAAATGTGTTGACTGAGAAACTTTCCCCTCTATGGTTTCCCTCTCTTTCTTTACTGGTTCCTATTTGCACTTCTATTTTCCAGATCCTCTTTGAGCATGATTTTTTTCTGATTCTTTAAGCCTGAATGACACGTTCATCCTATGTAGTCAAAGGACTTCCTGGCCTGTGCCTGTCTTTGCTACTCTGCTTCATGAGGTAGCTGAGTAATTTGAGAGCAGGAGGCTGTTTCTTTGCTTATTGCCAAGATTCCCATGGCAAACACAGTATTTCTCACACATAAGCGGTTAACTAGGTTGGATGAATGAAGTTTTACATAAAAAGAGAAGAGGGCAGGTGGGACTTTGGAGACATACACTTCATTTTCAGCTTGTATACCTGTGTTTCCTGTGAATATGCACCTTTTACTGCATTTTGCTGTTTTTCTGTACATGAAGAAAAAATAATTCAGAATTCCTTTATTTTTAATGATAGCTTTAATCTTGGAAAACCCTTGTAGAAGAATTCATGGATGGAAAATTAAAATCCAATGACTAATCAGTGAGGCAGTTTCTTAGAACTGAGTCAACATGCTTAAAATTATTCCTGTAATGTACTGACATAAAATATACAAGTCATCACTTTCAAATCAACGGACTATCAGTGGAATTTTATGTGTATAATATGAACTATCATTGATGTTTACAATTAATTCCTTTCTGCATTTCCTAACTTAGCAGATTCACTGCAAGAACCTTTTCATTAAGTGTTTATATAGCACTTATAAAATTGTGGTTTTTTGGAAATAAGCTGCATACTAAGAAAATATTTTTCTACTGTTGTTGGTTTTCTGATTTTATGACTCAGAATTTTTGAATCCACCTTTTAGGCCCTGCTGTGTTCTCACAAACCTTTGCTTTTTCTTCTCCTGTGAGACATACCAGGACTGTTCTAAGGCCTGGGTTTATTTTACCTTTTCAACTGCTGGTTGCAAAATCATGTTTTCCACAGAAATGACCTCTTTCTCATCCCAAGTCCATTGATTTCTAAATTTCAAGCATCATTATTTTGTAAGTGTCCCCTAATTACTGCTATATATTTAATAAAATGTAATGTTCATGCTAATTGCAGAAAAAAAATTTGGAGCAAATTCTACACATATTAAAAGATTAATGGTTTGTTCTACTCATTAAAGAAACTGGAAATTCTTGAGATAGCATGGCTAGAATCTTTCATTCACTTTCTCATTCAGTGTACATTACTGAACAGCCACCCAACTATGACACTGAATCTGGACTGTGCCAATAGAAAACAAACTGTTTGTTTCTTTAAAATAATGTATGGGTTGGGCGAGTGTATGGTATGGTAGGTGTTTGGTGTGGTTGTGATGTCATTTTGGGACACCTGCATCCCATATCAGAGTGCCTGGGTTTGAGCCCCAGCTCTATTCTTCATTCCAGCTTCCTGCTAATATACATCCTGGAGGGAGGAGGTGAAGTCTCAACTAGTTCGATACCTACTGGATTGAGTTCTTGGCTCCTGGCTTAATCCTGGCCCAGCTCTGGCTGTGGTGGTCAGTTAGGGAATGAATCAGCTAATGGGAGATCTGTCTCTGTCTCAAATAAATAAAAATAAAATTTAAAAAGGAATATATGGGATAAATGTTCAGGTTCTATTATTGTCATGGTAAGCCTTGCACTGAGCACCATATATTTATGCTTCTTTAATACCTACAACATTTTTATTGTAGCATTGGTATCATTAGTTTACCTATTTTCAGTTAAGAAAACTAAGGTATAGTTGGAAATGAAGAGCATTTGAAAGGGATCATATAAGGAAAAATCCATATATGGAAAACAATAGAAGATATGTAGAGGAATCAGCCACATCCAGAAACCAGATACACAGAAAAATTCTACAGCTTGGTACTAATATGCCTTAAGAGAATTACGACATCCCAGGCAATTACTGCTGAGAGTTCAGATGGAAAACCAATAAAAGCTTTTGGAAAGATGATAATACCTAACTGCCTACATCCTAAGGATTAGTGTGAGGACCATATAGGATAATATGTGACTTGAACCATGGCATAATAATTATGAAGTGATAAACAGGGGGGAAGCAGAGAATATGCATAAAACAGTAGTGACTCACATATACTAAATTGCCTATGTGTTTTATCATATCATTTATGTTCTTCTGGGGAAAAGCCAGGCTATTTTATATTTCTAGCCTTCTTATAAATACACAGCCTCAAGTAAATGGTATTATATTGTCTTAAATTGTTTGTAAGTACAAGACAGCACATAATACTCTATGAATTTTTCATTCCACTTAATGTGATTTTAAGAGGTGTCAAGATTGGAAACATTTATCTGCTTCATATTATTCATATAATATGCAATGCTTTAAGAACCACTTTCCAAGTAGGTTAGATAATGTAGTGGCAAGCACTCCGTTATGTTTTATGTTCCTAGGGGGAAATGTGACAATTTAGTTTGAGTAGACTATATTTAACAAAAATGGAAATCAATGAAACCACATTATTTTCGTTAGTCTGGCCATATCAGAGTGGGTTTTGACCATGATGACAGGGTTTTGGGTTTGGCCACAACTTTATCATTGTGAAGAAGAATATGGTGTGCATTTTTCATTCCATGGTTTCTGGCAAGATGAAAACCAGATTGTTCTCTTCTGGGACCTGTTTAGAGAAGTTCCATTGAGAGGGACTTTCGGCCCATTCCTTCCCCTGGAGTAGTGATGTTTACATATAAATATACCATCAGTGTACTCATATGGTGGGAAAAGCAAATTTATACATTGTTGGAAATTAAGAAATTTGAAGAGTAAAAAGGAATTTTACAATTTATCAATGTATGAATCTTAGCATCTTATTAAAATGAAAATCATTTATTAGCATTAACTGAAACCTCAGGTTCATTATTTGAAATGACCAGTGCACAAAATTTCTGATTCCATTTCAGAGATCCTTTCAGAGAATCCAGTAACTCACGGTGACTTCTGTGTTGCTTATGGCATTGTCTCAAGGAAGTAGCAAGATTTTACAGCAAGAGAGAAGAGGACACGAGCTTTACTTTGCTACTAACTATGTGATTGTGAATACAAATATTTTTGAATTTTGGCTTCAGTTTTTGTGAAACGATTGTCACGATCCCAACTTTGGTGGTTGTCAGAAGAATTAGCTGGCAGAACACACAACTTTTATCATGACAGGTAAGAGGTACTCAGAATATGAGGATGTGTTCCCTCCCATTCTGCATTGGTTTATTTAGCAAATATTTACTGAGTAACTATTATGTTCTAGGAGCCTCGTATTCCCAAGTTTTGTATAAAATATACAAAACAGTTACTTGCCCAAAAATATATTATCAACAAAACAAGCACATAAATAATGAAAAATATTAAAAGGCCAGACATGGAATGGTGAGAAGATGAGGTAGAGCTAGGTAAGAGGGGGATAGTTTGTGGTATTAAACAGGTGGTTGCTCAGGGTAAATATTAGAGCAAGGGCTTGAAGAAGGGAGAGATAATAGTCATGAGAGTACCTGGGGCAGAATTTTCCAGGCAAGACCTTGTAGGATAAGGGCCTTCCTGATATCATATTGGAAGGACAAAGGACCCATGTTTGCGTGTGTGTGTGAGTGTGTGCATGTGCACACGTGCACATGTGTGTGTGTGCAGAGAGGAGGGGGGGACCTGACAAAGTGCAGGGGAAAGTAGGCCAGCTACTAAGCAAAGGCCAGATCTTATAAACATCTGTAAGACTTTTACTTTGAAATGAGAAGGGAAACTTTTGTAGGTTCTTATACAATGGAGGAACCTGACCTAATTTACTTTTTAAAAAGCAGTATCAGCTGGGGATATTGGGCAGCTGCTGTAAGTAGAGGCAAAGGAATAATCATGCAGATTCTTTAGGAGTTCATTTCAAGAGTGAAGGTGATGAATGATAATTGCTAAAACCATGGATATTCTAGTGGAAGTAATGAGAAGTGGTGCAATCGTGGATATGAAGGTGGGATTTCCTGACTCACTAAAGGATATGAGGGAAATCAAAAGATAATGTTATAGTTATTGACCAGAGATATTGAAAGAATGTCTAAGCCATCAGGAGAAATGTAGAAAACTAAGAATAGAGCAGCTGAAGAATTCAAAGATGAGAATTTCAGCCATTGCAATGTAGAATATGGGATTTTTACTAGATGTTCAGATAAATATGTCAAGTGGGCAGTTGAATATTCAATCTGGAGATTTGGTGAGAGATCTGGGCCAGAAATTTCAATGCAGCAAATCTCCATGTATAAATGATATTTAATAACATGATTCTGGGTATGACCACCAATGAGGGGACTGTAGATAGGAAAGATGATTAAGATTGAGCCCTGGAACTTCCCAACACTGTAGCTTTAGTCTTATTTCAAATACTTAGTTGTATATAAATGTAAAAATGCAGTAAGTTTGTATTGATAACAGGCAATAGATGCTAGAGGTAGAAAGCAGTAAATGCTACATCTCTTTGGGGATGGTTAAAATTAATTATTAATTATTAATTAATTATTATTAATTATTTTCTTGTCAGGGAGGAAGATATCAAAATATACCACATTTTCTTGTACCTTGATGGATTCCTAGTCTTGACTGTTCTGAATTGTGCCACATCATAGTTTTCCTTTTTTCCCTTCTACCTGAAAATTCTCCCCCCTCCCCTTTTTTTTTTTTTTTTTTTTTGACAGGCAGAGTGGATAGTTAGAGAGAGACAGAGAGAAAGGTCTTCCTTTTTGCCGTTGGTTCACCCTCCAATGGCCGCTGCGGCCAGCGCATCACGCTGATCAGAAGCCAGGAGCCAGGTGCTTCTCCTGGTCTCCCATGCAGGTGCAGGGCCCAAGCACTTGGGCCATCCTCCACTGCCTTCCCGGGCCATAGCAGAGAGCTGGCCTGGAAGAGGGGCAACCGGGATAGAATCCGGCACCCTGACCGGGACTAGAACCCGGTGTGCCGGCGCCACAAGGCGGAGGATTAGCCTGTTGAGCCACGGCGCCAGCTGAAAATTCCCCTTTCTATCACCTGGTTAAAATTCCCCTTTCTATCACCTGGTTAACTTCTGATTTTCACATGCATTGATTCCTTTTGCTTTAAAAAGGTACCTCTGAACTTTCAAGACTTGGTTAATTTTTTCTCATTAGTGTTCCTACAGCAATTGATGCTTACTCTTTTCCTAGCATTTCCTTTAATTTCTTTTCTTCCTCAGTTTTTTCATTTCCTCATCTGTCTTTTATCATTTCATTAGACAAGTATTAAGACGGTTCCTACTCTATGCCAGATAATTTCATATTTGAAAAGAGCTCATTTTCTGTAAATATCTCCACATAGGCTCCGAGAAACTCAGGGCAGGAACTATGACTTCATCACCACTGTGTGCTGAGTCCATAGTGCTATTTTCCACATTTAGCTGGAACTCAATGTTAGCGTATGAATATTTTTTTCATTTATGCTATCACTACATCTGGAATACAGTTCAAGTTTTTTTATACATCATATTTATGCAATCTTAACTCAGTCCTCATCTGGATCGGACATGTGATTCCACACAAATGGAAACTCTGGCATCTTCCATTTACATCTGTATTAATAGAACTTAGTGTTGAAAATAGTCAAAAATGATAAAAATAATTCTTACTAAATGAATAAGTGAGCAATGCATGAAGGAATGATAGGAAAATCAGGGGTCAGGATGTATTTCTATTCAGATTATTGTTCAAACTAGAAGCCAAGAAGCCAGATAGCAGCATTCTGGAAATGTGTCTCATTTTTAATATCATAAGGAACTGTTTATTTCAATTATAATAATACAAATAAACATTTCCTATCTAAACTTGCAAAAAATTACTCCTAAAGAATCAGGAACACATACAATTAATAAATATCAAAGATTTTTCTCCCCACTTTCTCATCGGAACTTAATTGCAATAATTAAAATAACTGCCACCGTTTAAACACATTTGAAATGAAAGATATCTGAGCAGCTGAATGATAATCAATATATGACCATCTAGGAGCAAAATATTTTCTTTTTCCAAAATTTCCTGAAAATATGAGGATGTAAATGATTGTGGAGAAGTTATTATAAAACCCCTGTGCTTGATTTTTCACTAGTTTTGTGATCTTTAACAATTCAGAGTATTGTCCTGAGTTTTTGGTAATTCAGCTGCAAAAAATAGTATCTACCTTATAGGATTCCAAAGGATAATGCCTAAGACAGTTATAATTATTAGTAATGAAAAGCAATTTTCTTCCCCATGGTTTAATTTCATATGCTTTAATGCATTAATATGCATTAATTGAGTGAAGAAAAAAATTCCAAGGAGAAGTAGGACAAGCTGAAGAACACAAACACAACAAACATTTGAAAGAACAGAGTTACACAAATGCTTGGAGTTATAAAATCTGTCAATGGTTATACCCTCTTGGAGCTCATCCTCTACTCCAGCCCAGATTCTCACCGACTCCCTTTTGTTTAACACTGTTCTCTTTTTTTTCCCCCTGAGTGAAGACACAAAGGTTTCAACCTCCAAAGCAATTAGGTAACTCAGGGAACCAAAGGAACTTCCTGGAGAATGCTCCTATTGACATTAAAATATTGATATGCGCTGCCTTCCTTCTACTTTACAGCTTCCCACTTAAGTAAGATAGATTCCTTCATGAGAGAAAAGCAGGAAATCATCCTAATTTCCTGTCATAAAGCTTCCCACTGAGTTACTTCTTAAAAGCCACATTGTGTTTGCATTTTGCTTTTATATGGGGTGGTGGGAAGGTTGCCAGAGCCTGGCAAACCCACCTGGAAGTGCTTCCGCAGTTCTGGACTGGGGAACTAAAGATCTGTGGGGACCTTATGCTTTCACGCATCCCAAATTCTCTGACAGAATGCAAAGGTTCTTTTTAGGAGCATTTTTGCAGAGATGTGGCAGGGGATGCCATATAATCAAAAGTGTCTTGACAGAGGCCTTTAGAGACTTTTCTGAATGCCTAAATTGTTGACTTTCCCTACTTCTTTGATAATCAGCCACCTAATTTTATTGATTTATATTCTAATCAAATATATTCAATGCTTTTTATGATTACTACAATATCCTAATCCAAACCACCAATAGAGTCACATTGATTTGTGCGAAATTTCCTCACAATTGTTTTCTCCTACACTTATTTTACAATTCCCAACTTAGTCTTTAGTTTAAACCTTATTTTTTCCTGTTAAACATTTAAATATCTTAAAATATAAAATATTACACATGTATGTAAATCTAGAACAAATGCAAAATATTCCAGATTTAACAAATGGTAAAATTTTGTTATATTTGTTTCAAATCACACAGATAGACACACATTACAGATGTAACTGAAAACTCTTTTGTAACTCTCATCTGGAAGTTTCTATTTTCTCTCTTTCCAGATGATGGTACTATTGTAAATTAGTATCTCGCCATTTCTTGTTTTAAAATAATGTTCAATCTTTACATGATGACTATGAAAATCATATTTACAAAGTTGCCCACTGGGGCTGCATTTCCTTTCTTAATCAAGTTTTAGATATTCTTAGAGAAAATTAACTTCTTTAGAACTATTTTCTCCATTAAAGTATAATCATCACAAGAACAGAGGATTTTTACCTGTTTTGTCCATAGAAAGAGTCTCAGTAGTTAGAACATTGCTTGTGTTCTATGTCAAATATGTCAAAATGAAGGAATTTTAGAAACAGTAACTGTAGGAAAGATTTTCTGACCCATCGTGAGGCCCTCAGGTGAGAGGCGCCCTCCCTGTGCCTGAAGAAAAAGAGCATCCTCACCTCTGCAGATGAGTGGACACTCAGCAATGGGGAAGTGTGCCCAACTGACCTTTTGTTTTATCTTCTCCACAATGTTCCCTTAGTAATCAAATTCAGCATTAAAACACCAGGCTCCGGCACACCGGGTTCTAGTCCCAGTCAGGGTGCCGGATTCTGTCCCGGTTGCCCCTCTTCCAGGCCAGCTCTCTGCTGTAGCCCGGGAGTGCAGTGGAGGATGGCCCAAGTGCTTGGGCACTGCACCCAGTGGGAGACCAGAAGAAGCACCCGGCTCCTGCCTTCGGATCAGCGCGGTGCGCCGGCCGCAGTGCGCCGGCCGCGGCGGCCATTGGAGGGTGAACCAATGGCAAAAGGAAGACCTTTCTCTCTGTCTCTCTCTCTCTCTCTCTCACTGTCCACTCTGCCTGTCAAAAACAAAACAAAACAAAACAAAACAAAACAAAACAAAACAAAACCACACCAGGCTTGACTGCTTCTTTGTGTCTTCATTTCTTTATGAAGGTCTCTGTGTCACATACAACTTACATGAAATCTGCCTTTTGTTAGAGTCACTAGCCAATGACCTAAGATAGGTGGAAGGGAAGTGCTAGTTATCTATTCATTGAATGAATGACTCATGACTGAGTGAAAGATAAAGGGCTTTTAATTTCCTTTAGGATCAACTTTAACATATTTATAATGGCTTACAAAAGCCCCCTGAGAGCTGACCTGTGCTTAGCTTTCCTCACTCATCTCTCCCTCGAACTCTGAATTCCTCCTCTGTTCTTATATTCTATGTCCAAAACAACACTCATGTCTTTCATTTTAGTTTGGCAAATTCCTTTCTTAACTTTAGTTTGTGCTTGTACCTGATTCTTGAAGAGAGCATTTTAAGCCTCACCTATGGGCCTTTCTGCTGATATAGGTTCCCACACCATCATGATCTCTATTAATTCTAAAGGTTTATTACAGTTGAACATTTAGAATACTGATCTTGAGAGAAGTCTTGTGTGTGCTACTTGCTGCCAGCACAGATACCTGACACTTTCCAGACAGAGGCAGTTCTTGCTGTTCTCAGTGAACAAAAGCTGAATTGGCAACACTGTTTATGTTCCTCGGTGCCCCATCCTCCCTCTATGATCTTACTTCTTTCTTGTTTTCCTGGTTTTCATTCCAGATCCTCTTTTTCCACTCCTAATTCCTGGTTTCTGAGAATGTATGACTTCTGTTATGAATATGGTTATTTATTGATGAAAACACATTCTATACTTCAACACTCTGCACATCTGTTATTCACACACGCATACATGTATTTATGTATGTAGAAAATTCACAATCCCACTCCTCACAGACATCATTTCTTAACATTAGACAACTTACATTTCAGGTATCTTAAACTTAAACTGAGATGTAACTACATGTTATACAATACACCCATTTATAGTATAAAAGTGATATTTTAGTACTGTCATGTGAAATAATCATTTGTTTATGTGAGAACATTTTTGTCACCTTAAAAAGATACCTTATACCTTTTAGCTATTACCAGTCATGTTCTATCCCTTCTTGGTCCCAAACAATGACTAAGAACTCTGAAACACACACACACAAAGTGTATGGATAAACATACAAATATAGACATTGTCAGTCTGTTGCTACTCTGTTTGCTGAATAATTATGCAGTTTCAGGTGCTCAGATATGTTAATCATGCTAATCTTACAGACTGCTGGGATGAAAGGAAATGACACTTGTAAGATGCTTCCCAGTTTCTACACAGAGGAAGTGTTAGATATGTCTTAGTTGCTGTTATTACAATGTGGGCACTGACCTGAGCTGTCTTGTTACAGGCTGAAGTGGGGTAACTATAAACCAAGGGTCTAGAAGAAAGGCTTGCAAAAATTCCTAAGGCTAGCCCCAAGCGGGCTGTGGAACAGCTGACCTCACTCATCAGAACACTCTTCTTGCTAGCAGTTCCAAGCAGTATGTTACTTTAAATCAGTCAGCGAGTTAGGCTTGAAAGTAGCTTTAGGCTCTTTGGAAAAGTACTTTGGATTCCAGAGAAGGTTAAACTTCATACACTACCAATTTGCAGACCTTTCCAAATTTGGCATTTATGTCCTCCAGTCCAATACACAGACACATTCACATATATGCATGCAGTCCTAAGTCAATGTATCCTACTTGAAAAACTCCACTGGTCTCACACCGTCTGGGTGAAGTCCAAATTCCATAGTTGAAGGCTCTCTTCACAGGGTAGCCTTAGTACCTACTTTAATCTTCATTTGTTACACTTATCATTTTCCTAAAGGCTGACACATATTTACTGAGGCAAGCAGCATAAATCTAGAGGCAGGCAAATAAACTGATAACTTATAAGTTACTGTAATAGGGACTGTAATAGTCAAATGTGGGAAAGATAATTTAGTCAAGTAAAGATTTGAACAGATGGAGAGGAGGAAGGGAGTTAAGAATACCTAGGAATTAAAACAATCAGGATTGGGGCTGGCACTGTGGTGCAGCGGGTTAATGCCCTGGCCTGAAGCGCCGGCATTCTCATATGGATGCCAGTTCGAGACACAGCTGATACACTTCTGATCCAGCTCTCTGCTATGGCCTGGGAAGGCAGTAGAAGATGGCCCAAGTCCTTGGGCCCCTGCACCCGTGTCAGAGACCGGAAGAAGCTCCTGGCTTCCGATGTGGCCAACTGGGGAGTGAACCAGCCGATGAAAGACCCCTCTCTGTATAATTCTGACTTTCAAATAAATAAATCTTTTTTAAAAAAATCAGGCTTGATAAGTGGATGGATATGTGGCTAGGTTTAGAGAGGAGTCTAAGATGATGACACAAAGGTGCCATTAAGTGAAAGAAGAGGTACAAGTGGAAACCGATTTCATGACTGGTAAAAGGGCACAATGGTGAAATTGCTAAATTTGGACATACTGGGTTTAAATACCTATGGCTTGACCATGCAGAGATTTTCAGCAAGTAGAGTTATGAGTTTGAAACCAAGGCAGAGCTGAAATTCTGGAAGTTAATAGCATTTAGGTAATAACTAAAACCATCAAAGTAGATGACATAATTTGGAGAGACTGTATAGGGGGAGAAGCACAATGCGCTAATGATGGAAACCTGGGAAACATCAGGCTGAAGTAGAAAGGACAAAACAACAACAAAACCCGGGAAGTGCTACTTAAGTAGGTCAGAGAAACCTGTAATACCAGGCGCTAGCAGAGGAGGAAACTTCAAGAGAATGCGCAACATCAGAACAATTGAACAGAGCTATTTGTAAAACAAAGAATGGCAAAGGACCCTTAGATTTTGCAACATGATTGTCGCCAGTATGGTTAGGCAAAATATTTCTTATAGAATGATAAGGGCAGGAGATATTATTTTGATGAGTCAAGTGTGAGGAAGACAAAAATAATTATTACTCAGTTGATTAAAAAGAGGGATGAGATGGAACTAATAATTAAAGGGGTTGTCTTTACAGTATAGAAAAGGCAACTTTGAGATAATAGAAATAAAGATGTGCATACCTTTTATTCTAGCAAAATTACAATGCTTTAGCCATTCCTCAATCTTTTCTAGTTTGTGGTCTTAATAATTCAATAATTCTGAAAGAGCTACTTCTTTCTAACACAGTCATCTTCACTTTTGAAAAAGTGAATTTCATTCAACTCATGCCTCAATAGTAAGCCTTCCCAAATTACCCAGGGTTAGTTGTGCTCTCCCCATTTTTCCATAATATCTTTTCCTTACTTAGTATTTAGTAGGTTTTAGTACAAATTGTTACCTGTTTAAATGTTTTTCTCCCACTTATTTAGACTATGTCTTTCTATTTCCAGTTCCTATTACATTTTCTGGCACAAACTAAGGCCTTAATGTATTAAATTAATTCTCACTTGTAAAGCTCAAAGATATCTCAAACTAATTTTGTTTACAAGTAAATTAGAGAGATCAGTGTTTTAGCATAAACAGTTGGGCTGTCATTTGTGATGCTGGATTCCCATGTAGGTGCTGATTCAAGACCTGGATGCTTTACTTCTGGTCCAGCTCCTGGCTGGTGCCCTGGGAGAGTCATGGAAGATGGCCTGAGTCCTTGGGCTCCTGCACCCACATGAAAGGCACTGATGAGACTCCTGGCTTCTGGTTTTGGCTTGACCCAGACCTGGCGTTTGCAGCCATTTGGGGAGTGAATCAGTGGATGGAGGATATTTCTCTTTCTGTCTCAACTTCTCTCTCTGTAGTTCTGCCTTTCAAAAAAAAATAAATCTTTTTTAAAAAAGTAAATTAGTGATCTTTATGAAAAAATAAATTCACCTGTCTACAGGGCATAACAATAGTCAATATGCCTTAACACCTTCTCCAATGAATTCACCTGTATGTCTTATTAATTCTACACCAAATTATGTCAAATCTTCCAATGCTCTGTTAAGTTCAGTCACCAAGAAGTGTTTTTGCAATGTAATAACTATCCAACTTATCTACCTGCCTCCACAATTAATCCCTCCAAAGCTATTCTTCCTCACAGAAGCCAGGATGATATTTTAAATATGTATTTATCATTGTGATTTTCTGCTGCTGCTGAAATCCCTGAAATGGTTTCTCACTGTACTTCATAGCAAAAACCTCAAATCCTGAACAGATTTTAGGCTATACATGATCCAATCCCTGCTGCCTTCCTTGTCTCTTCTGACACCACTCTCCTGTCTGCTTACCCATGTATAGAAATATTTCATCAGCCATAAACATTCTGCCACTGTTACCTACTAGTTATTTCTACATATCAGTTAGGGTTAGTTAATTTTCACTTTTTAAGAATATCTTTGAGGGGTGGAGCCAAGATGGCGGAAGAGTGAGGGCGCACAAAACAGTTTGGGAAAAGAAATTTTAACAAGGGTGGAGTTACTGCACCCTTAAGAAGAGACTCAGAGGAAAAAACTGCAGAGGAAACTCTTCAGGATCTAGTGGATGCGACACGGAGGACCTACTGGAAGAGTAAGGTGGCCCATTGCCACGCCGCGCCCAGCCCTGCTGAGCCACACAGAGCAGCGCTGAGCCGCACCTAGCAATGCCCAGCCGCGCCACACTGCGCCGACCCAACCCACACTGAGCCGCGCCACGGACACGGGGGCCACTAGAGTTGGGAAAACAACAAGCCCAGCTACAGAAGCCCACCCACAGAACTTGAGCCCCGGCGCTGGAAGCAGAGGTAACCAGAGAATTGGCTGCGAAGGTTAGATCGTGGTCCGAGCTCACGCGGTGGGGAGGAGGAACTACACCAGGCTGACTGGAAGAAAAAAAAAAGGGGGGGGGGGAAACAGCTGGGACACTAGCCTCTCTCTGCACTCTCCAAGATGCAAAACAAATGTAGAAACCAAGGTAACAAGAGCAGGGAAGACACTATAATGCCCCCAAATGAAAAAGACACCCCAATTCAAGATTATGAAGATGATGAGATAGAAGAAATGCAAGAAGCGGATCTCAAAAAATTGGTAAGATCATTAAGAAGCTCTCAAAAACAAATTCTTGAACTACAGAAATCCTTAATGGACAAGATAGAAAATCTCTCTCATGAAAATGAAATATTAAGGAGGAATCAAAATGAAATGAAACAACTAGTAGAACAAGAAACAGTGATAGTGACGAGAAACCATAATGAAATGAAGAATTCAATATATCAAATGACAAACACATTAGAGAGCCTTAAAAACAGAATGGGTGAAGCAGAAGAGAGAATATCGGACTTAGAAGACAGAGAACAGGAAAGGAAACAGGCAAACCAAAGAAAAGAAGAGGAAATTAGAAACCTAAAAAATATTGTCGGGAATCTACAGGATACTATTAAAAAACCCAACATTCGGGTCCTAGGAGTTCCTGAAGGCATGGAGAGGGAGAAAGGATTAGAAGGCCTTTTTAGTGAGATACTAGCAGAAAATGTCCCAGGTTTGGAGAAGGACAGACATCTTAGTACAGGAAGCTTATAGAACCCCTAATAAACATGACCAAAAGAGATCCTCACCACGACACGTTGTAATCAAACTCACCACAGTGAAACATAAAGAAAAGATCTTAAAATAAGCAAGACAGAAACATCAGACCACTCTCAGAGGATCCTCAATTAGACTCACAGCTGACTTCTCATCAGAAACCTTACAAGCAAGAAGGGAATGGTGAGATATAGCCCAGGTACTAAGAGAGAAAAACTGCCAGCCCAGAATATTATATCCTGCAAAGCTCTCATTTGTGAATGAAGGTGAAAGAAAGACCTTTCACAGCAAACAGAAACTGAAAGAATTCGTCACCACTCATCCAGCCCTGCAAAAGATGCTTAAAGATGTGATACACGCAGAAACACAGAAACACGGTCACCAATATGAAAGAAGGTAAGGGAAGGAAACCTCACAGCAAAAGATCACAGGAAACCCAAAAATGATAGGGCAAAGTTACTACTTATCGATAGTCACATTAAACGTTAAAGGCTTGAACAATCCAGTTAAAAGACACCGATTGGCTGATTGGGTAAAAGAACAAAACCCATCTATCTGCTGCTTACAAGAAACACATCTTTCTAACAAAGATGCACACAGACTGAAAGTGAAAGGCTGGAAAAAGATATACCACGCCAACAGAAATGAAAAAAGAGTGGGCGTAGCCATCTTAATATCAGATAACATAAATTTTACCACAAAAACTATTAGGAGAGACAAAGAGGGGCACTATATAATGATTAAGGGATCCATTCAACAGGACGGTATAACAATTATCAATGTATATGCACCTAATTACAGGGCATCAGTTTATTTAAAAGACTTGTTAAAGGAATTAAAGGGAGACTTAGACCCCAATACAATAGTACTGGGGGACTTCAATACCCCACTCTCAGAGATAGACAGATCATCAGGACAGAAGACCAACAAGGAGACAGTAGATTTAAATGACACTATAGCTCAAATGGACCTAATACATATCTACAGAACTTTTTATCCTACACAGAAAGATTTTACATTCTTCTCAGCAGTACATGGAACCTTCTCTAGGATTGACCACATGCTAGGCCATAAAGCAAGTCTCAGCAAATTCAAAAGAATTGGAATCATACCATGCAGCTTCTCAGACCACAAAGGAATGAAATTGGAAATTAGCAACTCAGGAATCCCTAGAGCATGTACAAACACATGGAGACTGAACAACATGCTCCTGAATGAACAATGGGTCATAGAAGAAATTAAAAGAGAAATCAAAAATTTTCTGGAAGTAAATGAGGATAACAGCACATCATACCAAAACCTATGGGATACAGCAAAAGCAGTGTTAAGAGGAAAATTTATATCAATAGGTGCCTACATCAAGAAATTGGAAAGGCACCAAATAGATGAGCTTTCCAGTCATCTCAAGGATCTAGAAAATCTGCAGCAAACCAGACCCAAAGCTAGTAGGAGAAGAGAAATAATTAAAATCAGAGAAGAAATCAACAGAATTGAATCCAAAAAAACATTACAAAAAATCAGCCAAACAAGGAGCTGGTTTTTTGAAAAAATAGACAAAATTGACACCCCATTGGCCCAACTAACTAAAAAAAGAAGAGAAAAGACCCAAATCAATACAATTAGAGATGAAAAAGGAAACGTAACAACAGACACCACAGAAATAAAAAGAATCATCAGAAATTACTACAAGGACTTGTATGCCAGCAAACAGGGAAACCTATCAGAAATGGATAGATTCCTGGACACATACAACCCACCTAAATTGAACCAGGAAGACATAGAAAACCTAAACAGACCCATAACTGAGACAGAAATTGAAACAGTGATAAAGGCCCTCCCAACAAAGAAAAGCCCAGGACCAGGTGGATTCACTGCTGAATTCTACCAGACATTTAAAGAAGAATTAACCCCAATTCTCCTCAAACTATTCAGGGCAATCGAAAAAGAGGGAATCCTCCCAAACTTTTTCTATGAAGCCAGCATCACCTTAATTCCTAAGCCAGAAAAAGATGCAACATTGAAAGAGAATTACAGACCAATGTCCCTGATGAACACAGACGCAAAAATCCTCAATAAAATTCTGGCCAATAGAATGCAACATCACATTAGAAAGATCATCCACCCAGACCAAGTGGGATTTATCCCTGGTATGCAGGGATGGTTCAACGTTCGCAAAACAATCAATGTGATACACCACATTAACAGACTGCAGAAGAAAAACCATATGATTCTCTCAATAGACGCAGAGAAAGCATTTGATAAAATACAACACCCTTTCATGATGAAAACCCTAAGCAAACTGGGTATGGAAGGAACATTCCTCAATACAATCAAAGCAATTTATGAAAAACCTACAGCCAGTATCCTATTGAACGGGGAAAAGTTGGAAGCATTTCCGCTGAGATCTGGTACCAGACAGGGATGCCCACTCTCACCACTGCTATTCAATTTAGTTCTGGAAGTCTTAGCCAGAGCTATTAGGCAAGAAAAAGAAATTAAAGGGATACAAATTGGGAAGGAAGAACTCAAACTCATCGAAGAGTTTGGCAAAGTAGCAGGATATAAAATCAATGCACAAAAATCAACAGCCTTTGTATACACAGACAATGCTACAGCTGAGAAAGAACTTCTAAGTTCAATCCTATTCTCAATAGCTACAAAAACAATCAAATACCTTGGAATAAACTTAACCATGGACGTTAAAGATCTCTACGATGAAAACTACAAAACCTTAAAGAAAGAAATAGAAGAGGATACCAAAAAATGGAGGAATCTTCCATGCTCATGGATTGGAAGAATCAACATCATCAAAATGTCCATTCTCCCAAAAGCAATTTATAGATTCAATGCAATACCAATCAAAATACCAAAGACATTCTTCTCAGATCTGGAAAAAATGATGCTGAAATTCATATGGAGACACAGGAGACCTCAAAGAGCTAAAGCAATCTTGTACAACAAAAACAAAGCTGGAGGCATCACAATACCAGATTTCAGGACATACTATAGGGCAGTAGTTATCAAAACAGCATGGTACTGGTACAGAAACAGATGGATAGTCCAATGGAACAGAATAGAAATACCAGAAATCAACCCAAACATCTACAGCCAACTCATATTTGATCAAGGATCCAAAACCAATCCCTGGAGTAAGGACAGTCTATTCAATAAATGGTGCTGGGAAAACTGGATTTCCACGTGCAGAATCATGAAGCAAGATCCCTACCTTTCACCTTACACAAAAATCAACTCAACATGGATCAAAAACTTAAATCTACGACCAGACACCATCAAATTATTAGAGAGCATTGGAGAAACCCTGCAATATATAGGCACAGGTAAAGACTTCTTGGAAAATACCCCAGGAGCACAGGCAGTCAAAGCCAAAATTAACTATTGAGATTGCATTAAACTGAGAAGTTTCTGTACTTCAAAAGAAACAGTCATGAAAGTGAATAGGAAACCGACAGAATGGGAAAAAATATTTGTAAACTATGCAACAGATAAAGGGTTGATAACCAGAATCTACAAAGGAATCAAGAAACTCCACAACATCAAAACAAACAATCCACTTAAGAGATGGGCCAAAGACCTCAACAGACATCTTTCCAAAGAGGAAATCCAAATGGCCAACAGACACATGAAAAAATGTTCAAGATCACTAGCAATCAGGGAAATGCAAATCAAAACCACAATGAGGTTTCACCTCACCCTGGTGAGAATGGCCCACATTCAGAAATCAACCAACAATAGATGCTGGAGAGGATGTGGGGAAAAGGGACACTAACCCACTGTTGGTGGGAATGCAAACAGGTTAAGCCACTATGGAAGTCAGTCTGGAGATTCCTCAGAAACCTGAACATAACCCTTCATTCAACCAGGCCATCCCACTCCTTGGAATTTACCCAAAAGAAATTAAATTGGCAAACAAAAAAGCCATCTGCACATTAATGTTTATTGCAGCTCAATTCACAATAGCTAAGACCTGGAATCAACCCAAATGCCCATCAACAGTAGACTGGATAACGAAACTATGGGACATGTGCTCTATGGAATACTATATAGCAGTCAAAAACAATGAAACCCAATCATTTGCAACAAGATGGAGCATTCTGGAAAGCATCATGCTAAGTGAATTAAGCCAGTCCCAAAGAAACAAATATCATTTGTTTCCCCTGATTGGCGACAACTAACTGAGCACCAAAGGGTAACCTGTGGAAATGTAATGGACACTATGAGAAATAATGACTTGATCAGCTATGGTGCTGACTGTTGATGTACAATGTAACACTTTATCCATTTTAGTATTTTTTTTTTGTAAACTCTGTAATTAACACACAACTATTCTGAGGTGTCTAAATCTTAACTGAAAAGTGATCCCGGTTAAATATAAGAATGAGAAAAGGAGAGGGAGGAAATGTATAATAGGGGACATGCTCAATTGGATTTGCCCCAAATGATAGAGTTAGAAAAGTGCCAGGGGATTCCAATACAATCCCATCAAGGTGGCATGTACCAATGCCATCTCACCAGCGCAGGTGATCAATTTCAGTTCACAACTGATCACACTGATAGGCCTAAGAGTCAAAGGGATCACACAAGCAAGATTAATGTCTGCTAATTCTAACTGATAAAAAAAAGGGAGAGAAGGATCCAACATGGGAAGGGGAGACACAGCAGAGTCATAGAATGACAGATGTCCTAAATAACACTCTGGCCTCAGAATCAGCCCTTAAGGCAATTGGATCTGGCTGAAGAACATATGAGAGTATTTTAGGCATGGAAAGCCAAGACACGCTGGGGAAAAAAAAAATATGAAGAAGAAGAAGAAGAAGAAGAAGAAGAAGAAGAAGAAGAAGAAGAAGAAGAAGAAGAAGGAAGAAGAAGAAGAAGAAGAAGAAGAAGAAGAAGAAGAAGAAGAAGAAGAAGAAGAAGAAGACGACCTAAATGAAGGATCTCAGCGAGTGTGATCCCAGTGGAAAGAACGGGGCCATCAAAGTAGGAGGTGCCTTTCTCTGAAGGGAGGAGAGAACTTCCACTTTGACTATGGCCTTGTCGGAATGGGATTGAAGACAGCGAACCCTAAAGGCTTCCATAGCCTCAGCAACTCATGGCTAGAGCCTAGGGAGATTACTGACACCATAAACAAGAGTGTTAAATTGTTAAAACAACATCAGGAGTCACGGTGTACTTACGTCCCATGTGGGATCTGTCCATTTAATAGGTTGTTGAAGGTGAAGTAATGATATAGCTAGTACTGAAACAATATTCTTACACTTTGTGGTTATGTGTGGGTGCAAACTGATGAAATCTTACTTAGTATATACTGAAGCGATCTTCTGTATATAAAGATAAAGAAAAATAATCAATCTTTTTTTTAAATTATTTTGCAGAATCTCGGTCATTAATGTGATGTACACTGTTATTTAATGCTATAACTAGTACTCCAACAGTATTTTTTTCACTTTGTGTTGCTATGGGAGGGCAAACTGTTGAAATCTATATATATACTAAACTGATTTTCTATATATAAAGAGAATTGAAAATGAATCTTGATGGGAATGGAAGGGGAGAGCGAGTGGGAAAGGGGAGGGTTGCAGGGGGGGGGAGTTGTGGGGAGGGGAGCCTTTGTAATCCATAAGCTGTACTTTGGAAATTTATATTCACTAAATAAATAAAAAAAGAATATCTTTGATTACAACAAATATAAATTTTCATATTTTCATGGTCTTATCCTGTTTCTTTTACTTTATATTACTTAACACAGTGTGTGTGTGTGTGTGTGTGTGTGACACCTTTCTCCCCTGAAGATTGTCAATATACATAAGAACTATAAAATGGAGATGAACTGACATAGGAACCTAGTCTATTTTTTACTTCAACTTCTCCTGCATCCGTTATAATACTGAAAGTAGCACTAAAATACTTACCGAATTCAAATGAATTCAAGCAGAGACTGTGATCATTTCCAGCAGCACAGTCTTACTAATGTAGAACAAAAAGTTATACTTATATATTCACTCACAAGGAACTTAGCCATGCAAGATAGCTGAATAAGCAAGATGTTTTGTTCAATTTAACAATAATCCAGGTGAAATTAGAAAAAAAATGTAAAGAAGTATCATGGAGAAAAGATCACCAATACTGCTTCTCACATCTCTCCCAAGTAAACCATTCATAGTGTTTTTTCTTTCTGGCATTTCTACTGTGTGTGTGAACACACATAAATACACCATATGCACCTAGTAGTTCAGATGTTCAAAAAAATTTATTGAAGGCTCTGTGTTTAGCACCAAGTTGGCTCTGAAGATAGCAGGATGCATAAGAGTACCAGAAAGCTCAGTGTCAAATAGTGAAAGCTGGCTTTAAATGCTATCACAAGGCACTTAGACATTTTATTAAATCATTTTTCCTAAGGAAAGTTTTATAGATAAATACTAACCACTAAAAAGGACTCTTAATGTGGTCTGATCTCCAAAGTGCCAGGATGACAGGATTTTCATAGCCAGGCTTTTGAAATAAGCTTCATACATCTACTATAAATAAGCACTTGCCCTGTGAGGCACGGAGTGTATCACTGAAGACCTTATAATCTTCTAATGTCAAGGAGTTTTATGCTAAATTTATCTAAGCTTAAAATTATTAGACAACCTGACATACTGCATGACATGCGCTCTGCCTGGAATGCTCTTTTCTCTGGAAACTCAGCTTTGTGGGTTTCCTACACATGTCCTCATGTGTACTAACCCATGTCCTCTTATATTATAATCAATGTTCATTATTTGCCTTTCATTAAACTGTGGACTTCGTGAAGGTAAGGTAGTATCTTTGTTTCTTTATCTGTATCTCGTTGGTAGGGAAATGGGCACATCTTGTGCATTTAACACATGTTTATTGAGGAAGAACTGGAAGAAAGGATGATAGGAATCATTGCAGTTTTGCACTGCAAAATCTAGAAATGGCTATAAGAGAAGCACTGAAGTACCAAAAACATATAAGGACATTTTTTGGTGTCAAAAGTCAAAAACCAAAACATAAAAAAACAGCAACTGCAAAAGCCAAAAGCTATGCAGAAATAAGTATTGCCCTGTGTCAATATTAATTTAAACATATTAGTCAGAAGGTCCTGGTTTCAATTAAGAACAAGTACTAACAGAAGTAAAGTTATTTCAGATAAACTTCTACTTTTTACTCTTGGATATGTTATGATATACTTTGGTCTCTTAGCTGATACTTCTGTCCCTCTTCACCTCAGGTGACACACTGCTCAGCCCTTTTTAGGAACATCTGGGAGTGCTCTAAGAATGGGCTGAGAATGCCTAGTGTACAATTTAGGAACTGAGCTCCCATTTGGAAGTCAGGAACTGAGTACAGGCAAATATGTGGCTGAAGATTTTTATGATTCAGTCAGATTTCGGGGAGGTTTGAGTTCTTAAGGGAATTCATATTTTTTTTTTTTGTTTCAAGACCACCCAAGATGACAAATAATTGCTCAGAAATAACACCCTCACCCCTGGAGGCATGTGCATGGCTAACATTGTGATACATATACCTGTCAGGTCATCAGTGGGCCAGGATCCCAGCTGGCATGCCTTGCAGGTGTACTCATCAAAGACATACTCATTCTCTTTACAAGGTGTACAGGTCCAACAACAGCTGACTTCTCCCTTCCGGATCACCTAAAGTAAGTATTTAAAAATCTTGATTAACTTTTTTTGATATAGATTTTTAAAAATCCATCAATCTCTTACCCGAATCTGCTGCTTTCCACTGCAGGATGGCCTTTACTATACATCTACATCATTTCAAATTATACTAGATAGGTTGTGTATGCTTTAATATTATGCTTTAATTATTCTATAATTGAATAAACAAACTGAGTTTAAGCAGTGAATTCAGCATCATCAGGTTGGTTGGTATCAGGATCAATAATTAGATTAAATTCAAATTTTTTTTTTGGTGATTAGTTTTGGAGATCTGTGTTTGTGCTCGTGTATACATACACATACATTTACCTGTGTGTTTATGGAATTGAATTTTCCCCAATATCTGTGCTTTTCCTTTCCTTAAATTAAAAAAAAAACAATATAAATAGAACAGATTACACATGCTTCATAGAAACAATTCTAAGAAGATAATCATAATGCATTCCCTTCTCCCTCCTTCAATCCCCCACCTTCCTGCATTTCTTTCCTTAAATTAAGAATTTTTTATTTAAAGATTTGTTTGTTTATTTGACAAGAAGAGTTACAGACAGAGGGAGGGAGAAACAGGCAGAGAAGTCTTGCATCTGCTGGTTCACTCCCCAGATGGCCCAAACGGCCAGAGTTGGGCTGATCTGAAGTCAGGGTCCAAGAGCTCCTTTCAGGTCTTTCATGTGATGCAGGAGCCCAAGAACTTGGGCCATCTACCCCTGCTTTCCCAGGCCAAGCAGGAAGCTGGATCAGAAGTGGAGCAGCCAGGCCTCAAACAGATACCCATATGGGATGCTGGCATCGTAGGCAGAGGTTTAACCTACTGTTCCACAGCCCCGACCCCTTGCTCCCTGGATTTACCTTGGCTTGCCTATAATAATTATGTAATTGTAAGCAGAAACCACTCTTTATCTCCTAGTGTTCAAACATTTTCCCTATTTTAAAAATAATTAAGAATTTGTATTAAATATGAAAAACCCGAGGGACCCTTACTCTGATGTTTGGTGTGCTTTATGGCGAGTGTGGCTAAGAGCTAATTGCAGATCTCTTGCTTCTGTACACATCAGCTTTGCCAAACTAAAAACAAGGAACTGGGCCTGAGAACAAGAAACAGGGCCCGATCTCAGGCAGGTTTCACAGATGCCCTTCCCAGATGTTCCACCGAGATTAATGGGCAGAACATTCCTCGGGTATTCCGAGAAAATAGCCCCCTTACCCCGCCCGGGGCAGCCACTCCCCATCTAAAAGGACCCAATGAGTACCCATGGTAACCTTTAAACTAGCCAATCAAGCCAAACCCCGTGAAAATGTTAATCCTGTGGTTTTTGCCTTTAAAAGATGCTTGTAACTACTGCTCGGGGCTTCTCTTTGCCTCTGGTGACAGGGAGCCCGTTTGCGCAAACGCCTAATAAAAATCCTCTTGCTTTTGCATCTACCGGCCTGGAGTTTGGGTCTTTGGGCGACCACCGGAGTACATTGGATTCCCAAACTTGGGGTCCATCAAATAGAAAGATTATGGCAGAAGATAAAGGTTTTTCTGGAGATAATCTCTTGGCCTCTTTCCACTAAAAATTTGGTTTAATAGTTCAGGTTATTCCTTCCTATATTAGTAGCTTTGCTTTACTTATGATGAAGGTAGAGAAAGTCATTGTGACTATAATATACATCTTCATCTAATTGATTTTTAAGACAGTAGTACATAATTGAAATAATTTAACAGTTGAACGAATCCCAGATGTTATTCTTTAGATTTCAATTTGCTGTTTTTCCCTACCACTGCTGCATGGATTGCCCTGTGGAATAAAAAACATTCATCAAATGTTCTCACAAATAATTAAAATTGTGATTAATAGCCAGTCACAACAGTGATTACATTTTACAGTACATGTCTTAGATACTGATTCTATTCATGTCATTTGAAAACAAAATCATCTAAGTATCCATAACCAAATACAACTGTAGCCTGTACCTTTCCCTTTACATTTTTTACTGTTCCTACTATTGACTCTTAAAATTGAAACAATGCAAGTACGAAACCATGACAAAAGAACCCAAAACATCTTTCTACTAAAATAGTCTTTATAAGTTAGGCAAAGTTATTAATGAGGCATGACTAATCTAGCTGGAGTATTCCTCCTAATAGCATTGACTATTTATAGGATACTCAGTGTATGCCATATGCTGTTATGCCGTTACAGCATTAGAACAGCTTTACATGAGGCATACAGTTTTTATTCATTCATATTTTTTAGGGGAGAAAAGTGAGGTAGAGTTAGCTCATACAGAATATTAGTGTAAACGAGGGGTCATATGATATATGCTGGACTTCAAGACTCATGCTTGTAAATATTAAGCCTCACTAGAATATAGACTTCATGATACTTTGAAAAATTCAGGGACATGAATATTGGTGTGGGAATTAAAAGGCACCAGAGTTGTAGTCTTATTTATAGCCATTAAGTAGTTGAACAGCCTTGAACAGTCTTCCAGCCAGTGCCTAGTTTCTTCAAACCAAGCTTATTGCTTTATTAACACTTTGTAGGATTTTTCTGAGAATTAAAAAAAAAATCACACACTGATTTGAGAAGTGTAGAACACTCTAAAAACATTACCTATCTTTGTCATTTATATGCATATCAATTCCCATTACATTTCAGGTTCATGGTCAAAAGTTTTTTTTTTTTTTTTTCAAGTTGATAGTTAAACTATCATTGAGTAATTATTAGATTTTGTAATGCAAGTAGGTGCATTTCAAACACTGAAAATTCCTTTTCTAGGTCTTAGGAGGAACTGGCAAATAAATGTAGCTGCATTTTTCCCTTTAGAAATAGGCTGCCTACCCATGGTTCAATTTTCATTTGTTTGTGAATTTCAGTTTCTTAACAAGATAGGTTCATAGCCTTTTTCCAAGAATAATTCCAATATTATAATCTCCTTTAAAATCCAAAATGATAACATAGCTTATTCTGATCATTCAGAAATGATTTTTAATTTTTTTATACACGTTAAGTTCTATTTAACATTCATTTTAAATACAAGAAGTAGTGACAACTTACTTTCACAACAATTTCCATTCTATCTGAATGTTATGGAAGTAGTGATGTTTTCTTTATGAATAAAAATGTTTAACATATGTGAAACTTTGCTATACTAAACTCTTTCATGGAAACCCAGTTTATGATTTTCAGAACAATGTGATGAGTATTGATATTAATAAAGTTGCTCTGTTACAACATAAAACTATAATAAGAAAATATTGTATATTGCATATTTAATAGAGTGAAAATGAAATCTAGTTAGGAAAATAGAATTTGAGATTTTTAACGAAGACTAAACAAACACTTTTACAAAATAACTGACATTAAAACTATGGTAACTGAAAATCAAATTCTTCCATTGAATAAGTTATTCCAAGTACAATTGTGTAGAAATGTATATATAAAGCAATATTTCAAATCAGCCATTCAGCATAAGTTACATGTTCAAATTGTTTTCTTATGAAGGGCCAAAAACAAAGAATATCCATATGGTAATTTATATTGTGTGATCTTTCTACAGGAAGCCTTGGAAATTACAAACAATCAATATTCTAGGTGGGTCTAAAAAGGACTTTACATGAAAAATTCAGTTGCAGGATAATTATCCAGGACACCTAACTCTTTTGTCACCACCATTTATCAAGGGCAAACTTTTTTTTTTTTTTTTTTTTGACAGGCAGAGTGGACAGTGAGAGAGAGAGACAGAGAGAAAGGTTTTCCTTTTACTGTTGGTTTACCCTCCAGTGGCTGCTGCAGCCGGCGCACCGCACTGATCCAAAGCCAGGAGCCAGGTGCTTCTGGTCTCCCTTGCAGGTGTAGGGCCCAAGGACTTGGGCCATCCTCCACTGCCCTCCCGGGCCATAGCAGAGAGATGGGCTGGAAGAGGGGCAACTGGGACAGAATCCGGCGCCCCAACCAGGACTAGAACCTGGTGTGCCGGCGCCGCAAGACGGAGGATTAGCCTATTGAGCCACTGCGCCGGCTAAAGGCAAACTTTTTGCAAAGGCTCAAGTTACAAATATTCTGGTGGGGCTGTATAATCTCTAGTGCAACTGAACTATGCAACTCTGCCACTTTATCATGAAAATAGTTACAAATAATATATAGAAATGTTTGGCTCTATTTCAGTAATACTTTTACAAAAACAGGCAGCAGGGCACGTTTAGCTTACAGGCCATAATTTATCAAATACTGCTGTATACTATAAGGAGACATATAGAAATTTTGAGATATTCCATAGCTATCAAGCCATTTAGCAGGTATTGATAATTTTTAAAAATCTTAATTTTTCTCTTCCTTCCTTCTGCTCATAATGCTTTCTATACCTTCAGAACTACCCTCGGAAGACCCTGCTGTTGATACTGATATATTTAATTTTCAATATTAGTCACTGATCAACGAACATATCAAATGTTTTCTAAATGGAGGGAAGTTGAGTTAATTGAAAAGACCAATTGCTCCAGGTTTAGTTGCTGATGGAATGTGGTACTATAGTGCCTTAAAAATTATTTGGTGAGCAAATAAATTATTTTGATATTATTTTTCCCTAGGGCATTGCACCCACAAGCTAACTTCTTCTCCCTTTTATAAAATTATATTATCAACTTTTTTTAACATTGGTTTTTATTTTCTGTAATCATGGTCAGATATGGCTCAACCTAAAAGTAACTTTTCAATATCCTCCAAACTTACCTACCACCTTTGTTCAAAACCAACCACAACTCTGGATTCTTGACAAATGTACCTTTTAATTACTAACACATGAAGTTGCAGTTGATTTTCTTGAACTTCTTTATTTTCTCTAACACAACATCTAATTAGTAGATAGGACTGACTGAATCTACTTCTATAATGTTTCTGCCAAATATATCCTTTGCCCTCATTTCATTTTCCTTGTTTCTTCTCTCATTCAGGACCCTTGTCACTACCTTCACAGTATCCTTTCATTCTTAATTCTTTCTTGTTTTAAAATAACTCTACTCATGAATTTTCACCCACCACAGCCCAACTTATGTAAACATTTGGTTGAAATCATTCTCTGACTCTTGTATACCAAAATTAAGTCAAATCTATTTAGGATGACAAAACCCTGCACAAATCTGGCTTCAACCTGTTATTTCAGTCTTCTCTTTTACAATAACCATTTAGAGCAATGTGCCCTAGATTATTCACTGTTGTTTCAGAGCAGTTTTCAATTGACTACTTCTGTACTTTTCTGGTTATTGTTCTGTCTACATAAATGATCACTCTGAAAAATACCCACTTTATGAATCAGCAATGTTTGGCATTTTGTTCAAAATAACCCTCCCTGTCGCCCTCTCTTCCTCCCTCCCTACTCATACTTATGAAACCACAGCTCTCATTTTCATTTTTAAATAAAGTTCTCATATTTTATGTGATGCTGTTTATCTGTTCCCATGATATATTTCCTCACCTAGACTAATTGTCTAACAATGAACAACTCACTTACTTTTACATTCTCAATATTAACAATCACATTAACAGACATTTGCTAAACTAATTAATGCTAATGTTAAACTATTTGTTCCCTGAAAACAATGTCTTTGAGACTTGCACAACAGGAAAGGTATAGGCAAATATAGCTCATCAATTGGTTCATTTGGTCAAATCAGACCAACTACTAAGCTTATTATAGGTGGCATGCTAGATCTCATAATAAATTAAAGACAAAAAAGTAGAAAAAGGAAATCCCACATTACTTCTAACATTGAAAGTTTACAACAGAAAAGGTAGAACAAGTGTTTCAAAATTTTCAAAATAGCTAATGATAACTAACTATGAAATTTACAACAAAAATTAAACATAGACTCCATTTTACCTTTATCTGGCCTTTCTCACATGGTTCACTGCACACTGATCTGATGATGCTATTTTTCTTGGACCACACTTCATCATCATCCATTTTTAATTCTCCATTGTCCCAACTTCCAACATTGATGTAATCAAAGTAATCTTTTCCCATTTCCTTGAAATTCATTATTTCATACCTTAGAAATAGGGATAAAATAATTATTTGAGTAAAGATATAAATATTTAGCTAGGAAAAGGCAATACATTTCATTCCCCAAAATGTACATATTATCATATAACTAACACTGGAATTTTCCATGACAGTACACTTAGAGCAACAAGAAAAACGAGTGAAAGTGTTTCACTTTCTCTTGAGAGAACCTTTTTTTTAATTTCCAAGTTTACACCTGAAATAGAAAATAATCCCATGTGAGAAGGTGACTTGACCCCAGTAGGATGAAAGACAGTTTTGAAACAACTTCAGGTTGAAGTTTAAACAAGGACTACTGTCGGGCTTCTAAAAAAATGTATAAATGCTTTTGTCTCCACTCAAAAATGATAAAATTTTCCTTTGTTTACCAAGTAAGAAACTTAGTAAATCTTATTTTTAGCATTAGAGTATATGGGGTAACTTAGATTGCACCTAATTTTATCCTTCTTATTTTGCCCATTATCGAAGGTCTAATTCATTGCATTAAAGAAATTTCCCAAGTGATGTTAAAGACAAATCAGAAAGTAGTATCAAAACCACCTCATACAGTATAAAAATTCTGGAAGAGAGAAAAGTAACATGTGTATTCCAGCCTTTATTAGCTATTATTCTTAATTTGAATTTAAAGCTAAACATGCAAAGAGGGAAACTCAATGTGCTTAATTATAAGCCTTTTGTCACTTGTAAGAGCATTTCTAGAGAAGCATTTCTGAAACACTTTTCCCACCTGAGGACACTGGAGAGCATCACTACCCTGTGTCTGTTCTTACAGATACGACTTAGGTACCACACAGCACCCTGTGATTCTACCCTGTGTCTCACAGTAGTGGCAGACAGGCTGTTATAAATGCCTCCTCCAACCTTCCATGCTTAGTACAGTTAGCTATCTGGAAATTCACGTAGATGGAAAATTTTCCAACTTGTGAGTTCCAGTAACCAGTTTACCAATGCTTGATACTAAAGAGCTAAGAACAAACCTGATATCAATATTGAAACCATATTATAAAAAGATGTCATTCAATTTTCATCCCTACCTCAGTTGGTTTTGTTTGTTTTTGTTTTTGTTTTTTCACTGTAGGATGTTTTTCAGAGTCCCATCTCTATGTTTTGTGGCTGTTTGGGAGCTTAGAGATTATCCTGCAGTGTCTTATTTGCAGACTATTGCACTTTTGGGTAACAGTTTAACCTGCACTTCTAAATCAAAAGTATCAGTTGATGGGTTCCTTTCCTTTCCATTCTGTCATTTATCTCATGGTGGGTGGGCCTGCAATGAGTTGAGATATTACTACAAGGCACTGAAGTGCAAAGAAGTCATGCATTATATTTTTGGTGACTTCAAATATGTAGGCTTTTAAGTCTTCAAAAGGTGACCTTCGGTGAGCAAACAACTTTTGAACATTACAAACTGGGAAAAAGAAGGAAATGTTGATGTCAGGAGGCTTCTTTCTTTGCTACTACTGATTTGAAGAGATACGAAGATTCCACTTCTCACTCAAAAATGAAGTGTCAACCTCATTTCTACCAGCTTTTCACTCTGACAAAATCTAGTCCAAACTCTTAATTTTGTGGATAGCAGAAGCTCTTGGAGGTTAATTACTAAGACATAGATCACAGTCTCTGTGAGCCTCAGATCAGAGAACTGAATGAAGCCTTTGGATCTCAAATTTGCTATGTATTTTTCTCCACCAAATTGTCCCAACTCTACTCAATATAGCTAAGAGAGATAAAATTTTCCACTGCCAAAATATTATAACAATTTGAGCCACTTGACATTTTAAGGCTCTTATATCTATGTCTCTTTCGTTTAATGTACAAGAAATGGTATAAAGTGAAGGGGATCCGGTTTGAAAAATAAATGAGAAAACTTTAAAGAGAGGAATATATAATATTTGAGAGGTAAATGACTTCAAGAAAAGTTAAATTTTAATTTTGGTTCTACTAAATTAACCTATTAAACTATATTGCAATTGATTCTTGCCCACAAGACAAACCCAAAGATGTATTATGATTAATGGTTATAGCTGTCAAGATTTAAGTTTGACTTAATCTTCAGTAGAAGTATCTCAAAAACAGAAATAGATAATATTTTTTTGAAGATTCAGTTATTTATTTCAAAGGCAAAGTCAGTGAGTGAGAGAGAGATGGAGAAAGATACAGAGTGGTCTACTGTTCACTCCCCAAATGGCTGCAATGGCCCCAGCTGGGCCAGGCCAAAACAAGGATCCAGGAACTTGTTCTGGATCTCCCACATGGGTGCAAGGACTTGAGCTATTTTCCTTTGCTGCCCCAGACACATTAGCAGGGAGCTGGATTGTAAGTGGAGCAGCCTGGGACTGGTGCCGTGGCTCACTTGGTAAATCCTCCGCCTGAGGCACCAGCATCCCATATGGGTGCCGGGTTCTTGTCCTGGTTGCGTCTCTTCTAGTCTAGCTCTCTGCTGTGGCCCAGGAGGGCAGTGGAGGATGCCCCAAGTGCTTGGGCCCTGTACCCACAAGGGAGACTGGGAGGAAGCACCTGGCTCCTGGCTTCGGATCGGTGCAGCACTGGCCATGGTGGCCATTTGGGGAGTGAACCAACAGAAGGAAGACCTTTCTCTCTGTCTCTCTCTCTCACTGTCTAAAACTCTACCTGTCAAATAAAAAAATAAAAAAATTATATATATATATATATATATATATATAATATATATATATATATAAAGAAGTGGAGCGGCCTGGACTTGAACCAGTGCCCACATGGGATGCAGGTAAGCAGGTGATGGCTTAACCTACTGTGCCACACCACTGGCCCAAAAATAATTCTGTACAAAATAGAGTCTTCTCTTATGATTTGGTAGGCATTCTTTTAATTTTCACAGATAGTTACAGATTTTATTCTCCATCAAAAGTAAAAGAGAATTAAACACATGATGACTTCCTACAATGTTTACCCATTATTTAAACTAGAGAGTTGTGTTTTAGTTTTCCAAATAGAGCAGCAAGGATATTATGTTTCTTTTTTATATATAAATTTATTTTTATTTTGTTTTTTTTAAAAAAACATTTATTTATTCATTTGAAAGGCAGAGTTAGAGATGCAGGGGCAGAGAGAGAGAGAGAAAGAGAGAGAGAAGAAGAGACATCTTCCATCCACTGGTTCACTCCCCAAATGGCCTAAACACCCAGAGCTGGGCTGATCCAAAGTCAGGAGCCAGGAGCTTCTCATGGGTCTCCCACATGGATGCAGGGCTCCAAGGACTTGGGTCATCCTCTACTGTTCTTCCAGGTGCATTAGCAGGGAGCTGGATGGGAAAGGGAGCCTCTGGGACTTGAACTGGTGCCCAAATGGGATGCCGGCACAGCAGGCAGCAGTCCCACCAGCTATGACACAGTGCAGGCCGCTCTACATTATGTTTCTTTTGAGGGCTTTTGTAGAGATCCAAACTGCACATATTCAGTGTCAGAAGCAATGTTCCTCTGTCATTCCAATCACATGACACTTGGGTATAAATCCTCCCAGGCCAGTTTCCTGATTTTCCCCTTATTCTCCCCACTTTCATTGTGGTCTCTCTCCCCCTTCTCATTTCTCCCTCCCCTCATCCACTCCTGTTGCTCTCTCCCCTCCCTTCCCCCTCCACCCTCCCCATCTCTCACTTTCTCTCCCCTCTTCTCTAACTCTCTTCCTCTGGTTTCTACATCTCCATGCTCCTGAGATGCTTCCTCATCCCAAATTATCCCTATGAAATCTATCTATATTTCTTCCATATTTTCCCTTTCTCCCTGCCTCACCAACTCCATCTCTTCCTCTGACCATAATTCAGAGCTGAAGTAACCTGAATCATTTTTTTAAAAAAAATATTTATCATCCACAAAAATCAAATAAACAAAATGTATCCCAACATGCACAAGAAAATATTCTATTAAATCACTTAAAACAAACTAGAGGAAAGCAGGGTTAAGTTGAGCAGAAATAATGAAACTTCCAAATGGTTAAGACTTGGACTGGTGCCGTGGCTCACTTGGTTAATCCTCCGCCTGTGGCGCCGGCATCCCATATAGGCACCAGGTTCTAGTCCAGGTTGCTCCTCTTCCAGTTCCAGTCCAGCTCTCTGCTGTGGCCCAGGAGGGCAGTGGAGGATGCTCCAAGTGCTTGGGCCCTTGCACCTGCATGGGAGACCAGGAAGAAGCACCTGGCTCCTGGCTTTGGATCGGCGTAGTGCCGGCCGTAGCGGCCATTTGGGGGGTGAACCAAAGGAAGGAAGACCTTTCTCTATGTCTCTCTCACTGTCTATAACTCTACCTGTCAAATAAATTTAAAAAAAAGAAAAAGAAAAAGAAGCCAAATGGTTAAAACTCTAAAAATCAGAGTAGGTTTCCTAAGAAGAGCCTTTCTTTATCCAATGGGCTGAAGCAAGGTTATTGTCAGGGGAACAATTGGATAGGGCATTATGAGAGTATTGGATTTAAGTGGTTTTTAAGATTCTCTCAATCTATAATTCTGATAAGGTACTTTATTTTATTAAAGATTTTTATTTATTTGAAAAGTAGTTACAAGAGAAAGGTCTTCCGTATGCTGGTTCATTCCCCAAAGATGAGCTGATCCAAAGCCAGGAGCCAGGAGCTTCCTCAGGGTCTCCCACACAGGTGCAGGGACCCAAGCAGTTAAGCCATCCTCCACTGATTTCCCAGGCCACAAGCAGAGAGCTGAACAAGAAGAGGAGCAGCTGGGACAATACCCGGTGCCCATATGGGATGTTGGTGCTGCAGGTAGAGGAAGGTTCAGCCTACTATGCTGTAGCATCAGTGCTGATGTTAAGGTACTTTTAGAAACTGTAATCTGTAAATATGCACTAACTTGGCTAAGTTCTTCATAATAGACACTCCAAGCCCTGGTCCAAACAATAAGGCAAATGTATTGATCTGTGCCTTTTCTACCATACTCAGTGAACCACTAAACATGTAATATAACAAAAAAGAACAAAAATCTAAGGTAAGTTCTTATTTGAAGTGTGTATCTGAGAACTGATTATTGACCTTTCATTATTACTAATGGACTATGTAACCATGGCCATTTCTCTCTCTCTCTCTCTCTCTCTCCCTCTCTCTCTCCTCTCTCCTCTCTCCTCTCTTTTCCTGAGACTCAGTTTTCTTCCCAGGAAATTGTGGGATAGTCTATGATCCTTGTATAAGCAAAACCATGTATTAATAATCCATGAGCAAACAAGACCAGCATTTGCAATTTCTATTGTTCTGGCCTCATTTTCTACTTGCCCATATGTTTTGGTTTCTTTCTTCATCTTTTCCTGCTTTCTTCTTAATCTTTTTTTTTAAAATATTTATTTATTTATTTGAAAGTCAGAGTTACACAGAGTGAGAAGGAGAGGCAGAGAGAGAGAGAGAGGTCTTCCATCCGTTGGTTCACTCCTCAATTGGTCACAACGGATGGAGCTGCACTGGTCTGAAGCCAGGAACTGGGAGCTTCCTTTGGGTCCCCCACATGAGTGCAGGGTCCCAAGGACTTGGGCCATCTTCTGCAAATTTCCCAGGCCATAGCAGAGGGCTGGATTGGAAGTAGAGCAGTAGGGACTTGAACTGGCATCCATCTGGGATTCTGGCACTGCAGGTGGTGGCTTTACCCACTTACTCCATAAAGCTGGCCCCTTGGCTAATCATTTTAAAAATGTTTTTATAATGTTTTTATCTCTCTGTTGGGTTTTTAACTATTCATCTTTGTTACAAAATCTAGTCATTTATGGTGGACATTTGATCTAGTGATTAGAACTCTGTTACATTTGATACTTGAATTTGGCTCCAAATTCCAGCTTCCTGCTATTGAAGACCCTGGTGATAGCTCAAGTAACTGAGTCCCTGACAGCCATGCTGAACACCTGGATTAAATTCATGGCTCCCAGCTTTGTCCCCAAGTCCAATTCAGGCCATTGCTGGTGCTTGGGGAGTGAACCAGTACACGAGAGCTTTCTCTTTCCCCCATAAATAAAACAAATAAATACATATTTTTGCAAAATTTAGTGGTTTTTTTAAGGGATGACAATATGAATTCTTATCTTATTCCATGTGGAGTCATTTAATGTAAGATATTAAGAGAGTTACTCCTATAAAATTCCATACCCTTTTCCTGTATGGAATTTTTTCCCAAATAGTTTGGATTTATAAATCTATACAACTCACAATATACTTTTTTAAATTTTACATTAAATAGTTACTGGTGCTCAGCCTGGTGTTCACTCTCCATGTTTCTCTTGTCCAGTTATGATCAATCCCAGGCAGCAACCAGACCTCTTAAACCTTAGTTCTCAATGTAGTCTATAACCCAGAGGTCAACAAACTTTTGCTATGAAAGAATATGAAAGTGAACGTGTTCCAAAAGACTTTCCTTGTAAAACAGGCTGAAGAATTGATTTGGCCACACACTAGAGTTCACTGATCCATGATCTAGACCCCTGGATAGTAAATAATAAAGCTCTGTATTTCTTATCTATAATTCTGAAATACATAAAACTCTGAGAACTGAAGTTTTTTCTTAACTCACTTGGCAACAAAACAAGACCTTTTCAGAACTAAATAGTGTCGAAGCTTAAACTGAACTCTCAGGAGGCTTTTTATAGCCAATCACACCTAGTGTGAACATTCAAATGTTTTTCTGTGGAAATATTACTGTTTTGATTAAGGAATACTGCTCCATAGCATATTGGGAGGCATTATAAGACTGTAAAAGTTTTTGTAAATTCAAAATTTCTAGATTCTCTAACACATTTGGCACCGTAGTTTTCATTGAAGAATTGTGGGCAGACAGCAATCTCTCAGCTATAAATCTTAAAAACAATGATTAAAATGTAATCTCCAACAATCTGTAAGTGCAAAGGCCAGAATGAATTGTTAACTCCCCCATCTCCTGTGACTGGTATTTCAGGGGAATCCATAATAACCCCGTGTTCCTTGCGTGGCTGGGGACATCTTTGATCCCACACAGCAGTGACTTTTATTCTACAAAAATAAGCACATAATGCCTAAATATACATTTCTCAGAGAACAGTGGGTTTCTTATTTTGATCCCAGTTAATAATATGGCAGAGTGTTGTATCAGGTTAGGATTTGATGCCCAGGAGACCAAGCTAGAATCTTGACCCTATCATTTATGATACTGTCTTTGGGAAAATCATTTAATCTTTGTGGGTCTCTCTTTATTTATCTAGAAAAGACAGTCATAATATTATTGACCTCATAGGATGGAAAATTAGAATACTGAGTTAGTGTTTGGCTCAGATCATTTACTCAATAAATGCTAGTTTTCATTTTGGGTAAATGCAACTGGATTTGCAAAAACTTGAAAACCTTTTCCTGAGTCTAGTCCATCCCCTCAGAGGCCAACATGGACAATTAATGAGTTACTGTAATACCCCAAATTAGTAAAGTATGGATAGACGCTCAACAACCATGCATTCCAAGAAGTTGTTTGCACAATTTTATGTATATTACTCTTAAAGAGTACCTATTAATTTCATCTGAGTCTTCAAAGGATTAATACTAAAGAAAAGGTTAAGAACCAATGTCCTGAAAGTACCCCATGACAGCATGTTTAGAGGATTGAGCATGAGGCAATGATGTTCTGTCTCATCCATTAAGGTTTTTGATTGAAATAGAGCTGAGCCATTAGACATTTCCTCACTATTTGGCTTAGGTACCTGTCATGAAAACTTTTGAGCTGGTGAAGAGACAGTCATCAAAGTCTATCAGCAAGTCCTGAGCTGATTCCAGTGCTCTTGAGATGCAAACAGTAATCATAAATCCATTGCATATATCAGAGCTGAGGTCTTGACCTGAGCCAAAGACTGAGCTCATTGGTTAACCTTCTCCAAGAAGATTTACAACAAATACAGTTTCCTTTGGCCCCAACAAAATGCTTGCATTCCCTCACTTGACCCCTTATGGACACAATGAAAAATTAACAAGTAAAGAATAATGTGTGAAAAGTCAGTTTATCTTGGCAAACAATCTGCCTGTAGCAACACTCTTCAATTTTCTAGAAAAGATAAAATATCTGGGTTTGAGCTTGACTATATGACTTGGAATTAGCTGTCACTTAGTATTCCAGTGTGTGAGATGGTAACACCTGTTCTGGGACAAGCTCCAGCTCACCTCAGAATATGGAAATGTGTTGAACTAACAATACTGGTAGAATATGTGTGCATATGGCATGTGAGTTGTGGAGGGCCTCACAAGATCTTTTCTTGGCAAAGTCAACTGCAAACCAAATGTATAGACATTTTCCCAAGCACAGCTGTTAAACATAAGCTATTGCTGGAAGAGTACTTGGGGTTTTGCAATGGGAGAGAAAAGGACCCTAATTGTTCAGTGCAAAGCAAAAAGAAAACCCAGCACTATCACAGCTCAGAATATAATTTCAATGACATTATCCTATATGAATTAAAAGTCTCCTGGAAAGAGTCACTTATGAATTTGCAGTATGAGACAGATCCGAATTCTGGTAATTTATGGAGGCCTAATCATTTCTCTGGAAGCTAACCTGTTATTATGAGTAAATACGTATTTCTTAGCCTCATCTCCACAGTTAATAAAGGGTCAGACTTAAGAGAAAAAGAAAATCTAGTCCTCAATAAGGAAGAAAGTGCTTCAGCTAAAGGATAATAAAGTAAAATGTGAGTTTTCACTCACTGTACATAGAACACACCAAATCATATACCATCAGCCCTATCTCTGGATTACCAGAAACCAAATTATTTCTGGTTCAGAATAGTTCTATCACCAAAGATGATGAACAGCATACAGCAAATAATCTGACAAAATGTACAGAGAAAACACAGAGGTTGCTTTTGTTTATCTCTGTCAATGTGAGGCTCCTGCCTCTAACAGTCTTTGAAATGTGCTGATGACACCAAAACACACTTTGAGCATTGGCAGCCATGATTTTCCCTGACCTCAGGAAATGTGCCTTGCCTCTATGTCTTTGTTCACTTTGGGAGGACAAAGTTGGACAAAAAAATGGCCAGGAAGCCTAGAAAACTACCAAGGAGACAAATGACCATCTTAAGGTCTAGAGATAGCTGTATAGGCTCCATTGTCTAGAAAAGAACTATAATAATACCTTCCTGGAGAGTCTCCATTTTCATCAAATAGGATCATATCTCCAGAAACCCCAGTAAAGTTGGTTTTCATCAGGGAATCCAAAAGTTTCCGTCCATCAATCGGCTTCATTGCATCACAGAGTCCTGCATAGCCTGGACAGAGGGACATCTGCATGTTGTGGAGCCCATAGGCCATGGAATAGATTGCGTTGATCACAAATCCCATCTTGGAGTCTTGAACATGATGTGTTCTCAGAGTCAGAGAACCTGTTGGGAAACAAATAAAGGGTTAACTTTCAAAATTAAGTCTACTGCACCGATAGCTATAGACTAAATCAATACAGAATGCACTAGAGCAATTTTTTGCTAGTTAGAACCAGAGGCAACACTAAAGAACAGATGCCAACATGGTATGGTCAATTATTGTCTTGTATTTTCAGGTTTTTCTTTCAAAACCCTCAAGATCTAAATTACCAACAATAGCAAGATTCATTTTCTGCAGGAACCAAATTCTGGGGATGAATTCAAGATAGTACTGTATTTTTGTACAACAAAACTTATCTTGAGAGTGGAATAATTTTCATAGTGTCTGTTGTGATAGTATATCCTTTTGGTTCAGAAATTATGAACAAATCTCTAGTTTCTAAACTATTAAATATTCTTAGCTGAGCAAATTAGATCCTCTACCATCTGGCCTCAACTTACTTATTTAGATATTGCCCACTACTTCTCCAATCTCAAAACATATGGTCTCCATGAACCAACCTATTTAGAACTTATAAAACATTATATAGCATTAAGCCTTATTAATTAATTAATTAATCAATTAAATAGCATTATTGAAGTCAGAGTGTATAAAAAGTTGTGTAATTGGTGATCTTGGAGGAAAATAGAAATGGTTGGTCATGGATTCTGCACTTAAGAAATTTGTCTAGTAATAGTTCTAATTATCTTATTTATTTCCTCACATTCAAATTATAAAGTTCTGGGAGAAAAATGTTGCCAGACAAAGCATCAACTAGTACAGATATTCCTACTATGTTCTTTGAGACAAAATAGGAAGGCTAAAATTTATTGAGTATGTGGAAGAGATGTAGGATATGAGGGAAGATATAGGGCTTCAAATTCTTTTTATTAGATAAATGTTATCTTTACTTTCTTTTTTAATTTTCTGCATGGAAAATGGAATGAAATGGGATAAGGGAGAAAATTTAGCAAATATTGTAGTAGAATACTGACAGATGATGGTGACTTAGTCCAGGGCAGGATTCTGATTATATTTTGAAAGCAGAGTGAATAGGATTTGCCAACAGATTGGGTATGAGGTATTAAGGAAAAAGAAGAACCAAGGAAGGACCCAGGAATTCAGTTTAAGCAACTAGATGAATTCAAGAACTCATGAGAAGTGGAAAAATAGGATGGCAGGGTTAGGAACCCAAGTGCTGTTAAACAGGGAGATAGTTCATTGGGAAAATGCAATAGGTCAGGCAACGGATATTAGTAATGGTGTTTTGGGTGAAACATTAAATGTGGTGTGAACTATTCAGACTCATACTAATTTTGAAAGTAGAGCTGGCACGACCAGCTGTTTGGCCAGATCTGTCACACATACTAGCTCTGGATTGAGTTATTTGGTATGTCCTTAAAATATTTTTCTCTAAGGTTCCACATGTAGTCATTTTAAATTCTGTTCTTTCCAATGATTCAAATATCATATATGTGAGGATTCCCTAACACTATAACAGTAAAAGTATAAGGTATTACTTTCTTTTTCTTTTTTTTTAATATTTATTTGGGGGCTGGTGTTGTGGCTTAGTGATGCTTATATCCCATATGGGTGCTGGTTATAGGCTCAGCTGCTCCACTTCCAATCTAGCTCTCTGTTAATGAGCCTGGGAAAGCAGTGCTCAAGTCACTGGGCCCCTGCACCCATGTGGGAGACCTGGAAGAAGCTCCTGATTCCTGGCTTCAGTCTGGTCCAGCCACAGCTGTTGTAGCCATTTGGGGAGTGAACCAGCAGATGGAAAATCTCTCTGTGTGTGTCTCTTCAACTCTCTGTGTAACTCTGACTTTCAAATAAATAAATAATTTTTTTGTAAAAAAAAAAAAAAAAGATGTGTTTGGAAGGCAGAGTGACAGAGAGAGGAGAGATAGAAAGAAAGATCTTCCATCTACTAGTTCACTCACCAAATGATTGTAAGAGCCAGGCCTGTGCCAGTCTAAAACCAGTCAGGAATTCCACCCCAGGCCCCACGTAGGTGTCAGAGGCCCAAGTACTTGAGTCATCTTCTGCTGCCTACCTAGGAGCATTAGAAGGAACCTGGATCAGAAGTGCAATAGCTGGGGCCAAACCAGCATTTCAATCTGGGAGGCTGTTGTTGTATGTGGCAATTTAACCTCCTGTACCACAACACTGGCTCCAGGTATCATTTTCAATGTGATACATATATTGTTGCAATTAATCCTTATGACATCCAAATGAGATATGTGCTAGTTTTATGAGGGAATACAGTATAGAGTGATAGACTAATTTCCCCAGTGTCACACAGCTAATAACTTGCATAACAGGATTTAAGACCAAACAGTCTGGCTCTAGAATCCATGTCTGTCAACAGGATGTTTCATAGCTTCTGAAATCTAAATCTGTAATTTCCTGAGGAACATTGACCCTTAACATCTTTTTACTGAATTCATTCTATAGCTCATCTAATTTGAAATGCCCTCTTGTATCTCCCCTACCCATTGCTTTTCTGCCAGCCCCACTCTTACAATCTTAATTTTGGTTCTTGGAAATTTTTATATAATTTAGATGTTTGTATTTTATATTTATGAATACAGCACCAAAGTAAAAATGTTAAAAATTATAAAATGAAAAACTCTTCTCCTTCTTGCTTCCAGACATGTAATGTTTCTCTTCAGAGGCAACCATTCTCAAGATGGGATATGAAATATGCTAACTCTACTATTCCCTCAAGACCTAACAAATTAATTGATAAATATTTACATAGGCATATAAGTGTCATCTCATCACTGAAGGTATACACACACACTAGTCTACATCCTGGTTTTAACACCATATTGTGGATCTTGAAGTTCTTTTCATATTGGTACACATATAGGTATTACATTATTTTTCTGGATGTACAGTATTCTTTTGAATAGATATAGCATTATATATTTAACTAGAACCAGAGCACTTTATAATTTTTATATTAATGTTTTACTTACTTGAGAAGTAGAAACACACAAGCACTCAAGTGCTCAAGGGGAGAAAAAAGAGTGAGAGAGTTCCCATCACTGATTTACTCCCTAAATGCCCACAGTGGCTGGAACTTAGCCAGGGCCAGAGCCAGGAGTTGGGGATGCAATCTGGGTCTCCCACATGGTGGCAGGAACTCAGTTCCCTGAGCATTACTAATGCCTCCCAGGGTCTGCATTAGCAGGAAGATGGAGTAAGGCTTCAGAGCCAGGATGTATTCCATTGTAGGGTGTGGGTGTATTTACTTCTAGCCTGCTTCCCTAATTTCTTATGAGTTACTAAAACAGTCTTTTAACATATTTACCACCCTTAAACTTGTCCTATTCTAATCTATGTATTCCCAATGTATGCATATAGAAATTATCCTTTCTAAATCATAAAACTGATTTTGTTAGGTAATTAAAACCACTTAGTTGCTTCTGTCCTGTTTATAGCCAAATTATACCTGCAATACCTTGTTGTGATCTTTGAGACCTTTCTTATTCTGGCCTCAATAAGCTTCTTCATTTGTAGCCATTATACACCAGTTATTCAGAGCATTTTGCAGCCATATAGTAAATTCTTCTCTTGTAAATGTATTTGGTCCTCTGTACATTTTACTGTTTATACCTGGACCATATATTCTTTCAGATTTTCTACTTACCAATTTCTGTGCACAACAGAACTTACCACACTCAGAAATTGCTCCTGACCCTCCTCTAATTTAGACATAAGTTTCTTCTTTGTTTTCCTGTGGTGCCAGATATCTAAGTATCTATATGTCCAGCATTAGCCTATATTTAAAGCTCTGCTTTGTTCTCTTGTAGCACTGTGATGAGTTGTCATTGGTTCCCAGTACACTGGGGACTCACTGAGCATGAGGATTCTGTGTTGTTCACAGATACAGCCCTTGTACCAAGAACAGCACCTGACAGATAACTGGCACTCTTAAGATATGTTGAGAATATGAAGGAGGCCAAATGGATGACAGGATGACTGCAAGAGTGTCACTAAATACCAAGTCTGGTCCTCAAATTGTCAAATCAGTTTACTAGAAAAATCATTCCTTTGTAGAATAGCACATGCTTAAACAAAAGTAAATAATTACGCCAATTTACATCAGGATCTGTCATATGGACCAGATAATCCCATTAAGAAATCTCGTGTTTCATCTAATGAAACTACATGGGGGAAAATTCTGGTCCAGTCAAGATGGAGTAAGAATGCTCCATTCTGTTTCTCCTACTAAACACAGCTAAAGACCCTGGGCTGAATAACTAGAGCTGCTAGTTGAAGACTTTGGAAAGTAAATAATATCAAGTAGATTAGGGAAGAAAGCCTGAGGCACCACCAAACCATGTATGAGTTCATTAGATATTTTTCCTGCAAAATCTTTAGAGTTTGGATTTGTAAGTAGCCTAAAACATGGAATAGTGGACCAGGAGTGGGCAGAAAGAGCTCCCAGAGAAGCCCTATGTTTCTAATTTTAGGAGTAGAAAGAGGGTGCCCTACAAATCAGAGAAGGTGAAAGAAATTCTGTTCTTGTATTTTTTTTTTCTCTCACCCAACTCCCAAGGCTTCCCTGCCAGGGTGATGGCAGGAGGTGACAGTAACAAAGACAATACTAGCTGGGCAGTCGACAATAATGTGAAGGGCAGTGGCCTTTCTCTGCGACCAAAAGAACTGTGTCCCAAGAGTGTGTATGTGTGTGTGTTTGGGGGTGGGGGTTGTGGATTTCCTAATGCTCTTCACCTTTCTCTAGCCTCTCTTCTCTTGGCTCCATTACAGTCTGGTCATAGGAACAGAAATGGTAAGGCAACGTGTCTCAGGTTTCCTGCCAGAGCACCAGCAGGTGATGGGAGAGGGCTGAAACTGTGCCGTCATGGAAATACCAGAAAGAGGGACTCAAGAAAGTGATCACATAATCTTAAATATGAACTCCTGGGGTCCACCTTAGGTGTGCAGGGATGATTTTAACCTGCTTAGCATAGCAAATATTTCAGAACTGAACTATGGGATTTAACATTGTCTAGGTAAGCTGATTAAGCACATGTGTGATAAACTCTGGAACACTGCCCAAACTTTGAAAACTGATGATGGAACCACAGGTCACAAAAGGAGGTACAAACTTGCAGACTAGTGGTAAGGAGATTGGTTCACTGTTTATTATAAAAAACAGTATTATTGGTAATATTTAAACAGTGCCACATTTTTTGGAATGACATATTTGAAATATACTGATCATGAGATGATAAAGCCAGGGGAATACATATAATCATTTGAGAGTTGTATAAGGGTTCAAGCAACTTTTGCTGATCTGTCTATATTTCTGAACTCCCTATCTTCCTTTTGTTTACAGTCTTTCTTTAGATGTCTTAATTGAATGCCAAGAGTTGTAACCAATTCCTTTGTTCTTAATGTTTTGGCCCTAGAGAGAAATTCTGGTTCATGAATTAAATTATTCATAGAGTCATTCAGAGATTAATTAAGTTATTGATTCCAAAGACATTTATTGAGTTCGTAATTGAATGTCAAACACTGAGGTGGATAGTGGTGTTGTAAACATAAATAATATTATATCTATCTGTCTTCTCAAAAAAAAAAAATCAAATGACTTAGCAGGTAAGGCATGAGCTCAGTGGTAGAAGTTTGTAGGGGCCCATGTAGTTTCATCCTATTAGATAAACTTTAAAGCACTGAGCTCACATAATAAAATGGTTCCTTAGACTTAGACTTGTTTTCTTATCCACTAAGTGGTAGGAAAGAGAGGACATGCTATTTAGTTGGCATGTTAGTGCACCCCAAACAGGACTTCTTTCAGTAGTATATATTTTGTTCAAGGATTCTGTTTAGGGTCTATTTTGAGCCAGGCCCAGCCAAGGTATGAAATTCTAAGCATCCTAATTTGCCACTTGCTCTCAGGCTGGATTCTCCTCACAACAGCCTGGAGAGAGGACATAAAAACAGAGAAGGGATACTCCTCGTTCTTGTATATTTTACTAAAATCTGGATCCTTTTTTCAGAGCACTTAACATTCAATCCTAATTTTAGTGTTGTATGATCAAATCAGAAGCCCCCAAAAAGGATTAGCAGAAACTGAAACTGACCAATCTGTGATTACAACTTAATTTTACAACACTCAAAATATGTTCTTTCATTCACCTAGGGAACTAGAACAGTTTAGTAGCTGTTAAACAAAGAGAAATCAGACTGTCTTCATGTAGAATTAGAGAATGTCTGAGATACAAGGGGCGTCAGAGGGCATCTGGTCTAGAAGCTGCAAAAGATGCCCTTGGGTTGAATTTGGCCTTCAGATACGTTTTGTGTGGCATCAATTCTATCTTAAAGAAATTTCACATAAAAATCAAGCTTTTTAGACTCTTGAAAAATCAGAGGATTTGTCTCCACTTTCTCATATGGCAAATGTTGACCTTTTACTACATTTTGCATCCCCTCTCTGATTCCTGTAATTATTTGAGACTGGTCCAATAAGCTTATTTTGTAGATGAGAAAAATAAGATCAAGAGAGGAGAATGAACTTCCCTAAAGACCTACCTTTAGTTAGTAGCAGCTAGCCAAGACTTCTTGTCTCCTAATTCCTTGAATAGTAGTAATTTCATTGAGAGCAAATTATAAATTAAAAATATTTTCAGCAAATTAGCTCATGACCATTGAGTAAATGAAATAGATAACCATTTTAAAGAAAATATACCAATATATCTTGTGTTAGTCCTTATTCTAAGAATTAAAATACTATCATATAGTCTCTTATAGTAGTCCCTGTTATTTCTCCCTACCTATCAATAAGGGAAGGAAAGTAAAAGATAGGAGGATGTAAGGGAAGAGATTCTAGCATTTTCCTATGAAGGTGTTTTTAAATTAGAAAAATGCAATTGGACAAGATATTATAGCTTTGCAGTGAAAAATAACTGCAATGAAACAAATTCTCCTTACTCTCATTTATTTTCAAAATCTACTCATTTCTTATGCATATGACCAATGGATTCCACTTATATGCAGTGGATGACACAATAATTTGTTGTTTGCTGTGACAGGAGGGCAGAACATACTCTCAAGCCAGAATTAATCTTTTACCATTACACGCTCACACAGAAACATGTTTATACCTCTATTACTGTATGTGATACTTTCGTCAAGCATTAAAATTATGTATGTGCTTGTCTATGCCCACCAGCGAGTTTGAGTTCTCTGAAGGCTAAAATTTTCTCATTCATCTTGTATCTTCCACAGTTCCTAAGCGTGGACCATATACTTCTTCATTTAACATTTACTAAACACCTATTTCATAAGCAATCCTCTGACTACATCATGGGATTTAGAGATTAGTTCAGAATATACAATGTGTTTTATGTGGATGGTATACATATTAACCTTGTTTATCATTGTATTTCCAGCTTCCAGAACAGAGTTCAACATAATCAATAATATATAAGTGGGTCATAAGAATGATGGATGAACACGGAATAGACTTACTGTACAGAATCTAACATATAGTGGGCCAGACAAAAAGTGAATTTATAATTAATTATAAGAATTACATTATATAAATTATAAAAAAAACTGGTAGCTTCTTGGGAATGTAGATTCAGAGTAATGAAATAAAGGACTGGTTATGTGATCTAGAGCTTAGATAGAACTAGTTATGTAAAGCAGGAAAGAATAGTCTATGTAAGAGTGCTAGCGACTAATGACATCACATAGATATTCAGCTTCCTGTCACATACTTTGTGTGCCTATTCTGTGTCAGACAGCAGAGCAACCCTGGGAACCAGGAACTGATCCACGTGCCTGTGAAGACACCATTTCCTAATATCTGCAGTGTCTCCAATTTATAACGGTGCCAGAAATACAGGCAGTTGACCTCTAACTGTTCATATTGAAATTCAAATGAACACAACAGCTGCAGAAAGAAGAATCTCCTTCAGGGGGCTTCAGAAACTCAACAGGGATTGTACACTTGCATGTGCAGAACATCAAATTTTAAATTTAAATGACTCACCCTGAACAGCCAGTTGGCAGCACTCTGAAGGATATGCTATTTCAGATAGCATATCTCTTTCATTCACTTTACAGCATTTTGAGGAACTTCCATATGGTGTGTAAATGAAAGAAGAATTCCAGAGGCACATGAAGGCTCGTAGTTGTGATGTTATTTCATAGAGTGTGTGGCAAAACCCATGTCATCAGTCTTCTTACTATAGTAAGGCCAAACTCTTAGACCCGCTCTTTCCCACTTAGCCTTGTCTGTCCTTTTTCATTGCCAGTACTTTTTTTTTTTTTTTTTGGTCTCAGTTTCATGTATTTTATGTATACAGATTTAAGTTCCATTTAAACTGCTTTACAATGTTTTCTGAAGCTATGTGTTTCCCAGCTCTTTCTGGTTAACTTCCTATCCTTCAAAACACAGTCTAATTTCTTCTTCTTTTCTTTTTAAAAGATTTTATTTATTTATTTGAGAGGTAGAGTTACAGACAATGAGAGGGAGAGACAGAGAGAAAGGTCTTCCGTCCATTGGTTCACTCCCCAAACAGCCGCAATGGCCAGAGGTGGGCTGCTCTGAAGCCAGGAGCCAGGAGCTTCTTCCCAGTCTCCCATGCAGGTACAGTGGTCCAAGCGCCTGGGCCATCTTCTACTTCTTTCCCAGGCCATAGCAGAGAGCTGGATCAGAAGAGGAGCAGCCAAGACTAGAACTGGCACCCATATGGGATGCCAGCACCACAGGTGGCGGCTTAACCTACTACGCCACAGTGCCAGCCCCTCTAATGTCTTCTTACTGTGAAGTTTTGATATGCATCCCAAACAGAAGTGAATGATTTTTTTTCAGGGCTTCTTCATTTTTAAAACAAGGAAAATGATGCTTTCTGTGGACTTATGAGAATTAGAGACAATACATATAGAAGTCAAGATCTCACAACAGATAATAAACAATGAAAACTTACTGTGGTTATTTTATATCGAGTACAATTTACATATAAGAAATCACTAGGTTAATTTGAGACATTTGTAAAATTAGCATTCTCCACCTTTGAAAATTTGAGAATTATCATACTTGTTTATTCACAAAATATTCTAAAGTTTTTGATTCTGACAATTAGTGATGCAAAGAATTTAAGTTCCATTAAGACTTTTACCTCTAATTAAAAAATAACAAGCATGCCAAATGAGAATCCCATTTCATAATAAGCACTGTAATTGAAGTAGAAAATTGCAAAAATGAATTACTTTGCATTATACAAACCTGCAAAGAATGCAGTCACAAAATGCAAAGTTCACACATTATACACATGGGAAATTAACTATCATCTTCATACATGAAATTTGATTGAGAACATAGAAGCACATATTATAGTACACACTTGATAATTTTTTTTGTCAAAAGCTACTTATGAAGTTACATACTCAGCGTGTGATAGCTTACATCGTCTGAGTGTGGTAGCTACTATACCAAAAGTACAAACTTTTTCATTGCAGATATCACTTTAAAATGATAATAACGTTGCTTTCAACCATAACAATGATTATTTTCTACAAACCATTAAAGGAGAAGGGCTGAGAAGAGCAGCATACTGGAGATGCAAGATACTAAGTGCTTTTTATTCATTACCCCACTTAATCATCACAGCAAACATTTAACTAAGCCTTACTTCCTGTCCTTGTTTAGATGGGAAAATTTGCACAAAGAGAATTAAAGTGATCAACCGCATAAAGTTAAAATGTTGTAATACAGTTTCAAACTCAGTTCAATCTGAGTTAGATCTGAGATACTATGCCAGTATCTCCTCTAACTTCACAAGGTCACCCTTGTGACTACTTGAAAATCAGAGTAATTGTCACTACTAACTTCTGAGAATAGCACTAGAGTAGCAAAAAAGAGAGTTTGTGTAAAATATTTCATTTAATAGTGATGGGTAGTATGTACTGAGAAATGACCATTATTCTAATTTAACCATGAAAAAACTCTGTGATGTACAACCATTATCCCAATTTTTATATAAGGAAACTGAAGTTTATTTATGTTGAACCTCCTTTCTATGGGCAAAATGATTAAAAACACATGAAATTGCTAATATCTGCAATGAAAACATTTTTAGGCACTCTAGCAGTACATTGATACAGAGAATCATGAAGGGATAAAGTATAAGAAATCAATCATTTTCTAAAGTACTGACTTTCTTGTCTCCTAGGCACAGTTCTAGCTTAACATCAACGTATATGTCCTCATTGCACTAGACAGATACAATATATTCCATGTCTCTTCCAATGGTTTAACCTCTTTTCCTGTGCGCTGAAAACAAAATCCAGTGATCTAGAAACCACTTTTCCATAAAGTACTTAGTGAGAGACTGATTTTTACTACTTCACATGATTCTGAAAAGTTCTAAATGGGTTTAGTTTAGCCCCAAATAATTTTACAGCAGGTAGGTACAATATAATCATATAAAAAGCCCATGCTTGTGACACTTGGATTCAAATTATAGTTATTTATTTTTCAGGTATACGTCCTTTCCTGGGCAGGGCAGTAAAGTTATGTGAACTGTAGTTTTCTCATCTCCAAAATAACATCAAAAACAACGATAATATCTGAGAGCAAGAAGAGCAAGTGAGCACAAGAGCCTGAGGGAACCATTACCTATGATTCAACTACAGCATATTAATGCTATTATTTTAGGGTATATAGATCTGAGAATAGATAATACTGGTTCTCAAGCTGGTTCATTCTGGCCCAACCTCTGCCTAAAGTGAGGCAATTCAAAACTGAGACATCATGGTCCTTTGCAAATAATTCCCTGCATGTTAGACCTAGTTATTTTTACAGTTTTAAAAAATATTTATTTGTTTAAAATATGTATTTATTTGAGTTACAGAGAAATAGAGAAGGAGAGATAGAAAGAGAGATCTTCCATCCCCTGGTTTACCCCCCAAAATGGTCACAATGATCAGGAGCCACGCTGCTTTGAAGCCAGGAGCCAGGCACTTCTTCCAGTTCTCCAACATGGATGCAGGGTCCCACGTACTTGGGCCAACCTTCCCTGCTTTCCCCAGGCACATTTTGCAGGGAGCTGGATTGGAAGTGCAGCATCCAGGACAGAAACTGGCACTCATCTGTGATACTGGCATCATAGGCAGTGGCTTTATGTGCTATGCAATAAAGCCTCTCTCAGAACCAGTTATTTTTAGAGGTCAAAGTGCGACCTGCCCTTGAGAATATTAAATGAGTCTGATCTCTAGATGTTTCTGCTTTGAATCTGAAATACTTCACTTTCCTGATTTGTCTCAGGATTAATCCATTTTTAGAAATAGTAGAATAGAAAACCATGAAATTTAAAGCAAATGATTCACAAGACACTTAATCTGTATGTAATCTCCTGGAACATTTTCTAAAATATTATCATCTTTAAAAGCAAGTGAAAAAGGTAAGAAGCTGCATAAATATACTATCTACCCTGCCATTATGAATATGCATTGATTTCACTGTAACATGGACGTAGGTACTTTTGATTCATGGACTCTGCAGCTCAGTACAAGGCTCAGTGCAACATCTTGGAGGGAACAACAGAAGGAAGAGAGGTACCAGTTTCCTGACACCTAGTATTCTTTATTTTTTGTCAAAGTGTGATATACATTTATTTATTCATTTTTACTGAGTAGCAGCTATACGTCGGAGCTGTCCTAGTCAGTAGAGTTTTCATCAAATGTTTGTGAAACATCTAATGCTCCAAAATCTATAAAATTGTCTGATGCCAGCAGAAAAATCTCATCTATGTGCCCATGGTTTCATGTGTTTAGAGTCATATAGCCTGAGGTTTGAGACTGCTTTGTCATTCATCAGCTGTGCAACCTTGGGCAAGTCTTTCACCCTTTCCAAAGATTTGTGTTTTGTCAGTGAAAGGATACCAACAGTAACTATGTCATCAGAATAATGGGAGCATGAAATGAGGTAGTATAGGAAAAATATGGGTGAGGATAGAACCTAACAAACAAGTGACTGCTCATTCAAAGTTTACTATGGGAATAATGATGGTAATGAGAAAACTTACACTCTCCCAATTGTGAAATTAAGCTATTGCTATCTTCAAAATTTGGCTGCATAAAATACAGTTCCCTTCATAATTTTGATGCATTCCTCATTTAACCTAGATTATGGAAGGCTATGCGGTCCTTTAATTAGAGAAGATGAAATAGACAAGTTTCCTCCATTCCCTCACTGCCAGAAACTGACTTAGTCCTCCATAACTACCCGTGCATCCTGGGGAGTCCCAGTATTCTTCCAAATGATTATATTTGTGTATATCTATTGGTTTAACTTAACAGAGTCAAGATAAAATTGGTTTCTGTTTATTGCCAGAAAAATCCTGCAAGAGTCAAATTGCTGTTTGGAAAAGCAACCTGTTATCATCTGGGTGACCAGTTTCTAATTATGTAATTATTAATTCAACTATTAATTTTTACGATAATTAGTGGTTTGGCTTTATTTAGTGTTCCATGGGTTTGTATGGGGGCCTATGTTCCAATAGAGGCAAATTACTTAATTGTATATTAAAGTAGAACCATGCATCAGAAGGTTTCCTGAGCCAAATTATTTGAGAAAGAAAATGCAGACATCAAATTCATTTCACAACTCCTGCTTTCTCTCATCTGGGATAGCAGATGCCTTGCACCCTGGAAGCTAATTTCACGAGGGAAAACACCCGCCAATTACCTGCAACTATTTCAATCTAGTAATTTGGTTTAGAGGAAGAATCATCAGATAAAATGTCTTCTCTCTCTTGTCTGCTGAATGAGCTTAATTTAATATTGCCTGAGAGCACAGAAAGGAAATCCTGGCCCATGCCTACTTCTGAACCTCCTCCAAAGAAGCTGAGAAACATGATGGGAAGAATGACAAGAGGGAAACTAGAATAAGAAATTGGAAATTTCAGGCATCAAGGGAACCTTTACTGCAGAAAATTTGCCATCTGCTTCTGAGACAATTAAAACATCAATTTTGATTTCTAAATCTTCCTACATGACATTCAATGATAGCTAGTTTTTCAGGATTTTAAAAATATATCCCATTTGAAATAATTTACTTTCTGATAGACTTTTCAGTTTCACTGTATGGTAGAAAATGAAGTGAGATTTTGATGGTACTAAGAAATATATTTGATAGAGACTCTAGGAATTAAGAATCCCATAAAACTAGCACGAAGTTCACTAATAATGTAGAGTCTTATCAAACAATGACTATTTTTAAATAAGAAATTAAAATGTCTTTGTTATTTGAACCATGGCAATTTAGAATTAAGTCAGCCTAAATTCAAAATTAAAGGGACCTATCCCCCCAACCTCAGATTCAAATCTTACACTGGTAAGAGAGTGCCAAAAATCCAGAGAACCAGGCTTTCTCATACATATAGGTAAGTCAGCTTATTATCCTAGCCTCATCGAGGGAAGAGGAAATAAAGTGCTCTCATTTGAGAATGTGCCCACTTCAGTTTATTTCTACACCAAGAATTCATGAGGGAAAAGATAAAAGTCCATACTGGTGTCCCTGATGTTTGGAACCCAGAATGACAGCACTCGATCAAATGGGGCCCACTCAGTGTTTTGGAATCTAGCCAAACTATTTTTATTTTCCCTTAGCGAAGGAGCATTGAGTAAATACTTATATCTAGGGGTCACAGTTTGATATAATGTTAAAAATTATTAAACACTAGCACTGTCCTCTAGAATCAAGGGCATTAAGTAGCTAAGTGCTTTACTCCTAAGCTGCTTTAACCTAGAGGTGATCATTAATTGATTTTATGAAAAATAATAAGATCAGTCAAACAAAATAACTCCAAGATACAAGCTCCTTCCAGAAAAGAAAACGTGATTTCTAGCTTAGAGCAAAGAAGCAGGCTATCATGACTCTAGTGCCACAGCCCAGGCAAAACAAAAGTGCCAAGTACAACCCAGAGGCAATAAATAGACAGTGAGCACCAAATATGTCACCAAAACAGAGTCGGTATTAAGTAGCTGGCTTATTTTTAAACAGGTGGACTCACGCTGAACTTTTGCAGACATATTTCTTGATCAATACTTTCAATGTCTCTGTAAGTTGAGAGCAGCTTTTACAAGTTAGACCAGATGTACAGATATTTGACAATTTGTCCAAGATTACAGAAAAAAAATGTAGAAAAATAACACTTCTATTCATGGGTTTTGAAATATGCCATGAGTTATGGAGATGTAACATAGATAAGGTATTCTAGACCTTTAAGTATTTGCAAATATTGCTTTTATATTGTGGCAGAATTTTTCCAATGTAACATATGCCAATTAAAACAATATGCAAAACAATCTAACCTGGAATCTTCTTGGCCATGAGTTTGCATATAATTAAACATGCACAAAACTTTTGTTTTCTCTCTAGTATGACTGAGAGAGATATGGGGGTGGGTGTTGTGGTATAGCAGGCTAAGCCTCTACTTGCTGCACCACAATCTCCTATCAGAGCACCACTCATTCTTGGCTGTTCTGCTTCTGATCCAGATCTCTGCTAATGCTCCTGGGAGGCAGCTGAAGATGGTCCAAGTATTTGGGTTCCTGCCACTTCTGCTTTTCAAGTAGATGAAAATAAATTTAAGATGAAATAAACAAGCATTTCTTTAAAAAATAAAGATATGGGATTTGTATATATTTGAGTTTCATTTCTTCATATAATGACATTTTTGGCTGAATTGTTTTTTGATATAAATTATATTAGTTTACTACAATTATTATTTAGTATTATAATATAGGAACCATAATATGGTTTCCCCAATTTATAGCTAAAGAAAGTGAGGAAAGATTGTTTAAGCCATTTATCCAAAGACACAGAGCTATTAAGTGGCAGTGCCAAGATATAAATCTAGCCTATCAAATGCCAAAGCTTTTGCAAAATCACTTTACTATAATACCTTTAAGGTATATAAATTTTCATATTATAAACATACTACTCATGCATCAGTTCATTTGATCACATTTGTGAAATTTACTAATATATGAGTTTACCTTATATTTCTTTGCAGAAATTTTTAGTTGTAGTGGACTTTGTTCTTCTTGCAGTTGTTATCTAACAGATACACACTAGGAAGAGTTTTCATTAGCTACTAGCTTTGAGTTCTTCATGCTTCCATCCAGACTCCTCGTCTTTTACTTACTATTAGTTTTGTGCCAGAGATTCCACAGTGCCACTGTGTTGCTAAGCTGCCAGCCACACTCCTCCTATTTATCTACATACACCTGTGCAACTGCAAACTTGCAATACTTTAAGCAGAACTCATTTACCCCAATCTAGCCCCTTTCTGTATTAAAATTTTCTCAAATACCTAAATTTGAAACTGAATTTACATCTGTCTCCTCAACCACACAGAAGGTCACACCAGGTTTGCTCCGTTCTTCTGTTATTAAAAAGTAACTGTTGTGGCTGGCACCACGGCTCACTAGGCTAATCCTCCGCCTGCAGCGTTGGCACTCTGGGTTCTAGTCCCGGTTGGGGCGCCGGATTCTGTCCCGGTTGCTCCTCTTCCGGTCTAGCTCTCTGCTGAGGCCTGGGAAGGCAGTGGAGGATGGCCCAAGTGCTTGGGCCCTGCACCCGCATGGGAGACCGGGAGAAGCACCTGGCTCCTGGCTTCGGATCTGCGCAGTGCAACGGTCACAGCAGCCATTTGGGGGGTGAACCAATGGAAGGAAGACCTTTCTCTCTCTCTCTCTCTCTCTCTCTCACTGTCTCTGTCTGTCAAAAAAAAAAAAAAAGTAACTCTTGTGATACTCTCAAATTCCCCAGTATCTTGATACAATAGAAGTTTATTTCCTGCTTATATCCAATGCTCATCACTCCCCCATTCAATAAACTTCAAATGACACTGTCAAATTTATCTTTTTAAAATGTTGGTTTAGATTTTTTAAATATCCTTTCTCAAAAATCTTCAATTATTATTTACTACGTGGAAAAAAATTTCAAAAATCATGGCCTAGCATAAACATTTCTTAAAAAAAAATGTTTTTCTTCCTACTTTCATTCCTAGTCTTACCAGTAACTACAGAAGATACTTCCATTCTTGTCGAACTTGTTGACCCAACTTTTACCTGATCAGGATTTGTACCTTCTAAGCTCCATTCTTTAGTTTACTTAATCCACTACCCTTAGGACACTCGCCTTCTCACAGCTCAGTTAGACTTCAGGACTCAACTAACATTTCTACACTATAGGATTAAGCCCTGATGGCTCCAGACGCAGGCATTCTCTATCCTCTTTAATCTTTCTCTAACTTTACCCTCAAATCACATTTCAGTAATTTTCTACTTCCCATGTGGAACCTTGTACAAGTATTAGAGGTATCCCTAGATAAATAATAATTTATCAGAAGGAAGAGAATAACTACTAAGTAATACTTTCATTTTGTCTTCCAACTCTCAAATTAGCTTAGGATCTTGCTTAACAATTTGTTAAAGACATAATAGAAATATAATAAGTTACCTTAATTTGTATCAGTATTTCATACATGGAAAATAAGTCATATATCCTTTATGTCATATTTAATACCTGCTCTGGTAGCCATGAATTCTTGAGCTAATCAGCAAAATATTTTAGAAGCAGAAGCTCAAATATCCTGTATATATTCCAAAAGTAAATGAACTGAGAGGATCAGTGGGAATCACCATGGTAACAGGTGGATCCTCTAATTTTCATAGTCATGTTGGAATAGACTGGATATTTACATATAATTACAAGAGACTGTATTGCTGCCCATCAGAACCAGTAGGAAGGTATATCAAATCAGGGTAATAGTAGCTACTATGATAATCTTCAAGCATCCCATAGCTTAATACAATAATTTTATTTTTTCATGCACTTCACAATCTATTATAGATAGTGAAGCTCTGCAGAGTCTTCCAAGAGACTCGGGGAAACAACCCTTTGTTATGAAACTTTGCGATCTCTAGCTCCTTTCTTTCCAATTGGAATGATGTATCAGGGAAAGTGAGCCTAGGATCTCCCATGGATTTCCAAGCAGCAGGCCTGTAACTGGCATGTGCCATTTCATCCCATATTATGTTGGAATGTTCTACTAGTTAGGAACTAGCAAGGTAGGTTTGAAAATGATACTTTTCTAAGTGCTCAGCAAAATGGAATGCATTTGCTGAGCATCTTAGCCTATCTCTACTGTACCAAAGCTCCACCACTTCAAGGAATTTGATACCTCAATCTGAGGGCAGTTTTTCTGGAAGGCATCACCACTGAAAAGGCATTTGTTCTGGGCTTATTATGAATGGAAAATAATGACCAGGTCTTCTTTAATAGAAATCTATAGTGGAGTCCTACTGTATAATATCACAACACTGACGCTCTTCATTCTCAAATTCAAGTAGTTCAGCTATGCAACAAACATATGTATGGCCCTTTGGCAGCTTACCTATTCCACTTTATCTCTATTTTTTTTTATAGTGCCTTTCCTTCTTACCCCTATCAGTCCAACCCATTTATGTCTCTGAACATGACAGGAAAATCCTAAGATCCCCTTCAAAGACAAGATGAGGTGTGAATTAGAATATCATCACTACTGATCATGGACAAATAGAAGAGCTCTTTGTTATGAACTCTTCTATTTCAGCTCTGTTTCCCATTTACTCAGGCTATTCTCTCTGCTTGGCTTCTCCTCTTCACCTACCCATACCACATCCATGCTGTCCCTTCCAGTTGTGTTTGGATAATTCTGCCCATGGATTTCCAGGATGCTTACCAGTTGAGTCCCATTTTCCAGTGATGCTTTGCAAACTGGAAGACTTTGTAGGAGAGTGACATAATACATAAATTGATCTTTAAAAATAAGCCAGTTCAAATCCTTCCTTTGCCCAAATCCTCTAAAGGCTTCATGTTTCACTTGAGTAAAAGTCAAAGTCAGTGCAATGGCTCCCAAGGCTCTGCAAGGTCTCATCATGTGTTTCCTCCTTGGCATCACCTCCCAGTAATCTGCTCCAACTTATTCAGTTCTGGCTACACTGGCATCCCAACAATTTTCTTAAGCATCATAGCTCCCATTCCTTCCCAGACTTTATATCTGTGATTTCCAATTCTTGGAATTATCTTCCTCCATGTTTACCTGGGTTATTCCTTTGTCTCTTTCTGTACTTTGCACAAAGATATTTTTTTTTTCAGTAGAGTCATTCCTGACCACCCTGCTTAAATTGCACCCTCCTCAACATTCCAAATCCTATTTTTCTGCTTTGTAATCAATGACTAAAAGCTAAAATGTATTTTACTTATCTAATTTGTTTTGATCTATTTCTTCATAATAATGTCTGCTCCTTCAAGACAGTTGTTTTTGTTTGTTTTTAATGCTGTAACTCCAAGATCTAAAAAGTAACAACTGCTGATGCATAGTTGATAGTTAAAAATATTCGATGAAGGAAGAAATAAATTCTAGCTCTAATTGTATATCTTTTGTTCCTGAGTAGCAGTATGTAGATATGCTATAGTCAACTATCAAATGGATTCCACTCAACATTGTCGTATTGAAATGGCTTAACAATTTACTAACATGAATTATTTCAGTAGCCAAACTCTTTCACATCATTTTCTCAGTGACCATATCTTTGATAGAAAGCATTCTTGTCTCCTCAGAGCCGCATCACAACTGTGGAGGACAGAACTTACTTTATTTAGTAGTCATCTAGCCTGGGAGTCTGTTCTATACAATTTTAAAGGTTGTAACACTGGCAATTAATGAAATGTCAAAACACTAGGCCAACCATGAGGGCTGTGGCAAGAACCGTTACACACATTTGCCATGGTTATACAGTATAAATTCATATATAACATCTGATACTCAGCCATAAAATTGAAATTACAATGCACTCTTTCTATTGGCTCAAGGAATGGCACCATTTATCTCCACAGGCAATGGTGGATCAGCTTTCTGGTGCTATAGATTACTTTGCAATTTCTAATGTTACAGAGAAATTGAGTCACACAACTTGATTTTTCTAGCTTCTTCGACTTGCCTAAACACTTTAATTTTTCACTGTGTTGTCATCTGTAGTAAAAGGTTGTTCTATGTCACAGATGATTAATATTCCACAGTTTGTGTATTCTTTTACCTGTTGTAAGCTATTTAGGTTGTTTTGTGTTTTTGGTTTTTACAAATAAGATCACTATGAACACCCTTGCCCAAATGCCTAGGATTGTAATGGCTGCTCCTATGCTAAGTGTATGTTTAACTTTTTAAGAAACCACTAAGAGGCCAGTGTTGTGGTGTAGCAGATTAAGCTACACCTTGTGATTAAGCTACTGCTTGTGATGATGGCATCCACATTGGAGAACTGATTCGAGTCCCACCCATCTCCTCCACATCCAATCTAGCTTCCTGCTAACACACCTGGGAAGGCAGTGAGGATCGTCCAAGTGCTTGGGCCAGTGTCCCAAATGTGGGATGCCGGGATGGAATTCCTGGCACCTGGCTTTGTCCTGCATCTATTCGGGGATTGAATTGGAAGGTGGAAGATCTTTGTCTCTCCTTCTATGCCGGTCTGGTTTCAAATAAATAAACAAATCTTAAAAAGAAGAAACTACCAAACTACTTTTTGGAATGATTAGGTCATTCTGCACTTTATATTCTTAGTGCATGAGATTATTTGTTCTTCCATAGTCTTGCCAATGCTTGACCGGGCTTTATAAATTTAGCCATGGAAGTAAACGTATAGTGGCGTCTTATTGTGCTATTAATTTTCATTCGCCTAATATTAAGGATGTTGAGCAGCTCTCAAATACTTAACATTCATCCATCCTTATATATTTTAAGATAAATGATTATTCAAATTGTTTGTTTCTTTGAACTACATTATTTTCTTTTATTGTGATCAGTTCATATATTCTTTTTTTAAAAAAGGATTTATTTATTTTATTTGAAAGGCAGAGTTACAGAGAGGGAGGGAGAGAGGGATGAAGCTCCTGACTCCTTGCTTCAGTCTGGCCCAGCCCTGGCAGTTGCAGCCTTTGGGGCGTAAACCACAGGGTGGAAAACTTCTATCTCTCTCTGCCTCTGCTTCTCTCTTTCTGTAATTCTGCCTTTCAAATAAATATATATTTTTTTAAAAAATGTAAATATTTATGATATACAAAGTGATTATTTTAAAAGATTAAGTTATTTATTTATCAGAGAGAGTTACAGGCAGAGAGAGGCAGAGATAAAGAGAAAGGTCTGGGGCCAGTGCTGTGGCACACTTGTTAATCCACTGCCTGCAGCGCCAGAATCCCACATAGGTGCCGGGTTCTAGTCCCGGTATTTCTAAAAGTTCAGGGGCCGGCACTGTGACTCACATGGTTAATCCTCCGCCTTGCGGCGTTGGCATCCCATATAGGCACTGGGTTCTAGTTCCAGTTGCTCCTCTTCCAGTCTAGCTCTCCGCTGTGGCCCAGGAGGGCAGTGGAGGATGGCCCAAGTGCTTGGACCCTGCACCCGCATGGGAGACCAGGAGGAAGCACCTGGCTCCTGGCTTCGGATCTGCGCAGTGCGCCTGCCGTAGCGGCCATTTGGGGGGTGAACCAACAGAAAAAGGAAGACCTTTCTCTCTGTCTCTCTCTCTCTCTCACTGTCTGTATCTCTACCTGTCAAATAAATTAAAAAAAGAGAGAGAGAGAGAGAGGTCTTCCATCCATTGGTTCATTCCCCCGATGATTGCAATGTTTGGAGCTGGGCTAATCCGAAACCAGGAACCAGGAGCTTCTTCCCAGTCTTCTACTTGGGTGCAGGGGCCCAAGCACTTGGGTCATAGCAGAGAGCTGGTTCAGAAGAGCAGCAGCAGGGACTTGAACTGGCACTCATATGGGATGCTGGCACTGCAGGCAGTGGCTTTATCTGCTAGGCCCCAGGACCAGCCCTGTGGTGACGTCTTAATATACAGATGTATTATGTGATGATAATAATGATGAAGTTAATTAACATATCCATCACTTCACATGGTATGATTTTCATTTGTTTGTGTCCAATGAGAATACTTAAGATCAACTCTGATCAAAATTTAATTACATAATAGAGCATTGTTAGCTGTGGTTTACCATGCCGTACATTATACTTTCAGAACTTCTTCATCCTACATGGTTGAATGTGTGCTCTTTGTTCAGCATCTCCCAGTTTTTTATCATCTTGCCAGTCCCCATCTCGTACCAATCCATTTCCTTTTTTGGCTTTAAATTTTTATTTAGACTCCATATATAACTCATATCATGTAGTATTTGTCTTTCTGTGTCTTGTTTGTTTCCCTTAGCTTATCTTTCAGCTTTCATCCATAATGTCACAAATGGCAGGATTTCCTTCTTTTCAAAGACTGAATAATATCCATTGTGTGCTTGTATGTGCTTGTGTGTGTCTCATTTTCTTTGCTCATTTGTTGACAGACCCTTAAATTTTTCTTTCTTTTTTTTTTTTTTTGGACAGGCAGAGTGGACAGTGAGAGAGAGAGACAGAAAGAAAGGTCTTCCTTTTGCCGTTGGTTCACCCTCCAATGGCCGCTGCAGCCAGCACGCTGCAGCTGGCGCACCGTGCTGATCCGAAGGCAGGAGCCAGGTGCTTCTCCTGGTCTCCCATGGGGTGCAGGGTCCAAGCACTTGGGCCATCCTCCACTGCACTCCCTGGCCACAGCAGAGAGCTGGCCTGGAAGAGGGGCAACTGGGACAGAACCTGGTGCCCCGACCGGGACTAGAACCTGGTGTGCCAGCACCGCAAGGCAGTGGATTAGCCTATTGAGCCACGGTGCCGGCCCTCTGATGTCATTTCGTTTGGATATACATCCAGAAATGGGATTGGTGGATCATAAAGGAGTTCTTTTTAATTTCTTCAGGAATCTTCATACTCTTTTCCCTAAAGACTAAACCAACTTACAGTCCTACCTAATTTAAGTGGTTCCCTTTTCTCTACATTTTTGCCAACACTCGTTGTATTTTCTCTTGAAGAGAACCATTTTAGTAGGTGTGAGTTGATCTTTCACCATAATTTTGAGTTTTACTTTGATGATGATTAATGATGTTGAATATCTTTTTATATATCTCTTATAGATTTGTGTGTTTTCTTTTGTGAAATTTATATTAAGATGCTTAGTTAATTTGTAATCTGGTTATTTATTATATTTATTTTTGCTATTAAGTTGTTTGAGTTATTTATATATTTGGTATACTAATGTTTTATCATATATATGGTTGCAAACCTTTTTCCCATTTCTACCTTTTTATTCTCTATATTATATTTTTGGCTGTGTAGGAGCTTTTTAGTTTGAGGTAATCCTACTTTTCTCTTGCTTTAGTTTCTTATGTTTTTGGATACATCTCCAAAAAAAAAAAAAATTAGGCCAATGTTAATCCACTTTGAGTTAGTTTTCATATATGGTGTGAGATAAGGATCCAATTTCATTCTGCTGCATGTGGGCATCCAGTAAATAATACTATTTAAGAAATAATTTAGGCCGGTGCCACGGCTCAATAGGCTAGTCCTCTGCCTGTGGCGCCAGCACACCAGGTTCTAGTCCCGGTTGGGGTGCCGGATTCTATCCCGGTTACTCCTCTTCCTGTCCAGCTCTCTGCTGTGGCCCGGGAGTGCAGTGGAGGATGGCCCAAGTGCTTGGGCCCTGCACCCGCATGGGAGACCAGGAGGAAGCACCTAGATCCTGGCTTCGGATCAGCGCAGCGCTCCGGCCACGATGTAGCAGCCACTTGGGGGGTGAACCAACAGCAAAAGGAAGACCTTTCTCTCTGTATCTCTCTCATACTAACTCTGCCTGTCAAAAAAAAAAAAAAAGAAAGAAAGCGAGAAAGAATTTCTACTTGTTTAATGCTATTACATGAAATATAATTAATTTTTGTTTATTGATCCTGTATCCTGGAAACCTAATAAATAAATTCACTGAAACTTTTTTTTTCTTTTTGTTACAGATACTATGGATCTTCTAGATAAGCAGTTATGTTATCTATAAATATAATTTTACTTCATTGTTTAAAATCTGGATGTCATTTAATTATTTTCTTTTTAAAAAGATTTATTTATTTATTTGAAAGGCAGAGTGAGAGTGAGAGAAAGAGAGGAGACAGAAAAAAGTTTTCCATCAACTCCCCAATGACCACAATAGTCAAATTTGGGTTGTGCAGAAGGAGGAGCCCAGGAACTCCACCACGGTCTCCCAGTGGTACTTGGGCCCTCTTCTGCTATCTTCTCAGGCACACTAACAGGAAGCTGTACTGGAAACAGAGCAGCCAGGAATTGAACTGGTGCTTCAATATGGGATGGCAGTATTGCAAACAGCTGTTTAACCTGATGCACCACAATGCTAGCACCTTATTTCTTTTCTTATTTCTTATTTGTTTATTTAACTCACTGATTAGAAATTCTGGGGAAGACCCAATCTTTGTTCCCGATCATAGGGGAAAAATTTTTTTATTAGATTCAAAATTTTCTGCCTATTCTGTTTGTTGAGAATTTTATCAGAAATTATTATATTTTATTATTTAAATTTTACTTAAGTTGTTAATATAATAATTTCATTTATCATGATTTGAATATCAAAACCAATCTTACATTTTGAAAAAAATCCTTTTGGGGTCATATTGTCTTACACATTTTAGCATGATGTTTGATTTTTTTTTAGAATTTTGTTAAAGGTATTTATATCAATGTTCATGAAGTATATTGGTCTGTAGTTTTCTTGTGGTATTAATATTAGTTTTGGCATTAAGTAAATGGATTAGAGTTATTCTTGCCTCTTTGATTTTCTGGTAGAATTTATTAAGTTCTTTAAGTCATTTGGACCTGGAATTTTCTTTGTGTAAAGTTTTTAACTACAAATTCAATTTGTTTTATGAAGATAGCACTATTCATGTTGTCTCTACTTCAATGAACTATGTAGTTTAAAAAGATTTTATCTAGGTTGACTAATTTGCTGAAATAAAGTTGTTCATATATTTCTTTATTTTCCTTTTTTTTAAAAAAAAGATTTATTTATTTGAAAGGCAGAGATACAGCGAGAGAAGGAAAGAGAGCCAGAGAGAGAGAGAGAGAGAGAGAGAGAGAGAGAGAGAGAAAGAGAGAGAGAGGTTGAGAGATCCTCCATCTGCTGGTTTACTCCCCAAACAGCTGCAACAACTGGGGCTGGGCCAGGCTGAAGCCAGGAGTCAGGAGCTTCCTCTGATTCTCCCACATGGGTGCAGGGTCTCAAGGACTCTGGGCCATCTTCTATTGCTTTCCCAGGTGTATTAGCAGGGAGCTGGATTGGAAGTGGAGCAGCTGGGACTTGAACCAGTGCCCACATGGGTTGCTGGCACAGCAGGCAGAGGCTTAATTTTCCTTTTTATATTTGTAGAATCTGTATTGATGTTACCTCTCACATTCCTGATACTAGCAATTTATATTTTTCTGCTTCCATTTTCCTGATCAGTCTGGTTTTTCAATTTTACTGACATTTTAAAAGGATTGGATTTAGTGTCCTTGATTTTCCTCTATTATATTTGTTTTCTATATCATTGATTTTTTCACACTATTTTCTTCTATTCACTTTGTATTTAATTCATTCTTCTTTTCCTTTTTTTTTTTTTTTTTTTTTTTTTATGGTGGAAGCTATGGCCATTGGTTTCAGATTTTTTTTTTCCTTGGGGCTGGTGCTGTGGCGCAGCGGGTTAACACCCTGGCCTGAAGCACCAACATCCCATATGGGCGCCGGTTTGAGACCTGGCTGCTCCACTTCCTGTCCAGCTCTCTGCTCTGGCAGAGAAAGCAGTGGGGGATGCCCCAAGTGCTTGGGCCCCTGCACCCGCATGGGAGACCCAGAAGAAGCTCCTGGCTCCTGGCTTCAGATTGGTGCAGCTTCGGCCGATGCGGTCAATTGGGGAGTGAACCATTGGATGGAAGACCTCTTTCTCTGCCTCTCCTTCTCTCTCTGTGTAACTGACTTTCAAATAAATAAATAAATCTTTAAAAAAAAAAAACCACAGCTTTTGTTTCTAATATATCCAATGAATGCTATAAAATTTACTTTGGATCTTTGAACTATACAATTTTTGAATTTGTTAGGAACAGATACTCTTCCATGTCCCATATGATTGCTGGGAACAATGTTCTCTGACCCTTTTGGGTGTTTCTTTCTTAGGTATCAAATATTATCCTCACATGCATGTGTGATCAATACACAGCTGACTATTCAGATGGGAGCCTCTGCCTTTCTGCAGAGTTCACTCTGTGCTGTTCTCTCCCCTCTCTTCCGGTGCTCTGCCTATTCCAGCTTTCCTAATCTCTCTGCACTCAGTTTCATCTTCTCAACTTATAAGACTCACCTTATTCATTCGTTGTCTCTTCATAATTAGTACCCTTCACTGTTGGATGGCCAGTGTCTTGCCAATTGTTGTTTAACATATTTGGTCTGTTTTTTGTTATCATTGCTATTTGAAGCCGCAGAGTAAATCCAGTGTGTATGATTTCATTTTTATTAGAAGCAGACATTTTCCCATAAATCATCATCTTTAAGCCTCACTTGAGTTCTCTAAGTTAGATATTATTTTAAATAATCATCCCTTCTTTCACACAAGAAAACTGAAATGCAGAAAGACCTCATAGTGGTTACAAGTTCAATTTCTCTGTATAGGTCTTCAGGATCTAAACTCATTGCTTTTTACCATGTACATATCTGCTCCCAACAACTGATTCAACAAGTTTATCAGGTTTGCTTTGAAATAAGTTTAACATCTTGGGTTCAAATTTCAATGCCTTAGGAACTTGAAAAAAATTGCCATTTTTAAATCAAGGGCTTTTATTTAGGATCTTAGAGTACTTTTAGATGGTAGCTATTCATCACAGAAAACCACATGCCCTAAACACTTGGTAGAATAGATAATTACTCTCATTTCTTCAACATTGGGATTCAAATAAGAAATATGTCAAGTGATTTTTTTTCTCAGATCTTTAACATCTTGGGCCTTGATCCAGCTCTATGTTACATTTTCTTAAAGCAGACTGTAAGGTGGAGAATTTTTTTCCCCTGGCAATGAAATGTATCAAAATCTAAATAATCCATGAATTATATAAAACCAATACTGTAACATAAAATTCTACTTAGCTTAATTCTTTGGCAGTTATAAAGACATAAATGAGTCTCTGTTCACCATATACACTAGGATAATGTGATGAAATTTCTTCTTCAGTATATGTGATTAATATTTTTCTGCAAATGCTACCCTAGAGTATGGTGCTAATCATGTTACATAAGAATGTTAGTTCAGAGTAAAACAATCCAGAGTAATTGCTGGGCTAAAGAAAGTTATTTAAATTACTTTATTGCAGAATTTGTCATTTTAACACAATGTACAGTGACTCTCCAAAATACTGATAGTAAATAATGCCCAATAAATTTAACTATGTTATACCTTTTTCACACTTGACTAATGTTCTTTACAAATAAAATCTTGAAAATGTTAATGTGATGCAGAACGGAGAATATCTAATCTGAGTGTTAGCTATGATATTTAGTTTATTTTATTTGACACGTACATTCTTGTGGTCCAGCTACTTTCTCCCAGGTAATCACTTCTCAATGGACTCTTGGTTTTTCCAGTCATAGCATCAATCTCAGAGATGTTCTAGTGTTCTGAGTAATTGCTATCTACTAATGAACATTTTAAAGGGACAAAAAATAGCAAACAATGAAATGCTGATAAATAAGGTAACATTCTCTAACTCACATGAAATCCTAGTGAGACAGATTCACAGAAACTCAGTGTCACAGAAAGGGAAACACCCAAGCTAGGGGAAACAACATATTAGAGGACAGAAAACCATTTAAGTGTCAATAATCCTACCTACTCCATAAATGTTATTATATTTTTTGAATCTTTGATTTAGAAAACACAAAATGTCAATAAATTATGATTTCAGTCATTCTTAAAATTAATTTTAATTTTATAACCACACAGCTTGTACATACACACGAGGATATGCAAAGCATATTTCAGTCTATGACAATGCTTAGTCATGTGAGCATTCTATAACCAGGCAATAAAACTACAGTGACACAGGAGGCCTTCAGTCCACGGATGGGAGCTGCTGTCCTAGGTTTCTTAACCAATATAACACTAACTTCTTCTGAGAGAAATAAAGTCACATTTTTGTAACAATATTTTTCAAAGGCTTGTACTAGATACAAGGCATTGTGCTGAGAACTGGGAAAACAAGAGATGAGTAAGATAGCTCCTTTCCTCAAAAACTATATAATTTAATGGAGAAAGATGAATATAAAATGTTTACATGCTGGTATAACAACATGAAAAATTCTACTTATATGTTGATGGACTACAGTGAGAAAAATTCTATTGACTGTAGCTGCTTCAGGCTTTGTAGGGATGGTGTCATTTCTTTTCCTGTGGTAAATGACTTTCTGTGTGTCAAAGTAATTTTATCAGCAGCTTTGGGTTCAAAAGGTGAGCAGCCCCTCTGCAAGAATAGAAAGTTGGAAAAAGCAGTCAACAGTTCAAAATGGAGAAATATTTATTCTGGTGGAAATGCCGAGGCCAGAGGAGGTAATAGTTACATACAGGTAAGGCAGAGGAATTAAGCAACAGAGGGCAAAAAGCCAGTTGGAGAGTGGGAGTACTTGGCCAGGACTACTTAGCATGTGCAAAAGGACAAGGCTTAAATGGGATGACATTTTTTTTTAACAGAAACTCACAATCTGTGAAGAGGCTGCAACCCAAATTTCATGGGCTTAAGGAATAGAAGATAAAACACAAATTGCTAATCTGAAGTTGTGACAAGGGCAAAGGAGTTTGTGTTCTCATTTTAGGCATCAGATAACATGATGAGATTTTTGTCCTTAGGTGAACACTTGTAGGGCTAATTTTCAGCATAAAATAAAGGAGGGAGAAGTTAGTATCAAATAGATAAGATAGTGAGATTATCACTTGAAGCGAGAGATATGAATAATTAGCTACCATAGTAGTACAAAACTATGAATTCAGGCAGCAATGAAAGGGATGGAATAGATGTGGAAAATGTTCACATAATAGAATTAGCAGCATTGGTCACAATTTGGCTGTGAGAGTACAATAGGTGAGGATTACTTATTTCTGTGTTTTGGGAAACAGGGTATATGAGTTTATCATTTACTCAAACTGGAAAGACAAAAAGGAGGAAGCCAGAGTTTGAGGTGATGGGTGTAGAAGTTATAATGAGGTTAACTTTAGATATAGAAGTTTGAAGTGCCTCTGGGATATCTAGGTGAAAATACCTGTGTGTTAATGTCATAAATGACACTTCTGGAAACTAGTGGAGGTGACAGAGAGAAATCAAAGAAAGGAGATGGTAAATGAATGTCAGTGGGTGACAGAGTATGGCTGTAAAAGAAATGTTCCTTAAATTGAAACAGAAATAGAATAGTCTACAGTTTTGAGGACAGTTTTAATTCTTTGTAGCCTTTATTTCTTGATTAAATGCACAATTACAGAAGACAATAATATTCAGAATTATTGTAATGTATTATTAGTATTTATTTAGTTTATAATTTAAGTCTTCCACAGCTGTGCAATTTAAATAACACAGTGAAATCAGACTCATTCTTAATAGTATAACCTTGGCTTCAAATAATATCATATAGCTCAAATATTTAAAGGTTATAGTAATATTTTAAGTTTTAGATGCTTAGAAGGCAAACAAATTTTAACAAAACAGTATTCTGAAACTATAAACAACAAGATTTATTTATATATCAAAATTGGGTTTGCAGAAATAGAGACAGTGAAGAAGAAAGAGTGGAAGGGGAACTTCTGGTGTTAGGAAAGATGCAGAAGAAAGCAGCTAAAGATTCCTTCACTGCCTACCTAAAAGAAATGCAAAAATCTGAATTTTGAAAGACAGTGAAAATGTATGGAAGCAAGGAAGGTAAACTGAACTAACACAAAGAAAATACCTACAACTATGAGCAGGATGGCACCACCTGCTCTATTGCCTGAGTGACTTCACACAGGATCCCCGTTGAGAATTTATCATGGTCTGAATGCAGGGGTATTAGTTTTCTAAGACTGCCATGGCAAAGTTCCAGAGTAGGTGATTTCACACAACAGAAATGAATTGTTCTGCAGTCTTGGAATCTGAACCAGGTGTTGGCAGCACCATGCTGCCTCCCTATGTCAGTATGGCATCCTCCATTGCATTTTCCCAGCTTCTGGCAGTAGCCATCAATACTTGGCTTTTCCTTGGCTTGCTGTTGCATCATCTCTGCCTGTGTTATCTCGTGGGGTTTTCCCCTTAGAAAGATACCAGTGAGACTGCAGCAAGTGCCCATTTTACTCCAGGTTGATCTCATCTTAACTAATCACATCAACAATGACCCTATTTCTAAATAAGACCACATTATGATGCCCTGGGAAAGGGCACAGATTGGAAACCAGAATAATTCAACCCAATCAAAAAACTTCTGGAAAAAAGGGGAACAAACAAAATTTTCAGTTACTGAAATGATCCAATATAATTAGAAGCGCCAGGAGCCCTTAATATATGGTAACCATTTCTTCCATGATTCATTGTTGATTCTGAGGTTAACTATAGATATAGAAGTTTGAAGTGCCCCTGGGATATCTAGGTGAAAATACCTGTGTGTTAATGTCATAAATGACACTTCTGGAAACTAGTGGAGGTGACAGAGAGAAATCAAAGAAAGGAGATGGTAAATGAATGTCAGTGGGTGACAGAGTATGACTGTAAAAGAAATGTTCCTTAAATTGATACAGAAATAGAATGTTTATGATATTTGGAAGAAATGCCACACTTTGTGAATGGAGACTGCTTAACTTCAATTAGCTTTTTCTTCAAAATATCTCCTGTGATATATCTTGAAAAGAAAAGACAACCCAGAGAATACGTCTCATGTATAACACAGTTAAATGACCAAACACAGGTATGATTGAGTACCAAATGGAGTAGAGAGAAAATGTGGCAGAAAAATTGTTTAATAATATACTGGGTGGGCATTTTTCAGAACAGATACAAGTCCTCTCCAGGCTTGTCATAACCATCTAAAACTTAAAAATTTAATATGAAAACTCTAGAATAAAAGAAATGCTTCTAGATGGACATTAAAGGAAACACATTTCTTAAGGAAGTGGGAAAAAAAGGGAATGTCATTTAAAAAGCATTATTTATGAGAGAGAGAGAAAGAGAGAGAGAGAGAGAGAGAGAGAGAGAAAGCTAGAGAGAGAACATATCCATTTGTTGGTTCACTCCCCAAATACCCACCACAGCAGAGGCTAATCCAGGAGCAGGGGTCCCAAGTAGGTGACAGGGATCAAACTACATGAGTCATCTCCTGTTGCCTCCTTTGTCGCACATTAGCAGGAAGCTGAATTGGGAGTGGAACTGAGATTTCAACCCAGGATTCTCATGAGGAATGAGGACATCTGGTGTTTTAGCCACTAAATCAAACACATACCTTTGGAATGCCATTAAAAATAGAATTAAAAAAACCTTCCAACATAGAATATTATGCTTAGTGAAAATATTGTTTGAAAATAAAGGCAAAAGAAATATGTTTTCAAAACAATATAGGAGGCTATATCTTACTGACAGAAGGCATATATGGCAAGAACCATGGAAGAGATTTCTGTGGGATGAAATAGTCACAAGAGCCATCTAGTGCTGTGCTGTAGCTGGTTAAGTTGCAACTTAACCAACTGCTCAACTTCTGATCTAGCTCCCAGCTAGAGGTTTGGAAAAAGCAGCAGAAGATGGCTCAAATGTTTGTGCCCCTGCTGCTCATGTGGGAGACCCAGAAGAAGCTCCTGGCTCCTGGCTTTGAATCTGCCTAGCTCCAGCCATTGTGGTCATTTGAGGAATGAACCAGCAGATAGATCTCGTTGTCTCTCTGCCTCTCTCTCTATATATATAAATCTGCCTTTTTAAAAGAGATTTATTTATTTATTTGAAAGAATTACACAGAGAGAAAAGGAGAAGCAGAAAGAGAGAGAGAGAGAGGTTTTCCATCTTGGTTCACTCCCCAGTTGGTCGCAATGACCAGAGCTGCACCAATCTGAAGCCAGGAGCCAAGAACTTCTTCTGAGTCACTCACATGGGTGCAGGGGCCCAAGGATTTGCGCCATCTTCTTCTGCTTTCTCAGGCCATAGCAGAAAGCTGAATAGGAAGTGGAGCAGCTAGGACTCAAACCGGAGTTCATAAGGGATGCTGGCACTGCAGGTGGCAGCCTTAGCCACTAAGCCACAGCGCCGGTCTCAACTCTGCCTTTCAAATAAATAAAAAAAAAATCTTTTTTTAAAAAAAAGAGTCACATGAGAAAGTATGGAAATAAAAGCATGTATGAAGAAGAAAGAATGAATAAATAGAGGATGCTGGGCATTTATGACAATGATCATAATGAAACTTTGTAGTACATATGAAAGTAAACAATATGACGATAACAAAAATGTGAAGGGGTAAACACAAATTCTTTGATACATTGTGTTCATGTCTTTTGGATACATACCCAATAGTGGATTGCTGGATTTCTATTTCTAGTTTTTAAATAAATCTCCCTATTCTTTTCCACAGTGACTGCACTAACTTACATTCCCACCAACAGTGTATAAGTGTTCCCCTTTCTTGCCAGCATTTGTTACTTTTGGATTTCAGCCATTCTGACAGGAGTGAGGGGATATCTCATTGTGGTTCTGATATGCATTTTAATGTTGGCTAGTGATGTTGAGCATTTTTTCATATATTTGTTGGCCGTTTGTATTTTTTCTTTTGAGAACTGCCTGTTGAGGTCTTTTGCCCATTTCTTAACTGGATTGGTTGTTTTTGTTGTTGAGTTTTTTTGAAGTTGCTAATATATTTTGGATGTTGATACTTTGTCAAATAGATAGCTTGAGATTACTTTTTTCCTATTATGGTGGATGTGTCTTCACTTTATTGATTATTTTCTTTGCTGTGGAGAAGTTTCTGAGTTTGATATAATGCCATGTGTTTAGTTTTGCTTATGATGCCTGTGCTTTGGGGGTCTTGTACTAGTTGTCTCCTACATCAATGTCTTGGTGTCTTTCCCCTACAATTTTTTCCAGCAACTTCAGAGTCTCAGGTCTGAAATTTAGGTCTTCTATCCATCGAGTTGATTTTTACATATGGCGAAGGGTGTGGGTCTAATCTCATTCTTCTACATCCAGTTTTGCAAGCATCATTTGTTGAAGAGATTATCCTTAGTCCTCTGTATATTCTGAGCTCTGTATATTCTGTATATTCAGATTAAATTCTGGATTCTCAGTTCTGTTCCATTGATCCATGTAATAGTTTTTATACCAGTTCCATGCTGTTTTAATTACTATAGCTTTATGGCATGCTTTGAAGTCAGGTATTGTGATGCCTCCAGCTCAATTTTTCTTGCTCAGGATAACTCTGGCTATTCTGGGTCTTTGTGATTCCATATAAATTTTAGGATTGCTTTTTCTAATTCTGTATAGAATTTCAATGGTATTTTGGTAGGGATTGCATTGAATCTGATTTAGGTAGTATACACATTTTAATGATATTGATTCTTACAATCCATGCGCATGGAATACCTTTCTACTTTATAGTGTCTCTGATGATTTGTTTCATCACTGTTTAATAACTTTCACTGCATAGATCTTCCACTTCAATGGTTAAATTCAGTCTTAAATGCTTGATTTTTTTGTGGCTTTTGTGAATTTTTTTCTTGATTTCTCTTTCAGTGAGTTCATCATTAGCATATAAAAAGCTATATATTTTTTGTACATTTACTTTATAATCTCCAACTTCACTGAATTGTTTTATCAATTATAATAGCTTTTTGGTGGAGTACTTAGGTTTTTCCACGTACAACATCATGTTTTCCACAAACATGGATAATTTGACTTCCTCCTTTCCAGTTTTGATGCTCTTTGTTTCCCTTCTCTAATTGTTCATGCTAAAACTTCCAATACTATATTGAATAAGAGTGGTGAAAGTGGACATCTTTGTCTTGTTCCAGATCTGAGGGGAAATGCTTTCTTCTTCTTCTCGCCATTCAGTATGATATTGGCAGTTGGTTTGTCATATACAGCCTTTATAGTTTTGAGGTATTTTCCTTCTATATATTTTACATCTCCCATTTAGAATATTTTTGTCAGAAGTGGTGTTGAATGGTATCAAATGCTTTCTCTGTAACTACTGAGATGACCATATGGGTTTTGTTCTTCATTTTGTTGATGTGATTTATGATGTTTATTAATTTGTGAATGTTGAACCACTCTTGCATTTCTGGGGTAAGTCCCACTTGATAGTGATGTATAATCTTTTGGATATGACTTTGGATTTGATTTGCTAATATTTTGTTGAGAATCTTTCTATCTATGTTCATTATGGTCTATAGTTTTCTTTTTGTGTCATGTCTTTGATTGGTTTTGGTATTCAAAGAGATGCTGGTTTCACAAAAACAGTTTAGCAGAATTCCATCTTGTCCAATATTTTGAAATTGTTTGAAAAAATACTGTAGTTACTTCCTCATTGTGTGTTTTGTAAAATTCAGTAGTGAAGCCTTCAAGTCCTGGACTTTTCCTTGATGGAAGACTTCTGATTACTACTTCAATCTCATTGCTTGCTATAGGTCTATTTAGATCTATATCTTCTTGATTTAATCTTGGTAGGTTATATGTATCTGGGAATTTATCCATTTCTTTGAGGTTTTCAAGTTTGTGAGCATGTTGTTCTTCATAGTAGTTTCTTTTAATCTTTTGCATTTCAGTGGTTTCAATTGTAATGTCTCCTTTTTCATCACTAAATTTATTTATTTATTTATTTATTTATCTGATCCATATTATTTCTTGCCTCCTGCTGATTTTGGATTTGGTTTGTTCTTGTTTTTCTAAGTCTTTGAGATGCAACATTACATATTTAATTTGAGCATTTCTCTTTGACATTGCTTTTGCTGTATCCTACAGGATTTGATATGTTGTGTTTTCATATTCATCTCAAGAAAGCTTTTGATTTCCTTTTCCATTTCTTTGGTGACCCATTTATCACCCAGTAGCATGAGAAGATACATGGTATGATTTCAATCTTTTTGAATTTACTGAGGGTCCAGGATTGTGATGTTACATGTTAAGCATGTGATGTCAACAGTCCATATGGACACTGGTTAAGGAATCAGCTGATTCACTTCTGATCCAGCTCCCTTCTAATGCACCTGAGAAAGCAGCAGAAGATGGCCCAATTCCTTGGGTCCCAGGACCTACTTGGAAGACCTGGATGACGTTCCAGGCTCCTGGCTTCAGCATCGCCCAGCCCTGGCCATTATAGCCAATGGAGAGTGAAACAATGGATGGAAGTTCTCTCTGTCTCTCCCTCTCTTTTTGTATCTCTTTCAAATAAATAAATCTTAAAAAATAAATTTATTGAGGCATGATTTGTGGCCTAATATATGGTCTGATATATGCCCATGTGCTGATGAGAAGGATGTATACTCTGTAAGTGTTTGGTGAAATGTCTTGTAAATGTCTGTTAGGACAATTTGCTTGATAACATATTTCTACTCCGATGTATTTTTATTGACTTTCTGTCTGGATGATCTGTCCATTGATGAGAGTAGGGTATTGAAATCACCCACTATTATTGTATTGGAGTATATCTCTCCCTTTAGGTCTAATAGAATTTTCTCTATATACCTGGATGGTCTTGTTTTTGGTGTCTATAAATTTATTATTATGTCTTCTTGATGAATCAAATATCATGTCCTTTTAATTTATTTTTATAGTTTTTAATTTAAATTCTGTTTTATTTGATATCAAGATAGCTTCTCTTGCTCAATTTTGGTTTCCAATTGCCTGATATATCTTTTTTCATTACTTCACTATCAGTATGCATATATCTTTGTTTGTGAAGTGAGTGTCTTACAGTCAGCACCTAGTGGGTTCTTGGATTTTATCTATTCAGCCAACATAAATCATTTGGCTGGGGAATTTAAATCCATTTACATTCAAGGTTAGTATTGATAGAACCTGTCATTTTGTTGATTAGATATTTATTATACCTGCTCTGTTAATGAATTTGCTGGTATCGTGTATTTTCATGATGTTTACTTCTAATGTAGGACCCCCATCAGGATTTCCTATGAGGCCGGTCTGATAGTGGTGAATTCTCTGTTTTTGCTTATCTGGAAAACACTTCATTTCCCCTTCAATTTCAAAGGATAGCTTCACTGGATATAATATTTTTGGAAGTTTTTTTTTTTTTTTTTTACTTTTCATTACTTGAATTTTTATTTTTATTTGATTTTTTTTTTAAGACCTTTAATATATCAGCCCACTCTCTTCTGGCCTGTAGGGTTTCAACAGAAAAGTAACCTGACACGTTTCTCTTACTATCTTTTTCTTAGTCCTTAACTTTTTTAAAAAAAGATTTATTAATTTACTTGAAAGGCAGAGTTGCAGAGAGGCAGTGGCAGAGAGAGATAGAGAGGTCTTCCATCTGCTGGTTCACTCCCCAAATTAGGCTGGAGTTGGGCAGATCTGAAGCCAGCAGTTAGGAGCTTTTTCCAGGTCTCCCATATGAGGGTGCAGGGACCCAGGAACATGGGCCAACTTCTACTGTTTTCCCAGGTCCTAGCAGAGAGCTGGATTAGATCAGCCAGGAGTTGATCCAGCACCCATATGGGATGCTGGCATTGCAGGCAGTGGTTTTACCCACTATGCCACAGCTCTGGCCCCAGTGCTTAACATTTTACAATTTGACCACAATATGCTTTGGAGAAGATATTTTTTGGATGAGTCTATTTGGGATCCTTCGAGCTTCTTATATCTGAATGTCCATGTCTCTTTCAAGACCCAGGGAACTTTTCAACTATTTTTTATTTAGCAAGTTCTCAATGCTTTTTTCCATTTTTTTTCTCTTTCAGGAATATCTATAATATGAATATTTGGTCATTTAATGATATTCTATATTTCATGTCAACTTTCTTTACTCTTTTGATTTTTCTTTATTTTTATTTGAGTGGATTCTTTCAAAAGTCTTTTCCTTGAGGTCAGAAATTCTTTTGTCCATTTGGTCTCTTCTGCTGTTAAAGCTCTCAATCATATATTTTATTTCACTGATTGAAGATTTCATCTCTAAAATTTCTATTTTGTTCTTCTTAATGAATATATTTACTTAGTAGTATTTCATTAGTTTCACTCATTGATTTCCCCATTTCCTTAATCTTCCTGTTTTCTCTTGTATCTTTTTGAGTTTCATTACAATAATTATTTTGAATTCTATATCTATCATTTCATAGATTTCCTTCAGTTCAGGATCTAATTTTTGAGGATTATTTTATTCTTTTGGAGGCATCATGTTACCTTGTTGTCTCTTTTTGTCTCCTGTGTTGATATTTGTGCATCTGGTTTAATTGTTCCTTCTTTAAGAATAGGTTTTTTTGGAAATCATTTATTGTTTTAGCTGGAATTCAGAGTATCATTTGGCTTGTTGCTTTGTCTTTGGTTCTAGGGGAGCTCAGAATTATAGTCTCAGAGTGATTTCTTTTGTTTTAATCAATGTCAGCTGTGTCTCTAAGTGATACAGTGTTCTAGTTTATTGTGGGGATAGAAGTATGGCTTTGAGATGAATATGGGTTTTCTATGGTGTGAGTCTTTGGTTCACTGGGAGTTTGCTATCAGTCTCCTAGGTATTATGATAGCCAAAGCCTTACTCTTGGTGCTGAAGGAGAAAAAAGATGGCTGTCTCCTTGTCCCACTGGCAAGCTTGAGTGGGGCTGGGGCTTTTGGTACCAGTTGATGGGCTCTAGGACTGTGTGATGCAGATGGGCCCTTTCTTGCATCCTTCTGGGATATTCTAACTGATGCTGTGGTTTATAACACCAGCAACCCAAGTCCTGGGTCTAGGGGATGAGAACTGAACCTTGCTCCAGTCCTACAGTGTGCCTACAAGGCATATAGGAGATTTTGTTCTGGGTGAGTCCAGACAGGTAGAATGCATCTAGGTTCTTCCCTAGATTCACTGGTTAGACTCTAGTGGGATTGAAAAATTTAGAAATGTTAACATTCCTAGTGTTGCAGGGTACAGTGGGGTCATTACTCAGATCTCCCAGGGAGGGTTGAATTTATTATGGGCTGCTGTTGGTGATAGCCTCCAGAATCTGAGGAATCCTCCTGGCTCACATAGAGTGTACAAGCATAGCTATGGGGCTGATGTCCAAAAACTTCCACAGTTGCAGGATGCAGGAGAGCTGTGCTTTTCTCAACAAATTGCCCCAACTCAGACTGGCTGTGTGACTCTCCATTGCAGTCTGGCACGCTGTGGGGGTGAGGGAGGGGAGGGAAGCAATGCAACTCCTTCTCCAAGCCTGGCAGTTGCTCAGACCCCAGTCAGTGACTCAGGCTGAAGCAAAAGTCAGTGGGTGACTGTGGAATTCTCTCAGCTAAACTGAGTGGTGGAAAGTTCAGCAATTTCTTCGTACCTTGACTTGGTATGGTGGCTCATAGCCAGCAGCTTGTGACCTTGCGAAGCTGGCTGCAGCAGTGTCTCTCTCTTCTCCCTTCTTGTACCATGGAATTTTCATTCTATGTTGGCTTCTCTGCCAAAAATTTCCATCAGAACCCTGGAAATGTGATTCTCCCTTTGGTCTTTTTGTACCTGGAGGCAGCTGAAGGTAACGTGGCTATAACCTATTTAGCCATCCTGACTCTTCCAACCCTGAAAAATTCTTAAGGCAGATATTAAAAATAATGAACTCAAAGAAACATGCAAAAGACTGGAAAAGACCTTTTACAAAAGAGGAAACAACTTTGAAGTAAATGTGTGAAAATGGGATTAATTTCTTGTAATATTCCATGGAAAAGTGATCAAAATCACAATATCATATGCTCATGGAATGCCTAAAATAAAAGAGACAAAATCTGGTAATGACAGGGTCTGGAACAATTTCAACTGCTATTCATGATGGCATGAGATGCTAAAATAAATTTGTGTAAATATGGAAGTAATTGGTAGTAACTGGTAATTGGTAGTGAGTATTTGGGTATCTTATGGCATTCTATTGTTCATATATGAATGATTTTAAGAATGATTTTTCTTCTCATCTTTGACCTATGTGTTGCTATACCATAATGAAGATTCTGTGATTTTTAAACCTATTTTGTTCTATTTCTTTAGTATAGTATATTGGTTAAACTTTAGACAAATCTGAGTTCAACCTCAGTTTCAGTGCTTAGTAGGTATATGACCTTCAGAAAGTTATTTTGACTCTCTAAATCTTGGTTTCTTTCTCTTTAAAATGAGAACAATCATTCCCTCATTGAGAATGATGGAGACATTACATATAAAATGTCCATGTTTATGTACCAAATGCCATCTGTTGTTGATAAGATTCCCAGGGAAGACTAGAATGCTTTCCATTTCTACCATAGGGAGTAGATTCTGAGCACAGCCATCACATCACAGGGTTCACATGAGACAGAGCTACAATTGCAGCATCAGAGGGAGAATTTAACTGAACAGTTTCCATAGAAATACTATTTCCATGGAAATCAATTAGAGTTTTTCAAGATTATATCTAAGCAAGACCTCCAACACAGGAATAGAAACAAAGAACTATTTGTGAGAGGAGGCATTTCAGAGAAGAAGGACTGGAAAAAGAACAGTTAGTGCAAAGGATGGCAAAGACTGGAAAGATTTTCTTACTTACATTGATTAGTGTTTGCTATCATTTTCTTAGTAAGGATGAACTGAGATGATATAAGAGCTGGTGCTTACTCTTTATAATCCCTCCAAAGTAGCTACACAGAGATATCTGTACACATACATAGAATAATAACACAAAGATGTGAATGCTCCCCCAATTTTGAGAGAAAAGAAGTGGGTCATCCTGAAACTGGATTAAACTGTAGAAAATATTAAATTAGGTACAAAGATTAAAGCTGTGGAACCTAACTGACAATGCCATCTACTAACACATTTTTTCATGAAAATAGAAGCAAAAGAAATGAATAAATTCTTGAAGATTTTGGACAAGAGGTAGCAGAATCTGAAGAGGGAGAGAAGCAGACATATCCTCACACTCTGCTTCTACAGTTTCTGGTTTTCTTTTTTCAGTACAACATCCCACAACTTAGCATCTTTCCTCTCCCCACTACTCTGATAGGAAGTTCGTCAAGTCCTTGTTTTATCAAGTTATGACTTTAAAAGACAATCACAAATAAACACTTACTATTTCTATCATTTTGTAAAAGAAGGAACGTTCTTTCCAACAATAGAAACCAACAGAGGATGGATTGACCTTGGAGGCAGAATACTCTACGAATTCACTACACTGATCCCAATTTACTCATTTTGAAGCTGTTATGTGACAACTTCATTGTATGCTGGATTGGTTTTTGGACCTGGATTCTGAACCCACTGTCTCAATACACTCTTGTTTTCCAGCCTCACAGATTAAGGCACCTACACCACCAACTAAAACATTTCAATTCTATGCAAATGCATATGGGGTTCTTATCACACAATGTAGGATAAGTCAATCTCAACGAATCACTTACCAATTTTAACAAACTGAATCCTTTGCACAACTGATATACATATCAATATTGGACTTATCTTGTTATTAGTGTCAAGGTTCTTTTTGGAGTTGCTACACATAATACAAGCCAAATCCTTCATTTAAATATTATTACATCATTCATTGTGTTGAATTGTAATTTTTGTTGGCTTGATTACCTTCCTTTCCAGGTATCAAATCTATGAGTTAGGAATTAGTTTTCCCCATCTTGTACCATTACAATTATAGCCACTTTGGTAGATACTTGTTGAGTGATTGAATGAATAACTTTGCTCAGATATGCTTCCAGAAACATCTTAATTATATATATATATATATATATATATATATATATATGTGTGTGTGTGTGTGTGTGTATCCCTGCTACTTTTCATGGTTTATTAACAGAAGCAGAGGAAATCATCCTTCAACATTCATTGATTGATATTTAGCCATATATGAAACTCTCTATGTCTCCACTGTGTTAACTGTTCTAGATAATAGAAATGAGCAAAATGTAGTTCCTGCCCTCAAGGACGTTAATAATAGTTCCATTCTGAAGCTTGTTTTCTCCTTTTAGCACACTGCCTTACAGAAATATCTGATTTCTCAAATGATATAAATAGAAATAATCTAATCATTGGAATCTCAATAGAGTAAACACTTGCTCCGATATGTTTTTCTTAGTGAGAATAAAACCTGTTTATCACCATAAGTAGCAATACCCACTCTATTTATGTAAGAGTCCTCTCTAACAAATTACAGCCACTATCCCCATGACACAGTTTACTTAAATTGGAGTCTTAGCCTTAACCACTTTAAATGAAACAATAAATCTGCTTACTATTGCAAGTCTTGTTGTATTTGCTGTTCTCCTGTGCAAACCCTTCCAGACGGCACTGAAACCGATGCTGCCAAAATTCTTGAAACCAAGGGTTTCGGAGGTTTGTTTCTGGTCGCAGCTTCAGGTAATAATCATCAAACCACTTGACATCAGGAGATTGGAGCTTGATTGTGATTCCACCAACAGCTTCTCGCTGATACCCATCTGTCACGTCATACCTGTCAGCCCAGCCATCACTATAGGGGAAAAAGAAAACCACAAAAAAACCTTCAATTTAGACCACATATCTTCTGAGCAGGAGTCCCTTTGCTTTCCTTTGCTTTCCTTTTGGAAATATTAGTCATTAAATTGCTACTTCCAGCCACAATGATCCCTCATTACATGTAGGTGATTACTGAGAAACTAACTGGTTAGAATTAAAACGCTTTTGAAACTTTGGAACTAAGAGCACTGAAGGGCACTAATCTCACCTTGAACTGTGGAGAACAGTCTAGTGGTTTTAGCAGGATTTTACTTCTTCTTCTTCTTTTTTTTTTTTTTTTTTTTTTTTTGGACAGGCAGAGTTAGACAGTGAGAGAGAGACAGAGAGAAAGGTCTTCCTTCCGTTGGTTCACCCCCCAAATGGCCGCTACGGCCGGCACTGCGCCAATCTGAAGCCAGGAGCCAGGTACTTCCTCCTGGTCTCCCATGCGGGTGCAGGGCCCAAGCACTTGGGCCATCCTCCACTGTCCTCTCGGGCCACTGCAGAGAGCTGGACTGGAAGAGGAACAACCAGGACAGAATCCGGCGCCCCAACTGGGACTAGAACCCCGGGTGCCAGTGCTGCAGGCGGAGGATTAGCCTAGTGAGCTGTGGCGCTGGCAAAGATTTTACTTCTTGCAAAATAAAATACAGCATATAAGCTGTGTAATATCACCATTCACATTAACTGTTGGGCATTTAATAGCTAAGCCAAGTTAATATATTATTTTCTTTTTCTTTGTAACAATCATTAAAATGTTACTAATTTTTTTAAAAATCCAAAGCATGTCCAACATTAATTTTATCATCCTATGACATACAACTTTTAGTTGTTCACATTTTACAAGGTAATTATACAGAAGATTAAAGAAATGCCTGCTATAAGATGATTCTATTAAATGTTGATTTGCGAAAGCCTCAGTCTGAAATCTTTGTAGTTCATAGTTCATATACTGTTTTCTATGCCATGGATCCTCTGAAATATATTAAAATGTACATTTAAAATCATATTTATATTATTGTGATTGAGAGTTTTGTTGTTTTGTTTTTTTAAAGATTTATTTACTAGCTATTTGAAAGGCAAATTACAGAGAGAGGTAGAGGGGAAAAGAGAGGGAGAGAGAAGGTGCGCGCGAGAGAGATATCCTCCATCTGCTGGTTTACTTCCCACATGGCCATAATGGCTGTGCCATGCTGAGCTAGGAGCCCTGAGCTTCCTCTGGGTCTCCCACATGGGTACAGGGGCCCAAGCAGTTGGACCATTCTCTGCTGCTTTCCCAGGCATTTTAGCAGGAAGCTGAATCGATCAGAAGTGGTTCAGTCAGGATTCAAACAAGCACCCATATGGGATGCCTGCTTCATAGGCCAAGGCTTAACCCACTATGCCACAACGCTGGTCTGGAGAGATCTTCTTTATTTTATTTTATTTTATTTTATTTTATTTTATTTTATTTTATTTGACAAAGTTACAGACAGTGAGAGAGAGAGACAGAAAGGTCTTCCTTCCATTGGTTCACTCCCTTAATGGCCGCCACGGCCGGCACTGTGCAGATCCGAAGCCAGGAGCCAGGTGCTTATTCCTGGTCTTTCATGAAGGTGCAGGGGCCCAAGCACTTGGGCAGTCCTCCACTGCTATCCCATGGCATAGCAGAGAGCTAGACTGGAAGAGGAGCAACTGGGACTAGAACCCAGTGCCCATATGGGATGCCGGTGCCACAGGCAGAGGATTAACCAAGTGAGCCAGGGCGCCGGCCACCTGGAGAGATCTTCTTAACAATGGGCCATCCAGGATGTTAGCAAGTATCATACTCCTCAACGTTACTAACATTCTATGCGCTGATCACTGAGTTATGTGGGAATTTTAAAATAAAGGAGTATGAAATCAGAGTTCATATTATAATGGTATAAGAGTGTGAAAGAACAGGAAAGTATTCTAAGCCTATCTAGAAACCACATGAGACACAATATGGAACATAAAAGACATGTCAGGATGTGTGTATCACATTTGGGGGCAGACTAGGGCATGCAGGAGAATATTCTCAGACTTCTCTCCTTTTTTCTCCTCTTGGAAAATGCACAGCTTGTGTTGTATTTTCTGGGACCCAGCTGGTCTATACTTCTCTTAAAGAGGTGTAAGTACTCTTTAAGCAAATATGAAGTGAAGGAGAAAATTGACAATCTAAAAAATGTGACACCAAAAAGGGAAGAGAGAGGATGCGGAATGAGTTGAGGGGAAAAGTTGACTGGTCCCTTCTGGATGGAGTCAGGTTGGGGTAGGAGGGTGTGGTTTCTTAAGGAGAGGGTGAGGGAAGAGATTTACATTACTAGTGACTGTTTACCTCATTTGCATTATCTTACTTTGAATACATTTCTTTCCTTCACATTTGTTTCTCTGCGAAGAGCATGATCAAATATTCTGCATATAAAACCAATGCCAGAGACAGTATTATGTAAGTCACTAAGTAAAATAACACAAAAGAGTGCACTTTTCAGTACACTCATTAAACCAACTCTCACTTAAAAATTGATAATTGGGAGTTGTTCCAAAGGTTACAGATTACTCATTAAGATAACATGGGAGCCTGAAATGGCTTCAGATAATTTTAAGGCATCTGAGGGTGGAAGAGGAGAAAAAAATAAATGATAACAATGGACCATTTATTCCTCTGAGTCCTCCTCTTGAAAAGACAATATCTCATTAGAAACTACCTATGGTGAAATTTCACAAACTTTTGTGGCAAATCAGGGGAAAAAAAAAAAAAAAAAACCATGCAATATGTTTTGTCCCAATGTTGAATTTGGTTCCTTCACACATTATCATCCTTCAAGTTTCTCATTTTCAGCTCCGGAAGATTTTATTTAAAGCTGACAAGTTGAAATGAAGTGGGCTTGTTTGCCTCATTTTCTCCTTCTGTTTTGGAGGGTTTATTATATCACTGATATGAGAGTGTGGGTCTCATTGGCACACCAGGAGATGCATGGGCGGGCAAACGGGACAGGAAGCTCTGTTTGTCAAGCAGAGCCCCATTCTCCAAGGAAGTGGGAATGTAAATTGCTCCTTTTGTTAACGTTAGCTTGCTCTTATATAACACTATGATTTCAAATATTACATAAGAAATGTAAGATTATAATGGGTGCAATTTACCCTTCACAATTCATTCACTGAGTTTAATGGGGGTTGTGAAAACCTGTCTTAATAAAGTTTTTTGCAGGTAGTATTTCCACAAAAGAAAAGTGTCAGGACTAGAGAGTTTAAACTTACTCATCTCTCATCATATTATTTCTCTGTTTTTCAGGTATAAAGCTCTAAGTTGAAGGGTTTAGAAAAAGATGATGTGTTATTGGTAGCCTTATAGGTCCAAGCTGTAAGTTTAAATAAAGTTGATTCCAGATATTTCCAATCAACAGCCCCCCAAAAAAATCATAAAAGAGTTAGTGTGGAAAGAGAAAATCCTACTATCTATATATGTGACAAAACAGTCATTCTATTTAAACTTTTGGAGACTATCTGCTATGTAATGAAGTGGGTTAAGTGGGATTTAAATTTTATTCCAGATCCTTGCCTTCTACATAGAGAGGCATTCTAAGTACAGGTAATATATACCGTGCACAAAGTGATACAGTTTATTTAACAGGTGAGAAAGCAAACACACACACACACACACGCAGGAGCACAGGTAGAGAGTGGGCCAGAGGGGAAAAGGGGTGGGGAGGAAAATCAGAGAGAAAGCATCTTCAGCACCTCCTATGATCTTGGTCTACAGAGAGAGAAGGGACAGCCCTCCAAATCACTGGCCTCTTTATGATCCTAGGAGGGTAGTGGCTATTCACATGGCACTTCCTCCTCCAGATCCCAGGTGAAGGAGGTAGCAAGAGGAGAATTCTGATTATCAAGTAGGCAGGTATTATACATGGGTATAGGTCAGGACTCATGTTTTGCAGGCACCTCCAGATCTGTGATCCTAAAGTAGCTATTCCATATCAGTAAGTCCCAAGAAAAGTCACTGTATGTAAGTTAGAGGATGCTGTACTGACTTTTGGTAATTAAACATTGACATTGTCATAAATATGCACTTTCAAGATTTGTGTTAAGATGATAGAACATCTCTGAATAATGAGTAATAAATTCAAAAGTCAAATGAAATGCCACAAAAACTTGAACTTTCCTTTCTACTATCTAATGTTTTTCATTATTTTGATAGAGAAGACCTTCAAGATTTTGGCACCACATATATTTTTATCAGAATCTGGGGGAAAAGGAGGAGGAAGATAAGGAAAGAATAACATGTATTGAAAATATCACATTTAAGTCACTTTTTAAAGATTTATTATCTATCTATGCATTTATCACCTTTCCATCTATCCATTCATCCATGCACCCATCATCTACCCAATTTGTCACTCTTCTTATTGGTGGGCGTTTTGCCCATCTTCTGATACTGTAACTCATTCTTTTCTTTTAAGTTTTTTTAAAAAACATGGTTGGTCATCATTATTAGCAAATTTAACTACTTGCTAGAACTTATGCAACACTAAAATAAACACTAGTCACATTTCTATGGTCATTCACAGATATTCCCAGAGTGGCAAAATACTGAATCCCTTGATATCCATAGTCCCATCTGACACTGAGCAAGGGGACCCTCTACTGTCTTTCTTCAGTTTTCATACAATAAGCAACTGTCCATTTTATTGTCTATTTAGTGTCAGGTTGTTTGTGTTTTTCTTGTTTTTTTGCTGGTGGTTTCGCTGCTTAGCATGGCCCCAAGAGAAGTGCTAATGTGTTGTCTAGTGTTCCAAAGCACAAGATGGCTGTCATATACATAGAAAATCCACATGTCAGATAGGCTTCATCCAGAAATGAGCAAAATGCTATTTGCTGCAAGTTCAATGTTCATGAATTAATAACGTACATTAAACCAGATATATTTAAACAGGAGCACACATAAGGCCAGGTTATGTATTGCCTTGTTGATGAAAATGTGACTTGAGGCTTAGAGCAACTTAACTTGTCTTTTCTCTAGGAGCAATCATCAGTATTCAGTAACTTAGTGTTTGCCAAATGTCTATAGAACATTACTGTAAATGAGACTGGACTATACATGCAGTCTTAATCTGGATATTGTTTGAGTCGGGCTTTTTATCTTTCTTTGAATATAGAAACAGAATAACTTGAGGAAATATTCAAAATTGTAAAAAAAAAGATTCTTAGCTTGGAATAATTAAAAGAGTCATACAAACATATATGCTCATCCTCAAAATGCCTCCCCAGTTGATGCTTCGATTCCGTTAAATCTTCCCTGCAGACTTGTTAAGGACTTCCTCATCTAGCATGAATTTACTCTCATTTTCTTCTCAAGAATGGATTAATAAAAATATATTCTCCTTCTCTACAATCTACCCTCCTCCCTTTGTCCTTTCAACCTCAATTTCCATTATTTCTCATAATTAGCAACTCATGAAAGTTTAATTTTGTTTTCAACAGAAGATTCTTGTTTAAAATATATCTGACTATGAAATTATCAAAGATTCTCTTGTGTATCTTTAAAAGTGTCCTTCTTTTCTTTAACATTTATTAAAAATTGGAAACCATTATACTTAGTGAAATATTCCAGTCCCAAACAGACAGATACGGTATGCTTTCCCCAAGTCAAGGTAACTAATAGAGTACCTAGAATGCAATATATTGGAGTCACATGGACATTTTGAGACTTGATTTGTTACAGCGCTTGTCTCTTCTGTTGAGGAACAGTGTTTTCTCTTCTTCATACTATTTGTTGAATTCTTTTCCTTAATGTAGGGTTAACTTTACAATCATCAAGTAAACTGAAAGTAGATCATTGTAAAAATTAAGAGTGGGAATGGGAGAGGGAGGAGGGAAAAGTGTTGGAGCATGGGCTAGAGGGAGGGTAGGGTGTGAAGTATCACTATGTTCCTAAATAAATTTCATATATATATATATATATATATATGAAATACATGAAACTTGAAAAGCTTAAATACAATTTTAAAAATTATATCAATCTCAAGATAAAATATTTTGTGGCAATACACAGTCCCCAGATCCCAATGACATAGAACAACTCTTATGTTCACTGAAGATGGCCTATGGTTCTTTTGCTTCATGAGCAACAGGCTGAATGAGTTGCCTTCTTCTGAAACAAACTGCTCTTAAAGAAAGGAAAAACAGAGTGGAGAGGGGAGCTGTGAAGTTGTTTGCAGGTTCTTAAGGATTCTGTTTAGAAGTGGCATGTAATGTCAGTTATGCTCACTGTCATTGACCAAAACAAGTTACATGGCTGCATTGACACTCAATGGATTAGACATCTATAATTTTTTTCACAGAGATGAAATTTCAGGAAAATGTAATCTTTCACATTCATGGAGTGTTGCAATTGTATTGAGAACAAGAAAGGCCCAAGTTAAACAGGCTTTAGATACTATATCAGGGGCTGGCGCTGTGGCACAGTGGGTTAACTCCCTGGCCTGAAGTGCTGGCACACCATATGGGCGCCAGTTCTAGTCCCGGTAGCTCCTCTTCTGATCCAGCTCTCTGCTATGGCAAGGGATAGTGGTAGAAGATGGCCAAAGTTCTTGGGCCCCTGCACCCACGTAGGAGACCTGGAAGAAGCTCCTGGCTCCTGGCTTTGGATCAGCGCAGCTCCAGCCATTGCGGCCATCTGGGGAGTGAACCAGAGGATGGAAGACCTCTCTTTCTGTCTCTACCTCTCTCTGTAACTATGTCTTTCAAATAAACAAAATAAATATTTTTTTTAAAAAAAGATACCACATCAAAGATCATGGTCTTGTGGAGACATGAGAGAGGATAGACATATAAAAATGAATATATATACTTGAGTATTATTATATGTATGAACCAAATGCAGCAGAAGAACAACCAATATATGACTAACTCTCTGTAGGATGATAAGATTAGAACTGAGTTTGAATTAGAATAGTAATAAGTATTTTAGTATGTTATTGTCTACATCACAAAAAGATACTTATGTTTGTGACTCAAGGAACAGTGAATATTAAGCATTGCAGTTACGTAGGGTTCACAAAACTGCGAGGTAATATGAGGATAAGTTGAGGAAGTCCAGTTGTGAATTGACTATTGTGCTGTTCCAAAGCTTTGGACTTCTTCATGTATGTAAGTAGTGGGGAGGTGACGGTGGCTTTTAAGGTATGAAATGATGGGAACGGAGTGAACTCTGTGGCAGAGCAGAGCAGTAAGAGATGAGTGTTAGAGAAAGAATCAAGTTAGAAAATTTATTGTAGTAGTTAAGGAAAACAATGGAAAATTGAATTAAAGGGTACAAAGGAAAAAAGTCTTTTTTTTTTTTTTTAAGGAATCCATAGGACTAGATGTAGGAGAAAAAGGCTAAAGGAGGGTTTTTGTGATTTGTGGAAGAACAGCAATATTGTAACTCCCTGTCCTAGACTAGAAAATATAGAAAAGAATGAGTTTGGTGTGAAAATGAAGAAAATGAAAACAATTTGGGATCTGTGATGAATATATTTTGATTTATATGTCCTTTAATATTTCTTTTCTCCTGGATTTGTATATGTACTCTGCATAACAATAGGTTTGAAAGCTATCAAACCATCCCATTCTATAATTTATATGTTTCCTTTTAAAATATTTATTTATTTTCATATATTTGAAATGTAGATCTACAGATAGAGAGAGAGAGAGAAAAGGAGAGAAGGAGAGTGTCTCGTTCACACCACAAGTGTCTGCAACAGTCAAAACTGGGCCAGGCCAAATCCAGAAGCCCATAACTCCATTTAGGTTCCCCATGTGGGTAGTAGGTGCCAAAGCATTTGAGCCATAATCTGCTGTCTCCTAGGATGCATTAATAGGAAGCTGGATTGGAAGTGGTGTAGCAGGAACTTGAACTGGCATTTCAATATGGGAAGTGGGCATTTCAAGTGGGGGCTTAACCCCCTCCTGCACCACAACATCTGCCCCATGCTTTCATATGCTGAACTGTAGTTATTGACTAAAAAAATGAAATAATGACAATTACAGGACTGCAAAGATTGGTACTCTATACCATTACATTCTTATAATATCAAAATTTTTAGATTAGAATTACTCATCATTCATGGTGTTAAATAAAGGATATATAGAGCAGACTCACAGCTATAATTATAATCACTAAATTGTGTACAACCAATAGTTAAATATAAAAATCTTTTTTTGGCTAGAATTTTTTTTTTATTTTAAAGGTAGAGTTACAGAGAGAGAAAGAAAGTTAGAGAAAGAGAGATCGTCCATCCACTGGTTCAAGCCCCAAATGGCTGCAACAGCTGGCGCTGGGCTAGTCTGAAGCCAGGAGCTTCATCAAGGTTTCCCACAGGGGTACAGGGGCTCATAGACATGGACCGTCTTCTGTTGCTTTCCCAGGCACGTTAGCAGGGAGCTGGATCAGAAGTGAAGCAGCTGGGAATTGAACCAGTGCCCATACGAGATGCTAGCACAGCAAATGGCAGCTTAATCTGCTACACCACAATGCTGGCCCCATGGCTAGAATATTAAAGCCCCTGAGGGCTACAAGTTAACCAGAATAAATAGAAATAAATATCACAAAAGACAAGATCAATAATTATCATATGTTAGATGCAAAATAATTTAAAATTTGTCACATTTATCCAAATGTGCATCAGTAAAATTCAGACAATATAATTTTTCCTTCATTTCCTCATGTCCTGTTACTATGTGTTTTAAGTTACTCCTATGTAAAACAGAAATATATCTGTAGCACTAAAAAGTGCACTGGGTAATGCTTTATTAACCAACTCAACGTTGTATTCATTTCAGTACATTAATTCAGTAGGTATTTAGAATGCCTCTTCTGTGCCAGACACTATGGTAGATTCCAGTCCATGCCTGCAAGGCGTGAACAATCCATTAGATATAACCTGGCTGAACAGGCATTGCTAACTTCCAGCCCATTGGGTTTTCCTCATTTATTCTTTAGACTGAGCATCTCCTTTACTTTTCACTCAATCTTTCTGTAAACAGCACAAATCATTAGGTTCCAGTCACTGCATTATCATTTACTGACAATCACATCCTGCCCTGCTCCTTAAGATTGTCTCCTGATCACCTCAACTAGTATTCTATGTGTTTCCAAATTCTTAGTTCTTACATTTACAATCTCTTGATTATTTAACTGGAAGGCTAATCACATGTAATGCATATGGATTTCACTACCTGAACTCACATGGCAACGTGGTTATTTACTATAACTCCACAGAGAGGCATCTTGCTGTGCTACTGCACTGATCAAACAACCTAAATCATTCATTTCAAAATATCCCCCAAAAAGAACAATACCAAATTTAAAAAATAGCTACATGAATGACTTTTCCTAGAATGTCAACAGTTGTGAGTGTGGGGAGACAGGGGTGGAGGGTTCAGGCACACCGTTATTCTTGCTCACTGATATCTTCTGTTCTGCCTATCATGATATTGGTACTGCTGAGATTAATCACACACATGCTGCATTTTAGAGACAGGGCACATTGATTCGTGTCGCTCAAATATGCTACACTTTCACACCTCCAACCTCTAAGTATGCTATTCCCTTTTCACAGAGTACCATCTTCTCAACTCCTCACTTGTTTCCTGATTTGACAAAATCTAAATCATTCGTAAAGCACACAGAGCTTGAATGCAGCTTATCAAAAACCTTTCTCAAGCTCTGCTGGGCTTAATATTTGCCTCCTCTCCACTGGTAAAATACTGTGACATTTATTTCTTTATTCATCAAACAAGTATCACCTGTCTAATACACTAAATGTGGGGAGAGAGTGAACAGGAAAGAAAAAAATATCTACTTTCATAGAGGTAACATTATGATGCCTTTTGTTTTGCAATGACCATTATTTAAATTTAGCTGACATCATCATATAAGTAATGTAATAAAATTTATTTTTGTGTTCACCAAGTAGACTATGTGAATTTTATATTTGAAATATCTTTATGTACTACTGCTTATTATAAAATTGAGCACATGGTAAACACTTGAGAAATGGTTAGTATAATCTATTTAAAAATATACTTTAGAAGGCAAACTTCAAATTGCACAGAATTATTTTCAGGTACTACTTCTACTCATTTTTAATTGAGCAAACAACTCTGTCAAATGTGCCCTATCATTCTAAAAGGCTGAATTGATTTCCCCCTCCAGAATGGTCTTTCTATTCTCTACCTAGTGCTATCAAGGTTATGAGTGCATTTGTTAGACCACACCCCAGCTTTTTTTTCAAACTTGCTCACAACCCACATAATTATTATGGAAACTCTGTTCTACCCACATGTAATCATCATCTTGCCAAATCTGTTACCAATAGCATTTTAACAGATATTTTTGGGTTTTTAAAATTCTAATAGTAGGTGTCTACTGATTACTTCAATGTGAAAAGCAGAAAATGATGTTGTAATTTTAAATAAAAATTCTTGTGAATATATATCAGGTAAAACTAATGAATTTTGGGAGCCAGCACTGTGGTGTAGTGGGTTAAGCCACGCCTGTTTCACTGGCATCCCATATGGGTTCCAGTTTGAGTCCTGGCTGCTCCACTTCCAGTCTAGCTCCCTGCTAATGTGCCTGAGAAAGCAGCAGAGAATGGTCCAGGTGCCTGAGTCCTTTAACTCTTGTGGGAGAGGTGCCTGGATACTGGCTTCAGTTTGGCCCGGCCCTGGCTGTTATGGCCATTTGGGGAGTGAACCAGAGGATGGAAGACTTCTCTCTGTCTCTGCATCTGCCTCTCCCTCTCTGTAACAACACGTTTCAAGTAAACAAATCTTAAAAAGAGAAACCTGATGAAATTTTTATACATTGCTTACTTCTTTAAAAGAAGCAGCATACAGAATTTTTGAGAAAATGATGAAGTTACTTACTGAAAAATCGACTTATATCCAGAATTTGTAAAACCCAGTTTTTCCTATTTCCAAGAATTTACAAAGGATAAGAAGTGAATTGAAGCAGCAACATCAGAAATTCAAAAAATGGAAGGAAAGTCAGGAACTTGAAGTTTTCTGTGTGTCTAATGAAAGGTGTTTCTGTTATGACTTTGTCTAGTGTTTTAGAGCCTTTAGATATAATTATTATTCCTCCTAGATTTTATAGCTAAGTAGACTTAGGCACTGACAGAGTAGGAATTTACTTACATTGCACAGCAAATATAAAGAGGTGGCTTATAACCCAGACTTCATAAATTCCCAAACTTTAGCACTCTGTATACTTCATAAGTAATGACATGCAATGATAGTAACACCAGGAAATGTTTCTTAAGGGACCATCATTAAGATACATGCATTGGAGGACAAGTAATGGGCTGAAGGTTTGGGGGATATGTAGGCAAAATTCCAAGATGGCACCCAAGATTCCTAATCTGGTTTACCCACACTTCTCTCGGTTATTATATCAATCACTAACTTATATAGATGCTAACTTGAAGGGATACCCTGATGTATTAAGGTCTCAAAGAAGTAGAACTAAAAACAAGGAGATATTCTCTGTGGATTTGATGTAGTCATGTGAGTCCTGAAAAGGAATTGGTTTTCCTGCCTAGAGATATTCAAACTTGAGAGATTTGATGTGGGAGAGTTGGAGGAGAATCTCCCTTGTTGGCTTTGAAGATGGAGGGAGTAACAATGAAAGGAATACAGTGGGCCTCCATCAGCTGACAGTGGTCCCTGTGAAACTATCAGTGCCAGCAAGGGAAGGGGGACCTAAGTTTTCATCCAAAAGAAATTGAATTCAGCGCTTGATGATGTCTGGAATCACATTCTTCTACAAAGTCTTCAGAAAGGAATGAAATGTTCCAATCCTTTATCTTTGGGCTTTTTGTGCCTGAACAAGCAACTCATTTGCCATACCTGGACTCCTGGTCTCTGGAAAGTATGAGCTGAAAAACGCATTTAGCTTTACAATTTGCTCATGAAGTAGATGATTTTATATCTTCATATTTCATGTTCAATTATATAAATTTGTTAGTATAAATATAAATTAATATACTTATAAATTGCCAAGGGCTGTATACTATTTAAACCAAATCTACAGGGGCTGGCTCTGTGGTGTAGTGGGTAAAGCCACCACCTGCAGTGCTGGCATTCCATATAGGTGCCAGTTCTGGTCCTGGCTGCTCCAATTCTGATCCAGCTCTCTGCTATGGCCTGGGAAAGCAGTAGAAGATTGCCCATGTCCTTGGGCCCCTGCACCTGCGTGGGAGACCCTGAAGAAGCGCCTGGCTCCTGGCTTCTGGCTTCAGATCAGCGCAGCTCTGACTGTTGCAGCCAATTGGTGGGTGAACCAGTAGATGGAAGACCTCTCTCTCTGCCTCTCTTTCTCTTCTGTGTAACTCTAACTTCCAGATAAATATAAAATAAATTAAAAAAATCTATTGATATCAGAAACGAAAATTGAACTAAATAAGCACCATTTATTAAATATAGTATTTGATGCAAATCTGTGTTTTATATATATATATATATATATATATATATACATATATATATATATTTTTTTTTTTCGACAGGCAGAGTTAGAAAGAGAGAGAGATACAGAGAGAAAGGTCTTCCTTTTTCTGTTGGTTCACCCCCCAAGTGGCCACTACAGCAGGCGTGTTGTGGCTGGCGTGCTGCACTGATCCGAAGCCAGGAGCCAGGTGCTTCTTCCTGGTCTCCCATGTGGGTGCAGGGCCCAACTACCTGGGCCATCCTCCACTGCCCTCCCGGGCCTCAGCAGAGAGCTGGACTGGAAGAGGAGCAACCGGGACAGAATCCGGCACCCTAACCGGGTCTAGAACCCGGGGTGCCAGTGCCACAGGCGGAGGATTAGCCAAGTGAGCTGCGGTGCTGGCCTATGTATGTTAAAATATATAGAGAAAAATCAAATCCTGTTATATACACACACTTAACACATGCACACACCCCTTAAAATCATTTTTGGATTTCCCTCTTAGATAGTAAACAAATTTCTCTTAAACTGTTGCATGCAGTTTCTGATAAAATATCCTCCTCTGTAGGATACATTGGCAAATTATTAAGAATTTTTCTAACAAAAAGAAAAGAATAATTAGAAGGTTCTCGAGAGACTCTCATTTCTATGCATAAACACAGAATTCAGTTCAAATTTCAATCTGAAACAACCTGTTTTTCCTCACAACTTATTCCCACAATACCCACTGAACCCAGTCTATTGTTAACTTCTCTTACATATTTGGTATGGTTAATAAATGAACTGCCAAAGGCTACTAAATAATAAAACATTATACTGGAGGGGGCAGGTGCTTACCCTAGCTGGTCAGACCCCTGCATCACACAGTGGAGTACCTTGGTTCCATTTCCATCTCTGGTTCCTGACTCCAGTTCCTGCCAAAGCAGACCTTGGGAAGCAGCAGTAATGAAGAGACTGGGTTCCTGCTATCCATATGGAAGACATGAATTGCTTTTCCTACTCCCAGTTTTTCCTTGCCCAGCCCTGACTGTTGAAAGCATTTGGAAAGTGAACCAGTGGATAAGAGCTACCACCCTGTTCCACTCAAATAAATAGATAAATAAATAAATAAATAATATTTAAAATTGCCCTGTGTTTAAGAAATAGTCATACAAGAAACTGGACAAGGAGATTTCATGACAGTTGAATAGGGAAGGACATATTGCTCTAGGCTAGGGGTAAATATTTTTAAAAAAAGTAGAGAAAATACATTCTTAGGGGAGAGTTAGAGACAAAACCACAGTGGAAATTCTATGGAAGGAAGAGGAATGTGGTGGATTGGTGTGGAAGGTGTGGACATGCAGCAGGAGCATGCACACAACACACGACCCCAGCAGCTGAGAACCAGAGAAAGTGGCAGCTTTGGAGAATGACGTGAGATCAGACTGCAGCAGACCAAGCCACTGGTGATAGAGCTGGAAGGAGAGCTTTGTATGAGTCCAGCTTGGAGCCCTAAGGGGGATAGGGTACCTGTTAACCTAGTGAATAAAAAAAGGGGCGATATATTTCTTACTCTCCATGTCCCCCAACATGGCACGTGGCAATCGGATGAGAGAAGGTAGGTAGCATTTTGGGCACAAGTAGCAGCTACAGAAGCTCTTGGGCATACACTCAGCCATTGGCTGGGACAAGATGCCATCTTGTCAGTAGTAGCGGTGGCAGCAGCTCTGGTGTGTGTACCTGGCAACTGGCAGGGAGAAGGCGACAGTGTGAAATGAGTAGGGGCTGCATCTGGCAGCTCTTGTGTACATGTGTGAAACAGGGATCCTACCAGAGGGAAAAAATTGGTGTTTGATTTTTTTTTTTAATCTGGCTCAAAAAAAAAAAAATACTTTGAATCTGGATGGGAGGATTGACAGGGTATGGGCACCAATGTAGGACTGTAAGTTGTTCCCAGCATTTCAACATATCACAGGCTCTGGGTCTCAAACTGCCTAGGCACAGAATCCACAGGCAGCTGGCTCTGGGAATGTCCCTGACTCTCTGTGGATGGGGCAGGCTAGTGGGGTGAGGTGGATCCTCTGCACCTTGCAATTATGGGAGCCTTGCGTGCTGAGAACTCTGTGACTGCACGAGAGGGTGTAGGGTAGCTTGGTTTCTGGGAAATCAATGTGAATGGCTCCACATACTTAGAGCTCCTTAACTGCCTGGTTGAGTCACTGTAATGGGATCCATGCTCATATTGAGGACTGCATAAATCCTTCATTTGATTCATGCAGCAGTGTGGATGAGTAATGCACCCACTGTGGGCTAACACCCAAGCACTGACCACCTGGAAGAGAGGAGGTGATGGTATGATTATACCAACAGAGGTGATAATACCCTCCTTTCTGCTAAAAAGAGATCTACTACACCCGAATTGGATGTCACCTTATATACTCACTCCCCACTGGAGCACTGACCAGAGCTCCCTGGCCACATCAAGCACAGACCTCTGGGTATTCATTGAAAGAGCAAACAGTTCAATAAACCACAGAGGCATAGTTCAAAGTTAAAAGCCATCAGTGGAGAAAACCAAGTATTTCCACAACTGCTTAAAATAAATGCAGAAATTCAAGAAGCAAGAATAAGACAACACAACACTTGAATATTAGAGTGTGAAGATGAAGAGATTGATGAAATGCCTGGAACAGAATTCAAAAGATTAATCATAGCATTAACAGAAGTAAAGAGAAATAAATCCATGAATTAAAGAAATCCATACATGACATGAATGAAAAATCTTCCCATGACATTGAGATTTTGAAAAGAAATCAAAATGAAATATTAAAAATGAAGAATTCAATAGACCAAATAAAAATACAGTGGGGGCCTGAGCTGTGGCTAGTAGGATAAGCATCTTCCTGTGATGCCAGCATCCCATTTGGGTGCCAATTCAAGTCCCAGCTACTCCATTTCTAATCCAGATCCCTTCTGATGGCCTGGGAAAGCAGTAGAAGATGGCCCCTGCACTCATGTGGGAGACCTGGAAGAAGCTCCTGGCTCCTGGCTTCAGACCTGCCAAGCTCCAGAATTTGTGACCATTTGGGGAATGAATTAGTGGATGGAAGACCTTTCTCTCCGTCTCTCCCTCTTTCTGTCTATAACTCTGCTGTTCAAGAAAATCAATAAATTAAAAAAAAAAATACAGTGGGAAGCCTTAACAATAGATTGGTGAGGCAGAAGAAACAATATCTAAGCTAGAAGACAAATCTTTGGAAATTTTTCAGTCAGACCAAAAAAAGAGGAAGAAATTAGAAAAATTTAAAACAATATTGGAGATTTCTGGGATTCTACTAAGTGACCAGACATAAAGGTCTTAGAAGTTCCTGAGAGTGTGGAAAGAGAGAATGGATTAGAAGGTTTATTCAGTGAAATAATTACAATAAACTTTCCCAATTTGGAGAAAGAAAGGGAAGTCCAAGTACATGAGGCACATAGAACTCCTTATAAACATAACCAGAAATGATTTCACCATGACACATTGTAGTCAAAATTTCAACAGTGGAAAAACAAAGAAAAGATTTTAAAATGTGCATGAGAGAAACACTGGATTACTTTCAGAGGGTCTGCAATTAGACTCACAACTGACTTCTCAATAGAAACCATACAGGCTAGGAGAGCATGGGAAGGCATAGTCCAAATCTTAAGAGAAAAAGAACTGTCAACTCAGAATACTGCATCCTGCAAAGCTCTCATTTATGAATGAAGGTGAACTAAAGATGTTCCATAACAGATAAACTGAAAGAATTTGTCACCAATCATCCAGCCTTAAAAAAGATATTTAAGGACGTGTTACACCCAGAAATACAGAAAGAATAGGCATCATTATGAAATACTTTGAAGGCTGAAAATCTCCCAGTAAAAATACAAAGGAAATCCAAAGTAAACAATAGGAATATTTATGGAAAAAAGGCAGGGCAAAGTTGTTGCTTATTAATAGTATCTGCGAACTTACATAGCCTAAACTCTCCAATTGAAATACATAGGCAGGCTGAATGGATTAAAAAACAAGAACCATCTATTTGCTGCATACAAGAAACACACCTCACCAACAAAGATACACGCAGACTGAAAGTGAAAGAACAGAAAAAGATATTCCATGCTATTGGAAAGTAGAAAGGAACGGGTGTAGCCATCCTAATATGAGCCAAAATATACTTTAATACAAAAACTGTAAAAAGAGACAAAGAAAGGCACTATGTAATGATTAAGGGATCAATTCAACAGGTAAATGTGACTATAATAAATGTATATGTACCCAGTGCCAGGGCTTATGGCTATTTAAACAAATATTAATGGATCAAAAGGTAAACATAGACTACAATACAAGAGTAATGGGGTACTTCAACAACCCACATTCATCAATGGACAGATCAACTAGTAAGAAAATCAACAAAGCAACAACAGATAATTGATACTATGGACCATAAGTAACTAACTGCTATCTATAGAACTTTTCATCCCACAGTTGCAGAATATACATTCTTTTCATAAGTGCATGAAACTTTCTTTAGGATATACCATATGCTATACCATAAAGCAAGTCTCACCAAATTAAAAAAAATAAAATCATACAATGCTTCTTTTCTGACTACCAGGGAATGGAACTGGAAATTATCAACTCAAGAATCTTGAGAACATATGCAAAGACGTGGAGACTGAACAACATGCTCCTGAATGAACAGTGGGTGACAGAAGAAACCAAAAGAGAAGTCAAAATGTTTCTGGAAATGAACAAAGATGACAATGCAATGTATAAAACGTATGGGATATAGCAAAGGCAATGTTAAGAGGAAAGCTTATAGCAATTGGTGTCTACATTAAGAAATTGGAAAGGCACCAAATAAATGGCCTATCAATACATCTCAAGGACCTAGAGAAACAGCAACAAGCCAAATCCAAAATTAGTAGGGGGAAATAAATAATTAAAATTAGAGGGGACATAAACAAAATTAAAAAAATACAAAAGATCAGTGAAATAAAGAGTTGGTTTTATGAAAAAGTAAATGAAATTGATAAATCATTGGCCCAACAAACCAAAAAAATGGAGGGAAAAGAATCAAATCAACAAAACCATGGATGAAAAAGGAAATGTAAAACAGATACTGCAGAAATAAAAAGAATTGTTAGGAATTACTACAAAGAGCAATATGTCAACTAATTGGAAAATCTTAAGAAATGGATTGTGGAATACATGCAACATACCAAAACTGAGTCATGAAGACACAGAAAACTTAAACAGACCAATAACTAAGATGGGGATTGATTCAATAAAAAAGAACTTTCTAACAGAGAAAAGCCCAAGACTAGATGGTTTCACTGCTGAACTTTACCAGGCACTTAAGAAGAACTAATTTCAATTCTTTTGAAGCTATTCAAAACAATTGAAAGGGAGAGAATCCTCCCAAATTCCTTCTATGAATCCTGTATCACTTTAATTCCTAAACAAGAAAAAAGAAACAACAGATAAAAAGAACTATAGGCCGGCGCTGTGGCTTAACAGGCTAATCCTCCGCCTTGCGGCGCCGGCACACCGGGTTCTAGTCCCGGTCGGGGCACCGATCCTGTCCCGGTTGCCCCTCTTCCAGGCCAGCTCTCTGCTGTGGCCAGGGAGTGCAGTGGAGGATGGCCCAAGTCCTTGGGCCCTGCACCCCATGGGAGACCAGGAGAAGCACCTGGCTCCTGCCATCGGAACAGCGCGGTGCGCCGGCTGCAGCGCCTACTGCGGCGGCCATTGGAGGGTGAACCAACGGCAAAAGGAAGACCTTTCTCTCTGTCTCCCTCTACTATCCACTTTGCCTGTCAAAAATAAAATAAAAAAAAAGAAAAAGAAAAAGAAAAGAACTATAGACCAATATCCTTGATGAATATAGATGCAAAAATTCTCAGCAAAATACTAGCTAATAGAATCCAACAACACATCAGAAAGATCACCCAAACCAAGTGGGATTTATTCCTGGCATGCAGAGATGGTTTAACATTTGCAAATCAATAAATATGATACATTGTATTAACAAGCTGAAGAACAAAAACCATATGATTGTCTCAATAGATGCAGAGAAAGCATTTGGAAAATACAACATTCTTTCATGATGAAAACCTTAAGCAAATTGGGTAGAGAAGGAACATTCCTCAATACAATCAAGGCAATTTATGACAAACCCATGGGCACCATTGTATTGACTGGGGAAAAGTTGGAAGCATTCCCACTAAGATCTGGAACCATAGAAGGATGCCCACTCTCACCACTGCAATTCAATAAAGTCCTGTAAATTTTAGCCAGAGCCAATAGGCAAGAAAAAGAAATCAAAGGGATACAAATTTGAAAGGAGGAAGTCATACTATCCTTATTTTCAGATGACATGATCCTGTATATAGGGGATCCAAAAGACTTCACTAAGAGCTATTGGAATTCATAAAAGTGGCAGGGTATAAAATTAACACATAAAAATTCATAGCCTTTGTATAAACAGACAATGCCATGATTGAGAAAGAACTTTTTTTTTTTTTTTTTTTTGACAGGCAGAGTGGACAGTGAGAGAGAGAGAGACAGACAGAAAGGTCTTCCTTTTTGCCGTTGGTTCACCCTCCAATGGCCGCCCCATTCATAATAGCTACAAAATGAAATTAAATATCTTGGAATAAATTTAAACAAGGAAGTCAATGATCTCTATGATAAAAATTACAAAACAGAAATAAATAAAAAAAGAAATAGAACAAGGCACAAAAATGGAAAAATCTTCCATGTTTGAAGATTGAAAGAATTAATATCTAAATATCCACACTACAAAAGCAATTATAGATTCAGTGTGATCCCAATCAAAACATCAATGACATTGTTTTCAGATCTAGAAAAAACAATGTTAAAATTTATATGGAAACACAAGAGACTCCAAATAACTAAAGCAATCTTATACAACAAAACAAAACTGGAGGCATCACATACCAGATTTCAAGAAGTATTATAGGGCAATTACAATAAAAAACAGCATGGTAATTTACAAAAAAAAGTAGATTGCAGACCAATGGAACAGAATAAAACTGCAGAAATCAATCCACACATCCTCAACCAACTTATCTTTGTCAAAGGAGTTAAAATCAGTCCTTAGAACAAGGACAGTCTCCTTAACAAATGGTGCTGGAAAAACTCTATCTCCACATGCAGAATTATGAAGCAAGACCCTTAACTTACACCTCACACAACAATCCACTCAAAATGGATCAAAGCCCTAAATCTATGACCTGGTATCAAAAAATTACTACAGAACGTTCGGGAAACTCTGCAAGACATTGGCATAGGCAAAGACTTCTTGGAAAAGACAGACTCCATAAGTACAGGCAATCAAAACCAAAACTAACAAATGGGATTACATCAAGCTGAGAAGCTTCTGCACTGCAAAAGAAACACTCAGAAAAGCAAAGAAGCAACTGAAAGAATGGGAGAAAATATTTGCAAACTGGAATTGCTAAAGGATTTATTTTGAGAGTCTGTAAATAGCTCAAGAAACTCAACAACAACATCATCAACAACAAACAATCCAGTTAAGAAATGGGCAAAGTACTTCAACAGCCATTTTTCAAAAAAGGCCAACAATTCAAGTAGCCAACAGAAACTTGAGAAACTGTTCAGGATCACTAGCCATCAAGGAAATGCAAATTAAAACAACAATAAGGTTTCACCTCACCACAGTTAAAAAGACTCTTTTACAGAAATCAACAAATTATAAATGCTTGTGAGGATGTGGAGGAAAAGGTACCTTAATCCACTGTTGGTGGGAATGTAAACTGGTACAGCCATAGTGGAAGACAGTTTAGCGAAATCTCCGAAATTGAAAATAGATCTCCCATATAACCCAGCCATCCCACTCTAGGGAATTTACCCAAACAAATGAAATCAGCAGTTGAAAGAGTTATCTGTAACCCCATGTTCACTGCAGTTCGATTCACAAAAGCTAAGATATGGAATCAAGCCAGATGTCTATCAAGTGTTGACTGGATGAGAAATTATGGCATATATACACTATTGTAAACACACCAAGAAGCATATAGAAGAATATTCATAACAGTGCTATTTATAATAGCTTCACATTGAAAGCTACTAAAATGCTCATTGTCAATAGAAAGGAAAATAGATTGTGGCTTATTTATATAAAATAGCACTAGATAATAATGAAAATGAATCAACTATTACTTCATGAAACAAAATGAATAATGCTATAAATATAACATTAAATTTAAAGAGATATATGAAAAAACATACTCATTATTCCATTTATGTAAAATTTACAAAAAAAGATAATTAAACTACAGTATTAGAAGTAAAGATATGGATTCCTTTTGAGGAGTGTTTTGGACTGGTACTGAGGAAAAACGGACATTGCTCACTGCAGTATTGGAATATTTTTTCTGGATCTCATTGTTGTCTCAACAAGTCTTTTAGCTTTGTAACAATTCAGTGAGTTATATCTTCATGGTTTTGTGTATGGATGTTATAATTCAATGAAAGATCATTAAAAGGAAACTGAAAACTTAACTTCCGATTGTTTAAAAAATGGATACTGCTAACTCATAAATATTTAGCAGCCAATTCTGCAGAAAGAAAGTTCATCAGCAGCCCACGTTTCATCCTTAGGAGTCTGAAAATGCTGAGGTTTCCTGAACAATGTCCTCAGAGTCCTTGGCTACCAGTTCTTTAAAATTCAATGATTTTCTGATAAAACTGATAGTAGGTGGCACATATTTAGCAAAACTATCCAAATTTACATTAAGACAGGTGAAGTTCATAATTATTTCTCAGAAAAGGCTGTTGAAATCTGAAAATAGTAGAGCAAATTCAGTTTAGTTCAAGTGTACAAGCATTTATTAATCACTATATATCAGGACTAAGTCAGATTGGGTGATGAAAGTGTTATTCCTTTCCTTTTTATTTATCATTTTGTGGTTTTTTTTAAATTTTTTTTTTTTTTACAGGCAGAGTGGACAGTGAGAGAGAGAGAGACAGGGAGACAGGTCTTTCTTTTCCGTTGGTTCACCCTCCAATGGCCGCTGCAGCTGGTGCACTGCGGCCGGCGCACCATGCTGATCCGAAGCCAGGAGCCAGGTGCTTCTCCTGGTCTCCCATGCGGGTGCAGGACCCAAGCACTTGGGCCATCTTCCACTGCACTCCCGGGCCACAGCAGAGAGCTGGACTGGAAGAGGGGCAACCGGGACAGAATCTGGCGCCCCGACCGGGACTAGAACCTGGGGTGCTGGCGCCATAGGCGGAGGATTAGCCTAGTGAGCCGCGTTGGTCTATTTTGTGTTTTTTTTAAAGATTGATTGTACTTTCTTGAAAGACAGAGTTATAGAGACAGAAAGGGAGATACATAGAAAGAGAGAGAGATTCCATCTGCTGGTTCACTCCCCAAATGGGCCAGGTCTAAGCCAGGAGCCAGAAGCTTCATGCGGGCCTCCCAAATGGGTGAAGGGGTCCTAGGACTTGGGCCATCCTCCACAGCCTTATCAGGTGCATTAGCCTGGAGCTGGGTCAAAAGCGGAGCAGTCAGAACTAGAACCAGCACCCATATGAAATGCCAGCGTTGCAGGCAGTGGCTTAATCCACTATGTCACAATGCTGGCCCCTCCTTTCATAAATAAAGCTTACAGTTTGAGAAAGAATAGGGAGAGTAAATGAAAAGTTTTTTTTTTTTAAAAATGGGAATCTAGGTGTTGTTCATTAATTGTGAGAAAGATATTAATATGAGATGTCAATAAGGAAAATGAGGAAAGGCCATATGAGAACTCTATATTAGTACCTCACAATTTTTGGTTTGTAAATTTAAAACTTCTGAAATAAAGTGTCAAAAAGATAATTTAAATAAATGAAAAAAGTTCTATATTGTAGACCTGTCCAAAATGACACATGGAAAATAGATACATATTTTCAGAAAACATTAATTTTTTATAAATTGATATCTGGAATTAAATTTAAATGACAAAGAGGTGATAATTTGTAAACCATATAAAAGCTAGGAAAAATTTGAGAAAACACTTTGATGAATGGAGCAGAAATACTCTTAAATCTGATAGGAGCAACTACTTTGGTCCAAAGAAGAAATAGTCAAAGTGATATTTAAAAAAATTTAGCTTCTATTTGTATAATATATGATTGTTATAGAAGTAGTGTCATAGAAATATAAGACAACTAAAAGGCACAAAAAGTAAAGTAAGAGTGATTTAGAGAGAATAAATTTTGTAATGATTTACTTATTCGAAAGGCAAAGTGACAGAGCAAAAAGAAGGGCAAGAGAGAGATTGTCCATCTGTTGCTTCAATCCTCAAATGGCCACAGCAGCCAGGAATGGGCCAGGATGAAGCCAGGAACCTGGAACTTCATCAGGATCTCCCATGGGGTTGGCAGGGGTCCACACACTTGAGCTTTTTCATACTTATTAACAGGGAGCTGGATTGGAAACGGAGCGGCCAACCAGGACTCAAACCTGAGCTTTGATATGGGATGCCAGGATTACAACTGGTAGCTTAACTTGCTGTGTCACAATGCAGGCCCCTAGTGAGAATAAATTAATCAAGAAACTGACACATGTGAAGCACTGAACTAGATACTGAGGATTCAGTGGTAGATGAAAGAAAAGTTACTGTCTTGAGTCTTGAACTTTTTGCAGAATCTGCCAAATGAAAAAAATGGAGATGGCTCTTGAAGCACTGCAAATTCCACAGACAAAGGCCCAGAGATGTGAACCCATGTTTTTATGCAGGAAAGAGTCAGCAGTTTAGTTTTCAAAGAAATTTAAAACATGAATGTGACAAAGTACAATATATGCTTTTGATAAGTGTTTCCTTCTTTAAAAACAAGAGGCTGGGTGAGGAATAATGAAAGTCTGAAACAAGGAAGAGAACATGGAAAGGACATTATGGGACTAACGTAAGAAATCCTGTGAATTTATGAGGTCAAAAACACAAGGTTTGGTTATTAATATTGTGGAAGATGAGAAAAGAAATAGGGTGGAATTATTGAGGCTGTCCAGTGGGGTGGTGGGGCTAAGGGGCCCTCAGACACAGGTAGAATGTCCTTCACAAGCAAGCCGTCAGCTGTGGCTGGAAAGCCTGTCTCCAGACCAACAGGCATCTCCCCCACTAATAGCTTCTTGTGCTGCATGTGTGACCTTGCAGCCTTAGATCACACCTTAGGGTGGGGGCAGTCTCACTCGGAGCTGGCAGGGGAAGGGGCTGGGCCCCTGGAGAGAGTCAGACTGATTCCAGGAGATCCAGGCTATCTTGTATGACCTTATGGCTTTAAATCACATTTCTAGGGTGGCTGCAATCTTTCACCCAGAGCTAGCAGAGGAGGGGAGTCTGAGCCCCTAAGGACACGGACAGTCTCTAGAAGATCGCCTACTATCTCCATGAGCCCCAAGCTAATCAACATATGTATGTGAAACGCCCTGTCCAATGGATACCTCCAATGAACAGATAGCCAGGCCTTAAAAACCCGGGACACTTCCTCAAAGCCACTGTCCCGCTCAAGCACTCCACCTGGTCCATTCTCGGATCAGACTCTTTGTCACTTGCCAATCAAATAAAAATTTCTGCCACTTTGCAAATTTTTTTTAAATTAATTAATTAATTTATTTGACAGATAGAGTTAGACAGTGAGAGAGAAACAGAGAAAGGTCTTCCTTCCATTGGTTCAGTCCCCAAACAGTCGTTACGGCCGGCACACTGCACCGATTCAAAGCCAGGAGCCAGGTGCTTCTCCTGGTCTCCCATGTGGGTGCAAGGCCTGAGCACTTGAGCCATCCTCCACTGCCCTCCCAGGCCACAGCAGAGGGTTGGACTGGAAGAGGAGAAACCGGGACTAGAACCCGGCGCCCATATGGGATGCAGGTGCCGCAGGCGGAGGATTAACCAAGTGAGCCACGGCGCCAGCCCCAGCCACTTTGCAAGTTGTTTCCAGGATTTTATTTCTATACTAAGCTGAGGAAAAGAATCCATGAGACTCTCTCTGGCAACTGCCCTCCCCACTGTGACCAGTAACAATTATTTTTAATTTGAGTGATCAGTAGTATTTACTAAAAAATACATTGGAGAGTTTAGTTCTAAATATGTTGATTTTGAAAATATTTGTGACATTCAAGCGAATGCATAAGCATATAGATACAAATGTGACCCCAAAATTAGAAAACTCTACACTAAAATATTTAATTTAGATGGTTTCAATAAATCAGTTTGTTAGAATTGTTGGAGGGAATGATAATATCTTGCATGTTATAAACAATGGAGAAAGGGAGGATGTTGGATAATGCCAAGATTTAAGGAATATGTGGGGGAGAAGATATTCGGAGGTTTAAAAAGAGAAGGTTAAGAGGGAAGACTGAGGTAATAAGGTGGTGATGGTAGGTGGGGTACTGCAAAGCAAAGAAAGACAAGCACTATAAAAGGAAAAATATAATCCTTGATGTCAGATCTAACAGAGAGAATAGAGACTGAAACTGCTTGGGGTATGGCAACCTGATTGGGGTATTTTGATGGAGTGGTGAGACAGAAGCCAAATTTTAGTGGATTTAGGATCGAAGGAGAAGGGAGGAAGCAAATATAAGTGTGTGGATCATGACGGCACCAAGTGGTATGGTATTCTTCAACAGTTTTGAACAGCATAGGAAGCAGACTGTAGAGAGAACTGTACTCAGTGGGGGAAGTGTAAAATCAGGTTTGCGACAGATTTCAGGGTTTGGCTGAGAAGCAGTTAGGGTTATCAACTATGACATAAGATAAGTCAGATATGGTACAATTTTTATGTGAGGCGAAAGATTAATAAAATGGTTTTATGTTTTCAAATACAAGTTTTAAGGAATGCTGAAGGAAGGGAGAGAGGATGGCAGGAATGAAGAAAAAGTCAGGCTGCCATAAAGTTGCTGAGCTACTGTGGAAAAAACAGAGTAATCAAAAAATAAGGGCAGAGTTTGAGAGCAAGAGCAGAGCATGTGAAGGCGCAGTGAAAGAAATGGTAGCAGTAAAAAGGAGGTGATAAACGCAGAAATGAGAGATGATAAGGGAGTGGGGTCCTAGATTTGCGACCTCTAGATGATGGAAGAACTGAGGACATGGCATCAGATATGTGCTATCAGACACCAGGCATTTGTTTTCCCTACTAATCACACAACACTTTTCTATTGGATTTCACTTCAACAAATTGTTTTTAATCATTTGTGTATTATTATTTTAGATTCCAATCAAGACATTTCATTACTACAGGCACCTGAACCTGCATCAGTAAATAGTTTAATAACAAAGAGATTGTTTTGCCTGTTATTATTGTTATTTTTGGTTCATTTGTTGGGTGGTTTTAACCCACTGGGATGTTCATCTGATGCACAGAATGTTTTTATGTAGCCGAGTACTTGACCCTCTTATCTTTTCTGCTAACCAGAAAAGCTTCTGTCCTCTAGGCAAATCAATCTGCACATAGAAAACAGAACCTGCTATTTTCAGGGTACATATCACCTTATCTGAGACACTGTTCTTCACAGGATATTTTGACCTCTTTTTTTATGGGACACTCAACACAATTATGTGATTTACATTATACAAGTTGTTTTTCTACTCAGTTTCCTTTCTTTTGGAAAATTTTAATTTTCAGATATTTAGTTGACAAATAAAGGTTATCTCTACTTTATTCAAGGTGGATGAGATGATGATTTGATATACCTACTCATGGTGTAGTGATCACAATCACTACACATTTATTTAACACATTTATCATCACCCACACTGTACTTCAGGTTCTCATAACTTGTTACTATCATAATTTAATATTTTGTATCTTTGTCCTATATCTCCCCTTTTCTTCTACCCCTGACCTCTGGTAGTCATCATTCTATTCCCTACAAGTCTGACCTTTGTAGATTCCACCTGTAAATGTTATCAGTGGTATTTCTTTTCTTTCTGTGTCTGTTTTATTTCACTTAGCATAATAAAAGGAACAAAGAGAATTTATTTGTTTCAAAGAGTTGGGACAATATGAAGAGCTACAATTGTAAAACTATTGGGAATGCAAAATGCAGGATTTTAGTCACAACTAAATATAGAGAAGCCAACAAATAGAACAATAAATACTATGAATATGAATTGTTGAGCTCAGCCATTCTTTTCTGGAAACATGTCTCAACATTAAAGCCACTCCAGAGGAAACTGTTGAGTTAAGAATAATAATTTATTTCTAAAAAGTAGACTCATTTGTTCCACACCATACCACATCCATTTATTGGAGACAGTCTTTAGTCTGACAAAATCCATTTTTATGGTTTGTCATTGCCCATAAATTATTTAAATGTACTGGCTGTTCACGTCTGAACATTCTCTTAGAGAAAAAGTCATGTCGCAGAGGTAGAAAGGGGAAAAAAAGATGGTTACAGAGATTGTTTTTTAATCCTTAGAAAATATGAATGTGGACCATGAGGGAAGAACAGAGAGAAAGGGAAGAATAAATTGGTTCAGAGTTTATTATTAACCTGTGACTCCAACCAGGGGATTCCACACTGTTTTGAAAATAAAAGAGGGTAATTGTGGAGCATTTAAGTGCTGTGGGTTTCAGGTGTATTTGAAACAAGCAAATGTTAGGGCAAAGCACAGACCCTGAGAAGGAGGTGTTAAAAGAATTTGAAGAGGTTCGTGGGAATCTGAGACATGTCAGAATAAAGTGGAGAATCACTCTCATTTATATTTGGGTGTGGGAAGGGTGTTGAGTCACTGACCTCTGTGCTTTTAAGATGATTGAGCACTTTCTACTTAAAAAATTTCTCATCCCGTTGGTTCTGGGATGCGAGGCTCCCACAGTGCTCCTCTCATGTCCTGGCCTCGTCTTTTCCACAAACCTTAGTTATGAGTGCTCCCCAGAGTTTTGTTTTTGGTGTTTCTTTCCCTGTACTTTCATACAATCTCCCTTTTGTATTTCATCCTGTGACTTCAATTACCTTTGTTATCTAATTACTTCTAAAGCTTGTTATTCTTTTTGAGGACTAAATCAGAGTATTCGACATCTAATAGAGTGCTTGATTCAGGGAGAACTGCAAAACAATAGTACTTAGCATTTCCTCAAGGAAAATGAGTGCCCTTTCTGTAGTACTGTTCTACATGGATGCTGTAATTAATCCTCCAATTGTTCAAAACATGATTTTCAGAGTTAGTCATTGTTAATCTCTCTTATTAGGAATCTACTCCTTCAAAGGACAAAATCCTGGTAGTTTCATTGTCTTTTCATATGAGAACCTATGTTCTCCCATAACCACCACATTGTTGGCTTTATTTAGCATCTCTTTTCTCTCTTGGACTAGGTGTTACTGGTTTCCCTTTGCTATTAACAGTAAAATTCAAAGCAAAGGCCGGTGCTGCGGCTCACTTGGCTAATCCTCCACCTGTGGTGCTGGCACCCCGGGTTCTAGTCCCGGTCAGGGCACCGGATTCTATCCCAGTTGCTCCTCTTCCAGTCCAGCTCTCTGCTGTGGCCCAGGAGTGCAGTGGAGGATGGCCCAAGTGCTTGGGCCCTGCACGTGCATGGGAGACCAGGAGGAAGTACCTGGCTCCTGGCTTCAGATCAGTGCAGCACACTGGCGGTAGCAGCCATTTGGGGAGTGAACCAACGGAAAAGGAAGACCTTTTTCTGTGTGTGTGTCTCTCTCTCACTGTCTAACTCTGCATGTAAAAAAAAAAAAAAAAAAAAAAAAAAAAAGATTTCAAAGCACAAATCTGATACTATTGCATATCTTTTTTTTTAAGATTTATTTATTTGAAAGGCAAAGTTACACAGAGAGAGAGGTAGAAACAGAGAGAGAGAGAGAGAGAGACTGATATCTTCCAGCTGCTGGTTCACTCCCCAAATGGCCGCAACAGCCAGGGCTGGATGAGGCTACAGCCAGCCAGCTTCATCTGGGCCTCTCCCCAATGCGTACAGGGACCTAAGGACTTGGTCCATGTTCTGCTGCTTTCCCAGACCATTAACAGGGAGTTGCTTGGGAAATGGAGCATCTGGACATGAACCAGCGCCCAAATGGGATTTGGCTGCAGGTGGCGGCTTAACCCATTATGCTACAGCAGTCCATCTACATTAAACACTTTTCCTGGCTTTCTTGGCCTTCACACGGAGTCCAAACACCTTGAAAAAACACACAAGATCCTTCACGATATTGCACGTACTCAACCTTTCTTTTGTTGATATTTATCTGATTACTTTAGGTTCCTAGAAGACATACTTTTTAAAATTAATACTTTTTACTATCATTTTATAAAACCTTAAGACTTCATTTTACTGTCTTCTACCTGGCTGTTTATTCTAGTTTAGGATGTCTTTTCTCCAAGCTTTCAGTGATCCCCCTAGTCTGAAAGAGGCATACATTTTTGTACCTTGAGTACCATGTGCTTACTTAGTATGTATTACATTGCATTTCAATTCTTTTATTTATTTCTTTTAATGAAACCATTAAATATCCATAGCTCTAACAATTAACTGCTTGATAATAAACAGGTACTCCTTGACAATGAATAAATGAAAGTAGCTTTTCAATTGTTAAGGAAAAAATACTTTGTTATGAGAAGGAAAAGGGATTGGCAATTTAAATAAATCAGAATCTTTGGGGAACCTGCTGAGCTTTTAGGCTTCAGGAGGATTTGAGAGGGGAATCTAAAATTTTCTATGTTCAAGAAGATTAAAGTATCTTCAGTTGATAAACTAATACACACAATGATTTAGAACAACCTGAATAATGAGCAAATGGTATTATAAATATACCTGAGGAGAAGTTGAGTGATGAGGTATTTATAGGAATAAAGATAATCAGAACATGCTTTAAAGAAATTATTTGAAATGAGTTTTAATGTACCCAATGGTTTTGCATGGGGCAGGAAAAATGGGATTTTCTAGATAAAGGAACTTCAAGCACAGGAAGGATATTCTTGTGGCATGTCCAAGAATTTTAATAGAGACTACTGCTTCCATGAAGATCTAACTCTCTCAAAAGAGTCTGTCCCATAACTGAAACTGTTTGCTAGGACTTTGTAACTGTATACGCTAGTCTCATCATCAGTACTATTCTTAAACTTATCTTGTTTTCTCCCTAGGTAGTTATCCTGTCTGGATTGCTTTCAAGTCACTTACTCATCAAAGATTGGATTCAGTGCCCCACATCCCTTATATGCAGAGTTCAGCAAATATATAACACATACCTATGTGCAGCAATATATAATTTATATATAATAGATACTGTATGATTGTTGAATCACTGCAAAGGAAGAATTGGAAGACCAATGTGACTATGCAGGGATGGATGGGTTGGACATGGAAATGCATAAACAATAGACAGATATAACTGAGGTTATACAACATCACATGTAAGAAAATCAAACATCTGTTTAGAGAGTTAGACAAATCTGGTGCTGATAATTGCAGCTCTGGTCTCATGAACTATCAATAAAATTGCTGAGGATAATTAAAACAAAGAACTCAGCAAGAGGAATCATTAAGAGACTCGAAGTATTTTATCCTTTAGGGAAATCACCAGCATTGCATAACACGTAACTTAATGTCTGAGATTTTATTGTAGCACTCATAAAATTCAGTCTGCTAATTCAATGTTTTATTCCCTTAATTGATTGATTATAACCATGATTGACTGGCACTCCACTCCTAGCTGTTCCAGAGGAATTGAGAGAGCTGTAAAAGTTTCCAAAGGACATTATTCTTTTGGTGTTTAATGCATTTTTTTTTGGTAAACTTAACAAATGCTTATTAGGCACCTCCTATATGCTTAGGCTGTTATTTGAGCCACAGTGACAAATGAAATATTCTTTATCCACCCCTACGCCCACACCACATGTAATGGAAGATCTCTGGGGGTGAAGATAACATCTTTCAGTATGTTTATATCCTAGCACTTGATCAATAGTAAAATTGAATTAATGAATGATAACCTAAAAGTTATAAGATTCATGATATGTATATATATACATATAGGATGTATATACATACACATATATATGTGTATACATACACATATATATGTGTATACATACACATATATACACATATACATATATATGTGTATACATACATATATGTATATACACATATACATATATATGCATATAGGTATATACATATACATATATGTATATATGTGTATATACATATATGTGTATATGTATATACACATATATACATATACACATATGTGTGTATATATAAGATGCTGTATGAAGTATGAAAAAGATCATAATTACTTATTATCTAGCACAGCATACTTCAGAGAATAGATTTTTCAACTGTGTTGATAAATTTTGAAAAGAATTAGTGACTGAGACTCAATGAATTCCTCCATTCCAGTACTCTGTTGTTTTCAAGCTGCTAGATAATGAAAGTGCTTTTGTAATGAAAATTATAGTCTTGGTAAGTTAATGTATCTTCAAAACTCGACATTAATTAATTCATTTAATCAATAATTATTTATTTAGTACCTACTGGGAGCCAGACAGTATATTTAATATTTATGGTCAAATGGCCTTCAAGACATGGTTCTTGAAAGAACTCTGTAATTATTCATCTGAGATTGTAGAAAAGCTATTTGTATTTGAGAAATTAAAATAATCTCTTCTGATTACCTAACTACTTGAAAAAGTACTTGAAAGATATGAAAATGTAGCTGGAGTCATGGAATAAGTTGTTCTACAAATTAAATAATAACTTTAAGTCCTTTCATTGTTGAGTAACCTATAATTTCAAATTTTTGTTTATCTTGATTTCCACTGAAGTACATATACATTTATATTATGTATTAACCTTCACTCAATTGTGCATTTGCAGCATAATTCAGACTCCCTGAACTGTAATATACTAGGGTGTTTTCTTCTCAGTATTCACTCTCTTCCTCCACTGTGGTAAACACATGTTTTACCTCTACAGGACCCTGAGTGCTCTCTAACAATCAGGGTAATTTCTCCCTTTGCCACAATTAGTGATTAGGTAAATTTAGCTAATATATTTTTAAGCATATGCAAATTTATTTTTAAGGTATCCAAACTTCATGCATTTCATAAATACAAATTTAGGAACATAGTGATTCTTCCCATCCTACCCTCCCTCCTGCCAGCACTCCCACCCTTCTTCCTCCTTCCTCTCCTACTCCTATTCTTATTTTTTACTAAGATTTATCTTCAAATAACTTTATACATGTAAGATTAACACTATACTATGTAGAGTTCAACAAATAGTATGAAAGAAAGAAAAACTATTCTTCAACAGTTGAGACAAGGGCTGTTCATAGACATTGCATCTAAATCGTCAAGTTCACTTCTATAGGTTACCTTTTAGGTACTTTATTAGTTACCACAGATCAGGAAGAACATATGGTACTTGTCTTTTTTGGGTCTGGCTTATTTCCCTCAGTATAATATTTTCCAATATATTTAACACTTACATTTCTCCTAGCCTAGATGAAACATCTACTGGGAATTCTGGGACAAAGATATTTTCTTTCCCTCCCTGGATTTTATCATGCAAGGCTGTAAAGCTGTACATTGTTACAGCAATTCTTCTGTAGCAAGAGAAAAACCAACTTGAGAATGAACCTGAAATATCAAGTGCTATAAGATTATGGTAAATTGAGAAGTGAATATAAATTTATCATGGATCATAAGGCTATATACTTTTGTTTGATTTGCTATTTTACTGTAAGAAAAATGTATTTTATTGAATACTAGAAGGTCACAAGTTTTTAGCTTAGTAAGGGATACTGTCTTAATACACAGGATGCTGTTATCAAAAACTGTGCTGTATATATTTCAAAATGTTGAAATTCATGGTATTGATAATATGAACTTCAGCTCTTTCACAAAATACAAAAAAAAGTGGACTTAATTAAAAACGTGATGAATTTTTAATATGTGTAGCCCATCCTGAACCTCTCCTTTCCTTGCCTGTCTTCTGATCCATACCATGCAAAGCGTAAAAAAAGAGACTTAATTTGTTTCCATCCTCTCTTGAGTTAATGTTATATTTTTACATCACTACTTTCATTCAAAGTTTTATTAATGGAGCATATTACACTCCTTTTCTTCATCAATTCCTTTCCTTAAGACAACCATCTTCTCTTTCAACCTCTTTGTATAAACTACTTTGCAATTTGGATAATTTTACTCTTTTGCAAATTTTGTTCTTTCTCTTTTTAAATTATTTGTATTCCTTCCTTCTTTTGAAATTCCTTCCTCTCTTTGCTTTTGGTTGATAAATTATTTTCTGAACTCATATTCTTCATTCTCATTTCTGAATTATACTTTTCCTGTTGTTCCCAAACTCAAAAGGTTGAGTTTTTCTCTTTATATTATTTGTATTTGTATCTTTTTTTGAGAAACGTCAATTTCTGATCTCCAAGAATGAAGTACAGATTTCTCCTCTTTCCTTCCTCCCTCCCTCTCTTCCTTTCTTCTTCCCCTTGTTCATTCTTCTTCTTCTTCTTTTTTTTTGGGGGGGGGTATTCTCCTTTGTATGTTCTTTGTATAGTTTGCATATGTGTCATGAAATGATACAAATTTTGAGTTGGTAGCATCTGAATTGAGATCTGCAAAATTAAACAAAGCAGTTGCTCAATAACATACGGATGTTTAAACTGAACAGTTATTTAATCTACTGATACTTTATGCAACAACTTCATGTTGAACATTTTCCATTTTGTCAATTTTGTTACTACGTTAATTCCTTAACATATAAACAAAAAATAAGGTGTTTCCTTCCCATATCAGCCCTATGTTATTAATAAAGTTTTTAACTCTACTTTCAAGGGACTTTTCTTTCCAACAACCACTGACAATGAGTCACAACTAAACTGCCACGTCAAGGGGCGTCTCAGAGGATCATTGTCCCCATAAGGCAATGCATTAATTTCACACTGTGGTTCATTAGTGATGTTGTCATTGCCCCTGTGAGGTATGGGCATTTGTGAATCCCTGATGTTTCCTGATTACTTGGCTTGCACTCAATTCCTTCACCAAGAAGTTATTCCCACTATGTTGTCACCAGGGAAAATTGCCTAATGGCTCATCATGTAAACTATGTACACATTTACCTTCTATTGCTTTAGCACTTCATATTGTACCTGATAACTTTTATTTATTGGTTTTACTTCCACTAGGCTGAAGTATGTTATTGATTTCCTGAGTATAACGTAATAAGCCACACATAGAATTATTAGGTAAGTCTGTTCACATTGTGCTCAAATTCAGTGATACTCAGATTATTTGTTTCTTACATGAACTAATTTAGTGTTTTAGTGGTGGCTGTTTGCAGAAGCAGTTGGGATGCCACTTGGAAAGGCTGCATCCCATATTGGAAAGCCTAAATTCAAGTCCTCACTTCTACCCTCCATTCCAGCTCTTTGCTAAGGCATACCCTGGCAGGCAGCAAGTGATGGCTCAAGAACTTGCATTTTTACCACACACGCAGGAGAACTGGACTGAATTCCAAGCTTCTAGTTTGAGCTGGACCAGGCCTAGGTGCTGCTGGCATTTGTAGAGTGGACCAGTGGATGAACGATCTCTGTTGGTAGGTCAGTGTCTCTACCATACAAATAATTGCAAAACTGTAGAGGGTGGTGTAAAATGACCTTTCAGTTCCAGTGTATGATTTAACATATTTTTTGAAAAAATTGAAATTAGTTATATAGGATGAGTAATATCTAATGAGCATCACTATGTGCAAAACATTCTTCTAGGTCCTGGCAATACAAGAATGATGGGGAATAAGGAGTATTGACTTTTATAGAGTGTTTTCCAGAGGAACTGATAGAAAAACAATCACATGAACATATCTATAATAAACCTAGGAAGCAATATATTCTGAATAAAACTGAGTAAAATATAATAATTAGATGGGAATTATGGAGGGCATTGTGGCTTTGCAACTGGAGAATAAAGAAAGAGCATCCTGAGGAGGTAGCATTGTGGTACAGTGGGTAAAGCTGCCATCTCCTATTTGGGCACAAGTTTTCATCTGGATGCTCCAATTCTGATCCAGTTACCTGCTAATGGCCTGGGAAAAGCAGCAGAAGATGACCCAAGTACATGGGTCCCTGCCACCCATGGGGGAGACTCAAATGAAGCTTCTTGCTCTGGGCTTTAGCCTGGCCCAGCGCTGGCCATTGTGTCCATCTGGGGAGTCAACAGTGGATGGAAGATCTCTCTTTCTCTCTCTCTGTAACTCTGATTTTCAAAATAAACAAATCAATCTTAGAAACTAAAAAGAAAGCATCCTGAGACCTGAAAATGAGAAAGAAGCAGTTATTTGAAGAAGGTCAGAGAAAATAACAAATTCAAGGCTCTGATGCATAAACACTGGTAGTTCCTAACAATGTAAAGAGCAAAGGGGTGAGTGGTAAGAGATTACTTCGAAGTCATCAAGAAAGAGAGAGAAATAGAGATACAGTCACCTCTGATTGATGAAATTGTTTATTATAAATGTGATTCAAAGCATTTTGGATATTTAAAGCAAGGTAGTTACATGATAGTTTTATGTCAAGTTTTATTCTACAGTTTTTAGTAGAGTCTGGGAAGGAGGCAGGAAGGAGAAGTTAGATATTGGGTTCTACATATAGGAGAAATTAGTTCTGGGGGGTCTACAGTACAGTAGAGTAAAGGCAGTATACAGTAATTTATAATATATTTCAAAATAAATAAGAGTCCAAAGTTTCACAAAAAAATAGAAATAACTACTTGAGGAGATGGAAATGCTAATTATCATGTTTTGATCATTGTACATTGCATATAAGTATAGATTTTTCATACTCTATAAATGTGCACAAATATTACTTGTCCATTTAAAAAAGAACATTGTAGCTACTTTATGGAGAGTGTAGTTCAGGCAATAAAGTTGGAGTTAGAGAGCCCTATTGGGAACTTAATGCACTAATCCAGGTAAGAGGAAATGAGAGCTTTGAATCAAGAGGTGCAAATTTTGATGATACCAATTTTAATTGCAGTAGAGATGTATTTTGAAAGTACAAGCAGAGAAGAGTGAAAGGTGAGCTCAATGCTTTTTGACTTAAAGAATGCATGGCAGGGGGCCGGCGTGGTGTTGCAGTGGGTTAATCCTCCACCTGTGGCGTCGGCATCCCATATGGGCACTGGTTCTAGTCCCAACTGCTCCTCTTCCAATCCAGCTCTCTGCTGTGGCCTGGGAAAGCAGTAGAAGGTGGCCCAAGTCCTTGTGCCACTGCACCTGTGTGGGAGACTGGAAGAAGTTCCCAGCTCCTGGCTCTGGATAGGTGCAGCTTCGGCCGTTGCGGCCATTTGGGGAGTGAACCAATGGACGGAAGACCTTTCTCTCTGTCTCTCCCTCTCACTGTCTATAACTCTCTCAAATAAATAAAATAAAATCTTAAAAAAAAAAAAGAATGCATGGTAGAAATAAGAGTGTCAATTGTTAAATCAACAGCAGGAGTCACTGTGCACCTACTCCCCATATAGGATCTCTGTCCTTAATGTGTTTCACTATGCAAATTAACGGTAAAACTGCTACTCAAACAGTACTCCATACTTTGTGTGTCTGGGTGGGTGCAGTCTGTTGAAATCTTTACTTAGTATACACTAAGTTGATCTTCTGTATATAAAGATAATTGAATCTTGATGAAGAATGGGATGGGAGAGGTAGTGGGAGATGGGATGGTTGGGGGTGGGAGGGTGTTTATGGGGGAGAAATCCACTATAATCCAGAAGTTTTACTTTGGAAATTTATATTTATTAAATAAAAGATGAAAAAAATGCATGGTAGAGACAAAATTGAGTGGATGTGCCTGTTGATGAAGAAATATTTAGAAGTCCAGGACATAGATTTTAAATTCCTATCAGATTTCCCATGTTGAGATGCTGAGAGAGTAGCTGAATAGATGAGTCTGAAGCTTAAGGGAGAAGTCTGGCCTGAAAATCTGAAGATAATACAAGTCAGAATCAGCATAGTCAATAGAGATGACCCTCAAATGTGTAGGAAAACTGAGAATATTCAGCAAAGAAGATGAGGCAGTACTGTGATTTTCTCAAAGCCCCCTTCTTTACTTCTCTCTTGCTCCTCTGACCCCTGTTCCATCCCCCACTTATTGCTACACTGTCCATGCCGCTACCTCAGCTGGAAGTGATCTTTGTCTAGTCCTGCCTCAAATTGCACTTTTCAATCTCTTGGCACTCATGTAGAACTGAGTAGATCTTGCTTCCCCTCCCCTGGTTTTATGTAAGGCTTTATCTCCCCTAGAACACCCTCAGACATGAGTCTTAAAATTTCTGCACTTGCCATACAACCCACCTAGAAATGCCATTTCCTTTTCACAGTTCCTGCCCTACACTAAGCATTTCATCAGGGCTACATTCATTCATTCGGTATGGTGTTTTTTCCCCCAAACCCTCCTTATTCAACCATTCTCTCCCCACCCCACACAAAGTGGTCTAAATTAAGTTCTGATCCAGCTCTAGATTCCAATTATTCCATGGTAGAAAAGTCATTCAGATGCCTCATTAAGAACATCTGAGGCTGGCATTGTGAAATGGGCATTGTATGATGCTAACATCCCATATAAGTACTAGTTCAAATCCTGGCTGCTACACTTGAAATTCAGCTCTCTAGTAGTGAATGTGGGAAAGCAGCAGAAGATAACTTAGCTCCTGAGGTTCCTGACTCCCATATGGGAAACCGGGATGAAGCTCCTGGCTCCTAGCTCCTGGCTTTGGCCTGGCCTAAACCAGGCTGTGTGGTCATTTGGGGAGTGAACCAGCAGATGTAAGACCTCTCTCTCTGTCTCTCATTCTCTTTCTTTCTGTAACTCTGCATTTCAAATGAGTAAATCAATCAGTCTTTTTTTTTTTAATGAAACATACATCTAAATATATTTATATGATTTCACAAGGGAAAGTGGGAATTTTCAATTTGATAGATAGTATGCTTTGTACTTAGGAAAGTCCCTTTACCAACATTACTTACCAGACTCTCCTACTAGTTAACCAGGAACACTGTTCTATTCTACATAAGAAAAGTAAGGATCAGGAACATTAACAATTATATCTAAATGTCTAAGACAATGCTTGTGAGTCAAATCCAGAATTCTTCCCACAATCTCAGACATCCCTCTTCTCTAACACAGTTTTTAGACCTATCAAGTACTTAATTTTAGCCTTTATTTAATTTTCCCCCTTCATTACATGTACTTACATACACATACATGTACTTACACAGAGGTATGGATAGGTATTTGCATATATATTCATTTTCATTAAAATGTCAAATAGGCTGGACAATTTGTAAAGGTTTTAGGGGAAGTGAGAAGGGCAGCATGACATGGGTGTTTACAGGATTAGAAAGCAAAGTTCTGTACAGGTCTGCCTTTGAAACGGGGCCTAAATACCATCAACATAAGCTCTTAGAATCAGATCATTGTGTATTTAAATGTCCTGAAGGCCATATACAGTGGATAAAATGAAGTTTACATTTTAGCACCCAGTTATTAAATGATATCTACCTGTTTTCTTCAATTGTATTTACCGTTAAACCATTTTATTTCTATTATTGGGTTACCGGAGGATATTTCTATTATTGGGTTACCGGAGGATATTTTATCTATGATTAAGGTGCAAATGGCAATGAATAAATTGTTTTTTAATGCTTTAGCCCTAGGAGAACCAAGGAAGACTTCCGAAAAACATTCTGATGTTTTCAGTGCAAAACTCAACAGCATTCATAAAATATTGACCAAACGTAAGACTTCTTATATTTTAATAAAGTCTATTTGATTTTATAATTAAGTGTAGCCACGTGAAAATAAATTATTAAGGCACATAGAGAGTTCCAGGTAAAAAACATGTCACTTATCTTGAGAATGTTTCTTCAGTTACATGCCAAAGGAAACAAAATTATATAAATATATTATTCACTAGTGTCAAAGATATCAAAGAGGTACATGATCTCTATAGTAATTACTTGTTCACCAAGTGAGAAATTATTAATTCTTAATTTAACTAAATATTTATAGATGCAAAGAAGGAAAGAATTTTCTTTGAATCAGACAGACCTGGATTTGATTCTAGCCCCTCATTTAATTACACTAGACTTTGAGTAGTTAGTGAATCTCTATTAGACAAACCTTGATTATCTATAAAATTTGAGACACAGTACTAACTCTATGGACTTGTATTGCTCTAGAGTGAGGAATGTGCACAGTGCAAAAATGCCGGTTAATTTTCTTCAATCTGTCACTCAGCAAATACATAGGTGCTAGTCCTACACAGTCTCTCAGGCATTCATAGTTTTACTTTCATTTGGATGCAAATCCAGTCCATCACTTCCTGATCCCCAGCACTGTTTTTCTTCTACCCATCAATTTTGAGGTTGTGTCCATACCTCCTATTGTCTGACATTAGTTCATGACCTCTATTTTCCTTCCCTCACACTGCTCCTGGAGTAAAGACAAGCATTCGGGTTACAATGGTGACACAAATAACCAACAGACACTAGTGAGGCTGAGTTGAGGAGGTTTAAACAGTCCCCATGCCTTTATGCCAAAGAAACCTTTTGGTTTTGTATTGTCTCTTACTGGGGAGATCTCTTTAAAGTTCCACATCATCACGCACACTGGGAATCAAAATAAGTGGTCCTTCAGGAGCTCCTTAACCAGCTCGGTAGATAACATAGAAGCAAATGCATAATTCAGCAAAGAAGGTGCTGAGAGAAATCTGTAAAAAGGTCTAGTAACACAGAGATTCTCCACATGTGGTATTCAATGAAAATATAACTGAAAGCACGTAGCACACATATACATGTATATAAAAACACCCACACAGAGCCATCACAATGTTATTAGTTTCTGCTTTATTTATGGCTAAATCAACTCTTTTATATTATAGAAATGGTTTCACAATGCAAGAAGCTTTCTAGACCCTAAATTTCAGATATAAAATTGAGAATATTTGTTTAAAACTTAATTGCTCACATTTTATTTTGAACAGAACTCAATTTGTTTTTGGGGTAAGAAAATCTCCATTATTATTCGAAGGCATATGATAAACCTTGGAAAAAGAAAGTGATATAATGAAATAGATTCCTTCATTAAAATAGGATAATATACTCCACCTCCATTGGCATTTTTATTCATGATATGTTATCTTCTTAAAAAGATGAATTTTGCTATGAAATATAATTGATTTAAAAGACACAATTCCTACCTATTTCATAAGAACATTCAAGGCTTCAGTTTGATAGAAAAATAACTAAGTTCAGAAAACTTTTGAGAGTGTCTATTTTGGATTTCATGCTACAGTAATTATTCAGGCAATTAAAGTGAATGACATGGTCCTTTTCCTCATAGAATCCTTATTTTAAGCACAAGCAGAGAAAATAGTTGCTCTGATATGGTATGGTAAAAAGCTTCTTTACATTAGCCTGGGTTGGAGGGACCACAGCAGGTTATTGGGCCAAAGGTACAACCTGAAATGAGACTTGATGGTAAATTCTACAATCACTACATTCATGCTCAAGTTTGACCTCACATCTTTATTCATCTTTCTGCTCAGTGATATAGCTTGGATTTACAGATGGGGCATAAACATGTGGAGTATGAAGGAGACCAATTTAAACTCAGCCTATCCACCAGTTTCCTTAACTTGACATTTAAAGGTCACAGAGCATCCATGATATCTCACTTCCTCACCTCCGTGGTTTTTAGTTCTTTTAAGAAGTTGCCAGGAGTTGACACTGTGGCGTGGCTGGTAAAGCCGCTGCCTGCAGTGCTGGCATCCCATATGGGCACCAGTTTGAGTCCTGGCTATTCTATTTCTGGTCCAGCTCTCTGCTATGGCCTGAGAAAGCTGTGGAAGGTGGCCCGAGACCTTGGGCCCCTGCACCCACATGAGAGACCCAGAAGAAGCTCCTGGCTCCTGGCTTCGGATCGGCGCAGCTCTGGCCTTTGCAGCCAACTTGGGAGTGAACCATCGGATGAAAGACCTCTCTCTCTGCCTTTCCTTCTCTCTGTGTAACTCTGACTTTCAAATAAATAAATAAATCCTAAAAAAAAAGAAGTTGCCACTGGCAATTGACTAGAGAGTGAGAAATCTGTTGTACAATTCTTCAAATGCAGAAAATGATAGGATAGGAATGAAAGATTATGGGAACAAAAAAGGTAGTGAAGGAGAAAATAATATATTTCCAATAAAGTTACATAAGAACTTGAATCTAACACCTCTTCTTCTGTAACCAAATTTTTTTCCACTTCAGAAGAGTCACATTTTAATATGGTCTAATTATTGTACTTGTCCATGTAATATTTTTTTCTTTAATCTTGAGAGTAATATGTAGATGTATTATAATTCTGGTGTTAAGTATTTCAAAAAACAATGGTTATGTTGGTCAACCATGTAGAAAGACATTGGGAAGATCTTCTTGTTAGAGCTAAAAAAAAATTATGTGGACTAAGTAATTAAAATATTGTTGAATGTAAACAAATTCCATCTGCATCCATAGCTTAACCATTATTTGTATACTGATGACTATTCCATGCTTTCTGACCATATTCCACACCTACTCTCTATTGTGTCCACAAACTATGAGCTGAATATTGCACACACACTGCAATTTCAACATATGAATTTATCATTTATATTCCCAAATGTGCTAGTCATCTTATATTTCCTAAAATTGTTAATAGATACTACCACTCACCTGAATATGTGAATTGGAGTTTTGGGATTTATCCCAAGTTACCACTTCCTTTTCTACTCTCTTTCCTATGACCTTGCCCACTACCAATCAGGATGATGTACTGTAATTCTATCATAAACATTCTTTTTTTTTGACAGGCAGAGTTAGACAGCGAGAGAGAGAGAGAGAGAGAGAGAGAGAGAGAGAGAGAGAGAGAGAGAGAAAGGTCTTCCTTCCATTGGTTCACTCCCCAAATGGCCACTATGGCTGGCACACTGTGCCAGTCCGAAGCCAGGAGCCAAGTGCTTCTTCCTGGTCTCCAATGCAGGTGCAGGGCCCAAGCACTTGGGCCATCCTCCACTGCCTTCCCGTGCCACAGCAGAGAGCTGGACTAGAAGAGGAGCAACTGGGACAAAATCTGGTGCCCCAACTGGGACTAGAACCCGGGGTACCGGCGCCGCAGGCGGAGAATTAGCCAAGTGAGCCGTGGTGCTGGCTTATCATAAACATTCTTAGGTCGTCTCTCCTTTCTCATTGACTGTCATTAGACCAGGGATACTACAGCAGCTCATACACTTTGTGCCCTATGATGTACATTTGGTGATATCACCCTCGGGCTTGAGGCAGCTAGCTGTCTCTGAGCATCAGGATGAAGTCCAAGTTACCTACTCTGCAAGGTCTGTGAATCTCTTCAAAAACTGGTCCCATTGATTACCCAGCTCTCCTTATCTGCTATAGCTCATCACAGAACAGTATTATGCTCCAGAAATAAGTGAAAGCTCTGTGCCAATTTCTTTTATTTCTAAATAACTCCTGCTAAAATCTCAATGTTCGGTTTAAACCTGATCTCTTCTAGGATCTTTTCCTAGACCCCCTTTTGTTCTCCCTTACCCCACAGTCTTTTTCACTAGGCATTCTAATGATTCATTTTCTGATCTGTTATTACCTATGGGATCCTTAAGGCCATGCATGATGGTTTGTTGATCTCTGTCTCTGTCTCTAGTATTTCCTGTTGGGTTTTACATGGTATAAGTGATCAGTATGTAGTTTTTCAATGTAAAAAGGTATGGATACATGAATGGATAGGTGAATAAATGATTATATAAATAAACTGAACTATGATGAGCTATAGAATGAGCTGAGATAAAAAGAAATTCTGAATGAATGGATTCCAACCTTCACACAGGCCCTTATGACATCTAGAGGCCAATTACTAATGTTTTCTGTCATAGCTCTAATGAGTTACTTAGTCTCTCATCTAATGAGCTTACTTAGTGGTTCAGAAATAAGTGCAAACTCTTAAAAGGCTAGGTGCTAAGTTTGTTGTTTTAGAACCCTATCATTTTCACACTCATTTGGAATAAAAGTGTATGATATGCATTTGCTATGCTATTCTATGCTATGAATGCATACTCCATTTTCAATTTAAAATGCTTGGTTCCCTATTACCTGAAAGACTTAATGGCACCTAACTTTCAGCGGCTCCTGAAGATGCCCATCTTCAAACATGGGAATATTATCACTTCTGAGACTCAAAATTCCTTCTGTAATACCAAGGCAGCACTCCATGATGCCTCATTCCTGAGGCCAGTATATCTTGGACAATGAGAATGAATGGAAGAAAGAAGAGAAAGAAGAGAAAGAAACAGGCAATTCTGATTGGAACAGTTAACTGGGTCACTGTCAGTCAGAAGGCCGGTAATTCTAGCTTCTCTATTGGGCCTGAATCACTACACCGAGTGGTGGAGTGCAGAGAAATGAAAACAGTTTGCATATTCAACAGCTTTTAACCAATTGCAGAATGAAAGAAAATAAAATAAGAAAAAAATTAAAATCACACGCAAATATTGTATAGCAGAAAAACAATTTTCTTCACTTCAACAAACATGTTTTTGAGGTCCAATTATATACAAAATACATTACTACATTAGGTTTTGTGGGAGACCCACTGGTAAATAGGTAATAAATAGTTATGAGCTTCTGTAATTTAACATAGGTAATAGAATTTGCCACTACCATAAATGAAACTGTTATAAAGATTAGTATAGAAAGACAAGGTGCTGAAGGGCTAGGAAAGAGAATGGGGAATTTTGATTTGATGTTGGAAATTGATTTTCAGAGGAATTAGAATCTGACTGTTGGGTAAGCTCCTATAGTGCAAACTTCATCCATGCCCCATTCTGAAAATGTTGATGAACAAAGGTGAGGGCAAAATGTCACCATCGATGCTGTCGATACCAGGCTGAGAGGCTAGTCCTTGTCAAGTGGGCCTGAAGTAGGCAGACTTAGCCCCTCTACTCATCATGGTAGCTCAGGATTGCACACATTTCTCCAAATGGACAGGCTTCGCAATTAAGACTTCGGAACCCAGGAAAGCGCTTGCTGAAAAGGAATTTAAGATAGCTACTGCTCTAAAAGAAGGACTACTCCCCAAAGAATAAAGTGAAGATGAGCTAAGTCTCAGTACTCTTCCAAAACTCACCAATCACAACCTACTCTAACTCTTCAGAAAAAAGACCAAACCACACTAGCTGAGCTCCCTCTCGGGAAGGAGGTGTTAGGAGTGGTGGGGGGCCATTCTCAACATAGGACAGCATCGGGTGGTGAAAGTGGAGAATGACATCTTAGGCAAGGCAACAGCTGAATGTGTGTTTAAAGCAAGCTCTGAGGAGCTGGAAAAGTGTAGTGTCTCCTTTGGTGTTGCACAGACATGTGCTTAGTCCTAAGTCTGTCTTGATCTGAACAAGTCACCTAAATTTTCAGATGTTTGATATCCTCATCTGTAAATTGGGAATAATAATAGCCATTTTACATAACTCAATTAATAGCTATGATAGTATCTATTTCCAGAGTGATTGGACAAGCAACTGTTTTGTATAATCCTCCTTCACAAAGTGATAGTGGAGTTTTGAGTGTTTTTAAGTTTTGTTTACTAATGGTCATTTTATTTGAAAGTGGAGGGACAAAGAGAGAGGGATGGATAAACGCAGATCTTCCATCAGCTGGTTCACTCCCAAAATGCTTGTATCAGTTGGGGCTAGCTCAAGGAAAAAAGCCAGGAGCCTGGACTCAAGGATCTAAGTACTTGAGTTATCACACGCTACCTTGAAGTGTGCACATTAGCATGAAGTTGAATCAGAAGCAGAATAGCAGTTGCCCAAACCAGGCACTTAGATATGGGATGTGGCTGCTAAACATCCTCCCCTTACATTTTATTATATGATTATATTTTCTTCTAATTTATTAGCATAATGAAATCAAATGCTTATGCACTGGATTTTCTGAAAGACAAGTATACCTATTACACATGGTTCAGTCCGCCATATTTCTGTAATGCATCAATGGGAAGAAAGTGATATGAACTGTGAAATAGGAGAGAATAGCACACAGGTAATATGAATAATAAAAGAGATGTGAGTGAAAGGATATGACACAGTATAAATGATGTGGTATGAATACAAATGAAGTCTGCCAAAGGCAATAAGGATGAAAAAACAGTGGATGTAATTACATTTCCAGTTCTATTATTTTCAAAAAGTATCCAACTTTTTTCATGGAACTAAGCTAATGAGCCTGAACACATTTTAAAGTGAACCAGCAAAGGTATCTTCAGTGCTTCAGGCTATAAATGCCTTTAAATGCATGAATGAACAACCACAAGAGCATTGTGACCACACAGCTAAAGATCATCCAGGAATGCACTTGGCCATTTGGAAAGCAGTATCGTGGATGTTTTTATTTTATTATAGCAGTATTAGTGCTCATGGCTGTGGTATCATCTTAAGGTTTTGATTACACATACTGATGAATTATTTTCTTCTTGTATATGTGTGCTAGGATGCTATAAGGCATTCATCACAGATTTTTTTTTTCTTTTTGAAAGAACATGATTAAATGGCAAACTGGAATCTTCAAATGGAAGTGCTTTTAAGCTTCCTGATGAAGATCCTACTCTTACATGAGATCTTTCGCTTAGCACATAAAAGTGGGACTTGTGCCAGTTTAATGGCTGAGTTGAAAATAAGTAATATCTAGGTCAAAGGCTATGGAATAATTAGGAATGTTTATTTGCTGCCCTCTAGATGTGATGTCTGACAAGAAGAGATAAAGAAGATAGGAAAGGGCATACATGTCTGATCATTTTCATCAAAAATATTTTCAGGGGGCCACTGCTGTGGTGTAGCTTGTAAAGCTGCTGCCTGCGGTGCAAGCATAAAGTATGCATGCCAGTTCAAGACCTGGCTGCTCCTCTTTTGATCCAGTTCTCTGCAATGGCCTGGGCAAGGAGCAGAAGATGGCCCAAGTGCTTGGCCCCCTCACCATTGTGGGAGACCCAGAAGATGCACCTCCTCCTGGCTTCAGACTGGTCCAGTTCTGGCTGTTGTGGCCATTTGGGAAGTGAGCCAATGGATGGATGGAAGATCTTTCTCTCTGTCTCTCCCTCTCTTTGTAACTCTATCTCTTAAATAAATAAATAAATAAATAAATCTTTAAAAAATATTTCCAGAAGGGAAAAAAAGGACTTGTCAGATTATAGTTTCACAACCTCTAAAAATGAACAATATGTAGGAGTTTGTTTAAAATGTCCAGTTCTTAGATGTTGAAAAAAATATTTATTATCCAAGTCATTTCTAAGTATACACTTCCAGCAGTGCCACACTGCAGCTGTACTGCTTGCCTTCTAAGACAATATACTGAGATTCACTAAGAAGAAACTTCTGTGGCTAGCTCTGTGGTGTAGTGGATTAAGCCTCCAGCTGTGTCATTAGCATCTCATGAGTGCCAATTCATGTCCCAGCTGCTCCTCTTCTGATCCAGCTCTGTGCCTATGGCCTGGGAAGGCAGTGGAGGATGGCCCAAGTGCTTGGGCCTCTGCACCCACTTGGGAGACCTTGAAGAAGATCCTGGCTGCTGGCTTTGGTTTGGCCCAGCTCTGGCCATTGTGGCCATTTGGTGAGTGAACTAGCAGATGAAAGACCTCTCTCCATCTCTCTTTCTCCCTCTCTCTATAACTGTGCCTCTCAAATAAACAAATAAGTCTTAAAAAAAAAGAAGAAATTTCCCACAACAGGGCAAATTCTACCTGATGTGATATTATCTTGAATGGCTAAAGGTCAATATCTAGGGGAAATAACTATGATATGTTTTAGAGGAATTCTTTGAGATCAAGTAATTTTAGTGTTTTCTATTACCAAGGAATTGCATGCTGACATAGATAAAACTTGTCTTTATATTTATTTCCTGAGTTTTTCTGTGCCCTCTAAATGCAATGGTCATGAGAGAACATTTGCAATTTAGCGTTCACGGGATCAATACATATCTTTTGTAGTTGTGTTACTCTAACAGTTAAGAATGACAAGCATACTTGAATGCTAAATATACATCATTATTTCCATTTTGGTGGAATGTATGGCTTAGAAGAAATAGTCTTTTATTAGACAAAGTGGGCCTTCCAAATCAGACACAATTGGATTTGAGTATGACATTTGATATTTCATAATGGAGTCTCACAAGGAAAATTATGTAACATTCCTGAACTTCAGTTACTTCTCCAGAAAAATGGTTTCAAAATAGACCTACCTCATGATTATGAAAGTTACATGAGATAATTTATGTAAAGTGCTAGCATAGTATTTGACATGCAGCAAGCCTTAAATATGTACTTGGTGTTTTTACCTTTGAAGGAGAGAAGGGAAGTGATCTTTGAACTTAATCAAACTTATCATTAAACTTCAAAAGGATAATAGTTCCATTTCATGTCAGATGATTGTGTAATTTTAGTAGAATCTTTGGAAAAAGTGACATTGTATCTCCTTGCTTGTGATTTTCCCTGAAAATATTTTTCCTTCTAAGCATCCAAGTTGCAGTTCAACACTATCCTCTTTTCATTATTTCTGGATTGGCACAGGAGCTGATTTAGCATTTAATTTATGTCTCATGTGTGTACAATATGTAGTGTAGATGATTGCTATATATAGTATTTTTATAAATTGTTCATTGTAGAGCCAGATACGAAGTCAGCAATTCTCACTCAAATGCAGCTGCATCCAAATGACACTGGGGACTGAAGTATTTCATTTTCCTCTGTGGATACCAAAAGCTGCAAGTGTGAAGGGCAGCTGGCAGAAGGCAGTCTTCTCTGAGGAACAGATGCTTTTTCCTGACAGTAGTGCAGTAGTAAACCTTGTGTTTGATTCTGTCATTCTGGATAGATGTGTTTTTTTATGGGTTCACAGAGGAGCACTTATGTTTTGTGATTCACTTCAAGGTTTGGGATAACACTTAGCAAATACCCATTCAATACAGTTTTGTTAACCAATAGTAAAATACAATAAACAGATGCTTGGATTAGCCATGAGAAGTAGTGTTCCCTGTCATTCAACCTTGTGAGTACAAATCAGATTAGAGGGTACACATTATAGAATGAAGATTTGGTGTATGAAGAATGAAGAATTCATTGGTCTTAGGACCACAAAAATGCCACATGATATGAAATTTACTGGAGTCAGTATTGTGGCATAGCAGGTTAAGCCCCCACCTGCAATCCTAGCATACCATATCTGACACCTCACTGTTCTACCTCCAATCCACTTTAAGCTAATGCACTTGTGAAAGCAGTGGGAGACGGTCCAAGAACTTGGTCTCCTGACACCCATGTGGGAGATTTGGATGTAGTTCCAGAACTCTGGGTTCAGCCCAGTCCAGCCCCAGCCGTTGCTGCCATCTGGGGAGTGAACCAGTGCATGGAAGATCTCTTTCTCTGTGTCTTTCCCTTTCTCTCTGTTACTCTGCCTTTCAAATAAACAAAATAAATCTTTTTTTAAAAAGAAACTTAACAGGTTGAAGGAGCTCCATATAATACATGCAAAATTATGAGTTGGTGAGAAAGATGTTTTCATGGACAGAAGATTTATAACTTACCATATTTTTTTAAAAAATCTATAATTCATAAATTAAATATCATATTGAACAAAATTCTAAATTCAGGTAACAGTCTTTTAACACAAGAAACTTATTAAATATTTAATCACATGTTGCCTGGAAATGTTTTTAAGTGTATATTTTAAAATTTACCATTAAGTCATGGTAACCAAAAACCTAAGAAGTTGTCTTAAACACCCCTCTCTTATGAAATCTGGCATCGGGAGTCATCAATTATACTGACTACATATGGTTCAAACCCATCCACTTTCCCCCAGCTCTACTAGCCTAGTCTAATTCATGCTCTCATCTTTTATCAGAACAACTGCAATACATTCATAATTCTCTATTGTCATCCAGTCTTGTCCTCTGCCAATTCACTCTCCATAGGGCAGCTAGGGGACCTTTTGAAAATGCAAATCTGATTCTATTCTTCCCTCAGTGAAACAATTCAGCCATTTCCCATTTTTTTCCCCCTTGGAGTAAAACAAAGTACTGAATGTGACCCTGTGTGGTCTGGCCTTTGGGTGCCCCTACAGCTCCTTTATGCTCCATTCTCTTTGCTCTCTTTACTGCAGCCAGAAAAATCTTTTTTAAGTCCTTCACATGTGTCATGCCCTCTTCTGCTAAAGGATCTCAGCGTATATTATTACCTCTGCTTGTCTTGAATATCAATTTTTATTTTTATCAGGTTAACTCTATTGATGCTTTATACACAGTATATTACATTAGTAAAACCTTTCATGACCTTTAGGATTAGGTCAATTCTACTATTATTATGGCCTAATTATGACCTGATAATAGAATTACTATTATCGACCTAACATAATTATTATTATTAGGTCAATTTTCTACTACTATTGCAGTCCTGGACCCAAAATTTTCTATTTCAGTGCACTTATTACTAGTGCTTTTATTTACTTTGTGGTTATTTGATGAAAGCAGATACCCTTTGGGGTTTTTTGGAGAGAGAAAGGGGGTGGGTGGAGAGAGTGAGCCCACTGGTTCATGAACCAAATGTTCACAATAACCAGGGGTTTGGGTCAGGATGAAATCAGGGGCCAGGAACTCCATCCTGGTCTCCACATGGGTAGCAGGGCCTCAAGCACTTGGGTCATCCTCCACTGCTTTGCAAGGTGCATTAGCAGGGAGATGGACTGGAAGTGAAACAGCTGAGAGTTGAAGCAGCTAGTGATGTAGGTGGCAGCTTAGCTTACTGTGCCACAGGTATTCTTTTTGTCAATTTCCAGGTTTAGCATTGTATCTGGTACAGAGTAGACATCAACAAGTCTCTGCTGTGTGGATTAACAAATAGTTTCCTTTTTGAACAGTTAGATTTTTAGAAGTAGAAATTATTGAGGTATGGTAGACTGAGCCATCTTGCTATGTATGAAAGTAAGTTTTTGCCAAAATTAAAGAAAAAAAAGGAAGGAAGGAAAAGGGGGGGGTTGATGAAGGGAGATGGGGAGGGAGCAAAGTATGGTTATCTTCTTAGATCTATGCCTTTGAAATACATGAAATCTAAATCTGTTCTCTTTATATTAATGAAAAGCTAAAAAAATAAATTTTAATTCTTGGTGGATGTTTGTAACCAGTAAAAAAGGTTGTAACCCCTCTGACCAATAGAATAATCAAGATCTGTACAGCAGATTCCTACAGCAAATATATATATAGAGAGTGAGACAGAGAAGAAGAGGGATACTCTCCTTCTGCAAACTACAATATTTTCTCACCTTGTGATAGGATTGGACATAGGAAGGATGGGGTACCTGGTCAGATATAGATATAGATATAGATATAGATATATAGATATAGATATAGATCTAGAATTACCTTAAAATGCCTTATCCCCAGTCTGTGATCACAAAGAGGCCATGCCAAACCATGCCCAGAGAGTAGTTTATAGTTTGAAATAAAAGGCTGGGCAAAGGACACATAATATCAGATCTACTCTTGTTGACTCCTTGTAATTCTCTTGTTTTTCACATTTTGGTTTATTACTCTCACCAATGAAAAATGGAATGAACTAAACTGTAAGTTCAGACAGTAACACAATAACAAATGTATGTCATAAATCCAAGATTTATGAACACTGACCATATGCTGGCTTAGCTCCTAAAAACTTCATGTGCATTACCTCCTCAAACCTTCCAGCAAACGAAATATATCTGTTTTAGTCAATCTTGGATGCTATAACAAAATACCATAAATGTGGTGTCTTGAATAACAAGCATTTATTTTTCACAGATCTGGAGTCTAGAAAAGTCCAGAATCAAGGGTCTGATGGATTTGATAACTGTTTCTGGCCCATTATCTGTTTGCAGACAGGTGTCTTTTTGTGTCCTCATGTTGTCTTTCTTTGGTTTGTGCACATGGAAAGAAGAGAAAGAGAGATATCTTGTCTTATATTTATAAGTACACTATTTCCATCACTGGATCCCTTCCTCATGATATAATCTAACTCTAATATCACCCAAATATTGTCATTTTGGAGTTGAGGAAGTCAACACATGAATTCAGGGGAGAAGCAAACATTCATCCCCAGAACAAGACACATTTTAAGGAAAGCGATGTTAAAAACAGTGAAGGACCTGGCCCCAGTCAGATGATAAGCAACAGGGCCTTATGTTAAGGCAGGAGAATTTACTGTCTATTGAGCCCACAATCTTATGGGCTGTCACTACAGGTCCTCTCAACATGGAACTGCAAGCCCAAGACAAGTACCATTGCATATTTTTCTGCCAAAGACAATCAAAACTGCTTCTGTCAGAAAGAGCAGCCCAGTATATAAGGGAAACCAAACATTTTGAAAGCTATTTTTTCATCTCAGAGATTTTTCTGAAATATTTCATGGACCTATGAGAAAAGGTGAATGAGTAAGGGCTGGCACTGTGGCATAGAGGGTAAAGACTGCCGCCTGCAGTGCAGGCATTCCATATGGGTGCAGGTTCAAGTCCCAGCTGCTCCTCTTCTGATCCAACTCTATGCTATGGCCTGGGAAAGCAGTGTAAAATGGCTTAAGTGCTTGCACCCTTGTACCCATGTGGGAGACCCAGAAGAGGCTCCTGGCTCCTGGCTTCTGATTAGCATAGCTCTGGCTGTTGTGGCCATTTGGGGAGTGAACCAGTGGATGAGAGATCTCTCTCTCTCTTCCTCTCCTTCTCTCTCTGTGTAACCGTTTCAAATAAATAAATAAATAAATCTTTAAAAAAAGGTGAATGAGTGATCCTGCTTGACCTTTTCAGCCTCCTTCTATGCTTTCCTTTTGTTTCCTCCTTAAATAAAACATGGTCCTAGTCTATTTGCAAAATGCCGTTCTCAATGCCAGAGATACAAAAGTGAACTAAAGAGACATAGCTTCTCATTGTCATGGAGCATTGGTTTTCCTTTTTGTCTCAATGTTATTTTTTAATGCTTTCTCCTATCTATCCTTTCCCAATGTACTTGTTAAAGGATATCCATTTTTCTTCTTTTTAAAAGACTTATTCATTTAATTGAAAGGCAGAATTACAGAGGCAGAGGCACACACACACACACAGAAAGAGAGAGAGAGAGAGAGAGAGAGAGAGAGAGAGAGAGAGGACTTCTATCCACTTGTTTATTCCCCAGTTGGCCACAATGGCTGGAGCTGTGCCGATCCCAAGCCAGGAGTCAGAAGCCAGGAGCCAGGAGCCAGAAGCTTCTTCTGGGTCTCCCATGTGTTTTCAGGGGTCCAAGGACTTGGGCCATCCTCCACTGATTTTCCAGGCCATAGCAGAAAGCTGGATCAGAGGTTGAGCAGCCGGGACTCAAACAGGAGTCCATATGGGATGCTGGCACCACAGGCAGTGGCTTAACCCATATGCCACAGTGCAGGCCCCAGGAAATCCATTTTCCATACCTTAGTAAGGCTTGTCTACCCTGGCTCTATGTAAGGCATACATAATCACACTTTGCTTGGATAAACTTCCTTCTGTTTTTATTTTCTTATTATTTTGTGATTTTCTTTTCAACATTTGTTTTATTACTCCCCATTTCTAGCATAAACAAATTTATTATAAAATATGATTTCATATCAAATGTCCAAAAAACTCTAACCTTACTATATACATTTATATACTTTAGGTGAGAAAAATAACACAATCAGCACCAGCACCTCAACCAAGTACAATATATGGGGCCCACCTTCCACCTCTACCTGCATGGGTGTTGGATGAGGCCATCCAAGTGTTGAAAAGAAAATCACACCTCAAATGCCCATAACAGCCTGTGCTGGGCCAGTGCTAAGTCATAAGCCCAGACTTCAATTTAAGTCTCTCACAAGAGTGGACGTGACCCAAGTAATTTAGCTTTTAACTGTGGCCTTTCAGATTGTGCATTGACAGGAAGTGGGAATTGGAAGGGACTTTGGGATGCAAATCCAGCTATCTCATATGGGATGTTGCGCATTCCAAGCTGTGTCTTAACCATTGCAAATGCCTGCCTGGGGTGTATTAATAGATATGGGATAATAGGAATAACCTAGATGTATGGTCACCTTATTTTTAAAACTGCTTCCTAAGGTGATTTTCTCCACATCTGAATAACTAAATTCTCAGAAAGGATACAGAATCTGATCTGTCTTTAAGAAAATTCTTTTATTTTGCAAGTCAGAGTATACAAGTTTTTGAATCAATGATGCCTGCTTACAATTTCACAACATCTATACTTTTGTCTGTAGCTCAGTATAAATGTAGAATTGATATTTGTGAATGGAACTGTGTCTCATTAAAGGAAATAGCATTTACTTAATGGTGACAAATTGGTGTTGTTTGGAAGAAGCCCATAAGTCAGTGATCTTGTACCAAGGTTTATTGCTGACTAACATGGTTTACAGATTGTAGCGCTTAAAGATCAATGAAGCAGAACATTCTCTCTCTCTTATTATGGCTGGATGTGGCTCAAGGAAGGATTTTTCTTCTCTCTACATATTGCCTTTCTCAAGCCTCCATGGCAACATGAGTTGATAATCAGATTGATGCTGGTTTAATGATTAGGAATGTGGTCTCAGGTTTGAATACATGGGATTCACCATTAGCTGTGTGAACACGGACACATTATGTAACCATGTCTTGGTTTCCAGTTTTATAAAATATTAATAGTACCTATCTCATATTGTTATTTTGTGGATTCAGTTAATATCTAGAAACACTTAGGCCTGTGACTGAGGTTTGGTAGTTTCTATGTAAGTGTTTGATAGTTTGGTAAATGTACAGTGTCACTGTGAAAGTAAAGGCATTTTTCTCCTCCTTGCACATGAGGGCAGATAGAGATCATCTCTCCATCCACGACTATGCTAATTCTCTCATACAAGGTATTTGCCCATTTTTCTCTGCATCTGGCAGAGCGTGGTGGTCATTACCTCAACTTTCTGTGTCCTGGGGCCTCCAGTGTGTGGTGCAATCCTAAGATTTTAATTAAGACTAAGGACAATGGCAGAGTTTTAGGTCTCAAGCGTTCCATGTAAATGTTCCTAAAGATACTTTGGAAAAGGAGGACATTTGGCAGTACTGCGTTTGAGTATTGCTTGTGCCCATAATCAACCTCACATCATAAATCTGCACTCCTTTATTGAGAAAAGATAGAAGATATAACCTCCAGACTTAGAATAATCCTGTTATTTTTACTATGATGCATTAATGACTTTCCAAATTTTAGTCTTTCATCACCTCCATGGCTTTTGCCTTATTTGAGGACCATTTGCACGACTATTTACTTCAAAGTATTCCTCATAATTATTCTATATTTTAGAACTCAGTAGGTTTGCAGAGAAAGAAAACTGTCTGAGATGATTACAAATGTAACAGCATAATTGTCTTCCAGCTTACCATAAGCAGAATACAGCTTAAAAATGGGTATAATAACAAGAAAATAATTGTTAAACCTTGGTAGATAGTTTTGCCTGCCAACATTTTGAGCCCCAAGCTTGATCACCCTTTTGTTGCAAAAGCAGCTTAGCAGGTGTTTTTAAGTAGAGGACATTGACACCCCAGGCATACTGTCTTCTTGATTTGATCTAAAAGATTGAATAAGAAAAGGCTTATTTGTTATCATGAGATTTGGTGGTATTTAGTTCCTTTTGGTTTCCCCAGTATCTTGTAGACCTCTCACATTTTGAGAAAAGTATGGAGGAGTGAGAAGGCAAAGAAACATAGTAGAAAGACAAAAGCCTTTGAGATGTGAGTATACTGTTTGAATTGTGTCTCGGCCACTTAACACAATCTGTGACTCTACAAACCATTTTACTTTTCCAGGCTTGTTTTCTTCTGTAAATGTTTAAAACCATCACCATTCACAATCTCATACACTGAAAATGTCCAAGGGCCAGGGCTGTGGCAACAGTGGGTGGGGCCACCGCCTGCATTGCTGGCGTCCCATGTGGGCGCCGGTTCGAGTCCCAACTGCTCCACTTCCAATCTAGCTCTCTGCTGTGGCCTGGGAAAGCAGTGGAAGATGGCCCAGGTCCTTGGGCCCCTACACCCGTGTGGAAGACCTGGAGAAAGCTCCAGGCTCCTGGCTTCAGATCAGCTCAGCTCTGGCCATTGTGGTAATTTGGGGAGTGAACCAGTGGATGGAAGACCTCTCTCTCTCTCTGCCTCTGCCTCTCTGCTACTCTGCCTTTCAAATAATAAATAAATGCTTAAAAAAAGAAACAAAAAAGAGAAAATGTCCAGGGTAGAGTGAGTAATTTACATTATCTAAAGTTACGTTAAGAGAGCGGCAAGATGGCGGAATAGGAAGGGAGCACACTGATAGTCCAGGAAAAGACAGTTTAATAAAAGTGGAGATACTGCAGATTCAAGGAAGAGTAGGGGAAGAAACATCAGAGGAAACTCTTCCGGAACTAGTGATTCACAGTGGACCTGCGTGGAGTTCGGGACACAAGTGGCAGACTCAACACACCAGCGCTGGAACGTGAGGTGAGCCGAACCTCAATAGCCCAAGACACCAGTGGGAAGGCGGAAAGAGAAGAATAGAGGGAACGAGGCTTGAAACTCCATGGGGAAAAGTTCACCAGGCTAACTAGAAGAGAGAGAGAGAGAGAGAGAAAAGTGACCGATACAGACACGAGTTTCTCCCTCTCCGCTCACCTCTCAAAGGCAAGCAAGACAAAGACCAGGCGCCATTTTGGACATACGTCATAAGCAGGGTGACCTCAGGTCTGCACTGGCCCTGACCTAGCAGAAAAACCTGACTCAGGGTGGGGTGAAATAACAGGAGATTAGGAACTAACTTGGCAACCCAGTGGGAGACTGCAGGAGAATTGGGGCCCACACTGAGGGCAGCAGAGATTCCCTGTGTGGTCCTTGGGAAAGAGCTTCAGATCTCAGGCTCCTGTGGGTATATCATTCGACTGCTAACTACCTCCAATTCCACTCAGCTGTGTGGAATTATGTCCCTTTTGAATCAAGAAAGAAAGAAAGAAAGAAAGAAAGAAAGAAAGAAAGAAAGAAAAAAAAGAAAGAAAGAAAGAAAGAAAGAAAGAAAGAGAGAAAGAGAAAGAAGAGAGAGAGAGAGATCTACCACGCCTAACCTGGGAGTGTCACCTTTGGCACACCCTCAATCCTGAGGAACCAAACAGAGCTCTCAGGCCACACTCATGTCAAGCCTCTAAGGCTGCATCAAAAGCAGACAGTTCACTTAATCTAGAGCCATAGTATAACAAGAAAAAACACCACAGTGAAGAAATCAAATATTTCCAACATGCCAAACAACAAACGCAAAAACTGAGGTAACAAGAACAAGGAAGACACTATGACGCCCCCAAAAGAAAAAGACACCTCAATTCAAGATTATGAAGATGAGGAGATTGAAGAAATGCAAGAAGCGGATCTCAAAAAATTAATAAGAGCATTAAGAAGTTCTCAAAAACAAATTCTTGAACTACAGAAATCCTTAATGGACAAGATAGAAAATCTCTCTCGGGAAAATGAAATATTAAGGAGGAATCAAAATGAAATGAAACAACTAGTAGAACAAGAAACTGTGATAGTGACAAGAAATCACAATGAAATGAAGAATTCAATAGATCAAATGACAAACACATTAGAGAGCCTTAAAAACAGAATGGGCAAAGCAGAAGAGAGAATGTCAGACTTAGAAGACAGAGAACAGGAAAGGAAACAGTCAAACCAAAAAAAAGAAGAGGAAATTAGAAATCTAAAAAAATATTGTTGGGAATCTACAGGATACTATTAAAAAAACCTAACATTCGGGTTCTAGGAGTTCCTGAAGGCATGGAGAGGAAGAAAGGATTAGAAGGCCTTTTTAGTGAGATACTAGCAGAAAATTTCCCAGGTTTGGAGAAGGACAGAGACATCTTAGTACAGGAAGCTTATAGAACCCCTAATAAACATGACAAAAGAGATCCTCACCACGACATGTTGTAATCAAACTCACCACAGTGAAACATAAAGAAAAGATTCTAAAATGTGCAAGAGAGAAACGTCAGATTACTCTCAGAGGATCTCCAATTAGACTCACAGCCGACTTCTCATCAGAAACCCTACAAGCTAGAAGGGAATGGCGAGACATAGCCCAGGTACTAAGAGAGAAAAACTGGCAGCCCAGAATATTATATCCTGCAAAGCTCCCATTTGTGAATGAAGGTGAAATAAAGACTTTTCATAGCAAACAGAAATTGAAAGAATTTGTTTCCACTCATCCTGCCCTGCAAAAGAAGCTTAAAGATGTGTTACACACAGAAACACAGAAACATGGTCATCAATATGAAAGAAGGTAAAGGAAGGAAACCTCACAGCAAAAGATCACAGGAAGCTCAATTTCATTTTGACATAGAATTAAAATCTGATGTTCTGTTAAAGCAATGTGTTAAAGTAATCTATTATGTTCTCTTGATGTCTGTTAAATTCTAATTGTTCAAAAACAGCTGAATTTTTATTAAGAGCTATGGGTTATTTAAATATGTGCTTCTTTTCAAAGATTTGAATAATCACCTGGTAACAATGATCAAATTGGGTCTATGTTATGTCATGATTTTAAAGAATCTTATTTCAACCAGATATTTTGGATTTTGAGCTTTCTTGGCATTCTTGACAGGCATTCAAAAAATCAAAGTTTCAAACAATCTGGACTTTAAAATTTCCAGTAAATCTTGGACTTTGGTTTTTCCAGTTTGGGCCCAACTGAAAAAATCGAAGTACCTATGTCTCTCATCATATAGAGATACCAGCTAATCAGGCTATTTGGATTCTATAAGAAGTACTGGCAAGATGTGATGTGGTACCAGACTTTAAGTTTCTATAATGGAAAATGCTATTAATACAAATGTTTGAGAATTAAAAGTCTAATGATCTTGTGTTACTAGACATGACAGTTATCTTAATGAGAAAGCCTCAGAGGCCTAAAGGGTTAAATACTTGTAAAATCCTACAGGTGCTTTCAAAAATACTGTGAAGTAAGCAAGTGCCTCTTGTTGGTTGATGAGTTTATAATTTTAAACATGGCAACTCAAAGTCTTTTGTCATCCACAGTTATATATAATCTGCTGCTCATAAAACTAAAGCATTGTTGGTTCTGTGTTTAGCTGTCCTCCTATAGGTTCCTATGGACTTTTCCCAGCCACTTCTATTGTATTCAGTACTTTGGGATGGCTCTGTAAACAGATGAAGCCAATAATGTATTAACAGTACCAACTGAGAGAAAGTATGGTTAACTGAGGTTACTAAAAACAAAAAGCAATTCAAATCAATTGGCAATCTACAAAAAGAGTTAAAGATTTTAAAAGCTATTATTAAAATTGCTATATTGGTCTATTATGTTATGTTATATGTGTGTACATATTGTATGTCCACTTGGGAAAATTTTATTAAGAGTTTTATTTTAATTGGCTTATAGATAAGATTGTCCATAAATTTAAGCTGCTAAAATTAATCAAAGAAACATTTTAATTTGCGTGACCTGAATCTCTGCATCATATGTTATACTGTAGGTAGAAAGAAACTAAAAACATTTTAGATGGTTGTGCTTAAGTTTACTGGCTAAACAAACTACACCATGTTAGATATTTAAGAGGTGTTTCCAAATACATGATTCTTAAAATTTATAGAAGGCACTGGACCTTCTGGTAAATGTTTTCTTAAGTTGTCATCTAATGGTTGAAACTGGTTGCTAAGTATTCATGTAATATTGCTATTGTCAGCAAGCAATCTAGGACTTGCTCCCTCATTTCTCTATTTTAAGCCCAACTTGTTCTTTCATTTCTCTATTCTCTTCAAGGTAGGAAACTAATTCTATTATGAAGGAATCTGTAGGACGCACAATTTAATTTTTAGACCTTATAAAAGAGATGGCTAACATTTTTCTGTAATAGCATAGCCAAAATAAGAGCTTAAATTATAATCTCATAGCTAGATTTACTTCGTCATCAGCGAAGTCAACAGTAAGCAGAAATAAAACCTCCCTTTCAGATCAAAGGGAAAGAAAGTTTTTAATGGAGAATATAATTTTCCTCATGGGCATTGTCTACCTTAGAAAAATTACTACAGAACATGCCTGTGACTATAGACTTGTAGTTCAGGCCACCGAAGTTTAGAGATGGGACATGGGCACTCCCTTGACTTGCATCCTCTGGTCTGCTTTAACAAAAACCAGGAGGAAAAGAAAGCTAGGCATCAGAAGCAATGGGTGGCAGGCCTATTAATGGCTGATCTGTACAGTGATCTGCCCTCAAGGAGACCCAACAGGCCAGTCCACTGCAGTGGCTTTCAATGTGGTAAGCCTGGGCTTCAGCAGATGTCAACTTGTGAAGAGCCCTGGCAGCTCTGCCAAGAGTTGGATCACTGGAAATGGACCTGCCCTGGAGTCGAAGGATGCCCAGGTCAGAGCCACAGATCTTATTGGCTCTAAGCTGAAAAGCCCTTCACTCAGCCCAGCTTCCAAAGTGACCACTGCAGCTGAGGGGACGGCCAAGTAGGGTCAGCAACATTGCAGGCAGAACTGTAAATTTCTTGTTAGAGATGCCCCCTGCCTTTACCTGGCCAGCTCTCCTCCCAGCCCAGCCAAGTAATGAAAGTCAACAGAGTGCTTTCCCCTAGGAGGTTCACACCTCCCTTAGGATGTACCCCATGTGAAGAGATATGTCTGGGCCTCTTAACTTACAATGCCTAAAGCCCAACAGATTATAATAAAGCCCCTTCTGTCAGGTTCTATTTGCCTCTCAATCAGAAAACTTAATTGTAGCTTAGACAGCACCTTTCTTAGCTCCTCTAATAATGACTCTGTCCTTTGTTCTAGACCCTGTCTAGCACACTTGGGCCTCATTCCTTCGTAATCATAATGTCTACTCTACCTCCAATGGCTCTACTCCCAACCTGTGTGTACTAATGGTCCTCTTCCCCACTTAATGCTGTATAATTGTTCAGACCTGATTAATGTCACTCTTAGGATCATTGGTTACTATCCTCACCCTGTCTTTTATGACCTTGTCTAAATATGATCAGAGTTGGCGAACTTGGAAGGCTTCCATAGCCTTGGCAATTCATGACGAGAGCCTAGAGGGTTACTGGCGCCATAAACTAGAGTGTCATTTTGTTGGGTCAACAACAGGAGTCACTGTGCACTTGCTCCTCATGTGGGATCTCTGTCCTTAATGTGCTGTACATTTTGATTTAATGCTATAACTAGTACTCAAACAGTATGTTTCACTTTGTGTTTCTATGGGTGCAAACTGTTGAAATCTTTACTTAATATATACTAAATTGATCTTCTGTAAATAAAGAGAATTGAACATGAATCTTGATGTGAATGGAAGGGGAGAGATAGTGGGAGAGGGGAGGGTTGTGGGTGGGAGGGAAGTTATGGGAGGGGGAAGCCATTGTAATCCATAAGCTGTACATTGGAAATTTATATTCATTAAATAAAAGTTAAAAAATATATCAAAAAAGGTCTAATGAGGAAAGCAAATAGAAACTACACTGCAATCATGTCCAGTTGGCAGAATTTTTTTCTTGTTTTCACATTTTCATGAAGTATTCCCTACAGTTGATGGCTCTTGTACGTGATTAAAACGACAAGAACTATGTTCAGAACATGTCCAGTGTGCTGAGGTCAGCAGGGAATAGACTTCAGTGAAGGGTTCCGGAAGGTGAGGATGCTTTCTGATCTGAAAGCAGCAGTGAGTAGACACAGAAGGAGGAGAGTGGTATGGGAGGGAAGAGCAAGAGCAACGATACAGTTCCATAAACAGCGCATTCAGAAGTCAGGGAGCATTCTGTGCAACAATAGCACAGAAAAAGGAGAAGCTGGGGACGGACTCTGAAGCTAAAAGTTTAGTTAGAAGTAAGTTCATGTAGAGCCAGGCTAAGTGGTCAAAACTTTATCCAGAGAACAGTAAGAAATCCTTAAAGCAAGGATCTGACATGACTGGGTTTGCAATGTTGAGAGATTACACTGGATCGCTAGCTAGAAAAACAGTAGGCTGTGACAATGAGGAACAGAATGAAGAGGGACTTCTTGGATACAGGATCCGCACTCGCCTGTCTGGAGTGAAGTAACCAAGGTGATGCTCTGGTGAGAAGGCCACCCCAGCGTTGTCCTGAGCAGTCACAACAGGAACCAGCGTGCTCTGAATCTGCAGCAATGGGCGGCTGGGCTATTTGCCTGAATTCACCCTGAGTCAACAGAAGCTGGATTTCCATTACCATTTCCGGGCAAGCCTGCGCTCCTGGCATCATCCCCACATGCCCTGGGGGAAATTTTGTTGGGTTTTGAATGTGTGAATGCCCCATTCTATCTGAATGTCTGAAAATCTCTCTTCACAAACATGCACTGAACAAGCAGAATCTGTTCTCAATAGGAAACAACTGTGCCATTGGAGTTGGCACAACAACGCTGGAAAGAAAGCAAGTAACAGCTCTGCTGCCTACCAAGCTGCCTCTTCCAGCTTCCTGTTAAAGGATCCTTTGGTTCTCTCTCTATAAACCAGAGAGAAAATGCTGGGTATTTGCATTCACAGCTCCCATTCTTTCAAATTAAACTGCCCCAGGAGCTGAATTACCTTAGCTAATGTTTCTCAGTATTGTGCCACTCTGCAGTCTAAGAGGTTTCGAATAAGATTCCCTAAAGACAGGCTTTGTTCCTTCATCTGTTCAGAAATAAGGCGCTTGCAAAGTTGCAAGTGTGTTCACCACAGAAAGTGTTGCTTTGTTTGGTTTCATAAAAGTAGAGGGTGGGAAGAACATACTGGCAAGAAAGCAAAAAAAAAGAAGGTCTAGAAAAGTTTTCAGTACATCTCTAGGAAAGTTTTATTGAGGCTTTGTATATTTAGGGCCTGACAGGAAACCTTTGCTGAGCAGCACACACAATAGGAGACCCTGCTGCCTGGCCCTGACTTGCTAGAGAGCCCAGCAGGCAGTAATAATAAGACATGGATCTCAACAGACTGGAGATTCGGCTGTGGTTTTATCACTGCTTGTGGAATGTTAAAAAATCACTTAAGTTCCCTAGAACTCAGTTTCTCCACCCTCACAGAATAAATGTGGAAGGAAACAGAAATGATGTTATAAATTGTTTCATAAAATTTGGCACTAAGAGAAATATGGAGGAATTGGTCTTTCCTGGTTCCTAGTTTAATTGGTTCATTTAAAAAATGCCACTGAAATCTATTTAGAATAGGTGATAGGAAGGTTTGTGGAGTGTGTGTGTGTGTGTGCATGTGTGTCTAGGGGTGATTCTACCTGATAATATTCTAGGTAGAAGGAACAGGATATGTAAGGTCTCCGTAAAAAGGAGGCTCACAAAAAATTGGGGATTTGGGATGGTCTCAGTGGCAGGAACACTGAAAAAATGAGGTAGAAAAATGAGGGCAGTAAGGGTGAATTGGAACCAGGAATGCTGATCATTTAGTGCTTTATAAACCCAGGGTATTTGTCTTAGTCTCTGGAGGGAACAGATGGGGCATGCAGATTAGGATAATTAGGGAAATTCAGGGAAGATGGATAAAGGGACTGTTCATAAAAGTGTAGGCAGGGTGCAGAAAAATCATTCAAGACAGTGCAGTACCGAGATTATTAGGAAGAGTGGGGCCTAGTTACCAACCCTAAGGTAAGGAATGAAGGGTGCAACAGTGACCTTACAGAACCCAGAGATAGCTGTGATTGAAGAGGATTGCTGACAGGAGACCTTGGAAAGGGATACAGACCATTCCTTATAACTTCACAGAAAAAGAGCCTAACAAAGCAATAACTAACCAGATCCCATTCCCCCTGCCTCTGTCCAATTTCTTGCTGATGCCCCCCGTGACTGATTTCTACTGTAGCCAGAGGCAGCAGAGCCCACTGCTGCAGCATCTGTGTGTGTCAGCTTCCAGGGCACTGGGCAAAGCAGAGGGGTGACAGAGTGGGTTTGGGTGGTAGGTGCGAGGAATGTGTCTATGCTAAGAAGGCAGTGGGAGGCTTCTGGCTCCAGCAGGCTTCACCTTTCAGTGCCAAAGCTGCCATGCTGACATGCACACCTTCTGTTCATTGGCTTTTATCTCTGATCCTTTGGGTTCCCAACATGTTAACTAAATGACCGTGTGCAAGTTATTTAATCTCTGTTCCTCAGTTTCCTCATCTACAAAATGGGAATAATAACTGTAACTTTCAATTAGGACTATTGGAAGGATTAAATGCAATAGTAAATTGGAAGCATTTAGAACTATGTATGGAAAATGATAGAACCAAAAAATACACATATTCTCCTGATTCATATTATTAATTTTTCAAAGAATAAAGAATTGAACTTTAACAACTTTCTAAAATCACATAACTTAGTCAAAGTCAGAATTCAGGTTTGGGGCAGAGAGACAGAGACAGAGAAAAAGAAAGATTGATTCTACCATAGTGTAGCAATTCTAATAATGGTTATCTACAATTTTCTTTTTTTATATTTGATGATGTAATTTTATTTTTCCCCAGAGGCCTTTCATTTAAGGTATACAAACTTCATGCATTTCATAAATACAACTTTAGGAACATAGTGATTCTTCTCACCCTGCCTGCCCTCCTACCCACACTCTCACCCTTCTTCCTCCTCCCTCTCCTACTGCTCACCTAGATTGTGAATTCTTTAAGGCAAAGAGTATTTCTTATTCATTATGCATCTTGAGAACCCATCATGGCACACAATTTTTGCTCAATAAGTGTTTGATGAATGAGTTTATAAAGCACAGTGACAGAAGTAATTACTGGAGGACAGAGGAGCACTTCCCTTGCAAGCCTAACATCCTTCTCTCTGGTTGTGAATACATAATTCTGTGAATAACAAGAGGGGACTTGGCTTCCTCAACAAGACCCTGAGATTCAGTAATAAATTGTGAACACTTGACATATTGTATGGCTGCCCTGAAGTCTGTTACTTTGATCTCAGTAGTTAGGTCATTATTTCTAAAGCCCCTCCTCCAATCCCCTGTATATATTGGAAGTAGGGAAGCTCTATTGATCGTACAAAATCACTGCAGCCAGCATTCTCTGCAGTCTAAGATTTTGTTGTTGTTTGGTGGTGGAATGACGTGTTATTCAATCACTTTTAATGGTCCCATTGGAGTTTTATTCCTTCCATCTAGCATCCAAAGCATTAGAACAGCCTGGGGCTTCTTGGGGGAAATTGAGGCTGTAATTATATAACAGGAGTTATACTCTTAATGTTTTACTTGCATAGAAGTAAGTAAGATAGGAGTCTTAGGAGGTAACAGAAGTAAGTTAGTTGCATTAGGGGTAGAACAGTCCTGGAATGACTATTGTTGATGGTTGGATGCCAAAGATTCCCTAAAGAAAAAATAGATCAGAATCAGAAGATGTGAGATATATCATTGCTACTTGTGAAATGAGAATAACAACTTGTCTTGTCACTATTTCAGGAATGTTATTAGAATCAGATGCAATTTTATCTATGAATGTACTGTGAATGATGTAAAGACGAATGTAAAACAACATTATTATATTTGACAATTGTACATTGATATATTTGATATATTTGACAATTATACACTGTTTTATTTAGTGACCTTTTCATTGAGATTCAATTCAATTTGGTCAGTCATAGTGGCTATGTCTGAGTGTAAAGAAATCAATGCATTCCTTCCATTCTCTACTAATTTTGGGCAACTCATAGTAGAGGATAGCAAAATTCGGAGATGCCTACAGTTTGCGTTTCAGAAATCACAGTTCTATACTGTGCCTTTTATCCACTTTCAACCTATATTCAAATCAGCAAAAACACTTTATAAGCATCTATTAAGAGCCAGGTGCTATGTTAGCCAAAGGGTCTCTTCATAAGTATTAATAAACATGTCCTCCTTCCCAGGGAAGGTTCTGGAAAATCACAGTATTGTGCAGTGACTGAGTAATCGCTTTTGGAAGTTGCCTAATACACTCTCTCCAAGCCTCAATTTTTGTCAAGTGTAAAGCAAGGATAATAATTATATCTCCCACTTAAGATTGTTATGAAGATGAAACAGGCTGATAATTATAAAGCTTTCAGCACAGTGACTCTAAAAATATTAAGTGCTCAATTAATGATGGCTATTTTTATTGTTAGGAAAGGCAAACACAGAAACAGATCTTACCATGATACATGCTACACAGTAACAAACACATGAAAAGATTATCTGGAGACTCTTAACTCATCTTTTCTTACACTCTTGAGCTACTGACACTTTCTGCTGAACACCCAAAGATTGGGTTATGGAGGCATAAATGTGACATTGTAGAAATTCCATGGAAGGAAAAAGTCATGTTTCATTCCAGCTGGAAGTATGTGTGTTTCTGTTGGTCCCAGCAGTCATAAATAAGTTGGCTCAAGCACTTTCTAATGAAGAGAGTTTAGAAGACTTAGAGATGTTTAGATTAAAATGTTAAAGGAGAAAAGAAAGTTCTAATTATCTCTAGAAATCTTCCCAAATTCTGACAATTCTCCATGAAACTTAAAAAAAAAAACCACTTTTTTCTTTCTGTTGGAAGTAGAATATTTTAAAGGCAATGCAGTAACAAGATTGACATTCTTAATTTTAAGATTTATGAATCTTATGGGCTATAATTAACACATCAAACTGTTTTTGGGATTTCAGCTTGGTAGTTTTTTGTGAAAAGAACATGGATTTTAGTTCTCACCTCTTTCAATCATAGTTCCCAACTTGATATATACTTGAGGGTTTTGGCTTGTAGTTTTAGTTAACATGTGATAGAGTGGCGTAGAGAATAAATTTTAGAAAAAAACTTAGTGGGTGGCAGAAAGATGTGAAAGTCTTTGCAAACGATGTAAGCTATGAAATGGTTTTAAGAGCCCATTCCAAAGGTGGTGGGAGAATGCGCATTGCAGCACAGCAGGTTAAGCTGCTTCTTGAGGGACTGGCATCCCACATCAGAGTGTCTGAGAATGAGTCCTGCCTTCCTTTATCTTTTTTTTTTTTTTTTTTTTTTTGACAGGTAGAGTTAGAGAGAGAGACAGAGAGAAAGGTCTTCCTTTTCCGTTGGTTCACCTCCCAAGTGGCTGCTACGGCTGGCGCACTGTGCTGATCCGCAGCCAGGAGCCAGGTGCTTCCTCCTGGTCTCCTATGTGGGTGCAGGGGCCCAAGGACTTGGGCCATCCTCCACTGCACTTCCGGGCCACAGCAGAGAGCTGGACTGGAAAAGGAGCAACTGGGACAGAATCTGGCACCCCAACCGGACTGGAACATGGGGTGCCGGTGCCACAGGCAGAGGATTAGCCAAGTGAGCCGTGGCGCTGGCCCTGCCTTCCTTTCTGATCCAGGATTCTCCTGAATGGCAGGAGATGACAGCCAAGTACTTGCATTTCCTCTACTCACAAGGGAGACATAGGTGGAGTTCCTGGTTCCTGACTTCAGCCTGACTCAGCCATAGTTGTCAAGGGCTCTCCCCCTCCCCCAACCCACCCTGTTCTCCCCTCTCTCCTGTTGCTCTGCTTTTCAAATTAAAGAAAAAACAGTGGTAGGTTAGACCCTATATATAAAATTAGGAATCATGATTGAAAGCAATTAGAACTAAAATTCATGTTCTTTTAGGCATGAAACCTGAGCAGATTTGTAAGTCACTGCGATCCTTTTCTTGGAATTGAGCTGCAGTTTGGTCATTTCGACATGTAACTGCATCTAGCTCCTTTATATCGGAGCTACAAGCTCATGAGGATGAGTCTGGACTCATGTTTCTTGTGATGCACATGAAGTTCTTCTATTGTCAGCTGCATGAAGAGGGTGCATACTGCCTGCTGCTCCCCAGGACCTGTGAAATGAGACTTTAAACGTTGCTGGTTATACATGGGAAAACGGGTCGGGGCGGGGGGACCTAAACACACGCTAAGGAATTATTTTGTTGTTTTTTTTTCAAAGTTAGAAGTTTTGTTCTGTATGTTTATTGTGTTGTTTTTAAAAGGGATGTTTGGGATAATTCTTTTCTCAAAAGTATTTTGTGGTATATACATTATTTGAAAAATATGGGAGGAGAAGAAGGATAACATCTATTGAAAGTCTACAAATGCACAAAGCCTTTATGTTTGTTTTACCTTCATCACAATCTTTTGAAATAAGCATGTATATGCCTTATAGAATAGAAGCATAATGAAGGGAATGCATGAGTTGTCTGTTTTGTTCCTCAAGTGTTTAAAATGGTGCCTGTCACATATTACATGTGTGATAAGCAAATATGAAAGAAAATTAATTGAATTGCACCTTATAGTTAAAGTAATAACAGTAATAACAATTTAGGTGTATTTCCCAAGGATTTCAAAGCTACTGTGAAATGGGCATGGTGCATATAGCAAGTGAGAGACTCAGATTTGAATGAAAGAGTATAATATGATTTTTCAATGATACCATAGTACCTCTTCACAATGGCAATTTTCACGAAAGAAAGAAGCCTCTACAATTCTTTGTACTGTGGATGTTTCTGATTTAGAATTAGAATTGATCTAAGAAGCAGACAGAGCTGCTGATCCCTCATGGATTATTCTACCATTGAATTCTCCCCTAGGCAGTAGAATAGAAATATTTTACAGGATTTTTTGTAAACTGTCTTAAATCCTTTTTTGGAATAATGATGACTAGACATAAATACACAAATGATGCTGAGGATGTACTGTGAACTCACTTGTATTTCAACAGGTATTTATTGAATGCCAACTTTTTTTTTTGCTTGAATGTCCAGTATTAGGGACTGGGGATATGATGGAGGAAAGGAACTACCCCTGCCTGAATTAGTTCACAGTTTTATCTTTGGTGAAAAGAAAAAACTCAAATATGTGACTTCTAAACCTTGCTGTATAAAAGAATAACCCATGATGTGCTTGCTAAAAATACAGCATACACTATCTTGGATTGGGTCTGGAATTTTCTATGTTTATCAAGAATCCCTGATTGCATGGTCACATTACGGGAGCACTGAATCTGATGCATCCTAGACCTCTTCTACCTTTTTCATTCTACGATTTTCTATCACTCTGAAACTTTTTCACAAAACTAGTGAGAAAGAAAGAGGTATGTGTATTTGCAAGAAAAACATTACTTTTAGAGGCAAAAAGAATGACAGCTGGTAAGGAGGAGAGTTCAGCCTGGAAGCTCATGGGCAGTGTAGACCAAGGGCAGTATAGGCCAACACCAGCCAAAATCCTGAGTGGCTTAGTTCAAATGTAAATTTCCTAGGTTGGTAAGAAACATGTTAGAAGGCTGGTGAAGGGCATTTCAGAGTGGGTCAGAGTGTCTTCTACGTGGAGAGCTAATTGCCTTTGAGTGTTTGCTTAGAAAATGATTATATAGGGAGATTGGTAAAAGGGTGAGTAGTTAAGCTTAGGGCTGAGATAGGAAAGAGCCACTTTTTATCAGCAGTAAGCGAAGAGATTGGAATGACCCTGATGAGGACTTGCCAAAAGAGATTTCAAACAAGACAAATTTTCTAGGGAAAATTTCAAGATAAATTTCTGTTGCACTTCTGTGCAATAAGTGGGCGTTCACTGCGTTCAAAGTACTTGCCAACTACTTGTAGATACAAAGATAAAGGAACTCAGAAGCTAATAATTCTGGGGTATTTGCACTATACTAAGCACTGTAATGTGGTTTGTATGCTAAACCAATTAATTTTCAAATTTATAAACTGAGGCTGCTGACATTAGCCCCATTTTACAGCTAGGTTGTATGGGTCATGGTCTAAACTCTGGGCTGAGATGTTAATTACTTAATACGTGCTTTTAACTGTGAAGCTGGGAAAAATCACCGTGATGGTTTTATTCTGGCTATGCTTTAGTGATCAAAGGATCACCTTTTGCTTAAGATTCACACTGCCTCATTTCTTTTCTTGGTTTGCTTGGCCCTTTGATTCCAGTTTGGCTAACTTGGAGTGACTTAGACTAATTATGAAAAATAAACCAGCCAAATTGCTTGCATTTACAGTGTCTTTCTGATTTAGAAAAAAAAAAAAAACCACATCACCATGTATGTCATTACATTACTTCTGCATTAGAAAAGCTATAGAATGCAACTGTTTACTTTCTTTAGAGGAAAGGAACTCAACACAAAATGCCCTTCTGTATGCTAAGCCTGTTAAATAGAAAGGAATTCTTTTCAATGCAGTGCCTACTAAGGGGTATATACTGAAAGAAGCTACCTCTTCATCCTTTTGCATGTTATGATTGCGCTATAAACCCCAAAACACTGGGCAAACAGTTACTAGTATCTTCATTATACATGAGGGTACTTCAACAATTCCATGGACAATGATTAAAATATAGGTTTGTCATGGTGCAAAGTTTTTTGAAGTTCATGCACACAAGCGGTCTTCAAGAAGTTCATGACATAAGCATATTATGGATAAAACTATACACAGATTTCAATTTTTTTTGCACCAAAATAACAACTTTTAATTCATTCTCCATGAACTTGTTGAAGGACCCTCATTTAACACAGTTGTTAATAGTGTTAATGATTATGGTGGCTAACATTTATTTCTTGAATGGTTAACATCTCCAGATACTATGCCTCTGAATGTTTCTCACACTTTATTCAATCTTCATCACATATAAGCTAGATGCTTTCTCTGATCTCTATCTCACTGATGAAGAAACTGACATTTGTAGAGACTGAGTTCTTTGAGACATCCAGCCAGTAAGTTTTGCTTCACGACTGAAACCTAGTTCTTTTTGATACTTCAGCCCATCCTTTCCCCACACAGCTCCCATTTTATTTGAAAGGCAGAGAAAAGAGAGAAAGAAAAAATCAGACAGAAAGATCTTCCATCTGCTGGTTCATTCTCCAAACGCCCACAATAGTCAGGGCTGGGCCAGGCTAAAACCAAGAGCCCAGAATTCCATCTAGGTCTCCCAAAAAAGTGTTTGGGACACAAGTACTTGAACCTTCTCTGGCTACCTCCTAGTATGCACATTAGCAGGAAACTGGATTAAAAGTGGAGAAACTGGGACACAAACCAGGTACTCCCATATGGAAGCAGGCATCCCAAGCAGCAAATTAATCACTGTGCCACTCACACCCGTCCCTCCTTTTAGAAAAATTAAATTAGCTAAATAAAAAACAATATTTCCCATATAAAAGAATATTATTCTTTAATCAGTAAGGTATGTCTTTGAAGAATATTTGAAGGCATGGGAAATATCCATGGTATAGCAATAAATCTATATGACATACACAAAGAAATGTGTTTACATATTCATAAATGTATATACAGACTTGAAGAAGGAAATACAAAAAATGCTCACATTTTCCTCTGGGTGGTTGAATTGCATATGTATTTTCTTGTCTGCCTGATACTTATCTGTGCTTTCTAATTTTTCTATAATAAGTAAGTATAGCTAGAAAGATAATTACATGTTATTCATTAAGATGGAATTTATTAATGTATTAGATTATAAGGAAATATATCAAAATATTGGGAAGGCTTTTACTTAGCTGACAAAGCTATGAACATGCAATAATATTCTTGTGCATGTAACTTTCAATTCTCCTCATAGAAAACATTTTAAACATCAAAATGGCTTACCTAGGAGCAATATCCTTTATCATTTATCCCTGATCACCTTTTCCAGATGTAATTCTTAAAACTTTCCATGAGATTTATTCTACTCTCTGGTTTTATCAAAGTACTTGAAGGTGCCACATATTTCTTCATGAGTCAATAGCTATAAATGCATAGTTCCTTTTGCCTGAAATTGTTGGGGTGTACATTTTTTGAAGGCAGGGTTCATATTGTTTTCATACTGATATTATATTTGCCTAACACAGTGCTTGCTACATCATAAGCTTTAACACATATTTATGGAATAAATAAATGATCTTTAATGTACATTTCTGTTTTCAGTATACAAGTGATTAAATTCAAGCTGTAGATTCAGTAGAATTGAAAGACTGGTACAGTACTTTCATATTTACTCTATGTTTTCTCTTTGAGAGTTCTCCACTGGAAATGTGCTAATTTACTTGTTATCTAATTTGAATATAAAGAGAAGACACATTTTATTAAATTTTTCCTGACAGAAAGGAAGAGGGTACTATCCTTGTTAGCTATTATCATCTTTTAATCCTCTGTTCAAATATCATCCTCATTTTAAAGCCTTTCTGTATTTCTCCTAGGTGCAATTCACTTCTCTATCTTCCTAGTTTCTTTTGTGCTTTGTATGTCTCTATATCTACATATATCACTGCGTTGCAATTATTTTTTATGAATGTCTTCTCTACCACATTGTAAGAAAATGCACAAAATCTAATTCACTTATGTATTCCAAGGCTTACCTCAAGTATACATTGTATAAGAATTGAACGTGCATGCGGACTCTGTAAAAGACACTCCTACTCTAGTCAAAAGAAGGTGACATTTATTGAAATGTTTTATCTGCTCCTAGTTGTTTTTCCACCTATGCCACCTTTAGTGAAGCATGATTGATTGCCCTAACTAAAATTTCCTCATTCCATCCCTTGTCCAACTCGCTTCCTCTTCCTTATTATATTTTTCCTAGAATGGTTATTATCATCTAACATAGCACATATTTACTTATCTCTGCATTGTTCATCTCTCCAAGAGATACACTTATTTTGTTCACTGATATATCCCCAAAGCCATAATCAGCGCCTAGTATAAAGGAAGTATCCTTGCAGAACAAGTGAACACTATACACAGACTTACAGAAATATGCACAGAAGTGGGGTACTATGGAGTGACTCTTCTTGACACCATTTATCCCTTTTTGTGAATGTTGCTAAGACAACTCTATGGAAGAACAAGCCAAACAATAGTCTGGAAAGGGGTTTGAGTAAACCCTTTACAAATTATAGTTGTACAAAATGGAGGAATCTGGAAAACATCATGCTGAGTGAATTAAGCCAGTCCCAAAGGGACAAATATCATATGTTCTCCCTAATTGGTGACAACTAACTGAGCACCTAAAAGGAAACCTGTTGAAGTGAAATGGACACTGAGAAACAATGACTTGATCAGCCCCTGTCCTGTTGAGGAACAACATACAACTTTATTCCTTTTAGTATTTTTTTGTTCTACTTAATACGATTGGTTGAACTCTTGAATTAACACACAATTATTCCTAGGTGTTTAAATTTAACTGAAAAGTGATCCCTGTTAAATATAAGAGTGGGAATAAGAGAGGGAGGAGATCCACATTTGACACATGCTCATTCAGATTTACCCCTAACGGAAGAGTTAGAAATGTGCCAAGGGATTCCAATTCAATACCATGAAGGTGGCATGCACCAATGCCATCTCACTAGTCAACCTGATCAGTTTCAATTCATAATTAATCATAATGAGAGATCAAGTGTCAAAAGGATTACATAAACAAGACTAGTGTCTGCTAATACTAACTGATAGAATTAAAAAGGAGAGAATGATCCAACATGGAAATCTGGATACACAGCAGATTCATAGAATTTCAGATATCCTAAACAGCACTCTGGCCTCAGACATTAAGACATTCAGACCTGGCTAAAAAGCCCATGAGAGTATTTTAGGCATGGAAAGCCAAGACACTCTGGCAAAATAAATAAATAAATAAATAAAATGACCTAAATGAAAGATCTTTGTGAGTGAGATCCCAGTGGAAAGAACAGGCCATCAAAAAGGGAGGTACCTTTCTCTGAAGGGAGGAGAGAACTTCCACTTTGACTATGGAGTTATCTAAATAAGATCAGAGTTTGTGAACTCAAGAGGCTTCCATAGCCTTGGCAGCTCATGACAAGAGCCTAGGGTGATTACCAATGCCATAAATAAGAGTGTCGATTGTTAAATCAACAACAGGAGTCACTGTGCACTTACTCCCCACGTAGGATCTCTATCCTTAATGTGTTGTACTATGTGAATTAATGGTATAACTAGTACTCAAACAGTATTTTACACTTTGTGTTTCTGTGTGGGTGCAAACTGTTGAAATCTTTACTTAGTATATACTAAATTGATCTTCTGTATATAAAGATAATTGAAAATGAATCTTGATATGAATGGGATGGGAGAGAGAGTGGGAGATCGGATAGTTGCAGGTGGGAGGGAGGTTATGGGGTAAAAAAGCTGCTATAATTCAAAAGTTGTACTTTCAAAATTATGTTTATTAAATAAAAGTTAAAAAACAAATTATAGCTGTATATATTTATGGGGTAAAAAGTGACATTATAATTTTTAATACAATGCAGAGTGATTAAATGAATCTAATTACTGTCCTCATCATCTCAAATGTTTAATATTTTTATAATGAGAACATTTGAAACTTACTCATTGATTTCAAAATGCACAGTACTCAATTTTTGTTATGTTCACCACATTGCACAAAAGACTTAAAAAAAAATCAATTTTTCCTCCTATGTAACCAAGGCTTTGCACCTACTGACTATCATCTCCCCATTCCTCCCACTCACAGCCTATGGAAATTCATTCTACATTATGTTTCTATGGATTCAAATGTTTTATATTCCATATATTAGTAAGAATATGATCTATTTGTCTTTCTGTATTTGGTTTATTGTACTTAGCCTAGTGTTCCTTAATGCCATCTATATTGTCACAAATGACAAAATTTATTCATTTTTATGATTGAATAGTATTCCATTGTTAGTACATAGCATATTTGCTTTATCTAATCATCTATTGATGAGATCTTAAATCGTTTCTATAATCTGACATCTTTTGTAATACTGATTTCAAATCTTTTAGGTAAATACCCAGAAGTGGGGCTGCAGGATCATATCATAATTTGATTTTTTGATTTTTTTTCTTGGAAAGTGTGTGCATCTTACACGCTGATTTTTCCATAATGGATATACTAATTTATATTCTCAAAAACAAGGGTGTACAGGGGTTCCCTTTTCTCCAAATGTTCACCAACACTTGTTATGTTTTTTCTCATTTTGAAAAAAAATACATTTAAATAGGTATGAGTGAATATTTCATTGTGGTGTTAATTTGCATATCAATATTGGTCAGTGATATTGAACAATATTTTTTAATGTGTGTATGTGTGTGTGTGTGTGTGAGAGAGAGAGAGAGAGAGAGAGAGAAATTGCCAAAGCTGAATCAGGCTGAAGTCAGGCGCAGGAAACTCAGTCTCCATGTAGGACTCCTATGTGGGTGAACGGAACCCAGTCACTTTTGTCACCGCCTATGGATGTGCCCAGGGTATGCATTAGAAGGGAGTTAGAACTAAGCACAGAGCACAAGCGTCTGACACAAGAAGTGGTCATCCCAACCAGCAGCATAATCACATAAATGCTGGCCCAGGGTGATTATTTATTTACAACATATTCTTTTGTATCTGTTGGCCTATGGCTTCTTTTTAGTATTGTGTACTAAGGTCCTTTATAAATTTTTAAAAATTTATTTGGCCGGCGCCGTGGCTCAACAGGCTAATCCTCCGCCTTGCGGCGCCGGCACACAGGGTTCTAGTCCCGGTCAGGGCACCGATCCTGTCCCGGTTGCCCCTCTTCCAGGCCAGCTCTCTGCTGTGGCTAGGGAGTGCAGTGGAGGATGGCCCAAGTCCTTGGGTCCTGCACCCCATGGGAGACCAGGAGAAGCACCTGGCTCCTGCCATCGGAACAGCGCGGTGCGCCGGCCGCAGCGCGCTACCGCGGCGGCCATTGGAGGGTGAACCAACGGCAAAAGGAAGACCTTTCTCTCTGTCTCTCTCTCACTGTCCACTCTGCCTGTCCAAAAAAAAAAAAATTTATTTGAAGGTATGAAGGTAAGGTGATCTTCTAAAAACATGTGAATGTTTTCCACACTATTAAATTTTTGGAAAAGTTTGTACAGAATTGATCATTATTCTTCTTTAAATGTTTGGCAGACTTCATAAATAAAGACATGAGATCCTGGGATTTTCTTTGATAGATTTTATCACTGATTCAGTGTTTTAATTATTATTTTGTTCAGATTTTCTAGTTCTTTATCATTCAGTTTTGGTAGGTCATATTTGTCTAAGTATTTATTTTAACAATTTTTTGTGATATAGTTGTTAGTAATAGTCTTATAAGCCTTTATATTCTACAAAATCAGTTGTAATGTCTCCTCTTCCTCTTTTTTTCCTTGATTACTGTAGATGAAGATTTATGGATTTTGTTTATCTTTCAAAAAAACCAACTCTTCATTTCACACATCTTTTAAGTTTTTCTTCTTCTCCATTTCCTTAATTTCTGCATTTATTATTTATTTATTTATTTTTTGACAGGCAGAGTTAGACAGTGAGAGAGAGACAGAGAGAAAGGTCTTCCTTCCGTTGGTTCACTCCCCAAATGGCCGCTATGGCCAGCACACTGTGCGGATCCGAAGCCAGGAGCCAGGTGCTTCCTCCTGGTCTCCCATGCGGGTGAAGGGCTCAAGCACTTGGGCCATCCTCCACTACTTTCCCAGGCCACAGCAGAGAGCTGGACTGGAAGAGGAGCAACCAGTACAGAATCTGGAGCCCCGAGCAGGACTAGAAGCCAGGGTGCTGGTGCCACAGGCGGAGGATTAGCCAAGTGAGCCACGGCGCCAGCCTCTGCTTTTATTTTTTATCATTTCTTTCCTTCTGATAGCATTCAACTTTGTTCTTTGTTTTATTGAAGTAAATTTGAAATTGGTTCATCTATAACCTTACCTTTTTTATATTGGTATTCATTATTAAAAACTTCCTTCTGAAAACTGTATTTCTAGCCTGGTTTTGGAGTATTGTGTTCTGAATTTCTATGTTCTTGGTTGACTTCTGAGGGCAGATCTCTTTTTCCCTAGCAAATGATTAAGTGAATGTGAGGGTTAGTTTCCTTCCATTAAAAGTAATTGGTCTCAGGTCTGGTGCTGTGGCATAGTGGGTAAAGCTGCTACCTTCAATGCTAACATCCCATATGGGCACTGGTTAGTGTTCAGGCTGATCCAGTTACGATCCAGCTCCCTACTAATGGCCAGGGAAAGGTGGCGGAAAATGGCCCAAATGTTTGTGCCCTTGAAATCCATGTGGGAGACTGGATGAAGCTCTTGGCTCCTGGCTTCAGCCTGGCTCTGGCTATTGTAGCCATCTGAAGAGTCAAAAAGTGGATGGAAGATCTCTGTTTCTCTCCTTGTCTCTTGGTAGTCCTGACTTCCAAATAAATAAATAAATCTTTAAGAAAAAAAAAAAATCTACCAAAAGGGCACACCCAGGCTCTAGTACTAGGTCACTTGAAGGAGTTTCTGCCAAGTAAGTCATTTACCCTGAAAACTATTTAGGATCCTAAACCTAAACCTCAAATGTGTTTTTTTCACAAAGTAGAAAATATGCACAGTGGTTAAAGTGGGAAACCATAACATAAGCGTTTTTGATAAGCGTGTTCAAATCCTGACCTCACCACTTTACTACCTGTGTGAATTTAAGCACACACTTAGTGTTTCTGAAAGTTATCATCCTCAGTTCTAAATGAATCGGTTGTAACATTACATTATTATAGGATTGTTGAGAAGATGAGAGGCTGTTAAAGGATACATGTAAAGCAGTTAGTATCCTGACTGTAACACAATAAGCACACTCAACAATAGCGATCCCGATATTTTCATCATGGAAAGAGATTAATCTTTTTTTTCTAGGAATGCAATCTTTTTTGGTGGCAGTACAGAGTTGAGAAAAGTCCATGGAAGAGGTAGCATCTGGTCATTGCAGCTTCCTTGGTAAAACTCTGGGAAATTCGACCATCAGGCTACATTGTTTCACAATTTCTTGATTGTATTAACTGAAAGCTATATATCTAGGGATCACTGAAAAGGGAGTTCTCTTTTCCTAAATTCAGATAAATATACTTAGTAAATATTTAGCAACTTCAAAACCAGAGTCTAAAATTACCAAGGATAGCATTGGGCATGCATGTATATTATTAATATAAATAATCAGCACTTATTCTCAACAAGAATAAACCTTCACAGACTGATACTGTTACAAATGCAATTCTATAACTTGGTCTTGTGCCAGCTAAGTAACTCTCAATCTAGTTACTGAGAGTTTGCTGGAAATGCGTGGGAAGCATTCTATCTGTGAACTCTTCCATAATTAAGGTTTCATTCTTCAGAGATGAATATAGATGAAAATGTCATGCCAAGATCATCAAATATGTGAAAAGAAATTGACAAAGGACAAGACAGCTTTTGTTCTCCACAATGCTGGATGCAGATATGAAAGACGGTTCACTTTTATGAAGACACACCTCATTACTTCTTAATTTCTTCCCAGAAAAACAGACTGGGGATGTAAGGTGTGACTGAATGACTAGTGATACATAATTATCACAAACTGAACACATGGATATTTTGTCAATTCACATTTATAAATTAATTAGCAAAACAGTGAGAAGGAAACATCAAATAACTGGATATTCTCCAGGTCCACATTTAGCCAAGATTCCATTGCTTGGCTGAGAACCACTAACAATTAACACCTGCACATTTACCCTGCAGCCACGTTTGGCATTATGCTTGAACCATTATCTCCATTGGCCTTTTTTAGGCTGTGGAAAAGCATAATGGCTTTAATAACCAGCTCCTGTAATATTGTGGAAATATGAGTAGCTATCAATGTAAAGATGCCTTGTTGAACTGATGTAGCATCTGCCTCCAAACATCTGTAGCTTCTTGGGAAATCTGCTGAGCTTATGGACACCACTCCAGTCTTCTCCAGGGCCCTTGCTGTGACCATATTTTGGACATGTCTCTAAGTGCTGATAAGAGAGATAACCCAGAAGTGAGAAGAATTACTTCATGTTAGCTTTCATATGTTTCAGAGGTGTAATATACAGAAGTCTCAGTGTAGCTGATTTTATTTCCTAAATCTTTCAGATTTGTCTTGGAGCAATAGGCACAACAAATCCCTCTGCACTAAGACAAGGGAGATCCCTGGGCAAAAAGCCACAAATATCCTGTTGTTAACTGCATAACAAAATAGTCTGTTTAGATGGGGTTTCTAGATATTCATAGCTATGCTTTAATTTGCTTTTAAAGTAATAGACTTTATAAGGTTTAGGTTTATGGAGAAATCGATCAGAAAGTACAGAGTTCTTATATGCCACCTCTTCCATTATTAGCATCTTGTATGAATATGGTACATTTGTTACAATTGATGAGCCAATGTTGATAGAGTATTACTTGTGAAAGTCCACAGCTGGCCGGGGCCTTGGCTCAATAGGCTAATCCTCCACCTTGCGGCGCCGGCACACTGGGTTCTAGTCCCGGTCGGGGCGCAGGATTCTGTCCTGGTTGTCCCTCTTCCAGGCCAGCTCTCTGCTGTGGCCCGGGAGTGCAGTGGAGGATGGCCCAAGTGCTTGGGCCCTGCACCCCATGGGAGACCAGGAGAAGCACCTGGCTCCTGGCTTCGGATCAGTGCAGTGCACCGGCTGCAGCGCTTTGGCCATGGCGGCCATTGGAGGGTGAACCAGCGGCAAAAGAAGACCTTTCTCTCTGTCTCTCTCTCTCTCTCTCTCTCACTGTCCACTCTGCCTGTCAAAAAAAAAAAAAAAAAAAAAAAGAAAGCCCACAGCTTACACCAGGTTTTACTTTGTGATTTATATTCCATATTCACTGGCTTTTGGAAATTGTTGACAGACATGTGTCCACCATTACAATGGCATACACAAATACCTAAATACACCCTGCTATATATCCATTCATCCACTCTCCCTTTCCTTTGATACTCCTGGCAACCAGTAAGACCTTTACCATCTTCACATTTTTGCCTTTTTCAGAATGCCATACAGTTTCCATCATACAGTAGACAGCCTTTTCAGATTTTTTTTCCTCATTGCAACCTGATTTCCAGGTTCCTCCAAGTATTTTTCCAAGCCTGCTAGCTCACCTCTTTTTATCATTGAATAATATTCTATGGTATGAATTGTTATCCAGATTATACATTGAATGACATCCTAGTTCATTCCAAGTTTTGACACTTGAAATAAAGCTGCCATAAACATTTGTGTACAGGGTTTTATGTGGATATAAGTTTGCCACTTATCTGGATAAATACAAAAGGGTATAATTGCTAGATTTTATGGTAATGGTATATTTATGTAATACATTGTCAAACTGTCTTTGAGAGGGGCTATACCATTTCTAATTCCCACCAGCAATGAGAGTTTCTATTGCTTTTTGCTTTTTTCTTGCTTTTTTCTCCAAACAAATGGCGATTGTCATCAAAAAGGTCATTAAGCAACATGAGTTCTAAAAAGATGTGGAAAACATCTGAACAATCAAACAATGAGATAACAATCAACCTTCACTGTACACTGTCCACTAAACAATTTCTAGTACTGTGAGTAGACCTGTATCTCAGCCAGCAGCTGTGTGCTCTACCACATGCCTGTTCTTCCAGTATCTATTCAAACTGTTAATTCACATGGAATGAAAACCCCAACCAAAACACTCTTAGGAAACAGTTCAAGTAAAATTTTACATATTCTGGGAACCACACGTCTTTCCAAATCTGCCGCTGGTCATTTTCTTGCCAGCTTAGATAAACTCATTCTTACTGACTGCCTTCCGGTTCATTTGAGTGTCCAGACACTCACCCCCCATAGAACCTAAACACATATCATTACCTCCAGTGGAAAGGTGTTTTGTCTCTCATCCTATCTTCACCTACTGAAATCACATTTATTCTACAGCTCTCTGAACTGACCATCCATGACTGTCTGCTCTCATTGACCCCTCCCCAAGTTACTAGCTTCCCAAACTTCACACTTACTCTTCACAGTACCCTATACAACTGTTATTGCACAGTTGTCTGCTTGATATTTATCTTCTCTAGCAGTGTGATTTGAGAGGGTAAGGCTGCATCTACTTTAGTAACTGTTTCAATTGCTGCCCACATAATAGTAATTGGGCATTGAATCATATGCAGAAATATCTGCTGAGTGAGTGGTTAATGCTCAACATGTAAATATTACAATCTCGTATAGTAATTACTGTGTAGTAAGGACGTTTTTATCAATGTATTACTGAAAACAGAAGTGACAATTTCCAGACAAAATGTATTTTTTCTAATGACTCCAGATGACTGACAAAGTCCTTTTATTATACACACTCTGTTCTTGGTGACTTCACTCCTGTCTACTTCTCCAGGCTTATCATTTGCCACTTGTCTTCTTATATGTGATACTCTAGTTATATTGGATTTCTTGCTATCCCTCACAGGAACTATGTTACTTTGGAAACATATAGCATTGCTCAGTCTTTTTCTATACCTTGAAAGATACTTTATTATAGCCTGAAAAATTAACTGATTCCTCTGTCACCTCCTCTAATAATCCTTCCTTGAACTGCATCCCGGCTAAGTGTATTTCTTCATTGCACATTATTTTAGGTACTCCTACACATGGCACAAAAGTTCAATAAAAATTTAATGAAAAAATTGAATATTGCTTACAAAGTTATACCAACATTATGGGGAATACTTCATTTATCTTCATAGTCACTGTTGAGACTGAGAATAACATCAATAGAGGGATTGTCTTGTCAATTGTGACATCTCCAATGCCTAACCATCTGACATGGAGTAGTCACCTGATCTGTGTTTACTGAAATTAACTGGATAGTAAATGCAAAACAAGATTAAGTGAGGTTGTATTTGCTCAAGAATACTTTGCTGAAACAATCACAGCATCATTTTACTTAGTCCTGGTTAACATCATACTTTCTAAAAGAAATATGAATTTTACGAGTTTCCCAATAGCTGTCAAAATTTATTTCTTCTAGACCATGGAAAGAGAGACTGTGCCCCAGCTTCAGTGTAAGCAAGCATGGGATTGCCGAGTCACTGTTCTTATCACTAGAGATACTTTGCAAACATCAGCACAAAAGTAACATTTGCTCAGGGTGTCTTGTATCACACAACAGTTCATCCTTCACTGATTAAGGCCACAATAATTCATCTTCTTTGAAACTTCCCTGCCTACTTCTTGATTGGACCTCTCCCTCCTCTCAGACTTACACTATGCATGTCACCATAAATTATACCATTTAAAAACTCTATTAAAACCAGTGTTTAAATGTATGTATTTCTGTTTTACTGCAACCTCCCATAAGGCAGGACTCTTTTCTATTTATTTCTACATTCCAAGAATCAAATTCAGTGGCTAGCCCATAAGATACATAAACTAACATTTCTTAGATGAATCAACCAACAAATCTAAGTACCACAGAAATAAGTAGAGTGTAACATTAACAATAGATAAGAAATCCACAATATTTTCAAAATAAAATATAATCTTTAATATGGACTCTGGGGAGGGAACTGGCAATTACTGAGTATGTACAATGTGCCAAACACTGTGCTAAGTACTGGACACTTTGTTAATGTTAACTTATTCATGATTACAACAGCTTGTCAAAATAATTACAATTGACTTATGTTTTGGATGAGAATACTTGAATTCAGGGAATGTGGTTATATATTTAAGAAATGGCTGGCAACAAAGATCTTACTCCTGTTATTCAAGGACTGTTCTTTATAGAGAAAACTAGTCACAGTAAGAGCGGGTATGTGAAAAATAGTATGAAGGAACCTTTGATTAGGGACCATTGGAGTGAAAAATAATCCTTCTCAATCAAAACTTCATTGACTCAGAACACAATAAATTCATGAAAAAATGGAATTAAAAGAAAGGTTTATTTGGGTGTAAAAATCTTGGAATTATATATACAAGAGGTATCCACCAAGGTCATGGAAAATTTTATTATGAAGTAACTATGTATAATTTCACAAATTTTGCACCCAAATAAACTTTCATTTCTTTTCTTTTTAAAAGATTTATTTGTTTATTTGAAAGTCAGAGTTACACAGAGAGAGGAGAGGCAGAGAGAGAGAGGTCTTCCATCCACTGCTTCACTTCCCAGAATGCCTCAACAGCTGGAGCTACACCGATCCCATCCGAAGCCAGGAGCCAGGAGCTTCTTCCGGACCTCCCACATGGTTGCAGGGGCCCAAGGACTTGATCCATCTACTGTTTTCCCAGGCCATAGCAGAGAGCTGGATCAGAAGTGGAGCAGCTGGGACTTGAACCAGTGCCCATATGGGATGCCGGCACTGCAGGCAGCAGCTTTACCCACTATGCCACAGTGCTGGCCCTAAACTTTCTTTTCGTTTAAAAAAGTTTTATGCTTTTATTTGAAAGGCAGAGTGATGGGGCAGATGGAGAAATAGAGAGAGGAAGGGACAGAGAATCAGAGACAGAGACCCAGAGGTACAGAAAGAAACCAAGAGATGGAGAGACCTTCCTTCCCTGGGTTCTCTCCCAAATGCTGGCAATAGCTGAGTCTGGGCCATGCTGAATTCAGGATCCAGGTCCTCCAGCCAGGTCTCTTGTGTGGGTGCCAGGAACCCAAGGAATTGGGCCATCATCTGCTGCCTTCCAGCATTAGCAGGAAGCTGGATTGGAAGCAGTTAGGACCTTATCCTAGGCACTCTGATATGGGATGCAGGTGACTCAAACAGCAACTTAACTTGCTGCAGCACAATTTCTACCTTAAACTTATTTTTTAATTCAATTTTCACGAACTTCCTGAAATATCCTTGTATCATTCTCTCATCTGTTTGTAAAGGTTCTGGAAAGTCTGGAAAAAATAATCTTTGAGGAGTAATTTTTTCCCATATTACTGAATTTCTGTGTAATCAAATACTGTCCTCAGATCCTGCTTGCATTGCAAGGGATAGGAATTCCGATTTCCTTACTGAATCATCTCCTTTTGCCATTTAAGCATCTTGGAGGCAAAGAGGTTGTCATGCTGTCAGAGCCCAGACAATTTCTGACTACGATGTTTTCTGTTTTCAAAAATTGCAAGCTGATGTTTATGTTATGGTAGGTTTAGAAACATTAATGTGAAACTTGAGAAGCATGAAACAGCAGTGTTTTTGTGGTTATGGACTAAGATTTCTAAGATGTAGAGGAGTACAGGTATTTTCTTTGCTAATCTGTGTTACATAATAATAGAGACATTTCTCAGGCATCTGAGTAGAGTTTGTTCTTGTAACTGTTAATGGTTGTGAAGAAGTTCAAGTGAATTAGTAAGCTTCAGTGAAGGCAATTGGCTTCCATTAGAACAAAATGCAGAAATGAAATAAAAGAGAGAGGTAGTATCTATGACCAATCTCATCCCTACCTGAGAGAATTACAGCACATTCTAAATTTACAGAGTCTCCTGCTGCCTGTTTGTTTTGTATTTCTGAGAAAATGAGCAAGATTTGCCAAAAAGTGGCATGAGGACCACAGGGAAAACATGTTGATTTACCATTCTTACTGATAAATATTTTTACTTCCATAGTTGTGTATTTTATATTAACTAATCTATTAAGTTTTTCAGTTTTTCCACAAATAGAGAAATCCGTACAATTCAATGGCAAAAAATCAAATATTGCCCAAATAAAAAATGCACAAATCTCTCTCCAAGGAAGGCATATAAATATGCAACAGATATACTGAAAAGTTTAACATCATAAATTATTAAAGAAATGCAAATCAATACTATAATAAGATACAACCTCATAACTAATAGGATGTCTATTATTAAAAAATATGAGTGATGGTATGGAGAAATTGGAATCCTTTTGTTAGTAGGGATGTAGCTTGGTACAATAGCTATAGACAGGAATATAGAAGTTCCTCAAAAATTAAAAGTGGAGGAAATACACAATCTAGCAATCTCTTGTCTCATAAAATATCCAAAGACATGGAAGTCAGGTTCTTGAAGAGATATTTGCACCCCCACGTTCAATGCAGCATTATTCACAGTAGCCAATATAAGTAACAATCTAAGTGGTTTTAATGACAGGTGGATAAACACAATTTGAACACAGGCACACACAATGGAATACTAGTCAGCTTGAAAAAAAAACAAGATGTCTGTCATTTGCAACAACATGGATAGAAATTACACTATGGGAATAAGCCAGTCACAGAAGGACAACTACTACACGATTCTACTCATTTAGAAACAAATGAAACTCGTCAGAGCAGAGAATATGATAGTGGTTGTCAGGTTCAAGGGGTTGGAAGAAGTGGGAAATTATTTAGGGGCTATGAGTTTCAGTTATGCTAGATGAATAAGCTCACAAGGTCTGCTATATATCACAGCACCTGTCATTAATAATCTGGTATTGTGCACTTTAAAATGTATTGAGTGGAGATTTATTTTTAAATGTTTTTATCATTAAAAAAGGGCATGGAAAATTTGGGAGGTATTAGAAACATGTATTAACCTTGATTATGGCAATGGTATCATGAGTGTTTGCTTTCATTCCAACTCATCAAATTATATATACTAAAGATGCAAAATTCTTTGCACATCAATTACACCTCAATAAAGCTATTTTTAAAAGTAAGGCAAATTTCCTACTAAAATAAATTTATTTCTATATAGTAGTGATTTTATTCAGGAACAACAGAGAAACTAATAGTATAGATGGTACATGGTATTAAAACTATTTCTGATGTATGAAAGATACTCAAGAACATTACAGCATAAGTTAATCAAATAATAATCTAGTTTAAATTTATTTTGCAAAATATAAACCCTTGCTTTCATTACACTTCCCTTTGTTATACTTTCTTAATATGTGAACTTATGTTTGTTTATTCAGATTATTTTGATCAATTGTTATATAAAACAGATGTTAGGAACTGAAAAAATGTGAATTTTTTTCTATAAAGCATAACTGGTGAACTAGGTGCTAAATAAAGATAAGATAACTAGTTATGCATTGATTAAGACCCTGTTACTGCCAATGACTAAAGAAAATGGGAAATGAGTCCAAAGGTGGAATCAACATTTGCAATTGGATGTCTGTGCAGAGTGACCGAGGAAAAACATCACTGCTAAATTAATACTTAATTAAATAGCCATATATTTAAATACATCAATTCTGTAATCTACTCATCTGATGGCTATTCTGCAATTAAATACTTTACAAATAAACCTATTTTGAGCTATCATGGTTTCTGTAATTCTTGAGTTATTTGCTCTTAATGAAATCATTTTATCCTGTAACTATTAAGAAATCCATCAGGGTCCAGTGCTGTAGCATAGTGCTGACATCCTATATTTGTGCCAGTTCCAGTCCCAGCTGCTCCACTTCCATTCCAGCTCTCTGCTATGGCCTGGGAAAGCAGTAGAAGATGGCCCAAGTCCTTGGGCCCCTGTATCTGCATGGGAGACCTGGAGAAAGCTCCTGGCTCCTTGCTTCAGATCGGCCCAGCTCTGGCCTTTGCAGCCATTTGGGGAGTGAACCAGCTGATGGAAGACCTCTCTCTCTCTCTCTGCCTCTGCCTCTTTGTAACTCTGCCTTTGAAATAAATAAACACATCTTTAAAAAAGTACACCAAATATAGTTTTATTTTTTAAAAATTGCTGTTCTCCACATTCTCACTCTTAAGGGATTTCCCCAAAGATAACTTATTTTAAGAGTGAAATGAAATCTCTCAGCTTCGCTGGCACTTTGTGGTCAGAAAATTTTACCTAAAAATATAGCCTTGACAGCACTCATTTTGCTGTAAAAATGCAATAAAACAATTCCTTAGGCTACACATTTGCTGTACCCATTATCTTGTTGTTTGGATTCACCCTGAAAAATATTTTGATTTTTCAAGTTGCAGTTTTCTGCTTTCTCTGCTAGCTTCCTCCCCACACAATAGTCCACAATAATAAACTGCCCAGAGTTAAGTTTATTCTTAAAAGACCATGCACCAAGGAGAATCTGGTAATAGGTTGGAGGTCTACTTGCTTCTGACCCAGGTCTGAAATGGGTCCACTCCCTTTTCATCTGATATCTTGGGCCTGTAGTCAGCCCATGGAAGTACCTGAGAATAATGGATTATGGCTGCACCCTTGCATGGACATTTGTATGTATGTTCTGTCTTTCCGTTGGTTTATAACTGGAAAAATTAATTACCCTTTCATCCTAGTCTCAAATCTGCAAGGCAAAATGTCAAAATGACAGACTGTCCAGGAGACATTAACCATGGTAATTCTGGTCTCCATATTACTGATATACACTCAGTCACACACACTTTTGCATGGACAGGAGGTGAGGTACAATCTTGTGAAATTCTTTGATAACCAATTCAAAGCACTCAATTTTTTTTTCATGTCTAGAATGGGTATATGCTCCACTTTCCTGTGCTACTTCCCTTTATGTTTGATCTCCCAGAGTGATAACACTTCTGAGCACTTTCAAAGTTGTTCTGATGTAGACAATCAATTGTGATCATCTTATCCATCCTTAGAAAGTCTTTCACATTTTAGCTTCAATTAAGGAATTGAACAGTGGATTTCTGAGGATCTTTTCACTTCTTTCTATTTAACATAAGGCCTACTCCAATTTAAAAAAAAAATAAGGAAATGAAAAAAATTCTCCAAATCAAGCCATTTCGGTTGTAAATATGAAATTTATTTTATTTTTTTAATTATAGGCTATATTTTCCATGATCTTTGAGTCCTGTTTTTTAAGATTTATTTATTAATTTGAAAGTCAGAGTTACACAGAAAGGAGAGGCAGAGAGAGAGAGGTCTTCCATCTGCTGGTTCACTCCCCAATTGGCCGCAACATCCAGAGCTACACCGATCAGAAGCCAGGAGCCAGGAGCCTCTTCTGGAGCTCTCACAGGGGTATAGGGGCCCAAGGACTTGGTCCATCTTCTACTGCTTTCCCAGACCATAGCAGAGAACTGGATCAGAAGTAGAGCAGCCGGGTCTTGAACAGGCACCCATATAGGAAGTCAGCAACACAGGTGGTGGCTTTACCTGATACGCCACAGTGTCGGCTCCGATCTTTTGAGTCTTAATGTGCAGGCAGATTCTATGCTTCTCCAAACCATGCATAGGCAAGGTAGGATGGTTTCTGATTGCTATTGAGACTTATTTTCTCCTTAATTTCTGTACCTCTTTGCAAGTAGCTAGATGAGCAGCTCAAAAAGAGAACAAGTTGATAACAGCAGCTGAACTCTGGAGAATCCTTTTCCAAAAAGTCTGTTTTTTCAACTGAGATATTTTAGTATTATTTAGTAAAGCTGATGTGCCCCATATTCCCTTCCTATTTTGCTATGAGTAGGTCAGGGTCCAGCCTTGCTAACATTTTCCATGGTTCCTACAGCTGACTCTCTCAAGCACATTTCTCTCCAGGATGGGAATGGATGGAGAGATTATACACTATGTTGATTAAATGCTTACATCCATTTGTGGGGTGGTGCTCTGTAGTAGTGGGTAAAGCTACCACCTGCAGTTCTAGCATCCCATATGGGCAGCGGTTCCTATCCCTGATGCTCCACTTCTGATCCAGCTCTCTGCTATGACCTGGAAAAGCAATAGCAGATGGCCCAAGTGCTTGGCCCCTGCACCCATGTGGGAGACTCAGAGGAAGCTCCTGGCTCCTGGCTTCGGATTGGCACAGTTCTAGCCATTGCGGCCATCTGGGGAGCGATCCAGAGGATGGAAGACCTATTTCTGCCTCTTTCTGTCTGTAACTCTGTCTTTCAAATAAATAAATAAATCTTTAAACATTTTTAAAAAATAAATAAATCCCTTTGCATGGTAACAGTATAATAAACCATGACAAGATTAACACAGCCCTTTCATGTGATCATAGTGATTTATTACCAATACACTGAGAATGAGGCAGTTCAATTTGACTAGGATAGTACTGGGAAATATCTAGCTCTTGTTCTGATGCTCCCATGCTATTTCCATGGAGCTTTGCCACATAGTTTCCACATTTGCCCCCTCATCTAGAACAATGCATTCGATAGATCAAATTAAATTCCAGATCAATACACTAAGTCCATTGTAATTATGGAGTCTAGTATTATAAGAAGTAAGGTCACTAAATGAAGAAAGAGCATTTAAATCTAGATATTGTGCTTATAGATTGTACAAATCAAAGAAAAAAAGACAGGAAGGTGGGGAATGGCAGAGGAAGGGGGTGAGGGAGGGAAGTATGTTTGCCTTCTTGGTACTGTACCTATGAAATAGATGAAATCTGTCCTCTTTATATTAATAAAAATTTTTAAAAGTTTGCATTGAAAAGATGTTATGTTAAATGAAGTGGCAGATTCTCCTAAGGAGCTGTTTCTTATGTCACACACAGATTTCATGCGTTTGATGGCTCCTTCAGACATTGCAATGCCTATTACGCACACAAGCAGCCCCAACCTTCTCACTGGCGGAGCTAAGTGTAAAAGAGATCTGCAGGTCTATGGCCCACAACTAAGTTAAATTCAGGAACAGTGTCTTTCTCTGGGAGGCTCGGTGCCTAACATTCAGTAGTTATTCAAAGCATTTAAATGTTGATAAAAATTAATGAAATTTAGTGCCATATAACATGTGTTAAACACTTCTTTAGTGCTAAGTTCCTTCACATATTTTCTTCCTTCAGAGATAAGAAAACTGAACCTCAGAGTTCATTAAGCTTCTAAGTGCTGGAACAAGAATTACTATTTTTAAACTCTAATTATAGTGATCTGTCCTCCATATTGATAGGCCAGAACTGAAGGTATCAGCAATAGGATAGCTACATGATAGTCTTGTACAGATGCACTGCAGTATTTTTCCAAATCTTTGGAAAGTAAGAGGTGGGAGGAGGAGCTTGTCATGATTTTAGTGAAGCTGATCCTTGTCATGTGTTGTTGCTAACGGTTTTTCACATCTAATTATATTACCCAATACATGATCTTCTTAAATAGATTCAAGAAGGCTAAATGAAATTCAGTTTTAAAATGTCATCAAGTTATATTTGGGAACTTTATACATGAGAGTAGCAGTTATATTATCCCTTAGCTAATTACCACATTCCTGAAACTTTCAAATAAATGTAACTATATGTTTAAATGAGCTCTTCTCAAGTTACCCAAAGGTTGTGATTTACGGGAAATTCTAGTATTGCTTTTGATTAAAAAGTATTTCTGCCAGAAACCTATGCATTTTCCAATTTCTAGAGACAATATGGAACAGAGCTTTTCAATTGATATTGCATGATTAGGATCCTACACAGTCTTTTTTTAATTTTCAAACTTTATTGATTTTTTTATTCTTTTTTTTAATTGGTTCTTTTTTTATATTTCATAAATGTGAATTTACAAAGTGCAACTTTTGTATTGTTGTGGCTCCCCCCCCACAACCTCCCTCCCTCCCGTGGCCCTCCCCGGTCCCTCTCCCTCTCCCATCCCGCCCTTTATCGAGTTTCATTTTCAATTACCTTCATATACTGAAGATCGACTAAGTATATACTAAGCAAGGATTTCAACAAGCTGTACTCACACAACCGCACAAGGTATAGGGTATTGTTCCATTAGTAGTGTTTTTAAGTTTCATAGTAAAACACATTAAGGACAGAGATCCTATGTGGGGAGCATGTACCCAGTGACCCCCATTGTTGATTTAACAATTGGCACCCTTATTTATGATGTCAGCAATCACCCGAGACTCTTGCTATGAGCTGTCTAGGCTATGGAAGTCCCTTGAGTTCACCAACTCTGAACTTGTTTAGTCAAGGCTGTGTCAGAGTGGAGGTTCCTTCCTCCCTTCAGAGAAAGGTGCCTCTCTCCTTGATGGCCTGCTCCTTCTGCTGGGGTCTTGTTCACCAGGATCTTTCATTTAGATTGTTTTTTCTCCACCGTGTCATGGCTTTCCATACCTGTGATACTCTCATGGGCCTTTTAGCCAGATCCGAATGTCCCAAGGGTTGATTCTGAGGCAGGAGTGCTGTTTTGGGCGTTTGCCATTCTATGAGTCTGCTGTGTGTCCTGCTTCCCCCGCAGGATCATTCTCTCCCTTTTAATTCTATCCTTCATTATTTGCTTACACTGGTCTTATTTGTGAAATCTCTTTGACATATAAGTATAAGTATTTATACTTATCTCTTTACCAAGTGCGCTGGCATTGGTACCTGCCTCCTTGGTAAGATTGAGTTGATTAACTTTTATTTAATAAATATAAATTTTGAAAGTACAGCTTTTTCACCCCATAACCTCCCTCCCACCTGCAACCATCCCATCTCCCATTCCCTCTCCCATCCCATTCACATCAAGATTCATTTTCAATTATCTTTATATACAGAAGATCAATTTAGTATATACTAAGTAAAGATTTCAACAGTTTGTACCCACACAGAAACACAAAGTGTAAAGTACTGTTTGAGTACTAGTTATACCATTAATTCACATAGTACAACACATTAAGGACAGAGATTCTACATGGGGAGTAAGTGCACAGTGACTCCTGTTGTTGATTTAACAACTGACATTCTAATTCATGGCATCAGTAATCACCCTAGGCTCTTGTCATGAGCTGCCAAGGCTATGGAAGCCTCTTGAGTTCACCAACTCTGATCTTATTTAGACAAGGCCATAGTCAAAGTGGAAGTTCTCTCCTCCCTTCAGAGAAAGATACCTCCTTTGATGGCCCATTCTTTCCACTGGGATCTCACTTACAGAGATCTTTCATTTAGGTTTTTTTGTTTTGTTTTGTTTTGTTTTGTTTTTTTGCCACAGTGTCTTGACTTTCCATGCCTGAAATACTCCCATGGGCTTTTTAGCCAGGTCCAAATGCCTTAAGGGCTGATTCTGAGGCCAGAGTGCTGTTTAGGACATCTGCCATTCTATGAGTCTGCTGTGTATCCTGCTTCCCATGTTGGATTGTTCTGTCCTTTTTAATTCTATCTGTTAGTATTAGTAGACACTAGTCTTGTTTATGTAATCCCTTTGATACTTAATCCTATCATTCTGATCAATTATGAACTGAAATTGATCACTTGAACTAGTGAAATGGCATTGGTACATGCCACCTTGATGGGATTGAATTGGAATCCCCTAGCATGTTTCTAACTCTACCATTAGGGGTAAATCTGATTGAGCATGTGCCGAATTGTACAGCTCCTCCCTCTCTTATTCCCACTCTTATATTTAACAGGGGTCATTTTTCAGTTAAATTTAAACACCTAAGAATAATTAAACAGTCTTGATTTTCCCAGGTAGCTGCTTTAAAGCTATTTTACTGGCATAGTTAGTAAAAGCATTTTCAGAAGTAAAAATCATTGCCCTATCCAAAATTTGCTATTTGGTTAATCTTGAGAAACTTGATCCTCTTAGCATTGGGCAGAACATGAGCCAGACTTCCAGCCATCTATTTATGCAAGATACCAGGAAAATATTATAAATTTTCTCTGGATGTACTATGACATCAATATATTTAAGGCATCAAGTGGACAACGCAAGGTTAGGTAAAGAAACAGATGTTCCAATTAAAAAAAAATGAACAGGTAAAATTGATTTATGATTTATTTATGAATTGGCAGGGGAGATTTCAGGGAATTAGAAATATATATTTCAAAATTTATTTGGGAGACTTACAGTAACCAAATCAACAATGTTTTCTCAATAAAAAAAAAGATTAGGAGTGAATTTAGGTTTGAATCTTGACTATTGATGTAACCTTTGACTTTTTACTTGCCTTTTCTAATTCTTGGATATACTGTTAAATGGGGACTATTTTACTTACATCACATATAATTGCTATGAGAGCCTAATCATGAAAAATCAAACAGATATTAACAATTATAATTAAATGATGCTTGGGTGTAACATTCTTATAGGACTTACCATTATGAAACTGAATTTTCTTGTTCATTTTCTCCTGTAGAGTGCAACCTTCTGGAGAGAAAGGTCTAGGATCTACTCATCTAAGTACCCAGAAGACCACAATGGTGATTTTAGCTCATGGTAGGCACTCAACAAATGTTTTGAAAGAAAGAATATACTAAATCAGAGTTCTAGCTTAATTTCCTGTCTTTTATATGAATTTTAATGCATTTTGGATAATTTACTTTCAATCTCTCTATTTTAGAATGAATGAATTAATTTACTACTTTCAATCTAAATGAATGATGTTAATGAGCAATAATGACAATTCAATGGGCAAAAATGCCATTTTTCTCTGTTTAACTGACTTTACATTTAGAAATTAGGGGGTTGGTTCTGTGGCAGAGTTGGTAAACCCAGCACCCACAGTGCTAGCATCTCATATGGTGGCTGGTCCAAATCCTGGCTGCTCCACTTCCAATCCATCTCTCTGGTATGACCTGGGAAAGCAGTAGAATATGGCCCAAATCCTTGGGTCCTACACCCACTTGTGAGACCTGGAGGAAACTCCTGGCTCCTAGCTTCAGATCAGTCCAGCTCTGGCCATTGTGGCCATTTGGGGAGTGACCCAGGGATGCAAGACTTCTTTCTCTCTATCTCTGCCTCTCTGTAACTCTACCATTCAAATAAATTAAAAAATCTTTTTAAAAAAGAAACTCAAATACACATTATTCTAGGAGTAAATGCTTCAAAATACTTAATTTAAAAATAACTTATTCAAATTATGCAACACACAAAAGTATTTGTTGTGTAATTTTTTATAATAATTAGTGAAATTTTCTAAATATGCAGTGATTGTACAACGATTATGATAAATTTGTTTAGCCTCACTATGTGATTTTATGCCACTGAAGGCAATAACCAGGCAGACTACATACCACAAAGATAAATGTTAAAGTGATAAAAAAAGTGGGGTATAAAACTCATGATTACAATAATTTTGAAGGAGGAATGTAAAAATGAATAAACTAGAATGAAGAAATTTGGGAAATGTTAGCCGGTAAAAAAGAGATTTTTTAAAATTTAGTTATTCAGAAGCATTTTGGAGCAACACATTTAGTTTTGATAAATCATTTGAAATCATACACAATGTTGAAATGTTTAAATTCATGGTTTTGTATTTTTATATCACTATTTTATCATTTGTACTTTGGCACAATTATAAAATCTCTTCTAAATATAAAACATGGAAAACAAAATGTAAAAATATTTATGATGGGGCCAGCATTGGGACATATTGGGTTAAGCTACCACCTGTGACACCAGCATCCCATAGGGGCAACAGTTGAGTACTGGCTGCTCCACTTCTCATCCAGCTCCCTGTTAATATGCCTGGAAAAGCAGTGGAAGATGGCTCAAGTCCTTGGTGCCCTGCCCCCACATAGGAGACCCTGATGAAGCTTCTGGTCTCTGGCTTTGTCCAACAGCCTCAGTTGTTGTGGCCATTTGGGTAGTGAACCAGTGGAAAGAAGACCTCTCTCTCTATCCATCCCTCTCTCTGTCTCTGTCTCTGTCTCTGTCTCTCTCTAACTCTGCATTTCAAATAAAAATAAATCTTAAAAGAAAAGATTTTGTACAATGGAACACTGGTGATCTACGAATTATGGTAAAACATTTGTGTAATAAATAGGTATTTAAGAAATTTTACCAAGAAATCAATGTTCAAAACCTCAGTAAATGGTGCCTACAGGTTCCTGGATTGCACTTGGCCTGACACCTTCCCCAGTTTACATTAAAACACAATATTTATCCACATCCAAGCTTTTATTTAAAATACCCCAAGTACTGTTTGGAATAACTGAATAGCAAACACATTAATAAAATTCTTTTTAATTTCACTGTCTACCACTGAGAATGTGAAGATTACTTAGTTCACAATTCTTACTTGGTCCATTTAAACATGAACAACTATTTTGCAGCCAAGAAAACAATGCCCATACCTTCAAAATATTTTTTTTTCATTCTATTAATGATTAATGTTTCAGCAACATAATCAGTAGTTTATGCCCTAATCCTTACTTTTTCCTTCATACGATACAGTCACCCTTATATTTCTCTGCTTACTTATCTTGACACTGCCTTTTCTAGAAACCTTTAAGGTACCTTGTTGATTACTGTATGAAATCATTACATTTTGGCATTACACGCAAGACCCTGCTTAGTCAAATCTCAATACCCATCTTCAGCTAACTTGCTGCAAATTCCCTATGCTCCAGACGGAAGCTCTTTCTGAAATTAACTGCCCCTGACTCTTTGATGATGCTTTTCTGATACACAGACGTTCCTTTTCCTCCCATCTTTACCCGTTCCAATTATAGATGCCATTCAATGTGTAGATAAAACACTGCCTTGTTCATGAAGTAGAAACATATTGTAGACTTTCAAGTATAAAGGATTTCTCGATTTTCAAAATGTCCATAAAATATACACTTTTTATATTGTTATTTTATATTATTTACTAGTGTAAGCTCCTAGAAATTAAGTACTTTATTTTCTGAAGGCTTCTTGAAAACAGAACTAGTACACTTTTAATTTCAGACTTACAAATAAGTAGAATTCAGACATACAAAAGTATCACTAATAATATGAAGAATTTCATGTGTCCCCAAATGTTAACATATTATGTAAACAAGTATACTTTTCAAGAAAATAAAATTGACCTCAAGTCTAAACGATTAACTAACCTACTGACGTTTTTCAAAGTTTGGCAATTGTCACATAAAAGCTCTCCAGGCAAGATCTCAATCCAATATTGTGGGCTGCATTTAGTTGTCATGTAGCTCCAAGTTTTCTTTAATTTTGGAAAGATCTTTAGTCATTTGTGTTTGATGATTTTGTCACTTTTGAAGAATATTGGTCTATTATCTTAGAGAATAACATAATTTGGGTTTGTCAATGATTTTCCATGGTATAGTTGTTAATTTTTCCATTTTAATACCTAAGTGCAATTTAGAGAGGAGATTCATTCAGAATATGAATATGTTCTATTTCTTGTTACCATCACATACTAACTTTAGTGCCCACTGATGACTTTTGTCTGAAACTGTTATCACTGTAGTGTTTACCAAAGTGATTCTTTTCTGTTTTCATTATTGTTTCTCCACTCATTATTTTGAACTCTCCTATGGGGAATAGCTTTCTACCCTCTTCTTCATTTATTTATATTCATTATTTACTTCTATCATTAGCGGTTCATGGGTACTTTTTCAAGCAATACTTTTAAAATAGCATTAAATGTATCATGGAACAGTGCATATATTTTTAGAGGATATGTGGTTAATCCAAATGTTCCATTTTTCTACTCAATCTTCAACATAATTCTTTGAGTAGGTGGTATTACTATACTCACTAAAGTTGAGAAAATTGAGGTACAGGAACCCATGTTATCTGCCCATGTCATCACAACAGTAAATGAGAGAGTTGGAATTAGAATCTCAATTATTTGATTCCAGGGTCTATACTTTTTTCTTGTGAAAAATTTATTTATTTACTTGAAATACAGAGCTACAGAAAGTGAGAAGCAAAAATCAGAGAGGTTCTTCCATTTGTTGGTTCACTCCCAAATGGCCACAATGACTGGGTTAAGCCAAGCTGAAGCCAGGAATCAGGAGTTTTTTCCAGGTCTCCCATGTGGGTATCTGGGGCCCAAGGACTTGGACCATCCTCCTGATGCTTTCCCAGGTTCATTAGAGAGAGTTGAATTGGAAGTGGAGTAGGTGGAATTCAAACCAGTGCCCATGTGGGATGCCAGTGCTGTATGTCATGGCTTTAACTCATTGTGCCTCAATGCCTGTCCCCAGGGTCTATACTCGTAACTAAAATAATACATTTTAATAATATAAATAATGCACTAATACTAATAAAATAATACATTATGTAATCTGGCTTTGTGAGAATCAGTTTTTCTCTCAGTCTTGTAATTGCATTTTATAACCAGTATAAAAAAGTATACAACTCAGATGTCATCATCAAAGGACCAACAGGTGGCAAAGGAAGCTGGAATTAGGCAGAATCTTCTCACAAAAGTAAATGACTTAGCAGGCTGAAGACAGATACACTAGCTGTAGAGCCAGGTCTTAGCAAGGATGGTAGAACAATCAGATATACCAGAGGATAGTTTTATCGCATTCCAAAATTATCTATTAAGTAATATCTTCCTACTGTGCTGTCATAAGCATGCTCATTACTGTAAATAATTAGGAGTTATAGCATTGTGCCTGGTAGGAGAGTGACTGCACATGTGGTAGTTAATTACTCATATAGAAGGCAAAGCAAGTTGAGAAACTTGACAGAGAAGGAATTCATTGGTAGGATATTAAATGCTATTTGTGTTGAAAATGATCATTATCAGATGGCTAGTCAGAACTAGGTGAAGTCGCTGCTCTGGAATAATCAGGAAGAATGCAGTGTAGAGAATTAAAGGAAACATTCAATTTTGCAACTGGAATAGCATAGTATGGGAGAGAGTGTGCTGCAAATTGGCACCTGCTTCTTGTAGGCGTAGTAGCACAGTAAATTCACTACCAGTTTTAGTCCAGAGTGACTGGACTTCACACTAATTTTCGGTGGCTGTCATTCTTTTTGCCTTTTCCAGTAGTGTTAAGAACTGAAAATATGGGGGCCTATAGAAAGCACTCTTTCATTCATTTGGTCATGCATTCATGTATTCACTCATTATTAACTGCCTGCTGTATGTCATGCATATGACCAGGGCATAGATCATGATCCAGGCATGATCTACAATCTCAATAATGTATGTTCTAGTGAGGTACTTCTTCAATAATGAGCACAGAGTGCACGTAGAATAGAATAGCAATGCATTGTAGTGTGTGTAGGTGGAAAGAATACAGAAGGATTTGAAAAGGAAATAGATCCAGCTGTGAGGTAAAAGGAACCAGAGAAATTGAGAAAAGTGCCAGCATGAATACATATCTGACAGAAAAACAAACACATTTAAAACAACATGAAGTGCCCCAGTAAGCAAGACAACTGTTCCAGAAAAAGAACATCATGAAAACCACCCCCACTGCTGTCCCTGATTTACATATTCAGTTATCACAAAGTGGGAGAAAATTAGGCTGTACCACAGATATTTATAGATTCTTAAACAGTTGTAAAAGCATAGCGTTGGATGACATTTGTATAACCTCTTCCCTAATAACAAGGATTAGAGCTGGGGAAGATATAGGCGGTCATGGAGTTCAATCTCTGATCAGTTCCCATTCTAGAAAGGTATAATAATAATTATTTATATTTGCATAATACTTGTGGAGTACTTTCATAACCATTATCTTACTTAATTCTCCCAACTATTTTCTGAAATATATAGGAATGAAATCATTAAAATCCTGTTCTGTATTTCCAAGAAGAGAAAACTTAAGGATCTACAGAATTTCAACAAATGGCAAGAAAGACAAATCCAGCAGGTTGAGCCAAATCTAGTATTCAGGTTTCTAATTTCTCACCCAGTGTTTTCTCCATAATACCATTTCTTCCAATTTGCTAGTTAACCAAAGGACAGCTCATACTTTGAAATAAGGTGGGTCTGATATCCTCTCTTTGCGAATCCCCAAATATCTATCATTCCTTGCTAAAAGGAGAAGGAAAAATAAAGTTATAATACAAAAGATATTCAAAGTATAAGCCCCATGGAACATCCATCCAAGCTGCTCCTGGGAAGTCTGCAGAAAAGGCATGTTCTTGTCCCCACTTTAGGCTTCCTTTTGAGAATCCGTGGGTGCAAGGAGCACATTTTTAAAAGCACATCTAGTGTTCTGATGCACACTGAAGTTTTGGAACTGCATCTACAGAGTTTTGGTAGGCTCTGTCATCGAAGCCTCTCCCACTTGTCAGAATAGATGAAGAAGAAAAATGGTGCAGAGGAAGCTTTGTTCAGCTCTCTTCACTCAGAAGCAGTAAAAAAAAAAGACTACAACCGGAGAAGCTCTTGCTCCACCTAATTTGGTCAATGTTCAAACAGACACATGCAAAACCAAGGCACATGCTATGAAATTATAGCTCCAAGGAAAATCTGCCTCCAAGAAGACTTGCCAGTTAGCTCTACTTTATAAAAATTTTGTATGTATCCCTTCAGGGATTGTGCCACCAGGACTTGAGGTCTTAAAAGAAAGGGATGAGACGCTACCTCACCCTCCAACAGGATACCTGATAGGCAAGTGATATATAAAGCTTTGTATAAATGTACAAATGCCAACAAAAATATCCCATAATGCTGGCTCTATTTGATATGGATCAGGGTACACAGCAGAACTCATGGAGTGTGTAGGTTGGTGGCACAAGGTTCAAGACAGAAGCAGGGAGTGAGGTATAGATGATATTTTGACAAACTGAATATACTGGAGCTTTATCTGCACCCTTGTTTCCAAACCTCAGGGGCATCTGCAATTTACCTCCCTGAGAATTGGTTTGCTTCTCCACTGCTCGGTATATAAAGCATGACTGAAAATAACAGAGCCTGGTCCTTTCCCTAAACGACCCTTAATAGTGACCCATGAGATGGAATTGTCTTTTCTAATTTGAGGGCTTCCACAGGTTGAGTGGGTTAAAAATTTGGTGTCGGTGAAAAGGATATGATTACATAGGCTTCAAATAGGCCTTAGGCCATTTTAACCAGGATCCAAATTATCAGTGAACCAAACAGCCTGTCTGGATGAAATTTGAGGCAAACAATAATATTATATCATATCAGAAACCTAACAATTTCCCACAATTAATCACTAAACAAAAATGGCATATTGTAGGCCCAGAAGCAGCAGATACTGCTAATTAGTCCTAGATGATTGACCACACACACAGATTTGGCTATACATGCTAGAAGGAATTGCAGTTAATTGCCAATGGTAATGAACCTTATATTGACTAGTTAGGCTCACATCAAAAGCAAAATCCAAAGCTGTTTCAAGAAATATTGAAACCATACTGAGGGTTGGTTAACAAGCTGCTGTTCACAGGTTTGTCAAATGAATATTAATACAAGAAACATGCTCTTAACATTACCATCTATATTACATTTTTAGAAGATGAAACATGCATTTCTCAATTTAGTGTTTACATTTATAAATATAGGAACATAGTTAAACTTTTTGTACCCCATCTTGGTAGAAAGTCAAATGTGAGCAATTTGATTCACATTAAATATTTCCCAGCAAACAACATTAATGAAAGACCAAAGGGGAAACACAGGACAAGAAAAAATGAAGCTGTGGCTTACTAGCAATGCATTAAAAACAGACAGGGAGACATTAACTGGCAGACACCGTGTGCAGCAAACCATTATTTATGACAAGGTCACCTTTGCTGTAAGTAGATATTCAGCAACCATGAGTTTTAGAGGGGACTTTGGCTATCACAGAATCCATCCTCTTCATTTTACAGTTTTTACAAATGAAGCTCAGGAGAGGAGAATGGAAGAGAAGGGTAGGAATTAACAATTATTGAACACCAATGGTATAAAATGCATGTTTCTATTCTTTTCATAAACCCTGCCAACTCAATTCCCATGCAAACCTTAAAAAATGGATGTCACTGGTCCCAGGTCATATATGAGGAGATGAAGGCATTAGTGAAGAAATGATAGAACTTGGCCTACTAACCATGCTTTTTAGAAAGGAAACATGGCTAGCTCAAAATAACAAAACATTATCTCAGGAGTTTATCTTTGACTCAGGAATCAACCCAGAACAATTCTATCAAAAGCATTTTTACAATATCAAAAATGATATCTGGGGAACATATCAAAAGTACAAACACCTGACAATGAGTTTAAAAATAAGGAAAGTCATTTACTCCAGAATATGTGTCTGTATGCCTATTTAGAATGCTAAAAGTTCACTAGAATACATCAATTAACAATTATAGCTAACACTGACTAAAGAACAACTATATGACTGGTTGTATACTACATAATAAATGTTTATTAACATATCTGATACAGGGTTTGCATTGTGGTGCACTGAGATAAGCTACAACTTGCTATGCAAGCATCCCATACTGGAGTGCCAATTTATACCCAGATGCTCCACTTCCAGTCCACCTTCCTGCTCATGTGCCTGGGAAGGCCATGGAAGATGGCCCGTGTGCTTGGGCCTCTGACACCCATATGGGAGACCAGGATGGAGTTCCTGGCTCCTTGCTTCAGCCTGGCCCAGAGCTGGCAATTAGGGGAGTGACCCAGTAGATGGAAGATTCTTATGCACACTCTCTCTGTCTCTCTCCATCTCTCCATCTCTCTCTCTTTCTCTGTGTATGTCTGATACTTCGCCTTTCAAATAAGTAAATATTAAAATACATACACCTGATCATGTAATTGTTATTATATCAGGATATGCTTAAAAAGTTGTGAAAAATAGGATTAAAAGATAAACTATATGTTGGTGGAAAAAAATTGAAATACATATGAGTTCACATATTACAGGTAAGAAATAATGCTGAATAGTTGAGTGATTTCCACAAGATTACATAGTCAAGTGATGGCAAGGCAAGATTTTAAAATCCATGTTTATAATTTCTCAAAGCCACTGCCCAAAGATTTCTACCATCCAGCTCTTCTGATATTCCCTAACTATTGAATTTTCATAGCATATTTTGAAAGATTTATTATTTATTTTATTTGAAAGGCAGTTACAGAGAAGCAGAGGCGGGGGGGGGGGGTCTGCCATCCAATAGTTCACTCCCCAATGGCTGCAATGGCCAGAGCTGGGATGTTCCAAAGCCAGGATCCAGGAGCTTCCTCCAGGTCTCCCACGCAGGTGAAGGGGCCCAAACACTGGGGGCATCATCTCCTGCTTTCCCAGGCCACAACAGAGAGCTGGATTGGAAGTGGAGCAGCTGGAATGCAAAAGGGTACTCACATATGGGATGCCAGAACTGCAGGCAGCTGGCCTGCAGTGCTGACCCCCTAGCATTCTTAGTCTAAACAGTTCATTTGAACTTGATCTTGCATATTCTGTATTTGTACCTTTACAGTCCTCTGCTGGTTTGTGGCCTTACATTATGGAAGTCTTAGGTAACTCTTTTTGTCTTCTCAAAATAATATGTACCTTACACACTTTAGTCACAGTAAATGTCTATGCCCATGATAACATCTGTGACAAAGAGCTACCACGGCAAGCTATAAGGGTACCCAGCTGACCTTCCCCACCTCAGCTTTATTATTGAGTCAATTTCTGCCATTTCTGAGAAATTAAAAAAAGGCTGCATTTGTTATCTGAGTACAGTTCATCACATTATTTAGCTTCTCTGTGTCTTAATTCCATTAACTCAAAGATGAATGTAAGACCACCTAGTTCAAAGAGCACTGTGAAAATTATAAGAAATGATTATATGCTGAGCATCAGCCATAGAGAAGGCCTGAATAAATGTTGACCATTATGGGCCCCCTCACTTATAGCCTTTGGTAATAATCCTTGGGTTGTTGATTCTCTGATTCAACTACTCTTCCTTGATCCCTTTAACACGCCCTACAAAACAGCTTAATTCTTGTGCCACCTTTTTGGGAGTAGCTTCCTATTACGTCCATTCCCACTGCCTAGACTGGGTTGACAAGATCTCTTTTGCACTTTATCTGAAATGCGATATGAGTATGGATGGACTCCTGTAACTATTTCTACATTTTAAGGTATACATATTTTTTTCTTCAGATTGCCTTTTTCTGCTAGTGTTCACAACAGGGCTAATAGCTCTTTTTTGCAGTAAGCTTACAGCATGGTTTCAAAATTTTTCACATTAATATCCAGCTGTCATCAACAAAAACCACTTTCCTGGTTAATTTCAATACTTTTTTAAAAGATTTATTTATTTTACTTGAAAGTCAGAGTTACAAACAGAGAAAAGGAGAGGCAAAATGAGAGAGAGAGAGAGAGAGAGAGAGAGAGAGGTCTTCCACCCGCTGGTTCACTCCCCAAGTGGCTACAATGGCTGGAGCTGTGCTGATCTGAATCCAGGAGCCAGGAGCTTCCTCCAGGTCTCCCACATCAGTACAGGGGCCCAAGGACTTGGGACATCTTCTACTGCTTTCCCAGACCATAGCAGAGAGCTGGATTGGAAGTGGAGCAGCTGGGTCTCGAACTGGCACCCAGATGAGATGCTGGCACAGCAGGTGGTGACTTTATCCTCTAAGCCACAGTGCTGGCACCTCAATACTATATTTTATCTTATCTCAAAGACCCAGAGTTCTCAAAATGCCACAACCCTTCCTCAGTAACTCAAATTTTTTTTTTGTTCTTTATTATATTAATACTAAACTCTATCTGGACTTAAACTTTTGAATATATCACTCAACTATACTGGTCCAAATTTACCTTTCACTGCTTACCCATTAAGAGACCTCAATTTGGAGCCAGGATTATTTCCATATTACTGATAATAATTCAATGTTTATTTCCATCACTTAACAATGCTTTCACAACAGAACTTCCCTCATTAAAGTGCCCAATAGAGAAGCCATGATGATTTTTTTCTTGTATTCCTTACACTGAAAAAAAAAACTTATTTTAATTTCATGGTATTTTGCTGGCTCTGGTTCTTAATCTAATGCTATGAGTTCGATAAATCAAATGACCCATGGCCCAGATTCCAAACTTGGCCTAGCTGCATGAGGTTGGGCAAATTCTCAACAGTACCAAGTCTCAATGAACTTACCCATGAAGGGACAACAGCATTAATACCCATCTCATCAGAGTATGAGGATAAAATGAGGTAGTGGCACATTGGGAGTGCTCAACAAAAGCTAGCTGTGATAATGGTGGTGATCATTGTAGAGGATTTCATTTCCTTGAAGCATAAATAGGATTCATTGCATTTGGTGACAACAAAACTACTTAAGCCTACATCTTTTCCCCATATATAGCTAATTGATTTTCACTTTCATTCATCCTACACTAATTTTTTATTTTAGATGCAAATAAATTATTCAGTATTATGTATGTTTATTTCCAGTATCAGGTGAAGCCAAAAAACAATGTTATGTTTTCAACCCAAATGGTAACAGACCAATTTTCAGAGGTAGGCACATATGTTAACATATGTTTATATCCTGGATTCTCAAACTGGGTGCTTCTATTCCTAGACATAGTCTTAGCAGTTCCTAAATTATCTGTATGTTGTGTATATTTGCATTATTCCTATTAACTATTATCATACATATGTATACCTCTTTGCTATAGGTTTGTATCTGGGTCATATATAGTAACTATCATCATTTTCTTTAGTCACTTTTAACTTCAGAGATAGGGTGACTAAAATATATATAACAACTTGTCAAAGTCTGGCATCAAGGCCGGCGCCATGGCTCTCTAGGCTAATCCTCTGCCTGCAGTGCTGGCACCCTGGGTTCTAGTCCCAGTTGGGGCACCAGATTCTGTCCCGGTTGCTCCTCTTCCAGCCCAGTTCTTTGCTGTGGCCTGGGAGTGCAGTGGAGGATGGCCCAAGTGCTTGGGCCCTGCACCCGCATGGGAGACCAGGGGGAAGCACTTGGCTCCTGGCTTCGGATCAGCGCAGTGCACTGGCCGTAGCAGCCACTTGGGGGATGAACCAATAGAAAAAGGAAGACCTTTCTCTTTGTCTCTCTCTCTCTCTCACTGTCTAAACTCTGCCTGTCAACAACAAAAAAAATCTGACATCAAATGCTGCATCTGTAATACTGTCTAGACTGGTCTACTCCTCAAGTCAGTGCTTTCTGTGTTTAACTTAGATGCTCCCAAAGATCCTTGTTTATTGATGGGCCTTCATTAATTGTCTGATCAGATGTGAAGAATTTTAAAACTCATGGGTGGGCCTTGCTTTCCTTATATGCAAAACAGAGATAATCTCCACTTTTTCTATAGGATTACTGAGATTGAAATGAAGGACTATGTTGAAAAACACTCTGCAAACCTGCTAAAGAGTAGATAAATACAGTGATTTACCAATCCATATAACACATTCACTCAGATATAGATTTAGGCATTTGGAAATGGAAGTTAGCTATTTGACAAAAGACAAGAGGTTAGTGACACTAAGACTTGAAATGATAACACTGTTCTCCCAATAATTTCATTAAACCAACTAAGAGAAGCTGTTAGCAAATGCTAGAAATAATTCATCTTGGGAAAAGTGATGTACTGTAATGAAAATTTAGGTACTCTGATGATCAATATTTTATCTTATATAAAGGCAAACAAGGTTAGCAGGCCTTTAGTACACTTTCTTCTAACTCTATCACTACTAGGAAAAATAGAATTAAAATAATTTATCTGATTCCAGTATACCTAAGCAGTTCATGAGTCAGAGACACAGCCAATGTGTTTTAATCTCAAAGATGTCCTCTATTGTCTTTAGCTATGTCTGACATTTCCTGGGACCCATTTGCATCCAAGGGTCTTCCAATATACTGAATCTGTCATCTTCATTGTTGAGGTAAGATTCAAGTGGCCTATGGAATGTATAGATTTTCACAAAGTCACACAGCAAATGACTAAGATAATATTGAAGGTTTTCTTATTGCAGACCCCATGATGTGTTCTTTAAATGTCTTTCTAAGGTAAAAACCATAAAAATGTATGAATTCTAAGCAACAGGAGTGGGAATTTATTGACCTCACCAAAGGTAAAGTCATATTCACTTGATTCCATCTGCTCCTGCCAGCCCTCCCCCATTCCTGCATTCTGCCTCTCAGAGAATGATGATTTAGGAAGACAAATGGATTTAGAAATGCTTGACCCCATAGAAATGAAAACAGTCATGATGTCTTTGTCTAGTGTTATCCTAGACACTTCTATAACAAAGCTTCCATTTAGAATAAATAAATGCTAGTTATAAATTGTCATAAGTGGAAGGGATATTATAATTAATTTACTCTAACCCTCAAATTTATAGATAACAAACTAGAATGCAGAGAAACACTTTCATCCACACAGGGGAAATCAGTAGAAGGACCTAAAATACGTCAAATTTTCTGTGTCTCAAAAATACTCAACTTTTATATACGTATGTGCTGCCATATTCAGTCAGTAAGAGTTTATTAGGTGGTTTTTGATACAATACTTGTGGGGAAGAGAATGAAGTGAAAGGTAATATTGTAGCATGACAGTATCTTACAAAAGATGTTAAGCAGAATTAATTTCTTTCACATAGTACTATTACCATATTATCTTGTATCTTGAGGTTCTGTACGAAGTGAAAATATTTAAAAATAGTTATATGTATCGGGGGCGGAGCCAAGATGGCAGATAGTGAGGGCACGCACCAATAGTCCAGGAAAAGATAGTTTAATAAAAGTGGAGTTACTGTAGCCTCAGGAAAAGACTCAAGAAAAAAACTGCAGAGGAAACGCTTCCAGAACTAGTGGATGTGACACAGAGGACCTATGGGGAGCCCACTGCATGGAAGCTCATCCACGGGAGCCGAGCCATAGAATCTCGCCAGCGCGGGAAGGGGAGGTAAGACAAAAACCTCAGAAACCCAAGACATTGGCGGGGAAAGGCAGAACGAGGCCTGAGGCCCCACTGGGGAAAGTTCACCAGGCTGACTGGAGGAGAGAAAAAAAATGAATGAATAAGGGGAACTGGCACAGACACTAGCCTCTCTCTCCACTCACCTTACAAAGCCGAGCAAGACAAAGAGTAGGCGCTGTTTTACATATGTAAAGCAGCAACCTCTAGTAGCCAAGCAGAAAAACTTGACTCTGGATGGAAGAAATAACAGGAGGTTAGAATCTAGTGAAAGTAGGTGGAGCTAACGATCTGAGACTGTGAAAATCTGAGGGGGGTGGGCGATAGAACTCGGGCAACCCAGTGAGAGACTGTGGAAAAATTTGAGAACACACTGAGGGCTGCATAAACGCTTTGTGTAGTCCCAGGGGTAGATCAAACGAATAGCCACAGAGGCCAGATTTCAACTACCCTCAATTCCAGTCAGCTGTGCAGAATTACTTCCGAACTGAGTCAAAAAAAAAAAAAAAAAAAAAGAGAAAGAGAGAGAGAGCGCAAGACAGTGAGAGAACAATCTGGGTGAGTCATCTTTGGCACACCCTTAAACCTGAAGAATCAAACAGAGCTCTCTGGCCACACCCATCACAGCCTCTAAGGATCTATCAAAGCAGACAGCCCACTTAATCTAGAGGCATAGTATAACGAGAAAAAAATACCACAGCAAAAATACAAAGATTATCTCCAACATGCCAAACAACAAACGTAGAAGCCAAGGTAACAAGAGCAAGGAAGACACTATGACGCCCCAAATGAACAAGACACCCCAATTCAAGATTATGAAGATGAAGGGATCGAAGAAATGCAAGAAGCGGATCTCAAAAAGTTGATAAGAACATTAAGAAGTTCTCAAAAACAAATTCTTGAACTACAGAAATCCTTAATGGACAAGATAGAAAATCTCTCTCGGGAAAATGAAATATTAAGGAGGAATCAAAATGAAATGAAACAACTAGTAGAACAAGAAACGGTGATAGTGACAAGAAATCATAATGAAATGAAGAATTCAAAGGATCAAATGACAAACACATTAGAAAGCATTAAAAACAGAATGGGTGAAGCAGAAGAGAGAATATCAGACTTAGAAGACAGAGAACAGGAAAGGAAACAGTCAAACCAAAGAAAAGAAGAGGAAATTAGAAATCTAAAAAATATTGTCAGGAATCTACAGGAAGCTATTAAAAAACCCAACATTCGGGTTCTAGGAGTTCCTGAAGGCATGGAGAGGGAGAAAGGATTAGAAGGCCTTTTCAGTGAGATACTAGCAGAAAATTTCCCAGGTTTGGAGAAGAACAGAGACATCCTAGTACAGGAAGCTCATAGAACCCCTAATAAACATGACCAAAAGAGATCCTCACCACGAAACGTCGTAAATAAACTCACCACAGTGAAACATAAAGAAAAGATCGTAAAATGCGCAGGAGAGAAACGTTAGATTACTCTCAGAGGACCTCCAATTAGACTCACAGCTGACTTCTCATCAGAAACCCTACAAGCTAGGAGGGAATGGCGAGATATAGCCCAGGTAAGAAAAACTGCCAGCCCAGAATATTATATCCTGCAAAGCTCTCATTTGTGAATGAAGGTGAAATTAAGACTTTTCACAGCAGACAGAAATTGAAAGAATTTGTTGCTACTCGCCCAGCCCTGCAAAAGATGCTTAAAGATGTGTTACACACAGAAACACAGAAACATGGTCACCAATATGAAAGAAGGTAAAGGAAGGAAACCTCACAGCAAAAGATCACAGGAATCTCAAAGCATATATTAGAAAATATCTTTGGCAAATGGCAGGGCAAAGTTACTCCTTCTCATAGTCACATTGAATGCTAATGGCCTGAACTGTCCAGTTAAAAGACATCGATTGGCTGATTGGGTTAAGGAACAAAACCCATCTTTTTGCTGCTTACAAGAAACACATCTTTCCAACAATGATGCATACAGACTGAAAGTGAAAGGCTGGAAAAAGATATACCATGCCAGAAGAAATGAAAAAAAAAGAGCGGGCATAGCCATCTTAATATTGGACAACATAAACTTTACCACAAAAACTGTTAAGAGAGAGAAAGAGGGACACTATATAATGATTAAGGGATCCATTCAACAGGAAGATATAATGATTATCTAAGTATATGCACCTAATTACAGGGCACCAGTTTATTTAAATGACTTGTTAAGGGACTTAAAGGGAGACTTAGACCCCAATACAATAGTTCTGGGGGACTTCAATACTCCACTCTCAGAGATAGACAGATCAACAGGACAGAAGATCAACAAGGAGACAGTAGATTTAAATGGCACTATAGCCCAAATGGATCTAACAGATATCTACAGAACATTTCATCCTACACATAAAGAATTTACATTCTTCTCAGCAGTACATAGAACCTTCTCTAGGATTGACCACATACTAGGCCATAAAGCAAGTCTCAGCAAATTCAAAAGAATTAGAATCATACCATACAGCTTCTCAGACCACAAAGGAATGAAGTTGGAAATTAGCAACTCAGGAATCCCTAGAGCATATGCAAACACATGAAGATTGAACAACATGCTCCTGAATGAACAATGGGTCATAGAAGAAATTAAAAGAGAAATCAAAAATTTTCTGGAAGTAAATGAGGATAACAGCACAACATACCAAAACCTATGGGATACAGCAAAAGCAGTGTTAAGAGGAAAGTTTATATCAATAGGTGCCTACATCAAGAAATTGGAAAGGCACCAAATAGATGAGCTTTCAAGTCATCTCAAGGATCTAGAAAATCTGCAGCAAACCAAACCCAAACCCAGTAGGAGAAGAGAAATAATTAAAATCATAGAAGAAATCAACAGGATTGAATCCAAAAAAAAACATTACAAAAAATCAGCCAAATGAGGAGCTGGTTTTTTTAAAAAATAAAGAAAATTGATACCCCATTGGCCCAACTAACTAAAAAAAGAAGAGAAAAGACCCAAATCAATAAAATCAGAGATGAAAAAGGAAACATAACAACAGACACCACAGAAATAAAAAGAATCATCAGAAATTACTACAAGGACTTGTATGCCAGCAAACAGGGAAACCTATCAGAAATGGACAGATTCCTGGATACATACAACCTACCTAAATTGAGCCAGGAAGATACAGAAAACCTAAACAGACTCATAACTGAGACAGTAATTGAAAGAGTAATAAAGGCACTCCCAAGAAAGAAAAGCCCAGGACCAGATGGATTCACTGCTGATTTCTACCAGACATTTAAAGAAGAACTAACTCCAATTCTTCTCAAACTATTCAAAACAATCGAAAAAGAGGGAATCCTCCCAAACTCTTTCTATGAAGCCAGCATCACCTTAATTCTGAAGCTGGAAAAAGATGCAGCATTGAAAGAGAATTACAGGCCAATATCCCTGATGAACATAGATACAAAAATACTCAATAAAATTCTGGCCAATAGAATGCAACATCACATCAGAAAGATCATCCACCCAGACCAAGTGGGATTTATCCCTGGTATGCAGGGATGGTTCAACGTTCGCAAAACAATCAATGTGATACACCACATTAACAGACTGCAGAAGAAAAACCATATGATCCTCTCAATAGACGCAGAGAAAGCATTTGATAAAATACAACACCCTTTCATGATGGAAACTCTAAGCTAACTGGGTATGGAAGGAACATTCCTCAATACAATCAAAGCAATTTATGAAAAACCCATGACCAACATCCTACTGAATGGGGAAAAGTTGGAAGCATTTCCGCTGAGATCTGGTACCAGGCAGGGATGCCCACTCTCACCAATGCTATTCAATATAGTTCTGGAAGATTTAGCCAGAGCTATTAAGCAAGAAAAAGAAATTAAAGGGATAAAAATTGGGAAGGAAAAAGTCAAACACTCCCTCTTTGCAGATGATATGATTCTGTATTTAGGGGATCCAAAGAACTCTACTAAGAGACTATTGTAACTCATATAAGAGTTTGGCAAAGTAGCAGGATATAAAATCGATGCACAAAAATCAACAGCCTTTGTATACACAGGCAATGCCATGGCTGAGGAAGAACTTCTAAGATCAATCCCATTCGAGAGCAGCAAGATGGCGGAATAGGCAGGGAGCACACTATTAGTCCGGGAGAGAGACAGTTTAATATAAGTGGAGATACTGCAGGGTCAAGGAAGAGTAGGGGATGAAACAGCAGAGGAAACTCTTCCGGAACTAGTGATTCACAGTGGACCTGCGTGGAGAGCGTGGGAGCCCATGTTTGGGACACCAGCAGCAGACTCAACACACCAGCACTGGAACGTGAGGTGAGCCGAACCTCAATAGCCCGAGACACCAGCGGGCAAGCGGAAAGAGGAGGCTAGAGGGAACGAGGCTTGAAACACCGTGGGGAAAAATTCACCAGGATAACTAGAAGAAAGAGAGGAAAAAAATAAAAAAGTGACCGATACGGACACAAGTTTCTCTCTCTCCGCTCACCCCACAAAGGAGAGCAAGACAGGGCAGGCGCCATTTTGGACATACGTCATAAGCAGGGTGACCTCAGGTCTGCACCGGCCCTGAGCCTAGCAGAAACACCTGACTCTGGGGGGAGAGGTGAAATAACAGGAGATTAGCATCTAACTTGGCAACCCAGTGGGAGACTGCAGGAGAATTGGAGCCCACACTGAGGGCAGCAGAGATTCCCTGTGTGGTCCTTGGGAAAGAGCTTCTGATCTCTGGCTCCTGTGGGTATATCATTTGCCTGCTAACTACCTCCAATTACGTTCAGCTGTGCGGAATTACTTCCCTTTTGAATCAAAAAAAGAAAGAGAGATTTACCACACCTAACCTGGGAGTGTCATCTTTGACACACCCTCAACCCTGAGGAAGCAAATACAGCTCTCAGTCCACACTCAACTCAAGCCTCGAAGGCTCCACCGAAAGCAGACAGTCCACTTAATATAGAGCCATAGTGTAACAAGAAAAAACACCACAGTGAAGAAATCAAATATCTCCAACATGCCAAACAACAAATGCAAAAACCAAGCTAACAAGAACAAGGAAGACACTATGATGCCCCCAAATGAGAAAGACACCCCAATTCAAGATTATGAAGATGATGAGATAGAAGAAATGCAAGAAGCGGATCTCAAAAAATTGATAAGAACATTAAGAAGTTCTCAAAAACAAATTCTTGAAATACAGAAATCCTTAATGGACAAGATAGAAAATCTCTCTCGGGAAAATGAAATATTAAGGAGGAATCAAAATGAAATGAAACAACTAGTAGAACATGAAACTGGGATAGTGACAAAAAACCACAATGAAATGAAGAACTCAATAGCTCAAATGACAAACACATTAGAGAGCCTTAAAAAGAGAATGGGCGAAGCAGAAGAGAGAATATCAGACTTAGAAGACAGAAAACAGGAAAGGAAACAGTCAAACCAAAGAAAAGAAGAGGAAATTAGAAATCTAAAAAATATTGTCGGGAATCTACAGGATACTATTAAAAAACCTAATATTCGGGATCTAGGAGTTCCTGAAGGCATGGAGAGGAAGAAAGGATTAGAAGGCCTTTTCAGTGAGATACTAGCAGAAAATTTCCCAGGTTTGGAGAAGGACAGAGGCATCTTAGTACAGGAAGCTTATAGAACCCCTAATAAACATGACCAAAAGAGATCCTCACCACGACATGTTGTAAATAAACTCACCACAGCGAAACATAAAGAAAAGATCCTAAAATGTGCAAGAGAGAAACATCAGATTACTCTTAGAGGATCTCTAATTTGACTCACAGCAGACTTCTCATCAGAAACCCTACAAGCTAGAAGGGAATGGCGAGATATAGCCCAGGTACTAAGAGAGAAAAACTGCCAGCCCAGAATAGTATATCCTGCAAAGCTCTCATTTGTGAATGAAGGTGAAATTAAGACTTTTCATAGCAAACAGAAACTGAAAGAATTTGTTTCCACTCATCCTGCCCTGCAAAAGATGCTTAAAGATGTGTTACACACAGAAACACAGAAACATGGTCACCAATATGAAAGAAGGTAAAGGAAGGAAACCTCACAGCAAAAGATTACAGGAAGCTCAATTTCTCTTTGACATAGAATTAAACTCTGATGCTCTGTTAAAGCAATGTGTTAAAGTAATCTATTATGTTCTCTTGATGTCTGTTAAATTCTAATTGTTCAAAAACAGCTGAATTTTTATTAAGAGCTATGGGTTATTTAAATATGTGCTTATTTTCAAAGATTTGAATAATCACCTGGTAACAATGATCAAATTTAGTCTATGTTATGTCATGATTTTAAGGAATCTTATTTCAAACAGATATTTTGGATTTTGAGCTTTCTTGGCATTCTTGACAGGCATTCAAAAAATCAAAGTTTCAAACAATCTGGACTCTAAAATTTCCAGTAAATCCTGGACTTTGGTTTTTCCAGTTTGGGCCCAGCTGAAAAAATCGAAGGACCTATAACTCTCATCTTATAGAGACACCAACTAATCAGGCTATTTGGATTATATTAGAAGTACTGTCAAGATGTGATGTGGTACCAGACTTTAAGTTTCTATAATGGAAAATGCTATTAATACAAATGTTTGAGAATTAAAAGTCTAATGATTTTGTGTTACTAGACATGACAGTTATCTTAATGAGAAAGCCTCAGAGGCCTAAAGGGTTAAATACTTGTAAAATCCTACAGGTGCTTTCAAAAATACTGTGAAGTAAGCAAGTGCCTCTTGTTGGTTGATGAGTTTATAATTTTAAACATGGTAACTCAAAGTCTTTTGTCATCCACAGTTATATATGATCTGCTGCTCATAAAACTAAAGCATTGTTGGTTCTGTGTTTAGCTGTCCTCCTATAGGTTCCTATGGACTTTTCCCAGCTACTTCTATTGTATTCAGTACTTTGGGATGGCTCTGTAAACAGATGAAGCCAATGATGTATTAACAGTACCAACTGAGAGAAAGTATGGTTAACTGAGATTACTAAAAACAAAAAGCAATTCAAATCAATTGGCAAACTACAAAAAGAGTTAAAGATTTTAAAAGCTATTATTAAAATTGCTATATTGGTCTATTATGTTATGTTATATATGTACATATTGTATGTCCACAATGGGGAAATTTTATTAAGAATTTTACTTTAATTGGCTTATAGATAATATTGTCCATAAATTTAAGCTGCTAAAATCAATCAAAGATACATTTTAATTTGTGTGACCTGAATCTGTGTATCATATGTTTTAAACGTGTTGGTAGAAAGAAACTAAAAACATTTTAGATGGTTGTGCTTAAATTTACTGGCTAAACAAACTACACCATGTTAGATATTTAAGAGGTGTTTTCAAATACATGATTCTTAAAATTTATAGAAGGCATTGGACCTTCCGGTAAAAGTTTTCTTAAGTTGTTATCTAATTGTTGAAATGGTTTGCTAAGTATTCATGTAATATTGCTATTGTCAGCAAGCGATCTAGGTCTTGCTCCCTCATTTCTCTGTTCTAAGCCCAACTTGTTCTTTCATTTCTCTATTCTCCTCAAGTTAGGTAACTAATTCTATTATGAAGGAATCTGTAGGACGCACAATTTAATCTTTAGACCTTATAAAAGAAATGGCTAACATTTTTCTGTAATAGCATAGCCAAAATAAGAACTTAAATAATAATCTCATAGCTAGATTCACTTCGCCATCAGCGAAGTATACAGTAAGTAGAAAAAACCTCCCTTTCAGACAAAAGGGAAAGAAAGTTTTTAAGGGAGAATATAATTTTCCTCATGGGCATTGTCTACCTTAGACAAACTACTACAGAACATGCCTGTGACTACAGACTTGTAGTTCAGGCCACCGAAGATTAGAGATGGGACACGGGCACTCCCTTGACTTGCATCCTCTGGTCTGCTTTAACACAAACCAGGAGGAAAAGAAAGCTAGGCATCAGAAGCAATGGGTGGCAGGCCTATTCATGGCTGATCTGTACAGTGATCTGCCCTCAAGGAGACCCAACACGCCAGTCCACTGCAGTGGCTTTCAATGTGGTAAGCCTCGGCTTCAGCAGAAGTCAGCTTGTGAAGAGCCCTGGCAGCTCTGCCAAGAGTTGGATCACTGGAAATGGACCTGCCCTGGAGTCGAAGGATGCCCAGGTCAGAGCCACAGATCTTATTGGCTCTAAGCTGAAAAGCCCTTCACTCAGCCCAACTTCCAAAGTGACCACTGCAGCTGAGGGGATGGTCAAGTAGCGTCAGCAACATTGCAGGCAGAACTGTAAATTTCTTGTTAGAGATGCCCCCTGCCTTTACCTGGCCAGCTCTCCTCCCAGGCCAGCCAAGTAATGAAAGTCAACAGAGTGCCTTCCCCTAGGAGGTTCACACCTCCCTTAGGATATACCCCATGTGAAGAGATAGATAGGTCTGGGCCTCTGAATTTACAAGGCCTAAAGCCCACCAGATTATTATCAAGCCCCTTCTGTCAGGTTCTATTTGCCTCTCAATCAGAAAACTTAATTGTAGCTTAGACAGCACCTTTCTTAGCTCCTCTAATAATGACTCTGTCCTTTGTTCTAGGCCCTGTCTAGCAACTTGGGCCTCATTCCTTTGTAATCATAACCTCTACTCTACCACCAATGGCTCTACTCCCAACCTGTGTGTACTGATGGTCCTCTTCCCCACTTAATGCTGTATAATTGTTCAAACCTGGTAAATGCCACTCTTAGGATCATTGGTTACTATCCTCACTCTGTCTTTTATGACCTTGTCTAAATATGATCAGAGTCGGCAAACTTGGAAGGCTTCCATAGCCTTGGCAACTCATGACGACAGCCTAGGGTGGTTACTGGCACCATAAACTAGAGTGTCTCTTCTTACTCCCACTTTTCCTATTCCCATTGTTATTTTTTACTATGATCTGTTTTCAATTAACTTTACACACAGTACATTAACTCTATACTAAGAGTTTAACAAATAATATGGGAAAAAAAAGTTGAAGAACAGTTCTTCAACAGTTTTTTTTTTTTTTCTCCTATGACCCACTGTTCATTTAGGAGCATGTTGTTCAGTTTCCACGTGTTTGCATATGTTCTTGAGATTCTTAACTTGTTGATTTCCAGCTTCATTCCATTGTGGTCAGAGAAGATGCATGATATGATTTCATTTATTTTAAATTTGCTGATACTTGCTTTACGGCTGGCCTGTGGTATATCTTAGAGAATGTTCCATGCACTGGTGAGAAGAATGCTTATTCTGCAACCATAGGATGAAAAGTTCTGCAGATATCCATTAGGTTCATTTGGTCTATAGTGTCGATTAAGTGTTGTCCTGTTGATTTTTTGTATGGTTCATCCTTCCTTTGCTGAAAGTAGGATACTGAAGTCCCCAATCTCTATCATATGGGGTCTATGTCTCCCTTTAGATTCATTAACATTTCCTTTAAATAGCCAGGTGGTCTGTGATTAGGTGTTTATACATTTATTATAGTTGCATCTTGCTGTTGAATTGATCCTTTAATCATTGCATAGTGCTCTTCTTAGTCTCTAAAAAGTTTTTGTGTTAAAATCTATTTTGTTTGATATTAGGATGGCTACACCAGCACTTTTTTTCCCATCATTTCATTTTTAGTCTGTTGGTAAGTCTTTGTTGGTAAGTTGTGTTTCTTCCATTCAGCCAGCTTGTATCTTTTGGTTGGAGAGTTGAGGCCATTTACATTCAAGGTGACTATTGATAAGCAATGACTTGGCCCTACCATTTTCCCATAAATATTCCTATACTTTACTTTGTATTTCCTTTGTACCTTTACTGGGGGATTTTTTACTTTCACCTTCTTTCATAGTGATGACCATGTTTCTGTTTTTCTGTGTGTAGTACATCCTTAAAAATCTTTTGTAATGCTGGATGTGTGATAACAAATTCATTCAATTTTTGTTTGTAATGGAAGGTCTTTATTTTACTTGCAGTCATAAATGAGAGCTTTGCAGGGTGCAGTTTTATTGGTTGACAGTTTTTTTCTTTTAAGATTTGAAATATGTCTTGCCATTCTCTCCTAGCCTGTAAGATTTCTGATGAGTAGTCAACTGTGAGTCTAACTGGAGATCCTCCGAAAGTAATCTGGTATTTCTCTCATGCACATTTTAGAATCTTTTCTTTATGTTCTACTGTGGAGAGCTTGACTACAATGTGTCATTGTGAAGACCTTTTGTGAGCTTCCTGTACTTGGACATCCTTTTCTTTTTCCAAATTAGGGAAATTTTCTGTAATTATTTCACTGAAATGGCCTTCTAATCCATCCTCTCTTTCTACAGTTTCAGAAACTCCTAAGATCTGTATTTGGCTCATTTGATAGTATTCCATAAATCTCCAAATTTTTTAGTTTTCTAATTTTCTTCTTCTCCTCCTCCCCTTCCACTTCCTCCTCTTCCTCTTTCCCTTTCTCTTCCTCCTTCTCCTCTTTCTCTTCCTTTTCTTCTTCTCCCCCTCCTTGTCTGACTCTAAAATTTCCAGAGATTTGTTTTTTAACTCAGATATTCTTTCTTCTGTCTCACTGGTTCTATTGTTAAAGCTTTCCATGGCATGTTTTATTTGTTCTACTGAATTCTTCATTTCCAAAATTTCATTTTGATTTCTCTTTAAAATCTAAATTCCATGAGAAAAAAATTTCTTTCATGTCGTATACATATTTCTTTAGTTCATGGATTTACTCCTGATTACTTCTAAGTAATCCTACAATCAATTTTTTGAATTTCATTTCTGGCATTTTTTCTATGTCTTCATTTTGACATTCTAGTTTTGCAGTGTTCTTGTGTTCTCTTGGGGGAAACATGTTGTCTTCCTTATTCTTGTTTCTTAATTTCTGCAATTATTTTTAGGCATTAGGCATTTATGGAGATACTTGCCTTTTTTTTCCTGTGATGGTTTTTATAACTGGACTATGCCTCTGTGGATTAGTGGAGTGTCTACTGTTTCAGTGAATACCCTGAGGCTTGTGCTGAGTGTGGCCAGGGAGCTCTGTTCAGTGCTCCAGAGTGAGGGGAGTATCCAAGGTGACACCCTAATTTGAGATTGGTAAATCTCCTTTTTTTAATGAGAGGGAAAGTTTGTGCAGCTCTGTTGGCATAGTCTCACACAACAGATCTGTGCTTTCCTCAGTGTGTGCATGGATCCTGCAGTAATGACCCTCACCAGGGAATCAGGAAGCCCAGAGCATGTGGAAACACCCACAGTAACTTCCCAAAGACCCAGCCACACCCTGCTACCTCACTCACAACCACAGTGTTTTCACAGTCCCACCACACAGGACTCCCACAATTATAAGCACTCAGCCCTCTGTCAATTATCCCAGCCAGACTCAGGCATCTCCCCTTAACTGGAGTGTGGACATGAGCTGGTGCAGCTGTTACATATATCCAAAATGTCACCCACTCATTCTCAGCTACTTATAGGGCACAAGTGCCAAGTGGTCAGGGAGAGACAAACTTGCTTCTCCCCCTTTATTTCCCTCTAGTTTGGCAGGTGCATTGTCGCCTACAGGAATCCAAGCCAGACTCATGCCAGGCTCTTCCTGCAGCTTTATCACCAATAGGTTGGGTTGCTGCCGTCGAGTGTCACCTCACTCTCCAAAGTTGGTGCTGAGGCTCTCAGCTGCTGGGGTCCTGAGTTGTGCTCACCCACACCCTCTACATAGATCCACAGTGTTCCTCTATTTTGCTTGGCATTTCCTCTGCCTTTTTCTCCTAAACTCTTTCCTGAGATTGCACTCTTTCTATGTTTTTTAAGTACCTCCCCCTAGACATACTATTGAAAATATCAATGCAATCAAAGTTTATTCTGTACAAAGATCAAAAGAAGGGATAAACCTTTGGGTAGATTGATTAAGGAAAACAGAGAAATTTTGTTAACTAAAACAAGAAATAAATAGAAATGGGTGCATGACTAATGAAATGAAAAGGGTTATATGAAGAATTGTATCCCATGGAAGTGGATAACCTACAGAAAATGAGTAAATTTCTAGAAACACAAAACCTTTCCAGACTAAATTATTAAGAAATTGAAAATATGGATAGACACATAACCAATAAACTGATTGAATCAATAAGCAAAATCTACCAACAACAAAAAAAAGTTGATGATTTCATGGATGTACTCTACTGAATATGTGAAGAAAAACTGAAGCTAATCCTTCTCAAACTTTTCAAAACAGTAAAGATTAGGGGACATTTTCTAACTCATTCTATGAGACTAGCATTACTGTAATACCCAAGCCAGGCAATGACTCTACAGTTCAATATCCTCTGTGAATGTTGATGTAAAAGTCCTCAACAATACACAGATGAATGAAATTCAACATTCTATTGAGAAGTTTGCTATGACAAAGTGAGATTTATTGCTGAAATGCAAAAATGTTTCAACACATGAAAAATGATCAATATACCACATTAACAGAATGAAGGAAAAAACACACAGGATAATCTCAATTCATGCAGAAAAATTCAATAACTATTCATGATAAAAACAGTCAACAAATTATGACTAATAGAAAAGGACTTCAATATAATAAAAGACATATGAAAAACTGAAAATAAACATGAGTGAATGACTGGAAGCTTGTCTTATAAGGAACAAAACAAGGCTGCCCACTTGCATCACTTCTATTCAAAATTGCACTGGAAATTCTAGACAAAGCAATTATGAAAAAAGAAATAAAATATATGTAAATTGGAAAGGGAGAAATAAAATTATCTTCGGTCATAAATGATATATATGATCTTATATGTAGGAAATTCTAAAGATTTCACACAAAAAAGAAGAACTCAGCAAAGGAGCAGGATACAAAGTCTACTGAGAAAGCCAATTACTTTTCTATATATTAACAATAAACAATCTTAAAAGAGAATTACAAAGCAGTTTCATTTATAGTAGCACAAGGAACAAAATACTTGGGAATAACCTTAATCTAGGAAGTGAAATACTTGTACAATGAAAACTTCAAACATTCCTGGAGGAAATCAAATAAGATGAAATAAATGAAAAAACATTTAATGGTCATAGACTAGAAGACTTATTATTGTTGAGATGTGAATACCATCTAAAGAAAGAAATTGAAGTAATGTAAGCAGAGGCCATGAGCCAGTGAATACAGACAGACTCTAGATGCTGATAAAGTCAAGTCAACAGCTTTTCTTCTGAAAGCTCTAGAGGAACCCAGCCCAGTTGTCACTTTGATTTTATACTTTGGACCTCCAGAAGAATGACAGAATAGGCCAGTGCCGCGGCTCAATAGGCTAATCCTCTGCCTGCGGCACCGGCACACTGGGTTCTAGTCCCGGTCAGGGCACCGGATTCTGTCCCTCTTCCAGGCCAGCTCTCTGCTATGGCCTGGGAGTGCAGTGGAGGATGGCCCAAGTGCTTGGGCCCTGCACCCCATGTGAGACCAGGAGAAGCTCCTGGCTTCGGATTAAGGCGGTGTGCTGGCCTCAGTGTGCCAGCAGCGGTGGCCATTGGAGGGTGAAACAACAGTAAAGGAAGACCTTTCTCTCTGTCTCTCTCTCTCTCTCACTGTCCACTCTGCATGTCAAAAAAAAAAAAAAAAAGAATGACAGAATAAACTTGTGCTATTTTATGCTCCTATTGTCTTCGATGTCTGAAACAAACTCACTAAAGCTGATGCTGGAATAAGTAACTTCAGAAATGAATGGACTCCATAAGTCTACACACACACACACTCATACAATTGTACATATGTACTTTGTTCTAGTCAATAGTTACATTTGGGGATATGGGCTAACAATTCTGATGCTGAGATACAAATATGCTTTAACCAAATAATTAAGTAAGTTCATAGCAGATGGTGGTAGCCAGTGTTCCCATTGTTTGAACTGGAACTTACAGACCAAGAGGATGAGGAGGCTGGAATGATTTGTATTGTAACTGATAAGAATTGGAGACATCAGTAAAAACACATGATCAACTTAATATAGGTACCAATTATTATATAGAAAAATGTTTATGGATATGTGTACATGTTTCTTTACCTTCTGAGCTGAAATAACCTAAAAAAAATGGCACCTGAGTAGTAAAAAAATACCAAGCATCCAGATGAGAATGATGATTTCTACCACCATTCTCCAATAAAAGGAAACAAGGATGCTTGGAGATTTGATTGATTCTAGGTGAGGCAAATACACAAGATGAGCCTGGAGCATCTTGTAGTATTATTAAATCAGGAAGCCTTCACAAAACAACAACAGCAAAACACATTGATGGGAGGTAGGGTATGTCAAAAGGGCCAAAAGCTTACTGAATGATCTCCCAGTGAATAAGGAACAATTTGAGCAACAAAGTCAAGCATTATTGGATTATATGATATGCATACATTAATTGCATAAATCAATAAATGGGCAATAGTAGATAAATCAGTCATGGAGAATAATTCCAGATAAATTATGCAGATACTCCATCCAAAAGGAAGGAAAACAAACTTCTGCACTCTTAAAGAACAGGTTGTGCAGGGCGACTTCCTTCCAAAGAGGAATGTATGGGATGGAGAGGACAGAGTAACTTTACGATAGAGAATCCTGACACTTCAGCCATATGAGCCAGGTCAACACCAACAGTCCTGTAACACCTGAGGGCAAATACTGTTGATATGAGATGATGAAAATGGCCCTTTACCTTGGTTATTTACATCTCCAAAACCCATAACCATAATTTAACTATGAGAAAACTCAGATAAATCTCTCAATTTGTGGACATTCTGAAAAATGTGTATCCGTACTATTGAAAACTCTTTTAAAAATATTTTTATTTGTAAGAGAGACCAAGAAACAAAGAAAAAGGGAGAGGGTAAGAAAGAGGGATGAGGGATGAGGGAGAGGGAGAGGGAGAGGGAGAGGGAGAGGGAGAGGGAGAAGCAACTCTGCCATTTGCTTGTTCCATTCCCAAAGGCCCTCAACAGCCAGGGCTGGGTGAGGCCAAACAAGAGTCCAGAATTGAATCTGGGTCTCTCATGTAGGGGACAGGGACCCAAGTACTTGAGCCATTATCTGCTGCTTCCCCAGGGAAACTGGATTGGAAGTGCAGGAGCTGGGGCCAGAATGAGGCACTCTGATAAGGGACACTGATGTTCCAAGTGGTATTCCAAATACTCACCCTCAAAACTCCTGAGGTAATCAAAAACAAGTGAAATATGAGAAACTCTCACAGCCAAGAGGAACTTATGGAAACATGATGACTAAATGTAAAGTGGTACCCTGGAATCCCAAGACAGAAAAGGGACATTGGGTAAAAACAAACAACAAGTCTTAAACTAAATACTACTTACAAATTAATATCTAAATTGTTTCATTCATTTTAACAACTAGAGTATACTAACATATAATGTTGTGTGTTGAGGGAATTCTTTTCATCTTTTGCTCAACAGTTTTTCAGTAAATCAAACTGTTTTAAGAATAAAGTAATTCATAAAAATTTCAATTGATGAAAATGTTGCTCTTAATTATTTATTAACATCACCAAATAACTTCTGTTTTAATTTGACCTGGGATGCAGGAATTGTGTTGGCTTGATTATATATTTGTTTTATTATTTTGTGATTAATGATATGTGTCATGAAAAGTGAACAGAATTTTATCACATGAAAGGAGTAACAGGAATATCCTTCTAGCAAAGAATGTATTCTTGACAGAAATTGATATGCGTTACAGTTGAGGGCATCTAATGATTTAAATCTTTTAAGACACATGTATTACTAGAATTTGTCAGAATGTTAATTTAAATATAATCATGTCATAATGTATTCTGTCCTGGAAAGAATAACTGAAGGGACACTTGTCACTTAGCTTCAGAATGAATTCCCAGACAGACATAACCATGTTGCTACTCAGTAGTAGGCAAGCAATTTAAATGCCTTTTCCCAATTTTCAACACAGTCAAATTAGAAACCCCTCCCCCATTACCTAGTGAAACATGTGCTCAAGAAGAAAAACAGTTAATAACATCAGAGAAACAAATGGCTTAATTTGTAATTAATATTACTGAAGATTAGACATGGGAAATTTTAGAGTTGATCTAGTTTTTGTCTTTTCAATATGATAGTTACCATTTGACATACGGCAAGTGCAAATTAAATTGTGCTGTAATTTACACTCATGATTTTGAAGATTTAGTACCAAAAACAGTAAAATTAGCTCAATATTTTAACTGGTTACATGTTTCAATGGCACTATTTTACATATAATAGGTAAAATAAAATATTAATAATTCTACCTTCTTTTCAGTTTTATGTTTTATTAGAAAACCTAAAATTATAGCTGTGGCCCACATTCTATATCTCTCAGAATATATATCTATTGGACAATGTTTATCTAGTGTAATTCACTTTAAAGGAAGGAAAAAGGCACCACGGCTCAATAGGCTAATCCTCTGCCTGCGGCGCTGGCACCCTGGATTCTAGTCCTGGTCGGGGCGCCAGACTTTGTCCCAGTTGCTCCTTTTCCAGTCCAGCTCTCTGCTGTGGCCAGGGAGTGCAGTGGATAATGGCCCAAGTGCTTGGGCCCTGCACCCGCATGGGAGACCAGGAGAAGCACCTGGCTCCTGGCTTCGGATCAGCGCGGTGCACTGGCCTCAGCGTGCAGGCCTCAGTCGCCATTGGAGGGTGAACCAATGGCAAAAGGAAGATCTCTCTCTCTCTCTCTCTCTCTCTCACTGTCCACTCTGCCTGTCAAAAGAAAAAAAAAAAAAAAGGAAAATGCTACAGTCCAGAGAGCTTATATGGGTAATGCAAGGTCCCATTCTGAATTGATCTGAATATCTTAAAATAAAATATTTTCCCATTCAATTAGGGAAAATAGTTTCAAGTTGTATCACTAAGCATATTTCTACTGTTTCATGAAGTTCAAATAGAATTTACATAACACTTTCTCTGCTTTCTACTAAAGCAACAATTTGGCCTGCAAGGATGGCATAGTGGCATAGAGGTTAAGCTGCCTCCTGAAAAGCCAGAATCTCATATGGGCACCTGTTTGAGTCCCAGCTGCACCATTTCTGATCCAGCTCTCTGCTAATGCACCTGGGAAAGTAGTAAAAGATGGTGCAAGTCCTTGCGCCCTTGCATCCTTGTGGGAGACTCAGATAAAGCTCCTGGTTTCTGGCTTCAGCCTGGACTGGCTCCGACAGTTGCAGCCATTTGGGAAGTAAATTAGGGGGTGGAAGACCTCTCTTTCTAGCTCTCCCTCTCTCATCTCTGTAACTCTGATTTTCAAATAAATGAAATAAATCTTAAAAAAAAAAATTGGCCTGCTACACTTCTGGGTTAAAATAAAAAAAGCTACTCTTTTTTTTTTTAACTTTTATTTAATGAATATAAATTTCCAAGGTACAGCTTATGGGTTACAATGGCTCCCCCCCTCCCGTATCTTCCCTCCCGCCCGCAACCCTCCCCTCTCCCGCTCCCTCTCCCCTTCCTTTCATGTAAGGATTCATTTTCAATTCTCTTTGTATACAGAAGATCAGCTTAGTATATATTAGGTAAAGTTTTCAACATTTTGCCCATATAGCAACACAAAGTGAAAAAACTACCATTGGATTACTAATTATAGCGTCAAATAGCAATGTACAGCACATTAAAGACAGAGAACCCACATGATTTTTTCTCAGATTAATTAACTTTCTATGCCATTTCCCCTTCAACACCAGGTTGTTATTATTTTTTTTTATTTCCAATTCTCTTTATATACAGAAGATCACTTCAGTATATCATTAGTAAAGAGCTCATCAGTTTGTGCCCACACAGAAACGCAAAGTATAAGGATAAAGTATTACATTGTATATCTAGAGTCAGGACCTAAGCTGATCAGGTCAATGTTTCTTATAGTGTCCATTTCATTTCAGCAGGTTTCCCCTTTGGTGCTCAGTTAGTTGTCACCGATCAGGGAAAACAAATGATATTTGTCTCTTTGGGACTGGCTTAATTCACTCTGCATGATGTTTTCCAGATCCCTCCATCTTGTTTCAAATGACTGGGTTTCATTGTTCCTTACTGCTGTATAGTATTCTATGGAGTACATGTCCCATAATTTCTTTATCCAGTCTACTGTTGATGGGCATTTGGGTTGGTTCCAGGTCTTAGCTATTGTGAATTGAGCTGCAATAAACATTAATGTGCAGATGGCTTTTTTATTAGCCAAATTAATTTCCTTTGGGTAAATTCCAAGGAGTGGGATGGCTGGGTTGTATGGTAGGGTTATGTTCAGGTTTCTGAGGAATCTCCAGACAGACTTCCATAGTGGCTTAACCAGTTTGCATTCCCACCAACAGTGGGTTAGTGTCCCTTTTTCCCCACATCCTCTCCAGCATCTATTGTTGGTAGATTTCTGGATGTGAGCCATTCTCACCGGGGTGAGGTGAAACCTCATTGTGGTTTTGATTTGCATTTCTCTGATTGCTAGTGATCTTGAACATTTTTTCATGTGTCTGTTGGCCATTTGGATTTCTTCTTTTGAAAAGTGTCTATTGAGGTCCTTGGCCCATCTCTTCAGTGGGTTGTTTCTTCTGCTGTTGTGGATTTTCTTGATTTCTTTGTAGATTCTGGTTATCAACCCTTTATCTGTAGTATAGTTTGCAAATATTTTTTCCCATTCTGTCGGTTGCCTCTTGACTTTCCTGACTGTTTCTTTCGAAGTACAGAAACTTCTCAATTTGATGCAATCCCAAATGTTAATTTTGGCTTTGACTGCCTGCGCTCCTGGGGTCTTTTCCAAAAAGTCTTTGCCTGTACCTATATCTTGCAGGGTTATTGAGCTCTTACTCTATCTAGGACAGGGTTGTACTCTGTATAATAAATACTTTGCATAATCCATTGAATTTAATTCTTATAAAAATCTTCTATGGACAAAGAATCTGAGGCTCAGAGAGCAATTTGATTAAGTACCCATATTAGTCAGAAAGTGGTAGACATAGGATCCTAATGGGGTGCTGGATCTAAAGCCTGGTTGTATCCTCAGTTCTCAATTGCTTACTGAATTTATGAAGAAGTGTTTATCAAAGCTGCTGGAGATGTAAAGAGGAACCCTGTATTATTTAGCCTATCACAGCAACGGGGGATTAGCTGGCTTGAGGTATCCTCAATTCTTCCTCTGGCAGAAACTGGCCAATGTAGTACATGCTCTAAAGAAAAAAAAAAAAGCCATCTACCCTAGTTTGTTCTCTGGTGCTTGAAATGCATCAGGATATGCCCAGCATAAAGGATCACACTGAAATGGAGGTTAAGGATAACAATTTCCTATCTGGGTAAGTGATCAGTTTTCCTTTATTTAGCAAACCCCCAAACATCTCAAGATTCCAATAGTAGGGTTTTATTCTATGCTGTTTCAGAAAGAAGAGGAAATGACATCAAATTTTTCTAATTTCAGACTTAAAGAAATTAATATCCTCACCTACCCACTCTCATGCCCACCCACTTACAGAGCTGTGGAAGAGATTCATTTTCCTTGAAACTGTTCTACCTTATTGCAGCTAATTTTTTTCCTTATATGGGTTCTTAATCACCAAGAAATAAATACTGTGAATCCTCTGATTCAAGAGAATCTTTTCCACCTTGCACTTCAACATTGTTGCTAATGTCCATTAATTCCTACCCCATCATGTCCCTTGCATCCTTTCCCTATTCTTTATCAAGGCAGCTGCTCTAGGCATGATCCCCAGACCTTCTTGTGGAGTAGGGGGACAACTCCCTCTTGCACTCCATGTTGCAGCCATTCTGATTGTCTTCCACTCTTACAGAAATTAGATGTTTCTCCCTATGCCTGAAATACTCTTCTTATGTATCCTTTCCCTAACTGAGTCTAACTCAGTCTTTGGCAGAACCACTTTGGACCTCCCCAGATGAGGGGCGAGTCATTTTTCAAATGGACTCTTCTTAGGTAATCTGTTTTCCTTGCAGCATGTAGAATGATAATAATTGTGCAATTTTATTCTCAATATTGGCCTGCCCTCTTGGAATGCTCTTAAATATTATGACAGGCTGCTTTCCAATACACTATGCTGGTTTTTTGTTTTTGTTTTTGTTTTTGTAGACAGAGATTTCCTCTATTACTTCTTCTGGGTCCTCTCTGAACATTTCCAAAATGCTAAAAGCAACAAGTGTTTTGTTTATTTTTAACTCCCATTACAGAGAGTGGAGAGCATGAGTTCTATAGTCATGGTTTTATACTCCATTTCTTAGCCTCTTTATATTAGATTGACCTACTTTCCAGTTTTATGATATTAGAAAAGTACCTTAACTTCTCAGGGAGAAAGTTATCTCGTCTGAAAAATGAGGATATTATTATCACTGAACTTCACAGAGCTTTTAGAAGAGGGTTAATTCAGGTAATGCATTAAAGGTACCTATATAATGCTCATGAATGTTGGAAAATGATTGCTTTTATTTTAGGAATATCTGCATATTTAGAATACACAGAAAATAGAAAATACAATTTACCAGAAACAAACTCTTGTTACCAAGCTTTCAAGAATTAGAAAATTTTGCATCCCACTTATAACTATTCACGCATTTTATTTTTATACTCATAAGAAAACATGATTTGGAGGGAGGACAGCTGTTTGTGTCAGAGTTAAGACACTGCTTGTGTTGCCCACATGCATATCAGAGAGCCTGATTCAAGTCCTGCTCCTTTTCTCCTGATCCAGTTTCCTATTAATGCACACTCTGGGAGGAAGCAGATGATGTCAGGTACTTGAGTCCCTGCCAACTACATGGGCATCCTGGGTGGAATTCTGTCTTCTGGTTGGGCTTGGCCCAGCCCTGGCTGTAGTGGACATTTGGAAAGTGAGCCAGTAGGTGTTCCACTGTTTCTCTGACTCTGTCTCTCTCCCTCTCTTTCAAATAAATTTAAAATGAAAAAGAAAAATTCTTTTAAAAGGGTGTTTTTTTCACTAGGAAATCCTGTAACTTTATTTAAAATAACTTTGTGTTGTACCAAACTTTCTAAGTAACTTGACAGAGTGCATTCAGAGTTGGGAAAACAAACAAATGAGACACTGATGTCCCCAACATATATTCTGTAACATATATTCTCTTTTGGTGTTTCATTTGGGTGCAGAGACTTTATTTTTAAGAACAAGTTGGAGTGGAGTGCCTATGAAAGGAAGGATAAAGGGGAAGAGAAATTCAATATCTTAAAAATACATCTCTCCATCAACATTGGTCAATCATATCTGTCTCTAAAAAGTATCAGACCATGCTGTGGGCATTAGCAGCAGAGAAACAGAGCAATTTGTACATGAAGATTAACTTAACAAGATAAATGGAAGAAACTTCCTTATAAAGGCACATAGCTTTCATTTATTCATGGATATATGTAGAAACCAATCTATTCCTTTCAAGCTTTTCTGCCCACATTATGTCTGGATGTATAGTTAAGTGATGCAGAGGCGTGGTGATGCCCTTTGCTCAGCAGGCTGGATTTTCCTGGCTGTGATTCCAGCCATCCTAAAGACATTTGATTTCCACAGATGGCTCCGTGGTTGCTTCCAGCTAGGCCCATTTGTCAGGCAAGCAGGGAGTTTGTTCTGCTGCTCTATGACTTTTAGAAGGGTTCCTGGGTCCTTGCTAAGGACAAAGAGGGGAACCTTTGAAGTGCTGACCACACAAGAACTCAGGCATTGATCTCTAGCCAATAAAGGAGTACTAGTTCCTGCATTTAATCTCTTCTCAGTTGAATGCCACCTGTTGAAACAGACAAGACTACAAGGATGAGATATCACACTGTTCAGAGGAATTAGGGACACTAGAGGCTGCCAACAAAGGTCCCGCATGGTGACAGGAGACTGAGGAGCACATTAACACAGCATTGGGTTTATACATGTGATTTCAAAGCCTTCCTCACATACTATCCTTCTTGAATAAACATTTTCCTTTTATGCATTGAAAAATTATGATTTATATAATTTTAAATTTTATAAATTCAGATTTTTGTCACATTTTCTCTTTTTCAAAAATTCTTCAAGAAAAATTAAATTTCCTATAGAAAATGATATTTTTTCTAGCATTAAGCTTGGTAATACTGTTATAATATTAATAATAGTAATGACTAGCTTTTACTAATTATATATATAAATATATATATTTGCCAAGTACTGCGATATAACTTTGCATGTATCGAACCACGTAAGATTGTCCTCATTATAAATGAGGTTAGACCTATTTCTGACCTGAATATTGGAAAGCTTTAGATTATACCAGGGTATAGGTAAAATACTACCTCCATTAACATAATGCCCACATAATAAAAATGTCCACATAATGAAAATGACCATTCACATGGTATAGGACTGATTAGCTATGGCTGTGGCAGTTTTCAGAGTAAACATCAATAGTGGATAATGTCAGAACTCATTCTGGGACTGCTCATCCTGTTTGTCAAGTAAAGTGCTAAGATCTTTACAGACATTATTGGTCTTCACCTTTGCAAAAAAAAATTATTACGTAAAAATTAATAGGGTTTCTGATTCATAGGGAACAGCTGAGGTTTGTAAGTTAAGCCCTTAGTCCAGGACCACATGTGTTATTGTAAAAAACTTATACTATGTTAATGTGATCCAATGAGGGCTGGAGCTAAAGTTTGCCTGACTCCAAAGGCTGAACTCTACATTACTATGCTAACTTGTGGTATTCAATTTATTTTCCAAATATTGTATTTATGTCCACACTTTCAAAATGAAATGAAAATATACTTACATAACTAGAGATGTGTTCACTGTGTATGACTAGTCATACTCACTAAATCTGCACCAAAGTCTCTGCACCAAAATGAATAGGAATTGGATCAGTCTTCAAATTGAACTCAATGTGGTAGATTAAGTTTAAATTAGTTTTTCTTTATTATCAGCCTTAAGTCCTTAGAATCCTGTGAACATTATCATTAATGTTGGTGTCTTTCTTATTGTCTAAATATATTATGACTGAATTTCTATCAAATAATAAATAGTCAATCCAAATGTTGTCTATTTGTCACATACAAGTGATCTACTTAAATTTTTACAGGCACTAGAATAATGCTTCAAAAAAAAATATTGTGTGTAGGAAGGTGGGTCAGATCAGAACCTGAGAAAAATCCAAAGACAAGCAAGAAACAGAAGTAGAAGTTTCAGCAGCATATTTGTCACACAGTGAGAGCCACTAAACAACAACCACTATTTTCTGTATGTCTGGCTGCTAATATTAATGTTTTTCTCTCTTTCTGTTTAATAAAATAAATTCTGTACATACTTGTAGAGATTATAGGATATCCATGTAATTGAGGCAGCAGGTGATATCCGATAGAATCAAGGGGGAACCTTAATTTCTTTTTTGTTTTTCTGTGCTTACAAAACATCTTAGCATTAGTTCTTTCATCATAAAAACAGATAAAAATATCCACCTTTCAGAGTTTAAGGAAGACTATACCGGTGAGTTCCTATACAGCATCTTACAGGGGCCAACTATGCATCCCCAAGTCTCCCGAACTGCTCATAATGCTACAAATCAAACTTCTCTCCCCAACTCCACTATTCCCATTTTCTCCTAGAGTACTAGTTGCTATATATTTACCAGTACATAATGGACATAATTTCTCTTCTACATTCTTTCCTCTAAGAAATGTTAACAGCAGCAGGCAGAGTGGAGAGCAACTATTAGAAAGAGAGGAGTATCTATTTTGTCTGTCTTAACAGCAACTTCCTGCTCTGCTGAGGTGTCAATGGATGTCACTTAATCACGTACCTATCCATTGGATGAGACTCTTGGTTTCTTGGTGGAAATATCTGCTGGTTCAAAACCACCAGCAGGAAGCATATTTTTGCTATTTATCCACTCTCAATCCCACCACAGGACTAAAGGATCAATGTCCCCTTCCCACCGATACCACACATTCTTCTGTGCCAGATATTCTATTACATGCTTTGAATACAAATCACATTTAACCATGGAAGTTATTTTGTATGGGAGATATTATGTGCCACATAACAAAAAAGGAGGAGTATGAGGTTCAGAGAGACTAACTGAACAGTTTAGTGTCACAGAGCTGAATTAGAGCTTAACTGGCTGGAAAACAGCCAGACTCCAATGTTTGTGCATTTGTTCACATTATTTCCTCACCATTTTGTTGAATAAAAAATTGTGTTACCATGGGTAAAAGTTATTCATTTTACAAGTGAAGATAATTGAGGCATTAGGAAATAAAAGCTTTTTTATAAATGCAGAATTTTATCTATCTCCAGAATTATTCAAAATGCAAGGCAAGTTTATAAACCAGATTAGCAGATAAAGGACTGTCCATCTTGGGAAATATTAATCTCTGGTCACATTTGGCAAATATTTAACTGTTATTTCTTTTACATAATCTCTTCTGCCAAATTTATCTTGAGATGTATTTACAATTCTCTCTCTGACACATACCCTACAGAAGACCAAATTTAAACCAACATTTTGAAAACATCTCTGAGATATTAAGATCTAATATCCTATAATCAGTTTAGCAAGTTGTGGTAACTAAAAAGACAGGACATTTCCATTGGTAGAATTAAACAGAGCTCTTAAAAGATTGCTAACATACTGTGCCATTCTGCAGAGGATTGTTATCGAGGTGGAATATACAGGATTATCTTCTCTCAACTGATGATTTCATGGTAAACGTTTGGTTACTTAGTAACATTAAAATGCAATTAACTCTCCTTATAATTAATGACCTTCAAATAAGTAGTTCTGTGAGCAAATAACATGCTTTAGCAGATTTTTATTCTTTCTCTCTTGGTAGTTATTTCAATCCATTTCTAAATGTAGAGAGCATAATCTTCCTCTACATTTTTCTACACTCAAAAGGAGAAAGGTTGAGACTTATGCAGAAGATCCATTTGGAGATAAGCACAACAAAAGAAAATTGATTTAAGTTTGCAAAAAATATTTGGAAGGGTGAAATAAAGATATTTTGTCATATTCCTTGTGATCCTCAAATATCTATAATTTAAAGAAGATAATAAGGTAGCTAAACAATCATGTCTAAGAATATTCATGTACTTACATTGTTAAAACATCGTGATAAATGATATGTTATCTTTAGATGGCACTATGCAGTCAAAACATTTAGTGGCTTCATCCAACCAGTTACTTTTTTCTTTTCTTTTTTTTTGAAGATTTATTTATGTATTTGAAAGTCAGAGCTACACAGAGAGAAAGAGAGAGAGAAAGGTCTTTCATCTGCTGGTTCACTCCCCAGATGGCTGCAATGCCCGGAGCTATGCCGATCCGAAGCCAGGAGCCAGGAGCTTCTTCCAGGTCTCCCACGTGGTTGCAGGGGTCCAAGGATTTGGGACAGCCTCCACTGCTTTCCCAGGCCATTAGCAGAGAGCTGGATCAGAAGTGGAGCAGCCTGGGACTGGAACCGGCGCCCATATGGGATGCTAGCACTTCAGGCCATGGTGTTAACCCACTGTGCCATAGCATCGGCCCCATTTTTTTTTTTAAAGATTTATTTATTTATTTGAAAGAGTTACACAGAGAGAGAAGAGGCAGAGAAAGAAAGAGAGAGAGAGGTCTTCCATCCACTGGTTCACTCCCCAGTTGGTTGCAATGGCCAGAACTAAGTGATCTGAAGCCAGGAGCCTGGAGCTTCCTCCAGGTCTCCCACACAGGTGCAGAGGCCCAAGGACTTGGGCCATCTTCTACTGCTTTCCCAGGCCACAGCAGAGTGCTGAATGGGAAGTGGCGCAGCCAGGACTCGAACTGGTACCCATATGGGATGCCGGCACTGCAGGCAGCGGCTTTACCCGCTATGCCACAGTGCCAGCCCCCAACCAGTTACTTTTACCATAGGTAAGTAATAAGTAATTTACTATAGGCAAGTAGTAAGTGTTTAGGATGTATGTACTATGAATGGCGAAGTGAACTCTCAAATTTTTATTGAGAATTCTAGTACTAAATAAATCAATCTGATAAAGAATATCATATTTTGTCATTCTTGATATGGCTAGCAACAATGAGATTGTCCATGAAATACTAAGCTTCAGCGAGGGTGAAAAGCATCTCCTGGGAAATAAACTACCTGGAATCTTAACTTGTGTTACCAGAACACTTACACTTTTTCTCAGGCACCAAAGATAATGAAATGTCACCCAACCACAGAGTGACACATTTGATGGAATGCCCAACTTCTTAAAGTGAAAATCTGCTAGTGCCAAACTACCAATGCAGAGGAAGGATACTCTATGTTCTACTTTTATGCCCATTTTATCCAAGTTGCAATAAATATTTGCCATATATTAGACCAGATACATGAGTATGACATGATTTCCAGCACCAAGAAGACTGTGGTCTAAGACACAGCTGATAAAAAAACACAAAGCATAAAGAAACCTAAGAGGAGGCAGTAGTCATATAATAGAGGTGACAGAGTAATATGTAGGAATTTCATAGGTCAACAAGAGTTATCTCTCCTCAGCTGTCATTTCCTTCAAGAAGTCTTTGCTGACATGGGCCAAAAAGAATGAAATAGAAGTGGTACATGAGAGCCCAAGGAATGCTTATTGTGTTGATTCATTGTGATTTGATATAATTAGATAACATCACAAAATTTTCTAAAGGGTTCAAGTCTTACTGAAAATAGAAACCAAAGTGCTCACAAACTGCTACATCACTCAGTCCATTTTCTTTGGCATTTGGATTCATCTCCTTCAGCTCCACTTCCCATCCAGGTCATGGCAGCCACACTAAGTCCTTTGCACTGCAGAAATGTCTGCAGCATCTTCTACTTCCAGGCCTTTTTTCTTGCTAGTTCTTCTCAGGGACACCAGCATGACTGCCTCTCTCCCATCCTTTCAATCTATCTAAATGTCAGTTTCTCAAGAAGGTCCTTCCTTATTATCTTATTTAAAAAGATAATCTTTCCACACACTCTTCTAATGGCCTTTCCTTACACTACATATCTTTCTTTTTCTGTCTATGTCTAGCTCCCCATCCTTCCATTAAAATTTAAGCTTATTGCTGTATCCTCTATGTCAAAAATAGTTCCTAGTACACAGGAGACACTCAACAAATGTTTTTAGAATGAATCCAAATTGAAATGATGACTTAATTCATTCAACCAAAATATATAATAAGTTCTAAGATGTTTCAGGTGTCCTTTGGTGGATTTGGTGGAAGAGACTGACACTACATACATACATACATACATACATACATACACACAATACTAACTTCAGATTGTAATTAGGAGAGTAAAGGAAATAAATAGAATTCTTTGCTTACAAATATGGTGTGTTCTCATATATTAAACCAGGGAAGTCATGAAATGCCCCTTGAATAAGACAGTTGAACAGAGAGCTGATTTTGGAGAAACACAATTTGCAGAGCTGGTGGACATGGGTCAGTTGTGTTCTAAAAGGTAATAAAGTGAGTATAAAAATATTCAGGACAGTGAACAGCTGGGAAATATTTTAAATGCCAGGAAAACTGAGGAGTGTAGAATACAATGGAATGAGTAGGACTGTTGGTGGAAGCCACTTCATACAGTGTTTAAGGAGACATGAAAATGTACTTGGATTTATGTGAAGAGCTTTTGGAAGGTGCCAAATGGTTCTATTAAGGGAAATTACATCACCTCTTAGAGATTTTAAGGATGCATCTAGACCTCGTGTGGTGAAGGAGTGAGACAGTGTCAAGGATGGAACTGGAATAGTAGTTAGGAGGATCCTATAGCAGTCCAGATAGAATCCAGCAGTTTGAGTCAGAATAACAGCAGTGATGTTGAGAAGTGAATATATTTAAAACCTGCTTTAGGGACAGATCAACAAGTATTGCTGATGGATTGACTTGGAAGGCGAAGAAAAGGGAGAGGTCAATGATGACTGTTTTCTGGCTTTGGTAATAAATGATATCATTTACTGAAAATGAGAATCCAGGGACATGACCTGATTGGGAGGAGACGGATGGAAACCTAGTTTCTTCTTAGGTATTTTAAGTTGGAGAGGCCTGTGTGATACACAGGTGGAGATGTCAAGTAGGCAATATTTGTTGGATCTATTCCTATCTGTTCCATTACTCCATTTTTTTAAGGAAAGTGTTTTCCTCTGTCTTTGGGTTAGTAGTTTGCAAAGTGGATTTTTTAGGGATGCTACTGCAAAAGACTGTTTTCTTTATATCCTTTCAACTTACCAGCTAGTCTTGCTAAATGTTCTTAAGTTTGGAAGAACCACCCCTTTACTTCTTAGATAAGAATAGGCCATATATACATGGTTAACTCCAGAACCTTTTGTTTGTTTGTTTTATTTGAGAGGCAGAAGAAAGAGAGAAGAGGGAGAGAGGGAGACAGAGAGAGATAGAGACAGAGAAATCTCTCCTATTTTCTCATTCTCTTCCTAAATGACTGCAACATCTGGAACTTGGCCAGGCTAAAACTGAGAAGCTGGGAACTCAATCAAGGTCTCTCACATGGGAAGCAGGAACCCTATCCCTTGAGCCATCAGCTCTTGCTTCCATGGTCTGCATTAATAGGAAGCTGGAATCAGGAGCCTGTGCCAGGAATCAAACCCAGGTACTCTGATGTGGAATAAGGACATCTTAACTGCTAGGCTAAATGGTCACTCCAAAAATAGCTTGTTAAAAATATTTTTCTTTAGTTTTACAAAATTAGTCTGACATGACCCTTTGGTTATGACATAATAAACTCAATTGTTTTTAGAAGAAATGGAACAGATCAAATATAACAGTAACATTGTTTGCAGTATGAAATATGAAGAATCTTAAATTAGGGGATTTTGAGACTGATAAAGAGTAACATCAATGCCGGCACAGCGGCTCAACAGGCTAATCCTCCGCCTTGTGGCGCCAGCACACCGGGTTCTGTCCCAGTTGTCCCTCTTCCAGGCCAGCTCTCTGCTATGGCCCAGGAAGGCAGTGGAGGATGGCCCAAGTGCTTGGGCCCTGCACCCGCATGGGAGACCAGGAGAAGCACCTGGCTCCTGGCTTCTGATCAGCACAGTGCGCTGGCCTCAGCGCGCCTACCGCGGCGGCCATTGGAGGGTGAACCAATGGCAAAAGGAAGACCTTTCTCTCTGTCTCTCTCACTGTCCACTCTGCCTATCAAAAAAAAAAAAAAAAAAAAAAAAGTAACATCAGAGGGGGTGGGGGATGCCATGCAAGGTAAAGCATGTGAAAATACAGTGGGAGAAGGGTGGAAAGGACACTTATGAACAAACAAATCCTATTGTTTTCCAAGCATTCCATTTACCAAAAGCATTGAAATTATGGCTTTATATTATGTGCTACAAGATCTATACTTCATATCACCATCTCTTATAATTGAGAACCAAGAGAGACATGGTCAGATTTGGCTGTAAAAATAGTGAAGTTAAGTTGCTAAAACTATGTTAAGATTATTTGAGACCTTCAGAAATGTGACCACAATGGGAACAGATTTTGGAAAAAAAAAAATAACCTCAATCTCCAGTTCTGTTTGAAACTATGCTGTTTCAAATTTTTACCAGTTGTTAGGTAAATTGAAAAGGGGCTATTAAATTAAATACGAAAAGTTGTATTGCCAAAATACATCAAGATGTAGCAGTTAGATATTACTTTCATAGGGAAGAAAATGTGTGAAATCCCAAAGGAAGGATGAAAGCCTCTACATAGTTGGTGTTTTGATGGAGACTCTGTGCTACCTTTACTCTGAACCAGTTATTTGTATGGACATCCATCTTTTTTAAGAAAGTTTTTATTTAAGGAATGCAAATTTCAGAAGTACAACTTTAGGAATACTGTGGTTTTTAACTCCCATACCTGCTCTCTCACCCCTATTCCCATCCTACCTCCTACTCTCTTTCCCATCCCATTCTTCATTAATATTCATTTTAATAAACTTTATATACAGAAGACCAACTCTATATTCATCTTATTGGTCTCTTGGGGAATATATTGATAAAGAGGTTGAGAAAACTTGAAAGGAATGTCAATATCTTGGACTATACCATAATTAAAGAATCAGTAAACTAAAAATCAAGAGAAACATTGTTCTATACCAGACCCACATGTGAACTTAAAGTTTATTTTCTCTCTGGTCTTTAGTTGTAATCTCTGAATAACAAGGGATAAGGGATACAATAATTGTTAAAGTTCCCACTAGCTATATTAGCCTAATCTATTAATGACAGATGAATGACAACTCAAACTTAGAGAAGGATAGTACTCTAAATAGGAAATGGTGGGGAGTGAAATAAACTGTCAAGGTTTGGAGACTAAGTTCAATTTAATTAGCAGAGAAACAAATATATATATATATATATATGTGTGTGTGTGTGTGTGTGTTATATGTATGTATGTGAAATTTATGAATGAATGAATTATATATGTAAATCTACTAGTGAAAGTGTCTATAAATATACAATATTTCTGTTTTATAACAAATGGAAAGAATTTCTGTTCAAGTTCACTATATGTAACCATTTAATTGTATTCTTATAGTACACAAGGAAATTTTTTTTAACTTTTATTTAATAAATATAAATTTCCAAAGTACAGCTTTTGGATTACAGTGGCTTTTTCCCTCCCATAACTTCCCTCCCACCCACAATCCTCCTAAACATTTCCTGGTATCGTGTGTAAAGCTGCTGCCTTCAGTGCTGGCATCCCATATAGGTGCTGGTTCTTATCTTGGCTGCTCCACTTCCAATGCAGCTCCCTGCTAATGACTTGAGAAAGCAATGGAAGATGGCCCAAGTGCATGGGACACCAGCACCCTCGGGGGAGACCTGGGAGAAGTTCCTGTCCCCTCTTCTCATCCTGACCCAGTGCTGGCCATTGCAACCATCTGTGGAGTAAAACAGCAGACAGGAGAACAATTCTCTCTCTCTCTTTCTCTATCTCTCTCTGTAACTCTGACTTTCAAATAAATAAATAAATCTTAAAAATGTTTCTCTAAAATCTTCTCATCAACCTTACCATGTAAAATGAAAGAAACGTCTTGAATACCCCTTTGTGTTACCGTATCAGAAATTCAAAAGAAATTTTCTGACTTCAAACCACGCATCAGTGACTTTTCATAGACTACATATTAACTACCAAACTATAAAGTTAACAGATGCCAGTTACTCTTTCACTTATTCCTATGGAAAATTCTATGCTGCTGCATTATCAAAGCACTCCTTGCTTGGCAATCATACAATGCTTTTTTTTTTTTTTTTTGCAGCCTCATCTCTTGTAAACATACCATTGCCCTGAACTATAGGATACTTCCCTTGTGTTCTATTTCTATTCAAACTTTATACCTCCTTCAAGATTTTACTAGTGCCAAATACTAAATGAAATTTTCTTTGAAACCATTAAAATCAGTAACTAATGTCTAGAATGGATTTCTTCAACAAACATTTATTGATCATATACTAAGTGACAATCTCTAAGTATTCTTTTCAATATTATACACTGTTTTTGAACTATAATTATGTTCCTATCTACCTACCCATTAATTTATTTACAATGTTATAATATTATTCATATATAGAAAACTATAGTGTACTTGTTAATTTTTGTGACTGCTTCTTCCATCAAACTCTGAATTATTTGTGTGCGAAAGTTCTTACTCATCTTTACTAAATGAGAAATAAACACATTTTAAGGTCTGTTCATGAATTAACTATAAGAAAGAGAGAGGGAGGGAGGGAGAGAGAGAGAGACAGAAATTCTATCTATACTTTATACCATCCATAGTATTTACTGTATAAAAAAAATCTTACCATATGAGATTTACAACCTCCACATGAGGCATAGAAATTCTTCCAAATACAAAAATATCATCTTAAGATATAGGTCACTTAAAAATATATGGGCTATATATGTATGTGGCGTATAGATGAACTCTTGGTATATTATGATGGCTAGAATAACAGATGTCTAGGATGGAAGAGAGAAAAAAAGTATGAAGTAAACAACAAAGACGAGCAGTGGCACATCTAAGCAACAGAGGTAATGATTTGGAGGTTGGATATTACATGATGCACTCTCGTAAGGCAAAGCTGGGACATTTAGGACAAGAATGAACACAATAAAAGATAGTTTTAGTGAGGACAGCAAGAGCTAGCAAACGAAGGACTTTAAACACAATGATAAATAATTTGAACTTTATATCGTAGGCAACAGGGAGCCTCTGGAAATTAGAGCAGTAGAATTAAATTTTAGAAAGATCACGCTGGCAGCAATGATCAATGACAAATTACAAGGGTGGGGAAGGCAATGGTGGAAGAAAATAAGAAACAGTTAAAATAGCAAGAGATGAAAGACAGTGGGAATGCAGGAGAATGAACATATATAAAAGTACTTAAACATCTGAACAACAGGATTTAACCATCAGGCTTGGTATTTAAGGTTTTCAGGTGAGATTCTACAATAATTCTTTTTTTTTTTTTTTTTGACAGGCAGAGTGGACAGTGAGAGAGAGAGAGAGAGAGAGAGAAAGGTCTTCCTTTTGCCGTTGGTTCACCCTCCAATGGCCGCCGCGGTAGCGCGCTGCGGCCGGCGCACCGTGCTGATCCGATGGCAGGAGCCAGGGGCTTCTCCTGGTCTCCCATGGGGTGCAGGGCCCAAGCACTTGGGCCATCCTCCACTGCACTCCCTGGCCACAGCAGAGAGCTGGCCTGGAAGAGGGGCAACCGGGACAGGATCGGTGCCCTGACCGGGACTAGAACCCGGTGTGCCGGCGCTGCAAGGCGGAGGATTAGCCTAGTGAGCCGCGGCGCCGGCCTCAATAATTCTTTTTTTCCAAGACTGAAATCATGAAGAGGGCAGGAGGAGGCTTAGAAAATTTTAAATATTTTCTTCATACTGGCTCAGTTTGAGGTGGCTATGAAAAACTCATGTAAGTATCCAAATTGTAGATAAACCATGTAGGAGACAATTGTGGGTTAAAAACATAGATTTTGATATATATATATAATGAGGTGATTGAGAAGAGCAACTTTCTTATCTACTCCCTAACCCTAACTCTATACATAATGCTTGGAAGATGAAACAAATGCTAAACTGCTCTCACTAAAGTTGAACTGATGCCAGCACCAACCTTCAGGGTCCCTTGATTAGAAAAATAATAGGTATGAGTCTCTAGGCATGTAATAAGAGCTCAGTAATTGGAAATTTAATTGATAACTTGAGTAGTACAGTGTGTGTCTATTTGCTATTATAAATTTCATAATTATAAAATATCCATACATACATAGTAAATAGCAACATTACAACATACAAGAAAATGTGTGGGAGAGCTACTTATTAAATAAAGGATATTTAAATTATTTCAAGGCATTAAAGAAATACTTTCAAAGCTTTAATTTTTGTGGTATAGTCAGAAGGGAAACACAATCAATGCAAATTCATCTTTAACATCTGGCTAGAAGTTTGTATCCCTTCATTTAATTAGTGTTTGTTTGGTGCTCTGTAAATCTATTGTTTTTCTCTGGTATTTTAAGTTACTAATTTCCTATAAAATTATTTCTAATACCCTACTTTAATTTAGATAAAAGAAGAGTAAAACATCTTTTAAAGCATTAAACAGTGCACTACTGAGGTCAGTGTGATAAACAGGCAGTAGAACATCACTGGGAAAAATGAAAATTTGGAGAACAAGTTGCACACACTGTAGAATCCCAGGAATAATATTTTCAACAAAATGATAAAGTATCAGTAATTTGAGATGGGCCTTTGTGATTTCTATCATAGTGTTCAACTTTCTCATTCTCTTTAATGTACAAGATAAAGGTTACATTTATGATCATCACTCATTTTGATAATCACATATTAAACCCTTCTGTTCACACTGCTTACTTCAAAATGGATGACACATGTCAAAGGGTAGCTCAAGTCTGACAAAATAACTCAAATCAATCTTAAGAATAAATACAACAATAACACTTGAAACTGAGGATCACTCAGATATACAATCTAAACCTAAGTTAGAAATTTCTATGGCAAGAAGAAAGCATATATATGTTTTTTTCATTACCTTAATTAATTTTATCTTCCATTGTAACCTGTGAGATTTCCAGAACTACATAAATATAAAAATTACACATATAATGGGAGGGAATTAATAGTTTCCTAGCCATCATATCAGGACTGCTAGATAATTGTGGACCTCTAGTTAACATTCAAGAGGATAACTGGTTGATGGTGTATCAACAGTGCCAAACTGACTTTTAAAATTCAGTATACTTTAGGATATACTGAGAAAGGATCTTGTGTTGAGAGGATATCAAAACAGAAAAATAGTACTGGGAGAATTTAAATCAGATATAAAAATAATGTCCCTAACATGGAGATAAAAATTATGTTTCTCAATAAGTTTTAGAATATCCCCCTATTTTCATTATATATGTAGTATCTAATTTTCTAGAACTGAGTCCAGAAAAAATTTCCAGGATGGCCACAAAATAGAGAAGGGATTCACTAGAAGGTGAAGAAGGAAGGAACTGAAGGCTGAGGGACAAGTTGGGAAAGACAAAGAAAGGCTAATTAATGTCATGAGTTAGAATCCTTAAAAGTGTTTGGAAAGTGCCCACTTTTATGCATTTCCATTTCTACTACCCTGCTTTAGGGTACCAGCATCTCTTACCTGGATTAATTCAACAACTTCTCAAATGGCCTACCTATCTCTTGTCTTATTGCACATGTAAACTATTCTAAAACATTTCTAATAACACAGGTTATTCTGTTTCTCTGCGTAACCTTTCTGTGTGCATTTTTTCTCTTATCAAGTCTAAATTCTTTACTGTGAATCAAATTGCCTGAAAGATCTGGAAAGTGTACTGAGTATGGGGAGTTGGGTAAGGTCACATCATAGGTTATAAATGAATGGGTTTTTTACATTTATTTATGAGAGAAGTGAGAGTGGTATCTCCCATCCATTGGTTCACTCCCTGGAATGCTCACAAAAACTGGGGCTGCTAAACTAGGTCAAAATCAGGAGTCAGGAACACAATACAGGTTTTCCATGTGGGTGGGATTCTACTACTTGAGCTATCACTTGTTACCTCTCATGGCCCACATTAGCAGGAAAATGGTATTGGGAGCCATAGCCAGGACATAAACCCAAGCACTTTAATATGGGATCTCTCAAACGCTGTACCAACATCAGAGCTTAAATTAATCATTTTAATAGGAATATATTGTTATATCTTTATAGACTAAATCAAGGAAGAGGCATTAATAGCAAAGTGATCAGTTAAGAATCTACTGTAATTGAGATATTAATAACATAAAGTATGGGCACAGCTGTGGTGCAGCAGGTTAACTTGCTGCTTGCACAGCAGCATCCCATGGGGGTACTGGTTTGATTCCAGGCTGCTCCATTTCCAATCCAGCTCTTTGCTAATGCCCCTGACAAAGCAGCAGAAGATGCCCAAGTGCTTGGGCCCCTGATCCACTTGGGAGACCAGGAAGAAGCACCTGGTTCCTGGCTTCTGTCTGGTCCAGCCTTGGTCAATGTGGAATTTTGGGGAGTAAACCGGTGAATGGAGTATCTTTCTCTCTCTTTCTCTTCCTCTTTTCTCCAAATAAAATAATTTTTTAAACTATGCAATCATTAAGTAAACTGAAAATATATCTTTGTAAAAATTAGGACTGGGAATGTGAGAGGGAGGATGAGGAAGGGATGGAGCATGGGCAGGAGGGAAGGTTGCGGGGGCGGGGGGACATCACTACATTCCTAAATCTGTATATATGGAATAGATGAAACTTGTATAAATTAAATAAAATTTAAAAGATTTTTAATTTATTTATTTGAGAGGTAGAGTTACAGAGAGAGGGAGAGAGAAAGGTCTTCCATTCGTTGGTTCATTCCCCAAATGCCTCCTGGCCAAAGCTGGGCTTATCCAAAGCCAGGAGCCAGGAGGTTCTTTTGGATCTCCCATGCAGGTGCAGGGGCACAAGCTCTTGGGTCAACTTCTACTGCTTTCTCAGTCTGTAGCAGAGAGATGGTTTGGAAGAGGAGCAGCTAGGACATGAATTGGAGCTTATATAGGATGTTGGTGCCACAGACAGAGGCTTAGTCTACTGCGCCACAGTGCCAGCCCAATAAAGTAAATCTTTAAAAAATAAAAAAGAACATAAAATAAAATGAATTCATGGGGATGCATGTATGCAGTATCATGGGGATAAATTTAACAGAACTTAAAAACAAAATAAATGCATTGGATATTCCAGAGATTGATGTCTGAGTAATGAAGAGTGTGATGGTGACAGCACATTAAGGTAAAAGGTCACCTACTGTCTCTGTGCGGTCACTGTGTCTGCCTTGACTTTTTAAATGATGAATTATACCAAAAGTGCATTTATTTCTTAACAGATCTGCTCCATAGATGGGTTGCATGTAGGTTCCACGTTCTTCTGGAGGTCATTTGGTTTGAGAAGCAGCTAACACGGGCCATGTAGATTCAATGACATGAAACTGCAGCAAGTGGAATTAAAAATGTTTTTCACATTGGGATAATCAATAGCATTTTAACCACCAGAGCTAGGATATATGTAAAGATGAAAAAAAGATCACCATTAGAGAACCATGGTAATGTGAAGAGAGGATTTGGAACATCCAAGTGTATTATTTCACAGGAGAGATTCTGGCAACTGGATTGGAAAGGGCCTTCGTTTCACCAAAAGAAAGCAGTAGAAAGCTCCCAGAGAGGAATGAGTAGTCTGAACAAAGTTGCACATCTGGTTACAGATTATAATACAAATCAATATGCCTTTCATACTACATAGCAGTGGATACCCCAGTCCAAGATTCAGTTTGTGATTTCCTCAGAGACACCACACAGGGAAGGCTTGAACTGGGACACACAAAGGAAGAGAAGGGAAAGTACGTTGACCATGAACACAGATAGTCTATTGGGGTTGACTAGGAAAAGGCAAATGAAGGATTGTTCATCCTTTGAAGTCAACTGTCAAGCCATTAAAATAACTAATCACTGTTAGTGATAATGCTAATTTTGAATAGTTATTTCGTTCAGTGTTATGTAGTAGGTGTTCAACCTGGATATTATACTATTTTTATAATGATCATGCCAGTTAGATATAATTATTACTGTCCATTTTACAAATCAGTGAGTGAAGGTTTACAGAGGTTATGTGATTTACTCTAGATCATTCTTTAGCAAGTGTTTGAACTGAGTCCAGGAACACAGTTTGTGATTTTTTTATTTGATTGTTCTTTCTCTCTCCCTTCGTTCTTTCATTTCTTCAATCCTCCCTCCCTCCCTTCCTTCCTTCCCTTTCCTTCCTTCAGTACTTCCTTCCATCCTTTCTTCCTTTCTCTTTCTTTCCATTTGCTACATTGAAATGTGGTTATTATGGTGAGAAAACAATTTAATAGTTATACATATCCCTATTGTTTTGAAGGGCCCTAGAGAGATATTTCAGAAGCTATCCTGCTAAAACACTGAAAGAATTATCTAATCTTCTGGATTGTTACTTATTTAATGAAATGTATTAGCAATTCGAAATGGACTACAATGAATTAGTCAGAGAAAATGGGTTCAACTAATTGGTCCACAAAATCATCTCAAGGATATAATTAAATTGCCTAGCGTACTATTAATGCTAGCATAAACACTATTACTGATCTTCAGCATTGCTTGTATTTCCAACATAATTAAAACTAAGTAGTGGGAAAGACAAGAGCCATGAACACAGTGTGGTTAAAGGAATCAGTTATGTGGCTAGCTACTGAAAGCAAAACAAGGTCAGTATTTGAATTCTTTTCAGGTTTGAATTTCTGCTTTGTTCTTAGGAATCATGTATTTAAAATAACCATTAAATACTTACTTTTTATTTGTCAATAGCATACAAGGATTACATCTATTTATGGGGTACAATGTGGTGTTCCAAAACATGTAAATAATATGTAATGCTCAAAAAAGGATAAACATAACTCTCTTTTCAAACATGTATCACTCATGTAACTGTGCTAATGGTGTTTATGAATTAGGTGAGAAGTTTACTGGATTCCCTAAATACATGATCTATTTATTGGATTGTCTTCTCTGTCACAATAGAGGAGTTAATAGTGGTCTAAGACAATCTGTGGACACCTATACTTCTTTTATAATTTTGAGAATAATTTATTGTATGAACTTAAATAGCTTCATGAATAGATGTTAAAAACAAGCATTATGGATATTTCTCTCTGTTCCTCTCTCATTCACTCATTCCCTGCAACTCCTTTCTCTCTCTTTGTCATTCTCTCTCTCTCCATATCTATTTTAAAATAATTGTAAAGCCAAGAATAGAGACAGAAAATAATAACCCTTACTATGTGATGAATATGATAAAAATACCATATTTCCCCATATCTCTGTATATTTTTCTTTTATTTTCAATTGACACATAAAATTGTACATTTTTATGGGGTACTACTCAATGTTTACATGCATGTATACACTACATAATGTCCAAAAACAGTAAACATATACAATTCTTCAAACATTTAGAAATTTTTTAGTGAAAACACTCAAAATTCTTTTATTTTTTAATTTAAAAAATACAGTACATTATCATTATCCATAGTCTCCCTACTGTGCAATAGACACTAGAATTTCTTATCCTTATGTAATTATAACTTAGTAACACTTAATCAATCTTTCCCCATCGGCACTCCCCCTACTTTCCCAGCTCTAGTAACCACCATTCTACTCTTACTTTCTGTTTAAATATTTATTTATTTATTTACTCAACTATTTATTTGAAAGCAGAGTGACAAAGAGAGAGGGAAAGAAAGAGAAGGAGAAAGGGTGAGGTTGATCTTCCTTCTGCTGTTTCACTCTCCAAATGGCCACAATAGTCAGGGCTGGGTCAGGCTGAAACCAGGAGATAGGAACATCCAGGTCTCCCATGGGTGACAGAGGTCCAAGTACTTGCACCATTATCTGCTGCCTTCTCAGTCACATTAGCAGAAGCTGGATTGGAAGTTGTGTAGCCAGGACTCAAACTGGCACCCTGATATGGGATGTCAGTGTTGTAAGTGATGGCTTACCCTACTGAGTCACAATGCTGGCCTCACTCTACTCTTGCAAGAGATCAATATTTTTAAATTCCATCCATCAATGAAATTGTGTGGTAATTGTTTTTCTGTTTTTTACTTATTTTGCTTAGCATAATAACCTCCAGTTCCATCCATGTTGTTGCAAGTAGGTTTTCATTCTTTTTTATGACTCTATACTATTCCATTATGTATATGTATAATATTTTCGTTATTCATAAGTAGAACACTTAACTTGTTTCCATTTCTTGCCTACTGTGAATAGTGCTGCAGTATCAGTGGAAGTGTAGATATCTCTGAGAGAGTTCATTTCCCTTGGAAGTATACCCTGTAGTGGGATTACTGGGTAATATAGATCCGTTTTTAGATTTTCAGGGACCTCCAAACCATTCTCCATGATGGCTGCCTTAATTTACTTTCCCTCAAAAGTATGCAGACATTGCCTTTTCTACACATTCTCACCAGCACTTGTTATCTTTTGTCTTTTTGTAACAGTGTAACTGTGCCACGCCCACAGCTGTGATACCCGCGTGGCAAAATGTTGCTGCGTCGGAGGTCTAAGGCTGCAGGGTTTTGGGGTGAGCGCTTTGTTGAAGTGGAGCCTCAGGCGATTCCTGTGTAGTCCGCGATTGTAACGACCCCCGACTCACAGTAAGGGAAGCCGAAGACTGTCCTTGCTGACTTTGGGGACACTATGTCTCTGCTCTATTGATGATCTCATTATGCATTATCTACCAGCTGTGTTTACACTTTACTGCTTGCTCTCCCAATTATTAGAAACAAGAAAATCAAGAAAAAGAAGTTAACGTTTCCCATAAGATTGTGGAGAAATTCAAACAATCTTTGCCCCTCTGTTTACTAAAGCTATTTACGAGGGAGCTAGGAATGCAAGTCAAAACATATCATTAGGTTCCCATTATAGTGACAGAAAAATGTTAAGGTTGCTCAGGGATTATCTCCAAGTATCTAAAGGCAAGCAAAACTTTGGGTAATAATTCCCCTAAACAGTTCATAAAACGAAACTAAGCCAAAGGTCAATTCTCATCCTCAGTAAATGAAACTAAGCCAAAGGTCAATTCTCATCCTCCGTAAATTGTCTAAAAACAATGTCCCCACTATGTTCCTCATAAAACCACTCATATGACATCATTGTTTTAACTCATTTTGTCAACCTTTGTGATAAAAGTTTTACATTTGCCTGTAGCATTGTTCTTTACTATATAAACCCAAGCCTTACTACAATAAATCGCAGCAGTAACATACACATAACGTGTGTGTCTGTCTGTCATCTCCCCGCCGATTCCTGATTCTCCTACGAGCCTTCGCCCCTTGTTCTCTCCAGTCTGTGTCTCCGCGAGAGCCGGTCCGCGGCATAACTGGAGTGAGGTGATATTTCATTGTGATGTTGGTTTGCATTTTCCTGATGATTAATGATGTTGAACATCATTACATGAATTTATTTGCAATCTGTACAGCTTCCTTTGAGAAATGCCTGTTTAAATCGACTGCTTATTTTTAAACTGATTTTTTTCTGCTATTGCATTGTTTGAGTTTATTATACAGTCTGATTAACTCCTTGTGAGATTGGTAACTTTCAGAAATATTTTCTCTTTCTCTTTCCATGTATGCATTTCAAGTGTTTTCCCCATGATGTGTTTCTCCCTATTTTCTCTCTTGTCAGCTCTTCTTTCACTTTACAAACAACAAACTCCTTTTGTCCATTAAGTCACAGGTCAAGTACCAATTTATGATGGAAATTATTTCTCAGAGACGCAATGTCTTCCTTCTAACTTTATCAATGTTAGGCAGCATCCAATTCTGATCTCAGCCAATCTTATAATTTAATGTGATGTTATTTAATTCACTTTTCTTCTCCTACCCTCTCCATTTGTCTAGAAAATCCCTTTAGGGTAGATACTATATCTTAATAATTTTGATCTACTTGGCTCAAAAAACTTTATTGAACATTTAGTATGTAAAAGGCACTGTACATGGAGCTAAGAATTCTTGACCTTAACTTCAGTATATTTCACAGAAAATAGTACCATGAAGTGAGGGAATGTGAATATACATTAAGTACAGAAAAAATTTTTTAAAAATTTTATTTAAGGAATACAAACTTCATGCATTTTATATATATAAATTTAGGAACATAGAGACTCTTCCCATCCTATACTCTCTCCCACCCCCACTCCCATCCTTCTTCTTCCTCCCTCTCCTATTCCCATTCTTATTCTTTACAAAGATCTATTATCAGTTAACGTTATACTCATAAGGTTAACTCTGCAAAGTATGGGGAATTTTAGAGTAGATCACTTTAAAGAAAGATCTTAACTGAGAAAACAATGACTGCAGGGTTGTGGTCATGGCAGCACAGAAAACAGTTCTGGTTTCACATCATTAAATTCATACTTTTCTGTTTAAAATAAAAATAATTTAAAATATTTAAATGCTATATTTTCTATATAATATTGCTATGCATAAAAGAGAAAATAAACATGGAAGTCTTCAAAAAGCGCAGAATATTATAACTACTACAGTCATAATCATTGATTTTCACATGGGGTATTTGGGAGAAAACTGGGATTGAGAATTCTGGTTTTGAGTAAAAATCACAAGTGTTTCTGTGTTCTTTATTTCTTTTGAAAGTATGAAAAACAATGTGCAGCAGTGGAACTTATATGACAAGGGGTCAAATGTGAACACCTAGCATTTGTTCTGAGACTGCTCTAAGTGAGATTTGGAGATAAAGGACAAAAAATAAAAAATAAAAACCTATTGCTTTCCTTAAATTAATTTGTGTTTAGTATCCCTTGCTGGCAATGATGTGAAAAATAGGCCCATTTCTGAGAGAAAATTGGTAATATTTATCAAGAGTCTTGAAAAATTCATGGCTTTGAACTTAAAAGTTTGCTTTAGAAATTGCTAGTAAAGAGGACCGGTGCCATGGCTCGCTTGGTTAATCCTCCACCTGCGGCGCCAGCATCCCATATGGGCACCGGATTCTGTCCCGGTTGCTCCTCTTCCAGTCCAGCTCTCTGCTGTGGCTCGGGAGGGCAGTGGAGGATGGCCCTGGTGCTTGGGCTCCTGCACCCGCATGGGAGACCAGGAGGAAGTGCCTGGCTTCTGGCTTCTGGCTTCGGATTGGCACAGCGCTGGCCGTAGTGGCCATTTTGGGGGTAAACCAACGGAAGGAAGACCTTTCTCTCTGTCTCTCTTTCTCACTATCTATATCTCTACTTGTCAAATAAAAAAGAAGAAATTGAGAGTAAAGAAATTACACACATTTTTTTCATATGCTAATCTTCATTTCCTTGCAGCTAACAATAATAATTAGGTTCAATCTAAATTTTTGTTAATGATTTTTTAAATAATTTGTTTTATTCATAATGTAAATTGAAAGTGAAGATTTAAAGCTAACCATTTAACATGGAAGTTTATCATGAATAATTAAGCTATAATAATCAGCAATAATTAAGACTACAAAATAAGTACTATAATCTCATTTTATAGAAGTCCATATATGGATGGTCATTTAAAGAGAACTATGAATATTATGCATATAGAATACTATGATACACATTATGTATTCAAACTGAAAATTTTGAAGGTTCTACAGCAAGCTACTTTTTATTTTGAGTGCAGCAACGTTATGGATAATATGGATAAACAATGAAATAAATAGTGCACATGGTACTTTATACATAGTATAGAGCTTTAGTATAATAGTAAAGCCAAAGTAAATATTATTTAAAATATATAAATAAATATGTAAAATAAAAGATATATATTTAAATAAACTATAAAATGTTAAATTATATATGTAAATATAAAGCTACAAATTAGTAAAACAATTTCAAACTTAAAATACAACATTGAGGATCTCTAAAAGCACACAGAAATATTCTCAGCCTCAGTGTACACAGGTACATATACAACCCCCTATCTTAGATGTAATATCAGTTTTATTGTGAATTTATGGCTATAACAATTCTAAAATAATAGAATTCAAAGATATTTCCATTTTCTTTTCCTTCATGTACAGAAATGAGAATGGCTCAAATAGTTTAGAAAGCACTCAGTTCAAACTAAATATTGTATAATACAGGAAGCACATACCAATAATCCCAATTGAAGCAGTCTGGGCTTTGGTCCCAGACTTCCTGGCAAACAACGGAGTCAGTGGTCTGATAGACAATGGAAATTAGAACCAACCTCCTTGTGAAAAGAGAAACTGACATCATGAATGAATGCCTAACATGAAAGAAAATCTAAGAATCAATTTCTATAGCATCCTTACAGGAAGTTTATGCACATCGGTAAGAGTAAAAAATAAACAAACAAGTCAAACCTCAACCCTAGCAAAGAAATTGAAGCCCAATGGGAAACACATTGACAAAGTCACACTGAAAATCAGGTCTTTGAAAATCAAATAGTCTGCTGTGTACACAAGTACGGAGATTTTTAATGTGTTGTACAATGTGAATTAATGCTATAACTAGTACTCAAATAGTACTTCACTTTGTGTTTCTGTGTGGGTGCAAACTGTGGAAATCTTTACTTAATATATACTAAATTGATCTTCTGTATATAAAGAGAATTGAAAATGAATCTTGATGTGAATGGAATGGGAGAGGGAGCGGGAGATGGGAGGGTTGTGGGTGGGAGGGAAGTTATGGGGTGTGGGGAAGCCACTGTAATCCAAAAGCTATACTTTGGAAATTTATATTTATTAAATAAAAAGTTAAAAAAAAAGAAAACTGTGATGTCACAAGCCTACCATAGTGATGTCATAATCAATGGTAAAGTCATAAAACATTGTGAGTTCATAAATGTATCATTGTGTATTAATCAATTCTGAAGTCATAAACAACCTCTATATTATTATAATCAATTTTTATTCATTTTCATAATGTTATGACCAATTTTGATGATAGAAAAACCAATCTATTATGATGGCACAAATTCAGTTGTGATGTCATAAAGCTAGCATTGTCATGTCATCATTAATTGTGGTGTTGTAAAAACTTGAAGTAAGAAACAAATATGAAGCAATAAGCCAAGCATTGTGATGCCATATCCAACAATTGTGATATCATAATGAATTGATATTATCAGGTAAGAATCAAATCACTGTGATGTTATCAATAGATGTCATAATATCATTATGAATTCAAATCCATTTTGATGACATAATACTCATTATAATATCATAAACCTACCATTTCTATTTCATAATTCTGGTGCTGTAAAAATCATTGTGTAGCACTCTGGCCTCAGAGTCAGCCCTTAAGGCATTCGGATATGGCTGAAGAGCCCATGAGAGTATTTTAGGCATGGAAAGCCAAGACATTCTGGCAAAAAAAAAAAAGAAAAAACAAAACAAAACAAAAAAAACACCTAAATGAAAGATCTCTGCGAGTGAGATCCCAGTGGAAAGAACGGGGCCATCAAAGAAGGAGGTACCTTTCTCTGAAGGGAGGAGAGAACTTCCACTTTGACTATGACCCTATCGGAATAAGATCAAAGTCGGCGAACTCAAAAGGCTTCCATAGCCTTGGCAACTCATGACTAGAGCCTAGGGAGATTACTGACGCCATAAACAAGAGTGTCAAATTGTTAAGTCAACAACAGGAGTCACTGTGTACTTATGTCTCATGTGGGATCTGTCCTTAATGTGTTGTCCTATGTGAAGTAATGCTATAACTAGTACTGAAACAGAGTTTTACACTTTGTGTTTCTGTGTGGGTGCAAACTGATGAAATCTTTACTTAGTATATACTGAATTGATCTTCTGTATATAAAGATAATTGAAAATCAATCTAGATGTGAATGGAATTGGAGAGGGAGCGGGAGATGGGAGGGGTGCGAGTGGGAGGGAAATTATGGGGAGGGGAGCCATTATAATCCATAAACGTACTTTGGAAATTTATATTTACTAAAGTAAAAAAAAAAAGGAGCTACTAGAGGGTTGAGAATGTTGACATAGCTGAAGAGAAGCATTTTAAGCTCAGAACTAAGTGAGGGGTTTGCCATGGAGCATTGGGTGGCCAGCTGTGGGGGCTGTTTGAGATCCCACATTCCCTGCAAGGGCCCTGATTGTTTACTGTGTCCCTGGGTGAAAATTATTTTTTTCCTTTTGGTCTTGTGTTTATTTCCATTCTGAGATTGAAAATAAAATTTGAAGACCGAAAAAAAAATCATTGTGATATTATAATCAATTGGAAAGTAATATATAAATCATTGTGATGTCTTAATGAATTCAGATGAATAAAACACTGTTTTATTTTATCATAAATCTACTATTGTGGTGTTATAATCTGTTGTAAAATCATAAAATTGTGACTTCATAACTTTTTCATTATGACATCAAAAATGGCATCGTGAAATCAAAATAACTTTTGATGAGCTTAGACACCATTGTGATGTCATAAGCTACCATTGTCTTAATTCCTGCTGATGTTGTAATCAATTTGGATGTGATAAACCATCATTTTGACATTACAGCCCTAAAACTGTGATGTCATAATTGTGAAGTTATGGAAATAATGGAACCTTATAATCTTTCCACTTTTATGTAATTATACATAAAAGCACCATTGGGATATCATAATCAAATATAATTTCCTAAAACAACTGAAATCAAAATCATTGTGATAAAATTCATCTACCATTGTGATGTCATTATCAATTGTGGAGTCATAAAAAGCACTTGTAACACTATAATAATTTAAAAAAAACACATTGTTATATGTCATAAACCACCACTGTGATCATACACCTACCACTCTGCAATAATCAACTGTGAACTCACAAAAACTATTGCAATTCAAAATCAATTGCTATGTCATATAAGCACAAGTGTTCTGTATAATAAATTATGAAGTCCTAAAATCCATGGTGATGGTAAAAATCAACTGTGAGACCATAAAAAACAAAGTGATGTCAAATACCAATATTATGGTGACATAAACCAATATTATGATGTCTTAAACCAACTACTGGGATGTAAACATTTGTTATGATTTTGTAAACATCCATCGTGATGTATCAAGATAATCAATTGTAATGTCATTAAAATATTATGATGTTCATGGTGATGTTAAAATGTATTTTGATGCACTACAAAAAAAAAAGTATGGAGATTTTTTTTAAGAACTAAAAATAGAAACGCCATATGATCTAGCAACCCCACCCTTGCTTACACACCAGAAGATGGATATGTGCTGAATCGAGGAGATCTGTGTACCACCATGTTAATAGCTGCACTGTTCACAAAAGCCAAAAGAGGAAATCAAAGCGCCCTTCTAAAGGTGAATGGATAGAGAAAATGCAGCTCATATACAGAATGTAATAGTATTCAGTCATTTAAAAGAGTGAAATTCTGCCATTTGCAGCAAAATGAATGCAACTGGAGGGCATGATGTGGGGGGAAAGAAGCTGGACACAGAAAAATAAATATCTCATTTTTTCCCTTAAAAGAGGCAGCTAAAATTGAAAAATGAAGAAAATAAAAGCAAAAAAGCAGAAATGCCTGTGTGTTTCAATATGGCTGCAAATGTTGTCTTGACAAACTTTGTTTTATACTTTTATCAAACTCGTGGCTAAGAGTATTATGCTACTATAGTTTCAAAAAAATCAAATAGTCTGATTCCTAAGCTAGAACAATTTTTATCCAGGACTTGTACACTCCTGTTTTAGTGAGCGGCATAATTTTCTAGACAAAAGGTAACGCCATATCAAATTCTTTTCGAATATTTGCAGGAAGAGTTATATAATTTTTTTGGTTCTACAACACTCTTTTTTTTTAAGATTTATTTATTTAATTGGAACAGAGAGTTAGAGACAAGGAGAGACATAGACAAAGACAGAGACAGAGTGACCTTCCATCTACTTGTTCACTCTCAAATGGCCGCAATGACTAGGGTTGGGCCAAGCCAAAAGCAGGACCCAAGAGCTTCATCTGGGTCTCTTACATGGGTGCAAGGGCCCAAGTCCTTGGGACAGTTCCACTGCTTTTCCAGGGACATTAACAAGGAGTTGGATTGGAAGTGGAGCAGCTGGGACACAAAACAGGGCCCACATAGAATGTCAGCATTGCAGGTAACAGCTTAACATGCTACATCACAATGCCGGCCCCTACAACACTATTTTTAAGTCTCTGTTAGGTACACCTGCAAAACAACTTTTTCTTGTTTATCTCTCACAGCACATTATGTTCCTGAAGGACAAGAATTACATTTCATCAAAGTTGAATCATCAATACCAATTATATCACCTAGAATATAGCAGGTACTCAGAAAATATTTTATAAATAAATTAATTTTTTTCCTATTGTAACTAGTGATGAGAGGCAATCCTAATGGATTGGACGAGGAGCATAACAATGTGATGGAAAGAACCATGTCTGCCTGGTTTTCGCTACCACCTATATCAGTTTTTTAATTGCAAGGGCAACACACTTAAGTATCCTGAGCAACCTACTCCTTATCCATAAACCAGGAGAAATCATAACTGCTAGCTTATTTCCTCCTGTAGCTGTGAGGATCAACAGTGATGCATGTGAAAGTGAAAGTAATTTTATTTGTAGCAAATTGTGAAGTGAATGGAAGGAATTTGTGCACAGGGCTTGTAATAATAATCTAGATTTTCAGGGGGTTACACTTAAATGGAATGCCCACTGTAATAAAATAAAATGCATAGATTTATTTCTACTGTTATATGACATATGTATCAGGTATATTTTGCTGGGAAATCCAAAGTCAATGATGGAATAGAACTAAGCAAATGATAGTTCAGAGGCAAGCTTGAAGACCTTTCTTACTTGAAAGCAATACATCTACAAATTTGTTTTTTTTTTTATTTGTCTTTTTTGTTTTTTTATAGGAAAGCTTTTTTTTTTTTTTTTTTTTTTTTTTTTGACATGCAGAGTGGATAGTGAGAGAGAGACAGAGAGAAAGGTCTTCCTTTTTGCCGTTGCCGTTGGTTCACCCTCCAATGGCCGCTGCGGCCGGTGCATCTCGCTGATCCGAAGCCAGGAGCCAGGCGCTTCTCCCGGTCTCCCATGCAGGTGCAGGGCCCAAGCACTTGGGCCATCCTCCACTGCCTTCCCTGGTCATAGCAGAGAGCTGGCCTGGAAGAAGGGCAACTGGGATAGAATCCGGCGCCCCGACCGGGACTAGAACCCAGTGTGCCGGCGCTGCAAGGCAGAGGATTAGCCTGTTAAGCCACAGCGCCAGCCCAAATTTGGGGTTTTAATACACTGTGTGGACTTCAAATTCCAAGATTTCCTCCTAAATGTATAAATAGTTTTTATACAGTTATAGGACAATTTGCTAAGGGACTTGTTCCTATATGTCTCCAGATTGGAGATTACTTTTTGTGTCTCAATAAAACAAACACTTAAAAATGGTCGGGGCACTGTGTCCCTCTTTGCATGGGAGACACAGAAAATATAAAATACAAGAACATCAACTGTTGTCTAACTGAACAGAACAATCCATTTTTTTAAAGACAATTTTTTAAAGACAAATCTTTTGATCATCCATCCAAGTCCCAGAGGAATTAAATTTAGGAGCAACTGATTCTATAAGCATACCAACAAACCTAGGTGGTGATAAATAAAGCTTTGGTTCTTAAACACTAAGGAGTAAAACAAGAGGGCAGTGGGGTTCTGGAGGAGTGAGGCATTTGTAGGAAACCCACATGTAGGAGAATTTCATTTCTTTTACAACAATGAATGCAGTGAAACAGAAGGAACATTTTCTTTGAGGGCAGACATTCCTCTGTTTAAGTTTGGGTGTACATTATGGTCCCACAATTTACTGGGCATACATTTCCAAATTTTATAACCTCAATGAGGAAAAAAAAAACTTTAGAGGCTATGGTGCCATGGAACAGAGACCTGAGTGAGCTGAGCAGAGGTTATCTCTTTCTTTGTAGCATTCTGATGGATGATGTGGTAAGGGCTAGGAATAGTCCAAGTCACAGGAAGCTCCTTAACTTGAACCAACAGGGACAGGTGTGAGGGAAACAGATGTGGTGGATACTTTGTAATAGCTTTTTTTTAAGCCTGGAGGAGACAGATTATTCCTCTAATTTTTTGCATGTTTTACGCTTCCATTTAACTCTTGAAATGAGTGATAAGAGGTTCATGATAGATTTTACCTAAAAAAAAAAAAAGAATGAAAAAGAAAAATTCCTCTGCATTTTGGTCTAGGCTTTAATATCCTATGAGGTATAGCTAAGCTCACAAAAATCAGGAATTCTAGATTTGGCAGTTTGATGCCAAAGCTCAGTTGTAATAAATCTAGTGATTTGTATTAGGCTTTCACCTAAATTGAAGATCTATCAGTGACTGTTGCAACCATAATAAGTGACTTGTTAGGGAGCTAGAGTCAGACTTTCTGCTATTGCTTACAGGTTTCTTATGCATAAACTCATTAATGTAGGTAATTCTGTGCATAATTATGAAAGAACAGAAAATACTGATTCTTAGTACACTTACTGCTGGTTTCCAGAAAATAAGCCAGGTTAACCATCTCCATAGTTTTACTGATGAAAAAGTGAGGAACTTCAAGGCAAATTGAACATTGTTGATCTGAAATGAATCTTCACTCTTCTAACCAAACAGCTTTACAAAAATTCTAAATCTCAGAGAGTAAAAATTCTAAATCAGACATTAGGGTGTACAGTTATTTTATGTTCTCCTTTCACCTGTTCTCAGTAATTATCACATAAGAAATGTTCAAGGATATTATTTCAGTGAAGAAATCCATATGCATCACTATCTTTTAAAAATACCTCTCTGGCATTTTTTTTCTGGTGTTGGAATATTTTATCTTTTGGGAGTTGTTGCTTCTTTGATCCTCCTTCATTGACACTGCCATTTTTAATTTCTGACCAGCAACTAGCTTTGACTTGTGACTCTGTTACAGGTATCTAAAAGTTAGGCCCTCCAGAGGCAGCTATCAGGTACTTCCAGGTGGGTTGCAAAGAAAAATAATTCAAATCCCAACTTTGCAATTCACCGGCTGTATGACCTTCAAGGATGGACTTATTCCCTAAGGATTGCAATGTCCTCATCTGTACAATGTAAAGAAAGACTTTTAACTGTGGTTCTTCCCAAGAATGTTCATCAAAGTTGCCTGTAGAACTCTATTAAGCATATACAAACCAAGACTCATCCATTGAAATTCTGATTCACTAGAGCTGAGGGGACAAGACAGCGTGTAAAAGTGTGGTTCCTAAGATGATCCATATGTGTCATTCACAGCTTAAAGTTTTGAAACTCCTGGAATTCCTAATCTTTAATTCAATAAGAATTTGTTAAGTCAGTATGATGTGCTCTTTATTATTCTAAATTTAGGAAATATATAGTAGATGTTTCAACATTAATCTAACCATTTATTTTAATTATTCCATTAATCATCAGTTTTAATGGTCAATTATTAATAAATAGGTTCTAATTAACTTGGTTTCTGCCTATAGGCAGTCAAGATCTAGAGCCAAGGAGGTAATGCAAAATGTGCTCCACATTTCAAATCATTTATTCCTACTGTAAACACTACTAACTCCCCAAAATTGACAGATACTTGAAAGAACACAGTTGTGTTGTTGACACTTCTGAAGTCAATTTAGATGGGCGTAGGTTTATATCTAATTATGAATTAGGACAGGTCAACCTCAAGGAGCATGAGTGGATGGAAGGCAGGAATTTTATAAGAGTTTGGCACCCAATGTGGGGCATCAAGGGGAAACCCAGTAAAAAGGAAGTTTGATATTAGGAAGAACAAAAAAAGGGTATTCTAAGCACAGAGAATATAGTTACAAAGTCAAGGAATTGAATAAAACATGTATGGGGCCCATAAATATTCCTCTTCACTGGGAGAAAACTTCAAAGGGTGTGTAGGATGTAGGCAGATCATATATAGCTTTTGAGTGTGTGCTGACTTTGAACTCTATGCTCTTTCATCAGAATTTCTTGTTACAGGAAATGAATATTATCAGAAAGAGAAAGGTCTATTACATAAGACAACTATAAATTTAAATATAATTTATGCTGTTTACTAACTGAATCATCTAAGTTAGTTACTCTAGCACTAAGACCTGATGCATGCTTTGTTAGTTTCTTTAATGATTAACAGAAAGGATCACCTTAAAGTATTAAACACTGTTCCAAGCCCATAATAATGTACTGATAAAGTATTGCTACTACATTCCATTTGAGAATGCCTATCTTCTCTGTTATAAGGATACTATTTCAAAACGTGAAGAGATAAGAAAAAGGTAAACCTATTAGGGAATTTTTGCTCACATGTAAGGCATTTGAACCTAGGCTAGTTCTAGTGGAGAAACAAGAAGAGAATCTACATCTTACAGGTATTTAGCACAAGGGAAGACAATCATAATACTCTTCTATGTTTATGTGAAACATCTCCATGCTCTACCAAGAGCCAATGTGGCATTTTCCATTGACCATATCTGCAACAATGCATACCAACTACTCCTGTAGGTACTCGTGGCTGGACTCTGTGAGTGAGGAGTAACTGATGGTCTGTTGTCTTTTGAGAAATCTATAAATTATAAGTAATCATTGGTCATCAGGCTTCTGAGAAAGTCTGCCACCAAAGAAAATATCTCATATGTAAATTGCATTTAGTGTTTCATAAAACAATTAGAGTAGGTAGGATATTCTCTTCATATATTATTTTCAAGCATCTGAAAACAAAGAAATGAAAATCTCAAATAAGGCCTTTCATGTTATTATAAAATACTGCACTAAAGAGAAATTGAGTTATATCTACTGCTCAATTATCAAGCTCCTTCTCACTTGCCATACAGTTTTTCTAACACTTCAGAACGTTTGTTTCTCAGTATTTGTTAACATTTATAGAATGCTAATGTTAACCCAAAAATAAGCACATTGGATATTTATAACATGTGTCTTGGTAGAATATTCAATGATAAATTTCTAGATTTTGGCTAATCTATAATATGATATACAAAATAATAATAATTATATTATTTAATATTGACTCATAGTGTATATATACTATACATTGAAAATTATTTATAACAAAGACATCTTTTACATAGTATATATGTGGAATGGACAGACATGTGTATTCTAGTCTTGGGAACTAAAATCTCACATTTGAATTTTCTCATGGAATATAAATTTTGAAATTACATCATTGCCTAAGTTATAATTAATTATACAAATCTAAAACAATGCCAAATATTAAGAAAGTTTGGCTGTTTTTAGACACAAAAAATTTTGCAGGCAGGCAGACAAATAAACAGAAACAATATCACAATTATGTACTGTATTTATATTACTTATTTTTCCACTACAAAAAGGAAAGAAAAGCAGAGAATGCATGGATATTTATAATAAACCTGGTAGAATTGTGAAAAACTGCTTTTGTGAAGTGAAAAAGTATGTTTTCACAGACTTTTTTAAGAAGTGACCAATTTCTCAAAATCATTTTAACAGTGACCATGGCATATGACATTTTTAGAGGTCTATATGCTATATTAGAATCCAAAACACTTCAAAATAATAGTAATAATACCATAATCAGCTACTCTAACTCTTCACTTTTGTATTTCTGCATCCTTCCTAGATGAACTGCTGGCTTGGCAGAAGTCTCTGAATTCAGTTCATTTCATGTTCATGAATACTAATCATGTACCTTGAAATATGATCCCTGAACATGAATTCATTCTGCTTCCTAGGACATATTTTTATTTTTCACATTTCAGAATGATTTATGAGAGACAGTTCTTTGGCATTTGCTGTCATTTATGTTTTACTAATTAACATTTTATATATTCAAGGAGAAGACTGGATGGGCAGTCTGACAATCCACTCCCTTTATCTTTGAATAGCATGTTGGTGATTGCTAATTAGTTTTAGCCAAGATGCTTTAGAAACATTTTCTTCTGTTTTAAAATTCGCAAGTCACTGGAAAACAATACAGAGCAGCTGATTCACGTTAAAAATAAAATGTTATCTTATATATTTTTATAATCAAGGAATTAATTAAAAACTAGTTTCTCACGGGTACAGGGGAATATTCAGTTGGAGGAAAGGACTTGGTAGAGAATGTATAAACTTAAGCTTCATGTCACAGTTCTGTCCTCCCTTGTCATACTTCCTTCCTCTTTAAAGGGCATATTAGAAAATTTCTTTAAATGTAGCAAGTTGATTCAGTTTTTTTAAAGATTCTGTTTATTTATTTGAGAGCAGAAGTCCAGAGAGAGGGAGAGACAGAGAGAGGTTTTCTAACTGTTGGTTCACTCCCCAAATGGCCGAAATGGCCCAAATGGCCGAAATGGCCAAAGCTGAGCTAATCCAATGCCAACAACCAGGAGCTTCTTCCAGGTCTCCTGTGCCAGTGCAGGTGCCAAAGCACTTGGGCCATCCTTTACTGCTTTCCCAAGCTGTTCCAGAGAGCTGGATACAAAGAGTGGCACAAAATTATCTCAGTATTTCAGAGCAGATCTTGGAGTCAGAAAACCTGGCTGTGCTACTAACAAGGTAACACAGTGTATTTTACTGTAAAATGGGAACTAAACAACCTCAGGGAAAATCATGAAGCTTAAAGAGGATAAAGTTTGGATGATTGGGAAAAGCCATTGATCTAGAAATACCTCTCCTTTCCTTTTCATGCTCAAGATGCTGTGACTGTGTAAGAGACTAGCGATGGATCCCTTGGAAGGACAACAATTCTATTATGCAAACATGTCTCCAGGGCAAGGACTAGGTATGTTTCCCTGAGGACAAATAACAGAAGACCTTCTTTGGAAAATATTCTGAATACATTTTAATAGACACATGACAGACCTGAGAAAGAGAATAGAGAGAGCATAAAAGTTTTAACATTAAATATAATATATAAAACTCAGTTTGAATATTTTATAACAAAAACATTTTTAAAATATTATTTAGTTAGTTTGAAAGACACACACACACACACACGTAACACACACACAGAGTGAGAGCCAGAGCAAGTAAAAGAGAAACAGAGAGAAAGAGATCTCCCATCTGCTGGTTCATTCCTCAAGCATCCACAACAGCAGTTGAGGGATGAACCAAACTGATACTGAGAGAGAGAGAGAGAGATCCCATTGACTAGATCACTGTGCAAATGTCCACAGAGTATCAGCTGGACCAGACTAAAGCAGAAACTCCATCCAGATCTCCCTGTGGTGGGACCCAATTACTTAAGTCACCACCTGTTGTTTACCATTGTGGGCATTGTCGGGAAGCCAGAATCAGGAACAGAGCTGGGATTTGAACTCAGGTACTCTGAAACAACATCCAGGTGCCTCAAGCTGCATCTTAAACACTGTGCCAAATGCTATTCCTTCAAAACATCTTTTGTATAATCCACAATATTCTCTAGATTTCTATGCATGTTGAAAAGTTCCAACACTGAGTGCTTCTAGACATAATGGGAAAAAAGTATTTCAGGAGCCCTCTCTTACTTTAAAATTTACTGTATATTAGTGAAATGGTCATTTTTCTATTCAATTATTATTTATAGTCATTGTCTACATTTCCAATAAATGGATCTTTTCACTTTTTATTCATTATATCACTTATTCCATGTAGCATTAAGCCTTTTTACTGTAATGTAAGCTTAAAATATTACCTCAAAAACTAAAAAAAAAAAAAAAGAAAAGGAGAGGGTGTGAGGGAAGCAAAGAATATCATTATATTCTAAGAATTTTATCCATGTACTATAATGAATCTATTAAAAACTAACTAAAATTTTAAAACAAATCTTACCCCAAATTAAAAAGGGAGATAACTTTTTCCCTGATATCAGTTATAGTACAATTTTCACAAATTGAATGGACATATTTTGTGTTGATTAATGAATGTAGGTTGGATTTTCAGAATAAGAGAAAACTGTATTAATATGTCAAAATCCACTGGAAAATGAAAGGTTTGCCAAAATGAGAAGAATGATAAAATGTGTATGTAACATTGTGTGCATTTCATGAGCTATCCTATATTCAGTATACCACTGGCACATAATAAATCATGATTTCCTTCTTTTCCTAGTAATATTCTTTCTTTTCAGGCCCAATCCCTATTTCTTTTCCATGGTATAATACACCAACACCCAGAGTCCAACAGTAAAAATTTACAGAACATATCAGGGATAATGGCCAGGAATTATATGATAATTTCTCTAAAGTCTTTTCTTTAGGGTATAGAGGAGAAAATTATGGCAGTTATATAATACTTCCATTAGATGAGTCCACTCTGGACTATTTTGGTGATATTGTTAATGTTATTGCCTTTAAATGCTAACAAGAGCAAGGTGTAGTTAATTTCCCTTGCTTAGAAAGTTATATGTGTTATATGTCTGAAGGGTGCAATGGTATAATGATAATCTAAATGCAATATTAACCATTTTATAGAAAAGGAAATAGTGTGTTCAATCATAATTCCATAAATATCCAAGAGAAATTGTCACAATATCCATATACACTCAGTCAGCTTAGCAAGAAAAACCATTTTAGTGATGAGCTCCTACAAACTTAAGATAATTATATGTGATCCATCACCCACCACAACCATATTCATGAAACTGCTCAATTATGTATGAATAATAATCTCAGAATTATAGAATGCACCAGCTGGAGAGGAGTTTCTCCCTTCATTGCAGAGACAGGACAAAGGACACCTACAGCTGTTAAATTTTTTGCTTAGGGTTGCCCAGTAAGTAGAGGAGATGGTTTTGAACCAGGTGTTTTGATTTAAAACTTTTCAAACTCATATTGTTGATGTAAAATGGTTGACATTTTGTCTCTGCTTTGAAGATTTTTATGGGGAAATGCAAAGCACCTTGGGAAATCCTCCAGTGATGAAAGACAAAAAATTAGAATTTTTTTTCCAAATCCTGGATTTTAACACAGAAAGCTTTGAGCTCCAGGATATAAAGCACTACCTTTGAAGGTAGAATGAAATAATAAAAACCCAGTTCTGCATACAAGGAAATTGAAATAATGATTTTAGATATTTTAACATGGTTTTCACCGATAAAAATGTCTTTAATCCATGGACTTTGAATCTCCATTATTTTTTCACTCATCTTTTATGTCATCCTTACCCAAATGCAGGTAAAGCCTGACCTTCCTCTTATTATTTCCATCCTCAACCCCAATTCTACGGATTTATATTTGATTTTTGCTATAAAATTAGTGTAAGATTTTGGATTTATCCCATTTTAACATGTATTTCCTCTTGTTTCAATACATTGCATTCACATTTGTTTGTCCTCCCAAAACTTGAATATAATGCACAAGAAATTAGTGTTTTTTACCGGCATTGCATCGAAAATGAATCTGTTAAACACTGTATTTGTGTCTTTGAACAAGTTGCTGATATTTTATTCAAGTTTGCATCCCTATGACTGGCATGTAGTGCCAGAAATAAATAACTGCCTGTCACATTCATGAATGGTTAATAAGGCAGCACCATGGACAGCACCCTGGTAGGCCTTTTTTTTGTGTGTTCTCACACTATGTTTTCCAAGTTGTTTTAATCAGTACACTTCAGGTATCACTTTACAACCTGATCAGATTCAATTTACTTTGCCACTATTTACTTCACTTCAGTTTTCTACAACTCATTTTAACAATTAAACAAAGCACTTATACAAATGTGTGCATGCATACACATTTACATATATAATATTCTTCATGTAAAATGCTTTATTATCTACAAGATTCCAGGCTTAGGCAGGAATTTAAAATGCTGAATAAAGCAGCTCATAAATTTTTGGGATATAAATATTGCCTATCCCATTTCAACTGACTCTTCTTATGTCCTATAAATAACCTGTAGAATAACATTTACTTCCTTATTTTTTCATTAACCCAAAAGATAAAAAAATTATTTTACTAAATTATAATTGTTTCTAGAATGTAATAGTACTTTCAACTAGTATGTGATTCAAAAATCAGTGCTATTGGCTTCTGGCTCTTGACTACAATATTGTAACAGCTATCAGATATACCACCATATCTGAAACAACAGAAAAACTAATCAAAATATATGTAACAATAAAACTGTTTTGCTGACACTTCTCTTACTTAGACCAGTCAAAACGTCAGCTCATTTTGGTGTGAAAAGTACATAGTTAATGAATACAAACCTACAAAACAATAAAATCTACTCCTATTATATAAAAGTTTAAAAGTTAAAAAAAAAAAAAAAACAGAAAATGAACCAATAGCCTAAGGATCTGTGACAGCCCCATGTCCTTGATGCCTTGTAGGACAGATGAAACTCCTCCATGTTTTAGTTGGAATATCACATTTGGTATACCAGCCACCATTATCATTAGCCTTATTTAACAACAAAATGTATCATGATTAGGACAGAAAAAAATACTCAGCCTTTAGATTCCCTCTAAGATCAGCAGGAGAAAAGGATGACTCTGTTCTCAACAGAAGTATATGGATGATCTACATTTTGAACTATACACATGATATTGTATTCATTGCCTTTATGGAAATAAGAAAAACTATTTCATTGTACAGACTCAGAGTAGAATGCTGAATACATCTTTCAACTGTGAATAAGTGATGATCTTTCTGAAAGCAAGCTTAGACTTACACATAAAGTTGTTTTGATATTCATATGATTTTCTCATTGATCTTAAACATTAATTACATGGTAATTATTGTCCTACAAGAGTAACAAATCAACATATTTACTTGTGTATAGGGTAGGCATTACTCAACCCTAAATCATTCTAATGAAGTTCTAAAATTATTCTCCTCTAAGTAGCTCTAATAAATCAGTTTGTAGAACAAAGTTTACTAATAGCCACATCATATGTCTCTAAATCAAGGTTTCCTATGTAAATATTCAACGAAGTGAGTATAAGATATCAGAGGTAAATGTAGATTTCAATTCTATATAACGGGAAAGGAAATCAAAAGACAGCATTTGTTATTTTGTAGACTCCAAAATTTCTTGTAATTGTACAGGACTGCCAAGTCTTTGAATCCATTAATTGAACCAATTATTGGAGTTTATATTCATCACTACTGAATGTAAACTTTTTAGTTTATGTTCATTTAAATCAGAAAACCCTTTTTGACTCTATAATTAATCACATTAGTTAAAATGTTCAGTTTTGTGTGAAGTATAGATTTGATAAGCAATACTTTCATGACTTCATAGAAATCACTAAAACAAATGTTTCCAAGGACAGAAAAGGCATTTTTAGAAGAGTACAAAGAGCAGAGATTTTGGAATCAAAATAGGTTTGAGCCTTGATGCCACCATTTCTGAGCTTATGACATTGGGCCAATCACATATTACTGTGTGTCTTAGCACAGATATTGTACCAAAAGAGGAAAATATTTTGTCAAATGCAAATGCAAAAAGATATGTCCAGAATGTACATTGGAAATGCCAATGAAGAAATCTTAAATTGATTTTAATGTATATACATTATTTCAGTAATGAATTAACCTAAACTCCATTTATTTATCAAGGCTTCTGAATTCACATTTAAAAATCAGTGTAAATGATAACTGCACTGATTTTTTTGCTAATTATCTTGCTAAATTCATTATATCAAGGTATTTTTTTAAAAGAAAGCTATACATTAGCAGTTATACCACGGTGTTCTATTTATTCCTATCAAAAAGGCAAGATTATGGCTGGTTAAATCATTCTTTGTGAATAAATGTAGATCATTTTTTAAAGATCTAAAACCAATTTTTAAAAATTAGCCAAAAATATAATTAACAGAGTGTATTTATTATTTCTGCCTTACTTTCTATAGCCCCATGCCTTTTCACAATAGGACATTTACTTAGCAGTTGTTTCCTTGGGAGAGATACTAGGAAAAAGAACTTGGGGTTTGAAAAACAGTAATTGCAACCTGCCTCTTACATTATTCACCAAGCAATCTGAAGTCAACAGCCTGAATTCTCTAAGCATTGACTTGTTCACACACAGAAATGCAGACGATAACTTTGAATTTTCTAATTTAATATAAAAATTAAAGGTAAGAATATGTGCACAATATTTAATCAAGGTCTAACCCTAAAGCTATGTTCACTCTATCATGTGTCCTCACCTTCTCATCTTCCTCTCTGAAACAGAGTGGAATTTTTCCAGGTATATAATTGGTAGACAGATTCCTAAACATTAATTCAAGTAGGAAATACTGGTGGACACTAACAGAATGGCTTTTCTAGAATTTGCATAAATCAACAAAAACAACAAAATTAGTCTGGTAAAAGAGTCCATTTCCTCTGGGCAATAGAAAATTCAGCCTCATACAGAGAAGCCAAAGTTCTCTTTATTCAGCAGTGTAAGGTCTCATTTTAGAAATACATACAAATGGAGAATGGTGTTTGCAGATCCGCATCACTAAAGTCAGGGAGTTTGTCAGCAAATGGAATGATTCAATGGCCTCAGCTGAGTTCCCAAAAGGTCTCTGCATCAGTGTTAAAATGGCCATAAATAACAAGATAATTAAACATCTGCCCTGAGAATTCATTTGAAAAGAGCTGTTATAAGTTTCTGAAAGCAAGCAATCAAAAAGAAAGTGAAGGTACAGGGTTTGGGTTTCTTTAATTCATTGGTATCCTGCTTCCTATTTAAAAAGATGTCCCTAACTCCATTTTGAGTTCTCCCCATCTTTGGAAATTCTCTTGAGGAACCAAAAAGAAAGGAGAGAATAAGTCAGAGAGAGAGATGGGCAGAGGTATGAAATGTTGGCTGCCAGAATAAGTAGTCCTCAGATCCAGGACCATCTGTGGTCACAAAGTTATTAGTTAATACAGAATTTGAAAAATATATGGGGATTAAATGGACATCTTGTGGTTTGACTGTTGTTTTTGGCCCTTGTTTATATTCCTGTGGAACTGTGATCTTTTTATTTTTAATTTGCTGAATATTATGGTTAGTGGCGCATTAAGCCTGTGATTATGAAATGGATTTAAATCATGTTTTTGCAAAAATTGAAGAAAAACAAGAAAGGAAGGATGGGGTGAGGGGACTAAGGGAGGGAATGGATATCTTGGGGCTGGCACTGTAGCGTAGTGGGTAAAGGCACGGCTTACAGTGCCGGTATCCCATATAGTCACCAGTTCGAGTCCCAGCTGCTCCACTTCCCATCCAGCTCTCTGCTATGGCCTGGGGAAGCAGTGGAAGATGGTCCAAGTCCTTGGGCCTCTGCACCCATGTGGGAGACCCAGAAGAAGCTCCTGGCTCCTGGCTTTGGATCAGCGCAGCTCTGGCCTTTGTGGCCATCTGAGGAGTGACAGTGGATGGAAGACACCCCCCCCCCCCCGCCTCTGCTTCCCTGTGTACTTTTCAACTAAATGAATAAATATTTTTTTAAAAAAAGAATGATTATCTTTTTACAATTACACCTATGAATTTAATGAATATTCTGTTCTCTTTATAATCATAGAATAAATAAAAAAAGAAGTGGAACACCTGGTACTGGAACTTGTGTCCATAGGGATACTGGCATTGCAGGCAGTGGCTTAACCCACTGACCCACATCTCCAACATCTTAAACTATGGTTTTAATGATTTCTTGCATTCATACTTTTTACTCTCTCAAGCTCTTATTATTCAAACATTTGGGCATGCTGGATCATTTCTCTAGTTTTCTTGTCTATGTATCTGATAGATCATTCCTTTGCTTTATATTTTGAATTTTTAAGTATTTCCTCAAGTTATTTCTTCATACTCTCCTCATAAATGTTTTATTTATGGCTGGCGCTGCAGCTCACTTGGCTAATCCTCCACCTGTGGCACCCGCACACCGGTTCTAGTCCCAGTTGGGCACCGGATTCTGTCCCGGTTGCTCCTCTTCCAGTCCAGCTCTCTGCTGTGGCCTGAGAAGGTCAGTTGAGGATGGCCCAAGTGCTTGGGCCCTGCACCTGCATGGGAGACCAGGAGGAAGCACCTGGCTCCTGGCTTTGGATCTGGGGGGTGAACCAATGGAAGGAAGACCTTTCTCTCTCTAATTAAAAAACAAAATACAGAAAAAAAATTATTTGTTATTACATCTGCTCATTCTCAGACTATTTTTTACTGTATTCTTTTATGTAATAGTTTCTTTTTTTTTTTTTTCAGGAATGGGTTCTTTTGTTATGTATTTGAAGATATCACCATTAGCTTTTCTTTTGAACTTTTAATCTCCCTGAAGAGTCTATATGTTGTCCAAACAAGCCTTTTGTGTTCAATTGTATTGTGCCCTTTCTTCCATGTTAAAGGTTTTGCTCACATATCTAAGAATATGCAATGATCTTTCAATTTATAATGGTTGGATATTAAAAAACAAATAAAAGAAAAATAACTTGGGACTCTGCACCCATGAAAGAGACTTCTCTCTCCTGGATTTCACATCAAGAAGTCCTGACTAGAGTTGGCATTAGCTTAGCAGTTCAGATGCTTGCACACAGAGTACATGGGGTTCAATTCCCAGCTCCAGTTCCAGAATCCAACTTCCTGTTCAAGCAGATCCTCAGCAGCAGCAGAGATGGCTTAAGAAACTGAGTCCTGTTTCTGGCAGCCAGTTTCAGGTCCAGCCCAGGTCTAGCTCCTGCATGCATTTGAGGAGTGACCTAGCAAACAGGATGCGTGTATGTATGTGTCTATCATCAATTTATCATCATCACAATCACCATCATCATTTGTCTCTCTGTCTCTCAAATTAAAACAAAAAGTCCTGACTGGGATGTTCACTGGATCAACACTAATTTTGAGCTAGTCTCACGTCTCAGGAAAGAAGATAATTCAGAAAGATCTGATTACCTATATTCTAGGATCCTAACAATAGAAGACAATTGGAATTATCCATATTAACTGTGTAAACATTTACCTATTTGTCCATTTTAGCATTGTGTTCTGCCTCTCAACTAGTCCTTTACCCTTCAGTCCAGAGATCCTCTTTTTCCCTGTACCCTGAAAAATTTCAAGTTTATGGCCAGATAGGTGGGATTCTGGGGTGTTTAATGCTTACACAAATTTTCAAATTATTTGTGGAATGTTTTTAGCCTCAGCATTTCAGTTTCCACAGGTAATCAACACCACACATTTCTAAGCTTCTGCAGGATTTTGTATTGCATATTAAGTTGTTTCTTGGTAGAAAGGTTGGCTTTCTTTCTAAATCAGTTGCCACTTGTGCATCTCAAAATCTGTGTTGTTAATCTGTGTTGTTATCGTTTATTTTCTTATGTATCCATCTTTTTATGATTTCAGGCGACAAACATCCCAGTATTCAATTGGAGGAAATGGAATGGAATGCCAGTGTTCAACCTGCCTTCAGTATTGAAAGTCTTGCTAACTGGCTTTTAAGGGCTTCTGAAATAGTTCTGGGTTGATAGAAGAAAAGGAGTGGGCATATTAGCAGTTTTTAAAGAACATATCATGAGCTTTATGGCTAGGTTATATGGAAAGATACTTTCATCCATTTGATTCTCTGTATGAATCACTACTTCTCAACCCATGTTACAACAGAATGATTTATTTAGAAAGCTCTAAATATTTAACCAGCATCTACATGTGTATATGCATGAATGTGTGTTTATGTGTATATTTGTGGGCAGTCGTGAAACTGCTGCCCTCTATTAGGAGTCACATATTTACATTCATTTTCAGAGTTACATATACTGCACAAATAAATAGTCCTATGTGTAAATCTAAATGTGCTTTAATCATAGATAAGTTCATTCTTAGAAATTCATATGAAAACTACCACTTTTGAATAACAATGCAGCCTGAAATTAAGTACCCTAAACAGCTTTACATGCCTCAATGTGATGCACTTCTTTTTCTGAAGTTCTCATGTGCAATTTTCTTTAAATCATGACCTCTTTTTTGGCTATTCAGTTTATTTGAGGATCTTCAATTATTTAAATTAACATAATAAATATCAACTATGCTGGATCTTGAATCATTTTCTATAGTTCAGTTTTGTCCTGCATTGCTTCTGAGTTTCTTTTCTTTCATTTTTACTATTTCTGCCAGTTGATAACCAGATGAACACCACTGAAGTGAGGTTGTAAGGATTTTGCTATTTCATTTGTGTTGTATGCTGCCTAGTTTCTCTCTTCAGAGGTGCTGTATTTGTACTGACCCAGTCTGTTGAGGACCACCAGAGGCAATTTTATTTGTATTATTTACCACACTTTCTCTTCATGATATTAATTTATAAATGGATTATGTTTTATATCAGCAAATCAGTATTTTTCATGACTTTGATCAAGATGAGGGAATAAATATCATTTGACTTACAGCTGTGTGTCTCTCTAAAATACCTCACCGATGCTTGTAAATGAGATTGGCAACATAAATTACAAGTGGGGTGTAATGAATTCTAGACATTTGAAAAATCTGCTTTATGCTTTAAATATGAGTAAATCACTGAAAGTATGAGAGGAAAGACAAGCTGGACTGAGATGATTACAGCATTTGGAATTAGGGAAAATTAGTACAAATACAGGCTCTAGCCATAAAAGAGATTATTGGTGCTGGAGTACTTCTGAAGGAATACTGAAAGAAATTAAGATGGGTTAGATTTTAGTGGAAAAGACATCACATGTTTTCCTTGATATTTTCAGTTACCTAATTTTATTAGATCAGTTAACATGCTACATGTAAAACACTACTATAGATATTAACCAAATTCTACATTCTGATTTAGAAACAGAATACACTGCATTTTTGATAGTTCCTGTGTTACAAAGTAATTATTTTATATATATATATATATATAATAAAATGATTAGTCACGCTTATTTATGTTTTATTTATTTAAGTGTATTTTTATGTAACTAAAAAATGGGGAGACACAGAAACAAACACACACACACACACACACACAGCTCCTGTCCACTGGTTCACATCTCAAAAGCCCAAGTATACCAGGGCTGTGCTGGAGTCATGGATGAAGCATGATTGTAAACTCAATCCAGGTCTGTCATACAGGTGGCAGGGACCTAATCAATTAAACTTTTCAGAGTCTGTGTTAACAGTGAGGAGTTGAACCCAGGTAGCCTGAGCAGGATGTGGCATTTTAACATGCATCTTAACCTGTAGACCAAGCTTGTTTTTAAAATCATCGATTCTCCCTTGGGATCATATCTTTAAATTTATATGAACAGCTGTGGGAAGTGCTGAGCAAAACAATTTAGGACCACTACAGCTCTTAGAAATTCAATTTTCTTTTTTGTTATTTCTTTTTACCAAGCCAAATTTCCAAAGATTATCATCATTTGATATGAAGAAGGGTATTTTATTATCAAAATGGGGGGAAGGGTGATTTATTTGCTGTACTAATCAAACATTAAAATTAAAATCTTGGTCTTTATTTGTTATCCCACTTAGAGTTTAAGCTCCATAAGGACAAAGTTACATTGATTCTTTTTGTTTCATAATATTCAGTATGTGGTGCATGCAATGTTATAAATATCAAATTGATTCTTATTGAAGAAGGGATGAGCAAAACAAATCCTTTATAAAATAAAGGCAGTCAACAACTACAAACACAAAGATGCACATGCATGTATATATAACAATACATATATACATATAAGTGTTCATTTTTTTATCTCATTTCAATTTGAACCTTTGAAAATTTCATTTAAGCCTTCCATTGACAAGCATTTGGTAGCCACTAATCCAATGTGTATGTGGGTGACTGATATCTGTTTCTAGCCATCTGGACATATTGTCACTGGTGATTGTAATGCATTCACTGGACAAGGAAGATTAAATGTCATAATGCCCATAGAACCATTTTATAATCTTTAAAGCACTAATATAAGGTATTAGTATAGTTATGGCTATAATATTGCCTTCAAATGCACAGTAATAAATTCTAAATGCAAACAAAACATCCCTTTTGTCTACTTAGAAATCATTAGATTATGTATATTTGTAGTCATAAAATTTTCCCTTAGGAATATTAACCAATTTTCACTTGTTTTGCTAAAAAACAAGTTTTCTGTTTTGCTAAAACTTGTTGGAGAAACTGAAAAAAATTAAAAGTAGAAGTGCTGGTCTATAATAATCTCTAAGATTATTGTATTAAATCCAGGCTTACATTATCATTATAGCAAAGATTCTATTGTAAAAGGCACAAGGTTTTTTGGTAATGGATTTTTTAAAATAATACTATCTTTTCCAGGCTAAGTTATTGGTAGAAATGGCAAATGTCTTCTAAACTACTGAAATCACAAAAACTCATTTGTAAAAACTTCAAATTCAATGTCTATGTAAATACTCAATAGGTGAATGGCATTTCCTTCCACCTCTATTTTATTTTAGTCATGCTCACCTATGACCACTTCATGGACCTCATTTGGCATTGCTTCATCTCAGCATGGTTGCATTTTTGTACCCTGAACTTGAAGCACTTGTCATCATTCTGTGTCTCAAATGACTCATCTTTACATGCGTGCTGTATTCAATGGACATCTCTAGAACTTTTGGCTTTCAATTTTCTCTAAATATATTATTCCCTTTCTCCTGTGCTATTCTTCAGGGGAGGAGGACAAATGAACACTTGATTGACCATGGTGAGAGGAGTACCAGCTCAACTGTTCTGAGATCACAGACTGCTTACTTAGAGGTGATGTAAAACTTACTTCTTTTCCCGGACATTCTGTTTCTGATCTCAGGTAATTCAAGGTTCCTAGGTGGGAAACATTAAAAAATCCTGTCTCCCAAAGTATAGGCTAAAGGTTTCTTGGCTTGTTTACAAGCCCTCAAGGAGACCCAACAGGCCAGTCCACTGCAGTGGCTTTCAGTGTGGAAAGCCAGGGCTTCAGCAGAAGTCAGCTTGTGAAGAGCCCTGGCAGCTCTGCCAAGAGTTGGATCACTGGAAATGGACCTGCCCTGGAGTCGAAGGATGCCCTGGTCAGAGCCACAGATATTATTGGCTCTAAGCTGAAAAGTCCTTCACTCAGCCCAGCTTCCAAGGTGACCACCGCTGCTGAGGGGACAGCCAAATTCTGCAGGCAGAACTGTAAATTTCATGTTAGAGATGCCACCTGCCTTTACCTGGCCAGCTCTCCTCCCAGACCAGCTAGGTAATGGAAGTCAACAGGGTGCCTTCCCCAAGGAGGTGCACACCTCCCTTAGGATGTACCCCATGTGAAGAGACAGACAGATCTGGGCCTCTTTAACTTACAAGGCCAAACGCCCACCAGATTATTATCAAGCCCCTTCTGTCAGGTTCTATTTGCCTCTCAATCAGAAAACTTAGTTGACTCTACTCCCAACCTGTGTGTATTGATGGTCCTCTCCTCCACTTAATTTGCATGATTATTCAGAATTTCTCTGCAGCCAAACCCCTCTACCTGCAAAAGTTGAGTGGCCTTTCTCTCGGTCTTGGCTGGGATCAGATTTAAACCACGTCCATCAAACAATCCTCACAAGGGTCCAGAGACCCCCCTCATTTACTGTCCTCTATGAAATCCTTTCATTACCTGGTTAATGCCACTCTTAGGATCATTGGTTGCTATTCTCACCATGACTTGTATACTACAGTGTCTGTTTAAGTGTTTATAGCAGGTGATAATGGAATGAACCAAGGCCTTCAGCAACCAGGAGGTCAACCAGATGCTTCTCCATCCATACATGCCTGTCCCTATGGAGCCCCAAGATACCCCCAGCGGGCCCCTGTAGACGACGTCCCCAGTCAGCAGGAAGTAGCCAGAGAGACTCATCGTCACCCCCTTTCCTATCATCAAGTGGTCAGGATGGTAGCTTTGGGATCCGCAAGGAGGGAAGGTCTACACTTGTGGGAATGGAGAGGCCTACTTCCAGGGAAGAAAGTCCTTGTCAAGGTCCCTGCGGGTGCCTAAAGGTCAACCAATGAGGATAAGACCCGCCTCAACCTTTACTCCCATGCTCTGAATCTGTAAAAGGAGCTCTCCCAATCTCTGACGCGCGACTTCCCCGGCCCCCGCTCTGTTTCTCTGTTGGGACCGGGGAACCTCGCCTGGGGAACGGGACACCAATAAAAGCCTGTAAATTAAAAAAATATATATATCTTATTAGATGCTTATTTTATATTAGTTGCATTTCCATGGGAGAACGGTAGAGCAGTAAACAAAATAGAAATAAAAAATCCCTACCCTCAAGGAGCTTATTTTCTAGTACAGACTAGAGATATAAAAAACTGATTGAATAAGAATCTAATCCATTAAAAATATGTAGTACATTAGAAGATAATAAGTGTTGACAAAATAAAGCAGGTAGAGGCTAGGGTCTGTCAGTGAAAGTGCTTCAAGTTTAAATATGTTACTAAGGAAAGTTCCACTTAGAGACGTATGTGTGAGTGAAAATTTCAGATGAGGAAATCAGTGACAAGGATATCTGGAGGAAGAATATCTCAAGCAAAAGGAACACTAAGTACAAAGGCCCTGAGGCAGAAAGGGGACTAGGTTTTTTGAGCATGACCATTAGGTTTTTTGAGAAGACCAATGTGCTCAGATGTTGTAAAGGAGTAATAGAACTTGGGTACGGATGGGGAAATGTTGTCTGAGTGAGCTTGTTAAAATATTGTAAGACTATAGTTGCTAATGTAAATTAAATGGTAAGTAATTTCCATGGAGATTTAGACAGGAAGCTGTATGTACTTGTGTGTTTCAACTGTCATCTTCAACTATAATCCAAATAAAATATTTTGAAATGTATTTGAATGGCAGAGTGACAGAGATAGACAGAAAGAGAGAGAGAGAAGGATCTTCCATTTTCTGATTTATTCCCCAAATGTCTGCAATAGTTGGGGCTGAGCCACAGAAAGTCAAAATCCAGGAACTCAATATAAATCTTTCATGTGGGTGGTAGGGATCTGTGACTGGAGCCATCACCTGCTGCCTCCCAGTTTGTGCATTAGTGGGAAGCTGGAATCAAGAGTAGAGCTTTGGATTCAACCCTCGCATTATGATATGGGACGTAGGCATCCAAAACAATGTTTTAACCAATGCATCCCAAAATATATTTTTTTAAGATGTTCCCAGAGGTAGAGAAAATTTTACAATTACTACCTAAGCTCCTAATTTCTTCTGTTATCTTTTTTGTTCTAAACTGATAACATGTATTTTCTCTATATCGTGTATGTGGATCTTAGGATGGGATGACCTGGGATTATTAAAAAGACAATGTAAGGAGAAAATAAAATATGATTTTAAAATGTAAAATGTCTACTATAAATATTAAAATAAACTTCTTCCATCAAAGTCAAGTGAGAATACCTGTTATATATGGATCCCTGTCACTTGGCAGCAGCCTGACCCAAACCTCATTGTTGAGGTCATTTTGGGGAGTGGACCAGGAGATAAAAGATCTATCTCTTTCTCTGTGTATGTGCATCTCTCTCTCTCTCTCATTCTGTAGCTCTGCCTTTCAAGTCACCAAATAAATCCTTAAAAATATTAAAAAAATTCTTATGAATCAACAATATTTAAGAAAACAATGTAAGAAAAATGAGAATTAGAACTATATACCTTACCAGTTTTAAGTATAACTGAAAAACAGTGTAATCAAAACATTGTACTAACACAAAAGACAAGACAAATAGAATAATGGCACCAAAGAGCAAGTCTTAGGTCATATGACAGTACAAAGAAAATATATATGTAAAACTTAATACGTGAGTTAACCATTATTATCTCAGCGGTAGATAAATATGTATTGAGTCATATAAGCACATCTGTGCATCTTCCTCATAGAAAATAATGCTGAACTTCGTGAATGGTTTTTAATAAAAATAATTTTTTCTGGATTAAATGAATAAAGGTAAACAACACATAAAAGTCTCTTGGGTTTCAAAGAAACCTTTATGGTTCATGGAAGGGTATATAGAATCTACAAATAAAAATTTGTATTTGATTATGTACACAAAAAGCACAGAAAAATATAGCATAATCAAAACAAAAAACTCAAGGTATGTATTAGAAAAAACACATGAGTTAATAATTATAAGAGCAAGGAGAAATATAAGGAACAGAATATTCACTCAGAATGGCTACCTAGGAGAAGAGAGAGTGAAGGTGGAGGCAGAGAAGGAAAAGAAAAAGAAAAAAGAGACAATAGAACAATTTGGAAAATGTGCACCAGCATAATATTTACTTATATTGATACTACACATTAAAAAAAGACAAATGGGAGCAAGTATTTGGCACAGCGGTTAAGGGGCTACTTCAAACGCCCACGTTCCACATCAAAGTGCCAGCATTCTAGTTACAGTCTACAACTTTATCTGGTTTCTTGCTAATGCATACCTTGGGAGGCAGCAGGTGATGGCTCAAATAGCTGGGTTCCTGCCAACTATGGAGGAGACATGGCTGTGTCCCTGGCTTCTGGTTTTGACCTAACACATCCCTGACTATGGCAGACATTTGAGGACTGAACTAAGTGATGGGAGATTCTTTCTCTCTATCTCTCATCAAATAAATGAAGAAATAACCAAATATTTAAAATAATGATGAATAAGCACATTACAAAGCTTCAAAGAGGAAAAGGAACTGAAAACAATTTCATTTAGGATTAGATTTTGGAGAATATTCTTAGCTTTATATTGCACCGATTTATTATTTACGAAACATTAAAAATAAACAAATGAAACATTTAGAGATCTAAAAAGTTAAATTGAGAAAGTCTTTAAAGTCTTTATAAAGCTTTTTGAAAAATAAAGATTTGTATTCATGTCTTTGTATTAGAAATTGTCTATATTTTCTCCTCTTTGAAAGGATATAAAACCTATACAGCATTCTTTTCAAATAGCATAGACATGTGTCCAAGAAATAGTGGCCTTTTTCTTAATACATTGCTAAGAATCATTCCTTAGTATGTATAGGGGAATGTTTCCAGGATCCATCTTGTATACCAAATCTGATGATACTCAATCAACTACATAAAATGGCATAATAATTGCAAATAACCTATGTATGTCCTCCTGTATAGTTTAAGTTATCTCTAGAATAGCTACAATATCTAATATATATAAATGCTATGTAAAAAATTATAAAATATGTAAAAAACTATTTTGGTTAGGAATAATGTCAAGACAAAAGGTCTACATATTCAGTACAGATGCAATTTTAGCATTTTAAAATTTTCTGTTTGTGGTTGGCTGAATTTGTACTTGTGGCATCCATGGACACAGAAAGCTGACTGATATGATTTTTTTCATGGAAATTGATTGGATATTCGAATGCATAATTAAGCCACATTAAAAAGTGGCTCATTTTCCCACTAGTTTCAGGCAAAGGCCAGAAGCATTCAGTACCAAAAGCTAGGAAATTAGGTCCCTTAAAATCATTGAGAGTGTATCTGGGGAAATCAGCTTTGTTCTGCGCCATGACACTGGTAGCTGACTTTCTTGGAGAGCAGCAGGCATTTAGTATGTTTTTCTACTCTTCAAGAGCATGGGGAACCTGGCTTTTACTTAGGCACTTTGGAATTGGACGATATCTTCTTTGTACCTCTATATAACTGCCAAACTTGTTGTTTTGCTGCAATTTCAGTCATTCTCAGATACCTATAATGTCTTAGGGAAGAAATGCAGCTTAATAAACCTATACACATATTTTCAAGGACCTCCTATTCTAGTGAGGGAGAGAAAGAGAAAAATAGAAAAATAAAATGAAAATCATAGAAGCTTTACAGAATCTTTGGACATCCTACTAGAGTTGAGGAAAGCTTTAATACAGTTGGGGAAGAGTTCTACATGAGAAACCTGAGTTTACAAGTAAAAGATAGGAAGTCATCACAGAGAAAACTGCAGGATACTGCAAACCTAGTAAGTTTGGGGAATTATAAGAATTTTATCTAGAAAAGGTGAAGACTTGGTTGTGGTGGGAGAGTGTAGAAATAGTCAGTTTTGCTATGCAGCTGGTATGCATTGGCACAGATCTACCAATTGGTTATGATTTGCATCTGTCCTAATTGGACTCATGTCTTAGTAGCTGTTACATATTTTAAATCTCACCTCTGAGTGTAAGGGGAAATTACTGGCAGATGGAGGTCATATTTTAAAGGACTGTGTGCCAAATTATGGATTTGAGCATGATGTGAAATGAGAATCAACCAAGATTATTATGAAGAATGATGCAATCAATTTGTTTTTTTAGAAAAAATAATTCTCAGGAAAATGGGGAAGATGAGTAGAGGTAAAAGAAGGGAAATATTCTTAATCCATATCATCAATCTAATAAGTAAGACAGATAGTAAAAATGACTGTATTAGAAAGACTAATAACCATACCCAAAGAGTACATTGCTAATTAAACTTAGCATATTCTTTTTATTTTATATAAAATTAAATAAATCGAGGTGGAATAAGAATGTATGTCAAATATATCATCTATTCCAATGGCTTTGAACATTATGTTCAAGCCTGCTGAAGTCATTAAAAGTCCCTTTGTTCTTGGTCTCTCTTTACTGAAACTCAGCATTCAAGTACCCCTAACTGCCGCCACCACTCCTGTGGTTGATTTTCACAACTAATCAGGAACCCTTGTATTTCAAATATGAGTTTCTATGTAAAACATGACTAGTTCTAAATAAATTTCCAAAGCATAAATTTAAACACTGTCGTATAAGTAGGCAGAGCCATCTTAACAAATGAAACAACTCCAAATTAGGAGTCAGCAAACATTTTCTGTAAAAGATCAGACAGTAAATATTTTAGTCTTTATAGGACATGTTGTCCTGGTAACATGGGCTCAATTCTGCCACTGTAGCCTCATTGCAGCCATAGAAATTAGGTAAATAAGTGTGACCGTGTTCCCACAAAACCTTATAAAATAGGAAGTGAGCTGGGGTTGGCCCAAAGGCCTTAGTTTACTATCTCTGCTTTCTAGTAATTTATCACAGTGCCCTCCAAACAATAGAAATATATAACAATTATGTATAAAATAATTCACATCTTCTGTGAATTCCACCAAATCATATAAAAGTCAGTAGAATTCAGTAGAACTTAACTTTTATCTGGTTTGAGACAAAAATCATACTCTGTGTTTGCCTTTGTTTCCCCATAAATGATTCCCAAAACTTACAATGCAACTTCAAACTTCTCTATTTACTGAAAGATAAAGTTTCATTAAGATATTTTTCTGAGAAATTTGGATAATGCTAAGTGAAATAAACCAGACACAGAAAGAAGATATAAATATTCTCTTATATGTGTAAGTTTTATATATATATATATATATATATATATATATATATAGAGAGAGAGAGAGAGAGAGAGAGAGAGAGAGAGAGAAAGTAGAGAAATTGTGTGAATGTCACACATTTGGGTTAAGGATAGTTATAAATAGTCTTCACTGAATTTTACCATGTACATGAAAATAAAAATATCCTATGAAGGAAACTACTTATTCACCTTTACCTTTAAATAGATTATTTTTTCACTATTGATTCATATCATGAATAAAGAGTGATCAACTGGAAAAAATGAATAATTCACTGATATTTTTGGCTTATAGAACTTTGAAATGCTCAGGTTTTATTTTATATATATATATATATATATTTTTTTTTTTTTTGACAGGCAGAGTGGATAGTGAGAGAGAGAGAGACAGAGAGAAAGGTCTTCCTTTTTGCTGTTGGTTCACCCTCCAATGGCCGCTGCGGCCGGTGCATCTCGCTGATCCGAAGCCAGGAGCCAGGCGCTTCTCCCCGTCTCCCATGCAGGTGCAGGGCCCAAGCACTTGGGCCATCCTCCACTGCCTTCCCGGGCCATAACAGAGAGCTGGCCTGGAAGAGGGGCAACCGGGATAGAATCCGGCACTCCAACCGGGACTAGAACCTGGTGTGCCGGTGCCGCAAGGCGGAGGATTAGCCTGTTGAGTCACGGCGCCGGCCTTATTATATTTTTAAAAGGATAAAAATCCCTTTCCAGAATTACCTTTGACTGTTATTATTTTTATTTGTTAAACATGGATTTAGTCATAAAAAATATATCAATGTTTCATAATATCAGGATCAAATTTGTTACTAAAATTAGGTGTTATTAAAGGTCCAGGGACCGGCACTGTGGCATAAGCTAAACCTCCGCCTGTCACATAAGAATCCCATATGCGCATGGGTTATTGTCCCGGCTGCTCCTCTTTCAATCCAGCTCTCAGTTTGTGGCCTGGGAAAGCAATGGAAGATGGCCCAAGTGCTTGGGCCTCTGCGTCCACATGGGAGACCCAAGAAGAAGCTCCGGGTTCCTGGCTTTGGATCAGCTCAGCTCAGGCTGTTGCAGCCATTTGGAGAGTGAACCAGCAGATGAAAGACCTTTCTCTCTGTCTCTCCTTCTCTCTGTAACTCTCTCTCTCAAATAAATTAATAAAATCTTTTTTAAAAAAAAAAAAAGATCCAGTGATGATTGGTAAAGGCTAAGGATATAGGCTTCCTCTCAACGCCCCCTCTTCCATTTACTACTGGTGTGATCTTGCCCAAACTATTTGTAACATGAAATTAGAAATAATAGTTTGCAAACAGGATTGTTACGAAAAGACAACAAATTAATCATTGAAAAACCAATCACTTAGAACAACATTTGCTAAACAACGGAGCACACCATATATAGCTGTTATTATCATTCCATTAGTTTAAAATGTAATCTAAGCAAGTTTTAGAAGTACAATCAGTTCCAAAGCTACCAGAACCCTTGGAGATGCAGATGTCTCCAAAGCACAAGCCTTAATCCCAGAAGAGAACTTCAAGGCTGTGGGATGGTTTTACATATCACATAGAAAACCTAGGTCTAATAACATCAAGGTCCTGTGTTCTCCTTTTGGACACTGCCAATTGTCAAACCCAGATCACCTTTCAAGGCATCTGGAACATTGGCATTTCAGTTGCACATGTAGTAATTTTGGCAGACATTAACGATAGAAGTAATAGCTCCAAGCTTCAGATTCTTGTCTTAGAAGTCCAGTTAATAATACTGACTTCAGGAGGGACTTGTGAGTAGTAGAAGAAATATCTCACTCTTCACAGTTTGCAGGGGTGTTTGAGGGGGATTTCCCTCTCCACGAGGGAAAGCCATGGAAAGAAAACACAAAGATTCTCTTCCCTTCTCCCCTAGGGATCACGACTCCTCTTCTGGTGTGATTAGAGAAGGGTTTGAGCATATGTGACTCAATTTCTTTTTATGGAGCAGTGTGTTCTCTGATCCTAAGAGTCTTCCTGTTGTTGACCTGAAAGTCATCAACTGAAGCAGGACAGTCCATGATTTTACATCACTTCTTGTGGCCCTGGGTTCAGGGCAGTGTTAGGAGGTCCATTTGGTGGATCAAAGACTCCATCTCTAATTAGCTAATATGCATCAATCTTCATGACATGTTCCTGTTGTTTTTTAATTTGAGAACAGAGATGTTGTTTAATCAACCTTTAAATGACTAACAGTGAAAATTCATTGCAATACTTTATGTGTCAGTACATGTACAAATGTTAAATTTGTTGTTATTTTAAGAACATTTTTCACTGTAGTGCAGCCAAATCTTCCACTGCTCATTGTTGTAACAGATGGAGTCATATTAAAAACAGATAATATATGAAACCACTTATTAACAGTGGCATTTTTCTAGTTCGCTAATCTCCACAGACAGCTTCTCAACTGATTGCCATCCCCCCACCCGCCTACACACACATACACACACACAAGCACACACACACGCACACACACAGTGTGCCACTTGCTACAAATCAACAGAGAAGCCATCAAGTGATTTTTCTATTTTCAAACCTTTAAGCGTGCCTGCCACAACACATACTTTTATTTCTATTCCATTTCCAGATTTGACCTTCTCAGCTTGTTTTCTCCACCTGTGCATTAAATGATACCCATTCCCACATTTTGAGTGATTTCATTCTATATTAACTGGTCTCACATTCTAATAATTCTTATAAATAAATCTCGGATTCTACCTGCATACACAAATTGAAAAACTAATTAACAAAAAACTTCCATGGCTAGCCTCTTAATGAAATAAACATGTACTAGGAGTCATAAAAGAAGAAAATGTCTAAAAATTATAGATTTTAGCATTGTCCAAAATGCCATAGACATAGCCAAAATTAGGTGGGAAGAATCATTATGGGCTTAAAATTGCACATATTAAATACATGACATCTGTCCTCTTTACGTAATTAAGAAGTTTTAAAAATGATAACACTAAAAAAATTCACATGTCATTGAACTACTTCTTTAATTTATAATGAGCTTTATAAATCAACCAAAAAACAGAAACATTAGAACAAGTGCATGATTAGAGAATAGGTAGCTTAGAGAAAATGGACACATATATCACTTATTTACATGCAAAGATGCATACAGTCACTGATAATTTAAAAACTACAAATTAAAACATCATGATGGCATTTTCACCTACCAAATTAGCAAATACCAAATAATAATACTGTATTGATAAAACAACAGAAACATTAAGTACTACTCATTGTGAAGTTTGTTTCACCATTTAAATTATTTGTAATGATAAGAAATTACATGTTTGGAAAGAAGTAAAACAAAATATTAAAAAACCTTTCTCTTGACCTAATATTCCCTGAAGATATAGTATTATCATTTTTTGTTACTAGTTTAACTCCCCCAGACCCCTAGTTTATATGCCATGGGCTCATTTTCTCACCTCCTAGTCACTTCTTAACTAGTTCATTCTTAATCTGCTTTGAGAATTTAGCAATTATCTCCACCTTTATACATCCAAGAGGCTCTTTCAATATTATTTTTCATTTGATCCTCCTAAAGTCAATCGATATTAGTGACCTCTCTAACACTCTCTTACACTGAATTGGATAACACAATACATTCTTAGTTTTCCCTCCCACATCTCTGGATTTTCTTTTGTTTCCTATTTTAACTTTTAGTCCAACCATAAATGTTGAGTTCCTTCAAAATTATATTCCCAAACTTTCTCCATTTTAATTCTACATAACCATGTTTTCAGTTTAGTTAATAAACATATTATTTTGATGATTTACTCAGTTCTATTGACAGCTTTTATTTCTCTTTGAGTTCCATACTCAAATATTCTCCTGCAACTTTTGACTATTTGCATGCTTGAAATGAATATTGACTCAACTTATCTGAAACTGAACTCATGGTCTGCTCTCCACCTCACACCTGAATTTCCCAGTGATCTTCATCTTAGCAAAGGTATCATCATCATCCATATTGTTCCACAATACAAAATTCAAGGCATCAGCCTTGACATCTTCTTCACCCTCGTCCATAATGTGAAACATTATCAGCGCCTCCTACAGTTTTTTTAATTAGTAAGTAGCTTTTGGCTCAGCAACTTTTTACCATCCACAGTAACTTAGTCTCTATTAGTATCATTTATTTGAGGATTACTACTTCCTCTATCTACCTTATCTCTTCTAATCCACATTCCATATTTTAGGATTATCTTTTGGAAAATAATATCTATCATATTCTCAAAGAAATCCTTTACCAATAAAAGGATAATTATAAAAACACTACAAGGCCCCAAATGATGTCTCCTAAGTCCCTGTTCAACTTTGTTTCATACCTGTTTGACTTCCACTCTTTGTACTCAAGTCATATGGTTCAGAGAGATTTTCACATGGTTTCAGGCAGATGCAGCTAAACAACAATTTCTATATAGACTGAACAGTATGCCATTAGCAATCTGGCTTTCTCAACTCAAACGCAGATAAGAAGAAAAAAAACTCTTTCAGAGCATGACATAGATTTACTTGCTTTATTTGTATTAAAAATTCATATGAACATCTTAATAATTCTCACTAACCTACTTTAATTTTCAAAGAATAACTTAAAATGACAAAAACAAAGAAAACCTTAATTTCTCACAGATGTTAAAAATCAGTGTAGCTAAAAGACATGCTTCGAACGGATAGGTGTGTGCATGTGTCCCTGTCTAGTCCTTTAATCTCTTTGAGTTTGAAATTTATCTCCTATAAAATACTGGTATTATTACCAACTTCAGAGGTATAACAACCTTGAAATATTCAATATTGAGTATAGCATAAAACGAACCTCTTTAATTTCTCCCTCCTTCCTTCTTTCTCCCAACCTCCTCTCTCTCCTGTACCCTTTTCCTTACTTTCCTTCCAATCTCCTTGTCTCCTAACATATAACAGGAACTCAGCAAAAATAATTTTCTTCATATTGCGATTTAATGGCATTGAATGGTCAAACAAACAGAATAACATCTTATAATTTTAATTTGGAATGGATAGTCTGATGATATGCAAAGACAAACACTAACGTCCACTTTTAGGTGTTAGCTGCTATCACTGTTTTACTGGAAAAATTGTAATTTCATTGACAAAGGTATTTATTAGACCAAGTTCTTATCTTTCCCATTTTGAAGAATATTGATGTAAAGTGACTTCCTACTAAGAAATGCTACTTATAATTCTCAAATATATTTTAAATTTAAGTACTTTTCCTTTTGTAGTGTGTTAACAATTATCATTAAAGAACAGAGATTCTAAATTCAGAGACAAAGAGTTGTAGTTAATCAAACTAAATAAAACTACCTTTAAACAATGAATTTGCCAAAATGGGTTTTTGCTTATCATTTTGTATTCAATTTTATAAGTTGTAAATGATACATTTCTTTTTTCTTTTCTTTTTTTTTCCCACAGGCAGAGAGGACAGTGAGAGAGAGAGAGAGATAGAGAGAAAGGTCTTCCTTTACTGTTGGTTCACCCTCCAATGGCTGCCGCAGCAGCCAGGTGATCCGGCAGGAGCCAGGTGCTTCTCCTGGTCTTCCATTGGGTGCAGGGCCCAAGCACTTGGGCCATCCTCCACTGCACTCCCAGGCCACAGCAGAGAGTTGGCCTGGAAGAGGGGCAACTGGGACAGAACCCGGCGTCCCGACCGGGACTAGAACCTGGTGCGCAGGCACCACAGGCGGAGGATTAGCCTGAGCCGCGGCGCCGGCTGTAAATGATACATTTCAACACCTTCACACTTTTAGAGCTTTACAATGATATATTCATTGTAGAATAAAAAGTCCCTTTAGAAATTTTATTACCGTTCAAATTACAGATCTTATCCTACCATCAGAGCCAAAGTGTTAATAAAACTATCTCAGGGACCTACGTGGAACATTTTTAAGGGCAGTGAGACAACAAATTACCCACAGTTCAAATGTGATTTCTCAATGGCCAGGTCTATACCACTCCATCATTCTATTGATGTGTAGCACAGATGGTAATGTATGTTGATGGATGAGGCCATCTCAGCTGTAGTGTTTGCTTTGTACTGCTAAACCCTTAGCTGAATGACCTATTAAACATGCTGACTCAAGGCAACTGGACAGAGACATCAGTAACTACAGTTAAATGAAGAATCCTCTAGCATGTTCTCAAGATATTCTTTTTTCTTATGGCTTTGACTTGTAGTTCCTAAGAATCATTTATCCAAGGCTCAGTTTGGGGAGAGAAGGGACAAAGAGAGATATTAGGAGAGTACATGTAAATAAAATAATTTAAAATATAAAAGTTATAAAGTGCCCCAAACAAAATTTTTAGGAGGTAACAGATATTAAAATTCCCATTTAATAAAAAAAGTAGAGAACGTTCCAACATGGGAAGTGGGCTACACAGCAGACTCATAGAATGGCAGATGTCCTAAACAGCACTCAGGCCTCAGAATCAGTCCTTAAGGAATTCAGATCTGGCTGAAGAGCCCATGAGAGTATTTTAGGCATGGAAAGCCAAGACACTCTGGCAAATAAATAAATAAATAAATAAATGAAAGTTCTCTGTGAGTGAGATCCCAGTGGAGGAAAGAATGGGCCATCAAAGAAGGAAGTATCTTTCTCTGAAAGGAGGAGAGAACTTCCACTTTGACTATGACCTTGTGTAAATAAGATTGAAGTCAGCGAACTCTAAAGGCTTCCATAGCCTTGGCAACTCATGACTAGAGCCTAGGGAGATTACTGACCCATAAACAAGAGTGTCAAATTGTTAAGTCAACAACAGGAGTCACTGTGCAATTACTCCTCATGTAGGATCTCTGTCCTTAATGTGTTGTTCAATGTGAATTAATGCTACAACTAGTACTCAAACAGTATTTTACACTTTATGTTCTATGTGGGTGCAAACTGTTGAAATCTTTACTTAATATATACTAAGTTGATCTTTGTATATAAAGATAATTGAAAATGAATCTTGATGTGAATGGAATGGGAGAGGGAGCAGGAGATGGGGAGGGTTGCAGGTGGGAGGGAAGTTATGGGGGGAGGGGAAAGCCATTGTAATCCATAAACGTACTTTGGAAATTTATATTCACTAAATAAAAGTTTTAAAAAATAAATAAAATATTCTCATTTAAATTAAAATAATCTAGAATTGTTTCTCCATAGATCTACAGTCTAAGTAAAACCAAAGATTTGCTATCAGATAGTAACTTCTCCTCTGCTTCTACTCTACAGGAGACAGGTTAGTAGAGAAAAGTACTTGATTGTAACTCATGGTAGTGAAATTGAGCATGAAAATGAGCATGTCATCTAAACTTTGGGGTATCAGTTTCCTCATTAATAAAATGAGAGATGGTAAATATCCCAAATATTTTCTAAAAGCTATTTTCTGCCTAATATCATAATTATTCAACATTTTTTAATTCTTGGAAGAGTTGTAAAATAAAGTTTATAATAGTTCTCAACATGCAGGATATTCTTGGATATATTTTTAAATTTTTCTTCAAAACACATATTACTTTATATCTAACTGATTACCTATAATTCCCACAAAGGCAATAATTATCTGTTTCATTGACTGATGTATCCCAATCACTTTAACATTTAATAGACACTCAACTTTTCTTAGATGAATGATTAAAAGAAATGTACATGTGAGTTCTTAAGTGTAATAACTGGCATGAAGTATTTGAGAATGCTCCTATGAAAGGTTCAGATAGTTTTATTTGCACCCACCATGCCAGCTCACTAAGACAGTGGAGGAAGTCGGCTGTCAACAAAGAGAAGCTGAAGGAGACTGAGGACCATGTTTCTAAATATTTGAAAAAGTATCACATGTTACTTTCAAAGAACAGAATATGAGGCAAGAAGTAGAGCCTATATGGTGATATAGGTGATGCATTTAAAATTCAGTGTATGGAAGACTATTCTAAAACAATTGATCAAAGATGCAATGAAATGGTACTGAATAAAAGATGAATTATAATGAAGGAATTAAGAAATTAATGATTACAAGTGATCCCTGTTAAATATAAGAGTGGGAATAAGAGAAGGAGGAGATGTACAATTTGGGACATGCTCAATCAGACTTGCCCCAAATGGTGGAGTTAGAAACGTGCCAGGGGATTCCAATACAATCCCATCAAGGTGGCATATGCCAATGCCATCTCACTAGTCCAAGTGATCATCTTCAGTTCACAATTGATCACACTGATAGGTCTAAGAGTCAAAGGCATCACACAAACAAGACTAGTGTCTGCTAATACTAACTGATAGAATAAAAAAGAGAGAGAACGATCCAACATGGAAAGTGGGAGACACAGCAGACCCATAGAATGGCAGATGTCCTAAATAGCACTCTGGCCTCAGAATCAGCCCTTAAGGCATTCGGCTCTGGCTCAAGAGCCCATGAGAGTATTTTAGGCATGGAAAGTCAAGACACTCTGGCAAAACACAAACAAACAAACAAACAAAACCCTAAATGAAAGATCTCTGTGTGTGAGATCCCAGTGGAAAGAATGGGGCCATCAAAGAAGGAGGTACCTTTCTCCAAAGGGAGGAGAGAACTTCCACTTTGACTATGACCCTGTCGGAATAAGATCGAAGTCAGCGAACCCTAAAGGCTTCCATAGCCTTGGCAACTCATGACTAGAGCCTAGGGAGATTACTGACGCCATAAACAAGAGTGTCAAATTGTTAAATCAACAACAGGAGTCACTGTGTACTTATGTCTCATGTGGGATCTGTCCTTAATGCGTTGTCCAATGTGAATTAATGCTAAACTAGTACTGAAACAGTATTTTTACACTTTGTGTTTCTGTGTGGGTGCAAAATGATGAAATCTTTACTTAGTATATACTGAATCGATCTTCTGTATATAAAGATAATTGAAAATGAAAAAAAAAACTTGGTGTTAAATTGGAAATTGCATAGAAAATTAATAAATTTTTAAAAAAATATCATGTAGGATCTCTGTCCTTAATATGCTGTACATTGTGATTTAATGCTCTAACTAGTACTCCAACAGTATTTTTCACTTTGTGTGGCTATGTGGGGGCAAACTGTTGAAATCCTTACTTAATATATACTAAACTGATGTTCTATATATAGAGAATTTAAAATGAATCTTGATGTGATTGGAAAGGGAGAGGGAGCGGGAAAGGGGAGGGTTGCGGGTAGGAGGGAAGTTATGGGGGGGGGGAAGACATTGTAATCCATAAGCTGTACACTGGAAATTTATATTCATTAAATAAAAGTTTAAAAAAAGAAATTAAAGATTATAAATATATTATGCCATCAATTAAATAATTTGAAGATATTTTCTCTGTATTTAGTACTTTCAAGGATAATGCAAAATGTTCTTGGAAAAATGCAACAAAATATAAAATGTTCCATTGCAAAAAAAGTCCACATATAGTTTTTCATAATACAAATTTCCAGGAACTTATTAAAGACTTTATGTATAAAGAATGAATCTTTTAACATGAAAAATATTAAATTTTTGGCTTTGTATAGTTGTTGGCAATAAAATGACAAACAGAAAATGACAAATGCCAGTTCATTGTCTTTGTGTACAGATCATCAAGGAACATTTGCTTGTGGACAAATAAACCATAATACTGAAAAAGAATTGTTACAGATTTGTCTTATTAATGCTGACAGACTATTAATGCAGGAAGGAGCTATGGAATCTTTTATCCCCTATCAGAAAAACAGAACTGTTTAAAGCAAATTTCTTTATTTCCTGTTTTTTTTTTTCACTTCAGTGTTAACACTCACACTGAAACATAAGAAAATTGGTAAAGGACAGGTTCATATGTTGCATGAAACTAACTGGAACATCACTCCTGCCAACGAGGGATGGATTTTAGATGAAATGTGTGCCATCTGTGAAAAAAGAATCTCACTCAATATCATTTTTATGAAAGATGTGTGGTCTCATACCAAAATAGCCCCATCAATCTATTGCCATCAGATCAGACAGAAAAAGAATTAGGTACATAAAATGCTTGTCATAAACTGTATCCAAGAAGAAGCTATGTTTGCTCTCTGAAGGTCAGTTAAGTATTTGGAAAATAAAGGAAGTTATTTTTTAAAAACAATACTCAAATCTTAATAACAAGTGAGTTATATTTCTACCTTGATAGAAATGCTAAGAACGATTCAGTAATTATTGAGGTTTTCATGATCCTTTAAATCAATTGCCTCTTGAGAAAAGATGCATGACATAACTTTTTAAAGGTATGGAATGAAAGAAGCTTACCTACCACTGATGATTCCCAGTGTTCCCAACCCAGGAGAGAATGCCATTCATGCAGTCAAAACTATGGTGTCATCATACTCATTGTAACAGTAAACTTTATGTGCCTACTGGACTGTGCCATGGGTGATCAGACATTTGACCAAATATTAGTCTGCTTATTTGTATGAAGAAGTTTTTGGATGAGATTAACATTCTCCTCATTATACTGAGTAAGCAAATGGCTCTCTCAAATATAGGTGGGCCTCATCCAATCAATTGGAGAGCTGAAAACAAAAGCCCAGGAGGAAACTCTTTGCCTTCAGGCTTGGACTGAAACACTGCCTCTTCTTGGGTCTTGATCCTTCTGGATTGCCTACTAGAACTTAAAACCAGCAGCTCTCATGTTTCTCAGGCTGTTGGATTTTCTCTAGAACTGGAACACTGGCTGTCCAGCCTGCCAGCTATAGATTTGGGGACTTCTCAGGCTTCTTGATTATGTGAACTATATCCTTTTAATAAATCTTATTCATATGTGTGTGAACATATGTATAAATGTATATGTGTATTTCTAAATGATATAGGTATATGCATGTATAATTTTTGGTTTTTCTGGAGAACTTTAATACATGGAATCTGCAATGACTGATAGGGAATGAGTTGAGTTGTACCAGTAGAGTGAATTATGCATATCATAAGGTCAATCCTTATGGAAGTTAATGTTTTAGAACTCCATCTGGTAACAATGTAGATCACCAAGGGAGGAAATACTAACATCTTTTCAACATAAAACAATATGCTACATATAATGCTTGAAAAAATTAGCTCTAAAAGCAATTCCTCACTTTCAAACCACAAATTCTTTAATTCTAATTATAAACTATAGTTATTTAGCCATTCTCAAAATTAACTTCAAAAGCAATTGCAGTGAGTTTGGTGTGTGTTCACTTCTCAAGGGAATTATTCAAGAATTTAAGAATGCATTTCATTCCCTTAAAGTCTTCTTTTGAGGACTTAAGGACTCATCATTCCATGTGTTGAGTCCTGTTATCATTAATTAGCACACAGTATATTTCCTTATTTTGTATGATTTTTTTTCCAGGCACTGGAACTTTACATCTAAGCTCTTCTTCCACTCTACAGATTAAACTTCCAAAACATCTCTCCTTATGCATCACAAGACACCCTAGAATGTTGCCAACTCCATGTGAAATTTCTCATTGCCACTCACCTGCCCAGAAGTAGAAATTCTCCTGCCAGACCCAGGCGCCTCATGGCCATCAGCAGACCTCTCACTGTCATGCCCTCACAGAAGCAAGCCACCACCCGGGCCTTAGGCAAGTGACTTGTGAGCTTCTTCAGCAGTTTATCAAAACTCTGCTCCCCTGCGTTGCTGTAGATTTTGTAGGAGTGGGCGATGCAAATCCCTTCCTTGGCTGACATATCTTTGAAAGCCTCCATCCCACTTTCTCCATAGTTGCCTGTGTGAAAACATAGATAAGCAGAGGGATAGTGAAATGAAAGTGCTGCATTAATTGGGTAAAATCAGAACGTAGAAGTGTTGGGAGCATGGTGTTGGAAGATGAAGGCATGAATTTGAGCTTTTCTTCTTTCATTAATTTTTCACTATGGGTGATTGGCAATTTAATTAATTATACTTAAGCGTTAATATTTATATTCATACCAAGACAGGAATGATAATATAAAAAGTACAAGCAATTTTCATTCAAAAACTCTCTTGATTCTAAACATGTTTATTCAAAAAAGCTTCTATTGTAAGTGTGAGCTGATAGAACATTTTTATATGCTAGGATATATTTTCATTCTATTTCTCTCTGCTTTTCATTGTATGATCATTCCATTTCACTGCTATGCTTTTGTTATAATTCGTCTCCCACAGGTCTGTGTGTCAGAAGCTGGGTTCCCACTGTGGCTGAGTTGAAGTGGTGGTACCTTTAAGAGGTGAGGCTTAGTGGAAGGTGATTAGATCACAGAGACTCCACCATTATGAATGGATTAATGCAGGTTGTGGGGGAGTGGATTCATTGCTGTGAAAGAGTGAGCTTGGCTCCTCCCTGCTGTCTTACTTCCTTGTTTGTGCACCTGTCTGTTTGGCAGGTGGCTGGTTCCCTTTCAGTTTTTCTGCCATCTTGTAAAGCAGCCAGACAGTAGAGTGATGCAGTTTGGATTCTCTCGTCACCAGAATCATGAGCCAAATAAACATTTTCTTATATTACTCAGGACCACATATTCTCTTACAAGAACAGAAACTTAACTTAGGGTACATATCTAAGAGATCTTTAAAAAGTACATGGAAAATGGATTTTATAAGAATTACCAAAGGATTTCAATTTTTGGCATCAAAATAAACATTGTAATTCCATTGTTCCATGAGCTTTTTAAGTACTCTAATATGGAATGCATATGCTTTATATAGTATAGATGCTGTAATAAAGTTTTTTGTGAAATATTATTTTATATATAATTATCTATATATATTATCTATTAATAATCTTAAAGTTTATGGGTGATCTCTACCAAAAAATCCAGATCCTTGACCAAAATTTAGACTCATTATAGATAAATGTGTAACATTATGAAAAAAATTAAAATTTCATTTATGCAACCATAGGGGGATTAGTGATATGTGGGGATAATTCCAAAGTCCTTTGAAAAATTTGGGGCCTAAGAACTAGTGGTTTTTTAAAAATTATATATATATATATATATATATATATATGTATGTATGAATTGATTTCTTTATTTGAAAGGCCTAGAGTTACATGTGTTGGTCCACTCCCTAATGCCTGCAATGTCTGGAGCTGAGCCAGACCAAAGCAGGAGATTCTTCCTGGTATCCTATGTGAGTGCAGTGGCCCAAGTACTTGGGTCATTTTCTGCTGCTTTCCCAGGCACATTAGCAGGAAGCTGAACTGGAAGTGAAGCAGGGGGCCGGTGCCATGGTGCAATAGGTTAATCCTTCACTTGAGTTGCCGGCATCCCATATAGGCAGCAATTCTAGTTCCGGTTGCCCCTCTTCCACTCCAGCTCTCTGCTATGGCTTAGGAAAGCAGTAGAAGATGGCCCAAATGCTTGGGCCTCTGCACCCACGTGAGGGACTGGGAAGAAACACCTGGCTCCTGGCTTCAGATCAGCGCAGCTCCAGTCGTTGCAGCCATCTGGGGAGTAAACCAACAGAAGGAAAACCTTTTGCTCTCTTTCCCTCTCAATGTCTGTAACTCTACCTCTCAAATAAATAAATAAAAATCTTAAAAAAAAAAAAAAGGAAGTGAAGCAGCAGAGACTCCAACGGACATCCATATAGGATGCCAATGTTGCAGGTGGCAGCTTTACCTTCTAGGCCCCAGGACTAATGGTGGCCTTTTAAAATTAAAATAATATTGCCAATCAACTATACACCAGGAAGTGTTCAGGACTTTTGTGTACACAATCTCATTTAACTTTCACAAGAACATATTCTGATGGGCATTAGAACTCCATTCCATAGATAAGAAAACAAATAAGGCATTAGGTCCACATTTGCTCAAAGCTCCAGGAGGAGTAAGTGGAAGGCTTGTCTCTATGCAGAGATCTAGTGGTGTTCCATCTCTTCTTCCATGGCTATGTCATAGGAGTCTCTGAAGTCCAATTATATGTGCACTTCTCTTTCCACTTGAAAGGTCATCATGCTTGAATTTTAGATATTTCTGAGCATTTTAAGGCTTTAAATGTGTGAGCCCCATAGTTAGAATGGTTCTCATACAGAAATCAACAAACAATAAATGCTGGTGAGGATGTGGGGGAAGGTGTATTCTAATCTACTGGTGGAATGTAAACTAGTACAGTCATTGTGGAAGACAGTATGGAGATACCTCAAAAATCTGAAAATGGACATGCCATGTGACCTAGCCATTCCAGTCCTAGGAATTAATCAGCATATGAAAGAGTGATCTGTATGCCCTGTTTATTGCAGCTCAATTTACAATATCTAAGATATGGAATCAACTGAAATGTCCAACATTTGATGACTGGATAAAAAAATTATGGTATTTATACCCTACAGAATACTACTCCTGTCTTTCTCAAGAAAATAGATGCAACTGAAAACCATTATATTTAATGAAACAAGCCAATCCCAGAAAGACAAATACCATATGTTTTCCATGTTCTGTGGTAACTGAGTACCAAAAATGTAATGTATAGGAGTGAAATTGACATTTTAAGATTCAATGATTGCTTATAGTCCTTGTCTTTATGTTGAGCACCCCCCTTTTTTTTTTTTTTACTATTTGTTGAACCGTTTACTTAGTGTAAGGTTAATCTTATGAGTATAAAGTAAACTGAAAGTAGATCATTGTAAAAATTAAGAAAAAGAGTAAGAGAAAAAAGAGGAGGAGTGGTGGGAGCATGGGTAGAATGGACAGTAGGGTGGAAAGCATCACTATATTCCTAAATATGTATATATCAGATTTCATATATATTCATAGACATGAAATTTGTTTACCTGTAATAAAATATTAAAAAAGATTATGTGGGTGAGAATTATTGATTTAAAGAATATTAAATAATAATACAAGATAACCAAAATATAGAATATGTCAGGATATAAGTAGCATAAAAATCAAATAGACTTAGGAATTGGCATTTTATTTGTCTGAAGAATTATGAAAATGAATAAAGAGTTTGGGGCTTTCAATTGAATAGGGTTCACTCTATGTTGATAACAGGTAGAATAAATAACCACAAGAGCACAGAAATTTGCTTTTTGGAATATCAGTTCATATAGCTCACTATGAACTCTATGAAAAAGGTTAATATTACTTTCCCCTCATAGTTGATAAAGTTGAAGTTCAAATACAGTAAATGGGTGGCAGAGTGCTAGGTTGCCCATGAACATAGGTTTTGAATTCCTGCTCCTGTGTGTGCCTTATTGTACTCCAGGTACCTTGCTGGAAATGAGCTCCTCAAGCTTTCAGGATGTATTTTTGTGTAGTTTTACCGTCACAGAAATACTGCAAAGGGCAAAGCAAAACAGGCCAGCTTGAGTCTCAGCCAAAAACATTGCTGGGACAGCTGCATCTTTTTTCTTCTTCTCCAGAATTAAAAGCAACAAGAAACCTCTGTGATGATGGCAGGTGGGCAATCTAGTTATTTTGCAATTAGCAAAGTTTAAAGGATGCTTTCTGAAAAATGTGCCAAGAGGCCTAAATTATTGGTTTTATACTAATCTGTGTAATCTATTATTCTCTGATTTATTTTGAGCTGAACCTGTTTTTCAGATGACTGGGTTGCACTTAATGCTTTGATTCAATATTGAAGCATCTGCATAAATAATTTAAAATTAGGTTACAGTGATTGTGATGTAAATAATGAAAGTTTTCAATACATTCAAAATTAAGCTAGAAAAATACTGGACAAAGCCGTAATCTTTAGCATCTCTCCCAACCACCTTGATTTTTTTAAAAATTAAATTTATATTTATTTGAAAGGGAAAGAGAGAGAGAGAGAATCTTCTATCCACTGCCATTCTGAAAGGCTCTATTTCAGGTCGCCTGTGAGAATGGCAGGAACCCATGCACTTGCACTGTCATCTGCTACCTCCTAGGGTCTATATTAGCAGAAAGCTGGAATCAGAAACAAGGCTGAAACTAGAAACAAGAAAATCCAATATGAACTCAGACATCCGAAGCAATGTCTTAACTGCTGAGTCAAGCACCTGCCCTCAACAACTTTATTTTAATACCACTTTTCTTTATACAACATCCTGTATAAAGGAGGCTTGCAACAATCAATACAGAAACCTGAATTCAAATTCAGTTTGTAGAGTTTCTTTAATCTCATTTTTCCCAAGTGAAAATGAGAGTAACACTGCTTAATATTTTGGTACTTTGTGTATAATTTTGAATACATGTGAAATAGCTTGTAGCTAGGTAACCTGAATCGAACTAACTGCATCTAAAGAGATTATAAAGAATATTTAGAAAGAGTTCAACTACCCTCTGTTTAAGCATACAAAACCAAAATGGAGCAAATAGTATTATTACTGAACATTAGACAAAAGAATAAGTTTAACCTAACAAAAAAAAATCACCTCATTGGGAGCCAGTATTGTGGCAAAGGGAGTAAAGCTACCACCTGCAATGTCAGCATCCTGTATGGGCCCCTGTTTGAGTCCCAGCTTCTCCAATTCTGGTCCAGCACCCTGCTAATGTGCCTGGGAAAGCAGCAGAAGATGGCTTTAATGCTTGGGTCCCTGCCTTAATTGGGAGACCCAGAGGAAGCTTCTAGCTCCTGGCTTTGGCCTGGCCTAGCCCTAGCCATTGCAACCATTTGGGGAGTAAACCAGCAGATAGAAGACCTCTCCTTTTCTCTCTATAACTATGCTTTTCAAATAAACTTGAAAGAGTTACAGAGAGAGGTACAGTCAGAGAGAGAGGTCTTCCATCTGCTGGTTCACTCCCCAAGTGGCCACACTGACTGGGGCTGAACCAACGTGAAGCCAACATCCAGGAGCTTTTTCCAGGTCTCCTAAATGGTGCTGGGGCCCAAGGACTTAGACCATCCTCTGCTGCTTTCCCAGATGCATTAGCAGGGAACTGGATTGAATGTGGAGCAACCAGGATTTGAACTGGATCTCATGTTAAATGGCAGTGCTGCAAGCCAGGGTTTTAATCCGCTGTGCCACAGCATTGAACCCATATAAATCTTTTTTTAAAAAAAGATTATTTCATGGCCGGCACCGTGGCTCAATAGGCTAATCCTCCGCCTGCGGCGCCGGCACACCAGGTCTAGTCCCGGTCGGGGCACCAGATTCTGTCCCGGTTGCCCCTCTTCCAGTCCAGCTCTCTACTATGGCCTGGGAGTGCAGTGGAAGATGGCCCAAGTCTTTGGGCCCTGCACCTGCACGGGAGACCAGGAGGAAGCACCTGGCTCCTGGCTTCACATCACCACGGTGCACCGGCCTCAGCGCACCAGCCACAGTGGCCATTGGAGGGTGAACCAACGGTAAAGGAAGACCTTTCTCTCTCTCTCTCTCTCTCACTTTTATTTCATGAAAGCAAAGTCCAAAAAATACTCTCCTAAAAGTTAAAATATGTGGTAGATATATGGAAAATGTTTCTACATTTTGCTTAAAATTTTCTGGTGAACATAAAATTGTTCTCAAAATGAAACCAATTTTAAAAATAGTAAGCGACAGTTTTAATACATGTGTGACAAAGAAATTCTGTAAAATAATTTTGAATTAACAAAAGAAACCCATTGTGACTAGGAACTAAAAGTGAAAATATGTATTGCAATGTGAAACTCTAAAGTGTTAAGATTTCAAGTATCTAATATAAATACAGCACATTGGAATCACACTTTTAAATATAATGGGGATATGACAAAAAATTCCAAGGCTTCCTAAGGAAAAATGAAGTCAGTTTAATTAATATAATATATACAATATGCAAAAATCTGAAGGAGAAATGTTCTTTTTTTCAACAGGGATCAAGTCTTACAGAAAAATGTGGTATAACATATGAAATGACATGTGGCTTCATTTCAGTAACTCATAAAAGTAAGAAAGAATCCATTGGACATTCTTCAAGAAGCAGAGGATTATATCTTGGGATTATTAGATGAAAATGTAATCATAGCCTGATGACTTGACACTTTGCTCATACTATTAATATTCATAATGACCCAAATGTCAGTTATTGATTTTCAGCCTTAACAAACCACCTATAGACACAGTGCTGATGTCATTAGGCAATGGAATATATGTCATCAACTTTTATAATGAAAATTAAAGAGAAAAATGATAGCAAGTTTCTAAAGGGTATCATTCTAACGAGTCTGCTGTGTATCCCACTTCCCATGTTGGATCGTTCTCTCCCTTTTTGATTCTATCAGTTAGTATTAGCAGACACTTGTCTTGTTTGTGTGATCCCTTTGACTCTGAGACCTATCAGAGCCATCAATTGTGAACTGAAGTTGATCACTTGGACTAGTGAGATGGCATTGGTACATGCCACCTTGATGGGATTGTATTGGAATCCCCTGGCACATTTCTAACTCCACCATTTGCGGCAAGTCCGATTGAGCATGTCCCAAATGTACATCTCCTCCCTCTCTTTTTCCACTCTTAAATTTAACAGGGATCACTTTTCAGTTAAAATTTAAACACCTAAGAATAATTGTGTGTTAATTACAGAATTCAACTGCTAGTACTAGAACAACAACAACAACAAATACTAAAAAGGATAAAGTATTACATTGTACATCTAGAGTCAGGACAAGAGCTGATCGGGTCATTGTTTCTTATAGTGTCCATTTCACTTCAACAGGTTTCCCCTTTGGTGCTTAGTTGTCGCCAATCAGGGAAAACAAATGCCGATCAGGGAAAACAAATGATATTTGTCTCTTTGGGACTGGCTTAATTCACTCAGCATGATGTTTTCCAGATTCCTCCATCTTGTTGCAAATGACTGGGTTTCATTGTTTCTTACTGCTGTATAGTATTCTATGGAGTATATGTCCCATAATTTCTTTATCCAGTCTACTGTTGATGGGCTATTATATAGCACTACACTTAAAATGTAAAGAACAGAGTTATGCAATAATAAAATTATCAGGATTTTTCTCATGAAGACTTCAATTTTCCTTGGATAATAACATTTTTTTTTTTTTGACAGGCAGAGTGGACAGAGAGAGAGAGACAGAGAGAAAGGTCTTCCTTTTGCCGTTGGTTCACCCTCCAATGGCCGCCATGGCTGGCGCGCTGCGGCCAGCGCACCGCACTGATCCGAAGCCAGGAGCCAGGTGCTTCTCCTAACATATTTTAATAACCTAACCTCAAATAGTGTTTAAAGCTAGTTGTTACACAAATAAAATTTGACCCTCACTGTGTCAGCTGTGGTCAGGAAGCATCTGCCTGCATGTTGCCTACAAAATACACGTTGGTAAGAAGATTTGATAAAGAATATCTTTAAGTTCTTCTAAGCTACGAGATATTGTTTGAAATTTAAGTTGAAAGGCCCAGAACAGTACTTTTGTATGTAATCTTTAGCCACAGATAAATAGTATTTCACACGGCATCAATTCAATGGCAGTAACTACTGTAATATTGGAATTTTTTCGTATCTTAGTGATCCAGATTATCTTTTGCCAAAAAGGAAATTGAACTCTCAATGTTAATACTCACTTAAAAATACATTACAAGTGGCCGACGCCACAGCTCACTAGGCTAATCCTCCGCCTGTGGCACCGGCACCCCGGTTCTAGTCTCGGCCAGGGCTCTGGATTCTGTCCTGGTTGCTCCTCTTCCAGTTCAGCTCTCTGCTGTGGCCTGGGAGGGCGGTCGAGGATGGCCCAGGTCCCGCATGGGAGACCAGGGGTAGGCACCTGGCTCCTGGCTTCGGATAGGCGCAGCATGCCGGCCTTGGTGGCCATTTTGGGGGGTAAACCAACGGAAGGAAGACCTTTCTCTCTGTCTCTCTCACTGTCTAACTCTGCCTGTCAAAAAAAAAATACATTACAAGTGGCTTGATGCAACTATAAACCTGTTTTATTTTGTTAATACCCACTGAAGTGAAGAAAAACACAATGATTTCTTATGGGAGTTGCTGACATCAGCATAGCATGATATCATCTCCTAAAAACAAGTCTGGCAAGGTCCATTAAGACCAATTCACCTCCTTCTACCCTTTGGTTGGGACTAGCATTATTCATCAAGGAATCTTAGCCAAAACTGACATTCTGAGTGGGCTATAGTTTAATTAAACTAGTTGTTCTTGTGAGTCAAATAACTCTCACTTTATTACTAACTTTTGTGATAATGTTCCTCTTTTTAAAGTAGATGCATTTTTCCCAATTCCAGTGATATATGCGAAGAGTTCAGCATTCCAAAGTCTACCCAGTACTCATATGTTTATGCTTATCTTCTGTTGCAAAACAATAAAGTTCTTCAGGCAGGCATTTCTATTCTCACAACAAAAACAATGAATGCATATATTTCACTGAATGAAAGGAAAGAAAGAAGTTAGTGCTCCAACAAGATTCTTAAGTATGGTCACATAACTGAAACCTAGGTCTTTGGGATGCTGTAGACGTAACTAATGGAAAAGTTTCAAAGCTAAAAACCTAGAGCAAAAGTTATCATCTGTCACGTGCCACCAAGTTTCCATGAATTATAAATGTCATGGCTGTTAAAACCTTTGCTAACACAAACATTTCCAAATTTGTGGCTATTGACCAATTATTTCAAATTCTACCTTTGAGTCTTTCCACATTACTCATATAACACACTGGTTAAGCACGAAGCAAACAAGGTTATATTAGATATCACCAGGAATGGCTCATTATTGGATGGATATAATTTATCCAATTCACTTTAGGTGAATTCCTTTATGTTGGGAAAGGAGTGATTAAGCAACATGTTAGTAATACTCCAATACAGAATTCAGGAAAAAATGCTATTATAACATAATCACATGCAATAACTATAATTTATGCTCTGATTATGCATAAATATATTACATATATTTGTATATTTTACTGTACATACAAAATATTATCTGTGGGAAATAAATTGGAACTACTGGATATTGTTAAAAACACATGCCAAGCAGGTTGGCGCTGTGGCTCACTTGGTTAATCCTCCACCTGTGGTACCGGCATCCCATATAGGTGCCAGGTTCTAGTTCCAGTTGCTCCTCTTCTAGTCCAGCTCTCTGCTGTGGCCCAGGAGGGCAGTGGACAATAGTTCAAGTCCTTGGGCCTCTATACCCACATGAGTGTCCAGGAAGAAGCACCTGGCTCCTCGCTTCGGATTGGCACAGTGTGCCAGCCGTAGCGGCCATTTTGGGGGTGAACCATGGAAGGAAGACCTTTCTCTCTTTCTCTCTCACTGTCTAACTCTGCCTGTCTAATAGAAAAAAAAATGCATGCCAAGTGCTTTGCTGAGTGTTATACTATGTTGTTTAACTTTTCTTCTAGCTATCAGGTATGAGGCTAGAAAAAGAATTTGTATCTTAAGAGCAAGATGACTACACAAACTCATATATGGAAAAAGTCAGATCAAATCAGTGAAAGAAACCTATATGGATGGAATGCATCTCAAGGAGGACAATAAAGTTTAAGTGACTCTTGTCTGTGCTGTTGGTCCCTGGGCCCTGGAATCAAAAGTCATGATATCTATTCCCCTCAGTAACTCTAGTTCATGTAATTGGGTCAAACTGACTGACATAGACAAAACTAAAAAAAGACATAAATTTTGGGGAAAAAGTTCAAATTTTAGAAACTTATTTTTACATTTCTGTGAAACATCCAGGGATAAATGCCAACTAGGACACTGAATAAACATATTTTGGCTCAAAGAAAAGAAGTTTGGGTTGGAAATTTTGGGAGTTCTCAGAACACTGACAGCAAAGTAATAGATGAGACTATAATATGTGAAGGGAAGAATGATCTGGAATATAACCTAAAGAATTCAAATATTTATGCATTATTTGGATGAGGAAAGTTGATAAAGACAATTAGAAAGAAAAGATCAAAAGAATATATTGTTTTTTAACATTAACAATATCGAATTGAATAAAATCAAAAATTATGGTGAAAAATTCACCAATTTTGGAAGCATAATTGAAGTTACATTAGAGTAAAGAAGAGAAAACAATGTATTTATAAAGCTTCTTTAAAACACTTTTTGGAGAAGAGGAGCAAAGAACTGGAGTTGTAATCAAGAGAGAATGTGGAAATCAAAGGAGAGATTTTGACCTAGATTGAATACTTGGTAAAATGCTTAGTCCAGCATAGAATAAACATTTCATAGTTTAGATTCATTTTTATCATTAATGTTAAATCAGCAGCAGCAGCATTAGCATTTGCCTAGATCCTGTGGAATTATTTGATGGGAGGGCAATACTAATATGCACCAAATATTGCAAGGGTCATTTCAAAGCTATTATCATTAGTAAAGCAAACTAACCTTTTGAAGTAACTCTTTTTTAAAAAAAGATTTTGTTTATTTATTTGAGAGGTAGGGTTACAGACAATGAGAGGGAGAGACAGAGAGAAAGGTCTCCCATCCACTGGTTCACTCCCCAAATGGCCACAACGGCTGAAGCTGAGCCGATCTGATGGCAGGAGCCAGGAGCCTCTTCTGGTCTCCCATGCAGGTGCAGGGGCCCAAGGTTTTGAGCCATTTATGAACTCTTATTTCCCACACTTATAAATAAGGTGTTGATTCAGAGAAACTTTTCTAAGGAATTTATAGTGAATTAATGAAAGAGTTGGAGTTCCCATCCTCATCCATCAAACGTCAAAACCAATATTCTTTTCCTACAATATACGGTTACTTTCAATTACTTAGTGAGGGTTGTTCAACTTAGTTTTGGGTTTCTTCCTCAGTCTTCCACTCATCATGAAGCATTCCATTTGAAACTAATTCTAGATAACAATGCATTGAATGCATCTCAAAAAACATTTAGTACCTAATAAATAACTACTTTGCCTAATTTCCAGAAATATTATTGACATATGTGATTTAGATGTAAATGAGCCAATCCACATCATTACTGAGAACTGGTGTTTAAGTTTCAAAGTCTTCCTACAAAAATTACAAAGCTTAATTACTGCTTTTCTATAAACAGAAGCAAATAACGTAAGAGGAGGTTCTTGGAAATGGTTTGTACCATCATCTTGCTTCAGTTACTTAACTGCATCATTTCTGGGTAAAAGAGAAACTCTAAGGGATTGAGGACAAAAGAATTGTTTTGATACTAAAAATTCTGCAACATATTAACTTTTTATTACATTGTTAATATAGCTTGTGTTGAGATTTGCAAAATGAAAAAATTTCTTTATTAACTTCTTATAAATATTAAAATCTTTGACTCATTTCTTTCTGTCTCTGTTCTTCGTAGAGGAAAATAAAAAGTTGAGACAGAAGATATGACCTAGATTCCCAGTCTCACCCTCTGGAATTCAACTTCCTCCTGCTTTCTTTGTAAGACGTCAACTTCACAGCTGAAGCATGCAGTGCCTGTCCTTTAGGAGTGATTCCATTTCCACAAAGAGGGCAAGACTGTTTATGGAACTGTGTGTCAATGGGTCGGGAGGGTTGGTGAGCTATTCATTTTGCCTCTGTTTTAACTCTCTAGTCACCTCTGATCCTTGATTCTAACTGGATCTAATGCCAATACCGAAATTCTCCTATCACCAACAAAAGGCAGAAAAATCCTCTGCAGCACAGTGAAAGCTATTCAAGCTTGACAGCTTTAGATGGAAAGAAATAGCTTCTTTGACAACAGCTCCCTTCTTTTTTTAAATTTTATTTAAGTATACAAGCTTCATATATTTCATATATACAGATTTAGGAACATAGTGGCACTTCCCCTTTTCCCTCCCTCCTATCCACGCTCCAATCCTTCCTGCCCCTCCCCCTTGGATTCCCACTATTAATTTTCAATGATCTCTTTTCAGTACACTTAATGATCATATAGTTAACCCTATTCTAAGTAAAATAATTCCACAAATAATTTGAAGAGGAAAAAAAAAAAAAACAGTGGTCCTCAATGGAAGAGATAAGGGCTATAAACAATCAATGTCTATTTCACTCCAATATATTACATTTCAGGTACTCTATTACCTTGGATGAGAGAAAACATGATATCTGTCTTTTTGGGACTGGCTTATTTCACTAAGTATAATGGTTTCCAGTTGCGACCATCTTGCTGCAAAAGACAGGATTTTTTTTTTTTTTTTTTTTTTTTTTTACAACTGAGTAGTACTCCAAAGTGTATATATACCATACTTTCTTTATCCAGTCAACAGTTGATGGACATCTGGGTTGATGCACTGGAAGTCCTGTGGGAGGAGGAGGAAAGCCATAGACCTGTGTGGAGGGTGCAAATGTGCAACAGGAGCAGGAGCACAGCTACAGTGGCAGAGAGCCAGAGTGGGCAGCAGTTTGGAGATGGAGGTGAGGTCAGACTGCAGCAACTCGTGGAGAAATTGCCAGAAAGAGAGGATGATATGGGTCCAGACTGGAGCACTGGGGACTGGTGGTTGCTGGTGTTTTTCCACAGATCCAGTGGAAGTGGAAGAGGCACATTTATCTTGACCCAACTTCCCCACAACAGCACCCGCTGCCCAGCTGAGAGAGGGCAGGTGCCATTTTCAGCTAGGATGGCAGCTACGGAAGCCTTTGTGTGCACACACAGCAGCTGACTGAGATAGGATGCCTGATTGGCATTGCTGGTGGCAGTGGTGGGCAGGCAGCAACCTTTGGCCAGTGGCCCTTGTGTATGCTTGTGATCCAGAGACTGTAGTGCAGGGAACAGTCTGCAGTCTCCGCTGACTTTGAGTCTGGCTGAGAGGTGGCTGGGCACCACTTGGGACTGTGGGCCGCTTACAGCCTCCCAGAGTCGGTGCCTAGGCAGAGCTGTCGTGGGGAACATCTGTCTCTCTGTTGAATAGACAGGCTGGAAAGTCATACTGAAACCTCTGGAACCTGTGACTGTGAGAGCCTTGTGTGCTGAGACTTTTGGGACTCAGTGGTTACAAGAGAAGGTGCAGGGTGTGGCTTGGTATTGAGATCTACCATGCCCAACTTGGTTGTTACCCTGGATACTTGCCCCAATCTGCAGCACTGACCAGAGCTCCCTGGCCACACCCACCACATACCTCTTGGCAGTCACTGAAAATCCAGATGTTTCACTAAGCCAAGGAGCATAGCTCAAAGATAAGAGCTATCAAAGGAAAAAAAAAAAAGAACAAAAAAACAAAAATCAACTCCACAAATGCCTAAAAACAAATGCAGAAATTCAAGAAATAAGAATATGGAAGATACCAGGAACTCCAACAAGGAACATAACAATGATTCAATATTGGAATGTGAAGATGAAGAGACCGTGGAAATTCCAGAAACAGGATTCAAAAATTAATCATAGGATCGCTCCAAAGCAGTCAGAAGCAAATCCATGAACTAAAGAAAACCACACATGACATGAATGGAAATTTTTCCCATGAAATTGAGATTTTAAAGAGAAATCAAAATGAAATATTAGAAAGGAAGAATTTAATAGATCAAATAAAAAATGTGATCAAAAATGTTAACAGGAGTCTCGGTGATGCAGAAGAAAGAATATCCGAACTACAAGACACATCTTTGGAAATCTTACAGTTAGATAAAAAAAAAAAAAAACAGTGCTGGAGATTTATGGGATACTATCAAATGACCTAACATACAGGTCTTAGGAGTTCCTGAAGGTGTGGAAAGACAGAATGGGTTAGAAGGCCTATTTAGTGAAATAATTACAGTAGCTCTCTCTGTCACCAGCACTTCCAGTTTAGATCTGTACTGTCTGTGTTCTGTGGCTGCCAGATTTCCTCTAAAATGACTTGGTGTTTCCACCCAGTACTGAGAGCACTGAATCCACAGGACTCAATCTGGATTCCGAAAAGAGAAGAAAGATTTAAATGTAGTGCAATTATCATGCTGTTCTTTTTGCAAAAATATGAACTTCAATCAGGAGTTGAAAAGCATACTATGTTCTGTCATGATGACCGTGGCAACTGTCAGCTATAGTTTAGGTCTGTGTTGTCCAATATGGTAGCCACTGGCCACAATAGGTATTGAAAATCTGACTTTGGCTAAACCAAATTGAGAGGTTCCTTCAGTATTGAACATAAAATAGATTTCAAAGACTTAGGAAGAATGTAAACTCTCCTATTAATATTTTCTAATGCTGATTACCAGCTGAAATGATAAATTTCTGGATTGATTGAATTAAATAAAACTGTATTCTTAGTATTAATTTCATCCATTTGGTTTTACTTTATATTAAAAATACACATATGACCATTATTATATTCTATGAGAGGACTGTTGTGAACATGCAGAGATTTACATCCTATAATTTTCAGGGTGGAATCTGAGCTCTCTAAAGTACATTATACATCCAGGAATTTTATGATTGATTGCCTAAACTTTTTCTCCAGCCTGAACATCTGCCTCTTCCTTATGTGTAGCAGATACTCTATTCAAACCAGAGAATACATTGAGCATCAAATACACTATGGTTTTTGACATATCTATATTTCAGAGAATTTCTTTTTTCTGGAGATATTCTTCTATTTAGCTAATTTCTGGCAGAAACTTAGCAGAGTTTGAAAAATTCACAAATTCTCTGGAGCTAAATAGGGATCTTCTTCTGTGTTCTCATGCCTCATCCCCACGCCAATGTCCACTTTTTTGTGTATTGTAATTATTTATTTAGTTGACTCCCCAAGAGATTGTGAGCTAATAGAAAAAACATGGGTTATATCTTAATTATGCTTTTATCTCCAGATACTGGGCAGCCTAAGTATTGAAAAAAAAAACGAATTTTAGAAAAGAACATTAAACTTTTATTAGTAAATCATGATTGACATATAATATGAATCAAGTTGTACATGGCCACTCTGGTATCGAACTCACTCTGTGTATTCTGTGACCCAGAGGACTAAGAGAAAGAAATGACACATCGTGAGGGACACCACAGTGGCAAGTTTCATGGACCATGTGAGGGACTGTGTTTGAAACCAGATTTTTCAATTTATCAACTGTTGAGAGAAATCTCTAACTTTCTTTGTGAATTTGTCTCCTCAGTTATAAAGTGATGTATAAGCTAAGATTCCTTATAGATTATGATTTTAGTTCTGCTTCCTATATCCTTTTATTACATTATAATAATTACAAAGAACAGTTTAGCTATTTTCTTCATTTCCTAAGTGCTTTGCTTTGAATTCCATTTCGCAACATATATCCTGAACCCTGTTAATAATTCTTAAGCTAAGTTTCCATGATAAATTTGAATAAGTTTCAAGAGTCAGAAACTCTACTCAGCAGTAACTTGTCTGGATTGGTATCTAGTAATATATCATTTAACAGTGACCATGAGGTGGCAAAAACAGATAATGGCTCAAGTACTTGGGTTCCTGCCAAGCATTCGGGAGACCCAGATTGAGATATGGGCTCCAGCCTTTGGCCTGACTCAGTCACACTGTTGGAAACTTTGGAAAATGAACCAACAGATGAGGCGTCTATTTCTCTGTCTCTCTCCTTCCCCCCCTCTCTGATCTCTGCTTTTCCTATACAATAACTAAAGAAAAAAATTAAAGAAAATGGGGCTGGTATTTGAAAAAATAAGATGCTGCTTGGAATGCCTGTATCCATATTAGGGCTCCTGTTTTAACTCTAGGCTCTGTTTCTGATTCTAGCTTTCTGCTACACACACCATGGAAGGTCACAAATGATGTATCAAGATGTTGGATTGCAATTTAGTCAAAGGTTCCTGACTTCAGCTTGGCCTAGGTCTGGCTGTTGTGGGCTTTTGGAGAATGAACCAGCAGATGTTAGACTGACTCTGTCTCTCTCTCTCTCTCTCTCTCTCTCTCTCTCTCTCTGTGTGTGTGTGTGTGTGTCTCCCTGTCTCTCTCTCCCCTTCCCTTCCTTCATGTTGTGTACCTATCATTCAAATAAAATAAGTAAATTAAAAGTAAAAAAAAGAAAGAAAAAGTAGAAGTGTGTAATTATTTAACTAAACTTAATTCATTCATCTGTTTCTATTCTGTCCTAGATTTTGTATCATGTGTTAGTTGATTTTTTGAGATAATCCACGCTTCATAAGAACAGTTGCATTTGATATTTTAAATGGACTCTTGTCAATTTGTATAAGGACCTCCATAACTGCAGTAACTTTCCGCCACATGTAAGACTTGCATTTTTCCTATATGTGTCAAAACAAGAAAGAAAAAAACTCATTAAATATAATTAAACATTAGCTTATAATCACTGGAAACCGAAGGAGGGGGTAGACGGTGTATACTTTTTGCATATCAAATTTACCAATGTTTATCCTTTTAAAATATAAAATAAACCTTACCAGAAGCTTCTACACTAGAATAGGACAGAAGTCCCTGGCATGAGGCCAGAAAAGTGGTGATTTTATCTCTCTTTGGAACAAAGTCAAATTTCAATCATTATTATCTTGACTCCAGGTTTCATATACTCATGTATATGGCACTAAAACTCTTTCTTCATATCTGAACAAGGAAACGGTGGGTGGAGGATGGCATACCCAGCCTGCTAGTTTCTTAACCTTGGATCATTTCCATGGATCCCAGATGCAATACTTTTAAGAAGAATAGGTTCTCTCTCAGTCTATAATCACACATTTACTCAACTTAATTTTAAAATATGTCCACTTCAAGCCAAGGATAGAGGTCTTCAGAAAGAATAAACCCTATTGACACCTTAACTTTGGACTTCTGTTTTGCATGACTGTGAAGTAAATACCGTTTGTTTAAGCCACCCAGTCTGTAATTTTTGTTGTGGCAACTCAAGTGAATATAAGCCTTTGTAGCTCACTAAAGCCTCCTGTAACAAAAGGTACCCAAATTCTTAGGCAAGACGAAACCATACAATTTTGTTGTCAGAGGGATCATGATACCTGTTTTTTTGTTTGTTTGTTTTTAATTTTCTTTTTTTATTTTTTATTTCATAAATGTGAATTTACAAAGTGCAACTTTTGTATTGTTGTGGCTTCCCCCCAACCTCCCTCCCTCCCATGTCCCTCCCCTCTCCCTCTCCCTCTCCCTCTCCCATCCGCGCCCTTTATCGTTTCATTTTCAATTACCTTCATATACTGAAGATCAACTTAGTATATACTAAGCAAGGATTTCAACAGGCTGTACTCACACAACCGCATAAGGTATAGGGTACTGTTCGACTAGTAGTGTTTTTACGTTTCATAGTAAAACACATTAAGGACAGAGATCCTACGTGGGGAGCATGTACCCAGTGACTCCCATTGTTGATTTAACAATTGGCACTCTTATTTATGACGTCAGCAATCACCCGAGACTCTTGCTATGAGCTGTCTAGGCTATGGAAGTCCCTTAAGTTCACCGACTCTGAACTTGTTTAGTCAAGGCTGTATCACAGTGGAGGTTCCTTCCCCCCTTCAGAGAAAGGCGCCTCTCTCCTTGATGGCCTGTTCCTTCTGCTGGGGTATCTGGAAGAGACACTATCCTTTCTGAGATACAGACTGAATTTGATCCTCACACCTGCAAATTTCTTAGATAGCTTACACAGCTAAGTTATTTAAATGTCTCTGAGTTTCTTTTATTTAATCAAACCAGATAGAATATGACAATCACCAGGTCAATGTCTGGTTGATTTCTATCTTAGCCTTATCACCACTTCTTCTCCCTAATAGGCAGTCATAAAACACACCTTAGTAGAAGGAATCTGAAGATAGATTAATTTGAATCTCACTTGAACCAATCAAACCTGGATTCAAATCCTGGTTCTGTAACCTACCATTTTGGTGTTTGAGCAAGTCAGCTAATATCTCCAAGCCTTTGTTTCCTCACCTACAAAATGTTTATAAGGTGATTTTGAGCATTAAATGTGACTTTGCTTTGGAAATGCCTAGTACCGAGCTAACTTGTACAAAAAGGCTCAACAAGTGTTTCTGTTCTTCCTCAAACACGTTTTTAAATGTTCTTGTTCTATTAACTTCTTGGATGCCAGTGTTGGCTCTGACTGTCTGTGACCCACTCTTCTTGACAGAAACCTCTCCTTCCCCACCATGTTGCTCCTCTACTCTCAATCGTTAGTTACCACCTATGCTCCCTATTCACATCTCCAGTTAAGATAAATGGCAAATGGTAATTCAGCTCTGACCAAGCGTTCTTCCTAGAATCTAAAACTAAACCTTCGGGTTACATATGGCGGTGCACTGCACACTCTGTAGTGTTGTTAAAATGTAACATTTTAGTGTTTCTTATAAACAGTATCCCTATCCCAGTCGCCCATGTAAGCACCTCTCAAAACAAATTAGAACAGACATAACCTCTGTCATCAGGGATCTTAATAGCTAAAGCATCTTGATTGGATTCACCCAGTGTTTTAATAAAATCACTCATGGTCCAATTCTCCTGTCCTCATTTTGCTGCTGCTAAAATCCCAGGGTAGCACCAAAGTGCTGGATTTTCTCACTCTGCTGCACTAATGTCTGTTGTTTTCCCCACACTCAAATCCTTTAATCATACCTTTGGGATATTAGAGAGTAGTAAAGCATTTGGGATTACCTAACACAAAGGAGTAGCAAGTTATCCTCTGAAGCCCAGGGAAGCTGCCAGTGTGGCTTGTTTTCTCTTTACTCATAATATCTTTGATTGTGCCCAAACCTCCAGGGGGCAGTTCTGGCTGAGAAAAACCCCAGAAATGGAAATTCTATCTATTTCTAACTCTGTGAATCTGTTCTAGGAACATTGCAAGGATTTGGGACTATGTTGAGTCATGAGAGGAATTGTAGATCAGCTATGAAAAATTCAAATGACCATGGTTGTGCTTTGAGTTTAACAAGAATTCATTCTAGTCAGTACCTGGTACCTGTCCAGTTTCCAGGAAGTCACTCACTGAAAAATATCTGCAAAAAAGCTTTCCCTAGACATAGGTTTCCTTTCTCTGTCTCCATTTGTTTCTCACGGATATCTCATCTACAAACCTACACATCATTTACAAATCATAAAAAGTAAAATTTAAAACATGTATGCTATAATAATTAACACTTATTAACATGTACTTTTACTTTAGATTTATGGCATCTCAGCCCATGGCTTCAGTGATTTACCAAAGGAGTGAGTTATTACCTAGATTGCTCATTAGGTTTTTTGTTTGAAATTTTCAAGTGATTTAGAGAAACTCTTCATTCTCTGGGGAAAAAAAAAGTGAGCCAGGGCTGGCATTGTGGCACAGCAGGTTAAGCCACTGCCTGTGACTCTGGCATCCTATAGGAATGCCAGCTCAAATACTTGGGCATCTGCCACTACATGGGAGACCTGGATGGAGTTCCAGGCTCCTGGATTTCACCTAGTCCAGCCATGGCTGCTGCAAGCAGCTGGGAAGTGAACCAGCAAATGGAGGATCTCTCTGTCTCTCCCTTTCTCTCTATAACTCTGCCTTTCAAATAAATAAAGTTACTCTTAAAAAAAAAGTGATACAAAAGTAGTCATCAGCCATGATGATGACCTCATGAGGAGAGAAACCAATGGAAAGAATGCTGCCTCCACAAAAAAGAGGGCTGGCTAACAGGCAGAGGGCGTGTCTATCTCAGGATCAGGTCCATGGTTGTATTTGTCATTTGCCCCTACCACAACCCTGGTTTTCATGATTACAAAAGTAAGTGATTCTCATTTTTACTTGATTTTTATTTCTATTACTTACAATTGTGTGGTCCCATTCCTATAATGAAAAAAACAATGTAGAAGAGGATAATTCCATAGAGATTTTAGAACTTTAGTTAGTTCTAAATGAAGGACAGAGAAGCAGAAACATTTCAGTAGATGAGTGAGAATTCTATACCCTGCATGAAGTAAAGGGAAGAGAGAGTTGATATAGATTATGTTTGTACTTGTCATCAGACATTTTTGAACTCTAGGATCCATATGAGTACACAATGGAAGAAAGCATGAACATGACAGAGAAGTTTCAAAGCCAGATAGTTTTAAACAGATTAAAAAAATAGTTTTATTGTCTGTTGTATTCTCTGAAGCAGGAAAGTTACAGAGTAAACATCATATTCTGAAATATGAATCTGGCAGCAGTCTGTATGTGTGATTGGAGGCAAGAATGGAATGAGACAGATCCTGTGAGCTGCTACTGAAGGAATCCAGTTGTGGGATAATGAGACCTTTAAATTTGACACAGACAACAGAAATGGAGAAAGATTTAATAATAAAGGCAATTCTAAGAAACACACACAGTGTTTGGAATTATGTTTAACCTAGGAGTAGGTGATATATAAAAAGAGAATGAGGTTAGGATGATTTCCATAGCTCATGATCTGACAGATTAACTAACAGATGGAAGAGTTCATCGGTGGAGCTGGTGTTTGGCAAAGATCATGTTTTTTATAGTGGGCTCATGGATTACCATGAAGAATCCATATATAAGTGCTTCCAAAGAAGTCTAGGACTGAAGAGAACTGTCTCAGCAAAGCAGTGAGCACAGATCAGACGTCAAGTTGTAAAGATGAACAAGAAGTCAAAAGAGTACTTGTGGTTTTCAGATTCTAGTAATTGAAAGTGAAAGGAAAAAGTGAAGCAACATATGTCAGAGAAACCTAGATTCTCAAAGAAAGGACTGGCATATCTGGCAGCTTACATTCATAGGATATTTTCATTCTTTGGAGTCCTATAAAAACTATTTACTGAAAAACATTTGAATAAGCTAAATGAATGGCTATAATTTTAAACTAAATGATTTCAATTGCATTTTCCTTGGCTGTTAAATATACTGTAACTTCATAATAACCTTAAGAGAGCATACTAAAGACGGTTATTCTCTCTATATAGAGGAAGACAATAAAGTTCTGAAGACAGTAGTAACTTGCTAAAGCTTATAAAACTAAAGAATACTAGGGATAGAAACTAAGCTGTTGGAATTTACTGAACATCTTTTCCATTACATCATACAGAAACTTATGAATGCAATTACCATTTTGCTATTAGGAAAATCTACATTTTCATTTAGAAGAAAAATGAGAACAGAAAAGAAGAAATTAACATTATTTAGCACAGTCCAGGTGTTCCTGGAAATCTTCGTGAGACTAATGGGAGCTACATGTTCCAGAAGCTATCATAGCATCACATATGCAAACAGTAATTGGAAGTGACATTAATAGCCAGGGAAGAATAGCATATCACAATACAGGAAACAATGCACTAACACAGTCCAATGTGATAAATTCAGTCATTTAAGAATTATAATAAAGCAACATGTGGCAATTCAAGGATGATTTAAAATTTACATTTTACCCATGTGAGTCTTCCAAAATATAAATTCCTAATAATTTAAGTTGAAGTGGTAATTTTTTTCCTCCTTGAAGATTTCTATTTTTTAAAATGAGAATAGAGTAGATCAAATAATGTTATATGTTAATTATGTTATTAATGAAAGCAAAGTAGATAATACACAATACTTTAAGCAAATTAGGTGTATATTTATAGGAAAATGAATGTTACTATAGTGCTTTAATCTAAGAGCTATGTGAAAGATGATCTCTCACTCTAATATGTAAAGGCTTACTGCAGGACAGGTAGATTTTTTGAAAAAATGGGAAAGAGGAATGGCAGAACTGTAGATTTTATAGGGGTCTTGGTCATTTTTGTCATGGATTCCTTTGACAGTCTGGTTAAATCTATAAACTTTTAAAAATAATTTATTTCAATGGCTTAATTTAAAAATATAGAATTTTAAGTATATTCAGATACATTTATCAGAATAATTTTGACAGATTTGAAATGATGATAAGTCTAATAAGTACTTAAATTCTAAGTGGTAACTATAAATAATATTTAAATATATCTACAATAGCTGTAATGTATTATGAAAATATCTGATTTTTATTAGTGACAAAGTCTTTGGTATTGCTAATATAACTGTGGCTTGTTGACTATATTTCTTACTAAAGAAAATGTTACAATAAAATGCTTTCATTTAGAGTTTAATGAAGTATGCATACTTTATATATACAGATATATGTAGACATGGTTTAATAAACATGGATACTTTTGTCTAACAAAAATTATGAATGCCTGGAGTTTGAGTATAGAAAGGAAAAGTAGAACTATTAACTGCTAGAACAATTGACGAAAGACTGAGAATAATGTAATTGTCTAAATGGAGCTTCCTAATTTATCTGCTGTATTCTTTTAATGTCAACCCTCTCCACTATGCCTACTAACAAGCCTTCAGGAAAGTGTATATTCCTCAATAATGTTTTACATTGAAGATTCTGAAGAAAGTTAAATTAAAATAACTGCTGTTTTTCTGAAATACATATGCCAAGAAATAACATATAATACATCCCAATTAATGTCATAGGAATAATTGCCAGTTCTCAAAACTGACTGCACCTTCTGGGGGGTTCATGGGAAATAAACTTTGTTTAATGAACCCGAGGTTACTGTATCTATGCATCAAATAGTTAAATCAGTATTTTAATGAAGAAAAATTTTTATCCAGATCACAGAGCAAAAAGAAAAAAAAAAAACGAACAGAATCTCAGGGATATGTGGAACAGTATTCAAAATTCTAACATTCATTTTAGTTGAGTTCCAGAGTAGGCATAAAAAGTGGTGGAGAAAAATATTTGCATAAAAATATGGCCATAAAGCCTAATTTGGCAGATAACATGGACTCTATAAAGCCAGGAAACCTCAACCATAATAAACCAAAGAAGATAATGTCCACAACATCATAAGCAAACTGCTGTAGACCAACAAAAGAAAAAATAGAAAACAATAGCTCATTACCTAAACAGAAATATGAATTTGAATTGTGCATTTCTCATCAAAAACCTTGGAAGTTAGACAGTTGAACAACTTCAAAATCCTGATAGAACTATGAAACTGGAATTGTTTATTGAACAACTTCAAAATCCTGATAGAACTATAAAACCGGAATTCTTATCTTATCCAGAAAACAAACCATTCAATATGACAGTAAGTATCTTCTTATATGAAGGAAAATTAAGAGTTTTTACTTGCCAATAACCCTGTGCTAAAGGAAATGTTGAAAGAAGCTCTTTGGGCTGAAGGAAAATGTTGCAGAAGGAAATTTAGAGCTCAGGAATTAACAGCGAGCTAGAGGGGGCGGCGCTGTGGCATAGCAGGTAAAGAAGCAGCCTCCAGTGCCAGCATCATATATGGGTGCCAGTTCAAGACTTAGCTGCTCCATTTCTGATCCAGCTCTATGCTGTGGCCTGAGAAAGCAGTACAAGAAGCCGCAGGTGCTTGGGCCCCTGCACCCGCATGGGAGCAGGAAGCTCCTGGCTCCTGGCTTCAGATTGGTTCAGCTCTGGCTGTTGTGGCCATTTGGGGAGTGAACCAGCAGATGGAAGACTTCTCTCTCTCTGCTTCTCTATAACTCTTCCTTTCAAATTAAAAAAAAAAAAAAAAAAAAAAAAAAAAAAAAAAAAAAACAAACCTAGAGGAATGTTAAGGGGCCAGTGCTATGTCTTAGCAGATAAAGCCATCTGTGGTGCCAGCATTCCATATGGACACTGGTCCGGGTCCGGACCACTCCACTTCTGATTCATATCCTTGCAACTGTGCCTGGGGAAACAGTGGAAGATGGCCCAAGTACTTGGACCCTGAATCCACATGGAGACCCAGAGGAAGCTCCTGGCTCCTGGCTTTGGATCCGCACAGCACTGGCAATTTCGCCTATTTGGAGAGTGAACCAGAGGATGGAAGATCTCTCTCTCTCTCTCTTTTTCTCTATTTAACTCTACCTTTCAAATAAATAAATTTTAAAATAAAGAGGAGTGTTAAAAATCTGAGTAAATATGAGATTATTTTCTCCTTTTATGTTCTTTATTTAGGTAAATGAGTGAATTATAGATAAAATTATAACATTGTTTGATGGAGTTTTCCAAAATAAGTAGATGTATACCATGACATCTATAAGAATTAAAAAAAATTTATATGATTAAAAGAGTCCACGTTTTACCTGAGATGGTATTATAGTATTCTGAAAAAACTATGAAAAGAGATGTGTACATTATATAATACAAAGAGCAATATCTAAAATTATATTAATAAATACAAAGTGAATATACAAATTAAAATGTAATACAAAATTTTAAAGTCAGAAAATGAAGAACGTAGGGACCACTATGATAACAACAAAATACTGAGAGATATAAAAAAAAAAGTAACACAAGTACTTGTGTAAATTGACACCTAATTACATTCAATGTCAATGATCAAACACATCATTTAAAAGACAAGGCATGGCCAGATCAGATTTTTTTAAAGACTCAAATATGGTGTCTGTAAGAAACTTACTTTAACGCATGCACCGCGGCTCAACAGGCTAATCCTCTGCCTTGCGGCGCCAGCACACCGGGTTCTAGACCCGGTCAGGGAGCCAGATTCTGTCCCGGTTGCCCCTCTTCCAGGCCAGCTCTCTGTTGTGGCCCGGGAGTGCAGTGGAGGATGGCCCAAGTGCTTGGGCCCTGCACCCCATGGGAGACCAGGATAGGCACCTGGCTCCTGCCATCGGATCAGCGCGGTGCGCCGGCCGCAGCGTGCCGGCCACAGCGCGCCAGCCGCGACGGACATTGGAGGGTCAACCAATGGCAAAGGAAGACCTTTCTCTCTGTCTCTCACTCTCAGTGTCCACTCTGCCTGTCAAAAAAAAAAAAAAAAAAAAAAACCACAAAAAACCTACTTTAAATAAAATGACACAAAAGAGAAAAGAGCAAAAGGGATGATTATACATTTACATAAATACAGATATACGATTATACATATATTCACATATATAATAAAGAAAAGGAATGACTATACACACATATATGTATATATAGTGCAATGTTAATCAAAATAAAGCTGCACTGATTTTATTGCTATCAGGGTATATATATTCAGAATTATTAATAAGGATATAAGCAGACATTGCTTTATGAGAAAAGGGATAATCAAAACTATCAATTCCTCAGACAGCATTTACCTTCACATTTAAGATATTCAAGTCCCATATCAGAATAGTTGGGGGCTAAACACAGCTCTGGCTCCTGATCCCAGCTTCCTGCTAATTCAGACCCTGGTAGGCAGTGATGATGGCTCATATGGCTGGATTCCTGTCTCCCTCTATGGGTGAGACACGGATTTTGAGTTGCCAGCTCCTGACTTCAATCAGGTCCAGCTATAGATATTGTAGACATCTGGGGAATGACCCAGCAGATAGGAAACCTACCTGCCTGGTTGCCTACTCCCATCTCTCTGCCTTATTTTTCCTCTCAAAGAAATTTTAATAATTATATGTGTGTTTAATCAATTCTAGGTGTGTTTACATCTAAAGAAATAGATTCAGAATGCATGATACAAGGAGGAATATGAAAGCTCAATTATAACCATAGATGTCAAAGTCCTTCTCCCAGTAACAGATTGATCAAATAGGGAATCAACAAAAGTATCGAGCTTTTTAAACTTTCAATTAACTTGACCTAATTGATATTTCAGAACAATCCATTCAACCAGATTTAAATACACAGATTTCTACATTCACTGGCCTAAAGTTATACCTATCAAGACAACATTGGTGGGGCCAGAGCTGTGGCGTAGCAGGTAAAGCTGCCACCTGCAGTGCCAGCATGACATATGGCCACTGGTTCGAGTCCCAGCTGCTCCACTTCTGATCCAGCTCTCTGCTAAAGCCTGGAAAGGCAACAGAAGATGGCCCAAGTCTTTGGGCCTCTGCACCCACATGGGAGACCTGGAAGAAGCTCCTGGCTCCTGGCTTCAGATTGGTGCAGCTCTGGTTGTTGCAGCCAACTGGGGAGTGAACCAGCGGATGGATGGCCTCTCTACCTCTCTCTCTCTTTTTCTCTCTCTCTGCATATCCTTCTCTCTGTGTGTAACTCTGATTTTCAAATAAATAAATGAATATTTTTTAAAAAAAAGACAATATTGGTGAAATTACAGACATATAGACCAATGCAATAGAAAAGATAGTTGAGAAATAGACCCACAGAAATATGATAAATTGACACAGGTGCAAAGGTGATTTAAAGGAGGAAGAGTAGAATCTTAACAAATGATGCTGGAACAACTGGGCATCCACATGTAAAGAAACAGGTTTGAACCCAAAACTCATATTTATTACAAATTAACTCTAAATAAATCACAGCCATAAATGTAAAACCAAAACTATAACTCTTAAAGTAATAAGGAGAGTCTCTTTGTAACTTTTGATAGACCATTAATTCTCAGATATACCAAAACTTGGTTCATAACCTTGACATATTTGACTTAAACAAAATGAAACACTTTAGATCTGTGAAAGGTATTCTCAGAGTTAAAAAACAAATATTTTTAAAAACAATTAGGCCAAATAATTTTTTATTCATGCTTTATAAAATAACATATATCAATGACAAATTAACACATACAAAGAAGCTCAACATCCTTAGTCATTGGAAGAATCCAAATTAAAAGCCCTGAGATAATGTAAGAGAAGTCTTAGACTAAAATAATAGGAAAAAGAAAAACAAGCATGTGCAAGCAAAGATGTAAAGCAATAGCAACTCTCACATATTGCTAGCAAGAATACAAAATGATACAGCTCCTTGGGAAACAGGTTTGGTAGTTTTTCACTACCCAGCAACATCACTCTATCATTTTTCTAACAAAAATTACTATTGATGCACGAGAAAAAATGTACAAGATGTTTACTTACATCAGATATATAAAATTGCAAAACTTGGAAGTAGCACAAATGTTCTTTAATACAACAGATGAATTGTTAGGAAGAACTGTAAAGCAGAACACTTAGCACGAGTTATAAACCCCATGGGAGGATTCTAAATGTTTTTGCCCATTGCACCCAAGAATAGGAAATTTCAAGAGAAGCACAATGTAGTCAAGCTTCGGATGGAATATGTTTTAATTATATGGTGAGGAACAGAACACAATGAGCTGTAAAAGGGTGTGTTTGGTCTCCAGCTGCCAGCAATGCACTTTCAGCTGCTAAGGCACATTCTTCTAGTGCCACAGTAGAAGGACTCTGTTCTCTCCTTACAGCAGACAGATGCTGGCATTTGGGGTTAGCCAGGTGTCAAACAATACCAAATACTTAAGCAGAAAAAGAAACATACATCAGGCTTGCAAAAGAAAATAAACCACTGTGTAAAATGATAAACCTCACACATATCATGTGGGTTCTTTATTGTCTGGTCAGAATGTGGTCCAGGTTCAAGGTTTACTCAGTGCCCAAATACAGGTTGCAAGACTGCACCTATGTGATTGCCTTTCCCAGCATGAATGGGTTAATACACTTTAGTGCTTTGGTAAAATGGAATACTACTCACCAACAAAAAGAAATCAACTTTATGCAGTCACTTGGATAAATATTAAATCTAATATGCTAAATGAAAGTAATCATATTTAAAATGCTTAGTGATACATGATTCCATTCAGGATTTTCTGAAAAGAGCAAATTGTAGGAATAGAAATCAGATCAATGGATGTGAAATATGGAGGAAGATATTGACCACAAATTAAATTAGGAAATTTTAGGAAGAAATTGATGAAACTTCTGTGCCTTGATTTTGGTGATGGGGATATGTGTATTTGGCAAAAGTTACAAACAGTAAATTTTATCAAAATGGGTGAACTTGGATATAAACTTAGACATCAGATTAGAATAAAAAAATGCGAATACACTGAGGATAATTTTTCCGTAAGTACTTACCTCATAAATATGTCTAATAAAATAAATATATAAATACAAATATAAGCATAATAAAAGGGATCAAAAGGGGAAACTGAATAGAGTTGCTTGGATTTAATTTACAGCTTCAGCTCCTGATTTCAGCTTTCCACAAATACAGCGGAGATGGCCCAGAGAGTTGGGTTCCTGCCAGACACCAATAAGCAACCTAGACTTTAGTGCCCAGCTCCTGGATTCAGCACCAGCCCAGCCCAGCCCTCGATATTGCAGGTATTGGGTGAGTGAAATAGCAATTAAAATCTCTTGTTATCTGACTCCCAAATAAATATAAAAATTATATATATATATATATATTTCTGTTAAGAACAATACATCTGACAAAAGACCTAAATGTAGAAAATAGAAAATATTCTCAAAACTCAACAATCAGAAAACAATTTAATTTTGAATTGGAAAAAATTTTAAATATACATACTATAAAGAGTTTACGTCTTCAGAAGTTGGTACTATTAGTTAATGATAAAAGCATGGATTTACTAGTAAAAAAAAAAAGGACAATGAAAAATAACAAACTCCTAAAGATAAATCTAGAGTAATAAGTAAATATAAGGAAAATGCATGCAGATTTAATATAGTCCTTGTGATAAATTCATCTGTAACCAGTCTTCCCTATCTTCCTTTTAAGATTTTAGCAGTATTTTCCCACAATATGTACTCCCCTGCTATATATGCTGTTCAAAACATATCAATAATACTAAAGTTGACAAGCTTTAGAATTAGCCAGACCTCACAAAATATTTTTTGTAAAAGAAGGCATTTTTTTTTATTTTTCTGTCATAATTTTAACTCATCCTGAAAGACGTAGGTGAAAATTATTTCCTTTGTATGGAAGGAAAACAGACTTTCAAATCTCCGTATGAGTCTCCCACATGGGTGACAGAGACCCACTTACTGCACCCATCATCTACTGCCTCCCAGAATGTGCATTAGCAAGAAACTGGATTAGAAGTAGAGCTTGACAGCAAGCACTCAGACATGGGATATGGATGTCCCAAGTGGCAGCATAACCCACTGAAAAACACCCTCCTATAGCCTCCTGTTTTGGAAGGAGCTTTAATAGTCTCCTAGGGATGCCATAACAATATATCAGAATCCAAGTGGTTTAGAAAAACAGAAAAAATATTTCACAGTTCTAGAGGCTAGGAAACCAAAATGCAGGACACTGAAACCTGCAGAGTTTCTCCTTTGCTGTTTCTAGGTTCTGATGGTTTGGGTTTTTTGAAAAAAAATAAATAAAACTGATACAACATTGGCCCAAATCAACAACAACAACAAAAAAAAGAAGACCTAAATCATTAAAATCAGAGATGAAAATGGAGATGTAACAATGGATACCACAGAAATAAAAACAAAGAAGTAAAAAGAATCATCTCATTAAAATTAGAGAAGAAATGAATAAAATTGAAACAAAAATACAAAAATCAGTGAAATGAAGAGCTAGTTCTTTTGAAAAAATAAATAAAGTTTATACATCATTGGCCCAATTCACCAAAAAAAAAAAAAAGAAGACACAAATCATTGAAATCAGAGATGAAAATGGAGATGTAGTAACAGATACCACAGAAATATAAAAAATCATCAGAAATTACTACAAAGAGTTATATATCAACATATTGGAAAAATCTAGAAGTGGGTAGATTCTTGGACACATACAATTTACCAGAATTGAGTCATGAAACTCTAGAAACCAATAACTAAGACAGAGATTCAGTCAGCAATACAGAACCTTCCAATAAAGAAAAGTCCAGACTGGTTTCACTGATGAATTCTACCAGACTTTTAAAGAAGAACTAATTTCAATTCTTCTCAAACTTTTCAAAGTAATTGAAAGGGAGGGAATCTTTTCAAATTCCTTCTATGAGTCCATAATCACCTTAATTCCAAAACTAGAAAAAGACACAACAAAGAAAGAGAACTATACACCAATATCACTAAAGAATATAGATGAAAAATCTTCAACAGATTACTAGCTAATCAAATCTAACAACACATCAGAAAGATCATTCAACCAGACACTGTGGGATATATCCCATTAACAAACTGAAGAATAAATGCCATATGATTATCTCAATAGATTCAGAGAATGTATTAAATAAAATGCAACATTGCTTTATAATAAAACCTTTAAGGAAGGAACATTCCTCAACACAGTCAAGGCAATTTGTGACAAACCACAGCCAACATCATATTGAATGGGAAAAGTTGGAAGCATTTCCAGTAAGATCTGTAAGCATACAAGGATGCCCACTCTCCCAACTGTTATTCAATATAGTTCTAAAAGTTTAGCCAGGGGCATTAGTTAAATAAATGTCACTGAACATGGAATTGGAAAGAAATGCACACATTTGGTCTTTGCATATCAGTGTGACAAACTGCCATACGCCATTGCTAAAATATAAATGTGCACAGTGAGGGATTATTACGAGAAAAGCACTGAGAACAATGTTCTTATAGATTTTTTTTTTTTTTGACAGGCAGAGTGGACAGTGAAAGAGAGAGAGACAAAGAGAAAGGTCTTCCTTTGCTGTTGGTTCACCCTCCAATGGCCGCCACAGCTGGCACATCACGCTGATCCAAAGCCAAGAGCCAGGTGCTTCTCCTGGTCTCCTATGCGGGTGCAGGGCCCAAGCACTTGGGCCATCCTCCACTGCAGTCCTGGGCCATAGCAGAGAGCTGGCCTGGAAGAGGGGCAACCGGGATAGAATCCACTGCCCCGACCGGGACTAGAACCCCGTGTGCCGCCGCCGCATTTGGAGGATTAGCCTATTGAGCCGTGCCAGCCAGTTCTAATAGAATTCTAAAACATACCCATATTTATGAATACTTTCATCCCCACCTGACTACAGAGGAAAGGGTTCGATTTATAAACAAAGATTGCTTTCTAATAATGACTAGACTCCATTTGGGGACTTAACCAATTATTCATAATAATGGAAGGCCCTGAAAAAATTTTATTATTCTAACTGTAAATTAGAGGTTGAAGAGAAACAGCCTACCCCTCCTTTATATGTATAAAACAGTCTCAGCCTCACATTTTTCAAAAAATATCTGAAAAACTTCCTTAATTCTATATTTCTTTGCATAGATAAGTCAAGGAAAAGGTTTTTGTCAGCTGATTAAGTTTAAATGCATTTTAAACCATGTTATTGTTTCCAGTTCCACAAAAATTTCTTTGTCTAGATCACTGAACTTTGAGTTTCATTACCTTACAATGCTATCTTCCCAAATGCTCTTGGCAAAACCAAAGTAGAATTTAAAAGATATATTAAGAAGAAAAAAAACATTAAATATAAAGACTATTTGCTCACATTAACTAGTTTTTAATTTATGACTCCTTCATATTCACACAAGCTGGTAGGAACCTCATATGCTTATGGTACTTGGGTGGCATAAAGAATGTAGAGTCACGAAATTACATGGAGTTTCTATCTTAGATTGATTCCACCCTGACCATAGAAAGTATTACTGGCTGTATTTACAGTGATCCACTAGTAAAACTACAACCACCTACTTTCCAGGGAGTAAAAGCACCAGGATTTGCAGTATGTTTTATTTTCATTCCATTAACACTCATACCATGGCCTATTTCAAGTTATAAATGTGATGTCACTGAACATGGAATTGGAAAGAGATGCACACATTTGGTCTTTGCATATCAGTGTCACAAACTGCCACACACCATTGCTAATATATAAATGTGCAGAATGAGGGGTTATTTTGTCAACTAAAATACTAAAGAATCTATGTATATTTTTAACTAACAGAATATCCTATATAACCCAAAGAATTTTGGTCAAAATTGCCATCTTCTAATATCCAAATCTGCATCGTCATCCCCAAACTGATGTTGTTAAAAGATAGGTTGCACATCTGGTGCTCTGGCATAGTGAGTTGCAGCTGCTCCACTTCCAATCTAGCTCCCTTCTGATGGCCTGGGAAAAGCAGGGAATGATGGCCCAAGTATTTCGGGCTCTGCCACCCACATGAGTGACCCAAAGGAAGCTCTTGGCTCCTGATTTTGGCCTGGCTCAGCTCCAGCCTTTGTGACCACTTGTGAGGTGAACGAATAGATGAAAGATTTCTTCATCTCTCTGTCTCTCCCTTTCTGTGACTCTGCCTTCCAAAGAAATAAATAAATCCTTTTTAAAATTTATTTTTAAAAAATTTTGCTTATTATATTTGAAAGTCAGAGTTAGAGAGACAGACAGAGAGAGAGAGAGGGAGAGAGAATCTTCCATCTGCTGATTGACTCCCCAAATGGTCACAATGGCCAGAGCTAGTCTGTTCAAAGCTAAGAGTCAGGAGCTTCCTCTGGGTCCCCAACATGTATGCAGGTGTCCAAGTATTTAGGTCATTTGTTGTTTTACCAGGCACCTTAGCAGGGAACTAGATTCGAAGTATAGAACCTGGGGCACAAATCAGTGCCAATATGATATGCCAACACTGCAGGTGGCCGCTTTACATGTTACCCCATAGCGCCAGCCCCAATAAATAAATATTTTTTTAAAAAGAGGGTACTCCTGGTGCTCAGCTCTCTGCATCTTTGCTGAGCCACCCGCCTGGCCTGGTCAGGTGTAATCTCTCCACTTAACATGTAACCTGTAACCTCCCTCCTTCCTCCCGCCCCCAGTCTCTCAGGCTCTGTCTGGAGAGGTGCCCATCCGTCCTTACAGATGTTCCTTCCTAATAAACCTTGCTGTTTTACCTCCCAAAAAAAAAAAAAAAAAAGAGGGTACTCCTTGGAACTCATAATATTACAACAAAACACATTAGATCATATTCAGTTTTATTTATCACCTACTATGTATTAGACACAGAAGTGAATATGCTCTAGAAAAGGCCACTAAATATACTAACTCAGTAAATAATGGAAAAATACTAAAATGGATTAAGAGTTTGTCCATCAGTTTAGAGGAGGGACTTCCAACTCAGGTTGTTTCAGGGTGGCTTTCTGAAAAATGTTATTGCCAAAATCATTTTATGAAATCTGTGCTCTGTAACTTTAGAATCATTGCTAGTATTAGCAACCACAACCTAGCCTGCATATTTGAAATGATCTCTGTAAACTTCATTGAACACAAAGTAGGTTCATGATTTTATGAGGATGGTAAATGAAAACTGAAAATCAGATAGAACTTTTTGGCAAACTATAATATCTCTAATGGAGCTGAAAGGCATTTAGTAGTAATAGTGATGGGTAGAAAGCCCTGGAGGTACCTAGTGGATCAGATGAAATATGAATTCCTTATGAGAGCTTTGTCAAATAATTTTCTAGGTACATCTGTTTCTTCATCAATGAAATAATTATCGATGGTTTGAGCTGCACAATATAACATATAATGGCCACTGTTTAGTCTGTGACTTCAACGCTATTAGACCCTCTCATGCAAAATAATTCAATTGATTCTCATAACAAACATAAAATAGTATCTGTCTTTCTCTGTTTACATTTGAGAAATCCAGAATGATTGTAAGCTATAAAAAATCCCAAAGTTAGCAAGAGACAGAAGTAGAATTCTAATCTACTTTCCGATTCTAATCCCTAGACAACTCCTGATGTAGTTCCCAGCACTGGTGTCCTTTGACTGCAGAAACACCTGGGATTGTTCCCATAATTTCTATTATAGAAACACAGCAGTGTTAGGGGAAACTTAAGATCAAGGCAGTACCCCCTCATATAAGATAAGCTTCTTCTAAAAGTTCACAGAAAGAATGGAATTAAAATATGTTTATTTGGATGCAAAATATTTTGAAATTCATGCATCGTTCATTCATAATATGCATTATCTATTAAATTTTTGAAGACCCCTCATACATGCATCCTCAAGATTCACTTCTGGAAATGCCAGGGAATTTTACCACTATCTTGATGTTAACTTTTCAGCAGTTTCCCCTACTTTATTAATTAGGAGTGAGGGCAATCTTCTCCTTGGCCTTTGAAAAGTGATCATTTGCTTGATTGCTCTCAACAGAAATCTTTTCATAGCCTCTGATATTTCCTTTTCATCTCTTCCAGGCTGTTTATTTTTAATTACATAACATTTTTGAAGTTGTCGTTTATGAATACATCTGAAACTTAGTGCTAAAAAAAAATGCTATGCAGAAAACCAAAATGAATTCCACCACTGAAGTATGTATTCCCACAACTCTGGAAGTACACAAAGCAGTTTCCACTTATGGGAGCAGTTCCATCCTTTACCACATTATTCGACTGGCTAAATTCTTCTCCTTTTGATTGAAATGATCCTCTGAGAAAGTTCACACTTTAACTCATACGATTGTACCACCTATTGTTTTTGCTTTCTCTTACAAAACTGTCAACTTCAGAATGGCAGGGAAAAGTTTGAATTAGCCAATTTATCTCCTGCACCTGAGCCAGTTCTGGTGTAAGGATGGAGAACTTGAGCTGTGTAATTGGGATGTGTAGGGTTAATTCTTATATCTGCCACTTAATAACCATGTGATCTTGGTAGTTTTAAAATTTCTCTGACAAATATATTTATCTGTGAAGGGTAGATAATAGGACAATTTACCTCAATAGATTTTCATGAGTATTAAAAAGAAGTGGTCCATGTGAAATCCTTGGCATAGCAGCTAGTACATACTATTGAACAAAGGTAATAATTATGAGTTACTCATAGGAGTTTGTGGACCATAAAATTGAGAATGTGATTAGTCATGCAACTTTATAAAGAATATGTTGCATAGTGAATTCACATTTGTAGGTGTGTGGAGACACACACAATCCATTTTATGTCTAGAGAACATGTACATATTAGGCACTCAATGCTTTTAAATGGTTTCAAGGGTTACAATACAGGCTTATCATTTTAGAAGCCACCATTCATAATAAGTGCATATATTAGGAACATTTGGATTGGAAAGGACAGTTTATCAGGCTGTATCAAACACCTAGGGTTATTATGTTAATATGAAAGAACCCAAAACAGCAGCACTTTTTTTGCCAAATAAAAGGGTATATTTTTAAAATTAGTACATTATTAAGATGCTGAATCATGTCATGGATTCCATTTTGGCATGGATGTTCATACATCTGTGTCCAACCAGAAGATCCAGTTTAGTTGTTTGTATAATGTACCTGTTGGTTTCTCAAAATCTTTGTGATGAATATGTTAGCCTTACAGATAAATTACATTCAGTGATGGAAAGATTGTGAGGTGGAGAACAAAGGGGAAACATGTTTCCAGAGATAGGGTGCTATTTATGACGGGCCAGATAGCAGGGGCCTGGCAGAGAGCAGAAGATATGCCCACATGAACCAAAAGGTTAATGTGTTCAAGAGAGTAGCAACCCTTGTTGGGTGATTCTGCTAGAGGATGAGCTCAGTGATATTTGACTCAGAGTGCTCTTTTAGTATCACTTCAAAGTTCATTCCTAAAGACAATTTGAGTCACCTCCTAAATGCCAGATTCTGAGATGAGCCAATGAATAGAACACTACTCCCTGCCTCTAGAGAGCACCAGCTTGGAGTGGGGCAGTGCTGGGGGCAGACAGCTCCAAATTTGTAAACAAAAATTGGTTTTATAGCATCTTTGAAATGCAGACAAAACTACTGGTATTTACTGAGTAGTAAATCAAAGGCATTTATGGTTAACAGCTTATTAATTTCAACTTCTCTTGCCTCTGTCATTGGAGAGTTTCCAGCTTTCCTATTGCTTAATTTTGATGACTTATAACACAGGGCAGCTAAAATAAGAGTGATTTCTCAAGTGATTACTCCAGTAGGTGAGACAAAAATTATTACTTTATTAGCTCTTGCCAGTTTCTGAGCATATTTTTACATAAATCCAAAAGTTACCTGCAAAGATTACATCACTAAACACTAATATAGAATTAATAGTATCCATCTGGAGTAAAAAAAGAAAACAAGCACACTACATTACATTTTTTTCTTCTCATTTATATTTTACAGTATAGACAATGTTAAATCCATTTTCTTTAATAAAAACACTTATTTATATGAAAGAGAGATAGAGAGGGAGAGGGAGAGAAGAGGGAGTGAAAGTATCATGCACCAGTTCACCACCCAAATGCCTGTAAAGGCTCAGGCAGGCCTGGGGCTGAGGCCAAGATTCAGGAACTCAATCAAGGTCTACCTTGCGGGTAGCAGAAAACCAGTAACTTCTGCTCTGACTTCTGTCCCCCACAGTCTGCATCAGGAACACAGTACTTAAAAGGAAATGTATAAGCCGGCGTCGCGGCTCACTAGGCTAATCCTCTGCCTTGCAGCGCCGGCACAAAGGGGTTCTAGTCCCGGTCGGGGCACCGGATTCTGTCCCGGTTGCCCCTCTTCCAGGCCAGCTCTCTGCTGTGGCCAGGGAGTGCAGTGGAGGATGGCCCAAGTCCTTGGCCCTGCACCCCATGGGAGGCCAGGAGTAGCACCTGGCTCCTGCCATTGGATCAGCACGGTGTGCTGGCCGCAGTGCGCCAGCCACGGCGGCCATTGGAGGGTGAACCAACGGCAAAAAGGAAGACCTTTCTCTCTGTCTCTCTCTCTCTCACTGTCCACTCTGCCTGTCAAAAATAAATAAATAAATAAATAAAATTAAATTAAAAAAGGAAATGTATAGGAGTAAGATTGACATTTTTAGATTCAGTGATTGTCTACAGCTCTTATCTCCACTGTTGAGGAACAGTTTTTTTTTTGTTTGTTTGTTTTGTTTTGTTTTTATACTATTTGTTGAACTCTTTACTTAGTGTAAGGTTAATCTTATAAATATAAGGTAAATTGATAATAGATATTTGTAAAAATTAAGAGTGGGAATAGAAGAGGGAGGAGCAAGAGTGGGAGTGTGGGTAGGAGGGAGGGTAGAGTGGGCAGTATCATTAGGTCCCTAAATCTGTAAATATGAAATATATGAAACTTGTATACCTTAAATAAACAGAAGAAAAACCATAGGATTATCTCAATAGATGCAGAGAAAGCATTTGATAAAATACAACACCCCTTCATAATGAAAACTCTAAGCAAATTAGGTATAGAAGGAACATTCCTCAATACAATCAAAGCAATTTATGAAAAACCCATGGCTAACATTCTATTGAATGGGGAAAAGTTGGAAGCATTTCCACTGAGATCTGGTACCAGACAGGGATGACCACTCTCGCCACTGCTATTCAATATAGTTCTCGAAGTTTAGCCAGAGCCATTTGGCAAGAAAAAGAAATTAAAGGCTTACAAAATGGGACGGAAAAAGTCAAACTATCCCTCTTTGCAGATTATATGATTCTTTATTTAGGGGATTCAATGAACTCTACTAAGAGACTATTGGAACTCATAGAAGAGTTTGGCAAAGTAGCAGGATATAAAATCAATGCTCAAAAATCAGCAGCCTTTGTATACACAGGCAATGCCACAGCTGAGGAAGAACTTCTAAGATCAATCAATTCACAATAGCTACAAAAACAATCAAATACTTTGGAATAAACTTAACCAAGGACGTTAAAGATCTCCATGATGAGAATTACAAAAGCTTAAAGAAAGAAATAGAAAAGGATACTAAAAAATGGAGAAATCTTCCATGCTCATGGATTAGAAGAATCAATATCATCAAAATGTCCATTCTCCTAAAAGCAATTTATAGATTCAATGCGATACCAATCAAAATACCAAAGACATTCTTCTCAGATCTGGAAAAAATGATGAGGAAATCCACATGGAGGCAGAGGAGACCTCGAATAACTAAAGCAATTTTGTACAATAAAAACAAAGCCAAAGGCATCACAATACCAGATTTCAGGACATACTCAAGGGCAGTTGTAATCAAAACAGCATGGTACTGGTACAGAAACAGATGGATAGACAAAGGGAATTGAATAGAAACACCAGAAATCAATCCAAACATCTACAGCCAACTTATAGTTGATCAAGGAATTAAAACCAATTCCTGGAGCAAGGACTGTCTATTCAACAAATGGTGCTGGGAAAACTGGATTTCCACGTGCAGAAGCATGAAGCAAGACCCCTACCATTCACCTTACACAAAAATCCACTCAAAATGGATTAAAGATATAAATCTACAATCTGGCACCATCAAATAATTAGAGAACATTGGAGAAACCCTGCAAGATATAGGTACTGGCAAAGACTTCTTGGAAAAGACCCTGGAGGCACAGGCATTCAAATCCAAAATTAACAACTGGGATTGCATCAAATTGAGAAGTTTCTGTACTTCAAAAGAAACAGTCAGGAAAGTGAAGAGGCAACGAACAGAATGGGAAAAATATTTGCAAACTATGCAACCGATAAAGGATTAATAACCAGAATCAACGAAGAGATCAAGAAACTCCACAACATCAAAACAAACAACACACTTAAGAGATGCGCCAAGGACCTCAATACACATTTTCGAAAGAGGAAATCCAAATGGCCAACAGACACATGAAAAAATGTTCAGGATCACTAGCGATCAGGGAAATGCAAATCAAAACCACAATGAGGTTTCACATCACCCCAGTTAGAATGGCTTACATACAGAAATCAACTAACAATAGATGCTGGAGAGGATGTGGGGTAAAAGGGATACTAACCCACTGTTGGTGGGAATGCAAACTGGTAAAGCCACTACTGAAGTCAGTTTGGAGATTCCTCAGAAATGTGAATATAACCCTCCATACACCCCAGCCATCCCACTCCTTGGAATTTACTGAAAGGAAATCAAATTGGCTAATAAAAAAGCCATCTGCACATTAATGTTTATTGCAGCTCTATTCACAATAGCTAAGCCATGGAATCAACCTAAATGCCCATCAACAGTAGACTGGATAAAGAAATTATGGGATATGTACTCTATAGAATACTATACAGCAGTAAAAAAAAAATGAAATCCAGTCATTTGCAACAAAATGGAGGAATCTGGAAAACATCATGCTGAGTGAATTAAGCCAGTCCCAAAGGGACAAATATCATATGTTCTCCCTGATCGGTGACAACTAACTGAGCACTTCAAAAGGAAATCTGTTGAAGTGAAATGGACACTATGAGAAATAATGACTTGATCAGCCCTTGTTATGCTTTTCGAAGAACAACTTACTATTTTATTCCTTTTAGTTTTTTTTGTCTAATTTATGCCATTAGTTGAACTATTCAATTAACACACAATTATTCTTAGTCATTTAAATTTGACTGAAAAGTGATTCTTGTTAAATATAAGAGTGGGAATAAGAGAGGGAGGAGATGTACAGTTTGGCACATGCTCACTCAGACTCACCCATAATGGTAGAGCTAGAAACGAACCAAGGGATTCCCATTCAATCCCATAAAGGTGGCATGTACCAATGCCATCTCACTAGTCAAAATGATCAGTTTAAGTTCATAATTAATCAAAAAGATAGGATTAAGTGTCAAAGGTATTACATAAATAAGACCGGTGTCTGCAAATAATTGATAGAATTAAAAAGGAGATAATGATCCTACATGGGATCCATGATGCACAGCAGACTCATAGAATGGCAAAAGTCCTAAACAGCACTCTGGCCTCTGAATCAGCCTTTAAGACATTCGGATCTGGCTAAAAAGCCCATGAAAGTATTTCAAGCATGGAAAGCCAAGACACTGTGGCAAAAAAAAAAAAAAATGACCTAAATGAAAGATCTCTGTGAGTGAGATCCCAGCAGAAAAAACTGGCCATCATAGAAGGCAGTATCTTTCTCTGAAGGGAGGAGAGAACTTCCAATTTGAATAAGATAAGATCTTATTCTAAATAAGATTGGAGTTGGTCAACTCATTGGGTCTCCATAGCCTTGGCAGCTCATGACAAGAGCCTCAGGTGATTACTGATGTCATAAATAAGAATGTCATTTTTTTTTTTGACAGTCAGAATTAGAAAGTAAGGAGAGAGAGAGAGAGACAGAGAGAGAGGTCTTCCTTCTGTTGATTCACCCTCCAAATGGCTGCTAATCCAGTGTGCTGTGCCTTTCTGAAGCCAGGTGCTTCTTCCCGGTCTCCCACGCAGGTGCAGAGCCCACGCACTTGGGCCATCCTCCACTGCCTTCCCGAGCCACAGCAGAGAGCTGGACTGGAAGAGGAGCAACCGGGACAGAACCGGCGCCCGAACCTGGACTAGAACCTGGCGTGATGGTGCCACAGGCAGAGGATTAGCCTAGTGAGCTGTGACACCGGCCCTAGAATGTCAATTGTTAAATCAACAATGGGAGTCACTGTGCACCTGCTCCCTATGTAGGACCTCTGCCCTTAATGTGTTGTACTATGAGAATTAATGGTAAAACTACTACTCAAACAGTACTCTATACTTTGTGTGTCTTTGTGGGTGCAATCTGTTGAATTCTTTACTTAGTAAATATTAAGTTGATCTTCTGTATATAAAGATAATTGAAAATGAATCTTGATGAAGAATGGTATAGGAGAGGGAGTGGGAGATAGGATAGCTGTGGGTGGGAGGGAGGTTATGGGGGGGAAGTTGTTATAATTCAAAAGTTGTACTTTGGAAATTTATATTTGTTAAATAAAAGTTGAAAAGAAAAAAAAAAAAGAGCCGGGATTTGAACCCAGGCAATCTGACATGGGACACATGCACCTTAACTGCTAATTGTCCCCTTGGTGAATCTAATTTCAATGAGAAATATATGTTAATAACTTTTTGAACAATGAATGTATCCCAACATATTGGGATTTCCCTATGTCATAAATAAACACAATCATGTTCTAATGAAATGACATTTAGTTTAAGGTTGAAAGATGTGGCAAAATGAGCTTTGTCACATATTAGCTATGCAATCTGGTGCAAGTCACCTGGTCCTTCTAAACATTATTTTCTGCTGCCAATACTTGGGTGAATAATGGACATTCTATAGAGCCATTAGATTGATTAGCAAACACCATCTTTGGAAATGACAGCGATAGCATTAGATCAGGTTAATAGAGGAGAATAACAGCTACCCATATTAACAACAACAAAAAACTAACTTTTAGCAGCTATTATTGTCAGTAACAACCTATAAAGATTTACCTATTTATTTATTTATGTAGGTATGTATGTATTTGAGGGGCATAGTTACAGAGAGAGAGATAGAGAGAGAGGAGATTGAAATACTCCATCTGCTGTTTCACTCCCCAAATGACCACAGCAATGGCCAGAACTGGGCTAGTCCAAAGCCAGGAGCCAGGAGCATCCTTTGGGTCTTTCAAGTGGGTGCAGGGGCCCATCTTCCACTGTCTTCCCACAAACATTAGGAAGGAGCTAGATTAAAAGTGGTGCAGCCAGAACAAGAACTGGTGCCCAAATGGGATGCCAATTCAGAACATGACACAATGCCTGTCCCTCTCTGGCTATTTTGACAGTGTAAGACAGTTAATGTTTGCATTTGAAGCATTTAGCTAAAGAGTAAAGAATTCTGGCTTGGAAGCAGATACCAGAGTTAAATTCCTGTTGTTCTGTTTTCCTGCTCTAAGACCTTGGGTAGGTTATTTGGCTTCTCTGTGCCACATGTGTTCATCTGTATAATGAGGATGCTTATGATAATTAAGTTACTAAATGTCCAGTAAATAGAGGCATGCCTAGTGTGCAGTGGTGACCCTATCCATGTCCGCTAGTAGAAATCACTGCTGAGTTAGGCTGAAGCCTGTGAATGGCCAGGAGGCCACACTGCTCAGGCTACAGTAGCCCTGGAAGGCACCACAAGAGCATGATCTTCTGGTTTTCCCTGTTTTCACTCTGAAGACTCACCTTTGGGACCATATATGGCCAAAGCAACTGAGACATAACTGAGAATGGGAAGAACAAGAAACGGAGCAAGGGGAAAATAAGATGCTGTGTTGTTCCATCACAGCAGACTTAAGAAGGATTTCAGGTGCCAGAGCTATGGTGCAGTGGGTTAAAGCCCTGACCTGTAGTGTCAGCATCCCATATGGGTGCCGGTTTGAGCTCTGGCTGCTCCACTTCTGATCCAGCTCTCTGCGGTGGCCTGGGAAAGCAGTGGAAGATGGCCCAAGTCCTTGGGCCCCTGCGCCCACGTGGGAGACCTGGAAGAAGCTCCTGGCTCCTGGCTTTGGATCAATTGCAGCTCCGGCCATTGCGGCCAACTGGGGAGTGAACCATCAGATGGAAGACCTCTGTCTCTATCTCTGTCTGTAACTCTTTCAAATAAATAAAATAAAATAAAGAAAGATTTTAGTGTTCTATCTTATTACTAAATATTGGTATGATTTTAAAATGTCACAACTTTTTTGCAGCTATATTTACTAATCCAAATATTTAAAATTATTAAAATGACGTGGGAGAAATTTGCATAGGGTTTTAGTATTTACCTGTTGGAAGGGCAGAAAAACTTAATCATGAAGACTTTGCCCTTTAGAAACAAAGAGATAGGGATTAAGTCCCAGCTCTGTCATTTACTAGCTGTGTAATTATGGGTATATCACATAGCTTTATATAGCTTTATATAGCTTTATTTCAGTTTCTTAATTTCAATAACAATAATTGAGAAACATTCCTCAGAACTATCAGATATTTAAATAAAACTCTATACACACATACACATAGTGATAAAATCCAGAGTAAAAAACTTGCAATGTGGTTCTCATCAATGGTAGTTCTAAAAACCCATGCTCTACTTGTTACATGTAATTCACACTATTGGCACATGATGCCATCATGATTCATGATGACATTATGTAAGGGTAATAAATGCAAAACAAGAGTGAAAACGATTATTAAATAACCTTAAAATAAATACCCAGAATATGTACTAAAATACTATTGTTAGAATGAGGAGAATCATGGGGTTATATTTCTTATTCGTGCTTGTCCATATTTTACCATTTTTATTAAAATACCAAATTTTCAATACTTGAGCAAAGCACATGTGCCACTAGAATAATCGTGAGCATCACCTGGCTTGCAAGGTCTGTAGAGTAAACCTGCTGCTCCCTGCCTTCTATCTGGTAGCTGTGGTAGAAGTATTGCTCCTTTCTATGACTGCATGATGGGTTTTTTAAAACAGTAGTCATGATTCATCATCTTCCCTTAGGTGATAACAAAGAAAACAAATGGCTAGGCTCTTTTATAGCAATATAAATACAAACTACCATGTTGGGACTGGTCAGCACTGTTGTATCCTTACTTACTGTCTCTGCTAGCAGGCTCTTTCCTCTGCAACTTGTATGTCACAGATGGCTTCTGAAATTACCTTCCAAACCCAGATAAGTAGCTATCTCCTTGTGAACTTGAAAATAATTGCCCAAGGCCTAAAGATAGGCGGCTAATTTTTGCCTGTTTTATATAGCAGTAATGTGACCTTAAATTCCATTTCAGCTCCTTATCCTAACAAACTTTATTACCTTATTGTCCCATATTTTCTAAGTATAATAGAATACAGTGCCCGAATTTTAACAATTTTCTATCTCTGACAGATACGCATAGTGTTTGCCAGAGAAAATCCTTTTCATACCCTGGGTTAACCTAAATGCAACAAAGGAGCAGACTGAATTCTGCTTGGATCAGGATGCCCATGGAAGGTTTACAAAAGCTGAGGTTACCTATATGTGTGTGGCTTTCTTTTCTCCACACTCCACCAAAAACCTCATTAATCTTGCATTCTTAGTTGCCCTATATTGCTGTGTTGTTGCTCAGAAACTAATCACTTTGATCGGAAACCAAAAAATGGTAAGATTCAGACTTGGCTAGGGGCTTTGCTTGATGAGTTGAATCCAACTCACATACATCAATCCAGGTTTTCCAAAACATTACACTGGCAGTTACAGACACTTGTCCAAAGAAAATTAAAAAGGAATTTTGATTTATTTAACTCTTTTCACTGAGTTGAAAGCTTCACTTTCCTTGGAAGCCTTGTGGGAAATAGATGATATATTACACTGCATGATTCTAATAACCCCGGGTTCTTCTGGCCAAACAACATTTAATCACAATGTAAAACCCATCTATACTTAATATATTAGCAAAATGGCATCTTGTTCTGGCTCATCTACTCTCTCGCTATATGTGACTGATGTGTGAGTGAGTAAAATATGCCCCGAGGCCTATTCATATTATTGTTTGTTTTGTACTTTCCACATCTATGTGGCTGAATGGATAGACTGCCTGGCATCCCTATGTATTTGAGTTTTGTCTACTTTGTTATCTTTTCTCTAACATGCTCCTTTTTTATAAAGAGGAACCTCCCCAAGCTCTTCCTGTAGGTTGATAAACTCTCTCTCTCTCTCTCTCTCTCTCTCTCTCTCTCTCGCACGCGCACACACACACACACACGCACGCATGCATATACTTTGTTTCAGTCCCTTGTTTCTCTCAGAGTACTTACTACAACCTAGACTTTTCTCTTCCTATCCGTCTACTTGCTTGTTTCCTGGCCTTCCCCACTGTTACATATCAGCAAGGGAATGGGGACAGAGGGTGTGCCTTGCTGCCTTCTGGATCTATAGTCAGTCCTCATAGATGAAGAGAACAACACTAACAGATGAATTCTCATCTAATATTAGATGTTTGGTCTCTGGAGTGGGCAGTCCAGCTACTTTCATAATAGCAGTTTGAGGACAAATACAATTTTTCCCACCATTTGTTTTTCATTTCCACTAGAAACGATGGGTGTGTTTCATTGACTTTTTAAATTGTAGTAAACTACATGTGATAAATTTGCCATTGTGAGCATATTAATGGTAAAGCTCAGTAGCATTAACTGCATTCATGGTGTTAATAACCATTGCTGCTGTGTATTTATAAAGACCTCTCCCCTCAAACTGAAACTCCGGCATTATTCAGCAATAACTCTCCAGGTTCCTCCCTCCCCAGCCCCTGAGAACCTCCAATCTATCAACATACCAATTCTGGATATCTTACATCACTGAAATCATGTAACATTCACCTTTTTGAATCCAGCTGATTTCACTTAGTATTATCTTCTCAAAGTTCACTCAGGTTATAGCATGAATCAGACTTCATTTCTTCTTATGACTAAATATGAGTAGATATTTATATTATTTTAATCATATTGCTCTTGTAAATAACACTTTTACAATATTTTATTTATTTATTTGAAAGGCAGAATTACAGACAGAGAAGGAAAGAGAGAGAGAGAGAGAGAGAGAGAAAGAGAGAGATCTTCCATCCACTGGATCACTCCCCAAATGGTCACAATAGCCAGGGCTGGGCCAGACCGGAACCAGGAGCCAGGAGCTTCTTCTGGACCTCCCATGTGGGTTCAGGGGTCCAACTACTTGGGCCATCTTCTGATGCTTTCCTTGGTGCATTAGCAGGAAGCAGAATTGGAAGAAGGGAAGCTAGGACTCAAACCAGCACCCATAAACTTCTGTGCCACAGCGCCAGCCCCAAATAACATTTTAATGCAGACTGATGTACGAGTATCTGATTAGGTTCCTGTTCTCAATGCTTTAGGCTATACACCCACAGGTGGGATTGTTATGTGAGGTGCTGATTCTATGTTAAACTTTTTTTTTAAAGATTTTATTTATTCATTTGAGAGGTAGAGTTACAGGCAGTGAGAGGGAGAAACAGAGACAAAGGTCTTTCTTCCATTAGTTCACTCCCCAAATGGCCACAATAGCTGGAGCTGTGCTGATTTGAAGCCAGGAGCCAGATGCTTGCTCCTGGGATCCCATGTGGGTGCAGGGGCCCAAGCACTTGGACCATCTTCTAATGCTTTCCCAGGCCACAGGAGACAGCTGGATTGGAAGAGGAGCGACCAGGACTAGAACCTGCACCCATATGGGATGCTGGTGCCACAGGCGGAGGATTAACCTACTGTGCCATGGCGCCGGCCCCTCTATGTTCAACTTTTTAAGGAGCCATTGAACTGCTTTCCACAGAAGTTGCATCATTTTGTCCTATAGTGGGGTATAGTTTTGAGTGGCTATTCATAGAACTGAGATTATGAGGAAAGAATGAAAAGGATAAAAGCCTAGGGGCTGGCCCTGTGGCGAGCAAGTAAAGCCGCCACCTGCCGTGCTGGCATCCATATGGGCATCAGTTCGAGCCCCAGCTGCTCCACTTCCAATCCAGCTCTCTGCTATGTCCTGGGAAACAGTAGAAGATGGTCCAAATCCTTGGGCCCCCGCACCCATGTGGGTGATCCGGGAGAAGCTTCTGGCTTTAGATGGGTGCAGCTCCAATCACTGCAGCCAGTTGTAGAGTGAACCAGCAGATGGAAGACCTCTCTCTCTCTCTCTGCCTCTCCTTCTCTCTGTGTGTAACTCTGACTTTCAAATAAATAAATACATCTTTTTTAAAGAAAGACAAAAGCCTATAGCAATTCATCATACATATGTCTTAAATTGTCAAACACAGAACTATCACCACCAATGCCATTTGAATCAGTGGTAGTTATAAGAAAAAAAATGACAAAAAATAAGAGGCCCTTAAGAAATATTTCAAACAGGCATAGTTGAAATATAAATCCAGTTTTAAAATATAGCCATATAAATGGGCTCAATGCTTTAAAAATACAATGCAGATCATATTTTATTTTGGCTTCAAATAAAAATTTTAAAACACAACATAACCTGAAATCTAAGAAATGCTTTAAAATTCCCTGCTTGCTGTCCTTTTTTGGCAACTAGGGAATGGGAGAGTAAACAAAAATTTAAAGTTCTCTCAACTTTAAAGGATTAAAACTTCTATTGGAAGTAGCATATCCAAAACTATCAAGTGATCATATCCTCTCATAGTTGGGAAAAATGTTGCATTATAAATAAGAACATGCTGTTTTTTGTTTCCCTAGTCACTTCTTGATTTCGTCATTTGACTCTGCTGGTTCCAAAGAGATGAAAAAGATGAAAGTTCTACCATATAAAGTCTAAAATCAATAAAAAGGAATTGGTCCTCTGGTGGGCAAAGCTGTACTCCAAGCCCAGGGATGACTGGTGGGATTTTCTGGAGCCTAGAAAGAGAACAGATGCACTTTTAACAAGTCCTTTGCCTACACAGAACTGTTACTGTATAGCTTGTGTGGTATATGTGTCTTTGTCTTTCATTACTCATCGATACTGTGTTCTTTCTGCATTTCCTGTAGAAAAAATGAATAATGAAATAAGCAACATGAAATTAAAACAAATGCAGAAGATTGCAGGACTTTTGCTTTTGTTTTATTCAAAGATGACAGGTTCCTTCACAGTTGCATTAGTCAAAATTGTTCTTTCTGAATGATGGCAGTGTGAGTAGCTCATTCATGTACCACCAGGATTTCTACCTAAGTGGCACTGTATACTCAAAATAGCATTAAGGTTTATTGTTTTTCTTCTATCCTGGCTCTATCCTAATAAGCTATTTGACATTGAATAAAAAAATCAACCCCTATAGGAAATACTTCCTTCCTTGTAAATTGAGAAATTGAATTATATTTTAGGTTTATCCAAATGGTTGTATGAAAGGTTGAAGATTTAGGTGAGGGTTAATAAAACTGGTGAGGCTCTGGACTTACTATCTAGTTTTATTTGCCTTTCACTTTTGGAATCTCTAAAATTTTATTGGGGAGAATTTAATTATCCTATTAGAAGTGGTGGTGAAGGATCTAAATATATTAACTAGTCAGTAACAACAAAATCCTTGTTATCTATGCATGAACTTCTTATTTCCTTAATATACAGCCAGTAAAAAAGACAGCAAATGGTCATTTGTAAGTAATATAAATGGCAGTGAGGAACAATAAGTATTGTTTGATTACAATGCTGTACCTATTGGAAAAGAGAAATACAGGTAGGCCTATATAACTTCCCAAAAGTTTTTTTTTTTTATATCAAGATAGCAGATTTTAAGTATATGTATGCATACACACACATACATGCACACTTGCACACTCTGATATTACTAGAATAACAATAACACTCTTGACAACTTACTTTAATGAAACAAATCCATATTTGTTAACTTCCTAAAAGGCTTTTTTTTCTTTACTTCATGAAAACAACTTTGCAATGGAAAATTAGATGCTCAGGTCCAGTCTTGCTTCCCTATATTCACTACACTGACAAAGACTGACAGGTGTCCTCCATGCATTTGATTTGTTCCTTATTTCTATGTATTGGCATATTTTAGCATCGGGATAATATTTTATGTAAATTGTGTACATCCTAGGATATTACAAAATTAGTGGAAAATGGAATTAAAATTTGTTTATTTTGGTGCAATTTGTTTGAAAATCATGCATAAGTTTTGTATAATATAAGAAGTTTAGAAAGATCATTATTACAAATTAAAACATTAATTATAATAAGTGAAAGTCTATATCTAAAATTTAGTCATTGCAACTACCATTTCTTTACAAGGATAAGCTTATGTGTGCAATCATACACACACCTGTTATATATGTATGGTAACCAGACAGCTCTGGATAATTTGTCCATAATTAATAAATATATGAAGGTACTTCAGAAGTTTCATGGAAAATGTATATAATAAAAACAGTGTGCATGTATTTTAAGTACTTTTGCACCAAAATAAACATTTTTAAGTTTTCCTTTAACTTTTTGAAATACCCTTGTATTTATGTATTATTATTTATAAAAATATATAAATTTATAAATACCCTTGTATTTATTTATTATTATTTATAAAAATCAAATACCTTTGATTTTTATAAAAAATACATTAAATTTACCTGAGTTGGAAGCATTCATATTTGTCAATTTATCCAGCATCCTGCCTAACATTAAATCCTTTGCATAGAATGACAGACTGAGGCTACTTCAGCGTGGACAATTCAGTTACAGGATGCATATTATGTTTTCAAATGGCTAAAGTTTTTAAAAAGAAAAAGAAAAAACAAGAAAACAAAACAAACAAAAAAAGGACTTGCTTAAATGTCTTCCACTGGATGTGGGTCTCAATATCTTAAGACACAGACTAAGATTTGCCTAGTGACCCTTTGTCCACCTGCCAGTCCTTTAGGTCTTTGTTGGAGCCTGACGTCTTCCCAAAGGTGCCAATATGGACGTGAAATGTGGCTTTGAATAGCAACATGCTTCATTCAGTTTTTACTTGTTCCTGACTTGACATTCTTAATCATTTTTGAACAAGATTCTCCCCACTAAGTCATTCTTACTTTGCAGTGGGCCTTGCAAATTATACATTTTCCCTTAAGCCATCTATTTTCAAGCTTAATCATTTCAGTTCCTATGATAACTGTTCACAATGACTTAACATTAAATAGCTTTGTTTACCAATGACTATGTTAGAAGGTAGTGTTCAGAATAGGCACATTGCTCTAGGTGTGGTTGATCAGTGAGGAAATCAGAAGGGTCACTGTGTACTATATTGATCAAATCCTGTGCCTTCCTGCAGCCATCATTTCCAGATCCAACTTCCCTATACTTCTCTACCCTTCTCTTGGCCCAAGACAGCTCAAATATGAAGGGGGCAGCAATTGAGATTTCTTTATGCTTGGTTTCCATTGGATTATAGAAAGCAACAGAAAAGGCAGTGTGAAAGACAGAGTTTGGAATACATCTTTGTACTTTTTCCTGTATTGTGGCTGCACCTCTGGTAGAAGCTGCATCCTAACCTGATGAGAATTCCCACTGATTGGCCCCCTTACACAGATGCATTTCTTATCTGACTCATAAAACTATGTTCTCTTCTTCTGGTCATTACAGGCAGAAATGATTTCCTTTACCTTGATAACACATCAGACTGTAGTCCTTTTGTTCCATTATTTTCATTTGAACCATAGGGGGAAAATTCTTACATTTCCAAGGCTCTAAATAATAAACCACATAGCCCAGTAATGTCATATGTCTATTATGGTAGCCAATAGGGTCTTCAAAAAGTTCACAAACAATATATATTCTGAACAAAACTATGCATAGGTTTCAAATGTTTTTGCACCAAAATAAGTTTATCTTTTAAGATCACTGCTGGTATATTGAGAACTGGTAGAAACCAGGGGCAAAAACACAGAAAATAATTAAGAGGACTCAAGTGAGGGGGCATAGTGGCATGGACCAAAGCAGAGCCGATGGAGTTATGGGGTCAGTTTGGAGGCTCAGCAAACATCCACTGCCCTATTACCCTGTTCCACTTAGTTCCAACGTAGGATCTATACTCTACAAGCTTCTGTTTACTATAATAAACTGAAATTCCAACTCAGACTTAATGAAAAAAATTTGCTCTTTCTTGGAAATACTTCTTAGGTTCTATTTTTTCTTTCTAAAATGTAAAGAAAAGCAGGCATAACAAGCTGCCTAGGTACTATGACAAAATAAAAAAATAAAAGTCAAATGAAAAACCTGCTACCAAACTTTTTAAAAATAAAATTCTTCTAAAATAAAATAAGGAAGTGATCATATTTTTTATTTTTTTTCATTTTTAACTTTTATTTAATGAATATAAATTTCCAAAGTACAGCTTATGGATTGCAATGGCTTCCCCCCACCCATAACTTCCCTCTCACCCACAACCCTCCCCTCTCCCGCTCCCTCCCCCCTTCCATTCACATCAAGATTCATTTTCAATTCTCTTTATATACAGAAGATCAATTTAGCATATATTAAGTAAAGCTTTCAAACAGTTTGCACCCACACAGAAACACAAAGTGAAAAATACTGTTTGAGTACTAGTTATAGCATTAAATCACGATGTATAGCACATTAAGGACAGAGATCCTACATGAGGAGTAAGTGCACAGTGATCATATTTTTTAAAAAATATTTTTCTATGTATTTGAAGGGCATAGTTATAGAGAGAGGGAGAGAAATAGAGGGGGAGGTTTTCCATTTGCTGGTTTGTACTCCAAATGGCTGTAATGGCAGGAGCTGAGAGCAAGAGCTTCTTCAGGGTCTCCCATGTGGATGCAGTGGCCCAAGCACTTGGGTCATCCTTCTCAGGCACATTAGCAGGAAGCTGGATCAGAAGTGGAGCAGCTGGGATTCAAATAGGCACTCATATGAGATGCTGGTGTTGCAAGCAGTAGTTTAACCCGCTATGCCCATAATGCTGGCTCCAGTGATTTTCATATCTTTAATTGGTCTCAATATTCTGTTATGGGTAAGAAAATATTCCAAAATATTAAAGTTTCCTTGAGAGATTTATAATGGCTTTTTTATCAACTTTTACCAAAAAAAAAATGTTAAAATTTTCCAGAAGACAAAATAGTCAACAATTAAATTCAGGGTAGTACGTATGACCACCATCACCTTCTCTTTGTAAATTAAAAAAAAAAAAACAAACAAACAAACTTGATTTCTGATTATATTGAGAACAACAGAGACACAGTAGTAGAGAAGGAGGAGAACAAGGGGGAGGAGGAAGAAACATCAACAGCTATTCTCTGAAGCTTTTCTGGGAATCATAAGGTTGTGGATTTACCAGAAAAAGGCAACCAGTTTTTGTTGTTGAATTTTAAGATCTATTTTAAGTGCAGAAAAGTTTGATCCATCGACCCGTGATTTTGGAGAGAAAAGACTTTCCAGATCATGTTAAAATGAAACAGCAGAGAGTGAAAATGTAATTAATTAAAATGTGGGTGAAGGGGAACAGTTTCTTTTGAAATTTTGGGGAGTATCTATTTCTGTTATTGCTGTTGCAGCTAACCCTGACTAAATCCAATTCTCTTGCAAAACCATTAGATCCTCATCATTATCTAATCAAAAATACATTGTGAATTTATAATGTATCAAGTAATTTGAAATTCCATTCAGTATTTATATATCAGGCTCTTGGTCCTGAATCTTGTCCAATTATTTTATAACCATTTTCCTTAGTGCTTAGAGAATAAACCGACAGTATGCATAGGCTATAAACAGTATTCCTCTAGCTGTTCAAAATACCATCACCTAAATCTTCTAACTTAGGATTCGACAGCAAGAAAGTGGTAATGAACTCAAAGCCCACAGAATTTTGTTTTGTTTTTGTGCAGAAACAATATCATTTAACAAGCAATGGCCTTCTAAGTCTCATAATATTCTTTGAAGGCCAAATAGTATTTCATGTTCTGAAGAATATGACTTAATTTACTTAAGTAAGCAAAGCAGAAAGTACCGCAGGATGGTCAGATCACTTGGAAAGAACACATCCAGCATGAATGTTTGGTTAATGGGATAAATTGGAGGTGTTACGTAAATAACAACTATGTTACTTATTAGCAATTCACTTGGGAGAAGGTCTATGAAATTCTCACAGGTGTTATTGCCTCAGCTAGAAAGAAAACTAAAGAGTTATGAATACTGTGTGGTTAAAATTACATAGTTGTGTATATCCACACAGGCTATGAAAGATAAAATATGCAAAGAATGGGCCGGCGCCGTGGCTCAACAGGCTAATCCTCCGCCTTGCGGTGCTGGCACACTGGGTTCTAGTCCCGGTCGGGGCTCCGGATTCTGTCCCGGTTGCCCCTCTTCCAGGCCAGCCGCGGCGGCCATTGGAGGGTGAACCAACGGCAAAGGAAGACCTTTCTCTCTGTCTCTCTCTCTCACTGTCCACTCTGCCTATCTAAATATATATATATATATATATATATATATATATGCAAAGAATGATGAATTACCCTAATGGTAGTCAGGAAGAATTTAATTAGCTCAGAAACATCATGTTTTAAATAAAAATGATAATGATAACAAGAACTGCTCCCTATACAATGACTGTGATCTCCAAATGTGGTTTCAGTGCCTACAGTTTTAAGCCAGTTATAGGTATTACTGCTTCAGAGATGATGAGCCAGGATCAGAATAATTTTCACTGTTTCATTTTCTTTGCTTTTTCTTAGAAGCAAGATTTGTTCTATGAAGTATAACTTCATTCCCTACTATCACTTTATACTATTCTTGGCTCCATTAGTAGCACGATTTCTGTCCAGGGCATCCTATAATTCTTTCCCAAATTTGACATATCACAAACCTACAACATAGCCAAATACTGCCATAAATTCCAAATCCAAATTTCAAGATAATAGCTGATAATATACAGATAATAGTTGACATTGTCAGAGGTAATATATTACATGGGTTTAAACACTTACTAAAAAAACAAATAAATGTCCGCAGAATATTTTAGTATGTGGTAACCTTCCTATTTTTTCAGCCCATTAAATCTCTTTACAAATGATATAACACATCTGTGGCATCTTGGCACACTCTAGAAGGAGCACATGCCTAACCAAGAATAAGGAATATGAACTCTGGTTGTATAAACACAATGACCAGCTATTATGTGCACATCACTATTACATTGCTATGCACCTTTCTCATCTGATTCTCCTAAACTCTCAACATCTGCACTGTTTTTGCTTCTTAGAGACAAGGTCAGAGAGAGTATTGTCAAAAAAAAAAAAAGACATTATTCAAAATCAAACACCTCAAGTGTCAAAACACAGGCTGGCTCCACAGAATGTTAATTTAATGTCAAATTTCAATACAATTACACTTTCTTTTTTTAAATAAGATTTATTTATTTATTTAAAAAGGCAGAGTTACATAGAAAAAGAGAGCGAAGGATGAGAAAAGATCTTCCATCTGCTGGTACATTCCCTTAGTAGCTGAAGTGGCCAAGGCTGAACCAGTTAAGCCAGGAGCCAGGAGCTTCTTCTGGGTTTCCCACAACATGTAGGGGCCCAAGCACTTGGGCCATCTTCCACTGCTTTTCCAGGTCACTAGCAGATAGGAAGTGGAGCAGCAGGGACTTGAACCAGTGTCTATATGGGATGCCAGTGTTGCAGAAGGTGACTTAACCTGCAGTGTCACAGTGCTTGTGCCTGAAATTAGACTTTCTATTTCTCAGTGTGAGCTGTGGAAAGTAGTGTAAATCCATATCATTTTCCACATTCAAGTCAAAAGCATACATTTTATGGGTGAAATAAGTGCCTGTTATTGCTTCCATAGGATAGTCACAGATACTCAGATTTAAGTTCACATTTATTGGTGTTGTTCCCATCACAAAACTGGATGTTTCAATCCTTTCTGTCTTTATTACTTAGAATACACTCTGGATTTCCTTAAAATTTCCTTTGTTTTTTTAGCAATCCAATTTTGGTTCATCTTGAACTGGGCTTTTTCCAGCTATATCTGTACAAACCTCAACTTCATTTTAGTTCAAAATTTTTCTTTTTGATTGTTTTATATAGTCTTGAATCAATCTTACAGTTCTTTCTTATCACTGCTTCTCAGATCGCACAGAAAATTCCATTTCCACATCCCCTCGAAGAGCACAGAGTAATTTACTCCTTAGGAAGAAAAAATCTAAATCTAAGAGGCAACCTAGGAGCCACCAAAATATATTCCTCAGGAGGGCAGCTCCATGTTCTGCTCACTGTTGACCTTAAGCCAGGAATTACATATATATATATAGATATAGATATAGATACATAGATAGATAGATAGACATATATGCACACATACACATATATATTTGTTCAATTAATGAGGGATATATCCCCATTTATAATATTTAATGATCAAAACTATTTAACATTTAATTAATGGTTAAATATCTGTGGTTACACTCTTGACAGATTTAAACCATTCATGCAAGAATGGTATAACTAATTGCTTTTATATTTCTTGTAGCCTGCTTTCTTTTCAGAAGGCTAAATCCTAATGCATACAATGCTAATTTATTGTCATAATCATGACACTCTGAATAAAGAAAACCCTCTTTATTCTACGGTGGTTTGGATGAACTTAGCTGAATGCTTTAGGATGAAAGGTGTAATAAAAAGAAGGAAGCTTTTCCTTCCCATTGGCTGTTCCCAGCTTTTCTAGTGTTATTTGCATGCAGCCAAATCCTGAAGAATTGAAAACTATAGCCTTGGGAATGTTTATCAGAAAGAAACATTCTATAAGTAAAACTTCTGTATTTGATTGTTCTGTCTCTCTGGGAGAAGGCATCATTATTTTGAATTTGAAATGTGAATGAGAAATGAGAGAGGGCAGGAGAGAGAGGAGTGAGAGCACACAAATAAATTTCAGAGGTGCAAATATTTGTGATTATTTAAAAAGAGTACATCTTAAGTGGACTAAATGGTTTAAGTAGATACATTTCTGCCACAAAAGACAGCATTTTATAACAAATTTGGCATTTGTGAAACCACTGAACATAATTTAAATGGACGAAACTTTGTCTCTTGGCAACCAGAGTCCACATGAATTGGTAGACTCTCTGGAGGAAGATCATGCCTCTCAATATTTATGAGCTACATTATTCACGCCTCCGTCTTCTCTTCAGCTAAAGGCTGTCATTCCTGTAGAAAACACTCCAAAGTTAAGCCACCAATAGGTAGCAAGGATCTTTACTGTTCATTTGCTCATATTCGATTAATTTTAATGAAATAAAAATGACTTTAATTTCTTAAAAACATACTCCAAAGACATTTATAGCGAAGTCTTTCATAAATGCAGATTATGCTGATTGAGTGCACCCCTTCCCCGTTAAAATAGCAGGTAAAGTCCCCTGTGGCATAGCAGGTAAAGCCACTTCTTGCAGTGCTGGCATCCCAAGTGGGCAATGGTCGGAGTCCTGGCTGCTTCCCTTCTGATCCAGCTCCCTGTTAAAGTGCCTTGGAAAGCAGCAGAAGATGGTCCAAGTCCTTTGGCCCCTGCGCCAACATGGCAGACCTAGAAGAGGCTATTGGCTCCTGCCTTCGGATCCGCACAGCTTTTGCCATTGCAGCCATCTGGGGTGTGAACCAAGGGATGTAAGACCTCTCGCTCTCTCTTTTTCTGCCTTTGTTTCTTCCTCTCTGTAAGTTTGCCTTTCAGATAAATAAATAAATCTTTTTTTTAAAATATAAGAAGCTGAATTTCAAGACCAGATTCTAAAAGCGCTTTGTTCCCAGCTTCCCACCTAGTTGGTCTTTAACAAAGAAGAGAACGTGGTGGTTTTGTGGATGTTAGTAGATGAATTCAAGAGTGGACCCTAAAAGGTTTGTGAACCCACTTTAATGTTATGTACAGCATTTCATGTAGACTAGCCTCGGTGTATTTTCCAGGGATAACACATTCTCAAGGAGGCATAGCCAAAACTGATGAGAGGAATGTTGGTGTAGGGAAGAGTGTGTAAGACTAAAATGTAGGAATTCTAGATTTTAATTATAGCAGGGTGTTTGAAAGTTATATAACTGTAGACAAATCACTTTTTCTATGAACCACATTTACTTCATCTGTGATGTATGAATGATAGATTCCACTAATAGGTTCTATACCTGTGGCTGGCAATCAACGATTGGCCCAAGGAATAGTTGTGGGTCAATAGAACATCCACCAGTGCACCAGCTTTCAGCTATAGACTGAAAACATATCACAGGTGGATATTTACTACTAATTTTTTAGGAATGGTGATTTTGCTATGTTTAATGATTGACAAATGTATTTGGAAGTTTATATCCTGATAGTTTTGGGTCATTATGTACTCCTTTTTCTGAATCAATAAAACAACAAAATAGTGAAAAGTATGGGTTGTGCTAAGGTATACTGGGAGGGTTTCTGCAGTTGGCATCTAAGCTACATCCAGCTAAGTATAAAGTTCAAGCATTGAATATTCCACATGTGTGTTTATAATTTTATGTTTTAATGTGAAAATTTCTGTGTTACATACACTAAAATAAATCTAAAAGGTGGATTATTTGCTAACTTGTGTCTTTGTAGATATAGACTGCATTGAAAGAATATTAAGATACTAATATTGCTATTTTCTAGAGGTGTGAATCTATGTGATAGGCACTCAAGAATTTATATGTTACATATTTTGGCTGCTGAATATCAGAAAAACGTAGGTTTAGTTCACTGTTAATCTCTGGCTAAAGAAGTCATTATCAAGTAAACATCAATGACTTCAGTTTCATTATATGAAATTGAGATAACATCTGAATCATGTATGGTAGTTACTAAAAAATTAGCACCTACAGTTCCCCTGTGACAGAATCCTGGCTGTTGCTTATTGGCCAGTCTTCATTACCATGGAAATATGTACTCAATTGAAACTGAAGAATTATCCTTTTAAAATAAAATAATGTGTTAAACTAGTTAATTATTCACATTAATAAATCCAACAGTGAAAGAAGATGCTTTGTAAGGCAAGATTTAAAGAAGACTAAAAACCATATACAATTTCCTTCACATCTCAATTAATTGTTACTAAGCATAAATACATGTATTAAAACAAAATTTAATAAATTGAATTAGTAAATATAATTAACTAATTATTTATTATTATCCTGTGTACATTCAAAGGGAAAAAATCAAATTCTAAAGTCATTATAATTCATCATTAACAGTTTTAAAATTTTAATGGCCTGTTTAAAACTAACAGAAACTGGAAATGTACTTTGGTTTTATTAATGGTCCTTTTCATGACAATAGAATTGTATGGGTATTTTGTGACCCAATAAAATCACAATAAAATCCCATAGATTCTTCGTCATTAAAATTAGTTACAAATAATAACAAATTAAATGAGCTTTTATAATTTGTTATGAAGACATATAGATGTCTTTTAATTAGATACAGATAGTTTGGTCAAGAGGGGTCCCAAAAATAATAAAATAATAAATGACAGCAAATATTTCCTGTTCATCTGGACTGGATAATTATATGGATAAATGATACATGCTTTATTCTTACCCAATTGTGTTATGGTTAAATACAAGTAAGATTTTGGTTTGTTTCATCTTCTAAGTTTCCCTTAAAGTAATGTTAAGTTAGAATGGTATATCAAGAAAAACAAATTAAAATATACACAGTTAAACTAGTTATTTTATGAAGAAGAAGTTATCAAATTTCCAAACTTTTCAGTGTCTATGCTTCAAGGTCTATCCCTAGCAAATAAAATATGCTGTTCACAGAGTGTGTCTCTGTTAATTTAGGCAAAAAGAACTTATGGGACAGATGATAAATAAAAATCTAGTGTGCATTCAAAGCTAAAAGAAAGCAATTTCCATAAGGTGACCATCACATATGACTTCACCTCATAATTCTAACTCCTTGAAGGTAGACACAAAAGTAGACACAAAATCCATTTAAATTATAAGTAAGAGGAAATGGAGGTACATTTTTCTCAAAAAAAAAAAAAAGTGAAGGTTTCTTATTTCATTATTTCTAGATGTGGAAATATAGGCCAATTACGTACATACATGGAGGTCAATTACATTACATAATGGAGGATATTATTCTAATGACAGAATGGGTAAAATTCTATTGTATGTGAGATTGGTGCTCTGGTGTATTAGGTTAAAACTCTGCCTACTGGGGCCAGTGCCATGGCTCACTTGGTTAATCCTCCGCCAGCAGTGCCGACATCTCATATGGACACCGGGTTCTAGTCCTGGTTGCTCCTCTTCCAGTCCAGCTCTCTGCTGTAGCCCAGGAAGGCAGTGGAGGATGGCCCAGGTGCTTGGGCCCCTGCACCTGCATTGGAGACCAGGAGGAAGCACCTGGCTCCTAGCTCCTGGCTCCTGGCTTTGAATTGACATAGCTCCCATTTTGAGGGTGAACCAACGGAAGGAAGACCCTTCTCTCTCTCTCTCTCTCACTCTCTCTCTCTCTCTCTCTCACCAACTCTATAAAAAATAAAAAAAAATAAAAATAAAAAAAAAACCTCTGCCTACAGCATTGACATCCCCTGTGGGCAGCAGTTTGAGTCCCCACTGCTCCACTTCTGATCCAGCTCCCTGCTGATGGCCTGGGAAAGCAGTGAAAGATGACCCAAGTGCTTGGGCCCATGCACCCATATGGGAGATTCCTGGCTTCAGATAGGTGCAGCTCCAGCAACTGCAGCCATTTCAGGAGTGAACCAGTGGGTGGAAGACCTCTCTCTCTCTCTCTTCCTCTCTTTTTCTGTAACTCTGCCCTCTCAAATAAATAAAAAATAAAATTTGTAAAAAAAAAAATAGAAGGAAAAAAATCCTAATACGTGAGATCAAGGAAGCCAAGCACCAGCATTGTTCCAATGACAAGTAGAATGACAGTTCCAATGACAAGTAGAGTGTACAGGTGCAAGAAAGAACCTAGAGGGGCCGGCACTGTGGCGTAGTAGGTAAAGCCGTCGCCTGCAGTGCTGGCTTCCCCTATGGGTGCCAGTTCAAGTCCCGGCTGCTCCACTTCTGATCCAGCTCTCTTCTATGGCCTAGAAAAGCAGTGGAAGAAGGCCCAAGTCCTTGGGCCCCTGCACCCATTTGGGACACCCAGAAGAAGCTCCTGGCTCCTGGTTTGGTATTTCACAGCTCCAGCCACTGTGCACAACCAGGGAGTGAACCAGAGGATGGAAGACCTCTCTGCCTCTCCTTCTCTCTGTGTGTAACTCTGACTTTCAAATAAATAAATAAATTTTTTAAAAAAAGAAGGAACCAAGGGATGGTCTGAAGAGTCAAGCTAGTGGAGTAGCATCAGCAAAGATAGAGATTTCTGAGTTTTCAGCCCCAGTCAGTGCTCTAGAGGAAAGAAAATGTAATTGCTAATGTAGTCGTGGTTTTCCCCTGTAATTGCTCCATATTATTTTTTAAAGATGTATTTGTTTATTTATTCTTTTTTTTTTTTTTTTGACAGGCAGAGCGGACAGTGAGAGAGAGACAGAGAGAAAGGTCTTCCTTTTGCCGCTGGTTCACCCTCCAATGGCCACCGCGGTAGGCGCGCTGCGGCCGGTGCACCGCGCTGTTCCGATGGCAGGAACCATGTGCTTCTCCTGGTCTCCCATGGGGTGCAGGGCCCAAGCACTTGGGCCATCCTCCACTGCACTTCCTGGCCACAGCAGAGAGCTGGCCTGGAAAAGGGGCAACCGGGACAGGATCGGTGCCCCGACCGGGACTAGAACCTGGTGTGCTGGCGCCGCAAGGCAGAGGATTAGCCTAGTGAGCCGAGGTGCCGGCCAGATGTATTTGTTTATTTGAAAGGCAGAGTTAAAGAGAGGGAAGGAAAGAGAGAGAAAGAGAGAGAGAGAGATAGAAAGAGAGAGAGAGAGAGAGAGATATCTTGCATCCACTGGTTCACTCCCCAAATGGCCACAATTGCCAGAGTTGGGCCAGTCTGAAGTCACGAGACAGGAGCTTCTTCCAGGTCTCCCACATGGGTGCAAGGGCCCAAGTACTTGGGCCATAATTTGCTGCTTTCCCAGGTGCATTAGTAGGGAGCTGGATTAGAAGTAGAGCAGCCAGGGCCGGTGCCACGGCTCAATAGGCTAATCCTCCACCTTGCGGCGCCGGAACACCAGGTTCTAGTCCCAGTCGGGGCACCGGATTCTGTCCCAGTTGCCCCTCTTCCAGGCCAGCTCTCTGCTGTGGCCAGGGAGTGCAGTGGAGGATGGCTTGGGCCCTGCACCCCAAGGGAGACCAGGATAAGCACCTGGCTCCTGCCTTTGGATTAGCGCAGTGCTCCCGCCACAGCGCACTGGCCGCGGCGGCCATTGGAGGGTGAACCAACGGTAAAGGAAGACCTTTTTCTCTGTCTCTCTCTCTCTGTCCATTCTGCCTGTCAAAAAAAAAAAAAAAAAGAAGAAGAAGAAGAAGTAGTAGTAGTAGTAGAGCAGCCAGGACTCAAGCCCATATCAGATACTGGCATTTCAGGCAGCAATTTCACCCCTTACACCAGAGCATTAGCCCCTAATTGCTCTATATTATAATCAGCCAATTTTACTGTGCCTGATGCCATACCCCATCTGGGGAATATATGTCCTTATATATTGTTTATATTATTATTTATTATTTGTGTGTGTACAGAAAGTGGGGTGAAATATCCTAAGGGCCTTTTTAAAAATTCACATTTGAACTAAAGTGATGACATTATTTAGATCTTTCTGTGACCAGATGTATAGCACCATACTCTACAGTCCATCTGTTAAGATGTCCTATCATTCAAATCCCACGACTAAGAGATGGTTTGGTAACTCAATGGAATCAGTTTCAAGGCTGACCAGCTTCATAAAAACTGAAACACATAATGCTAGAGTCAGCAAAAATGTAGTGAAAGAAGTCTCATTTTAGTGCTAATGGGTGTAGAAACCAGCAAGGAACAACTGAGTGGCCATTCATGAGTTCATATCAACAACCCTGCAAATTTTTCTACATTTTTATATAATAGAAAAACTATTTTCAAAAAAGTATTAAAATGTTTAATTTGGTAATTATGCTTTCAATAATTTATCCCAAGTAATGGTTTAAGAAGCATAAACTGACTATTAAAAAGCTCATCTTATGTTTGTATAAATAATACAGTAATCGGAAATAAGAAAAACAAAAGGTAATGAGTTATAGCATAATCATATAAAGATGCTATAAACAGCTATTAAAACTTACAATGCATATATACTTGAATTATTTATTCATTTGTTTGAGTGGCTATGAGAGACAGACAGACAGACAACTCCCATCTGCTTGTTCACTCCCCAAATGCCTGCTATGGCAAGGGCAAGGGCCAGGAGCTGGGAACTTGAGACATCAATGATGCTCCCCAGATTGCACAGTCAGCTGGAAACAAGAACAGAGTGGAACTCAAACCAAGATACCCTAAAGTGGGACAGACATCCAAACTGGTGTCTTAATCACTAGGCCAAACAGCTGCCAGATACACACTTTTACTTCAAGACACAGAAGTTGCCAAGTAATGCAAGTAATGCTTGCACATCAAGAGCACTTAATCCAGCTTAGCTATTATTATTATTGTCTGTTAGTGCTAAATGAAATAGAAATATGTAAGTAATAAGCAGGATTTTTACAAAATGGTAACAATCATAGACAGCTGGATAATGGCAGAATATGTAACAATATGTTAAGAATTGTTAAACACAGGACACAGCATTATGATGTTTAAAATAATTTTTTTATTTTACAAATAAGAAGGTAGTTTTTAGATATTTTATGAAATTATTTTTTGGACAGGCAGAGTTAGACATTGAGAGAGAGAGAGAGAGACAGAGAGAAAGATATTCCTTCTGTTGGTTCACCCCCCAAATGGCTGCTACAGCTGGCACACCAATATGAAGCCAGGAGCCAGATGCTTCTCCTGGTCTCCCATGCGGGTGCAGGGCCCAAGGACTTGGGCCATCCTCCACTGCCTTCCTGGGCCATACCAGAGAGCTGGACTGGAAGAGGAGCAACCGGGACAGAATCCAGCACCCCAACCGGGACTAGAACCCTGGGTGCTGGCGCTGCAGGCGGAGGATTAGCCAAGTGAGCAGTGGCGCCGGCCTAGGTTACCTATATTTTTAAACTGAATTGTCTCACTTTAAATTGACACTCTAGACAAAACAGTGTTATGTGGAAGTGTCAATGCTTTGATAACTCATTTGATAAAAAGCCTTTAAGATCTGATGTTGCAGGGCCAGCGCTGTGGCACAGCAGGTTAAAACCCTGGCCTACAGCTCTGCCATCCCATATGGGTGCCAGTTCAAGTCCTGGCTGCTCAACTTTAGAGCTTTAGATCAAGCTCTCTGCTTATGGCCTAGGAAGGCAGCAGAGGATGGCCGAAGTCCTTTGGCCACTGCACCCATATAGGCTACCCGGAAGAAGCTCCTGGCTCCTGGCTGCCAGCTCAGCTTAGCTCTCGCAGTCGAGGCCAGTTGGGGAGGGAACCATGGGGTAGAAGACCTGTGTGTTTGTGTATGTGTGTGTGTGTGTCTCTCTCTCTTTCTGTAACTCTTCTAAATAAATATTTTTAAAAAACTCTGATGTTGCCAAAATGTCAGGTAGGTTTTCATGGAATAACACCTAGACTGTAAATATTTAATTTGTAATTACTTATCTCCTTGCTCTGACCCACATATCTCGATATCAAGTATATGACCTTTTTATAAATCAATTTTATTTAGAAAAACATACTCTATGAAATTTTAAAAAATCACCTCAGAGACAAGCTTTCTAAATGGGCAATTCAGAAAGGTCATTCATAAGTAATTAACATTTAAACTTCACATTACTTTCTAACTTTTAATAAACCTGAAGAATTGGAAGTTTTTCAGAAAACATTTCAGCTTCAAAATTCAAGTGTGGGACAATCATTTTGCTAAGCATATTTTTGATTTGCCAGTGGACACAAAAAGTGTCCTCCTTTTCCAACTAATATCTAACCATGTGTAACTCACTAATAACAAGAATAATAACAACAATGGGTGTCTAAACAACAGCGCACAAGCTGGAATTCTGCTATGTGTGAAATATCTTTATAAGGTATGCTGTGACTTTCCTGTGTTGTTCATTGCTAAATTAAATGTATACATTGGGGAAACCTCAAGTTAGTAGTCTGCTCAACTACTAATACTCTCTTTCTCATATATAAATTTGATGAACAAACTATTGCTTGGACAATATCACTCATTTTTAAAATTTAAATACTTTCAGAAATGTTCTCATTTGTTATACCATGTCGTATATTCCATGTAAACTCACATTTAATGTTCACTGAATTTGAGTCTTAAATCAATGTCACACAGCTACCTAAGTAAACTCTACCTTTTTCCTAGTTTTATCCAGTATTTATTGCTGAGTTAATAATAGAAATCAGGAATCCTATATATTTGAAAATATATTAATTTATCCAGTTGCTTACACATGGGCTGCCTAAACTGCTTCAAGAAGATAGGAACAAAGCTTCTTTTACACTCTAAATCAAAGATCAAATATCTCTCTTTCTTTCAATACATGACTTGCAACATCTGTTACAAATGTCAAACATTTAAATGAATCCCAAAATGAACCATATTTAGATATATTAAAACAAGAATGTACCCTAAGAAATTACCAAAAAGGGAAAGAGCTTATAAGGCTAGGATAATAATATTTGTGTCTACTTTACCAATAATTTATTTTCTTTTAAAAGGGGATTCTCATCATTAAAACCAGGCACTTTAGCATGGCCATAAAATTAAATCAAAACAAAACTAAATTAGAATCAAAAAAGAATTCATTTCACACTACTCTGAAACTTCCTTCTTAGCTATGTTTTACATTTTAATAATGTTAGAATCCACAAAACAATCACTACAGTTTCTTCTCAATTTTATATTAGCCTTTGAATAAGGAAGAGGTTTCAAACCATGCTCTATATTCTTTTATAATAGAATTCATAGTGAAGGCTTGGAATCTGTCAAACTGTCAATCAACTTCAAAGGTAATACAACAAATTTAATAGCTCTTACCCTCTGGATGATAATCTAATAACCAAGTATTGCTGCACACTGCAGTGCCCAAAGCTGAATCTGATTTATTTGCTGTGAGTTTTCTCAGGAAAAAATGGCACATATAACATGTCAATGATGCATTTGCATCCATTGAAGGTTAAATCATACCAGGCCCTAACAAAGAAATAAAGAATGTCAATAATTGAAGTGAAAAGAAATGAAAGGAGTTAAAGTTATCAAGCAGAAAGGAGAGGTAGAATCATGTTGACTGCAAAAGCATATGCAGTACTATACTCTTGCATGTTATAACATGCAGAAGACTGAAACTAGAACCCTTAGGCCTCCCAATATATAAAAATCAACTAAAAATGAATTAAAAATTTAAATATGTGAAATAAAACTAAGCACCTTGTAGCAGAAAGCATAGGAAAGATGCTTCAGAACGTTGCACTGAGCAAAGATAAAACCCCAACAAAGAAAATATGATAAATGGACTTTAAAAACCTCCGAAGTGCAAAGAAGACAATCAACTAAGTAACAAAACAACCCGCACAATGGGAAATAATATTTTTGAACTATACATCTGATAAAGGGTTAATATGCAAGGACTTCAAGCAACTCCAAATACTCAAGAGAGAAAAAAAGACCCACAAATAATCAGATTTTAAAATGGAAAAATGATCTGAACAGACATTTCTCAAAAGGGTATATTTCAAATATCAACAAATATAATAAATAATGCTCAACATCACTAATCATCAGGGCAACACAGATTAAATATACAGTGAGATATCATTTCACTACAGTTGGAATTACTATTCCCAAAAAGACAAAACAGCAGTGCTGGTTTCAATGTGTAGAAAAGTGAACAATTACAAACTGTCAGTGGGAATACAAATTAATACAGCTATTGTGGAGAACAGTATAGCAGTTACTCAAGAAATTAAAAATAGGATTTTCATGTGATCCTAAAAACCCACTACTGGGTATATATCCAAAGAAAGGGAAAACATTAGGTTGAAAAAATATCTGTACTTTCTTATTGATTTCAGCAGTGTTTCCAATAACCAAAATAAAGAATCAATCTATACACACCTGAAGGGATGAAAAAGAAAATGTTGTACACATTGAGGGAGGAATATTATGCAGCCACATAAAAGATGAAATGTCATTTGTGACAACATGGTTGATGAACCTGTAGAGCATTGTACTAAGTGAAATAAGCCAGGCACAGAGAGACAAATACTGCATGATTTCTTGTGATTCCCGTGGATAGAATTCTTTTGTCTTTTATGTTTTTTTATTTTTTTAACTTTTATTTAATAAATATAAATTTCCAAAGTACAACTTTTGGATTACAGTGGCTTTTCCCCCCATAACCTCCCTCCCACCCACAACCATCCCATCCCCTGCTCCCTCTCCTATCCCATTCATATCAAGATTCATTTTCAATTATCTTTATATACAGAAGATCAATTTAGTATATACTAAGTAAAGATATCAACAGTTTGCACCCACATAGAAACACAAAGTGTAAAGTACTGTTTGAGTACTAGTTAAACCATTAATTCACATAGTACAACACATTAAGGACAGAGATCCTACATGGGGAGTAAGTGCACAGTGACTCCTGTTGTTGATTTAATAATTGGCACTCTTGTTTATGGTGTCAGTAATCACCCTAGGCTCTTGTCATGAGTTGCCAAGGCTATGGAAGCCTTTTCAGTTTTCCAACTCCAATCTTATTTACACAAGGTCATAGTCAAAGTGGAAGTTCTCTCCTCCCTTCAGAGAAAGGTACCTCCTTCTTTGATGGCCCATTCTTTCCACTGGGATCTCACTTGCAGAGATCTTTCATTTAGGTCATTTTTTTTTTTTTTTTGCCAGAGTGTCTTGGCTTTCCATGCCTGAAATACTCTAATGGGCTTTTCAGCCAGATCCAAATGCCTTAAGGGCTGATTCTGAGGCCAGAGTGCTGTTTAGGACATCTGCCATTCTATGAGTCTGCTGTGTATGCCGCTTCCCATGTTGGGTCATTCTCTCCTTTTTAATTGTATCAATTAGTATTAGCAGACACTAGTCTTGTTTTTGTGATCCCTTTGATTCTTAATCTATCATTATGATCAGTTATGAACTGAAACTTATTAGTTTGACTAGTGAGATGGCCTTGGTACATGCCACCTTGATGGGATTATATTGGAATCCCCTGACACGTTTCTAACTCTACCCTTTTGGGCAAGTCAGATTGAGCTGTCCCAAATTGTATATCCCCTCCCTCTCTTATTCTACTTTTATATTTAACAGGGATCACTTTTCAGTTAAATTTAAACAGCTAAGAATAATTGTGTGTTAATTAAAAAGTCCAACCAATGGTATTAAGTAGAACAAAAAAAATACTAAAAGGGATAAAGTATTAAGTAACTTGGCCAGTGCTGCAGTTCACTAGGCTAATCCTCCATCTGCGGCACTGGCACCCCGGGTTCTGGTCTTGGTCAGGGCGCCAGATTCTGTCCCGATTGCTCCTCTTCCAGTCTAGCTCTCTGCTGTGGCCTGGGAAGGCAGTGGAGGATGGCCCAAATCCTTGGGCCCTGCACCCACATGGGAGACCAGGAGGAAGCACCTGGCTCCTGGCTTCAGATTGGCGCAGCACGCCAGCCATAGTGGCCATTTAGGGGGTGAACCAATGGAAGGAATAGTTTCTCTCTGTCTCTCTCTCTCTCTCACTGTCCACTCTGGCTGTCAAAAAAAAAAAAAGTATTAAGTAACTGAAAAGTGATTCCCAATGTAAACCAAAGGAAGATTTTGGGAAAATGACAGGGTTAATGGCATCAACTCTCCAGTTAAAAGATACAGACTTGTCAAATGGATTAAAAACAACACCCTTCTATTTGCTGTCTACAAGAAACACATCTCCCTAACAAAGATATATGTAGACTCTTGTGAAAGGATGGAAAAATATTCCATGATAATGAAAAGCAAAAAAGGGCAGATGTAGACATCTTAATATGAGACAAAATAGACTTTAACACAAAAGCTGTTAAAAAGTGACAAAGAAGGACAATTCAACAGGAAGACAGGAGTAAAATAAATTTATACACACCCAATTACACACATCTCTGATCACAACAGATTGAAGTTGGAAATCAACAACTCAAGGATCTCTAGAACATATTCAAACACATGGAGACTGAACAACATACTCCTAAATGAATAGTGGGACACAGAAAGAATCAAAATAGAAATAAAAAATTCCTATAAATGAATGCAGATGACAATACATTGTATCAAAACTTATGGGGTACAACAAAAGTAGTGTTAAGAGGGAAGTTCATAGCAATTAGTGCTTACATCAAGAAACTGAAAAGTCACCAAATAAATAAGTTATAAATGAATCTCAAGGACCTAGAAAAACAACAAACCTAACAGAAAATAAGTAGGAGAAAAGAAATATATAAATTTAGAAAATAAACAAAATTTACAGTAAAATAAAATACAAAAGATCAATGAAATGAAGAGCTAGGTTTTTGAAAAAAATAAAAGAATTGACACACCACTGGTCCAGCTAAGCAAAGAAAGGGAGAAGAGCCAAAATAATCAAATCAGAGATGAAAAAGAAAATACAACAACGGATACCACAGAAATAAAAAAGAATGGTCAGGAATTACTACAAAGTGCTGTATACCATCAAATTGGGAAACCTAGAATAAATAGATAGATTCCTAGACACACACAATCTACCAAAATGAAGTTATGAAGACATAGAAAACCTAAACAAATCAATAACCAAAATGGTGATTAAATCAGTAATGAAGTTGTTCCCAAAAAAGAGAAGCTCAGGACTGCATGCCTCCACTGTTGAATTCTACCAGACCTTTAAAGAAGAATTCCATTATTCTCAAGCTATTTAAAAAAATTGAAAGTGAGGGAATCCTGTGAAACTCTTTCTATGAAGGCTACATTACCTAAATTCCCATGACAGAAAAGGATGCAACAGAAAAAGAGAACTATAGACCAATATCCATCATGACCAAAGATGCAAAAATCCTCAGAAAATATTAGCTAATTGAATCCAACAACACATCAGAAAGATAATTCAACCAGACCAAGTGGGATTTATCCCTGGTATGCAGGGATGGGTCAACTTCCAAAAATCAATATATTAACTAATTGTAGGAAAAAAACATATGATTTTCTTAACAATCAGAGAATGCATTTGATAAAATACAACATCCTTTCATGATGAGAACTTTAAGCAAATTGAGTATAGAAGGAATATTCCTGAACACAAAGAAGGCAATTTATGACAAACCCATGACCAGCATCCTATTGAATGCAAAAAAGTTGGAAGCATTCCCACTAAGATCCAAAACCAAACAATGATGCCCACTCTCAAAATTGCTATTTAAGAGTTCTGGAAGTTTCGTTGTTTCTTACTGCTGTATAGTATTCTATGGAGTACATGTCCCATAATTTCTTTATCCAGTCTACTGTTGATGGGCATTTGGGTTGGTTCCAGGTCTTAGCTATTGTGAATTGAGCTGCAATAAACATTAATGTGCAGATGGCTTTTTTATTTGCCAAATTAATTTCCTTTGGGTAAATTCCAAGGAGTGGGATGGCTGGGTTGTATGGTAGGGTTATGTTCAGGTTTCTGAGGAATCTCCAAACAGACTTCCATAGTGGCTTAACCAGTTTGCATTCCCACCAACAGTGGGTTAGTGTCCCTTTTTCCCCACATCCTCTCCAGCATCTGTTGTTGGTAGATTTCTGAATGTGAGCCATTCTCACCGGGGTGAGATGGAACCTCATTGTGGTTTTGATTTGCATTTCTCTGATTGCTAGTGATCTTGAACATTTTTTCATGTGTCTGTTGGCCATTTGGATTTCCTCTTTCGAAAAATGTCTATTGAGGTCCTTGGCCCATCTCTTAAGTGGGTTGTTTGTTTTGTTGTTGTGGATTTTCTTGATTCCTTTGTAGATTCTGGTTATCAATCCTTTATCTGTAGTATAGTTTGCGAATATTTTTTCCCATTCTGTTGGTTGCCTCTTCACTTTCCTGACTGTTTCTTTTGAAGTACGGAAACTTCTCAATTTGATGCAATCCCAAATGTTAATTTTGGTTTTGACTGCCTGTGCTGTTGGAGTATTTTCCAGGAAGTCTTTGCCTGTGCCTATATCTTGCAGGGTTTCTCCAATGCTCTCTAATAATTTGATGGTTTCGGGTCGTAGATTTAAGTTTTTAATCCATGTTGAGTGAATTTTTGTATAAGGTGATAGGTATGGGTCTTGCTTCAAGCTTCTGCATGTGGAAATCCAATTTTCAGCCAGAGCCATTAGGCAAGAAAAATAAATCAAAGGGATACAAATTGGGAAGGAAGAAGTCAAACTATCCTTATTTACAAATACCATGGTTCTATATATAGAAGACCCAAAAGACACCACTAAGAGGTTGTTGGAACTCATGACAAAGTTGGTAAAGTGGCAGGATATAAAATCAACACACAAAAATCAATAGGTTTTGAATACACGGACAATACCAGAGCTGAGAAAGAACTTCTAAGATCAATCTCATTCACAATAGCTACAAAAAATTAAATATCTTGGAATAAATTTCACCAAGAACATCAAAGATCTCTATAGATGAAAATGATCAAACATTAAAAGGAAGAACTAGAAAAATACATAAAAAATGGAAAATCTTCCATGCTCATGGATTGGAAGAATCAATATCATCAAAATGTACATACTACCAAAAGTAAGTTCCAGATTCAATATGATACCAACCAAAATACCAAGGACTTTATTCTCCTATCTAGAAAAATGATGCTAAAATTCATATAGAAACACAAGAGACCCTGAAGAGCTAAAGTAATCTTATACAACAAAAACAAACCCACTGTGCACTTGCTCCTCATGTGGGATCTCTGTCCTTAATGTGCTGTACATCGTGATTTAATGCTATAACTAGTACTCAAACAGTATGTTTCACTTTGTGTTTCTATGTGGGTGCAAACTGTTGAAATCTTTATACTAAATTGATCTTCTGTATATAAAGAGAATTGAAAATGAATCTTGATGCAAATGGAAGGGGAGAGGGAGCGGGAGAGGGGAGGGTTGCGGGTGGGAGGGAAGTTATGGGGGGGGGGAAGCCATTGTAATCCATAAGCTGTACACTGGAAATTTATATTCATTAAATAAAAGTTAAAAAAAAAAGAAGTATGAAATAAGACCCCCTACCTTACATTTTATACAAAAAACCATTCAAAATTGATCAACTATCTAAATCTATTACCTGATACCATCAAATTACTAGAAAACATTGGGGAAATCCTATAAGACATTGATATAGGTAAAGACTTCTTGCCAAAGGTACCAGAAGCACAGGCAATCAAAGCTAAAATTAATAAACAGGATTACTTCAAATTTAGAATTTCTACACTGCAAAAGAAACTCTCAGCAAAGTGAAGAGGCAACCTACAAAACAGGAGAAAATATTTGCACACTATGCAACTGAAAAAGAATTAATTTCCAGAATCTATAAAGCACCCAAGAAACTCAAAAACAACAAAACAAACAACTCAGCTAAGACATGGACAAAGGACCTGAACAGGTATTTTTCAAGGGAGGACATTCAAATGGCCAACAGTCACATGAGAAATGCTCAGGATCACTAGCCATCAGGGAAATGCAAATCAAAACCACAATGAGGTTTCATTTCACCCTCCCCCCACTAATAGCTCTCATATGGAAATCAACAAATAACAAATTCTGGCAAAGATGTGGGGAAAAAGGTACCCTAATCTCATGTTGTTGGGAATATAAACTGGTGCAATCACTGTGGGAGACATTACGGAGAAACCTCAGAAAGCTCAATATAGACCTATCATAAGACCCAGCCATCCCACTTCTAGGAATTTACCAAAGGAAAATGAAATCAGCATATGAAAGAGTGATCTCTCTCCCTCCAAGTTCATTACAGCTCAATTTACAATATCTAAGATATGGAATCAACACAGATGTCCGTCAACTGAAGACTGAATAAAAAATTATTGTGTGAATACACTATAAAAAATGAAATCTCATCTTTTGCAACAAAATGGATGCAATTGGGAACCATTATACTTAGTGAAATAAGCCAGTCACAAAATGACAAGTACCATATGTTCTCCCTGATATGTGGTAACTAATAGAGTACCTAAAAAGTAGTCTATAGGAGCAAGACTGACACTTCGTAATGTGATGATTTTTAACTGCCTTTGTCTTGACTGTTGAACAATGTTTGTTTGTTTTTCTTTTTTCTTCATACTATCCAGTGAACTCTCTACTTAGTGTAGGGTTAATCTTTTGAGTATAAAATTAATTGAAAATAGATCTTTGTAAAAAATAAGAATGGGAATGGGAGAGGGAGGAGGAAGAAGGGTGAAAGTATGGGCAGTACCGAGGCAGGGTGGGAGAATCATCATGTTCCCAACTGTGTATATATGTAAAGCATGAATTTTGTAATCCTTAAATAAAATTTAAAAAGTGAGATATGTTACTAAAGAAAGAGATGTTCCAATATTATAGGCTATGCTATAATATGCTATTAACAAAGAGAATAAATAAGTGATATCATTAAGAGTGGTGATAAAAAATGCCATCGATATGCCAAGTGACATAAAGAAAAAGATTGTTCATTTGGGTCTAGAATCCCTAAGAAAGAATCGGAGTATTGAGCTTAACTTGAACATTGATGGAACAAGTGGACTTGACCTTCATGCATAAGGAGTTTCTCTTGATTTCTTGAACCAAACATGATGTCATACATGTTAGCATTCATTGGGATTAAAATCAAATAGTAAATGGCATCACTAGCAACATTGTCAGGATAGAACAAAGAAAACATGACAGCAATATGAGGAACCGATAAAGTAACTTTTATCTTTGCTTTTCTTAGGAATTTCCTGTTTCATCATTTATAATGACTCTAAAGGCTGATGGATTGATTTCTCATTTTCTAAACAATGACAATCGGTCATTATTTCTTTCTGATAATGAATTTGTCCATCCCCATTTATCAGTAATAGTATAAAAATGAACCAAACAATCACAGTAACATTTCTCCTAGTTTTCACATTTCTCAGCATTTTATGCAAAAATAAAATCTTAGTAGCTAGAAGAGAAAACAATGTTTCCAAGTGAATTCTAGCTACAAAACCTTGGACCCTTTATGCATTTTTCAAGAGAGCCCTTAAGGAGCTCACAGAGTATATGATTTCTTATTTTACAGAAAAATTTCAAAGCAAATCCAGTGGTCTGTTTTCCCAACTTACTGCATAAAACAACAAGAGGTGGTTGTTAGAATCACACATTGACATCTGTGAGTAAAGACAATGAATATGTAGATAAAAAGGGAAGTGATGAAATAAACTATTAAGTCACACAATCTGTCATTTACTAGAGGGACAAATAGTTGTAATGATTCTATAACTTTAGAAAGCAATATTGAATTAAAACAAAATGTGATTACAAATTTAATGAGCATGGTGACTATTATCAAAAACAATGTATTACACTTGAAAATTGTTAAGAGAATAGATGGTAACTGTGCCAACCACAAAAATATGTTTAAGCATATGAAGTAAAGAATATGTTTATTAGCTTGATTTAATCATTTCACAATGTATCATAGACATACATATAGCAAAGCATCACCACTGTACAATGTAAACATGAATTTATCAATTATACCTCAATAAAGCAGGGGCAAGAAAGTATTCAGAGTATGGAGCCCACTGTCTAAGTTAGTGTTTGCACACTTTACCCATTTGGGCAAGAAAAAACAATGCAATATGTTTTGTGGATTTTTCAAAAATAAATTACTATTATAAATGGTGAAGGAATATTTTTGTAGTTTGTATAGTTGAGGGGCTGTATATCTATACTTAGAAATTTACTAAGGAAACAGAGTCTGACCCTAAGCTACACACACACACACACACACACCCTACAATTAGACATGTATTTGTGTCACACATTTTGCTAAAACTTTTCACATGTTTTTAATTTAATTTATATTGGAATCCTGTGAAATATTTACTATTATTGTTATTCTTAAAGTAGAAATTATTCCTCAGAGAAGTAACTTATCTTAAGTGATACTCAGAAATTGGTAGAATGAAATTCAGTTGTCCTGACTGCCTAGGATTCCCATATTATAACTATCTTTTAAAAAGTTTATTTGGAAGGCAGAGTGACAGAAACAGGGATATGTAGAGATAGAGACAGAGATCTTCCATCCACTGGTTCACACTCTTAATATCTATGACAGCCGGGTTTGGGTCCTGCTGAAGACAGGAGCTCAGAAATACACCTGGGTCTCCCATTTGGGTGGTGAGAACCCAAGCTTTGAACAATGATCTGTTGCCTCCCAGTATATACATTAGCGGGAACCTGAAATCAAAAATGAAGCCAGGACTCAAATCCCGGCTCTCTGATATGGGATGTGGACATCCCAAACATCTTAACTGCAATGTCAAATGTCTACCAAAGTCTCCATCTTCTTATGCTACCTGCATTTTAACAGGGTTCAAGAAAATGTAAGTTTAAAGTCTATTATTACTCAGCATCAAAACTTGGTTACGTATTTATATCTGTGGGTGGGTAATTTAAATAAATATAGACATATTTCCTAAGTTATACTAGGTTTAAATTTGGAAAACAAATCACCTCCATTAGCACTTTCCAGAAGGAGTCTAGACCATATTCTAATTTACCTCCTTAACTATAAGTGTGCACTATGTTTACTGCCCTACTGATATTTGCCTAAAAAGTTCTTGATGGCAGTATATTTTAAATTCTAGATTGTTCATTTTTCATGTTGCTCAATAATATTCCTTTCCCTTTCATATTATATATTTTTAGTTTATGAGTAATTCATCTGTGGATGACTTAAGAATTCTTTTTTATTCTGGCACATCTGAAATATTTCTCTTCTCTTGAGATCACTATAATATATATTCAAATTTCATTTCCCAAATATCACTGCTAAAAAGCCTTAAATGTTTACTCAATTTTGTTTTATTTTTATCCATTAAAACTTTGGTGACAGGAATATGTCATTTAAAATAATACTTTTACAGTACAAAATAATTTTTAAATCAAATAACCAATGTTGCATACCTAATTGCACTGTCATGAATCCCAGACAGGAAGTATCAATACTATCCTATATGGCTCATGGTGACAGCACTAGAAAATAAAAAACCACCAAAATAATTAAACAATAGAAGCTAATAATTCTTCAAAGTTGTAATTCAGGTATGCCTATGCATCTTATTTCCATGTGAGGGCTACAAAGGGAAAAAAACATATTTTCTTTTTTTTTTTTAGCAATTTTCACTTTGTCTTTAACAAATATTTATCATACATTCTCATGTGTTAGGCATTATGTTAAGTCCCTGGGGCCTACCCATTGAGAGATCTGGATGGAGTTCCAGGCCCCTAATTTGGGCCTTGTCTAGCTCAGCTGTTGTGGCCATTTAGGGAGTGAACCAGAGGACAGAAGATCTCTCTGTCTCTCCCTCTCTCTCCATAACTCTGCCTTCCAAAAAATTAAATAAATCTCTAAAAAAAAGGAGCTTCATGTCTCCAATAATAATGTCAAAGGAGGAGAAATATCAATTATCTTGATTTATTTTATATGATTGAAATGTCATACTGTAGTCCATAAGTAGGTACAATTATTGTTCATTTTTTTAAAGTTTATTTATTTGAAAGTCAGGGTTACAGAAAGAGAGAGAGACACAGAGAGAGACAGAGAGGTATATAAATATTTATCTCCTCCATCCACTGGTTTAATCCCCAGATGGCTGCAACAATCAGTGCTGAGCCAGGCTGAAGCCAAGAGCTTCATCCATATCTTCCATATGGGTGGCAAGCCCCAAACACACTTGTACCATGTTCTACTCTTCTTGGGACATTAGCAGGGCACTAGATGGGAAGTAGAGCACCCAGGACACAAACTGGCACCTATATATAATGCATGCAACAAAGGCAGTGGGCTTTACCCACTAACAACAAAGCCAGGCCCAACAATTTTTTTTTTTAAGAATTAGTAGCTTGTTGGTGAAATATAAGTTAGAAGAGTATCCCAAAATGAGTCAAAGTACAAAAATGGGAAGTAGCAGAGTGTGTGAAAGGAACTATGCGCAGGTTGGTGTGGCTATAGTGGAAAGAACCAACTAAGCACCACGAGGAGTGGAGAAGATAGCCATAAAAGGAACCAGAGTGTAGAATTCCTTGTGTATTATGCGTTGTCTTGGTCACATATCATTCACATCTGAAGCTTAATAATTTTACTCAGGCTAGTTTTAAACTTGAAGCTTTAACACAAAATTAAATAAGCCAGTCAGGATGTAGAAGATCCATTTCCATTAGTGCCCAGGTCATAGGTGACCTACTCCAGAAGTCTTTGAAATAAACCAATTGCAATTTTCTTTCTTTGTGTGGTAGCTTCAATTGCAACATTATTTAAAGGGCTCATTGTTTCCTCATCCAAAATTACCCATGTACTGTGACCTCATCTCAATATTTTTTTTGAAGGGGAAGACCTTTAAAAGCATTTTGGATTCCACAAACAATCAAGATAATAGAACTTCATTTGGGTAAAAGGAGACTTTTCAAAAGGAATGGAGATGGAAGAAAAAGTTCCCTAAGAGTTTCCTGAGCTTATTATTTCATAGTTTTAAACTATAGTTTTATAGTTTTAAACTTTAGAACATTTGAAATGGCTTAATTTTTCCCCAGGAACCTTTTATTTAAGGTATACAAATTTCATATATTTCATAAATACAACTTTAGGAACTTAAGGATTCTTCAAAACCTATCCACACTCCCACCTGCACTCCCACCCTTTTTCCTCCTCCCTCTCCTATTCCTAGTCTTATGCTTGACTATGATCTATTTTGAATTAACTTTATACACAAAATATTAATGCTATACTAAGGAAAGAGTTTAACAAATAGTATGAAAAAAACAAAAAACAAAAAACACCTGTTCCTCAACAGTTGAGACAAGGGCTATTCAAAGTCATCACATTTCAAAGTGTTAATTTCACTCCTATAGATTACATTTTAAGTTTTCTACTAGTTACCACAGATCAGGATGAAAATATGATATTTGTCCTTTTGGGACTAGCTTATTTCACCTAGTATAATAATTCCCAGTTGCATTCATTTTGTTGCAAATGTCAGGATTTCATTATTTTATCACTGTGTTGTATTTCATGGTGTACATATCCCATAATTTCTTTATCCAGTCATCAGATGATGGGCATTGGGGTTGATTCCATGTTTTAGCTATTGTAAATTGAGCTGCAATAAACATGGTGATATAATAAATATGCTGATTTCATTTCTCTTGGGTGAATTCCCAGGAGTGGGAAGGCTGGGTCATAGGGTAGGTCTATATTCAGCTTTCTGAGGTTTCTCCATACTGTCTTCCACAGTGACTGCCCAAGTTTATATTCCCACTAATAGGGGATTAGGGCACCCTTTTCCCCACATCTTCGCCAGCATTTGTTCTTTGTTGATTTCCATATGTGAGCCATTATTTGGGGGTGAGGTGAAACTTTATTGCAGTTTTGATTTGCACTTCCCTGATAGCTAGTGAACCTAAGCATTCGTGTGTCTGTTGGCCATTTGTATTTCCTCTTTTGAAAAATGCCTGTTAAAGGCCTTTACACATTTAACAGTGTTGTTTGTTTTGTTGTTTTTGAGTTTTTTGAGCTCTTTACATATTCTGATAATTACTCCTTTATCAGTTACATACTTTGCAACAAATTTCTCCCATTCTTTAGGCTGCCTCTTCACTTGCTGAGTATTTCTTTTGCAGTACAGACATTTCTCTATTTGATGTAATCTTGTTATTAAATTAGGCTTTGATTGCCTGTCCTCCAGGGTCTTTTCCAAGAAGTCTTTCCCTATGCCAAACTTCTGCAGTTTCCCTAATATAGTCTAGTAATTGGATGGTATCAGATCATAGACTTGGGTCTTTGATCCATTTTGAGTAGATTTTTGTATGAAGTATAAGGTAGGGGTCAAACTTCTGCATGTGGAGATCCAGTTTTCCTGGCACAATTTGCTGTGAGGCTGTCCCTGGCTCCAGAGGTTGATTTTTAGCTCCTCTATCAAAGATAAGTTGATTACAGATGCATGGGTTAATTCCTGGAGTGTCTATTCTGTTTCAGTGGTCTATTCATATGTTTTTCTGCCAGTACCAGGCTGTAGTGATTATAACTGCCCTGCAGCTGGTCTTGGAATCTGGTATTGAAATGCCTCTGGCTTTCTTTTTGTTGTATAAGATTATTTTAGTTATTCAGGGTCTCCCTGTGTTTCCATATGAATTTTAGCATCACTTTTCTATTTATGAGAAGAATGTACTTGGTATTTTGATTGGTATCACATTGAACCTATAACTTTCTTTTCGTAGTATGGACATTTTAATGATACTGATTCTTCCAATCCATGAGCATGGAAGATTTTTCTTTTTGTATGTCTTCTTATAATTCTATCATTAACGTTTTGTAATTCTCATCATAGATCTTTGATATCCTTGGTGAAATATATTCCAAAGTATTAAAATTTTTTCTCAGCTATAGCAAATGAGATTGATTTTAGAAGTTCTTTCTCAGCCATGGCATTATCTGTGTATACAAAGGCTATTGATTTTTATGTGTTGATTTTATATCTTGCCACTTCACCAAACTCTGTCATGAGTTCCAATAGTCTCTTAGTGGTGTCTTTTGGGTCTCCTACATATAGAAACATGGCATCTCTAAATAGTGATGGTTTGACTTCCTCCTTCCCAATTTGTGTCCATTTGATTTATTTTTCTTGCCTAATGGCTCTGGCTAAAACTTCTAGGACTCTATTGAATAGCAATTTTGAGAGTGGGCATCATTGATTTTGGATCTTAGTGGGAATACTTCCAACTTTTTTGCATAAAATAGGATGCTGGTCATGGGTTTGTCATAAATTACCTTCTTTTTGTTTAGAAATATTCCTTCTATACCCAATTTGTTTGAAGTTTTCATCATGAAAGGATGTTGTATTTTATCAAATGCTTTTTTGGCATTTATTGAGATAGTCATATTTTTTTGTTCTTCAAATGTTAATGTGATGTATTATACTTATTTTTTTGTGAATGTTGAAACATCCCTGCATACCAAGGATAATCCCACTCAGAACAGGTGAATGATCTTCCTGGTATATTGTTGGATTTGTTTGGCTAGTAGTTTGTTGTGGATTTTTGTATCTATGTTCATTAGGGAAAGGAGGCTAGTTTCCTTTCCCTTTGTATCTTTTTCAGGTTTAAGGTGATGCTGGCTTAATACAAGGAATTTGGGAGGATTCCCTCACTTTCAATTGTTTTGAATAGCTTGAAAAGATTTGGAGTTAGTTCTTTAAATGGTAGAATTCAGTCCATGAAACCATCTGGTCCTTGGCTTTTCTTTGTTGGAGGGTCTTTATTACTGATTTAATTTCTGTCTTTGTTATTGGTCTGTTTAGGTTTTTTATGTGTTCCTGGCTCAATTTAGGTAGACTGTGTGTGTCTAGGAATCTATCCTTTTCTTCTAGGTTTCCCTGTTTGTTGGCATACAGCTCTTTGTAGTAATTTCTGATTTTTTTTCTTATTTCTGTGGCATTTGTTGTTACCTTTCCTTTATCATCTCTAATTTTAATGATTTGGGTCTTCTCCCTCTTTTTTTGGTTAGTTGGGCCAATGATATATTTATTTTTTTAATTTTTTTTCAAAAAACTAGCTCTTTATTTCACTGATCTTTTGTATTGCCTTGTCGGTTTCTATTTTGTTTACTTTTAATCTTGTCTAATTTTAATTATTTCTTTTCTCTGACAATTTTTAGGTTTGGTTTGCTGCTGTTTTTCCAAGCACTTATGATGCATTGATAGTTCATTTATTTGGTGCCTGTCTGATTTCTTGATGTAGGCACTAAATGTTATATACTTTCCTGTTTTTTTTTATCCCATAAGTTTTTTGTATCCCATAAGTTTCGATATGATGTATTGTCATATTCATTCATTTCCAGAAATTTATTGACTCCTTCTGTGACCTACACTGTTCATTCAGGAGCATGTCATTCAGTCTACATGTATTTGCATATGTTCTAGAGATTCTTGAGTTGTTGATTTCCAGCTTCATTTCATTGTGGTCACAGGAGATGCATGGTATGATTATGTTGTTTTCTTTTTAAATTTTCTGAGACTTTTTAAATTTCATGCTTTATGGCCTAGCATATGGTCTATCCTAAAGTTCTATCCACTGGTGAGAAGAATGTGTATTGTATAACTACGGGATAAAAAGTTCTATAGATATCCTTTAGGTCCATTTGGTCTACAGTGGTGATTAACTGTATTGATTCCTTGTTGATTTTCTGTCTGGTTGATCTATCCATTGGTTAAAGTGGGGTATGGAAACCCCCCATTGTTACTGTATGGGAGTCTATGTCTCCCTTTAGATGTATTAACATTTCTTTTAAATAGCCAGGTGCCCTGTAATTAGGTGCATATATGTTTGTTATAGTCATATCTTCCTGTCAAATTGATCCCTTTATCATTACATAGCTCCCTTTGTCTCTTTTAACACTTTTTGTATTAAAGTCCAGTTTGGGCTGGTGCCGCGGCTCAGTAGGCTAATCTGCCTGTAGCACTGGCACACTGGGTTCTAGTCCCGGTGAGGGCGCTGGATTCTGTCCTGGTTGCCCCTCTTCCAGTCCAGCTCTCTGCTGTGGCCCGGGAGTACAGTGGAGGATGGCCCAAGTCCTTGGGCCCTGCACCTGCATGGGAGACCAGGAGAAGCACCTGGCTCCTGGCTTTGGATCAGCGTGATGCGCCGGCCACAGCACACCGGCCACAGCGGCCATTGGAGGGTGAACCAACGGTAAAGGAAGACATTTCTCTCTGTCTCTGTCTCTCTCTCTCACTGTCAACTCTGCCTGTCAAAAAACAAAGGTGTAGTTTGTCCATTATTAGGATGGCTACACCAGCTTGTTTTTGGTCTCTGTTAGCATGGAATATCTTCTTCCATCCTTTCTCTTTCAGTCAGTATATATCTTCATTGGAGAGACATGTTTCTTGTAGGCAGCAAATAGAGGGGTGGGTCTTTTTGTTTGTTTGTTTTTTTACATTCAAAAAGATACAATCTATATCTTTTAACAGGAGAGTTGATGCTATTTATACTCAAGGTGACTAATAATAAGTATCAACCTGGCCCTGCCATTTTTCTATAATATTCATATAGTTTCTTTGGATTTCCTTTGTCTTTTACTGGGAGATTTTCTACTAGCACCTTCTTTCATAGTGATGGCCATGTTTCTGTGTTTTTGTGGTAGCATGTCCTTAACATCCTTTGTAAGGCTGGAAGAGTGGTGACAAATTCTTTCAATTTCTTTTTGTTTTGGAAGGTCTTAATTTCACTTTCATTCGTAAATGAGAGCTTTGCATGGTACAGTATTCTGGATTGATAGTTTTTTTCTTAATATCTGGAATATAACTTGCCATTATCTCCTAGCTTATAGGGTTTCTGATGAGAAGTCAGCTGTGAGTCTAATTGGAGATACTCTGAAAGTAATCTGGCATTTCTCTCATGTACATTTTAGACTCTTCATGTTTTACTGTGGAAAGTTTGAGTACAAAGTGTTGTGGTGAAGATCACTTCTGGTCAAGTCTATTAAGAGTTCTATGTGCTTCCTATACTTGGATGTCCCTTTCTTTCTACAAATTAGTGAAGTTTTCTGTAGTTATTTCACTAAAAAGGCCTTTGAATTCATTCTCTCTTTCCATGTCTTCAGGAACTCATTAGACCCATATGTTGGGTTGTTTGACTGTATATATAAATTTCCAACACTGTCTTCCATTTTTCTAATTTCTTCTCTTTTTTTTATCTGACTAAAATTTCCAGAGATTACCTTCTAATTCAGATACTATTTCTTCTGCCAAGTCTGTTGTTAAGGCTTTCCATTGCACTTTTTATTTGATCTATTAAATTATTCATTTCTTTCTTTCTTTTTTTTTTATTTTTGACAGGCAGAGTGGACAGTAGAGGGAGACAGAGAGAAAGGTCTTCCTTTTTGCCGTTGGTTCACCCTCCAATGGCCGTCGCAGCCGGCGCACTGCAGACAGCGCAACGCGCTGATCCGATGGCAGGAGCCAGGTGCTTATCCTGGTCTCCCATGGGGTGCAGGGCCCAAGAAGTTGGGCCATCATCCACTGCACTCCCTGGCCACAGCAGAGAGCTGGCCTGGAAGAGGGGCAACCGGGACAGGATCGGTGCCCCGACCAGGACTAGAACCCGTTGTGCCGGCGCCGCAAGGCGGAGGATTAGCCTACTGAGCCGCGGCGCCGGCTTAAATTATTCATTTCTAATATTTCATTTTTATTTCTCTTTAAAATCTCTATTTCATGGGAAAAATTAATTCATGTCATGTATGCATTTTTTAATTCACAAATTTTTTTTGCTTCTCATTATTTCTAAGTAATCCTATGATCAATTTTTTTAATTCTGTTTCTGGCATTCTTCGACATCTTCAATTTCACATTCTAGTATTGAACTGTTGTTTTCCTTTGGGGGTGTCATGTTATTTTCCTTATTCTTGTTTTTTGGATTTCTGTGTTTATCTTTAGGCATTTGTGGAGATACATTTTGGGGTTTTTTGCTTTGTTTTTCCCCTGTGATGGCCTTTATCTTTGCACTGTGACTGACTAGAGTATCTGCTCTTTCAGTGAATCCCCAAGGAATGTGCCGGGTTTGGCCCAGGAGCTCTGTTCAGTGTTCCAGGGGGAGGGTAGTATCCAAAGTGACACCCAACTTGGGCATGGTAAATCTCATTTTTTTTTTAACAGTGATCAGCTCTGTTGGCTTAGTCTCACGCTCAGCTCCTTTCCTCCAAGGAGAGCAATGCCCAGGTTTTGGCCCCACGGGGTATAATATTCATCCATGCTGCCACAAGGATCACACAAAGGATCCACACAGTCCTCAGTGTGAGCACTGATCAGGCGACAATGACTCTCACCAGGCAATCAGGTAGCTCAGAATATGTGGAGCCACTCACAGTGACTGTTCAGAGACCTAGCCAAAATCTGTACCCTCCCACACAGGCACAGTGTTTTCACAGTCCAGACCTGCACACAGTCTCCCATGTTCGCAAGTGCCTAGCCTTCTGTCAGTTCTCCCAATCATACTTAGGCATCTTCTCTAGACTGATTGCTGGTAGGGCAGACACAAGCTGGCACAACTGTTACATGTGTCCAAAATAATGAATGACCTCTCTCTGCTAGTTACAAGACACCAGTGTCAGGTGGTTGGGGAGAGAGAATTAAGCACCCCCCCTTTTCCTCTAGGTTGGCAGGTACACTGTCCCCCATTGGGCTCCAAGCCAGACTCATGCCAGGCTCTTCCCACAGCTTTTTGGCCAGTGGCTTGGGCTGCTGCAGTCTGGTCTCACCTCACTCTCCAAAACTAGTGCTGATATTCTTAGCTGCTGCATTCCTGAGTTGTGTACTTTACATCCTCCACATAAATCCACAGTGTCCCTCTAATTTGCATGGAGTTTCCTCTGCAGTTTTCTCACCAATTCTTCCCTGAGATTGTACTTTCTCCACTTTTTTTTTTTTAAGTATCTTTCCCTAGACTAGAACAGAAAGCTCCCTCCCCATTCCATCATCCTGCGAAACCATGTCCTGGGTAGGCTTAATTTTAAAAAATACAATAAAAATTTAAAATTAACCTCTGAAGTTATCAAAATCAGAAACAACTAATCCTATTTCCATGTTAAACCTATCAAATAGTAATGCAGGGAAAATTTAATTCAGGGAACACCTAAATACAACATTTTGACCAAATATTTTCTGAGAAATATATTCTAAGAATAAAAATAACCAGGAAAAATTCTTACCTTTAGTTGAATTTTGTAACAATCTTGGAGGTGTAACTCTGAAACTATTTTGGATATATGATGAGATTGAAAAAAAATGAGTAAATGTGGATTTTTTGATGAAAACTAATATTCACTACAGAAGAAGAGAAATAAAATATCAAATGGAGAAAAATGAGAAACAACTTGTAGGGTTGGATTTTAATTTGAGGTCATCAGTATGAATGTAGTCACATACACACACACCTTGGCTAACTCTATCCCCTGAAAGAACCAAAAGGCAATGAGATAGAAGAGGCAATAAATATCCAGGACTTAGATCCATGTTTCTAAAAAAACATTTTCTACTACAAAGAACAAACACCTCTTGAAGAAATGGCTGACTGAAGTCTAGGGCAGAAAAGTACAAGGTGAGCCCAGAACAATTTGTTGTGCCAGAAAATGAGAAAATGCTCGCAGTGCAATGGGACACAAGGAAAGGACACAGAATCCAGTTTACAGGAGATCCACCAGTAAAGTTGAACACTCTGAGTGCTGCAAAAAGTGATGATGATGATGCAGTAGTACACATTTGATCTTTAAGAAAAAGAGGCTTACCGTCTATTCATGATAAGGAACGAGAAGACAGAAGGTAGAAAAATAGTGGAAAGAAAGGGGAAATGAAGCTTCTTTACAGAAAAAAAGCTAACTCTAAACAGAACGACAATAGCAGCAGTTGATTTAGACAGAATCATTAAGTCATTAGCTGAGATGCTTCTGGGGAACACATTATTCATTACAAATTTTTTTAAAGATTTATTTATTTATTTGAAAATCAGGGTTACACAGATAGAGGAGAGGCAGAGAGAGAGAGAAGTCTTCCATCCAATGGTTCACTCCCCAAATGGCCTCAACGGCCAGAACTGTGCAAATCTGAAGCCAGGAGCTTCCTCCAAGTCTCTCACGCTGGTGCAGGGGCCCAAGGACTTGGAACATCTTGCACTGCTTTCCCAGGCCATAGAGAGCTGGATCAGAAGTGGAGCAGCCGGGTCCAGAACCAGAGCCCATATGGGATACTGGTGCTCCAGGCCAGGGCGTTAACTTACTGTGCCACAGTGCCAGCCCTATTCATTACAATTTTACAAAGTGTAACAATATCTTTACAAGAGCAATATTCTGATGTTCTTAATCTTAGGTCATGTTGCATCATGTGACATCAACAGTGGCTGGGAGACAGCAGATGGTGGCTCAAGTGCTTGGATGCCTGTCACTCACATGGGGAGTTTCAGCCTCCAGACTTAGGCCTGATGCATTGCTGGATGCTGTGGGCTTTTGGGGAGTGAACCAGGAGATGGAAGGTCTCTCTTTCCCTCTCTGCCTCTCTTCCCATATCAAATACATGAAAATAAATATTCAAAATATCATTAAGAAAAAAAAACAAAAGCAAAAATGTTAACTCTTGACTGGATCTTAGTCACAAAAAGAAAAGACAAAAAAAGTTAAACAAATAAAGCTAAGTGATGAAGGACATTGTTTAGTTGTTGTGAGGTCTCTGGAATCTGTATGGACCATTTACTGATGTTGTTTTGAATTAATCTTGCCTTTCTTAGATATAAGGGTTGTGAGTATAACAGGAATATGTTCATTCTTGAAAAACGCATATTGAAGTAGTTATGAGTTCAAAGTCATGACATACACAACTTAGTTGAGGTGGTTTTGCAAAAGGGAATGATTTGGTACAATGTTTTCAAATTTCTAATTTCATGAGAGCTATGAAATGGATATTTTGAATACCTCATCATGTGCATGAAGTTCAAAATTGTTTGCACCAAAATCAACTTTCCTTCTCATTTGATTTTCCATGAACTTTTTGAAATATTCTGTATGAGAGTGTGTATTGCACCATTATTTGAATTTTGTATGGTGACTATTTTTTTCTCAACTAGAAACCAAATAAGTAAGCAGGAAACACTGAACAGCATTAGCCCATCCTAAATCTCAGTTATATGCATCCAATATCTATTTCCTTCTCCTGAGAATGTGAATTACCATAAGGAGTGGACTGGACTGGACCTCCCTCCTACCAACAGTTTCTAGCCCTATGCCTTCCAGTGGTTATCCAAGAATTATATTTTCATAAATTAAATCAGTAAGCTACTAAAAATGCTTTCAGGGGTTTTGCTGCCCTTTTAAGCTTAGCACAGCATATACGATGTTGCATTTGATAATTCGATGACCCAGATTTCTCATTTTCTGTTTCAAATCACAGTGCTGAAATTCAGTAACATAATGCAAGACTAATTAACTTTTGAAATTACTTTAATATTTTGAATTTTACCAATTTTAATAATATTTCAATTGCTTTTATAGTACCTCAAAAATAAGTTTCAACATTGTTGTTTCTGTGGGTCTCTGATATTTTGTTCTAACAAACTACAGAATGCAAGGTAGACATGAAAAGGAAAAAATAAATTAGAGCCATGTATCTATTTGGAAAGCAATGTAAATTACTCTATATTATATGGCATAATTTCTTGAATCCTTGTAACTCCCTAGGAAGTCAAGCGCAAATGGCCCCAAATGAGTGCATCATTCCTTTTATTATTAATACCAGTTATTCCTCTGAGTCTTAGAGAGATTAGCTGCTGCACTCTGGTAAAGCTTCTCATAGGTGTCATTAGTAAGGGCTGAACTCTTTGACCCCTGCTATGTCCTCTCTCATGTTTTAGGCAGCACCTTTCGATATTATGAAGCTTTTAAATTTAATCAAAACTAACTTTTATTTGTGAAAATTACATCCTCCATGTATTTCTCTGAACAATCAGAAATCATCATAAAACACATCTAAGTCTCTTTTCTATACATTAGCTTCAAATTTAGCAGCTATCAGATTATTTCATCAATTTCTACCATTTCCTCTACTTGATAAATAAATAAATGTGACTAATTCTGAGCTCTGGAATTCTGGGTTTGGCTTGGTCTCACTAATTTTCTACTAATTTTCTAAATTTCAGTATATTATTATTACTCATAGATAACATTCCACAACAAATATAAAGTTTATTTTCCTCCGATGAAGATTCACTTTCTTCTGTGATTTCCTTCAGTTAATGACTGGTCTTCCAACTGAGAGAAGCTGATGCACCCTCAGACTTTTCCCTTTCCCTCCCCCTCCCCCACGATGGCAAGTATAGTGGAATCACCAACCAGTGTGAATTTTGGTAATGCTACATTCATGTTTAACATCATTCTTATTTCAGATGTCACATTTTTGGTTCTAATAAACTCAGAATGCAAAGTAGAGGCCCAGCATGGTCCATAGCTCTGGGTTTACATTGTGACTGCCTCTTCCACCAACTGAACATGTGTACTCACTTGTTTGGGGACCCCAGGTTTGCTTCTATTTTTTAACAATTCTTTAGAAATATTATTTGAAAGGCAGAGTGTGTGGTGTGGGGAGAGTGGAGAGATCCTCCACCCATTGGTTCATTCCCCATGTGGCTGCAATGGCTGTGCCTTGTGGCCAACAGTGCATCTGGGTCTCCCACATGATGGCAAGGGCCCAAGTAGTTGGGCCATCTTCCACTGCCTTCCCAGGTACACTAGCAGGAATCTGGCTTGGAAGCTGAGCAGCCATCTGGGACTTGAACTTACACTCTGATATAGGATGCCTGCATTGCAGGTGACATCTTAGCTCATTGCTCCACAAAGCCAGCCCTATTTTTCTCTCCTTAAATAGAATTGACATACCTTACCTTAATAAGTGTTGTGAAAAAGAAGCATGAATAATTAACATCAAATGCTTGGAACTTTAAGTGTTTGGTAGAAAACAGAATATCCTAAAGTTGTGTAACCTACAGCAGGATACATTTGAGTAACCCCTTGAAGAATAAATTTGTTACTGCTACGGGCTCTGCAACCAAGGACATGTCTCAACCTCACAAACCTGTATAGGCAAGGGGTCAGTGAAGAACACAGAGACAGAAAGGCTAAACCTGTACTGGAAAGACAGGGAGAGACAAGATTATAAAGGTTTTTCTATGAAAAACTGAACATTTTGGATGCTGGAAAACTAATAAAAGGTTTGGAAGCAGGAGAGGAACATAATTCAGTTGTCTCTGTGTGTGTGTGTATGTGTGTGTGTGAGTGTGCTTGAATTAAAGTTGAGAAACAGAGCAGTTGTTTAATTATTCCTTTGTTGTGTGTATTAAAGGTGTACCAAATGATGTTTTAATATACATATACATGTGAAATGATTACCAAAGTCAAACAAATTAACATATCTATCATCTGACACAAGTACTTGTGTGTGTGTGTTAAACATACAGTAAAACCTACTCATAGTAAATTTTCAGTTTATAATAAAAAATCACTAACTGTAGTCGTAACCCTTTACATTAGATCCCTGATCCTTTATTATTTTAAGGAATGTAATTGTGTGTGTACTGTTTCTAAATACATTTCTATTCTGACAATTCTTTAAGAGTTTTTTTTTTTTTAATCTAATTGAAAGGCAGAGTTAGAGAAAGAGAAAGAGAGAGAGAGAGAGAGAGAGGGAGAGAGGAGTCAGGAGCTTCCTCTAGGTCTCCCATGTGAGTGCAGGGGCCAAAGCACTTAGGCCATCTACTGCTGCTTTTCCAAGGCTAATAGCAGGGAGCTGGATTAGAAATGGAGTAGGTGGAGCCGGCGCCGCGGCTCACTAGGCTAATCCTCTGCCTTGTGGCGCCGGCACACCGGGTTCTAGTCCCGGTCGGGGCGCCAATCCTGTCCCGGTTGCCCCTCTTCCAGGCCAGCTCTCTGCTGTGGCCAGGGAGTGCAGTGGAAGATGGCCCAAGTGCTTGGGCCCTGGTACCCCATGGGAGACCAGGAGAAGCACCTGGCTCCTGCCATCGGATCGGTGCGGTGCGCCTACCGCGGTGGCCATTGGAGGGTGAACCAACGGCAAAAAGAAGACCTTTCTCTCTGTCTCTCTCTCACTGTCCACTCTGCCTGTCAAAAAAAAAAAAAATGGAGTAGGTGGGACACAAACCAGCACTTATATGGGATGCTGGCCACATAGGTGGCAGTTTAACCTGCTATGCCACAGTGCCCGTCCCTTCTGACAATTATTGTTAGCCAGTTTGACTCAAGTACCAGATAGAAAATGCATTGGATTATGAAGGACTAAAAGCAAAATCTATAAACTAGGAGGTTTCAAATTTATAAATTACAGGTTAACTAAATTAGAAGATAAATTTATGTACAATGGTTTCCTTCAATTCGTTGTGTCATCTATTCTGAATCTGCCCATGGAAACAAAGCAAAACAATATTTTAGAGACAAAATTATGTTATGTGCTTTTGACCTTTTCAAAAATTCTTTTGCTTTTCTTTGGTTAGTTTTTAATTCTTGTCTCCCTACAGCAAAATACATTTGAACCACAGGATTATTGTAGAAAATGAGAACAGAGTGGCATTCACATTACTGAGGGAATGCCAGTCAATGAAACATTATCACCTGGAGCATTCTTAATCTAACTGCTTTATTATTTTTGTGTGTGTGCTTTAATCAGAGTAAGAATGTTTACCTACGGGGAAACTCTGCACAGATAGACTCGCTGAGAAATCCAACAGCTCTATCAGTAAAGAGCACTTTGGTTTTAAAAAATGGATTGACCCACATTGAATTTTTAAAATAAAGATAGAGGAAACTCATGATGTAGCAAATTTTTAAAAGCATAACTAAATGAGAGACTATAACTAGAGTTCCTAAAAAGTAATTCCATTTTACTGTACTACTTGTGAGGCCTCAATGTGACCTAAATAATTAATTTCCCATTTTATTCCACCTCTTGAATTAATATTTTGCTGCTCTTGTATGCTAGTGTTTATAGAAATCCCTATTTTTAGTTTGTTCTTTCTGCTGGGTTAACTCTGGTTACTTTAAACAAATTTGTCAAGAAACAAATTTACTTGCATGTTGGTATGCCCCTCATGGAGATAAATGCAAGCTTCTTTTTATGACAATAAAGTCACGTAACCCTTTACCTCCTGACTCAAAATTGAACTTCTTGTCATTTATCTTTGTGTCTTTGAAGCTGCTAGCCCCATTGGCTATTATCTCCTCTGTACTCTGCCTAGTGAGCTTCTCCTTCCAATAGTTTCTCTGGTTTTAAGTGTTTTCTGACTGCTCACTCAGATCTTGTTGCAGATTTAGATGATTAATAAGTTAATATCATCCATCAATATCGGTGGTGAAAATCTCCTTTTACTGGGGATGGAAGAGGGGGGAAGGTGGTGGTCACAAGGGCCCCTTTCCATTTACCAAACAACCTTGTTCAAGCTAAGAGAAAAGCAGTAAATAAATATCCCACAATGTATAAAACACCTACCTTCTCTCCCCAAACCACCAATAGTAATATAATGTACACGGGTATAAGAGTTCCCCCAGAAAGAACTGTAATATTTAGGGCTAAGCTTGGGAGCCAGGACTGGCTAACTGGACAGCACAGCCACTGGCTTGAATGTGATCAGCAGAAATCTGGATCCCATGGAAGTAACCTCAGGGGTGTCTGGAAAGGTGAAGGAGGATGGTGGCCAAAAAGAGATGTGGGGGAGAAGTAGGGGGTTTGAGACACCCGATTCCATCTCAGCCAGAGCACTCCTACCTTAACAGTTCTATACATTGGCCCTCTGTACAGAAATCTCTTCTCTGTAAAGAAACAGTACAGAAACTGATGTTTTTCTTCTTATTTTTTTTTAATTTTGAGAACTACTTGTATGTACATTCTGACTGTATATATTAATGGTTCACAAACCATTAGGAACTTACTCTCCAATTAGTGAACCAGAAATTAGTATTCAAAACACTCTGAGTCAGGTGCAGGTTTCTTTAATTAAGCTCCCAGTGTGGTTCACAAAAGACAGATGGCTACAGTTCCAGTGCTTTTGTTAAGGATGGCATGCTGATTTCAGTTTACACAAGTCTCCATGCATAGACACACATTTTTACCAATGACACTGAAATGTGAAACCTTAGCAATTCTGTCCTTTTTACACGGTCATGAAATTCATCTGACACAGAGGAAAGCCTTATGTTTCTTGGCTAACATCAGTATAACCTGGCTGGACACAAGTGTCCAAGTGTATAGATCTCAGTAAGTTTTAAGAAGTTTTATAACTCTGAAATACATACAGCAAGTATCTTCTTCATATTCAACAAGACAGTTCTGGTTCTCTATATCCTGTCCAACCAACATGCACATGACATTACTCATTATCATTTTTATGAATATGTTGATTCCCAAAAGAGAAGATAAAATCAAGTTATCATTCTCCTATTTCATGCAAATATCAGATTATAAAAATATAGAGTTATATATGCAAACTATTCAAAAAAGCAGAGTAAAAGGTGAAATAAGATATGGGCTTAAATATTAGAAAAAAACAAAGCAAAGGAAAGTGCAGGTAAATTAATAAGGAAATAAAAATGAAGAGATTGTTTTCAACTGAGGTAACAAAAGAGAAACAAAAAATGTCACTTCCCAATTTTACATATAGAAAGACACTACTGTGTGTTTAAATATAAAATGCAAAACTAATGTGCCTTACTTCATTATTGTATGTACTGATGACTAATATCCTGATACCTGATTTCCTGCTGGTCCCCTGAATCCACACTCACAGCTGTATAAGCAACCTCTGATTACAAAGGAGAGAAATTTATAGTAAAATCACAGTGGCTAAGGCAACAAGCCCCAATTTAAGTTACTGGTGTTGTATACAAAATGAAGACTTTTTTTCACCCATGAGCTCTCATTCCTCCAATTTGGTCACCCTTTCTGCTATGTTTTTTTTTTTACCTGTGTATTCCTATAGTTCTGAATTTTTTCTAACAATCTAATCATCACACTGTAATATAATTGTCAGTTTACTGTGTCATTTCTGTTACCCTAAAACTCTTGTGCAGACAACATTTTGTTCTACTTGATTTCAGTTACATACCAAATGTGTGTCCTAGCTCTTGATATATAGTATATACATAAATAAATACTTGCTAAATGAATAAATTTTTACCATAGAACATATAACCATGGCATTTTTTCCATGTTGAAGAAAAACATCAATGAACTAACCAGATTAAGCATGAGGCAGTATAACCAAGAATTATGAGACAAACATTAGTTATTACCAAATACTAAACATAAAAAATAAGGCTCAGAGGCTGTTATTGTGGTATAGTGGGTAAAGCTGCTGCCTGTGATGCCAGCATCACATTATGAGTGCTGGTTCACATCCCAGTTGCTCTGCTTCCAATCCAGCTTACTGATAATGGCCTGGGAAAAGCAGAAGATGATGTCCCAAGTACTTGGGTCCCTGTCACCCACATGAGAGACCTGGAAGAGGCTCCTGGCTTTGACCTGGCCCAGCCCTGGGTATTGCATACATTTGGGGAATGAACCAGCAGATGAAGATCTCTCTCTCTCTCTCTCTCTCTGTCTATGTGTGTGTGTATGTGTGTGTGTAACTGTTTCAAATAAATGAACAAAACTTTTTAAAAATAATAAAGCACAGACATTTAGTATAAAGAAAGTTAAGGCCATACTTAGCAAACTTTTGAATTATATTATGCATGAATACAGTATCTTCAAAGTACAAAAAGGTATGTCACACATCCCAGCCTTATGTAAGCCATAAAACCACACAAGCCTGCACCCTTCTCTGCTTTCCCTGTCCTTGTCTTGTCTACTACCGTACTGCTCTGAGGGTGCTCTGGTCCCCGAGAAAATAAGGGTCTGCCATGCCCTAACAGACAAGAATTATCTCCTTGGCATCCACAATATCAGCACTGCCTAATTTGGAAATGTGATCTCTGCATCTGTGCTGTTAAATCATATAACTTATGGAAAAAAAAGATACTTTATGGAGAACAAAAAAGGTATGAATTCACAGGCATAAAATTATAAAATTACATAATAGAACATTTTTTGTTGCTAAAGATATTTCGGCCATCATTTGCATATGACCTTTGTTTATTTTTTAAAAGATAGTATTTATTTTACTTGAAAGAGTTACACAGAGCGAGAAGGAGAGGCAAAGAGAGAGAGGTCTTCCATCCGCTGGTTCACTCTCCAGATGGCCTCAACAGTCGGAGCTGTGCCAATCCGAAGTCAGGAGCCAGGAGCTTCTTTTTTTTTTTTTTTTTTTTTTATTGGACAGGCAGAGTTAGACAGTGAGAGAGAGACAGACAGAGAGAAAGGTCTTCCTTTTCCATTGGTTCACACCCCCACCCCCCCAAATGGCTGCTACGGCCGGCACGCTGCGCTGATCCGAAGCCAGGAGCCAGATGCCTCCTGCTGGTCTCCCATGTGGGTGTATGGCTCAAGCACTTGGGCCATCCTCCACTGCCTTCCTGGGCTACAGCAGAGAGCTGGACTGGAAGAGGAGTAACCAGGACAGAACCCGGCGCCCCAACTTGGACTATAACTCGGGGTGCCGTTGCCGCAGGCAGAGGATTAGCCAAGTAAGCCACGGCGCTGGCCATAGCCAGGAGCTTCTTCCTGGTGCAGGGGCCCAAGGACTTAGCCCATATTCTACTGCTTTCCCAGGCCATAGCAGAGAGCTGGATTGGAAGTGGACCAGCTGGGTCTTAAACTGGCACCCATATGGGGTGCCAGCACTTCAGACCAGGGTGTTAACCCACTGCGCCAAAGCACTGGCCCTTGCATATGACCTTTGTAATGTGGCAACCTATCTTGCAAGGTTTCAAAAGTATTTCACCTAAGTATGCATGTCCTCTCACTACATAATGGACTAAAGACTTCTGTAAACACCATTGAAAGAACATGTTGTATTTTATGTTAATTTAGTCTTTTTATTCATAAATAGTGTAGACAAAGTTAATATTCAAGAATAGTTTTCTGCATGCTGTTCACCTTTTGTTATAGTTAGGTTTATATTTGGATCATTTCTCAGTGGTTTTATTCAACGTTCAATCTAAATCTGTAGTTTAACCAAAACGTTGTCCCTTCCCAATTGAAGAGTGAACATAGTACATTGTCAGTCATGTTAGTTATCTTCACATTAAAAGTGCCCAATGGTTCTATTTAAAATGATTATAAGACAAATATAAAAGGAAATCAGTGCACGATTCAAAATTGTGCCATCCATTTTAAGAACCACCAATAGCACAGTAACACCTAACATGTTATAGTGTATTATTATACTGTCTTGAAAAATCTGTACATTTTGTAAACTGTGTATTTTACCTTTGCATAACTAGATATATAATAGAGTACATATAATTATAAAACACACAAAGATCTACACTTCTCTAGTACATAAAAAGTAATTTGTCACATTTCCTTCTCTACATTCAACTTTTCATTTGCTTAGGTGCCAATATTTTTTTCATCAAATTTCTTCATATTTCACATATACTCTCTAATCACACCTTCTTCCATTCTATGTCCCTGATTTACCGTGAACTTTCTTGTTTCTATGTCACTGTGTGGGGTTACCTTACTTCAAAGTGTTCTTGCTGTCTGCCCACCTACTTAATTTTATATTTTTTTGGTACCTAGATCAGAGTCTTCCCACTACAGAGTCTTTTTTTCATCAGTATTTGTCACTCTCGCTTCAGCATTTTTAGCAACCCTGCCCTTGATTTCATGATTTGCACAATAAATATTTGTCTGAAGCACTTGTTATTAGTCTGCACTCTTAAAGCACAATGAAGCAAGGATCATTTGAATCTCTCCAAAACATCTGGCCCATAAAATAGGTTCTTAAATAATACTGGTGGAAAAAAGAGGGTTTTTAAAAACCAATTGTGAGGTTGCATCTATGTTTTACCTGACTTTTGCTTTGCTGACTAGATCATCAGCTTCGCAAAACTGTCAGAAACTCAACCCTCTATTCAAGCATTTTAGACAGTACTTACAAGTGAGAATACGAAAGTGCAAAGATTGGAGTAGCAAGTTGGCACAGGATTTCTTCAACTTGGTAATTGTGTCAAAATAAATAATCACCTAACATTTTATCCTCACTATCTTTGTTTGTAAAAATCTAAAACGTTTAGAATGCAACTTCCTTAAGAAAATCTGTAGTGAGAGAATATATTAAAATCTGAATGACAGGTGATATTTATCATAGTTAACTTATTCTTTTTTAAAAAAAAAAAAAGAGGCAAAGGCAGAGAAGGAGAGAGAGAGAGGTCTTCCATCCCTGATTCACTCTCCTCCAAGTGGCTGCAACAGCCAGAGCTGGGCTGATCTGAACCCGGGAGCCAGGAGTTTTCTTCTGGGTCTCCCACATGAGTACAGGGGTCAAAGCACTTGGGCCATCTTCTACTGCTTTCCCAGGCCATAGCAGAGAGCTGGATCAGAAGTGGAGAAGCCAGGACTCAAACCAGCACCCATATGGGATGTGGCAGCTCTACCCACTATGCCACAGAACTGGCCCTGATAGTTAATTTATTCTAACTATTCTAATTTATTTTTTAAAACAATTGCCATAATTCCATAAGTATTTTAAGGATTTTTTTCATTTATTTGAAATCTGGAGCTTCAGTGAGAAAGGGAGAGGTGAGATATATTCCATCTGCTGGTTCGTTCATAAATGGCCGCAATGACCAGGACTGGACCAGGCAGAAGCCAAGATCCAGGAGCTTCATCCAGGTCTCCCATGTGAGTGCAGGGTGGGGCATCCTCTGCTGCTTTCCCAGGCACATTAGCAGGGAGCTGGAACAAATGTGGAGGAGCCAGAATGGAACTGATGCCCATACAGGATGCTGGTGCTGCAGATGATGGCTTAATCCTCTGTGCCACAGCGCTGACCCCTGATTCCTTAAGTATTTTTTTCATTTAATCAAGAAATATTTAGATCTATTTGTTGGTTTTTTTAATTAAACTTTTATTTAATGAATATAAATTTCCAAAGTACAGCTTATGGGTTACAATGGCTTCCCCCTTCCAAAATTTCCCTCCCACCCACAACCCTCCCCTTTCCCGCTCCCTCTCCCCTTCCAATCACATCATGATTCATTTTCAATTCTCTTTATATACAGAAGATCAGTTTAGTATATATTAGGTAACGATTTCAACAGTTTGCCCCCATATAGTAACACAAAGTGAAAAAAAAATACTGTTGGAGTACTAGTTATAGCATTAAATAAGAGTGTACAGTACATTAAAGACAGAGATCTTACATAATTTTTTAAAAAATTAATTAATTTTCTATGCCATTTCCAATTTAACACCAGGTTTTTCCTTTTTTCATTTCCAATTATCTTTATATACAGAATATCGATTCAGTATATAATTAGTAAAGATCTCATCAGTTTGTACCCACCCAGAAACACAAAGTGTAAAAATACTGTTTCAGTACTAGTTATAGCATCACTGCACATTAGACAACACATTAGGGACAGATCCCACATGGGATGTAAGTACACAGTGACTCCTGTTGCTGACTTAACAATTTGACACTCCTGTTCATGGCGTCAGTAATCTCCCTAGGCTCTAGTCATGAGTTGCCAGGGCTATGGAAGCCTTTAGAGTTCGCTGACTTTGATCTTATTCCGATAGGGTCATAGTCAAAGTGGAAGTTCTCTCCTCCCTTCGGAGAAAGGTACCTCCTTCTTTGATGGCCCCATTCTTTCCACTGGGATCTCACTCCCAGAGATCTTTCATTTAGGTCTTTTTTTTTTTTCTTTTCCATGGTATCTTGGCTTTCCATGCCTACAATACTCTCATGGGCTCTTCAGCCAGATCCAAATGCCTTAAGGGCTGATTCTGAGGCCAGAGTGTTGTTTAGGATGTCTGCCATTCTATGAGTCTGCTGTGTATCCCACTTCCCATGTTGGATCTTTCTCTCCCTTTTTGATGCTATCAGTTAGTATTAGCAGACACTTGTCTTGTTTCTGAGATCCCTTTAACTCTTAGACCTATCAGAGCCATCGAATGTGAACTGAAATTGATCACTTGCACTAGTGCGATGGCATTGGTACATGCCACCTTGATGGGATTGTATTGGAATCCCCTGGCACATTTCTAACTCCATGATTTGCGGCAAGTCTGATTGTGCATGGCCCAAATTGTACATCTCCTCCCTCTCTTTTTCCACTCTTAAATTTAACAGGGATCACCTTTCAGTTAAAATTTAAACACCTAAGAGTAATTGTGTGTTAGTTACAGAGTTCAACCACTAATACTAGAACAACAACAACAAAAACAACAACAAATACTAAAAAGGATAAAGTATTACATTGTACATCTAGAGTCAGGACAAGAGCTGATCAGTTCATTGTTTCTTATAGTGTCCATTTCACTTCAACAGGTTTTCCCTTTGGTGCTCAGTTGTCACCGATCAGGGAAAACAAATGATATTTGTCTCTTTGGGACTGGCTTAATTCACTCAGCATGATGTTTTCCAGATTCCTCCATCTTGTTGCAAATGACTGGGTTTCATTGTTTCTTACTGCTGTATAGTATTCTATGGAGTACATGTCCCATAATTTCTTTATCCAGTCTACTATTGATGGGCATTTGGGTTGGTTCCAGGTCTTAGCTATTGTGAATTGAGCTGCAATAAACATTAATGTGCAGATGGCTTTTTTATTTGCCAAATTAATTTCCTTTGGATAAATTCCAAGGAGTGGGATGGCTGGGTTGTATGGTAGGGTTATGTTCAGGTTTCTGAGGAATCTCCAGACAGACTTCCATAGTGGCTTAACCAGTTTGCATTCCCACCAACAGTGGGTTAGTGTCCCTTTTTCCCCACATCCTCTCTATCATCTGTTGTTGGTAGATTTCTGAATGTGAGCCATTCTAACCTGGGTGAGGTGAAACCTCATTGTGGTTTTGATTTGCATTTCTCTGATTGCTAGTGATCTTGAACATTTTTTCATGTGTCTGTTGGCCATTTGGATTTCTTCTTTCGAAAAATGTCTATTGAGGTCCTTGGCCCATCTCTTAAGTGGGTTGTTTGTTTTGTTGTTGTGGATTTTCTTGATTTCTTTGTAGATTCTGGTTATCAACCCTTTATCTGTAGTATAGTTTGCAAATATTTTTTCCCATTCTGTCGGTTGCCTCTTCACTTTCCTGACGGTTTCTTTTGAAGTACAGAAACTTCTCAATTTGATGCAATCCCAAATGTTAATTTTGTTTTTGACTGCCTGTGCTCCTGGGGTCTTTTCCAAGAAGTCTTTGCCTGTGCCTATATCTTGCAGGGTTTCTCCAATGCTCTCTAATAATTTGATGGTTTCGGGTCGTAGATTTAAGACTTTAATCCATGTTGAGTGAATTTTTGTGTAAGTTGATAGGTATGGGTCTTGCTTCAAGCTTCTGCACGTGGAAATCCAATTTTCCCAGCACCATTTATTGAATAGACTGTCCTTATTCCAGGGATTGGATTTGGATCTTTGGTCAAATATAAGTTGGCTGTAGATGTTTGGATTGATTTCTGGTGTTTCTATTCTGTTCCATTGGTCTATCCATCTGTTTCTGTACCAGTACCATGCTGTTTTGATAACAACTGCCCTGTAGTATGTCCTGAAATCTGGTATTGTGATGCCACCGGCTTTGTTTTTGTTGTACAAGATTGCTTGGAGATGAAGCTACCATCAGAGCAAAGAGTTTGTGTTCCTATTTGAGGTCTTCTATGTCTCCATATGAATTTCAGCATCATTTTTTCCAGATCTGAGAAGAATGTCTTTGGTATCTTGATTGGTATTGCATTGAATGTATAAATTGCTTTTGGGAGAATAGACATTTTGATGATATTGATTCTTCCAATCCATGAGCATGGAAGATTTCTCCATTTTTTGGTATCCTCTTCTATTTCTTTCTGTAAGGTTTTGTAGTTTTCATCGTAGAGATCTTTAACGTCTTTGGTTAAGTTTATTCCAAGGTATTTGATTGTTTTTGTAGCTATTGTGAATGGGATTGATTTTAGAAGTTCTTCCTCAGCTGTGGCATTGTCTGTGTATACAAAGGCTGTTGATTTTTGTGCATTGATTTTATATCCTGCTACTTTGCCAAACTCTTCGATGAGTTCCAGCAGTCTCTTAGTAGAGTTCTTTGGGTCCCCTAAATAAAGAATCATATCATCTGCAAAGAGGGATAGTTTGAGTTCTTCCTTCCCGATTTGTATCCCTTTAATTTCTTTTTCTTGCCTAATAGCTCTGGCCAAAACTTCCAGAACTATATTGAATAGCAGTGGTGAGAGTGGGCATCCCTGTCTGGTACCAGATCTCAGCGGAAATATTTGTTGGTTTTTATCTTAGAGGTGCAGAGAGACAAAGAGTGACAGCAATCTGCCATTTCATTGATTCACTCCCCAAATGACTGCAAGGGCCAGGGTTGAGCTAGGAACTGAGAACACAATCCAGGTCTCCCACATGGATGGCAGGAACCTAACTACTTGAGTTATCACTGCTGTCTTCCCAGGAAGCTGCATTCAATATTTGTACCCAGTAATTGAACTCAGATACTCTAATACGGGGTGTGAGCATCTTAATTTTTCAGCTAAATATCTGTTCCTTCAAGAAATATTTATAAAGCACACATAAAATATTACATTGTCTCCATTCTCAAGAACTCAGTGTTGTAGAAGAGAATTACAGGACAATTAAAAACACTAACTTCTATTTCTTTCACAGTTTGATAAACTAATTATTTGTCTTTATGTAATTCTCTTAGCATCTCTTGAATTTATTTTTCTGCAGAGTCAAAGGCACTAAAATCCACACCTCATTTCAGTTACTATGTAAGTTAAATAAACTAATGTACACAAATACAAAAATTGATCCAATGTTTGCAGCTTAATATATACTCTGTAATTATTGGTAATATTAGTTGAGATTCAAGACTAAAAGGGTTACAGACAAGGTTCTCATTCTGTTCAAGTTAGAGAAGGACTGTCATACGGAGAACTGTTGAAAGAAAGACTTGAAAACTGAAAGGTGACATCACTGAGAAAAACACATATCTCAGATTGAGGTTCACAGGGGAATATATTCAAGAGATCTGAAAACTGCAAAGTAACTAGAACAGAAGGAATAGGTGAAGAGGCAAAGGAATCCAAGAAACATTCGGAAGAAGAGGGTTGTCTGAGTTTCCACTTTGCAAATTAGTATGGCTACAGTTTATAAAGCATACTTTAGAAATAAAAGCATTAAATGAGAAAACAAATTGGAGAGGTTACTTCGATTATTCTAGGTCTAAGATGATAAAACCTTGAACTGTGGCCGGCGCTGCAGCTCAATAGGCTAATCCTCCGCCTATGGCCCCGGCACAATGGGTTCTAGTCCCAGTTGGGGTACCGGATTTTGTCCCGGTTGCTCCTTTTCCAGTCCAGCTCTCTGCTGTGGCCCAGGAGTGCAGTGGAGGATGGCCCAAGTGCTTGGGCCCTGCACCCACATGGGAGACCAGGAGAAGCACCTGGCTCCTGGCTTCTGCGCAGCGCGCTGGCCATAGTGGCCATTTGGGGAGTGAACCAACGGTAAAGGAAGACCTTTCTCTCTGTCTCTCTCTCTCACTGTCCACTCTGCCTGTCAAAAAAAAAAAAAAAAGAGAGAGAGAGAGATTGAACTTAGTTATTATGCTAGAGAGATGGAGATGAGGAAAGGATAAGGAAGGTTAAACTGATGTAATGACTGGTAATGGAGAGGGAGATAACACCACCATAACTCAGACAAAAGTATGTACTGCCAAAGTGCTCTCTTCACCTACTTGCAGTAATGAAATCTACATGCATATACTTGCACCACCAGCTTTTCTTTAATATTTATTTATTTATATGAAATAGTTACAGAGAGAGAGGGAGAGACAGAAAGATAGAACTTCCATCCACTGGTTTACTACCCAGATGGTCACAAAGGCCAGTGCTGGGCCAGGCCAAAGTCAAGAGCCAGGAGTTTCTTCCAGGTCTCCCGCGTGGGTAGCAGAGATCCAAGCACTTAGGCTATCTTCCTCTGCTTTTCCCAGGCCATTAGCAAAGAGCTGGATTGGACATGGAACAGCCAGAAGCAGAACTAGTGCCCATATCACCATTACTAATAGTCAATATCATATTTCACTATTGCTTGAGAATTATATGATTTTAGAAACAGTGGAGAAAATTTACTCCAATAAGAAGAGTGCAATCTTGACTTAATTTCTGCATCTGTTGCCCCATGAAAATTTTTTTTCAAACATTCTGTATACAGAAACCAAAACTCATTCCTGGATGACAAGGATATTAATAGCAAAAGGAACAAAACATTAACTAAGATTGGTCAAAGTAAAATCAAAACATTGTATTGTCCCTATGGGATACAATTCTTTTCAAGCATGAACTAATCATGTAATAATCTTCAGTCTTCTGATACATATCAGAACTCATTCAGAACTTGCTTGTTAATTCACAGGCTGTGGCCTAGTGAAAAGAGTTTGATTTCTGGTCTTGAATATTTTATTGGTTAAGTGAATTTTGATAAGGTTATCTATATTCTCAGTTTATTCATATAGAAATTGAGGATGATAATGCTGACATGCTTGATTGGTTGAGAATACAAAGTAAGCTACATATGAAAAGTATACCTCAGCTGTGTATCAGAGGCTAAGCAGTTTATTTCTCATTTTAATCCCAATATTGAAGGCGACCAAATATTCCAGTTTCCCCCAAAACAGTTTCAGTTTCTTCTCGCTGTTCTAGTCTCCCTATTTAGTATTTCTTTAGGTTTTTCGTTATGTAAGTGAATTATTATTTCTTAATAATTACATTAAATATCAAAGAAACTATTTTAAGGGCTCCTGGGTATACTTAGGAATAAAAACATCTTAAATTTAATGAGATTTTGAGGTTTAGTGAAGAGTCTCCTTCCTTCCTTTTGATGGTGTAATTTATATAATAGGCTTGGTCTTGATTTAAAATTCTTTGTGGTTGTTTTCCTACCATGACTCCCACTTTATCTTTCTTGCAGTTAAGTGTGCACATGACTACCGCAAAAACAAAAACAAAAACAAACAAACAAACAAAAAAACCTTAGTGTATAGCTTCTATCTACCTCCCTGAAAGGAAATTTCTTGCCTTGCACTTCCTTTTATTGCCTTCTGCAGATTCAGATGTGGATGTGGTAATGTCTCCAGGTTCAACAATGGGGAAGGAGGCAGCTTTCCAAGGGAGTTGAAATCAGATGTGCTTCCCTGTGATGTCAGAGCAGAGCCAATCACCTTCCTTGTATCACCTGCCTACCTTTCTCACCTATGTGAGAAAGAATGAAATATCTTTCTTGTTTAGAAAAATAAAGGCAGCAAAAGACCTTGAGATGGTTTTGGTAGATCTCAACTCTGGACTGCCACTACTGTCTATGATCACTAAGGATTTGTGAAATAATACTCAGCTTACAAAATTCTCATTATATCAGCCATTAAATATAAATAACAACAGTTCGAATTTGTTCCACTGACTCTATTCAGATACAATATAACTATCCTTTTTTGAGGTTAGCAGATGGGACAACTGATGATGAAACATTATTTTGATATGAATGATTGGGACAAATAACTTTTTCTGGCCTGGAGTGGTGGTAGAAATGTTGGATCTGATTTGGTACTTGATATACTAGCCAGTCTACTGCATCAGGGAAAAAAGTAGAAAATAAAGTATATGCAAAATATATTGAAGAGTATAATTTAGTCAAGAATGCAAGTGTACAATCTGAATTATTCTACTGCAGTGTTTTGGTATCTACCTGCAATAAATCTATTACTATGTTTATAGCTTAATTATATTATAAGACTTTTTATTTTGTAAGTATACATTTAAGCAGCAATGATCTAAAAAAATAGAGATGCATATATAATTACAAGTTAAATACTGAGATGGGGACAGTATTGTACCACAACAGGTTAAGTCATTGCCCATGACTTCAACATCCCATATTGCTGTGACAGTTGGAGTCCTGACTGCTCCACTTCTGATCCAGCTCCCTTCTAACGCTTTTAGGAAAGCAGCATAAGATGGCCAAGGACTTGGGCCCCTGCCATGCATGTGGGATTCCTGGATGAAATTCCTGGCTCCTGGCATCAATCATGATTAGCCCTGGCTGATAGTGCTATTTGCAGTGTGAATTAGCAGATGGAAGATATCTCTCTTTCTGTTTTGTCCTCTCTCTGTAACTCTGCTTTTCAAATAGTCTTTTAAGAGAGTACTTATCTTCTATTTATATTAAAAGTTCATTTATAGACAAATTTTCTTGCTTTAATCATCTAATATTGGAATCAAGATCATATCACTGACCACTGCTCACTTATCTAAGGAAGTTATCATCTGTATCAAAAGTTAGTCATTAGTGGCTGGCACCGCGGCTCACTTGGCTAATCCTCCGCCTGCGGCGCCAGCACCCCGGATTCTGTCCCAGTTGCTCCTCTTCCAGTCCAGCTCTCTGCTGTGGTCCAGGAAGGCAGTGGAGGATGGCCCAAGTGCTTAGGCCCTGCACCCGCATGGGAGACCAGGAGGAAGTACCTGGCTCCTGGATTCGGATTGGTGCAGCACACTGCCGCAGCATGCCGGCCATGCCAGCCGTAGTGGCCATTTGGGGGGTAAATCAATGGATAGGAAGACCTTTCTCTCTGTCTTTCTCTCTTTCTCACTGTCTAAATATGCCTCTCAAGAAAAAAAGTTAGTCATTAGCTTAACAAAATTGTATCTGAGACAGTAATGCCACCTACATACAGAAGAAAAAGTACATGGCTTTCAATTTAATTCAAATAATTATCTTCTATATGACTTTCCTCTATTTTCTTTTCAGATTGTCTTGTATGGATAAGAGAAATAAAGTGATAGTGCTAAAATATATAACTGCAGTAATTGAATGAGACAGTTTATAGCAGAAGCATTAGTGTTTCTTGTTTTCAGGTTTTTTTTGTTTGTTTGTTTGTTTGTTTGTCTGTTTTTTATCTACTTCATGGAATAAAACTTTGCACTGAAAATGTTTCTTTCCATGGAAGGTGAAATATCTAACAATACTGTGAGTGTGATTATAAGTTCAGTTAAAAAGATAAATACTGAAGGTAAAATTATCTATTTCTTGATGTTAATACAAGCACAAATTTCAATTAGAGCACAGAACCATATACAGACAAAGTTCTTACTGGGTAAAGAAGCAGATGGAGCAGAAATATACTTCAGTTTGGCTTTGGATTGGCTCAGCTCTGGCTATTGCGGCCATTTGGGGAGTGAACCAGTAGATGGAAGACCTTTCTCTCTGATTCTCCCGCTCTCTGGCTATAACTCTCTCTCTCAAATAAATAAATAAAATATTTCAAAACATAAAAGTATAAAGGCAGGGCTGGCACTGTGGTGCAGTGGGTTAAAGCCCTGGCCTGAAGCGTTGGCATCCTGTATGGGCGCCAGTTAGAGTCCCGGCTGCTCCTCTTCTGATCCAGCTCTCTGCTGTGGCCTGGGAAAGCAGTAGAAGATGACCCAAGTCCTTGGGCCCCTGCACCCACGTGGGAGACCAGGAAGTGGCACCTGGCTCCTAGCTTCGGATCGGCGCAGTTCTGGCTGTTGCAGCCAATTGGGGAGTGAACAAGCAGATGGAAGACCTATCTCTATAATTATTTCAAATAAATAAAATAAGTCTTTAAAAAAAGTATAATGGCTATATTTTAAAATTTTTAATAGAATTACAAATAATGATAATGATTTATAAAAGTAAGTATTGAAAAACATTCCACAAAACCAAAAAGTACAGATTAGAGAGAAATTCAAATTGCACATAGCATCCTAGTTTTTATATTTTATTAATTGTATATTGTCAAATTGTAAAATGAATTTTATTAAGAACTACTTGTTTCAATTTTGGAACTTTCTGTATTACACCATGAAAGATTGAAATTAAGAAGACACAAAAGTTTTAGGCTTCTAAAACTACTAAAATAGTTAAAAGGATCATAGTAATAAATATTTTGATGCATTTTAGCTTGTAAAGGTATTTGACAAATAAATTTTTCTGAAGAGAAAGAATAAAAAAGACTGATCCTGTAAGACAATTTGGGCTTCTATATTCACATTTCAAAATAAAATATAAGAGACCTCATCCTTCATTTAGTTGTATTCATTCTGACATCTACCAGGTATATCATTATTTGCAAAAAAGTATTTTCACAGAAAACTTATTATGCCACAAAAATGACTTCTAAACTTCCTAATCACAGTTCTTTTCAGTTCTAAAAATTATTGAATACACCAAGGGAATTGTTTGTGGGAGTAATATCTACTGATATGTCTATTAAAAATAAATCCAGAAAAATGTAATTTATTATTAATTTATTTCAAATAATAACCTATTGCATATTAATACAAATAGTTTTATTTAAAAGATTGTATATTTACACAAAAATAGTTAGATGAATGGTATACATTTCTAAATTTAAATATTTTTGTAAGGTAGCTGACTTAATATAAGATACTTGAATTCTTATCTCTGCTTCTGTCTTCAATCTGTTGTGGTAGGTCATGTCAGAAAGGCCATGGAAAATTCCACCAAATGTTCATGAGAGAAAGAAAGAATGAAAAGGTATTTGACATTTTGGTAGGATAAGAAAATGGTTTGATTTTATGGATTCTGCTAAAGGCTCTGAGTCCCTCAGTGGTCTTTATATCCCATTTTGCTCATTGTTGTTCTTCAGGGAAAGTCAGAGTATAAACAATTTTAAGGTGACTAGAAATTGTACAGAATGAATAAAAATTGTGACATCATATTGAAATAAATACATATATTCAGAAAATTACTAGTAATTATTAAAGACAGATGTCTAAGAAATTAATACAATGATGCCAATTTTTACCAATAATACTATTCAGGTTATATAATTTTACTGTTTATATTTTCCATAATAGATACCCAACTAGCTTTATTGCACCCAAATATATTATTTTTTAAAGTTTAATTTTCATATGCATTTGAAAATTTAAAATAAGTAAACGCAATTCAACAAGTATGCATTAATAAATATATACTATTTTGAGAATGAATCAGGAGACTACAACCCTCCCTCACATACACAGGCACATACACAGTTTCACTTCTTATTTGGGAAAATGTAGGTATTGACCTTGGTAGAGACAGCCAGAGACACAGAGCTCTTGAATAGAATCACTGCCTAGCCAAGAAAGAAATGTGATAAGAGGTCAGTGTACTCTGACTAATCATAGTACTTTTGGCTATATTTAGATGATATTTAATGGAATAAATTCTAAAGACAAACAAAGTCCTCTTAACGGGAAGTCTTTGATACAGATATATGAAACAAAGACTTTCGTTTTCCGTAAACATTTTAATTAAATTTAAAAGTGGGGTTCAGTGGAGGCCTCAATGATAAGATGATAGGTGAGTAGGCATCTAGATGAGGGGAAGGATTGGCCACGTTGGCATAGAATAATACTGTTCTAGGTGGGGGGAACTGCTTTTTCAGTGGACCTGAGGCAGACTGGTGCTGGAAGGATTGGAAGAAAAACAAGATCACTTGCATAAAGTAAGATGGGTGAATAGGGGAGTAGAAGACATGCAGTTAGACAGCTAGCAGGCATCAAACCATGTGAGTCAATTTACAGTTAAAAAGAATAAACTTGGAAACTACTGGAAAGTTGTAAACAGAAAAGGGATATTATCCAATAATCAATATATATAATACATATTAAAGTTAGTATGTGTCAGGTATCCACTTTTACTTTTATATATTCATTGTATTTATTTTTGAGAGAGGGAATGGAAAAGGAGAGAGGGAGAGAGGGACAGAGGGACAGAGGGAGAGAGGGGGAGGGAAGGGGGGGAGGGAGGGAGGGAGAGAGAAAAAATCGTATTTGCTGGTTCTCCCCCCAAATGCTGCAAGAGCTGGGGCTGTGAGAGGCTGCACCCAGAATTCAGGGACACAGTCTAGTTCTTCCATGTGGGTTTCAGGTCAGGGACCCAACTACTTGAAATACCACTTGATACCTCCCAGGACAGAAGATGGGTCAGAAGCAGAGCCAGGACTGGAATCCAGGAACTCCTATGCCAAATGTCTAGCCATCAAACCCAGTTCCCAATATGTTATATATGCTTTTATCATTCTCATAAAGCTCTATGAAGTAGGGATATTGAGGGTATTATTGAGCATTAAAGGGACTTTGAGATGTTATTAAGAATGATGTTCTAACTTTCACTTTGACTATGGCCTTGTCTAAATAAGATCGGGGTTGGTGAACTCAAGAGGCTTCCATAGCCTTGGCAGCTCATGACAAGAGCCTCGGGTGATTACTAACATCATAAATAAGAGTGTCAATTGTTAAATCAACAACAGGAGTCACTTACTTCCCATGTAGGATCTCTGTCCTTAATGTGTTGTACTATGTGAATTAATGATATAACTAGCACTCAAACAGTACTTTATACTTTGTATTTCTGTGTGGGTGCAATCTGTTGAAATCTTTATTTGGTATATACTAAATCGATCTTCTGAATAAAGATAATTGAAAATGAATCTTGATGTGAATGGGATGGGAGAGGGAGAGGGAGATGGGATGGTTGCGGGTGGGAGGGAGGTTATGGGGGGGGGGGGAGCCGCTATAATCCAGAAGTTGTACTTTGGAAATTTATATTTATTAAATAAAACTGAAAAAAGAGAATTATGTTCTAAACCACCTTTAGAAAAGATAAATGTTTTCTGGGAAGGAACCTTCACAGCTGACTAAAGTTGATTGCTGACTACTGCTTCATGCAATTTTTTTTTTTAAGATTTATGTATTTATTTGAAAGGCAGAGTTACACACAGAGAGAAGGAGAGGCAGAGAGAGAGAGAGAGGTCTTCCATCCACTGGCTCATTCTCCAACTGGCCGCAACGGCAGGAGCTGCGCCGATCTGAAGCCAGGAGCCAGGAGCTTCCTCCAGGTCTCCCATGCAGGTGCAGGTGCCCAAGAACTTGGGCCATATTCTACTGCTTTCCCAGGCCATAGCATATAGCTGGATCAAAAGTGGAACAGCTGGGACTTGAACTGGTGCCCATATGGGATGCCAGCACTGAAGGAGGTGACTTTACCTGTCACACCACAGAGCTGGCCCCAAAGCACCAGTTTTAATATCCAGTTTAAAAGTTTCACACTGGATGTGTTGTTGAGAAAATGCACAGCAGGACAAGTGTGAAAGCAGTAAAATGATATGGGAAACATAATATTCCAAAATGTTGGTAAACTTGGGAAAATGTAAGACATGGATTTACATTTGGATACATTTACAGTGGATTCCCCACCATAGCAGGTGATCTCATAGAGTTAATTGTGCTTTGTAACAGTTGGAAGAAACAGTGGAATGACAGCAAAGATCTGAAACCAAATGATCTTATTGTATTGCAGTGAGTATAAACTGTAAGACAAAAATGGATTCAGACGAAATTACTCATTATTTCTGATTCCATTACTGTATGAAAAATATCTGAGATAATACAGGGCAATTAAGCTAACAGATACCAACATTTCCATGATACTGATAAGGAAGTAAATTCAGATAAAGGCACACATACTAAAGAGCATATGGCAAGTAACTTGGTAGCTTGGATTTGGATCTAATCACGTTAGACGTTGGGACCTAAAATGCTTATTAAACTGTATCACTGGCCCTTTGACTCATAATTGCTAGGGGGCTTCTGGGTGAGAAATTCTTCAAGAATAGCCCATATAAATAAGTCAAATCAAGTCAGGTTAATCTAGGAGACCTGATTAGAATCATGTGGGGCAAAAGGAGACTAGTGAGAGTCCGTTACATTCATGAGCTCACTGTTTCAGAATATTGTTCTTTGAATCTGGATAGATGGTCAAACAAATGGGTGCAATGTACAAGCTCCTGAACTGTTCCCAGTGATTTACTTTTTGTCACATTAACTCAGCCAACTTGTCCTTAGAGAAATGTTGCAGAGTATTTTTTTTTCATGTTTTAAGAATACTGGCAAATCCAAATAGACACAGCAGCCAAGAACTGAGGCTGCCATTTGTAACTGTGCCAGAGTCAAAGTCACTGTCTGTCCTTGGACCATTCATACAACTTCATTTCTCTCACAGATAAATGGAACTCTTGCTACTTATTTGTTGTTCCTTTGAGATCCTTCAGATAATTTGCAATTTAATGAGAATTATGGGCAAGATGTTATCACCTCCTCTCTGCTAATTTAATCCTCCTCCTCTTTACTTCTCAAACGCCAACATAACATTCCAAGACGTACTTGACTATTCATTATCTTTCCCTTTTTTCAGTTCCCCACAAATTTGTCACCTGGCACTGAATATTCCCTTCATTATAATAGTGAGAATTCCTTTAAGGATCTGACTTGTGTTGTCCAATGTAACTGAGAGATCCTAGAAGGCAGAGCCAAGATTCCATACATATTTGCATGTGCATCCAGAGATCAGTGAAATGCTGTGCAGGAAACAGGGCTTGGCTTAGTACTTGGTGACGATAATGATGATTGTAATAGCAACTACTGTTTATGCAGCATATGCTTTGTGCAAGTCACATTATATAATGGCTTATTTTATCCCCAGGAAAACATGCAAGACATTTATTATGATACAAATTTAGAATCTCAGGAAACTAAGATGTATAGAACTTAAGTAATTCATGAAAATCACAGATTCAATGATGAGGTATGATAAAATGCTGAATATTCTATCTCCTATATCAATGCAATATAGCAGACTCTCAATTCAGGTATATATGTATACAGGGTCCATTCATAATGCACTCCCAACATACTTATGCATCCACTCATCCAACAATTTAATGATTCATCTATTAACCCATGTTTTCTACAATTATTCACTCTTCTGTCCATACACGTATCCATTCATGCATTCATGTGTACATTCTTCAATTCTCCCATCTGCTCACTCTGTTGTTACTCATCCATCTATTCAGCTAACCATTTATACAAACACTAGATAATCCAATCTTTCACCATTTTTATCCATCCAATATTCTATAATTCATCAATTCTTTTCCCTACCTATCTATACACAGAAACCTATCCATTTATCTATCAATTTACCCAGTCACCCCCTTCATTTGTTAATCCAATCAATCCTAATCCATCCACCCATTCATTCTCTCACTTAATCATCCATTTATTGAAGATATATTCATTTCACACCATTATTAAGTCTTACAATTGTAACAGATCCTTGCTAGACACATGGAATATCAAAAAGAGTAAGACATATGTGGCAAAGAAGAAAATAGCTTTGTTGTGTGAAAGTTGGATGATGATATAATGTCCAAAAGAAATAGATGAGTTGACAATTTGGAAAATAAATAGTCATTTCAGACAAGAGAAACAGCAAAACATATACAAATTTACATTAAATAATTTGGTATATATGGGCCACATAATTTCAGTCAATAAAAGTGTTGATTAATAATGAGGTAAATAGTTACCCAGAGTCAAGGTTACAATTGTCCATCTGCCCTAACTATATAGTTAGGCATTCCCGGTAAATACAGTTTGATTTCAGAATTGAACTTAAGTGATGACTACAACATCCAGGTTTCAAAAGGAAAGGTCATAATATTCTGTTTGTCTTCCTTCTGGCCAGAATGCCTTCATGGTCATCTTGGAACAAACAGAGGTAAGCACTCTGCTAGATATGGTAGAATAACGCAGTATAAAGTCCTAGATCCTTGACCACTCTGTGCTGCTGAACACCTTCCAGTTTTGGATTTTAGTTTTTATCTTGTTAAAAACCAATACTATTTACTATTTATAATGGCTTTATGATACCTATACCTTTATTCTATACACTCAGACTTTGCTATTTTGAAATGTAGGGTTTCACTGACAGAATATAAAATATGTTCTTTGTCTTTGAGGTAGTGATGGATGCTCAGAGACACAGACATTACATCTTGGAGAATTTACAACTCACACTATCTTGTGGAAAATATTTGATAAAGCTTGGCTCAAGACTTGGAAAGCAAATGCTTTCCAAAGAGTACTATAATCAAGAGGAGATGATTGGAAATTTTCAGAATATTGGTATGCGTAGAGTTCTTTCACCTTTCAGTAAAGGTCCAGAAAAGCTGGATGATGTTGAGCAGGAGCTAAACAGTTTACACAGATTGAAGATGACACAAATCTGCTAAGGCCACACTCTCTCCATGCAGTTTATAATCCAAGTTGACCAGAAATCTGGTAATGTGGTTTTATGGATTGGAATGATGAATGGATTTTCTGCCTTAGATTGAAGAAATAATGTTAGACAGCTCTGGGGGAAAAAAAAAAAAAAAACCACTTTAAATAGAGAAAAGAAAATGGTGCTCCTGCAGTTTGGGTATTGTTTGGATTGTCCCTCAAATATTCCTATGTTGAAATTTCATCCATGGCACAAAACTTAGCAAAAGTGGAAACATAACTGGAATATGGTGCTTAGACATGCGGCCTTTGGGAAGTGACTAGAATCAGATAAGTTCATCAGGGTGGAGACTCATGATTGAGTACTGCTGATTTTATATGAAAATGGAGAGAGATGAGAAGATATGCACACGTGTGTACTCCTTGTAACTTGCCCTGTGCTGTCCTGGCAAAAAGAAGGCCATCACCAAATGTAGGCCCATGAGCCTTCAGAACTCTGAATTAAGCACGTCCTTTTTATGAAGTCACACAGTCTTAGGTATTCTGCTATTACAACACAAAATGAGGAATTTTAGCTAGATAGTCATGTTGTCACAGTAGCACAGTAGTAGTAGTAACACAAATTAAGGTTTTACCTTCCCAACTAAACATTTTATTTCAGATGACTTCAAAAAAGCTGCTTTGGTTTGAGAGTGAGAGAAGGAGGGAGGGCCGTCAGGAAGGTGGGTGGGTAGGAGGGAAAGGAAAGAGAGAGAGAGAGAGAGAGAGAGAGCGAGCACAAGAGCTTGAACAGAGTATACGAAACTAGAAGGGATTCTTAAAATCAATTTCTAGACTTATTCCCTTTTTTAAAATTCTGTATTTCAGTCAAGAATTTGAAGAGCTAGAACCTGCATTTCTTCCAGTATAATAAAAAGACAGACAAATAAAAAGTTCACAAACTTGATCTATGTGTTGCAATCACAGGGCAACTGACAGTCCCTTTATTTAACACAAAAACAGGGGCCAGCACAGTGGCTCACTTGGTTAATCCTCCGCCTGTGGCACCAGCATCCCATATGGGTGCCGGGTTCTAGTCCAGGTTGCTCCTTTTCCAGTCCAGCTCTCTGCTGTGGCCTGGGAGGGCAGTGGAGGATGGCCCAAGTACTTGGGCTCCTGCACCGAAATAGGAGACCAGAAAGAAGCACCTGGCTCCTGGCTTCGGGTTGGCTGAAAACAATAAGTAAGATACATATATAATATATCATATCTGGGCTTTCAAATTATAAAGAACCAAACACATGGGGAAGTTATTTAAAGTAGCCAAAGATTAGAGTCAAATTATATATACCAAAGAATTAGAATAATTAATATATACCAAAGAATAAAAATCATGCAGACTGGGAGATAACAATGATGTCTTTAAACTATTGAAGAAGAAATCTGAAATTTGATATAAAAATGATCAGCCTGAGTTGTCAGAAACAGAAGAAAAATGAGACAGCATATCAAATAATATTTATTTATATATAGATTCATATCTTTTAATTTAATTTCATAAATAATATGAACTGTGAATGCTCTAAGCAAAGCAGTTAAAAGATTGTCTAAGGCATATAGTTACATGTTATCTATGAGAAATTAATTTGTCTTGTCCTAGTTAAGGTTGTCATAATTAAGTGCCATTGATTGTATTTCTCATGTTCTAAAGGTGGAAGTCTGAGATCATAGTCACCCAAGACTGCAGAATTCCTGCTCAGTAGTGGAAAAAGGCCATCCATGGCCTCCCTCTTCATGACCTAATTACTTCTCTAAGGTGCTAACTACAAATATTGTCACATTGAGATTAAAATGTCAACATACTAATTTGGGAGTAAACAAATATTCAATCCATTAGCATAACTTTAAATATGAAGCTCTGAGGTAAATATTGTGGCACAGAGGTTAAAATGATGCTTGGCATGCCTGTTTCTCATATCTCAAAGCTGGTTGGGTCCTGGCTCCTCTGCTTTTGATCCAGCTTATGGCTAATGCATCTTGGGACACAACAGATGATGGTTCAATTACTTGGGCCTTTGCCATCCACATAGAAAATCCAGATGGTGTCTGGGCTCCCAGCTTTGGCCTGGCCCAGTGCTGGCTCTGGCAGACATTTGGGTACTGAAACAGCAGATGGAAAATCTCTCTCTGTCTGTCTGTCTCTCTCTGTCACTGTGCCTTTCAAGGAGATGGTAATAAATAAATAAATAAGGTGATATGGCAAACAAACAGGAACGAAAGGAAAAATGAAGTGGCACTTATTTTATATCAGATAAGCAAAATTCAGAACAAGAAATAATATCATGCATAAAAACTTATATAATCAGATAAGTTCTCAAAGATATCAAAAATTTAATTTTATAAACAATGAACAACAGGATCTCAAGATACATAAATGTGGGGCCAATGCTGTGGCGCAGTAGATTAATCCTCCACCTGTGGCGCCGGCATCCCATATGGATGCCGGTTCTAGGTTCTAGTCCCAGCTGCTCCTCTTCTGATCCAGCTCTCTGCTGTGGCCTGGGAAAGCAGTAGAAGATGGCCCAAGTCCTTGGACCCCTGTACACACGTGGGAGACCAGGAAGTGGCACCTGGCTCCTAGCTTCGGATCGGCGCAGCTCTGGCCATTGCAGCCATTTGGGGTCTGAACCAATGGATGGAAGACCTTTCTCTGTCTCTACCTCTCACTGTCTATGACTCTACCTCTCAAATAAATAAAATCTTTTAAAAAAAGATACATAAATGAGAATTTACATATTTCTATAGTACAAAATGAAGACATTTACATCTCATAATTGTGGTGGATTAGAGATATCAATGTTCCTTCTCAAATTTCCCAAAGGGAAAAAAATGTTAAGTATGTTATTGGACCATAACATAACTAGAAATAAATAACAAATATTTCTACAAAATGCCCAAATACTTGGAAATTACACAAACTACATCTAAAGAACTCAGAATTCAAAAATAAATTTTCAAAGAAAAATTAGAACTAAAAGAAAATATAAATATGACATTAAGATTAATGAGATACAGCTAAGTAACAGCTTAAGGAAAACATTATAGCATTAAATATTTATGAAAGAATAAGGCAATTAACTCAACACTCCAAGCTCTGGCTTGAGAAATTAAAGGAGGAACAGATAGTTGAATTTACACCAAACAAACATGAAGCATCACCAACACTACAGCGATAACCAAGGGAAATTTTGAGCAACTCTGTCCATCAATTTTCAAGTTATTTGAGAAATTCACTATGGTTATATGGCTCCAACACCAGTGTCTCATTTTGAGTATGTTACAGGTTAGAGGATCACAAAGAAGCACAGTAAGACTTAATAAAGATGTGTAGAGAACAGTGCTGTTGCATAGCATGTTAAGCCACCATCTGCAGCACTGGCATCCCCTATGGGTATGGGTTCAAGTCCCAGCTGCTCCACTCTGATCCAGCTCCCTGCAAATGAACCTGAGTAGGCAGTGGAAGATAGCGCAAGTGCTTAGCCCTCTGCATTTCCATTGGGGACCTGGATGAAGCTCCTGGTTCAGCCTTAGGTCTGGCCCAGCCCTGGCCATTGCAACCATTTAGGAAGTGAACCAGAGGATTTAAGACTTCTCTTTCTGCCTCTGCCTCTCCCTCTCTGTATCTCTGACTTTCTAATAAATAAATAATCTTTTTTTAAAAGCCCAACACTATGAAAACAATTTAAAAATGCAGATGTAGAATCATTACCTAGAGTTCATGGACTTCACAGTAATTGCACGACACTTTGAAATTCCTCTCTTTGATATGAGATGAAAATGTTTTACACATAGGAGGAAGTATACAGCTGTATTTGGGTGACTAAAAATATTTTATGGCAGATAATTCTGGTTGTCCTTCAATAGTGAGTGCCTTTTTCTCTCAAAGAATAAACAAGATCCATGATTTTTTGCTGTGCGCATGGCCATCCAGAATAAAGAATGTATTTCTCATCATCTTTTCAAATTAACTATGGTCACGCAGCTAGCCCAACAGAAAACGAATAAACCACTGTTGGTGGGAATGCAAACTGGTTAAACCACTATGGAAGTCTGTCTGGAGATTCCTCAGAAACCTGAACATAACCCTACCATACAACCCAGCCATCCCACTCCTTGGAATTTACCCAAAGGAAATTAAATTGGCAAACAAAAAAGCCGTCTGCACATTAATGTTTATTGCAGCTCAATTCACAATAGCTAAGACCTGGAACCAACCCAAATGCCCACCAACAATAGACTGGATAAAGAAATTATGGGACATGTACTCCATAGAATACTATACAGCAGTAAGAAACAACGAAACCCAGTCATTTGCAACAAGATGGAGCAATCTGGAAAACATCATGCTGAGTGAATTAAGCCAGTCCCAAAGAGAAAAATATCATTTGTTTTCCCTGATCGGCGACAACTGAGCACCAAAGGGGAAACCTGTTGAAGTGAAATGGGCACCAAAGGGGAAACCTGTTGAAGTGAAATGGACACTATAAGAAACAATGAACTGATCAGCTCTTGTCCTGACTCTAGATGTACAATGTAATACTTTATCCTTTTTAGTATTTGTTGTTGTTTTTGTTGTTGTTGTTCTAGTACTAGTGGTTGAACTCTGTAATTATCACACAATTATTCTTAGGTGTTTAAATTTTAACTGAAAAGTGATCCCTGTTAAATTTAAGAGTGGAAAAAGAGAGGGAGGAGATGTACAATTTAGAACATGCTCAATCGGACTTGCCGCAAATGGTGGAGTTAGAAACGTGCCAGGGGATTCCAACACAATCCCCCAAGGTGGCATCTACCAATGCCATCGCACTAGTCCAAGTGATCAGTTTCAGCTCACAATTGATGGCTCTGATAGGTCTAAGAGTTAAAGGGATCTCAGAAACAAGACAAGTGTCTGCTAATACTAACTGATAGCATCAAAAAGGGAGAGAAAGATCCAACATGGCATGTGGGATACACAGCAGACTCATAGAATGGCAGATGTCCTAAACAACACTCTGGCCTCAGAATCAGCCCTCAAGGCAATCGGATCTGGCTGAAGAGCCCATGAGAGTATAGTAGGCATGGAAAGCCAAGACATCATGGAAAAAAAAAAAAAAAAGACCTAAATGAATGATCTCTGTGAGTGAGATCCCAGTGGAAAGAACGGGGCCATCAAAGAAGGAGGTACCCTTCTCCGAAGGGAGGAGAGAACTTCCACTTTGACTATGACCCTATCGGAATAAGATCAAAGTCAGCGAACTCTAAAGGCTTCCATAGCCATGGCAACTCATGACTAGAGCCTAGGGAGATTACTGACGCCATGAACAGGAGTGTCAAATTGTTAAGTCAGCAACAGGAGTCACTGTGTACTTACACCCCATGTGGGATCTGTCCTTAACGTGTTGTCTAATGTGAAGTGATGCTATAACTAGTACTGAAACAGTATTTTTTATACTTTGTGTTTCTGTGTGGGTACAACTGATGAGGTCTTCACTAATTATATACTGAATCGATCTACTGTATATAAAGAGAATTGGAAATGAAAAAAAAAAACCTGGTGTTAAATTGGAAATGGCATAGAAAATTAATTTTTTAAAAAACTATTATGTAGGATCTCTGTCTTTAATGTGCTGTACATCGTTATTTAATGCTATAATTAGTACTCCAATGGTAGTTTTTTCACTTTATGTTGCTATATGGGCAAACTGTTGAAATCTTTAACTAATATGTACTAAACTGATCTTCTGTATATAAAGAGAATTGAAAATGAATCTTTATGTGAATGGAAGGGGAAAGGGAGCGGGAAAGGGGAGGGTTGCGGGTGGGAGGGAAGTTATGGGAAGGGGGAAGCCATTGTAACCCATAAGCTGTACTTTGTTAATTTATATTCATTAAATAAAAGTTTAAAAAAAAAAGAAAACGCATAAAACTGAAGTTTGGAATTCAATTTCACACACTCTGTAAGGTATGTGAGCTAATAGAGCAGAGAGAAATCTAAGAGGTTTGATCAGAAGGTATCCTAATTGAAGGGATTTGTTACACAGGAACAGAACTCTGAGAAGCCATAATCCATTCCTTAATAGTCAAAATGCTATCAACAGCGAAGAAGAAATAAACATCTGGAATACAGCCCTTTATCTATCCAAGGTAAACAGAAAATGGACACTCCTACCACTCACAAGATTAGAACGTCAACCTCAGGAATCCAAACACTAAAGGTGTATGGTGAGATCTGAGTGATGGCGGGAAAGGTCACCTGTCTGGGGCCAGAAGCACAGGAAATGCAGCTGCTATGGAAGACAGTACCTGAAGGAGGCAGGGAGGAAGAAAATGCCCCACCTACCAAGGTCATCCACACAGTAGCACAGGGGACAGTGAGGAATGCAATTGAATACAACAAATGGCCAAGAACACCCTTGGGAACAATAGTTGTTGCCTTTTCCTTTACACTGGAGTTTGTATATGATGGGAAGCCATCTGTTAATGATAGAACAACAGGATAGAAAAAGCCTCAACCCCAGAAATCTTAATGGTAGCTTTTACTTGAAAAGCCCAGCACAGGGTTTCATATGAAAAAAGAAATACATATGCCTTGTTAAAGTCATTGTTAAATTTTGAATGTCATAATCTAGGTCCTAATTAATACATCATTTTATAATTAGACTTGGATAGCTAAAATGAATAACATGAGAGACAAAGTTATGAAAGAAAAACAGTTTAAAAAACAGTCAGGGGAGTATCATGCAATTCCACTTATATGAAATATCCAGAATAGCCAAATCCACAGAGACAGGAAGTAGATTAGTGGTTTCCAGGGATTAGGGGGAGTGAAAACTAACAGACTGGTGTTTCTATTTATGGGGTGATGAAACATTCTAAAATTAGGTAAGTGGTAATGACTGCAAGCTTTGTGAACACATTAAACACCATTAAATTATATATTTAAAAATTAATGACTGAAGTAAAAAATAAATGAGCGGGAGGTAGATAGTCAAAGGGTTCATACGCTTATGCCAAGAAATCTCAAATTTCTTCCCTCAGTTGTGGGTAGCCATGTAGCTTTCCTTTTTCGTAGACATATTAATAGCAAGATTGAATTGTTGAAGCTAGAACTCCAGCATCATGTGAAAGTTACATTATAAAGAGCAAAACAAAATCCTGGATGTGACAGTTGTTTATCCCAGGCAGGAAACAATTAGGTCCTGAAGTAGAAAATGGTAATGAAGGAAGAACTAAATAATGGACATGGGTGGGGAAGAACATCAGCAGATCGGACAAAAACATTTTCATCGCTGAACTTGATCTCATCAATGGTGGATTCCAGGAAATAATGTAAAATTTGATGTTTTTTAAAGCAATTGAAATTATTTTTCTGCCAGTGATTTTACGTTTTACTTGGTAGGAAAATAATACACTAAGAACACCAATCATATCTGTTAACATACTTGGAGACACCATATTCATCGCCAAAATAGGACCTAATGCAGGTACTTTTGGGATCTAAATCAATTGATTTTGTTATATGTAGAACTACCTTTCAGTATTCATAAGGCAGGGAGAACTTTTTCATTTACATTCTAAATTAAGACCCAACATTGCTTGTGGAATACAACCAGTCTAATCTCTCCCTTCAAAAAGAACATCTTTCTGGCAGTTATTTATTCCCTGAAACCAATTACCATTTTCCTAAAAGCTCATTTAAAAAAAGACTCCTGGGTAATAATAAAATAGATTACAGCTCATAAACTGAAATTACCCTTAACTCTTATTTATCAAAGATGTGATATAGGGATCTGATGTTAATAGATTCATTAAAGCTCAGTTTTTTGTAGCAGTAATAATTTTGTGTGATAATTTATATTACATCCCTTTTAGAAATGAGATCACAATGAAGATCACACAGAAGAAGGAAACTGTTACCAAAGAAGGAAGTTTATAAATATTCCTTGAAATGTCCTATTTGAATACCTTGTTAATTCCCTGTGCAGACAAAATTTTAAAATATAAGCATAACACTCTTACCATCCACTGTCTCCATATGTTTTGAGTTACAATCATATCAAGAAACTTGACTGTCCGTGAACACATTATCCACTGCCTCATCCCTCTAATTTTATACATGCTGTTATGTTTGATAACACAATATTATTTCCTACTTGTCTAATAAGCAGCTATTTTCCATTATTCAAATAGCTGTAACCCTCTCTGGCAAAGATTTCTTGATTTTCTTCCATACCTCATATGAGTTAGGTGACCCTATTGAATGTGCATATAATGCTCTATGAATAATGATATTCAACAGGTTTTTTATTATAAGTAGAATATTTTAAGAATTTTAAGGTTGTGTTTGTGTGGGTAGCTCGAGTTAACTGCTGAGACAAACAGAACATAGGAAGTACAATAATCCCTCGATATCCATGGAGGATTTGTTCCAGGATGCTCCTGGCACTGCAATCCTGGATAGCCAAATCTGAGGATGCTCAAGTCCCTCGTGTAAAATGGTTTAGTATTGGGGGTGGATGTTTGGTCTAAAAGTAAGGGCTCGCATTGTAGCATTGCAGGTAAAGCCACCACCTGCAGTGCCAGCATCCCATATGGGCACAGGTTCAAGTCTTGGCTGTTCTACTTCCAATCCAGCTCTCTGCTGTGGCCTGGGAAAGCAGTAGAAGATGACCCAACTCTGTGGACCCCAGGACCTGCGTGAGAGACCTGGAGGAAGCTCCTGGCTCCTGACTTCAGATCAGCTCAGCTCTGACCGTTCCAGCAATTTGGGTAGTGAACCAGCAGAATGGAAGAACTCTTACTCTCTCTGGCTCTGCCTCTATCCATAACTATCTTTTAAATTAATAAAATAAATCTTTAAGAAACAAAAAGTAAGGATGTTGCTTGCAATGCCTGCATCCCATATCAGAGTGCCCTGCTTTGAGACCTGACTACCCTGTTGATCCCAATTTCATACTAGTATACACCAGGGAGACAGCAGGTGATAGTTCAAATAATTTTGCCTGCCACTCATGTAGGAGACCCAGATTGCGTTCCCAGCTCCTGGACTAGCCCTACCTATTGCAGCCATTTGGGGCACGAATCCTTGCATAGGAGATTTCTCTCTCTCTCTTTCTGACTTTCAAATGCATAAAATTAAAAATAACATCAATAGGGGCTGGTGTTGTGTCAAAGCAGGCTAAGCTGCTGCCTGTGATTCTGACATTAGACATTGAAAGACCAGTGTGAGTTTTGGCTGCTCTGCTTCTGATCCAGTTCCCTGTTAATGCACCTGGGAAGGCAGCAGAAGATGACTCTAGCACTTGGATCTCTACCCTCCACTTGAAAGAAGGAGATGGAGTTCCTGGCTCATGGCTTTGGCCTGGCCCAGCCCTGGTTGTTGTGACCATTTGGGAGTGAATCAGAGGGTGGAAGATTTCTCTCTTTCTCCTTCAAATAAATAAATAAATCTTTAAAAATAACTAAAAATAATATGAAAATATAAAAATAAAATGGGGTAGTATTTGTACATAATCTATACATATATTCCTGTGTACTTTAAATCATCATTCAGTTACTTATAAGTACAATATAAATAGTTGTTATAATTTGCTATAATATAGTTTAACAAGAAATATATGTACCTGTTCAGAACAGAAATCAATATTTCAAATTGATTCGTTCTTCTTCCTCTCCCTCTCCCCTTTTAAAAGCCCACTTTCAGCTCACACACCCAACAGTAGAGCAGTGAGTAATAACATGAAGGGACCCACCTATGAATGAGCATATAAGAGCAGGGTGATGGTATTCTGAGGCTCAGTTTTCTTGCTTTCAATTTTTAATGATATTTATTTTAATTTTATTTGAAAGGCAGAGAGAGAGAGAGAGAGAGAGAGAGAGAGAGAGGAGAGACATTTTCCATTTACTGGTTCACTCCCCAAATACCCACAACAACCAGGGCTGAAGCATGCTGAACCTAAAAACTGAACTTGATCTATGTCTCCACATGGGAGGCAAGGACCCAAGTATTAGAGCCGTATTCTGCTTGCTCCAAGGCAACACATGAGCAGTAAGCTGGATCTGACATGGAATAGCTGGACTCACACCAGACACTCTAATTTGGGATGTATGCACCCTAAGCAGCTACTTTACCACTTTGTCAAATATACACCCCTGGAGCTGAGCTATCTAAATGTTCTTTTTTTCATTTTTCTCCCTGTATCTTCCTTCCCACATCTTCTGCCCTTCCTTTGTGTGAACTTTTAGCCAGTACACCTAATGGGAAATACAATGATTCTAGGGCCAAATTTTCTGATTTTACAATGAGTATAATAACATACAAGCAAAACTAAACAAATTAGGAAACCATCAAGGATAATGCAAGACAAGTTTCTCATTTTTGAAACTGAGACTTATCAATATGGAGATGATAATGTTGTAATGCAATTGGAAGTATCAGTATGAACAGTGATCTAATATGAAATTGGTCTAGTTATATTAAGATTCAGAAGCATATCAACTTATGATATGTCTGTATCACTTGAATACATAACTTTCTTTTTTCTAGTTTTATTTAATTATTTGAGAGGTAGAGTGACAGAGACAGGTAGTGACAGAGAGAAAGGTTTTCTGTTCATTAGTTCACTCCCTAAATGGCCACAGCAGCCAGAACTCTGCTGATCCGAAGCCAGGAGCCAGGTGTCTCCTCCTGGTCTCTCACGTGGGTGCAGGGGCCCAAGGACTTGGGCCATCTCCTACTTCTTTCCCAGGCCATAGCAGAGAGCTGGATTGGAAGAGGAGCAGCTGGGACTAGAACCAATGCCCATATGGGATGCCAGCACCATAGGCAGAGAATTAACCCACTGTGCCACAGCGCTGGCCCCTGAGTACATAACTTTCTTATCTCATTCTCTTGAATAGGTATAAACAGAATGACAGTCAAATCATGAAGAGTATCCAAGCATAAGCAAAAATTTCATGGAAAATGTACATTATGAAAAGAAAATGAGTTCACAAAAATTGTAACAAAATAATTCATTTTAATAAAATTTCCCATGGTCTTTTGGAAGTACCTTTAATTTGTTTCTAAACAGTAAGAACTTCCTGGAGAGACATGGCTGACTCCAGAACTGATCAGGGAGAATACAAGGTGATTTGAGAACACTGTGTTGTGCTAGAAGTACTCAAGTGGAATGTCAAAAGGACACAGGAATCAGTTTATAGGAGCTCCCACTAGCCAAATTTGGGATAATTTATAATAACAAATATGAGGACAGGTTGTAATTTTTGAGTAAAATAAGAATTCAGTTTTATACTTATATAAATGCAAAACTGGATACATAATAAATTGAGAAGGTAACAATCCCATGCCAACTAACAAATCTAAAAAGCATGATGGAATTAGAAGATCACTATTTGACAATCATTAAAGCAATAAAGGTTTCAAGCAAAAGTCATCAATGGATATATGAAAGTTTCTGAACAATAGAATACTCATAAAATCTCAAAGTAACTTTCTATAAATTGTGTATGTATTAACTAACAAATAACACATACTTCTCTATTAATTTTCCAGTGGAGAAACCTGACAGACTACATCAATCAAAAGATAAATGGTAGCATCACCAATAATGGAACACATTAACATTGTGTACCTTCTGATACATTGCACTGAAAAGAATGCAGCATTATTTGAGTGGTATTATTGCCCAAGATGTACAAGTCCTTTAATTATAACAAATATCAGACAAATCTAAATGGAGGAACATTCTACAAAGCAACCAGAAAATATTCATCAAGATTTGTTACGGCCATTAAAGACATGGAAAACAAGCAAGGAATGATTCCAGATGGAAAGATTAAAGAGGTGTAACAGAGAATGGAACACTTGATACTGACTTCTTGGTTGGACATAAATAAAATATATTCTGGATGATTATGAAAATTTGAATGGAAGTTGTAGACTAGATAGTATTAAATTAATGCTTATTTCCTGATTTTGGTGGGCATATTGTGTTTATGTGAAAATATTTTTAAGGGCCAGCACAATGGGCCCCTTGGCGAATCTTCCACCTGCAGTGCCGGCATCCCATATGAGTGCTGGGTTCTAGTTCCAGTTGCTCCTTTTCCAGTCCAGCTCTCTGTTGTGGCCCGGGAAGGCAGTGGAGGATGCCCTGAGTGCTTGGGTCCCTGTACCCACACGGGAGACCAGGAAGAAGCTCCTGGCTCCTGGCTCCTGGCTCCTGGCTTTGGATCTGCGCAGCACTGGCCGTACCAGCCACTTGGGGAGTGAACCAACGGAAGGAAGACCTTTCTCTCTGTCTCTTTCTCTCACTGTCTAACTCTATCTGTCAAATAAGTAAAAAATATTTTTGTATGTAGGAAATATATATTAGAGAATTAAAGGATGTGGTAGGCAAAATAGGGGTCTAGTAATTGTCACCTACAGATTGACAATAGTCTTCATATGCTAATAAATTAGTGATCTTGACTAGAAGTTTATTTTGGATTATCTGGGTAGGTCCTACAATGTCATCACAAGGACTCCCATCAGTGAGAAGCAAGTAAAGATTGGCAGACAGTGATAAATGTGAAGATGGTGGCAAAGATTAAAGTTATATAGCATTAAGTCAAAGAATGCTGAAAAAAGGAAGAAACAGCTCTCCCCTGGAGTTCCTGGAGGTTATATCATAGGACCAACAACTTGATTTCAGCTCAGCTATGCTGGGTTTTAGACTTTTAGACTCCAGAATTGTGAAAGAACAAATTTTGCTGTTTAAAACTACTAAGTTTGTGGTAATGTTCTTATGGAAGCCACAGGAAATGAATACAAGGGATAATGGAATGTTACATCTGAAAATAACTCATATTTTTTAGAAGAGAGATGTTAACAAGGGAATGTAAGTGAGAATGATCCAACATGGGAAGCGGGACACACAGCAGACTCATAGAATGGCAGATGTCCTAAATAGCACTCTGGCCTCAGAATCAGCCCTTAAGGCATTCGGATCAGGCTAAAAAGCCCATGAGAGTCTCTCAAGCATGGAAAGCCAAGACACTGTGGCAAAAAAAAAAAATGACCTAAAAGAAAGATCTTTGTGAGTGAGATCCCAGTGGAAAGAACAGGCCATCAAAGAAGGAGGTAATTTTCTCTTAAGGGAGGAGAGAACTTGCACTTTGACTATGACCTTGTTTAAATAAGATCGGAGTTTCCATAGCCTTGGCAGATTACTGACATCATAAATAAGAGTGTCAATTGTTAAATCAACAATGGGAGCCACTGTGCACCTTCTCCCCATGTAGGTTCTCTGTCCTTAATGTGTTGTACTATGTAAATTAACAGTATAACTAGTACTCAAACAGTACTTTTATACTTTGTGTATCTGTGTGGGTGCAAACTGTTTAAATCTTTACTTAGTATATACTAATATGGTCTTCTGTATTTAAAGATCATTGAAAATGAATTGTGATGAAGAATGAGATGGGAGAGGTAGTAGGAGATGGGATGGTTGAGGGTGGGAGGGAGGCTATGGGGGGAAAAGTCGCTATAATCCAAAAGTTGTACTTTGGAAATTATTAAATAAAAGTTGAAAAAAACAAGGGAATGTAAGTGAAACAAATAAAAGAACATTTCCTTTTTCAATTATTAAATTAAAAATTAAAATTATAAGATTAAATTAGCAAAGGTTAAGAGTTATTCCTCAAATAGTTGAAATTTAAGAATTTGTTGAAGGATTCAGATTCCTCATTTTTAACTATTTCATCCTTGTAAAACATTTTATTTGTGAAGTACAACATAAATTTACAACGTAAATTTAAATATTTTATCTCAAAAACTAAGAAAGAAAAAAGGGGGGTGAAGAAATGTGGAAGGTGGTGGGAGAAAGGGAGATAAAGAATCTCATTATGTTCTTAGAATTGTATCTACAAACAATATTGAACCTGTTAAAAACATTTATTTTTAAATTTTTTAGCAATTCATTTTATACAAATAAAATATTAGATTTTTTCTCCATTAGTTTGTATATTATGATTAGTAATTCCTAAACAATAATCTACTTTGTTTAAAAAAAATTTCATTATTAGGAATATTTTGTATATACAACATTATGCTATTATTTTGTTGATTTGGGTTTTTATAGTTTTATTTTAATTTTGAATTAGTTTTTAACAGACTCAGTGTGATTTGTAGATAAAATTCTAATAACATACTTACATTACCTTCCTCCCTCCCTCCACCCTGCTTATGTCTTTCTGTCTTTTTTTTTTTAGTTTTTGAGATAACATGTTTTAATTTCACATTACAGTTAAAAGGTTTAATACTTCACCAAATAAGGTTAACAAGTATAAAGCAAAAAGACCCTAGTTTAGTGGGACTATAGACAATGGTTATAAACAATAACTGAACAGAAAAATGACAAAGAACAAAATTGGCTTTTATCCTACAATTTTTTACTTCCTGGATATAAAGTGGCTGTTACATTTGTAGATATCATACTTTTCTTCAAGGTCAAAATAAATGCAGTAAAAACGCATAAGGACTCATGCCAGTTGAGTCTCTTTCTTCAACAACAATGTTTTTTTTAGCTCACCTGAGTAAATATCTGCTTAAACCTCAGTAACCAGAAATACATTCAGCTTCAAAGGCAACTGTGGAGGTAAGCATCTTCTTAGTAGATATGGCAATGGAGGGAATATTGAAAAAAATCCCTTCAGTTTGCTAAGAAGCAATGCATCTTATGTGTAGTTGCCTATCTACCCTTCTGATGTGTCAGCTTCTTGACCATACTCACATTAACACACATACATGTAAAGTGCGAGCTCACCACCATGCTTTAAATACAGGCTCAATAATGCTTATGAATTACTGATGCATAAATAAATCCATGGCTTGATTAATTAATGCAGTATCTCAAGTTTATATTATCAATGTGAATAAATATCCATGTGAATAAATATGTAGTACCCAATACAGATTATTTGAACAGCACTGATACTTCAGAATGCCTTGATACCTAGGTCTGTATTTGTCTTTTGGTTTATAAGTTTTATGTGATGTTAAGTTTATTTGTCTATGTATTTCCCTTGTATATACTTATTGTTACAGTGGTCTCTTATCTCTTATATCTGCATTGTCTTCTCTGTTACCCCATTAAATGATGTAAGTTAGTAGGAACAAACTGGATGGGATAAATGTGAAAAGCAAAACTTGGTATATAATTAGGCATAAGTAGTGCCTTTGTCTTTAGACAACTGAGTACTTGTGAAGAACAAACATAGAAAAATAGAGTAATTGAGAATGAACGGAATGTAAAATGCATCAGTGATGCTCTAAACATAAGGGCTTTGATGCGTCTGTAGGACATCCTTGTGTGGATGAATAGCTGAGAATCACACATTCTGGCCTTCAACTAAGAGAAGTTGGAATAGGAAACACAAATGTGGCATTCTGCTGGTAGGTGCCACTTGAGGCTTGCAGATAGATAATATTTCTCAAAGAAACCATATAAAATGTGAAAAATGCTAAAAATAAAACTTTGAAACCACACAAACCCCGATGTAGTTAATTTCAGCTTTGGGAGAAACAATCTAGTATAGATGAAGGAGAAAGCACAGCAGAACGGGAAGACACCATTTCATCTTCTGATATTGTATACTCTATTTTTTCATCACTGTAACAAAATGTTTGAAGTTGGATACTTTTACAAAGACAAGAGGTTTAGGTAGTGAGTATTTAGGCCAGGAGTTAAGGTATTTACATATATCACATATCAGAGTACCTAGGTTGTATTCCTAGCTCTAGTTTCTGCTCCTTGCTTTCTGGTAATGCAGACCCTAGGAGGCAAGAATGACTCAATGGAGGCATACCGCCTAAGTGGGAGACATGGATTATGTTCCTGGATCCTCACTTCAGACCTGGCCCAACTCTGGTCATTGTGGGCATTTGAGGAGTTAACCAGCAAATGTGAATGCCATCACTCTCTTCTCTGCTCTGCTCTGCTCTGCTCTCACTCTCCCCCCTCTCCCCCCATCCTTCCCTGCCTCCCTTTGAAATAAAAGAATTAATTCATCCAGTAGCTCTGAAGGCTAAAAGTCCCAGATCTGGCAGGCCCCTGGTGAAGGAACCAGGGGGAATGCCATCACAGAGGGAGCATATGTGAGACAGGACATACCACAACACATGACACCAGATGATAATTCAAGCTTTAGGCCCAAGCTTTTTAAAGCACTAATTCTTGTGAGAACCAACTCACATATGCAACAATAACTACCTAATTCCTTTCCAGGGCAGTACCCAACCTGCCGAAGGTCCACAACCTAAACACCGCTACACTGAGGACCATGTATCCCACACAGAAATCCTTGGAGGACTAGCCACACCCAAAGCACAGTGGACATTAATGTAATGTGTAATCTAAGTTAATGCTTCTCAAACTGCAGTGTGAGAAGATTTGTGAAAAGACAGATTTCAAAAACTTATGCCCGGCCGGCGCCGCGGCTCAATAGGTTAATCCTCCGCCTTGCGGCGCCGGCACAACGGGTTCTAGTCCTGGTCGGGGCACTGGATTCTGTCCCGGTTGCCCCTCTTCCAGGCCAGCTCTCTGCTGTGGCCAGGGAGTGCAGTGGAGGATGGCCCAAGTCTTTGGGCCCTGCACCCCATGGGAGACCAGGAGAAGCACCTGGCTCCTGCCATCGGATCAGCGCGGTGCGCCAGCCGCAGCGTGCCGGCCGCGACAGCCATTGGAGGGTGAACCAACGGCAAAGGAAGACCTTTCTCTCTGTCTCTCTCTCTCACTGTCCACTCTGCCTGTCAAAAAAACAAAAACAAAAACAAAAACTTATGCCCAGATATTCTAATTCAATGGATTTCAAGTGAGGCCACAGATCTGGAATTTTTAACACAGCCTCATAGCACACTGGGGCTTCTGGTTTAGACTCAGACTTTACTATATCACAGGGCTCTAAATAAACCCTCAAAATGTGGCCTGTGGGCCAAAAACATTCTCATCACCTGTTTGACAGAAATTTGAAATATCTCTGACAGCTAGTGACCTGAACATTTTTTCATGTGTCTGTGGGCCATTTGTATTCCATCCTTTGGAAAAATCCCTGTCCTTTGTCCATTTCTTTGCTAGATTGTTTGCTTTGTTATTTTTGTGTTTCTTGAGCTCTTTGAGGTCCTAGATATTAATCCTTTATCAGAGTTTGCAAATATTTTCTCAGACCTCAAACCAGATATTACAAATTAGGCACTGCATTTTAAGATAATCTCAAGGTAGTTTGCTTGGGTCTTAATAGTTGCAGTATTGCAATATAGAAAGTATTACATAGCCTATTGCTCAGATTCCACACTAAAATGATGGTATTGATGTTACTTTGATTCCAACATACCATGGAATTAAAAACTTCGATTTGAAGTCACACATCTAGAAGTGAAGTGTACCTCCATTAGTTTCTACATGTGCAAAATGAGAACCATTATAGTTTTTTCCCTAGTTATATCAAGAATGAAATCATGTTAGGTATGTAATGTGCCTAGCTATCTTTTGGACAGAGAGCTAGAGTCTGACATTGGCTTTACACCTTTATATAAATATTCAGGTTGCAGCTAGCACAGAGCCATTTGTAAAATTGCTGATTTGTTATGTTGGTTCCACCTATTTGATTAGTTAATTTGGTAAATTTAATGACGCTTTAAGTGAAATGATTCCAGTTAATGATTATTGATTTGAACCTCTAGAAGAAGGAAAAAAATGACTCCTAGGTAATTACAACTTAAAACACATACATTCAGTATGTGCAGATGCTGACTGATTAAAGATAATGAATATTTAAAAACTGATATAAAATCGGGAATATGCAGGAAGGAGGCAAATTGTGGCTGTGAGAGTAATTAGAACAAAAATGAGAAATGACTGACCAAAAATTAAATGGGTTTGCCTCTCAAGGAGCATGTTTTTTGCTGCTGGAAGCATTCAATATGATGTTAGATGCTCTTAAGAAAATATACTGTTGAAGGATTCCAGCTTTGAGAGGAAGTTTAAAACAGATTTCCCACATCCCTGAAATTCTAAATTCCAGTTCGATGACATCTGCAATTTTCTCTCCTTTTTATTGTTTTCTTTATATCCATGAAAGACAATACACTTGACATAAAATTCTTTTCACTAAGGAGTTATTTATGAGTTTCCATCAAGGTTTTGTTTTGCAGTTATATTGTTGAGTAGCTAAAACACTTTATTTAGGAGTTAGACTAGACAGAATCATAATTCTACAATTTACAAACCTATGAACATGCGTATGTTTTATATGCATACAAAGGGACCTCAAAAAAGCTCATGAAATTTATAATTAAAAGATAAAAATATAAAGTAAAAACTATTTTTCAACCTAAACTCCATTGATTATAAGACCATTTTATGGGAAATTACAGCAGCATTTAGTCTATCCCTAAATAACCAGAGGTACTATGACTGTAGATCAATGTCAATATATCTTTCTTTTACATTATTAACTGAAGGAAAATGGATACTGCTTAAAGTATTTTTAAGATTATAAATGGGCCTGTGCTGTGGTGTAATAGGCTAAGCCTCTGCCTGCAGGGTCAGCAATCCATAAGGGCGCCAGCTCTAGTCCCAGCTGCTCCTCGTCTGATCCAGTTCTCTGCTGATAGCCTGGAAATGCAGTAAAAGATGGCCAACTCCTTGGGCCCCTGTACACATGTGGGAGACCTGGAAGAAGCTCCTGGCTCCTGGCTTCAGATCAGCTCAGCTCCAGCCGTTGTAGCCATTTGGGGAGTGAACTAGTGAAACTTTTCTCTCTATATCTCCCTCTTTCTGTCTGTAACTCCGCCTCTAAAATAAATAAATAAATCTTTTTAAAAAAATCAGGGAAATGCAAATCAAAACCACAATGAGGTTTCACCTCACCCCAGTTAAAATGGCTCACATTCAGAAATCTACCAACAATAGATGCTGGAGAGGATGTGGGGAAAAAGGGACACTAACCCACAGTTGGTGGGAATGCAAACTGTTAAGCCACTATGGAAGTCAGTCTGGAGATTCCTCAAAAACCTGAATATAACCCTACCATACAACCCAGCCATCCCACTCCTTGGAATTTACCCAAAGGAAATTAATTTGGCAAACAAAAAAGCCATCTGCACATTAATGTTTATTGCAGCTCAATTCACAATAGCTAAGACCTGGAACAAACCCAAATGCCCACCAACAATAGACTGGATAAAGAAATTATGGGACATGTACTCTATAGAATACTATACAGCAGTCAAAAACAATGAAATCCGGTCATTTGCAACAAGATGGAGCAATCTGGAAAACATCATGCTAAGTGAATCTGGAAAACATCATGCTAAGTGAATTAAGCCAATCCCAAAGGGACAAATATCATATGTTTTCCCTGATCAGTGACAACTAACTGAGCACCAAAAGGGAAACCTGTTGAAGTGAAATGGACACTATGAGAAACAGTGACTTGATCAGCCCTTGTCCTGACTGTTGATGTACAATGTGATACTTTATCCATTTTAGTATTTCTTTGTTCTAGTACTAGTGGTTGAACTCTGTAATTAACACACAATTATTCTTAGGTGTTTAAATTTTAACTGAAAAGTAACCCCTGTTAAATATAAGAGTGGGAATAAGAGAGGGAGGAGATGTACAATTCGGGACATGCTCAATCGGACCTGCCCCAAATGATGGAGTTAGAAACGTGCCAGGGGATTCCAATACAATCCCATCAAGGTGGCATATGCCAATGCCATCTCACTAGTCCAAGTGATCATCTTCAGTTCACAATTGATCACACTGATAGGTCTAAGAGTCAAAGGCATCACACAAACAAGACTAGTGTCTGCTAATACTAACTGATAGAATCAAAAAGAGAGAGAACGATCCAACATGGGAAGCGGGATACACAGCAGACTCATAGAATGGCAGATGTCCTAAACAACACTCTGGCCTCAGAATCAGCCCTTAAGGCATTTGGATCTGGCTGAAGAGCCCATGAGAGTATTTTAGGCATGGAAAGCCAAGACACTCTGGAAAAAAAAAAAAAAAAGAAAGAAAAAGAAAAAGAAGACCTAAATGAAAGATCTCTGCGAGTGAGATCCCAGTGGAAAGAACGGGGCCATCAAAGAAGGAGGTACCTTTCTCTGAAGGGAGGAGAGAACTTCCGCTTTGACTATGACCCTGTCAGAGTAAGATCGAAGTCAGCGAACCCTAAAGGCTTCCATAGCCTTGGCAACTCATGACTAGAGCCTAGGGAGATTACTGACGCCATAAACAAGAGTGTCAAATTGTTAAATCAACAACAGGAGTCACTGTGTACTTTCGTCTCATGTGGGAATCTGTCCTTAATGTGTTTTCCAATGTGAAGTAATGCTATAACTAGTACTGAAACAGTATTTTTACACTGTGTGTTTCTGTGTGGGTGCAAACTGATGAAATCCTTACTTAGTATATACTGAATCGATCTTCTGTATATAAAGATAATTGAAAATAAAAAAAAAACTTGGAGTTAAATTGGAAATTGCATAGAAAATTAATTTTTAAAAAATATCATGTAGGATCTCTGTCTTTAATGTGCTGTACACTGTTATTTAATGCTATAACTAGTACTCCAACAGTATTTTTTCACTTTGTGTTGCTATGTGGGGCAAACTGTTGAAATCTTTACTTAATATATACTAAACTGATCATCTGTATATAAAGAGAATTGAAAATGAATCTTGATGTGAATGGAAGGGGAGAGAGAGTGGGAAAGGGGAGGGTTGTTGGTGGAAGGGAAGTTTTTTTTGGGGGGAAGCCATTGTAGTCCATAAGCTATACTTTGGAAATTTATATTCATTAAATAAAAGTTAAAGAAAATAAAAAAAAATAAAAAACCCAAATTCTTAAAAAAAAATTAAAAAATGAAAATAAGCCAGAGGAAGGCAAGATGAATGCCTAATGATCTCCCATAGAAAATCCCTCAAATTGCCTGTTTGATGAAAATAAAGAGCAGAAGCATTGTTATGGGGAGAAAGACTCTCTGCTAAAGCTTTGGACAACTTTCTCAAAATATGCAGATGTTTTTGTTCTTTCGCTCACCAAAAAATCAAAAATCAAATTGCTCTGAACAACCTTCCAAAAACCATTGCCATGACTCTTGATACTGACCACTTGGCTTTTGTTTTCAATGAACCACTTTCACTCTTGTTGGCCACTGCTTTGATGGTGCTTTGTCTTCAGGACTGTACTGCTAAAACCATGCTTCCTCTCCAGTTACAATTCTTCAAAGAAACATGTCAGGATCTTAATATCATTTGTATCAAATTTTCATTGAAAGTTCTGCTCATTGCGGCAGCTGACCTGGATGCAATCCTTTGGGCACCAGTAAAGCAGGAAATGTGCTCCAAGATAGAGCCAGGATTGTGTAACCTGAACAAGCTAAGTGTCTGTAGTGTTGACTATTGTTTCTGCTGCTAAGTGCAGTTTATCTTCAACTACAGCATGAATAAGATGAAATTTTTTATGTGGACAATCCGACATCTTCAACATCATCTATCAATATCGTCCTTTCCTGTTTTAAAACGGTTATCCATGAGGCCATCTCTGTGGTGCAGCAGGTTATGCCACTGCTTGAAATGGTAGCATTCCATATCAGAGGGCTGGTTTGAGTTCCAGCTGTTGCACTTCCTATCTATATCCCTACTCATACACCTGGGAAGGCAACATATGATGTCTCAAGTACTTGGGATCCTAGAACTCAAGTGGGAGATGAGAATGGAGTTCCTGGTTCCTGGATTTAGCCTGGTCCAGCCCCAAACATTGTGGCCATTTGGGGAGTGAACCTAGATCTGATTGAAACATGGTGTAACAAGTAAGAATGGCTTAATTTTGTTGAAAAAAATTAAATCCATGCATTGTTTTCCACAATACATATTTCAACAGATTTTTGAAGCCTACTCATAGGTACATATAATTTATATCATACACAAGTATTTTTCATGTTTTATATGTGTGTGCTTTAAAAAATCAGTGGAAGTAAAACTAAAATACTTTATTTTTGTGTAAAGTAATTTTTAAAACATGCATTTCTTATGTACTTTGAAGACTTTTTGCATTAGATAGATTTCAAAAATTTTTCTCCAAATTAATTTATCTTTGAATTCCATTATCCATGAGATTTAGAAGTACTCTCATGTAAAATCAATATCAGTTTTCTCATCTAGAAACAATTTAATAATAATGGAGAGTAGATTCACTGGAGTCAAAGAATGATGTGAACATTCATATATAATAAATAATAAGATACTTAATATTAATTTTTCTCCCTGAAAATCACCTATGATAGGTTTTTTAAAGAAGATTTATATATTATTGGAGGCAGGCTCTGTAGGGTAGTAGGTAAAGCTGTCACCCGCAGTGCCGGCAACACATATGGGCATCAGTTTGAGTCCTGGATATTCCACTTCAGATCCAGTGCTCTGCTATGGCCTGGGAAAGCAGTAGAAGATGGCCCAAGTCCTTGGGCCCCTGCAGCTGCCTTGGAGACCAAGAAGAAGCCATTAGCTCCTGGTTTTGGTTCATCCAGCTTTGACCATTGCAGCTATTTGGGGAGTGAACCAGCAGATGGAAGAACTCTGTCTCTGTCTCTCTCTCTCTCTGTCTCTATTTCTATATCTATCTCTGTCTGCCCTTGCCGCTCTGTAACTCTGCCTTTCAAATAAATAAATAAATCTTTTTAAAAAAAATGATTATTGGCATCCATATGGAATGCCAGTTTCTCAGTCAGAGGCTTAATCCACTATGCCACAATGCTGGCCCTGATAGGGTTAATAATTTTTAAAAGATTTTTAAATTTTTTTTTTAATTTTTGAAAGGGAGAGTTAACAGAGGAGAAGAAGGAGAGTGTTTGTGTGTGTGTGTGTGTGTGTGTGAGAGAGAGAGAGAGAGAGAGACAGGGAGAGAGAGAGAGATCTTCCATCTACTGGTTCACTCCCCAAATGGCCATAATGGCTGGGACTAGACCAGGCCAAAGCAAGGAGCCTAGAGCTTGTTCTGGGTTTCCCATATGAGTGTTGGGGCCCAAACGTTTGGGCCATCTTCTGCTGCTTTTCCTAGGCACATTATCAGGGAGCTGGATTGAAGTGGACAGCTGGATCTCAAACTCATGCTCATATGGAATGCTTGTATCGCAGGCTGAAATGTCTAAATATTCTTGGTACTCCTCTTTTAAACAAGTGAAAAATTAAATTCCTCTGCCTGAATGTTGGCTGGATTTCATACTTATTTCTGATGAACAGAATACGGTAAAAGGGATGAGGTGTTATTTCCAAGATTACTGAATAAAAAATTGTGACTTCCTTCTAGGGCACATTATCTGTCTTAGAAGCCAGTTGACATGTTGTGGGGCCACTCAGATAGTGATGGAGAGACCCATGATGTAGGGAAATTTCCACTTGGAAATCTCCAGCCACAAGCCATGTCAGAACTGAAGTCTCCTAACAAACACATGAGTAAGCTTTGAAGAGAAAGCTCCCCCCGGCAAGCCTCCATGAGACTGCACTGAAGCTGAGAGCTTGTCTGGAACACATGAGAGATCTTTGGGCCACCGCCATCCAGACAAAGCTGGTTCTAGATTCTTGACTTACAGACACAAAGGGAAAATAAATGTTTATTGATTTAAGTTGCTCAAAATGGGTAATTTGTCATGAAGCAATGGGAAATTAATATAGTCATTTAGTAATTCTGTAGGAGGATAACAGGGTAACTCCTAAAATTTTCTATAATTTATTATTTCTTAAAAAATAAACCTATAGAACTTTCCACTCTTGCTTTTATTTTTCACTTTCACATCAATTGCCTCAAAAAGTGATCATGTTTTTAGTGATTTAATATCTGAATAAAACAATGCTAATTTTAAAATGGAATGAGTATATGGCTTATCAAATCACAGAATAAATGAAGAAATCACTATTTGGAAAAGTATTAGGTCATCCCAGCCCCAAATAACACATTCATTCTTCTAAGACTTATGAGAGTTCACCAGTCAAAATGGATTTCATGAGAGAATTAACCCAGTACTCAATTAATTTCCAACACTAAAGACCTGCACTAAGCACTGGAATATAAACTTACTTTCCAGTTCTACTTCTGATGTGTGACTTAACCTCTTTGCACTTCAGTTTCAGAAACCATAGTTTCATACAGATGTCTCAAACTGCTTGTTTCTAGTGAATTTGGCCTTATAATTTCATTTGCACAATGGGAAAATGATTGAAACAACATCTCCTTATTAGCCCTAGATAGCCTTCTGAAAGTGTAACTTAACCTTTTATCCCTGAGTAGTTAGCCAAATAAGGTTACAAACCATTGGCTTAGCACCATCACCAGAGCAAAAACACACACTATGTCAAATGCCAATCAAAATTAAGCAGCTCTTTGATACATTAACCAACACATTTATGGCACTGACTACATAACCAGGATACATCAATACATTACCAGAATAATGGTGAGAGAACTGTGTCCTGAAACACTCACCAGCTTCCTGGAATCTTACAAGGAACACGAATAGAAGAGTAAATTTGAAGTGCATTTAGGAGATGTATTAGTTAGCTTTTAATGAAACACCTGACACAGATTTTTTATGAAGGAAAGAAATTTACTTTTTTGTGCATAGTTTTGAAGGCTCAAGTCCAAGATTAGGCAGTCTCGGGGCCAGTGCTATGGCACAGTGGGTTAATGCCCTGACCTGAAGTGCCGGCATCCTATATGGGCGCTGGTTCGAGACACAGCTGCTTCACTTCCAATGTAGCTCCCTGCTATGGCCTGGGAAAGCAGTGGAAGATGGTCCAAGTCCTTGGGCCCCTGCACCCACAGGGGAAACCCGGAAGATGTTCCTGGCTCCCGGCTTCAGATCAACGCAGCTCCGGCTGTTGCGGCCAATTGGGGAGTGAACCATCAAATGGAAGATCTCTCTCTCTCTTTCTGTAACTCTGAATTTCAAATAAATAAATAATTCTTTTTTAAAAAAAAAAGATCAGACAGCCCCTTAAGTTTGACCTCTGATCAGGGTGGCAGTAGTGGATATGGAACAAAGAGAAGTTTGCCCTCAAACTTAAGAACCACCCCTTTCACAGAATTACCTTTCAAGAGAATGTCTCCATTCAACCTCCCACTTAACCCATCCCTGAATACCATACTAAAGATTGTATTTCCACCCTCTTATTGTCACTAACTTAAGATACTTAGATTTAAATATATGCATGAGTTCAGGAGCCAAATCTGTTCAAAACAATGCATTCTGTTTGCTCCTTCCTTCTCAAGTCCTTCTCATGAACAACACACAATCATTCAATCAACAATAGCTCCAAAGTCCTAACTCAGTCCAATATTAGCTCAACAGTCCAAACTCCAATATGTGAACTAGGACTCAAGACAAAATTCTCTTGTGAACCTGTAAAAATACAAGTAACACACTTCCAAGATACAATAGACGAATAGGCACAGGATACATAATTCCATTTTTAAAAAGGGTAATAGAAAAGTGGAAATATTAATCAGAACAAAACCCAACAGAGTAACTGTTAAATTCTAAAGTTCCAGGTCTAGGATCTGGGGTAACTGGGGCAGGTGATGAGCTCTCAAGGGCCTGGACAGCTCTAGCCCTGTGGTTTCCTGGTAGCAGACAACGTGGATGCTCCCTGGGGCTACACATAGATGTTGGGGCTTTCCAAGGCTGTGACGCATTATTGGTCACACTGTCTTTCTGAGGTCTGCACTGTGGCTGCACTCCCACAGCTCTGGTAGGCAATACTCCATCAGGAGCTTCATACTGGGTCTCTAGGCCTGCAGCACAACTCTACTTGGCCTCCCATGCGTTACTTTGCAATCTCAGACAGAAATCTGAATATATACCCACCATATGATCCAGCCATCCCACTCCTTGGAATTTACCCAAACCAAAAGATATCAGCATATGTAAGAGTTATCTGTGCCCCCATGTTCATTGCAGCACAATTCAGAATGTGAGAGGAATGTGTCTCTGACACGGGTGCAGGGGCCCAAGGACTTGGGCCATCTTCAACTGCTTTCCCAGGCCATAGCAGAGAGCTGGATCAGAAGAGGAGCAGCAGGGACTAGAACCAGTGCCCATATGGGATGCCGATGCTTCAGGCAAGGGTTTTAACCCATTGGGCCACAGCACCGGCCCCCCATTGCCCATTACTTAACTGGGTTGTGTGTTCCATTGTTTTTGAGTTTCTTGAGCTCCTTAAACATTCTGGACATTTATCCTTTATCAAATGCATAGTTTGCAAATCTTTTATACCATTCTGCCAGTTGCCTCTTTGTTGAATATTTTCTTTGCTGTGCAGAAACTTCTTAGTTTGATATAGTCTTATTTATCTACTCTTGCTTTCATTGCCTGTGCTTCTGGGGTCTATTCCAAGAATCTTTGGTCATCCTAATATCTTGCAATGCTCCCCTTATTTTTCCTCTAGTACTTTGATGGTTTTAAGTTTTAAGTTTAGATCCTTGACCCATTGTCAGTTATCTTTTATATAGGTTATTAAGTACGGTTCTTGTTTCATACTTCTGCATGAAGAGATCCAATTTCCCCAACATTTGTTAGAGAGACTTTCCTTTCTCCAGGGAAAGATTATAATTTTTTTGTTAAAGATTACTTGGGTATACATGTGTGGATTAATTTCTAGGGTTTCTATTTTTTCTATTGGTCCACATGTCTACTTTCATGCCAGTACCAGTCTATTTTGATTATGACTGTCCTATAACATGTCTGGAAATTTGGTATTGTGATGCCTCCAACTTTGTTTTATTCTTTAATATTGTTTCATCTATTTGTGTTCTTATGTTTTGATACCAACTTTATGATATTTTTGTTTAGCTCTGAGAATGCTCTTGATATTTTGATTGGAATCACCCTGAATTTATACATTGCTTTGTATACTATGGAGATTTTGATGAAATTAATTCTTCCAATCCACAACCATGGACTATTTTTCCATTTTTCATGTCTTTCGCTATTGCTTTCCTTAAAGTTTTATAATTTTCATTGTAGAGATCTTTCACCTTCTTAAATTTACTCCATGGTATTTAAATATTTTTTTTACCTACTGTGAATGACACTGATCTTAAATTTCTCAGCCATGGCATTACTTGTGTTCAAATGCTATTCATTTTTGTGTGTTGGTTTCATATCCTGCAACTTTTCTAAACTGTTTCAAGTTCCCATAATCTCTAAGTGGTGTCTTTCAGTTCCTCTACATAAAGGATTATGTCAATCTGTGTGTACGAATTGCTGGAGATTCTTTTTATATCTGTGCTTTTTATTTGTAACATTTCCTTTATCATCTCTGATTTTATTAATTTGGATGTTTTACCTTTTTTGTTTTGGTTAGTTGGGCCATTAGTGTATCAATTTTATTTCTTATTTCAAAAAATTAGCTCTTCATTTCACCTATCTTTTGTGTGTTTTTATTTGAATTTTGCTTATTTCTTATCTAATTTTTATTATTTCTTTCCTCCTTCTAATTTTGGGTTTTGTTTGTACTTGTTTTTCTATGTCCTTGAGTTTGAGTCCAGTCTGGGGAGCTGGTGGGGCACATTGTTTTCCTCCACTTACCCTACCAAAACACCTGGCACCCGACAGGGGAAGGACAAGCTTCCCAGAATAAAGTGAATGGAAGCTTCTGTGGCCCATGCATCACTGGTAGATTTTGTCTGAGAATTTTGCAGTACCCACTGACTTTGAGTTTGATCTGGAGAGTTGGCAGGGAGACAGTGTGCCTCCTCTTAGCTCTGTGAAGGGGGGGAATATTGCCTCCCCTACCCCAAGTAAACTGCCAGATTCAGCTTGCCATTTTGGAGTACCAACTGACCTCTGCTTGGCAGGCATCAGGCTCTAGAGATGAGATGGCTTGATCTTGGATGGGGAGACTTGCAAGGCAGAGACTTGCAAGTGGATACTCTGTAACCTGAGACTATTGGAGCTCTTCACTCTGTAATGATGGAAAAACTGTGACTGTGCAAATCATAGGCTGGGAAATTGAGAAGTATCTGGTATTTCTGAGTCTTTGAGTCTAACTCCAGAAGCCAAGAACTACATGAGTACTGGGGAGAGCCATCAGGAGGGCTCCACCCTCATATTATGGAGTGATTATATTCTTTGTGTGGTTCCTGCACCTGAGTTGGTGGAATATGCAGGCACTGTGAGCTCACCCTAGGCGGTTGGTTCATCTAGGCAAGGAGAAGGGCTGAGGCTATAAACATGCCAGTAGGAGAAATGACCCCACTCTCCTACTTGGAGATAGAAGAGATCTACCAATTCCCACTTGAGTATTATTCTAGACTCTTACCCCACCCAAAAACACTGGCCATAGCTCCCTGTCCCCACCCTCACACATACACACCTCTGGATAAGCACAGAAGGTTCAAGTATTCCACTTAGAGGCACATTTCTAAGAACAAAGGACTCAGAGGAGATACCAACAAGTGTTTCCCCTGATAAATTAAAAAGGTACAAACAGGACATGGGTGAGAAATGATACAGGGAAACAAAGTTATTAAAGAAAAAATAAACCAAAATAATGACAATGAAGAATTCAATAGATCAAATAAAAATTCAGTGGGAAACTTTAACTACAGACTCATTGGGGCAGAAGCAAGAAATCTGAACTAGAAGACAAAATCTTTGGAAATACCTCAGCAGACAAAAAAAAAAAAAAAAGAGAGAGAGAGAGAGAGAAATAGAAAAACTAAAAACAGTGTTTGGGATCTATGGGATACTATCAAATGACTAACTATACTTGTTTTAAGAGTTAATGAAAGAATTGGAAATGTAGAATGACTTAGAAAATGTATTCAGTGAAATGAAAGCAGAAAATTTTCCTAAATTGGAAAAATATATGAACATCCAAATACAGGAAACACATAGAACTCCAAATAGACATGATCAGAAGAGATCTTCACCATGACACATTATAGTTAAACTTTCAAAAGCAAAACATTAAGAAAATATCCTAAAATATACAAGAGAGAAATTCTAGATTACCTTTAAAGGATCTCCACTTAGATTGACAGCAAATATCTCATTAGAAATTCTACAGGCTAAAAGAAAATGGAGAGATACAGTTCAAGTTCTAAAAGAAGAAAAAAACTGTCAACGCAGAACACTACTACTATTGAGGCTCTCATTTATATATGAAGGTGAAAGATGGACCTTCCAAAACAAAAATTGAAAGAATTTGTTATCACATGGCCGGCCTTATAAAAGATACTTAAGGGTGTGCTACACATAGAAACAAAGAAAGATAATCAGAATCATGAAAGATTGGGAAGACAGAAAACCTCTATCCAAAACAAGCAAGAGTACAATCCTAATGTCAGACAAAATAGAATTTAAGACAAAAAACTGTTAAAATGTTAAAAGAGACAAAGAAGAGCATTATATAATTACAAAGGGATCAATTCAACAGGAAAAAGTAACTATAGTAAATGTATATGCCCCCAATGATAGCGCAACCATCCTTTTAAAGCAAATGTTTATGAGTCTAAAGGAGATTTATGCTCCCATGCAATAGTATCAGGGGACTTCAAAACCACACCTTCCTCAATGGACAGATCAACTACATAAAAAATCAACAATGAAACAATCTATACTATTGACCAAACAGATCAAATTGATATTTCAGAATACACTTTTTTTAAAGATTGATTGATTGATTGATTGATTGATTTGAAAGACAGAACTACAGAGAGAGGTAGACAGAGAGAGAGGTCTTCCATCCATTGGTTCACTCCCCAGATGGCTGCAAAGGCCGGAGCTGCACCCATCTGAAGCCAGGAGCCAGGAGCTTCTTCTGGGTCATCCATGTGGGTGCAGGCATAGTAGAGAGCTGGATCAGAAGAGGAGCAGCCGGGACTAGAAACGGTGCCCATATGGGATGCCGATGATTCAGGTCAGGGCTTTAACCCATTACGCCAGCGCTGCCCCCCCTCCCCAGAATATACTTTCTTGACATCAGTGCATGACCTTCTCTAGAATAGACCATATCATAGGCCTTAAAACAAGTCTCAACAAATTGAAAAAAAATTGTAATCACACTGTTTGTCTTTTCTAACCACAGTGGAATGAAGCTGGAAGTTAACAAAATAAGAAACTCTAGAAAACAAACACATGAAAACTGAATAACATGCTCCTGGATGAACAGTGGGTCAAAGATGAAATCAAAAGGGAAATAAAAAATCCTTAAAAATGAATGAAGATGACAACACAACATATCAAAACTGATGGCATACAACAAAAGCAGTATTAAAATAAAGGTTTATTGGTTAATGCCACTCTTAGGATCATTGGTTACTATCCTCACCCTGTCTTTTATGACCTTGTCTAAATATGATCAGAGTTGGCAAACTTGGAAGGCTTCCATAGCCTTGGCAACTCATGACGAGAGCCTAGGATGGTTACTGGCGCCATAAACTAGAGTGTCAATTTGTTGGGTCAACAACAGGAGTCACTGTGCACTTGCTCCTCATGTGGGATCTCTGTCCTTAATGTGCTGTTCATTGTGATTTAATGCTATAACTAGTACTCAAACAGTATGTTTCACTTTGTGTTTCTATTTGGGTGCAAACTGTTGAAATCTTTACTTAATATATACTAAACTGATCTTCTGTATATAAAGAGAATTGAAAATGAATCTTGATGTGAATGGAAGGGGAGAGGGAGCGGGAGAGGGGAGGGTTGCGGGTGGGAGGAAGTTATGGGAGGGGGAAGCCATTGTAATCCATAAGCTGTACATTGGAAATTTATATTCATTAAATAAAAGTTAAAAAAAATAAAGGTTTATAGTAATTAGAGTCTATGTCAAGAAATTGGAAAAGTACAAAATAAATTATCTATATGCTGTTTTTAATGAGAGCTTAAAAAGGCCATACAATCCTATTCTCTTCATATTCATGCATGATACATTTAAATTTTTTTTTAATTTTAAGTTATACAAGTTTCATATGCATGACACATTTTAACCTAAAATAAAATGTATTTCTATCTCTATAAAAATTATCTCATTCTAAGAAAAACAGAGTTAGAGAAAGACTTCATGTTTCACTGTGTGACAGACCAGGCTTTGGTATCCATATCTGCTATAGATGCTGCATGACTGAAGGTCAACTCTTAGATCTCTCCATTCATGTGTAAAAAGGGGATGATTCTTATCCTTCACAGTTATGATAATGATTATAGATAATTTATGAGAAATATTTGACACATAATTATATTCTAACATGCATTATAATTTTACTGTTATTGTTGCTATTTCTTTAATATTTTTAACTGACAAAATCTGAAAATTAGAATATTTTTTAAAATTTTTATTGACATTCTATCTCTGACAGTATACAAATTAATAATGGAAGTATCTAAGAGGAAAAGGTTGATATTAGAGTTCATGGTATGCCACTACATAGCAACTTCCAAATTGCCCCAGATTATTTAATCTAACATAATATTTTAGGGCTGGTGCTATGGTGTAGTAGGTTAAGCATCCACTTGTGCCAGCATCCCATCTGGGTGCCTGTTCAAGTCTATGCTGCTCCACTTCCCATCCACCTCACTGCTGATGGCCTGAGAAGGCAGTGGAGGATGGCCCAAGTGCATGAGTCCCTGTATCCACATGGAAGATCCAGAAGAAGCTCCTGGCTCCTGGCTTTAGATAGGCCCCGCTCCAGCCATTGAGTCATTTGGAGAGTGAATCATCAGATGGAAGTCCTCTCTCTATTGTCTCTCTCTCTCTCTGTCTGTAGTATGCCTTTCAAGTAAATGAATAAATCTTACCAAAAACAAAAGAAAATACTATTTTATTTACATTGATTCTTGATATGACTGCACTTAATTGTTACTACTGTTTCCTTTAACAGAATTTCAAATGTTTTTTAAATAATTAAATTCTTGTTGAAATATACCTCTTACAATTCTTATGAATCTACTAGTTCCCTTCTTTTATTCAACTCCTCTGTTCTCCAGAAGGACTGCAGTAGTTTGAATATTATCTTCCAAACCCCTTTTTTCTTATCTAATATGTACAGACAATAATAGTTAATAAATCAAGAAGTGCTGAACACAGGCCTTGGCACAAAATGAATCAATAATAGCTGCAATTAAGTAAATTTGTCCACAATAAATTTGTAAGAAAGTTGATGATGCTAAAATTTTCAACATTGCGTAACTCTGTTACATATAGAAGCAATGTTCAATAATTGTTTGCTGAATTGAGCAGCCAAAGAAGTTTTCATATTGCACCAGCTGCAATTAAGCAGTAAGTCGGAGAGATAAACATTTTTCCAGAGACAAAATGGAAATTCTTTAGATTGCTGGTGAAGACTTACTTTTTCCAAAGTTTATCTGTACATACATAAGAAATTCTTAGGTATGCTTATTTTTCTTCCTGGCTAGCATATTTCCCTAAATAATTATGCTCTGAAAGAAAGTAGTTTATTCTAATTTTCTAATAGATGGAATGAAAAACTATTTCTGATATGGGAATAACTAGGTATCAAAAAAGGCTTTCAAATAATAGATTCACTTGAAGAGATTTAAAGTACATTTTGTGTACATGAAGGGACATTTTAAATGAGTCATAGAAATTCATTCTGGATGGTTTCAGTCTAAGACACTTTTAATCTGAGAATTCTCAATAGCTAAAGTCTTTAAAAATATTCATTCAGAATGCACAAATTTAAATTTGAAGGGCACTATCTACTGGCTATCATATATGAAGGTCTTGAATATATGAAGTGCTGCCTTCTGCAAGAAATTGTGATTTGCTCCCAGTAAATGACCATAGCAGGTAAGAAGCGTATTTTAGCCAACTGAAAGACTGGAGTTTTAATTCAAGCTATAACACTTGATTACCTTCAGTATCATGTATAAAAAGGCAGTTTGGATTCAATATGCATAGACTTCCTTCAAAATTCTGCAGCTGTCTATGGCCATGAAACAAGAATTATTTGGGTTTAAAAGGTCCTTGTAGATTTGTAGAGAAAATAATTATCTTCTTTCTCACATTAACACATCTCCTTTGTTAAGGCACTCAAATTCACAGAAATTTTGCACACTTTTTTTTATTCTCCCTGTTATTCAGCATTTATGTTTGCAAACCTTTAGGTATATCATCTCCTTTATTTGCACCACATAGACAATTCTGCAAATTTCCATTTGTCATAGATCAGTTTCCCCTCCACTTGTATTGAAAAAATCTTCCTCACAATTAGCTTGCTCTAAAGTGCAATATAAATAAATTCTAGGGATTGTTACACAACAAAGTGTCTATAATTACAATGCCATGTTATGTACTTAAAATTTTGCTAAAAAGGGTAGATCTTATATTAAGGGACCTTATTATAAAATTAAAAAAACATAAGAGGGGGCTGGCTCTGTGATGCAGTGGGTTAAAGCCCTGCTCTGAAGTGCCGGCATCCCATATGGGTGCCGGTTCAAGACCTGGCTGCTCACTTCCGATTTAGCTCTCTGCGGGCCTGGGATAGCAGAAGATGGCCCAACTCCTTGGGCCCCTGAACCCGTGTGGGAGACCCGGAAGAAGCTCCTGGCTTCTGGCTTCAGATTGGCACAGCTCCAGCTGTTGTGACCAACTGGGGAGTGAACCAGCAGATGGAAGACCTCTCTCTCTGTCTCTACCTTTCTCTGTAACTCTTTCAAATAAATAAAATAAATATTAAAAAAAATACATAAGAGAAGGAAGAATTTTTGGAAGTGGTGGACAAGTTTATGGCATAGATAGTATTGACAGTTTTAGGGTGGCATATTGATCTCCAAGCTCATCAAGTTCTATATATGAATTAAGTACAGCTTTTTGTATATCAAAAATTAAACTAAAATATTGAAGAAAGGAAACGAAAGTTGATGTCACAGAGAAGAAAGAGAACACCTCATATTTGCTATTTACTACACAAAGAGTTTCACATCTGTTTTGTTGTGTCATTCTCCTATCCCTTAGGAGATGTGCACTATCCTCATTGTGCTGGTAAGGAAACTGTGACTAAGACAGGTAAGTGGTTTGTCCAAGACACATACCCAGTGAGTGAGAGGGCTATAGAATTCCAAATCCTAACTTCAATTTATATTCCTTTAAGATTTAAAACTCTTACTCTATAAAAGAAGACAAACACCAGGGTGTCTCAAAATCCTTTATTTACCTTCTACCTTCTGTAAACAGTCCTAGTTTTAATAAAATCCCATTTCATGAAGACTCATAATTCTTTGCCTTCCTGTTTATTAATTCAGGTTCATCTTTGAAGCTGCTAGGAATTCTCAAATAATCTAAACCTGATGCATGACTTACAATGGTTGCATAGCTCACAGTTCAAAGAATAAGGGCCCTGGAATACAACTGTGATGGATGCTTAGCTTACTCTGAGAGCAACAGGAGCCTCTCAACTAGTGGAGGGCCGGTCTCTCTAAGCATTCCAATTTCATCGTGTTAGGAGGATTCAATTAATTTTGTTTCTACAAAGTAAGCAAGATCATTTCAACAAGTTTTGAAATACATACATGTTTTCAAAAATATAATACATTTTTCATGTATTATGAAAAACACATCTCCAATGAACTGCTTGAAGATCCTTTATATGCATGAGTAAAAAAGTTTTTGGAGCAAAATAAATTTATATTTTGATTCCATTATCCATGTACTTTTTGAAGTGTTCTCAAATGTATATCAAATATTCAATGTTCTATGAGTCTCACATGAATTTCTAACTCATTTTCTTACAGATATTAGAAAAAAATATTTTTAAAAGATTTATTTATTTACTTGAGAGGCATAGTTACAGACAGAGAGAGGGACAGACAGAGATGTCTTCCATCTGCTGGTTCACTCACCAGATAGCTGCAACAGCCAGAGCTGGGCCAATCCGAAGTCAGGAGCCAGGAGCTTCTTCCAGGTCTCCCACATGGATATAGGGGCCCAAGCACTTGGACCATCCTTCACTGCCTTCCCAGGCCATCAGCAGAGATGGATCAGAAGTGAAGCACTGGGACTCAAATGCTGGTGCTATAGGTAGATGCTTAACCTCCTACACCACAGCACCGACACCAGAAAAAAACTATTAATCCTATCTAGGAGAATATTTTATTTGGGTCTAGATGCTTTTGTAGAGATGTCTGATTACTGCTGGTTGTATGTTTGTATTTTTAGTAACCCCATGCCATTTGTTTTGACTAAAGGACTTTTCTACTATTTGCAGAACAGCCTTCAGCTTTGTTCAGAGTTGTCTTTCAGATCTGCTTAACATTCTGGATCTGCCTTTTTCTGTGCTCAGGTCTGATATTTCTGGGTATTCTTGTATGTTGCTTCTCAGTAATGCAGCAGAAAGACAGGCACATAGATAGATCTTTCTGAAAATTAAGAGTGGGAATAGGAGAGGGAGGAGGAAGAAGGTTGAGAGCATTGGTGGGAGGAAGGGCAAGGTGGGAAGAACCACTATGTTCATAAATCTGTAAGAATGCAATGCATGAAATTTGTTGTCCTCAATAATTCTTAAAAAAAAAAAAAAAAGCTGATTTCTGGGGGAAAGGTTACTTCCTAATAGAGGTTTGGGTTGAAGTCAATGGGGCGGGGTGGGGGTGGGGGGCGGTACTGTGGCGCAGTGGGTTAACACCCTGGCCCGAAGCGCTGGCAACCCTTATGAGTGCCAGTTCTAGTCCCAGCTGCTCCTCTTCCGATCCAGCTCTCTGCTATGGCCTGGGAAAACAGTAGAAGATGGCCCAACTCCTTGGGGCCCTGCATCCACGTGGGAGACCAAGAAGAAACTCCTGGTTCCTGGCTTCAGATGGGTGCAGCTCCGGCCGTTGCGGCCATCCGGGGAGTGAACCATCAGATGGAAGACCTTTCTCTCTGTCTCTACCTCTCCTCTCTCTGTGTAACTCAGACTTTCAAATAAATAAATAAATAAATCTTAAAAAAATTGGCCAGAGCTGTGCAGATCCAAAGCCAAGGGCCAGGAGCTTCTTCTGAGTCTCCCGCATGACTGCAGGGTCCCATGGACTTGAGCCATCTTCCACTGTTTTCCCAGGCCATACGAGAGAGATGGATTGGAAGTGGAGCAGCCAGGACTCAAACCGCCACTCATATGAGATGTCAGCACTGCAGGCAGCAGCTTTACCAGCTATGCCACAGCACCTGCACCTAGGATTCATTTTCTTCATCTGTAGAATTAAAATAAGTTCTTTTTTAATAGTTTATTTTTTATTATTATTTCGAAAGGTGGAGAGAAAGAATCTTCTATCCACTGGTTCACTCCTTAAATAGCTAAATGCCTACAGCAGCAAAAACTGAATCAAGAAAAAGCCAATAGCCAGAAACTTCACTGGGTCTCCCGGGTGAGTGGCAGGGACCCAAGCACTTGAGCCATCATCTCCTGCCTCCTAGGTGCATTAGCAGGAAGCTGTATCAGAAGCAGAGGCAGGACATGATCCCAGCCACACTGATGTAGAATGTGAGAATTACAAGCAGCAGCAAAGCTCACTGCACCACTAATTTCCACCCCTAAGCTCTTTTGTCATGATAGATGTGAGTATTAAATGCAACTAAGGAAGTGAAATGTCTTAGGGAAATACTGAAATCTTTGATTATTAAGTCTGATTCTGAACTATATCCTGATATTTATTGGTCATGCTGTTTCCTTCTTCCACTTCGTATTCTTCCAATGCAAAATAACTTGTAATTTCTGTACCAAATTTATCATAGTGTACTTAAGTATTAAAACTTTGGAGAAAGCAAACTGGCCTTTCAAAACATTGGTGTGTTAGTATTAGTATTGAGTGATTAATACTTTTGCAGGTAAAATGGATTGCAATCCTTTGCTATGAAAAAAAATATATAGTATTTGTTGGGTGACCAACTGGCTAAATGTTTTTTATTATTTTTATGTGATTTTTGGTGAATAATTCAATATTTAACCCACACTGTTTTAGCATGAGCCAAAGGACATAGCTCCATGTTTTTCCCTCTGATTTTCTTATTATAAAGAAGTTAAATTTTTAGCTAAACTTCACAGTTGTAACAGTCTGCTTTTTAAATTTTTCTTTTGTAAAGTATCCGAGTTTACTTTTTAAAATATATGTCATAAAACTGACAATTCTTTGTAATTTTGGCATAACACATGTTGGATTATTTCATTATAAATTTTCTTCCTCACAGAAATTCTTTTGTATTCACAAACTCAATTCTAAGAGCCTCTTTGTTTCCCCAGTTTAGCTTAATTAGCACCTAAAGCATCATGTCCAAAAGTAACTACTTATACTTAGCAACTAATTAGCAACATCTTTCTTCTATTAACTCTGAGACTTATTTCACCAAATTTAAATAAGATTATAAAATCTGAATAAATGAAATTCACTTTGTACTTATGTAAGTTATATATTTTTAATCTAAATATATTAAATTCTTCATAATCTTTAGATGGTTTATTAAAGCAATAGGAAAAACAGAGGTATTTATTTGAATTACAGTATTAGTGGGGATCCTAGAGAGAATTCTTAAACATTTTAATTTTTCAAGGCATCGCATGCCAAACAGCTATTCTACTTAACTTCTTCAAACTCTGATAACACCTCTGTAATAAGATTACAAAAAGTAAACTTTCTGCTTTATCTAAGATTCTCTGTGAAAATGTTATTTTGGCAACTTGAACCATTTAGTTTCTAATTGCATTACTATTTGTAACACCAATTTTATAGTCAAGTTGATTCAAAAGTAAAAAGACCATCTTTCAGCAGAAATACAGGCAAAAACTACAAACAGAAATCATATGAAAAGATGTAAATTTCACTCAGCTGAAACAACGGCACATAATTATAATTGTAGTGGTATATAATTCTTAAAAATTTGTTTGACAGAGATATAGAAAACAGCAAAACTCTATGTGTAGGTATACTGTTATACACAGGCATTTCTTTCACTTTCTGATTTTTTGTTTGTTTACATTTTTTTATTTTAGTTCCCACATATAACGGACAACATGTGATATTTGTCTTGCTGTGTTTGGCTTTTCTCATTAATAAAGCAAAGTAGATATTAAGTGTTATCACTATAAAAATGATATATGTGAAATAATGAATTTATTAAATTAGCTAGACTTAGTCTTTGTAAACATAAAACAATATGCTTCAAAACATCATGTGTTAGACAATAATTAAACCAAATTTTATGTCAAGTAAAAATAAAACGTTAATAATAAATAAATAAATAAATAAAATCTAAAAAGGGATGTCAGGATGAGAGGTGAAAGAAATTCAGATTGGGCTACAGAAAGAAAAGGACCAAACTTAACAGTCTGAGTTGTCAAGTAAGGTAGATTACCAGACTTACTTCTGAGAAAAGTTGGGGTTAGAGGAGAATCAATAAAGGATGACCTGGCTATAGGTCCTGAGGCACAAAAGCAAGCTATGTAGACTTCCCTTTTCCCCTCCTACACAGAACCATTGGTAAATAGATGATCCTTTGTCTTCTACTGAGAGTAGTGCCATTTTGTAATACAATCATTAATTACAAAAAAAAAAATCAGTCTGGCAAAGCCATGAAAAATTTTTAAAAATTACTAAAAAAAACTGTTAAAAATTGAGGATACAGGTTTTCTTCCTTTACCTTCTTTCGTATTGATGGCTGTGTTTCTGTGTGTAACACATCTTTATAGGCATCTTTTGCAGGGCTGGACGAGTGGCAACAAATTCTTTCAATTTCTGTTTGCTATGAAAGGTCTTTATTTCACCTTCATTCACAAATGAGATCTTTGCAGGATATCATATTCTGGGCTGGCAGTTTTTTCTCTTAATACCTGGGCTATATCTTGCCATTCCCTTCTAGCTTGTAGGGTTTCTGATGAGAAGTCTGCTGTGAGTCTCATTGGAGATCCTCTGAAAGTAATCTGGTGTTTCTCTCTTGCACATTTTAGAATCTTTTCTTTATGATTCACTATGGTGAGTTTGATTACAATGTGTCATGGTGAGGATCTCTTTTGGTTATGTTTATTCGGCGTTCTATATGCTTCCTGTACTTGGATGTCTCTGTCCTCCAAACCTGGGAAGTTTTCTGCTAGTATCTCACTAAAAAGGCCTTCTAATCCTTCCTCTCTCTCCATGCCTTCAGGAACTCCTAGAACCCGAATGTTGGGTTTTTTAGTAGTATCCTGTAGATTCCCAACCATATTTATTAGATTTCTAATTTCCTCTTCTTGTCTTTGGTTTGATTGTATACTTTCCTGTGCTCTGTCTCTAAGTCCTATATTCTCTTTTCTGCCTCACTGGTTCTCTTTTTAAGGCTCTCAAATGTGTTTGTCATTCATTCCATTGAATTCTTCATTTCATTTTGATTTCTCTTCAATGTCTCAATTTTATGTTCTACTAAATTCCTTATTTTGATTCCTCCTTAAGATTTCATTTTCACAAGAGAGATTGTCTGTCCTGTTCACTATGGAATTCTGTAGTTCATGAATTTGTGTCTGATAACTTCTAAGTGTTCTTATAAATTTTTTGATATCCACATCTTGCATTTCTTCTATTTCATAATCTTCATAATCTTGTATTGGAGTGTCATCTTCATTTGGGGGCATCATAATGTCTTCCTTGTTCTTGCTAACTCAGTTTCTGTGTTTGTTGTTTGGCATTGTGGAGATACTCTTTGGCTTCTTTTTTTTTTCTTTTTTTTTTTCTCACTGTGGTGGCTTTTCTTGTTATACTATGACTCTAGATTAAGTGTAATGCCTGCTTTTGGTGAATCTCTAGAGGCTTGTTGTGGGTGTAGACAGAGAGCTCTGTTCAGTTCTTCAGGGTTAAGGATGTGCCAAAAGTGACACACCCAGGTTTGGAGTGGTAAATCTTCTCTTTCTCTCTCTCTCTTTTTTTTTATCCAGAAGGGAAGTAATTCCTCACAGCTGAGCTCTTCTCCTTGATGGCAATCAGTGCTTGAGCGCTAGATCCAGTGGGTATAATATTCATCTGCTCTGTCCCAAGGACCACACAAAGGATCTGTGCAGTCCTCAGTGTAAGCTCAGAGTCCCCTGCAATGTCTCCCACTGGGTTGCCAAGGTTACGAAGTTTGTGGCATCTCCCACGGATAGTACTCATATCTCAGGCACACTGTGAGTTCTCCAACACACCCTCAATTCACAATAGCTAAGACCTAGAATCAACAGTGCACTGGATAAAGAATTTATGGGATATGTACTCTATAGAATACTGTACATCAGCTGGCACCGCGGCTCACTAGGCTAATCCTCCGCCTGCAGCACCGGCACCCCAGGTTCTAGTCCCAGTCAGGGCACTGGATTCTGTCTCTGTTGCTTCTGTTCCAGTCCAGCTCTCTGCTGTAGTCTGGGAGTGCAGTGGATGATGGCCCAAGTCCTTGGGCCTGCACCTGCATGGGAGACCAGGAGGAGCACCTGGCTCCTGGCTTCGGATTGGCGCAGCGCCAATCGTAGCGGTCATTTAGGGGGTGAACCAATGGAAAAAGGAAGACCTTTCTCTATTTCTCTCTCTCTCACTGTCCACTCTGTAAAAAAAAAATAAATAAAATAAATAAATAAACCTCAGCATGATGTTTTCCAGATTCCTCCATTTTGTTGCAAATGACTGGATTTCATTTTTTTTTTACTGATGTATAGTATTCTTTTTATTTTTCTTTTCAGAGTTAGACAGTGAGAGAAAGAAAGAGAGAGAAAAGTCTTTCTTTTCTGTTGATTCACCCCCTAATGGCCGCTGTGGCCGGCGCACTGCACTGATCCAAAGCCAAGAGCCAAGTGCTTCTCTTGGTCTCCCATGCGGGTGCAGGGCCCAAGCACTTGGGCCATCCTCCACTGCACTCCTGGGCCACAGCAGAGAGCTGGACTGGAAGAGGAACAACTGGGACAGAATGCAGCACCCCAACCAGGACTTGAACCCGAGGTGCCGGCACCATGCTGAGTGTTTTAAGCCAGTCCCAAAGGGACAAATATCATATGTTCTCCCTGATTGGTGACAAATAACCAAACACCAAAAAGGAAACCTGTTGAAGTGAAATGGACACAATGAGAAACAATGACTTGATCAGTCCTTGTCCTGACTGTAGAGGAACAATTAATACTTTATCCCTTTTAGTATTTTTTTGTTCTACTTAATACTATTGGTTGAACTCTTAAATAATACACAATTATTCTTAGGTGTTTAAATTGAACTGAAAAGTGATCCCTGTTAAATATAAGAGTGGGAATAAGAGAGGGAGGAGATGTACAGTTCAGCATATGCTCAATCAGACTTGCCCCAAATGGTAGAGTTAGAAAGGTGCCAGGGGATTCCAATTCAATCCCATCAAGGTGGCATGTACCAAGGCCATTTCACTAGTCAAAGTGATCAGTTTAAGTTCATAATTGATCATAATGACAGGATTAAGAGTCAAATGAATCACATAAACAAAACTATTGTCTGCTAATACCAACCGATATAATTAAAAAGGAGATAATGAGCTGACATGGGAAGCGTGATACACAACAGACTCACAGAATGGCAGATGTCCTAAATAGCACTCTGGCCTCAGAATCAGCTCTTAAGGCATTTGGATCCGGCTAAAAACCCATGAGAGTGTTTCAGGCATGGAAAGTCAAGACACTCTGGCAAAAAACAAACAAATAAAAAAGACCTAAATAAAGGATCTCTGTGAGTGAGATCCCAGTGGAAAGCACGGGCCATCAAAGAAGGAGGTACCTTTCTCTGAAGGGAGGAGAGAAATTCCACTTTGAATACGGCCTTGTCTAAATGATATTGGAGTTGGTGAACAGGCTTCCATAGCCTTAGCAATTCATGAGAAGAGCCTCCGGTGATTACTGATGCCATAAACAAGAGTGTCAATTGTTAAATCAACAACAGGAATCACTGTGCACCTGCTCCCTATGTAGGACCTCTGTCCTTAATGTGTTGTACTATGTGAATTAACGGTAAAACTACGACCCAAACAGTACTCTATACTTTGTGTGTCTTTGTGGGTGCATTCTGTTGAAATCTTTACTTAATATATACTAAACTGATCTTCTGTATATAAAGATAATTGAAAATGAATCTTGATGTGAATGGGATGGGAGAGGGAGCAGTAGATGGAAGGGTTGCAGGTGAGAGGAAGATTTGATGGGAAAAAGCCACTGTAATCCAAAAGCTGTACTTTGGGAATTTATATTTATTAAATAAAGGTAAAAAAAAAAAAAACTTGAGGATACAAAAGAATTCAACAGCACTTTGTGTGACATGATATTATGAATTGGATCTAGGAACAGAAAAAAGACACTAATGAGGCTGGCATTGTGGCAGAACAGGTAAAGCTGTACCAGCTCAAGTCCTGGCTGTTCTATTTCTGATCCAGCTCCTTGCTAATATGCCTGGGAAATAGCAGAGGATGGACCAAGTTCTTGGACCCCTACACCCATGTGGAAGATTGGAAGAAGCTCCTGTTTTCTTGCTTCAGGCTGGCCCAATCATGGCCATTGTAGAAATTTGGGTAGTGAACAAAAAAAGATGGAAAATTTCTCTCTGTCTCTCCTTCTCTCTGTGTAACTATTTAAAACTATTTAAAACTCAATGAAATCTTAAAAAAAGACATTAAGTTAAAGCTGATAAACCCAGGGCAGGCTGTGGCACCGTGGGTTAAAGCTCTGGCCTGCAGTGCTGGCATCCTATATGGGTGCAGGTTCAAACCCTGGCTGGCTGCTCCACTTCCAGTCCAGCTCCCTGCTAATGTGCCTGGGAAAGCAGCAGAGGATGGCCCAAGTCCTAGAGTCTCTGCACCCACTTGGGAGAAGCTCCTGGCTCCTAACTTCAGATCAGCTAAGCTCTGGCCATTGTGGCCATTTTGGGGAGTGAACCAGGGCATAGAAGACCTCTCTCTCTCTCTCTCTGTCTCTACCTCTCTCTATAACTCTGTGTTTCAAATAAATAAAATAATAAATCTTTTTTTTTAAAAAGCTGATAAACCAATAACACCTTGCATGTAGCATATACCATGATTGTATATAATGTTAGCTTTAGGGGAGTTTAGATAAAAAAAAATTTGCACACAGTTTTATCTTTATAATTTTTCTGTACATCTAAAAGTATTACCAAATAAAGCTTTTTAAAAATGTATTATTAAAAATTGGCCACTAACCAATTTTCTCATCAAATGTTAATAATCTTATAGGCATACAAAACACTCTGTCATTTTGATTCTGCCTCATGTCTAACCTGATCTCCTAGTATTGCTTCTGTGTTCTGGAATTTTTATCAGTACAGAATGCCTTCCAATTTTGCAAATTGTTTCACTCTTTCAACACTTCTATTCCTGTATACAGACTAGTCACAATGCATAGAATGACGTTCTGCTGCTTTGTTCTTTCCTTGTGATAAATCCAGATACCTTTAAAATATCTTGCTCAGATAAAACCTTTTTTTTATTATTTGATACATTTAAAATTTCTAATTAATTTGTTTATTTGAGAGGCAGAAAGACAGACACACACACTAAGAGAACTCTCATTAGCAGGTTCATTCCCCAAAAGACCACAATGATTAGGGGAGGGCCAGGCTGGAGCTGGTAACCAGGAAGTCAATCTGTGTTCTCCATAGGGGTAGCAGAGACCCACATATTTGAACCATCACCTGCCACTTCCCAGGATGTGCATTAGCAATAGGCTGGAATTGGGAACAGAGCCAGGACTCACACCCTGGAACTCCGACATGGAATCCAGGTATCTTAACCACCAGGTCAAATGCTCAGACAAAATATTACCATGCATCCTTCCTTGTTATTCCCATAACAGCCTAAATAATTGTATGCATAATTAACATTGAGCTCTCATACAAATAATGGTTCTTTACGGTGCTTTTCTTGCCTATGAAACTTGGAGGAAGCAGTAAAGTGATGGTGGCAATGGGGAGGAGAGGTCTTGGATTACAATACACCTAGATTTGAACTTCTTAACTGTAACCTGAGGCATGACACTTGACTTGGGGTTTTAATTGAAAAAAATAATGACCATTACTCTTCCAGCTGTGCTATGAATTTAATGACAGAAGTATTTTTCTTTTAAAATATCTGTCAAAGACTAGACATTTTCAAAGTATAAAACATGATGATATTATATACCTGTGCATATGTAATTTTTTTTTTTGATAGGCAGAGTGGACAGTGAGAGAGAGAGAGAGAGAAAGGTTTTCCTTTCGCCATTGGTTCACCACACTGATCCGAAGGCAGGAGCCAGGTGCTTATCCTGGTCTCCCATGGGGTGCAGGGCCCAAGGACCTGGGCCATCCTCCACTACACTCCCGGGCCACAGCAGAGAGCTGGCCTGGAAGAGGAGTAACAGGGACAGAATCCGGCGCCTCGACCAGGACTAGAACCCAGTGTGCCAGCGCCGCAAGGCGGAGGATTAGCCTATTGAACAGCGGCACTGGCCACATATGTAATTATTATTACAATCAAATTGATCAGCACATATGTCACCACTGTCACCTTACATTAGATCCCCAGAACTTGTTCATCTTATAACTGAAAGTTAATACCCTTTGGCCAACAGCTCCCCATTTGCCCAGAACCTAGTGACTATTATTCTACTTTGATTCTAACTTGTTTAGATTCCACATATAGCAAGATCATAGAATATTTTCCTCTTTCTGTTAAGCCTATTTTACTTAGCAAAATGTCCTCCAAGTTCAGACAGTTGTCATGATTTCTGATTATTTTAAAATTTACTGTGTATGAGTGAAATTGACATTTTTGATTATCATAAAAGGAGGTAAATTATCTGTACCAAAAACTAAAAAAAAAAGGTTAAATAAATTCAAGAAGGCAGAAATAAATGGAAACATGTCACATATTCATAGATTGGAAGAATTTATATTGTTAAAATGCCCATACTACACAAAGCAATCTGCAGGTTCAATGAAATCACTATAAAAATTTCAATGTATTTTTCACAGAAAGATACTATTTAAGAACCTGGTAAGGTATGTGACATGAAAACTCAATAAAAATAATAACTCATTATTATTTAATAATTTTATCATTGATAATTATTATATGCTATGTTGTTACACTATTGCTATGAAGATCATCTAAACATTGTTGATCCTCTGAAAGCATAGTGAAGATATCACCTACATCTATGAGCATTCTTCTAGTATTGCTGAAATAAAATGTTAGGTTAAAAAGTAAGATACCTGTTGGCATTCTTGGTATTATTAGGATTTGATTCAGATTAAGATTTTATTTACTTGATGTCAGAAAACTTTATTGGCTAAATCATTGTCCAAAGCATGCTAATGTTCTCTAGGATCAAGATACAAGGACTGGTGGGGTGGATTTTGATATCCGCAGAACTTCCACATTAAAATTAGTTATGGCCTTAGTTACATTTAGGAAATCTTTTATCAATAGCTTTCTTTTTAGAAATAGTTAAAACAATTACCTATGCTTTCGTTCACTCCAAAAACCATGAGTAAAGTGAAATAATTTAAGGGATGTTTAGTAGGTACATGTAATTTGTCAGACTCTTGGAGATACAGAAAAGAACAATGAGTCTGCTGTCTAACTGTGGGATTTCTAACATTTGGGGATTGTGGGCTTGAAAATACAAAAGATTCCAGAAAAAAATTGTGACACTGGAACCAAGTTTTTAAAAACATTGAGAGATTTGTAGTTGAGAGTGGGATAACAGATCTTTAACCAGAGAGAATGAGAAGGTTAGCACCCACATGTGAAAGGGTATAAAGCAAGAGCTCCACCAACATTCAATTGGAGAGAGTAAAAGCTATGTGTTAATATATGACTTAGAAGTACTGAGAGCCTCGAGTGATCACTGATGTCATAAAAAAGGAGTGTTAATTGTTAAAGGAACAACAGTAGTCACTGTGCACTTGCTCCCCAAGTAGGACCTCTGTCCCTAACGAATTGTAATATGAGAATCAACTGCAAATTTCTCCCCAAACTGTACTCTCCAGGTTGTGTGTGTCCCTGGGTGCAAACTGTTGAAGTCTACGCTTAGCATGGAGTTGGTTTTCTGTATATAATGTCATACTAAAAATGAACCATAATGAGGAAGGAGATGGGAGAGGGAGAGGTGGGATGGGAGCTAGGGGTGGGGTATGGGGAAAAGAACCACTATATTCCTAAAGTTGTATCTATGAAAAAATGCATTCATTAAGTAAAAACAAAACAAAATATGACTTAAAGTCAGGAGGGGGGCCGACAAGGTACTAAAGGAGTATTTTTGCTACATATTATAGAAAGTGATGTGTCCATCAGCAGACTCATAGAATAGCGGATGTCCTAAACGGCACTCGGGCCTCAGAATCAGCTCTTAAGGCATTCGGATCCGGCTGAAAAGCCCATGAGAGTGTTTTAGGCATGGAAAGCCAAGACACTCTGGGAAAAAAAAAATGACCTAAATGACAGATCTCCACGAGTGAGATCCCAGTGGAAAGAACAGGTCATCAAAGAAGGAGGTACCTTTCTCTGAAGGGAGGAGAGAACTTCCACTTTGACTAAGGCATTGTCTAAATATGATCAGAGTCAGTGAACTCAAAAGGCTTCCATAGCCTTGGCTACTCATGACGAGAGCCTAGGGTGATTACTGATGCCATAAACAAGAGTGTCAATTTGTTAAGTCAACAACAGGAGTCACTGTGCACTTACTCCTCATGTAGGATCTCTGTCCTTAATGTGCTGTACAATGTGATTTAATGCTATAATTAGTACTCAAACAGTATTTTTCACTTTGTGTTTCTGTGTGGGTGCAAACTGTTGAAATCTTTACTTAATATATACTAAACTGATCTTCTGTATATAAAGAGAATTGAAAATGAATCTTGATGTGAATACAAGGGGAGAGAGAGCGGGGGGTGGGAGGGAAGTTATGGGGGGGAAGCTATTGTAATGCATAAGTTGTACTTTGGAAATTATATTCATTAAATAAAAGTTAAAAAATATTAAAAAGAAAGTGATGTGTCCCTGTGAAAGGATACAGCCTCAGGCAAATATAAGTGCAGATCCTGGCTTGGAGACAAATGTGATGCCTGCTGAAATTCACAGGGTACAAATGATGTGGCATTTTCTAAATACCAGTTCTCATTTATATGAATTTGATTGAAAATAGCACATAGGTTGTATTGAGTATTTCAAGGGCACTGAACAAGCCTGAAATATAGAAATTCCAAAGGATAAATTATCCAGCAATGTATAAGGAGAATGATCATAAATGATGGCCCTGAGCCTGGGCAGGAGAGAGGAAAAAGTATATGACTATTTTCTTCACCTAGAGGTTTTCCAGGGTTGACCTCTATCTCAGAGATAGTCTTCAACACCCCAACCCCACCCTCCTAAAATGGAGGAGGGGGAGGAGGAAGGGATGAAGAAGAAGAAAGGGGAAAGAGAAGGGGGAAGAGTAGGGGAAGAGGAAGAAGGAGGAGGAGGAGAAGGAGCATTCACAGAGCCATGAGACAATGGTGGGTCAGCCATATTCTTGTGTGAGAGCTTATAGCCTTACATTTTTCAGGTATGTTTTAATTATCATTCAATTTATTAATTTCACAGTTCAATTCAGCACATAAAACCCCACAGGTGTATTTTACTACAAAATGGCCTGTTTTCTCCAGACAGAATTTGCTTACAGCTCTGTCCTCATCCCTGAAGTCCACGAAGAATGTGGTCTGCCTTTGGAGAAGAGCAATGCCGATCAGCTTCCAAAGGTCATATCTGAATGCCTCTGAAGAATAGAAATGGTGGTCTTTGGTGCGTTTATGTGTTCATAAACTATAAATCAAGCTGAAACAATGCTAATATTATGTGAGGCTGGAATAATTCCTTACCAAATCTGAATGGTTATAGATTTCAAATGTCAAAAATAGGTGCTAATTATCTATTTCTTTTTATGCTTATTGACAGAATTACAATAGAAAATGTTTACTCTTTTGAAATCTAAATCCTTTCCCTTCTTATCTTTACTCACCCTTCTTTTTACCTACTCTATCTTATCCATTTAACACTATCTGGAGAGAGTCTAGGACATAATGGGAATTGTGCCAGGATAGGGGCTATATTGAGATACATGCAATGTCAAAAACTAAGAGAGTTATCATAGGAAATATGAGAAAGTAATGATGCTAAAATCCAGGAAAAAAACTGCATATGATAACAAACCAAAGGGTTATAGAAGCAGATATTAACTTGATATCTATAGCCAAGAGTCAGGGCTGGTTTTAAGGAAGCAAATAAATAGAGCTGAAATCACTGGGTAAAGGAAGCAAAAGTGAGTATTAACATCTAGGAAAAGTGTCCAGTAGTGTTGTTCCTATTCAAATACTGCATTTATAAATGTGTTGGTGGTATGGCATATGGCTTAAAGAACATTCAAACTTTATTGATCCATCACAGGAAATATCTTTTATGTCATGTCTGTTACATAAATATGTTTGTGTCCTTAGTATAGAAAAAAAACTTAAAATACATTTATATTTTCTAAATCTAATGCATTCTGAAATTTGTTTTGTTTCATACTTTTTATTTCGGCCCAGTAATGGGTCTTGTTAATCATATCCAATGGCAAAAAGAAATAAGAGCAAATTAGATATTCAAAACTGAGGAACAAATCTGGTTTACTGGACGAAACTATTAAATAGAGTAGATGAAGAATGTATTATTCTAATATTCTTATAGCATGTTAGATATAAAATTGGAGTTAGGACATTTTAGTTATTGATTTTCCTTTGACTTGACAGATGAAAAAAAAAAAAAAAGTCATCAAATGAAGTTACCTGTCCCAGATCACACTGTAATGCCAAAGCTAGACTTAACCTGAAATCAATTGTCTCTTAGGATTCCATTATAGCTATATGTGTTTGTGTGTCTATGGAGTTTAGAGGGAAGGAAGAAAAAATACCTTGCAATTAGAAGCTCCATAATTTCAAATTAAGGCATTTTGGATGCAATCTCGTGGGAAAAGGAAAACCATTCAAGATTTATCTTCAAGGAAGTCACATAAAATATGCTTATAAGATGTAAATGGTTATTTTATGTGAGTAAGTTGAGAAAAAAGAATTGAGGCAGAAAAACAGACAATTACAGTATTCCAGGTGTAAAAGTAGATTTCAATGAAGAGATATTAAATATGGCTTAGATGTACATATTTGGGTATAATGACAGACCTAATGCACAAATATTACAAGTGAAAATCTGGAGCTGGAAGAAGAGCTGGCATGAATGATGAACCCTTGGGAGTCATTGAAATAGGTAAAACCTCACTGAGAGCAACTGTTTCCAGTGATTCCAGGGATACTGGAAAATACCTGAAATCCAGGGATCAGAGGAAGGACTTATTAAATTAGTAATTTAGAAATTTGAAATGCATAATTCCCATTTTTGATCAACTAATATATATTAAAGACTATACTAGATACAATCACTTCTAGACCTTCTGTATAAGATCAATGTATACCAGATAAAGAGGTAAAAAAATAAAGAGAAAGAGAAATATTGAAATAGGATAATGTATGTCATAGAAGCCATGTAAAGGAAGAATTTCTGAATGGTAACTTTAATGGCTTGCCAGTCACAAGAACATATCTGTTGATTTTTTTTCATCAAATCTCATCTTCACAGTAAAATGTAATTCCTCACTTTGCACATCTGTAGTTACAGAGATTTATATTTTCCAAAATCATTCAAATTATTTTTTTAAACTCTCATTTTTGTTTCTGGAACAATAGGATAGATGCAATTTTTCTTATTAGTCTCATTAGGTACAACTAAAAACCCCTGGGCATTATGTTTAAAACAATATAAAAAGTATTTGCAATATGAAGAGAGTAAAGAAAATTTCCTGTGGACATTTAGATCCAAGGAAGAACACAGTGGTGAGTTCCCAGGTTGTCTTTATTCCTCAGTATGTCCCAGAGTTGGGTTTGAATAAATGGGCAATCTGGAAATATCAGTGGGTGAGACAAATATATCTCAGCAAAAGCATGATCTCTCCACTCAGAGGACCAGGAAGGTGGTAGCCTAACAAGTCAAAACTCTACCCTTAACAAAAATCTACACTAAAAACTCTGTTCCCTTATCTATTCTGGAAAAAGCCATATTGGGAAGAATGGAGTTACACCCTTGCCAGGCTGTGATGATTTGAAGTATCGCCTTATCTCAGGAGTATTGGAGAAGTCTGAATAAGGTTAAGGAACCAGGAATCTCAACAATGTGTGACAGTATTGAAGAGACTACAACCCCTGTTATTGGAGATTATGCGGGGAGCCTGAACTTCCACCCTTAATTAGCAATAGCTAGATACACTTCTTATCTCTGTGTTAGTACCAGAGGAGACCTTGTGGAAACTCAGCCCTTACCACCAATGAGCAGTAATGAGGACACCAGCTCATTCTCATCCAAGTGGCATCAATTAATACCTATAATTAATTAATCAATTAATTAATACCTATAATCAATTAATTAATACCTATAATCAATTAATACCTAATACCAAGCGTATTACTTGTCCGTCAGTCATAAACAATGACCTCACTATTGGTTGCTAATAGAGATCAACTGGGAAACCAACCGGGAATTTCACATCACCTCACAGTAACAGATTGAACTCAATCTTTATCCTGCCAGACTAGTGTCAAAGTGAGGCAACTAAAAGTTGAATACTTAAATAAGATCCAAAGATTGATTACATAATACTTAAATCTAATTATATACATATTACATTACATTACACATAATTATAAATATATTACATTACATAATACATATGTCTCATTATATAATACTCAATATGTCTAAGTTTCATTAGTAAATTGTCTAATCCCTTGCTGTCCCAAGAAATAGGAAGTACTGAGATTAAGTTGAAAAAGACAATCAGTAAAAACCAAGAACAGTATCTTAGGATTGTTAACATTTTTTGGTACAGGCTTAAAACATGGGAGTGCAGAAAAAAGTAACAAAATAGTTTTCTATGACTGAAAGACAAGACCTGTGAACCCAAAATCTATATTCAGCAAAAATACCCATTAGGAATGAAGAGGTAATGAAGATGGTCTTAGTTAAATGAAGCAAAACTAAGGATACTTTTGTCAGTAAATCTGTAACAAAAGATTACAAATGGTAGGCAGGTTCTCCAAACAAAAAGAAAACAATAAATGGGGGAATTCTGGAATATCACAAGAAAAAATATAGAAAAAGTAAGATATGGGAAAATATTTGCCTTCTCTTCTCCAGTTTCTTAAACTCTATGTAACAGTTTAAGCCAAAATTATACCACCTGATAAAGATATAAATAAATATAATGAAAATATTTAAAACAATTACAATCAGGGTATAGAAACTTTTTCTACATTTTACTTTAATTTGGAATATGATAATTCTAAAGATATGTTACATATATCAAATGTAATACTTAGAACAACTACTAAAAAAGCTATGCAAATGGACACACTCAATAATACCATAGATGAATTAAAATTGGGACTCCAAATAGTCTTCTAGTAATCCACAACATGGCAGAAAAAAGAAAGCAGAGAAGCAAAAATTCACAGAAAATTAACAGGAGGCAAAAATAAAATGGCAACTTTAAGCATAATATATCAGTGATCCACTAAATGTGAATGGTCAAACATTCCACTTAAAAGACAGAGATTAACAGAACAGATTTAATGACCCAATTATAAGCAGTTATTAAAAATATTTAAAATATAAACAGATTAGAAGTAAAAGGCTGAGAAAAATGAATCGTGTCATGCAAACCATAATTAATATATATTTGTCAAAGCATATTTATATTCACTAGTAAATTAGTATCAAGTAAAGTAGTATTCAACGCATAGAAAATTAGCAGAGAAATATTAGAAAATGCAATGATAAAATGATTCAATCCAATCCTAAAAATATATGTGAAAGACAATAAAGCTTTTTATTTTGTGAAGTAAAAAGCTAGTTGGTTTGAGTTTTTGAATTTATAATTTTTATTTTTTAGCCAATATGTAAAAACTGTACATAAAATTTACGAGATATCATGATGTTTTGATGCATGTATAAATTGTTTAATCTCCAATCAGGATAAACATATCTACATCCTCCAAATTTAAAATTTCTTTATAATGAAAAAATCAAAACCCTATCTACCAGTTATTTGTAATAAAGAAATATACAATACACTTGAAAAGGAATTCACGAAGCCACAATTTAAGTGACAGATTTCAACAGCCTTCTCAACAATTGATAGCACAACTAGCTAGATAATCACAAGAATATAGAAGACCTGTACAAAAACATTGAGTAATAGGATGCAGTCAGCACTTGGAGAACATCCCACTCAACAACAGAAGAATAAAATTTTCTTTCACTTGCTCCTGGAATATATATATCAACATAGGAAACAAACCACAAAAACCAAAAGCACTAGAAATCATACAGAATGTGTTGTTTGACCTCAATGCAATCAAAGAAGAATCAATAACAGAAAGTAACAGGGAAATCTTCAAATATTCAGAATCTAAACAATACACTGGTTAAGTAATCTATGGCTTAAAGAGGAAATACCAAGAAACACTTTTAAAAATCATTGATATGAGTTATTAAAAGCACACATATCAAAATGTCAGGGTCACAGCAAGCACAGTACATCATTAAATGATTGCACTGAAAAGGCAGAAATGAGTAACACTAAATGACTACACTGGAAAGACATAAAATTATTTAAACCCAAACTAAGAAGAAAAAGAAGAGCAATATAAACAAGCAGAAGAAAGAAAATAACAATCAACAAGAATCAACAAAATTGGAAAAGAAAAACATGCAACAAAGTTAGTTCTTTTTAAAAAGTTAATAAAATTAGCGGGCACCACGGCTCACTAGGCTAATCCTCCGCCTTGCGGCGCCAGCAGGGCACCAGATTCTGTCCCTGTTGCCCCTCTTCGCGGCCAGCTTTCTGCTATGGCCCGGGAGTGCAGTGGAGGATGGCCCAAGTGCTTGGGCCCTGCACCCGCATGGGAGACCAGGAGAAGCACCTGGCTCCTGCCATTGGATCAGCCACGGCGGCCACTGGAGGGTGAACCAACAGCAAAAGGAAGACCTTTCTCTCTCTCTCTCTCTCTCTCTCTCTCTCTCACTGTCCACTCTGCCTGTCAAAAAAAAAAAAAAGTTAATAAAAATTGGCAAACCTCTAAGGAGACTGACCAAAAGTACCAGAACAATGATATAAATTGCCAGTACCATGAATAAAATGTGCGATATCAAAATACACCCTTCAAACAAAAAAAGATAGGAAAGAAGGGCTGGTGCCGCAGCTCACTAGGCTAATCCTCCGCCTATGGCACTGGCACACCGGGTTCTAGTCCCGGTCGGGGCGCCGGATTCTGTCCCGGTTGCCCCTCTTCCAGGCCATCTCTCTGCTATGGCCCGGGAAGGCAGTGGAGGATGGCCCAAGTGCTTGGGCCCTGCACCCCATGGGAGACCAGGAGAAGCACCTGGTTCCTTGCTTCGGATCAGCATGGTGCGCCGGCCGCAGCGCACTGGCCGCAGCGGCCATTGGAGGGTGAACCAACGGAAAAGGAAGACCTTTCTCTCTTTCTCTCTCTCACTGTCAAGTCTGCCTGTCCAAAAAAAAAAAAAAAAGATAGGAAAGGAATATTACAAATAGATCTACAAATACATATTTGACAACTGGGAAGAAGTGAATCAATTTCTGAAAATCAGAAATAATCACCACTTACCCAAATGGAAATAGGTAATTTCAATACCTAATAATTACCAACAACAATGAATCCATAGTCTAAAACTCAAAAACAAAGAAAGAAAAAATAATCTTCACGTCCAAGTAGTTTCACTGGAGACATTTATCTAACATTGAAGAAAGAACTAAAGATTCAAATGACCAGATTTCATTTTTTGCAACAAAATGGAGGAATCTGGAAAACATCATGCTGAGTGAAATAAACCAGTCCCAAAGGGAAAAATATCATATGTTCTCCCTGATCAGTGACAACTAAGCACCTAAAAGGAAACCTGTTGAAGTGAAATGGATGTTATGAGAAACAATGACTTGATCAGCCCTTGTCCTGACTGCAGAGGAACAACTTACTATTTTATTCCTTTTAGTATTTTTTTGTTCTACTTAATACCATTGGTTGAACTCTTTAATTAACACACAATTATTCATAGTCATTTACATTTAACTGAAAAATGATCCCTGTTAAATATAAGAGTGGGAATAAGAGAGGGGAGAGATGTATAGTTTGGCACATATTCACTTGGACTCACCCATAATGGTAGAGCTAGAAGCATGCCAGAGGATTCCAATTCAATCCCATCAAGGTGGCATGTACCAAGGCCATCTTGTTAAAGTGATCAGTTTAAGTTCATAATTGATCAAAAAGATAGGATTAAGTGTCAAAGGGATTACATAAATAGGACCAGTGTCTGCAAATAATAATTGATGGAATTAAGAAGGAGAGAATGTTCCTGCATGGGAAGCAGGATACACCACAGACTTATAGAATGGCAGATGTTCTAAACAGCACTCTGGCCTCAGAATCAGCTCTTAAGGCATTTGGATCTGGCTAAAAAGCCCATGAGAGTTTCACAGGCATGGAAAGCCAAGACACTGTGTGAAAAAAAAAAAAGAGAGAGAGAGAGAGAGATAAATGAAAGATCTCTGTGAGTGAGATCCCAGTAGAAAGAATGGGCCATCAAAGAAGGAGGTACCTTTCTCTGAAGGGAGGAGAGAACTTCCGCTTTGAATATGGCCTTGTCTAAATAAGATCAGAGTTGGTAAACTCAAAGAGGTTTCCATATCCTTGGCAGCTCTTGACAAGAGCCTTGGGTGATTACTGATATCATAAACAAGAGTGTCAATTGTTAATTCAACAACAGGAGTCACTGTGCACCTGCTCCCCATGTAGGACCTCTGTCCTTAACGTGTTGTACTATGTGAATTAACGGTAAAACTATGACCCAAACAGTACTCTATACTTTGTGTGTCTTTGTGGGTGCATTCTGTTGAAATATTTGCTTAGTATATACTAAGTTGATCTTCTGAATATAACGATAATTGAAAATGAATTGTGATGAAGAATGAGATGGGAGAGGGAGTGGAGATGGAACGGTTGTGGGTGGGAGGGAGGTTATGAGGGGAAAAGCCGCTATAATCCAAAAGATGTACTTTGGAATTTTATATTTATTGAATAAAAGTTGGAAAAAAAAGAACTGAAAATTCAGCACAATCTTTTATATAAAAAATGAGAGCACTTCCCAGTTTGCTTTATGATTTTAGGTAAGATATGAAAACTAGAGGAAATATTTTCCTAAAGTTGAAACTAATGCAAGGAAGTAAAAATGCAAATTATCTGAGAATTATAGTCCTCATGAACATGGCAAGAAAAAATTTAACAAAACATTAACATGTAGAATTCAGCAATATAAAAAAATAAATACACACCATGATCAGGTACATGCAAGGCTGGAATGATATTTGAAAATCTAGTCATGTAATTTACAACATGATTATATAAATCAATGTAGAAATATTTGTCAAAATACACAAAGTCATAAAAAATACAATACCACACCTTCAGTATTTTAGAAACAAAAGGGGACTTTCTCACTTTAATAAAGCATATCTATCAAAAACCAGTAGCTTATATCACACTTCATGGTAAAAGCACAAATGCGTTTGTCTAAGACTGCGGACAAGGAAAGAATGTCCAATCTTCCCATTATTATTCAGCACAAAACCAGATGTGGTAGCTAGTAAAACAGAAAATAAAAGTTATATAGATTAGAGACAAGGAAATAAAACTGTACCTACTTGGAAACAGCGCAATTATCTCAATAATACAATCAAGGAATCTACAGAAATACTGCTAAAATTGAGTTCAGCAAGAATCCAGGACACATGATAAACGTAAAATATAAATTGTGTTTTTACATACCAGCAATGAGTATGTGGATATTGAAAATAAAAATTATATATATATATATATATATATACACATACCACTTCAAATCTTTGAAACAAAACAAAGGACTTAGGTGTAAATCTTTTTTTTTTTAAGATTTATTTTATTTATTTGAAAGAGTTACAGAGAGAAGTAAGAAAGAGAGAGAGAGGTCTTCCATCCACTGGTTCACTCCCCAGATGGCTGCAATGGCTGGAGCTGCACCCATCGGAAGCCAGGAGCCAGGAGCTTCTTCCGGGTCTTCCATGTTGGTGCAGGGGCCCAAGGACCTGGACCATCTTCTACTGCTTTCCCAGGACATAGCAGAGAGCTGAATTGGGAAGAGGAGCAGCCGGGACCAGCACCCATATGGGATGTCAGCGCTTCAGGCCAAGGCTTTAAAACCGCTGTGCCACAGTGCCGGCCCCAGGTGTAAATCTGGGTACAGGGGCCAGCATTGTGGCTTAGCGGCTAAAGCCACCCCGTGCAGTGCCGGCATCCTGTGGGCACTGGTTTGACTTCTGGCTGCTGCTCTTCCCATCTAGCTCTCTGCTATGGCCTGGGATAGCAATAGAAGATGGGCCAAGTCCTTGGGCCCCTGCACCCACATGGATGACCCGGAAGAAGCTCCTGGCTCCTGGCTTCAGATGGGTGCAGCTCCAGCCGTTGCAGCCATCTGGGGAGTGAACCAGCAACCAGCGGGTGGAAGACTCTGACTCTCTGACTCTCTCTCTCTCTCTCTCTCTCTCTCTCTCTCTCTCCCTTTCTTTCTCTCTTTCTCTCTCTGCCTCTCCTCTCTGTGTGTAACTCTGACTTTCAAGTAAATAAATGAATCTTAAAAAAATAAAATAAAAAAGTACAGGTTTTTTTACATATAGACAATATTACTCGAAAATTTATATGAATAGTAAATTAACTAGAATAACTAAAATTACTTTTGAGAAGAACAACAGCCTACCTGGCTTCAAAATTTATTGTATGGTGACAATAATCAACAACATGTGGTACTGGCAGAGGGATACATATACACATGAATAGAATAGGAGAGGCAACTCAGAAATTAACCCACACAAACATGTTCACCTTTTTTGATAAAGGTGCTAAGGCAAATTCAATGTGATGTAGGTAGGGAGGTAGCTATCAATCAGGAACCGGGTCACTAACTTCTCCTGGTAGCCTTGCCTGTGCTGCACCATGCCTGTATTGTGCAGCCCCCTCACCTTCTGTACAGTGGAAAATTTCAGCTTCCCTAAAATTGCCACATTGAACCCATCCCAGCCAAAAATAACCAGTTCAGCTGCTGTCTGCATCCCCACAATTCTTTTTAGCATAATATAATAAAATTACGATGGTTAATACTCCCACTCCCATCATGCATCTGATGCTGTGACACACTTCTGAGTTTTCACACAAAGGGTAAGGAAAAAGACAGTATTCAAGCCTTGCCCCAAATTACAATCCCTGTGAATATTCAAACAAACTCTGCCCCAGACACACACCTATTGTGCCTCTAATTCATCTATAGGGATGTCTATGAACTGTGTTGAGTGACGTCTCTCTTAAGCATGCCCTTGCTCTTGGAGAGTATATTTCATTTTATTTGCAAATAAATTTTGTATTTCTGTTGAAGTGTACCCATGTCTCATCTGAAAAGTATTTTTTTTTTTGCTAAAGGCTTATTTATTTATTTTAAAGGCAGAGTTTACAGAGAGGGCTGGAGAGACAGAGTGATCTTCCATCCACTGGTTCACACCCAAATGTTTGCAATGACCAGAGCTGGGTCTGTCTGAAACCAAGAGCCAGGAGCTTCTTCTGGGTCTCCCATATGGGTGCAGGGGTCCAAGGATTTGAGCCACCTTCTGCTGTTTTCCCAAGCACAGCAGCAGGGAGCTGGATTGAAGAGGAGAAGCCAGGCCTCACCAGAGCCCATATGAGATGTTGGCGTCACAAGGAGCTGCTTTGCCCATTACACCACAACACTGTCCCTCCTAAAGTTATTTCTTGCCTCAGAGCCAAGAACTTGGCCCCAGCCACCCAACAAATAGAAGAAACATAGCCTTTTCAATAAATTATGCTAGAGGGGCCAGCATTGTGGCATAGCAAGTAAAGTTGCTGCCTGCAACGCCAGCATCCCATATGGGTGCTAGGTCATATCTCAGTTGCTCCACTTCTGATCCAGATCCCTGTCGATGTACCTGGGAAAAGCAGCAGAAGATGGCAAATACTTGGGCCCCTGTCATCCATGTGGGAGACCTGGGAGAGGCTCTTGGCTCCTGACTTCAGCCTGGTCTAACCCTGGGCATTGAGGCCATCTAGGGAGTGAACTAGTGGATAGAATATCTTTTTCTCTCTCTGACTTTCAAATAAATAAGTAAATCTTCACAAAAAATGATGCTAGAGTATGTCCTTATTAAAAAAAAAAAGAAGGTAGAAAAAAGAACCTCATCCTAAACTCTATGTCATTTGCTGATTTTAAGATAGATCATATATTACCTTAAATGTAAAACCTGAAATTATTTTTAAAACTAGCAAAAAAAAAAAAAGAAAAAAGATTTTCATGTCTGGGGGCCAAAGACTTAAACTTGACCCTGAAAGTAACATTTGTAAGAGCAAAAATTGATAAATGAGTTTCATCAAAATCAAAAACTGTTCTTTCTAAGAATCCACTGGAGTGATTAACAAGCTAAAAATAGGCTACAGACTGGAGGAAAAAATTTGCAATCTAGAAAACTAACAAGGGAATATTATCTAAAGTAAAATAAGTCAAAATTCATGTTAAAAACTATTTTTTTTCCTTCTTACCATGTGTTGAACTCTTTACTTAGTGTAGAGTTAATCTTACAAGTCTCAAGTAAACTGAAAGTACATCACTGTAAAAATTAAGAAAGGGAAGAAGAGAAGGAGGAGGAGGAAGTATGGGAGTGTGGGCAGGAGGGAGGGTAGGGTGAGAAGTATCACTGTGTTCCAAAATGTATATATATGAAATACATGAAATTCATATACGGTAAAGAAAATTTTAAAAAGAAACAATGTTTAAAAAATGTTCCAGCCAGCATATGAACAAATTCCTAGTCAGACATTTCACTGTAGAAAACATACTGATAACAAGTAAAAAGAGTCAATGCTATCAGCCACCAGGAAATGCAAACTAAAACAATAAGATTTCACTACACATTTAACAGCTTGGCTAACACAAAATAAATATGAAAATAATGACACACCAATAATTCATATATTACTATTGGGAATGTAAAACAGTACAGCCACTCTGGAAAATAGTTTGAAAGTTTCTGGACAAAATAAACAGACATGAATCTAAAATTTCATCTACCACACAACCCAACAATTGCAATCATGAGCAGTTTTCCTAGAGAAAGAAAAGTTAGATTCACACAAGATAATGTTTACCAAAGCTTCATTTACCGTAATCAAAAATTAGAATCAAATCTGATGCTTTTCAGTGAGTCAATGCTTCCACGCCAATGAGTGATACAGCCATGCCATGGAATATTGCCTACCAATAACAAGAAATTCACTGCTGATACAGCAAACGGCATATATAAATTTCTAGAGAATTATGCTAAGTGCAAAAGTAAACCCCAAAAGATCACATTCTATAAGGTTCCATTTATATAACTTTCTTGAAGTGACAAAATGAGAGAAATAGAGCACAGATTCGAAATTGTCAGAGGTTAGTGATATAGAAGTGGGAGGGAAATAGAGGCTGCTAAAAAAAATCAGCTTGAGAAATCCTTGTGCTGGTGGTGATGTTCTATATCTTGACTGCTAATGTCACCATATCGTTTATGATTTGTACTTTAGTTTTGCAGAATTTCACCACTGGAGCAAACTGGTAAAGAAGTAAGGAGACCTCTCCACAGATTTCAAACAACTGCATATGAGTTTACAATGACCTTAAAATACAACATTTACTTAATGAGCTCCTAACATAAATACCTGCTTTAATAAAAATAAATCCTTTCAAAACTTTGAACTACAATCACATTACTCATAAAAAATCAACAGAAATAAAGCACATATGTTTTTGGCAGATTGCTGTTATTAACATAAAAGTACTAAATCCCACTTGTTCTTAGTGCTTTCAATTCAGAGTGATTTTTACTTGTATCAGAACAAGAAGAAATCTTAAGTTTTTAGAATTCTGAGCTATTTCCCCCCTATATAAAGTTATAGAAATAACATTTATAACAACATCCTGTGCATGAGGCACAATATGAGAGCCTGCAGTTCATATTTTCTTCTAAACCTCTTGACTTAAATCCACATTTCTATTTCAAATTTGACTATTTTTGGCTGGTTTTCTTAACTGTATCTAGATTTTTAAAAAAAGGTGCTAAAGTTGTGGAACAATTAAAAATTCCAAAGATTAAATTTTAAATAAAGTCACAAAGAGAACTGAAGAATTTTATTAAAATGTGTAAGTTATTTGCATCAGAGAAAGGGCTGGTGGCTATATTTAGCAAAGTGGATAGGCATTGATCTTGCTACGCAAGAACATTAGATAAGGTACACAGAGAGATCCTGTTATGGAACTTCTGCTTCTTAAAATATACTCCAAGATGAGAGCCTACTATTGCTAATAACTGGATCTGTTACCCTGGAGTCCCACATAAAGCCAACCTTCTTTTGTTATGAACCTTCAAAGACTGTTCTCTTGGAAATCATTAGTCCCTTTATTCATCTACAAAATATATTATCTGCAACAAGGATAACCTTAGCTTTGGATGTGTCTTGTATCCCTAAAATGCACAGAACCAACAAAATTGAATATTTAATAAGAGAATGTGTTGATTTATAATTGATTCTGCATTTTCACTTACGTATTTTATAGCACATATTAGGCAATTTCACTCTTCTGTTCAAAATTCTCCAAACTTTTCCAATCTCTGTGGAGGACTCTGCCATATTCTTACTTTTCAGAATGTTTTCCCCTATCTAGAGTGCCACATACCTTAGTACTTCACCTCCTTCAAATCACTATCCTAAAATCTCTTGACTTGATCTTGCCTTAGAAGATTTATCTAACATTTGATCTAATCTGCCCCATGCTATCACACTTGAGGGTTCACTTATTATTTTTATTGTCCATTTCTACCCTAGAGAATAAACAAAAAAATCTAGGAAGTGGTATCTCTTTTTGTTCATTAGTCTATACTTGCCCCTATTAGTCATGATCAGGCACAGAGCATATTGCTCAAAAAGATATGTTACATAAATGAAAGAACATGCATTTATCTTGCCATGTGACATGGTTCATTATGTGTTACAATAACAAAATACCTGATTGAGTATTTTAGAAGGGAAAAAAGGCATATTCTGCCTCACAGTTTTTGGAGGCTAAAAAGTCTAACCTTGGAAAGCCACATGTGGCAAGTCTTAGGCTGCACCCTAACATGGAAGATGGTGTCACAAGGTTGAAGCACACATGACAGCAGTGAGCGGTGCATGTGGAAGACAGAGAAAACTTTATAACAACCCACTCTTAGAGCAACTAATTCATGAGACTTAACCCATTCAGGTAAGATGGGCATTAATCCTTTCTAAATGTAGTGCGGCTATGACCTCATCACCTCACACTAGGTTCTGCCTCCTTTCAATACAGTTATATCAGAGACCAAGCTTTCAGCACAAGAACTTTTGGCAGAAAAACTATATCCAGAGCACAGCACCATGTTTCCACAAGCACTCGATTACTACTTATTATCTTCTTGTCATCATTCCAGTGCTGGAAGTAACTACATGGTAGCCACAACCCTTGTTCTCATCTTGTTGTGGAAGAAAAAATTAGAGTTGGGGAAGAAAAAGGCATGAATACAGACAAATGACTGTGATACTGTGGTACAGCTATAGTGTAAAACCCTGAGTTATAAAAACATAATACAGGATAGCCCTTAAAGTCTTTCCCCTTAGAGATATAACCATCTAATAAGGAGATGACATTTAAAAGAGAGAGGAGAGGGAAATAAAAGTTTAAAAGCAATATCAGGTAGTAGTAATGAGATGAATACAACAAATGCAGATTCTATAATCATACAAGAAAATACCATGGAAGATTCTAAGAATAACATCTGAACTAGGTCTTAAAGGATTAATAGCAAATTTTTAATAGTGCTTTATAAATTACAAAGCTGGAATGAGTTTTGAAGGGAAGATGCTAATACATTATCTTTAAACATTTAAACAACTTTTTATTTATATGTATCAGTCAGGACAGCCACACAGCACATGTCAAAGTGGAACATCCACAAAAGAATCTGTAAGACATATCTTCCTCCAAGCTAATGCAGTGCACAAGCTATGCAACAGAACATGTATCCTTAATTTGGACAAAGTAATCCTAGTTCTCATGTTTAACTGTTTTAAAATTTGCACAGTATATTCACATGTATCTCATTAAAACCATTGTACTGCAGCCTGCTTTTGGAAAGAAGGAACTGAGAGTTGATTATTTTCACCTATCCCCAATGTTATGTAGCTATTGAATGACAGATGCCCAGCTTTTCTGACATTGTCATGAATAGTCATCTGTTTAATACCTTATAATCCCCACTAGCTGTTACATTCATGAGGACAAGTACCATAACCCTGAGAACAAAATCTCTAGGCTATCTATAATAAAAAAAAAAAAAAAAGCAAAGAAGAATGCATGAGTAGAATTTCAAATTTCAGGGAGCTTGATGGATCTATTGGTGAGAGAATTAGGACCTCCTCTGATTTGCTTCATTTCTCATTGAAATAAGAAGAAAGATCATGACTGAATATAAAGAACCAGATGAATATTTCCTATTTCAGGGAAAAAAAGGAATAGGTGTAAAATAGTAATCTAGGACAATAGGAAAGTGAATGGACAATAAAACACAGTCACAGTGTTGGCAGGCACAAGAGTTTTGTGACAATAAATTAAAGTAAAACAAATCAGTATTGTGTGTGTGTGACCTTCTTATGGTCTTAGGTACAGGTGTTAAAGAGAGGTGAAAAGTAAAATTAGCCAAAACAAGTGTTATATCAGTCAAGGATGGTGACAAGTACAATGTGCAAGGGAAAATAAACTATCCTAGCAAATGATTACAAATTTGAAGTTGAGGGAGCAAGCATTTGTTCTAGCAGTTAATATGATTCTTTCCCTTATTAGAGTATCTATGTTTGACGCCAGCCTGGCTGCTGACTCTAGTTTCTTATTAATATAGACCCTAGGAAGAAGTGCTGATAGGTCAGTTAACTGGGTCTCTATCACACATGCAGGAGAGCTGGATTATGTTCCTAGCTCCCAGCTCCCAGCTCTGGCCCTGACCAGTCCCTGCCGTTGCAGGTATTTGTGAAGTGGACCAGAGAATGGGAACTCTGTCTGTCTGTATCTGTTTCTCTGTATTTTCTAGCTTCATTCATCAATAATATGTAAGTAAAATAAAAGTTGAAATAAAGTTTGAGTAGGTGGAAGTGAGCAGGTGAGAAGTAGAATGCACCTTAAAATCTAGGCATATTCCAGAGCATACTAGAGAAAAAAAAAAACAATTAGAGCCGGCGCCGCGGCTCACTAGGCTAATCCTCCGCCTTGAGATGCCGGCACACCGGGTTCTAGTCCCGGTTGGGGCACCGATCCTGTCCCGGTTGCCCTTCTTCCAGGCCAGCTCTCTGCTGTGGCCAGGGAGTGCAGTGGAGGATGGCCCAAGTGCTTGGGCCCTGCACCCCATGGGAGACCAGGAGAAGCACCTGGCTCCTGCCATCGGATCAGCGCGGTGCGCCGGCCGCAGCACGCTACCGCGGCGGCCATTAGAGGGTGAACCAACGGCAAAGGAAGACCTTTCTCTCTGTCTCTCTCTCACTGTCCACTCTGCCTGTCAAAAAAAAAAAAATTAAAAAAAAAAAACAATTAGAAATACAGAAGATAATATAGGTTCTGGAAATTAATGGGTGCTTAATGCTACTTTTTATGAAAGCATATACTGCAACCTTTTCTTAAATGCAGGAGGCTGGACCAAATGATCTCTTATTATTCTCCATGATAAATTACATTTTTAAGATATGTTTCTCATTTCACATAGTAAGAAAACATGGTTTGTAACTTATTGATGCAAAATATTTTATGACAGATGGAATATGAAATGTAAAGAAGCTGAAAAATATTCTAATATTGACATTTATATTCTGGTATTTAAATGAAACTGAATTTCAGATAATATTATATTTATACTTTGACAGTTTCTGTGAACAATCCCTTGCAACTTGGTTGGAGAGCTTTTCTCTTCTCCATTCCTTTAGTCTCCTTTCCTCTCCTCTCCTCTGTTCTTCTCCCCTTACCTCCTCTCCCTTCTTCCTTTCCCTCTCTCTGTTTCCTTTCTTCCTTCCTTCCTTCCCCCACTCCCTCCCTCCCTCCCTCCCTTCTTTCCTTCCTTCCTTCTATCCATACATACATACATACATCATTCCTTCCCTAAAAATCAAAACAGAGGACCACTGGAAAAGTAAGAGAAAGCTTATAGGATGTGGAGCTATTCAACCAGAAAAACAAACGTAAATACGCAATTGCCCTAAGATGTTGAAGGAAAGCATGAGTGTGACAAGATCTTAACATTAAAAGATTAGGCTCTGGAATCATTTAAATCTACACTTGACATCTAAGCTTTGTAACTTGTGAATTTGCTTATTTTTATAAGAAATATTTTCCTCTTTTCTAAAGCAAGTCTAAGGAAGCCATATGAAGGTCTGGTGACAATGGCAAATTGGTTATGCAAACCTTAAGGTCAATTCCAAATCTATAGTTCTTTGATATGACATACAACTGGGTGAACTATTAATGTTTTTGAAATTAGAAGCCCTACATCTATAGACAGTCATTGTCTTTGAAACAGAGTTCTCCTTGCCTTCTCTGGTTTGAGTCTCAGCTGCTCCTCTTCTGATCCAGCTCTCTGCTCTGGCCTGGGAAAGCAGCAGAAGATGGCCCAGGTTCTTGGGCCCCTGCACCTGCATTGGAGACCTGGAAGATGCTCCTGGCCCCTGGCTCCTGGCTTTGGATCAGCACAGCTGCAGCCATTGCAGCCATCTGTGGAGCGAACCAGCGGATGAAAGACCTCTCTCTCTCTGCCTCTGCAACTCTGAATTTCAAGTAAACAAATAAAAAATCAAAAAAGAAAGAAAGAGAGAGGGAGGGAGGGGTGAAGGAAGGGAAAAAAATGCATGTAGTCCATGTTTTAGAATTCTGGCCCAGAGGCATTTCACATGTATTTTCTCATTAGATCCTATAAAAGTATGAACTATTTGGGGGGAAAAGATAGTGTTTACAGATAATGGAATTATGGAAGCATGACAGAGAAAAGCAATTATAGTGCTTTAGGGTGACAAAAAATTGACTGAAACTACACACACACACGCACACATACACACACACATTTGTATCTCCGTACTTCTATCAATTAAATTCATAGGCATCAGGGCATTCTCAATAGGCACTATGATTTTTAAAAGTTTAAGAACTAGTCATACAAAACTCATGCTTAAAAGATGAGAAAATGAAACAGAGAGAACTAAAGGGAGTTTGGGGAATCAGACATTTGGCTAGTGGAATAAGAAATGATTACAATACAGGTCTCTTCCTTCCTGCTCCAATACCCTTTCCCTTGTCTATAGACCATACCATGGTGTCACATGTGTTGGCCCACTCCACACCATGTGTTATCTACAGAGGATGGCACATGTCAGGAGAAAATGAGAAGCCTTAGTGATGCTAGACTTCCTGGTCTAGCTTGCTCTCTTTTTACTTTTCGAGAGACTAAGAAGAAAATCTGTGTTTTATTTTACATGGATTAATTTGTATAGAGAAACAATATCTGCTGTTTCATAAATTATGGTGCAAGGCTAACTGAGGTGATTTTCTAAGAAAACTCAATGACTTGGAACCTGTTAGTCTCAGTAAACAAAAGAGTGAGCTGTAAGTAATGTTCACAGTGCATCTGCTTAATTTTCCTAATGCATTAGTCTCTTTTCCCCTTTTGCAGCCCCTGTACTCCTTGACTTACTTTGCTTTCTGTAATATACAGTTGAGTTTCATACGTTATCATAAGATTAGGAAGCAATATTCATTTGAATATTGGATTTTGAGGAGTTAGAGGATTCAAGAAACAAATTTAAAACAAATTTATTCATCAGTTTTCAGGCTAATACAGTTTTGGATGTTGTAGGAATAACTTAAAGAAGAGATGGCATCTTCAATATTATCAGTCCAGAGGTGCCTAGTTGAAAATGTATGTATTGAACAGAAATTGGCAGGAGCTGATAAAGAATGCTGCCTCTGGGGCAAGTGTTAAGCCCAGCAGTTAAGACACCCTCATTCCCTACTAAGAGTACCTATGCTTGATACCCAGCTCAAACTTTTAACTCAATCTTGCTGTTAATGTACACTCTGGGAGGCAGCAGTGATGACTCAAGTAATTGGGTTCCTGCCACCCACACTGGAGACCTCAATTGATTCTCAATTTCTAGCTTCCGTCTAGCTCAGCACCCTGGTGCTTATGAACTTTTGGGGAATGAACTAGAAGAAAACAGCAAAATCAGCCTCTCTCTCTCCTCACCCCCTATATGTCAAATAAATTCTTAAAGTGCTTATAAAAGAATATTTCAGTGGCTGGCATTTTGGTGCCACAGGTTAAATCACTGCCTATTACCTGGTATCCCATATGGATTCCAGTTCCAGCTCCTCTGCTTCTGATCCACCTTCCTGCTAATGCACCTGGGAAAGCAGTGGAAGATGGCCCAAGTACCTGGGCTCCTGCCCATTCATACGGGAATCCTGGATGGAGTTCCAGGATCCTGGCTTCAGTCAGGCCAAGTTCTGGCCACTGTGGCCATTTGGGGAGTGAACAAGTGACAGAAGATATATATTTTTTTCTCTATCCCTCTCTGTCACTCTTTCAAAAATATAAATAATTTTTTTAAAAATAAATGTTTCAGCATGTCTGTATATATGAATTAATTTAAATTTATCATTAAAAAGCCAGAGCTTTACAAAGAAGTACCCTTCAAATCATAAGTTTCCCAACTTTGAGGATTTGAACTTTACATTATGCTTTCAGAAGAACTGGCATGGATACACTGGATGAAGCACAGTGATCTACCTTGGCCACTGCTGTCACCACAAGCAACAACAAAATAGCTCACAGCATCTTGACTAAAAATTGAGTTTCCATGGGCCTTGGAAAATGCTAGAGGTATGGCATTTATATTTTATGTAACCTTATGGCACTGACATTATACAGATGCTGTGATACTGTGATATCTATATTATATCAATGTGATTTCATAGATGTTTCTATAGCTGAGGAAATTTTCATTTAAGAAGGTTGAATAATTTACTCCATATTATATATCTAGTAAGGGGAAAGAGCCTAGATTTGACTTCAAATTACTTTGATTCTACAGCTAGTTCTATTAGCCACCAGGTTACTTTGTCTAACGTTCTAATGGCGATAATGCTTAGGTTAATGGTTGCATTCTCTGCAATGACTCAAATATTTGAATGAAAAGTTAAAAAGAAATACAGGTAAGAGGCAGAGGGGGAAAGAGAGGAGAAACAAAGAGGAAAGGAGAGAAGGCAGAAAGGAAAGAAGAATAAAGAGGGGGGGAAGGAACAAGGAAGGAAGGGAAGGAAGGAGGGAGGGAGAGAGGAAGGAATTATATAATGATGAACAATATAAAGCTGGGAAGTCTATGATCAGAGGAAAATAAGTTGAAGATTAAATGAACGACAAGATAAGAATAAACTTTCATTGCAATGGAGTTTGAAAAAAACAAGGCAAAAATATACCTGCAAATATTGCTTGCAAATAAGTATTTGTAGGAGTAGCAGGAATGTAACATGCCAATGGAGGAGGTGCCCAGCAGGAGGAAGCTGGCTAACATTTCTCGGGTCAGAGCATTTTTCCTCAACTCAGTGAGCTCTGGCATCAATAAATCAGAAGCAGAGTCTGGACCCTTTAACCTAGCATGCTGAGTCTGTCTGGTATCCTCGCTTGCTGTAAGTGGGAGCCTTTTTGGGTACTATGCATGCTAACTAGGCAAATATACTTATCTTGTTATTCCACTCGGAGTGTGTACATTATTCCATCCACAGGTCCTGAAAGAAGCAACAGCTGCTGCACACAAGCTTTTGACAACCTATACTCCTCTATGAACAAGAAGGAAATGCACAGGAGACATGTGCAAAGCTCACCCCAAAGTCAAGGCCCTATTGTGACCAAACATTAACATTAAAGAGCCTCATCATGCAGCATACCAGCCCTTTTGAATGGTCAAATGGTCAAAGGGCAAGAAAGCAATGCTTGAGAACAACATTAGGGAATCATTATACTCTCTGTGAATAATTTCATAAATTCACTCAGTGCTCTATCTATTATTAGCTGTAGCACACAGAACTTGTTTCCCATTACAGATGGCAGCACATTTCTAGTTTGCATAAAATCAACATCCTAGGAAGTACTAAAAAAGCATATGTTTGCAGGCGATTACCCAAAGATTGCAATAAAATGTTCATCATTCGTTAGCTGCTTCATCACAAATTTAATGATGATATATCACCCATATTTTACAGAATCTACATCTCAATATACACAGTTTTATTTCCCCTTTCAGTTTAGTTTAGGTCAGACTTTAGGATAGCATGTTTGTTTCATGAGTTTTATAAATGTAGTAAGATAAATGAGGGTTGTTGGAACTAAGGTAGACATGTTATTATTCTGTCAATAGCTGTGGTAGGAGGAATGTTTAGGCTTTCCTCAGTCTTGTTCCTGCCGTGCTTCACTGAGAACAAATGTCCACAAACACACTTGTCTTCTGTGGAATCCTAGAAGGTAATTCCTAACTCTTATTTTATTTTTAATATCACCAGATGAGGAAGGAGATTCCTACATGCTATGTGATGCTGGAGTAAAACTGATCACGGATTGCTGTATTGCACAGTGTAGACAACATGTGGTAGTCAGAATCCTGTTGGGAAGGGAATGAGTGTACAAAATCAGGCCCCAGTCTTGACCCTAGCCTCTGAAAATTCAGGCTATTCTAAAGTGCCTTCAAACCTTTGGGGTCTGAAGGCAGACTTTCCCCAAACTGGTTACAGGCAAGAATCCTTTTGCTTCCGACTGCAACAGTGGTTATAAGCTGAGAGCTGCTCATTGTTCCAACCCCACACCTTTCTAATCATTAAAGGTCCAGCAAAATGCCATTTCTATTCAGAAACTGCTTTTTTATACCCGAAGCTCAAATCCAATGCTCCTCCTTCTGTGACCACTTACAAATTTGAAACCTATTATATAACTAATTACACCATGCCAAGTGTTTATGAAAGTTACTTGAGTGCATGCCTTGCTCCATGACTAGACTGCATCCATAGGTATTATAGGTTAGGTGATATTTATTCATGTAATCCCCAGTTCTTAAACAATATATCAAATATGAAAGTGTTGGACAGATCTGAATATGTAAAACTATATTTTTTAAAGATTTATTTTATTTATTTGAAAGACAGAGTTACAGAGAGAGGTAGAGCCAAAGAGAGAGAGAGAGAGAGAGAGAGAGAGAGAGAGAGAGAGAGGTCTTCCATCCACTGGTTCACTTCCCAAATGACTGCAACGGCCAGAGCTGAGCTAATCCAAAGCCAGGAGCCAGGCACTTCTTCAGGGTCTTCCACGTGAGCGCAGGGGCCCAAGGACTTGGGCCATCTTCTGCTGCTTTCTCAGGCCACAGCAGAGAGCTGGATCAGAAGTGGAGCAGCCGGAACTTGAACTGGAACTCATAGGGGATGTGGGCACTACAGACCAGGACTTTAACCACTGTGCCACAGTGCAAGCCCCAAAGCTATATATTCTTATACTTCAGATAACACAAGATACAATGGTCACATCAGTAAATTAAGTCTTTTCAAGATATTTACCAGTGTAATTACTTATGACATCCCTGAGTACATGTATAAACCTGCTTGAATAAATATTTATAAATGCATCGTGCACAATACACACACGTGCACACTCACACACAACACTCCAGGCATCTTCATCTTTTTCATAATTTTTGGTAGTAATTTCTTTAAAACAGTTAGAATGATTTTCAAAATTTGCAAAGTTCATGGAGATATAGCAAGACTGTTACTATCACATCACCAGGAATACAAAACAGAATGCATGTTACCAGTCAGTAGTGTGGGCACACCATAAAGGCACAAGGAAAGTTTGCTGAATTTACCTGAAGTTGGTTTAAAATGAGTTGCCTAAGAACCCTTTTCCTGTAGACAGAGCTCCACTTAGCTTCGCTTCAATTACTGTTGGAGGCTTGCTCTAGCTCAGTCTAATCCCTATAAGCAGAGTGCCCACTGCTTATGCTCTACTGACCTTCACTTGTCGATGTTTCACCAAGGTTGGTTTCCAGGGTGGCCAGAGCCCTGTTAAAGGCCATAGTCTGCTGCTCACATCAATCAGTGGAATCACACAAAACACAATATATCTCGGCTTAGTTGAAGGAGCACATGTTTCAAAAGGTCTGTGTTTAGGGAGCATTCACTGACTTAATATTTCAACTTGCCCTGGTCATGTAGCTTGGCTGAATCCTGTATTCTTTATTAGTGATATGAGCACAACTCTAAAATTCTATAAACCCATTTCACCAAGTCACTACCTGATATAATTTTTAACTGTGATTTGTTACAAGGATGGCTGTGATGCCAGATCATGCCATTTAAAATTTATGAGCAGGGGCTGGTACTGTAGCTTAGTGGGTAAAACCACCTCCTGTGCTGGTGGCAGCCTATATGGATGACAATTCAAGTCCCAGTTGCTTCCCTTCTGACCCAACTCCCTGCGCATGTGCCTAGAAAAGCAGCAACAGATGGCCCAAGTCCTTGAGCCTGTGTACCCATGTGGAAAACCTGGAAGAACATCTTGGCTCCTGACTTTAGATCAGTCCAGCTCCAGCTGTTTAGGCCATTTGAGGAGTGAACCAACAGAGGAAGACCTCCCTTTCTCTCTCTTTCTCAGTAACTCTGCTTCTCAAGTAAATAAATAAATCTTTAAAAATTTTAAAAAATATGAGCAAATATCTCATTTCTTTTGCCTGCCTTCACTGTGATGTAGCTCAGAAAGTCTCTGATGCTAGCAAAAGGTTACGTTTTGGTTGTTTCTTTTCTTGTGTTTCTTCCTACCACTCAGTGCTCTTGACAATCAAAAAATCAACAGGTGCCTATTGGAAGTGCTTTGAAAGGCGTATTCCTTGGATAAACAGACTGCTTTGTTGCACATGAGCATGTCACCATGCACATCTTAGGACCTCATTCCTCATCAGGCAATTGCAACATTTTTACCCTGAAGCTATACAAAAACACTTTCTTCTATGTGTTTTAAGAGCCCAGGTAGAACTAATGAACATTTCCCAGGAAGTGTATGAAGTTCTTTGGAAAATATATCCTGAACTTTTAATTAGAAAAGCTTCCTGAACAGATAAGCTATTCGAGCGAAGATAGCGTCATAATAGGGTAGGCATTGTGGTGCAATGGGTTAAGTGATGCCTGCATCCCATATCAGTGCCTAATATCAAGTCCCACCTCCACTTCCTATCCAGCTTCATTTTAATATGCTTGGAAAGCAGCAGATGATGGCTCAACCACTTGAATCTCTGCCATTCACAATGGAGCTAGATGAACGTCCTAGCTCCTGATTATAGCCTGGTCCAGTCCTGGCTGTTGCAGGGATTTGGAGGATGAATCAATCCCTGGATGACTTCTCTCTCCCCCTCTCTCTCTTTTTCTACCCCTCTGTCACTCTGCATTTCATATAAATAAGTATATCTAAGAAAGGAAACAACTTCATGATCTCTCATTAAACCTTGGTCTGTGACTACATAAGCCAGTTTGCAGGAATACCAGGCAGCACCAGGATGTTCTAACTTAGAGTCTACCATTGGCTGACAAGGTGGTTTAAATGAGCACATCATTCAACCTCACAGCTAGCTTTCTTTCTTTCTTTCTTTCTTTCTTTCTTTCTTTCTTTCTTTCTTTCTTTCTTTCTTACAGGCAGAGTGGACAGTGAAAGAGAGAGAGAGACAGAGAGAAAGGTCCTCCTTTAGCATTGGTTCACCCCCCAATGGCTGCTGCAGCCGGTGCACCGCACTGATCCGAAGCCAGGAGCCAGGTACCTCTCCTGGTTTCCCATGCGGGTGCAGGGCCCAAGCACTTGGGCCATCCTCCACTGCACTCCCGGGCCACAGCAGAGAGCTGGACTGGAAGAGGGGCAACCGGGACAGAATCCGGCGCCCCGACCAGAACTAGAACTGGGGTGCTTGCACCGCAGGTGGAGGATTAGCCTATTGAGCCACGGCGCCGGCCTCACAGCTTTCTTTCTCTCATGATATAGAAGACATAATATGTTTCCAGTGAAACAATCAAAATCTAGTTGGGATAAATAAATTAAATATTTCAGTCACTATGGAAAAAAGATATTGTATTTAAAAATGTACTTTAGCACTAATCTCCCTTGTAGTTAAGGTAAATGGAAAAGTATATTTCTAAATAAATATATATGAAACTATTACTTATGTCATAAATATTTGTACTTTTAATCATTTAATATACATACATGAAATGCATTATAACTTATAATCATGTCTTTATATACTTATTATGATATATGAATATATATATTTATTATATATTTTTATGTTATATATAGATTATGTACATGAAAAAATGGTGATTTTATATATACATGGATTTTTCATAAAATTTGTTTCAGTTTTACATGCTAATGTTACTTTAAGACTTTGAATAACAATATTCATAGTCTATAATTATCATCCTTGAAAAATATAATAAACTTTAATATTTTAAAAAGATTTACTTACTTGAAAGGTAGAGTGACAGAGAGGATCAGAGAGAGAAAAAGCCAGAGATTTTCAATCTACTGCTTCAGTGCACACAATAGCTTGGGCTGGGCTACACCAAAGCCAGGAGCCAGGAACTCCACATGAGTCTCCCAAATAGGTGGCAAGAATCCAAGTACTGTGGTCATTACCTGTTGCATCCCAGATACATTGGCAGGAAGCTAGGACAGTAGCAAAGAAGCTAGGAAAATTGCCACTCTGATATGGGATTTGGATGTCCCAAGAAGTGCCTTAATCTGCTGTACCACAACTCATATGTGTTAAGAATTTTAATATGATAGGGCTAACATTGTTGCACAGCAGGTAAGGACACTGACTGAGGTGCCAGCATTCCTCATGGGCATTGCTTCATGTCCTGGATGCTCCCTCTCCAATCCAGCTCTCAGCTAACGGCCTTGGAAAAGAAGCAGAAGATGGCCCAGGTGTTTGGGCCCCTGCCACCCTCATGAGAGACCGTAATGAAGCTCCTAGCTTATGGTTTTGGTCTGGCCCAGCGCTGGCCATTGTGGCTATCTGTGAAGCTAAACAGCCAATGGCATAGCTCTCTCTCTCTCTCACTCTCTCTCTCTCCTCCTCCTCTTTCTCTCATGCTCTCTCTTCTTCTTTCTGTAACTCTGACTTTCAAAATAGTCTTTTCAAAAAAAGTCTTTTAAAAAGATAATAAATAAGTACTTTGAGTATGTGCTATTTTTGGCCAATGTGTAATCCTGTATATATACTATGTATAGTAATTTAAATACCTTAGAACAATAAATAAATAATATTAGTTTTCCAGAGAGAATAAAATAAGCATGGTATATGAGTAGGCATAACACAAAGCCACTATCATGTGACTTATCTAATTCAGTAGACATGGCCCTTTAGGGAGGCTTAGACCATGAGGACCATTTAGCTCCTCATATTGGCAAATGGATACCAAGTTCTAACTCTAGAAGAACAGAAAGACAAAAAAATTGTTTTGAACATACTTTCCTAAAGTAAATATTGTTTCCATTCAATTTTTCCCGGAAAACTTGGTAATAACCACTATTAAGAATAAACTTTCTGATGGAACTACAGAGTATGTTAAATTGTGAGTAGAAGGAGGAGCTACATACTTTAACTATCAGATACAAGCAGAAACACTGCCAAGTAACAATATCACCAAGAAGCCTCATTCCTGCTCTCTTATAGGTGGATAAATGGAGATGGATTTAAGAATGAAGTTGATAATCTCTCAAGTTCCTTCTAAACTTAACATTTTGTTAATGTAGCACAGACTACATAAGAGAGTAAGCGTTATTTTTTACTTCATTGAAGTAAATGATTCATCAGTACATCCTTGTTCTAGTATGAATCCCTGACCATCAAAATTGAACTATTTGAGTTCTAGGTATGACAATTACTGTTATCCGCAAACAATGCTCTGTGAACAGAACATATGTAGACCCATCTGTAAACAACCTGTTCCCCATCCAAAATAGACCTAGTTGAGAAGGTCATTCATCAGTCAGACATTGGAAAAACAAAACAAAACAAAACAAAAAAAAAAACTTCAAACAAGACCTAGGCAAAGATACAGAGATCAAAAGCTGGCCTTCAGCACACTTCCTCCACCACAGACTTTCCTTATTTCCTCATGCATGGTACAAATGTCTCTTAATATCATGCAACTCTCTGTTATATACTCAGTGTTTTATAAATATCGCTAAGCCTTCCTCTCATGGTTTGATACATTTCACTAATCCTTTCAGTAACCTTGAGGAAGAAGAATGATAATTCTCTCTGGCAAAAGAAGAAGGAGAGTCTGACTGGTCAAGGGAACAAAGCTACAAATTGTACACCCAGGTTTCCAGTTCAAGTCTCTGACTCCAAGATTGAGACCTTTTACATGACAGTGTTTTTTTTCTCACAAGCTTATGGCAGGTACACAGTATTTACTTTGTTGAGCATTTACCATAGAATTACTATTTCAGAAGGAAAATAATATAAATGACAGAGAAGATAACCTACAGGAAATTTGGCAAAGGAAAGAGAGTAAATCGGCTAAATTTTCAGCTCAAAGTACAGGTCAACATGTCCATCAAGGCCCTTCCTACCACTCCCCCAACTGTATATCCAATGCTTGGAACCTGTTAGGGTATTTATATGTAACCTTGGAAAAAGTGACTTAAATCTTTTGCCTTAATTTCCTTCTCTGTAAAATCTGATTAACAATAGTCTACATCATGGGAGTTGTTGCATGGATGAAATCAATTAGTTCAATATAGTCACTACAACAATATATGACACATATCAGTATTCAATAAAAGCTAGCTGTTGTTGTCTTTGTCATTATGTGTTTGCTAAATGAATTACAGAATGATGTTTACATGCTGTGTCTGTAGATGAAGTGGCTTTGTTTAACAATAGTAGACAGGGTTGGCGCCACGGCTCACTAGGCTAATCATCTGCCTGCAGTGCCGGCACCCCAGGTTCTAGTCCCAGTCGGGGCACCAGATTCTGTCCTGGTTGCTCCTCTTCCAGTCCAGCTCTCTGCTGTGGCCCGGGAAGGTAGTGGAGGATGGCCCAAGTGCTTGGGCCCTGCACCCACATGGGAGACCAGGAGAGCTACTGGATCCTGGCTTCAGATCAGCGCGGCGTGCCGGCCATAGCAGCCATTTGGGTGGTGAACTAACGGAAGGAAGACCTTTCTCTCTGTCTCTCTCACTGTCTAACTCTGCCTGTCAAAAAAAAAAAAAAAATAGTAGACAGATAGGTAAACACACACACATACACACACACACAGTTTCGGAGTCCAGGATGGAGCCTTGCCCCTCAGAAATGAACCATTCATCAGTAATTTTGTTGTCAGGAATTAATAATATATGAACTTGCTGTGGCCAGTACACTTAGTCACTGTTCTTTTCCAACATTATCTCAATACAAACACAGTTAATGTCATCTACTAGGCCCACCATCTCTGCCACTCAAATTATTGATTCATTTTAAAAATTCATCTTTTTTCTAGTAATTACTGAGCATTTATCTATTAGGTGTCACATACACTTGGGAAATGGAGAGATAAAAGACCAAATTCTTGCCCTCGTGCTACTTTTAGACCCAGGATACAACTCTAATGCATCATGACATGTAGTAGACAAGAGAGGCTAATTGAAACCATGGTGGTGGGAGAGGGTGGAGGAATGTGGGGATTTGAAGTTACATATCTCTCAGTTTTCAAGATAAGCAACGATACTAGCAATGTTTAAAATGGATACTTCATATTATGGTAGTCCTAGGCTTATAGCATTATTATGAATATTGTACAGAGTCCCTATATATCTTATGCCCAGTTTTTCTTTCATCAGGATGGTTCATTTATCAGAAATGATAAAGCACTGTCAAAACATTAGCTTTTGACTGAAGTCCAGACCTTATTCAGATTTTCTTAACTTCTGTTTAGTTTTCTTTTTCTCTTGTAAGATTTTCAAGTCTTACTTCAGGTACCAGGCTACCTTGCTTAAGTTCCACAAAACTGTGACTGAATCTTAGTGGGGCTGTTAGAGTATCTTTGTTTTAATTGCCCTGATCATTAGTACTTCTGAGGAGTACTAATCAAGTATTTTATATAATATCTGTCTTTATGAGTTCACCAGATATTTTTCCTCACAATGAGATTAGGTTCCATCTTTTGGAGAGGAATAACACAGAAGAAAGTGTCAGTCTCATTATATCATGTCAAGAGCACACGCTGTCAGAATGTCTTATCATTGTTTATGCTAAACTCGATCACCTATTGCTAGTATTTGCTTTCTCCATTGTAATATTATTCTTTGCCATTATTCCATACTATATAGACATACTGCATGACTTAAATGTCATGTTAGACACATTCCCTTTCATTTCAAATATTTCTTAAATTTTATAGAGGGAGGATCATTTCTGAGTCCAGGCTTATAGAAAAATCCCTGCTATATTCAGGGAGATGAATCAGGGGCTTTTCTTTTAACCAAAGGACTTAATAAATTGGGTACACAGCCTGTAAGAAGTGACATGGCTATTGGAGGATCTTCTTATTACAACTCTCTTCACACACAGACCTCTGTTTTATGGCATGAAATCACATTAAAAATTATTATTTTTTTTTTTACTTTTCAAGCTGCTGAATATATATTATCTAATTTAGCCTACATAATAACCATGTGAAATAGGCATTTCTGGTCCTATATTACAGCAGAGTAGTAAAGTCTTGAGATCATACCAGATGTTAAGTGGTAGAATTAAAATTTAAATTCAGGTTTTTGGACTTCCAATTCCATGTTCATAGCAACAAAAAGCCATTTTAAGCAAAGATTCAACATTAATAATAGTCTATCTTTTCACCATGATAGAGATCACAGAGAATGCTCATTTGTAGAAAATATTTTTAAACTGTCTCCTCACCTTTCAATAAATGAGAAATTAATGGAGGCCCATACTGAAAATGAAGACCAGAGCAAAATTAATGATGGACTACTTGAATTACAAAATATAGTAGAGATTTATTGTCAGAAAATTCTAACTATAATACAGTTGGCTAGAAGTGTAAAAGTAAGCCAATATATGACTGTAATTGTCTGGCTTCCATTAGACTAGGTGGTAATCTTAAACAGCCCAATGTAATTTGTTTCATATGATGTAGACACAGAATGGTAGGCAGCATCAATTCTAGGTCTCAGTTCCCACCTATCAAGTTTTTTATTTTTATTTTATTTTTATTTTTTATTTATTTTTTTTTTTGACAGGCAGAGTGGACAGTGAGAGAGAGAGACAGAGAGAAAGGTCTTCCTTTTGCCGCTGGTTCACCCTCCAATGGCCGCCACGGTAGCGCGCTGCGGCCGGCGCACCACGCTGTTCCGATGGCAGGAGCCAGGTGCTTATCCTGGTCTCCCCTGGGGTGCAGGACCCAAACACTTGGGCCATCCTCCACTGCACTCCCTGGCCACAGCAGAGAGCTGGCCTGGAAGAGGGGCAACTGGGACAGGATCGGTGCCCCGACCGGGACTAGAACCCGGTGTGCCGGCGCCGCAAGGCGGAGGATTAGCCTAGTGAGCCACGGCGCCGGCCACCTATCAAGTTTTTTGATAGATTCCTCATCTATTACTTCTGAGAGCTCATTATTTAAAATTCTATGCTAAAATAATGAATTAAATACACATTTATGCAGAAACTACTATGTGTCAAGCACCATTCTAAAGATCTTCAAAATTATGATCTGACTTAAATTAACAAATATATCTACCATGTAGTAATAACGAATCCCACTTGGCAGACATTTCTATGGTGCTAGAACTAGTACTCGAATCAAGACTCCTTCCTTCCCAGTGCTTTGTGGGAGTCTCCATGAGGGATGGACAATATATTAGGCCACAATCACCTCATTTCATCTAAGGTCCATGACATAGTTATCTTTATAAACTTCATTAGTCTATAATAAATAAATTTGTTATGAGAACAAGCTGATAGTATTTTGAAGCAACTGAGAAAAGTTTATTTAAATGTCTATACTATATTAAGGAATTAAATAAATGAGATTCACTGCATATTAGAGTCTTGAAATAAATAAAAACTCCCTAAACTTCTGCATGAGTCACCACTTCCCCAATATCAGAAACAGAAACAACATATACAGGAACGAAGAGGGGAAAGAGAAATATCACCATTAGCAAGTTAACTCGTCACCTGGCCTGGCCTTTTTAAAAACAGACTGTGGCCAAGGTTCCTGTTGTCAGTTCACTGGACTGGCAATGCATTGGCTAACTGCTTCCCTAATCCTATCTTTCTGCTTCTTTGCTTCTTAAGGAAGCTTCCACAAGCTGGGGCTAGAAATATCAAAACTACTGGGAGGTCTGGTGCTAGGAAATACTGTGGTATCTTAGATTTTAACTCAAGGAGGTGATTAACTACAAAACTCCCTACCAGTCTTAACAGTTTTCAAGTGCAGGTAATCTGTACTAAGAGGCTGCAGTTCAAATACCTGTACAGGATTGAATAAAATGGAGACAGGGTTGCCAAAATGGGAACCATTATGTGGAGATGGCATGCAAAAAGCTAAGGAATGCCAGCTTTAGAAATGGAAATAATAGAACTTGAATTCTAGGTTCTACACAATTTGGAAATGTCTAATAAGTTATTAGAGCCTCAGTTTCTTTACTTATGATGGAGGTTACATCTTATACCATGTAGCTCAACCTTTAAGTCATTAAACCATTCAAAAATATTTTTTTATAAATTGCATGAAGCAAGCTACCTAATAGCACCTGGGATAGAATATTTGAGATATGTAGTAGGCAAATTCCCCATCTTCATGGATTTTGGGGAGTGGTAGACAATGAACAGAATGAATAAAAAACATATGAGGATATGTTGTGATAATGACAGCTGTTCTTTGAAACATAATACAGAGTTATATATGAGATAATGTCTTGAAAGTGGGGGTGGTATACACTGGGTGTGGCCTGGAGTAAATGAGAAGGTATTCAGGAGATGACATGGAAGAGGTTAATAAAGATAAGGCTGTGTGTTTCCTTTATTAATAATGATTTGTTTATTTATTTATTGGAAAGGCAGAGCTACAGAAAGAGAGAGGGAGAGACAGAAGGAGAGAAACCTCCATCCACTAGTTCACTCTCCAAATGCCCCCAACATCCAGGGCTAACCCAAGCTGAAGCCAAGAGAAAGTAATTCCATCCAAGTCTCCCACAGGGGTGGTAAGAATCGAAGTGCTTGAGCCAATATCCACTGCTCCCACTCTAGGTGCATTAGCAGGGGGCTGGTTTTGAAGTGCAAAGTATCCAGGATTTAAACCTGGCAGTCTGATATGGATTGTGTGTGCAGCCACCTGTGGCTTAATCTGCTGAACCACAATGTTTGCCCCACCTGTACACTTCTTAAAGGAATATGCCACAGAATATTTTTACCAAGCATATCATATGAGACCTGGTTTGTAGCAGTTCAATCTGTATTTTATAAATATGTGCCTGCCCACCAACATGTGCTCGTTTCATGATTCTTCCTATACCTATGACAGCTGCTTTGTAAAAAAATTCAGTATATACTGAACAAGCTAAACATGATTTCAAATATTTTGAAATAATAGAAACTCTACTCCATATTCACTATTCACTAACTACTTAAACATGAGTGTGATCCACACGAAATAGGAGTTTTCAATCAGATAAAAAGTGTTCTTTTATCCCAATGATATTGAAACATTATATAAATAAAGACTGAGATAGTAGCTCTGCAATACTGAAAATACAGGGGAGGGTATATGGAATGGACTCTCAACTGTAGCATTGCTCCATTAAGATATCTGAGGCATGTCCTTAATTTCAGACGCATCAGGATATGCATATCAGAAATAATCATGATAATCCAACAACTAAAGAAGCAGCTCACTTATGCATCTACTTAATTTAAATGCATTTTCTCTAAATAATAGAATTCTATACTTCAGTTGAAGTCAACCTTACTGCACACAAAATCCCAAAAGGGATGTTCACTATTCTGAGGCTTTAGTTCAAGGATCCCAAGATAAAAAAGAACAGGTAGCTCAGGTATTCTATTACAATATACAATGGCTAAAAATACTGGGAAAACAATGTTTTACACTTTGTTCAAATCTTTAAAGACATATTTTCAACTGATGTTTATGTAATTAGAAAGAATGAATCCAACAGCTTGGCCAGTAAGCTTGAAATTTATAGACCAAGCCCTGTAACCTTGTATTTGGCATTACCATCCTGCTTATAGATTGTCTTCTACACCTTGACCCAGTCTTGCATCATAGTAGACTCCTTAAATAACAAGAACTCATTGTTTGCATATAAATATCTCAAATGAAATTAATCAAATGAGTTCTACATCACCAATAGGCAAGTTTTCCACCAACAAAGATTAATTTCTCTCTTCTTGATGTCTTTCTTGAGCTAGAATCTGTAAGTTGCTTGCAGGAGAAACTGAGAACTAAGTGCAGCAAGAATGAAGTTTGAAAAGTCTTAACTCATTAGGCCTTGTTTTCTCTTCCAGATCATTTGGCAGAGAATGTGAAGTAGCATGAATATTTGGTGCTCTGAAGAAAGAAGCTCAACATGTTTCCCTAACTTCCAGGGAGAAATTTCAGTTCCCTTCAAGCAATAATGCTTGACTGGAGTTGTATTGGTAGCTAAAAATGAATTGTGAGCTCAGGAGATGTAATACGCACCAACTTACAGGTGCAAGTGGCTATGGAAGTCAACAAGAGACAATGTGAAAAGTAAAAGGCCAACTGGTGATGACTTCAATGAGGATGAAAGTAATGCGTCAGAGTTTAATGCAGACATTAAAAAAGTCAGTAAGATTATGGGAGCTGGTGTTATGGGTTAAGCCACACCTATGACGCAAGCATCCAATTTGGGAGCCCGTTAGAGACCTGGCTGCTCCAAGAGTTTTATTTTGAAAGCAATTTATAGAAGTTTATCCATGTGGAGAGAAACATGAAATGTTTTGATTCTTAAGAAAGCCAGTAGTTAGATAATTTTTTTATATCTACTGAAATTTTTATGCCAGCAATTACTTATTTAATACATTTCCACTTCGCTTTTATAAGTAAGAGCCTTAAAAATGCTCATTGATTTTAAAGTTGTATAAGATTTTTTTACTTTGTTTTTTAAATTGTTGCTGTTATTTAGCTAACAATTTTAAATGAGTATCATCAGATAAAATGTGCTTTTTGGAATTGTACAAAATAGAATCTAAGGACTTCCAAAATGATAACTTGGAAAAATATATTATAATGGATTTTATAAAGCCATGGCTAACCATCTTCATAAAGAGTATAAATAACATGAGAAAATATGCCTTTTACAAAAAAATACTAAGTTAAAAAAAGAAATGCAAACAATGGTAATTCCAAAATTTGCTGTACAGCTACTTTTAAAGGTTGTTTATAGGAAAGATAAAAACTAAAAATACTAAAATATTAAAAGTTATTTATGCATTATAATACTGATTTTTAAGATTTATTTTCATTTTTGAAATGCTTTATGGTGTCCATAAATTAACTTTGTATTAGAAAATCATAATTTTTTTAAAATTTATTTTTATTTTTATTTTTTTGACAGGAAGACCGGATAGTGAGAGAGAGAGACAGAGAGAAAGGTTTTCCTTTTGCCGTTGGTTCACCCTCCAATGGCCGCTGCGGCTGGCACATTGCGCTGATCCGAAGCCAGGAGCCAGGTGCTTATCCTGGTCTCCCATGCAGGTGCAGGACCCAAGGACTTGGGCCATCCTCCACTGCCTTCCCGGGCCATAGCAGAGAGCTGGCCTGGAAGAGGGGCAACCGGGATAGAATCCGGCATCCCAACCGGGACTAGAACCCGGTGTGCCGGCGCCGCAAGGCGGAGGATTAGCCTGTTAAGCCACGGCGCCGGGCCGAAAATCATAAATGTTTTAAAATACATAATTTGTACCTTCCTTATTTGCATTTCCCATATATAGATCAAGTTGTTTTCAGATACCAGGTTACTAGAAGAATAATTCAAAGGTTCAAATGGATTTTCCAAGAAGTTACACTTGAAAGAACGAGTAGTTCCAGAAACTAACTAAATTAATATTGATAGTATTTTAAGCATACACTGTGCACTGCATATCCTAAGTGTTTACATACAAACATATATATCAAATATTTATTTTATTTATCTGAATGGCAGAGTGACAGAGGGAGAGAGAGAAAAACAAAGAGAGAGGGGGGGAGTGAGGGAGAGATTTTCCATCCATTTGGATCATTCCCCAGATGGCCACAACAGCCAGGGCTGCGTCATGCTGAAGCCAGGAGCCAAGAACTCCATCTGGGTTTCTCATATGGGGTGTAGTGACATAAGCACTTGGGCCACCTTCTACTACTTTCCTAGGCATATTAGCAGGGAGCTGGATTGGAAGTAGGGCAGTTAGTTCCTAACCCAGTACTCATGAGATCTGGCATCACAGGCAGCAGTAATTTAACCCACTTTGCCACAATGCCAGCCATGAATACATACATACAAATGCATATCACCTATGTATACATATATAATTTATATTTACATATATATTATATATAATGCAATTTAATTTACACAGGAATTATTAGATATAAGTCTACTATTATCTATAAAACAGATAATAATAGTACTACTACATAGTGTTCACATGAGAATTAAATGAATTAATATATGTACAGTACTCAGAAAGAGCTTGGCCAACTGGTACATGCTATGTAGTTGCTTATACAGCAGCAGCAAAAACAAAAACATGGACTTCATCGATCATCTTAGAACAATGAAGTTGAGATTTTCAGTTAAGTAAGTTAATCAAATTTTAATATATTTATTCAGAGTCCATGCCCTTAAACCCTGTTATAAAAACAATAAATGAAAACAAACTAAAAATATTTAATTTATATTAAACATATTATTGTAAGAAGCAGTGCCCTTAAAATAAAAATTATATGAATATTAAACATTTTTTCCAATGATCCACCAGGATCCATGCTACATACAATCACTACCACTCCTCAACTCTGCAAGCTTACACAAATTGCCTAAATTTGCCAGTAATTTTCCAGTAAGTTTTTCTTTTCTAAAAATGAGGAGATTGGAAAAACAATACAAAATACCAGCAGCTAATATGTTTGAACCCTTACTGTTTGCCAGGTATTGTACTAAACTGATTTTTACATGAGCTAAAAACACTGATAATCATTTATTTTCTGAAGTGTGGTAATTGAGGCTTAGACAACCTGATTCAGGTTGTCTAACAAGTAAGGATGAACCTGGGAGTTGAAACCAGATCCATCTGAATCCAATGTCTGAACACTTTTTTGACTACCATTCAGTGCTACTGAGAAAAGAACTCACTTGCAGATATGATACTTCATCAATATTTGTAAATTACTGATAGGACATGAAATTATGTGGGAAAGAAGTGGAGCTTCTGCATCATAATTTGTGATCTAATAACAGACTAAAGGTAAAAGCAAAGATACATAATAAGTTCTGAGGCTAGGGAAAGTATTTCTTGCCTAAAAAATCTGGATTACTGTTCTCTAAAGTCACAAAACAATGCTGTCTCCTTCAAAGGTACATTCTGAATAAGTGAAACTAATTTAGCACAATCATTAATTCTACTCATTATTCAAAAGAACAAAACAAAACTGAGCTTAAGACTTAGAAGACTTAAGAAGAGAAAGTGTGTTGAGAATTTTAAGAAAGAGATGGAAACCAAGAAATGTTTTAGATTATGAGTAACTGCCTAAATGACATTAAATTTGTGCTAGAAAAATGTAGTACAGTTGAAATGGGTTAAAAGTATTTAAATTTTCCTAGAGTTTCACATAGATAATTCATATAATTATCAGAGGTCAAAAGACTCACAAAATGAAATTTATCTCAATTTCGATAAGCCAGAATGTATATTAGTAGTAGTATTAGTAGTATAAGTAGTAGTAGTAGTAGCAGCAGCAGCAATAGCAGCAGCAGCAGCAGCAGTAGTAGTAGTAGTAGTAGTAGTAGTAGTAGTAGTAGTATTTGAGAGGCAGAAAGAGAATGAGAGTGAGCTCCCACCCACTGGTTCACTCCCCATCCCCACAATGGCTAGGGTTGATTGTGGTGCTAAAATCCAGGAGCTGGAGCCAGAAACTCATTCAAGGTGTACCAAGTGGGTAGCAGGAAACCAGTCATTTGAGCTATCACCTGCTGCCTCCCAGCATCTGTATTAGGAAGAAGCTGGAATCAAGACACAAATATCAAGCCCAGGAACTCCAATGTAGGACACAAGCAACTTAATTGGCATGCTAAAAAGTCTATCCCCCAGAGTGTCTTTATTACTTGTGTTTATGAATTTTATAGTTTATTACTCAAAGTTGACTCCAATATGCCAGTGAGTAGAATTTAAATTTTACTGTTTTACTGTAGAATAATTAAAGGCATCTAACAAAGGCTTTCTGAAATGGAACAGTACTTATCTTCATACTGCGTCAGGGACATACAGCAAGTATAAAAAAAATTGGAATCACTAGGCAATCTAGGATGTTTTACTTGGTTCCCTTCAATCCTAGAGTGTAAGTCACTAGGATGTGTGGAATAGGATGTGGGGAATAATTTTTAGTAAAAAAAATGCAACACATTGATGTTTTAACTTCAACCAAAGACAAATATCCCTATTATATTTTTTGTTGTTGTGTAATATTTCATTTATATTATTTAGTGAAGACTGGTAAGTAGAGATTCTTTTCTTTAAGAAAACTTTAAACTTCCCTAAGCTTCCAAATTATATTAACAAAACCTCCTTTTGTCTAGTTACTCTATTCACTCTTCTCTTGTTGTGTAGGTATCTCTGTGAACTGCTGCTTACATGTAATCATATTTCTCCTATGAGGGTAAAATTCAGTTAATGTGAAGCCATGGCTCATTATAATCCTGAGAAAAGTCAAGTGCTGGCAAGTGCTTCTACTCAATTCTTTCACAGTGTCTACCACAGAATCAAATGCATAGTATTCATGTATATCCAATGAATATTTATAAATTAAGTCATTTATTATAGTATCACATGGATCTTTAGTTCTATTTATGTGCTTTTATTTACTATACATCTGCATTGAAATATGTTACTTTCTTATCAAAAAGCATAATATATTTTCTGTGAATTTTTTCCCAATTCATTTAAATTACCCCACTAGTTTTTAATTATTTTCTTTTTTATATAATTTTTTTTTTGACAGGCAGAGTGGACAGTGAGAGAGAGAGACAGAGAGAAAGGTCTTCCTTTACCATTGGTTCACCTTCCAATGGCCGCTGCAGCTGGTGCACCGCGCTGATCCCAAGGCAGGAGCCAGGTGCTTCTCCTGGTCTCCCATGGGGTGCAGGGCCAAGCACTTGGGCCATCCTCCACTGCCTTCCCAAGCCACAGCAGAGAGCTGGACCGGAACAGGAGCAACCAGCACAGAATCCAGCGCCCCAACCGGGACTAGAACCCGGGGTGCCGGCGCCGCAGGCAGAGGATTAGCCTATTGAGCCGCGGCGCCAGCCAATTATTTTCAGTACTTCAATAATTTGGAAAATGACAGTATCACTAAGCTCCAAAATACTTTTTGCTTTTTATTAGATATAAGAGGATTTACTCTTTTCAATTGTATAGAAATAGTTGTATAATTAATATTGTCAGCTTAATTTTCAGCATATGTTTTTAAATAAAACCTAGAGTTCTAATATGAAAAAATGGAAATTAATGGTTTCTTAAAATTTTTAGGTCCTCTCAATGAAAAATTAGAACCAATTATACTCAGATGATAGAGATAAGGGCAATAATTTAGGGATTGAAAACAATTAAATTACTTTTGATTATGATAATATAGTTTTAGCTTTTTCAATGTCTAGATATATTTCCTATCCTTTCACAAATTACTTCAATAAAAGCACATTAATTATCATGTTCACCTGTGATTTAAATTTTAATTTCATGTTCCATGAAATTGTAGTTAAACTAACATGATGCTTACCTAATTTTTATATTTTTTCCCAGAGCCTTTAAAGGATAAAAAACTACATTGTGGAATTATAATAATGCATTTCTTTACAAAAAAGCAAATGGCTCTCTACTTCCAACAGGAAGAGTCAAAGCTTGGAATCTTAACTGAAATTTGGTGAAAGTAAGATATATAACAGCTGAAATATTTACATAACCAAGTCCTTAAAGAAAGTAACGCAAACCTATCCTTTTCGCTCTTTATATTTTATCTACTTTTTACTGCAGTTTGGATGGTCTGATTTTCAGATTATCTTAATAATATACTAATCATAACAATAAAATTCGTATCTGATATTACTTCACAGATTGCAGAGAATTTTCAGTATTTCCAAAAGCACAGTAAACACTTGAGTTGTTATTGTCATCGTTACTATTTGAGCTACAACAATCTGCAAGAGGAGCATCAATTTGGTAACTATTCAATATGAATGTAATTCAATATGAATGTAACTATTCAATAGAATTATCTGTTATTTTTCCTCTGCTCCACATTATTTCCTTTTGGCTTTATATTCAGGATAAGGGAATGCCTCTATGTGCTGCAATTTAGATTATATTAACAAACCTTCCAGTCATAAAATTCCATGAGTATGTCAGATTTGAAATTTATGAAAAAGTTTTATATCTGTTGCTTAAAGCTTATTTTATCACAAACGTTGCTCACACCTCTCAAAAAAGTGAAAATATAATTCAGTAATGCTTTAAATATAAGATCAACTTTCTTTTTTCATCCTCTCTAGTTCTATATCCACATCATTATATGTATATACACACAGCAAAGACAACCATATTAACAGTCCGATTCTAGGATTTTCCAGAGTTGGCTCATGTCACTACAACACAAGGCCTTTCAAAATATATTAACATTTGGAGGATGGGTTATGGGGTTCAGACATAACTGTGTCAAAGCACTAACCATCCCATGTTTTATTGCATAATTGTAAGCCTCACTTCCAAAACCAAAATTAGTAAAAAGATGAACCTTACTACATGCATTGTTCACTTTCATGATCAACTCCCCACTTCATTTGGTAGTCAACTTTAAGTAGGTAGAACCAAACTGAAATGTCATTTATGGATTGCTTTTGGTTCATGGCTAAGATAAAGCAAGAAAAGTTCTTGGTAGATAAATTTAGAAGGTACTCATTGAACACTTGGTATGAGCCAAGCTTGATGCTAAGTGCTTCATATTTAGTTTGCACAAAATCTTATTGAGCAGCTATTATTATCTCAATATGATATTTAGAAAAATAAAGTTATTTGACCAAAATCCCTCAAATAATAAGAATATTAATGAGGATCTGCTTGGGTACTTGCTTTTTAGAAGGGTGTGACTCCAAAAGGCCAAGGAACTTTAATTCCAGAGTTGTCTTTGCAACACACTTTATGAATTTAAGGTCATGACTCCAGTATTGCTTATCCATTTCATAGAACTACTTTTATTTCTAAAAATGCTCTCTCATATCTTATCTTATTTTGTTTTATCAGTAGTACTTTACCTGAACTTCACATTCTCAGAAGACATTCAAGAAAAAAAGTTCCTAAACATTTGGTTAAATTGCTAAGTCTTTGTGAAATATTTATAAGTTTTCCAAAATTAGATTACATATGTCATACCCATTATGAATTCCAAAGAATTGTCTTTCATACATAAGGATACATCATTTAACAGTATGTCTCCTTGCTCTTAAAAATGCATACCATATTGTTTTCTCCTATTGGCATCCGAAGTGTAGAATGTAGAGTCTACAGTGGAGATGGGACTAGAAAAAACAAGGCACAAACTGTGCTTATCATCAGACCCCAAAAAGTTTTCATTGAGGTCAGCTTGTTGTCTTATGCCTCCTCCTTAATTTCTTTCCTTTTAACTGTAATTGTTCCACTGCTTGCGAACAGGAAAGATGTGACTTTCATAGATTAAAAAATAAATAAAAAAATAAAAAATAAATAAAAAAGATTTTCTCAGTGCTTGAAGCCACAATTACTCTAATGCAAAGGGAGGAAGTTTAGATTTGTTTCAAAATAGTTGGTCTTGGGTCCAAATCCTTGTTCTTCCACTAACTAGCTGCACTGTTGTAGACAAATCACTTTCTCTTTCCATATCAATTCTCTAAAGTGTAAAATGATCATCTTACTTGACTGTGATGTGGAATAAAAAACTAACAAATATTTAAAATATATAGTATAGTGCATTGATGTTTTAACTCATAATGTAATAGAACACATATAAAATTTAATTGTCAGTATTGGGATTTATAAAAAAAAAAAAAATCCAGCTCCCTCCTTCTTCAAATTAAGGTTTAAGTTCATTTTCCACAATCCTACCACCAAATAGTTGCTTCTTATGGACTTCTGAAAAAGGAGTGACAGAGAACTGATTCACTACCACCTAATAGAAGTAACAGTTCTGTTGAATCAAAAAATGCAAATTCTTAATGGAGCCATCAGTTTTTACTCTGGTATGTCACCTATTGGCTCTTTTTGCAATGCTCTTGGCCATACACAGTAAGCCTAGACCTATTCTTTCGGATTTTTACAAATACCTAAATTTATGAAATTTCTAAAGTAGGCAATTAGGATTCTACCATGTCTTGACTTCTCCCTACTAAAATTATGCTCTGAAGAAATTTTATTTTTTGTTTGTTATAGGTTTAATATATTTTGGTCACTCTCCTTTGAACAAGTCGTGTTTAATTGCATTTATTTATTTATTTATTTAACTTTTATTTAATAAATGTAAATTTTGAAAGTACAACTTTGGGATTATAGTTGCTTTTCCACCCATAACCTCCCTCCCACCCATAACCATCCCATCTCCCACTCCTTCTCCCATCCCATTCTTAATCAAGATTCATTTTCAATTATCTTTATATACAGAAGATCAACTTGGTATATACTAAGATTTCAACAGTTTGCACCCACACAGATACACAAAGTATAAAGTACTGTTTGAGTAGTAGTTTTACCGTTAATTTATATGATGTCTAAAATTTAATACAGCTCCCGTGTAGTCTGCAGTTACTTAAGCACAACAAGTCCTAAAAGATGAGTATTGGAAGGGAAAACCACCTTTTTGGCCCCTTTTCATGTGACAAATGACAGAAGTGAACATAACCTCCTCAGAATCACAGAGTGAAATTCTCTAGTTTTGATGTCAGTTATCCTCATTTTAGCAAAACAAATTCTTTTAATTTCAACCTTTCAAACTCCAAGTTATCATTAATGTAAAATTTTCATATATTGCATATCCATTCTCAAATTAATGGGAGGTTGAAGTAATTAATCCTAACCATACTTAGTAAATAGCCTAATATTAAAAGTAATTTTTCAAAAGTTCTAGTATGGGGCCAGTGTTGTTGCATAGTGAGTTAACTCACTGTCTGCAATACCAGCATCCAAAATGGGGTGCTGGTTCATGTCCCATCTGTTCCATGTCTGACCAGCTCTCTGCAAATGTACCTGGGAAAGTAGCAGAAGATGGCCCAAGTGCTTGAGCCCCTACACCCATGTGGGAGACCTGGATGAAGCTTCTTGCTCCTGGAGTCAGCTTGGCTCAGCCTTGATCATTGCAGCCATTTGGGGAGTGAATCAGCAGATGGAAGATCACGCTGTGTGTGGGGGGTGTGCATGTGTATCTTTGTCTCCCTCTCTTTTCTCCTTCTAAGTTTGCCTTTCAAATAAATAAATAAACCTAAGAAAAAACTTTAGATACTCAAAAAGAGATGAATAAAAATGAGGAGAGAGAGAAGGAAGAGAGGGAAGGAAGGAAGACGGAAGGAAGGAGGGAAGAGGAGAGGGACAATTTCTCACATAGTCCCTCTATGGTTTGTTTATCTCTATCTTATTTTCATTATGTGCCTCCTTTGCATTTGTTGAATAGAATTTGCTGTGTGGTGTGGAATATGTTTTTCCTCCTGTGTTTTGCATGTTACAAGCTTTACATTGGAGCATAAATACATCACAACATGACCTCCTATTTTCTGATTTTCCTCACTCAGAAGCAATCTGTTTCTCATGGTTGAATACTATAAACCTAGAAGCCAAGAAAGTCATGACTTGAAACTGAGTCACAAGACCAGCTATTTAGTAAAGAGTGTAACTGAACTTTCCAAATATTCAAACTCTAAAGCCCAGGCAATAATATAATCTCCTTGAGATCTGTAAAAAAGGAGACTAAGGGAAAACATACATGGGTGTAATCCTCACTCATAAAATAGGTAAATGCCAAATACCTGGCAGACAACCACACTCAGAGATGATCTTCATTTTCAAGGTAGATTCTGATTAGTTGGAACTATAAACTATCCACAGGATGTATCACCCAAAGCATTACCTAGGTGTTGGGAAAGCTTTGCCATGACATCCTCTGAAATCAGAGGCCCATCTAACTTAGTTATCCTGGGCATGCAATATTTGGGATAAGGAGAGGGAAATCTGGTATTTTCAGTAGCAGTTGGACAGCAATGGTGCCTGAGAATGTTATCTCAGGCATGAATCTCTTACAGGTGAGTGAGAATCCATGTCGGAAAACTGTCTAATGAAAAAGAAACCTGAAAATAGGGAAGAAAATCAGCTAGATAAGTCACTAGATTCCATTTTTCCCATGAGAGAGGCTATAATAGCTCTTTTAGAGGCAGTTTCTCAGACTCCATGTACAATTTTATCTTGGAGGGCAGAAAATAGGCAGGGTACCTTCCCTCTGAACATTCGTCCCACAGTTACCTGTGCTTCTCTCATCACTAACAATATTTCTGACAGTGATAGATGAATAAAAATGTTTGCTTCTTTTCTATTAGAATTTCCACATTTTCCTGACTATAACCTAATTAGTGAGAAACCTCCTTAAAGTCTCTGCATCTTCTGATTTTTATATAATATTATGCCAATGAAAACCAATAAAATTTCATAATCAATCCATAATTTCAGAAATACTGGGAATTTAATGTTTCCAGAATTTTATAGAGCAAGTAGAAACCTGAACTTCTGAAAATTCTCAATATGATCCAACCAAAAAGCACTTCCTCTATTTTACAGATCAACATCAGAGGGACGTGCTATTTCTTAAGGCTGGTCTTCACACAAACTGCTTATCTTTTGGTCTCTGCTACTTTTTCAGATAGTAGTGACAACTTTCAGCATATTCCTTAGAAAGATCTGTGCCACTGAGATAAAAGGGAAAGGAATAAAACAGTGCAACAGAGGGACAATAAGCACAATGGCAAAAAGAAATTGAGTAATAATCCCCAACAATGGTGTAGAAACCAACTCTGGACAGGAATTATTAGTTCCAACATTGTAACTAATTACATGACAATATTTCCAAATTACCTGACATTTCTATCTCTTTGTCTTGAAATCTATAATAAAGACATTAGATTTAGTACTCACTTAAGACCCTTTCAATGTCAACATTCTACACAATTAATGGTAGTTTGTGTGTATGAATTATCACCATGATCATCCCAAAATTCGTCTCAACTTTCAAGTACTCAACTCCTGGAGAAACAAAATGAAACCACTTAAAAACACTCGGTTGGTTCTGTAGTGACATCTATTAACTTTCCAAACTATATTGTTGTCTTAACACGATCACAATTAGTAGAAAAGATGAAATGTGAAAAATGTATTTCCACTTCCTAGAAGTTTAACTAAGCAAATAGACTATGAATCACCTGTAAGTCTTTAAACCAAAACTTGACAGTAATCACATTTTTAATAAGTAATTTATGGAAATCAACATTATAACCTAAAACTGTCATAGTGTTAGCATCTATGTGGTTTTCATATCACTTGTTGAATTCTTTATTTTGTGGAGGGTTAACCTTGAGATTTCAAAGTAAACTGAAAACGTATCATAGTAAAAATTAAAATAAGAAAAAAAGGAGGTATAAAATATCATTATGCTCCTAAAACTGTATATATGAAATACAGGAAATTTGTTTCCTTTATAAAAATTTTAAAAGTATAAGTGAATAAATAAATAAATAATTTATGTTTTCAGAGATGTTATCTTACCAATAAAACTTATTGGCACATCTTTCCTTTGAAGTGTTACTGATGTGCTTCTTGCTAGATCAAATTAGTATCTCTATGTCATTAGAAAGAAATAAGAAATTGAAGCACCAGTGGAAAGAGAAAAGGGAGGGGAGTGTGAACAGCATTTCACAATTAATCAAAAGAGGAATTTTGGCACTTCATTTTTATAAAGTAGCAAAACTGTGAAAAATATATCTGCTACTAATTCATATGTTATATATTCATAAATAGTAAGGTACATAGTTTTCTAATACAAATTTATCCATTCAGTAAATTGTTTTTGAGCACCTGCTACATACTAGCTACTGTGATAGCCCTTGGGATATACAACAGAATTTCAATGAGGGTCCCCAAAAATTGGGAAGTGGGAAAATATGTGGCTGTCTATACAAAACCCAGTGCAGTAATTAGTTTTCTCAATGAAACTGAGCTAGATCAAGGGCAAGAAAGGAATAATGGAATATATGCAAGTGTTCAACTATTTAAAACATGTAGGCTTTCCAGGAACTATCAAATCTCTAGCCACAGGATTTTGGGTGCAGTATTTAAATATTCCTTCTTGCCCACAGCATTTATTCTGTTTTATTTCACATTTACATCTAATGAATATTAATACATGTTAACAAATTTAATCTCTTTTGATTGTGAATTTTAAACATGGCATTAGTATCCCATTCAGGAGGAGGGGAGTTAGAGTCTAAAGTCAGTGGGATGGATATGCTTGCACTGGACTCTATCCTGAAGGCAATTTTTTATTGCTCAGAATAATGGTCAGCTGGATAATGTTTATGTTTCCAGCTGCTCTAATTTATAGAATTGTAATTAGCTGTAGGTCAGGCAGGCAATTGTGTTGATCGTCACTGAGTGCTCTCATGTGGTTGAGGTCAATGGTCCTAAATGACTGTATCTGGAATATCTGGGTGCTTTCCTCCTTCTCACAGTGATGATCACATTTCAAGTTGGACTAGGGAGGAAGCCCTCTCTTTAACCAAATTCTTTTGGCCAACGCAATTGTTAGGCTAGTGATGCATGAGAGTAGAAAGGAACTATCAAGATACAAAGTAAAGGATGTGGATACAAGGGAGCATCAATGGAAGTCATCAATGCAATCTGGCACACCCCTAAATAGGAAAACGCATCCATCCTGTGCTATAAATGGGCACATGTACCACAGTTCGCAAAAGCACTGAGAAAAAGGATGTCTTGAAGTTCCTTAAAGCACACAGAGTGCTAACTGGCGTGAAGTTTTTCTTCTGAGTCACCACATGTTCTTCTGCTCTATATAGCTGAAGCTCTAGTTTGGTCTACAGTTAAAAACAAAATGCTTTCTTTTATCCTCTTCTTTTGGTTTATACTGTGAATCTCTATGCTTAGACATTCTTGGCACAGTGTCTGTGCAATACAACAAGTTGAAGAAGGCTACAGAATCCATAATTCACAGGAAACAAATGTAAGAGATTAAAATTAAAGCTGAAACCTAGGTCTCCTTGTGCTCTCCTCTGGAATTCTGTGATAGCACACATTTTCTTGAGGGAACATCTTGCGATGGCTGCTAAGAGGACTATGTGACACAATTCTGTCAGATTTAAGTATAAATAAATGGACAATTGGATGGATAAAAGCTTTTTGAAAATAGGACCACACCTTTTCAGAGACCTTCCTGGCTCATACGAAAGCATTTGGAAATTTCCATCATTAAGAAAGAGAGAAGAATCACTATGCTACCAAATTTGTATATATGAAATGCATGAAGTCTGTATACCTTAAATAAAATCTTTTTAATAAAAAAATTAAAAAGTAAGAGAAACATCAACTGAGCAAAGGTAGATAATCGTAAGGATGTCAAACTAAATTATAAGGAACTGCAACTAATCAATTCAGGGCTAAAGAGAATTACCCCAACCCAGCCAAAGAAAGAGAGTAAAGAACCAACGTTATCATTACATAAAAGATCCAACTGGGCCATTTTTCAGGGCTGAACATAGAAGACGAGACACCACCTTGGAAAGCTTCCACAGTACACAGCAGAGCTACATCTTTTTTTTATTTAAGCACCTTTCTGATCCTAGGGGGAGTTTGCTTTGTGAAAACTCCAACCATGTCACAACTGTCCTGATAAAGTATAAGAAAACATCACAAAAATCCATTGTCTACATATTTCTATGAGATTGAAGAAAGATAAATACCTCTTCATTTAACCACATACAACAACAAGCCAAGGTGCATTTCTTTCAACCTCAGAATGATCAAAATACTTGACTTGGCATCATCCAAGTCCCATCGGAATAATTTGGCAATAAAATCCATTGTCTTATTTACTTTTCTCCTTGATAGAATGTTATCTTATGATTGCTACATTGCAGTACATAATTTCTGAATATGCTATATAATTTCAAATTCATGTGCACAAAAGTTACACTTAAAAAGTAAACATTTCAAATTATACCCTCTTTTATAACTACTTTGAATTTCTCCCAGGAGAAAATCTTCCCAATTTTATTCTTCTCTGAGAGCAATTTTTTGCATACTCAATCAAATAGCTTACATAAAAATCTACTTTCATATGAATATAATTCTACATATATAGAACTACATCTGTTTTTCACTTAAAATAATCTTAAAGATCTTTATTATTTTATTTCCTATAAAGGTCCTCTTTCATTTTAATAACCACCTAATCATAAATTGTATAACTGTATGATAATTTATTGTATTAGAATACCATATTACTATTGGGGTACATTTTTATGAAAATAACACTCTAAGTTAGTAAAAGTCAACAGTCAAGACTCTGAGTTTTTCTTGAAGCACAATCTTGCGTTTGCATCTCTATATAATGACCTACCTCTATTCTTTTGAGGATAGAAGAAAGTCCCTGATTAAACTTAAAATTTATTTGAGGCAAATCAAAGCACACTGTGATATTTGACCTTTTCAAACATATGTTTTAGTTTCTCACCTCCTCAAATTTCCTTATGCCCACCACAGCACATCATTCCTTTTTACTTTGTACCAATTGTCAGTATTGTTCCAGTTAAAATCCAACTGTCAAGTTCCATTTCCTTTTCTAGGATTTCCACCATGACACCCATAATCACAGAGCAAGTGATTTTTTTCTTCCATCAATATACTTTAGAGACATATTTGTAACTTCCTGTCATCTTGAATTATGCTTCTATAAATATCTGTGCATGCCTCATCTCCTTTGTGAAATTCCAAATCCATTAAGGGTTGTGACCAGACAGGGCTGGTCTCCACAGAGCCATCAGAGGACCTGGTATATATATTTGTCTTATCAATACGTTTTACATGAATATCTCCTCATGTTAAGATTCCATTGAATTCTTTTAAATTATAATAATACATTTAACTAAAAGTCTGTAGCTATGAGCTTTATTTCTGGCTCTGAAATTGGTACATATTATTAGGTACATACTGGATGAGTTAAAGTCTTAAAGATTTTGCATATTAATATTGGTATAATTTTTCTGGATTATCTATATCACTGGCTTGTTGACAGATCAAATAAAATAGTTATTTCATAAGGAAAATATCAGCATTGGAGTATATTCAAGGGAAAAAAATTGAAAGTTCTCCTAGTCCAAATACCTGTCTATTGATCAAATATTATATATATCAATATGTTTTTGAGTAAACTATCAGCTTAAACATGAAAATTTCTAGAAATAGAACAGTATCAATCCAAATAGAAGCCCACTATATTCATGTGCAGCTCAAATATTATTAATGACTCGAAATACAGTGTAATTTATAAAATGATGCTATTTGATAATCAAAATTTTACCATATCTGATTGATGATTCACTCCAAATCTCTGAAGTAGACTCATCCTGAACATTTCATTAATTTACCAATAATTTAACCTCTCATTTTATAGGACTTGGTTGTCTGATTCATAATGATATATTATTAGTTTTCAGAACTTTTTCTAATCTCAACTAATCTTCACAAAAATTTTGTTATTCATAAGATGTTTTTCATCTACAGTATTCTTTAGTGATTAATATGTAGTATATTATTATCCCAGAGCATAATATTACAAGTGAGTCTCATCACTGGGGTCATGCAAATTCTGTAAATCAAACAGAGCCAATCCTAACCAACCTGTCAAGAACTGGTAAATAATGCACTAAAAAGCATTTTGAAACACCATAAATAACAAAGGACTAATTATTATAAAATGTCAGACTTTTTTTCCTTCTTCTCTATTCATTGAGCATAGAGAACCAATAAATTATAAAGCAAATTTATGTTGAATTACTAAAAAATGCTCATGAATATGTTCTACACAATGATAAAATGGGTTCATTCTATTATCATTTCACACTTTGCTAAAAATTCTACTGAAAACTAGCTATAGGACTAAACTGTTTTTTAATCCTCTGTTAAAATATACCTGGAGTAGTGCGGGCTGTCTTACATCCTATATGTATTTATGTGTACTTCTCTTTATCAGAAATGGTAGACAGTAGGAGCAGTCATAAAATGTTAAAAATTCAAAGTGTCCAATGAGAATCCAGAAAATATAAAAGTCTCCGGTAACAAATAACAACAGGTATCACTATAGCACAAGTAGAAATAATATAAAACATAATGTTTAGAATTCCATTTCAACAAATAATGCTCAAAAAACCCTTCATATTAGTTTGAATCCATGCCTCTCTACATATCTACTATGTCTCCCTTCTTAGAGTACTGGCATATTGCAGATGACTCAAAATATCCAAAGTTGTCTGATACAGTATAACCTTCCACAACCTGAAAATGTTAAGTAGAAATCAATCGAGAGCATAATAAGATACTTTCAAAGGATATAAAGGAAACCTACCTTCTGTGTGCACAGCTGACACATATGTCCAGTTGTATCTCTTCACTATGTCCACCATGGCCCGTGCCTGTTGAGCATCAGAAGGCACAACCCTCATGAAGTACTTGAATAGAGTCTTGTCACTCAGATCCATGCTGGTTGCTGAGTAAGCAATCTGAGGTATGTTGAAAAGCTGGAGCAAGTTCTGGACCTGAATGGCCACAGAACTGGAGCCAGGGCCAATGACCCCTACTATAGGCTTCTTGGAGCGGAAAGAGGAGGAAGAGCCATCTACACACCGTACCAAGCCCTCTTCCTCTTCTGAAGAAATGAGGGAATCTCTTATGAATTCAATGCTCTGCTCTAGGGCCACAGCTGAATGCCAGCAGGAATCTCTTATTTCACAACCCAGTGTGATATTGGGCAAGAGTGTTGGGTCTGAGTTGATCCTTTCCAGGGTGTGCAGCATGGCTTCCACTCTCTGAATGCCATATTGTTCACGAACTGCTCCACACTTCCTCTCATGAACTTTGTCCACAGTAGGTTGGTGGTGGACAGAAAAGAGTGCTCCAATAATGATGTCACCTGGCATGTGAGCCACCACCCTCCTCTCACTGGACTGCGCACTCCCACGGACATCTTCTTTCAAAAGCAGGACTGACAGGATCAACAGAAGGACCATTTTAGGAAAAGAGTTCAAGCTAATGAAGAGAGCATGGTGGGGAAAAATTAGGAGAGTTCTGGCAGAATCAGTGTCCTATCTTAAATTTCAAACGAAGGAATCAGGCAGCAATTCAGACGTGTTCTCTAAAGGACCAACATGTCCCCAGGTGCCATTTAATTAAATGCATACATGAGATCATGATCTTCAAAACCTGAAAAAAAGGAAAAAAAAAACAGAATAAGTTTTTACAAATGTAACTAATTAGTTTAAGGGATGCTCTGATGGCCAACACTAGTGGAGAAAAAGAGAATTTCAATGAAGAAGATAACAAAGGAAAAAATCTAAAAAATCTTCCTGACTTTCCTTTGTGTGTCTCCTTAATGATGTGATGAAACAGCTAATACAGTCTCCTGACTCTGGCTTGCCTGGATTAGTATTTTTCATTTGTTCTATATAAAGCATGCAAAACCATATCTTATATTTAGCAGTCAGGGATGTGAAAGCAGCCTAAAAGCAAAAATATGCCATGTGCTTCAAGCTCTTGTAAGCATACCCCCAAAACACTGAACACTGGTGATCTCTGAGTGATGAGTCTGGGCAATTGTCTAACTTTCATTACGCATTGTTTCTTTCCAAATTTATTAATATATTAATCATGTGGTTACAAAAATAAAGTTACATAATTATAAAGATACCTATTCTCCAAATCCAATGTAAATCAAGTTTAATATCTTGCCAGTAATAAATACATATTGCATCTAATTATTATATATATGGTATAACAAAGGCAAATGAGGAGGGCTAGGCTAAATTAATTGTAAGGGAGAAGGAAGGTTGGAATATTACTAAGTAAAATATCCTCCAAATAGGTATCAAGGAGTACTAAAATGAGCATGAATATTTGGAGAATATAATACTCCAGTTCAAATCCCAGTTCTGCTATTAAGAAATATTAGTAAATTATTTAGTCTCACAGTACTGGATTTCCTCATCTGAAAAATGGGGACAATACTTGTGTTGTGTTAGGCTGTCCTTGTGGGAATCAACATATCAACCATGCAAAGGCTTTTTAAATTAAACAGTTATATTTATTCAAGGTATTATACTTTTTTGTTAATAAATGTCCAAGAGCATTCTCTGTCTAGGTGCTGAGGAAAGAAAATTCTCTGGCAATGCACTTGATCCTCCAGAGAGTCTTCAAAGTAATTACAGAGTCTTGTAATAAAACTCACAGTAATCAGTCCATTAGCCCTGATCCAGGAAAACGTTCTACAATGTTAAGGCTCAAAGGCCTGGAAGGATGAATGCTTTGGAACTATCCTTCTTAAATAGAAACTTACTATAGTGGTAAATACAGTATATATTCCCATTTAAATTCCTGGAAGAGAAAATTTATTCAGTTTCCTACAGGAAAATGTAGCATGATTTATAAAAGAGGACTGACAAATTGTGATTTTAATTAGATAAAAGGACTGTGTGAGAGACTTATTTTGTATGTTATCATCTCTGTCAGCCAAGAAACTCAAATTGTTTCAAAGTGACTAATTTCCCCAACACTACCTCTCAAATAGAGGTGATGTTTCTTCAGCAGTTTATGCAATTATCAGCATGCTGTATATTTCAACAAAGCTAAAAGAAAAAATTTTCAAATGTTTTCACCACAAAAAAATAATACTTGAGAAGACAAATATGATTGCCCTGATTTAAACATAGCACAATGTGTACATGTATTATAAAATCACATGATACTCCATATATATATATATATGTGTGTGCATTAAAATTTCTTTGTTAATTTAATTTTTATATATTACTTGAAAGGCACACATACACACACAAACAACGAAGGGGGGGGAGAGAGAATCAATCTTCCTTTCACTGGTTTACTCATAAAAACATGCAGTAGCCAGGGCTGTGCAAAGCCAAATAAATAAGTCAGGAACTCAACTGGATCTCCCACCCTGGTTGCTAAGACCCAAGTACTTGTGCCTTTGTCTACTGCTTCATAGGGTGCTAGAATTTGAATAGGAAGTGGAGCTGAAATTGAAACCCAGGCACTCTTTTATGAGCTTTTGGAGTACCAAGTAGCATTTTAACTATTGTGCCAATTACTTGTCCCTCAACTAAATTCTATTTTAAGAAGAATAGTAATAGTTATAAAAAATAAGAATTTCTGCAAAAATTCCAGTCTGGCCAGAAATAAATATAGTTCAAACTACACTTCAAGTCGCTCTAACTCTTACTTTTACTGTTTCTTTTTATTGATTAGTATGGCAGAAGAGAAAGTTTCTCTCTGTCAAGTGCCAAACACCACAATAAAAAAATCTTTTTTTTAAACTTTTATTTAGTAAATATAAATTTCCAAAGTACAGTTTATGGATTACAATGGCTTCCCCCGCCCCCGCCATAACGTCCCTCCCACTTGCACCCTTCCCACCTCCCACTCCCTCTCCCATTCCATTCACATCAAGATTCATTTTCAATTATCTTTATATACAGAAGATTGATTTAGTATATATTAAGTAAAGATTTCAACAGTTTTCACCCGCACAGAAACACAAAGTGTAAAATCTGTTTCAGTACTAGTTATAGCATTACTTCACATTGGACAACACATTAAGGACAGATCCTACATGAGGAGTAAGTACACAGTGACTCCTGTTGTTGACTTAACAATTTGACACTCTTGTTTATGGCGTCAGTCATCTCCTTAGGCTCTAGTCATGAGTTGCCAAGGCTATGGAAGCCTTTTGAGTTCACCAACTTTGATCTTATTCTGACAGGGTCATAGTCAACGTGGAAGTCCTCTCCTCCCTTCAGAGAAAGGTACCTCCTTCTTTGATGGCCCCGTTCTTTCCACTGGGATCTCAGTCACAGAGATCTTTCATTTAGTTTTTTTTTTTTTTTTCCAGAATGTCTTGGCTTTCCATGCCTAAAATACTCTCATGGGCTCTTAAGGGCTGATTCTGATGCCAAAGTGCTGTTTAGGACATCTGCCATTCTATGAGTCTGCTGTGTATCCTGCTTCCCATGTTGGATCGTTCTCTCCCTTTTTTGCTCAGAAAAACAAGGTATTTGATCATGTAGAGAAAAAAAATACTCTAGGCATAAAAGTTGGCACTCTCGGTAAAGGGGGAGGAAATAAACACCAATGCTAATTTTCTCATTGGGAAATCATGTATTCTCTCAAATCTCTCTCTCACTTTTCTTAGATCAAAAACCTGGGGAACAATACTTAGTCTTGCAGTCTTGTGAATTCTACTGCAGACAAACAGGACTCTGAAATGAAAGGAAGCACAACTTATCATTAAATCCACAATGTTGGGGAGCAAACCCAATAAGAAAATAGGAAACTGTTATGTAAGAGCACCAAATGATATGTGACGAGAAGTGACCCTTCAAACTAATGAAGCTGGAATTTCAATCCCAAACACTTTATTAGTTATTTTAGAAAAGCCATATACACTTGAGAAACAGTAAATGGAATCTTTGAAATATCTTCCTAATATATATGTTAAATTCATTATTTAACTCATTCATACAGATCTATTAACTGTCAAGTGGAGAGATTAAATTAACAAAGAAGTACAGTGATAACTATGACTATGATCTTTTATTGCTCCAGCTGTTTATTCTCATTTAACACATATTTGTGGCATGCCTGTGCAGTGACACTGTCCTTGGAATTGACCATGCAAGAGTAAACAAAGTATACAGGCTCACTATGGCTGTAGGCTTTACAGATTAGGACTCTAAAAGTGGCCTTAGTTGAAACTTGAAGAATGAAAAGAAAAAAGAAGCCAGTCATGTGAAAAATCTGGGTAGAACCTGAAGACTGGGAAGGAAGGTGATACAAGGTTGCAAAGATCAGAAAGGGCCACACATGGAGAATTTTGTCCACACTCCCACCCTCCTTCCTCCTTCCTTTCTTATTCTTCCTTTTAACTTTTACAATACATACTTTTAACATTGCATGAGAATGGCTTTTTGTAAGAGTTTTCAACAGAAAAGGGACACACTCTGAGGAATATCTTAATAAGAAGAACACAAGGCAGAATCTATGGCAACAATTAGAGAACACTGGGAGTAATTCAGATGAGAAAGATGAGAGTGGTTGAATTGGGGAGAGGGCTGTATTAAGAACTTGTAGGATTCTGAATTTATTACGCAGAGTTGGAAGGGTTTCTAGTTGGAGCTGATGTGGGATGTGAAGGGAAGAGTCAAGGAGGACGCTAAGGTATCTAACTTGAACAAAAGCAGAGTAGTTTCATATTGACTCAAGTGGAGAGCTCTGTGGAAACAAATTCAGTTTTTATATATCAAGTTTTGGGATTTGCTAGAAATTAAAGGAGAAATATTGAATAAGTAGCTAAATTTCTGGAGAAAGGTCTGAGTAGGAGATAAAGATGTGGCAGGTGTCAGCATACAGATGTCATTTTTGTGTAAGCCACCAAAGTATATAAAATGTCCTAGGAATTTGAAAGAGAAAAGAAACTAGTCCTAGAGAGTGCACTCCAGGGAATTCCAAAATCTAAATTGCTACAGTTAAGAAGAAACTAGCAAAGGAGTCCGAGTCATTTTGAAAGATTTATTTATTTATTTCAAAGGCAGACTGACAAGAGAAGGAGAGAGAAAGAGAAAGGTAAAGACAGACGTCATCCATCTGCTGAGCCAAATTCACTCCCTGTGTGGCCACAACAACCAGGGTTGGATCAGATCCAAACTAGGAGCCAAGAATTCTATCAGTGTCCCCCAGGTGGGTGACAAGGACTTAAGTACTTGAACCATCATCTACTGCCTTGCATTGGCAAAAAGCTGGACTGGAAGGCAGACATGAAACTCACTCCCTGACACTTAGATACTGAATGCAAATTTCCTAAGCAGCAGCTTAGCTCACAGCACCACAATGTCTCATCCCTAAATAATTTTTAACAGAAATTTTCTCTCATGAAGTATGTGGAGCTGTGTAATAAGATATGAATATTCATGTTATACTGAAAAGAAACAAAATGAAGCTATGAATTGATCTTCACAAGAAATTCTATGGGTAGCCAGGCATGCATACACAGACTGGAAACATGTATAATAGTAAATTTTTGTTATCCTCTTTGTGTTTTATGAATTTTTATATTTACTAGTACAATATATTTTTATATTTAATTTTGAGATTGAGGAATCTGCTTTCTTAGTATCTGTCTCATTTCTCCTGTGGTCTTATCTCTCTTTCACCTGCCTTTCTTGGCTATTTGCTCATATGGTTTTCCTCATCCTGGTTCTTATCCTTAATATGACCTTCTTCCAATGTTCTTTATGGCAGAGAAACCAGGAACGTTGGCTTGGAGTCAAAGACCTCAGTTTGAATCCTGGCGTTGCCATTTGTTTAATTTTTTCCCTTGGATGCAGCCTCTCTGATTTTATATCCTTTATTGATAACTGGCCTGTGAGTGATACCTACCTCGCAGAGTTTTAATGAGAATTGGATAATATTTAAATACAGTTCCTCTCTTCTTAAATCTTCCCAGATCCCTCACCATGTAATCTTTTCTCCATTCTCTGAGCCCATATGGCACTTTTTAATCAATATTTTGTTATAGTATTTTTAACAGTTTATATTACAGCTATTTAAACACATGTTTCTCTTTAACAGACTTCAAGTCTCTTAAGGGTTAAATCTATGCAATGCACAATACCTGGTATGATTCTTACACAAAACTAGATACTTAATAAATTCTGCTGAATACTCAAATAAATTAAATGAATTTCCTCGACTTGGCTTTCAATTCAACTACTTGAGCTTCCTGGATAATAACCCCCAATTCCGCCATAGAAAATTGCAAAGTGTATAATGAAGTGTCCTCTATCCAATGAGTGAGGGAACAAAGGACCTTTAAAAGACAAACAGAGGCTGACAAAGTTAGAGAAAAATCTTGACGGCATCGTAGAAGTGAAGAATATATTAGAGATGATCCTAGTTCATTGAGGTACATGGAAATTAATGATTTGTGGCCAGATTTGCGACCAAAATCCAACAAAATTTCATCACAAAATCAAGTTTTAATAACATTTTCCCACTTGATGCCCATATAATTTTGTAAGTACACAATGTTTTATAAGCATGTTTTAATTTAAATGTAATGTTATCATGAAATAATTCAGATATGTTTTCATTCTTCCCTACATAATGTATTGTAAATATCTATCTGCATTAACTTATTTTGATGATGAGGACAATAAATATACTGAGATTTACCTTTTTTAGGTTTTCTGTTTAGTGTTTCACATAAAATGTCATTTAATTGACAAACAAATTTTAAGGTAAATAATTTATGCACATTTTACAGATGAAGGGTGTGAGACTGTAGTAGAAACAAATGTTTTGGCCAAGATTCCAAAGTGATTGAGCAGATAAGCCAAAATTTGCACTTACACTATCTATTTCTTTCAAACAATTGCATTGTATTCAGTTATATGCATGTCCAACTTTTATTTAGTTATCATCTATTGTTAGATATTAAGATTGGTCATAGATTTTCTTACTGTCAGAATGTTGCAATTTGCTTGCTTTTGAATGCATTTCTATAGCACAGATATCTAAACACAGTATTGCTGTCCAGATGATTTTATAGCTTATAATCTATCAATTTAGATTTTAAAATGTTGAATCAATTTCACTCCAAGACTTCTTTTTTAACCTCATTAATTCTAGACACCACCCAATGTTCTATCCATAAGCAACTTCTCTCATTTCTTTTCAAGTTTATGAGTAGGGCAATTTATCCTTTGTAGTCACAACATGAAATGTATCCATTCTTTTAATATGGTTATGGTGGAAGTAAAGAGGAAATAAAAATGTTATAACACTTTATTTTCAATTCATGGAGCCTTTTTCTACTCTTGATCTCACATCCACATTAAAGAAAGTAGTATCTAATATCTAATATCTAATTTGCCCCCTATCATATATCAGGAAAGAGTCTCAAAAAATGTTACTTCTTCAGGTTATAGCACATAGGTGGTTGGGGTAATATATTTGAAGAATAAAAAGATAAAATGTTCAATGCTATAATTAATAGGGAAGAAATAACTCCCATGATGAAAAAATAGCCACTTTGTATGGCTCTACAATCTAACAATATACTTTTAATTAACTCAAGGCAGGCATATGTATGGGTAATTCAACACACATGGTATATTACTTCAAGGTCTTATTTTCAGAAGTGCCTTATTCAATATTTCTGGGTTCATAGCACAGTAACATTAATCATTTCCCAACTGTAGAAATCAATAGACATATATTTAATATGCAAAAAAAGAATTTTGTGTCAAATAGCTATACATTCTCTCATCTAAGAATATGAAAATCAGATACTGAAGGGTAGAATTTTCCATAAATGGCAAACTACATTATAATCAGATTCACTCTCACATTGTCTTTTATTTTTTAACAATCTTCTTAAACACTGACCATCTTTCTGGCACAGATGTCTCTTATATAACTTAATCCCCACACAAGCAAATCATATCGTTCAGGACATCAACACTAAAATGATTCCTTCTGCCTGAACAACAACCTCATCACAGTCAGGAGTGTCAATACTGCATATGCCATGGATGCCTTTGATATATTTTCTGGTAAATAAGTGCATATCATAGATAAGAGGCACTCTGAGGTATAATGATACTGAGAATCTTATAGTCTGAGAAAGTACCATTGCTATAGCTATCTCGAGCACACATCTGTGACCTTGTAAACAAGAAAGTCCAGGACACCTCTATTTAATCCAGGAAAAAGTGGAGACTATATTTTAACAAATCCCTCAACAAACAACAGAAAGAATCATAAAATAGTATTATCTGAAGATGGAACCTATAATTATATGGATTAATTAAGAGGTACAGGAAGTAGAATACAACATTCTAAATTATTGTAAATCATTGAAAGAAGCGGTTTAGTAATTCATGAAGACCAAAGGATCAAATGGGTTGTTTATTTAAACGTTATGTGTTGATTGCAAAACATTCCATTTTTATGTAGTATCTATAAATTATACTCAGAAACCATATGAATAAGTCATGTAAATATAGTTGACTCTGTTGCATGGCATCATTTAGATCAGGGTTTCTCCACCACAGTAGTCTTGACATTTTACATGAGATAGCTCTCTGTTGTGGGGAGTTACAGTCCTGTGCATTGTAGAAGGGATAGCCACCTTCCTGTTATCTATTGGATAATGGTAGCAACCCCTCTCAGTTGTGATAACCAAGTATCTCCTGAGATATTTTTAAATGTCCCCTACAAGTTGAAGTAACTTCCAAAAAACACTGGTTTACATGAAAATCATCCTGGCAAGGTTATCTGGGCACATGAATCCAACACACCGTTTTCCTAAAATGTCCAAATGTTACTAAGGAGGATAGCTTATTGTAATCACTTTTTACCTTGCTATTTGCTTCTGTCTTTATTATGTTGTTTTAAAGGCTGCAATTTGAACTCAAGAAACACACATTAAACTGAGTCAAGAATGACACTGCCATAAATTAATTAAGCAACATTCTTAGGATTCACCAAGTACAACAAATTAATGTGAAGAAAGTATCCTATGATATACTTGTGAATTTCAAATGCTGCTTTTCATATGGAATGCAAAGTCCATTGTAATTTTAGCCAGATAATAACAAGAATGTCTATATAGTATTGAAATTGATTTTTCAAAATCTCATTTATTTATTTTGAAATAAGTAGTATATTATTTCTGCATCTTTAGTGAAATCTACTTCATTATCCTGTATTAAGGCATGATTTTCAAAGTTTAAAAAATTATTTTTCTGTAAAATACAATGAATATGTGCAGGTTGCATTACAATGACCACCAGAGCTTTTTATTTTCCTTATAATACACTGAAAAGTTAAGTCTATGTCCAAAAACCAAAACTATTGTGACAAATAAGCATAACAGAATACTTCCTAGACCTGATACATTTATTAGACCAATAAAATCACATCTGTATAATATATACTTAAATATATTATATATGTGCATATATATGTATATATTGCATCTAAGAATTTCCTTTAAACTTCTTGGATAGTTTAAAATGGGAACAAATCTGAGACAGCAATTATATGCCATTTTGATTTCTAATAATCTTCAAACATTTGCATGTCTATTTTAAAATATTCTTGAATGTAAGAGAAAAAATGTTTGCACACTCCCTTGTGGAGGAAGAAGGTGCTGCTGACAAAATTAGTAGACTTTTAGAAATTGAGATATATTTCCAATTGTGGGTCAATGTCATTGCTAGGAGTAAGGGTTTGAAAATCAGATGAAACTTGTTTGGTCATTTTACAAGATGTGGGACTTTTGACAAGCTATTCAATCACTCTTCATAGCACTTTTTACTGTTGAGCTTTCAAAATAAAAACTGAAAGAAATACATGAAGGTCTTAGAATATTAAAGTTAGCAACATAAGACTGCCAGGAAGCATTTGATACACAAAGCTCTAAGTAGGAAAAATAGTCATAACTAACAATCATACAGTGTTCACTATGGGTCACTTATACTTGTGCAATTAATTCATCACACCCACTCAATGATGCTAATGTCATTATAACCTGTCCCTCATTTTGTAAATAGGGAGATGAGAACCAGCAATTTAAATAATTTGCTGAAGGTCACACAACTAGCAACCCAGGAAGCTGGAATTCAATCTCAGGCATTCTGGTGCCAGGGCCTGCCCTTCCAAGCATACTGGATCTCACTGGAAGCCACAGTGAAATATTTCCATAATGTTTAGCCATACCATAAACCAAAACACCTATGTATAAAGGAGACTGGGTAGTTCCAAACAAATTAGATATATAATTTGTACCTTTTTCAACTTCCTTGTACTGTGGCAGTGGAAGGGAAACACAGTTTTCATAGCAGAAAAGTAAAAACAAATACTGCCTTGGATTATTGATATAAGGATTAAATAAAATAACCTCTCTAGTGCTTAGCACAGCGCCTGGTGTGCTCAATTAATAGTAGTTCATAGAGAAGGAAAACGTCTGAAGACAGACTTCTGCTAAGTGGTCCTTATTACCAAAGGTACCTACAATTCAAATGAGATTAGGATTTGTACCAAAAAATTTGTTTGTTCTGTGAATTTAAAGAAAATGAAAACAAGCTTCTTGCATCATTTTGGTTAGAAATATGTTTTAAATAGCTGAGGCAAAGCAATATCAAGAAGATACTATATGACTTACAAACAGTTGGGAATTCAAAGTCTAAATTCAAATTTATTTTTGTGTTATACTAACATATCATAAACTAAAAATATTTAAAGATCCTGTCTTCTGATATTCTCTCAGGCTCCACTCACTAAAATGACAACTATATGATTCTTCAGAACTAAGATTAATATTTTTCTGAATATTAAAAACAACATAGATTTCTAAAATATATAATGTTTCTGCTTTAATGGATAAACTTAGGATGTCTAAACTCCAAATCAAATTAGATTAGGCTGTATCATACATATCAACATACATCAAAAGGTAGTCTTCAGTATTTTATAAAGTTGGCCAATACTTGATATCTCCCCTCTCCCTTTCTATGCATATATATATGTATATATGTACACCTATATGTGTATATAATAGATATTATATAACATGATGTAGGGGTCTTCAAAAAGCCAGAGGAAATGGAATTTAAAAAGTAAATTCAATTTTCCATGAATTTCAGAAAAAAATAGATATCTCAGCTAAAATGCACACACAAGTATTTTTGGATATGCCTCTTTCTTCATCCCATGAGGATGGAAAAACTGGAGTAAAATGGATATACAAATAAGCATACTTGTTCTTGATTAACCTTATCTTATATTTCCTACTTATAGTATCATCTGTGTTTTATTGTCAATTTAGTTATTATGTCTAAAATGTTCTGAAAATTATTCAAAAGGCAATACAAAACACTCCCATAAAATCTTCTATGTATTCTGAACAAAAATGAAAGAATTATCAAAACATTTTAGTCACAAAAGTAGCATGTTTAATAAATAATTTATTCTATTGAAGAAACATAAAAATGCCAATAATCAGAGTAAAAATGAAAACAGTATGTAGTTTCTTAAGTATTCCTGAAGTCTGCATATTTTGTGCTATCTGAAAATATGTATCTATGAATGAATGATGCTTCCATTTCCCTATGGATGTTTTTCATCATGTCCATGATGTATACTATGAAATGATGGTAGAGGACTGAGTCTGTGAAAGTAATGTGAAAAATTGGTCAGACACTTGGATTACTAAAACCCCATACCCTTCTCCAAAATAATCTCAATACAGCTCTTCATAAATTAACATTGAAAAGTTTGGTTTATCTTTGATCATATATGTATAGCCCACACCAAAACACTGGCTATAATAACACAATGTTCTATGGCTTGCAGTGAAAATATCTACATCATATATTTTGTCAAGCAGAGTGTAGATGACTAGAAGTTTTTGTTCTTAAGAAATTTAGTTATTTAGAAAACATTGTATCACCATTTTAGGAAATTTTGAACACTCTGTCCAGAGTGCTGAAAAGGGTGGGATGTACTACTAACCTAATGAGTTCAGGAAGCTATATTTTCAAGTTTCAAATCAATGATCCTTCTAAAGGGAAACCAACATCAGTAAAGGACAGACATAGCCACAACTTATTCTTAACACTACAATTACATGGAAGTAATAGATAAATTAAAAGGGATAATTCCCTTTGCTCCATGAAGGGAATAACACAAAATACAGCTAACAAAAGGTAGCATACCTGAACACTCCAAACCTTGGAATAGAATGCCCAATGATGTGTCAGATAACTAACAGGCTTCTACAGAAAAAAAAAAAAAACCTGCTTCTGTTTTACATGAAGAAAGGGCCACATTTAGTGCAAGGCATTACTCCCTTGGCTCTTCCAATCCACCAATAGCTAGTGTCAGGGACACAGATTAGCTCAGGCTCAGTCCTGAGGGACTTCGAGCAATAAGACACCATGTAGAGAACAGGGAAGGTAAATAAGAGACCCTGCCTTCCCAGTGTTCCCACTGGCCTGTGTCAGGTTTTTTTTTTTTTTTTTTTTTTTTTTTTTTTTTTTTTTTTTTTTTTTTAACAGTACTGAGGATCTATCTGCCTGTTTACTCAAGCTTAGAGTTCAGCTGAGGCAGCACCAAGATTGTGCCTAAATAAGCAGGAGAACTTGTTATCCTCTCCTCATTTTCTCTTCAACAGCTCCTGGTCTGAAGGGAAATGGGGTAGCCAGAAATTTGATCACCAAGTGTAAAAGCTCTCTAGGCGGGCATGGCACTTCCCTCTAAAAAGTCGGAAGTGTTAAGTTAGGCTGTGGCCACAAGCTAACCTTCATAGTCCTGGACTGCCCTGGCTTCTATTCCAAAGCCTGGATTCTTAAGTCCATCCTGCTGTCCTGGGATACCTGGCAACCTTGTGTCTGAAGAGAAGGGAAAGATGCCTTCATGGGAGAGGGTCGAGCAGATTGGCTCAGACTGGTGTTTAGAGAGAGGCTCTCAGGCTTGAGTGAGACAGACGTGCTTTCAGCACTGTCCCCCCTCTTACTGCAGCAATCGCCCCCTGTGCCACCGCTAACAGATCTATCAGCAATAGATTCTCCTTCCTTTCCCTGTCCCCCTTCTCTGAATTCTGAGCCCTTGGGTTATTTGTGGGGAGCACAGTCTTCATTTGAAACCACAGTGCACCTGGCCCTAGAGAGCAGAAAGTCGGATCCGAAGGCATGCAGCATTCCTGGTTCAATCAGTCCTTCTCTCCTTTACCCCTGCTCGCGCCTTTCTCTGACAGTTTTAACCAAGGCTGTTGCAAACAGAGCAGACATGAACCTTTTGGGCTTCTGGCCATCCCCTGCTCCACCCACCTCCCCTCTCTCAAACCAAACTATGAGCTACTCAACAAGCTAATAGCTCTTAAATCCCTCTCGAGCCAGGGGACACCTGAGCACACAGACACTTAGCAAGCTTACCCCCCTGTCGGCCACGCAGTGAGCAGTGAGGCGGTCTATCTAGCCCCCTGTACAGTTGGGCTGCAGGGATCAGCGGGGCAGAGCTGGCCTCTCCAGTCCCGGGCTACCCCCACCAGGATGATCTCTAGCTCATCCCCTGTGCTCAGCGCCTGCAGAACAGGCGGCTGAGGGCGGCGTGTTCAGCAATCTCCTGGCTACTGAGAAAGGGGGAAGGGGAGAAGGGGAGAGAGAGAGAGGAGGAGGGAGGGGTGGTAGTTTGTATTTATAGGGAACAGAGTTCTTTGCGCAACTTTTTGGTGCCACCAAGTGGCACAGTTAGTTCCTTTAGGAACAGATTCCTGGGCGAATTTGAAAGGGTAGACCAGCTCCTGCCAGATGCTCACATGGTGGGGAGACTGGATGCACCCCCAGGACTTCAGATTTTACATGCTTGCTGTCGTCTCCACATCTGGGTGCAAACCGTAAATTCTAAGAATGAACCTTATTGAGGGGAACAAGCCCATCACACCTTCTTCAGACAAGTGAAAGAAGTGTCAAGGACATGATGAGTGCCAGTTGCCTTCTAGGATAATAGAAATCCTTGTTTCAGGAGGAATATTCATTCCTCTTGTCCTCCTAACTGCTGCCCAGATTACAATACACTCGAGTCTCACTACAAATCCTTCTTGAGTGCATAGCCTTTAAACTGGATGTCACTGTTTTCCTTTATGCCAGAGTCAATCCTAGATTTTCTCTCAAGTACTCAAATTCAAAGAACTTCATGCCCTGGTAGCAAATCTTGAATTGCTACCTTAAAGAAAGCATGACTTAAGACTGTGGACCTGAACCTCTGCCAACAGCTCTAGGTGCTCCTTCTGCTGCAGGCTGGATGTCTGACTATCCTCACTCACTTTTCCACAGACCTCTCAGCTTGCGTTGTCCAACAGCACAGCCAGGATCTGGTAACTGCCTTCGATATTTTGGGGGAAAATTTCCCTGAAGCTTTCTTTATACATATTTTCAGGCTGCTCTTCTTTTCTGTTAGGAAGATTTTCAAAAGCAGACAATCACAGACACTACAGAGTGGGAACTTATTGTCTCCAAATGCAGAACAACTTGTGCATTTTGCAGATGAAAAAACCTAAGTATACAAAGGTTAAGGGACTTGTTCAAGGTCACACCTTTCTTTAGAGACAAGCTCAAGGATGATCTACAGCTGAGCCATATCTGATCGTCAGGCTGTTGCTCCTTCTACCAACCCACACGGTCCATTCAGTCATATTCAGTTACTCCTCCCCCCCCCCCCCCGCCCAATCCCATACTGCTCCCTCTGTCACCAACCTTCGCCAAATTTCCATAAAGGAATCTGGAAAAAAGACATCTTCCTATCCCCACAAGGAGTACATGAATGTTAGTTTGTAAGTGCAGAGTTGCAGGTGTGCCCCCCTTAAAATGGGACACAGTTCTGGAAAACCTCACTCTTGGTACTCTCGTCAAGGAAGTGTCATTTTAGAACTATTCACACCCAGCCAGGTGTCTCCTTTCCTACATTTCCAGGATGAAGTACCAGTAAGTGCTTCCATTTGCCCCCAAACTCCTAATGGCCTTAACGAGAGAAGCCCCTTGCCTTGCTAAATGGACGTCTTCCTTGCTCATATGTCTGTACAAGAGAGAGATGAAAAGAGAGAGAGACAGACATCCAAACCCTTCCTTTGGCTCAGATCTCCCTTTTTTTCTCCTTTGATTTTTTTTTTAGTTCGTTTTCTATGGAAACGAGCTCACTTATGCAAATAAAAACAAGATGATCTTCATAAATCTCCCATTGGAAAGATGCCGCGGGAGCCCGGGCTCCTGACTCAAAATTCAACGTCCAATTCACACAGCATACGTCCTTGCAGGGTGACTTTTCTAAACTTACAGGACCTCATAGCGTCCCTGGCTCTCCCAGTCTTCCACCTGCCCACCACCTGCCCTCCTGGGTCCCTGCAGTCCAAGCTCCCGCCCCTCGCCTGGTCGCTCCACATCCCTGCGCTGGGGGAGGGGCTCCGGCGGTATCTGACATCCGTGATAACTCTACAGCTGAGACAGAAAAACCGCGCTGTGCTTACCAGGTGCGCGCCCTGAGCCTTGCGCCCCCGGCCAGACGCTCTTCGCTGGCTCCCTGCGCTCTCCTAGCGGCCTTGGCTGCTGCTGGAGCGCTAGTGTCGGCGATGGAGGCAGTGGTGGCAGCAGGCAGAACGGCTGCGGGGCCCGCGGCGGTGGCGCTCGCTCTCTCGCGCCAGCGCCGGGAGCACGTGCCGCGCTCGGGCAGACGCAGCTGGAAGCGCAGCGCAGGGCTGGCTCCTAGTCCTGCAGCGCGCGGCGGAGGTCGGCAGAACCTTTAGGGCACAGATTCCGTGGGTGAACAAGGGTCATGAAACCTTGGTAGCATCGGGGTTCGGGGGATGGTAGCCTTGGGCTCCCCTCCTGCTCCTCAAAATTCCCTCAGGGAGCCGCGGAAGGAGAGCTGCGTGGGGAGGCGTGGGTGGTGTGTCACTCAGAGAGAAGCTGAGGAGCAGGTAGATAATAAGCTTCTCCCTGAGGATGGTACTTAAGCCCCTGACAGTGATTGGGAGAAGGGGAGGCTCTGCTAGGGCAGAAAGAGCTAGGAAGTCAGGGAACCCCACTATGATTCAGAGGTATGAGTGGTTAGATAGAGCAGCCTCTTTCATGATACTACTTATTAATAATGCCATTTTACATTTGCACTTCACACAAACGGTTCTTCCTACATCCATTAGAATTTCTTCTGAAGCAGTTAAATGCATTCTTCCCTTCCTCTGCCACCCCCACAACTGCCCAGGATTCTCCAAAATGCTGAGATGATCTTCAGATTCCAAAAGCAGACTTAATTTCTGCCAGTGAAAAAGAGATTGGTATAAATTATTGCATGGCTTAATTTAAAGAAAAGAAAGACATTACAGAATATTGTTATTGTTACTCCCATTCTAGTTCCCTAGCTATATTTTGGAAGCCAGGTGCTTGCAGGAACTGGGTGAAAGATAAAAGATGAGAACACTGAAGTCAAGGGGATTGGTCCAGATGCATACATTAGTAATGCTTTTACTAGATTTCTCAACAGACCCTTAAAAATAAGTCGTTAGCCTTTAATAGTTACAGAATTCAATGATAAGCAACAGAAAAATAGATACGTATCTGCTACACCTAGCTGAGCTTTACAATGATGTCTTTGCATTTCCTTGTCTACTGGTGGTGCCATTGCTAATTTTCAGGTTATTTGATTGTAATCCAAAAAGCAAGTGTTAGTACTTTGTAGAGTGACCAGCAAATATATGGTTGGTCTTCCTGGATAACAAAGAGGATGAAGATGACATAGATGAGAAAATATAAAAATAGAATTCTAAGGGAGAGAAAAGGTAAATTATGACTAGATACTTTTGGTGATGTGATTAAGTCTAATCAACAGAGATTTGTTAGCCCAATTTCAGGGCATTGGCAGTGAGTTCAAGGCCATGTATATGCTGCTTGTGTGAAACAGTTTTGCATAAACATAGGAACATTTTAACATCCTCACTCTTCTTCATTAGTTGAAGCTAGATTCAAGCACAAATGAGTGGGCTAAACTTGGGCAAGGGGGAGTTCTCATGTTAGCCACTCAGCCACTTAAATTCTTCAACTTCCTGCACACATTTGCCCCTGTGCTGTTCCCCAGGGTTATGGAGAGAATGCACGTCAGAGAAAATAAGGCACTGTGTAATATGTGGCTTTCCAATATATGTTCATTTGCTGTGCTCTAAGAAATAAAATGCAAAGGGTACTCCCCACATTAAACAATAGTGATATTTTCATCTGAGAAAGAAAATGTAATTATATAATCTTAAATTTAATGACATTTAAAAATATAGCTTTGTCTCACAACTGTAAACTGTGAAATTGTTCAAAATGAAACTAAAATGATTATACAAATGATATTTTAGTGCCAAAAATAAATTCTGATTATAAATTGCTCAAAGGTATGACTTTTGTCTTATGAAGAGCAAAATATGGACCAAATATTGCAATTCTTACGTAGAATAGTAAAAAGAAAACCAATTTGTACTTAGAATTGTTTAAGCTTAAAATTTGGAATCTTCATTGATTTCCCTCACTCACATGACAGTTTAGCAGGAAATTTTGCTAGCTCTAACTTCAAAATATATCTTAGAATATGAGCACTTATAATTACCTTCAGAGATAACATCTTGAATCAAACTACCATTGTCTATGCCCTGGGTTATAAATTGCAATTGCTTCCCTACTAGTATAGTGAATTTTTAAAGAAATCAAAACCCTCCAGTAACTTCCAATTTCATTCAGAGTAAAAGCCCATGTCTTTACCGTTACCCTACATAATCTTTCCCTAACTCATTAGCTTTCTGGCTGTTCTTCCTACTGCTCTTCCCATTTGCTCATTATACGGTAGCCACCAGCACTTCCTGTTTCTCAAAGGTGCCCAGTAGGCTTCCACCTAATGGCCTTTGCATTAGCTGTTCCTTTTGCATGAAATAGTCTACTTCCATTTTATGTAATCTCTTTCCTAACTCTATAGTCTCCTTCACAATTTTCCCCAAATCCTACCTTATCCATGAGGCCTCATCAGCCTACCCTACTTAATACCATAACTATTCTTTCATGAGCTCAGTGCTCCACGTGTTCTCTATGCAACTCTGTTTTTCCCCAAACTCTTCTTCTTTTTTAAAAAACAATTCATTTATTTTACAGAGTGAGAGACAAAGGGAGAAACAGAGTGAAAGAGAATCTTTTCATTACTAGTTCATTTCTCAAATGGCCCCCACAACCAAGGCTGGGCTACGCTGAAGTTAAAAGCCAGGAACTCCATCCAGGTCTCCCACATGGATGGCAGGCGCCCAAGTTCTTGGGTCATCTTGTGCTGCCTTCAAAGGCACATTAGCAGGAGGCTGGATAGCAAGTGTAGTAGCTGGGACTCAAACTGGCACTATGATACAGTATTCATGCATTGCAAGCCATAGCTTAACCCCATGCACTGTAAAGATGGCCCCCTTCCCCTTAACTCTAAGCATAGTCCAACATGCTGTCTAATTTACTCATTTGTTACATTTATTATTTCTTGTCTGTCTCTTCCCCTCCCTTCTATTACAATGCAGACTCAAGAGAAGGGAGCTTTGTTTCACTGACATATCACAAATACTCAGAAAAATTGTGGTGCATATAAGCCATATATTTCACATTTTGAGTATATAAATATAAGTGTGAGTGGAAGATCTCTCTCTACGTTTATCTCTCTCCCTACCTTTATCTCTATCTCTGTCATTATGCCTTTCAAGTAGATGAAATTAAACACAAATAGGCTGGCGCTGCGGCTCACTAGGCTAATTCTCTGCCTGTGGCGCCAGCACCCTGGGTTCTAGTACTGGTTGGGGCGCCAGATTCTGTCCCGGTTGCTCCTCTTCCAGTCCAGCTCTCGGCTGTGGCCCAGGAAGGCAGTGGAGGATGGCCCAAGTGCTTGAGTCCCTGCACCCGCATGGGAGACCAGGAGGAAGCACCTGACTCCTGGCTTCGGATTGGCACAGCGCGCCGGCTGTAGCAGCCATTTGGGGGGCGAACCAATGGAAAGGAAGACCTTTCTCTGTCTTTCTTTCTCTCTCTCTCTCTCACTGTCTAACTCTGTCCAAAAATAATAATAATAATAATTAAATACAAATAAATACCTAAAATAAATTTGAGTAATTTTTTCATTACTTTAAAAACTGGATACCTTCAAAAAGGATTTTACAGCAGACTTTTTAAATTATAGGATCTCATCTATAACTTCAATATAAGATTCAGGCATAACATGGAAATTTAATTCAAAGTTGCTACTGCTGAGTTTAGGTTCAGTTATCAGTCTGTTCTCCAGGCAGAACAAAGTCAGGACAGACTTAGAATATGGCCCCATGAATTTCTAATTTTGTCATGATCCTGGGTAAAAACACAACAGTAAAAGAGTTTTTGTCTCTCAGTGCTTAGGAACTACCAATATTTTAGTGTTTTACAGGATGCTGTCCTGTCCAACGAGTCCTCTAGGCTTTCATGTGGGAAACACAGAACTCATCTTCACTCTGGGATCCTAAACCATGATTTGCTTACTCATTACAAGAGGCAAAGTGCTCCCCTGACACCCCAGTGAATACCTGGATCCAGTAGGCCTCTGAGCACCCACCCAAGAGTGTAGTGAATTTCAGGCCTAACAGATTGATGCGTAAGATGGAATTTGGCTCTTATGTAACTAGGGGACTTGGACAAGCTACTGAATCTCAGAAATTCATTGCCTCGGCCGGTGCCGCGGCTCACTAGGCTAATTCTCCTCCTTGTGGCACCGGCACACCGGGTTCTAGTCCCGGTCGGGGCACCGGATTCTGTCCCGGTTGCCCCTCTTCCAGGCCAGCTCTCTGCTGTGGCCTGGGAGTGCAGTGGAGGATGGCCCAAGTGCTTGGGCCCTGCACCCCATGGGAGACCAGGATAAGCACCTGGCTCCTGCCATCGGATCAGCGCAGTGCGCCGGCCGTGGCAGCCATTGGAGGGTGAACCAACGGCAAAAGGAAGACCTTTCTCTCTGTCTCTCTCTCTCTCTCACTGTCCACTCTGCCTGTCTAAAAAAAAAAAAGAAAGAAAGAAATTCATTGCCTCATGTGTAAATGGGGAAATGAAAAAAGATAATTTTAAAAAATCTAAATCTCTTAGTTACGTATAAAGTCACTTTGCAAATTAAAAATGTTATAGAGTTCTGGGAAAATCATAGTTTCTTTTTTCATTCATATTCCTTCACAATCTGGCTCTTTTGTTCCAATACAATACTATGTTTAGGTCAGAATTTGGATAATGACTTTGGGTTATTAGGGTCATACAAAACAATAGAAAATTCCTTTCTGAATTCTGTTTTTGTATTACTGCAAATTTCTTGTTTTCCTTCTCTAAACATGGATAATAGCACATATTTAATGAGGTTGCTGCCAAGATAAGCAATAATGGATGTGAAAAATTATGCAGTCCCTAAAACATGACAGGTATACAATGTTGTGAAGAGGATTATTTTATTTTAGCTCCCAGTTATTTACATCCTGTACTTTAGAATGGCCAAGAAACTAGACATATAAAGTCCATTTTCTTAGACAATGGAAATCAGAAAACTACACTAGCTAGTTGAGTTATTTCTTTGCAAATGTATTTAAATTATAGGGTCAGGTCCTGTGATAATTCTGAGTCAATACTTTTGGTGAAGACTGTGAATTTTTTATAAACAAGCTTACATATAATGAAAGTAGCATTTGTTTTTCATTAAAAGACCAAGTAAGATTACACAGAGGATTTTATCCTTTCAGACAATGCCTCAGAATCATTACTTGATAGAATCCATGGAAACTATACTGCCTACATGAGAGACAATTATACTCACCATGTTTGTATAGCTGTTGCAACTATATTTGGTCCTGATAAGTCCTAACTACCTGAAATCTAACTTATGTATGAAATTCTAAAACTGTATTTATTTAGGAGATCTCTGTTGTTGTTTTTTTCACTATTACATTTTTATGAACAATTTTTTTGAGCTAAAGCTAATAATGATTTGAAGTTATAAAGAGTTAAAGCCAGAATTTTTGAAAACTGATAAATTCATGCCACTTTTTAATGTCACTATTGTTATTTTTTAAAAAGAGTTACTTATTTATTTAATAGGCAGAGATACAGAGAAATAAGGAAAGGAAGAGGGGGTAGAGAAAGAGAGAGAGGGGGGAGGGAGGGAGGGAGAGAATATTAATCTTCCATGTGCTTGTTCACACCCCAGATGGCTGCAATAGCTAGAGCTGGGCTGGTATGAAGCTAGGAGCCACCTGTCTGAGTCTCCTAGGTGAGTGCAGGGGCCCAAGCACTTAGAGTATCTTCTGCTGCTTTCCCAGGAGCATTATCAGGGAGCTGGATCAGAAGTGGAGCAGCTGGAACTCCAATCAGTGTCTATATGGGATAACAGTGCTGCAGGCAGAGGCTAAACCTGCTACGCCTGAGTGCTGCTCCCCCCACCCCTTTAAAAAAAGATTTATTTGTTTATTTATTTATGTGAAAGGTAGAGAGCAAGAGAGAATGTGTGTTTCAACATGCCTTCAAGGTTAAGTAAGGATGTTGAACTGTAACAGACACATGGATTGATGTAACAAGAGCCTGTGTGCTACAATTGAAGTGGTAAAGCATTCGATTTTGTTCCTTAGCTTCTTTTTCTGTAAAATGGGAGAAATGCAAATTTGGTTAATGAATTATGAAGACTAAGTGAACTTCACTTGCAAAGCACAGAACTTGGTGCTTGATGATCATTCAACACATTATTTGTTGTATCTATTGCAGATGAGAAATGTTACAGCACTTGAGCGTGAGCAGGATCTCTGCAGTCAGTCTGCGTGGATCTGACACTTGGCCATATTTCCTACTAGTTGCTTATGTATTAATTATTTCACCATTTTATGCCTTAGCTTTGCTTTCTAGAGAAAATAATACCACCACTTCAGAGGGTGGCTGTATCAGGTGGGATCCCAGGCAATTTGTTCTTCCTCTGAGTATCACAGATAATTCTAGAGTATCTTAATGCTGACAATCACCTCTAGTCTTTCATACCTTTGGTTTATTTTAAATTGACTTTGCAAAACTGATATCATTAACATAATAGTAAATATCATTGGACTAAACTAAGTGCAATTTGACAACAGAGAATAAAAGAGTTACTATGTGATTAATGCCCTGATAGCCCCTTCTAAGTGTGGTAATAAAAGGAACACCTATATTTCACATTTGTAACATTTTAAAAGCATATGTTAAACAAGAAATACACTATAACCTCAAACCTAATTCATATTAACATGGGAAGTAAATGACAAGATTCAAAAAGGTGAGATTGCTTGCTCTTATCATACAATTTTAAAATAGCTACATCCTAAACTCAAAATGGTGCTATTTCCTGTTATCCTGTACTGTGTATTAACCCAGAAAAAATACCCTTTGAAACATAAAGTTATAAATATTAACATACTTGATTCATACATACTTTCAAATAAAATATTTTATTTTGACACCAATTGAATAAATATAAATGCATTTCTAGAAAAATGAAAGAAAACAGTTATATGAGCAATTACTCATGTGAAAATATATTGGGAATTACAGTTCTACAGATTTTATCAGACAGTTGAGTCTATCTTCTATGCAGAAACAAAGGAATATGACAAAATACTTATTATCTGGTAACTCCAGTAAGTCTATTTATTTTGCATTTTATTTTCAATTTCTTAAAATAATATGCATATGTATTTCTATGCATCTGTGTCCTCTTAAGCAAACATTAATTGAGCAAGAGTTACATGCTCAAATCCATACTCTGCTAAGTACAGAGGTTACAAAGTACAATGAGTTTAAGGTTTTGAAAGTTTAATTGCATATATTTTGAAACAAAATCTTCTATTCTTGATCATTTTAACTAAAATTATTTTATAAATTAGTTCCTACATTTGTAGGTGTATTGCCTAATGATTATTTTTAACTACATATCTTTTGATTTTATTCACATACATATTCTACTTTGTTGTAGTCCTCTATCTCTGTATATATATATATATATGTTATATATATAATATGATATATACTTATGTTTTCACTCTAAAGTATCTAGTATATTTAATTAGAATATTTTAATGACCTACTTTTCAGTTACTGTTCTCACTTTGGGTTTTAATATATTGTACTATTTCCCCCACTTTTAAGTAATATTATAGGTATAGAACAGTCAAGTAAGTTTTCTTCCACCTTATTTCTTTTTACACGTCTCCCTGAAAGCCCTCATATTCAAAGATATGAAGATCAAGGGGCCAGCACTGTGGCATAACATGTTAACGCCCTTGGCCTAAAGCACCAGCATCCCATATGGGCACCATTTCAAGACCCGGCTGCTCCACTTCCAATCCAGTTCTCTGCTATGCCCTGGGAAAGCAGTAAGAAGATGGTCCAAGTCCTTGGGCCCTTGCACCCGCGTGGGAGACCGGAAGAAGTTCCTGGCTCCTGGCTTCGGATGGGCACAGTTCTGGCAGTTGCAGACCTCTCTCTCTCTTTCTCTGCTTCTCCTCTCTCTATAACTCTTTCAAATAAATAAATAAATCTTAAAAAAAAAAAGATCTGAAGATCAGTAGAAAAATGGGGAGTAGGGGAGGAGGAAAAAATAATGAAAGGAAACAAAAGAAATAGGGAAAAGAATAAAGGGCAGGAAGAACAGTAAAAAATGGAAGAAGAAAGGAAAAAGGAAAGAAAAAAATACCACACAGTAGAAATTTTGCAAAATTCCAGGACTGTGAAATTTAAAGTATATCTCATAAATATGAAGAAGTTAAACTCAAAATGAGAGTTAAACTCTATGTTAACATTCCAAATTTAAGACTCAGAGTCTTAACGCAAGTCCTACTTTTGATCTCTTGTTGTACTATAGATTCATGTCTGGTTTCCATAGTGATTGTTTTCATGAATCTTTTAACTAATAAGAAAAATTGATTTTCCCTCATCATTTATTTTCAGAATCTTGAAATTAGAATCTTTCCTTCATTCCTGCAGCATCTCAAAGAATATTATCTTTAACTTGAATGCCTTTATGGTCAGCAACGATAAATTATCACTTAATGGAATACTGAGAAAAGAAATTAACAAGATGTATTGAATAATATCATGGTAGATAGATAGATAGATAGATAGACAGATAAAGTACACTAATCTTGTGTTCAGTTCACTGATGAATTGGATACAAAATCAGATTTCCTTGTTACATAGAAACGTGGACTATGTAGACCAAAAGAGAGTATAAGGAAAAAGATACTAGGGGATACAAAGTGTGGTGCAGAATTAAGCCTATAACATCTAACTGATTATGATTTCTTTAATTCAAAATTTTCTAAAAATCACTTTCCAGCACCAAATAATACAGAAAAGACAATTAAGAAAATTCCATATAAAGCTTTGCATTTTTTAATTAAAAATGTGTCCTATCTATATCTGAGATGCTGGAGTTTTTTTTTTTTTAATGATTTATTTTATTTATTTGAAAGGCAAAGTTACAGAGAGTAGAGAGTGAGGGAGAGACAGAGAGAAATCTCCTATCAACTGATTCACTCTCAGATGGCCACAGAGTGGCGATGGGCCAGGTCAAAGCCAGGAGCTTCTTCTGGGTCTCCCATGTGAATGAGGGGCCCAAGAACTTGGGCCATCTTCTGCTGCTTTCCCAAGCATATTAGCAGGTAGGTGTTTCAGAAGTGGAACAGTTAGAACTTAAATCAGAGCCCATAGGGGATGCCAGGGCTGCAGGTGGTAGCTTTATGTACTACACCACAACTCTGGCCCCTCTTGAAGTTGTTATAGCCATAATTATGATTTCAAGAAATTAATGCTATTCTTCCTTTTACTTATTTATTCTATGTCTTGTGTTAAAAATAATCAGCTTTAGCTAGAAACAAATAATACACTGAACAGCTATAGGAACAGGAAACACTTCCTTATATAACCATAGTGCCACCTCACTAATGTTTCTTTTAAAAAAAGGCTTTTATTTAATAAACATAAATTTTGAAAGTACAACTTTTGGATTATAGCAGTTTTTCCCCCCATAACCACCTCCCACCCGCAAACCATCCCATCCCCCTACTTCCTCTCCCACCCCCTTCTTCGTTAAGATACATTTTAATTATCTTTATATACAGATCAACTTAGTATATACTAAGTAAAGATTTCAACAGATTGCACCCTCACAGACACACAAAGTATAAAGTACTGTTTGAATACAAGTTTTACCATTAATTCACATAGTACAACACATTAAGAATAGAGATCCTAGGCCGGCGCCGTGGCTCAACAGGCTAATCCTCCGCCTTGCGGTGCCAGCAAACCGGGTTCTAGTCCCGGTCGGGGCACCGATCCTGTCCCAGTTGCCCCTCTTCCAGGCCAGCTCTCTGCTGTGGCCTGGGAGTGCAGTGGAGGATGGCCCAAGTACTTGGGCCCTGCACCCCATGGGAGACCAGGAGAAGCACCTGGCTCCTGCCATCGGATCAGCGCGGTGCGCCAGCCGCAGCGCGCCTACCACTGCCGCCATTGGAGGGTGAACCAACGGCAAAAAGGAAGACCTTTCTCTCTGTCTCTCTCTCACTGTCCACTCTGCCTGTCAAAAAAAAAAAAAAAAAAAAAGAATAAAGATCCTACATGGGGAGTAAGTACACAGTGACTCCCGTTGTTGATTTAACAATTGACAACTCTTATTTATGACGTCAGAAATCACCCAATGCTCTTGTCATGAGCTGCCAAGGCTATGGAAGCCTCTTGAGTTCTCAAACTCCAACCTTATTTGGACAAGGCCATAACGTTTCTTGAACACTTCTTGTTCTAAGTATGTATTAGATATATTCTTTCCACAATTCCACAAATTTGTATAACAACAGAATTTCACAATATACAGCTTTAAACTGTTAATGGATTTAATGTTATTTATATGAATACATAGCCAATTTTATTTCTGCAAATGCTCATTTTTTCCTGTTAGTACCATGTTAATCATCACTGCTTAGCACATGTCCATCACATTTTAACAGCATAATAAGTCTTAACTGAATGAGTTCATGAACTGTTTTCTTAAAGGTGGATTTCATTTACTTTGCTAAACCATGAATTCATGAGAAAGGAGAAATTGAATTTCAATGCTTCTTAAGACCATGACTAAAAACAAATGAACAGCAGTTTTATATTTAAATGTAGATATAAAAATACAAAATCTAACCCAGACTCCAGTGCTTGATAATAGAATTGATGACTTTAAACTCTCATTGGTAATGATTAAATCAAGATTTTATTAAAGACTTTTTAAAATATATGGAATCTTCAGGTTATGAGATATCATTAAAGTAGGATTTCCAGTCAGAATACACTCAGCTAAATTAGAATGTCCAATGAATTAATCATTTTTCTATGAACATGTGTGTCTCAAAGTTTCCATGGGATATACTCATTTTGAAAAATTGTAGTATTTCTGAAATTCAAATTTAATTGGATATCCTGCATTTTTATTTGCTAAAGCTATCTACTCAAACTGTACTATGTTCTGGGAGATTCAGTCTATTCTCAGTGCCAGGGAGGGGACAGAACAGTGGCAATATCATGTGATGAGTATCAGGATAGAGCTTGCACAGGTTGCTACAGGAGAGATTGCCAAGTATGTTGCAGATAGCTAAAGGCATGAATTTCATTCTGAGATGAAATTTTAAAAACTATACTGTTCAAGGGTACTTCAAAAAGTTCAGGGACAAATGGATTTAAAAGATAATGTCATGTTGGTGCAAAAATTTTTTTGGAATCCATGTATAGTTTTCTTTTAATATGCATTTTTCACAAACTTATTGAAGATCATTCATGTGCATCAATTACAATTTTTACACCAAAATAAACATATCTTTTAGTTCAATTCATCCATTAACTTTAATTTAATTTTTTCTTTACTTAGTTGAGAATCAGAGAAAAAGAGAGATAAATAGAGAGAAAGGCCTTTTATCTCTTGGTTCATTCCCCAAAAGCTAGGATCTGGAAACTCACTACAGGTCTTCCGTATGAATGGCAGGAATCCAACTATTGAGCCTTAACTCCTGCCTCTTAGAATCTGTATTCTCAGGAAGCTGAAACCAGGAGCCAGAACTGGAAATCAAAGCCAGGTCCTCCAATATGGGATGAGGGAGCCCTACCTGGCACTTTAACTGCTAGGCCAGTTGTCTGCCCCAGTCTGCTAAATTTTTGAAGTACCCTTGTACTGCAGAGTGACATATACTGAAAGTAAAAAAGATATAACTGGCAAATAGAAACCAGATTGCAATGGAGGGACATGGAAAAAACCCTTTCTGGTATTTTTAAAAAGCTTTTTGTCCTCTCTAAGCTGCCTCAGGGGCCTACAGTTCATTATATCAAAGAGCCTCCAAACTACTGTATTACTTACAGTAGATATCAAAGATGTATCTTCAAAAAGCAACACCCAGATTAATACAACAATCATTGATAATTTTTTTTAAAAAATGCACGACAGCATCAATAGAAGCAGCCTCTGGCATTTTTTATGAAAATTTAAAAATAATTTGGATGAAAAATATCTTAATAATATTGAAGATTCTAAGACCAAAAACTCAGCCTCTCTCATCTCATTACTTACAATATTTAGTACAGTGCTTTGCACTGATTGGCATGCAAAAATATTCTTAGCATAAATGAACAAATACCTACTGGCCCCCCTAGATATTCTGCTTATCCTCCCTGCTTGAACTTCACCTTTTCTACTTTCTGGCCTACTTTCTGCGTTAGAGTAGCGAGAATTCTCTCAGTGAGAGATACGTACAGGCAAACTTACCAGTTGTTGATGTTGCCTCAAGGAAGAATACAACTCGATATCTGCCCACTGGTCCACGGAGAAAGGTGGCAGAGTTACGGTGTGTTTGAGAGAGTATCACAGTTGTGAAGATACAGCTTGCTACATTCACAACAATGGCACTGAGGTGGCAGCCACTCCTTGCAGAGAGGTGGGTGGAAGCATTCTTGTGCACACGCTCTGTGGAGGCTCTGAAGAGTAGCAAACATCCTGCTTTATCCCTGTGTGAATGATGAAGCCAGGGTTAGGCAATTTTCATTAAGAGACAGGTGTTCTGGGTTCTAAATAAGATTCAGCCCTAACAAGAAACTGTGGTGTGGCTATTTATCACTAATGTGAAATAAGCTGTAGTGAAAGAATGTCATATAGTGAATGAGATCACTGGACATTAACAGGGTAGGCTTACATGAGACAGATTAAGAAACTAACAACCTCCTCTCAAAAAAAGAATCAAATGTATAAGATTCACTCCCATAAAAATTTAAAAATAAAATTAATAATGATCTCTTAAAAAGTGTGAGTCCTACAGGGTGCTTATTTATCCCCATGATGCTTTCCTCAATATTTTTTCAAATAGCAAGCATGAAATACAGAACCATTCTTTTAGAAGTGTGAGCACTTCCCATGCTTGAAAGTAATTTTTCATTGGAGTATCCCAAAGTTCAATCTAAGACACCAAAACTAATTACAGTCAGTATCCTCCTACTGATAGAAGAAATAACACCTCAACTGACAAGGCATGATTCTGAGATGGGTAACTTCATTCAATGGGTCAACAGAGGTAGCCGTGTAAAGTATACTCCCTGTGCTGATTCTACATGTTTTTAATCATTATGCCTTTATTGTGCTTTAAAACTGCATTTATTCAAGGCCAATGTTGTAGTGCAGTGAGCTAAGCTGCTACCTGCAATGATTATATCACATATCAGAGTGCTGGTTTCAGTTCCAGTTGCTCCACTTCTATTTTTTTTTTAAGATTTATTTTATTTATTTGAAAGACTGAGATACAGGGAGAGATAGAGACTGAAAGAGAGAGAGATATACAGAGATATAGAAAGATCTTCTACCCACTGGTTAACTCCCTTAATGGCTGCAACAGGTGGAGCTGGGCCAATCCAAAGCCAGGAGCCAGGAGCTTCTTCCAGGTCTCCCACACAGTGCAGGGGCCCAAGGATTTGGGACATCTTCTACTACTGTCCCAGGTCATAACAGAGAGCTGGATCAGAAGTGGAACAGCCGGGACTCGAACTGGGGTGCATATGGGATGCTGGTGTGGCAGGCTGGGACTTTAACCTGCTGTGCTATGGTGGTGGCCCCCAGTTACTCCAGTTCCTATCCAGCTCCCTGCTAACGTGTCTGGGAAAGTAGTGGAAGATGGCACAAGTATTTGAGCCTCTGCCACCCATGTGGATGGAATTCCAGGTTTCTGTATTAGGCTTGGCCCAGACCTTGCTGTTTGCAACCATTTGGGGCCGTGAACCAGCAGATGTAAGATCTCTATGTTTCTCTTACTCTCCTTTTCAAATAAATAAAAGAAATTTTAATGTATTAATTTTTGCCTTTAAATGGTATAAAATTCTAAAACTCTGATAGATTTATGTGTGAAAGTTCTTTGCTATTTTCTTAAGTCCTTTCATCTATGTGTAAGATATACATACATATATATGTGTGCATATATGTATAAGTGTGTCTAAATGTTAATGGAAAATGCACATTATGAAAAAACTATGCATGGATTTCAAAACTTTGTGCACCAATGGAAACTCACATTTATCTTAATTTTCCACGGACTTTTTAATGACTCCTCTTATGTGTTCTTTATTTTGATACAGTATGTTAAGAACACTGTTCTGCACCTTATTTTTTCTTTATCAGTACAGAGTGTTTTCAGTATTGCATACTATTCTTTGTATAGGATGAACTGTAATGCTTAAAAATTCCTATAAAAATGTTTATTCCAGAATTTTGGTATTAGTAATATAACAAATATGTGTATTGAATACACCATTTCACATAATTTTAAAGATATTCTAAATGTAACCAAAGAGTATAAGTTGTAACTTTGAAGGATATCTTAAAAATTCCTTCCACAGAGGGATTTCTAGCTGATATTTCAACAGGAATATATGTCTTCTGAAAATATTTTTAATTTTATCCACTTCTTTTCCTAATGAGTATGTACTCATCATTCAAGATAAGTCTTCTTCCCCACTTATTGACTACCACAATATGTAATAAAAATGTGATCTTGGCAAGTACTATAGGAGGAAAATGATATACCAGTATGATTTCAATTTGTATTTATTGTTTTATGAGTAAGTCAAAATGTGATTTTGTGTGATTGAGTGAGCTGATTTTTATGTCAACCATACATATCCCTTGCTACTTATTAAGTTTTATTCCTTTTTCCTTATTGATTTGTAAGAATTCTTTTCATAATAAGGCAAGTAGTTATTTGTGATGTGAACTGAAATAGTTTTTCTATTTTTTCATTTATCTCTTGAATTTTAGTATGAATTAACTGACATTTTTTTTAAAAATTAAGAAATAAAATTTATTAATCTTTTCTAATCTTTGTCATATATAGTAGGATAATTATAAAGTACCGAATTTAATGAAAAATTATGTTGTTGTAGAATGCTAAACTAATACATCCAAAATTTTTTGATTCTGATTTTATGGGAGTTGCTTTGAGGCTTGATGATTTATGGATAACTGAGAGCACTGCCAAATAATTATTGTGTGCACAGTCCTGCAACTGAATTCTATCAATTGGAGAAATAATCAAAATGCCAATTTTGGTTCTATTTGCATATTCATTTCAGTATTTCTGATCTATAAATGTATCTGTTCCTAGGATTCTCCTTTGACCTATTATATGTCAATATTATGTAAATAATATTATGTCGATAATGTCTAATTTTCTCAAGAATAAGTGAAATAAAATCTTTTAAGAACATATGTACTATACATTTGCTTGTCTTTTATTTTCTTCTAGTGCTTTTAGAGCTTCTTTTCTGTTTTCATCTTTAAGTATTCAGAAATTATTTTGTCCTAAACTGTGCAATGTTGTTCTACTTTTATTTACTCCAGAAGTCTATTCAGTTGTGCTGGGGTCACTTTTATGTACTTGAATATGCTAAGCAACCAATTATGTCTGGTTCTACTTTTAATGCTGACAGTACTCAAGGAAAGAAACCTTTACTTCAGGGGATGTCTAAAGAGGTTTTTGAGAGTAGTACTGGCAGTTTTGGTTAAAAGCAACAGATGTGGTTAAACATCCTACAATATACTGATCAACTCCTAACAAAAAAGAATTACGGATCCCAAAATCACTAGTGCTGAGATTAGTGGTCAAGCCATGAACTAGTGTCGTGGGCTTTATATTCTAGTCCATTAGTCTGTTTGTTGATATCATGAAAAAATGATGTGTGTTCATAATCATCATTAGTCTGTTTGTTCAATCATTATTATAGCTTTCTGGTATAGTTTACTGATAAGGGCAATCTCTCTTTAGTACATATCTAGTCTCAAAAATTTCCTGGTATTTTCTAGCTATTTATTTTACAGAAAGGAATAGAAGGAAAAATCTGTTTCCCTAACTTTCTCTACCTTCATCAAATAAATTTTTTATTGGCATTGAATTAAAATTTAAGTAACATTGGCAGAATTTCTCTTTTTAAGACTTCCTGTCTCAAAGCATTTTTTGTATTCCCTACATGCCTTGTTTTGTATACCTCAGTAATCCTTTACAGAGCCTTTCTGGATTTTCAAGGTCAGTGCTTTTTAATTTTTATTTAACACAAGTTTTACTTCTGTTATATTCCCATAGGTTCTTTGAAGATAATTAGTTACTTTCTTTAATGTTTATTTTCATGTACACAAAAGGCAGAATGAGGCAGGGAGAGAGAGAGAGACAGAGAGAGAGAGAGAGAGAGAGAGATTCAGCAAGAGAGAGCCAGAGACCTCCCATGTACTGGCTCACTCCCCAAAGGCCTGCAATTAATGAACAGGGCCAGGCAGAGACCAGGACCTAGGGACTCTAGACAGGTCTCTCATATAGGTGAGAAGTCACAGCATGAAAAAAGAAAAGGTGATTCAGAGATTATCAATACAAGTGAATGAATATGTTTTTCATTTTCAGGATAAATAAAATGCAGGTAAAATATTCTCTGAAATATCTCTAAGATCTTCAGAGTATAACTATGATTTTCTTTTTTCTTCCTTTATGGATTAAATGTGTAAGTGAACTATATATATGAAATCATTTATTTTTCAGCCACTTTGTAAATCTAAATATAAATGTATTCTTTTAAAAGTTTTCAGCATACATTATCTAAAAGGCTAATTTTTTTTTTTTTTTTTTTTTTTTGGACAGGCAGAGTGGACTTTGAGAGAGAGAGAGAGAGAAAGGTCTTCCTTTTCCGTTGGTTCACCCGCCAATGGCTGCTGCAGCTGGCGCACTGCGCTGATCCGAAGCCAGGAGCCAGGTGCTTCTCCTGGTCTCCCATGCGGGTGCAGGGCCCAAGGACTTGGGCCATCATCCACTGCACTCCCAGGCCACAGCAGAGAGCTGGACAGGAAGAGGAGCGACCAGGACAGAATCCAGTGCCCCGACCGGGACTAGAACCCGGGGTGCCTGCACTGCAGGCGGAGGATTAGCCTATTGAGCCATGGCGCCGGCCCTAAAAGGCTAATTTCAGGAACATAATCAAAATGATGCAACTGGTTTTTTGAAGGACATCCAGTTTTTGGAATATAAACGTAATTTAAAATATATCTATGGCTTTCAAATGTGTGTTCTGAGCCTTTCTTCCTGATAAGGTGCAGGAACCCTTCAGAAAAAAATATCTTTGTTGAATAACTATTTTTTCACTTTTATTAAAGTGGTTATTAAGATAATGAAGTTCAGTCTAAAACATATTTATCCTATCTGAATCAATTTGCTCTCCACTCAGCTCAGGAAAGATTTCATATTTGATGTATAGCAGAAGAAAAGTAGGATTTCTCCATTCTTATACATCCACATCCCACCCCACCCACCCCCAACACACACACTTTTATAGTGGTAGACTTTTCCTTTAAATTTATTTCACATTATTGTTGAACCTCACTTTCTCATGTTGGCAACTAACTGCAGTTGGTTTCCCCTGTTTTTAAGAGCCTATTTATAGACTGAGTAGCCATAAACTCCTCCAGTGGACTATATTGTCAGTTATCTCCCTAGGTTAGTGTCCCATTTCTAAAGCAGTCAACCAGGTGGGATGTTTCCTGATTTTTTCACTCTCTGCTAACCACCATTATACCTTATGCAGAGCTACTAGGACACTTGAACCTACTTTTGCACTTGCAAGATCATCAAATAATTGGAAGTCCTTGTAATTACTGCCATATTCTTTTTCAGATAACTCTTTCTTTATAAGTCTTCTGACCTAGGCTGCATGTTGTTCTAGTTTTCAGAAATTTCTAGACCAAAAATAAGCACCAAATAAATCTATTCCTTAAAGTGAGGCCAACCTCCCCCAAGAACAGTGTCCCCATGTCTCAGCCTGACAGGCATGATGATTTCCTTCTTAATAACTATCCAATTAGGTCATAAGATACCGCTTTCTTCTCACAAGCAATTTCATTCTTAATTAGAGATTCTCCTGGTATCCTCTTAATTAGAAAAGGGGAGCATAACCACTCGCTTCCCTCTCCATGAAAACAGAACAGCTTATCAATGGAAATAAAAATTCTAAGTCCTAAAATTATCTTCTATTTTTCAGTTATCTTTCTTAACGACTTGGTGATGGGATCATTTTTGGAGGTCATAGGAGTTCTGCTTTGTGTGTGTGTGTATTTGTAGGATTTCAATTTAATTCAATAGATCTATATCTCTATCCATTCACCTGTAAGGTACTATTTAGATTATAGTAGCTTTATAACCATTCTTCAACTTAGGTTATGTGAATCCTGCAAATAACTTCCTCTTTTTGAATATTTTGGGGGAGGGTAGTATTAGTAAGATGGTGGGACTGAAAAACCCAGCCCTCATTCCCGCAACAGAGAAACTGATGCAACAACCTATAGCCCATAAAGTCGTTATGGGAACACCAAAAATCAGCTATTAAACCACAATACCCAAACAAATGCAAAGCCAAAACCAGCCACAAATGATAGTCTTTCCTGCAGGCTAACAGTCGACCATCTAGGAAGAAAATGACCAGCTTTTGGTTTATCCTTTGAGGGTGAGAGACAAGTGGAATATGTATCCATATTCCTGATTTTCAGGAAACAGCCTGATGGACTCATTTTTGTCTCACTTATCTCAGTGTGTTAATAGGGATAAGAGCAACAACACTGACAAGCCTTAGCTATACTAACAAGGAGACAAAATTCAAAAAACAAGAAATTAGAAAGGAATTATTATAACTGACATAACAGAATGGAAAGGATTGTATGAAACTAATATAAACAATTACAGAGCTACATATTAGATAACACAAAAAAAGGATGGATTCCTAAAAAACATGCAACCTACTAAAACTGAATCACGAAGAAATAGAAATATGAGCAGACACACAACTCATAAGGGAATGGATTCAGTTTTCAAATACCTCTCAACAAAGAAAAGTATAGGAACTGAATCCTTCACTAAACAATGCTGAATAATTAAACAATAATATACACACCAATTCTTCAAGTCTTTGAAGAAATTAAAGGGAAAGCCTTCAAACTCATTTCATGAGACACTATTATCCTGATACCAAAGCAAGAAAAAATACTATAACGAAAATACAGAGCAATATACTTGATGATTATTAATGTAAAAATCCTAAACAAAATAGCAGCAAATTAAATTCAACAGCACATTAACAGGATCATATATCATAATCAAAAAGAATTTACTCCTGGAATTCAATGCTAATTCAACATACAAAAGTCAACCAATATATTACTCCACGGGAACCGAATGGAGGACAGAATGAAGGACTTGATTATCTCAGTTGATGCAGAGGAGACATTTGACAAAATTCACGATTTAAATTCTTAATGATTTAAAAAATCTTTCACCCTTTCATGATTAAAAAAAACTCAAAGTAGTAATAGGAGGATATTTTATCAAAATAATAAAGGTCATATACAAAAAGCTGACAGATAACATCATACTCAATGGTGAAAAACCGAAAACTTTTCCTTTAACAACACACAAAAGACAGGAACTTATTACTTCTGTTCAATATAGTACGGTAAGTTCCAGTCAGAGAATAGAGGTAATAAAAAGAAATAAAAGGCATCAAACTGAAAATGAAGAAGTACAATTACCTCTGTTCTCAAATGGTATAATCTTTTATGTATGAAAAAGCTCTAAAAATTCTACATAAATCCTGTCAGAAGTACTTTAGAATAAACAAATCCAGCAAAGTTACAGGATAAAAAATCAATATGAAAAATATGTGTTATTTCTATACATTCATTGTGAGAATGAATAATCTACAAGTGAAATTGAGAAATCACCCTTTAACAATAACATCAGAAACAATAAGATATTTAGAAATAATCTTAACCAAGGAGGTAAATGACTACTATTCTACAAACATTACTCAAAGAGATTGAAGAAGATATAAATAAATTGAAAGATATCCATGTTCATGAACTATAAGAATTATTATTGTTAACATACTGATACTACACAAGGGATGTATAGGTTCAATACAATAGTTATCATAATTCCAATGGCATTTTTTTCAGAAATAGAAAAAGTGCTAAAATTTGCATGGAATCCTCAGGACCCTAAAGAGCCAAAACATTCTTGAGAAAGAATAAAAGTACAGGTCTCACTCTCTGAAATTTCAAATTATGTTAAAAGTTACAATGATCAAAACATAGTAGTACTTGCATAGACAAGAATATAGACCAATGGAACAAAATATAGATCCCATTTGTTGTTATTCAGTGCTACAAAATTCTGAGTTGTACCCAACAAACTTTGATATACTTGATTTATTTCATTTTTCTTTTGGCTTATTTCAATATATTTTCTAGTCCTCCATGAGTTTCTTTTTATATCTGTCATTGATAAGTGTGTTCTTTAATTTCCAAATATTTGAATATTTTCTCTATTTTTTTCTGTTATTTGTTTCATCTTAATTACACTGTGGCTGATCAATAAACTTTATATGATTTCAATCATTTTAACTTTACTAATGTTTTTAAATCCAAAGTAACACCTACCTTAATGTGTTCTGTGCACATTTAAAATAACATCTTATTTATTTTGTTGGTTATAGTATTCTATAAATAATATTTGGACCAAGCTGACTGATAGTTTAGTGTAGGTCTCTTTGTCTTTATAGCTTTCTGTCCACTTGTTTAATCAATTATTTGAGGGGCATATAGGATGATATGAATAATTGTGTAATTGTGTCTTTCCTTTTCATGCAACTACTATTTCCTTCTGGTATTCAGAAGTTGTGTTGGTAAATACATACTTGTTTTAAACTTTATATTTTTTTCTTGAACTGACACTTTCATAATCATATAATGCCAATTTTTCCTTTATCCTGAAGTTAATTCTATTATAATTTGGTTAACATTTTGCTGGCATATCATAACAAATTGAATCAAGCAATATAGAAAAAAATAATGTGTCATTTATGTAGGTATTATATTACAAATTCAGCATTATGTCAGGATTGGTGAACATTTGTTAATTTTTAAAGATTTATTCATGTATTCCAATAGCAGAATTACAGAGAGAGGGAGGAAGGGAGATCTTCCATCCGCTAGTTCACTCCCCAAATGGCCTCAAATGCCAGGGCTGGATCAAATCAAAGCCAGAATCCTAGAACTAGGATTGGAGAATATTTTAATTTCTGTATGAAGAAAATAAAAATAAAGGAAAACTTTATAATCATACCAATAGACATATATAAATATTGGTCAAAAACTCAACATACATTCAGAATAAAACTTCTCAACACACTGAGAACTAAACAGAATCTCCTCAATCTAATAAAGAGTATCCATGAAAAACTTTTCCCTGGAATAAATTTTTACAGGCTTTATCTATTAAAAATCAAGAACAAGTGAAAATCATCTTCTTTGTCAAATCTCTCCAATGTTTTACTGGAAGAAGGCATTAACTGAATCAATATGATAATATAAGCAAACAATGCATATGAATTAGGAGAGAAAAAAATGAGTATTTATAGATGACATGATAGTCTCCACTGAGTTTCCTTAAAAACTCCCCAAATCTCTGCTAGAACTTATAAGTGAATTTAACAAAATTACAGAACTCTAGATACACAAAATGTAATCATTTTTATATAACAACTGGAGTGAGATTAAGGTGAAGCAAATGAGACACCCAAGGGTTCAAAATCTAAGACTGCACTCACTTTGGGATTGTGATACTAGAAATAAAAATTTACAAACAGCAATTTAAAAAATTTTTACAACAGCATCAAAAGTTGGAAATACTTAATGATCAGTTGAATGAAATTTGTGAAAGATTTGTAGACTTAAGATTCAAGACGTTGATAGGTAAAATTAATGATCATTTAAGTTAATGAACAAATATACTATATTTATCAATTAGAAGACCTAAATTCTCCTCAAGTCGATCGAAAGATTAAATTCAAGACAGATCAATTTCTTGTCATGCTCTTTCTCTTGATCAAAATTTACAAACTGAATCTAAAATTTAATTGTAAAAGTATAAGAACTGAAATAGATAAAATGATTTTAAATAAAATAACAGAAGATTTAGATTTACTATGTGTTATCAATATTTATTGGAATCAAGAAACACAAGACTACATAAAGCATAATTCCATATATATGAACGTTTGAAAAAGACAAAACCATAAGGGCAAGAATTATATTTTAGTTTGGGCAAGAAGTTGTGGTGAATAAAAAAGAATGATTGCAAACTGTAATCAAGGAACATTTTGGGGCTGTTATAATCCCATATCTTGATTGTGATGGGAATTACAAAACTACCTGCAGCTGGCCAAATCCATCTTAAAAAAGTGTATACTTTGTGTATATTGGCCAAAAGTATGACCTCTCAAAAGTATGTGAATGGAGGAATGTAACTTGCATAAAACCTAGTGTTAATCAGTTATATCAGATGGCTCTGTTAATGGTTCTGATTAGCCTTATGACCCAGCATAATACTGTACTGCCAATACCTGCTTTCTCATATTCACTTATTTTAACATTCACATTGCTATCATCTATTTATTTAGCATTCACTTGTTCACAGACTCATTCATACATGCATCCCTTAAGCAAATCTTCTTTATTTATACACCGCAAGACAATCGCTGGGCATAGTAGAAAATCGTAGAAGACACAGACCCATGGACAGAGGATTGAAGACAGACACCTTTCCTCTGAGTCACAGCCCACCTCTTCTCTCCACATAATCTGAATGGGTGCTTCTCACTGTTCTCATCTGTAGCATAAAAGTTATAATATTTACCTCTGTGTAAAGCTCTCTGGGCACAGCGTCTGATACACAAATATAATAGATATTTTTAAAAATTCCCTTGACTTCCTTTTATGCCAGCATTTCTAAAGAATAGCTTTTGTGCTTCTGGCATCAAAATCACCAGCTATATATTTGAATGTACTCTTCTAGAGAGAGAGTACAGAAAGGACATTTTAACAAGCACTGAGATAGGGCATGCAATGAAGCTCTGGCATCCTCAGGCTCCACCACTCTGTCTCCCCACACAGGCAAAATCCACACCTTCAGGATTCCCTTCAATCTCTAAGAACAATTTTATTCTTGACCTGTGAAGTGTTTACCTTTTTTTTTTTTTCCAAAGGATCATCAGAGGATTTATCGTGGCAGAATATCTTAGAGGTGCTTGTTAAAAATCTGGTTTTTGTCCCACAATTGAGACTTGATGAATTAAAATTTGGAAGAATTAGGATTCAGAAATGTCCCTTCCTTTGCCCCCTCTTCCTCCTCCTTTTCCTTCTCCTACTTCAAATTTGCACTTGAATAAGTTTCCCAGGTGATTCTTATAAACTGTAACCTTTAAGAGCTCTAGTGAAACCCAGCAGTCACAGCTTTTAAAATCTGACAAAATGTTTGCACTCGGTTGTGGTAACTAATATCTACTAGACTGGTCCTGGTCCTCATTTGCTAACTAGCAATAATGAAAGATCTCTGTATATCTTTACTGGGCTGATTCTAGCTCTAATCTGCAACCCAGTGGATGGGAACTGATTGATATTGATAGTTCCCTGTTCTAAAGGTGTTTACTAAGCAACTAATAGGTGTGTCAAAGCCCAATTTAAGTATTTCAAAATATAGCAAAAACTGAAAAACAAATAAGAAATGTATGGCTTATTGGATAGCTTGTTTTGAATAGCATATACAATTCACAATATTAAACAAATATAGGCTATTAGATGATAAAGTATATTTAGGTCTTTAAATGAATGAGGATGGCAATGTAAGTGTAAAAGTTACAGCTCTGAATTGGATCATTGGGAAAGTTATCAAAGAAGGTGATTACTTACCTGCTGCTGCCTGTGTTTGTTACTACAGCTTTATGAAAAGTAACCTAGTCATTACTTTTGCTACACTCACCTTCTTGTTGAAAGCATGTCAATAATTTAATGAGTCACCAGCCTGATATAGGCTGCTTGCTTGGCCCCAACACACGAAGCCTTTCTCCAAAGCATGAAGTTATCAAATTCTGTGACAGGAATTTGTTACCTAGAGCCTGTAGCTGGAGCTGGCTGGTGTGCCCCCATCTCACTTCTCTGGATTTGGAAGATAGAGTGCAGTGATAGACTCCCACCGGAAGAGGGTAGCAGAGGGTTGCAGAGTAAGTCGCTGCTGGCATAGGTCTTCTATTGAGACTATGTTCACACAAAGCATTAATATAGTTTCAGTCAAGAAGTAAGTTCATTGGATAAAATATTGGTCTGAGATGAGCACCATTTATAAGAGCTGGGGCTAATCTAGAGCTACATGTGCCCTGGAAGAAATGGAGAGCATAGTGTATCAGAGACAATTCTGGATCCCTTTTCTATCAAGGACTCTTCCCTTCTGAAAGACATTTAATTTTCTGGTGGACGAAGAGTAAATCCCATGTTATGAATGCACACCGTGGATCCAGCCTGTGTCGTGCATGTCCTTTCCTGCCACTCCCACTTACCCAATCTCTGTTCCAACAAATTAAGAACACAATGTCCACCAAGCGTGCCGCGAGACCTCAAAATTCAGCCCTTCTCTTCCTTTCTCCCTGTGACAGTTATTTATTCATCTTGAGCCCTTTGATTGAGATGACCACAGGAACTGTTAAAACCAACGACTCAGAGCATTCACTTCTACGAGAATAACATGAAGGTGAGAACTGCGACCACCTGTGTGGTTCATCGCCCAGTCCCAGTGAATGGCACAATACCTAGTACTATGTAGACACTCCACGACTTTTATTGCAAGATTTCACCAGAATATCATAGAAGGAAACTCATACAGATGAAAAATATATAGTCCTTCTTTCTTTTTTTTTAATTTTTTTTTTTTTGACAGGCAGAGTTAGACAGTGGGAGACAGAGAGAAAGGTCTTCCTTTTTCCATTGGTTCACTCCCCAAGTGGCTGCTATGGCCGGCCCATCGCGGCCGGTGCATTGCCGCCAGTGCGCTGCACTGATCCGAAGCCAGGAGCCAGGTGCTTTTCCTGGTCTCCCATGCAGGCGCAGGGCCCAAGGACCTGGGCCATCCTCCACTGCACTCCCGGGCCACAGCAGAGAGCTGGACTGGAAGAGGAGCAACTGGGAGAGAACCAGCACCCCAACTGGAACTAGAACCCAGGATGCCGGCGCCACAGGCAGAGGATTAGCCTAGTGAGCCGCGGCACTGGCCAGTCCTACTTTCTTAAAAGGGTGATGATATGCTAAATTTCTTTATGCTCTGTGAAAACCAAATATGATGCCTACTTTGTCAAAGGCACCAAGCAGGAAGACTCCCCCTACTGAACAGTTTGAACCATCACCCTGATGGTGATTTTAAACAGATGAAGTTAAAAATGCAATAGTGGAAAGCAATATGCTCTTAAAGGTACCACTACTCATGACCCTTGATTCAAACCAAAGCATAAATCAGGACTGCCCCTATGTTCCTCATGGCCATGATACTGCCACCTGTCACCTATAGTAAGCTTGGCAGTATCTCTCAGGACAAGAACGAAAAGGAAACCAGATAATACTCATGACTCCTAGAATCAAGTGTATGAAAAGTAGAGGGAAATAAGAACAAAGTTTTAATTTTTGTAACAATGCTATAAAATGAATAAGAACCAAAAATTCAAACAGGTTTATCTTTCTTAATCTTTGTAAAGCAATTTTTAAAAGTATGATCATTGTAGTTATAATCATTTACCCCATTGTGGGGAGAAAATGCTTTATAGGGAGATTGAAAAGCTTGTTCGAGTCACCTGCTAGGTCTCTTGACTTTGGAGTCTGCCATGCCGCTGTAGTTCAATTTAATGTAACTCATGTATCCTGTTTTATAATTTACAAAGCACAATTACTGATTTTCTAATTTATCCATCATAAGCAACTGATTGTACAATAAAATATTAGTGACTTCTTTGTGTAGATGACAATACCAAGGCCAGAAAGAGACCACATGAATTTTGATTCTGCATCCAGTCTTCCTTGAACAATGGGGCCACCACTGTAAAATGATTCAATCTGCTCCCAAATCTATATATATATATATATATATATATGAAATAGGTGAAATATGTTTACCTTATATAAATAAAAGATTATAAAAACATAAAATGGATAATAAAATAATTCAGTTGGTTTAAAGTACAACCTAAGTATAGACCCAAGCAAGTCATTGCAAAGAAAGATCAGTTCTTTTAGTCTTACTTGGATATTTAAGAGTAATTAAAACTTGTGCATACATAAGATAACTAAACCTTTTACAAAATATGGGCCACATCATGGCACAGACATTTAAGCTGCTGCCTGTGACACTGGCATCCTATCTCCAAGCTGGTTTCAATCTCTCTTGTTTTGCTTCTGTTCAAGCTCACTACTAGTGCGCCTGGGAAGGAGTCACACACATGGGGCATCCATATGGAGTTCTGGGCTCCTGGTTTTGGTCTGGACCAATGCTGGCCAGCTTGGTTAATCAGGGAGTAATCCTAGATGTCTTCATCTGTACCTTTCTCTGTAACTCTGTCAAATAAATAAAGAAATCTTTTTAAAAATTAAAAAAAAAAAGTAGGGGCCGGAGCTGTGCCATAGTGAGCTAAACCTCTGCCTGCAGTGCTGGCATTCCATATGGGCTCTGGTTCGTGTCTTGGCAGCTCCTCTTCTGATCCAGTTCTCTGCTGTAGCCAGGGAAAACAGTAGAAGGTGGCCCAAGTGTTTGGACCCCTGTTCCCACATAGGAGACCAGGAGGAAGCTCCTGGCTCCTGACTTTGCATTGAATCAGCTCAGGCCACTTGGGAGTGAACCAGTGGATAGAAGACCATTCTCTCTGTCTCTCCCTCTCTCTGTCTGTAGCTCTCTCTCTCTCTCAAATAAATAAAATCTTTAAGAAAAAAGGTGTATGCAAAATTCCATTTTGTTTATTCACAATGTTGATGAGAAAGCAAAAATAAACCTTGTCATCTTATGTGCAAAACAATCACAGTTCCTGCTGTGCATGTTGGGAAGGGGTTCAGATAACAATGGCATAGTCACTATTGGATAAAAGTGGAACAGAGACCAATGGAAGTGGTTAAGTTGTTTGGCAAATGAATGAACGAGCTTTTGGTTATTTGATTATCGAAAAGTGAAGCATAGGGCTGAGTTTGGAATAGGGGTCTAGTAAGAACTAAGTTCATTACATAAGAAAATCAGGAGAATATGCTTTGTTTTGCTTGAATTAATATCAGGCAGTAATAAAGGAAAACCCTTAAAAAGGGCAATGAACAATAATTCAGCATATCTGAAATTCAAATCGATACATGATTATGAGAATTGAACTTTCTTCCTCCAGTATGCTCCCAATATTGGAGATGACCTGGAGGGTACAAGAGAAGAGTTCAAGCAAATGCAATGAAAAAAAAATTAAGAAGGAGAACCTAATATGTACATTATGCTTGTCAATCACAATATAACTGTCAGCTACTATGTACTGAGTAATTACTGTATTTCCAGCTTGTTTAATGTGTTTTTCGTATACGGTTTCATATAATTCTCTCAATTCTATTAAATGAATATAATAATTATTAACAATCCTACAAACAAACAGGCTTAGAGATGTTAAGCACTTTTTCTAAGTATAATTGGGATAGGATTAGATAGGTCTACATGATCTAAGTACCTCTGACCTGAGAACTTTTCTTCTTTACAACTTCAAGGCCTAAAAGTATAATTTATAGCAGAAACTTCTTATCTTCAAGTTTTTCATTAATTTGTATTTATCTGTGTCACATAGAGTTAACATGACTTCCAAGAAAATGCTAATGAAGCTATTAGGATGCTTCTTTATTATCACCACTTAAAATACAATCAAAATGAGCTTCCAGTGAAACTCTCCTATGGTTTTCCAGCTTCTCTCTTCATATACATAGGGAATAAATGTGTATGTCAAAGAAAAACTTACATGAAGCAAACTATTTAACTTTTTAAAAATTCATCTTCCAGCAGTAAATTGGCCTGATAGAATTGTTTAACAAAAGCTAAAGTTATTTGCGTTTACCTCATAGAATTGTTAGGCAGCCTCAATTTGTGAAGAGATAGTGATGATTTTCTACCTAGTTCAGAAATGTTTATTTCAAAAACCATGTTCCCCAAGTTGAGCTCTAGTTGGGAGGCAGTATAAGTAATGGAAAAAGATTAAAAAGAATAAGATTTGGGCCGGCTCTGTGGCTCACTAGGCTAATCCTCTGCCTCGGTGCCAGCACCCCGGGTTCTAGTCCTGGTTGGAGCACCGGGTACTAGTCCCAGTTGCTGCTCTTCCAGTCCAGCTCTCTGCTGTGGTCTGGGAGGGCAGTGGAGGATGGCCCAAGTGCTTGGGTCCCTGCACCTTCATGGGAGACCAGGAGGAAGCACCTGGCTCCTGGCTTCTGATTGGCGCAACGCACCGGCTGCAATGGGCCGGCCGGCCATAGCGGCCACTTTGGGGGTGAACCAACGGAAAAAGGAAAACCTTTCTCTCTGTGTCTCTCTCTCTCTCACTGTCTAACTCTGCCTGTCAAAAAAAAAAAAAAAAAAAAGAATAAGATTTGGGCACTATCCACAAGGCCTTTTTACTTCAAATGAAAAGATTAATTCATTAAATATTAAATAACCAGGAAATTTTTCAAGAAAATCCACTAGGGAATGATAATATGCTGCCATAGGAACATGAATAGCTACAATTAATGAGTGGTTTCCATTGCAGACACTGTGGAAGAAAATTTCCATGCACTGTGGAATTTAATCCTCACAAGAGTTCTATAAAGTATTTATTATTTACTTCCGCTTTACCAGTGAGGATACTCAGACTCTGCCATGGGACTGGAGATACTGAGAATGGAAAGTGTGGGCTTGCAGTTTGAGTCTTTGAAGCCACTGACCAGAATCTTGTGGGTCTCCGAAATATTATCTTCTAGAATGAATTTATATATACTTTTACCTATCAAAGTCACCATACCTTTTAGTGACTGCTACATCTCAGTCATTATAAAAGGGCTTTCTTGGATGGTTAACTTATCTGTTACAACTGTTTTGGAATACAAGTAAAGAAAACCTGTAAAATACGTGGTTCATAATCTCTTTTAAAAAAAAAAAGAAAAGATTTATTTATAGATTCAGTTTTCCTTTCAAAAAAAAAAAAAAAAAGAGGGAAATGAGTGAGACATAGGAGTAGTAGTGCCAGAAGTTTTGAGATCCAGCTGGGGAAATGAGTTGACTGAAACGCAGATCTCTTTCTGCCCAGGAGCTCTTGGCTTTGCTTTCTGGTCTCTGCTTTCCACTGAGCCAGTCTTCCTTAGCGTATGTGAGATATGCATTTGCATATGAGTGATTTTCTTAAACTATTTCCTGCAAGGGAAAAAATTAGGAGATCAAACATACTTCATTATATATTCTGTGTCCTTTTAAGTACAAATTGGCATTGTTTCTATTTACACAATTAGCTGAAAATTGTTTGGCTCTCCTGTGAATCTTTTTTAGGTTCATTGTGATGAATTCACACTCACAAAACCTCCAGAGATAGATCCTTCTCTCCTCGGGTCCTTGCAGATAATGCTGAGGGACAATACCCTTAACCTTTCTGGAAGCCCACTGTCTCTGGAGAGACTTTTGCCTGACTGAAAGTAAACATGGAAGTTCTACCTTCAAAACAGCTGAAACAAAGCTACTGTTCAGTCACAGCATTTTTTGCAGTTTTGGATCTTATTCCTCTGGCATGCCACGGATTTGCTCTTTGTTCAGAAGCCATGCCCTAATTTTAATGCCCCTTGTTATGTGCAAAGGCTTAACCACTTAGAGCAATAAAATCCCATCTTCTATTTTTTTTTTTAACCTTCATTCCTCTTCTACAGCAGGAAGAATAAATAAAAGACTTTCAATACTTTATCTAATTATTTTCTTTTTAAAAACTTTTTTTATTTATTTTATTTATGTGAAAGAGAGAGAGAGTCACAACTTCCATTCGTTGATTCATTCCCTAAATTGTGGCAACAAACAGCTAAAGTCAGGCAAGACTGAATCCAGGAGGCAGGAACTCAATCCAGGTCTCTCATGTGGGCGTCAGAAACCTGAGTACTTAAGCCATCATTTTCAGTGTGCATTAGCAGGAAACTGGAAGCAGAAGCAGAGCCAACTCAAACTCAGGCATTCCTATGTGGGGTGTGAGCCTCTTCACTGATGTCTTAGCTGCTGTGCAAAATACCAAGCCCACTAAACTCTCTTCTTAACGTCACTATAGTTTCCATCCACTTACTTGGTTCCAAAATTTTAGATATTTTTCATGATAGCACATTCATATCCAAGAACTAAAATTAGTATTAGTTATCTTGTCTGCATAAAAATATCCCAAAACTTGGATGCTAAAAATAATCAACTATCTAACTAGTTTCTAAAATCTGAAATCTGGATGTAGATTAGCTGGTTGGTATGGCTCCAGAATACTCATGAGGTTCTAATCAAATATTTGCTGAAGCTACGTTCTCCTGGAAGCTTGACTGAGGGTAGAGGATTCATGTCCAAGCACTCATGTGGCTGCTGGCAGAAAGCCTCAGCTCTCTGTGACATAGACCTTACCTTACAGCAGCTGTTCGTGCAATGCAGTTGGCTTTCCCTGGAGTGAGGCATTTGAGAGAGCTCACTGGAATCATAGGCCATCATTTTTAAATTTCTGCTTTGGCAGACAGACCAATGCTGAAACTTTTTGAATGCAACTTATTGCTTCCAAGAATGAGAATGTGAGAAGGGAGGCTCTGCAGGTCCATCTGAGAGCCTGGCTGCTACCTGTGTGCCTGATTAGTGTCTTGGTTTTCAGTATATTACATGTGAAGGCACCCAGCTTATATGTAAGGATTATGCTAATTAGTAAGGACATAAGAGAGTGGTAGATAAGCCCTACCAGGAAAAGCAGGCAAAAATGTGACCATGCTAAGGATAGATGGAAAAATGCAAAATTAAAATTCTAGAGACAAAACATACATTGTCTGATGAAAACTATACTGGATTAGGTTTTTTTCCAGTTTTTTTAAATTTTTATTTAATAAATATAAATTTACAAAGTACAGTTTATGGATTACAATGACTTTTTCCCCCCTCATAAGGTTAAGAGTAGTATAGACTGGGAAAAATATTAGTAAGTTTGATGCATAGTGGAAGAAACTATCCAAAATGAAGCACAAAGTTCACTTTTTAAAATTTAGAACATATTTTCAGTAGCTATAAAATAATTTAAATTAGTCCAACACTGCAATTAATTAAAGCCACAGAAAGAGGGCATAAAGTAAATGTAAAACTAATAACCAACGCACATCTTAAATTAATAACAAACAGGTAAAGAGGAACTTTAAGGGTAAAAAGAGAAAAAGAAACACCTAGTCCTTGTGTGTACAGACTTCACATCTACATTTGACCAAGCACAGACTGAAAATATTCCCCTCAAAATTATACTGAACAGAAGTAGACCCTTTTCTTGTTGTTAATCCCTAAACTATATACTATGACAATTCTTTGCATGGCATTTATGATGTATTATAAGTAATCAAGGGATGACATAAAACAACAGGATTATGTACCTAAGTTATATTAAAATGTTATCCTATTTTAGCTAAGAGGCTTTGGTATTCTCAGATTTTGGTTCCTGCAGGAAGTCCTGAAACCAATCCCCCATGGATACCAAAAGACAATTGTATTTTGTATAGAGGAACAAAAGCAGGAATGACAAAGCACTTACTCATTGTTAGAACAATGTTAGCCAGAAGATAATGGAGCAACAACCTGCAACTACCCAAAAGGAAAAATAAAACAAAAACACTTAGCCAAGGTTTTTGTGCCCTGTAAATATATCCATCAAAAATGAAGGTGAAATAAAGCCTTTTTCAGACATATAAATGTTGAAGAATTCATCAGCAGTAGAACTTCACCATAGAGAATGTTTAAAGGAAACCCTTCAGACAGAAGAAAAAAGGATAGCTCGTCAATGCATGGATGGATATATTTGTTTTTTTTTTTAAATTGGATTAAAATACAATTAACTACATGAAACAAGAATACTGCCATGTAGATTTATGAAATATATAGAAAGTAAATATTTATGTGTGTGTGTGTGTATCTTGAAAATCACTAAAGATTGGAGGGGAAAATGTACATGAAGCGTATTACTGAAAGTCTAAGTCAAAAATGTTTAATATAAACAGCTAAAGTATACATAAACTAATAATCTAGCAAAGAAGATAAAGTAGAATGATAAAATAATTAATTGCAGATTGAGAGAAAGGAAGAAAATGCCAATGTACAAATAAAACCAACAGAAATGAATAGCAAGATGGAAAACGTCATCCAAACCAGCTCAATAATTATATTGAATGTAAATTGCGTAAATACAATCAAAAGAAGAGCAATCAGGTTGAATTTTGTAAGAAACTCAGCTCTATGATGCCTAAAATAAATTTACTTTAATTATAAAAACAAATCAGATGAAATGATAGGAAATAATATATTATGCTAACACTATCACTGTAAACTTAGTATCAAAGTGTATTATCACCTCAAATAAAAGGATAATTTTATAAAGGAGTTAATTTATCAAAAAGAGAAATATACATTAACATTTGATAATAATTATTTTGTAGTAATTATCATGCATTTACTGTTTCCCAGAGAATCTCATGTACTAAAAATTCCTTTAAAAAAAGATAAACAGTGGTAGGCATTTGGTGCAGTGGTCATAACACCACCTGGTCATGTCAGAGTGCCTGTATTTGGGTCCTGGCTCCTCTTTGATGATGTGTACCCTGGGAGGCAGCAAGTGTTCAGGCCCCTACCACCTAAGTGGGAGACCCAGATTGATTTCTTGGCTCCTGGATTCAGCTCTCCTAGCTCTAGCTGTCGCTGACATTTGTGGAGTGAACCAACACATGAGATATCTCTACCTGTGTCTGTCTCTCTGCCTTTCATAAATAATAATAAATATGTGAATAATTTTAAAAGATGATAAACACTTTTAAGCCGTAATGCACCTCATAACAGAGAATCAACAGACATAAAGGGTAATAATCTGCAAGTTAAAAGACAAATAAAATGACAAATATAATTGCAAGTGTTTCTCAGTATTTTGTAGAACAAGCAGACAGAAAATCAGTTAAGATATGAAAGTCTTGCACTACACTGTTAACTGATGTTGCCCATTTGACATGTATATAATAATCCAACCAACAATATTATCATATACACATTTTATAAGTGCACAAGAAGTATTATAAAATTAGACTATATTCCGTTTAATAAACTGAAATTTATTAGTGGAATAAATAGAAAGAAGTTCCATAGTAAATAATAATGGAAAGATATCTGGGAAGTCATTAAGTATTTGGAAACTAAATGCTCACATACAAATCATACATGAATTCAATAAGAAATAAAAACATAAATTAGAAAGTATTTTAAACTGAATGAAAGTGAAGACACACCAGATCAAAATTCGTGAACACAGCTAAAGCAGGAACCAGGGAGAGACTAGAGCAAAAAATCCCATTGAAGATAAGAAAGGTGACCTGAAACAATGACCACTTTTCACCTTAAAACACTTGCAAAAGTTGGACAAATCAAATCCAAATAAGTAGAGAACATGAAATAATAAACAGCAGAAATAATTGAAATACAAAGATACACAATAGAGAAAATCAAAGACACTAAAAGCAAGCTCTTTGAAAAAGTCAATAAAAATGTCAAAAAGCCTTTAGACAGAGAGAGAATATACAGAATGAAATAATAAAATAGATCTTACACAATATAAAAAAGTAATAAGAGAATCTTCATTTAAAAATAGATTTTGTTTCTCATTAATTTCAACCACATAGATAAACTATATAAATCTTTGAAAAAAAAACCCTCTAATTTCAATAAGGAAGTAAATCATCTGAATATGTATGTGTACGTATGTATAGAAAGTTATTAACAAAATTTTCAACAAAGAAAACTGATGGCTTCACTAGAGAATTTTATTAACATTTAAGGGGAAATACCAATTACACACCAATTCATCTAGAAAATTGAGGAGAAAAGAACCATTCTCAAATCACTTTAAAAGTGACCCTATTCATTTTTAATTTTTTAAATTTTAAAAGTTTATTTAAGGTATACAAATTTTATGTATTTCATATATACAAATTCAGAGACATAGTGACACTTACCATACTAACCTCCCTCTCACCCATGCTCCTACCTTTTTTCCTAATGTGTCTCCTAGTCTCACTCTTAAGTTTTACAAAGATCTATTTTCAGTTGGCTTTATACTCTTGGTAAACAATATCAGTGAAAGACCTACAAGGAAAGAAAATTACAGACCAATAATTTCTAAGAAATGAACATACCACAAAATTAGCAAGATCTTAGCACCTGGCACCTGGCACCTGGCTCCTGGCTTCGGATAGGCGCAGCTCCGGCTATTGCAGCCATTTGGGTGGTGAACCACCAGAAGGAAGACCTTTCTCTCTGTCTCTCTCTCTCACTGTCTGTAACTCTATCTGTCAAATAAATAAATAAAATATTTTTTAAAAATTAAAAAGAAAAAAGAATATTAAAAGAAAGTGCATTTAGGGGAGTTTGATCTAAAGAGTACAATAGTCCATTTAATAATTGAAAAGTCAAGGTCAGTGCTGTTGTACAGTGGGTTAAGCCACCTCCAGTAGCACCAGCATACCATTTGGGCATTGGTTCAAGCCATGACTGCTCCTTTACTGATCCAGCTCTCTGCTGTGGCCTGGGAAGGCAGTGGAGGATGGCCCAAGTGCTTAGGCCCCTGCACTCCTGTAGGAGACCCTGAGGAAGATCCTGGCTCCTGGCTTCGGCCCGGTCCAGTCCAGGGCCATTGCAGTCATTTGGAGATTGAACCAGCCAATGGAAGATCTCTCTCTCTCTCTTTGTCTCTGTCTCTTAAAAAACAAAGAAAAATCCCACTAAAACACTTTGCAAATCTAATCATTTCAATATATGGAGAAAAAAGTTACAAAATCCAATGTCCGTTCTTTATATATATAAAACAAAATCTTTTAGCAAACAAGAAATAGAAGAGATTTCCTCAACCTGAGAAAAATCTATGACTACTATGTTTAATAGAAAATTCTGAATGTGTTTCTCCTAAAATCAGAAATAAAAATTGTGGAGGCATATTATTTGGTTATATATATTTATAAATATTGTCATCACTAAATTATAGCAGGTACATGAAATATACCCTTCTTTCCTCACTTAATAATCATTGCCATAAATCTCATATCATGTAATACTGATATTCTCATTTTTAAAATAAATCAGTTTATATATATAAATGAAAATATAAACTGCAATATATAATTCTATTAAAAAGCTATAATATTTTAGTAGTATCAACATATACAAAACTTAGAGAAATTTTGATACAAGATATCCAAGAGCTATATGTGAACTTTGCAACAAAATACTGAGATAAAATTAAAAGGCTTGAATAAATAATAATATTTATATAACACTCAAGCGTTAGAAGACTTAAAATTCTTATTGTCAGCTCTCTTAAAAATTATCTTTATATTTAACACAATCCCAATGAAGTCACACTAGGTTTTTTTATATCAAAATTAATTAGCTGATTCTAAATTTCATATGGCAGTATAAAAGATCTACAATAGCCCAAAGTAAGATAATTTATGCTACTTAACTTTAGGCCTTATTATAAAATTACAATCATGAAAACAGTTTGGCAAAAACATAAATGAAATGGAAGAGACACTTCATAAATAAACATACATACATCCCCCCCACACAGATACACACACACATACAGTCAATTTATGTTTGTTCATGAGTATAAATGTGTTCAATGGAGAAAGGATAATCTTTTTGTTAAACTTTCCTGAAAGTTCTTAATAACTATAAACCAAAATAGCGAACTTCAGACTTTTCTCAGCAGGTTCAAAAATTAACTGAAATGGATTATTTATATAAACATAAATGTGAAAATCTTTGAAATGTCAAAAGAAAACAGAATATCTTGACTTTTTCAAAGACATCGTACTAAGACATTTAAAGAACATAACAAAGCAGGCATTATGGCACAGCATTTAGGCTGTCACCCGGAACACTCACATCCCATATCAGAATTCCGATTCAAGTCGCTATTACTCCATATCTTTTTATTTATTTATTTATTTTTACTTTTTTGAAATGCAGGATACATACCAAGAAATGTATGTAAGTGTACAGATAAGTGAGTTTTTATTCCCATTTGGTTACATTGAAAACTAGTACCCAATTAAGAACAAAGCATTACTAAGACTCCAAGAGTCCTCACTATTCTTCTCTCCATTTCTCCTTTTTTAACATGTGATATAAGGGTATATTGTCATTTACATAATATGATTCAGTTAAGCACCATATATAAATACCAGATGATATGACATCTACATAGTTTTTATTCTGTTTATATATATATATTTAATTTTTTTATTTTTATTTTATTTTATTTTATTTTATTTTATTTTATTTTTTTGACAGGCAGAGTGGACAGTGAGAGAGAGAGACAGAGAGAAAGGTCTTCCTTTTGCCATTGGTTCACCCTACAATGGCCGCCGCGGCTGGCGCGCGGCGGCCAGCACACCGCGCTGATCTGATGGCAGGAGCCAGGTGCTTCTCCTGGTTTCCCATGGGGTGCAGGGCCCAAGCACTTGGGCCATCCTCCACTGCACTCCCTGGCCACAGCAGAGAGCTGGCCTGGAAGAGGGGCAACCGGGATAGAATCCGGCGCCTCGACCGGGGCTAGAACCCGGTGTGCCGGCTCCGCAAGGCGGAGGATTAGCCTATTGAGCCGCGGTGCCGGCCTATTCTGTTTATATATTAACTACTACAAACAAAAGAAAATATGTGATACTTGTCTTTTGGAGTGTGATTTATTTCACATAACATGATGATCTCCAGTCACATCCGTTTAGTTACAAATGTCAAGATTTCATTCAACTTATGGTTGAACAATATTCCACTGTGTAACTATACCCTATTTTCTCTGTCCTGTAATCAGTGGATGGACATCTAGGTTGATTCCATATTTTAGTTACTATGAATTGAGCTTCTATAAAAATGGGAGCGTAGATAATTATTTTATATGCTGATTTGATTTCTTTTGGATATATTCCCAGGAGTTGAATATCTGAGTCATATGGTAGATCTATTTTTAGAGTATTTTTTTAAGATTTATTTATTTATTTGAAAAGCAGAATTACAGAGATGCAGAAGCAGAGAGAGAGGTCTTCCATCTATTGGTTCACTCTCCAGATGACTGCAATAGCCAGAACTGGGCCTATCTGAAGCCAGGACAAAGAAGCTTCTTCTGGGTCTCCCACACGAGTGCAGGGGCCCAAGGACTTGGATCATCTTCTACTGCTTTTCCAGGCCATAGCAGAGAGCTGGATCAGAAGTAGAACAGCCAGGACTCAAATCAGCACCTATATGGGATGCCAGCACTGCAGGTGGCAGCTTTACCTGCTCTGCCACAGGGCTGAGTTCTTAAACATTTTAATTTTTCAAGGCATTGCATGCCAAAGAGCTATTCTACTGAATTTCTTCAAACTCTGATAATACCTACCTGATAAGATTACAAAAAGTGAATTTTCTGTTTTATCTAAGATTTTCTGTTAAAGTGTCATTTTGTCAACTTGAGTCATTTAATTTCTAATTGCATTACTGTTTGTAACATCAGTCTTACAGTCAAATTGATTCAAAAGTATAAGGTAAAAAGACCATATTTCATCAGGAATACAGGCAAGAGCTACAAACAGAAATCTTATGAAGAGATGTAAAGTGGAGCAACCAGGACTCAAACTGGCACCCATATGGGATGCTGGTTCTGCAGGAAGTGGCTTTTACCCCACTACACCACAGTGCCGGCCCCTATTTTTAGTTTTCTGAAGAATTCCCACACTATCTTCCATAATGGTTGTATCAATTTGCATTCCTACCAACAGTATATTAAAGTACACTTTCCTCCACATTCTTACTAGCATTTGTTATTATTTGATTTTTTAATGATAGCCATTCTAACTTGCCTGTGGTGATTATTTATGTCTATTGGCCATTTGTATTCATTCTTTGAAAAATGCCTGTTTATATCCCATTTCTTAACTGTGTTGTTTGTTTTGCTGTTTTTAAGTTTCTTGAGCTCCTTATATATTTTAGATCTCAATCCTTTATCAGATACACGGTTTGCAAAAATTTTCTTCTTTTTTTCAGTTGTCTCTTCACTTTGTTAATAATTGCACACACACAAACACACATACATTTACTATTTTCAAGACCGATACACTGCATCTAAATATGCCATCTCATAAACTACCCCAAATTTTTTTGAGGATTAGAGGATGTTGTAAAGCAACCAACCAAATAAATGACCTTTTATTCTTATGGTTCCTGGAAATAGGCAAATGTTTCTTTTTTTGACCTAATGATTTCCAGAGGCAGCATGAAGGCAGGAGTAAAGAAACTTTCAAGAGCAAATTAAATGGACCATGGAAGACAAAATTCAGGCAAACTGGTTATTCTAACACAAAAAATTAAAGGCACCTAAAGGTCAATATCCCTGTAAAACAAAATTTTTATCTCCAAAAAAAATTTGGTCTATGTTTTTATTCACTGGAAAGGTCAAAATGTTACATGATAATTATATTAAACCTCTTATCTTGCTCTCTACAAGGACAGAAGACAGATTTTTAACTTGTTGAGTACAGTGTCAAGATTAGTGACAACACATGAAATAATTGACTGATTATGCATTATTTCTACCGTGAGACATGGCACTTGATAGTTAAAGTGTTGGTAGACTCCATAAGATTTATAAGCCTTTTGTAACAAAATTATCACTTCAATAATCATTGATTTTCCACATAAATAGTGTCTTAAAATGACATGTGTGTTTGCCATAGAGGTTTATTTAATACCACAAAAATGTTTATATTACCAGTGTTTTTAAACATTACTTCATTGATCAAACATTAAGAGCACAGAGGAAAGACATTATAATAAATTTTATGTTAACTTGTCAAGAATTGGCAATGAAATTCCTAGATTCTGGCATTACTTTTACATAATTTTTTCATGCCTCCCTTCCCCCCACCCTTATATTTTTGCAATGAAGAAACTCACCAACTTAAAATTATCCCTACCCCATTTTTAGTCCATTTTCAAAGTCCTTCAATCAAACTAAGCAAATTTAGTAGCTACCTAAATAACCTCTCAGAATTGATGACCTCTCACTTCCACCACTTCCAAAAATCTTATACCCTAGTTACCTCTTTCATAATCACTACCTGGTTCTTGTGTGAATGTTCCATCTACTTCACTAGCTTGTCTAATACACGCCCATCCGCCTTCATTAGCTTGTCTACCACACACCCATTGTGATCCCTCTTTAGCATCATTCAGTCTCAACATTCGATATATAAAGCCTTCTTTAGATCAAGTCTTAACCATTTTAAATCCCAAGGCAGATCATTTCAATAACACTCTTATAGTACACAGATCTCCCAAGTATCCTTGTCTTTCTAACACACATTTCTGAAGAACTTTTGTTTTTGATGAACTCAAACTTTCATTCTTTTTCTGTCTCTGAAGTTAAATATCTAATTCCAGCTTTGAGAAAGTCATGCCACACCAAGCAGATACTCATTTATCAGATTCTCACTACTTCCTGACAATCTGTAGTGTATCTCTCCTTAGTTCTCTCTCCTACACTGCAAGCAACTATTGCCAAGATTATATGATGTTCCTATTTCCCCCCTCATTTAATAAAGTGACCTTTCCTCTTAGTTACAATAACAACAAAAGTCACCAGTATACAAGGATAACCTAATCTTCTGTACATAAAACGTGTAAGTCTACTAACATTTGCACACGTATTTGTATCTTCTCATCCTTTTACACATAATGCAGCAGCTTTCCTTCAACCTTTCTAAAATTAATTTCTCCTTCCTTGAAGATATGTTGTTGATTTTCTCTTCTCACATATCTTCCATTTACCTGGGTCTACTAGGTTTTACACAAAATTTCTTTAAAAAAAACAAAAATAAAAATTAACTTCTTATCTCCATCAAGAACTGTTCTATTATGTTTCTTTTTCATGGGAAAGAAAGACTACGTTGTAAGCAGGGATAGACAAAAACTAGAAGCTGTTTGTTTTTCATCACATGATATACAAACTGATGAACAATGAGAAATAATGATGGTGAGATAGATGAAATTCAGGTTAATAGGAGTTGGGCAAGTCTATAAGTAAGTACTTATAATATAAGTGCTTATATTCTATAAGTCATTCTAATATCCATATTAGTATTCATTGAATGTTTACCATTCTGAGCAGTTTTATTTTTTATCTGCATCATGTTATTTAAATCCTCACAACCTAAGATAAAACCAAGATTTAGAGAAATTAGCTATTTTACCCCAAGAAGCTTTTATTTAAGGATACAAACCATACATTTTATAAATACAACTTTAGGAACATAGTGATTCTTCCCACAGTACTACCCTCCCACCTACACTGCCACCCTTCTTCCTCCTCCCTCCCATACTCCTATTCTTTCCTATTCTATTTTTTACCAAGATTTATTTTCAATTAACTTTATACACATATGATTAATTCTATACTAAGTAAATAGTTAAACAAATAGTATGAAAAAAAAATTGTTCCTCAACAGTCGAGATAAGGGCTGTTCAAAATCATTATTTTTTTTAAAGATTTATTTTATTTATTTATTTATTTTATTTATTTATTTTTTTTGACAGGCAGAGTGGATAGTGAGAGAGAGAGACAGAGAGAAAGGTCTTCCTTTTTGCCGTTGGTTCACCCTCCAATGGCCGCTGCAGCGGCGCATCGCACTGATCCAAAGCCAGGAGCCAGGTGCTTCTCCTGGTCTCCCATGGGGTGCAGGGCCCAAGCACTTGGGCCATCCTCCACTGCCTTCCCGGGCCATAGCAGAGAGCTGGCCTGGAAGAGGAGCAACCGGGACAGAATCCAGCGCCCCGACCGGGACTAGAACCCGGTGTGCCGGTGCCGCCAGGCGGAGGATTAGCCTGTTAAGCCACGGCGCCGGCCTATTTTATTTATTTGACAAGTTACAGAAAGGCATGGGGCGGGAGGAGTTTCCATCTGCTGGTTCACTCCCAAAAGGCCATAGTGGCTGAAGCTGAGCTGATTCAAACTCAGGAGCCAGGAGCCTCTTCCAACTCTCCCACATGGATGCAGAGGCCCAAGGACTTCCACTGTTCTCCCAGGCGCATTAGAAGGGAGCTGGATTAGAAGCGCAGGAGCTGGGACTCGAACAGGTGCCCATATGTGATGCTGGTGCTGCAGGCCAGGACTCCAACCCACTGTGCCACAGCTCTAGCCCTCAAAGTCATTATTAACCACAAAGTTACACTCCAATGGAGAGTCACTGCAAATTGCATGTATGTGTGATGTATGTGCGGAGGGGATGGGGGAGAGAGAGCCGCTGTCCTCTGGATCACTCCCTAAATGCTTTCAACAGTCAGGGTTGGGCTGGGCTGAAGCTGGGTTGGACCTGGGAACCAGGACTCTGGGTCTCTCACTTTGGTGGCACAAACTCAATCACTTGAGTCATCACTGTTGCTTCCCAAGGTCTGCATTGATAGGAAGTTAAAGTTAGGGTCAGGAGCTACAACTGGCACTCAATTCTAGATACTTTAATATGGGAGGCAGGCTTCTTAATCTTAATCTTAATTTTAACCACTGGGCTAAATGACCGCACCACCTCATTGAAAATGTTAAGCAAGAAATTTATGTTGTACGTGCATATAGTTTGTTCTCTATTATTGACTCTTTTGAGGGGCTAAAGAATATTAAAATTATAATGGACCTTAGACACCATCTAATTCAACCACTGTAGCTTACACAGTGGGAAACTGGAGCCCAGAAAGACCCATTAACCATAAAAAGTTGGTGGGCGATTATGCTTTCGAATGCAGGAATCCAGACTGACTTCTCATCTTTATGCTATGCTAGTTCACTAACATTCTGTCCTTGGCTTTATTGTTGTTGTTTTTGTGACTCTAATAACATTTACTTTTTTCTGTTTTTCCTCTATATTTATTGAATCTTTCACTTTGAGACTGAAAAGAAGCAGACGCGGGAGCCGGCGCGGCGGGTCGTCATGTTTCTCCAGTATTATCTCAACGAGGAGGGCGACCAGGTGTACACGCTGAAGAAGTTTGACCCTATGGGACAGCAGACCTGCTCGGCCCATCCTGAGCGCTTCTCGCCGGACGACAAGTACTCGCGACACCGTATCACCATCAAGAAGCGCTTCAAGGTGCTGATGACCCAGCAGCCGCGTCCTGTGCTCTGAGGGCCTCTTCCACCGCCTGCCGCTCCTCAGAGGCTCCTTGTAAAATAAACCAAAAATGCCCCCTCCGCCTCGGCCATGAAGCTGCCTCTGGATTTGGGTCTCAATCTTTGCATTTGATCACGCTTGTGTGTTGCCCTAAAGGAAACAGGTTCGACTCTGTCACAGGGTTTGAATTACTGCCGGGTTATTACATGTAAAATGACTTGAAAAAAAAATGGAATTAGAATAGTTGACATTCTTTCATGCTCAGGTAGTCATTTCACACAGAATTGCTTTCATCATATTAGAGCTTTTAGATCAAACTTTGATAATTATCTCATTAAAATTCACTCCTCTAAAAAGCCTCTCCTACAAATTGCTGAGAAAGCATTTCTTAGACAGTATAGAGACTAGATTAGCAGCCAAGAAAGCAGAGCTTGTGATTCGGTTCCATCACTTACGGGTCAGTGGTCCTGAACCTCACTTAAATTTACTAGTAAATTAGCAGTAGCATTAAATAATCATGCCAATTTTTTTGTGTTAAACCACTACCACAACAAATAGATATATTTGTTACTAATATTACCTTAATTCTACATATTTTTGAAGTTTAGTTAATGTCTTAGAGAAAAACTTTTTATCTTTTTGTAGTCCATTAATTTCAAGAGAGTAGGAGATCATATAAGTACATAATATGGTTTGAGGGATTTGTTGTTGATATTAATTAACTTGCATGTAGATCTTTGGTGATAAAGAAGTTTTCAACTGTTTTTAAGGTAGAAAATTTACCATTTAAGAACTTGTTTCCCTAAAGCTGTAATTGATGGATTATATAACCTTAGAATAGTAAAAAAATTAAACAAGGTTTGCTAAATTAGAATAAAAGCAAAGGATTATCAAATGTCCTATATGAAAATACCTATATTTGACTTGCTATTTTCTATTGATTAGACCCTGATAATAGATTCTCTAAAGTAACCTTATAAACGCAATAAACTTTTAGAAAAATGTTAATTACAAATGTTTTAGTTTAAAAAATTAAAATTATTTTTGTTCAGCAGAAAAGATGTATTCAAAACATATAATTAACATGTTGGATATTAACTAGTTTGGGTTTTAACTGAGAAAATGTTTTTTATACATTTCTCTTCTGGCTGATTGCATAAATCTGTGCAAATGTTCTTTGAATCAACATTTTTTGAAAAATGTTCTGCTGGCTCCTTAAAGGAATTAAAAACGTTTCAGAAATATGTTCACTGTATATGTGTTGAAACCATCTTTTTAAATGTTTTAAAAAATGGGGCTTCATTGTGGTTCAGTTGCTTAAGCTGCCGCCTGCTATCCCAGTGTCCCTTAGGAACTTCCAGCTGTAACCATTGTGGCCATTTGAGGAGTGAATCAGAGGATAGAAAATTCCTCTCATTGTGACCTTTTTCTCTGCAACCCTGCCTTTCCAATAAATACATGCATTTTTAAATAAAATATTGTAAAGCAATACTTTCAGCTATCTTTATGATATTCTTGTTGTTCTCGGAAGAATCCCTTGAATTCTTCCTGCAGCTAAGATCATGTGGAAAAAGAAAATTCTGACATTCGAACAAAAAAGAATGAGCCATTTTGTTGTATTTGTGGTAAATAATTGATAATGTCTGTCCATTTCAGATCACCAGTAGGTAAATCAGCTTATCTACATAGAGAATCTCAGATAGATATATACAGGCTCTTGGCCCGCACCTCGGTTCATTTGGCTAATCCTCTGCCTTGCGGAGCCGGCACACGGGGTTCTAGTACCGGTTGGGGTGCCGGATTCTGTCCCGGTTGCCCCTCTTCCAGGCCAGCTCTCTGCTGTGGCCCGGGAAAGTAGTGGAGGATGGCCCAAGTGCTTGGGCCCTGCACCCGCATGGGAGACTGGGAAGAAGCATCTGGCTCCTGGCTTCGGATTGGCACAGCATGCCAGCCGTAGCGGCCATTTGGGTGGTGAACCAAGGGAAGGAAGACCTTTCTCTCTCTCTCACTGTCTAACTCTGCCTGTCAAAAAAATAAATAAATAAATAAAAATAAATATACAGGCTCTTGACTTCCATCTCTTTCCTTTTGAAACTCAGCTTTGGTAAAATCTCTCTGATCCCATGACTGAAGTCAACCAGGCTAAGGAATGCTGGCAGGAAGGAAATCAAAGTCATCCCAGGGATACTTACTGAATACTATGGGCAAGTCAATCAGGAACAAATAATTGTGGACAAAAGGAGTGTCAACACAAAGTGTGTGGATAAGGCTGAAAGTCTCTGTCTCCTCAGTTATTCCCTAAAGGGAGTGCTGTGTGAACAATCACTCAGCACAGAAGGCCAAATAAAAAGCACTGATCATGGAAACCGAAGTTACACAACATCTTGATAGTCTCCAACTAAGAGTTGCTATAGACTGTGACAAGAGATGCACCAGCAAGAGCTGTTCAGGGACAATCAACAACCAATGTTCACAAGGCCAGCACTGCCAAATATCTGCATGACCATCAAACATAACACTTTGGGAAAATTTTTTTGTCTTACCTTCCATAACCTGAGAGGTTTTTTTCCTCAGTAGGAGAGCAACTACTGGAGTAATGGACAATGATGTCATATAACTATATAGGGTCAGCTAACAAGATTGACATTGTGTTCCAGTGACAAAAGAAATAGCAAGAGGGGCCGGCGCTGTGGCACAGAGGGTTAAAGCCCTGGCATGAAGCGCTGGCATCCCATATGGGTGCCGGTTCTAGTCCCAGATGGTCCTCTTCCCAGCCAGCTCTCTGCTATGTCCTGGGAAAGCAGTAGAAAATGGTCCAAGTCCTTGGGCCCCTGCACCCACGTGGAAGATCCAGAGGAAGCTCCTGGCTCCTGGATCCTGGCTTCGAATCAGAGCAGCTCCAGTCATTGCAGCCATCTGGGGAGTGAACCAGTGGATGGAAGACCTCTCCCTCTGACTCTACCTCTCTCTGTAACTCTTTCAAATAAAATAAAATAAATCTTTTAAAAAAAAAGAGAAAGTCACTGTCAGACTGATCAAATTCTTATTTTCCTGGGATATTCTCAAGCATTTGGTTCCTTTGGGCTGAATAAATTTTGGGACTGTGAAAATGTATACTTCAACAACAACAGCAAAAAAAACTATACAAGAAGAAATAGTCTAATTTCTAGTAACCTAAGAATTGTGAACAAAGAGATTTCAAATTTATGTATATTGATGTCAAGTTTCAATGTGGATCCATTGTAGTTATTATTGGTATAATTGTGCTCACCCTCAAATTAATATGTTGAATTCCTAAATCGCAATTCCTCAATATGTTGAACTTCATCCCATAGCATCTCAGAATGTGACCTTAATTGAAGATATTTTTATAGAGGTAATTAAATTAAAATGAAATCATTTGGGTGGATTGTAACATAAATTGTTGGCATCTTTAAGAAAAAGAGAAATTTGGACTTAGAAACACACAAAGGCAAAATACTATGCAAATATGATGACAGTCATTCAAGCCAAGAAGAAAGGCACAGAGCAAGCCCTTTCCTCACAGGCTTTAGAAGGATGCAATCCTGCCAGCACCTTGATTTCAGACTTATATTCATGAGAATATAGCAGCTCTAGCAAATCAATATGCTGGTCTTTGTTTGAGAAAGTTTTATGTAGACATAAAAGAAGACACAAACGCATTCATACATACAAAATAGTAATGTATGTTAATGTAGGTTAAATCATATATGTATAAATGGTCACTCAAATTGTCCCTCTACTAGGAGGGGACTCATTTACACCAACAATGTAGCCATTAGTCAAAACCATTTTGGAACTTTAGTGTTATTGTTGGCATCTGACTGATATGCTTCCTTTCTGCCCGTTTGGTTATACATGAGTACAAGAAGTGTAAGTACAAAGGTGAACCTAAGCCCAAGCCTTGTGAATCATGCTATCTCCTGCTCCTAGAAACATGATTCTGTAGTCACAAAGTGTCTGCAAGGATACTTGCTTCATTGCCTTCCAGGAAACTCCTCCCCCACCTATTTTATTAATTTATTTCAAAATGTGCATCTATTACTTTAGTTGAAATTTTAGTTTAGATAAATAGCATTCTCCTTAAAATTCTTTGGCTTAATACTACTAAAGTTTAAGTTGAATTTAAATAAAATTTCTAAAGTTTTAAACTTTTGGAGTTGGATTATGTAGCCTCACAGAATTAAAATCTGAATAACTCATCTATGATTATGAAGCTAGAAGTGTAATTAGAATTAAAATCCAATGCTTATAATTGATAAATAACAGAACTGATAAGCTCAAAGTAACCATAAAACTCATCTATTCCAATTCCCAATTCAACACTTTGATCTTCTTGATAATATCTTGATAGTATTGCTAACAGACATCAAATTAATAAATGTCATGCTTACTATAAACTGTTTTTCCATCATAATGGACATAATAAGTGGTATTTAATTATTTCTATGCCAAATTAGAAGAATAGTAATATTATTTGATGCCATGCAGGTAACATGACTATAAAGTAATGAATCTTATTTCTTATGATATATGTTTTTTTGAAGTCCAAAATCTTTAAAGATACCCCATGTTCTCACTTGGTGGCTGATTTCCAAACTCTTCATGAAATAACATTTAATAGGGGTTGGCATTTTGGCACAGCAGGTTAAGCCACCACTTGTGATGTTAGCATTTCATATTGAAGTGCCGATTTAAGTCCTGAATGTGCTGCTTCTAATCAAGTTTCTTGCTAATGTACATGGGAAGAAAGTGGATGATGACCCAATTATGTGGTCCCCTGCCACTCATATGAGAGATGCAGATGAAGATTCAGGTTCCTAGGTTCAGCCTTCCCCAGGTCTGGCTGTTGTGGACATTTCGGGAGTGAATCAGTGGATTGAATATCTTCGCTTTCTCTCTGTGACTCTGCCTTTCAAATAAATAAACAAATCTTTTTAAATTTTTTAAAAGAAATAACAAATATGTTAATAAAACAACAATAAGGGCCAGCACCATGGCACACTAGGCTTATCCTCAGGCGTAGTCATCCCATATGGGTGCTGGTTCTAGTCCCGGTTACTCCTCTTCCATTCCAGCTCTCTGCTGTGGCCTGGGAAGGCAGTGGAGGATGGCCCAGGTCCTTGTGCCCCTGCACCTGTGTGGGAGACTGGGAGGAAGCACCAGGCCCCTGGCTTCAGATCGGCGCAGCTCTGGTCATTGCAGCCACTTTGGGAGTGAACCAACAGAAGGAAGACCTTTCTCTCTCTCTCTCTCTCTCTCTCTCTCTCTCTCTCTCTCTCTCTCTCTTTCTCTCACTGTCTGTAACCCTGCCTGTCAAATAAATAAAAATAAAATCTTTAAAGAAATAAAACAACAATAATGTAGCAATATTATTCATATGAAAGTTTAGAAATATTGATACATATGTAGGGTCTTCAAAAAATCTGTACAATAGGTAAAGCCTCTTCCAGTGATGCTTCTTGTTCGTATCCCTGATACTCCAATTCTGATCCAGCTCCATGCTAATGTCCTGGGAAAAGGAGTAGAAGATGGCCCAACTGTTTGGGGCTCTGCCACCCACATGGGAAATCCAGATGCAGCTCTTGGCTCCTGGTCATGGCCTGACCCAGCGCTAGCCATTGTGGCCATCTCAGGGGTGAAACAGTAGACAGAAGATCTCTCTCTGTCTCTCCTTCTCTCTGTGTAACTCTGACTTAAAATAAACAAATAAATCTTTTTTTTAAAAAAGTTTATGGAAAATAAACACTAGATAAAACCTAAATTTTTGCACTAAAACTTATTTTTTAATTGTATTTTTCATGAACTTTTCAAAGTATATTCATAATTCCCCAGACCTCTGCTTTCAGTCTGAGAAATTTAGAAAAATGTTCAAAACACTGCCTCTTGCATTAAATAGAACAATGTGGGTGGCACAAGATAATCACTGTAGAGAAATTGTTCCTTAGCTTCAAATATAGAATATCAGCTCTCATGTAGGGAAAATAATATCTAAGGCTAAGCCTCACACCAGACAGGATGCTGTTTCAGTGACTGCAAACTAAAGTTAGCTCCCAGGAATGTTGTATACTGACAAATCCTTTATTCAGATCTAGAACTTTGGGCTATAAAGGTATAGATCCCACTCTATTAGACTGTACATTCAAACAAAAATATATATAAAACAAAGAAGGTTATGTGGGCCAATTAATTTATAATACAATTAATTTAATAATACTGTCATGTTCTCCCTCAGATTTTATATGACAGAACTCTTTAAAAGGTCTCTGATTGCGCAGGCATGTGGTTTAGCAGTAAAATATTGGTTGGGATACCATATCCCATACTGGTGTATTGGAGTTTGAATTGGAGTTTGTTCTCAGTTACAACTTCCTGCTATTACAGGCCTTAGGAGTTAGCAGATGATTTCTCAAGTATATGGGTCCCTCTCACCCATATGCAGAGACATGAATTGAGTTCTTATCTCCTGGCTTCAGCCCACCACTGCCACCATTGGGCATTTGAAGAGTGAACCCATGAATGGGAGTTTCTCTCTTTCTCTTCCCACCCCCGATCTCTCTAATAAAATAAAAATTTTTAAAGAGCATGACTAAAATTTAATATGCAATTTTTATGTTCCAGATATAATTCTAATGGCATTTTTGTGCCAGAGATTGCTCAATGTCCTGAAATCCGCCTTCTACTTCATCTAAGGTAATAGAATCTTCAAATATTAAAGACACATACTTGACCAACTAGAATGAGAAATTTTTATGAGTTCTAGGTAATAAGATGTTCATTAACAGCATGGTATAATTTTCATGCTTGCCTTCAAGAGGAGGGATCTCTCTTAGCTAAAATGCTGCTTAATTTGTGTCATCTGGCAATAGATATCACAGAATTGTACAACAAAAGCTCAAAGCAACCTAAACCTAGACCTAGACCATTTCAGAAAGTAAACTACCACGTAAGCCTGGAATTTTAAGTGAGGAAGAAATACATTGCTATTTTCTTACAAGTTTAGTTTTGAATTTTTCATATTTAGCTACTCCTATTTCTTATAAACTATCATGTTCCCTTATTATCTGAAATTATAAGCTCTCTCTAGAAAAGTGTATCTCCATGTGAATATTATTTGCATATTAAGGTATTTCTGTTCATGCTAAGATCTGTTCATGTGCACAGGAATCTGAAGCTGAAAAACATTGGTAAAATTAATCTGTGAATCACTTTGAAAAATTTAGACTTTTTCAAAATTTTAAAATTTTATTTAACCTATACAAGTTACATGTATTTCATTTATACAGATTTAAGAACACAATGGCACTTCCCCCTCTACCCTCCCTCGCACCCATGCTCCAACCGTTCTTCATCCCTCGTGCATTCTCACTCTTAATTTTTACAAAGATCTATTTTCAGTTTACTTAAAGTACCTATAGTTAATCCTACATTAAGTAAAATAGTTCAAAAAGTAGTATGAAGGAAAAAAAGTACTGATCCTCAATGGAAGAGACAGGGCTGTAAACAATCATCAAATCTCAAAATGTCCATTTCACTCCAATACATTAACTCTTAAGTACCCTATTATTTACCTCAGATTAGAGAAAACATATGGACTGGCTTATTTCACTAGGTATAATGCCAGTTGTATCCATCTTGTTGCAAAAGACAGGATTTCATTTTCTTTGTTTTTTACAGATGAGTATTCCATAGTGTGTGTATGTGTATATATATATATATATATATATATATATATATATACAGCATATATATACAGCATATATATACATATATATATATATACAGCATATATATATACATATACATACATACATATATATACATATATATATATATACAGCATAATTTCTTTATCTCATCAAGAGTTGATAGATGTCATAGTTGACTGCATAAATTAGTTATTCTGAATTGTGTTGCAATGAACAAAGGATACAGACAAGCCTTTCAGATGCTGATTTCTTTTGGTTTGGGTAAATTACCAGAAGTTAGAAGGCTGGGTCATATGGTAGGTCTATATTCAGATTTCTGAGGTATCTTCATGCTGTCTTCCACAGTGCTTTCACCTGTTTACACTCACACTAACAGAGGATTAAGTTTCTGTTTTCCCTACATTTTCACCAGCATTTATTGCTTGTTGATTTCTGTTTGAGAGCCACTCTAACTGGAGTGAAGTGAAACCTCATTGTGGTTTTGACTTGCGTTTCCTTGATGGCTAGTGATTCTGAGCATTTTTTTAAGTGTCTGTTGGCCATTTGAATTTCATTTCTTGAAAAATGTCTGTTCAAACCCTTTGCCCATTTTTTTTACCTGGATTTTTTTTGTTTTGTTGCTGTTGAATTTCTTGAGCTCTTTATATATTCTGGATGTTAACCCTTTATCAGTTGCATTGTGTGCAAACATTTTCTCCAGTTCTGTCAGTTCCTTCTTAACTTTGCTGAGTTTTTCTTTTCCAGCGCAGAAGCTTCTTAGCTTCGTGTAATCCCCTTTGTCAATTTTGGCTTTCATTGCCTGTGCTTTTGGTGTCTTCCAAGAAGGTTTTACCTGTGCCAATGTCTTGCAGAGTTCCCCAATGTTCTCCAATAATTTGAAGATACCAGTTCATAGATTCTGATCTTTGTTTTGGTAGAGCCAGAGAGAGAAAGAGGTCTTCTATTCCTCTGGTTCACTCCCCAATGACCAAAATGGCCAGAGTTGAGCTGATCCAAAGGCAGGAGCTTCTTCCAGGTCTCCCACATGGGTGCAGGGGCTCAAATAATTGGACCATCTTCCACTGCTCTCAAAGGCCATTACAAAATTTGTTGATCAGTTATAACTGTTTTTGTAAAATCTTTTTAAGTGTTTTTTAAGATCATGTCATTAGCAAACACTGACAATTTTACTTAAGATATGTCCGTAACATAAGTATCCACAGATGAATGTATAAAGAAAATGCGATAATATATGATCGTTTGTGAAAATTGTTGATTATTTATTTTATTTAATTACATTTAGAATCACTGTACTGTTTTTCATGATATGATTTTCCCATACTGATGAGCCAATAAAACTGGAAACATGTTAAATGAAATAAGTCAGCTAGAGAAAGATGAACAGAGTGTGATCTCACTTGAATGTGGACTCTAAGAACGTCCATCTTACAGAAACAGAGAGTAGAAAGAGGATGAGGGAAAGGAGAGAAATGAGGGAGGGGTGGTGTGGATGAAAGGGTACAAAATTTCTACTGGACTGGAGAAATGAGTTTTAGTCATCTTTTGCACTGCACAATGAGTACAATTAATAATAATGCATTGTTTCCTTCAAAATTGATAAAAGAATAGTTTTTAATATTCTTACCATACAAAAATAAGTTGATGAGATGAAGGCTATATTAATTAACTTTAATGAAATTTTTTATGATGTATATATAGATCAAAACATCCTATTGTACCTCATAAATATCCACATGATATTTGTCAACCAAAATAAATAAGAAAAATAAGAATCATTGGTATAGCAGGTGAATTTCCCATAAAAAAAATATTTCTTTAAAAAAATTAATCTTGGGGGCTGATGCTGGCCTGCAGCACTGGCATCCAATATGTTTGTTTGTTCAAATCCCAGCTGTTCCACTTCTGATTCAGCTCCCTGCTAATGCACCTGGGAAACAGCAGAGGATGGCCCAAGTGCTTGGCCCCCTGCAGCTACAGAGGAGACCAAAAAGAAGCTCCTGGCTCTTGGCTTCAGTTGATCCAGTTCAAAAATAAAATGAAGAAAAGAGAGGAAGGAAAACCAATGATAATGTTGAAATGGCCAAAGAGTTTTGGGAATGAAAATATTTGATTATTGAATTTTACTTTAGTACATTTGATTTTTAAGCTATTTGTGTTACCTTGGGGCAATCCAAGCAGTCACATTCTCATACTCTTGACTATCCTCATTATTCATGCACTTGGTTTGTCAGATTTTCTCTTTGCTCTTGGATTGATTTTTTTTCCATAAGAATGCTTAACACATCTGACAAATGGATCCTGGGTGGACCAGGCACACTAGCTGTCCAGAAATGTCATTTGCTCTGAATTCTCCAAGAGTAACACCATGAATATGCAAGCAAAGCTTACAGATAATGATTTCTCAACTCAAACATTGTCCATTTTGATTTCTGGATATTAATCCTAGGAAGGTTGGAGGTTGAAGAAATTGTTTTAATTTTACTGATCATGACTCTTCATGGCATTGTGGGGCGATAGCAATGCAAATTCAACCGTTTTATAATTACTATGTGATAACATGCATCCAATTTCCTCCTTGGAAAGCAAGTCAGGGAAAGGGATGGATCAGAAGATACACAAATGTGGTTGACTGTAACTATGATTTATATTGAAATCATGGGAGTGGCCAGAGATAATAGCCAATTGGATGAAGGGTCAGGCAAGGTTACTAAAGCACAGAAGGGGATCTAAATTAAGCCAGGAAAGAAAGAATTAAAGTCAAGAGAACTCATAAAATCAGAGGATGTCCTTCTCTGAGAATATGTGCACCCACTGTACTGAGAGCAAATATAACCCAAACAAGAAACTATGTCTAACATTAGTAGCTTTGAATGCCAAACACCGACCTGTAGAGCAAATATGGGCTACAATTTGTTCTCGTGCGATTACTTGTTCTTACTGCTACAAGGAAAAGTGACTAAAAGGAAAAGGTTGATTAATAAGATAGAAATCCCCTTACAGCAGTTCTCCAGAAGAGCTAAAATGAGTCTACCAGGGAAAAAAGGAATTTTCCTTTGCATTCTTAAGATTTTGTTCTTTCATCTTACTGGCAATAATACCAACAATGGTCAACCTCATGTGTATAAAAATCTACTTCAATAAAGATCACTAACAAATCATTGTTAGTCTGTGGCCACATTTATCACTTTTCTCCCTATTATCTACTGCCAATGTATCTTTGTGTTATCCTTGGAAGATCCGTGGGCCATTCAGTTTTTGCATTCAAAAGGATCTGAATGAATAAGCAAAGGGTATTAATTATATATTATTACAGTTTAACTTCCTATCTTAAATTTTCTTTGTTATATAGTCCCATGTATCTGATCAGGAGGTATAGGACAATCAATACTATGATACAATATCTATAATAAAAAATGTCCATGTTTGAACAATATTAATCCTCTTCTCATAGAAAAACAATTAACTCCAAAAAGTTAAATTTCTTATTTTTATAGTCTAAAGAAATCAAACCAGAAGTTGCATCTGTTTAATCCATTTATATGTCCATCAGTCTCCAGCCAAAGAATATTTCCTAATTAATATCTATGTTTTTCAGCACAACTCTGACCCACCAACATTTTGAGTCATATTAATACTTTATTGTAAGTCTCATGTACATTCCACTTTTCTAAAGAGTCAAAAAAGTTAACAAGACTCAGAAGGATATTGCACAATCACATGATTTTTCACTCTAAAAACAAAAATACAATATTTCTAAAAATTATCTTAGAAAAACTACTTTCCAGAAAGTAGGACTTGCAACAATTCATATCTCCATTTTAAAAAGACCAGAGCAAATAAATCTAGATGTTATTCTGGGAAATGGTAGGACAAAGCATGTGAAGAAACTCACATTCACTTATATTCTTTTGAAATTTAAAAATTCATAAATGTGTATGAGTGAAATTGACATTTTGGGATACAATTATTGCTGACAGCCTTTGTCTGAACTCCTGCTGAACAGCAGGCTTCCACTTTTCACTTGTGGAACTCTTCACACAGTGGAGTATTGTCTGATTATAAAGTAAATTAAAAATGTTATTAAAAACATTTTAAAAAGAGAGGAGGGGAGAGAAATATTATTATATTCTTACAATTGTATCTGTGAAATACATGAAATCTCTTCTCTTGATTAATAAAAAATAAAAAAACATAACAATTTGCAGTAGCATCACATTTAGACACCAGGTCTTACTGAGACAGCCTTTTTCTCCATGGTGTCTTTCTCACATAAATAAAACAATACTTTCCACATTAATATCTAAGTGCTCTTGATTTAATCCAAAGAAAATATTATTTTTATTTGAAAGTCACAGTTACAGTGAGGGAGAGGGATAGAGGAGAGACTTTTCATCCATTGATTCACTCCCCAAATGGCCACAATGAGCAGGGGCTAGGCCAAGCAGAAGCCAAAATACAGGAGCTTCTTCTGGGTCTTCAAAATGAATTAAGGGTCCCGAGCTCTTGGGCTGTCTTCCACTGCTTTCCCCAGGTGCATTATCATGGATATGGATCAGAAGTAGAGCTGCTGGGACTTGAACCAGCGCCTATATGGGATGCTGGTGTTGCAGGCCACACCTTTACCCATTATGCCACAATGCCAGCCCCTATGGTTGCTTTCTGCAAACTCAAGCTTTCTTACTTATTCTGAATTCTGAAGAAAATAAGAATCAATATAACCACAAGGTAAATGCTTTCATTCTCTTTCCCAGCTTTGTCTGAAACCACTGCCCAACACGGTAGAGGTCAAGCAAGTGGGTTCTCTAAAGTTCTATCTGATGGAAAGATTAGAAACAAGAAAATAAAAACAAAGGGGAAAAAAAGCTTTTGTTCATTCAAACACATGCCCCTAAACTCCAAGGTACATGGATTCCAAGGTAAAAGTATATTGAAGACTATGGTTTAAATAAAAGTGAAGCACAGTCCTATTATAGCAACTTACATTTACAGCCTGGAAACCACCTACAGAAGTAGTTGACAGGTACTAATCATTCAGCCCTCCCACATTTATCAGTTACTCACTGGGAGAGAAAGAGAGAAGCAGGAGAAAAGACACACACAAACACAGATACACAGAGAGAGAGAGAGACAAAGAGAAAGGGCAGAGCAGACAAAGCAGTGCAGAAGGGGAAGGGAGACAGAGAAAGAAGCAGAAAGATCTACTGAAAGAATTGACACGTTTAGGATACTTGGTCTTCTTTCACAAGACAAGTTGGAAAAACTAAGCAATTAAATACATAATAACAATTTCAGATAATAGTTGAACTTTTTAAAAAATAAAGAAATAAACAGAATAGTGTGGTAGGAAGTCTGTAACTGATTCACTGAGAAGATTTCTGGTCAAAGTCAGAAAGGAAAGTACCAGTAAATACACAGGTTCTAAGAGAGTTTGCCCTGAGGAAGAACATTAAGAAGGTGAAAGGGGATCACAGAGTAAGGAGTAGCCTGGTAAGAAAAGACAGGAGCAACTTTATGTAGAGTCTAAATGAGATAAGAAGCATCATAAGACAAATAATGTAATGAGATTTAGCTTGATGGTCATTATAAATTGTAAAAATAGTCCTTCCATAACAGTTTTGTTGATGTAGTTCTTTTTTACAATGTAAAAAAAATTATATTGACATAAATTGCATTGTTGCAAATAAAAAAAGAATGCCATTTTAGGATCTTGACTTTGGTGTTCCTATCACATAGAGGCAAGAGGCAGAGAACAATCCTCCCCTTGATCTATTTACTTATCTATGGGATAGGAAAAGAAAAAATAGAAGGAATCCCTAAATATTAAAGCAACTCATCCTGAACAACTAGTGGAATAACATTGCTCACTATACATCTAAGTTTCACAAATTGTAATAGTTATTTTTCCTCTTAGAATAGTGACAAGTATAGGTTCATAGAAGACTGGAGCTGCTCTCAGACTATGATGCCAGAGGGCAAAAAGTGTAGAAGTGCTTTTCTCTAAATCCAAATGGGAATGCAGAGAAAACAAAAAATTTCTCTTGCCACACGCACCACCCATTACAATTTAAGGTAGATTGCTACCACAGATGTTATGAGAGATTCTGAAGCCATAAATACAGAGAGGTAATAGATAGCTAGGAATGTTGAAAACTTTTCTGTAGAGGAGATATTTGTAAAAGGTCTTAAAGGAGTTTTATCAGATAGTCAGTTCGAAAAGAGTATTCCAGATAAAATATATGGCTTGTTTAACAAATATTGAGGTTAAGACAGCAGAGTCCTGTGAATAGAACATACAGAGACAGAGAAATGGAGAGGTAGTATAGATATGTAAATTTATAATTATGTGTGAAAAAGTCTGTTAGCTACCATGCTAAGGTTCTTTGTCAATGTCACACTAAGAATCTAGATTTTTAATCTTTAACAATGGAAAGTCAAAAAGAAATTTTAAGTAAAGGAATGACAATCTGATGAATTATTTAGGCAAAAAAAAATCAAAAGTGCTCATAGCCATGTAAAAGTTGAGGGAAGAGAATTATAGCACATGTCATCTCGAGAGCTTTCTGGCCCAGGCACGGCCATCTACATCACTGGTATGATGGTCCCCACCAAGTCTAGGAGTCTGTGACATCTGCACAAGAGGCTCCTTAGCAATGTTCTGAATGAGGCCTGGAGACATCACAATGTGACACCAGAGAGTTTCACTATTTTACATAAATAGGACAAACAAATATAAAGGTATAGGTCCAGACCCAGGGATTTGCAGTGAATACTATTCCTAACTGGTAAATTTAATCCCCCATCCTTTGTGCTTAATAACCAATTACAAAGCAGTTCTTAACATGGGATGGCACCTCCCACCTAAGAATGACCAATGATTATAAGGGTATTGTTGATTACCAAAATCACTGAGCAGTGCTGCTAAATTTTAGAGAGCACAGGGATATTAAGCTGCCTGAAAAGTGTAAGGTAGACTCTTCATATAACTACCATTATAACCATCATTAATATACTAATAGTGTGCCTGGTGTGCACTCAGTGGAACATTTTATTCCAATATACTAATATATAACTATTAGTATATGTTATATATAACATATAATATGCAATTATGTTATATATAACATATACTATTAATATATGTTAATCTACTAATAGTATGTCAAGGTGTACTTAGTGGAACATATTATTCCAAAGAAATTCTCTCAAAAATAAATCAAAATCCAGAAATAAACCCAAATATATTCAGTCAACTAATACTCTACCTAGACAGTAAGCATACATGATGTGGAAAGGATATTCTCTTCAATAAAAAGTGTTGAAAAAGCTAGATAGCCACAAAAAAAAAAAAAAGAATGAAATTGATCCTTACCATAGGCCACACACAGAAATCAACTCCAGTGAATTACATATTTTGATGTAAGACCTGAAACCATAAAATGCCTGGAAGGAAACAGGAGACATTGCCTTGACATTGGTCTTCTCAATGAGATTTTAATGCACAAGTAACAAAAGTAAAAGTTAAAAAGTGTGAACACTGATATCTAAAATATTTCTAAATAGTGCAAGAAATGATCAATATGATGAAAGGGAACTTAGAGATGTGGGAAATATCTGCAAACTATTGATAAATGGCTAATATACAAAATATATAAATAAATCATAAAACTCAATAACAAAAATATCCTGACTTAAAATGTGCAAAAGATTGAATAGACATTTTTCAAAAGAATACAAACAAGCAGCCAACAAATATATGAAAAAATGCTCTGCATCACTAATTCTCTTGGAACTGCAACTCAAAACACTGAGTCGCTATCACCTCACACGTGGCAGAATGGCCATTATCTAAAGGATGGAAGGTAAATGTTGGTGAAGACCTAAAGGAAAGAGAATGCCTGAACATTGTTCTTGGGAATGAAAATTGCTTATAGTCATTAAGAAAAAAATGTGGTAATTCTACTAAAATAATCCTTTAATAATTTCTTATGGGTATATAGCTAAATTAAACAATATGTATCTCAAAGACATATTTGCAATCTTGTATTCATTGCAACAATATTCACAATAGTCAAGACAAGAAATAACCTATATTTCCATTGATTGACAAATGGATAAAGAAAATATGATACAGTGTTTAATGGAATATCATTTAAACCTTTAAAAAAAACCTTTAAAAAATAAAATTCTGCCATTTTTGACAACTGGAGGACATCATGATAAATAAAATAATCCAGACAGGAAAAGACCAAAACTGTATGATCCTACTTATACACAGGATCTAAAAAGATGTCTAATTTGTGATAACAGAAAATAAAAATGCATCCACAAACACAGGGAAATGGAAAATGGTACGATACTAATCAACCATACAAGGTTTCATTTATAAGATGAATAAAGCCTGGGAATATAATACACATCATGATGAGTATAGTTAATAATAATGTTGTAGCAAGTTTCAAATATGAATGGGATTATCTCAAGTGATCTTACCACAACAAATGAAATGGTAATTATGAGAGGTGATAGATATGTTAATTAGCTTGGCTATGGTGATCATGTCACAATGTATACATATATGAATAACAACATTTTGTATATTATAAATATAGGAGTTTTTGTCCATCATTGTTCAAAAGATCTGGACTAATAACAGCAAACCAAAACACCAAGAAACTGATAAGATAATCAATTCTGAATACTCTAGCTCTTCCTAAAAAGGAATTTTATATATTTGCTATTAAAAGCTCTAAACAGTTCTGTTTGACTCTGGGTGAACTAAGGTTTTTAAAATATTTTTCTCTATGACATCACCTGGGCCAGTTTGATGTATATACACTTTGAATAGCAAGAAAGAATGCTGATTCTCAACTCTGCCTGTAATTTGACTTAACTGAGCATCTTAAATAGAAGACGAAGACGAAGAAGAAGAAGGGAAGGAGGAGGAGGAGGAGAAGAAGGAGGAGGCGAAGAAGGAGGAGGAGAAGGAGAAGACACCCAACTAGTGTCCAAGTCTCACCTCCAGAGATTCTGATGAAGCCGTTCCATCAACAATCTCTTGTACTCCCTAGGCGATTCTGATATCCAGCCAGATTGACAGCCACTGCTTTGAATTATTGGTATCTTTTATTCAATAGGCACTCATTTATCATGACAGATGCCAATGGCACTTGTTTGTTTGTTTAAAAGCTGTCTTAGTTTGACTGAATGTAACTAAACATCATGATAAGAAAAAAATGGAAATCTAGACTAAAATCATATTTTCAGATCACAGGGCAACCACAGACTTATGTCTCTCAAGTTTCATTTTTCTCATTTGAGAAAGGACAAAATAAGCAGGCAATGATTTATCACATGATGATAACAATTTGAAAGAGAAATCCATCTTATGTTGAGTGGATCAAATTTTAGACAAGCATTGCAAAAATCATCATAGGGGAAAGAGAGACACTTTTAGACATGTATTTAGGAAGAATATTGTTGATGTGGAAGAAGCACCTATGATATTAATAAGTATTTATCTCTTTGGTTATGTATTAAAAGTTATAAATTAAGAATGTTTAATGTCAGTACTTTTAACAGTTCACTCTCCTCAAAACCCCAGAATGGATGACATCAAAATCAAAACCATTAGATTTGAAGAGGTCATTAGTTCAGTAACCACTCTAAAACTGGTGTGAGTGTGAAAATGCCTGCCAACAGAGGAGAAAAAAATAATTCCTGTCATCAGCTTGCTATAACAGTGATTTTGACACCTCCTCAAATACAAAAAGAAGTTTCAGGTGATTTATTACCTGTCATAACAGATTCAGGCTCAAACTCTGGATATACCTTACTCAATGTCAATCTGATTTGTAAAGATAAGTGTCACTCCTGAAGTTTCATGGTCAGGAGGGGAGAAAATCAGAAAAGGGGAAGTTAAATGTAGATATTGCAAGGTCAATTTCTCATTATGTCCATGTCTTCTGTTACAGCAGGTTTGAATAGAGGTTCAAAAGGCAGAGTGGGTCAAAGAAAGAGCATTTTAGTCGATAAAAATCCCCAAAACACACAGGCTAATTGCAAAACCATCGATGACAGATTTGGAGCATACCAATCTCTAAACTCCAGAGGTTTTTCTTAAAGTTTGCCAAAGCCTCCATTCCAATTTACTTACCTGGTGGGACTTCACTAAAATATATGATGAAAAATTAAAGTTGACTTAACTGTAGTTCTAGATGCCCATGAAGTCCTTGTAGAAATAATCATTAGTGTGTCTTCCACTAACTAGGAATCGATTGTTATTCTGTTGTTATTACCTATATGTTCTTTTCCCTTTCTTGTAGATGTGGCCTTTTTGACAGAATGGATTCTTAGGTGAAAAAAAAATAATATAGCACAATAATACAATCAATAATGCCTCAATCCCTTCTTTTTCTCATTTCCCATGCAATATAAAAGATCAGAAGGAGAGGTTTCTAATCCTAACTTGTCCAATGGCCTTCCTTTATCTTTCCAAGACTTATCTCTTTACTGAAAATTTGGGCACTGTGCTTTGAATAAGACATCCCTTATTAAAAGGTTTGTTGCCCCTGGAAGTGTAAAGGGTAGAAATACAGCAGTGGTTTAACAATTGACACTATGAGAATTAATGGTAAAAATAGCTTCAAACAGTTCTTTATACTTTGTGTGTCTATGTGCGTGCAAACTGTTGAAATCTTTACTTAGTGTATACTGTTGATCTGTATATAAAGATAATTAAAAATGAATCTTAATGAAGAATGGGATGGGAGAAGGAGTAGGAGATGGGATGGTTTGTAGATGGGAGGGTGGTTATTGGGGTGGGGGGACCGCTATAATCCAAAAGTTGTACTTTCAAAATTTATACTTATTAAATGAAAGTTTTCTAAAAAAAGAAATACAGCAGTGATGTCTTACACATTTTTTTTTTTTACAAAAGCAGAGTGGGTACAAGATTGTCCAGTTAAGTTCTCATTCCATTTATTTCTTTCAATTTTCCTTTAAGGTGCCTTGAGAAAATTGGAAGAGGGCAGCTAGCAAAAATTAACTCAGAATATGTTTCTTTAACCCTCGGTAAAATATTTTTTAAAAGCACATATAAAATCTCAAAAAGTAAAATCTGTTACAATTTCAAACTGTAACAGTGCAAGTTTACAAATAATCTCACTTCTTTGAATCTGATATATCCAAAGGTGCACACCCAGCTTGGTTGGGTATACCCCAGGTTTTCTTGAACTCACAGAGGCTTATTTATTTTTGTAATGTATTTGTACCTGCCAAATCTCCATCCGAATAAAACCTATTTCTCTATTCAGTTGAATTGGGAAGGTCCTGTGATTAATAGGTAATGTCATAATGTCATGCCTGTTGTAGGACCAGGTCTAAGACCCTGGCAACTTCTACTTACCTTTTCTTGGTGCATAAATCTCCCTCTTTGACCACCCCGCCCCCCCCCTTTTTTTTTTTTGAAAGGCAATGGTAAAGAGAGAGAGAGAGAGAGAGAGAGAGGGAGAGAAAGAGGTTTTCCATCTGCCAGTTCACACCCCAGGTGACCTCAATAGCTGGAGCTGCACCAGTCTGAAGTAGGAGCCAGGAGCTTCCTCCTAGACTCTCACGTGGATGTAGGGGCCCAAGGACTTGGGCTATCTTCCACTGCTTTCCCAGGCTATAGCAGAGAGCTGTATCTGAAGAAGAGCAGCTGGGACTTGAACCAGTGCCCACATGGGATGCTGCACTGCAAGTGGTGGCTTCACCCACTATACCAAAGTGCCGTGCCAGCCCCTGAACCTCTGGTGCCCTTGAATTACTACCTTCACATTTTTTTGACAGGCAGAGTTAGACAGTGAGAGAGACACAGAGAGAAAGGTCTTCTTTCTGTTGGTTCACCCCTCCCCCCATATGGCTGCTATGGCCAGCACGCTATGCCTATCTGAAGCCAGGAGCCAGGTTCTTCCTCCTGGTCTCCCATGTGGGTGCAGGGGCCAAAGCACTGGGGCCATCCTCCACTGCCTTCCCGGGCCACAGCAGAGAGCTGGACTGGAAGAGGAGCATCTGGGACAGAATCTGGCACCCCAACCGGGACTAGAACCCGGGGTGCCGGCACCGCAGGTGGAGGATTAGCCAAGTGAGTTGCAGTGCCAGCCCACCTTTTTTTTTAAGATTTATTTTATTTATCAGAAAGATAGAGTTATAGAGAGAGTTAGAGACAGAGAGAGGTCTTCAATCCGCTGGTTCACTTCCCAGATAGCCTCAACGGCCAGAGCTGTGTCGATCCAAAGCCAGGAGCCAGGAGCTTCTTCAGAGTCTCCCCTGCTAATTGCCTGGGAAACCCAGCAGAAGACCAAAGCGCTTGGGCCCCTGCCATCCACATGGGAGACCCAAAGGAAGCTCTTAGTTCCTGGATTCTTCCTGGCCTTGCCCTGGCCATTGCAGTCATCTGGGGAGTGAATTAGTGGACAAAAGGTCTCTCTTTTTCTTACTGTCTCTCCATCTCTCTCTCTGTGTAACTCTTTCAAAAATAAATCAATCTTTTTTTAAAAAAGTAGTATAAATATCATTATTCACAGATTGCATCATCATGTATCTAAAAAATCCCAAAGAATATACACACAGGGACAGATGTTTTGCTTAGTGGTTAAGCACTGGTTGGGACACTCACTGCCACATTACAGTCCCTGAAATTGATTTCTGGCTTCACTCCCATTCCAACTTCATACTAATGCATCCCTGGGAGGTAGCAAGCTATGATCCAAGTAGTTGTGCCCCTGCAACCCATGTGTATTGTGTTCTACCTCCCACCTTCCACCTGGATCAGCCCTGCATGCTTAGGGCATTTAGGTAGTAGACCAGCAGTTGATGGGATTTCTCTCTCTTCTCTTTCTAAAAAAAATTTAAAAAACAATTGAAGAGAGTACACATTTAAAAATACAGCTATTATTTACAAGTTTACTGATATCAATGTATAGAAGGTCAATAAAGAAATAACACACTAGCAGCAAGGAAAACAAATTTAGTCGATTCACAGTGCTATAACAAAATACTTTAAACTATTCTATAAGTTAGAAATTTATTTCTTAGGGTTCCAGAGGCTGGGAAGTCCAAGATAAAAGTATCAATGAACTCAGTGTTTGGTGCGGCCCCTCTCCATCAGCCGCTTCTGCTGCTCAAAGCCTCTCACTTTTCCTCACTCAACTCTCAAGTCTTTGCACAGGGACAGGCATTGTAGCATAGCAGGTAAAACTACTGACTGTGATGCCTGCATCCCATATGACCTCTTTTTCATGTCCTGGCTGCTCCACATCTGATCCAGCTTTCTGTTAATGGCCTGGGAAAAGCTGTGGAACATGGCCCAAGTGATTGGATCTCTGCTATCCACATGGGAGACTTGGATCTAACTCCTGGTTCCTGGCTTTGGCCTGTCCCAACTCCAGCCCTTGTGACTATCTGGGGAGTGAACAAGCAGATGGAAGATTTCTCTCTGTGTGACTCTCCCTCTTTCCCTGTGACTGACTTTCAGATAAATAAAATTTTAAGTCCTTTGTATATTCTATTCCTTTGCCTGGTGCTATTCCCATGCTGTCAATGTAATGATCTTTCTGACATGTGTCTGACCCTGCTAATTCCTCCAAATTCTTCCTACCTTTTTTTTTAACTCTGTTGTGATTTATCTCCATGGTGCTTTTCCTAATTGTGTTGAGTTACACTGGTCATTTACTTATTTATTTAACTTTCTACATTAGAATTTAAATTGAGTTGTATTTATTCTAGGATCTAGAAAACTACCCACCTGTAGTAGATGAGAAATAAATATTTCGAAATGATAGACCAAACTCCTATCCTCAATATCAATATTTGAAAAGGCTCATTTTATATATTGAATCAAATCCTATTAGGTAACAGAAAATATCGTCTTTGATTCCATTTGCATTCCTACTGGGCAGAAGTTTCCTGGGACACATATTGCTATGAACTGAATTCTCATATTTCAGTCATTTTATTTATTTTGCACTTGCATTATGTAGTATGAATAATAGAAATATTTAACTTTGTTGATAACTGTTCTCCTATGTATCCTTCTGAGACTGGTTAGTATTCATTTGGCAGTGTACTTTCTTTTTTTTTATTAATTTATTTTCACTTTATTTGAAAGGTGGAAAAGGAGACAGAGAGAAGTCTTTTCACTTCTTCACCTCTCCACCAAGTGCCCACAACAGCCATGGCTGAGCCTGGAACTCAGTCTGGGTCTCCCAAGCAGCTGGTAGGAACACAGTTATTTGAGCCACCATCTGCTGCCTCCATAGATGCACTTTAGCACCAGTTAGAATTGGGGAGCACAGAATCACACAGCCAGGACCAGGACCAGGCACTCTGATACTGGATGCAGGTGTCCCAAGTGACATCTTACCTTAGGCATCAAATGACTGCCACCCACACTTTGCTTTCAAGATCCCTTGTATTGATGTATACAGATGTAATCCATTCTTCTTAACAACTGTATACTGCTTCATGATTATACCTCAGTCTATTACCCATTTCCTTATTACTGGTTTTTATTTTTAATTTTAATTTTACTCTTACAACAAACAATACTGTAGCATACAAGTTAGTATAAAGCAGTATAGGGGCTGGCGCCGTGGCTCAACAGGCTAATCCTCCGCCTTGTGGAGCCGGCACACCGGGTTCTAGTTCCTGTCGGGGCGCCAGATTCTGTCCCGGTTGCCCCTCTTCCAGGCCAGCTCTCTGTTGTGGCCAGGGAGTGCAGTGGAGGATGGCCCAAGTCCTTGGGCCCTGCACCCCATGGGAGACCAGGAGAAGCACCTGGCTCCTGCCTTCGGATCAGTGCAGTGCGCCAGCCGCAGCGCGCTGGCCGAGGCGGCCATTGGAGGGTGAACCAACGGCAAAAGGAAGACCTTTCTCTCTGTCTCTCTCTCACTGTCCACTCTGCCTGTCAAAAAATAATAATAAAAAAAAAAAAGCAGTGGAGGATGGCCCAGGTCCTTGGGCCCTGCACCCACATGGGAGACCAGGAGAAAGCACCTGGTTCCTGGCTTCAGATCGGCACAGTGCGCCAGCTGCCAACATGCTGGCCATAGCGGCCACTTTGGGGGTGAACCAAAAGAAAAAGGAAGACCTTTCTCTCTCTCTCTCATTGTCTAACTCTGCCTGTCCAAAAAAAAAAAAAGTCAAGAATTTTCCCCCAAGCAGTGACTTCCAAAGTGTGGTCAGCAGAACTGCACATCATCCTGTCTTAGAAATCATTAGCAATTTAAATTATTTGGTTCCTACTGAGATCTACTGAATTATAATTCCAGGATGAGGCCCAGCATCTGTTTTGTAACAAGTCTCCCAGGAGATTCTGATACATGCTCAAGGGGAGAATGGCTGAGTGTGCTGTCTCATATGTCATATTTTTATTAAATTGTATTCATCTTTTCTTAACTTAGGCTCCATTGTGAATATTATGCAATATTATGAAATATCTTCAATAAACCAATTATTATCATGTCTAAATACACATAAAATAAAATATCTTTTTAAAGATTTATTATTTATTTATTTATTTTTTAAGTCAGAGCTAGAGAGAGGGAGAGAGAGAGAAAGGCAAAGAGAAAGAGATCTTCCCTCCTCTCGCCAACTGCCTATATGACTGCAATGGTGAGCACTGGGCCAGGCCAAAGCCGAGAGCCTGGAGATTCATCTGGCTCTCCATGTGGTTAACAGGGGCCCAAGTACTTGGGCCAACCTCTGCTGCTTTTCCCAGGCCATTAGCAGGGAGCTCAGTTGGAAGCAGAGCACCCACAACTCAAACCAACACCCATATGGGATGCCCGTGTCTCAGGCATAGTATTTACCTGCTATGCCACAACATTGGCCCCGTAAAATTTATTAAAACAGTTAATTAGTTACCCAAATTCAGGGCATTTCTATTATTTCATATTATACTAATAGTTCTGTCATGTAAGTCTGGATCATCTTTTATTTTCCTAGAACATTTCCTAAAAATGATACTCATACAGAGTTTTGTAATGTATTGACAAACTAATCTCCAGAAAGTTTGCACTGATTATATATTTCACAAGGCAAGACTGCCTGTTTCACAAGTCTCACAAATACCAACTTTTAAGGTTATTTTGACAGATAAAAAATAAGTGAAGGTACACATTAATTTGTGTTGCTGGATTATTATGTGGTTGAAAATGGAATTTTGTTCTTCAATGAAATAACTGTATGTCTTTTATTTCTTTAGGAATTAGTTATTCAAATCCTTCTGTCATGTTGCTTTTGAGAAATTAATGCTTTAATAGTAAGTAAATCTACTTGTTGTAAGCTTTGCTGTTAATGTCATATCCACTAAAAATTTAATTATAGTGTTATACTGTATTCTTTATTTTGTTCACATGCATATATATTATTTACCTGCATATTGCTTTTCATATGTTACTTTTATGAATGCATAGTGATTGCCTAAATAAGAACCCATAAAATTAATCTATACTTGCTTTTAATTTGTTTGTCTTTCAGCTCATTATTTATAGCCAACTCTTCATACCATCTGAAATTTATTTTTGTCTAACAATTCAAATTTTAATGATGTTTTTAGTTTAAGAGGCATTTACTAAAATCATAATTGTTTCTTCATAGTCAAACATCAGGCCATCAGAGGCCACTGTCAATATTTGACATTTAGAAAATATAGGGTTACTCACTTAAGGGCCTTGATTTTTCTCAGGTTGGAAATGTTTACTTTTCAGAAATTTAAACTGATGCATTTAATGATCTCTATCTAAAAGAAGTTTTCAAGATGATTGACAATTTTGCCTCAAAGGAGAGCAACAGCAGGAATACACCAGCAAATGGCAGGTTGTTTTTTCTTACTGCTTGTGAAAGTCAGCCGTATTCTCGATGGTAGAATCCTCGCTGTAATTACTGCCACTTTTTCTGCACTTGATTGAAACAATTTTAGAAATACTCTGTATAAACCTCACCCTTTCCTAAAAATCAGTCCATCTCAACATTTTCACAGACTTGCCAACAGAACCATAATTTCCTAACTCTTAGGCTGAAGGCTTTGTATTTATAAAATACTATAAAATATTAAAAATGATAACACCCCAAACTGGCAAAAATATAGTGTGAAGGTCCAGTAATGGGAATTTCTAGAAAATAAATTTAATATTATATATGAGAAATATGAATTTTTTAAATACATGGGTTTCTGTCTCTAGAAGAAAAATATTATAAATATGAAAAGTTGCACACAGATTTTTATCTGACATCGTGTTAAAATCACTAATATTGAAATGAACTAAATATCTGACATTACAACACAATTTGTCAGATGTTGACTATGCCAATAGAATGTCAAATAGAATGCTTTTGCTATACATTAATATGTAGCCATTATGATAATATTTCTTTAAAAAGTTTTATAACACTAAAAATGTTGTATAAGAGTGAAATGGAGGATATCAAAATTGCATATAAAATATGATGACAATGTAAAAAGGTTCAAATATCCAATAAACTGTATGGGAGGAAAAGGATGACAAGCCTAAGGTAACTTCCTCCTCTTCTTTTTTCTGTTCCAATGTCCATATTTTATAATAGTCTATAGGACACCTGTGTTACTTCTGTAACAACGAATCAACTAACTTACTGATTACATTCTGGATTCTCCCTATGTTGTAAAGTCCAGTAAAATAAAATATACTTCTGATTCATCTTTTGCAGTATAGATGTAAACTTTATATATCCACTTCAACACCATTTTCCAAACTCTAAGAGTGAGCATTCTGCCTAGTGGTTAAGACACTAGTGAGGATGCCTGCTTTCCATACCAGTGCACCTGTGTTCTATATCCAGTTATGTTTCTTAATTCCAGATTACTTCTCATATGGACTCTGGAAGGAAGTGGTGATGGTTCAATAGTAGGTTCTAGCAACCCATGTGGAGGACCTGGATTGAGTTCCCAGGTGCTGGCTTCTGCCCTGACCCTAGCTATTTCTGACATTTGGGTGATGAACAAGTGAATGGAAGCATCAAGTGAATCAAAGGACATGGAGCTTGTTGGCTACATGGCTGGCTTTAACTTTGGGATTTTCACACTCTCAGTTAAGGCCACTTCTCCCTATATCATAATTCACTTTTTTGTCGAGAGGATCAATCCATATAATTTTGTAAGCAGCAAAAATGAGTCCTGTTGACATTGTCATTTCATGGATGAATGTAGTGTGTTACCTCTTCATATATTCATAAATGAAGTATCTTTAGCTAAATCTATTTAGGGGAATTGTCTTTCCAGCCATTAGTCTCTGTTGTATGCATTTCTCCACACTGTTCAATTAAATGGTCATGAAATGAACTAAACATTTACAGAGACTTTCCATGAATATGCATCATTATTTCTAGCACAGCATTACTCCTTCCCTGAATATTTCCAATTCCAGAGCCCCATCTCCAGCCAATGCTTGGACTTCTATATCATATAAGCACAAGGCCTAATAAACAGGGTACTTTTATGTTGCTGTGTTTCAATATTCCTGAGAATATTTTTAATTTCCTGATCTGTTTTTAAGACTAATTAATCATAATACCTGTAGCATGGAGGTTGTTGTAAGGAATCAAAGTTTGGTATAAACTCAGGGTTCGAAAATATTAGCTATTAAATCATTATCACCATCATCATCATTCTCCGTTGTCTTGATAACTTTCTTCAAAGATTTATTTATTTTTTTGAAAATCAGAGTTACACACAGAGAGAAGGAGAGACAGAGAGAGAGAAAGAGAGGTCTTCCATCTGCTGGTTCACTCCCCAATTGGCCACAATGGCTGAAGCTGCACCAATCCGATGCCAGGAGCCAGGAGCTTGTTCCAGGTCTCCCACGCAGGTGCAGGGGCCCAAGGACTTGGATCATCTTCTACTGCTTTCCAGGCCATAGCAGAGAGCTGCATCGGAAATCGAGCAGCCATGTCTCGAACTGGCGCCCATTTGGGATGCCAGCACTGCAGGCAGCAACTTAACCCGCTAAGCCACAGCTCTGGCCCCTTGATAACTTTTATTAAAGATGTATTTATCTATTTGAAAGGCAAAGTTACAGAGAGGCAGAGAGAGAGAGAGAGAGAGAGAGAGAGAGAGAGAGAGAGGTCTTCCATCCACAGGTGGTTCACGCCTAAATGGCTGCAACAGCTAGAGCCTGGCCAATCTGAAGCAAGGAGCCAGAAGCTTCCTCCTGCTCTCCCATGTGAGTGCAGGGTTCCAAGCACCTGGGCCATTCTCTATTGTTTTCTCAAGCCACAGCACTGAGTTTGGAAAGAAGTAGAGCAGCTGGGACTCAAACCAATGCCCACATGGGATGCTAGTACTACAGGTTACGGCTTTACCCACTATGCCACAGCGCCAGCCACTGGTAACTTTTACAAATATTATCCTTTATCTAGATTATGTACTTATACTATGTCAATAAAAATTCAGAATATCCCTATTGCTCAAGTCTTAAGTCAATGCTCATCTTCTTTTTTAAACTATTTCGTATGTCCTCTCAGCCATAATCTTTGGTAAACTTTTCTATGCAATCATACCATTTGTGTATGCCTCAGGATTAGTGACATGAACATCAATAATTACTATTGTGAATGTGAATACAAATAGATATTTGTTTTTTATGTCTGTCTTCACATTTTTGTTAAACCCCATGGTGGTGGAGCTCATACACTGTCATTTCTGAAGACCTCCAGCATAGATATCATTTAACATATTTATACATCTATGTTCATATTATAGAGGTGTTATTTAAAGTTTTTCGCTACTGTTCATATTCTTTTTTTTTCTTTTTTTTTTAACTTTTATTTAATGAATATAAATTTCCAGTGTACAGCTTATGGATTACAGTGGCTTCCCCCTCCCATAACTTCCCTCCCACCCGCAACCCTCCCCTCTCCCGCTCCCTCTCCCCTTCCTTTTGCATCAAGATTCATTTTCAATTCTCTTTATATACAGAAGATCAATTTAGTATAAAGATTTCAACAGTTTGCACCCACATAGAAACACAAAGTGAAACATACTGTTTGAGTACTAGTTATAGCATTAAATCACAATGTACAGCACATTAAGGACAGAGATCCCACATGAGGAGCAAGTGCACAGTGGCTCCTGTTGTTGACCCAACAAATTGACACTCTAGTTTATGGCGCCAGTAACCACCCTAGGCTGTCGTCATGAGTTGCCAAGGCTATGGAAGCCTTCCAAGTTTACCGACTCTGATCATATTTAGACAAGGTCATAAAAGACAGAGTGAGGATAGTAACCAATGATCCTAAGAGTGGCATTTACCAGGTTTGAACAATTATACAGCATTAAGTGGGGAAGAGGACCATCAGTACACCCAGGTTGGGAGTGGAGCCATTGGTGGTAGAGTAGAGGTTATGATTACAAAGGAATGAGGCCCAAGTGCACTAGACAGGGCCTAGAACAAAGGACAGAGTCATTATTAGAGGAGCTAAGAAAGGTGCTAAGCTACAAGTAATTTTTCTGATTGAGAGGCAAATAGAACCTGACAGAAGGGGCTTGATAATAATCTGGTGGGCTTTAGGCCTTGTAAATTCAGAGGCCCAGACCTATCTATCTCGCTGCTTCAGCCTGGCAGTCTCTGTGAAGATGAACATACTGTTCATATTCTTGAGCTGTACTAATGTTCAGTAAGGCACTGATGTACAATCCTAGCTTTGTATCAGCATCATTTGAGAACATTTGAAAAATAAAGAACTCTGATCTGGATCTCTTGATGAGAAACTTAGAAAACTGAATCCTGTAATATGCATTTTATTATGGTTAGCAGATGATCTTTTTATAGTCATCTCTGTATTCAGATATGAGAGTTATATACCAATTAAGTAAAGTTAAATAATTTTTCTCTTCATTTAAAGAGGCTTTAAATCTCTCTCTCTTATGATCATGTTTCTTAGCAACTTAAACTTTCTTTTAAATTTACTTACTTTTTTTGAAAGGTGGAGTTACAGAGAGAGAGCGTGAAGAGACAGAGAGAGGGAGATCTTCCATTTGCTGGTGAACTCCCCAAATGACCACAACAGTCAAGATAGAGCCATACTGAATCCAGGATCTAGGAGCTTCTGCATCTCCCACATGGGTGCAGAGGCCCAAGCAGTTGGGCCATCTTCTGCTGTTTTCCCAGACAAATGGATCAGGAGCTGGATCAGAAGTGGAGCATTTGGGACTCGAACCAGTGCTTATGTGGGATGCTGGTGCTGCAGCCTGGGGCTTTTACCACTGAGCCAGAGCACCAGCCCCAGCACCCCAAACTTTTAGCACATGACTCTCTTTAATAAATAAATGGAACTGTGAATAGAGTGGTTTTACAGTAAGCAGCATTGAAAGGTAGAAACTAGGAAGAAGGAAGAGAATTTGGAGGGCCTTAGTACTCAGTAAAATTCTTTATTTTATCACTTTAAAGTTATACTCTGAATTAAAATCTGAAGTCTCACAAATTTTCATGTCTGGCAACACAATAGCTATGGCACATAGAATCAGATGTTGCCATGCCGACATTTCGTAGCAAATAGAGGAGTCTCTGAAAACAAGTAACAAGAATATAATGAGTTAGTCATAAATATTGACTTGGATGAAAAAATAAATGGATTGGGAGAAAATTCTCCCAGAGGAATGGGCTGTGCAATGTTTCTCTGTGTATAAGGAAACACATATGAAAGAATTTCTTCCAGTTTATAGGTAAGGGAGAAACAATTTCTAAGGATTGCACATCTGGAACTATTTGAAATTTCCCAAAAGAGCATTGGGGTGATGAGTTTAAAGGGCATTAATTAAAAGTCAAGAGAAGTAGTTCTTATGTTTGCTTTACTTCTATTTGACTATAGGAGCCACTAACAATCTATCTTGTAAAACCTCCCTTCCTCTTTTGGTCATTTTTCTCTCATCTAAACAATGAGTAGAAAATTAGATTACTAAATGTCTTTTAAATTTCTGTCCCCCCTGCTAAGAAATGTGGTTGTCTTCTTGGAATTGTACCTATGTAATACATAAAATCTGTTCTCTTTATATTGATTTACAAAAGGGAAAAATACCATTTTAGTTCTTATACTGAATGAGAAGAATGTTAAGATGAAATTTTAGCCAAAGAAATTATGTGTCACTAAGTTCTTAAAAGTTGTCACCAAAATCTTATGAACTCTTAATCTCAAGAAGCATAAACAGAAATAACACAGAGACAGATGACAGAGAGAAAATTTAACTCTAGACCTTACTATTAAAAATCATATAATGCCAAATATTGACTATGTTATGGTAGTGATAACAACTAACAAAGATACAATGAAATATGAATCTTTAAAAATTTGAGACAGTTGAGCAAAGAGGAGGAATTTACTACTGTTCACTCTATTCTTATTGCTGTTTTTATTCCCTTTGCCATGTGTCCACAGTACATTCACATCGTGGGACTGAGAAGGACAGGCTTAGGGAGCTTAAGCGAAGAGAGACTTCATTTTCTCTATTAAATTATAGGTGATTAAAATTTTCCCATTACTTTTTCTCTTGTGTCTGTCTTCAATCTGGTAAGATGCTGTATGGTAAAATAATTCAAATAAAAGTGAACTCTACAGAATTAAATTTTCTCAGACAGGTCTATGATCTGAGAGTCTCAGGAAGATTCTGGAAATAGATTGAAAGAGAGTGAGTCTGTCAGTAATACCAGTTCAGGATGACAGAAGCAGGTGCTGACTGCGATCCTCATCCATTCAGATCCTTCATCTTCACTGTTTCAGAACACAGATAATGAAGCATACAGTATGAGTCAACATGGCATTCCATCTTGTGGTGAATATGTTATTATAGATGTAAGTTACAGTGTGTTTATTCATTTGTCTGTTGACGGACACTGAGGTTGTTTTTAAAGCTGGCTATATTTTATAATTTTTTAACTTTAAAGTCTAACAATTTTTAACATTTTGTCTTATTCTCATTATATGTAGACATTAGATATATATGTACAAATGTACTTTTTTTCTTGAAAGCAGAGATATTAGCATCACAGAGTTACAAGCTCATAATGATCATAACATGGGGAAAGAGGCTATATTGACATTTACATGATTCAGTTTAGCAATATTTATAACTCAATACCAAATGATATGACAGACATATTTTTTAAAGATTTATGTACTTATATGAAAGTCAGAGTCTCAGAGAGAGATAAAGAGAAATGGAGATACAGAGAGAGAGAGAGAGAGATCCTCCATCCACTGTTTGACTCCTTAAGATGGCCACAATGGTCAGGGCTAAGCCAGGCTGAAGCCAGGAGCCAGGAGCTTCTTCCAGGTCTCCCAAGTGGGTAACACAATCTTAAATGCTCGGGGCATCTTCTGCTGAAATGGAACAGGCAGGACACAAACCAGCACCCATTTGGGATGATGGTATTGCAGGCATTGGCTTTACCCACTATGCCACAATGCTGTCCACCAACCACACAATTTTTATACTTTCTATAGATTAACTTCCACTAATAAGAGAGAACATGTGATATTTGTCTTTCTGGGTCTGGATTATTTCACTTAGTGTAAAGATCTCCAATTTCATCCATATTGTTGCAAATGTTGGAATTTCATTCTTTTTTAATGCTGAGTAAGATTGCATTATATATATATATATATATATATGTATACAATTTCTTTATCCTATCATAAATTAGTGAACATCTAGGTTCATGCCATATCTTAGCTATAATGAATTGAGTGGCTATTAACATGAAAGTGAAGGTATCTCCTTCATAGTCTGATTTCACTTAGGACATACGATAGGATGTATTAGAGGGATAATTAGATTGTATGGTAGATTTATTCTCAGTTTTCTAAGGAATCTCCATACTGCTTTCCATAATGGTTGTATCCATTTGCATTCCCGCCAACAGTGTATAGGGTAACCTTTTCTTCACAATATTTTTAACATTTTTAATTTTTTTTTTATTTTGAGATAATAACCATTCTACTGGATGGGGTGATACCTCACTGTGGTTTTTATTTTATTTCCCTGATGACTTGTGATGCTGAGCATTTTTTCATGTGTCAGTTGGCCATTTGAATTTCCTCTTCTGAAAAATACCTGTTCAAATTCTTTGCCTATTTCTTAACTGAATTTTTTGTTTTGTTGTTGTTGAATTTCTTGAGTTCTTTATAAATTTTGGATATTAAACCTTCATCAATTTCAGAGTTTGCAAATATTTTCTCCCATTCTGTCAGTTGTCTCCTCACTTTGCTAAGTGTTTCTTTTGCCATGCAAAGCTTTTCAGCTTGATGTAATCTCATTTGTCAATTTTGATTTTGACTGCCTGTGCTTCTGGAGTCTTTCCCAAGGAAACTTTGCCTATGCTAATGTCTTACAGAATTTCCCTAATGTTCTCCTCTAATAATTTGATGATATCAGGTCCTAGATTTAGATCCTTTAAACATTTTGAGTTGATTTTTGTATAAGGTGTAAGGTACAGGTCTTCTTTCATACTTGTCCATGTAGAGAATCAATTTTCCTAGTGCCATTTTTCAAAGAGATTGTCCTCACTCCAGGATTTAATTTTAGTGTTTTTTTTTTTTTCTACAGGCAGAGTTAGACAGTGAGAGAGAGAGAGAGAGACAGAGAGAAAGGTCTTCCTTCTGTTGATTCACCCCCCAAATGACTGCTATGGCCGGCGTGCTGCACTGATCCAAAGCCAGGAGCCAGGTGCTTCCTCCTGGTGGTCCCCCATGCGGGTGCAGGGCCCAAGTAACTGGGCCATCCTCCACTGCACTCCTGGGCCACAGCAGAGAGCTGGACTAGAAGAGGAGCAACCGGGACAGAATCCAGAGGCCCAACCAGGACTAGAACCTGGGGTGCCGGTGCCGCAGGCAGAAGATTAGCCTAGTGAGCCGTGGCATCAGCTGATTTTAATGTTTTGTTAAAGATTAATTGTTGTTGAAGGCCACCACAAAACACACCAAACACTGAAGTAAGGGAAGAGTTTATTGTTGGCCAGCAAGGCTGCCTCTCCATACACCTCTCCATGCACAACGGAAACAGCAACCTGTAGTAGGAAAACAGGTCTTATATAGCTTAGCAGAAATAAGGAAGTAAGAACAGAAAATTCCATTGGGTGGGGTGAAGGCAACACACATAGTTGGACCATTCGGTCACCGGATTTCTGGCAAATCAGGCTGGACTTAGGAAACTGAAGGTTATCTTGGAGAAACCAAAACTTATCCTACAAGATGGCAACTGGGCCAGAGTTTAAAATGGCTCCTGAGGCTTAAGATGGCACCTCAGATAAGACAGTACTAGTTTCATTAACATTCCCCCCTTTTGTTTTTTTTTATAAAATAAGTGTCGTATGGCATGATATCAGCCCTAAAAGCCCAGGAGTGGATAGAGGGACAATAATCTATCTTCTGGAGCTACTTCCTGCTGGAATGGGCTGACGTCTCAAGCAGTGATCTCCTGGGTAGGGAGCTGGGTATATCCCTGTAGCAGCATTTGATTGACCACCTGGTTGGTGAAGGCTTTGGTTCATTTCATTATCACCTCTTGTAAACACTTAAACATACAAGAAGGAAGAGTGAGAATAGCAGCCAATGGTCCTAGGAAGTGGCATTAACCAAGTAATGAGAGAACTCCATAGAAATGAAGAAAAGAGGGGTTCTTTGGACCCTAGGGCAGATTGTTCAATAAATGTGGCAATCTGCTGGAGCATTTTAACATTTTATTCTACCTGCCCTGATTGATTAACATGATAGAAACACTGTTCTCCCAGAAAAACATAATTTCTCCCCTTTTCAGCTATTATAAGGCCCAGGGCACATCTATTTTGTAGCACTACACCTGCTAGTGAAGTGATCTGATTTTTAAGACCTCGAATAGCATCTGCTGAGGTCTCAGTGGATCTGGTGACCTCCTCTTGTAGTTGTTGGACTTGTTTTTGGAACCAGTTAATAGAGATAACATTGTGGCCTAGAGCAGTTCCCGAGATCACCATAGGCAGGAAGGAAGCTGCAAAGCTGATTCCAACCAAGACTGAGAGAAAGATTGCTCATCTCCAGCGGGTAGAGTGGTTGGTCTGTTAGGTGGGAGAAAAGGATCACCAATATAAATGGACTGGGCATAGAACTGTTGATACAGGTGTGTATGGTATAATTACAAAGAAATGAGGCTCCAGGTGGGCTAGAGAAGGCAGCAATGGAAGTGCCAGTCGTATTGATAACAAAGGGAATGGTGTGTGGCACAAGCTCGTTGGGTTATTCTGTTAAGTTGGTAACCCAACATGTTGCATCTTGACCTCCAGAATGTAGAGGAAGATGACTGACAATTTTCTGAGGATCGGGGTACAGGAGTTTGTAGATGCAGAATCATTAGTGAGTAGAGTAGCTATGATGGGAGTTTCCCAAAGGGGAGTGCATATAAAGCATTGTTGTTGGTAAAGGGCAGAGAGTAAAGTAGAATTGGGTAGTTGATAAAGTAGGGTGAGGGACAGACGGATGAGTTGTAACCATGTTAAGGGAAGTCCCAAAATTGGTGATAGCTAAAGGCTACAAGATTTCTTTTTTAGACATGAAAATGTTCTAAATTTGAATGTGGTGATGATTGTATATGATTATGAATATGCTAAAATATAATGAATCACACACTGTATGCGGGGAAATTAGGCACACAAGGCAATTCAAAGATGGAAGTAAGGTAGGTGGTACCCAGAGTTGTTTACCACCAAAGCTGATTGGCTGTGCAACGTCAAGGGAGGTGACGACAACTGATGATGAGTGTACAGACATATGGTTGGTCCTGTAAAAAATCGCCCCGTAAAATGACCTTTTAAGTAATTGGTTGGTCCTTATGCCCTGCCCCAGTAATCCTGCAGTCTTGTGCTTTAAAAGACTTTGCTACGCATGCAATAAATGAGTTCTTGCTTGCTTGACTTGACTCCCTGCTGCGTCTGTCTCCAGGATCAGGAGGCTGGGGAACGGGCAAGCGGCGCGCTTACCTTTCTTCGGACCCAGTCCATCCTCGTTCGGGTGGACTAAGGCCCTGTACTGTAAATATGTAAGTTGTTGGATATATGTATTAACTCTCAATAGAGATGTTAAACATTAGTGGAAAATATGATATGCAGAATTTTAATTAATATAAAGAGAACAGATTTCATAGGTACAATTATAAGAAGATAACCATATTTTTTTATTTGACAGATAGACAGTGAGAGAGAGAGACAGAGAAAAAGGTCTTCCCTCCATTGATTCATTCCCCAAATGGCCGCTATGGCAGGAGCTACACCAATCTGAAGCCAGGAGCCAGGTGCTTCTTCCTGGTCTCCCATGCAGGTGCAGGGGCCCAAGCACTTGGGCCATCCTCCACTGCCTTCCCAGGCCACAGCAGAGAGGTGGACTGAAAGAGGAGCAACCAGGACTAGAACCCGGTGTCTCTATGGGATGCCAGCACCACAGGCAGAGGATTAACCAAGTGACCCACGGTGCTGGCCCCGATAACCATATTTCTAAAAGCACATGGGAGACTTTTTTACAAGTTTTTAATTCTCATTACTGCAGCCAAGGATTTTCCTCCATCCCTCTTTTCCTCCCTTTTTTCCTACTTTCCTTCCTTCTTTCCTGATTTTTTTTTTTACCAACTACTAAAGAACTATGTTCTTTAAATATATTTTTCATAATATAAATTTTTTTGACAGGCAGAGTTAGACAGTGAGAGAGAGAGAGACAGAGAGAAAGGTCTTCCTTTTCTGTTGGTTCACCCCCCAAATGGCCGCCATGGCCAGTGCGCTGCGCTGATCCGAAGGCAGGAGCCCAGTGCTTCCTCCTGGTCTCCCATGCGGATGCAGGGACCCAAGCACTTGAGCCATCCTCCATTGCCTTCACTGGCCACAGCAGAGAGCTGGACTGGAAGAGGAGCAACCAGGACAGAATCTGTGCCCCAACCAGGTCTAGAAGCCGGGGTGCCAGTGCCACAACACAGTGACAGTCTGGATGAATTTTTGAACTCCATGTTTCTAGAATTTATAATCTGGTATTTCTATTTTTAACTCTGACAAACTTCTGTACGCTCTTGATAATGGCTGTATTGATTGATATTCCCACCAATAATATGCAAGTTTTCCCTTTATCCACATCCTCACAAACATTGTATACAGTTTTTTGTTTGTTTTTGAGAGAGAGAAGGAGAGAGGTAGAGAAACAAACAGATAATTCTTTCCCCAAATGTCCACAGAGCCTGAGCTGAGCCAAAGCTGGGACCTGGGAACTCAGTATAGGTTTCACACATGGGTGGCAGGAACCCAACTTCTGGAGAGCTATTATTTTTTCTTCCAGGATTTTCATTAACAATGAAGCTGGAGTCAGAAACCAGAGGTGGCAACAAACCTAGATACTGTGACATGATCCCGTATCAGATCTGAACTGGCACCTTAACCACGAAGCCAAGGGATTGCCGCTTTTTTTTTTTTTTTTTTTTTTTTTTTGACAGGTAGAGTTAGACAGTGAGAGAGAGAAAAGGTCTTCCCTCTTCTGTTGGTTCACACCCCAAGTGGCCGCCATGGCCGGCATGCTGCAGCCAGTGCACTGTGCCGATCTGAAGCCAGGAGCCAGGTGTTTCCTCCTGGTCTCCCATGCGGGTGCAGGGCCCAAGCACTGGCCATCCTCCACTGCCTTCCCGGGCCACAGCAGAGAGCTGGACTGGAAGAGAAGCAACCGGGACAAAATCCGGTGCCCCGACCAGGACTACAACCCGGGGTGCCAGCACCGCAGGCGGAGGATTAGACTAGTGAGCCGAGGCGCTGCTTGGGATTGCCGCTCTTTTGTCTTTGATACAACCCATTCTAACCAGTGTCAATTGATATCTCCTCGTGATTTTAATTTACATTTCACTGATAATTAGGGATACTGAGCATTTGTTTCTTAAAAAAAGATTTGCTTATTTATTTATTTGAAAGGCAGATATACAGAGGAAGATAGAGGGAGGGAGAGAGACAAAGAGAAAGAGAGAGAGAGAGTCTGAAGCTTCCATCCTCTGGTTCACTCCCCAATAGCCACAACAGCCAGGGTTGGTGGGCCAGGCCAAAGCCAGGAGCCAGGAGCTTCTTCCAGGTCTCCCACACAGTGCAGGGGCCCAAGAACTTGGGCCATCTTCTGCTGCTTTCCCAGACACTTCAGCAGGGAACTGGATGGGAAATGCAGCAGCTGGGACTTGAACCAGCACCCATATGAGATCTAGCACTGCAGAAAGCTTAACCTTCTACTGCACACTGCCCGTCCCACTGAACATTCTTTCAAACCTATTGGCCACAGCAGTCTTCTTTTGAGAAACATCTATTCTTAACCTTAGCCAGCTTTTGAATTGGGCTATTTATTTTATGTTATTGTTTGTAAACTTTATAGATGTTAAACACATCCTTAAAGGCATGCAGTTTGCAAATACTTTCATTTTTGTATCATTTGTAAATATTTTCTCTTTTCTAAAGATTTTCTCTTTGTTGATTATTTCCTTTTATTTGCAGAAGTTTTTAGTTAGATGCAACGTGCAATCCTACTTATTCAGGTATGTATTCAAAGGAAATACAATCAGTAAGTAAAATAAATGTCTGTACTCTGCTGTTTATTGCAGCAATATTTGCAATATCCAAGATACACAGCTGACCTCAGGGTCCATCAATGGATAAATGAATAAAAAAGTGATATACGCACACACACACACTATGAAATACCATTTCATTGTCATATGAGGAAGGGAATCCCTTCGTCTGCAACAAAGTAAATGAATTGAGAGGGTATAATGTTAAGTGAAATAAGCCAGGCATAGAAAGACAAATATCAGCTGATTTTATTTATATGTTGAGTCTGAAAAAGCTGATTTCCTAAAGCTAGAGAATAGAATGGTGATTATTAAGGGCTGGAGATGGGGTGGGGAGATGATAATGAGAAGATATGAGAGGTCTATTGTAGAATGTGATGACAATAGTGAGTGTATTCTTGAAAAATGCTTACTGAATGGATGTAAAGTGTTGTTACCATAAAAATGATAATGTACATAGTAATTGGCTAGATGTAATCATCCTACTGTAGACATCACACATGTATTTAAAATATACATTTCACAGAGTCATACTATATATTATAAATACATCAACTTTACCTGCCAAAAATAAATATGAGTAAATAAGCTAATAAATGTACTCTGGAAATAAAGAGGAAAATAATTGCATGAAGTTCCAGGATGTTAATTATAATAATCTTATACTGGAAAATTTTTTATGTATTCTTGGTTTAGTTACTAAAGAAAGATGGTATAACTTTTAAGAAAATAAGTCTGCTACCCTGTCTCTTGGCTGGAGCAATCCTAAGCCCTTAATTAGCAGAGTAGACAAGGTAACCTAACTCTAAAGTGGGGCCTGGGCTGTCAAATCAAAGAAAAGCTTCCCATTCTTCCATCATTCTGATGTCCTTAGCTCATCCTGTGCAGATTATGGCGTCTTTTAGCTCTGTATTCTATAATTATACCTTGATAAAGTGAAAATGAGTCATACAGTGAGCATGAAAGTATATCTGAAAGCTGTCAGTACTCTGTGTATTTCATATTTTATGATATCACTCCTTGACAGGGTAAAATAAGGGAAATAGGTGCATTTATGGTGAAGTTATTAAAGGAATTGTAGTTGTGTTTAATATGATGTAGGCAGGAGCTTTCACTTCAGTGGAGAGGTGGATAGTGAATATGGGAGTTGAAAAAATAGTTTAGTTTCTCTAGAATCTCTCTTTCCCCAAAACCATATCATTTAATAAAGTAAATTATAGGCATTTGCTTCATTTCTAGTTCCTCCTGTCCTGACATGAGACTAAGAAGCAAAGGCTGCATTAGAGTTGCTTTCTTGCGGCATGAGACATAACGTTTCCCCCACATCTTAGTGTGTTTGATCATATGATATAAATATGCCTTTCTTTCAGTAATTTTTATCTGATAATATCAAAGGACTTTACAAATATCAGATCCTTAAAGGCTAAAGTGATCAGATAGAATGAGAAATTCTAAATCTTGGAATTTAGTTACAACTATGAAATGTAAATAGGATCAAGAAAAGGTTTCTTAATCTTGTAACCTGTCTCTTTACTTCCATACAAAATTGAAATACTGTAATTTAGAAGCTTAGTAGTACAAGAATATAATTATTCCCCAACCTAACTATTCATAAACTGAAACAATGCGAGATGGGAGAGAAGTTGATAATCCAAAATTCTGTGTAATTATTTCATATTCATTGCTCAATAATTTTTGAATTGCTAATTTAACTAACAAACTGGATATAGTTGGATTCCACACCTTTTTATATTTCTTTCCTTTTCTTTATCATGTATCTTCTACATGTAAAGAAACATGTAAAACACAGAGAACATGGCACATTTGAGGGATGAGAGGATGGGAGCTTCCCATTTCATATTGCATTGGTTTTTTATTTGTGAGGTCTATCAGCTATTTACTAACAGAAAAAGCCTACAGACATTTTTTTACTGGACATACCTACAGTAGAGCCATGGTGGCCCTTGGGCTTGCCTTAAATGCAAAGGCCCCAGCAGTGACACTGCCCTCAGTGATTCTGAATCTACTTCAGTTGCACCAAATGTGCACAGAGCTTGTTTTCCAGACAATTTGTCACAACTTGTATTCTCCATCCTTTCCATCCTTGCCTGCTCAAGAGTCCAGTTTGGGATGTTGCACCAGCTTGGATTCTGCAGAATGGTGGTCACACGTTCTGCCTCATTCTCTGGGAGTGCTTCTGCACTCTTGGAGAGGTCAGTGTCTGCCCTTCTCAACACCACATGGTTGTATCTTTGCTCCATACCGTTAATGGCAGTGATGGTAAAAGCTCTTTTGCTCTGCCTGTCGATATTGATGTTGAGTACTTGCAAAATGTGCTGGAACTTCTCAGAGATCTCACTGGAGATAAATGGTGGCAAAAGTGGCCCCTGTAGACCTCCAGTGGAAGAGAAGCTTTCTGTTTTAAAGATATTATTTTATTCTCACAATAATCCTGTGAGCTGATTTTATTAGCCATGTTTTACCTTATAGGAAACCTAGGCCAAAATGAAACTGATGGTTTTTAGCAAGACAAAATTTTTGCATCATAAACTGTGTTGTTTCAAAGTATATTTTTATGTGTCATTTGATTTTTCTGTGTCGTGATTGCCTCTGGGTAAAGGGCTATATTATTGGCCAAATAATAGGAGGGAGATGTTTCATAAAACTAATAGAGTTTGTATGTAAATGATATGAGAACCAAGCTAAAACTAACATGTTATTAAAGAATTTCTAGGCCAGATGTCTTGCTAATCTGCTAATAGGTATAATGTTATCGACTTTTTCCCCCATATGCAGGATTTTTAATGAATTTTGAGCTATGGGTCACATCAACAGCACAAAATTATTCCAATGTATATAATAATAAGATTTAAAGTTTTATAATGTTAAAAATTCTAGAAAATGTTGGGCAAGACCTCAGAAATAGTGAATTGAGGGCAAAATGGCAAAAGAGTTGGGTTTCAGTTTCAAGCTAACAACTTGGTGTCTTTGTAATCTTACTCTCTTTATCCCCTTCCTCTTAGTTTCACCAAACGTTCCCTAGTACCTCATCATAATATGGACATCATACAATCTTTCACCCACCTAACCATCTACAAATCATGTCAGTTTTTAACACTGCTACCATAGAGATCCTATTTTCTCATTAATATGTCTTTTCTGTTTCAAACAAAGATCAACTGTTTGAAGTCCAAAATCAATCTGGACATCTCTATATGTGTTTTGTTGCTTCCTCTGCCCAAGCAACACATCCTATCCCTCCTTTGCCTTTCATCTATTCAAAGTTCAGTTCAGGTTTCATCTCTTCCTAGGAAGTCTTTCCTGGAAATCTTGTCTCCCCAGGCCCCGCTGACAGGTGGTGTTGGTTGTGCCTCTGATGTGGTCCCAGAGATGCTTATTCATTAAATCTCAATGTAAGAATCTGATTAAAAAAAAAAAAGAACCACAGAGTTATCATCACCATACTTCAAATGTTGAATCCTTAAGTGACTAGCAGCGCTCCCTTGGTTAAGTTGTTTAAACTTTCTGAACTTGATTTTTCTTTTCATTTTTAAGTTTAGAACAACCATCTAACTCAGGTTAGTTACAAATATGAATGGCATTGTTTGAAAAGCACAAAATAAGCATTTGTGTGAACATCATTCAATTGCCATCCCCAACCACACCCCAGATCCATTGTCTGTTTTACTCCATTGTGTTCTGGATCACATGAGTCTGACTTGTAAGGACTCCTTGTAATGGGCTCCTTGCTCCTCTGGCTGCAGTTTTCCTTCATCTTTATAGATGAAGGTGCACAACTGGAAGAGCAGATGACATAAGGAAAGTGAAGCTAAGAGTCTGAATATTTAGTCCCCAACTCCATCTCTACTGTGGAGCCAGGGCTTGCCTGCATCCATCTCCAAAGCTATGTTTTCTGCCAGCTGGCTCAGTCAATTAAGTGACCTTCTCTGAGCTCCAGTAATTGTTCTTTGCCCTTGCCCTTCATGTCCAGGGCACAACATTATCCCTTGTTTACTTCCTTAAACCCTATTCCCAGATTGTAAAGAGTTTCTTTGTTAATTCTTCTTCAAAAAAGCAGCTTGAATGTGTCAGCTGTTTCCTGCTAGGGCCCTGACTGATACCACATTCAATATCATGAACAATGTGCACTTAATAAACTGTCCTGAAATTGTCTCTTGATTTGTCTTACTCCCTTGCCAGACTATGAGCTACTCCAGAGCAGGGACCCTGGCTCATTTGTCACTGTTACTATCTGTTGTCACACACATTGCTTGGCAAAATATAAGCACTAAATAAATGTTTGTTTGATTAAATGAAAGAAAAAATGATGAATATTATGCTGACTCCTTAGAAGTAAGCACTGTCTTCTATTTTTTTCTGAATTCTGAGTACAGTACAGCACACTGGATAATACTAATAATTTTTTTCTGTAATTAATGTGAAGCTGCCCAGACATAAGAGCATAAGATGATTAAAAAAGAATATTCTAGGTCAAATTAAGCATGGGAATAATCAACAGTTCATCAAGTTAAGTGTCATTTAAACAGCTTAGGAGGATAAATAAGGCATAGTGAACTCCAGGGAGGGTGTACAAATTTATATATGGTGAATTTGTTTATAAACTCTTATTTAATTTGCATATGCATATACAACAAGTAAAAGGAGACAATTAAATTTGGAAGAAAAAATTCTTTATTTAGGTAAACTTTTTTTTTTTTTCAAATACTATATTGTCTAGAATACTATTCTGGTGCACCCAGTAGGAGGCATACTTCTGGAAACATGATCAATGAATTTTTTTTATTTTCATCTTAGGAGATATGCCTATTATGCAAATTTTGTGGAACAGATCTAACATTGGGCATTAGAGTCTACCCTATGCATCACACAGATCATGAGTATCTAGGAACAAGAGGAACTGTTACAGAAAAGATAATTAGTTCAAGATGTGAACCAGTGTGGATTGGTGGTGGCTTAGAGTTTGGAAGAAACAGCTTAAACTTTCAAAAACGGAAATGAAATTTGTGAAAATACTTTGTTTTCTTAAGCCAGGAAGAAGCAATATCATTTTGAACAAACTGAACAAAGTAGAACAAGCAGGCATTGCACTTCCGATTCACAGCTGTGAAAGATTAAAATTAGAGTGATTAGGCTCTTTGCCCAAAGTCACACAAATTCATGACAACACCAGAGTTAATTAGAACTAATTTGTGACCCACTGTTTCCACTTTTCCAGGATGACTGAACTAATCTAGAGGGGTCAGCTGGTTACTTAACTACATTTTGGCACATTTTCTAAATCCTTTCTTTGTTAGAGTTTTATGTCTTTTTTTTCCAATATAATGAATTTATTTATTATTTATTTTGTTTTTTATACTTTTACTGGACACTTTTTGATAATAAGAAATTATGCTTATTGATAAAACACTTATGAATTGCTCATAGGCAAATTCACTATAGCCTACATTGATTTTAAAAACCACATCCAAACTTTTATGCTTATAACTAATTCTCAAATCATTAGTGGCACAGCCTTCAGGGAACATGGAGTTATTAAATGAGGTTCTAAATATCCGCATGTCAGCAATGTTATGTATAGACATAGCAATTTTTATGACTTGAGCATATCTACTTAATATTTAACAAATACATTTACACAGTACTGAAAAAAATACATATTTTGTCCATGTAAGGGATAAAAATGGTCTGTTCCACATACACTGCAAGATATATGGTGACATCCTTATCACAAAGGAGTTTTTAACAAGAGCAAAGTATAGCAAATCTATTTACTAACATCAGTTTTTCATGATATCAGAGCTTTCAGAAAGAAAAACAGAATGACCCAAAGCAAACTTCATTTTTGCTTAGGTTTGATGAGCCAAACTGCAGTTATATAAAACTAATTTGCATAAAAAGGAGTATGACCTCATGACGGTAAAGTGGGAGAAGGTGGAGACTTCAGAAGACCTGTTTCTTCAGACTCTTCTTGGACTCTTCTCATGGGGAATAACACCTGTTCAAGACACCTGTTCCAGGAGGGCCTCCAGGGGAGAAAGGAGGGAGTAAGAGAGTGACCATCTTGGCCGGCGCTGTGGCTCAATAGGCTAATCCTCTGCCTGCAGCACCTGCACACCGGGTTCTAGTCCCAGTCGGGGCGCCGGATTCTGTCCCAGTTGCCCCTCTTCCAGGCCAGCTCTCTGCTGTGGCCTGGGAAGGCAGTGGGGGATGACCCAAGTACTTGGGCCCTGCACCCGCATGGGAGACCAGGATAAGCACCTGGCTCCTGGCTTCGGATCAGCACGATGCGCTGGCCACAGCGCTTCAGCCGCAGCGGCCATTGGAGGGTGAACCAATGGCAAAGGGAGACCTTTCTTTCTGTCTCTCTCACTGTCCACTCTGCCTGTCAAAAAAAAAAAAAAAAAAGAGAGAGAGAGAGAGTGACCATCTTGATTTTATGCCTTACTTTAGGGCAGAGTAATTTACATGCCCAAGGCACAGAAAGGTCAGAGAGATCCTTCTTCCTCTGTGGGCCTCTCAATCCCCTTCAGTTTAAAAGATAATTAAAAGACAGAATTAAAAAGGAAGGAAAGTCCAACATGGGAAGCAGTCCACATAGCAGACTCCTACAATGACACTCGCTGTAACTAACACTCTGACCTCAGAATCAACCCTTAAGTCTTCCTTGTCTGGCTGAAAGGCCTGTGAGAGCATTTAAGGCATGGAAAGCCAAGACTCTATGCCAAAAACTATCCTACACGAAGGATCTCTGTGAGACCTCAGTGGAAAGAAAGAGCCATCAAAGAAGGATACACTTTTCTCTGAAGGGAGGAGAGAACATCCACTTTGCTTATGGCCGTGTCCAAATACTGATGGAGTCTATTGTCACAAAAGGCTTCCATAGCCTTGGACGACCATGGCAAGATCCTCGGGTGATCACTGACATCATAAATAAGAAGCGTTAATTGTTAAAGGAACAGCAGAAGTCACTATGCACTTACTTCCCATGTAGGACCACCATCCTTAATGAGTTCTACTATGAGAATTGACTGAAAATCTTGTTCTCAAACTGCATTCCATATATTGTGTGTGTGGGTAGGTGCAAACTGTTGAAATCTGTGCTAAACATGGAGTTGGTCCTTTGTATATAAAATCAAACTAAAAATTAACCATAATGAACACGGTGATGGGAGAGGGAGAGGAAGGTGGGATGGGAGTCAGGATGGGAGGGCGGGTATGGGGGAAAGAACCACTATATTCCTAAAGTTGTACCTATGAAAAAAATTCATTCATTAAATGAAAACTTAAAAAAGAGCACACCTTGATACTTTGGGGTATCAGGTGCTGAGCCCCATTGTAAGGGAATTATTAAAATAACAATTTGTGCCATTATGTGTGTTCAATAAATACAGAAAGCTGTGTGCTTTCTCCTAGAGAATCTGTGCCATTTATTGACAGTGAAACAAGTTCCTTTTCACTTTCAAAGACCATACACTGCAAATTCTCAGGTTTGGTTTAATAGCTAGGTCTGCTGAGTCATCAAAGGTTCTGCCGTTTCTCAGCACCCATCTCATAATCCTACACTTAATTTTTCCAAGTAGCTCATTTTTTTCTATTATGTGTCCTAAATTATACTCTGTATGTGTAATGTAGATTTTTTATCAGTTATATTTTTTAAATAATTTCTAAAGATGATTTAATAGTAAGTATTTTTTACATTAAGTGATAGCAGAACTAGCAATGCATGTTGTAGTATTGTGCACAATCAAGAAATTGACTCTTGGAAGATTAATACCCTCTGCCTTTAAGATAATTTATAGATAGTTCAACTGAAGCAAAGAAAAAATGAGTCATTCTCATTTGAGTGACCAGTTTTCTTAATATGTCAACAGTCTATCAAAACCAGTTTTGACAGGCGCTTTAGTGCATGATTGAGATAATGTATCACAACAGATCACCTTAAAATGGGAGCAAATGTTGGCCAAGACTCATCTGTATTCTAGAATTCTACCAAAAACAAAACCAAGTACACATAGTGGACCTTCAGACCAGTTATGAGAATACAGAAGATGAAAAGTATGAAATCATAAAATAGAAACAGGACTAGTACAATAAAATGTAACCAAAAAGACAAACTAGCATTAGTGTGGAAGATACAATAAAATGGAGCATCCCTAATGCTTGGAATTATACAGAAAGATATGGATTCTGCGATTTACTAGTAACTTGATCTTACACATATACTTCAGTGTACTTAAATAAAGAAGGATATTATATGTTTATTTTGAGGATTGGATTAGGAAGAAATATGTAAAATGCCTAGTCTAAGATAGACATACAACAAATAATGTTTCATGAAGATGATTCTTGAATAAATCCTAGGTGCATACTGATCCCCTCCCACTGCTGACTCGGCCTCTATCAGGGCACTGATGTAACATCCTCTTCTAAGGGCCCCTTCTTGCAGTGGGCCTTCTTGCCTTGACCACTCAAGCCTGAATTTGTTATTGAGCTCAGCCCTCTGGATTTATTGTCTGACACTAAGAATGAGAGACAAGTTCATTCATACTTGTCTTCCCTCTCTAACTCTGCCCTTTTCTTTATCCAGTGTGATGCTATGTGATTTTTTTTTTTTTTTTGACAGGCAGAGTGGACAGTGAGAGAGAGAGAGAGACAGATCTTCCTTTGCCCTTGGTTCACCCTCCAATGGCCGCCACGGCCGGCATGCTGCAGCCAGCGCACCGCGCTGATCCCAAGGCAGGAGCCAGGTGCTTCTCCTGGTCTCCCATGGGGTGCAGGGCCCAAGCACTTGGGCCATCCTCCACTGCACTCCCTGGCCATAGCAGAGAGCTGGCCTGGAAGAGGGGCAACCGGGACAGAATCCGGCGCCGCAACTGGGACTAGAACCCGGTGTGCGACGCCACAAGGTGGAGGATTAGCCTTGTTGAGCCACGCGCTGGCCTGCTATGTGATCTTAAAAGTCCATTCAGTAATCTAAAATGTTAATATGTGCTAAGTAAGTATAGTGTATTAATAGGTGCTCATTTTATTTTTCTATCTTTTCTACAGATTCGAAATATTTCAGAACACTAGAAATACATTTCTTAAAAATAAACAAAGAAATTGTTCTCTCTATTCATTCTTCTATCCACTCTATATCTAATAAAGATATACTTTAAAAATTCACATACATTGTACCAGACACACTGTGTAAAACCAAATTCTCTCAAAGGATTCATGATATGGAAGGAGTTAAGACATTTTAATTGATTATCCTTAAGATTCAATCATTCAATGACAGATGTCTACTTAATATACAATATCAGAACAGCGGGAAGTCCTTTGACTCACCTTTGGAGGAGTTTTTCTTCAAGTTATAACTCACGTTTTCTCAAAGCTATGGCACATTAGCTGAATCTTACAGTGTGAATAGAAAATATGTAAGAGAATAATGGTGGAAAGCATTCTTAGCAGGAAAAAGCACACACTAATCTCTAAATCCTAACAAAGTATGACATCTTGGTATAATTGCCAAAGTTCAATATCTTAGGGAACAAAGTATTGATTGGATAAAAAGGGCAATGGGTTATCTGTCTATACAAGGGGCCACTTTATAATAATGTATCTAATTATACCTAATAAAACAGTTATTTCCTAGTCCCTTATACGGAAATACACCTAGAAGTAATGACATATAAAGTGATAAATATCACTAGCACCCAATTTGTGTCCTTTAATAAATATAGCAAGATACATTGAGTATTTAACATATGCCAGACCTCGTATTGAGTGTTTAAGATGTATTATATCACTTAAAACTCAGAAGATGGCTAGGTAATGGGGCTGTATATGCTGAGGTTGTGATAAATGATGTTATTCAATAAATCATGACTATATGCTCATTCTCTTCCCCATTTCCTTCTGATGTGTACTAAGAACTAATAACTACCAGACCTTGGATATGAATTCGAAGGGTCTTAATTCAAAACATAAAATCCAGGTGAATTGGCTTGCTGAACTTTGTATTCACCAGGTATTTTATAAAGGATCTCAATATTTATTGAATAAATTAAAGTCTAAACTTCAAATATAGAAGGTATATGCCTACATATTTTCTTTCAACTCTAAATATTCACACACATAAGCATACTTACAATAATCATTGTCCAACATCAAAATCTATACAGGGGCTGGCACTGTGGCACAATAGGTTAATCCTCCACCTGCAGTGCAGGCATCCCATATGGGCACCGGATTCTAGTCCCCGATGCTCGTCTTCAGAGCCAGCTCTATGCTATTGCCTGGGAAAGCAGTAGAGGATGGCCAAGTACTTGGGCTCCTGCACTGACATAGAAGACCCAGAAGGAGCTCCTGGCTCCTGGCTTAGGATCACCTCAGCTCCGGCAGTTGCGGACATTTGTGGAGTGAACCAGCAGATGAAAGATCTTTCTCTGTCTCTCCCTCTCACTGTCTATAACTCTACCTCTCAAATAAATAAATAAAATCTTTAAAAAAATCTTACAGAATGTATCTCATTCTGTTAATGAGGAAAAGTTACTCATTACAAAAGAATCACAGCTAATAAACACAAACATAATAATAGAATAAGAAAAATATTCTTGAAACATTTAATGAAATAATGTAACAAGCAATTATCAGTGAATAATAAAACAATATAAAACTTTGTTAGAAAATTATAAAATCAACAACATGATATGGCATTACCTCAAGTCACTGATAAAACTAAGAACAAGCAGTGAGAAAATAAGACAGTATTACCCTTTGATGTCTTGGAATAAATACTTGCATGACAGAATCATTAAATAATTCTTAACAAATTAAACTTCAATCTAGTCAAACTCCTAAATCTAATTACCTAACTATATAAAATATATGAAATTATTATTGAAAATACATGACATGATACAAAAATAAAAGTTAAAGAATATGTTAGTCACAGGAACAAAATCATTCAACGCTGAAATGTGAGTAATCATACAGGACAAAACTCGGTCTCCTAAATAAATTGCACGTTTTAAAAAATGAAGGGAAACATATAGGTTAAAAAGAACTGATAAAATATATCAACTAAATGATGTGTATAGATTTCGGATCTTGAAAAGAAAATATTTTTGGCTTACAGAGACTTGAAAATAGAATCAGATGATGTTAAGGAATTCTCTTTTTTTGTTTGAGATGTTTCAGTTGTGTGATGTTTTCACTTGGATGTTTTTTGCAGTTAACAAAATATACCTAAATATTAAAGGTACATTATGCTGATAGTTGTTTTTAAAATACTCCAGAATTTTTAACTCAATAGGAACAGAAGAAACAATGCCTACAGGAAAAGGCCAGTTGTTGAAACTTGGTGATCAGTTCACAGTGGTTCATTGTATTTTTCTTTTATGATTTGAGCATATTTAAATATTCACATAACATTTATTTTTAATTGGCATCAATTGCCAATAAGCTGGTTATCTTATTTGTACTCATTAAATGGTAGCTCTATTACATCTGAAAAAGAGATAAAAACCAAAGCTGGAGAAATGGGTTCAAATTACCATGAAACAAAGAACAAACAGAAATGATCATGGAGGAAAAAGAGAAAGAGAAGTCAAGCCAATACCAGTGAGTAGGTGAATGATCTATACAAAACTGTGAGATATAGATGGCCAATGTCCATGTCTAATCCATATTCAAGAACCTATTTGCTCAAACCTAACATATCTAAAAATTGAACTAATATTCAATTTACCCAAGCATGTTGCCCTCATCTGTTCCTTATTTTAGTTAATGTACAAGCCAGAAACCTGAGGCAATCTCAAATCTCTTTTCCCTTTATTTCTTACTCTTCTTGAGTTCGCCAACCATGTGTCTCTCAGATCCATTCACTTATACTCCTCTCAGGGATCATCAGTTTGATTCTAGCAACATCGTTTCTTTCCTGGTCTACTCCAAGAATTTCCTAACAGTTATATCTACATTTACTCTATGTCCCACATCTATTCTTATCTCAACAGCTTGACTGAAATGTAATTCAAAATGATTGCATCAAAACACTACTTGAGATCTGTGCTCTGGTTCATATATACACCACCTTATTTATAGCATTGCTGTTAGGGAACATGGAACCACCTCACCCTCCTGAGGACTCTTGAGCATGCCACACTGCTTCCACTGAAAAGCTGTGTGTATGTGATCCCTTCTGCCTAGAGAGCTTGCACATCTTTTATCCTCCAAGCAGATTTCTTTTTTTTTAAGATTTATTTATTTATTTGAAAGTCTGAGAGAGAGAGAGAAGGAGAGGCAGAGAGAAAGAAGAGGGGGGAGGTCTTCCATCCGCTGGTTCACTACCCAATTGGTCACAAGAGCCAGAGCTGCGCCAATCCAAAGCCAGGAGCCAGGAGCTTCTTCAAGGTCCCCTGCGTGGGTGCAGGGGCCCAAGGAATTGGGCCATCTTTCACTACTTTCCCAGGCCACAGCAGAGAGCTGGATCAGAAGTGGAGCAGCCAGGACTTGAACCAGCACCCTTGTGGGATGCTGGCACGGCAGGCAGTGGCTTTACCCACTACACCATAGCCAAGCATATTTCTAATCCTTCCAATGCCTCCAGAATGTCACTTTCCCCAAAACCTTCTTTGACTATGGCTCATGAGACTAGGTGGACCCTTCTGCCATCTTCCCTGACAGCTTTCTTTAATTTTCTTTTAGAGCAACTTAAAAGGTAATTCACTCTAGAAAATAAGATTCTTTAAAATAGACATAGTTACAAATCTTGGTTAAGATTGCTAACACCAAAATATTACTTTAATAGGCTGTATCCTCTGTAATGGCAGAGAGTTCTTTGTTATGCTTGCCATCGCCTCTCCGTATCTCAGCCAATGCCTGATAGTTGATGCACAGTAAATACTCTGTAATTCTACTCAGTAAAGCATTGAATTGACTTCATGTTAGGTCATGTACTAATCTCTCAGGATAGAATATGATACTTTCAAATCCTGCAGCGTGGAGACACCTAAAGAATGTACAACTAGAGTCAGGGCATAACCAGTAATGGGGTTTGATAGGAACGTGGTACTGGTAATAAGACTATCATACGTATGGGATAGAGAAATTAGTGGTCTACACTGAGGAGGGATAAAGATCTGTTAACTTAAGTAAATCAATTCTGTGAAGGAAATTAAGAAAAAAAGAATATTTCAGTGATTTCTCTAAGCAGGCTCTGAAGATTATGAAAAATAGACCGGAAAGTGGGTTCAGAAGCCTTCAGTAAGCGCGGTAGAGTCTTTAAAAATTATTTCACTGGGAAGCTTGATGGGGGGTAATGCAAAGCAAAATTCTTAATTAAATTGAACATGAGAAGTTGAATTCTGTCTATAAGTAAATGGAAAAGAATTACAAAAAGCCACATGTGGTTACAAGAAGCACAGAACCAAGACTCCCCAGAGACAAGAAGCCCTGTGTTAATCTCTTTGTGGCTCAGAAAGGAGAGAGAAAAAAGATTAAGTCTCTTAGGGGAGATCATGTGATGGCTTCCTGATCCCAGCCAGAGGCAGCATTTCCATGGAAACTTCTTTTCCTTCTCACCCACACACTGCTCCTTCCACCTGCAAAGGCTGCCTTGAGTCTCAAAGAGAGTTGTATAAAGAACCTTGACATTTTTTCTAAATAAGGAGAAATATTCAGCAAAATGAGAAGAAAGTAGAGCAAGCTGTCATTCCAGAAACCGTAGAAGAGGGACCACTTTCCCTGCCCCTGTCAGTTACGGGGTACAGACACTAATGAGTTCCCAAACTTTTACTTTCTTTCCCTCTGTCTTTAAGTCCAGGGGACCATGCAGCTTTAAGCTTTGAACAGGATGAATAAGAAAGACTCAGAGGTGCAACTTTGATTTGAATTCTCTGTTCGTCACCTTCACTTTATATAAGTTTCCATCTTAGTTCAAATGATTTAGCAAAGATTCAAGCCCCTCAGTGGATGAGTCTCAGTGTTAATTTCCTGTAATGTAGGGGGATCATCTGAATCTAATGCCCTGACTCAGGAGATGCCATTGCCATCTGCCTCAAGTGTTGTCTCCAATCTCCATTGTGTGCCAAACCCTTAAGGTTTTATTCAATGGGCACTGTTTTATAATGACATTTGCAAAATTTTATCCAAAACAATGCAATCCTTTCTAATATCCTCAGGTCACTCTGCCTTCCATTAAAAGTTTTATATATAGCCTATTCATTTGAAAGCAAACGGAAATAGCTAAAATCATATTTTTATTCATACATATTAATTTCCCTTGTTCATTTATTCACACAGACAGAACTTGAACAATTGAGATTAAGAATTTTTCTTTGACACATATATCTCTCCTTATTCATTCACACATGAAATGAAGAATCTCTTTGAAAGAATCACATGGCAAATAAATTTCAATAACAGTCTTATCTCCTAAATATAAGGGTGAAACAATGTGATGGTAGCAGAGAGAGAGAGAGACACAAATTTCTTTGGACTATTAAGATGAGAAATCCCCACCATGAAACAGACCATCAAGCTATCAGACTGATCTATTCTTAGGTTTAGTCAGAAAATGTATCTAGATAATCAGGGGAAAATATTAGCCAGATATTTTCCTTTGAATGTGCTGTAAAAATAAATCAACTGAAATGTAATCAGTCATAAGAAATAATTTCTGGGCTGTGATGAAAATTCCTCTCTGCAAAGGGGGTTCTAAAAATATTGTAGCCTATTTATGGTCTCTGAGAAACAGGCACCCTGCACCCAAAATCTCCAACATTTCTGACCTTAGTAAGAAAAGTTCTATTTGTGACACTGCTTCTCATTTGCAAACTCAATTTATTATTAATTTCATAATCAATTAACTAGATTTTCTCAGGTCTGATATTATTAGTATTCAGCTCAATATTACAATACTAACCATCCAAATTAAATGATTAATGGTTGGTAGTGTTTCTCACTTAACGTGAGCCAATCCTGCTGTGGGATCCATGCCAACTCCAAAGAAAAGTTAGTCATGTGCTTTTCAGAAGATGAAAGGTTAAGATAAAGACAGAGAGTATTGGATGCTGGAGGTGGGAGTGGTGTTATATAGGACTTAGCCAAGACATGTGATAGTCATTGTAGCGGTAGCTGGAAAGAGAAGTCTGTGGCTCCAATTAATCCGCTCAAGCAGGTATTGTGTGAACCAGAGGGAACATGCGTCTGACTGTTTTGTACTGCCTGATGTGGAGTTTCTGGACTTCTGCTGGCCATTTTCCTCGAGCCTGTACCTCCTCCAAGAACCTGATGGAGAAGGAATGCTGCCCTCCATGGAATGGTGACGGGAGTCCCTGTGGCCAGCTCTCAGGCAGAGGCTCCTGTCAGGACATCCTTCTGTCTAACGCCCCCCTTGGGCCTCAATTCCCCTTCACAGGGGTGGATGAACGGGAGTCTTGGCCTTCTGTCTTTTACAATAGAACCTGCCAGTGCTCTGGCAACTTCATGGGATTCAACTGTGGAAACTGCAAGTTTGGCTTTCGGGGACCGAACTGCACAGAAAGGCGACTCTTGGTGAGGAAAAACATCTTCGATCTGAGTGTCTCAGAAAAGGACAAATTCCTTGCCTACCTCACTTTGGCAAAGCATACTACGAGCCCAGACTATGTCATCCCTGTAGGCACCTATGGCCAAATGAATAATGGGACAACTCCCATGTTTAGTGACATCAATATTTATGACCTCTTTGTCTGGATGCATTATTATGTTTCCAGAGACACACTGCTTGGGGGATCTGAAGTCTGGAGAGACATTGATTTTGCCCATGAAGCACCCGGTTTCCTGCCTTGGCACAGACTCTTCTTGTTGCTGTGGGAACAAGAAATCCAGAAGCTGACAGGGGATGAGAACTTCACTATCCCATACTGGGACTGGAGGGATGCAGAAAGCTGTGACGTTTGTACAGATGAGTATATGGGAGGTCGTCACCCAGAAAACCCTAACCTACTCAGCCCAGCATCCTTCTTCTCCTCTTGGCAGGTAAGATGTACTGGACAAAGACTGTGAGAGCAGAAAGAAATCTTAGCAATCACTTCTTAATACATGGCTTCTTAAACATCCCTCCTAACGTCCCCCATATGGCCAAGAAAAATCTTCTTGTTGATAGTTTTCAATGTATCTGGCTCTTTTCTTTTATAGCACACTTTGTAATTTAATTAAATAGATATTTGTATGAATATTTGTCTAATATCTGTCTCACCCTCTAGGCTTATATTTTCTAATGAAAAATAGTTCACGGTTCATCTCTTATTTCCCAATACCTAAGGATGCTGCCTGGTAAATGGCAATGGCTCAAAAAACATTTGTAAATGAATGAATGCAGAGGATTGAATGAACAAGTGATCTTGTCTACTGGTTCTGAATAACAAAATTATTATTGACAATACAATATATATAATGTGCAAATTAGAAATACAAATTTCTGGCCTAATGCCAGACTCATTCATCATAATCTTCAGAAAAAGGTCCTGGAAAGTCATAGCCTAGCAAATGTCTAAGGTGATTGTTACCGTCAGGGAAGTTTGGTGAGTACTGGTTAGAATAAATCTCTCTCTCTCTATCTTTAGATATATAAGGATATAGAGGCTCAAATAAGTAGATAATGAAAGAAAGCTAATATTCATTGAGTATTTAACATATTCACAGCCCTATAGCTAGTAGTTTCGTATATATATATATATTCATTTACTACTCTTATTAACCTTTCTCCATTTTAAAGGTATTAGGGAACTTGCTTAAAGTCATATAGCTGGGAAAAAGCAAAGATATTTGTTCTCAAATAGATTGGTTACATGACCACTCTATACTATTTGTAAGGACTTGACTGATGTGATTTTCTTCAATCAAAGAATCTGACCCATTCTGTATTACTGTTAGCCTGCAGAAGATATTTTCTTTTTTCCTATATTTTTGAGAATTTTAGATAGCAATGTAGGGGATTGCTATTGGGCAAATGTCTTTATTTTTTCTATTCTGAATTTCACATTCTGAATTTGGGACAAAAAGTAATCAGAAAAATATGAAATTAATAGTTTGCCATTGAAATACCATACTAGTAGAAGGAATGCTTTTCTTCCTGTTCACCAAAAATTTTTAATGGAATACTTTGGTTAGTAATGCTTTACAAAATTAAATTCAGTACTTGAAGGGGGTGGTAAGGATATAGCATTGACTCTCTAATATTCTGCAATTTTAAAATGTGGATGGCCTGCCACATGGACACTGCTGAAACTCATTAAAAAATGACCACTATTTTCTGGTGTTATTGCTACTTACCAAAAGTAATGATATGTTTGTGCAGAAAAGACTGGAAAAATATGCTTGAAAAAAATCTACTTTAATATGTCTCCAATCTCCTACTCTAATCTAGAAAATGTAAAATTATTTTCTGTTATTGCTTAAAATACTGCCAAGCTTGGATGTAGGATTTTTAGGTCAGTTGTAAAGCTTTCTGTAGCTATGTAGCTTTGCTTGACCTAGAAATGCTAGAGGATTATCTAAATTATCAAAAAGCAGTTATAATTTTACACTGAAGCTTAGCAAATAGATACAAATAAATATTTAATTAATTTCAGACTAGACAAGACCCAGAATTGTATTTATTTTTTTTCTAGTCATCTATTGATGATTATGTGTAATTTCCCTTTTTATCTTTTTATGATTATGGTCAGTTTTATTACTTTTTAAAGAAAATCTGTTGGATCTAGAGGATACACATTTAACAAATTGTTACAATTTCAAACTTGTTCTATGATTAAAGAACTGTGCAGGAACAAGTTTTTGTCTTAAATAAAATGAGAAAACAGAGTGAAGAAAGACCATTGGAGAAAATGAAGCAAATAACAGTTTAAATAAGTCAAGCCAAATGAAAGAACACGGGCTGTCCACCCACCTGTCATGTCAAGTGCTAAGGGATAAGCAGTGACAGAGGGGACAGTCACACACAAATCATATTGGTTGTTTCCCTTCCTTAACACAACCTCCCTGGTTACAAAGTCCTTCAAAGATGAAGACCAGTTGTTTATATCAATTGACTTAAGCAGTTCTGTTTTAAAATCACCTAGGGAGCCTGACAAATTTTGTTAAAAAATTGTGCATGGATACCAACCATATAACATGCCAGAAATTCAAATTTCGGTCATCTGTTGTGAAGTTCATGCATTTGTATTTTTAAAACCTCCTCCTGTGATTTTTAAATTATAGGCTGTTCTAAGAATCTGATTTAATTAATATGAAGATTGTTTTGGTATCTCTCTACTTTCACTTTACAAAAACATAGATTCTGTAATAAGCACACCATTAATTTGAATACTTTTCTCTGAATTGAACAGTCAAACTAAGAACTATACTGGATTGTGTGAAAACTGATCAAATAGCTTCCAGACTAAGTGAGTTTCCTTAATATTTTCCAAATTAGCTGGGCTGATTGCTTCTTTGATACTAAACCTCCAGTTTTTCATACAAAAGGAGATTTCAGAGATTTAAAAGCAGTCATTAACTCTGAACAGAGACCTTCAGTGGTGTCGAATATCATGCCCACATCTTATCATAGAATATATAAAAGCCTAAAATGATAGCATGATTTCTCCAGTCACGCATCTGAGAACCTCGTAGCCTCCTGGTTTTACTATTTAAGTTCACTATCTTATTCCCTATTTTTAAGGAGCTACTTAGTTTCTTGAAAGGGTTGAATAAACCACTATTTTGTCAATGCATGATTTGATATATGGTCCTTTGATTTGCTTAAAATTCACTTATTTTAGACAACATGAGCACATACAATGGTATTCTTCATTAATATCATAATGAAACATTCCATTAAATCTATACATATCCACATCCCTTAGTTAGAAAGGAATAACCCCCTCTGCTTAGTACAATCATTATCAAACTTTGCACAGAATTATGACATTGTGGCTGCAACTCTTCAGTACACATGATTTTCAAACCTGTCTATTTCTAGCAGATTGTAGGCCACTCCAACATAGAGATTAGGTCTAAATATTTTTGTCTCCCCTGATCCCAGGACCATGAAATATACATGTGATAAGCTTTAGAAATGCATATTGAATTGAACAAAATATAAAATAAGAAAGATATTGTCTCCAACACTATCATAGATAAAATTCCATAAGAAACTCCAATGCCAAGTACAAAATAATGTCAATAAGAAACCACTTACTCAAAGTCTTGGATAAGATATCTTATGTAGTTTCTTCAGAGTTTTCTCTGCTTTTCTACATGTATGTACATGTATACATGCAAAAAAAAGAGCACAGTAAAGAATATCAAGCAAGTAACAAGTTATAAGATGTCTGCATGATATTTAAGTGAGATTGGAAATATTTACTTGGCAAAGTTTTCTGTTAAATAAGGTAATATACAAAAGTAAAATAATGCTAATTTTCTTACAAAATTCATATTTACAATCCACATATTTTGCTTGTCAATTTCTTTGTTTAATGCCAAAAGCTTTTAAGGTTGAGCCGGATTTGTAATCAATTAAAATAATTCATTTTTTTTGGTCTTGGGATAGTTGAATAATATATTTAAGTTAAAAATGCCTATGTTTAACACAATTACATCCAATATTATGCAAAAATCAGATAAATGATGCAACAGAGATATCTGTCATGGTGAATCAAAACTAACAGTAGAAACATTTCCTAGATGATAGACAAGAGTGGACTGTGGCCAGGCAATTCACTTATCAGGTGAAAAGCACATCACAGGGAAGCAAAACAGTGGGAAGGGAAAAAGTCACATTTCAGCACAGAGTCATGGGTTTTAGGTAACCATGGCAACAGCTCAGTGAAATAACAGCTTCTCTTTTTTCTTTATGAAAGATTCTGTGGAATGTCATATGGTTTACTTTTTTTTTTCCAGATAAACCTCTAATTCCATAACAGAACCTTTACTCCTGAAAGCTTTTAATAGGTGGTAGTTGGTCAGTTTCTTTAAGTTAAGAGAGCACTATCTAGTTTGTCTTCTTCATTAATGCATCTGTTTCTTCTTTTTATCTCCCTTATTTCTTTTGACTTGGGACACCAGATTTTTTTTTCTCCAAGCGTGTGTAATGAATCATTTTTGTTGAAATGGAAAAAGAACAAAGTGCTGGACAGATGACTTAAGCTCAAAATTCTACTTCTGCCATTTACTAGGTTAAATTGAACAAGTTACTCAGACCCTTCGACCTTTTATTTTTCCCCAACAAAAATAAGAGGGGTGTAATTCTCATGTATGCTTATTTTTCATGTGAATAAGACGAGTAAATGGAATGAAAAACAGAACAATGTAGTAGAAAAGATACAATCTGGGAGGGGTGCAAGTGGGAGGGAAATTATGGGGGGGAAGCCATTGTAATCCATAAACTGTACTTTGGAAATTTATATTTACTAAATTAAAAAAAAGATACAATCTGTAGAGTCACATAAACATCCATTTGAGTAGATGTATGTAACTTAGCTACAAGACTCCAAGCAAATTATTTAATGTTTCTGAGACATTTTTGTTTCTAAAATGTAGACTAATATAGCTTAAAACATCACTACAAACTAATTCAACAAAATGTGCTCAAATAAAGTAACTTGTTCAGTATCTCATTTACTATATTGTTTTGAATTTTGTGTATGGAAAATACTATTATAATATATTTGAAAATAATATACCCAAGTTCTGTATTATAATAATGAATATTTAAGCAGTGTAATAGACTCAGATACATCTGAGTGTAATGGACTCAGATAAAAAAAATGTTTTGGTGGTATGACCTATAATCTTGTATACAATAATTATAGTAATTATCATTAATCACTCTACACTTGACATTATACTATATGCTTTACATATGTTATATCAATCATATATGAACCTTGATAAAATTTGTTCCATTCCCCACTTTAAGGTGAAAAAACTTGATATACAGAAAATTAAATAACTTTCCTAGGGTCATATGGCTGATCGGGTCAGTACTGGACAACATAATTTTCTCACTGTGTTCTCCATGTTGCTAACAATTCTTCCTACCCTGCCTCCTCTTAGTAGTAATGTAATGATTTGAAGTTGAATTTTCTTTTTCTTTTTTTTTTTTTTTTTGACAGGCAGAGTGGACAGTTAGAGAGACAGAGAGAAAGGTCTTCCTTTTCCGTTGGTTCACCCCACAACGGCCGCTGTGGCTGGCGCGCTGTGGCCGACGCGCTGTGGCCCGCGCACAGCGCTGATCCAAAGCCAGGAGCCAGGTGCTTCTCCTGGTCTCCCATGTGGGTGCAGGGCCCAAGGACTTGGGCCATCCTCCACTGCACTCCTGGGCCACAGCAGAGAGCTGGCCTGGAAGAGGAGCAATTGGGACAGAATCTGATGCCCCGACTGGGACTAGAACCCAGTGTGCAGGTGCCGCAGGCGGAGGATTAGCCTATTGAGCCGCGGTGCTGGCCTGAAGTTAAATTTTCAGATTATTTCCTGAAACAGAGCAGATCTTCTCCTTGTTACTAATATCTCTAGTCATGTGACCATTTTGTCATTTGGCAGTTGGTATTTCAGCAAAGTAGTTCCATTCAAACCTCTCGAATTTAACTGAATGTAGTGATCTTTAAAGCAGCAAGATCTTTTGAAAATATCAGAAAATTTATTATCCAAAGAGGAATGAAAATAATTTAGTCTATGTACCTGCTGTGATGTCTAGTTAATAGCATTTTGAAGGTATTCAATATATTACATTCACTATGAAAGTTACGTTAGTTTGGCCGGTGCCACGGCTCACTAGGCTAATCCTCTGCCTGCGGCGCCAGCACCCCAGGTTCTAGTCCCGGTCGGGGCGCTGGATTCTGTCCCAGTTGCTCCTCTTCCAGTCCAGCTCTCTGCTGTGGCCCGGGAAGGCAGTGGAGGATGGCTCAAGTGCTTTGGCCCTGCACCCACATGGGAGACCAGGATAAGCACCTGGCTCCTGGCTTCAGATTGGCGCTGAGCGCAGGCCATAGTGGCCATATGGGGGGGTGAACCAACAGAAGAAAAACCTTTCTCTCTCTCTCTCACTAACTCTGCCTGTCAAAAAAAAAAAGTTAGTTAGATTAGTTTTATTCAACCATTCCTAAGCCATTAACAAGTAGAGATAAAAGTTGTGATGATAGCTTTAGAATCAGGAGGATTGGATTTTAATGTTCTGGTTCTGGCTTTAAATATCACCCAACAATTCTTATTCTCAATTATATATGGATATAAGGATTAAGAAATGTCAGGAAGTATCATAAAAACCAGCAAGTTACATTTGTTGAGCCATGAACCATTTGTTGAATTATTTTCTCATGCATTATATCATAATAAAATTGAGGAAATTGAGGTGTAGCAAGTCTATAAAATCTGCTCATTGCTACATTGTTGAAAAGTAACTGAGTCAGACTTGAAACCCAAAAGTACCTGAATTTGGAGCCCAATTATTTTTCTGCCACACAAACTATTAAACAATAGTCTATTTCATAAATTATGTCTTTCTGACCAGTAATTGAAAGTGGTTCTTCTCATTGTCTTTGCTCAAACAGTTGGCAAAGGGAGCTATTTTTTTTGATTATCTAATTTGTGTTTACATACTTCAAGATTGTAGACTCCCTAGGGCAAGAGACCAACAGGATGGTCTTTATTATTTTCAGAAGTGTTGCAAACAGTTGGTTATAAGGCTTTTGATTTCTAAAATATTATTTTGTGCTTCTTGCCTGTTGCTCCCGAAATTTTTAATTATGGCAAGTATATATATTCTACTAGTGTTTTGTGCTGATACCCAGGTTAAATCCTCATCATTAAAGCAAGGATAAAATCATATAAATCCACCAAGTAGTTGTGTGAATTTCAATTTTAAAATGTACGAGTACTTAGATATCACTTCCTCATTGCCTGGGGCACAAATAGTGGCTCATTACGTGTTTAGAAAAATATTTTGGGACTGGTATTGTGGTATAGTGGATAAAGCATTCATCTTAGATGCCAACATCCTTAATGGTCAATGGTTCATGTCGCAGCTGCTCCACTTCTGCTCCTGCTAATGGCCTGTGGAAAGCAGCAGAAGATGGCCCAAGTGCTTGGGTCCCAGCTACTGAAATGGGAGACCTGGATGACACTCCTGGCTCCTGGTTTCTGCCTGGGCCAGCCCTGGCCATTGTGGCCATCTGGGGAGAGAATCAGTCAATGGAAGATCACTCTCTCTCTTCCCCATCTCTGTATCTTGACCTTCAAATAAATAAATAAAATCTTAAAAATTGAATATTTTGGTAAAGGCTGGTATCAATAACAGCACTAGGAAAAACAATGAGTGCTCATTATACATTTGTTGTCAAAGACTCATTGTCTTCTTCATTTTCTTCATTCATTCCACAAATATATATTGAATCTCTTCAGAGTTCAACATATTGTTCCAGATTCTGAGAATAAGGAATAACCATAATGTAAAAATCAAAGATCTTTTTTTTTGGACAGGCAGAGTGGACAGTAGAGGGAGACAGAGAGAAAGGTCTTCCTTTTTGCCATTGGTTCACCCTCCAATGGCCGCCGCGGCAGGCGCGCTGCGGCCGGCACACCGCGCTGTTCCAATGGCAGGAGCCAGGTGCTTCTCCTGGTCTCCCATGGGGTGCAGGGCCCAAGCACTTGGGCCATCCTCCACTGCACTCCCTGGCCACAGCAGAGAGCTGGCCTGGAAGAGGGGCAACCGGGACAGGACCGGTGCCCCGACCGGGACTAGAACCCGGTGTGCCGGTGCTGCAAAGCAAAGGATTAGCCTAGTGAGCCGCGGCGCCGGCAAAATCAAAGATCTTTGTCCTCATGAAGACTAAATTCTATGAAGGAGATAATGATCATTATTTATTAACAGAAATTAAAATGAATAAAACTTAAGTTGGGTAAAGGAAAATGTTGTCTCCTTATTGGACACAAGGCCCCTGTGGAATCATACATCTGCATGAAGAGCTCAGTAGTAGCAGAGTGGGCTCTCCTGCACTTCATCATTTGCTCACAATTTATTTCTCACTACCTCATTAATTACTCAGTTCGTTAAGTCTAAGGCACTGATAATTTTATGCTGAAGCATTAATTTATGTACCACTGAGGAAGAATAAATACGCCAGTTGATTATGGTAGGACACTTTATTTTATTCTTTTTTAAAGTTGTACTTATTTATTTAAAGGCAAAGTGACAGAGAGAGGGAGAGAAACAAAAAAAGATTTTCAATCTACTGGTTCATTCCCCAAAATGCCTGCAGTAGGTGGGGCTGGGCCACACTGAGGACAAGACCCAGAAATTACACCTAGATTTCCCATGTGGATGTCAGGAACTTTAGCTCTCAATTCCTTATCTGCTGGTTGCCTCCCAGAGTGATTAGCAGGAAGTCTGAACTGAAGCGAATGTAGGATTCAAACCTGCACTCTGATATGGGATGTGGACATTATGAGCAGTGGTTTAACCCATTGCACTACAACACCCACTCCTGAAATGACATTTTAATTACTTAGAACTTCTACTTGATACTTATGAAAAGATCTCATTTCAACTTAGTCATGTATTTTTAATCATAGTTTATTCTTTTGCCTACAGGTTTAGAATTTCTTTTCTGAAATGCTTGTACTAAAAGTGGTTCAGATTTTGGAGTTTTTCAGGTTATAGAATATTTGTATAAACATAATGAGAGATATCTCGGAGATTGAACCAAAGTCCAAACATGAGAGTCACTTATGTTTCTTAACTATCTACCATACACACAGCCTGCAGGCAATTTCATACAATATTTTCAGTGTGCCTGCATTTTGACTACAACCTGTCACATGAGAGCAAGTGCGGAATTTTCCAGTTGTGTCATTATGTCAACTCTCAAAAAATTTTGAATTTTGGATCATCTCAGATTTTAGATTTTTCACTAGAGATTCTCATCATTTTTAAGCAAAATAATTTGGTGGAGGATTGTAAACTCATTTAAATTCCTAGTCAGATCCTTTTAACTTTTAGCTTTTAAAAAGCTTTTAAAAAGCTTAAGTCAGAATCAAGGATGTTTGTTATAATGAATTATTTGCCTTGGCATTAAAAAAGTAGGTGGGATATTAGATGCATTGTAAGGAGTGAGCATGCTTAGTCATGAGCAGTCATGGGATGCAAAAACAGAAGCCACATTCACAGAAGAGTAGGCAGTCTGACGTTAGCAGCAGATCACACAGGATGTAAGCAAATGGAGAATATTTGCTGGATCCAAGATAAATTTTCGAGGTATAATTAATGTGAATGGCTAATGATTTCTATGTGAAAGACAATGGAGAATAAAATACAAAATAAGACTTACTGGGTTTTGGCTTGAGCATTATGATTCATGGTTTCCAGCTGAGCTGCAGGATGGTTGGTGTGAAAAGAAATGCAGGGAGAACAGGTTTTTGGATTTAAGAGCTATATTTCAGATGCATGTGAGACAATATAGAAATATGAAGTCATAGATGTGTATCATACATTTAGAACTTGGAGGAATGGGTTTGCATTAGAATTAGGAATTTGAGGACCCTTCTCTTTGTATATGAAGTGTAAGCCATGAAGCTGGGTGATATAGCTGAAGGAGAGGAAAGAAGAGAAAACAGGCATGAGCCTGGACCTGGGCCAGTTTCATAAGCATTTTTACAGCCCCCACAGTGTTCCATGCTCGGAAGCGAACTCTACACTTGAGGCTTAATGATCTGTGGCTTCAAAATTCTTAATCATTTTATCTATGAATTTGTGTTGTGTAAATGAAGTCAGAGGATGAAGGAGCATGCTCTGGTGGCTTAGGGCCTTGACCCACATGCGTTCCTATTCCTGCAGTTCCTCTGCCTCCTCGCAAAATATTCTTTGCCTTCCTGGAATGAGTCTTGGCTATGGCTTCCATGCCCTGGCATTAGTCCAGTGTAGTCGCTCTCCTCACTGTCTGTCTGAGCCTGCTATTAGGAGGAGGTAGGATATATTCCACTCTTATCCTTTCTGGTAGGGGCTTTGGTATAAGCAAGGGAACAACAGGATTGAACATGGGCCCTGTGGTGTATTGGTACGGAGCCAAGCAGAGATCCTTTGTATCCACTGGCAGCACCACAGTGGAGTGGGCAGATGATTACATGAAGCTTCTCTTCCCAAATTCTAGACTCAACTGCATTCCCTAAAAATCTTATGCTGAAGCCATAACCTTCAATCTAATTTTATTTGAAGATTGGACCTTAAAAGAATTAATTAAGACTAAATGAGTTTAGAAGAGTGGGCTGTAATCAAATAGTGCTGCATCATTCTAAGAGAGAGAAAGTCACAGAAGTTCTCTCTCAGGAGCAGGCATTTAGCCTGGTAGTTCAGACACATGTGTTCTACATTGGAGTAGCCATGTTCAAGTCATGCCACTAAACTCCTGACTCTGGCATCTGCTGACACAAATCTTGGGAGGTTCAAGTAATTAGGTTCCTACAACACATCTGGGAAACCTTGACTGCATTCCCAGCTCCAAGCTTTGCCATTTGCGCATTTGGGAAATAAACCAATGAATCAGAACTCTAGCTTTGCCTCCCTCTCTCTATTTTATGTCTCTATGTCCCTGTGTCTCATATAAATATGTTTTTCAAAATGAAAAAAAATATGTTCTCTCTCTTCCTCCAACACCCACTTACACAGAGAAAATACTATGCAAAGACACAGAGAAGGGGTGCCACATGCAAGCCAGAGGGCCTCACCACCTTCACCTCAGGACTTGGTATCATGGACTACAAGAAAATGTCTGTTGTTCAAGCCACTCAGTCTGTGGCATTTTGTTATGGTAGCACAAGTATACTAACACACCCACGTACTAAAATATGGCATGGGGGTTTCAATCCCATCTATTCACTGTAAATTGAGACACTGTGCCCATGGAAAGGAGGTATTCATATATCCCTGCCACACATCAGGAACCCACATTTTCATTTTAATGAAGTCACTACAAATTACATAAGCCAGGCCTGCCTTGGGCACTACATTAGTAGGTAAGATACATGAGGCAGAGCCAGTAACACTGGGAGGAAGGAGCCAGAGGGAAAGGGGAAAAACAAAACAAAACAAAACCTGGAAGAGTGTGACTGAGAAAGCCAGTGAATAGAAGAATGTGTGAAAGTGAAGGAGGGTGGCTGAATGGTGAAAGGCACGTGACAGAGCTTTTTAAAGAAGGACGCTGCCAGCTCAATTTGACCCAGCAGAGAGCGAGCTGCTGAAATACTTGATCCAAACTCCCTCCTTTCCTGTCCCCTGAAACCCTGTGCTATCTCCATTAACCAAACCCAAAGGGAGCCAAAGGTCGAGGTAATCAGCTTTGGGGTCCCTGACATTGAGCTTCGCAGAGCACACACACACCTGGGTGAAGAATAATGAGGGCTGATGAGAGAGACACAATATAGATGACACAGGGTCAGTGAGGAAGCAGGTACATATCAGGAAGGAATTGAGGGGCTGTTTTAGAATTTTGGCTTTTTTCTTGGCTATAATTCACTAGATTAATTTATTATCAGAAAGTTCTTAATTTTGCTTTTGGCTGCCACAGTTTCAGTTCACAGAATGGGCCAGTATGTCTTGGCTGTGACCCAAGGTGCTGGGAGCCTGTGATGAGTCTGCCTCTCACAGATGCTCCAGAACTTTCCTTTCCTTTATTCTTTTCAGTCCTTCTCCCCATAATGTACCAAAAATTATGTTGTGAGTGATCCCTATATCCCAATCAACAAGTTTCATTCCATATAATTAGTATTACACCTTGTTTACCAAATTCCCATGCAGGTGCCCACAGCCCATTTTGTTCCTGAGTTTACAATCTTTACGAACCTCAATATGAAATATCAATAGGACAAAATTCTATTAACACAGCTTGCTTTTATGACATCACATAGACGTTTACTTGGTTAAAAATCCATTCATATGTATAGAAAGTAGACAGCCCTGTCCTGCCACACAGCTAAATCAGTGTTGCCACTGAATAAATGTTTATTGAATATCAGGTGCTATTGTTTGTAGACAGACTTGCCCCAAAAAGCACTTTCTATAGACCTGAAGAGTTGGTTTTACATTTTTAACTTAGTATCTTATTATTTCTGAGGTAATATTTTTAATTTATATTATAGTCACAGGATTAATGTTCCATTAAATACATTGTTCAATAAACAAAAGTAAAAACAGCCTAGTTCATCAGGAATATAGGCAAAGGTCATAAACAATTATCAAATGAAACAAATGTTTAACTTCATCCAGATACAATAATTTTTTTTAAAAGACAGAGTTACTGAGAGCCAGAGGCAGATGGAGACAGGTCTTTCATCCACTGTTGCACTCCCCAGATGGCCCCAATGGCCGGAGCTGAGACCATCTGAAGCCAGGAGCCAGGAGCTTCCTTTAGGTCTTCACACATGGATGCAGGGACCCAAGGACTTGGGCCATCTTCCACTGCTTTTCCAGGCCACAGCACAGAGCCAGATCAGAAGTGGAGCAGCCTGAACTGGAACTGGTGCACATATAGGATGTTGGCATGGCCGGTAGTAGCTTCATCCACCACGCCACGGCACCAGCCCCAATGTACAGTAAATTTTAAAATAGTCACAGATGATTAAAACTATAGTAATATAATTCTTCACAATAAAAGATAAAGAGATGCCCAGGTTTACATTTAAAAGAGCAATGTTGAAACCACTTCTCTTCCATTGATGGTTTGACAAGATTATAGTCATTATAATAATCATTATAATCAAAGGTATATCATATCTGGAGCCAGTTACAAACTACATATAGGAGAACTCTGTTAATTTTAATCTAGAAAATGCTTAGAAAACATTGAATGCTGAGTCCTGCTAGCCTGTGTATAAGTGCAATGTATACTGAAGGTGGAGTAAAATTTTTGAGTTAGTCTCAGCACGACATCATTTTCCATATAGCCTAGAAAATGTCATGAATCTTCTCTGAATCTCAGCTTCCTTATTTGTAAAGATGAGACAATGCTGTTTGATTTAAATTAAGTGATACATGTAACATGCTTTCTTCAGACTTTTTCTTAAAAATATGGGAAATTATCATTTTTAATATAATTTGCCAAACAGAGTCACATTATTTCTAGCTAAATTAAAGAACTGATAAAATTTAATACTCTAAAAAATAATCAACCAGGAGAGTCATTCTGCACATTAAAAAGTAGACATTAAGTGAAAAATATCTAGTCCTTATCATCTGAACATAATATTGATTAATAGTAATAAAACGGGGGCTGGCGCTATGGTGCAGCGGGTTAATGCCCTGGCCTGAAGCGCCGGCATCCCATATGGATGCCAGTTCGAGACCCGGCTGCTCCACTTCCAATCCAACTCTCTACTATGGCCTGGGAAAGCAGTAGAAGATGGCCCCAGTCATTGAGCCCCTGCACCCATGTGGGAGACCCGGAAGAAGCTCCTGGCTCCTGGCTCCTGGCTTCAGATCAGCACAGCTCCAGCCGTTGCAGCCATCTGGGGAGTGAACCATCGATCGAAGACATCTCTCTCTCTCTCTCTCTCTCTCTCTCTCTCTCTCTCTCTCTGCCTCTCCTCTCTCTGTGTAACTCTGACTTTCAAATAAATAAATACTTTTTTTTTTTTGACAGGCAGAGTGGACAGTGGGAGAGAGAGACAGAGAGAAAGGTCTTCCTTTGCCGTTGGTTCACCCTCCAATGGCTGCCGCGGCCAGCGCGCTGCGACTGGCGCACTGCACTGATCCGAAGGCAGGAGCCAGGTGCTTCTCCTGGTCTCCCACGGGGTGCAGGGCCCAAGCACTTGGGCCATCCTCCACTGCACTCCCTGGCCACAGCAGAGAGCTGGCCTGGAAGAGGGGCAATCGGGACAGAATCCGGCACCCGACCAGAACTAGAACCTGGTGTACCGGTGCTGCAAGGCGGCGGATTAGCCTATTGAGCCACAGCACCGGCCATAAATAAATATTTTTTAAAAATAGTAATAAAACAATATTCACTGAGTATTTACTATTAACTATGCCATGTGTTTTGGGCTTTGTATACAGAGATACAATTGTCTATTGTTAGCAACCCCCGAATCACCATCGCCTCAACGTTTAACAGGTAATAATTATTTCAAAAATAGTTGCTGCATTAATTTTCTCATACTATTATTACATGAAGTGGCTGTTATCTACATTTGATAGATGAGGCCTAGAAAATTTAAAGCATTTTCTTAAGTGGTGGATGCAAGACTAGAACCTTATTCTAGATTTATGGCTAATGCTACAATCTTCAGAAAGCTGCTTTCTTCAACGATTTATTTTAAGATACCGCTCTCCCAGTGATGAGAAATCTAACTACGCTATCAGGGAATTCTAACCTTACTATCTTCTCCCGTTCACCCAGAGGTGGTGATAGCTTCTTAACATGAGGGTGTTTTGTACAGATTATCTGTAGCCGGTTGGAGGAGTACAATAGCCGTCAGACCTTATGTAATGCAACCTCCGAGGGACCTTTGCTGCGCAATCCTGGAAACCATGACAAAGCCAGGACTCCGAGGCTCCCCTCCTCATCGGATGTGGAATTTTGCCTGAGTCTGACCCAGTATGAATCTGGTTCCATGGACAAAGCTGCCAATTTCAGCTTTAGAAATACACTGGAAGGTAAGCCCTTTATTTTCACTCATATTTAATTTTTTTTTCTGAATTTGTGTTTACAATCTCTTACCCAAAGCCCTTGACCAGAGTTATCTATTGGTGAGAGTGGGAGGGAAGTTATGGGGGGAGAAAGCCATTGTAATCCATAAACTGTACTTTGGAAATTTATATTTACTAAAGATATAGGTTCTATAGGCCTATGTCAACAATAATCTTTGCAGACATCTGGCAGTACCCTGTAATCTATCATATTAACAGTGCCCCAGCAAAAGGTAGAAACACATCCACCATTGAAATAAACAGAAACACCAGGCAACCTAATAATAAAGTCAGGTTTACCCACTAAAAAGAATGGCACTAAACAAAATAATTCCGTTTCTGTAGTGTAGAATCATAGAACTATTAAAGTATTTTCCTTCATTTTAGGTTTGTTTTTGCTCGTGTTTGTTTTCTTTTGTTTTTACCTGCAGCACAGATTATTCTGAAGAATGGGCTCTGGGAAGAGAGTTCGTTCTCTTAACTACAGAAAGGACACAACCTTGAGCCAGGTGCAGTCTGTATCCCATCATCCCTCAAGATTTCTGTGCTTCGTCAGAGGCTTCCTCTGCAAGTCTGTGCCAACACCTGGTTCACTTATCCTTCCCATCGACATCACACTTGCATCTTCATCCATTCATTCTTCATCCGTTCATTCTTCACTGCTCATAAATGACTCACGAAACACAGCCTGTTCACTTCAGGTTCCCTTAGGGAAACAAAATAAGAGTCACTGAAGTCACAGGTTTAACAGGGCTTTGGGAAGACATAAGGGTCATACTTGTGGAAAGTCAGACAGCAAAACATTTAACACTAGACCTCTTACTTTCTAAAAATTGTTTCTTATCCTACGTTGTCCATAAAACTCAGTTTTCATAATTTCTCTCTCCTTACTATTTCCTTTTTTCTTTATCTTGTTCTTTTACACCCTAACTTCTGTTGATCCATTAAGTAGAATAGTTTCACTTCAGGGCCTTACAATCAGAAAGATTAAAGCCAAGGAATTCCCATCCTAAGGAGGAATTCTGGTGCTACTTGTTAAAATAGAAATTATATTTATCATTCTACAGTAACATCAGTTGCTAGTATTGTTTAAGTGCCATCTGCATACACAAGGCGCTGTGCCAGGTACTTCATATAGTGTTATCTCATGTAACTCTCACAGCGATTCACTGAGGAAGATTGCATTATTATTCCCAGTTTAAAAGGAGAAAATAGGACCAAAGATACTAATAATTAACCTATCAGCAATTATTAAGCAAATTTTAGAGCTCAATCTGCACTGAGATTTGTCAAGTGTCATGGTTCTGGTTCCATCTATTACACTTTGATGATCCAGGCTGAGTTCAGAGACTCCTGAAAGTCAATAATAAGAATTTGGTCTCTAACTATAATATAGGAAGTCAACACATAGTGCCAGGGAGTCTCAGAGCCTATATCTTGAGAGTAAGGTACACCATCTGGTAGTTGTAACCTGGGAGAACTCTATTTCCCATTGAACTCTGCTGCATTTAACAACAGTACCCCAAATGATGACATTAATGAAATTGCAAAGTGAGACCTCACCCTTAAAAGACTGAGGTACTTTGCAAGTTCTTCAGGCAGATTTTTCAGCCGTGAGTGACAAGTTACCTGCTTTATTACTAAGGAACATGAGCTGGTCTCAGAAAGGCTATACCACATTCAGGAAAGCAGGAGATGTCGGATTTATTGCGAATAATTTGCTACTGCTAATAACTCACATTTGTGAGTTATTTTCTTCTTTTTTCCCAAATAATGTATTCTCATACATACTCTAATGTGTTCTCTTGAGAAACAGAAACATAACATAGCATATTTTCTGGCACATAGAAGGTGTCCAATAAGTATTCAATAACTGAATACATATTAATAGCTAGAATTCTAAAAATTGTATCTAATCTACCACTTAGTTTATCCATGCCTGTTATTGGAAGCCCATGCTATGGTGAAGGAAGTTTGGAAATCGTCAACTGAGTTTTAAACATTTTTCTGACTGTTGCATGTTGTTAATTTTTTCTTTGAACTTGTATTTAAAAATTTAAACTTACATAAAATTTACAAAAATAAAAGTGGCTAAAAAGCACATATATACCTTTGCCTATATTCAATTTTCTTTACATTTTTTCCTGTTTGTGACTCCGTATCTCTATCTCCAATTACATTTCCATCTCCATCTCTGTCTCCATCTCTATCTCTGTCTCTCTCCATATCTCTGAGTCATTTGATGGCAAGAAGTATAAAACCATAATTCTTTTCTTGGAGATTTATTTATTTATTTATTTGAAAGTCAGAATTACACACAGAGAGAAGGAGAGGAAGAGAGAAAGATAGGTCTTCCATCTGCTGGTTCACTCTTCAAATGGCCACAATGGCTATGCCGATCCGAAGCCAGGGGCCAGGAGCTTCTCCTGGGTCTCCCATGTGGGTGCAGGAGCCCAAAGACTTGGGCTATCTTCCACTGCCCTCCATGGCCACAGCAGAGAGCTGGATCAGAAGTGGAGCAGCCAGGACTCGAACCAGCACCCACATAGGATGCCAGCACTTCAGGCAGCAGCCCCACCCACTAGGCCACAGCACCAGCCCCTAATATAATAATGGGAATATTCTCATATAACTAGATATTTTTCAACATCGATAAATTCTATACTGATGTTATGCTTTTATCCAATTTACTTTTTATATTCTTGTTTTTATTAACAGGCCTAATAATATTCTTATAGCATTTCTCCTTTTTAGAATGATATGCAGTCTATAGTAAGGTAGCATTTAATGGTTATGATCCTTTAGCCTTCCTTAATGTGAATTATTTCCATAGCCTTTTTTATTTGTGTTTTTTGAGATTGACATTTTGGTTAATGCGGTTTGCCTTTCCATTTTTTAAATACAATGTTGTTCTCTTTGTGCTTGTCTGATATGTCCTCATGTCTGAATCTAGGTAATACATTCTTAGCCAGAATTCTACATGGGTGATTATAGGTGATTTTGTGTTTTTCTAAGAAGGCATCACAGCTGAAGGGACCATCTGTCTCACCTGAGTGGTGTTAATTTAGATCACTTGCTCCAGATATGATCCAATTTTCCTACCATATAATTCTGTACTTCCATTTTCCAAGGAAAGAACTGTCTACGTGGAGCATTTTTAAGACTGTGCAAATATCCTGCCTCTTATCACAATTTTCTCCTGTAATTAGCATCTATTGATGATTGTAAAATCATGACTTGTGCACTTCATCACTCATCTTATATTTATTAGGCAACATTCAGGATTATGTTAGCAAGAGTATTTTCTATCTATCTTCTATCTGTTAGTACAGATTTATTAGTGAAGATCTGTGAGTAAAGTTTTTATTTTTTCCCAATAGTGTATAGAACATTATTGTGTTTAATTATCTTCATGCACCAATAGTCCCAGAATTTACCCATAGGTACACTTTCAAGCTGCTTTGTATGTCTCTGTTTCATATCTACATCATTTTAAAACACTTTCTTTCTGTGGTAGCAAGCTATTCTAGACTGATTTTTGCCTGTATTGCTTAGGTTTGGAATCAACCATATTTCTAAAGAGCAATAATTTCTTTTACTGGGAAGGATCTTAGAAACCAAGCTGAAGGAGCAAATTTTGCTCACTTGAGGAATAAATTTTGTCTTACAACCTGGACAAAGTAGAGGTATGGAGTGTCATGGCCTACAAGGAGTGCCCAAAAAACATAGTAGTGGAAAAGAAGACTAAAGAAGCAAGAACAAAGATAAGCATTGCATTCTACCCTATCAAGAAATGCACATGAAATCAAATTATTGCTTTTGGGCAAGTCTCTCGGATGCTGATGCCAATCACCCTGCACAATCACACATATTGTTTTTAGCCCCAGTGAGAGATGTATAATGTACTTCCTAAAAGATAAGTTCTCGGTAACTCCTAGGGTGAAGGAACTTTGGTGTTTTGACTTCTAAAATCATTTATGTAACTTCAGCTTTCTTGTTAGATTTCAATGGTGGAGTTTAGAGTGAAGATGTGTAATTTATACATTGTATAAGAGAAAATTACGTCCTGAGATAAAGCAAAGAAAATGTTTTCATTATAAGAGGCTGTATTTTGGTTAGGCTAAATATGGGTCCCTGTGGAGTTAAGGTTAATATAGGTTATTACAGTTTTCTATTCTTCTGGTATACATTGTCATAATCTATTCTCAGGCAAATGTTTGACTACTTGTTATGTTCTGTATTTCGCAATTTACAAAAGTGTTAACACAAAAGTAGTACTATTGATGGGTGGGACATGGGGCCTGGTGGTTTGGTGAATTGGTGAAAGCCAGTCAAATTGACTGAGACTGCACTCTGGCTCCACAACTTCCTACACAGGATGTTACCTGGAATAAAATATCTAGTTTCTATGAACCTTGGTTTTGCAATCCATAAAATGTAGATAATAATGATGCATAAATTTCACCTAAGAACTAAATGAGATAATACCTGTTAGGTGTTTGGAATATGTCTTCAGTAAATTGTAGCCATTATTTTTTAAAGATGTAATTACTAATTAAGTTTAATGGATAATTAGGAAATATAGAGGATAGGAAAAGAAATTTCTGGAGATAAACCCACAGGTAGAAAACATGTATGTAGATAAATAGGATTTCAGTGAGGAGTTTGAGAAGCCAGGAAATAAAAGCAATAAAGGTATGCCCTATTATTCAAATGTGAAAGAATGCACAAATAACATCTTTACTTTAATGATGTATTCCCAGTCTTAAGCAGTGGCTGAATACAGTAGATGCTATGAACCGTTCACTGACTACTGATAAATCCAAGTATAAAAGAAGGCTAGAATCATCATAAAATTTACATACAGCAAAGATGGTATAAGATAAAATCAATTTCAAAGAATACCAAGCTAGTCTAATCCTCTTAGGTGACAAAGCCTTGTTTCAAACAACTTTCCCAAATAACATAATTTAGGGCAATGAAAACTAATGATTGGGAAAGATTTCTCAATTTATTCAGCCCAACATGCCAAACTGTGCTGAGATACCCACTATGGTAGCATCCCTGTGTGGTGGCTCAAGGACAGGGGAAAACTTACCTCATAAAGAATAGGAAGTTCACTAGAACGACCCAAAATGTAGTCACAGAGAATTTAAGAACCATCCATGAACCTGGAGCCATGGACAACTGTGGAAGCACTAAGACAGAAAAATGACTATTGATTAAAGAGTTTCTTCTACCAAAGAGTTCAAAGTCTAACGATGAAGCAGCACACAGATTCATAAGGAACACACAAGTGAGTATACGTATAAAATGAGGTAGCGACCCAGAGGTGCATCAGAAATCATTTCCATGAATATAAAATTGAAAACTATGACTTGAGTTATCAATAATTGCTCAACAAAAACAAAGGCACAAAGTATGCAATGGAGTAGAGGCATGAAAGTGTGATGCTGGTTACAAAAATGAGGATTTGTATGTGCTAAAATATTGAGTTTGCAATGGGAAATAACAAAAGATGTAAGGAGGTTAGAAAATACAACATATACTAATATTTTTCAATCTTCTCTGGAGGAAGAAACAGAAATCATAGGCTTCTAGATAATTAAGAAACTAAATCAGTCTATGGAAATGTTTTTCTAATCTTCACTAAGGAGGTATATAAAAATAAAGGAGGTATGTAAATCTCAGCGATAAAGGCTAGCTATGATTACCATGAAAACCCTATCTTTAAAATCATGATATAACATTCATATATTCAGGTATATATTTGAATACCTTATTTTGGAAACACTGCTATAGATAATGAGAAGTTTTTAAGCAGATAATTAATATGGCCCTCTCTATATTTCAGGAATATATGATGCCATTGGCCTTAACAGAATGCAGAAAGATTAACCAGTGAACTAGTGGAAAGGGATAATGGATGGTGAGGACTTGATGATAATGAGGGTAAAGATGAGTTGGGGAGAGCATGGTATTAGAAGCTCTTGGTGACTGAATCTGAGGCAGATAATCAGGCAACAAGTAGAAGATGATTCTGAAATACCTGACATTCATTTCTAAAATCAGTCCTAATTTTGTCCTCTTCAGGTACAAACCATTTAAGAAATCTAGTTTCTTTTCACACAGTAGCGCTTCTGAGCAGTCCTTCAACAGTTTCTGTTTCAACATGACTGCCAAACATCACTGAAAAGTATCTTACATTTCATGAGCTCCAGGCTTCAATGAGAGACAAAGGAAGTTCTGAAATTTAAGATGAAGAGTGTGTATATTTTCAAAGTCTACCTGGATGGCCACAAAGAAATTTGAAAGAGTGACCCAGTTTTCAGTCTTCATTCATGCTAAATGATCACAGATTCAAAAGCGAAATTCAGTTGCAACTGATGGTATAAAGCAGATTGCCATGGAGGTGGTTTGAGTGGAATGACACATTCTAGCGATGAGAAGGTTCAGGACCTCTTCAAAAGTCCTGAGGGAATCAAGAAAGTTGAGTGATTTTGTATACATTGACTCAGAGGAAGCAGAGGATGTTGGGGGAGCATTCATCCAGACAAGAAAACATCCTAAACCTGGCTGACTTAATTCCCCAGAATTACTGCCTTGGCAGGCAATGGTACTGATCAGAAAAAGAACAGGAAATCCCTATGTGCCAAACATTCTCAGTTCTCACCTGTAATCTTATTTAATCCTTACAACAGTCCTACAGTATGTTACTATTCATTCACTAGACTAATGCAAAATTCTCAGCAAGTATTATAATAAGTTTAGGAGATAGTCTATGTTTTTTGCATTTTGAATTGACTATACTCAGAACATAACCGGTTTTTGTCTTCTCCAAATTATCAGAGCGAAGAACACTTTGTAAGGAGTCAAACAAATGTCAAGTGTCTTACTTTCTAAGCAGGTTTGCTTTGAATGTATCTCTTTCATTAGAGGAGAACATTGCTATTTTTTTTAAATTCCTGAAACAAACTAGGGATTGCTTTATTGTGAACAAAGGTTTTGTAGATGTTTTGTGTATTTTGTTTTGTGTATTTTTTTAAACTTTTATTTAATGAATATAAATTTTCAAAGTACAGCTTATGGATTACAATGGCTTCCCCCCCCCCCCATAACTTCCCTCCCACCCGCAACCCTCCCCTTTCCCCTTTTGTTTTGTGTATTTTAAGAACCTGCCTTCTGGGAAGAGGTAATACTTTTGTAATAGGCTCACATTAATAAAACAAAAACAAACAAACAAAAAAAAACAAGAACCATGAGTATGATTACTCTAGTACGAATGTCTGTCAAATTCAGTGTCTTGTCTCCCAAAGCAAAAGAGTGACAAGAACATAGTCATGTCATCTGCCCTAACAAACACTTTAGTTAGGACATATTAATAGCCTGCTAGAAGCTATCACTGTTGAACATTTAGGAGTTATTTTCACTTTTGAAGAGAGATTTCTTGGAAGCCAATGACATTGTTGAGACATTTGGTAGAAACCCAGTTTGTGTTTCTTTCAGAAACAGCTTTGAATAGTTGAAAGTTTATTTATAGTTTTGCATAAAACTGGACTTATAACAATAAGTGAAAATAATAATATAACCTGGACTATCTTTTTTAAAAAATTGGAGATTAGCTCAAATAAATTTACACATTTTATAATTATTCTTCCATCTCTTCTCTCTTCTACTCACCCTTCCTAATCATACTGGAATGCAATGTGTCTTTCATGTTGAATGTGAATATTGAGAAATTAAATTTATTTAAGGCTTTTGTTATATTTACCATGAATTAAAACACCCTGCTTCCCTCCTTCAGTAAATCACTCATCCCCAAAACCTTGTCTTGGGTGCCATTTCTAGGGAACCCAGCCTAAGATCCAACTGTTAGGATTTTTATTAGTAAATAGGGGTACAAAGGTCAATGTCTCAGCATTTTTACTAAGGTGTGATTAAAATATCAAGCAATGGAAAACAATCTAAATATTGAACCACAAATAGATAAACTCATATACAGGGACATTATATACATAGTATAAATAGAGTATTGCATATTAATTGATAAGAGGATTTATGTATGCCATAATGTAGAGTATAAATGCATGTTACAATGCAGAACATTATAGTAGGATCTTGTATACAAATCAAGATTGTGTAGGTAAAGAAAAATGTTGAAAGATACTCTCACATCCATGTCCATAGTAGCATTTTTCATAGCCAAGAGGGAGCAACTTACATGTACTCTGAGGATGTACAGATAACCAAAATGTCATCTATATGTACATGGGGGTGTTATCTAGCCTTAAAAAGGTAAGGACTTTCTCACATGCTACTATGTGGATGAACTTTGGGGACATCATGCTAAGTGACGTCCCCAAACAAGTGGCAATGAAAAAAAAAAAAAAAAGATTCCACTGATCTGATTTTCCTGGAGTATTCAAAGTCACAGAAATAGAAAGTAGAACAGAAATTGTCAACAGCTTGAAAGAGAGGGAAATGGGTAGTTTATGTTATCAGCTTTGCAAATAAAAAGTTCTGAAGATTGGTTGCATAGCAATGTAAATGTACTTAGCACTATTGAATCACATATTTAAAAAATGGATAAGATAGAAGATTATATGTGTATTTTACCACAGTTAGAAATAAAAAGAAAGGGAAGAAAATCTTGCTTCAAATAATATGTTAAGAAGGAAGCTTTGGATGTGTGTGTTGGCTGACGATGGCGGGGGTAGGGGGGACAGAAACTTTCCATATTGGGGCAGGGCCATTTAAAGTCCTCTGACACACTGATTTTAAAGTCATATAGAACTGGATTTGAGTATCAATTTTAAAATTATGAACATCTTCCTCATTTGTAAGTTTTCTTAATTATCACACACTTATACTATGGTGAGCATGCATGTACACCCAAATCCTACCAGAAGCACAAGAAACATGTCCCTCCCTCCCTCTCCTCTCTTCTCTGTAATCTTCAATAATCTCCTCAGTTTCTCTTACAATTTAGCATAGGTTATCCATCTTTATAAAACATATTTATATATGTCTCTGTCATGGAAAGCAACAGTTCACTAAGGGATAGTCTCATTCCCCATCATTTCAATTTACGGCCCTGGAAAATCTTTATGGACCAAAATAAGGATTATTTTCTTGTAAATTCAGAGTAAGGCTTGAGATATATGGACACTTCATTGAGACAAATTTTGGGAAAATGCCCTTGTTAAGTAGCAATGAATATTCAAAAGAAAAAGTAGGACTTTTATTTTTCTGCATTTATTAATTTAATAAATATGAGTTGAAAGACCTCAGATATCAAAGATAAATTAAAAGACTTTAATTCATATTTAAGAATACATTATAGGGGCTGGCGCCCTGGCAAAGTAGGTTAATCCTCTGCCTGCAGCGCTAGCATCTCATATGGGCGCAAGTTCTAGTCCCGGCTGCCCCTCTTCCAATACAGCTCTCTGCTATGACCTGGGAAAGCAGTAGAAGATGGTTCAAGTCCTTGGGCCCCTGCACCCACATTGGAGACTGGGGGGGAAGCACCTGGCTCCAGGCTTAGGATCAGTGCAGCTCCAGCCATTGTGGCCATCTGGGGAGTGAACCAACGGAAGGAAGACCTTTCTCTCTATCTCTCCCTCTCACTGTCTGTAACTCTACCTCTCAAATAAATAAATAAAATCTTTAAAAAAAGAATATATTATAATTTTCAATAGAGACCAATGCCAATATGTTGGTTTCAGAATCCAATTAATATGCTTACATTGAGAACTGAAGCTTTTATTTATGTGGGTTATATTTATAGCTGCTTACCATTTTAAAAACTAAAACTGATTTAACTGTACATATGTTATGTGTGATATCTTTATATATATATATATATATATATATAAACACCACATATTGATTAGTTAAATCAGCAATATATTTTCAACAATCATTTCATGTTTATATTGTGATGTTACTATCTTTTAAATTCTGATTTTAGGGGTGGTCATTTGGCCTAATGGTTAAGATGTTGATTCAAATCTTCATATCTTCGGTGACTGGCATTGTGGTGTTTTGGATAAAGCTGACAACTGCGATGCTTGCATTCCCTATGGGTGATGGTTTGAGTCCTGGCTGATCCACTTTTGATCCAGCTCTCTGCTGATATGCCTGGGGAAAGTATTGGAGGATTGGCTAAGTATCTGGGGCAGTGTACCCATTTGGGAGACACAGAAAAACTCTTGGCTTCTGACTTGGGGCTGGCCCAGTTCCAACCTTTGCAGCCATTTGGGGAGTGAACAAGCCAATGGGGGATCTGTCTCTCCCTGTTGGTCCCTCTCTATCTCTGTAACTCTGCCTTTTAAATAAATAATACATCTCTTAAAAGAAAGAAAAAACTAAAACTCAGACATTTTGAAAATATTCATTGTTTAAAAATAATAATAGCAATAATAAATGTATTCTGCTAGTCTAAATCACATAATTAGTAAGTGAAATGGCACCACATTATACTTTTTCTAGAAGGCATCTGGATTATTATGTTTGCTTCTTCACCCAATATAGTGCATGTTTTTCTGTTGGAGAACTTGAAGAAAATCCAACCTCATGCAATTATATAATTGAATGGGGAGCCTATCATTGAAAATATTTCAGATAACTATATATCTCCTTTTTCTACACTGAACCATCACAATTGGTAATTTCTTAAGAGTTTCATTTCACTGTCAAATATGAAATCATATCAATGAATTGTTGTACTTGCTACATTAGAATCTATTGTTTTATCTTCCATTAAGAATACATATTTTACCAATATATGATTTTGTAATATCAAGCATGGATCATTTGCCAAACAGTTAAGAAGTTCTTCTAATTGATGAAGCATAAAACTAAACAATATTGAAAAGTCACATACATTTATATCTTTCTAGTGATGAGTTCTAATTTTTGCTTCAAAGTTCAGATTTCATCATTGGTAAAGTACAAAAACATATCATCAGCTGTTTTCTTTTAAATGACATTTTTTATTCACTTTCCTTTTTTTAAGTGCAATTAAAAGTTTATTAAATTTTTTTTTTAAGATTTTATTTATTTGACAGGTAGTTACAGACAGTGAGAGAGAAGGCAGAGAGGTCTTCCTTCCGTTGGTTCACTCCTCCAAATGGCAGCTATGGCCGGCACCCGGCGCTGCACCAGTCCGAAGCCAGGAGCCAGGTGCTTCTTCCTGGTCTCCCATGCGGGTGCAGGGGCCCAAGCACTTGGGCTATCCTCCACTGCCCTCCCGGGCCAGAGCAGAGAGCTGGACTGAAGAGGAGCAACTGGGACTAGAACCCGGCGCCCATATAGGATGCTGGCGCCACAGGCAGAGGATTAACCAAGTGAGCCATGTCGCCGGCCCCCAGAAAAAAAGAGGATAAACTGCATCTCATTTCACTGACTGCTTAAATGGGCCCTATAAACTTGCAGTAACAGCAAACTATGCAGTTTAAACTAAAAGCTATGCAGTAACAGCAGACTTACAATAAAACCTCTGGTGAACCTCAAATATAGTTCAACCAAGAGATGCTTGTGAAAGTTTTTACAGTTTATTAATTCCCATGAAAAATTCACACATTCAACATAAATAAAGTCACTGCAAAATCTACTGCTTCGGCTGTTATCCAATCTTCAGTTCATTTTTTGCCAGCACCAACTTTGGCCTTGGCAGCTTCCCGGACCTTCTTCATCCTGTTCTTATGCTCCTTTTGCTGTTTTCTTGCGATCTTTTTCTTCTCATACAGGCCATGTTTTGCACATCTGTGTTTGGGCTTTTTTCTTAGCATAATCCAAGAAATCATAAATCATGCCAAAGCCCATTGTCTTGCCACCACCAAAATGAGTTAGGAATCCAGATACAAAGATGACATCAGGAGTGGTTTTATACATTTTGTCTAGTTTTTCCCAAATTTCTACATTTGGCACAGTTGCCCTTCCCAGTTTAGAGAACATCAATGACCATTTGTTTCCTCTGAAGTAGTTGGTTAGTCATGAACTTCCTGATCAAGATCGTTACTGTGTCATTCATGATGGCAATGGCCCCTCGTGCAGCCCCACTTTCTTAATTTATAATTTTATTTTGCTTCAGCAACAGAGTAACACAATCGGTTGTGTATTATATATATATATATATATTTTAGTTAGTTTATTAATTTTTAAGATAACATCTTGCTTTATTGTTTTGCTTTTTTAATTTTTGTGTAATATTTTGACTTCTTAAATAAATAAATAAATCTTAAAAGAATATAAGACACAGCCAGATGCCTAACACATATGAATAGGAAGTGTAATAATGGAAATAATATTTGTTGTAGAGTGTCAGTTAAGCAGTGAGGATAAGAAATAAAACAGGATTCAGTCCCAACTTTAACTCTCCATTTGTTCTTTGACCTTAGACCAGTTCTTTGGCATCTCTAAGCATTTGTTATCAAGTCTATAACAATCTAGCCACATAATTTATAGTATTTATAGTATTTTTCTCAATTTGATATGAATGAATCATATAAACTATTAGAAAAATGCCTATATGTAGTAACTACCATATTCACTAAAATGAATCAGACTTTCCATTGTAATTGTAAAACAAATGATTTAATGACTCACATTTTCAATCATTAAGGTAAACTAACCTTCTTTCCAATTGTCTTTTAGAAAACAGGATTTTTATTTTTTGTGTTTTCTTTTTAAAAATCTCTTATTAATATAGAAAGAACAGATTTCATGTATTTCATTGGTACAATTCAAGGAGATAACCGTACTTTCCTCCTTCTCTTTCTCCCTCCCTCACTCCCCCTCCTTCCTTCCTTTTTTTTTCTTTGATTTTTTCAAAAACATAATTTCACTCCACTCTATAATCACAGGTATAGTGCACCAGTAATCATTATATTCAGAGAGTAAAAAATAGAAAGACCACAGTTCCACAAGAGTATAAACAAGGGCTGAAAAACAATTAAATCAAAAGATGTTCACTTTAGCCGATGCCTCTCAAAGCAGTATGTACAATGCCTATCCAACAACGTTGTCTTTTCCAAGAGAATCCAGGGAAGAGGGAAGAGCATGTTCTTAAACTAACCTTCCAGAATCATCAGAGGTTGTTATGATCTCCCCAAGTGAATAAAGAAGCTTAAAAGGAGGGAAAAGCCATCACCAACTAAGGGGACTGTGAATTACAATGGTAGGAGGACACTAGGCATTAGGTATAGAAATCAAGGGCTACATCTGTGATAATGAAGCTGCCAACAGAGTAATTTTTGTTGCATGAAATTAAACCGGAACTCCCCTGCCCAAATCCTAGTGGCCTCACTGTTTTTATCCTAACTTTAATTTAGATTATACTCTTAATCACAACTTCGGTTTTCTGAATATTTTCAATTTTTAAGTTTAATAATAGCACTTAGCCATATTTCCCCAACTTGGTTCCTGCCTACAATTCAGCTTTGTTACTTAAACTTCTTTGTGTGCTCCTGTCTCTCCCATCTGTTTGTTTTGTCTGAATGGACTTTGAAATTATATCTTACCCCACCTTTTCACAAAAGGAATATGATAGAGAACACAAAATAACAAGAGCTCACATATTATTAATGCCTAATTGATGGACATGAAATTCCTACTCCACCTGCATAGCCTTGATAAACTCAGAACTCTGAACCTCAGTTTTATTGCCGTCATAACATCTAATCAACAAGGCTGCTGTTGAAGTATGTATGTCACAAAAAAGCAGTTAACACAGTTAATATTAAAATAGCTCATATTGTAATTATTATTCACATTATTATTAGTCCTGATACAATGAATGGAAACATTTATGAAATTAGTTAGATTTTAAATTGATATTTTGCAAAACCAAACATAGAATTACTGCGTATCCTCAGGACTGTCAATGATGAATTGTAATGTGGGAAGTCAAACATTTTATGCTGTTTCTGAACCCATAAGACAAAGTGAAAGGTATTCTCTGGAACTGAAAGCAAGAGTTCATGTAACAGCCTGCAAAGATCTGCTCTAAGTGCTATTACAAACTGAAGTGAGAATGCCTATCAGGATTATTATAAAATGCTCTTATGACTTTTCATTCTCAAAAGGAGTAAAAATAATCAGAAGCTACAGGAGGGAGAGCAAATTGGCTCAGCTTAATTCATTTGATTAATCTATCCATTGTACCCAAATTAATGCCACTCAATCACACAAAGATTAGTTCAATACTCTCTAGACATCAGAATGTAAGTATTCTATAATGAATTTTATTATTGATTTTATTATTGTGAAACAGGCTTTCAATTGTAGTTTTAAATCAAATGATAGAATCACTTAGAATTTCAATTATTATACAAAGACTTTCAATTTTTCTTTCTTTTTTTTTTTTTTTTACCAACAGGATTTGCTAATCCACTTACTGGGATAGCAGATGCCACTCAAAGCAGCATGCATAATGCTTTGCATATGTATATGAATGGAACGATGTCCCAGGTACAGGGATCTGCCAATGATCCCATTTTTCTTCTTCACCATGCGTTTGTTGACAGGTTGGTTGACATTGCTTTATAGATTGTGTGCCTATTGGATTTAAATGCAGCAGGTATATGTACAACATGACTATAGTTATCACATAAAAAGAGTTATGATCTATGATCTCAGATCAGATTCTTTCAGAAAAAGATACTGAACAAGGATTTTAGATGCAAATATTTTATGAAAGAGGTATGTCATTATAAAGAAAGTAGGGGGTGGGTAGGGTAAGATAAGAAAAGGGTAAAAGCCAAATAAGAATTTAATTTCAGTTAAAGTCTCAGACTCAGCCAGATCTTTGTAGACATTGGCATTTACCTCAGTTTGCCCTATCTGAAAGCAAAGGCTATGAATCCCATACTAAATATCCATTCACTATAATTTGTCCTCTGATGTGGGATGGACAATGCCTAGAAACCTGTCTAATTGTAGATAAAGTGTGTGGTCCCAGTGCCAGCATCAGCCTTCTGAATGGTTGCAAGGGCATGAAGTTAAGAGTAAAGCACATAGAAGCAGGAAAGAAAGCACACAGAGCTAGCACAAGAGCTAAGACCATCTGAGTTAGGACATACCTGCTACATTTATTATCAATATGTACCTGTTTCTCTCTGTCAATTTTATTATAACATACCATCTTTTATACCTCAGACCTTCATATAATAGCAAGTACAGTCCTTGATCACTCCCATTGGCTTGAGCAATATATGACCAATTCTCCAGACACAGGGTTGTATGGTTCAACTGTCCAATTTACACTTTAATGTGACTTAATTATAATGGAGCTTTATTCATCTTATTAATCCTGTTCTATGACTTGTGTAATATCTTAACCATATTAGGTTTTAGATTTACTCATAGTTGATGGTAGCAGAAAAGAAAGTAACAGAGGAAGGTTAGCTATTTGTTGCTTGAATTCTTCAAAAAGAGAGAGGAAAATCATGACAGGTTAATGCTGTAGAGCTCTTTATTTGCTCACTGTAAAGTAATTTTTTCACACCAGATAATGAACACAGAGCAAGATTTATACCTGCTTTCAGGCACTATCATATTCTTTGGTAAATACAACAACACTATCTTCCCTATTCTATTAAAATCATAATTCAAGTTTATTCAGTTATTTTTAATGTTTATGTATTTTATTTGTTTGAAAGGCAAAGAAACTGATAGAGAGGGCTGGGGAAGATATCTTCCATACACTGATTCACTCCTCAGATGCTCACAGCATTCCAAGCTGGACCACACCAAAGTCAGGAGCCCTGAATTCAATCTGAGTTTCCCACATGGCTGGCAGGGATCCAAGTACTTGAGTTATCTCTTTTTTCCTTCCAGGATACACAATCAGAGGGAAGCTGAAATTGGAAATAGATCTGGAACTTGAACCTCAGCACTCTGATATGGAATGTGAGCGTTCCAAGCATCATCTTAACTGCCAAGCCAATATTCCACTCTGATTCTTAATATTTAATTGTCTCTCATGCAATGAAAATTGACTAATATCTCATGCCAAGTTTTATTCAAGAAACCAGTTTTTAAGAACATGTATAAGCTCCAAAATTATGATAGCAATACAAGGTCATAATCATCTACACACATATATAAGGGAAGGAGAAAGGTTGAAAAATAAATATTACCAGAAAAGATAAATTGAGTCCTTTAAGACAATTATTCTTATATGCTTTTGTCCCCATGAAGTTTTGAAACACTTATTATCATTTGAAAGGCAGAGTGATAAAGAGAGGCAAAGACTGAGAGAGGGAGAGAGAATGAGAGGGAATGACCAATCTTCCATCTACTGATTCACTCCCCTAATACCTGGAGTTTGCAACTCCATCCAGGTCTCCCAAATGGGTGACAGGGACTCATCATCTCTGCTCCCAAGGCATATTTACAGGAAACTGAATTAGCAGTAAATTAGCCAGGACTTGAACCAGCACTCCGATAAAGCATACAGACATCCCAAGTGGTGGCTTAACTGTGTTACAATGCCAGCCTCAAGTTCTCATGAATGTTTGACATTTTAAAAACTCTACAATTCTATAACTTCTAAAGAATTAAATATACCTAATCTCACTACTTTTATTCAATGTGGTATTAGAAGTCCTAGCCAGAGAAATTAAGCAAGAAATCAGAAAAAGAAAAGGCTTCTGGATTTAGAAAGAAGTTAATTGGGTGCTGTTTATATGTTATATATATACATATAAAATATATACATATATACATATATATATAAAATCCTTTAAAATCCACTAAAAATCTATTAGTACTGATAAATGAATTAATTAATATCAAGTAATGCTTCCATATACTAATAATGAATTATATTAATAAGAAAGTATGAAAAAAATCTCATTTACAATGGCATCAAAAATAAAATACACATAAGAAAACATTAAGAAGGAAGTAAAAACTATCAAGCAGTGTGAAATAAATTACAGATAACACAAATAAGTAGATATTCCATATACAATGGTTAGAATTAATGTTGTTAAAATACTGATACTACCCAAAGCAGCATACAGATTCAGTTCAATCCCTATCAATATCCCAATGTCATTCTTCACTGAAAGAGAAAAACAGCTCTAAAATTCATATGGGAATTTACAAAGACCCTGAATAATCAAAACTATCTCCAGCAAAAAGAATAATATTCCTTATTTCAAGATGCATGAGCTGGGTGGTCCTAATGCCATCTTATGTGTTAAAGGGATCATATTAAGTGTGTAATTATCATAGAGATAGGATAAAGTTTCAAGGGGATCAAAAAATAAGACTAAGTGTCTGGTAATAACAATAGATAGAATTAAAAAAGAGAGAATGTTCCAACATGGGAAGTAGTCCACACAGCAGACTCATAGAAAGATAAATGCCCTAAACAACACTCTGACCTCAGAATCAGCCCTCAAAGCATTTGGATCTGGCTGAAAAGTCCATGAGAGCATTTCAGGCATGGAAAGCCAAGATACTGAGGCAAAAAATGTTCTACATGAAGGATCTCTGTGAATGAGACCCCAGTGGAAAGTGGTCATCAAAGAAGGATGTACTTTTCTCTGAAAGGAAGAGAGAACTTCCACTTTGCTTATGGCCCTGTCTAAACTGACAGATTTTGTGAACTAAAAGGCTTCCATTGAATTGGCAGCTCATGACAAGAGCCTTGGGTGATCACTGACATCATAAATAAGAGTGTTAATTGTTAAATTAACAACAGGATTCACTGTGAACTTACTCCCCATGTAGGACCTCTGTCTTTAATGAGTTGCACTATGAGAATTAACTGTAAAACTTATTTTCAAACAGTACTTTGTACTTTGTGTGTGTGTGTGTGCAAATTGTTGAAATCTTTACTTAGTATAGAGTTGGTCTTCTGTATATAAAGTGAATTAAAAATGAATCTTTGGATTGGCACAGCTCCAGCCATAGCAGCCATTTGGGGGGTGAACCAACGGAAGGAAGACCTTTATCTCTGTCTCTCTCTCTCACTGTCTAACTCCATCTGTCAAATAAATTTTAAAAAATGAATCTTCATGAAGAATGGGATGGGAGGAGAACCACTATGTTCCTAAAGTTGTACCTATGAAATTAATAAAAGCTTTTTTTTTTCTCTTTTTTAAATTTTTTAAATCTTTTTTTAACTTTTATTTAATGAATATAAATTTCCAAAGTACAGCTTATGGATTACAATAGCTTTTCCCCCCCCATAATTTCCCTCTCACCCACAACCCTCCCCTCTCCCGCTCCCTCTTCCCTTCTATTCACATCAAGATTCATTTTCAATTATCTTTATATACAGAAGATCAATTTAGTATATATTAAATTAAGATTTCAACAGTTTGCACCCACATAGAAGCACAAAGGGAAAAATACTGTTTGAGTACTAGTTATAGCATTAAATCACAATGTACAACAAATTAAGGACAGAGATCCTACATGAGGAGTAAGTGCACAGTGACCCCTGTTGTTGACTTAACAAATTGACACTCTTGTTTATGGTGTCAGTAATCACCCTAGGCTCTAGTCATGAGTTGCCAAGGCTATGGAGGCCTTTTGAATTCACTGACTCTGATCTTATTTAGACAAGGTCATAATGAAAGTGGAAGTTCTCTCCTCCCTTCAGAGAAAGGTACCTCCTTCTTTGATGACCCGTACTTTCCACTGGGATCTCACTCGCAGAGATCTTTCATTTAGGTCTTTTGTTTTTGTTTTTGTTTTTTTGCTAGAGTGTCTTGGCTTTCCATGCCTAAAATACTCTCATGGGCTCTTCAGCCAGATCCAAGTGCCTTAAGGGCTGATTCTGAGGCCAGAGTGATGTTTAGGACATCTGCCATTCTATGAGTCTGCAGTTTATCCTGCTTCCCATGTTGGATCATTCTCACCCTATAAAAACTTTCTTAAAAAATAACATGATACTAATATAAAAACACATTGAAAATGGAACAGAATGTAAAGTCCAGAAGACAATCCAATATTTTATAATCCATTGCTTTTGTCAAAAGTGTCACAAATACACAAATGTAGAAAGAATTTCTCTGTAATAAATTTTGGAGATCTTTCACCTTCCTGTTCTTCAATGTTTATATTTTTCCTCAAATTTGCAAAGCTTTTGCTGTTACTTCTTTAAAAATCTTTCTACCTAGTTTTCCCTCTCTTAAAATTCTTTCATGAAGTTGTATAACTAAAAGAAAATTCTTTACTGATGCTATCTCATAAATCTGGTAAGTTTTCTTTTTCGTTTTCCTCCATTTGTCTCTTTTAACTATATTTTCCACTGCCCTGTCATCAAGTTGCAAATACTTCCTTCTACTAATAAGTTATGATAATAGTGCTCTTCATTGCCTTTGGCATTTCATCCATTTTATTTTCCAGCTCCAGAAATTATGTTTCTTTTTTTCCCCTACAATGTAAAACTCTGGTCATTTATTGCTTTCATGATGTTATGGATTTGTTTCTCTTTGTTTTCTTAGGTTCATGAGTTTCCTTAAAATATTTATATTGAATTTGTTTCAGGAAGTTTGTATTTCTCCATTTGGAGTCAATTACTGGGAGATTATTATGTTCTTTGGTAGTGTTATATCTCTTTGTTCTTTTATGTTTCTTGTTGCCTTATGTTGATGTCTGCACATTTGAAGAATGAGCTACCTATTTCAGTGTTTTCAGACTGGCTTTATGTCAGAAAGTTCATCATCAGGCAGCCCATCCAGAAATGCTGGGGATGCCATCTAGTGTGGTCCAAGTAGGGGTTTTTTGCAAGAGTCTTTGGTCAAGCTGGATCTGCTTGGTTGCATGTAAAGCCTTAGGCCTTAAGGGAAAGCCTGGTACTGTTACTGAAGGAAATACAAAACCCAGAGAAACTAAGCCTGTCTGATGCCAGAACTGGTCTGGAGCTTGGGTCTGATCAAATCAGCCTAGATTTAGGCAGTCCCAGAGACCAAGTCTACTGGGAATTTATGGATCTGGGCTAGTAGATCCTTTTGGCACTGGTTTGAACTGAGAGGTTCAATGTATGAATATCAACCTGGAGCCTGAGGCTGTGAAGGTTGGCCAAGTGTTAGATGAACTGTACTGTAGTGATACAGCAGTGTACTGTAGTGATGAACTGTTACTGTAGTGATGAACTGTAAATTGGGTCTGCCTGTGCCAACCCTGGTACTAGGGCTATGGTGATCATGTTGATGATAAAGCATGCCTGAAGCCTGGGGCCATGCACATTTTACCGGGGCAGACGAAGTTTTAGAGTATGATGCAAGGTCCTTTTCTACTTCTTTTTCATTCCTCTACTCAGAGGGTATCTTTCTAAATGATGCTGTATAAGAATGGTGACAGATGATGTGGTTTGTGTAAAACTATTCTTCTTACCCTCCTTAATGCATCTGTGCTGTATACAGGTGTTATGGTCTCTCACTTGGATTCTTAGAACTTGTGAAGTTATTTTCATGTATAGATTAATACTTGCATTGATGTCTCTATGGAGGACAAGTGCTGGAGAGTTCTATTTGCCATCTTTCTGATATTGCCTCTTAAATCTTTTGCAAATCGTTTTTAAAACTCCTTTGATATGGAGAGAGACAGAGAGAAAGAGAGATATTCCATCCACTGAGTACCCCCCATCACCACCAAAAAAAAAAAAAAAATGCCTATAATATCCAGGGCAGGTGGGGCTAAATTGTGGAGATAAGGCAATCCAGGTTTCCCACAAGAGTGTCAGGGACCCAATTACTTGAACTAACACAACTTCCTTCTAGGATCTGTATTTCTATAAACTGTAATTTCCATAAGTCATTTCCAGAAATCAGGAAATAGAGCCATGTGTTGAAGCAATGTGGGCTATGTTGTGACTGGTGTCTTAATGGCTAGGCTGAACACCTGCCCGCACTTTGCTCAAGTCTTACAAAGGCAAAATTTAATACTGTTTCAATGCTATGAACATGTTTTTAAATTTTATCATGTTACTAAACCATCAGACTTGTCTCTAGGCACTGAGGAAACTGAATAATGAGACAGAATCACTGGTCTGAAAAAGCTGAGTCTCAAGGGAAATTTGAGCAGATAAGCAACTATTGTGTATTATGGTTCATGCATAGTCAGGTAGGAAACACTTGGAACACTTGGAATAAGAACAGTGATATATGTACTGATCCCTAAAGAGTTCAAAATATATAAGATAAAAATGTGCATCAGAAGCCCAGCCCCTGGCTCACTGAAACCAGTAACACTGGAAATATTAACTGAGAAAGACAATGGACGTTTGGTGTCCAAAACAAGGAAACAGAGTTCAAGACTTACATGCAGACAAATAGGATTCCAGGGATCAATTAATCTGCAATCAAAATATACTACTCCTGGACACTCATGCTAACTCTGATTCTCTGTACTAATTTTAAGTACAATATATTAATAATCCAAGGAATCAATCTAATATAATAATTTATCCAGAGAAATATATTCAGTATTTACTATTTGGAGATACTTTAAAAGGTTTGGGAAAAATGCACACTATCATTTAATTCCATTTCCGTGAAATTTTTGAAGTACCCTCATAAACTTTGTGTAATTATAAATTTCTTTACAAGTTTGATTTCACATAATCAGCATGCATATGTTGGTAATATGGGTTCTACATTATTTTACTTATATATTGAAAAAGAACGGTGGAGAAGTTCAATAATGTGCTCCAAATTAGATAATAGTAAAGGGCGCAGTTAAGAGGAAATAATGTGCTCTCCTACAAAGCCATATTCTTGATGACTGTGGACAATTTCTTGCAGTCTCAAAAGATCAATGTGCTGCCAACTGCTGTATCATAAAAGATTCATTCACTCATAAAACATTTTAAGTTCTGATTATATTTGAGATACCATGCTAGATATTATGTCTTTTTATTTATTAGGATGGATAAAAATGCCTGATTTCTAAAACTTACAGTCCATTAGAAGAGGCAGAATATAATAGCAATAATCATAGCAATATGGTATTGCCTCGATAAGAAGTATGAGGGGTATATAAATCAAAGAAGAGGGAAGAATACCTCTGCTCAGAGAATTAGGAAATGCTTCCTAGAAAAGCTGTGATTGGATTGATTTTGAATGATGAGGAGAATTTGCAGATATGAAAAGGGACTGTATATTATAGTTAGGGAGCAAACAAGGCCAAATATAAGATGGAAGCGCACACATTGAAGAAACTATAAAGTGTTCAGTTAGGCTGGGAATCAGATTCCCAGAAGCAAATAGAGGGAACAATAAAATGAAACTTAAAGGGCCTGATACTCGACTGGCCTCTGGCTTTTTTGTTAAAGAAAAATTGGGGGGAATTATCTAAAACTTATTCCAGCACTACAAAAAATTTAGAAAATTCAAAAGTGAAGGAATGAACAAAATAAGAGAAGTCTCACTCTCCTGGTATGTTCCAGTGTTTACAGAGAAAATATGCTTTATACACACTTAAGAATTCCATTTCCGTGCGATTCTGTATATTTCTAATTATTAATGTATTCCAAAAATATTTATACATCAGTCCGTGTAGATGTTTCACATTCCTTGATGGGCATTTTTATGCCTTTTTTTTTCTATTTCTCTACTGATTATATTTACATGACTTGCCTGTCAATAATAGTGGAACCATCTGCATACCCATAAACAGCAAATTAAACCATATCTGCCACCTTACACTCTCACTCACTAACTATTGACAAATTTATCAATTTTTTACTCTGGAAAGTAGGAAAATATTCATTTGAATTTATCTATTTCCTACACATGTCATAGTTTAGTTATATTTGTTTCCATAAACCTGTTTACATCTTTTTATTTTATATTACTCTTTCAAAATTTTAATTAACATAATACCTGTACATTTTTGTGAGGTACAGTGCATTATACTTTATATTAAATTTATTTGCCTTTTTATTACTGAATCACAATCTTGATAATTTTTTTTAAATTGCCATAAATATTACAAGTGTTTTCTCCAGTTGTGTATTATGTCTAAAGTTTTTTTTATTTATTTACTATTTATTAATTTTAATATTTGAAAGGCAGAGTGACAGAGAGAGTAAGAGGGAGGGACAGGCAGCATACTGCTCCACTCTTCAAATGCCCACCAACAGCCACAGCAGAGCCAAGCTGAAATCAGGAACCAGGAACTTGTGAGGGTCTCACGTGAGGGTGGAAACTTAAAAGTGAAGTACTTGGGTCATTATCTGCTGCCTGCAAGGCACATTAGCAGGAATCTTGATCAAAAGTGAATAGTAGCTGGGGCTCAAACCAGTGCTCAGGTATGAGATGCAAACATCCCAAGTGGTGGCTTAACCTGCTATGCCATAATGTCCATCCCTCTTTTAAAATTTTAGTGTTATTTTTGTTGCTATTCAACTTTTTATAAACTCTCTTTTATTAAAAATTTGTCTCTGGATTCATGGTCTTTAACTTTATGCTTTTTAGTGTTATCTGAAAAAAGAATGACGTGGTTTAAATCTCCAAGATCCCTTCAGACCTTTACAACACTCTAGATCATATCTTGAAGAAAACCAGTGGATTGCATTAATACAGTTGCAGGCTTTAGCAAGCTTCTTTTAGTGACAATTAATTATGCTTTGGTTACTATTTATAAGTAAGTGACAGAGAAGTCTAAGTTAATGATTTTTTTCTTTATTCATAGCAATGTTTGACAAGAGATTCTAACCTGTTCTCAAGTTTGTTAAGAATTTTCTGACAAGGAAAAGGGGTTGAAGAGTGATCACTCTGGAAAAAAAAATTTTTTTAAAAACACCAGGTTGGAGTAGAAGTAAAACTGATATCTTTAAACACCCTCCAGCTTGGATGGTGGAGAGGATATTGAATGAATGAAAAGTAAGTCTGTCAGCAACTACTAAGTGCCAAGTCTTGTGCTTAGGGTTTTCTCACACGTTATTTCAATGGATGTTATGTTCCACAAGAAGGAATGTCTGAATCCCAAACTTTAATAACTCTCATATGTGCGCTCATCCACGCTATGTATTCCCATCATATTATACTCGGCTTACTAGTCTGCTTTCTTAACATTGCTTCCTGTTAATCCTCACAGACTATATCAGATTCCACTGCTAGGAACTAGCAGAGTGACAAGACAATGTCCAACAAGTATTTAAGCAACTTACAGTGTTTATTCAATTATTCACTTAATTTTGTAGATTTTTTAAAATTTATCTTCACTTTATTTGAGACACAGAAAAACAGAAAGACAGAGAGGGACAGAAAAAGACCCAGAGGGAGACAGAGACAGATCTTCCATTTGCTGGTTACTCCCAGAATGCCAAGGACTAGGCCAGGCCACAGCCAGGAGTCCAGAACCTAAGCTGGATTTCCAACATGGTGTGAGACACACAAGTAACTTGAGTCATCAACTGCTACCTCCTTTGGTGTGCATTATAGGGATCTGTATCAAAAGCAGCATAACCGGAACTCAAATCAGGCACTCTGATATAGGATACAGACATCCCAAGTAGCATCTTACCCACATGCCAAATGCCCACCCCATCACCATTCATTTATTCCTATATATTTGACAAATTTATTCATGAATTTATTTAGCAAATAACTAGTGAGCATCCACAATTATACTAAGCAATGAAAATACACAAGTATTATAAAATAAATACAAATGCCTGCTCTCATTGTTATTATTTCATTACAATCTCACAATAACTACATGAGACTGTGTTCCAATTTCTACAGTTGAAAAAACTGCAGCAAAGAAACAAACTCACATTTCAATACATAGACATTAAAAGATGACACCAACTTATGGACCCAGATCCTTTAAGCACTTTTCACTATATCATTCAGCCTTCCACCATAAATAACATAAAAATCCTTTATTAAAATAAAGAACAGGTTCAATACTTTTCTGAAGAGAATGAAGATATCTTGTTATTTCTTAGAAGTTTAGTGTCCAGGCAAAAAGGACCACAAATGATTTCTTTGGCTCTTGGATGGGAGGCCTTGAGTGAAGGGGATTATTTGGACTTAAAGAATCAACTGGAGGTTGTACTCTGACATCTAGAGTTTCAGTAATTTTCTCAGACAAAAACATTGTGTTCTGAGTGGTTGGTGACAGGATAGGCCAGTGGAAGAAAAGTTATTTGTAAAATATTCAGGATCTTCTTATTAACATTCCTGGGACTTTAGATAAATCATCTAACTTTTCTGAGTCTTCCTCTCATCTATAGAAAGGGAATCTTTAAATACGTTCTGACCAACTCAAAAGTTAAGGAAATTAAGCAAGTTATGAACCTAAATGCTCCTTGTCACCAGCAGGCAGCACAGTATGGTAATGCATTCAAGGGTCAGATTCAGGTATGAGTCAGTTCCACCAGCCATGGAGGCTCGGGACTATATAATAGAGAAAATTTAGTGATAATCAGGATGTTGATAGTAATAAAAATGAAACTTACTTGATGCATAATAACAGGGAACTGTAATAATTATTATTCTCAATCAGTTTTAACAAGTGTTCTTCAACAAGTGACTACACTCAAATGTTTAGAGATTTTAGAAGATATCTAGAATAGGCACTGACAGGGAAGAGAGTATGTAACTGGGGCTTCCAGATCCCATTAAAGTTATGCAAATGTTACTGGAAAACACTAATATTTTAGATGATACCCTGTTAATTATTTTATCTAGGCATTCAATATTCTTTCAAAAAATATTTATTCAGCATGTGTTGGGGACATGCTAATCACTTCAGCTTCTGCATCCTTCCTAAAGGGGTATGTAGGTATACATGTAAGTAGGGGTTCCCCTACAATTATAGGTCAAGAGGTAATGCAAGCATTGTATTGTCAGTGCATCTTTCTTCACTTCCCGTAGGTATTTTCTACAATCTTGAGAGTCTCCAAAAATTTCTGTGCTTATCTTTTCTTTAGAACATATGATATATTATAATTGTCCAATCACCAATTTGTCTAACAAGACTTAAATTGTTACCTCAACTCATAGTTTACCTAGCACATCTTTTATCTACATCCTCCGTATCTAGAGTAATGTACATTACATTTAGTTGAATGAATAAATGATTATTAAATTTGCTAAATGTATTATACTAACTAGCAAGACCTCTAATAGAGGTGTTAAACTAGTATAATGGAAAATTCTAGCGAACATCTAGTAAACACAAAATGAAAAATTCAGTACCTGTTAAAATAGTGTTAAATGTTTATAACTGTTCAGCTATGTATATTATTAAATAAAGAAGGTAGTTTACAGAACATGATCTTTAATAACATTCAATTTTAAAAGCATGTGCATATGTATTCATGTATGCATATGTACCTATTAATAGAGGTGAGGAGGAAGGATATAAAAAAAGTTAGCAATGAATCACTGGTTGGTGGGATTAAGCATGAACTTTGCTTTGTATTTTTCTTAATTTTCAATTTTTTTTTTTGCAATGGATAAACTTATTTTTGCAACCAGAGGGGAAAAAAAAAGAGCCAACAGACAAAAAATAAACAGTGTGGGTTTAAGTGTGCAATCATTGGCCTATTGTTCTCAAAGCTGCTTAAAATTGTATTCTCCTTTTTATCTATTTCTATAAAAGTAATTGGTGGTGAATCATATCTATTTCTGAATCCTATCTCTCATGAACTTACTGAGTAAAAAATTCGCTAGCCAGTTGAGCGCAAGGTGTTCCATTGTGCCTGATGCGCTCCATCACTGTCTGCACCAGTAGTTTCTCTGGTGCCTTCCCAGCTTAGCAGGGCCTGTCGATGGAGACAGCCCTGCATTCTCTGACTAGTCACTCCCTTATTTTTGTGGATCTTAATTTCCCACTATGGGAATTTTCTGTATGAAATTAACTCTTGAAAATCCTTATCTCATTTTTACATGACCTATTTAATCTTTTGCTACACATTGGTCAGCAGTGTTTCCACTTTCAAGTTTTAGCAGTGAAATTAGGAGTTTTACATGTAAGCTGCAACAGAGGCCAAGTAAATGGTAGGTATTGGATAAGGTGCCGTGGATAAATGTCAAGGCAGCAGAAAGGGGGCTGTAGAAAAATCCCTGTTTCTTTTGCATTTATCTTCCAAAATGGTCCAGGTAACAAAAACAAGCATATATCTGCATACTTGCATTCATTCATCTGTTTATTCAACAAACATTAAGCCTCCTTTATACAGCATGTGCTTTATTAGACCATGGGGATGGATTAATTATTAGTATAGTTCCTTTCTGCCTATTGTCCCTTAGCTCAATATTTAAATAGCTAAATAACATAAAGCAAAATATAACATCTGCAGTAATAGTGGCTTAGTAGGCCTAAAAATGTGGGAATGGCCGGCGCCACGGCTCACTAGGCTAATCCTCCACGTGTGGCGCTGGCACACCGGGTTCTAGTCCCAGTTGGGGTGCCGGGTTCTGTCCTGGTTGCTCCTCTTCCAGGCCAGCTCTCTGCTGTGGCCCGGGAAGACAGTGGAGGATGGCCCAAGTGCTTGGGCCCTGCACCAGCATGGGAGACCAGGAGAAGCACCTGGCTCCTGGCTTTGGATCAGCACAGTGCACCAGCCGTACCACACTGGCCACAGCAGCCATTGATGGGTGAATCGATGGAAAAGGAATATCCTTCTCTCTGTCTCTCTCTCTCTCACTGTCCACTCTGCCTGTCAAAAATAAATAAATAAATCAAATCAAATAAAAATGTGGGAATGAACAAAAGAACACCAAAGAAGTAAGGACATTAGAGTGGTCCTCTTCAGTCCTCGAATCTGCAGCATCTAGCACCATGCCTGGCACAAAGCAGATCTTCAATGGATAATTACATTTCATTGTTTGGAATACAAATATGATTGGGTGCCTTCTAAAGAATGAGTAGGATTTTGATTGGTGACAATTGGGAATAAAAACGTTAATTTGTAGGGTACACAATAAGAAAGACACAGAAGTATGATGTTAAAATAAACTTCCAAAAATATCCAATACTTAAAACACCATTAAAATACTAAAATCACAACCAACGTTTATTGAGAAATTATGATGCACCAAATTCTAAGTACATCGCATAAATTGCTTCATGCAATACACCGAGAATTCCTGCCAGGTAAAAACCATTAACATTACATCTTAGAGATGAACAGACTGAAATACACAGCGCTGCATAGTTGTGCTTGTGCTATTTCCAAAAGGGTTTAGGGAGAGACTTAGTATAAGGAATGTGTACCTTTGCATGGACAGATAGAGCTTACTGTACTTCTCTCTCAGCAAAGGAGCGGGAGTTGTCAAGATTAGTGGTTATTTTGAACACTCTTTCAAGCGCTGTGGTTTCTGCAGCAAGAGGCTATCTCAGCCGAATAAGCTGGGTAAAAACAAAAAACTTACCAAATTCAAATAGGAGATAGGGGTTTGGAGAAGTGGATTAAGAGGAAATTAAGGTTGGCCGGCGCTGCAGCTCACTAGGCTAATCCTCCGCCTGCGGCACTGATACCTTGGGTTCTAGTCCCGGTTGGGGCGCCAAGTTCTGTCCCAGTTGCTCCTCTTCCAGTCCAGCTCTCTGCTGTGGCCCGGGAGGGCAGTGGAGGGATGGCCCAAGTGCTTGGGTCCCTGCACCCACATGGGAGGGAGACCAGGAAGAAGCGCCTGGCCCCTGGCTCCTGGCTTCAGATCCACGCAGCACGCTGGCCGTGTTGGCCATTTGGGGGGTGAACCAAAGGAGGGAAGACCTTTCTCTCTCTCTCTCTCACTGTCTAACTCTGTCAAAAGAAGAAGAAGAAGAAGAAGAAGAAGAAGAAGAAGAAGAAGAAGAAGAAGAAGAAGAAGAAGAAGAAGGAGAAGAAGAAGAAGGAGAAGAAGAAGAAAAGAAACTAAGGGAGAACCAAGACTGGACCAAAAATTGGAGCTGGAGGAGTTTGCCATTTAGTGTGCCCAGAAGCTTAAACCAGTCATATTAATGAACTCTTAAACTTCTCTGATGTGGCCGGGGCTGTTATCAGTCATTCTGAATGAGCAGGCTCTGGTCAGGAGTTAAGTGAGACAGATGTAGAAAAGGCAGGACAAAGCACCATCTCTAATGCTAACAATCTGAATACTAGCTTCTTTATAAGTGTAAAGAGAAACCTTGTGGTGGAAGAACCATGAGATCTGGGGTCAGAGAACCTGTGATCCTGTCCTTGTGCTATTTCATGATTCTGGTATGAACTTGGGAAAGTTGCAGAATCTCTTTGAGCCTATTTCCTCGCTTGCAAAAGGGTGGTAATAATGGCACCTTCCCCATAGGAATGTGAGTTTAAGCTTTATAACCTGTAGTGCAGTATATAAAGGCTCCCTCGTGCAAAGAGAGTAGAGTGCAAAGAGCTTTTTAAAAAGCACATCCAATGCTTTTGTTCTCTACTCACTATTTTCTAAATGTTTTTCTGTATGGGCAAGATGACACTGATTCTCCTATAGCCGATTTCTTGCATGCAAGAGAATCCTGGCTAGATGCAAACCTGAAGCAAAACATTCCATGGGTGGCGAGCCTGCCTCACTCCTCAGGTACAGATTAATTACATCTTGGAGAGTGACTTCTTGGCTGTATTTGCCAATGAGGCTTCCCTTTCACTCTACTCCACAAGCCTTCCCTGCGCTATCCTGCTAAGACGGCTGTCCTGACCCATGTGCCCTGCTCGAAGGTGCCAACTTGGCAGCTCAGAAACAGTCCACATAGAAGGCTGGTAGCATGGCAGGTCCCTGGGGCTTCAGGAATGAACAGCAGATTGTTTCTCCGCTGGTGATTGTGAGGCTGAAGCTTGCTCAGAGAGGCAGAAATCCCAGGGTGATGGAATGAGGTGAGTTCACAAGCCAGAGAAATGCCTTAAAGTCTGCTTCAGCAATCAGATGGGATGGCAGAGGGGGGCCTGTGTGTTCCTGGACTTCTTTTCACATTTTGGATTGTGACCAGCTTTAAAAATGTTCCCTGAGGTTTTTTTTTTCCTAAAGCAGAATTAATTCCCTAGAATAGCAGTTGCAGCATTATAATCATATTTGCCCATATTCCCACAGCTGTTTTTCTTGCTGCTGCTGCTGCTGTGGTTAGATTTAGCTCTAATACCAGCCTGCGTTTGTTCAATATATTCTTGGTTTATTTGTCTCTCCCAGTAAATCTTGAACTTGTAGAAGACAGAGTCTATATATTGAACAGCTCCAGCACCCAACACAGATCCTAGCACATAATTGTCATTCATTAAATGTTTATTAGATTAAAATGTGTAATTGATAATTCGGAAGCAGGCAACCATCTGCTGGGTTATCATAGCATCTTGTTGTGAAGTAAAATATTAACCTAAGGGAATTGAATTGTACCCTCTCAAGTAATATAGAAATCATGCACTGTAAATAATATCCCAAAGCATGTCCCTCCCACAAAGTGGGAAATCTTCCAAGTCTTTGTAGGATTAATGTATTTTGGTTGTAGAGAAATAAAATCACTTAAAGTACTGGTAAACTAAAAATACCCAACGAAAGACCAAAGAGAAGCATGAATTTTCCTTATTTTTAGTGAACTTCTGAACATGAAAAAGAATTCCTATATCATAATCCAAACTTCTCATTTTACAACTAAGGAAATTGTGGACCAGAGAAGACCACCTGTCCAAAGACAATTTTCTGCAAAGTAGTGGCAGGAGTCCCAAATAAAAAGTCCTAGAAGGCAGTCTTGTGATGCGGGATATGAGGTCCCAGGAGGCAGTGTGGACTAGTTAACATGACAGGGGGATGTTTAACGAAAGCAGACAGTAGCAGTGTGACTATATGGAAAGGTCACTGTCATAATTATTTAGAGAGCCAAAGGTCAGAACTGCTGAAATAGCACAAAATATCAGATGCAAATTATGAACAAGCCTAGGAAATAAAACAAAGGCTTGCAATCAAGAGACCAGGAAGCAATAAATCACATCATTAAAGTCACAGGTTTTAGCACTGGACATGCCTTACATTGAATCCCAAAGCTGATGCATCTAATTATGCAAGGGTACTTCTGAAACAGAATTAAAAATAAGTTTAGAGGTGAGCAGTTGGCCCAATGATTAAAATGCCCAAGTTTCAAATTGGAATACTTGGGTTACATCCTTGGCTCCGGTTCCTGCTAATTCACACCCTGGGGAGACAGCAATGTGTCTCTGCAACCCATAGGGGAGCTCTGAATTGCGTTCAGGGCTCCTGGCTTCAGGCCCCCATTCCTCAGCCTTTGAGGGTAACTGGGGACTGAACCAATAGATGAGAGTGCTCTCTTTCTTTCTCTCAAATTTTAAAACTTAATTGTAGAATATATTTATTTTGATGCAATTACTCTGGTAATTCATATATAACTTTGTCATAATATGCATTTTCCATGAACTTCCTAAAGATACTGCCTATATTCTCTGCATACTTCTTATTCTCCCTTAAACCTTCTTTTTATTGGACATAAAAGGCATAGATATTAGTAACTAGCTGAGGGTGTAGCTTTGATTATTAATATATCTTTATAAGCATTTACAAACAGTCTTAGCAGACACTCACAAGACAGCCAAGGTCTTTTCCATTAAAAATGCATCTTATACACTAGTGTAAGAGGTACACTACAATAAAACCTGGAAAGAAAGAAATCAGCACAATTGAATACTATGATGTGACAGAAAATGCATCATTTATAAAGGAAGGCTCAAACAATTTGGCACACCCCTTGGTTAAAAGGATGAGCAGATATCGATGATTTAGCCAAGAAGACAGAATCATTGATAAGTAAAGAAAGAAACAAGGATACAAAAATCACAAAAGTTACATGGTAACAAAATTCAAGAAGCAGAAAGTGGAAAAATATATCAAGTGCTCTTAATGCATCCATAAAACGAGCAAAATATCCATTGGGTCTAAAAACACCGGCATGCTTGTGACTTTGACAATGGCAGATTCAACAGAAGAAAAGTGTCAGGAGCCAGACTGCAGTTGGTTCCAGCAGTGCTTTTGCAAAGTTCTGACTAAAAGGGGAGCAGAGAAATGGGAAGCAGTAAAGGAATTTGGGATCAGGAAAGAAACTGGGAATTTTTTGAAAGATTTATTTTCTTTGTTTAAGAGACAGAGTGACAGAGAGAGAAGGTAAGACAGAGCAAAACAGATGATCTTGCATTTGCTGTTTCACTCCCCAGATGATAGCAATGGTTGAGACCCAGATAGGCTGAAGCCCAGAGTCTGGAACTCCATCAGGTCTCCTGTGTTCATGTCAGGGGCCCAAGTACTTGGTCCAGGCCATCCTCTGCTGGTTTTCCATATGCACTATCAGAAATCTTGATGGGAAGCGGAGCAACCACGACTCCAACCAGCATTATGATATGGGATGCCAGCCACAGGAATTGCTTTAACCAGCTGCATCAATACCCAGTCCCAGGAATTGGGAATTTTTAGATTCTCTTTTAGCGAAAGAGAATATTAGCTAATATTTGTATGTTTTTTATTAAACCATAGACAGAGACACTGTGCTGAAAGGGGAGACCTGCCACAGCAAATTTCTCAAGATTTGAGATCTAAAACTTAACTGAGGAGTGGGCTTTCACCATATGTAAGGATACGCCTTGCTTTATGCCTGGATGGAGACTGAGAATAGAATACATATCTGCATATGCTTGAAAACCTGCTTTGGAAAAGGTCTGATCCGATTATTTCTACTTCTCACTGAAATAGGAGGGGAGGTCGCCAGCTCTATGTGGGTTGAGGACTCACTGGGAGGGTGTAAACCAGGAACGTAGAGTCTGTGGTGGCTTTGAAGAAAACAACAGATAAGTCAGCTTTTGTTTATGTCATTCAGTAATTAGCACTCTGCTGGACTTAAGTCTGAGCGAAAGGAAAGCAATTTGACTTCAAGAGTTCCATTACCATATACTTGATACGATGCAAGGCGTTTCCTACTTTTCTCATGCTTAAAATTAATCTTTATTATATGCTTTTTGGAAATCTGGAGATTGAGGCACAGAAAAAATAAGCAATTAATGCAATGGCTCACACCTATCAGTTGACAGAAATAGGATTTAAATTCAGTTCCATCCTGAAAATCCCTGTGTTTTAGTTCAGTCAGTATAGGAAGTCACTGATAATCACACCAGAAGCATTACCTGTGGAGTGGCATATGAGTTTGTCAGGGTTCTAGAACAATGTACCACAGATTGGGTACCACAAATGACAGAAATGCTATTTTTCCCACAATTCTGTAAAACAGCATCCAAAATCAATGTATCAGCAGGACTGAGGCATCTCTCCAGGTCTTGTAAATGGCTTCTTCTCACTGTGTCTTCACATGGTCTTCCCTCCGTGTGTGTTCGTGTCCTGTCTCTTCTCAGGACACGGTGGATTCGGGTTCACCAATGATGATCTTATTGTAATTTAACTACACCTTTAAAGATTCTGTCTCCAAACACTACCACATTTTGAGTTACCAGGGATCAAGACTTCAAAGTATAAATTAGGGGAGGGTACAGCCTATCCCATAATAGATGGTGAGGATGAAATTCAAAATGTATAGAATGAAGACAGATTAAGAATTGGGAATGTTAAAATAGACTAAGCTTTTCAAATCATAGCTATAAAATCAAATAAGAGATTGGACAATAAATCATTTGAGATGAACAAGGCATAAGAAAAAACTTTTTTTTCTTTTTAGAATGGCTTTTTTTTTCTATAATAATCAGAGTTAGAAGATGGAGTTTATAACTTAATGGGAAATTCACTAAATAAATGAGAGGAAAAGAATTAAAAGCAAAGCATATTGAACTTCTGTAAATTGTAAACTATGAAAAAAACTTATAGTTCAATTCTAAAAGATATTGACTAGGGAAAAGCATTCTATCATTTTCTCAAAGGAAAAGCTGAGCAAAGAAATATAACTGATATATAAAATAGCCACAGGAGACACTGTGCTCGGAACATCCTCTGTCAAATAATTCCTAGAATGTCTTTTTATCAAATAACTTTGTTTATTAATGTAATTTAGATGGTTTGAGGGTTTCTGCAAGTATCAAACCAAAAAAATCTATATGTAGGATTGGCAAAAATAGAAAACAAGAATGCATAATACAAATGTTATTTTCTATCCTAGAGTAAATCAGGCCCAAGATAAATCTTGTCAAGTACAAAATGTCACAATAATCCCGAATAACAGTGAGGATAAGAGTTTGTTGTAGACTTAGCAAAGATATATTACTAGATTCAGGAAGTCAGAAATGACAGTAATAAAAGTTTTTAGTAACTGTGTCCTTTTGCCCTTTTGCATAGTAATCCATCAGGTGAAAGATGCAAGCATTTATCAAAAAAAAAAAAAAAAGTTTTGAAACAAACACTTTCCCCACAAGGAAAAAAAATGCAGCAGAGCTTCCTTCATATCCAGGAGACGATGATAAAGAGCTTCAAGATTCATATTATGGGCTTTACTTTTACCAAACTAGGAATAAAATGTTTTGGAAAATAGAAATAACACTCACAAGATCCCTTAACCACAATGATTCCTGTTCTTTGAGTTCTCCTGATACAAAGTAACCAGACATTTGGGGATACCTGTTGAATCACTGAAATGTAATTATGCTGTCAACCCTCAGCATTTCAGTGCAGGTTCAGTCAAGCAGTTGTAAAGAAAACCCTTGCTATAGTGCTGTCACTGCCTAACTAGCTGTGACACTTATGCCATCCATGGCTTTCTTTTCCATTACTGTAGAAGAGATTGGTTCTTCTGATTTCCAATGTCCTCTCATTATCTCACCTTCTAAGAAGAAAAGAAGACATTTCCTTTATTTTTAAGAATATTCCATTGTCACTTTAATAATTCACGTTTTTTTCAATATTTTTCTATAACATGAACAAATGTCATGTATTTCATATATACAGATTTAGGAGCATAGTGATACTTCACATCCTACCATCCCTTTTATTTTATGTAATAATAAAGTTGATGTATGGCTTTCTGTTCCAGCAAGTTATTATGCAAATAGGGTGTGAAAATCTCCTTAAGATATATAAAAATATTATAAATGCAATAGCAAAATTGAGTTTACCATGCATAGTTATCTCTCAAAACAGTATAGTTAATCAGATTTCATAAAGAAAAAGAAATTGAAAACAAACCTGTACCAGACCTTGGCTGTTCAGATTTTAATCTAGTAACCTATGGGATAGAATTGTAAAGCCATAATGAGTCATAAGTGGTGGATTTGGGTCCTCCCAAAGCTGGGACTAAAATGTCTGTATAAATCAAGACTCTAGAAATCTGCACCATTAATGAATGACAAGCCAACATGGTCGTTTCTAGCCTCCACAACCTGGATAGAAAACCATTTCCCTAAAGAATTTGAAACCTGAGGTTTGTTCTTCACACAATTTTGTGGCTTTAAATTAAATCAAATACTGATCCATGTAAATCACATGCAAAACCTCTGAAACTCAAACAAACTAAGATAGACAGATAGTTTAGTATAACTGGTTCATGGTAAACTAAGGGGACTGTGCACAAAGATAATGTTAGAGAGGTGATCAGGCTTCTCAAGAATCATTGTAAACAGTTTCAAACTCTTTACTGTCTATAGTTAATCTTATGACCATAAAGTAAACAGCAGGTAGATCATTGTAAAAATTTAGAGTGGGAATAGGAGAGGGAGGAGGAGAAAGGTGAGACCATGGGCAGGAGGGAGGGTAGGGTGGGAAGCATCATTATGTTCTTAAATCTGTATATATAAAATACATGAAATTTGTTTACCATAAAAATTGTTTTAAAGGGGCCGGCACAGTCGTGTAGTGGGTAAAACTGCTGCCTGCAGTGTCAGCATCCCATATGAGTGCCAGTTCGAGTCCCAGCTGCTCCACTTCTGATGCAGCTCTTTGATATGGTCTGGGAAGTCGCAGAAGATGGCACAAGTCCTTTGGCCACAGCACCCATGTGGGAGATCTGGAAGAAGCTCCAGGCTGCTGGCTTCGGATCGGCTCTGGCCATTCTGGCTATTTAGGGAGTGGGCCAGCGGATGGAAGAATTCTCTTGTCTCTCTCTCCCTCTGACTCTACCTCACTTCAGCTGGAAAGGACTTCCCCTGCCTCCTTGTGATCTATTTCTTCACTTTCCAATGAAAGCTCTTTTTTGTCTTTCACTCTTTCCATACAGAGACATCAGTATTTATTGTAAAGCAGACTTCTTGGACTAGAAGCATCCTATATAAGTAGTAAGAATTTGCCAACAATATATGTAACTTCTTAAAGAGAGAGGTTTTATCCCTGTTTTTGTTAAGTTTCCTTATTTGGTTTGACTAAGTCCTGTTCCTGCAGGATGTGTCATCTCCTGGCACAGCCCTCACAATGTTAGTAACATCAAGGTAATGGACGACCATTTAGAATGGTGGCCCTTCCACTTTTATTTGAAGGATGATTTTGTGTTCCATATAGGATTCTCTCTTAAATTTTTAGTAGACTTCACCAGTAAGAGCATCTTATAATAGTTGTTCTTGTGGAAAGGCTAAAATTAAAGTTCAATTGTTTTAATAAACTTTATGGTTATTTAAGGTTTTTTTTTTATCTTTCTTTTAAAAGGAACTTTAGAAGTTTTGAGGTATTCAGGGAATTAGTCCATTTATCTAAATTGTCAAATTATCAGCATAAATAGTTTGTAATATTGACTTCTTATCCTTTTAATAACTGCAGGCTCTGTATCAATGCTCCCTTTCATTCCTGATATTGGGAACTTATGTTTTCTGATTTTCCCAGTTTAACTAGAGTTTTATCAGTTGTATTGATCCTTTTGTAAGAATCAGCTTTTCATTTGATTTTCTTTGTTTTTTTGTCTACTTCACGGATTTGGGGTATTTATTATTTTCCCTGTTATGCTTACCTTAGAATTTTCTTTCATTAGTTCCTGAGGGCAAAAAGTTAGATCACTAATTTTAGACCTCTAGTCTTTTCCAATAAAATTGTTTCTTATTATAAATTTACTTCTAATATTAATCTAGCAACCTACCATAATTTTGACTGCTGTGCTTTTATTTCATCCAGCTCAAATCTTTAATATCTTTTGTTATTTACACTTTATCCATTAAATTATTTAGAAGTGTGTTTTAAAATTTCCAAATATTTAGGGGCTTCCCACATGTGTTTCTGCTCTTTCCTGTCTGATTCTGCTATAGAAAAAGCATACTTTCCTTTATTTAAATCTTTTTAATTGTATTGAGATTTATTTTCCAACTCATAATGATCTTAGTGAACATTTCAAATGCCTGCTATCTATCTGTCTATCTATCTATCTATCATCTATTTTTTTTCTGCTGCTGTAGCATAGGGTTTTCCATTATTTTCAGTTGAGTTTTTGATAGCATTATCCTACTCTTGCATATCATTGAAACCTTTATCTTCTTATTCTATCATTATGGAGGAAGGGTATAGTGGAAGCCAGGGTAGGTTTGCTGTGCTCTTGCTCCAGACTAAGTTTTCTGCTGGTCCTATGCAACTGATTGTCATGTGTGAGGAATTTTTAGCATTTATGCCCCTCCCCCAGTGGTAGAGAATGTTTAACACCTAGTACAGAGGCTAGTGTATAGGCAAGCTTCTAATTCATCACATTTATGGTCCTTAAACTGTCTACTGATAGGGATATGGGGCATGAGCAAGTTTCCTGCCTCTTCTCTAATGGCAGAAATTTTGTCTTTTGTAGCAGTGAGGATTCTAGATTGGAAAAACTTTGATTTGTCTAGTCAGAACATCCTGGTGGCAGAAGTCTTATCTGTCTCCCAAGGGCAGGTAATTTTGCTGCCTCAAAGGCAGATGCTGGGGTGGAGATGCAATCTTTTTTTTTTTTTTCTCAGTTTCCAGCAACTGACATCTTTACACTTTTAGAAAGGAGCACTTTTGGTTGAAAAGCCAAGTGACAGAGACAGAGAGAGGGAGACAGCAAGAGAGAGAGAAAGGGAGAGAGAGATCGATCCTCCATTTACTGATTCACTCCCCAGATGCCTGCAAGAGCCAGGGATGTCAGGCAAAAAATCAAGAGCCAGGAACTCCATCCATGTCACCCACATGGGTGGCAGGAACCCAAGTACTTGAGTCATCATCTGGCTACCTCCCAGGTACATTAGCAAGAATCTGGATCAGAAGTATGGAGCAGCTGGGACTTGAACCCAGGCACTCTGATATGGGATGTGGGCATGCCAAGTAGTGACTTAACTTGCTGTACCACAACATGCACCTATGTCTTTTCTTCACATTAGAGAAAGATCTTCAATTGGAGCATATTTCATGGATATTTCTCGCCATATGCCTCTAAATAGCCTGTGTTTCTACAGCCCAGAGCACACGGGTCTCTCCATTTCCAGCTCATCCCGCGTGGCCCACACACTGTCGGCATGAGTGTGCCAATTGCACTTTTCAGCAAGAAGCACTGGAAACAAGTTTCAGTGAACATGTCTGCTTTATTCACGTGCAAGCACACCTTTTAAAGTGCAGGCAGGCAGGCAGAGGGGAGTAGCTAATTCAGGACAACACTAATTCTATAGGATAGAGCCAATACTGGCGAAGCTATGCTCCAATCAGCTTGAAGGCTGCGGTAGGCTAAGGTAGCTTTCCTGATGGGCCTGGGCCACACCCGGGAGCAGTTTACCTGATTGGGGGGGGAGGGGGGAATGTGCCTGGGGCTCCTGCCATCTGTCAGCAGCCAGGCTGTGTGGTCCCTCCAGGGAGGCATGGTGCACCAGCCTTCTCAACCTCCTGCATGTGCAGGACCAGCAGTCTGACAGGAGCATCCACACTCCATGAATTTCTGCTTCACTTTCAGACCTGGCAGGCCTTGTATATCTTATGTTCCCTTCTGCTTCCCCATCTTTCCCATGAGTACCCAGTAGCTGTTTGTGAAAAGAGCTGGTAAGTACTTGTGCACTTTCCCTGTGTTGGATGCTGAGAAATTCATAGTTCACAAACAGCCCAATTTTTTTTTAAATTCTCATTGTTTTCTTCTTACCCCATTCTATAACTTCTATTCCTCTCTGCACCCCCATGCCGTGCCCTAGCAATGTTGAAGCAATTCACGTGTCCTGTCTCTCCTCAGCTTGTCTTGCCATCAATTGACTTTCACTTTGCCTGGTTGCCTGTGACTTTAGCTCTCAGACATTGCAAATATATGACTTCTCAGATTATAATATTTTCTTATTGTTAAATTAGGAGTGACATTGTCTTGCATTTTTTTTTACCTCTCAAGCAGGACCAGAATTCATTCCTGACAAGTATTAATTTTCCCTTCTCTTCTCAGCTCACAGGTTGGCAGTTGTAGTATCATGGGTCAGTGAGAAAATGGAATTAATCAAACAAAACTCCAAAGAACATAGTGAGGAATGCATTTTGGGTTTTCAGTAAATTATATCTGAGACATAAAGGTGTGATTATGAACTGATGCAGAATTGATAATAAGAGAAATTACCACATGTGTATGGTATAGCAAGAATCTGAACTCAGAAATAAAGAAATAAATCGAAACTCAAGCATGACAGGGGTCCTATTTTATACTCATAAAAATGCCTGTGATAATCTGAAATTCTGTGTTTCCTTTGTCTATCAGTCTCATGGGGGGCGGGGAGATCTAGAAATGGAGCAAAGATAAATGGAAGTTTGCCTCTTGAGTAGTTACTCTTCATAAGACTGTGATGAGTATTTTGTGTCATCGTCAGAACATGATTGTTATCTTCCACAATAGGTGAGCCATAATGTTAGTTTCTCAACTTCTTGTCTGAGCCCCTGTATTTACTATAATCTAAGCACTCTTGATACAATCTTTTCATTAAAAAAAAAACTTTTTTCACTTCTTTTCACCTTTAATTTGGTTATTTATAATAACAACATATATCAGTTATTTCTTACATGTTTGCTATTGTCATTTATTGAGAAATTAGTATATGCTAGAAACTTGGCCTTGTATTTTAAATATAGAACAGCATATAATCTTTCTATTAATCCCTTGATACAGTTAACATTATTAACTCAATTTTTTAAATGTAATTTAGACAATGTTGTGCCTGAGTATTAGCTTATAAGTGGCTGCTCTACTGGTCAAAACAGAATCTGTCTTGCACCAACATCCATGAACTTAACCATTATTATGTGCTCTTTGCTCTGATATGTTATGTAACCATATTTTACTCACTTAGAAATGGCTGCCCAAGAAAATTCCTACCCTAAACACTCAAGTAAACAATTTTAAGTTTCTATGAGTTTTCCCTACTAGGGTCTTATTCAAATTATACCTAAAAAACATATTGCTTAAAAATATTTTTTCAGATTGAGTTCAATTGCTAGATTACAAGGTTCTGATAAAATGAGTGACATTTTAAAATTGAATAATGGTGTTTTACTTTTATTCTCATATTTGACATAAACCAACAATCATAAATAGTTCAAAAATTATTTGAATAATTTGTTATATATCAGGGAGCAGTATGAGTAGGAATACAATGACTCATGTCTGTACATGAGGCTATTGAACACTTGAAATCCAGCTAATGAAATTTTGAAACATATTTTTATTTTAATTTATAAACTGATAACGCTTCTATTGTTGACAAATATAGGTGTATTGGAGCAAATTGAGTATTTTAATCTACTTTTCTTCTGTAAAATGTACTAAATTTGATTGTATACCAGGTATTTCTGATACTATGCTATCTTTGTCTTATGTCTTCAAGGTATCCTATGTAATTACTGAGTGGGTTGTACATAACTTTGTAAGAAAAAAAGCACATTAATCTATACTCAATTAGCCAAGAAAAGCTTTAATTTCTGTAGTGTTATCAGAAATGATGAGTGTATATGTGTGTATGTGCGTGTGTGTATGTTCCAAATCAATCAGAATTCAATGAGGGAAAATAGAAACAATGCCAATACAGTTAATGGATTAAATTGATAAGAAAGAAAGAAAGAAAGAAAGAAAGAAAGAAAGAAAGAAAGAAAGAAAGAAAGAGGAAAGGAAAAGAAAAGAAAAGAAAAGAAAAGAAAAGAAAAGAAAAGAAAAGAAAAGAAAAGAAAAGAAAAGAAAAGAAAAGAAAAGAAAAAGTGAAAGAAAGAAAGAAACTGAAAGAAAGAAAGAAAGAAACTGAAAGAATAGAGGGACCAGAACTGGAGAAAGCAGTAGGACTCATGGGACTGGGGTTGGGGACAGATAAGGGAATGACAAGAAATGTTAGAATTAGCAGTTTGGGAAAGAACATCACCAACCTAGACTCAAATGTCTGAGGATGCGGCATTGTTCAGTTAGTAGTGACATCTCATGGTACCAGTGCATAATGGAGAACTTTGTGCGTCAGGGATTCAAACCTTTAAATAGGGGTTTCTGGTTAGTTCACACTGATAAACTAAGGAGTTTAGCAGTGCTCTACAGAACCAGTTCTCAGGCTTCAGAGGGGCAATTAACTGAACCCATGCTGAAACTGCTTCAAGGGAATGATAAAACTGATTCTGGGAATGAGAACTAAAAGCTGAAGTTTGGACTCTACTGAGCTTAAAGCAAAGAGCAGTTGCTGAAATGAGCAAGAAGGAACAAGCTGTTGTTGATTTGTTTTGTTTTGTTTTGTCTATCATTGCTGCCTCTTAGGGATTCAGCTCCAAAGGAGAAATGTAGCTTACAGAGTGCAATACAATAGGACATCTTCGCGGATCAGAGAAAATAGCTTAATTGCTAGCACAGTTCAGATTTTGGCTACTCAGCATCAGTGTTCATACACTCTCCTGGGTTATAGAGTGCAAGGTCAGACCAATTAATTCCATAGTAAGTAGCACATTTCACTATGAAATGAGTTCTTTAGTCAGAAGCAATGCTAAGTGAAATGAGGCAGCAATGGTTCCATGACTGGTGGTGCTGGCAGAAGCATTACAGTCAGAGTCAGTAGATCTATATCCAGGTATGTCTCAAAATGCAAGCAATTGTTGTACATTTTGTGATAACAGGAATTTAAAGTGAACAATGTGCCAGGTGGGTGACAAGTCCCTGTCTTTTTCAAAAATGATATTTAATGAAAAGTTCATAATTATTTTCTGATGTTAGATTTGACACTCCAGAGTGGTGGTACAAGGTCAGTCTTTCTGAAGAAGAAAGCAATATTGCTCACCTTCCCAGAGATTAGGAAAACACACCAGTGCTTTTGTTCTTGTTTCCAATGAACTGAACTATTAAAAACACTATTTTTCTTTGTGCATCACCATGTTTGCATTTTATAATTTGTTTTGTTTACTTGTTTCATTTTTTATATACTAATCATAATTTCATGGAATATTTTCTCATGCATTCTATGTTGCACATCATGAGAGATGCCACAGGAAGTGACACTGAAATACTCATTTCTTTATAGTCTAACACCTAACATTAAAAATCTTTATTTTTCATACTGAACCAGCAGCACTTTCAACTTCATTCATTGCTTTTTCATTTTGCACATTTTCCAGATGTTGGCATATAGGTGATGGGAAACTTTCTTTATTTTAGCTTTAAAGAAAGTTATTATATATGTCAGGCTTTTACCACAAAAGTCCATTTTTTCTTTATTATTACCTGATTTGATGTAAATGGCTGATACAAAAACACAATTTTTATTCTTCAGTGCCTTAAAAGTGTCAGATGTTATGATTCCTCATAAAATTTGAAAGTCAACTTTCTTATCTATGTTCAGATAGAAGCCATTTGAGAAGATTTTTTATTTTCACCTTAGCAATCAATATGTACCACATTAACATAACGCCAAACCCTTAAAATGAATGAAAAGGCATAAAAACCAGTGTCACGAAATCAATTAGAGTTATCTCTTGGGATATTGAGCCAACACACAATAGCACATTCCGAAGTGTTATGAACAACATGGTTTGCTACCTAGAATCAATTGGCCACTACCTTTGCCAGCCTCATTTGAATTGAGATATTTAAATATATTCTGCTCAATGTCTATTTCATTCATTTTCTAAATCATGCCTAAGAGAATAGGGAATCTACTATGAATGTATTTCTCAAGTCTTTCTGTATAAATCAATATATATATTTTAAAGATACTCATGTGCAGGCCCCAGGCACAGAGTCTGATTGAACAGACAAGGAAGTCTGGAATTCAGTATTTCAATAGTTTGAAAACCATTCATGTGCACAATGAGAAGAAGGCCTAGAATTGCATCACTTGCATTACAAAGATGCATAAAACTGATTTCTAGAAACACAGGCACTTCCTGGCTTAGAGCATTCTTCTAACCCCTTTGCTACACTACACAGATTTCTTTTGTGCAAGCTTAGCATTTTTCTTCTTATATTGAAAAAAAAGTCTACCTTATTGTTTAAACTATTTAATGAGGACTCAGTATTTAGCCTAGCTCTTCCTAGTCTATTTTCTCAAGAAGGTTGACTCTTATAGTCTATCACTAAGAAAGGATGCCAAGTGGGCAGATTGCCTAAAACTATGTTTGACTCTAGATTAGTTCTGCCTAGAAACTATTTGGAAGTAACCCCTACTATGAAAACACTGAGGTACCTAATTTAGTGAGGTGTACATATTTTTGGATAGTATCCTAGCTCACCTTACTTGTGACACCACATCCTTCCCTTGCAAACTGACATCCTACAGATTTTGCAGCATATTTACTGGACAAGACTCAATGAGAAATGACACATACATTTAGAATATCTTAGAAATCTGTTCCATTGAGGCTGGTACTGGCTAGCAGTTTAAGCCACTGCCTGTAGCACCAGCATCTCATATGGGCATCGGTTCAAGTCCCGGCTGCTCCATTTCTGATCCATCTCCCTGCTAATGTGCCTGGAAAAGCAATGCAAGATAGCCCAAGTGCTTGGGCCTCTGCAACAATGTGGGAGATCTAGATAGCATGCCTGGATTCAGCCTGGCCCAGCCCCAGTTGTTGAAGCCATGTGGGGAGTGAACCAGTGGATGGATCTGTCTCTCTGATACAGATTCAGATCACATGAATCAAAATGTACCTTTGATTAATTTTAGCAGTTTAAATTTATGAGCATTTTTTTATCTACAAGCTAATTAAAATAAGTTCTTAATAAATTTTCCCATGTAGACATACAATATGTATGCATGCATAACATAACATACGAGTTAGAATAATAAAGCAGTTTCAATCATAGCTTCTTAAAATCTTTTTTTTTTTAATTACCAATTGATTCAAATTACTTTCTTCTCTCAGTAACCTCAATTAACCATACTTTTTCTCAGTTGGAACCTGTAGTATATTATTGGCTTCATCTGTTTACAGAGCCATCCCAAAGTACTGAATACAATAGAAGTCACGGGAAAAGTCCATCGGAACCTATAGGAGGACAGCTAAACACAGAACCAACAATGCTTAGTTTTATGAGCAGCAAATCTGTAGATACAAAAACTGTACATGACAAAAGACTTTAAATAGACACGTTTAAAATTATAAACTCATTAACCAACAAGAGGCACTGGCTTACTCCACATGGTATTTTTGAAAGCACCTGTAGGATTTTATAAAGCATTTAACCCTTTCAGGCCTCTGGGCCTTTCACATTAAGATAACCATCATGGCTAGTAACACAAGATCATTAGACTTTTTAACTTCAGACATTTCTATCAGTAGCATTTTATATTATCAAAACTTAAAATTTAGCACCACTTCACATCTTGACAGTACTTCTAATATAATCCAAATAGCCTGATTAGTTGATGCCTCTATGGGAGACATTTCCAGGGGCCCAGCTGGAAATGCCAAAGTCCAAAGAATTTGGAAATTTGATTTTTTTTTTTAATGTCTCTCAAGGATGCCAAGAAGGCTTAAAATATCTGGTTGAAATTAGATCCCTTAACCTTATGACATAATATAGACTAGACTTAATTATTATTATAAGGTTATTACTCAAATATTTTAGAATAAGTATATATTCAAACCAATCATAATACCTTTAAAACTCAGTTGCTTTCAACAATTAGAACCTAACAGAGACAGTAAGAGAACATAACAGATTAACATAACGCAAAATCTGTGTCTCTTTGGTTGTTCCAAAAATCAGAAGTGAAACCTTAAATTTAAGAACTGGTACATTGAATCAAATCCCATAATTTGAAAAAGTTTTTAAGAGTCAGAACTAGGGAAGAAGGAACAGCTTAATGGAGCTGGTTAGAAAACTGAACAAAGAGTCACCAATTAAACAAAACTATCAAAAGGAGATGCTACAGGTTTTAAACAAATGTTTTTAAACAAATATTTTAAACAAATATTTTTAAACAAATATTTTAAGGTTTTAAACAAATATTTTTGATATTTAAGACAAAAATATTATAAAAATATTTACTAACATGTATTGCAAAAACCTCATTGCTTTAATTTTTTTTTTAATTTTTTCTTTTTTTTACTTTTGACAGGCAGAGTGGACAGTGAGAGAGAGAGAGAGAAAGGTCTTCCTTTTGCCGTTGGTTCACCCTCCAATGGCCACCACGGCCGGCACGCTGCGGCCGGGCCAGCGCACCACGCTGATCCGAAGCCAGGAGCCAGGTGCTTCTCCTGGTCTCCCATGGGGTGCAGGGCCCAAGCACTTGGACCATCCTCCACTGCACTCCCTGGCCACAGCAGAGAGCTGGCCTGGAAGAGGGGCAACCGGGACAGAATCCGGCGCCCCAACCGGGACTAGAACCCGGTGTGCCGGCGCCACAAGGTGGAGGATTAGCCTATTGAGCCGCGGCGCCGGCCAAAACCTCATTGCTTTAATAGAAGATCAGATTCTAATTCTATGTCAAAGGGAAATATATTAATGGCTTTTGTATCCATCTACTGATTTCCTTGATTTACATTTTGAAATAACCTGTTAATCTCCAAATTAAGATAATTTTTTTAAAATATGGTAACACAGCAAATTTCAGCCTTAGTTACTTTTTTTATTTTATTATTTATTTTTTGACAGGCAGAGTTAGATAGTGAGAGAGAGAGACAGAGAGAGAGTTATAGACAGTGAGAGAGAAAGGTCTTCCTTCCATTGGGTCACTCCCCTAATGGCCTCTTATGGCCGGCAGTGTGCCAGTCCGAAGCCAGGAACCGGGTGCTTCCTCCTGGTCTCCCATGCGGGTGCAGGGATCCAAGCACTCAGGCCATCCTCCACTGCTCTCCCGGGCCACAGCAGAAAGCTGGACTGGAAGAGTAGCAACCGGGACAGAATCCAGCGCCCTGACCAGGACTAGAACCAGGTGTGCCAGCGCTGCAGGCTGAGGATTAGCCAATTGAGCCATGGCGCCGGCCCATGAGTTACTTTTAAGCAATGTTGAACTATTTTTCATGGACAGTTTATGAAAACATATTTGTTAACAAACCCAAATAGTTTTTCTGTAGAATATAAGCTGCTGAGAGTACCAATATTTACATTTAGACACATTTATCTCATTAGTCTTTACCCACTTTACATTTAGCAGCTACACCTAAATGAGTTAAGATGCTTATATTACATTATATTATATTACATTATATTATATCTGGATTCAATTAAAATTAAAATTGCCTTCATCTATAATGAGTACTGATCATCCATTGCTGTTTCATTGAGTACTGATTACCCATTGCTATAGCATCGGAAACCTGTTAAAACAAATTGCAAATACATTCGGCAAATTACAAAGCAATAGTTTTAAAGGTAGTGAAGATTCCAGATTCAAAGAGAGAAATTTCTTCAAACTAAGTTCTAGTTATAGTTGCTTTTTTACTCTAAGAACACCTTACGCCATTGATGTCCTAGTCAACTGTCAGCCACTTGGGACTGCCTCTGAAATAAAAGTTCAAGCAGCTGCCAGACAGTTCCCAAAGGTGACTGTGGGCCAGCGGCCAATGAGGCAAAGACAAGAAGACCCCTGGGTGGAGGTCAAAAAAGACCTGATTTTCCTGTCTGGTTCGATCATGATAAAACAAAAGAGCCGTGGAAGAGTAGGATATCTAATTTGTTTTACAGTAAACAGGGAGCTCAGAAGGATGGGGCCACCACTCCCTTGCTATTATGGTAAAACTCAAATAGAGAGAATAGACCCGGTTCTGAGATTGTAACATGGCAGTAACTATAGGGTTAAATTGAAAATCTTTCTCATCTCTGTCTGAATTTGGCAGTAGCCAGTCGTTGTAGGAGCCAGCCGAGCTGCAGGAGCTGAGGTTGGGCCCATTGGAGTGGTCACTGCCCCCTTCCCTCATGGTGGTCTAGGGCTGAGACATTGGTCCAAGCAGACGGAATGCAGGTTGCCGGGGCACTGATCTGGCCGTGCAGAGAGGGTCAAAGCCACTGGTTCCATGAGCAAGGTCCCCTCCCACCCGCGGAGTTCGTGCATTAGCAAAAATGTCAATGCAAGTCCCAGGCAGGTGTGCGCACGCACCCGAGCCCTGTCTTCCCTCTCCCCAACCCGTGGCCCTGGGGAGGGGGGGCGGCACAGATAAGTGACAGGGTGGAATGTACAAGGAGGAGCAAAGCAAGAAAATGTGGGCAGCCATTTCTTACCATGTTGTGGGTCCCTTCTCCACATGGGGAGCCTGCGGCCATGGCAACAGTCCCTATAATGGTACGAAGATTTCCTCTCTCTTAGCAGAGAGTCTTTGGGGCCAGTGCACGGCAGGGGTCTCTATAATGAGAAGAAAGGGAGTTTTCTCCTTTCCTAGTGGTGCTGGGGGGGGATTGGGGCCCAACCAACGGGCGATGCCTCCTCACCTAGCAGAGGACTCCACTCTTCACCCACCTAATGCGTTCAGGTCCTTGTTTGAGGCTCCAGTCGCAGACTCATCCTGCGAGGCCTGCGCCATTGGGGAGAGTGGGGCAATGGTGTTCTTCCACAAGAAGCGCCAGGGGCAGGCTTCGGTGAAAATGTCCACTTAATTAACAACCAAGTACACTTTTTAAAAGTCAGGCAGAAGGTACGTAACTAATTCAGGGCAACACTAACTCTATAGGACAGAACTGACCCTGGAGCCAATTCTCCTCTCCAATCAGCTTGAAGGTCACATAGCTAGGGTAGCTTCCAGGTGGGCCTGGGCCATACCTGGGAGCAGAAGGCCCTGGGAGCAGACGGAGTGGGCCACACCTGGGAGCAGATTGGCAGAAGGCGAGGGTGGGGAGAAGTGTGGCTGGGGCTGCCGCCACCTGTCAGCAGTCAGGCTAACTGCATGGGCTAGGCAGGCAGTCCCACAGGATCACCCACATCTCCCCACTTTGTTTTAGGGTGAGTGTGACCCTGCTTAGCGAAGCCTGGCAACAAGCTGCAACTCACAATGAGCTTTGGGTTAAATTTAAGAGTGCCTAGCTCAGGAGTTAGGGGCAGGGAGGAAAAAGAAGGACAAAGGGAAAAAAGGCTGTGTCCACTGTGTTTCAGGCTTTTCTTTCTGGCAGGTGGGCGCACAGGTGTGGTCAGGCAGGGGCATGAGATCACACGGAGGGGTGTGGCAATGAGGTAGTCTTCCAGCTCACAAAACTAATCCTATATACCTGCCTACATCATTTCTCCTTCAGAGACTCCATTCTCTTAATCCTAAGGACTGTTGAAAGGCATAGAATCATCACATTTCTTGTTCTATGAACATGGGGGCATCTTTCCATTTATTTATTAATGTCCTTTTTAATATCTTTCATCCATGATTTATAAATTTTATTGTTGAGATCTTTCACCTGTTTGATTCAATTTATTCTTAGGTATTTAAATTTTTGTAGCCCTTGGAAATGGGATTGTTTCTTGATTTCTTTCTCAAATGATTCATATTCATGTATAATGAGGTAAGTGAGTTTTGAAAATTTACTTTCTTCCTGTAACTTTGCAGAATTTGATTATTTGTTCTAACAACTTTTTGGTGGAGTCTTTATGGTTTTCTATATATAAGACCGTGTCATCTGCAAACAGTAACAATTTGCCTTCCTTGTTCCTGATTTGTTTCTCTTGCCTAATTGCTCTGACAAGGACTCCTAGAGGATGAGAAAACATGGTGAAAGTAGGCATCCCCATTTTCTGCCATATCTTAAAGAGAGGCCTCATTCAATATTATATTAACAGCTCTCTTATATTTGATCTTTATTATTTTGGCTATATACATAATTTGTTCAGTTTTTTTTTTAAATAATGAAGTAGTGTTGAATTTTATCAAATACCTCTTCTACATCTATGGAGAGGGTCATATTATTTTTTTCCCTTTATTTTATCAATGCAGTGTTTATTGATTTGTGTAGTTGAATCATACTTGCAGCCCTGAGTTAAATCCCACTCAACCATAGTGAATGAACTTTTTAATTTGTTGTTACATTTGATTTGCTAGTATTTGTTTATCAAAGATGTTGGTCTGTACTTTTGTTGTTGTTGTTCTGTTCTTGTCTGGTTGTGGTACCAAGGCAATGCTGACCTCATAGTTACTTTGGAAAAATTCCTTTCTCCTTTCTCTCTTTTTTTTCTAATTATTTCAGAAGGATGGTTGTTAACTGTTCTTTAAATATTTAAAATACCAAGTCTGTTCCACAAGGGTGTAGATCTCAACCTGATACTGGGGCAAGTTGAGAGGTTCCGTCGGCCCTTGACCAGTATTAGGTATTAGGATAGTCCCATTATTGGGCTTTACTGGCCCTGCAGAGTCCCAAAACATAGTCCCATATCTCCTTGCTATCTGTTCAAGACTGGAGGTGGACGATAAAGGCAGTACTCAGGGTGCCCAGACTGGTACCAAGCTAGGTCACACCTGGGTCCCACAGTCATAGGCTTCCTGATGGCCAGGGGTGTCTGTCAGGTCAGGCCCCCTGGAGGCCAGTAGGGACACATACCAGGGTGAGTTCATCCCACTGGAGTGCAGGCAAGTCCAGCAGTGCCATCCCTGAGCACTGACTGGGAGTACAGTCCTTTAGACTGTGCCAGATGCTGGGTCTCAAGGCAGCAGGCCCATGGTTGAGCTCCAAGGCATAGTCTAACATCTCTCTCCTGCCCTACCCCAGCTGATAGTTTCTTGCTTCATTTATGCTGTCAGTTGAGGGAGGGTAGCAGAGCCTGCTTGCCATGGAGGCTCCAAATTCCATGTTGGCAGGTATGAGCCTGGGGGCAGGGGACGAAGGGCTCATCAAAATCTGAAATTTTATTGTAGTGGAACAGACTCTAGGAAACAATTGCCCCTCCCTCCTTCAAGCAAGAGGTGTGTTGCTCGAGGCTAAGACCCTTGGAGTGGGGGTGGGGGGGTAGAGGTGGGATGGGGGTGGGGGGTGTAACATAGGCAACTCTACCTTCCTGCTTTTTTCCATGCCACTTTTCTCATTAGTCTATGAAAATTATACACTATGGTCTCTCTTCTTGCTTCTTTAGCTCTAGACAAGGTGACTTGATGCATGAACAGCTGTTCAAAATTGGTGTTTCTGTGGGGAAGTGTTCTTTGCAACATCTTAATCAGCCACCACCCGGATTCCCATGCAGCTCCTGGTTTCCATGACAGCATGCTTTAAATGCAGCATTCTGTGATGTGTATTAGTATGGGATTTATATATCTAGGAACTCTCCTCTCTATTTCCTATGGAAAATCACCTTTTTAAATTTTTTATATTTTTAATTTTAATCTATTTTTAACGGATTCAATGTGATTTGTAGATACAATCCTAAGAACATAATGACATTCCCTTCCTTCCTCTCCCACATCCCCCACGTTACTTTCTTCTTTCTTTCTCTCTCTCTCTTTTTTCCATTTTTGAGGTAGCATATTTTAAATTTACGTTACAGTAAAAAGGTTTAATACTTCACCACTGAATAAGGAGTGTTAAAAGTAAAAATGCAAAAAGGCCCTAGATCAGTGGAGATGTGGGCAATGCCTATAAACAATGATGGAATGGAAAAATGGCCATTTCATCCATATAAAGGAAATTTTAAAGTAATCACAGGGCATTAAAATGATAGCAGTTTAATATTCTTAACCACTGGTTTGACAAAGATATAAAACTCAGTTTTACAAAACTATATTTGCAGCAATACTGATATACACAGATATTCTTTCTTCTTTTTTTCTTTCTTTCTTTTTTTTAATTTAGCTCCCATATTTAAGGAAGAGCATTTGTGTTTTGGTGTCTGGCATATTTCTCTCAGTGTGATGTCCCTCAGTTTTGTCAACTTTGCTGCAAATGGTAGAATTTCATTCTTTTTATTGCTGTATAATATTCCATTGTGTATATATGCTAAAGTGCCATCTTATTTCCACTGTTTCAGAAAAGGGAAACTATTTTCCCTTCCTTCTCTGCAAATGATATCTATATGTCTTGTACATAATTCATGTTTTGAAGCTTCACTAGTTTTTGCATCAGTTTGGAGACCAGACTCATTAGATAATCAGGCCTCTGAAACATTCTTATTTTCCTGAATGATTGTATTTAGTAATACCTTCATAACAAATAGAAATTCTCAAATGTTTTGGGTACAAAGAGGAGATGGTAAATGGGACCCTCACTGACAGACTTAACTTTTAAAAAGAAAGAAAGATGTTATAAGGACTTGAGGGGATGGGAGAGAAATTAAATTACTGATTCTCACTGACCAGCAGAATGGGAGTATAGGTATGTGCAGAAAAGGCTTCAGACAGGAATCTTGTTCCCCCAACCTTTGGAAAGAAGAGAAAACTGTCTACTGGTCCCAGGAAGAGTTTCAAAATATTGTTGCAGCATCTAATCCATACCTCAGAGTCACGCTCCCTATGCTACTTGGTTGTGGAAGGGAATATATTTTCAAATATCACATTTTCCTTAATTGGACCCTTATTGTTTCATGAATATCACTACTAATCATTCTGGAAAAACAGATAATAATAACAACTTAGATCACTGACAGAAATTTCAAAATACCACTGCCATTCTGCCCATCCAGTTTATAAACTTAATTCTTGAGAAGCTCTATATTAACTCCTTTGGTCTCTCTTTGTGTTCAGAAGGGCTTCATTAATTTCATGCTCTTTTATACATCCCTCCTTACTATATGAAGCAGGAATCCCTTCTTGTGTGTTCTCTCTCTTCACAGGTTGAAGATTTCAGTGCAAACAGATTGATGAGTTTCTCCTTTGCCCAGAAGTGGTAATTTATAATTTCAGACTAAGATACACTCACTAGCTTTTGTAAGGAATAATTTCATTAGTCATTTTTTTCTCAACTGGAATAGAGGATTTGAGAAGTAGAAAAGGAAAGGGACTTAGAAATATTAATAGATTAAGACTATAGGATGAAGGTTATAGGAAAATTGGGTCAGTAACCACTATTTTAGGGCAAAATTCACATAAAATCATCACATTTTCATCCATTTATCTATCTTTTCTTGGGCTCCTTCCTTGCAACAGTTAAGAAATATTTGTGGTGATTAAGATATCAGGTTGTCAACTCTAGTTAATTTGTATCTGAAGAATGCTTCATATTATCTTCTTTGTTCATTAGGCTAGACTTTAACACATTTTTCTAATCTAAATTTCCAATGATATTAATATTATTACTGCATAAATTATTTGCATATTTTGGTTCTATGTGTTTCTATTATTATACACCATAAATATTCTTCAGCATTCATAGGATATTTGTTATTCTTTAGAAAAGATCATTTGAATTCACAGTGAATTTTCCTCCTGCAGATGGCATCATTGGTATTCAAGAATTTGTGACCTTCTTTGCTTTTTTTGAATTATCTACAAAAATTACCTGTGATTTTTTTTCTTACATTTCTTATAGGTCCTAGGTACTTAGCAATACCATATATATTGGTCCCTTGCCTGTAGTCTCTCCAAAAAAAACCCATCCTGTACAACACTACCATACAGGTCTTCATATACACTGTATTTTCCCCATATCATTATCAACTGGCAACAGTGTCTCCCATTGCATGTAATGATTGCAAACACCGTATGCTGACATCCATAGGTTTTTACTGTTTTTCTCGTATACTTCTTTCCTATTTTTATCCATATATTTTAAAATATTCTGGTTTTTTTTTCATTTTATATTATAGACAGCGATGGAAACCAGGAGATATGCAGACCATTTTAGTTAGGTATAGCTTGGCAAATATCCTATTAGTAATCCAAATGATGAATGAGACTCTTAGTGACTTTTATTAGCAAAAACTCTTGCAGTCCTCAGGAAAGCAAAAGATATTCTAACTCCAATTATGGAAAATTGATTTATGAAATTGTAGCTTTTGTGCTGCATCTGTGAATGCAGGGAATTTTAGCTTCTGATGTATGTCACTAGATAAAAGAATAATTCCAAAATTTCTCTGGATTCTCATCAAACCATGTCAATCTCTAGTGAGGCCTGAAATGGTAAAGTTTGTTTCTGAAGGGTCATATGTACAAAGGAACAAAGGAGAGTAATACCCATTTTTTTTTCTGGATTAAAGTGCTATTATTTGAAATGAAGGAGTTCTCCATTTGTATAAGTTGTAGATGTACACTGAGCTTCTCTATTATAATCCTCAGAAGCAGATGAACTTGCCACAACTAGAGGAAAGTAGTAAGGCTATTAATGTCACATTGCAGGTTGATACTTGGGTGGGCATTTGGCCTAGTGATTAAGATACTCACACCCTATATCAGAGTACCTGGGTTCAACTCAGCTCCTATTCTTGACTCCAGATTCCTGCTAATGCAGACCTGCAGAGGTAGCAGTGATTGGCAAGTGATTAGGCTTCCACCATACACATGAGATGCTTGGACTGAGTTTCTCTGGACCATCAGAAAGATGGTGCCATTGTGGACATTTAGGGAGTGAGCCAGAAATGGAGTATTCCTCTGTCTGTCTGTTTCCCTCTATTTTTATTCTGTCTCACAAATAAATTTTTAATTTTTTTGGAAAAAGAAAAGTTGACAGTTATGGCCTATGAGTGTAGTCCTTGGGTTAGTTCCTAGTATATTCTTCGCATTTCAGTGGGATGTTGGAAACCAGAAAGAACTATCAAGTGCTCAGGACAAGAACTACCATGTATGAATGTGTATCTACACTAAGAATGTGCAGTTTGAAATTATACAACTATTATTGCCACAAATGAAGACTTCTGCTTTATAGAACTTAAATAACTCTTCCACATGAAACATAGGTTATTGGGCTTCGATTTTAAAAAGACATAAATAATTAAAGATATGAAGAGATATATATGGTATAAGTGGTTTTGCCTCCGAAAAGTTCCTTAATGTAGACATTCTTCCTTTTTATCGCTCACTACATCATTTATACTGCCTGTACTTCCCAGTTAAGGGACATGTTCAGTAACTATTTGCTGAATATGTGTTTTAAAGAAAAACTTAACATTCTTCTCCTTCTCAGGAGAGACTCTGAAATCCTTCTGAAGAGTTATTTTCAGGTAATTATGAACTATGTATAGGTACTCCTCTAGGCGTATGGATTTGGAATAGATAGTTTTCTAAATTCTAATACAAAACATCACACTTTTTTCATTCAGAAGTTGTTTTCCATACTCTTTTTTTATTGATTAAATTAGAAAATTTCATCCACTGGTTCATTCTCCAGAAGGCCACAGCAACCATGTCTGAAGCAGGCAAAAGGCAAGAGAAAACTTTTAGTGTATTACATGGATGACAGGGGCTCACACATTTGTATTATTTAGGGAATAAGGACATATTCAGTACAAATGCATTCTTTTTTTATCTTTACTTTTTTTTTTTTTGGTTCATCTTTTTTTTTATTTTTTTTTAACTTTTATTTAATGAATATAAATTTCCAATGTACAGCTTATGGATTACAATGGCTCCCCCCCCAGTAACTTCCCTCCCACCCACAACCCTCCCCTTCCCGCTCCCTCTCCCTTTCCATTCGCATCAAGATTCATTTTCAATTCTCTTTATATACAGAAGATCAGTTTAGTATATATTAAGTAAAGATTTCAACAGTTTGCACCCACATAGAAACACAAAGTGAAAAATACTGTTTGAGTACTAGTTGTAGCATTAAATCACAATGTACAGCACATTAAGGACAGAGATCCTACATGAGGAGTAAGTGCACAGTGACTTCTGTTGTTGACTTAACAATTTGACACTCTTGTTTATGGCATCAGTAATCACCCTAGGCTCTTGTCATGAGTTGCCAAGGCTATGGGAACCTTTTGAGTTCACCAACCCTGATCATATTTAGACAAGGTCGTAGCAAAGTGGAAGTTCATTCTTAAAATATTATCAATCCTTTTTCAGTTAAGTTCTTAGGTGCAGAACTGGCAGACAGGGAAGGTCAACTATTAATGCCATATGTGGGCATTGTCTTAATTACTGCTGTTCCCATGATATACTATAATCCTTAAGAAATGTACATAATATATTTGAATTTATTATAATCAGTACATTATAAAATGCATTCACTATAATTACTGTTCTAAATTTCAAGCTGTTTTATGGACACTCGTTGTCTAAAGTAATTAGGTAGGAAGTTAACTCTCAGGACCAAGTCCAAACTCTCCCACACCTATGCATATGGTCTTTGAATCTCACCTGTCTCCACCTTTCTGATCTCATTCCTTGTTGATCCTGCACTACTCTACAGTCTATTCCAAATCAAACAAACCATTTTCATTTTTCAATTGGATGGGTGCTCAGACTCCCTGTAGGTCTGTGCTTAGAATGTGATGCATTCCCCACAATCTTCTTAACCTGCTTAAGAGTCATCCCTGCTGTGAAGCTTTCCTTGTCTCCTCCAGGTTCATAAATGTATCTAAGAGCATCATTTGCATTGTGTTAGCACTGTATCACAACATGAAGTGAGATACACAAGCATAGGGACCATTCTTTTCTAGCCTTGGACCTTGGTACATGACAGATTATTCACTGAATAAATGAATGATAAATTTAATGAAGGGGTCAAGGTAAACTTTATTATCACCACTTCCCAGATAAGAGCACTGAGGCTTTGAAGGCCAATCAATGAAATACACTGAGAGTCAATTGAATACCAGGACCCCTAGTTACATGCTACGTTGGAATGGCTGGCCATTTGGGGCACCTTTACATAGATTCAGCCTAACCTGATATGCCTTGTTCATATAGCCTTTTTCTTGTGATTTAAGTGAAATTTCTGTTTAATGCAGTATCTCTCCATCTTGAGTGCACTGTTTTATTGGAAGCGGGTACTAGTGAGGGAAATCTCTGAAACTGCCTTTTTTTCTTGAAATTTTACTTTTTTAGTTCTTTTCGTTCTTATAAGAAGTGTCTTCAAGTTTCATCATTAGTTTAAGTGGCTTTAATCTGATGTGAATTCCCTTACCCATTACTCAAGAATATGTTTTCCTTTTCTTCAACTAATTTGAGAAGTAGGGGACTATATACTTAAAGTTATAGTCCATCGAGGCTGGTCCTAATTGAATTTCATAGCTGTTTTAGAGTCTTTTTATCTGGAGATTCTCCTCTCTCACAATCTATGTTCTTAAAGTATGAATTTCCTTTTTTTGTTTATCAGTGAAAATTCCAAAATACTCTCAAAATACATGCATACATTCTCCAGTAGTATGAAGAAACAGTGCAACAAGGCTGCAAACCCATATTGATTCTCCAAGATTGTCCCAGTGGTCTCAGTCAAGCAAGCTGTGTACCTATTACCTGGTTCTCCCAATGGGCCTTCAAACTCAGCTGTTACCTGGTTATGTCACTCTATTGATTAAAATATTCCAATGGCTTCTCCTAGGTATCAAATAATTCTCCTAGTTATTCAGACTCATCTTCTATACAAAACCCCATATTATCTGGAATAAACCACAGGTATATAAACCACACATATATCCTTTTGTTTGGTCCTTCTGAATGACTTGCAGGCACTAAAAACATACTTCTGGTCTTTCATGCATGAGTTTTATTCTTCCTAGACTGTCTGTTTCTCTTCTATTACTTTTCCCAGAAGCCTTCTGTTTATTTTTCAAAATTTAAGCTCAAGTGTTACATAAGGGCCATCTTTAACAAATATTCCCCATCCCCATCCAACCAGGTGATATATTGTCTTCTCTGTTCTCCAAAAATATAAAGGGTCCTGCTTCTTTAGTGGCATTTGCACTAAACAGTGCTGAGACTTCACTTTCTTGGAAGACATGGTCAATTCCTTATTTGGTTTTGTATTTCCAGTATCAGGTACAATGCTTATTATACTCCAGGCACTGGACAAACTGATGTAGATCAGTGAATGGCACTATCCACAAACATCCAAGTCAAAATCACCAGCATCTGCTACATCCTCCCCTCCCTTTTATCATTTCTGAAATCTAATCACTAAATCAGTGAATCTTAAAATGTCTGTTAATTCTAAGAATTTATTAAATATTAGTCCTTAAAATATTGGTTGGGTGGGGCGGGCGCTGTGGTGTAGTGGGAAAAGCTGCCACCTGCAGTGCTGACATTCCACATGGGTGCCAGTTTGAGTTCCGGCTGTTCAATTTCCCATCCAGCTCTCTGCTATGGCCTGGGAAAGCAGTCGAAGATGGCCCAAGTCCTTGGGCCTCTGCACCCATGTGGGAGACCCGGAGGAAGCTCCTGGCTCCTGGCTTTGGATCGGCACAGCTGCAGCCGTTGTGGTCAATTGAGGAGTGAACCAGTGGATGGAAGACCTCTTTCTTTCTCTACCTCTCCTCCTCACTCTGTGTAACTCTTTCAAATAAATAAATAAATCTTCAAAAAAAATTTTAGTTGGATGGGGGGCAGAATTCAACTAATTTACATAGCTGAATTTACATATATATAACATATAATACCTATTTTACATAAAAGGAATCTGGTGCACTAAAAAGTTAAGTAACGTCTCAGTTTGCAGAGCAATTAAGTATCACAATCAGAGTTTGAACTCAAATATTTAGCTCCAGAATCCATGAAGATAACCTAGTATTCATTGTTTTTTAAAATATTTTTCTTTTAAAAAGGAGAAATACAACTCATTGGCATATGAAATTATTAGGAAATATCCACTCTGTTTGTGAACTATCAAAAATTCCCAGAGGACTTAAAAGAAAAACTTCTTTTATAGAACTTAATATAAACCTTTTGTCCTAAAGAAATTGAAATCTGTCCTTTGTATTAGGTTGTAGAACTGGATTTTGTGTGTGAGAAATCAATGTTGGGTGCTCACTGTCTGTAGATATTGCCCTAGAAGTAACTAACCTCATTTATGTCTCATAGCTCTTTGAAATTGGATGTTGTCCACATTTTGCATGTGAGTAAACTGAGACTTGCAGAAATTATCTCATTACCCCTCACAAAATTAATGCTAGAAATTTTCAACAAGATTTCTTAAGAAGCTTTTTGTTTCTAGCATCTTTTTTTGCTCTCAAATCACAGGGCCTTTACGCGTTTTAAAGTTGGGCTTTGCCATTTTGCCTGTTCATACTACAGATCCTTCTTATGTTCACTTCAAGATCTGTGTACCTCTTCTCTCAGCTGCCTGCTGTGCATGCGAGATGCCTTGCAACACTAGGCCCTTTCAGAATCCCTCCCAGGCACTCACTGGCTTCCTTCCTAGCCCAATATTGTGGACTGGTCATGGATAGCTCAAGACCTGAATTCACAATCCCATGTTAAGGTCATTGTCTTTGACCCACTTTTTTGTTGCCCAATTAGCCAGCACTGGCTTATGGGTCTTCATGGCCTTCACAGGAAAATACAAATGGGTCTAAATTCTAAAATGAAAGATCACATGTCTTTGACTATCAGTATTGAGATTTCTTGACCGTGCGTTCAGCCCTTCTCTGCACTGATTTTGTAATCAAGTGTCTGTTTCTCAGATAAAGTGAAATGATAGAAGCTGCCTATTTTCCTCTTCCATTTTAACTCTTGAAGGCTTGTTAGCACTGGGAGAAAAACATTATAGCTTTGCCCACTTTTATGCTTTAATTTCTAATTACCAATTAATTTCTTGCATGTTAGTGGAAGCACATTAAACATGAAATAGAACACCTGTGCTGCAGCCCTAACTCTGCCAGCTGGCTACAGTTGCATGTGTCACAGAAATCTGAAATAGAACCCCAGATCTTGTACAGTTGAGAGACCAATCTTTAATTATTTGAATTAATTTTCTTTTTGTATAATAGTGTGAATAAAATATTTAGCTCCCCCATCTGCTGAGGCTTAATAGCAAGTTATACTAAGAGTCTGTGCTACAGAAACCTTCTGAGTTAGATTATAAGGTCAAGAAAGCAACACTGACTATCCTGTAAATATATTTAACACCTACGATATGTTAAACACTAAGGAAATAAAGACACACTAAAACGCTGTGATCCCTCAGCAAGTTGGTAGCCCTGATATTGCTTGGTGGACTTGTACCTGCTCTGAAAGAAACAATGCCTCTACCACAGTTTGAATTTGTTTCCCAACAGTGAACAAAAGAAAAACCAGGATATCGTGAACCTGAATTTCTAAAGTAAGCATAGTGTTTAATTGGTGTTCTAGTATTTGTTTCCTGTTTCTTTCTAACCCTGTTGACAAACTGTCTCCAAGTGAAAGCTTAGTCAAAGAGAAACGGAAGCATTTAGAGTCTGCTTGGGCAGTGAAAGCAAGGAAAGAACAAAAACATAAAAAGTGAAATTCAGAGCCTCAGAAAAAAGAAGCTCCTGTATATCACCCGGAAGACCTGGGTCCTTAAGTCAGCCCTTACCAATGTTGATCACTATATCCTCTCCTCCGGCCTTCTTTTATCCAGCATAATTCCATGTTATGATTTTTCTCCTATTTGTTATATATCCCTTTCCTGATCATGTTGTATTGTATTCACAGCTGTTTGAATATAAACTGTATGCTTTCTGTAGCTCATCAGAGAACAGGAACATTTCAGGTATTGAATGAATGCAGGTGTCTACCAAATCAATACCTTACATCTCAAAATGGAAGTCAAGGAAAGCCTAGTCCAAGTGGTCTTAAAGAGTGAGAATCTACACATCAGAGTACAGTAGAATCATACGAATCCTCACAACCGCAGCAACCCTCCCATCATCCCTTGTAAACACACACAGAGCAAGGGTATTTACTTTAACTGGCAACAGAGCGTAGGAGAACAGGCCACTGCATTCCAATCCTGATTGTGCTGTTAACTAGCTGTGACCATAGATTAAGGTTTTTCCCTGTACAATGAAGAATTTTGGAGGAAAGAAAGCATAAGTGTTGTTTTTCCAAAATTGGACCCACTTTATGAATATTTTCTTATTTTATATTTGAGTATTATTACTTAACTTTTAATTGCCTTATTTCATTTTTGTTTTCATGACTATATAAAAGTAGATTGTATGATTCCCAGTTAAATAAATGAGTAAATTAAGCATTAGAGAGATTTATCAGATTAAATTTAAGTGAAGATGTTTATTATTTAAAATTTAGGTTTATTTAAAGCATTAAATAATTCAAAACAAAAGCTATTTGAAGAAACAATACAGAAGAATAGAAAAGGTAGGAAAACACAAGTCTTGCAATTACACATCTGCTGTTCAATAAATTTTGAGTGACTAGAATGTTATTGGCTACAGACAACTCAAGTTGTGGTTCTCAAAGATGGTATGATTATAACTTCATCTGTTCTGGTCTTTCAGAAAGATGACATCTGGGAAAAGTGATCCCAGATTGTCCTATCTTCATTTTCTCACTATTCTCAAAGCTTAAATTACTATGTACAGGTTGATGGCCTTTCAATTTATGTTTCCAGAGTAAATCTTGGTTTGAAATCCAGACTGAAAAATCCAACTGTATACCCAATATCCTCTTTTAAATGTCTACAAAGCATATCAAAACATAGTGCATCCAGAATCATTTTAACATTCCCACTGTATGCACTGTTTCTTCTTCAGTGCTCCAGTGCAGCATTTCTGGAAGAAAAAAAAAAAAAACAAACACCTTCTCCAGCAACATATGCCAGAAATCTTGATATATTTTGTGGCACCTTCCATGACAGCCTTTCAGTTGTCATCTTAAATTCCCACACATCATCTTTCTGCCTAGACTGATTTCTTTATCCCTTGCCACCTATACATATATATCAACTCCTTGTGGTTCTTAAACTGTTTTTATTGCTATAACAGAACATGTGAGACTGGGTAATTGACAGGTCTGAGGGTATGAAGCCTAGAGTTGATGGGTCCATATCTGTGAGAGCTTAATCTTGTATCATCTCATGGTAGAAGGTAGTCAGGCAAGAGAGCCCAAGAGGGCACGGGATTAAGAGGGGCTAAATTCACATTTTTAAAAAAAATATTTATTTATTTATTTGAAAGAGTTACACAGAGAGAAGGAGAGGCAGAGAGAGAGAGAGAAAGTCTTCCATCCACTGGTTCACTCCCCAGTTGGCTGTAACGGCCGGAGCTGGGCCGATCCAAAGCCAGGAGCCAGGAGCTTCTTCTGAGTCTCCCACATGGGTGCAGGGGCCCAAGCACTTGGGCCATTTTCTACTGCTTTCCCAGGCCACAGCAGGGAGCTGGATCGGAAGTGGAGCAGCCAGGACTCGAACTGGCGCCCGTATGGGATACCAGAGCTGCAGGCCATGGCTTTAACCCACTACGCCACAGTGCCGGCCCCTAAATTCACTCTTGTAAAAAGCTACTCTTGCAATAACTCACTCCTACTATAACATTATTAATCCATCTATGAGGGCGAAGCCTTCATTACCGAATAATCTCTTATTAGGCCCTGCCTCCCAGTGCTATCACATTGGGGATGGTTTTCAATACTTGAACTTTGGGGGACTTATTTAAAACATAGCATTATCCTTCAATAATTTCTCCATAATGTGTCTGTGGAATAATTTAAAATATCTCTGTTCATGTTATTAGCTACCACTTCAGTATACAAAGTTACTTCCTACTGCAAAATATTTCTAATATGGCTTCTACCAACCTTCATAAATTGGCCCCAGTTTACCTCCTTAGCCTAATCTTAAACTATTTTCTCCTTGCTCCCCATAGACATACAGATCATTTTTTTAGCTTCTTGAATTTGCTGTGCACTTCACATCAAAGACCCTTCACAAATTCTATTCTATCTTTCAGAAACACGCTTCTATCATTTCTCTAAATATTCATACTTCACCTTTTGATTTAAATACATCATCAAAGACTTTCCCTGAGGCTTCAGACTGGATGAGGCCTCCCCATTAAATCCTTTTACCGTGATGCTTTCACAGAAGTTGCCAGTCTGTAATTAAATATTATTTGTAAAATTACTAGTGAGAATTATCTGACTAGTAGACTCTAAGGATCATAGGATGGGGGATTTCAACAATGTCTGGCATTGAGCCAGTTTATTCCAGTTGCTCAAAATATAGATATTCATCTATTTAGATAAAAATGAATGAAACAGAAGTCTTTTTTATGTGTATCTAACAATTTTCTTGAGTTAGTGGTAGTGGATATACTAAAGAAGACATTTCCTAAATATAAAATTATATGAGGATCCCTTGTTTATTTTTTAAACTACTTTATTTTATTTTATTTTAAAAAGATTTCATTTATTTATTTGAGAGGTAGAGTTACAGATAGTGAGAGGGAGAGACAGAGAGAAAAGTCTTCCGACTGTTGGTTCACACTCCAAATGGCTCCAACGACCGGAGCTGCGCTGATCCAAAGCCAGGAGCCAGGTGCTTCCTTCCGGTCTCCCATGTGAGTGCAGGGGCCCAAGGACTTGGGCCATCTTCTACTGCTTTCCCTGGCCACAGCAGAGAGCTGGATTGGAAGAGGAGCAGCCAGGACTAGAACCAGCGCCCATATGGGATGCCGGCGCCGCAGGCAGAGGATTAACCTACTGCGCCAGGGCGCTGGCCCAAAAACTTTTATTTTAGAATAGATTTTTACTTGTTGGAATGTTGTGAAGATAGAACAGTGTTCCCATGTACTCTGCAACTGCATTCCACTTTTATTATCATCTTACAAAAGTATAAAACATTTGTCACAATTGGTGTTGACACTTGACTATTAACCAAAGTTCATCCTTTATTCAGATTACTTAGCAGCTACCTAACACATTTTTCTATTCCAGGCTTTCATCCAGGATGCTATCTTACATTTAATCTTCTTGTTTCCTTAGTCTCCTATAGGCTGTAGCAACTTTTCAGATTTTGTTGTTATTGTTAGTTTATGACCTTGGCAGTTTTCAGGAATACTACTAAGATGCTTTGTGAAATGTCCCTCGGTTGTGATCTGCGTGATGTTCTCTTCATAATTGTACTAGGGATATGTGTTGTGGGAGGAAGACCACAGTGGGAAAGCGTCAAACTTTTCACATCATATCATGGGTGCCTACGATCAGTTTAACATTCTGGATGTTAACCTTGATCACTTGGCAGAAGGGCTAGTGGTTATGTCTCTCAAATGGCTAATAGTTCCATCGTTCTTTGCTGCAATGTTTGCAAATCAGTGGGGAGTTACATACTACCTACTCAATGATGGAGTATCATCACCATGATTATTTGGAGTTCTGTACAGTAGGTAGATTTATGTATGTCCTAATATTTATTTCTTTGTATCAGTATGGACTCAACTATATTTACTTTATATTTTGGGCTATAAATCAATACTACTTTATCTATTTTGTGGTTCAAACTATTTCGGCATTGGCCATTGTGAGCTATTTCAGTTGGTTCCTGTGCTCTTTGACATACCCCTAAACTGTCTGGTATTGCTGTAAGTGTTGTTATTTTTTCCCTTATCACTTACTTTCTGACATTGCAAGAGGTTCCAGGCTCATTTTGTATAGGACAGTATTCAAAACATTTGAGAAAATGAATTGAAAGATACATTTATTTTGGTGTAAATATTTTGAAATCTTCAGTTAATGGAAATATGATTATAGAAAAACTATACATGGATTTCAAATCTTTTACATCTGAATAAACTTTTTAATTCCATAATTTCATGATTTTTAAAGTGCCTGCATATTTCCCGCCCCAGCCTTAGAACCTGTTATTTCTCCACAGAACCCTAGTTTCTTTTATTAGAAAATATTTAGACTGCTCTGCCCACTGTTTCCTCTGGTATTCCAATTATGCATGTATTACATCTTTTTTTAAATTATCCTGCATTGCCTGATTTTTTTTTTTCATTCTTTACCTTTTTTTGTTTTTCTCTTTGCATTTCAGGTTGGGAAGTGTCTGCTGAACCATCTCCAAGCTTACTTATTCCTTCCTCAACTCTGTCATGTCTACTGGGATGCCCATTAAAGACATTCTTTATTGCCATTAGAGCATTTTTGACTTCTGGCATTTTCTTTTCTCCTTTCTTGAAGTTTCCATTTCTTTGCTTATACTGCCTATCGTTTTTGCATGTTATTTCCTTTTTCCATTATAGCCCTTGAGATATTATTCAAAAGTTTTAAAAGCTCTATGTCTGATAATTCCAACATCCTTACCACATCTTAGTTGGGTTATGATGATTGCTTTCTCTCTTTACACTTTTTTTTCTTGCTTTTTAACAGGCCTTGTAATTTTTAGTGACAGCCAGACATTTCTTAGTGGGTTACAAAAACTAAGGTAACTGTCCCTTTCATGTGAGGATTTATGCTAATCTCACAAGGAATTGGGCTATGTTTAATCTTTGCTGTAGCCACAGATTCTGGAAGCTTCATATTTTCCTGGTGTCTATTTTTGTATCCACTCTTGGTTTAGGTCTTGCCTATATACTCTTAATTGGAGACAGTCTGCTAGCTTTTTGGGTTGTAATCCGCTGTTGTTATCCTGGAGCTCTGTTGGTGCGGGATGGTGGTATAGTCTGAGGAAGGAGTGTTCTAAAATATTCTGATTGAATCAGTCTTCGCATGGCTGTGACCTTTACAGGTGTTCCTCTGATGTGGCACTTTCTTTCCCAATTTCCCTCCTGGTCCCTTCCCTGGATGCAGCCTTTCTAATCTATTTCCTTCAAGCCTTCACCACTGTGGACTGTGTTTCTTTCCCTTTAGGTGAGACAGGAAGCCTGGAAGAGGCTGGACTGAGAATTCCCTTCCTCTCGCAGGGATAAGTCTCTGATAAAGTCATTTCCTCTGGCGGAAGGCTTTGTTAGGGAGAAGTTTCTGGGCTAATTTCACAGTGGTCCCATTCTTCCTCTTCCTCACAGAGCCAAAAGGGATTCTTTCTGGGATCTTCATCATAAAAACCTAGTGGATTTCCTGTACATAAAACTCAAACATGTGTGGCAATTCCCCAAACACTGCAGCCTGCAGGAATTTCTCATGATCACTTCTAGTGCAGACTCTGTGCAACCATTCATCAACCTGTTTAAACATCTCCTGCCATTTTATGGATCCAGCTGCTTCTGCTCCTTGTAAGCAGATCCCAGCTGTGCTCCTCTGGATGTACTTAGCTCCCCCTTTTGGGGATTGGCAGTCTGCCCTGTGACCTCAGTTTTCTCCTAGGTTCAGGAAAAGTTGTTGATTTTCAATTCAACTTCTTAATAGAAACATGGGAGTGACCAGGGTCTTTACATGACAGATGGGAAGTCATAAGTGTCATATATTTATGAAACACATCCACCATGTTTCAATCTGTAGTCATCTTTATTTTTCCAAATTCCTCTAATGTGAATTTCACTCTATCCCAGAATTCCAGAAAACTGTCTAGGTACAGTTTAAATAAATCTTTGATATGGTGATTTTTTCCCACAAATGTCAGTTTGAATATCTAAGTTAAACATTAGTATTCCAATGTGAGCCATTCTAGACATGGTTTTATGAAATTAACTGAAGATGAGAGCCAATGATAAAGCATTTAATCAAGATTAATACTTTCATTTTGAAAGGTTGATAAGGTGAGTGAGCACATTAATGGTTTCATCCATTAAATCTTCTGGTGCTAAGAATTGATGTCCTTGTCCTATTTAGGTAAAGAATTTTTACTTCTTGGCAGAAACAAGATTATTTATAAATTGAAATATAGTACTAACATTTCTCAATTGTCAAAAGGTGCAATATTTGCCTCAAGCCCTTATCTCATGGCATATTGTATATTGTTCCCAAATCATTCAAAGTTTAATAGTAAAAATGAAAAGGCATTAATTATCAGAGATCCTCCTCACTAAAAAAAAGATCTACTAGTTTAAAATACATGGTTTAGTAAAAATAAAAGGTTTTAAAATTACTTTTTTCTTTGAGAGGCAAAGGAGCACACAAATGAAGAGAGAGAGAGAGAGAGAGAGAGAGAGAGAGAGAGAGAGAACTCCCACCTGCTGGTTAACTTCCCCAGTGCTTGCAATGGTCAGGGCTGGTCCCGACCAAAGCCAGGAGCCAGGAACTCAGTCTAGGTCTCCTACATCAGCAGCAGATGTAGTAGATGGCACCACGTATTGATGCCATCACCTGTGGTCTCCAAGGGTATACATTAGCAGAAAGCTAGAACTGGGAGCAGAACCAGAACCTGAACCCAGGAACTCCAATATGGGATGTGGCAACTCAAGTAACATCCTAACCAGTGCACCAAACTCTTACCCCCAGATAAAATGTATTATAGAACATTATCAATTAGAAAATCTCTTTTTTTGGTAAAATATCTGTAGAATGTTATATAAGTCATATAAAAATGACTTAAAATATTACAGCAAATATATGGTATTTTTTCTTTTTTATGTTTAATTTTATTTTTCAGATTGTATATAATGAACAGGTCATGCATTGTGATCTAAAGAAAACACTAGGAGTTGTAACAAAACATAAGAAAAATACTAATTCATAAAATGATGTCGGTTCCTAACTTCTTCAACAGGAAAAAACAATCTTCTTGAATCTCCTTTACTGTTTCTACCTATCTGTATAATAACCACCATCAAACACCCTGAGCAGATGATGGCATTGTGGTGCAGCAGATTAAGTCCCTGCCTGTGATACCAGCATACCATATGGGCACCCATTAGAATCCTGGCTCCACTTCCCATCTAGCTCCAAGTCAATATGCCTGGGAAAGCAGCAGAAGATAGCCCAAGTACTTGGGCTCCTGCCACTCACATGGGAGACTTGGATTGAGTTCTAGGCCGCTGATTTGGCCTTGCCTCAGCCCATGCTATTTGGGGAAAGAATAAGCAGATGAAGGATCTCTGTCCTTGCCCTCCAAATAAATCAATAAATGTTAAACAAAAGACCCTGAGCAAATACACACAGCTTTGGTATTTCTATGACAGCATATCTCATGTCTCTCATCAATTGTAAAGTTTTTCTGGAGCAACAATAACAAGGGGAGGGTGGAGATGAAGGAAGGTTATAGCAAGGACAATAGCTTCTCCTTACTGTTTGTCACTCAGCCATGTATATTGTGTAATGTTAGTTATTTCCAACAACATCTTCATTTCATAAGTATTATTCCTATTTTGCAGTAGAATAAAAGGGACATCAAATAGGTTAAGAAATTTTACAAATGTCCTCTTGGTAACCTCATGCAGAACTTGAAATTTTTATACAAGACCATATGTAACTTGTCCTACAGTATATACTAGCAAATATATGTTTAAAAATTGAGCTGATTTAGAAAGTATCTGGTATTCATCATTCAAATTTTTAGTATTTATCAGTGGCCTCCTGATACCTTAATTATTTAAAAATTAAAAATCGGGCCAGCGCTGCGGTTCGCTTGGCTAATCCTCCGCCTGCAGCACCAGCACCCAGGGTTCTAGTCCCAGTTGGGGCGCCAGATTCTGTCCCAGTTGCTCCTCTTCCAGTCCAGCTCTCTGCTGTGGCCCAGGAAGGCGGTGGAAGATGGCCCAAGTGCTTGAGCCCTGCACCCGCATGGGAGACCAGGAGGAAGCACCTGGCTCCTGGCTTTGGATCGGCACAGCGTGCTGGCCATAGCGGCCATTTGGGGGGGTGAACCAACGGAAGGGAGACCTTTCTCTCTGTCTCTCTCTCTCTCACTGTCTAACTCTGCCTGTCAAAAAAAAAAAAAATTAAAAAGCAACTTTGACCTCTGGTAGTATTTAAAACCTAAATTATATAAGTAAATATGGATAGTTTTTTGTCATGGAAAAAATTATCTCTACTGCTGCCATTTGATTCCCTTAATTTGCTCTTTATTGTACTTCAAACTTCAGAAATTTTAATTTTTTTTTGCTTTAAGCATTATCCATTTTTTTCTAACACACCACTCTGTCTAATATATTATTACCTTTTCTTTCCTAGCTTAAATTTTGTAATTTAGTAACAATACTTAATTAATGCATCATTGAAAGTCACATTGCACAATGCCTTCTACAGTTAAGTAATAATAGTGTTTTCATTAAAAAACATCACATTGGATAAAGTCTTTGGAAACATATAGGACACATATTTTTACCCTCATTTTACGTTCTAGGAGATGAAGTCTCCAAAATTTCAGTGATTTGCTTCAACTTACGTAGCTATTAAAATACAGAGCTAGACCTCAAAGGGATTTCTCAGACTCCTAATCTAGTGTTCTTTCCTCTATGTTATATCAACTGACAATATATGCACAAAGTCATCCTCTTTGCTATGCTTTTAATTGTCCGCTATAAATTCTACAAGTTGATTTCTATTCCTCTTATTGGATTTTTTAATGCTTAATCTTTTAGCTCTTGTCCCAAAGTTTTTAATTGCATGCCATGCAATTCAACATTGAGTGATTTAAACAAGAAAAAAAATGTTAAGAGAATATTTGATAACTCACAAAATCATGTGGAAAGATGTTCAGAAACACGTGGAAACAGGGAAAGGAGCAGCAGCCAAGACATTTAGAAAAATATGCTAGTGTTCTCTGGAGCATTTGACACCTGGGATGTGGGATTCCTTTGCTAGATGTTATGACAATTGTCATTGCCCACTATTATAGTAATTTCCCATTGTCTTTCCTTCTTTTTGTCACTATTTCTTGTTCAAAAGCCGTGGATGGGTAGGTCCAAGTGCCTGAATATTGACTACATGATCATATTCTTGCTTTCTGAGAACTAGGCACTAGAGTACTAGTGTTCTAAGCTCTACTGTTTGAGGTGAGCTCTGTGTCCCATGAAGCTCATTATGTATACACTTTATCAAATATAACATGAAGGTTGAAATAACTGGAATTTCTCCCCTCCACCACCACCATGACCAAAAAATAACCCAATTCAAAATTTGCTCCTAATTTAGTTTTATGTGATATTTCTTTGGAAACAATGAATACATTTAATTTACAACTATGACTCTGTTGTTGCTCAGTAATTGCTTTAGCTGCATGGCACTTTGAAAGTTTTAAACTGGTCCTGTAAATTTCATTTTTCAAAGTTATTTTTACTATTTCTTTCAAATTAAAGAGCTTCTTCAGAGCCTAATAGTATGAACTGGTATTTTACAAATTATTTTCAGAGTATGAAGAACATATTCAGCATTTGTCCAGGTCTTGGGGTTTTAATATAACTATAAACCTTGCTATTTTACTTTAAGAATTTTAAAAATACTTCTTTCATAATGAATTTTTTCTGAGTGTTAATAACTTTTTCCTCCACAGTATTTTTGAGCAGTGGCTCCGAAGGCACCGTCCACTTCAAGAAGTTTACCCAGCAGCCAATGCACCCATTGGGCACAACCGGGAATCCTACATGGTTCCTTTTATTCCTCTCTACAGAAATGGTGATTTTTTTATTTCCTCCAGAGATCTGGGCTATGACTACAGCTATTTGCAAGACTCAGGTAAAGTTCAATTACTGAATCTAATGTGACGAACTTTTTTCAAGATAATATAAAGCCCTCTTTCTACAGTTACCCCCAAACCTTTTAAAATAGGAGAAAGTTCATCCTATCTTTATCACCAGCTTATTGTAATATGAAATGAATTTGAAGGATCTTTAAATTTCTAACCATTCAGTATAATGTAGGATATTTTGTACATGCCGATGGTGGTAATAGCACAAGAGAGAAAGAGAGAGAGAGAGAGAGAGAGAGAGAGAGAGAGAAAGGAAGGAGGGAAAGAAGGAAGGAAGGGAGGGAGGGAAAGAGAGAGAGAGAAAGAAGAAAGACTTTTGAAACTCTTATCAGCTGGCTTTGTGAGAGTGATACATTAAAAAATCTAGAGTGGAGTGACATAAAGCAACCATCTAACAGTGTTGGAATGATCTTTGGGAATTTCTTGCTAGAGTTAACAAGAAAATTTGTGAAATGTTCTTTTTTAGCTTAATTAATAATGATCATAATAGTCATTATACTTTTAAGTATCATAACTATGATTAATTATATAAAACCATAGGATTAGTTATTTCTGACCTTTAAAGTAGGATTATACTTGTATCTTCTTGACAAATGAAGAACAGATAAAAATTTTCCCCCTATCTGAAAGACTTCTACATGAAATTTTGTTCTGTACTTTATTAATCAACCACATATTGGATATTTATTCTTTGAATAAGGAGGTGAGGACACAGATCCAAAGAAAATATAAGTAACATTTCCAATATCAAACACTGATTATGGAGGGGCCAGATTTCAACTCCATGAGGTCGTCCTCATCTCACTACACAATGCTTCCTCTCCAACACCTGAGCACCAACTACCAAAAATAGCAAAACAGCCTAGGGCTTGTGGGTAAGAGGATTCAGCAAGCTGGTAATTTATGAAAGCATAAGTAACATATAAGGAAAATAAAATTTAGCAATTTCTTACTTCTTTTATTCAACTCCAGTAAGACATAAATGACTGACATCATTCCAGATCTCAAGAAGCTCAAGACAATGTGAAATTCAGGCAGCTGTATTAAGAAAATACAAAATATCAGGTTGTCTGATGTGCAGTCTTAAGCAAAAACTTATAGGGGCATGGAGGAAAAAATGATGACTTCTGAATAGTCCAAGATAAAAGGACCCAGCAAGGCACTGAAAAATCAGTAGGAAGGTGGCATATTGAAAAGGGCAGAAAATTTTCTAAGCTATGAGAATATCAAGAAAAACAGGTAGAATGTGCATTGTGTATTTATGGAATGCTGAATCCTCCTATTTGAGTAGTACAAACAATAGAAAATGACACTGAGAAGATAAATTCCATCATTTCAGAATAGCTAAAACATATTCAGTACTTTTTATGTGCCAGGAACTCTTTTACATGAACTGTCTGCATTATTTCCTTAAATCTTTGTAACTACTCTATGGACAACTGATTATTTTTCTTTCATAGATGAGAAAACAGAAGTTTCAAGAATATAAATTATCACAGCCCATTTTTCTACTATGTGGCATAACAGAACTACAATTTATAGCAAATAGGAGAACCTGTATGTTATCAAACTACCCTTTGGGGAACTGTTAGTTGTGCAGATATAGCTTTGGTTGAACTTTTTTACATTATGTAAAGATCATACCCAGTAGAAAGGTACTAAAATGACTGACAGAGAAGATAAATTTGTTTCTAATCTAAACCTGAGAATGGGGCATTTTGCAAACGTTTGAGTTGTGATAAGAGGAGGGGTTTTCTATGAATCAAAAAGAGGGGCATTCTCAAATGTCATGTTTTCCCTTTCTTCTATTAAAGTCATATTACATAAAAAGAATCATATTGGTAATGTTTTAAAAAATTTATCATGTAGAATTTTATAATTTAGTTCCTGTTTCTATTTCCAGAAAAGTTCATACTTTTGAAATTGCTGTTGTCAATGCCTAAATAATGATCTTATTTCTCCATTTGTCAAATTCTCAGATATGAAATAATTTTATACATATATAGTCATATTTAGTCACTGTTTTATTGGAGTTGTAAGGTGATTTTTCAACAAATGAATCTTCCCCTTTTCATCTGAGTTGCAAGCTTCACAAGGTCAGAATTTATCTTGCAAATCTGTCTATTCCACGTATCAAATGGTATCTGGAATGGGTGGAAATCAATAAATCAATTTGCAAGTAAATGAGGTTTACCATGAAGAACTGTACCTCTGAACTGACATAAATGATGCTTACTTGAAAGGTATCACATTCTTAATATCCAGGTTAATTTTAAAAATATATTTTAAAATAGTGTCAAGGATTCTATCATGCCAAGTATATTTAGGTGACTTATTTGTTTTTTCTTTCTGTATATTTTAATGAATAATTATGTTAAACAATGAATTATCTTAGATAACACAGAAACTGGTAGTAAACAATAGTCTCTATCTTCACAGAGCCTATAAGAGGAAGAGAAAAATTTTAAACAACTACTAACCTAATGATTCACTTATTTAAAGATGCGCCTATCTCTATAAATCCATGAAGTAATATTTTAGAGGCTAGCAATATGATAGGTAGAATTAATAATTGAATTAGAGGATCCTTATATTTTGGTTACATAGTTAGGATATAGTATGGAATACTGGTCAGCCATAAAAAAGAATGAAATCTTGTCTTTTGCAACAAGGTGATGCAACTGGATACCATTATATATAAAGTAATAAGCCAATTACAAAAAGACAAATATCATGTGTTTTCCCTGATCTGTGGTAACTAATAAAGTACCAAAAATGTAATATATATGAGTGAAAGTGACATTTTGAGATTCGATGATTATTTAGAGCCCTTGTCTCTGCTGTTGAGGAACAGTGTTTTCTTTCTTCTCATGATTTGGTGAACACTTTATGTAGTGTAGGGTTAATCTTACGAATATAATATGAACTGGAAGTAGGTCATTGTAAAAATTAAGAAAGGTTATAAGAGAGGAAGGAGGAGGAAGTGTAGGAATGTGGGTGGGAGGGAGGGTATGGTGGGACGTTATCACTATGTTTCTAAATCCATATATGTGAAATACTAGAAATTTGCTCACCTTAAAATAATGTACAAATTAAAAGAAAAAATAATGGAAGGCATTAATAAATTTTAAGTAGATTGTGGGCAAATCTGGGTATTCAAAGGATTTTTTTTTATTTTTTATTGTATTTAAGTTATACAAGTTTCATATATTTCACATATACATATTTAGGAATCTAGTGAGACTTCCCACTCTACCCTCCCTCCCACCCACATTCTAACCATTCTTCCCCCTCCCCCTTGGATTCCCATTTTTAATTTTTTTTAAAGTTTTATTTATTTTACTTGAAAGTCAGAGTTACACAGAGAGAGAAGGAGAGGCAAAGAGAGAGAGAGAGAAAAAAAGAGAGAGAGGTCTTCCATCTGCTGGTTCACTCCCCAGTTGGCTGCAATGGCCAGAGCTAGGCTGATCCAAAGCCACCAGCCAGGAGCTTCTTCCAGGTCTCCCATGTGGGTACAGGGGTCTGAGGACTTGCGCCATCCTCCACAGCTTTCCCAGGCCATAGCAGGGAGCTAGATCTGAAGTGGAGCATATGGATCTCAAACCGGTGTCCATATGGGATGCCAGCACTGCAGGAGGCGGCTTTACCCTGTACAGCACAGTGCTGGCCCCAACTCATTTTTAATTTTTACAATGATCTATTTTCAGTATACTTAGTGATAGTGTAGTTCACACTACTCTAAGTAAAGGAGTTCAGCAAATGGTATGCAGAGAAAGAAAACAAAACAAAACAAAAGATTGTTCCTTAGTCTGTTCTCAAAATGTCTATTTCATTCCAATACATTACATTTAAGGTATTCTACTAGCTTCATTAGATCAGGGGAAACATTTGATATCTGTCTTTTTGGGACTGGTTTATTTCACCAAGCATAATGGTTTCCAGTTGTGACCATCTTGTTGTAAAAAACAGGATTTCATTTTCATGTTTGTTTTTTTTTTTTTTTTTTACAGCTGAGTAGTACTCCATAGTGTATATATACACCATAATTTCTTTATCCAATCAATAGTTGATGGACCATTAAGCAATATCTGGGTCAAGCAATATCTGGGTCAGTAGAATATATAGTCCCAAAACTCAAAATAGATACATTGCCTTTAGAATGTAATTTGAGAGAAACCTAAATATGAATTGTTATTTCAGTAAATCTTTAAAATTGTGTGTAATAGTGATTTTTATTCTCCTCTATGGACAAATAAATTGAGATTTAGATAAAATGACTAATTTTAAATACTGAAGATAGTAAGTGGCAGAGATTCAACAGCAAATGTATGATCTCTTCATAAGTTCACAGGAGACAGGGCCTCCCTTAGTTCTCATATTGTCTTCTACACATGCACCCCACTTCATTGTTCCTTCCTCAGTGTGAAAATGGTTACTTTTTACTACAATGACACCAAAAGGATAAGGAAGGGGATATGAGGCCCAAGGAATTACAATAGAGGCTTTAAGGTATTTATTCTATTTGAATTCAAAGAAACAAATTGCTCCATCTGCAATCTAGACATGAATTTATATAGTAAATTTTAGGGAAATTTGACTTTGAAAATTGCAACAATTGCCTATTCCCTATTTTATGAATTATTCTATACTTTTGCTTCTATTATACTTCCAAGGAGTTTAAAATTTATTTCTATCCATTGCTAAATGTTAAGCGTACTAAAAAAGTCCTTTAAAATCTCTTGATATAATTTAGTTCAAGGAGGTCATTATTCATCACTCATGTATTCATGTTTATAATTACTTGTGTTTTTTTTTTCTGTAAAAAGGCAGCTAATGCCTGACATTAGTCAAATATTTTGTCTTATAATTAAATTTAAGGATGCTTTTAAAATTTGGTAACAAGTAATTTTCTTGCATGCATAACTGATTGAAAGGTGAGACAAAAAAGCTTTTGCAATGAAAGGTTGTGTCCTTAACTGATGGTAAGTACATTTCTTTCTGTAAGATAATTCTCTGTTGAGAACTTCCTTCTTTCAATATATTCTGAAAGACATGGAAATTTGATTTCAAAAATGAGAGTAGGAGAGCATGCTAACAGCAGGATCTTATTCTACAAGCAGAATAGAATTTTATGAGGCTTCTGTCATTCATGGCTATGTGCAGTAGCTATACTTGGCTGTGTGATTGCTTTTGTGTGTGTGTTATGCCTTTCTTCCCGGCATGTTTTACCATCAACATGGCATGCTCAGGTTCTTCTGCCCCAGGGGATTGTCTTCCAAGACAGAGGCCCCAACTCCACATGCAGATGTGGGAGCTATTTCCCTCATGATCTCATTGGATCTTTTACATTATTTCATTATAGCATCACTGTTCTTGAAATATTTGTTTATATATCAGCCCCTTTCCTAGCTACTGTTTGCTTCTGACCAAGCCCTCTGTCTTATTTTTGTAGCTTCAGTGCTTGGACTCCAACCTAGCATGTAGTATGTCTCAGTGAATATTGGTTTTATGAAGTCAGTGAATGAATGAATAGAAAACTGAAAAGTAAAGCAAATAAAATATAGTACTTGCTACTGAGAGCTTTTACTGAAAAGTAAGAAATGCATATAAATAATTAAAATACATATATAAACATCAGAAAGGAACAAAGAAAGAAACAGTCTGGGCATCCAGACAAGAGAACTGAGTCAGTAAAGAAATCTAATTTGAGAGAGAAAAACTCATATTGAAAGTTGATTTAGTTGAAATATCAATGAAATCATAATGGAATATTTTATGCAATTGCTAGAATACATTGCAGTTATAAATCACTCTCTGTGTGGTAAGCATTGTCTCATGGGCTATACATATTGTCTAATTTAGTCACTAATAGCAAATTTTCTAGAGTTTCTAACTCCTAATTCATTAAATGGTGGAAATGATCCCTAACTACATTGTGGATTTCTTGATGATTAAATGGGTGTGTGAATACATTTTGAAAGTGACAGGGCACAAAACAAGCAGAAGACTAAACAACTTTTCTGAGGATAAATGACAAGAAGAATAGAATTTTAACTTGCTAAAAAATGACAGGAAAATTATGACATTAAGATAGAGTAAGAAGGTGAAGAGTTATTATTCCAGAGAGAATTAGAATACACAGAAAGAAGACTGAATTTCACTTTAAAGCCATTAGGAAATAAAAAGAATGCTTCAAAAAGGATAATCCCTAAGTGACAGTAAATACTGAGATCACTTGGAATGAATTGAAGTAGAAAAATAATAAAAGAAGTTGCAGGATAGACCAAAATAGTCCTTAAAAACTGTGAAAGCACTTAAGGTAGGCCACTCACAATAAAGGAAATAAAACTTATTATGTAACTTCTATGTACCCTGCATATTGTTGGACATTTAAAATGTACTATGCATTGGGGCTGTCATTGTGGCACAATAAATTAAACTGTGGCTTGTGATGCCAGAATCCCATATCGAAGAGCCAATTTGAGTCCTGGCTGCTAGACTTCTGATCAAGCAGCTTCTTTTTTTTTCTTCTTTCTCCTCCTCCTCCCTCTTCCTTTTCCTCCTCTTCCTTCTTCCTCCTTCTCCTCCCTCCCCCCTCCTCTTCTTCTTCTTCTTCAGATTTATTTATTTATTTGAAAGACAGTTACGGAGAGGGAGAGGGGAAGGGAGAGGGAGAGGGGGAGGGAGAGGGAGAGGGAGAGGGAGAGGGAGAGGGAGAGGGAGAGGGAGAGGGAGAGGGAGAGGGGGAGGGGGAGAGGGAGAGGGAGACGGAGAGGGAGAGGGAGACGGAGAGGGAGAGGGAGAGGGAGAGGGAGAGGCAGAGGCAGAGGCAGAGGGAGAGAAAGAAAGAGGTCTTCCTGAATACCCGAAATGGCTGGAGCTGGGCCAATCTGAAGCCAGGATCCAGGAGCTTCTTCTGGGTTTCCCAGATGGGTGCAGGGATCCAAGCACTTGGGCCATCTTCTACTGCTTTCCCAGGCCATAGCAGAGAACTGGATCAAAAGTGAAGCACACAGTACTCAAACTGGCACCCATATGGGATGCTGGCACTGCAGGCGGCAGCTTTGCCTGCTACGCCACAGCACTGGCCCCCTGATCCAGCTTCTTGCTGATGCACCTGGGAGGCAACAGAAGATGGACTTAGTACTTTGGCCCCCACCACCCATTTTGGAGACCTGGGTGGAGTTCCTGGATCCTGACTTCAACTTCTCCCTCTCTCTTCCTTCCAAATATGTAAATAAATAAATTTTAAAAAATCTGTATGTATTAAACTATGTATTAAAATAAGCAACAGAAAACAGGTTTAGGGATGTATCCCATTTTCAAAATAATTTTAACTCTATTAAAACAGTAATTTTCATGTTTGAAAGAAATAATTTTCATTCCTTTTGATTTTAGATTTATTGGATTTCATTTTGTAAGGTTTAAATTAATATGCAAGAATGTAGATCTTTTTCACCATAATTTATTTTAAAAATAAAATTAATCTTTTGTGAGTTATCGTCCCTTTCTGAAGAAGTGAAACAGTATCAGTCTTGCTCAAATTATGTTTAATGAATTCTAAGAGTTTCAGAAGTGTCTCAGTAATAACTGGAAAGAAGATGGTGCCAGGGATAGGAGAGGAAAAAGTAACAGGAGAAATGGACAGGGCTTTTGCCTTATATTCCCCAGTGAAATTAGAAAAGTTCCACTTTTATCTTTTTGAATACTGGGATTTAATATAAAATTAGTTTTTTAACAAGTTCTCCTCATTGCAAAAAGAATATCCGTGCTTTAATCTTTCTGAACATTATCAAGTCTATGGTGAATAGTGAGATTCTCATTTTAAATTTTATTTCATGTTGCTATCCATTATTTCCAAGATATTTATTATTCTTTTTCCCCCTTTATTTGTGGATCCCATTTTTATTACAATTAAGTTTACCTATAATTATAATTCCAAACTATATTAAGGTAAAAACTTTTATTTTAGTATGCAGGTACTTAATTTTTTTCAAAATTATTAGGACATTTTGAAGTGTAAATGCTGGAAACTCCATGGGAACAAAATTAGATTAAAAAGGGAATTTATTGGCTTACATAGTCCAAGGAACGTATAAAAATTTAAACTATGGAAAAGGTGGAAATACAGTAGAGACTTAAAAGCAGCAAGAAGCAAGGAAACAAGTGAAGACTGCATCTCTTCCTTTCATGCTCTAGTTTCCGTCTTTGCTGCTTCTGTCTTGGCTTCCTCCTATTTTCCACAGAGTAGGAAGTACAGCTGACCTCAGCTTCGGCGCCACCTGACTCTCAATTCCAGCACATTTTGGTACTGATTTCAACTGGCCCCTCCTGAGTCATGGGTCTGCTATATACTGGCTACATACAGTCAAGGAAAGGGTTCATAAAATAATGTTACCACTTCTGCATTAGTGAGGGTGGGAGTTGGGAATGGGTAGCGGTCATCCTAGTTAAGACAGACTCAAATTTCATAGCTTAAATAAGATTATTTATCCCTGAAATTATAGTTTTGCTATTTTGTTGAATATCATCTCTGTAATCTCAGGATAAGAGCTGTTCCTTTCTAGTAGCTCCAGATGCCCTAGGGGTTTGCTCTGAACCACATGGTCTGTGATAGCTTACCCAATCCTATCTGCACTCTAACTAAGGAGAAAAGGGGCAAGTTTTATATCTTTCTTTTTAAGGAAGTTGCCCAGTAGTTACATATATTACTTTTGTTCAAGTCTCGAGTCACATATCTGTAATTTTCTTCAAGGAGAGCGCAAGATACACTGTCTTTGTTCCACTGTATCACAAAAGGAATGTTGGTAACCTTCTATATACATTCCATATGCCTTCCACATACATTCTAGATATGGTACATAAAAATTGTTCTTTTATAGAGAATCTATGTACTCTCATTGAGTAAATGTTGAATATTTTTAATTTATCGAAATTTAGTTTCTCAGATGCTATAATTATACTATGTAAATTTTATTTATTTATTTATTATTTTTTAATGAGTTTTTATTTGTACATTTTAAAAAGTGGTGCATGGCTCTGGCCTCAGAATCAACCCTTAAGGCATTCAGATCTGGCTAAAAAGCCCATGAGAGTATTTCAGGCATGGAAAACCAAGACACTCTGGCAAAAAAAAAAATAACCTAAATGAAAGATCTCTGTGAGTGAGATCCCAGCAGAAAAGAATGGGCCATCAAAGAAGGAGATACCTTTCTCTGAAAGGAGGAGAGAACTTCCACAATGACTGCCGCCTTGTATAAATAAGGTCAGAGTTGGTGAATTCAAGAGGCTTCCATAGCCTTGGTAGCTCATGACAAGAGCCTGGGGTGATTACTGACGCCATAAATGAAAGTGTCAATTGTTAAATCAACAACAGGAGTCTCTGTGCACTTACTCCCCATGTAGGGTCTCTATCCTTAATGTGTTGTACTATGTGAATTAACGGTATAACTAGTACTCAAACTGTACTTTATACTTGTGTTTCTGTGTGGGTGCAAACTGTTGAAGTCTATACTTAGTATACACTAAATTGATCTTCTTTATATAAAGATAATTGAAAATGAATCTTGATGAAGAATGGGATGGGAGAGGGAGTGGGAGATGGAATGGTTGTGAGTGGAAGGGAGGTTATGGGGGGAAAAAGCCGCTATAATCAAAAGGTTGTACTATGGAAATTTATATTTATTAAATAAAAGTTAAAAAAGTGGTGCATGGTCACTGTTATTATGGGTACAATGTGATATTTTCTTTTTTTATAGAAAACTTTTATTTAATAAATATAAATTTCAAAAGTACAACTTTTGGATTATAGTGGTTCTTCCCCCCCCCCATAACCACCATCCCACCTCCTATTCCCTCTCCCAACCCATTCTTCGTTAGGATTCATTTTTAATTATCATTATATACATAAAATCAACTCTATACTGTGTAAAGATCTGTTGCTTTAAGATTTAAAACTGTGACCTCTATGAATGCACACATTGTTCAAATGTTATGGAGTTCCTGGGGGCATTCTAAAATTATTGAGCCTTTTCAATTATTAAAGTCAGTAAATGTGAGATAATCCAAAGACTGCATTATTGACGAATACAACAGTGTTCCATATGTAATCAGAATTGCTATAAAATCAGCAGAAGGAACTGTACAATAACAGTTAACATTTAATGGAATGAGCACTATGTACAAGGAACTGAATAATTTACAGATGTTGCCTACAAGATTTTTTTTTCATATTTTTTGGCTTTTTTAATTTGTTTATCATTTTGTACACTGATACAGAGGTAAAAGAAAGTGACTGGCACTTAAATCTGAAAGAACTATTTACAATTAAATCCACAAATGTCGATTTCTCTTCTTGACATGTCAGTGAAAAATCACCAACAGCCATGAAAATAGAACACATTATATCATAAAGAAAGCAAAAGATAGACAAAAAGTCATAAACTAGAAATCAAACTAAGGAAGGTATCATTTTCTTGATGCCCCACATGCTTCTTTTCTGTGGACTTAGGTAAAACACATTCTTATTCTTCAGTGATCCATTGATATATTTTAGCCTGCTCTGGGGATTTATTCATTTGGCTATTCAGGCAAGCCAGTACCCCTCAAAAATCCACTCCACAATTTAATTTTACCACAAATAGGTTGTCCTATGAGTTGTTTTAAGGAGTCACTATGGGCTTTTTTTCACAGACTCATTGTAACAGTCTTGGGAGGCAGGAATCCTGAGTTCTAATCCCAGCTCTTGCTATTTAATTAGCTGTGACTTGGATAACTCATCATTTCACCTCTCACAACCCAGGTTTATCATCTTAAGGCAGAATCTGGTGCCCCAAAGATATGGCCCCCAAAGACCTATCTACAGGTATTTAAATAAAACATTCCCAATACACAGCTACCAGGAGTATTAGGTATAACTTTCCCAGGCTGTTACAGCTGGTCAGTAGCACAACTGGTATCCAAACTTAAGTGTCTGATGGCAAAGTACTATGAAGGTGATGATGATGGTGGCAGTGGTGGTAATGGTGGTGGTCGTGGTGGTAGTGGTAGTTACTGTTAACAAAAAACCAGAAAAACCTTAACTTGTCTTTTTGTTTCAGACCCAGACTTTTTTCAAGGCTATATTAAGCCCTTGTTGGAACAAGCCAGTCGGATCTGGCCATGGCTCATTGGAGCAGCTGTAGTAGGGGCTGTCCTTACTGCAGCGCTGGCAACACTCATCGGCCTGTTGTGTCGTCACAAGAGAAAGCAGCTTCCAGAAGAAAAGCAGCCACTCCTCATGGAAAAGGAGGATTATCACAGTTTGTTGTATCAGAGCCATCTATAAAAGTCATACGTAATAGATTAGGTCCAAAAGGCCTTACCTTGCTCTAACTCAAAGTGATGTTCAGATTCCCAAGAGAAGCCCAATAGACTGGTATCTACGACCATTCTCAGAATTGTAATCTAATATAAAGTGGGCTTTCCCCTCCAATGCAGGTCGAACACAACTGCGTTTCTCCTGAAGTTTGTAATCGGTACCATTTCCCCAAGCTTGTATTTCTAAAGAAAGGATCATAGGATCATAAGCAACTGTTACTTGTATCTAAATAAAAATGCTCTTATGAAATATTGGAATAATTTTGATGTTTGTCTCCTGATTGTTTTAAAGATGTTTCTTTTCTATTGTTTCCTTCCTTTGATTTGAATAAAACAGTAACAAATGTACACTGCCTTTTTGAACTTGAGAAATACATTTTAATTTTCTCCAGTAAGCATGTGATATATCCCTATATTTTGTATTTCAGCTCTAAAATGTGTTACAGACCTGAAATAGAAACGAATCATCAGCTCTTTCCAGCTATAATCCTATGTACACTTCTTAAAGCTACTGAGAACAAGAATCCAGTCTCTACCATCAATATGGCCAAGTGCCTATCTCCAGACATGTCCATTAAATATCTTGATGCTTATACTAACAAGCATATTAACAACTTTTTTCTTTCTAAGAAGAATTTTATTTTATTAGAGAAATATTAACATTAAGGGTTCAGACTAATTATCTGAATATTATCATGCACAGTACTACTAAAAGAACTCATCCCATTTTTCTTGGCTATTAAGACCTAATATTATGAAGTCCAGATAACCTCATTACTTAAAATTTTTGATATAATTGTACTGTATTTACATATAATATGAAAGACTAGCACAGAGGAGTAGAAGTTATAGAGACCCATATTGGTTCAATAAAATCTGTCAATTCTCAACTTCTCTAAACAAAGATGGGCATTCTTGGAAAATGGTGACTGACTACCATTGGAGTCTTTTTTTAAAAAATTAACTATTTTTTTTTTAATTTTCTTAAAGGCAGAAAGAGAGGGAGAGGGGGAAGAGAAGAGGAGAGAGATAGAAGATAGAGATAGAGATTAGAGATAGAGATAGAGAGACAGAGAGACAGGGACAGAGACAGAGATTCTACCCACTGGTTCACTTTTCAAATGCCTGCAACAGCCAGGGCTAAGGCCAGGCTGAAACCAGGAGCCAGAGCTGGAACCAAACCATCATCTCCCAGGGTGCACATCAGCAGGAAGCTGGAATCTGAAAGCACAGCAGGCATCCCTATATGATATGCATCCCTGTATGGGATGCAGGCATTTCAAGTATGTCTTAGCCACTGGGCCAAGTGCTGCCCCTGGAATTCTTCATATATTGTGTTGGGTGGCTAACAGGCCTTGGATTCTAGAAAGAAAATTCACATTTTGACTATATAGGAATACATATTTAAATTGGTTCAGGACTCTAAAAAATCTTCTCTCCATACAAAACCAAGGCCATATCAACGACTAAAATTAACTGATACTCTGCCGCAGTGTTCTAAGGAGTTTTCATCATCATATTTTACATCTACCTTCCCAACCAAGCACATTTGCTTTTGTCTGGTATGGCCCGTCTCTTTGTGATTATCTGCTTAGTAGGTTCAAATTTGAACTTCATTTTGATTATTCCACTTTAAAAAAAAAAGATTTATTTAGTTAGTTATGTGAAAAGCAGAGTGACAGAGAAAAAGGAGAGACAATAACAGAGATCTTGCATCTGCTGGTTAACTCCCCAAGTGCTCGGTATAGATGGAGCTGGGCTAAGCAGAACTGTGATATTATCTTCCTTTATTCCTTCTGGGAGTGTGGGAATTGAGTGTCAGCTGCCTGATTCCTCGTTCTGCAGTTTCAACAAACATCTAATTTTTCTACCACCCTGGTGTCAGTGTTTGGCTTGTTGCATGTTGGATGGTTAAGTGATTTTGGCTATTTTTTAAATCCAGAGTAAACAGAAATTTGCAATTACTTCCTAAAGTACCTCATGGAAAATTGGAAAATTCCTAATAGTGAATTCAGTATGTATCAGCAGTCATCCTCCATGTCCTTTCATTATCAGACTTAAGTTAGCTTTTCTAATTTTTTGTTTCTAGTGGAAACGATCTGGCAAAGGGTGGGTAGTGGTATTCTCATTGTCACCACTGGACCCTCAAGTAATGAAATCGGAGAAGACTCCCTAAAATTTACCCTGAAATGTAGCCCCTTAAAGTTCCCTAGAAATGTTATCCGGGGTGCCACGTGTGCTACCGGAATTTGGGGTGCCTTAGGATTTCATCACGGGCTTATTACTAAATCCCCGATATTAAAAAGCCCAAGAGGGTTCTTGCCTAATATTTAGAGAAGAATTCTAAATACCGGCACAGATAAATGAGGCAGCATGGTACGTTTTAAGCTTTTATTTAGTAAGAAAGATGCATAAGAGAGTGAGAGCTTTATTTAGGGAAGAGAGGTGAATAGGGGTTCATATCAATCACCAGGAACCAGACACGCTGATGAGCATCTAGGCCAGGAAGCCTAGAGCACATGGCCTGAAGGCCATGCGCCCTGGAGGCGTGGGGCTGCAGCAAGCCCCTTCCTAGGAAGAGACCAGGGAAAAAGAGCAGGCCGGGCCACACCGTGGCTCAGCTTTTAACCCACTTCCAAAGGGGAGTGGTTAATTAACCTGATTAGATTGTGGGCACCCAGGTGTGGCCAGGTAGGGGAATGAGGCCACACAGGGGCGTGGCAAAGGCATCAGGTAGGGGCATGAGGTCACACAGGGACTTGGTGAAGGCATGGTCTTCCAGTTCACAAATCTGATCAATTTTAACCTGTATGCATGCCTACTTCAGTAAGAGAGGGTAAATACTGGGATTATATGCCCAACTTGGTGACTATCTTGAAAGAAGGATTAAAACTGATCATATGCAGTGGCATCTTAAGTCTGGATTCAATTTACTTAGGAATTGGAACTACTAAAACTAAAAGCAAGCAGAAATGGTAAAAGAATTTGGATAATGATCTGCAAAAGTCTTAAAGAAGAAATAACAGTAATTAGGGACTCTAAATCTCAGAGCCCATTTGTGTGGGTGTGTGAGATCAATCCTGAAAAATAATTATGTGTACATCATTTGTCTAGGTATGATTTGAAGGCAAGATTATAGGTGATATTTTTCAACCATTTCTGCAAAGCACATTGAATAATTTTGAATAATTTTGGCAAAGCACATTGAATAAAAGTCCACTCAAGAAAGTTTCAGGGATCTGTCTGAAGTAATGTTTTTATCATAAGGCAGTTCCCTCTTTTATTATTGCACTGCAGCATAGAACATTGTTTTGTTTCTCTAGAGGCTCAAGGTATTTTTTGGTGTAGCACCTATATCTATGATAAAATCCACCATGACTATGATTCCCTGGTTTTCTGAACAAGGATCCAAAATTACACGATTGATATTACAGTATCTATGACAATTTAATTAAATTATAATTAACATTATAGTGCGTGGCTAGCACTCTTTTGCTTTGTTTTGGTGTGACTTTCACAAATTGCTTCATTTTTTGCTCTGATCTTTTTCCATCACTGCAGTGTGAATCACATTTTTTATATACAGAGAAATAAGCAGCTTCCACTCCTTTTTTTCCTTTTTCTGTGTTTTGCTTAAAAATGTATTTTTAGTACCCAACCTTTCCAACAAGTCAAATATATAATTCTCCATATGTAGAAATAAGTATGTGATGGGTACAAGTCAACCAGTGTCTCCAGCAGGCTGACAACTGGCATTGTGGATGTTTTTAAATAGCCTTTTCCTTGTTTATATGGTCTTTGATTTGAGGGAACGATTTTCTTTGTCATCATAAAAAGGGCCTCCTTGGGGCCACCTATTGTGAGTCTGTGCTATTTTGGAGGACATATCAGTAGAACAAAGTTCCACTCCCCCTCTGATTAGACTTCTGAAAGCTGCTGAAATGAAAATGTAAAAGGGGTATTTTTATAAGCTTTGCATTGCTTATTTTCAAAAGCGTTTGCCAGTTTTCACAATGTAATAAAAATAAAAATTCTTATGGAAACCCACTGAGGACTCAAGGTCTTTCAAATTGTACAGCTATTTAAAACTATATGGGAATAATTTAAGAGTTTTCCTTAAAAACTAGCCTTATTAAAACTATGTACTTCATGTTTATCTTCTTGTTTTATGAGTTATTTTCTTAATAAGGGTGTAAGAAATTACTTTGTGTTCATCTACCAATTCTCCTATGTTTCATAATCATAATCATGATTTCTAATTTTTAGTTAAAAATAAGTATCAAAGATGTTATCAGCTAGTGAATAGTTCTAAATACTGTGCTGAGCACTTCATATACATTTACACATTTAATCTTCATATTATAAATATGAGAAAACTATTGTTTAAATAAGTACTTTGCCCAAGTTTACGTATTTGTTCAGTAGTTTAGGTAATTTATCTGTACTGTGAATTCAGTTATTATTAATTACAAATTTAAGTGCTGTATTTTATTTAATTATGTTAAAGTTTCACATCTAATTCCTTATCATTGAACGTCTGAGTTTCATCTGGCCTTTGCTATTGTTGCTGTAACTATAGTTAACTCTGTAATGAATATCATGGTGCACATAGCATTTGATTTATCTTAATTTATTTTTCAGGGGTAAGTTCTCTGAGTTAGAGATCCAGATCTAATGAATTGCCACAGTACTCTTGAAAAAGATTGCACAAATTTAAAAGATGCAAATATGGACTCTAAAATTAAGAGATCAGATAGGATGGAGGAGAAAAATGAAAATGTGAACTGAGAAGGAAGAAGAGTTACAACTCTCTTTGGAAGGAACTGAAAACCCTAATTACAAGCCAAATTATTGTCTTCTCATAAATCTTTTTCATATTAAAATGTGTATTTAATGACTATTTCCTCTCACTAAAGTTAGATGAAAATTCAAGCTAAAACTACCTTATCCAGATAGGGAATAACATGTCCATAAATCAGTAACCAAAATGAGAAAATCTTACAATTGTTTACTTCTTGAGGAGGTAGAAAATTTTGTGTGCTTCAACCTGTCAGAATCATGGAATAAAAATAACAAACTGGAAATACCCAGTTTTAAATATAAGAACAAGACATGAAAATAGCTTATGAATCAAAGCAGAGTTGGAGTCAGCTACTGGCATATACAAAAGACCAAGTAAAATGGGTAGAGATTGGTAAACCCCCCACAAGTTAAGTTGTGCATTGATTTTCAAGCAACTACTACCTTCTGCCTAGGTTTGATAAGCCTCCCTTATCAAATCATGTCATTGTTAAATACGCTGGCCAGTATAAATACAAAGAATGAATGAGTATGCTCATATGTATGTATGTGAGTTGAAAGAGAGAGAGAGAGAGAGAGAGAGAGAGAGAGAGAGAGAGAGAGAAGGAGAAGGAGTAGGTGCAGAAGGAGGAGGAGGAGAAAAGAAAGAAAAAGAATGAAAGGAAGGAAGGAGAGAGAGTAGGAGAGGGAGGGAGAGAGAAAGGGAAGGAAACAGAAAGAAAGAAGGAAGGGAGAAAGAAGAAAGGAAAGAGAGAAAGAAGAGAGAGAATGCAAGACTGAACAATTTTCTCCCATCTTCAGCTTTATTGCAGTGTATATCGGTTTTCTACTGCTGCTGCAGTAAATTACAACCAAAACAGTGTCTGAAAACAAAACAAATGTATTATCTTATAGATTTGTAAATCAACAGTCCTAGCTGGATTTCACTGGCATAAAATCAAAGTGTCAGAGGGGCTGTGTTCCTTATGGAGGCGCGAAGCACATATTAATTTCCAACTTCAAGCACCAATCTGCATCCTTTGTCTCATGGTCCCCTTCCTCATTTTTCAAAGCCAGATAAATTGCCTGATGCTGACCCTTTTTAAAATTTTTTAACATTTATTAATTTATTTGAAAGGGAGAGAGAGAGAGAGAGAAAGAGAGAGAGAGAGAGAGAGAGAAAGAGGTAGATAGAGAATCGATCTTCTATCTACTGTTTACTCCCCAAATGGCTGCAACAGCTGGAGCTGGGTTGATCCAAAGCCAGGTGCCAACAGCTTCTTCTAGGTCTCCCACATGGGTACAGGGACCCAAGGACTTGGTCCATCTTCCATTGCTTTCCCAGGCAGATCAGCAGAGAGCTGGATTGGAAGTGCAGCATCTGGGACATGAACCAGCACCCATATGGGATTTCAGAGCCACAGATGGTGGTTTTAGCCATTATGCCACAGTGCCAGCCTCCTGGCCCTTCTTCTGAAGTTATTTTTTCTTTCTAACTGACCTAGAGAAAAACTTTGCTTTTAGACAAATTAGTATGGGCCAACCTTGTAATTCAGAAGACTCCATCTCAAGATCTCGCTAGTAGCTGTAGATCAAATGATTCCATTTTCTCGTCTTTCCCCATTTTGCTTAACAGAAAATCTAACTGCATTGGCCGGCGCCATGGCTTAACAGGCTAATCCTCCACCTTGCGGCGCCGGCACACCGGGTTCTAGTCCCAGTTGGGGCGCCAGATTCTATCCCGGTTACCCCTCTTCCAGGCCAGCTCTCTGCTATGGCCTGGGAGTGCAGTGGAGGATGGCCCAAGTGCTTGGGCCCTGCACCCGCATGGGAGACCAGGAGAAGCACCTGGCTCCTGGCTTCGGATCAGCACGATGCGCTAGCCGCAGCGGCCATTGGAGGGTGAACCAACGGCAAAAAGGAAGACCTTTCTCTCTGACTCTCTCTCTCTCACTATCCACTCTGCCTGTCAAAAAAAAGAAAAAAAAAAAATCTAACTGCAGACCTTGCAACTAATCTGACTTCCTCTTAACTCAACAGATAGATATTCTTTGATTATGAATTCCAGGAACTAACTGCAGGGAGATGGGCTTAAATTGTGGAACCTCAGATAACAGAAATAATTGATCAAAGCTGGCTTTGGGAATCTGTGCATAGTCAACAAAGCTATCTTACTGAAACTTTCTTTGGCCAGTTCCAGGATGATTATCAGAATTGACCATGGGAATCTGCACATGCTCAGTAAAGCTTCCAATCTTCCCTAATCCTCCGTAATTTTTCTTTTTCTTTTCAAAAGCACTCCTGCCAATTTGAGAATTTAAGATAGTCCTTGAGGAAAGTCCACCATCTTTTCAGGCTACCAGCTTCTTGAAAGAAAATCTGACTTCCTTGCACTAACTTTTGTCTCTTGAATATTGTCTTTCCAGAAGCAAGCAGCTGAACCTGCATTTGCTAATATTGACTTTAATTGCATCTGAAAATCCTTTTTTTCAGGTATGATAACATATTTACAGGAACTGGAGATTAGAATGGTAAAACTGTGGTAAATTGAACACATTATTCTAATGTGCTGACTTGAAAAACCAAGAATGAAAATTAGCCAGATAATAGATTAATCTTTATGTAAAAGTAACATGGCATAGTTTATAATATTCAGTGCACTAAAGATTAAGAAACCATTAAACACAGAGCAGGTATTTGGTCTGGTGGTTAAAATGCCACTTGGGATTCCCACATCCTATATCATGATGCCTGGGTTTGACACTTGGCTTTGCTTCCTAGTCCAGTTTTCTGATAATGTGCATCCTGGGAGACAGAGGATAGCTCAAGTACTTCAATACCTGCCACCCATACGGGAGAGAGATTGAGCCATTCTCCTTGTTCTAGCCTAGCTTGGCCTTAGCTGTTGTAGGCATTTAAGGAATGAACCGTTAGATGGAACATTCATCTCTGTCTCTCTGTCCAACATATATAATGAAAATAAAAATAATGTGAAACATGTATGTGTAAATAACGTTTAGCAGATATGGGATCTGAAATTATTCTCTATGAATATGATTGTGTGATTCCTGGCTCAATCTCCCATTAGCTGTATGAACTTTTGTGTTACTTTACTTTTCTGGGACTCAGTTTATCATCTGTAAAATGCAGGTGATAATAGTGGTTTCCTCAACATATCTGAAAAATAAATTCAAAGCAGTTACACTAATGCATGATATAAGCACATAATTATAAGTCCTCAGTGTTATTTTTTCACAAATTCTTACAGAGCACATTAACTTAGCATGTAAATGGTCCTTAAAATGAGAGACAAAAATATAACCACACATTTTATTTTTGCAAATTATTTTTCATAAGCATGAATAGTGATATATCTCCTTAATGAAATTATGTCCTGCTAACTATAAGCATATATCTTTAAGACTGATAAACATTTGGAATGTAGAGATATTTACCATGGCAGTAATAGACTCACAGCTCATAAAACAAAGATTGACTATTTTACATGTGGCACTCGGCTTGGAACTAAAATCATAGGCCAACTCTTCCCAGCAAGAAGGACATCTCTGAGGCAGAGAGTGATGTTTTACTTTGAATCATTCATTTGTTTCAAGAGGCAAATCATTCATTTGTTTCAAGAGGACATCTATTTTATGTTGGCACTGTGCTGGTGATATAAGGATTAATAAGGTTTGGTCTCTATCCTTAGTGAAGTCAAGTTATTTGCAAAGACCCAACCCTATAGGTGAATTATAGCAATATTAAAAGTACTATCATAAAGTACTTTTATGTATGTATGTATGCAATGTAATATATGTAATGTAATATAATTAATACTATAGTGGTACAAGTAATAATATCAGAGGTGACATAGAAGGGCTCAAAGAAAAGCTGATAATTGAACTCATGGAAGTTCATCACATAGATCAGGTCATCAAATGATTACATGAGCAAAGACAAGTTTGACAAACTGTGGATAATATGCTAAATCCTTCTGTCACATGCTTTTGTTAATGAAACTTTAGTGGAAGACAACCACACTCATTGATTTATGGTATATATTGTCTATGGCTGTTTCCAAGCAGCCATAATAGTGTGGAGTCACAAAAACTATGTGGCCCACAGAGCCTATAACTTATGCTATCTGGCTCTTGACGGAAACATTTGCCAACCCTTGATCTAAACTAGATCAGAGAAATTTAGAGCAGCTAAGAAGAGATCAATGTAGGTATAAAATTATGAAGGAGAATACCACCTTAAAAATTGCGAAAACAGTTCATTAAAGTTCTTCCTATTTTACCAATACTTCCTTATTTTACCAGTAGATACACATTTATATGGATACATATATACACATTCAAACAAAATTAAGAATTATTGATAGGTTAAAATACTGAATTATATGAATAAGGTATGGGTATTATGCTAACAAAAGATCCTTTTTTTCTGTATCAAATCTCTGTACCTCTTACATTTTTGTTTTACTCCTTTTCTTCTTATTCACTATTGTTTCCATTAAGCATCTTTCCTTTTACCACAGACCCATATCTTTGAATGTGTGAGTTCCCAATTCTTTTGAACTTTCTGGGTCTTTACTTCCTCAGTTTTCTTCATTGATTCTGTATAAATTCTTCTCATAGGATCTTTAACATGTCAGCATTTACACATACCAAATTTAAATAGAAAATCCTTCTCTAAGAATGTCATATTCCCCCTCAGCTTTTGTAGTCTAGCTTCTTAACAGTTGTTTGCACTGTAGACTCCATTCCTTGTCTCCCACTCACTACTCAACCTACTCCAATCTGTTTTCTGTCCAGTCTTTCCACTGAAACTTTTCTTAACAAGATCACTAAAGGTGTCTGTGTTGCCAATCAGGTGATATTTTTGGTGTTCACTTTACTGGATCCTAGGGCACCACTGTAATGTTCTGATTGTTCTCATTTTAAACATTCTTAACTTGTAGTTTTGGGGGAGATAATCCACTTACAGTTTTCTTTTTTCCTCTCTGGTCTTGCCTCCTCAGCTTTCCTTACAGGTTCAACTCCATTATCCTGGATATTGCAAGTTTCTTGGTTGAGGTTCTCTTAGAAATAGACTAAGCAATAAGTATATAATTCAGGTAATTTCTTGAGGACTGTTCACAGGATTAATATTCCCAAGAGGTAATCAGAGTATGGAAGTAAGAGAAAATGCAATGAAATAAAGGTCACAGCCAACAATATAGGGAGATCTACAGCTAGGATGGATATGAATATATACATACAAAAGGTAATTTTAAGGAATTTTCTTATGTAAGTTATTCAGGGTTGACTAAGCAAATCTAAAATTGTGGTGGACAAGAAGTTAGGAAGATTGGAACCATAAAGTTGTGAACTAAAACTTGTTCAGAAATTTCCCCCCTTCAGATTAACTTAAAACTTATTTTTGACTTTAATCATATATGAAAAACTATTCACAGTGGCATGTAGATTGATACTTGATTAAATAACTGGAGGACATGTATGTATGCAACAGTATGCTTACTTTCTCTCTTCCAACTCTTGTGAGAAAATATACTCTATAGTTTATACTGGGAAAATACTAGAAAGGAAAATCTGGAGACTGTAGTTCAACATAACCAATTTGACACAGGAAAAGCCATTATACATGGAGGAAGACTAGAACCTCTTTGCCAAAGTATTTGAGTCATTTTCTGGCTATTATTTCTCTATGTGTCCATTTACCATCAAATTTTCCAGAGAAAGATCCCAGAAAGGTTAAGGATTCTTTCAAACTTGTTAAATTCTGTATCATGGGAGATTCTCTCATATTGAAATACTTCTCCTTATCAACCTTTGTGGTTCTCTCCATCTTTATCAGCTCCCTCAGGATCCACAGCCAAGTACAAAGACTCTTTGAAAATTTCACAGTAAATGCATTATGAGAAAAAAAGAACTATGCGTGGATTTCAACTTAACTTTTAATTCTATTTTTCCATGAAAATTTTGAAGTACCTTTGTATATTTTCTTAGATCTTCCTGGGTATACATTAGCTAAATCCTTTATTTAATCACTATCTAGACCTTTTAATGCCCAAGCCATTTCTCATTCCAGGAACTTGGAACTCTCTTCTGATACATTATCCTCCTTTACCTTTCACATCTAATCTCTCAGTGCTGCTCTTATTCTACCCTCAATTTATGGTAAGTTTGGCCTGTCTCCACTTCATTCAAGCCTGCCCACAGTGTCACAGCAATCTCTCTATTTCAATTACAGTCTAAGCTATCCTTGTCTGTTGTTGAAACTCCTGCAATAGTCTCTTGACTAGATTCTAGTTACCTCGTGTGCCTTCTGCTATTCCACATAGCAACTGAAGTGACCATCTGACAGCATGCTATGACACTTGAGAAGCTTAACATTTTTCTTCAGTTAATTCTAAATCCTCAAGGAAGCCTTCCCGTTTTAGTCCCTGCTGGCTTCCTCAGCTTCATCTCATCTTATTGTGCACCATACTTGCAGTGCTGTAGCCACACTGACTTTCTTTCAGCTCACTGAAAGTATGGTTCCTTCCACTGTCCTATGACATCCCTCTGCCTTCATTCCACCATAGCCCCAAATCCATGATTATGTTTTTAATTTTTTGTTAAATGTCACAGCCTACTTAATCTCACTTAGGTCATTATCTCGTTATGTACTTTATTTCTTACACAGCATTAACCTAACTTGTCATTCCTAACTATTTGTGTATTGTAAAGGTTAGTGCAAGCTCTTCTGCTAAACTGTAAGCTCTATGAAGGGAAGTTCTGTATAGATTTATCTAGTTATTTATTTGAGTGGCAGAAAGAGACAGAGAGAGACCAAGAATCTTCTATTCACTGGTTCACTTTTCAAATGTGCACAACAGTCCAGGCTGGGCAAGGCTAAAGCCAGGAGTTCAGAACTCCATCCAGGTCTCCCATGTAGGTGGCAGGAACTGAAGTACTTGAACCATTATTTGCTTCCTTCTGGATTCTGGCATTGCAGGCAGTGGCTTAACCCACTATGCCACAATGCCGACCCTTGTTCTTCCTGTTAATATTTATGACATTCTTACTTGTGTCCAGGCATTTGTAATATAACTTACCAAAATTGATTCAGGGAGATGACATTATGGTTCAGCAGGATAAGCCATTGCTTGGGAGGCCTGTGTCTTGAGTCCTAGCTACTCCACTTCTGGTACAGCTGTCTGCTAACGCACTTAGGAAGGCAGCCGAGGATGGTTCAGGTGCTTAAGCCCTACCTATGTGGGGGACCCCAATTAATTTTGCATTTATTCAGTGTAGTGCATGGCTTTAGAGTCTTAATCCTGGCTTCTGGCGAGGATTAATAGTCTTAATTCCTGGCTTCTGGCTTTGGCCAGCCCAGCCACCACTGTTGCAGTTATTTTGGGAGTAAACCAATAGATGGAAGATATCTCTCCTGTCTCTCTCTCTGTCTTTCCTTCTCTCTGCCTTTCAAATAAATAAAATAATTTTTATTTTACAAAAAGGGAAGACTGAAAGTGAAACTCAATAAAAATAGATCTAAAGGAGTATGAAAAAATAAACCCAGTTTAAATACACTTTGTACTTAGGAAAAAATAAGACCTAACCTTCACCTCAGCATGTCAAGGACTGCCAAAAAGTAAAAGTTTCTGATTATTCTAGAAGATTTCCAGGTTGCATTAAATTATGTAATACTCCTATGAAAAGAAAATGAGAAACCAAAGCTGCTGAAAACAATGATACTGTGAAAATGGAACAGATCACAGAAAAGTTCCTAGCAGAAACTGAAACCAGGCTGGCATGATAAATCTTCTAATGACTCCAGAAGACAATGTTCTTAGATGCAGATGGGGAACATCTCTGTTAGAGCTTCCATAGCATGATAAATTGTGAAGAAAAAGCTATTAGTGATAACACTAGTGGAATAGTTATACAAATAGCTCAGTTTAGAAAAATTCTTTATAGAAATAAAATGATGGAATATGTGTTGGAATTGGGAATACCATGCTAGAATTTGTGAGACTACTGAAACCACTAAACAGACATTCAGTCCTTAAAATGCTTACAATCCAAGAAGAAATGTAAGAAATAGTCATACTTCCAAACTAAAAATATGAAAGAGCCGAATTTAGGCCATAAAAAAAAAGAATTAAAGAAGTTGAAAGAGGTTTTTTCCCCTCACCTGAAAGATAAAGAAATAAATGCTAAGAGGCTGAATAGCATCCCATATATCATACCACTAGCATTGAAACCCAACCTACATATGAACCCAAAGTTCATCGATTTTCTAGTACACTATGTTGATGCAGCTTATTACTTGTGTAGGTGATTGGTGTGTGTTTGTGTGTGTGTGTGTGTGTTAATAATGATTCAGGGCCAAAACTGCTTTAGAGGACATCAGTAGGGGAACAGAACTATGTTAGACAACTGTTAAAGACAAGGTGAAGCCTTGGCACAGCTTTATGGTATGGCTGTGGCTCTCAGGGCTCTATTTGCCCGTTACTCTAATTTGAAGCACCTGTTACAGGTAAGGTTGGGAGACTGGGGCTAACTGCCCCTAAGGACAAGCCTTAACAAAGCCCTCACACTTGTAACACATAGTTTCTTCAGTCTGTTTTGCAAGCCTGTGACAAGGCAATCATTTCTCCAACAAGTTTTCCCATAAAAACTAAATAAACTATTTTCTACCACCATCATGAAAGAAATTTAAGGCACAAAGTCAGCTATGGAAACGTTTGAAATCTGAATTTATTTACTAGCCAAAACCACTCATCAAAGCCTTTTGTCAGAAAAAACTGGAAACAAAATCTCAAAAGTCACATTGTCAAAATACATGGAAGGTAACTTTGCAATCTGTCATAATTAATACTCTAGTCAAAAATTACTTTTTGCACAGTACTTTGAGTCTATATCTGAAATGCAAAACATATTCTGGAAGGAATACTTATATCTCTCAGTTGATTACATTTTATCAACAAACTGCAAATATGGACTCTACAACACAAGTCACTCAGAAAGATTTCTTATAGATTTCATTGCCTAATTAAAAAAAAAAAAACAATGAGAAACTTATGCTGTCAAACATTTTTATCTTTTTGAGTTCTGGCAAACACGTTCTTGGCAGCAAGGTAATCCATATGAATAAGAAAGGCATTTTAGAGAAACTTTTAATCTTCAAGATTGAGATTTGTATCAGTCTCTGATAGGCACACTCCTGCCCCACCCCACCCCCAAACATTTTTCCTGATTATCTTTCGCATATTTCCCTTACTGGCTGCTGCTACTGAGTGATCTTACAAGACTAATGCCGTTGTATGACACAACGCAAACAATGAACACAGCAATGCAGGCACATTACTGCTAATGTTGCCTCTTTAATGCATTTGAACTTGACCTGTTGAAATGCCCATTATAGAACACATGACAGTTTGGCAACACACAGGGGGCAAGACACCATTTCAGGAAAGCAGAATCTTTAAAATAAATCACTCAAAGGACTTCAATGTTGGCAGGAATTGAGAAAATGCAGTACCATCTAGTGAAATAACCTGTTTAAATCTTACAAACAAGTAACCAAACTAAAAGCTTTATAAATCAGAGCATATAGTATCTGACTTGACCAATGAATGACTTTCAGACACATGAAAACAATGATTGTTTACTATAAAGAACATACCTTTAGACACATGGACAGCATGTCTATGTCTCTGAAGCAAGGGTCTGCATCTGGCTGAGGCAGGCAGCCATTCCGATTCTGTACACCATACCAGGCTCATCTTAGGACTTAAAGGTAACCATCATAAGTATACTGAAACATTTTTGCTCATTCTATCCATTGTAAAATACTAAGTTCTACCGAAATCCACAGCCAACAAAGAAGCACAAAATAGATCCTTAGAGAAAAACCTTGCAGAAAATGTGGTCTGTGCTTTACTGATGGGAAATCAGTTTTCACAACGTATCAGAACACAGGGCCCTCCGAGTTTAAAGCAAACGGCTTATACAACACATATGTAAATATGAGATAAACCTGAGAGTTACTCCATTCTTCTTCATTCTCTGTAATTCACAGACTTCAAACCCAGGAGGTGATGATGAATTAGAAAAAAACAAACAAAAATAAAAAGCACTACTCTATGTGTATACATAATATGTGCTGTATACTCAATGTTTAGGTGAACTAGAAATCCTTGATGACCAATTACAAAAATTTATTTAGACCACATAATGAATGTATTTTACTTTATTTTGCATGCAGAAAAGCACATATAATTATTGTATTTAAGATGTTAATGTTTTCATTTTAATGGGCACAATTATGAGATTTGAGAATAATGCCACAAAACAAAAACTAAAACTGAAGTCCCAGACCAAGAATATTAAATTTATTGGTTAGAATCCTTTCATTCCCAATTACATATCTTGTTGAAAGGAAAATTACAAAAGTGTTGAGAAAGTGGAAATAATACCATTTTAAAAGTTTCTCAAAAGAACATTTCTTAAATATTACTTGCTTATTAACTTCACACATACAATTTGTCTGATCATTTGGCCTTGCATTAGTAGGAAAACAGTGCTATCCTGTTCTCAAGATCCTGGGGAAAATTACCGATTATTACTACCTAAAAGTGCAAAATTGGTTTACAATGAAGACATTTAAGTATGCTCATATGTTTGACTAATTTTATGTATCTCCCTTTTAATCCCTATGTAATGTTCTAAAACAGGTTCCCTATAAAGGTCCTATGATTTTACAATAATAAAATGCACATAAAAATAAAGCTGGTTTTCCAACTCTTTACAGGTACTGGATTTCATTTAGTACTTCCTCTCCTATATTACGTAACTCCACACTTCCACTTAACTGGACAAGCGTCAAATGCCACACCTAGATTGCTAAGCATCTTGTACCATGATGGGTAGAATACAGGTCCTCAAACTGCAAACCTGCCATAATTGAATGTTGTGGAAGTTGAAATGTATTATTAAATACAATTGTAAAATTCCATTTACATCCAAGAGATTTTTCTTATACTGCATCATAAAGATGAACACACAACTTAAATGTAAAACTCTACAAATTTTCATGAAAACACATAAAGTAAAATATCTTTAGTAAGGTTAAGAAACCGAAAAATTTACATTATACCCATCTAGGAAAAACTAGGTACAATGCAGTATTTCTAAACTATTCTTATTGCTATTTCTAGTCTAAGACATAAGTCTTGATTTAATTTAGTAAGATATCTCATATACATCTTATCCCACCCACCCATCAAATTGCAAATAAACATGTAATTTCTGTCACCCTCTGGTACTTCATAAAACAGTTTTCATAAAACAGTGCATCTATATCTAGCTACAGTCAGCCTCATCAAAATCAGCTAAGAGGAATGCAGAAGGAATTTATTTCAATGAAACTGGAGATTTCAAAAAAAAAAAAAAAGTAACTGGAGATTTCAGGAACTCAGAAAAACAAAAAGAGACAGTGATGCTGGTTGGCTTGTAGAAATTTCTCTATGTGCCCAAAAATCAAAATTAAATACTAAATATTTCCATTAACAATGCCTGTAATACCCGCAAGCCTTTTAATTTTCTTGAACCAACGTTTTATTTTTATTGTTATAGGAATATTTGCCCAAGAAATCTCTCTTCACCACCCATCTCTCTTTCCTCCCCCACATCCTTGCACAATATCTTCTTGCAAATTAGCCAGAGGTACAAATTACTCTCTTTTATATAAGTAGTATAATACACGTCAGGGATGACAGGTGCAAGTCTTCTGATTTCTAACTCAGAATCCTATTCATGCCACACCACTGGAGTTGGCTGAATAAAATGGTAACACTGGCACAGTCTCAAGTGCTGCAGCCAATTATTTCAGTTTATAAAGAGATTTCCAATTTCCCCACTTCTGATTTTTTTTTTTAATTTGACAGGTAGAGTTACAGACAGTGAGAGAGAGAGAGAGAGACAGAGAGAAAGGTCTTCTTTCCATTGGTTCACTCCCCAAATGGCCGCTACAGCCAGCGCTGTGCTGATCCGAAGCCAGGAGCCAGGTGCTTCCTCCTGGTCTCCTATGTGGGTGCAGGCACCCAAGCACTTGGGCCATCCTCCACTGACTTCCCGGAACACAGCAGAGAGCTGGACTGGAAGAGGAGCAACTGAGACTAGAACTGGCAGCCATATGGGATGCCGGCACCACAGGCGGAGGATTAACCAAGTTAGCCACGGCGCCGGCCCCCCACCCCCCGACTTCTGATTTTTAAACAGATTTTAATTAAAAGAGAAGAAAAGACAATTTCCTACTGATATCATTTGGTAAACTGGTAATTATCACCTTTAAACAAAGGTGTAATTGCTGTGATGGGCACCCAGTTGTGTGGTTAAGGATGCCTTACTGGGGTGAACATTTCACACAATGTCCACATCCCATGTTGGAATGCCAGGGTTTGAATCCCAGCTCTGCTGCTGATTTCAGTTTCCTGATAATGCACACCTTGGGAGGCATTAGGAGATGACACAAGTAGTTGGGTCCCAACTATTACATGGGATACTTGGATTGAGTTTGGGGATGGCTTTGTCTTGGCCTAGACCCAGCTATTGAGGGTGTTTGGGGAATGAACTAGTGGATGGAAGATCTTTCTCTGTATTTCCAATTAAAAAAAAAAAGATGACAAGTTGACATAACTATAGGCAGTGATGTATTTTACATTCACTGATATTTAGCCAGACACAAAAATGTAGATGATTTAACTACCTTCTCCGTAATCAATGTGTGGGATGCAGTATATTTTTAAGCAAGTGAACAAAGACCCACATGTTTTATATGGTGGAGATTCCTCATCACTAAAATGGATTGTACAGTTGTATTAAATTGATAAACTGGGTTCACATGAATGTGCTGATACAGGTGAACAAATAGACTCCTGTGATGCAGCAGAGAGAATGTTTCTAAATTCTGCATTTATGAAGAAGGCTTTTGTCCCCTGGGTAGAAGGATAAGAGCTGTGAAATATGACCTTATAATGACAGAATTTTAATGCATGGTATATGCAACTGAAACAAGCATGGCACTCTCCCCTTCTTTACTGTACATATATTAGAATATTTATGCAATGCTGGCTCTCATCTAAAGGTCAGGGTCTTCTCTAGGTCAAACAGCAGTTCATCAAAGTTCTATTTCTTAAAAAAAAGATAGAATTCTAATCAAAGGCAAAGCTGCTGATAAAATTCTAGTGTCAATGCTATTGTGAGCTCCCTTAACAAAATAAACAACACATTCTTTTACAAACCATAGCAATAGCCAGTTTTACTACAGATTTCAGCATTTATTGAGTTACAAAAACCATTGTGTTCTGATGTGGTAAATGCCCTCTCTGATCATTTTACTCCCTCCAGTTTTGCTTTCTTGAGACATTTCTTGCCCTACCAGTTCCTAAATATGCAGCTTAGCACTCTGCATTTAGAGGACAGGTTTATCATCTACAACAACATTCATGTACATCTCTGATAATGTTGGAAGATCCACCTTGCTTTTCTTCTCTTATGTTCATAGGTGCCTTCTTTGCTAAGTGTTGGAAGTCTTATGCTTCTTCTGTTTGGAAGCCTTAGTCTAGGTAGTTTGCAACTCTGTCCTTAGAGAATAGTACAGAATGTAATAAAGAGGTTTGGGTAATAGAGGAGGATATTCAGATGAAAACAGTGAGTTCTCTTTGTAGCGTGGTGGTTGAAGTAAATGCTAATCTCATTATGTCTGAATTTATTTCCTGTCTCCCTAGTTTATAAAAGGCTATCTCTTCTCCTGGACAAGAAGCATGTTATGGTCATGTGAGGAGAGAATAAAAGTCATTTGTTTTAATATCAACATTTCAGTGGGCAGTTAGAAAACTGGTGAAATTATGGCTCTGGTCTAAGAACCTAAATTTAAAATTACAGTATTAGCATCTCCTAGAAATCATATTGTCAACTATTTGTCCAAGGAAAAGTTCTGGAGAACATAATCCCTTCAGTACAATTATCAGACTTAAAAATTAATATCTGACATTAGGTTCTAATAGAAGAAAAATAAGAGTAACCAATTTAGAATCATGAGATCTACTAGCAGAAGAATGTGTATTTCTGCATCTGAATCCGGAATTAACACTTAGTACTCCCGTCCCCATACCAGACAGCTTTTATAGGGGGATTCAGCTTAAAAGAACTAAGTGGTTTACTGTATGTATATTTAATGATTAGAAGGAAAGAGCAGGTCGGCGCCGAGGCTCAATAGGCTAATCCTCTGCCTGCGATGCTGGCACACTGGGTCTAGTCCAAGTCGGGGCGCAGGATTCTGTCCCAGGTGCCCCTCCTCCAGGCCAGCTCTCTGCTGTGGCCCGGGAGTGCAGTAGAGGATGGCCCAAGTGCTTGGGCCCTGCACCCCATGGGAGACCAGGATAAGCACCTGCCTTCTGCCTTCGGATCAGCGCGGTGTGTCGACCACAGTGCCCTGGTCGCAGCGGCCATTGGAGGGTGAACCAATGGCAAAGGAAGACCTTTCTCTCTGTCTCTCTCTCTCACTGTCCACTCTGCCTGTAAAAAAAAAAAAAAAAAAAAAAAAAAAAAGAAGAAGAAGAAGAAGAAGGAAAGAGCTTTCAGTAGCAGAGAATGGAAAAGCTGAGATTCAGTCTTGGCTCTGGCAGACTCAGTGAACAATGCTAAACCATTACCACTCTCTGGGCCTTAGTTTCCCCAACCACAAAACAAGAGCATTCCTGCCCTTATTCTGTTAAAAACTAACTGGTTATGAAGTTGTCCTAGTTAGCACAAGAAAAAGGACTTGTTTCTCATGAATCGAAACTTAAAGAATTTGTCTCATTGGTTTATTTAAAAAAATCATTTTTCTGCTGGGTAATCATCCTTAAGGAAAAAAAAAAAACTTCTTGATGTTTTTTCTCTTTAATATAACTAATATTCTAAGTGCAACATTATCTATTGATGACAATAGCTCTTGCCTCTAGCATTCACCTTTATTGATGCCTTATAATTTAAATCTATCACATACTAAAAATGCTCCAAGTATACAATGATTTGTGGAGTTATAAATAACAAGACTGTATAGATTAAATCAATTCAGCCTATGCCTTGTCTAAATTGTTTTATTTCTTTTTTTAAATGCTTGATGTAACACAATCACCCAAGTGTCATTTTCAAGTCACTGAGTGAAGTACTAAGCATTTTACTTGTAAATTGAATTAAAAAAAAACTTACTAGGGCCACTTGTATGATAGTGTATATGAATCTGAGGGTTTTTAAATTATAATTTACATTTAAAATTACAGCTTTCCCTTGCATAAATCAGATGACCCAAAAAGATGAAAAACTGATGGAAGGATCTGTTTTATTGAAATTAGGTGCATTAATATAGTCACATATATAAGTTATCATTAAAGAGTATTGCACATTAAGCCTGAACAAATTTAAACTTCTTTTTATTAGTTCTTTCTGTTACAGGTTTTTCATAAAATTATTTTCACTCTAGGAAGTGTAGCCAAGATGTACTGGTTATTAACTATGCCCTCAGAGCTCAATCTGCAGTTGCATTGCACATTTCCCATCATTTTTTTTTTTTCTGATTCACCTCCTTTCTACAGAAGGGAAAGGAAGGAATTAGAAGGAAAGGAAGATATGTGTACAAGTAAATATACTCACAGTCATTCAGCGTTGGGTGATTTAGCATGCTTGACTGCTATTGGTGAATCCTAACAACAACAACAAAAAAACTGACAGTAGCATCCATCATGTTATGTTGTATGCAAAATTTTAACAGAGGCAAATTAAACTGCTTAAATCAACAGTGTGTTATATTTCATAGCATTTGATAAATATCCACTAAACAAAATCTCTAAGCTATATGAACTCTTAATTATTAAGGTAGCAAATATAAAAGTCAGGAAACAAACTGAAAGGGTCACACAGTGTAGTCCCTACAGCGACTTTAAACCCAAAAATTCTCTTAGAACTTTGGATATCAAACAGTGAGACAATAAGACAATAACATTGATTCTGAAATAAATTTGAATGATTGATGATGGATTTCCTTTTATGGAGAAAGTAAAATACAGGGCTCATATTCAGAAATGTGACTACACTTTAAAAATCTCCATCACAAAGCATTGTATGACAAGGGATAGAGTTACTGTTTCTCAGTGCCTGCTGGCAGGTATGATGTCCTTCAGTCACAAAGCACAAATTAAAGAATGCACTTTAAAAGGCAAAATAAAATAAAATAAAATAAAAGATAAAGTGTGCCTAGGAATAAAAGTGAAAAAAAAAAAGATAGAGACCACAATGCTGAAAAAGGAAAAATGTTACTAGGATACATGACCCTTTACAATTATAGTAATTATATTTTCATATTATGCAATAATCATATATTAAATAAGTTGAAGATGAAAATGAACTATTACATTATTCAGTCTAACGTAGGCTAGGAAAAGAGAGACTTTCCTTGTTAGAATAAAAGGAAGAGAGAAAAATATAAAAGTAGATACTACATATAGCCTACAGACAACAAGCAGAGGTATTATCATCAGTAGTGAGGAAGATTAAACACAAAGTACCCGTATCAATACAGAGTCCCGTGCTGTATTTTAAGACATCTAATATATATGCCTGGAAATTTTCCAAATTAAAGCTATTGTGTTTATACACAATGTAGAAAACATAATCTGAGTTTCAATGAATTTTTAATTTTCTTCTTCCATTTGTTCAACCATAAACAATTTAAAGAGGACCATGACTGTCAGCCTCAGAGTGATGGAGTTCAGCTCCTCACTAGGGAGTTCTTGACACTGCTATAAGAATCAACAGTGAGCATCTAATAGTTTTCTTTTAATTTGAGCATTGAAAAGTGAATCATCACATCAAATATTCCTCAGGGCCTCTTTGGTTTCCAGATCAAACATGCAATGTGGCTTGTCATCTTGCCACATTCTCTGCATTTCCATTTTAAATAATCATAAATAATAAAACCTTGCTACTCTTTGGCACAGCAAAGCTGTTAGATTCAGCTGAGTTTCAAAGTTTTAGATATTGCACACATTCCTTCTTTAGAGTCCTGGTTCATCTCAGATTTTTAGCTGAAAGATTCTTTATTGTATTCAAATCTTGTCCCATATGAGTTGCTTTGGTTACTCAGTTTATGAAGAATCTTGGAAAGTGAATTGGGTCCGCAGCAGAAGACACCAACTGTTTTCCTAGAAAGAGGAGGAAGAAATGGAAAATCAGGTAGAAAATTAGGCAGAACACAACAAGAGTTTGATTTGAGGCACTGACAGGAATTTCCTGTTCACTTGATACCTGAAAACAATTTTCCAATTATTTCCAAATGTAAATGATTACCAGAGAAATATTTTACTTAATCTACCCGTTTATACTGGCATTCACAATGATTAGAAAAAAGAATTAACTATGAGCACAGAGTTCCTTATGACCAGAGACTGACCAGCCTGCCTTAATTTTTTCATACCATAGCATTGCTGACATCCAAAACCATACAGAGAATCCGAAACCACACAGAGAATAGAAAAGGATACATGTCTAACCCTCAATGGGCCATGCAGATTCTTCTCTAAGTCAACATTTTATAGCCATTTTTCTAAATTTCCCAAAAGGATTTGCATGAGCAGTGATGAATATGTGAAGAGAGAGAGGAAAGACATTGCCAGTTTGAAAGGATAATTTTAAAGACTAGTTTATATCACATAAACAAAAAAATTATAATCCAGGAGGGAGTTCCAATATGGCAGAATAGGGAGGGAGCTCACTGATAGTCCAGGAAGAGATAGTTTAATAAAAGCTGAAATAGGGTAGTCTCAGGGAAGAGTTAGGGAAAAAACGGCAGAGGAAACTCTTCCAGAATTAGAGGGACACTGTATCTACATGGAGGGCACAGGCACCCACGGCTTGGGACCTCAGCTGCCGAGAGTCTCCGCACCAGCGCTGGAAAGAGAGGTGAAACGAAACCACAGTAGCCGGAGACACTTGGGGAAAAGTGGAGGAAGAGCCTAGAGGGAACGAGGCTTGAAGTCCCGTGGGGGAAAGTACACCAGCCTAACTAGAGGAGAGAAAAAATAAAAGACGTCACAGACATGATTCTCTCTCCACTCACCTTACAAACATGTGTGAGACAATAGAGCAGGCGGCATTTTGGACACATGTAGCAGCTGTGCCAGCTTGGGGCTGCACCCGCCCTCAGCCAAGCAGAAAAACCTGACTCTGATGGGGAGTAATAACAGGAGACTAAGACCTAGTGAATGTGTGGAGCTTATGAACCGGGACTGTGGAAAAAAAATAACAAAAACAAAAACAAAACTGAGGGTGTGTGGGAGAACTCATGGTGTAGCTGAGACTTGAGTAATCTTGGTGGGAGATGCCACAAGCTCAGGTGGCCTTGGCTACATGGTGAGAGACATTGCAGGAAATCTGAGCTCACACTGTGGACTGCACAGATCCTTTGTGTGGTCCTTGGGACAGAGCAGACAAATATTATACACTGGGGCTAGCGATCAGACACTGATTGCCATCAAGGAGAAGAGCTCAGCTGAGTGGAATTACTTCCCTTCTGAAAAAAGAAAAAAGAGAGAGACAGAGACAAAGACAGAGACAGAGACAGAGAGAGAGAGAGAGAGAGAGAGAGAGATCTACCATGCCAAACCTGGGTATGTCACCTTTGGCACACCCTTAACCCTGAAGAACTGAACAGAGCTCTCTGGACACAACCACCACAAACCTCTAGAGATTCATCAAAAGCAGACAGTCCACTTAATCTAGTGTCATAGTATAACAAGAAAAGCCACCACAGCAAGGAAACTGGTAATGCCACTATGGAAGACAGTTTGGAGATTCCTCAGAAACCTGAATATAGCCCTACCACATGACCCAGCCATCCCACTCCTTGGAATTTATCAAAGGAAATTAATTAACTAAAGTGGTGTTTAGAAGGACATTTAGAAGATTTAAAACTTTTATTGTAAATGAGAGATTTGAAATTGATGACTGAAAGTTCTAATTTAAGTAACTAGTAAGAGAGCTAATTAAACTCAAAGTCAGCAAAATAACAAAATACGAAGGAAGGAAATATAGAAACAAAGCACTCTGCACTGAATAAAATTTACATTACTATTAAAACTATAGTGTAGTTTACACTGAAATGAAATGAGAATGAGCCATTTTGTTTGCTTCTTTGTATATATTTTCTGTTAACACTGCATGATGGTAATACCATACCATTATTTGCTCCTTTGGCTTTGACAAGGCAATTATAGAGTTGTTCTTCTGAGATTTTCAGATTTCTTCAATGTGCATTTTAAATAATTACTAATAAAATCATTATTTTTTAAAATGCCCAGGATTTTATCAATTTAATATTCATTTTACACTTTGCTTTTCAAATGGCAACTAGTTTAACACTATGATAAGCTTTTTTGTTTGATTTGAGGAGTTACCCCACTGCCACTTTCACTCTTTCACTAATGTAATGAATTCCCACAACTTTTTCAGCATCTACAATTAACCTTTGCAATCCATTTGCATTATATTGCTGCAATCCAACAATTACTAGAGATTTATCAACAAAAACTTTGATGAGATGGATGGAGACGTACTCAGAGAATGTTGTTATAGGGTAAATATTGTTTTGAATGAGCTTCATAAATGCTCAATAGAATTATGTATATTTTCAGGCCGGCGCTGCGGCTCACTAGGCTAATCCTCCACCTTGAGGCACCGGCACACCGGGTTCTAGCCCCGGTCAGGGCACCGGATTCTGTCCCGGTTGCCCCTCTTCCAGGCCAGCTCTCTGCTGTGGCCAGGGAGTGCAGTGGAGGATGGCCCAAGTACTTGGGCCCTGCACCCCATGGGAGACCAGGATAAGCACCTGGCTCCTGCCATCAGATCAGCGCGGTGTGCCGGTCGCAGCGCGCCAACCGCAGTGGCCATTGGAGGGTGAACCAACGGCAAAGGAAGACCTTTCTCTCTGTCTCTCTCTCTCACTATCCACTCTGCCTGTCAAAAAAAAAAAAAAAGAATTATGTATATTTTCTCATTATATCAACACTTGCTTTTCCATTTAGATTTGTAAATGTGAAATCTCATATAATGAGAAATTATTTACTTCATAGAGCTGTTCACTCTTTTTATACACATCCAGGAGGTTTGGTGACTTGTCCCAGGGACAAAGAAACAAATGTGAGAGACCAAACTTAAGTACTTTTAACTTACATTGTTCTGAAAATAAGTATGAGGCAGCAAAATAAATATATGTTCCTAAACATTTCACTGAATTCCAGATAAATAATTCTCTATTCAAAAGGTCAAATAAAGTTAATCCTTTTTTTATCCCTCTGCATAATGCATAAATTCTATAGCTTAAAATACAATACACGTTTTATTACAAATAGGAAATTGAATTTTAGTTAGAGGTAATACAAACATTTCATCTTTACTTAGTATATACTAAGTTGTTCTTCTGTATATAAAGATAATTGAAAATGAATCTTGATGAAGAATGGGATGGGAGAGGGAGTGGGAGATGGGATGGTTGCGGGTAGAAGGGAGGTTATGGGGGGAAAAGCCGCTATAATCCAAAAGTTGTACTTTGGAAATTTATATTTATTAAATAAAAGTTAAAAAAAACCAAACATTTCAGGCTGCTTATTAAATACTAAATGTATTACAGAAGTAATATTTAGAAGAGTTCTTTATGCTTTAATTATCAGTGCTTCAAGTATGTATATGTGTGTGTGTTCATGTGTGTGCGTATCTATTGGTATATACTTTAAAATTATAATGTGAAATGCATACCATGAAAAATCTATGCATGGATTTCAATTATTTTTGCACCAAGGTAAACTTGTCTTTGAATTCCATTTTTACATGAACTTTTTGAAGCTCCCTCACTTTAAAGTCAACATCTTCCTGCAACATATGTAGTGAACATGAGAGCTGCTTGCAACACCTTGCCACTCCCTCTATTTAGGAAACTTGAGTCAGGAGATGCAAATTCATGTCTCACTTCTGACTCCTCAATCATGGCTTTTAATAAATCCTTACCTTTTTCTGATCCTATCTTCTTGACTTGTAAAGTAATGAAAAAGGCAGAATGATTTCAAAGCTGCTTTACTTTCCATGATCACATAATACCATCACATAATTCATTTTCTAAATGTAAAAAAATTCTCCAAAGGAAGGAAGCACTCTCATTCATGTGTGGAAAATAAATCGATTCGACCTTTGAGTTTTTCTAGGGAAGCCTCTAAATGTGGATACCTTTGAGCCAGCAATTCCATTTCCAAGATCCTAACCTATGGCAATACTCTTATATGAGAAAGTATACACAAAAATAATTACTATAGCACTGCAACAGTAACAACAAAGAACTTAAAGAGGTAACTTAAATATTGATAAACAGGTCAGGAATAAAAATCCTATCTGTATTCTAAAATGCTGTGGGGAAGCAGGCATTTGGAACAGAGGTTAAGGTACCTCTAGGGATGAGATGCCTGTATACCAAGTTGGAATGCCTGAGTTCAAGTGCAAGCTTCACTCCCAATTCCAGTTTCCTGCTATTGCACACCCCAGGAAGCAGCAAGTAATGGCTGTGGCACGTGAGTACCTGCCATACATGGGAGGCTCAGAATGAATTTCTGGCTCCTGGATTTGGCCTAGCCCAGTCCCAGCTAAAGCAGGCATTTAGAGAGTAAACCAGAAGATATCTGTCTGTCTTTACCGCTGTCATTCAAGGAAATACAATAAGTAAAAAATTTAAATAAATGATACGAAATAGAAATGACTTACAGTCAATCAAAAGGAACATTAAAACATCCACAGAAATATGAAAAAAAATGAATGCATTTCAAAATCTTCTGCATCAAAATAAAATTACTTTTTAGTTTCAGTTTCAACAAACTTTTTTTTTAACTTTTATTTAATGAATACAAATCTCCAAAGTACAGCTTATGGATTACAATGGCTCCCCCCGCCCCCATAACTTCCCTCCCACCCGCAAATCTCCCCTTTCCCGCTCCCTCTCCACTTCCATTCACATCAAGATTCATTTTCAATTTTCTTTATCTACAGAAGATCAGTTTAGTATATATTAAGTAAAGATTTCAACAGTTTGCACCCACATAGAAACACAAAGTGAAAAATACTGTTTGAGTACTAGTTATAGCATTAAATCACAATGTACAGCACATTAAGGACAGAGATCGTACATGAGGAGTAAGTACACAGTGACTCCTGTTGTTGATTTAACAAATTGGCACTCTTGTTTAAGGCATCAGTAATCACCCTAGGCTCTTGTCATGAGTTGCCAAGGCTATGGAAGCATTTTGAGTTTACCAACTCCGATCATATTTAGACAAGGTCATAGTCAAAGTGGAAGTTCTCTCCTCCCTTCAGAGAAAGGTACCTCCTTCTTTGATGGCCCCATTCTTTCCACTGGAATCTCACTCGCAGAGATCTTTCATTTAGGTCATTTTTTTTTTCCCCAGAGTGTCTTGGCTTTCCATGCCTGAAATAGTCTCATTGGCTTTTCAGCCAGATCTGAATGCCTTAAGGGCTGATTCTGAGGCCAGAGTGCTGTTTAGAACATCGGCCATTCTATGAGTCTGCTGTGTGTCCTGCTTCTCATGTTGGATCGTTCTCTCCCTTTTTGATTCTATCAGTTAGTATTAGCAGACACTAGTCTTGTCTGTGTGATCCCTTTGATTCTTAGAGCTATCAGTGTGATCCATTGTGAATTGAAGTTGATCACTTGGACTAGTGAGATGGCATTGGTACATGCCACCTTGATGGGATTGTATTGGAATCCCCTGACACATTTCTAACTCCACCATTTGGGGCAAGTCCGATTGAGCATGTCCCAAATTGTACATCTCCTCCCCCTCTTATTCCCACACATATTTCACAGAGATCACTTTTCAGTTAAACACCTAAGAATAATTCTGTGTTAATTACAGAGTTCAACCACTAGTACTAGAACAAAAAAAAAAATACTAAAAGGGATAAAGTATTAAATTGTACATCAACAGTCAGGACAAGGGCTGACCAAGTCACTTTCTCATAGTGTCCATTTCACTTCAACAGTTTCAACAAACTTTTGAAAATACACTCATCCATGAGTATATCATGAAAAGTAAGCTGAAGAATTATATACTGCAGATTCATTCAACTTTTGTTAAAAATATGGTTTATATTTTAAATGCATGTGAACACATATGCATATATATACATGTACAGAAACACACAAACACACATCCACACTTATATATGTAAATCAAATATTTACTTATAAAAGTTTCTGTAAGAATACCTGAAAGAGTTACTAATCATTACCTTTGAATTCAGTAATGTTTATTTCCTTTTAGCTTTGTATGTAAAAACCTAAATAATATATTAAATTCATGTCTACTGTTTTAATAACCACTTACTGCAAATTAAAATTGTTGCCTTACAGAATTAAAAATAGCTTAACTTAATTTATATACTTCTCTTTCCTATTTTTATTTCTGTATGTTCTTTCAACCAATCATGTGTATGAGATTAATCAAAATATTACATCTTAAATACAACTTCCAATTTATATAGTGCTTTTAGCCCAATTAATGAGCTTGTAAAATGTTAACCCATTCTTTTCCTAAGCATGATATATACAAATCCTTTAAAACAATGCATTTCAGGTGAATGCCCCAGAGCAAATACACGTAATAAAAGTGTTGTACAAAATACCAACAGTAGATGGTGCACATTTGCTCTTATTTATCCAATTTTGCTATTTCCAGAAAAAGAACAGAGAGTGAAGCCCTAAAAATCACTCTGAAATATGAACAAGTATAACCAATGAGAATTCTTAAGAACTAATGGGGCTGGCGCTGCGGCTCAATAGGCTAATCCTTTGCCTGCGGCACCGGCACACTGGGTTCTAGTCCCGGTCGGGGCGCCGGATTCTGTCTCAGTTGCCCCTCTTCCAGGCCAGCTATCTGCTATGGCCCAGGAGTGCAGTGGAGGATGGCCCAAGTGCTTGGGCCCTGCACCTGCATGGGAGACCAGGAGAAGCACCTGGCTCCTGGCTTCGGATCAGTGCAATGCACCTGCTACAGTGCGCAGGCCACGGCGGCCATTGGAGGGTGAACCAATGGCAAAAGGAAGACCTTTCTCTCTGTCTCTCTCACTGTCCACTCTGCCTGTCAAAAAACAGAAGAAAAAAAAAAAGAACTAATGGAAGGGGGCCAGTGCTGTGGCATAGCAGGTAAAACCACTGCCTGCAGTGCCAGCATCCCATATGAGAGCTGGTTCAAGTCCCTGCTGCTCCCCTTCTAATCCAGCTCTCTGCTATGGCCTAGGAAAGCAGTAGAAGATGGCCCAAGACTTTGGGCCCCTGCACCTGCGTGGAGACCCAGAAGAATCTCCTGGCTCCTGGTTTCAGATTAGCCCAGCTCAGGCCATTGAAGCCATCTGGGGAGTGAACCAGTGGATGGAAGATTTCCTTCTCTCTCTCTGCCTCTGCCTCTCTGTAACTATGCCTTTCAAATCAATAGATAAATCTTAATGAAAAAAAAAAAAAAAGAAACTAATGGAAGAACCCAAAATTCCAGTGTAATTTCCTATAAATTACCCTCTGAAGTTGGGGGTTTGGTTTTAGAATTGAGCAAGAGAATCCATCAAAGCAATATACTATGAAAACCAAAAAAGAACGATTATCAGATACCAATAAATTCCATTAAAAAGAAACTAGTATGTAGTATACAGTAATAGCCAGATGAGTGTGATAAAATTATCACACCCATGGTGGGTGATGCTGGAGAAAGATGGGAAAGTAATATAGCCAAAACTGGGTTGACAAAGTTCATCTTTAACTTGATCCATAAATGTTACAAAGGACTTTCACGCTGTAGACAATAATTCACTACTTATCCCAAAAGTGCTTCATCAAGGGAAGTACTACCTAAGTGTTTTCAAACACGTATATAACCTGAGTCACATACATGACTTTAATCCTCTTTAAGCTTTGCTTCTTGGACACCACTCCATGGCTTTCAAAATAAATTATTTGTATATGGATCCATTGATTATCTTGAATTAGTGAAGTTCATTCATGAACTCATGAATTGTGGGTTTTTAAAAAAGTATCCATTCAATAATCTGACCTATACATTTATAATAAAATATTATTCTAATGCTTATCAAAACATATTTTTTAAACCTGGAATTAGTGAACTATATATTTATAACTGTGATAACTGAAATGAAGAAAAAATAAAAAAAAACAAACTTTATACTTATAGGATAGTTATAAAATGAAACCTTAAATTATGTGCAGTCTTGTTTCAGGAGTATAATTAGTGTAGTAATAAAAGTATGAACAGTTTTGATGGGATAACATATGGGATTTTGATAAAAGTCTGTTGGTTAAATTAAAAAAAATACAAGTTCCAGGAGAAGAAAAATGATGTAAAAGATTCAATTGCTATTGTGTATTTTTACAATAACTAAGGTTGATATTAAGTAGTTATGATGTTAAATCCCAGTAGCTATGCTTAAAGGAATTACTTTAGTTATAAAATGCCAAAATCTACAATATGGCAAATATTAAATTTATCATGAAATAAATTTAATAATAATATATTAAAATGAAATAATAAATTAAAAATGAAATTATTTAGATGTAAACTTAAAAGTATGTGAATGCGTATATAGTTTCCAAAACTCTTTTAGCATATATATATATAGATCATTCCTCAGCACTACAGTAAATTTTCAGAAGGTAAATGGTCTGGCCAGTATGTGTCCTGCTTTGAAACTTCCATAGTCCATGATGCTAAGACTCTTATAGAACTATTTCCAGTAAGAAACTTCACATCAAAAATATTCATACTGGGGCTGGTGCTGTGGTAGCAGCAGGTTGAAGCCCTCGCCTGAAGCACCGGCATCCCATATGGGTGCTGGTTCTAGTCCTGGCTGCTCCTCTTCCAATCCAGCTCTCTGCTGTGGCCTGAGAAAGCAGTGGAAGATGGCCCAAGTACATGGTTCCCTGCACGCATGCGGGAGACCGGGAAGAAGCTCCTGGCTCCTGGCTTTGTAGCGGTGCAGCTCCCGCTGTTGACGTCATTTAGGGGTGGACCAGCGGAAGGAAGACCTTTCTTTCTGTCTCTCCCTCTCATTGTTTGTAACTCTACCTCCTCTCAAATAAATAAATAAAATCTTTAAAAAATATTCATACTACATTGAAAAAATTTTTAATCTATTCATTTTGGTATAGATCTAGAAACTAGTTTTGAAATGTATGCATTGTTAGACTTGTTGGTGAAGTTCCTTTGTTTGCCAAAAGATAATGAAAAAATTATCCTATGTTCACTTGATAAATATGTGGGAATGGATACCAATTTTAAATGGGTCAACACAAATTTAAAATTAGGTAGGGGAGTCTAGTTCATACTCCATGATGATCTCTAAACCAAATTTTAAATATATTATATTATATATATATATATATAATATGTGTGTATGTGTGTGTATAAAATATAACTGCCTTGCTTCATCCTTATAGTAGAATGTTTTTAAGTGTTTGAAATTTCCAAACCTATATTCAATTCATCTTTAAAAATTTCAATGATTTAAGAATTTTTTAAATTTGATCACTAACCACTTGCTAAATTTTGAGTATATACTTACCCTCTGTTATATTTTGCTATTTCATCAAATAGAAGTTTCCACTGAGGACGCCCAATAAAAAGTCTTGAATTCAATGCATGGTATTTTTCTCCAATTATCTTCTGCCAAAAAGAAAGCACTACATATTATATGACTCACAGATTTGGATTAAACAACCCTATTCTCTGACAACAATTTTGCCTATGTCGTGTCCTCCTACCAAATCACTATGATATAAAGTATGAAATGGCAATCTATTATTATAATAATTTGTAAGTATCATCTTCTTCCTCTTTTCCTTTAAAATTCATTATCTTCTTGAATGCCATCCTTACACATGGTTGCTTCCTAGATTTCAGCAAGTTTCGGCATCTTTAAGAAAAATGCTGCAATTTAAGACAAAGAATGCATCCTAATTTTTCGCTCTCAAAAAGGTTCAGTATATAAATTTCATTAAAATAATTTTCCAAAACAAATCAGTTGTCGTATCTGGCTCATTGTGTGAGTAAAATACTATAAATTGTCATCATCAGCTTGGGGAAATGATCCTAAACAAAACAGCCAGAGACAGCAGAACTCCAAATCTTGAGTCCATCAACAAATGACTGTCAAATGGGCTGATGTCTGCAACTGACAACATTAGATATGAATCAACACTGAAGCTTCGGAATCAAGCAAGAAAATGTGAGAAAGTGTCTGATTCATTGTTAGAGAAATTGACAACCAAACATAATTTATGCTCTATACTTTAACTACAATTATACCATGAGGAAAAGTGATATTGACTTGTTTCATAAGAGTGGTGAAATGAATTTTTTACATATCAAATAGTTCAGAAACCTAACTAGAAAAAAGGGATTCGTCTTTTAAATTCTTATTTGAGAGAGACAGACACAGAGAGCTAATCCATAGCTCAAATACCTGCAGAGGCCAGGGGTGGGCTAAGATGAAGCTGAAAGACAGAAAATCAATCCAGGTCTCCTACATGGGTGGCAGGACAAGAACTTCACCATAACCTGCTGACTCCCAAGGTGTGTATTAGTAGGAAACTTGAATCAAGAACACAGCCAGGTACTTTGACATGAGATGTAGGAGTCTCAACTGGTGGATTTAACCACTAGACCAAATGCTTGTCCCATGTTAGCTTTTTAGGTGACCGACAATCATTCACATTTTGTATTCAAGGCGTTGTGCAAATATATCATGGAAAATATAATAAAGTCTGTGAAAGCATTCATGCCGAGGTTTACTACACTATTCAGTCTTCTATTTCTATATTCAAAATGAGGATGTTAATATCATCTACTGGGACTGGTGCTGTGGCATAGTGGATAAAGCAGCCACCAGCAAGTGCCAGGATCCTTTATGAGCACTGGTTCAAGTCCTGGCTGCTCCACTTCCAATCCGGCTCTCTGCTATGGCCTAGGAAAGCAGCAGAGGTTGGCCCACGTCCTTGGGCCCCTGCACCCAAGTGGGAGACCCAGAAGAAGCTCCTGGTTCCTGGCTTCAGATTGGCCCATCTCTAGCCATTGCGGCCATTTGGAGAGTGAACCAGAAAATGGAAGATCTCTCTTTCTCTCTCTCTCTCTGCCTCTCTGTAACTCTGACTTTCTAATAAATAAATAATTATTTAAAAAATAGAAGTTCAATGAAAATGGAATTAAATATTGCTTATTAAAAATATCATCTGCTTACGCCGGCGCCGTGGCTTAACAGGCTAATCCTCCGCCTTGCCGCGCTGGCACACCGGGTTCTAGTCCCGGTTGGGGTGCCGGATTCTATCCCGGTTGCCTCTCTTCCAGGCCAGCTCTCTGCTGTGGCCCAGGAAGGCAGTGGAGGATGGCCCAAGTGCTTGGGCCCTGCACCCCATGGGAGACCAGGAAAAGCACCTGGCTCCTGGCTTCGGATCAGCGAGATGCGCCAGCCGCAGCGGCCATTGGAGGGTGAACCAATGGCAAAAAGGAAGACCTTTCTCTCTCTCTCTCTCTCTCTCACTATCCACTCTGCCTGTCAAATATATATATATATATATATATATATATATATATATATATCATCTGCTAAAATCTCTTGGGATTACATGAGGTAATACATGTGAAATTCTTAGCACAATGTCTAGCATATATAAATAATCCATGGTGACTATTATTACTATCATTTTAGCTTTGCTTGAAGGGAACTGAGCTTCATTGTATATGATCACATCTCTCTTCACATAAAACCGTGCCTGGATGAAAACAATCACAAGGCTGTTCGTTTATAGTCTGACCTCTTGAGGTAACAGACTTGAGACAAAACCAAACAGAGGAGAGATGGCATCAGGTGACATGAAGAGGCCTGCTCCAGCCTCTTATGAAGAGGACAAATGAAAGTCACGATATGGCTGACTTCAAGGACGAGCCACAAGTTTTTTGGAACACATTCCAAAGGAGGCCTTCCTCTAGGAAACGTCTGTTCAAACCACCTGCAGAAATTTTCTCCCAGCACAGCTCCTACAGTAAATCTTATATTATCAAGAGGCTTGTTTAATTAACAATAACATCCAACCACATACCTGAATCCCATCTGTTTGACTGAGGTACAGCTGGATGTTGACATAGTCAGGTCTGTTCTCTTGCCAAAACTGAGAGGGCACAAAAATGAGCAGATTTATTAAAATCTTTCTGTATACTCAGATTTTCTTCTATTTTAACACAAGAGATTGTAGAATTTAACATGTAACTTTGCTTATAAGTCAACATCTATAAGAAATGTAGTTTAACATGAACAACCTGCTCTACTTGCAAATGCTGGTTACTATTATGGTGGTGGAAGGGTTCTCTATTGTTTTTACAGAAACAAAATCTACCAATATTTGTAGAGTATGACAAATACTTTACTAATGTTTCCCTAAGTCCTTGCCAACTATTCCTTATTTCATTCCTTACCAGTCTCTAGAATTTTACTTAGGAGTTTATTTATCAAGGACATAATTTTTTTTAAGCAGAGGAAGAAAACAGAACAGTGGTATCACATATGCATGGTAGGGAAAAAAACAAATAAAAGTAATCAATAGATACTTTTTTACCATTCCTGCCTTTTACTTCTTCAGCACTTAATTTCTTTGTATATAAATGCATGAGGCAGGAAATAAATCTGTAAAAATCATCTAGAAAATTATGCAACAATGGCTTCCAATATCCACAGACTCTGGCATCACCATTGTATTTTATATCTCTGTCAATTAAACTACTCTAGGTACCTCATATATGTGGAATCATACAATATTTGACCTTTTGTATCCAGTTTATTTCCCAAAGCATAAGGTCTTCAGGGTTCATCAGTGTTGTAGCATGTGTCTGGATTTCTTCCTTTTTAAGCCTAAATAACATTCCATCATAGGTGTATACCACATCATCTTTATCTGATGGCCAATGGACATCTAATGTACAAATGTCTTTTCACTTCCTTGCTTTAAGTTATTCTAAGATCTATATCTCCAGAAACCATCTGTTCTTTTTTTTTTTCACATAAAGCCCAAAGGCATTATGTAATCTACCCCCCTCAGAAAGCACGCGCCCCGCCACTCTAACTGCCCCTACTACCATTCTTCCCCTTGCTTACTATGCTTCATCCACAGAGCCTCTTACAACTTCTTCTGGCATCCTGGGTATATCATTGTTCTACAGCCCTCATCAATGAAGTGAAGATTGCTGTCTTGGTTTCCACCTCCAAGATGTGTAACTCTCTGAAGTCTCTGCTTAAACAGCATTTTATTTTTTGTTTTTGTTTTTGCTGAGAAGTCCCAAACACACAGTATGAATTAGCAAGCCCTCTAATATTGGTAGCTATTGCTTCTACATTCTTTTTCTTCTTTGTCCTAATTGGAATCTCACAGACACCTTATGTATGCATTTACTGGTTTGCTATCTCCCTCATTTAGAATATAAATCATATGAGATCAGAAATGGTTTTCTTTTGTTGCCTGACATATTTCCAGGTGCAAAGACAGTTCTGATTCATAGTAGGCAGCTACTAAATATTTGTTGAACAACAGAATAATGGACTGAATGAATGACACATGCACAAGGAAGCACATATAATAAAATTCATTGCAACACTCTTCATAATAAGCAATAATTATCCAGGGGCTGGCACTATGGTATAGCCAATCCAGCTCTCTGCCACTGGTCTGAGAAAAGCAGAAGATGGCCCAAGTGATTGGACCCCTGTCACTCACGTGGGAGATCCAGTTGAATCTCCTGTCTCCTGGCTTAGCCATGGCTCATTTCTGGCCATTGCAACAATCTGGGGACTGAAACAGCAGATGGAAGACCTTTGTTTCTCTTTCTCTGTGTCTCTCTGTCTCTCTCTCTCTCTCCTTAACTCATTCAAATAAATAAAATACATCATTTAAAAATAAAGTAATACCTAACATTTTAAAATAAATTAGATACATAGTAATAAATGTTCTACAATGGTAACAAGAATGAGGTAGCTCTATATGTACTAATACTAAAAAATACTTGAGACCTAGTAACAAGTTAAAAACAGCAATTTATGTAACAATGCAAATCATATGAAGGAAACTGTAATAAAGCTCATGAGTTACTCTGAGTTACATTGATGAGGTGGTGAAACCAGTATGATTTTCCTTTATCTGAAAGCTTTGAAATGTTTGTACCAAAGATGCACAAATGTATTACTTTTATAATCTGAATAAATAAAGACAGATGGATAAATAGATAAAATGCTGAAGGGACAGGTGAAGAATGTCTGATTTTTTCCCTGTAAAAAATAAAGCTTAGCATTTGGAGTGTTTGAGATTGACTATTTACAATATTAAATATGGCCATGAGAGATAGATACTAAAGGATGGCAGGTGTTGTGTTGTAGCAATTATGTGCTGATGTTTCAGTCCCTCTGGATCCCCTTACCACTTCTTGCCAAATAATACACTTCTATGTTGAACAGCATATGTGAAAACATAGAAATGAAAGTTTCTTTTTTTTTACCCACTATGCCACAGTGCCTGCCCCTAAAAGTTTTTTTTTTTTTAATGTTATTTCTTTTTCATTAAGAGAGAGAGAGAGAGAGATCCATATTCTATCTACTGGTTAATACCCTAAATGCTGACAACAGTCAGGGCAGGCCAGGGTGCAACCAGGAGCTGGGGAACTCTATCTGGGTCTCCCTCCTGAGTGGCAGGGACTCAAGTACTTGAGCAATCACCTCCTGCCTCTCAGGGTATGGATAAGCAGGAAGCTGGATCAGAAGCAGAGTAGCCAGGACTTGAACCAGGCACTCTGATATGTGATGTGAGTGTCCCAAGTGAAATCTTAATGGCTGTATGAAGCTTCATACCCTTATCTGAAGTGAATGTTACTACAGTAAAAAGAGTCAAGATATATACATGTACTCACCAATACCCCTATCTGAAAAGGTATGTCCCTAATTATTAGTTATCATTCTCTCTGGGTCTTTTTAAAAATTTCTTTTTAGGTTTAAGTGACTTTTCTCTTCAGTGCTACTTAGCAAACATTTATTGCTTTGTAATCTAAAAGCAAATAACTTTTTAACTTAAAAATGTTGCAAAACTAAAAGCAATCCTAAAATTACCTTGTTATATAACATGCAGAGTAAGTCTGCAAACCAACAGAAGGATTGGATGTCTCTGCATACCCAAATAAAATACAGTCTTCTAAGTTTGTACGGCTTCCAGTCATCCCTTCAAAATTAAAATAACATGGGAGTGATTAGGATAGCAAACAATTAAAGAATCCTTGCATGCTTGAAAATGTGCTTTTTATCATAAACAATCATCATCAACAACAAAAAAAACCAGGGATTTACACTGTAGTATCTGATACAGTACTCACTATAACCCCCAAATAAACTGAAAATGCAATACAATGCCTTCGAGACATGACACATTTGATGAATTTAAGTATTTATACCTCTGAATTTTACATGTATAACATCCATTTCCAGTTGAAGGCCATGAACTCAACTCCTAAATAAGAATAACACTGGTCCTTGCATCTCAGAAAAGCAGGTTCTCTGTTTTTGGTGAATTCTATCACTGAGCAGGGCTCCAAAGGTCATTTGGTCTTGCCCTGGCTTCCAGACAAAGTGAGCCAAAACCATTCCAAAAAGTTGGTTGTTTATCCCCTTCTTAACAATCATTAAAGAAAGAGATTTCGCAACCACATACTATGTAATACATTCCAACAATTCATAATTCCAAGTCTGGAGTCCTATTTATAATTATGAAGTAGGCTTGAGGTTAAGAAATTCTGTTCATTTTTTATAACATTAGGTGCCCAAATGACTTGTAATGTGTTGTCAGTAACAAATGATTTCTGGCTTAGAATATGGTTATTATGGTTATTTTTGTAAGAACCTCCAAAAAGTTCCAAAATTACATCTAGTCCTTAAAATTGAAATAAAATATTATTTAAACATCATTTCAACTTATTTTTTCAATACTCTATAAAACAGATTTTTAATGCAAATTCTATCTACCTGAAAAGTGAATGGAATAGATTAGAGAACAAATTTCTGCTGTCATTCTATTTGTGTTTTCATGACAATCAATTAACTTTTGCTTATAATTAAGGAGGAGTAAATTAAATTACTCCTTTTGAAATTAAAGCTGAAAGAATATTTCCTCAAGAAGCAATCTCACCTTTAAAATTCCTTTCCTTCAGTCTGTTGTTAATTTGCTAAGTAATAAACCAAGGAATGGAGTACTCATTTGTCATCCCATAAAAGCTTTAGGAAGGAGAAGTTTCACTATGTTCCTAAATCTCTATATATATGAAATATATTAAACTTGTATAACTTAAATCAAATTTTTAGAAAAGAATAAAAAAAGCTTTCTCCAGCTATACTTTAACAATAGCTCAGCCCTTTATTTCCTTTTCCTTCAAATATGTGTTCTTCTCTTCATAGGCCTAATATCTTTGGAATAGTCCATTATGAATTTCTTACTGCTTTGTTTTTGACTTGCCCCACTTGAATATAACCATTTTAAGAGCAGGGATTCTATTTTCATTCATTGATCTGCTCCTAGTATTTGTAAGATTCACCGGTCCATGAGTGCTCAAAAGCACTTGCTAACCAAGTGAATCAGTGCTTCCACTTAGCACTGATGATGCACAGTAATGAAGGATGGCAATGAGTGACTTTTAACAGAGAAAAAGTATTCAGGAATATGTAACTGTGGTAGGACATATTTTTATAAGGGAGAATCAATTGATTATTCCCCTCAACAATTAATAGATGTGATTCCCTGAATAGTGAGTGAATGAATTATTTAAGGAATTATTTCATTCTAAAAAGAGAAGTGATTGAAATATTGGCAGTTTTGTCTGAACTAACAAAACAGATCAAAATCACATACAGCAGGGTGTTGAGTATCGATGCAAAAGGAGTCACTCCAATGCCTCCAGCCACGCACAGGCTGACCTCATAGTTCAGTGACTCCTCAAATGGACTTCCAAAGGGACCATCTATGTATAGCCTGCAGAGAAGGCAGACACAGACAAGAAACATGAAAATATGTTCAATCAATTTTCTATAACATGTAACAAACATACTAGTTTTACTTTCCAGGCTTTGCAATGACTCAGGCTTTATTTCGTTATTCTCATAGTGATACGCATAAAGGAATAAAATGTTGTCCATTTACTGTTAATATTAAATCAAGTACATCTTTTTCTAAGCATGCCTTTTTTGATGGAAACAATAACTAAAAGTATACAGAAATGTAAATAGGATCATGCTAAATGGTTAAGGAAAAAAACAGGGATCAATTGTATTGAGATATTTAACTAAATTAAATTATCAACTGCTTTATTGTGTAAAAATTTAACAAATACTGTTCACTTCATTGACAAAATCAGGAGTAGAAAGATTTACTATATGAGTGGGAAAATAATAGGAGGAAACAAAAGAACCTAACACTGTTCCTCCTCGTGTCTTAGGTTCATAAGTATGAACTGTTCAGGAAATACGAACTATTCAGGATGCTAAGGAATAACCACCACAGAATTTCCACTTATTCTACTTGTGCTTACATATTCATGTGTATGTGTGTGTGTGTGTGCGTGCGTGTGTGTGAGAGAGAGAGAGAGAGGGAGAGAAAGAGATCCTTAACTGCAAGAGAAATTGCTAATTGTTCACTCAACTTGCCTCCTCCCATTCCTTCTTCTTACCAGAACATTAATTTTTTTCAAGGAAGCACAGTGTCCAGCCAAAACACTGCATTTCTCAGATTCCATGGCATCACTTTAGCTGCACAACTACATTCTGGTTAATGTGGCAAAATGGAAATGCAATTGGAACAACTGGGCAGGCTCCCGAAAATGTTCTCACTTGGAAGCCATAACTCTATCCCTCCATCATTCTTTTTTTCTCCCTTGTACCTGGAATGTTGTCTTTGTATCTAAATAGTTACCATACTTTATATGGACTGCTTAGTTCCACATATCATTATATGAATCAAAAATGAATATTTTACATTTTTTATTCTGTTATAACAAAACAACTTCCTGACAAACAGTAACTTTCTCTAAAAGTACATTTGTATAATAAGCCTATTTTGTGCATGGCTTTTATGGTCAAGAGCCATTGCATTAGTAGATGAGTTGATTTTACTTTCATGTGTTGAATGGTTAAATGCTTTGTAAATATTTGTTGAGTGAATTAATATATAAGACATCCCTTTGTACTCTCAGTCTGTGCTACTTACTGTATGTTATATACTACTCTCCATGCCAATATCTGTTTTCTCTTTAGGAGTCTACACTTTTGATGTTATGCTGGGTCCTAGGTGTGGTTCTGATTGCTAGGCTGTGGGAGGGGGAAGCTATTCTCATCTCTTTTGAATGAGGTAGGGAAATGGCATTTCTTTACAATGAGAACTAAAAGCCATTACTCAAACCAGAAGAGAAATGCAGACTGAATCCCTGAGTCGCACTTGAAGAAGGCTGTCTTAGAGAATCAACAGACTCCTAGAAGACATTGCATGAATAAGAAGTGAACTTGTTTTGCATTTCCTCAAGTTTTCAGGAATATTTTCAGGCCAATTAGTTGCTGCAGCAGTACTCAGACCATCATGAGTAGTATATGTGCACTATATATTTAAGCCCTAAATGGAAACTTGAAGAGCATTATTTTTACAATAATTTTTAATATTTATTTATCATGTATTTGAAAGGCAGAGTTAGAGAAGGAGAACAAGAAGAGAAAGACATCTTTGATCTGCTAGTACACTCCCAAAATGGCTGTAATGGCCAGGGTTGGGCTTCACCCAGGAGCCCGGAGCTTCATCCAGGTCTCCCACATGGGTGCAGAGGCCCAAATACTTGAGCCATCTTCCACTGATTTCCCAGTTGCATTAACAGGGATCTAGCTAGGAAATGTGGCAGCCAGGACTTGTACAGGGATTCAAATGCGATGCTGGCATTCCAGGCAGTGGCTTAAACTGCTACATCACACTGCTGGCCCCCAAACATACTGCTTTTAAAATAAAATGACTTAATCAAATAGAAAAGCCACTTCTTTCCCTCAAGGACCAATAACCTTACTGTATACGCCTTATACAGTGTTTTAAACATAGAAATAGAGCAAACAGTAGTTGACATTTTAATCACAATATATAAAATTCTTATATCCATTTGACATCTATTTTACAATTTATTCACTTAACAAACATAGTCTGTGTTAACTATTTGTATTATCGTATTTTTGACTCTAAGATAAAAATGATACCATATCTACTCTAAAGAGGCTCTTCCATCTTTATACACAAATTCATTAAATGGTTAGAGTATGATACATTATCCCAATGAATCAATTTTTTAAAAGATGAGATGTTCAAAAAATATAGTGAAAAAATTGACACCTTATTTCAATCACAAAGAATAAGAGTGAAGAGTCATGAAAAACATCTCTTTCTCACTTATCTGCTTTCCAACTCAGACACCTCTCAACTCCCCACGTATTCTTTGGTGTTTTGAAATAATGTTGGAGTGGACTAGAACTTGCAGTTCTAGCCACTCCCTAGGGATGGGATCATAGAAAGGTTACTTGGCCTCTCACATGCTTAGTAAATCAAAATCTGATTTCCTTCATCTATAAAAGATCAACAAGATCTGATGATGCAGAAAAGAATAATAAAAATCATAGGTAACGACAGATACATCAGAAATGCGGTCTATTATTCACATCAATGACTGCAGACTACTGGAGAGGTTCATTGACTATACAAAAGATGGGCCAAGTTCAGTGTGAGATGGGATGTGTTGGTGGGAATTTTGTTTGAAGGACCTTGGAGAGTCAATAATTTTTCATTTGAAACATTATTTTCTCACTTTATGAGGGAGGCATAAAGAGAAACTACTTATCTTTTTTTTTTTACATATTTAACTTGATTAATGTGTAAAACGCATTGCCCTTTATTTATAAACAATGATCTCTTCCCTATCTTAGTACGTGATCATTAAAAGAATGCTAGGGGGTGGGTGTTGTGGTATAGGAAGTTAAGCCGCCATCAGGGATGCCTAGATCCCACACTGGAATGCTAATTTGAGTCCTGGTCTGATTTCCAGCTATTCTGCTTCCAAAGCAGCTCCCTACTAATGCACCTGGCAAGCAACAGAAGATGTCCCCTGCCACCCATATGAGAGACCTGGCTGGAGTCCCTAGATCCTGGCATTGGCCTGGTTATGGTCACTTGGTGAGTGAACCAGTTGATGGAAGGTATCTCTCCCCACCTCCTTCTCTCCCTCTTCCTTTCTCTCAACACCAAAGCTGTTTTTCAAATAAATAAATCTATAAAACAAGTAAAAGAATGCTGTGTTACTATTATTATTTATGTGATAAGATTAGAGAAATTAAACTCAACTTTTCAAAGAATTATAACAACATAGTAGAGATGAAATCAACATGACACATTGTTAAACTTCAGGTGATAATTCATGAAAAGATCCTCTATGAAAGACCGCAGATAAGAGAATTCTAAAAAAGGGAGGGTTCCTATTCTGAGGCGCATTCAAAAGCATATAAACATTTTATGAAATTTAAATGTGTTTTTCTCTTGAAAGCAGGATCTATTACATTTAAAAAAAAAAAAGCTTAGTTGTTTTACTGAGTAAGACTGAGTTGACATTGAGTCACATGATTTTCTTTCAGTAGAGAAATTCATTAGCTAAAAATTAATTTAACTACAGACACAACTGCAACAAATACTTCTTGCACTCCTATATCTCAACACTTTCTATTACCTTCTCCTAAACATATGTATATTTATTTATTTATGCAATCTGAGGAGAAAGAAATTCATTGCCAATTTTAAGAAAGAGATTGTAATTATACTGGTATTTCCCAAAAGGGATGTTGTAGAACACTAATACAATGGGAAATAAGAAAGTCATGGTCAAATTTGGATTTGAGAAATGTGTTCAACAAAGTTTTTGTTGCTGCTCATTTATTTTAAAACACCTGTAATAAAAACTTTTAATTCTGGGGTGTTGTTGAGAGAGGGAGAAAACTGTTTCCCACCCTTTCTTACAAATGGGTGGTGGCCACGAGACTAGTTCAGTCTAATTTGATTAAGAAGTTTTGGGTTGGATTTCTGAGAATTTCCTTTAAAGGGAGGCCCACTTCAATGCACGTACCCTTCATATTCTTGGTTTTTCTTCCTTCTCCTGTCTGGAAGGAGGACATAATGGCTGAAGTCAAAGGAGCTATCTACCTTGCCAGCACAAGAGGGAAAGAAGAAGAGAGATGCTAACACTCAAGCAACAACAGTAGCCACCTGTTATGTTAGAACTTCTCCGTACACAAGAAAAATAAACTGCCACTACTTTTAAGCTATGTTTCTGATGTATGCAGTTGAATGCAAATACACCTGATAAAGCTTTCAACATGGTACCTGGACATAGTTAGCTTTTGATAAATTCTAGGTATAACTACTAATAAAGAGATGTAATTTATACCATAGTATGTAGATATAAATGTGTATTTTTGGAAAATTGTCCTCTACCTGATGAGTTCCTACTATAAAGATTTATTTTAATAAAATTCAAAACAAGTATCTGGGACTCCTGGGACTCTTCCTTCACAAATTCAAAAACAAGGTATACTATCAATAGATACTCTTCAATGAAGATTTAAATCAGGGCCTATCTGAATGTTCTATCTACACATTTATTCTTAATCAGCACAACAAATTTCATAAGAAAGTATTTTAAAATTTCCATTTTATTAGAATGGGAACTAAAACTAAAATGTTAGATTCTATCAAGGGGACACTTCTTTTTTTTTATTTAATAAATGTGAATTTACAAAGTGCAACTTTTGCATTGTTGTGGCTCCCCCCCCACCTCCCTCCCTTCCACAGCCCTCCCATCTCCCACTCCCTCTCCCATCCCACTCTTCATCAAGTTTCATTTTCAATTATCTTTATATACAGAAGATAAACTTAGTATATACTAAGCAAAGGTTTCTACAGACTGCGTCCACACAACCGCACAAGATACAGAGTACTGTTCGACTAGTAGTGTTATCGTTAACTCTCATAGTAAAACATATTAAGGACAGAGATCCTACGTGGGGAGCATGTGCCCAGTGACTCCTGTTGTTGATTTAACAATTGACACTCCTATTTATGATGTCAGTAATCACCCGAGGTTCTTGCCAGGAGTTGTGGAGGCTGTGGAAGCCCCTTGAGTTCACCGACTCTGAACTTGTTTAGTCAAGACCGTATCACAGTGGAGTTTCCTTCCTCCCTTCAGAGAAAGGTGCCTCCTTCTTTGATGGCCCGTTCTTTCTGCTGGGGTCTTGTTCACTGAGACCTTTCATTCAGGTTGTTTTTGCCACAGTGTCTTGGCTTTCCATGCCTGTGAGACTCTCATGGGCCTTTTAGCCAGATCCAAATGTCCCAAGGGTTGATTCTGAGGCTGGAGTGCTGTTTTGGGTGTTTGCCATTCTATGAGTCTGCTGTGTGTCCTGCTTCCCCCGCAGGATCATTCTCTCCCTTTTAATTCTATCCTTCATTATTTGCAGACACTGGTCTTATTTGTGAAATCTCTTCAAGGCTTACCCTATCTTTTTGATCAATTATGTACTTAAACTGATCAATTTGACAAGTGAGATGGCTCTACCATTGGAGGTAAGACTGAGTGAGCATGTGCCGACCTGTATATCCCCTCCCTTTCTTATCCCCACTCTTATATTTAACAGAGATCACTTTTCTGTTAATTTTAAATGCCTAAGAATAATTGTGTATTAATTACAGAGTCAACCAGTGGTATTAAGTAAAACAAAAAGAACAACAACAACAAGAAAAAAAATACTAAAAGGAATAAAATAGTAAGGGGAAGGAGTGTTATAAAATTCTTTACAATCTCTGAGGTAGAATCTTCACTATTTCAGCAGTGCCCCACTTTTTACAGAATTTTTTTCTAGATTTTTTTTTTATTGGCCTTGCTTTTGCAGTTTTGATGGCAGGGCTGTTACTCATGAATTCCAGCCCAGGAGTAGAACCTACCACCTGCTAGCAGGCTAGCTTCTTTCTGACATCTTTCTTGCTTCATTTTGCAAATACCAATAATATTAGAAATTCTCTTTATTACATACCACACTCTCTTCAGAATATTGCTTTTGAAAGATATCTTGCCAGCCAGGTATTGAAAGTCACCTACTGTGAGCCTAAATATGGGAATGAGAAACTGAGAGATAGTAATCTCTTTATCAAGGGTAATATTAAAATAACTATGTATACTGTGAATAATGTTATGAGTAACTGAGTGTGAAAACTGCAGAACAGCCCTACCACACACAGAGGCAGGCCCACAACAGAAAGGTCACCTTCCCAACTGACCACCTTCCAACAGATCCTGTAGCTTAGAGTCATCTTTGTCAGGAAAAACCACCTGTCATTTTGGCAGGATCTAGATGAGAATGAAGACACTAAAGCAGTCCACAGAGGTGAGCCTTTCCCCTACCCTGAGGTAAGACATAGATTTGAGAAATGGCAGGACAGAGTTGACAATGGGGATGGTGATCAGTATTTCCTTTTGCAAAAGTCCAGGTGCTTTATATCATTTAATTTAAACATTTTATGACCTCACAAGATAGAAGCATGCCAGGTACTGGGCATTCTTCAAAGCAACATTAGAAGGAAAGTTCTCCACTATCTCCATTTGAAATGTAGAAAAACATAAAAAAGGAGAAGAGAGTGTCATGCATCCCTACTAACGAGGACTGTAAGCCAGAATCTGACTCCAGTAAAAAAGCCTGAAGTCACCCCAACCTCCATCCTTCTCTATCCTCTCCACTCCCGCTTGTCCAAAAGTGATTGCACTCCACTGATTGTGTCTCCTAATGTTCTTAGACATAAATCCAACCTTCCCTATTACTGTTATCACCATTAACTTTATCACTGCCTTACTCAGGATGAAACTGCTACTGGCCAGTGGGCTAGCCCCATGTATTCCTCTCTGGCTCTATGATACACCTATGAAAGTGTAAATCTGAGTATCATTCTCCTTTGCTTGAAATCTTACCATGACTCTTGTCTTCACACTAGAGTCCAACTTCCCTTCTTGGCTGTCCAGTCCTTCCTCACTTCTCCTTACACCAATCGCCACATTGCTTGTGTGCAAATGTACATGCGTGTGTGTGTATGTGTGTATCTGTGCAAATACACAGAGTTTTCAGTCACCTAGAGGTGATCTTTCAATGCCCACACTCACTTCCATAGCTTTTTAAATTCTTTAAATTGCTTTTAGATTTTTTAAAATTTAAGGTGAACAAATTTCATGTATTTCATATATACACGTTTAGGAGCACAGTGATGCTTTCCACCCTACTCTCCCTCCTACCCATGTACCACCCATCCTTCTCCCTTCTCTTTTATCCCCTCTCTTAATTTTTACAATGATTTACTTTCAGTTTATTTATCCTCATAAGATTAACCCTACACTAAATCAAGAGTTCAACAAATAGTAAGAAGAAAAAAAATACTATTCCTCAGCAGTAGAGACAAATGCTGTAAACAATCATCAAATCTCAAAATGTCCATTTCACTCCTGTACGTTACATTTTTTGGAATTCTGTTACCACATATCAGGGAAAAGATGTGGTATTTTTCTTCTTGGGACTAGCTTATTTCACTAAGTATAATGGTTTCCAGTTGCATCCATTTTGTTGCAAGACAGGATTTCATTTTTTTAATGGCTAAGTAGTATTCCATAGTGTATATATAGCATAATTTATCCAGTCATCAGTTGATGGACATCTGGGTTGATTTCATTACTTAGCTATTGTGAATTGAGCTACAATAAACATGGGGGTATAGATAGCTCTTTCATGTGCTGATTTCAATACCTTTGGGTAAATTCCCAGGAGTGCAATCACTGGGTCATATGGTGGATCTGTTTTCAGATTTCTGAGGAATCACCATACTGTCTTCCACAATGGCCACACCAGTTTACATTACCACCAAGAGTGGGTTAGAATACCTTTCCCCTACATCCTCCCCAGCATTTATTGCTTGTTGATTTCTGTATGAAAGCCTTCTACCGGATAAAGTGAAACCTCATTGTGGTTTTGATTTGCATTTCCCTGACGGCTAGTGATCATGAGTATTTTTTGATGTGTCTGTTGGCCATTTGAACTTCCTCTTTTGAAAAATGTTCCAAGTCCTTTGCCCATTTCTTAACTGGGTTGTTTGCTTTGGCTCTTACACTTCTACTTCTGCCTATAAAACCTCTTCATCTGGTCTACCTTACTTGTCAAGATTTTGTTCAAGAAGAAAATTAAACTTCATGTGATCTACCTAGATGACCACCCATCTCCTCCTGGCCCCTCCTCTCCCCTCTCTTCTCCCATACAATTTAGTGCATTTCTCTACATATAGATTTTTACCAGACTTTATATTTTTTCTGCTGGTCTTTGATTCTGTCTCCCCTCCCATTAAATTCTAGTTGGCTTAAAGTCAGATACTACGTTCAATCATTTTTGTATTCTCAGTAATTGTGACCATCTCTGGTGCACAATAAGCACTGAAAGCATATTTGATGAATGAATGAAAAGAAGTAACCTTAACGAATGAGTTAATGAGAGCTAGTATAGTAGAATTAAGTATAATTTAAATTTTTAAAGAGACCCTGTTCTGCCATGTGACTTGAGGTAAAATATTTGCCTTTTTGCATTGTTAGTTCTCTAATCTGCATAATGGAAAAATACGGGAATGGTAATGAAATAATGGAAATGAAATAATGCTTGGAAACACAGAGTACAATCCAAGGCATATAGAAAGTGGTTCTCATATGTTAATAATTCTTTATAACTGTGAATGAGAATAACTCCAGAGAGGAAAGAAGCATCCCTAGCAGTGGAATTCAACACTTTATCAGGTAAGAGAAAGATAAATTGGAGGATACACTAAATCTGGAAAGATCATTTGAGGCTTTGCAGTTTACAGACATTACCTAAAATCATTGTTTGCAGCCATTTTTAAGCAACCATTTAGAAATCAGATCAGATCAGGTTGGGACATTGTTTTTATTTCCAAAATACTCAGATTGTTCTCAGGCAGCATGCCAAAACAAAGAGGAATGCCTCTGAACCTTGTCATAAATAATATTTCTCTTTCTAAACAGACGTGATATTAGGCAGCTTAGAGAACTTGATTGTTATTGGGGAAAAGTAGGAATATTTTATTTTTGTATTTTCACAATATTTTTACGTGCCATATGATTAAACCTGAGACTCACTGGGTCATGTTTTGCTCATTTAATTGCCATAATAGATGCAATTCATTTGTGAATAAAATTATGCCAAATGTCCTCAACCATTTATATCCGTGCTGCATTTACAATGGTAAGATATAACTATCCTCTAGACTAAATACACTATAAACTTAAATCTTTTAGAGTTAATGAAGAATAATAACACCAGTAAGACACAAATAACAAAACTTATTATTTTATCACCATTTCCTTCGTCTAACCTATAAATCAACAAGATGAGTTTTGTATTAAATATGCATTCTTCTTGTTTCTTTCCACTCATATGTCTCTTTCTGACAATCGTCACACCCATTCATGCTCTGTGAGTTTTCATGTAGCAATGTCTACATGATAGGATGGAAGTCTCTGGCTTTGACATGGGTCACAAGAGAGTTCACATATGTAAAAATGTGATTAATGAACATTGTAATGCTTTACAACAACGTTCTCCAGCCCTACTACAGGCAAAGGTTTTGTAAATGGCTTTCCCTTAAACACATACACACACACACACAAACACACACACTTCATGATCTAGCTGTTGTTGGTTTCAGGAATATTTTCATGAATGATAAAAATAATACGAAAAGGGTACACTTTTTCATTTCATTATTTGTTAAGTATCTCTTTGTTATTACCAATAAATAAATAAATATCAATAAATAAATCTCTTTGTTATTACCAATAAATATTTGTATTTAATTATTTGTTAAATATCTCTTGAAAATACAATGCTAAAGATTATAGGGACATTATGTTAAAAAATTAGAAATATCATCCAAATACAACTGCCTACACTGAGCTGTACAAAGTGTTCCTGTTCATTATGCTATGTTCTATAAATATAACCCTGTAATAATGCTAAAATATATTTCTAACAGATCCTATATCTAATAAGTAAACATTCAGAAAAATGAAACAAATTCTAATTATTTGATTAAATTTTCAACTTTCCAGAAAATTTTCTGCCAGAAAATTACAAATTCATTTACTTTCAAGTACATATAATAATGAAAAAATAAGAGTACTAAAGATTACTAACTGAGCACCAAAAAGGAAACCTGTTGAAGTGAAATGGACACTATGAGAAACAGTGATTTGCTCAGCCCTTGTCCTGTTGATGAACAACTTAATACTTTACCCATTTTAGTATTTTTTTTTGTTCTACTTAATACCATTGGTTGAACTCTTTAATTAACACACAATTATTCTTAGGTGTTTAAATTTAACTGAAAAGTGATCCCTGTTAAATATAAGAGTGAGAATAAGAGAGAGAGGAGATGTACAGTTCAGCACATGCTCAATCGGACTTGCCCCAAACTTTACAGTTAGAGACGTGCCAGGGGATTCCAATTCAATCCCATCAAGGTGGCATGTACCAATGCCATCTCACTAGTCCAAGTGATCAACTTCAGTTCACAATGGATCACACTGATAGCTCTAAGAATCAAAGGGATCACACAGACAAGACTAGTGTCTGCTAATACTAACTGATAGAATCAAAAAGGGAGAGAACGATCCAACATGAGAAGCAGGACACATAGCAGACTCATAGAATGGCCGATGTTCTAAACAGCACTCTGGCCTCAGAATCAGCCCTTAAGGCATTCAGATCTGGCTGAAGAGCCCATGAGAATATTTTAGGCATGGAAAGCCAAGACACTGTGGCAAAAAAAGACCTAAATGAAAGATCTCTGTGAGTGAGATCCCAGCGGAAAGAACGGACCATCAAAGAAGGAGGTACCTTTCTCTGAAGGGAGGAGAGAACTTTGACTACCGCCTTGTCTAAAAAAGATCGGAGTTGGCAAACTCAAAAGGCTCCATAGCCTTGGCAACTCATGACAAGAGCCTTGGGTGATCACTGACGCCATAAACAAGAGTGTCAATTGTTAAATCAACAACAGGAGTCACTGTGCACTTACTCCCCATGTGGAATCTCTGTCTTTAATGTGTTTTACTATGTGAATTTATTGTATAACTAGTACTCAAATAGTACTTTATACCTTGTGTTTCTGTGTGGATGCAAACTGTTGAAATCTTTACTTAGTATATACTAATTGATCTTCTGTATATAAAGAGAATTGAAAATGAATCTTGATGTGAATGGAATGGGAGAGGGAATGGGAGATGGGATGGTTGCGGGTGGGAGGGAGGTTTTGGGGGGAAAAAGCCACTGTAATCCACAAGCTGTACTTTGGAAATTTATATTCATTAAATAAAAGTTAAAAAAAAGATTACTTCAAGAAAATCTGTAGAAAATAGAATTGAAATACGTTTATTTTGTTGTAATTTTCTATTGTTCATTTTCCATGATTTTTAATAATCTCATTTATTTATCCAATGATTTTTCTATCAAGTATGAGAGGACTTCAAAAGTTTATAGAAATGGAATTAAAAGATAAGTTTATTGTGCTGTAAAAGCATTTAAATCCATTCATAGTTTATTCACAGTACATATTTCTATGAAATTATTGAAGACTGCACAAACGCAGGGTTGGACAAAGCTGAAGCCAGGAACCAGGGAGCTTCTTCCAGATCTCCCATGGGTGCAGCAGGGGGACAGCCACTTGGGACATCTTCTGCTGCTGCTTTCCCAGACCATTAGTAGGGAGCTGCTTGGAAGTGAAGCAGCAGAGACTAGAACCAGTGCCCATATGGGATATCTGTTTCACTAGTGACAGCTTAACCCACTGTGCCACAGTGCTGGCCCCCTGTTCCTCCATTTAATGTTAAGTTTGGTGGTAGAATTTTAGGAGATATAAGTGGGACAAAGGAGAATGGAATTCTATTGTTTACTGTGCTTGGGATGTGCTGAGTTGGCCCAGGGAAAGGCAATGGCATCAAGACTCTGGGCATGTAAAGAATGCCCTTGAATGGAATGCTCCTATGAGAGAGGAGAGAGTTGTGTAAAGGCCAAATCAATAAATGTGAGTCGCCAAAGATTGTGTATATCTGGACCTGATTCAAAATAAAGGCATACTCCTTCAACAACCAATGAAGACACTTGTGGCATCTAAGAGAAGAAAAAGTCTGGCCCATGTAAGAATAGGTCTGACGACAGCACTTCCCCCAGTTATCAAAATGGTAAAGACGAATACTTATGCATAGAAACGGTTAGAGACTTAACTAGCATGTGGTTATGTTGACAGCTACTCATTGTAGTATGAAATAATCTTTGCACTTAAAGAACAGAAAATGAGGAAGCAGATGGGGGATCACCCACACCATGACAATCAGCAGCATCAAGCCAAAAAAGCAGGCCCAGAAACTGATGCAGACAGAGTCTGAAGCAACGCCTCAGTCACAGCTGGGGCACTTGAAAGCAGGTCTTTCCAATCCAGCAATGCAGAGCCCTTGATGGTCAAGTTAGGTTATTCAGGGTTTTCAGAAGTTCTAAGAAAGATTATATTTTTATCTTTGCCCACCAAAAATCTGACCCAGAACTATGACTATTCCCTTCTCAATACCTAGTAGAATTCTGTGGCTTACTTTGGGTAATTTCTAGTTTGAATGAACGGCAGAATCTCAGAGTCTTGACTAGATGGAGGCAGCAGTAAATCTCGGAATCGTTCTGTTGAAAGAAAAATAATCACAACGCATGAAAAACTCAATCATGAAAATCACTCCAAAAACCAAGTATTTCCTACTTTATTTTTAGCCATTTTGACTGTACATAATTTATTAAAAATATGCCCACCATTTCATACACTAAAGTATATAACTGTTTCACCCTAATGATTACTTTGATACAATGTGACTGAAATAGTACAGTCCCTGCAAACACAAAAGTTGCAAGTATTCATTAGTAGAAACTGATAAAACCTTATAAAGAAAAAAGAGAAAAGGTATATAACCAGAACCCCATCAAACATGCACAATCTTATTGTTACCCAGGCAATGTGAATCAAAACCACACATCATTAGATAGCATTCACATTACATGACTTTCATCTGACAGAAATCAGACTCACAAGACCAAGTGTGAGAAAGGATATACATTAAATAAGCTCTTATACATTGCTCTAAGGAGTAAACATTGGCACAAAAGCTTTGGAAAATAATTTGTCATTAAGAGTTTCACCTTTGTACAGACTGTGATCTAATCATTCCATTCCCAGATGTACACCCTACAGAAACTCTCACATGTGTCTAAGGCAGTAAATAGGACAGCCATTGCGGCACTATTGGTAATAACAGAGATGGAAGCAACTCGAGTGTTCATTAACATGAAAATGGACAATCTGTGCTGCATCACAAAATAGAATGTTAACTGAAGTGAAATGGCATGATTTGTTATAAATAAAAACACTATGAACCATATTAATTAATGTTGAGTAGAAAAAAATCCCAGGGAGTAACACATAGCAGTTATCATTTTATTGTGTGAAATAACTAAGCAAAGCATTGGTTAGGTATGTTATACATGAAACAATGTTAACCAATTAAAAATGGATGATATATACAGTTCAAGATAATGGTTACCTTACAGAAGGGACAGTGGGATGGAATAAGGTAGAGAAAAAAGCGAATGAAAGTAATTATTAATTAATGTTTTTATAAGCTAATTATGGATCAAAAATCATAAATGAATGAATGGATGAATGAAGGCCTAGTAGAGAACAGTAATAGCAGTAAATTGTGAGCCAAGAATTGCATTAATAAAACTTAGCACATATGTACTTTGTAATGAAGGACAGAAGGAGAAGGAAAACAGAGAGGGAGAAAGGAAAAGAGGGAACAATGGAAGGACAAAAAATGTTGTGGACGGAGGAATGCTATTTTAGAAATACTTATATTGCACACCTAACTACCATGCAGAGGGTAATCCATAACTTGATTACTGTTTCCATACTTTAAAATCTAGATTCCCACTACCTTTTGATTCATCCTTAAAGGAAAACTTCCTTGGTTCCTCCATTAGCCTTTTTCTCTCTCCTCCTATCACATTTGAAATAGCTGGTCCTATTGAGTACTTCAAGTAAACCCTGAGGTTATGGTTTCAGAGAATTTATCAAACTTTTTTTTATAGCTATGTATACTTATCTCTAAACCCTTCTCTCCTAGTAGTTGGATATTTTGCCACCAAGATACAAAACATTATATAATATATATTAAGGCACTAGACAAATATTTGTTGAAGGAATATTCCTAAGTTCCATTTTTACTGGATAGAAAAAACTACATGTCAAAGTTAATCATAATGACTCTTTGTAGAGACCAATTGATCATAAATCAACCATGAAAAGCAAGGAGACCTGTATTTCAGCCTTGACAGAGTCACACAATCAGGCTGAGATTGAGTACAAAGCTAAAACTCCCAAGCTGCAGCACATTTATCACTAACTGAATGTGTGTGATTTCCACAAAACACTGAAAATATACACTTGATGGCTACTGTCATTTCCTGGATACTGAATATATTTTTTTTAACTTTATTTATTTAAGAGACAGAAACAGACACCTAGGCAGACATACAGAGAGTTTCTACCCACTAGTTCACTCCTCAAATGCCCACAATGGCTGTGGTGAGCTGAAACTGGAACTAGGAGCCAGTTTCCTTCCATTGGTTCACCCCACAAATGGCTGCTACAGCCAGAGCTATGCCGATCCAAAGCCAGAAGCCAGGTGCTTCCTCCTGATCTCCCATGCAGGTGCAGGAGCCCAAGCACTTGGACCATCCTCCACTGCTTTCCTGGGCCACAGCATAGAGCTGGACTGGAAGAGGAGCAACTGGGACTAGAACCCGGTGCCCATATGGGATGCTGGCGCCGCAGGCAGAGGATTAACCAAGTGAGCCACGGCGCCGGCCCCTGATGTACTATTTTTAATCTATAATTTTTTCAAGAAAATGACTACTGATTTTATGGTATATGACCCTTACTTTTCAGTCTACATGCCAATTTATGTAGATCCATTAAAAAAGTGTCTTGCAGTGTTTATCATTTTCTATTTTTTTTCCTTCCACTTAGCCTTTGCCTAAGACATGTCATAAAAAATAAAACCAAAACCCAAGACCTAAAAATGAAGCCAAAACTCAAGAACCAAAAAACCAAAAACAAAAGCCAGATCAAGAAAAACGAAGCCAAAATCCAAGAACTAGTTTATATATCAGGTACAGCAATTTTTCTGTTAAAGAACTACATTGAACTTCATATTCTTGGAAGTTTAAAGTACAAATTAAAGTGTACTAAATGACTCCCAAACTTGGTTTTAAAACAAACAAACTCATAATTCTTAATGCACATAAACCTTTAATTTAAACTATTATTTTTCTCTGTAATAGGTTTATTTATTTTTGATATTTCTGAAATAATACTGATTGTAAATCTGTAATACAACCTTTGATGATACAGAATATTGACAGGACTAAAACACACACACAGACACACAAATATAATAGCAAAAGCAGCATAAAAAGATCATATATGAGGCAACTCAAATTATGAAGAAATCTATAATTGACAGCCCTGTAAATGAAATACCCTTAATCTTAATTTCGTAAATGAAAAGGGAACAAAAATGAAAGTCCCTGAAACAGATACCATGACAGTCCTCTCCTGCCAAAAGTAAACAGAAAATATGCAAAGTACCTTGAAACTATGTCCTTTTTAAAACTTGTATTTTTTAGTCATCATAAATACTTCAATATGAACAACTAATACTATCCCATTAGGGCATACTAACTTTTTTTATGAAAATAAAGATAAATTATAAAAAAGTCCTCAAAAAAGTTTAATTAAATGAAAATATATTTATAATTCTTATGGTAGTTGCTCATAGTCTCCCAAATTTTTGCCTACCAATTATTTCATTAACATCCCATTTTTTACCTGATTCTGGGAAAAATGTGAATAATATGTTTCCTTTGTTAAGAACAAAAACTGTAAATACTATCTTGTGAACAAAATGTCAAACCAAATTATCTCCCTTCTCAGCAGGGCCAAACTATTTCTTAAGAAAGCAGCATAGCTATGCTAATAACACTAGAGCTCAGTCCTGTCACAGACCTGAGAACAAGTTTATTGAAGCCATTGAAAAGAAACAGAGGATTATTTGCAAAGTGATATTGTGATGAGCTGACTAATGATGTGACAATGTCTGAACAAGGATTTTCTACCAGCAGGGGATATGTCTTAATTAAGACAAGCTTCTGTAGACTTGTACTCTCTCTTCCTTTCTTCCAATCAACAAAAAAATTCACAGCTTACTAAACCTGGATGACATACTGAACACATTATTTCTCCAATCAATTTTGAGAAAATACATTTAATTATATAAAAGTAGAAATTTAAAAAATATAATACTCTTGAAATTCTAATGGAAATTTTTTGTACATTTGCTATGACCCAGCCTCTTAATTTTCCTCTCTATAGAAAAGGGCAATCTCTGATCCTCCTCCAATAAGCCGAATATACCAAATGCAGTAAGGATTGACATGAGAACAAAAATCAGCATGCAGATAGACTTTTGAAATAAAAGGAAAAAATCTTCTAGCCTTATAGAAAGGGGAAAAAAAATTAAATGAAAAAATGATGTTAAGTAATACCATTCTTTTATAACATAAAAGCGCTTTGCTTTTATAATATAAAAGAGCTGTTGTTTGCTGGATCCTGTCAGGCTTGTTTTATCAATTCCAAATTAATTTTTTCTTTCAGGTACACCTTTCCTGTTTGCTTCTTCACTGTCTCCACTATGAACATGAATGATTTTTACTACTTTGAGTATTATTTTATCATGGTTAAGGAAAGAAATCAGAATATTTCTAAGGCGTGACAGTATAGCCCTAAAAGCCCAAAGAAAAATGAAAAGCAGTCCTTTGTGTTTTTATTAAGAGGTAAAATTCCTCTTTCTCTTAATGCTCATATTATACTCAATCTACCAATTTTTAAGTTTAAAAAAACTGAAATAAAATTCTTTTATTAAAAGGATGTATTTATTTATTTATTTAAACGTCAGAATTGCAAAGAGAGAGCGAGAAAGAGAATTTTCCATATGCTGGTTTATGCCCTCGGATGGTCAGCACTGGGTCTGGCTGAAGCCAGGAACCAGGAACTTCATCAAGAAATCCCATGAGAGTGGTAGCAGTTCAAGCACCTGGGCCATGTTCCGCTATCCTCCCAGGCAGATTACCAGGGAGCTGGACGAGAAGCGGGCAAGCTGGGACATGAACTGGTGCCCAGCATCACAGCTGGTTGTTTTTCCTACCACCACAGTGCTGGCAACTGAAAAAATATTCTTAATGGACATTAAACAGTCCCTTACAGACAACCTTAACTTTTTCTAAAAAGCTAGTATTATGTAACATAGTTATTATATACATATCATATATGTACTATACATATACATATACATATAGTATTATGTAACATAGTTATTATATACATATCATATATGTACTATACATATACATATACATATATTATACATGTATACACACATAAATATATAATATATACATATATAAATATACTATACACAAATATATACATATATAAATATATTATACATATATATTATATATTACATGTAATATAATATAATAGTTACATAGTTAAATATTAGGATGCAAAGAAATGGGCAATACCTACACACTGTAAAACAAAATCAATGGGATGATTAAACCATGATATATTATTTTACATTTATTTTGCAATAAAAGCTGAGAATTATTTCAAAATTAGTAAGTGTTGTGGGTGAGTATGCATGATGAAAATGTATACCAAATGACAAATCTTTTTTTTCATACTGATTGCAGAACTGAGATTCAGAAACAGCTTATAATATAAGATACTGGTATGTGGCAACTAGACAGTAAGATTAGGAAGGAACAATTGACCTGAGATATTTTGCCTCACAATTTCTGTCAGCCTTGCATTACAACTCCTTACCTGTCAATCCAGTACACTCACTTTCGTCTTCCTGGACCAGTAAGGAGGACTTATCATTACAGCTACGTAGAAGTTAAACTCCATTCCTTTGGACACATCTTTGCAACCACTCTTTGCCTTTACCTGGTGTGACCCCAATACTCACCTTACTGACAGATCACCCGGACCATGTTACCCCAAGGTTTTTGGAACATTGGGAACCTTTTTAGACAGGCCCTACAGGCAGATCTAGCCTCTATCAACCTTTCACCCAGCACCATTCTTCAATATGTTAATGATATTCTACTCTGTAGCCCCTCACAAGAGACCTGTCTCCAGCACACCACTTGTCTTTTAAAATTTCTACCTGGGAAAGGTTATAGGGTATCTCCAAAGAAGACTCAGCTAATTTCCACTTCTGTCACCTTCTTGGGACTTCTCATGATGCCAGACACTTGTGCAATTCCTCCAGCCTGAAAACAGTCAATGTACTCTCTTCCTTTCTCAGGTACTAAGCATGATCTCCTCTCTTTCTTGGGACTCAGAGGATATTTCACATCTGGATTTTGAACTTTTTTCTTATTCCTAAACCTCTCTATGAAGCTACCAAAGGCAATCTAGATAAGCCACTTTAAGAGATTTCCTTCATAGAGACCCCATTCCAAACCCTAAAGAAGGCTCTTCTACAAGTATCTGCCCTGAACCTTCCCAACCCACTTAAACTGTTTCTCCTCTATATCCATCGCACTAAAGGGCAAGCACTCTCCTGGCGCAAAAGGCTGGAGACTCTGTTACACCTGCGACTTATTTCTCCAGACAATTAGATGGGGTTGATCAAGGCTGGCCCCAATGCCTAAGGGCCCTGACCATGGTGGCCCTTCTCATTCCTGAGGCCCAGAAACTGACCCTTTATCAACCCTTATAAATCCGGTCCTCTCATGGGTTGCACGACCTCCTCAGCCACCGAGCCTTTCAATCTGTATTGCTATCTCACATCCAAGTTCTTCACTCCACCCTTCTCCAGCCCACCATTACCTTTCATCACTGCTCTTCTCTCAACCCAGCTACTCTCCTCCCCACCACTCTCTCTGATCTCCTCAAATCCCATTCCTGGCAAATGCCCAAAACAGCACTCCTGCCTCAGAATCAACCCTTGGGGCATTCGGACCTGGCTAAAAGGTCCATGAGAGTCTCACAGGCATGGAAAGCCAAGACACGATGGCAAAAACAATCTAAATGAAAGATCCTGGTGAACAAGACCCCAGCGGAAGGAACAGGCCATCAAGGAGAGAGGCGCCTTTCTCTGAAGGGAGGAAGGAACCTCCACTGTGATATGGCCTTGACTAAGCAAGTTCAGAGTTGGTGAACTCGAGGGGCTTCCATAGCCTAGACAGCTCATAGCAAGAGCATCAGGTGATTACTGACGCCATAAATAAGAGTGTCAATTGTTAAATCAACAACGGGAGTCACTGGGCACATGCTCCCCACGTAGGATCTCTGTCCTTAATGTGTTTTACTATGAAACTTAAAAACAACACTACTAGTCAAACAATACCCTATACCTTGTGTGGTTGTGTGAGGGCAGCCTGTTGAAATCCTTGTCTAGTATACACTAAGTCGATCTTCAGTATATGAAGGTAATTGAAAATGAAACTCGATGAAGGGCGGGATGGGAGAGGGAGTGGGAGAGGGGAGGGCCACGGGAGGGAGGGAGGTTGGGGGCGGGGAGCCACAACAATACAAAAGTTGCACTTTGTAAATTCACATTTAATAAATAATAAAAAAAATCCCATTCCTGTCCTGACTTCCTTGATTTTTCCCTGTCTATATTGCACCAACTCATAGATACTCCTATTCCAAAAGCCCCAGATTGGTTCACTGATGGTAGAGCTTCTAAAACTTCCAATTTCCCTGCTGGATACGCAATAATTGAGGGGCACTGTGATGATACCTCCTCCTCTTCCCCGCATAGGGTTATAGAGGCTAGGCCCCTATCTCAAGGCACTATCTCCTAACATGCCGAAATGTTAGCCTTGATTTGAACCTTTACCTTAGCCAAAGGAAGTACAGTCAACATATACGGATTCCTGATATGCCTATAATATCATCCATTCCAATGCCCAGATATGGCAAGAAAGGGGCTTTCTGACAGCCCAAGGGACCCCATCATAAATGGCAAGCTGATTAAAGCTCTTCTTGATGCTGCCCAGCTGCCAACAAAAGCTGCTATTATTCATTGCAAAGGCCACTTGAAAGATAAACAATACCTACCTGAAGCTAACAATCAGGCCCATCTGACAGCTAGAGAAGGGGCCCAAGGGGAAACCATCTCATCTTTTCTCTGTAACTTAGCTCCTGTATATTCAGACATAGAAATCTGTCAGTTTCAACAACAAGGGGCATCTAGGAAGGACTCATGGTGGTTTCTAGATGAAAAACTAATACTCCCTTCTTCTCTCCAAATTACCTTCCTAAAAAAACCTCCATTCTCTCTCACTGAAACTCTCTTCTTCACTTCCTGAGATCACACATATACCTAACTCTCGCTGTAAGAGAAACTCTGCATAAAATATCTCAGACATGCAGCATCTGTCAAACCACTAACCCCAACTCTAATATCAGGTCACCTCCATTCCCCACTCACCAGGCCCATGGACCACCCCTGAGGGAGGACTGGCAGATTGACTTCACCCATACGCCACCAGTTAGGTGAACACATTACCTTCTGGTTATGGTGAACACCTTCTCGGGGTGGGTAGAAGCCTCCCACCCTACAAATAAAAGAGCTTCCGCCAAGTCCACTATACTATTAAATTATATCATCCCAAGATTTGGATTACCTGCTTCCATTCAGTCAGATAACGGACTTGAGATTATCTCTCAAAGTATTCAAATACTATCTGCCTTTCTTCATATTTCATGGCATTTTCACATTCCCTCTTGTCCCCTCTTTTCAGGAAAAGTAGAACTTATGAATAGAATTTTAAAACAGGCTGTAACTAACCTCTCTTCCTATGTCCACTTAGACTGGGTAAAACTCCTTCTTTTAGCTCTGTTAGGAATTAGATCTCTTCTCCGGAAGCCATTAATACTCAGCTTATTTGAATTTCTCTATGGAAGCCCTCTTCTTTCACTTAATTTCCCTCCCCTTCAAAATTCTGAAGCTATTCCTCCTCCTCTCGATTTTCCTCTTCTTACCAAAACATGCTTTCACTTATGGACCTATGCAGACACACACCTACCCAAACCACACTCTCTGCCTCCCGACTATATTCCTACCTTTCAACCTGGAGTGACTGGATTTATCTAAAACAATATGAGGCTGCTCTAAAGGCAAAATGGAACAGGCCCTACCAAATGATACTATCTCCACTGCTGCCAAACTCAAAGGGCACCCCCCTTGGGTATATTTTACTTCATTAAAATTAGTAACATCTCCGTCATTAAGTCTACTCCCACAGGTTGCATCTCTCTCAGGTTGACAGGGCTCCCTGCAATACCAGAAGGACAGATTTCGACAAATTATTCCATAGGAATAATTATTCCACAGGAAATTTTTATTCCACAGGAAATCTACTGGTATTCATCTCCACCAATTGACCTTCCAGACTTCATATCTATGCAGATATCCTTTTTAAACTTTGGTTTATTAATATTGTAATGCATGTCAACTTCTGTTATTGTCTGCAGCTATAATCCTAGCCCTAACTTTGGCCATAGGCTTGACGGCAAACGCCCACACTGACTGGACCTGTGGTAAAAAACTTCTCTTAGCAATCTTTTATCTCTTCTGGATAAGATGCTTTTCTGCTATCTCCGGCTTCTAACCTGGCTCCCCTATCGTGGCTCCAAACCCCACATACCTCTCAGCATATTTTGGTAAGAAGAAGGAAAGCGAGAGGAGGAGGAATAGCTTCACATACCTCTCTCCTACCAAAATTCTTACATACCTCTCATTAACATTTCCTCTAGCCTGTTTTTTGAAGATAATCCCAATGTCTCTTCACATTGGATCTGCACACACTCCTCCTCTGAGGGCTGGCAAGCCCTCCCCGACCCTACCCAGCTCTGGGAAACGGCCCATGGACTTGCTTTTATCACAAGGACCAGAACTCTCCTAGAGGAACCCCAGGAAATATATCTCTTCTAGAATTCCCAGTAAGAAACACCAGCATGGCCAGAGGAAGGAATACTGGTATTTTATAGGGAAATAAAACCAGAGGATCCATCTGCTGTACCTGTCCAAGACATTTTTGCTATGGCCTCGTTAATCAGTCAAGCCTCTTTATGCATCATGCGTGCTTTCTTTCCTTCTTCTCATAATGTGGGTTCATTGACCCATGATGCCTGTGACCTAGTTGTCATTCTCCCAGGCCCACCCCCTATTAGCCGCCACTACTCCTCACACCCAATGAATGCAGCTGCAATGGCATTTACTCATCATATTGCCCCTGCTGCATGGAAGTGCAAAGGTTACCTCTTACCTTAGGACTAGAAACAAGGGCATTCTTTCTCTGTGGTAGCCAGGCATCCATCTGTCTCCTCACCAACTGGACAGGGACCTGTATAATCACCTTCCTATTTCCTCCCTGTCCTATACCCTAGATCAATCTCTATATCTGTTCCTATAACCTACCGTGTCAATAGAGATTCTGGACTCACCTCCTTGATAATCTCATTGGGTATCTTGATAAGAATCAGAACAGGAACGACTAGACTAGCCATTTCAGTAGACAAGGCAAATAAAATTGAAGGTTTATCTCTCAGGCTCAAAGAAAACATAAATGACTGAGCACAGCAATTGTCTCGGCTCCAAGATGAGGTGCATTCACTGGCAGCAGTTCTCCTCCGGAACCTCTGGGCACTAGACCTCCTCACAGCAGAGAGAGGAGGACTTTGCCTCTTTTTGGGTGAAGAATTTTTTTACACCAATTAATCGGGTGTGGTAACAGATGAGATCAAATGCATAAAAAGACGTGCTAACAAGATGTATTCACAAGGTAACTCTGGCTCATTTTGGCCATCTTTTCCACCATGGGCAATGTCTCTAGTATCTTCTTTTATCCTCATACTCATAGTGCTCCTATTTCTGCCATGTATAATTAACTTATTCCAAAGGTTCTTGCAGGAATGAATAACTACTATATATCAAGCCATCGCGCAGGAGCAACACAAGACTACTCTACTTCTTCAATCAATCCGATCTCGTGTATAGAACCCCACTCAAGTTCTTGTCCCAGGTTTATGCCCCGTATCAGCAGGAAGTAGCCAGAAAGAAACCAGCACCCCGTCTCCTTATATACTCAGAGTCAGGATTGATGGAACAAGGATATAAGCCTCAGCCATTTTAGGCTCTTTTTACCTCTGCCTTCTGTCAAGAGATCAGTTCCATCTCACACCCTGTACTTTTCCCCACCCCATCCCTATATTCTTCTCCAGGTTCAGAGGCCCTGTGTGGCCACCTGAAAGACTAGTTTCAGGAATTCACCTCTGCCTGCTGTCCCCTACCCCCACTCCCATCCCTAGCCCTTCTAAAATATAAAAAGGCCCAGAGCCTGGGGTTGGGGCCTCCTGGCACATGTTCTGTCCATGTGCATACCAGCAGTTGGTCACTCACCTCTGGAAATTTATGTTCTCTGAATAAATTCAGTCAGACTGTAGATTCGTATACTGCCTCCTCTCTGTTCTGCCCCTCTTTTCCTAACATTTTTGGTGCCCTGTGTGAGGAGGCACCAATCTGCACTCTTTTCCTAACACCTACCTTCTTTGCTTGCTTCCTTTCTTCCTCCCTCCCTTCCTTTCTTCTTTCCTCCATTCCTTCATTTTAGCTTTATTTATTTATTTCAAAGGCAAAGTTACAGAAAGAAAGTGAGAGACAAATCTTCTATGTGCTATTTCACTCTCCACTCTGCTGATTTCCCAGACCATTAGCAGGGAGCCAGTGGCAGCTTTACCTACTACACCCCAATGCCAGCCCCTCGTCAATGGTTTCTTGAAAGCTTGGTGTCCAGTGTGGTGTGACTATGGAGAGGTGTTTGGGGGTGTAAAGGTGCTGCCCTCAGAAGAGATTAAAGTGGTTCCCCTAGCAGAAGGTGTGGCTCAGTGGATTAGCCTGCTACTTGGGACACCCTTAACCCACACTGGAGTGCCAATTTGAGGTCCAGCTATTCTGCTTCCTCCTAATGCACCTGGGAAGGCAGAGGAAGACAGCCCATGTCCCCCATGTGGGATATGCAGATGGAATTCTGAACTCCTGGCTTTCTCTCTCACCATGTGATCCTTTTCTTTCATAGGTACTCACCATAAGCCTTCTGCCATAAGGTTCCCAACAGAGCCACTGCCATGCTGCTTGGATTTTCAGCTCATTGAAGCTCTCTTCTTTGTAAGTTACCCAACCTGAGGTATTGCATTATAGTAATGGAAAACACCCTTATATGCAAAACAACAATGGAAGGTCACATCTGTAGTAGTACATGAGTGGAGTATTTTTGCTTTGTCACCTATATGACAAGTCTCTAATGATAGAGAATTTAGAAGTAGGAAAAAGGCTTATATTCTCAGAAACAAGAACTTCATCAATTAAATCATATTTTTTTTCATTTATTAAACAAACTTCGAGTATCTATTATTTGTGACACATTATGAATAAAACAAATTCTTATTATCAAGGCAGTTCTGCTTATCACAAAGAAATGCAAGACAACAAAGGAACTGCAACACCACCACAGCTACTAGAAAAAGGATTCAGAATGTAAGTACAAAATTATTTGTATATGAAAAAGAGGGTGTTACTCTAGGGATTCAAGGAAATTTTAATGGTTAATCCAAATTTAATATTTTTTTTCATTTTACATAGGAAAAGAAGTATATACATTAATCTTGGAAGACAAATCATTTCAAATACTCAAGGGCTTACTTACAGTACATCCATATCAAGAGAAAGATATAGAGCATAAATTTCCTTTTTTTGGAAAATTTGTTTAAATCAAATGAATGCCCTTTATTACCATGATAATAAAGTACTGAATAGCAATAGTTGCTCTTTAAAACACTGATTTCCATGAAACAGGAAAGGCATTCAAATTAATACTACTTTAGATAAATTAGGACATCTAGTTTTAGTAAGGATATTTTCTTACTAAAGATACAGGCAAATATTCCATGGTAGAATTAAAAAAGAATCAGTTTGTAACTCTAAAAAAAGTCAGTAGCGTGCTTTGGTTACATAGAAATATATTTTCCATAATTATTGAAGCCAGTGTGAAAGATTACAAAAAGCCGAATCTTATACTCTGATATATAAGAGAAAAAAAGCCAAGGCCAAGCATTTTTTGTTCAAAGTATGAGAATATAGAGACAATATACATACAATCAGAGCTAATATAAAAATAAGAACAGTAATAGGAGATGTGTAAGTAACAAAAACCCTGTACTTGGGATAGATCTTTACAATATTTCCATGAGACAGTCTCCAAATTGAATCTAATATAATTTCTCTTTAAATTATCATATTCTAAAAATCAATTGTCTGGAAAGAATTCTACAGCTTTTCAGCAACAATGAGGTGAGAAATAAACAACGTTGCCCATTCAGGATGCTCTAAGTGTGGAAATTAAAAACCATATAGCAGGCTGCCAGTGACAAGTCACATGACTAGCAAGAGACAAACAGAATAATCATCAGAAAGCAAAATTCACAGTCCACTGTTCTCTCTACCACATCATTTTGCCTCTTTCTTCCCAGGAAATATTCCACTGTCTTGTCTCCCCTCATTCCCTCTACTTTCTTTTTGCCTAAACAGTACATAAAAAGAGAAAAAGCACAGCAGGGTCATTTACAACCTGCATCCCTCAACACTTGGTGCTTTTAAACATTGGAAGCTCTGAACGTGGACAATGCAGTGTTACATAAAGGAAAATTATTTAATGGTTCTTTTTTATTTTCAATGGAAGCAGAATGTTAAAAGTCTATTCCTGTGATACTCATTATTCTGCTTCCTACTAGTTAAATATACTATTTTTTTTAAAAAAATCAAAAGGAGCCTTTGACAGAAGTATAAACAGACCTCTCAGCCTCTAACTACATGAATCAATGAATCAATGTCTGTAACTGGCTTTTTTATGAAATATAAATTCTTTTTATTGCTGCAGAGGCTAAAATGCAACAAAAATTGACAGGGGAAAAAGCAGAGGTTCAAGGAAATTGAAAGCAAATAGTAGACATATTTTGGGATAAACACATTATTATTACTCAGCTTACCATAATAAGTCTACTTTTATAGGAAAATGTTATATTTTCATTTGCCATAGGATTTGCATCTTTTTAAACAATGTTGGTATTCAACAACAACAACAAAATAAAACACCTCAAAGTGGTCAAGGCTCAGCTTGACACTAATTCAGTTCTTGATTTCTGCACAAACTCTGAATGTCCCTTAGGTGCATATTCAAGAGGGAAAGTACAATTTTATCCAGGATCCAAAGAAACTGATGGCTTTCTTTTAGGCTTTTATGAAGTTCTAACCTAAAGCCCTGGGCAAATAACATTAATGCCATCCAATATTTGATTCTTTGAAGCCTATCAAAACCAAGTACGCAGTGTGTTTTCCTGGTTCTTAAATAGATGACATGCTGACCAAACACCAAGTCAATGGGATGTGTGGGTCAGGGAAATCAAAAGCAAAGAAGTGAACTCACTTCCTCTGTTAGGCTGTTTCACTGGAGAAAACTGGGTTTTCCTCAAGCCCTCTGATTTTCAATGGTAGGTGGTTTCCTACCACCAGAGCCTCTTGTCCTTCCCATAACTAAACCCTGCCCAGAATTTAAGGGCTAACTCAGAAGCCCATTCCTTGAAAACCACTTCACAAACTATGCCAATCAGTCATGATCTTTATTTTCTTCAAAGTCCTGCTAAACTCACAGTGAACAGGGAGACAGGACAGCAGGGTGAGGTTAGGGACCGGACTAGAGATTCTCAGTCCCCTATAAAATACAGGTCAAAGTCCAATCTCTTTGGCTTGTTGTTCAAAGTTCTTCAAAAACAAAACAACAGCTCCCACACATCTCTGCAACCTTATCTCCTAACATCTTCACTTAAGAACCCTAAATTCAACTGTGTCAATGTAACTATGGTTTCCTAATCAACATTGTGCCTTGTATTACAGTCAGAATTCTTTCTTCCACCCTCTCCTTTCCTGCCTTCTGATCTAGAAAGCTCCTAATTAACCTCCATAATCCAGCTCTAATGCACCTTACCCCTGATTACATGTTTTCTAATTTCCTAGGACAGATGAAGTTGTATCTTCTTAAAGAATTCTAATCATATATCCTTAAGAGTAAAATATCCTACTGTGCATACTCATCAGCAAGAGGTAGTATCAATAAAATTATGATAGGTGATATATTGTAATGACCTTATTTAACATTAATTTGATTACTCTCATAACTAATATTTAGGCCCTGACTCCAAATTCTTATGTAGAAATTTAATCCACATGTGATAGTATTAAAACTTTGGGCCTTTGGAAATCATTAGGTCATAGGTGCAGAACCTCCATGAATGGGATCAATGCCTTTACAAAAGAAAACCCAGAGAACTCTCCTACTCCTTCTGCTGCTTTTTACAAGTGTGATTATAGACAGATATCTATGAACCAGAAAGCAAGTCCTCACTAGATACCTCATCTATTGATAACTTAACAAGACTTCCAGGTGTTCAAAACTGTGAAAAATAAATTCCTGTTATTTACAAGTAGTTTACAGTTTGTTATAGCTAGCAAATGAACTATAACAATTACAATTATGATTTATTCTGTTTACTTGTTTACACATGTCCTTCAGTTAATATTTAATTAGAGGAGCATTTTATATATTAAAGGCATTCATGAATAGTTATTATAAACATTTTTCTATTTCCTTTGGTTTTTGACATAATTTTTGAACTTTTTAAATAGTTAAATCTATTTGTTTTTCTCAGTGAATGTTTTTATGACAGAATGGACTTCATCATTGATTAGTGACTAAATGCTTTTCAGATGAATTTTTTTGTGTTAATATATTTGACCTATCTGGAAGTAATTTTTGGTCATCCAAAGTAAATTAATTTGCTTTATCCCAATAGTTTTCATTGCGTGGCAATCTAAAAACTTACACTTCATATCGATTTACATAGTTTCCTTTATATAACACATAAAACATGCTTAATGTAACACAATTTTGAGTTCAGAACCCAATGCATATACTTATTAACTTTTTGTTTCTAGGTACAATTTATAACATTGTAAAATTTTGCCCTGTTTCTAAAGTTGATTTAACTTTATAACATATTGTAATAAAGCCAGTCCTATTAATCCTATCAGTTAGTTATACAGATGTTCTATATTTCTCAATCTTCATTTTCAATTATTTTCTGCTTTTCCAAATAAGTGTTAATATCATTATTTAGTTTGAGTTTTGATTTTGATTGATATTATGTTAATTCTAATAATTTATTTTGGCAAGAGTTAACAGTTCTATAATATACAGTCTTTATACCTGTACATATAACATTCTCTCATCTTTTCTATTTCTTAAAAATTACTTTCATTTTCTTCATATTGCTTGATTCTTATTTCTCATTTAAAATGCCAATTTTTTTCTCAGCGACTTTTGTTTTTTTTAATTTATATTATTTATTTGAAAGACAGAGTTACAAAGAGAGAGAGAGACAGAGGGGGAGGTCTTCCATCTGCTGGTTCACTTCCAAATGGCCACAACTGCTGGAGCTGGGCCTATCCGAAGCTAGGGGCCATGAGCCTCTTCCAGGTCTCCTTACGTGGGTACAGGGGCCCAAGCACTTGGACCATCTTCCACTGTTTTCCTAGGCACATTAGCAGGGAGCTGGTTTGGAAGTGGATCACCTGGGACTTGAACCGGCATCCACATGGGATGTTGGTGCTGCAGGCCAGGGCTTTAACCTGCTTCACCAGAGGGCTGGCCCCTCTTTGACTTATTTTTGATATGGAGGAATTAATAAATAATAATTGAATGCCTTTGTTGGGCTTAGCAAATATTTTAGAGGTTTTCATTGTAAAAGTAAACACCTCTAGCTACACAAACAGCTACAATATACAATGAGCACAATAAAAGTCTCTCTTAAAAAGAAGATTTGGAAAATGTTGCCCTTTGGAATGCCTATGTTCCTGAATTGGAATATTTATTCATTTTATTACATTTCAAGACTTTACAACACAATTCCCACTTCTATTGGGTTTAGAACTTGACACTGAGTCTATCTCACTCTAAAGTCTTTTGTTTCATCCACTATGTTTTCCACCAACTATGAAAGTAAAGATGGTAGAGTACTATGTGCCACCCAGGGAAGACACTATACTACCAGTCTTCGAAGACAACAACAAAAGATTTCACGGTTGTTGTGAAAGCGAAAAGTTAGAGGACTCGATGAAAAGAAGCTGAGTCAAAGAAGGACAGCAAATCACTTGACTATTCCTAAAGGACATTCCAACCCCCAAATGTGTTTTCTCAATTACTCCAATTGGAGTCTTGCTTTTAGTCACAGAAAATATCTAGATGTCTAATGTTTCTAAGTGGATTCTCTCTCTTCTCACTTCCCTCCTAACTATGTGGATAACTGCACCCTAAGACATTTTGCTAGTTTCTCATTTTATAGTTTTTTTTTTTAACTGAATCAAAACTTCATTAAAAGCATGATACAACAGCAGTGTCCATGTTGCTCATTACACCGGATTAGATTTTAAAAGGGGAAGCCATAGGGAAATGTGAATAAGTCCAGTTATGCCTTCTTCTGATTCCATACAGTTTTTATAATAGATGGATCCACTAGAATTTTTTCACCAGTTTTCTTTGTTGCCAATATCCCGGATGTTCTGTCCTTCATATCTGAGGAACTCTTTCCTGGCTGGCACTGCTTTAACAGCTACTGGAGTAGCCAGCTTTGAATTGTATTTTGTTAAAATCTGGAGAATATCTTCTGGAATTGTAGTTACTTCTGGAGGTGTAGGTGTTCTGAGCAGATTCGCATAAGAAGAAATCGTAGGAGAAGAGGGATCTGCAAAATTCTCAAAGCACTGGTCTGAATTTAAAACTAAGTGGATTCTCTCTCTTCTCACTTCCCTCCTAACTATGTGGATAACTGCACCCTAAGACATTTTGCTAGTTTCTCATTTTATAGTTTTTTGTTTGTCACACTGAAAAATAAGACAATCTTCTATTTTTAATCTCTTCATCAAACTGCAGCAGACTATTTTAATTTTTCTCCATTTACTGCTCTTTTTTTAAGACTTATTTAGTTTGAAAGAGTTACACAGAGAGAGAGATGGAGAGACAGAGTGACACAGAGAGAGCGGGGTTTTGGGAGGGAGAGAGTGGAAAAGGGAGGGAGGGAGGGAGGAAGAGAGAGAGAGAGAGAGAGAGAGAGAGAGAGAGAGAGAGATGATCTTCAATCTGCTGGTTCACTCTCCAGATGGCCACAATGGTCAGCTTCAGGCAGGGGGAAGTCAGGAGCCAGAAGTTCTTTTGGGTCTCCCATGTGGGTGGCAGCATCCCAGGGACTTGCATCATCTTCCACTGCCTCCCCAGGCACATTAGCAGGGAGTTGGGTCAGAAGTGGAGCAGCTGAGACTGGAACCATAGATGCCCATATGTGACGTGGGTGCTGCAGGCAGCAGCTTAACATGCTGCACCACAGTGCAGATCTCCATTTACTCTTCTATCCATTCTTATACTCTGGACTGGAACATTGCTTAAGATTCCCTGGCACTCCATTCTTTAACTGCCACCACCACCTTTTCTCAAAATCTTATTTCACTGAAGAGGTTAAAATTTTCCCATTCTATTCATGTCTGTTTATGAAATCTCACCCCTCTCCTGTGTTAAAGTTCAAACATCATAGTAACAAGAGAAACAACATCTTCACCAGATGCTATACCCACAAATTGTTTACTCGATTTTTCTTTTTGTTGAGGGTAAGATTTCCCTGAGCCCTTGCTGAATTATTTTTAGTTGATGAATTTTATTTTTTAGAGAAGTTTTAGGCTTACAGAAAAGAGACTTGGAAAGGACAAAGAATTCCCATGTAACTTCTGTCCTAACACATGTCCTCCCATGTCAATAACTGGCACCAAAATGGTACATGTGGTAACAACTGATGAATCTCCACTCACACTACAGACCCAAAGTCTATTGCTGACATTAGGCTTCACTGAGTGTTATACATTCTATGAGTTTTGACAAATGTATATTGGACAAGTATCACGGTAATTAAATAACACTGTGTCACAACCTTGAAAATCCTCTGTACTATTCTTACTCAGTTTTCTCTCCTCTTGGATGCCTGACAACCAATGATTTTTTTCTTTCTTTAATTGTACTCATATTTTTGTCTTTTTCCACAGAAATCATAGAGCATGCAGCCTTTTTAGAATGGTTTATCTCAGTAATATACTATAAGTTTCTTTTATGTCATTTTCTTGGCTTGACAGTTAATTTATTTTTAGCATTAAACAGAGGTTATTACTTGGATCTATCCACTCACCCATTGAAGGACATCTTGGTTGCTTCCATGTTTTGGCAATTAAGTATATAAAATTGCTCTACACATCTGTTTGCGAGTTTCTGTAAGGATGTACACTTTCAGTCCATTTAGATAACTGCCAAAGGGTTGTGCTTCCTGTACCACATGGTAAGAGTATGCTTCAAACTGCCAAACCGCCTTCCAAAGTGAATGAAACATTGTGCACCCCCAATAACAATACAGTTCCTACTGAGTTACTCTTTTTTTCTCTAATTTTGTCTTATTATTTCTCTGCCTTTTGAATTTTTTTTTTTTTTTGACAGGCAGAGTGGACAGTGAGAGAGAGAGAGACAGAGAGAAAGGTCTCCATTTACCGTTGGTTCACCCTCCAATGGCTGCTGCGGCCGGCGCACCGCGCTGATCTGAAGCCAGGAGCCAGGTGCTTCTCCTGGTCTCCCATGCGGGTGCAGGGCCCAAGGACTTGGGCCATCATCCACTGCCTTCCCGGGCCACAGCAGAGAGCTAGCCTGCAAGAGGGGCAACCGGGACAGAATCTGGTGCCCCGACCGGGACTAGAACCCAGTGTGCTGGCACCGCAAGGCAGAGGATTAGCCTATTGAGTCGCAGCGCTGGCCCACCTTTTAAGTTTTAAGTGAATATTTTATAATTTCATTTTGTTCCCTTCATCAACAATGTTTGTTTTTCAAAAACATTTTAAGTAACTGAACTGGAGCTTGCAATATACATTTACAAGTAATCTGAGTCCACTTTCAAAATAATTCTGTATTATTTCATGGGTAATATAAGCACTTTAAATCACAAAGTCTAAAAAATTCCTTTCTCCTCTTCCTATATCCTTGCTTTCACTTTACTTACATGAAAGTATTTCAAAAGCTGTATGGGAAATGGAACTAAAAGATGAATTTATTTTGGTGTAAAAATTCTTGAAATTCATATGTAAATTTTCATAATATGCTTTGTATTAACTTTTTAAAGACCTTTTGTACATAAGCATATATAATTACATACATTGTTGCTTTTATTATTTGGAAAAACATGATATTTGTTAGATCAATTAAGGTTAAGAAAAACAAATTTTCTATTTTACCAATACTGAGTCCTTTTCTGATGTTTTTCCTTTGTCTATGTAGACTTGTATTTCTGACTTATGTCATTTCCTTCTCTCTGAACAACTTCTATGAACATTTTTAGCAAGGCAAGTCTCCTGGCAACTGACTTCCTCAATTTTTGTTTGCATGAGAAAGTCTTCATGTCTCCTTCACCTTTTAATTTAAATTTATATTTTCATTGACAAATAACTGTATATATTTATGTGGTATATTATAATGTTTTGATATATGTATGTATTACTGTGGAATTATTATATCAAGGTAATTAATATATCCATCACATGTTAATAATTTACAGCAAAGCTCTCATTTGTGAATGAAGGTGAAATAAAGACCTTTTACAGCAAACAGAAATTGAAAGAATTTGTCACTACTCATCCAGCCCTGCAAAAGATGCTTAAAGATGTGTTACACACAGAAACATAGAAACATGGTCATCAATATGAAAGAAGGTAAAGGAAGGAAACCTCACAGCAAAAGATCACAGGAAGTTCAAAGCATATAATAGAAAATATCTTTGGCAAATGGCAGGGCAAAGTTACTACTTACCAATAGTCACATTGAACATTAATGGCCTCGACTCTCCAGTTAAAAGACACAGATTGGCTGACTGGGTTAAGGAACAAAACCCATCTATTTGCTGCTTGCAAGAAACACATCTTTCCAACAAAGATGCATACAGACTGAAAGTGAAAGGCTGGAAAAAGATATACCATGCCAACAGAAATGAAAAAAGAGCGGGCGTAGCCATCTTAATATCAGAAAAAATAAACTTTAACACAAAAATTGTTAAGAGAGACAAAGAGGGGCACTATATAATGATTAAGGAATCAATTCAACAGGAAGATATAACGATTATCAATGTATATGCACCTAATTACAGGGCACCAGTTTATTTAAAAGATTTGTTAAGGGACTTAAATGGAGACTTAGACTGCAATACAATAGCACTGGGGGACTTCAATACTCCACTCTCAGAAATAGACAGATTAACTGGACAGAAGATCAACAAGGAAACAGTAGATTTAAATGACACTATAGCCCAAATGGATCTAACAGATATCTACAGAACATTTCATCCTACATCTAAAGACTTTACATTTTTCTCAGCAGCACATGGAACCTACTCTAGGAATGACCATATACTAGGCCATAAAGCAAGTCTCAGCAAATTCAAAAGAATTAGAATCATACCATGCAGCTTCTCAGATCATAGGGGAATGAAGTTGGAAATTAGCTACTCAGGAATCCCTAGAGCATATGCAAACACATAGAGATTGAACAACATGCTCCTGAATGAACCATGGGTCATAGAAGAAATCAAAAGAGAAATCAAAAACTTTCTGGAAGTAAATGAGGATAACAGCACAACATACCAAAACTTATGGGATACAGCAAAAGCAGGGTTAAGAGGAAAGTTTATAGCAACAGGTGCCTACATCAAGAAATTGGAAGGGCACCAAATAAATGAGCTTTCAATGCATCTCAAGGATCTATAAAAACTGCAGCAAACCAGACCCAAATCTAGTAGGAGAAGAGAAATAATTAAAATCAGAGAAGAAATAAACAGGATTGAATCCAAAAAAATTACAAAAAAATCAGCCAAACGAGGAGCTGTTTTTTTTTTTTTTAAAATAAACAAAATTGACACCCCATTGGCCCAACTAACTAAAAAAAGGAGAGAAAAGACCCAAATCAATAAAGTCAGAGATGGAAAAGGGAATGTAACGACAGACACCACAGAAATAAAAAGAATCATCAGAAATTACTACAAAGAGTTATATGTCAACAAACAGGGAAATCTATCAGAAATGGACAGATTCCTGGACACATACAACCTACCTAAATTGAACCAGGAAGACACAGAAAACCTAAACAGACCCATAACTGAGACAGAAATTGAAACAGTTATAAAAGCCATCCCAACAAAGAAAAGTCCAGGATCAGATGGATTCACTGCTGAATTCTACCAGACAGTGGAAGTTAGAAGTTAGACAGTTGGAAGTTAGAAACACTTAATCCAATTCTTCTCAAACTATTCAGAACAATTGAAAGAGAGGGAATCCTCCCAAATTCTTTCTATGAAGCCACCATCACCTTAATTCCTAAGCTGGAAAAAGATGCAGCATTGAAAATAATTACAGGCCAATATCCCTGATGAACATAGATGCAAAAAATCCTCAATAAAATTCTGGCCAATAGAATGCAACAACACATCAGAAAGATCATCCACCCAGACCAAGTGGGATTTATCCCTGGTATGCAGGGATGGTTCAATGTTCGCAAATCAATCAATGAGATACACCACATTAACAGACTGCAGAAGAAAAACCATATGATTCTCTCAATAGATGCAGAGAAAGCAATCGATAAAATACAACACCCTTTCACGATAAAAACTCTAAGCAAATTGGGTATAAAAGGAACATTCCTCAACACAATCAAGGCAATTTATGAAAAACCCACAGCAACATCCTATTGAATGGGGAAAAGTTGGAAGCATTTCCACTGAGATCTGGTACCAGACAGGGATGCCCACTCTCACCACTGCTATTCATCATAGTTCTGGAAGTTTTAGCCAGAGCCATCAGGCAAGAAAAAGAAATTAAAGGGATACAAATTGGGAAGGAAGAACTCAAACTATCCCTCTTTGCAGATGATATGATTCTTTATTCAGGGGACCCAAAGAACTCTGCTAAGAGACTATTGGAACTCATAGAAGAGTTTGGCAAAGTAGCAGGATATAAAATCGATGCACTAAAATCAACAGCCTTTGTATACACAGGCAATGTCACGGCTCAGAAAGAACTTCTAAGATCAATCCCATTCACATTAGCTGCAAAAACAATCAGATACCTTGGAATAAACTTAACCAAGGACGTTAAAGATCTCTACGAAGAGAATTACAAAATCTTTAAGAAAGAAATAGTAGAAGATACCAAAAAATGGAAAAATTTTCCATGCTCATGGATTGGAAGAATCAACATTTTCAAAATGTCCATTCTCCCAAAAGCAATTTATAGATTCAATGTGATACCAATCAAAATACCAAAGACCTTCTTCTCAGATCTGGAAAAAATGATGCTGGAATTCATATGGAGACACAGGAGACCTCGAATAGCTAAAGCAATCTTGTACAACAAAAACAAAGCCGGAGGCATCACAATACCTGATTTCAGGACATACTACAGGGCAGTTGTTATCAAAACAGCATGGTACTGATACAGAAACAGATGGATAGACCAATGGAACAGAATAGAAACACCAGAAATCAATCAAACATCTATAGCCAACTTATATTTGATCAAGATCGAAAACCAATCCCTGGAGTAAGGACAGTCTATTCAATAAATGGTGCTGGGAAAATTGGATTTCCACGTGCAGAAGCATGAAACAAGACCCCTACCTTTCACCTTATACAAAAATCCACTCAACATGGATTAAAGACTTAAATCTATGACCTGACACCATCAAATTATTAGAGAACACTGGAGAAACCCTGTAAGATATAGGTACCGGCAAAGACTTCTTGGAAAAGACCCCGGAAGCACAGGCAGTTAAAGTCAAAATTAACATTTGGGATTGCATCAAATTGAGAAATTTCTATACTGCAAAAGAAACAGTCAAGATTTATTTTTAATTTTTATTTTCTGAAGTTTGAATACAATATGCATATGAGCATATCATAATTTATTAGCATTTATCCTGCTTGGCATTCCCTCAGCTTCTTGGAACTTTAGTGTAGTGTCTGACAGTAATTTGGTGAAAATTCTCACCCAAAACATTGCTTCAAATACAGCTTCAGCTCTCTTCTCTCTTTCTTCTCCTATAAGGTTTTCCAAGTATGCTGTAGTTGTCTCATCAATCTTACATGTTCCACTATATTTTTCTCAGTTTTGTTTCTCTTTGCTCTTCAGTTTTAGAGGTTTCAATAACTGTATCCTCAAGCACATAGTTTCTTCAGCCGTGCGCATTCCACTAACAAAGCATTCCTCATTTCTGTGCCTTTTATCTATACCATTTCTTTTCTTGCTTAAGTTTCCATTTCTCTTTACTTACATTATCACTCTTTTTGCATGTTGTCTGCTTTCTTGCAGTGAAGCTCTTAGCATATTAATCATAGCCTTTTTAAATTCCTGGTGTGATATTTTTAACATCATTGCTACATCTGACTCTGGCTTTGGTGCTTGTTCGATCTCTTCAATATGTTTTCACCTTTTAGAAGTCTTATAATTTTTTTTTTCTGAAAGCCAGACATGATTCAGTGGGTAAAAATAATTGCAGTAAAGTGGCTTTTAGCAGTGCAGTGGAGGTGTGGGCAAGGGCATGAGTTCTGTGTGCTTAAGATTAGGTCTCAGGCTTTAGATGAGCCAGAACCCCTACGGTGAACTTCACCTGTGCTCCTCGGGTTTTCTTTCTTCAGGTTGGACAAGATGGCTGGAGGGAGCTGGCATTGTGGATTTTGTTTTCCTCACACAGGTTAACCTGTGAAATAACCTCAGCAGGTTAGGTTCTGGTGAAATAGTTTCTCCTGAGGGGTGGCCTCATTAAGAAAAACAGAATGCTCTGGTACAGCTGCAAACAATTTCTTTTTCCCTCCATCTATAGAAAGTGCAATGAGGTTTTCTTACCCCATATTTACTGTTAAGGCCCAGTAGAGGCCCTGTAAATAAGACTCACAGAGTGTGGGTTCCTTCAGGCCTATTTCTCTCTCAGCCTATGCACACTGAAGCCCTAGCAATTTGTCAATCACACTCCCTTGTTTTTCTACCCAGGTTCTGGACCCCTTGGAGGTTTCTGCTTGTGGGCTTCTGTTCTGGTTAGTTATTGTTCTCTGTATCTGCTTGTTTATCCCTCAAGCTTTGGGGCAAAAATATGACCTCACTTCTCTAATTAATTTAAGAGCTTCTGATGTTTCAGTTTGTCCAGCTTCTTACGTGTAGTTGAGATACAATGAAGACTACTAAGCTTACACACTGGACCAGGAAATAAAAACTTTTAAATTTGTAGAAAATAAGCAAATTCCTTTGGTGTTAATAAACTTAATGTCTTCAGTGTGTTCATTCTGATGACCTCAAGAAGCTCATCTGCATCATTATAGTCCACTGTTATAAGTTTACAAATTGCAGGTTTTTTAGAGAAGAACTACATTCCTGTAGTATAGCAAATACATCAAGAAAATGAGTACTTAAAATGTTTCTCAGAATACCAATAATGGCACAAAATCTGTGCCTTTTTGACCTTCTTTGCAATTATTTAGTCCATTAGCATTAGGGTGACTTGGTAAAGTAACACACACCTTTTAGGTCACTCAGTGTGTTACTTCAGGTTTTGAAATTAAGAAAGCAGGATACCAAGAAAATTCCTTAGAATTGTTGTGTTCCTTCATATTATATAGTAAATCAAGTAGAATGCACTAGATAACAAAAGCTTTAAACTCCACTAAACGTATCGATGCATACAAACAAACCACTTTACTACAGTAACTATTCTTGATCGAAAGGTTATAAAATCTGTTTATTTTCAAGACTTAAAAGGATTTTTTTATTGGATAGATAATAGAATTGTTCTATTTCCCCTTGTGTTTGAAGTTGTAAAAGGGCTGGACAAGAGTAAACTGAATGAGTAGTGAATTCCTATCATTTACTAAGCAATCTTTATACTGCAGTGGCACTGTAACAGAGCTGCCATCTACTAAAAAGTGACAGCATACATTTCATGATCATAATGGAGAAAATAAGGGGAAAACAATTTATGCTCTCTCCTGAAAACAGATGGGCATTTAAGTGCCATACACACACTATGTACTTTCCTGCCACAGAAAAATTTCCCAGATTTCTGAGGGTATGAAATATGGAATTTAGGTCCATCTCACATTGACTGTATAACATTAGCAAATAAGTGAAATTGAATTGTATCAAATTCACTAGATGCCTTCAAGAACTTTCACATAGACTCACTTGAGTCTAGAATCATGATGTTACATCATAAATATAATGTATCATTTAATATATAGCAGATTAACCTTTACCCTAACCCAGATCCACCTAGATATATGAAGTAATGGTAAAGGTATTTTATGATCACCCAGCAGTGCTAATCACGGGGAAATTCACAAATAGGGAGAAGAGAAATATACCCTTTTGCTATGTGTCTCTTTTATACGTTAGCTCTCTATTTACTGTTCTCCAATTTACATGGTGATTCACAGAAATCTATCCCATCCTCAATTCTCCCCTGGTGGTTCTTACAATGGCATGTTCTTTAGAAGAGTAGCAATAATTCCTTCCCGCAGGTCTATTGGAGGAAACTCAATGTACTAAAGATGGATGACACGTTGGTCATACTTGTAGTTTGGAAGATAAGTGCTCTGAAGGAAAGAAATATGTGATGGTTGCATAGAAGAAACACCCATAAGCTGAGGTGTCTAAAAGCTTTCTCTGAGAAACTGACTCCAGAGCAGTGAGCTAAAGATACTAAGTGTATGTGTGAGTGGTGGTGGGCAAAGCTGATGCTGGTACTCAGGACATAGGGGAAAGGACACAAAGGTGGGAAGACATAGGGAAACAAAAGGAATTGGAAGGCTGGTATTACAGGTGGATACAGAAGAAGTTAAGTGGATCAAAACAAAAGAGGCAATTCAGGCCCAAAGCATAGAGATGCTCCAAGCCATGGTAAAGATTTGTTTTTCTTTTTAATAGGGACAATGGGAAGCTATTAAGGTTTTTTTTCTTAATAATTGATTTATATGAAAGATAGAGTTACAGAAAGGGGCAGGGGGAGAGACAGAGAGATAAAGAGAAACAGATTTTCCATGTACTGGGTTCATTCCCCACATGGCCTCATAACACTGGCCCAGCTAGCCAAAGCCATTATCCACAAGCTTCATCTGGATCTCCAATGTGGGGGTCAAGGGTCCAATCTCTTGGATCATCCTCTGCTACTTTCCCAGGCACACTACCAGAGAGCTGGATTAGAAGTGGGGCAGCAGGGACACAAACCAGCACCCATATGGAATGCTGGCATTGCAGGCAGTGGCTTAGGGATGACAACTATGGTGATTTTAATCAGAAGTGGACAAAGGCTGATGGAAAATCTAACTCTCTACATGCTCAATTCTTAATCAGGAGCAGTGGACCATGACTAAAAAAAAAATCACAAATGTTCTGAGTGGTTTTATTTAATATTTAGAGCCAAATACCTTAGTAGGACTTCTTCTGGTCTCCCAGGTGGGTGCAAGGGCCCAAGCACTTGAGTCATATTCCACTGCTTTCTCAGACCATAAGTAGAGAGCTGGATAGGAAGAGGACTCGAACCATCATGCATGTGGGATGCCAGTGCCACAGGAGGAGGCTAAGCCTACTATACCACAGTGCCGGCCTCTAACTTATTCATTATTATGTAGTAATATGTCCTTAACTTATATCCACCTTGTCCTTACAGCATTCTTTTAGCTACTGCTCTATTTCTTTATTTCAATTTATATACAACTCCTTAGCTTACACTGCTGTTGTGGCACATTTTAAATAAAAATAAACAGAAAATTCCACAGTGGCTGATTAGAAGGATCCAAAATGGCTACAGAGTCACCACACAAGGGTCAGGGGGATCCCCATGCAGGGGAAAGGGTAACTGAGATCCTCCACAGCGCTCTCATGCACAAGAGACTAGCACGGAGTCAGGGCAACAACCTGGAGATCTCAGAGTTGTCACTTTTATTCAGAGAAGACACTCACAATATATCCCCCACAGCCACAGAGCACAGGCTCAGACAGTGTGGCACCACGTTGAGAAAGGAGTCATTACCAGGGGAATAGAAGACCCTAGAATGATCCCATCCCTGAGCCACCTTCAGAAAAGTCTCCAATCCACAAAACCCAGCCATTCAAAGTGACAGGAAGAACTGACTTATCAGATGCAGAAATAACAATGCAGTGACACAAAAAGCATGAAAAAAAAAAAAAAACAGACTCTAATATACTGTTAGTGGGAATGTAAACTAGTACAGCCATTATGGATAGCAGTATGACGATTCCTCAGAAATCTGTAAATTGATCTACAATATGACTCAGCCATTTCACTTCTGGGAAATTACCCACAGGTAATGAAATCAGCATATGAAAAGTTATCTGTACCCTATGTATATACCAGCACAATTCACAATAGCTAAGTTATGAAATCAACCCAGATGTCCACTAACTGATGAGTGGATAAAGAAAATGTCACACACACACACACACACACAAACACACCATGGAATACTACTCAGCTGTAAAAAAAAAAAGAATGAAATCCTGTCTTTCACAAGAAAATGAAAGCAACAGGAGATCATCATGTTGAAGTGAAGTAAGCCAGTCCCCAAAAGACAAAAAACATATATTTTCCCTGATTTCCATGTCATTAATATACAGGGTACAAAAACATAATGTATATGAGTGAAATTGACATTTTGAGATTTGATTATTGTACTTTAAAATTGTTTATTTATATAAGGTGGACAAATTTCATGTATTTCATATAGATAGATAGATAGATTTAAGAGCATAATGATACTTTCCACTAAGTCTGTGTCCCACCCACTCTCTCACCCTTCTTCCTTCTTAATCTTATTTTTTCTCTTAATTTTTTAGAATGACAGACTTTCAGTTTATTTTATAATCACAAGCATAACCCTCGACCAAATATGGAATTCAAGAAGTAGTAACTAGAAAAAACACCCCTTGTCTAAACTCCAAGGAACAGTGGTTTTTCTATTTGTTGAATTCTATGTTTAGTGGAGGGTTAAGTTTGTGAGTATAAAATAAACTGAAAATATGTCATTGCGAAAATTAAAAGAAAAATAAGAAAAGGAGGAGGAAGGGTGGCAGCAAGGGAGGAAGGCTGGATAGGTTGGGAATTATCACTATGTTCCTCAAAATATTAAGAAATTCATGAACTTTTCCCTTTATATAAATATAACAACAGGGACAAAATATGCCTCCAAAGGAAAACAGTAGTGCTGTAGAGTAAGACTACAAAGAAAAGAAGATTGATGAAATGTACAGTAATTCAAAAGAATGATTATAAGAATTCTCAAAGGAATACAAGAGAATACAGACAGATGATTAAACAAAATTAGGAAACTGATGTATGATATGAATGAGAAACTCAGCAAAAAGCCTGAGTTCTTGAAGTAAGATTCAAATAGAACTTTTAAGGATGAAATCAATAAGTCAAGTAAAAAACATAACTGAAACAATACCACTGGGGTCCCAGTGGCAGTATAGCAACAGGATTATCCAAGTCATGAGAGGTAAAATAGATAGTCAAAAAGGAGAGAGCATACACGCCGGAGATAGAGCCATGGGAAATTCATGACTGGAAGCCCAGGATTCCAACAGAGACTGGGCAGGTCTCCGAAGAAGAAGCAAATAAGAAAGGGAAGCAGCAGTGGCGCAGCACAGGCATAGAATGGGATGGCTAGCGCCAGCTTCCAGTGGATCAGATGGGAAATTGTAGGTCCACAGAGCTGCAGATAGCAGCAGGAGGGGAAGCTTGGCAAACTGCATTTGAAGTTCCACGTGGGAAAAAAATAGGTATAGAGGAACAAACAGAGAGGTTGGGGACTACGCTGACCATCTACGTCCCCTCCTACACTCCAACTGGTCCAGCAGCTGGTTGGGAGAAGCCATCTTGTTTGTTTACATTTTTTAACGTAAGCAGAGGACTGACTGCTGACTTTGCCTCCCGTGCACATGTCCATCAATTGTGGACCACCTCACAACACCCCCCTCCAGCAACAAGGACCACAACATTTCAGAGTAATTTATTCCCCACCATGCAAGCTACACAAAAAGAAGTCCTGAATGTTGAAAATTTGAGTTTTTTCCATCCTCCAGTGAGAAGTGAGACTGGTAGCAGTATGTGGGGCACAGTGCAGCATAGCTCGTATCTACCCCCACCACGATTGAGAAGTGAGGTGGGCTCCAGGAGGCAGGGCTGCATGCATTCCACTTGCAATGCACACATAGAAACTTATATTAGAGGGAAACATCACCACAAGCACAAAGACACAAATTAGAGAGAAAAACAATCAAAGAAACAAAAAATACACAAATGCAGAAAAACAAAGGAAAAACCCTAAATAAGAATAAGGAAGACACCATGAGACCCCCAAAGGAACACTACAATAATTCAATAATAGAAGGTGAAGATGAAGAGATAGAGGGTATGTTAGAAACAAAATTCAGTAAATTAATCGTCAGATAACTTGAAAACAATCAGAGAGAAATTCATGACCTAATTGAAAAGTGCTCCCAGGATATTGAAATATTAAAAAGAAGTCAGAATGAAACACTAGAAATGAATAATTTGATAAACCAAGTAAAAATGCAAGTAAAGTCTTAACAACAGAACAAGAGAGACAGAAGAAAGAATATCAGTACTAGAAGACAAATTTTTGGAAATATTACAGACAAAATAAAAGCAGAAGAAATTATAAAACTAAAAACACAGTTGGAGGCCGGTGCCGCGGCTCACTAGGCTAATCCTAGGCTAATCCTCTGCCTGCAGCGCCAGCACCCCGGGTTCTAGTCTTAGTCAGGGCACAAGATTCTGTCCCGGTTGCTCCTCTTCCAGTCCAGCTCTCTGCTTTGGCCCGGGAGGGCAGTGGAGGATGGCCCAAGTGCTTGGGCCCGGCACCCGCATGGGAGACCAGGAGAAAGTACCTGGCTCCCGGCTTCGGATTGGTGCAGCGCGCCGGCCGTAGCATCTTTGGGGGCGTGAATCAATGGAAAGGAAGACCTTTCTCTCTGTCTCTCTCTCTCTCACTGTCTAACTGTGTGTCAAAAACAAACAAACAAAAAAACCACAGTTGGAGATCTACAAGATTTTATCAAATGACCCAACACACAGATCTAGGAATTCTTGAAGGTGTGCAAAGAGAGAAAGGCTTAGAAGGACTCTTAATGAAATAATAACAGAATACTTCCCCAATCTGGAGAAAGAAAGAGACTTCTAAGTAGAGAAAGAAAAAAATAGAAGACACACACACACACACAAACAGAAAAAAATTCCATGGAATAATCAATATCATCAAAATGTCCAATAATAATCAATATCATCAAAATGTCCAATAACATCAAAATGTCCATTCTTATGACAGCAATTTACGGGTTAAATGCAACACCAATCAAAATACCAAAGACATTCTTCTCAGATCTAGAAAAAATAATGCTGATATTCATATAGAGGCACAGGAGACCTCGAATAGCTAAAGAAAGCAAACTTAAACCACAAAAACAAAGCCAAAGGTATCACAATACCAGATTTTAAGACATACTACAGGGCAGTTATAATCAAAACACCCTGGTACTGGTTCAAAAAGAGACAGATAAACCAATGGAATAGACTAGGAATGTCAGAAATCAATCCAAGCATCTACAATCAACCTATATTCAAGCATGAAATGAAAACCAATCCCTGCAGCAAGGACAGTCTCATCAACAAATGTGCTGGGAAAACTGGATTTCCACATGAAGAAGTAGGAAGCAGGACTCCTACCTTGCACCTTACACAAAAATCCTTTCAAAGTGATAGTGACCTGATACCATCAAATTATTAGAGAACACTGGGGAAACCCTGTAAGACACAGGCAAAGAGTTTCTGGAAAACACCCCAGGGGCACAGAGAATAAAAGCTAAAATTAACAAATGGGATTACATCAAATTCAGAAGCTTCTGTACTGCAAAAGAAACAGTCTGGAAAGTGAAAAGGCAACCGACAGATTGGAAGAAATTATTTGCAAACTATGCAACTGATGAAAGATTAATAAGCAGAATATATTGAGATCAAGAAACTCCATAACAACAAAACAAACAACCCAGTTAAGAAATGGGCAAAGGACGCTAACAGACATTTTTCAAAAGATAAAAACAAATGGCCAACAGCCAGGTGAAAAAATGCTCAGGTTCACTAGCTGTCAGGGAAATACAAATCAAAACCACAACGAGGTTTCATCCCATCCCAGTTAGAATGGCTTTCATATAGAAATCAACAAACAATAATTGCTTGTGAGGATGTGGGGAAAAAGGTACCCTAAACCACTATTGGTAGGAATATACACTGGTAAACCACCACGTTAGACAGTTTAGAGATACCTCAGAAATATGAATATAATCCTATCATATGACCCAGTCATCTCACTCCTGGGAATTTACCCAAGGGAAATGAAATCAGAAAATAAAAGAGTTATCTGAACCTCCATGTTTATTGTAGCTCAATTCATAATAGCTAGGACATGGAATCAACCTAAATGCCTGTCAAATGAAGCCTGGATAAAGAAATTATGGGATATGTATGCTATGGAATACTACACCGTGGTAAAAGAAAATGAAATACAGTCTTTTGCAGTACAATGGATAATTCTGGAAAACATCATACTTAGTGAAATAAGCCAGGGCCAAAGGGGCAAATACCATTTGTTCTCCCTGATCTCTGATAGCTAACAGAGCATCTAAAAGGAAATTTGTGAAGTGAAATTGACACTTTGAGAAGCAATGACTTCAACAGCCCTTGTCTTGAGTGTTAAGGAATAGTATTTTTTTTTGTTTGTTTTTTGTTTTCTCTTCTTTCTTAATACCATTGGTTGAACTCTTTCCTTGATATAAAATTAATTATATGTGTATAAAGTCATGTGAAAATAGATCCTAGTAAGAAATAAGAGTGGGAATAAGAGAGGAAGAATCTGTATAGTTCTACATACATTACTAGGGACATACTTCTAAGGGTATAGCTAAAAACTTGCCATGGGACTCTAAATCCCATTAAGTTGGGTGGTAATAATTCTATCTTAAGTGTTAAAATGATCATATTGAGTGTTAAATTGATCATATAGATAGTATTATGTGTTAAAGGAATCATATAAATAATACCAAGAGTCTGGTAATAACAATATATAAAATTAATTCTAATATATAGAATTAAAAAGGAGAGAATGTTCCAACAAAGTAGACTCATTGAATGACAATTGCTATAAATAGCACTCTGACCTCAGAATTAGCCCTTAAGCCATTCTGGTTTGGCTGAAAAAAGGATGAAAGCATTTCAGGATCACTAGCAATCAGAGAAATGCAAATCAAAACCACAATGAGGTTTCACCTCACCCCAGTTAGAATGGCTCACATACAGAAATCTACCAACAACAGATGCCAGCAAGGATGTGGGGAAAAAGGGACACTAACCCACTCTTGGTGGGAATGCAAACTGGTAAAGCCACTATCGAAGTCAGACTGGCGATTCCTCAGAAACCTGAATATAACCCTACCATACAACCCAGCCATCCCACTCCTTGGAATTTACCCAAAGGAAATCAAATTGGCAAATAAAAAAGCTGTCTGCACCTTAATGTTTATTGCAGCTCAATTCACAATAGCTAAGACCTGGAATCAACCCAAATGCCCATCAACAGTAGACTGGATAAAGAAATTATGGGATATCTACTCTATAGAATACTATACAGCAGTAAAAACAATGAAATCCGGTCCTTTGCAACAAAATGGAGGAATCTGAAAAACATCATGCTGAGTGAAATAAGCCAGTCCCAAAGAGACAAATATCATATGTTCTCCCTGATCAGTGACAACTAACCGAGCACCTAAAAGGTCTGCTAATACTAACTGATAGAATTAAAAAGGGAGAGAACGATCCAACATGGGAAGCAGGAGACACAGCAGACTCATAGAAGGGCAGATGTCCTAAACAGCACTCTGGCCTCAGAATCAGCCCCTAAGGCATTCGAATCTGGCTGAAGAGCCCATGAGAGTATTTTAGGCATGGAAAGCCAAGACACTCTGGGAAAAAAAAAAAAAAAAACCCAAACCTAAATGAAAGATCTCTGCGAGTGAGATCCCAGTGGAAAGAACGGGGCATCAAAGAAGGAGGTACCTTTCTCTGAAGGGAGGAGAGAACTTCCACTTTGAATATGGCCTTGTCTGAACAAGATCGGAATTGGCGAACTCTAAAGGCTCCTATAGCCTTGGAAACTCATGACAAGAGCCTAGGGAGATTACTGATGCCATAATCAAGAGTGTCAATTTGTTAAGTCAACAACAGGAGTCACTGTGCACTTACTCCTCATGTAGGATCTCTGGCCTTAACGTATTGTACTATGTGAATTAATGGAATAACTAGTACTCAAACAGTACTTTATACTTTGTGTTTCTGTGTGGATGCAAACTGTCAAAATCTTTACTTAGTATACACTAAATTGATCTTCTGTATATAAAGAGAATTGAAAATGAATCTTGATGTGAATGGAATGGGAGAGGGAACGGGAGATGGGAGGGTTGTGGGTAGGAGGAAAGTTATGGGGGGAAAAAGCTGCTATAATCCAAAAGTTGTAGTTTGAAAATTTATATTTATTAAATAAAAGTTAAAAAAAAGAAACAATGGCAGGACTGAGCTAATACTTATGATTGATACCTTTGAATGTAAATAGACTAACTCCCCCATTAAAAGATATATACTGGCTGAATGGTTAACAAAACATGAGCCAGCAAGATGCTGTCTACGTGAAACATACTTCACACATAAAGACATACAAAATGAAAGTGACAGATGGAAAAAATATTCCATGGAAAAGGAAAACAAAACTAGGAGAAGTAGCTGTGCTTAGAAAAAAATCATTATGACAAGAAGTGTAAAAAGAAGATTGCTACATAAAGATCAAAGAGTTATCTCAACAAGAGGATATGGTAATTGTAAATTAATATGCCTGAAGGTTTTGGTAAAGATTGAATTAACCTTCCCTACCTCCCACTCTATATAAATATTAACTCAAAATTGATCAAAAATCTAAAGTTAAGATTTGAAACTATGAATGAATTAGAAGAAAACACTGGATAAGCACTTCAAGATATTGGCATAGACAATGATTTTTCTGGGTTATACCTGCAAAGAAAAGTTAACAAAAGCAAAAATAGGAAAATAGAATTATATCAAAATAAGAAGCAACTCCAAAGGGAAATAAAAAAATCTACAGAGTGAAGAGACAGGTAACAAATATTAAAGAATATATTTATAAATTATTCATCTGGAAAAAGGTTAATACCCAGACTATATTAAAAAAATAAAAAAGGAAACAAATACAATGGCCAAAAAAACTAATCAAGTTAAGAAATGAGAAACATCTCACTAGAATTTTCTCAAAAGAAGAAATACAAATAACAGACAAATGCATGAAAAAATGTTCATATAACTCACTATCATGGAAGTGCAAACTAAAAACACAAAGAAGCATCATCTTACCCCAGTTAGTGTGACCATTATTAAAAAGACAAAAAAAATATTGGTAAAGCTGTGGAGAAAAACGATACCATTACACATTGTTGGTGGGAATGCAAATTAACACAGCCACTGTGGAGAACAGCGTGGAAGTGCTTCCAACAACTCAAAGTAGATCTAGCATATGACTTGGCTATGCCTTTTCTAAGTATACATCCCAAGGAAATGAAATCAGCATAGGAAAGAGATGCCTACACTATCATGTTCATTGTAGAACTATTCACACTGGCCAAGTTACAGAGTCAATATATAATTGATAAGAATCAATATAATATTTATCAGTAAATAAATGTGTTCTATTTTTAAATGATTTTATTATTCATTGAAATTTCTAGGATTGCAATCACTCTGTATGTTGAGGAATATTTTAATATATTATGCCCAGAACTTAACCAAAAGATTGTCATCATTTTGGAAAATCACATTATGAGCTCTGTGAACTGAATTTTGTCCCCATGAAATATATATGTGGAATCTCTAAGCTCCAATATGACTTCAGTTGAAGACAGTGATTTCACAAAAGTAATTAATGTTAAATGAGATTAGAAACATAGGACTCTGGGGGTTGGCACTGTGACACAGTATGTTTAAAGCCCTTTCCTGCAGTGCCACCATCCCAAATGGGAACCAGTTCGAATTCCTGCTGCTCCGCTTCTGATCAGCTCTCTGCTAATATGCCTGGGCCCCTACATGCATGTAGGAGAACCAGAAGACACTCCTGGTTCCTGACGTCAGATCAGCTCAGCTTTGGCTGTTGCACCCATTTGAGGAGTGAACCAGTGGATGGAAGACCTCTGTTTATCTCTATCTCTACCTCTGTAACTCTTTCAAATAAATAAAATACATCCTTAAAAAAAGAAAAGATAGGAAGGACTCTGATCTAGTAAAATTAGTTTTCTTTGAAGAAACCAAAAGCCATTCATGTTACACTTGAATCTAATGTAAAAGAGATGACAAAATTGTTCTAAACTATGTTGCTGTCATAAAATGTAATTCATAATCTGCTTCACATGGAGTTTTCCAAAATAAAAAATAACAACACAAATTCTGTTTTAATATTTTCATGCAAAATCAGCTGGATAAAATCTGAAACAAGTTTGCCTTAGACAACGGTATTAGAAAGATAATTTTCACCTCTTTTTAGGTTCAATCCTTAATTAAAATGGTAGCTATGTTTACTTGTGCTGTAAATAATTTATGTATTATATCATTAATGCAAACCCACAATGTTATATGACACTGTCTTCTCACTTCCAATCCCCAAAGTTAACCATATTTTCTAATTGCAGCAAGTTTTCCAGTAGACATATAGAAATTCATATCCAAGATTTAAGGAGAACCTGTCATGTCATGCATGAATCCTTATTGCATATTTTGTCCATTCATTAGCTATTGAATAGATTGATGGTAACAATTTTAGATTAATTATATGTGGATTAAGATTAATTGCATGTAATACTTTTGCAGTGAAATTCAAACTTGTCAGTAGTAAACTACTATTTAGATTACAAAAATAACCAAAAGAAAAAGATAACCTCAGACATTACTCATTAGCAATCATACCTAAGGAAGAAATCACTAAGACATTTTTGGATTGTTAAAATGGTAATCACACAGGCAATCTGTGGCCATATGTTTGAAGCTAGAACTGGTGACTAATTCAAGATAAATCAACAAAATATTTACTCGAGTAAAATAGAAATCTACTTAGTAATCCACTCCATTCCTTCTACTACCAACAATTCAAGGTAAATCCTGAACTGAGTTTAAGAGATTTGAGATGTCTTCTAAAGTTAATGGATCTCCTACACATTTAGAGCATATAATTAGAGATCTGGTGAAAATAACTAGTTAACCAACAACTACGAAACTCCAATGTCTCCTTATCCTTTGCAATGTGTGTGTGTTTTTTGTGTGTGTGTGTGTTTCTAGGTAGGTGTAGTTGATTAATTTTAGAAACATTATTTATGGAGCGGTCTGAAGCCAATCCCTCTGTGTATTATCCAGGACGAACATATTTCAGTGAAGAAAAGGTCACTGTTAAATACCTCTAAGTCAGTTTAGAAAAATAAATCTCTGATGTTCAAACTCAGAAGCACCTATTATTAAACCCACTGCCCTTAACTGATTGTTCATCAATTCTTTCAAAATAAAAAATACTGACCCTTGATCTCTGAAGTAATGTTCCTATGTTTTTTTAAGTAATTGTAATCTCATTGTTGGCAACTACACCTCTTTTTAAACAAAAATGTCAGATAGCAGAATCATTTAGGGATTCTCTGCATGAATGCTTGGCATTTTCTCCCCAAGCCAACTTATATTTCAAGTCAACAACAATGAAGTTCTATTAATTGAAAAGCATCTTACTAGAACCAAACTCTCTAAATAGAAAGATCTTGTTTCTCTCTCAATGTCATAGTAGATTAAAAAAGGAGGTTAAAATTAACATTATTAAGTGTTCCTAATAAATATAATTAAAATTAATGATGACACAATAATTTATTTTAATGAGCTACCGGTAATAAAAAATAGCTGATTAGAAGTTCAATAATAATATTTAGTAATAAGCAATCAAGAAGTTTCTGCTTACCCTCATAAATTAAATTCTGTCTTCATTGTGCTTATTTTACTTCAGATAAGGAATCCAATCAATTAACATTTATTACTGAGCTTCATTCCTACTATATTGGAATTCTTACTACAAAGGTCCTTCCTTCACACTTTATTTCTCAGTCACTGTAACACAACTGTCATTATTTAAACTCATTCTGGGCATACTGTGAGGTATGCCATACTACACCATTGGTTTTCTATCAGTGGACAGCCATGATCTTTTTTGAATGTAACCATATGAAAATTAGTTATTTAAGCCTGTTTTTTATGATTCTAAATAGGTCATTATTGCTCCAAGCCTATTAAATCCAATGTTGTATATTTTCTCAAGTCTCCAATTCCAAGCTGACTTCCCTTTAAAGACAAAGAATTTTATAGATAGTATATTTTTAAGCTATGTGATATAAGCACCTTGTTTAAACTAATATTCTTCTCACTCTGTAACTATGTCTTTATTACCCAACATCTTATTCTTACTTGTTTTTACAGGAATTAGTTCTCTTTTCCGATGTCTACTTCTTGTGGTCACGAATTTATTTCCTTCATTTTCCATATCCACACTCTAATATCTCTTTTCCCTCTTCCTTTAAGTACCTACCAGTATCCCTTTAATTCAAATCCATTCAACCAGCAACTTGCTAATACCATTTTCATCATGATTCTCCAAATTCTTCGAAAGATCTCTGAAATCTCTAGATAACTCTCATACCTTGTTGAGGTATCTACGATCTTCAACAAGCTGAACTCAAATGGTTTTTCCACACTATTTGCCAACACCAAATCTTTGCTTTTGTTTGGATGAATTTCCTTTTACTTAATTGATTAAAGGCTGATTGACTTATTATTTCCAAATGGTTTAATCATTACCCTTTGTTGATTTTGACAATGCTATGAGTTTCATCTTAATTATGTACATGTCTCTTCATTAGCCTAATTTCCAATTTTCAGCTTAAATTCTATCTTCTCTGTGAAGCTTCTCCTATAGCCCTAAATTACATTAAACTTACATTTTTTTCTGATTCCCAGATTTTTATAAGCCAATTTCTTGTTTAACACTTAGTTATAAGACATATTAATTTATATTGTCATTAGATTTAAACTTGGATCCTCTCTTTCAAACAACCTAAACAACAAACCAATAAGGTAACATTTGCTAGGCACACATTTGTCATTCATTCAGATTGGTCACAGGAATTAAGAATGAACAATGCTTCTTTTATTTACTCACAACTCTTGATCCAATACATTTTTCAGATAACAAAAGTATTAATTGAATAGATGAGTAAAATATCACCAACAGATTTGCTATTAAAAGTGGCCACTATTCCAAGGAACATAATTACTGATATCCACAGTTTTCTGACTCCAAAAATACATCTTTATAAGAAGAAATTACAGATGTCAACATAGTACAGATAAAGAAAAAGAACAACAGCTTGAAACATGGACACAATTCCATACAAGCTGGTAGTTTTATTATTTAAACAGATTCAAATTATATTTATATTTTATTATTTGCAAAACATGTATCAAAATTCTACATTCTACATACCTGTCCAGTCTCCTACTATTTTAAAATGGACTCCAAATGTTGCTTTTTTTTCTGTAGGACACTAAAAAAGAAAATAAATACTACAGTCAATTCTGATTCATATTATGCATTACCAGACTATGACTCAATTACAACTTTTATTCTCATAGCAGGTCTCCCAAATCAACAGATAATTGAAAGGAACAGATTAAAATCTATACAGATTTTCATTAGTGGAAGAAAAAAGCAATGTCCACCAGTCTATAAGACAGTCTACATTTCTGTAAAAACCCATTAAAATTCATATAAAAATACATAAAATACACAATATTGCTGAAACTTGTCTTAGTTATAATATAGGAAAGGAAGCAGATATCAATCATAAAGGTAGAAATGAAGCTAATGTTTTTCACATCATTTATCCTACCAAATTCCATGATGAAAATTAATCAATGTGTCATGAATTTTCTATGTCCAGCAAGTAGGGTTATCCTGAAGCAGTTCAAGTAGCTACTCTCCCTTAATTCTCAGAAGAAATTTAGAGTGAAATGATGAGGATCTCTAGAGAGTGGAATGAGTTGTATAGCTAAAGGTAAAGACAAGTGCCAGTTCTGGCACTGTGGCACGGCAGGTAAAGCCACTGCCTGAGGTACCAGCATCCCATATGGATGCCAGTTCGAGTCCCAGCTGCTCCACTTCTGATCCAGCTCTCTGCTATGGCCTAGGAAAGCAGTGAAGATAGCCCAAATGCTCGGGCCCTTGCACCCATGAGGGAGACCTGAAAGAGGCTTGGCTCTCTCTTCCTCTCTCTGCCTCTCCCTCTGCCTCTCTGTAACTCAGACTTTCAAATAAATAAATCTTTTAAAAAATTGAAAATCTAGTAAAGTACACCATTTAGAAAAAAAAAAGACTATTCCTGTGCTTATGTATTCAGGATTTATGAAATCCAGAAAACAGGTAGTCAAATGAGATGATATATTTTAGTCCACAATAAGGAAATAAAGAATATACTCCTACTTTCCATATTCTCAATCCTTTTGCACCATTATACAATTCAATAATTTTAAATAATATGTTTATTTATAACACATTTGGAAGCACTGTCTAGCCTGAACTGATAACAGGGTAATATTTCTGGTAAAAATAATTACAGAAGCATCATCCTACTGAATTATCAATTTGTTCAAGAATATTGAACTACATCCAGCAGAGATATTAAGGACTGAATAGGATATGCATATTTTTTGAAGTCCATAGAATTCTGAAAATAATCTTTCCTGAGGGTAATGGGAGAGGGATCATCTGCCTATCAATTGCCAACATTCATCATGCACAATATGCCCAGGGCAGTACTAATTGCCTTATTTCCAAAATCTCACAACAGTGTTGTCTTTTTATGTGCCAATAAATTGAGTAACTGCAACTTTATGATGTCAACTTGCCTAAGATCATACAACTTGTAAAAAGACCAGACAAAATTTTGATGTGGCTCTACTAGACTATATGGAATTCAACTATATCAGAACACTGTCTCCATTAAAGCAAATGTATAGAATATGGGTGAGGATTGCATAAAACAATCAAATGGAGTAGGAAAGCAAAAAGGTATTTATTGAAGACTAGTAAAATTTGTGTGCAACAGCATGAATTATGAGGATTTAGAGGCTAACATTTAGGTATAGATGAGATAAAATGGCAATGGTTCTAAAGGCCCATGGCTAAAAATTGGGTTACATAAAGCAAGTCTAAGACCTTAGAGCTCACTTTCTTGACTAATTAATGTGAGCAATACAATAATGCTAGAAGGAGAAAAAATAATGGAATAAATAATATCATGGAGATACGCTCTCAACTCATCAAAAGTGGCTTTAAAAAACAGTGAAAACTCAAAATAAAAAGGTAGGTATTAATCACTTGTTCATAACAAATTATAAGCAAATTAAAAGCACATAATCTCTATTTATGGATGGGAATTAACACAGAATTTCCAAACCACTACTGTACTACACTCAGTTTTTGATAGGACTACTACTGCTAGCAGTAGTATAAAATATTAAAATAAATATTTAGTAAAGGAGGTTATTAAAAATTTTGAAGATTTAAATATTTGCAACTTCAGTTACAGGTTGTGTATTAGTTACCTAAAATGCTTGGAACCATAAGTATTTTAAATTTTGGAAATATATAAGTAATCACATATTTTGGGGGATGGGACCCAAGACCAACTAGAAATTCATTTATGTTTTATATGCATGTAATAATACACAGAGCCAGAAGGTAATTTTATACAATATTTTTAGTGCACCTGTGTTTTTCAGCACATGAGGTCAGGTATGCAATTCTTTACTTGTGGCATCATGCCCATCCTAAAAAAGTTTTGAATTTTGGAGCATATCTGGGTTTTCCATTTTTGGATCATGGATAGTGAAACTATTGTTATTGTGAATTTATTTCATTTACATGGTAGTTTCCACTAACTGACAGCAACCTGATTGGGCCCTAGTAAATCTCCAAATAAGATTATATCATCTGTAGAGCACACCCACCATTTTCATTTCACTGATGTAAAGGCTGGCCAGATTGTATAATAAAAGTCATAGCTCACAGAAAGCAAGATCAAGAGTTACAGGCTACCAACGTGATTATCTACAGGCTGCCTTAGGTTATTAAAAGATTATCTAAGTCAAAAATGTATCAGAATGGGAAGCAAAATTAGTTTGGCATTGTGTGCTTGAGTGTGTCTCTGGCTGGATTCAATCTCATAATGCATTCTACATGAAAATATACATTTTACAAATATTCATATCTCTGTTCAAGTCTTTCAGTTTAAACCCTGTAAAAAGTAATTGCTTATGATGCTTAGCATCGCCTTGTTCTCATGGGGGACTGTAAACCTCCTCTCGTAGGTGCTGGTGGGATGTATCAATAGAGCTTCAAAAGCTAGTCTGCTTTTGAATGAATAAAATACAATACATGTCTCTCAACATCATGGGAATGATGCCTTTAAAAGTCACTGACACTTCTCCAACTTTGGTAGGATTAAAGAAGACAGACTCACACAGTCTTTACTTAAGTATATCACTTCATATTTGACTCATATTTGAAGGTCTTCATGGGGTAATATACAGAATGATTTTATATTATGAATAAAGATCTAGAATCACATTTTACTATTCAGAACAGTGTGGTGATTCTTCAATATTTTCTCAGTACATTTTATTTCTTTTTAATATTTTTAAAAGATTTACTCATTCATTTTGAAAGTCAGAGTTATGGGGGGTGGGGGGAGAGAGAGAGAGAGAATGCGAGAGAATATATCTTCTATTTACAAGTTTTCCCCAGATGGGAGCAGCAGTACTAGGCCAGGCTGAAGCCAGGAGGCAGGAGCTTCATCTGGGTTTCCCATATGGGTGGAAGAGCCCCAAAGACTTGGGCCATATTCAGCTACTTTCCCAGGTCATTATCAGGAAGCTGGATCAGAAGTAGAACAATCAGGACAGGAACTGATGCCGATACGAAATGCCAGCATCATAGTCTGCAGCTTTACCCACTCTGCCACAACACTGACTCCTTCTCAACTACATTTTAAAGTCTTGTTTATTTGTATTTATTTGAAAGTCAGAATGACTGAGAACACACACATACACACACACATAAAGAGAGAGAGAGAGAGAGAGAGAGAGAGAGAGAGAGAGAGAGAGAGAGAGAAAGAGATCAATCTTCTAATCACTGTTCACTCCCCCCAAATACTCCCAACAGCTACTGTTTGGCCAGCCTAAAGACAAGAAACCAATCCAGGTCTTATGTGGATGGAAGGAATCCAAGTACGTGAACTGTCACCTGCTGCCTCCCAGGGTCTACAATAGCAGGAGGCTGTACTGAAAGCAGAGTCAGGGCTGAAACCAAGCTCTCTGATGTAGGGTAAAGGTGTCCCGAGCAGTGGCTTAGCTTTTGTGCCATAGACTCACCCCTCTCACTGTCCTCTTAACAGTTGTAGATAATGTCTCAAAGGAAAGAAACAATAACATATTAATATCTATAGCTATATTGTTTCTTCTAAAACATTAATAAAGGAAGATTCTTATTACTAACTTTCAGGAAAAAAAGTAATAAATAATATGTGCTCTTAAGCTCACATTAAAACTAAATTACAGAAAATCGTGCTTTTCTCTATGCACAGATAAAATGTAGGGGAATGTGTAATAAGCTATTAGGAATATTAACCTTTGAGAAGTAGACTTGAAGACACAGAAAATAAGAATTTGCACTTTTTTCATGTACTTCTATCTCTTAAATTTGCTATATTTTTAATTTTGTATAATATTTCAAACATTTAATTTAAATCTAAAACATTATAACATTGCTGAGTCTTACTTTAGCTTCCTAGATATAGAGAATGGAGTTTGGTTTATGTTGACCTTAATACAAATGCCTGGATATATATCCCCCAAATTTAAGGATGACAGAAATGAAAGTGACAAAATCAGTGTAACAACTGATCTTTAGCAATGGGGAAAAAGTGATCTTTTCTAATTAGTTTTTCGATATGGCATTTTAATGGATTTTTAATGTGCACAAGAGACCAATGATTTTATAACAACTCTATAAAAATATAAAACATATTTTTAAACTCATCTTATGTTTGGGAATTGGGACCAGTGCTGTGGCATAGTGGGTTAAGGCAACACATGCAATGATGACATTTTACACAGGTGCCAGTTTGAGTCCTGGCTGCTCTACTTCTGGTCCAGCTCCCTGCTAATGTGCCTTAGGATGCAGTGAAAGATGGCTCAAGTCCTTGGGACCCTGCACCCATGTGGGAGACCAGAAGAATCTCCTGGCTCCTGGCTTTGAATGGGGCCCAGCTCTGGCTATTGCAGCCATGTAGGGAGTGAGCCATCAGACAGAAGATCTCTCTGTCTCCCTCATCTCTTTCCCTCTGTAACTCTTTCAAATAAGTAAATAAATGTTAAAAAACAATAACTGATTTATTTATGTTTGGGAATTAAATGTAAAAATGATGTGAATGCAAAAGAATTTACTCAAAGTGCAAAATAAATATAAAAGTTGCAATGCTTTGTTTTTAAGTCAACAGGTTTACAATAATTTAAAAAAAATGATTCAAAATAGTAACATTTAATTTTCAGCATAACTACATTGGAGAAATCAGAGAAAACGATCGTGGAGTATGTTTTTTATTCAGTCATTGATTAGGTATTTATTTATAAGTCTTTTTCCAAGTTCTAGTTTTACCTTTTCTACTTCCTACTAGACATTACTACCTGAAATCTACTCTAAAGTTAATGTTTCTAAAATTTTGGGTATCTTATTTCTCAAATTATTTGCTTCTTGTAATTCCCTTGTATCTGGAAATGGAACCTGCATCTCTCACTACAGGGGCTCAAATATCAGAACAGTAATTTATTTCTCTTGTTACTGGCATTTAATCAATTTTAAAATTCTTTCAAATAATCTTCCCCAAAAAAATGTCTGATCCCAGTAATCTCATATTGATAAAACTGAATGTCCCCTTATGGAAAACCATCAATTCCTAATACTTCCCAGCTTTATATCCTATATATCATTACTCACATTAATCCAGTTAAACCAACTTTTATCAACACATACACTTTCTGACCCCTGCATCTCCTCATTCATGTGTCTATTCATTTAGAATAACTTCATTTCTACTTCTCATGTTGACCCTCACAACTCTTCAAGGCTCCTGTCAAATGTCACCGTTTCAGACATCTTGATTTTTGCTGAAAAGAGAATCTTCATTTTCCTGAAACCTCATGTAATTTGTGTAACTTTTACACTGTTTTGTTACAGTATTTCTCTATATTTTTGTCTATTTTCTGTGTATTAGTAAACTGTAAAAATCTGGAGATCAACAACTATTTCTATCGTTCGCTTTAACAGCACATAAATAAAACTGGAACAATTCTGAAAGCATTAGCATGGCTTATGTCCAAGGATAACACATAAATTTATTTTTTTATTATTTATTTTTTTATTTTTGACAGGCAGAGTGGACAATGAGAGAGAGAGAGACAGAGAGAAAGGTCTTCCTTTGCTGTTGGTTCACCCTCCAATGGCCGCCATGGCCAGCGCGCTGCGGCCGGCGCACCGCGCTGATCCGAAGGCAGGAGCCAGGTGCTTCTCCTGGTCTCCCATGGGGTGCAGGGCCCAAGCACTTGGGCCATCCTCTACTGCACTCCCAGGCCATAGCAGAGAGCTGGTCTGGAAGAGGGGCAACTGGGACAGAATCCGGCGCCCTGACCGGGACTAGAATCCGGCGTGCCAGCACCGCAAGGCGGAGGATTAGCCTGTTGAGCCACGGCGCCAGCCCAGGATAACACATAAATTTATTCTGTGTTACATTTTTCTGTGTTGTGGTGCAGTGGTAAAGCCACTACCTACAATACCAATATCCCATACTGGAGTCCGAGCTACTACTTCTGATTTAGCTTCATGCTAATGTGTCTGGGAAGCAGCAGATTACAATCCAAATATTTTGGCCCTTGCCACCTACTTGGGAGACCCATAGAGAATTCTGGGCCCTTGGGGCCGGCACCATGGCACAGTAGGTTAATCCTCCGCCTGCGGTGCAAGCATCCCATATGGGCACCAGTTCAATTCCTGGCTGCTCCTCTTCCAGTCCAGCTCTCTGCAATGGCCTGGGAAAGCAGTGGAAGATGGCCCAAGTGCTTGGGCCCCTACTCCTGCATAGGAGACTCAGAAGAACCTCCTGGCTCCTGGCTCCTGGCTTAGGATCGGTGCAGCTCTGGCTATTGTGGACATTTGTGGGGTGAACCAATGGAAGGAAGACCTTTCTCTCTGTCTCTCCCTCTCATTGTCTGTAAATCTACCTTAAAATCTTTAAAAAAAAAAAAAAGAAAGAATGAGAATTCTGGGCCCCTGCCTTTAACCTGGACCAACCCCTCTCATTGAGATAGAGCTCCTTTTCTCTCTTTTTCTCCCTCTTTCTCTGTAACCCTGCCTTTCAAATAAATAAATCTTTAAAAAATTTTTCTAAATCATTATTATATTCCATAGTATATTATACATATATTATGTCAGGTTAATAAACAAATGTCAGTTAGAAATAATGGAGAATTTACCCAAGAATCAATAAGGACTTCAAAGATATGTAATTCCTGGATGAATTATTCATATACTCTATAAATATTTATTGAAAGTCCAAAATATTCCAGAGACTGTACTCGGGCCTCATATAATTTCACAAATGAGGATTGTTCTAAAGTAGGGGAGAAGATAGTGAGCCAGGAGCATAGCCTCTATTACAGTTAAGGCAATTTTATGACAGCAAATACTGTCACAGATGTAAAATTTTCATGATTACTTGATAGAAAAAGCAGCATTTACTTGTGTATTTGAATGAAAATATAGTCAGTGTTAAACAAAGACTCTGACAGAGTATGTTATGTTAGTAGAATTTTTGTTAACTTGAATTAAAAGAATGGATTTATCTCAAGCCCCTCAAGAAAAAAAAAAAAAACTAATACGACAGCTCATGACTACAAAAATACAATCCACAAAAAGACAACATGAGAGTGATGACAACAAAGTCTAAGTAAATTCCAAAATTAACCGTGTTTCTCCTATATACTGTGTATGGAATGTAAAAGAAGCAGTCATCAAGGTTGATTCCAAAGATTTTGGTCTGAGCAACTAGAGTTCCATTAACTGAGTCAGAGAAGGCTGGGTGTCGGGAATGGGTTCTGATGGACATTTGTCAGTCTCAGGACAGGTTATTTCAGGTAGCAGGGAGCACACCCACATCCATCAATACTCTCAGTGAGTGACTCAATTCTGCCTTCCACTGTCTCAGTTATCTCTGGAGGCTTTGAGTTCCATGTCTGCTTGTCTTTGTGTATGTGGAGAGTACACAGTTGCCTTGTTTATGTTTCAGGAAAGATGTATCTAGAGGTTGAAATTCCACAATCTGAACAAATTTATCATCTTTTAAATCGTCAGCCCAAACCCCAAATTCCTCCTATTGTCTCAGACCTGAGCTTCACTAATGTTGTTATAGAAAGAAAGGGTTTGCTTCTCATAGTCATTCTTTTTGAAGACAAAGAGATTTCAACTTCATATTTGTTTAGTCAGTTTCAAAACTATCAAAAATGTGTTGGGTATCCATCTATTGTTGTTATCACTCTCATGTTATCAATGACACTGTATGGAACTCCCATAGAAAAGCATTTAGCTAGAGAGGAAAAGGGATTCAAGGTATGTACACAAGGCCAGAGCCACGGCTCGCTTGGCTAATCCTCTGCCTGCAGCGCTGGCACCCTAGATTCTAGTCCCGGTTGGGGCGCCGGATTCTGTCCCGGTTGCTCCTCTTCCAGTCCAGCTCTCTGCTGTGGCCCAAGAAGGCAGTGGAGGGATGGCCCAAGTGCTTGGGCCCTGCACCCGCATGGGAGACCAGAAGGAAGCACCTGGCTCCTGGCTTCGGATGGGCCGTAGTGGCCATTTTGGGGGTAAACCAACAGAAAAGGAAGACCTTTCTCTCTGTCTCTCTCCTCTCTCCCTGCCTATGTACACAAGAGACAAGAGTCCTCTAATACATGGAGCTCATGGTTATGACAAGGGAAGGGCGGAAAAAAGACTGAATGAAAAATAGGCAGAAAACTAGGAGAAAGGCACCTGAGTGGAAGTCCTCGACACAGAATGGGAAAAATATTTCAATAAAATGAATGATAAACTGTATTAGTTGCTGCTAATCTTTCAAGCCAGTTAAAGATTTGGAAATCACTATTAGATTTAGCAATTAATATGGTCATTATGAATTTTGGAAATGTTTCAACAGGTGCAGTGGGCAAAAGGCAAACTTAGCACAGAATGTAAGGAAAGGAGGTAAAGAGCTTCTGGTACTAGCTAGGAGGTGTGAACCAAGAGGGGAATTTTGGTCATCACTTCCTCTTGAAACCCAGGTTAAAAAGAGTCATGCAAAGATACTGATTGAACAAATGAAGATTCATATTAAGCAGAACATTTAACTCTGAATATATTGAGCTATTTAGGCTTATATTTATCATGCAGGCTCTCATTAGCCACTGGGGAAATATTTTCTTCCCCCTCACTCCTGGAAAAAAGCCTAAGTAGAGTAGCTAGATGAGATGTAATTCCCAAAGAACTCACATGCTCAGTTATACCACATCCACACTAATGACTTTCTGGGGCAATTCTCACCACCATGCCTAGTTTATACGTATGACATCTTGTTGCCATGCTCATATGTTATCAAACTCAGCTGACTTTCTAAGCTTTCCAAGCAAAATACTTGTGAAACCCTGGAGTACATCAGTTTTTAAAAGTTAAATAGATGAGAATAAGACCAGAGATCAAAACAGCTGATGTAGACTTCCTGGTTATAATAAATCCATGGAATTAAATAAAATAACAACACAATTTTGCCAGTCTTTAGGAAATGCATTGCCATTCTTGTCTGTTTTTCATTGAAAACAGGAAAAACTATTCCCAGTGTGAGCGGCTGAGAGATCAAAAACAAAAGGAGAAAAATAATGGCAAGTGCAGGCTTGCTATGTGAAAGTACAGACAACAACAAACTAACAGCAAGACTTGCCTCTGACTCATGGAAAAATATGTGAAATCAGGTTATTCAAGCTTAAAAATAATGAATCACATAACAATCTAGACTACAGATGGCAGAAAAGCACATTTGTTTCTGAGTAAAAATAATAAAGAAAGCATATAGACGTACTTACATAAGCTTCAGTCAATACTGCTATTAAAAAGGCAGATTCTATACTATTTCTATAATTGAAAATATTAATGAAAAATACATCAGAGAACATAAAAAGATAGCACATTTATAGTAAATATTATAAACAGGCCCCACAACCTCTTAAGATCAGGATTTTAAAAAACATTTCAGGGGCCAGTGCTGTGGTGTAGTGGGTAAATCTGCCAGCTGCCATGCTGGCATCCCATATGGGTGATGGTTCGAGTCCTGTCTACTCTACTTCTCATCTAGCTCCCTGCTGGTTTTCCTGAGAAAGCAGCAAAAAATGGCTCAGGTACTTGGGCCCCTACACCCACTTGGGAGATCTGGAAGAAGCTACAGTTCCTGGCTTCAGACCATTGCAGCCACTTGGGGAGTGAACCAACATATGGAAGATTCTCTCTCTCTCTGTATCCCCCCTCTCTCTCTCTAACTCTGTTTTTCAAACAAACAGATATATGTTTTAAAAAAACTTAAAATCATCTCCAATTTATATACATAAATAGGTGAGAGTATACCTTAATAGAAGATGTGTTATGGTAGAAAATCTAAAACCTGGCAATTGTATAGCACAACTAGGAAGCACTAGTAGAAATATATTACACAGCTGAAGAATAAAATGTAAAATTATGCACAGTTTTTAAGTCATCATATGTTTAAAGAAGAGAAAAATCAGGAAACTTGGATTCTGATTCCAACTTTGTTATCAATTGTTACTCTGGTCACTTAATCTATGCTCTAGTCCTCTCTAATATATATAATTTGTGACTGGAATTACAAATTTTTAAGTCAGTTAATCTAGGATATATTAATCTAAAATTTAATTTCTAATTTTAAAAAAGTAGAATTATTTCACACAAGATTTATATTTTTTAAATGCTACTTGTAATGGACAATGTAGTACATTGCCCAGATCCTGTCCCTACACTTCTTCCTCCCAGTTTTCAAGACCAGAACACTCATTAATGATTATATCAGCTGCTGAGAGTATTGCTGGCTAAGGGATTGCTACTGAGACTCTCCAAATTGCTCAACACAGAAGAAGGATTCCTTGCCCGTGTCTAAGTGCTCCATCCTGGAGGCATCTGAATTCCAAGGACTGGTCATTTAAGGGATACAAGAAATTGTTCCTCTTCTTCAAAATAAGATAACTAAGACTGCTGTCAATTACCATTTCAGTTGCACAGCTCCTGCCCAATCCTCTGAAGCTTCAGCTGCGACTATAACACACAGTTCAAGTTCTGTCTTATCTTCCTAGCCCCTCAGCCACTGTTGAATGTTGTCCTGAGCATAAATCCTAACAAAGCTCCTATATATAAATATCTGCTTCCCACTCAGTTTCCCGAAAACTGTACTAAAAGATCATTCATCCTAAAGGCTAGTAAACTGTAAGAGGTAAATCATGAGTTCCCCAAGGATGGGTATCTAAACCAGTCTGTGGTCAGAGGTCAGTCAGTTACTACACACTGCAGAATGAGTCAAAAATTTAGTTAAATCCATGCCTGTGTCCCTCAGTCACAATCAAAAACTATAACAAGATTGATTTACTGACAACTTACTATAGGCCAAACATCATGCTTAGCAGTCAATTCCTTATTTGTAATTAATATATGGAGCAATTCCATAGAAAAGGTGCCATTATTAACCACCTGTTGTAAGGAAATAAGCTAAAAGTTAAGTGTGTTAATTCTCGTGCCTAAGCTCATAATACTAAGAAGTAAGGGCTGCAGGTCTCCAACCCAGGATGCTGGATTCCAGAGTTCACGGTGTAATACAATGCAATGCCCTCTGATTTCCGTCAGTCTTGTCGGCAAACATGTACTTAAGGCTCTGCCTTGAGACGATGCAGGTGTGCAGCAGAAAACAATTACAACTTCCTGGGAAAACCCACCAAATCAGCAGGTCTTCCTTGTGTTGGAAAGTTGATGTCATGCACAGGAAATATCAAAGCACTTGAAGGAAACAAAACTCCACACTTGGATTCCCAACAAATCAAGGCTGAAATCTTAGCTGTCCGCTGAATGAACAGCATTTCTGTGCCTTATCTTTTATACTTTTTTTTTTTTTGACAGGCAGAGTGGACAGTGAGAGAGAGAGACAGAGAGAAAGGTCTTCCTTTTGCCGTTGGTTCACCCTCCAATGGCCGCCGCGGCCGGCGTGCTGCAGCCGGCGCACCGCGCTGATCCGATGGCAGGAGCCAGGTGCTTCTGCTGGTCTCCCATGGGGTGCAGGGCCCAAGCACTTGGGCCATCCTCCACTGCACTCCCTGGCCACAGCAGAGAGCTGGCCTGGAAGAGGGGCAACTGGGACAGAATCCGGTGCCCCGACCGGGACTAGAACCCGGTGTGCCGGCGCCACAAGGCAGAGGATTAGCCTAGTGAGCCGCGGCACTGGCCCATATCTTTTATACTTTCAAGGTATGTCTTCCAGTTTCAAAGACTTAATCTCTACTTCAAAAGTTTGTGATAACTGTATTTATAGGTTTGATTCTTCCTAACACTGGCACAGTTTATGAAAATATGTATCAGACTTTTCAAGCAGGAGAATGTATGTGATTTTCACCTCTCCAGAATATTACAAAAAGTGTCCTGTATTGTATTTTCCTCTCAAAAATGCATTTTTATATTTCAATAAATCTACTGAATATTTCTCTTGAAAAATATTTTTTATTTTCAACAAATCTCTCTTAAATGTTATGTTTTTTTGTTTCTATTGACTCCAAAACATGAATGTTCAAAAGTAACAGTATTAGAAATATGAAAGCACTGAGCATCAATAGATGGAGTGGCAGGACACAGACAGTGCAGAATGGCAGAGAACATGCCTTTCAGCCAGGCAGGTCTGTGTTTGTATCTCACCTCTGTCATCAATAAGCTGGGCAATTTTAGCATATCATTAAATTTCTCCGAACCACACTATTTTCTGCATCATATAATCCTCTGAGACAGAGTTAACAACACTTGTCACACAGGAATATAGTAAAAATCAAATAATATAACAGCTGAAAAGATTATGAAGGGACCTCTTAGGTATTTAATTACTAGGGACTATTACCCTCAACAAAGATGAGATGTATACACACTTTTTAGTGGGAATCACCATATGGGAAGCTACTGTGAAAAATTTTACTTCAAAGAAACCCTTAAGGGACCAGTGCGATAGAAACATGTTTAAAAGAATGCATTTTACATCTATTTGCCAAATAAAAGAAACGGGACAAAAAAAAATGGAAATGGTACAAAGATAATATATCAACATAACAGCATAATGTCAAATTAAGCCTAAGATATTTGCTTTACTCAAATTCATTTCAAGGCAGTAACAAGATCTACCTATTTTTCCAAATATGAAAGCAGAAACTCCCTGGGGAATAGTACAAGTGAATCAGCTAGCTACACCACCAAATCTGGGAAGGCTATAAGCCCTTTCCTAAGCTTAGACACAGTGCATGAAAAACAGATGGCTTGATAAAAATAATTTCCTTTGCCTTAAAAATTTATTTTGGAAACCACTAGCCACTACTAATTATTTAATATATTTATGAGATATGTTTTTTTAAAATTATACCTTGATTTAAGGTTTAATAAAATATAAAGAAAATTTTATAAAATGATGTTTAAAATATAGATGAACGTGAACACAAAATCTAAACTTGTAGATTCCATTTCTACATCAGTCTGTAGGTTGCTAGGCAAATCTGAGAAATATTGATAGCCTTTGTCAGACAAGTAATTTTTCATTGTTAGCTCTGATAACGGGAGAGAGGAGGTAAAAAAAAATTACCTTTCGTCTCAGACTAGATCGTACACACAAATTGTGTTGACTTGTCTTAGGCAGCTTTTTTCCAACCACCTTAGCCAAAAGAACATTTCTCTTCTGCTTCTCCGCTAGGAAGAAATAGGTACCCTGATCCCAAATATTAGACTGAGAGCGTGATTTGCAAGTCTATTCCAACTGAAAACCACTTTGTCAATAAGCATTTCTCCTTAATTCTTGTAATGTTTCCTTTTCTCAGGCTTTACCATCCCAAGTAAGAGCATGCCAGAAAGTGGAGTGATAAAAATGATCTATTCATAACTTCCACCTAGGGCCCAAACTCTAATTATAAATTGGGTATTTTCTTTTGCTCTGTCAACTATTACATATCAGGTTATTCTGTGTATCAAATAATGTGCTATGAACTAGTCTCTGAAAGGGCTCATGGATCTCACTGTCTAGGAAGGACATAGGTATTAAGCAAATAATGTAATGAAATACTGTTCTTGAAGAAGATACACAGGTTGCTCATAAGATAGAAAAGGTCAAGAAACCTCACCTGAAAGAGAGGGCCAGTGGAGTCTTCTCAGTGGGAGGGATGCTAAGGTGAGATGTGAAGGATAAGTAGAAGTTCCTGGGCAAATGCATGATGTCTAGTGTGTGAGTGAGTTGAAGAAACAGTAATTCATTCCCAGTGTAAAGACCCAAAAATGGAAAAGTCAGAAAGTGTTAAATAAATAGGTGAATGAATTTAATGAAATTGTTTATCAAAGAATTTCTGAAGACCATCAATACATCAATTTGCACTATAGATATCTTTAAAAAAGCTATAAATACACATTTACATATATGTGTGCATATATATGTGTGTGTGTGTGTGTGTATATATATATATATATATATATATAAATCAGTTCCCTTAAGAGAAATGAAGTGGATCCTATAATGCACTTAAACTAACTATCCTTCTTCCTTAATTATTCTCATGAGAAATTGTAGTAGACTCAGAGGAAATAAGGAAAAACCTTTTCTTAACTGAACAAAAAGGAAGACAAAAGAAGATTGTGATGGATATTGGTTCCAGGTTTCCACATTCTCTGCCTCCGTCTAATGCTTTTGTGAACTCAATTCTTCTGAAACAAGCCTGCACAGAACTTTAGTGCTGAGGAGTCCCTGGGCCACCTGCAGGTGCAGGGCCATGGGTATTTGCTGCAGGAGCTGTCATAGGACAGGTCAGGAGCTTTGTACACCTAACAGAGCTTCACTGAGTTAAGGAAAAGTTCTACCATTTCTTCCTAGCATTCCAAACACATGTCATATTTCCCAAAGTAGTCACAAAACCAACACTGGTTCTCCAAGAACAGTGTGTTGTTGTTCCCATTCCCAAACCTGAAGATTTCATAGGAAAAAACTTTTCATCATGACAAACTGTCAAGTACTTGAAGCTAGCCTCACATCATTTTAACTCGTGGTCAACTGGTTAGATATTTGTACTGCTATCCCACTTTTCCTTTGTATTCATATGTACAAACTATTATTTGGGAATTGGTGATAGTAAATATGAAAATAATCAGATTCTCTTTCAAATCACTATACCTTAGGGCAGTGTCCAGGAACTCATTTTAACCAAAATAAGTTTCATGGAGTTCCCAAGAAGTATCTAGTGGACTAAGCAAGAAAGTATTTTTACATGACAATATTCATATGAGTAGGAACCTTCACATGGATACCATTTGAAAGGGAGTTGTTCTCACTGATGTAGGAGTAGAGCCCCCAGACACAAGCTAAGCACTCCAATCCCCAAATTCTGTACTATCTCCTAAATTATTCCTCTCATGTTGGACTCCAGGAAAGCATCTTGGTGTCCTTATTCCCCTTAAACTAAATTGGACAACTACTGATATGCTACAGGGGTTCTCAACTGTGGGTGATTTTGCAATTCAGAGGATATTTGGGGGTTATTATTGGCATCTAGTGGGTAGAATTTAAGGATGCTGCTAAACACCTTATAATATACTGGTGAAAGGACCAAGTCAAAGAATTTTCTAACCCAAGATATCAGTAATGACATAATTGAAAAACTGGCCTAGCACAATTATTCTTGCAAAAACATCTATGAGATAGCTTTTTGTAATTTGTAGAAGAGTCATATTGTTAGAAATATCTTTCTTACATTTAATCAGAATTAATTTTTCCTAAATTTTTTACCTATTAGCTTTATTTCTATACCTTGGAACACAGCTAGGGAAAAAATCTCAAATCCTTCATCTACATGACAGATTATTAAATTATTTGAGAATACCATCTACTATCATATGCCCAAATTCTCTAATTTTCATGTTGAAAAACCCTATGTTCGTGCACTACACATGCTTCCCCAAAATAAACATAATATCTGCTGTAACATTAATAATGCAAACTAAAACCATATATTTTAATATTATCAAAGAAATACTAACAGAGTTCCCAAGCACAGACTGCCAACCATGTAACAGAGGTTTTGCACACATAATTTTATTACAGTGATATTGACAATATCCCCTCCAGATAAGCACCATTAACAACACATTGCAGATAATGAAACTAAGGTTCAGAACGATGAAGATATATTCACAAACATGGTACTAGTAAGTAAGGGCCCTGGGACTGAATTTTAAAGTCCGTGCTCTATGCATTAATATTTACTACCATGGTATTTCAAATATAATTCAGTTTCCCTTTCTCAACTCGCCCCTACCTCAGTTCTTTCTGTTCTCTACAATCCCTCCAGCCATATGTTTTGCCTCCCATCTCTGCCTAAATAAACTTCAGGCTGTGACAGCTCTTAGTACAACCACATGTTAAGAAGCAGGTGAGGCCATGTGTGACTTAAAGCCTTTTGGGTTCTTTTGCATTTCCCACTTTTCTCTGTGAAAGAGGCATAAGCCCATGGAAAGAGATTAGATCTAGCAGCCTCTACTCACTATGTACCCTAGGTGGACATTCTTTGATTTTCTGTTTTGCAAGACAGAGAAAACACAAGATTTCAGTATTAGAATATATCCCGAAATAAAGTAGTCTCTATGTTTTCTTTTCCTTTTAAAGATTTATATATTTATTTGAAAGGTAGAGTTACAGAGAGAAATAGAGAGACCTACAGAGGAGAGACAGACAGAGAGAGATAATATGAAAATGAGAATATATCTTTTACTTGCAGTTCATTACCCAAATGGCCACAGTGGCCAGAGCTGGGTTAGGCCCAAGTCAGGAGCCCAGAACTCCATCCAGGTATCCCACATGTGTGCCAGGGACTCAAGTACTTGGACCATCTGGGGCTGCTTTCCCAGCTGCATTAACAGGGAGCTGGATCAGAAGTGGAGCAGCTGGGACTTGAACCAGCAATCATCTGGGATGCTGTCATCATTTCTGTCAGTGTAACCTGCTACTCCATGGTGCCAATCCCCAATGTCCATGTTTTCTTGAAGCTGGCTGATGGGTTCAGAGTGGTTTGTTACACTGTTCTCTCTTCTGTGTATGTTGGAAAAACATTTTATGAAAAAAATGTCTATTTTCTCCATATTTAGCATTCAGTAACTGTCTTATTAACTCCATACTCTCTAATTAATGTTATGGTGGAGAAACAAATATATTTCAAAATAAAATGTCAAAAATTTTTTCTTATTACCCTAAGATTAGATCAAATTTCTTAAAGTACTTAAATATTATATTTTCTCCCTTTTCAATTCTTCCTTTTTTGGTTACTAGATTCATGTTTGTGGGATGTATGGTTGCAAAGAAAAAGAAACATGTCTTACAACTATAACTATCAGAAGTAAAATATTAGTCAGGAGGTTCTCATGCATCAAATATAACCTTCTAAGCCATCTCTAGGGGGAGGAATGGACATAATTTTGCTACCCAACTTCTGATTAGAGCTGTGTCCTAAGACTGTAAGGTCCCAGTGTCCTATGCCATGCAGACAACCAAGTTTTCACTATTCCTCTGAACAACAGGTTTCCCCTTTTACTCTATCCAGCCAGGACAGAGCACCAGATGAAAGGGTATCTGGACTCATCAGTCATCCACAACTGTGGAATAACTACAAATTAACTCTGTCCCATGGTAGGGCACCATTGCAATCTTTCTTAATAAGAGAGGATGTTGTTAATTATTTCATTAGAAGCCAAAACACTTTTTCTTAATCACTAATAAGTAAGTTTGCTACATGCAAATAGAACGCAGAACTTAAGAGTAAATGAAGCAAAAATAGGAGAGTTTTCTGTTCACTTTTAAAGAAATCATACTGAATGATTTCTGATTTTTCTATAACCATTGGACACCTCCTCTCTGACTCTCCTGTCTTTTCAGGAAAGCTTCTCCTAGACTATCTGTTTTCATAAGCACATATTTCAAAGGGGCAAACATATTGAAAATAAAAGTCATAACAATTGTTACCACATACTTACATTTACCTGGCATTTTCTAAGCTCAGGTACTGTTTTAGACATTTTATCTGCAGTAGTTCTCTTAAAGCCACACAAATTAATGAACAGTCGCTGCTTTTATCCTACTATTACACACCCAGGAACCAAATACACAAAAAGATGAAGTAACTTGCCCAAGGATTCAGAGTTTTCAACTAGATGAATACATTTAATTTGAAAGTCACTCCCATTCTCAGGAAAAATCAGACTCAAATCTCTGCACTTTAATGTCAATTATTTTTGTTTCCTTAAGTTGTTCAATTTTATTATATGTATGCATATATTTAAATAAATCTCCATTCTCAAATATCTTTGTTAGACACTGAACCAAAACTAAATACCCACCATCAATGGGAATATTAGATAAGTTACTATCGTTTCCTACTGTGGATATTATGCAGTTATTAAAGATAACAAAACTTGTATAAATATAGTAAAATGGGAAGTTCTACTTAACATATTATTGGATAAAACACAACAGTTATAGAAAAATGAACAAGAAAACAAATGTTATATCTATATATGTCAATATATATAAGAAAGTATCTGGAAGAATAAATGCCAAACCCTGAGAAAATGACTTAGGAGAAAAAATTTGCCCTCAATACTTCTGAATTGTTTGATTTTTTTTTTTTGTGATGGGTTCATGCTATTTTTCTGACACAAAAATAATGGTAAACAATATGCTGATAGTAAAAATATGTGTGATGTTGCCCATTACTTCAATACTCCCACTATTTATTCCATTTTCATTTTTCCAACAGTTTTTCCCATAACAACCCCCATTCATAGCCTAAGTGCCAACTGCATTGGAATTTACTTTTTCTAAACATGGCAGTTTCTAAAAATTCCAAATCAACCCATAGTATCTTCTTTTTTCTTAAGTTCAATCTCATTAAAGAAAATTGCGTATGTTTTAAATTTCTTCATATGCATCATGAAAGAAAATGTGGAAATATTCAAGAAATTTTTTGTATTATGAATCAATAAGCTTTAGTCAATTTTAAAAATATTATTCTTGAATTGAAATTTTCAGAGAATAAAGAGTAAATAAGTTTCAAAGTTTCTAAATAATAAATACATTTCTGTGTAAAAAAAAAGATAGCTTACTTGAGCATTATGGACTTTGTGACCATCTTGAATAATTTTCAGAGTAAGATAGGACATCAAAAAAAAAAAAGAAGAAGAAGAAGAAAAAGATTCATCAGACTCTATTTTAAAAAAAAAAATCAAAAAACAACTCTCTTACCATTGTGAGGGTAAAGGGATGGTTTTCTAATGCAGACACACTGGGACAATGTAGAATAACATACTAAAAAGGAATAAATATAATTTTTAAATGAGAAAGAACGTCAACTAATTCAATGATGCTATTTATGCCTGTTTATTTTAGGAACATTTTATAAGTTGCTGACCACTGACTCACCTGGCCAGGTCTTGCTTTAAAATTTTCTTTGACCATTCGGATTTCCATGACATCTGAGGGATGACTTATAACTGAGAGGATGGTGACTGGTTTATTGCTCCGAATACACCTATAAAGTCTTTCGGCACAGTATAGGCACAAAGGTCCAGAAATCCAAAGCCAAGTCTATAGGAGAATTGTTGAGAATGTTCTTGAAGAAATACTGGGATTATAGGAATATTTATCCTACCCAATTGTTACTATTACATATTTCAATAACAACATTTGATTTGTATTTTAAACAATAAAATAGAAAGAAAAATGAGTTAAACATTCACACACATTGCAACTGAAACAAAACTAAGGTATAAAAATTATTGTCAAAACCCCACACTAAAACCCAAGCCACAGTGTAATTACTATTAATCATTAAGTGTTCATACTTCCCCACATTCTTTTATGCACACAAATGTATATATACATTATATTCCTCTCAAGAGAAAATAAAAGAAATAAAATAAAAGGAAGTTATAAAGCTCAGACTAGGGGCCAGCACTGTGGCATAGCATATTAAGCTGCTACCTGCATCCCTTATGGGTGCCAGTTAGAGTCCAGGCTGTTCCATTTTCCATCCAGCTTCCTGCTAATGCACCCAGGAAAACAGCAGAAGATAGTCAGACTGCTTGGGCCCCTGCACCCATGTGGAAGACCCAGAAGAAGTTCCTTGCTCCTGGCTTCGGCCTGGCCCAGCCCTGGCTGTTCCTAACATTTAGGAGTGAAGCAATGGATGGAAGATCTCTATCTGTCCCTCTTCCTGTCTCTCTACCTCCTCCTCTGTGTATATGTGTATAACTCTGCCTTTCAAATAAATAAAATAAATCTTTAAAAAAAATAAAGATCAGGGGCCGGTGCCATGGCGCAGTAGGTTAATCCTCTGCCTACAGCGCTGGCATCCCATATGGGCACTGGTTCTAGTCCCGGCTGCTCCTCTTCTAATCCAGCTGTCTGCTATGGCCTGGGAAGGGTAGTAGAGATGGTCCAAGTGCTTGGGCCCCTGTACCCACATGGGAGACCTGGAAGAAGCACCTGGCTCCTGGCTTCGGATCGGCACAGCTCCAGCCGTTGCGGCCATTTGGAGAGTGAACCAACGGAAGGAAGACCTTTCTCTCTATCTCTCTCACTGTCTGTAACTATACCTGTCAAATAAATAAATAAATAAATAAATCTTTAAAAACATAAAGTTCAGACTAACCTGAGGATGATTTTAGAAAAAAATGCCCTAGTCTCATTGTTTATTAAAAAAAAGAAAATCTCAGACATTTCAATGCTCAAGATGAATATGTATAATATATGTACACATAGTACATACACGTTAAATATGTACATGCAGATATTTTAAAATGTGAGATTCTAAACATGTTGTTCACTTGCCTTAACAAAATATAATATGGACAGAAACAATGTTTAAAATTTGAAAATAGTGACAAATTTTATTTCCTGTTGAGTTGGTGGCCCTGATCCCAATATAACTGTACTGATCCTTAGACTCTTCCATTGCACACTACACCTTCCCATCAGTTTGAGGCCTCCAACCAAAACTAACTTTAATGGTAATTTTTAAAAACCTTATTTTTGTTGTTGTAACCATCATCCTTCCATCCATCCAAATATGCCTCTTCTGCCTACAATGACATTTAGCCTAACTCTATGTGAGGAGTAAGTATTGCAGAACAAATTTTGCAATGTAACTAACAGTTTGAGACTTTGAGACACTCATACTTTGAGTATCAGGTCTCAGATAAATGAAACAGGGGTCACAATACCTGCCTGATGGTCACTATTATGTGAAACTCAGAAAACTTTTAAAAACTGTGATTCTAATAGAAACCTAGAGAAGCACTATAAACACAAAACACATGCTAGTGCATTAATTCCAAAGTTACCTACAAGTTCAGTTTAACTTTTTTTAAAGATTTATTTTATTTATTTGAAAGACAGAGTTACAGAGAGAGGTAGAGACAGAGAGAGAGAGGTCTTCCATCCACTGGCTCATTCCCCAGATGGCCACAACAGCCAAAGCTGTGCCGATCTAAAGCCAGAAGCCAGGAGCCTGTTCCGGGTCTCCCACGTGAGTGCAGGGGCCCATGGACCTGAGCCATCTTCTACTGCTTTCTCAGGCCATATCAGAGAGCTGGATTGGAAGAGGAGCAGCCGACACTAGAACTGGCACCCATATGGGATGCCAGTGCTGCAGGCCAGGGCTTTAATCTGCTGTACCATGGCACCGGCCCACAGTTTAACTTTTGACTTCTCCTTCTTCTCTTCCTAAAATAGACATCTGACATTACTAATCCCTACTTGCAACCGGTATAGACAAACAGTATAGGGTAGAACTTGCATGTGGATAATTTCCACAGCCACAAGGAAAAATTACTGAACTACTTGTTGGGTACCCTGAGGAAGAATTTTCCAGGAGCCGGGATTTTAGTTAAAAACCAGTGTTTGCACATGTCTCTGTGACTTAAAAGTTTAGAGAATTTGGTTAAAGTATTTGATGTTTCTTCATCAGAAAAATAAGAATGGCATTCTTAATTTCCAAGAGTCATTGTGAATATTGGAGAAAATTATGTATATGGAATATTTTAGCACATTGTCTAGCAGAAATTAAGCAATGTTTGTTTTAATATTTACTATTTATAATATTGTACTATTATAATGCAATATTATATAATAACAAATTAACCATAATAATTGGTGTTATTGTGTCTAGTATCCAACTTCCCTTTTTTTATAAGTTTGTTTATTTATTTAATTTGAAAACAGAGTGACAAATGAAGGCCCTTAAGAGAGATCTTCCATCTGCTGCTTCACTCCCCAAATGCCCTCAATAGCTATCGCTGGGCCATTCTGAAGCCAGAGAAGCTAGTAACTCCATTCAGGTCTCCCACAGGAGTGGTAGAGTCCCAAGTACTTGGGCCATCAACAAGACTAGTGTCTGCTAATACTAACTGATAGAATTAAAAAGGAGAGAATGATCCGACATGGGAAGCGGGATACACAGCAGACTCATAGAATGGCAGATGTCCTAAACAGCACTCTGGCCTCGGAATCAGCCCTTAAGGCATTCGGATTCGGCTAAAAAGCCCATGAGAGTATTTCAGGCATGAAAAGCCAAGACACTCTGGGAAAAAAAAAAAAAATGACCTAAATGAAAGATCTCTGTGAGTGAGATCCCAGTGGAAAGAACGGACCATCAAAGAAGGAAGTACCTTTCTCTGAAGGGAGGAGAGAATTTCCACTTTGACTATGGCCTTGTCTGAATAATTTGGAGTCAGCGAACTCAAGAGGCTTCCATAGCCTTGGCAACTCATGACAAGAGCCTCGGGTGACTACTGACACCATAAATAAGAGTGTCAATTGCTAAATCAACAACAGGAGTCACTGTGCACTTACTCCCCATGTAGGATCTCTGTCCTTAATGTATGTGAATTAATGGTATAACTAGTACTCAAATAGTACTTTATACTTTGTTTTTCTGTGTGGGTGCAAACTGTTGAAATCTTTACTTAGTATATACTAAGTTGCTCTTCTGTATACAAAGAGAATTGAAAATGAATCTTGATGTGAATGGAATGGGAGAGGGAACGGGAGATGGGATGATTGTGGGTAGGAGGGAGGTTATTGGGGGAAAAAGCTGCTATAATCCAAAAGCTGTACTTTGGAAATTTATATTTAATAAATAAAAGCTAAAAAAAAGAAATAAGCTGAATGGCAAGTGGAGGCAGAACTCAGTCCTGGATACTCTGACATGGGATGCAGGTGTCTTAAATTGTGGTTTATCTAGCTGTGTCACAGTGGCTGTCTGTCAATCTGCCATATCTATCATTTCTTGAGTAGCAAATAGCAGTGCTGTAGTATGCAAAGATCATATGGTCAGCTAAGCAGAAATTTTCTACTTGTACATTCTGTAATATCACAAGTCTTTTTGTTTTGAATTTTCAGGTACCTATAACTGAACAACAGAACCTGAAACACTCAACAAAATGAAAAGGCAACCAACAGAATGGGAGAAATATTTGCAAGCTACACAACTGATAAATGATTAATATCCAGGACATGTAAAGAGCTCAAGAAAGTCAATAACAACAAAGCAATTCATTAAGAATTGAGCTAAAGGGACCAGCACTGTGGTGTAGCAGGTAAAGCTTCTACCTCCAGTGCTGGCTAGCATCCCATACTGGCACTGGTTCAAGTCCCAGCTGCTCTACTTCCGACCCAGCTCTCTGCTATGGCCTGGAATAGCAGTGGAAGATGGCCTAGGTCCTTGGGCCCCTGCACCTGTGTGGCAGACCTAGAAGAAGCTCCAGGCTCCTGGCTTCAGATCAGTGCAACTCAAGCTGTTGCAGCCATTTGGGCAGTGAAACAGCGGATGGAAGTCCTCTCTCTCTCTCTCTCTCTCTCTCTTTCTCTCTCTTTCTTTCTCTTTCTGCCTCTGCCTCTATCTCTGCCTTTCAAATAAACAAATCTTTAAAGAAAAAAAAAAAAAGAAAGAAATGGTCTAAGGAAATGAAGAGGCATTTTTTCAAAGGATAAAATCCAAATGGTCAACAGACACATGCAAAAATGCTCAGGTTCATAAGACAGCATGGAAATGCAAATAAAAACCACAGTGAGATTTCATCTAACCCCAATTAGAATTGTTATCCAAAAATCAAAAAATGCTAATGTTGGAGAAGATGTGAGGAAAAGGTATCCTAATACACATTGGCGGGAATGTAAACTAGTACAACCATTATGGAAGATAATATGGAGATGCCTCAGAAATCTGAAAATAGATCTACCATATGACCTAGCCATTTTACTTCTGGGAATTTACCCAAACAAAGTGAAATCAGTATATGGAAGGGTTATCTGTACCCTCATGTAAAACCCTGCCCTATGCAACAAAATAGATGCAACTGAAAATCATGATGGTTTGTGAAATAAGCCAGTCCCATATGATTTCTGTGATATGTGGTAATTAATATAGAATACAAACAAATGTATAGGACATCTTGTGATATGACTGTTTTTAGCTCTGGTTTATACTCCTGTGGAACTGTGTTCTTCCTACATTTTAGTTGTTGAATATTATGGTTAGTGGTGAATTAAGCCTGTGATTATAGAGGGGATTGAAATTATGTCTTTGCAAAAATTAAAGGAAAAAAGTAAAGGAAGGAAGAAGGGGGTTCTGGGAAGGAGAAGAAGGGAGGAATTTATGGTTTTCATTGGTTATCATCTTAGAACCATACCTATGAAATACATGAAATCTGTTCTTTATATTAATAAAAATTTTTAAAAATGAAAAAGCAACATCCTTAGATATCTTATCACACATGAAATAGTATTAAGAACATGTCTAAATTTAATGTTGATCAGTTTCATGGAGTCACAGACTTGCAGAGATCAATACAGAACAAGTCTGACCTGTGGAAAAGTAGCTCGGAATCTGGGCTCTTCCACACAAATCTTCATGAATGTGTTCTGAGCAAGTTCTTCTGGTTTTGAAAATTCTCCCAAGAAAGGTCCAGGCAAATGTTCTGAGTGATGCAATGGTAAGGAGATGTCTTGATGGCGAGTTTGGTTAAGACTGATGCAGCCAGGAGGGTGGGTATCTAAATTAGTTTGATACTTCAGCAGCCCCCTAAAATTCAATTAAAAAAGAACACAAACAAGGAGGTGAAAAAGAGTTAGAGCTGGGGAGCACAGTGAAAAAAAAAAGCTCTCTTTCTAACTCTACAGAGCATTTATCTGAAATGTACATATTATAAACAGTATTTAGGAAAAATAAAGAAAATTTAAATATTTTATGAAATTCCTTTACATGGGACTACAACAAAATTTTGGCCTTTCAAATAAATGCTACAAACATGTGGCAGAAAAGAGCACATGCAATCTTTCCAAGTATTTTTGAATCTGACCGCCTTTACTTCAAGTCTAGTAGGCATTCATATAATCACATACAAGTTTTCACATCAATAAACACTGTAACGATAAATACTTTGCTATAACCCCAAACACAAAGGAAAATACAGGTATCGTATTTTATTTGGCTAAGGTGGGATAAAACATGCTTTGTAGATTTCCAGAGTAATGTGAAACAAAAAGAACAGGAACTGGAATCTCATCTCTCCAGTGTTCTGAAGACAGTCTCCATACACAGCAATCAGACCCTAAATTTGTTTATTTCCACCTTCTTAAAAAATAGAACCACATGAAAACCTTAAAATAATCAGGCAAGAGAGTCTAAAACCTTAAAATCCCAGTGTTTTTTTTTTTTCTGTGACATTTTAAAACACATCATTCAACTTTCTGTGTTATATATTTATTATCATCAAATGGTTAAAATCTACATCATGGGGATAGTCCATTAAATGACAAACTGTATAATGCATCAAAAAGATCACTGGTATATCAGGAAATCCTGAAGCTAAAAGTAAGATTTAGAAAAGCTAAAATTTTTTATAGTGTATTTTGTTTTTATGTTAAATGGTGCTGAAAAAATTTATTTCCAAAATTATCCTTTCTTGGTTTAGAGGATATTACTTTTAAATCACTCTTCATTCTGCCAAATCAATAATTTTAGTAGCTTAAAAACTACAGCATTAAGTTTTTTACAGCTATAAAGATTTTACAAAGATAATAATTTATAACCAAAGCCATAATACAAATAATGACTCCTAATAGATCCAATATATGATACATAGGAAAGCAATGTCCAGGGCAACTGACTCCAGCCCCCACCCACAGTCTTTTTTCCACCTTTCCTTATATTCAGTTCTCTCTTGTTTTTTTTGTTTGTTTGTTTTTTTTGTTTTTTTTTTTTAACATCCTTAAAACTCATCAACAAGAGCAGCTGTGTTCACAGGGAGTAGGATACTGTGTCCCACATCAGATTGCCTGGGTCTGATTCCTTGCTCCAGCTCCTGACTCCACTCTCCTGCCAAGAGAGACTCTGGAAGACAGCAGGTAATAGCTCACTTTTCTGCCACCCACATAGGATATCTGGGTTTCACTCCTGGCTCCTCATCTGCCCCCAGCCCAGCCCCAGTCAGTGTGAGCAATTAGGGAATAAAACAGCAGACGGCAATTCATTCTCTGCCTCCCAAACAAAATTTTATTAAACAAACAACCACCACAAAAAACAAGTCATCAAGAAGTCATTAGGAAATATTCAATACATGTCAAGGCATCTAAGTATTGGACTGCATTATACGGCATCATAATAGATCAAACACATACATATATTCTTTAATACAGTAGATAGGGCCTAGTTACATAACAAATTGATGGATATTATACAAATGTGAGCTAACACTTTTATCACTAATCATACATAGAGCTCTACTCCAATAATGTAACTGCTATAATACTATCCTTGGACAATCCATTATTTTGATTCTGCTTCCATTACAATTACTGGTTTGCCCAAATCTGTTACTGCTATTGATCATTCTAAGGGTAGTGGTTGATGGCAGATTAGGTCAGAAACCTCAGGCATTTATTCTGCTGGCTATAGATTGAAGAAACATTAGCATAACCCATTTAGCAATATTCCAGGCGATGCTGTGGAGTTCAATGAGAAGTAAAATATAGCTCCTAACCTTCAGGAATCTTAAAATCTGGTAATTCTATAACTAGTATTCCAACAGTATTTTTTCACTTTGTGTTGCTATGTGGGGGCAAACTGTTGAAATCTTTACTTAATATATACTGAACTGATCTTCTGTATATAAAAAGAATTGAAAATGAATTTTGATGTGAATGGAAGGGAAGAGGGAGCGGGAAAGGGGAGGGTTGCGGGTGGGAGGGAAATTATGAGAGGGGGAAGCCATTGTAATTCATAAGTTGTACTTTGGAAATTCATATTCATTAAATAAAAGTTTAAAAAAAATCTGGTTTAGAATATATCTCAGGAAAAGATAAACATAAGTCAGATCCCAGACAATAATTGCAATAGAGTAACTCAAACAGTGCTCTTCACTTTTCACTATTCAGCACATTAGTTCATTGGATACTCATAATATATTTAATAAAAACATAAGAAAAGGGAAAGATTAATATTTATTAACAAAGTATCATGTCAGAAATTTTAAAAACATCTCTCACTTAAGATTCAAGGCAAAACAATCATAAAAGGCAGGTATTTTTATTCTCATCATACCAATGTAAAATCTAAAGTTTTTGCTTAGGTAAAACATTAACTAATTAGCATTCAGGGTATGGAGTTTAGACATCTGATCACTTCTTCAATCCAAGCGTCTAGATAATCCAAAGCAAATCAGTTGCTTCAAGAAGCAAGTATCAAGGAAAGTAGCTCGAAGTGAATAAAAGCATGGAAATAAGGTCAGGCTGGCTGCTTCTAACTGACAGTCTTAACTTCATGCAAAGCAATGTTATTTATCCCTTCTCCAAGTCCTAATGGCATTCCAATGGATACAACACCATTGTGCTCAGAATGGCAGTGCTGTTACTATCCAGTATACCTCTTCAGGCCAGCTCAAATAAACTGCTGGCACTCTCAGCACTTAAAATTTCATCTGCCAAATCCTGACTCTTCAGAGATACATCTCTTCCACATGTATTCTCAATTCTTGAACCTTATTTAATGTAAATGGTATCACACCTACCTTCAAGAAGTGCACAGGCTAATGAGGTACCAGCCTGTGGAAATTTCTGGAATGGTGGGGATGGTCTACATCTGTGCCACCCTTCCTAGAACCTGAAGCTTCATGTGGCTACTGAGCAACTGAAATATGGCTAGTGCAGATAAAGAGCTAGGTTTTTAATATTAGTTCTTCTTAACTAATTTAAATTGAGTGGCCACAGCATGTGTTAACGTATAAAATCAGACTTGAAAGCAGTGACAATAAGAAAAAAGACGCATTCCTCTAAGAAGAAGCAGAGTGAACAAAGACATGTGATTTATTCACAAATTAGTGGAAGGGATCAGGTATTACGCATTTATCCCTTAACAAGTACATTCTCTCTACCAAACCCCACCATCCCTCCAGTAAGTTTCTGGCACAAAATAGATCTCTCCTGAATTTCTAACAAATTAATTTTAAAAGCAAAGAATTTCCACATAATTTGTTTTAATATAGTAAGTGCACCTATGAATCAAAAAAAAAAAAGAAAAGAAACAGTCTTGTGTGTATTGTTCTATTTTTCATAAAGAAATGATAATTTTTTAAAGATTTATTTATTGATTATTTGAAAGCCAGAGTTACAGAGAGAGAGAGAGAGAGAGAGAGAGAGAGAGAGAGTGTGCGTTCCTCCATCTGATGGTTCACTCCCAAACAGCCACAATGGCCAGAGATGTGCCGATCTGAAGACAGGAGCCCAGAGTTCCCTCCAGGTTTCCCATATGGGTACAGGGGCCCAAGGACTTGGGCCATCTTCCACTCCTTTCCTAGGCCACAGCAGAAAGCTGGATCGAAGTGGAGCATCCAGGACTTGAACTGGCACCCATAAGGGATGCTGGCACTGCAGACAGTGGCTTTACCCACTAAACCACAGCACTGGCTCCATCAACAAATGATAAATTAAAAGTGTAAAGCAGGAAGGCAAAAAAGTGTCACTGAGTAGTAGCCAGGATGTTTTGCCAACTTAAGACAATGGTATGAGAAGGGATGGTGGAAGGGAATACACAGATTATGTGCAAACTGCACTTTTCATCATTAAATTTTAAGTTCCATTGTATTATGGTCCAAAAGAGTAATTTTGAATTATTTCTGGAATGCCTAGTGCTCTCCTGAGAAATAAAGGATCTTATGGTGAACCAATGTGCATGGTTGAAGAAGATACTACTGTTTTTGCACTCAAAAAAATTCTTTTAAATATGTACTTATTTATTTGAAAGGAAGATCTATAGGGAGATATAGAAAGAGATCTATTTTTTGGTGCTCTTCCCAAATGGCCACAACACCCGGGTCTGGGCCAGGCAGAAGCCAGGTGCCAGGAACTCCATCCTGGCATCCCATGTGTGTGCAGGGACACAAGTACTTGGACCATCTCCCGCTGCTTTCCCGGGTGCATTATCAGGAAGTTTGACTGGAAGCAGAACAGCCCGGACTGAAGCTGTCCTCACAAGCAGTGGCTTAACTCCTTGTGCCACAATGCTGGCCTACACTCATAAGAATCTTAAAATGTGTTTTTAACATTCAACAGTGTTTCTAAAATGTAAGTTTCATCCCCCCTCCAAGGTGTTACAGTTATCTTGTTTTGTCCTTTTGGTTGGTTGTTTTCAATGCCTGGCTATGACAAATCCATAGAAAAGAATGGAATACTTCAATGAATCTACTGGTTTGCCACATGTAAATTATAAAATATTTAATGGAAAAAGTTAAATATTATAAAATACTTTACCTGCCAAAATAACCATAAAATCATCCTTACTTTAATTCAAACATTAAAAATTCCATATAATTTTATGTTGGTAGTGATTTTAATCCTTTATTAAAAACAGAAAAATTGTTTTCTTTGAAACATATTTTTTCCCTGCATGTTCTCTTTTACAAACATTTTTCTTTAGAGTAAAAACATAATAACGGGTTTCTGACAGTTGTTTTCTCCATTGCTCCAAGTTAAAAAAAAAAAGAGAGAGAGAGCCTAAGTCATGAAAACAAAACCAAATTCTGTATTTCAAACTCCATTGCAAAATCAACTATTCTGTATACACCCTAAGGAGTTCTATTCTGTACACTTTGCCCTGCTCAACCGCTATTTTTAAGGTGTCTAAAATATGTCCTATAAGCAGGTATTCAACAAACATTAATTGGATGAATAAATGAGTGACAGGGAGTATACAGACAATTTTTTGTTGTAATTGTTGTTAAAACACAAGTGAGGAGGCTGGGATTGTGGTGTAGTGGGTAAAGTGGGTAAAGTGCCAGTGTCCAATATAGGCACAGGTTCATGTCCAGGCTGCTCCACATCTGAACTAGCCTCTTACTAATAGCCTGGGAAATACAGTGGAAGATGGCCCAGGTGTTTGGGCCCCTACTACCTACGTGGAAGACTGGAAGAAGCTCCTGGATTTGGCTTTGCTCAGCCCTGGCAGTTACAGACTTCTGGGGAGTGGAAGGTTCTCTCCCCGCCCCTTTCTCGCTCTCTCTTTGTAACTCTTAAAAAAAAAAATGAGGAGTTATCTCACTGATTAAACACTGATTCCGAATCAATTTTTCTATTTTCAGAAATGATGCAGAGATTTTAGCAAATGGTATTTAGTAAAACAAACTTTAGGCTCATTCACATTTGCAGGAAGGTAGCACTCGGCCAGTCTTCAACTTACATCATCCCACTTAACCAGTATTTACTGCCAAATCTATCCTGAGATTTTAGCCTGGACCTGACCCTGAGCCACTCCTAATCCAAGCTCATAGTATTCAAAAGTCAAGCCACCGAAGCCTTTGCCACCACCCCCACTTTGCCCTGTACAGTGGGGTTTCTGCCTGGGCATTCTTTCCTAGGCTCTGATACCTGAAAACATTCTCATCTTACAGCTTAACCATAAAAGTATTGATCTGCAGCGCGATGTGCTGGCTGCAGTGCGCTGGCCGCAGCGGCCATTGAGGAGTGAACCAAAGGAAAAAGGAAGACCTTTCTCTGTCTCTCACTGTCCACTCTGCCTGTCAAAAAAATAAATAAATAAATAAGTATTGATCTGAAATTTGGTACTAATTGGTACTATTTGGTACTAAAATTGGGGAAAATAAAAATCACAGTTTAAGAGGTAAAAAAATGTATTAATCCATGCACCTTATAGCACAAACGATTTAATGTGTATGGAAACGCTTGCATATACTCTATCTACGTCCAATATATTCCTATATACAAGCTACACTACTAAAAGTGACCTTATAGAAGAAAATACCACATGAGCTCAATCTTTACCTTCATATTGCTGACAAGAAAATATATCAGCAAATATAATAGTTTTTAAAATTATTATACAGAAGGTAGTTGTATAGTAATTATACAAAAAACATTTTTAATATAAAATGAAAACCCTATTAGTGGAAAATTTAAAAAGACGTTGTTTATCATATTAAAAACAAGTATATAGGAAGGGAATTTGGATTCCATTTAAGAATGACTTAATTCACCCTCTACGGAATAGTCAAAAAAAGAAAGAAAACAAATAAAGAAAAATGGAATGATTTCCCTCCTGATTGAAAGAATTTGCATCCACAGAAGAGCACAGAGATCTGAACACAAATGTGCCAGTTTACAATACAACCAAAATAGTCACCACTTTAAAGCTAATCCCTCTTGGGGCCCACATTGTGGCATAATAGGTTAAAAGGCTGCCTGCAACACCTGCTCTCTTATGGGCACCCGTTCAAATCCCGGCTGCTCTACTTCCAATCCAGCTCCCAGCTGATGGGCCTGGGAAAGCAGTGGAACATGGCCCAAGTGCTTGGGCCCCTGCCATCCACGTTGGGAGACCTGGAAGAAGCTCCTGGCTCCTGGCTTCACCCTGGCCCAGCCCTGTCTGAATCAGTCAGGAGAGAAATTTACATAAACAACATTTATCAAGAAGTATAAAACAGGCCGGCGCTGCGGTTCATTTGGCTAATCCTCCGCCTGCAGCGCCAGTACCCTGGGTTCTAGTCCCGGTTGGGTCGCCAGATTCTGTCCTGGTTGCTCCTCTTCCAGTCCAGCCCTCTGCTGTGGCCTGGGAGTGCAGTGGAGCTTGCGCCCTGCACCCGCATGGGAGACCAGGAGGAAGCACCTGGCTCCTGGCTTTGAATCTCTCTCTCTCTTGCTCTCTCTCTCTCTCACTGTCTAACTCTGCCTGTCAAAAAAAAAATATATATATAAAACATTAGGTAATTGGAAAAAAGAGGTTGTAATTTTGTAGCTGAATTGTAGAACTGTAGAAGATCCCAGTGTTCCCTTCTCCCTAATCCCATGACATATCCATGAGTTCCAACATACAAGAGCAAAATAAAAGAGAACAAAGTGGGAAACGACAAATATATAAAGTGGAAACTAGGGAAACTAAATATTTTTGAGGTCAGGAAATTTCTTACCCATCTTTTAAATGCAATCCCTTTAATGTGTCTTTCATTCACTTTTTTTTTTCATATTTTTTCCAATCCCTTTCATATCTCACACTAAATATGTTCTGGAATAAATAGAATTCATTATCTAACTTTTAACTAGGGATATGCTGCCCTGCTAGACTCTTATAAGTCTCCTTATTATTGAAGCAGCATGGATGACAATAAAGAATAATCTATATATTTGTTTAAATGTGACTTGGATTTCTATTGTTACTGTAAGTTGTCTTTGGTGTTACTCAGGTAACAAGTTATTTTGACAAGTATATTGATTCCTGTGCCAGAGGAATTAACATTTAATTAAAAAGATTTTATTTTATTTATTTGAAAGCTAGAATCAGAGAGAGAGAGAGAGAGAGAGAGAGAGAGAGATCTCCTATTCTCTGGTTCACTCCCCAAATGGCTCCAACCACTGAGGCTCGGCCAGGCGAACACAGGAACAAGGAACACCATCATGGTCTCCCATGTGGGTGAAAGGTGCCCAAGTACTTGGGCCATGATCTGCTGCTTTCCCAGGTGCATGAAGAGGGAGCTGGATCAGAAGTAGAGCAGGTAGGACTTGAACCTGAACTCCAATTTGGAGTGCTTGTGTCATAAGCAGCAGTTTAACATGAGGTGCCACAACGCCAGCCTCTCAAAAAGCTTATATGAGGATTCTTTCTTTTCTGTATTTCCTCTTCTCTGTGTGATTCCCATTTTTCTTCTTAACCTGCAATAGCAGGTACCACTCTATAGTTGGGTGACAAACTTTAAAAGGTGTGGATAGTCTTTTTAAAAGTGTATACAGGGGTGCCAGAGCTGTGGCATAGTGGGTTAGGCCTTCACCTGCAGGGCCAGCATCCCATATGGGCACCAGTTCTAGTCCTGGCTGCTCCACTTCCAATCCAGCTCTCTGCTGTGGCCTGGGAAAGCTGTGGAGGATGGCCCAAGTCCTTGGGCCCCTGCACCCACATGGGAGACCTGGAAGAGGCTCCTGGCTCCTGGCTTTGGATCAGTGCAGCTCGGCCTCTCTCTCTGCCTCTCCTTCTCTCTCTGTGTAACTCTTTCAACTAAAATAAATAAATAAATATTTTTAAAAAGTGTATAGAAATGTCTTACTCATTAATTCCTCTTACTAAGCTAAAAGAGAATTAAATAAATGAATGTGTTCTAGATTACTGGGATAGATATTTTACAGCCAGACTTAATTTTGTCATGAGACATAAGGTATTTCTATAATTAACAACACTGACCTAATTTTTCTGGTCGGTTAGCTAATTAAAAGGGAGAAAATTACATAGGTAATTATATATATAAAATTATATGTAGTCATTTCTATGTATACTTTCTAATTTTTCACTAGCAGGTGTGTAGAATACAATTATTTCTCCTTATTCTATAAAGGAGGAAGTTCCATAAAAAATGGATTTGCCCAATCCTCCAACAATCTCAATTCTTCTCCATCATAATCCAGGGCATCAAGCAGTTTGTTTCACAACATTTAAGGTCAACATTGAAAATACACATGGATTAGCTACACTATTACACTAAGTTAATCAAGAAAACTGCAGGCTGAGCTGGGATTTTTTTATTCACTTTGCTTTACATTATCAAATTTACCCCTCACACTTGAAAGCTAACTTAATGGCTCATCTAACTAATGGAGAGAATTTGCAGCAAAATTATGTTAAAAGGCATTGGCTTCTGAGATCTGTGAAATTAATGTGCTTTTTTATAATGTGAACAATGTCTTTTCTCCTGTTTTCTTCTCTGTATTTTTAGTTAATCACTTTACAAAAACACACTCTGATAATATGTATACTAACAAGGCTATCTTTTCTGTGGGATTTTTTTAATCAGCTTCCGTCAAGAGCCTAGCTTCTTTCATTGTTATTTTCATGTTATGTGGAAGAATTTTGGAAAATAAAGTATCACAAAAATGTAATTTTATGATTATATTTATCACAAGGTTATTATATTTATTAATATACACCATAATAAGCTCATACATTTTAGGAAACATTTATAAGGCAAAATTAAATCTCTTAACACACACACACAGATACACACACAAAAAACATACGAGGTAACTTTGAAAAGTTAGGGACAAATAAAATTAAAAGTTTCTTTGGGGCAAAAAAAAACACTGAAATCCAAAGTTCTTAACAATATGTATTTCCGAGGAATCTCCAAACTGACTTCCATGGTGGTTTAACCAGTTCGCATTCCCACCAACAGTGGGTTAGTGCCCCTTTTTCCCCACATCCTCTCCAGCATCTATTGTGAATATAACCCTACCATACAACCCAGGCATACCACTCCTTGGAATTTACCCAAAGGAAATTAAACAGGCAAACAAAAAATCTGTCTACACATTAATGTTTATTGCAGCTCAATTCACAATAGCTAAGACTTGGAACCAACCCAAATGCCCATCAACAGTAGACTGGATAAAGAAATTATGGGACATGTACTCTATGGAATACTATACAACAGTCAAAAACAATGCAACCCAGTCATTTGCAACAAGATGGAGGAATCTGGAAAACATTATGCTAGTGAATTAAGCCAGTCCCAAAGGGACAAATATCATATGTTCTCCCTGATCAGCAACAACTAACTGAGCACCAAAGGGGAAACATGTTGAAGTGAAATGGACACTATGAGAAACAGTGACTTGATCAGCTCTTGTCCTGACTGTTGATGTACAATGTAATACTTTATCCATTTTAGTATTTTTTCTTTGTTTTGTTCTAGTACTATTTGCTGAACTCTGTAATTAACACACAATTATTCTTAGGTGTTTAATTTTTAACTGAAAAGTGATCCCTGTTAAATATAAGAGTGGGAATAAGAGAGGGAGGAGATATACAATTGGGGACATGCTCAATCGGACTTGCCCCAAATAGTGGAGTTAGAAATGTGCCAGGGGATTCCAATACAATCCCATCAAGGTGGCATGTACCAATGCCATCTCACTTGTCCAGGTGATGAATTTCAGTTCACAATTGATCACATTGATAGGTCTAAGAGTCAAAGGGATCACACAAACAAGACTAGTGTCTGCGAATACTAACTGATAGAATAAAAAAGGAAGAGAATGAGCCAACATGGGAAGCGGGATACACACCAGACTCATAGAATGGCAGATGTCCTAAATAACACTCTGGCCTCAGAATCAGCCCTTTAAGGCATTCGGATCTGGCTGAAGAGCCCATGAAACTTTTATAGTCATTGAAAGCCAAGACACTCTGGCAAAAAAAAAAAAAAAAAAAAAAAAAAAAAAAAAAAAAAAACCTAAATGAAAGACCTCTGCGAGTGAGATCCTAGTGGAAAGAACGGACCATCAAAGAAGGAGGTACCTTTCTCTGAAAGGAGGAGAGAAATTCCACTTTGACTATGACCTTGTCTAAATAAGATCGAAGTCGGTGAAACCAAAAGGCTTCCATACCCTTGTCAACTCATGACTAGAGCCTAGGGAGATTACTGATGCCATAAACAAGAGTGTCAAATTGTTAAATCAACAACAGGAGTCACTGTATACTTACTTCTCATGTGGGATCTGTGTGTGTTGTCCAATGTGAAGTAATGCTATAACTAGCACTGAAAAAGTATTTTTACACCTTGTGTTTCTGTGTGGGTGCAAACTGATGAAATCTTTACTTAGTATATACTGAATCGATCTTCTGTATATAAAGATAATTGAAAATGAAAAAAAAAAAAACTTGGTGTTAAATTGGAAATTGCATAGAAAATTAATCAATTCTTAAAAAAATATCATGTAGGATCTCTGTCCTTAATGTGCTGTACATTGTGATTTAATGCTATAACTAGTACTCCAACAGTATTTTTCACTTGGTGTTGCTATGTGAGGGCAAACTGTTGAAATCTTTACTTAATATATACTAAACTGATCTTCTGTATATAAAGAGAATTGAAAATGAATCTTGATGTGAATGGAAGGGGAGAGGGAGTGGGAAAGGGGAGGGCTGTGGATGGGAGGGAAGTTATGGGGGGGGGGAAGTCATTGTAATCCATAAGCTGTACTTTGGAAATTTATATTCATTAAATATAAGTTAAAAAAAGAAAGAATTTAAGTTGAAACTCCTACTATACAGAAAGAGAAAGGGTTTTGTGATAGAGATAACAGGCATCAAATGGATAACAAGAATGTCAGATCCATTAGAAATTAGGTATCTAGAGGGCCTGTGTTGTGGCATAGTGGTTAGAGCCACCAACTGCAATGCCAGCATCCCATGTGCTCTGTTTAGAGTCCTGGCTGCTGGACTTCTAATCCAGCTCCCTGCTAATGGCCTGGGAAAAGTATCAGAAGATGGCCCATGTGCTTGGAACCTGCCACCCACATGAGAGACCCAGAAAAAGCTTTGACCTGGCTCAGTCCTGGCCATTATGTCTACTTGGTGAGTAAAACAGCAGATGGAAGATATTTCTTTCTCTCTCTCTCTCTCCTCTCTCTATCTCCCTGTCTTTCTATAACTCTGACTTTCAAATAAATAAGTACATCTAAAAAGAGAGATAAAATAAAATAAAATAAAAAAATTAGGCACCTAGGAAGTATTAGAACAAGTTACCCATAGGAATAAACTTGGTCACTATGGTAAACACCAAAATCCTCATTCCTATTTACCATATTAGGGGACATATAATTACCATCTCTAAGCAAGTACACAATGTGTTTTATCTAAACATTCTGGCACCAAAGGACCTAATGCAGAGCCCCTGTTAGAGCTAAGTACTGCTTTGGGATTCAGCTGAAGCTCTACATTAAAAGTAGCCTGTCAACTTCTTGCGTCAGACTCCCAAAGCACAGGAAACAAAAGTAAAACTAAATAAATTGGATTATAAGAAACTGAGAAGCTTTCACACAGTAAAGGAAATGATTGGTAGAGTGAGGAGACATCCAACAGAATGGAAAAAAAAATATTTGCAAAGCACCTGACAAAGGATTAATATCCCAAATATATCATCAATTTAAAAAACTCAACAACAGCTCAGTAATTCTACCCTAACAAATATTTGCATAATGCTTGTGAACTTCTGAGACTAAACTATGAAACCAATTGCCTGTGATTCATTAATGTCATTGTTGACAAAGGCCTCCCACTGTGCTCTCATGGTTTAAAGAATAATGTCTTTAGAAACACAACACATGGTAAACAATTCCTTTTAAATTCCCTGGAAAAGAGTTATTTGAGAATATAAATCACACATTATGATTAACTGTTGCCAAGAAGTAGTCCCAAATAAAAGAGAACTCTATGTAAACAAATAATTCAGGTATCACCCATACAATAATAAAAATAGTTTGAGAAGTCGAGCAGAGCTGCATGGAAAATTATTTACAATATTAATTTGCTCTCATTGCAAGACACAGGACCTCCTTTTCCATTTTTCCAGAATTATCACATTATAATCTTTCTCATTTAACTAAAAACATAAAATACAATATCTACCCACGCAACACTCCAGAGCTACAGCCAGTGGGAGTGTTGACTATAGGAAGACTGCAGAGGATAAGGTGCCAAATCTCAATGGCAATGTACATCCAGGGTTAGGTTCTTAAACTGGGGATCTATGATTTTCATAATTTCTTTTCTCTCCAATATCCTCTTCATCAATAAGTGACTATAACATATGTATCTTTGTTGATGGCTATTTCAAATGAAAATGAAAAAATAAACATCCAGTGTAGTACACATCTGGAAGGAAGAAACAGATTTGGAATTCTTTTCCTCTGAATGTTGTCACAATTGAAATATCTTTAATACAGCACACCTCCTAGAAACATTAGTTACCACAAAATCATGGAAAACATGTGATATTTGTCTTTTGGGGACTGGCTTATTTCACTAAGCATAATGATCTCCAGTTGTACCCATGTTGTTGTGAAAGACTAGACTTCATTATTTTTTATGGCTAAATAGTACTTCATCTTTTAAGCCTAAAATAGTCTAAAATTTCTAGCCCACATTTACCCTTCAATTCTCTAAATTGTTAAAATCTTTGTAAATAAAATATTTACATTTTAAAAATATGCAACATAGAATATTTTTATTCCAGTTTTTGTATTCAATTATCAATGCTGGGAGACTGGAGATCATAAAATACAATGCTGTTCTACACCTCATAGGATTTAATTCAGTGATACAATGAGGAATAAACACAGCCAACAGTGATTTTTGCTGCAACCTAAAGTATACTATGTAGCAAAAATCTTATGATAAGTCCAAGAAGCTTGCTTTGAACAAGTACACTTTACTTACATAACCAAATATTAGAGAATGAAATCATCTATATATTTCAAATTAAAGATACATCTAAGTTTCAAACATTGTCACAAAAAATTAAATAAACTTTTTAAAGAACATTTTCTTATTTTAGCACATGGGAAAATTTACCACTAGTACTTTGTTCCCATGCCAGAAGCATAAACTATGTTGCTTTATTAAAAAAAATCAAACTTCATAGAAAAAGTGCACATTGTAGAACATGTTCTGTGTTTTGTATGTGCTGCATGGCATTTATTTCAACATTAGAATAATTGGTTTCTTCATTTCTATCAACAATAAGTAAAGAACCATTAATTCAACTGTAATAATAGATTGATTATACATAGTTCATCTTGTAAGTACCTTTTGGTTACTTGTACAAAGTCATCTTCCTATGATCTGGTTTTATAAAAATAAAGTCAAATTTGAAATATGCCTTTTTATACCTCCAAAAATGGTGAAGGAATTATCAACATAATCTTCTTAACACACAAGAGGTCTAAACTGAACTTGGAAAAAAAAAAAAACGGCTCTTTTAAATTACAATTTTTTCTCAAAGTTGTAATTTAGTAAAACATAAAGCAAAAGAATATGTAATTATTTACACTAATAAATGAGGTCATTTTTTGTCATTTGATATGATGGATTCTGATCTCAAATAAGTCAATATAAATATTTTTAAAATTATCAAGTCCAAATTCTCAGAAGTATAGAGTACTCCAAAAAGATACAGTCATTAGGAATAGTTGAATAAAAATGCCTAAGATTGAATCCAGGATCTATCAGTTAAGTCGGTTTCAGCAAGTTATTTTGATACTACAAACCTCAGATTTTCTCATTTTAATTTTTTAAAAGGTTTATTGATTTATTTGCAAGACCAAGTTATTAACAGAGGAAGAGAGACATAGATCTTCCATCTGCTGGTTTACTCCCCAAATGGCTTGTAACTGCCAGGACTAAGCCAGGTCAGTTAGGAGCCAGGAGCTTCATCTGGGTCTTCCACGTGGACCAGATGCCCAAGTACTTGAGCAATCCTCCACTGCTTCCCAAGTACATTAGCAGGGAGCTGAATAGGAAGTGGAGCAGCCAGGACTTGAACATGGGCCCATATGGTATGCCAGTGTCATAGGCAGCCACTTAACCTGCTATGCCACAACACTATCCCCAGTTTTCTCATTTTTAAAGGGGGTTTAATACTATTATGTATCTTCATAAACTTCTAAGCATCAAATGACACAAAGTAACTAAATATTTTTGAACTTGACATATAGGAGGCATTATGTAACTGCTGTAGAAAATGGCCCAAGACCTTAGACCCAGTCATCTGCATGGGAGACCCAGAAGAAGCTCCTGGCTCCTGGCTTCAGATTGTCCCTGCTTCAGCCATTGCAGTCATCTGGAGAGTAAACCAGCAGAAGAAGACCTCTCTCTCTCTGCCTCTGCCTCTCTGTAACTCTGCCTTTCAAATAAATAAATAAATTTTTAAAAAAATATTGGAGAAAAAAATAAAAGCAGGTCTCAACTTGTTCTAAACACCATGTCCCCCGAAATATTTCAGGCTAAAGTAAATGAGGAATGCCAGTGCTGTTACCAGGCAACATTGTTTATTGTTAGGGAAATGCATCTGGAACAGAAGGACCGCAATTGAACTAGAAAATCTTTGAGACCCACAGACCCACAGACCTGTGTTCACTGTGTTCATTCAATGGAGGTCATTCCTTGAGAGGACGTGGGCTGATACCAAAACATTAGACCCTGTGTAGATTGAGTGTTACCCAAGGCAAGGTAGTCCAGACCTATCCAGAGGTCTCCTTATCATAAAACGTGAGATGTTAGTGGATGGTGAGGAGGAAGGGGAGGTAGAAAATGTTTCCTAGCAACTATAGAGAGTCTGCTAAGAAAGCACTTGGCATTATCCTGCTGATTCTGTTGGCTGACCTGTATTCTGACATTCCTAAGGAACCTCATTCCAGATAATGGTCAATGATGTCAATAGGAGCATGATACAACCCAACAACAGCCTATGTGTCCTATGAGTGTGACACAAGCAGGTTACAGCCTGTGATATACTATGATCATGACACAACCAAGCCCACTGCTGGTGGCCACACAAATATATACACACACAAAAATATATGATTTTCCTCTGCTACAACCATGGATTATTTTAGACACCATACTTTTGAACACACTGCTTGAGCATACATGCCTTGAGAATATTTTATTATTTTCTTTTTAACAAGCTTACGATGCTTCCTTGACAGTTTGTCTTTGGTTGTTAAAAAACTTTGGCTTCTTTGTAATGACTGCAGGATCTAGAACTTTTAAAACTAAAAACTGGTACTTAACATTGTTACAAATTCTCCAATACCAAACCTTTTCTGAAAACAGAAACACTAAAGTATATTTCTGAATGTCTTCACTTTTTACTAATATGCTTTTAGAGCACATTAGGTTGTACATCTAGCGGCCTTTAAAAACCACAATCTTTGAGAGAAGTAGCTCTTGCTTTCTGTTTTAATATTTTTATGCAGGTTTCATTAAAGTAAGCCATGCTCTTTCTTCTACTACTCACACTATCCTCAATTCAAAGTCACCAAACACTTTTACCACTTCCAATGAAAATTCCTATAGAGTTCTTTTACTACCTTATTTTTAGATACATACAGTTTTGAAAATATGCTTTAAAACTTACCCTGACACATGCAACATCAGCAGCATGTAGAAGACAAAGAAGAGGTTATGAGTATACCAGAAGATGTCATAGTTAGAAACTCTGAAAAACAAACGAATTAGTTTAATGCACCTTCATATTCTATCACACTAAAAAGATCACACATAATTTCCTAATTTAAGAAAGCTAAAATATGAATTTGTCTGAGATTTATCAATATCAAAGTATTCACATATCACAGAGACAGCTAACAGAATCATAAACCACACGATTTGTTCTTTGTATTTCAAATAGTCACAATGGAAAGAATTAAAATGACAGGTTTATTTTATTTTTTTAAAGATTTTTATTCATTTATTTGACAGGTAGAGTTACAGACAGTGAGAGAGAGAGACAGAGAGAAAGGTCCTCCCTCTGCTGGTTCACTCCCCAGATGACCACAACAGCCGGAACTGTGCCAACCCGAAGCCAGGAGCTTCCGCCTGGTCTCACACACAGGTGCAGGGGCTCAAGCACTTGGGCCAGCCTCCACTGCTTTTCCAGGCCATAGAAGAGAGCTGGACTAGAAGAGGAGCAGCCGGGAGTAGGACAGGTGCCCATATGGGATGCCTGCACCACAGGTGGAGGATTAACCTAGTGCACACGGCGCTAGCCCTGATAGGTTTATTTTAAAGTTATGAGGTGAAGTCCACGCTGTGGCTTAGTGGGTAAAGCCGCTGCCTGCAGTGCCAGCATCCCATATGGGTACTGGTTTCTAGTCCCAGATGGTACACTTTTGATACAACTCTCTGCTATGGCCTGGGAAGGCAGTAGAAGATGGCCTAAGTCCTTGGGCCCCTGCATCCATGTGGGAGACCTGGAAGAAGTTCCTGGCTCCTGGCTTCAGATCAACACAGCTCCAGGAACTGTGGCTATCTGGGGAGTGAAGCAACAGATAGAAGATCGATCTCTCTCTCTCTCTCTCTCTCTCTGCCTTTGCCTCTGCCTCTGCCTCTCTGTAACTCTGCCTTTCAAATAAATAAATAAATCTTTTTAAAAAATAAAGTTATGAGGTAAGGCTAAGAGGTAGGTAGCAGATTGCTAATTTATGTTTTTGCTCTCCTTTTTACCAATAATTTCAATTTTCTTTTTTTTATTATTTGACAGGTAGAGTTATAGACAGTGAGAGAGAAAACAGAGAGAAAGGTCTTCCTTCCATTGGTTCACTCTCCAAATGGCCACTCCAGCCAGCACTGTGCTGATCCATAGCCAGGAGCCAGGTGCTTCTTCCTGGTCTCCCACGCAGGTGCAGGCACCCAAGCACCTGGGTCATCCTCCACTGCCCTCCCGGGCCACAGCATAGAGCTGTACTGGAAGAGGAGCAACTAGGACTAGAACCTGGTGCCCATATGGGATGCCGGCACCGCAGGTGGAGGATTAGCCAAGTGAGCCACAGCACCAGCCTCAATAATCTCAATTTTCAAATGATTTCTAAAACAATTAATATTTCTTTCTGTATACCTACTTTGAAAGTAGTTCAAATTAAATGTAAATGGAGAAAAATAAAATAACTGATGCTCAAAGCTTTATACTCTTTGCTTAGACAGTATAATAAAGTCAATTAAGGATTGATCTCAGTAAAAAAATAAAAGTGGGAATAAGAGAGGGAGGAGAAAATTTTTAACTGCAAATCTGTATAGTTCTGCACACATTCCTAGACTTACTTCTAAGTGACAGCTTAAAAACTTGTTATGGGACCCCAAATCCCATTGATCTGGGTGGTAAAAATGCCATCTGAAGTGTCAAAGTGATTATATTAAGTGTTAAATTGAACATGCAGATACAATTAAGTGTCAAAGGTATTATATAAATATGTCAAGTGTCTGGTAATAATAATAGACAGAATTAAAAAGGAGAGATTGTTCCAACATGGGAAGCAATTCACACAGCAGACTCAGAATGATAATTGCTTTAAGTAACACTCTGACCTCAGAATCAGCCCTTAAGGCTTCCTGGTCTGGCTGAAAAGCCCATGAGAGGCATAAAAAGCCAAGACACTGTGGCAAAAAATGTTCTACATGAAGGATCTCTGTGAGTGAGACTCCAGCAGAAAGAAATGGCATTCAAAGAAGAATGTACTTTTCTCTAAAAGGAGGAGAGAACTTCCATTTTGCTTATGGCCTTGTCTAAATACTGACAGAGTCTGTGGATTCAAATGGCTCCCATACCATAGACAGCTCATGGCAAGAGCCTTGGGTGGTCACTGACATCATACATAAGAGTGCTAATTGTTAAATTTACAACAGGATTCACTGTGCACTTACTCTCCATGCAGGACCTCTGTCCTCAATGAATTGTATTATGAGACTTAACTGTAAAACTAGTTCTCAAACTGTTTGTGTGTGTGTGTGCACAAACTGTTGGAATCTTTACTTAGTATAGAGTTGGTCTTCTGTGTATAAAGTTAATTGAAAACAAATCTTCATGGAGAATGGGACTGGGAAGAGGAGAGGGAAGAGGAGATGGATGGGAGGGCAGGTATGGTGGGAAGAATAACTATATTCCTAAAGTTGTATTTATCAAATTTGTATTCCTTAAAAAATAAATTAAAAAATAATTATTCTTGGCTGCTATTGCTCCAAACACAGACTTTGAAAGGGAAGAGAACGAAAGCACAATGTATAGATTTGGGGGTGCATTTGTTTGAAACTTGGGGGTGAAGAGCAGGTCACTGTAAATGCCTCCTAGAAGATTCTGATATCTTTTCTAAAAATCTTTTAGTACCCCAAAGTGAGGCAATAACCAATGTCATCATAAACAATGTGATTAATATCCTTTCAATATAAAAAGTTTTGCACATTGTTGATTCCTTTTGAAATAAAAATTACTTGCAATTGCTACATCTCAAGCTATAATAGTTGCAATCTATTGACACATATTCCCCATTGCTTTCTAAAAGCATGTTTATCATTTACAACTCAACAACAGAGTAATCTATTACACAAAAATGAGGCCCCACTATATAAGTTCTCATTGCTATTGCTTTTTTTTAATAGAATTGGGTATTATTTCACTTTGTCACTCACTTTTAATTTTTCTGTGACTTTTTGCTCATAATAATTATCCATTTCAATAGGATGTTTTTCTTAATTGATAAAAATAAATTATAAGCATTTTATGAACATACTGATTCCTTATTATTGTAATACTGTTCCCAATATCATACTTATTTTTCAATGTTCTTAATATACTCATATAGGATATGCAGAAGTTTTAGTTTTCCTATGTGTAGACAGTCAAATATTTCCTATATAATTCCTTATCCAGCTTGAGGTCTGATTAAGTATTCATTTAACATGTCTCCTAATTTTTTTTTTAAATTTAATTTGAAAGAGCAACAGAAAGAATGATGTAGTCAGAGACTGACAGAAAGAGATCTCCCATGTGCTAGTTAACTCTCAAATGTCTGAAAGAGCAGGACTGGTTCAGACTCACGACAGGAGCCTGAAACTCAACCCAGGTCTCCTATGAATGTGGCAGAAACCCAAGTACATAAACCATCATCTGCTGCCTCCTGGGGTATACATTAGCAAGAAGCTAGAATTGGAAGCAGAGCCAGGATTCAACCCCAGGCACTCTGATATGGGATACAGGCATATTAAATTATATTCCTGCATCTTAACTGCTGCTCCAAATGCCTACCAACTTCTAAATTTTTAATGGTATCATTTTTTTAATTTACTCTGTGATTTATCTAGAACTCCATTTTAGTTTTACATTTCTCATAAACTTATAATGGAATTGTATTATTAAACAGGTTCTTGTATGTAGCAAGGTCTTTTACAGGGCTGAGTATTGACTCTGTGTCTTGGTTGAGTGTGTTAGTCATTTTTGCAGGGAAGGTCTACTTTTTTAAAACTACTGAAATGCAATCAGTTTAATGTTTAGTAAGGTACATGACTCCTTCACTTGTTGTCATCATATACATGATATTCCTCAGATGAACCTTATAATCCTTGGCTAAATTTAAAAATAACCAAAATAATCCATCGGGAATTTTAATTGAAATGTAACAAACCTAAAAAATATTCAAGGAAGAACCACAATTTTATAGTATAGTATACAACCTTTATTCAAACCTCTACACATTTCTCTCAGTGAATTTAGGTGAGTTTAGTTTTCCCATGTAACTTTCAGTTTCTTATTTCTTATTCCTAGATATTTCACATTTTGTTATGATTGTCAGTGGTACATTTTTATTTTTATTTTGCACATGCTCAGAGTATAGCAAGTACCAAGAAGAGCTTGTTTTTTATGTTGTCTTCTGCTCAGTCATTTTTTCAACTCTTTTATTTGGTGTTAATACAAATTTTTATTGTATTCTTTTAGATTTTCTGGATATGCAATTATATCTATTTTTCTTGAAATAAAGACTTTGCTGTTACATTTTAAAAATAATTCCAAATGTTTTGCTTCTAACCATATATAAATAATGGGAGAATTAAAAATATCAAAATATCACCTTGGTTCTTCATGATTTTCTTAGAAATATAACACTGCAAATTATGCTTTTAATTCTGGTTTTATATTTTTTAATTCTATACAGGAAATATTTTTTGAAGATTTATTTACTAATTTAAAAGGCAGAGTGAGGTAGAAGAGATACAGAGAAAGGGATCTTCCATCTGCTGTTTCATTCCCCAAATGGTGACAACAGTTGCAGTTGGGCCAGACCAAAGTCAGAAACTCCATCCTGGTCTCCCAAATGAGTGGTAGGAGCCCAAGAACTTCCCAGGCACATTAGCAGGAAGCTGGATCAGAAGTAGAGTATCCAGAACCTGAATTGACACCCTGATTCAAAAACCAGCATTACAAGTAGTTGATTGACTACTAGACTACAGTACTAACCCCTAGTTTATTTACTATGATTATTTTAATTCATAATTACATCTCATATTTAGTAACTCTCATTTTAAAATTTGTTGAGGTGAGAAAACGCTTGTGCTCCTGTTACCTGTTAATGGGATGTATTAATTATTTTAATAGAATGATCCAGGTTAAACCACTCTTGAATTAGTAGACCATATTCTTCTATCAAAAATCAAACATTTGAGTCATATTTATTCACTTAATGTCTCTTTCATTTACTTCCTCATTAGTAACAAGAAAGATAGAAGGCTATCTCCATGGTTTATTTAAGAATTTCATGATGAGTGCAAGAAAGCTTGGAGAGGATCAAAATAGGTATGACACTCTCCTGTAAACAAATACGAAAAACTGAAGATAAAGCGTTGCTTGAGAAATGGCTTATGAGAATTAATATAATGGTTCAGTTGAGAAGAGATGACGTTTTTATATTCCATTTACAAAACTATGAGTCAAATAAGAATTCTTTTCCAGATATAAAACATAAAATCTTCAGTCCTGTAAATAAATATATCCAATACCTTAAATTTTCCTTCAAGAACTCCTAAATGGAAAAAGTAATTGTGTCAAATGATTGCTTTGCCTATGTAAAATAAACTTTCTTCCCACAAAATAGGTATCCTCATGTACTAAAATTAGTGATTTTCCCTTCTGTGAAGTAATTTTTAATTCTTATGAAAAGTTTCAAAAGTGTGCTTTCCATTTGACCCAGCTATTCTTTTTTTTTTTTTTTTTTTTGACAGGCAGAGTGGACAGTGAGAGAGAGACACAGAGAGAAAGGTCTTCCTTTCGCCGTTGGTTCACCCTCCAATGGCCGCCGCAGTAGGCGTGCTGCGGCCAGCGCACCGCGCTGATCCGATGGCAGTAGCCAGGTGCTTCTCCTGGTCTCCCATGGGGTGCAGGGCCCAAGGACTTGGGCCATCCTCCACTGCACTCCCTGGCCACAGCAGAGAGCTGGCCTGGAAGAGGGGCAACCAGGACAGGATCGGTGCCCTGACCGGGACTAGAACCTGGTGTGCCGGCGCCGCAAGGCGGAGGATTAGCCTAGTGAGCCGCGGCGCCGCTTTGACCCAGCTATTCTACATTTACAAAGTTCTCCTGACAACATTATTGAAACAGCATGCAAAGTCATAGGAATAGCATGTTTGCTTCAGAAACGAAATGTCAGTAGGGTGGAATCAACCCACAGAGACACAGAGGCAGACAGACTGGTGGAGCTCCTCACTGTTGGTTCATTACCTGAATGCCCACAATGTCCAGGGATAGGCCCAGGATCAGAGCCAGGAACTAGGAATTCAATCACCTCTCATGGTGGCAGGGACCTTGAGAGATTACCTGCTGCCCTCCAGAATATTTTTTTTTAAGATTTATTTATTTATTTGAGAAGTAGAATTACAGAGAGAGAGGAAGAGAGAGAGAAAGTCTCCCATCTGCTGGTTCACTTCCCAGATGGCCTCAACAGCTGGAGCTGAGCTGATCAGGAACTAAGAGCTTCTACCGGTCTCTCATGTGGGTGCAAGTACCCAAGCACTTGGACCATCTTCCAATGCTTTCCTAGGCCATTAACAGAAAGCTGGATTGGAGGTGGAGCAGCTAGGACTTGAACCTATGCCAGATGGGATGCTTGTACTGCAGGCAGAAGCTTTACCCATTATCCACAGCCCCGGCTGGCTCCCCTCCAGAATCTTCAAAGGTAGAAAGCTAAAACAGGAAGCTGGAGCTGGCAATCAAGCCCAAGCACTCCAATATGGTAGACAAGCATCTCAACCACTAAGCCAAACATCTACCCCTATTTGGTGATCTACTGTAGCATCAGCAAAGAGAGTGGCAAACAAATATTTACTAATGTGAGAAAATTTTCATAACACAAATTTAAGTAAAAGGAAGATAAAAATAATATAATAATATGATACTATGTTGCTAAAATACATAGATACATGAAGAAAAACAGAGATTAGGAGTGTGAGAAGGAAAAAAAGCGTGATTTTAATGGGACTAGGAAGTAAGGAATGATAAGCACAGAAAAGTTTATGGCATTAATCGCTGAGTGGTGCATTTACCTGTGAAGATTGGGGAGCATATGTATGTATATGCATAGTGTGTTTAGAGTGCAAGGATAAACTCATTTGAACATTTTAGTGGGCAATTATTTTCCAAGCATATGTACGTATGTTTCCATTAACTCTCACAAATCAGCAGTTTGAATGATAGAAAATTTTTTGAAGATTAGAAGAAACATAAATTTTTCTTCTTTCTGCTTTTTTAAACAGGATCATGACCATTAAAAATATTCTGATAAATAGCAAGAATCCCTTCAAACATGTAAAAATATTCCTGGTAATGTACAACTGAATTTGTTGAAAACCTAACTAGAAGAATCAATATGAACACAGGTTATCCAGTTATTTGGGGGGATGTCAGCCAACTATGTTTCAGTGCTTTGCTTAGAACAATGTGTTAAGTTATAGAAAAATACACTTCTAGGAAATTAGCTATAAAATAATTTTGTCTTATATTTCTAAGAATCCCCAAAGTCCCTGGATGTGCACATTTAATTCAGTCCCATTTCCCACAGAACTGTGTTATTCTTCAGAAGGATGTGATCCTGAAGAATGGATATTCCCTGGGTCATCAAAAGGAGTCTCCAAACACAACTCCTTATCAATACAGAAAATGTGTTTAATGAAGAGACTTTCTAAAAATAAGAAAATACATATAAACATACATACCTCACTTTAGTTACACTGTGTTGGTTAAATACTTAGATTAGTCAAGACTTTTTCTCTATGTGAAAATTAAGAAGGCCCAAAGAAAATCTATAGAGTCTGAGTAGTAAACAACAACACAGTAACTTTGACACTTACCTTATTGCATAAGTAGAAGCTGTAACCATGAGGAATAGCACCATTACCATGCAGACTCCTGTCAGGCCAGGAACTACAAAAATGCACATAAGTACATTTTAATCTAAATCACACTGAGAAAAAAGTGCCAAGAATCATTATCTTAAAATCCAAAGTACTATACTGTTCTGTGGGAAGCCTAATTTAAGTAGCACGCCTGCATGTATATTCTCTTTCAAACAAGCCTTTTTAAAGTCAACAGTTTCAGAGTACTTAAGACAGAGTCTTTTATTCCTTTAACTGAAAAGTCCATTCTTGTACTCCCAAATATTCTACTCATAATGGTAAACACGTACAAGCATATGCTATACCAAATGTCAATAATTAATGCATTGGGGTGGAATTAACATTCGACATTCTTATTGTTTTGGTTATATATGCCCTAGCACTCATTCTCCCTTACTCGATCTTATCCCCTTAGATGCAACTGGCAGCTCTTTTAGTTTCAACATGAATTAACTGCTTTTGAATTTCATCATCTTAAAGATTTAAGAAAAAAATAAACAGGCCGGCACCGCGGCTCAATAGGCTAATCCTCTGCCTGCGGCGCTGGCACCCCAGGGTTCTAGTCCTGGTCGGAGCGCTGGATTCTGTCCTGGTTGCTCCTCTTCCAGTCCAGCTCTCTGCTGTGGCCCAGGAAGGCAGTGGAGGATGGCCCAAGTGCTTGGGCTCCTGCACCCGCATGCACCTGGCTCCTGGCTTCTGATCAGCGCAGTGTGCCGGCTGCAGCGGCCAGTGCGGGGTGAACCAATGGAAAAAAAAGGAAGACCTTTCTCTTGGTCTCTCTCTCTCTCACTTTCCACTCTGCCTGTCAAAAATAAATAAATAAATAAATATAAAATAAACAAAAACTTAAAACTTAAAAAAAATGTAGAACAAAAGCTGTAATTTTCAGGAAAAAACAGCACTGCTGCTTGTTTTTTCAAATTTATTTTACTTATTTGAAAAGCAGAGTGCAAGAGAGAGAGGGAGAGAGACAGAAACAGATCTTCTATCTGCATATTTAGTTCCTGAATGGCTGCAATGGCTGGGGCTGAAACAGGCCAAAACCTGGAACTCCATCTGAGTCTCCAACCTGGATGACCGGGGTCTGAGAACTTAGGTAATTTTCTGCTGCTTTCCCAGGCACACTAGCAGGGAACTGGATTGGAAACAAAGCACAAGGACTCAAACCAGTGCTCAGATAAGGGCTGATGTTTCGAGAACACATGTATAACTTAGTGAGATTCAATTACAACTCAATTAATTTTAAGGGAATAAAGAGGAGGTTTGTCTCTCCAGTATAAAGTGATTTTGGCCGGCGCCATGGCTCAACAGGCTAATCCTCCGCCATGCGGCGCCGGCACACTGGGTTCTAGTCCCAGTCAGGGCGCCGGATTCTGTCCCGGTTGCCCCTCTTCCAGGCCAGCTCTCTGCTATGGCCTGGGAGTGCAGTGGAGGATGGCCCAAGTGCTTGGGCCCTGCACCCCATGGGAGACCAGGAGAAGCACCTGGCTCCTGCCTTCAGATCAGTGCAATGTGCCAGCTGCAGTGTGCCGGCCGCAGCGGCCATTGGAGTGTGAACCAACGGCAAAAAGGAAGACCTTTCTCTCTGTCTCTCTCTCTCTCACTGTCCACTCTGCCTGTCAAAAAAAAAAAAATTTTTTTTAAAGTGATTTAGATAAAAAAAAAAGTCCCTTATTTGACTAAATAAATGTGGCAATCCAGATGGCTACATAGTGTGAAATTTGTGGTTAAAGGAGACCTCTGATAAGTTTATCGGTCCTTTATTAATGACCTAATAGATTTATATTCAAAGCTTCCTATTTGTGTTTGCTTAATTTATTTATTTTAAACTCAGAGCTACAGAGAGACAGAGGGAGATAAAGAGAGAGAGGAGATCTTCTATTTGCTGGTTCACTCTCCAGATAGTTGCGACAGCCAGGGCTGAGCCAGGCCAAAGCCTAGAGCCAGGAGTTTCATCAGGGACTCCCACATGGATGCAGGGACCCAAACACTTGGGCCATCTTATGCTGCATTTCCCAGGCCATTAGCAGAGGGCTGGGTCAGAAGTGGAGAAACGGAGCAGCCAGGACACAAACTAGTGCCCATATGGGATGCCAGTGTCACAAGCACCAGCTTTACCTGCTATGCCAGCACATTGGCCCCAGCCTATGAGGTTCTGATCAAGCCAAGATACATTATGGAATACTGGAAAATCATCTCACTGGAAGAACACCTGAAAAACTGATCATGCTTACGATAGAGCCATAATTTCCTAAAAATATAATTTGCACCTAATTCCTTGAGATAGTAATTGTATTATTCCAAAATTCCATTACTATTCCATGAGGTTACAGAGCACAATATTGTATAAAAGACTCTGGGAGGTACTCATGGCAAGAAATTTGTTTAAATTTAAATATTTCCTCAAACTAATTTGACCAGAGAACCACTTTTAGAATAAGAATACAAAATATACTCTGGAAGAACTTGGAGGGCTTAAATGGGTGACTTCAGTTATGTGAAGATGAAGCAGAAGACCCAGAAAGCACAGGCTGGGGTATATTCCTATAGAGTCTGGGATTAGGATACTGTTTACGAAACTCTCTCTTATCTAAAGAATTAAGATTCTTTTTTAAAGATTTTATTTATTTATTTGAGAGGCTGAACTACAGAGAGAGAGAGAGGGACCGTCAGAGAGAGGTCTTCCATCTGCTGGTTCACTCCACAACTGGCTGTGATGACCGGTACTGGGCCAATCTGAAGCCAGGAGCTAGGAGCTTCTTCCGGGACTCCCATGTAGGTGCAGGGGCCCAAGCACTTGGGCCATCTTTCACTGCTTTCCCAGGCATTAGCAAAGAGCTAGATCAAGCCAGCATCCATATGGGATGCCAGTGCCACAGGCAGAGGCTTGGCCTACTAAACTGCAGCACTGTCCCCAAGAATTAATTTCTTTCTGTCTTCCAAAAGTACAAGAAGACTGGAATTCATAATTTATAAATTAAGAGACTTTAGATAAAAGAAGCATGGAAAAAAAACACCTTAGCAATAAAAAAAAAAAAACTTACTATAATTAGAGTACTCAAAAACAAAAAGGAGGCTTCACTTTAATAAGCCACTATCACTGGAAGTAAACAAACTAAGCTATTAACTGGAATGTTAGAGACTGTAGAAACATATGCATCAAGTAAGAGAAGTCATCAAATAGCTTTTATTCATTCAATGAACTGTTTCTAGGCATCTGCAAATGTATTACTGTTAAAGTGATAGAGATAAAATAAATCCTGCTCTACAAGAACTCCTATCCAGTGAGGGTGGCAGATTAAGTAGGCAATTGCAACATAGAACATTAAAGTACTAAAAACATTGTTGAGCACTGACTATTTCTGGGATACATAAAGGGGCACCCTAACTAGTCTTGGAAGACAATTTAGCTAAGGGTATATTAGCCTCTTTTGCTGCAAATCCCTGTAGTCAGGAAATACAGGCTGGAAATTACTTGAATTGTTTAATCTCACCGGGTAAAGTGATGTGTTTAAGGACATGCGTTTTCCTGTGAATTCTTCAAGCTCTTTAAGTTATGCAGCCAAACATATTCTTCTTTCCTCAGAAAATGCATTTTTGTGGGATGATATTATAGCACAGCAGGTTAAGCCAGTACTTGCGATGCTCAAATCCCATAATGGAGTGGCTTGACTCCAGTCCCAGTTACCTAACACTTCAGATCCAGTTTCCTGGATCTAATGTGCCTGGGAAACGATGCCCTAAGTATATGGGTTCCTGCCACCCACATGGGAGACTTGGAGGAAGTTTCTGACTCCTGACTTCAAACTGGTCAAGGCCCGACAGTTGTGGATATTTGGGGACTGAAACTGCAAATATTACTCCTCCTTTCAAATAAACAAATCTTTAAAAAATACAATCTGATATGTTTATTCTTACTGCCTTTTATCTAAGCATATCAGAATCAATGATTAGTAGCCTTTAAAATAAATAATTGAAGGGGCTGGTGTTGTGGTACAATAGGTTACACCCACCACTTGGGACTACAATATCCCATATCAAAGTGCTGATTCAGGTTCCAGCTACTCTGCTTCTGATCCAGCTAATACACCTGAGAAGGCAGAAGATGGCCCAAGGACTTGGTCCTTCCACCCATGTGAGAGACCAGGTTAATATTCCTAATTCCTGGCACTGGTCTGGGCCAGCCCTGATTGTTGGGGCCATTTGGGGAGTGAATCAACAGAATGAATATCTCTGTCACTAGGTCTCTCTCTCTCTTTCTCTCTCTCTCTTTCTCTCTCTCTCTTTCTCTCTCTCTGTCTCTCTCCCCTCATGCGTGTATGTATATCTGTGTCTCCCTCTATGTCACTCTACTTTTCCAATATGTAAATAAATAAATCCTAAAAACAAATAAATAATTGTAGTATGCTACCATTTCTGAGGGATCATTTTCACCCACACTCAGATGTTGTCAGAAATATACCATAATCCATACATTCCCCTATTTTCCTAACATAATTGGAAACATGATTATAGTTTCTTATGCAGGTTTTTATAATTAAAATTAGACACTGAGTATTTTATTCACATCATGTAAGGTACATCATCTTTAATGAATGATTCTATAATCCAGACTATTAAATTTATTATTTATAAATAAAGTAATTGGAATATTTCACCATTCCTTATATAACAGTCTAACTACCATATCTTATATTATTTGTATAATCATACTTTATTTTCTATAAAACAATCTTAATTTACCAATCATACTTTATATTTAAAAAATTTAAGCACAGATAGAAGCTAAAATCTTTAGATTTTGGAAGCTAAAGTCCAAGAAATCTACCAACTAAGAAAAATGTTCTTTGACACCAGAATACCTAAAAACATAAGCACAATTCCTTAATCAGGGCACTTATTTTTTTCCTACATGCTGTGTTCCAGAACATTTAAGGATGGCTGTGGAATAGTTTTAGTCAGTTTTGGTAATTAAAAACTGGATTCAGTCTATACGTAGAAAGCAGTGTCTCTCATCCTAACGCCCTCCCTAGGCTCCATGTCTCTCTTTCACTAGCTACCACGCAGTGTAGTCAATCAGATGGTTTAGTAGCACCAGAGCCATACTTACGGACTGTTATGTCTCAGTCTTAGCTCCAGGTTAATCATCTGGGAAGTGAAGGTTCTTGGAGGTCATAACAGTATTTGAAGAAATTATGTGAGACTAGGACACCAAAATGGTGCTCATTTGTGGATTCTGAGGGGTTTAAATTGTTTATAATAACAGAAACTCTGCATATTCTAGAAGCAATCTCCAAGTGGAAAGAACAGTGTAGGTAGGAAAGAAAACTATTATTTCTAGTGTGCAGATATAGAAACCTCAACCAAGAAGAGACCAGCTCTGCCTAGTCCAATTAGGGAGGAGTTCGTACTTGTCAATATGATTTCAAGGGTGAGAAGCGAATGGCCAGGGGAACAAACGAGAATAGGCTATTCCAGGTAAAAATGTGGGTAGTAGTGAGAGGGTATGATGATGAGTGAAGCAGAGGAAGAACAGCAGCTTCAGAGGCTTTTGGAGGGCTGGCAAAACACACTGTCCAGTCTCTCCCAGGGACTCTTTAAGAGGGAGTCTAGAAATCTGTTTTTAAGTATCTTCTATCCTAAGCCCAATACCTCAGGGAGACCTCTGGAAAACAATGTAGGATGATGGGATCTCCTGTTAAGGAGAGAGATCACCCACTTATAGAAGCTTTAGTTATACAAAGTGTCTTAATGTAATACCTTACTCAGACAAGGGATCTATTCATACCTTTGTAAGGTTAACTTCATAAAATATTTTAAATGTCTGAAGGCTTTGTAAAGTACTAATTTTCTTCTTTATTCCTCAAATTAATTCACATGAACCAAAAATTTCATTAATTTATATCATGATGTTTGGGTTTTGTATTTTCCTTCCCTCCTATTTCTCATCTAATTCTTGAAGCTTAAATGCAAACATGATTGCAAGGAACAAAAATTGAAAGCAAAACAAAACTGTGTTCCAAAAAAGAAAGCTTTGAAATACTGTACCAGTGGCAAATATCATAAATCTATAGGCAGAAACATAATGTATTTCATAAATCTAAATATATACTTGTGACATGAAGAGGTAAAGCACCTGATTATAGTTATTTTTCATCATAAATTGATCCAAAAAGAACAATGCATTTGACAGGATAATGTGCCTCATCCCCGTGTTCAATTCTGATCCTTAATAGGTTATTACAGCCAAACGTTTATGATAGATCATCTCAACTACAAAATCATCTTTGTCCCTGAAATAGATAGTAAAAATCCACCAAATGCCGCTTTTCCTTTCATCTTTATAAATGGAAGGCTGGGAAAGAGAGGAATGTTCATAAGAATTGCCTATCAGGGGAATATTTTGAGATGTTCAAATGTGCTTCTAGCAAATTAATAGTCTAGACTGAGATTTCATGGACAATAAGGTTAAGAAGGAACATAAATTGCAAATGGAAAAGGAGAGACATCTCAAGAAAAATAACTCATTTCAATGACTGTTTCTCTTACAGGTTTTCAGATCATCAAAAATCCTACTAAATCACTAAATTATTAGAACTACATTGAAGTGCAAAGTTTTTTGGTGTTTCTTCCAATACTTTGAGGGCAGGAATCCATTCCATATGTATTGTATCCCACCACAGTTACAATGGCAGGGGGCAAAGCAGGAAGCATATGGGGTTACATTGTTTTCACTGGAAGAGCTCATATTAGAGAAACATGTTCACTTATTCTCCACTCATTCAAACCCCAACTGCTTGCCTCTTCCCTCTGCTCATATTGCAACCTTATGTTTGAACTCCTTAATATTTGTTCAGATATACAAATTTTCCATATGCCATGTTGTACCATGTATCTAATTGCTACACAATTTGACAATGTGCATTTTCATAATGTTCTTGAACCTGTATAAAGAGCAATGAATAACAACTTACCAGTTGTGAAGAGAAGCTTTCTAGGATCCTGAGGAGGGAAAAAAAATATTTGATTGAAAAACTGAAAGCACTGGTGATACAAAATTCTACAAGGAGTTTGCAGGTAAAGCGCCATGTATCAGACATGCAAGACACTTTTCTTCCAGGAGAAATAAAAGAGATTCAATTAAGTTGTGCCATATTTTCACAACTGAGAGAAGTCTATTTATCTGACAAAGGTGGAACACTGGTTGAGTCAGAAGGCCAAGGTATTAATCTTAATAGCTACTTAGAAAATAGTAACAGTGACTTTTAGGCTACTGCTAAACCATTTTGAGGCTCAGTACCATCAGCTACAATGTGAAAATGTTAATGTTTCCACTGTCTACCAGGATTGGAGCACAGTCAACTCTCTTCCTGACTTGTGGAATACTAAGATCAATCCCTAGGAGCTGTGTGGACTTATTTTTATCCTCATGGCACTTACTGCTGAACAGGCTTTTGAACTCCTTTCCTTATACCTCCACTGACTTCTGGGTCAGGCCAGGCTAATATTAAATAGGAGGCCATTTTCATGGGTGTCATTTCAGGGTTCACAAATAAGGTCCATTTACCAGGAATAGCTCCTCACTTGGCTTACCTAGGTCAGATGACTTACATAAGTACTTCTGGTATTAGAGGCTTGGCTAAAGCCTCAACTCAATAAATAAACAACCAGGAAAAATATGAGATAGGCTGAACAAAGAGATAATACTAGAAATTACTACAGAAATCCAGTAGATAGAACAATTACTATTCCTAGGGAAAGAAGACAGAATATGAGGATGAGTGACTGCTACATAGATGTGAATCTGAAGCAGATTTTTTTAAAGATTTATTTATTTATTTGGAAGTCAGAGTTACACGGAGAGAGGAGAGGCAGAAAGAGAGAGAGAGAGAGAGGTGTCTTCTATCCGCTGGTTCACTCGCCAATTGGCCGCAATGGCTGGAGTGGGGCCGATCCGTAGCCAGGAGCTTCTTCTGGGTCTCCAAAACAGGTGCAGAGGTCCAAGGACTTGGGCCATCTTCCTCTGCTTTCCCAGGCCATAGCAGAGAGCTGGATCCAAGTGGAGCAGCCAGGACCCAAACCGGTGACCATATGGAATGTCAACACTGCAGGTAGTGGCCTTACCCAATACACCACAGCGCCAGCCCCTTGAAGCAGATTTAAGTGAGGCTGCACAGTAGTCACAGGATGGGTCATTATAAGCAAGGTGAAAGCATAAAGCCAAAAAACAAAAATAGATGGAAAAAAAGCTCTCTTTTTCAAATGCAATTCACTGAACATTACATCTGTTTATTCTATATACTTCTCTTACTTCTATCTACATGGAGCACATTGCCCCATACCTATCAGGTTTTAAATACATAATTATCAAAACAAGAGAGGAAGAAAGAACAAAAGTAACACGAAGGAAAAAATAAAAGAAGGAAGGAAGAAGGTAAAGAAACAGGAAATATAATTCAAAACAATTAGTGGCCTTCTTCATTTATGGGCAAATTTTAAAAAATGGCAGAAAGATATAGAAATAGACATTCTGATCTACTAAATTGCAGAAGCATTTTAGGAAGGCAATCTGGCTCTGTCCATCAAAACTTAAAATGTGCATCTATTTTAAACCAAAATTTTACATATATGAACCTGTGAAACAAAAGTGTACAAAAGATAAGTTGTCACTAGCAGATTTAGTTAGCAGAACCGGCAGGGTTCAGATCAAATGAGATACAGAGCATCTTGGATTTGCTGCAGTCATGGTATTGAGAAGCAAAAGGAGCCTAAAGACCATATGGAAGCACTGAGCAACAGAGACCTAACAAGAGTTTTGCCAGAGACATCCACCAGGCCCTGGGCCACCACTCTGCACATACTAGTTCATTTTAGGAGTGGTTTCACGTGGAGAAAAGCACCCCTGAATCAGATATTGCTTGCTACAGAATTCAGCTCAAGATCACCTATTCACAGGTGAATAAAGAGAACGAATAATGAAAACTCATTAATGTTGTTTAAATCAGTATATTGATTACCTGGGATCTACAAATAATAAACATGCTTTTCTGCCTTTTTTCTCCAAAGAACTGTATGTGAGTTATTAAAGTATTTTTACCCTGTAACGGCACTGTTGGCACTCTCAGCTGAATGACAGGAATTAGACGAGAGCTGCTGGGATTCAGAAGGTAGGCCTGAGTGGCAACCATCTGAACTCTGCCAAATATAAAAAGTAGACACTTTGCAAACTCCCATTTTCAGTTGAAGAGACTACGAAATAGTAATTACCTATATTTTCTACTGAAAAAGAATAAAACTCAACTTGACAACTGCATTTTAAAAGCACTCAAAGGGAACAGCAAGGTACAAATTTTCCATGAAAATCACAGACCCTCATTAGTCATCTCATGACAAGTAAAGGGAAAATGGGAAGACAGAGACCACCCACCTCATCTCGGTATCTTGCTGCATTCAGTTCAATAAAATTCTCATTGTAGTTCACTGAGAAGTTGAGGGCATTCACCAGATGGGCAGCCACGTGCACACCTACAGAATCACACCAGGTGCAAGTCAGTGGGAGTTTTATCTCTGCTCTATGGAAAGCAGTCAGTAAGCAATGAAATCTTACATTGAAAGGTGAAATTTTAAAATTGAAAAAGGCACACCTGACTATTAACAGTTTGCGGAATGTTCAAAGGCTGAAATTAAATAATCATAGTAAATCAGTTGAGGTGAGAGGGAAAATTCACCCCTCACACATATTTACAAATGTGTGTATCTATGGGGCCGGCGCTGTGGCACAGTGGGTTAACACTCTGGCCTGAAGCACTGGCATCCATAAGGGCACTGGTTAGAGACCTGGCTGTTCCACTTCCAACCCAGTTCTCTGCTATGGCCTGGGAAAGCAGCAGAGCATGAACCAAGTCCTTGGGCCCCTGCGGCCGCGTGGGAGTCCCGGAGGAGGCTCCTGGATCCTGGCTTCAGATCAGAGCAGCTCCCAGCTGCTGCGGCCAATTGGGGAGTGAACCATCGGATGGAGGACCTCTTTCTCTCTCTCTGCCTCTCCTCTCTCTGTGTAACTCTGACTTTCAAACAAATAAATAAATCTTTTTTAAAAAGTATGTATCTAATAATATGCATATCTATTTATTTACTTAAGCAGCTCCTGAATATTCTAGGTGTTCCAAACTTTCATCTCTCCCATAGCTCCAAAACTGCTACATATATTGTATAATTCACTGACACACACTCTAAAATATAAGCCCACTGCAAGGTTTGTAACCAGTTGAAACTGTTCATAGTTAACCAACTTAAATCATAAAATGCCAAACATGATAGCAAAACTGTTAGGAACCACTTCATGAGACAACTCAGGAAAATGATAATCAACACTGAATAAATAACCTACCTACAATGACACAGCAGAGTGTTCAACTGATCCAGAGCTCATACAAAACATAAATTTTTAGGAAACTGCTAGAGATGTGAAGACCAATTAGTTTTGCCAAAGCCAGGGAAAAGGAATGTGATCTTGAGGGACTTGGACAAGGATGGGGCAAATGATCTTGGCCCATCATACACTCACACTTTCCAAACCTTTCCTTCTAGATGAACTAAAGTGTAGTATCAGCATATTAAATGTACTGTGAATAACAGATGACTGGCTGAAAAACTTGTGATCTTGGCAATATGGCTTGCTCAACAGAGCCTCGGTTTACCTCTCTGTAAAATGAGGGTGATGGAAATGAGAAATTTGAGTGAGGTGATCTGAAATTGCTAAGTAAACCATTACAGTTCGTGCTAATACATTGAATGCAGTGATTCAAGAACAAAAAGAAGAAATGGGCCGGCGCCGTGGCTCAACAGGCTGATCCTCCGCCTTGCGGCGCCGGCACACCGGGTTCTAGTCCCGGTCAGGGCACCGATCCTGTCCCGGTTGCCCCTCTTCCAGGCCAGCTCTCTGCTGTGGCCAGGGAGTGCAGTGGAGGATGGCCCAAGTGTTTGGGCTCTGCACCCCATGGGAGACCAGGAGAAGCCCCTGGCTCCTGCCATCGGAACAGCGCGGTGCGCCGGCCGCAGCGCGCTACCGCGGCGGCCATTGGAGGGTGAACCAACGGCAAAAGGAAGACCTTTCTCTCTGTCTCTCTCTCACTGTCCACTCTGCCTGTCAAAAAAAAAAAAAAAAAAAAAAACAAAAAGAAGAAATGGCTTGGAATCTTTGGAATGCCACAATCTCTTTCAGCCTAGAACATGAGGTAGATACAAAGAGGCCAAGAATTGTGAACTGCTCACAAACACCAAGGAAAATGAGAGAGGGCTAGAATAATATATAACCTAGAACTGATTTAAAGAACTTACAAGGTTCTGCAAGTAATCAAATTAGAGGGAGAAAGGGACACAATAAAAGTAGATGGGGTTAGGCATTTACACAATGTTTAAGATAATTCTTGGAACACATATCCATATTAGACTCCCTGGGTTTGAGTCCTGGCTCTGCTTTCCATTCCAGTTTCTTGCTAATAAGGAGGCAGCAGATGTCGGTTCAAGTTCTTGGTTCCCTACAACCCACATGGAGAACCAGAATGAGTTGGAAGCTCCAAGCTTTGGGCTGAACAAGCCCTGGAGGTTGGGAGCATTTGGAGACTGAACCAATAGATGGGAAAATCTTTATCTGTATCTTTCTGACTTTCAAATAAATAGCACATTTAAAAAATGTTTTAAAGTGGATAGGTCCAATATTTACTATACAGGTACAGTATCCAAGACAGAGTGGTAAGAGTGGTAATATTGAAAGAACAGATGAACAGATCAAAAGAACAGAACAACAACAAAAAAAACCAGAAACAGACTCATAGTAATATAACCAACTGAACATTGACAAAAGAGCAAAAACAATACAATGGTGAAAATGGTCTTTTCAACAAACAGTTGTGAAACAAACATCCTCAGGCAAAAAATTGCATCTACACATAGACCTTACACTCTTCAGAAAAAATCAGTAGTTCACAGACCTAAATGTAACAGCAAAATTATAACTCTAAAAGATAAACACAGTGAAAAATGTAGAGGACCTTGGCTTTGGTGATGAATTTTTAGATAAAACTAATGGCATAATCCCTGTAAGAAGTAACCAGTAAGTCGGACTTCATTAAAATTTAAAATTTCTGTTCTTTGAAAGCTGCTATAAAGACAATGAGAAGATAATCCAATCCACATATTGGAGAAAATATTTGCAACACACATATCTGATAAAGAACTTTTATTAAAACAAATCTAAGTGGTGTTAAAATTCAACAAAAGGAAAACAAATTAGCTGATTAAAAATTGACCAAAGACCTTAATAGACACCTCACCAAATAGGATAGACGGCAAATAAGCATATGGAAAGACACTCTAGATAGCATGAGGAAAATACAAATTCAAAACAATTAAAAACTACTGCACACCCACTAGAATGTCTAAAATCTAGAACACTGAAAGCATCAAATGTTGACAAGGACACAGAGCAACAGGAATTTTACTCTTTGTTGGTGGGAATGAAAAATGGCATGGCCACTTTGGAAAACAGTTTGACGGTTTCTTACAAAACTAATATACTGGAGCCAGCACTGTGGTGTAGAGGGTGAAGCCTCTGCTTGCAGTGCCGCCATCCCATATGGGCACCTGTTCGAGACCCAGCTGCTCCACTTCTGATCCAGCTCGCCTGCTTTGGCCTGGGAAAGTAGCGAAGGATGGCCCAGGTGCTTGGGTCCCTGCATCTGCATGAGAGACCCAGCAGAAGCTCCTGGCTCCTGGCTTTGGATCAGTCTAGCTCCAGCCGCTGCAGCCATTTGGGGAGTGAACCAGTGGATGGAAGATCTCTCTGCCTCTGCCTCTCTGTAACTCTGCCATTCAAATAAATAAATAACTCTTAAAAAAAAAAAAAAGCGAGTCATAGGGAACTACATGAATATCTTCATAAAAAAAACTGAATATACTCATATCATATGATCCAGCAAGACCACTCCTTGGTATTTATACAAAGGAGTTAAAATTTCTGTGCAAATGCAAATAAAACCTGCACATGGATGTTTATAGCAGTCTTATTAAAAATTATCAAAAGTTAGAAACAATAAATATGTCCTCTAACAGATAAATGGATAAACTCTAAAATATCCAGATTTGGGGATATTATTCAATACTAAAAGAAATGACCTATCAATCCATGAAAAGAAATGGAGGAAACTTACATTAACCTGAAGAGCCTACATACTGTGTGATGCCCACTATATGCCTTTATTGAAAAGACAAAACTATAGAGAGAGCAAAAAGATCAGTGCTTGCCTGGGATTAGAGAGGAGAGAGAATGAATAGGCAAAACACAAAAGATTTTCAAGACAGTGAAATTTACCCTACATGATAGTATAATTATGTCATTATGCACTTGTCCAAACTCATAGAATTTATAATACAAAACCTAATGTAATCATAGACTTTGATAACGATGTGCCAGTCAATACAGATTCAATAAATGTAACAAACTGCACAATCCTGGTGGGGATTGTTGATAATGGCAAATATAACATATATCTGAGAACAACGGGCATATGAGTAATGTAGGTGTTTTCTTCTTAATTTTGCTATGAACCTTAATTTATGCTTAAAAATCATTTTTAGTTTTTAGGGAGGGTGGGGGGCAGAAAGTATCATTATGCTTCTTAACAATGTATATATGAAAAACATGAAGTTTGTTCCCTTATAAAAATAAAAAATAAACAAATAATTAAAAGTAAACAGCAAGTTGGGATTTAGTTAACTAACAAGTAAGGACAAATTTCCAAGAAGTAAAACAAAGAGTATCTTGGTGAGATTCAATGTGGCACAGGCATAAAACATTACTTACTCAAAACTGTCTGTGTTCTATAGCTTCATCAACACTAAAATGTATAATAAAATAAATAAATAACCTCTTCATTTTAAATTAAAGGCTTATATGTTAAATAAACATTTTGTGGCTCACGTATGCAAGAGTAACTTTGAACAATTGTCAGCCTTTCTGAATTCCCCTGAAAATAAATCCTATGTAACAATTATATGGGATAAATCCTTAGGGGACATACTTACTTTCTAAAAGTCTTTTATGTCAATGGGGTTTAGAGTTTCTGATTTAAAAGGTTTACAGGAAGCTATGCCAAGCACTTTTAATGGATTTTCTTTTTTAATTGTCATAACAAAACAATGAGGTTTGATAGAATCATCTGTATTTTATAGAAAAAAAAGGATGGTAAGAAAATCTTATTTAGCCAGACAGACCACTAGTGGGTAGCCAAATACAAACCTTCTGGAAACTACTTCTCCACAGTAATGCTTTGGCAATATCCAGCTTCTTGGTTACTCCCCAACTGAACTTGAATATTTGGACACAACTACAGTTTAGAAAAAGCAAAATACTGAATGTGTCAAAGTCTCCTAGTCCTCTTCCATTGCTGACCTTTCACTCTCCCTTGCCACCTTGCCAAAATCCATACCTATCCCTCACCACACCCTTCATCTTTAACTCATACTAGGCTCTTTCTCATTACTCAGCCTTGAGCTGCACTGGAGGTTTTATCATATCTCTGAGTCCATCCTCAACCCTTCTACCAATGGAAAGATGTTCAGAGATAAACAGTGACCATGTCTGCTTCAACAATGTTAGCCAATTTTTAATTAATTTATTTGAAAGGCAGAACAACAGGGATCTCCCATCTGCTTGTTCACTTGCCCAAAACCCACAACAGTTGGAGCTGAGCTAGGAGTGGCTGTGACCCAACTCTGATGGCATTGCCTGCTGGCCCCCAGGGTGTGCATCAGCAGGAAGCTGGAACTAGAGTAAGAGCCAGTACTCAAACCAGGCTCTCCAATATAGGTTGCAACACCCCAAGTGGTGTCTTAAAAACTGTGCCAAAAGCTTGTCTCTAGGCAATCTTTAAGTAGCTGAAAGTTCAATAATTTCGTAGTAGCAGCTGTATCAAAACATTGCCTAGTTAAAATTGTCACACAAGGGACCATCACTGTGGCATGGTGGGTAAAGCTGCCACTTAGGACATCGGCATCCCTTATGGGTGTTTGTTCATGCCTCAACTGCTCCACTTCTGATCCAGCTCCCTAATAGTGGCCTGGGAGAAGCACAGGAAGTTGGCCTAAGTGCTTGGAATCCTGCCACTCATGTGGGATATCCAGATGAAGCTCCCGGCTCCTGGCTTTGGCCTGGCCCAGCCCTGGCCCTTGGGGCCACTAAAGGGTGAACCAGTGGATGTAAGCTCTCTCTCTCTCTCTTTCTCTCTCTCTCTCTCTCTATGTGTGTGTGTGGGGGGGGAGGATCTCCCTCTCTCTCTGTAACTCTGACTTTCAAATAAATAAATATAAAAGATGACCACACAATAAATGTCAGGTAAAAATAATCTTAGTATCAAAACAGCTATATCACATCAAACAATGACCAGGTGAAAACATTAAGTGCCATTCTGCTAGAAAATTAACCCCTGAGATTGTAACTTAATGTCACTATTCTAAGAACTCATATATACTTTCTCATTTTAACCTTGAAATTATGAGGTAAGTGCTACTATTAATCCAGTTCACAGTTACAAAAAACAGAGGATTCGAGAAGCACTATCAAATAGTCAGGCAGAACGGCAGTTGGAGATAGAACCTATGCAATCCCAGAGTTCATATACTTAATCACTATGTTAGCTGTTTCTATGCCAAACGTTTGAAAAATATAATAAAAATTCTCAATATAAAAATTTATTTTGAAATGGCTCTTAATGCTGTGACCATTTGGCACAGCAGCTAAGTCACCATATCCCATATCAGAGTCCCTAGGTTTAAGTCTCAGTTCCAGTTCCAATCCAGCTTCCTGCTAATGCACATCCAGGAGGCAGCAGATGGCTCAAGTACCTGAGTCCCTGCCCCCCACATGGGAGGGATGGATTGAATTCTGGGCTCCTGGCTTCAGTGTGATTTAGCTCCAGATGTTGTTGCAGGTATTTAGGGAATGAACCAATAGATGAAAGATCTCTCTATTTTCAAATAAACAAATAAGTTTTTAAAAACTAAAATGTCTTCTACAAGTATTATCACTTTATTTTTAACTTAAAATAGAATAGGATAAAATTCACATATTTGGATGTTTTCCATCCAAGCATTAATATCAAGAAAATATTTATTAAATATACTTTGGGCTGGAATCATACTCTTTAAGTGATCGTTTCACATGCTAATTTTCATGCATTTAAATTCATATCAATCATTATTTTTAGAGCTTAAAAGCTCTAGTATAATTTTTCTAATTTTTCCTTTTTTTCACTTTTATTTAGTAGATACAATTTTCCAAAGTACAGTTTATGGATTAAAATGGCTCCCCCCCCATAACTTCCCTCCCACTCGCACCCCTCCCATCTCCCGCTCCCTCTCCCATTCCATTCACATAAAGATTCATTTTCAATTATCTTTATATAGAGAAGATTGATTTAGTATATATTAAGTAAAGATTTCATCAGTTTGCACCCACACAGAACACAAAGTGTAAAATACTGTTTCAGTACTAGTTATAGCATTACTTCACATTGGACAACACATTAAGGACAGATCCCACATGAGAAGTAAGTACACAGTGACTCCTGTTGTTGACTTAACAATTTGACACTCTTGTTTATGGCATCAGAAATCTCCCTAGGCTCTAGTCATGAGTTGCCAAGGCTATGGAAGCCTCTTGAGTTCGCTGACTTCGATCTTATTTAGACAAGGTCATAGTCAAAGTGGAATTTCTCTCCTCCCTTCAGAGAAAGGTACCTCCTTCTTTGATGGCCCATTCTTTCCACTGGGATCTCACTCGCAGAGGTCTTTCATTTAGGGTTTGGTTTTGTTTTTTTGTTTTGTTTTGGTTTGGTTTTTTTTGCCAGAGTGTCTTGGCTTTCAATGACTATAAAAGTTTCATGGGCTCTTCAGCCAGATCCGAATGCCTTAAGGGCTGATTCTGAGGCCAGAGTGTTATTTAGGACATCTGCCATTCTATGAGTCTGCTGTGTATCCCGCTTCCCATGTTGGCTCATTCTCTTCCTTTTTTATTCTATCAGTTAGTATTCGCAGACACTAGTCTTGTTTGTGTGATCCCTTTGACTCTTAGACCTATCAATGTGATCAACTGTGAACTGAAATTGATCACCTGGACTAGTGAATAAATGTGTGTTAATTACAGAGTTCAACCAATAGTATTAACTAGAACAAAAAAAATACTAAAAGGGATAAAGTATTAAATTTTTCTAAATAAAATTATTTGCTTTCAGGAAATAGTTGTTATCAGCTTGGGAGTGAAATTTTGTAAACAATCATAAGATATAACCATTTTCTGCAGCAACCCCTAGACAATCATATTTAAACCCATAGAAAAGTAAACTTGGCTATCAAATAAAATCTCAAGTTGGTGAATGAATAATTCATAAAATGATACAATTATACATTTTAACATTAGTAACATATGTAATTCTCACAAAATATTTCATATCTTTCAGCTTTCTCACCTGAGAAAATACAGATAGTGACACCACAAGTTATATGGAATGTTCTGCTCTTATCCAACACTCTTCTTGTTCTCCTGCTTGGGACCTAAATAAAAATAGTTTAATGTAGTAAAAATGTTACAACAAATAAGATGTATGTACAAAGTTTTTCACCATAGAATTACTTATTATATCAGATTTGTTAAAATAAGACAGAAGCTTATTAATCAAACATTGGTGAGAGGTGCACATCCGGTCTCACTTAAGATGCCCATATCAGAGCACTCAGGTTCCCTGACTCTTGACTCCAGCTTCCTGCAAATGTACACCCTGGTAGGCAGCAGTGATAGTTCCAGCAATTGGGTTCCTGTCACCAATGTGGGAGATCTGAGTTGAGAGGCCTTGCCAAGTCCTGGCCATTTCAAGCATTTTGTAAGTGAACTAGCAGTCTCTCTCTCTCCTCTCTCTCTCTCTCTCTCTCATTGCCTTTCAAATTAGTTAATTTTTAAAAAATCGTGAGATGAATCATGATATATTTAGACACTGGAATATTCTAACCATTAAAAGGAATGTCTGACAACTATATCATCAATATAGAAAGATATGCAACTTTATATTGCTAAGGGAAGAAGTTATGAAACATGAACTGTTCTATATTCCTCCATTGTTCAAAATTAATGGCACTGTATGTTAATGTTTCTGCAATCTGTACCCCCAATTGTCATCAGAGATTTTTCTGGCAGACTAAGATTAGGAAATATTTCTCTGATTATTTTGAATATTTCTGGAATGTATGAATTTGACAACATGTATGCTCTCTTTCTGTAGTAAAACATAAAGGAAGCAATCTCATCTGTGCTTTTAAAATGCCTGATTGATCTTATAGAAAAGCAAAATGCCAAGCATCTCTGAATATCCTTTTCATACCCCAGTGTACTTCTTTAAGATTTATTAAATACTGAGAGACTTAGGTGGGGATTTGTCATTTCCTAATCTTATCTTCTTTTTTCTTCATGCTGAGCCAATGGCCAATCACAGGGATCAAAACCTAGCTTTTTACAACCGTAGACTACCTAAGGAAAGAGTTATCCATAAATCACTGCATTAAAAGTAGAGTTCCCAAATATAACAAATATAATTACATGGAAAGGCTGAGAAGTTTTACAAGAGCAAAACTACATGTATGAACTTCACAGAACATGAAAGAAATCTCATTTTAGGAACTCTTTTTCAAATATCAGTATCTACCTAACAGTACCTTGCTATCTTAGAGAAGAATAAACACACTCAAATATATACAATGGAATAATTGAACACAAAAAGGAATTTCAGCTGAGTTTCAACAGAATTAAAGTACTTTTCCATTTACATCCTTCATTTTATGACAATAAATATCACATTTGATGTCACTAATCAGCATGTCTTTTGCACACATATTACACACCTCAAAATAGGTATCTGTATTAAGCAGAGATATATTGCCAATATCAGCAATAATTCTATGTATTGTTCAAAGTCCACAAGGCTCTAGTTTGCCCACTTGATCTAACTTGCCTTTGACCAAGTGAAAATAAAGGATCTCAATGACACATGTTCTAACAGGAACTGGTGTCGATCTTAGCTCTACCATTCACCGTTCTTACGATTTTGGCTAAGTTACTTAAATGATTATGCCTCAGATTTCTCATGTATAAAAATGGACTAACAATATTTGGTTGCATAACCACTGTAAGGATTCATGATTGTGTATGTGGGATGGTGAGACAGAGGTAAAACCACTGTTGACAATATTTCTGCTGTCCCCTGATCTTATTGTCCAACAGGTCACCGGCAACTTGACAGGCTCTTAATATCAGCCAAAATTCAGACCATGAAAACTGAGCAGAATGGTAACACTTGACTTTTTCATTGGAATCTGTGGCCTAGTTTTTTGTTTTTTGGTTTTTTTTCTTACCTTCTGGGATCCCCGAAGGTAAGCCAGGAGTGTTCGGCACATGGGTAAAAGGATGAGGCTGCAATTGAGGTTAAGAACAGACGCGGAGGCTCTGCTTAGACACAATCCTAGCTGAACAAATAAGGCAAGGGTCAAAACACAGTGGAGGGCAAAATAAACCGTAAGCATCCTGACCTGAACCAATGTGCTGCAGGTCTCACCCTGCTCTTCCTTTAAGGATTATGTCAAATGTCAGCTTTTTCAAGAGTGTTGAATAAAACTCCCATTTCTTCTCACCTAAAAGCCCCCAAAGAAAACATTTCTTTTCACTCTACACCCTCATAAAACTTAGCACTCTCATTTCCACTAGTGTTAGAATCATCTGAGTGCATTCTTCCCAAGGCAAGGTCAATTTCTTGTTCTGCCCTCATGGTACTCTTCTAGGTGTTGAGAGCCCTAGAGAGTCTTGGTATATTCTGCACCTGCACACTGTGAAATGTCAGATCCTTTGTGCACTAATAAGATCAGAAGAGTTTAAAAACAAGTTTTTTTTTTTTTTCCCACTTATGTTACCTCTTGCTGGAACATCCTCAGCCTCTGTACAATCTTCTCCTTTACACTCCCCTGCCTCCAAGCTCTTCATGTCACAAACTCTACTAATGGTTCCCATTTCATATTAAGCACTACTCTAGATCTCTCTTCCCTGACCCCAAACTAGGAAAGACGCCACTGTCATAAATGCTCCCATTGATTTCCACATCTCTAGCATTAGAATGTATTTTGACATTATTTCCCATCATTTTTTAAGTTTTATTTTTAGTTGGCAAATAATTGCGTACACTTAGGGACACAAGAAGTTTCATTACATGTATATGTTGCAGAATACTCACATCCATCTAATAAAATATCTATTGCCTGAAAGACTTACTGTTTGTGGTAAGAATATTTAAAATCCACTCTTATCACTAGCATAAAATATACAATATATTAACTAAAATCACAATGTTTTCACCAGAACCTATTTCTCCTGTCTACAGTAGATAATATCTACTGATATTATCATTACCATCCCTCTTACGAAAGAGAATATTGAGTTACAATGAAATTGAGAATTTACCCAACACAAAACAACTAGAAAGCTGGACAGAAAATGCAAACCAAAAGATTCTGGCTCAAACATCTAGGCCACTATTTACTACAGAACCTGTCCACACTTTGACCAACATCTTCCTTTCCTTGTTCACTTTTCATTCTCTAATAACCAATATACTCCTCTCTACTTTTATGAGTTCAACTTTTTAAGATTCCTAATACAACTGAGAGAATTTGTGTTTCTGTGCCCAGCTTATTTTACTTACCATAATGTCCTCTGGGTTCAACAATGTTGTCACAAATGATCTATCTTAAAAAAGATGCCCAACTTGAAAACTGAAATTCTTATGTTTGGGGATGCCTCAAGAGAACAATGTCAGCTTTTTAAGCATGATTTTCACTTGGTTATAGCTAATTTAAGGTATTATCTTCATATTAAAACAAATAAAGAATATTACAGCACATTGCTCAAATACATTAACGAATACACACTTATCTCTTAATATGGCCATGGCAATTCAGTGCACCATCTATATGTCAACATACTAAATCCAAGCTGTAACTATGGGAAGTAACTGATATTATCATTACCATCCCTCTTATGAAAGAGAGAATATTGAGTTACAGTGAAACTGAGAATTTACCCAACACAAAACAACTAGAAAGCTGGACAGAAAATGCAAACCAAGAGATTCTGGCTCAAACATCTAGGCCAATATTTACACTAAGGAATCTTGAGGTATAGATATTTGAGAAGAACTAGAAAAAGCCACAGCCAAATATTCATTAAGGATTGTCTACACAGCATGGCTGGGATTCGATTCCAAGCATACTTGTTCTGTTATTACCATTTATTAAATGACATGTTACTTTGACTTTTTTATGTTTTGCTCTATTTCTCTAAGTAAATGATAAATCAACTAGAGCAAAATAAATCTTTATAAAATACCTTATTGTTACTTTACATTTTTATTTTAATTATCACTTTATCAATTTCTTTTGAGTATATTTTTAATATAACCCTAAGAACAACCCTATAAGATAAGCTACAGATGTTGTTATTGCCAGTTTAGAAAGGAAAAACTGTTACAAAATCATAATAATTAGGTCCACAACCAGAAATTTTGAATTTAATGACTTGGAGCATTGGTGTTATAACAATATTTTGAAAACTTCCCCTGATGATTCTGCGTGCAATATTTTTTTTTAAATTATTTGACAGGTAGAGTTAGTGAAAGAGAGAAAGGTCTTCCTTCCGTTGGTTCACTCCCCTAATGGCCAATACAGCCGGCACTGCGCCGAAGCCAGAAGCCAGGAGCTTCCTCCCGGTCTCCCATACGGGTGCAAGGACCCAAGCACTTGGGCCATTCTCCACTGCCCTCCCGGGCCACAGCAGAGAGCTAGACTGGAAGAGGAGCAACCGGGACTAGGACCCGGCGCCCCAACCAGGACTAGAACCCAGGGTGCTGGCACCGCAGGCAGAGGATTAGCCAAGTGAGCCACGGTGCCAGCTGTGTGCAATATGTTTTAAGAGCACTATTTTAAGGGCCAGCGCCGTGGCTTAATAGGCTAATCCTCTGCCTTGCAGTGCCGGCACACCGGGTTCTAGTCCCAGTTGGGGCGCCGGATTCTATCCCGGTTGCCCCTCTTCCAGGCCAGCTCTCTGCTATGGCCCGGGAAGGCAGTGGAGGATGGCCCAAGTGCTTGGGCCCTGCACCCACATGGGAGACCAGGAGAAGCACCTGGCTCCTGGCTTCAGATCAGTGAGATGCGCCGGCCGCAGCGGCCATTGGAGGGTGAACCAATGGCAAAAAGGAAGACCTTTCTCTCTGTCTCTCTCTCTCTATCCACTCTGCCTGTAAAAAAAAAAAAAAAAAAAAAAGCGCTATTTTAAGGTACTTAGCTAAATTCTACTACTTATAAAGCAGTAACAACCATTAAGTTATTATAAGCAGATGCAATAACATATTTTCAGATTGGCTAAGCCTGCACTTAAAATTAATTAAATTTTATATTAAAATACAAAAGGAAGCATTCTAAATGGCTATAAATTTAAAAATAAAGCAACAAAAAAAGATTTTATCTATAAAAAGCTGACACACTGAGGTACAACAAAGTTTACCACTTCCTTATTATCTAATACAGTATGGTACTAGACTAAAAGCTTTTAATTAAGGACAGCAAATCTTTTCAAAAACTTTTAAAGATAAAAATCTATTACACCATTTTATAGACGAGTTATATAAGTATTTCTGAAGCTCAATGCCTTGTCCAACATCACAACTATTAGCAGAAGAAATATTTTCCCTGTATTAAATGAGTCTTCTCATCTGAGGGTTAAAAGTTAGAGACAAAAATCAGTACTGAAGGAGCGGAGGAAAGAATTCTGAATTAAGAGATGAGGAAAATCTGCTGTCGTAGCTCCCATGGGCCATGTACGTCATGGCTTAGCTGTCAGTGCAACGTAGTAGAAAAGCCAAGGTCTTGAGTTTCATCTCCCAACATGACATTCACTTCATCCCATGGTTATGAGTTACCTCTATGGGCTTATCCTGCAGCTTTTCCTCTTCAGCTCATATAAGCAAAAATGTTTCTATGCCTGATTAGATTTCAAATTTCTCTGAGCTTCTATGAATTGCCTTCTTTTTTTTTTTTTTTTAAAGTTTTACTTATGTATTTGAAAGTCAGAGAGGGAGAGATAGAGATCTTTCATCCCCTGGTTCCCTCCCCAAATGGCTACAATGGCCAAGGCTGGGCCAGATAGAATCCAAGAGCCAGGAGCTTCTTCCAGTTCTCCTATGTGGGTGTAAGGGCCCAAGCATTTGGGCCATCCTCCACTGCTTTCCCAGGCACAATAGCAGGGAGCTGATTGGAAGTAGAGCAGCTGGGAGTCAACACTGCACCCACTGGTATACCTGCACAGCAGATGGTGGCTTTACCCACTGTGCCATAGTGCTGGTCACTACCTTGATTCATATATATTCACACAAGGCTGAGATTTAGAGAGGTAGAAATCCCAAAGGCATCTCATTTCTTCTTGTATTTGTCTCTTAACTCTATGACCTTGGACCACAAAAACCAACTTATGCCTTTATGCTATCTCCTCGTAACCGAGTTGCAAGTTTCTCAAAGCAAGGTCCCTGTACTTCGTAGCTTCAGCCCTAACACCATGGCAGTATTCAGTAAATGCTGAATTCCATCTTTAAATGTTGACTTGAATCTTTAAACACATGTGACATGCTTTGATAGCCCTTTTATTTGGTTGTAACTATAAACTAGGTCTGCACATTTATGGTTTTCATAATTTTACTCATGAAGTTTGTATTCTTCCAGTATCACAGTAAACCATGATGAAGCAAGCATCGAGAAGCCTCTACTATTATCAGGAAGGTAAATCCCCCCACCAACATGAAACCACCACTATGGATAAAATAAAAAAAATCCCTTCAAAAAAGCAGGCATTGCAAGAAAATTTCTAGTTCAAGTAAGCTTACTCCCAGAATTTGTATGCAAATCTATCCATCCAGATCAGCATTCAATTAATCTGGAATGAAGACATAAATGAACAAAACCAAATTCAGAATGTTTCCACATATAAAAGAACACAAATTAGCTTATATTAACAGATTTTGAAGAAATCGAAAATTTTCTCTAAAATGAAAATATTTAAACCCAATGATAAGACTATAAGGCAAGAGAAAGTGAAATGAGAGGGACTAGACTCTCATTAGAGAACATTTTGCTAGTTACATGCACTGAAGCCAAATTGATCAGTTTAAATCCCTCAAATTATTTGAATTTTCTGACATTTCCTTTATTCATATGAAAATAATACTATCTGCTGAGGAAATGTATCCATACACTATGTGTAAAAAACAGAAGGGAAGATGGAAATAAGGAAGGGAGAGAAGGAGGGAAGGGAAAGAAAAAGAAAAGTAAGAGAAAGAGAAATGAAGAAGAAGGAGGAGGAAAGGAGAGAAAAAGTAGGAGAAAGTTTAAAGAGAGTGGATAAAGAAGACAGAAGAAAAGTAAGGAAAGGAAAGGAATTAATTTAGAATTAACAGCAGCTTTTGGAGATGCTTTTTTTTTTTTAAATTAAACTTTTATTTAATGAATATAAATTTCCAAAGTAAAGCTTATGGGTTACAATGGCTTCCCCCTCCCAAAACTTCCCTCCCACCCACAACCCTCCCCTTTCCCGCTCCCTCTCCCCTTCCAATCACATCATGATTCATTTTCAATTCTCTTTATATACAAAAGATCAGTTTAGTATATATTAGGTAACAATTTCAACAGTTTGCCCCCATATAGCAACACAAAGTGAAAAAAAAAAATACTGTTGGAATACTAGTTATAGCATTAAATAAGAGTGTACAGCACATTAAAGGCAGAGCTGTCATCGAGGTATAACAGGCAAAGCCACCATCTGTGATGGCAGCATCCCATATTGGCACTGGTTCATGTCCCTGGTTCTCTGCTATTGATTCAGCTCCCTGCTAATGGCCTGAGAAAAGCAACAAAAGATGACCCACATGTTTGGGCCCCTGCCACCCACATGGGAGACACAGATGAAGCTCCTGGCTCCTGGCTTTGGCCTGGCCCAGCCATGGCCTTTGCAGCCATCTAGAGAGTGAACCAGTGGATGGAAGATATCTCTGTAACTCTTCACTCTTCTCTCTCTCTCTCTCTCTCTCTCTCTCTCTCTCTCTCTCTCTCCGCCTTTCCCCCTCTGTATAGCTCTTAATTTCAAATAAATAAATAAAAATCTTTATGAAAATTTTTCTCTATAATGGGACATAAAACTAGTATCAATACATTGTTACACTGATCATTCTAAAAGTGCAATTAACAGATATTGGTAAAAAATTAACTGTATTATTTCAATAATTTAAAAACTGGAAAATTAGAGACTTAAAAGCTTGTATTAGACCAAGTAAATATAAAAGTTACTGAAAATTGTGACTTAGAAAATAACAATGAGATTCAACAAAATAGAATACAAAAAGATAAAGACAAGTACATAAAAAATCCAAAAACCCTATAAACAAATTAATATAAATTATAGGGAAAGCATACTGCAGTGGCTGAATATATAGTCCACATAAAAAGACTGGCTATATTGTATAATAGTAATAAATATTTTTAAAATAAATTTTTAAATATTTGATTTTATACAAGAATCAAAAATTATAAATTATCTAGGAAAAAAATCTAACAAAATAAATGCAGGATTTGTATGTAAAAAGCAAACCAAAAAAACCTAAGAAATGATCTAATTAGATATAGGGTATAACATGTTTTCTATAGGAAGACAATATTGTAATGAGGCCAATCTCCCAGAATTGATTCCAAAATGCAATGCAACTCTAATCAAAATACCAATAGAAATTTTTCATATAATTTGGCAAGTTGACTTTAAAATGTTCACAGAAACGCAAAACAGCAAAAGGAAACTATAACACTACAAAGAAGAACGAAGGATTTGGCCTCCCTTTAACATGGCTTATTATAAAGTTATAGAAATTTACAGTGTGTTGAATACAGATAATGAGACCAATGAAACAAAATGTGGACTCACAAACTGAACTTCATGTATATTGAACTATGCCATGTGACAAAGATACAAGGTAGATTAGTGGGGAAAGGACTTACTTAATAAAGGGGAAAACTAGTTATGTTTAGGGAAAAAATTAAATCGTATCCCTATTTCAGACTACCAAGAAACATTAGTACCTGAATGTGTAAGGACTTACATATAAAATACAAAATCAGTCTGTGAATCTTTTGGACATAAGCATAGACAAGAATGTCTCAAGATGTAAAAAGTTCAAAATTAAGCAAAACAAGCAATACATTAAAATTAATAAAATTAATTTTTCAGTGGCAGAGAAATGAGGAACCCAAAATCCAGAATAATGATAATGCCTTGAAGACGGGGTGGAAGAAAATTATTTAGATGTAAATTATTGCTAATGTTCCAATCCATGGATATACATTATATTATAATTGGGATATATAAACAAGGGTCATATGTAAATCAGTAAACTATATTAGAAAGAAATAACTATTAGTAATTAGATTTTATCCATTTAAACAAATGTGTATGTAAAGCACTTTTTTCAATGCTCGTCAAATGACAACAACTCAATAAATCCTACTTATTAATAATAACTGCAACAATATTCTCTGGGTTACCATTGAATGAAACATCCCAAATCAGCTGTGCTTCATTTATGCAACCTGTTTTTCAAAGAATCCGTGTAAACAGATGCTTTTCCTATCTTGAATTTCTTCTTGCCCCTAAGATTCTCAATGTAACTACTGGTAAAATACCAGGTCTGTTATACAGTGTTTATTGTCAACATGTGAAATACTGCTTCTGAAAGGAAAATAATGGTAATAAGTAGCATTTGTCAGGAAAGTAGTCATTTTCAGTGCTTGATATAAAAAGTAAATAATATGTCCAGTTAGGCTGTTTCTACATAAGAAGTTACAATTCCTTAAGGACACATTTCCATAAATACACTATTAAGTAGAACAATAGATATAATCCTTTCTGAACTATCTAAATAATGCCAAACATATATTTCTCTCCTCAAAGGGCAAAGTTATTATCATTTGAAAGCAGTGGGGTTTTATTGTTTATTGATGTCTCAGAGAAACAGAATAATTGTCATGTCTTTTCATCTTACATTTTGCATATAAGAAAATTCTAGCTCAAAGGATCTTAGATAAATTTTTTTGCAACTTTAATGTAGTAGGGTAGTAATTCCTTTAAAAATATCAGTTATAATCTATAAGAAAAGTTTACAATCTAAGAAATACACAAAAATTACATATATTTCCTTTGGGATTCAATGTCTGACAGAAAATTCTTAGGTTTCTTTACTGTCTAACTATTTTTTTTAACTTTTACTTAATGAATATAAATTTCCAAAGTACAGCTTATGGATTGCAATGCCCCCCCCATAACTTCCCTCCCACCCGCAACCCTCCCCTCTCCCACTCCCTCTCCCCTTCCATTCACATCAAGATTCATTTTCTATTATCTTTATATACAGAAGATCAATTTTGCTGTCTAACTATTTACTGTATCTCTGGAAGTGTTTTATTGTTGTGCTTATATTACATCACACAGTAATTTAATTCAAAGTGGCTTTATGGGTTCCCTTGGGATAAATGGAGTTTATTTTGACATTCCTATTCTTCCCATGATGCTGCAAAATCCAACTGGAAATGTTACCAAGGACACATGTCCTGATACACATCTGTTCCTGAAATACTTAGTTCTTCAAACTAACAAAGCTTGTTTTTACTGGGTTATCACAGTGCAAAACTCCCTTGTTTGGAGCAGTAGAGAGAGTAAATTGGAGACAAATTTATATTCAAGCGACACAATGACAAGGAAACATTTTATCTGCTACTACAGGGAAATTTATTTCTGTCACTTATTATTATTTCATGACTTCATGAGTACCAGCTCCCTCAACTGGTCACTAAAAAGAAATGATTTCCCTTTAGTTTCTGCCTGGCCTATTCTATCTGCATGATTTCCTTTTACTGGTACTCTAGAGCTTTCAAATTATGTCAAATTAGTTGTCAATAGATCACACTGCTTTTTTTCCCCACATCTCAGTTCCCACCTGTCAAGGCCTACCACACATAACTAACTGAAAATTCTACACGTAACTTTTAAAATTATAAATGTTTTTATTCTTCAAATTAACGTTTTAAGTTAATTAATTAATTACTATTTGAAAGGCAGGGAGGGAAACAGAGACAGAGATATCTTTGGATCTCTGTCCTGAAGAGCTGGGACTGGGCCAGGAAAACCTGGGAGCCTGGACTCAGTCACAGTGTCCCACATGGGGACTCAGGTATTCTTGAGAGAATACTTGAGCCAAAGTGGAAATCAGCAGAAGTTGGAACTGAAAGCAAAACTAGTACCCAAACCCTGGCACTCCCAAATGGGATGTGGGCATCCCAAGCAGCATCCTGACCACTGTGTCACTCCCTCAAACATATCTTAAAGGAGGAGGTACAAAGGAAACATAGCTTAGACCTTGTTACAACCGAATGTGCTATCCCCAAAAAATTCACTTACTGAAGCCCTAACACCTAATGTGATAATATTTAATGAGGGAATCTCTGGGATTGAATTAGGATTATTTTTTTCTTACGCTCTATTTTGTTTCTGATTGGCACACAATAATTTTGCATATTTATAGCATACAATGTATTTTGATATATGTAGATGTCATATAATGATCAAATTAAGTGAAAAGTAAACTGAAATCTGAAAACTGAGTGTAGAAATCATGTGGGAGTAAAAAAGACATTCATCGGAGAAGATAGCATGGGAAATGAGGTGTGGCAAGTGGAATGGTGTGTGTGTGTCTGTGTGTGTGTATGTGTGTACACCATGGATCTTGCATACTATGTTAAAAATGCATCTTTATCCTAATTTGCTTGAGGTGCCATAACAAAATACCGTAAATTGGGTGGCTAATAGGCAACATTTTTCCACAGAGCTGGGAAGTGCAAGATGAAGGCAGATTTGGTGTCTGGTTGGTTAGGACACCTTCTCCCTGTGTCCTAGCATAGTGAGCGCTCAGACACCTGTTTTTTTTTTTTTTTTTTTTTTAAGACTTATTTATTTACTTGTAAGTCAGAGTTACAGAGAGAGAGACAGAGGTCTTCCATCCTCTGGTTCACTCCCCAATTTGCCACAACAGCCGGAGATGCACCGATCAGAAGCCAGGAGCCAGGAGCTTCTTCCAGGCCTCCCACGCAGATGCAGGGGCCCAATTGGATCATCCTCCACTGCTTTCCCAGGCCATAGAAGAGAGCTGGACCAGAAGTGGAGCAGCTGGGTCTCGAACCGGTGTCCATATGGAATGCCGGCACTGCAGACGGCGGATTTACCCACTACGCCACAGCGCCAGCCCCAAGACACCTGTTTTATAAGGACACTAATCCCAATTATCACCATAAGGCCTCCAGGTCCTAATATGATCACTTTGGGGGTTACGATTTCAACACAGGGAGGGAGGTGGGAAGGCACAATCAGAACACAGCACAGAATGATGTTGTTTTAAGCAGGGGAGTGGTACAAAGAGGTTAGTACTTAGTAATGATTACCCTCAATGAAGTATGGAGAACATACTGAGAGGAAGAATTTTGTCGATTATGTTACTTTGTGTAGCTAATCATCAGAGCACTGAAATTCTGTTAGAAACAAGGTTTAGGGGCCAGCACTGTGGTGCAGTGGGTTAACGCCCTGGCCTGAGGCGCCGGCATCCCATATGAACGCCAGTTCTGGTCCCAACTGCTCCTCTTCTGATCCAGCTCTCCGCTATAGTCCAAGATAGCAGTAGAAGATAGCCCAAGATAGCAGTAGAAGATGGCCCAAGTCCTTGGGCCCCTACACCAGCATGGGAGATCTGGAGGAAGCTCCTAGCTCCTGGCTTCAGATTGGCACAGCTCCAGCTATTTCCATCATCTGGGGAGTGAACCAGCGGATAGAACTTCTCTCTCTATCTCTACCTCTCTCTGTAACTCTTTCAAATAAATAAAATAAATCTTAAAAAAAAACAGGGTTTATATTTTAAGCTAATTACACAAGTCTTTTTATATATAGAATGGACTCAACTTTGGCCAAATATTCTACATACCAGTATGTTTATTTTGCTAAATCTTTCATAATTCTAAGATTGGAAAACTGAAAATGCATGGTCAACATCCCACTCCACATTTAAATCCCTTCACTGACAGCACCCAAAGTTAACCTACACATTGTTTGAAGTCTTACAGAGACAAAAACATTTCCATAGTCAAAAATCTCACTCTAGGCAATAGTTTTCCTAGGACAGCCAATGAGAAACTGAAGGTAAAAGTCGTATGACTCCCTAGCCCATTCATGTATTCTCTATGCTAACCCTAAATCATTGCCTCTCAAATTCTTGCTATAAAGTTGTCCCTTTGCCTATGTATTTATTTAGTTTATTTAGTTCTTAAAGATTTATTTTGTTTATTTGAAAGGCACAGTTACAGAGAGAGAGGGAAATCGATCTTCCATCAGCAGTCACTCCCCAAATGGCTGTAACAGGAAGAAGCCAGAAGCCTAAAACTCCATCTGGGTCCCTGATGTGGCAGAGGCCCACGCATTTGAGCCACCTGCTGCTGCCTTCCCAGGCACATTAGCAGGCAGTTGGATCAGGAAGTGGATCACCCAAGACTCAAACTGGTGCTCATATGGGATGCTGGAGTCATAGGCAAAGGCTTAACACAATCCAGGCCCTACTCTTGGCCATTTTTAAGTTGATACATAGTAACCATGGTTTTGTTTTGTTTTTTTTTTTGGTGGTACACAGTGACATTTCAATATAATATAATTTCAAATATGAACACAGTATGAAATAACCAAGATATTTGGTGAATATATCATACCAGACATAAGCCATTTATTTCTATTGGTAACATTCAAAATTATTTCCATTAGGATTTTGAAATACTAAGCTAACCGTTGTCAACCTTAGTTACACTACTGTGCTGTAGCACATCAGAAGCTATTCCTCCTATCCAACTGCACCCATGTCCCATGAATCATCCTCTGTCCATCTCCCCTTCCTCATATACTCCCCAGGCTCTGGTGACCACTCTTCTCCACGTTTCTGAGATCAACTTTAGCTTCCATGTGTAAGTGAGAACATGCAGTCTTTGTCTTTGTGTGTCTGCCTTTTTTCATTTCTCATAATGTCTTCAGTTCTGTCCATGTAGTTGCAAATGATGGAATTAAATTCCTGAGGCTAGCTTTTTGGCAAGGCCGGTTAAGCTGTCACTTGGGAAGCAACTGACATCCCATATCAAGATGCCAGTTCTAGTTTCAATGCTCCACTTCTGATACAGTCCCTACTAATGCTCCCAAGAAAGCAGCAGATGATTGCCTAAGGACATGGGCCCCTGTCACTCAGGAGGGAGACACATTTGGAGTTCCCCGTGCATGGCTTCGGCCTGGCTAAGCACCAGCCATTGCGGCCATTTGGGTAGTGATCTGGGGGATGGAAGATCGATCTCTCTCTCTCTCTCTCTCTCTCCCTCTTTCTCTGTCACTCTTTCAAATAAGTTTAAAAACTTCTTTATGGCTGAACAGCATTCCATTGTGTGTGTGTGTCTGTGTGAGTGTGTGTAAATCAGTTTTTCATTAACCATGCACCCACAGATGAAACCTAGGCTGATTTCACATCTTGGCTACTGTGAACAGTGATGCAATAAACATGCCAGTACAATTAATTAATTTCATACTGATTTAAAATCTTTTGGATACATAACTCACTAGTGAGACTGATAGAGCATATGGTAGTTCCATTTCTAGTTTTTTGAGGAACCTCCACACAGTTTTCCATAGTGGCTGTACTAATTTACATTCCGACCAACAGTGTTTGAAAGCTCTCCTTTCTCTGCATCCTGGTCATCTTTTATAATTTTTTTTGTATGAGTCAGACGATACTCATTGTGGTTTTGATTTCCATTTCCCTGATGACTAGTCATGTTTAGCAATTTTTCATATACTTGTTGGACAACTCTATATCCTCTTTTGAAGAAATGTCTATTCAGGACATTTGCCCATTTTTAACTAGACTGTTGTTTTACTATTACTGGAATTCCTTATATATTCTGAAACCTAATACCTTGTTAAATGAATACCTTGCAAATATTTTATCCTATTCGGTAGGTTCTCTTCTCACTCTGATGATGGCCCAAAGCTGTCAATTTTGATGTAATATCATTTGCCAATTTCTGCTTTTGTGGCCTATGCTTTGGTGTTCATATTGAGAAAGTCTTTGCCCAAACGAATATCCTGAAGTTTTCTACCTATGTTGTCTTCTGATTAGTTTCAGTGTTGGGTCTTATATCTGAGTCATTGATGCATTTTAAGTTGATTTTCATAAAGGGTAAGAGATGGAGGCCTAGTTTCCTCTGCATATAAATATCCATCACCATTTATTGAAGATACTTTCCTTTCTCCAGTTTATGTTCTTACTGCTTTTTTTGAAAATCAGCTTGTATTTTCAACTGATTTAATACTGAGTTCTCTATACTGTTGGTATTTATAACTGATTTAATGTTTGCTTCTCTATTCTGTTCCACTACTCTATGTGTCTGTTTCGATGCCTATCTCATTTTGTTGTGGTTATTTTCACACTGTAGTGAGATTTGAAGTCAGACATTATAATGCTTCCAGCTATGTTCACTTTGCTCAGGATTCCTTTGGTTATATGGGGATTTTTGTGGTACCATACAAATTCTAGTAACATTTTTTTTTATTTCAGTGAAGAATATCACTGGTATTTTAAGAGGAATTTCACTGAATTTGTAGATTGAATATAAGAGTACTTTGGCATTTTAACACATTCATTCTTCCAGCACACGAACATGAGATGTCTTTCAGTTTTTTGTGTTCTCTTCAATTTCTATGAGTATTTTGTAATTTTCATTATAAATATCATGCACTTTTTGGTTAAATTTATTCCTTGGTATTTTATTTTTATAGCAATGTGAATGGGTTTGATTTCTTGATATACTTCTTGGTGACTTTGTTATTACTATATAAAAATAATACTGATTTTACATATGAATTTTGTATCATATAACATTCCTGAATGAATGAATATTCATGTTGTATGAAAACAGGGATAATTTGATCTCTTCCTTTCTCATTTTGATATTCTTTATTTCTTTCTCATCTTAATGCTCTAAGGTTTCTTGTACTGTATTTAGAAAAGTATTGAAATTGAACATCTTTATCTTATTCCTGATCTTAGAAGAAAGACTTTCAACTTTTTGCCATTCAATATGATATAGAATGTAGGTTTGTCATGCATAGCCCTTATTTTGTTGAAATACATTTGACAAAATATATTCAACAAATACATTCAACAAAATAAGACACATATAGTCTACCAAATATTTTTAGGAATTTTATCATGAAGCATTGTGGGATTTTATCAAATGCTTTTTCTGTGTCTATTGAGATGATCATCTGGTTTTGACTCTTCATTCTGTTGGTGAGATGTATTGCATTTATTAATGTGCATGTTGAAACATCCTTATTTCCCTAGAATAAAACCCACTTGATCATGGTATATAATCTTTCTAAGGTGTTGTTGGTTCCACTTTAATTCTATTAAAAAGTTTTACATCCAGTTCATTAGGGATATTGGTCTATACTCACATTGTGTCCATGTTCGGTTTTGGTATCAGGGTAATGACAGCTTCACAGAATGAATTTGAAAGATTTCATTCAATATTTTGTAATAGTCTTAGAAAAAATAGGCATTCAACAGGTAAGCTATTAGTCCTGGGCTTTTCTATGTTGAAAGATTTTTATTACTGATTCCATCCTATTACTAGCTATTGATCTATTCAAGTTAAAGTTTGGTAGATTATATGTGCTAGAAATATACTCATTTCTTTTAGTCTTCAATTTACTGGCAAATAGTTATACTTGGTGGTCCCTAATAAACCTTTGTATTTCTCTAATATGTTGTAATGTTTGCTTTTACATATCTTATTTGGTTTTTCTTTTTCCTCTTTAAGTAGTCTACCTGAAGTTTTTGGAAATTTTATCTTCTTGAAAAGCCAACTTTTCATTAATGTTTTGTGTTTTCTTACTTTCTATTTTATTTATGCTATATTATTTATGCTCTGTGATTTGTTTATTGTGTTACTTCTACTAATTTGGGGTTTAGTTTATTGTTGCTTTCCTAAGTCCGTGAGTTGTAGGGTTGGGTTGCTGAAATCTTTTTTTTTTTTTTTTTTTTTTTTTTTATGTAGCCACTCATTGCTATAACATTTGCTCTCTGTACTACTTTTATTTATTTATTTATTTATTTTTCCCCAAAGAAACCTTTTATTTCAGGAATACAGATTTCATGCATTTCATAAATACAACTTTAGGAATACAGTGATTCTTCCCACCATACCTGCTCTCCCAATCCCTCCTCCACCTCCCTCTCCTATTCCTAGTCCCATTCTCCACTAAGATCCATTTTCAATTAACTTTATACACATAAGACTAACTCTATACTAAGTAAAGAGTACAACAATTTGCACTGTAAAAAACAAAACAAAACCAACAAAAAAAACCTGTTCTTCAACAGCTGATACAAGGGCTGTTCAAAGTCATTGCATGTTGAAGCTAATTTCACTTCATTTCTTAATTTCATTCTATTTTCTAAAGTCTGTACTTTTGTATCTAAGTAAGTTTCCTTAGGATCATTAGTTTTTTAAAAGATTTATCTTTTTATTTATTTAAAGAGTTAAAGAGAAAGGTCGAGCCAGAGAGAGAGAGAGAGGTCTTCCTTTCACTGATTCACTCCCCAGATGGCTTCAATGGTTAGAGCTGTGCCAATCTGAAGCCAGGAGCCAGGAGCTTTTTCGTAGCCTTCCATGTGGGTGCAAGGGCCCAAGTACTTGGGCTATCTTCTACTGCCTTCCCAGGCTATAGTAGAGAGCTCAATAGGACTCAAACCATTGCCCATATGGGATGCTGGCACCACAAGCTTTGGTTTTAACCCTCTGCGCCACAGCACTGGCTCCTAGAATAATTAATTTTAACTCACTGTAAGATAATTTTTTGATGTGATATTTGTTTTTCTAAAATATGTAAATTTGTACTTATTAAGGTAATTTTTTACTCTTCTTCCCCAAGGAAATATTTTTAATAAATCAAATGAGTTCATATGATACTTAATTCTTACAAGTTTTAAAGTCAGAGCTATAGCTCTTTCACTGGTTTAGAAATCACGCAGGACCTGGTGTTGTGGTGTAGTGGGTTAAGCCTCCACTTGCATTGCCAGCATCATGTATGAGCACCAGTTCAAGACCTGCTGTTCCAATTCCAATCCAGCTCCATACTAATGTGTCTGGGAAAGCAACAGAAGAATGCCTGAGTGCTTGGGCCCCTGCACTCATGTGGGATACCCAGAAGTTCCTGGCTCCTGGCTTCAGCTTTGCCCAGTCCTGGCTGTTATAGCCATTTGGGGAGTGAACCAAGAGATGGGAGGATTTCTCTCTCTCTTTCTCTCTCTCTCTTTCTCTCTCTCTCTCTGTAATTCTGCCTTTCAAATAAATAAAAATAAATATTTACATAAAGGAATCATCCAGTCCAGACTTCTTTTTGCTATTCCTTAGCTTGGCAGCTTGTAGAGAATTAAGGTTAGCAACCCAGACCACCTTAGCTTCACTATGTCATTTCCCCAACCACACATTACCACCCAGAATACAAAGAATTCAAACAATTTTCGCGGTATTCTTTCCAAACCACAATTCTCTCCTGGTCTTTCGGCTGCTTATATTTTTACCCAACCAATGCTTTTTCCTGTCATCCTGTATAAATCGTTACAAGGACATCCCACATCTAACTGCGTGGAATTCACCTGGTGGACTATTTAAATATACATATACACGTTCTGAAACTCTGATTATTTAGGTCTGAGGTGGGGCTCTCATGCCCTGTGGCCAGCTTCGGCAAGCACTGTTTAAGAATGCAACTGGAAGTCAGAGAAACCGGAGACTGAAGCTCTTACTTCCTATGTGTCCTGCATTAATTCTCCTGCCCTATCCCAGTCCCATTTTCCTCATTTGCAAAATTTTAAATAATACACTTACCACAAGGGGCAATTTTAAGCACTAAGCAACCATATACCACATTTAGTGATATGCTGGGCATGTAGTTAAAAAGTCAGCAAAAGTTATTACCAGCATCCTGGCCCCTGGCCGTGCACACACAGAAAAATTTAAATGTCTTTATGGCATGGCTTGTTACAAATAGTCCACTCCAGGCTATCTTCCATCTCAGCTCTGGAGGGTGGCATTCCAATAGTTACGGAAGCTGAGCTTAGAAACTTCTAAGCAAGGAGGTGTTCAGTAAACATATCATGAATTAGTGAATAAATGAACATAACAGAAGATTTTTTTCAATGCCTCTATTTTAGAAAAATAAAATATCAACAATATTCACCCAAGAAATCTTGTTCAGATCTATGAGCAGAACTCAGGGTAAGTTCTTTCCAGCCTATTGTCCAAGAACAGCAACTCTGCTTCTACCTACCAACCTCGTCATAACAACAAATAGGATTTATTCTCGAAGTGAACAGCATTCAATTTGAAGAAAACTATCAGGACTTCCATTGCTCTCTGATAACTTCAGAGATCATCTAGTCCAATCTTTTCTTGCTCCAATATATATTAAATGTCTGTAGCCAAGCCAAATTGATGGTGCCACGAGGCCATGTGACTATACTTCTATCCTATTTGGCTCAGCTAAGCTCAGGATGCATTATTGAGATGAGTTATTCCAAGTTTTTCTACCTCTTTCATTTCTTATGCAAAATTCACACCATTGCTCTTCCTCCTATTTGTGATGACCTTCTACCTCTTCCACTCCATATAACTAGCATATGAGCTTAAGGCCACATTCTCTGTGACAGCTTGCTAAGGTCTACATTCCCATCCCTATCCTCATGAAAACCTTCAAATGTCCCTCTTTTTCACATATGGTGACAAATTTGGTACATGTTTTTTACTGCTTCTTTATCTTTCCCCATATGTCTCATGGAACACTGAATTCTTTATATCATAATGGTTTACTTGTTTATCCACTTATCTCTCCTACAAAGCTAGCCAGCAGCAGCACAGGTAAGGAGTAAAAGCCCAAACCATTGCTTACTCATGGAAACCTAAAAAATGTAGGGTCATTAATAAAGAAGATTATTTCTAATAAGGACTCTTCAAGGAAAATAAGCCCTGAGCAATGAAAACCAAAGAAAAATAATTATGAGACAGATATAAGAACAAAAAGGTACAATACCACAAAGAAGTTTATATTATTTTTTCACTGCATTGGTAGACACTGATTATGATCTGCATAATAATCCAAAGTAGCTTTGTAAGAAAATCAGAACAATTTGTTTTTCCTATAAGTCAAGTCTACAGTCCTAATTAAAACGCCTATTTTGAATCATTAATAGATTATGATAGACATTCCATGAGAGTAAGATTATATGTAATAAAACATGGGAGGCCAGCATTGTGGCATAGCAAGTAAAGCTGTGGCTGCTGCTGCCTGTGTTGCCAGCATCCATTATGGGCATGTGTTAGTTTCCTGTCTGCTCCACTTTCAACCCAGTTCCCTGCTAATGGCCTGGGAAAAGCAGAAGATGGTTCCCATGTTTGGGTCCCTGCCTCTCACATGGTAGACTCCGATGAAACTCCTGGTAGACTCTGAAGCTCCTGGCTCCGGTCTGGCCCAGTGCTGGCACAGCACTGGTCATTGCAATCATCTGGGGAATGAACTAACAGATGCAAGATCTCCTTCTCTCTCTCTCTCTTTCTGGAACTCTGACTTCCAAATAAATAAATAATTTAAAAGAGAATTTTAAAATGACATTTCTGTGAAGAGCTATTTAAAAAGCTGATTACCTGTTTCAATAAGGTTTCATATAGAAATTACAATGAAGAACATCTCATGAGCAATCAAAAGACAGTTCATAATAATTAGAACAATTATTTCCTTAAAAGAAATCTTAAACTACAAAGTCAGTGCTTTTGTGGCATAACCAAAAGCTCATGAATGGCTGTCCCTTCATGCCATAATAAACCGTAATTCATTCCAAATGATCATAGCTAGTCTCTGGAGACCTTTAACTATGATGTAATTTCTGACTCAAGTTGACCTCTCCTCTCATCTATAAACTACTTTAAAAATTAAAAAAAAAAAGCATCTCCAAAAGCTGCTGTTAATTCTAAATTAATTCTAAATTATAAATTCAATCTAGTGAAAATTTTGTCAGAAAACTATATGGACCACCAAAAGTGTAATCTATCCTGACCTGACTTTATATCCAGATTTTTTCTTATATTTAACTCAAATATTTCTTATCTGTTACATGCCATAATCCTTCATTCTACCCTTTCTAAAAATGAACTTACATCCATTTTCAATAGGAATGTGTCTTTTCCCTGGGAAAATATATAAATCAGAGGGACAGGTAACTATTACAGAGGGATAAGGAAATAATATTTTAACATGATATTACTGTTTCAGTTTTGTCTACCTTATCTTTTCTGTGCCAAATGCTCAGAGAGCAGAAGAAATTCACTTCTAAACCATGGTCTGCCTAGCGATGTTAAAGATCAACATCAACGGGATTCAGAATTGCATATGAGCATTTCAAGGGATAATGTTGTCTAGTGCATAGGTCACCAGACGAAAAGGTATGAAATTTTTAACCCAGCAAACATCTGTGAATTCTACTAAGGTTACTTGTCTCTAGACCTAGAATTAAAACAGTAACAAGCACTACCTTTACATTTCCTCACAGAATAATTTCTAAGAACAAAAACAAATGAAGTGAAAAGGGTTTGATCGCTCTGATTGAAAAGCATTACTGAAATGGAAATATTTTTAAATTCACTATTAAATTCCTGTTGATAATGTCCTTTCTACAACATAGCCTCCAGAGTCACAGACCATTTGATTTTCTGCCATTGTCACATTTTCCTCCTTTTACAGAAATGACTCGCGCACAGGGAGGAGTAGAATGTACTTTGCAAAGCATGGTTTACTTGAAAGCTAAGACAGGGCCTTCTACCCCTTACATCATGGGTCCAGCACATCTGATCACAATTACTGAGTATTTAGTCACCTTTTAGCTATTCTTCATCTGAAACAATCATTCCAAAGTCTTGCTTCATTCTTCCTCATCATTAAACCATCTTTAATTTTTTAACATTCCTAAAACTTAGAATCCAAAATAGATACATTAAGCACATTAAAAAATTCTGAGAGAAAGCAATACATGTAGCAATAGCATCCCCTCACCCAATTAGTATTTTAATCAGACATCCATGATGACATATAGATGGTTAGATAGATATATAGATATAGATATAGATGATATAGATATAGACAAAGACATTGATATAGACACAGATATGAGCAACAGCTGGGGAGGTGGGTTGATCTTCCATCCACTGGTTCACTCCCCAGATAGCTCCAACAACAACAGCTGCGCCAGGCCAAAATTGTCCAGGAACTCCTATGTGGAACGCCTAGAAGCCCATCCATGTCTAACATGTGGGTGGCAGGTCCTTAAATACTTGAGCTATCTTCCACTGCCTTCCCAGGAGCATAATCAGGAAGCTGGATTGAAAGTGGAGCATCAGGGACTCAAACCACATCTCCAATATGGGCTGATGGTACTGCAAAGCAGCAAGAACCACTGTGCCACAACACCAGCCTCTGTGATGACGTATATTAAAACTCACACAGCAGGTGGGTATTTGGCCTAGCGAATTGGATGTCTGCATGTAATATCAGGCACCTGGATTGAATTTCACTCCTGGCTTTTAGCTTCCTACTAATGAAAACTATGGCAGACAGTGGTGATTGCTCAAGAAGTTGGGTCCCTGCCACCCGTGTGAGAAACCTGGCTTCAACCCAACTGAGGACCATCACAGATATTTAGGGAGTAAAATAGCACATGGGCATGCAGCTGTTGCATGTTCTCTCTCTCTCTCTCTCTTTCAAATAAATAAATATTTAAAAACTCCCACACTGAATACAGAATATTCAACACCAAGGTTTTTTCTCTCATGCCTGCTAAGTCTCTCCTACTTAATGATAATAGCTACTTTACTCCCCCTGAATTCAATTATTTTCTTGTAGATTGAAAATTCTATAAACTTGTTTTTAAATTCTATCTCTGATTTCAAAATACTAGTAATCTTAGTTAACTTAGCATGTCTTCTAACCATAACTCTCAACATCAAATCAAGTTGACTCTTCCAGCATTTCTTTGAAAACAAACACACACAAAACTTGACTCCAAAAGAAGCTATCAATTCTGAGAGAAAGAACTCTGGATGCAACAAAATGGCCACAATGCCTAAGAATAGGTACTCAACAAAGGCAGAATAATGAACAGATAGTTTGTTGGCTTTTTACCTATGCTTCCTAAGGTGAACATTTTAAAGCATTAGACTTCTGACAAACCCTTGATAGAGTTTAATTGGACAACATGCAATAAATCACACCAGTTCAGATGTTGGGAGAATAAATCAAATGTTAAGATTACATGTTTGTAGTCTTCCTTTTTCCAATTCTCAATTTACTGCATAATTTTCAGATTGTTAAACAATTTTATTAAGCCATGGCCTGCAGTGCTGGCATCCCACCTAGTGACCCCTCTGAGTCCTTGTTCCACTGATCCAGCTCCCTCCTCATACACCTGGGAAAGGAAGCGGAAGATGGCTCAAGTCCCTAAGCTTCTGCACCTACGTGGAAGATCTGGAAGAAGCTCCTGTCTCCCGGCTTCAGCCTGGCCCAACCCGGACCTAAATGTGCCCATTTAGGGAGTGAATCAGAGGATGGAAGACCTCTCTCTCTTGTCTCTCTTCCTCTCTCTCTACCTTTCCCTCTGTGTGTGTGTGTGTGTGTGTTTAACTCTGCCTTTCAAATAAATAAAATAAATCTCTTTAAAAAAATAAAGCTGAGACTAACCTATAACTTTATCTTTCAAATAAATAAATATTTAAAAATTAATAATTTTATTATTAAATTTTTTACAAAATCAGAACAATTATTTTGTGAAGACACAGGATAGCAATAAAAGAGGAAATGTAAGTCAATTTTAATTTTTTCACTATGAAACTACATTAAGAGCAAAATATCACATCTTGAATTTAAGAAAAAGGCATAAACACTTTTCCAAACATTTTTCCAGTCATAAGTAAATTCTTATAAGGCTATTCTCTACAGTTTAAACTTTGGTACAAAAAAAAAAAAAAACTAACCCCAAGAATTAAATTTCCAACAATAGAGAACTGGAAAATACATTATGGTACACATTACAAGATGCTATGTGGTCATTAAAGGTAAAATCAGACTTGTAAATTATATATAAATTTTATAACAGAAGTGAACTAATCTCCCTGATATATTATTAATCACATGCACTTATATGGTGTATCTATACATAGACATAGGTATGTAGACAGAGGCAAAGATGAAATAGACAAAGATGGTTACCTCTTATAGGAAAGTTTCTAGCTTTATTCCATTGTCTAATCAGTATTTAGAATACAGAAGCAAGTGTTTTCTTTGAATGTCAATATATTTTTTTTATTATTTTTTATTTTTTTGACAGGCAGAGTGGACAGTAGAGGGAGACAGAGAGAAAGGTCTTCCTTTTCGCCGTTGGTTCACCCTCCAATGGCCGCCGCGGTAGGCGCGCTGCGGCCGGCGCACCGCGCTGTTCCGATGGCAGGAGCCAGGTGCTTATCCTGGTCTCCCATGGGGTGCAGGGCCCAAGGACTTGGGCCATCCTCCACTGCACTCCCTGGCCACAGCAGAGAGCTGGCCTGGAAGAGGGGCAACCGGGACAGGATCGGCGCCCCGACCGGGACTAGAACCTGGTGTGCCGGCGCCGCAAGGTGGAGGATTAGCCTAGTGAGCCGCGGCGACGGCTGAATGTCAATATATTTTCACAAGAACTCAATTGATAAATAAGCAAACAAACTCACAACAAGCAAACAAATTAAATGGATTAATAGATTCATAAATCTAATAACATATTCAAAGGAGACAGTTGTAAAAGCACAGGGCTTATTCCGGACAATGTTTTTCACTTTATTTCCTAGGTCAGTGAAATAACAGAAGCCAAGTAGATGTCTAAAAACATGTGAATGTTTAAATGTGCTTAATTTCATTTATTCAGTATAATATTAAAAATAAGCAACATAGGTTTAAGAGTGAGTTTTTATAACAGGGATAAATTTAATATATTATATAATGTCACATTTTAAAAAGAGGATGCAAAACTCTATCTGGAATGACTGCATTGTCATTTAAAAAAAAGAAAAAAACTTGGGGCCAGTACTGTGGCTCAGCAGGTAAAAGCCAGGGCCTGCAGCACTGGCATCCCATATGGAAGCCGTTTCAAGTCTGGCTGCTCCACTTCCAATCCAGCTCCCTGTTAATGCAACCGGGAAAGCAGCAGAGGATGGCCCAAGTCCAGAAGCTCTGGCTCCTGGCTTCGGCCTGCGCCAGCCCAGGTGATCTCTCCCTGTGTCTCTCCTCTCTCTCTCTCTATAACTCAGCCTCTCAAATAAATAAATAAATAAACCTTTAAAAAAATCTTAAATTTAGGAAAAAACTCAAAATGTTAATAGTGGATAAGTGTAAGTGTTGCTATATAATGAATATTTTTTATTTCCCATTTTCTACAATAAATATAAAAGTGACTTAACAAATAACAAATAAGAAAATATCATTAAAAAGTTATAGCCTTTAGAAAATAAAGTGGAAATAGTGTTACACAATTTAAGGAAATGTATTATGTTTAAATGTTATGTTTAAATGTTGAAGTAATTTTCCATTCCTACTGTTGAGCTTTTTCTTTTTATTTTCATAATGGCATGCCTAATTTTCATACTGCAAAATACATGATAAATTGTTTTAATTACCTTGAAAATCTTTTTTAAAGTTTTCTTTATTTACTTATTTATTTATAGTTTGAAAGGCAGAGAGACAGAGGCAGACAGACGGTAAGAGAGACCATCTTTCTGCTAGTTTACTTCTGAAACGTCCACAACTGTTAGAGCCAGGCCAAGCTGAAGCCAGGAGCCCAGAACTCAATCCAAGTCTTCCACCTAGGTAACAGTTACCCAAGTACTTGAGCTATCACTTGCTACCTCTCAGGGTGTACATTAACAGGAACCTGAAATTTGAAGCAGAACTGGGACCTGCACCCAGGCACTTCAATATGGGATGCAGACGTCTCAAGAGATATCTTAACATCTGCACCAAATGCCCACCCTGATGTTGCAAATTTTTAATGACTTAGAGTGAAATCTCTCAGCAAAACAGATATTAAGCTGCTAATCCCTCTTATTCTATATTTTTTGAGAAATGAGAATATATTAATTGAAAGCACTGGATTCAATAAGATTGGGATGGGATGGGACAGGGTGGGAAGCAAACAGGGAACTTATTATGAGGAATAACAATATAGGTCCCAGGTGATGGGAGGAAGCACCACTGAGGCAATGCAAGGTCATAAAGACAAAACTTACTGGTACCTTAACCCAGCTCATAATCAAGGGAGTCCAAACATTAAACATCATCCAACCTGTGTTTCCTTGTGATAGTTGCCATATCATATCTCTTATGTACTGTTTACTTCATGTGCTATAAAGACTTTCAGCAAACAACTTCAGTAAACCAAGTATTTAAACCTATATTAAGACAGTAATAAACAAAACTCTAATATTCTGCCATGCAAAAAACAAAGCACCTGCACCCATAGTCTATCTTGCAATCCTCCTAATCTTGGATTTGCCTTTTGGGTTAATGAGAGTAATCTACTACACTATGTCATCCAGAAAGTCAAGGTGAGTTGTTGCTCTGACATTTCCTTGTTTACTTATCTTTTTAAAAAATCCATTCAATTCTATGCACATATCTTTTTAATGTTCTTTCTCCAGCACTTAACTTTTCCAGATTTGATATTGTATTTGTCACTGTTATTGATTTCTTACCATAACTGTTTATGTGGCATTTAAAAAAATTTAAATGGTTAATGAATGCTATTTGTAAAACACAAGAAAGATATGAAGAAATTAAATCATACTTAAAATACCAAATACATTCACTCTAATTCATTCAGTAAACAGATTTCTCACTACTAGCATTATATCAATCAAGTGTCTTACTGATTTTTAGAATTGTTCTATGTTTTGACATCATCACTACCTTCATCTTAATCTCACTATATCCAATTGTTATAATAAGTAAATACAAAAATCCCATATTTTGTTTCCCTAGCAGGGAAAATCTTTAAATTATAAAATCAATAAACATTATAATATTATAGTATGAATCTTTTATGTTCATCATAATTCTATTTAAAATAGCAATAAATTAATGTTATACAAATACTTATGTCCAGGAGAAGGGATAAATAAAAGGTGCTTGATACAAATGACAGAATACTGTGTAATAGTTAAAAGCAAGAACCAAAGAAGCAGATAGCAACATGAGTAAACTCTGAACACATAATACCATATGAAAAAAACTAAGAAACTGAATGAATCCTATGGCACACATCACTTTCGTGAGTTAAAAAGAAGCATATACACAAAACACTAATAAAAGGACAAATACCAAGCACAACAGAAGGTATGTTATTATAGGGAAAACAATGGGACTGGAAAATGAGAAGAAATTAAATGAATGACAAAGTGAGTAAAAAGGGGACTTTCATAAACCCATGAACATAGTGTGTCAGGAACTGAGATGTATGGTTAATTCATTACTCTGACATCAAAAATACATTTTTAATGCTTTGTTTTACTGACGGAATTCGCTGCTAATGTCCCTTAACATGAGACCACTTCATGTGTACCTCAATCTATCAGTTGTTTGACAGGAATTCTGAAAAAAGATCAAGAAATTTGAATGTAAAATTTGGAAACCACTACCAACTGAAAGGCAATTAGCTGTGACCTTAAGTATTTTGGGAATTATAATAAAGAAAATAAAAAATATACTGACACTTGCAAAATATCTTTTCAAAACACTTCAGAATTCATACTTTGCACTAAATTAGACGATAGCATTTCTTAGAAATGTTTATATTCATTAGCAAGCATTTACAAGCTGATTTCAACTTCAAAACATTCTCAATTCCGAAGATGTTTCCTGAAGGAAATGAATCAAGGACAGCATTGTAAAGCCACCGTATCCCATATGGGCTTTCGTTTGTGTCCCAGCTACTCCACTTCTGAACCAACTGCCTTCTAATGATATAGGAAAAGCAACGAAAGATGGCCAAAGTGCTTAGGCCCCTGCCACCAATGTGGGAGACCCTGAAGAAGCTCCTGATTCCAGGCTTCGGCTTGACCCCATACTGGCCATTGTAGCCATCTGGGGAATGAACCAGTGGATGGAAGGTCTCTCTCTTCCCCTCTCTCTCTGTAACTCTGACTCTCAAATAAATAAATAAAATATTTTTTTTAAAAATGAATCAATTCTGTCACGAATTTGTTTACTATAAGTTGCCATTAGAGAGAAGGAAATTAACACTTTTTGAGGGTCTTACACTTGATATACTTACATATCTTTCCATTCTTCCCCCAAAATACATCTTGTAAGAGAGACGTTAGGTTAAACCATGTCAAGCTAACCATAGATTAAATTAAATATCCATTTTAAGTCAAGTTTTCCAATACTAACATTTGTTATCAATTTTTTTAAAGATTTTTTTTATTTATTTGACAGGTAGAGTTACAGACAGTGAGGGGAAGAGACAGAGAGAAAGGTCTTCCTTCTGTTGGTTCACCCCCCAAATGACCGCTACGGCCGGAGCTACACTGATCCAAAGCCAGGAGCCAGGTGCTTCTTCCTGGTCTCCCATGGGGGAGCAGGTGCCCAAGCACTTGGGCCATCCTCCACTGCCTTTCCGGGCCACAGCAGAGAGCTGGACCGGAAGAGGAGCAACCGGGACTAGAACCCAGGGCCCATATGGGATTCCAGTGCCAAGGACGGAGGATTAGCCAAGTGAGCCACTGCACCGGCCCATAAAATTTGTTATCAATTTAACACTACAATTCTCAATTTAAAATTACCTAAACGTAAATTTGTCAAGAGATAAAGTCAAGATTTCAACTTAGATCAGTATGTCTACAACATCTGTGTTTTTTTTAAAAAAGGTTTTATTTATTTATTTGAGAGGCACAGTTACAGACAATGAGAGGTAGAGACAGAGAGAAAGGTCTTCCATCCAGTGCTTCACTCCCCAAATGGTTACAAGGGCTGGAGCTGGGCTGATCCAAAGCCAAGAGCCAGGAGCTTCCTCCAGGTCTCCCATGTGGGTCCAGGGGCCCAAGTCATCTTCCACTGCTTTCCCAGGCTATGGCAGAGAGCAGGATTGGAAGAGGAGCAACCGGGACTAGAACCAGTGCCCATATGGGATGCTGGCACTGTAGGTGGAGGATTAACCTACTGCACCACAGCACCGGTCCCCATCTGTGTTCTTTTTATCACGTCTATCACAGTTTATCACAATAAACTGAATAAACTCAATAAATACTTCCTTGGTATTTCAGAATTTTCACAGCTTTTACTATATTTGAAATTTTAACTAATAGTCATTCCATGCTCAGGCAAAGGCAATAGTAGAAAATAGATCTAAACAAGAAACACAATGATTGTCACAAAGGACTTTAACAGATTAAATTCTATTTATATAAAATGTATGAGTTTAAAGCCGGCGCCGTGGCTTAACAGGCTAATCCTCCGCCTTGCGGCGCCGGCACACCGGGTTCTAGTCCCGGTCGGGGCGCCGATCCTGTCCCGGTTGCCCCTCTTCCAGGCCAGCTCTCTGCTGTGGCCAGGGAGTGCAGTGGAGGATGGCCCAAGTCCTTGGGCCCTGCACCCCATGGGAGACCAGGAGAAGCACCTGGCTCCTGCCATCGGAACAGCCTACAGTGGCGGCCATTGGAGGGTGAACCAACGGCAAAAAGGAAGACCTTTCTCTCTATCTCCCTCTACTGTCCAATCTGCCTGTCAAAAAAAAAAAAAAAAATCTATGAGTTTAGGGGCCAGTACCGTGGCTCACTTGGCTAATAATCAGCCTGCTGCGCCAGCATCCCATATGGGCACCGAGTTCTAGTCCCAGTTGCTCCTCTTCCAGTCCAGCTCTCTGCTGTGGCCTGGGAGGGCAGTGGAGGTTGGCCCAGGTGCTTGGGCCCCTGCACCTGCATGGGAGACCAGGAAGGAGCACCTGGCTCCTGGCTTCGGAATCAGCACAGCACCAGCCGTGGCGGACATTTGGGGAGTGAACCAATGGAAGGAAGACCTTTCTCTCTGTCTCTCTCTCTCTCTCTCTCTCACTGTCTAACTCTATCTGTCAAATAAAATAAAATAAAATAAAATAAAATCTAGGAGTTTAACAAATGCATTTTCCTTTTTAACCATGATATATTCAAGATTTAAAACCAAAACAAGTCTAAGACCAATTTTTTTCAAGCAAACCAAAATGATGGAAACCTTGTGGATTCATGTGAATTAGCAAGCTAAACACTTCCAAGATTTTCATTAGGCTCATGCTTTCTTTCATTTAAAAAACTGTGAAAAATCCAAAATATATGTGATGGGTTCTGCACAGTCCATGTCAATCCCAGCACCACAGAAAATTCCCTGAAATGTAACAAACAGAACACAGACAGACAATGCCCAACAATAAATGCCATTTCTTAAGTAGAGGGAGAACATTCATGTTGAAACTCTACATTTTTGTGGTTTAATATGAGTCATTGTTTTCTAGTTGAACTCCATTAATATAGACTACTGATGATATTTTCTCAGTTTTCCTTTGGATATTCTGAAGTACAGAGGGAAAAAAAAGAAAAAGAAAAACATACTCTTCACATTCTGATTGCCTAACTCAATATACTGTACAAGTGCAGTTTGGGGCTCATGCTTTTCAAAGCAAGGAATTAACAAAGCTTAAAGGACCAAAGTAAATTATTTGATTACTGCTTATATCCCTTGTCTATATTCCTGTGAAACAGTGGTCTTTCTACTTTTTACTTGTGGAACATTATGGTTAGTGGTGCCTTATGCCTGTGATTACAAAATAAATTGAGAGTTTAATTTTTTATTGCAAAATTTAAAGGAAATTAAAGGAAAAATTTTAAAAAAAGGAAGGAGAGGGCATTGAGGGAAAGAGGGAGAGAAGTAGGTTATTTTCTTAGTATTGAATCTATGAAATACATAAAATCCATTCTCTTTATCTTAATTTTTTTATTTAAATTAAAAAAAGTAACTCGGCTAAGGAAAATCAGTGAGAGGTAAAAGTATTCGAATCATGCTATATCTTTGGTATTTTTATCAGTGCTTACTGTTTTCCTGTTCTACAACTCTATTCCTTGGGTACCTTCATCTATCTTGAAATCCAAGTTCCCATATGAAATAAGGCAACAAGGAATTCACTTATAGGAAAAACATATAAGTAAAAGCATAATGTGAAAAAAGGAAGTTAATAAAGAGTCCACAAGTATAGCATGCAAGAAAAAACAAACTTGCTTGGATCATTGACATTCCAGATCCTTCCAATGAACCTAGCTATCCAAGATTACAATAAAAGAGATCACTGGGGGGGGGGGGGGGGGGGGTGGCGCCGTGGCGCACTAGGTTAATCCTCCACCTGCAGCACTGGCATCCCATATGGGCACTGGTTCTAGTCCCGGCAGCTCCTCTTCCAGTTCAGCTCTCTGCTGTGGCCCAGGAGGGCAGTGGAGGATGGCCCAAGTGCTTGGGCCCTGCACACGCATGGGAAACCAGGAAGAAGCTCCTGGCTCCTGGCTTCGGATTGGCACAGATCTGGCCACTGCAGCCATTTGGAGAGTGAACCAATGGAAGGAAGACCTTTCTCTCTGTCTCTCTGTCTATATCTCTACCTGTCAAATAAATAAAATCTTTAAAAAAAGAGAGAGAGAGAGATCACTGGGGCTGGCACTGTAGTATATCTGGTAAAGCTGCTGCTTACAGTACCAACATCCTATATGGGTGCTGTTTTGAGTCTCAGCTGCTCCACTTTCTATCCAGCTCCCTGCTAATGCACCTAGGAAAGCAGCAGAAAATGGCCCAAGTCCCCGGGCCCCTGCACCCATGTGGGAGACCTGGAAGAAGTTCCTGGCTCCTGGCTTTAGACCAGCCCAGCTCCAGCCATCATGGCCATTCAGGAAGTGAGCCAGCAGATGGAAGATCTCTCCCTCTCTGTAACTATGCCTATCAAGTAAATAAATAAATATTTTTAAAAATGAGATCACTTTCCATTTAAAATAAGCATTTGAGAATCCTATCATAAAGAACATAATTCAAAGGCATTCACAGGGGCCAGTGCTGTGGCACAGTGGGTAAAGCCGCCACCTGCAGCACCAGCATCCCCTATGGGCGCCGGTTCAAGACCCGGCTGCTCCACTTCCAATCTAGCTTTCTGGTATGCCCTGCAAAGGCAGTAGAGGATGGCCCAAGTCCTTGGGCCCCTGCAGCCGTGTGGGAGACTGGGAAGAAGCACTGGCTCCTGACTTCGGATGGGTGCAGCTCCAGCCATTGCGGCCAACTGGGGAGTAAACCAGCGGATGGAAGACCTCTCTCTCTCTCCCTCTCTGCCTCTCCTTCTCTATGTGTAACTCTGACTTTTAAATAAATAAATAAATCTTTTTTTAAAAAAGGTATTCACAATAGATTATTTTTAAATATCTTACTCTCTTTGTACCCCTCTTTTTTTTAACCTCAGATACATAAAATTCTTTCACATAGAATATATCACTGATATCTTCTTTCCTTAAACTGTACCAGAACTCTGACAGTTTCCAAATTTATTAAAACCATGAAATGCAATTTTTCCCATACAGTCATATATTGGATCCACTTACTGATCCATGGGAGCAACTGTCAAATTCAATTTTCTAATTTCTAAAAATTTACACAAACCACTTGAATCCAACAAAGTTAACCTTTTCCTTATCTATCGACTTTTTCTTTCAGTTCCATTGCCAGAAGTGAAAAAAAAAGCCACAGCTTTTCACAAAATGCTTTTCCACAAATATAAGTTTTATCATATCACAAAGCTGCAATGGATGTGATACACAGAAGTGAGGTAGACTCAAGGAGGTGGGTACTTCCTACCTAGGTAATTTACTCTTAGACACTAATGTCAACATTAAATACAACATGTCACAGACCTTCAGGATCCCACTTCAATAACCAACACCACAAATATAAATCATGTTGGATATTAGCTATGAATGTCATTTTTTTCCACAAAAACCTTTCATTGCTTTCTTCAAACTTTCCTTAATGACTTGCAGGGGAACTACGTAATGGTGCCATGGTGAAGTCTTTTATTTTTTTTTTTTTTATTTGACAGGTAGAGATATAGACAGTTAGAGAGACAGAGAGAAAGGTCTTCCTTCCGCTGGTTCACTGCCCAAATGGCCGCTACAGCCAGCGCTGCACCTATCCAAAGCCAGGAGCCAGGTGCTTCTTCCTAGTCTCCCATGCGGGTACAGGAGCCCAAGCACTTGGGCCATCCTCCACTGCCCTCCTGGGCCACAGCAGAGAGCTGAACTGGAAGAGGAGCAACCGGGACTAGAACTCAGCGCCCATATGGGATGCCGGTGCCGCAGGCAGAGGATTAACCAAGTGAGCCACGGCGTCAGCCCATGGATGAAGTCTTAAAAGGTAGATGAGGCCGGCGCCGTGGCTCAACAGGCTAATCCTCCGCCTTGCGGCGCCGGCACACCGGGTTCTAGTCCCGGTCGGGGCACCGATCCTGTCCCGGTTGCCCCTCTTCCAGGCCAGCTCTCTGCTGTGGCCAGGGAGTGCAGTGGAGGATGGCCCAAGTGCTTGGGCCCTGCACCCCATGGGAGACCAGGAGAAGCACCTGGCTCCTGCCATCGGAACAGCGCGGTGCGCCGGCCGCAGCGCGCTACCGCGGCGGCCATTGGAGGGTGAACCAACGGCAAAAGGAAGACCTTTCTCTCTGTCTCTCTCTCTCACTGTCCACTCTGCCTGTCAAAAATAAAAATAAATAAATAAATAAAAAAGGTAGATGAAATGACAGCAGACAGAAGCAGCACATAATAGCCATCCTTAACATCTATTGTGTTTTCAGTTCTTCAAAGTACTTCCTTCTCTATTAAATCAAAATCCTTAGCACAACATTCAGAAGTTAGGATGCTTACATCATGTTTTTCTGGGTTATAAAGTAGTAAGGTAAATTATTGCATAAAGCTGTGATGGATGAGAATACAGGAAAGGAAAGAAGAAAACTGATATCTAAAAGATCCTCTTATGCAAGGGGCTTCATGCTACATACTTTAAATAACGGGCAAATTAATTAGAAATTCCTTGCTTCACCTTCCTCTCAAGAATGGAAACTATCTTGTTGAATAGTGAGGACTCTGACATAGAATCTCTTAAAGAACTTAGTACTACATCAGGCCGATGAGTAGGTAACAATGATATTAGTAGTAGTAGCAGTAGTATTAATTTTGATTCACAATAATCTCAAGAGATAGGTAATATTTTCTTATTTGCCTGTTGAAAATTCCAAGCTTCAGTGATGATCAAAAAAGTATTAATTAGTGCTTTTTTGAGTGAAATGTGTTTTACTTCTAACTGAAGTTCCACCCAACAATTATAGCCAAGCTGATACAAACTTTGCACCAGTGACAAATAGCCTTCTTTCCTGAAGAAAGACCAGAGAGGCAGCCAGAGTTCAACCAAAGTACTGAAACTGGAATGTTCCAACTGAACCAGCAAACATACAATCTCCTCACCAAGTATGTGGATAATATTAGGTACTCAGTGAACACTGTAATAACAAAACAAAAGATAAATCTCCCAGGCCTAGATGTCATCTGCCTTGTGCTCTACAAATTCCTATAATTTTCAAGTTTCCAAATTACTTTTAATATTCATACTTGAAAGCACAAATAATTTATAATATTACTATTTAGTACTATTCATAGTATTAATACCAAATGCCAACATATATTTATATTAGTAGTTACAACTTACTAACTACCTATGTACCAAATGCGATGCATTTCATTTGCATTTTCTCATGTAATCCCCACAACCTAAGAGTAAGGCTTAAGCCCTATTTTTTATATTAGACTTAGATAACTATTTTGCCAAAGTCATAAAGGGAAAGAAATGCTTAAGCTACAATTCAGATTCATATCCCTATAACTCCAAAGTCCATGAATTTCCAAATAATAAGTTAAGATTTGTTTTCTTCCTCAGAATTACCAAGGTCATTTTAAAATCAGATTTTATGATAAATGCAATGCTCAGCATTATGGGCATGAAGAAATAATGACAAGGAGTATGAAGTACTACTACACACACTCAACGTCACATTGAGTCCTAAAGAAGGCCTTTAAATACAGTAGTTTGTCAATCAAATGAGGTAAACAGACTAGAACAATCCCTAAGGTTCTTATAGCATTCCACAGTTCTGTAATGTACTCTCCCTTTATAGTGAATGTTCCCTGCGAGAAAACATGCATGAGGAATATGACTATGACTGAAACTACTCTTACTAGCCTCAGCACTGTGTAAGGTAAAATAGCTCCTCAACATTCACTATGTTCTTCCTCTGAGAGTCACTTCCATGAAGTCATACTCATATGCCAAGATCCAAACAATCAAAATGAAATACTGATACTCCTCCCTCTGGGATGCTAATTTTTCTGATTTTCTTCTCTGAGGTCATGAAGGGAGTAAATCGGGGTTCATGGGCAATGTTCAAAATAGTGTAGGGTGGGGCTAAGACTGAAGTTCTACAAACAACTCTTAGCTGGAACATCACAACACCTTCATAAATGGGCCTGGGAAGGGTTCTTATGCAATGCCATTGGGAAATGCTTGTGTTCGGCTGGGCTTCCAGCATGAAGGAGAAAAGAAATTCATTAATCTCAGACTAATTCCTCAAAACGCATACTTTGTTTCCAGAGGAAGATGGAAAAAGATGTAGGTATCAGAGGTTGGATTCCTCCCCACATCAAATTCAAATTTGTATATTGAAGTTGTAATGCAGCATGCATGAAAATGTGGCTGTATTTGGAAATAATCTTTAAAGAAATAAGTCAACTGAAGTCTTTGGAGTAGGCTCAATCCAATATGATTAGTACCCTCAGAACAGGAAGAGATTAGGATACACACACACACACACACACACAAGATCAGGTATATACACTGGAAAAAGGGAGCCACCTACAAGCCAAGAGAAAGGCCTAAGAAGAAACCAATCCTGCCAAAAACTTGATCATGGATTTCTAGCCTACAGAACTGTTGATGAAACAAATTCTTTTCTTCAAGCCACACTAGTAAACTAATACAATAGCATCAGTTAAGATAAAGCATATTCTAAATCTGCCTCACCTTGAAGAATAATCCCTCTACTATATTCATAGGTTTGCCTTAGATCAAATACTTATTAATAGCTAGAAAACATACTAATGGAGACAAAAAACACATGCAGTCTTATTTAGAGCTATTTTGGTATGATGAGTGAGAACTTCAGATAATAGTAAAAGTTTTCAGGTTCTACCACTATCTGCCTCAGAACCTCACAAAATGATTTTAAGCATGGTTTTCATCGTCACACAGATATGGACTCAAACTGGGTTTTTCCACTGTTCGTTGTATGATCTGGGAAAAATTACCTAACCACTCAGAATCTCAGTTTCTTAATTCTGTAAAAGGTGATAATTGTTGTCTTCCAAGGTTCTTGGAAGGATTAAATTAAATACAAGGATTAAATGAGATTATAAATGATCCAAAAACTGTGTCTGATACAATGCATAAAAGCAATCTATGATATGACTGATATTTAATTGGTTTTGATCCACCAAAATGGCCATTTAATATGGTTCAATCTTATATCAATGTGGCATTGAAGCATAAGAACACAACAGCTCAGTATAAAATGTTTCCCAATGGATGAGTGGATGAAAAAAAAAAAAGTATACATGTACAATGGAATACTATTCTACCTTGAAAAAAGAAGGAAATCTTGTCATTAGCAACAATATAAGTGAACCTGAAGGACATCATGCTCAGTGAAATATACTAGACACAAAGAGATGAATACCACATGATCTCATTTGTAGTTAGAATCTAACAAAGTATACAAGTAGTTATCAGGGACTGGGGGTGAAACAGGTAGGAACTGGAGAATGTACCCCAAAGGATATGTAATTTCAGTTGGTAAGAGGAATAAGCCCCAAAGATCTATTGTATAACATGATGAATAGAGTTAACAACACTATATCATATTTTTGAAAACTGCTGTGGGTAGATTTTAAGTATTCTTACCAGAAAACATAAGTATACGAGATAATGCATATACAAATTACCTCAATTTAGCTGTTCCACAATATATACATATTTCAAAACAGCAGGTTGCATGTGACAAATGTAAGTGTGTGTATATATACCCACATGCATACATATGTACATACACACATATATAATACATATTTTTAATTAATTTTTATAAAAATCATAATAAAATAAAAGAATACATGTTCTGCAACCAGAATTTTTAGGCATGGTGAGTCCTGCTTCTGTTGCTCACTAGTAAGCTACAGAACCTCTCTAATATAGTTTCTCAGCTGCAAAGCAAAAACATTAAAAATGTCTATTCTACAGGATGGATGAAACAATAAAATAATCAATTCACAGCTCTTTTATTCATTTTCAAGGATATAGAATATCCAATAATCTCATTGTTTATTTTTCCAAATAGATAATGGTATTTTCTAAGACATCTGGACATGTTATTATAAAGTCTACAATAATATCCTCAAAAAATGAAGCAAAGATGTCCCAATATTTTAACCCAGGGGTTGTGAAAACATATACCCGTGGGGCCAGCACTGTGGTGTAACGGGTAAAGCCACTGCCTGCAGTGCCAGCATCCCATGTGGGCGCCTGTTCAAGTTCCAGCTGCTCCACTTCCAATCCAGCTCTCTGCTGTGGCCTGGAAAAGCAGAAGATGCACCCATGTGGGAGACGCAGAAGAAGCTCATGGCTCCTGGCTTCAGATAGGCTCAGCTCTGGCCGTTGCGGCCAATTGGGGAGTGAACCAGTGGATGGAATATCTCTCTCCCTCTCTGTTTCTCTCTCTCTCTCTGCTTCTCTCTTTCCTTATAACTCTGACTTTCAAATAAATAAATAAATCTTTTTTAAAAAAAAGAAACATACACCCAACATATAATACCCCATATAATACAGCACAGTGCATAGCTCTTAAAGTTGAGAACTTAGTCATTTCTCACTGAATATAATCACTGAATATAATCTGTCACTGACATTATTAATATTATTCATAACAAATTTCAGGAAGCAGATTTGAAAATCTGAGATTCATTCCAACTTAAATTCTATATGGTTTTGAATGTTACTAATAAAATATCATCTTACAGCCACACGTAACAAAGACATTAAGTATTGAGCTCTAGAATTCTGGTAAATATTGTAGAAAGTGATATAATTTATTATAAAAGTCTTATGATTCCTTAACAAATTATCTGTGACAAGTCTAAACAACTACAATACTGAAATACATTTTAACTTGAGGAAAAATCAATATTTTCCTTCACTTCATAAATTGCTAGATATTTTAAAATATCATTCTACCACAAATGAAAAGCTAGTGGTTCATACAGTGTAAGGGTTAACGTTTTCTTCTACATGTCCACACAGCTGTTCATTACAGCAGTCTAATACTGAACTGAGAGGATCAATACAGTTGCAAATAGTGGCAAAGCACTAATTCAGTAGGTGATGGTGAGTAAATCATTTCAACCTCATTTCTGTATTTTGGAAATCAAGAAAGAAATCAAAGTGAAAATATCAAGCTGCCTTCCAAATCTAAAATGCTATGAATCACTATTTTAAGTAGATGCATAATACAACCTCATTTTTCTGTTTTGGAAAATAAGAAATTTAAGTGAAAATATCAAAGTTCCCTTCCACATCTAAAAATCTATGAATTGCCATCAATTGTAAATAAAAAATATAATGTGACTTCATCAAAGAAATATAACTCATTTCACAAGTTGGCTGGCTCCTAACTCTAGCCTCCTGCTAATGCAGACCCTGGGAACCTGTGGTGATGGCTCAAGTAATTGAGTTCCTATCACTCACTCAGAAAATTTGGATTGTGTTTCCGGCTCCCAGCCTTGCCCTAGACACTGCAGGTCTTTGGGGGAATGAATCAGCAAATGGTAGCTTTCTCTATCTCTCTGTCTTTCCCTCTCTCTACCTCTCAAAGACATAAATGTTTTAAAAATAAATATCTCAATAGGGGCCACCACTGTTGTTCAGTGGGTTAATCCTCCGCCTGTGGCACCGGCATCCCATATGGGCGCCAGTTCTAGTCCTGGCCACTCCTCTTCCAATCCAGCTCTCTGCTATGGCCTGGGAAAGCAGTAGAAGATGGCCCAAGTCCTTGGGCCCCTGCACCCACATGGGAGACCAGGAAGAAGCTCCTGGCTCCTGGCTTAGGATCGGCTCAGCTCCAGCCTTTGTGGCCATTAGAGAGTGAACCAACGGAAGGAAGACCTTTCTCTCTGTCTCTCCCTCTCACTGTCTGTAACTCTACCTCTCAAATAAATAAATAAAATCCTTAAAATAGTGTCAAATTGTTAAGTCAGCAACAGAAGTCACTGTGTACTTACATCCCATGTGAGATTTGTCCTTAATGTGTTGTCTAATGTGCAGTGATGCTATAACTAGTACTGAAACAGTTCTTTTACACTTTGTGTTTCTGCGTGGGTACAAATTGATGAGATCTTTACTAATTATATACTGAATCGATCTTCTGTAAAGATAATTGGAAATGAAAAAAAAAAAAAAACCTGGTGTTAAATTGGAAATGGCATAGAAAATTAATTACTTTTAAAAATATTATGTAGGATCTCTGTCTTTAATGTGCTGTACACGATTATTTAATGCTATAACTAGTACTCCAACAGTATTTTTTTCCACTCTGTGTTGCTATATGGGGGCAAACTGTTGAAATCGTTACCTAATATATACTAAACTGATCTTCTGTATATAAAGAGAATTGAAAATGAATCATGATGTGATTGGAAGGGGAGAGGGAGCGGGAAAGGGGAGGGTTGTAGGTGGGAGGGAAGTTTTGGGAGGGGGAAGCCATTGTAACCCATAATCTGTACTTTGGAAATTTATATTCATTAAATAAAAGTTTAATAAATAAATAAATAAATAAATAGCTCGATAATTGCTAAATACTATGTCAAAATGATAATACTTTGGACATACTAGGCTAAATATATGTTTAAAATTAATATCATGGGTTTGTTTTTGATTTTTTAATGTGCTTCAAAGAAATCTTAAATTAACTAACAGTAAGAAATTACATTTCAGGGCTGGCACTGTGGCACAGTGGGTTAAAGCCTTGACCTGAAACATAGGCATCCCATATGGGCACTGGTTCTAGTCCCGGCAGCTCCTCTTCCAGTCCAGCTCTCTGCTATGCCCTGGGAAAGCAGAAGATGGCCAAGTCCTTGGGCCCCTGCACCCACGTGGGAGACCTGGAAGAAGCTCCTGGCTCCTGGCTTCAGATCGGCTCAGCTCTGGCCATTGCAGCCATCTCGGGAGTGAACCAATGGATGGAAGACCTTTCTCTCTGTCTCTCCCTCTCACTGTCTGTAACTCTACCTCTCATATAAATTTAAAAAAGAAAAGAAAAGAAATTACGTTTCATCATATGTTATAATTTCATCACATTTATTTCATTATTTTTCGTTATGTTTCCAAATTACATAATATTAAGAATAAAGGCAAACTAACAGAAATAACATATTGCTAAAAACATATCCTGTCTTGAAAGCACATTACATGCATGGGCAGTTCTAGGTAGTGATTTTAGAATCCAAGCAATAAAAGAGTTAATGATCAAGCCTCTTCTAATATCGACAGTAAGCATATATTCCTTCTCAGCAGAATCAAAGCTGCCCAGCCCAGCGATGAAACAAACAGTGACTAAAATCCTAGGTCCATTTGTCCAGAGATCGCCAATCTTAAGAAATTCACATGACATCAGATTTCTGTCTCTGCAAAATGTTATGATATAACTCTTAGGACTCTTGAGAGGGTAAATTAGTTAATGTTTCTAAAGGATAATGATTGACCGAAGAAAAGTCATCACTGTTTTCACTAGGAAGTAAGGGAGAATTTCAATGCACACAACTTTCTTGCAAATAATTTAAGTATCTCAGTAAGAGCTTACAAATGTCTATGACCATCCCACATATATAAAAAGAGTATTTGTGAGAAGCCAAAAAAAAATTAAAATTTCACCATAGCACCATAAGAATAATCAGCTTGAAACTGAATAGTCTATAAACATATGCTAGTTTGGAGAGGAAAAAAGATACAGAACTAAGACACACTGAATCTGGTACCATAATACATTTTTCCTCAAATTTAATGATTATTAAAATGTCAAAAATTCATCTCAAAAATGTGTGAACATGAATATGAGGGCTTCCATAGAACTGCTTTTTTTAAATTATCAGTATATTTTAAAAAAAATTAGAAAACAAAATTTCTCAGGGTTGCTCAGAGCACTTTAGCATTTTCTGTTAGGGTACAAATCAACTACATTTTTCCCTATTCCTTGAAAGTAAATATTGATTTCATCTTAAGCAATCAATGAAGTCCTTTATTGAAAAGGTTGCTGTGTGGGTACAGAAGTTTAATGTTTGTTTACTTGTTTATTTTTTTTGTGTTTTGGCTTCTCTCAATAGACTTTCTTCCCCCCTCCCCTTAGCTAATTGTAAGATTCCAAAACTCACAGCATGTCCTAATTAAACATGTCTGAGAAGCGCACAAACTGATTAGTACATTAACTCAGGCATAAACCAGCCGTGACCATGCTGCCTCCCAGTGTGGATCACACCAGTCTGAAAAACAATAATCTTGATGAAACTCCTACTAAAACATAATAATCTCAACATTATTTTATCTCCCAACAATTCAAATCCTTATTTTCCCTGCCAGTTCTCATGTAATTTTTTGATACCTAATTTTGCTCTCAGAATAGTCACCAAGAAATAAAAAATGGAAATTCCAGTTCTAAATACCAACCACTCTTTCCTTTATTCTCTTAGCTCCTCACCTCATCAGTAAACTCAGAAGATGAGCAGATTTTTATGTCTCCACACAAAAAATTAAAGCCACAACTTCCCATCAGATAGCAAATCCTGTTTTGTAGAGGAGGACCAAGACTACTATCCTTCATGATGCATTTTTACTGGGTTGGTTGGTTGACTTACTGTTTGCTTTAAAGCAAAATGATGAATGCACATGGTCAGAAAAACAGGAGTGCATCCCCCCCACCCCACCCAGTATCTTTACTTGGACTTTCCAAAATGGTAGCCATTAGCCACAAATAGAGACTGAGTATGTGAAATGTGTCTGTAGTTACCAATGAACTGGATGTTTACATTTGTTAATCTTTTTCATTTAAATTTAAATTTTAAAACTAGTTCTCATTTGTTCTTAGAAAAATCTTTAAGCATGTTTAGAACAACTTAAGTATGCTAAACATACATTTTCTTTTGTAAATTTTATGAACTCTAAACACAGTTCAGGTATTTCTGATAAAAATAAAAAGATTAAATTGGAATGTATGAGACTATACAATACCTAACATATTTCAAACAATTTATGAAAATATAATTTAAAACATTTCATTAATGAGAACATCTAGCCTTGTGATTAAAATAACTGCATGCTACATTGGAGTACCTGTGTTCAATCCTGGTTCTGGCTCCTGACTTCAGCTTCTAGCTGTTGCAGACCGTGGGAACCTGTGGTGATGGCTCAAGTAATTGTGTTTCTGTCATTCCCTGGGAAAATCTGATTGTGTTTCTGGCTACCAGCCTTGTCCTAGACACAGCAAGCATTTAGGGAATGAATCAGCAGATGGCAGCTCTCTCTGCATATCTGCCTTTCTTTCTCTGTCTCTCTACCTCTCAATTAAATAAATACTTTAAAAATAAATATATCAATAATTGTTATTTATTGACTATGTCAAAATGATAATACTTTGGACATAATAGGATAAATACATGTTAAAACCATGGGTTTTTCGTTTGTTTTATGTGCTGCCAAGAAATCTTAAATTACACATGATTTGCATTATATTTCTATTTGACAAAACTAACAAAGAGTAACATTAGCCATTGGTATAAGTACCTGAGATGGGGCAGTGAGGTAGTGTAGAAAAACGGGGAAAGCAAAGTGTTCATAAAGGACTGGATTCAAATCCTCACTCTGATACCAACCGTCCAAAGGCACTTGAACAGGTCGTACAGCTGCCTCAGCCTATCATCTCATATATAAAATGGAGGAAATTTGGGTGATCATTTGGCATTATGGTTAAGACACTTCTTGGAACCCCTGCATTCCATATCAGAGTGCCAGAGTTCCAGCTCCAGCTCTGCTCCCGATTCCAGCTAATGTATTCTAGGAGTCAGCAGGTGATAGTTCAAGAGCCTGGATCACTGCTACCCACATGGAAAAATTGTACTGAATTATGGGCTCCTAATTTCAACCCAGCCCAGCCTCAGCTGTTTGCAGGCATTTGGGGAAAAAATCAGTGGATGAAAAATCCTTAACGACCTCTTTCCCAGTCTGCAGAAGCCCTTTTTGGTCCTATCCTTCCATTCATTTCAGGTTTTTTGTTTTGTTTTTTTCTTTATTCCTCTGCTCAATATTTATTGAGGCTGTGCTATATGATTATGTACCAGCAGTCTTAAACCTCATTAACCTGTCATTTTTTAAAATGTATTTATTTGAGAGGGAGGGAGGAAAGGTGAGAGAAGAGGAGGGAGGGAGGAAGGGAGAGGGAGAAAGAGAGACAGAGAGCTCTCATCTACTGATTCTCTCCTGAAATGCCCATAATGACCAAGGCTGGCTGGATGCTGGGAACTCGATCTAAGTTTCCCGTGTGGGTGACAGGAACCCAGTAACTTGAGTCATCATCACTGTCTCCCAGTGTCTGCAATTGCAGAAAGCTCAAGTCAGGAGCCAGAGTCAAGAATCAAATCCAAGTACTCCAAATAGAAAGTGGGCTTCTTACTCACTAGTCTAAATGGCTGTTCTCACCCTGTTATGTCATTTAAACAAAAGCACCAAAGTGGAATGGAAATAGACAGTTAAAACATATTTCCAAATGTTTTAAATATTTCAGTTATGTAAGTATACAAATGAGCCCTTCAAAAAAGTTCATGGAAAAAGAGTTAAAAAATAAATTTATTTTCATGCCAAATTTTTTAAATTATGCATTTTTCATATTACTCATTTTCCATTAAAGTTCTGAAGACCCCATTTGTGCATGGGTTTTAAGATGTTTTGCACCAAAACAAAATTTTCTTTAAATTTCATTTCCAGAAACTTTTTGAAGCTTCTGTGTATGTATCTAAAAATCTTAATCATATCTCACTTGTCATAAAAATAAATTTGAGTTGTTATTTAGCATCCAATTCTCTTGATTCCAACATAATTAGTTTTTTAAACGAAGTTGTTATTTTAACTTATACTATGTCACAGAGCTAAAATCCAAAGTTCAGTCATGGCTTTGCAAGTTATTGCAATAAGTTTCCAATTCTAAGATTTTATATTAACACAAATACCACTTGATCCAGAGCAAATTTTGCCATCCTAACTTTCAAGAGGTTTCTCCAAGTTCAAGTTATATAATAGGTCAGACCAAGTTCCCACTGAAATACTTCCTGTTCATTAACTCACACCCAAAGAATATCCCTTACACTGAATGTGCCTATTTGAAAAGCACAGCTTTCACAACAGTTTCGGGATGGTTGGATGAAAGGCTGACAGGAAGGAAGGAACAGAGGGAGGGGAAGGGGAAAGAAGAGAGAGGAGAGGAGCAAGGGGGGAGGGGAGGGGGAGGAAGGGGAGGGGGAGAGGGAGAAAATAGGAGAGGAGAGGGGAGGGGAGGAAGATTACCAATAAAGGAGCAGGTATTGTGACACTGTTAACCTGCCAGTTGGGATGCCCAAGTCCAATACTGGAGTGATGGTTACAGTCCTGGCTACTCTACTTCTTATCCAACTCCCTACTAACATGCCTGGGAAGCAGATGATGGCGCAAGTACATGAATCCCTGCCACTTGCGTGGGAGGCCCAGATGGTGTTCTAGGCTCCTGCTTTTGGCTTATCCCAGTCCTGGCTGTTGTGGTCATTTGAGGGAGTGAACCAATAGATGGAAAATCTCTTTCAACCTCTCTCTCTTTCCCCAGTCACTGTGACTCTGCCTTTCAAATAAAGAAATAAATCTTTTTTAAAAAGGAATTATCAATAAAATATTTGTCTTTAAGATTTTTCTCATAGATATCAAATCTCAAAAAATATAAATTATGTGAACAATAGATCAGGAAAATCACCCCTTTGTTGTATAAGATATTAATTAATTAATTCAGCTGCAATTTATTGAGGTTTTTCCATGTGCCAGTGAATAATTTAGGCGCTAAAGTTTAACGGTAAGTAAAGTCAGTATAGGTAAAGCATGAAACAGAGAAATGGTTCCACTGGATTCATCTGAACTAACTTTAAATAATCATTAAGCCTTGAAAAACAAAACAATGCATCTCCTCTTTAGAGCATGTTTTCATTACCAATGAGAAAGAAGGACAAAATCTGCTGTTGCAGGTGTCCTACAATTTTTGCAATGTTTTAGGTTGGTTGCTTGTTGCTTGGAAAAATGCAGTCTTCTCAAACAAAGTAAGATGCTCTCAGTTCACACTGTTTTTTGATAAGGGGTCAAATGGGAAAGAAGAAGTAGTTCAGAAAATAGAAAAAAATAAAGATATCAACATGAAACAAATCAAAGTTTTGCACAATATCATTCTCATATTAGACCAAAACACAGCCTCAGGCAAGCCACTGAAAAACACCCAGAAATGAATAACCCCTAGACACATACTTTGCAAGAACAGTCAGTGAAAGGAAACAGTGCAGAAATCTCTGGATAAGCTTAAGGGCAGGCTGAAAGCCTGGATAAGTGAAAACTAAAAGCTTGTCATCGGTCGTTCCTCCATGAAGCAAATCCTCAAAGCACTTTGCAGCTGGCAGAAGTAGCAACTTCTCTTGGGCACTAATGGCCTAGTCTGGCAGGTTCATTCATTTCACTTTAGCAGATACTACTTTTGGTTTTTAAAAGAGCCAGTCTTTTTAACTTGCACAAGTACAAATGATAAATTATGAAAACCTGACCATTTCAGAGGTCAACAAATGTTCTGAACATGCACGACAAAAATTTCTTGAATGACTGGAAGAACTGACCAAGTCTGGTGGCTAAGTCTGCAGCATTAAGTCCATTCCAACAGGTAACCCAAGTTCTACTTACGCCTAACATCTGGTGGAGGTAATGGTACTCTGGCCCTTGGTTATACAGCAGGAAGGTTTTCCAGAAAAGCAGACCATTCAGGGAAAGCCAGATGAGCTAAACCAATCAGACAAAGGGAGAGAGAAAAAATTAAAAACAAACATTACCTGATGAATGAAGACCACAAGTGTATTCCTTAGAGAACTTTAAATGGGACCTCAACTAGTAATTACAGAAAACATATGCAATAGACCAGCAGGGTGAAATCCAAGCAAAGGAAGACTAATCTGACCTTAGCTAACCCCTCCACCTGAGCTCAAGCGTCTGGGTTGCAAGTAGCTCTCCTAAGTGATCTGTAGATAGGCCCCTCGCAGCGCAAATTGAGGCTAAGAAATGAAGGGCATCACCATGGCCCAAGCAAAAGAGCAGCACTCAGGGAAAACTGCAAAGGGGACACATGTGTTTAAAGGCTTAAGAAAAAGCTGTGTTCACTTAGAGTGACTTCCCTTCCTCCACATCCGCTCCCACATCCCTGTGTAGAGAAATTCCCATGCACTTGGAGGAAACGAGCAATCATTATCTGCAGGTTTTAAGGGCGTCAAGTTTTGTTAGTTGAGAACATTCGAATTGCAGACAAAACTCCCCCTTTCAGCGTCCCACCGGTGCACGCTCAGGGAATGAATCAAAATCGAGGCAGGAGAGACAAAACGCCTACGGAGCCCCCGCGCGCCATCCTACCAGGCAGAGGTGTTTAACCCCTTCGTTGGCCAGCCAGCTTCTCCAGGACACATCCATGCCGTCGGCCCCGGTGCTGCGCTCCACGCCTGCACGCCGAGAAGGAGCGCGCGGCGGCGCAGGCAGCGGTTACAGTGCCGCGGCCTGCGGGGGCGGGGGCGGCGGGGACCCAGGGTCAAAGACTGAGTGGAAGTTCCGAGGCGCGGCGCCGAGCCAGCCCGGGCGGGCTCCGCGACCCGGCTCGACCCGCGCCGCGTCTGCCCTGGCCGGTCTGCGGCCCGACCTGGCGCCCGCAGCGCGCCCCGCGGCCGCTGCCCGGCTGTGCAGTGTGCGCCGCCGCGCCGGCCCTTTGTCTGGGGGCGAGCCCGTTGTTGTGGCTGCCGCCGCTCAGGATGTCCCGGGTGAGGAACTCGGAGGCGTCCCCGCAGTCTAGCCCGGCCTGCCCTGCTCCCAACCACCCGCAGAGGTGTGCAGCCTGACTCGCAGAGCTGCGGAGAATGGGGACCCCCCACCCCCCGCCCCCTCAGTGTCACACACACAACTACTTCTTATGGACTGATGGATTCCCGGCCCCCGCAAAAAAAGTTTAACTCACAGGCTTTTTATGGAAATTTGAGCCGGAAATGGCCTTTTGTGTACTAGCGTCCCCCCTCCTGACGCCCACTCTGAGTGACTGGTCCCACCCCCAAGCTCACGTCCCCCGCCCCCAACCCTTACCTAAAGCCTCCCACCGCCGCCCCCTTCTTGATCCGCCTGCCCCACCCCATCAGGTACTGAGGTAAAGCCTTTCAGGCATAGCTGAACGAGTGCCCAGCGGGTTAACGGTTAAAGCTGACGTAATTCGCAGGGGCTTTAGGAAAGCTCAGATTCACTCTATTTAGGAATTCAGAGTCTGATTAGTTATAGGATTCCTCTCAAACTTGTACTGGAGGCCCAATGAAGGATCAGAACTGAGGAACTGACCCGGGTTACCAATCACACAGGCAAGGAAGAGGGCAAAAATAAAGCATTTAAGTGGCTGAATGTCTGATGCAAAATAAATATTAAATAATATTAATAAATATTAAATCAATATTTAATTTAACAGCTAATACTTGACATAAAAGTATTGACATAAAATACTTGACATAAAATAGCCTCATCTCATGCCTTTCAAGCCATTTTTTAACTGCATTTTTCAACACTGGCCTTAGAATCTAATTGAATCTAAAATTTCTTTAGAAAATCATTATGCCCTTTTATATGCAATAGATTTATCTCGATTAATTTAGTGAACTGATTAATGATTATAACCTTCAGCTTGAAAATTCATCGAAGCTATGTCAAATCCCAATTAGATTTCATGCAGTTCTCTAATAGTCCATCATTTATTTATTTGAAAGTCAGAGTTACAGAGAGGCAGAGAGAGAGAGAGAGGTTTTCCATCCACTGGTTCATTCCCTAAATGTCTGCAATGGCCAGAGCTGGGCCAATCCAAAGCCAGGATCCGGGTCTCCCACAAGGGTGCAGGGGCCCAAAGACTGGGCCATCTTCTAACTGCTTTCCCAGGCTCATTAGCAGGGAGCTGGATTGGAGGTGGCACAGCTGGGACTCGAACCGGCACCCACATAGGATGCCAACACTGCAGGCCGGGGATATAACCCACCGCAGCACAGCACCAGCCACCATCATTTATTTTTGATATATGATTTTTCTGTTTCATGAGCAAATCCTGGAAACTGCCCCATATCTCTCTAGAGTTGTGGAGCATATTATTTATAAATAATACCATATTCCTATAAACCATGCAATACCTCAATGAGTAGGAAAAGAACGCGTGGAGAATCTAGGGATTGTTAACTATGGGAAAAGATCAAATTCTAGGGCATATCAGTACTCCTGGGGCTTTGATTTCAAAGCTGGGGGCTTTGGCTGGCAAAATGGGTGGATTACTGCCCTGAGTAGAGAAGAGTGAAGCAATTGAAGAATAGCAGAATAAAAAGACAATTTTTTGAAATTCAGCTACTTCCAATGCAATAACAAAAAAAGAGGACAAAAATAATGGGTCCAAGGGTGACTGACTCAGTGGTTAAGGTGCTGCTGGGACACTTGCATCCCAAATCAGAGTGCCTGAGTTCAAGTGCATGCTCTGCTTCTGACTCTAGGTTCCTGCTAATGTGCCTCCTGGGAGGCAGCAGCTGATGGCCCAAGTACTTGGGTCCCTGCCACCCACTTAGAAGACCTATAATAAGTTCCAGACTCCTGGCTTTAGCTTAGCCCAGACCCACCTGTTGCCAGCATTTGAGAAGTGAACCAGCCAAAGATCTCTCTGTGTGTGTCTCTTTTTTTCCTTCTATTCCTTTCAGGTAAACAAAAATAAATTTTAAAATTTTTATATAATGGATGCAGCTCTAAATTATGTACCTACTAAGTGTCAGTCACTGTCCTTGGTACTTAATATTATGCAAAATCTCCCTAAATTCTTATAGCAATTCTCCCTGTGCATGTTAGGAGCACCTCCACTCTAAAGACAGGAAACTAAAACTAACAGAAATGAAGAAACTTGCCTGAGGTGGCAAAGAAGGTTTATTTACGTTCAGCTGCTCATAATCCAGTTCTTTTTGAAAGCCTTTTGTAAAATGACACAATACAGTATAAATGTCACTTTTTATACCAAATCACTATTACTTCATAGTTCTGTGAAAGGGGCCCAGATCTATTTATGTTGACTTAAAACAGTTCTTCAAGCCATCCTCAAGGGACAGAACTATTGTCTGGGTTACGAAGAGCTCTCATTAATGAGGTTCTTTGCAATATAATTTTCTGTAACCCAGATTGTTTTATACAAGAGTTTATTGTCTTTCCCAAACTAAGAAAGTAATGTAATGAGCAGAGAGTTCTGTAGCTATCTCAGTATTTCATATAGTAAAAAGCGTAGTTTTGCTAGGAAAAGAATTTACAGGAAAAACTCATATGACATTTTTGGTTTTGGCTGAAATAATGCAAAATTTGTGTTTTTGAAATTTGTGATTCAACACTGATTATCATGTGCTAATTATACACTCTGGCAGTTAGAGATGTTCTTGACCTATTATTTATTGCTTAACACAGAAATGCCTATGGAAAAACTGACAAAAGTTTGCCCCTCCATCCTACTTTATTACTACACGCAGCACAGAGGCATATCTTCCCATGAAGCATTTCCTAGTCCACTTCCCTACCATACACACACAGACTCATCCTGGAAGTGTGCCCTCTTCACTGTGTTCATAACAATTTGTGCAAGTGATCATGACCACACTTTCCACACATTTAGTTCTAGAATATGATGTGCTTAAGTCTCCCAATAAATTAGACTTCTTATTCAATTTTTATTGCTGAACGGGTCACAAAGCTTGACACATAGTGGGGATTTAGGCAAAGTTTATGCAATGAATAAATAGTGGTTAAGTACATCATCCTTCTTGCTGTACTCTTCTCAAATTCCAGTTTCTTACTTGTAACTGTCCCATAGTGTAAGAAGAGTTTCTGCCTAACTTGGTAATCAGCTCCCAGAACAGAATTAACTGGGCAAAAACCCCTTGATATAGGTGTCACTTACCCAGAGATCAGACCATATGCATTTGAAATAAGTGTGCACATGTATTAGTTTCCTGAGGCTGCAGTAACACATTACCACAGACTTTGTGATTGAAAAAAAAAAAAACAAAAACAAAAAACAGGACTTTATTGCCTCACAATTCTAACAGCCAAAAATCTAGCATCAGTTTCTCCTTCCAATCAAAAACAAGGTGTTGACAGGACCATAATCCTTGTGCCTTTTCCATATTCTGGTAGTTACTGGCATCCGTGACTTGGAATGTGTAACCCCAATCTCTGTCTCATAGTCATTTGCCTTCTCTTCTGTTTGAATTTGAGTAAACTCATCTCTGCTTCTCTCTTATAAAGACGTTTGTCTGATTGAACTGCATAAGATTTCCTGATCATTGTAACTTGATTGCATTTACCATTTTTGTTATCCATATCTGAGAGACTTGCAATAAAACATAAAATGAAAAGAGCCTGTGTATTTTTCTTCAGAACATAAAAGAGGAAACTGGGAAAACTCTATCCCAAGATGCAGCGTAACTGGTAGAATGTGTGAAACAATCCCAGAAGTCTGACTGACAAGGACATTAAAGAGAAAAGGAAACCACACCATGTACCCAAGGCCCTTGACAAGACAGAGGGGTCCACTAGGGAGCCACTGAGAAGTGGTCCAAGTACTTAGCATTCACAAGTCTGGGGACAAGGTCCAGACAGTGACTCATGGTCATTTCCATACAAAACAAGTGTAAACCATCATCTGATTCAGTTATTTAGGAATGTCTACCGTTCACTCACATGGCTTGGCCAGCTCCCTAAAAATACTGAGGAAGTTGAAGAGGTTCTTATGCCCTCAAGGACCAGATGCTCTTTGTTGGAAAACAAAACTTACAAATGTGAAGGCAATTTAAGACCTCCAGAATGAAGATGTTCAGGAAAGCTTATTGACAAAAACTGAAGAATAATGAATTTTGTTAAGAGTTGACCTACATAAAGCATTTTTCCAAATTTCTGGATTTTGTAGGCTAATAAAATTTCAAAAATAAGTAAATGGTGACCATTTTGCAATGAATAAATATACACAATTTTTATATATCATTGATATCTCAGTAAAGTCTTTTAAAAAAGAAAAAAGCTATCCAAGTATTAGCTTCAATAGGGCAATTTCTAAATGCAAAAAAAATAACATTTACCACTATGTTCACTAATGATAATTAATATTTCACAATCAATGATTTTAAGAAATAATAACTATCTTCAACTCCCATAGAAACTAGCTACATATTCTCATTTCATAGCAGATGTCCTATTGTATTTCATTTTTTTTAACCCTCAGATCCCTTCTGTAAGATGGGTAGGACCATTCCTTATCTGAATTTTATAGAAGAAGAAGAGACACATAAACAGTAACTAACTCTCCCAAGGCAACTGTGGTATTAAGAAGTATATTTCTGGGATCAAGTATCCCCATTTCCTCTGCAATATGTAGCCATTGTTGAACCAGGACATGTAAATGTCCAGAGTTCTAATGCTTTAGACACCAAGTGCAGCTGTCATTGGCAACACTCCATAATCATCCCAGATGTTAGAGATTCAGCAGTTGCCCTTCATACTGCAAATACTGTGCACACTTCGAAAAAACTGTGGTCTATTGTCTGTGCCATCAATTGTCCTTCTTCTTGTTCAGCATTTCTTGAGTACAGCCACTAACAAAAAAAAATTCCTGGATGTTTGTAGAATTTTATTGTTCCTTAGGTTTTAAACAGGAAAACAAAAATCAAACAGATAAAAATTTTTGACACCTACTTCCAAGTTTCTGCTTGCATCCTCAAACAGTTCTGAAATGTTAAGGAAATAAATTGGCCTTCTAGAGTTATTTTTCTCTGAAGGAAGGAGAGAACTTCCACTCTGTTTATGGTCTCATCTAAATACTGACAGAGTTTGTGGATTCAAAAGGCTTCTATAGCCTAGGCAGCTCATGTCAAGGGCCTGGGTGATCATTGATGTCATACATAGGAGTGTTAATTGTTTACAACAGGAGTCACTATGCACTTACTCCCCATGCAGGATCTCTGTCCCCAAAGAGTTGTATTATAATTATGTCTAAGTGCTCACAAAAGATGTATCATTCTTGGGTAATTCTTTAAAGTTAATTAATTTTTCCTTTAAAAAAAGTGACATTAACTTCAAGATGAAGTGACTTTGAACAGTCCTTATCTGGACTGTTGAGGAACAGGGTTTTTTTGTTTGTTTTCGTGCAAATTGTTGAATTTCTTAGTATAGAGTTGGCCTTCTGTGTATAGAAGTTAATTGAAAGTGTTAATTGAAAATGAATCTTCATGGAGAATGAGACTGGGATTGGGAGAGGGAGTAGGAATTGGGGTAGGAGTGTGCGTGGGAGGGTGAGTATACTGGGGAGAATCACTATATTCCTAAAGTTGTACTTATGAAAGGCATGTAGTTTGTATTCCTTAAATAAAAGGTTTCTTCGATTTAAAAAAAAAAATGGCCATCTGCTCTAGTCTCACTAGACTTCCTGAGAAGATGAAAATCTTCAGCCCAAGTGATTAGAATTTATATTAAATGCTGAATTTTAGAGTCATGCCAAAATCGGAATTGAAGAGTCTAGGGAAAATGGTGTAACTTCCACATTATTAGAAAGGAAACTGAATGTCTGGCCAGTTAAGCATCTCATACTGGAATTCCAGTTTGAATCCCTGCTGCTCTGCTTCTGATGCAGCTTCCTGCTGTCCCTGGGAACACAACAGAAGATGGCCCAAGTACTTGGTGCTCTGCCACCCACACAAGAAATCCAGGTGGAGTTCCAGGCTCCTGGCTTCAGCCTTGCCCAGCCCTGACTGCTGCAGCCATTTAGAGAGTGGACAAGAGATTGGAAGATTTCTTTTCTCTCTCTTACTCTGCAATTCAAATAAAAATAAATAAAATAAATATTTTAAAAAGAAAGAAAGAAAGAAAGAAACATTGAAACCCCTTTCTGTTTCTTGAGCTTACCAAGCTCCCTCATGCCACTGGGCCTTTGTGCAGGACAATAACATTTTATGAATTTTTAACCTTATTTGATTAATGTCTGCCATGAACTCCCTAACATCAAGCAACATGTCTGCTTTTTATTATTTTGCATTGATATTTTCCTTCCTGCCCTGATATGATATCCTGTGCTGCTGTAATTATTTCTGTTCCCCAAATACATCTTGTTTTCTCACATCTCCACCCATGTGTACTGCTGTTTGTGTTTCATTACATTCGGTGATGCCTATTCAGTTTCTAAACGCAGAACAGGTATGCTTTCTTCCCAGAAGCTCACAAGGATACGCCACAGCTGGATCAGGACTCTGTTCTGTGTGAGTTTGTGGCCAATGTTTATTGCTCTCTCACAACTGTGCCTCCTCTGGCTTTCCATAGTCCCTTTTTAAAACTTCATACTCAAGTCCCATCTCTAATCTTCGGTGGCCTGAACTACAAGTCTATAGTCACAGGCATGTTCTGTAGTAGTTTTTCTAAGGTAGACAATGCCCATGAGGAAAATTATATTCTCACTTAAAAACTTTCTTACCCTTTGGTCTGAAAGGGAGGTTTTTTCTACTTACTGTTTACTTCGCTGATGGCGAAGTAAATCTAGTTATGAGATTATTATTTAAGCTCTTATTTTGGCTATGCTACTACAGAAAAATGTTAGCCATATCTTTTATAAGGTCTAAAGATTAAATTGTGTGTCCCACAGATTCCTTCATAGTAGAATTAGTTTCCTACCTTGAGGAGAATAGAGAAATGAAAGAACAAGTTGGGCTTAGAATAGAGAAATGAGGGAGCAAATCCTAGATCGCTTGCTGACGATAGCAATATTACATGAATACTTAGCAAACAGTTTCAACCATTAAATAACAACTTAAGAAAACATTTACCAGAAGGTCCAATGCCTTCTATAAATTTTAAGAATTATGTATTTGAAAACACCTCTTAAATATCTAACCACCAATGGCTCTACTCCCAACCTGTGTGTACTGTTGGTCCTCTTCCCCACTTAATGCTGTATAATTGTTCAGACCTAGTTAATGCCACTCTTAGGATCATTGGTTACTATCCTCACTCTGTCTTTTATGACCTTGTCTAAATATGATCAGAGTCGGCGAACTTGGAAGGCTTCCATAGCCTTGCAACTCATGACGAGAGCCTAGGGTGGTTACTGGTGCCATAAATTAGAGTGTCAATTTGTTAGGTCAACAACAGGAGTCACTGTGCACTTGCTCCTCATGTGGGATCTCTGTCCTTAATGTGCTGTACATTTTGATTTGATGCTATAACTAATACTCAAAAAGTATGTTTCACTTTGTGTTTCTATGTGGGTGCAAACTGTTGAAATCTTTACTTAATATATACTAAATTGATCTTCTGTATATAAAGAGAATTGAAAATGAATATTGATGTGAATGGAAGGGGAGAGGAAGCGGGAGAGGGGAGGGTTGCAGGTGGGAGGGAAGTTATGTGAGGGGGAAGCCATTGTAATCCACAAGCTGTACATTGGAAATTTATATTCATTAAATAAAAGTTAAAAAAAAACTTCATACTCGCTCTATCACACCATATTTGTTGACACATTTTCTAGAATTTTTTTACAACTAGACTATTGAGTAACTTAAGAGCAGAAATTTTTCTCCATTATCTTGTAGTTGGCACAAAGTAAGTACTCAAAATATGTTTAATGAATAAATGAATGAATAAATGAGGGAATGAATGTCTAGCATAAAATAATAGTTCAGGTCATTTTCACAATGAGAACACAGCACTCACCAAATCTTACTCTCTTGCCCAGAATGTGGCAAAGGTTTTAGGTTAAAACCCATTGGAGATCAAGTTCAGGAACAATAAATAGGAAAAAATTAAATACATAACTTTTATCTGCATCCTAAAGTATGTCCCATGGAATTTAGCCTTCAACCAAACTTTCTTCCGTACACTTTAAGAATTTGAGGCTGGCAAATTTAAAAATACTTTGTTTCAATTTCCATTCTCAAAGCTGGCTCCCTCTTATTCTTCTTGGCATATCAGTTTAATTGTTTCTACTATGAATGTATATTGCACTGTATAATACATACTAGTTTATCTGTGTCCTGTCCTGGTAATGAGACTGCTCGAGGGCAATGAAAATGTACAATTCATTTGTGTAATCCCAGGGCCTCACAGAGTACCTGGCTGCTACTCTAGTCAGTGAGTATTTGCTAAACAGGTGCCTAAGTACCTGTCTCATTCCATCCTGAGATGGAGACACTAGGCTACACTGAGATAATGATTATAGGCATTACATTCTATTGAACAGGTACATGGTATACACTGTAATGTCTGTACTTCATATGCTATATGTGTCATATTTCATTACTATTGCTTCTGAAAATCCATCTCTCTAAACAACATACTCAATCATGTGAAAGCCAGCATATCAGGAGTATTCAATATCTTTGAAAAACCATTGTGTAGGATCAAATATTTAAAAGAAATGTGATTTTGCATTTTAAGATTCTTTATTCCTATTCTACTGAAGTTTCTGATTAAAGTTCCATCAGTTCTTTACCTCTTTTCATTTACACTCCTACAAAAGATAGCACAGTGCCTCCACTGGATATTCATAGTTCTTTGTGGAAATTTGCATTTGCTCAACTGTTATACTATGGTGCAAGTATTTGCTACCAACCTGTCTTCGCCATCTCAATGGAATTTCTCTGGAGTAGCATGGAACCTGCCAATCTTCCATCTTTCTGCTCTTTTCCCTTTTAATAATAAAACACCATGAGTTGCAGTTGCATAAAAGCTACCCACCTAGAAATTTCTTGCCCTGTCCTACCTTTTGAACAGGGCATAGATATTGACTATGTCTGCAAACGGAATGTGAGCAGAAAAGATGCAGATATCTCTCTTACAAAGAAAATTGCTTACGCTCCATTTTCCTTTTCCCCCTTAATTAGGGGCTGGAAATATGCTTCAAGCATGATTGGAAGAACAACACTCCAAATGATAATGAAGAAATCAGATATTACAACTCTAGATGACATTGTGGATGAGTAATAGCTACGCACCTGTATGGTCTTTTCTTAATTGTTATGAAGAGAAAGAAATAAAATTATGCTTTATCCCATGCACTAGGTTTTAGTTATAGCTGCTTCACTTATTCTCTTTATTATAGAAATAGTTTCCCAGAAGTGAGGTACTGCCAGAATACACAGCATTAGTTAAACACATAACATGACAGGCAGAGAGGACCACACTGCAGGCTACAAAGTTATTTCCCCAGATATGCCATTCCAAGATATACACAACTTGAAAATGTATCCCATCATTGCTGAGCTTGTTGCTCCAGAGGAACATAGGATGAAAAAATATGTCAAAGCTTTGGTGTATGTTAGCTGCTCCATGGAACTTTCAGAAAAATGCTATAAAAGGAGATAATTAGACACAGAAATGGCCCACTTGCAAATACAGATGGAAGGGAACACAGCTCTGCCTAGGACCTGCAGTTTAATGGATTGGAATCTTATTAATTTTGCACTGTGGATGGTGTAGCAGCTAATTATTTTCATAGCGCAAAGGGCATGATACAAGCATACCCCTCAGAGCCACCCAGGGAAAAGGGCCACTAGTTTCAGATGACATTAAGGTAGCTGATGTTAAGTTTAGAAAAGACAGGTAAGTGGAGAAGTGAAGACAATCAACAAAAAGGAAGGGTGTAGTAGCTTTACAGAGTTTGCCCAAAACATGTCTATCTGTGGTCACTCCAAATGGAATTAACTGGAAGGATTTAGACAAAAACACCACAAAGATTTGGAGAGAATTTTAATACCATGGAAACCACAAGCCTGGTGTATAAGGGCTTATATTGTTAGATCAATAACCCATCCTCCAACTCTGCACCAAGAAGAACATACACCCCAGGGTCCCTATCTGATATGGCTGGTGAACAAGGAGGTACCTCCCAAACAAATAAGTCAAAGCTGCAGGGGATGATAGACAAAGGAAACACAAGATGAGAACAGAATAAGAGTTTGGTAAACCCAAAGAACTAACCCCACCAGCAGGATGGAGATTACTCACAGCCTCTGTCCAGGAGAAGTTAAAATTTACTATCAGCCAAACACTGTTGTGTACTTTCTGTTAAAATATGCTCCTGATTGAATGTTTTGTTGGCATTATCCTGTTCCTACTCCATTCTCGATCGGGGATAGGCCTGTGACTTGTATTTAGCTGACACTCAGTCACGGGGATACATTTCCAGCCTGATAGAGAAGATGACATTTCACTGCAGTCCTGGATTTTTCAGCTACAACAATAACTGCATGGGATTTTAGATGAGCTCCATGCAAGAAGAATATATTTGGGAAGGAAGCTGAGAGTTGTTAGAAGGGCAAACTGACAGAAACTGAGAGGAGCCCATGGTTATTTCATTATCCTCTAGTCCAAATAATAATAGAATCTTTGGAATTTTATCTGAGCATAAAACTGCCTTGCTAGCTACTGCATTTCCTAGCCTACCTTATAGGTAGGAGACAGCATACTACTATGTTCTGATCATCAGATATAATAGAAGTAATGAGTTAAATCTTTCACTCACGTCCATTAAAGTGGCCATCACTTATATTTCATTCTGTCTCTTCCCATGGAACTGGAACAAAATTGTGCTCACAAACTATCTTTGATCAGGAGAAAGAAATAATACGTTAGGAGATAGTTGAGCAACCTGATAAGATAAATTGGGTCCTTGGGTGACCTCCTGAAACAAACAAAAAATCCTTACCAGCCAGGATTAGATGAATTCCTACACAGAAGATAAAAAAAATCCTTGGTGAATCCACTAACTTTGGGAGTTTTATACTATTATTACTTAGTCTATGCACTAAATATTATAATTGGATTATGACATTATGGATTGGTAACGGAAGTATATTTTTAGTAGTGAGAAACATGTTAACATTCTTAAATGTTTCCAAAACATCTTAGCTTATTGATAAGTTAAGGGCTATATCTTAATCTTATTTTTCCGCACTCTTTTCCAATTGTCATATAAAGTAACCAATCCATGTTTTAAAATCAATTAGTCAAATAATTCCCAAAATATTCACTTAATTAATTCTGCCTCCTGTACCTATCCTGTATCTAGCTATGTGCTTTCTCATTAAGATTTTAATTGAATTATTACACAAAATATCTTTTTTATATTAATGAACATACATTTGATCTGTATTTATCCTGGTAAACTCTTTAAGATTTACTTATTGTTTTGAAACTCAGAGATATATATAGATATAGATACACACACACACACACACAGAGGAAGAAAGAGAGAGAGAGCTATCTTCCATCTGCTGGCTCACTTCTCACATGGACACAACAGGAAGTCTGGACCAGGCAGAAGCATGGAGCCAAGATGGATGCCATTACATGGATGGCAGGAACCCCGGCAGTTGGGCCATCACCTGCTGCTTTCCCAGACATGTTAGTAGGACACTGGATCCAAAATGAAGCAGTTGGGCCTTGAACTGGTACTCCAACATGGAATGTCATGATAGCAAGCAGCTATCCTGTTCTGGAAAGTGCTAATCATTTATTTTAACAGAAATTTTAAAACAATCGCCATAGACTATGTTTTTGGTAAATGTGGGGTGCCATTTGTAAGAAGATTTTTAAATTCCTTTTTATATATTTTGAGACCTGTAGCCATACTTTCAGTGGCAAATTCCATAGTGCACTGCTGTTCTCACCAATATTATGAAGTTACATGGAAATAAGTCCTTAGATAAGCCCTCTTGCACACTTGAAAAACAAATAATCCAATTCTATTTATGATAATTATTAGAGTAACATTAGTCATTAATAAAGTTTCTAGCAGAATATAAACAAGCAATATGCATAAATAACATGAAGATAATGTATGTGCACCACAGCATTCAACACAATAGAAGAAAAAGCTGTCATTAATTTCCCTGATTATCAATTTGCATTTCTTCTTTTCAGCTCATTAGGACTGGATATGGGATATTTTTTTTCTTAGTAACTGAAAAACTGGATTGTGAAATTGAAAATGCCATCTTCAAGATTCAGTCTGATACATTGCAAAGGATTAGACCCAAAGACCTGGGTCCCACTGATTCCTGACTTTGCTACTGATTTTTAAATTAACTTTGGACAACTATCTTTATCTTTCTAAATTTTTAATTTTGAATTTATAGGATTTATAAAACGGGCTAGATGTTGACTAAGGTATTTTCTAGTTCTAGAATTTTGTCTTTCTCTAAACTTGCTAGCCCATCACATAGCATTAAAATCTTCCCCAACCTATATTAATTGAATAGCACACTTTGTATTAGACATCATGCCAGATCAAAGTTGAGATAAATGGTTACCGTGAACATGATCCCTATATTTGTGGAACTTAGAATAACATGGAAAGATAGAGACTACATTAGTAATTACAACACTAAATAATCAAGTACATTTCTGGGAGCTGCTGCCACATAGGGTGGAAAATGCTTAAGCTTAAGCTGAGACTTGACAGACACTAACCATGCAAAGAGGAATGGTAGCACGGGAACATTCAAAAAGAGGAAACTGCATGAACAAATTTCCTGAGGTGGAAGAGAGTTCTTGATCCTATCAATTTGCTGAAAGCAAGCCAGTGTTATTGCAATGTGGAGAACATGGCACAGCATGAGACTGTAAGTACAGCATGGTCAGTTCATTTGGAACTTTATTATCAAATATAGTATGACTTTTTGCACTATGTACAAAGATATATGTGAAAAAAGAGAAGAGTTTTAAATAAATATTCAACATTACCAGTCTTCCTCTTAAAACATTACTATACAATGGAAGTAGCAATTTTCAGTGGAAGAGAACAGTTCTGAAGCTGTTGCTGCAGATAGATAAGAGATGATAGTGGTTTTTACAGAGTTGTTGCAGATTCCAAGGAAGTAAATAGATGAGTAATTTATATACTTGGAAGCTGGAATGTCTGAAAATTGTGATTAATTTGGATATTCGTGTTTCAGAAGTCTGATGTATCAAGGATGACTCCATAGTCAACGGTTGGTCTATGTCCCATCATAAATTACATGTTGAGATATTTATAAATAGAACATCAGATTTTGAAATAAAAATAATTAAGAGATATATTTCACTATACATTTAAGCAAAGCTTATTACAATCTTTAAGCATTGCTAATTTCAGATAATTTTGTGCATTTTAAAGGGGACAATTTGATTTTAGACAATTCCAGATGTTAGGAAATCCTTCTACTCTGGGAAGATAATAAGATCTCCTAATTATATACTCATATAGCATTTTAATTTTTTATTAGATAATCTTCTTAGAACTGTGCCTATAAATTACATGAAATCGTTCATTTTATATTAATAAAAAGAACAAAGAAAATATCATTAATGTTTTTCTTCTTTGTTGACATAAAACACAATGTGAGTACTGGACCTACATGGGGGAAAGACAAAATCACTGGCTGTGTGAAGACTGTACTCAAATGATACAGGTAACTGTTAAGTAAGTAAATAAATAAATATATAATTAGAAACAGTGTAAGTCATAATTTAAAAAAGTACTTGATAGAGGAAATTACAAGGGAACTATATAAATTTAAAAAATACTTATTTCTAACTATCTGAAAGAGCAAAAGAGTGTGACAGAAAGAGACAGAGAGAGATCTTCCATCCTCTGGTTCACTCCCCAAATGCCCTCAACATCCAGGGTTGATCCAGGTGAAGCCAGATCTGAGAATTCAATCGTAGTCTCCCATGTGCATAGCAGGGGTCCAATCACTTGAACCTGCTTCCCAGGATTCATTAACAGGAACCTAGGTCTGAAGTACAGGATCCAGGTCTCAACCTTGCACTTGGACATTAAGCACCATCCTAATCCAGTATGCTGCAACACTCACCCCAGAGGAATATAATTTTAATGAGAATGTGAGGATTAGGAAAAGTCTAGGGATTAGACTTTAGGGAAAGCTGGGATCTAGAAAAGCAGAATTTACTTGGGTGCAAAATCAAGTTAAGAGTATTCCACAAAAAAGGAGCAGCAAGGGTAAGGTTTCTGAGGTTTAGCATGCAAGGATGGCTAAAGTGCCATCCCTGAGGGAACAGCTGAGGGAAGTTGTCAGGGAACAGTGAGCATGTTATGGTCTTTGATAGGAGTGTGATGTTAGGGAAATATAGGGATCCTGATGATTGACATCACTTTTCCAAAACAGGAACACTATTAGTAATCAACACAAAAACTACAGTAATATTATTCAGTCTTTTTCTTCCAGATAAAGTTAATATGAGGAATAAATTTAACCTTCCTCCTAAATTAACATTAAAAAAGACAAAAATATTTGATGCAGACTTTCATGACAATGAACATGAAGGGCAAAAAGATAGTGATGCCTGAAAAACAAACAATGAGTGATTGTTCCAGCTACTATCTTGAGATTCTTTAGGTTGAGACAGTATGTGCATTTATATCACTGGCATAAGTATAGGTACTGGCAATGGAAGTGAATAAAGATTGCAGAAATAGATCCACACATACACAAAAACCCATTCATGGAAAATACTCAGTTAATTATAGCCCTATTAGCAGCTTTTAAACATTTGGATAACCATATGCAAAGAAGAAAAAACAGGAAGGAAAGGAGGAAGGGAGGAAGGAAGTAAGGGAGGAAGGAAAGAAGGGAGGAAGGGAAAAAGGGAGGAAGGAATAAAGGAGAAAAAGTTTCAAACATATCTTGCACCATACGTAAATACTAATTGAAAAATGCATAAGAAACCTAAATACAACACCAACAACTATAAAACTTCTAAAAGTAAATATATGAGAAAGATTTTGTGACCTTGGGATAGTTAAAATCTTCTTAAATATAACACCAAAAACATGTTTGTAAAAGGAAAAATTGATAGATTAGAATTCTCTAAAATATAAAACTTCTATTATTTAAAAGACACTCTTCAAAGAATGAAATAGTAGCCACATACTTTAAAATATGCATAATTTTATATATGATAATAGCTTATATCCAAAATCAATAAAAGATTCTTGAAACTTAAGCAAAAACAAAAACAAAAAAACAACAAACAATGGAAAACCTACAGATACTTCACCAAAGAATATATATGCATGACAAATAGTCAAAAACACTGGAAAAAATGCCAAACACCACTGATTATTAAGAAAAGTAATGTAAAATTGTAGAATATCACTACATAATTATCAGAATGGCCAAAATTAAAAAGATTTTTTGATGGTGAAAGAAATTGTGAGAAAAATCGTGGTATATCAATGAAATGGAATATCATTCATCAATAAAAAGGAATGCACTCTTGATATGTACTACAACATATTTGAATGTCAAAATAATTATTCTGGGTGAAATAAATCAGCAACAGAAAAGTACACATGTGTGATCCAATTTTCACAAATATTCAGAGAATAAAAACTGTGTTTTACATTAATAGAAAGTAGATCAATGATTGTCTGTGGATGGGAGGGGCTGAGATAGCATGGAAAAGTAAAGGAGAGACTACAGAGGAGACAGAGGAATCCTTTCATAGGAATTGGTGCATTCATGATCCTGATTGTGGTGATGCTTTCATTAGGGTATCGATATGTCAAAATCTACCCAGTTATAGCTTTTAAATAAAATATGAATTTATTCTTTTTTTTTTTTTTTAATTTCAGGCAGAGTGGATAGTAAGAGAGAGACAGAGAGAAAGGTTTTCCTTTTTGCCGTTGGTTCACCCTCCAATGGCCGCTGCGGCCGGCGCATCTCGCTGATCTGAAGCCAGGAGCCAGGTGCTTCTCCTGGTCTCCCATGTGGGTGCAGGGCCCAAGCACTTGGGCCATCCTCCACTGCCTTCCCGGGCCATAGCAGAGAGCTGGCCTGGAAGAGGGGCAACCGGGACAGAATCCAGTGCCCCAACCGGGACTAGAACCTGGTGTGCCGGCGCTGCAAGGCGGAGGATTAGCCTGTTAAGCCACGGCACCGGCCATGAATTTATTCTGTCATCTATACCTCAATAAAGTTATTTGTGTGGGTGGACATTGTGGCATAGCCTATTAAGCTGTCATTTGGGATACCCACATCTTATATCAGAGTGCCTGGGATTGAGTACTGGCTCCAAATCTGACCTATTTTCCTGTTAATGCACCTGGAGGGCTGATTACTTGGATTCCTACTATGTATATGAGAGACTCAGATGGAGTTCCTGGCTCCTGGTTTCATTCTGGCCCAGCCCTGGCTATTGCAAGCATTTGAGAAGTGACCCAGCATATGCAAGATTCTCTCTCTCTCTCTCTGTCTCTCTCTGTCTCTCTCTCCCTTCCCCACTGCCCCATCTCTCCCTCTCTCTTTCTCTCCTCCCTTTTCTTTCTGCCATTCTGCCTTTTAAATAAATAAATAAATGTTTAAAAATAAATAAAATTATGTGTGGGTTTGTGTATGTGTATATGAGAGATCTTCAAAAATTTCATAGAAAATACATACTATGAAAAAACTATACATGAATTTCAAATATTTTGAACAAAAATAAACCTACTATTCATCCTATTTTTCTGCAAGCTTTTTAAAATACCCTCATAAATATACATATATAATATACAGAGTATATAATGTTTAATAATACATATTACAAATAATACATAACATATACTGCTAAATATAATGTATTACATATATACATACAAACATATATAATATACATTGCAATATATATGAGGTAACTTTGAACAGTTCATGGAAGATAGAATAAAAAGACAATGTACATTATCCATGAGCATTTAAAGAAGTGTCATACAAATATATTAAAGAAGATTAAAACTATGAAACACACATATGAATACTATGTGTGTATTTCCTAAAAGTTATCCTTAAATCTCTCCCCTCCTGGCATTTGGTATTGCAAATGGATGAGAGCATCTCAATTTAGAATGTCTCTTAAGTAATATTCTGCTATATTATAATTATTCTTATTTACTCTTTTTTAAATCTTGATTTATTTATTTAAAAAGCAGAGTTACTGAGAGGCAGAGGCAGAGAGAAAGAGAGAGATCTTCCATCCACTAGTTTGCTTCCAAAATGGCCGCAATGGCTGGAGCTGTGCCAATCCTAAACCAGGAGCCAGGAGCTTCCTCCAGGTTTACCAGGTGGGCGCAGGGGCCCAAGGACTTGGGCCATCTTCCACTGCTTTCCCAGGACATAGCAGAGAGTTGGATCTGAAGTGGAGCAGCCAGATCTCAAACCAGAGCACATAGAGGATGCTGGCACTGCAGACGCGGCTTTACCTGCTACGCCACTGTGCTGGCCCCTTCATTTACTCATTTATCCATCTCTTACTTTCTCCAGTGCTCAGCTTGGTACTTCACACATGGTAAATATTCATAGTTGAGTTCAGACAAGGAAGGCATCCAGAGGGAATTGCTTTATTTACCTTCACAGAAAGCAGAGATAGCACTTTAAAAACAAAAATAACTTCTTAGAAGAATCACAGTTTAATTCAAAGGTCAGAGCAACCCAAACAAATTTGAAGTAAAATCCAAATAGTTTAACATTCTCTTCTAGATAAATGAATTAAAACTTTGTATCTGCCTTCATAGTTTATATAGAAGGAGATTTATTTATATACTAAACATTCATTCATGTAGAATATATACAACCAAGATCAAATAAACATGCTTTCAAAAGTAGTACAAGGGTACTTCAAGAAGTTCATGAATGCATATTATGAAAACAATCAGACATGAATTGCTAGAAATTTTTGCACCAAAATAAACCTGTCTTTTAATTCAATTTCCCATGCACTTTTTGAAGTAGTCTTATGCAATTCAAAAACTATTGGTTTGCAAATAAACCTTCTCCTGACCCCAAAGATCACATTAGATATAACAATCTTAATACCATACTGTTTTATAGACTTCCTAATCCAAACCTTCCTTATGTAGAAAAACAGTTATCCTCAGCAGTGACTTTCAGAAGGTCCCATGTTTCAAATGTCTGCACCACAGATATTATACTTCCTCTAAACAAACTGGCTAAGAAGTGCTGCTCTATGGCTTCCCTGGGGGTAGACAGCATATTTCAGAAGTCACTTTTTCATAGAGCTTGCCAATACACTTGATGGCACTTTTGATGATCAGTACCTCTGAATTTCTTTTCCTTTAGTCCCTCTCAGATTACCCATGTTTAGGAAAAAAGGTAGAAAGATGATTGATAGCTAGGTAGGTAGGTAGATAGACAGATAGATGAGAGATAGCTAGAATGTGCCCAGGATTCAGCCAGATTCTAATCACTTGAATAAGACATTTGATAAATGACATGTCATTGAGTCTCATACTTGGCCAGAGATTGCCCAAACTGGACATCCCTTTTGGGAAGAATTATGAAGAGGAACTCAAGGATAGTGGATGGAGATGAAGAACACTCATACTAGTGAGTTTTCAGGAAGCATCTCAGGTTTATCATAGATTCTGTACCATGCAGTGCTCACAAAGCTTTGTAAGATGGCTGTTACTAACTTCATTTTGCAGATTCAAAGATTGGCACTCTGAAAGGTTAAACCATTTGCTCATTTCACAAAGTAACAAAGTTCTTACCCAAACCAGAGTTGTACAACTACAAAGGGTCTCCACTATGCTACACAGTCTTCCAGACAAAAGACCCAGCTTAGAAGTAAAAAAAAAAAAAATGGTGTTTTCTTACTATTCAAGAAACATAATTGGTATCTGAGTTCAGGTCATGATGTCACTGAGGACTTTATGAAGACAGGTCTCTTATGCTCTTTTTATTTTTTAAATGATAAATGCCATGATTGTGTTCCTCAGAAAAAGAAATAATAGAATCAGAAATAATAAGCAGAATATATCTGCAAAGAATAAATCATTCTGAGCAAACCTAATTACTTTTATCTTCCAACAGAATTGCATGGCCAAAAGATAATGGAAGTACAAGAGAAACAATATATCTTGATTACCAGTATAACAGATAGTGTCTCTTGGACATTAACTAGCACAATTAATTGAAAATAATCTCTATGTGGAATAAAAATTGACTTCATAGGAACAAAAGGGCAATGTCATTTACTGTTGGGGGTCAGTCTGGGCTGCCTGTCTTGTCTAGCTTCAAATGCCATTTGTAGTGGTACTTGCAGTAGCAGCAGCTGTCTAGAATTGGAAAGCAGACAAATACTTTTGCCCATTGCTGGCTCTGTGAAGGTAGGAGACACATCACATGCTAGATAGAAATGAAAGTGGGATGCCATCAAGAAGTTACACACTACAGAAATTGGGGGCAATGATGAAACAATTACAACATATTTATAAAAGAAGTATGCAGCAAAATCACCTTAAGGAGCTATAGGACTTCTAAACTTTTGTTATTGAATTTATACAGAATTTTGCAACATATCTGAAGAAAGAATGTGTCAGACAGAGGAGAGATTAGCCAGCCTTGAAAACATAGAAAAAGGAACCACTGAGCCAGAAAGTGAATCATTTTAGTCTTAGCAAGGTTGAATAACTTGCCTGAGGGCACACAACCATCAGGAGCTGGATGAAAAACTAAGATATTGTGGGGAAATGTCCCCAAGTTTTAACAAACTAAACGGCACTAATGCTGCTCTACATAGAGATGAATGAAGTAAGGTAGAAAGTTTGCAGCCTCCTCTATGCCAGATATTGCCAGACCTTGCAATTCACAAAGATGGAAGTAGAAATATGCACATCCTCCATCAGGGAGATAATTTGAACCCACAAAATGGTAAAGACAAATAGAGAGACAGAGGCCTGATTTATTCCCTAAAATCTGTGAACCCTTTTACAGAAACCAGTTCTTGATTTAATCAGAAGTCACCAGCAGCCTGCTATGCAATGCAGCTCTTGAAAATTCAAGCAGGTTAACACAAACAAGGAGGAAAAGAAAGCTAGGCATCAGAAGCAATGGGTGGCAGGCCTATTAATGGCTGATCTGTACAGTGATCTGCCCTCAAGGAGACCCAACAGGCCAGTCCACTGCAGTGGCTTTCAATGTGGTAAGCCTGGGCTTCAGCAGAAGTCAGCTTGTGAAGAGCCCTGGCAGCTCTGCCAAGAGTTGGATCACTGGAAATGGACCTGCCCTGAAGTCGAAGGATGCCCAGGTCAGAGCCACAGATCTTATTGGCTCTAAGCTGAAAAGCCCTTCACTCAGCCCAACTTCCAAAGTGACCACTGCAGCTGAGGGGATGGTCAAGTAGGGTCAGCAACATTGCAGGCAGAACTGTAAATTTCTTGTTAGAGATGCCCCCTGCCTTTACCTGGCCAGCTCTCCTCCCAGGCCAGCCAAGTAATGAAAGTCAACAGAGTGCCTTCCCCTAGGAGGTTCACACCTCCCTTAGGATATACCCCATGTGAAGAGATAGATAGGTCTGGGCCTCTTAACTTACAAGACCTAAAGCCCACCAGATTATTATCAAGCCCCTTCTGTCAGGTTCTATTTGCCTCTCAATCAGAAAACTTAATTGTAGCTTAGACAGCACCTTTCTTAGCTCCTCTAATAATGACTCTGTCCTTTGTTCTAGGCCCTGTCTAGCGTACTTGGGCCTCATTCCTTTGTAATCATAACCTCTACTCTACCACCAATGGCTGTACTCCCAACCTGTGTGTACTGATGGTCCTCTTCCCCACTTCATGCTATATAATTTTTCAAACCTGGTAAATGCCACTCTTAGGATCATTGGTTACTATCCTCACTCTGTCTTTTATGACCTTGTCTAAATATGATCAGAGTCAGCAAACTTGGAAGGCTTCCATAGCCTTGGCAACTCATGACAACAGCCTAGGGTGGTTACTGGCGCCATAAACTAGAGTGTCAATTTGTTGGGTCAACAACAGGAGCCACTGTACACTTGCTCCTCATGTGGGATCTCTGTCCTTAATGTGCTGTACATTTTGATTTGATGCTATAACTAGTACTCCAACAGTATGTTTCACTTTGTGTTTCTATGTGGGTGCAAACTGTTGAAATCTTTATACTAAATTGATCTTCTGTATATAAAGAGAATTGAAAATGAATCTTGATGTGAATGGAAGGGGAGAGGAAGCGGGAGAGGGGAGGGTTGCAGGTGGGAGGGAAGTTATGGGAGGGGGAAGCCATTGTAATCCATAAGCTGTACATTGGAAATTTATATTCATTACATAAAAGTTTAAATAAATAAATAAATAAATAAAAATCTTTAAACAAAAAAAAAAAAAAAAAGAAAATTCAAGCAGGAAAGAGATGGCAAGCAAGGCCTTCTGCAGGGATCAGAACTTCAGGTTTACCCCAGGAGGCACGCTCTTCATGCAGACTTCACATAGGGTGACAACTTGAGCTCCTTATTAAGAAGACAAAGAAAATTCCTTACAAATCGTGTAGAATAAAAAAGGTTGTATCTGCTGTTTAGAGATTAACACGTCCCAAAATACAGTTTCTATTTGTTTAAACTGAAGAAGACTACTTATCTATCAGAAGACAAATATCAAATTTCAAATAATCAAATTTCAAATAACACTGAATTTGGGTGACTTTGGAAGCCAGAGGAGAACTTTCTTAAAATTGCATCTTTAGAACATATATAAAGGTTTAGAGTCATTTAAAGTGTTTTCTAGGATTCATATTCTCTGAGTTTTCATTTTGATAAGCAAAATAAGGATTTCTATGGGGAAGAACAACCTTCCAGATTCTCATACTTCTTTTCAAACAGGCCCTACTTCTCTTAAAATCAGAATAATTTACTGAACTCATAAACATACGAAAGACTACTTCTGTGAAGTTCAAGTATAAGCAAATAGGCAAAGCTATGTGGGAATAAATCATAACAGATTGGCTTTCTGTTGAGAGTGAGGAATTGACTTATATGGGTTATAGGGAATTTTCTAAGGTGACAAAAATGTTCTATATTTTAATCGAGATGTGCATATTTGTCAATATTTAACAATTGTCCATTTCATGGTGATTATATAATTTCATTCAATAACACTTCCCTCCAAGACAACAAGTCTTGTCTATTTGGAGTTTGCAAATGTAATCATAGGTGTTTGTACTGCTGAACTGGTCCTAAGCCCACCAGACCAATTTTGTTTTGAAATTTTTATGTTGTAGGTTTGCCTTACATCATTTCCTCTTCATTAAAACAGAAAGTTAATCTTTATAAACAACTTTATTGAGATGGATTGGGTGCACAGAAAACAGCACATATTTAAGGTGAATAATTTGAAGAGTTTGGACATATGCAAACACCAATGGAACTATCATTGTAATGAAAACACCTCCAAAAATTTCTTTGTGTTTTTTTTTCCTCTTTTTCTTTTCTCGTAGTAAGGAAAATTAATATGAAATCTTCCTTCATAATCAATTTTAAGTGTATGATACAATATTATTAACTTCAGGGTGTGTGTTGTACAACAGATCCCTAGACCTTACTCAAAATGCATAAATTTTATATGGATTGGCCAACAACTGCTCATTTCCTCCCCACTCACCACAAAGCCATTCTTTTCTCTGCTCCTGTGATTTTTGACTACATGCCTCATACAAGTGCAAGCTTATAGTATTTATCTTTCTGTGACTGGCTTATCTTGCTCAGTGTAATGACTTCCACATTCATCCAGTTGTCACAAATGACAGGATTTCCTTTTCTTTTAGGTTAAATAATATTCCATTGTATATGTAAATCACATTTTAAAAAATGGATTCATGGTCAATGGACATTTGGGTTGTTTCCATATCTTGAAACATTGTAATGCTACAATGAATCTTAATCTCAGGTTACATATCATTTAACCAGAGAATACTCCCCTCAACTATGGCATTCACTTCTAAGGCATTTTATGATTTCTTCTGATTCATCAACTTTCAGTTACTAGGATGTAGGTAGACCACAGGTATGTAATAACCATTAAAATGTGGTCCTACTGTATGACCAGCATCTAGAAGAACACTGAAAATATATTTAACACTGAACATATGTTGAATAAGTGAATTATTTAATTGAAATCTTTGGAGGATAGTTATGAAACTCTTTTTGAAACTGTGTTATAATAGTTCTGCATTCATGGAAGAAATTCTAACACTGCTTTGTTAACTTACTGGATTCCATGGAAATCTTGACTTTAAATCTCACTGAGACAAAAAAAAAATATGCAAACATTCAAAACACTGAAAAAAAGTCTCCAGCCCGTGAAAATTTAAAACGACATGCCACAGAAATTAAGCGCTTTGCTTATAATATAATTTTTCAAACATAAGCAGATAATCCTTGCAATGAAGTTAGCTGAAACAGAAAGGAATTAATCTCCAGAGGAAATGCAGATTCAAAATCCCTGTTTATGCTTTGTGTGATTACATATCAATGTGACAGATTTTAAAATGTAAGGCAGAACTTATGTCCAAATAGGGACTATTCTTGTGAAAAAATATGTTCAAATTTCATTATAACAAGATTTCTTAACCCTCTGGATCATGAATTAATTTCATAAAGTCCATAAACCTGCTAAAATTTCGCACAAAATTTCAAGAGTGTTTACACCATAGTTTCCTTACTTCAACCTCTAACTCAAAAACATTAAGAACTGCTTTAATAGAGTCTAAGAATCATAGTGCTGGGTAATGTTAGCTGCCCTTAGGTAATATTAATTATTTGCATATGATTTGGATGTCAGAAATTATATAATTTTCAGAGAATTTAGTTGTACAGACCCTAGCACATTTCAATATTCCATGCAGTATGTACAAATTACTGATCACCATGTAGGTTGATATTTGGGAGTTACACAAGTATTGGTGTTAGCATATATTAATCTAGTACTTGTAAATGTACCAAACAGGGCATGCCTCATTAGTTTTCTCACCCAGGAGAATGAGGCATTTACAAATCCTTCAGTAAAACAACTTACATTAATGCTACTCAAACTTAGCTATGAATTTTTCATTAGGAAATTCACTAGTCACAACATACATGAAACAGAAAACTTCTATAAATATAACTCAGTATTTATAGAACACAAGTTTCCTGTTATTTATCATGAAATAAAATCACTTTTTAAATTCTATTTCCATTATTTTCAGAACAAAACTGTGATGCATATATTATTATCTCCATTTTTACAGAGCAGAAAATCAGTCAGGGTGGATGAACAATTCCATGTTTTCCTTATGATCACAGAGTCGTGCAATAATCACCAAATTCTAACTTTAGGGCATTTTCATTCACTCCAAAAAGAAATTCATTACTCATTAGTGGTTATTTCCCATCTGTGTACACTACAAACTCGCAGACCAAGGTTAAACACTAGCCTATTTTTTGCCTTTAGTATACACTTATGATAAGTGAAAGTTTGTTCATATCATTGCATATGTCAGATCTTCAATTGTTTACAGTGCCAAATATTTCACTGTACAGATATATCACATTTTATTTATCCATTCATCATTTTATGGACATTTGGGTTATTGCCACTTTTTGATTGTTAAGTATAGTGCTGCTATGAACATTTACTATTTATAAAACTCTATTAAAATTATCTCATGGTTTAATGAGGCAATTCCAGCAAAGCATCAATGATGTAAAAATTTTGACTTTAAATCCTATGGAAAACAAGCAAAATTCAAAACAATAAAAATTAAATAAACTAGCCAAATAGAGCTAGCGTTTAAAAAAAAGCCTTGAAAAAGTTGGAAGTCAAGACATAAAAATTTTTAATTAGGAATAAGAACCGAAAGAAGAAGAAAAATAAAACAAAAACTCTTTGGAAGAGAGAAACATTTAATAAGAACAGACTCTTTATATGTTAGCAGGAACAGACCACAATTTACACTAGAAAACTTGGGAAATATTTTCTGTACAGCTGCAGAAAATGATTGTAAGAACTGAATCATAAAAGTTCTTATAATGACTACAGAAAATTGATGAGGTGAGAGCAGAAGGTAAAAACGCAGCTTGGTTATAAGGAAAACATTAAAATCAAGGAAAACCTTAATCAATAGCTATCTTAGTGATTTTTACAAAAGTATGTGTAAGGCATTTGGAGTGAATTAGCTTTATCCATTGGCATGCCCATAACTGAAACCTGAGTCCGCAGTAACTCCCCCTCCCTTAAGAAAAAAAATCTGTACATCACTGCCCAGCACATTCATCAAATAGAATAATCTAAGAATAAAAGAAAGAATAATATAACAGTAAAAATATAATCTAATAGTAAAAGAAAAGGAGCAGTGGACTCCTCATTCATGAGGATTTTCCTTAATAAACCGTGGGAAACAGGGTAATGCACTAAACCTCTGTGCCCCAGTGCTTTTGTTGATTAAGTAAGGAGACTCAACAAGAGGGCATCTAAGACTTAATGTATATCTTTTTTACTTTTAAAAAAATTTAATTAATATTTTTCAACAGAGTTGATACAGTTTGTAGATACAATTCTAGAACATAATGATATTTCTGTCCTCCTCCTCCTTTCTGCCTCCCCCTTCCTTCTTCTCCCTTTATGCCTTTTTGTAGCATATGAAATAACATATTTTAAATTTACATTATGGTAAAAAGGCTTAATACTTCACCGAATAAGAAGTTTAACAAGTAAAAAGCAAAAAGAATCTAGTTTACACGGCTGGCTCCGTGGTGCTGTAGGTTAAGACCTCTGCCTGAGCCATGGCATCCCATATGGGTGCCAGTTCTAGTCCCAGATGCTCCTCTTCCGATCCAGCTCTCTGCTATGGCCTGGGAAAGCAGTGGAAGATGGCCCAAGTGCTTGGGCCCCTGCACCCATGTGGGAGACCTGGAAGAAGCGCCTGGCTTCGGATCCGCTCAGCTCTGGCTGTTGCAGCCTTTTGGGGAGTGAACCAGCGGATGGAAGACCTTTCTGTCTCTCCCTTCTCAGTAACTGCCTCTCAAATAAATAAAATAAAAATCTGAAAAAGAAAAGATCCTAGTTTAGTGGGAATAAACACTATTTATTAATGGCTCTAAACAATAATTAAATTACTTCTTAACTTGTCAAACAATTTTCCTTTTAAATTGGCACCTGAGATCATATATTAAAACTTACTGAAAAGATTGTTCTTGAAATTAGCTTATGAAATTATCAGATGGTGAAGAGTATCTTGTAGTCTTTTTGTAGGATTACATCACATTTAACTTTTTCATTAATTCAATGAATAGTTACTAGGTATTTATTAAGTTCTAAGCACTGTGTTAGCCTGTCTGTATAAATGGTAAACAACACAATTTAAGTCCTCATTAAATTGTAAAGAAATCAGGAAATCAGGCCAACAGAAAAATTTGAACCATAGAAAAGCTGTGATCTGAATAAATACAAGGTAGAGGGAGTGCACAAGAGAAAAGTCACTTCACTTGGTTTTTAGGAAGTTAGAGAAAATTTTCAAGATGGATGATATTTCCTACTTCTAATGCAATCATTTTCACTTCATTTATTGAGTGTTTGCTGAATATGAAATTGTGCTATTTATCACAGAAAGATTTGCAGATGCAACCATACAACCTTTACTTTCAAAACTATTCATAGTTTGATTAGAAGACACAATGGAGGCAAACGAGGAATTGGGTAATAAGTTTAAAAATTTTATAGGAAGTGATATATTATGAAATTACTTTGTAAGGTCTATAAAACTTATTTTAAAGTGAAAATTCTCTCCAACTAATGGAATCAAGAATGGTTAGAACAAAATGATGGCATATTAGCTGGTGTTCAGAGGACAATGGAAGTTACTGAATGTTCACTTATGTGGCAAAGAACAAGACTACTTTGGTTTACATATAATGGGGAGTTCAAGAGTGTATCCTTCAAATATGTAATTTATAAGCAGAGGCTTAAATGATATCAGTGCTCTCTCACTCTCTTTCCATTTCTTGACTTTCATGATTTCTGGTCCTCTGTTAGAATTAACCTAGTTCTTTTCTGCTGCCTGTGGACCTGAGCCAACATCTCTGTGTGTGTGTATGTGTACACACATATATATGTATATATAGATATGGATATATAAACAGACAGATGATGAATTCATATGCTAGAGATAATGTAGAATTCTATCATTTCTTAGTTCATTACTTGGCCCAATCACAAAGTGTAAAGTGGGCTATGATACTTGGTCAGGTCTGAGTCTGTACCTTTGTGGTCAGAAAGCAGACAATGCGCTGATTGATGGTTCCTTAAGAACTGGTAAGGGCTGGAGAAGGAGTAGATGCTACATCATGGAAGGATTCAGGACAGACACAAAGACATATACTATATTCTCTGCCCTGAAAGAACTGCAAAAAAAAATACTGTGAAAAGTCAAAGTATTTTCCTTTGGCCAACCTTGTGGCACAGAGTGTTAAGCTGTTACTTGGGATGCCAGCATCCCATATCAGGGTGCCTGGGTTGAGTACCAGCTCTTCCTAATGTAGGAATACTTCTTGGTCCACTATACCAACTTTGTGATCTTAAGGCACAGGGACAAAGGGGTTAAAATTATACTACATGAAGTGTTAACTGTAATGCTTGTACAGTGTTTAAGAACATGAGATTTTGAAACACGCAGATCTGATTTGAAATACTATCTTACTATGTCCTCATTATGTGACATTACATATGTTTCCCTGAATTTTGATCTCCTTCTTTATAAAACAGAAATAAAATTCCAATCTCTCAAGGTTGATATAATCTCTCTGGTATTCATTCATTCTCTCTCTCTCTCTCTCTCTCTCTCTCTCTCCCCCCTCTTCCTCCCTCTACCCACTTTTATTTTCCTTCTTTCTGTTTATCACTATGTCTTAAATTACTCTGGTTATTTATTATATGATAGGATAAGATACTAAACTATAATTTTTACAATTTGCTGCTCCTTTTCTTTCTATGACAAGTTAATATTTAATGAAGACAATATCTTCTTTTTGAACAGGTTAAAAATGAGGATACAAACAAAGGAAATAAAATGGTACAAAATATAGAAAGATTCTAAGAAAGAGAAAGGAAACCAGAAATTGTGTGGCTATCATACATCTGACTTTAGAGGGGTAGTGGTGATGAACAATTAAAGTCATAGAAAGTTTCATTCTTGGTGTAGCATTGAATCCATTTCTTGATGTTCTCAAACAACATTAGCAGGATTTATATTCCTTTCCAAGGGTTTCTGGAGGTGGATTTATGTTTACTTTTTAAATTTCTTTTAAAGATTTATTATTTATTTGAAGGTAGAGTTACAGAGAGGCAGAGGCAGAGAGAGAGAGAGAGAGAGAGAGAGAGAGAGTCTTCCATCCACTGGGTCACTCCCAAGATGGTTTTAACGGTTGCAGCTGTGCCTATCAGAAGCCAGGAGCCAGGGGCTCCCTCCAGGTCTCTCATGTGGGTGCAGGGGCCCAAGGTCTTGGGCCATCTTCTTCTGCTTCCCCAGGCCATAGCAGAGAGCTGGATTGGAAGTGGAGCAGCAGGGACTCAAACTGGCGCCTACATGGGATGCCGGCACTGCAGGCAGTAACTTTACCCACTATGCCACAGCACCAACCCCTCCCCTTTTCTTTTAAAGATTTATTTATTTATTTGAAGGCAGAATTACAGAGAGGCAGAGGGAGATAGGGGGAGAGAGAGAGAGAGAGAGAGAGAGAGAGAGAGATTATGTTTATTTTTAATATGACTTTGTGATAAGACTAGCTTTAAGGCCTGTATAGGAAAAGTACAAATGTATCAATTGACAACCATAATCAAGTTAACTAAAACAAAAGTGTGGGTGCAAGAGCAGATAAAGAAAGACATGAACAGGGGACATCAGTGAAGTGGCCTGGTTACACAGACCTTCAATATACCAATCTAAGCAATAATACTAGAATATATTTAAGTAGATAAAATACCTGGGAGCAGATCCTAGACAGCCCTGAAGCCCAAGTTATTTGATAAAAGCCAAAAATATGATGTTTGGATATTTTATTCCATTTAATTCCAGAGTATATCTAGATATGTTTATAAACTCAAGATTCCCAAAGAACTTATCAAAAGAACAGAAGACAAAATATCAACCACTAATTACTTAACACAAGATAAACTGTGGCCAGAGGGATATATAAATTCTGACTTCTGTCTCCAGACAGTTTAATACTTTTGTTTCCTCAATGACACAGTGGAAAGCTTTTTGTAGTAAATATATCCCAGGCTGGAAAATAAATCAGAGTTGTTTATCAAGGTGGACTCACTGTATGAAGATTGAACTTGATGAAGAAAGCTTTGTGGATACTAATCATAACATACTGGCTTTCATTTCTCAAAATTTTGAAGTTTTTATAATGTCTATATGGTTGTAAGAGAGATGGAGCTTGCTTTGCACATAGCTAGAACACATAAAAGAGATAAAATATAAAAGAATTAATTGTGGCATATGTCAGTTTTTCGCACCCACCTTGTACTAGTTATTTTACATATTCTATTGCCAAGCATCAAAACAATTATGAACAGTAAAAAATATATAATGCCAAGATTACAAATAACTGAGTTTCTTTCTTTAATTTTTTTATATTTTACTCAAGGCATTCAGGAAGGAAGTGGGGTGGGGGAAGAGTCATCCAGAAGATTTACTCTCCAAATGCCTGCAACTTCAGGAAAAAGGCCAGGCTGAAACCTAGAGCCAGGAATTCAATTCCATTCTTCCATGAGGGAGGAGGGACCCAACTACCACAGAATCTACATCAGCAGCAAGCTAGAGTCAGGAGCTAAAGTCAGGTGTTGAACTCAGACACTCTGATATAGGATATGGTCATCTTAACTGTCACTAGGCCAAATACGCATCCCATGCATTTATTCTTAATTGCACTTTAATTCCGTGCAAGATTACAAGGGTTGATGAGGCAAAATCCAAATCCAGATATGCTTGACTCCAAATTCCATGTTCATTTCCATTACAGGCTTATAGGAATTGTCTGTCTATCTAGCTCACAGAGACCTGTTAGTTCTTTCTCTCATTCCCTGCATAAGGCCTACACTGCTCTACACTGGTTCTGTTAGCCGCCTTTGTTTTAAGAATATGACTCACTTCATTACCTGTGGAACACCACTTCTCTGCTCCCTGGCCGTAGTTAGTTGGTACAGAGGTAGTCACTTGATACAGGCTGAGCTAACTGGGATTTTTTTCTCTGTATATTTGAAATAAATGACAAATAAGCAAAAGTAAGAGCAATGTGTGACTTAGTAGACTGGAGAGCAGAGGAAACTACATTGTTCAGAATAAAGAAACACATATACAGAGAAAAGTAGAGGTTTGAAAGAGAAATTTCTGTCTCAGTTGTTGATAGTTTCTACTCCCAGAGCTGCTTCTCCTTCTCTCTGCAGCACACCTTCATCCTTCTGGTTGGGCACTTTTGCTTAAGTTAGTTCCAGATGGTTTTCTTTACTTGCTGTTTGAGTTCTGACACCAAATATGCCAGCATTGATTTCCATCAAGAGGATAAACAGGCAAAATTTCAGTGACCTCAAAGATCAAGTTCAGCCCAGGGGCTTAGATGTATATTTTTACAAAGATTTGGGAAAGACGTCTAACTGTATTTCTAAGAGACCCATGAGACCATCCAGCCTTCAGGAGAACTGGGTTGGGCCAAGCTGAAGCCAGTTTCACACATGAGTTGCAGGGACCCAAGTGCTTCAGCCATTTCCTGCTGCTTTCCCATGATCATTAGCAGGGAACAGGAGAGGAAATGGACTACCCAAGACCCGACTCGACACTCATATGGGATGCTGGTCTCACAGGCGGCAGCTTAACCCATTGCTCCACAAGGCCAACCCCAGCAACAATGATTTTTAAGACACCTAGGTCAGTCATTAAAGCAGTTAACATTAAGACACACACAGCCTCTGTGTCAAACAAACCTGAATCTGAATCCCTGATACCAACTTCCTGGGTGATTTTGGTAAGTTATACTCAGCAACTAAATTTTAGAATACACTTTTGTTTAAATGTGATAATCCTATATATCTCAAATTAAGATGATATAGATTAGGAAAAGAAGCTATAAAAAGTGCTTAACACATGGTATCTGACATACGTGAAAGTACTTCAAAATGTTTATGAATGATGATTTTTATGGAAAAAAACTATGCATGGATTGATTTTTTTTGCACCAACAAAATCTTATCTCTTAATTCCACTTTTCACAAACTTCTTCAAGCACTCTAGAAATGAAATTTTCAATTACTTGCAATAATTTTGACATTTTAATCTCATTGTAAATATTTCAATACTTGAAATTGATTTTCTAAATAACTTTTATTCTATAACAATTTTCCCATTTTCCATATTTCTCCCATTTCTTCCTTTCTTATTTTGTCCTGCCTCCAAAGTTTTTGACCATCTTGAACCCAAGCTGAAGATATAATAGTTGGGGTCAGTGCTGTGGCACAGTAGGATAACCCTCTGCCTGCGCCATTTGCATCCCCCGTGGGTGCCAGTTCTAGCCCCTGTTGCTCCTCTTCCAATCAAGCTCTCTTCTATGGCCTGGGAAAGCCATACAAAATGGCCCAAGTGGCCTGCGCCGTGGCTCAATAGGCTAATCCTCCGCCTTGCGGCACCGACACACCGGGTTCTAGTCCCGGTCGGGGCACCGATCCTGTCCCGGTTGCCCCTCTTCCAGGCCAGCTCTCTGCTGTGGCCCGGGAGTGCAGTGGAGGATGGCCCAAGTGCTTGGGCCCTGCACCCCATGGGAGACCAGCAGAAGCACCTGGCTCCTGGCTTCAGATTAGCGCGGTGCGCCGGCCGCGGCAGCCATTGAAAGGTGAACCAACGGCAAAGGAAGACCTTTCTCTCTGTCTCTCTCTCTCTCACTGTCCACTCTGCCTGTCAAAAAAAAAAAAGGCCCAGGTGCTTTGGCCCCTACACCCACATAGGAGACCAGGAGGAAGCTCCTAGCTCATGGTTTTGGATCGGCCCAGTTCTGGATGTTGCTGCCATTTGGGGAGTGAATCAGTGGATGGAAGACCTTTATCTCTGTCTCTCCTGTCTGTAGCTCTACCTCCCAAATAAAATCTTTAAAAAAAGGTAAAGTTGTTGCCTTTAAGAGTTCATTGTCCATTGTGGAAAACACTATCAAGATTCCTTTATAAAAAAAAAATTGGAAATAGATCTGCCATATGATCTAGCAATTCCACTACTGGATATATATCCAAAAGACATAAAAACATTATATCAAGAAGATACCCATACCCCCATGTTTAGTGCAGCGCTGTCCATAACTGTCAAAACATGGAATCAACCAAGATGTCCATTATCAGATGAATGGATAAGGAAAATATAGTATATGTATATACACAATATTATTCATAAAAATTATATGCTGTCATTAGCAGAAAAACAGATGGAGCTGGAGGACATAAATACAAAGTGGAATAAGCCAGTCACAGAAAGACAAATACTAGATAGTCTCTCTCATATGGGAAAGCTAAAATCTCAATTCTAAATTTAAATTGCTAAAACCTAAATGCTCAATCTGAACACAGAATAGTGATTACCAGAGCCTGGGAGAGGTATTGGGGGAAAAGAGGGTGATTGTGTAACAGGTGCCAAATCATAGTTAGATCGAAGAAATAAGTTCCTAATATTACACAACGTAATGAGGTGGTCTCATCTCACAATAACCTGTTATATATTTTATGAGTGAAAGAAGAAAAGAGATCCAAGACATCAATTATAATGCAATATCAAAGAAGGGGAAATGCTGATTACCCTGATTTAATCAATATGCATTGCATGTGAGCATTGAAATGTCACACTGTAGCACATGAATATATGTAATTATTATTATTAAGAAATTTCCTGGTAACCCAGTTCCTGCAGTCACTGCTTATAGAAAAATTGTTCCGGAAACCTATTAGATCTGCTGTAGATCTATTTTGGGTGAGAAATAAAATTATTTTCTATTAACTTGCTAAGATTTTGAAGTTTTTGTTGGAGATGTTAATTAACTTGACAGATTTCACACCAGAGAATTAGAAGCACATCTCTGATTGCAAGAGCTCAGTCATGATTACTTCCCAGATGCCTGCCCAACATTTGCCTTTAAAAAAAAAAAAAAGATTTATTTATTGATTTGAAAGTCAGAGTTACACAGAGAGAGGAGAGGCAGAAAGAGAGAGAGAGAGGTTTTCCATCTGCTGGTTCACTCCTCAATTGGCCACAATGACTGGAGCTGTGCCAATCCAAAGCCAGGAGGAGCCAGGAGCTTCTTCCGGGTCTCCCACGGAGGTGCAGGGTCCCAAGGACTTGGGCCATCTTCTACTGCTTTCCCAGGCCATAGCAGAGAGTTGGATCAGAAGTGGAGCAGCTGGGTCTCAAACCAGCGGCCATATAGGTTGCCAGCACTTCAGGCCAGGGCGTTAACCCACTGCACCACAGCGCAGCCCCCCCCGCTCCCCCGTTTGCCTTTACAAAGGTTGGTGGTTCTACACAATGATCTGATTCCTTCGTTTTGGATCCCTCCCAGTTGCCTTTCCTCACCACTGTTCATCCCTTCCCTGACACAGATCCCCATGGAAATGTAACCTCAATGTCTTGTCTCCAGCTACCCAACTATGTGAAGAAGTCGAATAGACCAAAGTCCTCATGGTAGAAAGGGAGGATTTAGTTTCACTTCCCTAGCATCCCATATGGGTACCTGTTTGAGTGCTGGCTGCTCTTCTTCTGATCAAGCCCTCTTCTTGTGGCCTGGGAAAGCAGTGGAAGATGGCAGGAGGGCTTGGACCCCTGCACCAGAGTGGGATACCTAGAGGAAGCTCTTGGCTTCTGATTGGCCCAGCTCCAGCCATTGTGGCCATTTGGGAAGTAAACCAGTGGGTGGAAGATCTTGCTCTCTCTGTCTCTCCCTCTCACTGTCTGTAACTCTACCTCTCAAATAAATAAAATATTTTTTTAAAAAACTTGTATAATAAGCTTAGCTTTGCATTTGGAGCCTCCCAGCTTCTGTCTTCTAGCTCTTCACGTACTGTGCAACACATTATTGTGAACTGGAGCCCCCACCTTGCTGTGGAACACTGGAACTCATTATAGAAATCGTTTCAATTGCTCTTACAGTAATTATAACTTATCATTCTATCAAAGTGAAGAGTTAGTTCTTTGACTATTTGCTCTTCAACTGTCTTTCACTTTAACATTACCTTTAGTAAAGTGACACATGAGTTTTCCAGGAGACTCTCATTGATGTTTCTGTGGCACCTAAGGCCAATTAGATAACCAAAAAGCGTCACTGGTTCACCTGCTAAAGGAATGAGAGCTGGGCTTTCTACTTCCCTCAAAAATGATCTGAACAATGTACCACCAGATGTTGTAGTCCAAATTTTCATCAAGCCATTAATTTAATGCAGTGTGATCAGCCATTCCTCCTTTCTTTTCCTGTGTATTTTTTGCTTTTCCTCTTTTCTCTCTCCAGCTTTCTCCTCCTGTATCTGCCCACTCTCTCTTTCTTTCTTTTTCTATCTCTCAACTTTTATGAATAGGGCACAGAGATAAATATGATAAACAAAGTTAAATATAAATAAAATGAATAAGAGAAATCTAAACAAATTTTAACTAAATACTTCAATACTTAAACAGACTCCTCATTAACATACTTAAAATTATTTGTTTATTTTCATTTTATTGGGAAGGCAGAGAAACAAAGAGACAAATGGAGAGAGATCTTCCATGGACTATTTGACTCTACAGAAGCATACAGGAGCCAGGGCTGGCCAGGTCAAAGTCAGGAGCCTGGAAGTCCATCTGGGTCTCCCACCTTGGTGGCAGGGGGCCAAGTATTTGAGCCATTTTTTGCTGCCTTCCAGGATGTGCTTGAGCAGGAAGCTGAATCACAAGCCGTGTAGCCAGGACTTGTATCAGGGACTCTGATATGGGATGTGGGCATCCCAAGGGGGTAACCTAACTACTGTGCCATATGTCTTCTGCAATAAACACATTCTTCGAGAAACTAGATAGGAGCAATATAAAAAATTAGGTATAGTCACACTAAGTCATAATGTATTACAGATTTCCTCCCCATTAGAAAAACAATAGAAAACACATAAAAATTTCAACTATGGAGGTAGAGAAATTTCCAAAGATGAGAGCACTGAGGGAAGAAACAAACCCCACAATCTCTACCTTAGGTCAGACCTGTACTTTCTCTTATCTGGCAAACATTATGAAACCTACCTTCTACCTGCTCCTGCAGTTATTTTTCTGAGCTTGTCAGGCTCCTATTTAATCACCTTCAGCTGATCTCTGTCATCCATTCAATGAAATCTGATATTCTCAGCTGTCTTTTTTAATCTCATGATTCTCTATCTCTGTCACTCCATAATATGAGGATGTTCCCAAAATATTTGTGGAAAAATGAAATTAAAAGACAGGTTTGGGGCCGGCGCTCTGGCACAGCAGGTTAAAGCTTTGGCCTGAGGCTCGGGCATCCCATGTGGGCGCTGGTTCTAGTCCCAGCTGCTCCTCTTCCGATCCAGCTCTCTGCTATGGCCTGGGAAAGCAGTGGAAGATGGCTCAAGTCCTTGGGCCCCTGCACCTACATGGGAGATCCAGAGGAAGCTCCTGGCTCCTGGCTTCGGATTGGTGCAGCTCCGGCCATTGCAGCTATCAGGGGAGTGAACCAGCGGATGGAAGACCTCTCTCTCTCTCTCTCTCTCTGTAACTCTTTCAAATAAACAAAATAAATATTAAAAAAATTTCAAATCCATGCATAGCTTTATTTATAATATGCATTTACTATATCCTTTTTTATTAAAATATATTTATTTATTTCACAGGAAGAGAAAGAGAGAGGGATGGAGGGAAGGAGGGAGGAAGAGAAAGACAGAGAGAGAGAGAGAGAGAGAGAGAAAGAGAGAGAGAGCCTATTCATTGCTTCACCTAACCAATACCTGAAGCTGGAAGTTTGTAATTTATTCAATTTCTCACATAAATGGCAGAGACCCATTACCTAAACAATCACAGTTGCCCTCCAGGGTCTGCATTGGTTGGAAGCTGAAGTTGTACACAGAACTGGGACTTAAATCCAAGCTATTCTAAAGTGGGGTGCAGGCATCCTAACTGGCTTCTTAAATACTTGGCCAAAAGCCTACTCATTCATGAACTTTCTAAAGACCTCTTGCGATATATGACCCCCTTGCCTCCTATCTTAATCCTTCATTTGCTTAAAAATCTAGTCATAGGGTTCTTGACATTCAAATATTTGAAATAGTGCCTGGTACACCAGGAGCAATTCAGTTAGTGGTGCTCTAAATACAATGAACGTTTCTTCTTCTGCAGCTAGCATTATTACTAATACTGCTCCTTCTACAGTGGATATTTTTCTTTTCCTCCCCTTATTCATTATTATGATTACAATTAGCACTAGGATGATGGTTATAATCATGATTAACAAGATACAATAAGTGGACATTACCATTCTCCATTTTCATTCAAGGAAATAAGCCTTGGAGAGGCCAAGACAGTGACCCAAGATTACAAAGTTATGAAGACAAAATTCAAATCCAGACTGTCTGACACAAATCTTTCACTCTTTATTCTATGCCATAAACATTTACAGTGAAAAGTGTGTATTGTATAAATCTTCATTTTGAAAAGAATGACACAGTTTTTGAAGAATTTAGAGTTGCACATCTGAGCTACATAAATCAAGTTATACTCACTTCTGAAATTAACAATCTAAAAGTTAGCTGTGCTGTCATCAAATATTTGGCTGAACCCCAAAACAGCAAAGCATATCCACAGCCAACAAGAGCAGCTTGGTGCTTCATATTTTGAATTTTTGCCATTGTTTAAAAATATAAAGACAGAATGTAACATGTTGGAAGTAAAATGTCAGCCAAAGTCCTTAGTCAAAATCGGGAATTACTTTATTTATATAATGTTCTAAAATGATGTTATACAAACATAATGACCTACTGAATATATTTGATTTTTTCATACTTGTCATTAAAATATGAATTCAGATCTTTTTAATTAAATAGCATACTCCTCTCTGTGGGAGAAAATCCCTTGTATAGTTATTATTCAATGCTTGTAAACATAGATATGTATGTACTTATAAACAAATACATGCTTAAATATATATAAACACAACACAATATAAGGAGTTGTACTAAAAAAAGACAGATACATTTCACCTGATTTCCTGCTTATAAAAAAGATAGCTTAATTTTGAGTGCAAGTTTTCTAAAAAAGCAAAGTATAGACACTCCCCAGGCAAAGCCAGAGTACCCATTTTTGATCCAATAATGCTATTATCTGATATTTCGCTATACTATCAAATTGCAAAAATGACCAATCAAACATAGTCACGCTTCCTTCTAGGTCAGTTTGCAATCCTGGAGTTGAGTTTGAATAGCAGTCTGAGGTTTTCTGCTGGACTCACACTTTGTCCAGATTATTGTCTTCAGATAACTAAGGTGTGGGGAATCTTTTATCTGCCAAGGGTCCTTTGGATCTTTATCATATCACTTGCATGGGTCACATGGCCCATGGGCTGGACATTCCCCACCCCTGAGTCAGAGGCTTGTCTGCTTGTTATCCATAGCTCTGATCCAGATTCCTATTTAATCCTCCCCCATGTGAGTCTCCCTGGACAAATAACCTACCTTGAAAATGCTTGTTTTATTTTCCTTGCCCAGTGTTAAACAAGAGCATGGCTGGAGTAATTAGTGCCTTCTTGCTCTATTCCTAGACACTGTGCTGGATTTTTTTTTTTTTTTTTACAAGTTTAGCAATATCACATGGCATGGACTGGAGCTTGCCCTAATGTTCAAAGACAAAACATGAGGAAACTCATCAAAATACAGTTCCCTTCATTTATGTTCAGAACAACTCCCAAGATATGCCTACATTTGTTTGTTCTCCATGGCAAAATCATAGCCTATAACTTTCACCGGCAGACAGGTTAATCTGATGAAAATAAATGATCATCCATTTGAAGCATCTGATGACACTAACATAAAATTGTGTGGCTCTGCTTCGAATAATGGAGCCAACAAATTAACAGCCAGAGCTCTAGTTTTCATACATGCCCAGGAAAACTTGGAAGTGAAATTTAATTAAATTAATTTGAAACACTCATTTGATTTAAATGGAAAAGGTTGCTTGTAAATGCTCTTCTGCACCTTCTGTTTGGGATTTGATTACATATTACTATGTAATAAATCACTCAAATAATCAGTGCCTAGTGGCTTAAAACAAACATTTCTTATAAATTTCAAAATCTTCTGAATCAGAAGTTAGGAGACACGGCAGGGAGAACTTGTTTCTGCTCGAAGGTTCCTGGGGGCCAAATAATCTGGACTAAGTGTGTGTGTGTCCTCTGATAAGTTCCTATGTCGAAGCCCTGACCCCCTCAGAAGACAGCAGAGAGCTTACTCACTCTGTGTCTCTGTCTCTCTCTCTCCTACCACCACCAACCACAACATATGAGAACAAAGTAAGAAGACTCCCCTCCACTAACAAGTAAGAGAGCTCTCATCAGGAACCAAAGTGTACAAATGCTATCATCTTGGACTTTCCAAATTTCACCATTGTGATGAATAAATTTCTCCTACTTATGTTGTCCAGGCAATGGTATTTTGCTATGACAGATCACAGTTACTAAGATAACAGGTATTTCTCTATCTCTCTCTATGTCTCTTCCTCCTTCCTCATCTTTTCTCTCTTTCTCTCTCGTTCTTTAGCTTTCTCAGAGCATGGAGATCTCACATTTGATTTTATACAAGGTGACTCACTACTTCAAGAATGTTACAGAAGATAGGAAGTGGAAGTAGGCAGATTCCTAAGGCCTGAGATCAGAAACTAGCACAGTATCACTTCTGTTGTGTTCTGTCAACAAAGCAATCAGAGATCCCATCCAGAACAAGAGAAGCAGTCACGTATGCCATCTCCCAATAGAGGAAGTGTCAATGAATTTGCATCCATTAGAATCCAATTTAATCCATCATAAATGGATTATAAGACATAAATTATTTATAACATGCCCTGCAAAGTATAACCCCCCAACTACCACATGCCATTAGATTCTCAACTAATTATGGAACCAGATTTAGTTTTGAGGCTTAGGATCTCATGGGTTAAATCAGGTGTAGTACAGATTAAGCATTTCAAATACCAGTTTTCTCATTATAAAAATTTGTTCACTAAAGAGACACATTAATTGGCAAGACAGCCATACTAGAACCATAGTAGACACTCCCATCTGAACATGGAGCAAGTTTTATAGATATACTTTCTCCGTAACAATTTTGAAATTAGTGTATATTTCTGTTCATTGGTGGCCTTTCTGAACATCTCTTAGCTTTATCATCTGAGCACTTGCTCTCCCATCCTCTGAGTTATACTTCCATTCCTACAAGACATAATTGTATAATACTTGCATCTAAGTAGTTACCTTTGTATGTTTCTTGTTGTAGATTGGGTATCGAAAGTCACTTTTTATTTTAAGGGTCACTGTATATTTTAAACACATCTATGTCCCTGCCCTTCCCATGCCATACTCATGATTTCTTAAAAAAAAAAAAAAAAGACCTTTCTGTGTATAAATTTCACACACTTCATTATAAAGAATGGGTCCTTTTTTATCTCAGATCCCTGTGAGGAATCCTATTGTTTAACAAACATAATCCAAAAGGTGAATTCTTAAGACACTGATAAAGGCCTTTTTGAAGAGTCAATCAGGTACTGTTCTTTTTCTCTGACAACTTGCTTTACAGCAGTTGATTTTATCTGTGCCCTAAGGTAATGTTTACTGCCAGAAACTTTGGGGGAAACTTTATTGGAAATTGTCTAGAAGTCTGCTTGAAAACTAAGAGCTTCCTTTGTTTTAGTTCATTTCTCTTACTTGTATTTTCTTGATCATACAGAGCCAGAAATAGTTGGAGGTCTCTAATTCTATCTGGAAATCTTCATGGTTAGATTCTTTACTTTAGAGGGCACGTTTCCTGTCTTCTGCCTTACTACAGACAATAGCATTGTCAGAATTCCCACTACTACATTACAAAAAGGGTTTCTTTCCTGTCTCTAATAATATTTTTTTCTACTTTTCCTTCAACTTTTACAACTTCCTGAAGATTCTTTGAGTTTCTTTTCACCAACAGGTCCCAAACTCAACACATTTTATGTTTTTATTATAGCAGCACCACATTACCATTACACATTAAATTACTAATTTTTAAAGTTCATATTAACCCTTCATCAGATGAATATTGTTAGGAAAATGGTGCAGTCTTATCTGTGGCACGATCTACACCCTGATTTACATCCTATACCCTGGCTCCCGCCGCCATTGCTGAAAGCCAGGTGGCCACATGGCCCAACCACCAGTGTCAAGCTCCACCCCCATCCTAATGGGATTCACTGCTCCTGCTTCCCTGCCGGGAAAAGTTTTAAAAGGTCCTGTTCCTGAATACATGGCTCTCTTGGCTCCTCTCATCTGCTCTCCTCTCGTCCTCTCGTCTCTCTTCTCTCCTCGTTAGCCCCTCTCCTCTCCATCTCTCTCTTTCTTATACTCTCCTTCTCTCTCTTTTTCCTTCTTTGTCCCTTCCCTCAAGCCTGATGGGTTTTCCCCAATAAACCCTTTCCCTTACTCTGGTGTTTGGTGTGTTTTGTGATGGCCTCACAGAAATATATAACAAATATCTTCTGTTATTCAGTGATATTATTACAGTTCCCATGGTGGATTCTACATATTGACAAATATCTTATATTGGTTATACATTTATCATTAACTTTCTTGAGAAATGCCAATTCAGCATTTAAGTTTTTGTTAAACATATACAAAAGTCTTTACTGTAAAATAATAACATGTTATAAGCAAAAAATTATTAAGTATATATTTGCACCAGTTGATAAATGATATAACCACTCTAGTAAGTCTTCAAACAACGGTGTACTCCCAATGGCATGATAGCCTCCCATCTGCTAAGAGAAGGACGAGTGTTTCTCTTGCAGCTGAAGACATAATGTGTAAATAATACAGTAAGTTGTCCACACAGGAAAATGATCCTACTTCCTAATTATTGCACAAGAGTGACTCAAAGTTAATGTTTCTAAAATAAAAATAATTATTTCTGATAGATATATTTAAATATTCATTTGGTTTGTAGACAATGGTTCTATACAAGTAGTCAATTATTCAGACTCCTCAGGGCAATTTTATCACCTAATTTATTTAGGAGAATTTATTTAGAACTTACTCTGCCTTAAAATTAGAAGTTAAGTGGGTGTTTTATTGATGATTTATTATTTAGGCTGTGGCAGAGATTGCTGATTGTGAGTCAATATGCATTCATCTTTTCTTGCAAAGTAATAAAATATTAAGACTGGCAGTTACTGTCCAGAAAAAAGAATGCTCAATTTCCCAGCATGCCTTGAAGCTCTATGTGCTCATGAAAATCAGAACTAGTTAGCAAAATGTAAGATGAGGTGTTATAGGGATCACTTTTGGGGGTGCTTTTTACTCTTTCCTTTAATCCCTTCATTTACTGCTTGGGACAAAGATCCTGTCATCTCGTCCCAGGCAATGAATGTCATATCTTATGGCAGGAATCCAGGTGGCTTCAGAAATTTTAAAGTGTTAAGGAAAAAGGAATGCATTTTCAATTGAAATATTCAGAAATTTTACATCTTCCATACTCTTTAGAAATATAGCAAAGGATACATTCCAACAAAATAAGAAAAAATATCCAAGGAAAATAAGAAATCCAAAATTGTGTTTCTTGTGGAGAAGTATTTTGAAATCCTGGCAAAGAAGTTCTTCTCTGAAGTAAAAAGAGCTCTATGGAAAATGCCATTACATAGAAGATGGACTATGTAACTTCAATAGTACAGATAATGGGAACACAGAAACAAATAAATCAGTGAGTTTTCAGTGACTGACAAAATGTAAGGAGGAGATTCCACATGATTCTCCTTTAAATGATAAATACTTTGTGAAATAGAATTAAATTACATAGTTTCTCAGCTGTTCAACATGTTGCTTAGTTCTTCATTAAACATTTTGACTATATTATCATTTTTCAAATTTCGTAATTAATGTAAAGACAACAGAAGATTGAATTTTAACTATAGAAAAAAATGAATATTTTCTCCCCTCAAAATATAAAAGCAACATATATTTTTGAAAAAAAATATATTTCTGATAAAAATTTTTTAGCCAGAAGTGGGGATGAAAAATCCCAAAATGATAGACTGGTTAATAGAGTAGACATTGCCCCCCCCCCCCCCCCCCGCCCTGCTGCTATCTGTGGGCAATATGCTCTAAGATCTCCAGTGAATATCTGAGACAGCAGGTATTACCAAACCCCAGGCATGGTTTCCTATACATGCATAAGTATGAGAAAGTTCAACTCAGGCCCAGTAAGAGATTAATTTAAAAAAGAGAACAGTTGTACAACATACTGTAATAACATGTATTCAAAACTTACTGTGTTTTTGGTTAGATGTTGATTGTAAATGAAACTACAGAAAGTGAAACCACAGTTGAGAGAGGACAAATATATCTTATATAATGAGGAGTTGAGGATGCTCTCTGAAATTGATGGGATATGGTATATTTCATAATTATAAAAAAGAGTGCAAGAAATGATGGTAAATACTGATAGAATTATAAAAAACTAGCAAAAGTGAGAAGATGGCAGATGATGTAAGTCAGTGAGCATTAGTGCTTCTATTTTCATTGTGGAAATTAAATAGATTATATCACAACTTGATGGATCAAGAAACAGCATTATAAAGGTAGGAGTTAGTAGTTTTTTTTTTTTTTTTCTGCTCCAAGATAGAATTAAAGCATTTTCTTAAGTTCTGTGTCAGAATAATGAACTAAGAGCTAGTGATTTGGTCTAAGGATCATAATCCTTTAGTGAAAGAATCAAAGTGAAATCATATAGAAGTGTTCTTAAGTGCAAAGGAAACTTTATACAACAGTATGCTGATAGTAGCCAAATACTGTTCATATAGCTATTTAGTATCCTGCATTGAAGAAAAATGTATTGAATGCCTAAGCAGTTTTAAAAGAGATGACTCTTGATTTACACAGTCTTTCTTTTTTTTTTTTATTTTTTTTTTATTTTTTATTTATTTATTTTTTTGACAGGCAGAGTGGACAGTGAGAGAGAGAGAGACAGAGAGAAAGGTCTTCCTTTGCCGTTGGTTCACCCTCCAATGGCCGCCGCGGTAGCGCGCTGCGGCTGGCGCACCGCGCTGTTCCGATGGCAGGAGCCAGGTGCTTCTCCTGGTCTCCCATGGGGTGCAGAGCCCAAACACTTGGGCCATCCTCCACTGCACTCCCTGGCCACAGCAGAGAGCTGGCCTGGAAGAGGGGCAACCGGGACAGGATCGGTGCCCCGACCGGGACTAGAACCCGGTGTGCCGGCGCCGCAAGGCGGAGGATTAGCCTGTTGAGCCACGGCGCCGGCCCTACACAGTCTTTCTTAAAAAAGATTTATTTTATTTATTTGAAAGGCAGAGTTACAGAGAGAGGGAGAGAGAGAATGAGGGAGGGAGGGGAGGAGAGACAGACAGAAAGAGAGAGAGAATCTTCCATCCACTGTTTTATTCTCCAAATGGTGGCAATAGTCAGAGCTGGCTGGGGTCAAAACCAGGAGCCAGGAGCTTCATCTGAGTTTCCCACATGAATGGCAAGGGCTCAAGGATTTGGGCCAAGTTCCGCTGCTTTCCCAGGTGCATTACACAGCCAGAGCTGTGCCTATCTGAAGCCAGGAGACTAGAGCTTCCTCTGGGTCTCCCATGTGGGTGCAGGGGCCCAAGCACTTGGGCCATCCTCCACTGCTTTCCCAGGAGGATCAGCAGGGAGGTGGATCAGAAGTGCAGCAGCTGGGACTTGAACCAGCATACATATAGGGTGTCAGCACTGCAGGCTGGGACTTTCACCTGCTGCACCACAGCACTGGCCACACTTAAATTCTTTTGACTTATATCATTCTATGACACTCTAAAATTTGTGTCTATCTAATTACTGAATGTACCAACAATTAAACAAAAGAAAATAAGCTGAAACATCACCCAAACCAGATGCTCAGTCTCTTTTGTGTAACAGGGTATATATTTACCAAGTCTAGTGAACGTTTGTTTTTGAACTAACTGGTAATTCATGCTCTTGTTCTCGTATTCTATAAATTGAATGGAAGGAAACTAAGATAAACTTTTTTGTCCTATTTCTGTCTGTATATGATGTGACAGTTGTTACAGAACAAGAGCTGTTCCAAATGATTTTCCAGCATGAGGTCATCTTATCAAGTGTTAGACATTTAGTTCTGTGTCTTTCTGCTTAGACTTTGTGGAAATGAGGCTGTTTCTTTCCAGTAGAAAGATTGTGTTCTGAACCTAAATTTGGCAGTGTACCTATTAAAATATTAAAAATAACATCTCTATTTTTTAATTTATGAACTTCCTCTCTGCTGTGACTTTTAAAAATCATTGGCAGCTGTAACAGAGGATCCATAATATTATTTTTGACTTTCTGTACATTATAAAAGGTAGTGCATACTTACTATAACAAATTAAAATAGATAGAATATATCATAATATTTCAGTGATTTTTATGATATATCTACAGCAAATTTTTAGTAACCTTCATGATCACTTCAAATAGTGTCACAATAGACAAGCTTATAGACGATAATATATCACCAAAATTACATGCAGTCACTTCAGATAGCAATGTGAAGTAGGCCTTGCAACCCAGAAATAAATTAGGATTGCAAAAGTGCTGTTTTAAAGAGATTTTTACTGTTGTTATTTCATTTTCTCCAAGCAATATCACTTTCATGATGAAAAAAACAGAGAGCCAGAGTTAACCAATGTTGTATACCCACTCCTGCACGAGAGAATTGGAACTAGTCCTCTGATTTCTGAATCAGAGGTTGAAACCACATTCCCTGATCTGCAAAGCACTTGCCTAATCTAGGGGATTAGGCTGCCTACAATGATACAATTTATAGAGAACCTGTCAACTCCTGTATCACCATTGCTTCCTTTTTGGCCTTCCAGAGGTAAAACATAAATTCAACATCAGAGTTTTTCCTTTGAATTAAGAGCATTAGAAAAGCCCTCTAAATTTTAAACATTTGGCTTTCAAAAGTAATTAATTATTAGTCTGGCAGAAATATATTTTTCAACTAGTTTTTAATATTCCAGCCATTATCCTCACCAACACTACCTTACTTTGGGTTTTCAAAATTACTCTTCTGCATAATTGTAATTGCCATAATTTATTCACCCAATAAATATTTATAGCTACTATATTCCAGGAACTGTGTTAGGTGCTGGGAATGAAAGGAAAAATAAGATACATCCCCAGTTCTTACATGATATTAAGAAGCCTATGAAAAGGAACCCAATGAGGTAATCAAACTTCTGTTCTTGCCCTGTTCATATCCTTCATGCAGCTGGGCTATTATTTCTGAAATTAGAAGCTTTCTTTTGTATATAGAAGTTATCTTTCAGTCTCCATTCAAGCTTACAGCATGGATATGAGCAGGGACTAATGAGAGAGAAGGAGGGAGGGAGGGATGGGGAGAGAGAGAGAGAGAGAAAGTTGCCTCTACCTCCTCTTAGCTATGAGACCTGAGTCAAGTTACATATCTTTCCCCATTTGTTAGGGTTTCTTTTTTTTTTTTTTTCTTGACAGGCAGAGTGGATAGTGAGAGAGAGAGACAGAGAGAAAGGTCTTCCTTTTGCCGTTGGTTCACCCTCCAATGGCTGCCGCGGCCGGCACATCGTGCTGATCCGAAGCCAGGAGCCAGGTGCTTCTCCTGGTCTCCCATGCGGGTGCAGGGCCCAAGCACTTGGGCCATCCTCCACTGCCTTCCCGGGCCATAGCAGAGAGCTGGCCTGGAAGAGGGGCAACCGGGACAGAATCCGGCGCCCCACCCGGGACTAGAGGTGTGCCGGCACCGCAAGGTGGAGGATTAGCCTGTTAAGCCACAGCGCCAGCCTTGATAGGGTTTCTAAGCCATCTCATTTTTAGTTTTATGAGTGTTTACCTCTTAGGGACTTCCTTGGTGTGAGGGTTAAGTTTAAGTAATGCATATAAAATTCATAGCAACCTGTTTGAGACCTAGTGTATAACAGATGTTCACTATTATTATCACCTTATGAGCGGGCCTTCTTCTCTGCAACCTCATCTCTGTCTCTGCCCAGATGTCCCCTACAGTCAGCCATACAGAATTACCTGAACTCAGAAATTCTACTCTCGTCTCTTTAGCTTTGTGTAAGCTCCTTCGTTCTATTTGCTTGCTTCACCATCTGTCTTACTCATTTTTAGGGATTGAATCATCTTCTCTCATGGTCTCCTTTTGTTGTCCAGGATGGATTTGATTTCCTTCTATTCCCCAGAAAAGTCATAATGAGAAATTAAGGAAATATTGGAAGCTTAGAAAGATCAAATGCCCAGTAAATATCACTACACAGAGCTAAATCTAGAATCTGAATCGTCAGCCTCCTAATGCAGTGTTCTCTATGTGGTCTATTCTGTCTCTATAGAACACACATATGAATCTGCCATGACCTGCATGTTGACATTTACTGGGGGGGAGGGGGAGGGTGTGCACATTATTAATTTAGCTAGTTGAACTTAGTTACTTGGATTAACCATAATAAGAAGGATTAATGAGATGAGGTAAATTTTCTGACATTACATAATGTTATTTTGTTTTTCGTATCTACAAAACAGAATGTACTTATAAAATAATAACTTCTCCTGTTTGGGACTTGCATATGGAAAGACATTTCAAAAGATAATAAAGTTTAAGCCATGATTGATTTTAAATACTCTAGGGCCTTGTTCAAAGCATAGTTCTTGAACCAGCAATACCTGCATCTCCTGAGATCTTATATTAAATGTAAAATCTCAGGTTTTACCTCAGACCTACTGGATAGAATCTGCATTCTAAGATTATCTTCAAATGGTTTACATACACATTAATGTTTGAGAAGAAGCGCAATCTGTAACATGTTTGCCAGCATTAGATTTGGATGAACAGCTTAAGAACAGAATGAGTAAAACAGACAAGCAAATGATATTCAGGATCCATACTCAGAGGCTCCTACTGAATTAAAATGGGCTTAGGCTGGGTATTGTACCAGGTACTTCCTTTCCTTAAGACATTTATTTATTTGAAAAGTAGAAGGAGATGAGAGAGAGAGAGAGAGAGAGAGAGAGAGAAAGATCAAAAGATCTTCCATCTACTTGTCCACTCCCCACATGGCAATAAGAACCAAGCCTATGCCAGGCCAAAGCCAGAAGCCAAGAACTTAACCCTGATCTCCCCCATGGGTAGCAGGGGCCCAAGTATTTAGGTCATCTTCCACTGTCTTCCCCAGTGCATTAGCAGGAAGCTGGACTGGAAGTGGAGTAGCCAGGACTCTAATCTGCACTCCCATATAGGATGCTGGCATTGCAAGTAGCAGCTTAACCCACCATGCTGCATAGCTAAACACGTTTAATGTACTTCTAAGTTACAGCCATGAGAGTCACAGCTGGGGGAGTACAGCTATAGCAGACAGTGAAAGATTCCCAGTATTTCTTTGCATGGGACCAAGAATAGACGAACCTTTCTCACCACCTTCTGTCCTCATAGTACAAGGACAAAGAACCATGGCTACTTTTTTGCAGAGAAAAAGTAACTAAGCAGGAGAAAAATCCCTGAGAATTTCTCTAAAGTTGGAAATGATGCAAGACACTAGGTGAATGGAGAATGTGTATAATTTTTATAGGAAAGAGTGACTGATTCTTGAGAAAATGAAAAGGAGTGTTTTTGTATCCCATCCTGCAAACTTTATATGTTCAATCACTATTTGGTGGCAAGGGTCTTTGGGAGGTAATTAGGGCATAAGTGTTGAGCTATCATGAGTGCAATTATTGTTTTACAAAGAGACTGCCAAAACCTAGGTAACTGCGTTTTGGCCATGAGAGTATACAAGGATTTGCAAACTGGAAGAGAGCCCTCACTAGAACCCAACTATGCTGGCACTTTGATCTTGGATTTCTGGCTTCCAGAACTGTGAAAAATAAAGTCACACAGTCTAAGATAGCTTTGGCTGTAGAACCCTGGACATTTGGTAGCAGCAAAGAGCTAAAGGTTGGAGGGTGTGAAGGGATTTGTGACTTTGGGGAATGAGGATTGTGTAGCAGGACCTTTGCAGTAAGGCTTCTGTGAAGTGAGGCCTTCTCTCCAATGGGTTAAAAAGGAGTGAGATATTTGGTTTCCCCTCTGACTGTCTGCCCTAATTCTCCTTGTTTTCCCTTTCAATGCCACACTCTCCAGACACTGGGGGATAAATTATTTGGATTTGTTATGAATTTGATGTTTTACGGAAAGGTGGGTGGGATGGTACCTGCAGCAGCAGAGATTATTTCTTATTTGATACCACAGACTGGAAGCCAGCCATTGCAGTGTTTGCAGTCTGCAGACTCCAGCTGGAGATGACATAAATCTTATCTCCAGACTCACCTCACCCCACTGGAAATTTAACTGAAGGATCACTTCTTATTGAACAGGGGGAAAAAAAGTTTCATAAGAACTTCATGTGTTCCAAGAAAATAGATCGTATAATGAATTCCAAACCTGTTTTATCACAAAATTAAAACTAAAAAGTTTAGAACAATAAATCTCTAATGCAACTATTTTACCACTTTCAACAAATGCAAATGCAAAGGGCTCTACATAAAAAGCACATTAGATATTTCTTTAAAAAGATCTATTGTACTTATGCAGGCAGAGTGACAGAGACAGGGATGGACGGAGAGAAAGAGATCTTTAGTCCTTGGTTCACTCCTCAAATGGCTGAAGCCAGCCAGAAACCCCATCCTGGTCTCCCATATGGTGGGCAGGAGCCCAAGTATTTGGACCATTTTATGCTGCCTTCCTGAATGCATAAGCAAGTGATGGATCAGAAGCAGAACAGCTGGGACTGGAACCAGTGCTCTGAAATGAGATGCTGGTATTACAAGAGCTGTTTTAACCCGATGAGCCACAACACTGTCCCCCATTCTATATGTCTTTTCATGATTAGCTTTTCTTTATATTCTTCATTATTACTTAGCATTATAAAACAATGTTATTGTATAAGTCACTAACTAAATATTCCAATATCAAGTCCATGATTTGTAGGTCACCTTTGATTTTCTACAAACTAATTATGTCTGAATCTAGTAACTTCTCAGATTTCATTCTCTATTCTCTGCTGTATTTCACACCACTAATCAGCCCATTAAGTCACCCGTCCTGGATTTTGGTGGCAAACCTTATCTTCTTTCTACATGTTAGTGAGACACTTTACATGTGTAATATAATACTGAATTTTCAAACTTGTTTTTAAAATGCAATCCATAATAATATTTTACTTTGCATTTTAAATAAGGTATCTTCAGAAAGTTCATTGAAATATGTATTATGAAAACACTGGCCATTAGTTTCAAAATTTTTGCATCAAAATAAACTTTTCCTTGAATTTTACCTTTCCGTGAACATTTTGAAGCCCCCTCATACTTCTCTTATACAGACACATGGACTTGCATATACATGCACATGCATAGAAAGTATTTTATTGAATGTTATAAAAAATGCCAGTTTCACTTTATTTGATGTATTCTATTTTTCTCTCCCAAACCATTCTTGTGAAAATGCTGACTGCAGGGTCTGCGCTGTGGCCATATCTTCCCTTGTTTGAGTACAGGCTGTTCTGCTTCGTTTCCAGCTTCCTGCTAATGCACCTGAGAAAGCTGCAGAAGATGGCCCTAGTGCCTGGGCCCCTGCATCAACTTGGGATACCCGGAAGATGCTCCTGGATCCTGGCTTCAGCTTGGCCCAGCTCCAGTCATTGTAGCCATTTGGGCAGTGAATCAGCAGATTAAAGATCTCTCTCTCTCTCTCTCTCTCTCTCCCTGCTTTTTAAGTAAATAAATAAAGTCTTGAAAAATATGCCAACTGCTCTCGCCCAAATTACTTCACAATTAAGTCACAGCTTTTAGTTTGCAAAACACTAACCCTATGAAAATTTCTGCATACACGTATGTACTTGTGATTTTCATCTCACACCAATTTTCAACCTATCTTATTCATTGATAAACCAATAATATTATACAATGTATTATACTTACAGAATTTGATTTAATATTTGAGAGTTTTGTTCCAAATGTTATACTTTTCTTTTACTGGAGATCACTGTATATTCTTACATTTTTAAATAAAAGCAACTGGTTCAGATCCACCATCTCCTACAAAAAAAGAAAAACTTTATCTTTAGGGGCCAGCAATGTAGCATAGGAGGTTAAGTTGTCACCTGTGACATAGGCATCCCTTATCAGAGCACTTGTTCAAGTCTTGGCTGCTCCATTTCCAACCTAGATTCCTGGTAATAAGCCTGGGGAAGCAGCAGAAAATGGCCCAAATACTTGAGCTCTTGTCACCAACATGGGAGACTCAGATGATATTTCTGGCTCATGATTTCGGGTTTACACAGCCCAGGCCTTTGAGGCCATTTAGGGAGTGAATCAGTGGATGAAATCTCTTTCTCTATCCCTCTCTCTCTCTCTCTGCCTCTCTGCGACGTGAATAAATAAATAAAACAAATCTTTAAAAAACCCTTATCTTTAGATGTCTATATCAATATAGATAGGCGGGCATGCCAGTATCATCTATATAACTTTGGAAGAATGCATGCAAGACTTCTAGATGTTACCTGCTTCAATATCCTATCTTGTAGATGGAGTAAATATCTTTTTTAAAGAGATTTATTTATTTATTTGAAAGTCAGAGTTACACAGAGAGAGAAAGAGAGGCAGAGAGAGAGAGAGAGGTCTTCCATCTGCTGGTTCACTCCCCAATTGGCCACAATGCTGGAACTGCACAGATTTGAAGCCAGGAGCCGGGAGCTTCTTCCAGTCTTCCATGTGAGTGCAGGGGCGCAAGCACTTGGGCCATATTTTACTGCTTTCCCAGGCCATATCAAAGAGCTGGATAGGAAGTGGAGCAGCTGGGATTCGAACCAGCGCCCATATGGGATGCTGGCACTGTAGGCAGTGGCTTTACCCGCTGTGCCACAGTGCTGGCCCAAGGTAAATATCTTTTTAAATCTATAACTTTTTTATTCTTTTTATCCTGTCTTGTAATCTTAACAATTCCAAGAGCTCATGGTAGATAGACCTTTAATTAGCATTGTATAGAAAGGCTTTTTGTAGAATTACCTTTGTAAAATCTGATGAATTTTTAAAAGGTTTTAACTAGAAGGTATAAACATAGGAATCTCATGACTTATTAAATTATTATTAAAAATATTTAATTCAAACTTCATGCTTTATTTTTCACCTGATTCATCTGATTCTATCCTGGGAAAAGCAATCCAAAGAAAGATAAAACATTTCAATGAAAAACAATCCAGAACAAGATGTATGAACAGAACAAAATAAGATGTATACATCTTATAGAAGCATATAGCACTACAAAATTTACCTTTTTCTAACCAAAATAGCCACATATCCATAATTTTAAAACTTCCCTGCCATCCATGTGGGAGATTCAGATGGAATTATTGTCTCCTGGTTTGGCTTGGCCTGGCCCTTGCTGTTGCAGGTATTTAGGGAGTGAACCAGTGGGTGGAAGATATCTCTATCTGTCTTTCTCACTCTGTCTCTCACTCTCTCCCCTCCTTTCTTGCTCTGTCTCCTTCTCTCCATCTTTCTGTCTCTCTGCCTTCCAAATAAATAAATAAATATTTTAAAAAATCATATCCTAGCAAACATCAGAAAATTCAAACAGGGGAAAAAATCTTGTGTGAGCGAGACTGAGTATCTGTTCTCTAAAATCTCCCTTTTCTCTGGGACACATGCTTAGTTTGCATTTCTCAGCCTCCCCTTATTGTGGGCACCATGTAATTGAGGTATGATGAGAATATGAATACATATGACCATTACTTTCTGGACTGATCCATTTAAAAATATATGCTTTCCTCTCTGATTTTTCATGATGTCTGGTACTGAGATGCAGATGACTTCCAAGATGGCCTTGGAAGCCATATGTGGGAGATAACTGAGAATGAAGACACAAGGAATTTATTGACAAGAGCAGAAATCTTCCCACCTCTGTCAAAATTCCCTGCATTTGTACTTTGTGTGAGAGAGAAAGAAATACTACTCTCTCTGTCAATTGGTAAAAGTAGTCTAACAGTGTTACAAGATCTGTAGTGGTACATAATGATTTCCTGACCTGCTTCTCCATATCCTGAAGCTCTTTCCCCAGAGATAATTAATTCCATTCGCATGGCTGTTTCTGTTGGAATTGCCTCTGGAATTATTTTAAAAATTCTTTAGTGTTATTTCTTATCCTTTTAATTCTTGTTATTGTTATATAACACTTCAAAGAAGTGATCATTGAATTCTGAAAGATGATATATTCTTCACGTGTTTAGTGGGCATTGGAGGTGAGGCACACATGCCAATAATAAGAAACAGTAGGGACAGAGGTACATATAGAAGTGCAATGAAGCATCACATAGAACTCCAGTAAGAGTTCCCAAATGCTTCTCTTCAACTATGGGTCTGTCAGGGTCTTGTTTCTTACCTTCTGTGTGTGTTTACATAAAAGTGGAGAGAGAGCTAATATATATTATATCATATTTAAAAGCCCTACATTCTGCACCTGTTAGTATACAAGAACTGTTCTGACACTTTCTAGTGATTGGTGATTTATTACAGACTTTATGTCAACATAACATAACATGATAGACATAACATGTCTATCAATGACATGGGAACAAAAAGTAAACTCATACTACTTACACTAATGTATATGACTCAACATAGAGTTTGTGTGCTACAAAGCTGTCTGGAAACAGTTGCTGTCTGGAAGCAAACCCAAATAGACCACTTGATAGAGAACAGGGTAGTCAGTGAGAGCTTATATCTCTAGTCAACTAACTGTTACAGTTAGTAACACACGCCTGGCACCCAGCATTGACCCTACACATCATAAACATTATCAATTATATAAACAAAATGATTATATGGGTATCTAAGTATAATCACAGCATTCAGTCAAAGAGTGCAATGGAGGTGCTGAGATGAAGATATGAAGGGAAAAAAAGAAAAATGAGAGGAAAGAAACTTTTATCTTCAAGAGTAATTGTAACATTTAATTCCAGTGGGAGATATTTATAGGACAACATTCTCATATCGGGAGAGGAGAGTTAAAGAAACTAATTAAATCTTTCACTGGGAGAAATGAGAGGATTACCTCAGTTCAAGGGAAGAGTAACTGGCAGGGTTATCTGAGCAGATATATAGTCGGCTTTGTATTCATATATGTTAAGCTTTGAATACTGATCAACTTCCATCTGAGACAGATCAATAACGAATGCAGCGAACTCTAACAAGCTTGGCTCTGGAATATAAAATGTCTTGGCACTATTATGGAATCGGGTTGGGAGAGTTAACCCAGCAGCAGTGGTTTGGGCAGGAGTTCATGTAAATGTGCATGACATTTTAATGAAAATGTGATGTTGCCAATGCTAACTTCACATGTGCAGTCACATCACCATGACAACCAGTAGCTCTCTAGAGTTCAGATATTGAGTAATGACTTGCTTATGCCTGAACATTTGACTTAACAGTTTTTCATGCTGCTAACAAAGATTAGATTGAAAAAGAACCCTGAGCCAACTCTGACAGATATGGGAAAATTCATTTCTGAAAACAAAAATCTAAAATAATTGCTGGCTGCATTTGCTTCCTAAGTCTTAGAATAAATTCCAAAGTGTATGGCAACACAAAAGCCTTCCCTATGAATTTTTTGGTGGTGAATGTTAGATCTCTTAAATGAAGATGACTTTGTGGCATAAACTTGAATAATAATTATAGCCAGGGCAGTGTTGGAAGTACTTCACTGACAACTATGTCTCTGGGAAAGGAGAAATCCACGCCAGGTCGATTAATTACATTTCTAAAGAAATCTTTTCTCCTGGAAGGCTTCTTGTTTTTGATTCATGCCACATCACTGGGTCGTTGCTGAGTAGTAAATCACATCTTTTAAACACTTATCATGTTCTCCAGTCCCCTGCCTGCCTTCTGTTGACTCTTTAAACACAAACAACTGCCAGGTACTGACACAATTTAAGGAACAAGAAAAAACAGTTTTACTTATTTGTGTTTTACCACTAAGAATGCCTAGATTTATTGTCAAATGAATAAGGGAAACTATACTTTATGACTCCTGAATTTAGTTTCCCTCAGTACCTACCCCAGGATACTCCTGAAAGCTAAACACGTTTTAGGAGTAATTACAAGGGAGGAGGTTGGTGTCTACAGGCGAGGGACAGTGAGAGAAGAATATAGGGCTCTCAGTGTATGCAATTTAGGCTCTGAAACAAAGAAATTTGCAGGAGAACAGGGATGACCTCACTGTTTCCAAGGGTAAGGAAATTCTACTTGGTAATGGCACAGGAGAGATAGGGAAGGGAATTTTAGAGATGAAAACTGACATTTGAGACAGCTATGTTTCAGTCAGAGCTCTGTGTTTTAATATGAAATCGTGTTTAATCTTTCCCCTCAACCCCAAAGCTCAGAATGTGAAATTTACTTCCTGTATTTGGAGGCAAGTAATCTTGCCCCTGCAATATAGCCACCAGAAGGAAGAGACAGCTTTCTCTTTTCTAAGGCACTAGCAGAGAAAATACCCTGGGCAGGCACTGTGGCACAGCTGGTTAAGCCGCCACCTGCAGCACCAGTATCCGATATGCGTGCCGGTTGGAAATCCAGCTGCTCCACTTCCTATCCAGCTCCCTGTTAAGGGCCTGGGGAGACGGCAGAAGATGGTCCAAGTGCCTGGGTCCCTGAACCCATGTGGGAGATCTGAAGGAAGCTCCTGGTTCCTGGCTTCATCCTGACCTAGTCCAAGCCATTGTGGCCATTTGGGGAGTGAACCAGTGGATAGAAGATTTCTCTCTCTCTGTCTCTCCTTTTCTCTCTGTAACTCTTTCAAATGAATAAATAATAAAAGGTGGTGCCCTTTACTAATTTGCACAAAACTTCCTTGAAGGTTAGCAACAGTCTTACCACCCCGTGAGGTTTATTTGTTGCTGCCATTTAAAAATAAGGAAACAAAATTGAAGAGAGAATAAGTCCACTGTTGACAGCCACTTAATAAATACAGAGTTAGTTTAAATACTTAATTATGTCTCAGTACCACTGCTCTTTCCACAGTGTTGTGCTTTCTGAGTCCAGTCCTGCAGCAACTTTCTCTATTGTAGAAATGTATTGCCTCCTAATCCCAGGTGCTACTGCCTATGTGTAGGTACTGAAATTGGAAGCCAAGAATAATATCTATCTCCTCTTCAGGCCCTAGATTATCACTTTGGTTCAGAACACCTAGAAGATGTTTGCCCATCCCCTCATAGAAAGTATTTTTTGTTCTCATATCCATGGGGAACCCATCTTTATCTCATACATTATTGAAGTCACCCAAGAATTCCTTGACATCTGTTAAGTAAGTATTTTTTTTTTAAGATTTATTTATCTATTTGAAAGTCAGAGTTACACACAGAGAGAAGGAGAGGCAGAGAGCGAGGTCTTCCATTCATTGGTTCACTCCCCAATTGGCCGCAATGGCAAGAGTTGTGCCGATCCAAAGCCAGAAGCCAGGAGGGGTAGAGGGATGATGATCTGTCTTTAGAACTACTCCCTGCTGACATGGGGTGATGAGGTATTCCCTGTTGTCATAGGGCAATGCCTCAAGCCACTGTGAGACTATTATTTGATTTCAGAGATTCTAGTGACTTTTACGTAAATTTTAGGATACATGGACGAATAGATTCAGCTCTAACTTTTTGGCGGGGGAAGGAGCAGTGAGGAGGACTGGGCAACATACTTGAGAATCAATAATAATAATTCCATTCAAGTAGGTATTGTGGACACACAGTTAGGTTAGAGTACAGAAAAGGGAAAGATCATGAAGACATTAATCTTCTGAGAGGTTAACAAGTAGGTCAGAAACTAGTGGTCTAGAGAAGATGAAAGAAAAGATTTGATGACAACAAGAGAATCATAGGAAGGGTTAGCCCAAAGTGGTATCGTATATAGAGTCAAATAGTTTTCACTGATATTGTTCAGCTTCTAATATCTTTGCTGATATCCATTAATGCCTTCTAGCTGATTTATCAGAAGTTTGTACTGTTCAGTGGGCAGGAGAGGTAGTTTGCAGGTGGTAAGGAGAAGATTCTTTGGCTCCCTAACTTTTGGATTCATTTCTATATTTTGAACCTGGACAGTGGCTCCTTGATAGGTTGATATTCCCAATTTTATTTATTTATTTATTTATTGACAGAGTTAGACAGTGAGAGAGAGAGACAGAGAGAAAGGTCTTCCTTCAGTTGGTTCACTCTGCAAATGGCCACTACTACTGGTGCTCTGCGCCAATCCGAAGCCAGGAGCCAGCTGCTTCCTCCTGGTCTCCCATGCTGGTGCAGGGCCCAAGCACTTGAGCCATCCTCTACTGCCTTCCCAGGCCACAGCAGAGAGCTGGACTGGAAAAGGAGCAACTGGGACAGAACCGGTGCCCCAACCGGGCCTGGAACCTGGAGTACCGGCACCACAAGCGGAGGATTAGCCTAGTGAGCTGTGGTGCCGGCCAATATTCCCAATTTTATTACTTATCTCTCCCTCTGAATCTCACCTCCATTCTTACTCTATCTCTCTGGTGTGTATTTTTGTCTTTCTAAATGGTTTCTGACAGGGACTATCTAAAAATAAAGAGAAATATGTTTTTCTTTCTGATCTCATTAAACAAAACCAAATTTTCAAGAAACCAAATTTTAAAAAAATTATTGATGTCAAGTTTAATTGACTTTGATAGATTCCTAGGTTGATCTCTCTTTCACCTTCGAAATGGAGTGTTCATTATATGAACTGTCTTTCCTAACAGTAAATTTTTTTAGATGTTAGGGAATTTTAGTTTCGTGACTAATTTTGAATGAGATAATTTTTAAATCATTTCTGTGGTTTCCCATCTCAGCTTACATAATGGGCTATTTCTTGTAGGTATAGTAGTCTAAGCAGATTTGATATCTAATATTTAATCTTCTTACCCAAGAATATGTATATAATATTCCCTGTATTTAACTATTCCTTAACAATGAATTTTGGAAAAGATCCTAATGATAGCTGATGGTATTTTGTATTGAGATTCTTGTAAGTCTACTGTCAATATTTTTTGTTTGTTTCATGATACATCAGTGCTATAGTAAATAGTGCTTTTCAATTTCTTGAATTTAATTGCTTGTTGCTGCTTATAGATATAAAACTAATTTTGATATATTGTCTTGTTCCAACATCCTTGCTAAAGTTCTTATTAATTCTGATAATTTATTTGTAGATTCACTGGATTTTCTATGTACATAATCATAACACCCACAGTGAGTCAGAGTGTTGTTTCTTTTTTTTCAATTTTTATATTTTTTTTCTTGCCTTACTGTTTTGACAAGGATGTGTAGTACAATTTGAAAGGGAAATGCATAATAGATGACATTTGCTGTAAATCCCTAATCTCCAGGGAAAGTATTTTGACATTTTATAATAATTACTATTAGCTTCTTTCAAAAATTCTTCATTAAAATCAGGACTTTTTTAAATCTACTGCTTTGCTAAGAATAGTTTATCATAAATGGTTGTCAAATTTTGTCAACAGCTTTTGCTGTATATGATTTTTCTGCTTTATTCTGATAAAGAACTAAACTAACTTCCTATTCCCGGAATAAAGCCAAACTGGCTATGATATAGTGTGCTTTTTAAAATTGCTGGATTTGTACACTAATGATTTAAGAGAGTTGCATCTTTGTATGAATGAGGTTCACCCACTGCTTTCTTTCTACATAAAACTTTCATTTGGCTTTTTCATTAAGTGTATATCATAAAACAAGCTGGAAGGTATTATCAATTTTTATATTCTCTGTGCATGTATATCTGTGGAAATATACATACATTAAAAATTCATGCACAAGGGCCGGTGCTGTGGTATAATAGGTTAGACTTTCACCTGTGCCACTGGCATCCCACATGGGCTCCTTTGTTCAAGTCCCGGCTGCTCCTCTTCTGGATCCAGCTCTCTGTTAGTGGCCTGCATGGGAAAGCAGCAGAAGATGGCCCAAGTGTTTGGACCCCAGAAGAAGGGAGACCCAGAAGAAGGTACTGGCTGTTGATTGCCCCAGCTTTGGCCATTGCAGCCATTTGGGGAGTAAACCAGTGGATGGAAGACCTCTATCCGTCTGTAATTCTGCCTCTCAAATAAATAAATAAATCTTTTAAAAAAACTTTTATTTAATAAATATAAATTTTGAAAGTACAACTTTTGGATTATAGCAGCTTTCCCCCCCATAACCTCCCTTCTACCCGCAAAAATCCCATCTCCCACACCCTCCCCCATCCCATTCTTCATCAAGATTCATTTTCTTTCTTTCTTTTTTTTTGACAGAGTGGACAGTGAGAGAGAGACAGAGAGAAAGGTCTTCCTTTTGCCGTTGGTTCACCCTCCAATGGCCGCCGCGGTAGCGCGCTGCGGCCGGCGCAGCGTGCTGATCCGATGGCAGGAGCCAGGTGCTTATCCTGGTCTCCCATGGGGTGCAGGGCCCAAGTACTTGGGCCATCCTCCACTGCACTCCCTGGCCACAGCAGAGAGCTGGCCTGGAAGAGGGGCAACCGGGACAGGATCGGTGCCCCGACCGGGACTAGAACCCCGTGTGCCTGCGCCGCAAGGCGGAGGATTAGCCTAGTGAGCCGCGGCGCTGGCCAAGATTCATTTTCAATTATATTTATATACAGAAGAACAACTTAGTATATACTAAGTAAAGATTTCAACAGTTTGCACCCACACAGATACACAAAGTATAAAGTACTGTTTGAGTACTAGTTTTACCGTTAATTCACATAGTACAACACATTAAGGGCAGAGATCCTACATGGGGAGTAAGTGCACAGTGACTCCCGTTGTTGATTTAACAATTGACACTCTTATTTATGATGTCAGTAATCACCCGAGGCTCTTGTCATGAGCTGCCAAGGCTATGGAAGCCTCTTGAGTTCGCCAACTCTGATCTCATTTAGACAAGGCCATAGTCAAAGTGGAAGTTCTCTCCTCCCTTCAGAGAAAGGTACCTCCTTCTTTGATGGTCTGTTCTTCCCACTGGGATCTCACTCACTTTCATTTAGGTCATTTTTTTTTTTTTTTTGCCACAGTGTCTTTGCTTTCCATCTTCATGGGCTTTTTAGCTGGATCTGAATGCCTTAAGGGCTGATTCTGAGACCAGAGTGCTGAAATAAATAAATATTTTTAAAAATTCATGTACAAAAATATGTTACCCATTATGTACAGCTCAATATTTATTTCATACATGATGGGAAGGAGGTTTCTTTCATATCCTGGTCTCCAAAACCGTAGAAAATGTTTGCTGAACTGTACACTTTAGGCAATTTAATCACAGAGTGTGTACCCCTTTTAGTTTAACATTTTTTGCTCAGTTACATTTATGAAATTAATTTGTATTTTTGGATGCAGACTGTTCAACGTTTATTCTCATTTCTGAAGAGGATTCAATTTAGTCATTCTAGTATGTTTAGAGCATTATTGCATGGTGGTTTTAATTTACATTTCCATGGAGACATCTTTTCATATTCTACATTCACCATTTGGTTTTCTTTTATGAAAAAGGCTTTTGTCTATTTTCATGTTGGCTGGTTGTCTTTTTCTTGTTGATCCTAGGAGTTTCTTTTGTGTCGTCAAGTTAAGTAATTCTATGTTCTTCTACTCTCTTGGTGGTGTATCTTTTTTTTTTTTTTTTAGATTTAAAAAGGTTTTTTAGAGTCAAAGACCTCCAGCCAGAACAGCATTGAGGGGATCTTCCAAGAGAAGAAAAAACCCAAAGAACCCCGTGGCACTGGGGTTTTTAAGCACAATCTCAAAGGAAAAAAATCTTGACAATCAGATTAATGTTCAGTTAACAGGTGGGAACAAAACACATCAAAAGACCCGATTTACAACCTTTTATCCTATCTGACTTGCTAATGGGATAGTTAACTTGTTTTTACAATAGACTGTGATCAAAACTCCCTTTCTATTCTCATAGTAAATCTGGAGATTCCAAAAGAAGAAGGATGTCCTGTGTTGTTCTTGTTAAAGACAATCTTTTGGGGGGAAGTAAATATTCTATACCCCAAATTCAACTAGGACCACTCTGACTACCTAATAACCCATATGACTCCTCAGATTCCCCCCCTTAACAAGAATGGACCATAACATCTGCTAGTGGGGATTGGACAATGATCACTCTGGCTGTTTCACGAAGAAAAGGGGCACCTTTGGAAACAAGGGTCAAGAGAAGCCTTCTCAGCAGGAAATAGATTCTCCAGGGGGATGCAGTGCCAGCTTGCAGAAACTGCTTCCATTGGATATTTAATGTGCATGGGGTACTGTATTCTAAGTAGTTCTAAGTTGAAATATAAACTTATTTTTTGTCTTTTTTTGTAATTAACACATTTTTAAAGAAAGAAATTCCTGCTGTTACAAGGTCAATAAGATGCTCTCCAAAAGATGGATTGTTCAACTTCATAATTAGATCTGCAATCTAACTGAAAATGATGTTTGCATGTGATATAAGATCAAGATAAATATATTTTAGCCAAATGGCTATCTGATTGATTCATTACTATTTTAAAAAATTTTTAATTTGTATGTATCTCATAAGTACATTATCTACATAGTAATTCTCCCCACCATACATGACCTCCCATCCATTCTCCCTCCCCCTTTCTGAACCTTCTCCTGTTTTATCCGAGAAAGAAAAATAAGAAGAAAGAAAAATAAAAAAAAAGAATGAATGGAGTAAATAAAACTAAGAGAAATGTTCCTCAGCAGTCTATACAAAGGCTGTTCTATGTCACTGCTTCTCAAAGGTGATTTTGCTTTTTCCCCCCTTCCTCTTTTCCCTTCCTTCCTCCCCCTTCTTTCCTTTTAGCAACTTAATTGTCTTTGAAGAAGAATCAAAGGATGATACATCTTTTGTGAGCTTTTAGACATAACCATTATTTATGAGACATAATAATATCCTCATTTTAATATAATAAAAGGAATGATTCTGATTCTTAAAAAAAAATTTTACTGCTGGGTTTCATGGTACAGCTCTTTGGGGACAGAGGTCCTGCATGGGAAATGAATGCACAGTGACTCTTGTCTATTTAACAATTACTACTCTTATGCTCTTAGGTATAGCATCAGTAATCACCCAAGGCTCTTGACCTGAGCTGCCTTAGCTATGGAAGCCTTTTGGATCCACTAGCTCTGTTGAAAAATGTCTGTTTAAGTCCTTTGCCCATTTCTTAACCAGATTGTTTATTTTATTGTTTTTGAGTTTCTTGATCTCTTTAAATATTCTGGCTATTAATCCTTTATTAATCAGTTGTATAGTTTGCAAATATTTTCTACTGATATCGGAAATGACCCCCTATAATATATATGAAAATGTGGCCCCTTAAAGTTCCCCAGAAGTCTCACCTGAGGTGCCACATACGCTATCAAAATTCGGGGTGCCAGATGATATCACCATATGCTTATTAATAAATCCCCAATATTAATAATCCCAAGAGTGTTCTTGCCTAATATTTAGAGAAGAATTCTAAATACCAGCATAAATAAATAAGGCAGCATGGTGCATTTTGAGCTTTTATTTAGTGAGAAAGATGCATAGGAGAGTGAGAGCTTTATTTAGGAGAAAGAGGTAAATCTGGGTTCATACTGAGCACCAGGAACCAGCCACGTAGAAGAGCATCTAGGCCAGGAAGTCTAGCGCAGGTGGCCTGAAGACCACATGCCCTGGAGGCACAGAGCTACAACAAGCCCCCTCCTGGCAAGAGGCCAGGGAAAAGAAGAGAATGGCGGACACACCATGTCCCAGGCTTTTAACCCACTTCTGAAGGGGAGTGGTTAATTAACCAGATTGGCTGATGGGCACTCAGGTGTGGCCAAGTGGGGGCATGAGGTCACACAGAGGTGTGGCAAAGGTGTGGTCTTCCAGCTCACAAATCTAATTGATTTTAACTTGTATGCCTGCCTACTTCACTACCATTCTGTTGGTTGTCTCTTCACTTTGCCAATTATTTCTTTTGCAGTGCAGAAGCTTCTCAGTTTGATGTCATCCTATGTGGGGAAATGTGGTGGAAAGAGAAGGCCATGCCAAGGTGGCCACTGGCAAGGGAGTGTCAGTTACTCAGGAATGGCTTTGAAACCCACCTGGCAACAGAGCCTGCCTGGCAACAGGCTGTGATTGGATAGCTTTGGAAACTGCCTGGCAACAGAATGTGATTGGTTGGGGCATAGACCGCCCCTTGACCAGATTGGCTGGTCTTGGCTATATAAGCTGTGTACCAACTGAAATAAACGAGTTTGCAGGCTGCTTGCCTCAAGCCGGCTTTCCCCCAACTCCCGGGGTCTGTGTGGAGACTTGCCTCTTGCCCCCACCACGCTCCTCCTCTCAGAAATGAATCCACTGCAACATTGTTGAGAAATCAACTGCAACAATCCCATTTGTCTATTTTGGCTTTGATTGCCTGTGCCTCTGTGGTCTTTTCCAGGAACTCTTTGTCTAAGACAATGTCTTGTGGGGTTTCTCCAATGTTTTCTAATAATTTGAAGGTGTTGGGTCATAGATTTAGTCCATTTTGAGTGGATTTTAGTGAATGGTGTCAGGTAAAGGTCATGCTTCATGGTTATGCATGTGGCGATCCAGTTTTCCCAGCACCATTTGTTGAAGAGACTGTCCTTGCTCCAGGGGTTGGTTTTAGTTCCTTTGTCGAAGATTAGTTGGTTGTAGATATGTGGATTGATTTCTGATGTTTCTGTTCTGTTCCATTGATTTATCCATCTGTTTTTGTACCAGTACCATGCTGTTTTGATTACAAATGCCCTGTAGTATGTCTTGAAATCTGGTATTGTGATGCCTCTGGCTTTGTTTTTGTTGTGTAAGATTGTTTTAGCTTTTGGGGGTCTCCTGTGTTTACATATGAAATTCAACAGATTTTTTTCTAGATCTGGGAAGAATGTCTTTGGTATTTTAATTTGTATTGCATTGAATCTGTAAATTGCTTTTGGTAGAATAGGCATTTTGACAATATTGATTCTTCCAATTCATGAGTATGGAAGATAATATTTTTTCATTTTTTTGTGTCTTCTTCCATTTCTTTAATGTTTTGTAATTCTCATAGTAAATATCTTTGACATTCATGGTTAGATTTATTCCAAGGTATTTGGGGTTTTTTTGTAGCTATTGTAAATGCTGTTGATCTTAAAAGCTCTTTCTCAACTGTGGCATTGTCTGCCTATACAAAGGATGTTGATGTTTGTGTGTTTATTTTATATCCTGTTACATTTCAAAACTCTTCTATGAGTTGCAATATTCTCTTAGTGGAGTCTTTTGGATCCCCAAATATAGGATCATATCATCTGCAAATAGGGATAGTTTGACTTCCTCCAACCTGATTTGTATTCCTTTGATTTCTTTATCTTGTCTAATAGCTCTGGCTAAAGTTTCCAGGACTATAGTGAATAGCAGTGGTGAAAGTGGGCATGGTTGTCTGGTTCTGTGTCTCAGTGGGATTGCTTCCAACTTTTCCCCATTCAAATGGATGCTGGCCATGGTTTTGTCATATATTTCTTTGGTTGTGTTGAGAAATGTCCTTTCTATTCCCAATTTGCTTGAAGTTTTCATCATGAAAGGATGTTTTGTCAAATGCTTTTTCTTCACCTATTGAGATGATTATATGATTTTTATTCTTCAGTATCACATTGATTGGTTTATCAATGTTGAACCATCCCTGCATACCAGGAATAAATTCCACTTGATCCAGGTGGATGATATTTATGAAGTATTGTTGGCTAGTATCTTGTTAAGGATTATTGTGTCTATGTTCATTAGAGAAATTGGTCTGTAGTTCTTCAATTCTTCATTCATAAATTAGAGCTTTGAAGAGTATAGTTTTTTCTCTTAGGACTTGGAATATATCTCACCATTCTCTCCTTGCCTGTAGGGTTTCTGATGGGAAGTCTGCAGTGAGTCCAATTCGGGTTCATCTGAATGTGATTTGGAGTTTCTCTCATGCACATTTTAAGATCTTTTCTTTATGTTTTACTGTGGAGAGTTTTTCTACACTGTGTCATGGGGAAGAACTTTTCTGGTCATGTCTATTGGGATTTTTGTGTACATCCTGTACTTGGATGTCTCTTACTTTCTCTAGATTGGGGGAGTTTTCTGTTATTATTTCATTAAGATCTTGTAATCATTTCTCTTTTTCCATTCCATCAGGAACTCCTAGGACCCATATGTTGGGTTGTTTGATTGTATGTTATAGATCTCCAACAGTGTTTTTTAGTTTTCTAATCTCCTCTTTCTTTTTCTTTGTTCTGATTGTAGAATTTCCAGAACTTTGTCTTCTACTTCTGATATTCTTTCTTTTGTCTCATCTATTCTGTTGTTAAGGCTTTCCACTGCATATTTTATTTGGTCTAATGAATTCTTCATTTTTAGTATTTCATTCTGGCTTCTCTTTAATATCTCAATTTCTCAGCAAAGTTTTGCATTTAGAGTGTGAGTTTGCTTCTGATTGTCTATAAGTAATCTGATGATCAATTTTCTGAATTCCATTTCTTGCATATCCTTGGTCTCCTCACCTTCTATTATTGTAGTGTTATAGTGCTCCTTCTGGGGTTCACAGTGTCTTTCTAATTCTTATTTAGTGTTTTTCCTTTGTTGGATCCCAGCTCACTTGTTATTGGTACTGGGGCAGACACAAGCTTCCGATAGTCAGGAATTCTTCTTGTTGTACAGTTTGCGTGGTGGAGAAGAAATTATTCTGAAATGTTGTGGTCCTTGTTCCTGGGTTGGGGGTATGGTGAGGTGACTGTCCATGATTGATGTGTGTTCATATGGGAGGCAAGGGCTGCAGTCCCCTCCTTGTGTCCAAAAATATAAACAAACACACAGTGGGTCAAAATGGCTCCTCCCAGCTGGCTGCAGGTCTGGGTGAGGGAAGGAGGGAGAGGCAGGCAGGAAAGTACCTGACCTCTCTATTTGCTTCTCTATTTTTTTCTCTTTTTTCCCAATTTGGAACTTCGAAAGCAGTTTGCCAAGCTCTCCCTCCTGCTCCTATCTGCAGCTCCATGCACCTGCGAATTCCCCTCTCACATGGTTCACTGTGGGCTGGTGCCGACCTCCCCAGTCTGAGCCTCCTCCATTTCCCTTTCTTATTTGCTCTTTCAGCATGGATCTGCATAGTATCTACTGCTCTCCTGGGCTTCCCACTGTGAGTTTCCTACTGCTCTATCTCCAGCATGCATCCTCTCTCCTTTTTAACTATCAGTTTTGCCCCACATGACTCAGATTATCCTGTTTGCTATACTACTATCTTGGAATCTGCCATTTATTTTAAAGTTCATTTATCTCCTGATACACTACAGTGTTGCTTTAAAAAATATCAGGTGACATTGTGCTTCTGGATTCTGCCTTCTGTTCCATTTTCAGTTGGTCCTTACACTGAGGTGAGGGAAAGTTATTATAATTAAGAATTGGAAGTTAATGTTATGAGTATAAAGTAAATGGAGTGAGCCAGTGCTGTGGAATAGTGGGTAAAGTGCTGGCATCCCTGTGGGCACTGGCTCAAGTCCTGGCTCTTCCACTTCCAATCCAGTTCTCTGCTATGGCCTGGCTTCAGATCAATCCAGCTCTGGCTACTGTGGCCATCTGGGAAATGAACCAGCAAATGGAAGATCATTCTCTCTCTCTCTCTTCACCTGCCTCTCTATAACTCTGCCCTTCAAATAAATAATTTTTTTAAAAGTAAACTTAAAGTCCTTGTCCTGACAGTTGATGTACAATTTAATGCTTTATCCATTTTAGTATTTTTTTGTTCTATTTAATACTATTGGTTGAACTCTATAATTAACACACAATTATTTTTAGGTGTTTAAATTTAACCGAAAAGTGATCCCTTTTAACTATAAGAGTGGGAATAAGAGAGGGAGGAGATGTGCAGTTTGGGACATGCTCAATGGGACTTGCCCCAAATGGTGGAGTTAGAAACATGCCAGGGGATTCCAGTACAATCCCATCAAGGTGGCATGTACCAATGCCATCTCACTAGTCCAAGTGATCAATTTCTGTTCACAATTGATCACATTGATAGGTCTAAGAGTCAAAGGGATCACACAAACAAGACTAGTGTCTGCTAATACTAACTGATAGAATTAAAAAGGAGAGAATGATCCAACATGGGAAGCAGGATACTCGGCAGGCTCAGAATTGTAGATGTCCTAAACAGCACTCTGGCCTCAGAATCAGCCCTTAAGACATTCGAATCTGGCTGAAGAGTCCATGAGAGTATTGTAGGCATGGAAAGCCAAGACACTCTGGCAAAAAACAAAACAAAACAAAACAAAAAAAAACGACCTAATGAAAGATCTCTGTGAGTGAGAGATCCCACTAGAAGGAATGGGACCATCAAAGAAGGAGGTACCTTTCTCTGAAGGCAGGCGAGAACTTCCACTTTGACTATGACCCTATCGGAATAAGATCAAAGTCGGCGAATCAAAAGGCTCCCATAGCCTTGGCAACTCATGACTAGAGCTTAGGGAGATTACTGATGCCATAAACAAGAGCGTCAATTTGTTAAATCAACAACAGGAGTCACTGTGTACTTACTCCTCATGTGGGATTTCTGTCCTTAATGTGTTGTCCAATGTGAATTGATGCTATAACTAGTACTGAAACAGTATTTTACACTTTATGCTCTGTGTGGATGCAAACTGATGAAATCTTTACTTAATATATACTAAATCAATCTTCTGTATATAAAGATAATTGAAAATGAAACTTGATGTGAATGGAATGGGAGAAGGAGCGGGAGATGGGAGGGGTGCGAGTGGGAGGGAAGTTATGGGGGGGGGCATTGTAATCCATAAACTGTATTTGGAAATTTATATTTACTAAATGAAAGTTAAAAAAAGTAGATAATTGTAAAAATTAAGAAAGGGAATAGGAAAGGAAGGAGGAGGAAGGGGGGGTAATATGGACGGGAAGGTGGGTAGAGTGGGAAGTATCACTATGTTCCTATATCTGTATAAATGAAATTTGCATACCTTAAATAAAATTTTTTAAAAAGAATTGGTCTACTTTGTTAAATACAGAATATTAAGATTTTTTTCCCATCATTTGCATCAATTTGAAGTGCTGTATCTTTCAATGAATATGTCCATTTAATATAAATCTCAAAATGTATTGTCCTAAAGTTATTAAAAAAATCTCATCTTTTTAGATCTGCAAAATATGTATTAATGTCTATTTTTCATTCCTGATTTTTATTATTTGTGCTTTTTCATTTTGCCCTGATCAATCTCACATGGAGTTATCAATTTAATTAGTCTTTGCAAAGAACTATCTCTTAGTTTTAGCTTCTCTATTATATATTTTTTCAATGTCATTAATTTTTGTTTTTATTTCTATTACTACCTAGTTTCCCTGGTCATATTTTATTTTAATTTTTGTTTCTTTTATAACTTACTGAGGATAAAACATTAGCTTGTTTTATCTATATTTTCTATTTTCTAAAGTATGCACTTAAAACTGCAAAACAGTGTTCATATTGTTTTAGTTGTATACCACAAGTATACAATATGTAGTCCTTATATTATCATTTAATTCAAAATATTTTCTTATTTCTGTTGTGATTTACTTGTAATTACATGAATTACTTGAAATATGTCTTTTAATTTCTATGTTGATAGGTATTGTCTAGTTTTTATTCAATATTTTGATTACTCTGTGGTTTTTTTTTTTTTTTTGCTATGGATTTCTAGTTTAATTAATTTGTGGTTAAAAATTTCTGTGAGTTCATTTCTTTGAATTCAATGATTATGCTTTATGAACAGTGTATGTTTCATTTCTGTAAATTGCTCCTTGAGGGAATAAACCAATGTTATTTCTGCAGATTTATATACTGTGAGTGCTATTCTATTAAGTGCCACATTCTATAAATGTAAGTGAACTCAAATGTTTTCACAACAATTACCTTCTCTTTTTCCTTTTAAGCTTTGTTTTTGTACATCTCTTTCCTTGAAACAGTAAAAAACTGAGTTTTGCTTTTTGTCCAGGCAGATAGTAGTTGTCATTTAATTAGAGTTTTTATCTATTTACATTCAATGTACTCCAAATTTGGGTTTCTCATCTTCTGTTTAACCATCCTTGTACTTTTAAAATTTCTTTTTTTGCCTATTTTAAAATTAAGATTAGTTTTTATTTTCCCCCAATGCACTCAACATATATGGCTATTTTGTTATATTTTAATAGTTTTCTTGAGATTATAATGCATAAGTGGGTTAATTAATAGGTACTCTCTTCCTAGATAATGCAAATCCTGTGAGACATCTCTTCCTCCTTTAACATACATACATTTTTCCATTTTTTAAAATTATGTACTATGTTAAGATCCCCAAGACAAGATATTATTGCTTTATATTCTAGGTGTTCCCTTAGATTTACTTCCATACTACACTATTTCTGTGTCTAACTCAACTTCAGAAATTAACACTTCCTTTGTCACCAAAATTATTCCAACAAGCTGTTTCACTTCTAAAGCACACTTAAGCAGAGTACATCCTTTCTGATGCAATTCCAATCACAAAGGATTTGCAAAATCACCCTATTTTGTAATATTTTCTCTCAATTTAATTCTTTATAGATCCAGAAGTCTTCCAAAAATGCTCAATCTTTCAAGCATTTATTCTGAATTGGAAATTGCTTACAGAGTAGAAGCAATATCAAAAACTAGGTTCTTCCTTCTGGGTTTCTGCTTACATCCAGATATTGGTATTGTGGTTATTTCCTACTTTATTAGTTTTCTGCTGACATTAAGAAAATGTTTTATACTTTTTTCAAATTTTTTGTTATGTTCTCTAGGAAGTTTGGTTTAAAAGCTTTAGCTTGCCATTAACAAAAGTCTAAAAATACTCTAAGAACTTTCCTCTAAAGTACACTAGTTCAATTAGACTTAAGATTATGTTCCTTTGCATTCCTAAATACCTGTCTGACATTTAGTAGGCAAGAAGTCAGCCATTGTTTAATAAATCATTCACCATACTCAAATAGCTACAATGAAAATATTAAAATATAACAACAGTCGTGTTTCAAAAGTCCCTCTATTTAGAGGTGAATCTTGGCAAAGACTTGATTCTTTGAGCTGTGTTTTAATACTGCAAATAATTACCCAGTTTACCAATGAGTAAAGATATTGCTAGCAAAAACTGGGATTTATATTTCTAATGAAGCTTAGTGCATGTTAAAGAACAGAGGTGCACTATAGTAAGGATGAAATGACATACTGATATTCCATTTCCAAACTAAGTACAATCAAGTATTTTTTCTCCCTTTTTTGGGATGGAAATTAGAAGTCAGATCACCCAAGTACTTCTTTTATGAGAAGCAGCCAGCAGATCTGTACTCAGATAAAAAAGATGAGAAAAATGGAAAAATGGGAGAAGCACACTTCCCATGACATTGAGCAAAAATAATCTGACAATTTAAGCCTAATGGAAATAGTTATTAGTTCTATTTGCTAAATATACCATGAAATCATTGATTATGACCTACAGAGCAAGTGGTTAATATGGGCAGGTATGGCGTTTTTTACAAACACCCAGCCATTTATGATATAACCTCTTCTCCCACTCATTCCATCAACATGATTATTCTATGGGTGGTCCTTTTTTTTGCTTTTACTTTTTTTTAAACTTTTATTTAGGAAATATAATTTTCCAAAGTACAGTTTATGGATTACAATGGCTTTTTCCCCCCATAACTTCTCTCCCCCCCACACCCCTCCCATCTCCTGCTCCCTCTCCCATTCTATTCACATCAAGATTGATAACTTTTTTCCCTTATTTTCTTCCTCCTTTTTCTACTTCTCTTCCTTCTATATATTTTTCCTTCTTCCTCTTCATCTATTTTCATGATATCTTCAATACCTTTAATGATTACAGAAACACAGGATGCTTATTTCAATCTAGGATTTGGTACTTGGGCAAGTCATTGAATATTTGTTGTTGCATGTTGTCTAATCTAGAAGATAAAAATAAATATAAAGATAATTTATTAAAAGTAATTTATTGCATCTTCTATTTCCAAAATTCTGTGCTTCAGTGAATTCATGTTCTTACATGACCCCACTTTTCTGGCTACAATTGTTGGTCAAGTTTTGGTTACATGACTCAAACTAAACAAGCAATTCCTTCTCTGAAATACTTAAACTTAGAACCAGAATAGCAGCAATTACTAGTCTTCAATTTAAGGGTTAATTATAAGACGTAAAACTTGGAAATTCCTTTTGGTTAACTTTGTTGCAAGGTGGAGAAATTTGACTGAAAAGATGGGAAACATAGAACAAGTATTTAAGAGACAGAGATGAGAGTCAAGGAGATTCATTTGAGTGATCATGTTCCTGGGACCCAGATGCAGCCCTGCTTTTGTTCTTGCTTGTTTTTTGGGAAAATGGTTATCCTCCCAATAAATTGTCTTTTCCAGAGATCTCTGAGGTTGAGTTTCTGTGTCTTTCAACATAGAAGTTCTTAAAATTATAAGATAACAATGTTATATTCTAACCATCATTCCTATATTTCTGTGATAAATTCTTTAAATACAGATTTCTTATATTTTATATCAGCTTTTAATGACTGTCTGCTCTTATTTTCACAGCCTGTCTGCTATCCACATCACACTGCCAGTGTCAATAGAACATAATCCAGCTTTGTCTTTAGTTTTACATCAATCATGGTGATTATTTCTCAAGGATACTTTGGTTTATATGCCTCTGTCAATCTTTACTATAGTATAATGTTCAAGTTCAATTTTACATAAAGGGACTTTTTTTAGTTTTATAAATTTTCCTAATAATTGCTTTTAGGTAACGGGAATTCATACAAATACTATTAAAATATTACAACCTCAATCACCATAACAACAGTCAATTGTTTCAAAACAAATTCTTTAATTTGATATATGCATAAAATTATCCTACTTATGCATTTAGAAGGACAAGTAATGTGCCATTATATGAGATGTGATATAGCATGATGCAATGAATGTCAGAGGATGGGATCTCCTGTCATAGCACTTCCAGTAATAGTTATGTGACTTAGAACAAGTCACTCTATCTTTAAAGGATCTCAATAATTTTTCTTTGGCGAGATGCTATTAATTTAACTTATCTCCTAGTCTACTTCAAAACCTTTTTGTAAAAGAGGTCAGTCAACAGCAGTCTATGACAAAAATTTTATATCATTAATTTTCACTGGCATAGAGAATTACACAAATATTTTAAATTTTAATAATATAAAATTTTTCATTAGTTTTGACAATCGATACCCATTCTCACTGAAAATATGTAAATACATAGTTAGATTTAGAAATTAAATCACAGAATATACAGAAAAATTTGATTTAAAAAATCTAATATATGAGCCAATTTTCCTAAACTGCTTACATATCTTGATGAAAAATAAGATGCTGAAAATGGTTCTGATAAAGACATTGAAGTAAGAGTGTCTCTTTGAAGGTCTTTTGTCATGAATTAGGAACTTTGCAAATATTTCTTGCCATTTGTATAATAACCCAGAGGGATAAGAATTATTATCTCAATTTTACATAGGAGTAATTGAGACTTAGAAAAGTTAAATCAATTGGCAAATTCATGTGGCTATTTCATCACTTAGCTGGGATTCAGTTCCAGTCCATTATGAACACAGAGAGCCGGCAAATGACAGGAGAAATTCCTGGACTTTCATCCCCTAAGGCATCACTATTTATGGCTTATTCTCCATAATGAGCTGATAATCTCTTTGAAGAATAGAAATGAAATAATTAATGAAAGACTTCATGTCTATGTGAATTTAATCATCATATTAATAAAATATTTGGAACAAATTTAGAAAAGTTACTTTCTCAGGAGTTTTATGATACTCTGAGAATGGAGAAGTGTATATGACTTTGTAATTAGTAAATTACTGATGCAAACTAAGCTTAAAATTGTCTTAGTGCTCAGCTGTCCATTTTATGGGACTTTGCCTTGTGAGATTTGGTGCATTTTTATATGAATATGTAATAATATTTATTGGGTATGGTGTGATATCTCAATACATACATGTGTATTGATCAAATTGAGGTAATTAGCATTGCCCTCTCATCATTCTTTATGATTAGCTTTTTGAGCTTCTCTCTTCTAGTTCTTTGTAACATATATAATACATTATTCTTAACTGTAGTCACCCTACTGTGTTGTAGAATATTAGAATTTAGTTCACCTAACTGTGTATTGGTATCTGTTAGCATATACATATTGGCCATTGTATTTTTTTTTAAGATAACTAGTCAGATCATTTGTATATTTTTATTAGATTTTATTGTTGCTATTGTGTTTCCAAGTTCCTGGTATACTTTAGATATTAATTCTTGGGCAGATCAAGGTTTATAACAATTTTCTCCTGTTCTGTAGGTGTCTCTCCAATTTGTTGATCGTTTCCTTTGCTCTACAGAAGCTTCTTAGCTTGATGTAATTTCATTCATCTAGTTTTACTTTTGTTGTATTCCTGGAGCAAGGACAGTCTATTCAACAAATGGTGCTGGGAAAACTGGATTTCCACATGCAGAAGCATGAAGCAAGACCCTTACCTTACAGCTTACACAAAAATCCACTCAACATGGATTAAAGATCTAAATCTACAACCTGACACCATCAAATTATTAGAGAACATTGGAGAAACCCTGCAAGATATAGGCACAGGCAAAGACCCCAGAGGCTCAGGCAGTCAAAGCCAGAATTAACAATTGGGATTGCATCAAATTGAGAAGTTTCTGTATTGGAAAAGAAACAGTCAGGAAAGTGAAGAGGCAACCAGCAGAATGGGAAAAAACATTTGCGAACTATGCAACAAAGTATTAATAACCAGAATCTACAAAGAGATCAAGAAACTCCAAAATAACAAAACAAACAACCCCCTCAGGAGATGGGCCAAGGACCTAAATAGTCATTTTTCAAAAGAGGACATCCAAATGGGCAACAGACATGTGAAAAAATGTTCAGCATCACTAGTCATAAGGGAAATACAAATCAAAACCACAATAAGGTTTCACCTCACTCCGGTGAGAATGGCTTGCATACAGAAATCTACCAACAACAGATGCTGGTGAGGATGTGAGGAAAAAGGGACACTAACCCGCTGTTGGTGGGAATGCAAACTGGTAAAGCCACTATGGAAGTCAGTTTGGAGATTCCTCAGAAACCTGAATATAACCCTACCATACAACCCAGCCATCCCACTCCTTGGAATTTACCCAAAGGAAATTGGCAAATAAAAGTTGTCTGCCCCTCAATGTTTATTGCAGCTCAATTCACAATAGCTAAGACATGGAATCTACCCAAATGCCCACCAGCAGTAGACTGGATAAAGAAATGCTGGAATATGTACTCTATAGAATACTATATAGCAGTAAAAAAAAAAATGAAATCCGGTCATTTGCAACAAAATGGAGGAATCTGAAAAATATCATGCTGAGTGAAATAAGCCAGTCCCAGAGGGACAAATATCATATGTTCTCCATGATTGGTGACAACTAACTGAGCACCTAAAAGGAAACCTGTTGAAGTGAAATGGACTCTATGAGAAACAATGACTTGATCAGTCCTTGTCCTGACTGTCGAGGAATAACTTACTATTTTATTCCTTTTAGTATTTTTTTGTTCTACTTAATGCCATTGGCTGAACTCTTTAATTAACACACAATTATTCTTAGGTGTTTAAATTTAACTGAAAAGTGATCCCTGTTAACTATAAGAGTGGGAATAAGAGAGGGAGTAGGTGTACAGTTCAGCACTTGCTCAACTGGACTTATCCCTAATGGTAGAGTTAGAAACATGCCAGGGGATTCCAGTACAATCCCATCAAGGTGGCATGTACCAATGCCATCTCACTAGTCCAAGTGATCAGTTTCAGTTCACAATTGATCACATTGATAGGTCTAAGAGTCAAAGGGATCACATAAATAAGACTAGTGTCTGCTAATACTAACTGATAGAATTAAAAAGAGAGAACAATCCAACATGGGAAGCAGGATACTCGGCAGACTCAGAATTGTAGATGTCCTAAACAGCACTCTGGCCTCAGAATCAGCCCTTAAGGCATTTGGATCTGGCTAAAAAGCCCATGAGAGTATTTCAGGCATTTGGATCTGGCTAAAAAGCCCATGAGAGTATTTCAGGCATGGAAAGCCAAGACACTCTGGCAAAAATAATAAAAAATGACCTAAATGAAAGCTCTCTGTGAGTGAGATCCCAGTGGAAAGAATGGGCCAACGAAGGAGGTACCTTTCTCTGAAGGGAGGAGAGAACTTCCACTTTGACTATGGCCTTGTCTGAATAAGATCAGAGTTGGAGATTCAAGAGGTTTCCATAGCCTTGGCAGCTTATGACAAGAGCCTCTGGTGATTACTGATGTCATAAATAAAAGTGTCAATTGTTAAATCAACAACAGGAGTCACTGTGCACTTACTCCTCATGTAGGATCTCTGTCCTTAATGTGTTGTACTATGTGAATTAACAGCATAACTACTACTCAAACAGTACTTTATACTTTGTGTTTCTGTGTGGGTGCAAACTGTTGAAATCTTTACTTAGTAAATACTAAATTGATCTTCTGTATATAAAGATAATTGAAAATGAATCTTGATGAAGAATGGGATGGGAGATGGGATGGTTGTGGGTGGGAGGGTGGTTATGGGGGGAAAAAGCCACTATAATCCAAAAGTTGTACTTTGGAAATTTATATTTATTGAATAAAAGTTAAAAAATATACTAATGCAAAAACATAATAGATGCATATATCATTAATATTATGAGTACATATCTACATATAAAAATACTGGAAGGTATGCAAAAGGATTATATTGTTTCAAATAAAACTCAGAAACCAAAAAATTACATATTAAAATATGCTTACATTGCAATGAAATTGATATATGATATAAAATTATAATTAGAATTGTAAATGTATCTGTGAAGAAGTTGAAAATCTTGGTGATGGGGTTTTATGTAGGAGAGTGAATGAATTTTCATGCAAAATGAGAGAGAAATGTGCTATTTATTATTTTATTATTTGAAAAACATGCTTTTTAAATGTACAAGTGCTATAAATTATGAATAACAATGTTATTAAACTACTTCATATTCATATTCATATTCATATAAGTATGTAGAGACTATTTTTGGGCAAAATTGTTCTATTTGTAAAATTTTCACTGGGCATTTGGAGGATTACTCTCTGTGGGAGATTATATTATTTTGAGACATTTACAGTATATTTTGAGTGCTTTCCCTATATTGGGCTTGGAGTTAGGCACTGTGAGGCAGATACAAATAATCAACACATTAGGATATGGTTCATGCTGTGAATTTCTAAATTATGATCCAATGAGAGGGGTTGAATGGAGATAATTTCAGTATCACTCTAGTTGCTACCTGATGTTTATATGCAGTAGGTGTGAAACATCGAATTTATCATGTCCTCAGTGAAGCAGAAATTGTCTTTGGAGAATTCAGTAAAAGTCATGCACTAGTAAGCATCCATGGATGCCTATAAAGAAAAGGAAGTTTATTTAGCTCATAGATTTGGAGGTTCAAGGGCATGGTTCCTGCTTTGGCTCAGTTCTAGTGAACCCTCCACCTCAGCCTTGGCTGTGTCACATCATGGCAAATTGCTATGGCAGAAGCATGAGTGATCATATCTCCATTCATGAAACAGAGAGGATGGGCCAGGTTCAGGCATTTACAAGAGCTTACTCTTGCAAAAATTTACTCCAGGTGGCCAATATTCCCTTCTAAGGGAAAAGGCCCCAGTGATCTAAGGATCTCCTGTGAGAATCTCATGAAGATTCTATCATCTCCCAATATTGCCAGTCTGGGGGCTGAGTTCCCAACACATAAGCCTCTGGGAGAAATACAAATCTCATTCAAATGATAGAAATTTCCATTAAGAAGACAATATTTTTGATGGGCTTAAAGAAATTTGAAAATGAGAAAGAAAGTGGAAATTCTAGGTTGAAAGGAATTCCATAAACAGGGTGTAAATGAAAAAAAAATAGTGGTGTTTGAGGCTTGATAGTTGTCTGTTGGGCTAGCCTGCAAGAATCTGAGTATAAAGTAGAAGAGACAGTTCTCATATAAGTGGTAGATGTCAGTTAGCTGTGTAGTATGTTGACATAACAAGATGAAGCATAGTCCTTCTTTCATTTAGAAATGGATAGAAAGATGCAAAGAATTTCTGAACAAGAGATACAGTTAAGAACCATGAATGTTGTTCATCTGTTTCATGATATTAGAACTTGTCTTACTGCACTATTTGTTTGCAGGTCCATTTGCCCCTTAGACTGTGAGATCCTCTGGACAGGTGTCATATTTTATTCATCTCGTTATTGTCAGCCTGGAAGTACTATAAATCCTTACCAATGAATAACAGAATTGCATTTTTCTTAAACACTCACAAAACAATTGTATTTTTTTCATACATTGTTTTCTTTTGTGGGGAGAGCCCTTAACATAAGATCCACCCCATTCACCAAGGTTTGAGAATACAATATAGCATTGTCAACTTTATGCCCTGTGTTGTACAGATCTCCAGGACTTACTTATTTTGCATAACTGAAACTTTGTATGACACCTCCTCATTTCTTCTCCCTTTCAGCTCTTGAAAACTACTGTTCTACTCACTGCTTCTATGAATTGACTGTTTTAGATTTCATGTAGGAGTGCAGACATTCAGTGTTTGTCATCTTGTGCCTGGTTTGCTTCATTTAGCATAATTTCCATACGTTCATCTTATCATTACAGAGACAGAGAGAGAGACTTAGACTTTCATCTGCTGGATCTTCTATCTGCTAGTTCATTTCCCAAATGTCCTCAATGACTGGGGCAGGTCCAGGCTGAAACCAGGAACCTAGAGCTCCATCTGGGTCTCCCACATGGGTATCAAGGGTCCAAGTGCTTGGATTATCCTCTGCTACTTCCTCAGGCACACTAGCAGGGAGATGGATCAAAAGTGGAGCTGTGGGACTCCCAGCTGGCACGCTGATATAGGATGCTGGTGTTGCAGGCAGCAGCTTAGTGTACTGCACTACAATGCTGGACCTTCTATGTACTTACTTATTTTTATGACAGAGAGAGATATCCCATATTTGGTTCACTCCTCAAATGCTATAACAGCTATGACTGGGGTGGGTCAAATCTAGAGCTGGGAGCTCAAACCAGGTTTCTCATGTGGGTGGCAGGAATTCAGTTACCTCAGCCATCATTGCTGCCTCCAAGGGTGTGTATTGACAGGAAGCTGGAGTAAGGAGCTGGATTTGAGAATTGTACCCTAGCATTATGATATGGGATGTGGGTATCTTAACAACATTTAAACACTTATTCCATTCCATTATTTTGCATGCTCATCCATTGATGGACATTTAGGTTGAAGTAGGATTGCTGGGTCCAACAGTCATTCTATCTTTAATGTAATTATTTTAGTAACCTCCATACTCTTTTCCATAGTGACTATACCAATTAATATTACATCAACAGTATCCAAAGATTCCCATTATTCCATTTGCTCACCAACACTTTTCTTTGAACTACTGCTTTTCTTTCAACTGTTGTCCTCCCAATATATTAGACCTGATGACTGGATCTTTGGATTGTCTCTCATGCCTAAAGCTCTCTGTTACATGTGTCTGACCACAGCTCATCTGAGACTGTGGCCCATATTGCTCTTCTAGGTTCTGTGGGGCAAGTTAAAGTTCAAGGTTGAAACTCGGAGCAGTGCCTGGAATCCAGTGGACTACCTACAGATGGATTCCTCAGATGATTCTCTTGCATTTCTGAATGTCGCTAGTCCTAGAATTTGTCTCCATGATCTCCCCACACCAAACTGCCAGGTCACTCTTCTGATTACCTCATTCCATCCTATAAACTTCCTTTCCTCTCAGCAGCTGCCATTTAGTTTCTATACTCAGTGCCTTCTCCTTATCTATCAAAAGATTTTTGTTTTAGGTCTGGTACCAGCCTGCCATATATAACAGAGCCCTACACAAGAAATTCCGAAGATATTATTGAATATTGCATTAAAATATATTCTTTAAAATGTTTAATAAACAAAATAACATTTTTTCTGCCTTTTAAAACTATTATAACAATCTGATTTTAGATCACAAATAATTTGGCCAAAATTATCATAAAATGTATACTTTTAACAATAAGACAATGTTCTGGAGAAATCAGATAGGGATCTCTGATATAACACATTCCAGTGTCTGAGAAAAAAACTATCCTTAGCACTGCATAAACTCAGGTGAAACTTAATATTGTTTATTTTTAACATTTCTAATGGTTATTAACTAACCGACTGTCGGTGTGGGAAGAGACGTTAGAGGTCAGCAGTAATTTTCTCTTAGAATTGGATAAGTGCTGTGATCTCATGACCTTTCAAAAATAAGACTGATTAAACTAATTCCTCTTTTCAGAGGGAAGTGTTATGTAATATATTTTGAAAGTTTTTACTGCTTCCTTTCTTATTAGAGCAAATGTAAAGTTTCCCTTACCTTAATTTCTTGAAAACCCTATTACTAGCAAACAGTTATTCTCAAATGTCATTTAATACTTTCTAAAATACTATAATATTTTAATGAATTTCCTATAGAAATTTTCCCTTAATTAAGTCTTTTTCCCTAAGCAACACTGATCATTTGTGCATCTCCACTATAGCTATACTTGTCTCTGTGTGGGTATTGCCCCAGACATTGTTTTGATCACCCATCATTGCTCTCAACAGGAGTGAACATTCCCAGGATTTATCTTTGTTTACTCAGAACCTATTGCTTCTCTTTGCACATGATTGTGGTTCAATAAATATTTTTAAGATTTATTTATGTATTTAATAGGCATAGTTACAGAAAGAGGGAAAGAGACAGAGAGAGAGACACACAGAGAGAGAGATAGAGAGAGAAAGGCAGGCAGGCAGGCAGGCAGAAGAAAGAAAGAAAGAAAAAAAGAAAGAAAGAAAGAAAGAAAGAAAGAAAGAAAGAAAGAAAGAAAGAAAGAAAGAAAGAAAGAAAGAAAGACAAAGAGAAGAGAAAGAGAAGAGAAAGAGAGAAAGGGGCAACTTCCATCTGCTGTTTCACTTCCCAAATGGATGCAACAGCCAGGAGGCTGGAACGCCATCTGGGTCTCCCCACATGGGTGAAGGGGCCCAAGTACTTGGCCATCTTCTGCTGCTTTCCCAGGTACATTAGCTGGTAGCTGGATCTAAAGTGGAGCAGCTGGGACTCTATCTGGCCTTCATATGGGATTCCAGCATCAGCATTGCAGGTAGAGGCTTAACCCACTATACCATAAAACTGGACCCCTCAATAAATATTTTTACAAGAAAGAATAAAGGAATCATTGAATTAAAAAAGTTGAGTAAACAACCACTTGTATCAGTGCACAACTAAATATATATCTGAAACCAAGAAACAGTCCAAAATCAATGATTCCTTTGATAGATAATCTGATTTTTCATATTCTTGCTTTCTTTCTGTATTATTATTATAGTAGTAAAGCAAGCAAAGCAGGATCTCTACTCTTAGGTAGTGAGTCCTACTCATTCAAATGAAAATTTGACTTATTTGTGTGGTCTGTCTTATTCCCTCAGGCAATATTTTATTTCTGTTCCTGCTATTATTTATCAAATTGTATTATTTTCTCCTCTGGAATTATCTTGGCCCTAAGTGAAAATGAAATATGAGTCCTTATGCTTCATTTCAAGGTTATATACAGTGTTTATGTGCCTCTGTATTTGAATATCCTGTCCTTGACACAAGCTCTGTTTATAGGCATGTTTTGTACAGTTTTACACCTTTAGACAGACATATTTTACTGTTTGCTCTGTCACATCGACACCTATTATTACAAATTAGGTCTGAAATGTGTGGTAAGCAGATAAATTTATGTGTATAGCATAGATAATAAATGTAGCACTAAGTTTTGACAGTTTAATTTATATGAGGTTCAAATACTTTGAATGTCAGTTAAGAATGGACAAACATAAGTGCTCAATGGTAGCCACTCACTGTAAAGCAATGATTATGTTATGTTTTAAATACTACAGCCTAATTTTTACTTTGTTCTAATTAACATTGTGTAGTTAAAGATCCATAAATCATATTTTCTGGATGGTAAACTATGACTAAAGATAGGTAATATATATGTTGAATATAATCCATTGTGTATGTAATATATATTATATTACCTATATTAAAGAGAGAGAAATGTATTGTCCATTTATCTATCTCGTATATCACACTGTGGAATGAAATGAGAGGTTGATCATTGGCAATGTTTTTTTTTTTTCCATTTTCAGTTTGTGGTATGGTAATCTTGAGGACATACAGGGCTTAAGCATCAGAAAGAGATTTCAATATAGGTTTGTCAAACTCCAAAATTGCATTATGCAACAGAGTGCCATTAATTTATATTTATTATATTAAAAATAAATATTCAATTAATATTAGATAAGCATATTTGAGGCTTATTTTTGGCACTGAAGATATAACAATTAAAAATAAACAGACCATTTCCTCAAGACATTGAAATTCACTGGTAAAAACTCCATGCAATCAAATAAATATAATACAAAATAATGTAATAAAAAGAAATATGCAAGATAATAGGATAAAAATTGGGAAAGAATGATTAATTTTCTTAAAATAAGTCTTACCAATAAAGTAATGCTTTAGCTTGATTTTAAAGAATAATTTGGTATTGAACAGGTAGTAATATTTTAAAATGCATCCTAGAAAGAAGAAGCAACATATACATAGGTAATGGAGACATGATTCAGTCTACTATGCTAGGAAAGAGGGGTGAAGGAAGTGTTAGGAGAGGAAACTCCCAATTATTTGAAGGGAATAACTGCAAGATTATTGACTGACTTCTAATGAATTTCTATATTTTCATGAAAAGTGGAGGAATTTTATAGTTTCTTGGTCAGTGTGCATTTTAGAAAAAGAAAGCTCTCAGGACACTGGAAATGAAAAAATATGGAAGCAAGGAGTCAAACAGAATATCAGAATCATTGAGGAAAGAGACTGAACAAAGGTCTGATATAATATGGGGTTATAAAGGAAATAAATAATCAAGAAGTTGAGAGTCTAGTATCATGGCACAGTGGTTATGCTACCACATCTCATTTTGGAGTTCCTGGCTCAAGCATGTCCTGTCAACTCTGTGCTTCCAATCCAGCTTCCTACTAATGGAGAGGCAGTGATGAGAGTGCAAGTATGTAGGTCTCTACTACACATGTGAGAGAACGGATGGAGTTCCTGGCTACTGGTTTTGGCCTGGCCTAACCCTGACTGTTGCAGGCATTTGGGTAGTGAACCAAGAGATGAAAGATATCTCTGTCTCTTCCTCTCTCTCTGTTTCTCTGCCTTTCAAAGAAGTAAACAGATCATTTTAAAAGAGAAGTTGAATTATGTAAATTTAGAAATACATTGTATGCTACAGTATGGAAAGGAGAGGAGAGTCATCTTTATGACCCATATTTCTATCTGGAGAAGACTGTTGAAGTGGTGATGCCACTACAGATGTTAATGAACTATAAAGAAGGTAAACATTTTCAGTGTGGAAATAATTTGCACAATTTTGAAATGATGACTCCAATAGTAAAAGGAAGGATTTCTAGAGATGTAGATTCTGGGATTAAAGAGTTAAAATGAGTTTACAAGTAGGAATGGGTGTTATAAAGAAAGACATCTGGAACACAAGATGGGAAGAGCAAAGGAGATCACAAAGGATCCAGAAGGAGCAAAACAACAATCAAAGCCAAAGCCAAGGGAAGAGAAAGTTAGAGAATGGAATGGGAACTAAAAACAAAAATAGAGTTTGAACCATAGAGCCTTTGTTTTACTGGCTTAGGAACAATTTCACTGGAATTTTGGAGGCAGCGATCGATTGATGATTTTGTTAAATAGTTAAAACTAGTTTGGGGATGGACATTTGGCACAGTGGTTAAGTTGCTGAAAAAGGTGCCTGAATCCAATATCAAAGTGCCTGGATTTGAGCTCCAGCTCCAATCTTGATTCCAGCTTCCTGTTAATGAGCTCCATGGAAGGCAGTAGGTAATGGTTTCAATGGTTGAATCCCTGTCAACATGTGAGGGAATTGTGTTGAGTTCCCTGCTCTCAACTTTGGTCTTGCCTTGCTTGGAAAGTGAGCTAGCACATGAGATCTCTTTGTCTGTTTTTCTGTTTTTGTCTGTCTCTGTCAGTCTTCCAAAATAAACAACATTTTTTAAAAGTAGAGGCCAACATTGTGGCACAGTGGGTAAAGCTGCTGCCTAAGGCACCAGCATCCCATAGGGGTGCCAGTTTGTGTCCCAGCTGCTCCACTTCCAATCCAGCTCCCTGCTAATGGCCTGGGAAAAGCAGTGGATGGCCCAAGTACTCAGACCCCTGCTACTCACATGGGAGACCCAGATGTAGCTCCTGCCTTCAGCCTGGCCCAGCATTGGCTGTTGCAGCCATTTGGGGAATGAACCAGAGGATGAAAGATTTCTCTCTCTCTCTCTCTCTCTCTGTTTCTCCCTCTAATTCTTTCAAATAAATGAATACATTTTTAAAACAAGTTTTAAATAGAATAAAAGAAAACTAATTTTATGTATTCAACATGATGAAAGATTTTAATATGTTCACAAATTGACTTCTATTAAATATTCATGCTATATCAACAAACTAATTTTCTTTGTTACTGGAATTATTTTGGGGGAGTTGTATTATTTTTAGATTTTGAAGATACTAAAGAACAGATGGGCACATTTTCAATATGCCTTATATTAATATTTAGTATTAAAATATAGTCATCAGTAGCTTTATTTTCTCATTGCGAAACCTATCCTCAGATTCATGAGAAAAAGATAAAACATGTTTCCTTTATTTTTTGCAATTTGCTCTCATATTTCCTAGTCCTGCTAAGATCCCACATGATTATAATTAGTCATTTTCTTAATAGTGATTAAATATTGATCTGCTTTTACTTTACTATTAAATATATACTAAATTTAACAAAAATTAATACATTTTCACATTCCTGTTAAAATTCAAAAAAGTCAATTTAGACATTTGGGGCTTAATTTTTCTGATTCCAATGAGTTTCTGTTCATACCAAAGAATAAGAAATGTCAAATATATAGCAAATAGTATTTAAGCATTAATAATTGAGAGAATTAATCATTGAAGTTGAGATAGTTATTTTTCTAAAATTCAGTTTCAAAAAACATTGTGAAAGAACACAAGCATATAGAAATACATTCCAGAAACCATGCACTTTAGAGTGAAAGGATTTCTTATTTTGAAATGAAAGAAATATTGATGATTGTGCACATTTCAAGTCTCTGCAGTCATAAGATTCCTTTGTAAGCATGCAGTAATGAATCACTAATTAATAATGAGGACTTGCCTCCTCAGCAGATGCTAGTCTGTCCCCCAGATGGGTCACCTGGGTGTAGGTTGCAGGCTCCAGCATAAGCATAACTGTAAATTAACTGATAATTTTTGAGATTACAAGATAAGGATTTTTGTGAAAGAAGGTGATCTTTGTTGTCTGATTTGATTGTCTCCTTCTGCTTAGGAGGTTTTCTGGGGAGTTGGAGAATATTTCTTGATCAGCATTTATTTTTACAACAGTCTGAATAAGTTGAATCCACATGCAAATGAACACTTATTGAGCATGAGGAATAAACACAGGGCTATGAAACAGGAGCAGGACTCTCATGTAGATTATAGATTATGTTGTCAGTGCCAGAATATTAACACAGGAAATTATCTAAAAGACATTTCATTCCAGGGGAGAAGTATATTAGTAATATTAGGAATATCTTCATTTCTCAGTTATTCTCATTCTCACTGACCCAGCGATGTCTACTCAACTAATACACAGTTAAGAAATAAATGTAATTAATAGACAGTATGCTAAGCTCACTTTGTACCAGAAGTCTGAGGGCAAAAAGTATAAAAAATGTGTGAAAATATTCCTCAACCATGCTCTTAGTAACTAGGAAAATTTCCTATACCAATCTTTATCTGGTCTCAGTCTCGGGATACAAGTACACATTTTCAGAATTCTAAGGATTCAGTGGAGAGCTTTTGATCCTCATCTCTCCACTCACCCGGTCCCCCACCTTCACTTTTATCACAGGCATATTAATTGGATACTGACTAAAAATGCCCAAATTCAGGTGCCAGCTCATGCACCCACAGCTCCTCTTCCAGTCCAGCTCTCTGCTATGGTCTGGGAAAGCAGCAGCAGATGGCCCAAGCACTTGGGTCCCTGCACCCACATGGAAGACCTGGAAGAATCTCTTACCTCCTAGCTTTAGATTGGTGCAGCTCCAGCCATTGTGGCCATTTGGGGAGTGAATCAACAGATGGAAGAACTTTCTCTCTGTCTCTTCCTCTCTCTTTCTGTAACTCAACCTCTCAAATAAATAAATAAAATCTTTTTAAAAATGCCCCAAATCTCCCTCCTCTCTGCTTCCTTAATAGGCTGAGTTTCTTCCTCTATCCAGTTAGCCTGGACTGACCTGAAGAGTTGTTTTCACCAACAGAATATGGCATTGGTAACCTTATGTAAACATTAAGGCTGAGTTTCCAGAGATGTGCAACTTATAATTTTAAGCAATTGGATGTACTCTCTTGGAATCAAGCTGCCATACTGTGAGAAGCCCAAACCACATGGGAAGGCCATATGAAAGACAACCAAAGCAGCCCTGTATGAGAACACGGACAAAACAGACAGAACCAACTTTAGCCATTTGTGTGAACTGCCTTGGATATCACAGCCCAGTAGAACCTCCAGAGGCCTTCAGAATCAGCTGACATCTGATCTAAGATGACAGAAGAACTACCATCTGAGTCCTGTTGAAGGAGAATCATGAAAGATAATTAGAAGTTTCTGTTTAAATCACGAAGTGTGGTGTGGTGTGTTGCACAGAAATATATGACTAAATAATTACTCTCAATATTTTGCTTGTTAAAATTCTTTTTTAAAGATTAATTTATTTATTTGAAAGGCAGAGTTACAGAGATGCATAGATGGGGGTGGAGAGGGGAAGAGAGAGAGAGAGAGAGAGGTTTTCCATCCACTGGTTCACTCCCCAGATGAGTGCAACATCCGGAGCTGCGCCGATCCAAAGCCAGGAGCCAGGAGCTTCTTCTGGACCTCTCACATGGGTGCAGAGGTCCCAGGACTTGGGCCATCTTCTACTGCTTTTGCAGGCCACAGCAGAGAGTTGGATCAGAAGTGGAGCAGCCAGGCCTCAAACAAGCGTATACATGGGATACTGGTACAGCAGGTGGTGGCTTTACCTGCTATGCCACAGTGCCAGCACCTAAAATATTTAATAATACTTTCTCACAAATAAATTATTAAGTTTTTATTTGTTTTGTAAGAATCATTTGATAAGAAACCATGGTTTTAGCATTCAAGGAGATCTTGTTTAAATACAGAGTTTATTCTCCAGTAATTATATATGTTTGGACCAGGTATTAAGCCTCCATAATTCTCAGCTTCCCTTTCTGTAAACAACACTTATTTCTTATAGTTAAGAGGTTTAAGTGAAATAATGGAGGAAAAAAAAGTTTAAAATAATTTAGCATTGACTCACATTAGTTACTTAAAAATGTCAGTTTCCTTCTCATTTATCACATCAACATTGTAAAGATTCTGATTTTATTTTTCATTTTTCTTGCTTTAAGCTACATATATGAGTATTTCCATTTTGTTACCTTTCAAAATCAGGAAAAAGGTAAATTTAAACCAGCAAACCAACTGACAAACTAATAGACAAGCAATTCTCCTAGATGTTTATATGTTGTTAGATCATTTTCCCAAATTCTCCATATTTCAAAGTATAACTTTTAGAAAACTCGGTACAGGTAAAAATGGATTCCACTAGAATAAAACTAAATTGTCAATCTTTTCACCACACAAAGTGGCTCACAGAGGGAAAGGGTAGGATGACTATCAAAGGTAGTTCTTGAGCTGGCTACTAGAGTACACATAGGATGTTGGAATGAGCCAGAATTCAAACTCAGACCCTCCAATATAAAACATGGGTATCACAAGCAGTGACTTAATCACTTTGCCAAAGGCCCATCCCAGTTAATTTCTTTTTGATATACTTCTTTTTTCTCTTTTTAAGATTACTTATTTATTTATTTGAGAGGTAGAATTACAGATAGTGAGAGGGAGAGACAGAGAAAAAGGTCTTTCTTCCTTTGGTTCACTCCCCAAATGGCCGCCACAGCTGGAGCTGTGCTGATCCGAAGCCAGGTGCTTCTTCCTGGTCTCCCAAGTGGGTGCAGGGGCCCAAGCACTTGGGCCGTTTTCCACTGCTTTCCCAGGCTACAGCAGAGAGCTGGATTGGAAGAGGAGCATCTGGGACTAGAAGATGCTGGCGCCACAGGTGTAGGATTAACCTACTGCGCCACAGCGCTGGCCCCTTGATATACATCCTAAATGTAGTGTCCAGCAAATGCCTGTTGGACAATGGATTAAAGGATGTGATTTTTCACTAAGCTCCTGATGTGCTACTATTTCCCAAGTTTGAATGGATGTATGTGAAAAGTAGACAGTTGTTTATAGATGACACATGCAATACCAATATTCAATCCTTGGTTTAGTGATTGCTTCTTAAAAGAAGAACGTGATAAAATAAAATATCCTTTCAAGCTGTAACCTTTAAGCTATCAAAAACTACATTTTGATTATTTTAGCTCCAACACAGGAAATAACATTACATGTGAGAAAATGATCTTTAGTTCTTGGATACAAGCCCAAAATAAGTACCCTGTTCAAAGGAGGGCAACATGAATATACTAAAAAAGTCAATGAGCAGAGAGGAAGAGCAGCAAAACAGAACTAGTGTAAAAAGATTAAAGATGGGCTGAGTAATTTTTTAGGCTGAAGTTAATCTACTTTATAACCTTTGTGACATCAAGTAACAAGTTTGAATGAATCTAACATTCATGTTGTCCAACACCCAGGTCTTGATGGAGGACATATATTCCTTATATTGAAAAGGAAGTTATCCATAGGAAGAACACTTTGTGTGTTTGTTAAAGCATGCTGTCAGCTGCTTGGTTATCTGGGGACCTCTGCACATTTGTTGTTGGTACAACTTCTACCTTGGTAGCATGACATAAGGAAAAAAAAAACAACAGAGACTGATGCTTTCTTGGTGAAAGCACACAAGTCTTTTGTGGCCTAGTTTTATAAATTCTGCAAGAACAAGAGCAGTCACTCAATAGTGAAAGTGTTAGCTATTGTCTGGTTTTGATCAGCTTTAGATAGATACAAATGGATGTTGAGTTTGGGCACAAATAAATAATTGATCTTTATCTTTTCTCAGATCTCTGTCGATCATCTAATAGGAGGATACTAATAGTGTATCACGGTTACAAGTATTTAATTTTAAGGAGCACAGAGCACAGTGTGGGTATCAAGATGCTTAAAATCAGTTTTGTGTGAAAAACCAGTGTTATTTCACTCATTCCATCAAGGCAGCTTGCTGTGGAAATACCTGGGAAAAATACATCCACTATATACAGAGATTTTTTTTTTATTTCTAAAATATACCAGATATATTTTCATGTAAGAATTATTGTCATAAACATCTGGCATTGTGAATGGTTTAGCCATGTTTGATCAACATTTTTCCTAATCATGCCATCAAAGTGACTGGAAATGCTGGCACATTTGCCTTTGGAGCTAGGGAAAGCACAGTGAGCACCTGAAATATGACAGAACTAATGATATAAACCTCGAGAAACTAAGTAATTAGTTATTTTTATTCATGATGCACCGGCAGGGAAAACTTGGAATATTTCAAAAAAAGAGGTAGCAAATGAAGGTAACAAATGCATCGATACCAGGGAATGGAAGCAGAGGTTTCAGTTGACATCGAGCCGTTAGAAATGTCTTGGAGAAAGCTGAGACGTGAAAATCTGTCTCAAGCTTTACTATCACAATTATATTGGAGAAAAATAATTCCCCCATCTCCCTATTAAGAAACCATTGTTTGGTAAGAAACATTTTTTGTAAGTAATTAAGTAGAAAAAACTTGAATAAACATGTTACTTGTGGTTTCAAACACTAGTAAAAACAAAGCAGTGTTTAGAATTAAGTCCAACACAGAGGCAATTAGAATTTGTTATGATTCCAAATCAGAGCACACAAAAAAGACTGTTACTATAGTTCATTTCATCAACAGTCTTACTTAGAACTCATATTTGATGAGAATAATTGCTATTTACTTTTTCTCTGTATACAAATGAACTTGATAGAAGGTTGGTTTTTTTTTTTTTTTGATAAAAGTACTCTTTAAAGCTTACAGTGCATTATTTTATATGTTCCTAAAATTTTGATCTTAAAATAACACCTGAACAGAAAAATCACTTGTGTGTTAATGTTGAATGTTTCAGTTTCAATGAGCTCAACTCAAATCACTTTAAGAGAAAGGGAAAATAATTGATTTGAATGACTAGAAAGTCCAAGAGTGATGGTTACTTCCGGTATAGCTACATCCAGGCACTTACAAGGATATGACTCTCTTTGCTCCCATTTAAAGTGTTTTGCTTTGTTTGACAGCTTTACGTTTATTGTCCATTAGGTAGGAAACATGCTTACTGCAGCAGTCCCTAAGATCTCCCCTCCAAAAGCTAAAGAACCGCTTCTCTCTAACAGGCAAGTTTCATAATAAATGTCTGAGTAGCCTTGGTTGAGTCACATTCTCATTTCTGATACAGTTCCTTTGGCCAATGAGATAAGACACTTTGATTTTCCACTTTGGGCCATGTAGGGGAGGGTGTTTTGATCATTATTAATAGCTGCATCATCACCACATGGTGTAAGGAAGGATTGAGTTTTTACATAAGGAACAACTGAACAAAGTATGCCCAACAGAACCTCTACTGCACAAATAAGAAAATTTAGGACCAGAGAAATCAAGGAAACCAATGACAAACAACAAGACACCCTTAGCATCAATTTCAGCCTCCCTTAGCTGAGTTATAAAGTTTGCGAAGATCTAACTCAGGTGATCTCTTTACAGGTTTATCCACTTAACTTGTTTAGACACAACCCTGAAACAATTGTGTTTCAGTTAAGGCCCTATGGTTTCACTCTTCTTCGATTATCCTTTTTCTCACCTGAAGTATTCTTCCTCCTTCCTCAAGTTTAACATTTGTGTCAAGCATTTATCCTTTTCTTTAACATAATTTTTGGCTCTGAGTACTACTGTCATCACCTCTTGAGTTCCTTTAATTTGCACAACTGTAGTTCTTACACTGTATGTATACTATTACTTATTTACTCTTTTTTTTAGCTTGTTAGATCATACACTCCAAAGGAGTAGGTGTTTATACCAATACAACCTAGACCTAGCAATCCTTGTCACACAGTAAATGCTCTAAAAAGATCTGCTGAATAAAAATATGAGCACTAAGGCAAGATAACTCAGGTTTTTGATTCCCAGGTCAGAGTTCATTAAACGACACCATGCAATTTTACAAACATAGAGCAAAGGCAGAAAGAATGAAAAGACATAGTTGTCAAGATAAATCTACTACCATATAAAGTGTCAGAATAGCACAATTCAGCAATTTCAACCTGATGCAAAATTCATTTCTCTCCTGAACAATGCCCCTAGAAGACTTTTGATGACCTTAAGTGTCTCCTGCATATTCTCTAGTGAGAAGGAGCATCCTCTAGCATAGAGAGAAAAGATGTACTAGCCATAAATAAGAACACTGAGTGGATAGGATATTTGTAATACTAAGAAGATTATGAAAAGTAATTATAAGAAGCAATTTGTAATTACTCTCTGGCTTACTTTTAAATAAGTTTAAACTTTACCAAATGAAGTAGGACCCAAGAGTCATCTTACAGTGATAGCTAGTTATGAAGTATGAGGGTATGGTTAGAAGGAAATCACTGTTTTTTCTTTTTTATTTGATGGTTATTTGTTTTTTTTCTGTAAACAACTTCTGAATAGTTTTGAATTCTTCTTCATGGTGTCTCTGCTTGCCTATTTTTCTTATCTTCTTTTATTTATTTATTTGACAGGTAGAATTATAGACAGTGTGAGAGAGAGAGACAGAGAGAAAGGTCTTCCTTCCTTTGGTTCATTCTCCAAATGGCCACCATGGCTGGCGCTATGCCAATCCAAGGCCAGGAGCCAGGTGCTTCTTCCTGGTCTCCCATGCAGGTGCAGGAGCCCAAGCACTTGGGCCATCCTCCACTGCCCTTCCGGGCCACAGCAGAGAGCTGGACTGGAAGAGGAGCAACTGGTTCTAGAACCCGGCACCCATATGGGATTGCAGCACCGCAGGCTGAGGGTAAACCAAGTGAGCCATGGCGCTGGCCCCCTCATCTTTTTTTTTTTTTTTTTTTTTTTTTTGACAGGCAGAGTGGACAGTGAGAGAGAGAGAGACAGAGAGAAAGGTCTTCCTTTGCTGTTGGTTCACCCTCCAATGGCCGCTGCACACCATGCTGATTCGAAGCCAGGAGCCAGGTGTTTATCCTGGTCTCCCATGGGGTGCAGGGCCCAAGAACCTGGGCCATCCTCCACTGCACTCCTGGGCCACAGCAGAGAGCTGGACAGGAAGAGGGGCAACTGGGACAGAATCTGGTGCCCCGACCGGGACTAGAACCCTGTGTGCCGGCGCCACAGGCAGAGGATTAGCCTATTGAGCCATGGCGCTGGCCTCATCTTCTTTTATACAGAGAAACAGGATTCTTTTCATTCTCTTTTGCCCAAGAATGATTTAATTTTTTCTTCCTCTTCATTGGACAGAAATTCTTTTTCATTCAGAGGCTATCTTCTCCTACTTTGGCTTTTCAAATCTATTTCCATTCCTCTAGCATGTATCTCCCCAGTACACATCTTTAATAAAATATATTAGGGTGAAGCTTGTGATTATAAAATAAATTGAAAGCATGTTATTGAAAAATTGAAAGAAAAAATAATAAAGGAAGGAGGAAGGATGGTGGAAATGTGGTGGGGGTGGGAGGATAGGGTGAAAAGTATTGAATAAATCTATATATATGAAATTTGTTCACCTTACACAAATACAAATTATTAAAAAATAAAATGCGTTGCCATTTTATTAAAATTATTGCATTCTCAAAAAATACTTGTTTGCTGAACTTCAAACATGTCTAGGAATCTTCATAGGAATAGCTTTCTTCTACAGCTCTCAATCACAGATGAAGCAAACTTTTGACCCCTCCCCACTTACATGTAAATTGATGCCATCCTAGTGTCTTCTTTCATGGCTCTTTGTTAGTTTTGCTGGAGACACTGCTTACCAAGCTATATCTGTGCTACATAGTTTTGGTGTTCTCTACCCATTATCTTTTTGTTTGTTTGTTTTTTGGAACTACTCATCACTCCATCTACATTTTAAAATTTGTTATTGTTTTTTCCAAAACACTAACTCCCATTGGGATATAATTTATATACATTTTTACCAATTTCAAAAATAAAACCCAAGGAGCTTTGACAAATATATAAAATTATGGGCAAATATATATTATTACAGATCCATCACCAAAATCCTATCATTGGACACCTCCAATCCCTCAAAAATGCTCTTTCACAGCCAACCTCCAACTCCCACCTCTGGTAATCATTTATCTTCTTTTTGTAGTGGCAGTTTTGTCTTTTTCAGTATTTCATATAAAGGAAATCATATGCTATGTAGTTTTGTATGTGTCTAGCTTCTTTCATTTACTATAATTTTGGGAATTATTCTCTTATGTTACTGTGTATATTTATTTCCTTTCATATGGACAGAATGAACTTAATATTACCTGACTTGATGACCCATTCTGATTCATTGATCCAAGAATGAAAAACTGTACCTATCGAAGTTCTACCAAAAAGAATTTCTATATAGTCTCTGTGGTGTCTAATGTCATGAAACAGAGACCACACAAACTGAAGATAGCACTGTACCCTTATGGCCAAAAAGTTAGTCTAAAATGAAAAATCTATCCAAGGGACAGAAAGAATTCTGGTAGCAGGGAACAATGCTGTGGCATAGCAGGTAAAGTCACCACCTGTGATGCCAACTTCCCATTTAGGCAGTAGTTCCAGTCTTGCCTGCTCCAGTTCTGATTTAACTCCTTGTTAATGTGCCTGGGAAAGCAGCAGAAGATGGCCCAAGCTTTGGGCCCCTGTCACCCACATGGGAAACCCAGATGAAGCTCCTGGCTCCTGGCTTGGAGTAAACCAGTGGATGGAAGATCTCTCTCTCTCTGCCCCTGCTTCTTTATAACTGTGACTTTCAAATAAACAAATGAATCTTTTTAAAAAATTATGGCAGCATTTAAATCCCTAACATGAGGTTTTTTTGTTTTGTTTTGTTTTGTTTTGTTTGACAGGCAGAGTGGACAGTGAGAGAGAGAGACAGAGAGAAAGGTCTTCCCCTTGCCGTTGCTTCACCCTCCAATGGCCGCCGTGGCTGGCGCGCTGCGGCCGGCGCACCGCGCTGATCCAATGGCAGGAGCCAGGTGCTTCTCCTGGTCTCCCATGGCCATCCTCCACTGCACTCCCTGGCCACAGCAGAGAGCTGGCCTGGAAGAGGGGCAACCAGGACAGAATCCGGTGCCCCGACCGGGACTAGAACCCAGTGTGCCGGCACCGCAAGGTGGAGGATTAGCCTATTGAGCCGCGGCGCCGGCTAACATGAGGTTTTTCTAAAGATGAGCTGCATTCCTCTCCTTGTAGTTTGGTTGTTTAGCATTTATAATTTCCACTGTTAATAAAGCAATTTCATTTTTGCTTAAGACAATTGAAAGTTGGAGATGGTGAGTTTTTGTTTGTTTGTTTGTTTGTTTCATCTCTTAGAACCCAATTATGCCTGATGGTTACTGGTTCATGAGAGATTCCATGTCTTTCCCCGTCTACTTCTCTCATCTCCTGTCATAGCAGTCTCACTCCTTCTTCTCAATCAGCATTGACTACTTCCATCCATGATTTGGCAAGGGCTAGGCTATTCTTCTGACCATTCTGCATCTTCATTTCTGAAATCAGTTCCCTCCATTATGAAACCCTTCCCATACTTTCCTGAGTCGGTCAGACCTCCCATTTGTATATTTGTAATGGATCATGCACTTGGTATCTTTAAATATCATTTGTTAGAATTATATATAATTACTATTTTGGTTATTTGTTTAATTTTGTCTTTCTTAGTAGTTTAGAAATTTGAGAGTGTATGGTTCCTGTAATAGTGCTTAAGACCACAGGAGCTCAACATAGATTGCTGAACATATGAATAAGTTTGGATTCTGCTTTACAGAGCTTAAAATCAATTTAGGAAGTTCAGTTACACACATTTTTGAAGTGCCAGCATTGAGTCCTCTAGTTTTATATCTTAAATATGGAAAATATAAAAGAGTCATTGGGATACTTCATGAAAGAGAGCATATAAGAACCAAATATTATTGAAAGGGTATCAGTAAGTATATTAACCTTTTTTGATGTAATAACAAGTGTTCCTATTATCGCAGTGGTTTGTAAGAGCAGGCATTTATGTCTGGCATTCCATGAAGTCTCTGATGTGGTTGTAGCTCTAATGAACTCAACGCAGCTTGACTTGGCTCAGCTCAGTCCTATTCTACCTGTTTTTTCATTCCAGAATGCAAGCAAAAGAAGTAACCGTTAAAGTTATCTTTTTGTGTTTGTTTGTTTTGTTTTGTTTGTGGTAGCAGCACTTAATATCTACTCTATTCCAATGGTAGAATTTGAGAAGCTGAACTAAATCATGCAAAGGAGAATTGTAAAGACTGCTGAGAACAAAAGGACAGAAATGAGAATGCTCTTGTTAACAAACATTTTGAGGGACTTCAACTCATTTTTCATTAAACTTCTTATTTTAGAATACCTTTAGATTTATAGAAAAGTTATGAAATTATGCAGAGAGCTGCCATATACACAAATCCCATTTCCCTTATTGCTAACATCTTACAACACTTCTATGACTATTGTGAATAATGCTGCAATGAAAGTGGGAGTGTTAATATCTCTCCAACTCACTGACTTCACATCCTTTGTATATATACCTAGAAGAAGATCATGGAGTGATTTTAGTCATAATGTTTTGACAAACATTCACATTATTTTTCATAAGGGTTATACAAATTTTCACTCCTACCAGTGGTGTACAGGGTTTTATTTTCTCCATATTCTCACAAATACTTTTATCTTTTTCATAATTGCCCTTCCAACAAGGGTTAGTTCATATCTCTTCATGATCTTGATAATTTCCTTGATGCTCACTGATCCCACATGGATAGTAGGGGCCCAGGTACTTGGACCTCCTCTACTGCTTTCCCATGGGCATTAGCAAGGAGCTGGATCAGAAGCAGGGCAGCTGGGACTTGAACCAGTACTCATATGAGATTCTGGCTTTGCAAGCTGTAGCTTAGCCCTATGCGCCACAATACCAGTCCCTGTATGGTGATATTGACAGGAGCAGTAAGAAAGAGGAAAACCCTCTTTCTTTCTCCTCTTGTATTCTAGTATTTCTCTAGTGCTAGAAAATTAGTCTCTGAGTAGTGGTTTGCAAAATACCATATCAAGCATCACTGAGCTACTTCCAGAATTATGGACTTGGGGATGAGAACCCAAATGGCTGATACATCTCCCTCCTGAAGCTCTTTAGTTTTGCTCTCCAGACCTGCCATACAGAGATCATCATGGACTTTACCTTTGTACTTCCAAGCCTTGATTCTGTTTTCTGGATCATATATCTTCTGCTTCTTGACCTTATCCTTTCTTCTGATAGACAGCATCTCTTTTAAGTAAATACTCTGAAGACTACCTATTACTAGAACACCATTCTCCAATATCTCCTTTCTTCTACAAATTCATGTAACAGTTTACAGTCCTTGGAGTGTCGCCCTTAAGGATTCTATCCAAACACCTTTATAGTCATATTATCTTTCATATCCTATCACAGAAAAAGAAGATTCTTGGTACACCAAACAGCAAGTAACAAAAAAGACAGACAGTTGTTCTCAAATGCCCAAAGAATTATCATATAGAAAAGGCATTCAGCCAATATATATTTCCAAACAAATAAATGAAATTATGACATAAAATTTGCTTAACACAAAGAAAAACATTTAAGAATATGCTCAGTACATTTACCCAATAAATGAATACTTACCAACATAACTATTACTTGCTAATCATTTTTCTGAAACTAAAAAGTGGTATAATATTGAACAAGATAGAAAGGTCCCTTTCTTGACAGATTTTACATTGCAGAAGGAAAAATAAAACAAATTAAGATAGTGATTGTTAAGTGCTCTGAAGAGAATAAACAACCTATGTAGTGTATATTGGTGGAGAGGGTTGAAAGACATTTAGATAAATAAAAATCTCTGAAACTAATAAGAATCATCTAATCACACAGTGAGCACTCTGCTACCATATACATTCATATTGTAAAGTACCAGTAACATCAATTGAGGACTTTTTACTTGCCCAGGATTCTCCTAAGTGGCTTGCAACTCATTTTATCCCTCAATAACAAGACAAAGCCAAACAATAAAAGCTATCTTGTGGATCAATTATCCCAATTTTGCAAAAGGATAAAATAGCAGTGGATAACGAACATATCAAGATTACAAGCCAAGAAGCAACAGAGCCAAACTTTGAACTCAGATTCCAGAGCATGTGCTTTTAACCATGACACTCAGTGGCCACTATATTTGTTGACCACAGCCTGGATGCTGTACATTTATTCACCAATCAACATCCCTATCCAGTACCCATTTCATATCAGCCATGGTGCAAGGCAATGGAAATAGAAATCTGAACAAGTCAGTCAAACATCCCAATTCCCACAGAACTCACAGAATATGGTTTAAGGGTATCACTGGGTATATTCTGTAGGAAGGAGGTACTGTATAGGGTCAGAAGATGTATCAGACAGCTTGTGATTACTTTAAGAAAATATCTGGAGTCACTATGACCTGTAAATCTAGTTTTAGGAGCAACCTCCATTCTAAGCAGTTTGTTTTCTATCAGTTTGTTTAACTGACTACCATTTTCTTCCCTAGATACGGTAAAATCTCATAGTTAAAAGTGAAACTTGTAAAAAAAAATTGCCATTTAAGTATGGCATTGAGTAGAGAGCAACAGTTTCAAGAACTGATTGGTTTTAAGTTGGATGTCTGAAAGTTACATCTTTATAATTTCTTAGAATTCTTTTCATCTAGTTTGCTGAAACAAAATTAATACTACTGTAGATTGTGAAAAATCTCAATTGTGTGGAATTGGCTTATGGATGCTAAGAAAAATGGGATTCTACCTATTTCCTTTTTAAAATTTATGTTAACAACCACAAACACAAAAAGGAAACTAGCTTTGGTAGAAATGTTTTTGTTTATTCTGTGAGCCGGTTAATGATAGTGGTTGGTGTATAAGACCCAATATAACTGGATTAACAGTGTTTATATTACTGCTGCTTGTAAGAAAGTATCAATTTACAGGTTTATCTGAGTTGTAGGCTGTTCCCTTTATTACGAATAAAGACAAAACTTTGAGGTGTATGTGAAAAAAAAAAAAAGAAAATATCTGAGAAAACCCTCTTAGGAGAGAAGAAGGTATATTTTGGGCTCATAGGTTGGAGGTGTAAAGTCTAAGATTGGATGGTCCAAGTAGTTTGGTACCTTGTAGTGCCTGGCAATGGCAGAACATAGGCAGAACAATGAACACATGGTGATCCAGGAAGCAGAAGACAAGAAGCACGCTCAGATTATATAACCAACCCTCTTGAGCAAACTATCTTCCAAGGGCATGCCCCAGTATCTAAGGATGATCTACCTCTAAGATGCTATAATTAGGTCAGGTTTCCACATTTGACTTACTAGCATTAATCTGTTAGGATTTGTGGTGTATGTATTAGGGAGCCAAATCCAATTGGAACTATAGCTCATGTCTCCAAAATTAATGTCCCTCTTGCATATAACATACAATCATTCCATCCTCAAAGTCTCAACATCTTAATCTAACATTAATTCAAAAGTCCAAAGTCCATAGTATAATCTGAGCAACAAGGCTCCATTAACTATGAATCTATATAATCAAAACCAAGTTAAATATTTCCAACATACAATGGGAAAACAAATCCAGGACATACATTTTCATTCCAAAAATGGAAGATGGTGAAATATAAAGAGTTAATTAGTCCAAAGTAAGATCAAAATCCAGCAGGGAAAATGTTAAATCCTGACACTCCATGTCTGGTATGCTGGAAACACTGTACTAGGGGCTAGGATCCCAATGGCTTGGGTCCTCCCCCAACCACACACACGCAGCTTTGCTGGTCACATCAATTCCCACAGGTTCAAGTCCTTTCTCTGCAACTCCTCTGTAGCAACTCTGATCCCACATTTATGGTTGGCATTGCCCTGGTGGGGACTATCTGCAGTGACTCCACTCTGTTTCTGATTTCTCTCTTGTTCCCAGTTAATCTAAAATATCCCCTTGAAATCAGGCTGGAGGCTTCCATATGCCTCCTTAACTCTGTTGGACTTTGCTCACAGACCTACTCTCTGTGACTACACTCTGATGTCGGTGGCTTTCCTAGAACTCTGCTTGTGGCTGTCCTTGGTGGATATGTCATGTTACTAGGACCTCTAGTTTTCTGAGGCCTCCTCTGCAGGTTTACTTTCACAGCATCGCTATACATTGCTCCATGCAGGGGCATCAACCCTGCAGTACAACTCTACCCAGCCTCCCAGGCTTACCTTTGAAATCTCAGTGAAAACTGGAATGATCTCATAACTTCTGCACCTCTCATGTCCACAAAACATGGAAATGCCAAGGTTGCCACTAGCAGGAAACACACCTGGACCTACTTGAGTCAGTGGTGCAATAGCCTTCAACAACTTTGCTGGCAAATTAGAATCAAGAGTTGGCCCCAGAGTTTCAGAAAACAATTTTTCCCCTTCTAGGTTTCTGGGTTGTTGATGGGAGAGGCAGCCTCCAAGACGTCTGAAATGCCTTCAGGATCTTTCTCTCATTGCCATGACCCTTAACACATGGCTGCCTCTCACTTGTGCTAATCTCTTTAGAAAGTGGTTTTTCCACCAGACTTTCCTGATGAGAACAAGCTTTTTTATTTTCCTCCTTTTCCTGGCCAGTCTGTGAATTTTCCAAATCTTCCTGCTCTACTGTTTTTTCGCCCTTTATTCTCACTGTAAAACTTACTAATAGCAACCAACACAACCATACTGCAGGCTGAACACTTTGCTGACTTGGAATCTCCCTTCCCAAACAAACTATCTCACCAACTTTAAGTTCAATTTCCCACAAAGTTTCAGGACATGAAGAAAATACAGCCTGATTCTTTGCCACCATGTTAAAATGACCTTTATCCTAATTCCCAATAGAATTCTCATTTCTTTCTTCTCATTCATTTATCCTCCTCATCAACATGACCTTTACTGTGGACATTTCTACCAGCATTCTAGTCTTCCAAGCACTCATCAGATTTGACCATAACACTCTGCTTACAGAATTCTAAAATTTCTTTAGCTTGCTCCTCCAATCTCTTTTGAACTTTTCCAGTGAACCAATTCCAAAGACTCCTCCACAGCTTCACAAAGTTAATAGTAATGACCCCATTTCTCTGGCAACAAGTTATTCAGCTTTTCGTTACTTTAACTGAAGTATGTAAGAGGAGCAACTTAAGAAAGAAGGAGGTTTATTTTGTCTTACTGTTGGAGGTTCACAGTCCAAGATCAGGTGGCTCCAGCCGTTCAGTCACCAGACAGGACCAGAGGACGGCAGAGGAATGATCACGTCATGAAACAGGAAGCAGAGAGATAGGAAGTTCACTCTTCTTACCTTCTAAACCCTCTTTAGGAGAACTACTTTCCGAAGGCAAGCCCCCAGTGACCTAAGGACTTCCACTAGGTCCACCTCTGAGATGCCATAACCAGATCAAGTCTCTACCCTTCATCCATCAACAAATTAGCAATAATAAGACTTTGAGGCTTAAACATTTGGGAAAACAAATCCTGTTCAAATCATAACTAAAGAGAAAGTTTTACAAAGGCATAACACCTGTGTAAGGAAAAAGGGTGAAAGCACCCAGAGAAATCAACTGGAAGCCATTTGATTATATCCTGAAAGGAAGACTGTAACTCTCCAGAGATAAATACCTATTGCCAAAAATGATACTTTAACACATTTTATTGTGCTTTAAATTGTATTTTATTTGCTATGCAATTTGATTTCTTTGAGTATTCATATTGACATTTTATTCAGTTAAGCACAAATATTCCATGTTTGCTTTTATAGCTATTTTTTTTCTCCTTTCAGTTGGGATAAGAATTCAAAGATAAAAGCAAGTGCTAAAACAGTCAGTTCAAATAGGACTTGATGCTTGTTGGTAAGAACAAATCTTAATTCCTTCCACATCAAATCAGAAATATCATGTTCCTACTTGCTCCAGGAAGAGTCAAAATTTGTAACCAATGTTTGTGTAATAAACTTCATTTTATTATGGTCTTGTTCTACCACAATACAGATTCTGAGAGTGGAATGGGTATTCCCTTACAAACCACTGCTGGGCAAGGAATCCATTCTCAGTTTTCAGCCCTGGGAATCTTACAGAAGTAGCCCACAGAGCAGGCAGCTCAGCTGCACTCAACAAATCTACTGGCACAAAATTTATGCTAGAAAGGTCCTCACACATGGAGCAGGAAGATGATAATGGACGGCCCTGTCCAACAGTGCTGAGAACTTCTATATGGAACCTCAACATAGCTGATGTAAGGTTCCCATGCAGATGGCCCAGTGGGGCACCAAACCTTATTCTAGCATTTACACAGCTTCCTATCATTGGTAGCTGATTTTCTCTTGGCAGTCTCTTAGTGATAATTTGGCTTCTCTTCTCATACCATTTCTACCCCAACCCCTATCCCTTAGGTCCTTATATGGCCCCCACATATTATTCCAATGTAACTTTCTATCTAAAACCCTTCCCTACTTTACTCAATCTTTCAGCTTAGGAATTTCATCTAGTCTGGTCCAGGAGTAGGTCTAGTCTGAGACTTACCAAAAAAGAGAGAACTAAGAAAACAACTTTTGCTCACTATCAATCAGAATTTATATGAGTATTAGTTATTTACATGTACACCAGTTTCACTCAAATTGTCCTCCTATTCAACTGTTCCATGGGCGCATACTTGCACTAACATTTGGTGGGGCAAATGGGCATTGAAAGTGAATCCTAAACCAGTGGTTTCACTATATAATGTGTAAATTATTGAGTCATAAATCTAAATGTGTTATAGTGGTATTGCACAGTGCCCTATTAACTTGGGAAAGGGATACTCTCTTCATTTCTGCAGGAAGAAATGCAGCCTAAATTCAAGTCACTTACTTTGAGGACTGTAGTGAACACCACCTTGGTGCTTTTGGACTTCTAGCATATCAGTGGTACATTAACTTAGGAATGAGTGCCCATTAACTCCCAACATAGCCGAGGAAAGGGAGCTGGAGCATGAAGAGTTGGGGATGGAAAGATTTGATAGAGGAAAGTAGGGAATTCACCAAATTTTTACAGGACATTTCAAAAGAGAATATTTGTGTGGGCTGGATCAGGAAATAAGCTGATAATGTGTGAGGGCAGGAATGAAATCAGGCTATATACTGATGAATGGAGATGAGCAAAAGGTAATGTAATGAATCTAAAAGGTGTGGGTAAACTGAGATAACAAAAAATAGACTGAACACAAGTAGGTATTCCGTCACAGTAAAAGTCTGGCCAACATAGCTGTATTGAGAGGTAAAGTGGGATTAAGAGTATAATAAGTTTGAATTTGATTGCTTCTACTTGGCTGCTGTTGAGATATATCTTGGACAGAATGAACTTGCCAAAGATAAGATGAAATGACATATGAAATTTTCTGCTGGGATATACTGCAAACAGGAAGAAATAGAAGCATCTTCAAGATGTTATCCTTATGACTTTTGGTCATGCCTATGCTTGGACACTGAAAATACAAAGGCAACAATTTTGCCCATGAAGATGTACCTATTAAAGAAGTATAGCACAGGACATTCAAGGACAGACAGCTTCAGTTCTTCAGGAAATGTGCTGCAAAACAACTATTATGGGATGTATTGCGGTCAAAGGGCAAAGATGTCTGCATGCATCATAGGAAGCTGAGTGCTGGGGATTTAAACGAGGACTTTGACTCTGGTCTGAGGATTCTACCTCCTGACTGTACAAAATGACAAATGCTCCCTGCTGCATCTAACACATACATGTTATTAAGGTTCCTCTTCATTGAGTATAAGCTTATTATTTATTCTAATTCCAGCCAAAGATTCCTAGAATTAAAATACTACCCTGCTTAGTAGTTTTAATTTGAGGGTGGAGTGTGAGCAGTAAAATAATGACAAAATGGATAAAACTAATACCAAAGAAAATAGAACGTAATAACGTGATCCTGAACTGCAGTGCTCCTCAGGCAAGTGTATATAAACAGCTAATAACTTTATACTATAGGAAAAAGAGACTCTTGAGGAGCTAGTGAGGAGAAAGTTCCCAAAGAGAAGTCACGGGGATTCCTTTATTAAGAACAAAAAAGAGTGAAGAAAAATGATGGCAACTCTAAGAATAAAAGAAGCTATTACCTAACTTCATGTGGTGTTTGAGAATGTTTTGCTTATTTTGAGAGCATGTAAGGTGACTGGGAAAGAGCAGAAGGCTACCTATTGGCAAGTGAATTCCTGGAAGTCAGGAGGTACAGAGATCAGAGAACAAGCAACAAGAAGGCGAGTAGGGGAGAGATTTCACCATGGATGCCAGAGAAATGACTTCAGCAGTTTGAACAAGGAAACAAAAGACCTCAGTTGCAGAACGTGTCTCTGTTCTATCACTCCAAGTTAGTTAACTCACAGAGCCAGAAACATCACAGTAAGCCTGCAGAGGCGGGGAGGAAAATTGTGAGTGTGAACTTTCCAAATAATCCTGAGAAATCACAAGATATGAATTTTTTTCATTGAGACATGTTGTTCTTCCTTTGTCCCTGTAGTGCCTGATACATGCATAGAAAAAGAATTTAAAATTTTGAAAAACTGGGACCAGCACTGTGGCACAGCTGGTTCAGCCATAGCATTCAAGGCAGGCATCACACATAGGTGCCTGTGTTTGAGTCCTGGCTGCTCCACTTCTGATCTAGCTCCCTGCTAGTACACCTGGGAAAGTAGTGGAAGATTGCCCAAGTGCTTGGGCTCCTGTACCTGTGTTGGAGACTGTAACGAAGCTTCTGGATCCCAGTTTCAGCCTGACTCAGTCCCGGCTGTTTCGGCCATTTGGAGAGTAAACCAGCCGATGGAAGATTTCTCTCTCCTTCTCTCTGCCTCTCCACCTCTCTCTCTTCATAAGTCTTCATTTCAAATAAATAAATAAATCTTTAAAAAACTTTTGAAAAATTAAAAATAATACCGCCTAGTTTATGCACTACACATACAGTATTAACAAACTAACCAAAATGGGATAACTTATAAAGTTTGCAATCTGCAACCTTCAAATTCACAAAAACAAGTGACAAAAGTTATTGATAGTCAAATATTCACTCTACACACTTTGAAAATTTGACAAAGAGCTAATATTTTACTCAAATTACTAAGTAAAATAAACTTCATTCAATATTTAGATATGCTAATCAAAGAAAAGGATTGGTGGGTTGCCGCAAGTTGAATCCTCAGGAAGTAGATTCTGAGAAACAGTTTAGCTTACAAGGTGATTACTAAGGAGAGCCAGAGGGGTTCACACCTGTTAAAAAAGGAGACAGAAGCAGGATGCAGCAGGAATCATTCATTTGTGAGGAAAACTCAGAAGCCACAGCTGACCCTACCAGGAGCTCTCTACCAAGGCCCTTGAGTGTTGTCCTAACTTGGACCAGCAAGGAAAGGCTGATAAGCTTCATTGATTTAATGGGGAGAGTGTGTGTGCTTGTTCAAAGTCACTATGGAATTAGGGAGATCTCTGAAAGGGCTGATAATATTCTCACCTGTCAAGGAATCTGATTCTTCATTGATAGATGCTTTGGGACTCCAAGAAATGTTCACCTCTTGGGTATCTCTGTGTCCAAGAATACACCATATAATTTGGAAAGAACAAATGAATGACAAAGTTAAGACATAGGGACCAGCACTGTAGGGTAGTGGGATAAACTGCTGCCTGCAATGCTGACATCCCATATGGACACTGGATCAATTCCCGGCTGCTTCACTTCTGATCCAGCTGCTTGCGAATGTGCCTGGGAAAGCAGTGGAAGATGAACTGAGTCCTGGGGCCCCTGCACCCATGTGGGAGATCTGGAAGAAGCTCCTGACTCCTGGCTAGGGTCTGGCCCAGTCCTAGTCATTGCAGCCATTTGGGGAGTGAACCAGTGGATGGAAGATCAATCTCTTTCTTTCTCTGTGTGTCTCTCCCTCTTTTCTCTGTAACTCTGCCTTTCAAATAAAAATAGATAAATCTTTAGAAAAAAACACAAAGTTAAGACATATTCCTCTCCCTCAAGTAAAAGAGACTGTAACATACATATTTGAGGGTCTGTGCTGTGGTGTAGCAGGTAAAGGCTCCACCTGCAGTGCCAGAATCCCATATGGGCACTGGTTCTAGTTCCAGCTGCTCTACTTCCAATCAATTCTCTGCAATGGCCTGGAAAAGCAGTAGAAAATGGCCCAAGTCCTTGGGCCCCTGCACCCACGTGGGAAACCCAAAAGAAGCTCCTGGCTCCCAGCTCCTGGCTTTGGATCAGCTCAGCAGCTCTGGCTTTGCAACCATCTGGGGAGTGAACCAGTGGATGGAAGATTCTCTCTCTCTCTCTCTCTCTCTCTCTCTCTGCCTCTCTGTAACTGTGCCTTTCAGATAAACAAATAAATCTTTAAAAAAAAATACACATTTGAAAGGATATAGAGCACAATTGATGGCATCAGTTCTGACACTTGCAAGTTATGTGAACTTATATGGCTCAAATTATTACTTGGAAATTATAAACAATTACATTAGTTGTCCATTTCTGCTGTGACAACCACAAATTTTGCAACACAAGTTCAGCTGCTCACAGTTCAATTCTATAGGGCAAATGTCCATGTGTACTTGACTCATTTCTCTGCTCGGGGTCCCCAAGACTGAAGCTGTCAGCAGAGCTCCATTTCATTAGGAGGCCCTAGGGGAGAATTTTTTTTATTGTAGAATCCCAGGTGTTGGCAGAATTCAGTTTATTATAGTTGCAAAATGAGAGTCCTATTTCTTTCCTGTATGTCAGCTGAGGGTCACTCGAGCTTCTGGAAGCAACTTGCATTCCTTGGCCTTTGGCCCCTTCCTCCGTTTTTAGCCAGTCACAGTAGGCTGTCAGGATTTGAATCTGTCCTGCACATTGTTTCCCATCTCCAGCTGACTGTTTTGTTTTCCTCTTCCACAGCTAAGGGCTTGGGTGAGTAGATTGAACCCACCCAGGTAATCCGATGCTCTTTCTTTTATAAGGTGCATTGCCTTTATTTACAAAACAAAGCAAAAAATAGCATTCATAAGATCTGGGAATTGGGATGTGAACAGCTTTGAGAACTATTATTCTGCCCACTATATCAACTCTGAGTTGTATGTAAGGAGATAGTGTTAAATGGCTACACAGATGCACTGAGTAAACCCTCGATAAACAAAGCTCAGTCCAAGATTTTGGAAAATCAGCACTGGAATCCTTAGTAAGGACTTCATGGAGAAGAAGGGCTGAGTTTTGAAGGAAAGTAAGGGTTTCCATTGAGGAAAGGCTAGGAAAGTGTCTATAATATCAGGAGAACAGTATAATACAGCAGTTCCTAGGGCAGGACAAAGGCTCCAAAGACAAATAGATCTGAAGTGAAAGGTGCACACTGTTTGTTATCAGATTTGTTATCTTAGGCATTTAAGAAATCTCTTGGGGTCTCACTTTTCCTCTTAATTTTTCTTGTTTGCTGAATTTCTATATTCTAGAAGAAATGCAAGGCATTTTAATACTCCCATTTTGGCCCTTCAGTTTTGTTTATCTTGCCAAACCTACAAGGCCTTCACAACCATATTCCTAGTTATTTCATTTGCTTCTTCCTAAAATGCTGAATAGTTCTGCAAAGATGAAGAAAAGTTATAGGGCAGTATTGTCTACCCTCCTGTGATACTCTATCCCATCAGTGAAAGCTTTAAAAAACTGAGATATGAAAAAAGACACACATATAAAATATATATATAATATTAATACACTTAAATTATATTTCTTTTAGTTACAGATGAAATAAGTTTAATAGACATATTAATACATTCATTCTTCACCAACATGGATTGCCTTGCATATCTCCTAAAGTACCTTAGGAACTGAGGTCCCCCTAAATTTGGTTCGGAATGCCATAGTGTCTTTTTCTAACATATCTATCCCTATCACTCTTGCACTGTATTCATAGGGTAGTATATCACCCTTTCTGCTTGATTTGGCCAAACAACTATCTCAACATGTGTATAAATAGGGTGTGTTTGCTCTCAGGGTAATAGAGTGAACTGAGGCATCTGTTACCTGATGATGCACAAAAGTTATGCAGATCAATAAAACTTTTTCAAATAGCTGAAGGTTGCTTCTGATTAAGAATTCAGTAAAACTAGTTCAAGAAACTCAGGCGATTAGGAAGGAATGAAGAACAAGGTCACCTCAGTGCGCCTTTTGCCTGTGGCAACCCCATTTGGCTGAAGCAGCTGAGTCCCAGTCCCCAGTAGCTGCTGTAAGGTCTGCCCCTGTGGGAAGGACAGCCCTTGGAAAGCTCCACCTGTGCCTTTTTCTTCTAAGGGGTTAATTCTAGGACTTCAAGCTTCTTCCTTGAGGATGAAATTGCAGCTTGGCTTCAATGATTCTGATTCCCTTTTGTCATAATGAATTATATCTCTCACAAATCTATTAGGATTGGATCTTTCTTCTACATCTCTGTCCAAAACAGTTCTTATCCTTCCCAAATTAAAATCTATAAATTTCCCCACGTATACTTTCTCCTATCTCAATACTACTGCAAAGGGTTAGATTTTGTAGAAACTTTATAGAGAAGTTTAAAAATCTTCTGAAAAATGAACCATTATGACTTTTGTGCTGAGGAAACAAGATTTGAGGAAAAAGGTCTCATCCATGGGTTTGCAGAGTATAGAATGGGGATAGAAGGGCCTAGAGTTGTAAGGAACAAGAATGCAGCCTTATTGTGATGAGATGAGTACATCATTCCCCTACCTATGCCCTGGTTTGGGATGAGACAAAAGAAATTGTATTAGTGGTTTGTGATATTTATGTATATTGCATGCAATGCAATAAACATAATGTAAAATCTGTAATACTCATTGAATAAATAAGCATCCAGATGCTAGGCTTCAGTAATTCTCCTGGCTTCAGCAAACAGTGAGGAAAACACATTTCAAAATGGAAGATGGAAAACTTGATCATGAATATATTCTTTTAAAACTTCTGTTCTTTCACTATGCAATCCACCTTGGGGATTACAAAGGAGAAATTAAAGTGGAATTAAATTATTAAGTAATATATTATTAGGAAGTCAGATGTGACAGGGCAATAGTGATTCTGGCAGAAAGTTTAAAAATAACTTAAGTTCTGTTTCTGGTACTGCTACCAGTAGATTGTGTGATTTTCAGCAAAACATTTAGTTCTGTAGCTTCCTCAGCTATAAAACAAAGGTATTTAATAAAATAAATGTCAAGATTCTATTTTGCTCTAGACTTTATTATTATGAAATATATAATTAATGTCTGAATTCAAGGAAAATCCCTTATTTTTTCAAGCATAATGTATCAACTACTATTGGTTTTCATTTATGCTTATATTTTATTAATCTACTCGCTTATATGAGTCTATCTCAAGGTCTTTTTAAGAGAAATCAGACTGTAACTAAAAATCACCATGTGGCATTTAACAGTAACAGTATAAAGAAAATCAACAATTAATAATTATATCTTAATAAACTGGAGTGGTAATACTGCAGTTTTTTTGTTTGTTTGTTTTACAGGCAGAGTGGACAGTGAGAGAGAGAGAGACAGAGAGAAAGGTAATATTGCAGTTTTGTAAAAGTAATATGACATTTCCCTGGCTAGTGGCTGTGGTGTAGTAGGTTAACTCTCCACCTGTGGTGCCAGCACCATAGATGGGCACCAGACTGAGTACCGGCTGCTCTACTTCTGATAAAGCTCTCTGTTATGGCCTAGGAAAGCAGCAGAAGATGGCCCAAGACTTTGAGCCCCTGTACCCAAGTGGGAGACCTGGAAGAAGCTCCTGGCTGCTGCTTCAGATTGGCCCAACTCTGGCCATTGTGGCCACTGGCAGATGGAAGAACTGTCTCTGTCTCCCCCTCTATCTGTCTGTAACTCTGCCTCTCAAATAATTAAATCAATATTTAAAAAGCAACAAAAATAAATTCCCAAACTAAGAAAGCCCAGTGGAGTGGTTTCTTGATAATTTAAATGGATTTAATGACACATATAGTAAGATTATTGAGGAGTCAGCTATTTTGTCTGGGAGATATTAGTAAAAACAAAAACAAAAAATTAATGTTACTAGTATATTTCAAATTTTGTGGAAAATGGAACTTAAAGGTAATTTTATTTTTGCATAAAAGATTTTGAAATTCATGCATATGGGCTGGTGCTATGGCATAGCGGGTAAAGCTGCTGCCTGCAGTGCTGACATCCCATATGGGTGCCAGTTCAAGTTCTGGCTGCTCCCATTCTGATACAGCTCTCTGCTGTGGCCTGGGAAGGCAGTAGAAGATGGCCCAAGTCCTTGGGCCCCTGCACCAGCATGGAGACCCAGAAGAAGCTCCTGGCTCCTGGCTCTGTATCTGTGCAGCTCTGGTTGTTGAAGCCAATTGGGGAATGAACCAGCAGATGGCAGACCTCTCTCTCTCTCTCTCTCTCTCTCTCTCTCTCTCTCCTTTTTTCTCTGTGTAACTCTGACTTTCAAATAATAAATAAATCTTTAAAAAAGAAATTCATGCATAGTTTTTTCATAATATACATTTTTCCTTGAAGCTTTGAATATCCCTTGTCTCGCTGACTCTACACTGAGCTTACAAAGTCATGCTTAAACATGACTGTTCTAAGGTTCTAAGAATGAACTCTACTTCAAATAATGAGATTCCAAGCCAACAGGTGCTGAAACTTTCCAGTGTCATCATGCAATCAATGATCTCAAGTGAATGGCAATTATTATCTCTACCCCCAAATAAAGAAACAGCCCAACACTGTCTTGCCAGTTTTTTCAGTTTCTTTACCTAAGCAATCAATACATTGATGAGTTATAGAAAGCTTTCCGTCAGAAGATCTCTGTTTACATGCTAAGTTCTCCTTTTACTGGCTATGTGGCATTGAGAAACACCATAAACTCTTTGACCCTCAATGCATTATTTGGGACAAGGAATTAATACTTGAGTGATAAATACCATGCACTCTTCAAAATGATGTGTATAAGATAAATAAATTGGTTAATACAGTCATTACTTCAAACTAAGTTTCTACTGATTTGATTCATAAAATAAAACAAAATTTAACAATGTGAACAGACAAGTGATATTTAATGCTTTGATTAACTTCATATTATGTATAATTGATATCAAATAGACCAAATTAAAATAAAAATTATCTACCTGTGAAAACATACAGTTAAAATCACTTATCATTCTTCTCCTGATATTTTGAGAGTTTGTGTAGATCTCTAAAACTCTATGGGGTGCAGGTTTCTCAACTACAAATATTTGGTACTGGGTTGGTGGGCCCCATGCTTTCTTAAAGCCCTAACGTATAGGAGGTGATGATTCGAAAAAAGCTGACATCAAGATGTTCAATTTCGCATTAATAAAAGAAAACGTTGTTAATGTATCTTGCTGAAATACAGATATAAGAAATAAAATCAGCAGTAGTTTCTTTAAATAATTTTCAGAGAATAATAAATATGATGACTGATTAAATAACCTGAAGATTAATAACACTTAGTAGCTAATAGGAAGTTTATAATTATCCTGACAACCCAAATCCCATGTCTCTAACTTTTTATTAGAAATGGAAAGTACCATAAGCTACTTCTCAGGACCACTTGGTTGTCAACTAGAGTCTCCACATTAGCATATATGTCTTCATAAGCCCATAAACTGGGCACTGTACTTTGCACAGTGCTATGTGATGTTGTTTTCTGTAACAAGGACAACAAAATCCTGCAAATTGCATCAATTCTAGGCTGTTGGCAAAACAAAGCACAGGTGCTCTATACCAATGTTTGAGAATGCTGCATTTTTTCAAATCAGAGGTGTAGGAAAAATAATTCTTTAGATCATACAGTGCTTCGCATACATCATCTCATCAACACTACTAAATAGGTACAGTAGACAGAATGTCCCCATTCTGATGAGAAAAAGGACATCTGTGTCTGAGGCTACATAGTAAGTCCATTACAGAACTAGAACTAAGACTTCATACTTTCTAACCTACTATGCAAAATTTTTTTCACTGTTCCAGAATTGCCACCCATTTTTATGGTGAATACTAAATGCATCCTTTCAGATATTTCATTTTTACTTAACTAAATTTATGTATATATTATATACCCCTTTGAGAAAAGCAATGGGCATCATTGGCATTTAACAGGCAAGGAAATTGAAACCTAGACAGTAACAATGCACCTTGTTCAAGGTCATATAGCCAGTAAGTTGTGGATCCAGGACCCACCAGGACATTTGCCTGACTTCAGCCTCTCCTAACCTCTTCCCAGGGCAGCTGGTATACCTCTGGCATTGCAGTCCCAGCTGCTCCACTTCTGATCCAGCTCTGCTGAGGTCAGGGAAAGCAGTTGAAGATGGCCCAAGTACTTGGGACCCTGTACCCATGTGTGAGACCCTGAAGAGTCTACTGGCTCCTGGGTTCAGATCTGCCCAGCTCCACCCATTGCAACCATTTGGGAGGGACTCAGCACATGGAAGATTTTCTCTCTCTCTCTGCCTTTCAAATAAATAAATAAATCTGTATATAAAATGGAATTAGCCTGAGTCAAAAGCAGTTTGACTTAAAAATACCAAGGCAGGACAATAGAAGACAATATGCTATCGCTTTTTTAGGGATCTCTAGCACTTAAGAATGGAATGTGATATTATTTTATAGAACCCATATATACTGAGTTAAAAGCCTATGTCCAATGCTTTGGAGAAGAATTATTAGGTACTTCTTATCAATTCTTCACAAAACACTTGACACACACAAACCGGGGTTTCCTCTTGTTTCACAAACTCAGGAGAATTTTTCTCCTGGACAATTGATTGATATTATTTTAAAACCTTTATACAGTTCAGAATACTCAAATAAATACATAAATTTTACCCAGAATGTAACATACTCTTTTTAAAAAAGATTTATTTATTTATTTGAAAGTCAAAGCCAGAGTTACACAGAGAGAGAGAGAGAGAGAGGTCTTCCATCCTCTGGTTTACTGCCCAGTTGGCTGCAATGGCTGGAGCTGCGTCAATTCGAAACCAAGAACCAGGAGCTTCTTTTAGATCTCCCACTTAAATGCAGGGGCCCAAGGACTTGGGCCATCTTCTACTGCTTTCCCAGGCCATAGTACAGAGCTGGGTGGAAAGTAGAGCAGCTGGGACTCCAACAAGTGCCCCTATGAGATGCCTGAACTGTAGGCGGTGGCTTTACCCACCATGCCACAGTGATTACCCCAGTAACATACTCTTGAGCTATGTTAATTCCATTTCCAGCTTATAAGCACTAATTCTGCCCCTCTTTGCTTTTTCCTTCCTTCCTACTTTCTTTCCACATCACTTCAAGGTGGCTACTAATCATAAACATTACCCTGGGCAACTCACTGTCTACCTGAAGTAAAAGCCCTTATAAGTATTAAACAATTAACATAAAACTAAAGAGCAGCAATATGTCATGGATTGTATGCCATGTACATTATGCAAATTCCAAAGATTATGAAGAACAGCTCTCTAAGAAACACCTGACATGACTCTTGAATAGAAACATAATACATAGACAGGAAGGAAGAGGCAGGGAGGACACTCTGTAAATTTCTAGGAGAAATCAATAGTTTAATATTAATTCAGTCTCACCTCCAGCAACGCATCATCTCATTTACTGTGAACAGAGAGCATATGCAGTTTAATATGTAGCTTTGTTCCTCCTTTTCTTTGTCTCTGCTGCCCTCTCTGTCTGACACAGCCTCTCACACTCCCTTCTAAACCCCTGCTTTTCTTTGAAAGTCAGCTCAAGGGTAAATCAGTAACAGACTCTGTAAAGCCCAACTTGCATTCCTCCAGCCTCCTGCTGTGTGTTGTACATAATTCGACAATAGCAGTCATCATGTTGCTGTGTAAATACCTGCTTGTGTTGTCTCTTTGCCTCGTTGTGTATTATTTGTTGTCTAAATCCCAGAATACAGACAGTGAGGAATTCTTAGTAAATACACAATATATGATCTGGGAAAGAATAAATTCTATAAAAACATTTGTGAACTCTATCTACATAATTTGGGCACTAGGGTAGGTATTCTAAATGTTAGAGGCTCCATCCAATTCAAGTTATTCTCAAATGTGTTTATTCTTTGGCTTAACTCTGAATAAAAGAATTACAAAGGAGATGGTTTGGAATGGGGGAATCCACACCATGGAATGAACTATATGCAATGTGAAATGTAAACAACTAACTGAGGCATAAACATGCACAGAAAGAGATAAATGAGGCATTCATACAGCAACAATGTCTGAGTCTACTACAAGTGGGTTATGATTGCAGGCCACTGTGGAGCAGCATGAATAAAAGATTATGCTGTGTGTATTTTAGGTAGATGGATTGGATGGAAAATGCACAGAACTGGCTAAGAAAAAGAATATTCAGATTAGGCATTCAGAAATACCTAATATAAATAATTCATTTTCTAGTCAGAGTAAAACCCCCAAAATGACAGTTGCTAAAAGTGAACTTACATGACACCTTAAACAAATTGTATGTATTTTTATAATAAAAATGGAGCATTCTTTCAGAAAAAAAGAGTATCTCACACAACATGTCCAGCCAATACATGGACTCTGTATATAAAGGAGAAAGAAAATAAAGGTTTTCCAACTTCAAGGTAAGTCAAAAGTCTTGCAGAGTCTATTATTTCAATTAACTCAGTGTTCGATCCCCGAGTACTTCCTTGAGTTATTTTTTTCCAATCACCAATCCTCTGACTTTCCCAGATGAGCCTTTGGCTACCCAGAGGAGTGGACAGCATCAACAAATGTTAATGCTAGAAGGCTTGGGATCATCTTCATTTGTCACCCTTATTTTCAGATGAGGAGACACTTCAGTGTCCAGAAAGGTAAAGAAACTTCAGAATAACCCAGAAAATAGAAAATTACAGAATTGTAACTAAACTCCAGGTTTTCTGACTCCCAGACCTGTACATTCCCTCTTGTACTAGGCTATGTCAGAATCTACTCTAAAATAAAATATGAAAGTGATGCGGCTTAACACTCAGAAGAGATTTTGCTGGGTATTTCAATGTCAGGCCTTTGTTTCCTTTGTCACAGGAAGAGTGGCATAGACCACAGTCTCCTAGTGACATCTGGTGTCTAAATGAGGATACTACAAAAAAAAAAAAAGTACTTGTGCACTTCTGTTTATTAACGTTTCTGAAGGAAAGTTCAATCTTGAACTTGGAGTACATGTACTATTAAGGTGGTGTCTTGTGGATCCTGTCCGCCTTAATATGCCTGCAAACAAAGCTATGTTTTATAGTAATTCTTTTAGTTTTTATAATAAGAGTGAACTATTGTCAACCTTGTATCATTTCAGTTTAAATTACATAATCCATTTAAAAAAGATTTATAGCACCTACTATGTAACAAAAGCAGTTCTAGGTACCAAAAACAACTCATAGATAGATATCTGTGATGCGATAGTTCCAGAACTATAAGACTGTGGCAGAGTTCTAATTAAGATATGTACAAAATGTGCTGAGACAAGGATTCTGAGGAAGGAGTGACTAATTAGGAAGTCAAAGGTGCTTCAGAGAAAATGAATATTTTTAAATTTAGCTTTAAAAAGTGAGTTGGAGTCCACTTGAATTCAAAAGTAAATGGTGTAAATACATAAAAATATCTAAAATTGAATATGAAACTTCTATTAAAATTCATTCCATGATTATAATTGTCACTGAAGCTTTTTCATGTGGGTTTACTTGGTCTTAGCAGAGGAAAGGGATATTCTGCTATTCTTGTCAGCAGATAGAGGTGTACCTACTGACCTCAATTTGTCCCATTTCTATTGCTGGCATGAAGACTTGGGGGACAGAACCCAGAGTTGTCTGACATTGAATTACTCAAGTGCTATTTATTATGTGCTGTCTGGGGGTCATATACACTTCATGGTGCTAGAAATAAAGGAGTGATCAGTGGGTTTTGCCTCTCTTGGAGTCCTCCTCCTTGCTGCTCTGGCTGGAGGTCTTTGACTCTAATAAATCTTGCTTTAAAATCTCTCTGCTTGTCCACTTGGAAATTATTCTTCCATAGGAGATAAAGAATCGAGGTAATAATATTTTCACCGCTACCGTTACACCCATAACATTTGGGTGCCATGTCTGGGATAGCAGCTCCACTGCGGTGCATATCCCACTTTGAGTTCGACTGGAGTCAGCATCAATCCTGCCAGACTGATGAGCGTGGGGATGGCTCTGGCTTTTTTTTTTTTTTTTTAATTTTTAGAAAATTTCATTCTCTTCCTTAGCAATTCTCATTTTCTCAAAAACACCAGGCCTGGTGGTCAGCCAGTTAAAAGCGATTAACATGACTGCTGGTCTTAAGATTCAGGGGCGTGGCTTGCTGATGAAGGCCAGAGCAATCTCGGGGAGCTGAGACCCTATCCTAACCCCTCTCTTCTCCGGTGTGGATTGGCCCTTCATGAAAGAACTGGGAAAAGGCCTTGAGATGACAGAAGGACTCTGGCCGGGACGCTCCTTGGTGTGTTCTGAAAATCTCTTGGCCAGACCCCAGTCCCTCACAAGCCTGTATTGGTGTTGGGCTGTGAAACACCTCCCCTCCCTCTTGCGTGGACTGACCCTTCGTGTGAGACCGGGAGAAGGCCTTGAGATGATTGATGGATCCGGCTGGGGCTACACCCCAGCACTCCCAGAAGGTCTCTTGGTGGGCACCAGACCCCCACAGCCAGAATGGTGTTGGGCCGAGAAACGCACTTTCCTGCAGGGAGCCAGTCCCCTGCCCTTTTGGCGTCCTCACAAGCTGTAAAGCCAGAGGCTCCACTCCTCGCACTTCGTGCCTCAGCTCTGGGAATGTTGTCTGGTCCAGCTCAGCTTCCTTTCACCAGGTTCAGTCCAACACGTGGGACTTGGAGAAGGGCTTGGAGTAATCTCGAAATTCAGGCCAGGGCCACTCTCTGGTGTTTTTCAAGGACTCCCTGACCAGACACCAAACCCTGATGGCATTCTGTTCTTCCTTCCTCAGAGACGAATTTGTTGGTGAGACTGGGCGTAGCTTGGAACAAGACCATGGGCTCCAGGCTCCATGACTCATTGAGTTTTTCCTTTACCCCAGATCCCAACAAAATCTCTGTCTCTTTGCTCCTCTAAATGCTTTCCGCATCTTGCCTGGTCTCTCGAGTCCTACAAACTTGAATTCTTGGTTCCATTAGTGAGTATTTCTTAGATATTTTGTTTGCTAGTTCTGGATTAAAGTTTAATTATCCCATTTGCATAGAAGTAGCTTTTAGATTTGGACTCCCATTAGATGCAGCTCCCCACATGATCAGAACATATGTAGCCGAGTATCAGCATGTCTCCGGTATCCCCTATCCTTCTCAAGTCCCCTCTCTTGGGTCATTTTTGTCTGATCCTTCCTTTGTAGCGAATATCTCAGAGGAGGTTTCCTGGGGAGAATTTTATTCCCCCACTCTGCTTCTTTGTGACTTAACCTGCCTAGTCACCAACCTAGGTGGTAACTAGAACTGGCACTCTCTCCCCAAACTCTAGCTCAAAACACCTTTGTTTGCTAAGGCTCTGCCTTGAAGGCTCATTGTCAAAATCAGGCCTACCAGATAAGACTCAAGGTTAAGAAGCACAGAACAACTATTTTTCCTTATATATAGGAACAAAGCAACAGTATATATTTAACTAGGAAGAGCCCAGTCTAGCATACCACCAGTAAGGCAACAGATCATTCCTTGTATGTGCTACTGTGACAAGGTTGCAAGAGATCGAGTGGGCATAGGTAATACATGCTAATACCACCCCCACCTTCTGCCCTTCCCTGTGGGCTTGCTTCCCTGTGCGCTTCCCTTGTCTGGATGCCACAGGCAGTGAGATTTTTGAGAGATGTATCAAACTCCAGAGAGATAAGAACTAGAGGATGCTTCAGTTTTTATACTCTCATTACAGTAGGCATTCCCTGAAGATGCATCCTTAGACTTTGGGACTTCTTTGACCCCTTAGCTAAAAGAAAAATGCCTCATTTTTTCTGCACCACCACCAGGACTGTTTACAATCTAGAGAATGGGAGAGTTAGCCTAAGTGGGTTGTGAAAAGTGCCAGACCCTCTGCTCTGCCTCCCCATCTCAGAACTCTGCCTCCTGACTGAGCTCTGGCCTCTATTACCCTGCCTCTGCTCCAATATGCACTAAGTTCTTTTCCAAAGTGTCACAGGGCCCTTGGGTCTATTTGGTGAATCACCAGGATCCCCCGGTTATCACATTTAATTTTGATCAGGGGTTTCCAGGCAATAATCTAGGCCCAATAACCTCAGATGCTATTGAATATATATATGGATTAATCCTTATGATGAAGTCTTGGACTTCTTGAGACACCTCTGAGCTAACTCCTCATCACTGAGGCTGGTTTGACTGACAGCCCCATGATTAGACACTTCCGGTCTTGGCCTTAGGTCTGGAGTACAAGGTTATTGTCTCTTTGCTGGGCCTCCAGTTTTTTCCCCTCTCCCCTGCCTCTTCATGGGCTCTTACAAGAGCCTCCTCATAGGTTGTTGCCCTTTATTCTGCCTCCTAGCAGATTCTACTTACGAATCTCTGAAGGGGTGCCCATCTGTTCTGATGGATTCCCTCTCTCATTATACCTAACATAACAGTGAACAATCTCTACTGCACCTCTTGTGCCTGGCACATTAGCCGCTAGCCCACAGTCACCCTTGGGACCCACCTGGCAGCTGCCTGAACCTTTTGTTTCAGAGGCAGTCCTAAGTAGCTGACTGTTGTTCAGGCATTGCTGGCCTAAGGATTGGAGGGGGGTGGTTAAAAGGAAAACTAGATGCAAATTCAATTGGGATCTAAAGAGATGTCTTTGGTAAATAACAATGTCATGCATGAGAATTTTGGTTCAGCAGTAACTGGACATTGGGTTTAAAGGAATTTCTCTCTTTTAAATCTAGGAAGATCACTGCCTTTAAAAAATTGCTTTGTAACTTGCCAATCTGATTTTGCAATTTGGCTTAACAGGTTCCCAAGGATATAGAAATGGGCAATCAGTACTTGATGAAACAGCAATGTGTAATCAGTACTCGTTTTAGCCCCTAGGGTGGATTTTGCAATCTTTGGTTTAATATCACTGATTTATAGCTGGAGTTTTATAAAAAAGAGTAGAATTCCATATAAATGTAATTTTGACCTTAATTCGGATAGAAGTATGATATAATATCAATGTCTTCAGTCACCTCCGTGTAATTGTTAAATGTAAATTGGATAAAGCAAATGAGATAAATGTGTCTAAATGTAAACTTTGGTACTCTCAGCACCTTATATTCTGTGGAAAAATTATTTGGGTTTGCTAACATATATTTTCATGAATTGTCCATATGAAAATAGCTCAACACTGTTTGAAAGTAACTAAAATTGAAATTCAATGTGTTATCGTATTTAGAAAATGTCTTAATTTGGAGATTTTTACATAGAATTAGAATCTGATCATCAGTTAAAGCAATAAGGTTTTTGCGATACATAGTTAGTAAATATTTTCAAATATTCTTAAAAATCTGTTTAAAAACTGCAGCATCTCCATTTAATAGTTTCTGTTTTTGATGAGTCTGTCAGTTTTCTAGCCACCTCTAGTAAGCTATTTTCTCTTCCCTACTTCTGACTTTTAAAATTGTTCCAAGGTATGGGATGATTCCATGTACTAACTCTGACATTTAAGGTTTTAGTACCAATTTTTGGGATGATCAAAGAAACAGAGATTTGTTTTCTGTTGAAGAATCTCTGTTAAGTTCTGACTGTTTAAAAACAGTTGAAGTTAAAAGTGTTATGGTGCCGGCGCCGTGGCTCAACAGGCTAATCCTCCGCCTTGCGGCGCCGGCACACCGGGTTCTAGTCCCGGTCGGGGCACCGATCCTGTCCCGGTTGCCCCTCTTCCAGGCCAGCTCTCTGCTGTGGCCAGGGAGTGCAGTGGAGGATGGCCCAAGTGTTTGGGCTCTGCACCCCATGGGAGACCAGGAGAAGCACCTGGCTCCTGCCATCGGAACAGCGCGGTGCGCCGGCCGCAGCGCGCTACCGCGGCGGCCATTGGAGGGTGAACCAACGGCAAAAGGGAAGACCATTCTCTCTGTCTCTCTCTCTCTCACTGTCCACTCTGCCTGTCAAAAATAAAAAAAAAAAATAAAAAAAAATTAAAAAAAAAAGTGTTATGGTTTGTTTAATATACACTGATTTAAAGCATCTATAACAATGATCAAATCTGGTCTATATTATGTAACGATGTCAAGAGACCCTATTTCAACTAGATATTTTAAGACTTCTTGGCATTTTTAACAAGTATTCAAAAATCAAAGTTCCAAATTCTTTGGACTTTGATATGTCCAGTTGGGCTCCTGGAACTATCAAAGATTGTATCACTCATCTTGTAGAGATATCAACTAATAAGGCTATTTGGACCATTTAAAGATACTGTCAAGATATAAAGTGGAGCTAAATTTTAAATTATGACAATGTAAAATGCTACTGACACAAATGTCCAAAAGTTACAGAAATGTAATGATCTTGTTTGAGTCATCAGACATGATGGTTATCTTAATGAGAAAGATTCATATTAAATGTTTTATAAAATCTTACAGATGCTTTCAAAAATACTGTGCGAAAGAGTAAGTGCCTCTTCTTTTTAGTTAATGAGTTTATAATTTTAAGCATGGCTATTTGAAATCTTTTGTCATCCACAGTTTTGCATTCTCTGAACACTAAAAATAAGATTTATGGGCTGGCACTGTGGCTTACTAGGCTAATCCTCTGCCTGCGGTGCCGGCACCCGGGGTTCTAGTCCTGGTCGCTCCTCTTCCAGTCCAGCTCTCTGCTGTGGCCCAGGAGGGGAGTGGAGGATGGCACAAGTGCTTGGGCCCTGCACCCGCATGGCAGACCAGGAGAGGCCCCTGGATCCTGGCTTCAGATCGGCGCAGTGCCAGCCGTAGCAGCCACTAGGGGAGGTGAACCAACGGAAAAAGGAAGACCTTTCTCTCTGTCTCTCTCACTGTCCAACAGGCATGGAAAGCTAAGACACCCTAGAAAAAGTCTAATAATGACTCTGTCCTTTGTTCTAGACCCTGTCTAGCGCACTTGGGCCTCATTCCTTCGTAATCATAACCTCTACTCTACCACCAATGGCTCTACTCCCAACCTGTGTGTACTGATGGTCCTCTTCCCCACTTAATGCTGTATAATTGTTCAGACCTGGTTAATGCCACTCTTAGGATCATTGGTTACTATCCTCACTCTGTCTTTTATGACCTTGTCTAAATATGATCAGAGTCGGCAAACTTGGAAGGCTTCCATAGCCTTGGCAACTCATGACGACAGCCTAGGGTGGTTACTGGTGCCATAAACTAGAGTGTCAATTTGTTGAGTCAACAACAGGAGTCACTGTGCACTTGCCCCTCATGTGGGATCTCTGTCCTTAATGTGCTGTACATTTTGATTTAATGCTATAACTAGTACTCAAACAGTATGTTTCACTTTGTGTTTCTATGCGGGTGAAACTGTTGAAATCTTTACTTAATATATACTAAATTGATCTTCTGTATATGAAGAGAATTGAAAATGAATCTTGCTTGAGGTGAATGGAAGGGGAGAGGGAGCAGGAGAGGGGAGGGTTGCGGGTGGGAGGGAAGTTATGGGGGGGAAGCCATTGTAATCCATAAGCTGTACATTGGAAATTTATATTCATTAAATAAAAGTTAAAAAAATAAGATAAAATAAAAAAAAATCTGTCCCATCTAAAAAAAAAAAAAAAAAGAAGACCTAAATGAAAGATCTCTGCGAGTGAGATCCCAGTGGGAAGAACGGGGCCATCAAAGAAGGAGGTACCTTTCTCTGAAGGGAGGAGAGAACTTCCACTTTGACTAAGATCGAAGTCGGCAAACTCAAAAGGCTTCCATAGCCTTAGCAACTCATGACTAGAGCCTAGGGAGATTACTGATGCCTAGGGAGATTACTAGGGAGGGTTGCGGGTGGGAGGGAAGTTATGGGGGGGGGGGAGCCATTGTAATCCATAAGCTGTACTTTGGAAATTTATATTCATTAAATAAAAGTTAAAAAAAAGAAAAAAAAATAAGATTTACTGCTCATGAGGTTCCAACATCATTGGTTCTATGTTTAAATGTGACCTCTTTTAGGTTCCAAAGGATTTTTTTTTCTCTTTTATTGTATTCAATACTTTGCGACAGTACTGTACTAGATAAAGCCAATAATGTACTACAAGTTCCAACTTAGATTAATTCAGATTACTAACAGCAGTAATTCTAATTTATTGATGGTAATTTTTAAAGAAAAAGCAGCTAAAGATTTTTTAAAAATATTATGTAGGATCTCTGTCTTTAATGTGCTGTACACTGTTATTTAATGCTATAACTAGTACTCCAACGGTAGTTTTTTCACTTTGTGTTGCTATATGGGGAAAACTGTTGAAATCTTTACCTAATATATACTAAACTGATCTTCTGTATATGAAGAGAATTGAAAATGAATCTTGATGTGAACGGAAGGGGAGAGGGAGCGGGAAAGGGGAGGGTTGCGGGCGGGAGGGAAGTTATGGGAGGGGGGAAGCCATTGCAACCCATAAGCTGTACTTTGGAAATTTGTATTCATTAAATAAAAGTTTAATAAATGAAAAAAAAAGATATTACTCAACTGCTTTGTTGTTCTATTTTGTATGTTATGTTATACATGTGTACATATTGAATGTCTACATGACATGGGAAAATTTATTAAGAACTATGTTTCCTTTGGCCTCAGAATCAGCTCTTATGCATTCAGATCCAGCTAAAAAGCCCATGAGGATTTCTCAGGCATGGAAAGCCAAGACACTATGGCAAAGAAATGACCTAAATGAAAGATCTCTGAGAGTGAGATCCCAGCAGAAAGAACAGCCCATCAAAGAAGGAGGTACCTTTCTCTAAAGGGAGGAGAGAACTTCCACTTTGACTATGACATTGTCTAAATAAGATCAGAGTTGGCGAACTCAAAGAGGCTTCCATAACATTGGCAGCTCATGACAAGAACCTCGAATGATTACTGACGTCAAAAATAAGAGTGTCAATTGTTAAATCAACAGCGGGAGTCACTGTGCACTTGCTCCCCATGTAGGATCTCTGCCCTTAATGTGTTGTACTATGCGAATTAGTGGTAAAACTAGTACTCAAACAGTACTTTATGCTTTGTGTATTTGTGTGGGTGCAAACTGTTGAAATCTTTACTTAGTATATACCAAGTTGATCTTTATATATAAAGATAATTGAAAATGAATCTTGGTGAAGAATGGGATGGGAGAGGGAGTGAGAGATGGGATGGTTGTGGGTGGGAGGGAGGTTATGGGGGGAAAAGCTGCTATAATACAAAAGTTGTACTTTGGAAATTTATATTTATTAAATAAAAGTTTAAAAAATAAAAAAGAACTGTGTTTCAATTGGCTTATAGATAAAAGATTGTTCATGAATTTAAACTGCTAAGTTAACCAAAGATACCTTTGTGGTTCATGTGATCTAAATAAATTTCTGTATCAGATGCTTTAAATTTGTTGATAGAAAGAAACTAAAAATGTTTAAGTTATTGATATGCTTGTACTTGGGTTATTGGTCTAACAAGTTACACTTGTGTTAGATATTTAAGAGATTTCCAAATACGCATACTCTTGTCTTGAAATTTATAGAAGGCATTGGATCTTCTGTAAGTGTTTTCATAGTTGTTATTTAATGGTTAAAATTGTTTGCTAAGCTTTCATTTGATATTAAGTTACTAAAAATAAGCAATCTGGAAAGCCTGACCTGTTCCCTCATATCTCTATTTTCTTCAAGATTGGAAACTGAACTCTGTACTGATGGACTCTCCAGGATGCAGTTTGGTATTTTAGATTTTATTAAAGGAATGGCTAACGTGTTTCTGTAATAATAGCATAGCCAATTTCATAGCTAGATTTACTTTGCCATGGGCACAGTGAACAGGTAAAACCTCTCTTTTCAAATTGAATGAAGGGAGAGAAAGTTTTAAAGTGAAGATATAGCTTTCCTCATGGGCATTGTCTACCTCACAGAAAAACCACTGTCAGAACATGCCTGTGACTACAGATTGCTAGCTTAGGCCACCAAAGATTGGGAATTGGACTGAGCACCTTCTTGACTTTCTTCTGGTCTACTTTTACCAGAAACCAGGAGGAAAGAGGAGCAAGGTAGGCAATAGCAGCAATATAAAGACAGGAGGCAGGCTAATGAACGGCTGCTTTACACAGTGATCTGCCATCAAGGAGAATCAACAGGCCAGTCCACAGCAAATGGCATTGGTTTTTGATGTGCAAAGCCAGGGCTTCAGATGGATACAGAAGTCAGCTTTTGAAGAGCCCTGGCAGCTCTGCCAGCTGAGTTGGATCACTGGAATTAAAAATGCCCTAGGGGTTGAAGGACTCCTGAGTCAGAGCCACATACCCTGTTGGTTTTATACTAGAAAAAGCTTTTCACTCAGCCCACCTTCCAAAGTAATCACCACTTTTGAGGGGAAGGACAAAGTAGGGTCAGTAACACAGTGGGCAGAACTGTACGTTTCCTTTTAGAGATGCCACCTACCTTCAATTCAGGCCAGTTCTCCTCCCAGGCCAGCTAGGTACTGGAAGTCAATAGGGTACCTACCCTTAAGGAGGTTCACATCTTCCTTATGATGTCTTTTCTGTTACCCCATGTGAAGAGATAGGTCTTGGCCTCATACTTGGTCAGACCTTAAAGCCCACCTGATTATTTTCAGGCTCCATCTGTCAGTTTCCATTTGCTTCTCAATGGGAAAACTTGTTCATGGTTTAGACAGCACCTTTCTTAGGTCCTCTAATAATGACTCTGTCCTTTGTTTTAGACCCTGTGAGTTTAAACTACTTGCTAGATTTGTTTTCTCCAGACTTAAAACAGTGAAATCCTAGATGGTCATGCACATGAAACCTCAGAGGAAAGTAGTTTATGCAAGCTGGCACTGCTAGACCCTTGAGAAGTCACCTCCTACTGAGAAGCTACCTCCTGCTGCAACACTGTCTTGACTACCATTCCTAATGATGCCAATTTTCAGTGTGATGCAGACAGAGTGGTCATCACCCAGTTCCCCTAACAGATGCTAGGATCCATTCTTCTGTGGGTGGTATGTGAAGAGTCAGGTGGAATAATAGGCAGTCAGGGTAGTTCCAGAGGAAATTGAGGGTGCAAAATCTTTAGTAAGGTCAAAACTGCCTGCCTGGGGTTGGTGCTGTTCTGTAGCAGGTAAAGCCGCTGCCTGCAGTGCTAGCATCCCATATGGGCACCAGTTCAAGTCCCAGCTGCTCCACTTCTGATCCAGCTTTCTGCTATGGTCTGGGAAACCAGCAGAAGATGGCCCAAGTCCTTGGGGACCTGTACCTGCTTGGGAGACCTGGAAGAAGCTCCTGGCTCCTGGCTTCAGATTGTCACAGCTCCAGCTGTTGCAGCTAATTGGAAAGTGAACCAGCGGATGGAAGACCTCCCTGTCTCTCTGCCTCTCCTCCCTTTGTGTAACTCTGACTTTCAAATAAATAAATAAATATTTTTTTTTTAAAAAAAGGGCCTGCCTGCCCACTCCTTGAACTCTTCCAGTCTTATCATGAGAATAGCAAGGGAGTGGGATTCCTTCTGAGCTCCCAGTTTACTGTAAAGCAAATTAGGTATTCCACCCTTCTGATGGCTCTTTGTTTTATTTTGAGCAACTCAGACAGGATAAAAGATCGCAAATGAGGTCTCTTGGTGGGTTTTGCCCCCACCTTTTAACTGAATATTAGGCTGATAAGCTTTTTCTATTACCCAAAATTATGCTTAAAGACCCCACTACCATGGGCCCCTTTGGATTTTGCCTTTCTTGGAGCCCTCCTCCATGCTGCTCTGGCTGGATGTCTTTGACTTTAATAAATCTCATTTTTAAATCTCAAAAAAAAAAAAAAGAGTGAACAAAATCTATGCCTTGTTGACCTTATATTCTACAATTCTACAAGAGAGAACAGCTAGTAAATGGAAAGGGGGGCTCTAAGTGTAATGAAGAAAAATTGTGCAGGGATGGGAATAGATAGTAGTGGAGGTATACATTGATGGTCAGGAGAAGCCTCCCTGAGAATTGGCAGTTCAGGAAAGCCTGAAAGAGTTGAAGGAGGGAGACATGTAGGCATTTGGAGACCAATGCTCCAAACAAGGTGAATAATCAGAGGGAAACCCAGTCCTAGGCTGAGAGTATGCTTCGGATGTTAAGCACTCATAGGAGAATAGTGTGACTTAATATGTGAGGCCTGTAAAGAATAGAAGAAATTAGATCCAAAAAGAAATGGAGACCATCACATGCAGGTAACATAGTGTGAATGATCCAGCTGGTATGATGAGAATGGAGAATAAGGAGGCAAGAGCTGAGTCACAGATCAAAAGTAGAGTATTGTATTTATCTGTGAAACAGATGATGGCCACCTGGAGAGGAGTTAGTGGTGGGAGCACAGTAATCAGATTTTTTAGACATTTCGAAAGTATAATTAACAGGGTTGATTGATGCCTCAAATATGCATGAGAAAAAGGGAAAAGTCTCTTGAAGAGTGACTCCAAATTACTTCAGCAATTGGAAAAAATTGGCATTTAATGAGATCAGGAAATGTGTAGAATTGCAGGACATCAAGGGTCCAATTAAGGAGATATGAACTGGAGATATCAATTAACCACCAAGTGGAGATGTCTCACAGCAGTTGAATAGGATCTTGAATTCGGGAGAAATGATATGTGAGCATCATCAAGACACAGATGGTACTTCAGCCCATAAAGTTTAATTATATCACCTTGGAAGGGAGTGCTAATGAAGAGAAAGGATCTGATGGCTGAATGCAAGTGAAATCCAACAGACAGATGAGAAAGACCAATAAAGGGAGTGTAAGGAGGCACCAAAAGGGAACAGGAGAATGAGATAACACCCAAAAGTTAAGTGAAGCAACAATTCAAGGAGAGAGTGACCCACTGAAGCAAAGCTACTGAGCACTTAAGACAAAGATCATCGCTACTGAATTTAGCACTATGGAAGTCATAGGTAGGTAATCCTAAGAGTTATTTTTTTCCAGAAAGGTCATTCTTTTGGGTAAGATTCAAGTGAGAATGGGAGAAGACAAAAAGAAGACAGGAATATAAGAATCTCTTTCAAGGAGTTATATGTAAGAAGGCAGTGGAATCAGGATAGTTGTAGGATATTTTAATTGTAATTTCAATTAATTTGATAATTTAATTTGAAAGCCAAAGAGACAAGAGACAGATAGATCATCTATCTGCTGGTTCACCTCTCAATGTCTGCAACAGCCAGAGCTGAACCAGGCTGAAGCCAGAAAGCCAGGAACTCAATCTACTTGAGCACCTGCTTGCCTCCCAAGGTACACATTAGCTGGAATATGGAACCAGAAGCAGAGGTGGCATTTGAACATAAGACACTCAAATAAGTGTGAGTATTCCAAGTGACATCTTAAACTCTGTGACAGATACTCACCTCTGGAGATTATTTTGATGAAGGGGGTTATTATAGTGGAGGAAAATATTATGACATATTTGATGATTGTGAGAATGACCCAGTTGAGTTGGAAAATTATTAAGGAAAAAGAGTCTACTGCTGGAATAAAAGAGAATGACACCCAGTGGATTAGTTTGGACAGACTGGATAATGGGCACTTCATCTGTGCCATAGAAAGCTGGCCAGAATGTCCGTGAGTGGACAGGGCAGATTGTGCAATGTGGTTGTGACTTGGGAGTTACCTACTGACTGCTTCTACTTTTGCAGTGAACTCACAAAGTCATAAACTAAAATGAAGAGGGGAGAGGTGACTTTGAAGATGCAGAAAATAAATCTGTGTGAAAAATGTAAAGTAGAATTGCCAGAGAGTATCAAGGAATACATCTAGTTAAAGACCTTGAATTTAGCGTGTGACAAGTCAATATCCCTGTTTTTCTCCAGCTACATCAGCTGCTTAAGTTCAAGAGCAGATTCATCAGAAAAAAGAATTTGAATAGTGCTTGGGTTTTACAAAACTAATATAATGAATGAAGAGAGGGATGAGGCTGTTGTTGGTGTCTTCAGAAGTGTGATAGATTGTGAAGTAATTGCTAAATAAGAAAGGAGCTGAAAATATTAGATGCATAGAAGATTTGAAAATGGGTAAGAGCTCATGGATTATAAGTACAGCAGGATCCAATAATGGTTTGAGCCAGAGAACTGTGGGCAATGAGCTAAAAAGTTAGGGGGTGATCATTGATTTTTTAAAAAGCTCAAAATTAAAATTATGGAAGGTTATAATTTTTGGCAAAAAAAAAAAAAAAACATTCTCAGGCACAACCAAAGACCTGGGTAGCTGAAGTTAAGGTGTATCTGCCAAGTATATGATAGAATTTTGGAATTCTCATTTCTGGACATTTACCAAGATCTATGCCAGGAGTGATATGGTAAAGACTAACAAAGAGGAGGTCAGCATTTTGGCCTAGCGGGTAAAGCCACTGCCTGCATTGCTAACATCTGATATGCAGGCCAGGTTGAGTCCCAGCTGCTCCACTTCTGATCCGGCTCCCTGCTAATGTTCTAGGAAAAACATCAGAAGATGGCCCAAGTGCTTGAGTCTCTGCCATCCATGGAAGAGACCCAGATGAAGCTCCTGGCTTCAGCTTGGCCCAACCCTGGTCATTGCAGCCATCTGAGAAATAAGTCAACAGATGAAAGGCCTCTCTTTCTCTGTCTCTCTCTCTAACTTTGACTTCCAAGCAAATAAATGTTTTTTTTTTTAAAAAAAAAAAAACCTAACAGAGAAATACTGATGAAATCTTAACACAATCAGGAAGAGTAATTTGATGATATGAAAATTATGGATGAGGGATTTTTAAGAGAAAGATTAAAATGATCCAGAAGCATTCATTTGGAAAAAATGAACTATTTCTGCACATCTATTTCTAATGACAGAAATATAGGAAACCAATTAGCAACCACTTGGAAGCACACATCCCCTAAGTTTATTATTGCTATCATTCTTTCAACAAATGTTTATTGGAATGCTAACTATACACAGGTCAGGGATGAAGACTTATTCAGTAAGGACTCCAGCACAGTTTGATACTAGCATTTATTTTATGTTATTGATTTATTAGCATAAACTTTTTTTATTTAGTAAATATAAATTTCCAAAGTACAGTTTATGGATTACATTGGCTCCCCCCCCAATAATTTCCCTCCCACTCGCACCCCTCCTATCTCCCACTCCCTCTCCCATTGCATTCACATCAAGATTCATTTTCAATTATCTTTATATACAGAAGATCGATTTAGTATATATTAAGTAAAGATTTCATCAGTTTGCACCCACACAGAAACACAAAGTGTAAAGTACTGTTTCAGTACTAGTTATAGCATTACTTCACATTGGACAACACATTAAGGACAGATCCCACATGAGAAGTAAGTACACAGTGACTCCTGTTGTTGACTTAACAATTTGACACTCTTGTTTATGGTGTCAGTAATCTCCCTAGGCTCTAGTCATGAGTTGCCAAGGCTATGGAAGCCTTTTGGGTTCGCCGACTTCAATCTTATTCTGACAGGGTCATACTCAAAGTGAAAGTTCTTTCCTCCCTTCAGAGAAAGATACCTCCTTCTTTGATGGGCTGTTCTTTCTGCTGGGATCTCACTCGCAGAGATCTTTCATTTAGGTCTTCTTCTTCTTTTTTTTTTTTTTCCCAGAGTGTCTTGGCTTTCCATGCCTAAAATACTCTCAGCATAAACATTTATTTATTTATTTATTTATTTGAATGAGAGAGAAAGACTACTCCTACCTGCTGACTTCCTCCCCAAATTCCCTAAACAGCCAGAGCTAGGCCGGGCCAAACCCAGGAGTCAGGAACTCAGTCCAGGTCTCTTATGTGAGTGGCAGGGACCTGAGTATTTGAATCATCACTTGCTGTCATGCAGGATCTGTATTAGCAGGAGTGGAGTAGGACAGGGCCTCCAACCAGACATTCCAATATGAGATGCAGATGTCTTAAGAGATGCCTTATCTAATACACCAAATGCCCCTCCCTGCCATTTATTTTGAGAGATTCCACCCTATTCATATATGCTTACACCTACAGAATGCTTTTGAAAAACTATTCCTGCATTCAAGTTAATTTCTGGTACAGAAAACCATATTATGCTACATATCTTCCAGCTATTTCAATGGGAAAAAACTGTTCTCCAATTTCTCTCTATGGCATCAGAGAGGTTGGTGCCTGCAAGTTTCCAGAGCAGAAGACTCTAATCAAATGGAGCTCTACACTGTCTCAAATGGTGGCCTACTGTCTTCTAAGTGAGTTCAGAATCTGCAGAGGAAAAGCACCCAAGAGATCTAAGACCTGCTAGGAGCTCAATCATGCATCCTAAGTAGCAGATCACTCAGAAGTAATTAACTAGACATTTCATTATAACCTCTTTTTCTTTGTCACATGCCATTGTCCCCATACTCTTGTGTTTTCTCTCCTAGACTTACAAAGCATGTTTTCTCAGATTTGTTCCTTTTTTGAAAAAATTTGCACAATTCTAATGACTCTTCTCTTTCAAGAGTCTTTCATTCTAAGTTGAATTTTTTCAAACCAGCAATGTGCTTATTATGAGTAAAGCCTGGATCATGGAGGAAAACAAAGTGAAAGATGAATGTAATCTGGCCCCTTTAGGTGAAGAGCTTGCTATGAAGAAGGAAGTTTCATTAACATTGCCTCCCAAATCTTTTGGCTAGGTAAGAAGAAAATATGTTCTAAAGCCTCCTCACATCACTAATCCAGCCAGGGGGTACGTGGAAATGGGAATTTTTAGCAGATGCCTGAGTTAATTCTTGTGCACACCGAGCTATTAGTATAATGTCATTTAGATCTTCTCCTTACTAAGTGCTAAGGGACCTCACTTCTCTTATTTTTTCCTCCTGTTTCAAGGTTTTAGCATGTACATGATGGTACTGCTTTTTAGAGCTTTCATTTTTACCTCTATTTATCACACTGTAAATATTATACTCTTAAACTAGGACTATAAAATATTCTAATCTACCTACATCCTATATTCCTGACTCTACATTTTGAGGAAGAATACTTTGATATAGAAAAAACAGTGCTTGTGGAGTTGGAGACCTTATTCCAAATTACAGTTACCCCTAGGAGTAAGTCTTTGTAGCATGTAGTATAGTATAATAGCATGACTTCAATGCAATGGTTAAGCAAGGCTCAACATTCTCACCTGCAAATTGAAAAGGCAATAGGGGGCGGAGCCAAGATGGCGGATAGTGAGGACGTGTGCCTTAGTTTGGGAAAATAAACTTTCATAAAAGTGGAATTACTGTAGCCTCAGGAAAAGACTCAAGAAAAAAACTGCAGAGCAAACGCTTCCGGATCTTGTGGATGAGACACAGAGGACTTACAGGGAACCCACCGCGTGGAAAACCAACCGAGACGAGCCAAGCGGCAGCAGCGGGAGAGGAGCCAGAGCCACAGAATCTCGCCAGCGCGGGAACCCAGGAGGGTAAGACAAAGACCTGAGAAGTCCGAGACATTGGGGGGAGGGGGAACAGAGGCCTCTCCCTTCACTCACCAAGCAAAACAAAGAGCACCGCGATTTTACATATGTAAAGCTCAGCCAAACTCAGTATCTTTAGCGAAACTGGAGAACACATTGAGGGCTGCATAAACTCTGTGTATGGTCCCAGGGGTAGATCAAACGAATACTCACAGAGGCCAGATTTCAACTACCCTCAACTCCACTCCCAACTGAGTCAAAAAAAAAAAAAAAAAGAGAGAGAGAGAGAGCGAGCCAGCAAGGAGCAAGTAATCTGGGAGAGTCGCTCTTTACACAGCCTTAAACCTCAAGAAACAAGCATAGCTCTCTGGCCGCACCCAACACAGCCCCTAAGGCTCCAACAAAGCAGACAGCTCACTTAGAGGCATAGTATAACGAGAGAAAAAAACAAAAACAAAAACACCACAAATTATCTCTAACATGCCAAGCAAGAAACATAGAAGCGGAGGTACCAAGAACAAGGAAGGCACTATGACGCCCCCAAGTGAACAAGACACGCCAATGCAAGATTATGAAGATGAAGATATAGAGGAAATGCAAGAAGCAGATTTCAAAAAAGTGATAAGAACATTAAGAAGTTCTCAAAAACAAATTCTTGAACTACAGAAATCCTTCATGGACAAGATAGAAAATCTCTCTCGTGAAAATGAAATATTAAGGAGGAATCAAAATGAAATGAAAAAACTAGTGGAACAGGAAATTGCGATAGTGACAAAAAACCACAATGAAATGAAGAACTCAATAGATCAAATGGCAAACACATTAGAGAGCCTTAAAAACAGAATGGGTGAAGCAGAAGAGAGAATATCGGAATTAGAAGACAGAGAACAGGAAAGGAAACAGTCAAATCAAAGAAAAGAAGAAGAAATCAGAAATTTAAAAAATACTGTCAGGAATCTACAGGATACTATTAAAAAACCCAACATTCGGGTTCTAGGAGTTCCTGAAGGCATGGAAAGGGAGAAAGGATTAGAAGGCCTTTTTAGTGAGATACTAGCAGAAAATTTCCCAAGTTTGGAGAAGGACAGAGACATCCTAGTACAGGAAGCTCAGAGAACCCCTAATAAACATGATCAAAAGAGATCCTCACCACGACACGTCGTAATCAAACTCACCACAGTGAAACACAAAGAAAAGATCCTAAAATGTGCAAGAGAGAAACGCCAGATTACTCTCAGAGGATCTCCAATTAGACTTACAGCTGATTTCTCATCAGAAACCCTACAAGCCAGGAGAGAATGGCGAGATATAGCCCAGGTACTAAGAGAGAAAAACTGCCAGCCCAGAATATTATATCCTGCAAAGCTCTCATTTGTGAATGAAGGTGAAAGAAAGACCTTTCACAGCAAACAGAAATTGAAAGAATTTGTCGCCACTCGTCCAGCCCTGCAAAAGATGCTTAAAGATGTGTTACATACAGAAACACAGAATCACGGTCACCAATATGAAAGAAGGTAAAGGAAGGAAACCTCACAGCAAAAGATCATAGGAATCTCAAACCAGATATTAGAAAATATCTTTGGCAAATGGCAGGGCAAAGTTACTCCTTCTCAATAGTCACATTGAATGTTAATGGCTTGAACTGTCCAGTTAAAAGACACCGATTGGCTGATTGGGTTAAGGAACAAAACCCATCCTTTTGCTGCTTACAAGAAACCCATCTATCCAACAATGATCCATACAAGCTGAGAGTGAAAGGCTGGAAAAAGATATACCACGCCAACAGAAATGAAAAGAGAGCGGGCATAGCCATCTTAATATCGGACAACATAAACTTTACCACAAAAACTGTTAGGAGAGACAAAGAGGGGCACTATATAATGATTAAGGGAACCATTCAACAGGAAGATATAACGATTATCAACGTATATGCACCTAATTACAGGGCACCAGCTTATTTAAAAGACTTGTTAAGGGACTTAAAGGGAGACTTAGACCCCAATACAATAGTACTGGGGGACTTCAATACTCCACTCTCAGAGATAGACAGATCAACAGGACAGAAGATCAACAAGGAAAAGGCAATAGGCAATCCCAAAAGTAGAAGGTTAAGTGACACAATGTAAATCTTTATTCCAGTCTCTGATTTTAGGAAGCAATTAAAAATACCTGTTGTTGCCATTATCATTATACTTATTCTATTTCTCTATACTCTAGGCAAACAAACTGATAATGACCCAGAGGTCCTTCCACATCCACTTCTTGACAGTTGTAAATCTGCCTCCCTCCAGTATTAAAATCTAATGTGCCTTATAGGCTGAGATCGAGTGTCTTCCTTGGAGACTTTTGCAGACCAAAAGTGATGGTTGCTACCTCTTGTTGACACATAGCTGTTTCTCTTCCACTTGGTCACAATCACATATTTGTATGCACTGAAGTTGTTATTATAAAATATGACTGATCTTATTTCCTTGCAATCGCTTATCATAACAGACAACTATTTTCTCTATGCATATGTTCTCAATGGCCTACATGACCAGCGTCCACACTGTTCCATGAGAGAAGGAATCATCTCTTGCACTCATCAATGTTTGAACAGGACCCAGATGAGCACTGCCACATAATTACACTAGGCATTCAGTACATGCTTGATGAGTACACATTGGATCTGCAGGCAGGTATCCTGTCGTACATTCTGTATCTGTTATGAAACTGCCATAGAGTTAAATAGATGACAGGAAAAGTCGTTTCTCTTAATGAGTGCAAAGGCCAGTCTGGAGCAGATAAGTCAAAGGGAAAAAAAATCTGGAGTAAACCAGATAAATTATTTTAATAGAGGCAGTATATTAGCTTTATAGGCCTTCTATGACAAAAGACTACAAATGGGGTGGCTAGAAGCCATAGAACTTTATTGCCGCATATTTCTAGAGGCTACAAACCTGAAATCTATATATCAGCAAGGTTGGTTCCTTTGGAGGGCTACAAGCCAGCATCTGTTCCATAACTCTCTCTTTTGCTTGTAGTTGGTCATCTTCTAGATATCCTTGCATCTTTCTTCCTCTGTAAGGCTCCAAATTTCCTGTTTTTCTGAGGGAGCCGAATACATTGGATTAAGATCCAACATAATGACCTCATTTTAACCTGATTACCTCTGAAGATCCCATTTCCAATAAGGTAAAATTTTGTGGTATCAAGGGTTAGAATTTCAACATGTATTTGGTAGTGATGCATACAACCCATAACAGACCCATATAAGATTGCGTGTACCTAGGGGAAGTGACACATTTCTAGAACTAACCATATTTGAGGTTGCTTCCAAAAGATGTACAAAGTTTGACAGAGCAAGAATTTAGATTAGGATGTTAAATTATCAGTCTCCCTAACATATGAAAGGATATTAAATGGTGTTAGAACTATTAATCAGTAATAATTCTAGATGGTTTCAATTAAAGGACATTTGTATAGAAGTAGTATTATGTGGAAAGTGCAAGGGCATCCACATTTCTGTCCAATAGGAAAAACTTTTTCATTTGACACTTCTATAAATAATATAACCTTTCTGTGGAGAAAGCTCCACTTTAAATGATGCCAAAAGAATGATGATTAAACACATACATACGTGCAAGTATACAAATATAGATACTTAAAAAGATATACAAGTATACAGATTGGCTGACATTTTTAAAAATAGAATCATTGGAGCCGGCGCCGTGGCTTAACAGGCTAATCCTCCGCCTTGCGGCGCCGGCACACTGTGTTCTAGTCCCGGTCGGGGCGCCGGATTCTATCCCGGTTGCCCCTCTTCCAGGCCAGCTCTCTGCTATGGCCCCGGGAAGGCAGTGGAGGATGGCCCAAGTCCTTGGGCCCTGCATCCGCATGGGAGACCAGGAGAAGCACCTGGCTCCTGGCTTCGGATCAGCGAGATGCGCCGTCCACAGCGGCCATTGGAGGGTGAACCAATGGCAAAAGGAAGACCTTTCTCTCTGTCTCTCTCTCTCACTATCCACTCTGCCTGTCAAAGAAAAAAAAAAAAATAGAATCATTGGAAGGAAGCAAATCCTCCTCAAAAATAGTTAACACATTCACAGAGATATAGAATTTTCTTGTCACTTGCAATGAAAAATTGCGGATGTTTGTGTGTGCGTTCATGTGTTTATGTAGAACTTCAAGAAATTCATGGAAATAAATAAAAAATAAATCTATCTTGCTGCAAAAATTTTGAAATCTTGCATAGTTTTTCATAATACACTTTTTCCCACTAACATTTTGAAGTCCCCATCACATATGCATAGATTTGGAATAGCCCTCTTTCTCTCTCTCTCTCTCTCTCAGTGTGTGTGTATGTGTGTGAGTGTGTGTGTATATATGTGTGTGTGTGTGTTTCTTTCTAGTACAAAGAAACATTTGAATATAGATAGATATTGTATAAGATCATGAAGATATATAAAAGAGAATTAGCAGAATTTGGGCCAGTCTAAAAAAAGAGTAATTCAAGCAAGCTGAACTAATTATCATTCTGGTAGCCACTCTTGGTTAAGTGATTACTAAAATTGAATTAAATATTAACAACAGACCAGAACCCCAAGGTGAAGGACTCCAGAGTACACGATCGACACTGAGTTCCATGTATGCCTCAAGAGGAACTGTGAAATGCCTGGCTCTGCTAGAATCCCATTATTTGTTATTGGAAATCTAATGTCCATAATAACATTTAAATTAATGATATTTTTAAAGTAGTTAGCTTTGAATTTTTTTTTTTTTTTGACAGGCAGAGTGGACAGTGAGAAAGAGAGACAGAGAGAAAGGTCTTCCTTTTGCCATCGGTTCACCCTCCAATGGCTGCTGCGGCCAGCGCATCTCGCTGATCCGAAGCCAGGAGCCAGGTGCTTCTCCTGGTCTCCTTTGCGGGTGCAGGACCCAAGGACTTGGGCCATCCTCCACTGTACTCCCAGGCCATAGCAGAGAGCTGGCCTGGAAGAGGGGCAACCGGGACAGAATCCAGCGCCCCGACCGGGACTAGAACCCGGTGTGCCGGTGCTGCAAGGCGGAGGATTAGCCTATTGAGCCACGGCGCCAGCCAGCTTTGAATCTTAAAAAGAAAGTAATTATTTGCATTGTCTTAAAAATATGGATTTTCAGTCCCAAGAAGACAAATACTATATGTTTTCCCTGATCTGTGGCAACTAGTAGAGTACCTAAAAGGTAATGTATAGGAATGAAATTGACATTTTGAGATTCGATGATTTTTAACAAACTTTGTCTCTTGAGGAACAGTGCTTTTTCACTCCATACTATTTGTTGAACTCTTTACTTAGTGTAGGATTAATCTTATAAGCATAAAGTAAATTGACAATAGATATTTGTAAAAATTAAAAATGGGAATAGGAGAGAGAGGAGGACTAAGGATGGGAGCATGGATGGGATTTATGTTCCTAAATCTGTATATAGGAAATACATGAAATTTATATACCTTAAATAATTTTTTTAAAAATCTGGCTTTTTTGAAAGTCGTGAATTATAGAAGTCCTTCATTTATCAGGCTGTGCAATCTTACTGATTCTTGCCAGCAAGAATCCAACACCTAGAAAGTGCCAAATTAAAGTCAAATACAAAAAAAAAAAATTAGAAGTATTCTACAGTTGAAATATGGCCTAGCATAAGCACCTATGCAGCTTGCTTATTAATCTGTTAGTTTTGCATGTGCAGTTTTATTTGAATGAGGGCATTTACATTGGAAGACACAGATGTCTTTCTGTCCATGACATTCTCCACCTGGGGTGGCACTGCGGCATAGTAAGTAAAGCTGCCACCTGTAGTGCTGGCTTCCCTTATGGGTACCTGTTCAAGTCCCAGCTGCTCCACTTCCTATCCAACTGTCTGCCATGGCTTGGGAAAGCAGTGGAAGATGCCCCAAATCCTTGGACCCCTGCACCCATGTGGGAGACCAAGAGGAAGCTCCTGGCTCCTGGCTCCTAGCTTTGGATCAGTGCAGCTCCAGCCATTTCGGCCACTTGGGGAGTGAAGCAGCGGATGGAAGACCTCTCTCTCTCTCTCTCTCTTGCTCTCTCGCTCTCTCGCTCTCTTCTCTGTAACTTTGCTTTTCAAATAAATAAATAAATCTTTTTAAAAAAAGTCAACACACATTTAAGAAAAAATATACCCCACCTATGTATAAACATAATAATGAAAATTGACTCCAAGTTAGAGGTGAAAAATAAACTTAAAAAAGTAGAGAAAATGATCTACCATTTTAAGAACCATGGATCCACATACCTAATGCACCTCCTTCCTGCTTCCTGTTTTATCCCATTATATAGCAGCAGGAGCTGCTGAACAGATGTTAAGAGTCTTCAACAGTACACATATTAGTTTTGCAATGCCCATCCTATGGGTATGCACTTCTTTTTGTTGGAGTTACGGCATATAACTAACTGCTTGGCCTTGACAAGATAGTAATAATAACAAATAATAATGATAATGTCAGATTTCTTCCTACTGCGTGACTTATCTTGACTCCCAGAACTAGTAATATTCATCTGAAATAAGCCTCACACACATTATGCCTAAGCACAAAATAAAATTATGTTCCCATAAACACTGGTGATTTCATTTTATATTTTATTGCCACCAAATTAAATTTTTATCATATAGATTATAATTTCATAGTTTGTTGCTCTCTTAACACTTCATTTATTCTCAGTGTTCCACTTAAAACATGTAGCACAGTTCCAACACAGAGCAAAGAAGCAGTAACTGTAATTATTACATTATTACTTCTTTTAAATGTGTTATTCCACAGCTCTTGATTTCTAATCCAATGTTCTATCTTTTAAATTACAAAATCCAGTTGAATAATATATGATAAGATGATGATAAGTGCAAAATATTCAGATGGAAACACAATTAGAATTGGATAGCTTTCCTGAGGAATAGCAAAATGTGTATAACCAAGATGAAACTGAGCACCCTAAGGAGAAGCTGGACACATACAGGTTATCTTTGTAATCCATGGAGTGGGAACCTTTTTCTTGGGGAGTTGGAAAGTGTGTTACAACTCTTGCTTTATCCTTGTTCAGAGACTCACTGGTTCCTTTGTGATTAGCAGTGGTTGAAAAATTCCTAGAACCTTTAAAAGGACTAATTTCTTTTATATAGATGGATAGTTAAAGGTTATTTTGCAAAAAACCCTCCTGTTTGTACTTCATATCAACTTTCTTCTTGCTGAGCATTCTACATGGTTTGCTCTGTACTGACTTGCTTCATTAAGGACAAGCTGTCATCTGTTTATTCAGTTTTACTTTTCCTGTGAGGGCTACTAGGGTGAAGTTGGAGTTTTCTATATAATTTATACTGAACATTTTTTAAAGGAGAGAATTAGAAACATTTTTAAGAATTGTTACAAACAATTTACAGAAAAAAATTTCTAATCCACATTTCATTCCTCAAAATAATTTGATAGGTTGGTATGATTTTTTAAGTTTCTCTGGGGAATGGCACCTTGGAACTTACCTTCACCCCACAACTCTCCATTCCTTTAATTTTCTTGTTGTGGGGCAGAGCACATAAAGTTCTTCACCAGAAATACAAGAAATAATGTACTGAATTATTAGCTGTTGGAGAAAGAAAGTTGGCATGAGTACCGTTCATATGAGTATGCTTGAGGCACTGGCAGATGGGCCACTTGTGCCAAACAGTAAGATGTTCTGCCACTGCTGAAGAGTAAGAAGGTCTTTTTCCTAAAAGACTATCCTACCTGGTAATACTGGGTGGCTCAAAGAGCTATTTGCATGTTATAGGCTTCTGATTCAAAATATACAAAAGTACTTCAAAGAGTTTGTAGAAAAATGGAGTTAAAAGATAAGTACATTTTGGTACAAGATTCTTTAAATCCATGCATAATTTTTTAATTAGGTACATTTTAATGAGCTTTTGTGAGACCCATAGTATGCATGGATTTAAAAATATTTTGCACCCAATAGGCTTATTTTAATTCCACTTGCCATAAATTTTTTTGAAATCCCCATGTATCTTGTTTATTTGAGCTTTTGGCAGAAGAGAAAGTGGAAATTCATCAGGATTTTCTGAATCACGCTAGAGTCTATATTGGAAATGGACCCAATTATAAAATAAACAAGATATTGTTCAGGAAGGTATTGAAGATCTCAACAATTGTGTAAGTCAGAAAAGTATGTAATAGCTTACCAACTACCCTTTCTAAGCTCTCAAATGATTGCTTAATAAACTCCCACTCCAACAACCACAAGAGTTCTAGAAAACTTAAATAACTTTCAGTAGAAATATCTTTGCACTAGACTTGGTAACAAATCCAAAAATCCTGCTATGATAGATGAGCACCTCTCTCTGACTATGGGGAAGTTAGCTATCAGTGGTAAAAGGTAAGGATAGGAACAGAAAACAAAGTCTAGGTAAAGGAAGACCAACCCTCCTCCCCTAGGAAAAAAAAAAAAAAAAGGAAATGTGACGCCTGTGTGTGCCTTGTCTTCTGGTACTTGTTGTTTCCATTTCAGTTCCTCCAGTTCCTCCAACATGCCAGGTTTTTTCGTGCTTCAAAAACATTGTGCATTTAGCAACTTCTGCCTAAATGCTGTTTGGCTCATTTTCAGAAGTACACACTGGCCCTCAGAAAAAGCAAGACTTAGGGAAATCATCCTTCTCAGAATCCCCTTGCTTCCCCAAGCTAATCTCTTACTGCAGCCCATATTTTCCTCATAGCACTTCTTTAAAATATAATCTTATATTAGTCTGTGTGACTTTTTTTTCTTGTTACTCTCCTCCCCAGTAGGCTGTACTCCAGGAGGAGACAGGAAGCAGATTTCTGTGTTTACTGTTGTATCTGCTGCACTTGTAATTCCTGATGTACAGGAGTCAGCCAGTAAATCTTTTGTAAGTGGATGAATAAAGCACAGAGCAGCTTTTGAATCCTGTCTCCACTTCTTCATTTCTCTAAGCTCCAAGTTTATTATCTCTAAAATTAGGGTAAAGGTACAAGCTAATTATTGAATCTGGACAATAGGTTTATGGAGGTACACTGTGCAGTTGCTCTACTTGAGTAGATACCTAAAATTTTCCTATTAAAATGTATTATCCAGTCATAAGGCTAATATAAGGAGTAAATAAGATAATGTATATCAAACACTTATCTCAGTGCCTGGCTTTGTGGTTGACAAATGTTCAGTTACTATTAGATCTTATTTTTATGATTTCAAAATGGCCTTTAGAAGATATAGAATGGTAGCAGCAATATCAGCACAAAAAATTTCCATTATCTCCAACCATCTATCCATTAACCCAATGTGACTGCCACAAAGAAGAAAGCACATTAACATAGATTTTAAGTTGCATTAGATGTGCAACCTTAAGTCACCTCACAAACATTTCTAAGCAAAAGTGTTTCTAAATAAGATAGACGTAAGCATAAGGACAAAATCAAAGTTGTGGATATTCCAGGGACAAGAAATGACCCTGTTCTGGTGCAGCAGGTTAAACTGACACTGTATCCCCTATCAGAGTGCCAGTTCAAGTACTAGCAACTTTGCTTTTCTGATCCAGCTTCCTTCTAATATATGTGGGAGGCAGCAGATGATGGTCCAAGTAATTAGGCTCCTGCCACCCTTGTGAAAGATCTGGATGATGTCCCTTGCTTCTGTTTTACACCTGTCCCAATCCTGGATGTTATGGCCACTTGGGGAATGAACCAGCAGATAGATAGATGCACTCTCTCGCGCGCACGCGTTCTCTTGCTCTTGCTCTCTCTCTCTCTCTCTCCCTTCCCCACTTTCTCTGTCACTCCGCCTTCAAAATAAGTAAATCAATAGATATTGTTTTAAATTATAGAGGTGAAAGCTTTGAAAAACTGATTACCACAGTTTCCTCTGTCATCTCTCACTTTTTATTGCTGACAGGTAATGAAACACACAATTGAAAGTGTGCTGAGGAATAACAAGAACAATTGGGCCAACACATCAAAAAGATTATTTTAAAAAATGAAAGAATTAAAATAGACATCATCTTCTGTAACGAGAATTGGTAGGGCTTGCACAATTTCTTCCTTCATCTATTCTTTCCTTCATCTGACAAGCACATGTATGCACTCTGTCTTAGAAATCACATTGCACTTCAAGAATTCAGAACTAACTAAGCATCATTCCTCCCCTTGAGTCAGTCTAATGAGGAGGAAAAGCTTTCAGTAATGACACCATGCCTTCATGCTGTTACAGATGTGTAGACAGGGCATTATGGCAGCACAAAAGATAGAATAAAGACATCTTCCTGCAGGAATCCATAGTAAGTCCAATGCAGAGGTGAAATATGAGATGAGCTTTAATACACACAGGGAACATTTCTAGAGAGTAAAGTGGTAATGAGCATTACAGGCAGATTAAATAGATTTTATGAAAGCCGAATGCCACAAAACAGCCAGGAATGTTCCAGAAACTATTTGAAGTTCAATGTAACCAGTTTTCATGATATGTGATGGAGGTGGGGAATGAGAGAGTACTGCTGAATGGGAAACAAGGTGAGAGAACTTAATTATTTGGGATTCTATGTATCAAGTAAAAGACTCCCAGGTAGGGTAGTTTAAGGAAAAAGGTGGGGGGGGGGGGGGTAAGGGAGTTGAGACCTATTATAAGAACACAACCTCTCAAAGAATTCAATTGTAGGAATGGCAATGGGTCTCAAGACATCGTGGACCCAAGATTTTCAAGGTCATGAACTCAGTGTTCCATTTCTCTCCTCTCTGGGCACTAACTAGCTTTATTCTACTTTTTGATTAATCCTGTTTTCCAGTTATTCCATGATTGCAGTAGATAGAAGCTGACACCCACATTGAAACTCTCCCAGACATCTAGAACTTTGACATTAGCAGAAAGACTGTTCCAAACTGAAACAGGTTTCTGTTCTTTATCCAATTAACTGGGCCCAGGAGTCTGAGGTTTTCAAAGTAGATTTCCACTAGATGAATAGATTTAAGGTTTTAGAAAAGTTTGTACATCTTAATGAAGAGCTTAAGCTTTATTTTGGAGGGAAAAATAATAAAGTCAAAATTTTTCAAACAAAAATTACCATGATTTCTGCTTTTTTTGTTTTTGTTTTTTAGAACTACAATAGTGGTAGCTGGGTATGAGTAAAAGAGACACTTAAAAGCAGTGTAAGTTTTTAGCTTGCAATTGAGAGCAGTGACATTTAATCAGACAGCATAGACAAGGAAATCTGGCAAGAGATGGGGTTGGTGGTGGGGAGCGGAGAGTAAATTGGCTGGGCAGTGGGAAGTAGACCACCTCTCTGTGATCTTGCAAAATTTGAGCAGCCTGAGAGACTTCTAGGTGGAAACCTCAATTACACAATTGTATTTTAATTCAATTAAACAATTGTACTTTAATTCTGAATCATAAAAGAAAAGACAAGAGTGACAGCAAACATGAAAGAAATGCAAGTTTTCATTAAGATCAGAGGTGTTTAGTGACAGCAGCTTCTGTAACAAATAAATCCATTGAATTGGAAAAGATAGTTTATTTTTCACTTCTCTAAGTCTAGCTAGGCATTACTGACTGCTCCTAGCAATGATTCAGGAATCTTAACTGTTTTCATCTCATGGCTATATCATGCCACATGGCCTCTGGGTTCTCTGCTAGATGCTCTGTGAGATTAAGGAGGAGGGGCAGAATTGTATAGGATATTTTCATAGGCTAAACTTGAAAGTAGCACGTGTTATTTCCTCTCCTGTTTTACTTATTTATTTATTCAATATCTACTTATTCAGAAGGCAGGATGACAAAGAGAAAGAGATCTTCCATCCTCTGCTTCTCTCCCCAAACGACTACAATAGCTAGGGCTGGGCCAGACTGAAGCTGGGTGCCCAGAACTCAATCCAGGTCTCCTACATAGGTACCAGAGGCCCAAGAACTTGGACCATTCTTTGCTTCTTTACTGGGAAAAGACCAGTGGCGCCATGCAGTCTAGAAGAGAAAGTGATGATGACAAACTAGAAGTCATCATTGTTTAACTCTCTGAGCTGTGATTTTTTTCTATCCTTGAGGGCAGGATTATATATAGAAAGCTATTCAGAGTTTTACTTTCACTTTTATAATGAATGTTTGACTTATTGAAGATAGAAAACTTTTTAAAAACTTCTTTGGCTTCCAGTTCAGCATATATATTTTATTTTACTTATAGATCTAAGGCATTTTAACCATGCCTTATGGGACCTTTCATAATTTTCTCTTATTTTACATAATTAAGTACTGTTAAACATTTCAAACAGTACTTATAAATTTAATGTACTCTATTAATCCTTTGGCATTTCAGTTGTCTACTTCATAAAACTCCCTAAGTAATTAAGACTAGGCCTTTTAAGCCTAATAAATTCAATGTATAATTATAGGGAATTCTAGCCTCTTTTATATATTCCAGTAATAGTACATACAAATCTAATAAATAATTCCAATTTAAGACCCAAAATAACTCAAGTACTGAATTAAATAGCTTGCATTAGTGTTAAATCTAGTTAAATAGGCCAAATTCTTTCAAACAACACATATCATATATTTAAAATAGCAAGTATACATATCATAATTCATGGGCTCACTTAACTAAGCATTTCCATGCTTATATTTAAATATTCTAGGGATAAACTTAGACTTTTCTACAGAGGAAACATAGTTGCATCACAGAACCTTTGAGGACACTTCCTTAAATGATCAGCATTTGCTTATGGTCCTAAGATACTGAATAGGGACCCCAACATATGTTACTATGATAGGACATATTGTGTCCTTTTCCAGTCACATTTTCTTTCTTTTTTCCTAAAGATTATTTATTTTATTTGTTTGAAAGGTAGAGTTACACAGAGGCAGAGGCAGAAAGAGGGGGAGAAAGAGAGTGTGTGAGAGAGAGAGTTTTCCACCAGCTGGTTCACTCCTCAGATGGCTGCAATGGCTGTAACTGTGCCAATCTGAAGAATTTGGGCCATCTTCTACTGCTTTCCCAGGTCATAGCAGAGAGCTGGATAGGACGTGGAGCATCCAGGGCTTGAACTGGTGCCCATATGGGGTGCCGGCACTGCAGGCAGTGACTTTACCGGCTACACCACAGCACTGGCCCCTTCCAATCACATTTTCAACAAACTAAGTGGCCTTTCAGATCTTATAGTCCATGTAAATTGTATGTTAGTGTTTGGGTTTTGCCTACTACTTCTTCTTCTTTTTTTTTTTTTTTTTAGATTTATTTATTTATTTTTTTGACAGACAGAATTACAGACAGTGAGAGAGAGACACAGAGAAAGGTCTTCCTTCCGTTGGTTCACTCCCCAAATGGCCACGACGGACGGAACTGCTCCAATTTGAAGCCAGGAGCCAGGTTCCTCCTCCCTGGACTCACACGGGTGCAGGGGCCCAAGCACTTGAGCCATCCTCCACTGCTTTCCCAGGCTGCAGCAGAGAGCTGGAGAGGAGCAACCAGGACTAGAACCGGCGTCCATATGGGATGCCGGCGCTGCAGGCAGAGTATTAACCTGGTGTGCCACGGAGCCAGCCCCTGCCTACTGCTTCTCACAAGACTGACTCTGCACCCCTACTCAGGTGGTTATGACATTGGATTTTAATTTTAATTTTCTTGGTTTTCATGCTATTTAAAATATCTTCCCACATCGATTAAAATACCTCTGATCTTGATGGGAATACACATTTTTTGCCATGTTTTTCCCAATGATAGGAACAGGTGTTCTTTTTTTCTTTCTTTCTTTCTTTTAATTTATTTGACAGGTAGAGTTATAGACTATGACAGAGAGAAACAGAGAGAAGGGTCTTCCTTCTGTTGGTTCACCTCCTAAATGGCCGCTACGGCCGGCACTGCGCAGATTGGAAGCCAGGAGCCAGGTGCTTCCTGCTGGTCTCCCATGCGGGTGCAGGGCCCAAGCACTTGGGCCATCCTCCACTGCCCCCTCCCCCCGGCCACAGCAGAGAGCTGGACTGGAAGAGAGCAACCAGGACTAGAACCCAGCACCCATATGGGATGCTGGTGCCGCAGGCAGAGGATTAACCAAGTGAGCCACGGTGCCGGCCCCAGTCACAGATGTTCTTATGGGTTAGAGAATTCTCATGACTTGGCTGTGTTACAAAGTTTAGCCAATCATTCTACTGACATAAACAAAAAATAAAATGAAGAATTGGCAAAGAAAATTGTACACTGTTTTTAGTAAAGTATAGTCATTGGCAGCTTATATAAGAGGCTTTTCTGTGAAGTGGTGGAGATTATAAAAGAGATAAAATTGAAGAATTTACTTTTAGCATCATATCTGAGTGAATGAGAAAGATTTAATAGTAGATATATTTGATTTCAAAGTCATAATTTGAGATGGTGCATTTGGTATACTTGTATATGTAGATGCAAAAGCAAAGATTCTAGCTTTTAGTTTCTGTCCTGAAATAAACCATGATATAACCTTTATTTTTAAATTTATTTTATATTTTTAAAAATTATTTTATGTATTTGAAAGACAGAGTTACAGAGAGAGGTAGAGAGGTAGAGCCAGAGAGAGAGAGGTCTGCCATTCTGCTGGTTCACTCCCCAAATGGCCTCAATAGCCAGAGCTGTGCCAGTCTGAAGCCAGGAGCCAGGAGTTTCTTCCAGGTCTCCCATGCGGGTGCAGGGGCCCAAGGAGTTGGGCCATCTTCTACTGCTTTCCCAAGCCATGGCAGAGAGCTGGATTGGAAGAGGAGCAACCAGAACTCGAATTAGTGACCATATGGGATGCTGGCACTGCAGGCTTTAACCCACTGTGCCACAGCGTCGGCCCCTACAATGATATAACCTTTCAATATGCACTCTTTCCCTCCCCTCATAACACTATATTTTAATTGAATATTTAGCTCACTGTTCTCAATATTCTCTGAGTAGCTTTGAGGAAGATAATTTCTTTAGACACATGCTAATTCAGTCTCCCTCATTCTAAGTCTTAATATGGTCTCCTCAGAATGCCCATAATGATCTTGAAAACATGACCTTTGCCAATGTTGATTCCCAAGAAGCTTCTGGCTGAGCTACTACTTTTCCATTCCAATAAAATTTTGCAGTTTTCCTTTTGCTGCACACAAATCACACTAACCTTGCTTATTATGATACTAGAATCCTTGACATTCTGAGATTATTCTGGTTTTTTTTTTTTTTTTTTTTTTTGGAGTGAAAAAAGCTTTTCTACTTCATTTGTCTGAGGAATTTTTTCCTTTTTCAAGTATCATTTCAGGGATACTACTTCTACTTTCTGGGACTTCCACTTTGATCCCATATTTTATAATCTTATGGGAATTGGGTATACCTAGAAATGTGTGGTTTGGGTTTTTTCATTTTCTTAGGGATATAATTTAAGATATTACAAAGTAACTGAAAATAAGGTAGATCATTTATGAACTGATGGAAAAGGTTGCATAATGGACTAAAACAATTGCAAAATTATAAGAAAAGCATTCACAAAATCTTCAAATAAAAAAGAAAAAAATACTCATCAGGACACTAGACAAAATACCTGATTAGACAGTGAAAGAAAAGTACAAATGGAGCCTGGAGTGGGCCCGGGACACAGCACGGCGTGGTCTGGTGGCCCAGGTGCTGTGGCAGGGGGTGGTGGGCACTGGGCAGGAGAGCCATGTGGACGTGCCCCCCACCGGGTCCGCTGTCAGGAGGGGGCACACCCCTGGTGCTTCACTGTGGCCTGGAGCCTTAACCGGAGCCACCGGTGGTCCTGGGGAGCCTTCCTGGGCTTCCTCTCCGTGGACGCCCCGGGGCCCCATCCAGGCGAGTGGGCGGCATGAGAGCCCCGAGCTCTGACACCCAGAGGCCACCACACAGGACGGGCAGGGGCAGCCCCCGGGGCCCCAGCTTCCGCCTCCCGGTGAGGTCCCGGGGCCAGGGGCCAGGTGGGCAGGGGGAGGTGAGGTGAGCCCCGGGGGCTGTGCGCAGCTCCACACCTGCCGTTGGAAGCAGTCCGCGTGCAGCTCCCCCTGCCGTGCCCAGGGCCCCTCAGAGCAGACGGCCGGGCCAGGTGTTTCTAAAAACAGCTGTTGATACCATAGCCATGGTAGGTAATCCATATTGGATATCAGTAAGGACCATGGGAGATATTTAAAAAGAGAAAGAAGAGATATATATCTATAGAGTTACGCACGTTTTATCGCACAGATCCCGTAACGCCTTCCTTCCCATTGTATACTGTAAGTCTTCGCTGGAGCAGGGCTGCGAGGGGCTCGGGGGCTGGGGTCCCGCCTGGCCCGCCCCCACCCCCACCCCGGCGTCCCTCGGGCACACTGGGGCGGCGGGCGGGCCCCTTCTGCCCGCCTGGCAGGGCGTTGCGGCCTCACCGTCACGGTTTCATACATGGGTTTTTTATTTAAGCCAAAGGACAAGGACCTCTGTCGGGGGTTCGTTTTCGGTCTCCCTCGGACAGGGCGCCCACCCGCGCCAGCTTGCCCAGCTGCGTCTTCCCGGCAGGCTCATTTCAATATTTATTTTTGTGCCGTCACCACCACGACCACCGAGACGCGGCCACGTGCGGAGGGCCCGCCCCGCCCCTCGCGGCCCCCCTAATTTATTGCTGGACGTCTCCCCGCTTCACCCCACGACAATAAAAGTCCTGGTTCAGAAAAAAAAAAAAGAAAAGAAAAGTACAAATGTACATCAAACATAAGAAAAGTTCTCCACTCTATTAGTTATTAGGAAAATGCAAGGTAGTTGGTGAGGATATAGAGGAGCTAGAATTTCATATACACTGCCAGAGAGAGTGGTATGTAAACACTTTAGAAAGCTCATAAATTTCCACTGAAGCTGCATATATGCATAACTAGGACTTCCAGTTATATATAATTGTTCCTACTTATCTGTGATTTCAGTTACCCACGGTCAGCTGCAGTTTGAAAATATTAAGTAGCAGTTCTAATGATAAATAATACATAAGTTTAAAATTACACATCATTCTAAGTAACATGATGAAATCTAAACTACCCCTCCTCATCCCACCTGAGACTTAATCATACCTTTGTCCAGAATGCCTATGCTGTATCTGATACTCACTCATTAGAAACTTCGTTAGAGAGCTATCTTAATTATCAGATCTACTGTGACGGTTCCTCAATACTGGTATTCAAGTAGACCTTATTTAATTAATAATTATCCCAATGTACAAGAGTATTGATTCTGGAAATTTAAATATGACAAAGAGAAACTCTGAAGTGTTTCTGTGATGTGAAAATTTTCTATTTACTAAGGAAAGAGGAAAAGTTATAGGCTGAAGTTGCTAAGATCTACAGAGAGAACAAAACATTATAAATATATATAGGGTTGAGTATCACCTATGGTTTCAGGCTTCTACTAATGGTTCTTGGAACATATTACTAATGATAAGAGAGGACTACTGGACCCACAAAAAATAGAAAACACATGACCTACAAAAGATATGCATAAGGAAGTTCACAGAAGCACGATTAGGCAATAACTAGAGGCAATCCAAATGTCTATCAAAAGAAAAATAAATAAGTAAATAAATAATGGTCTCTTTGTACAATCGATTAATCCATAACAGTGGAAATAAATGAAATATTGCTGTGTGGAAAGATCTGGTCCTGTGGTATGCTGGAGCCTGCTTTTATCAGCTTACAGGAAGGAATTATGCATATCTCTTTCCAAGGGCACATTCAATAACATCATGTTTTTAGTTTGGAATCTGCAATGGTGGGGGTAATTGCATCATAGAAATCAGGACCCTCCCTCTCCTTGGCAGAACTGATTTATTAGCACACTACTAAAGTATCTCACATGCATGATTATGAGGAAAATAAACAAGAGAAATATGCTTGCACATTATTCCATTTGCAGAACTTTCAAATTGCACCAAAATAAACATTGGTAGTAGAACTCAGAATAGAAGAACCATGCCTATTCTTGAGTGTGAAGGGTAGTGATGTAAATGGCGTGTAAGGAGGGCATCCAGAATTCTGGTGATGGCTTGCTTTATGATGTTGATGCCAAATGACTGGCTTGTTCATTTTGTAAAAACTCATCAAGCTGTACAATTATGACCTGTGCATTGTTTGTAGGTGTATGCTAATTAAAATTTCTCCTAAAAGGGCATAATACTATCTCATTTTGTATTTTGAAAGCATTATGTATCTACATAGAAAAATATATGGAATGCTTAGTACCAAAATGTTTATAGTAATTCCCTTTGTATGGTGATATGGAATGAGAATGAACAGGGAAGTATAAAATGGTACTTGAGCCTATTACTTATACTTCTATATACATTTTAAAAAGTAATAAGCAAATTTTATTTCAGTAATAAAAAATCTCAATAATATACATTTTGGGGTTGGGGTGGTGGAATTTAGCACAGGTGTTGGGATGCTTGCATCCAGTATTTGAGTGCCTGAGTTCAAACCCTGACTCTACTTCTGATACAGTTTCCTTCTAAAGTGATCCCTGGGAGGCAGCAAGTAATGATGGCTGAAATATGTGAGCCCCTGTCATTCATGTGGGAGACCCAGACTGAATGTTGCACTACTGGCTTCAGCCTGGTCCAGTTCTAGTTGTCAGAAACATCTGGGGAGTGAACCAGCAGATGGAAGGTCTCCTTTCCATCTGCCTATGCCTCTCACTTGTTCTCTATTTCTAAGCCTTGTAAATAAATAAAAAACAAAGAAATCAAAATTTAAAAACACATTAGATATGCGATGCTTTAACTATATGTATTTTCAGGCTCCTATCTTTTTTCATAAAATATTCTTTCACTATCCTATTTCATCATTAAATTCAAAAGAATATTATTAAATTTTCTGTTTCTCAAAATTCAAAAGCTAAAAAAAACTTGTCTGCAAAGATTCTCTCCATAAAGATTCCCCACATTTAGGTCAAGTTAGCATAAGGAGCATAATTACTTTGAAAGAGTAGAATTTAGATGAATCAGCAGGGAACATTTTTATTTGTTTATGCCCCACCTGTAGGCTTAGACAATTTTCTTGACTTGTAATTTATATATAATAAAGTGCATAGATTTTAAATGTATAGCTCACTTAATTTGACAAATGTATATGCCCATGTGAATACCACCAGCTTAAATTTTAAAAGTTAGAAATGTTTAAAAACAACAACAAATCCTGTGGACAAATCAGCTCTAATATTTGGGTCCAAGGCTTAGTGTCAGTGTGCAGTTTAGAGTTCAGGAATGCTGTGTTTACAGATTAAAAGAAGCCAGGCAATATTAAGGTATGTATTTTCTTGACTAACCTAAAATATTTTTCAAGAGTAAATATGTGTTAGATGCTGTCGATTAGAAGAGATGAAATTTATTTTTCCCAAGAACAGACACCATAGATGAGTGTCATGCTTTGATTTAGTTTATGTTTGTACAAAGACTCAACTATTTTTTCCTTATCTTAAGTTTTGATTGATGTCTTCCTTTTTTTAAAGATATATTTATTTATTTGAAAGTCACAGTTATAGAGAAAGAGGGAGAGACAGAGAGAGAGAGAGAGAGAGAGAGAGAGAGAGAGAGAAATCTTCAATTCACTATTTCACTCCCCAAATGCCTGCAATGGCCAAGGCTGAGCCAGGCATGATCTGAGTCTCCCAAATGGGCGGCAGGGGTCCACAACACTTGGGCCATCCTCTGCTGTTTTTACCAGGATATTATCAGGGAGCTGGATCAGAACTGGAGCACGCAGGACTCAAACCACTGTCCATATGGGATTCTGGCAGCACAGGCAGCACCTTTAACTACTATACCAGATCATCGGCCCTTGTTAGCTTTCCTTTTAATTCGTGAAATAGTCCTCAACATTTCGTACAGTGATCTCACTTTGCTCTTTGTGAAATAATTCTTCACTGTTTTTATAAAAATTGGTTTTCCTCAACTTTAGGTTACTAAAATGATAATGTATTTGGTTTTAAACACTGCAGACTTCTGTGTACATATATGAGGTTCAACTTTAAGTGATCTCATCAAATAAGAAAATGACTTCACTTAGTGAAATAAGCCAGTCCTGAAAAGACAAATAGCATATGTTTTCCTTGATCTGGTATAATTAGTAGAGTACCTAAAATGAAATGTATAGGAATGAAATTGACATTTTGAGATTTGATGATTGTTTACAGCCCTTTTTTCTACTGTTGAGGACCAGTATTTTTTTCTTCATACTATTTGTTAAACTCTTTACTTAGTGTAAGGTTAACCTTATGAGTATAAAGTAAACTGAAAATAGATCTTTGTAAAAATTAAGAGTGGGAATAGGAGAGGGAAGAGGAAGAAGGGTTGGAGTGTGGGCAGGAGGGAGGGTAGGGTTGGAAGTATCACTACTTTCCTAAACCTGTATATATGAAATACATGAAACTTGCATACCATATATAAAATTAAAAAATAAAAATATTCAAATTAAAACAAAAAGGAAATTATTTCATATGAAGTTGTTACAAAATACCAAATAAAGGTGGTTCATATTCACTCATGGTTTTCCAAGTACCAGGATTTTGTGTTAACCCCTTTGGGCTCCTGTGTACAATAGGAACTTTTACTATTCTGATTTTATAGACGAGTAAGCTGAGAGTCAGAAACTAAGGAAACTGCATAAGAGTGTGAGAGAGAAAGCTAATAGAGGCTGCTGCTGGATGGAAAGAAACTGACGTGTAGACAGCCTGCAGTGCTTTGCTAAGGAATTTAGAATCATTACACAGTTAACTGGAAACCACTGACAGTTTCTGAGCTGGGAAATTAAAACACTGACTAAAGATTTTGTAAAATTAATCTGACAGTTATATGCTGCTCATGTTCTCAAGCCTTCTTCTTACTCCAGTTATTGGGACAATTCCAAGATTTTAAAAACCGAGACTGTTTTAAATCAACTCAGCCTAACAAGGTTAGAATCTATACACTATCTCATCAATGCTAGTTAGCCAATATAATTACTTGTTCTCATTTTCATTTAGTTAATCTCAGCCAGGAATAAACGGGGACCAGAGTTGCTACTGCATATTAAGCACCTGCATTTACCCCATAGTGTAGTTCCAATGGTCAAGAGCTCCAGCTCAAGTAGGTTTACTCCATAAAACAGCTTAATTATTCTGATGTTTCTGTGACCCATCTTGGTATTTGGCCCATGGTGATAAATAAAAAATACTTTCTAGACTTAGTAGTTAGATGAGTACATATTAATAAAAAGACAAAAATACATTATCGCATTACTGCATTAAAACTAAAAACTTTTATTCTGCATCACATTCTGTTGTTTAAAAGGGTTTTGTGGGGCAGGCATTGTGGCTCAGCAGGTTAAACTGCTGCTCCTGATGTCTACATCCTGTGTTAGAGTGCTGGTTCAGGAGTGACTCTTTTACTTCCAATCCAGCTCCCTGCTAATACCCCCCAGGAAGGCAGCAGGTGATAGCCCAAGTACCTGAGTCTCTATTACCCACTTGTGAGATTTGGAATGGATCTCTGGGTTCCTGGCTTCCACCTGGTACAACCCTGGCTGTTGTGACCACTTGGGAAGTAAACCAGCACGTGGAAGTTTCTCTCACTAATATTCTCTCTTCTACTCATTGTCTCTCTCCCTACCCTATCACTCTTTCTTTTATATAAATTAATAAGTGAATTTAAAAAATACATATTTTAAATAGGGTTTTTAACTAAATGACACCTATTTATCATGTAACTTCTATAGTTATAGTACAGTTCATTCATCTAAAATATTTATTGCATAATTGTTTCATGCTAAGTGTTCAGCTAAGCATATTTATTCCTCTATGGAAGATTTCACTTTGGAGATTCTGTAGATACTGAGGTCCAGTTGTAGATATAAGTGCCTGTCCTTTATTCCTATCTGAATCTATCTCTTGTGCAGAAAGGAAGAGGATAGTCTGGTCACATTCCAACTTATCTACCCACCCACAATGTCATGTCAATTTTTTGTATGTCTGGATGAGCTTAAGGCACCATGATATGTTTCTGTTGAAGTTAATATGGAACACTAACCTCAAAGAACCCATAGTACTTCTATGAACACAAGCTGTTGTGCTTTTTGGCATATATTTCAGCTTTCTGGTGATGTTAATTAGTTTTCTACTTAAGCTCTGTCTTCCCACTTATTTCTTCTTTTACTTCATAATGGCTTCATTACTTAGCATAATATAATTAATTCAAAAACCTTTTATACATGCTGGAAATTGTGACATGAGTTTGTTTATTCCATAGGGCTTAGAATGATCTCTAGGGCCATCTAAAGCACAAGGTGACAGTAAGGACCAAAATGGCAGAGCTCGTTCAAGCTAAATTCCTACACTTGATAATTTATTATGCATTGTGTCACCTAATTACAAATGAAGAATCTGGCACACCACCTGTAAACAAAGTCATTAAGATAACCTTCTGGGCTTGTCTGCCCCAGTGAACCATGGACTGTACCTTATCTAATGCCTGGAATGTTAATGTTTCTTGAGAAAGCCCAGTTGTACTTAGGTTAGCTGTGGGCTTCCTTTGTCTATAGAATTCTTTTTCTCAGCCTTTTGGTATGGAGGTCTGTGTTTTGTGGCTGCTTGAGACCATGCTTCTGCTTGTAATTCTCTCCCAAAATATTTTACTCTATATAATTCTTGGATTGTCCTTTCTTCAACTCTTTCTCATAACCACATTTTTTTAAAACATCGGTGAGTAACTTTTAATATCAATGTTTTTCAGTTCACTCATTCGTTGATATGCATTTATTACATAGTTACTGTGTACTAAGAATTATGACCACAAAATATATGAAGTCCTTGACCTCAAAAAGATGAATCTATCTGAGGCGATATACAAGTGAACACAGTTACATTATAGTGTGGTAGGTGTTACAATCAAGGCTGATGCAAAGAGAAAGGAGTAGCTAACTGGGTTTGATGTTACTCTGCTTCCACATGTCCCAGTATGAAGAAAATACTAACTTCAATCTTTCCCTAATAGTTAGAGAAGGATGTACAGTGTGATCTCATGCTTATTAGGGGTTTCAGAAAGCAAATACCTGGGGCAAGCATTTAGAATGGTGGTAAAGAAGCTGGGTAAGATGCCTGAGTCCCACATTGCAATGTATGGTTTCAATATCTGACTCCTGACTCCGTCTTCCTACTAATGTAGACCCTGGGAAGCAGCAGTGACAACTCAAGGAATTGGGTTCCTGACACCCATGTGGGAGACCTGGATTGAGTTTCAGGGTCCCCAGCTATGACCCTTGCAGGCATTTAAGGTGTGACTCAATAGATAAGAACTTTCTTTTGTTGAGAAAGATCTATTTCTCTTCTTACCTACAAAAGTTAAATAAGAAGGTATTGTGATTTGCATAATCTGTTAGAAGCTTTTAATTCTTTGAGAATAAGTCCTGAGAATTAAACAAAGTGATGCATATAGGGCACACAGCATAGTATCTATCATATAGAAAGTACTCATAATATCAATTACTAGTTACTCATTAAGTGTATTTTCCCTTCTAAACTATAAGTTGCATAAGGCTTATAAAATGGGCAGATATTCATTCACTCTGAACTCTTGAAATACATTCTTCTCACCATAGCCAAAGGCTTTTTTAAAAATTATTTTTATTTTTTGAGGGTGTGCACTTTTAAAAAATATTTCATTTATTTATTTGAGAGGTAGGGTTACAGACACAGAATAGGAGAGACAGAGAAAAAGGTCTTCCATCTACTGGTTCACTCCATAAATGGCCACAATGGCCGGAGCTGGGCCGATCTAAAGCCAGAAGCCAGGAGCTTCTGAGTTTCCCTTGCAGGTCCAGTGACCCCAGCATTTGGGCCATCTCCACTGCTTTCCCAGGCCATTAATTAGCAGGGAGTGGGATCAGAAGTGGGAAGCCAGGGCTTGAACTGGCACCCATATGGGATGCTGTTGCTGCAGGTGGAGGCTTAGCCTACTAAACCACAGTGCTGGCCTTGGCAGAGGCTTGTTAATTCAATTACAGTCACTGTCTCTGTTCTTTGGGCATTTGTTCCAGAATCTGTCTTTACATGTTCAATATATAAATATGTGTACAAAATGTGTGTACATTTTTCCCCAAAATTTCCATCCATGGTTGATGGAATATAAGGATGCAAAACCTGTAAATATGGAGGGCGGAGTATGTTAGGCAGTTCTAATATAGTTAAAAAACATTTTCTTATATTTAACTGAAATTTGCTTTACTTATAACAGCATCTGTCCTTCAAAACATCCTTATCGATCAAGTTCTGAATAATATTACATGTTACAAATACAGAGCCAGTCAGGGAAATTGAATCCTTGGCCACTAGGGGGACGCTCTAATGTTCACATCTGAATCTAGTGCTCCTTTCATTACAACGTGTGCACTCAGTAAACATTTCGTCCATTCGTATGGTGTAAGGCAGACATTGTATTAAGACATAAGTTTGTGACTTTGGATGATTTACTTACTTTTGCTAAATATCAGTTTTTCAAGTGTAAAATGGGAAGAGTGATAGTACAATCCTTGAAGGGCTCCCATGATGACAAGATGACATAATGTCTAGAAAGTGTATCACTCATAAGAATGCTCAATATGGGACTGTGTTGTGCAGCAGATTAACCAGATTAACCAGGCTCCTGACTTCGTCCTGGCTTAGCCTCAGCTCTTGTGGCCATTTGCAGAGTGATCCTGCGTATGGAAGACTTCCCCCTCCCCTCACCCTTGTCTGTAACTCTGCCTTTCAAATAAATAAATAAATCTTCCACAAGGCAATTGATCTTCCTCGTCAATGCAGGGTCTGCTTCATAGATTATAAGAACATAGCTGATTTTATAAAGTATGTAATTATTCCTCCCTGTAGATATCATTATTATTTATAATTTATAACAGAGATAGAATTTTGTCTGATTTTTTAGTCAGATTATCAAAGTTTTTTGTTTTTTTTTTTTTTTTTTTTGACAGGCAGAGTGGACAGTGAGAGAGAGAGACAGAGAGAAAGGTCTTCCTTTGCCGTTGGTTCACCCTCCAATGGCCGCTGCACCGCGCTGATCCAAAGCCAGGAGCCAGGTGCTTCTTCCCGGTCTCCCATGTGGGTGCAGGGGCCCAAGCACTTGGGCCATCCTCCACTGTACTCCCGGGCCACAGCAGAGAGCTGGCCTGGAAGAGGGGCAACCGGGACAGAATCCGGCGCCCCGACTGAGACTAGAACCCCGGGTGCAGGCACCGCAGGCGGAGGATTAGCTTAGTGAGCTGTGGTGCTGGCCTCAAAGATTTATTTTATATCTGTTATGAATGGTAGTGGCCAAACACAGCTGAGATATGAAAATGAAGTCTGTCTTCAAGAAGTTCCAAATTCATTCTGTTAAAAAATGGTCGCATTTTGTAAATGGGCAATAATATCCTACATGTTTATAAATAACAATGATAGTCACTAGGAAGAGCATAATGAAAATTTACATCGAATGCCAATCCTCCCTGAGTATCCTAACCCACACAAGGTCTGAACATCACTATTTCTGCTTGACATTATTCGCTGCAGCATTGTAAAATCGTTAGTAGGATTTCACAGCTGAAAAGTTTTTGAGAAATCAGATGTTAGTCTTTTCAATGACCAGCCTGGAGACAGGCGAGAAACATTTTCCACTGAGTTACAGTGGTGGAGAGATGAGTTTCTCTCCCTCTCCTCTCCCTCCCTCCGCCTCTGTTCCTTCTCTCCCACTTCTTTCCTCCTCTTTCCCCTTCCCCCTCCTCCTTGATTCTCTCTTTGTCTCTCCTGACTCTCTCCTCTCTCAATCTGTTTCTTTCTTAAATAATGCAAGAGCAAGACATTTTAAAAGAAACTTTTTAAAGCGCCTCTCCAGAAGGGGCGGGGTTTCTCATCCTGCCCCCTCCTCCGCGCTGGGATTGGTTCAGAGTGAACTGGGAACATTTTAAGGCGGGGCAACTAGACCCCAGAGCTGGGAGAGAGTGTCAGCTGCTTACCAGTGAGTGACAGGCGCTGCCCCAGTAGGAGAAGGAGTTTGTGGGGCCTGCAGGGCCACAGCAGAGACGCAGGTCCGGGAGGCCTGGCGGGACTCAGGCAAGAGATGTGGAATCCGCTGCACGAAAGCGACTCTGCCGCGGCCGCTATGCGCCGCCCGCGCTGGCTGTGCGCTGGGGCGCTGGTGCTGGCCGCCGGCCTTCTCCTCGGCTTCCTCTTCGGTAGGGCGCCCTCGGCAAGCAAATCTCCGAGCTTCCCCATGGTGCTGCGGCTCAGGGACTCACTCGCAGGCCGGCTTCCAGCGGGGGGTCCTGTTGAGGGTCTAGCCCAGGCGTGGCGATTTGGGTGGGAGCAACTTGAGGATGAGCCCCAAAGGGTTAGACGGAATGCGTGTGTGGGCGGTCAGGGTTGAGTTCTACAGACTTCACTAGAGCGAGGCGCGCGGGTTCTGAAGCAGAATGGAAACCGAACTTGGAGAAGTTGCACCTGCTGGCGCGCGCGTTCTAGGGCAAGTGCCCATCCCTGGGGTCTATTGAACCGGGCGGTCTGGGGAGCTTTGCAGCAAGAGGCTCGCTCTTAGCTGCTTGGGCCTGGTTTTTATCTAGTGTACCTGGAGTGGGGCGGAGGGGAAGGAATGCTGCTTGGAGTGTACAATGGAATTCAGGGCATAGCTGCTCAGGAATTTTTCTCTTCGCGTTCTTGGGTCCTTGGGAGCACCTGAGGCACGTTTGGGAAGGAAATCGGTTATTGTTGTGAACGGGATTTTACCCGCAGGTCTTTCACTTTGTTCTCTTTGTACTGAATCAGAACCTTAACCCAAATTCCCAAGACCGCCAGAACGGGACGAACCAGATAAAACGCTTAAATTCTACTTTTCATTCGTCCACTTTCTACTGGCCTTGACAAGTTATGGAATCACTCCCAGGCTCAGGTTCCTTATCTTTATGATGAAAATAACGTTATCTGCAACTTATTGGCAAGAATCTATGAGAGAGCGTGCAGAGATCCCAGCACTGTGTTGGGGTTTTGGGCACTTTGTGTCTCCTTGGGGGAGAGATTCCTGTAATTGGACTTTAATGGACAGGACCAGGTTTTCTCTGGCTGGCACACCGCTGCTGTGTGGAATGGGTGGGCTTGTCCAAGGTCAGTCTCTTCTAATCTGTGTAACTTTGGGGTGCTGTCTTTTTGTAACTGATATGTGGTTATTATTAACCACTTAGGCCTATTGTGGGGCTGCAAGGAGATTAAGTGCTCAATGACAATACATTTCTATTGAGTTTCAATCTTGTAAACCATAAAAACGGGAATTGGGCTTGGCAAGGTCCACAAGGGCATGGAAATCTTGTACATCCCTTAAAGGCATTTTCTTCCAGGCGTTTGCCTCACCCCAACACTGTCTACACTGCTCCGGAGTTGACATAAAATATGTCGTTTATTAATGTTTCTTTTTTTCTTAGGATTCTGTGCTCTCCCCTCCACCATGAGCCTCTAACCTCTTCAATTGGCTCTTTTCAAGTTCATTTCATCTCACTGTTACCTCCAGTGATCTCAAAGTCTAATCCAAGTTATTTTCTTATATGCATGGGTAGAGTCATAGCTCCCTTTCATATAATCATGTGTTTTAATATGTATGTTTGTATGTACATGTGTCTGCATGTAATAGGGTCTTAAGAAAGTTCAAGGAAAAGGTGCATTATCTTTGAATGCCGTATTTCCATGAATATTTTGAAGTACCTTCTTTGTAATAATTAGAAGTACCTTTTTTAATAATTAGAAAGCTCCCTGAAAGCTGACTAGGTGCTGAGTTTATAACAACTTAATTCTCAGATCATTTCTCTAAGTAAACCCTGTAATGATGCCCTATCTCCACCAGGTTCAAAGCCGGCTGCAGGGGCTATTGGCTGTCCCTGCTCTGGCAATCCCCTGCTCCTAGTCTCAGGTACATAGTGAATGTCTGGCAGCAATGTGGGTGTATTGTAGTTTTGCTGTAGCTTTCTGAACTTGAACTTCTCAAGCCTACTAGAAACAAAATCTCAGCACATTTTGTTTTACTTTCACAGAGCAAATTAGAAGTTTGAATTTAAAAGCTTGAAAGAATTTATGTACCTAAAATGTGTTCATAATTCATTCATTATTACCGTCTTTGAGTGCTTATTCTGGCTCTGCAGAGAAGCAATCACCGCAGACGAGCTTGATGGAGAAAGAAGGTGGATTTCCTTTCTGACTTCATTTTCATACCATATTTCATTTAAAGCGCTGTTTTCCTTGTAAAACAAAAAAAGCAGCATCTATTATTGAAATTGGATAAAAATATATTGTAATTCTTTGTCATTTAAAACCGGCTTGCATGATCATTTTTCAATGGAAGTAGGCAAGAGAAATTGAACTTCAGAAAAACAGTTAACATTACTGGTAACTGATCATTTATATTTTACATATGGTAGATAACAATATTAAAGAAAATGAGACCTATCTATGATTTTGTATTTCATTAATATTTTACAGGGTGGTTTATAAAATCCTCCAATGATGCTACTAATGTTATTCCACAGAATAACCAGAAGAGGGCATTTTTGGATGAACTGAAAGCAGAGAACATCAAGAAGTTCTTATAGTAAGCACATCTATGAAAATTCATATGGACTGCTTATTGGAAAAGTTTATCATTTGGTGTAGAAGTTTTGATCCAATATTTCATATGTAGGAACTGACTTTTTAAAAGGTTTTATTTGTTGAGTGTCTCCTATTGCATGTTTATTGGGGAAGATTATACTCTTGGCTGCACTTTATCATTACAAAGGTTTTGGAGCAGAAGTTGGCAGACTTTTTCTGTGAAAGGTCCTGCCTCTGCAGGCCAGCTGGTCTTTTATCACAACTACTCAACTCTCTGCTACTGCAGCAAAAGAGAAGCCATAGAAAACATTTAAACCAAAGAGTCTGTCCAGCCTCATAAAACTTTACTTATGGCCATTTATATTTAAATTTCACATAATTGTTGTGTCACAAAATATTCTTCTTTAATTTTGTTTTCCTATGTTGAAACTATCCTTGGCTGTGGACTACACAAAAACAGGCAGTAGGCCAGATTTGAGCAGAGGATCTTAGTTTGCTGGCTCATGCTCTAGAGGAAGATAATTTTAGTTAAAAATAAGATTGGACTTGGAGTCAGATGGAATTGAGTGTGAATTCAATCAATTCCCAATTACAGTAAAATAATTTTTGTGAATTCTTAATCTTTTTGATCCTCATTTCCACATCTGTAAAATGAAGATAGTGATGTTCTTGTGATGAGGATGAAATTGGAGAGCATATATTTGCTGTATTTTTAAAAAGTTTCTTGCTTTCTGAAATAGCTATCTCCAGTGTAGAGCAAGAGATAAATAATTTAAAAAGTATTTACAAAGAAACTAAAAATAAAACACTGTATATGTATGTGTATATAGATAGGTAGGTAGGTAGATAATTATGAGCATGTTTAGGTTTGTTTTTCAAAGCATGAGGTGTCTTTTCTGTTTTGTTTCTTTCTTTTACAAATTAGCTTAATGAATGTGTCCATAAATACTTAAAGTTCCTCTAGTGATTTAAAGATTCTCCAGTAAATTCAAGTTTTAAGTTTATATAAAGAACACTCTATTGCATAGACACATAGATATATAGATTTACATACACATAATCATGCAAACTATATATATACATATCTATCTATCTATCTATCTATCTAACCCTTTATTAAAACTATGACTCTGAGTTTGCTAAGGAACCTCCCAGATGTTTGGAAGGGGTTGTGGGCTTGACCTGTGAGGCCTGTGTGCTATCAACATGGGTGGGGCGATGGCACTCTTTGACAAGAAGCACCGGAGACAATTTTCAATGAACATATCTGCTTTATTAATGACCAAGCATATCTTTTAAAGGGCAGTCAGAAGGGGTGTAGCTAATCCAGGGCAACACTAATTCTATAGGATACAGCCGATATTGGCACCACTATGCTTCAATCAGCTTGAAGGTCACGTAATTAGGGTAGATTTCCAGGTGGGCCTGGGCCATATCTGGGAACAGTTTACTTGATTGGCAGGGGTGGGGAAAATGTGCCTGAGCCTCCTGTGGCCTGCTAGCAGTCAGGTGTGGAGTCCTTCCTAGGAGGCATGATGTACCATGCCCTTTCAACCTCCTGCATGGGTGGGGCAGGCAGTCTCCCTGCCAGGTACAGGATCACCCACATCTCCCCTCTCTGTTTTCAGGCACACTATCTCTATGGCCAAAATCTCAGCCAATAGAGTAGCTTTTCACTCAGTGGTTGTGACCCTGCTTAGTGCAGCATGCAACAAGCTGCAAACCACAATAAGCTTTGGGTTAAATTGAAGAGGGGCTAGCTTGAGAGTCAAGGCCAGGGAGGAAAAAGAAAAGCAAAGAGAAAAAGGATCACCGTGTTTCAAGCCTTTCTGATTGGCAGGTGGGTACACAGGTGTGGTCAGGTAGAGGCATGAGGTCACACAAGGGGTGAAGGCATGTTCTTCCAGCTCACAAACCTAATCCTATATACCTGCCTACCTCCCCCCTTCAGAGACACCATTCCCTTAATCCTAAGGGATGTTGAAAGGGGTAGAATTATCACATCTTCTATAGCTGCTTTCTGCTTATGAGGGGCGTAGTGCAGGCCCTACCTGTCCTGGGTTTGGAAGTCTCTGCCTATAATCTAAGAAATTTGCTTTGTGAGCTGGAGCGGTCTCGGTCACCGCTAATGTCTGTATCTCCTGTATGATCAGTTACTTCCAGGAGTTGTTGAGTTCTGAAACATATAAACTTGTCAATTAATGATGAGCAAAACTGGAACAAGACCAACTGCAAGTGGAGTGCCCTTTAAGATGAAAAGAACGTATCTTAAAGACTCCTAGATAGTGGGTAGTGATAGATTATAAATCCATTTAGTTTGAGTGTAGAGAATTATAATAGAAGAACACATTAGGAATTTTATTGTCAATAACAGTTCCCAGAGAGCATCAAAAGAGGCAGGTATAGCATGTCTGCCTTAAGCTGCAGCAGTCTTGATGTGAGAAAAGCAAAGGCTTTACCTATCTTTTTGCTTAGGATCTCTGGCTTACAGGATCAATCAGGTGTGTTGAGTTCACCTGTGAAGACTTGAAGGGTAGAAGTTTAATCCTAATTTTACTGCGGTACTAGCATTCAGTAGAACCTAGTAAGGTCCCTTCCATTTAAGCTGTAACTGATCTAAAGAGGTCTTTCTGTGAATGGCTTGCTCAGGAATTCCTAATGTTGGAGCTTTTGTTAAAGGCTCTTTTAGTTCCTTGGAACACCTTTTGTAGCTCCCCTGTCCGGTACAGTGTGTCTGTATCAGAGTCTTTTAAAACACATACAAAGGCTTAGAATCCAAATCCTGGAATCCATATTCCATAGAATCCTGTGATTAGTAATTCCCAAGGTTGGAGCTTCAGTTAGAAGCTCCTTAATTCTTTGGAACAACTTTTGAAGCTACCCTGCTAGCACAGTGTCTGCATCAGAGTGCCTTTTAAAGCTATGTACAAAAGCTTGGAGTCCAAATCCCACAGAATCTTGCCATTCCCAGAAATAGCCTTGGCTGCCTTTTTATAGTTTAGCTTCCTTTCCCTTGACTGAAAGAGCCCAGTTTTTGGAGTTAGAATATATCCCAGGTAATCTACCTCTAGTTTAGGAACCTGAACTTTTTTGGAAGTTCTGTATCCTCACTATCCCAGATTCTGGGTTTAGTGGGATGCAGGAGAAATTATTCCTTAAGCAAAGATTTAGCACACGATAAGATGCATTGAAACGGCTGTCCTGAGGCCTTTAACAATTCTGTACTCTGTTTGACCTTATATTAAAACATATGGAATAGGAACTTCACAGAGATGGATTTAAAAATTTATGTTTGAGACACTTAATAAACTTTAAAGAAACACCTAAGAATATAGGCAATGGAATTTAACACTTAAACATAACTAGAACTTAAGAGTATAGCACACTCAAACAAGGTAAATCTTTTGGGAATGAGTTTTGCCATTAATTCTAATACTGTAACTCTTTGAGGACAGAAGTCCTGAATCCATTGTCATTCTACAGGTCTGCTGTATGGGCTGTTCCCCATGTTGGAGCATTTACTCCTCTTTAATTCTATTTATTGGGCCATCCTTCACTGCCTTCCTGGGCCACAGCAGAGAGCTGGACTGGAAGAGGAGCAATCGGGACTAGACCTGATGCCCATATGGGATGGCTGTGCAGGCACAGGATTAATCAAGTGAGCCACAGCGCCGGCCCCTTATCACTCTATTAATCAGGTGTTCGGAATATGGCAGGCCATGGGGACTGCCATCTTGGGGTGGAGTCTGTTGCCCATTTTCGCCATGGGAAGTGGAGCATCTGCTATGTTTGACGTTCCACCTCCCTGATGCTAACATGTTTCCAGGCAATCAAATCAGTTGTTGAACCTAGAATTAACAATTGAAAGCATGCTCGATTTGTAGCCAAAATTCTCAGAACCTTTTTAACTATCTTTTAAAGTTTTAACCTCCCTTAAAGCTGGAGACCATGAAAAGAAACAAATCCAGGCTTTTTCCAAAAGCTACCAGCAGAAAAGCCTGTCCAAGACCTGCCATTTGCTTTGAATGAAAAAGCCTGCATGCCTCAGAGCAGTGGTGTTTTTTTCTTGCAGGGCAGGGCTCGCTCCAACCCCAAGCCTGCTCCGGCAAGGAGCCAAGTAGGAGTTCTGGGAGTGGCTTGGTCCCTGCGTGTGCGCCCAAGCTGGCCAAAACTGGGGAGAGGAGGATCTGAGGTCTCTGCTTTGGTTGCTTCAGTCCTGGCCCCTGGTTCAAGTTGTACCCACTAGGGCACCCAGTCCAGGCTTTGCTGGAGCAGTGGTTATGCCTGGCCCTCAGGGCCAAAGGAGCACATGTTCTCTAATCCAGGTCCCTAGCTGCAACCGGGCGCCCAGGGAAGTCCCTTTTTCCCCATCAGAGCTCCTCCTCTGGCCATGGCTCTGGCATGGTATGCAGATAAGGGACAGGGTGGGAGGTAGAAAGATAAGTGAAGTTAGAAAACGTGGGCAGCCAATTTCACCATGTTCACGTGGATAGCCCACGACCACATCAGAGGTCCCTAGAATGAGGTGGAGGTACCCTCTTCACCTAGCAGAGCGGGGTTGGGAGCCACATCCTTGTTCACCTTACATGTTCAGGTCTCACGTTAGGGCGCCAGCTGGGGGCTCGACCCCCAAGGCCCGCATGCTGTCAGCATCTGTGGGGTGACATACATTATAACTGATTAAGACAAAAAAGAATGTTAAGAACTGCTATTTAATATCAGTTAAACCTCAGATTTTTATGAATTGGTGAGATAGTGATTGATTCCATATACAGATGAGAAATAGATGGCTAGAGTTAGGTATCAAGTTAGTGGCCATATCTGTAATCCACTTGTATGATGTATGCCAAATAATCCTTTGAACCAGCTCTTTTTTCTTCTCATCTTTTCCATGATGTGTTTAGTTCCAAATGAATAGATTCCAACTCTGCCTGATAAGACCATAATGTTGTGTACTGGATTGTAGAGACAAAACTGTAACAAGAAATTGCACTGATAATAACAAGTCAGATGATCATCCTCCACACTCCCCACCCTGCACCTGCACTTTTTATTGTGTGTGAGAAGTTTCAAGATTCCCCTATAGCAACTCTTCTTGCATGTAGGGGCAATTTACAGCTGGTGCTTCAGAAAATATGCATAGTCTGCATACTTTTTTTTTTTTAAGATTTTATTTGTTTACTTGAAAGTCAGTTACAGAGAGGCAGAGACAGAGAGGTCTTCCACCCGCTGGTTCACTCCCCAGATGGCTGCAATGGCCTGAGCTGCACCGATCTGGAGCCAGGAGCCAGGAGCTTCTTCCCTGTCTCCCACACATGTGCAGAGGCCCAAGCACTTGGGCCATCTTCTACTGCTTTCCCAGGCCTAGCAGAGAGCTGCATTGGAAGTGCCAACCCTGTTTCATTCTTCTTTAGTTATGTCCCAGTTTGTAATATGCATAATGTACAAGAAAATAGTAACATGTTGGTGGTTTTTCTGTTTTCTCTGCCGGTATCCATCGAAGAAATACATAGAGACTTCTTGGCTATGTCCTGAATCTGAATTCTTTTTGATACCATATTTTAGAGAACACATTAGAAGTCCTTTATAAAGTGTTATATTCCTAAAAGTTTACAAAAAATGATGTTAATATTGCTTTTATAAATAAAATTCAGTTTAATTACAAGTAAACCAATCATAGGAATCTTTATAAATTTAGAGTTATTTGCCTTCATAATTGATTTTCTAAGCTCAAAGCAATAATATACAATAGAATTAACTATCTGAAATAAGGATCATAATAGGTATGTTACCTGTTGATTCTTTTTAAATCACTATAAAGATGGAAGAGTGTTGATTTTAGACAACTCTACATATTTATAACCAGAAATTTGTGAAGTTCCTGGTTTATGAACTGTAAATAAGTTTTTATGCTACATGATGCCCCGTTATATGGGATTTTTAAAAAATGCTTTGAATAGAAACTACTTATCAATGAATTATTTGGGGAAACAACACACTTCCCAGGAAGGAGAAATTTAAAATAAAAGCATGAGGCACTAAACATATAAAATGTGAAATTATTCTACTCATGGAAATATTTACAGTGAAATATGTTATATATGAAATGTGTTACACAATGGAAAAAATAAAATTTTATGAATGTTATAAGGTATATGGATCTTAAAGCATATGACACTTTACTTGTCTACCCTGTGGGATTATAACCATGGGGTTGCACATAATGCTACTCTTCAAAGATCAGTTTTTCTAATTTCTCTCTTGAATTAGTGTGTATTAGGATATGAAAAATCTAAAACAGATGTTGAAGACCTGTATGTATAATAGTAGCCTTTCCTATTTTTACTGTATCACATCTTGAAGTATTTTTGTGTAGATCTGCCTCGTGTTCTTGATTTGTAATAATGATTGACTAACCACTTTCCATTTTTATTCACCAGTAATTTTACACGGATACCACACTTAGCAGGAACAGATCAAAACTTTCAGCTTGCAAAGCAAATTCAATCCCAGTGGAAAGAATTTGGCCTGGACTCTGTTGAGTTAGCCCATTATGATGTCCTCTTGTCCTCTCCGAATAAGACTCATCCCAACTACATCTCAATAATTGATGAAGATGGAAATGAGGTAAAAAAAAGTTAAAAAAGGGATATTTTCCCTCCAAATATATTATTTTCAAATATCTACTATGAATGAATACTATATCCCACTTCCAAATATTGACAGCAATCAATAGTTTTGAAGCTTGCGAATGATACCTTTAATTTTCCATTACCAATGTTAACTACTTTCTTGTGGTGTTTGAATTTAATGTGACGTTAGAAAGATTCTGAAAAATTAGTGCTTGATAATAGATGATTTTTTTTATTTTTAGCATTGTATGCCAATATCAAGTATGATATTCTAGTAAATTGCCAAGTAATTAAGTTTATTTTTAATAGGCTTAGGCTATAAAGACGCAGAATAGATTTGTGGTCCCTAGGATGTTCAGAGACTTACTGTATGGTTTGAACCAGATAGATTTTATTATTGCTTAATAGCTTTGTCTCAAATCGCATATTCACTTCTGTGCCCAGACCCTGTGTGTGGACATTTGGAGGGGAAGAGTGTTTGGAAGCACTCTTGGAAGCAAGAGCCATAGAATGGTGCCTGCTCTCAGGAATTTTGAAGCTTGTTTACAAGTTAGAACACATTTCATAGAAAAAAAATGAGAAACGGATAATTGAGATCTTTTATTATAATATATGTTCAACGTGAAAGCTCATAAAATATAAATATAACTCATCCCTAATAGGCATGCCTTAATTTCCAAACTGTAATACATAAAATAGTCCTTTTAAATACAGGTAAATCCTTTTACTGGACCTTCTAAGTGATGCACAACTTCAAATATATCCAGCATGATTAGTGAACTAAAAATGTCCTATGGTTTAAATATATATTTTAAACGGTTTCAACATGTGTCAGTAAGCTCCTCTTATTGACTAATATTTTAGTCTTTGCTATAACCCCATGCTAAATTTCTCAGAATAATTTATATCTTTCTATGTTGCTATTTTATTTTTTAAAAGATTTTATTTATTTGAGAGGTAGAGTTACAGACAGAGGAAGAGAGAGAGAATGTCTTCCATCCAGTCATCCACTCCCCTAATGGCCGCAATGGTGGGGGCTGAGCTGACCAGAAACCAGGAGCTAGGAGCTAGGAGCCAGGAGCTTCCTCTGGGTCTCCCATGTGGGTTCAGGGGCCCGAGTCCTTGGATCATCTTCTATTGCTTTCACAGGCCATAGCAGAGACTTAGTAGGAAGAGGAGCAGCTGGAACACAAACTGAAACCCACATGGGATGCTGGGCGGAGGCTTAGCCTACTACGCTATAGAGGCGACCCCTTAACTGCTATGTTAAATAATAATTAAAGTTAAAAACTTCATTGAACTATTTCAAAGTTTCAAAGGTAATTTTAGTAATTATAGCCTAAAGATAGTCTTATAACATTTACAAAGTAAGTGGTAGTATATTTATACAATTAAGTACTAGAGAATCTTCAAATGTATGTTTAGGAAAATTAGTGACATAATGACATACTGACCATGTCAAAACTATATGTATATACTTGAGCTTCAGCCTTGATGTATTGAATTTAGAGACTGTCCATATACAATGAGGAAAATAACAGATTTCTATTTTTCTTCATTCCTTCTTTGTCACCTCCCAATGTTGTCCCATTGTCCTTTTTATCTTTTCATTGTTTTTGCTATTACAAACATTTATAAAGTTATGGAATCCTTTTATACCATATGAAATGAATCATGTAGAAGTTTCATTTTGGAGATTTTCCTGAATGATAAGACTTGTTGATTTTTCTTAGTTATATAATTCATTTATTTTTATTTTTATCCTAGTTATTCACATAAATAATAACTTCTGCAGAATGCCTTTTTTTCTCTATTTTCCCTCTTCTAGAGGCAATCACTATTCAATTGTGTGTTAATTATGTTGATATTTGCTCCTGTTTCCATAAATAACACATTGCTTTTGTTTCAGATTCAGGCATTATCTACTGCCATTGTGACAGTTGTGCTCTGTTTTCTTACCTGGATTCAAATACCAGTACTCCCCTAGAATCTCCTGACTTCCAATGTAGTTGATTATGAGTATTCACAGCTGAGCTATGTAATAAATTAGGATTCCTTTTACTCTCCCATACAACACAGACAACCCATTCCCCTCCCCATAGTCAAGAAGTAGGATTAGCATTTTGTGGATCATATCAGAAATACAGTATTTTCAATGTACCATCATATAGATATACTTTTTTCCTTTGACTATGCAGATAACATTGTATTTTGTAAAGGAATGCTTTAAGACTGGTAAATACTCTATCTTTGATAAAGTCAACCAAAAATACCAAAGCAATTTTGTCAATCTTAAACTTTTCCTAATTGTTGGAATAACTCAAAGTTGCAATAGAATTTGCCAATCTACCATGGTCCTATAAAATATAAGATTATTGCAAAGCCAGAGAAAAGCTTCAATACTAGCTTGCATGAAAGGCTTACTGATATAATGACTTGATTTCTAGATTGATTTTTGTTGCACGTTGGCATCATTTCTTTTATAATCTGAGCCAGTGTTTCAGATTAGTTCGTACCCTATGTGGATCACAGAAAAAACACAGGACTTTGATAATAGTAGTTGATTTGGTTTTGTTTTAGGTTTCATCAGCCTCTGGTGAGGGAGATAGCTGGTGCTATAGTTTGTATAATACAATTCAGACTAGATTCGCCCTCCATGCCTACCTGCCTCTACTTTGTATTACTGCACTGGCCAGTACCTATAGTACACTGTTGAGAATAAGTAGTGATAGCAGGTAGCCTTGACTTTCTCTGATCTTGAAAGGGAATGCCTTGCTATCTCACCATTAATTTAATAGTTGCTATAATCTTTGCCAGGTTAATTTGATTCACTTCTTTTCTAAGTTTATCGGGACTTTTTACTATGAATTTATGTTGAATTTTATCAACACAATTTATTTTTGATATGAGTGGTAATTTTTATTCTTGTACTGTTGATAGTAAATGATATTTAAATGTTAGTCTGATTTATTTTTGGAACTTGTAATAATTAGTCTGTATTAGGGTTTTAAATTCATATATTTATAATCTGTTTATATTCATAACCTGTTTAGAGTGCATTTTTGCAATTTACTTAATGGGATACAATTTCTGTATTATCCTTGTATTACAAACTAAGTTACATTCTTAATCCCTAGAGAAACATTGTGTTATATTTAAATGATCTTTGCACACTATTTTTTTTTTTTTTTTTTTTGGACAGGCAGAGTTAGACAGTGAGAGAGAGGGAGACAGAGAGAAAGATCTTCCTTTTGTTGGTTCACCTCCCAAATGGCCACTACGGCCAGCGCACTGCGCCGATCCAAGCCAGGAACCAGGTGCTTCCTCCTGGTCTCCCATGTGGGTACAGGGCCCAAGCACTTGGGCCATCCTCCACTGCCTTCCTGGGCCACAGCAGAGAGCTGGACTGGAAGAGGAGCAACCGGGACAGAATCCGGCACCCCAACCGGGACTAGAACCCCGAGTGCCAGCGCCACAGGCGGAGGATTAACCTAGTGAGCCGCGGTGCCAACCACACACTATCTTTCAAACACAAGGATAGATATTGGCATTGACAACTTATTTTGTGGAATATTTTTTTAAGCTACTGATTTAATTTCTGTATTGTTATGAAACTATATATACGTTTAAAGATTTTATTTAAGAGGTAGAGTTACAGACACAGAGAGGGAGGGACAGAGAAAAATGTCGTCCATCTGCTGGTTTACTCTGCAAATGACTGCAATGGCTGGAGCTGGGCCAATCCAAAGCCAGGAGCAAGGAGTTTCTTCCAGGTCTCCCATGTGGGTGCAGGGGCCCAAGCACTAGGGCCATATTCTACTGCTTTTCCAAGTTATAGCAGAGAGCTTGATAGGAAGAAGAGCATCCCAGTATGGAATGCTGGCACTGCAGGAGGAGGCTTAGCCCACTATACAACAGTGCTAGCCCCAAAACTATATATATTTTTTAAAGATTTATTTTTTTATTTATTTATAGACACAATTGCAGAAAGAGGTAGAGACAGAGAGAGAACATACTCTTCCATCTGCTGGTTTACTCCCCAATTGGCCGCAACAGCTGTAGCTGTGCCTATCTGAAGCCAAGATCCAGGAACAACTTCTGGGTTTCCCATGCGAGTGCAGGGGCCCAAGGACTTGGGCCATCTTCTACTGCTTTCCCAGGCCATAGCAGAGAGCTGGATCAGAAGTGGAATAGCCAGGACTCGAACCGGCGCCCATATGGATGCTAGCACTGCAGGTGGTGGCTTTACCCACTACGCCACAGTGCTGGCCCCCAAAGATCTATTTTCAGTTTACTTTATACTCAGAAGGTTAACCCTACACTAAGTAAAGAGTTCAGCAAATAGTATAAAGAAAAAAATCACTAGTCCTCAACAGTAGAGAAAAGGGCTATAACAATCATCAAATCTCAAAATGTCAATTTCACTCCTATACATTTCATTTTAGGCACTGCAGGTGGCAGCTTTACCTGCTACACCATAGCACCAGCCCCTAGAGTCATAAATTTCTCAGAACCATGTCAGCTATATCTTATAAGTTTGGATGAATTTATTTCAGTTATCATTAGCATCTAAGTATTTTCGAATTTCTACATTTTCTTCTTTGTTCCTGGAATTTCTTAGAACTATTTTGAAAATTCTGAATTTAGAGGTGCTATCTGTTTGATTCAATTTATAAATTAAATATATTGTGTTCAGATAACGTGATTTGTAGGACACTAATCCTTTGGCAATCATTGAGCTTTCTTCAGTGCCTAGTGGGTCAGTCTTTACAAATATGCTGATTCCTTTCTCTTTTTTGAAAAAAAAATTTTTTTGTTATTGATTTAGTATTTTGTTCATTGATATGAATTTGTTCATTATTTGGCTGAAACATCTTTTTCATTAATCTGGTTTCATGTTGTCTGCTTTTGTTAATTACACATACATCATGGAAGGAGAGAGAGAAGACAGTTAAATTATATCACTAAATATGTAGATATATATTAGAATTTTCTTTGTAATTCTGTCAATTTTTGCTTCCTACAGTATACGGCTCTGTTATTGGATATAAACAAAATTAGAATTGTTGGTAAAATGAAACTTATGTAGTAATCTTCTTTATTTCTCTTAGTAAGTTTATTTGACTTTGCCTTGTAATTTATTTTATGAGATCACTTTTAAACTCAGTATTTGCTTAACCTGTGTTTTTTTGTTATTTTCAAACTTGCCTAAGTCTACTCTTTATAAAATGGTACACAGCTGATTTTATTTAGTCTGTAATATTATGCTTTTTAATTTTGTTTTTTTCTCATTTGCATTTGTTAATTACTGATATTCACTGTTTAGGCTACTTATACTTGTTAATATGAATTTTAATCTTTCATTTTTTCCTCCTAAAGCTTCCTTTTTCTCCTCCTACTTTGTTCATTGATAAATTTTAGTAGTATTATTTTTTAGTATTTTGGAATCTAAAATATCCTATTGCTACTTAAATGGGTCTTACTGTTCAATATTTCTATACTGTAAAAATCTTAGAATACTTCACTTTGATCATAAATTATCAATTTGCAAAATTCTAATTCATTTTTATAACTGAACATTATGTTTATTACAATATTATATTACATTATTGTTATTATATATGGTTCTTATTTGTTCCTTTTTACTACATATTTGTAATATCATTGCCTACAACTCCTTCTTGTATCATCTTAGGGCTTCTTTTACAGGCTTTGTTTTGCTGAACAATGTCTTTTAACTATTTTCTTTGTCTGAAGTGAACATCTATTAGTCTAAAACTATTAAATTTTGGGAAAATGTTTCATTTTTATTCTAAAAGGAATGATATCTTTGCAGGACAGATTTATAGTTTGGGCATGCTGCCCCTCAGCACTATGCAGAGAATATTCTACTGAATGGTGTCTTCATTGCTGAGAAGTTAGTTGCCGATCTAAATGTTTTTTGTTTGGGTAATCTCTTACAACCTGTTTTGCAACTTTTAGCATTTCATTTTCTGCTGTGTTTGCCAGTTTGACTAGGATTGTTTGGATGTGTATTATTTTTTATTTATCTTAGGACTCATTCAACCTCCTGAATCTGAGTTCACATTTTTTAAAAATCAGTTTTGGAATAGTCTTAGTGAATATACAACAGGCTTCAAAGAGTTCATGGAAAAATTGAATTGATAACATAATGAGAATTTCCCAGGAAATTTTTGAGGTTACCTCTCAAGATTCCTGCTTTCTTGTAATTTTTCTCCTCTTTTAAGCTACTGAGTATGCCTTATTTTTCTCTCCAATTCAATGATACACTTAAAATGATACATGATATATTTATTTTAGCTTTTTCCATTTTTATTTATTTGAAAGGCAGAGTGATGGAGAAAGGGGAAGAGGCAGAGAAAGAGGAAGAAACAGAGATAGAGGTCTTCCATTTGCTGGAGTGAACCTAATGGCAGGGTGTGGGCCAGTCCCAAGCCAGGAACCTGTAACTCCACTGAGTGAGTGGCAGGGACACAAGCACTGGGACCATCTTCCACTGCCCTCCCAGGTTATTAGCAGGAAGTTGGATAGGAAGTGGAGCAACCAGGAATTGAACTGGTGCTCCAATAGGGGATGCTGGTGTTGCAGGTGGTGGCTTAACCAGCTGTGCCACAATGCTGGTCCTCCCATTCTTTTAGGTATGAATACTGCTTAGTATATCTAGATACTGGATTCCCCCAAATGAGTAACTTTCCATTGAAGTGAAATTAATATTAATTTCCTGCCAGGTATTACCTTAGCACAATTTTAAGTGGTTAAGGTTACTATACAAAGCCACTTTTTATTTGGGGATTAAATTTTCCTTATAAATCAAAAGCTGGTGCTAAAGTTTCTCTCAGCTTCTCTCATGGGGTCAATATTCTTCTAACCTTCTATGAAGCAGCTATATATTTAGGCCTTTATTTATACCAGTCTATGGTATATGCTGCAATTATAAAACAATCTATTCCTAATCTTTTCTTTAGGGCATAGTTTTTCTCTTCCCATTTGGGAGATCATCTTACTACCTCTTCTGATCCTCTCCTTCAAATATTCAGCTACTTTCTTTATTACTGGTTTTCTTATTATTGCTATTTATTTGTTTTCTTTCTTTAGCTATGTTTCCCTAAATAAATTCTGACAGTAGTATCTGAATTTATTTATTTCATGAGTTACTCAAAGCTTCTAGCACTTTGCTGAATATCTAGTGTGTATTTTAATTCTGAAGGATTGATTAGCCCTCTACTGATAAAGAGCTAGTATACATTTTTCCTTATTTGATTGTACTAATCAATCTTTAATTGATTTTTTTATTGTTGCATTTTGTTTCTCTAGATTTTCAATACATCTTTATTTGAACCACCTCCTCCAGGATATGAAAATGTTTCTGATATTGTCCCACCATTCAGTGCTTTCTCTCCACAAGGAATGCCAGAGGTAAATGTATAAGAAAGTAAAATGATACACAGAAGCCCTCCTTGCCCTCAATATGCAGGCAATAATTAAGTTAAATAAGGGGATTTTTAATGCGATTCAGATTTGTTCTTTTTCAATAGTTAACAAATGAGAATTTCTTAGTAAGAAAAGGGGATATTATTTTTGTTAATGACTTTTAAGACGAAATTTACAGCTATGAGAAGCACATATCACAAACTCGCATTTATTGACTTTTAATAAGTGCTTATACCTGCATAATTCAACATCATAAATGTATGGAATATGATTATCATTTCAGAAATTTCCCTTAAACCTGTTTTTAATCAACTCCACATATCATTGAAAGAATCATTCTTTCAATTTTTTTGCCACTGCATATTAATTTTGCTTAGTCTACAAATTCATATAAATAGAATCAGATAGCTTATTATTTTATGTCCAGTTTCTTTCACCAAGCATTGAGTTTTTGGAAGTACACATTTATCTACAGTTCTGTTTTATTGCCAAGAAGTTTCCACTGAATGAATATCCTATGTACTTTTCCACAGTTGTATAGTACTGATTAATAAATGTACTGTCATTTCCAAATGAAGAGTGTAAGTGGCCATTCTAGAAAATTTTGTGTGGTTTACTCAAACTGCATGAGTATCATTGAAATTTTATAATCATTTTCCTGATTCTTGCACAGCACTTCACTTTTTCTGATTGTTATGGTTCTTTTATGCTACTATGACAAAGTACCACAAACTACATAATTTCTAAGAAACAGAAAACTATTTTCTGGGAAGTATAAAATCAAGGCAATGGCAGGTCTGCTGACGGATGCTGTCTGCTCCTAGGATGCCTTATTGTTCCTCACATGATAGGAGGCAAGCAAACTTAACACTGTGTGGAACCTCTTTGGTAAGAGCCTTAAGCCTGTTGGTGAGGGAGGGAGGAGCCCTATTATCTAATAAAGGGCTCTACCTCTTGATGCTGTCACATTGACCTTCAATTTTTCAAATTTTTCAAATTTTTGAGGAGATACATTCATATCACAGAAATGAGAAATTTGAAAAGGTAGAATGTGATTTCTTTTTCTGATTAGTTTAGCTCTTTGTGCTCAAATATCAGTTGAGTATGCAGGCTGGTGCACTGCACTGCCTGATCTGCAACCTTGCCTGTAGAGTGAAAATTTTCTTTTGCATTATGTATTGCCTGCATGTTGCATAAGGTATTTCACTATCAGTAACCTTTGAATCTACACGTGAATTCTCTGAAGGATGAAATACTGGGCTCTGCTTAAGACTAATTCTAAATTAGCAATTTGACACAATGTCCATAAAGTATAATCTAGCCAATGGTTATTCTGATCTTCACATGCATTATTATCATCTTGTAAAACAAATATTCCCACCCCTGAGTTTGACTAAGTCTGGATGAAGACTGAGGGTTTGTATTTTTAATAAAGTCCTAGGTCTTATTAATTCCTAGTTTCAAGGACCAGGATTTGAGAATAACTGGTTGTGTCTCCCAATTAAGTCTCTACCCACAAGGACAGGAAAATGGAAGTTGGAAGGAAACAGGGAAAAATCTAGACCAAATAGTACAAGATTGTATTTATTCAGAGTCACAGAACAATGGTTCAGTGTAAGTTGTACAAGAAGGTTATTGTTTGCAAACAAAGCTTTTTTCTAACTAACTGTGACAGCTTGCATTTGAGAAGTGTTGCAAGGGCATATCCATCACACTTGTTTTTGTTTTCAAAGTTGGCTGTCATTTTTAAACTAATGTCTCTCCTTTCCCTTCTCCATTATAATTTGTGAAGCTTGCTGATTTATCAAAAGATAGCCACAATTTATAAACAGACGTAATCCCTGAAAGTGGGTGATATTAATTAAGGATACATTTTATGTAGAATAGTTATTCTAATTATTTTTTAAAAAATCAAATAGATTAATGACTTTGTAGCTCAGTTCATTAGCACCACACATTCACTAGATCCTAATCTCCTGTTATTTCACCCCCGCCAGAGTCAGGTTTTTCTGCTTGGCTGAGGGCAGGTGCAGTCCTGACTGAGGTCACGCTGCTTATGACGTATGTCCAAAATAGCACCTGCTCTTTGTCTTGCTCACCTTTGAGAGGCGAGAGAAGAGAGAGAAACTCGTGTCCGTATTGGTCACATTTTTTTCCTGTCTTCTAGATAGCCTGGTGAACTTTTTCCCATGGGGTTTCAAGCCTCATTCCCTCTAGTCTCCTCTTTCCACTTGCCTGCCGGTGTCTTGGGCTATTGAGGTTCAGCTCACTTTGCGTTCCAGCGCTAGTGTGTTGATTCTGCCACTGGTGTCCCGAATCGTGGGCTCCCACAGTCTCCACGCAGGTCCACTATGAATCACTAATTCTGGAAGAGTTTCCTCTGCTGTTACTTCCCCTACTCTTCCTTGAGCCTGCAGTGTCTCCACTTTTATTAAACTGTCTCTTCCCGGACTATCAGTGTGCTCCCTTCCTATTCCGCTATCTTGCCCGCCCTCCCTGTAGCCGCAGTTAAAATAGAATACAAATGTGCTCCAGAGAGGGTTAACAAGTATAAACCAGACATATAGTGCTATTGTTAGTTGAGTTTTAGTATTGCATTGACACATTAGTGTCAGTACCTTCAAAAACAAAGAATTTTGAATTGCTTGGAATGCTGTGTGGCATACAATAATAAATCTTCAACAAATTTGTCAAATGAATTTTAGTATCAGCCTGGAGCCCTTTCAATTTTAGATCTGGTATAAATGCATTATGTACATTCTATGATAAATGTCTTGAAAATGGAGGAAAAAAACAAAATAAAATTATAAGGTATCATCTGGGATGGAAATTTTAAACTAGGGTTCATGAGGAATTTCCCTGGGCAAGCATGGGATAATTTTAAGGAAAATAGTCTCCATGTCATCAGTCACCCAGGGTCCTCTTTCATGGAATTCAGAACTAGCCGGTGGGGAGGTTCTGTGGGCACTTTGTGCCTGCCTCCCTGTTCACATGTCCCTCTTAGTTCACAAATGAAAAACATCTCCAAACCATTCTAAAACACATCCTGAATCATTTCTCTGAATTTTGAAAATCTTTGGGCTCCAATAAAGGACAAAGTCAGAAATAGTATTTTTTTTTTTAAAAAAAAGATGTATTTGAAAAAGTGGAAGATGAAGAGAGAGAGAGAGAGAGGGAGAGTGAGTGAGTGAGCGAGTGAGCAAGCTTTTTCATCTGCCAGTTTACTACCCAAATGGCCACAAAAGCAGGAGCCAGAAACTCCATCCTGATCTCCCACATGGGTGGCAGAAACCTGTAACCTGTATACTTGGGCCATCTTCCGCTGGTTTCCCAGTCACATTAGCAGAGAGCTGGATCAGAAGTGGAGCAGCAGGGATTTGAACTGGTTCTCGTATGAAATGCTAGGCTTCAAAGGTGGCGGCTTAACCCACCATGCTACAATGCTGGCCCCAGAAATAGTACTTTCAATGTTCAGATATTGAATAATTATATCTGGATAACAATCCTTTAGCAAGTCAGGTTGTTTACAGTTGAACACAATTAAAGATGAACTCAAATGTGTTTCCAGCTGATCACCTTAAAAGTTACTTGGATAATGAACTGGTATGATTTTTACATTGTAACTTGTAATAAATTTAGTGACAATTCCCTAATAGAACTTTTTTCATTCCTATCCAAAGTTTCTCAGAACTTACATGTAAAAACAAGAAATGTGAATAAAAATGTTGTTGACCCTTGACTTAATCTAGCAGTAATGTATTCACCTATAAATTTATAAGATAATGCTTTAATGTCCCATTCATTGCTTTATGAAATGTATATATTTTGTGCTTAGGAACTGTGAATAAAAATTTGCAATGAAGCTGTTAGTTTCAATTTCATACTAACCATAATTACAGCATGCTACTATAGAATTTCCTTTCTAAAATATGTATTTAATTCCATCCACTTTAAAGGCAGAGGAATAGAGACACAGAGAGGGATAGACCAAGAGAGACTGAGATCTTCCATTTGCTGGTTCACTTCCAAAGTGTCCCCAACAGCCAGGATTGGGTCAGGCTGAATTCAGGAGCTAGGAACTCCATGTTGGTCTCTCACATGGTGGGATGGGCCAAAGTAATTCAATCTTCTTCTGCCTCCCAGGATGCATTAGTAGGAAGCTGGATTGTTAATGCAGTAGCCAGGACTCATACCAGCACTTCCATGTGGGATGCAGCATGCTAAGCAGCAGCTCACTTTCCTACAACACTTGCCTCCTAAAGAATCTCCTTAACACAGGCAGTCTGCTTCAGGATATAAACTTTTTAGAAATTTGAGGTACATACCTATAATTAAACTTATTTAAGGGAATTTGACAGTGATAAACAAAAGACCTTCAGGAATATCCGAATTCTAGGTAATAGAATCTGCAGTGGAATTTACTGAGTTAATGACAATTAAGGAGCTTCTGTTAGGGACCACATCTGTGGCAGGGAGGGGAAGAAAGCTGAATATACAGAGGGAGCAGTCACATTGCAAGGCCAGCTCTCTAACAACCTTGAATGACCCTATCCAGAGCTCTAGAATAATCCTTCAGGATTGTCCTAGATTGGCCCAAAGTGTTCCAAGTTTTTGTGCTATTGCATCAATCAGCCCTTGAATCTGTGGTGGTCTATGAAGTGGCATGACCTTGAGGAGGTGGTGAGTGTAGCAGAGGCAAGCTGTGAAGGCTCTGGCCACTGACAACTGTGCAGAACACTTTTCCTGCAACTGGAGCAAGATGCCCTTCTTTGAAAGGGAGTCTGGAAAGCTCATCCCAATGTCCAGCAAAAACACATTTGCTCTAGAGTAAAACTCCAGTGGGGAAGAGGGGGGATTGATTAGAAGTTGAAGGAGAGGCCGGCGCCGCGGCTCACTAGGCTAATCCTCCGCCTTGCGGCACCGGCACACCGGGTTCTAGTCCCGGTCGGGGCACCGATCCTGTCCCGGTTGCCCCTCTTCCAGGCCAGCTCTCTGCTGTGGCCAGGGAGTGCAGTGGAGGATGGCCCAAGTACTTGGGTCCTGCACCCCATGGGAGACCAGGAGAAGCACCTGGCTCCTGCCATCGGATCAGCGCGGTGTGCCGGCCACAGCGCGCCAGCCGCGGCGGCCATTGGAGGGTGAACCAACGGCAAAAGGAAGACCTTTCTCTCTGTCTCTCTCTCTCACTGTCCACTCTGCCTGTCAAAAAAAAAAAAGAAGTTGAAGGAGAAAAATTCTGAGAAGATCTAAGAGAAGAGTGTGTTCATATATTGATTAAATGGATGAAGTTGAATAGTAACTAAGTATAGTATTTGATTCCCATTGGATGCATATAAACAGTTATGTAAATCGTTCCTAAAATGTTAAAAATTATAGCAGCCAGAAATTATATTTTTTGAAGACATTTAAAGATATCTTAAAAATTTTAGCAGTCAACATAAAATGTATGAATTGGTACATTTCTTTTTAAAGTTAATTAGGGACTAAGTGAGCAAAAGGATATTGGAAAATTACTGATTTAGTCTATCAATATTCTCATTTGTAAAATGACTAAGTATGTTGTAAAACTTGTACCTCATCATATTAACAACGGGAAGCAGACTCATAAAGCAGGTGTTTGTGAAGACTCAGTTAAGTGCTATTTGTAAATTCATTCTTGAGAAGAATAAAAGGCTTCTTAATGCAAGGAGCCTGGAGCCCTTCAGATTGCATGCAGCAATGTGTGTGTGTGTGTGACTGGGGGAGTTCTTGGCTCTATAGTCAATAAGTGGGAGGCAGATAAAAATTTACTCCATTCATATGTCTTGAACTTATCCATCTACTTTTGCAATTTTAATTCATTTTTTCCTTGAATGTCATATTTGAATTTTATCTTTTTTGACCTTCTTGGGTATTCTTGACTGTTCTTTCTCCAAGAGATGTCAAATATATCTTGCTTATACCAAATCCTTCTTGATTTCAACAGGGTGAACTAGTGTATGTTAACTATGCACGAACTGAAGACTTTTTTAAACTGGAGCGGGATATGAAAATCAATTGCTCTGGAAAGATTGTGATTGCCAGATATGGGAAAGTTTTCAGAGGAAATAAGGTCAGGCTCATCTGCTTCCTTTTGCTTCAGTATAAAAAGTTGTAATGTTATCTTCCATGAGTGGAACCACCTCATTAAACCAGCCACAGTCATCTTCCATTCTGTAACATGCCCACCCTGTAATAAGGACACACTAACTTTTAGGCAGGGGCTTTAAATTGGGTCATTGCAGTGTAGCCAGTTTAGAAGATCAGGGTGAACAGATTTTTCTGTAACTGTAAGTTATCTCTACGGCCTTTAAAGAAGCCTACAGTGAACTTGTTGTTAACTTTCAATATCTTTGTTTTAAATATTGCCTCCAAAATATTTACCAAATTAAATTTCAATATGTCTTATGGATATACATAATAGGGAAACATTTAAGGTAGTTTTAAAAATAGTTGCCGTTTGATTAGTTAATATGTATTTTTTCTCTTTGGTGGGAAATTAAATTTCAAAATGTTGCCTACCAGTAGTAAAACAAATAGGAATCCTGTCTGTGCAGTCTACTTGTTTTTTTGTGCTTCTCAGCTCGCTGAGGAAAACAGCAAGTGCTGCTACCCATATTATGGAAATTTTCCAAATATGCTGCTCTAGGGCTGACCCACTTTTAGAACTTGTAGTAAAGAAAAGAAAGAAAAACAAAACCATTCTGCAGGATATCCTTTGCTACAGCTCTAACAATAAAATTTGGAAGATAAAGCTTATCTACTCATGTAAATACACTATCAAATGTAGAACAACCAACTGAAAATAAGAAAAACAGATACTGTGTTTTCCAGGTTAAAAATGCCCAGCTGGCAGGGGCCATAGGAGTCATTCTGTACTCAGACCCTGCCGACTACTTTGCTCCCGGAGTGGAGTCCTATCCAGATGGCTGGAATCTCCCTGGAGGTGGTGTCCAACGTGGAAATGTCTTAAATCTTAATGGTGCAGGTGACCCTCTCACACCAGGTTACCCAGCAAATGGTGAGTGATCAGACCTCAATCATTACAGGAAACTTAACATTGTTAACTGCTTTTATTGACAACTTTCCTTTGACAAATTGGACTAAGTATATTCTTTTTCTTTTGTATCTAAGACTCAAAAGAGTTGTGACCTCCGAAAATCATTGGTTCATAAAAAACAAACAAACAAACAAACAAAAAAAAAAAAAAAAAAAAAGAAAAGGCCGGCGCCGCGGCTCACTAGGCTAATCCTCCACCTTGCGGCGCCGGCACACCGGGTTCTAGTCCCGGTCAGGGCACCGGATTCTGTCCCGGTTGCCCCTCTTCCAGGCCAGCTCTCTGCTGTGGCCAGGGAGTGCAGTGGAGGATGGCCCAAGTGCTTGGGCCCTGCACCCATGGGAGACCAGGAAAAGCACCTGGCTCCTGCCATCGGATCAGCGCGGTGTGCCGGCCGCAGCGTGCCTACCGCGGCGGCCATTGGAGGGTGAACCAATGGCAAAAGGAAGACCTTCCTCTCTGTCTCTCTCTCTCACTGTCCACTCTGCCTGTAAAAAAAAAAAAAAAAAAAAAAAAGGAAAATCATTGGTTCATGTCCTATATCCTTTATTTGAAATTTTTGGGTCTGATGGGTTTTGTAATTCAGATTTTTCACATATTTAAAAAGCAGTATTATTATATTCTTAGAATTGTATCTAAAAACTATATTGGATCTGCTAAAAACTAATTAAAATTAAAAAAATATAAACAAAATTTAAAAGTAATAAAAAGTAATATGGCATACATGAGTATGTCACATATTGTAGAACATACAGAGGACTGGGACAGAATGCAGAAAGAAGCATATAAATATTTTTGCAGTAGAATGTGGTCATACTAACCAGGGAATAAACAAAGGACATAGATAGACTCAAATAAGATTTGCTGTCAGATGCGTTCATGTCAGATCAGATTTTGTTTCCAAGCAATTTACCCTTAAATACATGGTTTTCACTGAGTTTTGGATTTCTCAGTTGTGGATAAGGGAGAGGAGAACAGAAGTTCTATAAACTCAGAGCCCAGAGAAGACATGCTGCTTTGCTGCTATATAAAGAATACTGTGATTACTATCAAATTTTGTTTCCCAAATGCCAGCACTTCATGAGCATTAAGTTAGGTGGCATTATTATCTCTGACAGGGGAGGAAAGTGAGGAGGAGTTTGCAATCTGTCCAAGATCATCACTAACCCCACTGAGCCAGGAGCTAGTGTTCAAATCCAGGCGGTCTGGCCCACAGAGTCCACATAGTTGTTTTTTGTTGAAGTGTTCCCCTGTAAAACACTAGCAAAAAAAGTGAAATAATTTTGAATGAACTCAACTACCTATAATGTTTACAGTAGTCTGTCATTATTGAGTTCGTGTAGTTTTTGAAAACTAAAATTGCATAACTTTAATGAGATAATTTGCTAAAGTACCTTCTATTTTTAAGATTTATTTATTTATTTCAAAGGTAGAGTTACACAGAAAAAGGGAGAGAGGGAGAGAGAGGGGGAGAGAGGTCTTCTATCCACGGGTTCACTCCCCAATTGGCTGCAAAAGGCTGGAGCTGTGCCAATCTGAAGCCAGCAGTTTCTTCCAGGTCTCCCACGCAAGTGCAGGGGCTCAAAGACTTGGGCCATCCTCCACTGCTTTCCCAGGCCATAGCCGAGAGCTGGATAGGAAGCAGAGCAGCTAGGACTTGAACCGGCGGCGCCCATATGGGACGCTGGCACTGTAGATGGTGGCTTTACCTGCTACTTCACAGTACTGGCTCCCATTCCCTTCTATTCACCTGACTTTTCTGTCAAATTGTAGATGTCTCTAAGGCTTAGGCATTTTTTAGCTTTGTAAATATTTACAGTGTAGTATGTCATCTTATTGTCTTACTTGTTTTTAACAATACATATCACCGTGTAATAAAATCATATAAATCTATGTAAACTTTAGTTCATTTTCTAGTTAATAAGTTTTTAAAAATGAAATTTTCCCAAGTTCTGTTAGTTGCACAAAGCTAAGGTAGTACAAACAAAAACAGATTAACAAATATTCCTGTGATGATTTAAATTTAAATGATGGCATTTGGGGAGAAAGCTTGTGTTGTCCCTGTGGGGTAACATTTATGAAATTCTCTATTTTGCTGTTATCAGTTTTCTCTTCTGTTAAGTACATGAGTTAATTTAGAGTATTTAAAAGTAGAAATATTCAAAAGTAGAAATAGTTATCAAGGCATTTCTTTATCAGCATTGCTACAGATATAGATTTGTAAAACTTTGTTTTATATCTTTGTCAAACAAGTAATTAAGAATGTTATACTACTATAGTTTTAATAATCTGTGATTACTTTAAAATTGACTGTATATGGGTGAAATGCAATTTTATATTCAATTATTATTTGTAGTGATTGTCTATATTCCCACTAAATTAGGATCTTTTTGCTTTAAATTTACTACTTATTCAATGACGTACTAAGCCATTTTACTATAATGAAAATTTAAAACATGTTATCTCAAAAGCTAAAACAAAGAAAGAAAGGGAGATGGAAAGAGACTGGGAGGGAGGAAGGAAGGGAGGGACGGAAAATTATTATATTCTTGGAATTGTACCTGCAAATTACATTGAATCTGTTAAAAATGAATCAAAATTAAAATTGAAAGATTAAATGAGATTATATAAAGCAAAAAATAGTTATCAAAATTTTAGTGATCTTATTCCATTTATTCATCTCCCCTTAAAAATTAATCTGGAGAATTTCAAAACAAATCTCACATGACATATCATTATACCACTTTAAATACAAAAGAACAATTTTTTGCAAACTTCCATTTTTGTAAACTTCTTTTTACATAATTTAAAAACTGGGAGATGAGCTGTGCTGTGGCATAGTAGGTTAAGCCTCCACCTGCAGGGCCAGCATCCCATGTGAATGCTGGTTTGAGTCCCAGCTGCTCCACTTCCAGTGCAACTCCCTGCTAATGCACCTGGGAAAACAGCCGAAGATGACCCAAGTGCTTGGGCCCCTGCACCTACAGGGGAAACCTGGGAAAAAATCTCCTGGCTTCTGGCTTCACTGGCTTCATATTGGCCTAGCTCTGGCTGTTGCGACCATTTGGGGAGTGAACCAGTGGATGGAAGACCTCTCTCTCTGTTCCTGTAACTCTGCCTCTCAAAGAAATAAATAAACCTTAAAAACAAATTGGGAGAGAAAATTGGGGACAAAATTCTATCTTTGACTTGAAGAAATGATAGGATATACCCTGTTTTATTTTAAGGACGAAATTATATACAATAAGATTAATAGATCTTAAAAATGTAAGTTTGAAAGTCATCTACATTTATGTCACCCATAATGGACATAAGGATATTTCCATCACTCCAGGAAAGTTCTTTGTGCCGCTCTCTGGTACATGTTCTAATGGGGCAAGAGGTATATGAGAACTCTTTATAGTACTACCACACAATTTTCTATAAATTTAACACTATTCTAAAATAAAATATTTTTTAAAAATCCCATGAAGCAACTAATTTCTGGTATATTGCACCATAGATTAGTATGCCTGGTTTTGAACTGCATATGATTGGAATCAGACAGTAGAATATTCTTTCATACCTTGCTTATTTTACTCAATTTAGTGCTTTGTGATTTTCATGTTATTATGTGTATCAGTAGCTTGTTCCTTTTAATTGTTGTTTTCTATTGTGGGACTATACTATAAATTATGTATTCATTCTCCAGTTGTCAGAAATCTGTTGGCTAATACAAATGTGAATACTATAAACAATTTTATACAAGTCTTCTTTTTTTTTTCTTTTTTTTTTAATTTAATTTAATTTTTTTTTTGACAGGCAGAGTGGACAGTGAGAGAGAGACAGAGAGGAAGGTCTTCCTTTTTGCCGTTGGTTCACCCTCCAATGGCCGCTGCGGTAGCGCGCTGCGGCCGGCGCACTGCGCTGATCCGATGGCGGGAGCCAGGTGCTTCTCCTGGTCTCCCATGGGGTGCAGGGCCCAAGCACTTGGGCCATCCTCCACTGCACTCCCGGGCCATAGCAGAGAGCTGGCCTGGAAGAGGGGCAACCGGGACAGGATCGGTGCCCCGACCGGGACTAGAACCCGGTGTGCCGGCGCCGCAAGGCGGAGGATTAGCCTAGTGAGCCGCGGCGCCGGCCACAAGTCTTCTTTCTTGGGTAAATATTTAGGAGTAGAATTTTTCTAGTAAGTACACATTTCTGTAACTTTCAAGTTATTCTAAGTCATTATATAATTTTTGATTTACAAGCAATGTGTAAGGGTTTCAGTTGTTTCATGTTCTTGCTAACATTTGAAACTGTCAATTGTTTTTGTTTTAATTCTAATAGATGAGAAATAATGTGCTTAGGGTCACTTACAGAGAATTGTTTGAAAGGGATTGAGTTTTTATTAGGCATATATTCAATTTTTTTTCAGAATATGCTTATAGGCGTGCAATTACAGAGGCTGTTGGTCTTCCAAGTATTCCTGTTCATCCAATTGGATATTATGATGCCCAGAAACTCCTAGAGTAAGTTTATAAGAAACATATAGATGACTGTTATGGTAATTTTCTTTACTGGTAGTTTCCAAATGTTAGGCTTTTATCTTCATTATTTGGTACTGATGCTCTCTAAGACAGCTGAAATTTGCAATTGTGTTGCTATTTAAGAGTAGTATTTATATTCTGGAATTTACTTTATATGGGGTACACAGAGTGCCAGAGATGTGAAAATGAGTCTCGCAGATCTCCAACTGTAGGGAGCATAATTGTTCAGCTGCTCCAGTCACTATGCTTCAAGAGCCATCACCTTGTTTGTGTCAAGGCATATACATCCCATCAATGCTCCCATGGTGACTGACCTGTTTCCAGGAGGCACAGGAGTCTATTGATGTCAGACTTCGGCTCTAAGACTCTCCTATAGCTGTGATCCGATAGATAAACCTGCTCCAACAGATCTCGCACCCAGAGCTTCCTCTTTGTTGTTGTCTTCATTCCCTTTCTCCTTTACCTTCAATCGGAACGACGTTGCTGTCTGATGGCCTTCTAAGTCCTCTTTGGCTCCCTCCTTATTTCTTTTTACAGGATTCTCCCCTAATAAGTTTCCTACTCATTCATTTTTCTCATGGTTTACTTCTTGGAGGACCCACAAAAACACACACTGAGAACATCTTCCACTTTGTTCTCATGTCTATTCCTTTCCATTATTAAAATTTCTCCAAATGGCATCGGAACATTTTCCCCCTTCCCACTTACTTTCTCACATCTGCTTGTCCCTTCTTCTGCACTATTCTTTATGGAGGGAGAGGTCATTGGCTACTCTGGAAGTGAAGTTTACAGAGACAAAGGTGTCTGGACATTTAGTGACTTTTCTTTGCAATGAAGGTCTTCTTAATTATTTTATTCTAGTATTTATGAGAAGGCATTTCATGACTTAATTCAAGGCCCCTAGTTTTATAGGTGAGGAGTCTGACATCCAGAGAATTAGAGAGATCTGTCCATGTAAGGGCAGATTAAGGAAGCATCCTGGTCTTTTTTTATTTGAGTTCTTACCTTTCCACACTGGTTAACATTCAGGATCAGGTACAACTTTTGAAAGCACCATGGATGAGCATTTGCCTAAAGTTATTTATAAATAAATAAAGTCTATCCTCACTCTATCTTTTATGACCTTGTCTAAATATGATCAGAGTCGGCAAACTTGGAAGGCTTCCATAGCCTTGGCAACTCATGACCACAGCCTAGGGTGGTTACTGGCGCCATAAACTAGAGTGTCAATTTGTTGGGTCAACAACAGGAGCCACTGTGCACTTGCTCCTCATGTGGGATCTCTGTCCTTAATGTGCTGTACATTTTGATTTAATGCTATAACTAGTACTCAAACAGTATGTTTCACTTTGTGTTTCTATGTGGGTGCAAACTGTTGAAATCTTTATACTAAATTGATCTTCTGTATCTAAAGAGAATTGAAAATGAATCTTGATGCAAATGGAAGGGGAGAGGGAGCGGGAGAGGGGAGGGTTGCGGGTGGGAGGGAAGTTATGGGAGGGGGAAGTCATTGTAATCCATAAGCTGTACACTGGAAATTTATATTCATTAAATAAAAGTAAAAAAAAAAAAGAAAAATAAATAAATAAATAAATAAAGTCTAAGTACTTGTGATATTTAAGAGGTGAAAGAGATTGTAGCATATGAAAGAGATTGTAGCATATTATAATAGTGGAAAACTATGAACAGTACAAATCTTCAATAATAGATAAGTAGTCCAATACATTACTGGCTGTGATAGTATTTGAAGTCATTAAAGTGCATGTTGTATAAGAATATTTTATGATATGGAAACATGTTTGTGATATAGTATTAAATGAGGAAGAATCACATTTCAAAATAGTATTTATAGTATAGTCCCAGTTATATAAAAGTTTAAAACATGAACTGGTATTATCTTTAGAATTAGAGAAAAAATACATGAAGTCATATGGGATTGAAAGTGAGGTTTATTTTAATTATGTCTACCACTTGCTCTGGTATTAGCCGGATCAATATCAGCCATGACCTAAATGTGTAGTAGAAATTCATAACTAAAAAATTACAAAATAGTTTATTGTGTTATTTTAAGTAAGCATCTATAAGCCATTTGTAAATGCAATCATTATTAATATAACAATTTCTATGAAAATATCATAATTTGTATTCAAAACTCTGTAGTTACAATAGTCACTTCCTATGTCACTATGCACCCTTTCTAAGGCATAGTGAAGCATTCCGCATAATTGGAATTTAGCCTTTAAAGCAATCTTTAAAGAACATACCCTTTAGTTAGAAATTACACTGAGAAGAATTACTCCCTCTGCACAGTTATCTTTGGAGTGTGCTAGTTGTACCTAATAATCAGTCAGTGGATTGCCAGAAGTGATTAGCAATTTTATACTATGTACTAATTAGAAAAGGCAATATTTTACAAATGAAATGTATCAGGAAGTGAAAGTTTCTTAATAAATATGTAAGGAGAAAAGGAGAGAGATGAAATCCTATAGCGGCCCGAGAACATTGACAACTTAAACAAAAAGTTACTAAAATAAAATTGTGTGCTGACTTGAGTGGAAAAAAACAGAACATCATATATGTTCTTTCCTATTTTTCACATTTATACTGATGACAAGGGAAGGTGATTATTTGATTTTTATTTTTCTCCTAGAGTAACTCCTAGGACAATAATTATGGTAACTATAATGATAGAAATAGTTCCCATCACACATGGGCTACTCATGATGTTTTAGCACTTTGTGTTAAATGCTTTACATACATTTTTGCAATCAATTCATTTTGTGATATTCTTTTTACAAATTAGGAAACAAAAATTCATAGAGTAAGTGGTAGAGCTGAAACCTAAACTCATGTATGAGGTAAAAGATAGCTTTGTTAAATATTACTTATTTTCAGCTCTACAGCACAAGCATTTGTAAAGTATCTCTTATGCCCGTATTCTGAAGATCTTTAAGGGCTTCCCTCAGCCCATTTATTCATTCAAGGGATATTTATGAAATATATATGTCAGCACTGTTGTATGTCAGCACTGTGGTAGAAGTGCGAGTTGCATATAGACTGTTTGCGTCAATAATTCTTCTCAGTAATTTGAATCTCAGCTGTACAACTTAATCAACTGCATAATTTTGGGCCTGTTACTTAATCACTCTTAGTCTCCTGCTGCTCATATGTGAAGTAGAGTAATGTTACATCATAAGAGCTAGTGAGGATTAGTGAGGACTGAATGGCGTATGATATGGAAAGCACTTTGTACTATTCTTCACTCATTTTAGTTCTTGTGAATTGATGCCCAATAAAATGAGTTAATTGACATTTTACCTTGCTATGTCACTGTTTTACTTCAGCTAATGGTATTTTTTATATGCAACAGAAAAATGGGAGGCCTAGCACCACCAGAGAGCAGCTGGATTGGAGGTCTCAAAGTGCCCTACAATGTTGGACCTGGCTTTGCTGGAAATTTTTCTACACAGTTAAGAAGCTTTTTTAATTTTAACCCTGTTTTAGGAGAAATATTTTAAAAAATGATTATAGAGAATGATAGAAAAAATTAAAATGTATCTAGTACCAGCAGGACGCAAATCCCACATTGAATAGGGGAATACTCATATATTGTTAAAATTGGGCAAGGTGATATTTGCCTTTGTATAATCAGAGTTCTTAAACATTAATGGAAGTTTTGAAAATTGTAGCATAAAATCACTAACAATGATTTGTTTAGAACATGTCCTTTTTCTTTGCATCAGAAAAATCAAGATGCACATCCATTCTGACAGTAAAGTGACAAGAATTTACAACGTGATTGGTACTATCAGAGGAGCAGTGGAACCAGGTAAAGACATCCATTGTTCAGCAAATACCAGCTATGCAATCCCTATGTGCCACGTCCTGCTCTGAGTTCTAGGAGTGTAGGGCAGCAAAGGAAAGCAACTCTTTGCCCTAATGAGACTCACCTGACTACAAAGTAACTATGAGGGAATTTTGTTTTGTGATGCTGTAAGAAATGGAATATTTGGGATAGATAGGGCAGATGACTAAGGTGAGTTGTAAACTGCACATTTCCATTAAAGAAAGGGAGGAAGGGCAAGGAGAGTTTGAGGTGGTTTCTCAAGTTGTCTGGATTTAGTTACTATATATTTTGCATGAGGAGATATCCTCATAGTTGCTATAAATATCTACAAAAAAGGTAGCACTTAAGGTAATCTTGAATTAATTTCTTTTACATGTTTTATTTTCTACCACTAAAGTCATTGATGAAATTTATAGGCATGTAATTACCGAACAATTTCAGATAACCTGGTATTTAATCCATTTTATTATATAGTCTTAGTTCATTATGTTCCAGTTATTTCAGAACTATTAGGTTATGTATTTCTTGTCAAAATAGACACCATTAAATTGTGTATACTTCTTACAAGAGCCTAGTTGTTTCACTTAGGGATCAAGAACATTGACATCCTTATAGTGAGCACCAAGCAAAATATAACCAGCTCTTTATTACTTACTCTTTCTGAACACCTATTTCATGCCAGTTCTGTGCTAAGCATGGGGCCATTTAGAAAACACAGGTCAGAGACAATGATCTCACAGCTTTGGAAGAGAGCTATATATTTACATGTGACAAACACGTTATTAGATTTAAAAAGATTGAAAGCAGAGATATATTCCATCTTCCTACAGAAAATATAAACAATTCACCAAGGGAGGAAGTCTTTGTGCTGTATCCTCAAAACAGAGTAAGAGTAGGAAGTGAGAACCTACTCTGTATCTCCTATGTTGTACTCTGAAAATATTACAAACAGTGGTAACATAAAAGAAGGGTAATACATATAGATAAGTTAATTTTATACTTTCCTATAATTTTTATACACTTATATATTTGCCTTATAACATTTGTTCCTTCTTCAGTTTGAGGAAATACATATGAAAATCAAGAATAATATATCCATACAAGTCTTCAGTAACTTTGCTGTGTTTCTTTGAATGCTCTCTGTTTAGATGTTATTGAGTCATGTGCAATTTACTCTATTATTTGCCTCAAGTGACAAATAATCTTGCAATGATGCTTTCTAGACAGATACGTCATTCTTGGAGGTCACCGAGACTCATGGGTGTTTGGGGGCATTGACCCTCAGAGTGGAGCTGCTGTTGTTCATGAAATTGTGAGGAGCTTTGCAACATTGAAGAAGGAAGGTAAAATAAACAAGGAATAAAAAGACCAGTCTTAATTATGCTTCTGTAAAGTGTAGAAATACCAGTTGCTTACTTGTTTATGGTTGTATTTATTTATATGATAACTTTTGAGATTTATATATTACATGAGAATATCTGAAATAAAATAATTTCACTGCTATTGGTTGCTCTTGGAAACTAAGCAGACAAAATTAGTTTCTCACTGGAGAGGACACACTAGAATCTGGCCCTACACCTAAGCTTCCTGGTCAGAGAGCTGTAAGCAGGAGTACTTTGAGCTCTTCTGACTTCACACCTCAGATCAGGTTTACCAGGTAGTAGAAGAGAGAAGATCTATTCAGAAAAACCACTAGTCTAAGGCCAGCATAAGGGTGCAGTGGGTAAAGCCTCCACCTGCGATACCAGCATCCTGTATGGGAGCCTGTTTGTGTACCTGTGGCTCCAGTTCCGATCCAGCTCCCTTATAATGGTCTGAGAAAAGTAGAAGGATATGACCGAAGTGCTTGGGTCCCTACCACCCATGTGGGAAACCCTGAGGAAGCTCCTGGATCCTGGCTTCAGCCTGCTTCAGTCCTGGCTTTGCAGCCATCAGGGTAGTTCACCAGTAGATGGAAGATTCTCTCTCTCTCTCTTTCTCTCTCTCACTCACTGTGTAACTTTGCCTTTGAAATAAATAAGTAAATCTTAAAAAAAAAAAAAAAAGAATAAGAGGAGAAGGGAAAACACTGGTTTTGCTACCGAACAGAATTTTGTCCTTAGTCTAGCATCTGCATTCTCATTTGCAGCCATGTTTTAGTCTTCCAGAAATCAGGTCATTTCAGATCACTTAATGGACTTCATATGGAAACATGGGATAGTTACTAAAATAGTGACAGTTTACAAGTATTCAGAGCACTTTCTTAAGTACTTTATAAACATTATTTCATTTAATTCCCTCAGTAGCCAAGTGGTATCTTCATTTTTACTGTTATTCTTAATATACAAATAAAGAGAAGGAAGCTAAGAATGTTTCCTTGGTCACTCTGCCAGTGAGAGGACCAGGGTTTGAAACAAGATCTTTCTCTGGTTCCAAGGCCAATGTTCGTACCTTCCTGGTGACTGTGACCTCTAAGCCATATGACCTTCCTAGTGGATTCCGTGATTTTCAGCAGCAGCAAGCATTGCTGTTACCAGTTGAACCCTTGTTGACTAATTCTGCCTGAGAATGGAGTGAAATCATACAACCAACTCACATCAAATCATTGTTCATGTGATGTCAGAAAAACAAGGAAGAATTCTAATGGGATTTTTCTCAGTTGTGTCTGCTCTCAGAATCCAGTGAGAATTTCTCTCAGTTATATCTGACAACATCCAGTTATTTCTTCTTTCACTGTGGCAGCTGCAGCCCACCAATGGCTTCTGTGCATAACCAAACATCATAAGCCTATTTAGAATATTTTACCCCCGGCAGGGTTTTGACTATGTCTGTGTTTCCCCATGCTTCTCGATACCTTGACAAATCAGCTTTAAGATCCTGGAAAAAAAAAAAAAAAAGTAAGTGAAGTTTCTCAGCACAATTTAGCCTTCTCAAACCTTCAGTGAAGCTTTTTTCATTTGGGCTTGGTAATGTCTCGGATGTGTTATACTTTTTTCCCTAGCACTTATATGTATGTACACATATGTTTTAGGATGGAGACCACGACGAACAATTTTGTTTGCAAGTTGGGATGCGGAAGAATTTGGTCTTCTTGGTTCTACTGAGTGGGCAGAGGTTAGTTGATAACTTGATACAATCCAAATTTTCCTAATGAGAAAGCAGTTAGGACTTTATCCTCAAGCATTTAAAAATAATAAGTGAATTTAATGAGAAAATGTACACAGTTTTTCCAAAAAAACCTGAAGCAACATATTTTGTTCAACAATCAACACTGAAATATTTTAATGCCTAAAGAAATGTGTTTGAAATTTTTAAGAGCCACTTACTATCAATGTCAAAATTGATTTATCTTTGTTTCCTAGGAGTGTGAGAGTATCAAAATATATTTGATTTCTGTCATGATTCTTTTCTGCTCTCCAAAATAGCTCCTAACACTAACTGCACTTAAATATCCCTTGAGCCTGTAAAGTAAGGTGTATTTTTCACCTTTGTCTTCCTTATGTGATAGTGACCTATGGTATATTAAACCATGGTTATAGTAAGGCAGAAAATTATACCACAGAGTATCTACTAGGTCCACTGAAATATAATTTAATCCACATACATTTTTGACTGCATGTAATATAAGCATTAGCTATAAAATAAATATATGCAAGGTTAATGTTTATTCTATTAATGTCCAGTCTTACTGAAAATATTTACTTACCTACTATTGTATTCCAGATACTATGTGAAGCCACTGTAAACGTCGATTTATACTTTTTGAAGATAGTGCTCCTCTATACCTGGCTGATGTTGGAAAGAATCTAAAAATTTTCAGGGCTTTATTTGTATTTTTAAGATTTTATTATTTAGAGTTGCACTTATTTTTCTATTTCCTATATTATGTAGAATGCCCAGGAAATTGGATTATTTTAGGTACTCAAAATCTACGTTGATACCCCAGCAAAGCTTTGCTCTACTTGGCAATGTTGTAAACATATGTAATATCAATCTTCACCACTAGGTGATGCCACCCTAAAGGAGAACTTGGTTTTACATTCAGGGTACAAACACATGATTTAACGTTACACATTTTTTAACCATAAATTTGAAATAGCTAATTTCTTTTAAATTAGGCAAGTTATCTGTTTTAATAATGAAATGTTTGTGGAAATATTGCTACTAAAAATCTCTTAAGTTATTCATGTGTGCTAAAAGAATGTTTTGAAGGGTAAGGTATGGTTAAGAAATTAACTCCTTCTCCATGTACCATAAGTACATGGACAGTTTCACCTTAAATGTTAGTCTTTAAAATTTTTACTTATTGTTTTTGAAATTATTTCAAACTAACTTCTCTTTTGAGTGTTCAAAATCTGTGGTTAACGTAGGCCAGTGTAATTCAGAAATCTATATACAGTAAATGTAGATGTGCAATTTTGGAAGAGGAGATAGGTCATGAGTTTAGTTTTCTTTCTTTTTTATTATAGGAAAATTCCAAACTCCTTCAAGAACGTGGTGTGGCCTATATTAATGCTGATTCTTCAATAGAAGGTAAATATCATTGGTCTCATAAAAACATCATGAATGTACAGACAGCAGCAATTGAGTTCATAAATTATACATTAGCAGAGAGGGAAATCCACTACCATGCAGTTAGGGAATCTGCTGCTGCTTTTTTGGCGCTGCTGCTCCTGACTCACAGCCATGGGTGAACTTCCCTTGAAAGATTTTTTTGCTTGTTTGTTTTGCATTGTAGAGTGCTGGCTCAGAAAAGTAATATTCTTAGATTTGCTTCTTTGTCAGTTTCACTTCTATATGACAGGAATTTCACAAATGTGTTGAATGAATAAGTCATTATTTAGAATGAGGTATAAAATTGTCTTTCAATTTAACTCCTAATTTCATTGTATTATCATGTACAAAAATTTTGCAAAAAACATGATTTCTAAGACTTCATCTTTCACAACATTTTTTTTTTCTTCAGTTCAACAAATATCTACTGGTCACTTTTCTGTGCAATGTACTTTTTCAGAGACTCAGAGAGGTCAAAGGTTAATAAGAAATTGTCTTATATTTGGGAGCTCAGGGCTCAATATAGAAAATAAAATAAGCCCATCTTGGAATATAATATATGCAGATGCTATAAGAGGGATATAATCAAACTGCTTTGGGAGTTCACAGGAAAAACAATAATAATTTCAAGGAAGCTTTAAGAAACAGGATAGGCATTTGAGATAGTCCTCAAAGAGTGGACCAGTCTTAATACACAAAGGATCAAAATAAAGGACATGTAAGGTTGATTTGAACAAAAATAAGCAGTCCATTGTCGCTTGTTTCTAGCCTCACTAATCAATTTCTTGAGACACCCCAGCCTCTTACTTGCTGTTCTCCCTACCCAGAGGCTCCTGGGTCCTCACCCCAGCTGTGGAATTCTTGCCCTTGCAGTTTTCCCTGAAGTGTGACTTTCTCAGGGAAGCCCTGACTTTACATGTTCTCATTATCAAATAAGTGTAAGATTTACAAACTGCCTTTCTCAATAGGCTGTATTCTTCAGCAAAAAGAAAGGAGTAAGTGAGTGAAAGGTGAGCTTTGAGAATGTTTTCTTCAGTGTGTAAGAGTTTTCCGTGTCAGCAATTGTAAGGCGATACCTTGATGGAGGCTCTTTAGCATATGCGTTTTCTTCATTCTCCACCTGTGTGAGCTACATTATTGTGAAACTCTGTTTGCACAGTGCATTTCAGTTATCTTTTCTAACTGCTTTAAGGTTAGTGCCTAAGGACCTGGGCTTTCAGGTCAGACTGCCTGGATTTATCCCTGGCTCTGCTACTTCCTGCTGGTGCTGTGACCTCATGTTATTACTTTTTGTGGCTCAGATTTTTCACCTCTAAGTAGAATTATTAAGAGCATCTGTCTCCAAGTTTCTTCTTAGGGCAAAATAAGTTAACATTTGAAAACTTCCCAGAACAGCACTTTGCACAGAGTAAATGTTCAAAAATGTAAACTTTGATCACTGTTATTACTTCTCCTTAAAACACACAATCAGATAAAACATGTTTATCACATAGAATGAATACTCCAAACATATATTCTCAGAATGTGGAGTGATTTTTCGTGCATTTTTAAAAAGCTTTAGGTTTTGCTGATTGTTTTTTCCTGTTTTGAAATGCATCTGATTGAGACACCACTGACCTCATTGTGTTTTTTATACTATTTTAATCAAATGTTTGCTTCTCATATCATGAAATTAATCATGTGTTAGAATTTTTGTTAAAATGAACATTTACAGGGCTTCTCAAACAAATTGCTCTCAAAATCAATTCTCTCTCCAAAACTACTACTGTCTTCAATTTGGTGTGGTACCATTATATTGACATTCCTATATACAATTCTGTTCACAGAAAATGCCAATAGTGTGACAGCTGTTGTCTTAAGTGCCTTCCAGTATAAACATTAGTTTAGTACTCATCACAGCCCTGTGATATATGTACTTTTATTATCTCTGCTCTATGGAAGAGGAAACAGGCTCAGAGAGGTTGAAACTTTCCTTGAGGTCACACAGCTAGAGAAGGGTTGATCTTAGACTCAGATCAAGTAGATCTATTTAAACTTGTTCCTTCTAACCCTACACTAGTGCCTCTCACTACCTTAAACAGGCTTTGGGTGTCACATTACAGTTAAATGATTCTACAACTTGCCCTTGCCATTCAGCAACATATTATGGACAACTTTTCATGTCAATGTATGAAAATGCATGTTTATGTCAATGTGCTTTAAAAACAAAACAAGAGGGGCTGGCGTTGTGGCATAGTGGGTAAAGCCACCATATGCAATGTTGGCTTACCATATGGGCACCAGTTTGTGTCCTGGCTGCTCCACTTCTGATCTCGTTCCCTGCTAATGGCCTGGGAAAAGCAGTAGAAGATCGTTTTAAGTGTTTGAGCCCATGCTACTCACATGGGAAACCCTGATGAAGCTCCTGACTACTGATTTTCACCTGGCTTAGCCCTGGCAGCCATCTAGGGAGTGAATCGGTGGACAGATTATCTCTTTCTCTGTCTCTCGCTCTCTCTGTAACTTTCAAATATATAAATATTACAAAAAGATATGTGGATTTAAATTGCAATACATGCCGCCAAAACTGTTTTTAAAATTACATTGGCTTTTGAGGTGCATGGTTTGGCTTAGTGATTAAGATACCACTTGAGATACATCATATATTGAAATGCCTGGGTTTGAGTCCTGGCTCTGCTCCAATTCCAATTTCACACTCATGTGTACCTCAGGAGACATCAGGTGATGGCTCAAGTAGTTGGCTGCTGCTATGCACACAGAAAACCTGGATTGAATTCTGGGTTCCTAGCTTCAGTCTGGCCCGCATCCGGCCATTGCAGGCATTTGTGTAGCAAGCCAGTAGACTGGCACTTCCTCTGTCTGTGTTTGTCTCTGCTTCTTAAATGAATAAAAATAAATAAGAATATATATGTACCTATTTCTTCTTCTAGATGAAGTTTTAGAATTTTCAAATCAACTTCTTTACTTCAATAAAAATTATTCTGTGTGGCTAATTGCAAAGCCTCAAATTTTGCTATCCCCGACATGGGTCTTAAGCTTCGGGGTACAAGCTGCTTGCCATCCTCTGTATCACATGCTTTTATATTTCTGGACATTTGTTCAGGCTATGCATTAGTTGCCTTTAGTTGCAAATGCCATTTTCTTTTGGCCCAGCTCTCTCTTGGTTCTAGAAAAGTGAATTTGAGTCATCCTCTTTTCACTTAACATGCTCTGTGCTAGATCCTGCTTCTGAGTTATCACCCCACTCCCCCCGACCCCCCATGATCCTGATACTTCCCAAGAGCACTTGTCCCTGGCTGCTTCACTTGACTCACACCTGCCAGTCCAACTCCGCAGGAATGTGGACTCCATCTCTGCTGTCTGTTCAGAACGAGCTAGTAAACACCTGGCTCACAGATCCATTTTCACAACAAGTATTTGTCATATAAATCTAAATGCTAAGGCTGTTCTAAGCACTGGGGATATGGCAGCAAATAAGAGAGTATTTGCCTGTCTGGAAATCACAATCTAGTGGGAGGGTGGATTATAAAAAAAAAAAAAAAAAGACAAGTACCAATATGCTTCAGTTTATTGCAGTAAATATTCTTTTATTTGCTTATTGTGGGTAAAAAATAAGCCAAACTCAAGAAAGAAACAGTGGCTAGCATATAGAGGGCTTGGAGAGAGCATGCTATTTTAGGTAGGGAAGTTAAGGAAAGGCTCTCAGAAAGCATAATGTTAGACCAAAGAAAGAGTAGGCCTTGCAAATGTAATGCAGAATGCTGTTGCAGGCTGAGGGAACAGTGCAGTGTGTACAAAGGCTGAGGGAGTGCCCTTAAGCAGAGTGGGAGATGAAGATTTGGAGAGGTGATGTGTGGCACTGTGGACCATAATGAAGATGATAAATTCCATAGAGTGAGATGGGGAGCCACTGGAGAATTTAAATTTAATTTGGATTTTAAAAGATCATCTTGGGTAGGGAGTTTGCAGTGGTCATTGAATAAAAGAATAAGAGAATGAAATGATATTAAAAAACAATCTATCCTTTGTTTATCTTTCAGGAAACTACACTCTGAGAGTTGACTGTACACCACTACTGTACAGCTTGGTATACAATCTAACAAAAGAGGTAAAAATTATTACATGTAATTTAGAAAAATCGAAGTTCTAGAAAGGACGCTTTCTTGAGGTGCCATTATTATCTTAAACACTGATGTTATTTCACATGTTATCTTTGACCATATAACAAATATCCACCCCATAGAACATCACATGTAACTAGCTGTTTAATTTTAACATTTACTACGTCATTTCTCCCCACATCACTGTGAGGCCACCTTTGGGTAACGTTGCATCTGCCAAGACCTTCCTTTTGAAAAGGAGGAAAGTGAACTCCATGAGCATCTACCACCAAAGTCACACAGTTTGAGCAGTAACCAAACCAAGATGCATCCACCACCAAGGTCATACAACTTGAGCAGTAATTAAACCAAAACTCGGTCTTATGGTTTGATTCCTTAGTTTTATAATTAGTTAATACTCCTGAAAATAATGATACCGCTTAATTCAGGGCACAGGAAGAGTTAAAGGCTCTACGTGACTTAGAGTATTATAGAAACACCAGGTGCTGAATTCCACGGACAGCTCACCTCAGCACCGAGACTAGGTGAGACTTTGTAGCTTCCTTCCTTTTTGTCTCAGGTTTTGATCCACTGGCCCCACTAGGCCCGAGTGGCAGCTCAGTTATCTTCTAAAATTTGTGGCAAATAAAAACTAGGCAGATTAATGGTGCCATGTGATGTCTCACTATGTGAATACATTGTGTAATGTCCAAATCAGGGAAAATATACCTGTCACCTCAAATGTTTTTCATTCCTTTATGGTGAAAACATTCAAAATCCTCTTTTCAAGTTAGCACTGTGGCATAGTGGGCTAAGCCTCCGCCTGTGGCACCACCATCCTATGTGGGTGCCATTTCAAGTCCCAGCTGCTCCTCTTCCAATCCAGCTCTCTGCTATGGCCTGAGAAAGCAGTAGAAGATGGCCCAAGTCCTTGGGCCTCTGCACCCATGAGGGAGACCAGGAAGAAGCTCCTGGCTCCTGGCTTCAAATCAACTCAGTCTGGCTGTTGTGGCTATTTTGAGGAGTGAAGCAGCAGATGGAAGACCTTTCTCTGTCTCTCCCTCTCTCTGTGTGTGGCTCTACCTCTCAAATCAGTCAGTCAATCAATAAATAAAATCTTTAAACAAACAGAAAGCCAAAATCCTCTCTTCTAGTCTTGTGTGTATATGTATTTGTTGTGTGTAGACATTCAGGTTTCGATACATCTGATTTGTAAGTGTTTTCTGTTTCCTTTTGATTTATGTAGCTGCAAAGTCCTGATGAAGGCTTTGAAGGCAAATCTCTTTATGAAAGCTGGAATGAAAAAAGTCCTTCACTGGAGTTCAATGGCAGGCCCAGGTAAACAAACAAAACTTGAATTTTTATTGCAGTGTGGGATTGTTTTAAAAATAAAAGTATATTTTATTTTAATCATTGATTCAAAATTAACTTTCAAAATGATCTAACAACTGAAAAAGGAAATGTATTGCTTCATAAATGAAAAGTTATTTATGCTTTAAAGTTAACTCTGTAGCCATCCAAAATAATTCTTATTAGAATAAGTAATAAATATACCTGCTACATAAAAAAGTTACAGTGGAGATAATGTTGGAAAACAATTCCCTCATCCCTCATGTTTTTGTCTTCTCATCACTTTGTACTTATTCCTTTTTCTAAACATCATACAGTTTACAAATATTTTTTACTTCTCTAAAAAAATACAAGCACTACTTCAGTATTAGTTGTATCTTTATGTGCATATTTTAGTGGTCTAAAATAGTAGATATCAACAATAAGAACAATTTAAAATATTAGGAAAAGAATCTACATCTGAATCATCTGAAAGTGATTTCTTCTCTTTATCACTAACAACAAATATAGATATTAAATAGAATGAATCAGTTTATAAAAACATTTTCCAACTTCGAGTCTTTTTTAAAATGTGATATAAAGGAAACATCTCCAGAAAGATATTTTATGAATAGAACTAATATTCCTCTCATTTTTTGCTGCCTAAGTATATACATTTATATACATTTAAAATTATAGTAGTAAGAATAGAGTTCAGTTTAATTGGTTGTATATCTGTATTTGATAAAGAAATTATACTGCAATAACTGTTATTTTATCCCTAACAGCATTAGCAAGTTGGGATCTGGTAATGACTTTGAGGTCTTTTTCCAAAGACTTGGAATTGCTGCAGGCAGAGCACGTTATACTAAAAATTGGGTGAGTCTATCTCAATAATTTTTCAAGATTATTTATAAATATATCTAAACTAAGCAAATAGTTCTTGCTTCAGGATATGACTCCAGCATTAGGGCAGTAGAGAATTTTGAAAGCACAAGGGAGAAGACTCAGTGGTTGATGGTGCTATTATTGCATGTGGTAGTTCCTGCATCTGATATGGGAAGACCTATATTAAAGTGTCATTTGTCACCAGGAGTCATGTCTACAAAATTGAACTTCCATTTATTCCCTTATAGTTTGTTTTATTCAGAGGCACTACATGAATTTGGTCACTTAAATTAGAAATGAAGGAATTATTTTTGGCTCTTCTTTTTACAATTAAAATTAATCAGTAACAGGAACTACAAATATTTAGATTTTTCTTATTACTGCTTTAACCATTAAACAAATGAAAAATTGTTGAATAACAAAAGGCATAATACACAGTGGCCACATAGAAGTCATGTTCCTTTCCTTTTGTTGTTGGTAAGTATTTGAGCTTTCATTTCAATCAAACTAGCATATAGTTTATAAAATATGGCTTAGCTTGGTTAAAGCATAGGCCGGCGCCATGGCTCAATAGGCTAATCCTCTGCCTGCAGCACCGGCACACCAGGTTCTAATACCAGTTGGGGCACCGGATTCTGTCCCGGTTGCTCCTCTTCCAGGCCAGCTCTCTGCTGTGGCCTGGGAGTGCAGTGGAAGATAGCCCAAGTTCTTGGACCCTGCACCTGCATGGGAGACCAGGAGAAGCACCTGGCTCCTGGCTTTGGATAGGCGTGATGCGCCGGCCGTAGCGTGCCGGCCGCAGCAGCCATTGGAGGGTGAATCAAGGGAAAAGGAAGACCTTTCTGTCTCTCTCTCTCACTGTCCACTCTGCCCGTCAAAAAAAAAAAAAAAAAAAAAAAAAACAAAAAAACAAAAAAAAAAAAAACAAAACTTCTCATTAAAAGCATCATCTTCTCTTCTTGCCTCCATCCCCATCCCAAACACGATTTCTGTTTATCAGATTAAAAGGTCTTCAAGTTTTCATTTTTCGGTTTTATGTAGTTAAAGAAAATATGTTCTTACACTTGTGAAGGTGTTAACGAAGACTTTATTCAAGACCGTCACCATGAGGATATTGCAGTAGGGGCAAGAGACTGAGCCCAGTTCCAAATGCAGCTAGGACAGCTGTAGATTCACAGCCAGTACTAAACCTCCAGAGGCCCTTGCCTTTGAGCTTCTTATTCTTCCATAGAGAAAATCTTTAATCTCTTGACATTGGAATAAGGATTTAGGCAGGGCTATCTAGGAAATAATGATGAGGGTAGATATCAGTACTATCCATATTTTCCATACGAGAAAACTATCTCAAAGAAAGATCAAGTGACTGCCCACATTTTTTTTTTTTTGGTACAAATTCCTGAAGCTGAGATTTAAACCCTGGAGGATAATTCCAGAATCTCTTCAGCACACCACCATACAAAGCGTTCTGTATCAACAACAAATAAGATCTTTGCTTTAAATAGCACTCTGACCTCAGAATCAGCCCTTAAAGCATTCTGGTCTGGCTGAAAAGCCCATAAGAGAATCTCAGGCAGGTAATGCCAAGATACTGTGGCAAAAAATGTCCTACATGAAGGACCTTGGTGGGTGAGACCTCAGTGGAAAGAAGTGCTCGTCAAAGAAAGAGGTTCTTTTCTCTGAAGGGAGGAGAAAACTTTTGCTTTGCTTCTGGCCTTGTCTAAATACTTAAGGGGTTGTGAATTCAAAAGGCTTCCTTAGCCTAGGCACCTCATATCAAGAGCCTCGGGTTTTCACTGACATACATAGGAGTATTAATTGTTAAATTAACAAGAGTCACTGTGCACTAACTTCCCATGCAGGACCTCTGTCATTAAAGAGTTGTTTTACAATTATGTCTAAGTGCTCGCAAAAGCTGTATCATTCTTGGATGCTTCTTTACAGTTAATTAAGTTTCTAAAAAAAAGATGGAACTAACTTCAACATTCAATGACTTTGAGAAACCCTCATCTCAACTGTTGAGGAACAATTTTTTTGTTCCATTTTTTTTTTCCTTGTGCAAATTGTCGAACTCTTTACTTAGTATAGAGTTGGTCTTCTGCATATAAAATTAATCAAAAATGGATCTTAGTGGAAAATGGGACTGAGAATGGGAGAGGGAAGAGGAAGAGGAGTGTGGGAGAGTTGGTGGGAGGGCAGATACGGTGGGAAGAATCACTATATTCTTTAAGTTATATTTATGAAATGCATGAAGTCTGTATTCCTTAACTAAAAGGTTTCTATGGGAGGAAAATAAATTTTAAAAAACCTCAAAATTGATTTTAAAATGACACAAATCAGCAACTCACAGTAAATACAGTTAATGCAGTGCCAGGCATTTTGTTATAATAAATATATATTATATTTACAAATGATATAAATAAATATACAAGAGATATATTTTGATATTCTTTTGTAGGACATCTACAAATTCAGCAGCTATCCACTGTATCACAGTGTCTATGAAACATATGAATTGGTGGAAAAATTTTATGACCCAACATTTAAGTATCACCTCACTGTGGCCCAGGTTCGCGGAGGGCTAGTATTTGAACTAGCCAGTTCCTTGGTGCTCCCCTTTGACTGTCGAGATTATGCTACAGTTTTAAGAAATTATGCTGACAAAATCTACAATATTTCAATGCAACATCTACAGGAAATGAAAACATATGGGGTATCATTTGGTATGCTATACTTCCTCTTTCCAAAATGTCTTATTTTTGTGTTTCTGTTAATCTAAAACCAGTGGCCTGTATCTGGTCATTTATTATTTTTTCCTATTCCATTTTATTGAATATTTTGTTTATTTCTATAAATATATTCCCATTGATTGAATGCTTATATTTTATAACACATGAAAGAGAAATACTTTGTAAATCCCAGAAGAGGATTACTTTCTATGTTGTTTCCTTATCTTGAAGTATAGAACAACATTGTTGTCTACAGCCATACAACCCTGAACGTGCCTGATCTAGGAGGATCTCAGAAACTAAGCAGCCTTGGGACTGGTTAGTACTTGGATGGGAGAGTAATGTTCTTAAAGCTTTTGATGATCCCAATTTCTATTTCAGATTCACTTTTTTCTGCAGTAGAGAATTTTACAGAAATTGCTTCTAAATTCAATGAGAGACTCCAAGACTTCGACAAAACCAAGTATGTTGTACATATGTTTATGCCTACAGTAGGTACATAGTAGATATTCAAAAGAAGTACTAATTTATGTCTTTATTGTTGAAATATCTGTGGAATCTTTTTGCTGTTTTCTGTCTCTCCACTCTAATGCAAACTATACAGGGTTTCCATGTCTCTCTCAAAGCCTGGTTTCTGACATTGAATGGGAACTGTTCTCAGCAGTGTGTGATTTGGCAACTGATTCCTGACAACTTACCCACCCACCTGAGCACAGAAGGTGCTCTTACATATGACTCCAGCTTTTCCAAGCATTTTTCTGTATTTCTTCAATCTGTACATCATACTTCAACTAAATCCTCCTATTCCCAGAGCACACATTTCTGCCTCTTGAATTCATTACCTGTACTCCTCATTTCTACTTCCAGCTGGGAAAATTATTTTATCCAGAAGAGTAAATATTGTGGAGTTTTTATTTTTGGAAATGTTAAACATTTCAGGTTAATTCCATGTATAATACTTAATTTGAACAGAATTTTAAGGGTAGAAAGAAAAACTTTGGGAATAATGAAGTAAAAGAAATTTAAGCAGAATTTTGAGGGTGAACAAACAGTATCATGGCATAAATACCAAATCCATGGTAACTGATGCAGGAATACAAAGAAAGATAAGAATACATGATCTAGAAATAGGCCCAGTGATATCTAAGTATAAAAAACTATTTGTAATTAAGGATATAGAAAACATCAGAGGAAATATTAATTCAACAATAACATTGTGTAAAAACTTTAAACAACTGATAAAAAAGTAAACTCAGATTCCCACTTCATATTTTATGCAAACATTAATAACAGGAACAGAAGAATTATTTATTAAAATGGAAATTTCTTGAAAGAGATGCCAAGTTTAAAAACAAAGGGGAAAATTCAATGTTATAAGACTTAAGAATATTAAAATAGTCCAGAGTATGAAAATTCACACTCAAAAGCAAAGAAAAAGGAATTGAAAACTTCTGCCCCTGTCAATATGGAAACAGGCTAATTAATGTACATCATGAAGATTTGTTTTGAAAATTGATAAAATCCAAAAGAATAAAGTTGGAAGTATTGGCAATGGGTAAGATAATTCATAGAGAAGATATTACCTGTAAAGACACATACAGTAAAATATTAAGTTCACAAATATAAATTAAAATAGCATTTTGTTATTTTATATCAAGTCAACTACAATTTAAATGCTAGTTTTGTCCATTGCTATAGGCAGTACACTGAAACAAATGCTCTCATGCATGTCTAATAGCATTGTAAATTATTTTAATGTTTTTTGTTTAAAAATTTATTTATTTGAAAATCAGAATTATAGAGAGAAGAAGAGATAGAGATCCTCCACCTACTGATTCACTCCCCAAATGGCTGCACATACCCAGGGCTAGTCCAAGCCAAAGCCAGAAGCGTGATCCAGGTCTCCCATGTGGGTACAGGAGCCCCAGGGCTTGGGTCATATTCCACTGCTTTCCCAGATGCCTTAGCAGAGAGCTGGATCACAAGTAGAGCATGCGGGACTCTAATTGGTGCCCATATAGGATTCTGGCTTTGTAAGCCATAGTTTAACCCATTATACTACAATGCTGGCCACAATTTTATGTTTTTGAAAAACATAAATATATAATGATAAAAGTTTCTAATGCCATCATTGTGTCCTTATGCTTAGAAATAGTGTTTACATTTCTTTAATTTTTTTCTTATGAAAAAGATTCAAGTTTGGGAGGAAAAAAGTTCTTGAGAAAAATATGAATTATAGAATTGTGACATTGAATAATTCAAAACAACATAATGCCTAAGGAGAGAAGCTACCTAAAAAATTAGATATATACCATTTGAACATTTATTATCATTAAAATTGATAATTCTAAAGATAACATAATGAGATACTTACAATAAAATGGGTAGTAAACAAAGAATATAAAATAATATAGTTATTTTTTACTGAATGAAAATAGCAAAAAATTCATAGGGAGTAAATTGATTAGTATAACAATTGTATTGTGCCAAGGTAAATATGGGAGAATTTTGTCTTATACTCAAACTTTTTTTCCAAATTTCTTGGGTCTAAAACGAATAAATTACAAGTGTATTGTAAGGTGATCCCAAACATCATATAAATCTGTAAAGCTTATTTTCTATCTTTAAAAAATAAGTAAGTTTACTTTGGAAAAACTGCCTCATGGATTGAATTGTTGTTTTCTTAGGTCACATAGCTCTCCCTTTCCCAAGTCTTTCTGTATTTGCCATATCCTCTCTAAATGACAGTTAGGAACAATCTATGTCTCTATATGATGTTTGCAAATCGTGATATAATTGCAGTACATACTAATGGTAAATGATGGATAGCAGGATTTAAACTGGATATTGAATTTCTCCATAAAAATTCTGAAATATAATGAAAAGATAGTCTCAATCTTGCTTTTCTTGGATCAGTGCCTTGGCCCACCAAAAGATACAGGGTGTGGACTTCTTAGTATCTTCCAGCTCACGTAGCAGTCACCCTCAGGACCTATTGACTCAACTCTGGTGTTCTGAGCATGGACCTTCCATGGTTACCTCAAATTGTGTTCCGCTCTATATGAGGAACATTGGAGAGACTTTAGCAGTAGCCGTAAGATTAGGTATCTAGAGGGGGAGGTGTGTGTGCTTGTGCAATTAGATGTATGTCTGTGTATCCACATGGATCTCTTTTTTTAAAAAGATTTATTTATTTATTTGAAAGAGTTACAGAGAGATAGGGAGGGATGGAGAAAGAGATTGATTGATTGATTGATTGTGATTTCATCTGCTGATTCACTCCCCAAATGGTTGCAACGCCAAAGCCCGGAGCCAGGAGACTTTTCTAGGTTTCCTACATGGGTGCAGGTGCCCAAGAACGTGGGCTTTCCTCCACTTCTTTCCCAGGCATATTAGCAGAGAGCTGGATCAGAAGTAGAACCTCCAGGATTTGAACCAGCACTCATATGGGATACCGGCATTGCAGGTGGAGACTTAACCTGCTACATGACAACACTGGTGCTGAATCTCTGTATTTGAAACAATACTTTGTGAATTAGATTGACATAGCTTCATATTGAAATTATCTTTTATTCAATTGTCTCCTTCCTTTACGTGAACTGCTAACAGATAAGGTTTATGCTCCATTATATGCTATCACAAAATCTGAATTTGTGAGGCTAAATAAATGTTGAAAATAGCTTAAATCTAAATGGTGGATATTTTAGTTATTACTGTATTCTTTTTGTTAATGTAATGCAGTTGTAAAAATTATACTGAAATTATCACTCCAAAGTTTAATAGCTGTGAACTTGAACAAGTAATTTAACTGCTAACCTGTAATTGTCTAACCTAGGACAGGGGCTATTACTCTTCTCAACTTTCAGAATTGCTCTGAAGATTAAAATAGTATGCTTACAAATATTTAAAATAGTAATTGGCACCAGGAAGTGATTTGCTAAATTCTGTTATTAAAACTAAATAATAAAAAATTAAGGTCTAAACATTTTTCAGTAATACTGAATGATTCCTTTAATAACAGTAACCCTAACACCAGGCTTTGTGCTGTGAACTCTGTTATAGCAAGAAATGTTTGGTGTATCATGGCCATTCAAATATTTTGAAAAATGGAGGAAACACAGTATCTTGCACTTGTAATAGATTTATCTTCTTCTTTTATTATTATTATTATTATTATTATTATTATGTATACCACCACCATCTGTCACTTGGTAAATCTTCATAATTTGCCAGGTACCTTACTATGAATGGATTATCTCATTTCAATACTGATATTACTTCTATGAGTAGATTATTAGGCCACCTAAGATGAATGGAGTCCTGCCTATATTTATTTACCTAGGTTTATCAATGAATAATTATTTCCATGCAAATACTGTCATCATTGTTTTCACTGGTACATGTAAATACTTGTGTGGTTTTATAAGTCTGTGTAATCCTATTTTAAAGGATTTTAAAAATGAAGTAACTGTGTATAATATTCTTAAAATGCATGGTACAGTAATTTAAATATACTAACATGTCTAACTTTGTTCTATATGTTTAGTTTTCTGGGTAGTATACATATTTTCTTGAGGTTTTAACTGTGTTAGCTTCCTTTTTCAGCCCAATTCTGTTGAGAATTGTGAATGATCAACTGATGTTCCTGGAACGAGCCTTCATTGATCCTTTAGGGTTACCAGACAGACCTTTCTACAGGTAAGAAAAATTACTATTCCTTTCTATAATATTTTTTATGTATTTGTTACACTGTGGAAACAGAAATTTCTTTTAAAGGTTTACTTATTTTTTTGAGAGTCAGAGTTACAGAGAAAGAGAGAGAGACAGAGAAAGATCTTCCATCCACTGGCTCGCTCCATGGTTTACTACAATGGCCAGGGCTGAGCCAGGCCATAGCCAAGAGCCAGAAGCTTCATCCAGGTCTGCCACATGACTGACAGGGGCCCAAACATATGAATGATCTTAAACTGCTTTCCCAGGGCTATTAGCTGGGAGCTGGATAAAAAATGGAACGGCTAGACATGCACCAGCACCCCTAGGATGCTGGCATTGCAGGTGGTGGTTTTAACTGGTAAACCACAATGCTGGCCCCCATTTTTTGTTTCTAACTATGAAAATATGTTTATATTTGTTGATTTAGAAGATCCAGAGAGTTACAGATAGAAAATAAAAACTTCCCCCACTGCATCAAATATAAAATCATGTTTATATTTTGGTGTATATTAATTTTAGCCATTTTCTTGTTATAAATATGTATGTGTTAATATATACATAGAAAAATAAATCTATGTACATATAAGTATTTTTATAATATATTTATTTACTTATTCCTCTAATATCAACATTTAGGGGGTTTTTCCCCTAAACTTTGACAACTCTTTCTGATAAACATCAATTATCTCCAGGTTCATCTTACTGAGTATTGTAGAATGAATTAGACTATTGGAGAGCTAGAAATGTCTCTTCCATCATATGCAGGGATGTTTTTGTTTAGTGTTCATGTCTGGAGTTGGGGCATCATCCAAACGGGCTTACTGGCTTGTCAATGTCAGCATGACTGCACCCTATTATTTCTTTACCTCTTTGCTTTAAAATTTGTCCTGGAAAGGGCTATTGAATAAACTGGCTTTACCCTTGAAATAAAAGTCTTCAAGTCTTCTACCTACGTCATGTGGGATATTACAAAATTGTTTTCAACGATTCTTCATGCTTTAAATGAATTGTTCCAACATGTTAGTGAAACTTTTTTAAAGAAGAGAAAAATATACAATCAATAATTGAGTGATTGCAAACAGGACTTCAATGGTCATATTGTGTATAATTCAGGGGGTAGTGTGATATAGGAAAATATAAGCACTTAAATTTTTCAGAAGTGTATTGAGATAAATAATTACTTAACCTATCGGAGCTGTTTCCTCCTCTGTGAAATATGGATGTCCACTTTTTATGATTTATATATTAGGATGAAAAAAATTGCAAGTAAAATTTTAATAGCAAACATGAGGAGATTGGATTAAGATGGCAGAATAGGGACGGAGCTTACTGCTCTAGTCTAGGAGAAAATAGTTTTAAAAAGTTGGAGAGAGTGCAATCTCAGGGAAGAGTTAGGGAAAAACGGCAGAGGAAACTCCATACAAATGGGAGGGAATTATGGCCCTACATGAAGGGTGTGGACACATACAACTCCAGGACTCTAGCAGCCAAGAACCTAAGCACCAGCTCTGGAGTGAGGTAAGACCAATCTGCAGCAGCCCAAGCCATTGGAGATAAAGCTGAGGTAAGAGCCCTGTAGGAATTTGGCTTAGAATCCTGTGGAGACAATGTGCATGCCAAATTAGAGGGGAAAAAGGTGGGGGAGGCTCATTTCTCTCTCCCACTGGTGTCCTGCAACAAGCCAATAGAGGATGGGTGCCATTTTGGATGTACACAACAGCTGTGCCAGCCTATGTGCTGGCACCCAGCAACCAGCCAGAAAGAGATGTCTGAGTCTGGCAGGGAGCCACAGGGTGCTGAGTGCTCTTGACTATAGGAGGCTTGTGTGCTAGGATTGTGAAAATACTGTGGCTGCATGGGAGCACTTAGGGTGTGGCTGGGACTTTGGGCAGTCACTGTGGGAGGCTCCAGACACTCAGGGCTCCCTAATTGCTTGCTAAGGGTCATTGCTGAAGAGTCTGTGCTTACATGGAGGACTGCACAGATCCTTTGTGTGGTTCTTGTGGCAGAACAGGGAAATATTATACCCACTGGGGCTAGCACCCAGGCACTGGTCTCCTTTTAGGATAGGAAGTAAGCTGAGACTATACCTGCAGAGCAGAAAATAAACCTCCCCTCTGATTAAAAAAAAAAGAAGGGATTTACCATGCTTAACCTGGGTGTGCCATTTTGGGCACCCCCTTCACCCTGCAGCACTTAACATAACTCCCTGGCCACACCTACCACATGTCTTTAGGTATACACTGAAAAAGTGTACACTCCACTAATCCACAGAGGAATAGAACAAAGATAATAGTCATCACAGAAAAAAAAAAAAACAATAAACCAATGAGTATCTCCACAAATGCCAAATAAATGCAGCAATTCAAGAAACAAGAATAAGGAAGACAACATGACACCCACAAAAGAACACAACACTTCAATACTAGAATGTGAAGACGAAGAGATTGAAGACATGTCAGAAATGAAATTCAAAAAAATTGATCGTAGGATTACTTAGAAGTAATCAGAAGCAAATCCATGAACTAATGAAATCTATACATGACATGAAAGAAAATTTCTCCCATCAAAATGAAATCTTGGAAATGAATAAATCAATAGAACAAAGAAAAAATGCAGTGGAAAGCCATAACAACAGAAGAAGCAAAAGAAAAAAATATCTGACTTAGAAGACAAAGAACAGGAAATTATACAATCAGACCAAACACAAGAATGAATTACAAAACTAAAGAAAAAAAATTGTTGGGAATCTATAGGATACTATCCAACAACCCAACATACAAGTCTTGTTGAACCCAACATACAATATGTTGAGTTCTTGAAGGCTTGGAAAGAGAAAGAATTAAAAGGCCTTTTAAATTTAATTATTACAGAAAACCTCCCTAATTTGGAAAAAGAAATGGTCATTCAAGTATAGGAAGCACATAGAACTCTTAATAGATATGACCAGAAAAGATCTTCACCATGGCACATTTTAGTCAGACTCTCCACAGTAAAACATAAAGAAAATATTCTAAAATGTAGATGAGAGAAACACCAGATTACTTTCAGAGTATCTCCAATTAGACTCACAGTGGATTCTCATCAGAAAACCCTTCAGGCTAGGATAGAATGGAGAGATATATTCCAAGTCTTATTTTTTAAGATTTATTTATTTATTTGAAACTCGGTTACACACAGAGAGAAAGAGAGGCAGAGTGAGAGGTCTTCCATCTGCTGGTTCACTCCCTGATTGGCTGCAATGGCTGGAGCTATGCTGATCCAAAGCCAGGAACCAGAAGCTTCCTCAAGGTCTCCCATGCAGGTGCAAGGTCCCAAGGACTTGGCCATTTTTACTGCTTTCCCAGGCCACAGAAGAGAGCTGGACCAGAAGTGGAGCCACCAGGACTTGAACTGGTGCCCATATGGGATGCTGGCACTACAGGTGGCAGCCTTACCTGCAACACCACAGCACCCATCCCTCCAAGTCTTAAGAGAAAAAAATTGTCAACTCAGAATACTATACCCTGCAAAGCTCTCATTTATGAATGTATGTGAAATAAAGGCCTTTCATAACAAAAAGAAATTGAAAGAATTTGTCACCACTCATCCAGCCTTACAAAAGATACTTAAGGATGTGTTGCACACAGAAACATGAAAACATGGTCATCACTATGGAAGAAGGTAAAGGAAGGAAAGCTCCCAGCAAAAGTACAAAGGAAATCTAAAATAAAAGGAATATTTATGAAAAATGGCAGGGCAAAATTATTACTTATCAATCACTTTGAATGTAAATGGCCTTAACTCTCCAGTTATAACACAGACTGGCTGAATGGATTAAAAAACAAAACCCATCTATTTGCTGCCTACAACACATCTCACCAACAAAAATGCACGCAGACTGAAAGTGAAAGGATGGAAAAAAGATACTCCATGCCAACAGAAACCAAAAAAGAACTGGTGTGGCCATCTTAATATCAGACAAATTAGACTTTAGCACAAAAACTGTTAAAAGAGACAAAGAAGGGTACTATGTAATGATTAAGGAATCAATTCAACAGGAAAATGTGACTATTATAAATGAATATCACCTAATTACATGGCACCTGGCTATTTAAAAGAAATGTTAATAGATCTAAAGCAAGATATAGTCTCAAATATAATAGTAATGGTGGACTTCAATACCCCACTTTAAGAAACTGGCATATCAACTAGACAGAAAATCAGCAAAGAAGAGTTATTAGACACTATAGACCAAATAGACCTAAGAGATATCTACAGAACTGTCCATGCTACAGCTGAGAATATATATTCTTCTCACCAGTGCATGGAACTTTCTCTAGAATTGCCCACATGCTAGGGCATAAAGCAAGTCTCAGCAAAGTCAAGAAAACCAAAATCATACCATGAATCTTCTCTGACCACATGGAATGAAGTGGGATATCACAACTCAGGTATCTCTAGAACATAAGCAAACATGTGGAGACTGAACAACATGCTCCTGAATGAACAGTGGGTCATAGAAAAAAGAGAAATCAAAAAACTTCTGTAAACAAATGGAGACAAGAGCACAACATATCAAAACTTATTGGATATACCAAAAGCAGCATTAAGAGGAAAGCTTATAGCAATTTGTGCCTACGTCAAGAAATTGGAAAGGCACCAAATAAATGAGCTATCAATGCATCTCAAGGAACTAGAAAAACAATAGCAAACTAAACTCAAAACTAGAAGGGGAAAAGAAATAATTGAAATTAGAGAAGAAATAAAATTGGAACAAAAAAATAGAAAAGATCAGCAAAATGAAGAGCTGGTTTCTTGAAAAAATAAACCAAACTGACATACCATTGGCCCAACTAACCAAAAAATAAATAAATAAATAAAAGGAGGGAGTAAACACAAATTAATAAAATTTAGAGATTAAAAAGGAAATGTAACAACAGATACCACATAAATAGTCATCAGAAATTACTATAAAGAACTGTATGCCAACAAACCAGAAAACCTAGAACAAAGGAACACATACAAACTACCTAAATTGAGCCTTGAAGACACAGAAAACCTTAACAGACCCATAAACAAGACAAAAATTGAATCAATAATAAAGACCCTCCCCAAAAAGAAAAGTCCAGGACCAGATGGCTTCATTGCTGAATACTATCAGACATTTAAAGAAGAACTAACACCAGCTTTTCTCAAGCTATTCAAAACAATTAAAAGGAAAGGAATTCTCCCACATTCTTTCTATGAAACCATAATCACCTTAATAATGAAATGTGGAAAAGATACAACAAAGAAAGAGAACCATAGACCAATTCCCTGATGAACATAGATGCAAAAATCCTCAACAAAATACTAGCCAATCAAACCCAAGAACACATCAGAAAGATCATCCACCTGGACCAAGTGTGATTTACCCCTAGTATGCAGGGATGTTTCAACATTTGCAAATCAAACAATGTGATACATCACATTAACAAACTGAAGAACAAAAAGCATGTGATCATCTCAATAGATGCAGAAAAACCATTTGATAAAATACAACACCCTTTCATGATGAAAACACTAAACAAATTGGGTATAACAGAAACATTCCTCAACAGAATCAAGGCAATTTATGACAAACCCACAGCCAGCATCTTCTTGAATGGAGAAAAGTCGGGGATACCCACTCTCACCATTGCTATTCAATATAGTCCTGAAAGCTTTAGCCAGAGCTGTTATGCAAGAAAAAGAAATAACATGGATACAAATTGAGAAGGAGGAAATCAAACTATCCCTATTTACAGATGACATGATTCTGTATATAGGGGTTACAAAAGACTCCACTAAGAGAGTGTTGGAACTCATAGAAGAGTCTGGTAAAGTAGCAGGATATAAAATCAACACAAAAATTCAACAGACCTTGTATACACAAATCAGGCCACAGCCGAGAAAGAACTTCTAAGATCAATCCCATTCATAATAGCTACAACAAAATTTAAATGTCTTGAAATAAATTTAACCACAGATGTCAAAGATCTCTGTGATGAGAATTATAAAACATTAAAGAAGGAAATAGAAGATACAAAAAATGGAAAAGTATTCCATGTTCATGGATTGGAAGAATCAATTTCATCAAAATATTGATACTATCGAAAGCAATTTACAGATTCAATGTGATACCCATCAAAATACCAAGGACGTTCTTCTCAGATCTAGAAAAAATGATGCTGAAATTCATATGGAAGCACAGGAGACGTCAATTGGGGAAAGCAATCTTATAAAATGTAAACAAAGCTAAAGGCATCACAATACCAGTTTTCAAGACATACTATAAAGCAGTTATAATCAAAACAGCCTGGTACTGGTGCAAAAACAGATGGATAGACCAATGGAATAGAATAGAAAAGCCATAAATCAAGCATCTACAATCACTTATATTTGACCAAGGAGCTAAAACCAATCTCTGGAGCAAGGACTGTCTCTTCAACAAATGGTGCTGAGAAAACTGGATTTCCACATGCAGAAGTATGAAGCAGGATCTCCCTACCTTATACCTTACAGAAAAATCCACTCAAAATGGATTAAAGACCTAAATCTATGACTTCATACCATCAAATTCTTAGAGAACATTGTGGTGGGCCAGCACCATGGCACACTAGGTTAATCCTCTGCATGCGGTGCTGGCATCCCATATTGGTGCCGGGTTCTATCCCAGTTGCTCCTCTTTCAGTCCAGCTCTCTGTTGTGGCCCAGGAGGGCAGTGAAGGATGGCCCAAGTGTTTGGGCTCCTACAACCACATGGGAGACCAGGAAGAGGCACCTGGCTCCTGGCTTTGGATTAGTGTAGCTCCGGCCATTGCAACCATTTGGGGAGTGAACCATCAGAGGGAAGACCTTTCTTTCTGTTTCTCTCTCTCTCTCTCTCTCTCTCTCTCTCTCTGTAAATCTACCTGTTAAATAAATTAATAATAATAATAAAAAATAAACATTGGGGAAACTCTGCAAGACATTGGCACAGACACAGAGTTCTTGGAAAAGACCACAGAGACATAGGCAATCAAAGCCAAAATTGACAAATGGTATTGCATCAAATTCAGAAGCTTCTGTACTGCAAACCAAACACTCAGCAAAGTGAATAGACAACTGACAGAATAGGAGAAATTATTTGCAAACTATGCAACTGATAAAGGATTAATAAGCAGAATATATAAAGAAATGAAGAAACTCAATAACAAAACAAACTACCCAGTTATTAAATGGGCAAAGGTCGTAAACAGATATTTTTCATCAGAGGAAATCCAAATTGCCAACAGATGCATGAAAAAATACTCAGGATCACTATCCATCAGGGAAATGCAAATCAAAACCACAATGAGGTTTCACCTCACCCCAGTAAGAATGGCTTTTATACAGAAATCAACAAACAACAAATGCTGTCGAGGATATGTGGAAATAGGTATCCTAACCCACTGTTGGTGGAAATGTAAGTTTTTTTTTGTTTTTTGTTTTTTTTTTATTTTTGACAGGCAGAGTGGACAGTGAGAGAGAGAGAGACAGAGAGAAAGGTCTTCCTTTGCCGTTGGTTCACCCTCTAATAGCCGCCGCGGTAGCGCGCTGCGGCCGGCGCACCGCGCTGTTCCGATGGCAGGAGCCAGGTGCTTCTCCTGGTCTCCCATGGGGTGCAGAGCCCAAACACTTGGGCCATCCTCCACTGCACTCCCTGGCCACAGCAGAGAGCTGGCCTGGAAGAGGGGCAACCGGGACAGGATCGGTGCCCCGACCGGGACTAGAACCCGGTGTGCCGGCGCCGCAAGGCGGAGGATTAGCCTGTTGAGCCACGGCGCCGGCCGGAAATGTAAGTTTTTAAAGCCACTATGGAAGACAATATGGAGATACCTCAGAAATCTGAATAGAGCCCTAACATATGACCTATTCATCCCACTCCTGGGAATTTACCCAAGGGACATGAAATCAGTATATGAATGACTTAACTGTACCCCCATGTTTATTGCAGCTCAATTAACAATAGTTAAGACATGTAATTAACCCAAACGTCTGTCAACTAAAGACTGGATAAAGAAATGGGATATGTACACCATGGAATACCACACAGAGGTTAGAAAAAAATGAAATCTGATCATTTGCAACAAAATGGATAAAACTGGAAGACATCACACTTATTGAAATATGACAGTCCCAAAGGGACAAATACCATATGTCCTCCCTGACCTGTGATAACTAATAGAACAACTAAAAGGGAATATGTAGAAGTGAAATTGACACTTTGAGAAGCAATGACTTTGAACAGCCCTTCTCTTGACTGTTGAGTAACAGTTTTCTCCCCATAATATTTGTTGAGTTGTTAACATAAAGTTAAACATGTGTATAAAATTAATTGAAAATAGATCTTAGTAAAAAGTAAGAGTGGGAGTAAAAAAGGGAGAAGGAAGGGACGTTGGAGTGTGTGTGGGAAGACAGGCACAGTGGGAAGAACCAATATGTTCCTAAAGTTGTAACGATGAAATGTATGAAGTTTAAGCTGTGTAGTTCTGCATACATCCCTACAGACTTCTAAGTGCACAGTTTAAAAACTTGCCATGGAACCCCAAATCTCCTTAAGCTGGGTGGGTGGTAAAAATAACATTTTAAGTCTTAAAGTGATCATATAGATAGGATTAAATATTAAAATGATCATATAAATAGGATTAAGTGTTTGGTGATAATAGATAAAATATAATAATAAAATTAAAAAGGAATGAGTACTTCAACATGGGAAGCAGACCATAGAGCAGACTCATAGAATGATGATTGCTTTAAGTAGCACCCTGACCTCAGAATCAGCCTTTAAAGCATTCTGTTCTGGCTGTAAAGCCCAAGAGAGCATTTCAGGAATGGAAAGCCATGACACTGTTGCAAAAAGTGGCCTACATGAAGGATCTCTGTGGGTGAGATGCCAGTAGAAAGAACTGGTCATCAAAGAAGGAGGTACTTTTCTCTGAAGGAAGGAGAGAACTTCCACTTTGCTTATGGCCTTGTCTAAATACAGAAGGAGTTTGTGGATTCAAAAGGCTTCCTTAGCCTAGGAGCTCATATCAAGACCCTTGAGTGATCACTGACATTATACATAAGAGTGTTAATTGTTAAATTAACAATAAGAGTCACTGTGTACTAACTTCCCATGCAGGACCTCTGTCCTCAAAGAGTTGTATTATGAGAGTTAATAGTAAAGCTTGTTCTCAAGGATTTACTTCATTTTATTAAGTGGATGATATTCCTAGGTCTCATAAGTTATCATTATGTCTAAGTGTTCACAAAAGATGTATCATTCTTGAGTTCTTTAAAGTTAATTTTCTTAAAAAATGCTTCTAAAAAAAAGTGAAATTAGCTTCAAGATGCAATGACTTTGAACAGCCCTCATCTCAACTGTTGAAGAGCAGTTTTTTTTTTTTCATACAATTTGTTGGACTCTTTACTTAGTACAGAATTAATCTTCTGGTGCCAAGTTAATTCAAAATAGGTCTTAGGAAAAAATAGGACGCAGAATAGGAAAGGGAGGAGGAAGGGTGGGAGTGTGGGTGGCAAGAATCACTATGTTCCTAAAGTTGTGTTTATGAAATGCTTAATATTTGTATTCCTTAAATAAAAGGTTTGTTTGGGAAAAAATAACAAATATCACCAATAATGGGTAACCAGCTGTTGTTGCTATCATTGTTATTGTTATTTGCTTAAAGTCAAAATATAATCAGGACATTTATACTAGTCTTTGGAGACAATTGAACATAGAAGTTCAGTTTATAAGTGGTATATTAAAATCATAAAATTATGGATAAGTTATCCAGGAACTATAGACTGACTGTTCTTTTTTTTCTCTCTTGCATATCATTTAGGTAACTAACGCTAAACTATTTTATCAACAGGCATGTCATCTATGCTCCAAACAGCCACAACAAATATGCAGGAGTGTCATTCCCAGGAATTTATGATGCTCTTTTTGATATTGAAAACAAAGAGGACCCTTCCAAGGCGTGGGAAGAAGTGAAGAAACAGATTGCTATTGCAGCCTTCACAGTGCAGGCTGCAGCTGGGACTTTAAGAGAAGTAGCCTAAGAAGATTCTTTAGAGAACACAAACTGAATTCGTATGGTATGTCAGTCAGAAAGAACCATAGTGCCCATTTGTTTCCCAAAATTTTGTAGGAAAATTAAATTGAAAGATAAAGTAAAAAATAAAAACTTTATCCACATAAGCTCCATCAAGTTCAAGACACTATTGTAAGTGACGATACCATCTTTTTAGTCCACCCTTAAAAAATTGAGTGTTCTGGGAATTTTGCCATGTCAATGCAATATTTCCATATTATGAACTGAGGAAAATTCAGTGCCCTTTAAACAATTTTTTTAATTAGTAAAAAACAACTGAGTAGGAGCTAGATCAGGACTGTAAGTTGGATGCCTTGCTGGATAAGAGGAACATGCAGGAACATCAGGAAGAAGGATTCTCCAGTGTTTTTTTGCCTAACATTTTGGCTAACCTTTCCATACCACTCTAATTATAAGCAGATGTTATCATTTCTTTTGCCTTTGAGAAAGTGAACAATGAATAATAAAGGTAGACTTTGAGAATTTTTAAAAACTACTGCCATGACCTTTACTCTTTACCTGGCTGCTTTTGTTTTGACTGAACCCCTTCCATCTCCTGGTATCCCTTGCTTTGATCATGCTTTGTTTTCAGTATTGTTCTGGGAAAGACCTGCTTAATCTCCTGTTACCATCCTTGAAATAAATACTTTAGAATCTTTATCCCACCTATTTCAAATCTTCTTTGAAAGCTCTCTTCTATCTGCAGCTTATCTGGGTGCATCAGTTTTGGCGCCCATAGAGGACCAAGTATGCTGTACTTTAATTTTCAGTCGCAATCATGTAAGCTGAAATAGTTGAGATGTATATGGCATTGGTTATCATTTCTGCTCTTAATCATTTGTCTTCTGCAATAAGAGCATGAGAGCAAGATTCATTTTTTTCCCTTGTAGATTGATGTGTATGGTCTACACTGCAGGCTTCATCTTGAACATGATCTTACAGATTCTTAAAATGAATTCTCAGTTTTCAAATTGAGGATTTCTTTGGGACATTGTCTTCATAAGCTTTTCACAAAACATCAATGATTTCACCATTCTTCCACCAAAGTTTCACCATCAGCTTGGTGTTTATATAAATTGCTTCAGTTTTAGCAAAATTCATGTTACTCTGACAGAAGCTCTTTTTTTTTAACTGGTATCTTACTCTTCTTAGTGACACAAACTAGATCTTGTTCAGACATTCAATTTTAAGTTAGTATGAGTTTACTTAGGTTCAAATTTTTTTAAATACTTACATTGTTTTCCATATTTTGCATAGTGCACATTTCCATGAACCTTTTGAAGACTGCATATTTGGAGGTTATATACACATTAGTTTTCCTCTCCCTGTGGATAAAAAAAATGCACAAATTTTATTCTGATGATAGAAAAGTATTGTGAAGTTGAAAAGTTGAACTAAATATTAAATCTAAGGAGAACTGCCTAATATAGTAAAGCTCTGAACTGGTATCATCAGGGAATCAAGTTTGATATACTTTATTTTTTAAAAAATTTTGACAGGCAGAGTTAGACAGTGAGGGAGAGAGACAGAGAGAAAGGTCTTCCTTCCATTGGTTCACTCCCCAAATGGCTGCTACAGCTGGCGTGCTGTGCCGATCCGAAGCCAGGAGCCAGATGCTTCCTCTTGGTCTCCCATGTGGGTGCAGGGCCCAAGCACTTGGGCCATCCTCCACTGCACTCCCGGTCCACAGCAAAGAGCTGGACTGGAAGAGGAGAAACCGGGACAGAATCCAGCGCCCCAACTGGGACTAGAACCGGTGTTCCGGTGCTGCAGGTGGAGGATTAGCCTAGTGAGCCACGGCGTCAGCTGATACAATACTTTCAAACCTACTCATGTCATTGCACACATAGAAAATCAACAGTTGGTGTGGAGCACATTGGCAAAGATACACAAGGCTGTTCTAAGACTTCAGGCCCTTCCTGGCTGCCCAGTGATAGAGGATCACTATCGTAACACAAAAGTTTGGAAATTGATCTAGTCACACTTCTAATAAATGTAGTGACTCTGTAACTTATTACTTTTTAAAATTAAGCATTTATTTTGTATAAAAGACTATAAATAAAATACATGTATAGTGAAAAATGATTACTTGAACATTTGTAAACCCAGTAACTGGACTAGGGAAGAATCATTACCAGTATCTTCAAATCCCCAAGATACTGCTGACTAGTTGTGCCTTTTCTGCCAATGATAATCACTTTCTTGAAATCTTTTGTGTGATTCCTCTGTTTTACTTTATAGTTTTGCCCCACATATGGTTGCTCCCTTTACGTGTTTGGATTTTGTACATTTTTGAATTTTCTATTAATAAAATTATAGGTGTTTTTTTTTGGTACTTGACTGACTTGTCTTAAAAAGTTCATCCATGTGTTACTGTGGCTATAGTTAACCAGAATTCCCTGATATGTACTTGTATGGATGCGATATTTGTCCGTCAGCACTCACTGAGACAGAGAAACTGCACAATTACATAAGCAGGAAAGTTAATATAAGGGATGATGAATTATAAAAGCTCTGGAGTAATGAAGTATTGTTCACTACAAGACAGAGAACTCATAAAGATCCATGAAAAGTATGATAATGAGTGGCCACTGTCTCTTGGGCTGATTGGGAGCAGATGATTCAGTTTCCCCTACCCTGTAGGCCTCATTCATTGGCAGAAGAGTTGTTGTGGTGCTACATTAGCAGAACTTGCTGCAAATCCACATCCCAGAATTCCCTCAGAAACTTAGAAACCTAGAAGGCAACTGTGGAAAGCATTTAATGTATAAATGTCTTACCAGAGGCACTCCACTATAAATCTGCTCAATGGATACAGAGTTCTGCTGGCCATTGTAAACTACAGAAACCAGGTACTACAGCATCAGCCTGCACTAAGGATCTGAGTATTGGTAATGCCACTGGGGCCAGATACTGGAGAAATCATCTTCTCTGCAGGAGACTTTCAAGTCAGCACACGGAAAACTCATTCTTGCAATGCCTCTTCAGTGCCTTCCACTCACAAAATTTAACATTCTGTTACTTTGAAAAAAACAAACCAAAGTCCCAGATCCATTTAAAAAGAAATGGCAATGAAGTATGAATTTGGCATAAAAAGATGGATATGACATGTAGCAAAATTTATTTATTCATTTTTCTGCTAGTATTTGAGATATTTTCTATATTTTGTGTCTATGAACATGTTGCCTTGTGTAATATTCAGTAAATTTTCTTTCCTGGCACTGTGTACCTACAATGAAGTTTTAGGGTTGTAAAATTTGTGCATCTTTAATTTTCTGAGAACTATCAAATTATTTCAAAATGATCTTATTTGTTTATACCCAAACTGGCAAAGCAATCATGCTATTCAAAAATTTTAGAAATATGAAAGAAGCTGGAGGCCAGCGCTGTAATGCAGTGGGTAAAGCTGCCACATGCAGTGCTGGCATCTTGTATGGGCACCAGTTTAAGTCCCGGCTGCTCCACTTCCAATCCCGCTCTCTGCTATGGCGTAGGAAAGTGGTGGAGATGACCCAAGTCCTTGGGCCCCTGCACCCAAGTGGGAGACTAAGAAGAAGCTCCTGACTCCTGGCTTCATACTGGTGCAACTCCGGCCCTTGCAGCCATTTGGGAAGTGAACCAGCAGATGGAAAACCTCTCTCTCTCTCTCTGCCTCTGCCTCTCTGTAACTCTGCCTTTCAAATAAAATAAATCTTTAAAAAAAGCTGGCATGTTAGAGAGACAAATTCTTAATGTTACTAGAATTCAAGGGGTTCATAGGAACGATGATACATACATTAAGCATTAGATATACCATGGAAAGCATCAGAAGGCACTCAAAGGATTGTAACTATCCTGAAGTTTATAAAAAGCAACTTTTTCAGTGATGGCTTTTCTCATCATAGTATGACTCTGGATTAAGTGGATTGTCTGCTTTTGGTGAATCTCTAGAGGTTGTGGTTGGTGTGGCCAGAGAGCTCTGTTCAGTTCTTTGGGATTAAGAGTGTGCCATAGGTGACACACCCAGGTTTGGCATGGTAAATCTTTTTTCTTCAGAAGGGAAGTAACTCCACTCAGCTGAGCTCTTCTCCTCAATGGCAATCAGTGCCTGAGCACTAGCCCCAGTGGGTGTAATATTTGTCTGCTCTGTCTCAAGGACCACACAAAGGATCTGTGCAATCCTCAGTGGAAGCTCAGATTCCCCTGCAATGTCTCTCCCCGGGTAGCCAAGACCGCCTGAATTTTTGGTGTCTCCCACTGAGACTACTCACATTTCAGCCACACTGTGAGTTCACATATCCTCAGTTTTTTTTTTTTTTCTACAGTCCTGGTTCATAAGCTCCACATTCACTAGGTCTTAGTCTCCTGTTATTTCTCCACACCAGAGTCAGGATTTCTGCTTGGCTGAGGGTGGGCGCAGCCCCGAGCTGGCACAGCTGTTACGTATGTCCAAAATGGTGTCTGCTCTATTGTCTCACTCACCTTTGTTAGGTGAGTGGAGAGAGAGAATCATGTCCATACCAGTCCCTTTTTTTTTCTCTCCTCTAGTTAGGCTGGTGTACTTTTCCCCCACAGGGCTTCAAGCCTCGTTCCCTCTAGGCTCTTCCTGCCACTTTTCCACTAGTGTCTCGGGCTACTATGGTTTCACCTCACCTCCCTTTCCAGCACTGGAGGGGAGAATCTTTCAGCAGCTGGGCTCCTGAGCCATGGGAACCCATGCCCTCTACATAGGTCCACCGTGTCCCTATAATTCTGGATAGTTTCCTCTGCAGTTTTTTTCCCTAACTCTTTCCTGAGACTACAGTACCTCCACTTTTATTAAACTATCCTTTCCTGGACTATCAGTGAGCTCCCTTCCTATTCCGCCATCTTGGAGTCCTCCACCTCTCTCTCCCTCTCTCTCCCCCTTTCTCTCTTAAATAAAACTAAATAGTCGAGTTTTATATATTGTCTGACAGTGATTGAAAATGAGCCTTGTATGAAGGAGTACTCTTTGGAATGATACTTCGCATCCAGTTGTATTCACATCCATTATATTCTATGATTCCTGAATATATTATTGTTGTGGTAGTAAGTTTCTATTTCCATAATTTCTATTACATTTGTTGATTATCAGATCCAGGATTGGTTAATATCATGAAGACATTGTCAAAGACTCAAGTCTTCCATTTCTCAATCATACTCCAGATATTTGGTATTTTCTCTAAGCTAGCACACATTGTGGTCACAAAATCATAGTTCTAGGCACTATTTTAAACTCTTTTCAGAGGAAGATAAAGCAATTGTCTTTTCCTTGCCTTTCTTTTCAGGAGTAAGAACACCTTTTATAAAGTCTTAATAGTCTCATTACCTCATTAGTGAAGATAGATTAAAATGGCAACTACAACAAGTTACTAAAATAAAAACATGGTTGTTAGGTGGAATATTACCTACTTTTTCTTGCTGAGGATTGGACTAGAAATATTGACTACATGTCCATTTATCAGAGAGGCTATAAACAAGCCATGGGGGAAAGACCATGTTTGATAAATCAACATTCTAAATGGATTAAGAAACCTATTTTTCCTTCATTATTCTTTAGTTTATATGCAATGCATGGCCTGTCTTGACATACAAACTAGCATATAGTCAAAAATAGTCATCAGAGAATGCTCTTACACAGTAGTATTATTGAGATTTTCAAAATATCTTCTTTAATGAACCACAAATAATTCCCACCTTTTTGACTATTTTTTTTGCCTTAGAATCATGGATTCCAACATCGTTGAGAAGAATATGCCTACCTAATTTGCATGAGTTATTTCATGGAAGCAGTCACTATAAGCTGAATAATATCTACATATCTATTTGAAAATCCGCCAGTAGTTTCTTTCCTCCTACACCTACAGAGAAGTAAATCTGGTTCTCAGACTATTGTCTATGTGAAATTCTCTTGGAAGAAAACAAAAGAGGAAGGCAGAAGGATGAAGGGGAAAAGAAAAGGAAGTAGGAATGAAGAAATGGGAAGTGATAAAACAGGAGGAGGAGGAAAACAGAGGATGAGAGAGAAGGGGGAGGGGAGGAGGGAGAGAGAGGGAGAGAGAGAGAGAGAGAGAGAGAGAGAGATTGATTTAATCTTCTGGTTCACTCCCCAAATGGCCATGATGGTTAAGTGTGGAGCAGACTGAAGCCAGGAGACTGGAACTCCATTTGGGTCTCTCACATGGTATAAGGGCTCAAGAAATTGAAACATCTTGTGTTGCTTTCCCAAGGCACATTAGCAGGAAGCTGGATCAGAAATGGAGCATCTGGGACTTGAACTGGTGCTCATATGGGATGCTCTTGTCACAGGCAGTGTCTTTACCTGCTGTACCACAATGACAGTTCATATATGTTTCCTTCTTATACACATCTCAGTGCATAGGCACTGAAGTATGATCTGTACCACTTTCATGCCAATGAAATGGTTAATTATTCCTATAATACTCTGGCCATTATTCAGTAACACTTATAGAAATATTGAGGAATCAAAATTTTTTGTTCTTTTGAGGAGTCAAACTTTACACAGCCCATATTTGCATTATCAGTTGTAAGGAACTTGTAAAACAGAGACTGAAAAATGGCATAATTCATTTCTTTAAGTAACATTCCTCAACAAAATCTTTTACACTAATGTAACCACATTGAAGCATCAATTTGTTAATTCTATAGCCCTTACTTTTAATAATTTTCTTATCCATTTTTTATTTTACTTATTCAAATATTTCTTAAATATATCTCATTATATATGAGATTTATTATATATAAATAATTATATATATACATATACATACATATATATATATACATACATATATATATATATATATATATATATATATATATATATATATAACTCCTGGAATGATAAGCAGGAGTGACATTGGCCTTCTCCTTTTGTTATTTGCAAACTATAAAAGAGGATCAGAATTTTGTTAGCATTTTACAAAAGGAAAGCATAAGTTGCTCCTGAGGTTGTAGAACAATCAGATCTCATTGAGTGCAGGAAGCTGGGAACTGATGGCAGAGAGAATGCAGCCCAATGAGTAGAGAGGACAGAATTCCAGGCTGACACAGGGATCCAGGGAGCATTTTCAGTAAGGAGAATTGCCTATGCTTTGCATTGATCTACTTAGCTCTGTTCCCACACCCACCTATTCTTTCACCTCTAGCTAGCACCAAGAGCAAGTGAAAAGAAAATGCATCTGATACAATAATAAAAGAGTATTTTATTTAAATAAAATAGAAATATGAATACAAATGAAAATAAGATGCATATTAAACATCAATAGCTTAAGAAATGATAAAATGAGTATGCCTCCCAAAGGTAAAATGAAGCTAAAGACAATCAGTTATAAATAATCTTCCCAATTAAATAAGTCTCCAGGATGAGAGCCTCCTTTGCAATTAGAATTCCCAAGACCTTGGTCAAGTTTGTGACCTCTTGCTGATCATTTGGGTCCGTGGAAAATGAAAGGTCTAAGAGGGAAGTGGAAGTCGCATGAGAGGAAACTACAAATGAGGGATCTTTGGGCAACATTAACAAAGCTCACTATGCCAAACTCATAATCCAGGAAAACTCCTACCCAGCCCCAGGGTCTTTGGATGTAGTGCTGTAGTAGTGGGGAAGTTGAAAAGAGAGTGAAATGGTCATCCACTTTGACACACGCAAGTAGAAAGATACCTTCAGATTCAAGTCTCATGTCGTTCCTCTTTGTCCAGGATTCTTTGCAAAGTCCTATAACCCAGTTACAGGAGTTTCCCACATCCACCTCCCAATAGTGTTTGCCTGAGGTGAAGATCTGAGCTGCCCATGAAGGACTGAAGTGTGAACTTGCAGGAAGTTGGGACATATCTGAAGAGTAGGGGCTGCATTGCAAACGCCTCAGGTCTTCCATTAGAAGCAAGTGATGACTGTGGTTGTTATGGTCCAAGGTAATGTACACTATAGTAAAAAGAGCCCATGAGAGTATTTTAGGCATGGAAAGCCAAGGCACTCTGGCAAAAAAAAGAAGACCTAAATGAAAGATTTCATGATTGAGATCCCAGTGGAAAGAAAGGGCCATCAAAGAAGGAGGTACCTTTCTCTGAAGGGAGGAGAGAACTTCCACTTTGACTATGACCTTGTCTAAATAAGATCAGAGTCAGTGAACTCAAAAGGCTTCTATACCTTGGCAACTCATGACAAGAGCCTAGGGTGATTACTGATGCCATAAACAAGTGGGTCAATTGTTAAGTCAACAACAGGAGTCACTGTGCACCTAATTCTCATGTAGGATCTCTGTCCTTAATGTGTTGTACAATGTGAATTAATGCTGTAACTAGTACTCACAGTATTTTACACTTTGTGTTTCAGTGTGGGTGTAAACTGTTGAAATCTTTACTTAATATATACTAAATTGATCTTCTGTATATAAAGAGAATTGAAAATGAATTTTGATGCAAATGGAATGGGAGAGGGAGTGTGAGATGGGAGGGTTGTGGGTGGGAGGGAAGTTATGGGGGGGAAAAGCCATTGTAATCCATAAACTGTACTTTGGAAATTTATATTTGTTAAATAAAAGTTAAAAAAAGAACAGAAGTGCTAACCAAGTATTTGTATTTTGTTACTCTGGAAAGAAAAGTCTTTAAAGTATTTTCTTATTGGCTTAAATGCTACTGATATTCGACATTGATTACATTTGTAACCATAGTGCATTTGTATTATGAAAAAAAAAAAGAGAACAGTGAATCCAGCTTGAAAGTTTAAAAGTTCACAGGGATAACTAAAGTGGTGGTCTAGAAAATGTTTGGCAGTCAAATAAATCCTTGGAAATAAATAAAAACAACCAGTTTTTGCTGTTCGCTGAGGATATTATCATCTACTAGTTAATACTCATTCAAAAAATTCTCAGACACTCAATAATTAGCTTTCACAGATCAGTACTAGTCAGCTCCAGCACACATTTTAACACAATGGGTATAGACAGTATATCACTAGAAACATGAAGAAAGAGTTTAGGAAGGACTTTTTGTCCGCCTGAATAGCAAAGAAGTATCTAATCACACAGAAGAACATGTATAGAATACATAAGAAGCAAAGTTCTGACTGCATTTTCACTAGCCCAGTAAACATTAAGGAGCTTGTTCTTACATTTACAAGGAAATAGCCACTGGCCCTTGATTTACTTAAGCTTTACTACTCAACTATCATAAAATGAATGTAATAAAATAACAACCAAATTAGTTATGCTTAAGCTGTGGTATTGTTATTAGCTCTGAGTGACTCATTTGCTTAAGTTCTAAGTGAGCAAATGTGAAATGAACTTAAAGTCTATGTGGGCCCTTTGTTTAAAAGAGCCTTTACTCTAATTCATTTTTAAAGTTTACTTATTTTCAAATTATTTGAAAAGCAGAGAGAAAGAGAGACAGATGCAGAGAGATTCTCTACCTACTGGTTCATTCCCCAAATATCCACAGCAGCCAGAACTGAGCCAGTCTGAAGCCAGGAACCTGGAATCCGATCCAGATCTCCCATATAGGTGGTCTGGATGTAAGTACTTGAGCCATCATAGGCTGCCTCTCAGGAAGTTGGAATTGGACTTGGAACAGGAATGAAACCCAGGTACTCCAGTATGACACAGAGGCAGTGCAAGTGGCCTCTTAAACTTTTAACTACTGCATCAAACACTCACGGGCTATTTCTTTTTTTTTTTTTTTAAAGATTTATTTATTTATTTGAAAGTCAGTGTTAGAGAGAGAGAGAGAGAGATAAAGAGAAAGTAGGTCTTACATCTGATGATTCACTCCTCAATTGGCCACAATGGCTGGAGCTTCTTCCAGGTCTCCCAACCAGGTGCAGGGGCCCAAAGACTTGGACTCTCTCTCTCTTTTTTTTTTACAGGTAGAGTTAGACAGTGAGAGAGACAGAGAGAAAGGTCTTCCTTCCGTTGGTTCACTCCCCAAATGGCCGCTACAGCTGGCGCGCTGCGCCGATCCAAAGCCAAGAGCCAGGTGCTTCTCCTGGTCTCCCATGTGGGTGCAGGGCCCAAGCACTTGGGCCATCCTCCACTGCCTTCCTGGGCCACAGCAGAGAGCTGGACTGGAAGAGGAACAACCGGGACAGTATCTGGCACCCCGACCGGGAATAGAACCCGGGGTGCCAGCGCCACAGGTGGAGGATTAGCCAAGTGAGCTGTGGTGCAGGCTTTGGACTATCTTCTACTGCTTTCCAAGCCATAGAAGAGAGCTGGATCAGAAGTGTTAGCACACAGGTTTCAAACCAGTGCCCATATTGGATGCTGGCGCTTCAGGCCAGGGCATTAACCTGCTATATCATAGCACCATCCTCCAATAGTGCTTTTTAAAATTTATTTATTTGAAGGACAGAGTCGGGGAGAGAGAGAGAGAAAAGAGAGGGAGAAATATAGATTTTCCATTCCCTGATTAACTCCTCCAAATGCCTACAACAGCCATGGCTGGGAAAGGCTGAAGCCAGAAGCTTAGAACCCAATCCAGGTGAAAGCAAGAAATGGCTTAACATGGTATACCTCCATGGCTGCCTCTTGTGTCTTTTTTCAAGAATTTTATCATAATGTCTGACTTTGGGACCATTAAATCACAGCTCTGCACATCTCATCCCACAGTCTCTTCTAGATGTCAAAATTACCCCATTTCCATCAGTCCTACACAGCTCTGTGCAGAGAGTTGTGGGTTTAATCTCTTTAGCAGCTTTTACAAATATTTTTACGATTTATTAAATCTTATGATTCATGAAAATTCATTCCTGGAAAATTTAATCTTTAAGTAAACATTATTTATTCATTTTTTAAAAATTTTATTTATTTATTTGAAAGGCAGAGTTACAGAGAGGCAGAGGCAGAGAGAGAGAGAGGTCATCCATCTGCTGGTTCACTGCCCAGATGGCTGCAATGGCGGGAGCTACACCAATCCAAAGCCAGGAGCCTCCTCTCTGTCTCCCACATGAGTGCAGGAGCCCAAGGACTTGCACCACCTTTTTCTGCTTTCCCAGGCCATAGCAGAGAGCTGGATCGGAAGTGAAGCAGCTGGGACAGGAACTGGCGTCTATATGGGATGCCTGCACTGCATGCAGTGGCTTCACCTGCTATGCCACAGAGCCAGCCCCAAGTATACATTTAAATAATCCTTGGCCGGTGCCGTGGCTCAATATCTTAATCCTCCGCCTGCGGCGCCGGCACACTGGGTTCTAGTCCTGGTTGGGGTGCTGGATTCTGTCCCGGTTGCCCCTCTTCCAGGCCAGCTCTCTGCTGTGGCCTGGGAGTGTAGTGGAGGATGGCTCAGGTCCTTGGGCCCTGCACCCGCATGGGAGTCCAGGAGAAGCACCTGGCTTCGGATCAGCACGATGCACTGGCTGAAGCACGCCAGCCATTGGGTTGTGAACCAACGGCAAAAGGAAGACCTTTCTCTCTGTCTCTCTTTCTTTCTCACTGTCCACTCTGCCTGTCAAAAAAATAAATAAATAAATAGTCCTAAGAAGTTTCTAAGAATGTGAACATCAAAAAATACCCATAATTAAAAGGAACTGAATGAATTTACAGTTTTATGTGCCATAATGAAAAAAATTAATAATTCATCACATCATCCTTCCATGACTTTTCTCATTTATTTTTTCTCATTTCATGAAATTATACAACAATATGTCCTGTTTGTTTTTGTCAGGCTTCCTGCAATTGTCATTTATAAAGGTAGTTATAAAGCCTTGTTGAAAAGAGTAACAGAAATGAAAAGGGCACGGCATGAGAATCTACTGAGGTGAGGAATGTTACTGCTGCTGCCACAGAGCACTGCCTCTTACCTCTGAAGAAGTTAAGCCTTTCTGGCATCCCAGTGATGGCCCAGGAACTGAGCTGTGGATTCACAGGCTGAGGCATGTACAGTTGCACTGACTCACTCCTGCAAAGGAAAGGACCTGCTGACAACCTTCTCCAAATGTATCATTATCAAACCATGGAAGATGCTCTATTAGCACCCTTTACAACTAGATGTGAATTGAACTCAGTAAACAGTGCAAAAAAGAATAGTACAATTATTGCTGTATTTTTTTTTGTTTGTTTTTAAAGATTTATTTATGTGAAAGCCAGACTTACAGATACAGCAGGAGTGAGGCAGAGAGGGAGGGATGGAGGGAGGGAGAGAGGGAGGAAGAGAGAAACAGAGAGAGAGAGAGACAGAGACAGAAACGTCCTCCATCAGCTGGTTTATTCCCCACATGGTTGTGATGATTTGGTCTGGGCCAGGCTGAAGCCAGGAACCTGGAACTCCATCTGAGTGTCCCATACAATGAAGAGGCCCAAGCACTTGAAGCATCTTCCAATGCTTTTCTCTGCACAATAGGAGGGAGCTAGATCAGAAGTAGAGCAGTTGGGACTTGAACAGAATCTCATGTTGGATGCTGGCATGGCTGTGGGGCCTTACCACACTGCATCACACCACTGGCCCCTTGACACTTTATGTCATAATATGTACTCCTGCTGTTATCGCCTCAATCCGGGTAGAGTATCTCAACTTAGTCATTGTGTCAGTTCTCACACTTCCAGCTTCCCTAGATGAGTCATTCAATAATCTTAATTCCTGAAATGCAACAGATGCTAGAATTTTGGAACATGCCACTTGCTACGTAAGGAGCCTCACCCCTTCAGTGTATTCCATCTTGGTAATACTTAATTATCTTCTACTTGCCATCCTCCCAACTGCTGACTCTCTGGCATTATTTGTCTTCAAATAGCAAAACTGAAGTAGCCTTCAATTAATTAGGATTTTAAAAACTAGATACAGGAAAAACAGTTCTCTTATAGAACTTCTACATAAAGCTTTGAGTCCATCTTCCACTTTCTCCTGTGGGTAGTCCACCCAAACTTGGACTTTTTGTAGAGAAGGAAAAGATACAGATGGAAGTCTCTCATTAAAAAGCATGAGTTCATCCAAGCAGAAACAGCCTGATCACTGTCACAACGATAATGATTTAGAAGGGCAAGCTTACCTTTTCAGTATGTTTCCCAAACCCTGTAAAGACAGAGAGGGGAAGGCTTAGTGTTCTGCACAGGACAGCTCTCCTGTCCTGTGTAGTCCAAGGATATGAGCCTGAACGGGAAATCCATCACCACTTTCCTTTGTGGATAGTCATTTGTCCTATCTTTATCCTTATAAAGATGAAACTTTATCTCACAGCTGCACACAGGGGATCAGTTTATAGTCTTGATACAATATCAAATAGAAAGATGTTCTTAGATGAAGAAGTAGGAAGGTAGAGGAAGGTGCTGTTCTTTGTCGCCAACTGTAGACAGTTGTCTCTCCAGCCTTCTCAAAAGGCTGAATGAGTGAATACATTCCATCAGTCCCACCAATCTGTATATTAATTGACAAGACCAGATGCACAACTAACTCCCATGTTTTTACAAATGACTCTGATGCACCCAGCTAAGAAACCACATGTATAGTAGCAGTGTTTTGGAAAAGAACGATCTTGAATCTCTTCTTCAAACCTTTCCACATAGTTTTTCCTCTCCAGTAAAAGGCAAGAGTGAGAATGGGCTATGGTTTATACCTGCTGCCACAATGTAAGGAAAGAAGTATCTATATATTGGAAGCAGAAAAATATTGGAGGTCAGCAAGGATACTCCAACAGATTGAAGTGGTCCCCATCTGACTTCTTTCCCCCATCCTTACCTGGAGCAGCCTCACATCTGCTGCACAGCACAGTCCCTTCAGCTCCTCGTACGTTCCTCTCAGAACCTGCCCCATGTGATCCATTCTGGCTTTGCTTCTCTTCAGTTGCTGAAAAATCATCCTGCCTTCAATTGCCAGGCTCTCCAAATGTCTTTGCTTTTCTTCATGGAGGTACTGATACAGTGTAGGGTACTCAGCCTTGATCATCACCATCCGTAGGTTTATGAATGCCTGCAATGACATTTGGCTCATTAGATCACGGATCTATTTGGTTTTATTCTGTCCTTATCTCCTCTTCTGCTTTGCCTTCTGATGTAATATAGTTTTATTCCTTTATGCTTTTAGGTATCCCAGATTTTGCTTCCTTCCACCTTCCCTCCCTCGCATCTTTCCTTCCTACTCATTAATTTTCCTGTATCATTTCCACATCTTTTCCTTGAAATTTCCATGTTTTCATGTAAATAAACCTTAAAATTGATTTGCGTGTGGTTTCATATGATATTGTATTCTCTGTTTCTAAATCTAAAAATCTATTCTGCTCAAAGCTTCTCAGAAACTGACTGGACACTCTCAGTAAAAGAATAATTTACTACTTTAGTACAACTGATGGCATCAGACGTTATCTTTCTAAATTACTTTCATTTCCAAACCCTATGTTCTAACCAGTGGTTGGTTCTTTGTGCCTCCTACTTCCCAAGGCTACTCTCACCTGCTCTTTCTCTAGACTACTATCTTGCGATATTTATTCTTGCTTTCTACCTCCATCTCTCTCTGTCTTGAATTTTTCATTCATGTTTCTCTCTGTCCCCACCCCCACCCTCTCTCTTTTCCTTTACCTCCCCCTCTCCTTCTTTATAGGGTTTGTGTCTATTTTTTTGGTCTCTTTCTCTGAATCTCTCTTTCAATTAATTGCTTTTTTAAAATGTCTCTTCTATTCTTTCTATATAGCCTTTAAGCATGTGTAAATTTTCAGAACTACTTAGGGAAAAAATAATAGAACAAAACCTCCTTTCCAAATGACCTCCTTCTCTTGCTAAAACTTTTATTTCCATCAAGGTCAGACTTACTGATTAAATGCGATCATACTTGCTGTGGCCATGTGCGAGACCAACCCTTACACTTTTTACAGGTTTGAACTCTGCATTACAACTCACCAAAAGTCTTCCTTCCGAAAACCTCACTTCCCTTATCCATACATTTTGCATTATTTTCCACTCATTTGTTTGACTTATACATTGCATTTCCTGCCCCTGAAACATGTGTTCTCAGAAACCCATTTGTCCATTCTCTTGGCACCTAGAGCTCTTTACTCATAAGGGAACCCACAGTGATTCCTCCTTGGCCAGGATAAAGTCCTCCACTTATAGAACCACATTTTTATTTCATCCTTGCCATCAATGCATTCTATTTTGCGACATCATATTTTTTTCATCCTTTCATAGATATTGCTTTATCCCCAAATCAGGAAAATATTTTGTTGCACAGTGGGTTCAGCATAAAATTTCAAGGTTAGTTTACCCTATAGAGAAACATGTACTGCTTTTTCTAGTGAGTCCATTAGGAGATATTATCACCTAACTCAAATTCTTCCCCTGTGTATTAATGTAGTGTCCTTTCCCAAGCTGCTTCTGAGAGACAAGGGCTTATAAAACTCACCTGCCATGTTCTGATTATATTGGTCTCTTTGTTTAGATTCCTCTGATTTTTCTGTCTCTTTTTCCATATAGACTTCATTTGCATTAAGAGTTTCTCCTGAAAAAGAAATATAAATTTGAGCACTAGAGAAGAAAATATAGTACTTTTCTGTTACTTGTAAAAGACATGTGGATATACAGAAGGTAACTAAAGAATAAAGACAGCAAAGAAAGTGGACATTTCCTCGAGAAGACTGTCATATCTGAGATATCTCTCAAACCAAGAATAGATTTCCTGACTCTAATGTGACCCATTACCTGAGTAATACAGTACTGAAATTGTATGTAACCTGGTAAATTTTCAGAAGGGAATCTTACTTCATATTTTGTTTTGAAATGCTGTCATTTGTCTGTGACACTCTGAGCAGATTTAGAAACAGTAACACTAGCTCATTGTGATCATGACTAAGTTAGCCAGTGACTGTCATGACCACTAGAAATTTATCTATACTGCTACTTATCCTGATATACCAGAATTCTAACATCATCATCTTTATCATGATTGCACATTCCTCTGTCTCAGCCCAAGAAAATGTAAGCTACAGGTGACCAGAGCTATTTGTATGGTTTCTTCACTGTTCTATTTCCCATGTTCAGAATAATGACTAAGTCAGGATAGTTAGTAATTCTGGTTTTTTTTTAATCGCATGAAAGGATAACAACAATAATACCTGACATATCCTTGTTTTCGCCTGTCAGTTTCAGGTAAAGATCCACTCTTCAAGGTGTTTTCAGTGTCAATACTCACCCTGCAGTACTCAGCAGCCTGCTGTATTGGGCAGAGTCTGTGAGTGGCATGTTCTGGGGATTCAGAGCAGAGCACACACAGAAGTTTCTTGTCAGTTTCACAGATGAGGTCTTTGACTTTCTTGTGTATCATACAGATTATAGTGTGAGCAGTTTGTTTCTCAGCAAATATAATGCTTTGCCAGTCTATTTTCTGTGATATTTTCTGGCACACAGGGCAGCAAACAGGAGTTTGGACATCTTCCCAGAAGATGCAGAGACAGGGACTACAAAATCTGTGTCCACAGCTAATGGTGACAGGATCGGTGAAATAGTCTGTGCAGATGGAGCAGATGAGCTTATTCAGGGAACACTGCAGGCAAAGAGAACCCATATTTCTGAGAAAACAAAAGGAAAAGATCATTCTTTACCCCTGGGCATGTGAGGTGAACTTAGAGCTAGAGATCTTAGAAAAGGTCCTCTATACAATAGGAGGTGCAGTTATAGAGAAATTTACCAAGAAGGCTCAAGGTGGTTCTGTATGCAGTTATGGAAAAAGAGGTTCAAACTGTATCTATTACAAAGTAAAATTTTCTTTGTTTAGCTGAATGTACCAACAAATCCTAGAGAAAGATAGTCCTTGGTGATCACCTGAAAAGTCATAGGGAATACGGGATCCTGGAGAGGGTGATGGGAGATCTTCTTATATATCTGAAAATAACTCTTGAGTGCTTACCTTATAAGGGGTTGACATGAAGTTTCTGCTGTTCATTGATGCCCAAGTCAGAAAGACAGTACTAATATGGCATCATGGTTACAAGCACAGGTTGGAAGCTCAGTTGCCCAGGTTTGATTCCCATACCCATCACTTAGAGAAGCAATATATATGATAATGTACAAAATCATATCATAAATATTTAGGTACTGCATACCAATATGTAAATTACACATGCATAAACACACACAAAGGAAGAGAAGAGAAATTAGGTCCGTACTTTGCACAAGATTTAATTTAATTATAGCAGCAAAATGATAAAGTAGGATGGAAAAGCGTGCAACCATGAGAAAGGCAGAGATGGGAAGGAGAGGAAGTATATAGGGGCTTAGGAGGAGGCAACAAAGAAAACAACAAACAAAACAACAAAAACAAGCAATGGAGAGAGAACTCTGGTTTGTAGCAGTAATAACTGAATGACCCAGGAAGTCTTCATAAAGCTCTAAAATTTGTTTTTGAATCCTTAATGGGAGAACTATTTAGGACAAAAACACATTGGATAACAATTGGGATAGATGTGTTATCTATTTCTTACGCTCAGGATTCTAAGACTTCTATGGTCACAATCCACAGCAGTAACAGATCTCAAGAATTGCTACCTACATCTCACCAGCCTGGCTCAAGACCTTCAGCAGGAAATAGATGGAGGTCTCGGCCCAAGGACTCATAATCCAGAAGTTGGGCTTTAGCCATTTGGAAGTTTCTTCTTGTAGTCCTCAATTGGTAGGGTTGGGACAAAAAGCTACATTTGGGCTTTCAGAAAACCTCAAAATGAATCCATAGATTCATCTACTGGGTCCTGGGCCTTGTTATGACTTTTAGTAAGAGTTTCTCAAAGTCATTGTGGGTCTCAGCTAAGAGTGATAAGACATCTCTAGTTTCATGTGGAGCCAATAAATAAATAAATAAATAAATAAATAAATAAATAAATAAATAAATTCTGGCGAAGATTCTATAAGGTATTGAGAAGTGAGTTCATGTGTCCTGGCCAGGTTTTTCCCACACACTCAGCTGGGCACACATTCAGGGCTTAAATTTCCTTTGCTCAATGGTGCCATCACCTGTTAAATGTCTCTGAATATAGCTCCTTTAATTAGTGGTCTGATTCACAGTCCTCATTGTGGCAGACAGCAAGTACCCCAAACCATTAAGGGAAGCCTTTCTTCAGTATTCACCCCTGCCTTTCCAATCCCTCATTTCAAGGCCACTGCTCACAACAAATGCAAGGAAAAACAAACAAAAATGTATGAATCTGTTTCATCTTTAAAAAAACACTATCTCCACTACTTATCTCACTTCAGAGGTGACAGTCTTTGTGAGGGGTGAGAACATCTTTCTTCTCACCCCTTCACACATGCACATGAACACACACACACACACACATAATTGAATAGAGTTTTTCAATGATATATAGATACCATAAAGATTAGTGATCAGTGAAATCTCTATAAAATCTATTTTAAAGATCTAAAAAATCTGCCCACCGCTCATGATTTACAAGTAGTATGTGAAAAGTACAACTAATTTCATACCTTTTCTTCCCTTTCTCTCTTTTCCTCACTCTCCCTCTCTCAAACTACATAAAAGAAACTTACCAGTCAAAAGAGTACATTTTAAAATTTTCTCCCTGTGGAACAGAAACTTAAAGGATTTATAGAAAAGTAGTAAATATTAACAAAGTCATTTATTATTATGGGGTTAAACATTCAATGAATACTTTATATTTTTGTTATTTGGTGTTTTACAAGATTTTTGCAAGTAGCAAAAAATGTGTGCCCCTTTGTAATAAGATAGCGAATGTAGAGGGCCTTCTCTGTGGTATCCCAAGACCTGTGAATGACCAACATCCATGTTTCACTGTGAAAAGCAAAGCCTGGAACCTGCCGAGGTGCTCTGGAGCAAGTCTCCAGGTGTTCATGGTGCTTCGGCCCCAATTCTGCTTCTTTGATGGCTTTCTCCATACACGATATTACCACTGAGGTGACTGCAACTGAGGCTTTTCCACAAGTGAAACTTGGTCCCAATTCTTTTATAAACAAGGCCCAGAAATGAGGCTGGAACTTGGACTAAAGACTTCATTAAAGGTTCAGAGAAAACTACAGGGAAAGAAAAACAGTTCTGAGTGGTTGGAAATATCCAGCTAATACCGTGCGCTTTTCTCACCTTCCAGTCAGTGCTTGTCCTCAGCCAGTCTCTGCTGTCTGCTCCTGTATGCCCACCCTCAAAGCCGGAACTGACACTGTCTCTCCAGAACTACTCACACAGGAAGGGGAGGAGATAGGAAGTGAATGAGGGCGCTTTCCTCATCACCTGTGCTGGGTTTCCTTTCAAAGGTAGATTCCATCTCAGGTTAACTTCAACGCTAATGGCTTAAACTACTTGGTGCATTGGAATCATCTGCAAGGCTTGTTAGACTACAGATTGCTGGGCCTCAACTGCGGAGGCTCCGTTCAGGAGGGTGGGGCCAGAAAGCTTGAATTTCAAATCAGTTATAAGATGCTGCTTCTGGTGCTGGTCCCTGGACTGTATTTTGAGAACCTCTGACTTAGCTTAATGTTTATTAAAGATGATACTTCTAGGTTACACAAGGATAAACAATTACAATAGAATCTTCCTGGATAACACAACGCTGGAATTCCAGGATCAGGATTTTACACTGTAGCTTGTGGTTGTGGTGAGGAGAAGGGAATGGTGGGACATGCAGTCCCATAAGGCCCTACATCTACGGCACCAGGGGAGGGCAATGGGATGCCTAGTGTGCAGCACACTTGCTTTCCAGGGTCTAACAGGGGTGGGGAATTTTTTTCTGCCTGGGGCCATTTGGATATTTAAAACATCATTCACAGGCCATAGAAAATTATCGGCTTAGAAATTAGCCTGTTGAATTTCCAGTCCTGCCTGCGGCTACCTTGATAGGGCCAGGCCAAGTGATTTCATGGGTCTTTCTTGTGGTCAGGGGCTGGATCTGCCCTGCCCCTAAACAAGACACGTGATGCAGCCGTGTTGTTCAGGAGCCCAGGAAGTCCCACCTCTGAAACATCCATTTCCCCACCTAAACCTTCAACCAACAAGTGAGCAGGAAACAGGCCCTCACCATGAGGATTCTCAAAGTGTGGTTCTGTCAATCTTGTCATTAATTGCTTCCTGCACTCTTGTTCTTCTCTGTGTTTACAGGATAGTTTCTAGGGGGCACTGTGACAAGCAGTATTACCCAAGATTGAAGGACATTCAGCTATGAGAGTCCAGATATTTTCTACTAAGCAAGACATTAAAGAGATTTTCAAAAATAGGAAACAATGCCACTGCCCTAATTTATTTATATTTGTGGTTTTAGAAAATGTACTGTTTCTCACAAAAATATTTTGCTATAGATTATGGTGTTACAACTTATTTCAAATGATCAGTAAATACATATTTAATAATTTTCTAGTTTTATTTTAGAACATGTCATTAAGGAACCCATTTAGCCAATGCTCTTGGGGACTCTCAAGTATTTTGTCAGCTTAGTTGTATAATTTACATACCATATGGTTCACCCACCTCATGTATGCAGTTTGATGATTTTAATACATTTTTCTTAAATTTACTTTATATAACCAGTACCACTTCCTATTTTGGAACACGACATTCTCCTGAAAAGACCTCCTTTGCCCATTTAAGTTAGTCCCTACTCCATTTCAAAGCACCAGGCAACAACTCTTGTGCTTTCTAGTTTTGCCATTTTAGAAATATTATATATTTCATTACACAATATATAAGTCTTTGCATTTAATTTCTTTCACTTATTACAGTGTTTTTGAGATGCATAATTATTGTGTTATTTTATTCTTTTTTGCTGAGTGTTACTCCATATTAGGTATGTACTATATTGTATATGTCAATTCTCCAGTGATGGACATTTAAATTGTTCCCAATTTTGGGCTACTCTGAATGATATAACTATGAAATTTGTATGCATGTTTCTAATTTATTAGGGTAGTAGTTATGGGTAGTTACTTAGGGGCTAAAGTGCTGGATTATTTGGTATTAATACTTGATTTTTAAGAATTAAACAAGTTTACAGGAACAAACTGCTTTTCAACACTTAACATTTATTTTTGGTGAAAACATATAAAATCCTTTCCTTTATCTTTATAAAATAACGTATGGTACATTATCATAGCTATGGTCAGTCTACTGTGCACCAGAACCCCAGAATTTCTTACTCCTATCTAACTGTAAGTGATAACCTGTCAATCAGCCTTTCTCTATCCTTTTCTCCTCTCTAGAGCTCTCTAGAGCCCAATGCATGTCTCCATGTGGCTGATAAAAACCCAGGCACTTGGGCTGTTTTTTACTGCTTCAAAGGATCCTCATTAGCAAGACTCTTGAGTGAGCCGCTAATCTGGGACTTGAGCCCAAGCACTTATGTTTATTTTCCTTTCAACAAAAACTCACTATACCCTATGTTTTAAATAAAGAACTGCACATTTTAAATTAATATATATATTATAACATATATAATATAATATATAATACTTTTCTTGGCTTTGATGTATGGTTAACAATTCTTGACCAACAGTAAATTTTTTAAATTGTTGTTCTCATTGGATGAATTCTGTTTCTGTAGATGCAGGTATACATTTCTTGATTTTTTTATATTCATACAATTCAGCACAATATTTTTAGCAACAAAATTAAGTCATAGTTTTTTTCTCTCCATCATCCTTCCGTTTTGCATTGTCTGGACTATTCATTCTAAGATCTTTGTTTTTTCACTTTCAAGTATATTATTTTCAATTCTATGCATAGCAGTCCATATTTCACATTCTCTATATCTTTTCTTCCAGGGTTTCTTTCTTCTTTTTTCTTTTTCTTTTTTCTTTCTTGCCAGGGAGAGTTAGACAGTGAGAGAGAGAGAGACAGAGAGTTATAGACAGTAAGAGAGAGACAGAGAGAAAGGTCTTCCCTCCATTGGTTCACTCCCCTAATGGCCACCATGGCCGGTGCTGCACCGAACCGAAGCCAGGAGCCGGGTACTTCCTCCTGGTCTCCCATGTGGGTGCAGGGACCCAAGCACTTGGGTCATCCTCCTTTGCCCTCCCGGGCCACAGCAGAGAGCTGGACTGGAAGAGGAGCAACTGGGACTAGTACCCGGCGCCCCAACCGGGGCTAGAACCCAGGGTGCCAGTGCCGCAGACAGAGGATTAGCCAAGAGAGCCATGGTGCCAGCCTCCAGGGTATCTTTTAGCTGGACATTGTTCTTTATTATTATCCTCCATAGCATTTTTGATTTTTAAAGCAATTTGAAAAGCATCTGTATTCACTGTTGACTTCCTATAAGAGAGTTCCTAATTGTGAGTTTTCAGGGTGGCAGTTCTTTTTTGACTGTCTCTACTCTACAAATGATCACATATATTTTTTCTTAATTTTAGCTATTATTTTGAAAATTTATTTGCATTCTACCTGAGGGGGGATTATCTTGCATTCACTGGCTCACTTCTCAAATACCTGAAAAAGCTCATCCAAAGTCAAGGTCCCCTATGTGAGAGGCAGGGACCCATGTACCTGAGCCATCATCAGTCACCTCCTGGAATGCCAAATAACAGGAAGCTGGACCAGACATTCCAATAGAGTATGCAGGTTTTCCAACTGGTGACTTAGTTGCTGCACCAAACACCTAGCCCTATTCTAGGTATTATTCATACCTAAGGATCTAGCTGCTCTTTTGTGTGCTTTTACTTTTTGTCTGACATTTTAACATCTATGCTGTCTCCTTGGTGTATTCCATGCACATCACATTTTGGCTCTTCAAGTTCAAAAGTTGGTGCATCTAGTGGCATCTGTGATCCAGGTTGTGGCTTTTCTTTCTAAGATGCCGACCTCCTTAGATACCATTTGGTCTGTGGAGCCAGGTTCTCTTAGTCATACGATACTTTGTCAACAGTAATAGCAGGAAAGAGTAAGGCCTGAATCTACCCTCTTTGAGAACTGAAAAGAAAATATTGGCATTAGTTGGCTCAAGCACATTTATCACAGTAACAGTTTCCATTTCCACATGAACTCTTGGGATCTATATATTGATGAACCTAAGAAAAACTAATTTTTTGTTCTTAAACTAGTAGCTTTAAGATTTGCAGAGAGTAGGCCAAAGGAGTTCTAGTAAAAAATTTCAAAGTTTTGTTTTTCTTTCTGGAACTCATAATTGCAAATTTTCCAAATTCACAGAATACAGGACATGATATTTTTAAAAATATTTATTTATTTATTTATTTATTTATTTGAAAGTCAGAGTTAGAGAGGCAGAGGCAGAGGCAGACAGAGAGAGAGAGAGAGAGAGAGAGAGAGGTCTTCCCTCTGCTGTTTCACTCCCCAGATGGCCACAATGGCCAGAACTGACCTGATCTGAAGCTAGAAGCCAGGAGCCTCCTCCCAGTCTCCCATGTGAGGGCAGGGGCCCAAGGGCTTGGGCCATCTTCTACTGCTTTCCCAGGCCACAGTAGAGAGCTGGATCAGAAGTGGACCAGTCAAGGTTTGAACCAGTGCCCATATGGGATGCCAGCAGTGCAGGCGGCGACTTTATCCGCTAAGCCACAGCACTGGCCCCCAGGTCATGAGATTTTGATTCTTAACGGTTGAGTGCTTTCAATAGGATCGCATTCAGTGATGTTTCCTTAAATGTATCTGGACTGGCAAGATTTTAAAAAAATGCCCAAATAGGAGACAGCAGCATCTACCAGTGGTTCAGGAATGGTGCTAGCTCCAATTTATCAAGGAGTTAGTAGGCAGTATGTATATATAGATTGTCGTTTGCCAATGAAGAACTTGAGAACTGACTGGTAATGATACTGATGGTATCCCAGGATGGAGAGAGCAGAGCCATGACCAGAAGAGCTACCACCCTGCTGGTGACTTACACAGTGCTCTACAGGGCAACCACTGATAGAGAACCCTGGTGTCCAGGAACCAGGCTCTCATAGCAGCTACCTCTACAAAGGTACCAGCTGCCTCTGCAGATGTGCCACCATACAATGAAGAAACATTCCTTCACAGCATCTACCTGCAGCTGTTGGGACAGAGTCTCTGGTCTACTTGCTCAGCTTTTCAGAGTAGTGGAGAATCAAAAGAGTCTGGCCGAAAACAGAAACCGAGATATCATTAGAACCCAATAGATTGTAAAATGAATGTGGGAGTGTGTGCATAAAATTTTAAATTAAGTAATTTAGAATAGCAGAAAATGAAGAAGAGAAAGAGATAGAGCTCTTCCATCTGCTGGTTTACTCCAAAGAACCTGGAATAGCCTGGTCTGGGCCAGGCTGAGGCCAGGAGCCCAGAGCTCATTCTGGGCCTCACACACAGGTTGCAGGGATCCTAGCACATGGGCCGTCACCTGCTGCCTGATGGAAAGCAGGAGAGGTGACTTAGGAAAGTTGTCAGACTGTGGACAGTGCTCCCTCTTGCGGAAGTAAGGAGTGATGTTGCCAGGCCAAGTTTCCATGTTGTCTTTGCCTCTTAGCTCTCAATGACTCTCTTCTTACTAATTTCAAAGAGTTAAACTTAAAAGAAGAAATAAAAAATTCCAATTTCATTTAAATGAGCTCCTCCGTAGAATCAGTGCTTGATGACTTTGGACTCTGCTGTTCTGTGTGGTGGCTCATTTACACTGAGAAGAAGCTCCTAGTTCTTCCTTTTCTCAGTGCAAGTGAGTCTCACTATTAGCATTTGGCATAGAGAGATTCATGTACATTTGGATATCCTAGACAGATATGAACTTCTACTCTTCCCAGCCTCCCTGGATGATACTCCTCCAAACATTATAGGTTAATGGAGTCTTTGAAACTATTTAAGCCTCCTCCTTTCTCATACTACTTTTCTTGACTATTTCTACATTTTGTTTAGGGAATACTTGCGTCACATGAGAAGTGTAGATTTTAAAGATCAAAGCCATTTTTGAAAGTTTATTTTAGCCGGCACCGTGGCTCAACAGGCTAATCCTCCGCCTTGTGGTGCCGGCACACCGGGTTCTAGTCCCGGCCAGGGCGCCAGATTCTGTCCCGGTTGCCCCTCTTCCAGGCCAGCTCTCTGTTATGGCTGGGGAGTGCAGTGGAGGATGGCCCAAGTGCTTGGGCTCTCCACCCCATGGGAGACCAGGAGAAGCACCTGGCTCCTGCCTTCGGATCAGCGCGGTGCACCGGCTGCAGCGCGCCGGCCGCGGCAGCCATTGGAGGGTGAACCAACGGCAAAGGAAGACCTTTCTCTCTGTCTCTCTCTCTCTCTCACTGTCCACTCTGCCTGTCAAAAATTAAAAAAAAAAAGAAAGTTTATTTTATTCCTAAAAATCTTTGTAAAGATGTATTTGTGTTTTTCTAGGTCAAATTCAGTTTCAGAATGACTGTTGGAATATTTACAATTTTTATAGTTCAAGTTCAAATATGTTCTTTGGGAATATTTGAAATAGTACTAAATACTAATGATGAATTATTCTTGTTTTCTAACTTTGAAGCTAATGTCTATAGTATTTTCAGCCATGAAAATTATTTGAAATAAATAATAAAATACTAAGGAGATGCCTATTTACATGTGTTAGTTTTTTTATGATTTATTTATTTGACAGCCATAATAACAGAGAGAGGGAGACTTTCATCTGCTGGTTCACACCCTAAAAGCCTGCAGTGGCCGGGCATTCCTCTTTCTCCTGCCTTTTGCTCTCTTCAGGAAGTCAGTGGATTGGATGACATCCATAGGTTTTAGGGAGGGGACTCCAAACTGAATACAGTTATTCAAATAATAGTCTCACTTTGTACCACCTTCACAGGCACAACCAGAAATAGTGGGACCTTGCTTATGTACATCAGAGGTTGAGAGCAAGAAGGGGCCATTAAAAGAGGCACAATGAATTGTGTGTTGCCAGAAAACAGACTTGTATTCTCCCCACAATAATGAATCCCAAAACTACAATAATGGCCACAGCCTGAGGCTGGTGCAGTGTGTGGTGAAGTTAGGAGAGTCATCCATTCAGCAGGTGGAGACAGGGTCACCCTGAAACAGCTGCTCCAAGGGCAGGGCCATGGACTGAGAGCTCCTGGGACAAGCTCTGTGGAGGGGAACTCTGAGTCTGTAGACTATGTCAACCAGTGGTCCACAGAGATATATTCAGTTGGTCCCAAACATATCCCTGTTGTTACTTTTGAGTTTTGATACCATTCACTTAGTTATAAATGTGTCATTTGAAAAATGCACTCTGGGAAAAAATATACATTTCAGAACAAACCTTCAGCCTTTTGGGATGGAGATTAGCATTTTGGTAACTAGCATTTGGCAACACTGCTTTATCACTGGGAATTTCCCTCTCTTTAAGCTAAGGTGTCACTGTTACTAAGGGTAATTCAGAGAGTAAGGAGAGAGAAGCAGTGAATCATCAGGAGGAAAATAATCCACAGTTTCTTTATCAAAACTGCCTAGACTGCAGGAAATAAAACTTCCAAATTTGCTCTTCATGTTCATGAACATGCTTATAGGAGGTATTCCCTTTGGATTAAGAGCGATATTACTTATTTACTGATTGATTTGCAAGATGAGGGCAGGGACGTGAACCACACATAGTTCCCATTTGCTGGGTCACTCTCCCAATGCTGGGAGAGGCTGCAGGCCTGCAGTGAAGATGGAAGCTGAGGACTCAATCCGGGTCGCCCGGGTGCTGGCAGGGAGCCACCTGTCTGAGACATCCGTGCTGGATCTCAGGGTCCCCATTAGCAGAAAGCTGGACTTGGGAGTGAAGCTGAGACCTGAACCCGGAAACTCTGGTAGAGGAGGGAAGCACCCCATCTGAACGTCTGTGGTGTCTTCACTGCCAGGCCAGATGCACTCACACACCTCCCCACCCCCCTCTATTTTAAGATTTATTTGTTTCCTTGAGATGCAGAGTGAGAGAGAGAGAAGCAGAGACAGAGAGAGATCTTCCATTTGCTGGTTCACTCCCCTAATGGCTGCATGGCTGTAGAAGAGTCAAGCCAAAGCCAGGAACCAGGAGCCAGGAGCTTTTTCTAGATCTCCCATGTGGGTGCAGGGGCCCAAGGACTTGTGTCACCCTTGGCTGTTTTCCCAGGTTCATTAACAGGGGCTGCATTAGAAGTGTTGCAGCCTGGACTTGAACAGTTGCCCAAATGGTGGCTTTACCACTCTGCCACAGCACCAAGGACCACCACCCCCCTTTGTAAATCCACTCAGACCCTGCAGACAGTCCAGAATCAGGAAAAGCCGCCCAAGTCCTGATAATAGCTGCTATCTCTTCTTTCGATTTTCTCCATCTGTTGTTTCTCTATATTTTTAGACCGTCTTTTCTGGACTTCTATTTTTGGTAGTGTGCTTTTGTGCAAAAATTTTTTTGTGCTCTATATCACTTCTATGATATCATTTACAAATTATAAATGTACATTGTGATCATTTTGATTTTCATTAAGTAGCATGGAAAAGCAAATGTCATACTATGACTGATATTTCATGTAAAATAGCAAGAGAGATGATTGTCCTTGTTATTAAAAAATGTTTATTTTTCAAATACTTGATAGGCAGAGAAGGATAGAGAGTCCAGCTATGGCAAAAAATAAATCCAGGAAATAAAGGATTCAGGTCCTGGAGAAATCAAAAACCCCAAGGTCCATGCCAACTGGTGCGAGGCCAAGGAGTGACAGCTGCCTCAGAACTCTGGGAGCTCGCAGGTGTGAAGACTGCAGCCAGGTGCTCCTCCAGGGCAACATCCCAGCTTAGCATCTGAACTTGTGGAAATGAGACTCCTTGGCTGCTCCAGGCTCCAACTAAGATAAGACTCCTGCAGTAGCTGGCCTTCTAGACTTAGGGATCTGAGGATGGAGCGGACTCCTTCAAGGAAATACCCACAGATTTCCCTCAAAAGAGCGGTAGTTCCAAGCTTCCATGGCAAAGCCTAGTCAAGTTTTCTGCTTGTCTCCCTGAGACACCCTGTGTGTACCCAGCCCAGGGAGATGCTATGGTGAGTCACAGAAACATGGACATCAGGCTGCCAGGGGTTGGTGGAACTTTGTGATAGATGGCAACTTCTGTGCAGGGTGCAGGGAATGGGGTTAGAAAGAAGGGTGTGAGAACCATCAGGTCCTGGTCATTCAATGGGGTGTGCCCAAGGAACCGCAATCTTCCTTTGTCCAAAGATATCCGGCAGTGCCAAGGGGTCCTGTGTGTCCTCTAAGGTATTGTCGCTGGTTCTTGTCTTGGCTGCTCTTCTTCTATTCTAGTTCTTTGCTAAGGCCTGGGAAAGCAGCAGAGGATCGTTCAAGTGCCTGGGCCCATGTACCCAACTGGGAGACCTAGAAGAAACTCCTGGCTTCTGACTTCAGATCAGCCCAGCTGCAGCCATTGAAGCCATATGGGGACTGAACCAGCTGATGGAAGACCTTTTTCTCTGTCTCTCCCTCTTTCTGTCTGCAACTCTACCCCTCAAACAAATGGAATGGAAGAGGAAGAGGAAGAGGAGGAGGAGGAGGAGGAGGAGGAGGAGAAAGAAGAAGAAGAAGAAGAAGAAGAAGAAGAAGAAGAAGAAGAAGAAGAAGAAGAAGAAGCAGCACCAGATCTGCAGGACATTAACTGCAAAGATTCCATAAACCTCTGTGTCTGTCCTCCTGCTGGTTCCTTTTCTGTCTGGGGAGGAACCTGAATTCTCAAGGCTCCATTTGCCACTGTCCTGAGCCAGCTCCTGCCCTTGAGAGGGGAGCCAGGCAATTCCCATTCCCATGGCCAGCCTGGGGGGAGTGTGAAGAGGGAAGAGCCTGTGCAACAGGGAAGCCCTAGCTGAGTGCACTGCAGGAGCAGGTCTCCAAATGGCTGAGGGGAGGTCCCAGCACCAGTCAACTGAACCAGTGTGTTCCCAGTCCTCCAGGTGGGCAGATTCAGGGGAGCCTGATCAAGGACAGTTCTTGTGCCCAGGGGCTGTGGTGCACAGCCCACCAAGGGCCATGAAAAGCTGTGAACCTTAGTATTGGACAGAGTGAGAAGGCCTTTTGAATGCTCTGAGGATCTGGTTCTAGGTTGTCAGCAGCACAGAGAGGGGCCCAGAAGTCTAGTCCAGGAGGAAAGAAACACTCTGGGTCAACTAAACACAGTTAATGAAGCCCATTGGCCAAAACAGGAAAGGCTTCCAAGGCTGGGCTATGTGGTCCTGTTTATTTCCTAACAAAGAAGGAGAAAACAGATGGTTTTGGTTCACATGCCCTCCTGGGCTGACCTCCTTAGTTGGAGAAGGAGAGGAGGAAAGAGGGAGAGAGAAGTGGGAGCTGGCGACCAGAGACAAAACCAAAGCAAGAGCCTCAGATATCAAGAGAAGCAGGTTTAGATGTTTGATATAGAGAAACAATGCCAGGCAAAACTGATAGCAAAGCTGCACTGACATTGCAGGCTGAAGACAATGTTAGGTCTGCCTTTAATATGGCAATGTGTGGTCTCCACATGTGTCACTCACCAAGACCCTTCGAGATCTGTGGGCTGATTGACAGCCAACATCCCCATCATTAATCATTAACACCAAATCCAAACTAAACTCAGCTGTCCAGTGATAAATGCAGTCATCTAAAAATTTCACAGGCCACTGTGTGAATCTTAGTTACTCTCACAGAGAAACTGAGAGGTGGATCTCTAATTCCAGAAAGTCACAGCCTCTTTCCCAGAAATACATTGAAAAGTCTGCCCAGGTATTGTCCTATATTTCCAGAACCCCATAAATGTCACAGCCCAATAGTACACAGTGCTGCGCTGACTGTGGTGTAGCCTGCTGTTTGCCACTTTCTTTCATCAAACTCTCACGCTTTCACTTCCCTGCCTTTTGATTGATTTCTGTCTCTCACTGAAGCCAAGGACTCTCCTGAGAACAACTGGGATTCTCTAACTCTGTCTTTCAAATAACTAAATAAATCTTAAAGGAAAACAATTCAAAATTCACTGTATTTAAATAAGAAATAGTGATTATGTCCAGCATAGCAGGACAGACTACAGGGCTCAGATGCAGTCTCTGGCTGGGGGTGAGGAGCTGGTGTCCAAAACATGACCACGTTGGATGCTAGGCTTCAAGTTGCAGCTTAACCAACTGTGCCACAATGCACGTGCTCCCAGGAATGTCTTTAAAGAGGCTGCCCCCTTGTGGTCGGCGCTGTGGCTCACTTGGTTAATCCTCCGCCTGTGGCGCCTGCATCCCTTATGGGTGCTGGGTTCTATTCCCGGTTGCTCCCTTCCAGTTCAGCTCTCTGCTTTGACCTGGGAAGGCAGTGGAGGATGGCCCAAGTGCTTGGGCCCTGCACCCTCATGGGAGACCGGGAGGAAGCACCTGGCTCCTGTCTTTGGATCAGCGCAGTGCTGGCCGTAGCGGCCATTTGGGGAGTGAACCTACGGAAGGAAGACCTTTCTCTCTGTCTCTCTCTCACAGTCTATAACTCTGTCAAATTAAAAAAAATTATAAAGAGGCTGCCATAAAGATTTCTTTAAATCTAAAATCGCCCATACTTGAATACTGTTTATTTATTCTGCACCACACAGCACTATCTCACTTCAAATTTTGCTTAACATGATAAAATTTGCTGACAACACACAGTATTATCTCACTTTATTTTGTTTATTTTGATGAGGTTTAGGGATTCAATTTGAGGTTTTAATTTGTATTAATTTAATGATTAGTTAAGATGAGAACATTTCTATATTTGATTGCATATACACACATATCTCTCTCTATGTATGTATATTCTGTCTTTGTGAATGTCTGCTCTAAAATCTTACCTAATTTTATAGCAGGCTGACATTTTGTAGCTACTAAATGACTAACATTAAGTAGGCAGATGATATCTTGTTTCATATATTTTTGGTAATGTCTTCACGTCTTGAATTGCATTTCTGTCCTGTGAAAGAGTATCTTTCAAAATGCAGAAGTCACTGGTTTTAATAGAGGCCAATGACTTTTTACCTTCTTGGTTACTGTTTTATGTCCTGTTCAGGCAAACTTCCTCTATGAGAATATTCTCCTGTTGTTTTCCTGTTCACCTATAGAGCTTAAGTCCATCAGGGGGGCAGACATTCAGTACAGTAGCTCAGGTGACATTTTGGACAATCAGGTCTCCAATGGGAGTGCCTGAGTTTGAGTCCCAACACTGTTCTCCATTCCACCTTCTTGCTAATGTGCCCACAGGGAGGGAAGGAGTGAACGGTATCTGCTCACCCGCACGCACTATTTGGGTTGAGTTTCCACCTTCTGGCTTTCTCCTGGCTCTGATACAGCTCTTTGTGGGTATTTGTGGAATGAACTAAGAGGTGGGATATCTCTTTGTGTCTCTCCTTCAAAAAAGTGAAAAATTGATCAGTTTATCAATACAAGTTAGAACGAAAGTGCATCTAGAAAGTTGAGGTAGGGGTCTGTACTAAAATCGTTGACTTGCACATCAACTTGATACCCACACTGGCCTGATGAGCTTGTGCTTTTCAAAGTAGGAGAGAACAAGTGGGGAGGCTCACTGCAGTACCCACATCCCATAAAGGCAGACTTGATTTCCAGCTGCTTCACTTCCAATCCAGCTCTCTGTTAAGGTGCCAGGGATAGCAGTGAAGGATGGCCCAAGTGGTCAGGACCCTAAGCTCATGTGGGAGACCTGTCTTCTATATATATATAAATACATCTTTCAAAAAAGAGAGACAGAGAGAACACTGGTAATGAATAGATAGATGTGTCATGAGGATTGCAAGGAAAAGCACCCCACTGGATTTTAAATATGAATATGCCCCAGTATAGATGATTAAACTGAGTCAAGATGGGTAGGTAGTGCTGTATTCTGAATCTGGGTTGTTCCCATCAAAACTCATGTTGTGGCCTAATCCCACCAAGCAGCACTGTTGTAAAATGGAGCTTTGAAGAGGTGATAAAGGACAGGGCATTTGGTGCAGAGGTAGGGATGTCACCTGGGACACCTGCATTCCATACAGCCTCCTGGTTCAGACCCAGCTTCTCCACTTCCAATCCAGCTTCCTGCTAATGCAGCACTCTGGCAGGCATCCAATGATGGTTTAAGTGCTTTGGTGCCTGTCAGCCACATGAGAGCATACAGCTCCTGGTTCCTCCAGTTGGCCCGCCCCAGCCATGGCTCTTTGGTGTATTTGGGGTGTGAATCTGTGGATGAAAGCTCTCTCTCCAAATGTCTCTCTACCTTTCCAATGAATGAAAACACTTTTTAAAAGTGGGAATTCAGTCCTTAAGAGGGATCCTACGTATCTACTGAGCAAAGGTGAAAGGTGAATGAATTCTTGTCCTTGGAGGAATGGATTGTTTCTGGCAAGACTGGGTTATTTATTTAAGATTTATTTCTTTGAAAGAGAGAGTTACAGAGAGAAGTAGAGACAGAGAGAGGTCTTCCATCTGCTGGTTCACTCCCCAGATGACCACAAAGGCCGGAGCTGTGCTGATCTGAAGCCAGGAGCTTCTTCTGGATCCTCCACGTGGGCACAGGCCCAAGGACTTGGGCCATCTTCCACTGCTTTCCAAGGCCATAGCACAGACCTGGATCAGAAAAGGAGCAGCCGGGACTAGAACTGGCACCCATATGGGATGCTGGGGCTTGAGATCAGGGCGTTAACACACTGTGCTACAGTGCCGGCCCCAAGACTGGGTTGTTGTAACTACAGGCCACCCAACCACATGGTTCCTTCTGCACACAATTCTCCCTTCAGCTTTTCTGCCATGAATTGATGCTTCATGAAGTTTCAGCAGAAGCTCAGTAGATGCTGACACCATGATTGTGAAATGCCTTGGCTCACTCTCAAGAGTTGTGAGCTAAAAACAGTGCTTTTGAGGACTTAAAGCCATTTCAGTTATTTGCTATTACAGTATAAAATGGAAAATGACAGGTAGATTACTGGTACATAAAGAGAAAGGACAAACTATTTCCATATCTCCATTGGGTGTTTACAACCATGTTTGTTTGAAAGATTTGTCCTTTATTGAATTGAATTTGGACATTGCTGGAACACCTCCGTAACCTATTCTTTCTCCTTCTGAAAGTTGATAAAGTGAGAATCAGACAATGTGTTGTTTTCAATGCATCATGAGAAAATATTGAATGAACAACAACATGTGCAGCATACATAATTTTATTGTTACTACAATTGATAAGAACTCAGTAAATGGGATTTCATGATAGTAGGAGGAATTGAAATTTCATAAAATGCCACCCATTTTTACTATTTGGTGAGGCTCAAGGATGAGGATTTCAGAGAGTGGATTTCCCCCGTGTCTGTTCATAAATGACAACAGCAGAAGATAGGCTTGAGACGAATAGAAAAGGAACAAGAAGGGATGGTATGTATCAGGGAACTGCGATCAACATCAAGAAAGCTCATAGTTCTAGCTTCATAATCCAGGAACAGTCCTATGCGATTAATTGGCCTTGCTACATATTGCACTGAAAGTGGAGAGGTGGTGAAGAAACTGTAATGGGCATCTTCCTTAACACATGCTATAAGAAAGAGTCCCTCATCGACAAATGTCTCGGTATTCCTGTTCCTGTCTTTCCAAAAGTCATTACAAACACCAAAAGCCCAATTGCAAGAGTTTCCTACTTCTACCTCCCAGTAATATCTGCCAGAAGTAAAAGTCTGAACACCCCATGACAGAAAACATCCGGGCCTCTCCGGGAGACAGGGCACATCATGAGGAAAACAACCAATGTTCAGGCCTCTGAGATCTCCCTGTAGGAACATGTGCCGGTTGAATCTTTCAGGATCCAGAGTGACAGTCACTGCAAAACAAAAGAACAGAAGTAGACACACATGTCAACAATGAGAGTTTAAACTCCAGAGGGAAAACTTCTCCCAGAAGCTAATCTCCTGGGAAGTCAGAGGTTACCACAGGGAGCAGAATTTTGGTTGTAACACCTAATCAAAGAGAGAGACCAATACACACCACAGAACAAAGTCCTAACTACAGAAACTGGAATAGTTTTTCAGAATTCAAATATGGGAATCAAATGTAAATCCAGTGCCTTGCAACTCAATTTTCAAAGCAACGGACCCATGGACAATGTGCCTGGAACTGTCTCCAGTGTCAGAAACAGATTTCATGTTTCTAATAACAATGTCATGTGGGATAAGATTGAAGATTTTGTCCTAGTTAAATCACTTCTGTAGGAAAAATAATCTACATATTCCCACTGTAGACATATATGTATATTTATGAAGATCTCTATGTCCATTGCAGATGTTACTTAAAATTTAATGTTCCATGTGCACTGGAGTTTTGTAAGTCTTCTGGGACACCTTGCACTTTGAAATTAGACAGGCACATATCTATGATGGGGATAAACTGAGATTATTATTAATTTCTTTTAAATATGTTTTATACAAGATTTCTCTATTCTAGCATTGAAACACTAGTATATACACACACAAAATTAAGCTTCAAAGACGTCAAATTTAAGATTCACAGTTTTCACAATGTTCATGGGAAATGCTAATTGTGGAAAAACTAGGGATGGGTTTAAAAACTGTTTGCTCCAAAATGAACTTCTTTTTCCGCAAACTTCTATATGTACTCTCATATGCCCATTATACAAAAAAACCAATAAATAAGATCCAATAAACTCTGTAACCTTAGAAGCATCTTCTTCCAAGCCAACTTTAATATCGTGAACAAAAGTATCCTTTTGTATGTTTTACACTAAAGAACTAACCTGCATTTGCTCAGTCTGCCCACACTTCCTCATTCCTTTCTCTATATGGTAACTAAGTATGGTCTTGGATCACGTTTATATTTTTCAATAGCTTTTTCCCTCTTCACATTATAAAAGCTGACTATATAGAAAAGCCCGGGATGTATGTACATAAGCCTATGGTTCCCTCACATGCCAAAATGTGTGGAACAGTTAATAAATTGGAAAAGGTCACCTATGTGATCTGCACAACAAGCCAAGGGTGTAGAGAATACAGCCAATGGGCTGGAATTCACCTTGGAAGCATCTGAGGGTTTCTATCAATCCAGTGATAGGCACTGCACTCAGCTCTGGATTCACAGGCTGGGGCATGTGCAGGAGCATGGATTCACACCTGCAAGAACAAGATACAGTTCACATGAGTGAAGCCAAAAGAAATCATTTTCATTGAAAAGAAACCAGAATCTTAATAAACCCAATCTGGAATTTCAGAAATCATCACATTGTCTAACTAATTCTATTTTTAACTCCCGAATTTCCAAATAGCATACAAAAGTCAATCAGGATTCAGTCCAATCCTTCTTATTGCTCAAGAATCTGTGTAGATGCTACATCCCTTATGCTCCAAAGAATAATCAGGAGGGGGAGTCTGGTGTCCACCCACCAGTCCTCCCTGAAAACTCTCTACCTGGCCATGTGTGGTTCTCTGAAACCTGGCATGTGTGCTGCTTCCTTCTGTGGCTAAAGGCTGTGGACCTTGTCCCATAAGGGAGATCTGTGTCCCAGAGCACAGCTACCCTCTGCCCACAGTGTTCTAAATCATTCGAGGTTTCCTTTGTGTTCTTCCCAAAACTGTGAACTCGTAAATGCAGGATCAACACAACACCAGGATTTTCTCACTGCTGGAATATGCTATCCCTCTCTTGCCTCAGCTGCCACTGATGGTCCCTGGAGGGATCTGACAGCTCACTCTCACTCCTAGGGACTTCCAGCCTTCTCTTCCACATGTGGAGATTTTTTAGAATGGAAATGAAGACTGCCTAATAAAGGCACTTGGTTATAACCACAAAAAATTGTGTATGTGCAGGTGGGGAGCAAAGAGGATTCAGGAAACTATTCAGTCAGCTCCCTAAGAGCTCTGCTCTCACTCCAGAGGATCCAAGGGCTTACTGGTGGAGACCCTGGGAAAGCCCCTGTGGGATGCAGGTACACACTCACCTGGGCAGGATGTCTTCAAAAGCCTGTGAGAAGAAAAAGAAAAAGGCTTAGTGAATTTCCCAAGACAGCTCTAAAACTGTGTCCAGGGTGGGAATTTGAGATGGTTCTCGTCAATCTTTCCACACTGTCTCCCTTCCAGGGTGCAGTTCCTATTATTTCTTCTTAAAAACCTGGCCTATCACATTTTCATTAATTGTAGTCCTCCTAAGTTCTGAAAGTGGATGACATTTGCTGTGGGAATGAAGGGGAGAGCGGGCAGGAGAGCTGTGTGCTCTGGTGTAGCCATAAAAAAAGGAGGCAGCTGTCTTTCCCAGGCCCTCTTCCCAAGGGACAGGAGCAGAGAATGACAGCAATACACCCAGATTCTCAGATCTCCCCATCAGCCTTGTTATGAATTAGCCTAGCTGTCAATAAACAATGTACTTGTTGTGAAGTTTCAAAAAGCCAAAGTAGTTTATTGATGTTTGTGAGGTGATTATCTTTGGAGCGATTTTCATAACCATTACACAAGTTAGGCCACTCGTGGAGAACGTCTGAGGGATCTTTGGTCCATAAAATTCCAAAAGGTGGCTTCAGTGTGGAGATAGGAGTCAGGAACAAATAATGGAAGGAAAGGGAGAGGCGGATGTCAGCAGAGAGAATGAGGAGCTACGTATGAATGTCTAACCTGCTGAAGCCTGGCTTGTCAGTCATTACCTGAAGTAGCTCCACATCTGGTGTGTGACACATTTCCTTCAGTTCCTTATACATTCCTCTTAAAGTCTCCCTCTTGTGAGCCATTCTGGCTTGACTTTCGTTGAGTTGCTCAAAAATTTCCCTGCCCTCTTTGTACAGGATCTCCAAATGGTGTTGCTCCTCCTCCTGGAGATATAGAGGCATCTTCTGAAATATACCTCTGATTGCTTCTCTCCTTGTGTAGACATAATCCTGCAATCACATTCAGTTATTCAAAACAAGAGCCCGATTATCTCTATCCTGCTTTATCTCGTGAATTTGATTTTGTCTCATACACATCAATTACCTATAACCCTCAACACTTGTTTCCCAAAATCTACAAAATTTCATTCTGTTTTTTTTTTCCTGTATGAGGATCAACATCATGTTATCTCATTAATTACATTCCGATGATTCGTCATGAAGTTTTCTTGAGAAAACAATAAATCTATTTATTTGATTTGTATTTTCTAACATACAACACATATACATGCATACATATATATCGAAAGGCAACAAAACTCATGAGTAGAAAATGCCCTTTATGGCAGAAGCGACTGGATTGGAATCCATTCCTTAGCACTGTTTCTCAGATTTATTTCCAGTTATGGAAAACCATATGTGTGCAGTACATCAGACTAGCATACTCATTCTCATGCAATTTCTTCTCCCATAAACCTGACCTCCTAAGCTTTCCTCTCTATCTGACCCTCTTTACCACTTCATCTCATTTACTTCTAGCCTCCTACATCACTCAATCTGCCCAGAGATTTGGTTGTGGACTCTCAAGCTCCTCAACCCCACCCCATATACACAACTGACACACTTCTGCATGGACAGTTTTCTCCACCAAGAATTCTCTTCCTGGCCTTATCATTACAGTGGCCTTCTTTATTTCAGTGTCATCTTTTTCTCTGATGTAGACATTTAAACTCATACTCTCTCATCTCCAGTCTGTATTCTCTTGTACTGCCTCACAAACTCCTTACTCAAATGTTTCTCCAAAACCTGGCCACATTTGAACATACAATGCATTTTACTTAGATGTTTACCATTTGCCTCTCTGATTTTGATTTTAGCCTCATTTAGCAAAGGATTTTTTCAGTCTTGCTTGCTGTCACATTTTCTGTCACAATTTGGCGTAGAATACCTGCTCATGACATATTGGTTTAAGGAATTCGCCTTCTTTCAAATTAGCACACTCCCAAGAAAACCATCTGCCAAGACACACTTATATTCCTCTCTTAAAGGCTGAGCCCTACACTTAGGTTGCAAACCAGTCCCATATTTTGGTAGGTTTCTATGTATCCTTCAAGAGATTGAAACTACATCTTCTATCATATTTATACACAATTTATTATAATGTTTGTTAAAGATTCACATTAATTGCTGAGGGTACTCCTTTTAGCACTTCCTCAGATTTGAGTCAGTGTTGTGTTTGTTGAGTGGTTTCTAGCCACCTCCAGATGCTATTTAATTCAAATGCAAGCTGACTATGCCAGGACGCTTGACTTGACTGTCCCATGCCTCCCGGATGTCATACTTACCTGGGTTTTGCAACACCTCAGCACACAGGACCCTGTCTGTGTGAGACAACCCCGTTTCTTGTAGTTGATATGTGGTACTGAATGTTGTATTATGGGGGTAAGTCAGCACAACTGTGGTGCAACCAGAACTCCTAGGCAAGGGCCACACTACCCTGTGGAGTAACCGAGGACGTCACTTCCTATGGCCTCACCCTCTTTAGGATGAAATCCAATACTGTGTAATTTCAGATCAAGTTCCTATTTTAAACACTGTCCCTATGTTCATCTCAAGTTTTGGCAAAGCTAAAGGTGGCAGCACACTTACCTCCCATGATCTGGTTTTGATTATTTCCATATTCATGTTTCTGCTATTTTCACAAAGGTTTTCCCATAAACACTTCATTGTCTTCAGGAGGGTCTCCTACAGACACAGACACAATCATTAATTGAACACTAGTGAAGAGGAGAGTGTAAGATGCACATTGCAACAAGAACTGGGGCTGCCAAGGAGAGGCAAATCTGCCTCACTGAAAATAAAGACGTCATAGTGCTTCCATGTTCATGTCAGACATTTGTCACATGTGAGCCTGAGAATACTCAGAACAGAGCTTCAGAATGGGACATAGAGAGGACTCATGCAATGACCCAGGAAACAGACCCAGGAGAAGGCCCTTGTCCTTCAGGGGAGTGGATCTTCAGAGACATCACTTACTCTGTGCTCCTCGGCAGCCCAGTCCACTGACAGGTGTCTGTGACCCTGATGCTCCTGAGAGTCAGAGCAGAGCACACACAGCAGCTTCTTCTTCTCTTTGCAGAAGATCTTCTTTGTCTCCTTGTGCACCACACACGTGTGCTCCTCTGAGCTGAGAAACTGCTGGAGACTGGCTTTTCTGGCAAGGACTGCCAGGTTCTTGATGCTAATGTCTGTTTTATAATCTCTCTTGTCTGTCACTGTCTTGCATTTCAAGCACAAACTAAGATCTGACATTTCTTGCCAGCAGAGGTACAGACAAGGCCTGCAAAAGCTGTGCCCACAGTCTATGGTGACTGGGTCAATGAAGTACTTCTTGCAGATGGGACAGGTGAGCTCCTTCTGGAAGACGTGCCAGACTCTGGAATCCATGTTTCTGAAGAAGAAATAGCAGGTCATTCCTAGGCCTGGGTTGGTGAGAATTTCTCAAGGGTTATATGAGGGGAGACACAGCTACGTTTCCTTCTGAAATAGTCTCATTAAGGCAGGAGATACTAAGCATTTTTCAACGCAAGTGAAAAATAGACTCCACAGGAGATTCTCAGCCTTCGGGAGACCCTGTGCCTGCTTGATGACTCATGACCCCTTCCACACTCAGACCCCACTCCTGAGCAGAATACCAGTTTCTTCCAGTCCCATTTCCTGGTTGTGGATGTGGGGCCAAATTGCTAGTCCTGAGTGATCAAAAACCTATCCTAATTTTCCCAATCCTCCTTCCAATGGCTGGAAAATTGTCTCAGGAGTGGGGGAGGATCTCTCTGATTTAGTCATGACATATGAGGACCAGATGGTGAGAAATTTTTATAGAAGTCCTTGGTGGTGGGGGCAGGGTTCGATATAATAGCTCACCTCTTTTTTTTTTTTTTTTTTTTTTGACAGGCAGAGTTATAGTGAGAGAGAGAAAGACAGAGAGAAAGGTCTTCCTTTTTGCCGTTGGTTCACCCTCCAATGGCCACTGCGGCCGGCGCATCGTGCTGATCTGAAGCCAGGAGCCAGGTGCTTCTCCTGGTCTCCCATGCGGGTGCAGGGCTCAAGGACTTGGGCCATCCTCCACTGCCTTCCCGGGCAGTGAGAGAGAGCTGGCCTGGAAGAGGGGCAACCGGGATAGAATCTGGCGCCCCGACCAGGACTAGAACCAGGTGTGCTGGCGCCGCAAGGCGGAGGATTAGCCTGTTAAGCCACTCGTCGGCCAATAGCTCACCTCTTAATCAACCAAAACCAAATCAGATTGAAGCAATCTAGATTCACTAGAAAAGATGGAATGATACAACGTGAGGTTTATTTAACCTCTCTTAAGATGACAACATTTCTCTCTGGAGCCATCCAAACTCTGTACTGACACGTTGTCTTAAGTGAACATATATATATGCATTTTTAAATTTTATTTAATGAATATAAATTTCCAAAGTACAGCTTATGGATTACAATGGCTTCCCCCCCCCCATAACTTCTCTCCCACCCACTACCCTCCCCTTTCCTGCTCCCTCTCCCTTTCCATTCACATCAAGATTTATTTTTAATTCTCTTTATATACAGAAGATCAGTTTAGTATATATTAAGTAAAGATTTCAACAGTTTGCACCCACATAGCAACACAAAGTGAAAAATACTGTTGGAGTACTAGTTATAGCTTTAATCACAATGTACAGCACATTAAGGACAGAGATCCTACATGATATTTTTAAAAAATTGATTAATTTTCTATGCAATGTCTAATTTAAAATCCAGTGCTTTTTTTTTTCATTTTCAATTATCTTTTTATACCGAAGATCGGTTCAGTATATACTAAGTAAAGATTTCATCAGTTTGTACCCACACAGAAACACAAAGTGAAAAACAAATGGGTACAGGTTCAAGCCCCGGCTGCTTCACTTCGCATCCACCTCTCTGCTATGGCCTGGAAAACAGTGGAAGATGGCCCAAGTGTTTGGAGCCCTACATCCACATGGGATAAACGAAATCACCTCCTGCTTCCTGGCTTTGGATGTGCTCAGCTCAGGCCTTTGCTGCCATTTGGCTTGTGAAACAGTGGATGGAACATCTCTCTCTTTCTCTGTCTCTCTCTCAATCTCTCTCTGTCTTTCAAATATAAATAAATAAATTATTCAAAAAAGAATTGCAAATATCTTTTAGAAGGGATCAACATTGTGTTACAGTGAGTTAACTCACTATCTGAAAAGCAGATATTGCATATGGGTGCCAGTTCTAGTCCCTGCTGTCTCACTTCTGATTCAGCTCCTTGCTAATATGCCTGGAACAGAGGCTTAAGATGGCCCAAGTCCCTGTGCCCCAGTACCCTTGTGGGAGACCTGGATGAAGCTCCTGGTTCCTGGCTTTGGCATGGCTCAGGCCTGGTTGATGTGGCCATTTGAAGAGAAAACCAAGTAAAAAAGTACTTTATATTTTATGTCTATGAAGGTATGAGCTGTTGAAATCTTTAGTTAGTATAGAGTTGACCTTCTGTATATAAAGATAATTCAAAATGAATCTTTCTGAAGAATGGGATGGGAGAGGGAGTAGGAGGTGGTGCACTTTGGAGGTGGTAGGGCAGGTATGGGGTGAAGAACTGCTATAATCCACAAGCTGTACCTATGAAATATATAATTATTTAAAGCTTTCTAAAATAAAAAAAAAATTTTTTAAAGAGTAAACCAGCAAATGGAAGCCCTCTCTCAGTCTCTATCTCTGACTTTCCCATAAATGTATCTTTAAAGATAAATAAATAAATAGTTTTAAATAATAATGAATGACTCACAAATATTTATATGTTCAAGACTGTTAGGGCATAATTTTCCTATATCAGATAGAAGAGGGAAGGATTGTCATCCCACATATAATAGTTTATTATACAGAAATGGCTTTTCAAAAACTCTTCCCTGATCCAGAGTAACTAATACAGTACCATAAAGGGAATGCATTGGAATTAAATGCACAAAACTTTTGAGATTTGATGACTGTTTACAGCCCTTATCTCCTGTTGAGGAAGAGTGTTTTACTTAATACTATTTCTTGGTGTGTGCTGCGGCTCACTAGGCTAATCCTCCACCTGTGGCGCTGGCACCGTGGGTTCTAGTCCTGGTTGCTCCTCTTCCAGTCTAGCTCTCTGCTGTGGCCCGGGAGGGAAGTGGAGGATGGCCCAAGTGCTTGGGCCCTGTACCTGCATGGGAGACCAGGAGGAAGTACCTGGCTCCTGGCTTCAGATCGGTGCAGCACACCAGCTGTAATGGCAATTTGGGGGGGGTGAACCAACAGAAGGACGGCCTTTCCCTCTGTCTCTCTCTCTCTCTCTCTCAGTAACTCTGCCTGTCAAAACAAAAATGCTATTTCTTGAACTCTTTACATAGTTTAGGGCTGCCCTCATGATCATTAAGTAAACTGAAAATGGATTTTTGTAAAAATTTAGAGTCAGAACAGTAGATGGAGGAGAAAGAAGAGTTGGAAAAAAAAAAAAAAAAAAAAGGCCGGTGCCGTGGCTTAACAGGCTATTCCTCCACCTTGCGGCGCTGGCACACCGGGTTCTAGTCCTGGCCGGGGCGCCGGATTCTATCCCGGTTGCCCCTCTTCCAGGCCAGCTCTCTGCTATGGCCCGGGAAGGCAGTGGAGGATGGCCCAAGTCCTTGGGCCCTGCACCCGCATGGGAGACCAGGAGAAGCACCTGGCTCCTGGCTTCAGATCAGCCAGATGCACTGGCCGCAGCAGCCATTGGAGGGTGAATCAACGGCAAAAAGGAAGACCTTTCTCTCTGTCTCTCTCTCTCTCACTATCCACTCTGCCTGTCAAAAAAAAAAAAAAAGAGAGAGAGAGAAGAAGAAGAAGAGTTGGAGAGCGGGCAGGAGGGATGGTAGAGTGTGGAATATCAGTTTATATATTTTTTAAAGATTTTATTTATTCCTTATTTGAGAGGTAGAATTACAAAGAGAGGGAGAGACTGAAAGAATAGTCTTCCATCCGCTGGTTCACTCCCAAATAGCCACAATGACCACAGCTGGGCTGATTTGAAGCCAGGAGCCAGGAGCTTCTTCTGGTTCTCCCATGTGGTGAAAGGGCATAAGCACTAGGACACCTTCCACTGCTTTTCCAAGAGATAGTAGAAAGCTGGATTGGAAGTGGAGCAGCCAGGACTCGAAACATAGTCCATATGGGTTGCTGGCCCCCTCATCATAGGTTTTCAATTTTTCATTTTTTATTTTTTTAAAGATTAATTAATTTATTTGAAAGTCAGAGGTACATAGAGAGAGGAGAGACAGAGAGAGGCAGAGAGAGAGACAGAGACAGAGAGAGAGAGAGGTCTTCATCCAATGGTTCACTCCCCAATTGACCGCAATGGCCGGAGCTGCACCTATCCGAAGCCAGGAGCCTCCTCCAGGTCTTCCCCGTGGAAGCAGGGGCCCAAGGACTTAGGCCATCTTCCACTGCTTTCCCAAGTCCTAACAGAGAGCTGGATTGGAAGTGGAGCAGCCGGGACTTGAACTGGCGCCCATATGGGATGCCGGCGCTTCAGGCCAGGGCATTAACTCGCTGCGCCACAGCACCAGCCCCACCACCATATGCTTCTAAATGTGTATATTAAAATTTTATAATATAAATGTAATTTTTACAAAATATTAAAAATATATTCCAAAATGCTATTCCATAACAAACACTTCAGCTAAAATCTAAATTTTTGTAGAGAAATCAACTTTCACATTCCACAACAAGATTTCCCAAGGGCTTCCTCACCAGAATTTCAGCAGTTTTCTGCATATGGCATCAGAAAAACAACAGAATAAAATCTATGAATTTATAAGTGCAAAAGTATACTAGAGATGAAAACTTTGAACCTATTTCTTAGGTACATTACCCTGGGCCTGGGAGTGATCTAAGACTGCGGATAGTTAAATTCTAAGATGAAAATTCCTCTATTTTCAAGTTTTAAGGTAAAAAACATGAATTCGGTTCTTTGGACCCAGTACTCACCTAGCAAATGGAATTGGTCCTCTGCAACGTCTAGGAATGGGTCCTGGGTCAGGTAGGTGGTTCTGAATTCCCTGGGCTTTGAAGGATCAGAAGGTCTCCACAGCCCAATCAACACCAAGCCAAAGAACAAAAGAAACCTTGATTGGGCAAGGCCTTTATACAAGATAAGCTAGCCCAGCCCAGATATGCTTACTGTAGCAGAGAGGATTAAGGGGAGGGGCACTATTTCCCATCATTCCTTGGGTAACTCCTTTAGTTAACAGCAATTGGATCAATCCCAAATTACACAAACATTCTCTTGATTTGAAATGAGTAATTATTTGAGAGGTAATATTAATTTTTGAAATCCAGGTAGATAGTCTCTGAATACACCCATAAAAAGGATATTTTGTAGACAAGCCTAAATTAATAGAAAGCTGAAGTATAGTTTTACATTCACAAATTGATACATGATGCCAGTTTTAACTGTGTTGCAAAGGCAAGGCCTGGAGCCAAGTACTTAGGAGTTCTTTTGCTGCCCTCCCAGGTATGTATAGCAGGAATTTCGGATGATAATTGGTGTGGCCAGGACCCCACCCAGCGCTGTGCTGGGTTGCCATCAGAGCAAGCAACAAGTTAAACCTGCATAGGGAGTTAACCTGTGTCCTCACACATCAACAGTCAATAACAGGTTCCGAGTCAGGGAATGCTGTTACTTCTGGATATTGGATGCTGATGTTAACAGCCACAGATTAACCAGCGGCACCACATCTCCCAACCATAGAGAGTTTTTAGAGTTTGCCAAAATGTTTGTTTTTTCAATATACACTCCTTCCAGATTAAAGGCATTTCATTTTTTTTCTACATCTTTGTAGAAAAGTATTATCTTTCTACACGGTATTTTATTTATGGGGATTTCTTGTGTCATGTGGTGTGCACACACAGCCCATATTGTTAATAGCAACTTCCCAGTTGATCATTAATTTAGTTTTCCTTACTTGATTATAGCAGGGAGGCTGAGGCTGGTGTGCTTTTCAGGGCTCTTGCCCTGTGGCGCACCATTCACTGGGTGCAAAGGCTGCCCTTAAGCTTGCTCCCCTGAGCCTGCACACCTGGAGATCCAAGCACACACTGGTCTGGTGGACTGCTTCCCAGAGTGCACCAGGGCAGTTTGGCAGCCTGCTTAAAGATTGCCTGTGGAACTCCCTGGCTACAAAGACTGCTTCCACTGTCCACTCCTCCCAGGCAGCACAGAGGAAGGGGGCCTCCTAGCATCTTGAGCAATGGCTGAAGGTCAAATTACAGGAGCCAGCAGAGCCATTAAGGCTCAGTCTCCACTGGAGCTGGGTAAGAGAGCACCAGGATCACAGCCCCAAAGGAATCTAGAACCTCACCATCAGCGTCCTGCAGGTGTGGTCTTGTCTGCCTGCTGAGCCTTGCTGCGCTCTGGAAGGTGGGACAGATCCTGCCTCCACTCTGACACTGGTCCAAGCCATCCTCTGAGGGGACACACAGGCCCCATTGGCACCACCAGACGACTTTGAACAAAGGAAGTTATGGGGGCTTGAGTGCAGCTCACTGAACTACCAGGTCCTTGACCATTTTCTAAGATCTTTCTAACTCTTTGCGCTGCTGGCACAGAGTGAATGCCTGCTATAAGCATGTTCAGGGACACAAAGAGCAATTATGCAAGTTTTATTGTAGGAGAATCCCTGCCTCTGAAAATTTCCTGCAGTCTAGGCAGAGTTGTGAGAAAGAAACTGAATTATTTTCCTCTTGCTAATTTATTGCTTTTTCTCCTTTCTCTCTCTGAATTGCCCTTTGTAAGAGTGTCACCAGTTGCTGAAAGTGAGGGAAATTCCCTGTGATAAAGCGGTGTTGCCAAATGCTGGACACCTGAATGCAAATCTTTCCCCAACAGTAAATATTCTAGAAGATGACAGGTTCACATCTAAGTGAATAGGTGAATGGCATGAAAATTCAAAAGTAAGAACCGGTATATGTTAGGGACCGACTGAATGTGTCGCTGGGAATCACTGGTTGAAAGTGAATGCAAGACACAGCATTCCTCTCCATGGAGCTTGTCCCAGGAGCTCTCATTCCATGGCCCTGCCCTTGGAGCAGCTTTTCCAAGGGACACTGTCCTTGCCTGCTGAATGCATGTCCGTCCTAGCGTCACCGCTCACTGCCCCAGCCCCAGGCTGTGGTCATTGTACTTTAGAATTCACTATTTTGGAAGGTACACAAGTCTGTGTTCTGGAAACCCACAATTCATTATTCTGCCTCTTTTAATGGCCCCGTCTGCTCTCACCCTCTGATGTAGATAAACAAGGTCCCGGTATTTCTGGTTGTGTCTGTGAAGGTGGTACAAGATGAGACTAGCATTTGAATGACTGTATTCATTTAAGATTCTCCTCCCCAAAACCTATGGATGTCATCCAATCCATTGACTTCCTGAAGAGAGCAAAAGACAGGAGAAAGGAATGGCCTCAGCCACTCTAGTCTTTTGGGGCGTGAGCCCCTCTCTCTCTTTACATCAGCAAGAGGGAGCACTATCTAGAGTCTGACAACTTTCCTAGGTCACCTCTCCTGCTGCCCATCAAACACTCTGGACCCTGGATTCAATGCAGGAGTCTGGAGGAACAGCTCCCCAGGCAAGTCAGTGGTCATCCACTCAACCATGTCCCCTATCAGAAGATAAGATGACCAACCCATCTACCACAGTGTGCCCCACAGCCTAAGCAGTTCCTTGTTCACCAAGAGCTTCAATTACTTGGAATTTCTCAGGGATGGAATTGGGGATGATGATGGATGGTACCAGCTAACACTTAAACTGCATTCCTCAGAAAAGACATCCCTCCAGATTTACAGACTTGATACAGAGATACAGCACCTCCTTCCCCTCATACTAGCATGGTCTACGTTTATTGAGATAGAAGGTGGGAAGAAGGATAGGAAAAAAGCAAGAAAATGAAAGGAGCAGGGACAAGGGAGTCCTCTCTGTGACATTTGGCCTTGAACATTTTTTGGGGAGATCACCGTCACTGTCCAGGCTTCTAGACTGTGAGCAGAGCTCAGTCGGAGTCTGAGGAAGATGAGCCGCACACAGCATCCTCACTCATCCCCATCTTCCCTGCAGCCTCATCTTCATCCTCACTGACAGAGTCTGAAGAGTGACTGCCTTCATCCTCGTCTTCATCTTCCTCCACATCCACGTCTACTTGCTGTGAGGGAGGAGAATCGACCTCAATGTGCTCTGAGCGATCTTTCCCGAGATCCTGCATCATCTGCTTTTCTACAGGTGCTTCTTGGGAACTCCTTATTGATGTGGGCTGCAGATACCCCTGTCTGAAGTTCGGGTTTGGGCCCCCGGTCATGCGCATATTCCTGCCCTTGCCATAGTTGGCTTCTTTGTAGACAGCATATTCCTCAGGGGACAAACTCTGCAGCCAGAGGTCCAGGTTCACCTTGTACTGTCTCTGCAGCTCCTCCGCCTGTCTGGCAAAGTGCTCCCTCTGGCTTTGTGGAACACGCTGCCAGCGCCTGCTGACCTCCACCATGCGCTCCCTCGGGTGCAGGCTTCGCAGCTCCGGACTGCACCACAAATCTTGGTGGAATTTGTGGTATGCGTTCATAGGGGGCTTCTTGGGCTCTCCAAGGAATACCACCTTCCTGGACAATCCATACCTCTCTGGAGGAGACCTCACACGTTTCCCATTTCCCTGAGACTTCCTGGGGGCCTGGGCTTGGCCCTTCTTGAAGAAAACAGATTTCTTGGAGTCCTGGACCAGGTCAGGGTGATCTTCCTTGAACCGAGCCAGTTTTTCCTCATATTCCTGCTTCTCCCTCTGGAAATCCTGAAAGTATTTCTGCTTCATGTGCTCTGGAAGCTGCTTGTATTTCCCAGCTAGGAATTTGCTCAGCTCTTGGTTGCTGAGGTTGGGGTACTTTTGGGAGTAGTGGGGCCGCATCTCCTTGAAATAGCGGATGTAAGCAGTCAGGGGCTTCTTTGGGAAGTCTGGATGTTTCTTGTAGCTTTTTTGTCTGATGTGTTCCATAGTTCCCAAGACAGTTCTGTCAAGTTGTAGAACTTCCTGAAGTGAGAAGAGATCTGCAATTATCTCAGTTGGAGAGCTTCCCCAGCAAATCCTCTCAAAGCTGATTTTCCCCAGGGCAGATGTAACTGGGTTGTTCTCTCTTTCCGTGGATTTCAGTGGATGGGAGATTATTCTCTATGCATTCCAGGATGTTCTTTTTGGAACAGAAAGCGTAGCCTAAAGCAGTGCTGTGGACCACTCTTAAAGTCCTTGTTGTATACCATTCTTGACAGGTCTCAAAGTTTTTCTCCCACAAGACTCCAAGAACATATTTGTGGGCATCCTATAGTCATTCAGCAGATCTGAGGAGAAAGGGGAGGAACATTATTCTCCTTCACTAAGATTAGTGGGAAAACCACAACTCACTCAGGATACATCCTTCATACACTTCATGGGCTCTGCAGTGTAACTGGAAAACTGCCACGTCTGAAATGAAATCTATGCTTGCTTTTGACATGTTGCAATTGCGCTTCTCAAAATCTCCACCACACCAGCCTCACCTGCTTTCTACCAAATCTCACTGGAGCCTATTTATGCACTCCATGAGTGGTGGCAGGTGATTGCCCAAGTGCTAGGATCCCTATGTGGGTGGCAGTTTGAGTCCTGTCTGCTCTACTTCTGAACAGCTCCCTGCTGATGTGCCTGAGAAGGGAACAGAGGATGACCAATGTCCTTGGGCCACTGAGCATACCCATGGGGAGTCCCAGAAAAAGATCCTGGCTCCTGGTTCTGATTGGGTCAGTGCTGGCCTTTGGGAACATTTGGAGAGTGAACCGGAGAATCAAAGACCTCTCTCTCTCTCTCTGTCTCTACCTCTTTCTAAGAATTTTCTTTCAAATAAACAAATAAACCTTTCAACTAAATAATAAAAATGTATGTAACAAATTTATTAGGAGAAATTTAAGATGATGGTAAAAGATGAGATGATTCCAAGGTTTATTTTCATTATCTTAATGGCCTAGAAGCAGCACAAGATCAGTATTTCTTTCTGCATCTCCTCGCCTCCTCCTCCTCTCTCTCTCTTCTCTGAGTTCCTACGCTATTCATTTCCTCCAGGACTGCTTGGCTTTAACACACACACAAACAGTGGAACTCCATACTATGGGTTTACACTCTCTGCCTTCCAACTCAGAAGTACTTTTCTGAAATCAATTATGAGACCAGGCTTAATATAAGATTATTTGATTTAATCAGTGTTAAGTTGGATGCTCAGCTTCTATAACAATAAGCAGGTGAGTTTCCTTTTCAACCTGAACCTGAACCTTTTCTTCAAGTAATAAAATGCACAAATCATTTCCAGTCTGGGAAAATTTCATTTTCCCAGAGTTAGTTCATGTCATCAGAGGGATGGTCCCATTCTGAAAAGGTGAACAGTCAACTACAGCAATTGGTGGCAATTGGCCAATTGTCCTTTAAATCAAGCTCCCAAAATAATAATGAATGCTGGGTTTTCTTCCTATTCTGGAATATCCATAGATGCAGGTAATGGAGGCATGAATGATTCATCCTTATTTTCCCAAAGGGACAGATGTCATTTCATGGGAGCACTTTTGTTTTGGTGGCTCTATTTTGAACATTTTTCACAATTAGTCTACAAATCAAAGTTTTTTAAGGGATAGTTAGTAGACTCTTGTATAAGGGTTTTCAAATTATTTCAAAACATTTCAGATTATTTTGATTTGTGTAAAAGCTACTATTCATTTCTCAGTGACCACAGGAAATTGGTTCCACAAGACCTGGGCAGATCCCAAACTTCACAGATGCTTAATCTATTATATAAGTGGTATGGTGGGGAACTTGTTGTGGCTTAGCAGTTAAAGCCTCAGACTGCAGTGCCAACAAAACCAATCTGGTGCTGGTTCGAGTCCTACTGCTCCACTTCTGATCCAGCTCCCTGCTATGGCCTATGAAAGAAGTAGAAGATGGCCCAAGTCCTTGGGCCTCTATACCCAAGTTGGAGACCTGGAGGAAGCTCCTGACTCTTTGATTCAGATCGGCTCAGCACCGGCCATTGCAGCTACTTGGGAGTGAACCAGCAAATGGAAGAACCCTGTCTCTTTCTCTGCCTCTGCCTCTCTATAACTCTATCTTTCAAATAAATAAATAAATCGTTAGAAAATTTTAAAAAATGGTATGGTATTTGTCTAAAACCTAAGCCATACTCCTCTGTCCTTAATATTACCACTAGACTGCTTAAGATAACTAATCCAAAGTAGATGTTTTGTAGATGGCTAGAGTAATGTTAAGGCCTAGTTTCAAGAGAAACGTCTAAATATTCAAAACACATGTATTTTTTTTCTGAATGTCTTCTCTCTCTAGTTGGTAGAATCCATGGATTCTGAAACTTCATATATGCACAGCACACTGCATGCACTCCTTAATTGAAGGGATCAGGTGCTTTATGACTTGTGTCAAAATTGAAAAAAGAAATCTTTAACAACTTAAAATCTAGTAATGTATAAAAAACTGTGCACTTACTCCTCATGTAGGATCTCTGTCCTTAATGTGCTGTACATTGTGATTAAAGCTATAACTAGTACTCAAACAGTATTTTTCACTTTGTGTTGCTATGTGGGTGCAAACTGTTGAAATCTTTACTTAATATATACTAAACTGATCTTCTGTATATAAAGAGAATTGAAAATGAATCTTGATGTGAATGGAAGGGGAGAGGGGAGGGTTGCGGGTGGGAGGGAAGTTATGGGGGGGAAGCCATTGTAATCCTTAAGCTGTACTTTGGAAATTTATATTCATTAAATAAAAGTTAAAAAAATAAAAATAAAAAGTCAAATAATTTATTATAAACATCAATGTATAAAAATGTTCTAATCATGGATGCTTTCAATACTGATATATTTTTAAATAAGTAGGAAAGGGGGCCAGTGCTATGGCGTAATTGGTTAATCCCTGCCTGCGGCACCGGCATCTCATATGGGCACCGGTTCTAGGCCTGGCTGCTCCTCTTCCAATCCAGCTCTCTGATAGCCTGGGAAAACAGTAGATGATGGCCCAAGTCCTTGGGCAACTGCACCCACATGGGAGACTGGGATGAAGCTCCTGGCTCCTGGTTTCAAATCAGTGCAGTTCTGGCTGTTGTGGCCAATTGGGGAGTGAACCACTGGAGGGAAGACCTCTCTCTCTTTCTCCCTCTCACTAACTCTACCTCCCAAATAAATAAATTAAATCTTAAAAAAAAAATTAGTAGGAAAGACACGTTTGCTTTCCTAAAACATCCGTAATCATTAAATCATTAAACTTCAAGTATATTTGTAAAAGAAATTGAACATGAAGTCCTGCCCTCTAAATTCTATACTCAAAGTGTGTGTGATGAGTAGTCTCACCTTTGGAAGTGCAGATGTGATTGGTCATTTCAGTTCTCCTATGCACAGCTGTTTCCAGTTCAGGATCCTCTGTTCTGGTCTGAACTCCTCTGGGTGTGTCCCCATTGGTAGGATTTCACCTGACCCACCCATCAAACCCACTCACTGAGAGAGCCTCTGTCTTCAGAACAAATTGGATTTCCACGATGAGATTACAGAGAAGGTGGAAAAGTGATTCATTGGGTTTACAAGGTACAGAAAACTACCCAAGGGCTAAGAGACAGCAAAATGTAGACTGGGCTTGGGAGATGTGGGGAAGTGGACCGGATGTAAATTGTTCCCCGAGACATTTTCACTGAGGGCTGAGAGTGCCAGGCTTTTGTACAAGCTGACACTGGCAGACGTTAGAGGGTGGGAGGATGGCAGAAGTCCCTGTGGCTCTCCTCTGCCTTAGAGGAAACACCTCCTCCACGCTGCCACTCTCCTTGCAGGACTCTGGTCCTGTTGTAGTTTACATCACAAACCTCCTACACTCATAGTTACACTCTTTCCAATGCTGTGAATATCTGCCATTATGTTTTTTTTCCCAAAGTGGCCCTAAGACGTTGCTCCATGGTCTCAGATGTTTTCTTAAAAGGTTAACTTAGGGGCTGGCCTAAGGGTTAGGCCACTGCTCACAATGCTGGCTTCCATGTGGGAGCTGTGGTTTAGTCCCAGCTGCTCCACTTCCAATCTAGCTCCCTACTTTCATGCCTGAAAGCATTGGCAAATGGCTCAAGAACTTGGCCCTGTGCCTTTCACAGGAGACCTGGAATAAGCTCTGGCTCCTTCCTAGCTTAGATTAAACCATCATTAGACAACCTGGCTACAATGTAAAATTTCTGTAGAGAAATCATTTTACAGATTCCACAAGAAGATTTTCTAAGGGTGTCCTTGCCAGAACTTTAGCATTTAATGCATATGGCATCAGAAAAATAACAGAAAATATATTAATTTATAAGATACAAAATTATAATAGGCAAAAATTTTTTATACGTATTTCTATTTTTCTTTGATAGGCAGAGTTAGACAGTGAGAGAGAGAAAGAGAGAAAGGTTTTCCTTAAGTTGGTTCACCCCCAAGATGACTGCTGCGCCCAGCGCGCTGCACTGATCCGAAGCACTTGGGCCATCTTCCGCTGCCCTCTCAGGCCACAGCAGAGAGTTGGACTTGCAGAGGCGCAACCGGGACAGGATCCGGCGCCCCAACTGGGACTAGAACCCGGAGTACCGTTGCCACAGGCGGAGGATTAGCCAAGTGAGCCACGGCGCTGGCCTTATACGTATTTCTTAGACACATGAACCCATGCCTGAAAGCAACAGAAGACTGCTTATTGCCAAGTCATAAAATGAAAATTCCTCTGTTTTCAAGGTTTAAGGTAAAAAACATGAATTTATTTCTTTGGACCCAGTACTCACCTGGCGACTGGAATTGGTCCTCTGCAACTTCTTGGATTGGATGCTGGGTCAGGTAGGTGGTTCTGAGTTCCCTGGGCTCTGAAGGGTCAGAAGGTCTCCACAGCCCAGTCAACACCAAGCCTCAGAACAAAATAAACCTTGACAAGGTGAGGCCTTTATATGAAAATGAGCAAGCCCCACCCTGATCTTTTTACTGAGGCACTGTGGACTGGGGGAAGGGGCACTGTTTCCCATCATTCTTTGGGTGAACCGCTTTCCAGGTGATTTAGTTAAAAGCAATTGGATCAATCTCAAATTGCAAAAGTTCTCTTTAGTGATATTGGTAATTGATGATATTCATAAATTTTTGAAATTTAGATAGATATCCTTTTAATACGCCTACCAAGAGGATATTATGTAAAAAACTTAATTAACAGAAAGCAGATTGAACAGTGAAACAGCTGATGGAAGATCTCTTTCTCAGTGTCTCTCCCTCTCATTCACTCTGCCTTTCAAAGGAATAAAAATAATTTTTTTCAAAAAATGAAGGCTTCAATACATTTCTAAAAGAAAATTGGCTTCACAAAGTGACTTATCCATTTATTTTTAGTATATTAGATGGTTTTATTGTTTTATATAAAATCAGACACATAGATACCTAATGAACCCTCAGTGAATCTGGGGTCTGGTTGAGGATAGGGAAGTTATGGGGGAGAAAAAGCCATTGTAATCCGTAAGCTGTACTTTGGAAATTTATATTCATTAAATAAAAGTTTAAAAAAAGTTAAATACCAGATAGCAATATGAGTCACATATCTAATTTTAAATTTTCTAGTGAACACATAAAAATAAACCAAATAAAATTAACATTAATGATATTATTAAATTTCTTATACACTAAACATTTTTAAATAGCTATTGTTATAAATATTACTAATGTATTTTACATATTTACATGCTAATTTTGTGTGCAATACACATTTTACACCTCAACCATCCCTGGAAATACACGTTCTCTTTTAGTCACTTGTTGATTCAAGTTCTTTTGCTGGTTCTTCTCTGTTTCTCTGAACTGTTTGGAAACACGCCTGCTCAGATGTGCAAATCAGTGAAGAATCGGCATACAGTGTCAAGTATGGTGCAGATTGCGGAGTGGCACACTCTACCCAGGGATAGGGAATTTTCTTTCTGGCTGTTTATAACATCATTTGTGGCATCATCTCTGCATTTATAAAAATACATCTGCATATATTAAATGTCATCGGAGGCTCTGACTAATAGAACCGAGAACAAGATAATTCTTTTGAAAGATGTTGGTGTTGTTTATTGGTGTTCAGTAATGAGTTCCATTGTCTCATTTAGGCAATGAAGAGGTCCTGGGACATAGTGTTTGGTTACAAACTGTGGGGCGACGTGCAGGGGAAATGTACACTGTGGTGTAGAGATGAGGGACACAAGTTGGAATATGTACCTTTGATTTCTAAAACAACCTGAATCACAGTGGGAAAATGTTTCATTCTCTTCTAGTTTTGTATCTCTCTTAGGTAACAGAGGAACATTTCTCAAACCCTGCACTAAATGTTTTGTTCTTTGGAGGCTGGGAGATAGGATTAGGGTGGAGCATCTGTGAGTTCTCTGGGCTTCCTGGCTTATTGTGTGACTCCTCACCTGTATGTGATCCGCCAATCACCACTCCTCAGACACCAGACAAACGAGCCACTCTAATTCTCCTAATCCTTTCACCTATAGGTTCATGGAACTGAAATTACAAAATATATGGCATTTTCTATTTTTCTTTCACATAACAGTGGTTCCCAGGTTCCTCATTATTTTCAGCAATAATATTAACATTCACTGATTTTTAAAGAACTGATAGCTGACAAAAGACAATTCATAGAATGTTCCTTTTATTGAAACAACATAACTAAGTAGCCTTTTTTTGTGAACTCATTTTTTTAAGAGTTGTGCCCCTCCCCAAATCCTCTCTGCTACAGTAACCACATCAGGGTGGGGCTTGCTCATTTTCATATAAAGGCCTCACCTTGTCAAGGTTTATTTTGTTCTGAGGCTTGGTGTTGACTGGGCTGTGGAGACCTTCTGATCCTTCAGAGCCCAGGGAACTCAGAACCACCTACCTGACCCAGCATCCATTCCAAGAAGTTGCAGAGGACCAATTCCAATCGCCAGGTGAGTACTGGGTCCAAAGAAATAAATTCATGTTTTTTACCTTAAAACTTGAAAATAGAGGAGTTTTCTTCTTAGTATTGAACCAACAGCAGTCTTACATCACTCCAGGCCTAGGGTAATGGGTTTGGTATTTCCTTTTTTTAAGGATTTATTTATTAATATGAAAGTGAGAGTTAAATAGAGAGAGAAGGAGAGGCAGAGAGAGACAGAGAGAGAGAGAGAGAGAGAGGTCTTCCAAGTGCTGGTTCACTCCTCAGTTGGTCGCAATGGCTGGAGCTGCACTGATCAGAAGCTAGGAGCCAGGAGATTCTTCTGGGTCTCCCATGCAGTTGCAGGGGCCCAAGGACTTTGGCCATTTTCCACTGCTTTCCCAGGCCATAGCAGAGAGCTGGCTCAGAAGTGGAGCAGCTGGGACTCAAACCAATGCCCATATGGGATGCCGGCACCGCAGGCTGCAGCTTTTACTTGCTATGCCGCAGCACCGACCACTTTGTCTGGAAATTGTAACATGTATTCATGTCTTCTTTGGCTCTTCATCTTCTATAATGGCTGCATCTAGTGGTGTCTGTGATCCCGTTGGTGGCTTTTTTTTTCTAAGATGCCGACCTCCTTAAATATCATTTGCTCTGTGGAGTCAGCTTCCCTTAGTCTTCTGATGCTTCATCAACAGTAGTAGCAGGGAAGAGTTAGGTCCGAATCTACCCTCTTTGATAACTGAAAACAAAACATTGGCATAAACTGGCTCAAGCACATTTATCACACTAACTGATGGTTCCCATCTCCAAATAAACACCTGGAATATATATATTGATGAATCCAAATAAAAATAGTATTCTGTTTTTATACTAGTAGCTGTAAGATTTTGATTAAGTCATGAAGAGTAGCTCTAGTATAAAAATTCAAAGCTTTTGTTTTTTTCACCTGGAAATCAAATCATCATAAATGCAAATTTTCCAATTTTACAGAATACAGAACCTGAGTTTTGATTCTCAACAGTTGAGTGCTTTCATAGGATAGCATCAAATGGTGTTTCCTTAAATATCTCTGGACTGGCAAGATTTAAAGAAATGCCCAAACAGGGGGTAACAGCATCTCCCCTTGCTTCAGGAATGGTACTAGCTCCAATTGATCAAGATACTAGCAAGGGGGGCCGGCGCCGTGGCTTAACAGGCTAATCCTGTTGAGGAGTTAGAAAGATCTTAGAAAATGGTCAAGGACCTGGTAGTTCAGTGAGCTGCACTCAAGCCCCCATAACTTCCTTTGTCCAAAGTCGTCTGGTGGTGCCAATGGGGCCTGTGTGTCCCCTCAGAGGACGGCTGGGACCAGTGTCAGAGTGGAGGCAGGATCTGTCCCACCTTCCAGAGCGCAGCAAGGCTCAGCAGGCAGACAAGACCACACCTGCAGGACGCTGATGGTGAGGTTCTAGATTCCTTTGGGGCTGTGATCCTGGTGCTCTCTTACCCAGCTCCAGTGGAGACTGAGCCTTAATGGCTCTGCTGGCTCCTGTAATTTGACCTTCAGCCATTGCTCAAGATGCTAGGAGGCCCCCCTTCCTCTGTGCTGCCTGGGAGGAGTGGACAGTGGAAGCAGTCTTTGTAGCCAGGGAGTCCCACAGGTAATCTTTAAGCAGGCTGCCAAATTGCCCTGGTGCACTCTGGGAAGCAGTCCACCAGACCAGTGTGTGCTTGGATCTCCAGGTGTGCAGGCTCAGGGGAGCAAGCTTAAGGGCAGCCTTTGCACCCAGTGAACGGTGCGCCACAGGGCAAGAGCCCTGAAAAGCACACCAGTCTCAGCCTCCCTGCTATAATCAAGTAAGGAAAACTAAATTAATGATCAACTGGGAAGTTGCTATTAACAATATGGGCTGTGTGTGCACACCGCATGACACAAGAAATCCCCATAAATAAAATACTGCGTAGAAAGATAATACTTTTCTACAAAGATGTAGAAAAAAATGAAATGCCTTTAATCTGGAAGGAGTGTATATTGAAAAAATAAACATTTTGGCAAACTCTAAAAACTCTCTATGGTTGGGAGATGTGGTGCCGCTGGTTAATCTGTGGCTGTTAACATCAGCATCCAATATCCAGAAGTAACAGCATTCCCTGACTCGGAACCTGTTATTGACTGTTGATGTGTGAGGACACAGGTTAACTCCCTATGCAGGTTTAACTTGTTGCTTGCTTTGATGGCAACCCAGCACAGCGCTGGGTGGGGTCCTGGCCACACCAATTATCATCCGAAATTCCTGCTATACATACCTGGGAGGGCAGCAAAAGAACTCCTAAGTACTTGGCTCCAGGCCTTGCCTTTGCAACACAGTTAAAACCGGCATCATGTATCAATTTGTGAATGTAAAACTGTACTTCAGCTTTCTATTAATTTAGGCTTGTCTACAAAATATCCTTTTTATGGGTGTATTCAGAGACTATCTACCTGGATTTCAAAAATTAATATTACCTCTCAAATAATCACTCATTTCAAATCAAGAGAATGTTTGTGTAATTTGAGATTGATCCAATTGCTGCTAACTAAATCACCTAGAAAGGAGTTCACCCAAGGAATGATGGGAAATAGTGCCCCTCCCCTTAATCCTCTCTGCTACAGTAAGCATATCTGGGCTGGGCTATCTTATCTTGTATAAAGGCCTTGTCCAATCAAAGTTTATTTTGTTCTTTGGCTTAGTGTTGATTGGGCTGTGGAGACCTTCTGATCCTTCAAAGCCCAGGGAATTCAGAACCACCTACCTGACCCAGGACCCATTCCTAGACGTTGCAGAGGACCGATTCCATTTGCTAGGTGAGTACTGGGTCCAAAGAACCGAATTCATGTTTTTTACCTTAAAACTTGAAAGTAGAGGAATTTTCATCTTAGAATTTAACTATCCACAGTCTTAGATCACTCCCAGGCCCAGGGTAATGTACCTAAGAAATAGGTTCAAAGTTTTCATCTCTAGTATACTTTTGCACTTATAAATTCATAGATTTTATTCTGTTGTTTTTCTGATGCCATATGCAGAAAACTGCTGAAATTCTGGTGAGGAAGCCCTTGGGAAATCTTGTTGTGGAATGTGAAAGTTGATTTCTCTACAAAAATTTAGATTTTAGCTTGAGCGTTTGTTATGGAATAGCATTTTGGAATATATTTTTAATATTTTGTAAAAGTTACATTTATGTTATAAAATTTTAATATACATATTTAGAAGCATATGGTGGTGGGGCTGGTGCTGTGGCGCAGCGAGTTAATGCCCTGGCCTGAAGCGCCGGCATCCCATATGGGCGCCAGTTGAAGTCCCGGCTGCTCCACTTCCAATCCAGCTCTCTACTATCTCTTGGAAAAGCAGTGGAAGGTGTCCTAGTGCTTATGCCCTTTCACCACATGGGAGAACCAGAAGAAGCTCCTGGCTCCTGGCTTCAAATCAGCCCAGCTGTGGTCATTGTGGCTATTTGGGGAGTGAACCAGTGGATGGAAGACTATTCTTTCAGTCTCTCCCTCTCTTTGTAACTCTACCTCTCAAATAAGCAATAAATAAAATCTTTAAAAAATATATAAACTGATATTCCACACTCTACCAACCCTCCTGCCCGCTCCCAACTCTTCTTCTTCTCTCTCTCTCTTTTTTTTTTTTTTTTTTGACAGGCAGAGTGGATAGTGAGAGAGAGAGAGAGAGACAGAGAGAAGGGTCTTCCTTTTTGCCGTTGGTTCACCCTCCAATGGCTGCTGCGGCCAGCGCATCTCGCTGATCCAAAGCCAGGAGCCAGGTGCTTCTCCTGGTCTCCCATGCGGGTGCAGGGCCCAAGGACTTGGGCCATCCTCCACTGCCTTCCCGGGCCATAGCAGAGAGCTGGCCTGGAAGAGGGGCAACCGGGATAGAATCTGGCACCCCAACCGGGACTAGAACCCGGTGTGCCAGCGCCGCAAGGTGGAGGAATAGCCTGTTAAGCCACGGCACCGGCCTTTTTTTTTTTTTTCCAACTCTTCTTTCTCCTCCATCTACTGTTCTGACTCTTAATTTTTACAAAAATCCATTTTCAGTTTACTTAATGATCATGAGGGCAGCCCTAAACTATGTAAAGAGTTCAAGAAACAGCATTTTTGTTTTGACAGGCAGAGTTACTGAGAGAGAGAGAGAGAGAGAGAGAGACAGAGGGAAAGGCCGTCCTTCTGTTGGTTCACCCCCCCCCCCCAAATTGCCATTACAGCTGGTGTGCTGCACCAATCTGAAGCCAGGAGCCAGGTACTTCCTCCTGGTCTCCCATGCAGGTACAGGGCCCAAGCACTTGGGCCATCCTCCACTTCCCTCCCGGGCCACAGCAGAGAGCTAGACTGGAAGAGGAGCAACTGGGACTAGAACCCACGGTGCCAGCGCCGCAGGTGGAGGATTAGCCAAGTGAGCTGCAGCACACACCAAGAAATAGTATTAAGTAACACACTCTTCCTCAACAGGAGATAAGGGCTGTAAACAGTCATCAAATCTCAAAATTTTTGTGCATTTAATTCCAATGCATTCCCTTTATGGTACTGTATTAGTTACTCCGGATCAGGGAAGAGTTTTTGAAAAGCCATTACTGTATAATAAACTATTATATGTGGGATGACAATCCTTCCCTCTTCTATCTGATATAGGAAAATTATGCCCTAACAGTCTTGAACATATAAATATTTGTGAGTCATTCATTATTATTTAAAACTATTTATTTATTTATCTTTAAAGATACATTTATGGGAAAGTCAGAGATAGAGACTGAGAGAGGGCTTCCATTTGCTGGTTTACTCTTTTAAAAATTTTTTTTTATTTTAGAAAGCTTTAAATAATTATATATTTCATAGGTACAGCTTGTGGATTATAGCAGTTCTTCACCCCATACCTGCCCTACCACCTCCAAAGTGCACCACCTCCTACTCCCTCTCCCATCCCATTCTTCAGAAAGATTCATTTTGAATTATCTTTATATACAGAAGGTCAACTCTATATTAACTAAAGATTTCAACAGCTCATACCCTCATAGACATAAAATATAAAGTACTTTTTTACTTGGTTTTCTCTTCAAATGGCCACATCAACCAGGCCTGAGCCATGCCAAAGCCAGGAACCAGGAGCTTCATCCAGGTCTCCCACAAGGGTACTGGGGCACAGGGACTTGGATCATCTTAAGCCTCTGTTCCAGGCATATTAGCAAGGAGCTGAATCAGAAGTGAGACAGCAGGGACTAGAACTGGCACCCATATGCAATATCTGCTTTTCAGATAGTGAGTTAACTCACTGTAACACAATGTTGATCCCTTCTAAAAGATATTTGCAATTCTTTTTTGAATAATTTATTTATTTATATTTGAAAGACAGAGAGAGAGATTGAGAGACAGAGAGAGAGAGAGATGTTCCATCCACTGTTTCACAAGCCAAACGGCAGCAAAGGCCTGAGCTGAGCACATCCAAAGCCAGGAACCAGGAGGTGATTTTGTTTATCCCATGTGGATGTAGGGCTCCAAACACTTGGGCTATCTTCCACTGTTTTCCCAGGCCATAGCAGAGAGGTGGATGCGAAGTGAAGCAGCCGGGGCTTGAACATGTACCCATTTGTTTTTTACTTTGTGTTTCTGTGTGGGTACAAACTGATGAAATCTTTACTTAGTATATACTGAATCGATCTTCGGTATAAAAAGATAAGTGAAAATGAAAAAAAAAAAAAACACTGGGCTTTAAATTAGACATTGCATAGAAAATTAATCAATTTTTAAAAAATATCATGTAGGATCTCTGTCCTTAATGTGCTGTACATTGTGATTAAAGCTATAACTAGTACTCCAACAGCATTTTTCACTTTGTGTTGCTATGTGGGTGCAAACTGTTGAAATCTTTACTTAATATATACTAAACTGATCTTCTGTATATAAAGAGAATTGAAAATAAATCTTGATGTGAATGGAAAGGGAGAGGGAGCAGGAAAGGGGAGGGTAGTGGGTGGGAGAGAAGTTATGGGGGGGGCATTGTAATCCATAAGCTGTACTTTGGAAATTTATATTAATTAATTGTTCACTTAAGACAACGTGTCAGTGCAGAGTTTGGATGGCTCCAGAGAGAAATGCTGTCATCTTAAGAGAGGTTAAATAAACCTCACGTTGTATCATTCCATCTTTTCTAGTGAATCTAGATTGCTTCAATCTGATTTGGTTTTGGTTGATTAAGAGGTGAGCTATTGGCCAATGAGTGGCTTAACAGGCTAATCCTCCACCTTGGGGCACCGGCACACCGGGTTCTAGTCCTGGTCGGGGCGCCGGATTCTATCCCGGTTGCCCCTCTTCCAGGCCAGCTCTCTGCTATGGCCCGGGAAGGCAGTGGAGGATGGCCCAAGTCCTTGGGCCCTGCACCCGCATGGGAGACCAGGAGAAGCACCTGGCTCCTGGCTTCGGATCAGCACGATGCGCCGGCCGCAGTGGCCATTGGAGGGTGAACCAACGGCAAAAAGGAAGACCTTTCTCTCTGTCTTTCTCTCTCACACTATAACTCTGCCTATCAAAAAAAAAAAAAAAAAAGAGGTGAGCTATTATATCGAACTCTGCCCCCACCACCAAGGACTTCTATAAAAATTTCTCACCATCTCGTCCTCATATGTCATGACTAAATCAGAGAGATCCTCCCCCCCTCCTGAGACAATTTTCCAGCCATTGGAAGGAGGATTGGGAAAATTAGGATAGGTTTTTGATCACTCAGGACTAGCAATTTGGCCCCACATCCACAACCAGGAAATGGGACTGGAAGAAACTGGTATTCTGCTCAGGAGTGGGGTCTGAGTGTGGAAGGGGTCATGAGTCATCAAGCAGGCACAGGGTCTCCCGAAGGCTGAGAATCTCCTGTGGAGTCTATTTTTCACTTGCGTTGAAAAATGCTTAGTATCTCCTGCCTTAATGAGACTATTTCAGAAGGAAACGTAGCTGTGTCTCCCCTCATATAACCCTTGAGAAATTCTCACCAACCCAGGCCTAGGAATGACCTGCTATTTCTTCTTCAGAAACATGGATTCCAGAGTCTGGCACGTCTTCCAGAAGGAGCTCACCTGTCCCATCTGCAAGAAGTACTTCATTGACCCAGTCACCATAGACTGTGGGCACAGCTTTTGCAGGCCTTGTCTGTACCTCTGCTGGCAAGAAATGTCAGATCTTAGTTTGTGCTTGAAATGCAAGACAGTGACAGACAAGAGAGATTATAAAACAGACATTAGCATCAAGAACCTGGCAGTCCTTGCCAGAAAAGCCAGTCTCCAGCAGTTTCTCAGCTCAGAGGAGCACACGTGTGTGGTGCACAAGGAGACAAAGAAGATCTTCTGCAAAGAGAAGAAGAAGCTGCTGTGTGTGCTCTGCTCTGACTCTCAGGAGCATCAGGGTCACAGACACCTGTCAGTGGACTGGGCTGCCGAGGAGCACAGAGTAAGTGATGTCTCTGAAGATCCACTCCCCTGAAGGACAAGGGCCTTCTCCTGGGTCTGTTTCCTGGGTCATTGCATGAGTCCTCTCTATGTCCCATTCTGAAGCTCTGTTCTGAGTATTCTCAGGCTCACATGTGACAAATGTCTGACATGAACATGGAAGCACTATGACGTCTTTATTTTCAGTGAGGCAGATTTGCCTCTCCTTGGCAGCCCCAGTTCTTGTTGCAATGTGCATCTTACACTCTCCTCTTCACTAGTGTTCAATTAATGATTGTGTCTGTGTCTGTAGGAGACCCTCCTGAAGACAATGAAGTGTTTATGGGAAAACCTTTGTGAAAATAGCAGAAACATGAATATGGAAATAATCAAAACCAGATCATGGGAGGTAAGTGTGCTGCCACCTTTAGCTTTGCCAAAACTTGAGATGAACATAGGGACAGTGTTTAAAATAGGAACTTGATCTGAAATTACACAGTATTGGATTTCATCCTAAAGAGGGTGAGGCCATAGGAAGTGACGTCCTCGGTTACTCCACAGGGTAGTGTGGCCCTTGCCTAGGAGTTCTGGTTGCACCACAGTTGTGCTGACTTACCCCCATAATACAACATTCAGTACCACATATCAACTACAAGAAACGGGGTTGTCTCACACAGACAGGGTCCTGTGTGCTGAGGTGTTGCAAAACCCAGGTAAGTATGACATCCGGGAGGCATGGGACAGTCAAGTCAAGCGTCCTGGCATAGTCAGCTTGCATTTGAATTAAATAGCATCTGGAGGTGGCTAGAAACCACTCAACAAACACAACACTGACTCAAATCTGAGGAAGTGCTAAAAGGAGTACCCTCAGCAATTAATGTGAATCTTTAACAAACATTATAATAAATTGTGTATAAATATGATAGAAGATGTAGTTTCAATCTCTTGAAGGATACATAGAAACCTACCAAAATATGGGACTGGTTTGCAACCTAAGTGTAGGGCTCAGCCTTTAAGAGAGGAATATAAGTGTGTCTTGGCAGATGGTTTTCTTGGGAGTGTGCTAATTTGAAAGAAGGCGAATTCCTTAAACCAATATGTCATGAGCAGGTATTCTACGCCAAATTGTGACAGAAAATGTGACAGCAAGCAAGACTGAAAAAATCCTTTGCTAAATGAGGCTAAAATCAAAATCAGAGAGGCAAATGGTAAACATCTAAGTAAAATGCATTGTATGTTCAAATGTGGCCAGGTTTTGGAGAAACATTTGAGTAAGGAGTTTGTGAGGCAGTACAAGAGAATACAGACTGGAGATGAGAGAGTATGAGTTTAAATGTCTACATCAGAGAAAAAGATGACACTGAAATAAAGAAGGCCACTGTAATGATAAGGCCAGGAAGAGAATTCTTGGTGGAGAAAACTGTCCATGCAGAAGTGTGTCAGTTGTGTATATGGGGTGGGGTTGAGGAGCTTGAGAGTCCACAACCAAATCTCTGGGCAGATTGAGTGATGTAGGAGGCTAGAAGTAAATGAGATGAAGTGGTAAAGAGGGTCAGATAGAGAGGAAAGCTTAGGAGGTCAGGTTTATGGGAGAAGAAATTGCATGAGAATGAGTATGCTAGTCTGATGTACTGCACACATATGGTTTTCCATAACTGGAAATAAATCTGAGAAACAGTGCTAAGGAATGGATTCCAATCCAGTCGCTTCTGCCATAAAGGGCATTTTCTACTCATGAGTTTTGTTGCCTTTCGATATATATGTATGCATGTATATGTGTTGTATGTTAGAAAATACAAATCAAATAAATAGATTTATTGTTTTCTCAAGAAAACTTCATGACGAATCATCGGAATGTAATTAATGAGATAACATGATGTTGATCCTCATACAGGAAAAAAAAACCAGAATGAAATTTTGTAGATTTTGGGAAACAAGTGTTGAGGGTTATAGGTAATTGATGTGTATGAGACAAAATCAAATTCACGAGATAAAGCAGGATAGAGATAATCGGGTTCTTGTTTTGAATAACTGAATGTGATTGCAGGATTATGTCTACACAAGGAGAGAAGCAATCAGAGGTATATTTCAGAAGATGCCTCTATATCTCCAGGAGGAGGAGCAACACCATTTGGAGATCCTGTACAAAGAGGGCAGGGAAATTTTTGAGCAACTCAACGAAAGTCAAGCCAGAATGGCTCACAAGAGGGAGACTTTAAGAGGAATGTATAAGGAACTGAAGGAAATGTGTCACACACCAGATGTGGAGCTACTTCAGGTAATGACTGACAAGCCAGGCTTCAGCAGGTTAGACATTCATACGTAGCTCCTCATTCTCTCTGCTGACATCCGCCTCTCCCTTTCCTTCCATTATTTGTTCCTGACTCCTATCTCCACACTGAAGCCACCTTTTGGAATTTTATGGACCAAAGATCCCTCAGACGTTCTCCACGAGTGGCCTAACTTGTGTAATGGTTATGAAAATCGCTCCAAAGATAATCACCTCACAAACATCAATAAACTACTTTGGCTTTTTGAAACTTCACAACAAGTACATTGTTTATTGACAGCTAGGCTAATTCATAACAAGGCTGATGGGGAGATCTGAGAATCTGGGTGTATTGCTGTCATTCTCTGCTCCTGTCCCTTGGGAAGAGGGCCTGGGAAAGACAGCTGCCTCCTTTTTTTATGGCTACACCAGAGCACACAGCTCTCCTGCCCGCTCTCCCCTTCATTCCCGCAACAAATGTCATCCACTTTCAGAACTTAGGAGGACTACAATTAATGAAAATGTGATAGGCCAGGTTTTTAAGAAGAAATAATAGGAACTGCACCCTGGAAGGGAGACAGTGTGGAAATATTGACAAGAACCATCTCAAATTCCCACCCTGGACACAGTTTTAGAGCTGTCTTGGGAAACTCACTAAGCCTTTTTCTTTTTCTTCTCACAGGCTTTTGGAGACATCCTGCCCAGGTGAGTGTGTACCTGCATTCCCACAGGGGCTTTCCCAGGGTCTCCACCAGTAAGCCCTTGGATCCTCTGGAGTGAGAGCAGAGCTTCTTAGGGAGCTGACTGAATAGTTTCCTGAATCCTCTTTGCTCCCCACCTGCACATACACAATTTTTTGTGGTTATAACCAAGTGCCTTCATTAGGCAGTCTTCATTTCCGTTCTAAAAAATCTCCACATGTGGAAGAGAAGGCTGGAAGTCCCTAGGAGTGAGAGTGAGCTGTCAGATCCCTCCAGGGACCATCAGTGGCAGCTGAGGCAAGAGAGGGATAGCATATTCCAGCAGTGAGAAAATCCTGGTGTTGTGTTGATCCTGCATTTACGAGTTCACAGTTTTGGGAAGAACACAAAGGAAACCTCGAATGATTTAGAACACTGTGGGCAGAGGGTAGCTGTGCTCTGGGACACAGATCTCCCTTATGGGACAAGGTCCACAGCCTTTAGCCACAGAAGGAAGCAGCACACATGCCAGGTTTCAGAGAACCACACATGGCCAGGTAGAGAGTTTTCAGGGAGGACTGGTGGGTGGACACCAGACTCCCCCTCCTGATTATTCTTTGGAGCATAAGGGATGTAGCATCTACACAGATTCTTGAGCAATAAGAAGGATTGGACTGAATCCTGATTGACTTTTGTATGCTATTTGGAAATTCGGGAGTTAAAAATAGAATTAGTTAGACAATGTGATGATTTCTGAAATTCCAGATTGGGTTTATTAAGATTCTGGTTTCTTTTCAATGAAAATGATTTCTTTTGGCTTCACTCATGTGAACTGTATCTTGTTCTTGCAGGTGTGAATCCATGCTCCTGCACATGCCCCAGCCTGTGAATCCAGAGCTGAGTGCAGTGCCTATCACTGGATTGATAGAAACCCTCAGATGCTTCCAAGGTGAATTCCAGCCCATTGGCTGTATTCTCTACACCCTTGGCTTGTTGTGCAGATCACATAGGTGACCTTTTCCAATTTATTAACTGTTCCACACATTTTGGCATGTGAGGGAACCATAGGCTTATGTACATACATCCCGGGCTTTTCTATATAGTCAGCTTTTATAATGTGAAGAGGGAAAAAGCTATTGAAAAATATAAACGTGATCCAAGACCATACTTAGTTACCATATAGAGAAAGGAATGAGGAAGTGTGGGCAGACTGAGCAAATGCAGGTTAGTTCTTTAGTGTAAAACATACAAAAGGATACTTTTGTTCACGATATTAAAGTTGGCTTGGAAGAAGATGCTTCTAAGGTTACAGAGTTTATTGGATCTTATTTATTGGTTTTTTTGTATAATGGGCATATGAGAGTACATATAGAAGTTTGCGGAAAAAGAAGTTCATTTTGGAGCAAACAGTTTTTAAACCCATCCCTAGTTTTTCCACAATTAGCATTTCCCATGAACATTGTGAAAACTGTGAATCTTAAATTTGACGTCTTTGAAGCTTAATCTTGTGTGTATATATATACTAGTGTTTCAATGCTAGAATAGAGAAATCTTGTATAAAACATATTTAAAAGAAATTAATAATAATCTCAGTTTATCCCCATCATAGATATGTGCCTGTCTAATTTCAAAGTGCAAGGTGTCCCAGAAGACTTACAAAACTCCAGTGCACATGGAACATTAAATTTTAAGTAACATCTGCAATGGACATAGAGATTTTCATAAATATACATATACGTCTACAGTGGAAATATGTAGATTATTTTTCCTACAGAAGTGATTTAACTAGGACAAAATCTTCAATCTTATCCCATATAACATTGTTATTAGAAACATGAAATCTGTTTCTGACTGATGTTGCACAACTGGAGACAGTTCCAGGCACATTGTCCATGGGTCCGTTGCTTTGAAAATTGAGTTGCAAGGCACTGGATTTACATTTGATTCCCATATTTGAATTCTGAAAAACTATTTCAGTTTCTGTAGTTAGGACTTTGTTCTGTGGTGTGTATTGGTCTCTCTCTTTGATTAGGTGTTACAACCAAAATTCTGCTCACTGTGGTAACCTCTGACTTCCCAGGAGATTAGCTTCTGGGAGAAATTTTCCCTCTGGAGTTTAAACTCTCATTGTTGACATGTGTGTCTACTTCTGTTCTTTTGTTTTGCAGTGACTGTCACTCTGGATCCTGAAAGATTCAACCGGCACATGTTCCTACAGGGAGATCTCAGAGGCCTGAACATTGGTTGTTTTCCTCATGATGTGCCCTGTCTCCCGGAGAGGCCCGGATGTTTTCTGTCATGGGGTGTTCAGACTTTTACTTCTGGCAGATATTACTGGGAGGTAGAAGTAGGAAACTCTTGCAATTGGGCTTTTGGTGTTTGTAATGACTTTTGGAAAGACAGGAACAGGAATACCGAGACATTTGTCGATGAGGGACTCTTTCTTATAGCATGTGTTAAGGAAGATGCCCATTACAGTTTCTTCACCACCTCTCCACTTTCAGTGCAATATGTAGCAAGGCCAATTAATCGCATAGGACTGTTCCTGGATTATGAAGCTAGAACTATGAGCTTTCTTGATGTTGATCGCAGTTCCCTGATACATACCATCCCTTCTTGTTCCTTTTCTATTCGTCTCAAGCCTATCTTCTGCTGTTGTCATTTATGAACAGACACGGGGGAAATCCACTCTCTGAAATCCTCATCCTTGAGCCTCACCAAATAGTAAAAATGGGTGGCATTTTATGAAATTTCAATTCCTCCTACTATCATGAAATCCCATTTACTGAGTTCTTATCAATTGTAGTAACAATAAAATTATGTATGCTGCACATGTTGTTGTTCATTCAATATTTTCTCATGATGCATTGAAAACAACACATTGTCTGATTCTCACTTTATCAACTTTCAGAAGGAGAAAGAATAGGTTACGGAGGTGTTCCAGCAATGTCCAAATTCAATTCAATAAAGGACAAATCTTTCAAACAAACATGGTTGTAAACACCCAATGGAGATATGGAAATAGTTTGTCCTTTCTCTTTATGTACCAGTAATCTACCTGTCATTTTCCATTTTATACTGTAATAGCAAATAACTGAAATGGCTTTAAGTCCTCAAAAGCACTGTTTTTAGCTCACAACTCTTGAGAGTGAGCCAAGGCATTTCACAATCATGGTGTCAGCATCTACTGAGCTTCTGCTGAAACTTCATGAAGCATCAATTCATGGCAGAAAAGCTGAAGGGAGAATTTGTGCAGAAGGAACCATGTGGTTGGGTGGCCTGTAGTTACAACAACCCAGTCTTGGGGCCGGCACTGTAGCACAGTGGGTTAACGCCCTGATCTCAAGCGCCAGCATCCCATATGGGTGCCAGTTCCAGTCCCGGCTGCTCCTTTTCTGATCCAGGTCTGTGCTATGGCCTTGGAAAGCAGTGGAAGATGGCCCAAGTCCTTGGGCCCTGTGCCCACGTGGAGGATCCAGAAGAAGCTCCTGGCTTCAGATCAGCACAGCTCCGGCCTTTGTGGTCATCTGGGGAGTGAACCAGCAGATGGAAGACCTCTCTCTGTCTCTACTTCTCTCTGTAACTCTCTCTTTCAAAGAAATAAATCTTAAAAAAATAACCCAGTCTTGCCAGAAACAATCCATTCCTCCAAGGACAAGAATTCATTCACCTTTCACCTTTGCCCAATAGATACGTAGGATCCCTCTTAAGGACTGAATTCCCACTTTTTAAAAGCATTTTCATGGAGTGGAAAGGTAGAGAGACATTTGGAGAGAGAGCTTTCATCCACAGATTCACACCCCAAATACACCAAAGAGCCATGGCTGGGGCGGGCCAACTGGAGGAACCAGGAGCTGTATGCTCTCATGTGGCTGACAGGCACCAAAGCACTCAAACCATCATTGGATGCCTGCCAGAGTGCTGCATTAGCAGGAAGCTGGATTGGAAGTGGAGGAGCTGGGTCTGAACCAGGAGGCTGTATGGAATGCAGGTGTCCCAGGTGACATCCCTACCTCTGCACCAAATGCCCTGTCCTTTATCACCTCTTCAAAGCTCCATTTTACAACAGTGCTGCTTGGTGGGATTAGGCCACAACATGAGTTTTGATGGGAACAACCCAGATTCAGAATACAGCACTACCTACCCATCTTGACTCAGTTTAATCATCTATACTGGGGCATATTCATATTTAAAATCCAGTGGGGTGCTTTTCCTTGCAATCCTCATGACACATCTATCTATTCATTACCAGTGTTCTCTCTGTCTCTCTTTTTTGAAAGATGTATATATATATATATATATATATATATATATATATATATATATAGAAGACAGGTCTCCCACATGAGCTTAGGGGCCTGACCACTTGGGCCATCCTTCACTGCTATCCCTGGCACCTTAACAGGGAGCTGGATTGGAAGTGAAGCAGCTGGAAATCAAGTCTGCCTTTATGAGATGTGGGTACTGCAGTGAGCTTCCCCACTTGTTCTCCCCTACTTTGAAAAGCAAAGCTCATCAGGCCAGTGTGGGTATCAAGTTGATGTACAAGTCAACAATTTTAGTACAGACCTACTGTACTGAATGTCTGACCCCTGATGGACTTAAGCTCTATAGGTGAACAGGAAAACAACAGGAGAATATTCTCATAGAGGAAGTTTGCCTGAACAGGACATAAAACAGTAACCAGGAAGGTAAAAAAAATCATCAGCCTCTATTAAAACTAGTGACTTCCGTATTTTGAAAGATTCTCTTTCACAGGAAAGAAATGCAATTCAATATGTGAAGACATTACCAAATATATATGAAACAAGATATCGTATTTATATACCTACTTAATGTTTGTCATTTAGTAACTACAGAATGTCAACCTGCTATAAAATTAGGTAAGATTTTAGAGCAGACATTCACAAAGACAGAATATACATACATAGAGAGAGATATGCGTGTATATGCAATCAAATATAGAAATGTTCTCATCTTAACTAATCATTAAATTAATACAAATTAAACCTCTAATTGAATCACTAAATGCCTTCAAAATAAACAAAACAAAGTGAGATAATACTGTGTGTTGTCAGCAAATGTTATATGCATGGAATACACCAAGGAGCATAGACGTTAAAATGTCAGACAAAAAGCAAAAGCACACAAAAGAGCAGCTAGATCCTTAGATATGAGTAATACCTAGAATAGGGCTAGGTGTTTGGTGCAGCAGCTAAGTCACCAGTTGGAAAACCTGCATACTCTATTGGAATGTCTGGTCCAGCTTCCTGTTATTTGGCATTCCAGGAGGTGACTGACGATGGCTCAGGTACATGGGTCCTTGCCTCCCACATAGGGGACCTTGAAGGAGTTTCAGGCCCTTGACTTTGGATGAGCTTTTTCAGGTATTTGAGAAGTGAGCCAGTGAATGCAAGATAATCCCCCCTCAGGTAGAATGCAAATAAATTTTCAAAATAATAGCTAAAATTAAGAAAAAATATATGTGATCATTTGTAGAGACAGTCAAAAAAAAAAAAAAAAAAACAAAACAAAACGCCACACTGAAAACTCACAATGAGGAACTCTCTTATAGGAAGTCAACAGTGAATACAGTTGCCTTTCAAATTGCTTTAAAAATGAAAAATGCTATGGAGGATAATAGTAAAGAACAATGTCCTGCTAAAAGAAATCCTGGAGGCTAGCGCCATGGCTCTCTTGGCTAATCCTCCACCTGCGGCGCCGGCACCCCGGTTCTAGTCCCAGTCGGGGTGCCGGGTACTAGTCCCGGTTGCTCTTCTTCCAGTCCAGCTCTCTGCTGTGGCACGGGAGGGCAGAGGAGGATGACCCAAGTGCTTGGGTCCCACCCTGCATAGGAGACTGGGAGGAAGTACCCGGCTCCTGGCTTTGGTTCGGTGTAGCGCCAGCCATGGTGGCCTTTAGGGGAGTGAACCAACGGAGGGAAGACCTTTCTCTCTGTCTCTCTCTCACTGTCTATAACTCTCTCTCTGCCCCTCTTTCTCACTGTCTAACTCTCCCTGGCAAGAAAGAAAAAAGAAAAAGAAAAAAAAAAAAAGAAACCCTGGAAGAAAAGAGATAAAAAAGTGAAATATGGACTGCTATGCATAGAATTGAAAATAATATACTTGAAAGCAAAAAAGAAATGATCTTAGAATGAGAGTCCAGACAGTAAAAAAATGGATGGATGATGAAGAGAAAAAAAAAAACTATGATTTAATTTTGTTGCTAAAAATATTGTGATGAATGTATGAATATAAAAAAAATAGGAAATGTATACCTGTATCTACAGAAACAGAATTCATCTGAAGAGAACAACAATTAGAAAAATTTACTGTTGGTCAAAAAATGTTAACCATACATCAAAGCCAAGAAAAGCATCATATATGTGTGTATATATATATATATATATATTAATTTAAAATGTGCAGTTACTTATTTAAAACATAGGATATAGTGAGTTTTTGCTGAAAGGAAAATAAACATGAGTGCTTGGGCTGAAATCCCAGATCAGATGCTTAGAGTCTTGCTAATGAGGAGCCTGAGAAGCAGTAAACAATAGCCCAAGTGCCTGGGTTCCTGTCAGCCACATGGAGACCTGTACTGGGCTCTAGACTTCTGGCTTATGTATAGCCCAGCTCTGCTTCTGTGATCTTGGGGAATGAATCAGCAGATGGAAGATCTCTGTCTTTCGGCATTTCAAATGCATTAAACTTTTTAAAAGGTTAAGAAGTTACAATGAATCCAGTTATGTCAACACCTAAAAGAAAACACATTGATTAGATTTTTCTAGTTAAGACATTTGGGACTGGCAGGTAAAGCCACCACCTGCAATGCTGGCATCCTTATGGGCACTGGTTCAAATTCTGGCTGCTCAGCTTCCAAACCAGCTCAATGATAATGCACCTAGGAAATCAGCAGAAGATGACCAAAATTTTTTGGCTCCTGCACCCACATAGGAGACTCCGAGGAAGCTCTTGGCTCCTGGATTCTGCTGCCCCAGACATAGTTGTTGCAACAATTTGGGGAGAGAATGGAAGATCTCTCTCCCTTTGTCTCTTCTTTCTGTAAATCTGCCTTTCAAATAAGCAGGTAAATCTTATGAAAAAAATAAAGATATGTGGGGGGTCGCCACTGTGGCACAGTAGGTTAATCCTCTCTCTCTTTCTCTTTCTCTCTCTTCTCTCTCTCTCTCTCTCTCTCTCCCTCTGTCGCTCTGACATTCAAATAAATAAATAAACTTCTTGTTATAAAAGGACAATATTTCTGTTTTATCATGTTAGCTATATTTTCATAAACTTAAAAAAGGTTTATTTATTCAAAAACAGAGAGAGAGAGGCAAATAGAAAGACTTCCCATATGCTCTTTCAATCTTCAAATGCCTGCAATGGCCATGGCTGGGCCAGGACCAAGTGAGAATCTAGGAACTGAATTCTGCTTCTCTCACATAGATGACAAGGACTCAAGTACTTCAGCCATCATCTTCTGCCTCCCAGGGCAGCCATTAGTGGGAAACTAGGAAAACGTGGAGTAGAGCTGACCTTGAACCCAGGCACTCCAATATCAGATGGAATGGTCACAAGTGGCATCTTATCCACCATGCCAAATACCTACCTCCAGTTTTCATGAACTTAATGTTCAAATAAATGTATTTACATTAACTCCTTTATTAATATATTTGTCCACTCATTCATTACCTTTGGTTTGTGTAATATGTTCAAAGGGCTACAATGGGTACTAGCAGTACAATATTAAGTAAGACTAATACTGCCCTTTCCATCTTGGAATTTGCAGACTAGTCGTCCTAAATACCTCTCAATGATGATAGTTTGTTGGATATTATTGATGGGTTAATATACTAAGCTCAGAGTGTGTAATAATTGGACCTCCCTGGTCTACGGATAGTCAGATAGGACTTCTCTAAAAGCAGTTCGAGCTGAGAGGTGATGAATGACCAGGACATAGAGAAATGATCACCTGTCTACCCAAGGAGGTAGAATTTGAAGAGAAATATATTCACTCTCTCTTTCATTTAGTAAACTGAGATAGACACTATTCCATTCTTCTAACCCAGCCAAGTTCAAATATATGACTAAAACATTGTTTGCCTGGAGGATGTGGCTTGTTTAATTAAACTAAATGAGAGAAATAAGGCTCAAAAGTCAGAAACCTTGTAATGTTATTTGCATAAAACATCTAAAATACACAAATCTACAAATATCAAAATGTGCTGAAATCAGATAACTATAATGGTTGCAAAATTCTTTATTAAAGTAAAGTTTAATGAAATATTCATACATTGAATGTGGTTATGTTACTTGATAACCATAAAAATTATGCTTCCTTCAGTTTCAAGGTGCCTGAAGACAGTCCTGAAGCCTCACATAACAAGGTCTTAGGACTGCACCTTCCCCCATCCTATGAGTTCACCAATAAATCCTCATGAATCCTGACATTTCATGAGGAACAAAGGCAAAGAAAAGCCTTCAAGAGGTGATGAAGATTCCAACAAGACACAAAAAACTTTTTATGAGGAAAGCTTTGTCAGCATTACTGAAGCACATAGATCCATTGTGATGATCTACAAATACCCAACCAGCAGACTTTGCACATAGTGAGTTAAGGGTAGAGTGTTTCTGGACAGTGTAATGATTGCTCCTTTTTGCTTCTTTAAGATTAGTAATAAGAAGGGAATCACTCATGCTGGAATCATCACATACTCCCAGGATCCAAGTGGAGGAGTAGGATGTCTGTCTCCCAGTGATGGCTGTCGGAAGTGAAGGCAGGAAGTGAAGGCTTGAGCAACCCATATAGTAATGGTCTCTGCGCTCTGAGAATGACTAGGAGCACTGCAATGGTATTTTCCAAATACTGCCCCTCTAAGATCCTCAGAAAGACTCATGTAATGACTGGCCACTTCCTTACTCAGCCTGTTATTCACTGCAGAAAGAGGCAAAAACCATGGCAGTCAGTGATATTGCCATAACCAACATGCAAAGATTTTCTGTGCAAAGGATCACTTCAATTGCTATATTCTAAGAAGAAATAGAATAAAGAGAGACAAGATAATTGAACCTCACTCATCTATGAAGAGAAGGGTTATTGTGACCTCTACAGCACACAGAATCTAGCAAGACAGAAAAAAAAAAAATAACAAACTGGACATACGTGGCACGTGAAATTGAGATTTGTAGTCTGTCTTTGGATAGTTGTCTTTTGTGCAGTTTTGAATTTTTATTTAGTTTTATATATTTGAAAGGCAGGGGTTCACAGACAAAGGCAGACAGATTATCCATCTGTTGGCTGCCTGCCCAGCCAGGGCTGGGTCAGGCTAAAGCCAGAAGCCAGGAACTCAGTCCAGGTGTAACGGGGACCCTTGAACTGGAGCCACCATGGGTTGCCTCTCAGAGTTGCATTAGCAGGAAGCTAGAGTGGGAGGAGGAGCCAGAATTTAAGCACAGGGACTCAGATTTGAGATGTCAGCATCCCAGGCCTTCTTCACCATAGGACCAAGTGCCTACCCCAGGATAGTTTGTTTGAAGACACCTAAAACTTTTTCTTTATTTATTAGAAAGTTCTCCTTTGGTTTATTTATTTATTTATGTATTTATTTTGATCTTTAGTGGCAATAATGGATATTGTTTTGCTACAGCATAGGTATTTATTTGGGATTAATATACCTATTGCATTTTCTTCTTTTTTTCTTAATATTTCTTTATTTTAAAGTCAGAATTAAACACAGAGAGAAAGAGAGGCAGAGGGAGAGTGAGAATGAGAGAAGAGTGAGAGTGAGAGTGAGAGTGAGAGTGAGAGAAACAGAGAGAGAAAGGTATTCCATCTGCTAGCTCACTCCCCACTTGGCCACAAGGCAGAGCTGTGCTGATCTGAAGCCAGGAGCTAGGAGACTTTCCAGAGCTCCCACAGGGGTGCAGAGACCCAAGAACTTGAGCCATCTTCTACTGCTTTCCCAGGCCATAGCAGAGAGCTGGATTGGAAGTGCAGCAGCCAGGACTCGAAGCATTGTCCATATGGATTGCTGGCACTGCAGGAGGTGGCTTTACCTGTTATGCCACAACACCAGCCCCATATTGCATTCTCAAATGTCAAAAAATTTGATGGAAATCTATAAAATCACAAGTGAGAAATTTCTGAAAAGAATGTTCTGACTTGAATTTATCTATTCAGTCCCAGGATTCAAGTTAATCTGGGTTTGAGTCTATTTTCTATACCTGTGCTGTAGACAGGCCTAACATGGCTAGGACTGTTTCCATAGAGCCTTCTAACTGCTTTCATGGTTCTGCTATCAGATGCTTATGATGATTTTAGTCATTTACTAGGTCCATAAAAACTTCCTGATTTTATAAATGATAATTAATATTTATACAATATATGATAAATGCACTTGGAATATAAAACAAATTATAAACCTGAAGTAACTCATTTGAGCTTTTGAATTGCATTGAGCTTTTGAATTGCATTGAACCGAGTAAGCATACAATACTGACTGCTGTTCCCAGTAGTGAGAATTGTATTTCTTCCTAATCAAATGAATACTCCTCTTACTCTGCCTGTGTCACCAAACTGAGTTACAAAGCTTGGTCTTGATCATTGTAATCTGATTATACAAGGAAAGAAATTCTAGAAAATCAGGTACCAACTTCATGTTAGAAAAATTAAATTAAAATGGGAAATGGCTCATTCACAAAAACACTGAAGAAGGAAATGAGGGCCAGACTGATGGAGGCTGAGGCTTACCTCTGGAGTTGTTCAACAGCTCTGTGATGCCAGTGATGCTCTGTGAAATCAGCTGTGGGTTCACTGGCTGGGGACTGAGCATATGCGCCAGCTTTGCTCTATAAAGAATGCCACCAGCCAAAGGGCAACACACAGTCAAGACACAAATATCAGTTGTTGGCTCAAGATATTTCACCAAAAACCTTTCCCACTTTGGTCTAATATGTGCTAAATTTTATTCATTACTTTTGGTGATATAAAATTGGCACTTCTATCTAAATTTCACATCAGTTGCCTCTTTCTTGTCAAACATTATCCAACCCCTGAAACGACTGTCATTCCCCCCCTGTATACCCCACTTCTCTTCAAGTAAAGAAGAGATCCTGGGTGTCTTCAAGCAGGAATTTTAGACAAAATCTATGGGAATTCAATCAGCAGGAGTCCCTAACGCTATAGTCTCATTCTCTGGTTCCTCAAATGGCTGCAAAGGCCAGGAGTGGGCCAGGCCAAAGCCAGGAGCCTGGAACCCTATCTAAGTTTTCCACATGGGTGGCAAGGGCCCAAGTAATTGGGCCCGCATCAGCTGCTTCCTCAGGCACATTAGCAGAGGGGTGTATAAAAAGCACTGTAGCTGCACTCAAACTTGCACTCTGATATAAGATCTTGGCTGTCCTTTCAAGCTTCAGCTTAACCTGCTTTGCTACAACTGCAGCTCATGTTATGAGTATGAAATAAGTCAAGCATAATCCATCACTTGTATCATAGTAAGTGCCCATTAGTAACTAGTCCCAAAAGATTTACAAAGCCATCTGTTCACAGATTCAAATTCTCTTGTAATTTATGTAATCCGCTTATGATTCTGGGCCTAGAGCAATGATCCTTTCTTCGCGGTGGAACAAAAATTTATAGAGTATTGCTAGGGGTTGCTTCTCAAACTTAACCATTCTTCCTTGGCTGATTCTGAGTTTTCCTCACTGAGAATCTGTGCTACATTAAACCACTGCTGTTTATGTGAGTGGGATGCTCACTCCCACTGTCTCCATGGGGGAAAACTGAGACTTAGCGGCAATAGGGTAAAGCATTTCAACTGACTTAAGACAGGAAGGTTCCTACAGTTGTCCCTGAATCACAGTCCTTTGGCTTGCCAGTTTGCCTGGGTGGAGGGTGGAAGCCCTTGAAAGATACTGAAATACGTGATAGGAAGGTGCTGGTGCATGAAACTTCTTGAAGAATTTATTTCCTGGGGCCGGCACGGTGGCTCACTTAGTTAATCCTCTGCCTGTGGTGCCAGCATCCCATATGGGTGCCGGGTTCTGGTCCCGGTTGCTCCTCTTCCAGTATAGCTCTCTGCTGTGGCCCGGGAAGGCAGTGGAGAATGGCCCAAGTGCTTGGGCCCCTGCACCCACATGGGAGACCAGGAGGAGGCACCTGGCTCCTGGTTTCGGATCGGTGCAGCACCAGCCATGGAGGCCATTTGGGGAGTGAACCAATGGAAAGAAGACCTTTCTCTCTGTCCTCTCTATCTCTCTCTATGTCTATAATTCTACCCGTCAAAATTTTTTTTTTAATTTAAAAAAAGAATTTATTTCCAATTCTGTACTTAAAGTTACCTAGAACCATTAATACTTATATTAATACTTAAGGAGGATTAAATGAGCATTAATCAAATCAATCACTGCGTAGTGAAGCCTCTGTTTCTTCCTTCCAAAATTTGACCTCAGGTGTAATAATCACCCCATACTGAAAAGATTGATTATTGAGCTTTTTAGCAAATCTAGTGATGCATAACTTAAGATTATGACTGTTGAGGACTTGCACTGTGGCATAGCAGGTTAACCCTCCAGCTGTAAGGACAGCATCACAGATGGGCACGGGTTCAAGACCCAGCTGCTCCACTTCCAATCCAACTCCCTGCTTATGTGCCTGAGGAAACAGCAGAGGATGGTCCAAGTGCTTGGGCCCCTCTACCCATGTGGGAGACCCTGAAAAAGTCCAGGCTCTTGGCTTTGTGCTGACATAGCCCTGGCTGTTGCCCTATTTGAGAAGTGAAACAGTGGATTGAAGATCTCTTCCTCTCTCTCTCTCTCTCTCTCTCTCTCTCTCTGAACTCTCTGTAACTCTGTATTTCAAATAAATAAAAAATAAATCTTTTAAAAAACAGATTATCATTTTATACAATGCAGTCCCTCAAATTCCTCCCATGCTCTCTGACACAAATTATCCTGTTTTTTGATGTCTTCAGTCAGAATCACTAGACTTCTCCTGAGTCATAGATTAATTTCTGCCTTAAAAACTGTGGTCCCATGGCCCTGATATAGTTTATTTTAAATTAAAAATTTCTATGGGTGAAGAACAAAAATTGAAAGCAATTCTGGGGGTTTGAAAAGGACACTAGCAGGCAAAAGGGTGAAGCTGGCCTCCCTGCAGGAGGTACAGGCTGTGTAGTGTCCTCTTCCCTACTTGCTTGAACCTGGAGTTAAAGGATGTGGCCACTTGACTTCAAAGGATTCCAGGACACAGACTCTACTCTTAGCAGGTTCTTGCCTCTGAATTCTCCCTTTCCCTCCGACAGGAAGTGATAGATGCTTGCCTGGTCCCAGGGTGAAAGTCAGGTCCAATGCTAACTTTCAAGGATCACTGGAAGTGCCTCTAAATTCCTGCCTAACTTTGTCCCCCACCCCTTCTGCATCCTCCTAGGTCATGTCCCTGAGCTCACACTGCACTTGCCTAAGGGAACGTCCTGGTACTCAGCCAGGCTCTGCAGACCTGGAGCCCCTCGTCTCATGATTTTGGATGGAAGTGGGGGAAATGTGAATGGCACCGTTGTAGGGGTCTCTGGAGACTCGAGGGCCTCTCTCATGTTTGCCTTTGCCAATCTGAAGAAAGCGTAAAGCCATGGAGCCCCCTGAGCATTTCTGTAGCCATCTAGGGCAGCTGCTGTTACCGAGACTTCCAATAACCTGGCTGTCAGGAAAGGACATGGCAGTGGCAATTTGAGACCGATGTTTCCACACCACTCTTTCTACTTTGATGTGATTTTTTTAAAGTTATTATTTGCACATCTTAAAATCATCTTGGATACATACTGCTGAATCAGCTTTTCCATTACTCAGTATAAAAGAAGAAGTTTTACAAGACACCATCCAAACTAGAAGGAGCCCTAGAGGCTGAAGAGGGGCACCTTTTCCTCTGGACTGCTCTTAGTGGTTGGTGCTGAAGATGAAGTATTCCTTAAAGAGCAATCTCAAAGGAGGGCTATGGATATCTTGAGTGAAAGCATGAGCAAGAGCTGAGAAAATGCAATTTCCATACCAGACACCTGGGGTCTTGTACATTGTTGGCGTCTATCACTCACCCACCCAGAACTTTTACCAAAGTTTATTTTAAGGTTCTCAAAGTTACAGGTTTACTGGAAAAGATAATAGATCAAGGACTTCTGAAAACATTGCTCTCAAGCAGTCCTATCTTATTTTAACTGGACAGTGGCAAGGATCACTTTAGCTTGACAGTGGCAAGGATCAGCACTGACTAGCCCAAAGGAAGCTGAAAGCAGGAGTCAGGAGGTTATTCCAAGTCTCCCATGAGGGTGCAGTGGTCCAAGTACTTGTACCATCTCCTGCTGCTTTCCCAGGCACATGAACAAGGAACAGGATCAGAAGTGGAATAGCTGGGACTTGAACCAGTGCCCAAAAGGGATGCCAGTACTGCAGGCAGTGGCTTAATGTACTGGATCCACAATGCTGGATCCTGGGCTCCCATGTTTTAAAAAGCATAGTGGTAAATACGTGGCAGATCACCCACTCGAAATGTAGATATGCAGGGCCAGTGCTGTGGCTCAGTGGCTTAAGCCACTGTCAAGTTCCAGCTGCTCCACTTCCAATCCAGCTCTCTGCTAATGTGCCTGGGAAAGCAGCAGAGAATGGCCCAAGTGCTTGGGCCTCTGCACTCACATGGGAGACTCAGATGAAGTTCCTGACTCCTGGCTTTGGCCTGGCGCAGCCCTGGCCATTGTAGCCATTTCAACAGTGAACCAGGGGATAGAAGATCACTCTCTCATTAATCTCTCCCTCTCTCTCTGTAACTCTGACTTTCAAATAAATAAAATAAATCTTAAAAAAGAGAAATGTATGCATGTATATATTTTGAAAGATTTAAATGAGATCACAATTTCCATTCCTTCAAAAACTCAACATTCCCATAGTTAAATCTTTTGGTGTGAAATATAACAAGAAAAGGAGATATTTCAGATTTAATGAATAAGTTCTGACAGATGAGAATATGAATTTTTTCTTTATAAAATATCTTTCTCTGGGACCAGTGCTGTGGTGTAGTAGGTAAAGCTACCATCTGCAGGGCCGGCATCCCATATAGGCCCAGTTTATGTCCCTCATAGCTCTCTGCTATGACCTGAGAAAGCAGTGGAAGATGGCCCAAGGCCTCAGGCCTCTGCATCCACAAGGGAGACCTGGAAGAAGCTCCTGGCTCCTCGCTTCAGTACAGGGGAGCTCTGGCCATTGAAGCCAATTGGGGAGTGAACCAGCAGATGGAAGACCTCTCTCTCTCTCTCTCTCTCTGCCTCTCTCTGTGTAACTCTGACTTTCAAATAAATAAATATTTAAAAATATATCTTTCTCATATTTTCCTAAGGTATTTCTTTTTTGCTACAATGAAGAGTTTCAGTTATGTTGATCCTAGGAGTCCCTGAGTTGCACTTCTTGGATTTTCTCTCCTGTATTCTCTGAATATCTTTGGCAGTGCCAGGCAGAGACTCTAGCTTCTTACCTAGCTATGAGGCCTTGGAGGCTTAGTCTAGAATGTGAGGGGCAGGATTATCATTCTATGTTGAAGGACAAGGGTATTGTCGCTTCACAGTACAAAAAATAAATCAATAACTGACCAGTATCAACATGAAAGAATAGAATTAAAGCCACTCTCAGGCAAAAGTATTCTAAATTTTGTGTGACTTTCATTAGTGTATTATATTAACAACATCCTCTTTTGTACACTTTTATTAACGATTTCTTTATTTATTTGAAAGTAAGAGCTACACAGAGAGAGGAGAGGCAGAGAGAGTGAGAAAGGTCTACAATCCGCTGGTTCGCTCCCCAATTGGCAGCAATGGCCAGAATGGCGCTGATCCAAAGCCAGGAGCCAGGAACCAGGAGCTTCTTTTGGGTCTCCCACACAGGTGCAGGGGCCCAAGGACTTGGGTCATCTTCTACTGCTTTCTCAGGCCATAGCAGAGAGCTGGATCAGAAGTAGAGCAGCTGGGACTATAGGCAGTGCCGTTACCCACTGTGACACAGCTGGCCCCTCTTTTGTACACTTTTATAAAAAAAATTTATAAAAAAATTCAAATATAAAATTAGTGTTTTGGAGTATAATGTTGAATCACTGTTGATGGGATGAAGCTTATGGATGTTTGTTTATGGAAATTAGGGAAACTGTTAAAGCATTCTTTTTATCCTTTCAGAGAAGTCTATTTATCCATAGTAATGGAAACAAAACTAATGGGATTAATTGGGTGTAGTTTTCTGAGACTACATAAAGACCCACAAGGAACTAAACTCGCATTTCCACAGAGCAGACAGGGTGGCTTTGGAAGTAGCTCTGCAGACTTGTGAAAGCTGCCACCACCACCTGGAGAGCCCTGAGCAGACTTCTTGTCCTTACTTCTACAGGAAGAAGTTGGGGGATCACAGAGAGAGTCCTTGGGTGAGTCTACAGCCCTGCTACTTTCCCAAAACAAAATTAAAAAATTTCCAAATTTCAATTTCTCAGCACACTGAATGTGTTCCTATGAAATTATGCTATTTTCTGATGTAGGAAAATGATTCCAATTCTCACCATTCCTCTCCTCCTCCTTAAAAATCTTGTCTTGGTCTATGTTTTGGAGTTAGAGAGGTGACTAAGTTCTATCACTGCAGCACTGAGGTGTTTCTGTGTATTACAACTCCGAAAGTTGTTGTCAAATGCATGTAAGTTTTAAAAAATATGTGTTTAGGCCGGCGCCGCGGCTCACTAGGCTAATCTCCACCTTGCGGCGCCGGCACACCGGGTTCTAGTCCCGGTCGGGGCACCGGATTCTGTCCCGGTTGCCCCACTTCCAGGCCAGCTCTCTGCTGTGGCCCAGGAGTGCAGTGGAGGATGGCTGAAGTGCTTGGGCCCTGCACCCCATGGGAGACCAGGAGAAGCACCTGGCTCCTGCCTTCGGATCAGCACGGTGCGCCGGTCGCAGCGTGCCGGCCGCGGCGGCCATTGGAGGGTGAACCAACGGTACAAGGAAGACCTTTCTCTCTGTCTCTCTCTCTCACTGTCCACTCTGCCTGTCAAAAATATATATATATATATATATATATATATATATATATATATATATATGTGTGTGTGTGTGTTTATTTATTTGAAAGGCAGAGCTACTGAGAGAGCGAATAAAAGACCTTTTCATCTTTGGTTCTCTCTCAAAATGGCCACAATGTCCTAAAGCAGGCCTGATGGAAGCCAGGAAACTGGACTCCACCTGGGTCTCCCACATAGGTAGCAGGGGCCCAAGTACTCGGCCCATCCTCTACTGCTTTCCCAGACATATTAGCAGAGAGCTGTATTAGAAGTGGAGCACCCAAGAACTGAACCATCACTCATATGGGATGCTGGTGTCCCAGGAAGTGGCTTAACCCAATGTGTAAATTCTTGTTTGCTATAGAGCCTTCATTTTTATTGAAATTAGTTCATTATATTTGCTAGATATATGTTGTATTCTAATATATACCTAAAAATATATTAAATCATTTGATGAAAGTATTATTGATTTTGAAGAAAATATTTTATAAAAAATTTCTTATTTATTTGAAATGCAGAGTGACAGAGAGTAAGAGATAGAGTGATACCTCCATCTATTAGTTCATTCGCCAAATGGCCTCCGGAGTAAGGCTGACCCAGGATGAAGCCAGGAGCCCAGTTCTATCTGGGTCTCCCACATCGGTAGCAGAGGTCCGAGTGCTTGGGCCATTTTCTGCTGCTTTTGAGATTCACTAACAGGGAGCTGTGTCGGAAGCAGTCTGATACTCCAGTCGAGACTCCAATATGGGGTGCCCGGGTTGCAAGCAGTACTCAACCTACTACACCAACAATGCTGGCCTCAAAATTTCAATTTTGTGACTTAAAGAATCCAGGAATTGACTGGCTGTATAGTCTCAGAAAACCACACCCAATTAATCCCATTAGTTTTGTTTCCATTACAATGGGTAAATAGATTTCTCTGAAAGGATAAAAAGAGTGGTTGAACAGTGGTGACCATGAAAAGTATTAGAAATGAAAGGAACATTGTCATGCAAAGCATAACCACATTCCAGTCAATGAGAGCCACGTACATTATGATCCCTTAAGATTGAGAAGCAGCTGAAAGTTCCTGTCACCTGCTGTAGCCTGACCTGGGGTAGCCACTGCAGACATCTTCACATTCTATCAAAACACATCACTTGTGTATGGGATGTAGTTGGTGTAAAGAAACACTATATGAAAGTACAGGTCATTATGTACAATAACATGATAAGGATAACAAATCACAGTTCCAGGCTTATGTACTACACTATACTTTCTACCATTATTATGCTGAGTGCTCCTTCGGTGCATAAATAAAAACTGCACCAGAAAACAGCCTGCTGTCTTATCCTGGCAGCAGCTTCCTTCATCTCATGTTTACCTTATTCCTTGATTGCATCAATAGGCCATGTGGAATGATTGCCTAAACCACCAAGGTGGTGTAAATTTATAATGTTCACAGTGACATCATGACCTAAATACATACTTCTCAGATCATTGACCTGTGATTAGAAGACTTCTGATTTTACTTACCTGGTATCAATATGAGAACCCAGGGGCAGACATTTTGGTGTAGCAGGTAAAGCCTCCCATAGGCGAGCCCATTTGTTTCCAGGATGCTCCATTTCTGATCTAGCTTCCGGCTAATGACCTGGGAAAAGCAGTGGAAAATATCCCTGATGTTCAGGCTCCAGCTATGCACATGGGAGACTTGTAGGAAGCTCCTGGTTTCCACCAGGCTTAGTCCTGGCCATTACAGCCATTTGGGGAGGCCCACATATTAGGAAAATACATAGTTAAAACCACGTCTATTTTCTGGTACTCACTGTGGTAATAGATTTAGTACTGTGAAGTGGTGCTTGGTATTAGTTTTAAAAACTTAGAAATGTAGCCATGGGGCTGGCACTGTAGCACAGTGGGTTAATGCTCTTGTCTGCAGCACCAGCAACCCATATGGGTGCCGGTTCAAGTCTTTGCTGCTCCACCTTCAATCCAGCTCTCTTCTATGGCCTGGGAAAGCAGTAGAAGATGGCCTAGATCCTTGGGCCCTGGCACCCATGTGGGAGACCCAGAAAAAGCTCTTGGCTCCTAGCTTCAGATCAGCTCAGCTGTAGCCATTGTGGTTACTTGGGGAGTGAACCAGCAGATGGAAGACCTCTCTCTTTATAGTTCTACCTCTCTCTGTAAATCTTCCTTCCTTCCTTCCTCCCTCCCTCCCTCCCTCCCTCCCTCCCTTCCTTCCTTTCTCTCTTTCTCTTTCTTTCTTTTTCTCTCTTTCTTTCCTTCCTTCCTCCCTCCCTTCCTTCCTTCCTTCCTTTCTTCCTTCCTTCTAGATTTTTATTTATTTATTTGAAAGTCAGAGTTATAGAGAAAGAGAGAAAGAAAGAGTAGCCTTCCATCCACTGGTTCACTCCCTAATTGGCTTCAAAGATCAAAGCTGCACTGATCTGAAACCAGGAGCCAGGAGCCTCTTCCAGGTCTCCCACGCTGGAGCAAGGGCTCAAGGACTTGGACCATCTTCTATTGCTTTCCCAGGCCATAGCAGAGAGCTGGATTGGAAGTGGAGCAGCTGGGACCCAAACCAGCATCCATACGGAATGCCAGCACTGCAGGTGGTGGCTTTACCTGATACACCACAGCACCAAACTTGTAACTCTTTCAAATATGTAAAATAAATCTTTAAAAAAATGAAATATAGCTATTAGCTAGTCTGCTATTTCTTTGCTTTCAGAGATATAGTTATAAAGATAGAAATGTGGTAAAGCCGCCTGAGACACCAGCATCCCATATATGCATCAGTTTCAGTTCCAGCCGCTCTACTTCTGATCCAGCTCCAAGCCCACAGCCTGGGAACAGCAGCAGAAGATAGGAGACCTGGGAAGTGGGAGACTTGGAAGAAGATCTTGGCTCTTGGCTTTGGTCTGGTATCACCCTAGGTGTTGTGTCTGCCCTGGGTAGCAAATCAGCAGATAGAAGATACTTCTCTCTGTCTCTGCCTCTCTCTATGTAACTCTGACTTTCAAATAAATGAATAAATTTTAAAAAAAAACAGATAAGAATGCAAGCTCAGTATATTACTGGATTCATGTTGGTAGATCCTGTCTGAAATAAGACAGAAAGTCAAGTACTCAGAAATTGTTTTTGGGTGGTGGATTATGGAATTTTGAAAAAGGCAACCAAAGAAAAATTCAACAATTAAATTAAATAATGAAAGGAGATGTCAGTTACTCATCCCTTGCTAACCCAATTGCTGGTAATGAGCATTATGATTGACTTTTCTTTTAAAGATTTATTTATTTATTTGAAAGTCAAAGTTACACAGAGAGAGAGAGACAGAGACAGAGACAGAGACAGAGAGACAGAGAGAGAGAGGGGTCTTCCATCCACTGGTTCACTCCCCAGTTGGCTGCAACAGCTGGGCTGTGCAAGCCCCTATAATTGACTTTCAGAGCATGCAGAGACCACCCTATAAGTCAGAATTGGGTCACAGTCCCAAGCTCAGAACATTTGGAAGAAAGTCCACATCAACAAAATGGAATTTCTTTTTAATCTGGGAGACAAGGGTAAGATGTATGGTGCCTACTCTTAGGCAAAATTCTACTCTGCCACATGCAAGATTCAAACCCTTTGACATCACACAAACTAATGACTGAAGAAGCACCTGATTCAGATTTTCCTTTGGTCTCTGTGCAACAAAGTAGAATAAACTTTGAATTCATTTCCCTTAGGAAAATGGACTCAGGCATCCCACACGTCTTACAGAAAGAACTCTCTTGCTTCATCTGCCTAAACTTCATGATGGACCCAGTCACCATCAGCTGTGGGCACAGCTTTTGTAGGCCCTGTGTCTGCCTTACCTGGGAAGAAGCCCAAATTCCTGCCCGTTGTCCAGTATGCAGGGAACCTTCACGACAGGAAGATTTCAAAACCAATATTCATTTGAAGAACCTAGTTTCCATTGCCAGACAAGCTAGTCTCCAACAGTTCCTGGACGCTGAGGAGGGCGTGTGTGGGACCCATAAGAAGATGAAGAAGATATTCTGTGAAGAGAACCAGAGCCTGCTCTGTGTGCACTGCTCTGATTCCCCCGAGCATGAGGCTCACAGACACCGCTCCATTAGCGCGGCTGCCGAGGACTATAGGGTAAGTGATGCTTCTGGGAGCACTTTGAGTGCCAGAGGATAGCAGGCTCAACTCATAATGAAGTTCATGCTGAGGATTAACTCACTCTGCTCTGAATGCCAGGTTCTGTTCTAGATAACAACAAAGAAATCAAAATAAAAATATGTGTTTACAGATGGATATTTAACCTCATGGTTAAGACACCCACATCCCATATTTGAGTACCTGATTCAATGCCTTGTGCTGTCTCTTAATTCCAGTATTCTGCTATTATGACCATGGGAAGCAGCAGTAAAGGCTCAATTAGTGGGGTCCCTCTAACCCAAGTGGCAACATGGATGGAATTCCTGGCTTCTAGCTTCTGTCACACTTATCCCTGTCTGTTTTGGAGATCTAGGCTTTGAAGCAGTAAACAGGAATACTCTTTATCTCTCATTGCTTCTTAAAATTTTTTTAAAAATTGAATATTCTTGCTAGAGTCAGCTGGGGGACAGACACTTAATTGTCATTATAATGTTTTGGAAAAACACAATGGTCAAGGCAGTGAAAAGAAGTCAAGATCAGAGAAGAGTATTAGGCTACTTAAGCAAGTTCCAAAAGATTCAATAGTAGTTACTAACCCTCCTGAAATAAATAGGATCATATGCTTTGGAATAACAGGGGAAAAGTGTTAGTAGATCCAAATTCTGATGTAAGGTGCCATATTAAATATTAGCAATGCTTTTTTTATCAACTTATTTGTGAACATACTTGCATTACATTTTGTGCATTTGTAGTTTGAAATATCATAAAGTTGACAATTACAAAGGCAAACAGGGAGGTATTATGATCCTTTTACTCTCACTAATGTTCTTTTCTCTAAAAGTAGTTGATTTTCTCCCACATTATGGGTCCCAAATACAAGTCTGTGCTTCTCTGGTGTTCAAATTCAATTCTTTCACAGGAGGAGCTGGTAAAGAAAATGAGATTCTTATGGGAAAAGATCCAAGAAAACAAGAAAAATCTGAATGAGGAGAGCAGAACAATCACCCAGTGGATGGTGAGTATTGAGTATGCCTCAGAGGCAACCTGAGACAGATCTGTTAGAAACTTGGACATTCATCAGAGAGCTAAAACTTTCTCAGGGAAGATTTTATGATGATCTGGTGGTGAGTACACTGCTGATCAGAAAGAATGGTGGAGCTATGCAGTAGAAAGGTTTCATACTTAAAAATTATTAAAAAGAACTTCAAAATATATACTTATTTTTTAATTTGAAAGAGATCATCAATTCCTTGTTCACTCCTCAAATGCTGACAACAACTGGAGTTCACTGGGTTATGCCAAAACTAGGAGCCCAAAACTCAATCTGGATTCCCCACATGGGTGGCAGGAACCAAAGTAATTGGATCATTATCTTCTGCCTCCCAAGGTGGTCATTAGCAGGAAGCTGGAGCCCAAAGTGTAACTTGCTTGAATTCTAACCCAGGCACTTGATAGAAGATGTAGGTGTCTACCCCTTCCTTCTAAAGATTTTTTCACTAGTGCAGAGATACGAATGTTGCATATAATTACTTCCGGATAAAAAATAAATCTGAACAACTTGCACATAATCTATCAGACCTGGGAGAATATATTTTAAATAAATTATCAGTGAACTTATGACCTATGATAAGTGAATGACATCAACTTATGTACATAGCTTATTGGCAGAAGTTTTGTGTAAAAGTGAATATATGAGTTTCAAGTGGTGAGAGATGAAGTCATCCTGGGTATGTGACTGGGGAAATCTTTGTCCCTGCAGTGGTATGTGTCTCTGCACAGACAGATTATCAGGGCATCTTATAAAATGCTGCATCCAGTTCCCCATGAAGATGAAAGACAACACATAGAGACACTTATAAAGGAACGGAATAAGATTTTCCAACAGCTTAAGAAAAGCAAAACCAAAATGATTCTAAAGAAGAAACAGCTAAGAAAAATGTACAAAGAAATGATGAAAATGTACCATCAACCAGATGGGGAGCTGCTCCAGGTAGGAAATGAGGGCATGCATGAGGAGAATTATACTATCTCAAGCCCATATCTTTGACTACATTATTCAGGACCATATGTGTTCTGTGCCCATTAAATAGTATACATACTACTCAGTATTATTTAGGTGGGGAAATGTCTCAAGTGGAAATAACTTAGACACCCAATAACTCCTGTCCCCCCTGTGAACAAACACGCTATCCAAAATTGTTACAGGAGATTCCCTTGGGAATATTTTCTTCTGAGATTTGCCTCTTGTATCTCATTTCTCTAGAGATATGAAGAATTATTTTTCCCAGAAAAGCCATATTAGCCTCCAATTGGGCAATTCAGAGACATTTGGAAGAAGTCATTATTTCCCCTTTCAGTCTGAATGCCTTTAGTTGCAGTTGCCTTTAACATGAAGCATGCTACCCTTTGGAGACAAACTGTGGGGCTGGGGATTTGGGGCAATGCAGTCAGCATTTCTCTCCTCACTGCATTGTCTGAATTCATTACAATTTGATTGTGTCAATATAGTGGCGGGGTGGGGGGGGTCCTTTGTATTTGAAAAAGGAAACAAATTTATAAGGGTGGTTGGGATGATTGTGGTTGGTATTTTGCCAGACTCAAGGCCTGGATAGGCAGGCAGAATACCCCTCTTCTAATGAGATCTAAGCTTTTCTTTTTCTCTTGGCAGGATTTGGGAGACATATTAACAAGGTATGCTTAGTCCTCAATATAAATTAAGGCACCTTTAGGATTATGAGAGAGACCAAGCTGTTACTAACAAAGTAAAGACAATGTTAGCAAAGATACTCCACCTTTTGTGTTTGTTTTGCTGAATATGTTTTCTTTGTCAAAAATAAGCCTTTCTGTGGCGGAGGGATATGTATAGATGTTTCTAGAAGAAAGCTACCCATGCTTTTAGATTTCAACTTACAGCCATACTAAAATGCAGGGAGTAGATTTTTCAGCTGGAAAATGAGGGAAGTAGGAAAAGGAGGAAAATAAAGATCCCCTGAAAATGGCACAAGCTCAATTCATCAGTGTGGTTTTACACTACAATATCAGAAAACGGATTTGATGTGGACTTTTCAGTTCTGTGATTAAATGTTTTATTAAACATTCTGATGAATTATTGAGTTATTGAAACATCAATTTCTTATTCTTTCTTCTAGGTGTGAGTCACTACAGCAGCCTATGCCCCAGCCTGTGAACCCAGAGCTCAAGGCTCAACCTGTCACTGGGCTGATAGACAGGCTCAGGCACTTCCAAGGTGAGTGTCAGCTCTTTGGAGAGATTACTATACAATGCTTCTCAATAATGTCATCTGTGAGCAATCTTTGCCTCTTTGTCTATTAATAGGCATTTATAATTGTATTTGGTAGTGTAATTCTTATGATATTGGGAGAAAAAAATGAAAGCTGGCATAATGGAAAACATTAATTAGTCCTAACCAAAAAAAATTCTTTTGAGGAAAGGAAACTCAAAAGAGGGTTCCTTGAGCCATGGAACATGATAATAGGCAATGTCACTTGGTCATCAACTCAAACTAATGGAATGTAAATCAAAGAATTTCAGTTTCAATGTCATTGCTTATGTCAATAGGACCATTATTTTATATTTAAAAATATCTTTGTATTTTATATTTTTATATATTTTATATTTAATATATTGCCTTCAATTTTCTCAGCAGTTGAATTAGCAACATACATGAGATTAATTTAAAAATACATGAATAAACATAAGATAAATAAACATAGAAAATCCTTTAGGGACAAACATAATAAAGTAAGTTGTTGGTTCATGAGGTAATACGTAGAACTCCACAGCACACCTAACGCTGGAGGGCTATTTAGTAGAAGAAGGAAGACTGGAGCAGCTGCACCAAGGTGTGTGAGGCAGAAAACTCTCAGTGGGGTCCATTTCTCAGAAGTTATATTTATACTTTTTTAAACACAAATTTTCTTGTTTAACTGGCATATCAAAAAATCCGTCATAAAGTGATTGTCATTTTCAGGTCTGAGATGTTAGTTTTCACCTGAGAAGAGGTAGAAGAAACTTGGATCTGAAGTGGAGCAGCTGGCTTCAGGCCAGCGCATTAACCCATTGAGCCACAGTGCTGGCCCCAACTTGTTGCTTTTTTTAAAGATATATATGTTTTATTTATTTGAAAGAGTTAGAGAATTAGATACAGAGAGAGAGAGAGAGAGGTCTTTCATCCACTGGCTCACTCCCTAAATGGCCACAATGGCCAGAACTGAGCAGATCTGAAGCCAGGAGACAGGAGTTTCTTCCAGGTCTCCCACATAGGTGCAGGGGCCCAAGAACCAGGGCCATCCTCCACTTCCTTCCCCTGTGCATTATCAGGGAGTTGGATTGGAAGTAGAGCAGCTGGGACTTGAATAGGTGCCCATATAGAATGGCTGCCCTTCAGGCCAGGGCTTTAACTCATTGTGCCACACTGCCAGCCCCTACTGGTTGCTTTTTAATTTGTTATATTTCCAGAGTTTTCCCACTAATCTTCATTTCTTGTAATTCTCCAGGTAGACTCTGTTATCTCAAAGAAAAGTTTAGGACTGATTGTGATCAGAATATTATGCTCTTTCCAACAGTGGAAATTTCCTTCGATAATGAAATAACCAATTATGTCATGCTCCTTGGCCATGTGAGAGGGTTAATGTTTGGACAGGACAATCAAGACACATCTCCACATTCTGACATCTCTGACTATTTTGCTGCCTGGGGAGACCAGAACTTCACCTCTGGGAAACATTACTGGGAGCTGGAAGTGAATGACTCTTGGGACTGGGCTCTAGGAGTCTGCAAGGATTCCAGCATCAGGAAGAAGGGCACGCTGATTCGATCTGAGGACATATTTCTTCTTCTGTGTATGAAGGAGGACAAACATTACAGACTCTTAACCACTTCCCCAATGTTCCCTCACTATATAGAGAAACCTATGAGCAGAGTTGGTGTGTTTCTTGATTTTGAAAATGGAAGTGTGAGTTTTGTGAATGTTGCTAAAAGTTCCTTCATATGGAGGTACCCTGCTGGCTCCTTCAATTTCCCTGTCAGGCCCCTTTTTTTCACTGGCTGCACATGATCCGGGATCATTATAGGACCAGGCGGGATGCATGAGAACACCATATCTGAAGAAGTCCTTCTCAAGTGAAATAATCAGTATCATACTTCACTGTCTTAAGTTTTTCTCTACTTTATAATTGTAACTTCATTTTATGTTATTAAATATGAAGACAGTGTGAATGGAAAATTGTATGGTTTGATTTTATTAATTAAATCAAGTTTTATTATTCATTATCCAGAACATATGCTGTGGTTGCCTACTGCTTTCTGAGCTTGTAGTGGTTGAAATACACATGGGTGTGTGACTCCAAAGGAAGTTCTACAGGAACACAATTTGCACATCCGGACCAGATCTGGTTACCTACAGTACAATGTCAGTTTGAAGTCTTCTTGGTCCTATAAATATTGCTCCTTGGTTCACCCTCAGTAGAAAAAGCAGCCCAAATCCATTAGAGAGAATTCTCCCTGAGCCAAAAGAATTTAGCCTGCCCAGAAGAGCTAGTACTTTTCATTTATGGTACATGAGTCAAAATTTGAAGGAAATGTCTGTTTTGTAGTCAATGCAGTATTTCCAGCAGGCAACATGACTAGATTGTAAGGGGAATTATCAAATACTTGAATGATAAAACTAATGGATGAGATAATTATCTCATTTGAAAGAAGAGTTTTGCTATTTAAGAGAGTCTTTTTCGCTTAATGTTTCAAATTTCAGAGATTGAGGTTGACTTGTAAACTTATTGAAATAAGTGAGCTTCCTTAAATCCTGATTCATGCTTCATTGTTTTTGAAGTATTCTCTTGCATGCTAGGGGAGTCAAAGAGTACCAGGGCTCTAATAGTGTATCATATAGAAGTGAATGTGTGTGTTAGTCAAAATTCTCATACATTACTTTAAATCATCCCGTGGCAGATGAGATGGAAGGACAGAAGAGTGAAATGCAGACATGATTTCCTACTGTCATCCCATTACCCGATCAAACGCTAATTCATTGATTTTTTTGTTTGTTTTAATTGTTCTGTTGTCACCCTTCAGTGTATGTTCACCAATGCATTTCCACCAGAACATAGTGCAAAAGAGAGTAAGTTCTTGTAAATGAAAAAAATTGTCTAAAGTTTGTTAGACATTGCTGTTGCCCATTCCTGGGAATGAGTGTGAGCTATGGCCATGAAGAAGTCACTTACATCTTCTTTGCCACAATTTCATCATTCACTAATCCTAGTCACAGTTTAAAGAGTTTACATTTATTAGATACACCATGAAGCTTACATAAAACTGCCTTCTATATACTTTTTTTTTACAGGCAGAGTGGACAGTTAGAGAGACAGACAGAAAAGTCTTCCTTTGCCGTTGGTTCTATATATTTATTTTTTAAAAGATTTATTTATTTTATTTGAAGGGCAGAGTTAGAGGCAGAGGCAGAGAGACAGAGTGGTCTTCCATCTGTTGGTTCACTCTCCAGATGGCTGCAACAGCCAGAGCTGCGCCAATCTGAAGCCAGGAGCCAGGAGCCAGGAGCTTCTTCTGGGTCTTCCATGTGGGTGCAGGGACCGAAGGTCTTGGGCCATCTTCTCCTTTCCCAAGCCATAGCAGAGAACTGGATCAGAAATGGAGCAGTGGGGACTCTAATCAGCCCATATGGTATGCCAACACTGCAGGTGGCCATTTTACCTGCTATGCCACAGCACCGGCTCTGCATTCTATATACTCTAAATATAAAACACCTATATCCAATAGTTACCGTGAAGAAACTGAGCCTGTAGAGTTTTTTTTAAATCTATCAGAGACAGAGAGTGCTGTAATGAACTGATTTACTCCTTAAAGCCCACAGTGGCCAGGGACCCAAAAACAAAGCCAGGAATTCATTCTAGGTTTCCTATGTGGGCAGCATAAATTCCATTACTAGAGCTATCACCACTTCCTCTAAGTGTCACCATTAGCAGGAACCTAGAGTCAGAGTCCAGAGCTGGGCTTTCCACACAGATCCTGTGATATGGGATGCAAGCACTTTCTTTAGTGAGATAACTGCTAAGCAAAGCATCAGCCACTAACAAGAGTAGTTTGAGGGGCTGGCACTGTGGTGTAGTAGATTAAACTTCCACCTGGGGCACTAGCATCCCATATGGGCACAGGCTCAAGTCCCAGCTGCTCCACTCCCAATCCTACTTTCTGTTCATGGCCTGGAAAAATGGTGGCAGATGGCCCAAGTACTTGGTCCCCTATAGCCATGTGGGAGACCTTGAAGAAAATCCTGACTTTGGATTAGCCCATCTCTGGCCATTGCAGCCATTTGGGGAGTAAACAAGGAGATGGAATACCTTGCCCTCTGTCTCTCCCTCTTTTGTCTGTAAATCTGCCCCTTGGATTAATAAATAAACTTTCTTATAAAAAAGAGTAATTTGAGTCCTTTGAGATTATATATCCAACATGGGTGCTCTTATCTGTGTGGTATGCATCTCTCAGCTGAAATGGTATAGATAATGCAGCAACCCTCTAATGATTGTTGACAATCTGATTGCCCAGTCCAAGTAAAGAGTTTATCCTGGATCCAGTGCTGTGGAGAAGTAGGTAAAGCTGTGGCTTGCAGTGCCGGCATCCCATATGAGAGCTGGTTCAAGTCCTGGCTGCTCCGCTACTGAACCAGCTCTCTGCTATGGCCTGGGAAAGCAGTAGAAGATGGTCCAAGTCCTTGGGTTCCTGCATCTGGTGGGAGAGCCAGAGGAAGTTCATGGCTCCTGGTTTTGGATCAGTGCAACTCTAGCCATTGTGGCCATTTGGAAAGTAAACCAGCAGATGGAAGATCTCCCTCTCTCTCTCTCTCTCTCTCTCTCTCTCTCTGCCTCTGCTTCTCTGTAACTCTGCCTTTCAAATAAAGAAATAAATCTTTAAAAAAAGGGAGTTTCTGGGAGATCTGACGCCATAAACAAGAGTGTCAAATTGTTAAGTCAACAACAGGAGTCACCGTGTACTTACTCCTTATGTGGGATCTCTGTCCTTAATGTGTTGTCCAATGTGAATTAATGCCATAACTAGTACTCAAACAGTATTTTACACTTTATGTTCTGTGTGGGTACAAACTGATGAAATCTTTACTTAATATATACTAAATTGATCTTCCGTATATAAAGATAATTGAAAATGAATCTTGATGTGAATGGAATGGGAGAGGGAGTGGGAGATGGGAGGGTTGCGGGTGGGAGGGAAGTTATGGGGGGGGAAAGCCATTGTAATCCATAAACTGTACTTTGGAAAATTATATTTACTAAATAAAAGTTTTAAAAAAAGGAGTTTATGCTAATAACTAATAATCATCCCAGCCAATATTAAATCTAATTATGAAAAGAAATAATTGCTACCTTAACTTCTTGGTATACGTTTTCTTCCACTTATCCTGTCACTGGATAATCACATCTTTACTGCTGACAGCAAACCCAATTCACCTTCACATTTATCCTCAGTAGCTTACCTTTGTATCCTAACTTGTAAGTAAAATGGAATTTATGCTGACTTACATTCACAGTTATACCCACTTACTGCCTTACAGAGGAACTTCATCACTGTATTTCAATTTGTCACACACATACATAAAAATTTGTACTTAGTTTACACATTGCATATGGAATATGTTTGCGAAAATGTTTGTGGTGTGCTTCACCTATATTGTTACTTCTAGATATATGCAGCCCTTCTATTTCCCTTCCACTATAATAATGAGTGAGATCTAAACAAATATTATTCTAGTACTGAGAACATCTTCCAACATGTGGCTAACAGAACAGAATAGAAAATATTGAAGGGTATTGTCAATAAAATCCAAAGTGTAGATTGATTTCCAGATTCAGATGCTTTTCTACTTGAGCTAAGAAACTTATTTTAAATGAGATGGAAGAGTGTCTTCCTCTCACCTGTTCATCCTAGCATTGGAGGTTGCCAAGAGGAAGATGGACACTTCTAACAGCTGGAATTTATGCCTGTGTGTAAGGATGTATAATTTGTTGCCATGTCACTTTTAACAATAAAGCTGAAAAAGCACCCTGAGCAGCAGGATCAAATTTAAGGAAATTACTTTTCTCGTTGTATCATATTGGGTCAGGTTTAGACACGTGGCATATACAACTGTAAGATACATCTGGGAAGGTATTAATGGAATTTTTGTTTTAGTTTAGGAAAAAAAACAAATAACAAGCATGCTGTAAAAAGTATGCATGAGATTGGATTCCATTAAAATATTGTGCCCATTAACTAAAGAGATACAAGTTGCTTTGAGTTAGAACCAGGCATGAGTACTCAAGATGGGGAAAATGCTTTCAACATTGTCAGTGCACTGATTCCTTCCTTATTCAATGTCTAGCTAACTTAGAGTCATGTGGCAGTGAGCATTATACCTATATGTTTTCCTTTTTCATTTTAATAGGATTGCTTATTTTTAAAATGATTATTTATTCATCTGAAAGGCAGAGAGAGAAGACAGATATTTTCTATTCACTTGTTTACTCTCTAAATGGCTTCAATACCCATGGCTGAGCCAGGTCAAACTCAGGAGCCAGGAACTGCAGCCATTTTTCCACATGGGTAGCAGGGGCCCAAGCACTCATGCCATCTTACTCTGCCTTCCTAGGCACATAAGCAGGTATTTGGGTACAGGTAGGGCGTCTGGGACTCAAACCAACACTCCAACAAGGCATACTAACATTGCAAAACGTGGTCCAGCCTGCAGTGCCACATAGTCAAACCCTAACTCATCAATTAATATTCTTAAGCGGATGATGAAGACAGAAATGATTCTTCAAACTGTGAAAATACTTGTTGGAATTGTTCCATCATTTCTGTGCCTGAAACAACCAGATTCTATATTTAGCCATCACCATCTACTTTTGAGGAGTTATATCTCTCTCTACTTGATCTTAGAATGCATAAATTCACGCTCTGCACCTTTGGTCCAACACTCTATTCCATTTCCATGTGAATTTCTCAAGATCTCTCTATTGACACTAAAATTTCAATAAGCAATAGCCCAAAGACCCTACTTATCATCTTGCTATTGATCTCAAGTTTGCTCATATTTTCAAAGAAATTTTATAGATAAAATTCCTACCTAGGTTTGATTTACTTATGCAGATAGGTACAATTACCTACCATGTACATCTTTAAGATGCACCTTTGATTTTGGAAGTGGGAAGAAGGATGATTTGATTAAATTTTCTCAGCCATCATTTCAAGAATTTTTAAAATGTATTTTATTTATTTTGTAATCCGATCCAGGTCTTCCACATAGGTGGCAAGACCCCAGTTACTTAAAGCATCACCATATCTTTAGCAGCAGGAAGAGGGAGTCACAGCTGCATCCAGGGATCAAACCCAGGCACTCCGATGTAGAACACTAGATTTTTTTTTTTTTTTTTGCCAGGCAGAGTTAGACAGTGAGAGAGAGAGAGAGAGAGAGAGAGAGAGAGAGAGAGTTATAGACAGTAAGAGAGAGACAGAGAGAAAGGTCTTCCTTTCGTTAGTTCACTCCCCTAATGGCCTCCACGGCCGGAGCTGCACCGATCCGAAGCCAGGAGCCTGGTACTTCCTCCCAGTCTCCCATGTGGGTACAGGGGCCCAAGCACTTGGGTCATCATCCACTGCCTTCCTGGGCCACAGCAGAGAGCTGGACTGGAAGAGGAGCAACCGGGACTTGTACCCGTCGTCCCAACCGGGACTAGAACTCAGGGTGCCAGCACTGCAGGCGGAGGATTAGCCAAGTGAGCCATGGCGCCGGCCTAGATTCTTAATCACTGGGCTAAATGCCCATGCCAAAAAATAAAAACACAGAAGGTCAGATTTCAACAAATTACTTAAATGATGTAACTGCCATTCACTTGCAACTCATAAATCAAAGTAGCTTTGCTGAATATGGCAGAACAGTTAGTTTCTGTAATGTAGCTTGCACAAGAACAGGAAAACAGCATAACAAAAGATGTCACCTGGCAAACATCAGATTACTTTTCTTAGGAAATCATAGTGAGCTTCCTTATGTGGCTGGTTACAACTGACCTGTTTGGGCATTTCCATTATGAATATTTCTATCTCAGAAGCCAAAAGCACATCTTCATGTAAAAGCCACACTTCTTTTTCTTACAAAGAAATCTTCTCTACATTTTTTGTTAATATGCTAGTTTTCTAAGCACTTTTCTTCCCTCCTTATCCTTCTCCCAAAAAAATCCAGAAGAAATGGTAATACAACATAAACTATGTTGCTTTTGGAATGATGGACTTACGCACAATATCTGATAATATGCTAAAGGAATTTTATTTCATACAATCTCTGCCAGGAGCTGAGCAGGGCAGTAGTGACAGCAGCCAGGGGCTGAGGCTTCCCTAAACAGACCCTGAGCACAGGCACAGAGTGCTGGGACTCAGGGTTATAGAGGGGGAAGCAGAGGAAGGAGTTGGGGACCACACCCAAGCCCTGGGGGTTAATGCAGGCAGACATCAGGTAGGATGTGCTGCCCTGGCTGCTGGTCACATCCTTCAAGGGCCTAGGTCTCCAGGACACAGGCAGCCTCATCATCCCCCACAGGTGCTGCAGTCCTGGAGGACAAGAGGCCGCTGCACCTCTCAGCTTGCTCCTCCTCCCTGCCAGGAGTCAGAAAATGATAGGAACCGGCAACACGGACAACACACGACTTTCTCCCCTCTCCTCCCCACCTCCAGAGCCCTCCTCCCTGTTTTCTTCCCATCTCTGTCTCTGCCTTTCCTCCTCACACTGCAGCCGGGTTTGAGTCCAGTTGAGTTGTTTAGTTCTTGCAGAACAAAGTAAACTGAGAGGCAGTGAGAGGAAGGGAGCGAGCCAGTCTCCTTCGTTCCTGAGCACCGCCAGCTCTGACATCCCTGCTCCTCTGCCTTTGGGTCCCCACTCTGGCATCCTTTCTGGACTTGGCAGTAACTGTACCCTCCTTACTTATAACTTATTCTTAAAGTGCACACATTCAAGAGTGTATTTCTAGGGCACCCACAATACAATGTCATTTTCTGCCTCCCTCAAACTCTCCTACCGTTCATTACCTACAGGTCACTGGTAGCAACCTCTTTCTCCAGGGAGAGTAATCGCGTCTGACCTGAGATCATGGGCTGACTGAAACAATACCAGGATAACAGGGAACAGGCGCTGAGAACACTGCCAGTCAATTTCCCTCTCCACCCAAGTGATAGTCCGCAGACTCTCCAGAGACAGAGTCCTTGAAAGAGGGAGCTGCACTGCACCACAAGTTCCTGGGTCCTCTGTGCACTGGCCTCGCCCACACGTGCTCACATTGCAGGTACAGCTTTGATGAAAATTGAATTTCTGGGACAACCCATGTATCTTTTTTTGGTGATGTTTCAAAACATTGAGAGAGAGGATGGAAGGGAGGAAGGAGGAAGGGAAATCATTACACTCACAGAATTGTCTCTATGAATTTTATTGAATAGGTTAAATGAAAAAATTAAAAAAATAAAAATAAGATATTGACTTAAATGAGTATTGGGAGGGAGAGAGAGAGAAAAAAAAGAAAAGGGAAGAAAAAGAAAGAAGGAAGGAAGGAAGGAAGGAAGGAAGGAAGGAAGGAAGGAAGGAAGGAAGGAGGAAGGAAGGAAGGAAGGAAGGAAGGAAGGAAGGAAGGAAGGAAGGAAGGAAGGAAGGAAGGAAAAGAAATATACTTTCCATCCACTGGTTCATGCCCCAAAAGGCTGAGATAGCCAGGGCTGGGCCAGGCAGAAGTCAGGAGCCAGGATCTCCATCCTGGCCTCCCGCATGGGTGGTGGCAGGGATCCAAGTTCTTGAGCCATCATCAGTTGTCTTCTCACACATATTAGCAGGAAGCTGGATAGGAAACAGAGTAGATGGGACTCCAACTGGCACTGAGAAACAGAATGCCAGCACTACAAGTAGCAGCTTAACCCTCTGCCACACAATGGTAGCCACCCATCTGCCTCTGGAGCTAAGTAGCAGGATGCCATATGCAGGAACAGAATCTCACCTCCCTCTTAAACTTGGCTGCTGTCTACCCTGAGCGTCCTGGTGGGGACCCCTGATCTAGATGTCAGCTGTACAGCTCACTCACATGGTGACTGCTTGATCTGAGAACCAGTTCTGTCCTTAGAGACTCAAGGGACAAAATCAATCATTATTCTGAATGTAAACTTCATATTATTAAACTTTTGGAAATAATCATAGAAAAAAATTCAGTGACTTTGTGTTTTACAAATACTTTCTGCATGTGGCACCAGAAAGAAAAAAATGCATGATTGATTCATAAAAATTTAAAAATCTATTCTTCAAGAGGTAATAAAATTAGCAGAGAAGGCATAGAATGGTAAAAGACATTTGTGAAACATAATTCTGATAAAGGATTTGTATCAAAACTGTTGCTAGGACTCAATGGGTAGACAAATTATCCAACCAGGACATTGTACAGCATAAGATTTGAGTAGATGTCTCACTAGAGAACATTTTGAATGGCAGTGAAGGACATAATCATTCATCAACATCATTTAATCATTGGTAATATGTAAACATATTGAAACCACAATCAGATACTACCATGGCACTCTAAAACTGGAATGTGTAATGTAATAAAGGTTGAAAATACTAAGTGTTGGTGGATCTCTTATAGATAAATACTGGTGGTGTAAAATGTACAGCCACATTGAAATGCAGTTTGTGGCCAGCGCCATGGCTCACTAGGCTAATCCTCTGCCTGCTGCACCGGCACACCGGGTTCTAGTCCCAGTCGGGGCGCCGGATTCTGTCCCTGTTGCCCCTCTTCCAGGCCAGCTCTCTGCTATGGCCCGGGAGTGCAGTGGAAGATGGCCCAAGTGCTTAGGCCCTGCACCCCATGGGAGACCAGGAGAAGCACCTGGCTCCTGCCTTTGGATCAGCGCGGTGCACCGGCTGCGGCGCACCGGCCGCGGCAGCCATTGGAGGGTGAACCAACGGCAAAGGAAGACCTTTCTCTCTGTTTCTCTCTCTCACTGTCCACCCTGCCTGTCAAAAAAAAAAAAAATGCAGTTTGTTCCTGTAAATTTGTTTAATTCTTAAAAAACATCAAGTATTTATACCAAACAATCCAGAATTTTAGCCCCTAAGTAACTACCCATAATACCTACACTACTAAATTATAGACTTGCACACAAATTTCATAGCAATATTATTCCAAGTAGCCCAAAATTGGAAACAACTTAAATATATGGTATTTCTAAAATGGCAAAACTATAAAGCACAACAGTTGTTCCCTGGTGCTTTGAAATGGAGCAGGGATTAACTTAAAGGGGCAAGGGAGGTCTTTTCAGGAGAATGGGAGTGTTCCAAAACTGGAAGTCGTTGGCATATCAAACACTGGACCATACTCATTACGAAGCTTGATTGCCATTTTCCGTTTGTGACTCTCTTCATCCAAAGGCACAGGCTTCAGTATCAGCTACAAACATGTCATGGGTCCTCTTCAATGACCTGAACACAAGTGTGTGCACAGAATGCTTCTGCACTTCCTCGACCATGATGACGCTGTGTGCTCCAACACAGAAAGCATTGAAACCAAGACAAGTTTTTGATGATTGGATTCCCCTCTGCAAAACCCATTGGCTCCCCCCAATCCACTGGCTTGCTGAATAAAGCAAAAGGTAAAAGAAAGAGGAATATGTCCCTCATTTTTTCTGCGTCCATATTGGCCTAGAACATCTCATCACATCTTGTGCCCTTATCTCTTTGACTCTGCTGATTTCCAGGCCTTCACACGTGGACTGAATTTCACCACTGTTTTTTCCTGAGCTTCTCACTTTCATAATTTCTATAATCCTATGAACTTATTTCTTTTTATGAATCAGAAACACAATTTTTTAAACTTTTATTTAGTAAATATAATTTTCCAAAGTACAGTTTATGGATTACAATGGCTTTTTCTCCCCCATAATTTCCCTCCCACCGGCAACCCTCCCATCTCCCACTCCCTCTCCCATTCCATTCACATCAAGATTCATTTTCAATTATTTTTATATACAGAAGATTGATTTAGTACATGTTAAGTAAAGATTTCATCAGTTTACACCCACACAGAACATAAAGTGTAAAATATTGTTTGAGTACTAGTTATGGCATTAATTCACATTGGACAATACATTAAGGACAGAGATCCCACATGAGAAGTAAGTACACAGTGACTCCTGTTGTTGACTTAACAATTTGACACTCTTGTTTATGGTGTCAGAGAAACACAATTTTTTGTTATTCTGTTTCTCTGGAGATTTCTAATTAATCCATGGTGAATAAATCACACTGATATATAAGAAAAGATATTTGATAAAATTTCTAAACATTATGGATTAAAACCAATTAATAACAGGACCAGCATTGTGGTACAGCTGGTTGAGGTACCACTTGTGACACTGGCAAACCAACTCAGCTCTGGTTGTGTCCAAACTGTTCTATTTCTGATCAAGTTCCCTGCTAATGTGCCTGAGAAGGAAACACATGATGGCCCAAGTATTTGAAACCCCCCTCCCCCCTCCTCGCCACAACCCAGATGGAAGACCAGGTTAGAGTTCCAGGCTCCTGGCTGTGGTCTGGAACAGTCTCAGCCATTATGGCCAATTGGGGACTGAACCAGTGGATGGAGGATCTACCTTTCTTTCTCTGTCACTTTGCCTGTAAAACGAATAAATACTTAAAAAAGATAAAATTAATATATGTAAACAGACATTTACTTAGTATTTAATTTATTTCAAATGTTTCGTTAGCATAATGTTTATGGTTGTAAATCCTGAAGCCATTAGCTTCAAAGTCAGAAGATGAGATCAAATCATTACTATTATTTACCTTTGTTTCTGATACTCACAATATACATATTTAGAAAAGGAAACTTGTGCTATAAAAATTGTAAATACTTTGAAACTGTGTTTTGATCTGGACAAGCACTTTGAATCATATTTTGTTAAGATTTCTAGGAACAAAATAAGCACACAAAAATGGCCATCATACATAAAGGGTATAGCTACTAATGAGATATAAATATTTTTAGCACACAATGTAGAATTTGGAGAGTGAACTAGCAGATGGAAGACCTCTCTCTCTCTTCCTGACTCTCTCTGAATTTCAAATAAATAAATAAATCTTTATTAAAAAATAAAAACAGAGGAGGGGCCGGTATTGTGGCATAGCTGACTAAGTTGGCACTCACACTCTGGCATTCCATGAGGGCTGGTTTGATTCTCAGGTGCTTCAGTTCTGATCCAGCTGTTAATATACCTGGGAAAGCCACAAAAGATAACCCAAATACTTAGGGCCCTGAATCCATGTGGGAGACCTGGATGGAGTTTCAGGCTCTTTGTTTTGGCCTGGCCCAACTCTGACTACTGTGGTCATTTGAGAAAGGAATCAGTAGATGGCATAACTCTCTCTCTCTCTCTCTCTCTCTCTCCCTGCAACTCCTTACTACAGTACTGTGAGAATTAGCTATAAAACTTGTCCTCAAACAATACTTTATATGTTGTGTGAGTGTGTGTGTGTGTGTGGGTGGGTAGGTGTGGGTGCAAACTGTTGAAATCTTTACTTAATAAAGAGTTGGTCTTCTGTATATAAAGTTAATTAAAAATTAATCTTAATGAAGAATGGGATGGAAGAGGGTGTAGGAGATGAGACTGGAGTAGGCGTGGGAAGGTGGGTACAGGGGGAAGGAACACTATATTCCTAAATTTGTACCTATGAAATTTCCATTCATTAAATAAAAGCTTTAAAAAAATTTTTAAAGACCTAAAAATAAACCCTAGAGGTCAGTGAACTACAAAATGATCTTTTAGGTTTTTCAGAGGCTCAACTACAACTTGTCTTGGTTTAAAGATGGTGCTTCATCATTTTCTTTCTTGAGAAAACAGGAAACAAAATACAGGCAGGAAACAAAATCTAGGCAGAAAACTTAAAACTACAAGTTCAGGGAAATATATTTTTGACGTGGAAAGGGAATCATAGCGCTTCAGGCCAGTACTTTAACCCACTGTTCCACAGCGCTGGCCCCAAAAAAGAGATTTTAATGTGATGTTGTCTTCATGGTGGTTCTTTATTATTATTATTATTTCTTTATTTTAAGCTTGGAATTGAAGAGGAAATCCTGCCATTTTGTGTTCTGGCTGGGAATATAATGTAGAAACTCACTTGCTGGCATCATTGATTTCGTATTTTACAATAAACTCCCCTCCCCCACCAATCCCCTTGTATTTTTATGTCAAAAAAAAGTAGTCTTAGGGTAAAAAAAAATTAGTCTCATCTTCTAACACTTTCAGAGACTCACCCAGAAATAGTGTTGATTTTGGACATTTGATGGCCAATTTGAGACAGAATTGACCCTCACTCTTAGTTGAATTAGTAGTGACTTGAGTTAGCAAATTACCTAATATTAAGCCCACAGAGCTCTCATCTGCCGATTCACTCCTCAAGATGGCCAGGCCTGGGCTATGACAAAGCTAAGATCCAAAAACATATTTCTGGGTCTTCCATGTAAGTACTTGGAACCATCTCCTGTTGCTTCCCACAGTGCCCATTGTCACCAAGGATCAAGAATCTGGAGAGGAGCAGGCCATGTCTTCAGGTGCTCCAATATGAGATGTGGTCATTGCAAGTGGATCTGAAACCACTAAGCCAAACATGAAGGTTCCTGATGTTAGAATAACTTTGTTAATACTAACTTTATTTGTTCTTTAGTCTACCCATTCACTACATTTGTTTTGTGTAATATGTCCTAAGCAGTACCCTGGGTAATAGCAATACATCACCAGCTAAGATTTTTCCATTTGGAAATTTTGGCATTTGCACTCAAGCAGTCATCATTAACTATCAATTTGTTGAATTTATGTTGGAGGTTACTGGTGATGTTGGATGTTATACTTAGACTGTGGTCTCTGCAGTCATAAAGGGCTTCCTGGAAAAAACTTTGAGCTGAGATGTGATGCATGATCAGGACTTGTTGAAATGATTGCCTGTCAGGCACTTGCATCTACCCCAAAAGGCCAGATTTGAAGAGAAACCTTTGCAAATTTGTTTTATTTAGTAAACTGAGAGAGATGATACTACACTCTTCTACCCAAGACATATTGGAATGTGAGAATAAAAGGCTGTTTCATGTGAATGTGTCTTGGAACTAAATGGAAAAACAAGACCCCAAAAGCCACATATTTCATCATGTTATTAGCATACAGTGTTTAGAATATACAAATCCACAAAAGAAAAAGCAGAAAAGGAATTGTCAGGTGATAGAGTAGGTGTATGCCCAGGGGGAGTATGTGCAAATAGATATTGAGTTTCTTTGCAAGATGATGAAAAAGTACTGGGATCAGATAACTATGATAGTTGCAAAGTTCATTATTAAAATAAATTTTAATAGAAAAAGTTCATATATTCATTGTGGTTGTATGTTTTATAACCATACTGTAATTTTGATTACGCTATGCTCAATAAGTTACAATGTGCTCAAAAACAATCGCGATGTCTCACATAAAAGCATCCCAGTACAGTGGTTTCCTCCATATGGGAGTTCACAAAGAATCATCATCCAACCTGACATTTCATGGAGGACCAAGGCAAAAAAAGGGATTCAGTGGAGAAGTAAAGTGGGATGGAACGGTACAATGTATGAGGGAACCTTTGTCAACATCATAGAAACCCACTGTTCCATGGTCACAATCCAGAAACACCCCAACCATATCCAGGGACCTTTTCACATAGTGAGTTAAGGGTGGATCACTGGTGGAGAGGACGTAATGGCTGTTACTCTTTATGGAGGCCAGGAGAAATGTTTCTTCAAGATTAATAATGTCACTGGTATCACTTGTGCTGGAATCATTACAGACTCCTAAAATCCAGTTGGAAGAGGGATGACACAATCACCTCCCAGTGATGTTTGCCAGAGGTGAAGGTCTGAGCACCCCACACAGCAAAGCTCTCTGCTCTCTGGAAATGGGTGGGAATACCAGGTTGTTCTTCGCCAATTATTGAACTTCTGAGATCCTCAGAGAGCCTTACATAGTGGTGGGCCACTTCCTTCCTCAGACCATTATCCACTGCAGAAAGATAACAATCTGATCAATGAATGTTGTTTCCATGTCCTGAATACAAAGACTTGCTGTCCATGGAATCAATTCACTTCACTTTGCAAGGAAATCTAACAGAAAAAAGGAAGCATAATGAATTGAGATTCCCTCAACTGAGAAATCAGTGGGTTCTAGTGGCTTTACAGCAAAAAAAAAAAAAAAAATTAAATAAGAGAAAAATAAGAAAAAGAACTTGGACATATACATACTGTGTGAAGTAGGGTTTTCATTCATGTGGAGTGTTAATTGTTTCAATAGCTTTGAATATGTATGTTTATATTTCTTTGAAAAAAGAGACACAGAGACAGAGAAATCTTCCATCTCTGGTTCACTTTCCAAATACCCACAACCAGGGCTGGAACAGGCCTGAGCCAGGAGCCAAGATCCAAACATGGTCTCCCACATGGATGGCAGGGATCCAGATATTAGGGACAACATCTGTTGCCCTACAAGGTGTGCATTAGCAGGAGGTTGGATGGAAGCTGGGGTGGGACTGAGTCCCAGGCACTTTGCTATGGGGTACAGGTGCCCAAGATACTGCTGTGCCAACTGCCTACCACTAGATAGCATGTATTGAGACAAACCTACAACATCTACTTTCTCGGCTAGAAAAGTATTTTTGAGTTTTTTCTTTAATTCCATTAGTAAATAACACTACTTTGAAATGTGATACTTACTAATTGGGAAATAAGCTATACATCTGAATATTTCCAACATAAAACACATGCCCCAATAAGTAGTATCTTTAAAGAATGTTCCAACTTCAGCTTATCTGTTCAGAACATGGATTTAGCCTAATCTGTGTTTCAACCCTCTGTTCTCTGAACTATTGTCTAGTGCAGGCCATTGCACTGTGTTCACAAATCTTTCATCATTTGATTGTTTTCATAATCATGTGATAGTATTGGAATGGTTCTGCTTTTGATAATTTCTCATTTTTGGGTTGGTCAAGTCTTTCTGGGTTTATCAATAATAATAGCTATTTTAGCTGTACAGGATAAATACACATGGAATATAGAACAAATTAAAAACCACCAGTGCCATATTTAAACTTTAAGAAATGCAGTGAAAAGGGACCTGTATTGTAGCATAGTGGTTAAGGCTGATACCTATGACACGAGCATCCCATATGAGAGCCAGTTCATGTCCCAGCTGTTCCACTTCTGATCCAGCTCCCTGATAATGGCCTGGGGAAAAGCAGCAGCAGATGACCCAAATGTCAACAGGGATGACCTGTTTCCTCTAAACCATGGTATCCTTCTCACTAGGTGTCTTGGCTGGCACAGGGTTTGTGATTACTGAGTGACCATTTGAAACCACCACTTCTTCTGGGAGGAAATCACAAACTCTTCATGGTAAACGGAATTTGCCAAAGCAGTATGGTAATTGTAAAGCATTATAGTAATTGAAGAACATCATTTTCATTCTTACCTTGAATGAATGAGTCTTTTTAATTTCCTCTGTCACATTGTTTTTCAATTCCTGGTTCAGTTCCCATAAAGTATTCATTTCCTTTAAAAGTTTTTCCTGCAGAATAATTATTAGATTTAGCAACATGGAATATATTCTTATATATGCCACCCCCTTACTTATTGGAAATGGCAGTGGTTGAGAGAATAGTTTTGAGAACACTAATGTTTTTCCTTCTGTTTTCTTTTTCTGATAATAGGAATTTTGAATAAAGTAGAGTGGTCATATTTTCACAAATTGACCTAATTTGAGTCAGATTTGGGATATTAAAGGTGGTAGAAAATTACAACAAGGCCATCATTGTAGTGTAGCAAGCATATTGGCTACATGCTAAACCAGTATCCCATGTGGGTACCAGTTCATGTCCTGGCTTCTCCACTTCTGCTCCATTTCCCTTCTGATGGCCTGTGAAGCAATGGTAGATGACCCAAGTGCATAAAAGACCCAAAAGAGCATCCTGACTCCCAGCTTCAGCCTGGCCCACCCTGGTCATGAGGCCATTTGGGTTAAAAACCTCAAAATGGATGGTAGATTCTCTCTCTCTCTCTTCTCTGTGTGTGTGTGTGTGTAAATCTGCCCTTGAAATAAGTAAATAGACCTTAAAAATGAAAGAAAAAACTTACAATATAATTTTTTAAAATTTTTTTGACAGGCAGATTTAGACAGTGAGAGAGAGAGAGACAGAGAGAAAGGTCTTCCTATCTGTTGGTTCACCACCACCCCCTAATGGCCACTATGGCCAGCACGCTGTGCCAATCTGAAGCCAGAGCCACGTGCCAGGTGTTTCCTCCTGGCCTCCCATGCGGGTGCAGGGCCCAAGCACTTGAGCCATCCTACACTGCCTTCCCGGGCCACAGCAGTGAGCTAGACTGGAAGAGGAGCAACCAGGACAGAATCCGGTGCTCCAACCAGGACTAGAACCCAGAGTACTGGTGCTGCAGGTGAAGGATTAGCCAAGTGAGCTGCGGTGCCAGCCCACAATAGAAATTTTGACTAAAGTCAATAAAATCTACTTCCTTAGAAACTTTGTTTGTATAACTTGGCGGTGAAGCAGTCAGAGTTGCAGCACAAGCCCAAGTTTCTGCTGATGACCACTTGTACTGCACCTGCACCAGCTTCACATGCATGCACAGTGCTTCTAAGGGGACTGCCCTCATGACAGCTCAACCCAATAGTGACTATGGGGTCACATTGAGCAACAACATGGAAGGGCACATTTACATCTTGGGATTCACAGGGAAAAATCACCAACCTCACAATCTCCATTCTCACACATTTCCACTCCATTTCTATAAATCCCCATCTTTCTCTCTATTTTAGGATCCCAGAGAATCCACATGGCTCTGGAGGAACTACTCACCCAGGACTCCTCAGCAGCACATTCCATCATGGTGTGGCCATGTGTCTCGGGCTGTGGGCATTCAGAGAGAGGCTGATGGTGCAGTCTCTTGTCCACCTCACTGAGGAGCTCTGCTGCTTTTGTCTGTGCAACAGAGACCTGCTCCTGCAACCTGGTGACCTGGTTCAATTGGTCCTGTCTGGCAGCAGAAGCCGGCTTCTTGAGCACGACATTGGTTTTGAAGTTTGCCTTCTCTGGCATCTCCTTACACATTGGGCAGCACATGGGAGTATTGGCTTCCTCCCAGCTCAGAGAAAGGCAGGATCTACAAAAGTTGTGCCCACAGTCTATGGTGACTGGGTTTAGGAAAAAGTTACGCAAATTGGGCATGTGAGTTCCCACTGGAAGACTTGCAACGTGGCTGGATCCATGTCTCTAGTAATATACCTTAAAAACTGAAAGAAATAATGTTGTTCTTCCCCGATGAGAGAAAGCAAAGATCTATGTACAGTTTTCTGTCACTATTTGGGCTCTGACACATTGAGTTATTAAATTGCCCCCAAACAAAGCAAGACTTCCTGAATATAGACATGCTGGGTCTATAAGCTGACAAAAATAAGAAAATGAGACAAATACTATCTTTGTTTAAAGTAAGTAACATTGGACAGCACTTAAAGCACCGGGTGTTGGTTTGAGTCCCAGCTGCTCCACTTCAGATCCAACTCCCTCCTGATGCACCTGGGAAGGAAGCAGAGCATGGCTCATGTCCTTGGGCCCCTGCCCCAATGTGGGAGACCTGGAAGAAGCTCCTGGCTCATAGCTCCTGGCTTCGAATTGGCTCAGCTGTGGCTGGTGGGGCCATTAGGAGAGTGAACATACGAATGGAAGACCTCTGTCTGTCTGTCTGTCTCTGTTTCTAACTTGCTCTGTAAATTTGTCATTCAAATAAATTTTAAAAGTCTTTAAGATAAATAAGAAAAAACTAAGTAACACTTATTTGGAGAAATTTAAGATTGGATTGTAGGGGGACTGGCACTGTGTCAAGTTTTCCACAGACATGGCTTCAGACATAGACCTAATATGATCAGTCTGTACAATCCTTTCTTTAGGACCCTCCAAACGAGCAGCCAATCTTTCTTTACCAAGGCACACACACTCTTCATCCTCACTTCATGGTTTCTTTGCTTCTGCTGGAACTTCGTCTGCAGCTCCTTTGACTTGAGTAAATCACTGAAGACCTAGCTCCAGGGGGGCATTTCTGTCAATGTTTGCAGATGTTGACACTTCACCACTGAGATAGCCAAGCAGATCTTTTCGGTCAGGTCTTCTAACCACAAGAATATTTTCAGTAGCTGCTTGCCGAGACAAACATAAACAGGATGAGAAAGGTACACATTATTCAGTCGAAATGGGATGGAATCCAATGTGTAGTCCTCTCTAGAGTGGCCTTGCTTTCCAGTCCCCCACTCCATATAGTTGGTCTTCACATTCTTGGGCCAGGAGAACTTGCCCAAGATCACTTTGACCCCCTTCATCACGATCTCCTTCTTCTGGATGTTGTACTGTCGCAGGACGTTGAGCATGTCCACCATCTTCTCCCTTCACCTAGAATGAGAGCTGATCAGCAGTGTTTTTCAGAATTTCTCCAGATAGTTTTAATGCACAAGAAGGATTGAGTACCAATTTTTTTATGGAAAACAATACCAACTTTAAAAATTTTTTTATTTATTTGAGAGGTAGAGTTACAGAAAGTGAAAGGGAGAGACAGAAAGAAAGGTCTTCCTTCCGTTGGTTCACTCCCCAGATGGCAATGGCCGGCGCTACTCCAATCCAAAGCCAGGAGCCAGGTTCTTCCTCCTAGTCTCCCATGTGGGTGCAGGGGCCCAAGCACTTGGACCTTCTACTGCTTTCCCAGGCCATAACGGAGAGCTTGATTGGAAGAGGGGCAGCCAGATCAGTTCTCCAGCACACAGCTGCTTCCAGTTCAGGATCATCTCTTCTGGTCAAAACTCCTCTGGGTGTGTCCTTTTTTATAGGATTTCACCTGACCCACCCATCAAACCCACTCACTGAGAGAGCCTCTGTCTTCAGAACAAATTGGATTTCAATGATGAGGTTACAGGGAAGGTGGGAAAGTGATTAATTGGATTAGCAAGGTACAGAAAAGAGTACCCAGAGGCTAAGAGACAAGCAAAATGTAGACTGGGTTTGGGAGATGTACGTAAGTTGACCTGAGGCAAATTGTTCCATGAGACATTTTCACTGAGGGCTGAGTGTGCCAGGTTTTTGCACAAGCTGACACTGGCAGTACATTAGAGGGTGAGAGGATGGCAGAAGACTTTGTGGCTCTCCTCTGCCTTAGAGGAACCACCTCCTCCATGCTGTCACCCTCCTTGCAGGACTCTGGTCCTGTTGTAGTTTACATCACAAACCTCTCGCACCCATAGTTAGGCTCTTTCAGATGCTGCTCTCTGGGTTGTTCCAATTCTGTGAACATTTCTCAGTATTTTTTTCCCCAGAGTGGTCCCCAGACCTCTGCTCCATGGTCTCAGATGTTTTCTTAAATGGTTAACTTAGGGATGGCCTTCTGCATAGTGGATTAGGGCACTGCTCACAATGCTGGCATTTCATGTGGGAGGTCTGGTTTGAGTCCCAGCCACTCTACTTCCAATCTAGCTCCCTACCATCATGCTTGGGAAAGCAGTGTCAAATGCCCAAGAGCTTAGCCCTCTACGTCTTACTAGGAGACCTGGAGGAAGCTCTAGTTCCTTGCTTTGGCTTGGATGAGCCCAATCCATTGCTGCTATTTGTGGAGTGAACTAACAGTCTCTCCCCCCCACCCCCCATAATCTTGCTTTTAAATAAAGGAATAAAAACTTTAAGAAAAACAAAAAAAAATGTTTTAGTTTAGTTTCTGACAATCTTTGCATTCTAAGTCAAATTTCTGTTTCTGTTTCACTTTAGATAAAATCTTCATCTTCCACTTTTTCTCTCTGGTTCTTTCTGCCCTCTGGCTTAACTTTGTACCCTTCACCTGTATGTAATCCACCAATAATCACTCACCAGACAAATGGGCCTCCATCATTCTCATAATCCCTTAATCTACTGGTTCATGTAACTGAAATTACAAAATGTGTGGCAGTTTACATTTTTTCACATAGTAATTGTATCATTATTATCAGCGTTAGTATTATTATTCACTACTGTTTATGTTTGGCTCGGCAATCAGCTACTGAAAATATTCCATTGATATTTATTGATATGTACAACACTATACATAACTTCCTTGATTTGATTTGTGAATGTAAAAATATGATTTAAGATTTCACCCAAAGGATGATGTAAATAGTGCCCCTTTCCCCAGTCCTCTGTGCTGCAGTAACCACATCAGGGTGGGGCTTACTCATCTTCATATAAAGACCTCTCCCAATCAAGGTTTATTCAGCTCTGTGACTTTGAGTTGACTGGGTTGTGGAGACCTTCTGATCCTTCAGAGCCCAAGGAACTAAGAATCGCCTACCAGATCCAGTATACATTCCAAGAAGTTGCAGAGACCAATTCCAATTGTCAGGTGAGTACAGGGTCCAAAGAAATGAATTCAAGTTTTTACCTTAAACCTTGAAAATAGAGGAATTTTCATTTTATAACTCAGTGATAAGCAGTCTTATATCATTCTCAAGCCCAGGTTAATGTGCCTAAGAAATAGGTATAAAATTTTCTCCTATTATAATTTTACATCTTATAAATTAATAGATTTTTTCTGTTGTTTTTATGATTCCATATGCAGAAAAACGCTGATGTTCTAGCAAGAGAACCCTTGGAAATTCTTGTTGTGAAATGTGTAAAATGATTTCTCTACAGTCAATAGGAGGTTCTGAGTCAGGGAATGCTGTTGCTTCTGGATGTTGGATTCCAATGTTGAAAGCCACAGATTAACCTGTGGCACCACATCTCCTGACCATATGGAAAGTTTTTAGAGTTTGCCAAAATGTTTGTTTCTTCAATTTATACTCCTTCCAGATTAAAGGCATCTCATTTTTTTCCACATCTTTGTAGAAAGATATCATCTTTCTACATGGTATTATCTCACTGTAAATTTTATTTGTGGGGCTTTCTTCTGTCCTAAAGTGTGCACACAGCCCGTATTGTTAATAGCAACTTCCAGGCTGGCTATTAATTTAGATTTTCTTACTTTATTTTAGCAAGGAGGCTGAGGCTGGTGTGCTTTTTCAGGATCCTTACCCTGCTGTGCACCAGTCACTGAGCACAAGGGTTCCCTTGACCCTGCTCCCCTAAGTCTGCCCACCTAGAGATCCAGGCACACACTGGCCTGGTGGACTTCCACCAGGAGTGCCCCACAGCAGCTTTCACAGGCTTTTAAGCCAGATCAGGAAGCCCTAAGGGCTGATTCTCAGGCCAGAGTGCTACTTAAAGCAATTGTCATTCCATGAGTCTACTGTGTGGACTGCTTCCCATGTTGGAACATTCTCTCCTTTTTAATTCCATCTATTAATATTACTAGATACTTGATCCTATTTTTATAATCACTTTAGCAACTAAACCTATCTATATGTTCACTTTAACACTTAAAATGATCACTTTAACACTTAAGATGGCATTTTTACCCCCAAGCTAAATGGGATTTGGAGTCCCATGACAATTTTTAAACTGTACTCTTATAAGTAAGTCTGTAGGAACGTATGCAGAACTATGCAGCTTTCCATTATAAACTTCCTCCTCTCTCTCTTATTCCCATTCTTATTTTTCACTGAGATCCATCCTAAATTGGCTTTATACACATATGATTAACTCTATGTTAAGTAAAGAAAAAAAAAAAAAAACGAAAAAAGAAACTGTTCCTCAACAGTCAAGACAAGGACAACTCAATTCATCCCTTCTCAAACTGTCAATTTCACTTCTACAGATTTCTTTTTAGGTGCTCTATTAGTTCTCACAGATCAGGGAGAACATATGGCATTTTTCCCTTTGGGACTGACTTAATTCACTAAGTATGATATTTTCCAGATTCATCAAGTTTGTTGCAAATGAAAAGATTTCTTTTTTTTTTTTACTGCTATGTAGTAGTCCATAGGGTATATATCCCATAGTTTATCTTATTCCTCAATGTGCAAACTATACTTAGATATGTTAACAGTCATTTTGTTCCATCTGAAACAATCTTTCATGAACTGTCCCAATAAAATTTTTGTTGTATATATTTTAAGGTATATACCATGTTTTGATATACATATACATAGTAAAATGATTACTACAGCCAAGCAAATTAACTTATCACCTTCCATAATTATCTTTCTATATGAGTCTGTCTATGTGTATGTGTGTGTTTGATAAGACTAGATTTAGTCATTATATATAACTATGAATTTCTACTCTGGCTTGTTTCTTCCAATTTCCTCCCTTCCATTGTCCTCACATGCTATTCAGTTTCTGTGTATTCCACTTCTCTAGATTCTACATAAAAGTTAGATCATGCAGTATTTTTCTTTCTGTGTCTGACTTATTTCACAGCATAATGTACTCCAGGTCCAGGCTTTGTTGTTGTTGTTGTTTAATGAGAAGAGACTTTACAGAGGAGTGAACAAAATTTATGTTGATTTGAAATTTAGTTTTATTGTATATGGATGACCTGCATGTGTTTTTGGATTTTAGATAGCTTAGTACAGTGTTGGTTTTTGTGAAGGCCATATAAACATTCATTGAAGCAGTTATTTCAAATCCCAAGGACTGATTGTCTCTTCTCTTGATCTTTTTCACCATATTTCCATATACAACCAAGGCCTGCAATAATATCATCCCTGGATCTCTCTTTTTTTTTTTTTTTTGACAGGTAGAGTGGACAGTGAGAGAGAGAGACAGAGAGAAAGGTCTCCTTTACCATTGGTTCACCCTCCAATGGCTGCCGTGGCCGGTGCACTGTGGCCCGATGGCAGGAGCCAGGTGCTTTTCCTGGTCTCCCATTGGGTGCAGGGCCCAAGCACTTGGGCCATCCTCCACTGTACTCCCTGGCCACAGCAGAGAGCTGGCCTGGAAGAGGGGCAACTGGGACAGAATCCGGCGCCCTGACTGGGACTAGAACCCAGTGTGCTGGCACCACAAGGCGGAGGATTAGCCTAGTGAGCCGCGGCGCCGGCCCCATCCCTGGATCTCTTGAAAATCTCTTTCATTCATTTCTTCATTGCCTTGCTCATCTGGGCCTAAGGAAAAAAACTGTATTCTGCTTGAAAGTTAGAGGAATAGAAAGAACAACTGGTAAATAGCTAAAGACCTTTTTAGGGATGGTCTGAGATTTAGCAGGAAATAAGCACTGAATTCCAAATATTTACAATGTAGTTTAGGAATTGATAAGGCTTGCAGAATAGAGATTATAGTCCCACTGTTGTGATTAGATTGTCCTTTCTAGTCCTACTGGTCAGAAAGAGTAACTAGTTACTAAAAAGTAACTAGTTACTTTTTAGTTTTTCCAATAGTTGCCTCCAATTCTAAAACTGTTGAACACTCACTTCTTGCTATTTTGCCTTATTGGTAATCCTTGAAAAGTAATGTAGAACACCAGCAGCTTTCTGGCTCATTGGCCACTCAACAATGCCTCCTTCATCAGTAAACATATGGGCTTATTAAACCACCACCAGGTGAGCATAATATTGCAAGGCCTCCCCTTGGGTTTGTCTGGTTCTTTGTGATGCTGGTGATCTCTGTTGATGTGGTTGCCTGATCTCCATTTAGTTTGCATGTATTTCCTTGGTGGGGTCTTCTCTTGAAGGGAGGTGAGGTTTGAATACTAGATTGTGTAGCCTTTGGTAGCCATTCTAGCAATTCTGGATTTTATTTTTAAATATAAAGGGAAGGTTTTTAGGGTTTTAAATGATAAAATGATTTGACAGTTGCTTTAGGATAACTATCTATTAATCAAAGATGGAACTATATAGGACCAGTAGCGGAGGCAGAGAGACTAGTTAAGAGGCTTTGCAGAAATGAAGATGGGAGATGCTTGTGGCTAAGATTAGAAAAATGCTGGTGAAGCTGGGAAGCAGCTGGAATCAAGATATATTTTGATTTCAAAGCCAATAGTGCTAACTAAAGTTCTGGATAATGGAATATGGGAGAAAAATGAGAAATGAAGGGTCAAAGATGAGTTATATCTCAAATTTTTGAGGAGCCATTAAAGCCACTGGAGAAGGTTGGAGAACATCTTGTGTTCATATGGGGACCATGTTGAAAATAGAAAAGAATCTGATATAATCAGAAGGAAGTAACTTTAAAAGAGAATTACAGTGGAACAATGGAAGGACAGTACAGTCTTTCTCTCTGATTTCAGGAGTCAAAGGAGAGATAAGAAGAGGAAATGTCCATTTAACTGGTTTTCAGTAAAAATAGATGTCAGATAAGGTGGGGTAGAGAGAGTAATTATTAGAGGGAAGATTAAGAAATAGAGGGATTTATTCACAATCAAACAATACTGAAGGAATATAGGGACTGCTGCTATAGGATGAGAGTTAGAGGATGAGATTAGAAGAGAAAGTATCAGGAGTGCCCTGATCCTGCCATTCCTAAAACTATCATGAAGAACAGGCTGAAGGCATATGTTAATGATAAGAGATGAGCAATGCTGAGCAAGGAAATCTGGCTTAAAAGCCATTTCATATAACTTACCAGTATCAAGGTTCCATCTGGAATGGTAGCATGAGAGTAGGCATATCTTGTGTTAAGGAGAGTGCATGGGTAGGGACCTCTATTTTATACTTGAACTTGGTGGGTCTTTCCTAATTTCTACATTTATTGTTGAGTAGAGCAATTGTGACATCAGAAGAAAATCATCCAATCATGGCTTCTGCTTTTTTAAAAAATTTCTTCTCACTTTTATGAATTTTTTTCCCTTTCCTCATTACTTAAAGTTCTTCCTCTGTCTTACCTCTCACCTACCCTACAGGCTTTGATATACTGTTCAGTGTACTGCATTCCTAATATATTAGTTTATGCTTGAAGCTAACTTTTGAAAGTTTGGGAGCCCAAAAGCTTAAAAATACTGAACTCAAGCATATATCTTGTCATGAATCACAGCTATCAGGAATTCACCATTCACTTATTTTGGAAAGTGAATATTGCTTTCTGGATGACAATATGATATGAGTCTATTATTATTTCTCTAGTAATGCCACCTTGTGACATTGTTCATAGAATAATGCCTACCTGTATACAGTGAGCATGCATCCAGGAAGAACAAGGCAACATCTTCAAATGAAGCATAACATGTGTAACAGGGTCTGGTGAGACTATAGATTTGACAAATATCTAGCCATTTTATCATCAAGCTAAACATTATTTCTTCTTTATTGAAACAGTAATTGAATGTTTATTAAGGAATTTACATATACACATCCTGCTTTATTAGTATGTATGTCATTCTTCATTTTCAAACCTTGCCATAACTGATCTGAAAGGACTTGAACTTTAGAGTTACAATGTTGCCTCTTTTATGATGTGGGAAGAGGAAGGAAAAAGGTTGTATTAGGGACATTAAACTTGCTAAACTGAGAAAATGGCTAGTTTTGTCAAGTTAAAGACACAGAACCATGAGCAGGTCCAATGTTCCAATAGTTTTATTATTAAGAGACTTGTCTGCCAATACTAAATATTTCTTAGACCTTTTTATATATATATTTATTTGACAGGTAGAGTTATAGACAGTGAGAGAGAGAGACAGAGAGAAAGGTCTTCCCTCCTCTGGTTCACTCCCCAAATGGCTGCCATGGCTGGTGCTGCACTGATCCGAAACCAGGAGCCATGTGCTTCTTCCTGGTCTCCCACACGGGTGTAGGGGCCCAAGCACTTAGGCCATCCTCCACTGCTCTCCCGAGTCACAGCAGAGAGCTGGACTGGAAGAGAAGCAACCGGGACTAGAACCCGGCGCCTTTTCTTAGACCTTTTAACTTTGAAGAAAATTAGAAAAAGGGTTAGCATAAATAAACAGTGTTTCTCAAAGCATGCTATGCAAGTCACAAGTACCTGTCAAGATACTAATAATTATTTTAAAGTTATATACTAATAATTATTTTTTCAGTCTGGGAGGCAATAGGTGATGGCTCAAGTAGTTGGGGTGGCCCACATGATTGAGAGACCTGGACTGAGTTCTTGGCTATAGAATGACCCAGCCCTAGCTGATGGCAGGCATCTAAGGAGTGAACCAGCAAATGGGAATGCCCTAACCCCAGTCCCTAGCCCCTCTCCTCCCCACCCAAGAACATGAACAAATAAATTAATAATTTTTAAAGAGATACTAATAATTAGAAACTTTTTATGGCAGCCCTCTGTTATAAGCTTAATTAAGGCAGAATTCTGAATGCTTGCAGCTTCTGCGTTAACAAAAGATCAAAGACTTGTTGAATCATCTAGCTCGGCTTTCTACAATGGATTGCCAGGATACAGATTGCAGATGCCGCCTATTGGGGCACCGACAACGTTCACATTTGAGGTAATACTACTTTAAAAAAAATTTACATTTGATTGCTTATTCAATATTTGCTTTCTGATTGTATTGTAGTCTTCCTAAAATTAAGGATCAAAGCCTCAGAATTTTTCTATAGATGATTTTGGCTAATTATATATATATATATTCTTGTATATACAAATATTATATACATTATATATAGTAAATGGCCCCAGGGATAGCATATTAAAAAAGCCATTGGTTTAGAATTTAATTAATTACAAATGAAAAGGTTTACATGTAACACAAATGACACTTGATATTGTGAATGGCATAGAGGAGACCCTTGTTACCTAACTGTTAAACTAGACACTTTATAGTTATAAAAACCCCAATATTCTTTTTTTTTAATTTTTTTTTAATTTTTTTTTTTTGACAGGCAGAGTGGATAGTGAGAGAGAGAGACAGAGAGAAAGGTCTTCCTTTTTGCCGTTGGTTCACCCTCAAATGGCCGCTGCAGCCAGCGCATCGCGCTGATCCGAAGCCAGGAGCCAGATGCTTCTCCTGGTCTCCCATGCGGGTGCAGGGCCCAAAGACTTGGGCCATCCTCCACTGCCTTCCCAGGCCATAGCAGAGAGCTGGCCTGGAAGAGAGGCAACCGGGATAGAATCCGGCGCCCCGACCGGGACTAGAACCCGGTATGCTGGCGCCACAAGGCGGAGGATTAGCCTGTTAAGCCACGGCGCCGGCCAAACCCCAATATTCTTTAATAATATAATGTATACAATAATTGTGGATGTTCTAGGAAGTGTTTCTCAATTCTCGTTTCACGAGTATAGTTACTTCACTAGCAACAGTATCTTCTGAATAATTTAATTAACTTCTTACCAGGCCTCACCTGTTACAAATCTCACCTCCCAACATCACCATCCTGGGACACACTTAAGCCATATCCAAACCACATTAGAATTGCAGCCGAAAGCATTGGGATTACTTGGGGCCTTAATGACATATAAATATTTACAAGTCAATTAGTTCACAATGGATACTTGGGTCAAACCATAAGGGATAGCTGGTTAGCTGTTAGAAATCCTATGAAAGTTCCAAGATATTTTCAACAATTACATCCAAGAAAATAAATTACACTTTTCTGGCATCTTGTTAGAAGCAAAGGTGCTTTATCTCAAACCTTATCTCAAGCCATCAGGGCTCCAGACAATGCAATAAAAGTTGTAGTCTAATCCCAGCTGTGTCCTCTCTTTCAAAGTCCCCTCCACAGTTTTGTTTCCCCTGAACATTTTTTGCTTATTTATAGGAAGTCAATCACAGATTTCTAAAATTATCCTCTGCACTGTGAAAAAGATGGATGCAGGAGTTCCACTTCCAAGAATCTTTTTTTTTTCAAATATTGCAAATATTTAATGAGAAGCGGTTTGTAATTGGAACAGAGAGGTGAGGACAGAAAGAATGTCATTTGTTAAGGATGGCTTTAACAGTAAAAAACCTTTTCAGTCGCTAATTTTACTACTTTGAGCTAGGTAAAAATCTCAGTTAAGGGAGAGGACACAGAGTTATATAAATTTGGAGATTTGTTTAGGTGAAGAAAGAAAGAAGGCAAGTGCGTGAGTTTTGGTGTTGAGGTACTAACATGTGGCAGTGGGCAGCCAAGACCAGAAATTCTTCCTGAGTTTGAGACTAGCTTGAAACTAGGATACAGAGCCTGGAAACAGTCAGGAATGGGGAAGGAAAAACAATGCTGACATGTGATGCAGAGCCCAGATTCGGCAGTTCTAGAGATACAGAAGGCAAAGAAGCAGTAGCTGAGTTATTTAGGAAATGATTCGGACACTTCAGCAGCCCCTACCGGGGTTTTGCAGGATTCACACAAAGAAAATTGCCTGCCAACAGGAAGAATTCCTCCTCCTACTGCAGCGCTTTCTCTCTCCCACCCCTGAGGGCCCCCGGAGACCGCGGGGGCCAGGCTGAGCTTGGCTAGCGCTGCCTGCTTTTTTTCACTCTGCACCGTCCTGGAGCGCGGGGGCGGGTTTGGCCAAGGTCCGCGGCTGCAACTCGAAAGCTCACCGCGTTCCCGGCATGCGCGCTGGGCTTCTCTGCAGTTCCCAGGCTACCGACAGCAGCCGGCGTTCGAGGCTCCGCGCGGAAGAAGCAATGGCCAACTCCAGGGGCCGTCTGTACCTTTGGATGTGCTTGGCTGCAGCTCTGGCATCTTTCCTGGCGGGATTTATGGTGGGTAAGTTACAAACTCCCCACCCCCGCATCTTGGACCCAGGGCTGGCCAGCCTCGGGAAGGCGGCTACCGCGCAGAGGGGAATGAAAGCATGGATCTGGAAGGGACTGGGCCGTAGGCTGGCCTTTGCCAGGTCCAGTGAGCTTCATCTGGGGAACCCTGGAAATTTCAGCAGAAGTAAAAATTCAATGTAGTGTGTTGTGTTACTCAGTGCTGAGTTCCTGCTACTCTTAAGGGCTTTTGGAAAGACAGCTTAGAGCTGTCACTATTCTCAGAGATGGGAAAGATGGTTTCATTTCCAAGCAATACGGAGTCAGACATACCAACGTATCTGAGGGCACTGCAAATAACTGAACTTTCCTCCTCCTTTAAGTGTATGTGGAAGGAGGCTGTGTGTGTGCCAAGCACTGTCTTGCAAATTAGATCTGCAGGAGAGAACCAGAACAGATACTCAAGTAAAACTTCAACCAACTCAGAATTGCATCATACATTAGAATTAAAAGAGTTTTCAGCATTTAACGGGGCCCATTTGTTTTTAAAGCCTACCATGATCCATGGGGGGGGGGGGGGGGCTTTTTTGTTTCTGATTTTGAAAAACCATAGCGATTGTGTGTGTGTGTGTATTTTCCCTCAGGCTGGTTCATTAAGCCTTTCAAAGGAACAACCACTTCAGTGCGCTATCATCAAAGTATACGGTGGAAACTGGTCTCAGAAATGAAAGCTGAAAACATTAAATCATTTCTTCGGTGAGTTTGTTTTTGCATATTTGATCTTAAAATACTGTGTAAAACATTGCTGAGTGAAATGTGTATTAAAACTGGTTACATGTATGTGAGACATCTTTGTATGGAAATTAGGTATCAGTCATTAATTTATGGTTGTTTAAAGCCTCTCTTTAAACCATTAATAAGTTGAAATCCATTCCTTTTACAGAAATAGAACTTTCTTCCCAAAACTTCATGTATCAAAAGGTATCTGGTAGTCCAATTGAGAGATTTTTCAACTTCAATTGGTTTTTTGGTTTATATTTTCTGAATAAAAATATATTTTTCTTAAAATGCAATTCATGGAACTTTGGACTGCAGCTTAATGTTATTCTTTGTTCTTCATGCCTGAATTTAATCAGCATTTTTTTTAACACATCATATTCTGTCAGGAAGAGTTATGTGGTATTGATTCACTGGTTTAATGGAAAGAAGGTAACTGCCTACCATAGGTTAAACCATTATCTCATCTTGCAAATATACATTTGTTGTTCACAAATAAAACAAAATGAAAGCAAAGAGGCATTAATGCATATCCTTCAATTTCTAAACATGAACAAGAGTTACTGACATTCAGGGGAAGGATTATGAACTCCTTGAGGTCAATGACCATGACATCTATTTCTGGGATGACTTTCAAAGGAGTGCCATTAAAAAATCAGATTTATTGAAACATAATTTACATAAGCTGCATCTCTATAGAACCTATAATTTGAGTTCTGACAGATTATACTGTATTCAGCAAACCTTCTCAGTCAAAATACAAAAAAAAAGAACTTGTCATTCTCTCTGCAGTTTATTCCTCCCTTCTTCCTTGACCATAGGCAACCAGTGGTCACTGTTATGTCACCATAGATTCATCTCTATTTTCTGGAATTTTATATAAATGAAATTAGATAGTATGCACTTTTGTGTCCGGCTTCCTTCATTCAGAGTAATGTTTTTGGATTCACTAAGGTTGTTGCAGGTATCAGTAATTCATTGTTTTGTTGCTGAATAGTATTCCATTTTATGGATATACTCCAATGTATAGTCAAGGGATATTTGGATTGCTCTTGGTTTTTTATTATTGTGAGCGAAGCTTCTATGAATGTATGTTTACAAGTCTTTTTGTGGATTTATGTTTTTATTTCCCTTGAAATGGCTGGGTTGGAATAGCTGAGTTGGATGACAAACATGTGTCTAACTTCTTAAGAAAATGCTGAAGTGAATTCACAGAGAGAGGGAGCTCTGCAATCCACTGGTTCACTCCCCAAATGGCCACAATGACCAGGGCTGGGGCAGGCTGAAGCCAGGAGCCAGGATCTTCATCCACGTTTCCCTTGTGAGTGGCAGAGACCCAAGCACTTGGGTCATCTTTCGCTGCATTTCCCAGGCCATTAGCAGGAAGCTGGATCAGAAGTGGGACAGCCAGGACACTAACTGGCACCCATATGCGATGCTGGTGTTGCAGTCTGGGGTTTTATCCACTATTCCACAACAGCAGTCCCACCACGGCAACTTCAGAAGTGGTTGTATCACATTGCGTTCCTGTCCACCGCATGTGAACGTTGCTGTTGCTGCTCAGCTGCCCAATACTTAGCACTGTCAGGTGTCTTAATTATAATAGTTTTAGTGGTGAGTAGTGATATTGTACTGTTTTTAATTTGGATTCTTCTTCTGACAAGATATTAAACATCTTCTCAGGTGCCTATTGGATGTTTGTGTGTCTCCATTTATAAAGTTTTATAATTGGAATTTACACATATAGGTCAAAGATCCACTTCAAGTTAATTTTTGTGGGTGGTTGGATGTGAGGGTTGATGATACAGTTTGTTTTAAAATAAGACACAAACACACTTGCATGCACACACACAGAGGGAAAGAGAGATAGAGAGAATGTGTATAGAATGGGAGAGAGAGAGCTTCCATTTACTGGTTCATTCCCTAAATGTTCACATGGACAGGGCTGCTTGGCCTGGCTAAGTCCAGGAGCTGGGAACTAAATCCAGGTCTCCCTTGTGGGTGGCAGGGACCCAACTACTTGAGCCATCCTTGCTGCCTTCCAGGGTCTACATGAACAGGAAGCTGAAGTCAAGAATAAGAGCTGGGTAGTGACGCCAGATATTCTGATGTGGGGCACAGGCATTTTAATCAGACTCTCTTAACTGTTAGATTAAACACCCACCTGCAACATACATTGAAATAACTCTTCCTGCTTAGGAAGGTTTGATTTTGCTAACTATTTCTTAAAATATTTTCTACACATTCTTTTCTTCTGTTCTTTGAGATTCCAGATAAGCCCTAGAGAATCCTCTACAGAGTGAAATGCATACACAATGGTGCATTTCTTCTTCTGTGCTGTGATTTGATGAGGTCACAATGTTTCATTCTGTGAATTTAATTAGAATAAGCTAGCATGTGAAAGCAATTGTACTGTTCTTAGGAAATTTGAGCGGACTTATGGCCAAAACAAATCACATATCAAGAAGCTAATTCAAAATGTCTGCTTTTAGGTGCTTTTTTTGGAGATACAGAAAAAAGAATGAGTAGGCAGTGGGATCAATATCATTTGAAGAGACAATCTGTCTGTATTGTTAATGCAATGAAGTAAAATGGCAGAGTGTCTTACCAAGTGGGACAAGATGCTTATATTTAAATTTGTACAACTTAAAAAAATGAGATAAGACGTTAACACTATTGTACTGTACCTGCAGAATAACATGAAGTGTTGATAAGAGAGCACCTAGAAAATAACATGAGCTATCAATGGTAAAACTTGGTGATGCTCTTAGCTGAACTTTTTTTTAGATTTTTTATTTATTTATTTATTTGAGAGGTAGAGTTACACACAGTGAGAGGGAGAGACAGAGAGAAGGGTCTTCCATCCGCTGGTTCACTCCCCAAATGGCCGCCACGGCTGGAGCTGAGCCTATCCAAAGCCAGGAGCCAGGAACCTCCTCTGTGTCTCTCACACAGGTGCAGGGGCCCAAGTGCCTGGGCCATCTTCTACTGATTCCCCAGGCCACAGCAGAGAGCTGGATCCAAAGAGGAGCACCCAGGAATAGAAGTTGTGCCGATATGGGATGCCTGTGCCACAGGCAGAGGATCAACCTATTGGGCCACAGCGCTGGCCCCTTAATTGAACTTTAAAAGTCGTGCTTATTTATATTATTAATACCTTAATTTCATTTTTAAAAGATTTTATTTATTTATTTATTTATTTATAAGTCAGAATTACAGAGAGAGAGGGAGACAGACAGACAGAGACAGACAGACAGACAGACAGAGGGGGCGGCGCTGTGGCTCAGCAGTTTGGTGCCCTGGCCTGAAGCACCGGCATCCCATGTGGGCGCCGGTTCTGGTCCCGGCTGCTCCACTTCCAATCCAGCTCTCTGCTATGGCCTGGGAAGGCAGTGGAAGATAGCCTGGGTCCTTGGGCCCCTGTACCCACGTGGGAGACTCTGAGGAGGCTCCTGGCTCCTGGCTTCGGATCGCCACAGCTTTGGATCGGCACAGCTCTGGCTATGGTGGCCATCTGGGGAGTGATGCAACAGATGGAAGACCTCTCTCTCTCTGTCTATACCTCTCTCTGTAACTCTGCCTGTCAAATAAATAATATAAATCTTAAAAAAATAAAAAAGAGAGAGACAGATAGACAGACAGACACACACACAGAGAAAGACCTTCCATCCTCTGGTTCAGTCCTAAATGGCTGCAACAATCAGGCCTGGGAAAGGCCAAATCCAGGAACCAGGATTTCTTCCAGGTCTCCAACATAGATACAGGGACCCAAGGACTTGGGCCATCCTCTGTTGCCTTCCCAGGCAGATGAGCAGGGAGCTGACTTGGAAGTGGAGCAGCTGGGGCTCAAACTAGCACCCATATGGGATGCTGGCACTGCAGCCAGTGGCTTAACCTGTTGCACCCAGTGCTGACCCCACTTTTCTTTAATTTCTAATATCCATAAAGTTACAAGTGATGTGTGAATAGTTTTCTTTTCAGTGTTGGCTTTTTTTTCCTTTGCATCCAACTGAATACAGAAATTACATGCCAAGAACGGTGACCCAATAGGGACAGAAGGAAATACAATGAATTAGGTGCCCACAACTTTAATGTAGAGGAATGATCTACAGTTTTGGAGATAACGACACCTACAACATGCAGTAGGTGGTGACTTTTGATATGAGCTTCAAAAAGAGCTGTTACTTTTAAAGAAAATGAAGGACAAATATTAGGAAGAGCCATTGAAATATAAGAAAGATTCCATTGAAATATAAGAAAGGCCTTCTAGCTCTGACATATATGGGGGCATGTGAAAAAGAACAGCTTGGCAAGGTCCTCAGAGAAAACCAGTTAAAGAAAGCAGATAAATTAAACATTCAGTAAAGGGGCTGGAGACACGGGAGAATTGTTGGTTTATTATTGATCTATTCATTATAGATATAAAGGGTTTGTAAACACAACAGTATAGTTCAGGAAGGAAATGAGGGGCTCTACATTGGGTTAAAGAGACTAATGAGGGGAACAATTTTATTACACCCAACCACTTTCTTATTGGCAGGGCCTCGACTGTATTTTCCTGCTTCCCGGAGGGCTTGTATTTAGCAGATGTTATCATCTTCCAGGTCTAGGAATCTTTTGATTGTTCATAGGCAGTTAATAATTTTATTCCATTTGGCAATGATTGGTTTAAGTAGAGGAGAGTGACCTAATGAAATGAGAGAAACATCTAGTTAAGGTCTTCTACAAAGTATTTTCCTCTGTTAAATGAAACATGCAAGAGGTACTAGTTGCTCTTGCTTATACTTGTTTCTCTTAAACATTATTCAGTGTATATGTGCTGCCTGGAACTATAATGCCCATCTTGGACCCTGATGAGAAACTTGTAGGAAATAAGTACTCGGGCCATTATCTCCTGCTTCCCTGCCACGTTGGCAGAGGGCTGAATTGGAAGCAGAATAGCTGAGACTTGGCATTCTTTGCAAGCTGTGGCTTAACCCCCTGCACCCCAATGCTGGGCTTCATATTTTTCTGAGTATACAAAATATCATATGTATAAACACATTAGCACATTTTAAAGATTTATTTGAAAGACAGAGTTGCAGAGAGAAGTACAGCCAGAGAGAGAGAGAGGTCTTCCATCTGCTGGTTCACTCCCCAAATGACCGCAATGGCCAGAGCTGAGCTGATCCAAAGCCAGGAGCCAGGAGTTTCTTCCAGGTTTCCCATGTGGGTGCAGGGTCCCAAGGACTTGGGCCATCTTCTATTGCTTTCCCAGGCCATAGCAGAGAGCTGGATTGGAAGTGGAGTAGCCAGGTCTCAAACTGACAGCCATTTGGGATGCCTGCGCTGCAAGTTGGGGCTTTAACCTGCTTTGCCACAGTGCCAACTCCATTAGTACATTTAAAAAAAAAAAGTTGTAAGAATTAAACAGCTACAATGTGTAGTTTTCATTTGATGATATAGGGAAGGACAATTTCCTAGGGAAGAAGATGTTTGAGGAGTCCTAGTGGCTGATGAGTGCTTTGCAGGTGGGAGAGAGAGAGGAGTAAAAACGGTGAGGGAGGGAGAGTCAAGTACATGTGATATATGCATGTCTGAGAGAAGGCCCCGTGCAAAGGTAAGGGGTAAGAGAGCATAATCACTTCAGGAGAAAATGGATATACTCTCTGATGTAGAGCAGAAAATTTTATAGAGTAGTCGGAAATGAAGCTGAAAAGGTGGAAGAATGGACCATATCTAAAAGGAATTTATATGCTATGTGGGACGGTGAGCTTCATTATACAAAGTGTAGGAAGGGATAGAACCCATATGGATGTTGGCACTGCAGGCCTGGGTTTAAAACTGACTGCGCCACAGCACCGGCTTCTAAAGTTGCAATCTTAAGAAAACAGTCCAGATAAAAGATGATGAAGTCTTGAATTAGGATGTTAGCTAGATTGAGGAAAAAGGGTGGATTTGAGAACCAGTTAGGGAGCATATTAGTAGAACTTAATCAGTGACTGACTGGAGAAAAGAAGCAAAAAGTGAGGTCAGGATGACTTCCAGATTTTAAGCAGATTTAAGGGATTTTAAGGAGTTAGGTAGTAAGAACAGATGAATTATTTAGAAATATCACTATTTCTGAAGATCAGACAGGTATACTTTCAGATGCCAGTCCCAGCATTTTTTTTTAACTTTTATTTAATGAATATAAATTCCCAATGTACAGCTTATGGATTACAATGGCTTCCCCCTCCCATAACTTCCCTCCCACCCACAACCCTCCCAACTCCCGCTCCCTCTCCCCTTCCATTCACATCAACATTCATTTTCAATTCTCTTTATATACAGAAGATCAATTTAGTATATATTAAGTAAAGATTTCAACAGTTTGCACCCACATAGAAACACAAAGTGAAACATACTGTTGGAGTACTAGTTATAGCATTAAATCACAATGTAGAGCACATTAAGGACAGAGATCCTACATGAGGAGCAAGTGCGCAGTGACTCCTGTTGTTGACCCAACAAATTGACACTCTAGTTTATGGCGCCAGTAACCACACTAGGCTCTCGTTATGAGTTGCCAAGGCTATGGAAGCCTTCTGAGTTTGCGGACTCTGATCATATTTAGACAAGGTCATAAAAGACAGGGTGAGGATAGTAACCAATGATCCTAAGAGTGGCATTTACCAGGTCTGAACAATTATACAGCATTAAGTGGGGAAGAGGACCATCAGTACACACAGGTTGGGAGTAGAACCATTGGTGGTAGAGTAAAGGTTATGATTACGAAGGAATGAGGACCAAGTACGCTAGACAAGGTCTAGAACAAAGGACAGAGTCATTATTAGAGGAGCTAAGAAAGGTGCTGTCTAAGCTACAATTAAGTTTTTTGATTGAGAGGCAAATAGAACCTGACAGCAGGGGCTTGATAATAACCTGTTGGGCTTTAGGCCTTGTAAGAGGCCCAGACCTATCTATCTCTTCACATGGGGTACATCCTAAGGGAGGTGTGAACCTCCTAGGGGAAGGCACTCTGTTGACTTTCATTACTTGGCTGGCCTGGGAGGAGAGCTGGCCAGGTAAAGGCAGGTGGCATCTCTAACAAGAAATTTACAGTTCTGCCTGCAATGTTGCTGACCCTACTTGGCCGTCCCCTCAGCTGCAGTGGTCACTTTGGAAGCTGGGCTGAGTGAAGGGCTTTTCAGCTTAGAGCCATAAGATCTGTGGCTCTGACCTGGACATCCTTCGACTTCAGGGCAGGTCCATTTCCAGTGATCCAACTCTTGGCAGAGCTGCCAGGGTTCTTCACAAGTTGACTTCTGCTGAAGCCCAGGCTTACCACATTGAAAGCCACTGCAGTGGACTGGCCTGTTGGGTCTCCTTGAGGGCAGATCACTGTACAGATCAGCCATTAATAGGCCTGCCACCCATTGCTTCTGAAGCAGAGCTTTCTTTTCCTCCTGGTTTGTGTTAAAGCAGACCAGAGGATACAAGTCAAGGGAGTGCCCAAGTCCCATCTCTAATCTTCGGTGGCCTGAACTACAAGTCTATAGTCACAGGCATGTTCTGTAGTAGTTTTTCTAAGGTAGACAATGCCCATGAGGAAAATTATATTCTCACTTTAAAACTTTCTTTCCCTTTGGTCTGAAAGGGTGTTTTTTCTACTTACTGTTTACTTCACTGATGGCGAAGTAAATCTAGCTATGAGATTATTATTTAAGCTCTTATTTTGGCTATGCTATTACAGAAAAATGTTAGCCATCTCTTTTATAAGGTCTAAAGATTAAATTGTGCGTCCTACAGATTCCTTCATAATAGAATTAGTTTCCTACCTTGAGGAGAATAGAGAAATGAAAGAACAAGTTGGGCTTAGAATAGAGAAATGAGGGAGCAAGTCCTAGATCGCTTGCTGACAATAGCAATATTACATGAATACTTAGCAAACAGTTTCAACCATTAGATAACAACTTAAGAAAACATTTACCAGAAGGTTCAATGCCTTCTATAAATTTCAAGAATCATGTATTTGGAAACACCTCTCAAATATCTAACATCATGTAGTTTGTTTAACCAGTAAACTTAAGCACAACCATATAAAATGTTTTTAATTTCTTTCTACCAACAAGTATAAAACATATGATACACAGATTCAGGTCACACGAATTAAAATGTATCTTTGATTAATTTTAGCAGCTTAAATTTATGGACAATCTTATCTATAAGCCAATTAAAATTCTTAATAAAATTTTCCCATGTGGACATACAATATGTACACACATATAACATAACATAATAGACCAATATAGCAATTTTAATAATAGCTTTTAAAATCTTTAACTCTTTTTGTAGATTGCCAATTGATTTGAATTGCTTTTTGTTTTTAGTAACCTCAGTTAATCATACTTTCTCTCAGTTGGTACTGTTAATGCATTATTGGCTTCATCTGTTTACAGAGCCATCCCAAAGTACTAAATACAATAGAGGTGGCTGGAAAAGGTCCATAGGAACCTATAGGAGCACAGCTAAACACAGAACAACAACACTTTAGTTTTATGAGCAGCAAATCATATATAACTGTGGATGACAAAAGACTTTAAGTTGCCATGTTTAAAATTATAAACTCATCAACCAACAAGAGGCACTTGCTTACTTCACAGCATTTTTGAAAGCACCTGTAGGATTTTACAAGTATTTAACCCTTTAGGCCTCTGGGGCTTTCTCATTAAGATAACTATCATGTCTAGTAACACAAGATCATTAGACTTTTTAATTCTCAAACATTTGTATTAATAGCATTTTCCATTATAGAAACTTAAAATTTAGTACCATGTCACATCTTGACAGTACTTCTAATATAATCCAAATAGCCTGATTAGTTGATGTCTCTATAAGATGAGAGACATAGGTCCTTCGATTTTTTCAGTTGAGCCCAAACTGGAAAAACCAAAGTCCAAGATTTACTGGAAATTTTAGAGTCCAGATTGTTTGAAACTTTGATTTTTTGAATGCCTGTCAAGAATGCCAAGAAGGCTCAAAATCCAAAATATCTGGTTGAAATAAGATTCCTTAAAATCATGACATAACATAGACCAAATTTGATCATTGGTACAAGGTGATTATTCAAATCTTTGAAAATAAGCACATATTTAAATAACCCATAGTTCTTAATAAAAATTCAGCTGTTTTTGAACAATTAGAATTTAACAGACATCAAGAGAACATAATAGATTACTTTAACACATTAGTCCCAGCATTTGTTAGATGTGAAGTTATGAATGAGTTACTCAACCATCCTCTGTTTCCTGTTTGGAAAAATGGGGTCTGTGAAAGATGAGTTCTGAGTATAAATGAGAACATGTGTTAACATGTCTGTAGAGGGCTTAATATATATTAAGTTTTTGATAAATATGAATTCCTTTTACTTTTGTCTTTTAGTTAGCTAAAAATCACTTTATAAAAGTAATTTGTTTACTAATATCAATGGGAGAGGGTTGGGAAAATGTTTTTAAAAAGTATTTACCCAGGGGCCGGCACTGTGGTGTAGTGGGTAAAGCCACCACCTGCAGTGCTGGCATCCCATATGGGTGCAGGTTCATGTTCTGGCTGTGCCATTTCTGATCCAACTCTCTGTTGTGGCCTGGGAAAGCAATACAGGATGGCCCAAATCTTTGGGCCCCTGCATATGTGTGGGAGATCTGGAAGAAGCTCCTGGCTCCTGGCTTTGGATCAGCATAACTCCAGCTGTTGCGGCTATCTGGTGACTGAACCACTGTATGGGAGACCTCTATCCTGCCCCTCTCCTTTCTGCAACTCTGCCTCTCAAATAATATAAATAAATATTTTTAAAAAAGTATTTACCTGAGGCAAATGGATTTTACTAAGAAATGCATTTATGAGGTCACATCAACACTACAAGTGATTTACCCACAGAATTGAAAGGACACTGTCTAAATTCAGTTCAACAAGCTCAGACAGAAGTGTTAGGCTCAATGATAAAATTCAGCAACTACAGCCATAATACAATTAATAGAAGTATGACTATGAGATATATGAAGAAGTGTGTCTCTCTGGTCCCTGGTAAACATTAAGACTTTTATTTTGCTTTGTTTTTTACAAAATGCCCTCTATTTGTGGATGAGCAGCAAGAAGGAGCACCATGAGGGTAGGAGTGTGGCCTACTTCCTGAGTGTCTTCTCACATCTGGGCCTGTGCTGATTCTGTTTACCATGAAGTGTGTTCTTTTCTGAGGGAGCACCATGGGGAAACTGCAGTTGTGTACAAAAATGTTTAAAACTGGCATATACTCAAGTTGTTATCTCTGGCTGGGTTTTTCATATCTCTGAGATGGAAATGATAACTTAAGGCTTAAAGGTTGAGTAGTCTTTAGCACATCATCTGAATATAGTTTTAACTCCTTCTTGTGTTTTATTTTTGTTTTAGCTCTTTTACAAAACTTCCTCATCTGGCAGGAACAGAACAAAATTTGCTGCTTGCCAAGAAAATCCAAACTCAGTGGAAGAAATTTGGGCTAGATTCAGCCAAGTTGGTTCATTATGATGTTCTTCTCTCTTACCCTAATGAGACAAATGCCAACTATATATCAATTGTGAATGAACATGGAATTGAGGTGATGTAGAATTGTTGGTATTTTTCATGTTTTATAAACCCACCCTTTTATGTGGATTGGAATGTAGGATCAAGTAAAAATAGAAGTTTGTTAATAGTGCAATAAAAATAACATTTAAAAATTAATGATATGCAAACTAAATATTAAGAGTCTAGTAGGCATTAGGCATGGTTCTAGGCCCTGAGGTCAGAAGGAAAGTTAGGACATGGGTGCTTTGCTTAAGTCAGATGAGGCTGACAATGAAAGACATTGCTTCAAGTCAATATGGTAAGTGTTATGAACAGTATTATTAGGGCTGTTTATCAACACACACACAAAAAAAGTCACTAAGTCCAGCCTGTGAGTTAGAGGAGATTTCCTGAAACTGTTGATAAGTTATGAAAGCACACAAGGAATTACTCACGTGGGAAAGCAAGATAAGAATTTTCTAGGCAGAAAATAAAATATTGGCAAAGCCTTAGAGATATAAACTAGCTTAGTAGCATTGGGAGAATTTAAGATCTGCATTTCAAAAGTTTTAAACACAAAGTAGGCTGTGATTAAAGGAAAACGAGTAGACATGTTCTGCAGACTGTCATAAAAAGACTTGCATGCTATCCTGAAGGTCTTAGAAATTAACTTTAATCCACAAGAGCAAGTGACAAAAGTCCAAAGTAGGGGGAGAATGTGGGTAGAAAGGCATTTGAGATAGATTAGGCAGTCTGCCGATTATACCTAGACTAGAAAAGGAGTTAAAGTTGCAGTCTTTTTTTTTTCCCTAAGATTTATTTCATTTATTTGAAAGGTAGAGTTTCAGAGAGAGAGAGTGGTCTTCCATCCTCTGGTTCACTCCGCAAATGGCTGCAATGCTGTGATCCTAAGTCAGCAGCCAGGAGCTTCTTCCAGGTCTCTCACATGGGTGCAGGGACCCAAGCACTTGGACCATCCTCCTGTTTTCCCAGGCATAATAGCAGGGAGCTGGATGGGAAGTGGAGCAGCTGGGACTCAAACTGGCACCCGTATGGGATGTTGGCGCTGCAGGCCTGGGTTTAAAACTGATTGTGCCACAGCACCTGCCTCTAAAGTTACAATCTTAAGACAACAGTCCAGATAAAAGATGATGAAGTCTTGAATTAGGATGTTAGCTAGATTGAGGAAAAAGGGTGGATTTGCGAACTAGTTAGGGAGCATATTAGTAGAACTTAATCAGTGACTGACTGGAGAAAAGAAGCAAAAAGTGAGTTCAGGATGTCTCCCAGACTAGAAACAGGCCTGGATTTGGGGAGTCAGAAGAGAGATTATAACAATCAGACTCTTAAATGTGAGTGTATGAGTTTTAAAACTGGGCATCATAAGCATACTGGCTGTTTGTGAAATTTTCACAGGAAGGCAACATAGAATGAGTCAAGTAGTGTACTGGAGGTAAAATATGGGGAAAAATTATTTAAATAAAGATAGGAAAAAAAAGAGGCCCACAAAGTAAGATGGAAAAACAGTCAAAAAAGGAAACTCATGAGACTTCCACCTTTGAAGCCCCATTTTGTTCACTTTATAAAGGAGCTTTAAGTTACCTGGGATTGCTAGCATTTGTAAAAGTTTCTATTATTTTGAAGACAAAAAAAATAATAAAGCTTTTCAACATGGTCTACATATTTTTAGAACCTAGTTTCAGGATGTTTAATCTAAAGTGTATATTTGAGGGCAAAATGGATTAAACTTTTATAACAACCTGAAATTATTCTTTTCAACTTGAGTTTTTCAATTTTTGCTAGATTTTCAAAACAACATACCTTGAACCTGCACCAGATGGATATGAGAATGTTACAAATATTGTACCGCCATATAATGCTTTCTCAGCCCAAGGCACGCCAGAGGTAAAATAAAGACATTTGTTTGTTCTCTTGTTTAAAATTTTCTTTGTTATGTGGAACTTGTGTAGAGGACTAAAATAAAAAAGATTAGGTGAGTTATACACACTAGTCCATTATTTACTACTGAGCACTAATGAACATATCCCCTTAAAAAAAAGTAATATGTTTTACAAAAAGAAAATACCAGAAAAATCAAGAAAGCAAGTACATTTAAAATAGACCTTCGTGAAGCAGATGCCACTCTGAAATAACAAAATTAAACATGCTTTTAATTCACTAATGCCAATAGATGCTTTTATAAGCTCGGATAATTTTTTTTTTAAGATTTATTTATTTATTTGAAAGTCAGAGTTACACAGAGAGAGAAGAGGCAGAGAGAGAGGTCTTTCATCCTCTGGTTCACTCCCTAGTTGGCCACAATGGCCGGAGATATGCCGATCCAAAGCCAGGAGCCAGGAGCTTCTTCTGGGTCTCCCACATGGGTGCAGGGTCCCAAAGACTTGGACTGTCTTCTACTGCTTTCCTAGGCCAAGCAGAGAGCTGGATCAGAAGTGGAGCAGCCAGGTCTTGAACCAGCACCCACATGGGATGCCGGCACTACAGTTGGCGGCTTTACCTGCTCTGCCACAGTGCCAGCCCCTGGTAATTGTTTATAATCTGAATTGATCATAGTTGATAGATTTGTTTTTGTAGATCATGCCACAGAAGCTCTTAAAAATGACATTTCTTTTATCTCCTGTGATCTAGAATACACTGATAATTTCTTCCACATAATATACTGTTTAAATATGTCTCATATTAACATTTTTTAACTTCTTTGGACTTGGAAAATCCTCTAAAGAATACAGAACCATCATAGGTTTTTTTATTAATTGCAAATAAGGAAAGAAAACTTTCAGTGATGCAATACTGTAAGCAGACTTCTTTATTTCTTCTTAATTTCAGCAGTATTGAATTTGTTTCTTTCTTTCTTCCTCTAGGGAGATCTTGTATATGTGAACTATGCTCGTACTGAAGACTTTTTCAAACTAGAAAGAGAGATGAACATCAACTGCACTGGAAAGATTGTTATTGCAAGATATGGGAAAATCTTCAGAGGAAATAAAGTATGGTTTTATTTTTCTAGAGGAAAAGAGGAGAGGATATGTCCTATAAATGTACATAATAAGCTTGATTCACGATGTCCAAGATTGCTTCATGATGTCCAAGATTGCTTTAAAAATTGCCTTTTGTGCTATTTTCTAGGTGTGCCCAGAAATTTCTGTTTTTATGTAGCATCATGCAGCTATAAAGGGAAATAATTTTAAGTGATTTTATTATAAAAGTAATATTTGCTATTTAACATTTGATTAAAGGAAATTTATCTGAACTAAAAAATGTAAAGTTCCCCTGCATTATGTAAATTCATTGCGCAGATATAATCAATCTTAAGAGCTATTTCCATAACCTAATTAGGTGAGATATTGCTTCTCGGCCTTTTGTCTAAGATCAAGTGTAGCAATTAGGTGAGATATATGACCATATGTTTATTTATGTATATGCTCACTTTACATACATATTTTAAAAACAAATACTATGTTATACATTAGACAATTTTATTTTTTTACCCTTAGCTATAACTCAGGGATATCCTTCCATATCAGCTTACTGAGAGTTGTATAAAATAGTGGTTAAGATTATAGGCCCAGGCTGGCACCATGGCTCACTTGGTTAATCCTCCGCCTGTGGTGCTGGCATCCCATATGCGCACCGGGTTCTAGTCCCGGTTGCTCCTCTTCCAGTCCAGCTCTCTGCTATGGCCCGGAAAGGCAGTGGAGGATGGCCCAAGTGCTTGGGCCCCTGCACCCCTATGGGAGACCAGGAGGAACCACCTGGCTCCTGGCTTTAGATTGGCACAGCGCCGGCCGTGGTGGCCATTTGAGGGGTGAACCAACGGAAGGAAGACCTTTCTCTCTGTCTCTCTCTCTCACTGTCTAACTCTGTCAAATAATAACAAAAAAAAAAAAGATTATAAGCTCAAAGATTCTTACCACTGAGGGCTGGTCTAGTCTGGGACTCTGTTCTCCAGATTTTTTACTGTGATTTATGTAACCAACCATAAGTATGCCAAAGCTTTCTCATATATAAAATGTAAACACTAGTAGCACCAATCTCATAGAGTCCTTATTAAGATAATGTCTGGTAATAATAATTTCTGTAAAACTAATTTAAATACTTCACTAATTTGGCCAGCGCCGCGGCTCAATAGGCTATCCTCTGCCTAGCGGCGCCGGCACATCAGGTTCTAGTCCCAGTCGGGGCACCGGATTCTGTCCCGGTTGCCCCTCTTCCAGGCTAGCTCTCTGCTGTGGCCAGGGAGTGCAGTGGAGGATGGCCCAAGTACTTGGGCTCTGCACTGCATGGGAGACCAGGAGAAGCACCTGGCTCCTGCCATTGGATCAGCACGGTGCACCGGCTGCAGTGAGCCAGCTGCGGCAGCCATTGGAGGGTGAACCAACGGGAAAAGGAAGACCTTCCTCTCTGTCTCTCTCTCTCTCTCATTGTCCACTCTGCCTGTCAAAAACAAAAATAAAAATAAATAAATAAAAATAAAAAAAATAAATACTTCACTAATTTAATTGATAGCATGACATTTTATAGCATTGATAAACTAATCATTTCTCTGTTGAATTCTTTGCTTATCTTGAGTTTGTTACCACTACAAATAATTCTGCTGTGAACATCCTTATCCAGATTTGTGTGAATTTTGTAGTATGGATTCCTAGAAAAGGAATTGCTGAAGTGTATATTCTTTCAGAATTTTGATTGGCACAATCAAATGTCCTTTTAAGAAATTGTGACACATTACGCCCCTGCTAATATATAATAAAATTCTTCTTGAATATTGGAATATGTTTTAATGAAACATACCTGATAGTTATATATCTTTTGTCACAATATTTTTGATAATGAAGAATTCAGTATCTCATAGGGTAGATTTTTCTTTTTTTTGTTTTGTTTTGTTTTTTTTTTAACTTTTATTTAATGAATATAAATTTCCAGTATACAGCTTATGGATTACAATGGCTTCCCCTTCCCATAATTTCCCTCCCACCCTCAACCCTCCCCTCTCCCGCTCCCTCTCCCCTTCCATTCACATTAAGATTCATTTTCAATTCTCTTTATATACAGAAGATCAATTTAGTATAAAGATTTCAACAGTTTGCACCCACATAGAAACAGTGGCTCGTTGGTCTAGGGGTATGATCCCCGCTTAGGGTGCGAGATTTTTCTATCCTTGGCCAATTTGGATTGTTAGAAAGATGCTTACAAAACCAATTTGGGCAGTTTTTCACACCCTATGATTCTTCTCAATAAAATTCTACACCAGTTTTACAATATATTTTGTTTTACAAATATTTTGTTAGGTGCTTACTCTATAATGTGTGAGATTTAGAACAGATAGTTAAATGTGAAAAAGACATTCTCAATAATACTCTCAGTCTAACAGGAAAATCAGAAACTTAAAAGTTACTTCAAGGCCAGTGCCATGGCTCAATAGGCTAATCCTCCGCCTGTGGCGCCAGCACCCCCGGGGTTCTAGTCCCGGTCAGGGTGCCAGATTCTGTCCCGGTTGCTCCTTTTCCAGTCCAGCTCTCTGCTGTGGCCCGGGAGTGCAGTGGAGGATGGCCCAAGTCCCTGGGCCCTGCACCTGCATGGGAGACCAGGAGAAGCACCTGGCTCCTGGCTTCAGATCAGCACAGTGCACTGGCCGCAGTGGCCATTGGGGGGTGAACCAACGGAAAAGGAAGACCTTTCTGTCTGTCTCTCTCTCTCACTGTCCACTCTGCCTGTCCAAAAAAAAAAAGTTACTTCAATAAACTCTAGGATGTTCTATAACAAAAATTTATACAAAATATGGAATTACAAAGAAGAAAGAAGACATCAATTTTGAGTTTTGGGAATAATAGAAATGCTTCACATAAAACATGGTAACTTGTTATATAGAATAATTAGATATGTGTTAGGGCATGTATAAGAGAAAATGTACTCAAGGCAATGATAACAGAATGTGTTAATGGGACAACAAAAAGTAGTGTTCAAGTGTCCTTACTTTATTAGATCGGTCCTTTTTTAATATTAGTAAGCCAGTCATGTGCTGTTTCTGTATCACCACTTGCACACTGTCCCTACAGGTTAAAAATGCCATGTTAGCAGGAGCCATCGGGATCATCTTGTACTCAGATCCAGCTGACTACTTTGCCCCTGAGGTACAGCCATATCCCAAAGGATGGAATCTTCCTGGCACTGCAGCCCAGAGAGGAAATGTGTTAAACTTGAATGGTGCTGGTGACCCACTTACTCCAGGCTATCCGGCTAAAGGTAATGAATGAGCCTATCAGTTCACTGTTTTTGCAAAATATCACTTGCCTTTTTGATCAGATCAAAGCAAATAGCAAAAGAATAACATTCAAACTATCATTTTTGATTACTATTACTAGGAAATCGAAAGCATTGTCTCTTCTATTGTTTTAGTTTTAAATTTTTGTGAGGTGTGGGCTGCATTCTCCTACCTTTAGTAGAATAGAGGTCAGAAACACAGATCCTCATACCCAGAGGAATATGGCTGTTCTCAAGGTAGAATTAGGTTTTCTGAATTCCCTAAGGAATTCACTCTTTAGATAATATATTCTTATTTTTAAAAATACCAATGAGTTTTCTAATTAGTGCTATTTAAAATATAAAATTTGAGAAGTTTTGATATATGTGAAACCATCTCCCACAAGCCAGACCCCCCCCAAAAAAATACATCCATTACTGCAAAATAAGTTTTCTGTCATCTCTTTAGAATCCTTTTCTTTCAACTCTTCCTGCCTGTACCCCTGTCGACCCCCTACCCACTCACACCATCTACATCAATGGTTCATTTTGCTATTGCTGACTAGAATTCCATTGAATAGCTATACCAAAATTTGTTTATCTTTTTGCTTTTTGCACATTTGTGTCACTTTCAGTCTCATAGCTATTACATATAAGTGTATCACAAGCTTTGTACAAATTATGTGTGTATGTATACTTTTTAAAAAATATTTATTTATTTATTTGAAAATCAGAGTTATACAGAGAGAGAAGGAGAGGCAGAGAGAGAGAGAGATAGAGAGAAGGGAAGAGATAGAGAGACAGAGAGAGAGAGAGAGGTCTTCCATCCACTGGTTCACTCCCCAATTGGCTGCAAGGGCTGGAGCTGTGCCGATCTGAAGCCAGGAGCCAGGAGCTTCTTTTGGGTCTCCCATGCGGGTTCAGAGGCCCAAGGACTTGGGCCATCTTCTACTGCTTTCTCAGGCCATAGCAGAGAGCTGGATCAGAAGTGAAGCAGCCAGAACTCAAACTGGTGCCCATATGAGAAGCCGGCACTGCAGGCGGCATCTTTACCTGCTACACCACAGCGCTGGCCCTGTATACTTTTTATTTCTCTTGAGTAAATACTTGGAAGTAGAACTGCTGGGTAATTGCGTAGATGGATGTTTAACTTTCTAAGATATTTTCCAGTTGTTTTCCAAAGCAACTGTTCCGTATTACATTCCAACAGGAGTGTATGAGTGTTCCAGTTGCTGCGTCCAGCAACACTTAATATGACAATCTTTATTTTTTATTATTTGAGAGGCAGAGAGATAGAGATGGAGACAGAGAGAGCTCACTTCTGCTGGTTCATTCCCCAGATGCCTACAATAGCTGGAGCAAAGCCAGACTGAAGCCAGGAACTGGCCACTCAATACAGATCACATGCTTGCATTGGTAGGGACTTAACTACCTGAAGAATCACCTGCTGCCTCCCAGGGCATACATTACCAGAAGCTGGAACTGATATCAAAGCCAGACTTGAACTCAGGCATTCCTGTATTTGGATGCAGTGTCCCAGGCATTGTCTTAATAGCTAGGCTAAACGTCTACCCCAATGTAGCAATCATTTAAATGTTCTAATAGGTAATTCTTCCAATTTATAAACTTCTCCCTTTCAAAATGTTTGTAGCTATTCTTGGTCCTTTCTGTGTGAATTGTAGAACTAATTTGGTAATTTCTACCAAAAAGACTTTCTAGGAATTTAACTGGGATTAAATGAAATGTATATGCTCAATCTGACTTGCCCCAAATGGTAGAGTTAGAAATCTGCCAGGGGATTCCAATTTAATCCCATTAAGGTGGCATGTACCAATGCCATCTCACTAGTCCAAGTGATCAATTTTAGTTCAGAATTGATCACAATGATAGATCTAAGAGTCAAAGGGATCACATAAACAAGACTAGTGTCTGCAAATACTAACTGATAGAATTAAAAAGGAGAGAATGATCCAACATGGGAAGCGGGATACACAGCAGACTCATAGAATGGCAGATGTCCTAAACAGCACTCTGACCTCAGAATCAGCCCTTAAGGCATTTGGATCTGGCTGAAGAGCCCATGAGAGTATTGTAGGCATGGAAAGCCAAGACACTCTGGAAAAAAAGAAAAAAAATCCCATGAGATCCCAGTGGAAAGAATGGGCCATCAAAGCAGAAGGTACCTTTCTCTGAAGGGAGGAGAGAACTTCCACTTTGACTATGACCTTGTCTAAATAAGATCGGAGTTGGTGAACTCAAAAGGCTTCCATGGCCTTGGCAACTCATGACAAGAGCCTAGGGTGATTACTGACGCCATAAACAAGAGTGTCAATTGCTAAATCAACAACAGGAGTCACTGTGCACTTACTCCCCATGTAGGATCTCTGTCCTTAATGTGTTGTACAATGTGAATTAATGCTATAACTAGTACTCAAACAGTACTTTACACTTTGTGTTTCTGTGTGGGTGCAAACTGTTGAAATCTTTACTTAATATATACTAAATTGATCTTCTGTATATAAAGATAATTGAAAATTAATCTTGATGTGAATGGAAGGGGAGAGGGATCTGGAGATGGGATGGTTGCAGATGGGAAGGAAGTTATGGGGGAGAAAAAGCCATGATAATCCAAAAGCTGTACTTTGGAAATTTATATTTATTAAATAAAAGTTAAAAAAATACACATACATTCAAAATAAATGAAATATATAGACTAATTTGAGGAGAACTGATTTCTTAGAAACACTGATCAGAATACACTGGATCAGAAGCAGAGTAACCAGGACCTGAATTAGAGCTCAAATAGCACATGCGGGTGTTGCAAGCTGTGGCTCAACCCAGTGCACCACAAAGCTGACCTCAGCAGTCAGTTATTTTATAAAGATACTTAATAATGATGATAATAATAATAATCCTTTGATCTGGCTTCCTGCTAATGTGCTTGGGAAAGCAGCGGAAAATGGCTGAAGTACCTGGGTCCCTGCCACACATGTGGGAGACCAACATGGAGTTCTAGGCTTCTAGCTTTCACCTTGCCCAGCCTGGCCCATGGCAGCCATTTGAGGAATGAGCAGATGAAAGATCTCTCCTTCTCTCCCTTTCTCCCTCTCTCTTTGTCACTCTTTCTGTCTCTGTTACTCTGCTTTCCAAATAAAAAACAAAGAAGGAGAAAATCTTGTAATAGAACTATTGTTTCACATTTTTTATCATTATTAAATTGCTTCAAATATGAAGGTAATTTCTGTCTCTTTTTCTCCATCTTTTTTGAAAGCCCCAGTCCCAGTGAGATTTTAAGGCTGGCAATACTTTTCAATCTACCTTTAAAGAGAATGCTGTGTTACTGTGAATAAGATATTTATCATTAATTCCCAAGATCTTACAAATTTCCTTTGTTTATTTTTTCCAATCATTTCTAGTTTCAAAATCTGGAACACATTTTCCAGATATCTGGTTAGCTGGAGCTTCTACAAGAATACAAGATATCTTTGAGGAAATAAAATATTCTTAAAATTCAAGAGAATTATGCAGACTGCCAAAACAAATTTGGGAAACTGTAATCTCAGTAATTGATTTTACCTTAATGTATGAATGATTTAAACCTTACTGTTGATCAAATAGGCTGTATTAAGTAACAGGATAGTTGGACTTTTGGGTAACTTTTAATTTTGCTTTAATTGCAAATGTGTAGTGAATCTGAAGTAGTATTAAAAGAAATTCCTGAATACCTCTTGTTCATATTACTCAATTGTTTCCACTTATGCGCTTGATTTTACAGAGTATACTTTCAGACTTAATGTTGAAGAAGGAGTGGGAATTCCCCAAATACCTGTACATCCCATTGGATATAATGATGCAGAAATACTATTACGGTATAGTTTCCTACTTAGATATGAGATTAAGATATTTCAAATGAGAGTGTCAATTTTCTAATCAAAAACCAATATAATTATATTAAAGGTAAAGTAATTCTGGAAGTAAGAATGATGGAACATACCACCTTAAAAATTTTTTTTAATGTATTTATTTGAGAGGCAGAGAGAGAGAGAGAGAATACACTCATGCACAGGCTGACTTCTCAAGCCAGGGACTAAACCCAAGTCTCCCATGTGGGTGGCAGGAACCCAATTACTTGAGTCATCACTGCTGTTCCTAGAATGCATTAGCAGGAGGCTGGCATCAGGAGCTATAGCGAAGTATCCAGTTTAAGTACTCTGACTTGGGACACGATCATCTTAACTGCCATCTTAACCACTAGGCTAAATGCCCACACCCATACAATTTTTTTTTTATTCCACAGAAAATGAGAAGTGAATTTAGTGACTAAGAAATAATACTGTGCTCTGTTGGCCACAAATGAAATGGTCAAATGTTCCAAGAAGAAATGAATACTAGTTTGAGATTTTTCAAGTGGTTGGATTTTCTTAGATATCCCTTAAATAAATATTTATACTTGGCCTATAATTCAAATTATGATAATGCCCGACAAGTACTAGAGATGTGACCTGTACCAGTGGCTTTATCTTTCTTTAATCAGTTTTCTTATCTATAAAATGAAGATAGTAATTGTTTCTCCCCAGTAGTGTGACTTTGACTTCAGATATGTGAAGTACTTAGTGCAGTATCTAGGATAGGGTGCACAACATTTTCTATTATTATTTTCTGTAACTGATGTTGCTTATTTAATCCCAACTTCCATTTTTAAAATGTTTTGTTTTATATAAAGGGAACAAATTTCATGTTTCAATATACAGTTTTAAGAGCATGATACTTCCCGCTCTACCCTCTCTCATTCCTACCCCCCCTCCTTGTGTCTGTATTAGCACAGCTTAATAATTGCTTCAGCAAATGACTACAATGTTATCAGCAGCTTCTTTGCAAGTTAATTTCTCTCCCTTTACAGTCATGAATTAAGATTTCTTGCACCCAATGGTTCCCCATATAAGTAGTAAGGCCAAGAGTAAAAAGGCTAGTTCTTTTTTTTAAGATTCATTTATTTATTTTAAAGGTAGAATCACAGAGAGAAAAGGAGAGACAGAGAGAGGTCTTCCATACACTGGTTCACTTGCCAGATGGCTGCAACAGCCAGGGCTGGGCCAGGCTAAAGCCAGGAGCCAGGAGCTTCTTCCAGATCTCCCATGTGCATGCAGAAGCCCAAGCAGTTGGGCCATCCTCTTCTTTCCCAGGCATGTTAGTAGGGAGCTGGACGGAAAGCAGTACAGCTGATATTTGAACTGGCCCTCATCTGGGATGCTGGCGTTTCAGGCAGCGGCTTTACCTGCTATACCACAACACTGTCCCCAAAAGGCTGGTTCTGTCCATCTTCCGTTACTGTTCTATTTTTTTTCTTTCCTTAGTACGTATCACTAGCATGTTCTATATTTATTTATCTCAGTTATAGCTCTGTCACTAGAATGTAAGCCTCACAGGGAGGAGGTTGTTTTTACAGAAACTTAATGAATGATCAATAAATATTTCTTAAATATATGAATGAAATATTATCTCATCTTCAAACTTCATGGTTTGTCCTTGGAAATTGTGATGCTCAGCCTTTTTCTGTTATTTTCATGTTCTCTTGACAGCTATTTGGGAGGAACTGCTCCACCAGATGAGAGCTGGAAGGGAACTCTTAACGTGGGTTACAGAATCGGGCCTGGCTTTGTAGGCAGTGATTCTTTCAGGTAATGTGGTATTATTTTAATAGCCTGGAAAAGTTTTGTGTTTTAATGTAAAAATGTTAAGATAACTGTTCTGTGAGGAATATTTTGCTTATCTCTTTCTCTGTTTCATTAGTGAACAACTGATTTTTTAAGATTTAAACAATACTTAAACTATTGGATTATTCCAATAGTGATATCAATATTAGTTTCATAGGGTTTCAAAAATTATTACATTTGAGTTAGAGATTTAATGCTTTAAGTAATTTTTTTTTTAGTTCTGCCTTCACTGAAAGGTTTTAAAACAATTTTCAAAATCTATGCATGGAAACTCAAGATGAACTCAAGGAAGGGGTTAGAAAAGAAAGGCGCCAACATTTAATGATCGTTTACTGTGAGTTTCTAAGGCAAGCAGGAGATAAAGGTGGCAAGATCACCTTGTACAGTGCTGTGACACAGCAGGGTCTGCTCAGAACCTTAAGGAATTGAATTTACCTGAAATGCAGGAGGAGAGGAAAATGTTAACACTGACACATCAAAGAAGATGTAGCTGTTTTTATTAAACTAGGTTTATTAAATCACATTATTTCCTCACAATTTACTTTGACTAGATGAACTAAAACTCTTAGAATGTTTTTTAGTTTTTGTAGGAATATTTTTATTCCAATATATTTACACTATTAGAAGTTCACCTTTTTTACTATATGAGAATTTTAGAAATATTTGATTTCTGTCTTTACTTTCATAATTCAATCAGAATAGAGTTCATTTAATTTAAGTTTACTATCTATTTTATTTATACTCTCAAGAGGTAGGAAAATATAACATACACAGTGAAAGGTAATGGCCTTTCTGTTTTACAAACATAAAATTATACAAACAGAGAAAACACACAAGGTGTCCTCAGAAGGTTCATGGAAGATGCCCATTATGAAAAACTATGTGTGGATTTTTAAACTCTTTGCACCAAAATATTTCAGTTCCACTTTCCATGAATTTTTAAAGCTATCTTCAAAAAACTATTTTTATTTATTTATGTATTTTGGAATGCCAGAGGGACAGATATTTTCCATCCACTGGTTCACTCCTCAGTGTCCACAAAAGCTGAGGCCAGGCATGGCTGTAACAACGAGCTGAGAATTCAATCCAAGTCTATGAATGGGTGGCAGGGACCCAAGTACTTGAGTTATCACCTGCCAACACCCAGAGTAGGCGTTAGCAGAAAGCAGAAATGGAGAGTGTGGGCACAACTCTAATCCAGGCTCTCTGATATAGGATGAGGGTGTTCCGAGGGGCAGCTAAAACACTGCCCCAAATGCCTGCCCCTACAAACTTTTTGGGAGTGACTGTCATTAGCTTCAGTTCTATGATTTCAGTCACAGTTCAAGGAAAACTCAGAAATATAAAAATTCCAATGTCAGGGACCGTGTTATGGCATAACAGATAAAATTGCCACCTGCAGTGCCAGCATCCTATATGGGCTCTGGTTCAAGGCCTGGCTGTTCTACTTCTGATCCAGCTCTCTACTGTGGCCTGGGAAAGCAGTGGAAGATGATCCAAGTGCTTGGGTCCCTTCACCCGCATGGGAGACTCAGAGGAAGCTGCTGAGCTTCTTCTGCGTGTTCTTTGTGGGTGCAGGGGCCCAAGGTCTTGGGCCATCCTCAGCTGCTTTCTCAGGCACATTATTAGGGAGCTGGAATGGAAGTGGAGCAGCCAGAATGCACCAGCACTCATAGGGATGCTTGTCCTCCAGGCCGGGGCATTAACCCGCTGTACCACAGCTCAGGCCCCTCACTGTCATTCTTAAAGTCATCACCCAGACATTTTTTTTTTTAACAAGGTCCATTCATACTGGTACTTCCATCATCTGGCAAAAAGCACCTGAACAGCCAGAATTAATGTAAAGACACACATCCAAATAACAGGACTATGCTTTTCCTTTTGTTCCATAATAGGCTGTCTTACTTATTTTGTAAATAACTATTTGAAAATTTTAGAATGAATAACCCAGGTATTTTGAAAAACAGAATATTTTGAATTACTATAAATATCAAAAATAAACTATCAAGGAAAAAGAACGTAAAATATTCATCTTATTTAAAAATTCAACTTTAAGCATCTGCTTAAGTATGCAAGAGTAAATTGTTGTGATGTCTGTAACTGCCTTACAAGTGGTTCAATAGTGTTGACAGTTATTACACTTAGATGGTGAGTATATGAGAGTTCATCATCCTAAGTACAGTTTTCCATAGTTTTGATATTTTTTTTTCACAATAAGATATTGAAATAAATATAGACATAATGCCCTATCCAAACTAATTTATTCCTTCCGGAATTTTAGGAAGGTTAGAATGCATGTTCACAACATCAATAAAATTACAAGAATTTACAATGTCATTGGAACTATCACAGGATCTGTGGAACCTGGTGAGTCTTCAAACTTTTTAAAAACATTTGGTTTTTACAGATATTAAAGGGTAACATGATAAATTTCAGACATGACTGATGCTTTTTCTGGTTGATTTGAAACTATTAAATTTTGGGAAGAAAGTGTACAACTCTGAAGGAATGTTTTTACTTTATCTTTTTTTAACATTTTATTTATTTATTTGAGAGGTAGAGTCACAGACAATGAGAGGAAGAGACATCCTTCCACTGGTTCACTCCCCAAATGTCTGCAATGGCTGGAGCTGTGCCAATCCGAAGCCAGGAGGCAGGAGCTTCATCCTAGTCTCCCATGCGTGTGCAAAGGCCCAAGCACCTGGGCCATCTTCCATTGCTTTCCCAGGCCATAGCAGAGAGCTGGACTGGAAGAGGAGCAGCTGGGACTAGAACCGGCGCCCACATGGGATGTCGGTGCCACAGGCAGAGGATTAACCTACTGCCCTACTGCGCCATGGCACCAGCCCCAGGAATGTTTTTACTTTATAATGTTAATTTTTTCTATGGAAGAAATGGAAGGAGAAGAAAGTTTAATTTTAAAACACGAATTACAAATATTTATAATGTGTTTAAAAAGTTGTAGTTTTTTTGAGTACACTGTCTTCTCCAGACAGGTATGTTATTCTGGGAGGTCACCGGGACTCCTGGGTGTTTGGAGGTATTGACCCAACCAGTGGGACTGCTGTTTTGCAAGAAATTGCCCAGAGTTTTGGAAAACTGATAACTAAAGGTAAATAACATTCCAACGGTAGGTGATGTTAGAAAGTGACTGGCCTAATTTTCCTATATTTTTAGGCAGGTGTATCTAACCATGTATGTTCACAATGATTACAGGTTGGAGGCCTAGAAGAACTATCATTTTTGCCAGCTGGGATGCAGAAGAATTTGGACTTCTGGGTTCCACGGAATGGGCTGAGGTAGGACAGACAGAAAAGGTTCCTATTCCCTTCTTGGTCAGCAGGGGAGAAGTATATATATCTCAGGATGATCACAAATAGATCCTATTGTCTGATAGAATCATAATTTGGAGAATGATTCAAGAGAACTTAAGGAACACAGTTTGACTTTACTTTTCCAGCAAAATCCAGTAAAATGTACTTTTACACCTAGTTTGGCTAAATAGAATACCTTCTTGTTGCTAGACCTCTAATAAATGTATTCATTCTTGTCAAGATCTTTGTTAGTTTCTATTTGAATTTTTTGGTGAAAAATAAGTTGAATCAGAAAGCTCAAATATCCCCAAATTTCCCAAATTAGGAAACTGTTTTAATCAATTAACTGATCTAGGAACTGGTACAGATCCTTGGAATTTATCTTCACATTTCTGAGGATTCTGTGCAGTTTTTCCATCTGAAAAACAGCATAAGATATTCTGTTAAGTTCATTATATTTTGATTATAATTTAACATTTAGATTCTGTATATAATTGCAACCATAGGTAAATTTTACCACTCACAACAGATGTGTGCCTGATTGTTAATAAATTGACTTCTTTTGTAATTTCAGAGGTGTTTCCTTTCCCTTTCAGATATAATTGTTTTCACTTGTCATGTGCTCTTAATTTTTTTTTTCTGTCTTTCTCCTAGACCTCTTTTCTTTCTTCTTCCCTTAGCCTCTCTGTTCAGTAATCTCTAAGTTCTTAAATGTATAAGGTAAGCTAATACATTGTATAAAGGTAGGTACACTGTGTAAGTACTTACTTTCCCTTCACTATCTGCTGTTTATCATTTATGAGTTCAGATTTACAGAGTTGTATTAAACATGGTATATGTGTAATGGCATTATGTTTAGTTTTTAAATGTTTTTCTGTTGATGCATTTCCTCTTATATTACTTTAAATTAAGAATAAAATAAATTTGGGACGGCGCCGTGGCTCACTTGGTTAATCTTCTGCCTGCGGCACGGGCATCCCATATGGGCACCGGGTTCTAGTCCCGGTTGCTCCTCTTCCAGTCCCACTCTCTGCTGTGGCCCAGGAGGGCAAAGGAGGATGACCCAAGTGCTTGGGCGCCTGCACCCACGTGGAAGACCAGGAAGAAGCACCTGGCTCCTGGCTTCGGATCAGCGCAGCACCGACCATAGCAGCCATTTGGGGAGTGAACCAACAGAAGGAAGACCTTTCTCTCTCTCTCTCTCTCTCACTGTCTAACTCTATCTGTCAAACAAATAAAAAATATTAATAATATAAATCAAACAAATGCAGGTGTACATTCATACATACACAGCTACTTCTCTGATATCACTTATCCTTTGTTCATTCCGTTTACCTTACAAATTTTTATTCTTAAATTGGTACCATAAATATACATTTTGGAAGTAGAACATCAATTTAGATGAATAAAATTTCATTCATAAGGTCACTTACTATTGGAAATACATATAATTTTTTGTTATACACACATGCATACATCTATTTTTTTTAAATTTCAGCAGATTAAAATAAAGATTTAAAAATCTAAGGTAAAATTAATAAGCATGTTTTTCATTAATTTACATACATGTGGATTAAAAGACAATTTCAATACTCTTTCTAGTTTTCTACTACCAGATAGCAGATTCTTTATTATATTTAGCTTCTTCATTTTCACTATAAACCTATTATAATGTAAATTATGACCTTATATCTAGTAAAATGGAAGCATCATGTTCACATCTGTGTGACTACTTTAGTCTATTTTTCTTGAATCTGTATATTTGTGCACGTGTGTGTGTGTGTGTGAGAGAGAGAGAGAGTCTTGGTTTTGTTCTAATCTGTCCCTCCTTTAATCCCTCTAATTGTCCCTGTCCTCTAATCCTCTTTACATTATTTTACTTCTTCACTTTTTGAATAAATTTAGATCAGTGGAAATTTTTTATTTATCACCATTAAAATGATAACTTTACTTGTATATCCCCATAGTGGATCTCAAAGTTCAGTGTACATAAAGATTGATCACCAGGGACCTCTGTTAGAAAATACAGATTTCTAAGCCTTACTATGAGTAATTCTGATTCATTAGTTGGGGGCTGGCCCCAAAATCTGGGGACCTCATCTTTGCATATGCTGATGGAGAGAATCAAGGAGCCATTTTCTTTTAAAAATTCATTTATATAATTGAAAGAGTTACCCAGAGAGAGGAGAGGCATTGAGAGAGAGAGAGAGAGAGAGAGAGAGAGAGAGAGAGAGAGGTCTTCCATCCACTGGTTCATTCCCCAGATGGCCACAAGGGCCGGAGCTGTGCTGATTGAAAGCCAGGAGCCAGGAGCTTCTTCTGGGTCTCCCACGTGGGTGCAGGGACCCAAAGACTTGGGCCATCCTCTGCTGCTTTCCCAGGCCATAGCAGAGAGCTGGATCAGAAATGGAGCAGCCGGGTCTTGAACCAGCACCCATATGGGATGCCGGCACCTCAGGCCAGGGTGTTAACCCGCTGCACTACAGCGCCAGCCCCAAGGAGCCATATTTTGAAAATACTTGCTTTGAAACTCTCTGCTGTTCCTATAAACTGTAGCCAATCTTTCATGATACTTTCTTAATTGCATTAATGTCAGTCAACAAGCTATAAGCATTTTTTTAAGAAATTATAGTCTCAGGTAGGTACAAGTATTTGATTCATGAGGGTACTTTCTATATACTTCTTCACAAAATTATTTTGCTTATATTTCACAATTATAAATACTGTGAATAAAATAACAATTTTGCTTTAACTGTAGGAAAATGCAAAAATACTCCAGGAGAGAAGCATTGCTTATATCAACTCAGATTCATCTATAGAAGGTAACTTACATTTTAATTTAAAATAAATTATCAAAAGTTAAATTTTGTTTCAGGGTGGACATTGGGCATAGTGATTAAGACACTGTGTGGGACATCTGCACCCAATATCAGAGCAACTGGGTTTGAGTCCCAGCTTCACTCTTGATTTCAGCTTCATGTTAATGAACACCCTTGGTAGAAGAAGGTGCTGGCTCAAATGGTTGAGTCTTACCACTCAAGTGGGACAACCAAATTGATTTCCCAGCTCCTGACTTTGGCCTGATCCAGCTCCCACTGTTGCAGGCATTTGAGTTGTGAACCACAGATAGGAGATCTCTTTGCTTCCTGTCTGTCTGTGAGCACACACTCTGTCTGCCTTTCAAATAAATAAAATAAATAGAAAATGTTAAAGAATTTTTATTTTATGTGACTTATTAATGTTATGTTTTATTGTTATATATACATATGACATATGAAGACTTAAATTGAGCAAGAAATATACCATTTATGGTAACTTTGAAATAATCCTATAATTGAATGTCATTGAAATAATCCTAGAATTGAAAACTTGGGACTTAATTGATTAAGGTGGTTAATATCCTTTTAGCCTGTAAATGACTAAAGATTAACTGCTTCAGATATCCTTGGCAATAATTTTCCATTTTAGCACAGAGAAAATAATTACGTTTATATGAAGCCAAGACATTGTGGCAAAAAAAAAAAAAAATGACCTAAATGAAAGATTTCTGTGAGTGAGATCCCAGCGGAAAGTATGGGCCATTAAAGAAGGCAGTACCTTTCTCTGAAAAGAGGAGAGAACTTCTACTTTGACTATGGCCTTGTCTAAATAAGATCAGAGTTGGTGAACTCAAGAGGCTTCCATAGCCTTGGCAGCTCATGACAAGAGCCTTGGGTGATTATTGACATCATAAATAAGAGTGTCAGTTGTTAAATCAACAACGGGAGTCACTGTGCACCTGCTCCCCATGTAGGACCTCTGCCCTTAATGTGTTGTACTATATGAATTAATGGTAAAACTACTACTCAAATAGTACTCTATACTTTGTGTATCTTTGTGGGTGCAGTTTGTTGAAATCTTTACTTAGTATATGCTAAGTTGATCTTCTGTATATAAAGATAATTGAAAATGAATCTTGATGTGAATGGAATGGGAGAGGGATCTGGAGATGGGATGGTTGTGGGTGGGAGGGAGGTTATGGGGGGAAAAGCTGCTATACTTCAAAAGTTGTACTTTGGAAATTTATATTTATTAAATAAAAGTTGAAAAAAAATTTAAAAATTACATTCATATGAATCAATATGATTCATAACCAAGCCATGAGTTCATGTTGCTAGTGATTTTTTTGGTATGCTCACTATTTAAAACTTCAGTATTAACCACATCCTTTCTATGGAGATGTTAAATAAATTTGCTAAAATATTTCAGAAGAAGGATTTCACAGAATATGTCATACAGAAATATTTCCTTTTTTTATTGGAATGAATTTGAAATAAGCTCAAACTACAAACTTTCTTTTGAGTCTGATATATGACCTTTGTGTCTCTAGACTTTCAATTGCATTGTGATTATTTCTAGATAAGTATCAGAACATAGTTATATGACATGTTCATGTGTGACGTATTACTATGTACTGTTGAATTGAATGAAAGAATAAGGAAGGAATGTGGCAGCCCTACCACTTCCTTTGCCAAAGTCAACTTAAGAGCTTCTGTGTTTAAGAGGACCTTATAATCACTATGAGAGCTGCTGTCTTAGCAACTAGAATCTGCCTGGACCACCTTCTGTGCAAAATATGTGCTATAGTCTATCAAGAAGAACTATTCCCATCCCGTTTTGGTCCTTGGGAATGGTGGCTTCAATTTGAAGACTATTAGGTCTTGTTGAAAATTAGAAAGCAAATTAGAATTAAATATAGTTGGTATTTCATCTGGAAGTGTGTAACAATACTCTATGTTTTATTTATTTTCAGGCAATTATACTCTAAGAGTTGACTGTACACCCCTTCTTTACCAATTGGTGTATAAACTGACAAAAGAGGTACATAAAGACGCCTATCTTAATATGTTCTTTGATGTATAGATAAATGAATAACATTTTCTTCCCCACTTATTCAAAGGCACTTATTTTGAAACTAGTGACAGAATCTAACTATATAAATAACAAGTAAAAACCAAACCTTTAATGCACTGTTTACATATGTTACATAATTATGAAGATAGTGTCATCAGTCTCATTGTTCTAGCAATAGTGCTTATTAATAATTGTACATGTATGGCCGGCGCCGTGGCTCAATAGGCTAATCCTCCACCTTGTGGCGCCAGCACACCGGGTTCTAGTACCGGTCGGGGCACCAGATTCTGTCCCGGTTGCCCTTCTTTCAGGCCAGCTCTCTGCTGTGGCCCGGGAGTGCAGTGGAGGATGGCCCACATGCTTGGGCCCTGCACCCCTTTGGAGACCAGGGGAAGCACCTGGCTCCTGGCTTAAGATCAGCGCGGTGCGCCGGCCGCAGTGGCCATTGGAGGGTGAACCAATGGCAAAGGAAGACCTTTCTCTCTGTCTCTCTCTCTCTCACTGTCCACTCTGCCTGTCAAAAAAAAATAATAATTGTTCATGTAGGTATAATATATAGGGTATATAATGTTAACCTGACAGAGGTACTTTGATGTAGTGGAAGGAACACTGAACTGGAATAAAAAAGCATTGAGTTCAAAGATTGCTTTGACTACTCATTTACTCAACAAATATTCATTGAGTGGTTACTATTTGTCAGGGCCTGTAAAATGAATTCTAGCTGCAAAAATGATAACAGGACAAGGTCATTGAATCAAAATATTTTTAATCTGGGGGGGAGTGGAAGATTACAACTCACTAGAGCAATTGCCACTGTATGCAATTATATATAACAGTTATGGAATAGAGAATCTAAAATCTCAGGATATCCAGGGGAAGTTGGGAAGCATAAGAGGCTAACAGAATAATTAATACTCAGACTATCAAATGGAAGGATGTATAAGGGAAAGTTCATTCTAAGAAGGAAAAAAAAGAAGAAGAAATAAAAGAGCATATTTCCTGACCAGAATGTAGCTCAGATGGCCTAAGTGTAAGATCTGGAAAATATAAGAGAAAGGGTATGAAAGAGGCCAAGGAGTTTAGGAATCTGATGGTAGAGAAATTATGAAAAAAAAATTAATTAATTATTTGAAAGGTAGTGCAACAGAGAGAGAGCGAGTTCTTCCATCTGCTAGTTCAATAATCAAGTGGCCACAACTGCCAGGTCTGGGCCAAGCCAAAATCAGGAGCGAAGAGCTCCATCCCTGTCTGCCACGTTGGTGGCAGGGGCTCACATACTTGTGTTATCTTCTGCTGCCTTCCCAGAAACATTAGCAGGGATCTGGATTGGAAGTGGAACTGCTGGGACTAGAACCAGCACTCTGATGTGGGATGCAGGCATTGAAAGCTGCAGCTTAACCTGCTACTCCAAACACTGGCCCCGATTATGAAAGAACTTGAAACAAGGTTGTTAACTAGTGTAAGTCAGAGTAGTGAAAAGATTTAATAGTATTAAGTCTAAAGTCAAAATGCAAATCATTCTGCATGTTTGCTTTTCCATAGGAATTTTAAATGCTATAAATGTAAACAATATGCTGAAAAACTAGGGCATGCTGAATCTCTAGAAATTACATAATCTGCTCTTTTAATATCTATATACTTAATTTAGTTGTCTGCTATAGAATTTACTTACATAAATGTTTGCTTCTAAGCCTGTGTTAGACAATAGTGTAAAGAAGGTATCACTTTTCTCTAGGTACTATTTCCTAATCTCCCTTATTCTTGCTCCTTCCTTTTTTTTGCTAATTATCTTTATTTTTTAAAAAGATTTATTTATTTATTTGTAAGTCAGAGGTACACAGAGAGAGAAAGAGAGGCAGAGAGAGAAGGAGAGGCAGAGAGAGAGGGCTTCCATCTGCTGCTTCACTCCCCAATTGGCCGCAATGGCCAGAGCTGTGCCCATCTGAAGCCAGGAGCTTCTTGCAGGTCTCCCACATGGGTGCAGGGTCCCACAGTGTTAGGCCATCTACCAGTGCTTTCCCAGGCCATAGCAGAGAGCTGGACAGGAAGTACAGCAGCTGGGACTCGAACTGGCACCCACATGGGATGCCGGCACTGCAGGCGGCGGCTTTGCTTGCTACGCCACAGTGCTGGCCCCGCTAATTATCTTTAAAAACTAAGCAAAAGTGGTCTCATTATCCTCATCAAAACACTCTCACCATCTTCAGTAGTTTATGTCCTCTATTCTTTCATTAGAATATCCCATAAAATCACCTTATATAAAAATCAATCAGTAAGAAAAACCCTTTTTGGGAGACCACTTTTCAGGATCTGCATTTAGGAACTCTGTTGTCCTAGAGAGGTTGTAAAGAGCAGCCTTTGATGTCAGAGATGAGAATTTGAGGGCTGATAAGGAAGAGAGGTTTGTGTTTCTTTGAACAAAAGCAAATGTTTATCTGTGGCCATACCAGGACCAGAGAAAAAAAGTTTTTACTTTCCTACAAACTGATTATTAACAGTTTTTTCAACCCTAAGTAGGCAACATTGGGGAGGGTAGGAGTGAGGCAGTGGGCTTAGATTTAAGATCAGGTGTCTGATGGAGCAAGAAATAGAGCAAAGTGTTAACACATCGGAGAATGTCTACTAGTTTTGACAATGCATTTAGTGATGGCAGGTAAGACTACTGTAAACTATGCAGGCGAAAGTGAAGCAGTTCTGGGTAGAACTAGACTGACAGTACAATTCCAGTAAATGAGGAAGGTTTTTCTGGGAATTCAATCCGACCTGGATGTTTAAACTGCAGTATAATCTCAGCTACTGCAAATTAGCAAGAACAGAGAAGAGAGTAGAACCAAGCCAGCTCGCTTGAGATGAATAGACCATCTCTGCAGCCACAATGTGTTGGTGAGGATGGGAATGTCCCTGTGGAGTGGCTTTTTCTAAGAGACTTTTTCTAAGCTGTGGACTTCATCCATCTCATCCACTCTAAGCAACAGGACAAGTTATTGTTCCCCAGCCCTGCCATCACTGTGGCAGGAGGTGGGGTCGCCACTTTCACCTTTTACTTAAAATCTGTTGAGGGCCTGTGTTATCAATAAGCACAACAGTTTTATGCATATGAATAAATAGGCTGAGACTGAAACAGGGCAAGTTGAAAACATGTGCTGACACCTAACACCTTGGCTAGAGTCCAGTCTGAAATTTCACTGCCATTTTCTAAGAAAAGGCCTTTTCTGAGGACACATCTTTTTGTCATTCCTATCTACATCTCTTTATAACAATTTTCTCTTTTGTTTTGAATTGCTTATCATAATTGGGTATTACATATTTATTTGTCTGGTGTGTGCATCCCCAATTATATTATATTATGAGATCCAAGGGGATGGAAATTACATTATTTCCCTCACATTTATATTGATTTCAACACCAATAGACATTTTTAGAATTTTTTTATGAATAGGAGAACAGAATTGGGAATAACTCTGTATAAAGGCCAGAGAGCATATAAAAGGATATTATGCTAAGATTAATATAGGTACCATTATCCTTATCTTCACAGGTAAGAAAACCAAGGTCCAAAGAGTGGAAACAATACACTAAACTGATTTTAGAGTTCCACACGTGGAGTTGACTTGGGTCTCTTTGTAAACAAATCAGAGCTATAGGCAAAGAAATAAAATATAGCCAATAATATGATAGTCTGGAACTAAAATTGACCTTTTTTGACATCACAATCCCAGTATGCCTACCACATGGCCCTGCTTTTCTCAGAGTAGAGAAAAACAAGAAAAGTGTATGTTTGTAAATACACTTTAAAAGATTTATTTATTTATTTGAAAGGCAGAGGGGACAGCACTGTGGCATAGCGGGTAAAGCTGCTGCCTGTTGTGCCGGCATCCCTTATGGACGTCGGTTCGAGTCCTGGCTGCTCCACTTCCAATCCAGCTCTCTGCTATGGCCTGGGAAAGCAGTGGAAGATGGTCCAAGTCCTTGGGACCCTGCACCCACATGGGAGACTCAGAAGAAGCTCCTGGTTCCTGGCTTCGGATCAGCGCAGCTCCGGCCATTGCAGCCAACTGGGAGTGAACTGGAGGATGGAAGACCTCTCTCTCTCTGCCTCTCCTTCTCTCTGTGTAACTCTGACTTTCAAATAAATAAATAAATCCTTAAAAAAAGAAATAAAGAAAGAAAGGCAAAGTCAGAGCAGAGAGGAGATAGAGATCTGCCATCTGCTGGTTCACTCCCCAAATGGCTGCAACAGCCTCAGCTAGGCCAGGCAGAAGTCAGGGGCAGGAGCTTCATCCAGATCTTCCACATGGGTGCAGGGGTCCCAAAACTTGGGCCATCTCCTACTGCTTTCCCAGGAGCATTACCAGGGAGTTGGGTTGGAAGTGGAGCACCCGGGACTTGATTTGGCACCCATATGAGATGCCGGCACTGCAGGTGGAGGCTCAACCTTCCATAGTACTAGTGATTACATTTAGCCAACACATGGGGCAACGTTGTGGCATGATGGGTTAAACAGTGGCCACCTGGTAAACCTGCATCTTGTATCAAAGTACCTGATATGGAGTCCTGCCTTCACCTCTGATAGAACTTTCTGCTAATGCAGATCCTGGGAGGCAGCAGATAATAAAATAATCAAAATAATAAACTTAAGTGCTTAAATCCCTAATACCCACATGGGAGGCTCAGATGAGGTTCCTGGCTCCTAGCTTCAGCCTGGCCCAACCCCTGGCCATTGTGGCCATTTGGTAAGTGAACTAGTGGATAGAAGATGTCTCTTTTTCTTGCCCTACTCAAATAAATATAAATAAATTAATAAGCTTTACATTTCTAAAACATGAATTTTGGGGGACATATTCAAACCACAGCAAAGACAATAAGCATACATACTCTTAAATTCTCAAGTAGGAATCTGAGGTTATGTGGAATTTTTATATCCTAAAATTTCAAATTTATTTAAATGTAATAAAGTTTTCTAAAATAATAGGCTCTTCCCCCACTCCTTCTGTTTGTCCAATAAAACAAGGATTTTTATGAACAATTTCAAGCTCAGCTTCTTATCCAGTATCATCTATGCTATTCTGAGGCCTTCTGTGGTTCTTAGAGAAAAAGAATTTTCTAAAAGAAATAATATATCCCAAGTTTTCCCCAATGTCATCCCACTACAATAAATATAAGCTTCCAACACTAAAGAAATATTTGTGAAAAAAAATGACTATTAAAATGTTTATGAAAATAAGCCAAAATTCTCTCTTAGGCACTTGACTAAATTACCAGTAGTAGGCATCATACATGAAAATGATATTGTGCTAGATTTTTTTCTTGCCATTTGCAAAAGCACATTTTTTTCTATAAACAAGCCTGATAAGTATATGTATCCACAGTAAACTGATGACAACAAATATATGGTTTTGTATGGGCATATTTAGTTGGTTCTACTCCTAATTCTTAGTGTTTGATTTGTCTTCCCAGATCTCTAGCCCTGATGATGGTTTTGAGAGTAAATCTCTTTATGAAAGCTGGTTGGAAAAAGACCCTTCACCTGAAAATAAAGATTTGCCCAGGTAAATTACTTATATGTATCTTTAAAAAAATATTTATTTGAAGGCAGAGTTAGAGCGAGAGAGAGATCTTCCATCTGCCAGTCCACTACCAAAATGGCCACAATGGCCAGGGCTAGGCCAGGCTGAAGCCAGGGCGCCCGCTGCTTTCCCAGGTGCACTGGGAACAGTCAGGACTTGAAGCACTACTCATATAGGATGCTGCCGCTGCAGGCCACAGTGAACCTGCTGCGCCACAGTGCAGGCCCATATTATGCATTGTTTCTACCAGAGGATAAATTATTAATTCCCTTTTGCCCTTCGTGTCTCCAGATATGGAAATTCTCAGTTGTCTCATCAATGATTTGAGCAAAGACAACAAAGGAATTCTGTCCAGCTTTTTGTTTTGCTGATTAGCACAACCATATCTTTTAATCTACAACAGAACCTAGATGTAGTTTTGCAAATTTTTAGTCAAAGTGATTTGTTACATTGTTAGTCATTATTTTACTAACTCTTGCATAAAGTTTCTTTAGATTTGTAGTAGATGCATTAAGGAATAAAATAGGGGCTGGTGCTGTGGTATAAAAGGTTCAGCCTCCACCTGCAGTGCCATATTGTGTCCATTTGGGGAGTGGATCAGCCGATGCAAGCTCCCCCTCTCTCTCTGTGACTCTGACTTTCAGATAAGTAAATAAATCTTAAAAAAGAAATACAATAACTTCAAATGATAATGGTGAAGTAGGGGCCTGCGCTGTGGCATAATAGGTTGAGCCTCTGCCTGCAGCGTTGGCATTCCATATAGGCAGGGGTTTGAGTCTCAGCTGCTCCACTTCCTGTCCAGCTCCCTGCTAATGCTCCTGGGAAAGCAGCAGAAAATGGCCCAAGTGCTTGGGCCCCTGCACCCACATGGGAGATCTGGAAGAAGCTCCTGGGTCTGGCTTCAGATTGGTCTGGCTCTAGCCTTTGCAGCCATTTTGGGGAGTGAACTAGTGGATGGAAGACATCTCTTTCTGTCTCTCTGTTTCTCTGTCTGTACCTCTGCCAATTAAATAAATAAATAAATCTTTAAAGATAAGGGTGAAGTAAAAAAAATGCATTATTTGCTTCTAAATATATTATCAGTTACTACAAAATTGTGTATTTTTATTTATCTATAATGCATTTAGATTTTATACAAATATTTTTCTGCCCTTATTCATGCTAGAGCAGCTTCCTTGAATTTACTTTATATTCATTTATTTTCTACTATAATGCTATTATTTTCAAAGACTTATTTATTTATTTGAGGCTGGTGCCATGGCTCACTAGGCTAATCCTCCGCCTGTGGCACCGGCACCATGGGTTCTAGTCCTGGTCAGGGTGCCGGATTCTGTCCCGGTTGCTTCTCTTCCAGTCCAGCTCTCTGCTGTGGCCCGGGAGTGCAGTGGAGCATGGCCCAAGTCCTTGGGCCCTGCACCCGCATGGGAGACCAGGAGAAGCACCTGGCTCCTAGCTTCGAATCAGTGCGGTGCACCAGCCAGAGCACGCCGGCCGCAGCGGCCATTGGGGGGTGAACCAATGGAAAAGGAAGACCTTTCTCTCTGTTTCTCTCTCTCACTGTCCACTCTGCCTGTCAAAAACAAACAAACAAACAAACAAACAAAAAAACAAAAAGATTTATTTATTTGAAAGGTGCGGTGGGTCTACGGCCATACCACCCTGAACGCGCCCGATCTCGTCTGAAAGGTGCGGTGGGGCAGGAGTGGGGCTGGCATTGTGGCATAATGGGTTAAGCTGCGCCTGCAATGCCAGCATCCCATATTGGTGCCAGTTCAAGTCCTGGCTGCTCCATTTCCTGTCTAGCTCCCTGCTAATGCACCTGTGAAAGGAGTGGAAGTTCTCTCAAATGCTTGGGCCCCTCCCTGCACCAATGTGGGTGATCCAGGTGAAGCTCCTGGCTCCTGGCTTTGGCCTGGCCCAGCTGACGCTGTTGCAGCCATCTAGGGAGTAACCCAGCAGATGGAAGATGGAAGATCTCAATCTCTCTCTGTATCTCTCTCTGTAACTTTGCCTTTCAAATAAATAAAATAAATCGTAAAGAAAGGCAGAGTAACAGAGAAAGAGAGAGAGAGAGAGAGAGAGATCTTCTATCTGCTGGTTTACTCCCCAAATGGCTGCAACAGCCAGGGCTAGGCCAGGCCAAAGCCAGGAGCCTGGAACTCCAGTCGGGTCTCCCACATGGGTGCAGTGGCCCAAGTACTTGGGCCATCTTCTACTGCTTTCCCAGGTGTATTAGCAGGGAGCTGAATTTTAAGTGGAGCAGCTGGTATTCAGACCTGAGTCCTTATGGGATGCTGGTCTTGCAGGTGGTGACTTATCCTGCTATGCCACAATGCCGGCCCCAATATAATGCTGTTTCTAAAACCAATAAATGATGGTAGCAGTTTATAACTTTTTTCCACATCCCAAATTAATTCTATGAAAGTTTCAATGTATTTCCATTTAAAGTTTCACATGCTTATTCAACAAAAGTAGGAGACTACATTTTTTTAAATATACAAGGTTTCAATTCCAAATACACATAGAATAATCTAATAGTTGAGAAATATATAATTATGTTCTCGATGCATACATAATTTTATATTCTGTTTTATGAGTTTACCATAATATCACAAAAATTTTCCATATTATTAAATCATATATTATGTATATTTATCTTATATATCTGTGTACATGGATTTCTTAATTATATGCAAGAAATATGTTGTAATTATATTAATTTCTGAAATGAAATAAAACACAGTTAGATTCTTCATTGGCTTAAATATAGATATCCTGGTAGCAATTTTTTACTATAGTTCTCCCAGGACGAGGCCCATATCTTCATTGTTTTCCCCTCTAAAAAAAACCACAAATGCTGAAAACATGGAAGAAAGCACCAACATCAGGCTGCATTCTTTGGTTGCACTGCCCCACTCTGGTTGTATTCAAATTTGCAGTTTGTTTGCAGATTTGTAGGTTTATCACAGCAACTTTCCAGTGTATGATAACACAGTGTATTGAGGGCAGTTAACCTTTTTCTAATTGTTATAAAAGTACTCTGTAATTCCCTTCTATTCCTGGCACAGGATTTATTGCTCATCTATTTACTTTGTATTATTTATTTGTATGTGTGTGTGTGTGTGTATGTATGTGTTCATATGTATTTGTTTATATTCTACTTCTAGAATCAATAAGCTGGGATCTGGAAGTGATTTTGAAGCTTATTTTCAGAGACTTGGAATTGCTTCAGGCAGAGCTCGTTACACTAAGAATAGGGTAAGCCATATTAGCTTTTTTATGATCACATAATATATTATAACTTGAATATTTAATGTTTGTTTATGATTGTACTCTTCCCACAATTTTTTTTTTTTAGAAAACAGATAAGTACAGCAACTACCCAGTATACCACACAATTTATGAGACATTTGAATTGGTAGAGAATTTTTATGATCCCACATTTAAAAAACAGCTTTCTGTGGCTCAGTTACGAGGATCATTGGTTTATGAGCTTGCAGACTCTACAATCATTCCTTTCAATATTCAAGACTATGCAAAAGCTTTGAAAAATTATGCAACAAGTATCTATAATTTATCCAAGAAACATGACCAACAATTGAAAGAATATGGAGTATCATTTGGTAAGAAACAGTTATGCAGATATTTTATAATCTTTAAGATATCATCTCCTATTATGATCAATAAATTCATATTTCATCCTTTATCTTTGTGAAGCTTACTAATTATGACTTCTAGACAAATATTCCAAACAAACACCTACTAAAGAACCTGATTTAATCTGAATTATGTAGGGTTAATTCACTATGACTGATTTAGTGCCATAAATATTGGATTGGTAAATGTGTTTCCTCTTATTACCTTTTTTAAAAAAAATTTAAAGATTTATTTATTTATTCGAAAGTCAGAGATGCACAGAGAGAGGAGAGGCAGAGAGAGAGACAGAGAGAGGTTTTCCATCTGATGGTTCACTCCCCAGATGGCCGCAATGGCCGGAGCTGCACCGATCTGGAGCCAGGAGCCAGGAGCCAGGAGCCAGGAGCTTCTTCCAGGTCTCCCACATGGGTGCAGGGGCCCAAGAACTTGGGCCATCCTCCACTGCTATCCCAGGCCACAGCAGAGAGCTGGACTGGAAGAGGAGCAGATAGGACTAGAACTGGCACCCATATGGGATGCCGGCGCTTCAGGCCAGGTTGTTAACCTGCGGCACCACAGTGTGGGCCCTCCTCTTATTACCTTTAAAAATGTTTTTGCTGGGTTGGCGCTGTGGCTCACTTGGTTAATCCTCCACCTGCGGCACCAGCATCCCATATGGGCGCCGGGTTCTAGTCCCGCTTGCTCTTCACTCCTTGTTAAGGTAGGAGTGAAATATGATAGCATTTGATGTTGAATCTAGAAGTGATACCGTCCTGCTTATTAGTAATTCCCAATATTAATAAGTCTATGGGCTCTTGTCATGTATTCAGAGAATTCTGAATACTGGCTCAAATAGATCAGACAACGTGGTAAGTTTTTAAGCTTTTTATTCAGTGAGAGAAATGCACAGGAGAGTGAGGGCTTTATTTAGGGGAGAAAGAGAAGTCTAGAAGTTAAGTTGGGTCCATACCAAGCAGAGAGCAGGCCAAGAGCAAGCCACGTGCAGCAAGCATGCAGGCAGGAATGCAGGGAGCAGGTGCCCCAAAAGCGCGGGGCAGCAAGGGCAACAAGCCCAGCAAGGGCAATAAGGGAGGGGCCCACCGTGTTCCAGGCCTTTTATCTACTTCCAAAGGGGAGTGGTTATGTAGCCTGATTGGCAGGTGGGCATACAGGTGGGATCAGGTAGGAGCGTGAGATCACCTAGGGACGTGGGGAAGGTGTGGTCTTCCAGCTCACAAATCTAATTGATTTTATCCCATTGCCTTCATCAGAAGCAGTTTATCAGCTTCTGAAATTGGCTATACTATGTTGACTGTGTAACCTTAGGAAAGTTACCTAATCTCTCTGTGTGTCAGCTTTAAATGAAATAATAAAAAATTATAAAAATAATACATTTTCAAATATTGTTCCTGAAATCCAGTTAACTGTTACATGGAAGCACTGGTGACTGGCACATAGTGCTCAGTAAGTATTACCTACTATTACTGTTTTATTGTAACCACTTTCTTTTTAGTTTTCTAGGGGTTCATGATCATAGTATATACTACAGTTAAACAGTTATCAAATATATACCATCTACTTTGTACCATGTCGTTATCTGGGAGATATTAGGATATATAAGATGTAGTGTCCTCAAAGAGCATAAACTGTTATGGAAAGACAAAATGCAAAGGGCAGGGGCAGGTACTGTGGTGCAGCAGGTTAAGCCACTGCATGGGATGCCTGAATCCCATGTTGGAGTGTCTGAGTCTGGGCTACTCTGCTTTGATCCAGCTCTCTGATACAGGGCCTGGGAAGTGGGTTAATAGCCCAAGTACCTAGGTCCCTGACACCCATATGGGAGACTATAGTGGAGATCTGGGTTCTTGGCTATCTGTCAGTCTGCCTTTCAAGTAAATAAATAAATAAATAAATGCATAAATCTTTGAAAAAACGTGGAGGATAAGTTATAGAGCACAAGAAAGTACTATAAGAGCACAGGGAATGGATAGGGAGTAGTCAGTAGTGACTTCTTTGTATTATAAGGATCAGTAATCTTTATGATGTTATGAAGGATTGTACTATAATCTTGTAATTAAATGAAGCTAAAAAATGTAGGACATTGTGTTTCCATCAATGTTACTGCAGTATCTCCACAACAAATGAAGGGGGATGAACCTGGAGAAATAAGCAGAACCTACAGCACGATGCACATCCATAATTTTGTGGCAGTGCAGCATCCAGTTGCTTTCCTAAATGCTGATTTCCCAGGTTAATTACCTCTTACCAGTTTGTATGAGTCAATTAAGAAACCAAATCTACACAGTAACAGTGGCAGGGTTCTCTTTACACAAAGTTAATTTTACTTGCATACTTTCTTAAGGACCTTGTATGATCTGTTAATTACTTTTCTCCAACATATCTTTTTTTTTTAACTTTTATTTAATGAATATAAATTTCCAGTATACAGCTTATGGATTACAATGGCTTCCCCTTCCCATAATTTCCCTCCCACCCGCAACCCTCCCCTCTCCCGCTCCCTCTCCCTTTCCATTCACATCAAGATTCATTTTCAATTCTATTTATATACAGAAGATCAATTTAGTATAAATACTTCAACAGTTTGCACCCACATAGAAACACAAAGTGAAACATACTGTTTGAGTACTAGTTATAGCATTAAATCAAAATGCACAGTACATTAAGGACAGAGATCCCACATCAGGAGCAAGCGCACAGTGGCTCCTGTTGTTGACCCAACAAATTGACACTCTAGTTTATGGTGCCAGTAACCACCCTAGGCTGTCGTCATGAGTTGCCAAGGCTATGGAAGCCTTCCAAGTTTGCCGACTCTGATCATATTTAGACAAGGTCATAAAAGACAGGTTGAGGATAGTAACCAATGATCCTAAGAGTGGCCTTAACCAGGTCTGAACAATTATACAGCATTAAGTGGGGAAGAGGACCATCAGTACACACAGGTTGGGAGTAGAGCCATTGGTGGTAGAGTAGAGGTTACGATTACAAAGGAATGAGGCCCAAGTGTGCTAGACAGGGTCTAGAACAAAGGACAGAGTCATTATTAGAGGAGCTAAGAAAGGTGCTGTCTAAGCTACAAGTAATTTTTCTGATTGAGAGGCAAATAGAACCTGATAGAAGGGGCTTGATAATAATCTGTTGGGCTTTAGGCCTTGTAAGTTAAGAGGCCCAGACCTATCTATCTCTTCACATGGGGTATATCCTAAGGGAGGTGTGAACCTCCTAGGGGAAGGCACTCTGTTGACTTTCATTACTTGGCTGGCCTGGGAGGAGAGCTGGCCAGGTAAAGGCAGGTGGCATCTCTAACAAGAAATTTACAGTTCTGCCTGCAATGTTGCTGACCCTACTTGGCTGTCCCCTCAGCTGCAGTGGTCACTTTGGAAGTTGGGCTGAGTGAAGGGCTTTTCAGCTTAGAGCCAATAAGATCTGTGGCTCTGACTTGGGCATCCTTCGATTCCAGGGCAGGTCCATTTCCAGTGATCCAACTCTTGGCAGAGCTGCCAGGGCTCTTCACAAGCTGACTTCTGCTGAAGCCCAGGCTTACCACATTGAAAGCCACTGCAGTGGACTGGCCTGTTGGGTCTCCTTGAGGGCAGATCACTGTACAGATCAGCCATTAATAGGCCTGCCACCCATTGCTTCTGATGCCTAGCTTTCTTTTCCTCCTGGTTTGTGTTAAAGCAGACCAGACGATGCAAATCAAGGGAGTGCCCGTGTCCCATCTCTAATCTTTGGTGGCCTGAACTACAAGTCTATAGTCACAGGCATGTTCTGTAGTAGTTTTTCTAAGGTAGACAATGCCCATGAGGAAAATTATATTCTCACTTTAAAACTTTCTTTCCCTTTGGTCTCAAAGGGAGGTTTTTTTTTTACTTACTGTATACTTCGCTGATGGCGATGCAACATATCTTTTTTTTAAATCTGTATCTGTACTTGTATATGAGTAAATACCCTCATATCTTTTCTTAGAAAAAGCAATATTCCTTCTTTCTGATGTGCCCCATTGCCTTCTTAATCAAAAACTGTCATACAGCATATGGCAAAATCAGTTCTTGAGACATTTGGTTTTGAAGATTTATTTGAAAGGGAGAGTGACACAGAGAAAGAGATCTTCCATATGCTAGTTCATGGAAGCTCTCTCCTGCTCTCTGTTTCTCTGTCTCTCCTCTCCCACCTCCTGTCTATAACTCTATCTTTCAAATAAATGCATACATCTTTTTTTAAAAAAGACCAAAACTGGTCTGTATGTATCAGTATCAGTAAATGTATCATTCTGGATACATTAGTTTGTCACAGGTTGGCTTTTTTCTTTTAAAAGATTTATTTATTTGAAAGTCAGAGTTACACAGAGAGAGGAGAAGCAAAGAGAGAGAGAGAGAGAGAAAGAGAGAGAGAGAGAGAGAGAGAGAGAGAGAGAGAGAGAGAGGTCTTCTATCTGCTGGTTAACTTTCCAAATGGCTGCAATGGCTGGAGATGTGCCCATCCGAAGCCAGGACCCAGGAGCTTCCAGGTCTCCCATGCAGTGCAGGGGCGCAAAGGCTTGGATCATCTTCCACTGCTTTCCCAGGCCATAGCAGAGAGCTGGATTGGAAATGGAGCAGCCGGGACTCTAACTGACGTCCGTAAGGGATGCCGGCACTGCAAGAGGCGGCTTACCTGCTGTGCCATAGCGCTGGCCCCCACAGGTTGACTTTTGATCAAGATGTAAAATACACTATTTGAAAACAAGAATTGGTTCTGGTTTCTCCTGTGATAAACCCCAGGGTTATAGCTTATTTATATCTATAGCCAATGTCTACAGAAAATAATTGTCCCAATAAATACATACTGAACAAATGAATAAATAATAATTGCTGGGTTTCTGCTAAATTATGTGTTAAAGAATTATTTATATCCTAGACATTTGAAAACTATTTCCTTAAGGATCAGTTTAGCTATTCTTTATTTTCATACCATATTTCTTTGTGTGATTTTTCTCTAATACTTATCATGAATCTGTACAAGGCTTAGTATAAAGATGGTCTCAAATTCTATTTAGTCATATCAGTCTGGAATGGAGAGGGCAGGAAAGTGAAGTTGTGAACTGTGAAGCACTTATGCTTATTTACTTTTCTCTTTTCAAAAAAGACTCCTTATTTTCTGCTGTGAAAAACTTCTCGGAAGCCGCTTCAGACTTTCATAGAAGACTTACACAAGCTGATCTCACAAAGTAAGTTAAAGAAGTAGGTTCAGATGGCCACCTGAAAAGCAATCTGGTTACTGTTTTCATTCCTAGAAGCATCCGGCTCCAGATCATAGCTATTACATTATGTCTGCAAACCAGTGGCATCAGCATCACCTGAGAGCATGTCAGGAAGGCTGACTATCCCACCCCACCCAAGACATACTGAATTAGAACTGTGCATTTGCATTTTAACAAGATCCTCAAATGATTTACACTAGCATTAAAGTTTGAGGAGTGATGCTCTGAATAGTAAGCTAAAAACTCATGTCAAGACAAGCATCAGAGATATATATTTTGGTGTTTGTGTGATGAGAATTCTGACTATGTCTAGTAATGCATTTGTAATATATTTTATTCCTTCATGCTGTGCTTGTATCGATTTAGAAATTCTTTTTATTGATTCTTTTTTTGTATTTCATATAAGTTCTTGCCACTTAAAGGTTGAAAATAATTTAAATGGCCATATTCAAATAAAACATTTTGTAGCAAGCATGGATTCCAATGTCCATGTCACATTTATTTTTTTGAACTTAATCAGAATAAGCTCCTCCACCTTTCATATTGGCAAAAAGCACTATCAGTTGTTTGGATTAGCCTCTCTCTCCCTTGAATTGTAGAAAAGCCCAGGGAATTTATTCAGCTCCTCAAAAAGACAATCTGAAGATTTTGAATGAGAGAGAGAATTCTCCATCAAGGGTGTGCACATGCCTCTGGCTCTTCTTACCAACTTCCAAGACCCTCAATCACTTTGTTGTTGTTGTTTTTTTAATCATAAATCTGTGGTCCCCCCAAAATAAACAATTTCCCAATAAATCTTTCTGCTTATTTTATTTATTTATTTATTTGAGAGTCAGAGTTACAGAGAGAGGTAGAGACAGAGAGAAAGGTCTTCCTTCCCTCCATTGGTTCACTCCCCAAATGGCCGCCACGGCTGGAGCTGTTCCCATCTGAAGCCAGGAGCTAGGAGCTTCTTGCAGGTCTCCCACGCGGGTGCAGGGGCCCAAGGACGTGGGCCATCTTCCACTGCTTTCCCAGGCCATAGCAGAGAGCTGGACTGGAAGTGGAGCAGATAGGACTAGAACCGGAGCCCATATAGGATACCGGTACCACAGGCAGAAGATTACTGTGCCATGGCACCGACTCCCTCTGCTTATTTTAAATATTAGAAAGATGACCTTGATATATTTAACTTACAATGTAAATCATTACTGTATTGATGTGTATTCTGTTAAAAATGCATTGCTTTTAGAAGTTTATTTTCCCATGCTTTATCTTTAATATTACTTTAAAACATGGTTCCATAGTAAGAGTTATAATTATGTATTTCTTGTTCTTAAGTCCCATTGCAGTGAGAATTATGAATGACCAATTGATGCTACTGGAAAGAGCATTCATTGATCCCCTTGGTTTACCAGGGAGGCGATTTTACAGGTAAGGAGAACACCAGTAACAAACACCAAATGCTTCACTATGACCAAAAACAGCATACCCAAAGTCTGTGTGAAGGTGGAAAGTGAAAATATATACTAAAGGTATATGGGTGACAGGATGCATCTAATAATATACTATGTAGTATCCCTAAATAAATTTCACATTGTTTATTGAGTTGCTGTGTATGGAAACAGAAAATGATAGTGGAAAAGAATTTTTTTTAACAACCTCAAGTCATAGACTCTTGAAGGGATTATAGATCTTACCTAGTTCAAACTTCTACATGAATGCTTTTTATAAGATCTCAGATGGGAATCTTATGGTCTCATAAGAAAGTCTATCTTTTTTTCTAATTTATTTTTATTTATTTGAAAGACGGAATTACAGAGGTAGAGACAGAGAGGCCTTCCATGCACTGGTTCACTCCCCAGATGGCCACAATGGTCGCAGCTGTGCCCATCCGAAGCCAGGAGCCAGGAGCTTCCTCCGCGTCTCCCACGTGGGTGCAGGGGCCCAAGCACTTGGGCCATCTTCCACTGCTTTCCCAGGCCACAGCAGAGAACTGGATTGGAAGAGGAGCAGCCGGGACTAGAACTGGCACCCCACTGGGACTAGAACCAACGCCCAAATGGGATGCCGGCGCCTCAGGCCAGGGCTTTAACCCGCTGTACCTCAGCGCCAGCCCCAAGAAAGCCTATCTTATTTTAGGGAAAATATAATTAGAAAATTCACTTCATAAAGAGCAATTTCCTGCAGTTTCTCCTTCTGACCCCATTCTGTTCTCCAAAATCAAATAAACTCAGTCTAGCTCTCTTTATCCATAACATTTTAGGTTTTGAAAAGTGGCTGCCATATTCTCCCAAAGAAATACTCAGTTTTTCTATTTGTACCCCCACATCATGTTTTCTTTCAAAATCTTATCTGCATGACCCTGATAGTCTTTTCTCAAGGTCTGTTTTATACAATGGTTCCTTGTGGGAAATTAGAAAAGCTTTAGCATTTAAGCCAGAAAATCTGTGTTGTAGTTTACTTACAGATATGTGATTTAGTGTAAGTCACTTCTATGGTCTTCCTGTATGAATTAATATGGCAATAGTGGCTATTCTGCAAGGCAGATTGTCAACAAGTTACAATTAAAACACAGTTCCATTTGATACCTTTTAAAATAAATGTGATTAACATAGGCTTTTGGAAACCAGCTCTGCTGTATGGCCAATTATTTCTCTAGGCATCAGGTTCCTCAGCTCCAAGTGGGGATTCTAATTGTTTAGCTCTATAGATTGGTCGACTTAAGGCACATAAAGGATTTAGTGCGCAGTGTGATGTGCTCAGTAAATGGTAGCTCTTTTTATACATTATCAGAACATAATTGTTCATTTATTCATTGATTACAACTGAAATAGTTATGTCTTTATATAAAAATATAAAGCAATATTATACAATTTTAGTGTTCTTTTAAGTTCCATTAATCATTAGCTTTTTTTATAATTTACAAGCAAATCATCTTATTTTGTCCTATTAAGATTTATTTATTTGAAAGTCAGAGTTTAAGAGAGAGGAGAGACATGGAGAAAGAGATCTTCCTTCAGCTGGTTCATTCCCCAGATGGCTACAGCGGCCAGGGCTGAGTCAGGCCAAAGTCAAGAGCCAGGAGCTTCATCTGGGTCTCCCACTTGAGTGGCAGGGGCCCAAACACTGTGGCCATTTTCTGCTGCTTTTCCCAGGCAATGAGCAGGGACCTGGATCAGAGGTGGAGCAGCCAGGACTTGTTGCAGGTGGCAGCCTTACCCAGTACCCCATAATACCGGCCCCAACAACTGTTTTTCAATGTAGGAATTTCAGACTCTGTGCAGTTACATGATACAAAAATGGACAAAGCCTCTTGAGAATTTCCTCTTGTGACTCATAACCAGTCACTTCTATTATTCTTTTCAAAGAAAAATCCTTGTTAATAGTGTTAAATTTTAAAGCATTTATATTTACATACACATATTATGTGTATATATTTAACATATCTAATCACTCATGTATATTTATAATTTACATGTAACTTTATACATGTGATTTGCATCTGTTTATATATATGTATATATTATGTATAGATTCATAAAGACCTGAATCTCCACAACAATCTTTGAGACATAGGTTTTTTTTCATTAATTCACTTATAGGAAAACTGACACTGCAAGATTAAGTAACTTTCCCAAAGATACACAGAGTAAACAGCAGCATCAGTGTCTGAGCCAGGCAACTGCTTCCAAACCCAGTGCTCAGTGCTACTACACAATGTTGTATTTCATCTTTACTTCATGGGATATACTTGATGTAGAACAGCAACTATTAAATAGTCAGTTATAAAAGGAAATAATATTTGTCATTATGTAGAAATACTTTATGTAATTATTTACATTCTAACTCATCAGTGATGTTCTGAGGGAAAGGCTGGCAAAAATAGGACTAGGGAGTGTCATTTGTATTTGGTAGTCTGCTATAGTAGTTACCTGTTGCAAAGCCAGAAATGTTCATTGTGGAAGGTGAGAATTATATCATGGTAGACTTGAAACTAACTAGACTAGGGCTGGAATTATTATGGGGCTAGAATAGCGACTTGGGTTCACCATTCATTAAAGGGAATTTGAACTGCCTCAGCATTGCCCACTGATTGACCATTTCTTTTAGCTAACTGCCTACTTCTTCCTTGAGGGAATTATGGAAAGGGTTTAGGCTCAGAATAATAGCTAATATTCATTAAATGCTAAGTTATACTGACTGCTTTCCATAGTTTGATTCTTTGAGTATAGTAATAGTATCACCGTCATTTTTAAGATGAGGGAACAGGTAAAGGGAGGTTCAACAATCAGAACATGGTTACAAGGTAAATACAGTATTTTGATTTGAAAACACAGCCCAATCCCTGCTGTTGCCAGCATTTGGGGAATGAACCAGCAGATGGAAGAACTCTGTCACTCTGCCTTTCAAATAGAATCTTAAAAACTAAAAAGTCCCTCTCAAAAAAGGCAAACTTCCATACACTTGAGGAAAGTAACTGCATCTTTTGAACTAGTTATGTGATAAATAGTAAAGCAATAATAAACTTTCCTTCTAGGTGAGAAATTGAGTGTCTTTGTGGGCAAACCATATATAACTACTTTACCTTTGTGGAATGTGACTCATCATCCTATCATTTATATTTTTGGAATACTTTTTAATTCCTTTTTAATGTCTGAAAAGTATCAGGAACAACTGCCATGGCATTCTCTAAAAAAATGCAACAAAATTCTGCCTTCTCACTTATTAAGAATATCCGTAAAGCAAACATGTTTGTGGATGCCCAAGCAGTTCAACAACTGCTTCATACAACTTGTGTGAAAGTCAGTAGAAACAAATAACATAATGATAGGGTATATGGTGTAAAAAGGAAGTGTGTGTGTGTGTATATATATATATATATATATATATTCATTCCATGAATATATATACATACATGTATTCAATTTACTTTTGTGTGTGGGCTTTTCTCCTAGGCACATCATCTTTGCTCCAAGTAGTCACAACAAATATGCTGGAGAATCATTTCCTGGGATCTATGATGCTATGTTTGACATTGAAAATAAAGCAGACCCTCATTTGGCCTGGACAGAAGTAAAAAAACATATTTCTATTGCATCTTTCACAATTCAAGCAGCAGCAGGAACTCTCAAAGAAGTATTATAAGAAGATCTTAGCCAAGTGGCTAGCCATTAAAGGTGTTGCTGAAGATAAAATTCATCTTTTTAATAACTCGTGAAGCCAGTGTTCAAAAATCTTGCTTTACATGTCACGTTTTGACTTTAGATTTCTATCTTGTTCATCTGCAAAGAGCTTTTTGGCTCTTTAAATATTCATAACTATATTACAAAAGTGTTGGTCTAACAAAACAAAAAGCCCCTGTTATGTGGCAGGAAAAAAAATAACAGAAATTTAACTGAAATTAATGACAAGGAATTTGAATTCTCAGAAATCGCTAGTGGGAATGTAAAGTGGTATAACCATTTTAAATGCTGGAAAACAGTTTGATAGCTTCTTAAGTTAAATATGACTACAAAGTTCCAATTGTAGGTGTCTACTCAAGAAGGAAAAAAAACCTTCTTGACCGTATGGTAGGAACAACCCAAATGTGCATCATCAGATAAATGAATAAACTGTGATATATCTGCAGTGGAATAATAATCAGCAATACAAATGAAATAACTGTTAATAGTTGCGATATTACTGGCAGCTGTGATTGAGGGAAAGAAGCCAGACACAAGTGAGTACACAGCATATAAATCTAGTTATATAAAGAAGTGGCACAACTATAGTATTCTGTTGGTACTTAGATCAGTGGTTGCCTAGACAGGTGGTCAGTAGAGGAGGATGGCTGCAAAGAAGCTTGAGGAAACTTTTTTTTTTTTTTTTTTTGGTGTCTTAAGCTGAGTGGTGGATACACAGGCATATACATTTGTCGAACCGGCTCATACTTAAAATGTATGTGTACATTTTATTGCAGGAAAACTAGGCCCCAGTAAATCTGATTACAAAAGACAAACAATATACAAAAGTCCATCTAAAAAACTGGAATAGCACACTTTTAGAAAATGATGTAGTATAAATGCTCAGAAGAAAAAATCAATTGGGACAGGCATATTGCTTAGTTTGATGTAGTATAAATGCTCAGAAGAAAAAATCAATTGGGACAGGCATATTGCTTAGTTTTAAGATGTCATTTAAGATGTCTGTAATCTTCTATCACAGTGCCTGGGCTTGAGCTTCTGCTATTTTTTTTTTTTTTTTACAGGTAGAGCTACAGACAGTGAGGGAGACAGAGAGAAAGGTCTTCTTTCCGTTGGTTCAGCCCCCAAGTGGCTGCCAAGGCCAGCGCTGTGCCAATCCGAAGCCAGAAACCAGGCACCTCCTCCTGGTCTCCCATGCAGGTGCAGGGGCTCAAGCACCTGGGCCATCTTCCACTGCCCTCCCGGGCCACAGCAGAGAGCTGGACTGGAAGAGGAGCAAGCGGGACTAGAACCCGGCACCCAAATGGGATGCCAGCGCCGCAGAGGTGGATTAACCAAGTGAGCCACGGTGCCTGCCGCTAGGTTCTGCTATTGATTCCAGCTTTCTGCTGATGCAAATCCTGGGAAATAGTAGGGGACGGCTCAAGTAGTTGGGGTCCTGCTACCCATGAAGCTCCTGGTTTCAACCTGGCCCAGCTCTGGCTGTTGTAAGCATTTGGGGAGTGAACCCGCAGACAGCTTTCTCTTTCTCTGTCTTCCATGATTTAAAAAAAAAAAAAAAAAAAAACCAGGAAATAAAAATGTTTTAAAGAGTAGCAATTAGCTGAGGAACAAAAATTTCCAACACATCTCAATACTACTAGAAGATACTTTACTGATTTTCCAAAATAAAATATACAGTATGCACAATAATGACCTTGAGTCATCTAGATACATTTTAAACACAGGAGTGGGTACTAGTAGTAGTAAGATGCTACTTAGGACACCAACATTCCATATTGAAGTACCTGGGTTTTAAGTTCTGGCTTCCAGCTTCCGCAAATGGGCACCCTATGGGGGAGGTGATGGCTCAAGTAGTTGGGTCTCTGTCACCTACATGGGAGACCTGGCTGACTTTTAGACTCCTGACTTTTGCCTGCTCCAGATCTGGCTATTGTAGGCTTTTGTGAAGTGAACCAGCACATGAGATCTCTCTCTCTCAAAAATGAGTTCTTCTTTTGCTTAAAGAGAAGAGTATTCTTAATTTGTATTCTATTTATTAAGTATAAATGAATGTATGACATGTATAAAATTAGACTATGAAAATAATTTTTCTCAATTCTTTTTTTAAAAGATTTGAAAGTCAGAATCACAGACAGGCAGAGAGAGAGTCTGTCTTCCATCTGATGGTTCACTCCCCAAATGGCCACAATGGCCAGAACTGTGCCAATCCGAAGCCAGGAACCAGGAGCTTCTTCTGAGTCTCCCACAGGGGTGAAGTGACCCAAGAATTTGGACCATCTTCTACTCTTTTCCCAGACTGTAGGAGAGCTGGATCGGAAGTAGAGCAGCTGAGACTCGAACTGGCGCCCATATGGGATGCCGGCACTGCAGGCAGTGGCTTCACACACTACACCACAGTGACAGTTCCTGTTTTCTCAATTCTAAGGATTTAATTTTGGTGCCATAGTATACTTGCAAAAGCACTTCATTTGAGAGCATATACTTAAAAGTAACCGTTACCATTTGCTATGACCTGAGGCAAACAGTGCAACTTTCCTTTGCCTCAGAAAACAGGTAACAATATACAGCACAACCATGGAATTTCTGAAGAGTAATTAAAGCCATCATGAAGCACTAGGGAAAGTGCTTGTCATATTTTAATTGTGCCTCAAAATTTGTTATTACTGTCTACAACTTCAAACTATTTCTTACAAATAATGCCTCCTAAATTCCCAAACCTCAATCACAAACAGGATTTTTTGGAATGTCCTCTTAATAAGTGTATTGTAAAAGTCCTGTGATTACACACTTTTCCTGAAAGTTTCAAATTACTGCCTAAAAAAATTGGACTAGAATTCCACCTAAGTATCTTATAATTCGGATTTTATTATCCTGTCATTTGCTTCAGTCTCCCTAACCCCCTTAAATTTGTTTCCCTATGCAGTCTTTTCCAGTTATAATTTAGGTGGTGTATTGGGAGGACCTGAAGGGATCTTTAAGGTATCAAAAACAGTCCAGGTTGGCCTCTAATATAAAGTAGGCAGTCTGGGATCAATCTTTTTATGGGTCTTACCTTACTTGAGCCATCAGCTTGTCTCCCAAGGTACATGGTAACAAAAAACAAGAATCGGGATTGGGATAGGAGCTCTGACCGAAACCTAGGCACTCCAAAATGGATGCAAGTGTCCCAATGCAAACTCCACCCATGTAATCTTGTAAGGTTATTCATAAAATTGTAATTGCAACAATCTCAATTATGATCAGTCTAAAGAATTGAAATTTAAGTTGACAACTTTCACACTTCATCTACCTTAAAATACAGCATGTCTGCCTAAAGTGTTTTATCATTGATATTCTAAGAATTAAAATTGAAGTCTGTGTCACACCCACACAGGTGTCCTTTCCCATTCTTCTAAAGAATAATTTTTCTTTCATACTTAAGATCCATTATAGATGATTTTGGTGGCACACTGTGAATGTTTACTATGTGTGCCCAAATAATCTTTTATTATATTTATTCATTTCCAAGCCTGTGTATTCCTACTGTAGCATACTCAAAGGCAGGGCTTCTCATTGTTTTTTAATTAAGTCAATATGCCCTCAAAGAAGTTCAGAATGATTGCATCCTCCAAGTTAGCGAAGCGATGTATTAGATGCATCACATGGCCTGTCTACTTATGACTTCCAAATCCTAAGAGCCAGGCAAAACCTCAGTGAAAGCTTCTGATCTTACCAATAGCCTTGGAAGACTTCAAGCGGATGTAATTGTAATGTGTTGGACTCAGCAGTTTCTAGAGAAAAACATGGTCTCTGAAACCTTTGTCTAAATTCCCTACTTTTGTTTAGACTCTCCCTCTATTCCAAAACATGGGAGTTATCCAAGATTTTACTCTTCAGTTCATAATTCCTTTCATTTCAAGATCCAAGGTTTCTGAATTTAATCTCCTCTACCTACTGCTTCTGCTATATTTCATCCTAACTGGTCTTGTTACACACCTCCAATTGTTTCTTTCCTTCAAACTGATCTTTCTAAAATAAAATGCAAGCTCTATTACAAATACATGAAAGAGGTGTGTGGGGGAGGTGCTTAACTATGTCTGTAGGAGTTTAGAAATTATTTTTAAGAATGTTAAAAAATTATGTAATGAGATCCCTCAAAAATTTGTGGAAAATGAATGAAAATGCTATACATGGATTTCCCCCCAAATTTTTTTGCATCAAAATAAACTTCTAATTCCTTTTTCTGTGGACATTTTGAAATACACTCACATTTATGCATGCACTCCTCCAACCCATACACATACACAGTGCTGTACTTGGTAAAGTTTTTCTCATAGGGACCTGGGTAAACAACTCTGAAAAAGCTAGATATGTATACTGGAACTAGATAACTAAGGAAATGGATAGCAGAAACTGGGAACCAGATTTTTCACTGTAGTGAGAAGTTCAAGAGATGAAGGAAGAGGCTGGAATCATTTATGTGGTAATGAGTTAGAATTGGAAACGTATGAACTCATGGTTAGCCTAACATATACTTCGGTACATATGAAATATAGGTGTGTGTGTATATATACACATATACACATACATACAAGTTAGTCTCTACACATGTACTTCCTTGTTATAAAATAGAGTACCTATAACCAAAGACACCCCACTAGCAATAAATACCCAGATACTGGTTTCCAATACTGTTTTCCCATGAAAGAAACCAGATATCTTTGGAGAAATGACTGATTCTAGAATTTGGGCAGTAAATAAACTAAATATGCTTCAAACATCTTGAAATACCAGAAAATAAGTGCTGAATACAAAACACTGAAAAAAAACATACAAAAAAATCTGACACAAGGAAAATAGGAGTTAATAAGGCCACAATAACAATTTGAACACCATAACAAAGTAATACTGGATTATATCAAACCATAAATATCCATGAGTCCATATTAATGTAAATAATTATGTGAATGGGGAAGAGACAAATACCCTGTGTAGAAAATTCCCAAGGAAATGGAGTATGCTACTGTTGTCTGTCTCTTCTCCCCACCCCACTTCTAAATATGAGCTGCATATACTGATTTCCTTCCAAACAGTGGAAGAGGGTTGGGGCAACTACCTTTGCAATGAAAAAACAAACACTACTGTAAGGCAGCTGATCAAAATGACAATTCATGTTTATAGTCTGTCCTTGATACAATGGGAGAATTGCACTTCAGCTCTGTGGTTTTTCTTTCCCTGATTACAGATAATGATTGGTCTGACAAACTGCCCCAATACCAAGAGCAGCCCAAGAGACATAATGACTAAATATAATCTGGTCTTCTAGGTAGACTTCAAAAAAATTTTTGGACTACAAAAAAATGTATTTGGTAAGAACTATCAAAATCTGACTAAAACAAGAACTTAGTGTAGTTAGTATAATGAATCAACATTGGTTCAATAATTCTAATGAGTGTACCTACTAATGTGTTATTCATAGTGGAAACTGAGTGTGTTATATACATAAACTCTATGTACTGTTTTTACAGTTTTTATACAAAGCCCAAACTGTTCTAAAGTAAAATGTTTAAAGAAATCACACTGATAAAAAGGAGAAAAAAAAAAAAAGGCTAACTTATCAGAAAACCATGCTGTCTTTACCATTTTACTATATAGCAGAACAATCTGGAAATTATTCTAGATTCTTGGGCCCCACTTCTAGAGTTTCTGATTTAGTAGGTCTAGATTGGGGACCAAGAGTTTGTATTTCTAAAAAACCCCCAGTGATGCAGATACTGCTGATCTAGAAACGGTACTCTGATAAATTCTGGTCTGGTCTAGAAGATGAAAGACAATTCAAATTATCTTTTGCCATCTGGTCCCTCCCACAATCTTACCTACTGTCTTTCCCATGCAGGTAACTTACATTTCAGGTACTCCAATTTAAGTAACTGTTTTAATCAGGTCCCATACCAATAAGCAAAACAAACAAGTTAGTCACTGTTTTGGTACAGGTTTTATCTAACAGAGATATGAATTTCATTGTTGGTCAAAAACAGAAACTATCAATATACAAGGGAACACAAACACGAAAAAGTTAACCGGACAAAAAATGAATAAACATCCAACTGTAAATTGGAATGAGCATAATGAAGGAATTTTATAACATTAATGCACTCATTTAATCTCTTTAATGGAGAAGAAAGTACCTCAAGTTCAAGAAGGCTTGCCTTTTCCAAGATCACTAATCTGAATTAGCAAACATTTTTAAAAAGGTTATTTTGCCATCAGCAGAAGCTGATTCAGAAACTGAGGGAGTAGTATACAAACCAGGCAATCTAACGGGGGAATGGATATCCCAAGAGGCAATCTGACCACTGTGCCAAATACTTGCCCCAGCATACAATCTTTAAGAAGTGTAAAAATGTTAAAGGCTGTTGGTTTTGTTTCATTTTAATCTACGTGAAGTAGATTAGTCTACTAAACTGGAAAACTAAGAAGTCATCAAAAAGTTTTGATGAAAACACTGTCTTTGGAAAACTGTTCTTGAAGGGACTCTGTATTTAAAACTCCATAAGAATTTAAAATCAAGCAGTAACAATGCAGAAAATCTTTATAAGCTGAGCATTTTATGAATAATGCCAGAATTAGAAAGCTGTGGGCATCTATAATAAACTGAAAAGGTAAGTCACACAATACCAAATGAACTCAAGGTGTTAAGATAACAGGACAGTTGAGAAGCAGTCAGGAAAGATACCAACTTACCACTTCCCAATTAAGAGAAATGAAACACAAAAATAATTTATCAACAAAACCTAAAAGTTAGCTGTTCTCAACAGCTTGCATTTTGGAACTAAGGCAACTGGAATTATGATATTAGCAAAAGAATACAAAGCAAATACCAATTATGAATACCAGGTCAAAATAATTTGCATCAAACAACAACTTGTTAAAGAGTACCTGGCTGTTAAAAAACAATAAAAGCTATGGAGTACATACTCAAACGCCTTAAAATAGACACCACATTTCAGAAATGAGCTTTCAAATGTTTACTTATTGTGGCTGTATGCATGGTAGAATTTTTCAGGCTGAGGAATGAATGCCTTTTTTAAAAAGCAGGCAGTGAGGACAAAATAACTCAAAGTTCTCTTAAAATATTTGCAAGAACTCTTCAATGTTCTCTTCACTTGATGGTTAAAGAACTGTCTAAAGAAAAGTCAAACAAGTTATACTTATCAAAAATTAGAATCTCTTAAAATAAACTATGAAGCAGAATCATTACACTCCTTTGCCAGTATACAGTTCTGCTAAGAAGTTGTATCAACTTGTCAACATCCATTAATTGCAATTCATATTTTAATTATTTATAAATTTCTGATTTAAATAATGACAAGAAATTTGTAATAAAATTAGGATATGTTTAAAAGCTCCACAAGAAATAATGGTCAAAATTAAACCTTCTACTTTAGTCAACATTTACCTACCAAGGCTAATTACTTATGTCTTACAGTTATGATTTTAACACAGGAGTAAGATTAACATGATATAAAAACCTCATGTACTAGTTTTTTTTTTTACAATACTTCTATAAATCTAAAATTATCTCAAAATAAGAGACTACAAAAAAAACCTTAATTTCTTAAGATCTTATTTCTGTTTTGCTAGCAAACTGCTAGGCAGGAAAAACAGGATTTTACGTTTCCCATGCTGGGCTAGTTACAATAGTATCTATCTAACTTTGATTGCTTTGCTATAGTAATTACCTTAAATGCTAAGACAAAGCATATTCCTAGAGAAAAACTCACTAAAGTTAACAAGCATTTTTTATTAACTTGTTTTTTAAAAAGACAAATTGATACAGTAAACTATATTCTACCTATCACTCTTAATTTATGTATGAGTCTAAGATTAAGTATTATGTAGATTTTTATCTGGGCAACAAATTCAGAGGTTTTTAGAAAAAGAAGCAAAAAAATAAAATAGTCACTAGTGAACCAGACCACATAAAATGTATCTCAAAAAAAAAACCCAAAAACTTGAAACATAATTTATTTGCTTTAAATAACAGTTCACCTACATGTAACACATATTAAGCATTCTACTGGGGAAAAAAACCTCAAGAAGGAGGCATTGAAGAAGGTATATTAACCATTGCCTTAGATCAAATTAAGTATAAAACCCCTGCCTCAAACAAAAAGAAGTATGTCTAAATGAATCTAGTTTCCAAAATCATGAAATAAAGCTAAAAAAAGTGACTATGTCTTCCAGTACTAGACACATATGTACATACTTGCAGAGTCTTAATTTTTACTGCCCCCAAATTTTGTCATGTCATTTTAATGGCATCAAAACCTATATGCCATATTATTTTGAGTTCTTATAATTGAAACAGAGCTAAACATTTTAATAATTATATAACTAAATAGTTATTTGCTAAGAATACTAGAATGATAATACTAAGTTAAAATCATATTTTTGCAAGTTTTGCTTCTTAAGAATTCCATTAATACCAAGAAAACACTAAAGGGGTTTGGGAAACAAACCCCTTTCATTTTCATTTTAAATCTATGTAAGCCTAATTAATCCCCAAATTTGCTAAATTCTACCAGTTTTGGATTTCATAACATTTAATTTTCTTCTTGAGTTCCACACAGAAAAGTAGCCTCTCCTTTAATTAAGCCAGTTAGTATAACAGGAGAACATATAATCAACATTATGTCACTATTATTTTCAGGCTTTCCATGAAAGCCTTAAAATAAAAACTACAAAAGAATTGAGCTATTTCATTTATTTAATATGTATTAGTTATCATAAAGCAATGTTTATATATTTAGTTTTTTGATTCCCTAATGTATTTCCACAAACTTTTGAGTCTACAATTTTACAGATACAGTTTTCCATCAGGGAGACCAAATATTTAATTTCTTCTTACATATAACTAATTAGAGGTTTTAAGAGAGAGTATAGGCTATAAATCAAGTAAATTTAGTGATAACACTATACAAAACCCTTTTGAATAATCAGGAAAAACATTTTTAACATTATTTTGTCATAAAATAAGAGAATTTTAGCAAAACTGATAACTCTATAATCTTAATTATATTTCCCATACTCTTAACAAGTAATATATGTACTGATGTAATTTTTCAGTTTTATTAACTGTAAACAAGTTCCAATTTGTCAATCAATGCTTATATTTCCCTTTACTTACTGCACTTCCTCAGGATTAATCCTCTTAGAAAAAGTAACTATCACAAGGAAAAACAATGCCAGCCTTATCTCTTCTGTAAGGATATTCAAGTATTATAGGAACAGAAATCTATGGAAAAAACGAATTGAAATTTTGACATTTTGTCTTGCTTTACTAATTATGGGACAACAGAAGTGAGAAAAGTTCATTATACTTCTCAGCTTAATGAAATATTACACAAAGAAATACTGCAAATATGTTTATGATCTATACTCTAGCTTCAAGTATAGGACACAACTACAGTTCTATCAGTATGAGAAATGAATAATCAGTCTTATGTAACTGGAAAGGAAAATGGGAGGCACAAAAAGACAGACTGACTTTGGCTTTTAAGAATCTAACGCTGACCCTGAAATGCCAAGATACAACAACAACAACAACAGCAACAGATTACAGCAGCAAGCCACCACTTCACCACATTAAGAATTCTGAAACAGGCAATAGGTTTGTCCCCATCCCCTCATTCAATCTGAAATATCTTTCTGTTTTTCAGGCTTTTTGGTCATAGGCAGTTCAAGGCTTGCCCACTGCATAGGTTCAGCTTTTCTCATGGTGATTTCAATCTTTGTTGCAGTCATAGTTACATAACTTCGTTTTACATCAATCACCTATAACATATTGAAGAGAATTAATCTTGGATAGTTTAATTAGTCTCAGAGAAAAGTATCAGTCTTGCTTACACTAATATTCCCAAATTCAAGCCATTACAGCCTTTTTTAATACTCATATTTAAAATTTTTGCTAAGATATAATGCTGTTATATTTTTACATAATTTTTATATACCGTTTATATAAATGCTGTTATATATATTTCCACTAAACTGTATTAAAATAGCTTCTTCTACAATGGTATTTTATTAAAAAAAATGGTGAATTTGTAATACTTACACCCCATAATTTCACATTTTGATGAAATTCCTTCTCTCTTTCAAATACAATGTGAACATTTAACTGAAAAAAGATAACCAAAATTCAATTATCAAATTCACACCGAAGGCTTCTATCAAACACTGATTATAATAAGACATTTAAACAAATAAACTATTTCAAGAAACTGCCAGTATCAAATGTCTTTTTCAATGGAGAACACTATCAACGGAAAAAAGATACTGACTTGAAATTTCATTCTGAGACCTATGAACCATATTATTTGCTGATTTTTCTAAACTCTGTAGTATCTATAGAATGCCTTGGAATATGAATTATGCAGACATTTTCATTTGAAATAGTTTTCATGAAGTCAATTTATATAATTTTCTGGATAGGAAAAATTGTAAGATTTTAAGATCCTTTCTCAAAATCAGAAAAATATTTTTGTAACATAAAGAACAATGAGCAGAAGAGATATTTTACTTAAAATTATTTAGTACACTTACCAATGTACTATTTGCTTCTACTCGACTAAGTTCTGGAAGTGAATTTTTAGCATATACTGAAATGGTGACTTCACCTCCAGTCTGATGCCAGTCGTGTCTACATGGAACAACTTTTTTACCCTGTTAAGAGAAATTTAAGTCCAAAAAGTGCCAAATAATTCACTTCTTTGAGATGAATTTGATCTAATTAAGAAAAATTAACATGCACAACTGAACATTTAAGGCTTATGGGGCAAACTACTGAAATTTACATAAAAATATATATCATGGATACAAAGAATCTTAGTTTTAAGATTTGAGAACAATGTTATTCTTCCCATTTGTTTTTCTTTCAGGGCCACAGTATGATCACATATTTAAAAGACAGTAAACTTTACCCAATATTCTAAAATCCACTAATCACTGTCATAAAAACATTCTTTAACCTCACGAATAGGAACTTTTAATTTATTCTCTACAATAGGAATCTGGGGGCAAAGGAAAAAAAATCTGATCACTTGTAACAATCTACTACTGTTATTAAATACATATTTTCTGGCCGGCTCTGCGGCTCACTTGGCTAATCCTTTGCCTGCAGCGCCGGCACCCCGGGTTCTAGTCCCGGTTGGGGCACTGGATTCTGTCCCGGTTGTTCCTCTTCCAGTCCAGCTCTCTGCTGTGGCCCGGGAGTGCAGTGGAGGATGGCTCAAGTGTTTGGGCCCTGCACCTGCATGGGAGACCAGGAGGAAGCACCTGGCTCCTGGCTTCAGATTGGCGCCAGTGCGCCTGCCGCAGTGCACCAGCCGTAGCGGCCATTTGGGGGGTGAACCAACAGAAAAGGAAGACCTTTCTGTCTGTCTCTCTCTAATTGTGCCTGTCCCAAAAAAAACTAAACAAACAAAAAAACCCATATTTTCCTCCTGTACTAATATGCAGAAAACTGTGAGAATTTGTTGAAGCAATTTTTTGATTGCTATTATGGAAATAATCATTATATTCTAACGGCACACTACCATATCAATAAATGAGAACAATTTGGTCAATAATTCAGGAAATTGAGACACTACTTTTGTAAAAGGCAATGTTTAAATTTTGGTACCATTACACTAATAAAGTTAAATTACACATATCACATTTTTGCCCATACTTATTGGCTTAGCTGGTTCAGATTTGGCAACTGTATACATTACAGCTACAAAATACATCAGTCCATTAAGGGATATATTTTGAAAACTTTTTAACATAATAGAAAGTATTTTATCTTTTCAAACTAAAATTTTCAAACTTTGAACCTCAAAGAAAATATACAGGTGGATATATCTTTATACTAATGAACTATTCTTAGAAGTTTTGTGGTATATGAATTATTCTAACTTGGAAAAGTATATTTATAATATTCAACCATATTATTAAAAAGTAGTAACTAGCCTCTTTCTCACTGTCCACTCTGCCTGTCAAAAATAAAAAAAAGTAGTAACCAGAAGAATATACAAATGTTGAATAAATATCTAAATCTGAAAATTTACTTTATGAACTGTAAGCCCCAAGTTTTATATATTTACATATGCACACACATACACAAACACACATAAACCAAAAAAGTTCATTGCACTATAGGGATTATTAGATTCAGTATAGCATAAGGGAATAATATATTATAAAATAAATTAATAGTTAATAGATAAAAACTTCCTTAGCAATACATTTCTTGGCTTTCTAAACGTTAATGACCTTTGGAGAAATTATCTACATAGACTCAAGTTTTTATTTAGAAAGCTGTCCATGGAAGTAGGAACTGATGCTCATTTTCTCTTTAGCCAACAGAGGCACTGAAAACAATCCACCTAAGTAAGTGTAATCCACTTCCTTGGCCATTAGATGGAGGGTTTGAGATTCTGGTAAACAGTTGAATAAAGTATGAAGTGGGGAAAAAGTATGAAGTGGGAGGAAAAAAAAAAGAAATCACAACTCTAAATGTAACCTACATCATTACATAATGGAGGGGCCAGTGCTGTGGCACAGCAGGTAAAGCTGTCAGCAGCAGTGCCGGCACTCCATTTGGGTGCTGGTTCAAGTGGAGCAGCTGGCTCCACTTCCAATCCGGCTCCTTGCTAATGTGCCTAGGAAAGCAGTGAAAGATGGCCCAAGTGCTTGGGTCCCTGCACCCACGTGGAAAATCTGGCAAAACCCCTGGCTGCAGATTAGGCCAGCTCCGGCCATTGCGACCATTTGGAGAGTGAACCAGTGGATGGAAGATCTCTCTGTTACTCTTTCAAATAAATAAATCTTTAAAAACATACATAAATAGAACATACATAATACACACATAAATAGAAAAGTGATTTTTAAAAAGCAAATATGAAAAGGCTGTGTAGTTAATTTTAATAATAATAAAAGACAAGGATGCTTCAATTTTGGCAAGCTTAACTATTTCACAAAATACCACACATCTACACCAACATACACAATGACTATTTTACTCAACAGGCAATGCTCTGGAGAGCTTGATTTAGATTAATTTTACTTTATAGGCATGTCAAAGCTTTTCTGTTCAAGCAAGAACAATTTTTAAATTTAAAAGAGAATAATTTCAAGTCTTTTAAAAACGAGATGCATACAACTCAGTAAGTTGTTTTTTAAAAGCTTACTTACATCATCCTTTTTAGTCCACAAGTGTTTTCCTGTTGTACAGCCCTCCTGAGCTAAGAATGTATTAAAGTCAGAGGTTTTTCTTCTACAACAGCTCCAGTATTTCATCCTTCAAATTATAGAAAAAGTTTATACGTAAAAATCTCAAAACCAATTAAATCCAGAATTACAATGATATGTGTGATTTAAAAAAAAGTAAACATGCTACTTCAATATCTTAATAAAGTTACTGAACAATTAAAATAGATATTTGTCAAGAAGATTAATAATGTGAAAAATCAGAGTATCCATTTATTATAGTAATTTCAAGACATTTAAAGCCATCACAATATTCAAAATCATTTTTTACAGACAGCTTATGTTTGTTTTTTCTTGAAGCTATCAAAAAGTGGTATGACCAGAGATTCATAATTCTTACCCTTCAAAAACTCAATAAAGTAAGACTAGCAAACAAATTAAATACTAATGTTTACACAATCTGTGATGGTCAATCCCAAAACAGGTGAAACTGATTATCAGTTAAGAAAAAAACAAAAAACCTAAAAACACAGGAAGCCAAAATTTAAAGAACTTCAAGTTTGATTCCTGAACAATATGGAAACAAATCAGATGATTTTAACACAGTACTATTTTCTACGTACTACCTTATAATATGAAGATTTAATATTTTTAACCTTCTCCATAACGTATTTTAATTAGTCATGTGTAAGTTACCCTTCATGAAAAATAGGGACTCCAGAATGATATACACAGACTTCTTCTAGACTCTCTTGACCCTGGTATGTCTAAAAGAGAAAAAAGAGGAAAAAATTACCTGCATATTCCACAATTACATCTTATAAATATCTCCATTACTGGTTACCTTTATGAATTTTCAATAATTCAATAATTCTTATAAATATCCCCATTACTGGTTATCTTTATGAATTTTCAGTATTCAATAATAACTACCTAGAACATTCATAAATTCATCCCAGAACATTCTAGAAAGGAATGATAAATTATTTCCTTTGGGACATGGCTAAATTCTAGGTTCCTGTGAAAAAGGACAGAAAAGTAGGCAATAGAATATATTATGATGCTTTTGGGGCCAGTGCTGTGGCACAGTAGGTTAAGCCTCCACCTACAGCACTGAAATCCTATATGGGTGCTGGTTCAAGTCCAGGCTGCTCCACTTCCAAACCAGCTCCCTACTGATGGCCTGGGAAAGCAGCAGAGGACAGCCCAAGTGCTTGGGCCCAGGCACCCACGTGGGAGACCCAGAAGAAGCTCCCGGCTTTGGATCCGCCCAGCTCTGGCCATTTCAGCATATGGGGAGTGAATCAGCAAATGGACGACCTCTCTTTCTGTCTCTCACTCTCTGTAATTCTGCCTCTTGAATAAATAAATGAATCTTTAAAAAAAAAAATGATGCTTTCAGCTTTTCAGGAATGAGGTCTCTTCCAAGCATGCCCAGGTATGGTCATTATTTGTGTGAGCATTATCACTTAATATGGGAACTCTTTTAAACAATTCTGAAAATTCTGCAGTGATGGTGATTTCTTATCCTTATAAAGGAAAAAAAATCAGATATATATTTTCCATGGTTTGTCTGAGAGATCCGGGCCCTATTACTGTTGTAGGTGAAGGCATAACAGATGAACTCACTAAAAGTTGTTAATAAAACATGGATGCAGCTAGTAATGTATTTTTTCTTTGTGTAACTACAAGTAATTCAAAAGTATGGAAATACATATTTATATATATATATGTGTATGTGTATATATATATATATATATATATATGAAAAAGTATGTGAGAGAGACAGTGACAGAGAGATGTCTTTCATCTGCTGGTTCATTCCCAAAATAGCCACAACAGCTAAGGCAGGTCCAGGCAGAAGTCAGGAAGAACTCTATCTAGGTCTCTTTCATGGGTGGTGGAAACTCATGTACTTGAGCCATCATCTGCTGCTTCCTAAGTGCATTAGTAGGAAGCTGCACTGGAAGTGAAGCACTCTAATATGGGATGCAGGTGCCCTAAGGGGTGGTTTAACACACTGCACTAAAATACCTGCAACCAAGTGCTTATTTTTTGTAAATCCATATGCTGTGTATATTTCAATATACTCCATAAGCAAATACCTCTTCAGTCTGTTACATTTTGAACTTATTACTACTGCCCCCCCAACCTACTCTTTTTCCCATCTCCCAAAGCAAAATTCTGTTAAGTTCTCTTGAGTTTCTGTTCTCTCTCCTGCTATAGTTACTGTATCATAAAATCTAGTCAAATTTACTTGAAAATATCTATCAGTTTAATTTGCTAACTTTCCTCATAAACTTGCAGATTTTAGGCAGTTGGACTACACAGTTTACTAATACATTTCTGAGCCTTCAATCTCTGTTCTACTGTCTAATTACAATTATTTATTTCCATAATTATCTCATTTAAAGTCCTTTAATTACATCTAGCTCATACAATAATCAGTTCCAAGTGGTATGCATAAATATGCCCCTCTATGAAAAAATATTCATGGCCTTGAAGTAAACAAAGCTTTCTTAAATAGGATATAGAAAGCACTAGTAACAAAGAAAAAGATGGACAATTTGAATCTCTTTCAAATTAAAGTGACTTTGTCTATCAAAGCCATCACTGAAGAAAATGAAGGGTGTAGTATATCTGACAGAGGACTTATAGTCAATATATATTAAAAATTCCTACAAATTGATTAGAAAACCCAAAATTAGGTAAAAGATTTTGAACATTTCACAAAAGAGGATATCACTTGCTAGCCCCCACAATGTTAAGCATGTAATAAATGCTCACGCAATTACTAAACGAGATTTATTCTCACATTTTCATTACATATGATGCTACTCAGAGTCTCTTATCTATATCTGTGGTCTTAGTCCATAGAATAGTGCCAACTGATAAGAGGTACCCAAATGTTCGCTGAACTCAATCAGTGAATTATACCCCCTTTCTTCCAAATTAAAATTTCACTTGGTAACACAAGTTTTGTAACATATACCTTTGAACACCCTCCATTTTTACATGAGGTTCCAATCTTAATTTCATCATTGTCTTCTTCTGAAACAAAGGGGAAAAATGAAATTTAAACAGTAAAATATAATTTCACTGCTGTATAATTTTTAAAAAGTAATGTTTTCTACAAAAATGTTTGGAAAAAAAAAAACAGTACTATCATTAGAGTTTGCCTGTATCCTCCAAATAATATATGGTGCTATTCTATAATGGAATGGTTTATACAGTATATTTAACGTCATAAAAAGGAACACACACACACAGAGGGAGGGAGAGAGAGAGGGAGAGAGGGAGAGAGGGAGAGAGGGAGAGAGGGAGAGAGGGAGAGAGAGAGAGAGAGAAGCATTTTCAGCCTGCTGGTTCACTCACCAAATGGCAGCAACAGTTGGGGCTGGGCTAGGATAAAGCCAGAAGCCAGCTATTCCATCCTGGTGTCCCATATGGGTGGCAGCTTTCTCAGGCATATTAGCAGGAAGGTGGATCAGAAATGGAACAGCCAGGACTGAAACTGGCACTCCGATATGGGATGCTGACAAGGTGGCTTAACCTGCTATGCTGTAACACCAGCCCCATAGAAATGTATTTTTGTCATCATGGTATCAAGCGTAGGTCACAATTGAGTCTGTTTTATGTAATGCACAAGGAAACATTTTCAATTATTAATTTCAATTAACAATTTCAATTATTAAAGCAATTTCACTCACTGTTTAAAAATAATAAGCCTGGGGGTGGTGTTGTGGTGCAGCAGGTTAAGCCATTGTCTGTGATGCTGAGTATTCAGTATGGGTGCTGGCATCCCATATGAACACCGGTTCATGTTCAGGCTGCTCCACTTCTGATCCAGCTCCCTGCTAATGCACCTTGGAAAGCAGTGGAAGATGGCCTGAGGGCTTGGGATCCAGAATCAAAGTGGGAGACCCAGATGAAGCTCCTGGCTTTGGCCTTGCCCAGATGAAGCCCCAGCCACTGTGGCCATTTGGGGAGTGAACCAGAAGATGTAAGATTCCTCTCTTTCCCTCTCTCTTTAACTGCCTTTCAAGTAAGTAAATAAATCTTTAAAATAAATAAAAATAATCAATAAGGGAATGGACCACATACATATTCATCCTGTAGTATTATTACTAACATTTTAGAAAAATTTTAAGTAAGTTATTTACTATAACACATTTTACATATTTACATTTCTTACTTTTTCATCCTTTTATTCAGTAAACCACTACTACCTGTTTTGGATAACTAGTTAGTTATACAAAAACGTTAACAATAACACAAAAAGTAATCTTACCTTTCTTCTCTTCTTCAATCCCTGATGAAAGTTTAAGTTTATCAAGTGCTTGTTTTAGGGAGGCAGATATTTTTAATTCCAAATTTGTCATTGGTTCATCTGGACTGGAGAAGTTTTAAACCTTCATTACAACAATGTACCAAAACATTTCTTTGTACTTAAAATTAATAATTTTAAAGCCTTCTAGGAAGAAGCCAAATGTGAATCAAGTTATTTCCACTAAAATATTTTATAAATAATGGCTATAATCTACTTACATTCTGTTTTAACCAAAAATGTTTTTATAATAAAGCCAGAATGTTCAGTTGCTAGTAAGGAGAGTTAAAAGGAAAGGAGGAAAGACAAGAAAAAGACATATGCCAGTGTACAAAAAGATGTAGAGCTCCCACATCCCGATGGTACATATACTATAATTATAATGGCACAAGAAGAAAATCTACAATGATGCTTTACTGTGCATATGCCCTGAAATTGAGGGGGAACAGAAATTCAAAGCTTAGCTAAGGGAAAAATCAAACAGTTCAAAACTTGGTGGCCTAAACAAGAATATTTAGCAAAATCATAAAAGGAAATATCACAAACAAATGCTGTTATTTAAATGTGACAAAAGCACCCAACTGAATAAAGTATACCTTGGCCTTTTTATTGTTTCTACCGGTTTAGGGGCTTGAATGATGTGCTCCTGAAATTTGGGTTTCAATTCAGATAGTTCTTTCTTTTCTGTAGTCTTCACTTCAGGCTTGACTGGTTCAGGCGGCTTCTCATTATTATGCCTACCTTTTGTACAGCCCTGTTAGTCAAAGGTAATAAGAGTTATCCTGTCATCTATTTTTACAAGCCATGAAGAAATACTTTATTAAACTGACTTATTTTAATAATCTAAAAAAGGACTTCAATTTGCTTTATGTGTGAAAGAATTATCTCTGAACAAAGTACTTTTTTGAAAAAGTCTTCAAATACACTTCTTAAATATGTATTTAACTTTTCTATTAACCATAAACTTCTTGTTTACAGAAAATGAATTTTGGAGAACTTTAAAAAGAGAAGTCTACAAATTATTTACAGCAAGTCTTTTATGCAAAAAGGCCTCAATTTGAGCACTAGCTCTACTTACTAGCTGTTCAACCCTGAACAAGAGAATTGTTTTAAACCTGTTTATAATTGTTGCCTACCACATCCTTCTTCCTAATATATATTTGAAGCCTATTATATACATCAAAAAGAAACCTAAAATGACAAATGACGAATTAGTATCTTAAAACCTTAATCTCTAAAAGCAGCCCCCTCCTCCCCCTTTTTAAGAGGCTCTGAACATGACATGAGCTCCATTTTAAAAGTAAGGTGCTATTTGATAGTTAACAGGGACCAGTCAATAGGTACCAGAAATCAGATCTCCTTAAATTCAGAGCTTCCTATAAGATACATTTTCAGGGAGATACTCTAGAAAAATAAAGTAGTACTTACTACAATGCTTAAGAAATCAGAAAAATCAGTTGTTCTTCTCTTACAGCAAGACCAACCCTACGAAACACAAGAGGGAAAAAGAATGGAAAGTGAGTATAGCAACAGTGACCCACTAAAACACTCTACTTGGACTTAACTCCTTGAATCCTGAAATTATTTTCATTTACATAGGGTCTTCAAAAAGTTTGTGGAAATTGTATATTATAAAAACCTATGCACAGACTTCAAAATTCTTTGCATCAAAATAAACTTATCTTTCAACTCCATTTTCTAATTTTAGTATATGTGCTACAGAAGCGAGCACTGAATTCCATTTACTAAAAAGTTTCTGAAGTACCCCTGCCTACAGATTTCACTGTTTCAAAGTGTTACAATGATTTATCTTATCAAGTGAAAAGATTTCTAATCTCTGATGTTTTAAAAGAACCAATTAATCAATGTTACAATGGCTTGCTTTGTGACCTATCATCAAAGGAAGCCTCTTAAAGCAGTGAAATAGAAATTGCTTTTATCTTCATGAACAGTACATTTTTGGAAGAATAACATTTTGTAATTCCTAAAAATCATATATTTAGAGGAAGTCAGGGTGATTTTTTTTACTTTAAAAAAACCTATTAAGGATAATATAATAATTTACTTTCTAAACAAAACCCACAGTAGTTCAGCAATAAGCATTCTATTTTCAGAACAACATAATTAACATGGCAGCCAAATCACTATGAGATATTTGAAGGTGAAATGATCGTTTCAGTGAGAAGCACAAAAACACAGAAATTATTTTACAGAATGTGATTTTTTTAAAACAAAACATCAAGCAACTCAACAAAAAATGGCAGCCGGCGCCGCGGCTCACTAGGCTAATCCTCCGCCTTGCGGCACCGGCACACCGGGTTCTAGTCCTGGTCGGGGTGCCGGATTCTGTCCCGGTTGCCCCTCTTGCAGGCCAGCTCTCTGCTGTAGCCCGGGAGTGCAGTGGAGGATGGCCCTTGGGCCCTGCACCCCATGGGAGACCAGGATAAGCACCTGGCTCCTGCCATTGGATCAGTGCGGTGCGCCTGCGCCGGCCGCGGCACGCCAGCCTTGGTGGCCATTGGAGGGTGAACCAACAGCAAAGGAAGACCTTTCTCTCTGTCTCTCTCTCTCTCTCACTATCCACTCTGACTGTCAAAAAAAAAAAAAAAAAAGAAAAAAAAAAAAGGCATTAAGACCTCTATTCCAAATGTACTATTGAGAACAGTGACACAAAAAATGTAGCAGTCTGAAGACATGAGCAGTTGCTAATTCAGATTAGGTGCCAATTTAGCACATACCACCTGGGCCTCACTTTTACTCAATATACTGCATATAAAATTTGGCAGTGATTTTTTTTTTTTTTTACAACATGTACTTTCAGTGTTTTTTTTAAGATAGTTTTCAATATTCTATAATTCAAAATTTCCCTTATTTTAAAATTTAATACTCTAAATTTTAACACTGAATTCAGATATGTATGAACCAATTACGGCAACATTCGATATAGGGTTTAGAAAGCACTGATAATAGTCATCAGAAAAGTTACGCTCTAGGAGAAAAATCTTAACTTTCTTAATCATATATATATATGTATATATATAAACACAGAATTATGTAAGATACTGACATACATACATGTAAGACATATATACACACAGGCCAGCTGTTCCTAAATGCCAATCTGGATTCTATGCTGGTGCTCAGTAAAAAGAAAAAAAGAAGGATCCATTTAAGTATTGAGTATAAGGTTGCAAACTGCCCTTTCTTGACAAAGACAGTCCTTTTCTCTGAATATTCCCCTTCTAATATAAAAATTAACAATAATGCTTATTTAACTTCTTTTGTGGTCAAACAGGAAATTAGTGGCCCTATGTTGATGTATATATTGCCAGAAATTTATTGGGCCGTGAAATGTAATACTCTTGCAAAGTCTAGGTCTTCAAGAAATATTTATAAAGACAGTAATAAACAGAACACATTAAAGAGAAACAAAAATATTATTAAAACATGAAGTTACTAAGATTTAGAGTGATTAACAGAAAGGTAAGGAAAAAAACCAACTATCGACCAAGTAACTAGAAAGTCAGTGGTGTATCATTACCAGGGGCAGCAAAGTTGACAGGCAGACTATTTTTGGAATAAGAATTAGTTCACTTCAGAAACTCGTTTGAGGCTGCCAATGAGACACACAAATGGAAATATGTTGTAAGAGTCACTGGCATAGTGGAGGTGACACTGGAGGACACGAATGAATGAACTCAATGAGACAAAATAGGAACCCACAGTCTGAGAACTAAAGTATTCCAATGGCTAGGAGACAGGAAGAAAAATACATACGGAAATCAGGGCTTGGTATCAACAAGAAAAATCATCAGAATAAGTGGCAGTCCAGGAAAGGTGTAATTCCCAGAAAAGAAAAATAAATATTCCCATGGTATCCCAGCTTCAATCCCACATATAGGTATATAATGAGGCTAAAAAGATATATGAGGAGGAGTCCTACAGAATGTTTGTTCTGTTTTCCATAAACTTGTTAAACTGTTTAGATTTGGTTGTACATAGTGAAATACCCTCTGGAAGATATAATTAGAAACTCAAAGGGCATTACAATATGTGAATATGTAAGACTAACTATCTTCCTGAGAACAACAGCCTCAGAAAACAACATTTTCTTTTGAGGCAAACAAAGGAAACTCTCTAAAAGTATCATATTGTCATAAATTTTAAACAGAACACCATCAAAAAGCTGGTTAAACACTTCTATTATTTTTCTAATTCTCCAGAACATCAAGGAAGCACAGGCGGAAAACTTACAACATCTCTTTTCAGTAAAAATAATCTTATATCTTTGCCCTGAGATTGGTATTATCAAGTATTTATAACAATCCTTCCTAAAATTCAGAGCTGCTTTTGTTAGCCAGAAGTGACAGAAAGATTGAAAAGTACTACAACTGTTGGGGCTGGCGCTGTGGCGTAGCAGGTAAAGCCACTGCCTGCAGTGCTGGCATCCCATATGGGTACCAGTTTGAGTCCTGGCTGCTCCACTTCTGATGCAGCTCTCTGTTATGGCCTGGGAAAGCAGTAGAAGATGGCCCAAGTCCTTGGGCCCCTGCACACGCATGGGAGACCTGAAAGAATCTCCTGGCTTCTGATAGGTGCAGCTACAGCAGTTACGGCAATCTGGGGAATGAACTAGTGGATGGACGATCTCTCTCTCTCTACCTCTGCCTCTCTGTAATTCTGCCTTTCAACTAAATAAATAAATCCTAAAAAAAATAATCCATGGGAAAATGGAACTAAAATTAGCATTTTTTTTTTTTGACAGGCAGAGTGGACAGTGAGAGAGAGAGACAGAGAGAAAGGTCTTCCTTTTGCCATTGGTTCACCCTCCAATGGCCGCCGCGGCTGGCGCGCTGCGGCCGGCGCACCGCGCTGATCCCATGGCAGGAGCCAGGTGCTTCTCCTGGTCTCCCATGGGGTGCAGGGCCCAAGCACTTGGGCCATCCTCCACTGCACTCCTTGGCCACAGCAGAGAGCTGGCCTGGAAGAGGGGCAACCGGGACAGAATTTGGCACCCCGACCGGAACTAGAACCCAGTGTGCCGGCGCCGCAAGGTGGAGGATTAGCCTAGTGAGCCGCGGCGCTGGCCTAAAATTAGCATTTTTTAAAAAGAAGTAGCAATACAACTGCTTCTATTTCCTTTCAAAATTAAGAAAGCAAAAAAGGGGTATAGAAAATAATGAAAGTTTATAACTGGTAAAAAGATCACTATCTAGTGACTTCTTTGTTTCTAGTGGAATACATGCTTAACAAATCCCCAAAAGTTCACTAACAAAACACAAAGTCAGAAGGTGAGAGAAAAAAGCCAAGAAACACTTAACATTATATCTCTAAATTTAACATACAGATATGATGAAACTCAAAATATACTTTGTTCCTACCTTTAATGCATCATGAAAGACTGGAACACCTGGGTGGTATGTGCAGGCATCTGGTCAAAAATAGAGGAGAAAGGAAAAAGAAAAGCCACTAATTTATAATGAAAATTGCATATATATCTCACCATTTCCTACAGGTATTAAGATGTAATTATTATTATTATTTTTTAATTTTTTGACAGGCAGTTAGTGAGAGAGAGAGAGGGACAGAGAGTTATAGACAGTGAGAGAGAGAAAGAGAGAAAGGTCTTCCTTCTGTTGGTTCACTCCCCTAATGTCCGCCATGGCAGGCGCTGCGCAGATGCGAAGCCAGGAGCCAGGTGCTTCCTCCCAGTCTCCCATGCGGGTGCAGGGACCCAAGCACTTGGGCCATCCTCTACTGCTCTCCTGGGCCACACCAGAGCTGGACTGCAAGAGGAGCAACCAGGACTAGTACCTGGCGCCCCAATCAGGACTAGAACTCCCGTGGTGCCGCAGGCAGAGGATTAGCCAAGTAAGTCATGGGGCAGGCCAAGATGTAATTGTTTTTCTAAATGCAGTTAATACTATCCCTTACAATTTTTCTAATGCTTGAGTATGATGCATAGCACAAAGTGCATCAAATATTAAAATAAGTTACAAGTTTTTTTTTTAAAGAATTTTTTTTTAAAGTTTATTTATTTATTTGACAGAGTTACAGACAGACAGAGACAAGAGAGAAAGGTTTTCCTTCCATTGGTTCACCCCCCAAATGGCCATTATGCTGATCCAAAGCCAGGAGCCAGGTGCTTCCTCCTGGTCTCCCATGAGGGTGCAGGGCTCAAACACTTGGGCCATCCTCCACTGCCTTCCTGGGCCATAGCAGAGAGCTGGACTGGAAGAGGAGCAACTGGGACTAGAACCCGGTGCCCATATGGGATGCCGGCGCAGCAGGCGGAGGATTAACCAAGTGAGCCACGGTGCCGGCCCAAGTTACAAGTTATAATTCAAGAGTGTGATACATAGATAAAAAAAATACAAAATAGTATAACAGATACACAGATAAATAAACTCTCTATCCTTTACATCTTTGTAGCAAAATCTGGTACCAAAACTTCAAGCTCTAAGCTTTAGACCATCAGCTTACAAATCTACATTTACAAAAATAGTATCAAGCTTAGGTGTTCTTATGTGCACTGATCCAGAAAGATTTATGAAGATTCCCTAAAAAGGTATTTTTGAAGAGCTCCCAAATTTAAAAACTGTTTTAATGTCTAATTGCTAATTTAACTTTTTTAGACAGATGTCAATTTCTAGGTAAAAACCTCACTGAAATAAGTTTAAGCTATATAGTCTGTTTTCAGCTTGTCACTGAAGTTATTCAGTACTTCCTTCCTCCCTTCTCTACTATACCTTTAATTCTTAACTTTTAAGAAAAGACGTTTATTAAAATTTGCAACATGGCATATTTTATTTAAAAAAATTTAGATAACACACAGTTATTCCCTACTTAGATGGTTTCACTAGCTTAAACAGCTCATCTCCCTGTTTGGAATTTTCACAAGGGTACCGTGCTGAACCTTTCTAATTTGTTTTAGTTTTCAACTGTGGACAACTTCTGATTCCTGGTGTTGCCTTAAAGTGATTAATTCCTAGTGTCTAGAGGAATTTTTCTTAATAGCTGCTATGCTTCCTAAGTAACCATGTGTTACACAAACCATCTTTAGTCAATACACCAAAGTGTTAGATGTTTTCCTGGTACAGTAAGTAAATCCATAGATTTGGAAGAGCCTATTAACAGAAGGAGTGGGATTAAGTGCTGAAAAAAAGTTGGAAATAGAAATATGTAAGAGCATAAAGTGGAGAAAGGATTAGAAATACAGTATATTTTCAAACTGCAAAAATAATATGCAGTCAGAAGTATAAAATGTACAATGTATAACAGAGAAGCATAAAATACTCATAATAGTGGTCAACTGTGGCATAACAGAAGCACAAATGAGTCAGTTTTTAAACATACAACTAGCATAAGGAAAATCTGAAAATCACTGCATTCAAGAGCCCATAGCAAGCAGATGGATATTTTCTTTACCAGCCTTTATCAGTCTTGCCAGTTTTGCTCAAATTAATAGTCAATCGCTAGATATCCTCAACCTCATCTGTTCGTTATTTTGGTCAACATACAAAGGTCAAATTTCTTTCATTTTATAAACTTTCTCCTAACCCAGTCCACAGTTTTTAATATCATTTTCAATGTATCTCAATTTTCTTCATTCATTCAACCAATTTGCTGGAAGTATTTATCACAAGTCTCTAAAATAACCCCCATTTTGGTTAAGAAAATAAACGTTCTGCAATCTTAGTTGTGTTCTCTGCTGAACCTGGTACTGCTCACCACCAACTCCTGGAGAATGTTACTCCCTTAGTTTTCCCAGATGCACCTTATACTCTATGTGTATCATTTAATGCATGGGCACACGGCTTCCAACAAAGGGCTGCATCTCTCTTGAACTTTAGACAGGTACATGGATCCATGAACATATGTCACATGACAAAGGATCAATCTTTCCCTGTATTTGATGTTAAAAGAAAGTATGCACAGATATCAATTTAACTTATTATCTGCATAGGCTACCAACATCAAAGGGACTTTAAAATTCCTCACTTGTTGAGTTTAGCATCCACTGAAACTTACAATTTCAGTTAGTAACCTTCAGTAACAATAAGAGTTGTGTCAATGACAGTAACCGTGTATACAATGGATTTGTGTTTTTCTTAAAATCCTGTATCAGTGGTTTATCGTTTTAGCTGAGGTCACCCGTTTATCTGCTCATAATGACAAATATTTCAACTATCTCAGAGGTGAGAAAGATTTAAAAAGTAATTCTTTGGTTTTTAATCTGCATGATACCGAATCATGTTACTATCACGTAGAAATGTGACCCAATACTGCCAGCTTCCGAGGGTTGTTGTGAAGATTAAATGCGACAACAAACTGACAGACTGATTTCTGGCCTATAAAGAATATGCAATAAATGCTAGTTAAACTTCAGAAAGTGGTCTGAGGAAATGAACTCATTTCTTCAACTTTTACCAATCAACATTCAGATGCATTGGTCGTTTCCTAATGTTCACCTGGTGCAGTCACTAACTTTCACTTAGCGTCCAAAACTACACTTAGGTGCCCTAGAGAACACTAGCTCAAGTCACTGGGAAGATGGCACGGTATTAAGATGCGGAGGCCACCGCAAGGCTATGAAACAAATTGCCGCTACAACAAAGTCAAAGACAAATAGGGCAGAGGCATCAAAATTTAGGTTAAAGATACAAAGTAACTCACTTCCCTAACCAAGAACCCCTTTTCTCAGAAAGTAAGCAGCTTTCCTACAGCAGGTCCAGCGCTTTCGGACAAACTTACGTATTAATCACGAAGCAGAGCTTAAAGCTTAGGTTAACCCGGGGCCCCTTCCTCCCTTCCCCACCGCGCCCTGCACGCGAAATCACAGACAGTTATCACCTGGGTAACTGCAAAGCCAGCTTAGGGGGTACCTCGTTAACTACATCCCCAGAGAGACTTGGGGGGCTGGGGCCAAGGGTCTGTTCCAAGTGCCCTAAGAATGAAAGAGAACGAGGGGGGCCAGCAAGGAACCACGTGGGTGCAGGGCACGCAAAGGGGTGGTCCAGCCCAGGGAGGCCCCGGCGGGGAGGGGGTGGCGGTGAGCCGGGGCGGCAGTACGGGCTCGGGGAAGGACCCCGGGCGCCCCTGGGCCCATAGGGCTCCGCCGGGAGGAGGAAGTGGTTGGTAGAGAGGGCGACTGGCGGCGGTTTCTCTTACCATCGGAGTTATTCTCAGGATCGAAGCGCTGGCCGCAGCCCCGGTTGTAGCACAGCAGAGCCATTTTCTTTGCTCGGCGCTCCAGGTGAAGCCCAAACGCCAGGAACCGCAAGAGGGTGCGTTCCCAAGTCTCCGGTCACCAGTACCGGCTACACAGCTAGGGCGGCAGCCGGCTTCCGGAAACGGCCGGTTCCGCTTCAGGAACCTTCGCGAATTTTCCGGTCGCGCAGGCGCAGAGGAGGTGGGAGGAGGCGGGGAGGAAGCGGCGGGAGGCCGCGCGCTGGGAGGGAGCGCCGTAGTCGGGCTCCGGCGGCGGGCCACGGGTTAGGCGCTGCAGCCCGGACGTTTGTAGTTGAGACACGTAGAGAGCAGAAAGTGAAGGTACGGACCGAGCGCCGTGCGCCCTCCATCCTGAGCGAGTGCCCCCGGCCGTGGGTATCTCGCGTAGCCAGATGGCCGCTTTGCCCCTTGTTCGCGCGGCCCCGCGTCCTTGCTCCTTTGGAAACGCCAGTTCCACGCTTTGTCAGGCTCTTAAGCCGCTAGCGGCCCCAGGGAAAGTGCGGACACGGGCGTTGGTTCTACGTCCTCTTCTTGGAACACAGTGGTTTTAGCACCTGAGCAGAGGAGGGTGGCCGAATTTTCCCCTTGTGTGTGTGGTTGCCGGGTGGGGTCCGGGGGGGGCTGTGTTTCTAGTGTCCCGATGGCGGGGGCAAGGAAGAAGTGGACACTTACGGAGCATTTTTTTAATAACTGAACAGTTGTGGTCGAATCACATTAAACGCGTAAAACACTACTATGAAAATTTAAGGTGCTTGAAAACCAGACAAAAGAAAATTTTAGATTAACTATGGTTCTAGAAAGGACAGTTTCTCTAAAACCCAGGACTAGTAGTTATTTCTTACTAACTTATGAACCAAGTTGTTAATACTCAGTTCTCTAATCCTGGGCCGTCTGGTAAAATTTCTTTCAGTGAGGCAATACTAGGGCCAGCTTGTATACTCTTGTTTTCCAAATGGGAGAACTAGAGATCTAGCGTTTGCTGATGACTCCCTCAAAAGGCTGCACCCTCTGGGGCCGGGCCAGGTGGAAGCCGGAAAGCTTGGAACTCTGTCCCGGTTTCCCACTTGGGTGGCAGGGGCCCAAGTCCAGCAGGGAGCTGGACTGAAAGTGGAAGAGCTGGAACTTGAACTGGCAGTCTCACCCTGTGCCTGCATCACAAGCAGGAGCACCACAGCGCTCCCTTGTCATGCAGTTTCCTGCTAATGCACCTGAATGGTGGCAGATGATGGATCAAGTACCTGAATCAATGCTGCCAACATGGGAGACCCAGGTGGAGTCCCTAGCTGCTGCTTTGTCCTGGCCTAATCCAGGCTGTTGTGGGCATTTTGGGACTGAACCAGTAGATGGAAGATGTCTCTTGGGCTCACTCAGGCTCACAGTGTTCTGCCTTTCAAATAAATACAATGAATAAACATTTTTTAAAAAAATCAACAGTAATTCCAGAAAAGAAAAAAATGGAGTCACAATATATTTGCAGATTTTTTATTCTTTTCTGGATATTTTAATAAACAACAAAAATAAGTCATTGTTGTAATTTAAAAAAAAAAAGGAAAGGATCAGTGCATTCCATTTCCAACTTCACTTTTCTCTCCATTCCCACACTATGATGCTAACTGCCACCAAATATTTGAGAAACTTTCTAGTAGTTGTGTAAGTAATGTATATAAACTTTACAGCTTCCTTCCTGTCCTGGCTCTATACATATCAAAAGGTGCTTTGACTATTTGTGATTAACCAGAGTTAGAATGCATTAAATAAGACAGTTATCAATCCTTGGTGGAAAGTAGGTATTTATTTAATACTTTCATTACTTTTAAGCATTTAAAAATATTTCTTAAAGTACAGGGGTTGAGATTTGGTTTAGCATTTAAGATGCTGCTGAGGATGCCAGCATATCATATCTAAGTGCCTGGATTGAGTCCTGCCTCCAGATACTGATTCCAGCTTCCTGCTTACATGCACTCTGGATATCAGCAGGTGATGACTAAGGTAGTTGGCTCCTTGCTGCCCATGTGGGATACCTGGATTAAGTTCCCACCTGCAAGATTCAGTCCCTCCCTGGCTCTTGTGGGCATTTGGTGAGGGAACTAGCAGATGGGACATCTCTGTGTGTCTGTCTCTTTCTGACTAGAAATAATATAATAAGTAAACATTTAAAAAATAATTTTGATAAGGCACAAAATTGTGTTTATAGAAGTGAATTCAATCTTATTTAAATTCTGTAGTATTTTGTAAACAAAGTTTCCATCACAGGGATGTTCACTCTAGAGTGATTCTTTATGCTGTTTTCCCGCTTCTAAGTAGATGTACTAGATAACATACATTAGTGTGTGTGTGGTTTTGTGTTCATTGTTTTTATTCACTAGAACATTTGTCACCCCCTTAAAGGAGGGACTAGAACAGCACTGTTCAGTAGCAGTATAATGGCCAGAAATACAAGGACATAGATAATTTAAAATTTTCTAATAATCACTTCTAAAAAGGTAAAGATTGATACTATTAACTATTAATATACTTTATTCTATTATATCTAAATTGTTATAATTTCAGCATGTTGGCAGTCTAAAAATCTGAGATATTTATATTTTTAAACAATATGTCCAAAATATGGCATGTATTTTAGACTTACAACATTTCTTAGTTTAGCCTAGCTACATTTCAGTTGCTTAACAGTCACAACTTGTTAGTATCTACCTTAATGGGCAGAAGTAGTCTACCAACTAGTATTGGTTCAGTTAAGTATTTTTAGTAATTTAGTGAATGAATTTTAATAAGCCTTCATAGGGAATATTATTCAATTCTACTGGATTAAGGTTGATGGAAGTGGAAAGAGATGTATATTATGGGAAAATGGGGGTAAAAGTTCAATTAAGCTTCAGTATCTTGAACAGCAATAATTACGAATATGGTATGCAGATCTATCTATATAACTATGTAGAATAATCTTTGAAAAGATAATGAACTAATCCTTAATAACAGTGGTTGTAAACAAGGAAAGGCTTCAAGGAGTAAAGTTAAGATTTTTTGGGGAGCTGGCACTGTGGCATAGCTGGTAAAGCCGCTGCCTGCAGTGCCAGCATCCTATATGGGCACTGGTTAGAGTCCTGGCTGCTCAGTTTTCGATCCACCTCTTTGCCATGGCCTGGGAAAGCACAAAAGATGGCCCAAGTTCTTGGGGGCCTGCACCCGCATGGAAAGATCCAGAGGAAACTTGTTACTCCTGGCTTTGGATCAGCGCAACTCTGGCCGTTGTGGCGAATAGAGCAGTGAACCAATGGATGGAAGACCTCTCTGCCTCTACTTCTCTCTCTGTGTAACTCTTTCAAATAAATAAATTAATTAAATTTAAGATTTTTCTTCTTGCTGTATACACTTAGATGTTTCTGAAAAATATAATAAGTATTCACATTGTATGTGTTATAAAAAGGAACAAAAAGCAACCTTTATTTGATCTGTGTAGTCCTCAGAAAGATGTGATAAATTCAGCTATTACAATTGTGTTTTAAGCCATGTTGATTTACAGAAACTTTCTTTGTATCTTTTAGTGTCTTTTGTCTTGAAATATATTTGATGTTAGTGCTTTAAGTTTTATTAAGTTTTTCTTTGGTTTGCCTAATAAAACTAACCCCATCTGTTTATTTAACTTGTGTCATTTTTGGGGGGCATTTACATGGCAATCAGAAAATAGATTGCTTCTTTCCTTTTCTTCTTTTCTTTTCTTTTCTTTTTTTTCTTTTCTTTTCGACTTATAGCTAAGACTTTTATTTTGCAGAGAAACCTAATCTTTTCTTTCTGATTAGTGATTATTCAGGCCCCTAAAGTGTTCCAGAATTTACTAGTGACTTTGTAAGTTACTTAACATCTGATAGTCTCCTTTCTCATCTATAAAACATTGATAAGATGTCTTGAGGATTAGATAATGCATGCAGTCCGTTTAGTGTAGTGTAAACACTGAGTAATAAGTCCATAAATGTTTAACAATAAAAATAATCATGAGTTTAATCTTGGAATGGGTATTGTGACTCAGCAGTTAAAGACAGCACTTGCGATACCCAGATCCCATATCAGAGTGCTTGGAATCAAGTCCTACCTCTACTTCCAGTCCTGCTTCCTGCTAATGCTTGGATTCTTGTCAGCCCCTGGGAGACTCAGTTGGATTTCCTACTTCTTGGCTTTGGCCTGACTCCGTCTAGACTGTTGAGGCTATTTGAGGGATAAACCAGTATGCAAGTATGGAAGCTATCTTTTTCTTCTCTCTCCTTTGTCACACTGCCTTCCAAATCTTTATTTATTTATTTATGTTAGTCCTATTTTGTTATCTCACTTGTATTGTCCTTTTCTGTCTACAGTTATGTCTACTTTCTTATTTTCATTTTGTTTGCTAAATATGTTTTTGTATTTTTTATTTTCACTGTGATTTCCAAAATGTGTATCTTAGTTTTAATTTGTTTCAGCCAGTATTAAATAGTTAACTATGTGTTGGTACTACACTAGGTGCAGGGAACCAAAGTGATAGTTCACCCATGTGTCCTCATTGTGTTTGAATTTCACAAGAAAGATAGACATGAATCAAATACCTGCAAATATAAATTTATTCTCAAATATATTGCTATAAGTACACATGGAAAATATGTTATGCTGTTAGTGGGAATGGAAATTTACCTGATCTGGGGTGGGGTACAGGCATAGATAATAGTCTACACCAAAGTCGTGAGATGGAAGATGTTGTAACATTGGAAGAACTAAAGAGTTATTGAAATATACTAGGGCTCATAAACAAGGAGCCAGATGAAGCTGGAGAGGTAACAGATATTAGATCATATAGACAGCCTGAAAGTCCTTTATCCTGTGGTCACTTAAGGACTAACAAAGGATTTTGCTATGGATATAATTTTAATTCTACTAGTTATTACATGTAACATTTTGAAAAGTATTTAGTGTATTTCTTTGTTATTAAACCTTCTTGGAGGCAGTAAATTATAGGAAGGAAATGACAGCATAAATCTGCCCCAATTACAAGAGAGAATTCTAAGATATAAAAGCCACAAAGAGGACACAGGAATTCCAGAAGTAAGGACCTCCAAAAACACTGAATTCATCCATAAAAACAATGATAGTGGTGAAACCTGTCAGTTTTCCAGAATTATAGAAATTAACGAAAGGATTGCAGTTATTCAAAACTGAGGTTTCCTGGGCAATTTTGATAGTAAAGAGCTTCAAGTGATCTTGGCAGTATTTCTTCTTTCCCTCTGAATGGAAACTTTGGCAGAAGGAGTTGGCCACCATGCTGTTCTTATTCTAAAATGACAGGTGGTAGAAACCTAGGAGACCTCAGTTTTCAACAATGTCATGTTGCATTAGAAGCTCTCAGTGGAGTCCAGGTTGTCTTAGAGGAACTCAGAAAGAAAAGGACTTCAAGTGGTAGTGTAAGAGTAAGTGTAGCTTCCTGATTGTGTGGCACAGGCCAGAAGAATGGGGGAAAGCCATCTCTCACTGGGTTTCCAGGAATGGCCAGAACAACTCCATGTTCATCCTGTATTAATTGACCAATGAATAAGACATAACAGATGAGTTCCACAGCCTGGATGAGGCAAGGTTACTGCAGGTTCTGCAGGTCTACAGTAGGAGCATAAAGCTAAGATCACCACCATCAGCAATGGCTGCAGCTTCATGTTCTAATGGATAACTGTCTTGCTTTGCTTCTTGTCTCATAGTTTTCCAAGACTTTAAGAAGAAAACAGAACTAGTGTACTCACACAATGTATCTGTAACTCCACTAGGTTGAAAATGACTCCAGTCCTAAAGGCTGGGACCTAGGGATGGGTTTCTTCCGTACCACATATGGGAATAGGGTGAGGTTGAAGTGAGAAGAGATGGAATTTTTCTTTCCATCCCCCATCCTAGCCTGTCCCTAAACTAGGATCTGTAAACCTAACACTTTCCTTGTGTTCACACAGGTGAATACATACAGGTATATAAAGGCACCTTCATAAACTTGTCTCCTCCCCCTCCCATGCACTTAGCTGCTTTAGGCTCCATTGTCAGGCTGATTGTGGCTCCTTTTTTTTTTTTTTTTTAAAGAATTTATTGCAATTAAAGCAATAACATTTTTTAAAAAAATTTTATTTGACACATAGAGTTATAGACAGAGACAGAGAGAAAGGTCTTCTGTTGGTTCACTCCCCCAATGGCCCCCACGGCCAGTGCTATGCTGATCTGAAGCCAGGAGCCGGGTGCTTCCTCCTGGTCTGCCATGCGGGTGCAGGGACCCAAGCACCTGGGCCATCCTCCACTGTCCTCCCGGGCCACAGCAGAGAGCTGGACTGCAAGAGAAGCAACCGGGACCAGTACCTGGTGCCCCAACCGGGACTAGAACCTGGGGTGCTGGCGCTGCAGGCAGAGGATTAGCCAAGTGAGCCACAGCACTGGCCATCTGGTTCCTTCTTACAGAATGGAAAACCCCTAACTGCAAGCAGTGTTCTAAGCAATATGAAGATAGGAGGCCCAGAAACAGGACTGGCAGTGATTGGCAGGCCTGATGATGATTTATAATATTAAAATCTCCAATCCTATATTTACAATAAGGAAGGTACTCAACAAGAGCTAAATGGTGGTAAGAACAACTAACTGTTTCACATTTTAACTTGCCCTATTCCCATATTCTTCTCTATAGCTAGTTGTAGTTGTAGTTGCAGGGACCTACGTACTCCCAAAGAATATAGATCAGCTCCATCCTCAGCCCTGGCTATTCCCCTGCCCTGCAGGGATCCATGCAACCTTCTCTGGAACTCTGAGCCAGTACTCATATGGCATCAGTCACTGAGGATGGAGGGCTGACACACTTGCCCAAGGCCCCACCACACAGGCTTCCACTGAGATCTGTGCATCCCTCCTGAAGCTGAGCGGAGTGCCATATAGCCTGCTGCCTCTGACATTGATTACAGAGCAGGAAGGTTGTGAGAGGTTATCCCACAGTGCTCACTGGGGCTAAAGCTGAAATAGCATACCAAACTGACTTCCAAAAAGACATCATTAGGAAAAGGCTTTCATCACAAAAGTAATTCTTTAAAAGTTATAGAGACAACTGATCTTCAAGATATGCAAATATCAACACTGGGACGCTGGAAGTCAGAAAAAGCTGGTCAATATGCTGGCCCCAAGAGTACCACAACACTGCTTTAGTAACAGACTTTAAAGAAAAGAATATTGGGGTGGTTGTTTGAAGTAGCAGTTAACACATGGAGTCACCTGAGTCACATGCCTGGTTTCAACTCCTGGCTCTGCTTCCAATTCCAACTTTCTGCTCATGAACACCCTGGGAAGCAATGGTGATAGATTCCTGCCACCCAAATGGAACACTCCTGCATTGATACATCATATCAACAGATTGTGTCAAGAGATGCAGAAAAATTGTTTGATAGAATTTAACATCCATTTATGAAAATTCTCTGAACAACCTAGCTGTATATGAGGCATACCTCAATATACCAAAGGATATGTATGATAAACCCACAGCCAATATAATACTGAATATCAATATGACACTGATATTAATATTTCCCCAAATCAATATCATATTGAATGGGGAAAAGCAAAAGCATTCCCATTAAGATTTAGAACTAGAAAAGGATGTCTATTCTCACTATTCTTATTCAACACAGTACTAGAAGTTTTAACCAGCTACTTTAGGTAACAGAAGTAAATAAAATACATAAAAATAGGGAAGGAAGACGTCAAATTATCCCTTAAAGACAATGATCATTTGTAGAGAAACTAAAGACTCCAGTAGGAATCTATAGAACTAATAAGTAATTTCAGTAAAGTTGCAGGATACTGTAGAATCAGAATCAAAATGGAGTGAGTGTGCCTAAAAGCTAATTGCAGATCTCTTGGTTTTGTACATATTAACTTTTCTTGCTAACATCTAAGAGTGTATCTTGTGAAACTATGTGGGCCCAAATTCCCAGGAACTAGGTTGACAGAAGTGTGTCCTTCACTGTTATCTTACAACCTTATCTTGGATATGTTATTGGGTTTGTTGTTGTTAACTGTTATCTTACAACCATATTCTGGTTTTCCTCTTTATTGTTCACTGCATACCAGGGGTCTGGTTTGAAATTGTGAGCTCTAGTGGACAGAATACTATAAAAAGCTGTGTAACCTGGTGCTGGGGGCTGCACTCTGGCAAGGAGTGTTGGTTCCGATCGGTGGCTGGTCCCGATCGGTTACCTTGCCTCTCATTTGTCTTTTTTGCTTCTCATTTTCAATAAATTTCATGTGTGACTGTCACTGTTTTTTGTAACATTTTGTTTTAGCTGATGAGTGGATGCAACAATACAAAATTAACACAGAAAAAAATCAGTACCATTTTAATATAGCCGTAATGAACTCAGAAAGAAAGAAGAGCAATCCCATTCACAACAGCTATAAAATATACACCTTGGAATTCTTTTTACTAAGCATTCAAAAGACCTCTATAGTGAAAATTAGAAAATACTAATGAAAGAAATTAAAGATGTATAAAAATGTAAATAACTTACATGTTCATAGATTGGAAATGTAATATTAAATATCCATACTGCTCACAGCAATTCAGAGATTCAATACAATTCCCATTAAAATGCCAATGACATCCTTCACAGATCTAGAAAATATCCTAAAATTCATATAGAAGCACAGAATTTGCTAAATTGCCAAATCAATGTTGAACAAAAAGAACAAAGTTGGAGGCATCACAGTACCTGATTATAAGATACTACAGAGCTAACAGCATGGTGCTGACTTAAAAACAGATATATGGACAGTAGAACCGAACAGAGGTCTCAGAAATGAAGCAATGCAGATATGCCAATTGATTCCTAACAAAGGTGTCAAAAATAAACCTTGGAATATAGACTGCCTCTTAAATAAGTGATATAGGAAAAACTAGTTACCTGTATGCACTTCATTCTACACAAAACTCAACTAAAAATGGATCAGAGATGTAAATGTAAGACCTGAAACTTTGAAACAACTGAAAGAAAATGTAATGGAAACATTTCAGCACAATTTTTTAATAAAGCTCCAGAAAACACAGGCCAAAAAACAAAAATGGACAAATGAGATTACAGCAAACTAACAGGTTTCTGAACAACCAAGGAAACCATCAAGAGTGAAGAGACAACTGACAGAATTGGAGAAAGTATTTGCAAATTATTCATATGCCAAAGTGCTAATAGCTAGAATATTTCAGGAATAAAAACAACAAACCTCCCAACAATCCAGTTCATAAATAGACAAAGAATCTGAATATACATTTTCCAAGAGATGAAATACAGATGATCAAAAAGGATAAGGATAAATGCTCACTATCACTAGTGATCTGGGGAATGCAAATAAAAATTTCAGTAAAGTACCATTCAAATTAGAATGGCTATTATCATAAAGACAAGAAATAACAAATGATGGCTGGGATGTGGAGAAAAGAGAGTCCTTATACATTGTTGGTGAGAATGCAAATTGCTGAATCCAGTTTGGGGAACAGTATGGATTTTCCACAGAAAAGCTAAAAATAGAACTTCCATATGACACAGCTATCCTGCATATGGGTATATATATGTGAAGAAAATGAAATAAGAATATTAAAGTGGTATCTGCACTACCATGTTCATTGCAGCACTATTCACAACAGTCAAGATATGGAATCAATTTAGGTGTTCATTGATGGATGAGTAAATAATGCAAGTTTATGTATACAAAGCAGAGCATAATTCAGCCTAAAAAAATTAAATCTTGGCATTTGTTGCAAAAGGGGTAGAATTGGAGGTCATTTTGCTAAGTGAAATAAGCCACACACAGAGCAACAAATACTACATTTTCTGTATTTTATGTAGTGTGAAGAACTGAAAGAGGGGTTGGTAGGCTACAAACATAAGAAAAAAAGTGAGGAAATGGTAAGTGCTAATTGTCTGATTTGCTAAGTTTATGTTGTATATATGTGTTGAAAATTGCATGGTACCCCATAAAACATTCTAGCAATATATATATTTAAAAATGTAAGTAAGTTAATTTTTAATTAAAACTTTTCATTTATGTTTAATTAATTAATTTTTTTTTTTTTAATTTGAGAAGCAGAGAAACAGAACTCTCATCTGCTGGGTTCACTCCTCAAATGTTCAAAATGGCTGGGATGTCCGGGTTGAAGTCAGGAGCCAGGAACTCAATCCAGGTCCTACATAGTTTGTGGGAACCCAATTACTTGAACCATCACTGCTGCCTCCCTGGGTCTGCATTAATAGAAGCCAGAGCCAGGAATGTAACCCAGGCATTCTGATTTGATGTATGGGCATTTTAACAAGCACCTTAAATACTAGGCCAAATGCCTGCACATTTATGCTTTTACTCTTCTGCACATTCATGTGTATTTGTACACTAACAGAAGCGCGCGCACACACACAGCTATTTGAAAGAATATAACTTTCCTCATGTTACCCATATTGAATGTCTTCTACGATGGCAGTGCTGGTGAAAGTAATTTATTAAGTCCTTGTGTCAAAATTATAAAATGTTTTCTTATGAAAAAAGTTACATTTGTCTTTATTTTTTCATTTCCCAAGATAGGGTTATTATTAGTTTTAATAGCTTCACAAAAGAGTTAAGAATCATAAACATTTTATGTCCCACCTCATGTTCTCTTGGCCTACTGTTTTCCTCCAATTACTGTGGAGTGTACCTGACAACATTTCATCTGCATCATGTACCTTTCTCTGGTACCAATATATAAAACGTGCTGTGGTACATTCGGTTAAGCCTATGCTTGGGTTACCTATATCTCTTATCAAATTCTGGTTTGAATCCTGTCTACTTTGCTTCCCACCCAGCTCCCTGCTAATATGCCTGAGAAGCAGCAGATGATGACCTAAGTACTGCAGGTTTTGCCACCCACATGGGAGACAAGGATGGAATTCTGGCTTCATTCTGGCCCAGAATAGGCTGTTGTAGCCAACCAGATTGATCTCTCTCTCTCTCTCTGCTCTCCTCCTCCCTTTCCTCCACTTCCTTCCCTCCCTAGCTTTTTTTTTTTTTTTTTTTTTTTTTTGGACAGGCAGAGTGGACAGTGAGAGAGACAGAGAGAAAGGTCTTCCTTTTTGCCGTTGGTTCACCCTCCAATGGCCGCTGAGGCCGGCGCACTGCGCTGATCCAAAGCCAGGAGCCAGGTGCTTCTCTTGGTCTCCCATGCGGGTGCAGGACCCAAGGACTTGGGCCATCCTCCACTGCACTCCCGGACCACAGCAGAGAGCTGGCCTGGAAGAGGGGCAACCGGGATAGAATCCGGCGCCCCGACCAAGACTAGAACCCGGTGTGCAGGGGCGGAGGATTAGCCTATTGAGCCGCTGTGCTGGCCCCTCCTTAGCTTTTAAAATAATTAAATCTCTCTCTTTTTTTTAGTGTCTGATAGAATTCAGTTAGGCTTTTGGATCATTACCAGACTTGGCAGTATAAACACAACTGGTGCAATGTTTGACCAACTTAGGGATGGGAACTTGTGTTTCTTAATTCTGTGTCTCATGTGAACAATACACCTGAGATTGTTTTTACAGGACTTCTTAAAGGGATGGGGCCATAGATAAACACCACAGTAACTAGTTCAATGTCATACTTAGGATTCAATTTTTCCCCTCCTTTTTCTTCCAAGTTTCCTACTCCTTTGAGATAATTTCCCAAAATAGATTATTTGACTAAAAGCCCTTGCTTTCAGTTATGCCTTTGGAGGATCCAGACTGAAACAAATTAAAATATATTGAAATATGTGCATTCTTAATTAATATTCTTTTAAAAAATCATTGAAGGTCACAAATTGAAATTCATTATATCTCAGAATTTTATGGACTAGAAGGTATACTAAAAAAGAAAAAAGGCAATTATACAGCCAGAATGTTTGCAGGTATTGTTGATAATGGGAAATGACTTCCTTGAGCAATAGTGGCTAGCATTTCCCCAAATGACATTCTGTTATTCTTGAAAATGCCAGTTTTTCTAAACCATTTCAGCTTTTGATAAATTTTAGCTCTTTATATGTTGTATATGTGTGCTAAAAACTTGTTTTGTTCAGATTGGAAGAAACTATCCAAATTTTTTAATTCATTGCTTACTCATTTATTAGTTCCACAGTTTTTGTAATCCTGTCAATATGAACAGTTACTAAGATTTGAAGTTTCTACAAAATTTTATATGCATGAAACTATTTTGGAGTATTCTAAACTATATTTTCTTTTTTTTCTCTTTTTTTTTATTAAACTTTTATTTAATGAATATAAATTTCCAGAGTATAGCTCATGGGTTACAATGGCTTCCCCCTCCCAAAACTTCCCTCCCACCCACAACCCTCCCCTTTCCCACTCCCTCTCCCCTTCCAATCACATCATGATTCATTTTCAATTCTCTTAATATACAAAAGATCAGTTTAGTATAAATTAGGTAACGATTTCAACAGTTTGCCCCCATATAGCAACACAATGTGAAAAAAAAAATACTGTTGGAGTACTAGTTATAGCATTAAATAAGAGTGTACAGCACATTAAAGGCAGAGATCCTACATAATATTTTTTTAAAAATTAATTAATTTTCTATGCCATTTCCAATTTAACACCAGGTTTTTCCTTTTTTCATTTCCAATTATCTTTATATACAGAAGATTGATTCAGTATATAATTAGTAAAGATCTCATCAGTTTGTACCCACGCAGAAACACAAAGTGTAAAAATACTGTTTCAGTACTAGTTATAGCATCACTGCACATTAGACAACACATTAAGGACAGATCCCACATGGGATGTAAGTACACAGTGACTCCTGTTGCTGACTTAACAATTTGACACTCCTGTTCATGGCGTCAGTAATCTCCCTAGGCTCTAGTCATGAGTTGCCAGGGCTATGGAAGCCTTTAGGGTTCGCTGACTTTGATCTTATTCCGATAGGGTCACAGTCAAAGTGGAAGTTCTCTCCTCCCTTCAGAGAAAGGTACCTCCTTCTTTGATGGCCCCGTTCTTTCCACTGGGATCTCACTCACAGAGATCTTTCATTTAGGTCTTCTTCTTTTTTTCTTTTCCATGATATCTTGGCTTTCCATGCCTACAATACTCTCATGGGCTCTTCAGCCAGATCTGATTGCCTTAAGGGCTGATTCTGAGGCCAGAGTGTTGTTTAGGACATCTGCCATTCTATGAGTCTGCTGTGTATCCCACTTCCCATGTTGGATCTTTCTCTCCCTTTTTGATTCTATCAGTTAGTATTAGCAGACTAATACTAAACTATATTTTCTTAAAGAATAAGCCTAGTTTAGATATAGTTTCTTCTATATCTAGTATCCTTCCAAACTAGGAAAATTGCAGTTTGTTATAACAGGAAATAAGTTTTCAAAGAACATCAGGACATAGAAATCTACTTTATTTTCTGACTGAAGAGTCAGCTCCTGGAATCATGGGTTTTTGTTTCTTTTCCCACTACTACTATTGTATTATTCTAACTACTTAGAGCAATGGCTGACATGAGATAGATAGTAATTAAATGTTGAATAAATGAATTTATTTCTACTTAATAAGAAAATAGTTCAATAAATACAATAACTATTACTGAACTTTAGCTTGTAGAAATTTGGAAAAAAGTTGAACAGAAACAAATGCAAATAAAGAAATTATATTACAATTAAGAAAACAGTGTTAGACCCCAAGTGATACATGAAAAGTTCATGCGAATTAAAAAGTAAATTTCGGCCGGCGCCGTGGCTCAACAGGCTAATCCTCCACCTTGCGGCTCCGGCACACCGGGTTCTAGTCCCGGTCGGGGCACCGATCCTGTCCCGGTTGCCCCTCTTCCAGGCCAGCTCTCTGCTGTGGCCAGGGAGTGCAGTGGAGGATAGCCCAAGTGCTTGGGCTCTGCACCCCATGGGAGACCAGGATAAGCATCTGGCTCCTGCCATCGGAACAGCGTGGTGCGCCGGCCGCAGCGCGCTACCGCGGCGGCCATTGGAGGGTGAACCAGCGGCAAAAGGAAGACCTTTCTCTCTGTCTCTCTCTCTCACTGTCCACTCTGCCTGTCAAAAATAAAAAAAAAAAAAAAAAGTAAATTTCATGAAAGTAGCAGAAGGAATTTTCTAGGTTTTTTTTAAGGGTTAAATTGAAGTTTTTTTTTTCAGATAATGAATAACAACTATAGATAAAGATTCAGTAAATCTCTGAACTTAAACACTGATATAAAATAGAAATATTAAATTATTCCACCAGATGGCAGCAAAGATTTATCATAGAATAATCAAACACCTTCAGTCATACCAAATAATGTATAAGGAATGCCAAGGAATTTTTTATTTATATTTATTGTTCCCTGGAGGTATGACTTCATTAGAAAGTTTCTGTCATCGGTGCCTAGAGTTTTTGTCACATTTTATGCTTATTCTTATCTTCCAAACTTCACTTCCTATTCATTTTTCATAGGTATGCCCCCATGTCATGTTTCACTACATGACGGATCACATACACAACAGAGGTCTCATCAGGTTATAATGGAGCTGAAAAATTTCCATCTCCTAGTGAAGTCATAGTCATCATAAAGTCATGAAACAGTACATTACTCATGTGTCTGTGAATGCTGGTGTAAACAAATCTGCAGTACCAATTGCAAAAAAAGATAGTATATAACATTACATATAGTATATAATAATTGATAACAATCAACTATTAGTTTATGTATATATGATACTGTACTTTTGATCAGTATTTTATATTATAGGCATTCTACTTAAAAAATGAAAGGTCACTGTAAAACAGTATGTTATGCTATATCAACAGTAATCTTATACATATCATGTTTATTGCATTTCTTGGTTGAATCAAGAGCCCACTCTACTTGATTGGCCTACACTGTCTAGGTTTATGTGAGTGTACTTTATGGTGTTTGCACAATGACAAGATCAGCTAATGACACAGTTCTCAACATATCACTATTGCTAAGCAATGCATGATTGTACATCCAGATAATCTTTAATTACAAATCCAAATATGTTACTCTCTAACTTAAAAACTTCAATAATTCCCTAAACCATAAGGTACAAAAACAATCCTCTTAGCTTATTTACTCAATTAATACAAAGGCACTATGTATGATAGGCACTATGAATAGGAACATGAATATTTCATGGAATTATCTGTTTGGGGAATTATGAACGTGTAACTACATAGCTATAAAAAGCACTTACTCAAGGAAAAGTATGCTTTGGTGATTGTGGAGGCACAAATGAAGGATGAGGGTGAGGAATGACTATGGGAGATTCAGATATGGAATGTAGTAAAAAGATCTGGTCTTTTTAAAACAGATTTATTTATTTTGAAAGCATGTGTGTGTGAGAGAGAGTGAGAGAGAGAGAGAGAGAGAGATGAAGAGAGAGAGAGAGGAGAGAGAGAGGGAGAGAGGGGGAGAGGGGGAGGGAGAGAGGGAGGGAGGGGGAGGGAGAGAGAGGGAGAGAGAGAATCTTCCCAGATGGCTGGCTACATTAGCCTGCGCAGGGCCAGGCCAGAGCCAGGAGCCAGGAACTAGGAGCCAGGAGCTTCTTCTGTGTCTCCCATGTGAGTGCCGGGCATCCAAATACTTTGGCCATGCCATTAGCAGGGAGCTGGATCAGAAGTGGAACAGCCAGAATTTGCACTGATATGTGTGGTGGCTTTACCTGCTATGCCACAATGCTGGATCCAAAATCTGATCTTGAAAGAACAATTTGGATCAAAACATGTAAGTATCACTACAGAGCATATAAGCATAAATAGTGAATTTATTATTGATAATCTGATTTTAAAAGTTATATATGATAATTTCAAAAGTATTTAGAAATTATAGAAAATATTAAAATGAAATTTACCAATATTATCTCCACTGCTTACTAACATTTTGGTATATGAAGAGATTTCAAAAAATTTGTGGAAGGGACAGGCGTTGTGGTGCAGTGGGTTAAGCTTTCTCTTGGAATGTCTGCATCCCATATTGCAGTGCCAGTTTGAGTCCTGGCTGCTCTGTTTCTGACCCACCTTCCTATAATGTGTCCTGCGAGGCAGTAGATGATGGATCAAGTATTTGGGTCCCTGCCACCCTTGTGGGACAGTGGATGGAGTTCCTAGCTCCTGGCGTTAGCCGGCCCTACCTGTTGTGGACATTTCAGAAGTGAAGCGGTAGATGGAATATTCTTTCTTTCTCTGTCTCTCTGTCTGTCTCTCTGTCTCTGTTGCTCAGCCTTTCAAGTAGATGAAAGTAAATAAACTTTTTCCTAAAGTTTGTGGAAAATGGAAATCAAAGATAAGTTTAATTAGGTGCAAAAGATTTTGAAATCTAAACACCATTTTTTCATAATTGCACTTTCTGAGAACTTTTTGGAAACTACACACACACACACACACACATATATATATATGTATATATGTGTATATGTATATATATGACTAATAAACACAACTTAGATATCCAAATTCTGAATGTGTCTATAAATATATACTTAATAGATCATAAATGGGGCCATAAGATGCATCCTATTTCTTTTAACTGAAATTTGCTTAAAACTAAGTTATAAAAGGGGAAATGGAGGGGATGGCAAATGAGAATTGGCAAAAAATGGTCAGGAAGCTGGGTAGGAATAAGAATAGTATCATGTATGACAAAAATTGAAAGACTTTTAAGAATGGAATAATCTAGTGTCAAAAGCTACAGAGTTATTAACTGAGAACTAAAAGCAATCAAATGGATTTGGTGACCTCTGCCTCAGTAGCTTTAATGACATTGCACAGTGGAAAGCTGCTGTGAGAACAATGAGAAACAATGAAGGGATGTACTATTTGTGAATTCTTCTTATGAGAAAGGTCTTTTGAATAGAAGGACTTCATTTTTCCTATGTGCCCATCGAGACTAATTTTTTGTCTTCTCGATAACAACTATCCGTTATAACAGGTGTGAGGTCACATCTTATTGTGGCTTTGATTTGCATTTCCCTGATGACTACATCTGCTGAGTGCTTTTTCATATGCCTGCCGAGCAGCTGAATTTCTTCATCTTTTTTAAAAAATACTTGCTTATTTATTTGAAAGATAAAGTTATAGAGAGGCAGAGACAAAGGGAGAGAAAAAGAGAGAGAGAGGATGAGAGAGAGAGAGAGAGATCTTCCATCTGCTGGTTCACTCCCCAAATGGTCACAACAGCCAGGCCTGAGACAGGCTGAAGTGAGGAGCCAGAAGTTGTTTTTTTTCTAGGTCTCCCACATGAGTGCAGGGGCTCAAGCAGTTGCACCATCTTCTGCTGTTTTCCCAGGTCATTAGCAGGGAGCTGGATAGGAAGTGGAACAGAGGGGACTTGGATGCAGAGGTCCTGTTTTCCTTGTACTTGTGTTGAAGAGGCCATCATACTTCTATTGCTTATTCTTAGCATATTTGTTGAAGATCAGTTAACCATAAATGTATATATACGTTTATTTCTGGGAAATGTATTCTTTTCTGTTGGTCAAAGTATTTATTTTTATGCTAATACTTTGTTGTCTCGATTACTAGTTTATTAATATAACTTGAAATCAGTGTGAGGCCTCCAGCTTTGCACTTCTTTCTCAAGATTGGTATGACTATTGATGATGTTTTCTGCTTCTATATGAATTTTCAAAATTGTTTTTTCTATTTCTGTAAAAAACTGCCCTTGAAATTTGGGTTGGGATTGCAATGAATCTGTATATCACTTTAGGTTGTATGGATATTTTGACAATCTTAGTTCTTTTAATCTGTAAATATGGAATAGGTTTCTATTTATTTGTGTCTTTTTAAAAACATTCCTTCAAGGATAGGCATTGTGACATCATGGGTTAAGTATCCTATGTAGGTGCTGTTTGTGCCCAAGCTCCTCCACTTTTGAATCAGCTCCCTTCTAATGTGCCCGGAAAAGCAGTGGAAGATGGCCAAAGTCTTTGGCATCCTGTAGGTTCCTGGCTTCATCCTGGCCCAACTCCATCTGTTATGGCCATTAGGGGAGTGAACCAGCAGATAGAAAATTGCTTGCTCACTCGCTCGCTCTCTCTTTCCTTCTCTCTCTCTGTTACTCTGCCTTTCAAATAGATAAGTAAAATCTTAAAAAAATTAAAACTTTTTTTGTCAGTGTTTTACAACATTCAGTGTACATGTCTTTCATCTTACCAGTTAATTCCTAAATATTTACTGTGGCTAATCTAAGTGGAATTGTTTCTTAGTTTTCTTTATTTATTTTTGTTCACTCCCCAGTTGGCTGCAATGGCCAGAGCTGTGCCGATCTGAAGCCAGGAGACAGGAGCTTCTTCCAGGTCTCCCATGAAGGTACAGGGGCCCAAGGACTTGGACCATCTTCTACTGCTTTCCCAGGCCATAGCAGAGAGCTGGATTGGAAGTGGAGCAGCCAGGTCTTGAACCGGTGCCTAGATGGGATGCTGGCGCTTCAGGCCAGTGTGTTAACCTGCTGTGCCACAGCACTGCCCCCTCATAGTTTTACTTTTGTATAGTTTGTTGTTAGTGTATAGAAACATCACAGGTTGGGATGTTGGTTTTGTCTCCTGATGATTTAGTATATTTATATTTATTCCAAATATTTTTTGTGAAATATTTAGGGTTTTCTATGTATATAATAATGTCATTTGCAAACATATGTTATTTTTCCATTCCCTTTTAATTTAGATGCTTTTTTATTTAATTTTCTTCACTGAACATTCTTGCTAGACTTCTAGGACTATGCTGAACATCAGTGGTGGCAATTGGCATTCTTGCCTTATTCTAGATCTTAGAGGGAAAACTTTTAGGTTTTCTTCAATGATTATGATGTTAGATGTGGGTTTTATATATTGACCTTCATTGTGTTGAGATTAGTTCCTTCTTTATCTCTTTTGTTGAAAGGTTTCTTTTATTATGGAATGAATATTGGATGCTGTGAAATATTTTTTCTACATTGAGATGATTGTGTTGTTTTCCCTTACATTCTGTTAAGGTAGTCTATCTCACTGATTTATTTGCATATGCATTGTATTCTAGTGGTTAAGGTAAGTTCCATTCAATTGTGATATGTGATCCTCTTTAACTCATTTGCTAATAAATTATTGAGGATTTTCACATTGTTGTTCATAAGAAATTGTTCTATAGTGTTATTTTTTTGTGTTGCCCTTTAATGGCTTTGAAATATAGTGATGGTGGCCTCATAAAGTGAGTTTAGGAATGTTCTTTTTCATTCTGTTTTTTTTTAGGAGAGCTTGAAAAAGATTATTACTAGTTTTTCTTTGATAGAAAATTTGTTGGAAACCTTTTAGTCCTTAGCTTTTTCTTATTGGAAGGTTTTTGCTTATTGGTTCAATCTTCTTGGATTTAATTTGTCAGTGTAGGCTTTCTATTACTTCTTAACTCAGCCTTGTTAGGTTGTGGGTCTCTAGGAGTTTATCAGTTTCTTCTAACTTATCATATTTTTGGCATATAATTATTTTAATAGTTAATTATGATCCCTTTTATTTCTGAACTATTTCATTTCTTTCATTTATGATTTTTTTCCCATGAAACCTTTTATTTGAAGAATACAAACTTCATACATTTCATAATTGAAAGTTCATGAACATAGTGACTTTTTTTTGGAATTATCATTGTAGAGATGTTTGACATCCTTGGTTAAATTTATTCCAAGGTTGTTGATTTTTTTTTTAGCTACTTGAATGGGGTTGATCTTCGGAGTTCTTTCTCAGCCATGGCATTGTCTATATATACAAAAGCCATTGCTTTTTGTGTGTTGATTTTATATCCTGCCACTTTACCAAACTCTTCTATCAGTTCCAGTAGTCTTTTAGTGACATCTTTTGTATCCCCTATATATAGAATTATGTCATCTGCAAATAGGGATAGTTTGACTTCCTTCTTCCGAATTTCTATCTCTTTGATTTCTTTTTCTTGCCTAATGGCTCTGGTTAAAATTTCCAGGACTATATTGAATAGTAATGTTGAGAGTGGGCATCCTTGTCTGTTTCTGGATCTCAGTTGGAATGCTTCCAACATTTCCCCATTCAATAGGACACTACCATGGGTTTGTCATAAATTGCTTTGATTGCGTTGAGGAATGTTCCTTCTATACCCCATTTGCTTAGAGTTTTTTCATGAAAAGGTGTTGTATTTTATCAAATGCTTTCTCTTCATGTATTGAGATAATCATATGGTTTTTGTTCTTCAGTTTGTTAATGTTATCACATTAATTTGCAAATGTTGAACCATTCCTGCATACCAGTAATAAATCCCAGTTGGTCTGAGTGAATGATCTTTCTGATGAGTTGTGGGATTCAACTGGCTAGTGTTTTGTTGAAGATTTTTTGTCTATGTACATCAGGGAAAATGGTCTGTAGTTCTGTTTCTCTGTTGTATCTTTTTTCAGGTTTAGGAACTAAGCTGATACTGACTTCATAGAAAAAATTTAAGAGGGTTCTCCCCTTTCAGTTGTTTTGAATAGCTTGAGAAGTATTGGAGTTCTTCTTTAAGTGTCTGATAGAATTCAGCAGTGAAGCAATCTGGTTTTGGGCTTTTCTTTTGGCAGGGTCTTTATTACTGATTCAATTTCTGTCTTGGTTATTGGTTGGTTGAGGTTTTTCTATGTTTTAATGGCTTAATTTAGATAGCTCTTAAGTGTCTAGGAATCTCCCCCTTTCTTCTAGATTTCCCATTTTGTTGTCATACAGCTCTTTGTAGTAATTTCTGATGATTATTTTTATTTCTGTGGTGTCTGTTGTTGCATTTCCTTTTTCATCTCTAATTTTATTTATTCGGGTCTTCTCTCTTATTTTTGGTTAGTTGGGCCAATGATGTATCAACTTTTTTTATTTTTTCAAAAACCAGCTCTTTGTTTATTGATCTTTTTTATAGTTTTTTGGTTTCAATTTTGTTAATTTCTTCTCTAATTTTAATTATTTCCTTTCTGTTACTAGTTTTGGGTTTTGTTTGCTGTTGTTTTTCTAGGTCCTTGAGATGCATTGATAGCTCATTTATTTGGTGCTTTTCCAATTTCTTGATGTAGGCACCAATTGCCTTAAACTTTCCTCTTAACATTGCTTTTGCTGTATCCTATAAGATTTGATATGTTTTAGTGTCATCTTCATATGTTTCCAGAAATTTTTTGATTTCTCTTTTGATTTCTTTTATGACCCATTGTTTATTCAGGAACATGGTGCTCAGTCTCTGTGTGTTTGCATATATTCTGAATATTTCTGAGATATTGATTCTCAGCTTCATCCCACGGTGGTCAGAGAGGATATATGGTATGATTTCAATTTTTTTGAATTTTCTGAGACTGCTTTATGGCCTAGCATGTGGTCAATCCTAAAGAAAGTTCCATGCACTGATGAGAAGAATGTGTATTCTGTGACTGTAGGATGGAACGTTCTATAGAAATCTGTCAGGTCTATTTATTCTATAGTGTCGCTTAACTCTGTTGTTTCCTTGCTGATTTTCTGCCTGGTTGATCTGACCATTGTTGAAAGTGTGTTATTGGCTGGTGCTGCAGCTCACTTGGCTAATCCTCCACCTGCGGCGCTGGCACCCTTGGTTCTAGTCCTGGTTGGAGTGCTGGATTCTGTTCCAGTTGCTCCTCTTCCAGTCCAGCTCTCTGCTGTGGCCCTGGAAGGCAGTGGAGGATGGCCCAAGTGCTTGGGTCCTGCACCTGCATGGGAGACCAGGAGGAAGCACCTGGCTCCTGGCTTCGGATTGGCCTAGTGCACCGGCCGTAGTGGCCATTTGGGGGGTGAACCAAGGGAAGGAAGACCTTTCTCTCTGTCTCTCTCTCTGTCTAACTCTGCCTGGCAAAAAAAAAAAAAGTGTGTTATTGAAGTCCCCCATTACTACTGTATTGGAATCCATGTCTCTCCTTAGACCCATTAACATTTTTTTTTTTAAATGGCCAGGCATCCTGTAATTAGGTGCATATACATTTATAATGTCTTCCTGTTGAGTTGGTCCCTTAATCATTACATCATGCCCTTCTTAGTCTCTTAACAGTTTTTGTGTTAAAGTCTATTTTGTTTGATATTATGATGTCTACACATGCCCTTTTTTGGTTTCTGTTACCATAGAATATCTTTTTCCATCCTTTCATTTCATTCTGAATATATCTTTGTTGGTGAGATGTGTCTCTTGTAGGCAGGAAATCAGTGGGTTTCATTTTTTAATCTATTTTGCCAGTCTCTCTCTTTCAACTGGGTTGTTGAGACCATTTACATTTAAGATGACTATTGATAAATAACAAATTGGCCTTGCCATTTTCCCATATATATTCCTTTTGTTTACTTTGGATTTCCTTTGTACTTTTACTGGGAGATTTCCTGCCTTCACTTTCTTTCATAGTGATAACCAGGTTTCTGTGTTTCTGTGTGTAGAACATCCTTAAGTATCTTTTGTAAGACTGGATAAGTGGTGACAAATTCTCTCAATTTCTGTTTGTTATGCAAAGTTTTTATTTTACCTTCATTCATAAATGAGAGCTTTATAGGATACAGTATTCTGGGTTGACAGTTTTTTTCTCTTAAGACTTGGATTGTATTTTATCTTTACTAGCCTGTAAGGTTTCTGATGAGAAGCCTATATGAGTCTACTTAGAGTTCCTTGGAAAGTAAGCTGGCATTTCTTTTGTGTACATTTTAGAATTTTTTCTTCATTGTTTACTGTGGAGAGTTTTGCAATGTGTTGTAGTACAGATATTTTCTGGTCATGTCTATTAGGAGTTTTATGTGCTTCTTGCACTTGCATGTCCCTTTTCCTCCAAATTAGGGAAGTTTCTGTTATTATTTCACTAAAAAGGCTTTCCTATCCATTTTATTTCCATGCCTTCAGGATCTGCTAAGGCCTGTATGTTGGCTCATTTGATAGTATCCCATAGATCTCCAATTGTGTTTTTTAGTTTTCTGATTTCTTCTTGTTGTTGGTCTAATTATAAAATTTCCACTGGTTTATCTTCTAACTCAGATATTCTTTGTTCTGCTTCACCAATTCTATTGTTAAGGTTTTCCACCATATTTTTTTGAGAGATTTTATTTATTTGAAAGAGTTGCAGAGAGAGGTAGAGCCAGAGAGAGAGAGAGAGAGAGAGAAAGAAAGAGGGAGGTCTTCCATCTGCTGGTTCACTACCCAAATGACCGCAACAACCAGAGCTGAGCTCCGGGTCTCCCACGTGGGTGCAGGGCCCCAAGGACCTGGACCATCCTCTGCTGCTCTCCCAGGCCACAGCCGAGTGCTGGATCAGAAGTGGAGCAGCCGGTACTCGAACCAGCGCCCATATGCGATGCTGCAGGCCGTGGCCTTAACCCACTGCACCATAGTGCAGGCCCCCTTCAACATATTTTTTAAGTTTGTTGTTTTTAATTTTTCTTCATTTCCAGGATTTCATTTTGATTTCTCTTTAAGGTCTCAATTTCATGAGAGAAATTTTCTTTCATGTGATGTATGGATTTTATTAGATCATGGATTTGTTTCTGATTATTTCTAAGTAATCCTATGATCACTTTTTTGAATTCATTTCTGGCATTGTTTCAGTCTCTTCATCTTCATATTCTAGTATTGAAGTGTTATCTTTTGTTGTCTTCCTTATGCTTGTTACTCGAATTGCTGCATTTTTTTATTCAGCATTTGTAGAGAGTCCCATTTTTTTTTTTTTCTTTTTTCTCCCTATGATGGCTTTTGTCTTTGGACTATGCCTTTGTGGCTTAGTGGAGTGTCCACTTTTTTAGTGAATCCCTAGAGGCATGTGATGGGTGTGGCCAGGGAGCTCTGGTCAGTGCTTCAAGGTATAGGGATTGTCCAAGGTGACACCAAGGTTGGGTGTGGTAAATCTCCTTTTTTTAAATCAGCAGGGAAGTTTGTTCTGCTTTGTTCGTGTAATTTCACTCTCACCTCCTCTCCACAAAGGAGAGTAGTGCATGGGCTCTAGTCCCAGTGGGTACAATATTTGTCCGTGCTGCTACAAGAACCACACAAAGGATATGTGCAGTACTTGTTGTAAGCATGGATTCCTCAGTAATGACCCTGACCAGGGAATCAGGGAACCCAGAGCATGTGGAGCTTCCCAAAGTGATTGCCCAAAGTCCCAGCCACATCCCGAGTCTTCCCATGCAGCCACAGTGTTTTCAGAGTCCCAGCACATGAGCTTTCAACTTTCACAGTCACCCAGTCCCTTGTTAGTTCTCTCAGCCAGACTTAGTCATCTCTGCTCAGCTAGTTGCTGGGTGCATGGACATGATCTAGCACAACTGTTACATATGTCCAAAATGGTACCTGCTCTGTCTTGGCTTATTACTGGATGCTGGTGCAGGGTGGTTGGGGAGAGAGAACTGTGCCCCTCATTTTTATTCTCCTCTACTTTAGCATGTGCACTGTCCCCCCACAACTGGATTCCCACTGGACTCTTCCTGCAGCTTTATTGCCAGTGGGTTGGGTTGCTGCAGTCTGGTCTCATCTTACTCTCCAGAGCTGGTGCTGCGGTTCTCAGCTGCTGGGATCCTGTGTTGTGCATGTCCACACCCTCCATGTAGGTTTACAGTATCTCTCTAATTTGCATGGAATTTCCTCTTCTGTTTTCTTCCTAACTCTTCCCTGAGATCGTACTTGCTCCACTTTTTTAAAAACTATCTTCGTCTAGACTAGAGCATTAAGCTCCCTCCCTATTCCACACTCATTTATGATTTTATAGTTTGAGACTTTTTTCTTAATCTACCTAGAAATTTATCTATTTTGTTTATCTTTTAAAATAGTTCTCAGGGCCAGTGCTGTAGCATAGTGGTAAAGCTACCACCTGCAGTGTTGGCATCCTATATGGGATGCTCCACTTCCAAACCTGCTCTCTTCTATGGCCAGTGAAAGCAGTAGAAGATGGCCCAAGTTCTTGCCCCCCTGTACCCATGTGGGAGACCCAGAAGAAGCTCCTGGCTCCTGGCTTCAGATTGGCCCAGCTCTGGCCGTTGTGGCCATTTGGGGAGTGAACCAGTAGATGGAAGATCTCTGTCTCTGCCTCTGTCTCTTTCTCTCTGTGACTCTGCCTTTCAAATAAATAAATAAATCTTTAAAAATATATATGTATATATTTCCAAGTATGTGTTAAAAAGTTGAGTTTCATAGTTTTTCTATTTTTGTATTTTTTTATTTCATTTATTTTTGCTCTAATCTACTTTCCTTGACTACCTCTGGTTTTAGCTTATTTGTTTTTGTTCTTTGAATTATAAAATTATCTTTTGGTTGAGTTTTTTCTACTTTTATTTATTTGTTTATTTCAATTGGGGGAACAGAGAGGGAGAGAGAGAGATTGATCCTTAATCTTTAGGTTCATTCTCTAACTGCTTGCAAAAGCTGACTAGGCCAGGCTGAAGCTAGCAGCCCAGAATTCAACCAGATCTTCTTAGTGGGTGGCAAGGACCCAACCACTTGAGCCATCACTTGCTGCTTCCCAGGGTGTACATTAGCAGGAAGCTGGATCATAAACAGAACCAGGACACAAACCCAGAGACTTTGATATGGAATTTTGGCAATGTAACCACCACTCTAATGTGAGCATTTAATGGAAAAAACATTCCCCTTATTTCTGTTTTTACTGCATCCTATAAATTTATGTAAATTGCATTTTCTTCTTTTTTTTTTTTAGTTTTTGACAGGCAGAGTGGACAGTGAGAGAGAGACAGAGAGAAAGGACTTCCTTTTGCCATTGGTTCACCCTCCAATGGCCGCCGCGGCCGGTGCGCTGCGGCCGGCGCACCGCAATGATCTGATGGCAGGAACCAGGTGCTTCTCCTGGTCTCCCATGGGGTGCAGGGCCCAAACACTTGGGCCATCCTCCACTGTACTCCCGGGCCACAGCAGAGAGCTGGCCTGGAAGAGGGGCAACCGGGACAGGATCGGTGCCCCGACCGGGACTAGAACCTGGTGTGCCGGCGCCACAAGGCGGAGGATTAGCCTGTTGAGCCACGGCGCCGGCGTAAATTGCATTTTCAATTTTGCTCATCTAGACTTTTTTTTTTGACAGGCAGAGTGGACAGTGAGAGAGAGAGAGAGACAGAGAGAAAGGTCTTCCTTTTTGCCGTTGGTTCACCCTCCAATGGCTGCTGCGGCCGGCGCATCATGCTGATCCGAAGCCAGGAGCCAGGTGCTTCTCCCGGTCTCCCATGCAGGTGTAGGGCCCAAGGACTTGGGCCATCCTCCATTGCCTTCCCGGGCCACAGCAGAGAGCTAGCCTGGAAGAGAGGCAACTGGGATAGAATCCGTTGCGCCGACCGGGACTAGAACCTGGTGTGCTGGTGCCACAAGGCAGCGGATTAGCCTGTTAAGCCACGACGCCAGCCTCATCTAGACTTATTTTTAAAAATTCCCTTTAATTTCTCTTTTATCTAGTGGTTGTTAAAGGGTGATTTTTTTAATGTCCATGTATTTGTGAATTTTCTAGTTGTTTTGTTATTAATTAGGTTTATTTCATTGTGTTCTAAGAAGATACATGGTATGATTTCAGTTTTCTTATGTTTGTTAAGACATTTTCTGATCTAATATATGACCTATCCAGGAAAATGTTCTGTGTGTGCTCAAGAAGAATTTATGTTCTGTTCTTGTTCCTGGCAAAGTAATACATATGTTTCTTAGGTCCATTTTATCTGTAGTTTTAAGTTACTTGAAACCTCATCACAATTCTGCTGGGATTTTTTTTTATTATTTATTTATTTTTATTTAATAAATATAAATTTACAAAGTACAACTTTTGAATTGTTGCGGCTTTTTCCTGCATAATCTCCTTCCCACCCGCAACCTCGTCATCTCCTACTCTGCTGGGATGTTTTGTACATTATTGAAAGTGGTACATGCAGTCTTATTTTATTATTGTATTGTTGTCAACTTTTCCTTTCCAATCTGCCTATCTTTGTTTTGCATTTTAGGTTCTCTAGTATTGTATGCATATATATTTATAATTGTTGGGTCTTTCTATTGAATTGAGCTTTTTTTTTTTTTTTTTTTACCATTGTATAATTACCTTCTTTGTTCCTAGTGACATTTTCTGACTTGAGGCCCATTTTGTCTATTTTACCACTCTGAAATCCTTTGGTTACCATTTACATGGTCTCTACTTTCATCCATTTACTTTCAGTCTATGTATGTACTTATATCTAAAGTGAGTCTCTTATAGACAGCATACTGCTGGATTTTGTTTTGTTTTGTTTAAAAATCCATATGGCCACTCTATTTCTTTGGATAGAGAATTTAATTTATTTACATTTAAAGTGGTTATTGTTAGGTAAGGACTTGCTATTTTCATTTCTTTTCTAGTTGTTTTCTGTTTATCTTGCAGTTCCTTTTATCCTCTCATTATTTTCTTTTGTTTTTTTTGATGATTGCTTTAGAGTGATTTGGTCTGGTTCCTTTCACTTTTTCTTTTGTATGTCTATTATCATTTTTCCTTTGTGGTTACCATAAGACTTGTACACATCTGCTTGTAACTATAACACTATATTTTAAGTTGGTAACAGCTTAAGTTCAATTACATACAAAATGACATTTTTACTCAGTACTCCACACTGTTTTGAAGTCAGAGTTTATTTTAAGGTATTATAAATATGTTACCAATTTTTTGTGGTTACAGTTAAGACTTTTATATTAGGATTATGGGGAGTTTGTGTGACACCATTATAGTGTTGTATTATTCTGTGTTTACCTATATGTTTATCTTTTATGGAGGTATATACTTCTGTTTGGTTTCACATTGTTGTTAAATTATGTTTTTGATTCCTCTGGAAGAATTTCCTTAAACTTTTTTGTAAGGAAAGTGTAGTGGTGACAAACTTTGTCAGTTTTTGTTTGTCTGGGAAGGCAATTTTCTCCTCTTCATTTTTAAAGGTTAACTTTACAGGACTTAGCATTACTGGTTAGAAATTTTTTTCTTTAAGTACTTTCAATGTCATCTCACTCTTTCTTAGCTTGCATAATTTTTTGTTGAGAAATCTGCTTATAAAGTTTCCCTTTTATGTAATGTAATTTTTTTCCTGCTACTTTCAAAATTCTCTCTTTATATTTGACTTCTGACAGTTGAATTATAATCTCTCAGTGTAGACCTTTTTATAGTCAACCTATTTGAGGGCATTAGAGTATCTTAAGCCCTGATGTTTATTTCTCTCCAGAAGTTTGGAAATTTTTCAGTTATAATCATATTTCTTTATTTTGAATTTTTGAATTTTTTAATTTTGAGTTTTTTTAAAATTTGGAGGTAGAGAAAGAAAGAGAGAGGGGGAGAGAAGAGAGACAGGAAGACCGGGAGGGGTAGAATAAGAGGGAGAGAGAGAGGGGGAGGGGAAGGGAGGAGAGGAAGAAATTGTTGGATCACTTCCTAAATACCCAGAATCTGGGAATTCAGTTTCCCTCATTGGTGGCAAGGATCCAGCTACTTAAGCCATCACATGCTGCCTCCCAGGGTTCACATTATTAGGAAGCTGGAATCAGGAGCAGAACTGAAATTGAACCCAGACTCTTCCATATGGGATGTGTGTACCCTAGTCAATGTGTCAACCACTGTACCAAATGCCCACAGTGTTATTTCTTTAAACAGGTTTTGGCCTGTTACTTTCTCTCTTCTTCTTGAACTTCTATTACACATTGGTTAATTTGATAATAACTTATAAACTCCGTGGCATTCTTCATTTTTTGTCTTCTGACTGAAAAATTTCAAGTGAACTTTCTTTGAGTTTGCTACTTTTTTCCTGTGCTTGATCAAGTCTGCTGTTGAATGTCTAATGAGTTTTTAAAATTCAGTCATTGTATTTTTCAGCTCTGGAATTTTTGTTTAGTTTCTGTTTCTGTTTACTATCTCTGTTGAATTGTAATTTGATTTTTGTATTATTTTCCAAATTTAATTAAATTGTTTATCTGCATCTCTTGTAGCATCCTGAACCTCCTTAAAATGATTACTTATATTTTAAAGCAATTCATGAATCTCCATTTCATTAAGTTTGGTAGCTGGAAGTTCATTGTGTTCCTTTGATATTGTCATGTTTCCCTCATTATTCATGATTTTGTAGCCTTGTACAGGTGCACATCTGAAGGAGCAGTTAATTCTTTCAGATTTTATGAACTGGCTTTCATAAAGAACTTCACTTCACTTGCAGGAAGGTGGGAGGTAAGGAGCTGTGAAGCTGTTGAGAAGGGTGTATACTATAGCACACTATGGTAGCACGTATTATGGCACAAGGGCCTGTGTGCAGAAGTATGCAGTGTTATAATATAAGTACATGCACGGTGATGGCTGATTATGTACATGTTTGTTGGTGAAATCCAGAGGCAGTGATGGCAAGTATGTGGCAAGGCAGGCTAGTGGCAAGTCTGTGTAAAATGGTAGGGGCTGGCTGTAGCCATGCACCTAAGGGTAAAAGGCTGTGGACAGTAGGAGGAGTTGGAGTTAATTATAAACCTAGATGTGGCAGCAGAGCTAGTGGTGATTACATGAGGCTGCAGGGATTGGAGCAGTAGACATGTGTATTTATGTACAGTGGTTTGCTGTGAGTGTACAGCCTAAGAGGGGAGGCAACCACAGTCAGGACTGGCTTCATGTGCACCATGCTACTTTGAGAGTTGGGAATGGTTTATATGTGTGAGTAGTGGAGATCTGGCAGCAGTGGTCATGTCCAGGTGCATATATGGTGATGAGGACTGGTAATTGGGATTGGCAATGGGTATGTACATCATACTTTATGTGGGACTGCCAGTAAGGTTGGGGTTGGTGATAGGACTTTGTGTGGTGATTGGTTGGGTCCTAGGGCAGGAGGCCATGGTGCTGGTTGGACAACTCTGGTATAGAAGTTGGGGAAGTAAGGGATGGCAACTCAGGCAGCAGAGTTCAACAAACGTGAAAAACTGTAAGGCTGTTGGTCGTGAGAGATATTCATGGCAGGTGTGTTGGTTGTTGGATTTTTATCGGTGACAATTGCTGTGTTATAGCAGGCCTTTGGCTTTTTGATAGTGAATTCTTGTGGGAGTTCTGATGGTGAACACTGTGGTGGAATCACAATGTCTGCAATGGTTGTTGAAATTCTAAACAGGAATTTCAGGCTGCTGAGTGACACCTGTTGTATGGATGACACTTAGATATCCCAATTTTTTTGATCCTAGCAGTCTCCAGATGTCATGACTATGCTTGTTTTCTCAGCCATCTGGGTTGGATGAAACCAAAGTTATCTTTTAGGCAGTCCTGTGAAAGGCTTGGGAATCTGGTCACTTACCTTGCCCTCCTTTTCACTTACTAGAGGGAATTTATGGGCCCAAAATATCTCTCTTGGTGCTGAGCTGTCTGGATATGGATGCTTAGGGCTGGTGTAATTCAGGAAAAATCAAACTCTCCTTGCCTGTTCTGTTAGGTTAATTCATTCATTCATACCCATTCTCAATCTTTCTCTCTCTGTTTCTGTTGCACTATGTTGTTGTGGGATGAAACTAGGCTCTTCTACTTTGTCATTTTGCTCATATCTTTATTCTTTTTGTTAAGAACACAATGTAAAGAATATTTAAAAAATTAATGGAATTACAAGATAAGTTTATTTTGGTGCAAAAAATTTGAAATCAGTCTCTTCAGTTTTTTCATAATATGCATTTTCTATTACTTTTTGAAGACTTACTCATATGCATAGATTCCAAATATTTTTGAGCCAAAATAAGCTTATCTTTTAATTCTACTTTTTGAAAAATATTTTGAAGTACCCTCATTTGTTAGATTTTATCTGATGTTAAGGAAATGTTTATATAGTTTTTGTTTTGGTTTAAGTTTCCAATGGTAGTGCTAAAATCTTATTAAATTGCTTATATATATTACTTTTTTCAAAAAATAATGAAGTTAGAAAAAATAATACAGGTAGTTGTATATGAAATAATAATAATATAAACAAATAATGAAAAGAGCTGAGATTTGGAGTAACAAGATCTAGTACTGAATACAACTGGATTATCTTGGGTGCATACTCTGACTTTACTTCTCTGGTCTACATGCTTTCTAACCATATGAGATGCCAGCATTGCAAGTGCAGGCTTAGCCCATTATGCCACTGTACCAGTCCACTGATCTGTTTTTTTAACAGCTAGAGGATATTTCAGAATTTGACCCAAAAGTCATTTTCCCTGTTTTTCTTTTTTTTTCTTTTTTCTTTTGACAGGCAGAGTTAGCGAGAGAGAGAGACAGAGAGAAAGGTCTTCCTTTTTCCATTGGTTCACCCCCACAAATGGCCACTATGGCTGGTGCGCTGAACTGAAGCCAAGAGCCAGGTGCTTCCTCCTGGTCTCCCATGCAGGTGCAGGGCTCAAGCACTTGGGCCATCCTCCACTGCCTCCCCAGGCCACAGCAGAGCTGGACTGGAAGAGGAGCAACCAGGACAGCATCCGGCACCCCAACTGGTACTAGAACCCCGGGTGCTGGTGCCACAGGCAGAGGATTAGCCAAGTGAGCCACAGTGTCAGCCTTTTTCCTTGTTTTTCATTACATAAAGTATTTTCATAAGAATTATTGTGAAAATATTTTTTAAAAGACATTTTTATTTTTCTGAAAGGAAGAATTATAGAGAGAAGGAGAGAGAGACACAAAGACAGATCTTCCATCCACTGGTTTCACTCCTCAAATGGCTTCAATGAATGGGGCTGGACCAGGCCAAAGCGAGGAGCTTCTTTTGTGACACACTCATGGATGCAGGGACCTAAACACGTAGACCTTTTTTTTTTTTTTTTTTTCTGCTTTCTCATTTGCATTAGCAAGGAGTTGAATTGGAAGTGGAGCAGCCAGGACTCGAACTGGTATCCGAATGAGATGCTGGTATTCCAGGTGGTGGCTTAACCTACTATGCCACAATGCTGGCCCCACAAAATTGATTATTTTTGTGAAAATATTTGGGGAGAAATAAAATATTTAGAGAAATACATGAAAGCATATCAGGTATGCTGATCAATTTTTTTCTACACAGTTATCTGTTGAAATTTCTCCATTTTCATTTTTTTAAAAATTTGAGATATACACAATAATAGAGAGCTTGTATATACTCACGAAATGACTCTGATAGGGATGGACAGATGCTGGAACCAGGAGCCTAGAATACAATCCAGGTCTCTTTTGTATGTGGCAGAAACCCAGTTATCTGAACCATCACCACTGACTCCCAGGCTCTGCATTAGCAGGAAGCTGAAATCAGGACCTGGAGCCTGAACTTGAATTAAGGCACTCAGATGTGTAGTACAGGTGTTTTGATCTCTAGGCTAAATACCTACTCCTTTCATTTTAAATTCTGCTATTTTCATCAATCTATTTTTTTCTTATAAAACTTTAAGATTTGACTCATTGATCATTTTTGGTTTTTATAAAACAAAATATGTTACATATAATACATGTTATAGTAACATTTTTATAGCCATATTGGGAATTTTATTTGGTAATCCTATTTCTATCAAATCTAATATGCTTGTATAAAATTTTATAAATCATAATATTACATATGAACTTTTATCTATTTACAAATATATTTTCTTGCTTATTTGTACTAATATTAATCAAAACTATAACATGAACATTTATATTTATCTCTTAGCTAATCTTATAAAAATATAGAACAACTGACCTCAGTTTAAGATTGAGCTAATTAATGTACAAGACTGTTACATTGTACAGATAACTCAATTTTTTATTTCAATTAGTTTGCCCTACCTATGTTTGTCAATCCCATCTTTTATTTCTTAGTATATTTATAATATATACCTTTGGTTTTTCAAACCTTACAAAATAGTCAGCTGAATAATATCATTTAAGTACAATACTTAAAGACATATATTTAGGCAGTTATCTATGGTTCTAAATAATATATGCTTAGATTTTTCTTTATTTCTTTAAATAGATGAATTAATATAAATTATTTTATGGGAAATATTAGTAATAAAATATCCATTAGTCATGAGATAACTGGATGAGGAATTCATAAAAACAAATGTAAAACATTTAAAGGGGTGAATAGATGTGATATAAGAAAAGAAATTTTAAATAAATATAGTTTTAGGAAAAATAGTCCAATACTGAAACCATGCTATAAAATATCCTCCCATGAGAAGACTGAAAACATTAGTTATTCCAAACCAGCCTGGAAAGAGCATTAAAATATGCCCTGGGGAGTCATTTTATATAGTGATTGAGTTGACTTGTAGCTAATAGGCCTTTACCATATCTACTTTTTATGACTTAAGTAAAATGGCAACTTTTACATAGTATTTGCCATTGGAAAGTAGAAATTAAAAAAATAATGCAATTAGTCCAGGTACTATTATTCTTCTAATAAAATACAGTCAAATTTGACTAACCTATCAAATAATAGAAGCAATGAGGACTTTCAAAGAATTTTGAAAATAAAACGTGTTATGAAGTGTTGTCAGGTTGTATTAGATTTTTTTTTAATTATTTTATTTTATTTTTTTGACAGGCAGAGTGGACAGTGAGAGAGAGAGAGAGAGATAGAGAGAAAGGTCTTCCTTTGCCATTGGTTCACCCTCCAATGGCCGCTGCGGCTGGCGCGCTGCGGCTGGCGCACCGCGCTGATCCGATGGCAGGAGCCAGGTGCTTATCCTGGTCTCCCATGGAGTGCAGGGCCCAAGTACTTGGGCCATCCTCCACCGCACTCCCTGGCCACAGCAGAGAGCTGGCCTGGAAGAGGGGCAACCGGGACAGAATTTGGCACCCCGACCGGGACTAGAACCCGGTGTGCCGGCGCCACAAGGCGGAGGATTAGCCTATTGAGCCGCAGCGCTGGCTGTATTAGATGTTTTTATCACACATATTACTTCCCTGCGAAAATAATTCTATAAAATGAAAAGTGGGAAAAAACAGGGGCTAATATAATGAAAAGGAAAAAAAAGAAAAGGCAGAAAACATCTGCTAAGCACTTTAAAGGATATCTGACTTTCATAGGAACAATTCAAGGAATATTTAGTAATATTAAAGAAATCCAGATGTTTGCATTTCAAATACATGTGGTAAAGAAGTAAAAATCCCAGATTTTGTGAATACTGTTAGCATTGTAATTTTTTTTTTTTTTGTATTTTTTTTAAAAGACTTTATTTGAGAGGTAGAGCTACATACAGTGAGAGGGAGAGACAGAAAGAAAGATCTTTTGCTGGTTTACTCCCCAAATGGCCACAATGGAGCTGAGCCAATCTGAAGCCAGGAGCCAGGAACTTCCTGGTCTTCCACATGAGTGCAGGGGCCCAAGCACATGGGACATTTTCTACTGCTTTCGCAGGCCATAGCAGAGAGCTGGATTGGAAGAGAAGCAGCTGGGACTAGAACCAGTGCCCATATGGGATGCTGGTGCTGCAGGGGGAGGATTAATTTACTGTGCCACAGCGCTGGCCCAAAGAATTGTAGTTTCTCATATCTCATGTAATGAATACTTCATTGGTTGAACTTCTGAATATCTGTTATGGAACATTTCAGTTTATTTTTCTTATTTAAAATAATATGTCTGAAAGATAACAATGTAAACTACCATTTCAAAAATTAAGAGCAGTTCAATCAACGTATATTTCCATAACATTATGTTATTCTATAGTTCTTTAAAAAATAAAGTACAAGACACTTTAAAAGCCAACTAAAATGTCTGTGTCCATGTTTGTGATTCATTTGAGCCGTCTATATGTGATTTCCTAAATGTTAATATTTGCTGAGAATATGAGATCATTCCATTCTCTTCATTCATTATTATATATAACATCAAGAACACTTTAATGGGACAGCATTAGGGCACAACATGTTAATCCACTACTTGGGACACCCACATTTTCTTTGTCTCTATCTACCTATCAGATAAATAAATGTAAATAAATACACCTAAAAATAAAACAGTTTAGTGTTTTCACTCTTTCAGGTTCTTTATATTTATCCTCACAAAATTGAAGGTGGGTACATTATTATCCTGATTATTTTAGAATGAAATGAGATATTAAGGAGTCAATTATCTTTCCTGAGTTAACAGTAACTAGTAGCTTCCCAATATGTAATTAAAACCCAGATTTTGAATTCAGAGTTCACGTTTTGAATTTTGAAATATGAAAGCATTTTATTTATTTATTTATTTTTTAGGCAGAGTGACAAAGAGAGAGGGAAAAACGGATTTTTTTATGCACCAGTTCACTTATCCACAATAGCCAGCGCTGGGCCAGGCTGAAGCCAGGAGCCAGGAACTCCATCCTGATCTTCCATAGGGGTAACAGGGACCCAGGTACTTGGACCATCATCTTCTGCCTCCATAGAACATTAGCAGGAATCTGTATCAGAAGTGGAAGTGGGACTTGACCCCAGCACTCCAGTATGAGATGAGGATGTCCCAAGCAATAACATAACCACTGCACCAAAATGTCTGTGCCTGAACAAAGTATTTTAAATATGCATATTGTATTTTGGATTTATATAAGAAACACAACAGAGTACTGGTATATTTTGCAGCTATTCATATAATTAATTTGAAGATAATTTCAGGTGGAAATTGATAGATTTTATCAGTAAATGTAGCCAATGTTTAGCATTTATTTATTTATTTATTTTTTATTAGGTAGAGTTACAGACAGTGAGAGAGAGAGACAGAGAGAAAGATCTTCCTTCCGTTGGTTCACTCCCCAAATGGCCGCCATGGCCGGCACTGCACCGATCCGAAGCCAGGAGCCAGGTGCTTCTTCCTGGTCTCCCATGCGGGTGCAGGGGCCCCAGCACTTGGGCCATCCTCCACTGCCCTCCTGGGCCACAGCAGAGAGCTGGATTGGAAGAGAAGCAACCGGGACTAGAACCTGGCATCCATATGGTTGCCAGTGCCGCAGGCGGAGGATTAGCCATGTGAGCCACAGTGCTGGGCCCTTAGCTTTTATTTTTAAGTGCCTAGTACAGTTTTATTATATAATACTGTGGATACATAATATATTCATGCTGAATAAATTACATATTAAAATTTATCAGAGACAATTGGTCACAGCAAAGAAAGATGTGCAGTATTTGAAAGCTACTGTTTAGCAGATTAAAAAAATAAATTTTTAATTTGGGGTGATTAAAGATTCACATGTCACTACAAAAAATAATAGCTATAATAGTAACAATAACTCTGAGAATCCTTTACCTGGGTTCTCCCAAGAGTAACATCTTGTAAAAATATAGTATAAATATCATAATAAAGTTGACATTGATGCAATCCATTCATACTCAGATTCCTTCATTTCACATACAGAAATCAACAAATAAGAAATGCTAGTGAGGATGTGGGTAAAAGGTACCTTAATCTACTATTTGTGGGCATGTAAACAAGTACAGCCACTGTGGAAGACAGTATGGAGATTTATTTATTTATCTGAAAGTCAGTTACACAGAGAGGAGAGGCAGAGAAAGAGAGAGATCTTCCATCTGATGGTTCACTCCCCAATTGGCTTCAACTGCCGGAGCTGAGCTGATCCTAAGCTAGGAGCCAGAACCTTCTTCCAGGTATCCCATGCGGGTGCAGGAGCTTAAGGGCTTGGGCCATTTTCTACTGCTTTCCCAGGCCATAGCAGAGTGCTAGATCAGAAATGGAGCAGCTGGGTCTCGAACCAGCACCCATATGGGATGTCAGTGCTTCAGGCCATGGCATTAACCCGTTGCACCACAGCACCGGCCCCACAATTTTATATTTTACAGTTAGATTTATAATTCATTTTGGATTATTTTTTGGTACAAAATATAAGTTACAGAAGTTTGCTCTCTCTGTGTGTCTCTGTCTCTCTGCCTAAATGTGTCCAATGGTTCCACTAGCGTTTGTTGCAAAGCTCTCTTTTTTACCTTGAGTCAAATCTTACCCCAAAAGTCAGCTGGACAAATTTGTGTGGTCTAGTTTCTTTCATTTATTCTGCTGTATTGATCTATGTGAACATAATTTTTAAGTATATCTTTTACTAAGGAAAGAAAGAAGAATTCTAGAGTAGGTATCAGCAAACATTTTCCATGTATGTTCAGATAGTACGTATTCTTAGCATCGTGGTCTGTCACGTGTATTCAGCTCGGTTGTTGTCCTGTGAAAGTAGCCCCGGAAGTGTTTGCATTCCAATTATGCTTTACTTCCAAAAGCATATTGTAGCCTACGAAGGGTAGAGCAGCAACATGGTCTGGAGCCAGTGACCTTCACAATGCTGAGTGAAAAGTTTGCATTTACTCAGTGCATTGACCTGACTGGATAAAATGTATCCTGAGCAAGTGCATTTCATGGAGCACGTGCAGCTTGTCCAGTGCAGGGAGTGTGGCACAACAGTAGACCCAGAACCCCGTGAACGGCCTAGGTGTCGAGTCTCTGGTGTTAGCTTTGTACAGGTACAGTTATACCTTGTGCCGCTTGTCTTGGGAGCCTTTCCTAGAAGATAAGGCCAAAGCTGCCAAGTTCTGTCCAGGATCTCAGGTCCCTGATCTGGCTGGGTCTGAGCATCTCCAACCTTCTAGAGCCCCTTCATGTGGTGAATGATACCCCATGACCCTGTAGAGATTGAAGCCTGCTCACAGCTTTGCTGGCCTGCTTCCTATCCTTCGACTGTTATGTAACTCTAGAAGCCAGAGGCTTAGGCATTTGGCTACCATCAAGGGAGCACTGTGTACTGTGGCTGAGTCCTTCTTGTAATTTCTTTCCTTGTTTGGGAGGTGTATGACCTTGGCTTTTCTCAATTTTTTTTTTTTTTACTTTGTGGTTTGCCCTCTTGGTTTCCTAGGGGCCCAGCTGTTATTGAGGTGGATGTGACAGCTGTATGCTTTATTGGAGCCTAAAGCGGAAAGGTAGGTTCACGTAACCATAATAAACTGAGTCATCTGTCAACGAAACAAGCATACACGAAGTAATATTTGGTCCACAGGCTGCAGTGTGTCAACTTCTTTTCTAAAAAAAAAAGAGTAATAATGAAGCAAAATCTCATTATCAAGAAAGTATAGGAGATTTAGGAAATACTACTGAATTTCTTCTGATAATACAGTGTCTAGTATTCTAATTTTTTGTTGTGATTTTATTTAATGTCTCTCATTTGAGTATGGTTTAGTACCATTTTAATGAGAAAATACTGTGTTATATCCCTAGTGTTTATTTAAGCCACCTGTACTATAGAGTTACATAAATAAGTAAAAATACAGAAGTAGGTATAATTTTTTATGCTGTTAAATATTTGTATAAACAAAACTACAAAAAATGAACTTCATAACAATATTAATTTGATGTAATGAATAAATGTCATGTTAAAAATAAATTACTTTTCAACATGTAAATAATACTGATTCTTTTAAAGCGAAGAAAACTTTTGGCTTGAAATGATTGTGTGCTAGCTCAATTCTTCATAATTTTTTTTTCAATAGTGAGAGCCCTCATCTGTTTGTTCACTCCTCTGATGCCTGAAATGGTTGGGGCTGGGCCAGGCCAAGCCAAGACCTGGAAAGGAAACCTGCAGGTTTCCTTCATGGGTGGCTGAGACCCTACTTCATGACCTATCACCTTCTGTTTTCCAGGGTGTGCATGATGAGCAGGAAGCTGGAATCAGGAATGGACAGACTTGAATGCAGAAGCCAGTGCTGTGGCACAGTGGGCTAAGTCACCATCTGTAGTGTCAGCATCCCATATGGGCACTAGTTCAAGTCCCATCCTGGCTGTTCCACTTCTGATTCAGCTCCTTACTAATGTGCCTGCAAGAACAATAGAGGATGGCCCAAGTGCTTGGGCCTCTGCATTCACATGGAGACTCAGAGGTAAGTTCTTGTCTCCTGGTTTCAGCCTGACCCAGCCCTGGTTGTTGTGGCTATTTGGGGAGTGAACCAGCAAATAGAAGATCTCTCTCTCTGTCTCTTCCTCTCTCTCTGTAATTCTTTTTTTTAAAAATTTTTAAATTTTTATTTCATAAATGTGAATTTACAAGTGCAACTTTTGTATTGTTGTGGCTTCCCCCACAACCTCCCTCCCTCCCGTGGCCCTCCCTTCTCCCTCTCCCATCCCGCCCTTTATCGAGTTTCATTTTCAATTACCTTCATATACTAAAGATCAACTTCGTATATACTAAGCAAGGATTTCAACAGGCTGCATTCACACAACCGCACAAGGTATAGGGTATTGTTCCACTAGTAGTGTTTTTAAGTTTCATAGTAAAACACATTAAGGACAGAGATCCTACGTGGGGAACATGTACCCAGTGACTCCCGTTGTTGATTTAACAATTGGCACTCTTATTTATGACGTCAGCAATCACCCGAGACTATTGCTATGAGCTGTCTAGGCTATGGAAGCCCCTTGAGTTCACAGACTCTGAACTTGGTTAGTCAAGGCTGTGTCACAGTGGAGGTTCCTTCCTCCCTTCAGAGAAAGGCGCCTCTCTCCTTGATGGCCTGTTCCTTCTGCTGGGGTCTTGTTCACCAGAATCTTTCATTTAGATTGTTTTTTGCCACTGTGTCATGGCTTTCCATGCCTGTGAGACTCTCATGGACCTTTTAGCCAGATCCGAATGTCCCAAGGGTTGATTCTGAGGCAGGAGTGCTGTTTTGGGCATTTGCCATTCTATGAGTCTGCTGTGTGTCCTGCTTCCCCCGCAGGATCATTCTCTCCCTTTTAATTCTATCCTTCATTATTTGCTTACACTGGTCTTATTTGTGAAATCTCTTCGACACATACCCTATCTTTTTGATCGGTTGTGTATTTATACTTATCACTTTACCAAGTGCGCTGGCATTGGTACCTGCCTCCTTGGTAAGGTTGATTTGAAATCCCCTGGCACATTTCTAGTTCCACCATTGGAGGTAAGTCCAAGTGAGCATGTGCCAACCTATATATCTCCTCCCTCTCTTATTCCCACTCCTATGTTTAACATAGATCACTTTTCTGTTAATTTTAAACGCCTAAGAATGATTGTGCATTGATTACAGAGTTCAACCAATGGTCTTATGTAGAACAAACAGAGCAACAACTTACTATTTTATTCCTTTTAGTGTTTTTGTTGTTGTGGTTGTTGTTGTTGCTCTGTTTGTTCTCTCTGTAATTTTTTAAATAAAATAAATTAATCTTTAAAAAATAAAGACTTGAATGTAGACACTCTGATATGGATTGACTTGTGTCTTTTTTTCTATTTGCACTCCTTTGAATACCTTATTCCTTCAAAATATTGTTAATGGCATTGGGCCTTTACCTGGAAAATTCATTAGTTACATATAATTTTTTTCTCACTAGCCTCCAACAATTAAAAGCTCTTTTTTATTATACCATTATAAGTAGCACAAATGGATACTGAATGTAGGAAAGTATTTAATAGGTTTATGATATTCTTTACATGATCCAAAATATACTTAAATATTTTATCTGGTGAATTAAAACATGAAACAAAAAATCTTGTCAATAATAAATCATGTGTATGTTCATGGAACGCCATTTAGATATTGTTAATCTTGAATCCATTTAAAAATTGACAGTATGTCTGAAAAAAATGGGAATTTTATATGTAATTTCCTACAGTTTTTTTTTTTAGTATAATTAATTTACTCTGAAGGATTTATATGAAACTCATTTACAATTTGAATTCTGGGGCCGGCTCTGTGGCATAGTGGGTAAAGTCGCGGCCTGCAGCACCAGCATTCCATGTGGCATCGGTTCGAGATCCAGCTGCTTCACTTCTAATCCAGCTCTCTGCTATGGCCTGGGAAAGCCAGGCACAAGTCCTTAGAACCCTGCACTCCTGTGGGTGACCTGGAGGAAGCTCCTGGCTCCTGGCTTCAGACTGACACAGCTCCAGCCATTGCAGCCATCTGGGGAGTGAACCAACGGATGGAAGACCTCTCTCTCTCTCTCTGCCTCTGCCTCTCTGTACTCTGCCTTTCAAATAAATAAATAAATCCTTAGAAAAAAATAATTTGAATTCTACCTTGTACTATGATTTTGTCTAACATCTAACATGATATAATATTGTGTAACTGTATATCAAGTTTTTGAGTACCTATTGCATGCTAGTATTAGAAGTAAATGAATTTAATATTTGGTTTCTGCTTTGGCACAATTTATTATCCAGTTGTGGAAACAATATATTTACATCAAGTTGTTGATTGCAGTATTTAACATTTATCTAATTCTTACTATTTTTCAGATTCTATTCTAGCTTCTTGACATAAATTACTTAATTATAAAGCAACTATATGGTAAGTACTGTTATTTTACCTCTTTTATAGAAAAAGCAACTAAAGCATAGAGAATTTAAGTTAACTTGCCGAGGATTCAACCTCTAATACATGAATAGTACTGTTCACATGAGACAATCAGATTCAACAATGTGTGACCCAAGTTGTTATTTAATACTGCTTTTTCTAGAAGGGAAATAATATCATTATGTTCGTTCTTCAGGCCTGTTCTAGTTTTCAGTGATTGGTTTCTGAATTCATGCAGATGTTTAAACTTGTATTTGTAAGTTAATGATACTAAGATGGTGGGAGTTCCATTATGTTGTTTAGGAGGTGAGCCTGGTGGGAGGTCCTATGGTCGTTGGGAGCATGCCTTTGGAAGATAGTCTAATGAGAGGGTTGGTCATAACAGCCTGAGTTGGGCCTAGCTGCTCTCAGCTTTCTGGCTTACCATGTGGTCTTTCCTGGACACATGCTATATCTTTGCCACTCAGAGCCCTCAAAGAGGCCAAAGCAATTGGAACATCTGATCTTGGACTTAAACTTTCAAATTAAATAAATGTTTTGTTATAAAGTTAGTTTCCTGAGGTATTTTATTATAGTAGCAAAAAGCTGATTAATGCAAAGGGCAAGCTTTGGGTTATTTGATTCTGTTAAGTTGCAACTTAATATATTATACCCATTTGTCAATCCAGTTAGTATATGGACACAATCATTTTTGGTCATGATATATTTGGGGAAATTATTTGCTCATTATTCTATTTAGGCAAAGCCTGTATAGAGCACCCAAACACATTCAACTTTATTTGGGGAGACTCCTTCAGAATGATTGTTCCTCTTTTGGACTGCCCTAAACTGAACTGGATTGAGAAATATATTCATGATAGAGATTCAATTTCCTGACTAGAAAAGTAGACACAGAAAGAATCAACAATTATTATGATCAAATAAGCCTTCTAGAGTTGCAAATATTTTTTTAGCTTTTAATGTTGTATTTAAAATTTGTTCCTATGTAAGCTAATTTTGATTGTTGATAACTTTAACATTTATAAATTAGTTCAATTTGGGGTGACTGGTTTTTTTTTTTTTCAGTAACTTGAATAACAATGTTAAGAGGACTGAAATTGATGAGAATGTTTTTCAGTAGATGCATTTTTATTTTTTGAGTACAAATTTCCTAAATAAATTCAGTTAACTACTTTTCTGTAATGACTTCATAATCTGTGCCTTTTCTTCCTTTAAGTCTAAGCCTGTTAACTGACAGTATATCATATTTGAATAATTGCTTGTCTCCATAACGACTAAAAATACCTAAATTCTCCTAATAAAAAGTGACTGATTTTTGTGCTTCTTAACTATTAATCTTTATGGGTTTAGTTATACTTCCCAAAGAAAAATGACATAGATTTGATACTATTAAAGGAGTGGTGTATTTTGGTAGTTTTAAAACCAAAAATGAAAACATTCCTAGGAACAGTAGAAATAATCAAAGTAATGAAATTGCAGAAGAAATAAAATGTTTCAATAAAGCATGAATATTTAAGTATGTACATGTCCTTGCTGCTTTAAACTGTATATCAAAATTTTAATCACATTTAAAGCATAATTGGTGATATAACATATATAGTAAAATTATTTTAAGTTACACAGGTTAAGCGTGAAGTTGTTCAAAATATTTTCCTAATCCTTGCAATGTTATTAATTGAATTAGCAAATCTCAATGAGTATCTGTTTATATTTATTTGATTCAGAAATGCATTGCCACCATATTTCAAGGTTTTAAAATGGAAGTACATTTTTAATCCATGTTAGATTTGTAGTCTCATTGCCAAAACTCTGGAAAACAATGAATTTTTGTGGGTTTTTCTTGCCTGATAATTTACCTACATGTAGGTGCATTCATGTTTATTTGTCAACTTAGCTAGGTTATTAACAAATTGGTAACTTAAAAGAAGATTGAATTTTAGTGTAATTTTGAATCTTTTTTTTTAATTAAACTTTTATTTAATGAATATAAATTTCCAAAGTACAGCTTATGGGTTACATTGGCTTCCCCCTCCCAAAGCTTCCCTCCCCTTTCCCGCTCCCTCTCCCCTTCCAATCACATCATGATTCATTTTCAATTCTCTTTATATACAGAAGATCAGTTTAGTATATATTAGGTAAAGATTTCAACAGTTTGCCCCCATATAGCAATACATAGTGAAAAAAAAAATACTGTTGGAGTACTAGTTATAGCATTAAATAAGAGTGTATAGCACATTAAAGACAGCGATCCTACATAATATTTTTTTAAATTAATTAATTTTCTATGCCATTTCCAATTTAACACCAGGTTTTTTATTTTTCATTTCCAATTATCTTTATATACAGAAGATCGGTTCAGTATATAGTTAGTAAAGATCACATCAGTTTGTACCCACGCAGAGACACAAAGTGTAAAAATACTGTTTCATTACTAGTTATAGCATCACTGCACATTAGATAACACATTAAGGACAGATCCCACATGGGATGTAAGTACACAGTGACTCCTGTTGCTGACTTAACAATTTGACACTCCTGTTCATGGCGTCAGTAATCTCCCTAGGCTCTAGTCATGAGTTGCCAGGGCTATGGAAGCCTTTAGAGTTCGCTGACTTTGATCTTATTCCGATAGGGTCATAGTCAAAGTGGAAGTTCTCTCCTCCCTTCAGAGAAAGGTACTTCCTTCTTTGATGGCCCCATTCTTTCCACTGGGATCTCACTCACAGAGATCTTTCATTTTCTGCAGCTCAAAATTCATTACAAGCTTACACTGGAATGCAACATTGATATGAAATATATTGGGTTCAGAAGATCGTAAAATACAAGATGAAAATTTATTTTAAATGGAGCAAATATTTATTACAGGAACATTATCTACATATTTTAAAGCATCAGTCAAATGACTTACAGTACCTAATTAGAGAAAAAAATACACAAGAAGATAAAGCGGAATTTCATTTTGTCATTGAGACATTTGTAAAGTCATTTCTGGTTACAATCTAGGGCATTCAATTAAAGAGAGAAGAAATTGCCAAATCTTTTGGAACAGATCAGAGCATTTTCAAAGCTAATAAGGGTTGGTGTGATGATTCATACATGATAAAAATATATTCCTTAGATGCTGAACATGTAAGTTTCAAAGGCTTCCAGCTGACTTCTAAGAGAAACTATTAACTTACAGGCATATAAGAGTCCTATAAGGAGAAAAGGAAACTTTGAATTTAAATAAATAAGGGATGTAGATGAAATCTTGATATTATTTGAACTACCAAAAATTATGCATTTCATCCTAAGTGGGCAAAAGTGGTCAAGATCATGAACATAGAGTATTTAAAAAAAAGCAGCTTCTCACTGTTATGTAACTGCATAACTAGAATGGTTCGCAAGAAGATTTGAGCTATGAATTATTGAGAATCTTACTATCTTCTACAGGGGAAGGAAACTTTATTACAAAGCTAACGTCCAAAATGCCTCTAGCCCATAAATATGGTGTCTCACTTTCTACTAAAACCAGATGGTTATCCCAACAATATGAAAGGGGAGTGAGGGTGAAAGAGCAAGGGAGAGCCAGAATGGGAGCGAGAGTGAGACCAAGAGAGTAAGAGAGGGCTAAAGCAAGAGCGTGAAGAGACTCAGAGAGAAAAATGAAATGAACAGATGGTCACCAAAACTTTAAATTCTGATGGAAGAGGAGCCAGCAAGTAGAGGATAAAAAGGGGTAGGCAGTGAGAAAGAAGAAAACCTGATGGAATATTTTGTTAGGGAGGTGAAAGAAAGATAATATTTCAAGAAGAAGAGAATGATCAACTGTCAAATACTGCTTCTAAAATAGGAAATAGAATGAAGGCTGAAATGTATCCTTTCGATTTAGTTAAATACTACTAAATGAAACTTAAGAAAAGTGGTTTTCGTGAAATAGTGGGACAGAAGATAGATTGGTCTGAAAAGTTAATGGGATAAAAAAGATGCAGATTAAATTTAGATACCATTTCTGGTAAGTCATTGTGCAGAGGATATGAGCTGAAGGAACACTTAGGGTAAAAGCTTTTTTTTTTTTTAAAAAAAAGTTTTGGTGACATAATTCAAAGATAAAGTTATAAGGGATAGCATACTCTGATTTTAGCTATAGTTCTGGCTCAGTATGTTGTAATGACTTTGGTTAGTGGTGACTAATATTAGAACTGGGTATGAAATCTGGCACTCCAATGTCGGTCACAAGTGTTTTTAAGTGACAGGCTAATTCTCCACCCCTAAAACACAAATTTGAATGTCTTTCTGTTGTGCCCAGATCAGTCAATCCCCAAACACCACCAGAGACTTGAACACACCGAAATGCAAGAGCAAGGTTTATTTCAGAAGTACAAGCTGCAGCAGGGACCCTCTCTACTCAACCGCACAGTGGAGGGCAGAGGAAGGCCCCTGAGCCGTGCTTGGGGGCCTCTTTTAAAGCCAGGTTACGTCATCAAGGGATGTGGGGTAACAGTGGATTGGCTTACAAAGTGAGAAAAATACATAGGCTCATTAGGGCTTTATATCGGGAAAGTGGGCCAAAGAAAGGAAGTTACCATACCCTGCTCTGCTTGTCCTGAGTCCATGAGGAAGAGAGAGCTTCCATGCTTCCTAGCTTTTTATGAGCTTAGAAAATGGAAGCGTTTTCGTGGTAAGAGGAAGTACTTCCTGGAGAGCTGTCCTCTGATTGGCAGGTGAACATGGCAACACAGAGCGAAGGAGGTGCAGCTTCCAGCTCATGAACTTAAAATTATCTATCCAGGCTTTCCCACATCAATATGACAAGTTACTGATGCTTTCCTCACTAAATTGGCCTCTGTTCTATAACAGTCTTCTTGACTTTACCTCATAGCTCTCAAAATGAATTGAAGTTAGTTTCAGGGTTGGAAAGATCCAGTAGCTTCACAAGTATTTGGAATCTACAGCATTTATTTATTTATTTTTTTTCTGGCAGTGAACACAAATAGTCAACTGAAAACCTTCAGTACAAGTGAATAGAATTTTTTGTTTAGAAAATTTTACTTTTAAGTAAATTAAGTAAATTTACTTTTAATAATAATTTTAAATAAATTTAAGAAATTTATTAAGAAAATTAAAAATTAAGAAAATTCACTTTTAAGAAAATAATTTTCTGGAGCCAACACTGTCATGCAGCGGGTTAACCTGCAGCCTGCAGCACTGGTATCCCTTATGGGCACTGATTTGTGTCCCGACAGTTCTACTTCTTATTCAACTCCTTTTTAATGTGCCTGGGAAAGCAGTGGAGGATGGTCCCTGCACCCATGTGGGAGACCTAGGTGAAGCTGCTCGCTCCTGGCTTCAGCCTTGTTCAGCCCTGGCTGTTGAGGCTGCTTTCCCAGGTGCATTAGCAGTGAGCTATTTCAGAAGTGAAACAACCAGGACTTGAACCAGCACCCATGTGGGATGTCAGTATTTCAGGTAGCAACTTTACTGACTGTACCATAGTGCTAATACCTGAAATAATATCTTCATATAGACATATGATTTGATACACCCAAAGGATGTAGGTGTTTTTATTTTGTACATTGATTTTGAATCCTGTAACTTTGCTGAATTTGCTTAATAGTTTTATCAGACTTTGAGATTTTCCATATATAAGATCATAGCATCTAAAAACAGTGGTAGTTTGACTTCCTCCTTTCCAGTTTGGATGTCCTTTCTTTCTGTGTCTTCCCTAATTGTTGTAGCTAGGATCTCTAGTATCTCTGTCTTGTTGTAGATCTTAGAGAGAAAGCCTTTCAATACAAGCTTTTCAATATGATGTTAAATGATAGCTGGTTTTATATGGTCTTTATTATGTTGAGGTGTGCTCGTTTTGTACTTAATCTGGTCAGAAGTTTTGTCATGAAGGGTTTTGAATTTTATTAACTGCCTTTTTCTATATCTATTGAGATGGCAATCTTATGATTTTTGTCCTTCATTCTGTTGAACCAGCCTTGTACCTCTGGGATGAATTTCACTTGATCACAGGGAATGATCTTTGAAATGTGCTGTTGTATTCAATTTGCTAGTTTTTCTTTTAAGGATTTTGCATCTATGTTTATCAAGAATATTGTCTTGCACCTTTATTTTTTTATTGTGTCCTTGTCAGATTTTGGTGTCAAGGTAATGTTAGCTTCATAGAATGAATTTAGAATAATTACTTTCTCTTCTATATTAAAAATAATTTAATAATTATTGCTATTAATTCTTTAAATGTTTGGTACAATTTAGCAGTGAAGCCTTCTGATCCTGGGCTTTGCTTTGATAGATTTTTTTTTTATTTTATTGCTGATTCCATCTTACTACTCATTGTTGGTCTTTTTAGATTATTTTATTTACCCATGATTCATATGGGTAAGGTGTAAGCATTCATGAAAATGCCCATTTCTTGTAGATTATCAAATATGTTGTCATATACTTATTTATAATAATCTGTAACAATTCATATTTTTGTTGTGTTTCTGGAAATATTTCCATTTTCATCTACTATTATTTATTTTTTTTTTCTGAAAAAGTCACATTCATTAAAAACATAATTTAGTTGGCAGCTACCATGTGCTAGACCCTGTGCTCATTATGAGAGAGATGAAGATGTGTTCAAACAAGGTTCTAGGAAGGGCATTTGGCATAGCAGTTAATACATTGCGTGGGATACCCCTATTCTATATTTGAGTGCCTGAGTTTGCATCCTGGCTCACCTCCTATCAATGTGGAACCCGGAAGGCAGCAGGTGATAGTGGCTCAAGTATTTGGGTTCCTCCGAACACAAGGAGACCCAGATTAAGTTTCTGTATCTTGTCTTCCCCCTGGACCAGTTCTGGCTGCTGTAGGAATTTAGGAGTAAACTGGTGGAATATCTCTCCGACTGTCTCTATCTCTTTGCCTTTAAAAATAATAACTGAATGAATGAATAAAAGATTCCTACTCATTTGTATGCTTTAAAAATATTACCAAATGGCCCCTCATAGCAATGTCTTTTTAACCTTTTATTTAATGAATATAAATTTCATGAGTCGATCTTTAGGAATATAGTGATGCTTCCCATCATACCCACTCTCCTTCCCCACACCCTCACCACTTCCTCCTCCCTCTCCCATTCCCAGTCCCATTCTCCATTAAGATTCGTTTTCAATTAACTTTATACATGGAAGACTAACTCTATACTAAGTAAAGATTGCAACTATTTGCATACCCACACACACAGTATAAAAATGTTTGAGAGCAAGTTTTACAGTTAAATCTCATAGTACAACTCATTTTGGACAGAGGTCTTGCATGAGAAGTAAGTGCACAGTAACTCCTGCTATTAATTTAACAAATAGCACTCTTATGTATGACGTCAGTGATCATTCGAGGTTCTTGATGTGAGCTGCCTAAGCTATGGAAGCATTTTGCATTCAGTCTCTGTCAGTATTAAGGCAAGGCCATAAGCAAAGCGGAAGTTTTCTCCTCCCTTCAGAGAAAAGTACATCCTTCTTTGATGGCCTCTTCTTTCATAGGAATGTGTTAGCAAAATATATGAGCACATTTATTTCCTAAACCTGATTAATGAAAATTCTCTCACTGTTTAGTGCATGTTTTTTTTCTTTTCAACTTTTATTTAATAAATATAAATTTCCAAAGTACAACTTTTGATTTATCGCAGCTTTTCCCCCTAGAACCTCCCTCCCACCTGCAACCATCCCATCTCCCACTCCCTCTCCCATCCATTTCTTCATCATGATTCATTTTCAATTATCTTTATATACAAAAGATCAACTTAGTATAATCTAAGTAAAGATTTCAACAGACTGTACCCACAAAGACACACAAAGTTTAGAGTACTGTTTGAGTAGTAGTTTTACCATTAATTCTCATAGTACAACACATTAAGAGCAGAAGTCCTACATGGGGAGCAGGTGCACAGGACTTCTGTTGTTGATTTAACAATTGACACTCTTATTTATGGAAGAGTTCACCAACTCTAATCTTATTTAGACAATGCCATATTCAAAGTGGAAGTTCTCTCCTCCCTTCAGAGAAAGGTACCTCCATCTTTGATGGCCCATTCTTTCTGCTGGGATCTCATTCACAAAGATCATTCATTTAGGTCATTTTTTTTTGCCACAATATTTTGGCTTTCCATGCCTGTGAAACTCTCATGGGCTTTTTAGCCATATCCAAATGCCTTAAGGGCTGATTCTGAGGCCAATTTGCTGTATAGGGCTTTTGCCATTCTATGATTCTGCTGTGGATCCTGCTTCCCATGTAGCATCATTTTCTTCTTTTTAATTCTATCAACTATTTGCAGACACTGGTCTTATTTATGTAATCCTTTTGACACTTAATCCTATCTTTTTGATCAGTTATGAACTTAAACTGATCACTTTAATAAGTAAGATGGCATTGGCACATGCCACCTTGATGGGATTGAATTGGAATCCCCTGGCACGTTTCTAGATCTACCATTAGGGGTAGGTCCGAGTGAGCATGTGCTGAACTGTACATCTCTTCAGTATCTCAATTTCATGTTCTACTAAATTCCTCATTTCATTTTGATTCCTCCTTAAGATTTTATTTTCACAAGAGAGATTTTCTGTCTTTTCCTGTATGGATTTCTGTAGTTCATGCATTTATTTTTGAGAACTTCTAAATGTTCTTATCATAAATTTTTTGAATTCCATATCTTGCATTTCTTCTATCTCATCATCTTCATAATCTTGTATTGGAGTGTCATGTCATGCTTGTTCTTGTTTCCTTGGTTTCTGCATTTGTTGTTTGGCATTGTGGAGATATTCTTTGGTTTCTTCTCCTCCCCCTTCTCCTCCTCCTTCTCCTCCTCCTTCTCCTCCTCCCTCCTCCTTCTCCTCCTCCTTCTCCTCTTCCTGCTTCTCCTCCTCCCCCCCCCCCTCCGTGGACTGTCTGCTTTTGGTGAATCTTTAGAGGCTTGTGGTGGGTGTGGCCAGAGAGCTGAGTTCAGTTCTTCAGGGTTACGGGTGTGCCAAAGGTGACACACCCAGGTTTGGTGTGCTAAATCTTCTCTCTCTCTCTCTCTCTCTCTCTCTCTTTTTTTTTTTTTTGAGTCAGAAGGGATGTAATTCTGCTCAGCTGAGTTTTTCTCCTTGATGGCAATGAGTGCCTGAGCGCTAGCCCCAGTGGGTATATTTGTCTGCTCTGTCCCAAGGACTACACAGAGGATCTGTGCAGTCCTCAGTGTAAGCTCAGATTCCCCTGCAATGTCTCTCACCATGTAGCCAAGTCCACCCAAATTTGTGGCATCCCCCACTGAGACTACTCACATCTCAGCCACACTAGGAGTTCTCCCACACACCCTCAGTTTTTTTTTTTTCCCACAGTCCCAATTCATAAGCTCCACACATTCACTAGGTCTTCATCTCCTGTTATTTCTCCCCACCAGAGTCAGGTTTTTCTGCTTGGCTGAGGGCAGGTGCAGTCTCAAGCTGGTGCAGCTCTTTTGTATGTCCAAAATGGCTCCTGTGCAATTGTCTTGCTCGCCTTTGTAAAGTGTGTGGAGAGAGAGAATCGTGTCCGTACCAGTCCCTTTTATTTATTTTTTCTCTCCTCTAGTTAGGCTGGTGAACTTTCCCCCACGGGGCTTCAAGCCTCATTCCCTCTAGGCTCTTCCTGCCACTTTTCCACCAGTATCTCGTGCTACTGTGGTTTCGCCTCACCTCCCTTTCCAGCGCTGGAGTGGAGACTCTCTCAGCAGCTGGGTTTCCGAGCCATCGGGACCCATGCCCTTCTCATAGGTCCACCATGTCCCTCTAATTCTGGAAGAGTTTCCTCTGCAATTTTTTCCCTAACTCTTCCCTGAGACTACAGTATCTCCACTTTTGTTAAACTATCTTTTCCTGGGCTATCAATGAGCTCCCTCCCTATTCTGCCATCTTGGAGAAGGGACTGCTGCATATTTGTTATCGTCAGTGAGACTGAGGTTTTTTTTTTTAAGATTTATATATTTATTTGAAAGTCAGAGTAACACAGAGAAAGAAGGAGAGGCAGAGAGAGAGAGAGAGAAAGAGGTCTTCCATCTGCTGGTTCACTCCCCAGTTGGCTGCAACAGCCTAAGCTGTGCCGTTCTGTAACCAGGAGCCAGGAGCTTCTTCTGGGTCTTCCACACAGGTGCAGGGGCCCAAGGACTTGGGCCATCTTCTACTGCTTTCCCAGGCCATAGTAGAGAGCTGAATTAGAAATGGAACAGCCAGGACTTGAACGGGCACCCATTTGGGATGCTGGCACTCAGGCAGCAGCTTTACCTACTACCCCCATAGTCCGGCCCCATGATACTGAGATTTTTATATGCATGAGGAATTTGCATTCTTTTTTTACTGGGCATTCATGTCCTTTATCTATTATTCCTTATATTTGCAAATTCTCTCTTTTTTCTTGGTTACTCTAGATATAAGTTTATCAATTTTGTTCACATTTTCAAAGAACCATGTCGTGGTTTAATTGATTTTCATATTTTTAAGTCTCTGTCTCTTATTTATACTTTAATTATCTCTTTCCTTCTATCAATTTTGGATTTGTTTCCTTCTCAGAGAAAGATTGGTTGTATTTCCAACTATTTATATCTAGTAGAAGTCTAGGGTAGGATTCTCATGAGCTTGGTTTGGGTCAGACAGTGCTATAGAAATCTGTGGTTGTAATCATTCAGGTTTGTGTCTCGTGACCAAGACAGATAAGGAGCATGGACAAGGAAGGGTAAGCACGAACAATTGAAGAACAATTTTTTTTTCATATTAATTGTTGAACTCTTTACTTAGTATAGATTTAATCTTATGTGTACAAAGTTAATTGAAAATAGATGTTAGTAACAAATAAGAATGGGAATAGGAGAGGGAGGAGGAAGAAGGGTGGGATGGTGGGTAGGGTGGGAAGAATCACTATGCTCCTAAAGTTTGTGTTTATGAAATGAATGAAGTTTTTATACCTTAAATAAAAGGTTTCTGGGGAAAAAAAAAGAATATGGAAGTCAAAGTTTCTTGAAAACAAATAGAGAAAGCAAAGTTTTGTTGAAGTAAAAGAAAGCTCCCACAGTGAAAGGGGTTCTTGAACAGGAGTTTGTTAGGGTAGTTTCCTAGAGGTTTCTATCCTTTGAGCTAGAGGAAGTTTGTACAAAGTGTTGCAAACATTTCACTTAGTGACTGATGACCCTCTCTTTGTCAGGGATTCAGTTTGGTATCTGGATTTGGATGAGTTTAGTTGTACCTGTGTCCTGTTTTGTTTTCAGTTTTTGTATCTTGTTTTTGAGTTGTGAGGTATTTTGTTCCAGGCATCTCCTACTGGACATCAGAAGTGCCCGTTGTGTCCCTAACTATCTACCTCATGCCTCAACTGCCTCCTGTCTCTATCAATGGAAATTTGAGAACCAAATAGTAGCCCAGAGGGAAGTGTTGCTCTTATTTATCAAGAGTGCCTGTGTGGAATTCTGCTTTGAGTGGGGTCAGCTCCACCCAAACCACAGGGAAAGAGAGAAGGGAGAGGTTAATCCCTAAAAGGACTTAAAGGCATTATTTCCAAGAGAAGGTAAAATGGATGTTGAGAATACAAAAGAATGAATGTTCACCACTTCCGTGGACTGTATAGCCTCACCCCTAAATTTATATGTTGAAACTTCAATCCTCAATATGATGGCATTTGGAAATAGGACCTTTGTGAAGTCATTTGAATAGGACAGTGGAGGCCTCATGATGGGATCAGTGCCCTGTGTTGGCCTTTCTCTTTCTCTGCTTCTCTTCCTCCTCCTCTTTCCTCCCTCCCTTTCCTCCTTTTTTTTTTTTTAACAGTGAGAGAAAGACATAGAGAAAGGTCTTCCCTCTCTGTTGGTTCACCCCCCCCAAATGGCTGCTATGGCCGGCACGCTGCACCAATCCGAAGCCAGGAGCCAGGCGCTTCTTCCTGGTCTCCCATGCGGGTGCAGGGCCCAAGCACTTGGGCCATCCTCCACTGTCTTCCTGGGCCACAGCAGAGAGCTGGATTGGAAGAGGAGCAACCCAGACAGAATCCTGCACCCCAACCTGGACTAGAACCCTGGGTGCCCCCGCCACAGGCAGAGGATTAGCCTAGTGAGCCGTGGTGCCAGCCTTTTCTCCTTCTACTTTCCTTCCACCTCTCTTACCCCTCCTCCTCCTCCCCCTTACTCCTCCTTCCCTTTCTCCTCCTTCTCTCTCTCCCCCTTCCTCTCCCTTCCCCTTTTTCTGCCCCCTCCTTCTCTTGCTTCTCTCCTTCCCTTCCTCCTCTTCTCCCTCCCTCCTCCTCCTCTTCTTCCTTCTCCTTTCCTCTGCTTCTCTTCCTCTACTTCTCATCCTCCTCTGGTGGAATGAGAAGGCCATGCCAAGGTGGCCACTGGCAAGCGAGCGTCACTTACTCAGGAATGGCTTTGAAACCCACCTGGCGACGGAGCCTGCCTGGCAACAGGCTGTGTTTGGATGGATTTGAAACTGCCTGGCAACAGGCTGTGATTGGTTGGGGCATAGACCGCCCCTTGACCGGATTGGCTGGTCTTGGCTATATAAGCTGTTGTACCAACTAATAAATGAGTCTGCGGGCTGCTCGCCTCAAGCCTGCTTTCATCCGACTCCCAGGGTCTGTGTGGTGACCCTGCGCCTCTTGCCCCCACCACGCTGCTCCTCTCAGAAATGAATCCATTCCAACATTGTTGAGAAATCAACGGCAACACTCCTCCTCCTCTCCTTCTCTTTCTCCTCTCCCCCTCCTCCATCTTCTTCTTACCTAGAACCTATCATCGTCTTTCTAGGTCAGAATAATGTGAATCTGAATTTTTGAGGGCTGTATCTGTCATATTTCACTTTTGATGTTTACTTATACATTACTGGTATCCAGTAATATTTTAGTAGATTTTACTGTTAATGTTTTATAATGCCTATTTATATTAGCATTAAGGAATTTCTTTAGTCAATTATTTAAATAATTTTTTCTATCTTAAATAAATTTTTTCTATCTTAAATAAATATCCTTCTTTAAAAATGTATGTTACTCTTATCTTTCTCTGGTATTCTGTCACAATAGCCATTTTATGTATTTTTAATCAATATATTCTCAGTTACTTTGTCATGTGTATTTATTTTTTACATTTCTTTAAATTTTCAACCTTGTAGGATCTAAGTAGGTCTTTCTTTGAATCCAGATATAGCTCATGAAAATGGAAGATGAAGTGACAATATATTTTTTAAAAAAACAAATATGAAAGAAACAAAATACAAGTGTTTCCATATGTAATTTGAAATAAAATCAACTAGGAAACATGTAAGCTAACAGTATTCCATGCATAGACAATAATATTCACACATTTGCTACAAAAGAGGCTAGTGATATTTTTACTGAACCAAATAACATTACAGTCATCTAAGACTATGTGCAGTCCCTTGCTGTGGTAAAAGATTTTATCATATACTTTTGGAGTATACAGAGTGATTTTAACATGACTGGTGTTGAGCTTTGTCCAATGCGATTCCTGCCATGGACACCAGACATTTTTTGGTCCTCCTTGCTTTTGCAAATAAGAAATTAAATTATTAAATTTCCTAATATTCTTGAATGAAACTTTATTGATAATTTAAAAAATGTCCTGCTGGAGTCTCTTTACTAATTTTATGTAAGATTTTTTGACATCATTAGTCATAATTGAAATTTAGAAATTTTAACACAAGCTTTATCAGTATAGGAGATCAATGATAAGTATGTTTTTTGAAATAAATCTGGGAAATGTTCTTTGAAAATAGTGTAATTCTTGTTATGTGGCAGTAATAGTATTATTAATAAAATTTGAATACTAATGTTTTTGAATGACAACTAAGTAAATTATCTGGCCTGAAAATTTTTAAATAAATGAGTCATAATGTAAATTACTTTTAGAAGTGTATTCTGTATCAATTTATGACTCAATAACTCAAAATTTAATAGGGATGTTACAATAATGTAACTTTTATCATTATTATTAACATTTCCATGATCTACATTTCTCAGTTGGCAATCAGATTGCTAGCAGGAGCTATGGAATAGATACATGGAAATAAAGTCTAATGGCATAGTCTTATGGAAAGATTAATAATAGTAGTGTCAACTAGGTACCAAGAACTGTTACAGGATTGAGTAATGGTGGAAGAATAAAGGGAACAGATAGGTATTGCAATGAGGAAAATAACAACAAAAAAAGAGTATTTGGCTTCCTTAATGCTGAAGCTGGCTTTTATATGCTAAGTTTGGCCGGACATTTAATTGACACATAATTATTGTATATATGAGGTAATCATTGTGGCACAGTAGGTTAAACTGTAGTTTGGGGTGTGCACATCCCATATTGGAGTGCTTTTAATCCAGCCTTCTGATAATGTTCACTGTTGGAGGCAGCAGATCGTGACTCAAGTACTTAGGACTGTGCCCTTCATATGGGAGACCTGGATGGAATTCCTGTCTCCTGGCTTCTACATGACCCATCCCTGGCTATTGTTGGCATTTGGGGAGTGAACCAGTGGATGGGAGATTAATCTCTCTCTATTTCAAATAAAAAATAAAATAATATCTCATACATACATGTAATATCTCATTAAATATATACGATATGTAACTATCAGATCAGGGTTATTGGTGTATCCCTCCCCTTAACATTTTATTTTATTTTATTTTATTTTATTTATTTATTTATTTATTTTTGGACAGGCAGATTTAGACAGTGAGAGAGAAAGACAGAGAGAAAAGTCTTCGTATCCGTTGGTTCACCCCCGAGATGGCTGCTGCGGCCCGCGTGCTGCAGCTGGCACACTGCGCTGATCCGAAGCCAGGAGCCAGGTGCTTTCTCCTGGTCTCCCATGTGGGTGCAGGGCCCAAGCACTTGGGGCATCACTGCCTTCCCGGGCCACAGCAGAGAGCTGGACTGGAAGAGGAGCAACCGGTACAGAATCTGGCACCCCAACCGGGACTAGAACCGAACCTGGGGTGCCGGCGCTGCAGGTGGAGGATTAGGCAAATGAGCCACGGCACCGGCCCCTCCCTTTAACATTTGTTTTTGTGTGTGTGATGGGAATATTAAAATTTTTCTCATAATTATTTTGAAATAACAATTAATTGTTATCAACCATAGTTACTGACCATGCTGTAGAACATTAGAAGTTATTTTTCCTATCAAATTTGTACTGTAGGTAGTTTGTTTAAAGCAACTGTCTACTCCTTCCTAAAATAGTTCTGTATTTATTAGGGGGAAATCCACCTATTTTTGGTCAATATACTTGGATAAGGTATAGTTCGTAGAACTGTGCTTTAGATGTTTTAAATTTTATAAATAACTTTGTACTATAAGGCCTCCTTGGTGATTTCAAGGATCTTGCAGGTAAAATCATATAAACTTCCATTTAAAAAGTTTTTCAGAGAAGTTTTAAATTTATAAAAAAATTGAAAAGAAAGTACATGCTACAGAAAGTTCTCATATACTACTTCTCTTTCTCCCTACTTCACTCCCAACCACATACAGTTTCCCATTATTATTTTTAAAGCCTCATTAATTATGGTATCAGAGAACTGACAGAATTCCATAATGATGTCCATAAACAAAATTTATTCCAAACAACTTGGAATTTACATACTTTAGTATAATGCTAAAAATGTGGCCTTCTGTGACAAATGGTTATATTTGTGTTCAAATCCTGATATTGTTTCTTGCTAACTATGTAACTTTTGCCAAATTCATTGTCTTGAGCCCAAATTTCATTGTCTGTAATTTCAGAATTATGATACCTACCTCATAGTATTGATGTAGGAATTAAATGAGATCATGTAAGTATAGCATTGATGTATGCATCTTAATATAGAGTTATTACTATTTTATTACAAATGGATAATGTCACCATTTGTTTATAAATAATGATGGGATTTAAAGAATATTCAAGGAAGCATTTGTATGGCAGAAAAGACAAGTAGTATAGTATGAAAATCAGAACATAGGCTTTGGGGTGAAACTGCTGGATTTCATGTAGCACTGTATATACATTGGGTGATTTTGGACAAGTAGTTTAAATAATCTGGCCCTTTATTTCTTCAAGCTAAAAATGGATTTTTTTTACTTCTTATTTTTTTATTTTGAAAATTAAATGAGATTATCTATGTAAAGTATCACCCATAGTGTATTTAACATAATTGGGCAAACTATATGTACTCTCTTGAAGGAATGTGTACACGTAATCTTTCATGACTGCATGAGATAATAAAATATGAGTTTAGTAAATATGAACTCTCTGATGTTCATTAGATATGAACTCCAGTGTATTTGGACATTCAACAAAACTTCTGTACTAAAAGTTACCTAAATGTGAAATTTCTAACATATTTTTAGTTATGATTTTATCATAAATAACACTGCCAATATATTACTGGTAAAAAAAAATGCCACATCTCTATATGGAACATTTTGTCATTGAATACCCTGTCGCTTTATCATTCTAAATTCAGATGGCTTCAAATTTCTTAACTGTGGGGTCTTGGGTTAAATACTTATCTTTCTATCTTTCACAACTCAGCTATAAAATGTATTTACCGTGACAGCCCACCTAATAAGGTGGTTACATGTAAATAATATGCATGCCCATACATATGAGAGCAGTTCAGAAGGTTTATTGAAAATGAAGTTAAAAGATAAGTTTATTTTTATGAAAAATATTTTTGAATCTATGCATAGTTTTTTCACTGAATACACATTTTCTGTGAATTTTTGGAGGATCTCCATGAGATAAGGAATTTTGGGGGAGTAAGAAGTCAATATTATCTTTCCCCTTATAGTAGAAAGAAGGCATTTGCAGTGTTAAGAAAACCATGTGTGTGTTCTGCTTGGGAGGTTTTCCACTTAGACATGTCAAACAGAGATCTGTGGAAGGAGCACAAGTAAAGGGAATAGAAAATGAATTTGTAGAGTTGTCCTTGCTCCAGGATTTAAGAATGAGAGTTGTAGAGAATGTTGCTTTGTATGAGAAAATAGTAGACAGTATATGTGAACAGAAGACCTTAAGAATGTGCAAAAACATACTCTTTTTGACATATTTCTTGGAAACTTTTAGTATAGCTGTATAAGAGTAGGAGTCATATATACAAGAGGTTAACTGTTGAGGGAAATAAAAGTTTTGGCTAGTGATTACCAAAGCAGTAATCAGTGTGTTTTTTTTCTCCAAGGGACCCAAAATGATTTAACATTTTTAATGAGAACATTTGAATATATATGAACAACACTACTCCATGACATAGTATAAAGACTAAGTACTGAGAGATTTTAGGGACAAATGATGACAATGACTTTTACATAGGTTAATATCTTACCCCAAAGTTCACAATCCTTCGTGAGAGAACTTGGACTCAGGTTTCCTGGCTATCTGCTCTTAGGAACCATGTAGAAAAGTAGTAGACGGAGTTCTATGTGGTGACATGCAAAAATACTTGCTTAGAAAAATGATGTGAAAATGTATATTTGACAATAAACACAAATATCTTAGTAAATGCTAATTGTTCAAGAGGAATCATTTACGAGTGCTAGTGATATTTGCAGAATCTCTCATAGCTGCTCTCTGATGTTCATTTTTGTTGGTCTGGGAAGATGGTGAAGGGGAGATTCCTATTTGAAAGTGTTTAGTAGACTGGGTTCACTGCCTTAAATATAGCTATATTCCTGTTTTTTAATCATGATAAACATTTCCCTGCTTCTTGGTTTGGAAGCTACACATGAAAAGATATAGCTTTGGATCATTCTAATAAGATAAACTTCTTCTATCTACCAGTCAGTTAAACTGTTTGATAGTATTTTTAAAAATTTAGCAACTTAGTGAGCTCTACAACTTTTTCAATACTGAACATTTTTTTGACTCTCTTACAAAATGTAAAATGAAAGACATTCAAACATGTAAAATATGTACAGCATATTTTTACAAATATCTAATATTTGTTTAGATATATAGAAATAGATATGTAGAAATATGATGTTTATATCAGGGTATATTTCTCAGAATCTGAAATAAATATGTACAGGAGCAGTTAAAAAAGTATTGAATGCTCTATAATTGAAATTTTCATAATCTGGAATGACAAATACAAGAATATTTGCAGCAGCTAAATCACTGGAATTTCTTTTACTGCTTAATCGAGTATCTTCTTTTAGTGGAAAATAAGTATTTTATAGTATATCACTGGATTTATTATTGTGCTGGTTTATTTTTCCTCACTATTTTGATGCTTTGTTTCATTTTCAGTTTATACTTAGTAATGTATTCAAAACATGTATTTAAAGTCTTTTAATTTTTGTACTCAATTTCATTTTTCTCCATGCACTATGTATTGATGAAGCAGGGAAATGTAAATCAACAGACTGTCACTTTGTCAGGACCAGAGAGAACTACTTCTCCAATGCTCCTACTTACACTGTGCAGAGTGGCTTATTCACATGGCACAGGTACTGTTGCTAATCACTTGAGGAAGTTTTATTTTCACAAAGAATCACATTCCCCTCTGCCCTCCCACTAAGTCTTGAATGTCATTTTTTTTTCCTTTGGAAAAAAAACAAATCATTTTCTCAAAAAATGATTTGTCTTTTTTTTATGTGAAAGGTAGAGGGAGAGCGAGAGAGGGAGAGAGGTAGAGAGTGAGAGAAAGAATGAGAAGGAAATTCACACAATAACCTGGGCCAGGCTGAAGCTAGGAGCCTGGATTTCTATTTCTGGGTCCTCCACATGGGTGGCAGTGGCCCAAGTACTTGAGCTGTCATTTACTGCCTCCCAATATGCATGTTTTCAGGAAGCTGTAGTAGAAGCATAGGAGCTGAGATTCCAATGAGGCACTTGATAGGTGATGCAGATATACAAAGAGGCAACTTAAACATTGTGCCAAACACTCACCCTTACATGATCAAGTTTCATCTAGGATATTTTGAGAATGCTTTTTCTATACTTTTTTTTTTCTTTCCATCTTAACCAATTTTCCAAAACTCAATCTAGGGCAGATCATAAATGTGTGTTTATTTTTAAATTCCTACTCCCTATTTTCCAAGCATTAATGTATACAGTCATGAAATTGGCCTGACTAATGTTGAGACAAATTTTATTTCTCTTAAGAAAGATCAGTTCTAGGTGGGTGCCATGGCTTAATAGGCTAATCCTCCGCCTGTGGCACCGCCACCCCGGGTTCTAGTCCCGGTCAGGGCACCAGATTCTGTCCCGGTTGCTCCTCTTCCAGTCCAGCTCTCTGCTGTGGTCTAGGAATGCAGTGAGGATGGCCCAAGTCCTTGGGCACTGCACTCACATGGGAGACCAGGAGAAGCACCTGGCTCCTGGCTTCGGATCAGCGTGGTGCTCCGGCCACAGCATGCCAGCTGCAGCGGCCATTTGGGGGGTGAACCAACGGAAAAGGAAAACCTTTCTCTCTGTCTGTCTCTCTCTCTCTCTCACTGTCCACTCGGCCTGTCAATAATAAAAAAAAAATAAAAAAAGAAATATCAGTTCTAGAAAAGTCAAAATGAAACTATTATATATTGAGTTCCTATCATGTGGTTGACATTGAGCTGGATACTCATGAAATATTTTCAACCAATTATACCTTTGTGATATCTAGGGAGCTCACCACCTCTTTTACACTGTTTATATTCAAAGCTTATTGCTGGAAAGCCATAACAAGTCTCCCTATTTCCAGAATATGTCTTAATAATTAATGTTTATGTTGCTCTCAGATGTTCCTAAGTGACAGTTCTTATTACATTATGCTTTTATTTAATTTGCAGTGGCTTGTCATTGTCTTTTACAGTCTATTCCAAAAATGAGTGAACATGTTTCTGACACAAAATGATATATTAGTATAAGAGAAGAATACTTTAAGGCCTTATTTGCATTGCAAAATATAAAAGGAATATATTTTATAAATAAATGAATAATTATAATGGTTTGAGTGAGATGTTTTGTAGTGTAGTGCATGATTATTAACAATTGGAAAACCTCTAGTTCATAGAATAAAGTCCATGTTAGTTATCAAGGACTCCATTTCCTATAGAACCTTTATCCTATCACTTACGTGCTATATCTATATTCTATTTTTATGGTGGTCAAAATTGAAGTACATTTGCTGTAAGAAACTTTCTACTTCCATAAATGTTTGTTCTCTTTGCCTGAAATATTTCCTTTCATCCCTTTAGGCTGAAATCTTAACTGTTTTTCAAATTGTAGCTCTGATACTAATTACTTTGTGAAGATTTTAATAGCTAGGATAGTTTGGATTATGAATATCAGATAGCCACCAAATTACTATAATTAATAAAGGAAATTTATAGTCTAATGCTGCTGAAATTTTATCATGGCCCAAAGCCTTTTACCATGATTCCCTTGGGTCTGTATTCCCTCATGTGATCTCTGTCCTCAGGAAGGATTCCTTCATGGTTAAAAATTGTTCAACCATTCTAAGCCTTATATGAGTGTACTTCAAAAAGTTTATAGAAAAGTAAAATTAAAATATGAATTGATCCTATCTATATGTTCACTTTAAAACTTAATATGGTCACTTTAACAGTTATGATGACATTTTTAACACCCAGCATAATGGGATTTGGGGTCCCATGACAAGTCTAGATTAAATGTTAAAGAGACCATATAAATAGGATCAAGTGTCAGGTAATTATAATAGGTAGAATTAAACAGGAGAAAATGTTCCAACAAAGGAAGCATTTCACAGAGCAGACTCATAGAATGACAATTGCTTTAAGTAACACTCTGACCTCAGAATCAGCCCATAAGGCTTCCTGGGCTGGCTGAAAAGCCTGTGAGAGCATTTCAGGCACAGAAAGCCAAGACACTGGGCAAAAAATGTTCTCTGTGAAGGATCTCTGTGAGCAAGATCTCAGTGGAAAAAAGTGGCCATCAAAGAAGGATGTACTTTTCTCTAAAGGGAGGAGAGAACTCCCACTTTGCTTATGGCCTTGTCTAAATACTGACAGAGTTTTTGGATTCAAAATGCTTCCATAGCCTAGGCATCTCATGTAAAGAGCCTTGGGTGGTCACTGACATCATTCATAAGAATGTTAATTGTTAAATTAACAACAGGAGTGTCACTGTGCACTAACTCCCATGCAGGGACTTTGTCCTAAATGAATTGTATTATTAGAGTTAACTGTGATACATATTCTGTTTGTGTGTGTGTGTGTGTGTATGCAAATTATTGAAATCTTTACTTAGTACAGAGTTGGTCCTCTGTGTACAAAGTTAATTGAAAATGAATCATAATGGAGAATGGGACTGGGAAGGGGAGAGGGAGGACGAGAAGGGGTGGGAGTATGGGTAGGAGAGCAGGTATGGAAGGAAGAATAACTATATCTTGAAAGTTGTACATATGAAATTTGTATTCCTTAAAAAATAATTAATTAATGAAAATAAAAAATAAAGGAAAAAATGTGGGTTCATTTCTGTGAAAATATTTTTGAAACCCAACTTTTTTTTGGAACTCAAATTTTTATTTCATAAATATACATTTCTAATACATTATACATTTTTTCCCAACAAACTAAACTCATTCTTTTATTTCCATCTCCACATGAACTTTGTAACATTCTGCATCAAATAGTGCAGGAAATGGAGAGTATCTTTGCACTATCTCTACTCACATACTTCCAGTTCAGTAAAAGTCCTTGGGTTTTTTTGCTGAATTAGCTTAGATCATCTTCTTATCCATGTGGTCAGAGAAATGCTGATTAAGTTAGGTGATCCAGAGCCTACCTTTGAATTAAGTTAGTCAGGGTCCTCACTGGTAGTTTACAGTTCATCAATTTCATGGCCATTTCTCAACTGAGAAATAAAATATATTTGCTAGGGAGGCAATTCATAATGTTTACTACAAATTTTAAATTATTTGCTCATTCAAAGTGCATTTTAATCTCCAGTATTATGGTATTTAATTTATTCCCTTTGTTTTATTGCTTATTTTTTCCTTATAGCAATTTTCTGTCATTTGCTGGGCTTTAACTTGCTTCATAAACAGAGACCTTGTAGGAATGCAGCTATCTTTGTTATAACTGCCATCTTGTCCTTTAGTTGACCTTAATAGTCATTCCAAACCCTAAAGGGTAAACAATGCAATTAAGATAATCTGTGACTCTTGCCTGACACCTGAAATGTTTTATCTGATGCCTAGAATTTTTATTGACTTTTTTGTTTATATTTTCTGTTTATTTTTATCTTAAGTTGAAAATTTTTGTCCTTAGTCATTAACTTTTATTAAGATTTATTTATTTATTTGAAAGGCAGAGCAACAGAGAGAGAAGGAGAGTGGGAAAGAAAGACACATACAGAGAGAGAGAGAGAGAGAGAGAGAGAGAGAGAGAGAGATCTTCCATTTACTGTTTCACTTCCCAAATGGTTATCATAGCTTGGGCTTGGCCTGTCTCCCACATTGGAGACAGGGACCCAAGCATTTGCATCATCATTTTCTGCCTTCTCAGACACATTAGCAGGGACTTTTATTGGAAATGAAGCAGCCAGGATTCCAACTGGCATGCTGATATCCAATACTAGTATTGCAATTAGTGGTACTGCAATTAGTGGCATAACCAGCTGTGCTACAACATTAACCCCTTAGTCATTAACTTTAACTTTTTTTTCTCCCAAAGAAACATTTTATTTTATTTTTTTATTTTTATTTTTTTGACAGGCAGAGTGGATACTGAGAGAGAGAGAGAGAAAGGTCTTCCTTTTTGCTGTTGGTTCACCCTCCAATGGCCGCTGCGGCCGGCGCATCATGCTGATCCGAAGCCAGGAGCCAGGTGCCTCTCCTGGTCTCCCATGCGGGTGCAGGGCTCAAGGACTTGGGCCATCCTCCACTGCCTTTCCCGGGCCATAGCAGAGAGCTGGCCTGGAAGAGGGGCAACTGGGACAGAATCCGGCACCCTAACCGGGACTAGAACCCGGTGTGCCGGTGCCTCAAGGCAGAGGATTAGCCTGTTAAGCCACGGCGCCGGCCAGAAGAATTTTATTTAATGAGTATAAATTTTCATAAGTACAAATTTAGGAATGTAGTGATTCTTCTCACTATACCCGCCTTCCCACCCTATTCCCACCCATCCTTCTCTTCCCTCTACCATTCCTAGTCCCATTCTCCATTAAGAAAAAACACCAAAAAACTGTTCCTCAATAGTCAAGACAAGGGTTGTTCAAGTCATTGCTTCTCAAAGTGTCAATTTCACTTCTACAGATTTCATTTTAGGTGCTCTATTAGTTATCACATATCAGGGAGAACATATGATATTTTTCCCTTTGGGACTGGCTTATTTCATTCAGCATGATGTTTTCCAGATTTTTCCATTTTGTTGCAAATGACAGGATTTCATTTTTTTTGGCACTGCATAGTATTCCATAGAGTGCATATCCCATAATTTCTTTATCCAGTCTTTAGTTGATGGGCATTTAGGTTGATTCCATGTCTTAGCTATTGTGAATTGAGCTGCAGTAAATATGGGAATGCAGATAACTCTTCTATTTACTGATTTCATTTTCTTTGGGTAGATTCCCAGGAGTGGGATGTCTGGGTCAAATGGCAGGTCTATATTCAGATTTCTGAGGTATCTCCAATCTGACTTCCATAGTGGCTTGACCAGTTTGCATTCCAACCAACAGTGGATTAGTGTCCCATTTTCCCCACATCATTGCCAGCATTTGTTGTTTGTTGATTTCTGTATGAAAGCCATTCTAACTGGGGTGAGGTAGAACCTCGCTGTTGTTTTGAATTACATTTCCCTAAAGCTAGTGATCCTGAACATTTTTTCATGTGCCTGTTGGCCATTTGGATTTCCTCTTTTGAAAAATGCCTGTTTAAGTCCTTGACCCATCTCTTAAGTGGGTTGTTTGTTTTGATGCTGTGGAGTTTCATGAATTTTTCTTTTATATATTCTGGTTATTAATCCTTTATCAGTTCCATTGTTCCCAAGTAATTTCTCCCATTCTGTTGGTTGCCTCTTGACTTTCCCGAGTGCTTCTTTTCCAGTACAGAAGCTTCTCAATTTGATGTAATTCCATTTGTTAATTCTGCTTTTGATTGCCTGTGCCTCTGGGGTCTTTTCCAAGAATGCTTTGCCTATGTCAATGTCTTGCAGGGTTTCCCCAATGTTCTCTAATAATTTGATGATATCAGGTCATATATTTAGGTCTTTAATCATTTTAAGTGGATTTTGGTATAAAGTGTAAGGTAGGGGTCCTGCTTCATACTTCTGCATGTGGAAATCCAGTTTTCCTAGCATCATTTGTTGAAGACACTGTCCTTGTTCCAGGCATTAGTTTTAGCTCCTTGGTCAAATATAAGTTGGTTGTAGATGCTTGGTTTGATCTGGCATTCATATTCTGTTCCATTGGTCTATCTATCTGTATTTGTAGCAGTATCAGGCTGTTTTGTTTATAATGGACTTGTAGTATGTATTGAAATCTGGTATTGTGATGCATCCAGCTTTGTTTTTGTTGTATAAGATTGCTTCAGTTATTTGAGTTCTCCTGTGTTTCCATATGAATTTCATCATCATTTTTTTCTATATCTGAGAAGAATGTCTTTGCTATTTTGATTGGTATCACATTGAATCTTTAATTGCTTTTGGTAGTATAGACATTTTGATGATATTGATTATCAATTCCATGAACATGAAAGATTTTTTTCCATTTTCTTATCTTCTTCTATTTCTTTCTTTAATATTCTGTAATTCTCTTTATAAAGATATTTGACATCCTTAGTTTAATTTATTCCAAGGTATTTGATTGTTTTTATAGCTATTGTGAATCATATTGATCTTAGAAGTTCTTTCTCAGCCAATGCATTGTTGATTTTTGTCTATTGACTTTATATCCTGCTGCTTTACCCAAACTCTTCTATGAATTCCAATAATCTCTTGGTGAAGTCTTTTGTATCCCCTATATATAGAATCATGTCATCTGCAAATAGGGATAGTTTGACTTCCTCTTTCCCAATTTGAATACCTTTGATTACTTTTTCTTGCCTAATGGCTCTGGCTAAAACTTTCCAGACTATATTGAATAACAACAGTGAAAGTGGACATTCTTGTCTGGTTCCAGATCTCAGTGGAATGCTTCCAACTTTTCCCCATTCAATAGGACACTGCTGTAGGTTTGTCATAAATTGCCTTGATTTTGTTGAGGAATGTTCTTTCTGTACCCAATTTGCTTAGAGTTTGCATCATGAAAGGATGTTGTATTTTATCAAATGCTTTCACTTCTTATATTGTGATAATCATATGGTTTTTGTTCTTCAGTTTGTTAATGTTATGTATCACATTGACTGATTTGGAAAAATTGAATCATCCTTGCATACCAGGGATAAATCCCACTTGCTTTTGCTGTATCCCATCTCTCTCTCTCTCTCTCTCTCTCTCTCTATATATATAATATATATATATATATAATAGATTTCAACACAAAAACTGTTAAAAGAGAAAAAGAAGGATACTATGTAATATATATATATATATATATATATATATGTATATATATATATGTAATATATAGCCGGTGCCGTGGCTCACTAGGCTAATCCTCCACCTTTGGTGTTGGCACCCTCGGTTCTAGTCCCGGTTGGGGCATCAGATTCTGTCCCAGTTGCTCCTCTTCCAGTCCAGCTCTCTGCTGTGGCCTGGGAAGGCAGTGATGCCCCAAGTGCTTGGGCCCTGCACCCGCATGGGAGACCAGGAGGAAGCATCTGGCTCCTGGCTTCGGATCAGTGCAGTGCGCCGGCCACAGCGCACCAGCCACAGCAGCCATTTGCGGAGGTGAAGCAACAGAAAAAGGAAGACCTTTCTCTTTGTCTCTCTCTCTCTCTCTCACTGTCTTAACTCTGCCTGTCAAAACAAAACAAAAACAAAAAACAAAAAAAAACTATTTTGTCTGATATTAGCATGGCTACACCAATTCTTTTTTGGTTTCTGTTAGCATGGGATATCTTTATCTATGCTTTCACTTTCAGTGAGATGTGTTTCATGTAGGCAGCAAATAGATGGGTTTAGTTTTTTAGTCCATTCAGCCAATCTGTGTCTTTTAATGAGAGTTAAGGTCATTTACATTTAAGGTGACTTTTGATAAGTAATGAATTTTGCCCCACCATTTTCCAACATATTCCTATTTTTCACTTTGGATTTCCTTTGTACTTTTACTGGGAGATTTCTTTCCTTTACCTTCCTTTGTAATGATGACCATGTTTCTGTGTTTCTGTGTGTAGCACATCCTTAAGCATCTTCTTCAGGGCTGGATGGAGGTGACAAATTCTTTCCATTTCTCTTTGTCACGGAGAATCTTTATTTCACCTTTGTTCATAAATGAGAGCTTTGCAGGGTATAGTATTCTGGGTTGACAGTCTTTTTGTCTTTAGAGTTGGAATATATCTTGAAATTCTCTCCTAGCCTGTAGGTTTTTTGATGAGAAGTCTGCTATGAGTCTAATTTGAGATCCTCTGAAAGTAATTTAGTGTTTCTCTTGTGTGCATTTTAGAATCTTTGTAATTTTTTGTAGAGAGTTTGATTATAATGTGTCTTGATGAAGATCTTTTCTAGTCATGTCTATAGGAGTTCTATGTGATTCGTATACTTGGACCTCCCTTTCTTTCTCCTAACTGGAGAAATTTTCTGTTATTATTTCACTAAGAAGGCCTTCTAATACTTCCCCTTTTTCCACACCTTCCTGAACTCCTATAACCCATATTATAACCCTGTAATCCTGTAGATTCCCAACAGTGCTTTTTAGTTTCCTAATTTCTTCTTGTGTTTGGTCTGACTGTATAAATTACTGTGCTTTGTCTTCTATGTTCAATATTCTTTCTTTCTTCTGCTTCACCAATTCTGTTGTTATGGCTTTCCAGTGTATTTTTTATTAGTTCTATTTCATTTTCATTACCAAGGTTTCATTTTGATTTCTCTTTAAGATCTCAATTTCATGGTAGTAATTTTTTTCGTGTTGTGTGGATTTCATTAGTTTGTGTACCTGTTTCTGATTATATCTAGGTAATCCTATGATCAATGTTTTGAATTCCATTTCTGGCATTTCTTCCATCTGTCATCTTCAACATCTAGTACTGAAGTGTTGTGTTCTTTGGGGGGTGTCATATTTTCTTCCTTATTCTTGTTTCTTGAATTGGTGCATTTGTTATTAGGCTTTTGTGAGGGATACTCTTTGGTTTCTCTTTTTTATGCACTGTGGTGGCTTTTATCTTTCAACTATGTCAGAGTAGATTAGTAGAATGCCTGCTTTCAGAGAATAGAAGCATGTGGTTGGTGTGGCCAGGAAGCTCTGTTCTGGGCCCCAGGGTGGAGGGTATCTCTGAGGTGACACTCCCAGGTTTGGCATGGTAAATCTCTCTCTCTCTCTCTCTCTCTCTCTCTCTCTCTCTCTCTTTTTAAATCAGAGCAGAGGTTTCTTCTTGTCTGTTTGCTTAGACTCAGCTGAGCTCTGCTCCTCAAGGGAGACCAGTGCCTGGGTTCTAGCCCTGATTAGTATATGATTCTGCTCTGACACAAGGACCATGCAATGGTTCTGTACAGTCCTCAATATAAACTCAGATTCTGTAGCAATGTCCCTCACCAGGTAACTAGGAATCGCTGAATGGGTGGAGCCTCCCTCAGTGATTGCCAGATGTCCCAGCCATATCCTGAGTCCTCCCACATAGCCTCAGTGTTTTCACAGTCCCAGTACACAAGCCGCCCCATAGTCCTGAGCACCCAGTTCCCTGTCTGTTCTCCCCACCAGACTTAGGAGTCTCTGGTTGGCTCATTGTTAGGCACAGTAATGAGCTGGTGCAGCTGTTACACATGTCTAAAATTGTGCCTGCTCTCTATCAGCTTGTTACAGGATTCCTTTGCAATATGATCTGGGAAAGAGAAAATGTGCCCCTCCCTTTGTTTTTTCCTCCTTTAGTTTGGTGGGTACACTATCCCCCACTGGGCTCCAAGCCGGTTTCCCTGTAGGCTTTTGCTGCAGCTTTATCACCAGTGGCTTGGGCTACTGCAGTCGGGTCTTACCTCACTCTCCAATGCTGACATGGAGGCTCTCGGCTCTGGGGTCATAAATTGTGTATGTCCTTGCCCGCCACATAGGTCCACTATATTCTTCTAATTTGTGTAGAGTTTCCTCTGCTGTTTTCTCCCTATCTTTTCCCTTGGTCATTAACTTTTAATAAATAATTTATTTCATCTTATTGTATATGTCTAAATTGTAATTTTGTTATACCTATAGTTAAACTAAAGAAGAGTTAAATATATATTTATATCATATCTCCAAAATAACAATCCCAATGATAGTTGTAACAATATTATAATCACTAATGATATTATTATTATTATTGATAACATTTTGTTACTACTAATAATATTGTCAAGTGCTCAGTACCTGCTACTGCCAGGACCCAGACTGCATTCCAGTACTGCTTTGCCTACAGTCCTCCACCATACAGAGCATGAACGGTACAGTAACATGGAATTATTTACAAGGACCCAATATCAGTGTCAGTAAGCATCAGTCAGATGATGTTAAAATGTTATTGAAAACTTGAGCTGGGATACAAGCAAGAACTATTTAAGTAAATATTATCTAGATTTGGGAAAGTTGTAGCTTGTACAGTTAAAGCAGATGCTGTCACTGAAGTATCAAGAAGATTTGGATTTGTGGCTTTCAAAGATGCTAATGCTGATTTTGGAAGGGAAAACACACAAACTGGATGGCAAATTGACAGATTTAGTGAAGCCAAAACTTTTAAAAGAAAAGGACCCTGTGAAAATTGTTTGTGGGTGGATTAAGCCCATATACTTCTTGATAATAAATTAAAGAATATTTTGGAGCCTTTGGAGAAGTTGAAATTATTGTATTTTCCATGGATACAAAAGCAAATTAAGGGGAGGTATTTGTTTTATCACATAGACAGACAATATGCCAGTAAAGAAATTGTTAGAAAGCAGATTATCATCAGATTGGTTCTGAGAAGTGTGAAATTAGTCTTGCACAACTCAAGCAGACATGTAGGCAGCAGCAACAACACAAAGAGAAAAATGCTGTAGGTGGTGGACAAGGCATGGCAAGGTCAACAGAGCACTTTGGCAAGATATCTCAAGATAGTGACCATCCCCAAAACAATGACTAGATGTACTAAAGGAAGAGTTTGGAGAAAATAAGGAGTGTTTAAGAATCCCATCTTGCAGGACTAAATGGAAGGCTGACCTTATGTCAATCTAAGGTGATAATTTTGTAAAGACTTTCTAGTATACAGGACACACTTGTTTTTGCTTTGTCCTTTGCCATCAGTGTTATAACTCTATGTGGATTTGTATTTTTACTACTTTTATTTGTTCGTTTCATGACAAACCACAATTAAATGCTCCATTATGTGTTTTTTTAAAGTATTATTAGAAACATTTAAGGTTTCTTTGAGTCCTTGGGATATATAGCCTACTAAAACTGCAGTCTAACTGTGATATTTTAAAAATTATTTTACTCGTTTGCAAGGCAGAGCCAGAGCCAGAGACAGAGAGAGAGAGAGAAAGAGAAAGTATCTTCTAGCCACTGATTCACTCTCCAAATGTATGCAATGGCCAGGGTTGGTCGAGGGTTCCATCCAGGTCTCCTATGGAAGTGGCAGGTACCCAAGTATTTGGGCTGTCTTCCGTTTCTTTTCCGGGTTCATTATCAGGGAGCTGGATTGGAAGCAGATCAGCTTCTGGGTTTCAAACAGTGCTCAGATGGGATGGTGGCATCACAGGTCGCAGCTTAGCTCTCTGTACCACAATGCTGGCTCTGATATTTTTAAAATTTGAAATTAACTTGTAAAAAAAGAAATTAACTTATAATACTTGTATGTTTTAATGGGATATTTTGCATATTTCCATGCACATATACTTCATATGATCAAATTATGCACAATTAGCATCTCAATTTCCTTATATTGGCTTGGTGTTTGGAGTCTAACAGCTCCATTCTTTCAAGTATACTTTTTTTTTTTTAAGATTTATTGTTTTTTGAAAGTCAGAGCTACAGAGAAAGGGAGAGAGTGAGTGAGAAAGAGATCTTCCATCCACTGATTCACTTGCCAAGTGGCTACAATGGCCAGGACTGATCCAGATCAGGTTGCAAACTAGTGCCCCTATGGGATACTGATGTCACAGATGGTGGCTTTACTTGACCCCCACAATGCTGGCCCCATCTTTCATTTTTGGTTGGTTTGTTTTTTTTTTTTTTTTTTTGAAAGAGTAACAGTTCTATTTTATTAAAATACTGAGTTTATTTCACATGTATATTTGTCTCCCCACCATTTCCACGTCTGACCACTGATACTACTGTGTCCTATCATAACATTCCATACATACTTAAAACCAAGCAAAGGGTGGAGTTCCTTCTTTAAAAACTAAACAGGCATTTTGGACAACACAATCTTGGCAATGGAACCTGGACAACATTTATCAAACACGGTAGGGAAAGTTCTCACTCTGCATTATAAAAAGGACAGCCAGATATCAACTATTACAGAAATGAAATAAGACGGAAAATTTTAACAAACTGTTTAAACTATTTTCTTAAAGAGACTTCCTCCACTGCCAAAGATCTTGAATAGCCTCCTGGTCAGTCATCCGGAAGCAATTCTTCACATAATTGATGAATTTGGCTTCCACTTTGGGAAGAGAACCACCTTTTTCTATACTTGCTTGCATTTTTGCTTTAATGTCTTCTACGGAAGTAGGTCCTTTTGGTGTTTTAGGAGTTTTTTCCTGTTTTTTGAAGGATTCTTGACCTTTTGATCTTGGTGTTGATGGTTTTGAGTCTTTCCCATTCTGGTTTGATTTCTGTGCATTTTTGGCTGGGGTATCTCGTATAGATTTCTTCACTGGAGCTTTTTCTTCAGTTTCCTCATCATCAAAATCATCATCATCATCATCTTCATCATCATCATCGTCGTCGTCGTCATCTTCATCATCATCTTCAGCGGCAAGCTTTACTTTTTTCTGTGGTACCTTGCTGCCACCTCCAGGGGCAGATCGTTTTCCAGATATACTTAATAGCTTCACATCCTCTTCCTCTTCATCTTCTGACTCTGCATCTTCCTCCACAGCTACTAAGTGCTGTCCGCTAATATGCACAGGCCCTGAACCACACTTCAACCTTAAGACCACAGGTGGTGTTATTTCAAAGCCCCCAAGGGAAACCGTTGGCTGTACAGACATTTTCAACGTTGCCAGTGTGACTTTAATTGGGCTGCCTTCGTAATTCATTGCCTCTGCTTCAACAATGTGCAGTTCATCCTTGGCACCAGCGCCTAAACTGACCGTTCTTAAAGATAACTGGTGCTCATTTTCATCATTGTCCACTTTAAAGTGATAATCTTTGTCAGCCTTTAGTTCACAACCGAAGAGATAGTTCTGGGGCCTCAGGGGGCTCATGTCCATGTCCATCGAATCTTCCATGAGGCGGAGGGACGAACTTGGGTGGGAGAGAAAGCGGACGGAGATTAGACGCCCACTGCTGCAAAGAACAGCCGCGCAGGACGGAATCACGCCAGGGAAAGCTGGTTGGTTTGTTTTTAAAAGATGGCTGCAGGGACTGTTTTCTTTTTTTCTTTTCTTTTTTTTTTTTTTTTTTTTTTTAAGATTTATGTGTTTATTTGAAAGTCAAAGTTACACAGAGAGAGGAAGAGAGAGAGAGAGAATTTTCCGACTGCTGCTTCCTTCCCCAAATGGTTGCAACGGCTGGGGCTGGGCCAGGCTGAAGCTAGGAATCAGAAGCTTCTTCCAGCTCTCCCAATGGATACAGATATCTTACACAATTTGAGAAGGGCCAAGTATTTGGGCCATCTTCTGCTGCTTTCCCAGGTGCATTAGCAGGGAGCCATATCACAAGCAGAGCAGCCAGATCTTGAACCAGTGTCCATATGGGATGCTGGCTTTGTAGGCAGCAACTTTACCTGCTATGCCACAACACCAGCTCACATCTTTCAATTCTTTATACAGTATATGAGATACATTATTTTGAGCTGTGGTCATTCCATTGCACTGTTGAACAACAGAGTCATTTTATCTACCTATATTTTGATATCTTTTATCTAATGTTTATTTTTAATTTAATTTTTTAAAGTTTTATTTATTTATTTGAAAGTCAGAGTTACATAGAGAGAGGAGAGGCAGAGAGAGAGAGAGAGAGAGAGAGAGGTCTTCTATCTGCTGGTTCACTCTCCGATTGGCTGCAAGGCTGGAGCTGTGCTGATCCGAAGCCAGGAGCCAGGAGCTTCTTCCGAGTCTCCCAAGCAGGTGCAGGGGCCTAAGGGTTTGGGCCATCTTCTACTGCTTTCCCAGGCCATAGCAGTGAGCTGGATTGGAAGTGGAGCAGCCGGCACCCATATGGGATGCTGGCGCTTCAGGCCAGGATGTTAACCCACTGCGCCATAGCGCTGGTCCCATCTAATGTTCCTTTATTCCGCCTGTCCATCTACTCTTCTAGGAATCACTACTCTACAGTCAGGTAACATTTTTAGGAATGTTAATATTTTCTGACAAAGTCTGGGTGTACTCCAGTAAGCCACCGTTTCTTTTTTTCTCAAAAACCTTTTTCTCCTGCTTTGTCATGAGGGGGTTCACTTGTCTTGCAGGTGCCCAAAACTATGATTCTGTTCATAAATTCCACATAAATTACACCCTGTGCAATCATGGATTTTCCCACCTCTTTATTCTGTCTCATAGACCCTGCTGTCTTTGGTGGCCACTCCCATATATCGTGTTTTCTCAAAGAATATTGCATTTCTGATTCATCTTTTTATTCCGCTGTCCCCTATCTAGCAAATAGCACAGTGTGTTGTTAAAATAGTAAATATAAAATAAGTGAATGCATAAATGACTTCCTTTTTTATTGCAGCACTATTTACAATAATCAAGAAATGGAAACGATCTAAATAGCTATCAGTTGATGAATGGATATAAAAAATGTAGTACATATACACAGTGAAATACTATTGAACCATAAGAAAAGGTGAAATCTTATCATTGGCAACAACATGTACAGAACTGGAGATCATTATGTTAAGTGAAATGAGCAAGGCACAGAAAGAATACCATCAAGAACCAAGAGGAGCAGGTGTTGTGGCACAGTAGGTTAAGCCACTGATTGAGACACCCGCATTGCATATTGAAGTGCCTGAATCAAGTCCTGACTTTACTTCCAATTCAGCTGCCTACTAATGAGGACTCTGAGAGGCAGTACATGCAGGCTCAAATTCTTATATCCTTGCCACCTACACATGCGCAACCTGGCTTCCAGCTTTCACGTAACCCACCTCTCAAAGTTGTAGACATTTGGGGAGTGAACTACAGATGGAAGATCTCTCTTTCTCCCTTTGTCTCTTTCTCTGTCACTCTCCCTTTCAAATAAAGTAAGCTTTAAAATACTACCACATGATTTCACTTGAATGTAAAATTTAAAAAGTTGATCTAATAGGACTTGAGAATAGAACATAAATTGCTAGAGACTGGAGAGAAGTGGAGATGGGAAAAAAGGGAAAGATTGATTAATGAATGTTTAATTATAGTTGGACAGAAAGAAATTCTGGTGTTATGTTGTTTAGTAGAGTGACCACTGGTAATAATAATGCAATCTGTTTTTAAAAACACTAAAATAAAGGTTTTGAATGTTTCTGCATAAAGAAGTGATGTTTGAAGAGACAGAAATGTTTACTCTGATGTGAACATTACAAAATTTGTACTTGTTTCAAAATGTCAGATGACATCTCTTAAACTTGTACAACTTTTATGTATTAAGTAAAAATAAAATGAAACAATTCATAGATAAACAAATGAATAAAAAATGCATGTTATAATGATTATATAAAATCATTGCCCTTGAAATATAGGTTCCCTCTCATCAGATGATTTTAAACAAATTTTAGAGGAACGTATTCCCGAAATGCAAAGGACTCATGCATAGAAAAGTGCTGGAGGAAATTAATTCAAAGACAGTTTTTATTACAACAGTTCACTTATTTCATTGATATTTGATCCTTTGAGGTGGAGGGGTTTTTGGAAATGACTTCTTAACTATGTGTCTTTTGCAAAACACAGTTAGTTCATCAAAAATATTGCTTATCTTGAAAATAAAAAGGAAAACACAAAGTGATTGGGAAGGATGGTGCATTAGCCTGCACAATATACTGTCTTTCTTTGTGGGAAGAGATTTGACCTTGGACAGTTCTTACTTGCATTAAGATGAATAATATGATCACTTAACACTATTATTAGATAAATTAGTTGATCTTTTTTTGAAAAGATAATTTCTTCTCATCAGAATTTTAAGGAAATGTTAAAATGTACATAGTTTTTAATGCTTCCAGATTAACTTTGGATTATTTCAGTTCACCTAATATAGAAGCTATAGTTAATGAAAATTATTTTACCTGACTTTATCATACTTATTAAAATATTACTCCCCAAATGCATTTGATTCAAGCATTAAATCCACTTTTATTTTAGCATCCACATGTATAATTTTTTGAATAATCCACGTAGATACCTCAAACATTAAACCCATGATATGCCCCATCAAATCAGCTTTGCCTCAAATATTAACTGTCTTGACACATGACTTTTTATCCACTGAATTGCTATTTTCAGAAACCTGGGAGTGTTGCTTAAAATCCCTTCTACCTGATCACCTCTCTTCCAGTTCATTATACAAGTCTTGTCAATTCTGGTTTCTAAATGTGCAAAGTGTGTCTTGAATGTGTTCACTTCTCTAACATTTTATTGTTACTACTCAAAATCACCATGATCAAATATCTGGGCATAGATAAATAGGCTCCGTCTGTTTTTCCTATGTCTAATCTTATATTTCTCTATTAGAATATTCACACTTTCACCTGATTGTTAAAAGAATCTCTTAGTGGACATTTAGCACAGTTGTCATATCATTCATTGCTTGGGATGCTAAAATTCCATGTTGGAGTCCCTAGGTTTCAAGTCTTGCCTGTACTTCTCCTTCCAGCATTTTACTCATATATACCCTGGAAGGCAGCTTACCATGGCTGGAGTACTTGGTTCTCTGACAACTACATGGGAAACCCAACCCAGATTGAAAACCTCTTAGCTTTGGCTTGGCCCAGCTCCAGCTGTTATAAGGATTAAAGAGTGAACTAGTAGATGGAAGATATCTCACTTTACCTCTCCCTCTCCTTCTCCCTCTATCTGTTTCTACCAAATAAATAAATTTATTTTAAAAACACCTCTCACAAAGTCGTTTAATAACTTTCCACTTCTTTATGGGAAAGCTTACAGATTCTATAAGATTTAGATAATGTAATTCCTGTCTGTTTATCCATCTTCATCTTTTTTTAATCTCTTCTTAATCATGTTACATAATGCATGCAAATCTTCTCTGTTCCTGAAATGCACAACAATCTTTTGTCCTCACAACTCTTGCTCATCCTACCTTTTGTATATGAAATACTAATTTCTAACAAATATACATGCACATACATACACACACACAGACGCACACACCTCTCTAAACTAATTCCCAAGTCTCAGGTTAAATATTATTTTAATTTGTCAGAGAGTCTTTCCCAGAACCTCTTACAAGATTCAGTTCATTTTTCTTTCTTTCTTTTTTTAAAGATTTATTTTATTTATTTGAAATACAGAATTACAGAGAGGGAGGTAGAGACAGAGAGGTCTTCAATCTGCTGGTTCACTCCCCAGATGGGCGCAACTGCTGGAGCTATGCCAATTTGAAGCCAGGAGTCAGGAGCTTCTTCTGGATCTCCCACATGGGTGCAGGAACCCAAGGACTTGGGCTATCTTCTACTGCTTTCCCAGGCCATAGCAGAGAGCTGGATCGGAAGAGAAGCAGCTGGGACTAGAACCGGCACCCATATGGGATGCCGGTGCTTCAGGCCAGGGCTTTAACCTGCTGCAGCACAGCATTGGCCCCAGTTCATTCCTCTTTCTATAAAACCTTATATGCCTCTGTACTTTTACTTATAGTATGCATAACATTCATATTAAATAGTTATCTATGAAATTATTTGTTAAATATTTTAGAGAAAATATTAGACTCTATTCACTATGAGGGATGCATTATGTCTATTTTGCTCATCATTGCTTCTCTGTTACCTAACATATTGTCTAGCATTTAGTATACATTAGTAAATATATATTATGTAAATGATATTAAAAGTACTAATGAATAATTAGCTTTAGTAAATGACTACATTTTTCAAAGCATAGCTCATAAACAGAGAAAGACAAAATGTATCCATCTGGGAAGGTAGTATGAGGAAATAAGCCACAACAAATGTGTTGTCTACATTTTTTTTTATTGTTGCCAGAGAGGACTATTTATTTAATTATATTGACAGATAACACTCTATGTAGTTATTGTGTATGTATTTTGCAATATATACATATTGTGGAATAAGTAAATCTAGCCAGTTAAGAAATGCATTACCACACATAGTTTAATTTCCATATTAGGGACATATTTATAAAAATATATAACATTACAGTAAGATAGGAGGAACATATTAAAGAGATCTATCATGTAGCATGATGACTGAAATTACTGATTCAAATTTTTTAAAATGCAAACAGAGTAGATGTTAAGTGTTTTTTACTTGATTTTTTATAAAAAATATGGTCCATAAAATGTACTTGTTCTCTTCCTTATGTCTTCCAGACACTGACCCTAAGTTTACTCTGAGTAGGTTTCACGAAGGAGCATTCTTTTCAGGTTTTGATCTCTTCAATTTACTCTGTGTAAGTCACTCACAAATTTCTATTGATTTTTTTTTCTTTGTAAACCATTGTGTTTTTCTTTTAAATCTTACTGGCACTACAGTATTGGCTAGCACAACTATCTTATCCTTAGCCTTCTTCCTACCCCTAATTCATACAACACTCTGATGCCAGATCAATCTTTGTAAAACAATTCTCTGTTCATGTCATCCGGAGTTGAGAAGTCTTTGTTTGCTCTTTTTATTCTTTAAAATTAGTCTGGGCACTTTACTTGGGTATTATGGCTTTAGTGCCAATTTTTTCTCTTCTTTTTTTTAAGCTATCTATATTTTTCAAAATTTTATTTATTTTCATTTTATTGCAAAGGCAGAGAAAGAAGAGAAACTGAGAAATCTTCCAGCTGCTAGTTCACTCCTCAAATGACCACAACATTCAGGGGTGGGCCAGGTCTGAGCCAGGAGTTCTGAACTCCATCTGGTCTCTCACAGGGTGGCAGCAACTCAAGGTCTTCAACTTTAATTTGCTGCCTGCTGGGATGTGTATTAACCGGGAGCTGAACTGGAAGTAGATAAACCAGGACTCAAACCAGGCACTCCAAAAATGGGATATGGATGTCTCAAATGATAATTTCACTGCTGCCCCAGTGGCTGCTTCTCTCTTTTTTTTTTTTTTAAGATTTATTTTTTATTTATTTGAAAGGCAGAGTTACAGAGAGAGGAGAAGGGACAGAGTGAGAGAGCTTCCATCCACTAGTTTGCTCTCCAAATGGTTGCAACGGCCGGAGTGGGGCCATGCCGAAACCAGGAGCGCAGAGCTTCTTCCAGGTCTCCCACGTGGGTAAAGGGGTCCCAGCATTTGGGTCATCTTCCATTGCTTTCCCAAGTGCATTAGAAGGGAGCTGGATCAGAAGTGGAGCAGCCAGGTCTGGAACTGGCAACCATATGGTGCCAATTCTGCAGGCAGATACCAATTTCTAACAAATACACACACACTTCTCCCTAATCTAATTCCTACTCATCCTGCAAGTCTCAGGTTAAATATTATTTTAATTTGTCAGAGAGTCTCTTTCCAGAGTCAGACTCTCCTTCCAGATTCAGTTCACTCCTCTTTCTATAAAACCTTATAGACTTCTGTACTTTTACAGTTGATGGTCCAAGTGCTTAGGCCCTTGCCATTCACGTGGAGACTTAAGTGGTGTTCCAGGCTACTGACATCAGCTTGCCCCATCTCTGGCCATTGTGACCATTTAGGGAGTGAACTAGTGAATGGAAAACACGCACTCTCTCTCTGTGGCTCTGCCTTTCAATTAATTAAACCTTAAAAAGTATTTAAAGAACTTAAAATGTGTCAAATTCAGTACATATAATAAAAATTATTGCTCATCTTCTTAAATATGGGTTTCAAGAAAGCCTTTAGACTGAGTGATTATGAAAGTAGGTTGTTTTCTGGGTGGCAGAAATCTAACTCACCAAAAAATATAAAATGATTTTTTGGAGACCTAATATCTGACTCTGATAGAGCAGAACTTGAAATTCCTCATTCCATGGCTTCTTGAAATAATTACTATATACCTTTAGGTATTACATGGTAATCTGAGAGGCATGAACATTAAGTAGCACATTATTTGAATAATATGTTTTATGATTGTATATCAGTTTTTTTCTTTTAGTTTTTAAAAATTTGTTGTGGTTTTAGCTCTGTTTATGTGAAATTAATCATAGACGATTGCTGCAGGACATAGTAAGCAATAGAAAAGTGAACTGTCAAAAGTAGGCTGGTAGATTATTTTCATTTTACTTTGGTGTTTAACTGTAAACTTGTGGGTTTCCAAGGCATTCAAATAGTCATGCTAACTGCTTTCCCACAGACTTAAAGTGATTAAGAAAGATACCCAGAAAATCATTCATATTCCCTTAACAGGTCTCCACCTCCACCTTTGGTGAGCAATGAATTTTGAATTCTGATTTTTCATTAGGCTCTCTCGATTTCATTCAACAGTCCTAATCAAGGATAACTGAGTAAGGTCAAGCATGGGAGTAAAGTACTTGTGTCCTTAGAAATCTCCTCCACAAATTCAGATTTTCTTTCTTTGTTGGCCTCTAGCACATTTTCATCTTGGAATACACAATGGTGCTGATATAACATCATTTGTGTCTATTTGGTACTGTCTTTGTATATTTGATATATAGTTATGTAAAACTAACAAGTCATATTTTTCTAAAAGCTAGAATTCTGAAAAAATAAGGAATCTGGGATAATCTTAAGACTTCTTTGGCAGACAAATGAAGTTGCTCATAGTCTCTTGTTTCTAAGTTTAAAATTGCTGAAATATAAAAAATGTACATGGTTTTTCACTGCTGGCTGAGTAATCTTTTTAAAGTTGATTTTAAGAACTTTGTAAATTTCTAGTGGCCCAGCTGATATTACTATAGTCTGAAATGCATTGAATGCCCATTTAGAAGCAGCTAATGATCCTAGAAAGATAAATTACTGTTTGTTTGTTATTGAGATTATATTTTAATAGAATTTCAACAAAAATGAGATGCATTTTAATAAGTTTCATGATATTACAACACTTTCAAAATGTAAAAGAAATAGTAAGAACGATGGTGGCATTTGAATTAGCATATACTTGAAAGTTCCAGAATATTGTGACAAGCTACAGAAGGTTAGATTTCATATTGGCCTTTATAGTAATAATGAAGGAGGTTTAAAGATTTACAAACAGGGTCTCAGAAGCTTTGGATGCACACTATTAAAGTAGTTATAGTAAGAGATAGTTAATCTTCTAGGCTTTTGGGACCAGATGCAACTATTCAACTCTGCCACTCTATCCATAGATTATATACTAATCAAATGAGTATGGCCGTCTTTCAACATGATTTTATTTACAGAGCCAGACTACAAGTGGGGTTTGGCTGTTATTTGCTACTCGGTTTAGATCTTGCCTGGATTATCCTCCTTCTTATTTATGAAAATTTATTTTTTTCTTTATCAATTTTACTGAAGAAATTTTATTTATAATGTTTAAAACACACCAGCTACCATATATATCTTTCAGATACAGTAGTGGAAATTTAGATAAGTTTATTTCCTCTAGAAGTTTTTGTTTCAGATGCATATGGCAAATCAGAAAGAAGTAAATAAAATAATAGATAAATAATTTTAAGTATTATAAATGAATTAAATTCATGATTTGAAAGAGAGTGATTGGAAGTAGAGGCACAACTTTAAATAGGGATGCTTTTGGGAGAAGGGGATATTTAAGTTGAAAACTGAATAATGAAAAGTGAGCTATATCCAGGAAAGACTTCTGTTTCTCTGTAGTATGTTAATACATTATCATCTTAACAAAAATTTAAGTATACAATACAGTATTGTTAACTATAAGTACCATGGTGTACAGTAGATCTCGTATAAATTATTCATTTTGCTTAACTCAAACTCTGTTAATTGATTAATAACTCCCCATTCCATCTTCTTCCAGGTTTGAATTCTACCGTTCCATTTCTTTTTTTTAAATCTATCTATCTATCTATCTATCTCTCTATCTATCTATCTAACAGAAAGTCAAAGTTACACAGAGAGAGGGAGAGACAGAAAATCTTCCATCTGCTGGCTCACTCCCCATATAGTCTCAATGGCCAGGGCTGGGCCAGGCCAAAACCAGAGGCCTGGAGCTTCTTCCAGGTCTCCCACATAGTTAGCAGGAGGCCAAACACTTGGGTCATTTTCTGCTGCTTTTTCCAGGCCATTGGCAGGGAGCTAGATTGGAAATGGAGCAGCCGAAACCACGCCCATATGAGATGCTGGAATTGCGGCAGCGACTTTACAGAGCTTACCACAATGCTGTCACCTCCTCTTTCACTTTTTGATTTGATGAACTTGATGACTTTAGACAACCCATGGAAGTGCAATCTTGTAGTATTTGTGTTTTTTTGACTATCTTACTTAACTTTGCATAAAGTCCTTGAGGTTTATTCATGTTATAACATGCTGCAGAATTTCATGCTTTTTAAAGGCAGAATAATAGTTTCTGCATGTATATACCCAATTTTCTTTATGCATTCATTTATTGTTGGGCAGTTATATTGTTTTCATATCTTGGCTATTGTGAATAGTGCTGTAATGAACACAGGAGTACTAAAATATCTTCAAGACTTTGACTCTATTCTTTTGGGTAAATACTCTGAAATGGGATTGGTGAGTCATATGAGAGTTTTATTTTTACTTTTTTGAGAAACGCCATAATATTTTCCACAGTGGCTGTATTGTTTTACATTTCTGCCAAATTGATTTCTAATTTCTCCATATTTTACCAATAAACTTTTAAAAATAGTATATCCTGGCTGGCGCCTTGGCTTAACAGGCTAATCCTCCGCCTTGCGGCGCCGGCACACCGGGTTCTAGTCCTGGTTGGGGCGCCGGATTCTATCCCGGTTGCCCCTCTTTCAGGCCAGCTCTCTGCTATGGCCCGGGAAGGCAGTGGAGGATGGCCCAGGTTCTTGGGCCCTGCACCTGCATGGGAGACTAGGAGAAGCACCTGGCTCCTGGCTTCGGATCAGCGAGATGCGCCTCCTGCAGCGGCCATTGGAGGGTGAACCAGCGGCAAAAAGGAAGACCTGTCTCTCTGTCTCTCTCTCTCACTATCCACTCTGCCTGTCCAAAAAAAAAAAAAATAGTATATCCTGAAGGATGTAAAGTAATACCAGATCGTGGTTTTTATTTTTATCTCCCTGATGCTTTGGTGACATTGAGCCTTTTTTCAGATACCTGTATGGATTCTTTAAAGAATCATCTACTTACATCTTTAGTCTATCTATAATCATACTATTAGTTTTTTTCTACTTTTGAGTTGTAGAAATTACATATTTGGGAGATTAACCCCTTTTAGATATATGATTTGCAAATACTTTCATTAGACAGGTTTCATTTTCACTCTTGATTATTTCCTTTGCTTCTAAGAAACTTTTTATTTTGATATGTTTCCACTTCTCTAGTTTTGCTTTTGTTGTCATATCCATGAGATCATTGCTTTGTTAGGAAAAGAGGCACAGATTGGTGCAAAGTATTAGGAAAAAAGGCACAGATTATTGCCACCTCACAGGGGGCACCAATATGTAAGGGAAAAGGTACAAAACAGAGAGGAGATAGAATATAAACTTGTATCCAGACCGAATTTATTCAGAGAAAATAAACTCACAGAGGTTGTCCAACTACCATCATGCTCACAGACTGAACACGTGGCAGAGGCCCAGACCCCAGCAGGCTGGGCCCTTTTGTGGGGGTCAGTAGGCAAGGATAAGCTTCTCCATATTGGTTCTTCAGATTTAGCTCACTGTCTTCCAAACCTGGGGAAGAATGCAGGGAGTGGGGTGGGGGAACAATACAGAGTGTGAGACTGAACTAGTCTCTTGAAAGAAGTCAGGGGTAACAAGAAATCTAAATTGCTGAGACTTACATCCTCATTCCATCAACTGCCTAGACTAATGTCATGAAGACCTTCTCCTCTCTTGTCTCCTAGGAGTTTTATGGTTTCATGTCTTATGTTTATGAGTTAGTCCATTTTCAGGTTTTTTTTTTGTGGTATGATGTAACATGTTGCTCAAATTTCACCCTGTTGCACGTGGATATCCAGTTTTTCCAACACTGTTTTATTGAAGAAGCTCTTCTCCACCCTGTGTATTTTTAGTACATTGAGAAAGATCATTTATGCATGGGTTTATTTCTGGATTCTCTATTCTCTTTTGTTGATTTTTATATATGTGTTTACATCAGTGCTGTACAAGTTTACTCATAGCTTTGTGTTGCATTTTGAAATCATAAAGCGTGGTGCGTCCAGTTTTATTCCTTTTCAGCGTTGATTTGGATCTTCAGGTTCTTTTGTGATTATTTATAAATTTGTATTTTTTTATTCCTTTAAAAATGCCATCGAGATTTTGATAGAAATTGCATTTAAGTTGTAGATCACTTTAAGTAGGATGGACCTTTTAACAATATCAATCCTTTTAATCTATGAGCACAGCCATCTTTTCATTTATTTATATCTTCTTTGATACCTTTCATCAATACTATATAATTTTTAGTATACAAATTTTCACCCCTTAATCAAGCTTATTCTTAAGCATGTTATTCTTTTTGATGCTTTGTAAATGAGATTACTTTCTGAGTTTCCTTTTCAGATATTTCATTGTTGCTGAATAGACACACAGCTGATTTTTATGTTTATTTTGTATTCTACAAATTTACTGCATTTGTTTATTACCTATATCAGTTTTTTTTTCATGGAGTCTTTAGGGGTTTCTGTTTATAGGATCATGTCCTATGAAAATAGGGACAAGTTTATTTCTTTATGACTTATATGCTTTTAACTTTTAAAATCAATGAATGGTGGTAACCTTTACTGAGGTTGGGAATAGTAGGAGAGATATGAATATGATGGAGTGAAGCAAGGATCTGATTTAGTTTAGTTTGGTTAGTTAATAGTGTTGTAGTGATGCTACAGTTCTTACTTTTAATAATTATATACTGGTTATGTGAAATATTAGCATTAAAGGAGATCTAGGGACCTGCTGTTTGGCACTACTATTGAGATGCTACTCAAGATGCCTGTATCTCATATCAGAGTGCTGGGGTTTGAGTCCCAACTCTGTTTCCAATCCAATTTCCTCCTAACACACAACCTGGGGAGTCAGCAAGGGATGGCTCAAGGACTTGAATCCCTGTCACACATGTGGGACCTCATGATGGAGTTCTGTGTTCTTGGCTTTGGCCTATTCCAGCCTGAGTTGTTGTGGGTATTTGGGAATGAGTTACTCTCTCTCTGCATTTAAAATAAATTGAAAATAAATAAATAAATAAATAAATCTTAATTAAGGGAATGTGAGAGAGGGAATATGAGAACTCTTTCTATTTGCAACTCTTCTGTAAGTATAAAATGATTTCACTAAAATATCTTTTGTTTTATAAAGTAATAAGATTTTGGAAGCAGTAAAATGGAGCACTGACATATCACTGATAGGAGCTTCTCTTTTCCTGTGGGAAAACAATGATATTTATTCAATCTCTTAATACAAATGTGTTAGGGACCTATAAGAGTTTAATCATTATGTTGTGACTTAAATTTACAGAAGAAGTTAAAGATAGATCTTCTTTCAGTCAGCAAGGGGGATTATGAGTATTATATCCATGGCCTAATGGAGAATGAGAAGCATGAGTTTGTGATAATGAAATATCTGTATATCATCTTAAAAGTTGATAATCTTATAGGTTGATATATATTAGGATTAAGATTTCATGGGAAAAATAACAAAGTATGTAACTGAGATACTATTAATTGCTAATGTTTATCTAAGAATTCCTTTTTACTATTTTTTCATGTCATGTGTATTGTAGGTTTTTTTGAATGCCTGAGTGAGCTTCTGGTTTGCTGGATTCAGTAGTTTAGATATTAGAGAAAGCTTGCTAAAGTCCTCAGGTATGTGCTGAATATTCTTGATGCATAAATCACTATTAATGTTGTGTAATCAATATCTGTGTCCATTCTGTACTGCTTCTAATATTCCTACACTATGTTTCCTATTAAGGAGCACATTCACCAGAATTACTTTTCTATCTTTACTCCATTCTTTTGTGAATGGTAATATTTAAATGGATTATTAATATCTTAAAATAAGTAGATTGAATTTGAATGAGTGAAGGAGAAGGTATTTATAAGATTTGTATGCTTTTGTTGTTCTCCTGGGACTTTGCTGGCAGCATAGCCTGTAAATATTTAATATTTTTGAGAAATTATCCTCAGAAGCTCAATCCATTAACTCAAGTGAATTCCACAAAAACATATTCATATACTATTGATAGTACAAAAAAGAAGAAGGAAAGAAAATGAAATGATTTTTCTATCAAGTAACATGATTTAGTCAGTTCTAGGGGTTCAGCTCAGTGCTTGGCGGTACTAGTAGGTTCTCAATTCAGTTGTGTTGAAGTGCATGCATGAATGAATAATGTATTAACCAGGGTTTCATTTAAAGAGCTTAAAGCATCACAACCTTTTCTTTTGTCTCCAAGGATGTCTTCCACAAAGCTATTATAGTACTAGCTCCTGTTCAACTATTTCAGGAATGTTTCTCATGAACCAGTAGATGGCAGTACTTCTTCACTTCTTATCTTTAAAAAGTATACTAAAAAAAAAAGACAAGCAAATGGAAACAGATAAAGATATATTTTTGAATTCATCACATTGTGTTTAATTTTTATGAATGGATTTTTTAGCAGTGAACTGTTAAGAAGATGGGAAAATTAAAATGTCTTAATTGGAAATCAGCCATTAAACACAACTGACTTTGTGCTAACACTCAAATTTCGTACCAATAAGTTAAATTTTGATTAAATGACAATGTCTATTTCTTTCTGATATAAGCTTATCAACAACCACCTGACATGTGATATTCCATGTAAATAGCAGCCAGTTTCTTGTATAGCAGGGTACTCAAGTAATGTAAGCTTCCACTCTCAAGATTTGGGTCTCCATTTTGTTATTAGTCCAATACCTTGGAGAGTACTTAGGAAAATCCTCAGACTGTTTTTATCTCTAAAATGTTTAAAATTTGTTGAGCAGTTCAGGATGCTGCAGACAACTGGATAAATGCATGCCCTAGCACTGAAACATGATGTGAAAAACTGCCCCAACAGGAGCTCATTATACATTTCCACAGAGAGTCCCAATATGTGAAACACGCTGATGCATTCAAATTGCATCTCCACTACAGTAGTTGCTAGGGAGCAAACTGATATCACCAGTTTCATTTCCTTTAGAAAGTATCTTTATTTGAAACCTAAATCATGGGTTTCAGAATAATTTCCGCACCTCTTCCTCTCATTACATTCATCATTCCTCCATCTACTTCAGCTCTTTCATGCTGACCTTACTCTAGAGGGAAAAGACATGACTAACATACAAAGAGCAATTCAGAATTTCAAATACTAGGTCCAACTTCCAATTGAGTTGCTTGTATTCTGTTATTTAGTCTATTTTACCATTTATTAATGTCTAAAAATACAGCTGTTCTAATCTACAAGCATTGTTAATTACAGAATACTAGTCATGATAAAAATAAATTTTCCTTGATGGGACAGTTTCTCAATATTTCTCATGAAAGTAGTTTATATGAAAGTAAACCCCAAAGTACTGAATACAATAAAAGTGGCTGGAAAAAGTCCATAGGAACCTATAGGAGGACAGCTAAACACAGAACCAACAATGCTTTAGTTTTATGAGCAGCACATCATATATAACTATGGATGACAAAAGACTTTAAATCGCCATGTTTAAAATTATAAACTCATCAACCAACAAGAGGCACTTGCTTACTTCACAGTATTTTTGAAAGCACCTGTAGGATTTTACAAGTATTTAACCCTTTAGGCCTCTGGGGCTTTCTCATTAAGATAACTATCATGTCTAGTAACACAAGATCATTAGACTTTTTAATTCTCAAACATTTGTATTAATAGCATTTTCCATTATAGAAACTTAAAGTCTGGTACCACATCACATCTTGACAGTCCTTCTAATATAATCCAAATAGCCTGATTAGTTGGTGTCTCTATAAGATGAGAGACATAGGTCCTTCGATTTTTTCAGTTGAGCCCAAACTGGAAAAACCAAAGTCCAGGATTTACTGGAAATTTTAAAGACCAGATTGTTTGAAACTTTGATTTTTTGAATGCCTGTCAAGAATGCCAAGAAGACTCAAAATCCAAAATATCTGGTTGAAATAAGATTCCTTAAAATCATGACATAACATAGACCAAATTTGATCGTTACAAGGTAATTATTCAAATCTTTGAAAATAAGCACATATTTAAATAACCCCTAGCTCTTAATAAAAATGCAGCTGTTTTTGAACAATTAGAATTTAACAGACATCAAGAGAACATAATAGATTACTTTAACACATTGATTTAACAGAGCATCAGAGTTTAATTCTATGTCAAGGAGAAATTGAGCTTCCTGTGATCTTTTGCTGTGAGGTTTCCTTCCTTTACCTTCTTTCATATTGGTGGCCATGTTTCTGTGTTTCTGTGTGTAACACATCTTTAAGCATCTTTTGCAGGGCAGGATGAGTGGCAACAAATTCTTTCAGTTTCTGTTTGCTATGAAAAGTCTTAATTTCACCTTCATTCACAAATGAGAGCTTTGCAGGATATAGTATTCTGGGCAGTTTTTTTTTTTTTTCTTAGTACCTGGGCTATGTCTCGCCATTCCCTTCTAGCTTGTAGGGTTTCTGATGAGAAGTCTGCTGTGAGTCTAATTGGAGATCCTCTAAGAGTAATCTGACGTTTCTCTCTTTCACATTTTAGGATCTTTTCTTTATGTTTCACTGTGGTGAGTTTGATTACAACATGTCGTGGTGAGGATCTCTTTTGGTCATGTTTATTAGTGGTTCTATAAGCTTCCTGTACTAAGATGCCTCTGTCCTTCTCCAAACCTGGGAAATTTTCTGCTAGTATCTCACTGAACCGCAATTATGGGTAGTTTGACTAATTTTATATTGTCCTTAGTATAGTATTTTCATTTTGATATTAATATTTGGGGGATGTAAAAAACCAACTATGTAGTTTTTGTTTTTCTTTGACCTATCTGGAAATAACAGAATATACACAAGTCAACCACTTGAATGGAGTCCCCTATAAATTGCTTCAAATGTGGATGCTAGCTGTGATCAGACCCAAGACTCCAAGCTTCCTTCCCTTAGCTTAAAGTTTCCTTGTGCTGAATTATGATTATTAATCAACCACTTGCTAAAATTAACTCACTGAATTGAGGGAGTGTTGCAGTTGGCCCTACAAGTTTCTAATCACCAGACTCATGAGGTCATTTGCTTCTCTAATAGATAACATCTTGATGCTCGGTAGTGTCTCAGGGGTTTGTTTTTGAGAAATTCCAGGTCAAGGGCAGAAAGTAACTAGGACCTGTGTGCATCCCTCAGACTGACTGAAACTAATATGGCTATCATAAAGATTCCCTGATGAACATGGTATCAATAACCAATAAAAGGAAAGCCAAAAGCACCATTGACCAGCTAGGAACCTGTACACATGCTGAATACATACCTCCCACCCAACCTTTAACTCATAAAAATCTTTACTGGAGCCAACACTGCAGTGTAGTGGGTATATCTGGTATCTGCTGCCCTGGCATTGCATATGGCCACTAGTTTGAGGCATGGCTGCTCCACTTCTTATCCAGCTTTCTCCTAATGTGCCTGGGAAAGCAGCAGGGATGGCCCAAATTCTTGGGCCCCTGCACCCACGTTGGAGACCCAGAAGAAGCTCCTGGCTCCCGGCTTCTGATTGGCCCAGCTCTGTTTGTTGCTACCATTTGGGGAGTGAAACCAGCAGATGATCTCTTTCTCTTTCCCTCCATCTCGCTCTCTTTCTTTGTGTTTGTGTGTGTAACTCTGCCTTTCCAATGCTGTATAATTGTTCAGACCTGGTTAATGCCACTCTTAGGATCATTGGTTACTATCCTCACCCTGTCTTTTATGACCTTGTCTAAATATGATCAGAGTCGGCGAACTTGGAAGGCTTCCATAGCCTTGGCAACTCATGACGAGAGCCTAGGGTGGTTACTGGCGCCATAAACTAAAGTGTCAATTTGTTGGGTCAACAACAGGAGTCACTGTGCACTTGCTCCTTATGTAGGATCTCTGTCTTTAATGTGCTGTACATTGTGATTTAATGCTATAACTAGTACTCCAACAGTATGTTTCACTTTGTGTTTCTATGTGGGTGCAAACTGTTGAAATCTTTACTTAATATATACTAAATTGATCTTCTGTATATAAAGAGAATTGAAAATGAATCTTGATGTGAATGAAAAGGGAGAGGGAGCGGGAGAGGGGAGGGTTGCGGGTGGGGGGAAGTTATGGGAGGGGGAAGCGATTGTAATCCATAAGCTGTACATTGGAAAGTTATATTCATTAAATAAAAGTTAAAAAAAAAATCTTTACTACAACCTCTTGGGGAGCCCAGGAATTAAGTAACCTGACTTCTTGCTATATGCATTGCAGTAAACTACTTTCTTCTAGACTTTTTTTGTCAGTGTTTGGCTTTCTGCATGTCAGGAAAGCACTCGGGTTTTTTTGTGAAGGGTGCACTTTTTAGCAACATCTCTAATGAGTTTTGGGCAATGTTCTATATCACACTGAAGCTATCTATTATAATTTTTGATGTTTGTGTAGGTTTCCGTATTAGACTTTGAGGAAACATAAGTCAAAAGAGTTTTTATGTTATTTATGCAATCATATTTTTATCCAGTCATTTATTGTGTGATTAATGTGTGACAGACTGGTGACAAAATAGTGAATATGACATAACCTCTTTTTTTTTCTTTTTTTGACAAGCAGAGTTAGACAGTGAGAGAGAGAGAGAGACAGAGAGAAAGGTCTTCCTTTTTCCGTTGGTTCACCCCCCAGTTGGCTGCTATGGCCAGTGCATTGCGGCTGGCGCGCTGCGCCCATCTGAAGCCAGGAGCCAGGTGCTTTCTCCTGGTCTCCCATGCGGGTGCAGGGCCCAAGGACCTGGGCCATCCTCCACTGCACTCCCAGGCCAGAGCAGAGAGCTGGACTGGAAGAGGAGCAACCGGGACAGAATCCAGCGCTCCAACCAGGACTAGAACCCGGTGTGCTGGTGCCGCAGGTGGAGGATTAGCCTAGTGAGCCGCAGTGCCGGCTGACATAGCCTCTTAATAAAGAAGCTTAAAGTATGTAAAGCTAAAGCAGGCATAAAAAATAAGGTGCTGGACTGTAGTGTAGTGGATCCAGGTCCCTGCTAATATGCTTGGGAAAGCATCATAAGATGGCCCAAATCCTTGGACCTCTGCACCCAAGTAGGAGACCTGGAAGAAGCTCCTGGCTCTTGGCTTCAGACTGCCCTAACTCCAGCTGTTGAGGCCATTTAAGGAGTGAACCAGTGGATGGAAGATCTCTCTATCTCTCCGTCTCTCCTTTCTTTCTGTAACATTTACTTAAAATAAAATCTTTAAACATGAAGAGAACAGCTCTGCTTGTGAGATTGCGGAAGAGTTATATCAATGAAGCTTTATGGAAGAGATGATGCTTGTCCTGTTGTGAAAGATGTGGTATTCACAAAGGTGACAAAGTTTAGGAGAAAAATAATAGTTGATAAAAGACATTTTGTGTAAACCATTGCGGAAATCTCCCACTATTATGTAACCTTTGTTGGTGTTCCTCTAAGAGTTAAAAATTGAGTCAGTAAGTATATTTTATGCAGTAACCATGAAACCACAGTGTGACATTTTCATCATATAATAAATTATTCATTTACTTGTCATACAGATTGTTACTCCATGAAGAAACAAAGTACTAAAGTCTACTGGCTTGAAGTTGAGTATGTTACCTCAGTGCTTTAGTAGCATATGCTATTAATAAGGAGAAATGTACAGGTCTGAATTTAAATAAGAGGCGAGTTTACAGTATAATCTTTGTAGGTATTTATTTATAGATATTTACTTTTGTATGTGGATGTTTATTTATATATATAACATAATTACAATGAATTCAGATATTAAATATGAGAGCAGTTAAACTTCTTTTTCAAGGTTAATACATAACCCCATTTATATACGTGAGATCAACAGCAGGTAAAAATTTAGCTTACAACATATTTTGATGTTTGCTTATCATTCTTAGTTATTTTAAATACTTAAAACATTTAAATATTTAAAACATATGTATACTCACATTCAGAGCAACATTATTTCAAAATAGCCAAAAGGTAGAAGCAACTCCAGTGTCCAACAACAAGTGAATGGAAAAACAAAACGTGGCATATACATACAATGAAGTATGGTTCAGCCCTAAAAGGGAAGAAAATTCTGACACATTATCCAATGTGAAAGAACCTGGAGGGCATTTGCTACATGAAATCAAGCCATTACAAAAAGATAAATGCTGTATGATTTCACTTATATGAGTTATCTGGCAGAGTCAAACTTACAGAAACAGAAAGTATAATGGTAGCTGCTAGGAGTAAGAAGAGGGGGAATAGAGAATTGGTATATGAATATAGTTTAAATTTTGCAAAAGAAAGTGGGGATATTGATGTAATGCAATGTGAGTATACTTAAAACTAACCATACAATCATCAAAAAATGGTTAAGATTTTAAATTGATATGTATATTTTATCATAATTAAAAAATAATAAAATTAAAAATCAAATTCTAATAGACTATTTTGAAACCTCTGAAATGCAACCTCTCTGGATGACAATTTAAACAATTGATTTATTCCATCTGCTTAGATGTGAAACTAATACCCCAGCTAGATTGCACATATGTACCTATGCTTCTCACCTGAACCTCAATGCAGAGTTTTCAATTCCATAATAAAATTAGTTTCTTTTTAAGCAACTTTGTCTTCAAGAAAGTCAAAGTCAACAGCAGATGTTCCTTGACTTTCTGGAGGGTTATATCTTGATAAACCCATTGTAAATTAAAGTATCCTAAGTTGGAATGATTTAATACATGTAAATTACCTAACATCACAGCTTAGTTTAGCCTACCTTAAATTTCTTTGAAATACTTTTATTAGCCTACAGTTGGGTAAAATAATCAAATATAAAGCTTATTTTATAGTAAAGTTGTTGAATATCTTATATAATTTATTGAATATTGTACTGACTGTGAAAGAAGTATCATTTTGTAGTTGAAATCTAATAAAATGGAATTATCATAAATTGCGGATCATTTGTACTAACACTCTTTCATATAAGGGAATTTAGTACCTCTTATGTCTGTGTTGATCTTTCCTTTGCCTTGATGATTGGAAAAAAAATTATATTTGATCCTTCATTTTGAGAAGCTAGTAAAGTACAGTCTCCAAATAGACATTCAAATTTCAAAAATACATTGATATAATTCTACCAAAATTTCAAAACTAATTGTTTTTAGACTTAGAAATTCCTGTTTTTTAAAGGTTTTATTTATTTGTAAAACAGAGTGCCAGAGAGACAGAGAGAATGATATTTTCCATTCACTGATTCACTTCTGAAATTCCTACGACAGCCAGGGTTTGATGAAGTCAAAGTTTGGAACTCAATCTGAGTCTCTCACATAAGTGGGAGGTACTCAAGTACATGGGTCATCATCAGTTGTCTCCCAGGGTGCACATTAGCAGGAAGTGGTTTGGAGGCAGTGGCTGGACTCCAATCAAGCACTCCCATGAAGAATGCCAGTGTCACAAGTTAGGGCTTAACTGTTATGCCAAACTCTTGCTCTTGGAAGTTCCTGCTTTTATCTTTTATTTTTAAATTTTGGGCAATAATACACTTGTTTTATTTCTTTTTGTTCAAAATGTGGACAGAAGCATCTATTACTAACTAACTGAATAAAAAATAAGTTTTACATAATGCTTGACCTAATTATTGTATGAGATTTTATGGCATTTTAAAAATGAGGATACAACATTCTACAACATTGTATATTGTAAACAAAATGGCAGGAAATTACAAACAGATTAAGAACATGCTAAAACTAAAAAAAAGCCTACTTATCCAATATATTTAACCAAACATAGATTGACTGGGAAAGACTATAAAACCACTGCAATTTGGTTAGTTACAGTCATGTTATGATATAATTAGAAAAAAGGCTGCAATTATGTATGTAGTAAATATAACTGCATTCTTCAGAATCCATTGTATATGTCATGCAATGATAGCATGAATTTGATTTATTTCAGAGTTATATCTGCAATTCTGTTTGGAGTTGTGATTAAATGCAAGCTTGTTTTTTTCTTACTAGTGATGAAGATTATTACTAAGCACCCATTAAATTCATTACAATAGCTAATGTGCTTTATGCTTTGAGGCTTAAATTGAACCTAATAAAGGCTCTCCCTCAAATGGTTAATTGAGGAGAAAGATTAGAGGTCATTAATAAAGTTACTGTGATAGCTTTGGGAATAGCACTCTCAGTGGCTCTTCTTCATTCACTTATCTGTCTGCATGTTTTATTTTCTGCTGCTTCTCCCTTCTCCTACATTTCCACTTTCCCTATTTTACCTGATTATCCATTGTCTCCTCCCTACCCATCCTTTTCATTTTTGTACTTACAGCTTTTCGAGACTTACAAATCTGTTTTAATCTTTTCTGATTTACAAATATTTGATTTTTCTTGCTAAGGGTATGAGCCAATCAAGTGTGTGAGGAAGCTAAGCTAGAGAAGAGTGGCAAATAGTAGATAATTTTGTAAGGAGGCAGAGAAGATTGGGATTTTGATTTTGGTCCTAAAAAGGTTACAGTTGCATTTGTGATCTAAATATCTGGATTTGAATGGTATCTTGGGAATAGATGTTTAAGGACTGAATTTGGAAGGAAGATTAAAAGAATAGATGTTAAATTTAGAATGTAAGATTAAAAAAAGGGAAAACAATTCTCTATCAGTTTTAATCAGAAAAACTCCATATTTCTCTAGACAAAACATTAATTTCAATAACAAGTAAATTTAAAGAATATATATTTTAGTGCATTTATGATTACTGTGTATTCAAAGCTGAACATCTAATTATTTTTAAAGTCTAATATTCTGAACTGTTTGATAAACTATATTTCTATGGTATGCTTTAGGCTAAAGTATTTTGGTTAATGGAAATTTCATGTTAACTGAAGCTCACCAGCTGGCTCATATTTTTCATGGATTTTAATATTTTGAAATTTGAAACAATAAATAAAAATCATTTAATGTCTTTCTTTGCTGATTCTTTACTCAACCTTTTTTTTCAGTCTCCTCATTTAATATTTATTAGGTAAAATTGCATCTGGTATTGAGAAGCCTCTATATCATGAGTTACAATTCTCCTTTTTAAATTTTATTTAATTTGTACAAGTTTCATGTATTTCATATATACAGATTAAGGAAGAGAGTGACACTTCCCCCCTACCCCCCTCTTGCCCATGCACCAACACTTCTTCTCCTCCCTCTCCATTCCTACTCTTAATTTTTACGAAGATCTATTTTCAGTTTACTTAATGATCATAAAGTTAACTTTGCCCGAAGTATAATAGCTCAACAAATAGTACGAAGATAAAAAAAAAATCACTGTTCCTCAATGTAAGAGACAAGGGTTATAAACAATCATTGCATCTCAAAATGTACATTTCACTCCAATACACTATAGGTACTCTATGAGATACCTTGGATCAGGGAAAATATATGATATCTGTGTGTTTTTGGGACTGGGTTCTTTCTCTAAGTATAATATCTAGTTGTGTCCATCTTGTTGCAAAAGGCAGGATTTCACTTTTATTTTACAGCTGAGTAGTACTCCACAGTGTTTATATACCATAATTTCTTTATCTAGTTAACAGTTGATGGACATCTGGGTTGATTCCATATCTTAACTATTGTGAATTGTGCTGCAATGAACATGGGAATACAGGTAACCCTTTCATATGCTGATTTCTTTTACTTTGGATAAATTCCCAGAAGAGGGATGGCTGGATCATATGGTAGGACTGTATTCAGATTTCTGACATATCTCCATACTGTCTTCCACAGTGGCTGTACCAGTTTACATGCCCACCAACAGTGGATTAGGTTACCTTTTTCTTCCTATCCTTGCCAGAATTTGATGTTTGTTGATTTCTGTATGAGATCCAGTCTAACTGGGGTGAGCTGAAACCTTATTGTGGTTATGATTTGCATTTCATTGATGGCTAGTAATCCTGAACATTTTTTCAAGTATCTATTGGCCACTTGAATTTTCTGTCTTGAAGAATGCCTATTCATGTCCTTTGACCATTTCTTTTCTTTTTTTTTTTTTTACAAATGGATAACTCATTTTAATTTTTTACGTACTTTTTTTTAACATCTTTTTTTTTTATTAAACTTTTATTTAATGAATATAAATTTCCAAAGTATAGCTTATGGGTTACAATGGCTTCCCCCCTCCCATAACTTCCCTCCCGCCCGCAACCCTCCCCTTTCCCGCTCCCTTTCCCCTTCCATTCATGTAAAGATTCATTTTCAATTCTCTTTGTATACAGAAGATCAGTTTAGTATATATTAGGTAAAGATTTCAACATTTTGCCCATATAGCAACATAAAGTGAAAAAACTACCATTGGATTACTAATTATAGCATTAAATAGCAATGTACAGCACATTAAAGACAGAGATCCTACATAATTTTTTTTTCAAATTAATTAATTTTCTATGCCATTTCCATTTTAACACCAGGTTGTTGTTTTTTTTTTTTTTTCATTTCCAATTCTCTTTATATACAGAAGATCACTTCAGTATATAATTAGCAAAGGCCTCATCAGTCTGCGCCCACACAGAAACGCAAAGTATAAAAATACTGTTTCAGTACCAGTCATAGCATCACTTGGCTTTAGACGACACATTAGGGACAGATCCCACATGGGGTGTAAGTACACAGTGACTCCTGTTGCTGACTTAACAATTTGACACTCCTGTTCATGGCGTCAGTAATCTCCCTAGGCTCTAGTCATGAGTTGCCAGGGCTATGGAAGCCTTTAGAGTTCGCTGACTTTGATCTTATTCTGATAGGGTCATAGTCAAAGTGGAAGTTCTCTCCTCCCTTCGGAGAAGGGTACCTCCTTCTTTGATGGCCCCGTTCTTTCCACTGGGATCTCACTCACAGAGATCATTCATTTAGGTCTTTTTTTTTTTTTCCCATGATATCTTGGCTTTCCATGCCTACAATACTCTCATGGGCTCTTCAGCCAGATCTGAATGCCTTGAGGGCTGATCAAAATCGCCTTTGACCATTTCTTAACTGGATTGTCTGTCTTTTTGTTGTTCAATTGCTTGAGCTCTCTATAGATTCTGGATATTATCAGTTTTGTAGTTTGCAAATATTTTCTTTTATTCTCTCAGTTGTATCTTCACTTTGCTGAGCATTTCTTTTATAGTGCCGAAGCTTCTCAGCTTAATATAATCCCAATTGTACATTTTATCTCCTGTGCTTCTGGGGTCTTTTCCAAGAAGTCTTTGCCTATGCCAATATCTTGGCAGAGTTTCTCCATTATTCTCTAGTAATTTAATGATATTGGGTAGTAGATTTGGGTGTTTGATACATTTTGGTAGATTTTTTTGTAAGGTGTAAGGTAGGGGTTTAATTTCATACTTCTGCACATGAAGATCCATTTTTCCCAGCACCATTTGTTTAAGAAACTGTCCTTTCATGACGGAATGATTTCAGCTCTCTTGTCAAAGATAAATTGATTGTAGATGTGTAGATTGATTTCTGGAGTTTCTATTCTGTTCTATTATATATGTCTGTCTTTGTGCCAGTACCAGGCTCTTTTGATTATAACTGCCTTGTAGTATGTATTGAAATCTGGTATTGTGATTCCTCTGACTTTGTTTTTGTTGTATAAGTTTGCTTTAGCTATTCAGGGTCTCTTGTGTTTCAAATGAATTTTAGCATCTTTTTTTTCTAGATCTGCAAAGAATGTCATTGTTATTTTCATTGGCATCCCAATGAATCTGTAAATTTTTTTTAGAAGTATGGACATTTTAATGATGTTGATTATTCCAATCCATGAACATGGAAGATTTTTCTGCTTTTTAATGTCATCTTCTATTTCTTTCTTTAGTGTTTTGTATTTTTCATCATAGGGATCTTTGAAATCCTTGATATAATATATTCCAAGGTATTTAATTATTTTGTAGCTATTGTGAATGGTAGTGGTCTTAAAATTTCTTGCTCAGCCATGGCATTGTCTGTGTATACAAAGGCTGTTTTTGTTGTTGTTGTTGATTTTATGTCCTTTCACTTTACCAAACTCTTTTATGAGATCCAATAGTCTTTGAATGGAGTCTTTTGGATTCGCAATATATAGAATCATGTCTTCTCCAAATAGGAATGGTTCTATTTCCTCCTTTCTGATTAGTATTACTTTAATTTTTCTTTCTTGCCTAAGGACTCTGGCTAAAACTTCCAGGTCTATTAAATAGCAATGGTGAGAGTGAGAAGCCTTGTCTGGTTCCAGATCCTAGTAGGAATGCTTCCAGCTTTTCCTCATTGAATAGGATGGTGGCCATGGGTTTGTCACAATTTGCCTTGATTGTGTTGAGGAATGTTTTTTCTATACCCGATTTTCTTAAGGTTTTCATCATGAAATGTTGTATTTTATCAAATTCTTTCTTTGCATCTATTGAGATAACCATGTGGTTTTTGTTCTTCAGTTTGTTAATGTGAATCATCCCTGCATACCAGAGATAAATCCCACTTGATCCTTGTTAATGATCTTTCTGATATGTTATTGGATTCGAATGGCTAGTATTGTTTTTAGGACTTTTGCATCTATGTTCATCAGGGTTATTGGTGTATAGTTATCTTTTCTGTTGTATGTTTTTCTGGCTTAGGAATTAAGGTGATACAGGCTTCATAGAAGGAGTATGGGAGGATTCCCACCTTTTCAATTATTTTGAATAGCTCAAGACGAATTGGAATTAGTTTTGCTTTAAATGTCTGGTAAAATTCCACAATGAAGCTGTCTGGTCCTGGCCTTTGTTGGGAGGGGCTTCAATATTGATTCAATCTATGTTTTTGTTATTCCTCTGTTAAGGTTTTCTATGTCTTCATGACTCAATTTTGGTAGATTGTATGTGTTCAGGAATCTTTCTATTTCTTCTAGATTTTCAAATTTGTTGGCATACAGCTCTTTGTAATAATTCCTGATGATTCTTTTTATCTGTGGTATCTGTTTTTACATTTCCTTTTTCATCTCTGATTTTTTGATTTGGGTCCTCTTGCTCTTTTCTGGTTACTTGGGCCAATGATGTATCATTATTCTTTATTTTTTCAAAATACAGCTCTTCATTTCATTGATCTTTTGTACTTTTTTTTGGTTTAAATTTTGTTTCTGTCTTATCTAATTTTAATTATTTCTTTTTTCCTACTAATTTGTGTTTGGTTTGTTGTTGTTTTTCTAGGACCTTGAGATGTGTTGATAGCTCATTTTTTTTGGTACCTTTCAATTTCTTTATGTAGACACTGATTGCTATAAACTTCTCTCTTAACACTGTTTTTGCTGTATCCTGTAAGTTTTGATATGTTGTATTATCTTCTTCATTCATTCCCAGAATTTTTCGATTTCTCTTTTGATTTCTTCTATGACCCACTGTTCATTCAGGACATATTATTCAGTCTCTATGTGTTTGTATATGTTCTAGATGTTTTTGAGTTGTTGATTTCCAGCTTCATTCCACTGTGGTCAGAGAAGATGCATAGTATAGTTTTGATTTTTTTTTTTTATTTGTTGGCACTTGCTTTATGGCCTAGCATATGGTCTGTCCTAGAGAATGTTCCATTAACTGATGAGAAGAAAATGTGTATTCTGCAACTATGGGCTGAAAAGTTCTGTGGATACCCATTAGATCCATTTGTTCCATAGTGTTGACTAGCTCTGTTGTGACTTTATTGATTTTCTCTCTAGTTGATCTGTCCATTGATGAAAGTGGGATTTTGAAGTACCCTGTTACTGTTGTATTGGAGTCTATGTCTCCCTTTAGATCCATTAATATTTCTTTTAATAGCCATGTGTCCTGTAATTGGGTACATATAGATTTATTATAGTCACATCTTTTTTTTAATTGATCCCTTAGTCATTACATAGTACCCTTCTTAGTCCCTTTTAACAGTTTTTGTGTTAAAGTTTATTTTGTCTGATATTAGGATGGTGCAACGTACCCTTTTTGCTTTCTGTTTGCATGGTATATCTTTTTCCATCCTTTTACTTTCAGTCCGTATGTATCCTTGTTGGTGAGATATGTTTCTTTTAGGCAGCAAACATGAGTTTTGTTTTTAATCCATTCAGCCAGTCTGTATCTTTTAACTGGAGAGTTGGGGCCATTTGCATTAAAGGTGACTATTGATAAATAACAGCTTGGCCCTGCCATTTTTCATAAATATTCCTTTTGTTTTCTTTGGATATCTTTTCTGCTTTTACTGAGGAGCTTTCTGCCTTCACATTCTTTCATAATGATGGCTGTCTTTCTGTGTTTCTGTGTGTAGCACATCCTTAAGCATCTTTATAAGGCTGGATTGGTGATGACAAATTCATTGAATTTCTGTTTGTTATGGAAGGCTTTTATTTTAGCTTCATTCATTCATAAATGAGAGCTTTGCAGTGTATGAATTCTGGATTGACTTTTTTTTTTTTAAAGACTGGATTATATCTTGCTATTCTCTTGTATCCTGTGGGGTTTCTGATGAGAAGTCTGCTGTGTGTATCGCTTCTCGGCCTTTTGGCTAAGATCAAACATAGAAGTCTGCTGTGAGTCTAATTGGAGATCCTCTGATAGTAATCTTGCATTTCTCTCATGTGAATTTTAGAATCTTTTTTTTTATGTTTTACTGTGGAGAGTCTGACTACAGTGTGTCATGGTGAAGATCTTTTCTGGTCATTTCTTAGGAGTTTTATGTGCTTCCTGTTCTTGGATGTCCCCTTCTTTCTGCAAATTGGGGAAGTTTCTGTAATTATTTCACTAAGTAGGCATTCTAGTCCATTCTCTCTACACCCTCAGGAATTCCCAAGACCCATATTTTCGGTTTTTGATAGTATCCCATAAATCTTCAATCGTTTTTAAGTTTTCTATTTTCATCATTTGGGGGGGGGGTTCTGAATGAAAGGTTTCCAAAGATTTTCTTCTAGCTTGGATATTTTTTCTTCTGCGCCAGCAAGTCTGCTGTTCAGGCTTTCCATTTGATTTTTTATTAGAGTTATGGAATTCTTCATTTCTAATGTATCATTTTGGTTTCTCTGTGATATCTCAATTTCATTGGTAAACTTTTCATTCATGTCATGTATAGTCTTCTTTCGTTTCTGGATTTACTTCTGATTGGTTTTGAGTAATCCTTTGATTAATTTTTTGCATTCTGTTTCAGCATTTCATCAATCTCTTAATCGTCACATTATAATACTGAAATGTTCTTGTGTTACTTTGGTGAGGGGGTCATGGTGTCTTCCTTATTCTTTTTCTTGAGTTTCTGCATTTGTGGAGTTAGTTGTTTTTTTCTCTGATGCCTCTGTGGCTTAGTGGAATATCTGCACTTTCAGTGAATACCAAGAGGTGTGTGGTGGTTGTCAAAAAGGATCTCTGGTCAGTGCTTCCAGGTGGGGTAAGTCTCCAGGATAACACCCAAATTGGGCATGGTTGATCTCCTGTTGTTGAAAGAAGGAGGGGAATGGTCATCTCTCTTGGTGTGATCACATCCTCTTCTGCACTCCTCCAAAGTGAGCAATACCCAGGTAGTTAGCCCCAGTGTATTCAAAATAGTCCTCATCTGAGCATGTTTCCCACTGCAGTGACCCACCCCAGGCAACCAAGGAGCTCCGAATGTGTGGAGCTATACCTAGTGATTACCAAGAGATCCAGATATACCCTGCACCCTCTCAGAGAGGCAGATGTTCCCTGTGCCAGCTCCACCTAGGCATCTTGATCTTGGGAGGCTGGGTCACCTCACAGTCCTTCGTGGGTACCCAGCCACCTCCCAGCCAGGCTCAAAGTCAGTGTGTTTAAAGCCAGGCTCAAAGTCCCTCCACTATAATCTCTGAATCACACCAATATATAAGAACCACTGGCCAAATGTTGCTCTCTCCCCACCACTGCCGTCAGTACTGCTGATATTATGGTGTCCTGTCTCAGCTAGTTGCTATGCATGCACACAAAGGCTTCTGCAGCTCTTGCTCAAACACAAAATGATGCCCACCCTGTCTCAGCCAGGCAGTGGATGCTATTGTGGGGAGCTTGGGGTGAGATAAATGTGCCCCCTCTACTTTCACTGGGCCCATGGGTAACCACAGACTAGCCCCAGGGTTCCAATCCAGACTCATGCTACCCCCCTGCCCCTGGCTATATTAGCACTGGTTGCTGACATCAGTAAACTGCAACACATGTTCCCACGTAAGTTGCCCACATGGTGGCTGGGACCCAAGAATTTGAGCCATCATCTGCTGTTTCCCACGGTGTCATGAGCAGCAAGCTGGGTTTGAATTGTCTGGGACTCTATCCCAGACCCTTCAGTATGGGATATGAGCTAATTGTTGAGCCAAACACCTACCCCAGAATATTTAAGATTTTCTAATTATCCTGTCTCATTTTTTTTTTTGTTTAAGCTTGCTAAGGAGACATGCATAACTTAAAATCCAAATTCTTATTTATTAGTATCTTGATGAAAAATTTTCATTTAAATCATTGTTCTCAACTTGTCTGTATCCTTAGAGATATATTATATGAAGGTAGAAGAATAAGTTCTATTACTTGAATATTGTTATAAATATATGTTAAAATGATTGGGAAATCATGATCATCTCTTTTTCCAATAGACATGTAGAAGCCAACAGAGTATATGGACATCCATGCCAAAAGAGACGACATTCATATATAATTCATGCCTAAAGCAATTTTTATTCAGATGAATTTTTAGCAGTCAGAATGAAAAGAACTCTTCCTTCAAAAAGGGCCTACTTCTAAGAAGACTAAGCTAAGAAGGTTTCTTCCATTTAGGGACAAATTCTTTACTTTGAAAGTGAAATATGATAACTTATCAAAAATTCAGTTTGTTAAATTTGATTGAAAATTCAGTCCAAGGCCATTTTGAAAGACAAGTATTTTAATATGCATGCTGCAGGTTTTTTTTTATTATGTATTTTGTTTATGTAGCTATCTTTAAGTTTCATGAAATAGTGAAGCAATTCTTGATAGGTGTGTTGAATTTAGTAACACTGCCTTCCTACCTAATTTATCTATTTCCATTGAGCTGTCAGTTAAAAATGACCTCATGCTTGCTAACACACAATTAGTGATTGATTGCTAAAGGAAAGTTGATATTTCCTTATGATGTTTATTTTACTTCATATATCAAATTGACCTTTTCTTTGTCCTTGTATGCTTTCTGTTTTCTTTGAAAACACAAAGTGAATCTTCATAAAATCAGTTATGAATTACATCATAAGAAAAAAGTTCCAACTGTGAACTAGCTGTTTTATGATCAGGCTTTCTCTTCCAAAAACAAATAAAAATTAAAAGCCACTTGTTTTGGTCAAAGTTTTCACTTATTCATGGATGCTCTTTATTTTACCTTTAAGCTATTTCTATATATATAGTCATGTGTCAATTAGCATTAGGGATATATTCTGAGAAATGGGCCATTAGGTATTTTTGGCATTGTGAGAACATTTTAGGATATATCTACTCAAACATAGATGGTACAACTCAATCACTCAAGGTAGCCTCTTGATGTAACTAAGAAACAGTAGGGGGCTGACGCTGTGGGGAAGCGGCTTAAAGCCTTGGCCTGAAGCACCGACATCCCATATGGGCTCCGGTTCTAGTCCCGGCTGCTTCTCTTCCGATCCAGCTCTCTGCTGTGGCCTGGCAAAGCAGTAGAAGATGGCCCAAGTCCTTGGGCCCCTGCACGTGCATGGGAGACCCAGAAGAAGCTCCTGGCTCCTAGCTTCAGATTGGCGCAGCTCCAGCCATTGCGGGGAGTAAACCGGCAGATGAAAGACCTCTCTCTCTGTCTCTATCTCTTTCTATACTCTGTTTTACAAATAAATAATATAAATCTTTTTAAAAAAAGAAATATAGTAAGCATGAGATGTAGCTGACTGCTGCCAGTGAAGTGCTGCATGTTGTTTTATGATAAGCATTTTTTCTAAGTAGGAATACATTCTAAAGTAATAATAAAAGTAAAGTGTAATAAATGCATAAACTAGTTATGTTGTTATTTACCATCATCAAATGTTACGCACTCCAGATAATTGTATGCACTATACTTTTATGGGTGGCAATGTAGCTTTCTTTACATCACCATCACCTCAAACATGTCAGTAATGCTTTGCACTATAGCTGCAAAAGCACCAGACAATAAGAATTTTATCTTAATTATAATCTTGTGGGACAATGGTCATATACAAGGTGTGTTGTTGACAGAAACATCATTGTGCAGTACATGATTAAACCTAACACAAAATATTTTATTTTTAAATTTTCTGGTATTCTCTTATTATATCACATTTTCTGAGAATATTTTCTAGATTTTAGTCATGTATTTAATTTTTGTGACATATATAATCATTTGACTAAACAGCTCTTTTTTTTCCTAAACAAATGCTATGTTTCTGCTTTGAGTTATTCCCTGGAGACATGCTTGAAAACAAGAGACAAATGTTTGCTCTCACAGAGATCAAAGTTTAGTTATGAGCTAAAGAAAGAATATAACTAATACTTGTATGAATTAGGACATTGGACATTGTGATGAATATTTGAAGAAAATAAGAAAAAGCTCATATTGCACTTTGTCTATTGTAAGTTTGTATGACAAACGCATCAATTATTTTGGTGTCAAGTATACAAAACACATATTTTCTTAGCTCTAATCAATGGCCATGTTTTGAATTTTTAATATACATTTAGGTGTATTTAGTTTTTAACTTTTTATTCCAGAATAGTTCTAAGTTATAAAACAAAAATATGAAGTAGTACAGAGTTCCCAAATATGCTCACTCTGCTTCCCCTCTTGTTAGCATCTTGGAGCATGAAATATTTGTCAAATCTATAAATAACATCAGCTTCTTCTATATTATTTTATTTTCAAATAAATATCTTTATAATTTTAAAAATGCACATTTACAACTAAAGCAAAAATTATGAAAACTTTGAGGAATTTAATTTTCATGTATTATAGTTTGGGACAACTATTAGCAACATAGGGTACAAGTGCCACAGTTGAAGCCCATATCTCCAGCCTTATCTTTCTTTCTTTTTTTAAAGATTTCATTTATTTATTTTAGAGATATAGTTACAGACAGGGAGAGGGAGAGACAGAGAGAAAGGTCTTCCATCTGCTGGCTTACTCTCCAAATGGCTGCAGTAGCCAGAACAGGGTGGGTGCAAAGCCAGGTGTCAGGAGCTTCTTCTGGGTCTCCCCAGGAGCCCACGCCCTTGGGCCATTTTTCACTGCTTTCTCAGGCCATAGCAGAGAGCTGGATTGGAAGAGGAGCAGTCAGGACTAGAATAGGTGCTCAAATAGGATGCCAGTGCTGTAGGCAGAGGATTAACCTATGTTGCACAACACCACCTCCAAGCCTTATCTTTCACTTCCCTTTAATACTTGCCACCCCCCGTGTTCCAGTCTCACTAAAGTTTTTGTTCTTGCACATTCCTTATTCTTTCTGGTCTTTCTGTCATTTGAATATATGATTCCCTAGATTTTCTACCCTCTGTACCCAGAAACTCTGCTTATCCACAATGAACATTCAATAAATGCTTATTAAACAAGTGAATAGCAAAATGAATGAATGAAAGAATTCTACAGAGAGACTGGAATTATATTTCTGTTTGTACATCACAGTCTGACATGTAACTGATCTATCTTGGAATTTTTGACTTATCTTTTTTTTAAAGTTAATGTCCTGAAATTCTATGTTCAAAATACTTCATTTGGTGTTTCATATTGCCACAGAAGATGTTACAGGAGAAATTTAAATAATATTCAAAACAAACTTAATTCAAATCTGGAGTTTTAAAATAATCCCTCACTTTTAGGTGAGGAAGCAAGGATGTATATATCTGGCAAGCTCAATGAGTGATGGTCCATTTCTGCAAACCTAAAAGTAAGAAATCATCAAACTCTACCTTGCAATATTATTTTAATATAGAAGTCACATAGAAGTGTTGGGTATTGGTTGAATGGTTCATTCAATGCTTCAGGACTGTAACATTCATTTTTCTCAGATGTGCAGCCACTTTATGTTATATTGTACCTCAAGAAGGTGTTCATTTCAAATCGCTATCATTTATATATTAATCCCGCTGATGGTAAAAATAGGATCCTATATATTTTGTTCATAGGCAAGTGTCATCCAATAGGAATCAGGAGTTTTGCATCTAGATAAGTGCCAATGAAAACTGCATGAAAATAAATCTGAAGTTTTAAATGGTTCTTGATTTTCAAATGGAAATTAGAAAATCATAGATAGTTGATCATTTCCTTGCATTTGGAAGCAGTTATTAACTACTGCTTTGATGATGAATTTAGATATCCAGTCTAGAAGATTATTATTAAGTTAAAATACCTAGTTCCATACATTTTTCATTAAATATCCAATGTGTTTTCTAAGTGGCTATTTCTACTCATGTGACTAATGAATCTCTTCACAGAAAGAGCTCAGCTGCAAGATGTAGCTCCTGGGCTGTGGGAACTAAGGAGACTGAATAACTTTCCCTCTTATCAAGCACATTGGGATTCATCAAAGACTTGTGGCTCCATTATAGAACTATAATGCTAAGCAAAGACTCCTAGGGAGAAGCCTAATTCAATCCAGCAGGCAACTGGGAAAAATGAAAGTCAGTGGGCACCTGGTGTATAGGGCTCACCTGGGCATCCCAGGTAGTAGAACCTCAGTAAAGAGAACAGTTTTACATCCGATGATCTCAGTTTCTTTAATAAATGGGCCAAGGAGAGCTGGAAAGATGTAGATATATCACTATATCTGGGAGCATCAGGAGAAGGCAAGGACCATAGAGGTGGAAATCTGAATTATATGGTGAAAAATTATACAACAATGTGAATGCCTTGTCCACTTCAGGAGTGCTCTTGAAATGATTAAATGATAAGAGTGACCATATGGACACTTAAAACACCCAAAACAACACATTACTCAAGTTTTCTTTATTGATTTTTTTAAAAGTCATCAATTTTAATTAACCTCTTTCTCATGTCCTAGACCTTTCCTTATAATTTTCTACTTATCAACATATTTTGTCTAAGAAATGAGATTTAAACTGTATATTTCTTCCTTAAGTTAACAAGGAAATTTGTTCCAACAGCCAATACAAACTTTGTTTTTCATTGGCACTCATTATTAGACAGTAGAAGTATTCATATAAGCAAATCTGTGTAATAATTATCTACAGTAGGAGTAAACAGAATGTGAAGTAGCATATTGCTTTCTTGAGTTTCTTGTCTAAAAGTGTAGCTTTTCTCCATGTTGATCAAATATTGTGTCTATAAACAGGTTGTTTTCTGTAATTGGTAAGATCTCAGGCACATTTGTTAACAGAGGACACATAAAATACAGGATGCAGATGTTAAATTAGATATTGCTTCCACCATTGTCACTAATCTCTGTTGCTCACTCATGTTTTCCTATTTATCTTTCTGGACTTTGTGTTCTCCTTGTTTTTTTTTTTTTTTAAATTTTTTGACAGGCAGTTAGTGAGAGAGAGAGACAGAGAGAGAGAATTATAGACAGTGAGAGAGAGACAGAAAGAAAGGTGTTCCTTCCGCTGGTACACTCCCCTAATGGCCGCCATGGCTGGCGCTCCGCCAATCTGAAGCCAGGAGCCAGGTGCTTCCTCCTGGTCTCCCATGCGGGTGAAGGGGGCCCATGCACTTGGGCCATCCTCCACTGCCCTCCTGAGCCACAGTGGAAAGCTGGACTGGAAGAGGAGCAACTGGGACTAGTACCTGGTGCACCAACCGGGACTAGAACCCAGGGTTCTGGCGTCACAGGTGGAGGATTAGCCAAGTGAGCCACGGCGCCGGCCTCCTTATTCTTCTTGTTTGCTTTCTTAACTTACATTTATCCAGTTTTTGATTTAATAGATGCAGACATAACATGTGGCTCAATTTATATTGCTACTCCCAAAGTGTCTGTGTACTATTTAAATCTCAGCTGTCAGTTGTATTTGAACTTTTGCTGTGGTCTTTGTTTTGTATTCTAAAACTGTCCTTCACAATCCCAGCAAGGCTAAAATAAAATAAAGATATACATCCTGTCTTTACATAGACTTCCAGGGTCTGAAAGTCCATGGGTAATCTGAAAATATATGCTGGTTATGAGGTCATTAGAATCTTCTCAGTGCAAGATTTTTATGTACTGAACAGTTCATTTGTAAAGAGGGCAATTTAGAGTCTTCACTTTTAACATGTCTGAAGCTAATTATCTGACTCTGTGTATTTATTTATTGATTTTCAACCTCACTGAGGTGTACTTGAAATATAAAATTGTACATATTCAAGGTTTACAATGTAATATTTTAATATATGTCTATGTTGTGAAATGATTGTCACAGTCAAGCCAATGAACATATCCATCACCTTACACCATTGCCTTTTCTTTCTTTCCTTCCTTCCTTCCTTCCTTCCTTCCTTCCTTCCTTCCCTTCTTGCTTCTTTCCTCTCTTTCTGTGGTGAGAATATTTAAGATTTATTATCTTAGCAAATTTAAAGGATATAATACATTATCATTAACTTATGTCACTATTATATGTTTTTAGAACTTATTCATATGATAAGTGCAAGTTTGTACCTTTTCCCAAATGGTCCAGTTTATTTTGTATAACAAAATATCTTTCTATTGTATCTTTCTCTGCTGCAGTATCTCCTTAAAAATCTTTTCTTAAATCACCAGAGTTGATTATATGTGGTGATGTTTTACCATCCCTAATGAAAACAATTTTATTCCCTTAGCTATTAGAGTAAAGCCACACTTTGAACAAAATGTATATGTCCCCTTTGGTGTTTGGTCTTCAAATTACCTCTTAAAAATCTTCATTTAAATCATCAGTTTTAAAATACTAATCTTTTTTTGTTAATGAGAGGATGTTTATCATGTTAAAATGCAGATAACATTAAATTTACTATTTTGAAGTGAGCAAATAAGTGACGTTTAGAACATTCACAGTGTTGTGCAGCAAACAGTGCTATCTGCTTCCAAATTAATATATCATTGTTATACATGCTATTTTGTAGCACATGTCAACACTTCATTGCTTTTTATTGTTGAATAATATTTCATTATACAGATATACCATATTCTGTTAGTCTAATCATTCATTGATGGGTAATTTAAGTTGTTTCTATCTTATGACTGTTTAAAATAGGACTACTATGTACATTATGTATAAGGTTTCATTTCAACATATATTTTCATTTCCTTTGGCATCTACCTCTGCATTAATTAATAGAGAGAATTTATTGACAGGTTAAATTGATAAATTAAGTTCCTTCTGGTGGTGAAAATTCAGGTAAACAGACATCTCCTGTCTGGTGGTAGAGATAGCCACTTATTGACAGAGTAGCGTGTTCCTTTGGAATTTGTTATCTACACAAGAAGCTAAGGATAAGAACTGAATCACCAATAACAATATCTGAAGCTGGAAGAATTTGTGGTGTGTAGTACCATAAAGTACTTTAGTCAATGATTAAGTGGCTTTGAATCTGGCTGGTGACAAGAATGATTATTAAACATTAAATTAATGTACCAATAGTTTTTGAGAATTTAAATTATGTGTTCTTTAGTTGGATTTACAAAGTAAATTTTCTAACACTGCTCTTTCTCATATAAAAATGTTCCCTGAGCTGTAGTAGTGTTTTGTGGCAAGTTTACTGCCTTGGCCACAAGTAATGGAGAAAATAGTCATGGCTCATATAGGATATGTGAATTATTAAGGGCCAGATTCAACAAGCAAGCTTTTCCAATATGCCAATGTTCTAAATTTGGTGATAATACCTGTGGCCCTATGTCCTTGACTTATAAGTAAAAAATTTATTAAATATGTGGATAGTCTTTTGTAAAATTTAGTGTAATATATAAAGAAACGAAGGATAAGGGCCGGCACCGTGGTGCACTAGGTTAATCTCTGCCTGCAGCGCCAGCATCCCATATGGGCGCTGGTTCTATTCCTCTTCCAGTCCAGCTCTCTACTGTGGCCTGGGAAAGCCGTGGAGGATGGCCCAGGTGCTGGGGCCCCTGCACCCATATGAGAGACTGGGAAGAACCACCTGGCTCCTGGCTTCGCATCGGCGCAGCTCCGTCCGTTGCAGCCATTTGGGGAGTAAACCATCAGAAGGAAGACCTTTCTCTCTGTCTCTCTCTCTCTCACTGTCTGTAATTCTACCTATTAATAAATAAATCTTTAAAAGAAAAGAAATGAAGGATAAAAAAGGAGTCACACAAGGACTCCTTTTCCAATGTCACACAAGGAAAAATTGTTAAGAGATTCATGACGTTGTTTGCATAATTGCTGAAATCCATGTCCTTTAGATGAATTGACAGTTAAAATATTGGGATACGATGTTCATACATCATACATGAACATCTTAGAAGAAAGGTCAAAAGGGTGATGGTGATGGAATTCAGTGGGGAGTAGATCTCTGGTAGAGAGGGCTAGTGAAGGCAGGATGAAATAGCTATGAAAGTAACATTTAAAAGGCATCTTAAAGAAATGAAGAAAGATATAACAAGTAAGTATTGGGAATAAAGTCATGGAGGTGTTAGATCATTTACAATAGCTAGAGTTAGGATGATAAGTGAGAAAGTTGTAGAAGGTAGAGTTTACAGAGAGCCTTACTTATAGGCAGGCTGAGAACTTTAAGGAAGATAAAATAAGTTGTTGAAACCTTTAAGTGGAACAGTGATTTCAATAGATAAAGATATGTCAACTGCATGCATGATATTTTAGAGTGGAAAATTCTGAAGGAGAGGATATAATATGTGAGAAAAAATAGTACATTGAGAAAAAAATGAGCTGATAAACTAAAAATAGAAGTTAAAGGATTACAGAGGTATGTGAATCATTATTTTAGTACCATACTTTTGGTTCTAGTAGCTGTCTATGTGGAAATAGTCATTATGTAGTTGTGGCTACCTCTTGTGAATGTTATATGACGAATGACAAAATTCAAGCTTTATCATTATGTAAACACATATATGCACAATTTCTTATGTTCCTGTAACTGATGCTCTAGCAATGTGAAACTAGATCTAAAAACGTGTGTATACCAAAAAATAATAAATCATTTAGTCATCATCTAGCAAAAGTAATAAACTAGTGCAAATGCAGGAGGGAATAATGTGTGTCTGGATATAGGTCAGCTATACAACTGAACAGACTGAATTATAGAATATTAATGAAATAAAACTATTTCTAATAATAAAATAACAAAACTAAGCTCACAAAATATCTGTTAGATGTGTCTAGAGGTCATGCTTTAATAAAAATATGACTTGCATCTAGCATGTAATTTATCCTCAAATATGCATCAACTAGTTCTTTCAAAATTATAACTTTTAACAATTTTCTTTAGTGTATTGTTTTCTTTGTCAATTTTTTCACATGTCATGTAAAATGTTTTTTTCCTGACAATTAAAATTCTAGAATTAAAGCAAATTTTGAAATTATTAAATTTTACTAAGAATCTTTTTGGAAAGCAGTGACTGCCTCAACAATCCTGTACAACTTTAAGTTTTTAATATAGTACATCCTCTAGATTGTTACAGTGTCGTCATTCCTGCATTTATTTAATCAATTGTTTAAGAAAATATTTATTGTGTGAATGCCAGTGGTGAATAAAATCTATTAACTCACTGTGTTTAGTGGAGGAGAAAAAATTAAATAGGAAAATAAACTTTTAATACAGTTTCATGTGATTATAAATGCCATAAAAAGAATGATTAAAAGGACAAATAGAAGAAAAGTCAAGCAAAGTAAAGCAGAGCAGTGCTATTCGGTGCCATTTTTAAAATGTGTGGGCAGAGAAGGCCTCTGGGAGGTGGTGGCATTTGAGCAGAGACTGGAATAATGTGAGGATCATGCCAAATGAGAACCCAACAATAAATCATTTCTGAGCAGAATATTTTACAACAAGTGCAAAGACCCTGAAGTAAGAACAAGATCACAACTTTTGTAAATAGGAAGAACGCTAATATAGAAGCAGGTTGGGGAGGCAAGCTGAAGTCAGATAATGGAACTTTGGAGGTGATGGTAAGGAGTTTGAATTTTAGCTTAAAGTTGATTCTTATCTTTGGAGGTTTATACAGCAAAGTGATACAATTTAATTTATGTTTTAAAAGTACAGGTTGGCGCTGTGGTGCAGCAGGTTAACACCCTGGCCTGAAGTGCCAGCATCCCATGTGGGCTCTGGTTTGAGGCCCAGCTGCTCCACTTCCTATACAGCTCTCTGCTGTGGCCTGGGAAGACAGTAAAAGGTGGCCCAAGTCCTTGGGCCCCAGCACCCTCGTGGGAGACCCCGATGAAGTTCCTGGCTCCTGGCTTTAGATTGGTATAGCGTCGGCCATTGTGGCCAATTGGGGAGTGAACCAGTAGATGGAAGACCCCTCTCTCTTTCTCTGCCTCTTCTCTCTCTGTCTAACTCTGCCTTTCAAATAAATAAATCTTAAAAAAATGCCAGATTTGCTGGTGCCGCGGCTCAACAGGCTAATCCTCCGCCTTGCGGCGCCGGCACACCGGGTTCTAGTCCCGGTCGGGGCACCAGATTCTGTCCCGGTTGCCCCTCTTCCAGGCCAGCTCTCTGCTATGGCCCAGGAGTGCAGTGGAGGATGGCCCAAGTGCTTGGGCCCTGCAGCTGCATGGGAGACCAGGATAAACACCTGGCTCCTGCCTTCGGATCAGTGCAGTGCGCCGGCTGCAGTGCGCCGGCCGCAGCAGCCATTGGAGGGTGAACCAACGGAAAAGGAAGACCTTTCTCTCTGTCTCTCTCTCTCACTATCCACTCTGCCTGTAAAAAAAAAATGCCAGACTTGTTAGGGAGGGATACACTGACTCAGGTGAGAGATGTCACCTTAGAGATGTCACCTTCAGAAGATCCTCTCTGCTTTGTTACACCCCAAAATTAATGAAATGATAGTATTTGACATTTCTTAAATAATAGCTACAATTTGAGAGAAATAGGAAGGAGTTCAGAGACAACAGTAAGCTAAATGCACATTTTTACCACCATCTTCTTTCTGAATGGAACAGCCTCCAAAGTATAGGCCTAGAAAGAGAAGAAAGAGAAATAGTACTTAGCTTTGCTGAGATCTTGGTAGGAATCATTTATGCAGGACTTTACTCTACCTGGGCCTGCCTAGGTCCTGGACGATCTCTTTGACAGATTAAACTTTTATGTTCCTCAACTGGTTCACTGGAATCTGTGGAGCACTAAAAAGAATAGTGCACCTGTTTGTTGCACTTAGTTTAAGTTTTGTAAAAAAAACACAGGACTTCCTTTCAATATGCGTGAACCAATTTGCATTCCATTAACAATGAATGAAGTTCTTATTTTTCCACATCTTTGCTAGTGTTAGTTGTCAGTATTTTGGAATTTGGCCTTTCTAACAGGTGCATAATGGTAACACATTGTTATAATTTACATTTTCCTGATGATATATATATATATCATGTAAAGTTATATATATATATGTATATATATATGTATATATATACACACACACACATATATATATATAAATATATAATGGTTCTTTGAAGAAAAAACCCCACAGAACTCTTAAAACTTAAAGTTATAAATTTTAGGTATTCTTTGCGTGCATAATTATTGAAATTGATTCATGTGGTCAAGGAATCTGAGAAATCTCACAATATGCTCTCTCCAAGCTGAAGAACCAGAAAAGGCAGTGATGTAATTTAATCTGAATCTGAAGATTCAAGAAGCTTGAGCTTCAATGTCTGAAGGCAGAATATATGGATGTTCCAGCTCAAGAAGAGAGATAATTTACCTTTATGGTGCCTTTTTGTTCTATTTAAGTCTTCACTGAACTAAATCTTGCTCATTCACACTGGTAAAGGTGAATCTTCTTTACATAGTATGCTGATTCAAACACTGGTGTCTTCTAGAAGTGTAACATTTTGTCAACTATATGACAATCCCTTAACCTAGCCAGGTTGACATATAGCATTAACCATCACAAGATATAATGTGAAGCATCTTTTCATATGCTTGTCTGCTCTCTCTCTATTTTCTTTAGTGATTTGTCCAACAAGGTTTTTGACCCATTTTAAAGATTTGAAATGCAGAGAGTATGGGAGGGAGAAATAGAGCATGTTTCTATCTGTGAATTCACTTTCTAAGCGCTTGAAATGCCAGGGTTGGGCTGAGACCAAAGCCTGGTACTTCGAACTCAATCTAGGTTTCCCATGTAGGTGGTAGGAACACAGTTTCTTGAGCCATCACCAGTGCCTTCTAGAAGCTGCATTGACAGGAAGCTGACCTAAGGAGGCAGAGCCAAGGAGCAAACCCCAGCACTCAGATTTGGGACATGGACATTCTAGCTGCTAGGATAAACTTGTCACATTTAGTTTGAGTTTTTTGGTTTCTTGTTGACTTAATTTAAGGGGTTTTGGTTTATTTTAGTAAGAGTCCTTATAAGTTGTATTTTTTTCAAATACTTTTACTCTCTGTGGCTTGTTTATTCTATTGACAATATCTTTTGCATAGCAAAACATTTAATTTGAATGAGGTCCAGCTTATTGTTTCTTCCCCATTTTATGGCTTTGGTGTTGTACCTGAAATGTCATTGCCAAAACTAAGGTCCTCAAGTTTATCTGCTATGTTATATTCTAAGAATTTTTAGTGTTGTACTTTATATTTATTTTGGTGTACTTTGAGTTAATTTTTGTGGAAGCCACCATAATATCTTTACTTTTTTATATTTTGTTTTTAAAAATTTATTTAAGATATACAAATCTTATGTATTCCATATATACAGGTTTAAGAACATAGTGATATTTGCCACCCTACTCTACTTCCCACCCATGCTCCCACCCTTTTTCTTCCTCCCTTTCCTATTCCCACTCTTAATTTTTACAAAGATCTATTTTTAGTTTTCTTTATATTCGTAAGATTAATCCTACACTAGGTAAATAAATACTTTAACAAGTAGCATGAAGAAAAAAAAACACTGTTCCTCAACAGTAGAGACAAGGACTGTACATGATCATTGAATCTCAAAATGTCAACTTCACTCCAATACATTACTTTTTTGGTACTCTGTTAGTTACCACAGATCCGGAAAACCTGGTATCTGTCTTTTTGGGCCTGGCTCATTTTGCTAAACATTAATGGTTTCCAGTTGTGTGTGTTTTGCTGCAAATGATAAGATTTCATTTTTTTTCACCTCTGAGTAGTATTCCATATTGTTTGTTTATTTATTTATTTATTTATTTATTTTTGACAGGCAGAGTGGATAGTGAGAGAGAGAGACAGAGAGAAAGGTCTTCCTTTTTGCTGTTGGTTCACCCTCCAATGGCCGCTGCGGCCGGCGTATCTCGCTGATCCGAAGCCAGGAGCCAGGTGCTTCTCCTGGTCTCCCATGCAGGTGCAGGGCTCAAGCACCTGGGCCGTCCTCCATTGCACTCCTGGGCCACAGCAGACAGCTGGACTGGAAGAGGGGCAACCAGGACAGAATTTGGTGCCCCAACCGGGACTAGAACCCGGTGTGCCTGCGCTGCTAGGCGGAGGATTAGCCTATTGCGCCACAGCGCCGGCCTTATCCCATAATTTTTAATGTGTTGTATTGTCATCTTCATTCATCTTCAGAAATTTTTTCACTTCTCATTTGATTACATCTATGACCCACTGCATGTTGTTCAGTATCTATGTGTTTGCATATGTTCTAGAGATTCTTGAGTTGTTGATTTCCAGCTTCTCTCCATTGTGGTCTGAGAAGATGTTTGATATGATTTTGATTTTTTTGAATTTGCTGAGACTTGCTTTATGGAGTATCATATGATTTATCCTAGAGAAAATTTCATGCACTGATGAGAAGAATGTGTATTCTGCAACTGTGGGATGGAAAGTTTTGTAGATATCAGTTAGCACTATTTGGTCTATAGTGTAGATTAGCTCTATTGTGTCTTTGTTGATTTTCTGTCTAGTTGACCCATCCATTAATGAAAGTGGGGTGTTAAATCCCCCATTTTATTATATTGGCATTTATGTCTCCCTTTACCTCCATTAACATTTATTTTCAATAGCCAGACACCCTGTAAATATATGTGTTTACATTTATTACAGTCACATTTTCCTGTTGAATTGATCCCTTAATCATTGCATAGTACCCTTTTTTTGTCTTTTTTAACAGTTTTATGTTACAGTCGATTTTGTCTGATATTAGGATGACTACACCTGCTCGTTTCTGTTTTCCATTAGCATAGAATATCTTTTTACGTTTATTCTGTGTGCATCTTTGTTGGTGTGTGATGTGTTTCTTTCAGGGAGCAAATAGTTGTGTTTGTTTTTTAATCCATTCTGCCAGCCTGTATCTTTCAGTTGGAAAATTTAGGCCAGTTACATTCAAGGTTTCTATTGGTAAGTAATGAGTAGGCCCTGTCATTTCCTAAATATTCCTATTGCATACTTTGGATTTTCTTTGTACTTGTACTGGGAGATTCTCTGCATTCACATTGTTTCATAATGCTGACTGTCTTCATATGTTTCTGTGTGTATCACATCTTTTCTAAGGCTGGACAAATGACAACAAATTCTTTTAATTTCTGTTTGTTATCAAAGGTCTTTATTTCACCTTCAGTCCTGAATTAGAGCTTTGTAGGGTACAGAATTCTTGGTTGACTGTTTTTTTTTTCCCTCTTAAGACTTGCATTATGTCTCTCCATTCTCTCCTAGACTTTAGAGTTTCTGATGAGAAGTCAGCTGGTGGTCTAATTGCAGATCTTCTAAAAGTAATCTGGCATTTCTCTGTTGCACATTTCAGAATCTTTGTGTATTTACTTATTTATTTGCTTATTTTAAAGATTTATTTATTTATTTGAAATACAGAGTTAGAGAGAGAGAGAGAGAGAGGTCTTCCATCTGCTGGTTCACTCCCCAGCACTGTGCCTATCTGAAGCCAAGAAGCAAGAGCTTCTTCCCAGTTTTCCATGTGGGTGCAGGGGCCTAAGGACTTGGATCATCTTCTACTGCTTTTCCAGGCCATAGCAAAGCTAGATTGGAAGTAGAGCAGCAAGCACTCAAACCAGTGCCCATATGGGAGGCTGGCACTGCAGGTGGTAGCTTTACCCACTATGCCACAGTGAGGATTGCCTCTTTAGGTTTTAATGTGGAAAGGTTGACTACAGTGTCTTTTCTGGTCATGTCTATTAGGAGTTCTATGTGCCCTGTGTACTTGCATGTCCCTTTCTTTCTCGAAAGTAGGGAAGTTTTTCTGTAATTATTTCACTGAAATAATTTCTAAATCGTTCTCTCTTTCCACACTTTCAGGAACACCTAACACATTTATTTTGGGTTGTTTGATAGTATCTCATAAATATCTAACACTGTTTCTTATTTTTTTCTAATTTATTCTTATTTTTGTCTGGAAGCTTTCCAAAAATTTGTCTTCTAGGTTGGGTATTCTTCTTTCTGCCTCACCAAGTCTGTTGTTAAGACTTTCCACTTTATTTTTATTTGCTTTATTGAATTTTTCACTTGTGTATTTCATTTTGATTTTACTTTGAAATATCTATTTCATGGGAAAATTTTTCAATCATGTCATGTATGGTTTTCTTTAGTTTGTAGTTTTGCTTCTGATTGCTTTTGAGTAGTCTTACAATTAATCTTCATCAGTCTCTTCATCTTCACATTTTTTTTTTTTTTGACAGGCAGAGTTAGACAGTGAGAGAGAAAGACAGAGAGAAAGGTCTTCCTTCTGTTGGTTCACTCCCCAAATGGCCGCTATGGCTGGTGCACTGTGGCTGGCGCGCCGTGCCAATCTGAACCTAGGAGCCAGGTGCTTCCTCCCAATCTCCCATGCGGGTGTAGGGCCCAAGGACTTGGGCCATCCTCCACTGCCTTCCCGGGCCACACCAGTGAGCTGGAGTGGAAGAGGAGCAACCGGGACAGAATCCGGTGCCCCAACTGGGACTAGAACCTGGGGTGCCGGCGCCACAGGCGGAGGATTAACCTAGTGAGCCGTGGCGCCGGCCTCTTCATCTTCACATTCTAATATTGAAATGTTGTGTCCTTTTGTTGGGGGGGATCATGGTGTCTTTTTTTTTTTCTTGTTTCTTGAATTTCTGCACCTATTTCTGGGCAAGTGTGGAGTTACTTTTTTTTTTTTTTTTTTTCCTCTGATGGCTTTTATCTTTCATTGGGACGGCAGGTACTCTATCACCCTCACCCTTAGGGCTCCAGGCTGTACTCATGCAAAACTCTCCCTCCAGCAGTATCACTAGTGGCATGAGCAGCTGTAGTCTGATCTCAACTCATTCTCCAAAGCTGGCACTTTTCTCTGGCACTTGGCTGCTGGGATCATGTGTTGTGCTACACATGCACACCTTCCACAGCAATCCACAACATTCCTCTTTCTGTAGAATTTCCACTGTGGTTTTCTCTCTAACTCTCCCCAAGAATATACTTCTTCCACTTTTTTTTTTTTTTTTACTATTTATGTCTAGCTTAGAGCAGTACACAGTACATCCTTTGCTATTCCACCATCTTGGAATCCTCTGCTTTTCTTTTCTTTGCTTTATTCTCTTCATTCTATTTTCTTTTTTCTCTTCCTCTTCTTCAGCTTCCTCCTAACCCTCTTCCTTTTCTCCTTCTTCTGCATGTGGATGTCCAATTGTTCCAGCACCATTTCTTGAAAAAAAAAAAAAAAACCCTACTGATTACACATGATCCCAAGTAACTACCAAAAATGCTAAAAATTTGGAGATCTTTTTATCTCTTTGACCAGACAGACACTAACTTTTTAACTGATGGCAGTAGAATATAGTTCTTCTGAGGACTTAATAAATAAAAAAAACATCAGGCTGGTACCCCATTTAGTACTTACAAGACTGCTAACTACAAACTTCTCAGGTAATGTGGGATTGGCATCACATGAAACTGGAAGCAAGGGGTGAAAAATGCATTGTAGAGCATTGTAGAGAGTATTCTAGGAAAGTTTCGGGTCATCTTTAATAGAATTTAAAATTTCAGTAGAACTTTCAAACTCACAAGAAAAATCTATATGAATAGTCATTTTATCCAAGAAAGAATAGAAATACAGGAAACAGCATTGTGGCACAGCTGGTTAAACCATAGCCAGGGATGATGGGATACCATATGAGTGCTGTTTTGTGTCCTGACTGCTCCACTTCCAATTCAGCTCCCTGCTAATGAGCCTGAGAAATCAGTGGAAAATGACTTAAGTGTTTGGGCCCAAACTTCATAATTTATCTTCTTTTTTTTTTTTTTATAAAAGATTTGTTCCAATTCTAGGTGCTCAATTCCTCTTTTTAAGAAACAACATATATTGGTTATATGGTTTCTATTCACTACAAAAAGATGGCTTGTTTTTACTTTGTGCTGTTAAAACCACCTGTCCTTCTGAAAGAAAACAGTTGGAGATCCCATTATCCTCATACTTGAAAATAGTCATAAATGTACACACACACACACACACACTTACTCATATGAAAGCTAATACATATACGCATATACAAAAATCATTAGGAAAATGGACTGAATATTTTTGTGCTTTCCAAAATTCATGTATTGAAGCTCTATCTCCCAAGATGATATTAATAGCAGGTGGAGCCTTTGGGAGGTGATTGCATCATGAGGAAAGAGCTTCCTACATATGATTAGTGCCCTTTTAAAGAAGCCTGTGAGAGATCCATCAACTTTCTGCCAAGTGAGCTAACAGTGAGAAGATGTTTGTGCAGGCCTGCCAGTCGAACAGAACCTGAAGGAGGGAGTGGGAATGAAAAGAGGGACAAAAGCACAGAGAATGGAAGCCAAGACAAAGGGCTGATCAAGGCTCATTTATTCCAGTGTCTCAGTGATATTTATTCATAACCATCTGCAGCTTAAAGAAGCACAAAAGATAACAATATAGGCAAGCAGCTTATTAAGCCTCCTGTAATACAGATAATTTTAGCAGAGTGTTTTTGATCAATATCCTCCTTCAACATGGGAGTACCTGACTTTCTTATCCCAGGAATTCCACAAGCCAAGATTGGCCTTGACTTGTCCATAGGCTGCCTACAACATTTGTCTATGAGGAATTTGCCCTTCATTTGACACCAAATCTACTGGTGCCTTGATATTGGACTTCTCAGCTTTTAGAATGAAGAAAAATGAATTTTTGTTGTTTATAATCTACACTGTTTATGGCATTTTGCTGCAGTAGCCTGAATAATCTAAAACAACTAGTACATGTAATACAGAAAAGAGATAATCTTAAAAAATGTTAGTAGAATACTTGTATAACCTGTGAATTTGAAATCTAAAAATGACAATAATAGAACTCAAGGAGGAAAAGTATGTATTGAACAAGTTTGACAAGAGAAAAGTTGATAGGAATTTCAGCAAAATACTAAGATGAGAAGATAGTAGATGAGAAGAAAATTTGAGGGTGCATTAAATGTAATGTATTAATATTTATAATATCTAATCAGTTTTCTTATCTGAATAGCATGAGAGTGGGAGATGTAACACATTTGGTTATACTGCAATTTGAATGCCCGCACTCTATATATAAGGTCCCAGATTGAGTCTTGGCTACTCTGCTTCTGATCCAGCTTCCTAGTGATGCATCCTGAGACACATCAGATGAAAGCTCAGGTACTTCAGTATCAGCCACCCATATGGCAGTTCCTGGCTTCTGGTTTTAGGCTTGGCCAGCCTTGCCTACTCTGGGCATATTAGGAGTGAACAGCAGATGGAAGACTAGCCACTCACACACACTCTCTCTCTCTCTCCCTTTCAGATAAATGAAAATAAGCAAACATTTAAAATAATTAGACATTTTCAATGGATGAGTTTTAAAGAATATGAATTAAACCAGAATATGCCATCACAAATTCAGCTTTATTATTCTTACTGTAATTTATAGGCAACAATGTGATCAAGCTACAATCTTTGATGCATTAAAATGTGTATTTGTTTTAATTTTTCTTCTGGTATGAAAGGTATAGAGTCCCCACTTTTTCATGGGTACTTGTTTAAAAATGTTTGCTACTATCTACCTCACTAAAATGTTCTCTTTTGTAATTAACAAATTCTTTCTGAAGTATTTACCTAAAGGCCCTGATTTTGTGTTTTTACAACATGTGAAAAGTTGTGTTTGGTAAAAGAACTGGATTTTTTGAGGAAATATCTAAGGAGATTGGATTATTTATTTATTCATTTAGTTTATTCATTTAGTTTTCAATCATTGAATACCAATTTATTGAACTTCTATTTTATTCCATAGGTGCATAGAATATTAGAAACTACTGGAAATTCAAAGATCTTACTGATTACAAAATAATGAAACTGTGTCAAATTGTTTATGTCATCAAAATTTCTGAAATGACAAAATAGACTAGATTCTCTTTATTCCTGTTCTCCTTACTACAATTATGCTAAGTGCTGTGTTCATGAGACTTTACCATACATTTAAAAAATAATAAATTAAAAATTCTACTTTATCATTGTCATTTCAGGAGTAACTGATGTATACATATGATCAGATTTGTATTGCTAAGCTTAGAGGGAGCTAAGGAACTATGAAAAATTCACTGAGAACAATGAACTACCGTTTCCATATTCCAAATGGAAATCATTCTAACCCTTGCCACATTTTTCTCCCACATTACCTTACATTGTAATTTCATTCTTGTTATTTATAAATATTATTAAGGGAACTGAAGCTGAGAAGTTTTCTTGATAATACTTTATGAAACTAAATTAAAAATTTATTGATTATCAAACCAAACTCCATGAAACAGTTGAAAGTAAATCCTTCTATCATATTTTAACTACCAAATGTAGCCTAGACATATAAAACCTTGACTTTATAACCCTACACTTAAAATATGAGATCATAATAGTATGCATCTTGCAAACAATAGAACTGAATTTTTTGTTCTTATGTTAAAGATAAAGTTATTTTCATTTTTTATTTCTTTTGCATTGAAGGGAGAGAGAGGGTTTGTAAGATTAGTCAACAAAAATTGGATATTTTTCCAGCAGCTATAAAATAGGAGATAAATACTAATTGATTAAGGTTTTGATACACTTCTATCTATCTCTCAAGTAAATTACAAATAATACATAATGGTTCACAGAGATTTTAATATTACTTTCAAAGTGACTGAATTAACTCCAGGTTATATATTAGTCACTGGAAGATGAAAGATACATTTTTAAAAAGTGTATTCCAAACTTCATAATTTATCTTTCTCTTTTTTTTTTTTTTTTAAAAAAAGCTTGTTCCAATTCTAGGTGTTCAATTCCTCTTATTAAGAAACAACATATGCTATGGGAGGGCAAACTGTTGAAATCTATATATATATATATATATATATATATATATATATATATACTAAACTGATTTTCTATATATAAAGAGAATTGAAAATGAATCTTGATGGGAATGGAAGGGGAGAGCGAGTGGGAAAGGGGAGGGTTGCGGGGGGGGGGGGGATTTGTGTGGGGGGGAAGCCTTTGTAATCCATAAGCTGTACTTTGGAAATTTATATTCACTAAATAAAAAAAAAAGAAGCAACATATATTTGTTATATGTTTTTTATTCCCCTACCCACAACTTTGGCTTATAATCTTTCAAAACACTGAATTACATAATTTTGAATGATCACCTACTAGAGATTACACTGATATTAAGATTGATGTCATGCTTACTTTCATATGAAGACTTTACTATTGAAGTCAGTTATATTGGAGGCAGTGCCTTAATAAGCTCATATATTTCTTGTGGATCCATTATGAAACATTTATACCATGCCAGGATTCTAACCATGTATTGGTAATAAAATAATTTAACAAAATAGGGGCTGGTGTTGTGGCATAGCTGGTGAAGCTACTGCCTGTGAAGCCAGTAACCCATATGAGCTCTGTTTCATGATCTAGCTGCTCTATTTATGATCCAGCTCCTTGCCAGTTGCCTGGGAAAAGCAGTGGAAGATGGCCCAAGTGTTTGGGCCCCTGCTGCCTATGTAGTAGACCCAGATGAGGCTCCTGGCTCCTGGCTTTGGCCTGGTACAGCCCTAGCAATTGCAGCCATCTGGGGAGTGAACCATTGGATGGAAGATCTCTGTCTTTCTGTCTCTCCTTCTCTCTCTCTCTGTAGCTCTGACTTTCAAATAAATTAATTAATTAAAAAAACAAAAACGAACAAAATCAGACTCAGTTCTTTCTGTAAGGAAGATTCAAGTATCAGGTTAGTAAACTGGAAATGGTGATATTGTAGGGTATTTGGTAAGTCTTAAGTAAGCAAAAAAGATGAGTTTTGTGGTCTCTTCAGTTGAATCCACTAAAAAGCTGTGTAAACTATTTTTTGCAAGTCACTTTTATTATGTATCATTGTGTGGACGTGTAAAACTATTCGTCACATTTTGCATTTTACAAAAATGTTCACAGTGATATTTCTGCTTTCTTATTTTCTTATAATCTTTCCCACACCACCATCAAGAATAGTCTATTTCCTTTTATATTGAAATTGGGATTTGCACCTGATCTCACCAAAGATTTATAGCAGAAATGATCCTATGAAACTTCCAAAGCTACATCTAAATCTTACGTAGTATCTATCTGACTCTCTCTTGGGATATTCACTGTTAGAACGTAGTCATCATGTAGTGAGGAAGCCCAGATCAAACCAAAAGACATAAATGCATGTTTCAATTTATAGCACCATCAAAGGACTCAGCTGATAGCCAGCATCAATTGTGATATGTTTGAATAGCAACTTTCAGATGATTATAGACTCCAAACTTCAAGCCATCTTAGTTGATTCTTAGTAGAGCAGAGATTAGCTATTCCTTTGCAAGCTCTATGCAAATTTCATATTGGGAAGAAAAAATGAATGCTTTTTATGTTTTAAGCCAATAAGTGGGAAATTAAAATATATATATATATATATATATATATATATATATATATATTCTATTCCTTGAAAGGCAGAGAGAGAAGGAAAGGGAGAGGGAGAGGGAGGGGGAGGGATAAAGAATGGGTGGGGGGAGGGCAAGGGAATGTTACATTCACTGTTTCACTTTCCAAGTGTTTGCAACAGACAGGGCTTCTCTAGGTCAAAACCAGGTGTCAGGAACTGAGTCTTCCAGGTGTGACTCCACTTGAGCCATCATTTGCTGCCTCCCAGGTTGTATATTAGCAGGAAGCTGAAATTGGGAGCAGAGCCAGACTTGAGCCCAGGGTCTAAGACATGGGATGTAGGCATCCCAAGTGGCATTTTAATCAGTAGGCCAAATGGAGACTTTTTAAATGAAGAAATATAAGCTAAAACAAAGTGTTTCCAGTTATAAGGTTTGGTTCATTTCAGTAAAATAATCCTTAGAAATTGACCCTTACTTGCCTATATTTATGTATTTCTCCAAACTGATTTTCCATTGTTCATACATACTGTTTATATTTTAGCCAGATATAATGTCTCACTTTTATGTATTGCTCATTCATTCTAGACATTTGTTGAACAACTTTGGTTATTAATCTTACTAGATTTGTTTTCTGTGCTCAGACTTTTGCAGCTTTTAGCTTTGTACACACTTTTCCTTCTATCAGAACCATTTTCTTTCCTTTCTCAGGCATGCATCAACTCATCCTTCCAGAACCAGTTTAGATGTCACTTTTACTAGGAAACCATTCCTTAACTTAATTTATAGTTTCTGTATTTTTCTTGTAATCAGAGCACAGTACATATCTCTAATGTAGTTCTTAGGTAGAATTATAATTGTCAGTTTATTCTAACTTGATCATAAGAGCTTGAACCCCTGGAGGTCAAGAACAAATTACTTTTTACTTATGCATTTTCTGAACTTTATATCATAGTTTTGGGAGCTTATAATTTTCAAGATATATGATGGCTCATTATTGTTAAAATATGTTTAAATATTGACTAGGCACTGGGACTTTCTGATGCATTTTATGGAAATTTTTTGATACTTTCTATGAGACTACTTCTATACTCATGATAATAACAATTATGACATAAGAAATATGACATTATTTAGTAGAAATATTGAGCTGAAATAATCAACAAATTTCATGCATCTATAAGGTAGTGTCAGTCTTCACTGACTATAACAAATGAAAAGAATGTTAAATATTTCATTGATTATTTCTAAACTCTAGATATTTTTATGAACTATGCATGATGTCATAAGAAAGTGTTGATTACTTATAAGTTGCAGCAATAGAAATGTCTCCTTTACAGACAACTAAAAATTCTTTTTCAAGAAGAGTTCAGAACATTTTTTCTGACTAAAAGGATGTTTCACCTTGATAAATTAATGTGATTGTTAATGATACTTTTCTTTTTAATCATAAGAATCTTCTGAACTGAACCATTATCATTTAATGGCCTACAGAGCCAAAAGGCAGGAGGACGGCCTTCTATTTATCTTCTCTATTTCAACACTCAAATAAAGGTACCATATATACCTCTCAGTTGGTTATTTTCTAAAAGGATTCATTAAGAAACAATTCCATAAAATCAATGTTGTTAGACTGTCACCTTGTGAACATGGCCATTACCAGATATGTGGGAAACCTGAAGGCTCTTTAGGGAAAGCATTCTAAATTGTGAGTGCTACTCAGATTGGTGGTCTGAGGAAGAGAAGGAAACAGTAAACAAAATGACTAATTAGTACTCTACAGAATGACCTCACCATGGGAACTGACTCAAATGGTATTCTTACAGCCACAACAAATATTATTCCCAAGGTTCCATCTTTGCAATTGTACATTTAAACAGAATAATAAGTAGTTCAGTGGGTAGGAGATTTTGATTGCTCTTTCATAGTCTAGATTCTTATGTCTATTACCTACCTGAGAGATAGTTTGGGACGATTATAAATAAATACAGAGGTACTTTATCTGAGTAAATGAGAATTTTTCATAAGTTTTGATTATACAGACTGAACTTGTTTCTAAGCCAAAGGTTCCTAGGTACTGTGATTTCTGAAACTCTGATAATGACTCTTACTGTCCCCTAAATTTACACATTTCAATCTAATATGTTTCAGTAGTTTAAAATTTTCTAATAAAAGAAATTTCTATTTCTTTTTTTCTTTTTTCTTTTTTTTTTTTTTTTGACAGGCAGAGTGGATAGTGTGAGAGAGAGAGAGACAGAGAGAAAGGTCTTCCTTTTTGCCGCTGGTTCACCCTCTAATGGCCGCTGCGGCCGGTACATCTCGCTGATCCGAAGCCAGGAGCCAGGTGCTTCTCCTGGTCTCCCATGTGGGTGTAGGGCCCAAGGACTTGGGCCATCCCTACTGCCTTCCCGGGCCATAGCAGAGAGCTGGCCTGGAAGAGGGGCAACTGGGATAGAATCCGGCACCCCAACCGGGACTAGAACCCGGTGTGCTGGCGCTGCAAGGCAGGGGATTAGCCTGTTAAGCCACGGCACTGGCCAAGAAATTTCTATTTCATTAACACAGAGTAAAAATGTGAATATTCTGTGCAAAATAAAATGATAAAAACTGTGATTCTTTTCTCAGAAATCCTAATTGTGATAAAAAAAAATAGACTTGAACTATGGAGGAGAAATAGGAGAATTTACTTATAGATAGTTTGCCTATTTTGAGATCATACCAACTCCATTTCCAAGTAATTGAAATGTGTCCCTTTAAATAATGGATTTTATTTCATTTCTCACAGAAATTCATCTAAAATGTGTTGTACTTGTCTTGCCTTGCTACAGAGAGCATACTGCACATGTACAAACTTACTCCATGACTTTAAGTCGTCATTTTGAACCTCTGACAATATAAAATTCTAGGAGGCAGATTTTCCACCAGGTTTACTGAGCTTTGACCATAAATTAAATTATTCCAGATTTTTGTAGTGTGTTGAAATTTTCTTGTCTTTCTCCTTAATGGCAGCTGTCCTAGGTCAGCACTATTTCTTTTAGCAACAATATCCCTCAATTTCTCTATCTTTCACGAGCTGTTACATGCTCTATAACTTTACAGTCACAAAATCATAGATTTCAATTATGAATACAAAATTTAGTAGCTGTTGTTTTACCTTTTAGCTCTTTTTTAGAACCTAATGTTAGCACCTTCTTCAGAGATTGTAGTGAGAACTACATAAAAAATGTGTGTGAAGCATTATTTTACAATCTGGGATATCTTAGTAACAATAAAAGATACCAAATGAAACAAAATATTTAAGCCTGTTATGATACAAATAGTTTCTGAAGTTATAAAAATATTTCCAAAGATATTGTATAATAGTATATTAATAGTTTTTTTTGTATAATAGTATATTAATAGTTTAGAGGTATTTTCACTGTTACTTAATTTTAAATGATATTTAAGAAAGTTGAAAATTTCTGTGCATGGATGGCAGAAACATGTGAAGAACTGGATTTTTACATATTAAAATTATAGAATAATGTATCATACACAAATGAAATTTTAAGCTACTGAAGGAAAATTACTATTAATAATTACCCTTTAAAACTTATTAACAAATAATTTCATCAAAGAATGTAATAGGAAAGTACAGTTTTCTTTACTTCATCATCTATATTACTTTTACCTATCAATATTATCTTTCATGTTTCCTAAACTTTCCACAGTTAATCTAGGTGCCAAGTTTTGTGTATTCCATCTGCATATTTTCTTCTGTTTGCCTTTAGATTCCTTGCCATCTTTTAGGAAAGAAAGAAAAGTATTTTCTACATGTTGTATCATACTACATCTATATCCTTCTACCTAGCTGCCACCAAGCCTTTCAAAAAATGCACATCAGATTAATCTTCCTAAGCTTTGTTATGTCATATTTTGCAAAGACTTTTATTGGCTCTATAATGCCATAGTTACTTCAATTAAGGCATTCATAAATATAATTTGTATTATGAAATTTTGAAGAATAATTCTTGAAGGCAAACTTTTTTTAAAGGTTTGTATTTGTCTTTACAACCAATATTGTTTCCTTACATTCCTGAGTATTTTGATATTGCATTGTTATTATATATCTAATTTTTGCTACCTACAAAAATGACAGCTGCATAACAATTAACATTGAGTGATTTTAGGAAGAGGGGAAAAAAAGGCTTATAAATGGGAGAAATAGATAGAAAGTGGGGCTGGTGTTGTGGCATAATGGGTAGGTAAAGCTTCCACCTGTAACACCAGCATCTCATATTGGCACCAGTTCGAGTCCTGGTTGCTCCAATTTTGATACAGCCCCCTGCTAATATGCCTGAGAAAGCAGCAGAAGATAGCCCAAGTCTGCACCCATGTGGTAAACCCATATGAAGTTCCTGGCTTCCGTCTTCGGCCTAGCCCCTTAGATACTGAGATTGCGCCTTCGTTGGAGTCCTAAGAAGTACACAGGAATTTTCATTCCAGGGCATTATTTTCTAAATTAAAGGACTTTAAGAACCTAAAGTGAATTTTGAAAGGTCAGTGTTTAGTTACTTATAGCTGCCTTCCTTTCCTTGCTCATGCCTTTATTGCTGACATTCAGCCTTGTCATGGAGACTATCTAATTAAGAGTCTTGCTTGGCAAGTCACCTTTAAATTCATATATTTTATCTCTCCCCTAGCATCTATTTGGAGTGCCACCATCTTGGAACTTTGAAGGTATCTGATTTTTATTATAATGACTACTCTCCAAGGGAAATAAATATTCTAAAATAAAAGGCAAGCCAGTGTGATAAAAAATACCAAGCCTTCTATTTTTCCATCAGGTCACACTACACATAATTTGTAAGTTACACCTTTTTTCCTAGACCTTATTTTCTGGCTAAAATTTTAGCATGGAATAATAGCACATCTATAATTCAATTACGGGTGGCTTTTTGAGTCTAAACTATCTCATGCCAAAATGATTTTGGTGGTTTATATCTAGTCAGTTAAAGTTTGAGGGGAGGGGTTGAAATTGAGTGAATCAAAGTTTACCAGATAATTCTTAGAGCAAATTAGACAGTGAACCTTATTCTCATCTAATGATCATTTTGATCTAGAGTCTAATCTCAAATGGAAAGTTCCCAGGTGATTGGAGGAGGATGTTGTCACAGTACAATTGGATTTTGTGTTATTTCTGGGAAAACTGAATTAATTAAGGAATACTGACTTTTTGTACTTTGAGATTCTGCCAACATTTCAAATTCAACATATCTGAAACCACTCTCTGAGCACTGTTCCCCCTTCCAAGTCCCCAATTTCTGTCATCAACACTACTGTTCTCATCTCCAGTCTTATATTCTGTAACCTGCCTGTAGGTATTCTCTCCTTCACCCAGGCCCATGTTCTCACCAACCACCAGACTCATGACTTAATTCACAGCTATACTGTCCTCTAAGTGATGTATGATGCATCCAGACAGTGTGGCAGCAAATCCATTGTATCTAGCTCTATGTTATCTACAGTCAACCAACTTCATCTTATCACCAGCTTCTCACCAACTTCATCTTATCTATCTTATCCCAGCTACCATTATCATTTTTGAATAATCTTTTAGTATTGTAAAAGTTGCTCTGATTCTACTCTGGACCTCCGCCCCCACAGTTTGGTCTATTTGCAACATGGCATAGAATGAATATTTAAATCCAAATAATTCCTCACTTTCCTGTGTATTTCTCTCACTGTATAAATGCTAAAAGCCTTACCATGTCACCTGCTTTATTTGAGCCGATATTCTGAATTCTAATCTGAATAGACAGCAAAGACCCTCAGCAGTAATATTAAAATTCTTAACAAAGCTAGCCAATTTCAATCTCTCATCTGCTTTCATACTCTCCCTCTTGCTCTTTCTCCAGTGACATTGATCTCTTTACTTTTCCCCCAAAATGCCAAGCATGCCTGTGTCCCAGAGTGTAGAAGCTGCTGTTCCCTCTGCCTAGAATGTTCTTCTCCTAGATTATGCTTGTGTTGGCTTCCTTTTGAATATTCATTCAAAAGCCACCTCAGTGAAGCCTTCCCTGACCACACTCTGCGAAATTACACTACTACACTGCCCCCAAGCACTCCCTATCTCAGTGCCCACTGTATTTTCTCCCTAATACTAGATCAGCTTTTGGGATACTGTGTAATTTATGAATTTTTCTCATTTTTTCCCTATTACCTCTCTCTGAAATGTTAGCTCTGTTAGACAGGAATTTGTCCTGTTTGTACACTCATGTATATCCCCAGTTCCCATGCATATATGATGTTGTGCTCAATACATATTTACCCTGTAATTAAAATCAAATTGTAAGCACTTTGAGGGCAGCTGTATTTTGGCAGTGCTTAACCCAGAGTTGGATTCATATTAGATGCTAAATAAATTTGTATGGAAGCACAAAAAAAAAAAATAAAATAAAATATCCTAGGGAATCAGAGAACCAAGGTCATGAGAAAGGGATTTTTGTTTGCTTTGAATCCTGGTAAAATTGCTCTTTTTGCTTTTAATTATTTCTATGGGGACCTCCATAAAACTTATAAAATTCCTTTCCCAGGGACCGGTGCCATGGCTCAACAGGTTAATCTTCCGCCTGCAGCACTGCATCCCATGCCAGTTCTAGTCCCAGTTGCCCCTCTTCCAATCCAACTCTCTGCTGTGGCCTGGGAGCAGTAGAAGATGGCCCAAGTGCTTGGGCCCTTGCACCCGTGCAGGAGACCGGGAAGACGCTCCTGGCTCCTGGCTTCAGATTGGCACAGTTCCAGCCATTGCAGCCATTTGGGGAGTGAACCAATGGCAGGAAGAACTTCCTCTCTGTCTCTTCCTCTCACTATCTGTAACTCTACCTCTCAAGTAAATAAATAAAAATCTTTAAAAAAATAAAATTCCTTTCCCCATAACACTTTTTGGTCTAAGGAGATCAAAAAGTTTAAATTATGGTCCTTTTTTCTTTTAAGATTAAACAGAAGAGGGCCAGTGCTGTGGCACAGCTGACTAAGCCTTTGCTTCCAGCACCAGCATCCTGTATGGGCACTGGTTTGTGTCCCGGCTGCTCCTCTTTGGATCCAGCTCTCTGCCTATGGTCTGGGAAAGCAGTGGAGTATGTGCCCCTGCATCTATGTGGGAGACCCAGAGGAAGCTCTTGGTTCCTAGCTTTGGATCTGCTGGGCTCCAGTTGCTGCAGCCATTTGGCCAGTGAACCAGCGGATGAAAGACCATTCTCTTTGTCACTCCCTCTCTCTGTCTATAATTCCACCTCTCAAATAAATAAATCTTTAAAAAAAAGTTAGACAGAAGAGTTTGTGTTTAGGAGAGAAAGAAAGTAGGAGGTATGCGATTACTTAGATGTAATTTTAAAGGACATTTGGCTAAAGATTCTATCCTTAAGTCTGTAGGCCTCTGTTTTGACAGAATATTGACCAAATGTGTCTTGGATTATCATAATTGAATAGGAGTAGCTCATCTAAGGTAGTTAAGCTCATTTTCTGTGAAGAAAAAAAAGAACCTCATTCTTTTCCTTCTCCCTTCACTCCTAAAGCTAATAATGATTAAGAGTTCTAATATGGGTTGTATGGTAGGGTTATACTCAGGTTTCCGAGGAATCTCCAAACTGACTTCAATAGTGGCTTAACCAGTTTGCATTCCCACCAACAGTGGGTTAGTATCCCTTTTTCCCCACATCCTGGCAAGCATCTGTTGTTGGTAAATTTCTGTATGTGAGCCATTCTAACTGGGGTGTGGTGAAACCTCATTGTGCTTTTGATTTGCATTTCCCTGATTGCTAGTGATCCTGAACATGTTTTCATGTGTCTGTTGGCCATTTCGATTTCCCCTTTTGAAAAATGTCTATTGAGGTCCTTGGCCCCTCTCTTAAGTGGGTTGTTTGTTTTGTTGTTGTGGAGTTTCTTGACCTCTTTGTAGATTCTGGTTATTAATCCTTTATCTGTAGCATAGTTTGCAAATATTTTTTTCCCATTCTGTCGGTTGCCTTTTCACTTTCCTGTTTCTTTTGCAGTACAGAAATGTCTCAATTTGATGTAATCCCAATTGTTAATTTTGGCTTTGACTGCCTGTGCCTCCTGGGTCTTTTCCAAGAAGTCTTTGCCTGTGCCTGTATCTTGCAGGGTTTCTCTGATGTTCTTTAATCATTTGATTGTTATTTTTTCTCCTAGGGTTGAAGAGGAAAATATAGTTGAAAATTAAGAGGTTCTGAGAGTAAATGGACTTTGGTTTATTGTGCTTTAGCCACCATACCAAAATATCATATAGTGGGTGGTTTATGCGCTAGAAGTCTATTTTCTCATACATCTGAAGGCTGAAAGGTCCACTTACAATGAGTCACCTTTTTATCATATCCTCTGTGCATGTGCATCCCCAGTGTCTGTTCTTGAACAGTGATACCAGTCATATTGTATTAGGGTCCACCTTAGTGGTTTAATTTTAACTTAATTACTTCTATGAAGACCCTGCCTTCAAATACAGTCACATTCTTCAGTTATGTGAATTAGGATTTGAATACACACATTTTAGGGGGCACCAGTGAACCAGACATGAATGCCAAGTTGAAGAGAATGTTTTAAAAAGATATTTTGAATTTGAAATATCTGGTTCACTGTATTTTCTGGTATTACAATGACATATTGTGGACATGCTGTTAGAAAACAAATATGGCCTATGTGATTAAATTGATAAAAAGCCATTTATCTGCTTTATTGAAGTAAGCAAGATGATTCAAGCATTTATTGTCTAGTAGCACAATTTCCTGACAGTATATCTTGGGTCTTACTTTCTACTTTGCTAAGATAAATAAACTATTTAGGAGGCTTGGGGTTTACACACCTAAATTGTGTTCATTTATATTTAATAAGTACTTTAAAGGAAGGTCTACTTTTGTTTATTGCATCATAGGAGTATGCAGTAGAGAGCTACATGATTATCCCTATTTTCTCTTTTTAACTTGAATCTCATGGAGGGTTTTAGTTGTAAGGTGGCTCTCCTGATGCCAGTTTATTAAAGATTAGCCCAGTTTTTGCAATGAAAGGCAAGTGATGTTATCATGGAACATTCTCCAAGAAAACACAAGCATAAATTTTCATCCTCAAACATAGAGTCTTAGCACTAGAGTCTAGTCATGATAAATACATTTGCAACTATATGGTCACTTTAATTTTATTTGAGTATTAAATATCACCAAAAGGTGATACAAGCCTTATTGAATTACACTGAAAGTATTTTCAGTAGCCATGGCCTATCTTCAAGAAATTTCAGTTCCAAAGTAAAAAACTATATGGATTAATGGGGATTTTTTTTCCTGTAGAGTTCTCTCTTGATTTTAAAAGGCCCAGGGAAGTAAAAAGAGCAGAAAATTTGGATTTGTGTGCTTGAGTACTTTTCTAAGCTTCATGATATTGGGCAAAATACTATCTCCCCTGAGTTTCTATATGTCTTTGCTTATAAAAGAAGGTTGAGTTAAATGATTTTGTGCCTTTCTACCCTTTCCCATGTTCCCTTATTCTTTGCTTCCTTCATTTCTATTTTCTTAGCATTGTTGCTTCTTCTTTTGTATATACTTACAATGTTTTTATAGCGGGTTCTGGTCACTTTGTTGCATACAACAGAATTGTGGAACTACTTACTAAAATAGTGAGATATTAAGTACAGGTTGGTTAATAGATTATGCCTATTTTCCCAAGTGCTTTCCCTGATACCGGGCCCACACAGGCTTCTTTCCAGAGACCTTCCTTCAATGCCTTCTCACAGCTCTGCAACTAAAAGTTTCATCCCTGCACATGATAAGCCTTCCAAGATTGTAATCTGTCATGGCAGCCTGTGTTCATTGGTGCTCAGGCCATTCTTGTCAGATGTTTTGAATCACCTCTGGCTCCTGGTATACCTGTTACAAAGTTACCATATGAAAGACATTTTGGAGTGAAGAATAACAATGAGTAAAATAGTATTCCAAAGAATTCAATGTGTATACAAGTCCATTGGTGAGAAAGAGGTTGATATATTTAAGACACTGAAAATACTTAAACAGAGCTGTGTGAATACTAGAAGGAAACTGATAAGAGAAAATTCTGGCAAGGTGAGTAGGGTCAAAATTACAAAGTGATTTATAAGTCAGGCTAAGTAATGCTGAAGATAAAAAGATATAATTTGCATATTTTTAAAGATGGCACCAGTGTGTTTTAGTGGTATTAGGAATTCCAGCAAAAAAATACTACAAAAAAAATCTAGAAACAAGTGTCATATAAGCACCTGCCACTTGCAATATGTATATTAAGAATGGTGTTATTAGAAAAGACTTGTTGCAATCTTCATATTTATGTATCTTTTAAAAGCATCCTTGAAACTTCAATGGTATGCTTGCTTTTTTATGTTTCAAAGTGGTAGTTTTTCCTGAAAACTGAGTTCTCTGACAGACCCAAGAAAAATCAGTAATAAAAAAAAGACAATAATTAAAAAAACAAGATACTTCAATTCCTGGATTTATGTTTTGAAAAGATTTATTTAGTTATTTATTTGAAAGAGTTATATAGAGAGAAGGACAGAGAGAGTGAGCTTTCATCCACTGGTTCACTCTCCAAAGCCAGGAGCCAGGAGCTTCATATGGTCTTCCCATGTGGATGGCAGGGGCCCAAACACTTGGCCCACCTTCTGCTGCTTTTCCAAGGTCATTAGCAATGAGATGGATTGGAAGTGAAGCAGCCAGGACATGAACTGCGCCCATGTTGGCTTCGCAGGCAACAGCTTTTACCTAGGATACCACAGATTTGGCCCCCCAAATCAGTAATTTTTGTTTTTCCTCACTGTTTCTTGTTGTAAGGAATTAATTAACAATTAAGAACCTCTTTTTTTAAAAAAGATTTATTTTATTTATTTAAAAGACGAAGTTACAGAGGGAGGTAGAACCAGAGAGAGAATCTTCCACCCACTGGTTCACTCCACAGATGGCTGCAACAGTCAGAGCTAAGCTGATCTGAAGCCAGGAGCCAGGACCTTCTTCCAGGTCTCCCACACAGGTTCAGGGGTCCAAGGATTTGGGCCATCTTCTGCTGCTTTCCTAAGCCACAGCGGAGAGCTGGATTGGAAGTGGAGTAGCCAGGACTCGAACCGGCACCCATATGGAATGCTGTCACTGCAGGCCAGGGCTTCAGTCTGCTGTGCCATTGCATCGGCCCTAAGAACCTGTTTCTTAAAAATATTTATTGCTTTATTTATTTGAATGGTAGAGTTTTAGACAGAGAGAGGGGGAGACAGAAAGAAAGATCTTCCATCCTCTAGTTTACTCCCCAATTGCCTCCAATGGCCAGAACTGGGCCAGTCCGAAATCAGGGCCAAGAGCTTTTCTTCCTGTTCTTCCACTTGAGTGCAGGGGCCCAAGCACTGGGACCATCTTTCACTGCCATACCAGGCCATTAGCCTGGAGCTGGATTGGAAGTAGAACAGCCAGGACTCGAGCCAGTGCCCATATGTGATACTGGCACCACAAGAAGAGGCTTAATTTACTCTGCCACAAGCTCTCTACATATCAGAATTTCTTGATATTTTGAAAAGTGAAAAATGAAGGTTATGATTATTTTTATGTGGAGAATTTACCTTCTTATAAAAAGTGCAAAAAATATAGAGAAACGAACTGTTTGTACATGTACTTGCATAGCTTTCTTCCTTTTTTATTTTTTAAAGACTTTTTATTTATTTGAAAGGTAGAGTGACAGGGAGAGAAAGAGGTTTTCAATCTGCTGGTTCATTCCTCGAATGACCTTAACATCTGGGCCAGGCCCATGCCAGCCTTGAATTCTATCTGGGTCTCTCACATGGTTTGCAAAGGCTCAAACATTTGCACATCTTTACTGCTTTCCCAGGCACATTAACAGGGAGTTGGATGGAAAGCTGAGAAGCTGGGACTCCAATCAACCTAGAAGGCAGCTTAACTTGCTGTGCCACAATGGTGGCCCCCATGCATACCTTTCTCTAAGGAAGAATTCTAGTGTGATAGAATGCTCATAAGCTCATTAGCATGGTTATGTCATGTGGAAGGTATAGTAAGGCAGAAGGGAAAATTGTTAGGTTAGCTATTATAAATTTTTGTATTCTGTTGATCTCCTTATTACACAAATCTTATGTCACTTCTCTAATTTTATTGTTATTTTTAAAGTTGTGCGGTTTGCTAGGATCATTTGTCATTTATGTTCATGAATGATGATGATAAACCTTTAGAATTAGTAGGGTTTTAAATGCCAGGCTAAGAAGCATGACCTTTATTTGAGAGGCAAAGGGGTGTTACTGATGAATTTTGAGCAAGGAAATTTGAGTTCTTCTTTTAGAAATCTTGTGCAGCTGCTGTGTGCTGAATGAAATAGAGTATCAAGGAACCAATTTGGGAAGCTATCAGAATTATGGTAGCAATAATATTTTGTGTTTATACTTGCTTTTCTATTTATATATACTTTTAAATTTATTAAGCATCTCATTTATGTTAACTTATTTATTTCTGAAAACTACACTGTGATCTAGGCAGATCAATTTTATTTTACACTTGGAAAAGTGGATATTGGCTTTAAGTAAATTAAACAACAAGCTTTGAACATAGAGTTGGTATGTTTCATAACTAGAATGTGAAACCAGGAATTTTGAATTTTTTTCTATTATGTAGCTTCTGTACAGAAACAAACACAAACATGTGGTGCATATTGTGGTTTGAAGTTGAGCCATTGCTCAGGATACCTGCATCCCATATCAAAGTGTTGATTCAAGTATCCTGCTTCCCATCCAGCTTCCTATTAATTTCCCTGGGAAAGCATCAGCAGACAGTCCAAGTTCTTGAGCCTGCTAATGAGTCCCTGCCACCCATGTAAAAGATCTGAGTGGGGATCTGGGACCTTGGCTTCAAACTTGGCTTAGCTGTGCTGGGGAGTGAACCAGTAGATGAAAGATTTCTCTGTAAAGTATCTCTGTCACTGTCCCTTTTAATTAGATGAAAATAAAATAAACATTTAAAAGCACAAAATACCTGTAGATTTTTATGAAAAAGTTTACACATTGCTTTTTTGGAAAATATTAAGGTTGTAGTAATGTAATTGAAAATAAACTATTCCAAAAACAATGAAAGACAAGTGGGAACAATGAACAAAAAAGGGAAGTGGGAAGAGGAATTAATATTGTGTATTGCCTTTAACTTTTACATTATTACTGCCTTGTATGGTAGCTGTAAGGCTGCATTTTATACATAAGGAAACTGAATTTTAAGGATATTGAATTATTTCCTTGATATCACAAAGCTTTTCAAAATACACTATTGGGATGTAGACCAAGGTCTATCAGGTTCTACATCTGATACCATGTTGCTGTCTGCAAATGACCAGGTTATATGTCATTTTGGCAATGAATGCAGCCTTCGGACATTTTTTTCAAGGGATTGAACTGTAAGACAAGAATATGATAGATGTTTTGGTGTACTATCATATCTCTTCATTGCCCAACCATGGAGAGTGCCGGCAGCAGAGAATCATCAGCTATCAACAACTGCATGGTCTGTTTCAGTTGGTTCTTTCTCCCTTCACAGTTCATCCCTAATAAATACCTTTTATTCCAAACTCTGTGTCCACATCTGCTTCTGAAGAACCATTCCGTTATGGTTGATATCACAAGAGGTCCATGTAAGCAAACCCTAGGTAGAGATTTTGGAGTTGAATCAATCATTGTCTCTGTGAGAAGACCTCATCACTGACCTCATCACTAGGTAGAAGACATCTTGGCACAATGTGCCAGTGGGAGGAAATATACATGTGGATGTGATATATTAGGTTTCTGAGAGGTATAGAGGAAACAGTAGCTATAAGGATAATGTCATTAATAGCTATTGTTTATCATACGATTAGTGTAGTACAAAAAGATATTCAGCCAAGCTTGAGTAACATACTAGTGTAAGCCAGGAACCCTCTCCCCTTTTTATTATTTCTACTACATCAGTAAATTTATCTTAAGCTAGCAAACAATTGAAGGCCAACCAAGGGACTTAAAGAAAGGTCTGGAATTAGTTCCCTAGCTACAGCTGTGATCCCTCTACAGTTGGGCACTAAACTCTCCATTTGGAATTGCATTCAAGGGCTATTGTTATTTGTATGTAGCTTTCTGGTACCATTGGATATCCTATGACATAGCAACTTATTGAAAACCATATCTTCAATGAAAAAGACCATAGAGGTTTTTGGTGTTACTTTGCCCAGCAACTCAAATAAACCTTAAAGGCTTGGTTATTTAACATCTGCAACAAAGGAGGTAATCTTGTTAACATTAATGAGAATGAGTAGTGCCTTGTGGGTGGGTTACTACAGATTATCTCCAGTGCCCTGATAAAGGCCATTTTACTAAAGGGAAAAAGAGGCCGATGATGGGCACAGAAGGAGATAGTATGAACACTAGAGAGCCTCTCCTTAAATAGCTGGGTACTGCCTTGGATGTGAAAACTGTGTTTCACTTGAGATGAGTTCTTGGCCATGGGAAAACCTATTTGGACCACGTTAACAGAGGCTGTAGTGGTCCTGTGAGTAATGCTATTGTTCTCTTGGGTCTACAGTAAGTGATTGTGCACAGTGGATGATGAAACCATGTACCAGACTCAGATTTCTAAGTTTTCCCATGCTACTCCAGCTTGTTGCTAAGCCTAGTTAAACTGAGGATAAATTAATCAGTTCATTAAGGAATTTGAATCCCACCTGATAAATTCCCTTGCATGGAAAATGTAATCAAAGATTGACCAGCTCAAAGAATGGCTTAAGAGTGGTAAATGGACACTCTTCTAAACCATCTAGGCAAGAACATTCCAAAAAGGTTATTTGGGTTAGTTAATAATGGGGCCTCAAAGAAAGAGATTTTTAAATATTTTTTAAGATTGATTTCTTAAAATTTATTTGAGAATTAGAGTTATAGACAGAGAGAGGGAGAGACATGGAGAAAGGTCTTCCATCTGCTAGTTCACTCCCCCAAATGGCCACAACGACTGGAGCTGGGCCGATCTGAAGCCAGGAGCCAGCAACTTCTTCTGTGCTGGAGCCTAGCACTTGGGCCATCTTCTACTGCTTTCCCAGGCCATACCAGAGAGCTAGATTGGAAGAGGAGTAGCCAGATCTTGAACTTGTGCCCATATGGGATGCCAGCTCCACAGGTAGTTGCTATACCTGCTGTGCCACAGTGCTTACATCCCAAAGAAGGAGATTAGTAAGTCCTTACCAAGGAACCTAGGGCCAGATACCCAGTCAGGAGGGTGGCTTTCAGAGGCTGGGCTTTGTTTTGCATAATGGTGGTCTTTGAAACAGACACTACACACATTGTAGTGAGTCTGGAAATGCACTGGAGAGTCCCATAAACTTTACTTGAAACTCTTGGCCTTCAAAATCAACAAGGCTGACAAGTTCCTGGCTCCAGTGGTCCATATCTACTATTTGAGTTACAGTTTTCAGCAAACTCTCCATTTACCAGTTGGCGTTATATCAGAAAGATATCACCAGGGGCCAGCGGTTACTATCAGACTTTTGAACCTGTAAGCTCCTAGAATTAACTGAAATCTGTACACATTTTGAGAAGCAATCATTGACATGTTATTAGACCTTGTCAAATACTGAGTATAAGAACCATGGCCACATTAGTTTCTACAACAAGAAACCTTGACCATGTTGTGAATCTAACAAAGTCCTCAAATCTCTAGGTGGGAGTAGTTCAGGACTTCATTGTTGCGAAATGGAAATGATACATATGGATCTGGTAAAAGGCAGCTGAGCTGGTGCTGAGATGCAATGATGAAATGATCTCTGATACTATGAAAATGTGTTTGAAATATCCCCCCCAGACACATCACTCAAGGAGTCTCTGTCCCCACTGACCAATAGGGAATCCAGATATAAGGACCTCTCAGTTCACACATGATGTTAGTTTACTGACAGCACTGCCTGCCTAACTTTGCTGCTTTGTAATGAGAAGCAGCAACTAGTCTATGTGTGAGAGAAATGCCCCTTATAGAACATAGTAAAAGATACTTGTCATAATGGGCAGAGAGAACATCATATAGTATAAAGGGCTAACATGGTAACTCCAGAAAACAATTCATGCTATATTTTCATTGAATCATGAGCTGTGACTATTGTCCTGGTTGATTATTCAAGACACTGGAAGGCCCATGTACACATAATAAATAATATATATTTTTCCATATATACATATGCCACTGTATAGATAGCAATTTGGATAAAATTATTTTTGCTCTTAATAAGCATTTTATTAATGTCACCAGAAAGACCACTGCTTTGATGAAGGAGAACATAATGAATGAGCAGACTTTGTTAAATGAATGTGAATATTGAATTGTGCTTTATCCCATAGCTAGTAGATATACAACCAGCTTTCTCCTGAATCTATGAGAAAATGGAACATGAAAATTTACTCACCACCCTAGACAAAATCCAGGTGCATGGATTGTCACAGCTCATTAGAAGACCTGAACAGCATGGAGAAAATATATTGATGGCAGATCCTAGCTGAAGCTAACATACCATCCAGGGACACATCTCTTGACCTAATAGTTCAGGACATCCATGGCAGATAGACTACCATGGGCTTCTCATCTCATCCAAATGGTTCCATAGAATTTCAAATGCAGTCGATACTTTCTTTGCATTTGGCCTAGCTAACCACATAATTTCCATTAACTCAGACCACACTAAGCCCTACAAGACTATATTTTTCATGTTAAAGATTCCTTCCCTTAAGGATATCACATCAGATAATGGGCTTAGATTTTTGCTCAGCAATGGGTTCAATGATGGAATATATGATGGTTCTCCCTATTCCATCTTATCCCTAGGTCATTGAAGGTGATTGAGCATTTTATTTTAACAAGATGGTTGAGTTTTTGTTTTAGCTTGCATGTATGAAGAAGGACATGCAGAATATACCTTTGTATCTGGGTTATTTCCTTCCACATGAGGTCATTAAATTCCGTCCATTTTGCTGCAAATGACTAAATTTCATTCTTTCCTATGGATGCATAGTATAATAGATATACATACCACATTTTCTGATGATGTACACATTAGTCGGTTTCATATTTTAACTATTGTGAACAGTGCAGCAAACATGTTAGAAGCAAGTATCTTTTTGATAAGCTGATTTCATTTTAAAAACAATTTTATTTAAGTTATACAAGTTTCATGTATTTCATATATACAGATTTAGGAACATAGTGGTACTTCTCACCATACCCTTCCTCAAACCCATGCTCCAAGCTTTCTTCTTCCTTCTTCTCCCATTCCTAGTCTTAGTTTTTACAAAGATGTACTTTAAGTTTGCTTAATGATTGTAAATGTAACCCTAAACTAAGTAAAAGAGTTCAACAAATAGTATGAAGCAAAACAAAACAAAAACAAAAAAAAAACAAAAACAAAACAAAAACAAAACAAAACAAAACAAAAAAACACTGATCCTTAACAGAAGAGATAGGGCTGCAAACAATCATCAAATCTCATTTTTACTTTTCAGGTCAGATTAAATGGTGGGTGGGAAAGACGCAAGGCTGACTCAACACGGATGACACATTGTAGGTGAGAAGTCTGGAATTGAAAAGCAGAAATTCCTGGAAAGAGTGCTTCTCATTCATGCCACATATTTGACTAGGCTTCCCAACCCCTTCCTTAAATTACACATTCTTGTTTTGTAATTATTTATACCTTAGTCTCCATGAAGGAGTTTACATGTATTAACACACAATTATTCTTAGGTGTTTAAATTTTAACTGAAAAGTGATCCCTGTTAAATATAAGAGTGGGAATAAGAGAGGGAGATGTACAATTTGGGACATGCTCAATCAGACTTGCCCCAAATGGTGGAGTTAGAAACATGCTAGGGGATTCCAGTGCAATCCCATCAAGGTGGCATGTACCAATGCCATCTCACTAGTCCAAGTGATCATCTTCAGTTCACAATTGATCACACGGATAGGTCTAAGAGTCAAAGGGATCACACAAACAAGACTAGTATATTCAGTCTCTCAATTATTTTTGCCAAACACAAATGACTGGAATATCAGTATTATTGAACAGAGAAGGGATGAGGGACAGTAACTGTCTCTGATTTGGCTCCCTGAGAGGGATCAGGGGGTTTTTCCCAAAAAGACCTTGAATGTAAAGACTCAATTTGAGATTTCTAGTTCAACATTTTCCTTAAAATGGCCCTGCCTCTTTACAACAGGTAGCCGCATAGGATATATATCAGCAAATAAAATAAAAAGTTGTAATGAGCCATGAGAGAATCCAAGCCATAAGATTTATGTTCACCATCTTGGGGTTTGGCTCAACTCTACTCTTTGCTCATGATACATTACAGATTGTTCAAATTGCAGTCTATGGGGGAATAGTCTCCCCAGTTAATAGGATGTGGACATCTTAACAACTATGGGGTACTGAGAGGAAGTATATCTAACTTCAGTCCTTTCTGTGACACAGGGTAGCCAATCTGTGTAAATCCTATTTTACTGGGTCATTGGTAGACCTGTCTCAGACATTTGTCATAAACGTGAACTTGGTGAGTTGTTGTATATTTCACCCACCACCTGATACTACAAATAAATATTGGATAATATGGACATTTCTCTAAACATGAACTTTTATGACATCTCCAACATTCCATTCTTATTAAACTGGGCTTGATATATTACAATGACTGAATTTTGCTTCCCTAAAGGTCAACTCCCTTTTTTTTCAAAGACAAAAAGAGGAACAACCGGTATATTTTAAAAAGGCAGCAGGGGATCCACTATTGGGATATGTGGCTTCATTGATGCTAGCTTCCTTCTCCCCTACACTTATCCTTGCCTATATAGCCTATATAGATATGTTATTTCAACTATCTAAAACATCCAGTTAAGTTGCATGAAGATCATCATTAATCATTACTGAAGTTATTTGAATTTTTTAAAATATTTATTTTATTTATGAGAAAGGCAGAGTTACAGAGAGAGGACACACACATACACACACACACAGATCTTTCATCTCTTGGTTCACTTCCCAAATTGCCACAATAACTGGGGCTGGACCAGGCTGAGGCCAGGAGCTTCATCCTGGTCTCCCAGATGTGTGCAAGATTTCAAGACATACTGCAAGGCAGTTATAATCAAAACTTACTGGTACTGGTACAAAAACAGATGAATAGACCAATGGAACAGAATAGAAATGCCAGAAATAAACCCAAGCATTTACAACCAACTTATCTTTGACAAAGGAGCTAAAATCCTTGGAGTAAGGATAGTCTCCTCAACAAATGGTGCTGGGAAAACTGGATCTCCATATGCAGAAGCATGAAGCAAGACCCCTATCCTACATCTTACACAAAAATCCACTCAAAATTCATTAAGACCTGAATCTATGACCCAGTACCATCAAATTTTTTTAATTAATTTTTTTAAATTTATTTTTTAACTTTTATTTAATGAATATAAATTTCCAATGTACAGCTTATGGATTACAACGGCTTCCCCCTCCCATAACTTCCCTCCCACCCGCAACCCTCCCCTCTCCCCCTTCCTCTCCCCTTTCATTCACATCAAAATTCATTTTCAATTCTCTTTATATACAGAAGATCAATTTAGTATATATTAAGTAAAGATTTCAACAGTTTGCACCCACATAGAAACACAAAGTGAAACATACTGTTTGAGTACTAGTTATAGCATTAAATCACAATGTACAGCACATTAAGGACAGAGATCCCACACGAGGAGCAAGTGCACAGTGTCAGTACCATCAAATTTTTTTTTTTTTGACAGGCAGAGTGGACAGTGAGAGAGAGAGAGACAGAGAGAAAGGTCTTCCTTTTGCCGTTGGTTCACCCTCCAATGGCCGCCGCGGTAGCGCGCTGCGGCCGGCGCACCGCGCTGTTCCGATGGCAGGAGCCAGGTGCTTATCCTGGTCTCCCATGGGGTGCAGAGCCCAAACACTTGGGCTATCCTCCACTGCACTCCCTGGCCACAGCAGAGAGCTGGCCTGGAAGAGGGGCAACCGGGACAGGATCGGTGCCCTGACCGGGACTAGAACCCGGTGTGCCGGCGCCGCAAGGCGGAGGATTAGCCTGTTGAGCCACGGCGCCGGCCAGTACCATCAAATTTAAAAGAATATTGCAGAAACTGTACAAGATATTGGCACAGGCAAAAAGTTCTTGGAAAAGACCACAGAGGCATAGCAATCAAAGCCAAAGTTAACAAATGGGATTACATCAAATTGAGAAGCTTCTGTACTGCAAAAGAAACACTCAGCAAAGTGAAGAGGCAACCAACAGAGTGGGAGAAATTATTTGCAAAGTTGCAACTGATGAAGGATTAGTAACCAGTAAATAGATCAAGAAGCTCAACAACAACAAAACCAACAACCCAGTGTAGAAATGTGCAAAAGACTTAAACAGGCATTTTTCAAAAGAGGAAATCCAAATGGCCAACAGACCCATGAAAAAATGCCTAGGATGAAGAATGACTTTTATACAGAAGTCAACAAATAACAACTGCTGGTGAGAATTTGGGGAAAAAGTACCCTAAACTAATGTTGATGGGAATGTAAACTGGTCCAATTCCTGCAGAAGACAGTATGGAGATACCTCAGAAATATGAATATATAGCTACCATATGACTCAGTCATCCCTCTCCTGGTAATTTACCCAATGGAAATGAAGTCAGCATATGAAAGCACTATCTGTACCTCCATGTTTATTGCAGCTCAATTCACAATAGCTAATATCAGGAATCAATGCAAATGTTCATGAACTGAAGACTAGATAAAGAAATTTTGGGATATATATGCACTGTGATACTACAGAGCAGTAAAAAATTGAAATCCTGTCATTTGCAACAAAATGCATGAAACTGGAAAACATCATACTTAGTGAAATAAGACAGTCTCAAAAGGACAGACACCACATGTTCTCCCTGATCCATGATAACTATTAGAACACCTAAATGATAATCTATAGAAATGCAATTAATACTTCAAGATAAAATTACTTTGAACAGCCCTTGTCTCTTTTTTTTTGACTTATATTTAATGAATATAATTTGCAAAGTACAGCATATGGATTACAATGGCTCCCCTCCAACCTCCATCCCACCCCCTGCTCTTTCTCCCCTTCCAGTCACATCAAAATTCATTTTCAATTCTCTTTATATGTATAGAAGATCAGTTTAGTATTTATTAAGTAAAGATTTCAACAGTTTGCGCCCACACAGAAACACAAAGTGAAAAATGTTGTTTGAGTACTAGTTATAGCATTAAATCACAATGAACAGCACATTAAGGACAGAGATCCTACATGAGGAGTAAGTACACAGTGACTCCTGTTGTGGACTTAACAAATTGACACTCTTGTTTATGGCATCAGTAATCACCCTAGGCTCTTGTCATGAGTTGCCAGGGCTATGGAAGCCTTTTGAGTTCGCTGACTCTGATCATATTTAGATAAGGTCATAGTCAAAGTGGAAGTTCTCTCCTCCCTTCAGAGAAAGGTACCTCCTGCTTTGATGGCCTGTTCTTTCCACTGAGATCTCACTCACGGAGATCTTTCTTTTAAGTCATTTTTTTTTTTTTTGCCAGAGTGTCTTGGCTTTCCATGCCTGAAATACTCTCATGGGCTTTTCAGCCAGATCTGAATGTCTTAAGGGCTGATTCTGAGGCCAGAGTGCTGTTTAGGACGTTCGCTATTCTATGAGTCTACTGTGTATCCCATTTCCCATGGTGGATCGTTCTCTCCCTTTTTTATTCTATCAGTTAGTATTAGCAGACACTTGTCTTGTTTGTGTGATCCCTTTGACTCTTAGACCTATCAGAGCCATCAATTGTGAATTGAAATTGATCACTTGGACTAGTGATATGGCATTGGTACATGCCACCTTGATGGGATTGTATTGGAATCCCCTGGTATGTTTTTAACTCTGCCATTTGGAGCAAGTCCGATTGAGGTTGTCCCAAATTGTGCATCTCTTCCCTATCTTATTCCCACTTTTATATTTAACAGGGATCACTTTTCAGTTAAGTTTCAACACTTACGAATAATTGTGTATTAGTTACAGAATGCAACCAATAGTATTAAGTAGAACAAACAAAAAAAATACTAAGAGGGATAACATATTAAGTTGTTCATCAACAGTCAGGACAAGGGCTGATCAAGTCACAGTTTCTCATAGCATTCATTTCATTTCAATAGTTTTCCTTTTTGGTGCTCGGTTAGTTGTCACTGATCAGGGAGAACATATAATATTTGTCCCTTTGGGACTATCTTATTTCATTTAGCATAATGTTTTCCAGATTCCTCCATTTTGTTGCAAATGACTGGATTTCATTTTTTTACTGCTCTATAATATTCTATAGAGTACATGTCCCATAATTTCTTTATCCAGTCTACTATTGATGGGCATTTAGGTTGATTCCACGTCTTAGCTATTGTGAATGGAGCTACAATAAACATTGAGGTGCAGATGGCTTTTTTGTTTGCCAATTTAATTTCCTTTGGGTAAATTCCAAGGAGTGGGATGGCTGGGTTGTATGGTAGGGTTATATTCAGGTTTCTGAGGAATCTCCAGACTGACTTCCATAGTGGCCTTTCCAGTTTGCATTCCCACCAACAGTGGGTTAGTGTCCCTTTCTCCCCACATCCTTTCTAGCATCTGTTATTGGTAATTTCTGTATGTGAGCCATTCTAACCGGGGTGAGGTGAAACCTGATGGCTAGTGATCTTGAACATTTTTTCTTGAAAGAAATAGAAGAGGATACCATAAAATGGAAAAATATCCCATGCTCATGGATTGGAAGCATCAATATCATCAAAATGTCCATTCTCCCAAAAGCTATTTATAGATTCAATGCAGTACCAATCAAAATACCATATTTCTGACACTTATAGAAGCAGATAATTACCATTATTATTGATTTTTCTGAGTTCAACACTAGTTTGAATTCTTGAACGTAGATAGTAGTACCAATTTATTATTATGTTTTTATTATTATTTTGGAGTATGATTACAAATAACTTATCAATACTGCTTACTTATCTATAAATAAATATCATAAAACATCCAAAATGTTGAATACTACAGGAAAAATGTTATACAACATAGATAAAGATGTTTTTGTTTGTTTAATGGCTGTCACTCAAATGGATACAAATGATTTTCTACCATAAAAGGGAAAGTGAAAGAAAGTAAAATTTAAATGTGTTACATGAAGCCTATATTATTAGTTTACTGTAAGTATTTTTTTTTTTTTTTGGACAGGCAGAGTTAGACAGTGAGAGAGAGAGAGAGACAGAGTAAAATGTTTTCTTTTTTCCATTGGGTCACCCCACAAGTGGCTGTTACAGCTGGCACATTGTGGCTGGTGCGCTGTGCCGATCTGAAGCCAGGAGCAAGGTGCTTCCTCCTGGTCTCCCATGCAGGTGCAGGGCCCAAGGACGTGGGCCATCCTCCACTGCACTCCCAGGCCAGAGCAGAGAGCTGGACTGGAAGAGGAGCAACCAGGACAGAATCTGGTGCCCCAACCGGGACTAGAATCCTGGGTGCCGGCGCCACAGGTGGCGGATTAGCCTAGTGAGCAGCAGCAGTACTTTAACATATACTAAAAACAAAATGTCCCCAGCATAGTGCCTGGGACATTTATTGTTTTATAAAGTTAAATGTACGAGGGCCAGTGTTATGGTACAATTTGTTATGCCTTGTCTCCAGTGCCAGCATCCCATATGGGTGCCAGTTTGAGTCCCAGCTGCTCTACTTCTGATCTAGCTCCCTGCTAATGAGCCTGGGAAAGCTGCAGAAGATGGCTCATGTGGTTGGGCCCCTATACCCACATGGGAGACCTGGTTGGAGTTCTAGTTTCTTGGCCTCAGCCTGGCTCAGCCTTGCCCCTTTGTGGACATCTGGGGAGTAAATCAGCAACTGTAAGATTTCTCTTTACTTACTTCTGTCTCCTTCTATCTGTAAATCTGCCTTTCAAATAAATAAATAAATCTTTAACAAATTAAGTTTCTTCCAGAGAACAATCCTTTGCAATAAATTCTGCATCACACTGCCCACATACTTTGATATGTATCAGGTGAACTGTGTTTTACTGAAGCTAAGTCTTTGTAGGAAAAGTAGAAATAAGAATGAAAATATGATTTATACAATTTAGATTTTGTTTTCTATTTTGTGGCGTGATGCTTCAAGGGCTTTACTATATTCATTTGTGTGACAAATTTTTATTTAGTGTATGCTATGTGCTGACACTGTTCTGTGTGCTAACAAATTAAAACTTTCGTTTATTATATAGCTTTACATTGAGTCTGGTGCTTAAGGAATTTGGGAAATGAAAAAGTTACTGATATTGGTTTCCCTTGTGATTAATACATATAAGCCTTTCTTCCTCCTTCCCCATTTCAAAGAACCCAAAATCATTGACATATCTTTCCTCAAGGCTGGAATATGTAAGTTTTAAAAAGCGTTACATTTTTTACCTTAAAATTTACATAAAAAGTAAATTACTTATAAGATTATATGATATTACCAGTGACTGGAACTAGAATAGAGTAGAAAGGCCCTAAGGAAGAAGCTATAAAATCAGGAGCTAATATTTCACTTGAAAATAAGCTAATAAAATGTAAATATTACAAGAAAAAAGATAAGAAAGGAAAACTTACCTTTTAAAATAATGTTTTTAATATGTTACCCACAGGCCAGCGCCGCGGCTCAATAGGCTAATCCTCCGCCTTGCGGCACCAGCACACCGGGTTCTAGTCCCGGTCGGGGCGCCGGAGTCTGTCCTGGTTGCCCCTCTTCCAGGCCAGCTCTCTGTTGTGGCCCGGGAGTGAAGTGGAGGATGGCCCAAGTGCTTGGGCCATGCACCCCATGGGAGACCAGGAGAAGCACCTGGCTCCTGCCATCGGATCAGCGCGGTGCTCCAGCCACAGCGTGCCGGCCACGGCGGCCATTGGAGGGTGAACCAACGGCAAAGGGAGACCTTTCTCTCTGTCTCTCTCTCTCACTGTCCACTCTGCCTGTCAAAAAAATTAAAAAAAAAAAAAAGATGTTACCCACTGAGATAAAATTACCATAAGCTGTAGTCAGAAACTATAAAATTCTATTTTTTTTTGCATTGAAAAGATAAATGTCAATTAGCAGTTAATCACCTAAGCCAATATTAGGAGGATAGTCACCATTAATATATAAAACACTTGTTTGAATTAGAAAAATTGTGCCCTCTCTGAGCAGATGAGTCTCAAAAGGGTATTGTTTTCAGAGTCCAAGTCAAGGGCAGAAGTGGATATCAACCCTCATGTGATGTTTCATGAATCCTTGTTCAAGATCCAACACAAAGAAACAAACAAATAAAAACCTGTACCCTTTTACCCTTGATGTTACTGGCAGAGGAGAGAACATTTCAAAAGAATATCATCAGAATTATATTGAATTAAAATTATCAAGAATGAAACAGCAAAGAATTTGAAAATATAAAATCTTTCTACAAATATGAAAAACATTTCCTTGTTTTTAGATAAAGGATGTGATGGCAAGGAGACTCTGACTGAATAAGTGAATATAAGTTTCCACTATGGTTGCACATCAAATGTACATTTGTAGAATAAGTGACAGATATCAGATTCCCTTATTGTTAACTCATATAGACCCTTCTGGCTCCTATTAAAAGCCTCTCAACATTCAGTTAATCTATGGCTCCTGAAACAATATACAGAAACACCTGTGTTAACATTACTTATTCTTAACACTATGAAGACAATGTGTTTAAGTAATAATTGTGCATTTAAATAAGTTTAACAAGAAATGGTGAAATAAAGTAGAATGCACTCAATATTTATAAATTGCTCAAGATTTATGTTTTTCTGAGAATTGAGTATTGATACATGCATGTATCTCATGAAAAACAATGCCCAGAAACTTGGTGTGAATAATAGAGAGCCTGGATGTGTATATAGAAATGTATATGGTAGATGCATGGCTATATGTTTAATGCCAATTGGTTCTAACACCTGGAGGCCATAGAGTAAGATAGAGAACCACGCTCTTTTTTTTTTTTTTAAGTCTCTATGACAGTTTTACTGGCTTCCCCAGTGAAATGAAAACGTAGGTGACCTAATTCAACTATCACTGTCTGTTGCAATTTGGTTTCTCTGGAAGCAGATGCTGAGCTTGAGTTTGAAATTATATTGATCTACTCTAGCAAAGATGCTATATTTACCACTGTAGCTGAACTTTTGACTATTGTTTAGCTGAGCTCCTGAGACCACAGTTATTTCCAAGGTCTATTTATATGCAGGGGACATTCTTGTGAATTAAACATATGAGAGACTTTAATAAGTTCATAGGACATGGAATTAAAGATAAAAATGAAATTCATGAGTAGTTTCTTTCATAATAAACATATTCTTTTTTTTGTTTTTTTTTTTCTGTTATCTTTTTATTAAACTTTTATTTAATGAATATAAATTTCCAAAGTACAGCTTATGGGTTACAATGGCTTCTCCCTCCCAAAACTTCCCTCCCACCCACAACCCTCCCCTTTCCCGCTCCCTTTCCCCTTCCAATCACATCACGATTCATTTTCAATTCTCTTTATATACAGAAGATCAGTTTAGTATATATTAGGTAAAGATTTCAACAGTTTGCCCCCATATAGCAACACAAAGTGAAAAAAATATTGTTGGAGTACTAGTTATAACATTAAATAAGAGTGTACAGCACATTAAAGACAGATATCCTACATAATATTTTTTTTTTAAATTAATTAATTTTCTATGCCATTTCCAATTTAACACCAGGTTTTTTTTTTTCATTTCCAATTATCTTTATATACAGAAGACCGATTCAGTATATAATTAGTAAAGATCTCATCAGTTTGTACCCACGCAGAAACACAAAGTGTAAAAATACTGTTTCAGTACTAGTTATAGCATCACTGCACATTAGACAACACATTAAGGACAGATCCCACATGGGATGTAAGTACACAATGACTTCTGTTGCTGACTTAACAATTTGACACTCCTGTTCATGGCGTCAGTAATCTCCCTAGGCTCTAGTCATGAGTTGCCAGGGCTATGGAAGCCTTTTGAGTTCGCTGACTCTGATCATATTTAGACAAGGTCATAGTCAAAGTGAAAGTTCTCTCCTCCCTTCAGAGAAAGGTACCTCCTTCTTTGATGGCCCCGTTCTTTCCACTGGGATCTCACTCACAGAGATCTTTCATTTAGGTCTTCTTCTTCTTCTTTTTTTCTTTCCCATGGTATCTTGGCTTTCCATGCCTACAATACTCTCATGGGTTCTTCAGCCAGATCCAAATGCCTTAAGGGCTGATTCTGAGGCCAGAGTGTTGTTTAGGACATCTGCCATTCTATGAGTCTGCTGTGTATCCCACTTCCCATGTTGGATCTTTCTCTCCCTTTTTGATTCTATCAGTTAGTATTAGCAGACACTTGTCTTGTTTGTGTGATCCCTTTGACTCTTAGACCTCTCAGAACCATCAGTTTTGAACTGAAATTGATCACTTGGACTAGTGAGATGGCATTGGTACATGCCACCTTGATGGGATTGTATTGGAATCCCATGGCACATTTTTAACTCCATCATTTGGGGCAAGTCTGATTGAGCATGTCCCAAATTGTACATCTCCTCCCTCTCTTTTTCCACTCTGAAATTTAACAGGGATCACTTTTCAGTTAAAATTTAAACACCTAAGAATAATTGTGTGTTAATTACAGAGTTCAACCACTAGTACTAGAACAACAACAACAACAACAACAATAACAAATACTAAAAAGGATAAAGTATTACATTGTACATCTAGAGTCAGGACAAGAGCTGATCAGGTCATAGTTTCTTATAGTGTCCATTTCACTTCAACAGGTTTCCCCTTTGGTGCTCAATTGTCGCCGATCAGGGAAAACAAATGATATTTGTCTCTTTGGGACTGGCTTAATTCACTCAGCATGATGTTTTCCAGATTCCTCCATCTTGTTGCAAATGACTGGGTTTCATTGTTTCTTACTGCTGTATAGTATTCTATGGAGTACATGTCCCATAATTTCTTTATCCAGTCTACTGTTGATGGGCATTTGGGTTGGTTCCAGGTCTTAGCTATTGTGAATTGAGCTGCAATAAACATTAATGTGCAGATGGCTTTTTTATTAGCCAAATTAATTTCCTTTGGGTAAATTCCAAGGAGTGGGATGGCTGGGTTGTATGGTAGGGTTATGTTCAGGTTTCTGAGGAATCTCCAGACTGACTTCCATAGTGGCTTAACCAGTTTGCATTCCCACCAACAGTGGGTTAGTGTCTCTTTTTTCCCACATCCTCTCCAGCATCTATTGTTGGTAGATTTCTGAATGTGAGCCATTCTTACCAGGGTGAGGTGAAACCTCATTGTGGTTTTGATTTGCATTTCTCTGATTGCTAGTGATCTTGAACATGTTTTCATGTGTCTGTTGGCCATTTGGATTTCCTCTTTTGAAAAATGTCTATTGAGGTCCTTGGCCCATCTCTTAAGTGGGTTGTTTGTTCTGTTGTTGTGGATTTTCTTGATTTCTTTGCATAATACACATATTCTGTACTACTCGTTTTCATGATCCTCCATTTTTTTGTGCCGAAATAAACAGAACTATTATAAAATTTATTCATTTATGTAAGCGGAAGAACCTTTAAATTTAAAAAAAATATTTGTTATACAAGTTTCATGTATTTTTATATATACAGAGTTAGGAAAATGGTGACATTTTCCTCCCATCCTCCATCCTGCCCCCCAACCCTTCCTTCTCCTCCTTCTCCCATTCCCATTCTTAATTTTTACAAAGATCTATTTCGGTTTACTTAATGATCCTATAGTTATCCTTATGCTAATAAAAGAGTTCAACAAGTAGTATGAAGGAAAAAAACACTGCTCCTCCACCAAAGTGAGAAAGAGACAAAGGTTGTAAACAATCATCAAATTTCAAAATGCCCATTTCACATCACATTTCAGGTACTCTATTAGTTACCTTGGATCAGGGAAAACATGTTATCTATCTTTTGGGACTGACTTATTTCATGAAGTACAGTGGTTGCCAGTTGTGTCCATCCTGTTGCAAAAGACAGGATTTCATTGGTTTTTATAGATGAGTAGAACTTCATAGGGTTTATAAACCATAAGTTCTTTACCCAGTCAACAGAGAACCTTTGAATTTTGGATTAAAATTTTTACATTTTTTGAAATATGAATACAAATTATTAAAGTACTGTTCTGCCTGGTCAATAAAAACTTAAAGAGTTATTAAAATCCTTAAATATTATTTCTGAAGTCTGCAATTGCAAAACTTTCCCATTTGGTTTGAATGCATGTGAGTTTTGTTACGTAAATATTCTACTTTGAATTGATTTTCATAAAACTTTATTGACATGGAATATCATTTGAATAATTTATATTAAACTAGAGAATATTAACATATTAATATACAACTGAAACAGAGATACAATATTGACAGGTGCAGTAACCATGGGGATATTTAATTTTAAATCCCGTAACAATCTTTTATTTTTTACTTGAAAGTCAGAGTTACACAGAGAGAGGAGGAGATGCAGAGTCTTCCAGCTGCTGATTCACTCCCCACATGGCCGCAACTGCCAGAGCTGCACTAATCTGAAGCTAGGAGCCAGGAGCTTCTTCTGGTCTCCCATGTGTATGCAGGGGCCCAAGGACTTGGGCCATCTTTTGCCGCTTTCCCAGGCCATAGCAGACAGCTGGATCGGAAGTAGAGCAGCTGGTGCCCAATTGGGATGACTGCAGTGTATGTGGCGGCTTTACCCGCTATGCCACAGCGCTGGCTTCGGCCCATAGCAATCTGTTCAAATACAATGCACAGGAGTTGAAACTTAGGTCATCTTGGTGAACCAGATGGAATGTTATTTTTCTTTAGTCTTGAGGCAAAGTTGAGACAAAGCTGGAACAAAGTGTTTCATCAGCCTATCAAACCACAGAATCAAGAGTGGGAATTCTCATTATGCATAATGTGAGATACCTATTCTTATTTTACTGAATTTCAATATATATTAAATTCAAGGAGAAGGAATTCCAAACATCATAACAGTATCAATTCAAAGCAATAATCATATTATGAATTAGTAATATATGGTGCATGTTTATGTAAAAGATTTTAATTATAGAATGCATCTATAAACTAGGTTTTCTTTTTTTTTTTTGACAGGAAGAGTTAGACAGTAAGAAAGGGAGACAGAGAGAAAGGTCTTCCTTCTGGGCTGCTATGGCCAGCGTGCAGAGCCGATCCGAAGCCAGGAGCCAGGTGCTTCTCCTGGTCTCCTATGCGGGTGCAGGGCCCAAGGACTTGGGCCATCCTCCTCTGCCTTCCCGGGCCACAGCAGGAGCTGGACTGGAAGAGGAGCAACCAGGATAGAATCCGGCGCCCCGACCGGGATTAGAACCAGGGGTGCCAGTGCCGCAGGTGGAGGATTAGCCTAGTGAGCTGCAGCGCCATCTATAAACTAGGTTTTCAACAAATATTTCCAAAAAGAAAACATGCTCTGTGTCTATTAAAATTAACAGTTCATAGAAATTCTGCCAATTGGCCGGCGCCGTGGCTTAACAGGCTAATCCTCCGCCTTGCGGCGCCGGCACACCGGGTTCTAGTCCCGGTCGGGGCACCGGATTCTATCCCGGTTGCTCCTCTTCCAGTCCAGCTCTCTGCTGTGGCCCAGGAAGGCAGTGGAGGATGGCCCAAGTGCTTGGGCCCTGCACCCGCATAGGAGACCAGGAGAAGCACCTGGCTCCTGGCTTCGGATCAGCGCGATGCGCCGGCTGCAGCGGCCATTGGAGGGTGAACCAGCGGCAAAAAGGAAGACCTTTCTCTCTGTCTCTCTCTCTCACTATCCACTCTGCCTGTCAAAAAAAAAAAAAAAAAACAACTGATAATATGAATAATTTTTAAAGGATTCTGAAGTGTTAAATCTAAATTAATTGGCAGAATTTCTTTTTTTTAAAATTAATTATTATTATTATTATTTTTTTGACAGAGACAGAGAGAAAGGTCTTCCTTTTTGCCATTGGTTCACCCTCCAATGGCTGCTGCGGCCGGTGCATCTTGCTGATCCGAAGCCAGGAGCCAGGTGTTTCCTCCTGGTCTCCCATGCGGGTGCAGGGCCCAAACACTTGGGCCATCCTCCATTACCTTCCCGGGCCATAGCAGAGAGCTGGCCTGGAAGAGGGGCAACCAGGATAGAATCTGGCGCCCCAACCAGGACTAGAACCCGGTGTGCCGGCACCACAAGGCGGAGGATTAGCCTGTTAAGCCATGGCGCCGGCTTGTCAGTTGTATTTGGTACATGCAATGATATATAGCTATTTAGTATATAATTGCTGGGAACAGGTTAGGACTCTTTGTTACTACTGTACATTTCAAGTATCAGGACTACAATATTTGATTTGACTACCAAAAATTTAATAAACTAGTGAACAGTGAAGCAGCCCAAAATTCTTTAAGGTACAGGTTGGAATTTAGGCTTAATGTGGACAGGGAATGTGCCTACCTTTCTAACAACAGGATCCCCAGTGCTTTGACAAGTGCTGGGCATATAGAATAGTCTTTAAAATGTTTATGAATAACAAATAAGACCTAAGTCAAACATCCAATAATAATTATGGAAAATCCAGTAATGCAAAGTTTGAAGCATTGAATAACTATTAAAAGCTTGTGTCCTGACTGTGAAATATCTTACATTGTGAATTATCCCATTTGTTTATATCTTCCATCCACTGTTAAGTGTAATCTAATTTCGGATTTTTCTCCCTATGTATGTTGTATATCTAATACATAATTTATCCACTCATTTTTTAAAATTATAATGATTACTTGGTTTCATCTTCCTGAGGCTTTCCAAAATTTATTTTAAAACTCCTTCAATGGAAGAATACTTAACAAATAACAGAGAGTAGTAAAATGTGAAGTTAATGTAAAGATCAAAGAAATCTGTGTGGAATTATATAATACATTCTCAAGAGCCTCCAAAGATTACAACTGTACAAACCATTCATAAGAAATCCATGCATTCTTACCTGACGAAGAGCTTTTGAGGACCGTGAAGTATAAGACTTCAGATCTAATAAGCATTAGTAGCCACTTGAAGGCTAATGTGTAAATACTCCTGCTACATTTGTATCTCTGCTCTTCATCAGTTACCATGAGTATTTGTAACATTTCATACTGAAAAACAAAAGTGTATGTACAAAGACATTTTTCCACTCTTATACCATTGGGAATGAAAACTTTCAATAAATGCTGGATCATTTAGATTTTACAGCACTTTCCCTCACTACAGCAAAACTCTCTCTCTCTCTCTCTCTCTCTCTCTCTCTCTCTCTCTCTCCCTCCCTCCCTCCCTCCCTCTATCTCTTTCTCTCAGTGTCACTCTCACTCTATCATTACTGGTGATAGTTAGCAAATACATAATTATAAATCAGCAATGTACGGATTTTTATGTAAGGAGTGTCATGGAGCCACTTGTAATCCACTGACCTGGTTGTGCAGAAGGAAAAAAAAATATCAAACAGTTGAATTTTAATCAAGACAAATTTATTATCTGTGAAATACTTAAAAGTAGTGATGCTGGTATAGAAATAAGCAGACTTCCCCATGTTTTCCTTTTACAAGTGGACAATCAACCCAAATATGAATGACCAATCAATCCTCCAGTTTCAGAGACCTCCCTAAGATGAACCTGGCTCTCAGACATTCAACTAAAGAAATGAAGAACTTCCCTGAAGAAAGAGCCAAAATCACTACCTAAAACAAAAGTGGGAAGGAATGGTCATTATAAACAGCAACATCTTATGCAAGATGGTAATATGTTAATCTAAATTTTTAGTAATTAATAATTAAACTATTTGGTTTATAAACATTTCTAGTCCTTCTAATTTATATCCAAAAAGAACTATAATATTGATCAGATACTGTGCAAAGATAGCCAATTGTGTGGTTGTTGTACTGGTATATCTGCATGAAGAAAATCTTAAGCAACCAGCCCCCAAAACAGGAAGAATTTGTTTGAAATTTTGGAAATGTATGCAATGGGACACACAAGTAAAGATTATCATACTGCCTTTTAATTTCAATAGTATTTTTTATCTGAGATATATATACTCTATATATCTGATATATATATATATATATATATATGCTTAATACAGTTTCCTAATAGTTCTAATTTATTCAAAATTAGATGGATTGTAGTTGTAGTTGTTCAGGTACAATAATTCATCCTTTATTATTTCATTATTCAGTGAAGTTCTTGAAGTAAGCACGTACTTTGTGTCAGGTATGAACTAAATATTACGGATTCTAAGATGAATATGACAAAACAGAATTCCTACCTTTAGGGAAATAATAGCCCAATAAGGAAAGCATGTACCTATACAAATAATTGTAATACAATTTAAGTAATTAGATACAGGTGTAATATTATATCAGTGTCCCCACACTGAGGGAAAATGTTAGAAGATAAAAATCAAAATGACACTCTGTTTCTAAAGTATGAAATACTTTTAGAAATAGAAACTTTATTTATCCAGTAAGCTTACTCATTATTAATATTCTAATGTGAAATACCCAAGATTGTTTATTTTTGAGGAGAAAGAATAGCACTGTGTTAGTGATTTCTCTTAGCAGCGTCAATAATGGTGAATAAAAAATTCCACTGAAGTCTCTGTGCCTTTGCCTGAACACTTCGTGGTTTAAAAGACTCTCCAAGGGCTAAAATCCTTTGTTCTGCTGTTGTTTCTTATGGAGTTCCAAGATGTTTGCAACTAATAAGAATGACAGCTTCTTGGCCCTTTTGGCTGTAGAAGAATACAAAACTCTGGTTAGTTTTGATTTATCCTCTTCTTGCGCAAATTCTACTTTAAGGCATTTTTGCAAATACTATTTTTAAATAATTCAGATACACTATTTATATTCTTTTAAAGATATTGGTTTTCTAATTTGAGATGAAGTAAATGTCATAGGTCTTTTTAAATATATTCTTGGTAGCTCTTTTGATACAAATGAGCATATTCTCAGTAGGGATATCTTAATTCATAATTTATATCTGTAAAATTTATTATTTATAATTTGTATATTTTTATTTAAGGAATTGGTGCACATTAGTTTTTACATCAAAGTCTTATACTGAAAGCAGTTTTCCCTATCTCTTCCTTTCCATCCTTCAAAATCTGCTTGAGACAAAGTATGTTAATTTCTAATGATTTCTTCTGAATACTTTCTCTATATTTCTAAACAAAAGGCTTGTGTTCTTTGTTGACTTACCAGTTTTAAGATTATGTTCTGACTTTTCCTACCATAGCTGAAGATTATACTCTTGCACCTGCCTATTCCGTAGTGGACTTATTGTATTAATGGGCCCAGTTTTCACATCTTGCTATATCCACACTTCTGGAAGTGTCTTCCCAAGGCTGCTCTGAGATTGACTACATGCCTCGCTTTTGCACTGAGACTCTGGCAATGTTGATGCAGAGAGAAGCTTGGAAAAGTATTGGCACATTTCTGCTTTCTCTCTTGGATCTCTGCCAATGCCATGAAACAAGATCAGTCCTACCTACTGAAGGATGGGAGATTTTTTTTCTTAATCAGACCTGAGTACTACCAGTTATAATCATTTTAAGTCTTCCAGCCTTTCGGTGAACTCAAAACTTACTGAAGTCACTTAAATGAATCTGGTATCATTAGAATCATTTGTAATCATAATAATATAACCAGAAGATTCATAAAATATTTTAGCTATTAAGTTTTGGGGTGAAACACCTTACCTCCTTTTGCTTTTCAAATGTGGTTTTATTATATTATATTATATATTCTATCTAGCTCCTTCTTTACTCACCATCTTGTTTTCTAACTTCTTCCTTACTCACCATTTTGTTTTGTCTTGTCTTATGCTTTAATTTGATATTATTGCTTTGTAGATAACTGTTTTAACCCTATGACTGCTGCATACTGCTTTTCTGGTTTTAACTTGTGATCATTATTAGGAATTTATTTCTGCACTGTGGCACTACAATGCCAGCATCCCATATAGCTGCTGGTTTGAGTCCCGGTAACTCCACTTCTGATCCAGTTCCCTACTAATGCATCTGGCAGAGCAGAAGATTGAAGACCCAAATGGGAGACCCTTCCCCCCACCCCCAAGAAGCTTCTGGCTCTTAGCTTCAGCTTGTCCCAGCCCTGGACATTGCTTCCATTTGGGGAATGAACCAATGGATGGAAGATTCTTTCCCCCATCCCTGCACTTCTCCATCTCTCTCCATATCTCTGCCTTTCAGATAAATAGTAATATAAATAAAACACTTACAAAAGGAATCTATTTATTTTTCCTTTTTGTTTTTTCCTTGTTTTGCAAGTCATAGCTTTTTATTCCATGCATGAAAATTTGTTAAGTATATATTCTGATTGCTGATTCTCTGAAATTATATTTATTAGATATTCAACTCATTTACTATTTTCATATCTTAATTTAAAACTTACTTTTCCTGGAAATTTTGGAAGTATTAATTATGTGCCTTTTACCACACATACAGCTATTTGAAGTCCAAAGTTTATTTTAGTCTTATTGCTTTCTATATAATTGACCCATCAACACTCTGAAAGCCATTTCTCTAAATGTTTTAACTGTACTGTGAAATAATAATCACCAAAATAATAAAGTAGGTTTATTTAGGTTTGGGGAAGTAGACTTATCCATGAAAAAGTAAAACTGAGTTGATACTAACATGATGGGCAAAAGCAGAATCTAGGTGAATAAAAGACCAAAATGAGAAAGATGAAAATACAAATTTCTAATGTGGAAACAACTTATGATCAGTAGGTTGAGAATAACATCTTTTTTTAAAGTTGTATTTGTAAATGAAGGATCTCTGTGGGTGAGATCCCAGTGGAAGGAACAGGCCATCAAAGAAGGAGGTACCTTTCTCTGAAGGGAGGAGAGAACTTCCACTTTGACTATGACCTTATCTAAATATGATCAGAGTCAGCGAACTCAAAAGGCTTCCATAGCCTTGGCAACTCATGACAAGAGCCTAGGGTGATATCTGATGCCATAAACAAGAGTGTCAATTTGTTAAGTCCACAACAGGAGTCACTGTGCACTTACTCCTCATGTAGGATCTCTGTCCTTAATGTGCTGTTCATTGTGATTTAATGCTATAACTAGTACTCAAACAGTATTTTTCACTTTGTGTTTCTATGTGGGTGCAAACTGTTGAAATCTTTACTTAATAAATACTAAACTGATCTTCTGTATATAAGGAGAATTGAAAATGAATCTTGATGTGAATGGAAGAGGAGAGGGAGCAGGAAAGGGAAGGGTTGCGGGTGGGAGGGAAGTTATGGGGGGAGAAAACCATTGTAATCCATATGCTGTACTTTGGAAATGTATGTTCATTAAATAAATGTTAAAAAAAGTTGTATTTTTTTAGTTGAAAGTTACAAAGAAGAAGAGGTAGAGAGGGAGAGAGAGAGAGAGAGGGAGAGAGCAAGAATCTTCCAACCATTAGTTCACTCCTCAAATGGCAGCAATGACTGAGCCTGGCCAGGCCAAAGTCAGGAGCCAGGAGCCAGGAGCTGGATGGTAAGTGGAGCTGCCTGGACTCAAACAAGCATGCATATGAGATGCTGGTGCTGCAGACAGTGGATTTTTCTGTTACACCACAGTGCCAGACCCAAGAATACCTTCTTAAACACATTCTTATAATTTTATAAGGAGAAAAATGTTGTAAAACACATAATAAGAAAATTAATAATCCAGTATAGATAACAAGATGCTCAAAATCTTTAGTAATTAGGGAAGCTGACTTTTAAAATTGCAGTGCAGTTTCATTTACAACTACTGGTCTGAGAAAAGAAAAATTAAAAATCTATGTAATTCCAGATGCTACTGGAGATGTTGAGGTAGAGAAATTGTCATGCCCAGTTCCGACTGATGTAAAGTTAAGCATAACATTTTTTGATCCATCAATGGTAAGTAGTTAGATTGACAGTAATTCTAAGGGACCATGTAGAATCAAACTTTTAGAAGAATTATTTGTATTGGTGGGGACAAGGAGGTAAGGTGTGTATCAAAATTGAGAGTGTATAAGTAAAATGTAGAAGATGCACATCATGGAATATTAGGAAGTATTTAGAAGAAACAGAAAAAAGCACACACCATGTGTAGAATTTAAAATCCTAATGCTTAGAGTGAAAAATAGCAAATATATGGTGAAATAATCTTAAAACAGTTGTCCTATCTTTCCTCAATTTGTTCCTGTATGATTCTCACCCTTTAGCAACCCCCCAAAGAAATAGGCGCCTGTAGTTATCAATCATCTTGGAAGTTCTTCATAACATAGCTTGATTTTGTTTCTTTTTCTTCATATAATTAAGTTGATTAATGCATTTTTTAAGAGACAACACACAAATTTACCTTTTGTATGCTTCATAAAAATTGTATTTTATATTTGAACTTATAATATACTATAGACTATTAAAGTTTCAATAAATATTTATTGAACACTTATCATTATGATGCACTATGACAAGCTCTGAGACTATAATAATGAACAAAATAGGTGTTAACCTTGATTTTTTGAAGGTTATATAGTAAGTTAGTGTGTGTGTTGTGGGGGACTTATACATATTTACTTATTCATAGCTTTCTATATTCAACAAATATTTTTGATTATTACTATGATTGTTGTACTGGTATTTCAACAATGCACAAAAGAGATACATTAAGTTTGTATAATTAATTTTTTGAGTGAACTTTGCTTAGCCTAGATGTAAGTAATTAGGTTTCCCTTTAACTGTTATAAGCTTTTATTGGCAGCATTGATATTATACTAACTGTTCCTATAGTTATATGTCTATTGCTATAGACGTTTTTCTAAACTAAATGTACATCTCCCAGAATGGAAACTTGTCTGTACATATTTTGTGGACATGTAGGCTGCTACACAGCAAGACTTTGACTATGTACTTAAGATCTTTGATGGAAAATCATTCAGCTTAATATACACATAAACTTGGTTAAACAAGCAAATGACCAAGAATTTATCCATTTTTTGATAAATTTGATGGCGTAGAGTAGTACAACTACTAAGGAACAAGGAGTTTTAAGCATTTTTATTAACATTTTAAACATTTTTTGAGGTATTGACTTGGGCATCCATAACACTAAAATTTGTTGTTAAACAATCAAAGCATGTTATGAAGTAGGGAAGAGGGTCATTCTCCCCATGTCTTTTCGACATGCATTCAGTGCTTTGCATGCTCCAGAGAACAATCTGCCACAGCACTTTCTGGACTGCTCCTTAAGCAGAAACAGTGTCCAGTAAGGGCCAGAAGAACATTGTTTGAAGTGGCTTAATGACAGTTACAGGAGGCATTGTTATACCTGCATTTTCCTTCTTCAGCATGGACTACCTCACTGGATTTTGGGGAAGAAAGAAGGAAATCGGCTTAAGACAAGTGGGTTTACACAGGATTTATGAGTCTCTGGGATGTAGAGACTTCTTGTATTCCAACAGGTATTGAGAAGCTGCTTTGGAAACTCAAGTTTTTAATGAACAAATAGCAGTGATAGTAATTCTACTAATATGTATATTATTTTCATTTTTCTTTCTTGATTGAGGTTCATGACTAGGAACTGCCAGGCTTGCTAGCAGTTTTTTTTGTACTATCATCTACTACAATATCTAAATGATTGTGAAGGGGGATATATATGCAATAAAAGAATCTATCATTTCATAAAAAATAAAAATATGATTTTTTAAATAGTATATTCAATTGAATGTGAGAAGTTGAAATATTTTGAGAAAAACAAATCAAGAAGCTATCCTCGATAAAGGCCCAGGAAATGAACAACATCTTTATAGTTACCCTGAAAAACTAAGAACTGTATTTTACATGGCTTTAATTAAGGTTTGGAGTTGTGAAAAGTACAATAAAAAATGGAATAATTTTTCCATTTCAATCTAGGCCATACTGTTGGATAATAGATTCAGTAGACATAAATAATTTATTTTGAATAAATTTAAACTCAGAAAAGAATAATTTCAAATAGTCAATATTTAGATTGAACAGTGATACTTTCATGGCTCAAACACAATAACTTTATAATATCATAACATCATAATAAAGGTAACAATTTTTTTAAAGGGAAACCAAAAATTCCTGGAAATGAATGAAGATGACAGTACAACCACAGCCAACATCATATTGAATGCAGTAAAGTTGGAAGCATTCCTGCTAGATCCAGAACCAGAGAAGGATGCCCACTTTCACCATTGATATTCAATATCGTCCTGGAAGTTTTAGCCAGAGCCATTAGAGATGAAGAAGAAATCAAAGGGATACAAATTGGAAAGGAGGAAGTCAAATTATCCCTTTTTGCAGATGACATGATTTCATATATAGGGGATCTAAAAACTCCACTAAAAGACAATTGGATATCATAATAGAGTTTGGTAAAGTAGCAGAATATAAAATTAAGACAGAAAAGTCAGTAGCCTTTGTATATACAGACAATGTCATGGCTGAGAAAGAACTTGTAAGATCAGCCACATTCATAATAGCTACCAAAAAAAACCTTAAATACCTTGGAATAAGTAAAATAGAAAGCAAACAAAAATATGGGAAATCTTTCATGTTTGTGGATTGCAAGAATTAATACTATTAAAATGCCCATACTACCAAAAGCAATTTACAAATTCAATGCTATTCTAATCAAATACCAATGACATTAATCTCAGATCTGAAAAAAAAAAAAGATGCTAAAATTCTTGTGGAAACGCAAGAGACCCTGAATAGCTAAAGCAATCTCAAACAATAAAAACATAGCCAGAGGCATCACAATACCAGATTTCAAGACATACTACAGCACATTTATAATCAAGACAGCCTGGTACTGGCACAAAAAAGAGACATGTAGACCAATGGAACAGATTAGAAAATGCAGAAGTCAATCCACTCATCTACAAACAACTAAAATGAGCTAAAATCCATCCCTCATGAAAGGATGCTTTCTTCAACAAATGGTGTTGGAAAAATTGGATCTCCACAGCCAGAGGTACGAAACAAGATCCCTACCTTACATCTTGTACAAAAATCAATTCAAAATGGATCCAGAGTTTAAATCTATTACTTGATACCATTAAATTACTAGGGGAGAACATTGGGGAAACTTCACAAGACATTGGCATCGGGAAAGACTTCTTGGAAAAGATGCCAGAAGCCCAGGCAATCAAAGCAAAAATGGACAAATAGGTTTACATCAAGCTTTGAAGCTTCTGCATTCCAAGGGAAATACTCAGCAAAGTGAAGATGCATTCAACAGAATGGGAGAAAATAATTGTAAAGTACGCAACTGATAATGGATTAATATTCAGAATCTATAAAGAGCTTGTCAAGAAACTCAACAATAACAAAACAAACAATCAAATTAAGAAATGGTCAAAGGACTTGAACAGGCTTTTTTCAAAAAGAAGAAATTCAAATGGCTCACAGAAATATGAAAAAAAAAAAAAAAAAAAAAGAACTCCGGATCATCAGTCATCAGGGAAATGCAAATAAAAGCCACAGTGAGGTTTCACCTCACTCCATTAGAATGGCTCTCATACAGAAATAACAAACAACAAATGCTGGCGAGGATGTGAGGAAAAGGTACCCTAATCCACTCTTGGGAATGCAAACTAATGCAGCTATTGTGGAATACAGCATGGAGATTCCTCAGAAATCTGAAAATAGATCTGCCATATGATCCTGCCATCCCACTCCTGGGAATTTACCCTGGGAATTTATGAAAGAGTTATTTGTACGCCCATGTTTATTTCAGATCAATTCACAATAGCTAAGATATGTAATCAACCCAGATGACCATCAATCTACCACTGAACTAAGAAAACATGATACAGATGCACTATGGAATGCTACTCAGCTGTAAAAAAGAATGAAGTCATTTCTTTCACAACAGAATGCAATTGGCAATCATTACATGAAGCTGAATAAGCCAGTTCAAAGAAGACAAATACCATATGTTTTCCCTGATCTGTGGTAACAGAGTACAATATAATGTAATATATATGAGCAAAACTGATATTTTGAACTTCGGTGATTATTAAAGCCCTTGTCTTTTCTGTTGAGAAACAGTGTTTTTTTTTTGTTTGTTTGTTTTTTTCTCATTAGTATTTGTTGAATTCTTTACTTACTGGAGGATTAATCTTATGATTATAAAATAAATTGAAAATATGTCATTGTAAAAATGAAGAGAAAGAATAAGAAAGGAAGGAGGAGAGGGGATGAGAGGATGTATGGGAAGTTTCACTATGCTCCTAAATCTGTATATATGAAATGTATATATATATATATATATACACATTTATATACATATATATATGAAATACATGAAATTGGTTCACATGATAGAAGTTTTTAAAGTAAAAAATAAATAACTGGATAAAAATAAACATTTCTATAAATGAAAAAAATAAGTCTTAAATTAAATGACTGTATGTTAAGTTCCATAAATGTTCTATATAACAGTTACTGAATTTTAGAAAAAAAAATTATAGAATGAGGAAAGAAATGTCCTTAACAAGGCACTCTCTATGATGGTGGCATTGTGCTTCAAAAACTGGGGAAGTGAGGTGGATTGGCATAAGTTTAAACTTACATTACAATAAAAAGGCTTAATACTTTACTGAATATGTTCAACAACAACAAAAAAAAACCAAAAAGACTCTAACTTAGAGGAAATATAGACAATGGCTATAAACAATTTTTTTTTGGCAACTAGCCATAATTTCTTTCAATGTAATACAACCAATGACAGTGCAACATCTACATATTTCCTGTGTGATTATAAGATAATGATTAAGTTCATTTAGACTTTAAGCCATTTCCTCTTAACTGCTTATGCCCACTGGGGTGAGCGCTCAGGCACTGATTGCCATCAAGGAGAAGAGCTCAGCTGAGCAGAATTACTTCCCTTCTGAATAAAAAAAAAAATAGAGAGAGAGAGAGAGAAGAAATACCATGCCAAACCTGGGTGTGTCACTTTTGGCACACCCTTAACTCTGAAGAATTGAACAGCGCTCTCTGGCCACACCCACCACAAGACTCAAGATATTCACCAAAAGCAGAGAGTCCACTTAATCTACAGTCATAATATAATGAGAAAAGCCACCACAGCGAGAAAAAAAAAAAAAAAGAAGAAACCAAAGAATTTCTCCACAATGTCAAACAGCAAATGCAGAAACTGAGGAAACAAGACCAAGGAAGACATCATGACACTCCCAAATGCACATGGAACTCTGAAAAAGATTATGAAGATAATGAGATAGAAAAAATGCAAGATACGGAATCCAAAAAATTTATGATAAGAACATTTAGAAGTTCTCAAAAACAAATGCATGAACTACAGAAATCCATATAGGACAGGACAGAAAATCTCTCTTGTGAAAATGAAATCTTAAGGAGGAATCAAAATGAAATGAGGAATTTAGAAGGACATGAAATTGAGATATTGAAGAGAAACAAAAATGAAATGAAGAATTCAATAGAACAAATGAAAAACACATTAGAGAACCTTAAAAATGGAATCAGTGAGGCAGAAGAGAGGATATCGGACTTAGAAAACAGAGAACAGGAAAGTATACAGTCAAACCAAAGAAAAGATGAGGAAATTAGAAATCTAAAAAATATTGTTGGGAATCTACAAGATGCTATTAAAAAACCCAACATTCGGGTTCTAGGAGTTCCTGAAGGCATGGAGAGAGAGAAGGGATTAGAAAGCCTTTTTAGTGAGATACTAGCAGAGAAATACCCAGGTTTGGAGGACAGAGACATCCAAGTACAGGAAGTACATAGAACCCCTAATAAACATGACCAAAAGAGATCCTCACCACGACACATTGTAATCAAACTCATCACAGTGAAACATAAAGAAAAGATCCTAAAATGTGCAAGAGAGAAACGTCAGATTACTCTCAGAGGATCTCCAATTAGACTCACAGCTGACTTCTCATTAGAAACTCTACAGGCTAGGAGGGAATGGCGAGATATAGCCCAGGTACTAAGAGAGAAAAACTGCCAGCCCAGAATATTATATCCTGCAAAGCTCTCATTTGTGAATGAAGGTGAAATAAAGACCTTTCATAGCAAAGAGAAATTGAAAGAATTTGTCGCCACTCATCCAGCCCTGCAAAAGATGCTTAAAGATTTGTTACACACAGAAACACAGAAACACGGCCATCAATATGAAAGAAGGTAAAGGAAAAAAATCTTGCAGTAAAAGATCACAGGAAGTTCAAAGCACATATTAGAAATATCTTTGGAAAAATGGCAGGGCAAAGTCACTACTTATCAATAGTCACATTGAATGAAAATTGCCTCAACTCTCCAGTTAAAAGGCACAGACTGGCTGAATGGATTAAAAAAACAAAACCCATCTATTTGCTGCTTGCAAGAAACATATCTTTCCAACAAAGATGTATGCAGACTGAAAGTGAAAGGTTGGAAAAAAATATTCCATGCCAACAGAAATAAAAAAAAAGAGCTGGCATAGCCATCTTAATATCAGATAAAATAATCTTTAAAACAAAAACTGTTAAAAGATGGGGCCGGAGCCACTGCTCACTTGGTTAATCCTCTGCCTGCAGCATCGGCATCCCATATGGGCACTGGATTCTAGTCCCCAATGCTCCTCTTCCAGTCCAACTGTCTGCTGTGGCCCAGAAAGGCATTGGAGGATGGCGCAAGTGTTTGGGCTCCTGCATCCACATGGGAGACCAGGAAGGAGCACCTGGGTCCTGGCTTTGGATTGGCACAGCGCCAGCCTTAGCGGCCATTTGGGGAGTGAACCAATGGAAGGGAGACCTTTCTCTCTCTCTCTCTCTCTCTCTCTCTCTCTCTCACTGTCTATTACTCTACCTGTCAAATAAATAAATAAATAAATAAAACTGTTAAGAGAGACAAAGTGGAGCACTATATAATGATTAAGGGATGAATTAAACAGGAAGATGTAACTATCATAAACATATATGCACCTAATTACAGGGCATCGGTTTATTTAAAAGATCTGTTAAGGAACTTAAAGGGAGACTTAGACTCCAATACAATAGTATTGGGGAACTTCAATACTCCACTTTCAGAAATAGATATATGATCCAGACAGAAGATCACAAGGAAACAGCAGATTTAATCAACACTATAACCCAAATGGATCTAACTGATATCTACAGAACTTATCATCCTACACGTAAAGAATTCATATTCTCAGCAGTATATGGAACCTTCTCTAGGACTGACCACATACTAGGCCATAAAGCCTAATTCAAAAGAATTAGCAAATCAGCAGATTCAAAAGAATTGAAATCATACCATGCATCTTCTCAGACCACAGTGGAATGAAGCTGGAAATTAGAAACTCAGGAATCCCTAGAGCATATGCAAACACATGGAGACTGAACAACATGCTCTTGAATGAACAGTGGGTCATAGAAGAAATCAAAGGAGAAATCAAAAACTTTCTGGAAATAAATGAGAATAACAGCACAACATATCAAAACTTATGGGATACAGCAAAAGCAGTGTTAAAAGGAAAGTTTATAGCAATATGAGCCTACATCAAGAAATTGGAAAGGCACTAAATAAATAAGCTCTCAATGGATCTCATGGATCAAGAAAAATTGCAGCAAACCAGACCGAAAACTAGTAGGAGAAGAGAAATAATTAAAATCAGAGAAGAAATAAACAGGATTGAATCAAAAATAATTACAAAAAATCAGCCAAACGAGGAGCTGGTTTTTTGAAAAAAAAAAAAAATTGACACACCATTGGCCCAACTAACTAAAAAAAGAAAAGACCCAAATCAATAAAATCAAAGATGAAAAAGGAAATGTAACAACAGACACCACAGAAATAAAAAGAATCATCAAATTACTACAAGGATTTGTATTTCAGCAAACACGGAAATCTATCAGAAATGGATAGATTCCTGGACACATACAGCCTACCTCAATTGAACCAGGAAGACATAGAAAACCTAAACAGACCCAAAACTGATACAGAAATTGAAACAGTAATAAAGGCCCTCCCAACAAAGAAAAGCCCAGGACCAGATGGATTCACTGCTGAGTTCTACCAGACATTTAGAGAAGAACTAACTCCAATTCTTCTCAAACTATTCAGAATAATTGAAAAAGAGGTAATCCTCCAAAATTCTTGCTATGAAGCCAGCATCACCTTAATCCCTAAGCCTGAAAAAGATGCAGCACAGGAAGAGAATTACAGACCAATATCCCTGATGAACATAGATGCAAAAATCCTCAATAAAATCCTAGCCAATAGAATGCAACAACACATCAGAAAGATCATCCACCCAGACCAAGTGGGATTTATCCCTGGTATGCATGGATGGTTCAACTTTTGCAAATCTATCAATGTGATACACCACATTAACAAACTGCGAAAGAAAAACTGTATGATTATCTCAATAGATGCAGAGATATAAAGGTAATTAAAATGAATCTTGATGTGAATGGGATGGGAGAGGGAATGGGGGATGGGATGGTTGTGGGTGGGAGGGAGGTTATGGGGGACAAGCCTCTATAATCCAAAAGTTGTACTTTGGAAATTTGTATTTATGAAATAAAAGTTAAAAATAATTTAAAAAGAATAAATAGCCAATTTTTAAAATCCATTCCTATAAGCACACACTTTACTGGAAAGAGCCTCAGCTAAGAAATAGGACAAAACAATTTTCTGACCTTAATCTGGCCAATTGTGGGGTTATGTAACTTTTACATTTTGAATGTTTGTTTTTATTCCTAAATTCACATTGAAACTTAAGCTACAATGTACAGCATTAAGGCAAAAGCTTTTAGGAGGTACAGCAAGAAGGCACCATCTTGAAAGCAGTGAGCAGCTCTCAACAGATTCTGAACCTATTTATTGTCTTGATCTTGGATTTTCATTCTCTACAATTGTTAGAAATAAGTTTAGGTTGTTTATCAATTTTCAGTCTATGATATTTTAAAACAGCAGAAAAAATAGACTAAGGCAGTGACTTTAGAAATGTTAGTAAATTTTCCCTTTAACTGATCTATAAAATCTGTATGGAAAGACCTTTTATATAGACTATCAGGCATATTACATTATATTATAAGTGAAACTGCCTAGTATATTCTTTTCTCAACGTGCTCCTGTAGGTCTATAAATAATGTTAACACACACATTGCCTTCTCAGGATACTATTATTTCTCAAATTCTGAGTGCTCATTTTAGTGTAGTATTTAAGCTATCCTCACCAAATTTTGCTTTCCAAAACACTTAGGTAACCTATAAAATCACATACGCAAACTAAAATATTTAGCAATTATTTAATAAGGATTTATGAAGTTCTATCTCTAGAATATACATTAATAGATTCATCTACATAAGCAAACTTCTGTATCATGGCTTTATCATGTTCCTGGGATGAGGAAAGATGTAACCAGAATAAGAAACAAAATCATGAAGCAACTATGGATGGATGTGAATCCTTTTCCTCTTTGGGAAGATCTGCCAAGGGGTGTTGATAATATCTCACTAAAATATGAAGATATCAGAGCAGAACTGTCTGATTGAAATATAAACCAAGCCAGAAATGTTACTCATATATGTAATTTTAGCTTTTTGGCCACATTTCAAAAATAAAATGATAAAATATAAGAGTAACCTTAGTCTAACTTTATATGAATAAGATAATATTAAAATATTAATCCAATATATACAAATTATCATTTCAATATGTAATCCATTTAAAATTAATTGAAATATTTTATATTGGGCCTTTTGTAATTTGACATGAGGTTTGTATTTCTCGCTGTTTACCTATTTCCCTTCAGATAACCACAATTCAAGTGCTCAACAGCAGTGTATCTTATACCTTCAACAACTACAGTGTTGGGCAGCACAACTTAGAGAGTACGATATGTCACCTAGTCACAGTCAAGTAGATGCTCCCTCTCAGCACTCTGAGTCATGAGTCAGCAGAGTTTATTCGCAGTCACTGCAGTGGAGTTCAGTGCAGTGAAATTGAGCAAGTCATCCTACAGAATAAGAACCCACTAGCAATGGAGTCAGTTATTGTGTTACAGGTAACTCACTGAAAGCAAGATATTCAGGAATTATTAATTCCTATAAGAATCTGAATCTCTACTGTTTATGTGTTCTTCCATGCCAATAAATCCATCTGCTAATTTCATGCTGCACAAATGGTGGTGGTGTTTGCATAGGGAACTCTAAATAGGAGAGAGGTATTTTATAATATCAAAATAAAATAGAGAGCTGAGAAGATACAAAGTTCTATGGAGATGGGGGGGAGCAAATTTAGATTACTGCCTTCATTATTATTCTTATTTAATAGAAGCAGCCAAGCAGTGTGTAGTAAAAGCTGTAAAGATATAGAAAAGTTAAGAGTTAAGAAATATAATATTTGATTTCAGCCATGATATTAATTATGTAAGAAGAATGCCTGATTTCTATATAGATTCTCATCCCCATCCAAAGGGTGAGGGCATTACACCAGGTTACATGATCTTAAAAAAAAGACTACAATAATGGCAAAAAGCTTAGGGGGCATATGATTTTGAAATGAACAAATGGAGAGATAGATATTAAAGGAATGAGACAAAACTATCCTACTTGTGGATATTTAGTGAAATGAAATAAAATCAGCATGTGAAAGGCACAAAAATCATGTTTTTTGTGCCTCAATTCACAATAGCTAAGGTATGGAATCAACTCAGATGTCCATCAACCAATACTGGATTAAGAAAATGTAGTACATACACTATGGAATATTATTCAGCTGTAATAAAAAATGAAATCCTATCTTTTACAATAAAATGGATGAAACGGGAAACCATAATACTTAGTGAAATAAGCCACACCCAAAAAAGACAAATATCAGATTTTCCCTGATTTTTGGTAACTAGTAGAATATAAAAAAGTATATATGTAATTATTTGCATGCATTGTAATATGCATAAAATAATTCCTATGCATAAACTGCTTTTATACTTTTTAATTTTTATTTTTTTAACTTTATTTAATAAATATAAATTTCCAAAGCACAACTTTTGGATTATAGCGGCTTTTTCCCCCCATAATCTCTCTCCCATCTACAACACTCCCATCTCCCACTCCCTCTCCCATCCCATTCACATCAAGATTCATTTTTAATTATCTTTATATACAGAAGATCAATTAAGTAAAGATTTCATCAGTTTGCACCCACACAGAAACACAAAGAATAAACTACTATTTGAGTACTAGTTATGCCGTTAATTCACATAGTACAACACATTAAGGACAGAGATCCTACATGGGGAGTAACTGCACAGTGACTCCTGTTGATTTAACAATTGACACTCTTACTTATGGCATCAGTTATCACCCTAGGCTCTTGTCATGAGCTGCCAAGGCTATAGAGGCCTCTTGAGTTCTCCAACTCCAATCTTATTTAGACAAGACCATAGTCAAAATGGAAGTTCTCTCCTCCCTTCAGAGAAAGGTACCTCCATCTTTGATGGCCCGTTGTATCCGCTGGGATCTCAATGACAGAGATCTTTCTTTTTTTTTTTTTAACTTTTATTTAATGAATATAAATTTCCAGTGTACACCTTATGGATTACAATGGCTTCCCCCTCCCATAACTTCCCTCCCACCCGCAACCCTCCCCTCTCCCTCTCCCCTTCCATTTGCATCAAGATTCATTTTCAATTCTCTTTATATACAGAAGATCAATTTAGTATAAAGATTTCAACAGTTTGCATCCACATAGAAACACAAAGTGAAACATACTGTTTGAGTACTAGTTATAGCATTAAATCAAAATGTACACCACATTAAGGACAGAGATCCCACATGAGGAGCAAGTGCACAGTGGCTCCTGTTGTTGACCCAACAAATTGACACTCTAGTTTATGGCGCCAGTAACCACCCTAGGCTGTCGTCATGAGTTGCCAAGGCTATGGAAGCCTTCCAAGTTTGCCGACTCTGATCATATTTAGACAGAGTGAGGATAGTAACCGATGATCCTAAGAGTGGTATTTACCAGGTTTGAACAATTATACAGCATTAAGTGGGGAAGAGGACCATCAGTACACACGGGTTGGGAGTAGAGCCATTGGTGGTAGAGTAGAGGTTATGATTACAAAGGAATGAGGCCCAAGTGTGCTAGATAGGGTCTAGAACAAAGGACAGAGTCATTATTAGAGGAGCTAAGAAAGGTGCTGTCTAAGCTACAATTAAGTTTTCTGATTGAGAGGCAAATAGAACCTGATAGAAGGGGCTTGATAATAATCTGGTGGGCTTTAGGCCTTGTAAGTTAAGTTAAGAGACCTATCTATCTCTTCACATGGGGTACATCCTAAGGGAGGTGTGAACCTCCTAGGGGAAGGCACTCTGTTGACTTTCATTACTTGGCTGGCCTGGGAGGAGAGCTGGCCAGGTAAAGGCAGGGGGCATCTCTAACAAGAAATTTACAGTTCTGCCTGCAATGTTGCTACGTGGCTGTCCCCTCAGCTGCAGTGGTCACTTTGGAAGTTGGGCTGAGTGAAGGGCTTTTCAGCTTAGAGCCAATAAGATCTGTGGCTCTGACCTGGGCATCCTTCGACTCCAGGGCAGGTCCATTTCCAGTGATCCAACTCTTGGCAGAGCTGCCAGGGCTCTTCACAAGCTGATTTCTGCTGAAGCCCATGCTTACCACATTGAAAGCCACTGCAGTGGACTGGCCTGTTGGGTCTCCTTGAGGGCAGATCACTGTACAGATCAGCCATTAATAGGCCTGCCACCCATTGCTTCTGATGCCTAGCTTTATTTTCTTCCTGGTTTGTGTTAAAGCAGACCAGAGGATGCAAGTCAAGGGAGTGCCCGTGTCCCATCTCTAATCTTCGGTGGCCTGAACTACAAGTCTATAGTCACAGGCACGTTCTGTGGTAGTTTTTCTAACGTAGACAATGCCCATGAGGAAAATTATATTCTCACTTTCAAACTTTCTTTCCCTTTGGTCTGAAAGGGAGGTTTTTTTTTCTACTTACTGTATACTTCGCTGATGGCAAAGTGAATCTAGCTATGAGATTATTATTTAAGTTCTTATTTGGCTATGCTATTATAGAAAAATATTAGCCATCTCTTTTATAAGGTCTAAAGATTAAATTGTGCGTCCTACAGATTCCTTCATAATAGAATTAGTTTCCTACCTTGAAGAGAATAGAGAAATGAAAGAACAAGTTGGGCTTAGAATAGAGAAATGAGGGAGCAAGTCCCAGATCGCTTGCTGACAATAGCAATATCACATGAATACTTAGCAAACCGTTTCAACCATTAGATAACAACTTAAGAAAACATTTACCAGAAGATCCAATGCCTTCTATAAATTTCAAGAATCATGTATTTGGAAACACCTCTTAAATATCTAACATGGTGTAGTTTGTTTAACCAGTAAACTTAAGCACAACCATGTAAAATGTTTTTAGTTTCTTTCTACCAACAAGTTTAAAACATATGATACACAGATTCAGGTCACACAAATTAAAATGTATCTTTGATTGATTTTTAGCAGCTTAAATTTATGGACAATCTTATCTATAAGCCATTTAAAATAAAACTCTTAATAAAATTTCCCCATGTGGACATACAATATGTACACACATATAATATAGCATAATAGACCAATATAGCAATTTTAATAATAGCTTTTAAAATCTTTAACTCTTTTTGTAGATTGCCAATTGATTTGAATGGCTTTTTGTTTTTAGTAAACTCAGTTAACCATACTTTCTCTCAGTTGGTACTGTTAATACATTATTGGCTTCATCTGTTTACAGAGCCATCCCAAAGTACTGAATACAATAGAAGTGGCTGGAAAAAGTCCATAGGAACCTATAGGAGGGCAGCTAAACACAGAACCAACAACGCTTTAGTTTTATGAGCAGCAGATCATATATAACTGTGGATGACAAAAGACTTTAAGTCGCCATGTTTAAAATTATGAACTCATCAACCAACAAGAGGCACTTGCTTACTTCACAGTATTGTTGAAAGCACCTGTAGGATTTTGCAAGTATTTAACCCTTTAGGCCTCTGGGGCTTTCTCATTAAGATAACTATCATGTCTAGTAACACAAGATCATTAGACTTTTTAATTCTCAAACATTTGTATTAATAGCATTTTCCATTATAGAAACTTAAAGTTTGGTCCCACATTACATCTTGACAGTCCTTCTAATATAATCCAAATAGCCTGATTAGTTGGTATCTCTATAAGATGAGAGACATAGGTCCTTCGATTTTTCAGTTGGGCCCAAACTGGAAAAACCAAAGTCCAGGATTTACTGGAAATTTTAGAGACCAGATTGTTTGAAACTTTGATTTTTTGAATGCCTGTCAAGAATGCCAAGAAGGCTCAAAATCCAAAATATCTGGTTGAAATAAGATTCCTTAAAATCATGACATAACATAGACCAACTTTGATCATTGTTACAAGGTGATTATTCAAATCTTTGAAAATAAGCACATATTTAAATAACCCATAGCTCTTAATAAAAATGCAGCTGTTTTTGAACAATTAGAATTTAACAGACATCAAGAGAACATAATAGAATACTTTAACACATTGCTTTAACAGAGCATCAGAGTTTAATTCTATGTCAAAGAGAAATTGAGCTTCCTATGATCTTTTGCTGTGAGGTTTCCTTCCTTTACCTTCTTTCATATTGGTGACCATGTTTCTGTGTTTCTGTGTGTAACACATCTTTAAGCATCTTTTGCAGGGCAGGATGAGTGGCAACAAATTCTTTCAGTTTCTGTTTGCTATGAAAAGTCTTAATTTCACCTTCATTCACAAATGAGAGCTTTGCAGGATATAGTATTCTGGGCTGGCAGTTTTTCTCTCTTAGTGCCTGGGCTATGTCTTGCCATTCCCTTCTAGCTTTTAGGGTTTCTGATGAGAAGTTTGCTGTGAGTCTAATTGGAGATCCTCTAAGGGTAATCTGACGTTTCTCTCTTGCACATTTTAGGATCTTTTCTTTATGTTTCACTGTGGTGAGTTTGATTACAATGTGTCGTGGTGAGGATCTCTTTTGGTCATGTTTATTAGGGGTTCTATAAGCTTCCTGTACTAAGATGCCTCTGTCCTTCTCCAAACCTGGGAAATTTTCTGCTAGTATCTCACTAAAAAGGCCTTCTAATCCTTTCTCCCTCTCCATGCCTTCAGGAACTCCTCGAACCCGAATGTTGGGTTTTTTAATAGTATCCTGTAGATTCCCGACAATATTTTTTAGATTTCTAATTTCTTCTTCTTTTCTTTGGTTTGCCTGTTTCCTTTCCTGTTCTCTGTCTTCTAAGTCCGATATTCTCTCTTCTGCTTCGCCCATTCTGTTTTTAAGGCTCTCTAATGTGTTTGTCATTTGATCTATTGAATTCTTCATTTCATTATGATTTCTCGTCACTATCACAGTTTCTTGTTCCACTAGTTGTTTCATTTCATTTTGATTCCTCCTTAATATTTCATTTTCATGAGAGAGATTTTCTATCTTGTCCATTAAGGATTTCTGTAGTTCAAGAATTTGTTTTTGAGAACTTCTTAATGTTCTTATCAATTTTTTGAGATCTGCTTCTTGCATTTCTTCTATTTCATCATCTTCATAATCTTGAATTGGGATGTCTTTTTCATTTGGGGGCGCCATAATGTCTTCCTTGTTCTTGTTACCTCGGTTTTTGCGTTTGTTGTTTGGCATGGTGGAGATATTTGGTTTCTTCATTGTGGTGTTTTTTCTTGTTACACTATGGCTCTATATTAAGTGGACTGTCTGCTTTGGGTGGAGCCTTAGAGGCTTGAGATGAGTGTGGACTGAGAGCTGTGTTTGGTTCCTCAGGGTTGAGGGTGTGTCAAAGATGACACTCCCAGGTTAGGTGTGGTAAATCTCTCTTTCTTTCTTTCTTTTTTTGATTCAAAAGGGAAGTAATTCCGCACAGCTGAACGTAATTGGAGGTAGTTAGCAGGCAAATGATATACCCACAGGAGCCAGAGATCAGAAGCTCTTTCCCAAGGACCACACAGGGAATCTCTGCTGCCCTCAGTGTGGGCTCCAATTCTCCTGCAGTCTCTCACTGGGTTGTCAAGTTAGATGCTAATCTCCTGTTATTTCACCCCTCTCCCCAGAGTCAGGTTTTTCTGCTAGGCTCAGGGCCGGTGCAGACCTGAGGTTGCCCTGCTTATGACGTATGTCAAAATGGCGCCTGCTCTTTGTCTTGCTCGCCTTTGAGAGGTGAGCGGAGAGAGAGAAAATTGTGTCCGTATCGGTCACTTTTTTTTTTTCCTCTCTCTCTTCTAGTTAGCCTGGTGAACTTTTCCCCACGGAGTTTCAAGCCTCGTTCCCTCTAGTCTCCTCTTTCCGCTTGCCTGCTGGTGTCTTGGGGTATTGATGTTCGGATCACCTCACGTTCCAGTGCTGGTGTGTTGAGTCTGCCGCTGGTGTCTCGAACTTGGGCTCCCACGCTCTCCACGCAGGTCCACTGTGAATCACTAGTTTCAGAAGAGTTTCCTCTGCTGTTTCTTCCCCTACTCTTCCTTGACCCTGCAGTATCTCCACTTTTATTAAAGTGTCTCTCCCCCGACTAATAGTGTGCTACCTTCCTATTCCGCCATCTTGCCGCTCTCCCGAGATCTTTCATTGAGGTCTTTTTTTTTTTTTTTTCCAGAGTGTCTTGGCTTTCCATGCCTACAATACTCTCATGGGCTTTTTAGCCAGATCCGAGTGCCTTAAGGGCTGATTCTGAGGCCAGAGTGCTGTTTAGGACATCTGCCATTCTGTGAGTCTGCTGTTTATCCCACTTCCCATGTTGGATTGTTCTCTCCTTTTTAATTCTATCAGTTAGTATTAGCAGACACTAGCCTTGTTTATGTGATCCCTTTAACTCTTAGACTATATGTGTGATCAATTATGAACTGAAACTGATCACTTTGACTAGTGAGAAGGCATTGGTACATGCCACCTTGATGGGATTGAATTGGAATCCCCTGGCACGTTTCTAACTCTACCATTAGGGGTAAGTCAAGTGAGCATGTGCCGAACTGTACATCTCCTCCCTCTCTTTTTCCACTCTTATATTAACAGGGATCACTTTTCAGTTAAATTTAAATACCTAAGAATATTTGTGTATTAATTAAAGAGTTCAACCAATGATATTAAGTAGAACAAAAAATATTGTTTATTTTTTATATTTTTCATGGTTAAAACAGGATATTTTTGGAAAAAACATATAGTCAAATCAAAGACAACATGAGTATCATGAGAAATTTTTACTAAGCAAAATTTTAAAATGACTGCATGTAAATAGGTATGTTATGTTTTCAGTTTTCTTTTAAATTGATCTTAAATTAAGGACAAAAGTCTTGTAAAACATAATTTGAGTATTGTTGAGTTCCAGTGCCTGAATATATCTTAAGATTTCTTGGAATTCTGAAACACAGCTGTGTAATGTATCTTGGCATAATTTGTTTCTTTTTTAAGTCACTCACACCTGGTTGCATTTTCAGCGTATAATTTTTTGTGGGTTTATTTTACACAAAATTACTTAAACCTACTCAGAATTCATTCTCCTCTAAATGAAGAAATCCCTAAGGTTCACAATGAATATGGCATCTTAGATATGTTTTGTGCTGTGATTAAAGAAAATTATTTTTATATGACGTCCATTTAAATGGTATAATATCCATTTCACATTCTGGAAATAATTTTTCATAATGTTTTGCTCTTTCCATTAATGTTGAAGTAATGTGGGACACTGATGGAGACCTAAACATGTCTGGCTTCAAATTTCTTATTAATATGGCATTTTAAAGACAGATAGCACTATGCCAGTTTCTGGTCAGGGGGATTTTTCACTTGACCATAAGATCATGTTTCTTTGCTTATAAAACATAAGCATAAATTTGTTTTCCTATTATAGAAATTGAGAGAAGTAATTTTAGACATCATATAATTAAAACCAGCATCTTCAAAATTGTATTCCTTCACTTGTTCATTTTTTTTTCTTGAAAAATTCTTAAGTCCCTATTGTTAGTTTGGTTCCTTTGTGTGCAAGTAACAAAAATTTCAACCCAAACTATTCAACTAAAAAGAGAAGAGATCAACAAAGGACTAAAAACTTTCAACTCATTTCCTTTTTCTGTCTCTCTGGTCTTTGCACAAAATGGTGGTAACAACTGTAAATTGATATTCATGGTGTTTATAACCAATAAAGATAAAAAAATCTTCCTCACCAACTCAAAATAGTAAATGCTTTTTGAAAGACTTTGATTGACTCAACTGCAGTCATAGTCTCATCACTGGACCAACACTTTGCCATGGAATATAGCACTTATTCCACTCCTGTGGCCAGAGGGAAGATAGCTGTAACCAGGCAATATCTGGAAAAGTGTGTTTGCAGAGAAAACTGTATAAGAAGTTAAAACATGTGAACAGGGGGCCAGCTCTGTGGTGTATTAGGTTAAGCCTCTGCCTGTGGCTCCAGTTCGTGTCCCGGCTGCTCCTCTGATACAGCTTTCTGATTACGACCTGGGAAGGCAGTGGTAGATGGCCCAAATGCTTTTGCCCCTGCATCCAAGTGGGAGACCTGAAAGAAGCTCCTGGCTTCTGGCTTTGGTTGTGCCAAGCTCTGGCCATTGTGGCTATTTAGGGAGTGAACCAGCTGATGGAAAACCTTTCTGTCTCCCCTCTCTGTTTATGAATAAATGTCAAATATATAAATAAGATACTTTCAAAATGTGAACTGATTTCTGAATTATTGGTTACCCTAGGGTCTTTGCTATATAATATGACATAAATCTCTAGACAAAGTAAACCATTTATGCAATATTTCCTAATCATTCAAATATAGGAATGTCTGTCCAAGGGACATTGTGTGAGATTACTGGTTTGTATGGTTACAGATTCATTCATACAACTATCTTCTCTTTTTAAAGATTTGCTTTATTTATTTGAAAGGCAGAATGGTAGGGAGAGGAGGAGAGAAAGAGAGAGAAATAGAGATCTTCTTTCTACTATTTCACTCCCTGAATGACCACAATGTCCAAGCTGGGCCAGGCTGAGCCAGAAGTTGGGAAAATCCATCTGGGTCTCCTATGTGGATGACTGTGTTCCAATTACTTGGGTCAACTTTTGTTGCCTTTTTAGGCATATTGGCAGGGAACTGGATAAAGTGATAGGGAGTTAAACTGACTATTCACTATGGGATGCCTGTGTTGGAGTTTCAATTATTTTCTTTAGTTTCTGTCTTCACTAGCTCCCATTGCTGAGGGAAGTGTCTTACTGAGACATGTATTTATAGCGTCACTGAGTACATGAGTGTGGGTAACTTTACTCAAAACTACTCATATTTTTCAAATTACACAGTATTTTTTAATAAATTCATCTCTGTGGGTTAAAGCTTCAATTAATCCAATTACCCTCCTGGCCTCCTCAAGCTGACATGTGGCTACATGGTTAAGGATGGGATTGTTGGGGTCGTTTATGTGATCTCTTGACAATGGGATCTGTGTTTTTTTTTGTTTGTTTGTTTTCTGGATTCTTACTAACCTCTGCTGTGGGATATCTGCTATATCTATCTCCTTAATCTCTTTTGATGGAATTTCTGAGGTATGACTGGTAATCTTAGAATTTATTATTTGGCCTAGGTAGAGTTTTTGGATCTTCTATTTCTGACTGACTCTAACTCGATTTTTACTACTGCCACATATTTGTATGATATTGAAATGACTTTTTAAAAAAATTTGTGATTTAGCTGAAAGTTAGAGTTATATATATATATATATAGAGAGAGAGAGAGAGAGAGGGAGAGAGAGAGAGAAAGAAAGAGTGAGACAGAGAGGAAGAGACAGAGAGATAGCGTCCATTTGCTGGTTCACTCCCCAGATGGCTGCAACAGCCAGAGCTGGCTGGTCCATGGGAGAATCATTGGTTCTTTAATCAAATCCATTTCAAATATTCTTCATCCTTCCCCACTGTGGGCATTGGGGTAATTCTGGATTCCTTTCTCACTGAATCAAAGTTGAAGGTGTTTGTGGAGTATTAACTAAGGACTTATCATTATTCTACTACATCTGCTATTACCTACCCTGAGGATGCATCCTCATTTGTCTTTGATATTCCTTTCAAACTAAGAAATACAGCTTGCAGACCACACTTCAACTAGGTGTCTGTTGAATATACCCCTTGTTTGCTTCACTTAACTCCTCCCCCTTTTTTCACTCCAGCAGTCATGAGGTATTTTCTTATTTGTGCTTTCTTCACAAAAATTTAGTTTCTATATTGTTGGAAAGAATAATGAATTCAATTCTGTGATTAAACTTAAAGATGCACTGCTTAGTTCTAGGTAAAACACAATCTTGCCCTGAGCAGATCCATGCTATTGATTTGGTGGGTTGGAAGGTGTGAAAGGACAAATTTGTAGTTTATGAAAGCACACATACAAACATTTCAAAGGAATACAATCACACCTATAAATTTTTCATAGCTCATATTTTGGGGTATATTGACCTAGTCCAACGTAGTAATTAGCTAATGAAAAAAGACATTCCAAGAGATATTCTTTGTGCAGTGTCAAAACCATCTTTACAGAGTGAAGTGTAGAACTCAAATCTACTGTCAGATTATGTTGGCCCCAGTTAAGATTTTTAAATTTTTTTTAATACAGTGCATCAGGAAAGTTTGAATTAGCACAAACAGATATTAATATTTTTTAGAAGTCTAAGTGGGAAGAGTTGTGAGAAAGAATACAAAAACTGAGAAGTGCCTTTCTCTCAGTAACAATAGCCACTGATTTGAAAATACTTTTGGGCAGATGCTATTGTATACTCTGTTGATGTCAATGAAATCGTTCCTCACCACAGTCCAATGAATTAAGAAGTGTGATGGTCCCAGTTATACAGATAAGCAGATTGATTAACAGTAAGATTATGTAACTTGCTTCAGTCACCAATCATGGGGGTGAAAAAAAGAGGAATTCAACCCCAGCAGTTTTGCTGTAGAATCTGTGCTCTCCCTACTAAACATATTGTTTCTTATCAATGAGGAATCATCAAAGACTTCATGACTGAGTTTTTTATATTTCCCAGGGATCTTCTGATCCAAAAGGTGAACCAAAGAATAACTATAGCTAGTCTACTTTAAATTTGGAGTTTCTTCTAATCAGTGAGTTTTAGGTTCAATATCATGGACATTTTATTTCATTCACCTTGATTCACATTTAAATAAAACTGAATTTTAGAAGTAGGAGATAATATTTAGTGGGAAACTAAACTTCTAAAAATAAATTATTCTTCAAATTTGTGATAGTATCTTAGGATATCCAATATCATGGTTTGAGGGAACCTCCAAGCAGCCTCTGTGATCTTCTGACCCCAATATTTCTATAGGAATAATATGCAATGCTATTCAAGGAAAGAAGGCCATTATAGTTCTTCATTTGAGTATTGTAGCTTATTAATTGCTCCTGACAACAACCTCCAAGTAAGTAGCTATCTGCAAACCTCCTGAATACTGGATTTAAAACTTAGGAAAGCAAGTCAGTTATGGGAACTTAACATTTGGGGTAAGTATAATCAATCATTCTCCAAGGCATCAGCTCATCAACAGAAGTGTCAAAAAATGAAGCTCAATTCCCTCTTAATTATCCAATCTTCTTATTTTTCTCAACTTCTATTTTGGAAGAGTCTCCCAACAATATCACTAAAGACAATTTTATAGAAAACTATGAAATGTCATATAACATTTGTTAAAAATGGTATGTTAATGTAAAGAACACTGAATTTGGATTTAGGCAGACTGACATAAATTTCAGTACCATTTCTTATTTCTTATGTTATGCCACTGAATCTCTCTGTCTGTACAGTGGAACTGATTTCTGTTTCCCTAGGTTTTTCTGAGAATTCAGTGCAACAATATTGAGAAATTTCTGACATTTACTATTTGTTACTTTAATTATAAAATTTGCCTTGATTTGAGATTATAAGGATTTTCTTTTGTTAAGGCTAGAATTGCTGTTAATAGTCCAAGATATTGAAGATGTGAAGGGGAGAAAAAAAACTTTCACATTAGATTTTCATATAATGAAAATTATTACTGATTTTGTCACTGAATTCATCTAATCAACTTTCACTTGGGTATCCTGTATGGCCTTGGTTGTTATATTTGTGAACTTCACAAAGGAGAGATGTGCTGTCAAGATTTGTTGTTCTTTTTTTTTTTTTTTCATTTTCCAGTGTCAGGGTAGGTTTTGAGGGTTTGAGTGCTTTATTTTTTAAATTTTGGAATGTTTTAATAGTAGTTCAGTTGGAAAACTATATGAATTTAGTGTGTCAGAAAATCTGGAGAGATAATAATCATAAAAATACACATCTCAAATTGCTAGTATATTAAAAAATTCCAAAATCATTTCCTCTGCTTGAAGCCTTCCCAATCATGATGTCAGATAATGCCTATTTTTATGTCATAATTATTTGACATTTTTACTTGATTCTCATCATATGCCACCTTATGATTGGATGTACTGGGCTTCAAAAGTGTTGGCTCTTCTGTCTATTTCACTTCCATTATCAACTCACCAAACAAGGATAAATTGCTCCTTCCTGTGCAACTGCACTGTTTTTTTCTCATGAAGTTCCACTGATTTCAGTAGAGATTTGAGTGCATATTCGTAGTGATACATTCTGAGATAAGGTGAATAAAATAGCACATACTTTTGATGAAAAGTGTAATAAGGGAGATCAACAAATAAATAGCAATTTAAAATTCAAAGTGCACAAATAAGATGTACACATTTTGCTAATTATTCTTTCTTTAATGTCATGGCACCTAATTCTACCTTCTCAGCACAAATTTGTCAGGTACATTATGATTCCATTCCTGGCCTGGGTAGAAAAGTACAAATATTGTCTCAGCCTTCTAGAATTTTCTGTGATATTGAGGTAAACAGAAATCAAAAAAAAATTACTAATAGACTTAGGTATTTGCAAATATCCTATGTGTTATAAGATTAAAGAAATCAAGGGGAAACCTGTCGAAGTGAAGTGGACACTATGAGAAACAGTGACTTGATCAGCTCTTGTCCTGACTGTTGATGTGCAATGTAATACTTTATCCCTTTTAGTATTTTTTTTTTTGTTCTAGTACTAGTGGTTGAACTCTGTAATTAACACACAATTATTCTTAGGTGTTTAAATTTTTACTGAAAAGTGATCCCTATAAGAGTGGGAATAAGAGAGGGAGGAGAAGTACAATTTGGGACATGCTCAATGGGACTTGCCCCAAATGGTGGAGTTAGAAACATGCTAGGGGATTCCAATACAATCCCATCAAGGTGGCATGTACCAATGCCATCTCACTAGTCCAAGTGATCAATTTCAATTCACAATTGATGGCTCTGATAGGTCTAAGAGTCAAAGGGATCACATAAACAAGACTAGTGTCTGCTAATACTAACTGATAGAATCAAAAAGGGAGAGAATGATCCAACATGGGAAGCGGGAGACACAGCAGACTCATAGAATGGCAGATGTCCTAAATAGCACTCTGGCCTCAGAATTAGCCCTTAAGGCATTCGGATCTGGCTGAAGAGCCCATGAGAGTATTGTAAGCATGGAAAGCCAAGACACTCTGGAAAAAAAAAAAAAAACCCTAAATGAAAGATCTCTGCGAGTGAGATCCCAGTGGAAAGAACTGGGCCATCAAAGAAGGAGGTACCTTTCTCTGAAGGGAGGAGAAAACTTCCACTTTGACTATGACCCTGTCAGAATAAGATCGAAGTCGGTGAACTCAAAATGTTTCCATAGCCTTGTCAACTCATGACTAGAGCCTAGGGAGATTGCTGATGCCATAAACAAGAGTGTCAAATTGTTAAGTCAACAACAGGAGTCACTGTGTACTTACTTCTCATGTGGGATCTGTCCTTAATGTGTTGTCCAATGTGAGGTAATGCTATAACTAGTACTGAAACAGTATTTTACACTTTGTGTTTCTGTGTGGGTGCAAGCTGATGAAATCTTTACTTAATATATACTAAATTGATCTTCTGTATATAAAGAGAATTGAAAATGAATCTTGATGTGAATGGACTTGGAGAGGGAGCGGGAGATGGGAGGGATGCGAGCTTGAGGGAAATTATGGCGGGGGGGGGGATGTCATTGTAATCCATAAACTGTACTTTGGAAATTTATATTTACTAAATAAAAAAAATAAAGAAAACAGATATTAAGTAAATAATTTTTTAACAAGTTACATTATTTATTTATTTTTTTAAAGATTTATTTATTTATTTGAAAGAGTTACACAGAGAGAGCAGGAGAGGCAGAGAGAGAGAGAGAGGTCTTCCATCTGCTGGTTCACTCCCCAATTGGCTGCAACAGCCAGAGCTGCGCTAATCTGAAGCCAGTAGCCATGAGCTTCTTCCGGGTCTCCCATGTGGGATGCCAACACTGTAGATGGCGGCTTTACTCACTATGCCACAGCACCAGCAGTACAAATTACATTTTTATAGATATTATTTATTTATTTGTGAGCTACAGTTACAGAGAGAGAGAGAGAGAGAGAGAGAGACATAGAGAAAGGTCTTCTATCCGCTGAATCAATCCCCAAATGGCTGCAATGGCTAGAGCTGGACCAATCTGAAGACAGGAGCCAGAAGCTTCTTTCTGGTCTGCTATGTGGGTACAGGGACCCAGGTGCAGAGGTCCAAGCACTTGAGTCATCTTCTGCTTTCCCAGGCCATAGCAGAGAGCTGGATAGGCAGAGGAGCAGCCAGGATACAAACTGGCGCCCATATAGGGTGCCAGTGCTATAGGTGGCAGCCTAATCCACTGCACCACAGATTGAAAGCAAAGTTTGATAAAAAATACTTTATTTGCAGCAAAACTGAAACTCACTGCACCAGTGTATTTATAGCAGCACTATTCACAGTAGTCAACATATGGAATGAAAGAAGTTGTCTTTCATCAGATGAATGGATAAAAAAATATGATATCACACACACACATACATACACACACCCACTGGAATATTATTCAGCTAGAAAAAATATAAATTCTCTAATTTGCAGCAAAGTGCTTGAAACTTGATGACATTTGTTGAGTGAGTGAAATAAGTCAGACACAGAAAGATGAACACCACACTTTCTCCCTTATATGTAGGAGCTAAAAGTGAAAAAAAAAAAGCACAGAAATGCTGTGTATATAAAAAACATTTTTCTCTTATTGAAAAGATTTATTTTAATACTCTGTGGGCATAAAATACTTGCAGACTTTTTCCTACTGGCATTCTGACAGAATATTTCCTTTCTTATTCTTGGCACAGTAACCACATCATTGGCTCTATAAATGCTGTGATAAGCTCATTTTCTTTCATCGGGCATCATTTCTGTCTAAAGGATTCTGTATTTTTAAGTAGTTTACTAGTCTTTGGATAAAACATAAGGAAAAATATGCAATATTTTCAGCTCCTGAGTACTAGGAATGGTAGCTAGGTTTTTGGTTACTATTGGAAAACGATACATTCTATTCAATCATCCTCTCTTTTTACTTATTTATTTCAAATGATGTTAGGCAGATTTTTTAAATGTTCCTTTTTTTGTATTGTGAAAGAAATATAATGTCCTCAATATGTATGGACTTTCCATTCTTTTGATATGTATTTTATTATTTATTCCTTTAGATTTTTAGTTTTTGTTTTCATTTTTAACTGCCATATAAAATTATACATATATAAAGAGAGTAATATTAGGTTTAATACATGTATATGTAATGTCCAGTCATACTGAAAATACCTATCTCTTGGAACTTTAAAAATTTTGTATGGTCAAAATATTCAAAATTTTTATTTAAAATGTTTAAGTGGAACTATATAGTTAACTATTGTTGCCTCTAGTCTTCTTATTGTGCAATAGAACTACAGAACATCTTATTCTTATCTAGCTATGACTCAGTACCCATTAATAAATATTTTTCTGCACTGGTGTTGTGGCATAGTGAGTTAAGCCTCTGCTTGCAATGCAACCTGGCTCCTTAATTCTGGGAAATCAGCAGATGATCCAAGTCCTTTGAATCCTGCCAATGATACCCACGTGGAAAATTGGAATGGAGTTTTCAGGCTCTGGCTCTCAGCCTCACCCAGCCTTTGCCATTATGTCATTTAGGTAGTGAACTAGTGATGGAAAATTTTTTTCTTCCTCTCTCCTCTCTCTCACTGTCATTTTGCCTTTCAATAATTAATAAAATCTTTAAAAAAATAAATAAGCCTTTTTCAATATCTCCCTAAGACATAGTATCACTATTATACTTTTCAGTACTTGGAGATCATACCCCAAAAGCACAGGAAACCAAGCTAAAAATAGACAAATGAGATTTCATCAAAGTAAAAATGTTCGTCATAGCAAAAGAAACAACAGAATGAAAACACAGCCTACAAAATGACAGAAAAATATTTTCAAGTTAAACATCTGACAGAGTTAATAATCAAAATATATATGAAACTCAACCCAAAAGCAAAAAAAAAAAAGGAAAGAAGAACCTACAGCCCAATTTAAAAAGACATTTCTTAAAGAAAAAACATACAAATGAGCATCACTAATGTGATGCTAATCTAAACATACAAATCAACATCACTAATCATCAGCAAAATTAAAATTAAAATCTGACTCCAGTTAGCTTGGTCTGTTATCAAAAAGAAAAAAAGGTAACAGTATTGAAAATGATGTGGAGAAAAGAGAACCATTGCACACTGTTGATGAGAATGTAAATTACTACAACCATTGTAAAAAACAGTAGGATAGTCTTCAAAAAATTAAAACTAGGGAACAGTGTTTTAGCATAGTGGATAACCATATGGACATATGGGCACCAATTGATGTCTCAGCTGCTCCACTTCCAATCCAACTCTCTGCTAATGGCCTCGGAAAAGCAGCGGAGGCTTGCTCCAGTGTTTGGATTCCTGCCACCTATGTTATCCAGATGAAGGTCCTGGCTCCTGTCTTACACTTGCTGAGCCCTGGCTGTTGAGACATCTGGGGAAGTGAACCAGTAGATGGAAACTCTCTTTCTCTCTTCTCTCTCTGTAACTCATTCAAAATAAATAAATATATATTTTTAAAAATATAACTACTAAATTATTCACCATACCTACTACTGGGTATATATCCAAGGGAAATAGTCATTCTTTCAAATAGACAGCTGCACTGCCATGTTTATTGTAGCACTTTTTCTAATAGCCAAGAAATGGAAGCAATCTAAGTGTCTATCCATTAATGAATGTATAAGGAAATGTAGCACATATACACAATGAAATACTATTTAGCTTTAAAAAAGGATAAAGTCTTGTTATTTGCACTAACATGGATGGAACTGGATGTCATTATATAAAGTGAAGTAAGGCAAGCACAGGAAGACAAATAGAACAAGATCTTAGTCATACAGTGCTTGCTATTTTAAAGCTGGCTATGCTATTATGGAAAAAGTGTTGTTTTGTTTCTGAATTGATATCCAAATCCTATCTCTGCTATTTATCAACTGTGTGACTTCAGGCAAATTGAGTTTCTTCATTCGTAACACAGGGATGGTTATTCCTGCCTCATTGAGTTATGTTTATATATTAGAAAATTTGATATCTGAAAAGTCTAAGAAGAGTTTTTTTTTTTTTTAAGATCTATCTTTAATTATTTTAAAGGCTGAGTTATAGAGAGAGGGAGGGAGAGATGGAAAGGGAGGGAAAGGTCCTCCATCTGCTAACTCACTTCTTAAATGGTTCTAACAACTTGGGCTGGGCCAGGCTGAAACCAGGAGCCAGGAGCTTGCTGGGGTCTCCTAAGAGAGTGCAGCGGAACAAACACTTGGATTATCCTCTGCTGCTTTTCCAGGAACATTAGTAGGGAGCTGGATCAGAAGTGGAGCAACTGAGACTCAAACCTGAGTTTCACAGGTGTCAGCTTTTCTTGCTATGCCACAACACAGGCCCTCAGTTTCTTTTTTTAATGATTATTTTCCATTCTATCATAAGGGTTTAATAATTGGTACCTACCTACAAAGGTGAAAGCTATGAAATAATATTTCTCTCTGTGTGCTTGGGTGAGGTCACACTTTGATTTTTGCTTGGTATATCAGTTTTGAAAAAATTATGGTAATTCTGTTGTGGTGATAAAAACTTTGTCAGAAGTCTATCATTCCTGGTTATCATCACTTTATAGACAATGCAAATTAATTTTGGATGAACATTAAAGTTCCTTCTTTTTTGCTTGTATTCTTTCCTTCCTTCTTCTTTTTCTTCCATGTAGAAACTCATTTCTACATAAATATCTTTAATTTACCAAACTCAGCCTTGTAGCCATGTTTCTAAGTGGAATGATTCTACAGAAGACTCCTTTCCAGGTACTAACTCATAAAATCTTGTTCATCTTAAATATTTAAAGTAGTATAGAAAGGAAACATCTATCAAAATTTCATGTTTTTAAATTTTAATAATATATAATATTATTATAGAATCATTGGGCAGAAGAGTTGTCCTATTCCATTACCAACAGTTATTATATGTTTAGTGTGTTTCTTTCTAGACAATACACATGTATACATATTTTAACATATAGTTTGTATTAACATTTATATATTGACTTTAAACTGCCTTTAGTTACTATTTCTCCATATTCCTCTACAGTTTTCATAATTATCATTTTTATTGGTTGAAAAATATTTCTTTGAATTTGAACAAAAATATGTATTTGGAGAAATTTTGTTAGACATGTTAGTATGTTTTGTTTATGGCAAAAATATGCAGTGAATATAATTTTAAAATTTATTTCATTTACATAGAACAATTTATCAAAATTTAGTTGCTATACCTAAAACCAAGAACATTTTATGCATGTTTATATATATATATTCACAATTTTTCAAGTGTTTAATTTTTTACTGCCAGCAGCAACACAGTTTGTAGTTTTTTAACACCTTTATCAGAGTAGAATTGATAATTAAATTGCATTTCAATAATTTTTAAAATGTTGATTTATAGATTTATAAGCAGCTAGATATAGTTACTCTTCTGGAAAATTATTCTTTCAGCACTACTGTTAAAAATATTATTTTACATATTAGTAGTTTAAAATGAAAAACCAAAAATTTCTTGATAAGAATTAGGTAATATTTCACTGAACAACCAATATTTAAAATGGTCCAAGAATGAGGAATATCTTTTTAAATGGAGATGCATCTATCAGATTTAGTAAGTGTTTTATAAATTCTTACTATAAACAAGCTATTCATGAATATTTTCATATACTTAAAATATTCATGTGTGTAATTCATGTATGTATATATTTATGTAATTTGAGTATTTTACTATTTATATCTATGTCACTTTCTGTATCTAGATATTTTATGTCACTACTTTTGGGAACTTTGATAAATAGTAAAATATATGACTTCATATCTGTCTTTGAAAAAAATACAATTTATTTGTAGATAGTCTTTATACAGTACATAAGATATTTAATTGACATATTCTGTTGAATAGTTTGAATGTCCAGTCATAATAATTCATTATAGATTATATAAAATGACATAGCATAGAGATTAAGAGCCTGAATTCTTGAAATAATCTGAATTTAAATTACAGATCTTTTTAATTAGGCTATTTAGCAACAAGTTACTTAAGTGTCATTGTTTTGGTCTTTTTTGTAATCTAGAATGATAATAGAATCTGATTGACAGAGTTGTTGTAAAGAGTAAATAAATTAAATGCTCAGAAAAATGGCAAATATTAAATATTCAACAAATGTCACCCTTTATTTTGTTATTGTAAATGCTGCAGTGGTTTATTTATTTTTTTTTTTTTTGACAGGCAGAGTGGACAGTGAGAAAGAGAGAGACAGAGAGAAAGGTCTTCCTTTGCCGTTGGTTCACCCTCCAATGGCTGCTGCTGCTGGCGCGCTGTGGCCGGCGCACAGCACTGATCTGAAGGCAGGAGCCAGGTGCTTCTCCTGGTCTCCCATGGGGTGCAGGGCCCAAGCACTTAGGCCATCCTCCACTGCACTCCCTGGCCACAAGCAGAGAGCTGGCCTGGAAGAGGGGTAACCGGGACAGAATCCGGCGCCCCGATCCAGACTAGAACCCGGTGTGCCAGCGCTGCAGGCGGAGGATTAGCCTATTGAGCTGCAGCGCTGGTCACTGCAGTGGTTTAGAATGGGGTACTAATAGAGTGTGTTGGTCAGGTATGCATTTTGGAGTAGGCAAGAATTCTGCTAGGCATTTCAGGTTAGATACTATTCATATAGGAAGGAGGGATGAGAAAGGCATTCTGAAGTGTAAGAGTTGCCAATGGTTCAGAAAACAGAACAATAGAGGTTTATATGGTGAATAATGAATATCTTTGCATTCAATGGGGTTTGTGTTGTGGAGAAGCAAATGGGAGGATTGCAAAGGGAGAGTGGATATAGTTTGGAAGAGACTTTAAACAAAAATTTAGTTTATTTGGTGAACATTGGGGAATCATTTTAGGATGAGCTATCTAGGCATCCTTGGTTGAGAAATGAAACATCTAAAATATATTTTTACTATGTTTTTTGAATTAGAAATGACATTTTAATTCAGTGGGAATAGGTGGGTCTGAAACTTAGAGCCTCCAAAAATGAATAAAAGACATTTTAGAGTTCACTTTCAATGTGAGGCACTGTTGGAAATGGAAATTGAGGTTGGAAACTTGTTACTTTTCACAAATTCTGGAGAGACATTTACAGAGTGCTAGTTGTACACATCCATAAATAGCTCATATGTGTCTTTAAATCTGTACAATACAACTACAGTTACTTAGACTGTGGTCTAAGTTATCATTATCTCTTCCTTGGACAATTTCAATATGTAGTAGTATTTTCTATGTTACTGGGCTGTTATGTATGCAGTGGTTTTTACTAGGTTACTGGGCTGTTATGTATGCAGTGGTATTTACTAGATTGATGGGCTGTTATGCATGCAATGGTATTTACCAGGTTACTGGGTTGTTAGGAATGTCCCATATTTTGAGGACAGTTTTGAGACACATATACATCCAATTAATATTAACCATCATTATTGCTTTCATTATCTATTTATATTGTCTACAGCACCCACTCTAAGAGGGCAAGAACTTTACTTGCCTTGTCCTTTCTGTATTCCCAGCATCTAGAAGAGGGCCAGGCACATAATAAGTGCTCTACAAATATTTGTTGAATACATGGAAAAATGAGTGATGTTTAACATCTCAAAGATTAGGAAAATTACTAACGTGTAAGAAGATTGTCTGGACTATTTGTAAAGTCAGATTTCTTGATATAGCCTAGATGATTATTCGTCCTGTGTTGCTTGATGCTGATCTTCTGTCTGACATGAAAACTTAAGAGTGTGGATTGATTCAAGGTTGAGTTAACTGAACTTGTTTTAGTATTGGATTTCTCAGTTTCTGAACTTTGTACACTGATTCCACTGCATATTGGTTGCTTGAATATTTTCAGTTATTGAAACTTGTTTTTTCTCATGTAACATGATTTTAAAAGATTTCTGCTTAAAATTTGTCAAGAATACTGCCCTTGTCACAGTGATTGGTGCTGCTCTAAGGAGCGTTTAAAAAATCATTTTGGACAGAAAAATACTTGTTTCTTAAAAAATCTGTGGAAAGACACCAAAATTACCTTTCAGGTAATTCTTTCTTCTGACTGGAGGTCATTTTTCTATGTCCTTCCTCAAGAATGTATTTGTTTAATAGACCACCCTCTGAGAAACCCCAAGAGAAGATTTTTGTAAATTCTGAGGGATTCTTTTTCCTGAAATATAGATTATTTCTCTAAGAGTGAAGGTGACCACATATCCCTCAGGAACCATTAATCTTTCTCCACCCTCAAACCTAACACTTCTTATGTGGAACCCAAATCCTGCTAATACAATTCAAGCCAATTTCCTGCAGTGTATTTCATTAGGGATGGAGAACAGCTGGCCATATTTTCCATATAGTAAATCATCATATGCTTTCCTATAACTTTACATTTGCTTTTCGTTTTCAAAACAAGCTTCAACTTCATTATTGTTCTCTACCTACTGTACTGCAGTCCTTTTCGACTTGTTTTTTTTCTACCTGCTAATCTAGATGTGTTTAATTTTTAAACATTGACTTTGTCATTAGCCAAACATATTTATTGAGATTCTAGTCCCTATTTCCAACAGAATATAATTACAATTTAAAGAATGGCTTCTACTAAAACATCTTTGTTAGAGCTCTACTACATAAAATTTTTCTTGCCAGTTTTAGGATCAGTATGCACTTATGCAGATTTCATGGTGAATATGAATTTTGTACCAAACACACAATAGAAAGTTTTTTTGTCTATCAATAGTATAATCACAGTAATTTAGCATTTGCAAGTTTGAATGTTTACAACTTCAAAATTTAGCTCCCTTCCTCTATAGTATTCTCAATGTAGTCCACTCTTGTACAAATAAATGAATAAAGTATAAATAGTGAAAGAAAATCTTTTCCTTAGGGAAAATGCCAATTATTAATTGCAAAAGTAATGATTGGATAAAAAAATCATCATTTGGCAACCATCATAGTGGTAAGAGGTAAGTGGTTGGTAAAACTAGAACATGAAAGTTTGATAAGAAAAAGCATATACATATGGTATTAAGAACATATTCTAATTATATACTATTTAAAATAGGAAAAATGGTAGTGTTAAAGTATGGAAACTTGAAAGATACTACCTGAACCAATCACAGTTATCATTACCAGTCAAGTGACTGAAGTTACTCAATTGATTACCAGTCATGAGAGAAATAGATTTTTAAAACCTAAAATGCTGTAGTGAGGGAACAACATGACTTTTTTGTTTGATATCCTTGTTTTAGCTGCTTAAACTGAATCTGATGTAGAAATAATACACAAACTAAAATTTAAGAACATGATATGAATTAAAGGCATCTATTCTTCAGTAGTGTCACAGTAGTAAAAAACCAAGACTGAATTATACTGCAACTTAAAGTAGACCAAGTAACTTTAACACATGCTATTTTGATTTGATTTTTCATTTTTGCTATAAAGCTAGTATGGCAATTGCCAAAGTTGAATATTATCTACTGGATAGATAATTGTGCTATATGGAATACACACACACACACACAATTGTATAATGGCTATATAAGACAATGTTCTTATTTTATAATTGAACTATTGAGGAGAAAAGGGCTTGATGTCTGCAACTTGGTCTCAAAATATTAGGCTTTTAGTCTTTCTCTGTTTCTGTGTTTCTTCTTTCTCTCTCCTGTTTCATGATACAATAGACATGATAGAATGTTAAAATTGTTAGTACATGTGAATAATTTAAACAAAGTACATGTGAAGCTAAACATTTTAAAAACATTTTTATGCCAGTTTGTTTCAAAATAAAAAGCTAAACAATAGCTCTGTTGACATTTCATTCTAAATATGATCCATCTACTCCTACAAAGAACTTATTAACAGTAAGAATTAGAATTCCTTATCTAAGGATCTTGGTCTGACTTCAGGAGCAGATGGTGCATCCAGAAGGAAAGCTAAAAATGATCTAAAGTTGATTGCCCTGGAAAAACCTTCAACTAATGATGGGTTGTTATACATCTAAGGCAGATACTTTAAACTGAACCTTGGTTGGGATATATGTGAGGTCTGACTTAACTCCCAGATATAGCTATTGGAGTAAGTCCCAATTACCCACAATGGTAACTTGCTTGGAAGAACAGTTTCTATTGCTTTCTTTTCTATCTCAATTCTCTGCCCATTGACCAGGTTTCTGGAACATCTCCCTAAATAAAGTATTGCAGTTGAATCCTTGTTGTACGGTCTGCTTTTATGGACTTTGGATCAGATTATTGGTCTACTAAGTATAAGTGACCATTACTGGTAGTGAGTGGGTTAAGAATAATTTTTGGTATACTATATAATCATAATTGATAATACTCTTATTTTTAGCAAATTGTAATCACATGTAGATGACAGTATTCTAAGGATGTAGATTGTTGAGCTGGTTGGTTGTTAACTGACAATGGAACATTGGATTAATAAAATAATGATATTCCTACTGTGACATTAGCTACCTTGTGGGGAGTCAATGGCTCCACTTTGTGTATGGAGTCAACAGCTCTGAGACTGGGAAGAGACTCAGAAAAGAAACTGCATAGGAAACTCTTCCTGATCTAGTGGATATGACACAGAAGACCTATGGGGAGAGCAAGGTGGCCCACTGCTGCCCCTGAGCTGCGCTGCAGGAGCAGAGCCGCGAGATTGGAGCCGCAAGAGCAGGGAACCCAGCGAGCCCAGACACAGAAGCAAAGCCGCAGAATTTGAGCCCCAGCACTGGAAGGAAAGGTAACCTGAGACATTGGCCGGGAAGGTTAGAGCATGGTCTGAGGTCCCATGGCGGGAAACTGCACCAGGCTGACTGGAGGAGAGAAAAAAAAAGTGAATAAATAAGGGGAACCTGCAGGGTCACTAGCCTCTCTCTCCACTCACCTTACAAAAAAAGGAGAAAGACAAAGAGCAGGCACCATTTTACATATGTAAAACAAACTCCGTAACCTAGGCAACCCAGTGAGCTGTGTGGAATTTCTTCCCAACTGAGTCTAAAAAAAGAGCAAGAGAGCAAGCCAGAGAACAATCTGGGTGAGTCACCTTGGGCAAACCCTCAACCCTGAAGAACCAAACAGAGCTCTTTGGCCACACCTCCAAGATGCCAAACAAACGTAGAAACCAAGGTAACAAGAGCAAGAAAGACACTATGATGCCCCCAAATGAAAAAGACACCGCAATTCAAGATTATGAAGATGATGAAATAGAAGAAATGCAAGAAGCGGAAATCAAAAAATTGGTAAGATCATTAAGAAGCTCTCAAAAACAAATTCTTGAACTACAGAAATCCTTCATGGACAAGATAGAAAATCTCTCTCATGAAAATGAAATATTAAGGAGGAATAAAAATGAAATGAAACAACTAGTAGAACAAGAAACTGTGATAGTGACGAGAAACCATAATGAAATGAAGAATTCAATAGATCAAATGACAAACACATTAGAGAGCCTTAAAAACAGAATGGGCGAAGCAGAAGAGAGAATATCGGACTTAGAAGACAGAGAACAGGAAAGGAAACAGGCAAACCAAAGAAAAGAAGAGGAAATTAGAAATCTAAAACATATTGTCGGGAATCTACAGGATACTATTAAAAAACCTAACATTCGGGTCCTAGGAGTTCCTGAAGGCATGGAGAGGGAGAAAGGATTAGAAGGCCTTTTTAGTGAGATATTAGCAGAAAATTTCCCAGGTTTGGAGAAGGACAGAGACATCTTAGTACAGTAAGCTCATAGAACCCCTAATAAACATGACCAAAAGAGATCCTCACCACGACACATTGTAATTAAACTCACCACAGTGAAACATAAAGAAAAGATCTTAAAATGTGCAAGAGAGAAATGTCAGACCACCCTCAGAGGATCGCAAATTAGACTCACAGCTGACTTCTCATCAGAAACCCTACAAGCGAGGAGCGAATGGCGAGATATAGCCCAGGTACTAAGAGAGAAAAACTGCCATCCCAGAATATTATATCCTGCAAAGCTCTCATTTGTGAATGAAGGTGAAAGAAAGACCTTTCACAGCAAACAGAAATTGAAAGAATTTGTCGCCACTCGTCCAGCCCTGCAAAAGATGCTTAAAGATGTGATACACGCAGAAACACAGAAACACGGTCATCAATATGAAAGAAGGTAAAGGAAGGAAACCTCACAGAAAAGATCACAGGAAACCCAAAAATGTTAGGGAAAAGTAACTAATTATTGATAGTCACATTAAACATTAAAGGCCTGAACAATCCAGTTAAAAGACACCGAGTGGCTGATTGGGTTAAGGAACAAAACCGATCTATTTGCTGCTTACAAGAAGCACATCTTTCTAACAAAAGATGCACACAGAGTGAAAGGGAAAAGATATACCATGCCAACAGAAATGAAAAAAGAGCAGGTGTAGCCATCTTAATATCAGATAACATAAATTTTACCACAAAAACTATTAGGAGAGACAAAGAAGGGCACTATATAATGATTAAGGGATCCATTCAACAGGAAGATATAACGATTATCAATGTATATGCACCTAATAACATGGCACCGGTTTATTTAAAAGACTTGTTAAGGGAATTAAAGGGAGACTTAGACCCCAATACAATAGTACTGGGGGACTTCAATACTCCACTCTCAAAGATAGACAGATCAACAGGACAGAAGATCAACAAGGAGACAGTAGATTTAAACGACACTATAGCTCAAGTGGACCTAACAGATATCTACAGAACTTTTCATCCTACACAGGAAACATTTACATTCTTCTCAGAAGTACATGGACCCTTCTCTAGCATTGACCACATACTAGGCCATGAAGCAAGTCTCAGCAAATTCAAAAGAATTAAAATCATACCATGCAGCTTCTCAGACCATAAAGGAATGAAGTTGGAAATTAGCAACTCGGGAATCCCTAGAGCACATGCAAACACATGGAGACTGAATAACATGCTCCTGAATGAACAATGGGTTATAGAAGAAATTAAAAGAGAAATCAAAAATTTTCTGGAAGTAAATGAGGATAAAAGCACAACATACCAAAACCTATGGGATACAGCAAAAGCAGTGTTAAGAGGAAAGTTTATAGCAATAGGTGCCTACATCAAGAAATTGAAAAGGACCAAATAAAAGAGCTTTCAGTTCATCTCAAGGATCTAGAAAATCAGCAGCAAACCAGACCCAAAGCTAGTAGGAGAAGAGAAATAATTAAAATCAGAGAAGAAATCAGCAGGATTGAATCAAAAATAATTACAAAAAATCAGCCAAACAAGGAGCTGGTTTTTTGAAAAATAAATAAATAAATAAATAAACAAAATTGACACCCCACTGGCCCAACTAACTAAAAAAAGAAAAGAAAAGACTCAAATCAATACAATCAGAGATGAAAAAGGACATGTAACAACAGACACCACAGAAATAAAAAGAATCATCAGAAATGACTACAAGGGCTTGTATGCCAGCAAACAGGGAAACCTATCAGAAATGGATAGATTCCTGGACACATACAACCTACCTAAATTGAACCAGGAAGACCCAGAAAACCTAAACAGACCCAAAACTGAGACAGAAATTGAAACAGTAATAAAGGCCCTCCCAACAAAGAAAAGCCCAGGACCAGATGGATTCACTGCTGAATTCTAACAGACATTTAACGAAGAATTAACTCCAATTTTCCCCAAACTATTCAGAGCAATCGAAAAAGAGGGAATCCTCCCAAATTTTTTTACTGTGAAGCCAGCATCACCTTAATTCCTAAGCCGGAAAAAGATGCAGCATTGAAAGAGAATTACAGACTAATATCCCTGATGAACATAGATGCAAAAATCCTCAATAAAATTCTGGCCAACAGAGTGCAACAACACATCAGAAAGATCATCCACCCAGACCAAGTGGGATTTATCCCTGGTATGCAGGGATGGTTCAATGTTCACAAAACAATCAACGTGATACAGCACATTAACAGACTGCAGAAGATAAACCATATGATTTTCTCAATAGACGCAGAGAAAGCATTTGATAAAATACGACACCCTTTCATGATGAAAACCCTAAACACACTGGGTATAGAAGGAACATTCCTCAATACAATCAAAGCAATTTATGAAAAACCCACGGCCAGTATCCTATTGAATGGGGAAAAGTTGGAAGCATTTCCGCTGAGATCTGGTACCAGACAGGGATGCCCACTCTCACCACTGCTATTCAATATAGTTCTGGAAGTTTTAGCCAGAGCTATTAGGCAAGAAAATGAAATTAAAGGGATACAAATTGGGAAGGAAGAACTCAAACTATCCCTCTTTGCAGACTATATGATTCTTTATTTAGGGGACCCAAAGAACCCTACTAAGAGACTATTGGAACTCATAGAAGAGTTTGGCAAAGCAGCAAGATATAAAATCAATGCACAAAAATCAACAGCCTTTGTATACACAGGCAATGCTGCAGCTGAGGAAGAACTTCTAAGTTCAATCCCATTCTCAATAGCTACAGAAACAATCAAATACCTTGGAATAAACTTAACCATGGACATTAAAGATCTCTATGATGAAAATTACAAAACCTTAAAGAAAGAAATAGAAGAGGATACCAAAAAATGGAAAAATCTTCCATGCTCATGGATTGGAAAAATCAATATCATCAAAATGTCCATTCTCCCAAAAGCAATTTACAGATTCAATGCAATACCAATCAAAATACCAAAGACATTCTTCTCAGATCAGGAAAAAATGATGCTGAAATTCATATAGAGGCACAGGAGACCTCGAATAGCTAAAGCAATCTTGTACAACAAAAACAAATCCGGAGGCATCACAATACCAGATTTCAGGACATACTACAGGGCAGTTGTTATCAAAACAGCATGGTACTGGTACATAAACAGATGGATAGACCAATGGAACAGAATAGAAACACCAGAAATCAATCCAGACCTCTACAGCCAACTTATATTTGACCAAAGATCCAAATCTAATCCCTGGAATAAGGACAGTCTATTCAATAAATGGTGCTAGGAAAACTGGATTTCCATGCGCAGAATCATGAAGCAAGATCCCTACCTTTCACCTTACACAAAAATTCACTCAACATGGATAAAAGACTTAAATCTATGACCCAACACCATCAAATTATTAGAGAGCATTGGAGAAACCCTGCAAGATATACGCACAGGTAAAGACTTCTTGGAAAATACTCCAGAAGCACAGGCAGTCAAAGCCAAAATTAACTATTGGGATTGCATCAAATTGAGAAGTTTCTGTAAGGCAAAAGTTAAAGTCAGGAAAGTGAATAGGAAACCGACATTATGGGAAAAAATATTTGCAAACTACGCAACAGATAAAGGCTTCATAACCAGAATCTACGAAGAATTCAAAAAACTCCACAACATCAAAACAAACAAGCCACTTAAGAGATGGGCCAAAGAGCTCAATAGACATCTTTCCAAAGAGGAAATCCAAATGGCCAACAGACACATGAAAAAATGTTCAATATCACTAGCAATCAGAGAAATGCAAATCAAAACCACAATGAGGTTTCACCTCACCCCGGTGAGAATGGCTCACATACAGAAATCTACCAACAATAGATGCTGGAGAGGATGTGGGGGAAAAGGGACACTAACCCACTGTTGGTGGGAATGCAAACTGGTTAAGCCACTATGGAAGTCAGTCTGGAGATTTCTCAGAAACCTGAACATAACCCTACCATTCAACCTAGCCATCCCACTCCTTGGAATTTACCCAAAGGAAATTAAATTGGCAAACAAAAGAGCCATTTGCACATTAATGTTTATTGCAGCTCAATTCACAATAGCTAAGACCTGGAACCAACCCAAATGCCCATCAACAGTAGACTGGATAAAGAAACTATGGGACATGAACTCTATAGAATACTATACAGCAGTAAGAAACATTGAAACCCAGTCATTTGCAACAAGATGGAGGAATCTGGAAAACATCATGCTGAGTGAATTAAGCCAGTCCCAAAGAGACAAATATCATTTGTTTTCCCTGATCGGTGACAACTGAGCACCAAAGGGGAAACCCGTGGTAGTGAAATGGACACTGTGAGAAACAGTGACTTGATCAGCTCTTTTGCTGACTGTTGATGTAGAATGTAATACTTTATCCATTTTAGTATTTTTTCTTTGTTTTTTTCTAGTACTAGTGGTTGAACTCTGTAATTAACACACAATTATTCTTAGGTGTTTAAATTTTAACTGAAAAATGATCCCGGTTAAATATAAGAATGAGAAAAAGAGAGGGAGGAGATGTACAACTGGGGACATGCTCAGTTGGACTTGCCCCAAATGATGGAGTTAGAAATGTGCCATGGGATTCCAATACAATCCCATCAAGGTGGCATGTACCAATGCCATCTCACTAGTCCAAGTGATCAATTTCAGTTCACAATTGATGACTCTGATAGGTCTAAGAGTCAAAGGGATCACACAAACAAAACTAATGTCTGCTAATACTAACTGATAAAACCAAAAAGGGAAAGAAGGATCCAACATGGGAAGGGGGAGACACAGCAGACTCATAGAATGGCAGATGTTCTAAATAGCACTGTGGCCTCAGAATCAGCCCTTAAGGCATTGGGATCTGGCTGAAGAGCCCATGAGAGTATTGTAAGCATGGAAAGCCAAGACACTCTGGGGAAAAAAAAAAAAGAAGACCTAAATGAAGGATCTCAGCGAGTGTGACCCCAGTGGAAAGAACTGGGCCATCAAAGAAGGAGGTACCTTTCTCTGAAGGGAGGAGAGAACTTCCACTTTGACTATGACCTTGTCAGAATAAGATTGAAGTCTGTGAAGCCTAAATGCTTCCATAGCTTCGGCAACTCACAACTGGAGCCTAGGGTGATTACTGATGCCATAAAAAAGAGTGTTAAATTGTTAAATCAACTTCAAGAGTCACTGTGTACTTACGTCCCATGTGGGATCTGTCCTTAATGGGTTGTCCAATGTGAAGTAATGATATAGCTAGTACTGAAACAGTATTTTTACACTTTGTCGTTATGTGTGGGTGCAAACTGATGAAATCTTTACTTAGTATATACTGAATTGATCTCCTGTATATAAAGATAATTGAAAATGAAAAAAAAAACTTGTTGTTAAATTGGAAATTACATAGAAAATTAATCAATTTTTAAAAAAAATATCATGTAGGATCTCTGTCATTAATGTGCTGTACACTGTTATTAATGCTATAACTAGTACTCCAACAGTATTTTTTCACTTTGTGTTGCTATGTGAGGGCAAACTGTTGAAATCTTTATATATACTAAACTGATTTTCTTTATATAATGAGAATTGAAAATGAATCTTGATGTGAATGGAAGGGGAGAGGGAGCAGGAAGGGGGAGGGTTGCGGGTGGGAGGGAATTTATGTGGGGTGAAGCCATTGTAATCCATAAGCTGTACTTTGGAAATTTATATTCATTAAATAAAAGATAAAAAAATACAGTGCAATTTTTTAAAAATTTAAAAAAAATAAATAAAATGATGATATTATTACAATTAGCTATTAATTTAGGATATAGTCCCGAGTTCTTTATGAAAACATTTAGAGATCTTTATGGAAAATGGAGAGAAAACTACACCAAAAATAGTGGTCAAAATCTGATTTTGAGAATAATGAAGATAATATGAAAAATTGAATTCACTCTCCACAAGGTTATTAAAATATTAGGGAAGAGGAGGGACTCTGAGATAGATTGTAGATAATTATGCAAATGTACTTGAAACACTGAGTCCTTAGATTCCATTGAAATCTGAAGGAATACAGACCATCTGATTTCCCTTGTGTAAGATAATAGGCCATTGATAAAAGAAGGCAGTTTTTCCTGACTAGAGAATATGCAAAACCATCACCTGGATTATTGTGTGTGGCCAGAGACCCCAACAAGGTGACTATATTCTTATAAAACTTTCTTTTACTACAGTGAAAAGAAACTCCTAAGTGAATGGGAAGAAGTATTTTTGGGAAGATCTGTGGTGACAATACAGTGTAGACTATTGTTATCAACAGGCATTGCTGCTATATAGTCATCTTAGTCCATTTGGTCTGCAATAACAAAAATACTATAGAGTACATTATTTATGAATAATAGAAATTTATTTTACATAATTCTGGAGGTGGAGAAGTCCAAGATAATGGCAGCAGATCAGCATCTAGTGAGGGCCTATTGTTTGTAAATTCCATGTTCTGTTTGTCTCCACATGGTGGACGGAAAAATGCTGTGCCCCTTCATGGTGAGAAGGGCAGAAGAGGTTAAGGAACTCCATCCAACCTCTTTTTTTTTTGCAGTTTAATTTTGTAAAAAAAATAACATTATTATTTAACAAAATCATATATTATAAACTGTTTATACATATTACCTTGGGAATAAAGTGAATAGTGGAAGGCTTTAAATTATATTATTACAGTGGAAAATACAAGAGGTAGATGGTAATTGAAGAGACTCATGATACATTAGATTCAATCATACAGCGTCTGTACCTACTTAAACATGGTTTTAGCAACTAAACCCAACATTTCCAGTAACCATAGAAACACATAGGATAAATTTTCCATGAAGTATTTTATATCATGCTTGATATAGGGAGGTGGAAAGATGTAAGAACCAGGACATATGATACATGGCATTCATCTACAAACTCCTTTTTGCTTTCCTGAGGGTGTAGTGTCTTTTTGTTTGTTCTAGCTCTCACATATAAAGAAGAAAATATGGTATTTGGCTTTTTTTTAAAAAAAGATTTATTTATTTATTTGAAAGGCAGAGTTACAGAGAGGCAGAGACAGAGAGAGGAGAAAGAGAGAGAGAGCGAGAGAGAGAGCAAGAGAGCAAGAGAGAGAGAGAGGGAAAGAGAGAGAGGTCTTCCATCTGCTAGTTCACTCCTCAAATGGCTGCAATGATAGGAGCTGAACCAATCTGAAGCTAGGAGCCAGGAGCTTCTTTAAGTCTGTCATGTGGTTGTAAGGGCCCAAGGACTTGGGCCTTCTGCTGCTGCTTTCCTAACCCTAGCATAGAGCTGGATCTGAAGTGGAGCAGCCAGGACTCAAACTGGCACCCATAGGGGATACCAGCACTGCAGGCAGTGGCTTTCCTGCTACGTCACAGCATTGGCTCTGGTATTTGGCTTTATGTATCTAGATTATTACACTCAACATCATGTCCTCTGGTTCCATCGATTTTGCTGCAGATGACAAAATTTATTATTTTTATAGCTGCATAGTATTCCATTGTATATCTATACCACATTTTCTTTATCCATTGATCTGATTATGAACATTCTGGTTGACTCCATATTTTGGCTGCTGTGAACAGTGCTGCTATAAGCATGGTGGTGCAGGTATCTCTTTGGTAAAATCTGTTCATGGGTACGTACCCAGTAATGGGATTGATGGATCACATGGCAGTTCTAGTTTTACAAGAATTCTCCATACTATTTTCTACAGTGGCTTCCCTAATTTACATTTCCATCATCAGTGTATAAGTGTTTCCCTATTTTCCTGTCCTCACTAGTATTTGTTAGTCTTTGTGATTTTGGTAATAGCCATTCTGACAGGGAATGAGGTGATCTCCCAGTGTGGTTTTGATTTAAATTTCCTTTATGGCTAGTAATATTGAGCATTTTTTCATATATTTGTTGGCAATTTGGCGTTTACACTTTGAGAACTATCTGTTGAGATCTTTTGTCCATTTCTTAACTAGATTGATTTTTTTGTCTTTCTGGTTGTTGTTGAGTTTTTTGAGTCACAGATGGTTCTGGATATTAATCTTTTGTTAGATAAGTAGCATGCAGTTTTTTCTCTCATTGTGTCAGAAGCCTGTTCCCTCTTTTCTGTTTCTTTTGCTGTGAAAAAGCTGTGTTTGACATAATTCTATTTGTCTAGTTTAGCTTTTGTTTCTTGTGCCTTTGGGATTTTATTCAAGAAGTCATCATCTATATCAATATCTTCTTTTTGTTTTTGTTTAATGAATCCAAATTTTCATATGTACAGCTTTTAGGGATATGGTGTTTCTTCCTCCTATACCCACCCTCCCACCTGCACTCCCATCGCACCTCCCACTCCCTTTCCTGTTTCATTTCCATTAAGATTTGTTTCTAATTGATTTTATATGCAAAATACCAACTCTCTACTAAGGAGAGATTTCAACTACTTGCACCCACACAAACACACAAAGTATAAAGTACTATTTGAAGACAAGTTTTACCATTAATTCTCATAGTACAACTCATTAAGGACAGAGGTCCAGCATGGGGAGCAAGTGTACAGTGACTCCTGTTGTTGATTTAACAAATGATACTCTTATTTATATTGTCAGTGATCACCTGAGGCTCTTGGCATGAGCTGCAAAGGCTATGGAAGGCTACGGAAGGCCTTTATAGTTCACAAACTCTTCGTCGGTTTTTAGAAAGGGCCAAATGCAAACTGGAAGTTCTCTCCTCCCTTCAGAGGAAAGTACATCCTTCTTTGATGGCCCTTCTTTCCACTGGGGTCTCACTCACAGATATCCTTCATGCAGAATCGTTTTTGCCATTATGTCTTGTCTTTCCATGCCTGAAATGCTCTCATGATGTTTTCAGCCAGGCCTTAGAGGCTGATTCTGAGGTCAGAGTGCTGTTTAGGGTGTTTGTCATTCTATGAGTCTACTGTGTGGACTGCTTCCTATGTTGGGACTTGCTCTCTTTTGTAATTCTATCTATTGTTGTTGCCAGGCACTTCGTCTTATTTATCTGATCCCTTTGACTCATGGTCCTATATATATGATCAATTGCATAATTAATATGATCAGTTTATCACATAAGATGGGATTCTTGCCACCCAGCTAAATGGGATTTGGTGTCCCATAGCAAGTTTTTAGCTTCACCCTTAGGGGTAGGACTGTGAGAATGTGTGTTGTTCTGTTCAGATCTTTCCTCTCATTCACACTTTTATTTTTAATTGGGATCTATTTTCTTTTTTTTTATTAAAGTAACAATTTATTGTAGACAAAAGAAATGACACTTCTTTATCTCAACACACACAGAGGATCTTTCATAATAACAGCCTAAACATACGCTTCCAGAAGAAAAGGATCTATTAACCAACTCTCCTCTCCTCCAATAGGCGGCACTCCAATGGCAACTCATTCTCATCCCGAAGAAGGTTAAGCAAACACTTGTGTGAAATACATCAAGGCACTTGCTCTGATTAAAAAATACATGATATAAAGCACATCCCTAAAAGTCAGTAGCCTTGATAATTTAGAAAAAGAAAAGGCAGTGATTGGAAAGACTGAAAATTTAATTTCAATCCCCTGTCACCCTGACATTGTCTTGGTTTGTATACAAAGTTAAAAAGGAGACCAAAACAAGTAGCAATGGCAGCATCAGGACCCAAACCCCAGCTTCCCAAGTGACTGACAATGGAAAGCAAGGGCCTTGTGATTCCAAGGATCTTACTATTTTAGGATGAGGTATGGAGTAAGGGAAGAGAATCACCCCAAAACGAGTTTATTAAAGCTTCAGTTAAAAACCTTTTCTGGCTTAGGCTACTCAGAAACACAGCATCTCTAATAAAGGCATTGAGAGTCCTTTGTTACCCCAGTTTTCAGAATTCATCACATTCTTGTTTTACTTCACTAAGTTAAAGAAATACACACCAAATCATTCATTATTAAGTATACTTTCTAAGTGTATTTCACATATTTACTTTAAAATTTCAGTTATAAAATTTTTTAAAAATAGTCCTTGTCAGGATAAAAAACACCTTATAAAAATAAATCTCCCTCACTCCTACATCAAAATCCTCCAGTCTAAGTTACTACAAAATTTTTTTAAAACTTTAAAATCTTACCTTTAAATACAGTATTTCAACCATATTTTGCTTTATCACATAGGCTGTAAGAAACCAGCTGGTGTATTTATCTGTCCTGCTGTATTTTAATTTTTGTTGTAATTAGCATCCAGATTTTCTATCATCTAAAATATTTATACAAAAAAGGAGGAGGGTAAGAAGATCAAATTAGTTTGAAGCCTAACAGGGATATATTTTCATTTGACTTAATATTTCTATGATTAATTATATGTTAAGTAAGGAATTCAGCCAATGGTATTAAGTAGAGAAGAAAAAAAAAGAATCAAAAATAGATAAAGTGAAATAATAAAGTGTTCCTTGGCAGTGAAGACAAGGGCTGTTCAAGTAATTACTTCTCATAGTGTCTGCTTCACTTCTACAGGTTTTCTTTTAGGTGCTTCTTTGATTGCCTGTGCCTGTGGATTTCTGCCAAAATTCTTTGGCTATGCCATTATCTTGCATGGTTTCCCTGATATTACCTAACAATTCAATGGTGTCAGGTCATAGATTTAGATCTTTGATCAATTTTGAGTGGATTTTTGTAAGGGTGTAAGGTAGGGCTCTTGCTTCATACTTCTGCATGTGGAGGTCCAGTTGTCCCAGCACCATTTTTTGAAAAGATTGTCCTTGTTCCAGGGAATATTTTTAGCTCCTTTGTCAAAGATAAGTTGGTTGTAGATGTGTGGGTTGATTTCTGCAGTTATCTGTTCCATTGGTCAATCAGTCTCTTTTTGTACCAGTATTAGGCTTTTTCAATTATAACTTCCCTGTATTATGTCTTGAAATCTGGTATTGTGATACCTCTAGCTAATCGGGGTCTCCTGTGTTTCGTATGAATCTCAGCATCATTTTTTTTGTCTATATCTGAGAAGAATGTCTTTAGGATTTTCATTGGTATTGCACTTAATTTGTAAATTGCTTTCATTAGTATGAACATTTGGATGATATTGATTCTTCCAGTCCATGAACATGGGAGATGTTTCCATTTTTTGTGTCTTCTTCTATTTCTTTAATGTGTAGTAGAGATCTTTGACATCCTTGGTTAAATTTATTCCAAGGTAGGTTTTTTTTTTTTTTTTTGAGCAATTGTGAATGGGATTGATTTTAGAAAGTCTTTCTCAGCTACGGCATCATCTATGTATACAAGGATTATTGATTTTTGTGTGTCGATTTTATATTCTGCCACTTTACCAAACACTTCTATGAGTTCCAAAAGTCTCTTAGTGGAGTCTTTTGGATCCCCTGTATGTAGAATCATGTTATCTACAAATAGTCTGATTTACTCCTTCCCAATTTGTATCCCTACAATTTTCTGTTCTTGTCTAATGGCTCTGGTTATAACTTCTTGGATTATATTGAATAGCAATGGTGAGAGTGGGCACCCGATTTCAATGGGAATGCTTCCAAATTTTTTCTATTCTATAGGATGCTGGCTGTGCATTTGTCATAAACTGCCTTGATTGTGTTGAGGAATTTTCCTTCTATACCCAATTTGCTTGAAGTTTTCATCATTAAAAGATGCTATATTTTACTAAATGCTTTTTCTTTATCTATTGAGATAATCACATTTTTTTTTCCTTTAGTTTGTTAATGTCACATTGACTGAGTTGCAAATGTTGAACCATCCCTGCATAAATCCCATATGGTCTGGATGAATGTGTCTTCTGATATGCTTTTGGATTCTGTTATTTTGGATTCTGTTATCTTGTTGAGGATTTTTGCATCTATGATCATGAGGAAAATTGGTCTGTACATATCTTTCTCTGTTGTATCTTTTTCAGGTTTACGAATTCTAAAGAGATGCTGACTTCATTGAAAGAATTTGGATGGATTCCCTTCCTTTCAATTGTTTTGAATAGCTTGAAAATTAGAGTTAGTTCCTCATTAAATGCCTGGTAGTGAAGCCATATCGTCCTGGTCTTTTATTTGTTAGGAGTGTCTTTATTACTAATTTAATTTCTCTCTTAGTTATTGGTCTTTTTAGGTTTTTTATGTCTTCATGGCTCAATTTAGGTATGTTGCATGTGGCCACAGATCTATCCATTTCTTGTAGATTTCCAGATTTGTTGGCATACAGCTCTTTATAGTAATCTTTCTTTTTATTTCTGTGGTGTTTGTTCTTACATTTTCTTCTTCATTTCCAATTTTATTAATTTGGGTCATCTTCCTCTGTTTTTTGATGAGTTGGGCCAATGGTGTGCCAATTTTGTTTATTTTCTCAAAAAATGTTACTTTTTGGTGATTTTTTATTCTTTTTTAGTCTCAATTTTGTTCATTTCTTCTCTAATTTTAATTCTTTTCTCCAATTAGTTTTGAGATTGATTTGCTTTCATTTTCTGGATCCTTGAGATGCATTGTATTTGGTGCATTTCCAATTCTTGATTTAGGCACCAATTGCTATAGATTTCCTTTTTATCACTGCTTTTGATGTATCACATAAGTTTTTTTAATATGCCCTTTTTAACTAATTAATTCATTTATTTGAGAGGTAGACTGACAGAGAGATGGAAAGATAGAGAGAAAATCTGGTTTACTCCTCAAATGACCACAATGGCTGGAGCTGAGTCTATCCAAAGGCAGGAGCCAGGAGCTTCTTCAGGTCTCCAAAGCACTTGGGCCATCTTCCACCACACTCCCACGCCATAGCAGAGAGTTAGATCAGAGGAGGAGCAGCTGGAACTCAGACTGGTGTCCGTATGGGATAGGGGTGCTGAAGGCTGATGGTTAGCCCACTGAATCACAGCACTTGTCCACATCCTATAAATATTGATTTGTTTTATTGTTGTCTTCATTCATTTCCAGAAATTTTTGATTTCTCTTTTGATTTCTTCAATGAACTACTGTTTATCCAGCAGCATGCTGTTCAGTGTTTTCATATGTTTTAGACATTCTTGAGTTGTTGATTTCCAGCTCATATGTGGTCAGAGAAGATTCAAGGTGTGATTTCAATTTTTTTTTAATTTTTTGAGACTTGCTTTACTGCCTAGCATGTTGTCTATCCTAGAGAAAGTTCCATGTGCTGGTGAGAAGAATGTTTATTCTGTAACTTTAGGATGAAAAGTTCTTTAGATATCCACTAGGTCCATTTGGTTTCTAGTGTTGATTAACTCTGTTGTTTTCTTCAGATTTTCTGTCTGGTTGATTTTTCCATTGCTCTAAGTAGGGTATTGGAGTCCCTCATTACTATTGTATTTGAGTCTATGTCTCCCTTTAGATCCATCAACATTTCTTTTAAATAGCCACATGCCCTAATTAGGTGCATATACATGTATTAAAGTCACATATTCCTGTTCAATTGAATCTTAATCTTATGTAGTGCTCTTGTTTGTCTCTTTTAACAGTTTTTGTATTAAAGTCTATTTTGTCTGATATTAGGCTGGCTACACCAGCTCTTTCTTGGTTTCTGTTAGTGTGGAATATCTTTTTCTATCCTTTCACTTTCAGTCTGTGTATGTCCTTGTTGGTAAGATATGTTTCTTATAGGCAGCAAATCAATGGGTTTTGTTTTTCAATCCATGTTGTCTTCTGTATCTTTTAAATGGAGTATTGAGGCCATTTACATTCAAGGTGACTATTGATAAGTAATGGCTTGGTTCTGTCATTTTTTCATAAATTTTTCCCATTATTTATTTTTGATTACCTTTGTATTGTTACTGGGAGATTTTTTGCCTTCACCTTCTTCCATAGTGATGACCATGTTTGTTTCTGTCTATTGCACATCCTTAAGCATCTTTTGTAAGACTGGATAAGTTTTGACAAATTCTTTCAATTTTTTTTTTTTTGACAGGCAGAGTGGATAGTGAGAGAGAGAGACAGAGAGAAAGGTCTTCCTTTTTGCCATTGGTTCACCCTCCAATGGCCGCTGCGGCCGGCGCATCGTGCTGATCCGAAGCCAGGAGCCAGGTGTTTCTCCTGGTCTCCCATGCGGGTGCAGGGCCCAAGCACTTGGGCCATCCTCCACTGCCTTCCCGGGCCATAGCAGAGAGCTGGCCTGGAAGAGGGGCAACCGGGATAGAATCTGGCGCCCCAACCAGGACTAGAACCCGGTGTGCTGGCGCCGCAAGGCGGAGGATTAGCCTGTTAAGCCACGGCGCCGGCCTAATTTTTGTTTTTTATAGGAGATCTTTATTTCACCCTGATTCATAAATGAGAGCTTTGCAGGGTACAATATTCTGAGTTGACAGTCTTTTTGTCTTTAGAGTTGGAATATATCTTGCCATTCTCTCCTAGCCTATAGGGTTTCTGGTGAGAAGTCTGCTATGAGTCTAATTGGAGATCCTCTGAAAGTAATCTGGTGTTTCTCTCATGCACATTTTAGAATCTTTATGTTTTGCTGTGGGGAATTTCACTACAATGTGTCATGGTGAGGATATTTTCAAGTCACATCTATTAGGAATTCTGTGTGCTTCCTATACATGGATGGCTCTTTCTTTCTCCAAATTAAGGAATTTTTCTGCGATTATTTCACTAAAAGGGCCTTCTAATCAATTCTCTCTTTCTACCCCTTCAGGAACTCCTACAAACCATTTGTTGGGTCATTTGATAGTATCCCATAAACCTCTAACACATTTATTTGGTTTTCTAATTTCCTCTCTTTTTTTGGTCTTACTGTAATGTAACATTTCTGGAGATTTATCTTCTATCTTGAATATTTTTTTATCTGCCTCACTGTTTCTGTTGTTAAGGCTGTCCACTGAATTTTTTATTTGATCTATTGAAGTCTTCATTTCTAATATTTCATTTTGATTTCCCTTTAAAATCTAAGTTTTATCAGGAACATTTTCATTCATGTCATGTTTGGATTTCTTTAATTTCTAAGTTTGTTTCTGATTGTTTCTAAGTAATTGTACAATCAATTTTCTTCTCAGCTTGATGTAATCCCATTTGTCAATTTTGGCTTTGGCTACCTTTTCCTCTGGGGTTTTTTCCAAGATATTTTTCCTATGCTGATATCTTGCAGAGTTTCCCCAGTGTTCTCCTCTAGTAACTTGACAATATCAGGTCATATATTCAGATCCGTGATTGATTTTCAGAGGATATGTGTACAAGGTGTAATTAGTGTTCTTGTTTCATAATTCTGCACATGGAGATACAATATTCCCCGCACCATTTGTTGAGAAGACTATTCTTTCTCTAGGAATTGATTTTAACTACTTTGTCAAAGATTAGTTGGTTATAGTTGTGTGAATTGATTTGTGGAGTTTCTATTCTGTTCCGTTGGTTTATATATCAATATTTATGCCTATATGAGGCTGTTTTGATTATAACTGTCCTTTAATGTGTCTTGAATTTGGTATTGTGATGTCTCTGACTTTGTTTTTGTTGCACAAAATTTCTTTAGCTATTTTGGGTCTCTTGTGTTTCCATATGAATTTTAGCAATTTTTTTCCTAGATGTAATAAAACTACCATTGGTATTTTGATTGGGATCACATTGATTCTGTAAATTATTTGGGGTAGTATCGACATTTTGATGATATTGATTCTTCAAATCCATGAACATTTTTTGATGTCTTCTTCTAGTTCTTTCTTTAATGTTTTGTAATTTTCAGAATATTTAATTCTTTTTTTAGCTATTATGAATGCATTTATCTTAGATGTTCTTTCTCAGCCATGGCATTGTCTGTGTATACAAAATCTATTGACTTTGTGTGTGGATTTTGTATCCTGAAACTTTACCAGAACTCTTTTATGATTTCCAATGATTTCTTAATGGAGACTTTTGGTTCCCCTATAACTAGAATCATATCATCTGCAAATTAGGATAGTTTGACTTCTTTGTTTCTAGTTTGTATCCCCCATTCAATAATATGCTGACTGTTTGTTTATTATAAATTACTTCTATGGTTTAGTGGAGTGTCTGCTGTTTCATTGACTACCCAGAGGTGTGTAGTGGGTATGGCCAAGGTGCTCTGTTCACTGCTCCAGGGTGAGGGGAGTGTCCAATGTGACACCCAATTTGGGTGTGATAAATCTCCTCCCTTTATTTTTTATCAGAGAGGAGGTTTAATCTGTTGGCATTTTTCTCATACTCACGTCCTCTCCTCGAAGGAGACCAATGCCTGGGTACTAGCTCCAGTGAGTACAGAATTCATCTGCACTGCCACAGGAACTACACAAAGGATCAGTGTAGTCCTGTATGTGAGCATTAATCCTGCAGCCATGACCCTCAGCAGGGAAGCAACAATACCTGTGCATATACAGCCACCCACAGTGACTTTCCAAAGATCCAGCTGCACCCTGAGCCCTCCCACACAGCCACAGTGTTTTCACAGTCCCAGCACACAAGGCTCCTACAGTCATGAGCAGCCAGCCCCCTGTGAATTCTCCTAGCTAGACTCAGATGTCTCCACTTGACATGCTGGGCATGTAGACAAAAGCTGGCATAACTCTGTCCAAAATGGCACCAGCCCCTTCTCTGCTAGTTACAGTATTCCAGTGCCAAGTGATCAGGAAGAGAGAAACATACCTCCCCCTTTTTTTCTATAGATTGGCAGGTACAATATCCCTCATAGGGCTCCAGTTTGGACTCACAGGAGGCTCTTCCCACAGTGTTATTGCCAGTGACTTGCACTGCTTGAATATGGTCTCATCTCATCCTCCAAAGCTGGCACTGAGGTTCTCAGTTGCTGGAGTTCTAAGTTGTGTGTGTCCACACCATCCGTGTTGATCCACCGTGTCTCTCTATTTTGCATGGGGATTTCTATGCAGTTTTCTCCCTAATTCTTCCCTAAGATTGCACTCTCTCTACTTTTTTTTAAACTATATTTCCCTGGACTATAGCATAAGCTCCCTCAAAATAAATAAATTTTAAAAACAAAACAAGCAAACAAACAAACAAACAAAAAATCCGCATGCTTCTGAGTTCTTTGATCACTTTTTCCTTGGTTTGATGTCCTGATCTCATGTGGAGGTTCTTCCAAGCTGTATACATTGGTCTCTGCATGTGTCTCGTTTCTGTATGGCATTGGACCATGATTCATAAGTCAGAATCTCAACATATAAATTTTGTGGGGACACCAATATTCAGATTATAGCAAGAGTCAATTGTGATAGGATCTTGAATTGGCAGCACTGAGTTGTGAAAGGCAAGGTAAGCATAAAATTAGTTTGTAGCAGTAACAGAATGGCAATCACAAATTTCACAGTATTCTGTGGCAATGGTTAGAGGATTGTGGTATTCCTAAGGGCAAGGAGGTTGGGAAGTCACTCAAGATATTGTTTGAAATACATAACAGAAAAAGTTTATAGGTGAATATAAGACTGGTGCCCATCACTTCAATAGAAAATTATGATTCCTTGTCTTGTTTCCTAACTTAAACTACTTCTTAGACTCAGGACCCATGGATTTAAAGGGAAGGAGGCCCTCTAAAGTAAGATAAATCAACAGCACAGTACATATTTAAAGCAGCAGTTACCCTAGTTATACCAAGAATGACCTGTAGCCATTTAGCAGAGTCTCTGTATCCTGAGGAAGAATACTCAGTTTCTCTGAAAGATGTTAGGTAAGCAAGTTAAAGTGACATGGATAACTGTAAACACAATGATGTGGTCCTTCTGTTAGAATGGGTTTAATGGCTCTGTGTGTCTACTTTCTCATCATTGTCTTGGCCCCCTCAGTACAAATTTGGATTGTAACATTTCTCAGCTGATGAAACAATAATGTTAACTCTCTAACCTCTTATGTAAAATACACATGGTAGAAAAACTCAGTGGAGCTCTCTAAGATTGCACTTTCCCTCACTCCCAAGTCAAGGCAATACATTAGAAGTACTAGTGTACCCTAGGTAGAATGGCAGTACGGAAAAAAAAAAAAAAACTTAAGATACAGGAGTGTTTTTTCCACATAATTCTTTTTAGTTTCCTAGACTACTTCCTATAGAAAGAAGACAGTTAGTAGTAGATGATAGTGTATTATTGTGAACCATGCAGTGGTTTTAATCAGAGTTTTGATATTGTGTCTGTATTAGAAAAATCAGAATAGACTCTAGCACACAGTATGTGTCTACTTATCTGCCATTTGCCTTACTTATAATTCTTATCAAGAAAAAAGATAAGAAAGAGTTCACATCCAGCTGACAAGAATTGTGTGACACTAATTATCATCTTATCCAGGGACTATGCCAGCTAGTTCTGTATGGCAACATACTCTGAAGGAAACTTGATCATCTGCTCACTGTGTTGATAACATCAATCTAGAAGGATTTAGTGAACAGGAAATTGCAATTGCAGTCCACCGTTCATATCCTCACATTCTGCCATTTAAGGATTCCATATCTGTAGATTCAACCAACTACAGATTAAAAACGTTTATAAAAATTTTTTGTTTGTATTGAACATAAACAAATTACTTCCATTTTTATCTTACATGTTGCTTATATTTATAATGTATTGGGTTTTATAAGTAATCTAGAGATCAATTAAATATATGGAAGATATGTATATATTATATTCAGTTACTGTTCATTTTATGTAAGGGTCTTGAGCATCTATAGATTTTGAAATTGTTAATGACTTGGCTGGCACCATGGCTCACTAGGCTAATCCTCCACCTGTGGTGCCAGCACCCCAGGTTTTAGTCCCGGTGGGGGCGCTGGATTCTGTCCCGGTTGCTCCTCTTCCAGTCCAGCTCTCTGCTGTGGCCTGGGAAGGCAGTGGAGGATGGCCCAAGTGTTCGGGCGCTGTACCCACATGAGAGACCAGGAGGAAGCACTTGGCTCCTGCCTTCGGATCAGTGCAGTGCGCTGGCCATAGCAGCCATTTTGGGGGTGAACCAATGACAAAGGAAGACCTTTCTCTCTGTCTCTCTCTCTCTCACTGTCTAACTCTGCCTATCTTTATCTATTGAAATAATCATATGGTTTCTATTCTTCAGTTTGTTAATGTGATGTATTGATTTGTCAATGTTGAACCATCCCTGTATACCAGGGATAAATCTCACTTGGTCTGGATAAGTTATTTTTCTATTGTGTTGTTGCATTTGATTAGTTAGTGTTTTGTTGAGTATTTTTGCATCTATGTTCACCAGGGACATTGGTGTATAGTTCTCTTTCTTTGTTGTTCTCTTTTTCTGGTTTTGGAATTAAAGTGAAGCTGGCCTTATAGAAGTTTGAATGGATTCCTTCCCTTTCAATTGTTTTGAATAATTTCAGAAGAATTGGAATTAGTTCTTTAAAAGACAGGTAGAATGCAATAGTGAAGCCATTCATCCAGACTTTTCTTTGTTGGACAGATTTTTATTACTGATTCAAATCCATCTTAGTTATTTGTCTGTTTAGGCTTTCTGAGTCTTCATGACTCAATTTTGGAAGATTGTATGTATCCAGAAATTTATATATTTCTTCTAGATTTTCTAACTTGTTGGCATATAGTTGCTTGTAGTAATTCCTGATGATTCTTTTTATTTCTTTGGCATCTGTTGTTACATCTTCTTTTTCACCTCTGATTTTATTAATTTGTCTCTTCTTCCTAATTTTTTCCCATTGGGCCAATGCTGTATTTTCCTTATCTTTTCAGTCAAGATAGTAAAAATAGTGCACCCTTGGGTGGATATGGGAATTGAATAAAATGGTGCATATAAGGCATGTATATGAGTTCTTAATACAGAATTCCTATTCAACAAATAATAGTTGTTAGCACTAATATGAAGGTGGTTTTATAATTATCCTCCAAGCTGGAGCACTTCTTTTTTTTTTTTAAGATTTTCTTTTCTTTTTTTTTTTTTAAGTATCTTTATTTATTTATTTATGACAGGCAGAGTAGTTAGTGAGAGAGAGACAGAGAGAAAGGTCTTCCTTTTTGCTGTTGGTTCGCCCTCCAATGGCCGCTGCGGCCGGCGCATCGCGCTGATCCGAAGCCAGGAGCCAGGTGTTTCTCCTGGTCTCCCATGTGGGTGCAGGGCCCAAGCACTTGGGCCATCCTCCACTGCCTTCCCGGGCCATAGCAGAGAGCTGGCCTGGAAGAGGGGCAACCGGGATAGAATCCGGCGCCCAAACCAGGACTAGAACCCGGTGTGCCGGTGCCGCAAGGCGGAGGATTAGCCTGTTAAACCACGGCGCCGGCCAAGCTGGAACGCTTCTAATAGTGACACATAATAAACTTGTGAGGAGCCTCTGAATAACAGGTAAATGTGGGGATTTTTAGATAATCTTTGGTTGTATAGTCATCCTAAATAATATGACTGAACTACAGATTTGAAATCATGCATGTGTTGGTTTTTTTTGCTATTTTCACTCAATGTTAACAAGTGAGAAATTTAAGTCCCCACAACTGCATAGCTTTATTTAATTAACAATTATTCATTTATTGTCTAATCAGTCCCAGGACTTTTCTAAAAATAAAAGATATATGAGTGGGCAAAACATTCAACATCCTCTGCACTCTGACATCTTAAGGAGTTTTCCTCCTCCCATCAACAAATAAATTCAAAAAATAAAAGAAATGGAGGAGATACACATGGATTTTTAATTCTGTTTAAGATTTATTTTATTTATTTGGACAGTAGAGTTAACACACACATACAAACACACATACACAGATATCTTTCACCTACTGTTTCACCCCCCAAAATGTCCCCAAAGGCCTGAGCTGGACTTGCAAGAGCCAGGACTAAGAACTCTATCCAGGTTTCCCATGTGAGTGACAGGAACCCAATTATTTGTTTTGTATTCTGCTGTCTTCCCTGGTGCTTTGGCAGGGTCCTGGATTAGAATTCCCAACTCCTGGTTTTGCCATTTCAAAATTTTGGAGAGTGAACCATCAGATGAAAGATCTATTTCTCTGTCTTTTGCTCTGCCTTTCAAGTGAACAAATACATTTTTTAATATTTAATTAAATTTAAAATAAATTAAAAAAATTTTAAATAGGCATCCCTAGGACAAATGGAAATTTGAATACATACCAGCTTATTTGATGTTACATTTTTACCAATAATTTTAGTTTGATAATGTTGCTGCATTTATGGTATGATATCTTGTCTTTAGACATGCACAGTAAAATGCCTTAAAATGAAATTTTTGAAGACCCAAATTTTCTTCAATTAAATATGGGGATTAGAACAGTATGAAGTCGGCCGGCGCCGTGGCTCAACAGGCTAATCCTCCGCCTTGCGGCGCCGGCACAGCGGGTTCTAGTCCCGGTCGGGGTGCCAGATTCTGTCCCGGTTGCCCCTCTTCCAGTCCAGCTCTCTCTGCTGTGGCCAGGGAGTGTGGTGGAGGATGGCCCAAGTGCTTGGGCCCTGCACCCCATGGGAGACCAGGAGAAGCACCTGGCTCCTACCTTCGGATCAGCACGGTGCACCGGCCGTGGCGGTCATTGGAGAGTGAACCAACGGCAAAGGAAGACCTTTCTCTCTGTCTCTCTCTCTCTCTCACTGTCCACTCTGCCTGTCAAAAAAAAAAAAAAAAAAAAAGAACAGTATGAAGTAGACCTTAAAAAAATAACTTGTATGATTGATAATTGCTGAAGATGATTGGTAGTGACATGGAGTTTCATGATGTTTGTCTATATGCGTACATTTGGATATTCTCCATTATATCTAAAACTTGTGGTGGTTAATTATCATTGAAAATTATATGAATTTATTCTTTGAATATCACTGAGGATGACTTTTTTCTTAAATTATCAGCCACTTTATTTTTAAAGATTTATTTATTTTACTTGAAAGAGTTACACAGAGAGAAAAGGAGAGGCAGAGAGAGAGAGAGAGAGAAAGAGAGAGAGGGATCTTCCATCCGATGGTTCACTCCCCATTTGGACAAAACAGCCGAAGCTGCGCCGATCTGAAGCCAGGAGCCAGGAGCTTCCTCTGGGTCTCCCACATGGGTGCCGTGGCCCAAGGGCTTGGGCCATCTTCCACTGCCCTTCCAGGCCATAGAAGAGAGCTGGATAGGAAGTGGAGCAGGCAGGACTTGAACTGGCACCCATTTGGGATGCTGTTGCCAAAGACGGAGGCTTTACCCTTTATGCCACAGTGCTGGCCCCAATTATCAGCCACTTTTATTGAGTTTTTGTATAAATATGGAGCATATATGCCACATATTTTTCTCATAATTTTGTATATTATTTACATGTCTTTATTTTTAAAATCTATTGTAAAGTTTAGTCTTTCTATCATGACATCAAGTAAAATTCAAGAATATGTTTGGCAGTCACTTGATATACATCCTGGGTACCTGGGATGTGATTAAAGTTTGCATCTCTGTTAATAGCCTTCCTCTGATATGTACTGACCAGTTTTGCTTTATTTGAACTTCTGAACATTTTTCTCAGTAAGGAGTCTAGTGAGAGAACAGATTTCAACAAGTTCCTGAGCATTATTGAATTATGTTTCTGGTTGGTCTATTGAGAAATTACTTTTCAGCCCTCTGATGATTTGTGGTTGTTCCTTTCTTGTAACAAATTGTTCTGATTCATTGACTTATTCTTCTTGACACTAAGATGGTGGAGAGGATGCAATCCAGTCTATTCTGGGTATCTGAGACATTGTCTTTTATTTCAATGAGGAAATGTTGAATTTACTAAAAGATATTTTATTCAAAATTTAATAAAACCATAGTATTACATTCAGGGCTGTAAAATTTGCAAAATGCCTTGTCTGCTAAATAAGCAGCAATTTATGCATGTATGCCAGGCAAGATGGAGTTTATACACCGGGATTGGTACAAACATGTGAGTATGGATATTGTTGAAAGTAGCAGTAAATAAAAATCTGAACATGCTATGCCACCAGATTGTAAATCTAAACAAACACAAAAATCGGGAAGATCTCGGTCACGTGGCAAAACAGAAGTTGTGGAAAACAGATAGGAAATAAAATTTTCTTTTTCCTTTTTTTAGAAAGCTTTTATTTAAAGAATACAAATTTCATAGGTACAGCTTTAGGAATATAGAGGTTCTTCCCCACATACCTACCTTTCCACCCCCACTCTCATCCCATCTCCTACTCCCTTTTCCTATCCCATTTTTCATTAAGATTCATTTTTTTATAAAGATTTATTTATTTGTTTGAAAGTCAGAGTTACACAGAGAGAGGAGAGGAAGATAGAGGGAATTCTTCCATCTGCTGATTCACTCCCCAATTGGCCACAATGGTCAGAGCTGTGCCAATCCGAAGCCAGAAGCCAGGAGATTTTTCAGGGTCTCCCATGCAGGTGCAGGGGCCCAAGGACTTCTGCCATCTTCTACCACTTTCCCAGGCCATAGGAGAGAGCCAGATCAGAAGTGGAGCAGCTGGATCTTGAACCGGCGCTCATATGAGATGCTGGCACTTAAACCAGGGTGTTAACCTACTGTGCCACAGTGCCGGCCCCATTATTAAGATTCATTTTTAATTATCTTTATATACAGAAGACCAGCTCTATACTAAGATTTCAACATTTTGCACCAACACACACACACACACACAAAGTGTAAAGTACTGTTTGATGACAAGTTTTGCAGTTAATTCTTATAGTACAACTCATTAAGGACAGAAGTCCTACAGGGAGTAAGTGCACAGTGACTCCTGTTGTTGATTGAACAATTGACACGCTTATTTATGACGTCAGTGATCACCCAAGGCTCTTATCATAAGCGACCAAGGCTATGGAAGCCTTTTGAGTCCACAGATGCCATCAATATTTAGACAGGGCCATAAGCAAAGTGGAAGTTCTTCCTTCAGAGAAAAGTACATCCTTCTTTGATGGCCCCTTCTTTCCATTGGGGTCTCACTCACAGAGATCCTTCATGTAGATCATTTTTTGCCACAGTCTTTTGGCTTTCCATGCTGGAAATGCTCTCATGGGCCTTTCAGCCAGATCCAAATGCCTCAAGGGCTGATTCTGAGGTCAGAGTGCTGTTTGGGTCATTTGTCAATCTATGAGTCTGCTGTGTGGCCTGAGAAATACAATTTTCCGTTTTGAATGACACCAAAAGGAAACAAATAGTTTCACTAAACTAAATTGTCTGTTTTCTCCACAGAGTTTACAGGAATGAAATCTGAAAATAAAAAGAATTATCGTTCATAACAGCAATAATATGAATTATTTATTGTGTGCTTATTAGAGCCTATAGCTAAATTAAAGTTTGTCATAATTTTTTACTGTAATTTTTATTCCTCAATGGAAAGTAAAGTTCTAGGCTTAGCTGGACACCTATATCTCTGTCTTAGTCTTTTCCTTCTGAACTCAAAAATCCCTAGAGATGGAAGTCTGGGGTTCTCTAGGATCTTGTGGAACTATTTCTGTAGCTGAGTGTACATATGGCCATTTAGGTCCTGGGTAGATGCAGAACTTTTTAATTCCCTCATTATTAAAGATTTATTTATATATTTGAATGGAAGCATTGGGGAGAGAGAGAAATGGAGAGAGAACCTTCTATCTAATAATATACTCCCCAAATGACCAAAAAGGCTGGAGCTGGGCTGGTCTGAAGCTAGCAACTAGCAGTTTCATCCGTGTCTCCATGTGGATACTAGGGCCCAAGGACTTGTACCATGTTCTGCTGCTTTCCCAGAAGCATTAGCAAGGACCTGGATGGGAATTGGGGCAGCCAGGATTCAAACTGCTACCCATATGGGATGCTGGCATCTCAGGTGCAGTTTTACATGCTATGCATGGCAGTGGGGCCATTTGCTCCCTCAGATGGCTGTGGATAATTTGATTTTGAAATATTTTTAAGAAATGAGTCTTCTCATTTTTCCAAAGAAAAGTTTCAAGAGGAGAAAAAAGAGGCAAATTTATAGCCAATCACTACATAAATCACCATGCAGGTGAAAATGTAGACCTACAATTAATCACACATCTTTGAACACAAAGTCTGTATTGCCCCCAACAAGTCACCCCAATAATATAAATTAATAATAATGGCTGCTTCCTATCTGGGGAGGAAGGGATGATAGGCTAGTAAGCAAAAATGCCACAAAACTCACTAAGTTTCATTTATAAATTTACAGTGAAAAATGACTTATACGTGGAAAGCCAAGACACTGTGGCAAAAAATGTTCTAAATCAAAGATCTCTGTGAGTGGGACCCCAGTGGAAAGAAGGGGTCTTCCAAGAAGGATGTACTTTGTCTTAATTCTGACAGAGTTTGTGGGTTTAAAGGGCTTCTATAGCCTAGGCAGCTCATGTCAAGAGCCTCGGGTGGTCGCTGACATCATACATAAGAGTTTTAATTGTTAAATTAACAACAGGAGTCACAGTACAATAACTCCCCATGTAGGACTTCTGTCCTCAATGAGTTATATTATGAGAGTTAACTGTAAAACTAGTTCTCAGTTTGTGTGTGTTTGTGTGCAAATTGTTGAAATCTTTACTTAGCATAGAATTGGTCTTCTGTGTACAAAGTTAATTGAAAATGAATCTTAATGGAGAATGGGATTGGGAAGGGGAGAGGGAGGAGTTATGGGAGTGTGGGTGGGAGGGCGAGTATGGTGGGAACAATAACTATATTCTTAAAGTTGTAATTATGAAATTCATAATAAATTAATTATTTATTTAAAAAAGAAAAATAGCCTATAATGTGATGATGCAGAATATAGTATACAATAAGCTCCTTACATGCTCTATGTGTATATTAAGTAAGTAGTTGTAATTATTATTACTAATATTGGAAATATATGACTTTTATTCTCCTTTGATACTATGGTATAGACGTGGAGCAGAAAAATAGTTTCTGAGCAACTTGAAACACAGTTTATTATTTTTAGCCATTAACACTAAATCTGTAGTTACCAACTGCTAACACAAGGTTACTTCATAGTTTTAGCAAAATGGAATTAAAACGTGAATTTACTTAGGTACAAAAAATGTGAAACCCATATATGTAGGGGATCTTCAAAAATTCATGAAAATTTTCAGGAAAAAAAAACCCAGAATTTAAAAAAAAATGTTTGCAGCAGTCTTTCAATTCCATTCTTCCACAACATTTTTGAAGTGTCTTGGTGTGACAAACCAAAGATAGATTATTGTTTCTGTTTATATCATCCTCATATTCCTCATTATTAAACCATCGCAGCATGGGCATATTTGCACATTAATGCATCAGTTACCTACATGTTGCATTTTGAATTCAAACGATAATCCCTTTTCCCCAATATCTCTTCCATCAGTTTTATTGAGAAGTCTTTTAAAATGTTCTGGGGATTAAGAAACTAAACTTCTACCACAAAGTAAATGTAAACCAGATGAAGTTATCATTTACATTTTTATCACTTGTTTTGCTAACTCTGGTCCATATTTTCATTGGCCATGTAGTTGACTATTTGACTATTAAATGTTAATTCAGTCAGAAATTCCTATGTCCTCAAGGATGAGTTGAAAATCTAGATAGGATCACATATGGTTTTCTTTCTAAAAGTTCGGTGTGCTTATGGATTAAACTATAATCAATTCACTATGTAGTCCAAAAATAGATGCTATTGTATTTATTCTATATATGGATGATTTGATATTTGAATTAGGGTCTTAAGTGTTATTTGAAAGGTGGAGAAACAAAAGACTGGAAGCAAAGCTGAAAGTCAGGGAAATTGTCATGAAAGGGCCTGGAGCAATGAACACAAAATCATTAGTTTCATGATATATAGTTGGTATCAAGACATCCCTGCATAATATTTAGAAATGTGTGCTCTTGGACCAGTTTTGTGGTATAGCAGGAAAAGCTGCCACCTGCAATGCCAGCTTTCCATATGGGAGCTTGTTGGAGTCCTGGCTGCTCCACTTCTGATCCAGCTTGTGCTAATGGTCTGGGAAAGCAGCAGAATATTGTCCAAGTGCCTGGGACCCTGCCGGCCATGTGGGAAATCTGGAAGAAGTTCCTGGCTCCCGGCTTTGTCCTGGCCCAGCACTGGCCATTGAGGCCATCTGGGTAGTGAACCAGTGGATGGAAAAATCTCTAACTCTGACTTTTTTGAATAACTAAGTAAATCTTTAAAAAAAGCGTGCTCTGTAGTTTGATGGCCAGGGTTCAAATTCTGTCTCCATTACTTGGAGGCAAGTACTGGCTGCTATGTAAATGTATTACTCTGAGCAAATCATTTAATGCTTCAGGGTTTTGATTGTCTATGCACCAAATACGTGTGATGATAGCAGCCAACTTTATCTGTTTCTTGTGAAAATTAATATAACATTAGAATAGTGTGTATATGAAATGCAGTAAATAGTATATACTGTTTAACTCAGGACATTATTTAATAAATATTAATTAATGAAAATGAATGCTATATTAGCTATTAGCTGTTCTGCTGTGGCCCGGGAAGGCAGTGGAGGATGGCCCAAGTGCTTGGGCTCCTGCATGCGCATGGGAGACGAGGAAGAAGCAGCTGGCTCCTGGCTTTGGATCGGCACAGGGCCGGCCGTAGCTGTCATTTGGGGAGTGAACCAATGGAAGGAAGACCTTTCCCTCTGTCTCTCTCTCTCTTTCACTGTATATAACTCTACCTGTCAAATAAATTAAAAAAAAGAACCTCTTCTCAACACTCAATCATATTCTTGCATAGATACGCTGGTAAACTGTGCCCCGAATCTTGTCAGTCAGAAAACTGTTACATAAAGATGTGTTCTTTGTAGCTGCTGAATCTGTGGTAATTTTTCAGTATTGACTCAAAATTTAACAATTCACTGTCAAGTAGGCTTATAAACATGCTGTTGTAGGGGTCAGATTATGTCCAATGAAGTCAAACTCTAAGGTCAGGAAAGACTGAGATTACATGCAGTCACACACGTGGCCCAAGTTGGAGTTGACTAGAAGGAAGAGAAGTAACATTTTAGTTCGAAGGAAAATTCCATGTAAGGTCTCAGAGGCAGGAAATGTGGCATTGTTGAACTGTATATTTTTGTAATATGGCTAATGTGAGGGTATATATCATAGCATAATGACAAATGAGAGTTAGTTGGGGCCAGAATTTACAAAGGACATTTTGTCCTGATAAGATTTTTAAATTGTGTGATGGGAAACCATTAGTATAATTTAAACTAGAGATGATATGATCAGATTTATGTGGGTAATTGATTTAGCTTAGAATATGTCATATACAATAAGTCAAAAGCCAATTCTAGCTTTAAGAACAAATATTCCAAAAATAAGAGATACAGGACTCTCTCCCTTCCTCTGCTGCCTGCTCTCTGAGTACTACTACAAGTCTCCTGTATCTCTTCTATTGAATCTGTTTAACCAGCACTTTCAGAGACTGTGTTTCCCATGGGCATTGACCATGTCTTACTCACTTATTTTTCCAGAGGCTAAAACAGTTCTCAGTAAATTATTCATATTGGTACAAGATACACTGTTATTGACTGAATATGCCATTAGACATATTTTAGGTGAATTGGAGAAGTTTACAGAGATAAAGGGCAAGAATTTCTACTTCAAAAATATGCAAAAAAGAAATATGAGATAAATGGTAAAACAATTTTTCTTTTGTCTTAAAAACTTATTAAATAATGTGTGTACAATTTTATATGCCTCTTAAAACATTATACCTTAATAATACAAAGAATATTAATATCTGATAAGGAATTTAAATTCAGGCACATTGAATTCAACAAATTTTGGAATTTATATTATGCTCTAATTTGAAAAGGAATCAAGGATTAGAATGATATTTAGCACATAGGTTTTTAATAAACAGACTTCTGAGAAGGCATCATAGTATATTTATATTGAGGCTTACCCTGCTTTGAGTCATGCTGAAATATCCTTAGACCATCCACATGATAAACTATCATTTTTTCCCCACTCCTTTTATTTGTAACTCCACTTCTACTGTACAGTTCCCCTTTCAGATCTATAATGTTAGAACAGCATCCTGGAGGACCTCTTGGTTTCAAAACTAGAATAAAGTTGTGAAAAGAGAATGGATATAAAGTCAAACTGAAAAACTATTGAAGGCTAGCCCTCTGTCACTTTGTCAAGTGGCCTAGTTTCTTTGAATTTTCTTTGTGTGAAAAAATTTCTTTATTAATCTGTTAATCTCTATTGATAGAATCAAACAAATATATATCTTTAAACACAATAAATATACTCTACAGTCATCATTAATTATATCTGATTATCATCAATTAAATCAACTTAAATAGTGTTGGTAGATATTTACTGAGATGTAGCCTGAGGCAGAGGACAGAACATACTGTGTTTGACCTCATCTATCATCTCATCTTTATTATCTACTTGCTTTCAGATTTTTTTAGACTTATTTTTGAATTTACTCTTCTATAAAATGTGAGTATTTTAAGGATTTAATGAGTAAGGAAATTACTATGAAAGACCTGACCATTATCCCTGGCATTTAACATGTACTAAACAAATCGTTTGTGGATATGTCTTTCAGGTATTATTCTAAATACTTTTTTTAGATTTATTTATTTATTTGAAAGACAGAGTTACAGAGAAAGAGAGAGAGAGAGAGAAAGAGAGAGAGATCTTCCATTTGCTGGTTCATACTCCAGTTTGCCACAATGGCTGGAGCTGAGCTGATCTGAAGCCAGGAGACAGGATCCAGGAGCCAGGAACTTCTTATATATTTCCCATGAGAATGCAGGGGCCCAAGGACTAGGGCCATCTTCCACTGCTTTCCCAGGCCATAGCAGAGAGCTGAATCAGAAGTGGAGCAGCTGGCTCTGTGGGTGGCGGCTTTACCCGCTATGCCACAGTGTTGTGCCCTGTTATTACAAATTCTAATAAAGTTTGTGAAATGAAAAACTAAACATGACTACTTAAATGCAATGACAAGACTTTTCCCATATAGACCTTTCCCAAATATCATTTTTGTTCATATGTTTCCTTAAAAATCATCTAAATTGTCTGCTATAAAATAGTCAAGTACAACTAGAAGTCAGTTTTAACAAAAGTGACTAGAGTAAGCAAACCAAAGTGTGTCTCAAACAGTGTTTAGGAATAAATTGCTTTCTTAAAAATCCATTTATTTGTTTTTTTATGAGGTGAGCATTTGAGAAACACACACACGCACACACACACACCAGAGAGAGAGAGAGAGAGAGAGATCTCTTATCCTCTGTGTCACTATCCAAATGACAGGGTTGGCCAGCACTGGGCCAGGTTGAAGCTAAAAGCAAGAAACTCAATCCAGATCTCCCCAGTGTGGGCGAAAGAAATCTACTTACTTTAGCCATCACCCACTGCCTCCCAGGTACGCATTAGTGGAAGGTAGAATTGGGAATGAAGCTGAGAGTTGAATCCAGGGATTCCTATATGGGATGAGGGAATCCCAACTGGAATGCTGTGCCCCAGGCTAAATTCCATCCCTGAAATTGCTTTCATGAGCCAACATACCAACAAGCATTCCAGTTCCTATGGGAGAGAAGCAGCAAGACAACTTTGAAACAGTATCACTTACTGAAGTTCATGTCTTTAAAAATATTGACACTGTTTTTAATATAATATCTCCTTATAATGCCACACCAGCAAATGAACCTCTTGATATTCATTCATTTATTAATTTAATTAACAAGCAGTTGTTAAACTCCTACTATATGCTAAGCACCCTAAGCTACAGAAAAGAGAATTGAATAAAATATGTAAAAATTCATGTTCTCATATATTTTGAGCTCTGATGTAGATGACCATATCACATTTTAAGTGCAGTCTACCCACATAATAAAAGTTATCTTAAAAGCACATTTTATTCATGTAAAATTATACTATAGACATATCTTTGCCATCTTCTAAAGTTTGTAAAGGTGAAATTAATCGAGGATGCTATTTATAGAAAAAGATACAGAAGCATTCACTCTCTCAGTAAATGTTTTTTGGGTACCTAGCAGATAAGAGGCACTGAGCTGAGATACTGAGGTTCCAAGACCTAACACCCTCACTGCTTTAAAGTAGTGTGCAACCTGGTGTGCAAAACACATAACTGAACAAATCCTTGCAAAGATGAGTAAAGCCAGTCCTACTATTGCCTGATCTCTGAGCTCTCCTATAAAACATGTTAAGATGGGAAATTAGAGTTCTTTAGTCTACTATTCATTACTATATTAATTAAAATACATAATGAAAATATGAAATGAAAATAATAAAAATAATGTGCAGTAACAATTATATATAATTTATTTCCAGTCTATTAAGGACATCACATATTCTGATAGAAGTTGCTTCCCTGAATATATAAAAATACTGACATTATCCATGTAAAATCTTTTTTGGCTATGACCCAATCCAAACGTGTCAAAAGTCAGAAGTAAGCTTTCTATTATCACCATCATCAATTTTCAAAAGTTCTAGAAATATAATTATACACATATGGAATTTTAAACTTTGACTATGGTAAATTTGAGAACAATTTAACTGTCACAGCAGGAATCACAGGTAATATAGAATAAAAAATGAGAACAATGAGATACCATCAATAGTTATAATTACAGTCTAAAATTAGCTGATGGTAGTGAATTCAGGCATGAATTCACATCTGCACCTTCTACCTTTGAAGATTATTTACCAGTATGTAATTTTAAGGAAGTTGATTTTAACTATCAATTTTTCACACTTTAGTCATTGTTAGTAATCTATGTGAAAGACATTTGGTCATGCCAACAAATGCAAATCTAGATTATAGACACTTGGTTCATAGTTTTGTTGTAGTAATTTATTTTTTCCTTCACCTTTAGAGAAATATCTAGATTTTCCACATCTTTTATTATTATTATGCAGTTAACAGTGATAAACAAACATAAGCACAGCCTTTTGTGCATGGATTTTATTGCCTATGCATATATTCCAGGAAGGCATATTGTTGGGTCAAAGGATATGCAGTTTTAAATAAATATTAACATAAGCTGATCAAATAAGTTTTGATATAGAAAGTGTTGATCTGGCATGGCTACCAATAATACTTGAAAGCTCTTTCTCATATCTATATTTACTAAATTTTCTATGGACTTTGCTGATCTTTTAAATATAGAATAATCTCATTAGCATTGAGAGAGATTAGAATATACCAACCCAAAATATGACACTTTGACATAAGGGTAATTGTGAAGGGAAGACACCTGAGAGAGTGGACCCAGGGAAAGCTCTGTGCCTTTTTCTTTTTCTGCCAAAAAGAAAGGCATGAATTTCCTTTTGTAAAGGTGACAGAAATTTTTGTTTATAAAGTTGTACCCTTTCCTATATCAGGAGGAGTGTAGAAAGCAATCAGTTGAGTCTACATAGCAAACCTTCATAAGCAAGAATTATTTGCCACATATTTCTGTTTCACCTTCCCATAATTAATTACTCTTTGTTAAGATGGTATATAAATCCTAAGTCTAATTTTTTTTTTGAGTTTTCATTTGTTTCTCTGGAACTCTTAAGTACTTAAAATTAGAAATAAAATTAACATATCTATTACTCCATCAATTTGACTTTTGTAAGATTTTAAAGTTTATTTATTTATCTACCTATCTATTGGGAAGGCAGAGCTACAGGGAAAGAGGAAGAGTCAGAGAGCAAGAGATGTCTTCCATCCTCTAATTCACACCCCAAATAGTTAAACAGCCATGTCTGGACCAGGACAAAGCCCAGAGCCAGAAATTTCATTTAGGTCTATCATATGGGTGGAAGGGTCCAAGAACTGGGTCATTTATATATCTTTCCCAGGTGCATGAACAGGAAGCTTCATGAAATGTGGAGAAGCTAGGACTCAAATCAGCACCTATGTCTTCAATGTTGGTATCACAGTAGTCATGTTAAAATGCTGACCCATGTCTTTTGTAAGTTTAATATTCAGAGTAGAAAAACAGAGAGTTGAAAAAACATTTTCTTCCTATGTAGCATATAATACTTTCTTCTGTGTGATGCCTCTAAGTTCAATGGAGAGTAATATTAAATTTCAGGAAATTTTTAAAAGCTTCCCAAATAGAGCTTTCTTTTATAGTATCTTAATTATTTATTGTAGAAAATTATTAGCTATAAATGTTTATCAAGGGTGGCCGGCACCATGGCTCAATAGGCTAATCCTCCGCCTTGCGGTGCTGGCACACCGGGTTCTAGTCCTGGTCGGGGCCCCGGATTCTGTCCCGGTTGCCCCTCTTCCAGTCCAGCTCTCTGCTGTGGCCCGGGAGTGCAGTGGAGGATGGCCCAAGTGCTTGGGCCCTGCACCCCATGGGAGACCAGGATAAGCACCTGGCTCCTGCCTTCGGATCAGTGCGATGCGCCGGCCGCGGCAGCCATTGGAGGGTGAACCAATGGCAAAGGAAAACCTTTCTCTCTGTCTCTCTTTCTCATTGTCCACTCTGCCTGTCAAAATAAATAAATAAATAAAGTTTATCAAGGTGTCATCATTGTACAGCAGAAGGTTAAGCTGTAGTTTGTAACACCTGCATTCCATATGGGTCAAGTCCAGTCTGCTCCACTTCCAACCAAGCTTCCAGCTAATGATCCTGGGAAAGCAGCAAAAGATTTTCCCTGCCACTTATGTGGGTGACAAGGATGGAATTCTTGGCTCCTGGCTTTAGCTTAGCCTAGACCTGGCTATTGGAAACATTTTGGGGGTAAACCAACATTTCTCTTTCTCTCTCTCAGTCTGCCTTTCAAATCAATAAATCAGTAAATCGTGTATATATATATGTGTGTGTGTGTGTGTGAATGTGTACACATATATAATACACACACACACACAGATAACTATACCAACCTAGCAAAAAACCTGAACTTCATAATGGAAAATAAATTATTTGCTTCTTTTCTGTCCTTATTTCTTCCATTCCATTCTTTCTCCACTTCTACCTTTCCCTGCCTTCTGTCTTATTGAAAAATCTACTTGATCTGAGTTTTTTAGTCAAGAACTTAAAAAAGCAAGTGCATGTCTCTGTTTATTTAGAATCTTAGGGGTGGCACCACTAAAAGAACTACAAAAAACAAACAACAAACTTGGTAATAGTGGCCTCCTTTATTGAGGCCTTTGCATTGTGATGGTTTTTCCCTGGTGAAAATAGCAACGTTTTGGAGTTAAGCAGATAGAAGTTTGAAATGTGGCGCATCCACTTGTCAAGACTCCAAACCTGATGTCAGCCTCTTAATTTGTGCTGAGCCACAGAGTCCTAGATTGGAAAATGGAGAAATTAATAAGTCTTAGAAATTTTTTGAGGGACCTGCGCTGTGGTGCAGAGGGTTAACGCCCTGGCCTGAAGCACCAGCATCCCATACGAGCACCAGTTCGAGACTCGGCTGCCCCACTTCTGATCCAGCTCTCTTCTATGGCCTGGGAAAGCAGTAGAAGATGGACTAAATCCTTGGGCTCCTGCACCCATGTGGAAGACCTGGAAAAAGCTCCTGGCTTTTGGCTCCTTGCTTTGGATCGTCCAGCTCTGGCCCTTGGGGACAACTGGGGAGTGAACCAGTGGTTGGAAGACCTCTCTCTCTCTGTGTCTCTCTCTCTCTTTGCCTCTCCTTCTCTCTCTGTGTAACTCTGATTTCCAAATAAATAATTAAATTTCAAAGAAATTCTTTGAAAATTAAAAATACTTAGAGAATTTGGTTCAATATTTTTTCATTTAGTATTATTTATTCTTCAGTATACATATACTTGAAATTTCAGTATTAAAATTGTAGAATGTAAGAGATGGTAGGGATTTTTTTAAAGATGAAAAATGGTTCACTGCATTACAGTTAAAACCATTCACCACTACAGAGAATGATACAATACAAAACTAAACTTGAGGGCTAGAACTGACAATAACTTACTTTCTTTTTTTTTTTTTTTTGACAGGCAGAGTAGACAGTGAGAGAGAGAGAGAGACAGAGAGAAAGGTCTCCTTTGCCGTTGGTTCATCCCCCAGTGGCCACTGCAGCCGGCGCACTGAGGGCGGCACACCACGCTGATCCGAAGCCAGGAGCCAGGTGCTTCCCCTGGTCTCCCACACAGGTGCAGGGCCCAAGCACTTGGGCCATCCTCCACTGCCTTCCCGGGCCACAGCAGAGAACTGGACTGGAAGAGGAGCAACTGGGACAGAATCTGGCGCCCCGACAGGGACTAGAACCCAGGGTGCTGGTGCCGCAGGTGGAGGATTAGCCTATTGAGCCATGGTGCCGGCATGAAGGTAAGATTTTAATGCATGTTGGTGGAGTGTGAAGACAGATTTGCTTAGAAGTGTGACACGGGCACAGAAGAATGTAGGTCTATTGTTTCATCCATTTCTATATTCTTCTCAGAACTCATCATAGTTATATGAGCATAAAAGATATTTTAATATTATTCATTTATTTTAATATTAAGAACCATAGTTGACTATCAGGGCACAGTGCATGCTTTTGAAAATTTTGAATTCTGATGGTCAAAATTTAACATTTTAAGTGATACTAAATATCAGTCTTTTCAAATTCTATTGATATATACCATCATAGAAGAAGTCTTTCTATATAGCTATGGTTTTGATATAAACGCTTTTTCAGCAACAAAATTGTGATCAGCTTCTATATGTGTACAGCCTATAGAATGGTGAATTTCATCCATTTGCAAATGTTCCTTAATAATATATATAATATTATAATATATATGTTTACTTATTTCCTGGAGTTCCTATGTTTGTGGACAGAATATCAAAACTTTATGTTTCTCTATTAGCTAAAGAGACAGGTTAAAATGGAACCCTCTTGATTGGTCCCTGACAGTTGCTGTGGTTTTAATTGATGTATTTGCTCCTCTCCATAACTACAACCATGGCATTGCAGGACAACAGTCACTTAAATAATATAAGCTGAAAATAACCTGGTTAATAGCCATGTTTGATGTTCATGTGTGGTTTCTTGGCATCTTGTGTGCACATCCATCTGTTAGATGGCAGAGTGCCTACACATTAGGTAGTATGCCAGTTTCATTGTGGGTAATAATGCTAATTAAGAATAGTTCTCAGTGGGCAAGCTGCCTAATGTTACAAGTACAATTTTCTTGTTGAATTTTGTCTTTTGTTTCTTGATTGCCCTATTGTGTATATATGCCTCCTTCAATCAGTCTACTTCCTGTTGTTTTGTTTTTCTTTCTCTTTTTTTAAATACACAATAAAGGAACATACCAAGTGACCAAATTTAAAGAATACTAACAGCAATGCATATTAATCAGATTCATTCTTTAAGAAAATTACCAATAAAATCAAATATATTTTAGGAAGGTGATAAAGTAATTTTGCTTTAGATTGCATCTTTTTTTTGTTTCTTAATTATCTTGAAATATCTGTTGTAGAAGCAGTTCTCAAATGCATATAGAAAGAACAAGCAATTAAATGCATAAAAACCAGTGATAATCAATAATTTAATTAGATAATTATAGTCTCAAAATTGAACAGGTGAAAATGTAGCACACCAGAGACCAGACTCCTAGACCTTGGGCCAAAAGGTCCAGAAGAAATTGAATGAATTGTTTGTTGACCTAGGAAAGATAATCATAAAAAGCTGTTGCAGATACTGAAGGCTAAATGTTACTGAAATCACTTGTCTATGTTAATGAGTTTTAGAAATTGAATCTAAATTATTGTAGATTATAAGACATTTATTTATGCTTGATTTCAGTCATGGGGACTGAGAGAGGATCAGAATAAACACCTATGTTGGCCTCCAAGGAACATATAAAGCAGTGAGATATGTTTAAAAACAAGCAATTACTTTTAACATAAGAGTGATATTTGTGTTAAATAAATGCCAGAGTAACATGCTCTAAAAAGAGAAAGGACAACATTTTTGTGATTGTTTTACTGTGGAAATCTTTCAAAAAAGAGATCACAAGTGAGTTGTATCTTGAAAAAACAATGGGTTTCAATAAGCAAAGAATAAGCATGGAGGTATTCATTTACAAGCTCACTATGAGGAAATAATGGATGTTTAAGTTCGCTTTTGACATGGATTTAATGAGTCCATCCTTAAATTTTGGAATTCTCACAACTGGAAATCTTGAAGACAGCAATGTTGCATCAGAGACCTGTTGTAGGTAGTACAGGATGAGAATGATTATTTTAGAAGATTAACTCTGGCACCAGCCTTAAAATCATTTTGGACAGGAGAGAGACTCCAAGTTAAAGAATCAAGTTTAGATGCCATTTTAGGGAAAAGAATTATTGTGGCAGAGTATCTCTTGCTTTTTTTTTTTTTTTCTAACTGGCTTTTACTTTTAAGGCATGTCTCTTGGAAACCGTCCACCTGAATTTGTTGTGGGCAGATATTTATAAATGCCAAAGAAATTTGAACTTGAGAAGCAAATTAGTTAGTAAATAGATCTTAGTAGGAAACAAAGAATTGTAAAACACATGGCACAACTTTATATTCAAGTTGAGTAGGTAAAAGAGTTCCCTTATATTAACTACAAGTGATATGGACATTAAACAACATATGAAATTATTTGTCTTGATAAAATAGCTTTGTATGCATTTATATTCCTTAAACTTAATTTGTTCTGCAGTGAATGGGAAGTAAAGATACGTGGGTATGCTAGAATTTCTTCTACTCTACTTTTCAGAACAATATATGGAAAGGGTTTATGGAAGAAGGCAGATATACAAAAGAGAAGTAAAATGATTTGTGAAAAAAAAATCACCAGCTAATACAAATGAGAAAGAAAAGGAGATAAGAGGAAGTAGCAATAGTTAGGAGTCATAGGTAAGCCTCAGAGATTTAGAAGAGGTCACTCTTAATTTCCATGTAATTTTTGCAAAATCCCTGAATGAAATTTGTCAATGAGATCCCCTTCTCCATTGTGAATTTATTGTCTTAGGCAGCCTGTGTGAGTCTAAAGTTGCCTGGTAGAGGTTATAGTGGAAGGCTTAGCTAATAGGTGTGCTTGTTTTAACAATGTGTAAATTCGGTGGAAATTCAAGGTCTTGTAGTTACATTAGTTAATAGCTTCATGAAATTCTGCCTCAGCCTTCTTCCCTAAGTCTTTGTTCCTTTTTGCTTCCTCACTTAAATCCCAAATAAATCAAATGGTTTAGAATTTGATGCATGGAGAAGGTGTGTCCATGGAGAAGCCTATTCGGGGTAAGCAGATTTGGATTACAAGAAGTAAGGATTTTATTATGCAAATATTCTATTAAAATTACTCTAAAATTAAATTTAAGTTGTACCTTTCCACATGAAATTAGGCATTGAAAATTAGAATAGATATGAAATGCACTGTGCACTGAAAGCTTTTTGTGACTAAGTCCTTTCAACTAGAAGAAAGTTAATGAGCAGCAAGATTACACAGAGAAAGTGACAGAAACCCATGGAAAAGAGTTTAAAATTAAAGGAGTGGCCTAAGAACTTTGTTAATAACTGATATAACATTTTAAATTTTTTAATGTACATATTTAGGTAACTATTAACTTATTAATGTTTATACAATTACCTTATTGTATATCTACAATATCCCTCTTTTCCCTTAGGAAGTATTTGATGTATAGTAATGTGAAAATTGCAGTCTTTCTATGATGTTGATCAAGCACATTTAATTGGTCAAATACAAGAGATAAATATATTATTTGCCTGAAGATAATTACTTATGTTTGTGAAGAATTTCCATCATTAAAATGGTCTTTTCATTTTCTACAAGGCATAAAAATAAAGGTATGGTACTTTAGGTGGAAATTTTTGATATGAGAAACTGACATACTTTCCATTTCACTTATTCACAAAATCATTGAAACTATGCAAATATTTTAAATTTAGTAAATTGAATAAAAAATTATTTCTAGCTAGACATAAATGGCATGTTTTGTCTGATAAAGTGGCAGAATCTTTCCCAGGGCATAATCCACTTTTTGGAAATAACCCTTTTAATATTTTTTCTCATTATTTCTGAATCTGCTTTTGAGTATAACTGAGTTAATGAAATTTTTTTTTGAAGATTTATTTATTTGAAAGTCAGGGTTACACGGAAAGGGGGAGGGAGAGAGATCTTCCATCTGCTAGTTCACTCCCCAAATCACCTCTATGTCCAGAGCTGGGCAGGAGTCAGGCAATCCTTCTGCATCTCCCAAGTGGGTATAGTGGCCCAAGCACTTTGATCATCTTCCACTGCTTTCCCAGGCATATTAGCAGGGAGCTGGACAGGAAGTGGAGCAGCTTGAACTTGAACCAGCAATATGGGATGCTGGTGAAACAGGTGGAGGCTTAACCTTCTATGCCACATTGCAGGACCTAGTTAATCAAATTCTAGCTGGTATATTGGACTAAGAGGAGGTACCGCTCTTTCCTCTAATTTTCTTTAGCTAGAAGCAGGAATATTAAAATAAATGTTGTTTAGGCAGTGGTGCATATCTGGAGACTTAAAATGGAAAAATAATTCAGGAAAAACTGACATTCAATAACTGTTTATTTATTTTTTTGTCCAGAGTGGATGTTAATAAACAATCACAGCAATATTTATTAGTGAGTTGAGATAGGCTGCATATTCTTCTTAATAAGGACTCTACTTAGCCTCTAGCAATCAATAAAATTCTCCATGAAAGATAAAACTTGTTTTTTAATATATAGAGGAGATTTAAGAGTCTGAAGAACTGATTTTTTATCTCAGTTCTGCTACTTGAACAAGTCAGTTTCTTTTAGCTTTTAAAACCCTCAGCCATGTCATTTATAAAATATGGTTTGTAATTCCTTTTCTCCCTACATGTGAGGTTAAATGTGACAAAATTCTGAAAATAATAAATTGCTACTAACTGGAGCTCTCTGGTCCCACCCAGCACACATTTCTGGATAGCCACTGAAGCAGCAGATACTCCACTAAGCCAAACAGTATATTTTAAAGGTAAAATACATCAGAGGAGAAAACCTACAAATGTTTCTAAGATGCCTAAAAATAAATGTAGAAACATAAGAAACATAGAAGAAGACAATGTGACTACCTCAAAGCCGCACGAAAACACACAAAAATTAAAATGTGAAGATGAAGAGATTGATGAAATGCCTGAAAAGAAATTCAAAAGAATGATCATAATATTACTCAAAAACACAGAAACAAATACATGAGTTAAATAAATCTATAACATGAAGTGAAAGAAAATTTTTCTTGGAGATAAAGATACTAAAGAGAAATTAAATTGAAAAAATAGAAGTGAAGAATTCAAGATTGATGGAATATCATCAAATAACCTAACATATGTGTCTTAAAAGTCCCTGAAAGTGTGGAAAAAGAGGATCGATTAGAAGTCCTATATAAGTGAAATAATAGCTGAAAGCTTCCATAATTTGGAGAAAGACAGGTATATCAAAGTACATGAAGCACATAGAACTCTCAATAGACATGACCAGGTCTTCAGCATGACACATTATAGTCAAAATATCAACATTAAAGCATAAAGAAAAGATTTAAAAACCTGAATGAGAGAGGGGCCAGTGCTGTGGCACAGTGGGTTAACACTCTGGCCTGAAGTGCTGGCATCCCACATGGGTGCCAGTTCTAGTCCTGGCTGCCCCTCTTCCAATCCAGCTCTCTGCTGTGGCCTGGGAAAGCAGTAGAAGATGGCCCAAGTCCTTGGGTCCTTGCACCCGCATGGGAGACTCAGGAAACTCCTGGCTCCTGGCTTCGGATGGGTACAATTCCCGGCATTGTGGCCAATTGGAGAATGAACCATCGGATGGAAGGTCTCTGTCTCTCTCTCTCTCTCTCTCTCTCTCTCTCTTTCTCTCTCTGCCTCACCTCTCTCTGTGTAACTCTTTCAAGTAAAGTAAATAATCTTTAAAAAAATGATACTTAAGGGGGCCAGCACTGTGGCATAGTGGGTTAACCTTCCTCCTGCAGTGCCAGCATCCCATATGGGTACCAGTTCATGTCCCAGCAGCTCCAATTCCAATCCAGCTCTCTGCTATGGCCTGGGAAAGCAGTAGAAGATGGCTCAAGCCCTGCTCTCTTGTGGGAGACCCAGAAGAAGCTCCTGGCTCCTGGCTCCTGGCTTCGGATCGGCACAGCTGCGGCCATTGCGGCCAACTGGGGCGTGAACCAGCAGTTAGAATACTCTCTCCCTCTGCCTCTCCTTTTCTCTCTGTGTAACTCTGACTTTCAAATACTTAAGTAAATCTTTAAAAAATGATGCTTAAGGATGTGCTACACATAGAAACAAAGAAAGATAGTCATCATTTTGAAAGATTATGAAGGCTGAAGGCTGAAAATCTCCCAGTAAAAATACAAAGGAAATCCAAAGTAAACAATAGGAATATTTATGGAAAAAACTTATCAATAGTCACCTTGAATGTAAATGGACTAAGACACAGACTAGTTGAATATGTTAAAAAAGCAAGGCTCACCTATTTGCTGCCTCCAAGAAACACACCTTACCAACAAAGACACACATGGAGTGAAAGTGAAAGGATGGAAAAAGATATTCCCAAGCTAATGGGAAGCAAACATGAGCAGGTGTAGCCTTCCTAATATCAGAATAAACTTTAACACAAAAACTGTTAAAAAAAAGACAAAGAAAGACATTATGTAATAATTGAGGGATCAATTTAACAGGAAAATGTGATGATAGTAAATATATGTTCTCTCAATGCCAAGGCAACTGGCCATTTAATACAAAAGTTAATGGATATAAAAGGAGACATGGGCTCCAACACAACAACAATGAGAAACTTCAGTACCCCACTTTCATCAATGGACAGATCTAGACAAAAAAATCAACAAAGAAACAACAGATCTAATCTACACTATAGACCAAATGGACCTAATGCATATCTACAACACATTTCATCCCACAGCTAAAGAATACACATTCTTTTCATCAGAATATGGAACTTTCTTTAGCATATACCATTTGCTAGGCCTTAAAGCCAATCTCAACAAATTCAAACAAAATTGAAATCATGCCATGTATCTTTTCTGACTACAGTAGAATGAAACTGGAATTAACAACTTAAATAATTCTAGAAAGTATGCAAATACGTGCAGACTGAACAACACACTCCTGAATGAAAAGTGGGTAATAGCAGTAATCAAAAAGGAAATGAAAAAAATTCTGGAAATGAATGAAAGTAACAACAAAACATATCAAAACTTCTGGGGTACAGAAACAACAGAACTAAGATGGAGGTTTATAGCATGTAGTGCCTACATCAAGAAATTGGTAAGCCATCAAATTAATGAACTATCAATGCATCTCAAGGACCTAGAAAAACAGCAAACTAAATCCAAAATTAATAGGAGGAAAGAAATAAATATGAAACAAAAAAGATACAAAAGATCAATGAAATTAAAAGCTGGTTATTTTTGAAAAAAATAAACAAAACACCCCCACCCCAAAAGGGAGAAGAACCAAACTAATAAAATCAGAGATGAAAATGGAGCTGTAACAACAGATACTATAGAAATAAAAATAATCATCAGGAATTAATACAAAAATTTATATGCCATCAAGTTAGAAAACCTAAAAGAAATGGATAGATTTCTGGACACATATAATCTACCAAACTTGAGTCATGAAGATATAGAAAACCTAAACAAACAATAACTAAGATGGAAATTGAATCAGTAATAAAGACCATACCAACAAAAAAAGTCCAGGACTGGATGTCTTCTCTGCTGAATTCTACCTGATTTTTAAATCACTAAATCCAGTTCTTCTCAAAATATTCAAAACAATGGGAAGGGAGGCAATTCTCCCAGACTCTTTCTATGAGAACAGTATCACATCAATTCTAAAACCAGAAAAAGATATAATAAAGAAATAGAGCTATAACTCAGTATCCTTGTTGAGCATAGATGCAAAAATATTTAACAAAATACCAGTTAATTGAATCCAACAACATATCAGAAAGATCATTCACTCAGACCAAGTGAGATTTATCCCTTATATACAGGGATATTCAACGTATGCAAATCATTAACAAATTGAAAAATAAAAACTGTATGATGATCTCCATAGATACAGAGAAAGCACTTGTTAAATACAACAACCTTTCATGATAAAAGCCTAAAGCAAATTGGATAAAGAAGGAACATTCCTCAACAAAATCTAGGCAATTCATGACAAACCCACAACCAACATCTTATTGAATGGGGAACAACTGGAAGAATTTCCCCATGGATCTGGAACCAGAAAAAAATTCCCACTGTCATCATTGCTATTCAATATAGTCCTGGAATTTTTAGCCAGTGCCATTAGGCAAGAAAAAGAAGTAAATGGATACAAATTGGAAATAAGAAATCAAATTATCCCTTTTGGTAGATGACATGATACTAAATATAGGGGAACCAAAAGACTCCACTAAGAGACTATTAGAACTCATAAAGGAGTTTGGGTAGTTTCAGGATATAAAATCAATACACAAAAATCAATAGCCTTTGTCTACACAGAAAATGCCACGGCTGAGAAAGAACTTCTAAGATCAATGCCATTCACAATAGCTACAAAAAATTAAATACCTCGGAATAAATTTAACCAAGATGGTGAAAGATGTCTATGATATAAATTACAAAACACCAAAGAAAGAAATAGAAGACACAAAAAAAATGGAAAAATATTTCATGTTCATGGACTGAAAGAATTAATCTGAAAATGTCCATACTAACAAAAACAATTTACAGATTCAATGCAATCTCGATCAAAATACCGGTGACATTCTTCTCAGATCTAGAATAAATGATGTTAAAATTCAAATGGAAACCCAAAAGACCCTAACAGCTAAAGCAACATTAAACACAAAGCAATGCCTGAAGTTTCATAAAACAGATTTCAAGGCTTACTACAGGGCAGTTTCATATGTTTAAAATTTTTTATAACAAAACAAAAAAAATAAGAAATACATGGTTAAATAATAAATGAGAGATACAGGGAGAGAAGAGAAAGGAAAGGATGTTGCTTCTGAAACCAGTAGAGTACTTTATAGATTACAGAGCTTTCTGACACTCTATTGTGCAGGTGAAAAAAGATATTCAACTTCTCAGCTTTTTTTCTCATCAATTTTGTGCCAAATACTGGATTATGGTATGCCTTGAGACGAGGACTAGAGGCATGGGAGTTAACCAGTGAGTTTGATGGTGGGGATGTCTGCTGGGCAATATGTTTACAATTATTATTATTATTTTGACAGGCAGAGTGGACAGTGAGAGAGAGACAGAGAGAAAGCTCTTCCTTTGCCGTTGGTTCACCCTCCAATGGCTGCTGCAGCCGGTGCACTGTGCTGATCTGATGGCAGGAGCCAGGTGCTTCTCCTGGTCTCCCATGGGGTGCAGGGCCCAAGCACTTGGGCCATCCTCCATTGCATTCCTGGGCCACAGCAGAGAGCTGGCCTGGAAGAGGGGCAACCTGGACAGAATCCGGGGCCCCGACTGGGACTAGAACCCAGTGTGCCGGCGCCGCAAGGTGGAGGATTAGCCTGTTGAGCCATGGCGCCGGCCTGCAATTATTTAGGAGAAAACATAAATGAATTAGTGTCAAGGCTCATTAACATCATTATGTTGATCTTATTCATACAAGGACTTAACTAGCTGGGACAGATTTTTATTGATCTGCACTTAGTTACATTTCATTTTATTTCATGTGCCATGCTGTCTTTTCACTTACCCTGTTTTCAGATGTCAACAAGAAAATTCCTTTTCTTGATACAATTTTGAATAGATCTCTTGCCAAGGATATAATTGTGAAATATTTATCAAGTTCCTTAATAGCTATGGGGAAAAACAACAATGTACTCTTTACAGATGGCAAGAAACAGATGCAGCAACCATTGTGGATTTTTTCACTGGGTCCTAGATTTACTCTGCAGGTAGCTACCCAGATTTTCAAAGTCAGATTACTTTTGAGAAAAAATAAATATACAAAATATTAGAAATTGTCTCACACCATCAGGTTTTTACTTATTTTGTATATTTATTTCAATTTATTGAGGATTTCTTGCAGGTAAACAGGGCTTCTTGGTGCCAGTGGTTACAGCATAGACATTGGAGGTGGGTGGACAAGTCCCTGCTGCTACATTTTTCTGTTGTATGTCTTTGGGCAAGTCATTTAAATCATTTGTGCTCTACTTTTCTCACCCAAACATGCAAGCTACTGTAGGCCAAGGGTGGGAGGAAATAAAAGATTTTTGAACTGGGAAATAACTTATTTTACTCAATACACAAGGACAGAAGAGTCCTTGGTAATCTATGAATTTTATTTAGGGGGTATTCCCAGTTTTACATTTCTTTCTTACTTGCAAGGGAAATGGAACTATTTCACAGCAGCAAGGGCAGCAACAGATGATATATGGCTGAGAACCTAGTGTCATTCAGACAAGCAAGTCTAATGGACTGGGATTAATTTAGCTGTTGCTTCAGCAGGCCAAATTAGGAACTAAGCAGTGGTTCCCTGTCTACTGTGCTTCTCCACAACATGGGAGAACAACAACAACAAAAAAGCAAAAATATTGATAACTGCTATTCAAAGGGTGTCATAAAATGTATAGTGTGATTTATAGAATAGAGCAGAAGTATAAAAGATATGTCTACACATTTAAAGTCTCAGGTTTGTACTGACTTTGAAACAGATGTGTGTGCACACATGACCAAAACATTAATCAGAAAACATTTCATCTGATTTTAAGACATGCTAAATCAGATACAGCACCACCCATTTTCATGTGTATTTCTTGAATATTGAGTGGGTATCTGAAAATTCCTTTTCCTCTAACACTAATTACACATATAGTAAAAATGATCATTGTAGGAATATAGAATTTCTTTTCCTTTCACAAAAGGACAGCATTATAAAAAATAAAATAATGTTAACTAGCTGGATATAATTAAAAATTCATGAGAGTTAATATGTTCTCTATACCTAAATTTAAAAAAAGTGCAAGTTGACATACTGTATTGGAAATATGCAAAAAAAAAAAGTATTTTCCTCTGCTATTTTCTACAGTTGGCGTTTAGACTTAAATTTTCTTATGGGTATCCAAGTATTTAAATTATGCAAGTTGGTTGACTGAGTGGCCTCCAGCATTTAGGAGACAAGCTTTTTCAGCTCAGAATAAAAAATGAGTCTCTTTTCAAATATATATCAAAATTTGCAGTTTCAATTTTCAGCAATTTTTGAGAATGTAAGAAACTTTTTTTTAGTTAGATATATATGCTTAGAGCTGCTTAACATGGAGATTGCCTTGCCCAAGGCCAAAAAAAGAAGGAAGTGAAAAAAAAAGTAGAAAAACATAAAACATGAACAGAAAAAACATGAACATTGGATTTAAATTTAAAAATAAATCTAAGAATAATGCTAGATAAATCTACATATGGGTATTTTCTTATAATTTTAATCATACATCTTTCTAATTAGCAAATGCACAATGTAACAGATATTTGATGAATAGAGCAGTGGGCATTGAAAATGTTCAGTGTCAATGTACTGCCAGTGAAGTACTGTTCTATGGGTAGACTATTTAAAGATGGAAGATGGTATGAGAAGTGGAAATGTATTTCTTCTATTAATTTTAAAAAGTCTGTATTTACAAGATTCACTCAGGATCTTGCTCTGACGTAGCCTTTACTATCTCAATTTCATATTTCTGAGTTAGCATGACTACAGTCCTTGAGAGGTCTTGATTCGAAACATTTAATTAAATAGAACAAAAGTTTTGGGATTTTTATTTTGATTTTTAAAAAATTTTCCCTAAAATTTGAAACCATGTATTTAACTTTGAGATACTTATTTGATTGATTTGTTGCAAATGTTTTGACAATACTTTCACTGCTTGTCTGTGGGTCAAGAACTACATAAATATGTGAGTTTATTCATGTCATTATGTGCATATTTTGTCCATTAATGTGTAATATTATTGATTAGCACAATGTCCAACTTTGTAAATAAAATACACATTCACTGCTCAAGACCAAAGACTATTTCAACATCATTCAAATATTCACTGATTTTATCAAAGGGTAATACTTGTTCTGAGACTTGTATTCTCCAATTCACTTTGGACTTTTTCCCTCAATCTTAGTAAAAATAAAATTAAAAAACCTGCCCCTTGTTTTTTCTTTTAGCTTTAATCATTTCTGGATCAAAGAATTGGTGACATAGTATTTTATCCAAAAATCATAGAATTTTCCCTGAAAACAACTTCAGTTTTATATTACTTAGAACTTGTTAGACTGAACATGACTGAAAATCCAACTCAACTTGCTTTAAGCAAAATGTCAGCACTTTGGCTTATGTAATTATGTATGGCTCAAAAGAGCCTAAGGGTTAAAATACTTCAACAAAACCTAAATTTTCTTCATCACTTCTCCATTCATCTCTGTATGAGAACTTTCTTTCTACAAATATTGGTAAATGACCACACCCTTTCTAGCTTATATCCATTTGATTCAAATCCTGTGGAAGAGTGTCTGCTTTGTTTCACAAGTTACATAAGAAATATTCTTGGTCATCAAGCCTTTCACTCGCTCATAAGTACCTCTTTGGAACAATCACTGTGAGACCATGAAGCATGGATGGGTTTAGATGTATAAGGATTCAATTCCAGAGCTATAGTTGAGAGCAATATCTTTGAAATTATATAGAATGATAATATGGGCATAGTGATAATCAACCAAAAGATGTGTGAATTCATGATATGTTCCCAAAAGAACATATATTCACGAAAACCATATCATACATTTTAATAACTTGAATTTTAATTATCTTATTTTCAGTGTGTTCCACACTTCTGGTTTTGATTTCTCTGCAATGTAAAGTCTATTTATGAGGAATTTGAAAATATCATGATGCTGGGGATTATTAGTATGCTCAGGCTTTCATAACAAAATGCAATAGATTGAGTGCCTCAAATGCCAGAAATTAAGTTTCTTACAGGTCTGAAGCCTTGAATACAAAACTTTAGGTACCAGTAAGGTTGGTGTCTAGTGAGACCTGTCCTCTTGTGTTGCACATGGCTGACCTTCCATTTACATGATATTTCCTTGTGTGTGTTTGGTTGCGAGGGATGTGGGGGATTGCCCTCTTATGTCTGTGATATAGGAGCTGTCCATAGAGAAAGGAGAGTGGTCTCTAGGAGCTATGGACTACATTTTGCTGACACTAGAAGAAGAAAGACTTTGAATACTGCATTTGTCACTTGAGATCTCTTTTTCTCTCCCTCTTTCTCCCTCTCTCTTTCTCAAATAAATTTTTGTAAAAAAGTAATATTAATTTTTCATAGAGTACAGTTATGTGTTACAAAATCCAAGTTATCTATGAACAGAAAATTCTTTATTTTTTCAGTTACTAATAGAAGCTCTACTCCAATGTGCCCATCTGCTTCCTGGTTGGGGGAACAGAAAGGAATTGGTTTTATTAAAGTCTGAGAATAAGAAAGCATATTAAAATTAATAAAACCTGAATGAGATTATCACAAAATTCAAGCTAACTTAAATCTGCCTTTTAAAAATGGAAATTCTTCGGGTTTGATTTTTAAATTTTTATCCAAAGTTTTTGATTAACATGTGATATTTATACATTTTATTAGGTACAGTGTAATACTTCAATATTCATGTGTATCATAAAACAATTAATCCAGGCCACTAGCCTACCCATCTCCTTAACCTTTCCCTGTGTTTGTCGTCTACCAGTTCTTCTCCTCCAATTCTTGATACAGTGTATAATATTTTATTATCTTCTATAGTCACCATATGAATCTTTTAAAGCCTACTGTATGAAGTCTCTCCACTTTTCTCCAAAAATGAATTCATTTTTCTCTTTATGCTTCCATAGCACCTTTTATAAGCTTATTTTTCTCTTTATGCTTCCATAGCACCTTTTATAAGCTTATCTTTTATGCACATATTTAATGTATGCTTACTGTATTGTATCATTGGAGAAAAACTCTATGTACTTTATTTTTACGTCATTAACATGCATAATTTGTTTCTGATAAACACACACACACAAACCCACACTATACACATGCATATGTATATGTTATAAATATAGTTATTTGAATAACAATAGTTTTCAAATTAAATTGGGTAGATGAGTATGTTTGTTGTTAGAACCCTTTACTCTGCTCTTTGCTTCAGAAACCTGAACTCTTTTGACTGCATCGATAGACTCAATTGCTTTCTGATACACACTTTACTTCTTGACTGATGAATAAATATTGGAGAAGCTTAAATCTTGATTTTATTCCTTATCTTCTTCTTTGCTTATGTTACATTAGATTAGTTGTAATATGCTATAGAATGCCATGGCTCATGTTGTATTGTCTGCTGCCACAAATATATATATATATATATATATATATATATATATAATATATATATATATATATATTTTTTTTTTCCCCCACAGGCAGAATGGACAGTGAGAGGGAGAGACAGAGAGAAAGGTCTTCCTTTGACGTTGGTTCACCCTCCAATGGCCACCGCGCTGATCCGATGGCAGGAGCCAGGTGCTTCTCCTGGTCTCCCATGGGGTGCAGGGCCCAAGCACTTTGGCCATCCTCCACTGCACTCCCTGGCCACAGCAGAGAGCTGGCCTGGAAGAGGGGCAACCGGGACAGAATCCGGTGCCCCGACAGGGACTAGAACCCTGTGTGCCGGCACCGCAAGGCAGAGGATTAGCCTAGTGAGCCGCGGCGCCGGCCACAAATATATTTTTTAAAACTAAAAATAATTTTAGAAGACAAAAATTATACATATATATGGGATAGAATGTGATGTTTCATTACATGTATACATTGTGCAATGTCCAATCAGGATAAATTTATACATCTTTTTGTACATTTAACATTTCTTTACAGTGCAAGCTTCCAAAATATCATATACTAGTTTTTAAAACAGAAATCTGCAGCAAGCTAACATTATCTATAGTCACCCTACTGTGCAATAGAACTCCAGAAATTCTTATTCCTCTCTAGTTATAACCTTGTACCATTAATCAACATTTCCACATACCTATATCACCTTTCTGCTGTCTACTTCTGGAAACTATCATTATATTTTTAATTTCTATGAAATCACCTGTTTTTGTACACCACACATGAATGAGATCTTGTGATATTTGTCTTTCTGCACACAGCTTATTTCCCTTAACACAGTGACCTCTAGTTCCATCTATTCTGTTGCAAGTGACAAAATTTTATCCTTTATTAAAATTGACTAATATCCCATTATGTGTATGTACCACATTTTCTTTATTCATTTGACAATGGATGGATCCTTAGCATGTTTATTTATTGGCTGTTGTGAATAGTGAATAGAGCTGCAGTAAACATGACAGTATAGATGCCTCTTTGGCAGCTGAATTTCATTTGTCCTGGATCTATATCCAGTAGTGAGATTGTTGGATATTTTGGTAGGTTTCTTTATATATTTTTATTTATATTAAGAGAAAAAATTTCATGAATTCATACATACAGTTTTAAGAACAAATTGAGGGGCCAGCGCTGTGGCTTAGCAGGTAAAGCCGCCACCTGCAGTGCCGTGATCCCATATGGGCACCGGTTCAAGACCTGGCTGCTCCACTTCCTATGCAGCTCTCTGCTATGGCCTGTAAAGCAGTAGGAGATGGCCCATGTCCTTGGGCCCTTGCACTCATGTGGGAGACCCGGAAAAAACTCCTGGCTTCTGACTTCGGATCTGCTCAGCTCTGGCTGATGGGAGTGAACCAGCGGATGGAAGAACTGTTTCTCTCTCTGCCTCTCCTCTCTGTGTAACTCTGACTTTCAAATAGATTTTTTTTAAAAAAAGAACAAGGTGATGTTTCCCACCCCACTTTCATCCCTCCCTCACTCCCATCCTCCTTCCTCCTTCCTTTCTTACATTTCTTTTAATTTTTACAATGACATACTTTCAGTTTACTAACTTGGTAGTTTTATTTTCAGGTTTTTGAGGAGCATCTGTATTGTTTTCCACAATCACTGTACTAATTTACATTCCCAGCAACAGTGCACAAGTGTTTACTGTTGTCCACATCCTAACATTTGTTGTCTTTTGCTCTTGGAAAATAGCCAATCTTACTAGAGTGAAGTGATATCCCATTGTGGTTTTGATTTGCATTTTCCTAATTACTAATGATTCTATTATTAATATCACTTGGCTATACATGTGTTGGTTAACTTCTAGGGTTTCTCTTCTGTTCCATTGTTCTATGGATATGCTTTTTTGTCAATACCATGCTATTTAGTTACTATAGCTTTATAATATAGTTTTTTTAAGATTTATTTATTTATTTGAAAGGCAGATGAGAGGGAGAGGGAGAGGGAGAGGGAGAGGGAGAGGGAGAGGGAGAGGGAGAGGGAGAGGGAGAGCGAGAGGGAGAGGGAGAGGGAGAGGGAGAGGGAGATGTCCTCCATCTGCTGGTTCACTCCCAAAATGGCCGCAACAGCCAGAATTGGGCCAGGCAAAAACCAGGAGCTTCTTTGAGGTCTCCCATGTGGGTGCAGGGGCCCAAGCACTTAGGTCGTCTTCTTTCCCAGGTGCATTGGCAGGGAGCTGGATCACAAATGGAGCAGCTGGGACTCAAATGGTTGCCCATATGGGATGCTGGCACTGCAGGCAAAGGCTTAACCCACTACGCCACAACACCAGCCCCCTACAATGACAGTTTGACTTTCTTCTTTCAGATTTGGATGCCCTTTATTTCTTTCTCATAGCTAATTGTTCTAGTTAGGAACTCCAGTACTTTGTTGAATAAAACAGGTGAAAATAGGCATTCTTGTCTAATTCCAGATCTTAGAAACAAAGCCTTCAGTTTTTCCCCATTCGGTATGATGCTAGCTGTTTGCTTGTTACATGTAATTTTTTTATTGTATTGAAGCATGTTCTTCCTATTCAAAGTTGGCTAATTTCCCAGGAAGAGATGTTGACTTTATGAAAATACTGAAATGCTCATATCATTTTTGTACTTAATTCAGTTGACGCGATATATTGCATTTATTGGTTTGCATATGTTGAAACATTCTTGTATCTCTGGGAAAAATCCCACTTGATCATGTGAAACCATCTATTTTTTAATGTGCTCTTGGATTTGATTTGCTAGTATTCTATTGAGAAAATTTACATCTATGTTTATCAAGGATACTGGCCTGTAGCTTTACTTCTATATGTGTGCTTGGCTGACTTTGATATCAAGATAATGTTGGCCTCATAGAATGAATTTGGAGGCATTCCTTCCTTCATTTTTTGAAATATTCTAAGAAGGACTAGTGTTAATTCTTCTTTAAAAGTTGGCAGAATTCAATAGTGAAGTAATTTGGTCCTGGATTTTTCTTTGATGGGAAATTTTTGTTACTGATTCAATCCCAAAATTTGGCAAAGTTCTGTTTAGGTATTGTATGTTTTCATGATTCAATCTGGGTAAGGTATATGTATCCAAGAATTTGTCCATTTCTTCTAGGTTATGATTTTTTTAACTGCATAGTTGTTCACAGTAATCTCTAACAATCATTTATATTTCTGTGATACCACTCAGAATGTCTCAATTTTATTCTCTCATTCTATGTATTTGATTCTCCTCTCCTTTTTTTGTTTAGTCTAAGAGACTATCTATTTTATCTTTTCAAAGAACCAGTTCTTTATTCATTGGTTTCTGTATATTTTAGTCTCTATGTACTTTATTTGTTATCTGAATTTTATTATTAGTTTCTTTTTTTAAACAATCAATTATTTTAGGCAAGGCAGAGTTAGAGAGAGAGATGATTATATCAAGAGAGAGCAAGAGAGAGAAGGAGATACACAGAGAGATCTTCTACAGAGAGATCTTCCATTCACTGGTATACTCTCTGGGCTTGGACAGTCAAAAGCCAGAAGCCAGCAGCTTCTTCCAGGTCTCCCAGGGGCCCAAGCACTTGAGCCATCTTCTGCTATGTTTTCAGTTGTTTTAGCAGGGAGCTGGATCAGAAGTGGAGCAGCAGGGACTCAAATCAGTTTCCATACGTGATGCCAGCATTGCAGGCAGCAGCTTTACCCACTATACCACAATTTCTGCCCCTTGTTATTAATTTCTTGCTACTAATTTTGGATTTCACTTTTTTTCTTTCCCCCTATTTCCTTGAGATACAGTGATAAGTTACTTTACATCTTTCTGGGTTTTGTTTTTCTTGATATGGAAATTGATTGGTATAAACTTCCTTCTTAACAGTTTTTTTGCTGTATTTGTACGTTTTGGTATTATGTGTCTCCATTTTCAATCATTTAAAAATTTTTAATTGCCTTCTTGATTTTTTCTTGATTCATTGGTTATTTAGGGAGTAAGTGCCTTAATTTCCATGTATTTGCACAGTTTCCAAAGTTTTTCTTGTTAATGATCCCTACTTTTATTTCACTGCAGTCAGAAAAGATACTCAATATGATTTCTTTTCTTTTAAATTTTTTGGGACGTGTTCTTTAATCTATCACAAAATGTATCCTTGGAAGTGTTCCATGTGCTCTTGAGAGGATTGTGTATTTTGCAGTTGTTAGATGGAAAGTTCTTAGATGTCAGTTAGGGCCAGTCGACTTAGGTTGCAAATTAGCACTCACTGTCTATTCTTTGTTGATTTTCCATCTAGATGATCTGTCCATTTCTGAAAGTGTGGTGTTAAAGTCCCGTAGTATTGAAGTGTGTCTCTTATTTTGGTCTATTAATATTTACTTTATGTGTTTGGGGGCTTATACAATTATATATGTTCTTTGTTCTTGCTAGATTGAATTCTTTGTCATTATATAATGATCTTTAGGTGTCTTTACTGATTTTGACTTAAAATCTATTTTGTTTGATAAAAGTATGGTTATTTTTGCTTTTTGGGTTTCATTTACATTGAATATATTATTCTATTTTTTCATTTTAAGGCTATGTATATCCCTAGAATTGAAGTGAGTTTCCTGTAAGCAGCATATAGTTGGTCCTGTTTTTTTTTTTTTTTTAATCCAATTGGTCACTCTATTTATTTATTTTTATTTATTTGAAGGCATTTCATAAATGCAAAATTAGGAACATAATAATTTTTCTCACCATACTTGCCCTTCCACTCACTCTCCCCCTTCTACCTCTTCCCTCTCCTGTTCCCTGTCTTGTTTTTTTACCAAGATCTATTTTCATTTAACTTTATATACAGAGGATTAACTATATTGTATGTAAAGAGTTTAGAGCTTTGTACGAAAGAGAACAAGAAAAAGAAGAAAAAAGACGGAGAAAATGAAAAACAAACAAAAACAAAAAACCTGTCCCTCAGCAGTCCAGACAAGGGTTGTCAAAGTTATTGTAACTCAAAGGTAATTCTCCCCCTTTTCCTTTCCTTCCTTACTCCTGCTTCCTTTTAGAAACTTAATTATCTTTTTTTTTTAAAGATAATTTATTTTGGTGCAAATAATTTGACATCCATGTGTTTTTTTTTTTTTTTTCCTTTTTGACAGGCAGAGTGGATAGTGAGAGAGAGAGACAGAGAGAAAGGTCTTCCTTTTTGCCGTTGGTTCACCCTCCAATGGCTGCTGCAGCTGGCGCATTGCACTGATCCGAAGCCAGGAGCCAGGTGCTTCTCCTAGTCTCCCGTGGGGTGCAGGGCCCAAGCACTTGGGCCATCCTCCACTGGCTTCCTGGGCCATAGCGGAGAGCTGGCCTGGAAGAGGGGCAACCGGGACAGAATCCGGCGCCCCAACCAGGACTAGAACCTGGTGTGCCGGCGCCGCAAGGTGGAGGATTAGCCTGTTAAGCCATGGTGCCGGTGAAACTTAATTATCTTTAAAAGAGAACCCAAGATTTAAACATCTTTTGCAAGCTCTTAGATATAACTATAACTTAGGAGACACAAGAATATCATTTGCTTAATACACTAAAAGGAAATAATTCTTTGGGAATACTTTTTGCTATTAAGTCTCATAATACAACTCTTAGGGGACAGAGGTATTGCATCGGAAGTTAGTGCACAGTGACTCTTGTTGTTTATTAAACAATTAACATTCTTATGTATGATGTCAGTGATCACCTGAGGCTCTTTGCATGACCTGCCTAGGCTTATGAAAGACTTTTGGATCCACAAATTCCTTCAGTATTTTAACAGGCTATAGGCAAAGTTGAAGCTCTCTCCTCACTTTAGAGAAAAGTACATCCTTCTTTTGTGGCTGCTTCTTTCCACTGGGGTCTCACCCACAGAGCTCTTTCATGTAGAACATTTTTTGCCACAGTGTCCTGGCTTTCCATGTCTGAAATGCCCCGCTGATCTTTTCAGCCAGACCAGAATGCCTAAGGGGCGAATTCTGAGGTCAGTGGTCACTGTCTTTAAATTGGAGAATATTGTTCATTGACATATAACATAAACATTGATAAGTAGTATTGCTATGTTGATACTTGGTTTTTTTTTTTTTCATCTTTCTCTTTATTTCTTTCTTAAAGTCTTTTGTTTGTGATTAAGTGATTTTTTGATTTTTTTTTAGTGTCATATTTTGGCTCCCTACTTAAAATCATTTTAAGTATATTTTAGGTTTTGGCTTCGTGATTGCCATGAGGCTTGTCATAACCTTCTTTTAGATTTACCAAGGTATTTTGATAATAAATTAACATTAATTATAGAGGCTGGTACTGTGCATAGCAGGTAACGCAACCGCCTGCAGTGCTGGCATCCCAAATGGGTGTAGGTTTGAGTCCCAGTTATTCCACTTCCAATCCAGCTTTCTGCCATGGCCTGGGAAAGCAGTGGAGGATGGACCAAGTCCTTGGGCCATTACACCCATGTGGGAGATACGGAAGAAGCTCCTGGTTCTTGGCTTCGGATTGGCTGCTCCGGCCATTGTGGCCATCTGTGAGGAGTGAACCAGTGGATAGAAGAACTCTCTCTCCCTACCACCCCCCTGCCTCTCATTCTCTCTCTGTAACTCTAACTTTAAAATAAATAAATAAATCTTTAAAAACCATTAATTATAAACATAGGGAGAAAACAAACAAAATCAAAGAGATAGTAATAACAAATTCTATATTTTTTCCATTCCTTTCCATATTTTGATTTTTGAAATTACATTTGATTTCTCAATATTGCCTTTTTATTATATCAATAATAATTTCTCTATCATTTATATCTACAAGGATATAAATGATTTACATAGAACATGTATAATATTAGAGAAATATGAATTTGTATAATTATTCTTACCTTTTAGTCTCCTGTCTTCTGATATTTTCTTTTAGTTGTTAGCATCTTTTCTTTCAGTTCGAAAAACTCCATTTTACATTTTTTGTTACACAAAATGATGCAAATAAATTCTGTCAACATTTCTTTGAGAATGTCTTTATTGCTTCTTCATATCTGAAGGATAACTTTGTTGGAAGAAATATTCTTGACTAGCAATTTTTGTCTTCAGTATTGTAAAAATTTCATCCTAGTCTCTCTGGGATAAAAGATTTCTGATGAGAAGTCTGTATTCAGATGAATTGGGACCCTTTCTCTGTTATTTGCTTATTTTCCTTTGCACCTTTGAGAATCCTCTCTTTAGCGCTGGAGAGCTTGAGCATACTATGTCTTGGGGTAGGCTTGGGGTGAATCTAACTGATGACCTTTGACATTTTGGTATCTAGCTAGTTGCATCTTTCTCTAGGTTTGAATTTTTTTTGTGTCATTAACTCTTCAGATACATTTTTCTATTTCTTTGCCATTCTCAAGTCCCTTCTGAATCCCTATAACGCAAATGTTTTCTTTGAGCTATTCCAATTTATCATAAGCTGTATTCAGGCATCTTAATTCTTTTTTTTCTTTTTTCCCTCCAACTGTGTATTTTCATACAGTCTTTCTTAAAGCTCCTTGATTCTTCCTTGTATTTGCTCTGTTCTGCTCTTGATCCTTTCCATCACATTTTTAATTTCACTTAGTGTTTTTTCATTTGAGGGCTTTCTGCTTGATTTTGTTTAATTGCTTCCTCCATCTCTCTATCAAATACCTATTAGCATATTGAATTTGTTCCCTGTGTTCCATTTAATTTCTTTGAATTTCCTTAAAAACAACTCTTTTGAACTCTTCATCTGAGCATTTGGAAATTTTAATCCCCATTGGTTAGTTTCTGGCACCTTATTTTGCTCTTTAAGGTGAGGTCAGGCTTTCCTGGAAGTTCTTGACATTTGTTGGTGTATGACATCATCTGAGCATTCAATGATTAGTTTTAATAATCTAGTTTCATTTCTGTCTACCCTTCTAGAAATTCTAAGCCATTTGTTTATTTTCTCTCTGCCTCTGGATACCTCTGCTATTTCAGAAGGAGATAGCACCCTATGCTGAGGTTTGTCTCAGGTCTGCTGTCAATATATTTTCATTGATTCAGTTCTACAATGTTTCCCAAACTCAAAATTGTCCTAAATCTGCAGTTGATATGTGGTTCAAGGTTAACTAGAAAAGTGCCACAAAAGGGGTAGTTTGTCCCTATAAGCCTCTTTCTTGGTAGGTGATAGACTCAGATTCTTTGTCCTGTATTCATGAATGCCATAATGCTATTAGGAGTCCAGAGCCCAGCAAAACCATGCAGTCCAGGGTTAGGACCAAAGTTCACTTTCTATATGTCAGCTGCTGAGGTGTGGTCTCTTTCAATGTTGCACCTATCAGCTGTGGACAATATGGACTGGGATATAAGACCATTGAATCAGTGCCAAAGAACTCTACTGGCAGTGAAGCAGATACAGAGGCTCTGTCTGTTGGGGATTGGTCTGGGGACACCAATTTTTAGGATCTGCCAAATATTGACTTTTATCAGGTTAGTCATGAGTTCCAAAGCAATCCTTTGATACCTTAATGTCTGCCAAAGATTGGAGGATTGGTGATGGTATCAGTCCCTCAGCTACTCAGGCAGGCCCTAGGTGGGTCATAACTTGGTTTCACAGTAATTAGATCCTGTGAAATCTTGGGAGTGCATGCCAGGCCCACAAGAGGCTAGTGATGATAAACAACATGACAAATTGTCTTACCTGGGTGCAGGTCTTCTGATGATACTGAGGCAAGTCCAGTGATTCTGTCCATAGGCATTGGCCTAAGAACAGAAACAATAATTGATTGCACTAATTCCCAAGACATGTCACTTGACCCTTCATTGTCTCCCCAGAATTATCAGAGAGTGATAAAGGCAGCCCCCTGGCTTCTCAATCTGATCCCAGGATGGTTATACCTGGGTCCCACATTTCCCTCCATAAGATACTGAGAATATCTGCTATCCTACTTGAGATCAGCAGAAACACACACCAAAATGAATCTGATCCGTTATAGTGTGGTCTCTGCCCAATTCTGGGCAAGTGTAGAGGCTCAGTCTGTTACCACAGGCTTGAGGGTAGAGTCCTCTGAGGTTTATCGGAAGTCAGGTCTGTGTATGGTAGGTCTATCACTGAGCTCCAAGGTTCAGTCCTAAGCTCTCTCCTGGCCTTTCTGCATGACTAGAGCTTAGTCCATATATATGGGCCTGGAAGCAGGTTCTGATTGGCTTTTCTCACAGTAGTTATAGCACTGGGATACAGTTCTTTCTCCCTCTCTCAAGCGGGAGGCATCTCTCCTAGCTGCAATCTGTGAATCTTGGAATGGAGTGATGCAAGCAACTTTTTTCTCTTGCTTTCTTCAATGTAACTTTTCTTTTGACTATACAAAACCAGTTAACTTGGTCTCTCATCTGGCTTCCCTGAGTCTTATGAAGGTTATTGAATATGTGTATAGCTGCTTAAATTGATGTCTCTGTGGAGAGGATGTTGTGAGAGTCTCCTATTCAGTTGCTATATAGGTTTTGTGGTTCTGTCCTCCCAAGTACTATTTTTGATCCCTGGTACCAACTCTCATTGCTTATTTCCTTGAAGTTATTGGTGATAAACCCACTCTGATATTCTTAGCCCAGAACACAATACCTTCTCTTACTAGTTACACATTTGTAAATGGTAGCTTCAGTATACTTCCCAAATTATTCAATTTTCTTTTTCTCACTTTCTTCACAGACCGATAGATGCAGGCACTACTAGAGCCATACCTCTCATGTTTAACAAAAAGTGTTGCTATAGACATAGTAAGGACCTGAGATTTGGTAAATGCATATTAAGGCAGCTAAAGATAAGACTGATAAATATTGTTAGAAAAATTCTACAAATCTCCTTTCTTGAGGGGGCAGTTCTTTCCTTCTTCTATATTTGAATGAACCAGCTTTTCAAATTACATATCCTTTCCATGAACCTCCCTGGGAAAGTTATTTCACAGTGTTTTGCCTATACTCCTCAGGACTTTTCCCTATCACACTTCATTGCCTCTTCAGGAAGAGTAATAAGAGGTACAACATAGTCCAGATAGTGATGAACAAGACCTGGTAAGAAAGGAGATAACACCTTACTCTGAAAGACTTACAGGACCTTGTAAATTTATACCCTCAGAAATCTAGGGATCAGACATACAAATAGATTTTAAGGCCGTTAGACCAAAGGAAATGAAATATAGGGATTGATCAGGCTGAACTAATTGATGCTGCTGCAATCATCGTAGTGAGATATAATGTGTTGATTCAAGGACTTGAAGTAGGCATAGGTGATTACTATGTTTGGCCCCCAAAATTTTAGACTCAACAGAATTTTATAAGCAATGCAATTTAATTGAATGAAATTTCCATTCAAATGGAACTTGGTATATTTAAAAGGAATATTACATGCAACATACTCTGAATTTTCTGACCATGTCATGTGGTAGAGCCCAAAAAACACTCCTTCATTAAGTATTAAGAACTGCATTTTTAAAGACTTATGGAGACTGTCCTTGATAGTTCAAAAATGGTGGTGGTTGATAAGAATGGAATTGGGGTTCCTAACCTCAAAGAGATTAAGGAGATTCTATGGTAGATAGTCCAGATGTTTTGCTTAACTCTAAGAGATTAGGTAAGTGGAGATATAAGAATTTACATTGGGGTGAAGATACAGAGAAGGGATATCACCAAAAGAAATATACAACCATGTCTAATTGATCACAGTGACTTAGGAATAGAAATGATCAGAAGACAGATAAGGTGCTGTCTTTTATATATATAATATATATATAAATAAAATATACACACACACATATATATATACATATATATAAATATGATAATGCTATAAAAACACACAGCTAATTCTCATTACACCATTAGTTGTGCTCTATAAAGTTGACATGAGTGTGAATACTGGATAGGCAAATAGGGAACAATTGCTCCAGGGTGAAATGCAGAGTTATATTTCTGTGGGGATTTTTTCATATTTCTACTACCCAATCAATACATAAACTTACTTTATGTATTTCTTTTTAAAGACAATTTGACATACATTATTGAAGATTGTTGAATTCAGCCAGCAGCTCTATAATTCATGAATGCAAACAACTTATCTAATCTAACACATAATTCTCTTCTTGAACTTAGAAATGTTAGACAGAGCTTCAGCTCTATGGGGGAATTGCAAACAGTGAAATATATGTTGATGGACATCATGGAATAAGCAGAATATGTCAAGAGATTCACATGCTTTTTTTTTTTTTTTAAAGATTTTATTATTTATTTGAAAGTCAGAGTTACACAGAGAGAGGAGAGGCAGAAAGTGAGAGAGACAGAGAGAGAGAGAGAGAGGGAGAGAGAGAGAGATATCTTCCATCTGATGGTTCACTCCCCAGCTGGCCACAACAGCTGGAGCTGCGCTGATCCGAAACCAGGAGCCAGGAACTTCCTCTGGCTCTCCCATGCAGGTGCTGGGGCCCAAAGACTTGGGCCATCTTCCACTGCTTTCCCAGGGATGCCGGAGCCCCAGGCCAAGGCGTTAACCTGCTGTGCCACAGCACTGGCCCCAAGAGATTCACATTCAATTTAAGTGCTCACTTATTCTGGAGATGCATATCAGTAATCATATTGACAAGATGACCAGTGTAATAGATGTCAGAAAGTGTTTTTCTAATCCCCACAGTGCTTATTCAATAAACCCATGTACAAACTGATGTAATAACTAGGATGGAGGATAAGTGAGATCTAATAACATAAATTTCCTCATATGAAGATTGATCTGATTTCTGGTACTGTTGATTCTCTACCTTTCATAGGTTTGCTGATAACATCCGATTGCTTTATTTACACTAATCCTTTTGTAGCATTTTGAGCATCTTGGGGACCTGATTTAGAAATCAGGGATTTTTTTTGTCAGTCTCACTAAAGAGGAGACACAGATAGTAATTGTTATTTCACCTATGTAACTTTCTTCTTGCAAGATTAAGGCTACTGAAGTATAACTACTTGAATTTTGTAATTTTCAGATGACAGAGAAGAAATCACTCAATTTAAGCATTGGATATAGGATTGAGCAAATTAGTTATTTTCAACTGTGATTCTCATTTTCACTGGAAATTTCAGAGTTTTAATCTACTATTATGGCATAAAAATAATTTTGTATTATCCTTTTTCTTCTTAAAATTTTTATTTATTATATGAGTTAAACAAAGCAAAATAGGCAAGGCAAATAATTTTAATTCTAAAGTGATTATGTCATTGTAATTTTCTTTCAACTACTCCCATCTGTGTGATAAATAGAGCTATATTTATATGTGGAAAAGAAGTCTGATATAAAGCATAATTCTGGTTTCATCTTGGATACAAATTTGCCGTGTAGATGAGGTCTTTCAGTCTTTATGGATCATTTTTGTCATTTTAAACATGAGAATTTCTGTTGCAGATTTTAGAGAAAATAAATTTGTGAGCAATGCTTTAAATTTATTTAATCAGCTAAATCAAATATTTTGAATACAGATTGCTGCTCAAATTGGATGATTATGGTCTCTTATTGTTAATTTTTCCTGGTGTAAGATAGGAAGGAATATGATATTAATTTGGGACAAGTGGCATAAAAGTACCTGCCACAAAAACCATATTTTGAATGTTTTTGATATTATCACAATTCATCTTTTTAAATAAGACTTTAGGGCATTTTCATCCTGCTTTTATACTTGAGCGTATTGATGCTAAATGAATGTAAGAAACTGGATTGTTAGAATGCGGTATTATAGCATGGTTCATCTACGTCCCTTACAAGATTCAAAAACTTGTGCATAAACGTAACATCTAAAACATGCAGTGTACTCATCTGTGACAAGAAATATTTAATTCGGCGATTTTGAGGCATCATCTCAACTTCAACATGATCAGATTCTAATTGTCACTATATTCATACTGAGATATTTTCTGCTGTTGTGGTTGAACTCATCATGATAAGCATTTTCATCACAAGTAAAATATCATTACATATGTCATTAATCTTCATTACCTATTACACTACACCTACTGGATAACAATATAATTTTTATTTTATGCCATTTTTCTCAACTAAAATAGTTGTGGGATCTGAAATTGATACAGTCATTATTTTTTATGAATAGAAATAAAGCATGCAAATAAACAACCTTAAATGGCTTAACAAATTTAGTGGAACTCTCAAAGTCACCAAAAGCAATAAAGATATGATTTGAGGTCAGAAAAGAAAATGATCTTACTTTCTATGTGAGTGAGCTAGTGATTCTGCCAACTCTTAGAAAAGTAAATCTCAATTATTCTTACAGAATTTATAAATTTTACTGTAAATATGGAAAATGTATAAATATATCACTTCAAGGATTGTTAAATTTTGCACTACAGATTTTATGTATGTGTATATATAAGGATACTTCAAAAAGTTTGTGGAAGGGTTAGCTGTGGCACAGTAGATTGTCATCATCTATGTCACTTGCATTCCATATTGAAGTGCCAGTTGAAGTCCTGGCTAATCTGCTTCCAATCTGGCTCCACGCTAAAGTACATGGGAAGGAACGGATGATGGCCCAAGTACTTGAGTTCTTATCACCCAGGTGGGAGACCCAGATGGTGTTCTAGGCTTCAGCCTGGCCCAGCCCGAGCTGTTATGGACAACTCTCTCTGCCTTTCAAATAATTAAATAATATATTTTTTTTAAATGTGGAAAATGGAATTAAAAGATAAGTTTATCTTAGTGCAAAAGTTTTGAAATTCTTGAGTAAGAGGAGTCTTCCAAAAGTTATTGAAAATGTGTTATGGAAAATCTATGAATAGATTAAAAATTTTGTACCATGGTGGTTATTTTTAATTCTACTTTCCAAAGATTTTTGATGTATCCTTGTGTATGTGTGTATGTGTGTGTGTCATTAAAGTTAAGTTTTTTTTTAAAGATTTATTTATTTATTTGAAAGTCAGAGTTACACAGAGAGAGGAGAGGCAGAAGAGAGAGAGGTCTTCCATTGGATGGTTCACTCCCCAGATGGCCGCAACAGCTGGAGATGCGCTAATCCGAAGCCAGGAGCCAGGAGCTTCTTCCAGGTCTCCATGCGGGTGCAGGGGCCCAAGGAGTTGGGACATCTTCTACTGCTTTCCCAGGCCATAGCAGAAAGCTGGATAGGAAGAGGAGCAGCCAGGACTAGAACCGATACCCATATGGGATTCCGGCGCTTCAGGCCAAGGTGTTAACCTGTTGCACCACAGCACCGGCCCCTAAAGTTAAGTTTAGAGGAGGAATACTTTTCACCAAATTAGGTTTTATTTATAGTTGAAGTTTTAACAAATATGCTATAATCCTTGAAGTACTGTAACATGTCACAGTTATTTCATTGGTACTTGTGTTACAGAAAGCACAGGGTATGGAATTAGCATTTTTGAATATTTATTATGTGTCAGATATAGTGCTAGTTAATGCATCTAGATAAATCTTTGAATGATTTAATTAGTACTTCCCATTGGAAACTGTTATTTTGATATCTCATTAAATTATATAAGACAACATTACCTAGGCTTAACTTAGCTATATAAAATAAAACACTAGCATAATACTATGTGGAAATCAACAATGAACTCAACCTTATCTTTGGAGTTTGCATTGATATAGCCTGTATTCTTGCCTCCAATTACAGAACCTCCATCCCTATAAAATAAAGTGGAAATTTCAATTTAATTGCAAACAATTCTTTATTTTATTTATTTATTTTTTCTTGAAAACAAAGATACCAATATCACAAAGTTAGGGATTCATAACAATGATCATAACATGGAAAATAAGGATATATTGTCATTTACATGGTATGATTCAAAGAAACAATATTTATAACTATATCCAAATGATATGACATCCACACAAATTTTATACTCTATACTAACTTCTATAAGTAAGAGAAAATGTGAATTTGCCTTTCTGAAATTGGTTACTGAGATCGGTTTATTTCACTTCGCATAATGATCTCCAGACCATTTATTTTGATGAAAATGTGAGGATTGTAGTTTTTAAAAAATTTATGTGTTTGTAAAGTAGAGAAAGAGGCAGTAGCATAGAGAGATATCTTTCAGCCACTGGTTCAATCCCCAAATGGCCATAATGGCCTGGACTGGGACAGGTGGAAGCCAGGAGCCAGGAGTTTCATCTGGATCTCCCACGTGGATGCAGGGCCCCAAGAATGTGGGCCATCCTCAACTGCCTTCCCAGTCACATTAGCAAGGATCTCAATCAGAAGTAGATCAGCTGGGACTTGAACTGGCTCCCCTATGGGATGCCAACTGTGGCTTAATACTCTGCAGTAAAGTGCTGGCCCTGATTTCATTCTTTTTATGGCTGATAATTTCCTATTATGCATTTATACATTTTTTTTACTTAATCATTAGTTAATGGATATCTAGGTTGATTTCACATCTTTGCTGTTGTGAATTGAGCTACTATAAACATGGGAATACAGGTAACTCTTTCATGTGCTGATTTGATTTCCTTAGGATAAATTCTCCAGGAGTGGGATGTATGGGTCATATGATGGATATATTTTTAATTTACAGAAGTATCTCCATTTAGTTTTCTATAATGGTTGTACCAATTCACTTTCCCACCAACTAATCATAAGTAAAATATCATTATAATTAGAGAAAATATATTTGGGAGCAGTGCTTTAAATTTATTTAATCAGCTAAATCAAATATTTTGAATATAGATTGCTGCTCAAATTGCTAGTATCTCACTAAAAACTCCTTCTAATCCTTTCTGTCTCTCCATGCCTTCTGAGAATCTTTGTGTTTACTCATCTTCCCAGTTTTCTGAAGGTGTGCTATGTGACCATGTTTAAATCAATTCTTAGTGAATTATTTTTAATTTTCCTCTTTCTTGCTTATGTTTTATTTTGCTGAAATCCCATGCTTGAGGTCGGCTCCATTACACTGTTTATTGTTGTCATGGTGATTTTAAAAATAACATTTTGAATGTGCTTTACTTCCCTTTACCAATCTCTGTGCATACAATACTTTATCGATTCCATCCTTCACTCCAGAAAGCTTAAGGACATTTCCTTAGGGTAAATTTAGGGATTACTTTATGTTTTACAGAGCCTTATCTTTGTCTTCATAGAATATGTTTCAGTTTATATTATATATTCATTATGGGTATTATTAAATAATTTCTGTTTCCTATATTAGATTACAATGGATCATAAATTGAGTCTATTACTAAGAATTATATCTTTATTACCTACTTGCCTGGAAAATTAAAATTCTATTTTTAAAAAGAGCAAATAAAGTACAAATTCTTCAAAGATCATTTGAATATCATTTCCTTGATTAAACTCTTTTTCTCCTCCCTCTAAAGGCATGTTTGAACATTCCTTCCTCTGTATTTCTGTTAATCACTGTAGGTAAATATTGAATAATATTCATCACATTGGATGACTGTATATAAAAACTAGTCTCCTTTATTAGTGCAGGGACTTTTAATTTATTTATGTTCATAGATTTCTCACTGCTTAGAGAAATGCCTAAGTAGTTCAACTATAAACCATTTTAATGAATTAATAATAATTTATATTGTATAATAATAGTGTAACATGTTATATGGTGACCTGATAAACATTATGAAACTTTAATATCTTTTTTTGGGATGGCCTTAGCTTTTAAAATGTATATTTCACTATATATTTGACAGAAGAATACTCACTTACATAAAACTCAAGTACTGGTTAATGTTTACTAAATCATACAGGAAGAGAAATTTAGAGACCACTTAGTGACCACAAATATGAGTCTGTAATAAACAGAATGTCCAGTCAAGTAGGCAAAGATTATAATTAAATTTAGATATGTATAAACTTTATTTCTTGTTATTACAGTGATAGACTCAGGGTTCTTTTTCAGCAGTTTAGTTCTACATAGTTAGATATCTAATAGATAACAAGGGGGATAGTTCATTGTTCATTTGCATGTTTAATTTCCCAAGAATACAAACATTATCTCAATACTTAATGATGATACAAAATTTCCTAAATTGCATCTGTGTTCTCTAATATCATAAAATATCTTTGCGATGGAAAATTGAATTTTGTAATTTAAGCTATGTTATACATGACTTGGTTTTAAGATAATCAGTCTGCAAATGGGGTCCTTGTCATTTTTTATGTTGCCAATTTCAATTATGGTTTTATTTGAGCCATTGAATTTTCAAGTATTGAGAATGCCCAGTAATTTATTATTGAAGCTGAACTTAAAAAATTTCCATATAATTTGCTACAAATTTGAGTCCTTCAGTGTTTTGGTGTGTCAAATATACTACATCTTCATTTGGGTTGAGTCAATCAACCTTTTCGATGTAGGGCCATGAAGATCACTTACATAAACACTCACTCACATACTCCTTGATCAGGAAAATGTCCACATATTCTTCTGGCACATTTCCTGCACTCTGGTATAGCTTAGTAATGATGGAGTTGTAGAATTTCTTTAGCTCTTTCTGTTGATGTTCTTTCTTCTCTGCAGTTTCATTCTCATCTAGTCTGCTGATGAATTCATCATGCTTGTAAAGGATCTTCTGTTTATCTTCATCTTTGACCTTGGCTTGAAGTTTTAATTTTTTTTTTTTAAATCTTCAACAGTTGCTTTCATGGTGAATATGTAGGATTCATTCACATTCTTGGCAAACATCTTATCCTTCTGTTTCTCATCTTCAACTCCATACTTCTCAGCTTCCTGAAAATGGTCCTTGTCATTAATAGTGGATATTTGCTTTTCTTTTTGTTCTTATATCAATAGCAAATACATTGAGAATATCATTGGAATCGATATTGAAAGTGACTTTAGGCCGGCGCCGTGGCTCAACAGGCTAATCCTCCGCCTTGCGGTGCCGGCACACCGGGTTCTAGTCCCGGTCGGGGCACCGATCCTGTCCCGGTTGCCTCTCTTCCAGGCCAGCTCTCTGCTGTGGCCAGGGAGTGCAGTGGAGGATAGCCCAAGTGTTTGGGCTCTGCACCCCTTGGGAGACCAGGATAAGCACCTGGCTCCTGCCATTGGAACAGCACGGTGCGCCGGCCGCAGCGCGCTACCGCGGCGGCCATTGGAGGGTGAACCAACGGCAAAAGGAAGACCTTTGTCTCTGTCTCTCTCTCACTGTCCACTCTGCCTGTCAAAAATATAAAAAAAATAAAAATAAATAAATAAAAAAATTTAAAAAAAAAGAAAGTGACTTTAATTTAAGGAACACCATGGTGTGCAGGTGGTGCTTGTTGAGTTAAAACTTGCCAAGCAGCTTGTTATACTTGATCATGACATGATAACCATTATAAACCTGAATAAGCACACTAGAATAGCTGTCAGAATAGGTGGTGGAGGTCTGTCATTGATAAAACTTGTAGCATTGTATTTGATAAGAATAGCCATAACTTCCACCAGAAGTTTCAATGCCATGGAAAAGAAGTGTGATAATCAAGAGCAACAAGTTTTAAACATTTTCAGTATCATCTCCAGATGGAATGCTGGCTACCTTTATAGCTATAACACAGGCAACAGCCTCATCAGGACTGGTGACTTATTCAGTTCTTTTCCATTGAAGAAGCTTTTTGTAGGAACTTTAGACTTTAGTGAAATGGGTAAAATGGCCACAAAGACAATATCATGAATATATAATTTGCCTATTTTGGCATCCCAAAGAACTTTTTTTTTTTCTGAGACCCAGAGAGCCACAGTAAAGGTCATCATTTAACCATTCAAATAAAGCACAGATAATGGTGATTTGTAAGTGTTTTCCTTCATAAAAAAGATTCAATTTCAATACTGGACTGGGTTCTCAAAAACAGGGAATAGTTAGCTTATTCACAAACAATATGGAGTCATTGGATACTTACCCCTTTTTTACGGATGTCCTTGTTATGTTTGTGGTTTAGCACAGAAATTAAATGTCTAGCTATTCTGTTGCTGAAGTCATCTCCATGTATGTGAGCATCACTAGCTATCGATTACAGCCTCAAATATTACATCTTCAATGGTGCAGATGGGCACATCAAAAATGCTATGTCCTCATTAAAAGCTGCACATTTCTTTCATCTCTAATCTTCTGTTCTAAGTCATAAACAGTATCTGCAGAAATTGGCTCACTGACAATTCTAAGTACATTGAGAAGTGGCTCCAGCATCTTCAGCTGCCTGACACTGAGAGTCATTAACGTATCTTGGCAGTATGTCCATAGCATTCCTAACTCCTCCCAACATAGACTTCTGCATTCCATTCATCTTTTTAGAACCATCAAGGATACTTCCTTTGAATAGAAAATTTTTGTCTATACCTTGACTCCTTGGACATTGTGCCTGCTTGCATCATTCACCACAGTGAAAGGCTAATGCTGCTTCTTATCACACTGGACACCAGTATCAATCAGTCCTATGTTGTCCAAAACTGTGCTTTGCAGTAGCTGTAAATAATCATTGCAACCTGATTATTTACAGTGTAATTGGGTAATAGTTTGGTGTTAGTAAAAGCGACATAGGTTGTGGTAGTTTGCTTCTCCCTCACTGGTGGTTGGCAATTATCTACACCCTTCCAATCTGGAAGACACCAACACAAGAGTAAATGGTGTTTGACCAGCACTATGGTGTAGAAGGCTAAGATTCCGCCTGTGGTGCCAGCATCCTGTATTGGTGCCAGTTTGTTTCCCCACTGCTCTTCCTCTGATCCAGCTCTCTGTTATGGCCTGGGAAAGCAGTAGAAGATAGCTTAGTGCCTGGGCTCCTACACCCATGTGCAAGACCCAGAAGAAACTCCTGGCTCTAGGCTTCAGATCAGTCCAGCTCTGGCTGTCGTGGCCATTTGGATAGTGAACCAGTGGATGGAAGAGCTCTCTGTCTGTCTGTCTGTCTCTCTCTCTGTAACTCTACCTCTCAAATAAATAAATAAAAAACACCTTTTTTAGAAAAGAGTAAATGATATCAAGATCAATGCAGTACCTTATACTGGTTGCTTGTTTGTAGGTCTGGCTCTGCTTGTGGCAGGGGTTGCGGGCAACCTCTAAAGCTCCCACTATATTCAGTGAGAGCTTTTTTTCAGTTTTAACTTAATTATATATGTTTGTATAACTATACATCAATCTAATGTGATTTTTATAATGGACATATCATTCTCATGGACACTTCTCCACTGTAAATGAAACATTGTGTATGTCATCTATGCTAGATTGATGAAAATACAATCCCAAAATGATTTACATCATACTATTTTGAGAAGATAGACCTTAACACAGAAATTGTTAATTTACTAAGAAAGATTATATTTATTTATTTTTTAATTAAACTTTTATTTAATGAATATAAATTTCCAAAGTACAGCTTATGGGTTACAATGGCTTCCCCCTCCCAAAATTTCCCTCCCACCCACAACCCTCCCCTTTCCCGCTCCCTCTCCCCTTCCAATCACATCATGATTCATTTTCAATTCTCTTTATATACAGAAGATCAGTTTAGTATATATTAGGTAACGATTTCAACAGTTTGCCCCCATATAGCAAAACAAAGTGAAAAAAAATACTGTTGGAGTACTAGTTATAGCATTAAATAAGAGTGTACAGTACATTAAAGACAGAGATCTTACATAATATATTTTTTTAAAAAAAATTAATTAATTTTCTATGCCATTTCCAATTTAACACCAGGTTTTTCCTTTTTTAATTTCCAATTATCTTTATATACAGAAGATCGATTCAGTATATAATTAGTAAAGATCTCATCAGTTTGTACACATGCAGAAACACAAAGTGTAAAAATACTGTTTAAGTATTAGTTATAGCATCACTGCACATTAGACAACACATTAAGGACAGATCCCACATGGGATGTAAGTACACAGTGACTCCTGTTGCTGACTTAACAATTTGACACTCCTGTTCATGGCGTCAGTAATCTCCCTAGGCTCTAGTCATGAGTTGCCAGGGCTATGGAAGCCTTTAGAGTTCGCTGACTTTGATCTTATTCCGATAGGGTCATAGTCAAAGTGGAAGTTCTCTCCTCCCTTCAGAGAAAGGTACCTCCTTCTTTGATGGCCCTGTTCTTTCCACTGGGATCTCACTCCCAGAGATCTTTCATTTAGGTCTTCTTCTTTTTTTCTTTTCCATGGTATCTTGGCTTTCCATGCCTATAATACTCTCATGGGCTCTTCAGCCAGATCCGAATGCCTTAAGGGCTGATTCTGAGGCCAGAGTGTTGTTTAGGACGTCTGCCATTCTATGAGTCTGCTGTGTATCCCACTTCCCATGTTGGATCTTTCTCTCCCTTTTTGATTCTATCAGTTAGTATTAGCAGACACTTGTCTTGTTTGTGTGATCCCTTTGATTCTTAGACCTATCGGAGCCATCGAATGTGAACTGAAATTGATAACTTGGACTAGTGAGATGGCATTGGTACATGCCACCTTGATGGGATTGTTGGAATCCCCTGGCACATTTCTAACTCCACCATTTGCGGCAAGTCTGATTGTGCATGTCCCAAATTGTACATCTCCTCCCTCTCTTTTTCCACTCTTAAATTTAACAGGGATCACCTTTCAGTTAAAATTTAAACACCTAAGAGTAATTGTGTGTTAATTACATAGTTCAACCACTAGTACTAGAACAACAACAACAACAACAAATACTAAAAAGGATAAAGTATTACATTGTACATCTAGAGTCAGGACAAGAGCTGATCAGTTCATTGTTTCTTATAGTGTCCATTTCACTTCAACAGGTTTTCCCTTTGGTGCTCAGTTGTCGCCGATCAGGGAAAACAAATGATATTTGTCTCTTTGGGACTGGCTTAATTCACTCAGCATGATGTTTTCCAGATTGCTCCATCTTGTTGCAAATGACTGGGTTTCATTGTTTCTTACTGCTGTATAGTATTCTATGGAGTACATGTCCCATAATTTCTTTATCCAGTTTACTGTTGATGGGCATTTGGGTTGGTTCCAGGTCTTAGCTATTGTGAATTGAGCTGCAATAAACATCAATGTGCAGATGGCTTTTTTATTAGCCAAATTAATTTCCTTTGGGTAAATTCCAAGGAGTGGTATGGCTGGGTTGTATGGTAGGGTTATGTTCAGGTTTCTGAGGAATCTCCAGCTGACTTCCATAGTGGCTTAACCAGTTTGCATTCCCACCAACAGTGGGTTATATTTATTTAAAAGTGATACATTTGATAGTAAATATCACCATAGTCTGTAAATTCCAAGAACATTTCTTAAAATGTTTAAGCTAGATTTTGAAGCATGGTAGAAACATCTGGATTTCAGATAACTTAAAATTAGATTGGTTGAAAAAAAAGGGGAAGCAAACATATAAAACCACATCAAGCCAAAAAAAATAGTAGTGTGATGCTGGAAGACTACAGCGTGTGTACCAGGGATCATCCAGTAACCCTGTTGTGACCAAAGCACCAGAGAACTAAAAACATCAGCAGTGGCACAGATTTAAATATTATTTTGAGGCACTAATTTAAAAATTAGATTCTATGTCATAAGTATCATTCTGTAGTCACTTCTTTTTACACCACTGATATAATAATTGATGATAAATTTCATGCAAGTTATCTTTCTTTTTAAAAAAATTAATTTATTTTTGTTTTCTACTTTTTGCTTTCATTTTCTTTTTCTTTTCATTTATTTCATTATTAAAGTAGAGTTTCTTCCTCTTAATTGCAAAATTATTTAGAAATAATATTTCTGGAATATTTCTAGAAATAATAGCAAGAATTTGTAGCAGAAAAAATAAAAATAGACTGAAATATCCTATGAATACACATTTCAGTGATCTTTGTAGTTGTTTAGGTGTATTATAAATTTTAAATTGACATTGAGGAAGATAATTTATATTTCTGATAGTATAAATTCCCTTTGATCTTTGGCAGAACATGAAAATCTGTAAATATATATATAGAGAGACACCATGAATTACTTTTTGTCCTATATCTTGTTGCCATAGTGCTTTAAATGAGATGATTCTACATGAGAATGCCAAACATCAGTATCTGTTCTCTTTTATTCCCAGTCATGAGAATAAAAAGAAAGGAAGGGACCCCTGGGGAGTGTGGGTAGTGTAACACTGGCTAAGAAAGTAGTGTTCTGTGTTGCATTTCTGATTGATATAGAGCCATGTATTTTAGTTTAGGTTAGAGAGTTGAGCTAAGCAAAGCCAAAATATACATCTTTCTTGATTGATACTCTAGTTCAGAAGCTGAAGTAAACAAAAATAATCAACTTGTTTTTTTTTCCCTAGTGCACATTGTCCATTGACACTGGTGCATTGATGACCACTAGCCTGTGTTTTCAATGTTGATATGAGTGCTTTGTTTTTTAATATTGCTAATAATGCTTCCATATAGCATGCAGAAATGGTGCATTAGATATTACTGCATTGACATTGTCCTAACCTAGGTATGCTACTGTTTTCTTTCAGTGGAATAATAGTATAATGACTTTTTTGGTGAAAATGCTTATTTACTTTATGTAATAGGAACTTTGTTTTTTCAAGCCACAACAATCATTATTTTGAGAAGATTCTCCATTATATACTAATACTTGGTTGGGAGTTACAAACTCATGAAGATGTTCTCTGAATCAGTTTTCTAAGTGTTTGTGTCTGTATCATTTCTGAAGAGAGATGATTAATTATGTATTCCTAAAGATCTCTTACAAAGTAATTCTAGTTTTCAGTTAGCATTTGGACTTATTGGCCTCCTATGATTATTTATATAATAGTAAATTTTCAAAATATGTGAACTTCATAATATCTCAAATAGTTTTCTCCTGAATAGCCATTCATTTCAGCTAATTATAAAATAAAAATTGACAAATTCTATCTATCTTATTTGTTTTGGAAGTTTTGGTAATGTTTGGTTTTATTATTCCATTCCAGTTGATATTCAATTTTTGTCTAATTTTCATGTTCTGTTGATAAGCCTAGAAAGATATTTCAAATTCTTTGAGTTTTTAAAAAAGTTTGCTGGATACATTTTGCCCTTTAAAATTCACTTTCTATCTTTATCCATATTTTTCTCTACCCAAGAGGTTGACCGATTTGGGTTCATGTCTTCTAGAGTCCAGTTGGTGTTTTTCAGTGGCAGGCCTGGAAGGAGATCTGGGTGTAGGGAAAAGGGTGGGATCAGAATATTTATTCTTCTAGCCCCATCATAGATCAACTCAATAAGATTGTATGAGTATTATTTTTATAAAGAATAAACCTCAAGTGCATACAGTATACAATTTACTGGGTTGGTAATATGACCCCACAATTCATGCCTCTTCTGGAACTCTAGTTGTGACCTACTTTGAAATTAGGATCTTTGTAGATATAATTAGTTAAGATGTGGTCCTAAAGGAGTACAATGGGCTCTAAAGTCAGTGTAACAATTACAATTTAATTAAAAGTATCTATTCAAAATTAGAAGGCTTATATGGCAGTGTGAAAATAATGCATTATCTTTCCTATGAGGATCAAATCCAGGGACTGTTTTGAATGATTATAGAATTTGAAGTAGCAATTAAATGCTCAATTATACCCATATCTCTTAGATTAATATATAAGTACTATTGAAGTAGTAAGGACTTGAAACATGAAATTATTACATGTGTACACTCATGAATGAGGCTAAGAACTTTCAACTTCAGGTCACATATTCGCCCTATGAAGGAATAGTCTTAAATATTTAGAAGCATCTTAATGTGTGTAACACTACAGGAAGTAAGCATTTCTTTTCAGGACCCAGGTCAGCCCTTTATATTATCTCTCAACCCATTTGTGCACTCACTTAGAATTTTGTATTTAATTATTGGATTAAGCACCTGGGAATGACAGTAATAGTTAACTTTGATGTGTAATTGAAGCCTCTATGCAGCAGTACCCTTTATTAAATGAGACCTTAATTCCAGAAGTTCCTTGTAATTCTTCAGAGCAATGTGTCAGTACACTCTCAGAAATTAATATTTTTAAAGATTTTTTATTTTACTTATTTATTTGAGAGAAAGAGTTACGACAGTGAGAGGGAGAGACAGAGAGAAAGGTCTTCCTTCCATTGGTTCACTCCCCAGATGGCAGCAACGGTTGGAGCTGCGCTGATCCGAAGACAGGAGTCAGGTGCTTCTTCCTGGTTTCCCATGTGGGTGCAGGGGCCCAAGCACTTGGGCCATCTTCTACTGCTTTCCCAGACCATAGTAGAGAGATGAATGGGAAGAGGGGCAGCTGTACTAGAACCAGTGCCCATTTGGGATGCCAGCACCGCAGGCAGAGGATTAACCTACTGCGCCATGGAGCCGGCCCCAGAAACTAATAACTTTGAATGAATTTATTATTATAAGGAACCTGCTTAATTACTCCTAAACCACACCTTCAAACAGGAGAGTGGTCAAGCCCTTAATTAAAGAGCTTAAAAATGTACTGGTAAGAGTACCAGAATCAGTAAAGAGATCTTTTGTGCTTCTCTTCTGGAAGTCAAAAATAAAATGATAAACAACAAAAAAAAATGGTATCCCAAAATAATAAAGTTTGGTAGCATTGCTTAAATATCATAGATGAATCAGCAATTTATAAGAGGCTATAAGGACTGCATGAAATTGCACTTGTTTATATATTTGTGGTTGTGGCTACTCAATCAAAGGATCCTTCAAGTTAAAAAATGTGGAGCAGCTGGGTGTAGTCTCCTTGACATATATAAATGGAAATTTTCATTTTTAATTGGAAAGAATTTTTTATAGTTTATAGTAGTAAAATAGAGGAGAGATAAATTTAGGGATATGTATGAAAGAAAAAGGAAATAGCAATCAATGATTTGAAAATTCTCAGTCTGTGCAGATGGAAAAAGTTACTAAATTAAAGAGATTCATATTAAGAGAACAAGCTGTAGAGAAAAGCCCAAGATGTTAGCTACACATTTTGCGATGATCTCTGAAAGATAAGAGGTCAGAATATGCAGTCACACTAAGGTCTGTTTTATTAAAGATATGTCTCACAAATCCTCTCAATAAAGCTGTGAGACCTCTAGAAAGCTTATGGGCATTGTCTCTTAGCCATCTCAGCAGGAATGAAAGTAGAGAAAATGTATCTCAAAATATCTGTTAGCATGGCTTTTGTCCAGTGGAATGGACCCCAGAGAAATCCATGGGAGACCTATGAATTTTTTTTAGGAATGTATTATACTGATAACATCTAACTTAGACTGAAAGGTACAGAAAAGCTCCTCAGCCTGATAAAATTTCTATGTAAATGTTGGCTGTCTTTTGTTTAAAAGGGGAGTATGACTCAGAAAGTACAAAAAGGAGCCCAGACCTTGAAAATTATCCCTAAACTGTGAAGGCTGAACAAAGAACTCTGTCTGGCATTCATCCAGATGAACATTAGAAGTGCAGTGGATCGGTGACATTTATTTTCTTCCCCTTCTCTTCAATTGTGAACCAGAATAACTGTAGCTATTATTCTATCATGACCCATTTTTTGTATGTTGGGTGAGTTTGGGAAAAATATTTTTGCTTTAGTTTTATGGATCCACAAATGAAAAAGACTTGTATCCAAAGAGCTGTGCTTGATGGGTTATACTTAAGAACCTCATTTGCACCTTAATCTATTCAGATGAGGAAATTATGAAATGGGGTTGGGGACAGCCCTGTGGCATAGCTAGTAATGCTGCCTCCTGCAGTGCTGGCTTTCATAGGGACACCGGTTCATGTTCTGGCTGCTCCACTTCTGATCCAGTTCTCTGCTATGAGCTGGGAAAGCAGTGGAAGATGATTCAAGTGATGGAGCCTTTGCACCTGCATGGAAGACCCATAAGAAGCTCATTTCTCCTTGCTTCAGATCAGTGCAGCTCCAGCTGTGGTGGCCATTTGGGGAGTGAATCAGCAATGGAAGACCTCTCTCTATATAGATGTGTGGATTGATTTTTAAATATTCTGTTCCATTGACCTACATGTCTATTTTTGTGCCAGTACCAGGCTGTTTTGATTATAACTGCTCTGTTCTATGTCTTGAAATCTGGTGCTGTGATGCTTCCAGCTTTGTTTTTGAGGTAGAAGATTCCTTTAGTTCTTTGGTGTCTCTTGTGAGTCCTTACGAATTTTAGCATAATTTTTCTAGATCTGAGAAGAATGCCATTGGTAATTTGGTTGGATTACATTGAAACTGTAACTTGCTTTTGTCATTATGGGCATTTTGATGATTCCTTCCAGGTGTTGGAGACAAAATACAAAGTCTCACCTTCCCTGAGGGTGTGGGAGTGACCTGTGGCTTCAGCCACAGATAATGACAGTGACATTACTCTAGCAAGGAACTTGAGGTCAGAATGTGCAATATAATTCCTGAAGGCTTTCCATGTTACCTGGCACTCATATGGTATCTCTCTCTGCATGGATGTTGACATATATGAGGTTCTACATCTGCTAGAAATGTCCTGCTATGTTAAAAGCACTCCTAAAGCCTTCCTGCTGTATGAATTTTCTGGTGCCGAATGAGGTGGGAGCTTAAGCTGTAGGCTTTTCCACATTCACTGCACTCATATGGCCTTTCTCCAGTGTGAACCCTTTGATGCCGAACAAGGTGGGAGGTTCTGATGAAGTCTTTCCCACATTTGCTGCATACAAAAGGCCTTTCACCAGTGTGAACTCTCTGATGTGCAATAAAGTCAGAGCTCCGGCTAAAGAATTTCCCACATTGATGATATTTTTCTTTTTTTAAACTTTTATTTAATAAATATATGTTTCAAAAGTACAACTTTTGGATTATAGCGGCTTTACCCCCCATAACCTCCCTCCCACCTGGAACCATCCCATCTCACACACCCTCTCCCATCCCATTCACATCAAGATTCATTTTCAATTATCTTTATATACAGAAGATCAACTTAGTATATACTAAGTAAAGATTTCAACCATTTGTACCAACAGAAACACACAGTATAAAGTACTGTTTGAGTACTAGTTATGCCATTAATTCACATAGTACAACACATTAAGGACAGAGATCCTACGTAGGGAGTAAGTGCACAGTGACTCCTATTGTTGATTTAAAAATTGACACTCTTATTTATGATGTCAGTAATCACTCAAGGCTCTTGTTATGAGCTGCCAAGGCTATGGAAGCCTCTTGAGTTCTCCAACTCTGAACTTATTTAGACAAGGTCATACTTAAGTGGAAGTTTTCTCCTCCCTTCTGAGAAAGGTACCTCCGTCTTTGATGGCCCATTGTATCTGCTGGGATCTCAATAACAGAGATCTTTCATTTAGGTCATTTTTTTTTTTCCCAGAGTGTCTTGGCTTTCCATGCCTGAAATACTCTCATAGGCTTCTTAGCCAGATCCAAATGCCTTAAGGGCGAATTCTGAGGCCAGAGTGCTGTTTAGGGCATCTGCCATTCTATGAGTCTGCTGTGTATCCCACTTCCCATGTTGGATTGTTCTCTCCTTTTTAATTCTATCAGTTAGTATTAGCAGACACTAGTCTTGTTTATGTGATCCCTTTGATACTTAGACTATCAGTATGATCAATTTTGAACTGAATTTGATCCCTTTGACTAGTGAGATGGCATTGATACATGCCACCTTGATGGGACTGAATTGGAATCTCCTGACATGTTTCTAACTCTACCATTAGGGGTAAGTCCGAGTGAGCATGTGCCGAACTGTACATCTCCTCCCTCTCATATTCCCACTCATATTTAACAGGGATCACTTTTCAGATAAATTTAAACACCTAAGAATAATTGTGTGTTAATTAAGGATTCAACCAATGATATTAAGTAGAGCAAAAAAATACTAAAATGAACAAAATAGTAAGTTGTTCAGGACAGTCAAGGCTGATCAATTCATTGTTTCTCATTGTGTCCATTTCACTTCAACAGGTTTCCATTTAGGTGCTCAGTTAGTTGTCACCAATCAGGGAGAACATATGATATTTGTCCCTTTGGGACTGGCTTATTTCACTCAGCATGAGGTTTTCCAGATTCCTCCATTTTGTTGCAAATGACGGGATTTCACTGTTTTTTACTGTTGTATTCTATAGAGTACATATCCAATAATTTCTTTATCTAGTCTTCTGTTGATGGGCATCTGGATTGATTTCATGTCTTCGCCATTGTGAATTGAGCGGCAATAAACATTAAAGTGCAGACAGCTCTTTTATTTGGAATTTAATTTCCTTTGAGTAAATTTGAAGGAGTAGATGGCTAGGTTGTATGGTAGGGTTATATTCAGGTTTCTGAGGAATCTCCAGACTGACTTCCATAGTGGCTTTACCAGTTGCATTCCCACCAACAGTGGGTTAGTGTCCCTTTCTCCCCACATCCTCTCCAGCATCTATTGTTGGTAGATTTCTGAATGTGAGCCATTCTCACCGGGGTGAGGTGAAACCTCATTGTGGTTTTGATTTGCATTTCCCTGATTGCTAGTGATCTTGAACATTTTTTCATGTGTCTGTTGGCCATTTGGATTTCCTCTTTTGAAAAATGTCTATTGAGGTCCTTGGCCCATCTCTTAAGTGGGTTGTTTGTTTTGTTATTGTGGATTTCTTGATTTCCTTGTAGTTTCTGGTAATTAATCCTTTATTGGTTGCATAGTTTGCAAATATTTTTTCCCATTCTGTTGGTTGACTCTTCACTTTCCTGACTTTATTTTTCGCCTTACAGAAACTTCTCAATTCGATTAATCACAGTTGTTAATTTTGGCTTTGACTGCCTATGCCCCCGGGGCTTTTCCAATAAGTCTTTGCTGGTGCCTATATCTTGCAGGGTTTCTCCAATGCTCTCTAATAATTTGATGGTGTTGGGTCATAGATTTAGATCTTTAATCAATGTTGAGTGGATTTTTGTGTTTGGTGTAATATAGGGGTCTTGCTTCATACTTCTGCATGTGGAGATCCAGTTTTCCCAGCAGCATTTGTTGAATAGACTGTCCTTGCTCCAGGAATTGTTTTAGATCCTTGATCAACTACAAGTTGCCCCTAGATGTTTGCATTGATTTCTGGTGTTTCTATTCTGTTCCATTAGTCTAGCCATTTGTTTCTGTACCAGTACTATGCTGTTTTGATTACAACTGCCCTATATTATGTCCTGAAATCTGGTATTGTGATGCCTCCAGCTTTGTTTTTGTTGCACAGGATTGCTTTAGCTATTCGAGGTCCCCTGTGCCTCCATATGAATTTCAGCATCATTTTTTCCAGATCTGAGAAGAATGTCTTTGGTATTTTCATTGGTATCCCATTGAATCTATAAATTGCATTTGGGAGAATGGACATTTTGATGATATTGTTTCTTCCAATCCATGGGCATGGAGGATTTTTCCATTTTTTGGTATCCCCTTCTATTTCTTTCTTTAAGATTTTGTAATTCTCATCGTAAAGATCTTTAATGTTCTTGGTTAAGTTTATTCCAAGGTATTTGTTTTTGTGGCTATTGTGAATTGAATTGAACTTAGAAGTTCTTTCTCAGCCATGACATTGCCCATGTTTACAAAGACTGTTGATTTTTGTGCATTGATTTTATATCTTGCTGCTTTGCCAAACTCTTCTATGAGTTCCAATAGTCTCTTAGTAGAGTTCTTTGGATCCCCTAAATAAAGAATCATATCATCTGCAAAGAGGGATAGTTTGAGTTCTTCCTTCCCAATTTGTATCCCTTTAATTTCATTTTCTTGCCTAATAGCTCTCACTAAAACTTCCAGAACTATATTGAATAACAGTGGTGAGAGTGGGCATCCCTGTCTGGTACTAGATCCCAGTGGAAATGCTTCCAGATTTTCCTATTTACTGGGATGCTGGCCATGGGTTTTTCATAAATTGCTTTGATTGTATTGAGGAATGTTCCTTCTATACCCAATTTGCTTAGAGTTTTCATCATGAAAGGGTGTTGTATTTTATCGAATGCTTTCTCTGCATCTATTGAGCTAATCATATGGTTTTTCTTCTGCAGTGTGTTAATGTGCTGTATCACATTGATTGATTTGCAAACATTGAACCATCCCTGCATACCAGGGATAAATCCCAGTTGGTCTGGGTGGATGATCCTTCTGATGTCCTGTTGCATTCTATTGGCCAGAATTTTATTGAGTATTTTTGCATCTATGTTCATCAGGGATATTGGTCTGTAATTCTCTTTCAATGCTGCATCTTTCTCTGGCTTAGGAATTAAGGTGATGCTGGCTTCATAGAAAGAATTTGGGAGGATTCCCTCTTTTTCAATTGTTCTGAATAGTTTGAGAAGAATTGGAGTTAATTCTTCTTTAAATGTCTGGTAGAATTCAGCAGTGAATCCATCTGGTCCTGGGCTTTTCTTTGTTGGGAGGGCCTTTATTACTGTTTCAATTTTTGTCTCAGTTTTGGGTCTGTTTAGGTTTTCTATGTCTTCCTGGTTCAATTTAGGTAGGTTGTATGTGTCCAGGAATCTATCAATTTCTAATAGATTTCCCTGTTTGCTGGCATACAACTCTTTGTAGTAATTTCTGGTGACTCTTTTTATTTGTGTGGTGTCTGTTGTTAAATTTCCTTTTTCATCTCTGATTTCATTGATTTGGGTCTTTCCACTCCTTTTTTAGTTATTTGGGCCAATGGTGTTTCACTTTTTTTTTTTTTTTTCAAGAAGCCAGCTCTTTGTTTTGCTGATCTTTTGTGATTTTATTGGATTCAATCCTGTTGATTTCTTCTCTGATTTTAATTATTTCTCTTCTCCTACTAGATTTGCATCTGCTTTGCTGCAGTTTTTCTAGATCCCTGAGATTCATTGAGAGCTCATTTTTTTGGTGCCTTTCCAATTTCTTCATGTAGGCACCTATTGCTATAAACTTTCTCTTAACACTGCTTTTGCCTTATTCCATAAGTTTTGATATGTTGTGTTTTTATCCTCATTTGCTTCCAGAAAATTTTTGATTTCTCTTTTGATTTATTCTATGACCCATTGTTCATTCAGGAGTATGTTGTTCAGTCTCCATGTATTTGCATATGCCTTAGGGATTCCTGAGTTGCTAATTTGCAGCTTCATTTTACTGTTGTCTGAGATGATGCATGGTATGATTTCAATTCTTTTGAATTTGCTGAGACTTACTTTATGGCCTAATATGTGGTCAATCCTAAAGTAGATTCCATGTACTGCTGAGAAGAATGTGTATTCTTTAAGTGTAGGATGAAAAGTTTTGTAGATACCTGTTAGATCCATTTGGGCAATTGTGTCAATTAAATCTGTGTTTCCTTGTTGATCTTCTATTTGGTTCATCTGTCTATTGAAGAAAGTTGAGTATTCAAGTCCCCCAATACTATTTTATTGGAGTCTAAGTCTCCCTTTAAGTTCCTTAACATATCTTTTAAATTACCCTGTGCCTTCTAATTAGGTGCATATACCTTTATAATAGTTACATCTTCCTGTTGAATTGATCCCTTAATCATTATATAGTGCCCCTCTTTGTTTCTCTTAACTATTTCTGTGTTAAATTTTATTTTCTCTGATATTAAGATGGCTATGTCAGATATTTTTCGGTTTCTGTTGGTATGGAATATCTTTTTCCAACATTTCACTTTCAGTCTGCATACATCTTTGTTGGAAAAATATGTTTCTTGCAAGCAGCAAATAGATGGGTTTTGTTTTTTAATCTATTCAGCCAGTCTGTGTTTTCTAACTGGAGAGTTGAGGCCATTTACATTCAATGTGAGTATTGATAAGTAGTAACTTTGCCCTGCCATTTTTCAAAATGTATCTCTAATATATGCTTTGAACTTCCTGTGATCTTTTACTGGGAGATTTTCTTTCTTTACCTTCTTTCATATTGATGTCCATGTTTCTATGTGTCTGTGTGCAACACCTCATTAAGCATCTTTTGCAGGGCTAAACAAGTGGTGACAAATTCTTTCAATTTCTGTGTGCTATGAAAGGTCTTTATTTCATCTTCATTCACAAATGAGAACTTTGCAGGATACAATATTCTGGGCTGGCAGTTTTTTTCTCTTAGTACCTGGGCTATATCTCGCCATTCCCTACTAGCCTGTAGGGTTTCTGATGAGAACTCAGCTGTGAGTCTCATTGGATATCCTCTGAGAGTAATTTTCTTTCTTGCACATTTTAGAATCTTTTTTTTTTTTTTGACATGCAGAGTGGATAGTGAGACAGAGAGAGAGACAGAGAGAAAGGTCTTCCTTTGCCATTGGTTCACCTTCCAATGGCCGCTGCGGCCAGCACATCTCGCTGATCTGAAGCCAGGAGCCAGGTGCTTCCTCCTGGTCTCCCATGCGGGTGCAGGGCCCAAGGACTTGGGCCATCCTCCACTGCCTTCCCGGGCCATAGCAGAGAGCTGGCCTGGAAGAGGGGGTAACTGGGATAGAATCCGGTGCCCCAACCAGGACTAGAACCCGGTGTGCCGGTGCCATGAGGCAGAGGATTAGCCTGTTAAGCCTGTTAAGCGCTGGCCAGAATCTTTTCTTTATGTTTCTCTGTGGTGCATTTGATTACAATGTGTCGTGGTGAGGATCTCTTTTGGTTATGTTAATTGGGGGTTCTATGTGCTTTCTGTACTTGGATGTCTCTGTCCTTCTCCAAACCCGGAAAGTTTTCTGCTAGTATCTCACTAAAAAGGCTTTCTAATCCTTTGTCTCTCTCCATGCTTTCAGGAACTCCTAGAACCCGGATGTTGGGTTTTTTAATAACATCCTGTAGAGTCTTAACTATATTTTTTAGATTTCTAATTTCCTCATCTTTTCTTTGGTTTGACTGTATACTTTCCTGTGCTCTGTCTTCTAAGTCCAATATTCCCTCTTCTACCTCACTGATTCTGGCTTTTCTTATTATACTATGACTCTGGATTTAGTGGACTGTCTGCTTTTGGTGAATCTCTAGAGGCTTGTGGTGGGTGTGGCCATAGAGCTCTGTTTAGTTCTTCAGTGTTAAGGGTGAGCCAAAGGTGACACACCCATGTTTGGCATGGTATTTCTTCTCTCTCTCTCTCTCTTTTTCATTCAGAAGGGGAGTAATTTCACTCAGCTGAGCTCTTCTCCTCGATGTAAATCAGTGCCTGAGCACTAGCCCCAGTGTGTATAATATTTGTCTGCTCTGTTCCAAGAACCACACAAAGGATCTGTGCAGTCCTAAGTGGAAGCTCAGATTCCCCTGCAATATCTCTCACCAGATAGCCAAAGTCACGCGAATTATTGGTGTCTCCCACTGAGACTACTCACGTCTCAGCCACACCGTGAGATCTCCCACACTCTCTTTTTTTTTTTTTTTTTTACGGTCCCAGTTAATAAGCGCCACACATTCACTAGGTCTTAGTCTCCTGTTATTTCTCCCCACCACAGTCAGGTTTTTCTGCTTGGCTGAGGGCGGACACAACCCTAAGCTGGCGCAGTTGTTACATATGTCCAAAATGGCAACTGCTCTATTGCCTCGCTCGCCTTTGTAAGGTGAGTGGAGAGAGAGAATCGTGTCCGTACTTGTCCCCCCCCCCCCCTTTTTTTTTCTCTCCTCTAGTTAGGCTGGTGTACTTCCACAAAAGGGGCTTCAAGCCTCATTCCCTCTAGGCTCTTCCTGCTGCTTTTCTGCCAGTGTCTTGGGCTACTGCGGTTTTGCCTCACCTCCCTTTCCAGTTCTGGTGCATAGACTTGGCAGCTGGGGTCCCGAGCCATGGGCGCCCATGCCCTCCACGTAGGTCCACCATGTCCCTCTAATTCCAGAAGAGTTATTTTGCAGTTGTTTCCCTAACTCTTCCCTGAGACTACAGTATCTCCACTTTTATTAAACTGTCTTTTCCTGGACTATCTGTGAGCTCCCTCCCTATTCCACCATCTTGGAACTCTTTTATTTTTCATTTGATTTTTTTCTATGACCCACTGTTCATTCAGTCACTCATGATCATGTTGTTCAGTCTCCGTGTGTTTGCGTGTGTTCTAGATATTTTTGTGTTGTTAATTTTCAGCTTTATTTTAGTGTGATCAGAAAAGCTACATGGTATGAATTCATTTTTTTTTTTTAATTTGCTGAGGTTTCTTTTATGGCCTAGCATATGGTCTGTCCTAGAGGAAATTCCATGCACTGATGAAAATAATGTATATGTTACAAATGTGTAATGAAATATTCTATAGGCATCAGGTCCATTTGGTCCATAGTGTAGATTAGCTCTGTTGTTTCTTTTTTGATTTTCTGTGTAGTTGATCTGTCCATTGATTTAAGTGAGGTGTTGAAATCTCCCATTATTATTGTATTGGAGTATCTGTCTCCCTTTAGAGTCATTAACAATTGTTTTAAATAACCAGGTTCCCTGGCATTGAGTGCCTATAATTATTATAATCACGTTTCCCTGTTGTATTGATCCCTTAATCATTGCATAATACCTTTTTTTGGTCTCTTTTAATAGTTTTTGTGTTGAAGTCTATTTTGTCTGATATTAGGGTAACTGCACCTGCTTCTTTTGCTTTATATTAACGTGGGATATCTTTTTCTATCCTTTCACTTTCAGTCCCCACGTATCTTTGTTGGTGAGTTGTGTGTCTTCTGGGCAGCAAATAGCTCAGTCTTGTTTTTTAATCCATTCAACAAGTTTCTATCTTTCAATTGAAGAATTTAGGGCATTTAAATTCATTATTACTATTAATAAGTAACAGGTTGGCCCTTTGAACTATGCCTTTGTTTTTTAGTTGATTTCTGCTCCTTCAGGGATTATTCAGAGACATATTCTGGGTATTGCAGGGAGCTCTGATTCATGCTCAAATGTTGGGTGAAAATCCAAGGTGATACCCAAGTTTTGCATAGAGATCTCCACTATTTGTCAAAAGGGTAGAGGGTATGATCATGTCTTTTGGTGTAATCATAACTGTACCTCCCTTCTTCCAAGGTGATCAATGATAGGGGTTAACCCACAGTGGGTACAACCCACATTCATACTGGTACATGAAACACATAAAAGAATCTGTGCAGTCCTCAGTGTGATCAAGGAACCATCTGCAATAACCCACCTCAGTCCATCAAGGAGCTCTGAGCTCTGATACCAGACAAGGTGATTGCCCAGAGACCTAGCCACAACCTGTGCCTTATTGTGGAGTCACAGAATTCCCACAATCACAGCATATTGAAGCTCCCACAGTCATGAGTTGCAGAGGATTTGCTCGGTCCCATAAGCCAGCCCTATCCATGGAGAAGTGGAGATGCTCCCAGAACCAGCTGCCTGTGGGAGCTCCACCTTGGCAGTTTGAGCCCTGAAGCCTATGATATGTTGAGAGGATGGAGGTACCTCACATTCCTATGTGGGGACCCAGCTCCTGTAAACTCTCCCAGCCAAGGTCAAAGTCAGTGGGGAACATTGAGTTTCCTCTCTGGTAAAATCCCCTTATCACATACATGCACAATAGCTGCTGTATCCTCTGTGTCAAAATGGCACCATCTCCCCACCAGTTGCCAGGTACCCTTGTTTTGGGCGATGGAGAGAAAGAAACCTGCTTTTCTTTCATTGGATTAGGCAGATATCCTGTCCCCATTAGGTGTCCAGGCCAGACTTAAAAACAGTGTGATCTACAAGGCTCTCCTTCAGGGAATACCACCAGTGTCATGGGCTGCTCCAGTCTGCTGTCTTCTCGCTCTCCTGGCTGTGGAAGTTGTATGTGGAAGTTGAAAATTGCATGTGGAAGTTGCATGTAGCAGCCACAGTTGTTGCTGTGCATCTGCGCCTTCCACGCTGGTCCATGGTTTCCCTCTTCCTTCTGTAGAATTTCCACTGCAAGTGTCTCTCCAACTCTCCCTTGGGAATGCATTTTCTCCACTTTTCTTCTGCTATTTGCCCCTGTTCAAAAGCAGCCTGTCTTTCCCCTATTCTGCCATCTTGGAATATCCAAATTTCAGTCTTTTTTTCCCTTCTGTATTTGATTTTAAACTATTTCCAATGTTAGATCTCCAAGTTCTCTAATATTTTCTTCTGAGTATTTAGTCTTCTTTTAGTTCCATCAAATGTAGCTTTCATAGTGAAATTTTTTTTTTTCATTTCAGTAAGTTGGATTTGGATCATTTTTATTTCTTCCTGATCTAAACATGTTCAATGCTTCATTTATATTCCAGAAATATGTAATATGGTTATAATTTCTGCTTTAATGTTCTTGTCTACTGATTCTTTTATTTGTGTCATTTGTATTTATATATTAATTTTTCCTTACCATGAATTTTATTTTTCTGCTTCTTTGCAAATACACTTTTTCTTAATATGCAGTATTTTCCAAGATTTTTTGTAGCTACTGTGAATGGGTTTGCTTTCATTTAATTTTTTTCAGCAAAGATATTTCTGGTATATAATTTGTTTTCATATATTGATTTTATATCCTTGAATTTTCCTTGACTTATCAGTTCTAATAGTTTTGTTTGGTGTAGTTTTTAGGATTTTTTTTAAATTATAAAATTATGTTATCTGCAAACTGGGGGAACTTAATTCCTTTTTTCCAGTTTTGATAACCTTTATTTTATTTCTCTTGCCTACTTATTTTTGCTAAGACTTCCAAAACTATGTTGAAAAAAATTAAGGAAAGTGGACATCTTTGTCCTATTCCAAATCTTAGAGGAAACACTTTAAGTTTTGTAACATTCAGTAACAAATTGACTGTGGGTTTGTCATTAATAGCCTTTATTATTTTGAGGTATGTTCTTTCCAAATCTGCTTTGTTGATTTCTTATCATGAAGGGATGTTAAATATTTTTCAATGCTTTTGATTCATTATTAAGATGATCATGTGACTTGTTCTTCACTTTATTAACATGTGTATGAGGTTTATTGGTTTTTATTTGTGGAACTATTCTTAAATCCCAGTTGATATTATTGAGGTGATGTTTAATTCAATTTCAGTTTGCTAGTATTTTATTGGGAATCTTTGCATCTGTGTTCACTAGGTGTATTTGTATTCATTTTCTCTTTTGTTCTTGTCTGGTTTTAGTGTTTAGGAAATGCTGATTTCCCAGAATAGAGACTGTATTGAAGGTGCAATATATCCATGCATAATTTGTGTTTAAAACACAAAATTATCAAAACTAGAAAGAAGGATGAAAATTATATCAAAGTGAATGAAAGTGAAATGGTATAGAACATTAGAAAAATTAGGTCAGGCATCCTAGTTTCAAATCTGACACCATCTGTTGCTAACTAATGAAAACCTTTCTCTGGCTCAGTTTATCTATAAAATTAAAATAACAATTGCACTTCCTTTTTGGGTTGTTTTGAAAATCATAGGAGTAACTATAGTGAGCACTTATTATATTTTATGACTCAATAAAAATTCAGAAATTAACAATGTGAATTAAATGGTATTTTAGTGCTATAACTCTTCTAAAAACTATTAAATAGTAGCAAATGTTATTTATACTTTTATATTTGACTTTATAATCATGATAAAGTTGTTAACTTGTAAAACAGATTGACAGGCTATATTAATTTTACTAAGTTGTTTATACTTTGTTACTCAAATAATTCTATTTTGAAGCTATTATAATGTTAATGATCTGTGGGATATGGTGGTAGAGTGGAACATACTGACCTGAGCTCCAAATTAAGTTCTGCCACTTAGCTGTGTATATTGGGTTTCTTTGTCTCTTTGTTCTACATTCTTCTCCACAAAATGGGATTAATAAGTTTACCATAATACTGTTTACAAGATAAAATGATTTCATATTTGTAAAGCCCTTAGATTAGTGCCTTGATTAAAGTTAAATGTTTTACTATTATCTGATCATTATCAATTAGCTCTTTGTCAGTTGTTAACATTTTCAAATTTTGTCCTAGTTGCTTTTGTCAATAACAGTCCATGTGACTATATTGCATTGCAGCAGGATTTAGAATAGACAAAATAATGATAATTAAATTTATATTTAAGTGTACTCTTCTTATTATCTTTTTATACATCAGTTTTACTGTTTATTCCAGAATTTTGTTCACACAATTTTTTTTTCACTGCACTCTGTTTAATGACCAAGTAAAATCCTCTTTATGCTTTATGCCTTCACAGAAAGTATGTTTGATTACAAACAAACATGCTTGATATTCATCTAAATGTGTCAATATCTACTTTGTAATTAATGATCAATACAGACTAGTTAAAAGGCAGAAATTGTGGAGTGAATAAAAATGCATAATCCAAATTAATATTGCTCACAAAAGACAATATTTCTTTTTTTAAGATTTATTTATTTATTTGAAAGGCAGAGTTACAGAGAGGCAGAGGTAGAGGCAGAGAGAGGTCTTCCATGGCACTGGTTCATTCCCTTAAATGGCTGCAACAGCTGGAGCTGGGCTGATCTGAAGCCAGGAGACAGAAACTTCTTCCTGGTCTCCCATGTGGGTGCAGGGGCCCAAGCACTTGAATCATCTTCTACTGCTTTCCAAGCCATAGCAGAGAGCTGAATTGGAAGTGGAGCAGCCAAGACTCGAACCAGTTCTCACATAGTATGCTGGCACTGAAGGAATGGAGAAACATATCATGGAGGTATATTTATTTTCAGCATCTCAAAACAAGGAAGCATCTAAATATTAGTCCCCTGTGTTTGCATGCCTAGGAAACCAGAAAGAAAAAGTACTTGATTTCTACCTGATGCAAACACAATGAAAGAAATTATAAAATTAGATCCCAAATTAATGCAATTGAAAACCAAAAATTAGTGGAGAAAAATCAACAAAGGCAAAAACAGTCTGAAAAGGTCCATAAAATTTATAAATTTTGTATTATGTGAAATAAGAAAAATATAAGACAAAAACTACAAATAGCAACATGAATTAGGGCTCATCACTAGGGATAGCATGGACAATAGAAGAGTGGAAAGTATTGGGGTGAATAATTTGATGCCCACAAATTTGATAACAGTTAAAATGAACCAATCCTTGAAGACACATACTACCAAAACTCACAATATGAGAAAGAGTTACAAAGCAAAGAAAAATTAGTTTCCTTCTGAAACGAAATCACAAGATACTGATGGTTTCACGGGTGAATTCTTCTAAGAATTAAATAAATAAATTTGTCAGGTCATCAAAATATCTTCAGAGAATGGAAGCTAAGTAACACTAACTTATTTTCTGAAGCCACCATTATCCTAATACCAAAATCAGACGAAGGCATTAAAATAAAGGAAAACTTGGGACCAACTTTTTTCTGGAGCTTCATGACAAATTTCAGAAGAGTCATCTATAGTATTGTCTCAGCAGCCTTATTCCCTTATTATAAGGCTTTTTCATTCTTAACTTGCCACTAAAATTACTCTTCTCAATGTCACCAGTGACTTCTAAACTACCTAGTTCAGAAGTTACTTATCTACTTTAATCATATCCAGAATCTCAATAGGACTTGACAATGACAATTCATCTTCTTGAAACTCTCCTCTTGGCTGTCTTTCACCATACTGAACTTATTCTCTCCCTACCTTACTGCATGTTCCATTTTAGTCTTTTTTCCTAGCTTCTCTTTTCTGGTAGAGACCTTAATGTTGTAGGACATGGAGGCACTATTCAGTGTCCAACACTGCTGTGCATTTGTGCTGTTTCCTTAAGTGATGATAAGCAGAGCTATGACTGTAAAGTCCACCACTGTACAAATGACTTATAAATATGTATCTCTAGGTCTGTCCTCTTTACTGAGCTACAATCGTGTATGTTGTATATATACCGTGTATATATACCTACTTTCTCATTGAGCTAATACACTTTTTAAATTCAAGACAGCCAAATAGAATCTTATTTTAATCCAATTTGACATATTTCTCTTCTTACTTCCACATTTGAGTAAATGATACTGCTCTCCATTCTACTATTCAAAACAAAACTAAACCTATTTTTAAATAATTGCTACTTGTTCTGATTTTGTTTCAGAAATTCACCTTCTTCACATCTAATTCTTTCCACCTCTACTTACACACTTTATGCAAGTCATAACTAGCACTTAAATTGGATATTGTAAGATCCACCTAACTAGCAATAATAATTATATCCTGCTTATCAACATGCTATGGTATTTTAATTTTTTTCTCAGAAGTCTCTCCCCAATATGTAGTTGGAAAAAAAGATCTTTTACATGATTTCTGCAAATCTGTGTGTAAATAGCATGCTTTTAATTTCTACCATCCTTTATTTTGTGTATATATATGTGTGTGTGTGTATATATATATATATATATATATAGTCTCCAAAACTCATCTAGAATTTGAGAAGTTTTCTTTTCATTTTCTTATTTAAATATGCCACTGTGTAATGAAATACAGTGCTTTTCAATGCTTTTTCCAAATTATATTTGTAAAGATCATTTTCAAATGAGGTAATAAGAGGAAAATAAAATGGAGCCCAACAAAGCTGAGTATTAGACTATGCTGTCATTAAGATATAATATATAAGATAAGACCTTCTCTGAGGGTTCAATGTTGGATCCCAAGTACCTTAGAATAACACGTGACACAAAAAAGATATTCAGCAAGCATTTATTGATTTATAGAGTTAATTGATGACCAGCCTAGTCTCTTTATTCTAGAACCTTCAGGTGATGTCTGTTACTTTCTGCTGCTCTCCAGAATCTTTATAAGGATCCAGTGTCACTTGCCACCATGTTTTCCAACATCCCTTTACAGAAAAATTCTTCTTTGAATTCTTTTTGCTGGTTTTCTCTTTGTCTTCCATTTCCTAAATATTAGGAAACAGACTTAGTTTTTAGAACTGTTGGTTGTATTCTTTTCAGATTTACATTTTTGTACATTGTACTCTCATATGTACTTAAAAACTGTATCATATTTATGCTTTTTTGGTTTTTTCTTATTATTTAATATAGCTAGTAATTGCCTCATTGTTTGCAGCTTAGAAACAACGACTATAGGAAAATACAAAAGTTAAAAAAAAGAAGCAATACATTGATGAAGAATTATAGGAAAGTTAAAAATGACCCACCTTAATTTCTTTCTTTTGACATAATAACATCTTGCAATGATTGAAGCTGAAACATTTGGATGAACGCATGTGTTCCAACCCAAACCCTGCATTTCTTTTTTTTTTTTTTTGCTCCTGTGTCAAGTTAATTCTTTTTTTTATATTTTTTAACTTTTATTTAATGAATATAAATTTCCAATGTACAGCTTATGGATTACAATGGCTTCCCCCTCCCATAACTTCCCTCCCACCTGCAACCCTCCCCTCTCCCACTCCCTCTCCCCTTCCATTTAAATCAAGATTCATTTTCAATTCTCTTTACATACAGAAGATCAATTTAGTATATATTAAGTAAAGATTTCAACAGTTTGCGCCCACACAGAAACACAAAGTGAAATATACTGTTTGAGTACTAGTTATAGCATTAAATCACAATGAATATAGCACATTAAGGAGAGAGATCCCACATGAGGAGCAAGTTCACAGTAACTCCTGTTGTTGACCCAACAAATTGACACTCTAGTTTATGGCACCAGTAACCACCCTAGGCTCTCGTCATGAGTTGCCAAGGCTATGGAAGCCTTCCAAGTTTGTCGACTCTGATCATATTTAGACAAGGTCATAAAAGACAGGGTGAGGATAGTAACCAATGATCCTAAGAGTGGCATTAACCAGGTTAAAACAATTATACAGCATTAGTGGGGAAGAGGACCATCAGTACACACAGGTTGGGAGTAGAGCCATTGGAGGTAGAGTAGAGGTTATGATTACGAAGAAATGAGGCCCAAGTGCTCTAGACAGGGTCTAGAACAAAGGACAGAGTCATTATTAGAGGAGCTAAGAAAGGTGCTGTCTAAGCTACAATTAAGTTTTCTGATTGAGAGGCAAATAGAACCTGACAGAAGGGGCTTGATAATAATCTGGTGGGCTTTAGGCCTTGTAAGTTAAGTTAAGAGACCTATCTATCTCTTCACATGGGGTACATCCTAAGGGAGGTGTGAACCTCCTAGGGGAAGGCACTCTGTTGACTTTCATTACTTGGCTGGCCTGGGAGGAGAGCTGGCCAGGTAAAGGCAGGTGGCATCTCTAACAAGAAATTTACAGTTCTGCCTGCAATGTTGCTGACCCTACTTGGCTGTCCCCTCAGCTGCAGTGGTCACTTTGGAAGTTGGGCTGAGTGAAGGGCTTTTCAGCCTAGAGCCAATAAGATCTGTGGCTCTGACCAGGGCATCCTTCGACTCCAGGGCAGGTCCATTTCCAGTGATCCAACTCTTGGCAGAGCTGCCAGGGCTCTTCACAAGCTGATTTCTGCTGAAGCCCATGCTTACCACATTGAAAGCCACTGCAGTGGACTGGCCTGTTGGGTCTCCTTGAGGGCAGATCACTGTACAGATCAGCCATTAATAGGCCTGCCACCCATTGCTTCTGATGCCTAGCTTTCTTTTCCTCCTGGTTTTTGTTAAAACAGACCAGAGGATGCAAGTCAAGGGAGTGCCCAAGTGCCATCTCTAATCTTCGGTGGCCTGAACTACAAGTCTATCGTCACAGGCACGTTCTGTAGTAGTTTTTCTAAGGTAGACAATGCCCATGAGGAAAATTATATTCTCACTTTCAAACTTTCTTTTCCTTTGGTCTGAAAGGGAGGTTTTTTTCTACTTACTGTTCAATATTAAAAGGAATGTCCTCTCTAGTGTCCCATGCTTACTTCAAATTGTGATTGTCTGAATCTGAATTCAACTTTTTTTTTTTTATTTTTGACAGGCAGAGTGGACAGTGAGAGAGAGAGACAGAGAGAAAGGTCTTCCTTTGCCGTTGGTTCACCCTCCAATGGCCGCCACGGCTGGCGCGCTGCGGCTGGCGCACCGTGCCAATCCGATGGCAGGAGCCAGGTGCTTCTCCTGGTCTCCCATGGGGTGCAGGACCCAAAGACTTGGGCCATCCTCCACTGCATTCCCTGGCCACAGCAGAGAGCTGGCCTGGAAGAGGGGCAACCGGGACAGAATCCAGTGCCCCGACCGGGACTAGAACCCGGGTGCCGGTGCCGCTAGGCGGAGGATTAGCCTATTGAGCCGTGGCGCCGGCCTGAATTCAACTTTTTTTTCACAGAAGTATTCCTCCCATTCTTCGCTCTCTAACCTGGACTTTGGTAATCTATTCAAAAAAGCAGAAACTTTACTTTTCTATTTTTGTAAAGATAATTTATTTGAAAGGCAGAGTTACAGAGAGGCAGAGGCAGAGGCAGAGAGGGGAGGAGGAGCATCCATCTTCTGGTTTACTCACCAGATGGCTGAAATGGCTGGAGCTGTACTAATCCAGTTTTCCCAGCACCATTTGTTGAAGAGACTGTCCTTTCTTCTGGGACTGATTTAAGCTCCTTTGTCAAGGATACGTTGGTTGTAGATGTGTGAATTGATTTCCGGAGTTTCTATTCTATTCCATTGGCCTACATAACTATTTTTGTGCAAGTATGAGGCTGTTTTGATGATAACTGCTCTGTAGTGTTTTGAAATCTGGTTTTGTGATGCCTCTAGCCTTGTTTAGATAATTGGTGTCTCTTGTGTTTCCATATGAATTTTAGCATCATATTTTCTATATCTGAGAAGACTGTCATTGGTATTTTGATCAGATTGCATGAATCTGTAAATTGTTTTGAGCAGTGTGTGAATCTTGATTATATTAATTCTTACGATCCACCGACATGGAAGATTTTCCCATTTTTTGTGTCTTCTTCTATTTGTTTCTTTAATGTTTTTAATTTTCATTGTAGATATCTCTTACCTCCTTGGTTAAATGTGTTCCAAGGCATTTAATTTTATCTGCAGCTATTGTGAATGGGATTGATCTTAAAAGTTCTTTCTCAGTCATGGCATTGTCTGTGTATACAAAGGCTATTAATTTTTGTGCATTAATTTTATATCGTGTGAATTTACCAACTTTTTTTATAGTTCCAATAGTCTTTTAGTGAAGTGTTTTGGTTCCCTTGTATATAGAATTATGTCACCTGCAAGTAGAGAAAATTTGACTCCCTTTTCCCAGTTTCTATCCCTTTGATTTCTTTTCTTTCTTTCTTTTTTTTTTTTTTTTTTTTTTTTTTTGCCTAATACCTTTGTCTAAAGCTTAGAGGAATATACTGAATAGTAATGGAAGGTGGGCATCCTTATCTAATTTTGGATCTTAATGGGAATGCTTCTGACTTCTCCTCATTCCATAAGATGCTGGTCATGTGTTTGTCATAAATTGCCTTGATTTTTTTTTTTTTTTATTTTTGACAGAGTTAGACAGTGAGAGAGATAGACAGAGAGAAAGGTCTTCCTTTTTCCATTGGTTCACCCCCAAAGTGGCCGCTACGGCCAGCACGTTGTGGCCAGCACACCACGCTGATCTGAAGCCAGGAGCCAGGTGCTTCCTCCCTGGTCTCCCATGCGGGTGCAGGGCCCAAGCACTTGGGCCATCCTCACTGCCTTCCCGGGCCACAGCAGAGAGCTGGACTGGAAGAGGAGCAACCGGAACAGAATCTGGTGCCCCAACTGGGACTAGAACCCGATGTGCTGGTGCGACAGGTGGAGGATTAGTCTATTGAGCTGTGGCGCCGGCCAGTCTTGATATTTTTGAGGACTGTATTTTCTTTACCCAATTTGCTTAAGATTTTTATGATGAAAGGATGTTGTATTTTATCAAATGCTTTCTCTGCATCTTTTGAGATAATCATACGGCTTCTATTCTTCAGTTTGTTAATGTGATATATCACATTTATTGATTTGTGATGGTGAATTGTTAGATATGATTAGCTAGTGTTTGGGTGCGGGTTTTTGCATCTTTGTTCATCATGGATACTGATCTATAGTTGTATTTCTTTGTTGTATCTTGTTCTGGTTTAGGAATTAAGGTGTTGCTGGCCTCATAGATGGAGTCTGGAAATATTCCCTCCCTTTTAATTTTTTTTGTATATGTTGGGAAGAATTGGAATTAATTCTTATTTAAATGCAATAATAAATCCACCCAGTTCTAGACTCTTCATTGTTGGGAGTCTCTTAATTACTGATTCAATCTCCATCTTGGATATTTGTCTGCTTAGGTTTTCAATATATTTATGACTCAATTTTGGTAGATCTTATGTGTTCAATAATATTTTTATTTTTTCTAGATTTTTTAATTTGTTGGCATATGGCTTTTGTAATAATTCCTGATGGCTCATTTTATTTATGAGGCTTCCATTGTTCCATTTCTGATTATATTAATTTTGGTCTTCTCCTTTTTTTTTTTTTTGTTAGTTGGGCCAATAGAGTATCATTTTTTTTTGTTTATTTTTTTTTAAAAAAACAAGTCTATACTTTTTCTTTGAAAGTTTGTATCTCAAGTGCATACCTCTATCCTAAACTCTGAACTCATATATTTTATTACCTTTCTTTTATTTTAAAGATTTATTTGTTTATTTGGAAGCCAGAGTTACAGAGAGAGGGGAAGACAGAGATAGGGATTTTTCTATCCACTGGTTCACTACCCAAATGTCTGCAATAGCTGAGACTGGGCCATGCCAATGCGTAGAGTTCAGAGTTTCTTCGGGGTCTGCCTCAAGATTGCAGGGCCCAAGCACCTGAGCCATCATCTGCTGCTTTCCCAGGTACATTATCAGAGAGCTTGATCAGAAGTGAAGCAGCTGGAACTCGAACCAGTGCCCATATGGATATTTGCCTATCCTTTTTATTGTGCATTTCTACCCTGCCCTTGGAATAGAAACTCAGTGATGACAGAATCTGCATCTTCAGTACCTATAACAAAGCCTACCACATAAAAGCCACAAAATACATTTTTGATAAGTAATATTTTTAATAAAAGACTTTTAATGCATCTTCTAAGTAAGCTGAATAGGTGTATAGTAGAAGCCACTAAGAAATTGAAGAATAAACATAGCTATAAAGGCCCCAAACTCTGAAATTTGCCAGTAAAGTGATTTCCTCAGAGTTTTAAATCTGATTTTTAGTTTCTCTACTTTGAAACTGTTATAATACAATCTGTAAAATTTACAGAATGATCAATTGAGATAACTTACGTAACAGTGCTTGACATTATAGTAGGTATTCAAATAATGCAATTTTTAATATTCCTGAATTGTACTGTGAGAATACTTTAGAAAATGATATCAATTGATATAATGATTTGTACCTCAACATGTAATTGCCTTGAGGTGAATCACAAGTCTATAAAAGTCATGTAAACCTAAAAGTAAAAGGGTTTGTATAGACTATCTACCCCAAAACACTCCATTTTGGAAATAGAGAAATAAAATCCAGAGAGAAGGGACAGGTGTTTGACACAGCTGTTACAAGACTTGGGATGCCTGTATCCCATATTGGAGTGCCTGGGTTCCAGTCTAAACAATACCCTTGGTTCCTGCTTCCTGTTCATGCATACCCTAGGAGGCAGAAGGTGATGGCTCAACAACTTAAATCCCTGTCACCTACATGGGAGATTTGGATTGAGTTCCTGGCTCCTGACTTTAGCCTGATCCCCCCTCAAATTTTATGGATGTCTGTGGAGTGAAACAGCGATAAGAACTTGTTTATTTTTCTGTTTCTGTCTACCTTTCAAATAAAAATAAATCTGGAGAAGTTAAGTATTTGTGATAGAGCTGGACATACAATCCATGACTCTTGAATCCTCATATAGATTTCTTTCCAATCACAATAAAAATGAGCAGATAAAACACCCATATCAACATCAAAGGACAGAATCTACCCCAGAAGTTTTTTGAGTTCTGATGTTGAATCATTAAAGATACCAAATCAACTAAGTGACCTGAATAGGAGTTTAATACATCTGAAAATAGGCGACTGTCAGGACACAGATACTTCATTTCATTTGGACAGACTGTTGTGACAGTAAAGGAGAAGTCCACCAGGCCTTCAGTCTTTGGTACCCATGAAAGGAAAACTCCAACTTAGCATAACTAAAGAGCAGCATACTCTGAAGTTTTTGGCTGTAAAATAATTTAAGTCTGGGAACACGCTGAGCCAGGAAACTGAGAACAAAGTATCTCCAATTCCTGAGAACTACATTTGTCTTATAATGACCACACTTGTTTCGGTGTCATTTCACTTACAAGATGGTAATTTTGCTGAATGGAGTTGGAGGAGGCAGAGCTGTCTCCAAAGACAGAAGATCATCATTGTCTAGTAATTGTGCAGGCAGGTTAACTGGTCAGGCTGTTCCTTTGGATTTGGCTATTTCAAAAATGGAAAGAAATAAAAGGTAACAGTAGCTCTATTGCCAATTGCCTTAGAAAAGATACATTTAATCCTCTCTTTTGTACTTAGCAGAAACACTAGTGGTGTCACCTCAGGGGGCAGGGAAACTTATTGTCTGGGATAATCAGTATGGCCTGAGGTTTTTGTGAAATGTACATTCTATTCTTAGGAAAATGAAAGTATCCAAAAAGCTCACTTGTCTCTTTTCAATGAAAAACTATTCCTTTCCTCTGCCAGTAGCATCTACTGATTATATATGCATAACGAGACTACTGGATTCTTAAGCTCCTCATTCACTTAAAATGCAATTTGCAAAGATGAAAAATATCCCAACCCTCTCCAATCATGTCCCTCGGTGTCAAACACAACATAATACTACAAGGGAAAAATTATATAACATTTGTACAGATCTAGATCGAATTATTAATTTTTCCAATTGGACTCTTAAAAACAGCTGCCAATAGCTGTTATGGAAAGAGAATTACACTCTCCTCCAATTTGGCATTAAAGTACTGGTCCTGTGTTTTTAGTTAACTAAGAGAAACCACATACATCTCTACAGAGAATATGAGAGTAAAAGCCTATCCAGATATGTGTGAATTTCCTGCCTTGCTTCAGTTTGGTTCATTTCTGATTTATTTTATGGGGTAATTTTTCCATCCCTCCTTGGTAAAGAGAGGAAAATGACAGAGAAGATCATCTGTAGCAATGATATTCCCTTAGCTATAGAATTTATTCTAAAAGCCTTTGAAATGATATCCTTGTTTTTAGTAGTAGCTATTCCCTATGAGGGGCATCTTCAGGTATTTACCTCCCTTTCAGTTTGGCAAAAATGTGTAGGTAGCCAATGTGAATGAGAACACTGGATGTAAATTACATCAGACCAGACAAGTGTTACTTAAAATATATTGTCATTCCATCTGACCTGAATTTGTATGGCTCTCTATTGATATTTGTTGATTCCCATGATTCAAGTGATACACTTAGTCCTGAAGGAGTTAATTGCTTCAAATTTAAGTTAGAATTATTTGAAATGTTTCAGGTAGTTCTTTTACAAGACTACATGCTGAATGTTTTGACTGTTACCATACATCGAATGGCCACTGGGTGGCAGAAGGCAGGTTAAGAAGAGAAGGTGATTAAGCAAAACAAAAAAGTAAAGATGTGATTTATTGCACAACCATTTACTAATACTTTCCATATACTTCTATAAATGACAAAAAAAATCTGCTTTCTCTCCTGAAGGAAATGTCAATTCATTAACCTTCCAGGCTATTCAAGGCAAGAATAGGTTCTAAATCCTCATTCTGATTCATATTGGCCAAGTGACTGAAGGCAAGTAATTGTTTAATTTCAGTAATTCTCCATATCACAATATGGAAATGGTGATAATTACATCTTGCAGAGAAAATAAAATAATTTTTAGAACAATGTATATAATAATGCTTAGGAGTCTTTGTGACTTTACTTAGGATAAACTGCAGTTTACATAATACAATCATTTATCTGTGAGAAATAGAAACAAGGCAAGGGAGATGGGAAGCAAAGAAACAAGTACTCCTAGAATCTATTAGGAAAGCAATATTCTTTTTTTAAATAAGTATTTATTTACTTGAAAGTCAGAGTTACACAGAGAAGGAGAGGCAGAAAGAGAGAGAAAAATCTCCCATCTGCTGGTTCACTACCCCCATGGCCACAATGGCCAGAGTTGTGCCTATCAGAAGCCAGGAGCCAGAAGCTTCTTCCAGGTCTCCCATGTGGGTGCGGAGGCCCAAGGACTTGGGCCATCTTCCACTGCTGTCCCAGGTCATAACAGAGAGCTGGATCGGAAGTGGAGCAGCTGGGACTCGAACCGTCGCCATATGGGCCATAGGGGATGCTGGCACTGCAGGCAGTGGCTTTACCTGCTATGCCACAGTGCCGGCCCCGAAAACAATATTCTTAAATAAAATGTTGATATACAATGATAAAAATACTATGTATATTATATATTTATAGTATATTATACAAGCACATAATCTCTCCATACATTATTTATTCAACCCCAAATATATTTATATAATAAAATATATTATTGAATATATTTACCTCGTTGACTCTCATAACTTCTTTTAGTTAAGAAAGGACTTAAGAAATTTTTCTCTCTGTTGGGACCCAAAAGGGTCTTACACTAATGCTAAATAATGAGGGAAACATGCATGAATATTTTAGTCAATTATATATAACTATGAGGTTGTGTGTTGTATGTAAGTATTTGTTTTGCATCAGTAACTGAAGGAGAAGCCTATTTTCATCCTTTAGTTTCCCCTTTCATGACCAGGTCTCTCATACTATGAATGTTAGCTCATTCTTTAGAAAAAACACTATCTCTTCAATTGATTTGAACCAGAAAATGAGTTGTTAAATTATTTGAAATAGCTCAAGCAAGTGCTTCCATAGAGGAGAGGAGAGTCTATACTTATGAGTGGGTTGTTATTGTAATTAAACAAGAAGCTTCATTCCATTAGAGAAATACTGTTGGTTTTCTGTTTGGTGAGAATGAATTACGAGGAAGGGCTATCTGCAAGGCAGTCTTCACTTCTTTCCACAGCTTACTTGAACTTCTTACGCATTTAAGAGCAGCGTTACTAACATATGATTACCTTCTTGGATCAATTGTTTTAATTAATTAAGGGGTTAGTTGCTAGCCCATAAATTATGTAAGATTTTTAAATTAATAACATTCTCTGTTTTTGTTGTTGTTGTTTTGGCTTTTTTAAATTAAGATTTATTTTATTTATTTGAAAGGCAGTTATTTGGGCCTGTGATGTGGCATAACAGGTAAAGCCACTGCCTGCAGTGTCAGCATCCCATATGGGTGCTGGTTTGAGTCCTGGCTGCTCCACTTCCAATCCAGCTTTATGCTATGATGTGGGGAAGCAATAGAAGATGACCCAAGTTCTTGGGCCCCTGCACCCACGTGGGAGACGTGGAAGAAGCTCTTGGCTCTTGGCTTTGGATTAGCCCCAGCTCTGGACTTTATGGCCATCTGGGGAGTGAACCAGCGGATAGAAGGCCCCTTCCCCCTGCCTTTTCCTCTCTGTAACTCTTTCAAGTTAACAAATAAAATTAAAAGAAAGAAAGAAAGAAAGAAAGAAAGAAAGAAAGAAAGAAAGAAAGAAAGAAAGAAAGAAAGAAAGAAAGAAAAGCAGTTATATGGAAAGAAGGAGAATTCGAGAGGGAGAGAGAAAGACAGAGAAAGAGAGTGATCAATTTTCTATCCCTTGTTCACTCCCCAAATAACTGCAATGGCAGGGCTGGACCAGGATGAAGCCAGGAGCAAGGAGCTTCATCCAGGACTCCCATGTGGTACAGGGGCCCAAGAACTTGAGCCATATTCTGCTGCTTTCCCAGATTCATTAACAGGAAGCTGGGTTGGAAGTGAGCAGCCAGGACTTGAACTGGGATCCACATAGGATGCCAGCATTGCAGGCAGTGGCTTAACCATTATGCCAGAATTCAGTCACTCATTATCTGTTTTTATTTTGGCTATTAATAAGAAAGCCTACTGACTCTCCTCTCATTTTTCTTCAAAACATCTGAGCTGGAAGATGAAGGCAGATTACAATGATAAGGGAAGAGCTGAAAGAGATCAAGTAAGATAGGAAAACTTGGCTATGGTTCAACAACTGACTCTTCCAAACACTACAAGGCCATCTTGATTGGAGGGTATTTTTTAAATGCGTTCTATAAACTTTGAAGATTCATAACAAAAGACTTTCATCTCTTCTTGGGTTTCAGTGTCTGGTTCAGTTAATTATGTACTGAGTTTGTAGTTATAGGAATAGTGTAAGCAGAAAAGTATAGAATCTTATTACGTGTTTTAATGAGTAGATATCTGATCACACATGCACAAAGGTAACTATGTAAGGTGTTTATTTGTCATGATAATCTCTCTGTCTATATACACAAAAATCCAAGTTGTGTACCTTATATGTATATAATTTTTCATCAATTTTATGTCAATAGCATTGAAAAAAGGAAAAATTAATAACCATGGTAGATGTTAGCATATCCTAGAACATGCCATCACTTAAAACTGAATTATCAAGCTTCTTCCATCCATATCCACCACTACCCCTGTGTGTCTGTTCTGTCTGATTTCATAGCCCTGTCACACAGCATGTTTACTTGATCTGTCTTTATCTCTATCCTTTTATTCCAATCCTCCAAATAGCAGATACTTCTCACTAAACTGTTTGTTGGTTTGTATTCTTTTTTTTTTTTATTTTACTACAGAACCTTTTTTAATATAAAACAAAGATAAAACACAACTCAACCCTGCAACCCGCCAGCATGCCTTGTTTCGACAAGATGCATGCTCGGCAACCAGACCGTTTTGTTTGTATTCTATAAGCTCCCTCTACACATTGATGGAATTGTAACAGCATAATAATCATTTTTAACAATCAGGTATCTTCTTAAACTAAAAGCTATTTACCTCCACTTACACTTATCCCTCCCCAAAATACAACCCATTAGTAATTATATTTTTAATAATAATATTTACTTTCTGATGTAAAAATTATGTACATCAAAGTACATGTACTTTTTACCCATTATGGATTCTAGATGCAATTGTTTTTTATTCAAGTCAAAGTTGTAAGATATCAACAATTTAACTGGGTGGAGATTCTGGAGCTCAGAATAAAAAAATTCACAAGTACTTGAAGAATATTAGTGGAACATGCTACAAGCTTTACCACATCTCACATTTATTTTGTCATTCAGAATTATGTCAGTGTCCTTGACTATAATGTCTGTGCATAAAAATAGAAATTCTAAGTGTATTTTAACATTTAAAATTAATATTTGCTTTTTATTCAATTAAAATATCTATTGATCCATAAGCTTTTAGCTTTACTTTATGAATTTTATCATTCTTTTAATAAATCTTTCAAACTTAATAATACCTTTAAGTCAGTCTTTATAGCAATCAAGCTTTCTTAAAATTTTAACTACCTTTATAAATTTAATGTATATGTTATAAATGTTTCTTCTTAAGCAATTTGTCTAATAAATAAAACCATTCTGAATATCTAAATGAATCTTATAAATATAATAGATTAAACATATAAATGTAATACTCATATTTCAGTATTTTATCAATTTAGTAATTATTTTACATTTCACATTAAAATAAAGTACTAAAATATTTTAATTGAAATCAAAGTTAGCATTAGTTTAATGTATAAACTCATATTAAACAATAATATTGATAATAATATTTATCACATATACAAAATATGGATATAGGCATACATATTTGTATATGTATAAATTATTTTTAAGCTTAACACAAAAACACTAAACTGAAAGGCTCCCTTAGTTTAGCTTTTTGTAATCCATTAAAAATTTAAAAGAAATTTGTCTGTTAAGAAAACATTAACATCATTTCAAGTAGTTTAGGGTTAAAATCACAAGGCATTTGAGGTTATATACCCAATTCAGTGGAGGATACACATTATTTAAAAGAGGAAAACAGAAATCCTTATGTTTTTCTGAAGATGATGAGAAAAACATATAAACATCACTTATAATTGAGGTGTATCAACTCCAAATCTACACTGTCCTAATTCTATGGTCTCTTTCATCTATATATGTTGGGTTTATGTTAGCTAATATGTATTTCACAAGTATGATTTGAGTCTGAAACCATCCTTGACTGTTTCACTTATACAATGTATTCAACTAGACTTTAAAAAAAAAACTATTTTATTTATTTGAAAGGCAGAATTACAGAGGGAGGTAGAGAGAGAGAGAGAGAGGTCTTCCATCCACTGGTTCACTCCCCAAGTGGCAGCAATGGCCAGAGCAGAGATGATCCAAAACCAGGAGCTAGGAACTTCTTCTGGGTCTCCCACATGGGTGCAGGGGTACAAGGACTAGGGCCATCTTCTGCTGCTTCCCCAGGCACATTAGCTGGGATCTGGATCAGAAGTGGAACAGCTGGGATTCAACATGGCACCCATCTGGGATGCCAGCACTGCAGGCTGAGGTTTAACCCACTGAGCCACAGTGTCGGCCCTAACCCATGGAGTAAGAACATTCTTTTTTAAAAAATGGTGCTGAGAAAACTGGATTTCCACATGAAGAAGTATGAAGCTGGACCCCTACCTTACACTTTACACAAAAATCCACTCAAAATGGACCAAAGACCTAAATCTGTGACCCAATAACATCAAATCATTAGACAACATGAGGGAAACTCTACAAGATACTGGCATAGGCAAAGATTTGTTGGAAAAGCCCCCCCGATGCACAAGCAATCAAAGCCAATACTGACAAATGGGATTACATCAAGCTGAGAAGCTTCTGCACAGCAAAAGAAACATTCAGAAACGTGAAGAGACAACCAACAGAATGGGAGAAAACATTTGCACACTACGCAACTGATAAAGGGTTAACATAATAAATAAGAAGTTTAAGAAATTCAGCAACAACAATACAATTCAGTGAAGAAATAGGCAAAAGACTTCAAGTCAGATATGTATTGAAACAGAGATATATGCTTACTAAGTAAAATGATGTCTTCATCATACAGTTACACATATGTCTCAGTTTGGACAACAATAGCTATAGTATGGATTAATATTCTTTATGAATTCTATAATTTCCTGTGCATACAGTATATATTAAATGGGTGACTTTAACTCATTTATTCCTCTAATACAAAATTTATGTTAGCATCTGATCTTTTATTCTTTTTTAAAGATTTATTTATTTATTATTTGAAAAGAAGAGTCACAGAGAGGCAGAGGAAGAGGGAGAAGGAGAGAGAGGTCTTCCATCTGCTGGTTCACTTTCCCTGTGGCCACAATGGCCAGAGATGCACTGATCCAAAGCCAGGAGCCAGAAGTTTCCTCCAGAGAGCTGGGTCAGAAGTGGAGCAGCTGGGAGAGGAAATTAAAATGGCCTACAGACACTTGCCAAAACACTCCTGATCACTAGCCATAAGGGAAACATAAATCACCCATATGGAATGCCGGCACTGCAGGTGGTAGCTTTACTCACTATGCCACAGCACCACCTGCTAACCTATTATTTTAAATTTTCATTTATATTTGCTAAACTTTACTGTATAATTTTCCAAGAAAAAAATTTTTGAGTGATCCATCCTGAAAATTAATCAGGTTTTTCAAATCAGCTTCTTGTTCTTCTCCATGAGTATATTACAGTTTTACATATTCATATTAATATATTTTGTACATTATAACGCTTATTGTATTTTATTTTAAATGTATTAATATTTTGAGTGCTAAAATATATGTATTATAAAATCATTTTGCCATATTTTAAGTTTTTTTGCTGCTAAAATTTTCAGAAATTGGAAGTGACTGCATATTGGAAACTACTATGTTGCTCCCCAGCATACAAAGTTATTTGCCAGATCATAGTGAAATTCTTAAGATGTGTTCAGTACTCAATGAGAAGAAACTTTAGTCAAAGGTCTTTCAAAATTACTTTTATCTTCCCAAATTTTCAATTTCTTTGTCCTTTTTCTTTCAATATCCCAGGGGACTTTGTTGATGCCTTGTATCTAGCATTCCTAAAGGAAACAGAGGAAACATTCAATAATAGAGAATTCATAGAGAATTTGTTTACTAAGGGAATATTTAAAAAGTGTGGGATTAATATTGCAAACTGAATCTTAATTACAGCTAAACTATTAGCTCCTTATGCTAAAGCCAATGAAGTGAGGTAGAGGATTTTGGAATCTGAAAACCATGTGTTATTTGGAACATCATGAACCGTTATTCAAATTATACAGTAATTTTACAGGCAGACAGCCCATCAGCTTTCTGATTCCCAGTGACCGAATCTAAAAAGAAAACATTGGTTGCTGGGATGCTTTAACATAGCTCAAATGCTTTACATTCTAGAGCAGAGATTAATTTAAAAATGCACTTGCCAGATTAATGGTTTTGTGCCACTTATATGAAACTGTTAATTTTATCTAACAAAGAAATATATGATATGCAGCATAGTAATATCAATGAACATCCTACTTGGAAAAGTATTTAGTAATCAACTATAATATTTCATGATTCCCCCAATTTTTGTAAGGAACAGACTGTTGGATGAATTGACAATAGGATGGGCAATGCTACTTCTGCATCTTTGAATTAATTAGAGTGATATCAATGAATGTTATTCTAATGAATATGTAGTTTCAGAGTTTCCACCAAGATGATAACTTTTGTACTATAGGTCAAGGAACTAATGAGAGGATTTTGCCAACTACAAATGTATACATTCAAATTATTCTTGCAATCTCTAGAAAAACAATATTTGTGAACCCTATTGCTCCACTGTGAGCTGTAAGTGAGCCAGAACTCCATTCATAATCTACTCTGCAAATGTCCTTGCTCTAACATGGGCTTTGACAGTGACTTTAGATCGAAAGTACTATAAAGTAAGAACATACTTTAATTGTGGAGTTTAATTTGTAAGGCCACAAAACAGGCAGAATCAAATAACTTAGTATTATTAAATATGTTTCCCCTTGGAGTGTTTGGGTTTTCGCATATTAAGACTATCTGATGGGGCCAATGCTATGGCATAGTGGGTTAACGCCCTGGCCTGAAGCACCAGCATCCCATATGGGCACCGGTTCGAGACCCGGCTGCTCCACTTCAATCCAGCTCTCTGCTATGGCCTGGGAAAGCAGTGGAAGATGGCCCAAATCCCTGGGCTTCTGCACCCGCGTGGGAGACCTGGAAGACGCTCCTGGTTCCTGGCTTCAGATCGGCTCAGCTCCAGCCATTGTGGCCATCTGGGGGAGTGAACCTCTCTCTCTCTCTCTCTCTCTCTCTTTCTCTCTCTGTCTGCCTCTCCTCTCTCTGTGTAACTCTGACTTTCAAACAAATAAATAACTCTTTTAACAAAAAAAAGACTATCTGATGAAATGGCCATATATTCCTTTTTTGGAAGGCAGAAATCAATCATAATAATATAATTGCAAGGTGCTTGCTTCTTCCAAGATAATCTCTCTTTTAGTCAGTGGATTCCAAATTTAAGAAATGACTTACGTCTAGAAACTTGGGAAAATGTCATTAATGGACTACCTCCAGCCTCTTTGTTAAATATTATTATTGATCTCTTTTGAATTCATAAATTAAGCAATATATTTTTGCTGTCAAATCCTAAGAACCTGTTTTCTATTAACCATCTCCACAATTATCTTGGTTCTGGGACTCCTGAATGCTGTCCATTCTTGTGCAGCATTAACTCCTTATTGGTTAAAGGGGGGAGGAATTAAAAAAAGTTTGACTCTACCAATATACCTGTCCTATGACTTTGCAAGCTAAATATTACAATGAAAGTAGAGTCTGGGGTTGGCACTGTGGCATAGCAGGCTAAGCCTTTCCTATGGCGTCAGAATCCCCTATGGGTGCTGGTTCAAGTCCCGGCTGCTCCTCTTCCCATCCAACTCTCTGCTATGGCCTGGGAAAGCAGCAGAAAATGGCGCAAATGGTTGGGCCCCTGCACCTCCATGGGACATGTGGAAGAGGCTACTGGTTCCTGGCTTCAGATTGGCCCAGATCCAGCCATTGTGGCCATTTTGGAAGTGAACCAGAGGATGGAAGACCTTTCTCTCTGCCTCTCCCTCTCTCTGTCTGTTACTCTACCTCTCAAATAAAATCTTTTTTAAAAAAAAATGTAGAGTCTTACCTTATAGTACTTTCAATCAAATATTCTCACAAAGAAGCAAACAAAATAGCTTTGATTGGGGCTTCACCACTAATCATCAGTGTGATCTTTAACTTACTTCATTTCACTAAGTCTCAATTTCCTCTTTCAGAAAATGAGAATAATAATAAAAATAAGGATAAAATACAATAATATGCTTAACATAGCTCCCGACCCATAGTAAAAGCTCTGTCGAAAGAAACTGCTATTCAGTGCAGTAGTTCGATAGAGACTCTAGTACTCTATTTATACCCAGGTTCTTTCTTTTTTTTAACTTTTATTTAATGAATATAAATTTCCAATGTACAGCTTAAGGATTACAATGGCTTCCCCCCCATAACTTCCCTCCCACCCGCAACCCTCCCCTCTCCCGCTCCCTCTCCCCTTCCATTCACATCAAGATTCATTTTCAATTCTCTTTATATACAGAAGATCAATTTAGTATATATTAAGTAAAGATTTCAACAGTTTGCACCCACATAGAAACACAAAGTGAAAAATACTGTTTGTGTAGTTATAGCATTAAATCACAATGTAAAGCACATTAAGGACAGAGATCCCACATGAGGAGCAAGTGCACAGTGACTCCTGTTGTTGACCCAACAAATTGACACCAGATTTATACTCTATTTAACAACAACAAAAAAAAAATAGTGTTTTTACCTATTAAATTACTGTAAGGGTATTTTTGAACAATTATTGTTGTATTAATAATGTGCTGTAAATGAGAGGTCTGCTTCAAAAAGAACACTTATGGTTGATCTTGGTCTCCGTTACCTATGGAAACAAAGCAAGATATGTGCAGAGGTACATCAATCATCTTCAGAATGTCATTTTTATACTTCATTTGTTCAGAAAATCTTTGAACTTGGATTAAGTATTATCCCTTTAGAGAATTTTTTCTCTTTTTTTTTTTTACACTTAGTAATTTATTTTAAAGGTAGAGTTACAGAAAGAAAGAGAGAGAGGGGAGGGAGAGAGAGAGAGAGAGAGAGAGAGAGAGACATCCATCTGCTGGTTCACTACTACAAATGGCTGCAACAGCAATGGCTAGACCAGGCTGAAGCCAGGAGGCATGAGTTTCTTCTGGGTCTCCCATGTGAGTGCAAAGCCCCAAGGGTTTGGGCCATCCTTCGCTCTCTTCCCAGGCACATTACCAGGGAGCTGGATCATTAGTGGAGCAGTTAGGACACAACCTGTGCCCATATGGGATGCCAGCTTTATAGGCAGTGGCTTAACCTATTGTTCCAAACCTCTACCTTGAGAAACTATATATTTCTGGCTGGCGCCGTAGTTTAACAGGCTAATCCTCCGCCTTGCGGCGCCGGCACACCGGGTTCTAGTCCCGGTATGGGCGCCGGATTCTATCCCAGTTGCCCCTCTTCCAGGCCAGCTCTCTGCTATGGCCCAGGAAGGCAGTGGAGGAATGGCCCAGGTCCTTGGGCCCTGCACCCGCATGGGAGACCTGGAGAAGCGCCTGGCTCCTGGCTTCGTTCAGCGCGGTGTGCCGGCTGCGGCGGCCATTGGAGGGTGAACCAACGGCAAAAAGGAAAACCTTTCTCTCTGTCTCTCACTCACTATCCACTCTGCCTGTCAAAAAAAAAAAAAAAAAAAAAGAAACATTTCCTTGATTCAAACTGAGTGAAAAGTATATTTCTTTGGGTATGACTAAAAATGTAAATGATTCATGTTTTGAAAACTATTGATAAATCAGTTTAAGCTAAAAAACAAATGGAATTTCAGTGTGAAGAGTACTGTATGCCACAACAGAAAAATCCTGAAATTTGATTTCCAAATCACTAGAAGCAGTGTTTATTCTCTCACTTATGGCAACACAGAGCAGGGCTTTCCTTCCTCTCACTCCCTGCCCATCTACTTTGTCTAGGAAGTTGATTCAGGCAAGTAATGCAAGGATCAAAAGGGATTTATAACTCCCACTTTTGTTGTTGTTCATATAGTTATGGGTTCATGGTTGCAGTGCATGGGTAAAGTGATTTCTGGCTAGATTTTTTCATGGCCTAGAATGATTTCTGCCAAATTTCTAAAACTGTTCACTATTCTTCCTATTTTCTGAGTTTGGTTTTACAATATTCTGTTGACTCTCAAAATTCCCAATAACTTCAATATATTTACCTTTTACTTATAACTACATGGTCAGCTTTATGCGGTTTTTAAACAAGAATCATGGGACCACCTATCAAGTTCTTATTAATCCTTTAAGGCTCACATCAAAAGCCCTATCTTCCTTGAGTGGTTTCCAAATTTTCAAATCCAATGTGGCTATTCCTTGCTCTGAATTCCTCCTTATTAAATTTATGCTTGAATTTTACAACTTCAAATACGCTTTGTTTTTACAATTGCCCATTTTTATTTTATTATTTTATCTCTCTTGTTAGATTATGAACTCAGTGAAATTTTTAGTTTTCTTTAAGGTTTTTGGAAAGATATTTAATTTAAAAAAATTTTTTTTGACAGGCAGAGTTAGACAGTGAGAGAGAGAAACAGAGAGAAAGGTCTTCCTTCCATTGGTTCACCTCCCCAAATGGCTGCTACGGCCAGCGCGTTGCACTGATCCAAAGCCAGGAGCCAGGTGTTTCCTCCTGGTCTCCCATGCGGGTGCAGGGCCCAAGCACTTGGGCCATCCTCCACTGCACTCCCGGGCCTCAGCAGAGAGCTGGACTGGAAGAGGAGCACTGGGACAGAATCCGGTGCCCCAACTGGGACTAGAACCTAGGGTGCCGGCACTGCAGGCAGAGGATTAGCTAAGTGAGCCACAGCGCCAGCAAGATTTATTTTTTGAAAGAGTTGCAGGAAGAAAGACAGACAGAAATTGAGATCTTTCATCTTCTGATTCACCTCCCAAATGACTGCAATGGCCAGGGCTGGACTAGGTCAAAGCCAGGAGACAGGAGCCTCTTCCAGGTTTCCTACATGTGTTATAGGGGCCCAAGCACTTGGGCAGTCTTCTACTGCTTTTACTAGGTAATTAACAGGGTTCTGGATCAGAAGTGGAAAAGCCAGGACTTGAACCTACACCAGTGTAGGATGCCAGTGTCAGAGGTTGGTGGCTTTACCCACTATGCCATAATGCCAGCCCCTGTTTATCATTTTTTTTATCCCATATCCACATACAAACTATAGTTTTCTCTGTACAGAGATGATGTAAATTTTTTAGGCTTGATGTGTTAAAAATTTGGAGAAACAATTTAAATGATCAAAAACATATTTTAAAATATATAATTTACTGGATTGTAGTTGTGCAATATTTTAAATACCCTAATATTTAGTAATGCAAAAAGAAATAGATGACTACTAATTTTAATCTTTAGCAATTATTTATCTTGTGTTCATCGTGTAATTTTAAAATCATGTGATTTTAGTTTAACAGAATGATTTTTCATTTTGACTGAATGAAAGTATCAAAATCAACACAGTATACAATAGTTTATTGTCCATTGAATAGTCACCTCAGTCACTGGACTGCCATACATTTTCTTCAACTAAACCTTACTTTCTGGACTTACAAACTATGAGACACAGATAGTGGAATATGCTTCATGGTTTCTTTTAGGAAAGGTACAAAATCCAAGTAAGGAAGGGCTTTTATTGAACGACATTTTATATGTAAAGAAACTAATTCTCAGAAAAGTTAAGTTATTTTAAAAAATAAGACTTACTTTTGTGTCATACTTTCTCTATCATGTTTCTTGATAAACAAAATGTGGGAAATTAAATCTATTTCAATTAGAGAAATACAAATTAAAAGAAAAAAGTTGAAATTATTGCCTAAGAGTGAATTTAAAATTAACAGTGCTAATTAACAATATTTATTTTGTACATGTTCAAATTTGTTTTCAATAAACACAACATTTTCTCATCAAACTCAGCCTCATCACTGGAATGAATTACTGATAATGTTTAAATTATTTATGTTGTGTTTGCAAAGAATCTAAGTTCTATAATATGTCCCTATAGGAATATTCCTCATAAAAATAATCCTTCTGCTGCCAAATTCATTCCAAATTCAGCAAAATAGAGTTTAGTAATGGAAGCCATCATATATGTTTCACAAATAATAATTCTATCTTTCCTAAAAAAAATCTAGAAGGTACAGTAAAGGGCGTTAGATATTCAATACTTTAACATGATAGCAGTCCAAAAGGAGATGGTCATCTTACATTTTCTGTTTACATTTTCCAGATTGATTAAAAACTTTGATTTTTTTTACACAAATATAATAGATGTTTTTTGCGTTCTGTGCACTAGATTTCATGTAGTGCTGAGAAAGATCAATCATGTTTCTAAAATACCTCTTTCATCAAGGGAGAGGCATTATGTTTCCTGTTTCCTGAAGTTTCCTATTAATGCCTTTCTTTTCTAAATGTTTGTTTTCTTTATTCCGTGCCTGATCTAATGATTCTTCATGTTCTACCAGTCTGGGTTTTATTTTTAAGAAATAACTCTTTTGAATAATGACAGTATCATTTAGTTATTTGCCTACTAGAAATGCACTTTAGAAACACTAAGATTATTCATATAGCTTTTCTGGCTTCTTAGAATATTAATGGGGCCAGCACTGAGGGACAGTAGGCTAAGACTTCGCCTGTGGGGCAGGCAGCTCCTATGGGCCCATGTTTGTGTCTTGGCTGCTCCGCTTCTGATCCAGCTCTCTGCTGTGGCCTGGGAAGACAGTAGAAAATAGCCTAGTGCTTCGGCCCCTCCACCCCATGGGAGACCTGGAAGAAGCTCCTGACTTTCAGATTGGCTGTGGCCATTGTGGCCATTTGAGGAATGAACCAGCAAATGGAAGACTTTCTTATTGTCTCTCCCTCTCTCTGTCTTTAAATCTACCTTTCAAATAAATAAATTAAATCTTTAAAAAATAAAAGATATTATTAATTGACAAAAATTGTATGTATATTCAAAGTGTACCTTGTGATGTTGTGATAAATGTGTACATTATGAAATGATTTCCATGATCAAGCTAATATACATATTCATCATCACATAGTTACTATTTTTTCTGTCATGAGAATACTTAATACTTTACTACTCTTCTAATAAATTTTAAGAATACAATACATTATTATTTTTATTTTAAACTGGCAAATAACATTTATATATGAGTACTTTTTTGTTATCCAACATTGTGCTTTAATATGTGTATACATTCTGGAATGATTAAAGCTATTTAGCATGTTAATTATCCCATATACTTACCGTTTTTTGTAGTAAGAATCATTAAAATATTCTCTCAGCAATTTTCAAGTATAAAATGTGTTATTATCAACTATAAAAACCATGATGCACAATAGATCTCTTGAACTTACTCCTTCTATTTAACAAAAATTTTCTGTCCTTTGAGCAACATCTCCCCATTCTTCCCCATTGCCCTGCATTCTGGTGACCACCATTTTACTCTTCATTTCTATGAATCATCTATTTTAGTTTCCATATGTAAATGAGACTTGTGTTTTTGTATTACCATATGTGGCTCATTTTATTTCATATAATATCCTCTAGGTTCACCCATGGTATTCCAAATAATAGAATTTGTTTTTGTTTTCAAAGATTGAATAGTGTTTCATTTTCTCCCACATTTTTTTTTAAATCCATTTATTCACTGATGGACTCAGATTGACTCACTATCTTTGCTATTTTGATTAATGTTGCAATAAACATGGGAGTGGAGGCAAATCTTTGACATATAGATTTGTATCATTTGACTATAAAACCAGAGTGGCATTGTTGAATCATATGGTAGTTTTAAGTTTTAGGGAAACCTTCAAACTGTTTTCCTGAAGTCTGAAGTCAAGGTCACAGGGCCAAAAAAGGGTAGAGTAAGGATTCTAATCAACATGTTTGGCTACAGAACCTATTCTGCTTATCATTCTACTTGCTGAGAAGGAAATCAAATGTTTCACAGATTTTAAGCTGAAAAAAGTTGATCTACTTCTCTGTATGGGGATCATTTCCTTATGATTTGTGTGTGGAAAGTAGACTTAATAGAGGCAATGTAGAAAGTAGATGAAGAGGCAAATAAAAAAAAAGCTAAGTGTATAATTTAGCAAGTTTTTCTAATACAGTACTTCAGGCTGCAGTTGAAACTGATTTGGTCTAGGAAGGCACTGATGGAAGTGAAAGAAGTGGTCCTAGGATAGCGTCACTGTGATCAGCTGATATATTGAATGTGCTAGTGAGAAAAAGAGAATAATTTAATAGAACAATAAAGTTTTTGGCCTGAAAAACTGGAAGAATAGGGGCTCTACCTACTGAGATCAGGAAGATGGCAGAAGAAGCAGATTTGTTACAGTAAAAAGACGTTGGACTTAGACATAATAATTGGGAATGCCAAAAAATATGAATTAAGGAATACATCTATCTGTTAGAAAGTGAATAAGATTAGATTAGATAATGAAGATTAGAGATAATGAAGAGAAGAGAAATTCATATTTATGAAGTAGAAGAATCTTTAAGAAGTGTGGTTTAGAAACCATGGGGGGAAAATGCTTCCATAATGAGGCAGTCATTGATTCAAAATACTACTAACACATTAATATAGAGTCTGAAAAATTGATATCAGAATTAGAAAGGTGAGGATCATTGGTGACCTTGACAAGAGCAGTATCAATAATAAAAGTATGATTGAAAAAGATATGAGAGTAAGGGAAGAAAGGAATTAACAGCAAGTATAGACAGTTTTAAGAACTACCATAAAGGTGATTGTTTGACATGGATTTGGTAGTAAAAAAGGGATTTAAAATAAGTTGATTAAGATATCTTTCACTGTACATTAATTTAGTGATGGGGATTATTTAGCTCAGCTGAGTTAAGAGAGAAGTGTCAATTCCTTAGGGTATGGGGAATGATATGAAAATTAATACATAAACATTAGAGTTGGATTATGGTGGACATAGGATGCAAGCACTTTTTCAGTTATAAAAGTAAATAATATAAAGATGCAGATTACTATATAGATTTGATCAGAGAATGAAGAAATTTTCTTGATTATTTCTATTATCGGAGTGAAAGGAGATAAAAAGACATCAGCCAAGAGTAGAAGAAGAGAAGAGTTGCTCTTAGGTTAAAAAAATACAACACATGGAGCCGGCGCCATGGCTCAGTAGGTTAATCCTCTGCCTGAGACACCAGCATCCCATATGGGCGCCGGTTCTGGTCCCGGCTGCCCCTCTTTCAATCCAGCTCTCTGCTGTGGCCCCAGGAAGGCAGTGGAGGATGGCCCAAGTGCTTGGACTCCTGCACCTGCATGGGAGACCAGGAAGAAGCACCTGGCTTCTGGCTTTGGATCAGCTCAGCTCCAACCGTTGCAGCCATTTGGGGGGTGAACCAACGGAAGGAAGGCCATTCTCTCTTTCTTTCCCTCTCACTGTCTATAACTCTACCTCTCAAATAAATAAATAAAATAATCTTAAAAAAAAAACACATGAAATTGTCCAGGAGATTTAGGAAGTAAACTGATAATGGATATAGTAGGATTCATACATGGATATGAAGGCCTACATAGAAGCTGTGTTTCTATGTGGGAAGAAACTGAATGAGAAATAAAGGAAACCTAATGGGACAGTCTCAGGTGAGCTATGCTGTGACTGAAGGAACTGGGCAAAAGAGCAGACACAAGACAGGCAGGGAGGAAGACACAAGGGCTATTCTTACACATCATAGTAAAAGAAAGGAAGCATTTTTTGATGGGGGAATCATAGAATGCGTTAGGGACACATAAAGAAATGTGACCAATTCTAGCAAGAGAAGAGGAAAAGTGAGTGCTTAGGGGATTTTAGAAGTAAGGTCTGAATTCATTTGGGAGAGATTAAACTGAGTCAATAGGTCAAGAAGGATGCAAAGAGCCTTCTAAGCAGAGGGCATTATTGATACATGTATTAACAAATGCTGACTTGCCTTGTAATATTTAATTTTAATTTCTAGCCAATAACAAATGGTTATTTGTCATCTTTTCTGCCTGGCATTGAACTGTATTCAAAGAGACAAAGCTTGCCTTCATGGATATTACATTCCAAAGGACAATAAAACAACACTGTTATAGTGCTGTGATGTGCAGTGAATAATATAGAAACAAATGGCTAAGATCATTTTTTGCTTTGATGTTGAAAGAAACCTGCTCTGAGGAGTGGACATTTGAGTTCTGACCTAAAAAATAGAAAGGAGTCAAGCCATCAATGACCTTGATAAAGGGTATTGGAGACAGGGGACACATTGATCGCAAGGACATGTTCAGGGATTGGAAAGATCAATATAGCTACAGTACAATGTTAGGTTTGTAAGAAGTTTACGGTTCCTTTTAAGAACAAAGAAAAGCCAATGCCCATCGTTTTTCTTTTTCTTTTTTTTTGTTGGTTTTGTGTGTGTGTGTGTGTATGTGTTTTAGAGCCGATCTGTATTACTCCCAGAAACAAATGTGGATATCATAATTTCCCACCTTCTTTTTTTTTTTTTTTTTTTTTGACAGGCAGAGTGGACAGTGAGAGAGAGACAGAGAGAAAGGTCTTCCTTTTGCCATTGGTTCACCCTCCAATGGCCGCCGCGGTAGGCGCACTGCGGCCGGCGCACCGCGCTGATCCGATGGCAGGAGCCAGGTGCTTCTCCTGGTCTCCCATGGGGTGCAGGGCCCAAGGACTTGGGCCATCTTCCACTGCACTCCCTGGCATAATTTCCCACCTTCAATCCGGGGTTCCACCAATCGTGACAAAGGAGACTATGCTTCAGGTAGCTCCTGGCTGCTATGGTTGAGGTTCTCCTGGCTTCAACCACTTCATTTCACTGGATTCCAGATTGATTTAAGTCCATATGTCTTCTCTACATTTAGTTACACAACTTATACTAAAATTTGTACAACTTCATATAATGAATTCAATTGACTTAGCCCTTATTCTAACCCATAAATGTGTTAGTATTACAGAAAATGTCACATGTAGAGTTCTTGATAATTTTTACCTTATTAGACAGAAAAATACATGAACATAAAGTTATTAATTACCTCCCTTACTCCAAACTTTTTGTTACCCTAGACTTCCCTCTCTTGGTAAAAATATCACTATACATCCAGTTTCTGGTAATGAATTTTTTTGTTTATACTTTTACCCTCGCTTGCTTGGACATTGCACGCCATTTAGTTGTGTCATTCTTTTTCTAAACTATATTATAAATACATCCTATTCTTTTCATCTTTTTACTATGATGGCACAAGGCAGACAATATCCGCATAGATCTCTGTTTCAATTGGTTCTCCACAGATAGCCAAGGAGATTCCTCAGGAACACAAATTAAAAAACAAAACAAGACCAAGGAAAAACATAACCAAATATAGAGAGTAATTATCATTTTTCCTTCCTGGTTATTGCTTTATGATTGGAACTTTAGAGTTCCTCTTCTATTTTCTCAGAAAATATGTACTATCTTATTGTGAACTACAGTCACCCCCACTGTATTGTGTGTTGCTAAGAACATATTTCTTCTGTCTAGTTCTGATTTGATCAATACATGATGTATACCTGTATTGAAATGTCACACTATACTCCATAAATATGTACAATCATCATTAACCAAAAAAGTGTAATGCTTTTTTTTTAAATTGTGATAAAAATATTTGAAAGTAAAAATACCTATAGAAGACATTTAAATGCCTACACATATCAGCAGTATATTTAACATATGATAGTGTTTTCCTTTATAAGATTCTTTGCATTCTTATTTTCTTCATGAGCTCTCTTTCTGAAGATTTATTGCTGGCCACTGCTGTGGCATAGCGTTTTAAGCCAACATCTGCAGCACAGGCTTCCCATATGGGCACTGTTTGAGTACTGGCAGTCTCACTTCTGATCCAACACCCTGCTAATGTGCCTGGGAAAGCAGCAGAGGATGGACCAAGTGCTTGGGCCCCTGAACCCACATGGGAGACTTGGACAAAATTCCTGTCTCCTGGCTTCAGTCTAGCCCAGCCCCGGCTATTGTGGCTATTTGGGGAGTGTACCAATGGATAAAAGTCTCTCTCTCTCTCTCTCTCTCTCTCTCTCTCTCTCTCTCTCTCCATCTCTGACAGAGTTATATAGAGAGACAGAGGAGAGAGAACACGGTTGTTCTCCCATCTGCTGATTCATTCCCCAAATTGCTGCAGTGGCCAGGGTTTGGTCAGACTGGAGCCAAGCGCTTCACCCAAGTCTTGCACATAGGTGACAGGGCACAAAAACTTGGGCCATTTTCCAGTGTGTTTCCAAGGCTATAAGCAGGGAGCTGGATCTGAAGTGAAGCAAATGGGACATGAACCAGCACCCATGTGGGATGCCAACATGGCAGGCAGCTTTACTCACTAAGCCACATGCTGGTCCCTCTTCATGAGCTCTTATATGTCCCTCACAGCTGCAAGTAGTTTATTCCTTCTGAACGTCCTTAACCACTGATTTTTTCATTCCTCACTGGGCTAAGTGAGTTGCCTTTCTGTCTTTAGATAGCTTTCTGTGCTTCCCTCTGCTAAAGCACTTAATTTCTTGTAATTCATTGTGTTTACTTGATTGTATAATTATTTTACTCAGTAGGCTGAGTGGTGCTATAATGTTCATTTTAATGTATTCACCACGTGGTATGCCATTAGTGCTCTGTATATGATGCACATTCACAGCACTCACAAAAGAATGAGTGAACACATACATGTAGATTGAGATGACTAGGAAAAGTGTCATGGATAAGGTGATACTAGAATTATAATTTGAAAGATGGACAATATACAATGGTAACAAGAATACTTTCTGCTAGAAAAATAGGAAAATATATTTATTAGCTTATTTCAAAACCTTTATCCAAGTTATCTCTTGGAATATTGTGACACAAGGGAGTACACCAGTCAGATATTTTGGCTTTCTACAGCTCCACAAGCTTTCTGAGTTATGTTTGGATCATGATGTGGCCAAATTTCTATGCTACAGTATTTTAGCTTCTAAAAAATCATTACCTTCAATATGTTTTTTACAGAGAGACTAAACCAGTGCACAGGAAAGAATCTGGATGAATAGTATTTCAGCTTCTTTTATAAGCAGATGTACCTTTTAAGCCTTAATAATTAATGAGAAAATAATGACATTATGAGAGACTGAATATACCACTCCATTCTTAGTCATGAGATTAAGTTTGTGTATCAACAGAGATTACAATTTATGACATCCTAAGTAATTATAATCCTTAGGATCTTTCTCACCTTTGAGCATAAATGCTGGCAGCAATGATGCTGTGTTACATATCTTCAAAGCTTACAAATGTTGATTAAAAGATAGCATTAAATATCTGAAAATATAAATACCTACAAGTTTTACAAACTCACTCAAGGGAAAAAGTGTTGTGTGTGTGTATATATATATATATATATATATATAGCATGCATTTATATATTTATATATATTGTATATATGTTATATAAATTTACATATGAGTGCATGGATGTGTCCATATATGGGTGTATATATTCATGTTTATGCTCATTTCCATGAATACATGTGCATGTACATTCATATGAATACACATAGACATATACAAGTACATGTGTATGTATATAAAAGGTCATCAAAAAGTTCATTGAAAATGCATATTATGAAAAAAGAGTATGCATGCATTTCAAAGGTTTTTGCACTAAAATGAACGTTTTTAAATCTCATTTTCCAAGAACTTAAAAAGTTTCTTATTTTCATGTTATTTGAAAGGCAGAGAGACAGGGATAGAGAGAGATGGAAATTTTTTTATCTGCTAGATCATTCCCCAAATGTCTTCAATAGCTAGGTTTGTGCCAGGCAGAAGTCTGAATTCTGTAACTCCACAGGGGTGGCAGGGACTCAAGTACCTAAGGTGTAATCTTCTGCCTCCCATGATGGGCACCAGCAGGAAGCTGGATCAGAAGCAGAGGACAAATGACTCAAACCAGCAAACCAACACTTCCACATAGGATGCAGGTATACCAAGTGGTCACTCAAGAACTGCCCCAAATTTACAACCCTCCATTAATTTTTTCAGATTTTATATTTTTAGAAATTATTTATTTCATTTGAAAGCATGAAAGCAGAGAGACAGAGACAGAGATGGAAAGAGACCTTCTATCTGCTGGTTCACTCCCCAAATTCCCACAACAGCTGAGCCTAGGCTAGGCCCAAGTCTCTAATGTTTGTAGCAGAAAGCCAGCTGCTTGAACTATCACCTACTGCTCCTGGGTTGCATATAAGCAGGAAGCTAGAATCAGAAGTGGAGTCAGGACTCAAATCTAGTCACTCTGATAGTGAATGAATGTACCAAGCTGCATCTTAAAAAAAAAAAAACAACCTAGAAACATTTTAATGTGTACAAATATGCATTTCATATATACAAATTTAGTGATTTTTCCCATCCTACTTTCCCTTATTCCCACACTCTCATTCTACTTCCTCCTCCTTCTATTTCCATTTTTATTTTTCTTTACTTTTTGAAGGTTTATTTATTCATTTCAAAGGCAGAGTTATAGAGAGGCAAAGACAGAGAAAGAGAGATCTTCCATCCATTGGTTCACTCGCCAGATGGCTGCAATGGCCTGATCTGTGCCAATCCTAAGCCAGGAGCCAGGAGCTTCCTCTGGGTCTCCCATGCTGGTGCAGGGGCTCAAGGACTTGGCACATCTTCTACTACTTTCCCAGGCCATAGCAGTGATAGGCTAGGATAGGAAGTGGAGCAGCCAGGACTTGAACCACCACCCATATAGGATGCTGGCATGGCAGGCGGCAGCTTAAGCCGTTACACCACAATACCAGTCCTCCATTTTTTATTTTTCACTAAGATCTATTTTCAGTTAACTTTATGCACATAATATTAACCCTACACTAAGTAAAGAATTCAGCAAACAGTATGGGAAACAAACAAAAAATCCTGTTACTAAACAGTCAAGACAAGGGCTGTTCTAAATCATCACATCTCAAAGTGTCAATTTCATTTTAAAGATTACCTTTTAGGCACTCTATTAGTTACCAAAGATCAGGGAGAATATATGGTATTTGTCTTTTTGGGATTGGCTAAGTATAATGGTTTCCATTTGCATCCATTGTATTGCTAATGACAGAATGTCATTTTTTTACTTCTATGTAGATTTCCATGGTGTACATATACTACAATGTCTTTATCCGGTCTTCAGTTGAATGGCATCTACATTGATTCCATATCTTAGCTATTGTGAATTAAGTTGCAATGAACATGGGGGTACAGATAACTCATTCAGGTGCTGATTTCATGATCCTTCGGTAAATTCCCAGGACTGGGAAGGCTGGATCATATGGAAGGTCTATATTCAGATTTATGAGGTATCTTTATATAATTTCATCAACATTGGCTGTACCAGTTTGCATTCCCACCAACAGTAGATTAGAGAACCTTTTTATCCACATCCTCTCCAGCATTTGTTGTTTGTTGATTTATGTATGAGAGCCATTCTAATTGGAGTGAGGTAAAACCTCATTGTGGTTTTGATTTTCATTTCTTTGATGACTAGTGATCCTGAGAATTTTTTCATGTTTTTTGGGCCATTAATTTTTTCATGTGTTTTTAGGCCATTTGGATTTCTTCTTTTGAAAAATTTCTGTTCAAATCCTTTGCCCATTCCTTAACTGGATTGGTTTGTTGTCGAGTTTCTTGAGCTCTTTATAGATTTTGGATATTAATCCTTTCTCAATTGCATAGTTTGCAAATAATTTCTCCTATTCTGTCAGTTGCCTCTTCACTTTGCTGAATCTTTCTTTTGCAGTGCAGAAACTTCTCAGCTTAATGTAGTCCCATTTGTCAATTTTTCTTTGCTTGCCTGGACTTCTTGGGTTTATCCATAAAGTATTTTTCAATGCCAAGGTCTGGCAGAGTTCCTCCTATGTTCCCTATATTCTCCTCTAGTAATTTGATTGTATCATGTCATAATTTTGATTCATTTTGAGTTGATTTTTATATAAGATGTGAGGTAGGAGTCTTGTTTCATAATTCTGCATGTAGAGATCCAATTATCCCAGCACCATTTGTTGAAGAGACTGTCTTTTCTCCAGGGATTGATTTTAGCTCCTTTATCTAAGAAAAGTTTGTTGTGGATGTGTGGACTGATTTAGGGAGTTTCATTTCTGTTCCATTATCTACATGCCTATTTTTGTGCCCAGCTTTGGTTTGTTGTCTAAGATAGCTTTAGCTATTTGTGGTCTCTTGTGTTTCTGTATGAATTTTAGCATGGATTTTTCTACATCTGAGGAGAATGGCATTGGATTGGATTGCATCAAATTTGTAAATTGCTTTCAGTCATATGGGAATTTTAATTATATTAATTCTTCCAGTTTTATAATTCTCTTTGTAGAGATATTTGATGTCCTTGGTTAAATTTATTTGAAGGTATTTGTGATTTTTTTGTAGCTATTGTGAATGGGATTACCCTTAAATTCTTTTTCAGCTGTGATATTGTCTGTGTATACAAAGTCTGTTGATTTATGTGTTGATTTTATATCCTGCTGCTTTAACAAACCTTTTTATGAGTTCTAATAGTCTTTTAGTGGAGACTGTTGGATCCCCTATATATAGAATTTTGTCATCTGCAACTAGGGATATTTTGACTTTTTCCTTTCCAATTTTTATCCTTTTGATTTCTTTATCTTACCTAATGGTTTTGGTTAAAACTTCCAGTACTATATTAAATACTAATAGTGAGAGTGAACATCTTAGTCTGTTTCCAATCTTACTGGCAATGCTTCCAACTTCTCCCCATTCAATAAGATTCTGTGGGTTTGTCATAAATTGCCTTTATTCTGTTGAGGAATGTTCCTTCTTTACCCAATTTGCTTAAGATTTTTATTATGAAAAGCTGTTGTATTTTATTGATATGATATATAGTTTCTATTCTTGAGTTTGTTAATATGATATATCACATTTATTGATTTGTGAATGTTGAACCATCCCTGCATACCAGGAATAAATTCCACTTGATCTGGGTTAGCTAGTATTTGGTTGAGAATTTTTACATTCATGCTCATCAGGGAAATTAGTCTATATTTCTCTTTCTCTGTTGTATCTTTTTCTAGTTTAGAAATTAAGGTAATACAGGTTTTATAGAAAGAGTTTGGGAGGATCCCCTCCCGTTCAATTGTTTTGAATAGCTTGAGAAGAATTGAAATTAGTTCTTCTTTAAATGTCTGGTAGAATTCAGCAGTGAAGCCATCTGGTCCTGGACTTTTTTTGTTGAGGGAATCTTTATTACTGATTCAATTTCTGTCTTGGCTGTTGTTCTCTTTAGGTTTTTCATGTCTTCATGGCTCAATTTTGGTAGGTTGTATGTGTACATGAATCTATCCATTTCTTTAAGGCTTCCAGTTATGTTGGCATATTCTGCAGTACTTCTTGTTGATAATTCTTTTTTTTTTTCTCCATGGTATCATTTGTTGCATTTCCCTTTTTATCACTGGTTCAAGAATTGGGTCTTTGTCCCCATTTTTTATGGTTATTGGGCCAATGTTGTGTCAGTTTTGTTGATTTTCCAATAAACCAGCTCTTCATTTCATCAATCCTTTGTATTTTTTTTTTGTTTTAATTTTGTTTATTTCTTCCCGATATCTAATGATTTCTTTTCTCCTAATAATTTTGGGTTTTATTTGTTGTTGTTTTTCTACATCCTTGAGATGCATTGATAGCTTATTTATTTGGTGCCTTTCCAATTTCTTTAAGCACCAATGGCTATAAACTTCCCTGTTAACACTGCTTTTCCTGTATCCTATAAATTTTGATATGTTGTACTTCTGTCTTCGTTCATTTCCAGAAATTTTTTGATTTCTGTTTTGATTTCTTCTATGACTCACTGATCATTCAGAAGAATGTTGTCAGTCACCATGGGTTCTAGAGATTCTTGAGTTGTTGGTTTCCAGCTTCATTCCATTGTGGTGAATTTACTGAGACTTGCTTTATGGTCTAGCATATGGTTCTATACTACAGAAAGTTCCATCTACTGGTGAGAAGAATGTGTACTCTATAACTGTAGGATGAAAAATTCGGTAGATATCAGTTTGATCCATTTGGTCTATAGTGTTGATTAACTTTTTTTTTTTTTTTCTGATTTTTCTGTCTGGTTGATCTGTCCATTGCTGGAAGTGAGGTATTTAAGTCCGTAAAACTATTGTATTGGAGTCTATGCCTCCCTTTAGATGCATTAACATTTCTTTTAAATAGCGAGGTGTCCTGTAATTGAGTGCATATAAGTTTATTATAGTCATATCTTCCTTTTGGATTGATCCCTTATTCATTACATAGTACCCTACTTTGTATCTTTTAAAAGATTTTGTGTTAAAGTCTATTTTGTCTGATATTAGGCTGGACACACCAATTCTTTTTTGGTTTCTGTTAGCATGGAATATCTTTTTCCATCCTTTCACTTTCAGTCTTTGTGCATCTTTTTTGGTGAGATGTATTTCTTGTAGGCAGCAAATAGATGCATCTTTTTTTAAAAAAATCCATTCAGACAGGCTGTATCTTTTAACTGGAGAGTTGAGACCATTTACATTCAAGCTGACTATTGATAAGTAACGAGTTGACCCTGCCATTTTTCCATAAACATTCCTATTGTTTACTCTGGATTTCCTTTGGACTTTTTACTGGGAATTTTTCTGCCATCATGTTCTTTCATGATGATTATGTTTCTGTGTTTCTGTGTGTATCATCACATCATTAAGCATCTTTTGTGAGGCTTGGTGAGAAGTGACAAATTCTTTCAATTTCTGTTTACTATAGAAAATTATTTCACCTTCATTCATAAATGAGAGCTTTGAAAGGTACAGTATTTTGGATTGACAGTTTTTTTCTCTTAATACTTGGACCATATCTTGCCATTCTCTGCTAGCCTGCAGGGTTTCTGATGAGAAGTCAACAGTGAGTGTAATTGGAGATCCTCTGAAAGTAATCTGGTGTTTCTCTCATGCACATTTTAGAATCTTTGTTTTGTTTTGTTTTGTTGTGGAAAGTTTGTGTTGTGAATAAGATCTTTTCTGATTATGTCTATTAAGAGTTCTATATGCTTCCTGTATTTGAATGTCCTTTTTTTTTTTTCTCCAAATAGGGGAAGTTTTCTGTAATTATTTCACAAAATAATTCTTCTAATCCATTCCCTCTTTTCACACCTTCAGGAACTCCTAAGACCTGTATGTTGGGTGATTGCATAGTATCCCACAAACCTCCAGCACTGTTTTTAATTTTTCCAATTTCTTCTCCTTCTTCTTTCAGTGTGACTGTATCAATTCCAGAGATTTGTCTTCTAACTTGGATATTTTTTCTTCTGCCTCACTGAGTCTGTTGTTAAGGCTTTCCACCACATTTATTATTTGATCTATTGAATTCTTCATTTCCAATATTTCATTTTTTTTCTCTTTAAAATCTCAATTTCATGGAAAATTTTTTAATTCACATCATCAATGGATTGATTCTGAGGAATCCTATGATAATTTTTTTTAATTTCATTTCCAACATTTCATCTATCTCTTCATCTTCACATTCTAGTATTGAAATGTTATTGGGTTCCTTTAGGGGCATTGTGTTGTCTTCCTTTTTCTTGTTTCTTAAATTTCTGCATTTATTTTTTGACATTTATGGAGATACTTGATGGCTTTTTCCTCTGGTGGTTTTCATCTTTGAACTATGCCTCTACTGCATAGTCGTGTGTTTGCTCTTTTAGTGAATACCGAAAGATGTGTGCTAGATTTGACTAGGGAGCTTTGTTCAGTGCTCCAGAGTGGAGGGAATAGCTAGGCTGACACCCAAGTTTGGTTGGTAGATCTCTTTATTTATCAGAAGAGGATTAGATCAGTTCTGTTGATGTAGTCTCACCTTATCTCCTCTCTTCCAAGGTGATCAATGCCCAGTCACTAGTTCCAGTGGGTGCAATAATCATCCATGCTGCCACAAGAACCAAAGGATCCATGCAGTTGTCCATTGGGCATGGATCCCACAGCAATGACCAGTACCATGAAATCAGGGAGCCCTGAGCATGAAGAGCTACCCACAGTGACTTCCCAGAGACCCAGCTACACCTTGCACCCTCCCACGCAGCCACAGTGTTTCCAAAGTATCAGCACACAAGGCTCTTACAGCCATGGGGGACCGAGGATCCACTTCATCCTGTCAGTTCATCCTATCCATAGAAATGCAGAGACACTCTTAGAGCAGGCTACCTGTGGGTGCTTTGCCTAGGCAGTTTGAGCCTCAGAGCCTGTGATGTGTTGGGAGGCTAGGGGCAGCTCACAGACCTAAGTGCTTTCTCAGCCCCCTGTCAATCCTCCCAGCAAGACTCAGGTGTCTCCTCTTGGCTGGTTGCTTGGTGTGTGGACACAAGCTGGTGCAGCTGTTAAATATGTTCAAGATAGCACCTTCCCTCTCTCTGCCAGTTACAGAGCACCATTGTCAGATGGATGGGGAGAGAGAAAGTACCCCTTACTTTCCCTCTAGGTTCATGTACCCTGTCCCACACAGGGTTCCAGGCTGAACTCACACCAGACTTTCCCCAGTGGCTTGAGCTGCTGCAGTCTGGTTTTACCACACCTCACTCTCCAAAGCTGGCACTGAGGCTCTTGACTGCTCTGATCCTGTGTTGTCTGTGTTTGTGTTGTGCATCCACATCCTCCATATAGAGCCTCAGTGTCCCTCTTCCTTCCATGGAGTTTCCAGTGCAGGTTTCTCCCTAACTCTTCTCTGATAATGCACTCTCTCCACTTTTTTTTTAATCTTCCCCTAGCATACAGCAGTAAGCTCCCTTCCTATTCCACTAAGCAGTATCTTAAGTGGTAGACCAGATGCCTGCTTCTGGTTTTGCTAATAGTGATTATTTTCTTTTTTACCATAGCAATAATAATAATAATAATAATAATACCTCTTCTTAGATCAATATTTCAAATGTATATAAGGGTATGTATGAAAAACTTTGTGATTCCCTCCCCATCATGTCATGCCACCCTACAAACTACAGGTCATCCTACATTTGTTTTTGATGTTAATAATTTTAATGCTGCTTATATCAATCTAAGTACTATTACATCTTGATGTTTTGATTTATCATTATTATTTTATGAGTTTGGTTTCCTGGCTCTTAATTATAACTGAAATTTAACACACGGACACAACTTAATTTATTGAAATAATTTTAAATTTAATTTAAATATTTAAATAAATAATAATTATTAAATAGTATTTATAATATTATTTATTAATATATAATGATAATAAATATTTACTTAAATAATTTATTGAACTTTAGCACATGCACACAATTTATTTTACCTTTATTTTCCTGCCCAATTTTTATTTTTATACATTTTTTCTGGTAGTTTTAGCTTTTTAGCAACAATTTCACATGTGCCTATACTTTTAGTTTATAATTCTTAAGCAATGCCTACTGGTTCCTTGTTATGTGATATAAGGAAATTAACTCGCACACATCTCTATCCCCTTCTACTTCTTACTTCTGTCAATCAGAAAATAAGATGGACATTTTTGAGTATCTATGAGTTATAAATCGTATTCAGTAAATAAAGTGAATCTCATTGAATGTAGAGATTAAATCTAGGAATAATCATATGATTAACTAAAATATGTCTTTAAAAAACAATATTGTGATTTGATCAAATAAAGCAAGTTCAGTCGTATATGAAATCTAGATCATTCAAATGATAATTTTCTACATGCCTAGGCCAAATGATTGTTTCCTTTTATATGAAGTATTTTCTCAAAATTTTGTGATATTTTAGCATGCTTCAACTTGATTTGCTTATATTTAAAATGTCATGAAAAATTTTACACACACATAAAAATTGTACCATGTGATGCATTTATATATTCTGTATATTTCTTGTATTTTTAAAATTTAAAATTATTTTAAAATCTCCCTGAATTCTATTTATTTTTGCTTCAAGACTTATTTTTATTTATTTGAGCATCATAGAGTGATAGAGAGACAAGAGTATAGGGCTTGTATGGAGAGAAGGAACCTTCCATCTAGTGGTTTAACTTCTGAAGTGACTGGGGTGGACAAGGCTGGGGCAAGCTAAAGCCAGGAACCAGGAAATACAGCGAGGTTTCCCATGTGGGTGACAGGGACTGAAGTACTTGGGCAGTCTTACACTGCCTTCCCATGTGCATCACCAAGAAGCTGAATAAGAGGGCTGGTGCTGTGGCTCACTTGGTTAATCCTCCGCCTGTGGCTCCGGCATCCCATATGGGCACTGGGTTCTAGTCCCGGTTGCTCCTCTTCCAGTCCAGCTCTCTGCTGTGGCCTGGGAGAGCAGTGGAGGATGGCCCAGGTGCTTGGGCGCCTGCACCTTCATGGGAGACCAGGAAGAAGCACCTGGCTTCTGGCTTTGTTTCTTACTGATAAAGGAGAACAGTACAGGTCTTCATTTTCCTAATCACACAATCCATTGGTGACATTCACGTTATCCTTGAAGGTAAACTTTATGAGTTAGCTTTTTCTTGTTGTTCAGTTCTATGTTTTCTAACTTTGCCTTGCCTTGTCTTCTTAAATTTTCATAAAAGGCTTTTTTGGATTAGTTCCATCTGCCTTGGATTCAATGAATATTTTAATCTGATATGCTTCGTTTGTTTGAACACATTCTTAAGAAATTTTTATTTTTCAAAAGTGTAAATACTATGTTTTTAAATTAATTTATTTGAAAGGCATTTTTACAGAGAGAGAAGGAGGGATAGAAGAGAGTGAGATCTTCCATCCATTGGTTCATCCCCAAAATGGTCACAACAGGCAGGGTTAGACCAAGCTGAGGCCAGGAGTCCAGCATTTCTTCCAGTTTTCCCACATGGGTGAAAGGCCCCAAGCACTTGTGCCATCTTCTTCTGTTTTCCCAGGCACATTATCAGGGAACTGGGTCAGAAGTGGAGCAGCCAGGACTGCAAGGAGTGCCTACGTGGTAGGCTGTCATTTCAGGTGATGGCTTAATCTGCTGCACCACAATGCCAGCCCCTAATTACTGATTTAGCAAACATTTTTGTACTCATCACCCCACTTCATCAATTCATGGTCACTTTTGTTTTATCTATAGTTTTACTCACTGCCTGTCCTCCAAAATTTTATCATTTTTAATGACACATAAATGTTATACATATTTATGCAGTGCCCTGTGATGTCTTGACACATGTATATATTGTGTAATGTTCAAAATAAAGTAAATATTTTGGAGGAAGAATGCATGATACATAAAATATATTACTCTGTGTAGAATTGTATTTGTTGTTGTTGACAGCTGGATTGGATTTGAAATGAAAAACTCAGGATTATTTACCTCAGAACTTTGAAGGCATTGCCCTATTATTATCAAGCTCATGATATCATGGTAGACAGTGTCATGCCAGTCTGAGTTCTTTTCCTTTGGAGGTAAACTGTTTATTTTTTTTTTCTATTCTGAAAGCTTATATAAATTCCTTTTAAGTTCAGGAAACCTGCCAATATATTTCTAGGTTTAAGTCTTTTTCTTATCCTATTTTATGCTCTGTGAAAAAATAGAAAAGTCTTAAAATCATGGAAATTATATTCTTGTAATTATATCATTTTCTGTGTTCTCTTATTCCGTAGGTTCTATTAAACAGATGTTGGAATATTTGCTTCAGTCATTTTCCACTTCTTAAAATCTATCACTTTCAACCAGTCTTTTCTCCATATTCTGAAAGAATTGTTAAAGCCAAATCTTTCAAGTGAGTTAGTGATATCCGCGTATTGTCTCCATGTCACTCTGCATCACAATAAAATGAGTCAAAGTGATTTTGCAATGAATAAAATCTCTTGAAGTTTGCTTTTATTTTAGGAATCAAAGGTAAATATGACATGTATTTCAGTTTCACTGGAAATTATCCAGTGTGATGTATCCAGTATTAATACAAATCTATAAACATTCACATTTCTTATCACATTAATGTTGCTGTAGGAAATAAATATATATATTAGTTTCATGTATCACAAATAAAAAACTAGACAAAATCCAGGATATATATTCTGACATTCTTGTTGCCATTTAGCAACAAAATCATCATTCCCATGTGGAATTCAATTGGAATTAATTAATATTATTAAATGATGAGTAAATTGGCTATCACTGATTGCAAAGAATTAATGATGCTAGTCAACCATAATATATGGAAGCTTTTTCAAATGATCTGGTTAACATAGAAACTCAGACACTGAAACTTCCCCACTCCTAGACTTTGACTTTAGAAATAAGGTCTAAGGGCTGGGCTGGTGGTACAGTGGGTTAAGCCACCACTTGCAATGATAGCATTCCATCTAAGAGTGCCAGTTTAAGCCCTGCTACTTCATTTCTAATCCAGTTTCCTGATAATATGCTTGGGATGGCACTAGAAGATAAACCAGGTGTTGGGGTCCCTGTCATCCATGTGGAAGACATGCATGGAATTCTTGGCCCAGACTTGGCTATTACAGCTATTTGGGAGAGAATGAGTCAGAAGATACAAAAGCTCTCCCTTTCTCTCTGTCTTTATTACTCTGCCTTTCAAATAAACAAATAAATAGATAAACAAATAGATCTTTTTAAGGGGATTTGGTGTATAAAGAGAGCACAAGATGAATTTAAAATGAAGTCCAATTGTACCAGGAATTTTCATGTACCCTCTTTCATCGTTATGATCAAGTTACTTAAGTGAACTTTTTGAAAATAGAATACCAATATCACCACATTACTCAAAAGAGGGAGAAAACTAGAGATGCTGCTCATCATAGTCAGTATGTCAAACTATTAGGCCATGTACTCATGCATTTAGGAAGCAAAATTATCAAGTGAGCGAACACAGTAAGTGGACAAAGCTATCCACATTAAATTGGATTTACAAATGCATGTAGTATGTATGTCTAGGATCCAAAATGAAACAGTACTGTCTTTGAGACATTAATTTCCCATACCCATGACAAAATAGGCATATTTTAGTTCTAGTGGTATTTATTCTGCTCAAATATGTTAAAGTTCTTATCCACAGATTCACTGGATGGGAACAAGCTTCAGGGAACAATGCGAAATGGAGAGGAGGAGTAAGATGAAGGGAGAGAGAAGGGACCACCGAGTACTGGATAATTCATCAAGGTACAACAAAGTACTTCACTTTATAAGCATGTGCACACACACACATATCCTACTAAACATCAGGAAAAAATATACTAGTCTCTCTTCACCTTTCACTCAGTCCTTACTCCTACTAAAATGATCATTATCTGTCTCTTTGGGACTGGCTTATTTCACTCAGCATAATGTTTTCCAGATTCCTCCATCTTGTTGCAAATGACTAGGTTTCATTGTTTCTTACTGCTGTATAGTATTCTATGGAGTACATGTCCCATAATTTCTTTATTCAGTCTACTGTTGATGGGCATTTGGGTTGGTTCCAGGTCTTAGCTATTGTGAATTGAGCTGCAATAAACATTAATGTGCAGATGGTTTTTTTATTTGCCAAATTAATTTCCTTTGGGTAAATTCCAAGGAGTGGGATGGCTGGGTTGTATGGTAGGGTTATATTCAGGTTTCTGAGGAATCTCCAGACTGACTTCCATAGTGGCTTTACCAGTTGCATTCCCACCAACAGTGGGTTAGGGTCCCCTTCTCCCCACATCCTCTCCAGCATCTATTTTTGATAGATTTCGGAATGTGAGCCATTCTCACCGGGGTTAGGTGAAACCTCATTGTGGTTTTGATTTGCATTTCTCTGATTGCTAGTGATCTTGAACATTTTTTCATGTGTCTGTTGGCCATTTGGATTTCCTCTTTTGAAAAATGTCTCTTGAGGTCCTTGGCCCATCTCTTAAGTGGGTTGTTTGTTTTGTTGTTGTGGAGTTCTTGATTTCTTTGTAGATTCTGGTTCTCAACCCTTTATCTGTAGTATAGTTTGCAAATATGTTTTCCCATTCTGTCGGTTGCCTCTTCACGTTCCTGACTGTTTCTTTTGAAGGACAGTAACTTCTCAATTTGATGCAATCCCAAATGTTAATTTTGGCTTTGACTGCCTGTGCTTCTGGGGTCTTTTCCAAGAAGTCTTTGCCTGTACCTATATCTTGCAGGGTTTCTTCAATGCTCTCTAATAATTTGATGGTTTCGGGTCGTAGATTTAAGTCTTTAATCCATGTTGAGTGAATTTTTGTGTAAGGTGAAAGGTAGGAGTCTTGCTTCAAGCTTCTGCACGTGGAAATCCAATTTTCCCAGCACCTTTTATTGAATAGACTGTCCTTAATCCAGGGATTAGTTTTGGATCTTTGATCAAATATAAGTTGGCTGTAGATGTTTGGATTGATTTCTGGTGTTTCTATTCTGTTCCATTGGTCTATCCATCTGTTTCTGTACCAGTACCATGCTGTTTTGATAACAACTGCCCTGTAGTATGTCCTGAAATCTGGTATTGTGATGCCTCCGGCTTTGTCTTTGTTGTACAAGATTGCTTTGGCTATTCGAGGTCTCCTGTGTCTCCATACGAATTTCAGCATCATTTGTTTTCCCTGATCGGTGACAACTGAGCACCAAAGGGGAAAACCGTTGAAGTGAAATGGACACTATAAGAAACAATGATCTGATCAGCTCTCGTCCTGACTCTAGATGTACAATGTAATACTTTATCCTTTTTAGTATTTTTGCTGTTGTTGTTGTTCTAGTACTAGTGGTTGTACTCTGTAATTAACACACAATTATTCTTTGGTGTTTAAATTTTAACAGAAAAGTGATCCCTGTTAAATATAAGAGGGGAAAAAGAGAGGGAGGAGATGTACAATTTGGGACATGCTCATTCGGACTTGCCCCAAATGGTGGAGTTAGAAATGTACCAGGGGATTCCAATACAATCCCATCAAGGTGGCATGTACCAATGCCATCTCACTAGTCCAAGTGATCAATTTCAGTTCACAATTGATGGCTCTGATAGGTCTAAGAGTCAAAGGGATCACACAAACAAAGCTAGTATCTGCTAATACTAACTGATAAAATCAAAAAGGGAAAGAAGGATCCAACATGGCATGTGGGATACACAGCAGACTCATAGAATGGAAGATGTCCTAAACAACACTCTGGCCTTAGAATCAGCCCTTAAGGCATTTGGATCTGGCTCAAGAGCCCATGAGAGTATTTTAGGCATGGAAAGCCAAGACACTCTTGGGGGAAAAAAAAAAGAAGAAGACCTAAATGAAAGATGTCTGTGAGTGAGATCCCAGTGGAAAGAATGGGCCATCAAAGAAGGAGGTACCTTTCTCTGAAGGGAGGAGAGTACTTCCACTTTGACTATGACCCTATCGGAATAAGATCAAAGTCAGCGAACTCTAAAGGCTTCCATAGCCCTGACAACTCATGACTAGAGCCTAGGGAGATTACTGACGCCATAAACTAGAGTGTCAAATTGTTAAGTCAGCAACAGGAGTCACTGTGTACACACATGGTGTGGGATCTGTCCTTAATGTGTTGTCTAATGTGCAGTGATGCTATAACTAGTACTGAAGCAGTATTTTTACACTTTGTGTTCTGTGTGGGTGCAAACTGATGAAATCTTTACTAATTATATACAGAATCGATCTGTATATAAAGATAATTGGAAATGAAAAAAAAAACCTGGTGTTATATTGGAAATGGCATAGAAAATTAATTAATTAAAAAAAAATACTATGTAGGATCTCTGTCTTTAATGTGCTGTACACTGTTATTTAATGCTATAACTAGTAGTCCAACAGTATTTTTTTTCACTTTGTGTTGCTATATGGGGGCAAACTGTTGAAATCTTTACTTAATATATACTAAACTGATCTGTATATAAAGAGAATTGAAAATGAATCTTGATATGAATGGAAGGGGGGAGGGAGCGGGAAAGGGGAGGGTTGCCTGTGGGGGGGAAGTTATAGGAGCGGGGAAGCCATTGTAATCCATAAGCTGTATTTTGGAAATTTATATTCATTAAATAAGTTTAATAAATGAAAAAAAATTAAAATTAAAAAAATGATCATTATCTTTGGAAAACTTCTATTCAGATGAACTAGTCATTTGTATCTCATACTCAAGGACCACATAAGAAGCCATGAAAAAATACTTTTCTAGAATAAATAAATTTATGAAGAATATTATTGTGTGTGTGTTTGAGTAACCATCTTTATGAATATGTAAGGACTGCATAAAGAACAAAGCAAATGCTATGTCTGCTGGTTTCGACTGATGAGTAGTAATAAATCCCAGGAAAGCAAATGTTCAATTGATGTCTGAAAAATCTAAAATATGTGGGCACTATGCTCTGGAATAAACAGAGGATGTGAGTTTTTCTTATTTTTTATCAGTATATTTTGGGTGAATCAACTTAGTATGGCATTCATGCCTTTAATTGCTTGAAATAAATCACCTGTGATTGTCTATCATATATGATGCTATTAATCACACAGGAGAATTACACCCAGTAAAGGTTTATCTGTGGACAGACTATGATAAAAACAGCAACCTGCATTCTTATGCAGTGTTGTCTTGTATATCCTTAAATCTACATATGCAAGTGATATACCCTTGGACAGAATTGCAATAGAATCATTCAGTTATGCAGATAACATTTTTTTTACCTTTTATTTAATAAATATAAATGTCCAAAGTACAGCTTTTGGATTACAGTAGCTTTCTACCCCCCCATAACTTCCCTCTCACCCGCAACCCTCCCATCTCTCGCTCCCTCTCCCATTCCATTCACATCAAGATTCATTTTCAATTAGCAGATAACAATTTTTAAAACCAGCAAGAATAATAGCTAGTGATTCCTGAGAGTTTGTTATTCAAACATTGTGTAAAGGGTTTTAAATGTAACATCTGCAGATGTAGAGTGGTTAGCAGCTTGCCTAAATTTAGAGAACTAGCAACTAGAAGAGCCAGGATTTGAACCTGTGACCTACTCCTTCTAGTACTTTCAGTCTAAACTAGTGTATGATACCAATAAGTTTTAGGCAGATTATTTTTCATGTCTCACTAAAGGACACCATGTTTTTTTAACTTTGTTATTGTTGAGTTGTCTTTTCTAGAAATGTTGCTATCTCTGTAAAATCTAAAGTCATACTTACTTAATGATTATCTAGAAAGTTCCAAGAAAGTTATAGAGTTTGAATAGCACCTAAGAACAGGCAGAGTGACTATGTGTCAGTAATCGGAGGAAGAGCTTTTCTCTTGTGCAAATTAAAGAATACCAAAAGCAACCTTTTCATATGGAAAGAGAGTGAGAAGTATTTTTTCTAATTATATTTATTAGCAAAAGACTTCCTATAATATTTACTTTCCTTTTTAAATTTTTAAATTAATGTTAAGACAGCTAGGTAGATGTTAGCCTATGTGGGTAAGAGGAGCCAAAGAAAGTGCAAAGTTTTAAGGAAAATAATTTATGTGCAGTGGAATGAGGAAACAAGTCCTGAAACATATTCGGCCTCTCCTCTGTCTCTTAGCCCAAACTGTCTTTGCTTGTCCTTTATCCAAAGGAGTTCACTGAACTGAGGGAGTGGTAACTGCTGGCCCTAACTGGACTGAAGGAGTCATTTGCTTCTCCGACAGATAAGAACCCTAATGGCCAATATTGTCCAGAAGAGTTTAGAGGAATTCCACATTCAAAAATCCCCCACCAAGACTGTCCCAGAAAAGGGAGGACAGGAGAAGAAACGAAAACCCATACTCATGTTCACAAAAGCTCCCAGTCTCAATGCCGATTGGGCTCTCAGTCCTTTATGGAGATGCCTGCCTGATCTATCAGGGGTGTAGCAATTTCTGTCCATGCTACACTATGCTAAATCACCTTCTTGTCCACTCCGTCATTGGCCACAGTCTTCATCATGTATAGAACAAGATCCCAGGGTTCCAATCAGCTGTAACATTAACAATAATTGTACATATTTATGGCTGAAGTGTGACATTTCAAAAGATGTGTACAATGTGTGTTGATCACATCTAAGAACTATTTAAAGAGAAGCGCCAGACAGCAGTTCAACAAAGTGCAATCTTTCAGAATGGTAACAAAAGCAATGTTTATTGTATAAAAATATCTTTTATTTTTGTGGCATCTCAGTTATATGTGCTTAAATAAGGATTCAATATATGTTTGGGTAAGAGTTTTCTTTTTAAAAAATAGTTTTTGGGGGCAGGCACTGTGTGTGGTGGATAAAGCCGCAGCCTGTGGGCTGACATCCCATATGGGCGCCAGTTTGAGTCCCGGCTGCTCCACTTCCAATCCAATTCTCTGCTGTGGCCTGGGAAAGCAGTAGATGGCCCAAGTCCTTGGGTCCCTGCACCCACTTGGGAGATCCAGAAGAATCTCCTGACTCCTGTCTTTGGATGGACACAACTCCAGACATTGTGGGCAACTGGGGAATGAAACAACAGATGGAAGACCTCTCTCTCTCCCCCCTCTTTCTCTCTCTCCCCCCCCCTCTTTCTCTCTCTCTCTCTGCCTCTCGTTCTTTCTGTGCAACTCTGACTTTCAAGTAAATAAATAAATCTTTTAGAAAGAGAGATTTATTTATTTATTTGAAAGGCAATGTTGGCTGGCGCCGTGGTTCACTAGGCTAATCCTCCGCCTGTGGCACCAGCAGCCCAGGTTCTAGTCCCGGTTGGGGTGCTGGATTCTGTCCCGGTTGCTCTTCTTCCAGTCCAGCTCTCTGCTGTGGCTGGGGAAGACAGTAGATGTATACAGCATTGATATATTTACAGTTGTCTATCTCTCGTTCTAAGGGTATGTTGACAATTTAAACTTTTCACTTAGCCTTGGTCCTTTCATACAGCTTGTGTTTTCATGCAGAACCTTTCAGCCTCCAACAATGCTACTAACTTATAATGTTAACCAGATCTTAGTGTCTCTGACACTAAAAGCTCAGAATAGCAGACAAAGAACTCAGAATAGCAGTAATTTGCTAGCTCCCTGTGATTGGCTCGCACACTTGAATATTTGGTAGTGGTGAGGATATTCTTCTCATACAAAGAAAAAACAATCAAAATACCAAGGACATTCTTCTCAGATACAGAAAAACAGTTCTGAAATTAATATGGAAACACAGGAGACCCCCAAATAGCTAAAGCAATTTTATACAACAAAAACAAAGCCTGCGGCATCACAATACCAGATTTCAAGACATACAACAGGGCAGTTATAAATAAAACAGCCTGGTACTGGTATAAAACAGAATAGAAACTCCAGAAATCAAGGGTGAGGCAAGGGTAAGGAGAAGGGAGCCCGAGTATGTGCTGTGGAGAAATGCCAGAGGGAAGATCCCTCCTTCCAGTACAGGATTCATGATGTGAGAAACTATTCATAAAACTGTGTGCACACTGCCTATTAAGGCAGCACCAACCTTCCTTAAGTAGAATCCGCTTTTCTGTTGTGTTTAATAGAGTAAGGTCACAGCTAATCTGCATGACGTCCTATAAAAGGACCACCAGTCATAAAGGTGCATTACATGACAGAGGTCAGACAAGCAGCAACAGAAGTCATAATATTGCTGTGTCACCTGAGGAACTTGTGGTGTAATGGAAACAACCTGAGATAGTAAAATCTAACACTCTAGAGTATGAATAAAAACAAAGTCCCAGGTCACAGAACAATGCTTCATGCATGTGTCGCACATATTCAGATTGATGTAATAAGACTGTGTTTCTTTCTTAAAATTTTTTCTTGTCATTTTTTTATTACAGTAAAATGCACTATGAAAATTCTGTGACTTTAGACAAATACATTCAGGTTTGTAAAGGTCACAAAATCAAAATATAGACTAGTACCATCAACATTTCCCTTTACCTAGTTTTTTTTTTTTTCTGTTTAATTCAGAGTTAATACTTTATTTTTTTCTAGAAACCTTTTATTTAAGAGATACAAACTCATGTATTTCATAAATACAAGCTTAGAAACACAATGATTCTTCTCAGCAAACCCACCCTTCCAACCACACTCCTACTCTTTCTTCCTCCTCCCTCTCCTATTCCCATTCTTAGTTTTTACTAAAATCTATTTTCAATTAACTTTATACACATAAGATTAACTCTAAGTACAGAGTCCCACAAAAAGTATGAAAAAGAGAAAAAAAAATCTGTTCCTTAACAGTTAGACAAGGGCTATTCAAAGTTATCACATCTCAAAATGTCAATTTCACTTATATAGATTAAATTTTAGGTACTCTATTAGTTACCAAAATCAGGGAGAACATATAGTATTTGTCTTTTGGGGACTGGCTTATTGCACCAAGTATAAAGTTTTCCAGTTGCATCCATTTATTACAATTGACAAGATTTCTTTTTTTTTAACTTCCAACTTTTCTGCATTAAATAGGATGCTGGCTATGCCTATTTTAGAATCTCTTCTTAATGCTTTACTGTGGAGAGTTTGACTATTTTTTTTTTTTTTTGTAGTGAAGATCTTTTCTGGTCATGTCTTTTAGGAGTTCCATGTGCTTGCTGTACTTGGATGTCCATTTGTTTCTCCAGATTTTCTGCAATTATTTCACTAAAAAGACATTTAATCCACTCTCTCTTTCCATGCTTTCAGGAGCTCCTAAGACCCATATGTTGGTTCATTTAATAGTATCCTATAAATCTCCAACACTGTTTTTAATTTTTCTAATTTCATCTTCTTTCTTTCAATTTTTTTTTGTCTGACTGTAACATTTTCAGAGAATTGTCTTGTAACTCAGATATTCTTTCTTTTGCCTCTCTGATTCTGTCTTTATGGCTTTCCACAACATTTTTTGATCTATTGAATACTTCATTTCTAATATTTCATTTTTATTTCTGTTTAAAATCTCAATTTCATGGAAAAACTTTCATCCATGTCATTAATTTCTTTAATTTGTGGATTTCTTTAATTTGTGAATTTGATTATTTTAAGCAATCCTATGATCAATTTTTTGAATTCCAGTCCCTGCATTTCTTCAATCTCTTCATCTTCACATTCTAATATTGAAATCTTGTTGTGTTCCTTTGGAAGCATCAGGTTGTCTTTCTTATTCTTGTTTTTTTTATTTTTTGCATTTATTTTTAGGTATCTGCAGAGATATTTTTCCCTGTTTTTGCTTTTATCTTTGGACTATCCATCTGTGGCTTAATGGGGTGTCTGCTCTTTTAGTGAATACTCAGAGATGTGTGCTGGATGTGGTCTGGGTACTCTGTTCAGTGTTCCAGTGTGAGGGGAGTGTTCAAGATGACACCTACATTGGGTATGGCAAATCTCTTTTTATATTAGAATAGAGGGTTCTATCAGCTCTGTTAGCATAGTCTCGGGCTCACCTCCTTTCTTCCAAGGCAACCAATGCCTGGGTGCTAGCTCCAACAGGTGCAATGTTCAATCAGAGCCACACAAAGGATCAATGCATTCCTCGATGTGAGCCAGGATCCTGCAGCAATGACTCTTCCCAGGAAATCAGTGAACCCAGGGCATGTGGAGACACCCAGTGTGACTGGCCAGAGATGCAGCCACACCCTATGCCCTCTCACATAGCCACAGTGTTTTCACAGTCCCAGAGCACAAGGCTCCCACAGTCATATGCGCCCATTCCCCTGTCAAAACTCTCAGCCAAACTCAGGTGTCTCCTCCTGGCTGGTTGCTGGGTGAAAGGAAACAACCTGGCTCAGCTGTTACATATGTCCAACATGGTGCCCACCCTCTCTAAGCTAGTTTAGCATGCCAATTTTGGGTGGTATTTGAGAGAGAGATGTGCTCCCTTTTCCCTCCAGGTTGGCAGGTACACTGTTCCCTACAGGGCTCCATGCCTGACTTACACCAGGCTCTCCCCACAGCTTTATCATCAGTCACTTGCCTGCTGCAGTCTGGCCTCAACTCACTCTCCAAAGCTGTTTCTGAGGCTCTTGGTTGTTGGTGTCCTGTGTTGTGTCTGCTCATGATACACATCCATACCCTCCACAGTGTCCCTCTAACTTGTGTAGGGTTTCCACTGCAGTTTTCTCCCTAACTCTTCTCTGAGATTGCACTCTCTCCATTTTTAAAGATTTATTTATTTATTTGAAAGGCAGAGTGCAGAGGCAGAGAGACAGAGGTCTTCAATTTCCTGGTTCACTTCCCAGATGGCTGCAATAGCCGGAGCTGTGCTGATCCAAAGCCAGGAGCCAGGAGCTTCTTCTGGGTCTACTACACGGGTCCAGAGGCCCAAGGACTTGGGCCACTTTGGACCATCTTCTACTGCTTTCCCAGGTCATAGGAGAGAGCTGGATCAGTAGTGGAGCAGCCAGAACTTGAACGGCCACCCGTATGGGATGCCAGCACTGCAGGTGGCACCACAGGATCAACCCTCCACTTTTTTTTAACTATCTTTCCCTAGACTAGAGCAATAAGTTAGCTCCCTATCCATCCATCTTGGTGCTTCTTCTTTATTTTCTTTAAGATTTTTTATGTATTTATTTGAAAGAGAGAGAGAGAGGAGAGAGGGAGAGGGAGAGAGAGAGAGAGAGAGAGAGAGAGAGAGAGAAAGGATAGATGAGGCAAAGATCTTCCATCTGCCAGGGCTGTGCCAGGCTAAAGACAGGAGCCCAGTGCTTCTTCTGGGTCTGCCACATCGTACAGGTAGCCAAGCATCTGGTCTATCTTCCACTGCTTTCCAGGTGCATAATCTAAGAGCTGGGTTGGAAGTGGAGCATTTGGGACTTGAATCTGTGTGCATATGGGATACTAACACTGCGGGCCACTGCTTAACTCACTGCTCCACATTGACAGCCCCTCACCATTAATTCTAAGTACTTGAGTGCCTAGCCAATATTATTATTACTATATGTTATTTATTTTTATTATGGTTCATCATAATAACTCTGAGGTTTTGTTATATTTTCCACATTTTAAAGATATGTCAACTGAAACCCAGAGTGATTAATTTGTTCAATGTCATAAATTATTAAAGTTGTGCAGGTAAGATCCTCACTCAAATGTGTCAGATACCAAAACCTGCATTCCTTTTATTGTGTCATATTATTTCATTGCTAGAAAGATAAAGATGTTATTTTTTAATTGGGCTTGTTGCTTGATTTTCTACTAAAATTCTCTCCTGTGCATTTCTTCCACCTAATGTACTGACTGGGAACACTTTTGTGAACACTTGGCATTTCTGAGTGAACATTTGGCACACTTTATAATCACATAATCTGATCATATTTAAACAATACCTATAAATAATACTAGGAAGTCCAGCTCTATTAGTTTATACCATGTAAGGCTACCTTTGTTTCTAGTATTTCAGAAACTAAAACTAAAAATCTATAATGATTTTTATAGATTAACTCCAAATTTGGAAATAATTGGCATTACAAAGTTGCAATGTTTGTTCCACCATATGGACTGGGTATGTTTTAACACCACTTAAATTCTGTGCTGACTTTCTTTCCAAACCTAAGAAATAACAGATACTGTGATAGAAGAAAAAAAGGAAGAAAAACACCAAATCAACTCTGTGATCAAGAGAAACATTGAGCATAAATTCACACATGAAAACATTTTTAAATGTTAACTGGATGGTGAAATGTGCCTCAAGCGGGATTTTTGTGATGCCATTTGCTGTTCTTCACATTTGATTTTTATTTCTCTTCATTTTTAATTTATTAAAACCTCCAATTTCAGTGGAAGTAGAAGTAGTCTGCTTTGTCATCACTCTTCCTCTTCTATGACAGGCATCCTATTGTACAAATTTCTATGATCCTCAGAAGAGGAAAATGAAAACCAAGAAGGAGAATATGGGGAAGGCAATAAGTGACTGTGTGAGTTTCCTTAACCAGGAAAATTATGGCTGAACAAGGATCATCATCAAAGGCTCAGGGTTACTTTTGTTGGATTGGTTCCTTTGCTTTGAAATGTGCAGTTTTTGTCTTGCAAATTGAGCAAGTACAAAAGGATTCTCACTTATGTTTCAATCTGGCAAGAATTTTGGAAGACAACTCTTGAACACTCTAAGCAACATTGTTAACAGAGAAACAAATTTTTTTCTAAATCTAAGTATATGCTGAATTTTGTATATTGTAATGCCATTCTCACCCCCCTTTTAGAGCCATTTTATCTTACAAGACCCTTTTTTGCTACAACCTCCAGAGTGACGCTTCTGGTTTCCAAGCCTATCCCATCCCTTCTCTTCTTCCAGCAGACAGGATTAATTATAACTTCCTATTCCTTTTTGAACTATGTAGTCCTGTTTAGTGCTATTTAACCCCACCTTGTATTATACAGTGGTGAGTCTATTTTCTGTGCTAAAATATAGAGCCTTTGAAAGCTTCCTTTTATTTAACTTCACAATTTTTGCTACCTTTAAACTGAATTAAATGATAGTTTCTAGCTATGTCTCTGGTCACTATTTTTTTTTTAATATTTATTTATTTATTTGAGAGGCGGAATTCCAGACAGGGAGAGGTAAAAATAGACAGAGAGGTCTTCCATCTGCTAGTTTACTCTGTAAATGGCCACAATGGCCAGAGCTGGGCTGATCTGAAACCAGGAGCCAGGAGCTTCTTCTGAGTCTCCCACTCAGGCAGGTGCAGGTGCCCAAGCACTTGGACCATCTTCCACTGGTTTTCCAAGCCATCAGCAGTGAGCTGGATCAGAAGTGGAGCAGCCAGGACATGAACAGGCGCTCATATGGGATGCCAGGGGTGTAGGCAGAGGCTTATCCTACTGTACTATAGCTCGGGACCCCTCTGATGACTTTTATAAAATGAAATGTGAGCACAGTACTAAGATTACTTATTTTATTTAGGATGCTAAAGTTTTAAATTTTCCTGTGTCCAAAACCACTCTGCTTATTAATGTAGAGACCACATCAAAAGCTGCACAAAGAAGCTTTGTAGAATTACTGATTCCTGGACCTTGAACTACAAAGCAGCTTTTAATGCCCACAGTTTTTTTTAACATCCCCTACTGTTACTGAGGAACAGTTAATTTTGGTAACCACTGGTTTCAGGCAAAGCAAAATAAAGTAATAAAGATAAGTACACAGGGTAAATTCATTTCTTTATTCAAATAATATATATTATTCTCCAGTTATACATAATGCACCAAATTGTATTTGCTGTTGCACACTTCCATTAGAACGTAAGCTACGTAAGAGGAAGAAACTTCTTGGCCTTTTCAACTTTAAAGTCCAGTGCCCAGCATGGATCATGCAACCATCTCTCCTGATTCCAGTTAGAAGCAAGAATTTTGTTTTTCAAAATCCAGAATGGAACATAAAGTTTTTTGCTTGCAAATCTACGTTTTCCTTTCTCTCTCCCTTTTCTCTCTCCTCCTCCCTCCCAAGATTTATTTATTTATTTTGAAAGTTAGAGAAAGGGAAAGACAAAGAGAAAGACCTTCCATCTTCTGGTTCACTCCCCAGATGACTGCAGCAGTTGGCACCAGACCAGGCCAAAGCCAGGAGCTTCATCTAGGTCTCCTACATGGGTGTCAGTGGCCTAAGCATCTGGGCCATCTTCTGCTGCCTTTCCCAGGACATTCTGGATCAGAAATAGAGCAGCTACAACATGAACCAGTGCCCATATGGGATGCTGGTGCTATGCCACAACGCCTACTCCAAGGATCTCTTTCTCTTACAAAGCAATTTTCAAACTTCAACATACATTAAAATTAAAATAAGTTATGGAATTTAAAAATATATATTATTTCCTGTTTTTTTTTTCTTCTGAAATTCATTGCTATTTGACTTTGATGGAAACAGGGCAGCTCTGCAAGTAATTCTTTTTTTTAACTTTTATTTAATAAACATAAATTTCCAAAGTACGCCTTTTGAATTATAGCGGCTTTTCCCCTCATAACCTCCCTCCCACCCACAACCATCTCATCTCCCACACCCTCTCTCATCCCATTCTTCATCGCCATTCATTTTTAATTATCTTTATATACAGAAGATCTACTTAGTCACAGTCAATGTTTAAAACACTGGCTTTGATTACACAGATAGTCAAACAACTCAATGTGACGCTAAGGATACTTTAAAACTGGATTCCAGTTATTACTCTAGGTTCTTTCCCTATGACATACTCTTCACATAAGCCTAATAGAACACTTGAAATTTCATGAATAAACAATAATCTTCATTCTTCTAGTGAATTAGATATACTTTCTCATTTACAGAATACTCTTCTGTCTTAACACCTACATCTGATAAAGTTGTAATTATGACTCAGGATCTAGTACTAAAGCTACCATATTATAAAGCCATTTGGTTTCCCCTAGGATTAATTATTTTTTCACTGTGCTCACATAAGAGACTTTACATTTCTTACAACAATTATTTCATGATTGCAATATTTTCTCTTGCATTCGCCCATTTAAAGATTATGCAGTTGTTGAAGCACATATACACACATATATTGTATCTTTATAACACCTTATTCTTGAATGCCACTGGGCATGTTGTGATGCTTAATAAACATTGTTGAATTTCATTAAAAATGTGTTACAAGGTAGTAGATGCACAAACTCAACAAGATAGTTGATATTACAAGTGCTAATTATTGCACAAGGATAAAAATTAACAATAAGTTTGTGAATATTAAACAAGTAGAATTTAATTAAAATATTATACATATCTAAAATAATATTTTTGTAATTTTTATCTAGTATTCCATGAAGAGGCTTTATTTCTCTCATTAATTTCTCTCAATCTTCTTATTAGTCAGTCAATAAAGCAAGAACATGAATTTGTATTTCAAGTGTTTTATTACAATGTATTTCCCTAAAATCTATCAAATTTAAAAAGTGAGTCTATGTTTAAATGTTTTAATTGTTACTCTTTAAAAGACCAAATAAATTATTCTTGAACTGTGTTATATCTATATCATAATAAATTGGAAGATTTTAAAGAGAAACTACACTGACATATTTTATGTCTTAAAATTTTACCATTACCTTTTTTTAGTGATGCAAAAGTGTTTTTTAAGATGTTTTGAAATAACAATTCAGCCTATTTTAGGACATTTTTAAAGGGGAAGGAAAACATTTATAACACAGTTTATTAAAAGTAATAGAAGCAGATTATACAAATTATTTTATGTTATTACAAATTTTTTGAGGTAAAATATTTTTCAGTGTTTTGTAGTCAATTAAAAGGGCTGTTTTCTGTATACAGATATTACTATAATAGTAGTACAATAGAATTTATTTTTTAATTTTATTAAAGAACACAAACTTCATGCATTTCATATATACAAATTTAGGAACATAGTGATTTCTCCTACCCTTCCTCCCTCCTGCCCTTCCACCCTTCTTACTCCTCCCTCTCCCATTCCTATTCTTATATTTTACAAAGACATATTTTTGGTTAACTTTATACTCATAAGATTAACCCTACACTAAGTAGAAAGTTGAGCAAATAGTGTAAAGAAAACACACACACACACACACACAAAACCAAAAACAAACAAAAAAATTTTTCTCAACAGTCAAGACAAGTACTGTTCAAAATCATTGCATCACACAATGTCAATTTCACTCATGTAGATTACCTTTTAGGTAATTGGCTTTCTGTAGGAAAGCCAATTAATACTCTATTAATTACTACAAATCAGAGAAAACATATAGTATTTGTCTTTTGGGGAATGGTTTATTTCATTAGTATAATGGTTTCCAATTGCATCCATTTTCTTGTAATGACAGGATTTCGTTTTTTACTGCTGGGTAGTATTCCATAATATATATATATATATATATATATATATATATATATATATATATACCATAATTTGTTTTAAATATTTTATGTATTTATTTAGGAGGTAAAGTTACAGACAGAGAGGGAGAGACAAGTCTTCCATTCACTGATTCATTCTCCCAATTGGCTGCAACAGCCGGAGCTGAGCCAGCCGATCTAGAGCCATGAGCCAGGAGCTTCTTCCGGTTCTCCCAAATGATACAGAGGCCCAAGCACTTGGACCATCTTCTACTGATTTCCCAAGCCATAGCAGAGAGCTAGATCAGAAGAGCAGCCAGGACTAGAATCAGTACCCACATGGTATACTGCCACAGGCAGAGGCTTAGCCCACTATGCCACAGTACTGGCCCCTATATACCATAATTTTTTTAATCCAGTCTTCAGTTTATGGACATCTGGGTTGCTTCCATATTTTAGCTATTATGAATTGAGTTGCAATAAACATGGGATATAGATCAGTCTTTCATTGCTGATTTCATTTCCTTTAGATAAACTCCCAGGAGTGAGATGGCTGAGTCATATGGTAGGTCTATATTCAGATTTCTTTGGTATCTCTATACTGCCTTCTACAGTGGCTACACCAGTTTACATTCCCACCAACAGTGGATTAGGGTACGTTTTTCTTTATATCCTCGCCAGCATTTGTTGTTTGTTGATTTCTATATGAAAGCCAAGTAGAATAAAATTTAAATTATACTCTGTTACACTAAATTTCTGTGACTCATTTTCAGCAAAATATCATTTGAATTTTTCATCATTATATGAGATGACTACATTAGAAGTGTTATTCCTTATAATCCCAATAATATATTAAAGGCAAAAGCTAATGTCAAATTCAGTTTGAAATGATGATACTTTTAAAAGTCCCTCAGTCATTAATAATGAGAATCATTAATGTTCAACGTAGAGATTACCCAGATAAATCTACATATTTTGTAAATGAGAAACTTGAGACCCAGAAAAACAGGAGGCTCATCAAAGGTCATACAAATAATCAATGGCAGAGCTGGAACTAGAATTCTGGTTCCTAGTGGCTCCTGTAGTGCTCTTACATTATTAACCTATACTGTCTTTTGTTGCTATTTCCATTCCCATGATATTTGTCATTGCCATGATTGCTACTCAATCTTGTTCATGCCCTGGGGTCCAGGTATTCTGTGTCCTGAACATTTTTTTCTTGAAACTACCTTGTGCCAGAATTAAATATTTTCATTTATCTTACTTTACTCCAAAATCTGTGTTTTGGAAGGGGAGTTGTCTAGAAACAAACAATCCATGAGCTCTTTTAATCAAGCTCAATCTTGATTAACTACAATCGAGTTGGGAAGGATTCCTATTTTTCACATAATATTTCTCGTATGCTTTAAAGCAACTACTATATTACTTTGGCAACACAAAAATTTAAAAGGATATAAACAACAGAAAATGTTTGTTCTTGCTTGAGATCAATATTCTTGGTCCAGTTTTTGTAGTACTTTAAGAACTTGTAGGAACTGTAGGAACTCATTTGGGAAATGAAAATTTATAAAGGATTCTTCTGCTTAACACTGCATTTTGTTGTGCAAAACCACAAATACTCCTTTAAATATACATATTCTTTTCTTATATTTCAACAACTTTCTCTTCATTAGTTCTTTCCACTTAAACTGTAAACATGATCAGTCTTATTATACAATGATTAATCAAAATCAAGCACTCATTTCATCTGTTATTTACCCCATCTCTTTCTAACTTTGCTCTGCTATCACCAATTCAGTAGCTACCTTATATATTTTTCTGTGCTTAAACCTTGGCAACCCTGTTAGGAGATTACAGGGGAATTTGAGCTTACAATGAGGACTGCACAGATTCTTTGTGTAATCCTTGGGACAGAGCAGACGAATATTTACAAACAGGGACCAGAGCTCAGACACTGACTGCCTTCAATTTTGCTCAGCTGTGCAGAATTAGTTCCCTTCTGATTAAAAAAAAAGAGAGAGAGAAGATCTACCACGCCTAACCTGGGTGTGTCACCTTTGGCACACCCTTAAACCTGAAGAATGGAAGAGAGCTCACTGGCCAGATCCATCACTAGCCTCTAAGGATCCATCAAAAGCAGACAGTCCATGTAAACTAGAGTCATAGTATAACAAAAAAAAACACCACAGTGAGGAAAAAAAAAAGAAGAAGAAACCAAAGAATATCTCCACAATGCCAAACAACAAATGCAGAAACAAAGGAAACAAGAACAAGGAAGATATTATGATGCCCCCAAGTGAACAAGACAACCCAATTTGAGATTATGAAGATGATGAGATAGAAGAAATGCAAGATACAGATTTCAAAAAATTTATGACAAGAACATCTAGAAGTTCTGAAAAACAAATTCTTAAACTACAGAAATCCTTACTGGAAAGGATAGAAAATCACTCTCACGAAAATGAAATATTAAGGAGGAATCAAGATGAAATGAAGAAACTAGGATAACATGAAATTGTGATAGTGAAGAGGAATCAAAATGAAATGAAGAACTCAATAGATAAAATGGCAAATGCATTAGAGAGCCTTAAAAACAGTATCAGTGAAGCAGAAGAGAGTATATTGAATTTAGAAGACAGAGCACAGGAAAGTATACAGTCAAACCAAAGAAAAGAAGAGGAAAGTAGAAATCTAAAAAATATTGTTGGGAATCTACAGGATACTATTAAAAAAAACCAACGTTTGGGTTCTAGGAGTTCCTGATGGCATGGAGAGAGAGAAAGGATTAGAAGGCCTTTTTAGTGAGATACTAGCAGAAAAATTCCCAGGTTTGGAGAAGGACAGAGACATCCTGGTACAGGAAGCTCCTAGAACCCCTAATAAACGTGACCAAAAGAGATCCTCACCACGACACGTTGTAATCAAACTCACCACAGTGAAACATAAAGAAAAGATCCTAAAATGTGCAAGAGAGAAACATCAGATTACTCTCAGAGGATCTCCAATGAGACTCACAGCAGACTTCTCATCAGAAACTCTACAGGCTAGGAGGGAATGGCGATATATATCCCAGGTAGTAAGATAGAAAAACTGCCAGCCCAGAATATTATAAACTGCAGAGCTCTCATTTGTGAATGAAGGTGAAATAAGACCGACTTTCCATAGCAAACAAAACTTGAAAGAATTTGTCACCACTCGTTCAGCCCAGCAAAAGATGCTTAAAGATGTGTTACACAGAGAAACACAGAAACACACCATCAATATAAAAGAATGAAAAGGAAGAAAAGCTCCCAGTAAAAGATCACAGGAAGCTCAAAGCATATATTAGAAATATCTTTGGTAAAAATTGCAGGGCAAAGTTACTACTTATCAATAGTCACATTGAATGTTATTGGCCTCAACTCTCCAGTTAAAAGACACAGACTGGCTGAATGGATTAAGGAACAAAACCCATCTATTTGCTGCCTGCAAGAAACACATCTTTCCAACAAAGATGCATGCAGACTGGAAGTAAAAGGTTGGAAAAAGATATCCCATGCCAAGAGGAAACAAAAAAGAGCTGGTGTAGCCATCTTAATATCAGACAAAATAGACAATAACACAAAAACTGTTATGTTCTGTGTGGGTGCAAACTGATGAAATCTTTACTTAATATATGCTAAATAGATCTTCTATATATAAAGATAATTGAAAATGAATCTTGATGTGAATGGAATGGGAGAGGGAGCAGGAGATGGGAGGATTGCAGGTGGGAGGGAATTTATGGGGGGGGGAACCATTGTATTCCATAAAGTGTACTTTGGAAATTTATATTTACTAAATAAAAGTTTAAAAAAAAACACAAAAACTGTTAAGAGAAACAAAGGGGCACTATATAATGATTAAGGGATCAATTCAACTGGAAGATGTAACTATTATAAATGTATATGCAACTTATTACAGGGCACTGGTATATTTAAAAGATATGTTAAGACCTTAAAGGGATACTTAGATTCCAATACAATAGTACTGGGGGACTTCAATACTCCACTCTCAAAAATAGAGAGATCAATAGGACAGAAGATGAACAAGGAAACAGCAGATTTAATAAACACTATAGCCCAAATGGATCTAACGGATATCTACAGAACTTTCAATCCTACATTTAAATAATTTACACTCTTCTCAGCAGTGCATGGAACCTTCTCTAGGATTGACCACATACTAGGCCATAAAGCAAGTCTCAGCAAATTCAAAAGAATTAGAATCATATCATGCAGCTTCTCAGACCACAGTGGCATGAAGTTGGAAATTAGCAACTCAGGAATCCGTAGAGAACATGCAAACACATGGAGACTGATCAACATGCTCCTGAATGAACAATGGGTCATAGAAGAAATCAAAAGAGAAATCAAAAACATTCAGGAAGTAAATGCGGATAACAACACAACATATCAAAACATATGGTATACGGCAAAAGCAGTGTTGAAGGAAAGTTTATAGCAAAAGTTGTCTACATCAAGAAATTGGAAACCAAATGAATGAGTTCAATGAATCTCAAGAATCAAGAAAAACTGCAGCAAACCAGACCCAAAACTAGTAGGAGAAGAGAAATAATTAAAGTCAGAGAAGAAATCAACAGGATTAAATCCAAAAAAAATTACAAATGATCAGCAAAACGAAGATATGTTATTTAGGAAAAATAAACAAAATTGACATACCATTGGACCAACTAACTAAAAAAAGAAAAGACCCAAATCAATAAAATCAGAGATGAAAAAGGGAATTTAACAACAGACACCACATAAATAAAAAGAATCACCAGAAATTACTACAAGGACTTGTATGCCAGCAAACAGGGAAATCTATCAGAAATGGAGATTCCTGGACAAATGCAATCTACCTAAATTGAACCAGGAAGACATAGAAAACATAAACAAACCCCAAAATGAGACAGAAACTGAAACAGAAATAGAGTTCAATAAAAAGCCCAGGACCAGATGGATTCAATGCTGAATTCTACCAGACATTTAAAGAAGAACTAACTCCATTTCTTCTCAAACTATTCAGAACTATCAAAAAAGACAGAATCCTCCCAAATTCTTTCTATGAAGCCAGCATCACCTTAATCCCTAAGCCTGAAAAAGATGCAGCATTGAAAGAGAATTACAGACCAATATCCCTGATGAACATAGGCGCAAAAATCATCAATAATATTCTGGTCAATAGAATGCAACAACACATCAGAAAGATCATCCATCCAGACCAATTGGGATTTATCCCTGGTATGCAGGGATGGTTCAATGTTCACAAATCAGTCAATGTGATAGCCACATTAACAACCTGCAGAAGATAAACCATATGATTCTCTCAATAGAAGCAGAGAAAGCATTTGATAAAATACAACACCCTTTCATGATGAAAACTCTAAGCAAACTGGGTATGGAAGGACCATTCCTCAATACAATCAAAGCAATTTATAAAAAACCCATGGCCAGTATCCTATTGAATGGGGAAAAGTTGGAAGAATTTCCACTGAGATCTGGAACCAGACAGGGATACCCACTCTCACCACTGCTATTCAATATAGTTCTGGAAGTTTTAGACAGAGCTATTAGGCAAGAAAAAGAAAATAAAGGGATACAAATTGAGAAGGAAGAACTCAAACTATCCCTCTTTGCAGATGATATGATTCTTTATTTAGAGGATCCAAAGAACTCTACTAAGAGATTATTGGAACTCATCGAAGAGTTTGGCAAAGTAGCAGGATATAAAATCAATGCATAAAAATAAACAGCCTTTGTATACACAGGCAATGAGAAAGAACTGCTACGATCAATCCCATTCACAATAGCCACAAAAACAATCAAATACCTTGGAATAAACTTAACCAAGGACGGTAAAGAACTCTACTGTGAGAATTACAAAATCTTAAAGAAAGAAATAGAAGAGGACACCAAAAAATGGAAAAATCTTCCATGCTCATGGATTGGAAGAATCAATATCATCAAAATGTGCATTTTCCCAAATGCAATTTATAGATTCAATGGGATACCAATGAAAATACCAAAGACATTCTTCTCAGATCTGGAAAAAATGATGCTGAAATTCATATGGAAACACAGGAGACCTCCAATATTTAAAGCAATCTTGTACAACAAAAACAAAGCCGGAGGCATCCCAATACCAGATTTCAGGACATACTACAGGGCAGTTATAATCAAAACAGCATGGTACTGGTACAGAAACAAATGGCTGGACCAATGGAACAGAATAGAAACAACAGAAATCAATGCAAACATCTAGGGGCAACTTATATTTGATCAAGGATCTAAAACAATTCCTGGAGCAAGGACAGTCTATTTAACAAATGCTGCTGGGAAAACTGATTTTCAACATGCAGAAGTATGAAGCAAGACCCCTATATTACACCAAACACAAAAATCCACTCAACATGGATTAAAGATCTAAATCTATGACCCAACACCATCAAATTATTAGAGAACATTGGAGAAACCCTGCAAGATATAGGCACCGGCAAAGACTTCTTGGAAAAGACCCCAGGAGCACAGGCAGTCAAAACCAAAATTAACATTTGTGATTACATCGAATTGAGAAGTTTCTGTAAGGCAAAAGAAACAGGAAAGTGAAGAGTCAACGAACAGAATGGGAAAAAATATTTGCAAACTATGCTACAGATAAAGGATTAATTACCAGAAAGTACAAGGAAATCAAGAACTCCACAATAACAAAACAAAGAACCCACTTAAGAGATGGGCCAACGACCTCAATAGGCATTTTTCAAAAGAGGAAATCCAAATGGCCAACAGATACATGAAAAAATGTTCAAGATCACTAGCAATCAGGGAAATGCAAATCAAAACCACAATGAGGTTTCACCTAACCCCGGTGAGAATGGCTCACATTCAGAAATTTACCAACAACAGATGCTGGAGAGGATGTGGGGAGAAAGGGACACGAACCCACTGTTGGTGGGAATGCAAACTGGTTAAGGCACTATGGAAGTCATTCTGGAGATTCCTCAGAAACCTGAATATAACCCTACCATAAAACCCAGCCATCCCACTCCTTGGAATTTACCTAAAGGAAATTAAATTGCAAACAAAAAAAGCTGTCTGTACCTTAATGTGGGGAACCACAGGCCGGCCGCTCGTGACTACCATTCCCTGCAGCTAGAGGGCAGGTAGCCTGGCTCATTTAGAAACAATGGACTGAAGTGCATCCTGTTTTTCATGCAGGACTCAAACTGAAACAATAGTTTGAGGAAGCACATCCTGTTTTTCATGCCAATTTTTAGTAATCGTGCTGTGGACTATATAAGAGGGACGCCTGGGGAGAACCGGGACAGAAAGGAGAAAGGAGGAAGGAGAGAAGCAATAAAGAAAAGCTGAAAAGCGCATAAACATCGTGGATTCTTGCTTGCTATATGGATCTCGGTCTTGTTGAGGACCCACTGATTTCCGACACCTTAATGTTTATTGTAGCTCAATTCATAAAAGCTAAGACCTGGAACCAACCCAAATGCCCATCAACAGTAGACTGGATGAAGAAATTATGGGACATGTACTCTATAGAATACTATACAGCAGTAAAAAACAATGAAATCCGGTCATTTGCAACAAGATGGAGGAATCTGGAAAACATCATGCTGATTGAAATAAGCCAGTCCCAAAGAGACATATATCATATGTTCTTCCTGATCGGTGACAACTAACAGAGCACCAAAAAGGAATCCTGTGGAAGTGAAATGGACACCATGAGAAACGGGGACTTGATCAGCCCTTCTCCTTAATCTTGATGAACAACTTAATACTTTATCCCTTTTAGTATTTTTTTTTGTTTGTTCTACTGAATACTAGTGGTTGAATTCTGTAATTAATACGCAGTTATTCTTAAGTGTTGAACTTAACTGAAAAGTGATCCCTGTTAAATATAAGAGTGGGAATAAGAGAGGGAAGAGATGTACAATTTGTGACATGCTCAATCGGAGTTGCCCCAAATGGTAGAGTTAGAAATGTACCAGGGGATTCCAATACAATCCCATCAAGGTGGCATGTAGCAATGCCATCTCACTAGTCCAAGTGATCAATTTCAGTTCACAATTGATCATAATGATAGGAACAAGAGTCAAAGGGATCACATAAACAAGACTAGTGTCTGCTAATACTAACTGATAGTATAAAAAAAGGGAGAGAATGATCCAACATGGGAAGCGCAATACACAGCAGACTCATAGAATGGCGAAAGTTCTAAACAGCACTCTGGCCTCCGAATCAGACCTCAAGGCATTCGGATCTGGCTGAAAAGCCCATGAGAGTATTTCAGGCATGGAAAGTCAAGACACTCTGGCCCCCCCAAAAAATAACTTAAATGAAAGATCTCTGTGAGTGAGATCCCAGTGGAAAGAACAGGTCATCAAAGAAGGAGGTACGTTTCTCTGAAGGAAGGAGATTACTTCCACTTTGACTATGACCTTGTCTAAATATGATCAGAGTCGGCAAACTCAGAAGGCTTCCATAGCCTTGGCAACTCATGACAAGAGCCTAGGGTGATTACTGATGCCATAAACAAGAGTGTCAATTTGTTAAGTCCACAACAGGAGTCACTGTGTACTTACTCCTCATGTAGGATCTCTGTCCTTAATGTGCTGTACATTGTGATTTAATGCTATAACTAGTACTCAAACAGTATTTTTCACTTTGTGTTTTGGTGTGGGTGCAAACTGTTGAAATCTTTACTCAATATATACTAAACTGATCTTCTGTATATAAAGAGAATTGAAAATGAATCTTGATGCAAATGGAAGAGGAGAGGTAGCAGGAGAGGGGAGGGTTGTGGGTGGGAGGAAAATTATGGGGGGGGAGCCATTGTAATCCATAAGCTGTACTTTGGAAATTTGTATTCATTAAATAAAAGTTTAAAAAAAAGAAAAAAAAGTGGTATGTGTATACAATGTGATGATATTGAGCAATAAAAACATGAAATCTGGCATTTACAACAACTTGCATGGAACTGAGGCCATTAAGTTAAGTGAAATAAGCTGACTACAGAAAGACAAGTATCATGTGATCTCTCTCATGTGGATTCTAAAACGTAACTGATGTCAGGGGTGGACATTCTGGGGAACCAGGTTAAGATGCTACTTGGAACATCTGCATGTCATATCAGAGTGCCTGCGTGGAGTCCTTGGTACTGTACACTGTGGTCTATCTTTGTGCTAATGCACCTGGGAAGCAGCAGATGATGGCCCAAGTGCTTGCATCTCTTTTTTTCTCTCATTCTTGCTCTCCCTCTCTCCCTCTGTGTGTATATATGTTACCTTCTCTGTATCATGATGCCTTTCAAATAAATAGATTTTTTTTTAAAAGTTAAAGATTCTATTTATTTGAGAGGTAGAGCTACAGACAGAAAGAGGGAGAGGCAGAAGAAAGGTCTTCAATCTGCTGGTTCACTCCCCAAATGGCTGCAATGACCGGAGCTCAGCCAATCTGAAGCTGGGAACCAGGAGTTTTTTGCAGGTCTCCAACATGGCTGCAGGAGGCCAAGCATCTGGACCATCTTGCACTTGTTTCCCATTGCTTTGCCAGGTAAATCAGTATGGGGCTGAATTAGACTGTGGCATCCTGGATTCATGCTGGCACTCATACGAGGTACCAGCATTGCAGGCGACAGCATTTAACCCACTGTGCCACAATGCTAGCTCATGTAATTTTATTATTGTAAGCTACTGTAAACCATTTAATATGTTATTTAAACCTCTCATTCATTCATTTACCAATAGATAGTTGTTGAGCCCCTACTGAGTAGCAAGAAAAATCTTTGACTTCAGGAAGCTTTCAGCTAAGGAAATGACTCTGAATGACTCAAGAGAGAGCAGTATATGACATGGACAGTTTTCGCATGCTCATAAAGATTTCTCTCATCCTGAAGAGACTAATAATAGGGAAAAAATTCAGTTTTCCATTTGATAATTTCTAAAAATGGAAAGTACAAAGTTCTTTTAAGGTGTCTAAGAAGAAACCTGAAATGATTCCTTGCTTTTGTCCTAGTATATGGTCGGTCCTAGAGAAGGTTCCATGCAATTGTGAGAAGAATGTAAAATCTTTAAATGTAGGATAAAAAGTTCTGTAGATATCTGTTAGATCCATTTGGGCAATAGTGTCAATTAAATCTGCTGTTTCCTTATTGATCTTGTGTCCAGGTGATCTGTCTATTTCTGAGAGTGGAGTATTGAAGTCCCCCAGTACTACTGTATTGGAATCTAAGTCTCCCTTTAAGTCCCTTAACATATCTTTTAAATAAACCGGTGCCCTATAATTAGGTGCATATACATTTGTAATAGTTATATCTTCCTGTTGAATTGAACCCTTAGTCATTACATAGTGTCCCTCTTTGACTCTGTTAACAGTTTTTATGTTAAAGTTTATTTTATCTGATATTAATATGGCTATACCTGCTTTTCTTTGGTTTCTGTTGGCATGGAATATCTTTTTCCAACCTTTTACTTTCAGTCTGCATGCATCTTTGTTGGAAAGATCTGTTTCTTGCAGGCAGCAAATAGATGGGTTTTGTTCCTTAATCCATTCAGCCAGTCTGTATCTTTTAACTGGAGAGTTGAGGCCATTAACATTCAATGTGACTATTGATAAGTAGTGACTTTGGTCTACAATTTTCCCAAAGATATTTTCTAGTATATTCTTTGAGCTTCCTATGATCTTTTACTAGGAGCTTTTCTTCCTTTACCTTCTTTCATATTGATGGCTGTGTTTCTGTGTTTCTCTGTGTAACAATTCTTTAAGCATTTTTTGCAGGGCTGAACAAGTAGCGACAAATTCTTGCAATTTCTGTTTGCTATGAAAGGTCTGTCTTTATTTCACCTTCATTCACAAATGAGAGCTCTGCAGTTTATAATATTCTGGGCTGGCAGTTTTTCTATCTTACTACCTGGGATATATATCGCCATTCCCTCCTAGCCTGTAGAGTTTCTGATGGGAGGTCTGCTGTGAGTCTCATTGGAGATCCTGAGAGTAATCTGATGTTTCTCTCTTGCACATTTTAGGAGCTTTTCTTTATGTTTCACTGTGGTGAGTTTGATTACAACGTGTCGTGGTGAGGATCTCTTTTGGTCACGTTTATTAGGGGTTCTAGGAGCTTCCTGTACCAGGATGTCTCTGTCCTTCTCCAAACCTGGGAATTTTTCTGCTAGTATCTCACTAAAAAGGCCTTCTAATCCTTTCTCTCTCTCCATGCCATCAGGAACTCCTAGAACCCAAACGTTGGTTTTTTTTAATAGTATCCTGTAGATTCCCAACAATATTTTTTAGATTTCTACTTTCCTCTTCTTTTCTTTGGTTTGACTGTATACTTTCCTGTTCTCTGTTTTCTAAGTCCGATATTCTCTCTTCTGTTTTACTGACTCTGTTTTTAAGGCTCTCTAATGCATTTGTCATTTTATCTATTGAGTTCTTCATTTCATTTTGATTTCTCTTCACTATCACATTTTCATGTTCTACTAGTTTCTTCATTTCATCTTGATTCCTCCTTTAGATTTCATTTTCGTGAGAGTGATTTTCTATCCTTTCCAGTAAGGATTTCTGTAGTTTAAGAATTTGTTTTTGAGAACTTCTTAATGTTCTTATCAATTTTTTGAAATCTGTTTCTTGCATTTCTTCTATCTCATCATCTTCATAATCTTGAATTAGGTGTCTTGTTCACTTGGGGGCGTCATAGTGTCTTCCTTGTTCTTGTTACCTTGGTTTCTGCGTTTGTTGTTTGGCATTGTTGAGATATTCGTTGGTTTCTTCACTATAGTGGTTTTTCTCTATACTATGACTCTAGTTTAAGTGGACTCTCTACTTTTGATGGATCCTTAAAGGCTGTGATGGGTGTGGCCAGAGAGTTCTGTTTGGTTCTTCATGGTTAAGGGTGTGCCAAAGGTGACTCACTCAGGTTGTTCTCTCTCTCTCTCTGTCTTTTTTTGGCTCAGAAGGGAAGTAATTCTGCATAGCTGAGTGGAATTGAAGGTAGTTGATGTATGAAATCTGGCCCCTGTAGGTATTCGTCTGCTCTACCCCAAGGACCACACAAAGGTTCTATGCAGCCCTCAGTGTGGTCTCAAATTTCTCCGCAGTCTCTCACCTGGTTGCCAAGGTTACCGAGTTTGTGTACTTTGTGAGTTCTCTAACCCACCCTCATATTTTCACAGTATCAGTTCGTTAGCTCCACACCTTCACTAGGTCCTAACCTCTTGTTATTTCTCCCCACCAGAGTCAGGTTTTTCTGCTTTGCTGATGGCAGATGCCGCTTTATGTATGTCCAAAATGGCACCTGTTCTTTGTCTTGCTCGGCTTTGAGGTGAGTGGAGAGAGAGGCTAGTGTCCATGCCGGTTCCCCTTATTTATTCGTTTTTTTTTTTTCTCTCCTCCAGTCAGCCTGGTGAACTTTCCCCAGTGGGGCTTCAAGCCTCGTTCCCTCTAGGCTCTTTCTGTCTTTTCCCGCCAATGTCTTGGGTTACTGAGGTTTTTGTCTCACCTCCCCTTCCAGCGCTGGTGCGCAGACTCCGCAGCTGGGCTTCTGTGCCATGGGCATCCTTGCTCTCCCCATAGGTCCTCCATGTCACATCCACTAGATCCGGAAGAGTTTGCTCTGCAATTTTTTTCCCGAGACTTTTCCTGAGCCTACCGTAACTCCACTTTTATTAAACTATCTTTTCCCGGACTGTCAGTGCATGGTCTCACTATTCCGCCATCTTGGCTCCACCCACACATACAACTTTTTTTTTTGTCCATTCACCAGGGGATATACACTTGGGTTGTTTCCATTTTTTGGCTATTGTGAGTATTGCTTTCATAGGAGAAGGTATATAGTACATTGATAATTAGAAGATGAACTATTTCACAAGTGACTCAGATGCTTTGTAATAATTACTATGAAGCAAAAGGCACCTTCCTCTTGAAATTGATTTACTTGTCAATATATTAATATACTCTAATAAGATTTAATGACCCACTAAAAGAAAGGTTCAAATACCCAAAAGCTCTCATGTGGAGGGCGTTTCAAGGAAATCTGCAACTGTTTATTTCTTTATTCTTTAAAGCTAAATGTTAAACAGTGCCATAGCCATTGTTTACTGTGTTTTAGAGAAGTCAGTTTAAGCCATATGAAACTATGCAGCATGCTCCTCCAGGGTGATAAGTAAATATTTTTGCTCTTGAATTTTGAAATTACATAAAGCCTTGTAAGATGATGGCAAGACTTAATCTGATTCTATAATTAGACCAACCGACATGCCATGTTCCTGACAATTCACAAATGAATCTGCAGGCTTATAATAGTATAAGTCCAAGTATTCTCCTTTTGCTATAGGATGCTATTATTTTGCTGCAGTTTTGGTAGAATTTCTGCAAAATATTCTCAAGTAAGAAAATGCATAAACATTATTTTATTTCTTTTGAAAGGAAGGCTCCATTACATTCTTGATGTATAGAAATTGTCTGAATACTTTTAGTGATGGGGTTTTGGTAATTTTTTTATTACAGTGGTAATGCATTTTTTTCTCTGTAATATCTCTTGCTTTTTTTCTGGCAGTTTCTGTGCATTTTTGTGGGGTGTAGTGCAATATTTCAACACATAAATCCAGACTAACCAATCAAATCAAGCAACTAGGCTTTCCATTTCCTTATCTTTTATTTCTGTTTGGAGCCTATCAGCTTCTCTCTCCCAGTTATTTATACACAATATTTGTACATTATTGTGAAGTTAACCATCCTATTGTGCTATGGAAACCTGGAACTTGTCTTCTACCTGTATGTGTTTTGGTACCAGCTATTCCACCTCCTTTTATTTTCCTTATCCTCACCATTCACTACCCCTCATAATCATTATTCTAAGTTCAGATTGACTTTTTTTTAAAACTTCCACATATAAAGGGGAACATATAGTATTTTTCATTCAGTGATTGGCATATTTTTTATAACATAATGATTTCCAGTTCCATCTATTTTGCTATAGATATTAGGATATTATTTATTTTTATGAGTGAACAATGTTCCATTATATTTACATATATGTTTTGCATTTTCTGTACCAATGATACAGTATCTCATTTTAAAAGGCATATACATTTATGTGAGTGCAGCTGAGTTATGTCCTTAATTTCAAATCTTTAGTTTTTAATGATAATTGACAATTTTTTAAAAATATATTTATTTGAAAGAGAGAGAGAGATTCTTTCTTCTGCTGGTTCGTTTCCTAAATGGCTGCAAATTCTTTATATCTTCCTTAGAACTTGCTTAAGAAAATTTGTTGTACAAACCACAATGGTTTTCAAAATGTGCAAATGAGAAGAATGTTTTGCCTTGGCATTTGTAGCTATGTTTTCTGACCCTTGTAATGTTTTCAAATCCCCTAAAGCAACTGAACTATTCTTAGATTTGGTCTTCATTAAAATTCTCCCCTTATAATTCAACACCATTAAACATTAGCACATTTTTTTTCCAAAGAAAATTCTCAAATACCCAAGTTTTACTCATTGTGGAAAAGCTCTTATACTCATGTTTTATGTTAGGGTGTTAATGGCATATTGGGAGTGTAAGCAATGTAGCTACCTCCAACAACCTGGAGATGATGTTTATTAAATTTCTCTTGGTTGAATAACTAAAATGCATCTTTACTAAAAGAAGACAAAATTTACACTAGATTAATATCATCTTAAATTACACTTTTATTGATGACATTAGTGAAGTTACAAGCTGAATTTATCAACAAAAAAATGTAGCTAGCCTAGGAAAACTTTATAGAGAAGCATTTTTAATTTGGTGTATGTGCCTCATAGTTCAGGACAAAGAAATGCTAGGTCTTGAAGCCAGAGTAAATTGTATACCTATCATCTTCTATAGAAACTTAATTAATTCCATCCTAGTGGGTGAATTATTCAGTTGTGAAGTCACTTATAATAAGCACAATACTAAGTCATTGATCAGCAAATTTTAGATTCTGAATCTTGTAGGCATTGTACTAGTAACTTGTCACACACCTCTGCTTAAAATTCCAGAATTCAAGCATCATGTTTTCCCTCATGTCGTACAAGGTTTTAAAGTTTAGCAAAAACTGCTAGATTTCTATTAGTTGCATCAGTCTTAGGATAAAAACTACTTCTTGTGAAAATATATTGTCTAACTTATTCAAAGTGGGTATTTTCCCTGAATTACACAGAAACCTAAGAGAAGAACATATAGGAAGTATACATAACCAAGCAAATTGCAAGAACAAAGATTGCTAATCCACAATGCAAGGCAAAGTTGGAAAATATGAGAAATATTGTTTAACATCACCATAAACTATACATAATTATTTCATTAATATTAGGAGAATTTCTTCAGTTATCTCTTTAAAATGTTAAACTACTTTTACAAATAAAAGAGATGGTTTTAGTTATGGCAGAATAGCAGCACTAGATTTACTCTTCAAGTATAAGTAATTATATAATTAAATAAAATTTATGAAACAATGATTCCCATTAACTAGAAAATACAAGCAGTGTCTTACTTACCATCCTTATTGTTATACCCTTACTAGAAAGCTGTGGTTTTTGGTAGAAGAGAAACAAATGAGATGAATTCAAATTTATCCTAACTTTATATTTGAGGATATCATGGTACAAAGCAATGAACAGAAACAGTTTTCAGTAGTCTGTTTAGATTAGGAATAATCAGTGCTCAGGACTACTGAATTGTATGGAATTTGTTGGCCAGGGTTTTAGATAAAATAAAGAGGTTCACAGAAGCAACTTGAAAATCTTCATTAAGTTCCCATGAGATATTTTCAGAATACTGAACTGCATGTTATTATGGTAAATATATTTAAAGCCTAGAAGAGAACACTAATGGGGAAGTTTGAGATAAACAGATATCCCAAAGAGGCCAAACCCTTGAAAACACGCAACTTCTCAACAGCAGAGTGGAGAAATCTTAGCTGGACAGCACTGATCTTCAAAAATATCCAGGCCTTAGCCATAGCACCACTGAATATATGCCTTAATAGTAAGATCATGTTCATCTATCGCCAAATCATATTCCAGAAAAAAAATAATTCTTTATGGCCGGCACTGTGGCTCACTTGGCTGATCCTCCGCCTGCGGTGCTGGCACCCCGGGTTCTAGTCCCAATCGGGGTGCCAGGTACTAGTCCTGATTGCTCCTCTTCCAGTGCGGCTCTCTGCTGTGGCCCAGGAGGGCAGTGGAGGATGGCCCAAGTGCTTGGGTCCCTGCACCCCCATGGGAGACCAGGAGGAAATACCTGGCTCCTGGCTTCAGATTGGCGGCCATTAGAGGAGTGAACCAATGGAAGGAAGACCTTTCTCTCTGTCCCTCACTGTCTATAACTTTCTTTCTGTCTCTCTCTCTCTCACTGTCTAACTCTGCCTGGCAAAAAAAAAAAAAAAAAAAAAAAAAAGATTCTTTAAAGGAAGCCAAACAAATGTAAGCTGTTCAATGGTGGTGAAAAAGGTGAAAGCTTTCCTTCTAAGATCAAAAATAAGAATGTTGTCCATGCCACTTCTATCGAAGGTAGTACTGAAGATCCTAGCCAGAGTATTGAGTCCTGGTTGCTCTACTTCTTCTTCTTTTTTTTTTTTTTTTGAGAGGCAGAGTGGACAGTGAGAGAGAGAGAGACAGATCTTCCTTTTCTGTAGGTTCGCCCTGCAATGACCACCATGGCCAGCGCGCTGCAGCTGGTACACCGCGCTGATCAGAAGGCAGGAGCCAGGTGCTTCTCCTGGTCTCCCATGGGGTGCAGGGCCCAAGCACTTGGGCCATCATCCACTGAACTCCTGGACCATAGCAGAGAGCTGGCCTGGAAGAGGGGCAACCGGGACAGATCCGGTGCCCCGACCTGGACTAGAACCTAGTTTGCCAGCGCCACTAGGCAGAGGATTAGCCTGTTGAGCCACGGCGCCAGCCTTGGTTGCTCTACTTCTGATGCAGCTCCCTGCTGATGTGTCTGGGAAAGCAGCAAAAGTGTCCCAAGTACTTGAGCCCCTGACACCCATGTGAGAGATTTGCTTGGAGTTCCAGTTTCCTAGCTTCATCCTGGCCTACTAACAGACATTGCTGTCATTTGGAGAGCGAACCTGCAGCTGGAAAATCTAACTTTTTCTCTCTCACTCTGTGTCACTCTGCCTTTCAAATAAACTAAAATCAATCAAAACAACAACAACAACAAAAATGTTAAAAAAATAGAAAACATTTAACAGGGATCACTTTTCAGTTAAAATTTAAACACCTAAGAATAATTGTGTGTTAATTACAGATTTCAACCACTAGTACTAGAACAAAACAAAGAAAAAATACTAAAATGGATAAAGTAATACATTGTACATCAACAATTTGCACAAGAGCAAATCAAGTCATTGTTTCTCATAGTGTCCAATTCACTTCAACAGGTTTCCCCTTTGGTGCTCAGTTAGTTCTCGCCGATGACGGAAAACATATAATATTTGTCCCTTTGGGACTGGCTTATTTCACTCAGCATAATGTTTTCCAGATTCCTCCATCTTGTTGCAAATGACTGGGTTTCATTGTTTCTTACTGCTGTGTAGTATTATATAGAGTACATGTCCCATAATTTCTTTATCCAGTCTACTGTTGATGGGCATTTGGGTTGGTTCCAGGTCTTAGCTATTGTGAATTAAGCTGCAATAAATATTAATGTGCAGACGGCTTTTTGTTTGCCAATTTAACATCCTTTGGGTAAATTCCAAGGAGTGGTATGGCTGGGTTGTATGGTAGGGTTATATTTAGGTTTCTGAGGAATCTCCAGAATGACTTCCATAGTGGCTTAACCAGTTTGCATTCCCACCAACAGTGGGTTCGTGTCCCTTTCTCCCCACATCCTCTCCAGCATCTATTGTTGGTAGATTTCTGAATGTGAGCCATTCTCACCGGGGTGAGGTGAAACCTCATTGTGGTTTTGATTTGCATTTCCCTGATGGCTAGTGATCTTGAACATGTTTTCATGTGTCTGTTGGCCATTTGGATTTCCTCTTTTGAAAAATGCCTTGAGGTCGTTGGCCCATCTCTTAAGTGGGTTGTTTGTTTTCTTGTTGTGGGAATAAGAGAGGGAGGAGATGTACTATTTGGGACACGCTCAATCGGACTTGCCCCAAATGATGGAGTTAGAAACGTGCCAGGGGATTCCAATACAATCCCATCAAGGTGGCATGTGGCAATGCCATCTCACTAGTCCAAGAGATCAATTTCAGTTAATAATTGATCACACCGATAGGTCTAAGAGTCAAAGAGATCACACAAACAAGACTAGTGTCTGCTAATACTAACTGATAGAATAAAAAAGGGAGAGAACAATCCATCATGGGAAGGGGGAGACACAGCAGACTCATAGAATGGCAGATGTCCTAAATAACACTCTGGCCTCAGCATCAGCCCTTAAGGCATTCGGATCTGGCTCAAGAGCCCATGAGAGTATTTTAGGCATGGAAAGCCAAGACACCATGGAAAAGAAAAAAGAATAATAATAAGAAGAAGACCTAAATGAAAGATCTCTGCGAGTGAGATCCCCGTGGAAAGAATGGGGCCATCAAAGAAAGAGGTACCTTTCTCTGAAGGGAGGAGAGAACTTCCACTTTGACTATCACCCTGTGGTAATAAGATTGAAGTCGGCGAACTCAAAAGGCTTCCATAGCCTTGGTAACTCATGACTAGAGCCTAGGGAGATTACTGATGCCATAAACAAGAGTGTCAGATTGTTAAGTCAAATGAAGGAGTCACTGTGTACTTACTTCTCATGTGGGATCTGTCCTTAATGTGTTGTCCAATGTGAAGTAATGCTATAACTAGTACTGAAACAGTATTTTACACTTTGTGTTTCTGTGTGGGTGCAAACTGATGAAATCTTTACTAAGTATATGCAGAATCGATCTTTTGTATATAAAGATAATTGAAAATGAATCTTGATGTGAATGGAATGGGAGAGGGAGCGGGACATGGGAGGGATGCAAGTGGGAGGGAAATTATGGGGCAGGAAGCCATTGTAATCCATAAATTTGGAAATTTATATTTACTAAATTAAAAAAAAAGAAAATAGAAAACAAATTGCACATAGGAGCCCACACTGTGGCACATCACCTAAAATTGCCACTTACCACCCCAGCATCCCATATCAGTTTGTCAGTTTGAGTCTTGGTTGCTCCACTTCCAATCTAGCTCTTAGCTTATGTGCTGATAAAGCAGCAGAAGATGGTCCAGTGCTTGGGCCCCTGAAACTCGGGTAGAAATCCAGCCTCCTGGCTTTGTTCTGGCCCAGCCTCTGCTGTTGCACCCATTTGAGATATCAACCAGCAGATGGAAAATTTTTTTTCTCTCTCTTCCCTTTTTTTCTCCCCCTTCTCTCTATCACTCTGCCTTTCAATTAAATTAAATAAATCATTAAAGTTAAATAAATAATTTTTTCCTAAAGAATATTGGTGAAGATTCTGCAAATATCATATATTTTTTCACATTTAAAAAAGAAAACCTAAATTGAGCTTAAAAATGTATTAATCACAAATGCAACACCTACATATCATATGCAAGCTCCCTAACTTTAATTTATCTGCATCAACAAGACTGCTTTTCATATAATTTTGTGCTAATTAGAAACTACAAGTTATTAGAGGTGTAAAAAAGCATTAGAAGATTGATTAGAAGGTCTGGCATGTGTCTCCACAAGAAATATCTTCTTTTTCTTTAAATTGACTTAAAATGTAATTTACCAAACATCTTGAATATTTTCTTTGTGATTATTTTTCAGCTTATTTTTATCAAAACAATGCATGTACTTATTTAAAGATGTTAAAAAATTCTAACAGGTTTTTATGAAAAATAGCAATCTCTTGTGTCACTTTTTCTTTCTCCCAAACCTATGTGTACTGTTACTTATTGAATTATTTGCTCTGGATAGATTCTATTGTCTATTATTTTCCTTCTTAGTAGTTGAGAGGCTTTTTCTTGAGTTCATATGCTGTCCCACTTCTTCTTTTCCTCTTCTCCCATTATTCCTTTTCAGTGAGCACCATGGTTCAAAGAGGCACAGACAACACAACATACATGACACACAGAGGACAGGATCAATGAAATGGGGCAATGCAAAGAGAAGGTAAAACCGAACCAAATAAAAACTGCAAAAATTGGGGCTGGTGCTATGGTGTAGAAGGCTAAGACTTCACCTGTAGCACCAGCATCCCATAGGGGTTCCAGTTTATATTCCAGCTCTCCATTTCTAATCCAGCTCTCTGCATACGGCCTGAGAAAGCAGTGAAAAATGGCCCAAGGGCTTGGACCCTAACACCTACGTGGGAGACCTGAAAGAAGCTCCTGGCTCCTGGATTCGGATTGGCTCAGCTCTGGCCATTGTGGTCATTTAGGTAGTAAACCAATGGATGGAAAACCTTTCTCTCTGTCTCTTTCTCTCTCTCTGTAACTCTACCTCTCAAAAAAATGCAAAAATTTTCTTATTCTAAGAATCTCATGGATTCTATGGAAGAACTAGTAGTTCATATAAAATCTATTTACATATAATTGAAAATTATTTTACATAAATTAGTCTAAGTTAATTATAAAGAAAACTAGATATAAAATAGATATGATTATTTCCTGGACATCAGACATTCTCAATTAGTCCTTGTGTTTATTTTCACATTTATATATTTTTGAAATACTGTTATAGACAAGTATCTATACTAGGTGGGTGGAATATGTCATTAGTGTATACGGATTCTGGGAACACAAGTGCCAAAACTAGATGAATCTCCTGCAGTGGATCCTGCTATGATGGAACTTATTTTTTACTAAGTCTGTTCTATATTGGACACATATATCTGTCTTTTGGAGCCTTTGGTTACTTTTGGAGTAAGAAAGCTAAGATAATCACCCAAAATCTCATGTTTAGAGGCTGCCTATTGGTGCCATTTATTTCCTAATTATATTGAAAACATAGATGCCACCACATTAGTTAGATTGGAGCTAGAAATGAGTAGTGAATTCACAGCTGAATAACTCAAAGTTGTTACAGTTGGAGAGATGCACAAAACCAGGTTATAGTGGATAGTAGCATGATCAGGTCCTAATAAAGTGAGATAAAATACATGTGGAGTAGCTAGATGTGATTTCTGAAAGTCATAGTGTTGAGAGATTGGAGATGAGTCAGCATTGTGGTATAGTAGATAACACTGCCACCTGTGATGCTGGCATCCCATATGCACATTGGTTCATGTCCAAGATGCTGCAGTTCCTATCCAGCTCCCTGCTAATGTCGTGGGAAAAGCTGTAGATGATAGTCCAAATTCTTGACCTCTGCCATCCACATAGGAAGCCCAGATGAAGCACGTCACTCCTGGTTTCAGCCAGGCCCAGTCCCAGTTGTGTCCAGCTAAGAGTGAACTGGTACATGGAAGATTTCTATCTCACTGTGTCTCCTTCCCTCTCTGTACTTCTGACTTTAAAAATAAATAAGTAAATATTCAGGAAAGAGAAGAGGCAACTGACAGAATGGGAAAAAAATATTTGCAAACTATGCTACAGATAAAGGGTTGATAACCAGAATCTACAAAGAAATCAAGAAACTCCACAACAACAAAACAAACAACCCACTTAAGAGATGGGCCAAGGACCTCAAGAGACATTTGTCAAAAGAGGAAATCCAAATGGCCAACAGACACATGAAAACATGTTCAAGATCACTAGCAATCAGAGAAATGCAAGTCAAAACCACAATGAGGATTCACCTCACCCCGGTGAGAATGGCTCACATTCAGAAATCTACCAACAATAGATGCTGGAGAGGATGTGGGGAGAAAGGGACCCTAACCCACTGTTGGTGGGAATGCAAACTGTTTAATCCACTATGGAAGTCAGCTGGAGATTCCTCAGAAACCTGAACATAACCCTACCATACAACCCAGCCATCCCATTCCTTGGAATTTACTCAAAGGATGTTAAATTGGCAAACAAAAGAGCCATCTGCACATTAATGTTTATTGCAGCTCAATTCACAATAGCTAAGACCTGGAACCAACCCAAATGTCCATCAACAGTAAACTGGATAAAGAAATTATGGGACATATACTCCATAGAATACTATACAGCAGTAAGAAACAATGAAACCCAGTCATTTGCAACAAGATGGAGGAATCTGGAAAACATTATGCTGAGTGAATTAAGCCAGTCCCAAAGAGACAAATATCATTTGTTCTCCCTGATCGGAGAGAACTAACTGAGCACCAAAGGGGAAACCTGTTGAAGTGAAATGGACACTATAAGAAACAATGACCTGATCAGCTCTTGTCCTGACTCTTGATGTCCAATGTAATACTTTATCCTATTTAGTATTTTGTTGTTGTTGTTGTTCTAGTACTAGTGGTTGAACTCTGTAATTAACACACAACTATCCTTAGGTGTTCAAATTTTAACTGAAAAGTGATCCCTGTTAAATATAAGAGTGGGAAAAAGAGAGGGAGGAGATGTACAATTGGGGACATGCTCAATCGGACTTGCCCCAAATGATGGAGTTAGAAACGTGCCAGGGGATTCCAATACAATCCCATCAAGGTGGCATGTACCAACGCCATCTCGCTAGTCCAAGAGATCAATTTCAGTTCATAATTGATCACACCGATAGGTCTAAGAGTCAAAGGGATCACACAAACAAAGCTAGTATCTGCTAATAATAACTGATAGAATCAAAAAGGGAAAAATTATCCAACATGGGAAGTGGGATACACAGCAGACTCATAAATGGCAGATGTCCTAAACACTACGGCCTCAGCATCAGCCCTTAAGGCATTCGGATCTGGCTCAAGAGCCCATGAGAGTATTTTAGGCATGGAAAGCCAAGACACCATGGAAAAGAAAAAAAAAAAAAAGAAGAATACCTAAATGAAAGATCTCTGCGAGTGAGATCCCAGTGGGAAGAACGGGGCCATCAAAGAAGGAGGTGCCTTTCTCCGAAGGGAGGAGAGAACTTCCACTTTGACTATCACCCTATCGAAATAAGATCAAAGTCAGCGAACTCTAAAGGCTTCCATAGCCCTGACAACTCATGACTAGAGCCTAGGGAGATTACTGACGCCATAAACAAGTGTGTCAAATTGTTAAGTCAGCAACAGGAGTCACTGTGTACTTACATCTCATGTGGGATCTGTCCTTAATGTGTTGTCTAATGTGAAGTGATGCTGTAACTAGTACTGAAACAGTATTTTTACACTTTGTGTGGGTGCAAACTGATGAAATCTTTATTAAGTATATGCAGAATCGATCTTCTGTATATAAAGATAATTGAAAATGAAAAAAAAAAAACCAACCTGGTGTTAAATTGGAAATGGCATAGAAAAGTAATTAATTTTTTAAAAATATCATGTAGGATCTTTGTCTTTAATGTGCTGTACACTGTTATTTAATGCTATAACTAGTATTCCAACAGTATTTTTTCACTTTGTGTTGCTATGTGGGGGCACACTGTTGAAATCTTTACTTAATATATATACTGAACTGATCTTCTGTATATAAAGAGAATTGAAAATGAATCTTGATGTGAATGGAAGGGAAGAGGGAGCGGGAAAGGGGAGGGTTGGGGGTGGGAGGGAAGTTATGGGATGGGGGAAGCCAATGTAATTCATAAACTGTACTTTGGAAATTTATATTCATTAAATAAAAGTTTTTAATAAAAAATAAATAAGTAAATAAATCTTTAAAAAAAGAGAGAGAGAGGGATATAAAAGATTAAAGCAAGAACAAAGGACAGATACCTGGGCAAATGTCTCAAAACTTTACTGGCAAACTTTTTTTCCTTACAAGGACTGGTATATTTATATTAGATTATGGTTAAAACTGACTATAAATATGATGCTTAACACTCATTAGTAGGGCTACTAGTGAAAAACAAGGGAAATAATTATTGGTGAAAATGAGAAATTGGTGAAGATGAGAAATTGGTGAAGATGAGAAATTCCCATCGCTGGTGGGAACATAAAATAGTTCAATTTCTATGGAAAATATGATGGTGATCCCTAAGCACATTAAACAGAAATTGATCATATGATCAAGAAAATTCTATTAATGTGTTTGTACCCAAAAGAAAGAAAGCAGGGTCTTGAAAAGGTACTTCACAACCAAGTCCATAGCAGTATTTTTTACAATAGCCTAAAGGCATTAGAAACCCAAATGCTTATTGATGCATAAATAAATAAATATATGTGTTTTATACATACAATAAAAATTATTCAACATAAAAGGAATAAAATCCTGAGACATGTTACAGTATGGATGGCCTTTGAAGACATAATGCTCAGTGAAATAAGCCTGTCACAATAGTATACAATATTTACCCTATTATGATACATATATGTGATTCAGCTTACATGTGGTACTAGAATAGTCAAATTTATAGAGACATGAAGTGAAATGATTGCTGTCAGGGACTGGGAGAGAGGAGATTGGAAACTTTATTTTTAATGGGTATAAAAATGTTTATTTTTTAAAAGAATATATATATATTGAAAGAATATATATATATATAAAGAATATATATGTATTATGTACTCATATGTATATCTATCTATCTATCTATCTATATATATATATATAGAGAGAGAGAGAGAGAGCTAGAGCGAGCGAGCCAGGGACTCAAGTCCTTGAGCCATCTGCTACCTCCCAGGAGGTACATTAGCGAAAGTTTGCTGTATGAGAAGTAGAGTAGCTAGGACTCAAACCAAGTACTCTGATATTGGATAGGGTCATCCCAAGCAAAGGCTTCATCCACTGTGCCGAAATGCCTGCTTGGTTTGGGTGGATGAAAAAGTTCTGAAGACGGATAGTAATGATTGGTTTCAGTACCAACACTGCCATACCAGGTCATAGTGAAGAGCTAGATTGGAAGTGGAGCAGCTGGGACTCAATCTGGCGACCATATGGGTTGCCAGCACTGCAGGCGGTGGCTTTATCTGCTACACTAAGGTAGCTGTTTCTGAGTTAAGACATCAGCAGATTCCAAATACACTTTGTGGGCAGTGTTGGTACTAAAATTGCCAGCCTATGGCACTCTTCTCTTTGGCACTTCCACTTATCAACACTGTCTATAAATTTTCAAATCTGATCAAGCGTTCCTTTATATTTTTATTTTAAAAGAAAATTTTCCATGTAATTATGGAAAGTGATTTATGAAGGAGTTCCATACACTGAGATTTTTTCCCTGCTCTGCTCCTTGCTAAAGGTCATTTGGGTAGTGGCTGGATACAAAGTAGTTACAGGATGATGATACGGAAGAGTCAGGGACTTTAACGTTGACACTGATGTTCACATTCTGCTTGCTGCTTATATGATGTAGAAGATGGCCCAAGTCCTTGGGCCCTTGCATCCCCATGGGAGACCCAGAAGAAGCTCCTGGCTCCTGGCTTCGAATAGCCCAGCTCCAACCCAGCCGTTGTAGCCATTTGGGGAGTGAAACAGAGGATGGAAGACTCTCTCTCTCTCTCTCTCTCTCACTATCTGCCTCTGCCTCTCTGTAACTCTTCTTTTAAAATAAGAAATAAATAAATATTTAAAAAATGAAAAGAAGTCAGTGTCATGGGGCCAGTAATGTTGCATAGTAGATTAAGCCTCCGCCTGCAGCACCGGCAACCCATATGGGCACCAGTTTGAGTTCCAGAACCCATCCAGTGCCCTGCTAATGGTCTGGGAAAGCAGTAGAAGACAGCCCAAATGCTTGGGCCTCTGTACCAACATGGGAGAACCAGAAGAAGCCCCTGACTCATGACTTTGTATTGACCAGCTCCAATTGTAGCCACTGTTTGGGAAGTGAACCAGCGGATGGAAGACTTCTCTCTGTCTCTCACTCTCTCTTATACTCTGCCTCCGAAATAAGTAAATCTTAAAAAAAGGTCATTGTCTGCTGTTCCTGATCATTTAGGTAGCCCTGAGAAAAATGTGAAGTATGTCTACTTCAGTATTTCCACCTATCCTGCCAATAAAACCCCTCCAAAATGATTATCCCAGTTCTTTTCCCTTAGAAAGAGTTTTGTTCTAACAATTGGCACTCTTATTTATGACATCAGCAATCACCCGAGGCTCTTGCCATGAGCTGTCTAGGCTATGGAAGCCCCTTGAGTTCACCAACTCTGAGCTTGTTTAGTCAAGGCAGGCTCCCCACGTAGGATTTCTGTCCTTAATGTATTTTACTATGAAACTTAAAAACAACACTACTAGTCAAACAATACCCTATACCTTGTGCAGTTGTGTGAGTGCAGCCTGTTGAAATCCTTGCTTAGTATATACTAAGTTGATCTTCTGTATATGAAGGTAATTGAAAATGAAACTCGATGAAGGGTGGGATGGGAGAGGGAGAGGGAGAGGGGAGGGCCACGGGAGGGAGGGAGGTTGTGGGGAGGGGGAAGCCACAACGAACAAAAGTTGCACTTTGTAAATTCACATTTATTAAATAATAATAAAAAAGAAAGGGTTTTGTTCTAAGTAGCTGAAAATTACCATCTTAAGTGTGGACAGTGTATGGAATATAATGGTGATTTTGAATAGAAAAGGACTAGCCTGTAATTAGAATTCTTATATCTCTTGAGAGATATTTATATGATGTACATAAGCAAATATTCAAAAGTGCAGGTTCCTGAAATTGGAATTTGCATCAGAACCACATGGGGTTGCTAGAGAACATTTCCCTAGGATAAAAAAAAAAGTTTTCTAGAAGTAAGGGAAGGAAGAAGAGAAGCTAGGCAGACACAAAAAATGATGTTCACTACAAAATAGCCTATCCTGGAGGCCTACAGAGTATGATTTTCCTACCTCCAGCTACTTTTTCTCCAAGACATAATGTATGGTGGGATATAGTACACATCTAAGAGCTGGGAAGACACGAAGTCATTATTAAGATGAGTAATTTTCTCCAAAAAGAGATCTAGGGTTGGGATGACCTTCTAACTGCATGGAAGGATGAAGGAAAATAGTTAATATTAATTCACACATTCATTACTCTCTTATTATATTGTTGTGTGTTTAGTTTTCAGCACTGGGTTAGATCCATGAACATGAACTGTCAGGAAGCTAACACTATGGTGAGAAAATAGAAGCTCTTTGGGCCATCACCAAAGCTCACCAAGTCTTCTTCTCTCATACTTTTTGATAGGTCAAAGGTATAGGAAGCAGGAAGGAAAGATCCAGAGATAGGCAAACCTCTTGTCTTCTGAACCTTTTTCTTGGCACTGAAGTGACATGTAAATAAGAAAAGACATTGCTCAAGCATATGTTCCTTCAGTAGTTACCTCTCCTGCTAGAAAATATGATGAAATCAGCAAAGGAGAAGAGAATGTGAGACCATTCCCTCCCATTTATATCTACATTGAACACTGATGAAACTGCCTCACCAGATCTCTTTGCAAGTGTAGATGTGTGGTGATATATATGCAGAAACAGGTCACAAGAAGTTCCACTTGTATCTTGAAAGGAACACTGGTTTTCTGATGCCCTGAGAAAACTGAAAACAGTGACTGGAGATCTCCAAAACTTTGTTTAAGCACTTGTACTTCTTAATTAACATGACGGAACTCAGATGTTACCATCTTCCCTATTCTGCTCCCTGCCAAAACTCTTCCAAACAATTTCTGAATTTCTTAGGTAATGCCTAAAGGTAATCCTACTCAAATCCCAAATCTTTAGGTGACCAGAAATTTGTCCTACCTCTACATGCTTTCTCTGCTGTAACCATAAGTGACCCTGGAGAGATGGCCATTCATTTGGAGACTACCATTCTCCACTCGTCACGCCTGCTCCTATCCCACTTTGACTTTGGAGAACGCTGATGACTTTGTTTTCCTATGGAATGAATGAAACTATATTTTCCCATCAGAAAATAGAAATGTAGCCAAAGACTAATTTCTAACTGTTATTCAGAGTTGCTCTATTAGCTCAGGTCTGAACTCAGAGCTCTACACAAGAGTTTCTTCCTCTCTAGCTTCTGGAATGTCTTCAAATGGCAGGAGTCAAATCACCACAGTGACTGCTACAGCACCTCCACTCCTCAATTTTCAGGTTCATCTAGACCCAAAGACAGGGGGTGTTTTTCTATATCTTAGCCTAGGATCCAGCCTTTTACCCTAAATTTACTATCCAGAGTGATAAATTTAGAAGTGAGAAGGAAACAAAATCCCTCACAAATATGCAATCTGGTTTCACAAGCTCCAGAAGGAGCAACAGTCTAACAGCACATTTACCAACTTAACCTTAGTGAATCATAGATAAGATCAAGTGTTTTATCTTAAGGGGTACATTTAATGGTGCTAAAGCTAGTCTTGAGGGGTGACTTTGGCTGAGGATAACAGACATGGTAGCCAAACTACTTAGGTTTATATTACTAGAATTGTGATTATGAAGACCTTACTTAATTTCCCAGTTTTTCATCTATAAATTAGGAATAATGATAGTATGTATTTTATAGAGATATTTAGATGATTAAAAGGAGTATGTATAGAAGTGACTTAAAACTATATCTGGATCTACAGAAAATGCTGTTGTATAATAAGCACCATGTATTTTCTGCTATTATTATTCTTAGCAGTTTTTAAATGATGTTTTCTTCTGCATGAATTGATGAGAAGTTTAGAGTTTATGCTATCCTGCTATAGTCTAATTTTGACTGTTGACCACTCTTGCGAAAAAGTTTGAATATAAATTCACATGTGAATCCTAATATCAAATAATTAATTTCGAGCATAAGGAAATTTAATTCCATATAATGGAAAAAAACAAATATTTTTCTAAGTATGTAGACATATAATACAGCTATTATACCTAAATTTCCTTTCCAAACTATAGATTTATGTCTGGGAGTATACCACAGGTACTGGGTAGCTGCACAAGCTTATTCACTTTCTTTGCCAACCATCATAGGTACTTTTCTTACATAGTCATAATTAAGAGTCTGATAATTCATACTTTTAAGAATAAAAAGTCTCAAAATTCATTCCAATTTTCCTCTAGAAGGCAGAAACTTCTTTGTGACCACTCACTTCAACAGAAGTATCCTCATTCACAAGTTTTAGCAGTTCTCCACTTTTGAGAAAATGTATGTGCAATTCCCCTTGGCACCTAATAGATTTACATAATTCCACTCGCCCTCCATTATTATCTATACACATTATTATCTATGTACATTCACTCCTTAAAATAGAAAAGACCTCTAATTACACATAGAAAACCAAGGCATTGTTTGGTTAAAATGAGTTTCTCAGTTTCACAACTAGTAAGTGATGGAATCATTATCTGATATCTTCTCATTCTAAAATCAGTGATCTTTTTCTACCTAATTATCCTTAATAAGGCTTGAATTCTTGTTTAAAATTTAACCCAAGTCTTTACTATCTTATTAACTTCTACAGATGAAAATTCAGGGCTCTTAGAGGTAGAGTAACTTGCTAAAATTCACTTGGCTGACAATCCTTCAAAGGAAGTACGTGCATTTACAAACATTCTCTTTAAACATCCCTGGATGTATTGGAAAGTTAGCCTCATTAGGAGAAAATTGATTAATCTTGGAATGAATTACTCCTCCCAACCAGTTAATGGGTAAAACCCAATTTTGACCTCATGAGTGCAGCATTCTAATCAATGTGGTTGTACATTGATCATGATGGCTATGAAGCTGATTTCAATTTCTGTTGAGCCAAAATCCTTCACAGAAGCTGCTTACTAGTAGGGTAACCATATGATTTACCTCTAAATTGAGTTGCTTTTGAAAGTAAAAGTACTACTGTTAATAATGATATTGAGACAACAGAGATTAACTGGGACTGTCCTGAGAAAATATGAATGCCTGATTAAACTTCAAGTAGCCTAGGAACATGACCATTGGCTTATGCCAGTGACATTACTTCCTTTAAGAAAAACACATTGTTATTCAGGAGCAAAAAAAAAAAAAAAAGAAAGAAAAAGAAAGAAAGAGCTTTCATATTATAAAGGCAGACACCCTGTAGCAAGTTTCACCAAATGTGCTTTGTTTACAAAAGAGCAGGCTTCATATTTTAATCATAAGTACTTCTATTCATCATTAATCCTCTGAAGAACAGAAAGCTCCTGAAATGTGTCTTAATGATAAATATTTTCATGTAGTTTGAATCTCCTCACTTTCTCATTTACCTGGTCAGTGGAATCACAATGCTTGCCTTATTGAGCTGTGAATAGGTTCCTCTAGCCTGTTTCCAGTTACATGCTTGCTAATTTCTCCCTGCCAGGTGGCCTGCAGAGTAGAGCCCTGATTTCAAACACTATCTCCAAGCAGAATGGCAGTGGGAGGCCAAAGGAGTCTACCAAGGAAAGCATATTTTAAGGATATTTAAATATTTTTAATGGCCTGTCTTGATTTTGATGCTAATCTCACATTAAATCATACAGTGTTTCTTGAAAATAATGGCGTCAAAATGACCTAAAGGAATTTTACTCTCCCTAAGACCTTCTTTTCTTTGTTAATGTGTTTATTAATACTGCATGTTTAGAATTTATTAAACTGTTTTAAAATATTAAGCTGAAAAGATTGGTCTGTCAATTAGCTGAACACTTGAACAGCAGGCAACTTTTATTCCAGTGTTTATATCACTGCTTCTTTTATGTGTGTTTAGCCTTAGGCAAAGTCATAGAGACAGCAAGACTTCCCTTTGATATCCAAGTGACCTCTTTTGGTGCCTGTCTCTCCCACTTTTTGTCTTCTGGGGCTCTTAACTATTACCTATTATTCTAAGGTTGGGGCGAGGCCTCCCTGTACTGTCTAATGATATTTTTGCTATTTCAAGCTGACGGAAGTTTCCCATACTCCTATTCTTAAGATGTTCACATTTTTCTTTTAGACTTCAAGATTTCCCTGCCCTAACAAGTTTTCAAGCACCAATGAAATGAATAAGTAAAAGTGAAATTTCAGACATTTTAATGGGGCAATGCTATTGAAATCAGACAAGACCCCCTAAAATTCACATTAAAATGTGGCCCCTTAAAGTTCCCTAGAAATGCTATCCGGGGTGCCACATGCACTACTGAAATTTGGGGTGCCTTATGATTTCAACACGGGCTTATTACTAAATCCCCGATATTAATAAACCTGAGAGGATTCTTGCCTAATATTTAGAGAAGAATTCTAAATACCGGCACAGATAAATGAGGCAGCATGGTACATTTTAAGCTTTTATTTAGTGAGAAAGATGGATACGAGAGTGAGAGCTTTTAGGGGAGAGAGGTGAATGGGGGTTCATACCGAGCACCAGGAACCAGCCACTTGGATGAGCATCTAGGCCAGGAAGCCTAGAGCACATGGCCTGAAGGCCATGCGCCCTGGAGGCGCGGGGCTACAGCAAGCCCCTTCCTAGCAAGAAGCCAGGGAAAAAGAGCAGGCTGGGCACACTGTGCCCCAGGCTTTTAACCCACTCCAAAGGGGAGTGGTCAATTAACCTGATTGGCTGGTGGGCACCCCGGTGTGGCCAGGTAGGGGAATGAGGCCACAAAGGGGCGTGGCAAAGGCATCAGGTAGGAGCATGAGGTCACACAGGGGCGTGGTCTTCCAGTTCACAAAACCGATCAATTTTAACCTGTATGCCTGCCTACTTCATTCTTACAGGGATGTTGATGGGCGTCGAGTCACCATCTTCTGTAGCTGCTTCCTGCTGATTAGGGGCGCAGACCCTGCCTGTTCTCAGTCTGGAAGTCTCTGCCTATCTCATCTAATGAGTTCACTTCACGAACTGAATGTTTCAGTCACCGCCATCCTTAGTGTCTCCTGCATGGTCATCATTATTCTCAGAAGCTGCTGGGTTATTTAGATATAAATGAAGATCTATTGTCACTCTGGAGTGATCGTGGGAGTCCAAAGCTTGGCATGATGTCTTTCAACATGGCTTTAAGCACCTTGTGTGCTTTCTCCGTTCGGGTCGAAAAGGCCTCTATCCATTCTGTAAATGTAATAATAAAGACTAGGAGGTACCTATAATTACTAATTGGGAGCATATTGGTAAAATCAACCTGCCAATGTACACCTGTTTGTTCCTCTCTTCTGCACAGGAGTCAACAGGGGAGGTGGCCTTACATGGTGAGGGTTATTCTGTAAACACAGTGGCCAAGAGCGAGTCATTTCCTTTATGACCATATTTAGTCCCTTTCCTCCAAAAGCTCGGAAGACCAGTTGTACTAAGGTATCTCTTCCCAAGTGGGTAGAGTTGTGTATCTCCTTTATAATTTTCCATTGAGTGGCCATTGGTAGCATAATTATGATTTAGCATCCACCATCCATTTGCGCTTTTAGTATAGCCTTGCTGTTGGGCCCATTCATCTCAGGCTCCATATAGTGAGGTTCCTTAACCGCTTCCACAGATTGAGGTATAAGGGCCCTTTCCAAACTTTCCTGCGTAGCTGTTCTATCTGCTAATGCATTTCTCTGGTTAACATAATTATCTCCCTTCTGATGTCCCTTGCATTCTATGATGGCCACTTCTAAAGGCTCCAGTACTGCCTGAAGTAGAGCCAGCATCTCTTTTCCATATTTAACAGGGGTCAGTAAGCCTCTCTCTTTCCAGACTGCTGCGTGTGCATGTAACACATGGAAAGCATATCTGGAATCCATCTATCTATCCATCCATCTATCTATCTATCTATCTATATTAACTCGCTGACCTTTTCCCAATTGTAAAGCCCTAGTCAATGCAATAAGCTCCGCATTTTGGGCTAAAGTATCGTGTGGTAGTGCTTGGGCTTCTATCGTCTGCCTTTCTAACTCCTTCCTTCATATAGCTGCTGCCATCAGTAAACCATTCGGCATCTGGATTTTCCAGAGGCTCATCTCGTAGGTCTGGCCTACGAGAGTACACCTGCCTACTTCACTATCATATTTATGCATTGGAAATGGCACTCCTTAAATAGTTTTGTATAACTTCTGAGCATGGATGATTTGTAGATCAGAGAGAAAAATGTAGAGGCAACTGAGATTGCTTTCCCCTGAAGGAGAAATATGCACATCATCACCCCCCACTTCTGCCTCTTTCCCCCAACCTGCCCAATAGTCAGCAAAAACCATGTAATAGTCGTAAACCAGAGATAAGCCACTAAACAGAGGTTAGGATTTCTATTTGCTTTCTCTGTTTCTTTGCATCTGGCCCAATTGGTACATTTAGTTGTTTGCTTTTTGTTCTTGTTGTTATTTGGGTGAAAGGAAAGAAGGAAGGGAATTATTTTTTATCAGAGACATTGGGGTATTAAACATCAGGATTAGAATGCAAGAGTGTGCTTTATAGCTGCTAAGTGTCACTGACTCTGGGTCATCTGAGTGAGCAGAACAAGGACCTACAGTTTTCCCATTTCATCTTTGGGGGTTTGTGTCAAGACCTCTGGTTGATGCCTAAAACTTCAGATAGTACAGATACTGTTAGGTAGGAAGTCAGATATGAGCTTATGTGTGTGTGACAAAGGCTTAAGAAGACCTCTATGTCCAGCATATGCATCTCAAAGTCATCCCAATTACATTTCAGGGACAGCCCAGTATTTATATCCTGCCCTGCCCCTTCTACCAGATAACCTGCCAGGTGGGGGTCCCCACCCCTTCTGCCTGATAATCTTCAGATGCAGCCCAGTATCTGCATTTCAAATATCCTGCCTGGGATCCCAACATTCCAGGGGATCCTGTTCATCCTTCCTCTAACCAGGGTGACACCAGCCAGGCTTCCTCCTGTCTGATAACTTCAGGGGGAAAACTCAGATAGGAATTTTTCATATTTACATCCAAAAAGTCCTTTGTTCCAAGAGGAGCAGAGGTGGGGAGGTGAGACCCATCCCTTTAAAAACCCCTGGCCTCAACCAGACTGCGCGCTCAGCCCTCTGCCTCTATGCTGAGCCCCCCACCTGGCCTGGCCAGGTGTACTCTCTCCACTCAACCATGTAACCCTGCTCTCCCCCAGTCTGAGCAACTGGGAGCCCTCTCTGAGGTTCTGTCTGGAGAAGTGACCATCCGTTCTTACGGATGTCCCTTCCCTAATAAATCTTGCTATTTTACTTTCCACTACTCGCTGTCTCATGCCTGAATTCTTTCTTGTGCAAAGACAAGAACCCTGACATTCACCGGTCACAATACCACATCTGGCCGGCACCGTGGCTCAACAGGCTAACCCTCCGCCTTGCGGCACCAGCACACCGGGTTCTAGTCCTGGTCGGGGCGCCAGATTCTGTCCCAGTTGCCCTATGGCCCAGGAGTACAGTGGAGGATGGCCCAAGTGCTTGGGCCCTGCACCCCATGGGAGACCAGGATAAGCACCTGGCTCCTGCCTTCAGATCAGTGCGGTGCGCCGGCCACAGCGTGCCAGCCGCAGCAGCCATTGGAGGGTGAACCAACGGCAAAGGAAGACCTTTCTCTCTGTCGCTCTCTCTCTCACTGTCCACTCTGCCTGTTTAAAAAAAAAAAAAGGCCGGCGCCGTGGCTCAACAGGCTAATCCTCCGCCTTGCGGCGCCGGCACACCGGGTTCTAGTCCTGGTAGGGCACCGATCCTGTCCTGGTTGCCCCTCTTCCAGGCTAGCTCTCTGCTGTGGCCAGGGAGTGCTGTGGAGGATGGCCCAAGTGCTTGGGCTCTGCACCCCATGGGAGACCAGGATAAGCACCTGGCTCCTGCCATCAGAACAGCGCAGTGCGCCGGCCGCAGCGCACTACCGCGGCGGCCACTGGAGGGTGAACCAACGGCAAAAGGAAGACCTTTCTCTCTGTCTCTCTCTCACTGTCCAACCAATAAAAATAAATATAAATATTTATAAATATTTATTATAAATAAATATATTTATATATTTATAAATATAAATATATATAAAAATATATATAAATATATATATAAATATATATTATATATAAATATATAAATATATAATATATAAATATTTATAAATAAAAATAAAACCAATAAAAAATAAAAAAAACCCACATCTTATTATAGTGTATTCCTCCTTCTGATGATAATGTGATATGATCCAATGCTTAGTGATGAGATGAAGTGAACTGAATGATGTAGACATTCTGAAGTGTTAGGTTCCTTTGTAAGTATTATGTGAATGCAAGCAAGAGTTGATTGTCAAAAGGGCTAAGAGGCAATTGGTATGGCGCAGTGGGTTAAACCCAGGGCCTGCTGTTCTGGCATCCCATATGGGTACTGGTTTGAGTCCAGATTAATCCACTTCCAATCTAGCTCTCTGCTAATGCACCTGGGAAAGCAGTGGAGGATGACCCAAGTCCTTGAGCCTCTGCAACCACATGGGAGACCTGGAAGAAGCTCTTGAATCCTGGCTTCAGCCTGGCCCAGACTCATTATGGTCATTTGCGAAGTTAACCAGTGGCTGGAGGGTCTCTCTCTCTCTCTCTCTTTCTCTATTTATATCTTTCTCTCTTTGTAACTCTGCCTTTCAAATGAATAAATAAATCTTTAAAAATATGAGGGCTACTAAATGACTGATGAATGGAATTTTCAATTTAATATTTTTGAATTGCAACTGAATTCAGGTAACTGAATTGGGGGAAGTTAAATAACAGGGTTTGCTCAGTATTTGTATACTAACTCAAATATATAAATATAACTTTAAATAGTTCTATGATGATCTGTATATAATTAGGCTAAACATGAACTCATACTTGTTAGGAAAAAGTGTTGCAGATTGGTGCCTCCTCACACAGGGCACCAAAATGCTAGGAAAACAGTCACAGAATAGAGAGGAGGCAATGTACGAGTTTATAGCCAGACCGAATATATTCAGAGAAAATAAATCCGTAGAGGTGGGTGACCAAGGGCTAGGGCTAGGAGTGGGGGCTGGGGGGCAGCAGGCAGAGGGGAATTCCAGGAACTGGGCAAGGCCTTGAGAACCTGGAAAAGAATGGGGTATGAGTGGGGTATGAAGGCAATAGGGCGTGAGACCCAATTGAGTTTCAAGGGGAATACATTTCAAAGTTTATCTCTTTTGGGCAATGAAGGAGAATGGCTGAGCCTTATGTCCTTGTCCCATCAATACTGATAGACTGATGTCTCTAACTATAAACTGATTATCACATGGATCATTCTAGACATTTCACTTGTCAGCAATCTTTCACTCCCATAAGTGAATTTTTTTTTCCCAATCTGATGCTTAATTTTGGTATCATATTACAAATATTGCAAAGAAATTCAGAGCATTATGACTTATAAGGTCTCTATCAAGTATGTGTCTGTACCTATACCAAAACACACACAAATATTTGAATCCAAATCTATACACTAGGTTCTTTATCGTACATCATATTCTGCGCGATTTGTGGATATCATATGTGTGCTTGGTGATGCCTTTGCTAATAGGTCTGTGTATTCATAGTAAAAAAAAAGTTTTTTATATTTTAAGAGTTATATACAAGACCTCATAAACATATATATTGGTGGTACTCATTCATAAACAAAAAATATATTGAGGGCTGCTACACTCTAGAAATTCTTCCAAACGTTGAGGGTATATTTGAACAAACATAGAAGAAAATCTCCATCCTCATTCTCGTTCTAAATTGGTATGTGCTGAAGAGCAAACAGAACAGAATGGATTTAATATTAGTTTTACTGTTACTTTCGGTTCAACATTTTTGAGCTAGCTAAAAAAATACTTGCTTGATATCATTATTTTTCTTTTTAACTGCAATTAGTAATAATCTTCTTGAGATCCGACCTTTGCATAATTTTCTATGCTTGAGAACTTTTTGATATCACATTGTTTTTTAACTCTGCTGTATACTATTTACAGCTTTCCATCTGTATGATAAACAGATATTTTAGTGTTTATTTTTTTACTATAAGATTGCAAAAGTTATTTTTGCTTCATTCTATCTTGGTAAATGTCAGTTTCCTTGTGAGTGTGAGCCATTTCTCATTCCAGTGGCATCTTTGTGTAAATTTCCAGAGCGTCTTTAAATTGTTATATACACAGCCATCTGTCTGACAAGGCTTGAAAGCAATTCTAGCAAAAGGCTGGAATACAAACCTTTGGAAGTTCCTTCATGCTCTGGGTTAATATTCAGAAAAATTAATGTTCTGCTTGAATATTTTTAGATGGCAATGCATTTGCTTCCTAAAATTTATCAAGGCCAGTCTAGGGCCTTAAGCATCTGCTCAGATTGAATAATACCTGAGAATAAAAGAATGTTCCATTGATTGATTTATCTATTTATTTTATTTTATTTTTTTGACAGGCAGAGTGGACAGTGAGAGAGAGACAGAGAGAAAGGTCTCCCTTTTTCCATTGGTTCATCCCCCAGTGGCCACTGTGGCCGGCACACCGCGCTGATCTGAAGACAGGAGTCAGGTGCTTCTCCTGGTCTCCCATGCGGGTGCAGGGCCCAAGGACTTGGGCCATCCTCCACTGCACTCCTGGGCCACAGCAGAGAGCTGGCCTGGAAGAGGGGCAACTGGGACAGAATCCGTCGCCCAGACCAGGACTAGAACCCAGTGTGCCAGTGCCGCAGAGGAGGATTAGCCTATTGAGCCCCAGCGCCGACCGTTCCATTGATTTATAATTGTTCCACTTTCAGTTAGTCTATGAGCATGGCCAAGTGCAAACATACTCTCTGTCCTGGTTTATTCCCTCATTCAATAACCGGGTTATTCCAGCAATCTCCATGGTGGTCTCCTAGTTTCACATCTCACTCTTTGATCCATAATATCTGCACCAGCTGAGTCTCCCTGACAGTTTTCATCGTGCCACATTCTCTTGTTGAAAAAAACTATTTGTTTCCAAAATTTTCACCTCACTTCAGTCAAGAGGTAGTTTTGCTTTGCTCTCCATTCCTTTTCAGCTTATTCTTCAGAATTACTTAAATGCACTTTTTACTCTCAAGTTTTCCACTTTCAAATTGCTCCATGCTTTGAATTACACTATTTCTTCCACCATAATTCATTCCTTTCTTCCTTCTGCCTGGCTAAATCTCATTCATTTAGTCATAGCCTAAATGTCACTTCCTCCAAAAAGAATTTCCTTATACTTTAGATTCACTTTCTTTCAAATAGTCACAGATTTCTTTTAAAAGATTTATTTTATTTATTTGAAAGAGTTAAAGAGAGAGGTAGAGACACAGAGAGAGAGGTCTTCCATCCACTGGTTCACTCCCCAGATGGCCACAACGGCCAGAGCTGCACTGATCCGAAGCCAGGAGCATGAGCTTATTCTGGGTCTCCCACGGGGTGCAGGGGCCCAATGACTTGGGCCATCCTCCACTGCCCTCCCAGGCTATAGCAGAGAGCTGGATGGGAAGAGGAACAGCCAGGACTAGAACTGGTGCCCATATGGGATACCGGCTCTTCAGGTCAGGGCCTTAACCCACTGTGCCACAGCGCTGGCCCCCAGTCACAGAATTTAAAATCTGATAAGTAGGTGTACTTTGGTGAAAGTATATCTTCCCAATCATATTGTAAATTTGTTGTTAGCCTTATGCCTTCTGATTCTTCATTTTTGCATTACCTTGTGAATCGTTTAGAGGATGACAAATACCCCCAAAGATGATTTCTAGTTAAAGAACACTTGACCAACAAAGTACATTTACACATTAGTAAATGTCAAATGCCATAGCTTGTTCATATTTTCCTGTGGCTGAGAAAACTACTATGGGAAAAACAAATTAGAATTTAGAGAATATCTGGACCAGAGATCTGAAAAAGAAGATATTTCAAGTTATGATATAATATATTGAAGACTCCTAGACTAGACTATATGGCAATTTCAAGATTTCTTTTTTTTTTTTTCATTTTATTTAGTAAAAACCAAAAAAAAAATAAATTTTAGACTTGAAGAATACTTGCAGGAGTGGGCATTTGTCCTGTTGGTTAAGCTTCTAGCTGAGACATCCACATTCCACATTGCAATGCCTGGGTTGCAGTCCTGGCTCCACTTCCTGTACAAGCTTCCTGATAATTAACAGTTTCCGAGACAGCAGATGATGGCTCAAATAGTTGGACCCCTGCCTCCCATGTGAGAGATCTAGATTTAATTCCTGGCTTCTGGTTTTAGCCTGATCAAGTTTCAGTCAATGCAACTACTTGGGAGTGAACCAGTCAATGGAAGCACACATACTCTCTCTCAAATAAATAAATAAAAATAAAGACTCCAAAGAAATCTCAGATCTATCATTTTTAAAATGCATAATTTTAGCATTTTAGCACTCAAGTAATAACATTTTGAACACCAAAACCATAGGATGTTAATACCTGTGTAATTTTCTAATCATTGTATATAGTATTATATTCCTTATTTTTAGTCTTTTAAAAAAGATTTTATTTATTTTTTTGAGAGATGGTGCTACAGACAGACAAAGAATCAAAGAGAAAGGTCTTCCATCCACTTGTTCATGGTGACCAAATAGTCACCATGGCCTGAGCTGGGTCAATCTGAAGCCAGGAGCCAGGAGCTTCTTCTAGGATACAAGGGCCCCAGCACTTGGGCCATCTTCTACTGCTTTCCCAGGCCATAGCAGAGAGCTAGATAGAAAGAGGAGCAGTTGGTACACAAACTGGCGCCTGTAAGGGATACTGGCACTGCAGGCAGAAGCTTAGTGTACTATGCCACAGCATCAGCCCCTATTTTTACTCCTTATAATATATCATGTGAATACCGGAAAATTTTGACAGATAGTAAAAATTAACAGTGACTAATCTAGCAGTTTTAATTTATAAATGAGCATCTGGAACCAAGAGAAAACAAATGACTAGTTCAAGTTCATGACAATAGTTGGCAATGCCATTCAGAATTCAACCAGGTGCCTTGAGTCTCAAACCACACTATAGTTGCTATGCTGTGTCTTCACCATAATTCTCTCCTTATGTTTCTCCCCATTGTTGACCATGTGCTGCTTCCTCCACTCTTACGCTCACATAGTGTTGGTGATCAGTATCTTGCTTTTGGTAGTGTTTAGACAAAGGAGCCTCGACAGTACAGTTTTTGGATATTGACTCTGACTCTGAAGTTGCTTCAGAACAGTATCTATTAGTGAACCTGAGAATTTCATTTAGATAATACAGTAAGTCCTGGACTGCATTAAAAATAACATTAAGAGCATTTGAGTTATTGAAAGAATTTTCTTACTCTACTGTCTCAGATAATTTTCAGAATAAAACCAGTAACTACAAAAAGATATTTCTTTTCTTTTGCTTTCTTTAATTGATAAAATCCAGGATTAAATGAACTTTCCATAAACCTGAAGTATAGAGCTTTTTTTTGTGTCCATCAACTATCTTTTCTGCAAATATACTTAAAGAAGCCTTTGGAAATAGCTTTATAATAGAAAGGAAAGCTATTTCAAAATGTAGCAGAATTATTAAATTAATCAGAGAGGAAGATGAAAAAGAAATTGTACCTCTAAGGTGACTGTGATGAATGCCACTGAAGCCAGAGACATCAGGACTAGTGTCAGGATCTCCCCCTCCGGGAACTGGCCAGGTTGCCGCGAAGGAAGAGTCAAGGAGACTGAGGTAGGTCGAGCTAAACACACTTTACTGATACTCTAGGTGACTAGGAGGAGAGATCGCTCAAGCCTACTCCTGCGGGCACTAGGCACTACGGACCAGGAGCTTCTCCCCGTGGGCACTAGGCACTATGGACCAGGGAGAGAGGCTGAGCAACCTCTGGTTTACAGCCTCTGAGGGTCCCCTTACATACAGTTTCTAGAGGCTAGCCCTGCCCACATTCCGACCTCCCAGGGTCCCGTAGTCATGGCAAGGACAGTTTGTGGTTAGGCCATCTAGTTAGGCTGTCCATTTTCAAATGTTACCAGCTAGGGTGGTTACCTTTCTACTTTTCTTTCAAGCTGCGCTACAGTTCAGTTACTTTCTTTCAAAGGGTGCTACAAGTACTTTCTCCATGAGTGATTCCGTAACAACTAGAAGTACTAGGTCAAATGTTACTTACATTTGCCATAGATTACCTGCAAAGGACTTCACTGTGTGTAATAGACAAAGTGGAGTCCCTGCTGTACTATTTATTGATATTCTGATTTTCTAATTAGTACCACCTCATCTCCTAGAGCATCTTTCTTAGTGACTATGTGTGTGTGTGTGTGTGTGTTTATAGCTATCTTGTACTTGTAGCATGTCTTATCACCCTCAATTTTTTCCTCTTCTGCTCTCATGTTTCATATTTCTGATACTTATTAATACACTCATGTGACAGGAAATTGAACATAGATTGATTTTACCTGCATATAGCATCATTTTTGTCTTAAAGAATAGATTTTTTTAATATTTATTTTATCTATTTAAAAGAGAGTTATAGAGAGAGGTAGAGACAGAGAGAGAGAGAGAGAGAGAGAGAGAGAGAGAGAGAGAGAAAGAGAGAGAGAGGTCATCCATCTGCTGGTTCACTCTCCAGATGGCCACAATGGCCAGGGCTGCGCCGATCCAAAGCCAGCAGCAGGAGATTCTTCTGAGTCCCACACGGGTGCAGGGGCCCAAGGACTTAGGCCATCTTCTACTGCTTTCCCAGGCCATAGCAGAGAGCTGGATGGAAGAGGAGCAGCCGGGACCAGGACCAGTGCCCATATGGGATGCTGGCGCTTCAGGCCAGGGCCTTAACCCACCATGCCACAGTGCCAGCCCCCAAAGAATAGGTGTTTTATAGGTCAATTTATAAAGTGGAAGATCCTTTTATTTTCCTTAAATGCAAATGTAGTTTATTCACACACATTTTGAAATTGTCAGTAACTTCTTTATAATAAGGAAGTATGAAGAGTTTTCAAAAAGTTTGTGGAAATGCATGTTCCTATGGGGGGAAAATGCATGATTTCAAAATATTTTGCACTAAAATAAACTTGCCTCTTAATTCTATTCATCCATGAAGTTTAAAATATTTTCTTCTTTATTTGGGAGGGAGAGAGTGAGTGAGTGTGTTTCCATCTGCTGGTTCGCTCCTAAGCGTGAAACCCAGACATTCCAATGTGACATGTGGACATTGTAACCAGAAAACCAAATATTTAGCCCTTTACAAACTTAATGAAGTATTCTTGTATGTGAAATCTAAGCACTTTAGACAGGGAAAGGCTAAATAAATTAGTTACTCATTACCAAACTATACTTCAAAATTCTATTCTGCCCTTGCCTTTAACATTTTCCTTATACTATTGTTTTTATGGTCTGAATGGATCCCCCGAAATTTTGTGTGCTTAACTCTGCTCACTAATATGATGGTATTAGAGATGGACCTTCATGAGACATGATTAGGTCAACCAATGTCATTAGTGTGCTCTTTTTTTTTTTTTTAAGATGGATTTATTTATTTATTTGAAAGAGTTGCACAGAGAGAGAAGGAGGGGCAGAGAGAGAGAGAGAGAGAGAGAGATCTTCCATCTGCTGGTTCACTCTCGAATCGGCCGCAACAACTGGAGCTGGGCCTCTCCAAAGCCAGGAGCCAGGAGCTTCTTCAGGGTCTGCCATGTGGGTGCAGGGGCCCAAGGACTTAGGCCATCTTCTACTGCTTTCCCAGGCCATCGGAGAGAACTGGATTGGAAGTGGAGCAGCCGGAATTGAACTGGTGCCCATATGGGCTGTGGCACTGTAGGCAGCAGCAGCTCTGGCCTCCATTAGTGTGCTTTTAAAAGAGGTTCCAGAGAGCTGCGTTCTCCCTTGCATTATGTGAGGGCAGCTAGATCACTTTTATGAACCAGGAAGTGGTACCACATGAGACCCAGAACCTGCTGATGCTTTGTTCTTGGACTCCCAGCCTCCAGAGCACAGAAAAAAATAAATTCTTCCTGTTTTACAGGATACCCGGTTTATGGTATCCTGTTGGAGCATTCTGAACAAAATAGATAAAAATCTCCTCATGAACCTTCACAAATGAGTAAAAATCTTTTTAAAACATTTTATTTCTGAATAGTTTTACATTTACAAAACAGAAATTGTGATTCAAAGAGCTCCTTATACTCCCTGCTACTATTAATCAACATTTTGTGTTCAGATTGAGTGATTTTTTTTTCTAATTTTAGCTCCCACATATAAGGGAGAACATGTAATATTTACCTTTCTATGTCTGACTTGCTTTACTCAACATGAAGTCCTCCACTTCCATCCATTTTCTACAAATGAAAAGATTCCATTCCTTTTCAAAGTGGAATATTATTCCATCAGGTATTTACCATATTTTCTTAGTCCATTCATCCGATGATGGACACCTTGGTTGAGTCTGTATTATAGCTATTGTGAACAAAGCTGCTATGAACACAGTAGAACAGGTATCTCTGATTCAATGAGTTCATGTCCGTTGGATATATATATATATATATATATACCCACTAGCACAATTACTGGCTCATATGACAATTCTATTTCTAGGTTTTAAAGAAATCTTCGTACTATCCACAGTGGTTGTGGAAATTTATATTACCGACAACAGTGTATAAGAGTTCCCTTTCTCCACATACTCTCCTGCACTTGTTGCTTTTTATTTTTTAAAATATTTTATTTATTTGAAAGTCAAAGTTATAGAGAGAGGGAGGAGATAGGAAGAAAAAGAGAGAGAGAGAGAGAGACCTTCCATCTGTTGGTTCACTTCCCAGATGGCCAAAATAGAAAGGGCTGGGCCACACCCAAGCCAGGAACTGGAAACTTCTGAATCTCCAACGTGTGTGTGTGAGGGGGCAAATACTTGAGCCATCTACAACTTCTTTTCTCAGTCCATCTTCTACTGCCTTTCCCAAGTCATTAGCAGAGAACTGGATTTAAAGTGGAACAGCCAGGATAGAAACTGGTGCCCATATGGAAAGCGACACTGCAGGGAGTGGTTTTACCTGTTATGCCACAACACTGGCTCTTTGTCTTTTATTTTATTTATTTATTCTTGAGATTTATTTATTTATTTATTTGAAAGGCCAAGTTACAGAGAGAGAGGGAGAGATAGGAAAAGAAAGATGTGTCATCCACCAATTCACTCCCCAAATGGCCACAATGGCTGAGTCAATACCAGCCTCACCTTTTCTCTTTGTTAATAGCCGTACTCACAGGGGAGAGATGATATCTCATTCTGGTTTTGATTTGCATTCACCTGTTGGCTGGTGATATTGAGCACTTTCTTTCTTTCTTTTTTTTATTTAGTAAATATAAATTTCCAAATTTATGGATTACAATGGCTTCCCCCCCATAATTTCCCTCCCACTCACACTCCCACATTTCCCGCTCCCTCTCCCATTCCATTCACATCAAGATTCATTTTTAATTATCTTTATATACAGAAGATCGATTCTGCATATACTTAGTAAAGATTCCATCAGTTTGCACCCACACAGAAACACAAAATGTAAAAATACTGTTTCAGTATTAGCTATAGCATTACTTCACATTGGACAACACATTAAGTAAAGATCCCACATGAGATGTAAGTACACAGTGACTCCTGCCATTGACTTAACAATCTGACACTCTTGTTTATGGCATCAGTAATCTCCCTAGGCTCTAGTCATGAGTTGCCAAGGCTATGGAAGCCTTTAGAGTTCGCTGACTTTGATCTTATTCTGACAGGGTCATAGTCAAAGTGGAAGTTCCCTCCACCCCTCAGAGAAAAGTACCTGCATCTTTGATGGCGCCATTCTTTCACCGGGATCTAACTCGCGATATCTTTCATTTAGGTCTTTTTTTTTTTTCCCCAAGAGTGTCTTGGCTTTCCATGCCTGAAATACTCTCATAGGCTCTTCAGTCAGATCCGAATGCCTTAAGAACTGATTCTGAGGCAAGGGTGCTGTTTAGGACATCTGCCATTCTATGAGTCTGCTGTGTATCCCACTTCCCATGTTGGATCATTTTCTCCCTTTTTTATTCTATCGGTTAGTATTTTCAGACACTAGTCTTGTTTGTGTGATCTCTTTGACTCTTAGACCTATCAGAGTGATCAATTGTGAATTGAAATTGATCACTTGGACTAGTGAGATGGCATTGGTACATGCTACATTGATGGGATTGTATTGGAATCCCCTGGCACGTTTCTAACTCCACCATTTGGGGAAAGTCCGATTGAGCATGTCCCCAATTGTACATCTCCTCCCTCTCTTATTACCACTCTTATATTTAAGAGGGATCACTTTTCAGTTAAAATTTAAACACCTAAAAATAATTGTGTGTTAATTACAGAATTCAACCAATAGTACAGTAACAAAAATAATTCTAAAATGGATAAAGTAATACATTGTACATCAACAGTCAGCACAAGAGCAAATCAAGTCACTGTTTCTCATAGTGTCCAATTCACTTCAACAGGTTTCCCCTTTGGTTCTCAGATAGTTGTCGCCGATCAGGGAGAACAAATGATATTTGTCACTTTGGGACTGGCTTAATTCACTCAGCATGATGTTTTCCAGATTCATAGATCTTGTTGCAAATGACTGGGTTTCATTGTTTCTTACTGCTGTATAGTATTATATAGAGTACATGTCCCATAATTTCTTTATCCAGTCTACTGTTGATGGGCATTTGGGTTGGTTCCAGGTCTTAGCTATTGTGAATTGAGCTGCAGTAAACATTAAGGTGCAGACAGCTTTTTTGTTTGCCAATTTAATTTCCTTTGGGTAAATTCCAAGGAGTGGTATGGCTGGGTTGTATGGTAGGGTTATATTCAGGTTTCTGAGGAATCTCCAGACTGACTTCCATAGTGGCTTAACCAGTTTGCATTCCCACCAACAGTGGGTTAGGGTCCCTTTTTCCCCACATCCTCTCCAGCATCTATTTTTGGTAGATTTCTGAATGTGAGCCATTCTCACCGGGGTGAGGTGAAACCTCATTGTGTTTTTGATTTGCATTTCCCTGATGGCTAGTGATCTTGAACATGTTTTCATGTGTCTGTTGGCCATTTGGATTTCCTCTTTTGAAAAATGTCTGTCGAGGTCTTTGGCCCATCTCTTAAGTGGTTTGTTTGTTTGATGTTGTGGAGTTTCTTGATTTCTTTATAGATTTGGTTATCAACCCTTTATCTGTAGCATAGTTTGCAAATATTTTTTCCCATTCTGTCAGTTGCCTCTTCACTTTCCTGTTTCTTTTGAAGTACAGAAACTTTTCAAATTAATGCAATCGCAGATATTAATTTTTGCTTTGACTGCCTGTGCTACTGTGGTCTTTTCCAAGAAGTCTTTGCCTGTACCTATATCTTGCAGGGTTTCTCCAATGCTCTCTAATAATTTGATGGTTTTGGGTCATAGATTTAAGTCTTTAATCCATGTTGAGTGAATTTTTGTGTAAGGAGAAAGGTAGGGGTCTTGCTTCATGATTCTGCATGTGGAAATCCAATTTTCCAAGCACCATTTATTGAATAGACTGTCCTTACTCCAGAGATTGGTTTTGGATCTTTGATCAAATATAAGTTGGCTGTAGATGTTTGGATTGATTTCTGGTGTTTCTATTCTGTTCCATTGGTCTATCCATCTGTTTATGTACCAGTACCATGCTGTTTTGATAACAACTGCCCTGTAGTATGTCCTGAAATCTGATATTGTGATACCTCCGGGTTTGTTTTTGTTGTACAAAATTGCTTTAGCTATTCGAGGTCTCCTGTGTCTGCATATGAATTTCAGCATCATTTTTTCCAGATCTGAGAAGAATGTCTTTGATATTTTCATTGGTATTGCATTGAATCTATAAATTGCTTATGGGAGAATGGACATTTTGATGATATTGATTCTTCCAATCATGAACATGGAAGATTTCTCCATTTTTTTGGTATCCTCTTCTATTTCTTTCTTTAAGGTTTTGTAATTTCCATTGTAGAGATGTTTGACATCCTTGCTTAAATTTACTCCAAGGTATTTGTTTGTTTTTCTGGCTATTGTGAATGGGATTGATCTTAGCAGTTCTTTCTCAGCCATGGCGTTGCCTGTGTATACAAAGGCTGTTGATTTTTGTGCATTGATTTTATATTCTGCTACTTTGCCAAACTCTTCGATGAGTTCCAGTAGTCTCTTAGTAGAGTTCTTTGGATCCTCTAAATAAAGAATCATATCTGACGTTTCTCTCTTGCACATTTTAGAATCTTTTCTTTATGTTTCACTGTGGTGAGTTTGATTACAATGTGTTGTGGTGAGGATCTCTTTTGGTCATGTTTACTAGGGATTCTATGAGCTTCCTGTACTAGGATGTCTCTGTCCTTCTCCAAACCCAGGAAGTTATCTCCACGTATCTCACTAAAAAGGCCTTCTAGCTGGCGCCGCGGCTCACTAGGCTAATCCTCCGCCTTGTGGCGCCGGCACACCGGGTTCTAGTCCCGGTCGGGGCACCGATCCTGTCCCGGTTGCCCCTCTTCCAGGCCAGCTCTCTGCTGTGGCCAGGGAGTGCAGTGGAGGATGGCCCAAGTGCTTGGGCCCTGCACCCCATGGGAGACCAGGATAGGCACCTGGCTCCTGCCATCGGATCGGCACGGTGCGCCAGCCGCAGCGCGCCTACCGCGGCGGCCATTGGAGGGTGAACCAACGGCAAAAGGAAGACCTTTCTCTCTCTCTCTCTCTCTCACTGTCCACTCTGCCTGTCAAAAAAAAAAAAATTAAAAAAAAAAAAAGGCCTTCTAATCCTTTCTCTCTCTCCATGCCATCAGGAACTCCTAGAACCTGAATATTGGGTTTTTAATAGTATCCTGTAGATTCCCAACAATATTTTTTAGATTTCTACTTTCCTCTTCTTTTCTTTGATTCGACTGTATACTTTCCTGTTCTCTGTCTTCTAAGTCTGATATTCTCTCTTCTGTTTCACTGACTCTGTTTTTAAGGCTCTCTAATGTGTTTGTCATTTGAGCTATTGAGTTCTTCATTTCATTTTGATTTCTCTTCACTATCACTTTCCTGTTCTACTAGTTTCTGCATTTCATTTTGATTCCTCCTTAAGATTTCATTTTCTTGAAGGAGATTTTCTATCCTGTCCAGTAAGGAATTCCATAGCTCAAGCATTTGTTTTTGAAAACTTCTAATTGTTATTATCATAATTTTTTTGAAATCCATATCTTGCATTTCTTCCATCTCATCATCATCATAATCTTGGGGTGTCTTGTTCATTTGGGGGTGTCATAATGTCTTCCTTGTTATTGTTTCCTCAGTTTCTGTGTTTGTTGTTTGACATTGTAGAGATATTGTTTGGATTCTTCTTCCCTCGCTGTGGTGTTTTTTCTTGTTATACTATGACTGTAGTAAGTGGACTGTCTGCTTTTGATGGAGCCTTAGAGGCTTGAGATGGGTGTGGCCTGAGAGCTCTGTTTGGTTCCTCAGGGTTAAGGGTATGCCAAAGGTGACACTCCCAGGTTAGGCATGGTAAATCTCTCTTTCTTTCTTTCTTTCTTTTTTTGATTCTAAAGGGAAGTAATTCCACACAGCTGAACAGAATTGGAGGTAGTTAGCAGGCGAATGATATACCCACAGGAGCCAGAGATCAGAAGCTCTTTCCCAAGGACCACACAGGGAATCTGTGCTGCCCTCAGTGTGGGCTCAAATTCTCCTGCAGTCTCCCCCTGGGTTGCCAGGGTTACTGAATTGTAGCATTTCTGGAGAGTACTCACGTGAATTCTTTGAGTTCTCTCCCCCACCGTCTCTTTTTTCACAGTCTCAGTTCATTAGCACCACACATTCACTCTGTCTTAATCTCCTGTTATTTCATCCCCCAGACTCAGGTTTTTCTGCTTGGCTGAGGGCGGGGGTAGTCCTGAGGTCGTGCTGCTTTTGCATATGTCCAAAATGGCGCCTGCTCTTTGTCTTGCTCACCTTTGAGAGGTGAGCAGAGAGAGAGAAACTCGTGTCCGTACAGGTTACTTTTTTTTTCTCTCTCTTCTAGTTAGCCTGGTGAACTTTCCCCCACAGGGCTCAAGCCTCACTCCCTCTAGTCTCCTCTTTCCACTTTCCCACTGGTGTCTCGGGCTATTGAGGTTCAGCTCACCTCATGTTCCAGCGCTGGTGTGTTGCTTCTGCCGCTGGTGTCCCGAATCGTGGGCTCCCGTGCTCTCTACGCAGGTCCACTGTGAATCACTAGTTCCGGAAGAGTTTCCTCTGCTGTTTCTTCCCCTACTCTTCCTTGAACCTGCAGTATCTCCAACTTATTAAACTGTCTCTTCCCAGACTATCAGTGTTCTCCCTTCCTATTCCGCCATCTTGTTGTCAATTTCTATTTCACTTTTTTTTTTTTTTTTTGCAAATTACCTATCCAGGTCTTTTACTCATGCAATAACTGGATTGGTTGCTTTGTTCTTGTTGAATGTTTTGAGTTTCTGATATATTCTTTTTTTCTTTCTTTTTTTTTTGCCATACAGAGTTAGACAGTAAGAGAGAGACAGAGAGAGAGTTATAGACAGTGAGAGAGAGGCAGAGAGGAAGGTCTTCCTTCCGTTGGTTCACTCTCCCAATGGCCGCCATGGTCGGCGCTATGCCGATCTGAAGCCAAGAGCGGGGTACTTCTTCCCAGTCTCCCATGCGGGTGCAGGGACCCAAGCACTTGGGCCATCCTCCGCTGCCCTTCTGGGCCACAGCAGAGAGCTGGACTGGAAGAAAAGCAACCGGGACTAGTATCCAGCACCCCAACCAGGACTAGAACCTGGGGTGCCGGTGCCTCAGGCAGAGGATTAGCCAAGTGAGCCATGGCACCGGCTGTGATATATTCTTGATAGTAATTCTTTGTTAGGTAACTAGCTTGCAAATATTTTCCCCTATTCTTTTGGTTGTCTCTTCACTCTGTTTCCTTTGCTGTACAGAAGCTTCTGAGTTTGATATAATCCCATTTGTCTAGTTTTGCTGTTGTTGCCTCTGATGTTGGGTTCTTAACCAAGAAGTTACCACCTACTCCAATATCTTGAGTAATTTCCTTATGTTTTCTTTTAGTATTTTCATAATTTATAGTCTTAAATTTAGGTCTTTGATCCATCTTCATTTCATTTTTATATATGGTGAGATGTAGGGCTCTAATTCAATTCTTCTACATAAATATATCCAGTATTGCTGGCATCATTTATTGAAAAGAGACCCCTTTCTCCAGTACATGTTCTCGGCACCTTTGTTAAAACTCAGTCGGCAAATTAATTTCTAAGCCATCTGTTCTGTTCCATTGATCTATGTGCCCATTTGTTTGTTTTTGCTTGTATGGTGTTTTAATTATGAGAGTTTTGTAGTAGTTTGAAATCAAGTGTTCTGAGGTTGTGATGTCTCCAGCTTTTTTTTTTCCTTTTCAAAACCACTTTGGCTATTTTGGGTCTTTTGTGATTCCATATGAATTTTATCATTTTTTCTTTAATTCTATAAATAATGCAGTGGTATTTTGATAGGAATTGCATGAAATCTGTAGATTATTTTAGGTATTATAGATATTTTAACTGTATCAATTCTTCTAATCCATGAACAAGCAATATCTTCCCACCTTAGATATCCTTGATGATTTTTTTCATTGACTTTTAAAAAAGATTTATTTATTTATTTGAAAGACAGTGTTATAGAAAGAGAGAGAAAGAGAGAGGAAGAGAGAAAGAGAAAGAGAGAGAGAGAGAGAGAGATCTTCCATCTGCTGATGTACTCCCCTAAATAGCTGCAACAGCTGGAGCTGAGCTGTCCCTAAGCCAGGAACCAGGAGCCAGGAGCTTCTTCTGGATATCCCATATGGGTGCAAAGGGCCAAGTGCTTGGACCACCTTCTACTGTTTTTCCAGACATATTAGCAGAGAGCTGGATCAGAAGTGGAGCATCTGGAACTTGAGCTGTCACCCATATGGATGCTGGCACCACACTGGCAGCTTTACCCACTATACCACAGTTCCAGCCCCTTTCATCAATTTTTACAAATTTTCATTGTAGACCTGTTTCACTTCTTTAAATTTATTCCAAAATATTTTATTTTTAAAGCTATTGTAAATAGGATTTGTTCTCTGATTTCTCTTTCAGCAATGTCATTGGTACCGTATGAAAATATTACTTTTTTATGGATGCTGATTTTTCATCCTGCAACTTCACTGAATTAGTTTATCAGTATCAAAGTATTTTGGTGGCATGTTTAAGCTTTTCCATGTACCACATCATGTCTCCCACAAATAAAATATATTTTGATTTTCTCCTTTCAAATTTTGATGCCTCCTATTTCTTTTTTTCCTTTCTAAGTCCTCTAGCTAATACTTCCAATACTATATTGAATAACAGTGGTAAAGTCAACATCTTTGTCTTGTTCTGGATCTGAGGGAAAATACTTTCAGCTTTCTCCTGTTCAGTGTGATACTGACTGTGGTTTTGTCATACCTAGCTTTTTAATTTTGAGGCATATTCCTTCTATATCTAATTTGCTGAGGGTTTTTTGTTTATCATGAAGGGATGTTGAGTCTTGTTAAATGCTTTCTTTACATCTATTCATATGAACAAATGGATATTGCTCTTCATCCTATTGATGTAATTTATGATGTATATTAATTTTTAAAAGTCCAATTACCCTTGTATCCCTGGGATAAATCCCACTTGATTGTGATGTATGATCTTTTCCATGTTGGATTGTTTGCTAATATTTTGTTAAGAATTTTTTTTTTATTTTCATTTCAGTGAGTGAATCAAAGACTAAATCCCAGCTTAACATGTACTTCTCCCATAGTCATGGAATTTGCAGTATTCACCATGCATTGAGTAGTGCTGGTAGAGAAAGCAATGGCAATCAGGGTTCCAGAGCTGTGCAGGAGGTGCTATAGCAGGCAGTGTCCCATGTTAGCATTGGTGGTGGCCTGAAATAGCAAATGTCCAGCACTGCATGCTCTCTGGACTATTTGTGTGTTTCACTAATTTATAATTCTGACCCCAAGTTCACCTTTTTTTTTTCCTTTTTCTTATTTCTTTGCTTTTTGTATGTATATTGTCGCCTTTATTTTTAACAACTCCTGGACTTTTGTGTCTGGCTCTATTATGCATTGATTCTTTGTGCTTCCTTTCACATATCTACAAAATTTATTATTATTACTACTTTGCTTAAGTTAGCTAGATCCTTGCACATTTGAGAATAAGAATCCATCCACCAGGCACACAATTCCCACTCAAATTTCATTAAAATTACCCAATATGACATATAATTTCTCCAAGTGATCTTCTTAGTGCAATAAATTAGATATAAATTGATTATTTCTATTGATATGCTGGAATTTTTTCTGAAGCTGTTAGAAATTATTTTGTTGATTTTTCTCTCTGTTTCAAAAAGCTAGCACTGGGAGTACAAAAGAATTTTATTTAGGTAAAAATGATCAGTGATTTAAGGTCCATGACATTAAATATTAATAGTTCACAAATTTATTCTACATCTGAGCAGGCATCTTTATTGATCTTAAGCATTACAATAACAAGGAATAAAAAATACATGCGGTCAGAGAAATAGTGTGCTTAGGGACACTTATATTATTGTGGACCTTTTCAGAAGTCATATGGTTTCTATTAAATGGGAATTCAGTGATAAAATACTGTGATGAAAATTTTAACCCAGTAGTGCTATAGGAAGTATAAAATAAATACAGAAGAAAATAGAATTGGTTGTAAAATCCTTTAAGGATAAAAGTGCAGATTAGGAATAGCTATTTGGCCAGAGAACCCTTATCATGATTTTAAAGAATATTGTATACTGAAGGAAGGACCTTAGCTATTATTTCTACAGACTGAAAGAAACTATACCAAGTATTTCTTCTCAGACTAAAAAAAGCTATACTAAGTATTTCTTCTCTTATCTATAGTCTGAGGTCATACATTTTTTGTATTTTCTTTGTTTCTTCTTCCTTCCTTCCTTCCTTTTTCTTTTTCAATATATAAGCTATTGTATTTGTGGCTGGCATGATGATTAAACTGTAGTTTTGTTCCAAGATCAAATAATATTGGTGTTTGTAGAACAGTTAATAATACTTTTATGATTTAAATAACACAGAATAAACTAATTTTACTGACCTGTCATAATTGGCTCTATTTTTTCTTTCTGCTAGTAAAGGAGTTAGCAGTATGTTTATTAATCTATGATGTCATAAGCCTAATTGAATATAAAGAGAAGACTCAATAAATAATGCTCATAGACACCTATTTATTTAATAGACAATGTTCAGTAAGATAAAAATCAAGAAATAGCTTAATTCTTAATTAATCAATTCTTTTTAGGATATATTTATTTGAAAGGAACAGTTAGAAAGAGAGGGAGAGACAGAGAGAGAGAGAGAGACCATCCATCCATTAGTTCACTCCCCAAATGGACAAAAGGGCCAGAGCTGGGCTAGATTGAAGCCAAGAGCCAGGAGTCTCTTCCAGATCTCCCACATGGGTGCAGGGATCCAAGCACTTGGACCATCCTCTGCCACTTTCCCAGATACATTAGCAGGGAGCTAAATCAGAAATGGAACAGCCAAGACTTGAAATGGCACCCATATGGGATGCTGGCACCACAGGTGGTGGCTTTACTTGCTATGGCACAGCACCAGCCCCCTAATTCTTTTTGTTTTCTCTCAACTTTTATTTAATAAATATAAATTTCCAAAGTACAACTTTTGGATTATAGCAGCTTTTCCCCATATAACCTCCCTCCCACCCACAACCCTCCCATCTCCCACTCCCTCTCCCATCCCATTCTTCATCAAGATTCGTTTTCAAATATCTTTGTATACAGAAGATCAACTTAGTATATACTAAGTAAAGATTTCAACAGACTGCACCCACATAGATACACAAAGTATAAAGTACTGTTTGAGTAGTAGTTTTACTGTTATTTTGCATTTGAGTTCTGCCTTGGTCTGTCTACCTCAGGTTTCTGTCCTTGAATCCCCACCACAATCATGGGGAACAGAAACCTTTATGAAGTCCATTTAAACATGAGGGAACTAAAAGGATAACATCATCATGTATAACTTCGCCTACCAAAGTTTTAGCCACTATTTCAAGCTTATTTTTTTCCCAATACTTAGCTCAATTCCTGCTCTAATATTCAGGTCTGACTAGGAATCTTGCTCAAAAGATCAGTTGGAGAAGTTTTTCTTTGATTGACTTTTTATTGTTTGTGCCTATTTCCTCTTAGGCCTTTGTTTTTTGTTTTTTCTTTTTTTTTTTTGTTGGTCTAAAATAGAGTTTGGAGCTATGAGAGGCAGAAAAACAGATGTGGGAAAAACAAGAAAAGAAGTTATACTTTCTTAGCTATTGCTAATTCTGGCAGTTGACTATCTCTGCCACTACAAGCACTGAAATAAATCTCTTTTTTTTAAGAATCATTTTATGTATTTGAAAGGCAGAATTACAGAAAGAGATACACACACACACACACACAATAGTGAGAGAGCAAGAGAGATTTACCATCCTCTGGTTCACTCCCCAAATTGCCACAACAGCCAGGGCTGGTCCAGACCTAAGTCAGAAGCCAAGAGCTTCTTCCAGGTCTCCCATATGTGTGGCAAGGTTCCAAGCACTTGGGCCATCCTCTGCTGCCTTTCCAGGCACATTAGCAGGGAACTGGATTGGAAGTGGAGCAGCTAGCACCCATATGGGATGCCGGCATCACAGATGGCAGCTTTACTAGCTATACCACAATGTAGCCCCATGAAATAATATTTTGATGATTTATATTTGGAAGTAGACAAAAGTCTTCTATAGGGACTTTTTTATTGCCTTGCTACTTGCCAATGAACAATTCTCCAGATGCTGTATGTTCCTTATTAATTCCTTTCTACTAAGCAGTGACCTATGACTTCTTTCTGTTGGACAGCTCATCTCAAGAGGTCAGACGTACAGTTCCATTGAACCCTCAGGAAAACCCACACACTTGAGGTGCATCTTGTCTATCCACTGCCCATGTACCCCTTCAGCAAGCCTCTAGCCCTTCTCTCTAACTTACACTCAGTAGACATTGGGAACATGTATTAGATTCTCTCCTGAACTCGTTTATGCCTAGTTAGCTTAGATGCATAGGGCTAGTCTGTAAATTTCATCAGCTCAGCAAGCAGTGAGCACAGAGTGAAGTGTGCATGCTCCCTCCAGCATATGACATCAATATTTATTATCTGTTTTCCAGGGCCTCTATATACAGCTAGAGTTAGAAGGTGCACTATCCTGGTGCTGGCATTGTGGCTCAGAGGATGAAGGCAGTGTCTGTGATGCCAGCAACCCATATGAGTGCCAGCTTCTGTCCTGCTGCTCCACTTCCAATCCAGCTCCCTGCTAATGTGTCCGGCAAAGAAGGAAGATGGCCCAAGTGCTTGGGCCCCTGCCACATACATGAGAGACCAGAATGGAGTTGCATGCTCATGACTTCTGCCTGGCCCAGCCTTAGCCAATGCAGCCATTTGGGCAGTGAACCAGAGGATGGAAGATCTATCTCTATGTATCTGTCTCTCCTCATCTTTCCTTTTTTTAAATTTTTTTTAACAGGCAGAGTGGATAGTGAGAGAGAGAGACAGAGAGAAAGGTCTTCCTTTTTGCCGTTGGTTCACCCTCCAATGGCGGCTGTGGCCGGTGCATCGTGCTGATCCGAAGTCAGGAGCCAGGTGCTTCTCCTGGTCTCCCTTGGGGTGCAGGACCCAAGGACTTGGGCCATCCTCCACTGCCTCCCTGGGCCATAGCAGAGAGCTGGCCTGGAAGAGGGGCAGCCGGGATAGAATCTGGCGCCCCAACCGGGACTAGAACCCAGTGTGCTGGTGCCGCAAGGCGGTGGATTAGCCTGTAAAGCCATGGCGCTGGCCTCTCCTCATCTTTCTGTAGCTCTATCTTTCAACTAACTAAATAAATCTTTTTTTAAAAAGAGAAGGCACACTACCCTTTCCCCTTATAAGCATTGTTGACTACTTTCTAGTGATGGTTCTATCTATGTATGTTGAGATCTCAGAAAGAGTCAACAATAATTTTCTCTCTGGCATGAGAGAGATAGGAACCAATTGAGAAATACAGTGGAGAATGGATAAGCCAAGTGTCTAAATAAAATATTTTATAAATATTAGACTCAAGATCAGAAGATAGAGCTGAAGTGAGGACCAAATGTGTCTTTCTAATACTTTAACAGTGACAGTTAGCACCAGAGAAATGTGCTAATCTGATTGGGAGTCCTGGATTGCACCTTGTCTCATATGACAGATTTACCTGGAGGAGCCAAAAAACACACGTGCTCTCAGAGGGCACTCACCACTCTGAAAAGAGCAAAGTAGGACCTAAAATCTTTAGCTGAGAAAAAGGGAGAGAAAAACCAGGAGTGAGACTGTAACTGAAAGTCTTGGAAGAAATCACTAAGAAAGAAATATTTTCTTTAATGACAAATGAATTTCTTTGTGTCAAAACAAGTAAAGCTTAATAATTCTTATATAAAGTAGTCAATGGTATAGAAATATACACAGGATATCAATATACTACAGAATATTTATTCTAAACTGAAAGTAAATGTAGTAATAAGATCATAATGACATACTCTTTAATTATAATGCTCTAAATATAAAATTTAAAATATAATTATCTAGAGGTGTATATGTGGGGTAACAGGTTAAGCTGCCACTTGGAATACCTGCATTCTATTTTGTAGTGCCTATTTTGAGTCTTGGCAAATCTACTTTGAATCTAGCTTCCTTCCAAATACACCTTGTGGGAGGCAGCAGAAGACAGCTCAAGTACTTGAGTTCCTGCTAACAATATCAGATATGCTTGTAGAGTTCCAAGTACCTGCTTTGATCTGTATCTGCCTTGGTTGTTTGTTGTTGTGGACATTTGGGTACTGAATCAGCAAATGGAAGATGGAAGATTGATCACTCTTTGTCTCTCTCTCTCTCTCTCTTTCCTTCTCTCTCTCCCATTTAAATAAATAAGCAAATCTTTTATATTTTATATACATATATGTATATAGCTATCCAAAAATTAAAGAAAGTTTTTTTAATGCCAGCTATATTTTACATATGAAAAAACGAAAGTTCAGTCAGGATAATGTTCCCAAGTCACAACTTGTAGTAAGTGGTAGAAGCAGGTTTCAAATTCAGATTGGTCTTCTTCTAAACTCTGTGCCTTTAGGCTTCTGAAATCATGTTTCTGTTGAATACTAAAGGGCATACAGAAGTGGTGAACTACTTTGGGAAGCTAGGAAATGAACCTATACACACACACACACACAAGATTTGCATTTCTTGATCTGCAGTCAAATGCTCTGCCCCTGAGCTATGCCCCAGCTGCAAGATTTACATTTCTTTTAGTTTTTATTGTGGAACACACCACCCCAAAACTTACTTATTTAAATGAGATGTCAGTGTTAGTACTTTTACTGAAACTAAGTTGAGGCTGGCGCTTGGCGTAGTGGGTAAAGCTGCTGCCTGTAGTGCCAGTATCCAATATGGGCGCCAGTTCAAGTCCTGGCTACTCTACTTCCGACCCAACTCTCTGCTATGGCACTGGAAAGCAGTGGAAGATGATCTAAGTGCTTGGGCCCCTGCACCCACGTGGGAAACCAGGAAGAAGCTCTTGGTTCCTGGATTTGGATTGGCAAATCTCTGGCTGTTGTGGCCATCTGGGGAGTGAACCAGCAGATGGAAGACTTCTCTCTCTCTGCCTCTGCACCTGTGCCTTTCAAATAAATAAATCAATCTCTTTTTTAAAAGATTTTATTTTTATTTATTTTTTATTTTTTGACAGGCAGAGTGGACAGTGAGAGAGAGAGAGAGAGATAGAAAGGTCTTCCTTTTGCCATTGGTTCATCTTCCAATGGCCGCCGCGGCCGGTGCACTGCGGCCGGCGCATCACACTGATCCAAAGCCAGGAGCCAGGTATTCTCATGGTCTCCTATGTGGGTGCAGGGCCCAAGGACCTGGGCCATCCTCCACTGCACTCCTGGGCCATAGCAGAGAGCTGGCCTGGAAGAGGGGCAACCGGGACAGAATCCGGCGCCCCGACCGGGGCTAGAAACCTGTGTGCCGGCGCTGCAAGATGGAGGATATTGAGCCGTGGCACAGGCCCATAAATAAATCTTTTTTTAAAAAAGAAAGATTTCCTAACTACTGCCTGACTACTGCATAAACAACATATTTATTGTGGCTCACAGTTCTTTGTGTCAGTTGGATAGTCTTGTGGTCTGGCTTGGCTCACCTAGGACTGCCTGCACAAAGATAGTGTCCTGTGTAGCGCTCATCAGTAGACAGGGTGGTTGTCTGGGAAGACTTCAGGTGATCTCTGCTTCATGTGGTCTCATTCTCTAGCACTCTTGTAGTTACATCTGATACCCCTACCCCCAAATAGCAATCTCAGAGATCCGAATAGTGGCAAGAGAGAATATGTCCTAAAATACAAGCACACTTCAAGCCTCAGCATAGATCTTGTTGGCTAATGCCATTTAACCAAAAAAAAAAAAAAAAAAAAAAAGGTGTGCATGGTTATGTGGCCCAGCATGAACACTCTAACAAGAAACCGTCAGACCTTATTGAGAATGGGAACACAGGGGGCTTTCAGGGTTCAGCTGCAGCACTGTGAGCACTAGGAGTGACTCAATAGCAGGGACACTAATCATTAATGGCCTGAAACAATGCACAATGTATTTCCCTTTCAAAAAAAAATATATGATACCCTTGCCTTAGCCCACCATTTTCTGATTCCCTTCTGCTTCTTTGTTTCTTCTGCTCAGCATTGGACATTTCTGTCCCTTTCCTGGCTCCCATTTACCCATGTTTTCTGTTCCCTTCTAGCTCTGACTGCCTTTATTTTTGAGATTTTTAACTAATTTTTTCAAGTTCAGCTTTCTGTATTTTCTAGAAATTTTACTTTAATTCTTTTTTTAAAAGATTATTTATTTAAAAGGCACAGGTACAGAGGCAGAGAAAGAACGAGAGAGAGAGAGAGAGAGAGAGAGAGAGAGAGAGAGAGAGAGAGCACTTTCATCTGCTGGTCCACTCCCCAATTGACCACAAAGGCCAGAGCTACGCCAATTGGAAGCCAGGAGCCAGGAGCTTAATCCAGGTCTCCCACGCGGGGACAGGGGCCCAAGAACTTGGGCCATCTTCCACTGCTTTCCTAGGCCATAGCAGAGAGCTGGAATGGTAGTGGAGCAGCCGGTACTCGAATTGGCTCCCATATGGAATTTTGGCACTGGAGGCGGGGGCTTTACCAGCTATGCCACAGCGCCGGCCCCGATTACTTCAAATTCTTTAAGAGAGTTTATAATTTAGGCAACCAGACTTACTGTGGTTTCAGACATCTCTTGTTGTCGGAGTTGTCACTCTAGAACACTTTATAGCTGCTAATGTGTCCCTGGATTGCTTCCTTTGAGTCATATAGTAAATAATAATAACAACAGCAACACCTGTCTCTCAGGGAAGAATGCTTCAGAAAGGCAATGTTCCCTGAACCAGCAGTTTCCAATAAAAATGTCAGGTAAGTTTGAAGTGTGTCAAGGTATCAACATCCTCTAGGAGGCCTGGGAAAATTAGAGCCCTTGGTTGATTACCTCTGGCCTATTAACTTCTCAGCTTTCCCTGATGAGTTTACGTTAGTGTCATAGTCTTCAATTCACAAATTAGGAAAAAGAATAGAAAACACTGAATTCACTAACTTTTTGGTTTTTCTCTACCTCGCCTGCTCAAAGGTATCCAAAGCTGCACAACTCTTAAGACTAGATTGTCCAATGCAGAATTTTCACCACATTTGTTCCCTGCTGACTTGCAGTGTTTTTAATATTTGCCATTCCATTTAAGCATTTTTAATTTAGTGTTTCTTAATTGTGTCAGTCAATTATATGTCTCACTGTTCTATTTTAATTTAAATGCTTTCTTTTCCTAGGGAAAAATGCAAGCATTAAGGAAACAGGAACATTGACCTTCCTTTGTCTCCCTCATGGTATTGACCACAGGGTAAATAGTTACTAATTTAAAGAATAGAATTAAAAGAACAAAATTATAGAAAATTAAAATTAAAAAGGTGATAGGGGAATATCAATTTTTCTGATAATGAAGTTTCTCTAAAGCAAACATATATTTGACTGAACAATTTGATTAATTAAAATCTGTGCATAATTAAGAATATCATGTAAGAAAATGAAAAAAAGTCTTTAAAAAATTATCTGCATGTGTTCATTGTAGGACACATTGGCTATCCAGTTCTGCAACTTCTCTGTGGGTTTCAGTCTAAGATGATTCTCAATGATTAAACTGTAGTAGAAGAAAGTTCCTTCACATGGTTAGCTCTTAGCTGGATTTCTAGTTTATTATGGAAAGTCTCATCATTCAGAGGTGACACTGTGACAGGAAATCCATAATCTAATAAAAATCAAAATAAAGGCCGATCACTTACTGCTGATAATTGTATTTTTTTTTTACCACTATCTATCATGTTTCTGTGGGGCTTGCTCATGCTTTTACAATTCATATTTCACAGTAGTGATTATGCAATTCCCAAATGCCTGGACTACATGATCTAGAAACAAAGTGGGTTATGAAAATATCACCTAGATCTGTGGCTGGGGCTGTGTTACTATACTTGGAAAAATCAGGTCTGCAAGGAGTCTTTAAAGCATGAAGATGCCAAAAGAAGTCTCCATTTTCAGGATTCCAACTTTAAGTTAGACAGACACTATACATATAAAATGAGCATCTAAATGCAGCAAGTACCAGATAAAAGAAAAGGAACTGGCATAGAAGTGTAGGCACAGTGGGAGTTAGAAGTTAGAATGCTGAAGTCCTTTACTTACCTGTTCTTGTGTGTGCTTCACCCAGGAAGCCTGATGAGAACCCAGGGAGAGGTGTACTCTCTCCGTTATGCTCTGAGTTAATGTGGCTGCTACGCAGATGGTGAGTCTTCTGCAATAGGGATTACTAACTTGAGCCGATACATTGGTACAGTGCATCAGAGAAATGCTTAGAATTATATATAAAATTCTTTTTGAAAGCAATATGTATTTTTATTGAGAAAAATTTCACTGGAAGGTGTGACCTAAGCAGATTAAGAACAACATTCTATAAAAGTGTTATTCAATATAAATGTTATGTGAGTCACAAATGCAAACCACACTTGTCACAAATGTAACTTTACATTTTGCTTTTTCTAGTTGTTATACTATAAAAGTGAAAAAATCTGGTAAAATTAATCTCAAGTTACTTAATTTACTTCAATATTTCCAAAGTGTAATTTGAATGCATAATCAATATAAAATAAACAATTTTTCACTCTGAAAGATTGCAAAAAGGGATATGCTTCCTGCTACGTAACTATGTAATATTTTTGTGCATTGTCCTGTGAGATGAAGTGGGTTTTCAGTTAAGAAAAGCAAATGGGTACTGACACAGGCATATTCTCTGTCTTTTATGTTCAATCTCAAATAAATCACTGTCATTATTTAATCTTTTAATTATATCTCTAACTGAATTCTTTAATGATACTGATTTTTTCTCTTCAGGAATAGTTGCCATATTATTTATTGTTCAACGTGTGAAAGACAACCCTATATTCTAACACACTTTCCATTGATTCATTCAATCAGTAAACATTTATTTAGTGTCTACTATGTCTAATATATTAGAATTAGGCAGAGAATAATCACCATAGTGAGAGGTTTATTTTGTTCTTCTTATTGCAGATACACATAAACTCACATCTTATGCTTTAGTGGGTTTCATCCAACTCACTCTCTACTACACTATACTGTTCAATATATTTGATAACAAAAAAACAAAGCTAGATGCAAGAACTCTTATCATTCAGGTGCAGCTTGCTGTTGTCTTTTTCTGACTTTGTGGAATAAAGGGATAGAAAAAAATGCCACATAATTATATAGAAAATTTCAGGTGCCAACTATGCAGATGAAAGAAATCATGAATTTTGTTTTTGTACTGATCATTTCACTACTTCAGCTTGGGGTTCAAAAGAAGGTCACATAATTTTACTATTTCACATAAAATGGTCGAACTCCCTTTTCCCCATTTTAAGACTGTTCTGTATTACTCACCAAGTTTCTCTCTTCTGTGATAATTTTTAAAAGTACTCAGTATGTTTCATTACAACTAATAGATGCTTTCCGGTCATTCTTGCCTTGTTATTGAGTTGCTCCTTCAGGGTTGGAGAGGTCAAAACTCTTCAAATTGGTTGCTTCAGAACAGGCGCTGCATTCCTAAACAGATATCTGATGTTGCACATGATAGAAATGTTGTGAAAAGTATAAACCTGTTGTAGAAAAAAAAGTTGCAATCTGATGTTCTAAGCAACAAAATTGAAGCTGACTTTCCATCATCTTTGTATCAGTATCATTCCAGATTTTTTCATCCATTCAAATAACACATTGGGAATGCTATTATATCTTAGCTATTGTGAATAGTGCTGTGATAAACATGAGAGTGCATATGTGTCTTTCACATGCTGACTTCATTTCCTTTGAATATATTCTCAGAAGTAGAATAGCTGAGTCATATGGTAATGTATGTTATGTCGTAGATCTAATTATAGGTTTTTGAGGAACCTCCACACCATTTTCCATAATGGCTGTGCTAATTTGCATTCTCATCAGTAGTTTATTACAGGATTGCAGCCTCCTTTCTCCAGAGCCTTCATATATGTACATATATATATATGTATATATATATATATATGTCATGAATATTTGATAAGAATCTAAAAGAGTAATTATTAGAGGTTTGAAACAGAGTATGGGGGGATTTGATAATGGGTGCCAAAAGACAGTCGGATGACAGTAATAGGTTCTGGTGTTTCACAGAAAAGTAGGGTAACTATCATCCACCACAAAGGAAATGTAAGAATAAATTGCCTGGTCTGATTGATCCATGCTGTGTATATCTACTGAGGTATTTCTTTATACCACTTAAATGTACAGCTGTTTCATTTTAATCTTTCATGTAAGAAATAAATTAATTAAAAATAAATTGTAGTTTCTATGTCTACCAAATATAGGGTAACAAGAAATTAACTTACAAATAACTTGAAACAACCCCAAAATGATACAATGACTTTTAGGGCACTAGTTACTTTGGAATTGCTTAAAGGTAAGAAACAAATGAATCAAAATTGTCTCAGCTTGATGTCACAAGTTTTCAGGAAATGACTCAGAAAGGCAGTATCCACTGACATCTTGAGTTGAGGAGATAGAACAAAGGATCCAGCAAGAGCAAGGTGATTAAAGTTCTGAGGAAAGAGACAAGAGAGTTGCAAAGGGAGAATATTCAGGAGATGTAAAGAGGGTTATTACATTGACCAGCACATGCAAGTGAGGAGGTTAATCAGGCCTTGTAAAAGAGCAACATCAGATTCTATGATTAGAAAAACTAGTGCCTACTGTCTGAGCAGAGCTGGGACAGTTCAGAACAACTCAAGAGTCATGGGGTACCAGGCAGAGAACAGAGAAAGTTCTTGTCCCAGTATTGAAAATTCAATCCTAAACCAAATTCTGCATGGCTCCTGCTTTATAAACTTTAAAAAGAAGATACATAAGGATCAAACTCTTTCTCATTGACTTGAGTCTCAAAATAACACTCTTGAATTTTTATAGAAATATAAACTATCTTCCCTCTGAGAAAACAAAATTCTTAATGTCTAGCAACAAATCAAAAATTTTACTCATCAAGAAAAGAAGGAAAAAAATTCAGAAGAAAATTCAGTCAAAATCATTCTAGAACTGATTTGGATGATGGAAGATGAAAATATGGAATCATTATGACACGGAAGGCAGAAAACAAATGGAAATCAGATTCAAGAAATGAAGAGTGAAGTGTGTTTAATAAAAAAATATTAATACTGATACTACTAGGAATAATAATGACAGGCATTACAGAAATAAAATATTAGTAAGCTTAAAGATATTGCAATAGAAATCTCCCAGAATGAAACATTGAAATAAATTGGAATTTTTAAAAAAATAATTGTAGAATATCAGTGGGAAACAGAAGTATTTTAGTAGCTGGGTTTCTGTGAAACTGGAGTTGTAGAAGGAAAGTACAGACGGAAAAGGAAGGACAGTAATTTTTCAAAATAATTGATATAATGTTTCCAAATATAATAAAAAATATATACAGATTTCAGGAAATCCATGAACTCCAATTAAGGGAAATGCAATAACAATTATTACCCAGGCATGTTATAATCAAAACACTGACAACAGCAGATCAACACAAAAGTGTTGAAAGCAGCTAGAGGAAGAAAGACATGCTCCATATGGAAGGACAGACATGATAGGGATTTTCTTGCCAGCAACAATGCATTCAGGGAAACATTTAAAACACTTAGAATTATTCTCCCAGTGAAAATGTCTATTGGAATTATGATTGCCCTACAACATCTTTTCTACATACATTGAGATATACATGGAGGTACAATAATTTTTGTTTCTATTATTTAACATATTAAACTGAAGAGAAGAAAATGCGATTGTACTTATACATTTTTCAATACAGTTTACTTGCTTTTTCATCTGTCCTGTTGTCCCAAGATTTCTTTCCATGTCATCTACTTTCTGTTTATAAAATTTTCTTTAGCCACTTTTTTAAGAGAGATATATTGATGACAAAATATCTAATTTTTCTTTATCTGAGAATGTGTTGGTTTCTGCTGAAGAGTATTTCTTTTAGTTATAAATTTGAGTTAGCAGCTTCCACTGCCTCTTTAATTTGTATGCTTAGGTTATTGGTTTCACACATTTCTTCTCTACTAATACAGACATTCGAAGCTATAAATTTCTCTCTAACACTTAAATTGCTGCTCACTCTAAAGTTTAATATATTATGTTTTTCTTATCCTTTAATTTAAATATTTTCCTATTTATTCTGTGATCACCTTTCTCATCTATCAATGTTATAGACTTGCAAGGCTTAATTTCCATATATTCTGGGATTTTCTAGATACACTGGAATTATTAATATAAATCTAGCATCATTAATAATCATAAAATATACAGTATATTATACTTACTACAGAAGTGTTTAAGTCTTATTTGACCACTTAGTTCATGGTCTATTTCATAGATATTTCAAAGTATTCTGTCATTAAAATATTTATTAATTTATTTAAAAGGCAGAGTGACACAAATGCATACACAGAAAGAGAGAGAGAGAGGTGAAGAAAGAGAGATGTCTTTGTGTTTACTCACCAAATTACCTCAACAGCCAATTCTGAGCTAGGCTGAAGCCAGAGACCCAAATACTTGAACCATCTTCCTCTGTTTCCAAAGTGTATTAGCAGAAACCTAGTTTGAAAGCAGAGCAGCCAGGACTTGAACCAGCACTCAGATAAGGGATGCTGCCATTGTTAGTTGCAGCTTAACCTGATGTACCACAACGCTGGCCCTTCCAAAGTATAGATGATGAGAACATCTATTATTTAAATTTCTGTGAATTCCCTCGTGCCCAGGGTTGCTGCCTTATAACCATGGTGACCTGGAGAGCTTCAGAGTTATTCTCTGAGAGTCTATCTCACTGCAAGTCTGCAAAGTGACTTCAGCCTGGTACTTGAAGACAGCCCTGCCTGCTTGTGATACTCTGTCAGCTGTTATTTAGCCCTCCTCCAATGCATTACTTTCACACATTCAGTAAAGGCCTATAGGAAAGAATTGCGGGGATGAGTGGAGGTTTCTGAGATTTCGCTTTGTATTTTATGTAGTCTCATGATTAGCAAGGGAGAGACATGATGACTCAACTTTCTAAATTTTAATCAGAAGTGAATGTTCTCTCCTGACTTCGCTCTAATTCATGTCTTCTAAGCAGCCATCTATCATCACTTGCAGGTAATACATGGAAACATATGATTTAGTGACATACATTTGTCTTCTTCACTTAATTGTGTGTTCCTCCATGTTAGCCTTAGTATTATTCATCTTTTAAACTACAATGTCTAACATTGTATGTAGAACATCTGTTAGGCTATTGTTATTGTCTTTGACAAATTTTTTTGAGAAAATGGTAGCAAGACTGCCAGTCTTCTAGAAAACTACAGTGTTAAAACTGAATGTGCCGGCTGGCGCCACGGCTCAATAGGTTAATCCTCTGCCTAGCGGCGCCAGCACACCGGGTTCTAGTCCCAGTCAGGGCGCCGGATTCTGTCCCGGTTGCCCCTCTTCCAGGCCAGCTCTCTGCTATGGCCAGGAAGTGAAGTGGAGGATGGCCCAAGTGCTTGGACCCTGCACCCCATGGGAGACCAGGATAAGCACCTGGCTCCTTCCTTTGGATCAGTGTGGTGCGCCGGCCACAGCGCGCCTGCTGCGGTGGCCATTGGAGGGTGAACCAACGGCAAAGGAAGACCTTTCTCTCTGTCTCTCTCTCATTGTCCACTCTGCCTGTCAAAAAAAAAAAAAAAAAAAAAAAAAACTGAATGTGCCAGAAACTGACACACATGATGATTTTGTTTTATTTATGAGAGAATCAAATAATTTATGCTAGTGTTAGTATAAGGTATTAGGCTTAGTAATGTGATCAAGTCTTTAAAAATATTACTTGAAAAAAAGAATGATTATGCAATTTTGAAACATTGAATGCAAGATCTTTTACTGAATTTTTGTTGCCACAGACCAAACTCTAACACTTTATTCATAAACAAGATAATAAAATATACTTTCACTAATGTTTCAAACAGCACTTCAGAGACCATAAGCTCAAAATATTTTGATAACATCGACAATGTTACAGAAGTTTAAAATACTTTTTTTCCTTTTCTTGCCTATTCCTCCATGCGCATTTTTGTTTTCTAGTTTGCAAAACAATCAAGGGTTTCTTTTTTTCCCTTAAGCAGCTGCCTACTTCCATACATGTTTCCAACAGTATGACAGTACGGTGATGGTGAAGAAGGATCAGGCTACATTGAGAGACCATCGCCATGCTGGAGGCTCCATATTCCCAGTTCAGGGTAGCCAACAAAATGTTAACATTACCTGAAACGCTAATCCAGATATAATTCTTAGTGGCAGTCACTTACTGTCAACTGGTTTTTCTTGTTTCCCAAAACTGAAATGACAAATCTTGTCCATGAATGAGAAAAAATTTATCACTGCTTTAATCCTGATATTTTGCCTTAGTTTTATTCACTATAAGTCTCTCCAGTTTACGATATCACTTATCAACTTTGTTCTCATGTCTAAGGATCTCTATTTCTGCCTGATTCCTTGGATCTTCCAACATGTTCTTTTCTTCTGAGTTCTTTCCAAAATTCATCCCACATAATTTTTCACACTACTCCTCCAGAAGAGAGATCTTCTCCCTGAACCATAACTCCAAATTTCTGGTCTTGCCATTTCTTCCAGGATGTCTTGAAGAAAATTGTTTCTTTGTTTCCTTCTTTCCTCCCCTCCCCTCCCCTTCCCTTCCCTTCCCTTCCCTTCCCCCCCTTCCCTATTTCAGACAATATTTCTGTTCTCTCAACTATTATGTACTTGTTTTTTTTTTTTTTTTGACAGGCAGAGTTAGACAGTGAGAGAGAGAGACAGAGAGAAAGGTCTTCCTTCTGTTGGTTCATCCCCCAAATGGCTGCTACAGCCAGCCTGCTGCGCCAATCCGAAGCCAGGAGCCAGGTGCTTCTCCTGGTCTCCCGTGTGGGTGCAGGGGCCCAAGCACTTGGGCCATCCTCCACTGAACTCCCAGGCCACAGCAGAGAGCTGGCCTGGAAGAGGAGCAACCGGGACAGAATCCAGCGCTCCAACCATGACTAGAACCAGGGGTACCGGCGCCGCAGACATTATCCTAGAGGATTATCCTAGTGAGCCGCGGTGCCGGCCAACTATTATGTACTTGTAAAGAGAGTATTTGCTTTGAGATTAAAAAACATACAAAATAAACAATAAACATAAAAAACAATCACAAAATGTAACTCCATGGCAGTAATTAAAAGTGTACCAAAATGTTTATTAGTCACTGATTGGTGTCTAAGGAGTCCTTGGCTACTTGTTTCTAAGTGGTTGATGGAAATCTGTTTCTCCACAGGTGACATGATTCTTGGAGTTATTTATTGTATAATAAATCTACAAATTTTTATTTCTTAAAGGAAGATATAATTTGTCTAAGTTCCTCTTGTCTATATAATTATAATCATGGATTTATAGAATTTGTAGGATTTGGATTTGTAGAACTTCCATGTTTCCAAAAACTGTTCAGAAATAGACATGTTTTTTGGTGTAGCAGTGAAAACACCACTTGGGGCAACCACATACCCTATTAGACGTGCCTAGATTCAAATCCCAGCTCCACTCCTGAGAGGCAGCAGGCAAGGGTAATGGCTCAAGTCCTTCGGCCCCTGCCATCCACATAGGAGATCCAGATTTAGTTCCTGGTCTGCCTTTGAATGGCTAGCTCCAGCTCTTGTGGACAGTGGGGGAGCAAACCAGCAGATGAGAGATCTTTGTTTACCAAAAAGTGGAAGTAATAAATCAAAAGTAGAGTATGCACGTCCTACATACAAGTTGTCATGTGCTCACCCATTGGTTTGATATCAACATAAATTTTGTTTGAAATCCTGTACATAATCACACTTTTGTTCCTGTGTTTTATCCTCTTTAAGTCTTAATTTCCTTTTTCTCTTTCTTTCCATCTTGTTTTCAGAGAAGATGTTGCATGAGCTCTCTTAATTCTGCTTTTCTGAATCTGGTCCCTATGAGACTCTAGTAAAAAATCAAAAACATTCTTCAGTTCCTAAGAATCCATCCCTCATTTTCTCTCTTTATTTCCCAGAGATCTACATGGCTAATTTCCGCTCCACTTTCCACCTAAATTTAACACCTAAAAGCACTATTCTGTAAATGCAGAGATTTCAAGCAACAGAAAGGAGTGGTAAGAGTTTTTAAAAATTCTGTATTGAGATATATATCGTAAGCATGTAGTAAAGCTTTAGCAGCCAACATTCAATAAATGTCAATTTCCTTCCTTTCCATAACCTTACACAGAAAGCATTTTCAGTGTATCCTGTGGTGAAACACATTTGTATGCAAGGAAAGTAAGATCTCCTCAACTTCCTGCATTAGTAAAGATGTGTTCAATAGCAATTAGTTCAAATAGGTAAGGCAACAGAAATACAATTGATGAGCTACTATGGTTAGGTCAGACATTTTGATATTTTATCCCCTGAAATTGAATAGCTGCAGACAGTAAAAGAGCCTTTGCTGCAAAAGAGATACAGGCAAGACATATGCAGCCCCAGACAAAGGATATCAGAGTAGCCCCAGACAAAGGATATCAGAGTAGAAGATAATGTTGAATGAGGAGGAATACTCAAACTAGAAAGCACATCAGAATCACCTACAAGGCTTGTTATAGCAAGCCTTGGACTCTATTTATAAAACACGTGATTTAGTAGGTTTGGGGAGTGACCTGGGAATCTGCATGTCCAACTAGTCCTCAGTGTTACCAGATTTAGCAAATAAAAGTAAATTTAAATTTGAATTTCTTAGAAATTTTGAATTCAAGAGAAAGGAGTTTTAAGGAGACCATTTTCAAATGAAAGGACACAATGGATGGCTTCCTGATTATTCTGTACATTCCTAAGGGCAAGGGGTGGGGAATAGCTGCTGAGCTGCTTAATTTCTCAGCATGAACTCCAGAGTCTGTTGGAGTAATGAGTGTCTCAAACTACTCCATAGTATGGATACAGATCATGCATGCAATACAGTTCTTATGAAGTAACTTTAGTTGTATCCAATAGAAACACTTGGGGAATTGAATAAATTTCATCAGTAATGAGTTCAGTGTATTAGCAGATGCCCTGTGATAGAGAAGGGAATAACCAACTGGGTGAAATTTTTCTCTATTAGGTTTCAACATCTTTCAAATTCAGGTGGCATTGATTCAAGATTACCATATTAGGATATATTAAGAAATCTTTCATACTCCTCTTATTATCCTTTATACTTTTCTTCCAACACTAGAGGAGTTTGAAATCATTGTTAGTAGGTTGGGTGTGTGAGGAAACGGATCACATCTCACTTCCTTAATTGCATAAAGGCCAAGCTAGAAGACAGGAGAATTCCCACTTAAAGAAAAGTATGAAGTCTGACTTTATTATTTGTGTACTTTGAGAAACAAACTGAAACTATAACTGAATGACCTACTATATTTTATTTTGTAAAATGTAACAGGCAAATCATGAGTCTACCAAATTTTTATGTAGATTCGATGAAAAAGAGTTGTCTTAAATATATAGATTTAAGTTGAAGTGTTAAATATCAAGCAATTGTTCAATATAATTATTGTATGTATTAATCAAGTCAGCTTATTTTCATCCTTTAACTGGGTGTGTATATTAACCAAAGTCCATGCATTACTCTAAATTCTTTAGTTCTTATGTGATAACCCTTTTCTGCTTTAAGGATCCAACTAGGATATCATATTACATCAAGTTGTCTTGTTTCATTATACTTTTCTTTGATGTGATAGTTTCTTAGTATTTCCATATTTTCATTACCAAATTGTTCCTTAAAAATTTTAATTTTAATTAGTTTTTAACAGATTCAATGTGGTTTGTAGATACAATTCTTAGAACATAATGTTATTCCCCACCACTCTCCTTCCTTCTCCATTTTCTGTCTGTTTTTGGTTTCTGAGGTAACATATTTTAAATGTAAATTCCAGTAAAAAGACTAATCTTCACTGAATAGATATCTAACAAGTAGAAAGTAAAAAGACCCTAGTTTGGTGGGAATATAGACCATGGCTATAAAGAATATTTGAATGGAAAAATGACCATTTCACCCATATGCAGTAAATTTTGAAGTAATCACAGATCATGAAAAGCATAGTAACATAACATTCTTAACTATTGGTTTGACAAAGGTATAAAACAAGGTTTTACAAAACTTTATTTGCAGCAATACTGATACATACAGACTCTTTTTTCTCTTTCTTTGTTTCTTTCTTTGTTTCTTTCTTTCTCTTTCTTCCTTCCTTCCTTCCTTCCTTCCTTCCTTCCTTCCTTCCTTCCTTCCTTCCTTCCTTTCCTCCCTCCCTCTTTCTTTCTTTCTTTCTTTCTTTCTTTCTTTCTTTCTTTCTTTCTTTCTTTCTTTCTTTCTTTCTTTCTTTCATTTTAGCTCCCACATATAAGGGAGAACATATAGTATTTGTCTTTCTGGATCCAGCTGATTTCACTCAACCTAATGTCCTCCAGTTGTTTCCATTTTGCTCCAAATGATAGAATTCATTATTTTTTATAGTTGAATAGCATTTCACTGTGTATATATACCACATTTTCCTTATCTATTCATCTGATGGCAGATACATTGGTTGATTGCAAATTTTGCCTATTATAAACAGTGTTACTATAAACATGGTGGTACAGGTATCTCTTTGATATAATGTGTTAAAGTCTTTTGGGTATATACCCTGTAGGGGGATTGTTAGATCATATCACATGCCACTGTTTTCCACAGTGGCTGCACTAATTTACATTCCCACCAACAGTGTATAAGGGTTTCTCTTTGTCCACATGCTTGGCACCATGTGTTACTTTCTGTGTTTTGCATTTTAATTACTCTGACAGGGGCAGGTGACATGATGTTTGATTGAGGTTTTGATTTGCATTTCTATGTTGGCTAGAGAAATTGAGCAGTTGAGCTTTTTTTCATATATTTGCTGGCCATTTGTATTTCTTTTTTTGAGAATTGTCTATTGAAGTCCTTTGCCTATTTCTCAACCTGATTGGGTTTTTTGTTGTTGTTGTTGGGTTTCCTAAATTGCTGATATATTCTGGAAATCAATCCCTTGTCAAGTAAGTGGTTTGCAAGTATTTTTTTCCCATTATATTGGATATCTCTTGACTCAATCATTTTCTTTGCTATAGAAAACCTTCTGAGTTTGATGCAGTCCCATTTGTTTAGTTTTGCTTTTGTTGCTTGTGCTTTGGGGTCTTATCCAAGAAGTCATCCCCGACACCAATGTCTTGGAATGTTTCCCCTACATTTTTTTCTGACAACTTCATAGTCTCAGATCTTCAATTGAGATCTTTGATCCATCTTGAGTTGACTTTTGTATATGGTGTGAAGTATGGATCCAATTTCATTATGTGTGTATATATATATGATATATATATATGATATATATATATATATATATATATATATTCTAAGAGCTTTTTGATGGAGTGTTTAGATTTTTCCATGTACAACATCATGCAAACATGGGTAATTTGACTTCTTCTTTTCCAATTTTGACTGTTGATCAGATATTTTGTAAAACATCCCATATTTGGGACTTTTCTAATGCTTGTTTTTTCATTAGTGTGTTGGCATTATGGCTTTTGGAAAGGAAGACCACATAATAAAAGTACTATTTTGATCTTATCACAGCAAAGAAACACACTATAAATATTTTATCACTGTTAATGTTGATCTCTACTGTCTGACATAGTGTTTATTAGATTTCCCTACTCAGGGGTTACTCCCTCTTTTAACCCCTGACATTGTTCATCCTTATTTTACGTGATTTGAGTTGAAAATGTCAATCAGGATGTTTGGGAAATGGGTGATTATTTTTTTGCAAACCACACTATATATGAAAAAGATTAATCCTGGTGTAAGCACTGAATGATTCATTGGCCTAAATTAATTATGGATTCAAAGGATCCTTTTAAAACTCCTGTATATTAAGAGTGGGATCTGAAAAGTGAGGGGTGATTCTCTGTCATGTGAAAAGCATTCCCATCATATTTTGTGAAGGTATGTTCTATATCATATTCTACAACCTAAACTATAATTGATAATAAATTAACTAAGGGCTTTAATGCTAGTTTCACTTACATAGTAGTTTCATAAAATATTTTACCAAGAGTTTTTTTTTTTTTTATGTAGTAAAATGGATCTTCACATACTAACTGTTGCCCTTGAGAGTATTTTATAATTAGCATTGCTTTTCACAGCTCATGCCTCTGGACCAGTTTCTATGTGTTCCTAATTCTTACTTCTAAATAATTTAAAGACTAACCTGAATGCTGAGCTTTGGAGTATGCTAACTGTTGTTATTGATAATTAGCAAACATAAGAACATTTTATGTTTGATATATCCATAACATTGAGTTTACTAATTTTTAAAATCTTTTTGCAATGCCATCTCTTATGAAAAATGAGTGCATCTTTCTTACTTATTGGAGTCATCAATAGGCTACAGGAGCAAACTACTAGCAGTTAATAAAGGTGAAACAGCAAGTTTTAATTGTTAAACATGGATATATATCTAAAGCCTGGAGACATATCCAAAAGACAGAAACCCACAAAATTAAAGCAAATCAATTTTTGAATGGATTGAATTATAATTCAAGATTGTTAATTGTCTACAAATTTATTATAGTAATTTTATACCAATGACACTTTTATTGAATGACTTTAATAATTAGACTGTCATGATTCTTTATAAAAGTAATCTGACATTGAGAAAAGGCATTCTATGGATTGCCTGCAAATCAACTGCATAGAGTTTGTCTGCCATTCCATGTTTAGGGGTTAACTTCAAGAGTAGAAGAACAAATCATTATAGCAACATCAGATTTAGCCTTATTTACTTAGGGTCAAGATGTTTTATAGTCATCTCTAATTAGGAGAGAGAAGGATGCTAGAGTAGATTAAACAGTATTTTAAAATGCTAAATGGAGTTCCTCCCATTTCTTTCTTACATTACATTAAATATTAGAATTTCTTCTTGCTTTACATATAAAAGAAGAAAGCAGAACAGAAAATTGAAAAAAATGGGAAATGTGTTAATCATGAATATAAAATGTGTGCAAAATTACAATGGTAGAACATGCAAACAGTTATGTGATTAAGGAGTTTGACCCCTAGGAGACTAGGCCTGGGTTTGGACAGGCCAAAGAATATCTTAGAGACTTGTATAAGTTTATAATTTTTCATTTGTAGTGGTGGACAAAATGTATATAGGAACATAACTGCTTATCCAATGGTGGCTGACTAGACTGAAATGAGCTATCTGTGCCCAATCATGTTTCTCCCCTCCTTTCTCCACACACAGCTTCTTATATGAACTGACATTTGAAAGTAGGAGCCAAGCAGTTACATAACAGAGTTGTAAGCAGCTAGCCAAGCAGGCAGGCCGATAGGTTACCATGACATTGGTTATTATAGAGGCAAATGGATAATGGAATATATAGACCTGGGAACTTGATAAACCCTACCTTCCCAACACTTTATCTCTATAAATTTTCTTGTCTTATAATTTGCTCTTACATTATTTTTTGGAAAGGCCCTTAAGCCAAGAGCATGCATGGAGTGTAGAACATTGTGTCCAATACCATAGCAACAATACAAGCTACAGTAAAAAATTACAAGTGAATATGTAGTATTGAATATAACAATTAAGGTTGCTTGCCATTTTTTTGCTAGAGATACCTATCAGTCTTGGAGGGAGTTTCCAGTTAGTTATTTAATGTACAATATTTTTTGTTTGTTTTGTGTGGGGGGTATTAAAGAGGCAAAGGCTTGGGTTGTATTATGATGAACATTAGCATTTAGTGTATATATATATATATATATACCTATATATCTAGCATTTAGTCTTTAGTGAGGCACACATATCAACACGAGCTGATGTGATTATGTTTAATGCCATGCCACTTTGTAAAATAACCTTTCTTATTTGGTACAGTTTCTCATTTAAGAGACTCAATATCTTATAACTTGCATTAAAGGCCTCTGGTTATACGCAGGTCAATGCAATAACCTCAGTGTGAGTGACCATGGTAGCTGCATGTGGAGAGAGCAGAGCAAGTGGATAATAGCCTCATGCTGCATGTTTTGTTTGGTTTTGAACCTTGAAGGTATCCCAGCTGGAAGGCAACTGGGGAAGTTTGAGGATTCGCTGTCAAGATAAACAGGGCCATCATATACGGTGATTTATTTAGCCATAAGGCAAATACCCAACCATAGGATCTGTAAGCCCATAGACATCAGAAGACATGGGATAAGCATCCACTTTAACACTGGGGTCTTGTTTCCCCCATCTGATATCTTTAGTCATGTACTGTATAGTCCACCATAAAGATACAGGACTCCATCTCATTTGACACCCTTTTTCTTCTTGTTTGCTTTATATATTTTGGGATATGTTGCAACAATTCTATTATCTCTTCAGAAAGCTAGTACATTTGATTCCATATAGAATGCCTCAACCCTGGTCATGTTTTATTATAGTGTTTTTGGGCTACAGTCTTTGCATGAATTCAGGTGTGATTTCACAACTGATGAGAAGAATTCCAACTATTCAACCAAGTCCAATTATGGTTAATGACTATGACTACATTCCAAGGTAGTTCAGTTACAGAACTGATAGGTAATTTGTTGCACTTCCAACAAGCTGCTAGGTTGGTTACAACTGGTATTCCCTGTCCACTAGGGGTTGGTTTTCACTCATTGTGTTAACTCCAGGTCATACTGTAGTCCTACCTTCCATGGTGACAGCAAATCAAACCAACAATTGCTGGTTTTTTGTATCATTTATAGCCACTGCCAAGTGGTATATTCCCCTGGTTCAAGGGCAATGGGATCTAGGAACAGCATATTGTTTTGTCTTAAAGCTTAGGTTTTAATAGCAGGTCAGTGATTTACATCTGTATTTATATTGGCGCTGTTGTAATGCAGCACAATTTCTAAATGAGCTAAGGCTCCTTCTCAAGGCCATTCATTCAACAACAGTAACACAGTGCATAATCTCTTGGTCTATTTAACCAGACAACTTGAGTCAGTTCCCTTTTTGAGGCCTTGCTTTATTGGTCATTATACCATTAAATCACCCCAGCTGCTTGGGGATGATATGGTACCTGTAGCTTTCAGTTAATACCTAGGCACTTGGCCAAGTCTTACATGTCAGGGCCTGTAAAATGGGTCCCAAGGTCATTTTTAATAATGTGTAGTCACCTATACATGACACATAGTAGTATTTCCAAGGAATGCAGGGCCACCTGCTGGTCAGGCCACCTGACAAGAACAACAAAGAGTAGCCCTGTATTAGAAGTGTCCATGTAAGTCATAGCATACCTGAACCCATCAGATCAGGACAAAGGCCTGATTAAGTCTGTCTGCCATCTTTTAAGGGGCATTTGTCCCCACATCATAGTTTCAGTGTTGACAGGGATACTCTTGAGAATAAAGAGTACAGTTTTTGTAGACATTTGGAATTTCCTGATAGATTACAGACAGGTTCCAGGCCTTCGTTGTGGCTACATTATCTTTTGTTTTGTATGTAGTAGCCATCAATGTAGCCATTGAGCAACATTATTTTGGGGGACTTTTTCAGTCAATGTATCTTAGCAAAAGTGTTAGTCTCATCATTCTCTGGATAGGCAAAAGGCACATGACATTTTACATGGTACACAGTGATATTTTTTTTTTCCTCATGTTCCATCTCTCACCAAATTTTGGTTTGGCATCACAAGGACCAGGGCATAACAGTTCCATATTTTTGTATGCCGTGTTGCTATCAAATTAGGTCTAGATAGAATCCCCAGCTGTCTATGTAAATATAAATAGGTTAAGGCTTATTGACAGCAAACAGTTACAATGCTTGTAACTTCGTCCATGACTATTTTGTTGAGTACCTGATTCCCACCAAATCATGTTGGTGAAAGACTGGAAGGCTGTCATAGCCTCAGCATGTGATGTCCTTTGTTGGATCTATCTGTGTATCCGAACTCCATAGAAACTGGCAGAGTCCCATCTTGAAACAGACTAGATACCAGTTTTATAGCATATGGGTCACCAGAAAGCATATTGTCCATCACATGAAATATAGGCCACCAAATCCTCTGGAGTTTAACCCACAATGGGCTTGTGTTTAAAACTTCTCTATGTTGCAAGTAGGTACCCCACTTTGTCAATGTGAGCATTTGTGTTATCCACCTATGTGGTTTCATGCTCCAGTATTGTACCCAGCCAGCGATATGGTATATAGTATATATACAGTGACAAAAGTGATACCTGTTATATTTTCAGTAGCCATCAGGCAGACTTACAGTGCAGCAAGTTTTTTGTTTTTGTTTTTGTTTTTTAATTAAGGAGTACCATGTCTCTGCTCTTTTTTTTTTAACTTTTATTTAATGAATATAAATTTCCAGTGTACAGCTTATGGATTACAATGGCTTCCCTCCCCCCCATAACTTCCCTCCCACCCGCAACCCTCCCCTCTCCCACTCCCTCTCCCCTTCCATTTGCATCAAGATTCATTTTCAATTCTCTTTATATACAGAAGATCAATTTAGTATAAAGATTTCAACAGTTTGTACCCACATAGAAACACAAAGTGAAACATACTGTTTGAGTACTAGTTATAGCATTAAATCACAATGGACAGTACATTAAGGACAGAGATCATGTCTCTGCTCTTTTTCATAATAGGCACCTAAATCCAGTAGGCTGCCTCAGCCTTTTATGCTATTGCCAAAGACCTCAACCAAACCCTTTTGTAGTGACATGCATTTAAACTCACATTGGCAGGTTGAAGCAAACATATTGAGGGCCTGGGTGGCTAGTTTATTTTACTTAGCTATTGTGAAGGCCACTTGCTCTTTCCTACCCCATTTCTATCTGATGCCTTTTTTCCAAACAGTACAAGAGCCTTAGAATTTATGCCAAATGGTGGATAAACATTTTCATTATCCCAATAATCTTACAAACTTGGTAACTTTTTTACAGTTGTTGAGATGAGAAAAGCCTGAATTTTTTTTTTTTTTGACAGGCAGAATAGACAGTGAGAGAGAGAGAGAGACAGAGAGAAAGGTCTTCCTTTTGCCGTTGGTGCACCCTCCAACGGCCGGCGCATCACGCTGATCCGAAGCCAGGAGCCAGGTTCTTCTCCTGGTCTCCCATGTGGGTACAGGGCCCAAGGACTTGGGCCATCCTCCACTGCCTTCCTGGGCCATAGTAGAGAGCTGGCCTGGAAGAGGGGCAACCGGGACAGAATCCGGGGCCCCAACCAGGAGTAGAACTGAGGGTGCCAGTGCCGCAGGCAGAGGATTAACCTATTGATCCATGGCACCAGCCAAGCCTGAATCTTATGTGTCCTTGCTTCAAGGATGACCTTTGCCTTACCAGAACAAGTAACTCCCAAGGATTTGACAGAGAATACAGGTTCCTGCATTTCAGACTCTTTGATCACCTAGCCATATGACTTTTGGTGGCTCAGTAAAGTAGTAATAACTGTTTCTAAATCTGTAAAAAAATTAGCATCATATCATCTATGTAATGAAACATCTGTATGGCCAGAGGCACAGGCTACTGTGCCAGGTCTGCTACCAAACTACGACATAAGGTAGAGCTTTGTACATAGCCTTGTGGAAGAATGGTGAAGTCCACTGCTATCCATTCCAAGTGAGAGTAAACTGGTCTTGACTCTCAGGATATATATCAATGTAAAAAAAGCATTAGACAGGTCTACAACAAAGGAATACATTTTAAGTTCATGGCTAAAGTAGACCTTGATGTCATTTACATATGGAACTGCTGCATGCAGGGGACAAACAATTTTATTAAGCTCTCAGTAATCTACCATCATTTTTAGTGTTTTGTCTATTTTTTATAGGCCATAATGGGAGTTAAATGGGCTGTGTGCATGCCTGATCATGCTCATTTTTTTTCTAGTTCCTGGATAAATCCAGTAATTTCTTTATGTTCCCCTGGCAGTTTGAACTGTTTAGTATGTGTCACCAACCTGGGCATAGGTAACTGTATTTGTGGGTGGACAGCATGCCCTCTCAGCACTTCTGTAGCAACATGCACTCACAAGTAGAAGTCCCCCATTGTAATTTTTAGCCATAGGCTATACAAGGCCTATCAGTGCCCAATATGAACTCAGGTATGAGTATATACATGGACAAATACACAATATATTCCCAGGGTGGTAGACACCTAATTTCAAAGGCAAGTTCATAGCCTTTCCTTGAATAAAGTGATCTCTATAGCCATTATGGCTACTGGGAAAACATGAAAATTCTCAGGACTTCCATGCAGCAATGTATATTTAGTTCCTGTATCAACCAATGCCAGCACTCTTTGAATATTAGAGGAGAACCAGTTTCATGTGTGGCATCCAGTCCTCACCCATCCAGGAATGTACCTTGATCTCCCCTCTAATCAAAATTGAATGCCCAATTGTCACCAGTGGCTTTTTTTTTTTCAGACAGCTCAGATTCTTTCAGAAGATCTTGCAGCTGTGCTGTTCAGAACCCTAGTATCTGCTTGAATGCTTTATTCACATTAGGCTTTCTAAATGACAAGAACTATTGTCCCAGTTTTAATTGTTGCCATGATTTTAGCAATGCCTTGCTATCTTGTCCATCTAGCTATTTTCTTTCTGTCTCTGCAGCCAGGAAATCAATTCACATCTGAGAGTTCAAGTTACTTTAATTGGTCCTCCTGTTTTACTTTTCTCAAGTTGCAGTTGGCACTCCTTTCTGCCTGCCCATGTTTCAGCCTTTCCCAAACCAGCAATAGTGTTGGTAATCACATTGATAGACTGTCTGACAAAGGGGCTAGTATTGCCACCAAGGAACCAAACAAAGCAGAGAGAGCAGTTTATGATATAAGATCCTGCATTCCGAACTGAAAACTTCCTCATCTGGCCCACGAGCCCCAACATTGTAGACAGCATTAGGCATGACCAATGTCAGCCATACTTGCTGTAACATAACATATGTCTGCCACTTACTGATGCCCAGCTAAATCTCCAATAATAGCCCAAATCAACCAATCATCAGCCTTAAGCCAATTCAAAAAGAAAGTGATTCTCTGCTATACAATAGACAGTCTGGACCTCTGATGCAGAGCTGGATGCACAGTCAGAGATGTCAATCTGTGCATCTCTGGATTCCAAAGCAAAATTCTATCCACGCTTACACCCTATATCTGGAGTAACCAAGCCATGGGAGATTCTGACAGCTCTTTTGTGAAATTCATTTCCAAATCCACTAGCTCTGACTATGTGGGATGAACCCTTAATGCTCAACAACCTGAGGGGGAACCTGAGGCTATCCTAGAGGAAGCCTTGGCAGCTGGATCTTTACCTTTTGAGTAACCACTGAATGGGTCTTCAACAACACAGGAGGCTCAAGGTCATCCTCTTCATTATGGAAAGATGTACCAACTACAATCAACAGATGATCTCTAGCATCAGAGGCAACAGAAAGGGCAGCAGTCTCCCATTGAGAGCATGGATAGTATCTCCCTTTTCCCTTTAATCCTCCCTCACCTGCTATGAGACAAGTTATAGACTGTCTCCCCTCAATTCTCAAGACTGCAGAGCAGTCCCTCATCTTGAGCTCATAAAGCAATCAGAAAAATCCAGTCCATGGCTCCAGTTGTCATTCAGGTGTGCTTCTTATTAAATGTTTCTCCAAGGATATTCAATGCCTTTATTCTTTTTCTTTTATGAGATTTTGTTTATTTATTTTGAGAGGCAGAGCTACAGACAAAGAGAAGGAGACACAGAAAGGTCTTCCATCCACTGGTTCATTCCCCAAGCAACTACAAATGGCCAGAATTGGGCTGATCCAAAGCCAGGAGCCAGGGGATTCTTCTAGGTCTCCCACGTTGAGTGCGGGGGCCCAAGAACTTGGGCCATCTTCCACTGCCTTCCCAGGTCATAGCAGAAAGGTGGACAGAAAGAGGAGCAGCCTGGATACAACCAGCACCCACAGTGGATGCCGGTGCTGTAGTCAGAGGTTAACCTACTTTGTCACAGCATTGGCTCCCACGAAATACCTTTTCCACAGTAGCAGGCAAGCCATCCACTCCAGCCCACGAGGGGGCAGCAGGCTGACAAAACCTTGGTCACCAGGTATGACTAATTTGTGACCAGCCACTCCTGAATCTCACCCTCCAAAGGGGAAGAAGTCCCCACTATTTTGGCCTAAGTAGAATCTTGGTAAACATGTCACAATGTGATTCAGGAATTTGGCCCCTGGGAAATGAGGTCCGGGTTTGCAAAAGACAAAGAATAAATTACAGGGCCAGTGCTGTGGTGCAGCGGGTTAATGCCCTGGCCTGAAGCATCAGCATCCCATATGGGCACCGGTTCGAGACCTGGCTTCTCTACTTCCTATCCAACTCTCTGTTATGGCCTGGGAAAGCAGTGGAAGGTGGTCCAAGTCCTTGGACCCCTGCACTCATGTGAGAGACTTGGAAGATGCTCCTGGTTCCTGGCTTCAGATTGGTGCAGCTCCAGCCGTTGTGGCCAATTGGGGATTGAACCAGCGGATGGAAGACCTCTCTTTCTCTCTCTGCCTCTCCTCTCTGTGTAACTCTGACTCTCAAATAAATAAATAAATCTTAAAAAAAAAGAATAACTTAGGAGCCTTGTACAAGTTCATACCTCTTTATTCCCACGGGCAAAGACATACACAGGAACACAACTGCTTCTCTGGTGGTTGCTGACTGAACTGCAATGATGTATCTGTGCCCAACCACATCCCTAGCATCTTATAATAGCTGACAGACAAAAGTGACACATAACCAATCAGTTACATAACAAAGTACTCTGGGGAGCACCTGTTAGTTACCATGACATTTGCTCCCATAGAGGCACACAGTTACCGTGTCTTAAGAGAATGAAAACCTGGCTGGCGCTGTGGCTCACTTGGCTAATCCTCTGCCTGCGGCACTGGCACCCCGGGTTCTAGTCCCGGTTGGGGCGCCAGATTCTGGATTCTGTCCCGGTTGCTCTGCTTCCAGTTCCCCTCTCTGCTGTGGCCAGGGAAGGCAGTGGAGGATGGCCCAAATGGTTGGGCTCTACACCCGCATGGGAGACCAGCAGGAAGCACCTGGCTCCTGGCTTCGGATCGGCGCAGTGTGCCAGTGTGCCGGCCGTGGCAGCCATCTGGGGGGTGAACCAACGGAAGGAAGACCTGTCTCTCTGTCTCTCTTTCTCACTGTGTAACTCTGCCTGTACAAAAAAAAAAAAAGAGAGAGAGAGAGAATGAAAACCCCAAAAACACAACCTTCCTAAGAGACTCGCAGTAGAGTTTTCGAATAAGCAATTAATAAAAAGTGTAATACAGTGTTCATTCTTCTTTAGGTACTTTTAAGTGATGTGTTTATGTCTGGCACATAACTGAAGGTTAAAATGATTATCTTTAAACTTTAATTTTTCTATGCATGCATATACATATAGAGTGTGTATATATATGCACAAGGAAGAAAGGAAATGTAAGGTTGAGAGATGGGGGAAGAGAGGAGGAAGAGAGAATGAATAGACAGGGAGGGAGGAAGAGTGGGGAATGAAAAAAAAACCAAAAGATTCTGTGGCTAAAAATATCTTGACAGTGTATGTTTAATCTCTGAGTACTTGATTTGAAATAAATTGTTATAATTGTGCCTCAGACAAGTTTGGATCACTTTTAACTTTTAGCAAACTTTAGATAGAATATTGATTTTAAATAATTTAAAGTAACATTGATGATCCTAGAATCCTGTTTCATATATATGAAATATTTGACAACCACAGCCACTCAAAAATATTTATTAAACCCTATTGTGTAGCAAGCATCACACTGGATGCAGAGCAACAAAGGGGAGTATTCTGAACAGCTCCTTTAGGAGTATGCTCTGATAGGGTAGATGACAGTAAAGTAGAAATATACCAACATAATTCAATTACAATTATAAGATATGCCCAATGCATCTGGATGAATGATTTTTTTTTTTAAGATTTATTTTACTTATTTGAAAGACAGAGTTACAAAGAGAGATAGAGACAGGGAGAGAGAGAGAGATCTTCCATCCTCTGGATCACTCCGCAATTGGGTACAAAGCAGGAGCTGAGCTGATCTGAAGCCAGGAGCCAGGAGCTACTTCCAGGTCTAGCACATCAGTGCAGGGGCCCAAGGACTTAGGTTGTCTCTAGCTGCTTTGCCAGGAGCACTAGTAGCAACTGGGACTCAAACTGGCGCCCACATAGGATGCCCGCACCACAGGCCAGGGCTTTAAACCCTGCATCATGGCACCAACACTGTGAATGAATTTTAAAAGTATAAACATGAGGATAAAACACAGGGTATTGTGAAGCCTGTGACAGAGGAATTAAATTTATTTAGATGGCAAGGTGAGTGATCAGAACAATGATCCTTGAGGAATTAGCATGCATATTGATAAAATAAAAATAAGAAATAATTCACCAGGGGAAAGGATGACTGGACTAAGAAGTAGATTAAATCCAAATAGAAGAAATAAGTCCCTGAAGCATGAAGATAGACTAATGGTCCAAAACAAAAGTTGAGTTTCGGGAAATAAAAAAAATAATAATCGAAGTGATAATCCTGTTATAATTTCTTCTAAAACCATTAAAATCTCTAAAAGAAACAAAAAGTTGAAGAAGACAAGGATAATCAGCTCTTTCAAGTGTGCAGGTTGTGTTCTATCAGTTGATTCATATATGATGTGATGTTAAAAGTTTGGTCCTTGGGGTCTGAGGTTGTGGCATAGTACGTTAAAGCCGCAGCCTGCGATGCTGGCATTCCATGTGAGTTGCTGGTTCGTGTCCTGGCTGCTCTACTTCTGATCCTACACCCTGCTAATGTATCTGGGAAAGCAACATAATCTGACCCAAGTTCTTGGGATCCTGACACATACATGGGAGACCAAGGAGAAGCCCCAGGCTCCTGGCTTCAGCCTAGCTTAGAGCTGGCTGTTAAAGTCCTCCCAGGGAGTGAACCAGTGGATGGAAGATTCCTCCCTCCCTATCTCTCCCTCTCTTTCTGTGACTTTGACTTTCAGAAAAAAAAAATTTGTTCCTCAAACATATCCTTATTTTTTATTTATTATTATTATTATTATTATTATTTAGATTTTCTTTTAACAAACCCCTTCACTGGGATCTGCTGACCACAGCCAGAACCAGGGCTGGGTCATGCAGTGGAGACAGGTTCCTGGACAGGAGGAAAGGGAGTGGGGCCAGGGCTTGGGGGTTGGGGGGGTGTCCGCACTAGGGTGTGGGTATATTTATTTATTTATTTATTTATTTATTTATTTTGGCAGGCAGAGTGGATAGTGAGAGAGAGAGAGAGACAGAGAGAAAGGTCTTCCCTTTTGCTATTGGTTCACCCTCCAATGGCCGCCGCGGCCAGCGCATCTCGCTGATCCGAAGCCAGGAGCCCGGTGCTTCCTCCTGATCTCCCATGCGGGTGCAGGGCCCAAGGACTTGGGCCATCCTCCACTGCCTTCCCGGGCCATAGCAGAGAGCTGGCTTGGAAGAGGAGCAACCGGGACAGAATCCGGTGCCCCAACCGGGACTAGAACCCGTTGTGCCGGCGCCGCAAGGCGGAGGATTAGCCTGTTAAGCCACGGCGCCAGTCTCAAACATATCCTTAATAGGTTAATATTAGACCCACTTTTCAGAGGGAGGATCTGCAGCTCAGTTAAGTAACCCAGAAATACTCAGATGAAAGGTGGCAAAGTGTACATTGTCACTCAGATCTGTCTGACTCCATTAGCTACTTTTCTTTCCACTCAGTCACTCTTTCTCACTCTTACAGTTCTTAATTCTGTACAACCATAGTCTGATTTTTGTCCCTTAAATTCAATCCTGCTGAGTCCCCACCTTTTTGATTCAATATATCCTTCCTCCATGCTTGTGGAGGATGTAAGGATTCTCTCAGCCATCCCGTTTAACAAAAGTGGTCTGTGGAGCAGCAGAAGAAGCATGAAAAACAGTAAGTGATGGCATAGAACTTTCCTAGAGGCTTACCCTTCTGAGATTTGATCTGTTCCAACCTGGAGGGAAAAACATTTTAGTCTTTTAATCAGCCCCATTCATTCCACTTTTCCTTAAGAAAAAAAAAATACATGAGCGAGTATCATAGATAAGATAATAACTAACTGCATATGATTTTTAGCTTGCCAAAGTATTGGAGGATACAATCTTTGGTTAATAAAATAAAAGGATTCTCCTTTATCTCTATGAGATTCCTCTACCAAAATAATTAGGTATTGATGTAACTGCTACCTGTCCATTAAAGTGGTTTTATTGTCACATTTATCAATCAAAATGAGCTCTACCAAGAATGATTAGGTAATTATAGCATTCTACATGAAAATCTTACTGAAAAATGCCAAGCTTTACACATTTCAGTCCATAATCTTGTAGCAATGCAAATTGACCAACATATAATTAAGAATAGTACTATAAAACTTACTTTATTCCATGTAATGCTACCCAAATTGCATGTAGGGATACTCACACAGGGATAGTCTTTAAAAACAATTTAGTATTCTGAATGCCTTAAGGACTGATGCTGAGGCCAGAGTGCTGTTTAGGACATCTGCCATTCTATGAGTCTTCTGTGTATCCTGCTTCCCATGTTGGATCATTCTCTCCTTTTAATTGTATCAGTTAGTATTAGCAGACACTAGTCTTGTTTATGTGATCCCTTTGACATTTAATCCTATCATTATGATCAGTTATGAACTGAAACTGATCCCTTTGACTAGTGAGATGGCATTGGTACATGCCACCAGGATGGCATTGAATTGGAAACCCCTGGCAGGTTTCTAACTCTACCATTAGGGGCAAGTCCAATTGAGCATGTGCTGAACTGTACATCTCTTATTCCCACTCTTATATTTTGGAATCTGGCTAAAAAGCACATGAGAGTATTTCAGGCATGGAAAGCCAAGACACTCATGAAAAAAATGACCTAAATAAAAGATCTCTGTAAATGAGATCCCAGTAGAAAGAATGGGCCATCAAAGAAGGAGGTACCTTTCTCTGAAGGGAGGAAAGAACTTCCACTTTGACTATGACCTTGTCTAAATAAGATCAGAGTTGGCAAACTCAAAAGGCCTCCATAGCCTTGGCAACTCATGACAAGAGCCTTGGGTGATTACTGATGCCATAAACAAGAGTGTCAATTTGTTAAGTCAACAACAGGAGTCACTGTGCACTTACTCCCCATGTAAGAGCTCTGTCTTTAGTGTGTTGTACTATGTGAATTAAAAGTATAACTAGTACTGAAACAGTATTTTACACTTTGTGTTTCTGTGTGGGTGTAAACTGTTGAAATCTTTACTTAGTGTATACTAAATATATACTAAATTGATCTTCTGTATATAAAGATAATTGAAAATGAATCTTGATGTGAATGGGATGGGAGAGGGAGTGGGAGATGGGATGGTTGCAGGTGGGAGGAAGGTTGGGAGGGTGGGAAACCAATGTAAACCAAAAGCTGTACTTTGGAAATTTATATTTATCAAATAAAAGTAAAAAAAAACAATTTAGTATTCCTGTATCATAAGTTTGTTACTGCATTTTCTTTTTTGCAAATCTGTAAAAAAAAGATGTCAACTGATATTAGATTTTGAAACTAAGGTGAAAAAAACTTGAGAACTCTTGTCCATTCAGTTTCTCTCACCCTATCTTTGTAAAGAAGGTTCTGAGTACAAAATGCTTCAGCCAATACATAACATTCAATATTTGCAATATTATAATTTTCAGGAATGTTTCCATATTAAAAGGTACATTGAGGGAGATGCTTATACAATAGCCTGATTTCAGTTTCTATGTTTGGCATGAAATTCTCTGAGTCAGTTAAAGAATTTAAGAATTTAACAATAAGAAAATATGCATACCTTTCTCAAGAAAAAGTACAAAATTATAAAGGCAAGAGCATTTAAGTTTTTATGAAGAATGAAAAATAAACATTTTGAATTCTATTTAACATTAGATTTACATGGAAAAGCAACATTATTTTCTTTCTGTTTTGTAATCAAGAAGCAAACAGAGTAATTAATAGAGGTAGGCTGAATTGTACTACAAGTTATATAAACTCCAACAATATTATAATCTTAAAATCAGGATATGTGATCAGACAATTTATTTTCAATTTATAAACTGGAGGTCTTACAAAAATCTTAAATCTTACAAATTTGTAGAAATTAAATCACTTCAGATATGCATTTTACAAACTGCTTTAATTGAAAAGAATAAAATTGCAGGAAGCAAAATTGTCCATTTAGAACATAATGCCTGTAGTTGGCATTGCTTTTATAGAAAGATCCCCTGAAAAACAAATTGCAACCCTTTGCTCAATCTTATTTTAATTTTGTTACGTAATAGACCTTGTAGTACTTCCCTTGCAAGACACAACTTAAATAGATTCTTGCCATTAGAAGATTTTCTTTAATATTTCTTGTTGGCTAATGGGTTCCTGTTATATTCTGAATCTGAGTATCACTGATGCCTAACAGAGTTGTGACTTTTAGAAGATATTGTTCAACTGTGGTTACAAGTTGATAGGGAAACTACCAAATAACATGTTTCAGAGTAGTTATGACATTTTTAGAGCAGGTAGTTTTCATCACCGATTTCTATCAGGTCAATGGAAGTGACACTCTGATACAATGAGCAATATTTTTAAACAAGCACCATGGAAACTGAAAATCTTTTCTGCAGCTATGACAGTAGGTTCATCCACAGTAGTTACTTATATAATGCTGCAATCAACACTGTATAAAGCCCTTGACTTTTTAAATAGCTATTAATGAGTGCCACTTCTACTAGCCTAAATTCTGACTATAAACCAGCCTGCCAGTCTATCTGAGACTTTCATACTCTTACTGGAAGCTTTCTTTTCTTTCTTTTTTTTTTTCTTTTGGAGAATCTCCAATAAATTAGAGCCATCTTTAGAACCAAAACACAGATGAATAAAATTGACTAAAATTGCAAAATAGCTTCTTTTTTTTTTTGAACACATGCTATGGGATAAACACATTCTTAATGAATCTAAATTTTTTGTGTTAATGCCATGATAAATGTGTCAATCATTTAAATTTTCCTGTTAAGGAAATTGATTTTCAACAAAATTAGCAAAGGAATCCAGGAATACATAGGCACAGCATGGAGCAGCCGAGGTGTGGTTCTAAAATCTACATTCCTTCTTAGTAGAAGGAAAATATGAATTTGTAGTAATAGAGTTTTGCTTGAGAGCAGCAAGTAACCCATAAGTGACAACTTGTACTTTAATTACAGTTCATGATTGGAGATAAAACATTATAAAATAACACTGAGTTTTTAAAGAATATAATAGGCAAAAAATTGAAAAACATGGATCCATGGATCCAGGTTGGATCCATGTTTTTCATGGATCATATTAAAAAGGGGGGATGAAATTCAATAAAATAAGGAATATGCAAAAAAGAGTACAATGAAAGACATTAAATGCAATGGTTAAGACACTACTTGGAATGGCCACATTCCATACCAGAGTGCCTTATTTGAGTCCCTGATCCTCCTCTTCCAATCTAGCTTCCTGCTAAAGTGCACCGTGGGAAGCAGCAGATGATGGTTCAAGTATTTGGGTCACTGCCATGATGTGGCAGACTCAAGTTGAATTCTGAGCTCCTGGCTTCAACCTGGCCTAGTCCTAGTGGTTCTGGGTATTTGTGGGAGTGAACTAGCTGATGGAAGATTTATCTGTCTATCTCTCTGTGTTTATCTCATTGCCTTGTAAATAAAGTAGAAAAAAATGAATGCAATAGAGAGTGACCTTCCAGTCTACCAAGTAACACACTTAACATTCCACATTAAAGTGTCTCTCTTTAGCTCCTAACTCCAGCTTTCTGCTAACACAGATCCTGAGAAGAAGTGGTGATGGCTTAAGTAACTGGTTTCTTGCCAACTATGTGGGAGACTTGGATTGTGTTCCCTGTTTCCAGTTTCAGTCTGCCCAGTCCTGGACATTGCTGGCATTTGGGAAGTGAATCAGTGGATGGAACATCATATCTGTCTCTCTGTCTCTCAAGTAAATAAAAATAATAATTAAAAAATGTAATAGCACAAACAATGTGCCATTGAAATTGTGTTAAACCATAAGAATCTTCTGCTTTCTTATTAAGCCTCAGTTTCTCATCTATAAAATAGATAAATACCTACTTCCAGAGTTGTTATAAGGTAGATATCTGTTCTTGCTTCATTCAGTGCTGGCCCAGAAAAATAGCCAATAAATGCAAGATGTATTATATCTAGGAGTTAGTCATTAAGCATTGCTTAGATGTGAATCCTAGCTCTTCTACCTACTAGCCAAATAACTTGGTCTTTCTGTGTCTCACAGTTCTTGTCTGTAAAACATGTTTGATATTGATGCTTGTTTGATGAGCCTGTGGTGATGATAAATCAACTTTAAGTGAAAATTAATAAAAAGATTCTTAGCTCATTTTAAAGTGTGGCAAGGTTAGCTATTGGTAAATAAGCACCATTATTAAATCTAGATGTTTTAAGCCTGCTGTTTCTCAATGTTAATTTTTTAATAAAGCTTTTGATATGTAATTTTTGTTTTCTTTCACTTGTCTTTCTTCTTTCCATTTTCCTTGAAAATTTGGTTTGTCTTACTTTTCCCAGAGCATTCTTGTGAATTTGTCATTCGTATAGACTTGATTTGAAGATCTGCATTAACAGATCAAGAGTAAAGTCTTGTCCTCGCTGTACCAGGCAGCCTCATTTTATGGAAAGTACAAGCACTTTAGAGCTACCAAAGAGTCTGGAATCAGTCTTATTTTCTCCTTCTCTTAGCTTCTTTAAAATTAACTTTTTTTCCCCAGAAATCAGCTTATCTGTATTTGAAAAATTCACAATAAAGAAAAACACCACAACTATGGAGACAGTCATCATATGAATTTGCTATTATTGAATATTTTAAAAAGTAGAGGCAGAAAATTTAATATTTTCCTTCCATATTTCTGTATACCCTTAAAAAGTAAAGGCAAAGCAAGACATTTCTTCATTGTTTGGCATTGTTATAATGCCTTTTTCATTCTTCTGTATTGGCAGTTTCACCCTTCACACTTTGGTGAAACATGTTTTACCATCTCCACGGGAGGTTGACAGGCTCAAAGATGATTGTTTTCTGCTGAAGAGGAAAAATACTTGTCTTCCTCAATATGAAGCAATGAATATAATAATTAGAAATTATCTTAACATCCGTATAAACCTTAGTATTAGCCAAGTGTGATTTCTTATGACCCAATACAAGCACTCAATGTTGAGATCCCAACAAAGGCAATGGGCACAAGTGTAGGGATTCTCTCTAAACTTATTTTTGCTCCACTAATTCCACTTGGAATTGAATTTTTACACTAATCAGAAGAAACATTTGTAGTTAAACAAAATCAAATGTAAGTAAACTGAACTTCCCGGTCTGTAAGCAGCTCATATGGATCAAATTCTAGCTTTCCATGGAGAAATATATGAGTCTTACCACTTTGTGCTATGGAATAAAATTCTTAAATTAGTTTAAAATAGCTAGTGATTAGTAGTTGGAAAGTGACTTTTTCATTTAAATTATCTTAAATCTAAATTTATGTGTCCTATTTCATCATAGCGTTTATTTATAAGGCATATGAGTGAAATGAATTACATTTTAGAAGCAGCTAGCTGACTGTGCTAACAGAGAAGCAGCTTTTGTTTTCAAGATGTGCCATGGTAAAGCTAATCTGCAGTGTACATAGGTTCAATAATACAACAGCAGCTGTTGTAAAAACACTTCTTAAAATCAAAGTCATTTGTGGCACTGTTATTTGTGTGCTTGAAATGCATTGCTGTTTGGGAGGCAGAAATCAAATGTTGTTTGTTTTGGTTACTTAAAAAACACACTTATTTAGGAGGGTATATGACAAATAATTACTGTACTTGTCACCTTGAATAAAGGCTGGGAGTCTTGAATTAATTATATTTTGATGCATGTATAATAGTCGTAGTGAGATACATCATGTTGACTATGTTAGCTGCTAGATGTCACTATTGTTTCAAGAGTACTCAACTATGAGATGCTTTCTTGGAGTGCAAGAAGGGAGTCATTTGTTTGGTCATTCTTTTTGGACAATGCATGATTCACCAATTGAGGAACTTTAAATGCCATCTTTCTCAGATAAAAAACTGTGTAATGAATTCTCAGAATAACATTAGAAATTTAATTTCACTGAATATTTTCTAATGACATTTTTCTGGTACTGTTTATGAGCATGGTAGAAAATAGCAGCAGCACTAGTTGGGTGGTGGTGGTTGGGGAGAATCTACAATTTTTATGTTTTCAAGTTGAGGCAAGAACCTCTTGAAATAACAAAACAAATGTTGTCTTTTACCTGTAGCCATTCTTGTTTGTCTGTAAAAATACTCCAATATCTTTATGTTTCATTTACGTATTTGATTTACTTTTAAATACATATGAGGATATATCTCTTTCCACACTGTTATACCAATCCCTGTGGAACTTTTATATATTGTTAAATATGTTATTCTTGAGTCAGTACAGACTGTTTCTTCTCCTTTCAGTTGGAATCTAGGTATATTTCTAGTCCTCAACAAAGTATATGATTAGCACTTAAGGGGATAAAAACAGAGAGAATAGTACAATTTTCAATGTTTATGAAGAAAAATTGGTCCTCAAAAACAAGTTGCATGTTTGAATACTGCCCAAAACTTTATCTTAAAATCATTTCATTTCTTTGTCCTGTTAGACAGCATATTGCTTATAGACACTTGTCAGATAAAGAGAAGAGACATTATGAATTCATAGCATTGTCTTATATAAAAATCACATAATTAAATTGAGTGTTTTTAGAAAATAATTACAAGCACTCATCTGAGGCCTCCTGTGAGAACCAAAGGAAACACTGCATTATAATTCATGAAGATGTTATAAATTAAGCAAAATAGTAATGACATTTAGTAGTTTTCTCAATGAGACCATGAGTTCTCTTTGCTTTTAACTTATAATGTGGAGCTAATCAAGATTTTCTTTGATATGTCACGCAGATATATTTTTAGGTATTCTATTATGTAAGCAAATGCCAAAATGGCACCTTAACAGTTGGATGAGGTCATATGGTACAGAATAATCAAAAACGACATTTCAGAATAATATGATTTGATATGTGGCTTGAGTTTAAGAGTGCAAACAGTTTCACAGGAAATAACCTGGGAGCATGAAGGATTCTACCATTTTTCTAGCTTAAGCAAATGTGAGATTGCAACTGTGATTTCATTTTCCTTTAGTTTTTTCATTGACAGAAATTAAAAGATACAAGTAGGATTATTTTCACATTTTTGTTTTTTAAGATGTGAACCTTCAAAACATAGTTAAACCATTCTTTAATTTTTTGTTTTGGGTTTTAGTTTTTAACAGATTCATTGTGATTTTTAGAAACAATTCTAATAACATAATGATATTCCCCCATCCCCCTCTTGCTGTTTTTCTCTTTATTTTTTGAGATAATATATTTTTATATTACATTACAGTAAAAAGACTTAATACTTCACCAAGTAAGAAGTTTAAGAAGTAAAAACAATAATATCCTTGTTTGGTGGGAATATAGACAAAGACTAGAACAATAATTGGATGGAAAAATGAACATTTCTCCCATATACCATTTTGTTGCAAATGGTAGAATTTCATTCTTTTTTATAGCTGAATAATATTTTATTGTAAATATATATATATATATAAAGAATATTAAACATATTCTTTATCCATTCATCTGATTATGGACACCTTTTTTTTAATTAAACTTTTATTTAATGAATATAAATTTCCAAAGTATAGCTTATGGGTTACAATGGCTTCCCCCCTCCCATAACTTCCCTCCCGCCCGCAACCCTCCCCTTTCCCGCTCCCTTTCCCCTTCCATTCATGTAAAGATTCATTTTCAATTCTCTTTGTATACAGAAGATCAGTTTAGTATATATTAGGTAAAGATTTCAACATTTTGCCCATATAGCAACATCAAGTGAAAAAACTACCATTGGATTACTAATTATAGCATTAAATAGCAATGTACAGCACATTAAAGACAGAGATCCTACATAATTTTTTTTCAAAATAATTAATTTTCTATGCCATTTCCATTTTAACACCAGGTTGTTTTTTTTTTTTCATTTCCAATTCTCTTTATATACAGAAGATCACTTCAGTATATAATTAGCAAAGACCTCATCAGTCTGCGCCCACACAGAAACGCAAAGTATAAAAATACTGTTTCAGTACCAGTCATAGCATCACTTGGCTTTAGACGACACATTAGGGACAGATCCCACATGGGGTGTAAGTACACAGTGACTCCTGTTGCTGACTTAACAATTTGACACTCCTGTTCATGGCGTCAGTAATCTCCCTAGGCTCTAGTCATGAGTTGCCAGGGCTATGGAAGCCTTTAGAGTTCGCTGACTTTGATCTTATTCCGATAGGGTCATAGTCAAAGTGGAGGTTCTCTCCTCCCTTCGGAGAAGGGTACCTCCTTCTTTGATGGCCCCGTTCTTTCCACTGGGATCTCACTCACAGAGATCATTCATTTAGGTCTTTTTTTTCTTTTCCCATGATATCTTGGCTTTCCATGCCTGCTATACTCTCATGGGCTCTTCAGCCAGATCTGAATGCCTTGAGGGCTGATTCTGAGGCCAGAGTGTTGTTTAGGACATCTGCCATCCTATGAGTCTGCTGTGTATCCCACTTCCCATGTTGGATCTTTCTCTCCCTTTTTGATTCTATCAGTTAGTATTAGCAGATACTTGTCTTGTTTGTGTGATCTCTTTGACTCTTAGACCTATCAGAGCTATCAATTGTGAGCTGAAATTGATCACTTGGACTAGTGCGATGGCATTGGTACATGCCATCTTGATGGAATTGTGTTGGAATCCCCTGGCACATTTCTAACTCCACCATTTGCGGCCAGTATGGACACCTTTGTTGAATCCAGATTTTGGCTATTGTGAACAGTGTTGCTATAAACATGGTGATGCAGGTATCTCTTCGATAAATTGTGTTCAAGTGTTTTGGGGATATACCCAGTGGTGGGATTGCTGAATCATATGGCATCTCTATATCTAAATTTTTAAGAAATCTCCACAATGTTTTCCACAGTGGCGCACTAATTTACATTCCAACCAACAGTGTATAAGTGTTCCCCTTTCTCCACATGCTACCCAACATTTTTTACTATGTTTTGTGTTTTCGATTTTAGCCATTCTGACAGGGATGAGACTCTCCATCATGAAGATTCTCTACAAATTAGGTAAAGAAGGAACATTCCTTAAAATTATAAGGGCTATGTATCACAAACCAATAGCCAGTATCATATGGAATGGTGGAAAAATTGAAAGCATCTCCCCTCTGTTACTATACTGTTACTCAGTATAGTACTGGAAGGTTTTTTTTTTTTTTTTTTTTTTAATTTTTTTGACAGGCAGAGTGGATAGTGAGAGAGATACAGAGAGAAAGGTCTTCCTTTTTGCCGTTGGTTCACCCTCCAATGGCCGCTGCGGACGGCGCATCTCACTGATCCGAAGCCAGGAGCCAGGTGCTTCTCCTGGTCTCCCATGCGGGTGCAGGGCCCAAGCACTTGGGCCATCCTCCACTGCCTTCCCGGGCCATAGCAGAGAGCTGGCCTGGAAGAGGGGCAACCGGGATAGAATCCGGCGCCCCAACCGGGACTAGAACCTGGTGTGCCGGTGCCGCAAGGCAGAGGATTAGCCTGTTAAGCCACGGCGCAGGCCAAGTACTGGAAGTTTTATCATGAATATTTAGGGAGGAGAAAGAAACAAAGGGCATCAAAATTGGAAAAGAGGAAATCAGCCATGCTTGCACATGATTGATGTCATTCACGGGAAATCCTAAACATGCCAACAAACAGCTTTTAGAATTGATAAACTAATCCAGCAAAGTTACAGTTTAAAAAAATAAAGAAAATAAAAAAATAAAGATCTGCTGTTGGCTGTTAATAATTTGGATTATTTATGTTTATAAATAAAACAGATCTGTTTACAAGGTTTGTAGATACTTTTTTTATTCCTGTTCATAGATGGGAAGCTTCCTTATAACTGATGAAGAGAAAATTTAGTCCTTCAAATACTGCTGTATTTTCAGAGAAAAAAAAAGGGGGGGGGTGTTTCTATTGAAACTGTGCTAAATTTTTTCCTACAATTTACCTTGTTAAATATTGTAGATAAGGGCTGGCGTGGTGGCTCAACAGACTAATCCTCCGCCTTGCGGCGCCCGCACACCAGGTTCTAGTCCCGGTTGGGGCGCCGGATTCTATCCCGGTTGCCCCTCTTCCAGGCCAGCTCTCTGCTATGGCCCGGGAAGGCAGTGGAGGATGGCCCAAGTGCTTGGGCCCTGCACCCGCATGGGAGACCAGGAGAAGCACCTGGCTCCTGGCTTCGGATCAGCGAGGTGCGCCGGCTGCAGTGTGCCCTCCGCAGTGGCCATTGGCGGGTGAACCAACGGCAAAAAGGAAGACCTTTCTCTCTGTTTCTCTCTCTCACTATCCACTCTGCCTGTCAAAAAAAAAAATTGTAGATAAATTGCTAATACTAATAGCCAAATAGATAACACTAATGCTTTGTTTAAAAAAAATAAAGAAAAACAAAACAAAACAACAACAACAAAAAAAAAACATGAGCAATGGTGTGCTAATGAAGTTATGTCGTCTGTCCTAATTAGTTTCTTAAATACATTTACTACTTAATGGTTTTGAAACAATTGTTTAACTTTTAAAATTTTTGAAAACTTGAGAATAACCTTTTGTTCAGAATATACTAGATTGTTTAATGTAGGACACCAACTACATAATGATAGATGCTTGAAATGCTTTTGTTATTTCAGGCAAATCAAATGAAATCAAACTATCAAACTACAAGAGAACCTTAGTCCTTTATGTTTTTGTCTAAACATGTGTTAGTTCAGTGATGTCTTGGTGAACTGTGAGTGAACTGTATTGATTTTTTTAATAAATCCTTAGAGACCTTCACACAACGTGAGGGCTGTTGGCATTTTGAAAAAGGTTAATAAATGGAAGCATACATGTTTTTCTTTTGTTTTTAAAACTTGTTTTTAAGCATAAATAAATATGCCCTTTTATTAAATAAAAAAATAAAGAAACAAAAAATATTAGCATCTTTGGATGCTAATGATGAACTCAAAGAAAGAGATAATCAAGAGAAAAAAAATTTCATTTACCATGGCCAAAAAAATCAAATATTTAGGAATAAATTTATCCAAGGAAATTAAAGAGCTCTACAATGAAAACTATCAAATATTCATGAAAGAAATCACCAAAGTCACACACAAAAAGGGAAAGATATTCCTTGCTCATAGATCAAATGATTCTGTATCATCAAAATGTCTATACTACTTAAAGCAATTTACAGATTCAAGGTTATCTCTATCAAAATATTAATGGTATTCTTTACAGAATTAAAAAAACAATTCTGCAGTTCATAAAGAATGACAAAAAACCCAGAAAGCCAAAGTGATCCTGAGCAAAAAGAGTCAAGCTGGAGGCATTAAAATACCTGATTTCAAAGCATACTACTAAGCTATAGTAATTCAAATAGCATGATACTGCCATAAAAACTGATACATAGATCAATAACAGAATAGATTCCAGAAATTAATCCATGTACATATAGTCAACTGATATTTGACAAAAGGACTCATTCTATACAGTGAAGTAAGGGTAATCTCTTCAACAAATGATGCTCGCAAAACTGGATGTATACATGTAGAAAAAGAAATTAGATCTATACCTCTCACCATATTAAAAAATCAACTCAAAATGGATCAAAGACCTAAATTTAAAACTTGTGACTATGAAATTGCTGGAAGAAAACTTGGGGCAACTTCTTGGATAAGACTCCTAGAGCACAGGTAACAAAAGCAAAACTAAACAAATGGACCTACATCAAACTCAGAGGCTTCTGCACAGTAAGGTTAATGATCTATAGTGTGAAGAGACATCCAATAGAATGGGGAAAATATTTGCAAACCACCTATCTGACAAAGGACTAATATCCAGACTATATCAACAACTTTAAAAAGCCTACAAAACAAAACCAAAAAAACAACCATCAAGGAGAAATGAGCAAAGGACTCATTAGACAGTCCTCAAAAGATGAAATACAAATGGCTAACAAATATGTAAAAAAATGTTCAACATCACTAGCCATCAGGGAAATAAAAATCAAAACCATTCTTCTTTTTTTGTTGTTGTTGTTGTTTTTTGTTTTGACAGGTAGAGTGGATAGTGAGAGAGAGAGACAGAGAGAAAGGTCCTCCTTTTTGCCGTTGGTTCACCCTCCAATGGCCGCTGCGGACAGTGCATCGCGCTGATCCGAAGCCAGGAGCCAGGTGCTTCTCCTGGTTTCCCATGTGGGTGCAGGGCCCAAGCACTTGGGCCATCCTCCACTGCCTTCCCGGGCCATAGCAGAGAGCTGGCCTGGAAGAGGGGCAACCGGGATAGAATCCGGCACCCCAAATGGGACTAGAACCCAGTGTGCCGGCGCCGCAAGGCGGAGGATTAGCCTGTTAAGCCATGGTGGCGGCCAAAAACCATTCTTCTTTTAAACAACATAAATATATGGATCAGGAGCTAACAAATTTATATCAAACTCTGCTTTAATTTATACCTTAAAAATATTCAACAATAAAGGAATATATCCCTCTACTTTTCTAAGTCCAACTATGATGTATGTATGACACTAGTCTACAGAATAAAAAATAATTAAAATATCTCAACTTTTTGATCCCAGTCTGAACTTGATATGGAGAGTCAGGAAGCAGGAAATCCAGTGTGGCTTAACAATAGAAGTCCTTGCCCCTACTCCTTGTAAATCCAGTTTACTCAATGACTAGAAATCTGACCCTTCATTATCTCTAACTTTTGATTGTGGGGAGAAAGTGAAAAAATGCTTCACATAAGTTAGCTCAAAACCTTCAGATCCTAGGGGCTGAGGTTGTGGTACAGCAACTGCTTGTCAGGCCAGCATCCCATATCAAAGTGTCTCTTGAAGTCTTGGCTACTCTGCTTTCCATCCAGCTACCTGCTAATGCACCTGAGATAGAAATGTAAGAGAGCTCAAATGCCTGGGCCTCTGTCATCTGTGTGGAAGACCAGGATGGAGTTCCTGGCACCTAGCTTAAACTGGGCTCAGAGCTGACTATTGCAGACATTTGAAGAGTCTTCTTCCAGTGGATGGAAGATTTCTCTTTCTTCAATTTTTTTTTCCCATTCACTTCCCTTCCCATCCTCCTCCTTCCCCTCCCCTCCTCTCCTCTCCGCTCCTCTCCTCTCCTCTCCCCTCCTCCTCTCCTCTCCTCTCCCCTCCTCCTCTCCTCTCCGCTCCTCTCCTTTCCTCTCCTCTCCCCTCCTCCTCTCTTCTCCTCCTATCCTCTCCTCTTCACTTTTCTCTCCCTCTTTGTCACTCTGACTTTTAAATTAAAGAATAATAATAAAATTTTTTTAAAATCTTAAGGTACTGAGATAATATTTATGGAATCAGGCTACTGTGAATGGTCTCTCATTTACAACTTGTATTTTTTTGTGACGGAAAAAAACTGTTTTTCTTAATATGCACAAAAATGCTTTTACATTTATTTAACCACACTATTAAAAACATTATTTTGATATATTATTTCCTTCTTAAAATAGAAGCACATTTACTTGGTTAAATGCAATATAAAAAGAATTAAAAAGTAGATATTTTTAAAAATCAGAGATCAGCATTTGGTGTAGCAGTTAAAACCCTTCTTGGGCCATCCACATCCCATGTTGGAATGCCTGAATTCAAGCCCAGGATCCCTTTTTGATTCCAACATTTTGCTGATGCACATGCTGAGAGATAGCATGTGATGACCCAAGTACGTGGGTTCCTGCCACCCATGTTGGAGACCCTGAAGATGTTCCAAATTTCTGGTTTTGGTCTTGACCAGCCCCTGCTCCCATTTGAGGAGTGAACCTGTGGATGGGAGATCTCTCTGTATGAGAGATCTTTGTCTTTGTCTCTTTTGTCTTTGTCTCTGTTTCTCTTTCTCTGCCTTTCAAACAAAAATTCATAATATTTAAAATAAAAGAATATTCTACTAGAATGTATGATTCTCTATATATTTAAGTTGTCACAAAATGAATCTATATTCACTAAGTTGATAACATGTTGTTAAAAACAAAAAAAATGCTTGGGGAATTGTACAATATAATATCGTTGGATAGTAATGAGAACATTCTATAGTTTCAAGTATTATTATCAGAGATGAAATCCATTTTCTTTGAATTAGTTTTGAATTAGCTTCCCTTCTCTATTACTTATATTTCCTTGGGGACTTCTTCCCATCCTCTTTCACATTTAAGTCATAAGCCAATTTTAAAAAAAAAATTTGTAAAGATCAATATAATTATGTTTGTTTATATTTTACGTAATGGTCAGGCATATCTTGTTTTAGAAGCAATATATCCTTGGCTTCACTACATTTTCATAGTGGAAGAACTAATTTGACTCAGAATAATTACATATACATACATACACAAACACGCACACACAGGCACACTCACAATGCTTCTTTCTTCTGGGACTCTTTGATTGTCCGCAGATGTTTTCTTCTTTGGTGTTAATAAGGTATTTTACTAGATGACAAAGTAGGGCAAATTACTTAATACTTTGAGCTACATTTTCCACAATGTGAAATAGAGTGAAACATTGGGTTATTCGATTAGTGGTATCTAAAAAGCATAATAGTTAAGGAAGATAAGTGAGCAGGAAACTGTTCAATGCTATGAAAAAAATTGTCAGAGTATCATGATCCAAAGTTAACAAAATTAAGCAAATTTGATATGATCCTAAGCATGTTGAGCAAAATAAAAAGATCTCTATCTGATCAAATCATTGCTTTCATTAAAAATCCATATAGTACATAATGGGAATTCATGACAGGAAATTTAACTAAAAATTTAACCTGAAATCATGTTCCTTTTAGAGATGCTTTTGCTAAATGTTATTATACAGGCAACAAGCTGTAATCACCTTGATCATGTTCTAATGTTGAGTCTTTTGATGGCAGCACAACTCAGGAAGCTTTAATTAAGTGATAATTTTTCAAAGTCTTTCAGGAAAACTTTCGTGGAACACATAAAATATCAAGGTAATCACATGAAAATATTAAATATTCTAGTACTCATTGTCCAATGGATTTGATACCTTCAGATGCATTAAAATATTTTAAATTCTGATAACTCACAGATGACTTCTTATTCTTCATTTCAGTTCATCCACAGAAATCACATTTTCCAACATCTTTTATTTAACCTTTTCGATCACGCTGAATTGATTGCTCGATGTTACTCAGAAACTTTAGATGCTGACACTATAAATATTACAAATAATTGTGATTTTCATCGTTGTGACTTTTTTTCTGATTTTCTGATGAAGTTTCTCTGCCAACAGTGCCCATAGCCAAGATAGCCAATATTTAGGAGAACCTTGACCTAATGGGGAAATTAGGCTTGAGTAGGTGGGTCAGTATGGGGAGCTAAAAGCAAAATGCATATAATAGAAGAAACTTATAACTTTTGGATTCCAGGAATGCTGGTTGGGTAGCCCATAGGAAGTTTGGAGGAAGTATGAAATTTAATTAGCAGGTAGGGGATGAAAACAAAAGGTCCTATGGGACTTTGGCTTTGTTAAAGTTCATGGGATTTCTCTCTGGTTTTCCCATTGAGTGGTGGATTGGCTAGTTTAAAGAAAATGTGTGCTGGGGGTGTTATTTACATGACTCTGCTATTGAGCATTAGTATTTTATCACAGTTAAAAACTGTGAGCAACTGTGAAATGTGTTGGAGTTTAAGTCAATGGAACAAGGAAAAAGCAGCCTATATCAAAAAAAAAAACAAAACAAAACAAACAAACAAAAAAAAACACACACACAAAGCAAGGTAAAGGTTCAATTAGACCAAAGGAGATGGAGTATGACTGAGTTTTAACAATTTATGTCAGACTTCAAAATGGTTACCAAGACAGCAATTACATTGAACTAATTTATGACAATAACAGCTTCAACAGAAAATAATTTATTAAGTGTTATAATCACACCTCATAGTATGTTTAGGAAGAGGTCACAATATTTTCCAGGAAGGCTGAAGAAAAGAACTCTTAACTAAGCTTCCAGGAAAATTTCTAAAACCACAGCACGGAACAAGGGAGCTACAAACTCTACCAGGATTTGTAAATCCAAGGAAGAACAGTTGTGGCTACTAAGTCCATTGCAAGTTACCTCTCTCATAACTGACTGGCTGCCAAATCAGAAAGACAAGCAATTTCTTGAAAAGTTCCCAAGTCTAGAACTGCACAGTCTGTTGAATGCACATCATCAAAGTAGAAATTTTGTGCTCTGCCTCTCTCACCAAATAATTTCATTTCTTTCCAGGCTGGAATAAGCAATTTTAATAGGTGGAGCCTGAATCATGCATCTAATTGTAGTTGCATGGTAGAGTAGAAAATTCAAGTTTTGAAAGTATTTCAGCCTCCCTGTCACTACCATAGAGAATGGCTACTACCTGCCCCTTAATTGTATCCACTAGTAATTTCTGAGTTACACTTCCTGCGAAGGCAAGGATTACAGGACTACTTCATAGTATCTGTGATTTTAAATCAGTTTATATCAGCAGAGCCCATCTCACAGTTCTGTTATAATTTCAAAAACACAAACATATGAAAATACTTTAGCACACATTAGGAACTCCAAAATAGCTATCATTATGACTTTACCCTCTTACTTGTTTACCTACATATTCTAGACTGCAAATTCCTTGAGGATAATGACTATGTCTTTATTTTATATCTTAATGCCTTTGAAAGCATCTGGCACATATTAGGTGGCCAATAAATCTTGGTAGAAGAAAGATTTATAAAGGGTGCAAATAAAGGTACTCTGTTGGGGGTTCTCAGACATTGAGACCACAGAAATAAGAAGTCTATTTACAGAAGACTCTTGAATTTTAAGAAATCAGGAAAGTTTGCATAAATAATGAAATCAAATTACTCATTATCATTTATTTTCAAGTAAGTCAAAAAATGAAGTAGATAATGAATATGTTTTTAAAAATATCGGAAGGGGAGAGGGAGCGGGAAAGGGGAGGGTTGCGGGTGGGAGGGAAGTTATAGGAGGGGGGAAGCCATTGTAACCCATAAGCTGTACTTTGGAAATTTATATTCATTAAATAAAAGTTTAATAAATGAAAAAAATATTAGATATGCATTAAAATCACAGTAGGCTCCTCTGTTAATTCATGTACAGTCTAATCTGTAGTATTAAAATAGGCTTTACTTTTATTAAGCATCTATATTTATTTGTATCTATTTCTATCTATTTATCTATCTATATAGATAATATAGGTAGATAGGTAGAAGTAAATAGAAACATACATAGATAGATATTATGGAAAGTATTTTCTTAGAACAAATTTAACCTACTAGGGACTCTTTCAATCATTACTCATAAACAAAGCAAAAGTTAGTTTGGATTATAAGAGGCAATATGTATACTTTTTTTGAAAAATTAGGTAGAAATATTTTTATAATGTTACAGATTTGAAGTCTGAAGAAGATAAAAAATGTATTTTTCAAAGATTTCCTTACCTGACATTTTATACCTTTAGTAAAATGCTTTTGCTCTGTATTTTATCCTCTTGTAAATGATTTTAATAATACAACTAAAATTTCTCTAGTTGAAAGACATACTTGATCAATGATCTGTTGATATCTCCTCCTTAGGGTCTAAGTCCAATTTTTGTCCTTTCTGTCAGGCTGTTTCATGTCTCTGTTTGACTATGTTCTTGAAACATCCAGGAAGAGAAACTTATCACCTCATAACACACCCTGATTTCATACAAATATTTTTTCTTTTTTAATTATGTATATATTTTTCATTTTATAAGTGGAATAGCCAAACCAAAGATAATAACCATGTTGATGCACTTGACACATATTTTCAAATTGATTATAGAAAGGCTCTATAATATTTTTATTTTCAATTTGTTTATATCTCATAAATATAACATTATGTATATAGTAATTCTCCCCACCCTCCCACCTAGTCTCCCTCTTCCTTTCTGCTCCCTCTCGTTTTAGCCGAGAAAGAAAAAGAAAAGAAAGAACAAAAGTAGCAAAGAAAAATAAGAGAAGTGTTCCTCAACAGTCTGTAGTCTATATACGAGGGCTGATCTATGCTATTTCTTCTTAAAGGCAATTTTGCTTTTTTCTCCCCTTCTTTTCTCTTACTTCCTCCCCCTTATTTCCTTTCAGTAGCTTAATTGTCTTTGAAGAAGAATCCAAGATTGATGCATCTTTTGTGAGCTATTAGACATAACTTTTACTTATGAGACATAATAATCTCCTCCTTTTAATATACTAAAAGGATGTGACTCTTGTGAATAAGTTTTACTGTTAAGTTTCCTGGTACAATTCTTTGGGGAGGGAGGTCCTGTGTGGGAAGTTAGTGCACAGTGATTCTTGTTGATTATTTAGCAAATACCACTCTTATATATGACATCAGTAATCTCCCAATACTCTTGATATGAGCTGCCTTGGCTATGGATCTTTTGGATCCACTAGCTCGACAAGGCCATAAGCAATGTGGAAGTTCTCTACTCCCTTCAGAGAAAATTATATCCGTTTTTTATGACCCTTTATTTCCACGGGGGTCTCAGCCACAGGAGTCCTTTATGTATGACATTTTTTGTGGTAGTGTCTTGATTTCCATGCCTGATATGTTCCCCATGGGATTTCCAGGCCAACCAGGGCAAATTAAGGGCTGATTCTGAGGAAGGAATGCTACTTAAAGTGATTTTCATTCTATGAGTCTGCTATATGGACTGCTTCCCATGTTGGAGCCTTCATTCCCTTTTTAATTCTATTACTGTTTCCAAACACTTAGTCCTATTTATATGCTCACTTGATCACTTGATCTTAACTATATGGTCATTATATCACTTGACCTTACCTATTTGGGCTTTATAACATTTAAGCTGCTATTTTTATCTGCCAGCATAAGGGATTTTGAGGACCTATGTCAATTTGTTTAGCTGTACCCTTAGAAATGAGTCTGTAGTAAAGTATATAGGATTATACTGCTTTGCACTTATACACTTCATGCAGTTCCTGATTATAGCTTTAGGAGCTAGGTAATTCTTCTCACCATGCCCACCCTTCCACCTACATTCCCACCCCCCTTGTTCTTCCCTTTCTTATTTTCACTCTTATTTTTTTTATTTGACAGGTAGAGATATAGACAGTGAGCGAGAGAGACAGAGAAAGGTCTTTCTTCTGTTGGTTCACTCCTCAAATGGCCACTATGGCCGGTGCTGCACCGATCCAAAGCCAGGAGCCAGGTGCTTCTTCCTGGTCACACATGCAGGTTCAGGGGCCCAAGCACCTGGGTCATCCTCCACTGCCCTCCTGGGCCACAGCATAGAGCTGGACTGGAAGAGAAGCAATAAAGACTAGAACTTGGCGCCCACTCTTTCTTTACTAAGATCTATTTTCACTTAATTTTATACATATATGATTAAATCTTAGTATAGGTTCCAATGATTTCTATGAAAGAGAAAAAGATAAAGTTAATATTATAAAGGAAAAGAAAGGAAATGATAACCAAAAGTACAGAATAAGAAGCAGTTTCTCAACAGTCAAGAGAAGGGCTGTTCAAAAGTGTTCATTCTTATAGTGTCAATTTCATTTCTACATGTTGTCTTTTAGGTGCTCTATTAATTCTCACCAGAGAGAATATATAGAATTTGTTCCTTTGAGACTGGCTTTTTTCACTTAGTATGATGTTTTGCAGTTTTGTCCATTTTATTACAAATGAATGGATTTCTTTTCTTTACTGCTGTGTAATATTCCATTCTGTACATATCCATAATTTCTTTATCTAGTCTTCAGTTTAAAGGCATTGGGTTGATATCATGTCTTTGTTATTGTGAATTGAACTGTAATAAATATGGAGGTACAGATAGCTCTTTCGTACGCTGATTTCATTTACCTTGAGTAGATTTCCAGGTGAGGGATGGCTGGGTCATATGGTAGGTCTATAGTTAGACTTCTGAGGTTATCTACATTTTGTCTTCCATATTGGCTTTAGCAGTTTACATTCCCACCAACAGTGGATTAGGATAACTTTTCCCCCACATTCTTGCCAGCATTTGTTGTTTGTTGATTTCTGTATGAAAGCCATTCTAACGGGGGTGAGGTGAAACCTCATTGTGACTGATCTGCATTTCTCTGATGGCTAGTGACCCTGAGCATTTTTTCATGTGTCTGCTGGCCTTTTGGATTTCCTCCTTTGAAAAACGTCTGTTTAATTCATTTGTCTGTTTCTTAACTGGATTGTTTTGTTGTTATTGAGTTTCTTGTTCTCTTTATATTATTTATTTATTATTATTAATCCTATATCAGTTGTATAGCTTGCAAATATTTTCATCCATTCTGTCAGTTGTCTCCTCACTTTGCTGATTGTTTCTTTTGCAGTGCAAAAGCTTCTCATTTTGATGTAATCCCATTTTTCTAGTTTGGCTTTGATTGCCTGTGCCTCTGGGGTCTTTTCTAGGAACTCTTTGTCTATGACAATGTCTTGTAGGATTTCCCAAATAATTTGTTGGTGTTGGGTCATAGATTAAGATATTTAGTCCATTTTGAATTGATTTTGGTGACAAGTGTCAGGTAAAGGTCTTTCTCATGCTTCTGCATTTAGCATTTTTCTCAACACCATTTGTTGAAGAAACTGTCCTTGCTCTAGGAATTAATTTTAGCTCCTTTGTCAAAGATTAGTTCATTGTAGATATTTGGATTGATTTCTGGTGTTGCTATCCTGTTCCATTGGTCTATCCATATGTTTTTGTACCAATACCAGGCTGTTTTGATTACAACTGCCCTGAAGTATGTCTTGAAATCTGATATTGTGATGCTTCTGGCTTTGTTTTTGTTGCATAAGATTGTTTTGGCTATTCAGAGTTTCCTGTTTCCATATGAATTTCAACATAATTTTTTATATCTGAGAAGAATTTCTTTGGTATTTTGATTGGTATCACATAGAATCTGTAAATTCCATTTGTAGTATGATATTGATACTTCCAATCCATTAACATGGATGATTTTTCTGTATCTTCTTGTATTTCTTTCTTTACTGTATTGTAATTCTCATTGTAGAGATCTTTGACATCCTTAGCTAAATTTATTCCAAGGTTATGTGATTTCTTTGGTAGCTAGTGTGTGCATGGAATTGATTTTAAAAGCTCTTTTTCAGTTGTGGCATTGCCTACTTATACAAAGGCTATTGATTTTTGTGTGTTGACTTTATATCTTACTACCTTTCCAAACTCTTCTAGGAGTTCCAATAGTTTCTTAGTGGAGTCTTTTAGATCCCCTTTATATAGAATCAGTTCATCTGCAAATAGGGATAGTTTGACTTCCTCCTTCCTGATTTGTATCCCTTTTTTTGTTTTGTTTTGTTTTTTTTTTTTTCTTTCTTGTCTAATGGGTCAAGTTAGAACTTCCAGTACTATATTGAATAGCAATGATGAGAGTGGGCACCTTGTCTGGTTCCAGTTCTAACTGGGATTGCTCCCAACTTTTCCCCATTCAATAGGACACTGGCCACGGGCTTGTCATATATTGCTTTGATTGTGTTGAGAAATGTTCCTTTTATTTCCAATTTGTTTAAAGTTCTCATAGGAAAGATTTTTGTGTTTTGTCAAATTATTTCTCTGTGTCTATTGAAATAATCATGTGATTTTTTTTTCTTCAGTTTGTTAATGTGACATATCACATTGATTGATTTGTGAATGTTGAAATACACCTGCCTACCAGGAATAAACCCCACTTGGTTGAGGTGGATGATCTTTCTGATGTGTTGTTGGGTTTGATTGGCTAAAATTTTGTTGAAGATGTTTTGCGTACATCTTCATCAGAGAGATTGGTCTGTAGTTCTCTTTCTCTGTTGTATCTTTTTTAGGTTTAGAAATTAAGGTGATGCTGGCTTCAAAGAAAGAATCTGGGAGGATTCCTTTCCTTTTGCTTTTTTTGAGTAGGTTGAGAATTGGAATTAGTTCTTCTTTAAATGTTTGATAGAATTCAGTGGTGAAGCCATTCGGTCCTGGGCTTTTCTTTGTTGGGAGGCTCTTTACACAAATTCTGTCTTGGTTATTGTTCTCTTTATGTTTTCTATGTCTTCATGGTTCAGTGTAGGCAGGTCGTATGTTTCAAGGAATATATGCTTTTCTTCTAGGTTTTCTGTTTTGTTGACATACAGCTTTTTGTAGTAATTTCTGTTGATTCTTTTTATTTCTCTTGTGTCTGTTGCTAAATTTCCTTTTTTATATCTGATTTTATTAATCTGAGTCTTCTATATCCTTTTTGGTTATTTGGGCCAATCGTGTGTATATTTTGTTTGTTTTTTCAAAGAACCAGCTCTTCATTTTGCTGATCTTTTGTATTGTTTTATTAGTTTCGATTTGTTGATTTCTTCTCTAATTTCAATATCAATTATTTATTTCTAATTTAATTATTTCTTTCTAATAATTTTAATTATTTCTTTTCTCCTACTAGTTTTGGGTTTGGTTTGCTGTTGTTTTTCTAAGTCCTTGAGATGCATTGATTGGTGGTTTATTTGGTGCATTTCCAATTTCTTGATGTAGGCTCCAATTCCTATAAAGTTTCCTCTTATCACTGCTTTTGCTTATTCCATGTTTCAATATGTTGTCTTCATTTGCTTCCAGAAACTTTTTGATTTCCCTTTTGATTTCTTCGATGACCCACTGTTCATTCATTAGCATGTTGTTCAGTATCCATGTGTTTGCATATTTCCTGGGGATTCCTGAGTGTTGATTACCAACTTCATTCTATTGTGGTCCAAGAAGATGCATGGTATGACTTTAATCTTTTTGCATTTGCTGAGACTTGGTTTATGGTCTAGCATGTGGTCAATCCTAGAGAAAATTTCATGCACCGGTGAGAAGAATATATTCAATGGCTTTAAGGCGTAAAGCTCTGTATATATATGTTTGGCCCATTTGGTCTATGGTATCGATTAACTGTTGTTACTTGTTGATTTTCTCTCTGGTTGATCTGTCCATTGCTGAAAGTAGGGTATTAAAGTCCCCCATTACAATTGTATTTGAGTCTATATTTCCCTTTAAATCCACTAACATTTCTTTGAGATAGTCAGGTGCCTTGTAATTAGGTGCATATACATTTATAATAGTCACATCTTCCTATTGAATTGATCCCTTAATCATTATATAGTGCCCTTCTTTGTCTCTTTTAATAGATTTTGTGTTAAAGTCTATTTTGTCTGATATTAGCATGGCTATACCACCTCTGCTTTAGTTTCTGTTAGCATGAATTATCTTTTTTTCATCCTTTCACTTTCAGTTTGTGTGCATCTTTGTTGGTAAGATGTGTTTCTTTTAGGCATAAAATAGGTAGGTTTTCTTTTTTAATCTATTCAGACAGTCTGTATCTTTTAATTGGAGAGTTGAGATCATTTGCATTCAGGGTGACTATTGTTAAGTAATGACTGCCCTGCTATATTTCCATTAATAACCCTATTTTTTAACTTGGATTTCCTTGTTATTTTTGCTGGGAGTTTTTTTTTTTTTCCTTCACCATCTTTTGTTTTGATGACCCTATTTCTGTGTTTTTGTGTGTAGCACATCCTTAAGCATCTTTTGTATTGCTGGATGGGCAGTAACAAATTCTTTCAATTATAATTTGTTATGGAAGTTCCTTATTTCACCTTGATTCATAAATGGGAGCTTTGCAGGGTATAGTATTCTGAGTTGATAGTTTTTTTTCCCTTATGACTTGAAATATATCTCACCATTTTCTCCTACCTTGTAGGTTTTCTGATTAGAAGTCCACTGTGAGTCTAACTGGAGTTTATCTGAAAAAAAATGACATTTCTCTTATGTACATTTTAGAATCTTTTCCTAATGTTTTACTATGGAGAGTTTTACTACTGTGTCATGATGAAAATCTTTTCTGGACATATCTATTAGGAGTTCTGTGTGCTTCCTGTACTTGGATGTCTCTCTCCAAATTAGGGAAGCTTTCTGTTATTATTTCACTGAAAAGGCCTCCTAATCCTTTCTCTCTTTCCATGGCTTCCTGGATCTCCTAAGACTTATATATTGTGTTGTTTGATGTTATCTTGTACATCTCCAAGAGTGTTTTTAGTTCTCTGATTTCTTCTTCTTGTTTTTTGTCTAACTATAAATTTTCCAGAGATTTGTCTTCTAGTTCAGATATTTTCTCTTCTGCCTCACCAACTCTGTTGTTGAAACCTTACACTGCATTTTTATTTGACCTAATTAATTCTTCATTTATAGTATTTAATTCTTATTTATCTTTAATATCTCAATTTCATGGGAGAAATTTCCATTTAGATCATGAATTTGCTTCTGATTGCTTCTTGTTATCTGATGATTACTTTAATGAATTCCAATTCTGGCATATACTTGACCTCTTCATCTTCACCCTTCTACTATTGAAGTGTTGTAGTGTTCTTTTAGGGGACTCATAATGTCTTCCTTATTCTTATTTAAGGTTTTTCCTGTGTTTTTTTTTTTTTTCAATATTTTTGCATTTTTTTTTGGTCTGGTTGCTTTTCTCTTTGATTTACATCTTTGTGGGTTATTGGGACATCTATACTTTCAGTGAGTAACAAGAGGTGTGTGCTGGATGTGGCCTGGGTGCCTTGTCCAATATTCCAGGGTGGAGCATGTGTCCAAGGTAGGGCGCCTGTCAGGCTTTGTAGCTTTCCTCTGGTTATTTGGTTGGAGGAGGTTTTTACCTCTGTTGGTATGACCCGCCCTTTTCCTCACAGTTGCAGGATGCCCTGGTGTTAGTCTCTGGTGTGTTCCAGACTGAATTGCCCTGCTTAACAAACTTCACCTCTAATTTGTGGGGATTTTTCTGTGGGGCTGCCCCTCTGTTATGAGCTGCTACGGGTCTGTGCATTGGGAGCAGGTGTGCCAAACCCTGCCCACTGGAGCCCAGCTCACTTCTCAATGATGGTGGAGGCAGGTACAAGCATGGGTGTTTGGAGCCCCACCTACTGGAACCTGGCTAACTTCTCAATGTTGGGGACTGGTGCAAACTTTTTGTTGTCAGTATTTTTCCTTGCTGAACAGGCTGCATGATGGGGGAAGAAATTCTTAATTGCTGTGCTCCTCCTTCCCGGGTGAGGGGTGAGATGAGGTGACCCCCGATTAATGGGCATGTGCATGATAGGCAAGGGCAGCAATCCCCTGCTTGCATCCAAGAATGTAAACAAATAAATAATGGGTCAAAATGATTGAGTTTCCTGCTGCAAATTTCCCATGGCTTTATCTCAGGTTTGTATCTTCTCTCCTTTTTAATTATCAATTTTTCCTCACATGATTTGGATTGTCCTGTTGCTATACTGCCACCTTGGAATATCTGAGAAAATTTTTCTTAAATGACAATGGGAGTATTTCTTCTCTGCCTCACATTTAGAGATATTATTTTACCAAGAAATAAATTCTTGGGGCCGACACTGTGGTATAGCAGGTAAAGCTACAGCCTGCAGTGCCAGCATCCTATATGTGCCGGTTCACATCCTGGCTGCTCCACTTTTGATCCAGCTCTCTGCTATGTCCTGGGAAAGCAGTATAAGATGGCCCAAGTGCTTGGGTCCCTGCACCCATGGGGGAGACCCAGAAGAGGCTTCTGGCTCCTTGTTTCATATCAGCACATCTCCGGCCATTGCGGCCAACTGGGGAGTGAACCAGCAGATGGAAGACCTCTCTCTCTCTCTGCCTCTCCTTCTCTCTCTGTGTAACTCTGACTTTCAAATAAATAAATAAATCTTTAAAAAAATAAAGTCTTTGAAATACTTGATTGACCATACAGATAATATGTGTATTGATTTCATATATTTGAAAAATGTCTCCCATTCCATACAATACCTTTTCCTTAAGTTGATGCATTTTACATAAATAAAATGGTCATCAGTAATTCATTTTTTATTTCATCTCTTTCCTCCTGGTAAAAGATCCCAATTCTCACATTACAGGAGAGGAGTCATTTTCTCCAACAATAAGTCATCTACTCAAGTCCTCGATCTTTAAAGTTTCTTGTAAAACTACCACAAATCCATAGATTAGTTCCGAATTGTACTGTTGCTATATGGTAAGAATTATATGTTATCCTTTTGATTGATTTGCCTTATGAAAGTAGTATATTTAATTTTAAAGGAATGAGTCAACATTCTTCCATCACTGACACACCAGAATCTGCCTCTGCATGGCAAATCTTTCCGGTTCTCTTCGCCCTTACTGGGCAGAAGTGGTGACCATAGTTCAATATCAGAAGAGGTCCTCCAGACTTTCATTTTGCATATTGTCATAGGGTGAAATTGACCTTGGTCAGTGGGGCATATTGGACATTTTAGATATAACATCAGGAAAAGGGAACCCTGGAAAGTCAAATGGAGGGAGGACCATTGAGAGAATGGAGCTTGAGAAGGAGGTCCTTTGTATCAGCACACAAAGTCTGAAGCTCACTAAATAGCCACACATGCTTGACAGGAATCAAAAAGCAGCCCAGAAAAAGCTAAAAAAGTTGATTTGCACCAAGGAACACAGATCATGGCCCAAGCAGTAAAAATCAGAAAAACAATACAAGCTTCATAAACTAAAATGATATTGGATTAACTCCTCACAGGTTAACAAAGAATTAAAATCTGAATCCAACAAGATTGACTACCTTCTAATATATAGAGTACAAAAGAAAATGTACTTATATGAGGATCATTGTATTAAAAGTGTGCAGGCTGGAATTAAAAATTACTCAACATACAAAGAACCAGGAAAACTAAAATGATGCTCAAGGAAGGGAAAAATGAGCAGATGCTAATTAAGACAAATAAATCAAATGTTAGAGCTTCAGAACAAAGTTTTAAATCCAGCTACTAAAACAATGCTCCAAGAAGTGAGGGAAAACACTTTTTCTGTGACTGTTACAATTTTCTATATAAAAAACCTCTCAGTGAATATATTAAATAGATTTTAAAGTTAATAAGTAAGTTTACCAAGTTTACACAATAGAAGTCCAATAAATAAGAATCATATCCAGTAAGAACTGGAAAACAAAATTTAGAAATAAAACTACATTTTATTGATCTTCCTTATCCCAACAAAGTATTTAGATGCTAATCTGACAAAACATATGCACAATGCGCATGCTGAAAGATACAATAATTGAATATGGAAAGAAGACCTAAATAAACAGACAGTAGTGATATTGTGTTAATAGATTAAAAGATGCAGTACAAGATATCAATTTTTTCCTAATAGATGTACAAGTTTAATGCACTCCTAATCAATATCTTAGTAGGGGGGCTGGCACTGTGGCTCAGTGGGTTAAAGCCCTAGCCTGAAGCGCCAGCATCCTATATGGATGCCAGTTCTAGTCCCAGCTGCTCCTCTTCTGATCTATCTCTCTGCTGTGGCCTGGGATAGCAGTAGAAGATGGCCCAGGTCATTGGGCCCTGTACCTACATTTGAGACTCGGAAGAAGCTCCTGGCTCCTGGCTTCGGATTGGTGCAGCTCCGGCTGTTCTGGCCAATTGGGGAGTGAATCAGTGGAATAGAAAACCGCTCTTTCTGTCTCTACCTCTCTCTGTAAGTCTGTCTTTCAAATAAATAAAATAAATCTTTTAAAAAAATTTAGTAGGGTTCATGGTATTTATAGATGAGCTGATCCTAAAATGTAGATGAAAATCTATAAGAACTTGAACAGTCAAAACAATTTTGAAAACTAGAATAATGTAAGGGGGCCAACACTGTGGTGTAATGGGCTAAGCCTCAACTTTCAGTGCCAGAATCCCATATGGGTGCTGGTTCTAGTCTCAGCTGCTCCCCTTCCAATCTAGCTCTCTGCTATGGGCTGGCAAAGCTGTAGAAGACAGCTCAAGTGTTTGGGCCCTGTACCCATGTGGGAGACCTGGGAGAAGCTCCTGGTTCCTGGCTTCAGATCGGCTCACTTGGGGAGTGAACCAACAGATGGAAGACCTTTCTTTCTGTTTCTCCTCTCTGTCTGTAACTCTACCTTTCAAATAAATAAATATAATCTTATAAGAAAAGAATAAAGTCAGATGGCCTACACTACATGATCTTTAGACATACTATAAAGCTACAATACTCAAGACAGTGTGGTACAGGCAAAAAGAGATGGACATGTGACCAACTGAAAAAGACACAGAGCTTCAAATATGGTCAATTGATTTTGAAAAAAGTATAAAGATAATTCAATGAGGAATGGTTATGTTTTCAGGAAATGGTGCTGAAACAGTTGAACATCCACATAAAAATAATATATATTCATTAACATTTTATATTACATAGAGAAATTAACTGAAAGTGGTTTGTTGATCTAATTTAAAAATTTAAAATACTATGGCCGGCGCCGTGGCTCACTAGGCTAATCCTCCGCCTTGCGGCGCCGGCACACCGGGTTCTAGTCCCGGTCGGGGCACCGGATTCTGTCCCAGTTGCCCCTCTTCCAGGCCAGCTCTCTGCTGTGGCCCAGGAAGGCAGTGGAGGATGGCCCAAGTCCTTGGGCCCTGCACCCGCATGGGAGACCAGGTTAAGCACCTGGCTCCTGCCATCAGATCAGCGCGGTGCACCAGCCGCAGCGCACCAACCACGGCGGCCATTGGAGGGTGAACCAACGGCAAAGGAAGACCTTTCTCTCTGTCTCTCTCTCACTGTCCACTCTGCCTGTCAAAAAAAAAAATTAAAATACTAGAGCAAATGTAGGAAAAATCCTGTGTGATCTTGAGTCATGCAAGTAGCTGATAAAGTACAAAAACAAAAGCATGCATATGTTAAAGAGAAGATTAATTGATCTTTATAAAAATTAAAAGCTTTTACTCTCTGAAAGAAATCATTCAGAAAATGAGAAAGAAATAAAATAGTAGAAAATGTGTGAAAATCACAATTTGACAAAGGACTTGTTTCCATAGTACATAAACTATAGTTTGATGTTGAGCATTTTTAGTCACACTCATTGGCCATTAGTACATCTACCTTTGAAAAATGTATTGTCAGATATATTGCTCCTTCATTTACATGTAAATTCAAATCATAGCTACAATCAGATATCACTTTACTCCAGTTAGATTGGATATTACTAACAAGACAATAGCTAACAAGTACTTACAAGGGTTTGGAGAACAAGGAAACCTTGCAGACTGTTGATAAGAATGCTTATTGGGATAGCCATTGTGAAAAACAGCATGAGATTTCCTCATAGGTTAAAAACAGAACTTTCCTATGGTCTAGCATTCCACTACCAGGCATATATCCAAAGAAAATGAAATCAATCTGTTAAAGAGACATCACACTCCCATGTTTATTGCAGCACTACTAACAGTAACCAAAAGTTAGAAACAACCTAAGTGCCCATCAGTGGAGAAAAAATAAAGAAAATGTGGTACATACACACAATAGAATACTATGCAGTCATAAAAAGATGACATCTTGTCATTTGCAACACCATGGATGAATATAGTTAATTACGTTTGTTTTCTAGGTCATTATAATAAATGAAATGTCAGGCACAGAAATACAAGTTCTACCTTGATCTTACTTATATGTGCAACCTAAAAATTTGATCTCATAGAACTTGAGAGAGTTGGTCACCAAAGGCTAGGGCGAGTAGTGGAGTCAGTTGGGAAAGATTGATTAATATATACTAAGTTACAGTTATAGAGAAGAAAGAAGTTCTGGTGCTCTGTTGCACAACAGGGAATCTATAGATATCAGTAATGTACTACATGTTTTACCAAAAGAAAGCTATAAGAAAGTATTTTTAATTTTTTCTTAAAAATGATAAATGAGATCGATGTGTTCACCTCATTTGAATATTTCACAATACACATATATATCAAAAAGTACTATTTTTGTGTCAGTTAAAAATAAATTTTTAAAAAATAGAAAATTAAGCAGTAAGAAAACAAATAACCTAATAAAAATGAACTAAATATTTAACTAGACACTTGATGAAAGAAAATACCTGGTTGCCAAATAAGCTTATGTAGATGTTCAATGTCATCAGTCCTTAAGGTTATTCAAATTAACATCACAAGATACTATTAAATGCTGGTTAAAGTGGCACTTGTAAAAATACTGACAATAATGACTAGAGAAATGAAGCACAGATTGGGCATTTAGCCTAACAGAGTACTGGTTGGGACACACTCATCTCACATTAGAGTGCCTGGGTTTAATACTCAGCTCCATCTCCTGACTCCAGATTCCTATGGATGCCTACCCTGGGAGACCTAGAAAGAATCATGGCTCCCAACCTTTTCTCCCAGCTGACCTGGGACCAATGCTAGCATTCAGGGAGTGTGCCAGTAAATGGGCTTTCTCTCTCTACCTCTCAAATACTTTTTAATACAAAAAAAAATTAAGGACAGCTTAAAATCTCCTACATTACTTTTCTGGGGGAAAAATGCTACAGACTCTCTAGAAGATAATTTTAAAATTAATCATAACATTAAATATATAATTATCTTATGTTCCAATAAACCCTCTTCCTTTTTTTAACTTTTATTTAGCAAATATAAATTTCCAAAGTACAGCTTATGAATTACAGTGGCTTTTTCTCCCCCATAACTTCCCTCAGGCCCGCAACCCTCCCAACTCTCACTCCCTTTCCCATTCCATTCACATCAAGATTCATTTTCAATTCTCTTTATATACAGAGGATCAATTTAGTATATATTAAGTAAAGATTTCAACAGTTTGCACCCACACAGAACATAAAGTGTAAATTACTGTTTGAGAACTAGTTAGAACATTAATTCACATTGAACAACACATTAAGGACAGAGATCCTACAGTAATCTCCCTAGGCTCTTGTCCTGAGTTGCCAAGGCTATGGAAGCCTTTTGCGTTTGCTGACTCCAATCTTATTTAGACAAAGTCAAAGTGGAGGTTCACTCCTACCTTCAGAGAAAGGTACCACCTTCTTTGATGGTCCGTTCTTTCTACTGGGGTCTCACTTGCAGAAATCTTTCATTTAGGTCCTCTTTTTTTTTTTTTTTCTCATTTAGGTTTTTTTTTTTTTTTTTTGCCAGTGTCTTGGCTTTCCATGCTTGTGAAACTTTCACGGGCTTTTTAGCTGGATCCGAATGCCTTAAGGGCTGATTCTGAGGCCAGAGTGCTGTTTAGGACATCTGCCATTCTATGAGTCTGTTGTGTATCCTGCTTCCCATGTTGAATCGTTCGCTCCCTTTTTGATTCTATCAGTTACTATTAGCAGACACTAGTCTTGTTTATGTGATCCCTTTGACTCTTAGACCTATCAGTATGATCAATTGTGAACTGAAATTGATCACTTGGACTAGTGAGATGGCATTGGTACATGCCACCTTGATGCCAATAAACCCACTTCTATGTATCCCAAATAACTCAAAATGCACGTTGATCAAAAACTTATACACCTAGGAGGCAATTTACACTCTCCCCTCTTGAATATTGGAAAATATATTAACTCATTTTTGATCTTATGAATGGGAATGGAGTGCTACTGGTAGAAGACAGGGATGCTACTTAACAACCTATAGTTATAGGGACATCTCGTTACAAAATTATCTGGTGAGAATAATCAATAATGCCATTACGGAGAAGTTCTCTACATACCAAAACTGATAGCAGCTTTATTCGGAACTATTAAAAAATGAGCACAATCTAAATTTCTCTTGGTGACTGAATGGATAAACAAACTGGTTTACCCATACTAGGGAATACTGCTCTGCACTAAAAAAGGCACAAGCTATTAAAATGTAAACCATAATAGCATGGATACCAAATAAGCTATGATGAGTGAAAGAAATCAGCCTCAAAACATTACTGTGTGATTCCATTTGCCTGACCCACTGAAAAAGGAGAAACTTTAATGACAGCAAAATTTAGGAGTTGCAAGTATCAGGTTTGAGAATCTAGCTTTAAGTAAATTCACAGGGGTGCTAAATTGTTCTGCATAGAAACAGTGGTGATTACATAAATCTAAGTGTATATAAAATTTGTAGTACCCTGGCCGGTGCCAAGTACTCCGGGTTCTAGTCCCAGTTTGGGTGCCAGTTCTGTCCCGGTTGCTCCTTTTCCAGCCCAGCTCTCTGCTGTGGCCCGGGAAGGCAGTGGAGGATGGCCCAAGCCCTTGGGCCCTGCACCTGCATGGGAGACCAGAAGGAAGCACCTGGCTCCTGGCTTTGGATTGGTGCAGCGCGCTGGCCGTAGTGGCCATTTTGGGGGTGAGCCAATGGAAGGAAGACCTTTCTCTCTGTCTCTCTTTCTCACTAACTTTGCCTGTCAAAAAAAAAAATTATAGTATCCTACTTCAAAAAGTTAATTTTACTTCAGAAAAAATTTAAAAAATAATAACAATAAATCAGTTAATAAATGCAACTACTGCAATACTCATTTATTGTTACAGATACTATTTTGGCATATTTTTCTTAAACATCTGTCAGCTTCAGAAAAGCTTTTGTATTTTGGGTTTGCTTTATGCTACACACTTAACATACATTATATAATACAATCTCTAAAACAAAATTGTCAGAAATATTTTTTTCTGATTTTTCAAATTAATAGTCATTTGAATACTACTAACTGGAATTGCAAGAATTTAATAACAGGGGCCAGTGCTGTGACATAATAGGCTAAGCCTCTGCTTGTTGCACCAGCATCCCATATGGGCACTAGTTTGTGTTTGGCTGCTCCTCTTCAATCCAATTCTCTGCTTATGGCCTGGGACAGCAGAGGAAGTTGGCTCAAGTGCTTTGTCCTCTTAACCTGTGGGGGAGACCTGGAAGAAAGTCCTGACTCCTGGCTCCTGCCATTGCAGCTTTTGTGCTCTCTCTCTCTCTCTCTAACTCTGCCTCTCAAATAAATAAATAAAGTAAATTTAAAAAAAGAATTTACAAGACCAGTGTCTGCGAATACTAACTGATAGAATCAAAAAGGAAGAGAATGATCCAACATGGGAAGTGGGATACACAGCAGAGTCATAGAATGGCAGATGTCCTAAATAGCACTCTGGCCTCAGAATCAGCCCTTAAGGCATTTGGATCTGGCTGAAGAGCCCATGAGAGTATTTTAGGCATGGAAAGCCAAGACACTCTGGAAAAAAAAAAAAAAAAAAAAAGAAGAAGACTTAAATGAAAGATATCGCGAGTGAGATCCCAGTGGAATGAATGGGGCCATCATAGAAGGAGGTACTTTTCTCTGAAGGGAGGAGAGTTCCACTTTGATTATGACCCTATCGGAATAAGATCGAAGTCGGCGAACCCTAAAGGCTTCCATAGCCTTGGCAACTCATGACTATAGCCTAGGGAGATGACTGACGCCATAAACAAGATTGTCAAATTGTTAAGTCAACAACAGGAGTCACTGTACTTACGTCTCATGTGGGATCTGTCCTTAATGTGTTGTCCAATGTGAAGTAATGCTATAACAAGTACTGAAACAGTATTATTATACTTCGTATTTCTTTGTGCAAACTGATGAAATCTTTACTTAGTATATACTGAATCAATCTTCTGTATATAAAGATAATTGAAAATGGAAAAAAAATCTTGGTTTTAAATTGGAAATTGCATAGAAAATTAATTAATTTTTTTTAAAAAAATATCATGTAGGATCTCTGTCTTTAATGTGCTGTACATTGTGATTTAATGTTATAACTAGCACTCCAACAGTATTTTCCACTTTGTGTTGCTATGTGGGTGCAAACTGTTGAAATCTTTACTTCATATACACTAAACTGATCTTCTGTATATAAAGATAATTGAAAATGAATCTTGATGTGAATGGAAGGGGAGAGGGAGCGGGAAAGGGGAGGGATGCAGGTGGAGGGAAGTTATGGGGGGGGGGGGAAGTAATCCATAAGCTGTACTTTGAAATTTATATTCATTAAATAAAAGTTTAAAAAAAGAACTTAATAATAAGGCTTTGAGCTAAAGTTACAATGGCATGTTACTTATTTTTCTAACAGAATGCATCAATAGTTTTTATTTTCAAAAGTTATCCTCCTTTTCTCAACAAAAAGTACAGAGTAATGAAATAACTCAATAATGGTGAATATAGCATTTCCATTCTTTTCTCAATAATTTCTCTGACTTTTGATTCTATTAGTAGTTTGGAAATTCTTGAAAAAGTTTACTTGCTTTTAAAACTAATGTTATTATTGTTCTTAGGAATATAATTAGCTGTTTGAAAGCCATTGCTAACACATAATTTTATTTCTTCCACTCTTATGATGAATACTTCCTTTTTTTACCCAAGTTATGGAAGTTTTCTCTGTGTATGTCACAAAGTTCCTCCAAGTTCTCTGGTCTTGAACAATTCTCTTACATGGCAAATACTGTCATTTGTCTATATTACCCCCACTATGGGATATTTCACTTATATCTTTGTAATCATTCATATGTAAACATACATCTTTTACCCTTTTTCTTAATAATGACAGGCGTATTTGGAATGTGGAAATGTTCTTGTCTGTTACCTTCTAAGCATCCTACTGTGACTGCAGTTGTTCTCAACATGTACCACAGTGAAATCCATGTAACATTCTGCTCCCCTGCCTCTCTCCAGACAATTTCTCAGCTGAATGATCCCAGATGCCTGTAACAATCTAATATCATTTGTGCAAATATGCAGTATCTTATCATGGATAAAGAATACTTGCAATGAAAAAAATGTTTAAATTCTAATGTTAGGTCTACTATTGTAACGAAAAAATACTATCAAGACATTAAATAATGTGTATATATTTTTTTCTGATTAAAGCTAGGTTTTTTCTTCAAATACAGCTGCCATGTACTCTGGCATATTATTGATATCATTACTTGTCATTGTCTCCAACCAAAATTTAAAAAGGTACATTTCCCTTAGGTTCTTTGAACTGTGCATATTGACCTAACAGTACTAAGCCATACTCCGAAGAATAAATCCTGTGACAATGAACTGTTTCCTACACCTCTGTCCCTCACTGGGAAAAGAGACTGAAGGAATACTACTCAAACTTCTGCCTAGCTCTGTGGAGGGAAGATCTCCAATAGGCCTGAAGACTATGTTAGGAAGTACATAGTTTAGTGCAGATAAAATTTGCTTGGGACAAAATATAAAGAATCATGTACATTTATTTCATGAGAGTCTGACTGATATAATTATACTGTAATACAGAATGGATGTCCACAGTGTAGGAGGGGAGCATTGCATTTGAAACAGATAAAATTATTTAGTTCCATGGCATATCCTAATGCAATCTTTACTTTATGACTCATTACCTGGGTTATCATTTAAGCATTTAGCTAACTTCCCTGAACCTAAGTGTCCTCATCAGTTCATCTAGTTCTATTCATGTAATATTTGATATCAGTTGTTGGGGAGAAGAGCTATAGCATAACTAAAACTCAGATCCTGTAAAACTGCAGGCCCCAGAGCAAAACCATGGGTGTGGGAATCCTAGATCCAACTCTTATTAGTAGTGTACACTCTGGCAGATATGCCTTGCTTCTGATTCCCAATCTGCAAAACAGAGATAATAACAACCATATCAGGTAGGGTATGTAAGATAACTGATGTGTTATGTAACACAGTACCAGGCATATAGAAAATAATCAGGAAATATGATAAAGTGGTGAAGATAACTGTGATGCCATCTTACCTAAATTCCACGCTGCCTAAATTCCATGTAACATATTGCTTTGTACCTATGTGAGCAACATTATATTCACCATCCAAAAGAGCATCTTGTCTGTCTTAGGTTGTTTTTCAGTGTTGTTGGAATATTTGCAGGTCTTGAGTTTGTGCATTGACTTTGTTATATCAGAAGCACACATCTTTATATATGTTAAGTAATGCTTCTATTAAAGGTAATAGCAAGCAAAAATACATGTCTAGGTAGCAAACTCCAGGGGAAAGGCAGTAAAATTCATTAAGGAAGTACTTGCTAATGTAAGCTGTAGCATTAATGAGTATTTTTTAAAAATACTAGATATTTATCTATTATCTTGTAACATGCATTTCTCTATTCAGATGAGATGAATATAAATAAAAATAAACAAACACCTTCTTGTACATTGTATTCTCAGCATCCCTCTGACATACTGATAGAGTTATCGCAGTTTAGAGAAAGCTAAAAGTTAATGTACGTACCTTCCCTTCCTGCATAAATAACTGTTCCACTGAGATGGGTTATACAGGAAAAAAATTGTAAGGGGAAGATGATGAGTTCAGTTTATATGAAAAGCCTGCACATGGAACTCATGCAAATAAATATTTTCTAAAATCTACTTCCAAGAGAGGCCTAGAAAAACAAACATGACAGTCCTTATCTTTCATAGGCCATGCCTAGGCATTCTATAAACCTTCCTGTGAAGTGAGTAATAGAAGACAGGAGTACTTGCACGTAGAGAAATTAGCATTTTCTTATAATTGTGTTAACATGATGCAAACCTAATAATGGAAAGGATAACAAGGTCACAGTTCTGAGCGCCTCTAACCAAGTGATCAGCTAAAACCACTGAGCTTTATTGGCACTCTGTTTAAAACTAATGACTAGTGGAAATGAGGATACACTTGTTTGCATTTTTGGTCTTATATACATTATTTGCACTCTTTGTATGCTGCACAGAATAAACTGGAAGTGAAAGCAAGCTTAAACCTGCCTCACTTTCTTGCCATTCTTGTTACCCAGACCTGCCTGTGAGATATTGTCAAGTTCTACATGTTGCTGGAAATAATAACTATTAACAAAGTCAAGTGGAGTGTGAAGAATAATAAGATGAAGATAAGACTCTATTTTGGCTGATACAATTATTTTTTATAGTGGCTATTAATATGTTTATTGAGACTTGATAGTACCATGGAGGTTTGCCACTCAGATTCCTTATAAGTGAACTTGTCTGAAAGAACCTTAGTCAGTTGGCAACCTGCAGCTTTTGCACCACTGGCCTTGCCACAGTATTTATACTGACCTTGTGCTCCACTCACCATTTATACTCTACTCCCCAGATAGCTCTTAGGCAACTAATCTATCTTCCCTCAATCTTGCTCAAATCACTTGTAGCTCCAATAATTCTGTCTTGGAGCCCACGTATAAGAAGACTGAAGCTGTACAGGATGCAAACAGAGTCTCCAGAATGAAACAAAATCAATTAATTCTCATATGTGTGCACAGTAAAGACTCACTGGTTGCACAGATTGTCTGAAATGAACAAAAAGTATTAGCATTTTTAGAGTCTGAATGAGAATCCCACTTATGTGACTAAAACTATCCACTCTTTATTGTTTCTTATGTAGACAAGGGAGTTAAGAATGACTATTTGGAAAGGTTATTGTGGGCATTAAAATGCCAAAACATGGGGCCAGTGCTGTGGCTTAGCAGGTAGGGCTGCTGCCTGCTGTGCTGGCATCCCATATGGGCGCTGATTCATGTCCTGGCTGCTCCACTCCCAATCCAGCACTCTACTGTGGCCTGGGAAAGTATCGGAGGATGACCCAAGTTCTTGGGCCCCTGCACCCATGTGGGAGACCCAGAAGAAACTCCTGGCTCCCGCCTTCAGATCGGCGCAGCTCCGACCATTTTAGCCAATTGGGAAGTGAACCAGCGGATGGAAGATCTTTTTTTCTCTCTCTCTACCTCTTCTTCTCTCTCAGTGTAACTCAGACTTTCAAATAAATAAATCTTTAAAAAATTCAAAACATAATAATTACTAATACATATTAGAATTTAGTTCTTTGGACTTTACCTGGAACTTTTACTTAATTTATCATAATATACTCTAGCTATTAGGTTTTATAATGTCATTCCTTTCAAAGTCCAAAAGGGCAAATCTAGTATTGGAACCCAGGGCTCCAAATCTCTGTGTCTTGCTTCCATAATCTTATAAGATCTAAGTCAGACATCTGAAAACGTTGGCTTCATCTTTACTACAAGTTAATGCTAGACTCAACAGACCAATTTTCCACAGAGAAAATTCTTACTATCATGTAAGAGCAAAGTAGTAGCATCTTTGTGAGCCATGTCTTTTTCCTCTTTGTTACTGTTGTTCATGGAAAACATAATTTCAGGGTAGCTATTCTTCTCCCATTATTGATTTTTCTGCACTTTCATTATTTTGGATCAGGTAAATGCTGGTTTCTTTTGTGGGCTTACAGAAAAGATATATCAAACAGAGATTTACAGCTCCCAAAGAGACCAGCTTTAAAGAGAATACTTCAATGGTGGTGAATAAACAGACAAATACCTAATGGGGTAAAGTCAGACCTACTTGTTCCATTTGATCAGAAAGCTTGGTGTTAGTATTTGTAATAACGGAAGCTTGATATATTTATTTCAGAAAGACTGCAACTGGATGATGTGCTTTTTTATGTGCTAGAATGATATAGCCAAAGGATCAAATGGTTTGAAATTGCATAGAACTAGCTTTGAATGTATGTCACACTTTTTTTTTTTTACTACATGATCATAGGTGTTTTTAAACTCTGTGAGCCTCGTTTTTTTTTTTTTTTAACTACACAAAGTAGTTAGTTATATTTCCTACTTCATAGAGTTGATGTATAAATAAAATGAGATGACATAAATAATTTATCAAATACTCTTCCAGATACTTTACAAGTATTTAAGCAAGTTTTTACTAATAGTATATTATTCAGTGAAAAACATTTATTCATTTACTTATTCCATAAATATTTGTTGATCATTTCTTTCTTTCTTTTTTTTTTTTTTTTGACAGGCAGAGTGGACAGTGAGAGAGAGAGACAGAGAGAAAGGTCTTCCTTTTGCCGTTGGGTCACCCTCCAATGGCCGCCGCGGCTGGCGCGCTGCGGCCGGTGCACCGCGCTGATCCGATGGCAGGAGCCAGGTGCTTCTCCTGGTCTCCCATGGGGTGCAGGGCCCAAGCACTTGGGCCATCCTCCACTGCACTCCCTGGCCACAGCAGAGAGCTGGCCTGGAAGAGGGGCAACCGGGACAGAATCTGGTGCCCCGACCGGGACTAGAACCCAGTGTGCCGGTGCCGCTAGGCGGAGGATTAGCCTATTGAGCCGCGGCGCCGGCCTGATCATTTCTTATGTATCAGAAGGTAATGTAGTGCCAGTGGTGAATGAAACAATGGAGAGCTCACAAATACATGACAACAATACATGATACAGAAAATTAAGCAAATTAGCAGGCCAGTGATTGCAAGGTAATAGATTTTTACATAGAGTGGTCAGGAAGGCAGGCATCTCTGAAGATGTGACATTTCAATTGTGAATGTAGGACATACGTGTCCCATCTGCTGGTTCAGTCCCTGAATGTCCAGGAGTGAGAAATCAATCAAGATCTCCCATATGGATGGCAGAGTCATGAAGTAGATGAGTCTCTCAGGGAGCTCATTAGCAAGGAAGCCAGAATCAGGAGCAGAGCTGGGACTTGAACCCAGGCATTTTGATTTGAAATGTGGGTGGAGATATTGCCATCAAAATGCCTTATATATAAACAAATACAGAAAATTTGGTGCAAAAGAGATCAGGAAAAATATGCTTATTTACAACATGAGTATGAAAGCAGAAAGAAACAAGAAGGTAGTGTTATTTTGGTCAGTCTCAACTGAGAACAGGTGTTTCCAGCAACTCAAACTTTCAAACACTGTGCATGCCAGCAAGACATATGCAAATGTTAATTTAGCAGTTATCAATAAATTTTACTGAGTAAGCAAATCTTGAATACAGAATCTGTGAATAATAAAGACAAAATATATATTTAGACAGTCAAGCATTGCTTAAAGATATTTTGTTCTAAGACTGACCTCATACACCATGGTTATCCTTTAAGATTTAACCACTAATGAGGTCTTACCATCTTAGCTTGTACAAATGCATTCTATGTTTACAAAAGACTGTATGTGTATGTGTAAATATGCATATGTAAATGTATATGTATAAAACCATTGATGTCCAACTCTAAGTTTTTACCCTGGGCACATTGGTGAACGCCAATGACTTTTACTGACAGGACAACAAGAGAGAGAGAGAATTTCGAATGAGATCCCAAAACTTTGGTTTCCTAAATTCTATATCAATGCTTAATACATTTCTAAGTGGAAATGTCTTGTGTCAATGGAAAAATGAGTGCTGGCAGTGAAATACTAGGCATTGACAAATAGATTTTGTTAATTAAAGGCACGATACTGGAGTAAGTAACAGGAAAATAATTAAAATATCTAAGGACTGATTTCTGGGAAATGAACATTTAGAAGCTGAGAAGAGAATTGAGAAATAAATATTGAAAATGGAGTAATTTAGCTGAGTAGAAAGATATAGTGTGATATCACAGATACAAAATTATGAAAATGTCAAAATAACAATGCTAAATGTTTCAGAAAACTTCAGTTAAATGAGCCTGTTAGTGACTTAAATTTAGTAACAGAGATTATCAGAGACCCTGACAAAAACAAAAATAAAAACATACTGTATAGTATGGGACCAAAGAAGTAAATTCTTTTAACTGAAGTATTTTTATAAAACAATGAGAAGGATTAGTCACTGATTAAATAACTAGCTTTTCAAAGAGAGGGGGGAAATCTCAAAAGAAAATTCCTTATGTTTCCTGGAGGTGTTGAGATCCAGTTCTTTAGTGGAGAGTTAACCTCAGAAAAGACCATAACTTAGGGCTGGTGTTCCACCTGAAGCGTCAGTATCTTACATCAGGGTGTCGGTTCACATCCTGGCTGCTCCACTTCCAATCCTATTCTCTGCCAGTGTGCCTGGGAAAGCAGTGGAGTATGGTCCAAGTACTTGGGCTACTGCCACCCTTGTGGGAGACCCAGCTGTATGTCTGGTCTACTGTATTTGGCCTGGACCAGCTGTGGTCATTGTGGTTGCTGTGGAATGAAATGGATGCAAGATCTCTCTAAATAAATAAATAAATAAACAAACAAATATATCTATTCTTGGAAGAAAGAGAGATTACATGGGTACAAGCACAAATAATTTGTGGTTTTTAAAAATTTTTTTAATTTTATAAAGATTTATTTATTTATTTGAGAGGCAGAGTTACAGAGAGAGAGAGGAAGAGATAAAGAGAGATCTTCCATTTGCTGGTTCACTCTCCAAACAGCTGCATCCTGCTGAGCAGATTTGAATCCAGGAGCTAGGAGCTTCTTTCAGGTCTCCCACATGGGTGCAGCAAGCACTTGGGCCATCTTTCACTGCTTTCCCAGGCCATTAACATGGAGCTGGATCAGAAGAGGACCAGCCAAGACTCGAATCGGTGCCCATATGGAATGTGAACGCCGCAGGCAAAGGCTCAACCTACTATGCCACAGTACTGACTCACCAAGTTGCGGTTTAAACAGTCTAAAACTATTCTTGTTGCATCTGTTTTTTTAAAAAATGAAGACTATATTGTTTTGGTGAAATAGGAAATCTGGTGTAAGTACCATTATGAGATACTCAGGTTGAGAGGAGGAGATATAAAACACATATACACATGAGAGGAAGAGCAGATAGTTAAGAGGAATACATTTGATGCATTTAGTCTTTTCTGAATAAAAATTCACAGTATCCATTGTGAGATATCTAAAAGGCATTTATTTTATCAGATTCTTCATTCTGAATAAAAAAGGGAGCAGAAGGGCCTTTGAAGTCTGATGATGTTGATGGTACTAAATTCAATAAAATCAGAAAGAGAGTTAAAGAAACACAGTGACAGAGTTCAAGCTATTTTCTCAAATGACCTCCATAGTAATTTAGATATCTTAGATATTGCTTTTATTAAGAAACAAAGCTTTTCCCTATGCTAATGAGTCTAAGATCTATAATGATGAAATATTTATTTGGAATAAATTCCTTAGACAAATGGATGAAATTGCATACCTCCAAATCAGTAACACTTTTGCCAGGCATTGTACAAGGTGTTTTTAAGAGATACATTTAGAGGGGAAAGGGACATCCTTCCCCACAATTAAAGACCCTTAAAGGCTCTTTTGGATAAATGAACAAAGATAATGCAATGCCTCTTTTTTTGTTGTTAGTGATGTCTTTCTTAATTTAGATTTATAAAATGAGTGCCTGTAGCCATGATTTTAGAGGTAAAGTTACTTGGTGGAGGGTGCTATATCAACCAAAAATTACTCTATTCCAATAACAGTTAAACACTGTTTTTCTACTTAGAGTCGCACTATTTATAAAGTAGGAATAATTCAATCTGAAAGGCTGGTTTCAATAAGGAAGTTTATAATATATATATGCTTGCATAAAGAATATGAATATATTGAAAGAATTGAGAGATAGTCAAGAATGAGAATGAAAGTAAAGTAGAAACAGGTCTTAGGACTGTTAGCCATTGTAGGTCTGTTTGTTTCATTGACACTTGGCATCTTCTGTATGATACAGAAGAATGCAGCTGCAGCTCTCTGCCAACTATAATTTAGTTGGCAGTAATTCTACCCTAACAGAGGGCACATGATTGCTGCTTATCCAGCAGAAAAAAAAAAGCATTGTGATGTGTAATTCCATGTTCATGCTACTTCTTCATTACTATACTTTATAAATCATTTATTCTTTTTTTGCTTTAGTTTAAACTCCAGGTATTTAAATATGGCATGGCTTGTTTTACTATAAACTACTAAAAAGTATGCATAATACAGACATCAACTAAAATAACAATAATAACAAAAATTAAAAAGCTAGCATTATCATTATGTGCTAAACATTGTGCAAAGTGCTTCTCATGTATTGCTAATACAATCCAATAAACTATAAAATATCAATTTTCTTGCCAGTTTATGAGTAAAGAAACTACAGTTTAGGTGAATTAAGTACTCTGCCCCAAACCACTAACTAGTATGTTATAGACAAAATACTGGATTTCTACCTTTGTATTGAAGAATAGAGGACATTGCAGTTTTATATTTTCCTTAAAAAATAAAGGAAAGCAAGTACAATGAAAATGAAAAACTGTGAGACTATTGTCTAATATTTGAATCTCAAGAAATAAATAGACAGACTTTTTAAAGAATTTGATCATTCACTGTTAAGCAGTGTATGCTGTTTTTGTTTATGCCAAGCAACAGTATCTTAAAATATTAAAGAATTTTGATCAAAGCTTTAGGATTCTCTATATACCAGAATAAAAACTGTATTAATTAGTAAGCCATTAAGGCTTTTGAGAGATCTTAAGCAATGAAAGAATACTTTGAGAAGTCTTTAAATTAGATACTCAGCAATTATAGAGTATCCATTGAATCCTTTTCAAGTGCTGACATCATACATGTATTTTTTGCCAGATTCAAAATGACCATCACATATAGATGTAGAATTACTCTAGTTCCACAAGAAAATAAATGAAAATATGGATTTAATCTTAGCAGCAAAATTTAGTGGCAAAATCACAGTTTATTTAGTGTAAACTTCTTTTATTTTTTTCCCTGTCCTTTCCCCACTTCCCAACCCTCCCTCTCTCCTCTTCTTCCTTCTTTTTCTTCCTCTTTCTATTCCTCTTCCCATTGCCCCATCCTTTTCTTCTCTTTAAATTCTCCTCTTGCTCTTTTTTTAAAAGATTTATTTATTTATTTGAAGGTCAGAGTTACACAGAGAGAGAAGGCGAAGCAGAGGCAGAGAGAGGTCCTCCATCCATTGGTTCATTCCCCAACTGGCCACAACAGCTGGAGCTGCGCTGATCCGAAGCCAGGAGCCAGGAGCTTCTTCTGGGTCTCCCACATGGGTGCAGGGGCCCAAGGACTAAGGGTCATCTTCCACTGCTTTCCCAGGCCACAGCAGAGAGCTGGATCAGAAATGGAGCAGCAGGACTCAAACTGGCACCCATTTGGGATGCGGACACTGCAGGCCGTGGTTTCACCCTCTATGCCACACGCCAGCCCCTTCTCTTGCTCTTTAATGTTTCCTACTTTTCTTTTCTTCTTCTTCCTAGCCACATATTTTCCTTTGAATTCTCAGCTTCAAGTTCTGAGAATATGATTTTTATACACACACACACACACGCACACACACACATTTCTATGTTCTCTGCAGTTGTTAATAGCATTAGGTTCAAAATGGAGGTTCTATAGGACATATCTCAGATGAAAGATTATGTAATACACTGGTTTTTGTGATAGCTTAATCATACAGGAAAGCAAGAAAAATATGACCTGAGACAGGTAGGAGTGCATTTTCACATTTGGGACATTATCCAGGCTTTTAAACGCTGCTCCATTGTTTATATTCAGCAAATTAATCAGAAAACTTCTGTATGCCTTTGAGAGAGTCATGGTCAGATTCCACACTTTGGCTTGCAAATTTCTGTGTTCATATCTCTTTGAGAACCCTTATGAAGTATTGGAATCTGTTTGCTTAATAATTTCCTCTGAACCCCTATAAACCCAGGACTATATTTGAAATTTGAAAATTTACTCCATGACTTACCAGTTTATTGTAGTTGGCAAATTTGGTTTTCAATTGCTGACTGAACAATATAATATGTACTTTGGTCTGGATGTTGATGTTCTAGAGGCTATTTTATGTTCTATGTATAACCAAAGTATTACTGTCCATGTAAATGATAGCCATTTAGTATTATTCAAAATGATTAGGTCTGACAAAAATAATCTATGTTAAAAATAGAATTAATATTTTTAACCAACGTTGAGATACAGTGCTTTAATCATTAAAATTTGAAAACACAAGTAAAGAAAAAAATTTTAATTTTATAACTATTCTAATACTTTGCAGTATATATTTGGAAATTTGAGGCAACATTTGTATACACACATAAGTTAGTGTGTTTGTACTATGTATGAGTTTGCATGGACATATATACATTTGTATGAATATATATAAACTATATAAATACATTTATACAATGTATATATTTATAAATGTATATATAATATATGTGTATATAGGGAGATATATATCTCTCATACTAAATATTTACCTACATAATTTTTCAATTTTAGATCAGTTTTATAGTAACAGAATCGCAAAGATAATGAGGAGAGTTCCCACATATCCCATATATACTTTCTTTGATTATTTAGTTACACTGTTAAAAATTCTCTTAGTTTTTATGTACTGTATTTTTTCTGTTTCAGGATTTCATCCAGGATACCATATTATATTTAGTTATCATGTCTGATGGTGTGACAGGTTTTTTTTGTTTGTTTGCTTCTTTTCTTTCGTCTTTAAAACTTGTTTTTGATGATCTTAAGAACTTTGTGGAATACTCATTAAGTATTTTGTAGAATGCTTCCCAGAGGGGATTACTATGATATATTAAAACTCATGATTAGATTGAGATTGTTGGTTTTGGGAAGGAAGAGCCCAGAGCACTGTTCTCATCACAGCATATCAAAGGTATATGCTAGCAATCTTCCTTCCCACTGTTGCTATTCTCTCATGGACTGAATACTGTTTGTCAGGTTTCTCCATGTAATGCTAAGCTTTCCACCATACTGAAGTCTTTGGAAGGTAGTTTGTATGCTTAGTTCAATCTTAAGATGTGAAGATTTTTGTTCTACTTTTTGAGGTTAGAAAATCTATAGAAATTATTTTTGGAATTCTTCTGTATTAGAGATTGGTTAATTCTCTTCACCCCCTTTCCCACTTATTTACCTTTAGAATCAATTGTTGATATCAGTATGGAATTGTGGATATTTATTTTATAGTTTTGGTTAAAATATAATAAAATTTATTTTTGAGGAGCCAATGTTGTAGTGCAGTGGGTTAAGCCAATGCCTGCAATGCCAGCACCCCATATAAGCACCTTTTAAGACCTGGTGTCACTTCTGATCCTGTTCCTGCTAATGCATCTGGGAAAGCAGTGGGAAATGGACTGAGGACTCAGACCTCTGCACCCACATGGGAGACCTGGAGAGTTCAAGCTCCTGGTTTCTGCCTGGGCCAGTCCTGTCTGTAGCAGCCAGTAGGGGAGTGAACCAGTGGATGGAAAGTCTGTCTCTGTCGGCCTATCCCTCTGTGTCTATAACTCTGCATTTCAAATAAAGAAAACTTGTAAAAAATATTTTGTTGGTCAAATTTTCTCAGATTTCATCATGGTGATCATTATGTTGGTTGCTTTTCCTTTTCCAATACTGTGATTTTTTTTTTCCTGTTTTGATCTTCTGTTTTTTTTTTTTTTTTTTAGCATATGCTTATTTTATGGAACTACAACATTCTCCAGGCTTATATTATGTAATTCTTCTCCTAGCACTCTAGTCCCTCATTTCTCAAAGAAGCCTGATTACTCTTATAGGAGAATGGGCCTTAGAAGTCAACATTTGGGCAACGTTATGTTCACTGTTATTAGGATATTGGTGTTTCTAGGACTTCTTGACTGACAAATCAAGGACATACAATGCCCTATCCTGCGACTTCAGTTTTTACCTCCCTGAAGTTCTGGCTTCCTGTACCCTTCCTGATGTAATCTTAACCTGATTTTGTTTGCAGCCTCATCGTTCCTTCTCTTCCCCTGCATTCTCTGGTTCAGCAACCTATTATTTTTCACAACACTACAGTCATTCTCTTGGCTCCAAACTATGCTGTGTCTGAAATACTCTGTCCCTGGTAATCACATGGATCCATATGCCCCCTTCACATTTTTAAGATATTCATTCTTGTTAATTCTATTTATTGATTTTTTTTAATCAGGCAACTTGATTAACTTTGGTATTCATTCTTTTTTAATTTTTAAACTTTTTTTTCTATTTTAAGGGAATGAGGAACACTGTATCACTGTATCATTGTATTTTTTAGTTATATCATTTTTTAACATTTTGCCATATTCACTTCAATCATAAATACACACACACACACACACACACACACACACATATATATATATATATATATAACTGTTTTTCTTGAAAGAAGGGATGCTTCATTTTGCTTAGCATGGTAATCCCCTGTCCCATGTGTTTTTTTGTTGTTGTTATAAACATCAGGATTTCATTCTCTTTTTCATTGCTGTAAATATTCCATCATGTGTATGTGCCACATTCTATTTATTATTATCCAGTCATCAGTGTGTGGACTTCTAGAATAATTTGATATATTTGCTATTGTGAATTGGGCTGCAATTAATATGGGGTGCAAATATCTCCTATATGTTGATTTCATTTCCTTTAGTTATATTCCCAGACAGGGATAGCTATATCATAAGGTAGATTCATTTTTAATATTTTGAGGAACTTTCATATTGTTTCCCAGAATGGCTGGCTAATTTTCATTCCTACAAACAGTGTATTAGAGTGATGTTTTCTGTAAATTCTTGGCAACATTTATGACTTTTGTATCATAGCCATTCTAACTAGAGTGTGATGATACTTCATTGCAGTTTTATTTGTATTGTCCTGATGGCTAGTGACCCTGAACATTTTTTATGTATATGTTGGCCATTTGTATTTCTTCTTTTTGAAAAACATGTATTTAGGGTCTTTGCCCATTTCTTAGCTGGGTTGAGTTAGTTCTTTTTGAATTTCTTGAGCTAATTACATATTTTAAATATTAATCCTTTATCATATGCATAGTTTATAAATATTTTTAGCCATTCTCTTGGTTGCCTGTTAGTGTTAATTATTCCCTTTGCTGTGCATTATTGTCTTAGTTTGATGTAATCCGACTTGTCATTTTCACTTGTATTGCCTTTGCTTTTGGAGTTTTATCCAAAAGAACATTGTCTGTCCCAATGTATTGGAATGTTTCCATTATATTTTCCTCTAGTAATTTGAAAGTTTAAGGTCTTAAATTTAGAGTCCTGATTCATGTTGATTTGATTTTTTTGTATAGAGTTTAATATAGTCATCTTGTTTCAAACTTCTTCATGTGGAAATCCAATTTTCCCCAAATCATTTATTGAATAGACTTTCATTTCTTCAGGAAATGTTTTTAGGATATTTGTCAAAGGTAACTTGTAGGTACATGTGTAGATTTAATTCTGAAATTTCTACTATGTTTCATTGGTAGACATGTCTATTTTAGACCAGTACCATGCTATTATAATAACCATAAATCACATGTTTTGATATGAGATATCTTGTTAATGCTTGTTAATCCTATTTAAAATGTATCCCAAATTCAATATCATCCTCACTGAGTTATTTTTCTTCTTAACACTTATCATAATTTAACATAATTTATATTTTATCTCTGTATTTCATATGTAGACTATCCTTTTAATTATAATATAATTCAAGGGCGTTTAAGATTTTTCTCTGTTTTGTTACTGTATCCTCAGTGCCTAAAATATTGCCCATTTCTTGGTAGACACTCATAAAATTTACTAAATAAACATAAATAATAAATATAGACCATATTTTCATATATTTTGTCTATTTCAATATTGGAATAATGATGCTTTCTTGCTAGATTTCTAGGAGATTTTGATGTATGAGAAAGATGACTCTTTTGCATATAATGTGAATTCTATATTTTTAGTTGTGTTTTTATTTTTCAAATAATTTTATTATTAAAACTGTGTAGCAAAACTACAGTGAATTCTCATATATCCTTCACCCATCACCTCGTATTATTATATTTGCCACAATTAATGAACCACACTCAGCTTCTCCTATTTTTTTTATCCAAACAATTTTTAACCCTTCAAACATTCCCACCTTTTGTCCAAGTAGGTTGTTTTACATTTTAAGGTAAATATATTAATTTTTATTTTATGATATTTTGTATTTGAACAAAATGCCAAAATATTTTAAAGACAATATCTTTTCTGTCCTCCTGATTCTATGTGAAGTTTTTCAACCTTTTGGAGTTTGTGATGATACATAACATTCAATAAGGCTCCATTTTGTTTTTTCTTCCTAAATGATGATACCTTATTCCTATGATACTACCTATTCAGTAGGCTGCCTCTTCTCCCACTGACCTTGCATTTGAGGAGAAATATGAAATAAGAATCAGAGGACAGGGTGAATGGAAAAATCCAGCAATTACCTCATCCTCTGTTTTCTCATCATGTCTTTCTAAACTCCCCATTCAAACTCTGCAGGTATTCCATGTAGTGACAGTCGGGGACCTGCCAGTTCCCCTTGCCCACACCCTTGCTCTATCATTAAAGTACAGCACTTGGAAAGGTGTGATTGAGGAGCATAATAAAAGCATTGGCCAGACACTTACAACTAATGTTTTTGTTTGTTTGTTTGTTTGTTTTGTTTTGTTTTTTTTGACAGGCAGAGTGGACAGTGAGAGAGAGAGAAAGAGAAAGGTCTTCCTTTTTGCCGTTTTGTTCACCCTCCAATGGCCGCTGCGGCTGGCGCACCACGCTGATCCAAGGCAGGAGTCAGGTGCTTCTCATGGTCTCCCATGGGGTGCAGGGCCCAAGCACTTGGGCAATCCTCCACTGCACTCCCGGGCCATAGCAGAGAGCTGGCCTGGAAGAGGAGCAACCGGGACAGAATCCGGCACCCCGACCGGGACTAAAACCTGGTGTGCCGGTGCCGTTAGGTGGAGGATTAGCCTGTTGAGCCACGGCGCCTGCCTACAACTAATGTTTTAAAAGATTTTTTTTTCTCAAAGTTGACATTTTAAATATTGGTTAATGGCCATTTTCTTCTTTCTTGGGGATAGGATATAATGTAAGATGGTTTATCCTAGTTTGTGTGCTATTATGTTTTGCAAAAAGTTTTTTTTTTTTTCTTCAAGAATAAATAACATATAAAATTGCTTTTATTGACAAAACTACAGTTCCCAGGAGGACTTCCTGGGAACATTTTTATATTTTCTTTTGAAGTAGCATTGTCTTCAAGTGAGAATAAAAAGGCTCTCCTTGCAGGGATTTTTTTCCTTATTATTTTCTGTCAGTGATCTCGTGTTTCATTATAGGGTGTCCAATAAATGTTAAACAATAATCTTGGGCCTCCTGTACCTGCTTGGGAGACTCAGAAAAAGCTCCATGCTTCTGGCTTTGGATCAGACCAGCTCCAGCCTTTGCAGTCATTTGGGGAGTGAAAGAGTGGATGGAAGACCTCTCTGTCTCTTCCTCTCTCTGTCTGTAATTCTGCCTCTCAAATAAATTAACTTAAAAAGTAAATAATTATTGTCAATACTTGGATTCAATTCTCTTTCTGTCCTTTGTGTGCTTCTTCCATATTCATCATAGAGAGTTCTTACAGTAATGCAAATAACTGAATAAACATTGCCCTAAATGTGGGATTAGTAACTTTTCAGGCAGGCAGTGAATGTTGACAGGAAGCTGAGGAAGTTAAGCAGGAGTAGATTTTAATTGAGATGAATTAGTATGTCTGGCTTTATAAAATAATTTTGGTAGGGCCAGCGTTGTTGTGTAGCTGTTAAAGCTACTGTCTGAGATGTGGGCATCCCACATGGGCACCTGTTCAAGTCCTAGATGCTCCACTTCTAACTCAGCTCCCTACTGAGATAAGTAGAAAAACAGTAGAAGATGGTAGAAGTCCTTGGGCTTCTGTACCCGCATGAGAGACCTGGAGGAAGTTCCTGGCTCCTGGTTATGTCTGACCCAGCCCTGGCAGTTGCAGCCATTTGGGGAGTGAACCAGCGAATAGAAGATTTCTCTCTCTCTGTCTCTCCCTCTCTCTCTCTCTGTAACTTTGCCTTTCAAATAAATAAACTAAAATAAAATAAATGGTTTAGCAAAATTACTTAAAAACAAAATACTGGACTCTCATGGGAGCTATGTAGACGATGCAATAACCTTGCAAACATAAATAACTTTGGGCTGCTACAAACTTGTTATCTTGGCAATAACTAATGTTCGAATGCTGGAGACATTGATAACAATAGATCATTGACTAGAAATTCAAATTTGAGTATAAGATTTTGAGAGTTAAAATGTTCTTAGTTGTGAAATGATTGGGATGGAAATTGAATATGATACTGTGGCAAAACTCAGCAGGATTCATTGAGGACACAATCTACACTCAAAGTGAATGGCCTAAGAAATCTAGGCCATGGGGAAACTATTTTCAAACATTTCAGGAGAACAAGCTATTTACATTAATTGAATTTAAGAAAACTGATCTTTTTAAAGAATACTAGGAAGAATCCCAAAGAAAGAATTCATTAATTTTGACAAGACTGAGAATTATCCTAGAGTTGGTTCTGGGTAGCATATAAACACTTGGGTTATCGGAAAACTTTCAGGAAGAAATAAAGGAAATTGAGGTTGGGGGTGGGGTAATTATGATAACCACATAGACTGGATGTATGGAACATGTTTTCTGGTTTCCCCATTGGGATAGATAAGAATTTTGGATATGAATTTGCCCATGAAGCTTCTGCCAGCGCCATCATCTGTGGATTTATGAGATGTGTTACTCAATGTCAAGATATTTATTACAAAATTGTTTCTGACCTAAGAATTCATTCCACTTCAATGGCACTATAGCTGAGTAGAAGTAAAAACAGAGTCCCAGATGGATTGTGTGACTGTTTCCCAGAGATGAATGCAATGACTGGACTTTATGTTTCCTCATGTTGAGCAGAGGTTTGGAAAAAGACATTTTACCACTGTCGCCTGATTGGAACTTGAGTGTTATAACTTGTTTGGAATCTAGAATTATTAGTTTGGATTTATCAATTTACATATGTATTAAAACTATTTATGGTTTCTATAGAGGCAAACAATTGGATTACAACACTTATTAAACTACTATTTGTAAGATCACACCCATCCTTCTGTACTCTGATTTGTGGTGTTAAACTTAAATTTCCTCATCTGCCATCTTCGAAGGCTCTACCAACTCTACCAATTTGAGTCTGGCAGGAGAACTGAAGGCAGGAGGAGAAACCAGGATATAGAGTCTTCATCTAGTCAGCTTCTTGTTTTCTTGATTTTTAATTTTCTTTCCCCATTGACCTCACCAACAAGCTATTTTTTCATGTGGAAATAGCAGATTGTTTAGAAACAGTTTTTCCATCACTGATAGCCATGATCCCTAGCCACCTGGAAACTGTCCTTAGATGTCTGACTCCCAGCTCACAGACGCCATCAGCCTGCAACACAGCAACCACTTACTGATAATCATCCACCTCCTCCTTCTTTCAGTTGCTTGCTCTGTGACAGCTCAGTGTGCTCATTTAATAATTATTGATGCCTGGGTAACACTTTCTTGAGTATTTATGTATTTAGAATGTTAGTTTTAAAAAATTATTTATTTTTCACTTCATTTGAAAGACAGAGAGAGAGAGAGAGAGAGAGGAGAGAAAATTTCCCTCTGCTGGTTCACTTCCCAGCTGCCTGCAAGAGCCAAGGCTGGGGCATACTGAATCCAGGAGCCTAGAACTCAGTCTGGGTCTCCAACAGGGGTGACAGGACCTAAGTGTTTAGACCATAATCTGCTGCCTCCCAAGGTGCACCTTAGCAGGAAGCTGGATCTGAAGCACAGGAACCAGGGCTCAAACCCTACTCTCCAATACAGTGTGTGGTCATCCCATGTTGCACATTAGCCATTGCACCAAATGCCTGTTCCTTTCTTATCTCTTTAAAAGTAACTATTGAGGATTTTGTCACCTGATTGGAACCTGATGTTATAACTTACTCTTAATAAATCTTTTCTTTGGCTGTCAGGAAAGAGTAATACCACCCAACTGAATTTTTTTTAACTTTTATTTAATAAATATAAATTTCCAAAGTACAGTTTATGGATTACAATGGCTTACCCCACCCCATAACTTCCCTCCCACCTGCAACCCTCCCATCTCCCACTCCCTCTCCCATTCCATTCACATAAAGATTCATTTTCAATTCTCTTTATATACAGAAGATCAATATAGTATATATTAAGTAAAGATTTCAACAGTTTGCAATATTTTACACTTTCTGTTTCGGTGTGGGTGCAAACCCAATTCAGTTTTACTGTGAGATTAATTTAAAAGTAATCATAGTGTAAGTAAAGAATTTAAAATAATCTCTGGTATACATTATGCCTTCAGCAAATGTCATTGTTTAAGGAATTTTAAAGTTGGAGTAGAGAAGAAAAGGTCTGAGAACTTGAAGATTTAGGGGTGGGAACACAGGGATAGATAACAGAGCTAAGAAATGACAAGTGGTGACGGAAGTAAAAAGATTTAATAATCTTGGGTTTCTCAGAACTTTAGAGATGATGAATGGATCACAAGAGAGGATAATTCAGATTAGGTGTCAGTGGAGAACAAAATCAGCATGTGGTAATGCAGAAGGAAACCCATTATCAATACTGTTGTGTCCACGTTCACAACATGAACCCATATATTACTAAGTTTTCTTTTAGGAAAATTCCAACTATGAAAATCTCGATTCTAGGCCTTATGACTAATTTACGTGATATTTTTTTCAGAATAGTAGGGAAGTAACTGTTTAAAAATTTAACTGTTTTAAAGTGAATCAATTGGACCTTATTTGTAATGAGGCATAGTTAAAATAATGGGCTGAGAAGTATCCTTTAAAGATTTATTTATTTATTTGAAAGACAGAGTTACAGAGAGGTAGAAGCAGAAAGCTAGAGAGAGAGAGAAAGGGAGATCTTCACTCCCCAGATGGCTGCAACAGCTAGAGCTGCACAGATCCCAAGCCAGGTGCCAGGAGCCAGGGGCTTCTTCTGGGTCTCCCATGAGGGTGCAGCGGCCCAAGAACTTGGACCATCTTCCACTGGTTTCCCAGGCCATAGCAGAGAGCTGAATGGGAAGTGTAGCAGCCAGGACTCAAACCTGTGCCCATATGGGATGTTGACATTGCAGGTGGTGGTTTTAGCCACTATGCCACAGCACAGGTCCCAAGTGATAAATATTTAAGTTTTATTAGATAATTGACACTCTCTTTGAAGTATAAACTCTATTTTGGAGACTTCATTATCAAAAAGTAAAGTCAATGAAAAAAATTTTTAAGATTTTTAAGATTCTTTAAAAATAATGATTAATGGATTAGATGAAATGGCTTATGGAGAAAAAGTGGAAAACAAATGACCAAAAGCATGGTTTAGAATTTATGAAATATAGTGCGAATCTACAATTTCTCATTTAAAAAGAGTTTTTGATGTGTGTTTTATTTAGTTGCTTCTGTATAAGTAAGAGTAAAGCATTGTTATCTGAGCCAGAGGTCCCAATGAATTGTACTGCAAATACATTCATTCTTTCAGAAATGCAGACCAAACAAAAGCAGAAGTTTCCAGGGAGGAAATTTGAGGGGAGGGATTATGTCACACACATTGCTAACTGAAAAGGGGGGGGGTTAATTTATCCTGATTAAGAAAATTGTTATCTTTGTTAAAAGCATCAGCAGTATCAACCTGAAGAAGTATTGACCAATAACCCTAAACAGTATGCAACAAGAAAGATTTCTATAACTTTCCCTAAAGTCAACATAAACATCAGATTATATCCATTTTAGAGGATAGTGATCTGAGTTCATTCCCTTTATATGTGAAATACAAAAAGAATCTACTACCTAAGGAAATACATGCAAACCTATTTTATAAATTACTAAACACCCTGAAATATGGATTACTCTGAGTAAATGCTGAGATAAGCAGCAGGTTATCAAAAATAAAAACAGGTGCTTTTCAATGTTAGAGACAGTTGAACAAAATGTTGTAGGTAGCTATTTTGAGATGTCACTTGAGAGAAAAAGAGATAAAGAAAAATTTAAAAATTGAGTATCTACCATATGTAAGGCACTATTAGAGCTTCACATAGATTTTATTTAAACTTCTTCAAAATAACCTGGTAATTATATTGTGTAACACATACATTGTATATATTTTTAAAAACTGAAGCATAACATTATAATAAACATTCAGGTAAGTTCAGTTCTATCATGTGTTATTTAAGTCCCTGAGATTCAGAAAAATTAGACATATCTCAGTTTGTCTAGCTAGTGAGTTGTGGGAGTAGAATGAGTACAAATCTGCCTGAATCTAAACTCTATAATCTTCTCAATTAACCTTGCAGGAGTGTTCCCATATCTGCAAACACTCCTTTAATGAGCAACATACTGAGTCTGAATGAATGCAATTATCTTTTAGGCTAAGCACTTAAAAGAAAAATTCCTGTCAAAATGATTCTTTTGAGACACACTCAATTATTTGTGTATTTAATAAATAAAGTAAAAATATGTTGAAGGAATCCATAGATGGCTTGTAATGTGCTAGAAAGGGAATATGAAAGGATAAAAACAGGAGTCTTTTCCCTCAAAGAACTCAAAGTATAGGAATTAATGGTAAAGAAGAAAATATCAGGAAATCAAGACAGCAAAAAGACTTAGGGACCATGTCAGTATCTGGATGGAGAATCAGGGGGCTTGACTTCTTTCTGGAAAGCAACCAGAACTGCTGGTATCAGGAAAGCCACTTGAGATACGATGCTTTCCTATCACTTTTTAAGTCCATCCTATGGGGGATGGTCTGTCCAGATTGTGTACAGTTTGGTTCATTGATAAGGATCAGTTACTGATCTGGTGTTATAGTTAGGACTGAGGGCAAACTATGAAATTAATCTCCCAGTTTCCACTTTATTCTATATTCTTGCCTGGTGCTTTGAAACACTCTTCTCTCTCAGTTTCAACCAGGATAAAAACATTAAACAAATTCCATTCTCTTCAAGGCATATTACTTTACTTTTTCAAGAAATATTGTTTTCTAAAGACACGGAAAAGATTGAGGCAAATGTTCTCGATTACTCATTGCACCATATAGTATATCTCAGCTCAGATGTGCTGAATCAGGTGCAGAAACATGGTCTCCAAGATGGTTGCTGTCTCTCTTACCATTTCTTGTCCATCTCTTCTGTGTTGGGTTCTTTGTCAAGTTATGATTGGAAAAATCTCCTATCACAGACCCAGTCTTACCTAGAACCTATATTCTATTGTATTTAGAGAGAAAGTCTCTCCTAGAGCTCTTGTTAATTCCTGAAAATAATCCCCACTAACCTTCTGCAGGTCATGTGCCTACACATGTCTGTTATGGTAGAGGCATAAAGAAGTTATGAAAGTTAAAGGAGTTATCTGAAGCAGCATAATCAAAATACTGTCTCATAGATATACATTCAGGAAATTTTAATTCTCAATATTAATGATTATATTTTTGAGGATACCCTCTATGGATCACTTAGGGACAATCAAAAGTCTCCAAAAGAAGAATCACATCAGAACGAAACAGAAATTATTCTAGCTTATCTAATGATCACTGATTCTTCTTTTTAACAAAAGCCTCTTTTAGGATAAAAAGTTTTACCATATTGATTGGCAGGATATATATTTAATGCTCAAAACTATTAATAATTTGGTAAATAAATTTAAGCCACACATTGGGTGGCATGCATTCTCAGGATGCCTGTTTCATATCAAAATGCCTGAATTTGAGTCCCAGTTCCATTCTTAATTCCAACTTCTTGCTAGTGCACATTTTGGGAGGTAGCACAGGCAGCTCCAGTAGATTAGTTCCTGACACCCACTTGGGAGACCCTGTCAGTGTTTCTGGCTTGTGGTTTCAGCCTTTCCCAGCCCTGAATGTTGTGGGTGTTGGGGAGTGACCCAGCAGATGAGATCTCTCTCTCTCTCCCTCTTTCTCTTTCTCTCTGACTCTCTGTCTTTGATGTCTCTGTTGCTCTCCCTTTCAAATAAATAAAATAAATTATAAAAAGCAGTGAAAATATACAATGTAAGGCAGATTTAATTTACTTACAACAAATATTTTAGGGTTTGCAGTCCATATGGTATCTGTTTCAATTACTGGATTGTCATTGTAGTGTGAAAGCCATCATAGACAATACATAAACAAATGAGTGTGATTGTGTTTTAATAAAACATTATTTATAAATCAAGCAGTAGGCTGGATTTTTTCCTTGGTGCCATACTTTAAGCAAACCTACTCTAGGCAGTGATGCTTCACAAACATATGGAGTTACAGATTGGAAATACTTCATGGAATCTTAGTGCAATTTTCATTTTTGCTGTTCACAAATTATGCTTTTTTTCCTGGGTACCGTCGTAGGCTATATTTCTCTATTCTATTTCCAGTTAGGCACGGCAAATGTATTTTGCTTTTGTTAGTACAGTATGAATAAAAATGTCATATGTTCCTTCTGGGTAGAAACTTTAGAAGCCAACGTGCAACTTGCCATGACCTTTTCCCACTGCCTCAGTGACTTTTACGATGGGCAACATCCAGCCTGCAGGCTATGTAAGGCCTGCAAAATCACTGGATGTGGCCTCGCCGAGGCAACCACAGGTGGGACTCAAAATTCAACAAATTTATAGCATGATAATTTTTAGGTTGACAATGTTGTATGGCCCTCAAATGTTGTTATACGTATCATTTATTTAATACAAATGATATTAAATAGTAATAAATAATAATAATTATTTTATGGCCTTTGGCATAAAAAGGTTATCACCCCTGTGAGAAGCATCTGTTGAAATCTTTGTGGTGCAATGAGCAGAGTTGTCCTGATGCTATGCTTTTGACAGCTGTTTTATATGAGAAATAGTTTTTTTTTTTATGAAAACCACTAGAATTATAGGATTGCTTCTTTCTGAAGTGTGATTTTTGCTTCTTCTGAATGATAACTCCAGCTTCATTGATCAGAATTTGAACATTTATTTTACCTTATTAAATGGATTTTCTTAGTAGTTTTTTAGAAAGGAAAAATAGATATATGTATTATTTATTTATTTGAAAGGGAGAGTTACAGAGAGAGAGGAAGACACACACAGAGAGATCTTCCACCTGCTAGCTTTCTCCGCAAATGGCTACAACAGCTGTTTGTTGGACCAGGCTGAAGCTAGGAGCTAGGATATTCATCCCGGTCTCCCATGTATGTGGCAAGGGCCCAAGTACTAGGGAAATCTCCCATTGATTTTCCAGGTGCATTAGCAGGGCGCTAGAACAGAAATGGAGCAGATTGGATCAGAAATGGAGCAGCTCGAACCAGTGGCCATATGGCATCCCAGTTCCTCGGGCAGCAGCTTAACCTGCTGCACCACTACACTGGCCCTTGTACTTAACATTTTTAAAAACACTGAACAAAATTCTTGCATGTAATGAAATGAAACCAATTTTAGCTAGCATACACTGGAGTTATTAAAAGAGTACTTCGATATCTCATATCAGTCATTCTTTCCTTCATTTGTTCAATAAATTTTCATTGAATAAACGTTATGTCACATTCCATTCTATGCACTAGGTGTACACTAATGACAAAAATGTTTAATAGAATATTATAAAGTACAGAATGCTCACGAGAAAATAAACATAAATAAATTAGTAAAATTTTATGGAAAGAGATTTTAATTTAAATAAAATTAAATCATTGACTTAAGCAAGAACAAGAGTGTGGATAGTCTCAAGAGGACTAGAACCAGCAACTGAAATCTCTACAAAATATACTTTCCTGGAGCTGGCCTTGTGGCACAGTAGGCAGAGCTGTGGCTTAGATTGCTGGCATCTGGTAACAGTGGTGGGTCGAGTTTGGCTGCTCTGCTTCTGATCCAGCTCCCTATTAATGTCCCTGGGAAAGGAACAGATGATAGCCCGAGTACATGAGTCCCTGCCCTCCATGTAGGAGACTTGTATGGAGTTATTTGCATCTGACTTCTGTCCTATCCAAACCTGGCCATTGCAGCCATTTGAGGTGTAAACCAGCAGATGGAAGATATTTGTGTCTCTCTCTCTCTTTCTTTTTTTCTCTCTCTCTCCCTCCCTCCCTCCCTCCCTCCCTTTATCATTCTGCCTTTAAAATAAATAAATATTTTTTTTTAAAAAAGAGCTCTTTTCTCCACACCCATCCCATATCTCCCTGTTACATCCATTTCTGTTTCTCTTTGTGTTTTTATGTTAGCTTCACGGTTTTTCATTGTAGGCCAGCTGTCCACATGGCAGAAACCATAACTTCTAGGAGTTGTAATAATCACTTATAGAGCTTGTGTCACCCAATAGACAATATGTTGTATTCTCTCTTTTTTATTTTTTAAAAGATTTTATTTATTTATTTGAGAGGTAGAGTTACAGACAGTGAGAGGGAGAGACAGAGAGAAAGGTCTTCCTTCCATTGGTTCACTCCCCAAATGGCTGCAACGGCTGGAGCTGTGCCGATCCGAAGCCAGGAGCCAGGTGCCTCTTCCCAGTTTCCCACATGGGTGCAAGGGCCCAAACACTTGGGCCATCTTCCACCGCTTTCCCAGGCCACAGCAGAGAGCTGGACTGGAAGAGGAGCAGCCGAGATTAGAACCAGTGCCCATATGGGATGCTGGCACTGCAGGCGAAGGATTAACCTACTGCGCCACGGCACCAGCCCCAATGTGTTGTATTCTCTATTTCTGTTTGAAACAACTTGGGGAAAGATTATGCTTAGTTCAGCTTGGATTAGTTGTTTATCCTCAGATTGCCTGTGGTTCCAGACTGAGATAACATAAGGACACGCTATCACCTGCTGCTGAGAATGGGTGTTAAGAGAGTCAAGGATCAGTTTCCTAGAATGAAGGCCAATACTATAAGAATTCACAAATATACATTAACAGTTTTTTAATGCATTTTAAACTTAATATATTTTTCATTCCACAGTTAAACATCGATATGTCTTGACTAATAATTTTGTTTTCCTAATGGTTAAAAATATATTTAAGGTAATATTTTCATTCTATTTAAATTCTATGTGGACACTACTTAACAACGAGAGTGAAGTTCTGTTACTCCATGCTGGAAAAAACTAAATTTTTACTTTAAAATTTTACCCTAACAAAATGCATTTCTTTATGGCTATAACAATACTAGAATTCTGAAGTCATTTGTATAAGGAATAACTTCTACCTGAAAGTTATCTTGCCTGGACATCTTGTTACATGTAACTCAGTGTCTAATACTCATGCTTCATGGGACAGTCAAAATTTTTTATACAAATGTGCTAATAAAACCAGTCATACAAGGAAAAACTGACAAATATCATGGATTATTAAATGCTACTTGCTTTCTAAAATACAGTTATTGAGAAGAAAAAAAATTGACCACTGTTATCTTTTACTTCTAGTATTTTTAACATTATTGAAATAAAAGGAGCTAAGAATAAAAACTCTTGAAAAATAACTTGTGGATCAAATTTATGTCTGAATGTGTGAATGGAAGAGAAAACTAGTGAGCAAATGTTGTGAAAACATGATGCTGACTGTAGAAATACTATGTATGCAAACCTTGTCACTTGCTGTATGTATTCGAAGAAGTGCTGGTAAAAGCCTGGAGAACTATTCACTGGGCAGTTACATCAAGCCCAAGAGCAGACATCTGTTCTCTAAACCAGCACAGAATGAGGGGAGTTTAGCACTATATATGGAAACGGAATTCTTGATGGAGCTGGGTGAGTATAATCAATACTCATAATTAAGGGAGATTATTTCAGACAGCTGCATGCAGTGTGACGAAGTTCCTCAGGATCACATAACACTGAGGCAGCTGCCAATGCGTCCTATTCCTTGAAGACAGGCAGCCGTGAAGCAGCCTATTATTGAACGTAAGACCAAGCTATGATCCTGAAATACTTCAAGCTTGAGGATGCTATTCAAGGAAAGACTATCATTTAGAGAAATTTACAGTTGTTGGGAAAAGCGAATAGATAATTTTAACTTGCTGAAATATATTTTAGCTTTACTTACTAACTTGTAAGCGTCCTGGAAAACAGCAGTAAATGGTTATATTAAGAAAAATGAGATTTGGAGGAGTGATAAAACTGGCAGACACACCCACAGACAGAAAATGCTGGTCCATTGGATAAAGTGAACCCTGTTTGCAATCTGTGCTTATAAGAATATTTTTACAGACATAGTAGATAGTAGAGAATTGCATTTTAGATACTACATTTCTGTAAAATTGAGTATTGCTGTTTATGACTTGAAAATTTGCAAAATCTTTCCTTCCCCCTTCCTATATGCTGTGTCTCCTTTCTTTTTTCTCTGTTAAGCTTGGCACACAAATTTGGCAAACTAACTGAATAAATATAATCATTTTACTAATTTTCCTGTGATGTTTCATACATACTAGTCATTCTGAACCAACTGATCCAATAGATGACAAAGGAAAGGACCACTGAAATAAGACTTTTTAACTAAAATACAATTATGGTTATGTGCTTTTCAATTTCTTCTGGTAGTTCTATCAACTCTTTCCACAAGTATTTTTATGCTATACTATTAGTTGCATGTATTTTTAGGATTGTTTTTCATTCTTGGTAAGTTGACCCCTTTATAAATTATGCAATTCCCTTGTTTTGAAAATTCCTTTGTGTGAAATTACCATTCCTACTTTATATTTCTTGTGTTTAATTTTTTTTTTTTTTGGACAGGCAGAGTGGACAGTGAGAGAGAGAGACAGAGAGAAAGGTCTTCCTTTGCCGTTGGTTCACCCTCCAATGGCCGCCGCGGTTGGCGCGCTGTGGCCGGCGCACCGCGCTGATCCGATGGCAGGAGCCAGGTGCTTATCCTGGTCTCCCATGGGTGCAGGGCCCAAGCACTTGAGCCATCCTCCACTGCACTCCCTGGCCACAGCAGAGAGCTGGCCTGGAAGAGGGGCAGCCGGGACAGAACCGGCGCCCCAACTGGGACTAGAACCCTGTGTGCCGGCGCCGCAAGCCGGAGGATTAGCCTAGTGAGCCACGGCACCGGCCTTGTGTTTAAATTTTTTAACTGACATAAAATTATGCATATTTATATGAGAACATGTGATGTTTCTATACATGTATACACTGTATAATGTCCAATCAGGGTAAATATATTTAATACCACCAACATAAAAATTTTCTTTGTGGTGAGAGCATGCAAAATCTTTTCCTCTAATTAGACAAATATGGAGTGCATTATCATTATATATTGCCATCTCATCTTACCAGTGATAGAATACCAGTACTTCTCCCTACTATCTAACTATAGCTTAGTACATATTGACCAGCCTTTCCTCATCCTTCTCTCCCTCCCAACTTTCTCCAGCCTATGGGTACCATTATTATAGTCTTAATTTCTCTAAAGTCAACTTTTCAGATTCCACTTATGAGTGAAGTAATTTGGTGCTTGTCTTTCTGTGTCTGGCTTACTTCATTTAACATAACAATCATCAGTTGTTGCAAAATAATAAAATTTAGCTCCCTTTCAGGGGAATAGTGTTCTATTTTGTGTATCTTCCACATTTTTTTAGGCATTCATTGGTTGGAAGTTTTTGTTTTTTTCTTTTAGTATGATGAAACTCTCATTCCATTTCTTCCTAATGTTTAAAGTTTTCACTGATAAGTCTAAAGTCAGGCAAATTGGGACCCTTTTATGTATTATTTGTTGTCTGGCTCTTGCAGCTTTGAGAATCCTGTTTTTGATTTTTTATTAAACATTGAAGAGTCTGGTTTTAATATGTCTTAGAGTAGACAGAGTCGAATCTGCCCTCCGGTCTTCCTGTATCAGGAGAGTTGTATCTTTCTCTAGGTTTGAGAGATTTTCTGTTGTTAATCTATTTGAATATGCTTTTTTACTCCATTGGCATCTGAAGTTCCTCTTTAACCCCAATAGCATGGCTATCATTTCACGCTGTCCTAAAGTTCCATAAACTTTATTCATTCTTCTTGTTTTCTTTTCTCATTTTTTCTCCCTTACCTATTTTCAAATAATCTGTCTTTGAGATTACTGATTTTTCTGTTTGGTTTATTTTGCTATTTATACCTTCTATCATGTTTTAAAATTCTCTTATTATACATTTCAGTTAAGAATTTCTGTTAGTTTTTTTAAGGAATGTGCTAGTACATTAGATTCTCATGATCACAATAAATACATGGTAATTACTACAACACAATTTTCATGTTAATGTGATTTTAATATAAAGAGAACAGATTAATTGTAGTTCATAAATATAATTCTATGAATACATTGAGGCTTCTCTCCTTTATTTTTCTCTTTTTTCCTTCTTTTTTCTTTCTTTCTAGCTTTTGTTATAGAATATTTTTAATTTACATTTTAGTCAAAGGCTTAATGTTCCAGTAGATAAAGTGTTCAACAAGCAAAAAACAAAAATACCCTAGTTCAGCAGGAATAGAGGCAAGGACTGTGAACAATAACCAAATGAAAAGATGACCATTTCACTCATATACAGTCAATTTTAAAATAATCACAGATCTTTAAAACTATAGTAGTATCTCATTCTTAACCATTGGTTTGACAAAGATATAAAACAGAGTTTAGCTCTCATATACAAGAGGGAACAAGCAATATTTTTCTTTCTGTTTGATTTTTAAAAGTTACTTTCACCATCAAATCTGTTAGAGTCTTAAATCATTTCTCTGTGTTCTCTCAAGTTTCATTAATTTTACTTATAACAGCCATTTTATTTAATATTTTTAAAACAACTATTTTAAGCTCTTCATCCAAGCATTTGAAAATGTCATATCCTGGGTGGCTGATTTCTGACATTTTGTTTTTTAGATGAGGTCTTGGTTTCCTGAGAATTATTGATGCTTGTTTGCATATAATGTCATTATTGCATTGAAAGATTAGTTTGTTTTTCTTTTGAATCTTAATAACCTTATTTCATTTGTGTCTGTCTTTACAGAAATTCTATACACTCCATTTATTTTATTTTTTTCTGAGCCTATGGACATTTCCATCATTTCAGCATCGTGCAGTTTTAGCTAATAGGGAATTCCATAGTCACAAATGGACTTTTACTTCAGCCTGGAAAGCTGACTGGGGTCTGAGCAACTGCCAGGCTTGGAGCAGGGAGGCTGATTTTTTTTCCCTTCCCCTCTCCTTAATCCTATATAGCGCCATACTCAGCCAGGGAAAATTGCCATGGCACAACTCTGTTCTCTTACCAGCATCACAGTCACACTCAGGCCAATGAGTGGGGCAAAGGACAGATCCCCTGCACTCTGCAACTGTGGCATTTTTTGAGCATCAGCATCAGAGTTACGCTCACATACTCTGAGCGAGACAGGACAATTTACCTTAGCTTCTGGGGGCTAACAGCATAAGTTTTTTAAAAAAAAATCTGCCACAGCACCGTGGCGCAGAGGGTTAAAGCCCCAGGCTGCAGCGCATATGGGCGCTGGTTCAAGTCCTGGCTGCTCCTCTTCTGATCCAGCTCTTTGCTATGGCCTGGGAAAGTAGTAGAGGATGGCCCAAGTCCTTGGGCCCCTGGATCTGCATGGGACACCTGGAAGAAGCTCCTGGCTCCTGGCTTTGGATCAGCACAGCTCTGGCCATTGTGGTCTCTTGGGGAGAGAACCAGTGGAATGGAAGACCTCTATCTCTCTAGCTCTACCTTTCTCTGTAACTCTGTCTTTCGAATAAAATAAAATTCTTAAAAAAAAAATTTGTGCCTACCCTGGGAGATCTGAATACTGACTCCACTATACTCTACAACACCAGGACTGTAACAATCCATTCTAAGTATATTATTGCCACTGGAATCTACCCGGTGAACATAGGGAACAAACAACCTATTTACATTCCACCTCTCTGGACTCATACCCTCCAGAGAAAAGTGTACCTTGTAGTCACACTGCAGGACTGAAACATGGTTCAATTCACACCCCTGAGTCTTAGGACTAGGGCTATTGGTATTATATGCCCCAGCACCACTTGGACTCTCCTAGTAAGACCTGTGGAAAGATCCATCCATTTCACACAATCGTAGAGCCATAGAAATCAGTGCTACAAGCTCCAAAATCACTCATGCTTGCCAGTAGGTCTAGAAGACAACTACCCTTTTCTCCCTCAGAACCAAGAACATGGCCCTGGCTATCACATTCACAGGGAAACTGACACTGAACCAAAAAAACACACCCAAAGAATTGTTGTTCATCTCAAAGTCATGATTCTGCCCCTAACTATAGCATATTAGTCCATTGTGTTGTTTATAGACGCAGCTGACATTGATTAAGACAGAAGAAATCATTCAGAGACTACAGTCCTGGGTTCACTTAAAACCAAAGACAAAGTAATAAGCAAAGGGCTATCCTGCATTCCAGCTAAAATATAAACTCTTTTCTTAAAATTTATTCCATAAAGAAGAAGGGACAGAAGAAGAATGGGCAGACATTAACATAAGAGACACAACAGACATAAAGAAGCAAGGTAGCATGATACCTCCAAAAAGACACAAGCTCCTCTAGAATTAGATCCTGAAGTGAAGGTGATCTTTGAAATGACAGATATAGAATTCAAAATAATGATTGTTAAGAAACTCAACAAGATGCAAGATAATACAGTCAGACAGTCTAAGGAAATAAGGAAATCAAGGAATGACAAGAATGAAAATATTACTAAGGAGATAGAACTCATAAAAAATAGAAATTCTGGAGATGATATTACAACCAGTGAATCAAAAAAGATGATTGACAGTTTATACAGTAGAATAGACCAAGTGGAGGGAAGAATTTCTGACCTTGGGGACAAGAATTTTTGAATAATCTAATCAGACAAAAATAAAGAGGAAAAAAATTAAAAAGAATGAAGAAAGTCTACACGAAATATAGCATACCATTACACTACCAGATACCCATATTATAGGTATTCCTGAAGGAGAAGAACAGAAAAAAGGAACTGAGACCTTGCTAAATGAAATAATATTTGAAAATTTTCAGATCTTGAAAGAGACATAGTCATCCAGACACAAGAAGTTCAAAATCAGAGCACCTGGTTCAAGTCTTGGCTGCTTTGCTTTCAATCCAGCTTTGTGTTGATGTGTTCCCTAGGAGGCAGCAAGATGATTCTTGTATCTGGATCTCTGCCACTGAAGTGGGAGATCTGGCTGGAATTCTAGGTCCCTGGCTTCAGCTTGTCTCAGCAGCCCTCGCTATTGTGGGTATTTGATAATATGTTTCACTCAGTAGATCTACGATGTGTTTCTGACTTTAAAATAAAATTTAAATTTAAAAACTTAATAAAAAGGAAAAGCCTAAATTAAAAATAATAAAGCTCATGTCTCCACCCTTAAGGAAATCCTGATAAAATGCTTCAGTTTTTTTTTTTTTTGACAGGCAGAGTGGATAGTGAGAGAGAGAAACAGAGAGAAAGGTCTTCCTTTACTGTTGGTTCACCCTCCAATGGCCGCTGTGGCCGGCGCATCGCGCTGATCCGAAGCCAGGAGCCAGGTGCTTCTCCTGGTCTCCCATGCGGGTGCAGGGCCCAAGCACTTGGGCCATCCTCCACTGCCTTCCAGGGTCATAGCAGAGAGCTGGCCTGGAAGAGGGGCAACCGGGATAGAATCCGGCGCCCCAACCAGGACTAGAACCCGGTGTGCCGGCGCCGCAAGGCAGAGGATTAGCCTGTTAAGCCACGGCGCCGACCAAAATGCTTCAGTTTCACATACACACATGCATACACAGAGGCTTGATCTCATGAAGATAATTGATCAGCATCCTCATAAAGAGGATCACAGTTGATTAGCAATATCTGAATTGATCATTGTGGAGATGGTAGCCAATATTCTACAATCCACACCATTTTTTTGAAATATTATATTGTAGTTACTCATAAGTGTTTAAGGAATTCACAAAGAACATAATATTTTTTCTTTATTTCCCCAGAGAAGAGAGTTCAATAATTCATAATGTTGAAGTGAGTTACTAAAGGTTGTCATAGTTGCTATAGAGTTGTGACTTCCAGTCCTCTCCTGTAATTAAACAAATATTTTCAGTGTCGTAGGACATTTATCAGTTAAAAAAGCAAAAATTCTATTCTTTCATTTTTTTTTCAAGAGAACTAAGTTTAACTAGGAAACCATCTTCAGTTCGTAAGTCAGTATTTACAGAATTTATTCTTAGTTATTTCTTCCTCTCCCCAGATAAAAGTCTCCCACAGAGTACTGGCTGGAGGAAAACGGGGTTTGAAGGTTATATTTTCCTCTGACACCACATCAAATTCTGAATACAATATTGGCTCTGGAACTTAAGATCAAAGTTGTTTTTCACAAAGGGACCTGATGTTAAATTGTGGCATCTTTAATCAAAGAACACACACACACACACAATCATAGCTTGTTTGCTTTTTTTTTGTCAAAATCCTTTCACAAGTTGAGGAGAGTAAAGTAAGGTGGAAATAGATTGTGTGAGATCAGATGTCAGTAGTTGGCCAGGAAATTTGGGAGGGATGGATTGGTAAACAGTGACAGGTACTAGATTATAGTTAGGAGTAAGAAGCTTGGGTTTCTATTGCACAGTAGGGTGAATATAGATACTGTTATTTTACTATTTTACTATTTCTCTATGTAAAAAAACTGGATGATAGAATTTGTGGTATGTTTTCATTATAAATAAACATTAAATTCTTGAGAAGATAAATATATTTAACCTCACTGGGTATTATACAATGTACACCTATATAATGAAGCATCACATAGTACCCAATAATTATACAAATTTTTATATATCTGTTAAATTGTCTAATATTTTTATTTAATAAAAAGATGCTTAAACCAATGAGCCAATTGCCAAACGATGCTGGTCAGGTAGCTGTGTTTGAGAGATTTCAGAGGAGGCTTTTTTCCACTTGTTGTTTACTGGAGAGCGAGAACACACACTTCATCTCAGTGAGACAGTTGTTAAGTTTTCTAAAAGATAGGAGGTGTGCTATCTCTATTACTATGATCAGTCCAAGGAACTATGAGATAACACAGAAACAGAGATAAAATTGAGTTTATTATAAATTTTACTCATTTAAATTCTTGTTCTGCCTCATAACTATGTGATTTTAGACATTTATTTAGCTTATCTGAACCTCGGCTTTTTCATCTCTAAAATGGTAATGATAGTCTTATCTCCAAGCAGAACAATGAGGATAAAATAAATGAGTGAAAGTATATAAGAAATAACATAGGGGACATTTAATAGAAGTCATTTTTTGTCATCTGTATTTTAAAGCAGACCAATTCAAATAGGTATTATTCTTGGAAACTTTACAATCTGAACATTTCCTTTATGGAGAACTAGTACGTTCTTCCTCTGGACCTGTAGGGTATACCTATGATGGCAAAAAACAGGTTATGCTTTGCTTATTCTGTCCTTGGTTGTGCTTGGTTTTGTAGATGCCTATTTTGTCAAGAATTCCGAGCACTAAGGTTATGTCATTTGCTTTTCCTGTATGTTGGGGCCTTTTCCTGTGCCTTGCACAGAGTAGTTATTCAGTGAGTTCTAAATGCATTGCATTGTGCCTATCATCATTCCAGCTTTTGTTTTTCCCTCAAATTTGCTATAGAAGTTCCAGGTATTCATTGGCTTTCCAAATGATGTTACAAAGCCTCTTGATAATTCAGTTATTATTTAAAAAAAATGATGATCTGGAAAAACAAGAATTTCTGAGAGCAAATGTATATTTTTGAGCACAATTGACCATAATATGAAATAAAACAAGCACAATGTAAATGTACAAAGGCAAGCCAGAATTGAAGCTAAACATCTTGGCCTGTAGTCATACATATTAATAAGTGAGCATGACTCAGCCCATGTATCTAGAAATTGACTGTTAAAACTTCCTAAACCAGCATGGGCTAATGGTTGGTATTACTGCCAAGATGGTATGCTCAGGAAATTAGAAGCATGATATTCTTCCCAACTGGGGAAAGCAGACTGGGGTTATTCACTTATATATTCTCTCAATCAGAAAATATTTACTGAGAACTCATGATGTGCCTAACACATAAAGGGAGACAAAATGAATAAGAAATTGTCCTTACCCTCAAAATCTAAAAGGGAAAGCTAGGAATAAATAAGCAAAACCACGAAGCAACTTGAGGGCTTAGAGTGAACAACTGAAAATGGTTTCTTACAGAAATTTACATGAATCTGTGTTTAAGAAAGACTGACTCAATGATTCATTTAAAACAACTCTAGAAGCATAGTAGATATTATTCCATTGTGATAGTAACAATTCAGAGTCAAGCAATGAATTACCCTAAATCAATTAACTTGTTGCTTGGAAAAGAGCATAGTTTTATATACACTGATATTAAATATAAGACATTTTACTCCTTGTCAGGTCTTTAGTACTAATTAATGTCAATATATAGCGGTGGATGGTTGGCACAGTGGTTAAGCTGCTGGCAGGGATGCCCACATCTCATTTTGGAGTGCATGAGTTTGAGTCCTGGCTCTGCTCATGATTCCCGCTTCCTGCTATTGCACACCCTGGGAGGCAACTACTATTCTGGTTATTTCATATAAATGAATGTTAGACCGAATTGTGTCCTACTATGCTGGATACCTAGAATCAAAGCTGATAAGTGGGGCCACCACAGTGGCATAGAAGGTAAAGCTGCTGTCTGCAGGACCGGCATCCAATATGCACTCTGGTTTGAGACCCCGCTGCTCCACTTCCGATCCAGCTCTCTGCTATGACATGGAAAAGCAGTAGAAGATGGCCTAAGTCCTTGGGCTCCTGCAGCCACATGGGAGACCTGGAAGAAGCTCCTGGCTCCTGTCTTTGGATTGGCCCAGCTCCAGCCATTGTACCCATTTGGGGAGTGAACCAGCGGATGGAAGATCTCTCTCTTTCTCTGCCCCTGCCTCTGTCTCTCTGTAACTCTGTCTTTCAAATAAATAAAATAAATCTTAAAAAAAAAAAGCTGATTAGTGGCACCTGGCACTCAGGGTTAGAGAAAATGGGGAAGGACTCTTCAGTAAGTATAGGTTATTTTTCTGAGCTTCTCTATGGTTTTAGAGCTAGATAGCTGCATGTTTGTAAACACTGTGAATTTGTTAATGCCACTGAATTATACTGATTAAAATGATTAAAATAGTAAATTTTATGTTATGCATTTTTATCACAATGAAAAATAAATAAAAAATAAAAACTCTTTCAAACTCTTTTTGTTCCCCTTGATCATATATACACCTTTCGTTTTTAGTGGTCTAGTCATTTTAATATCACCAGTCCTACTACTTTCTTATTCCCTAAACTTTATAGTCAGAATATTGGAACCTTATATATCTCTTACTTTTCTTCTTGGAGTATCCTCTTTTCTGCATGTGTATCTCCTTCATTGAACCCCAAATTACTCTAAAAACTTCATTTTTAAATTCTTCTAATTTCATTAGTATCTAACTCTCCTTATGTGCTGGTGGCTTAAAAGAGCACTGTTGTTTCGCTGCTCTTACCAACTACTTACTCCATCTTTCTCCAGCTATAATAGAAGAATTTAATGCTCACACATAAGATGTGGTCATTGGTAACAATTTTTGTCCCTAAAAGTAATGTGCATGGTCATTTTTCTGTATATTGACTTTAAGGTCTCCTCAGTATTGAACAAGACCCTGTGTTTAAGTTTTGTTTTGCTCGGGGAACTAAGTCATGTTGGTATGGATCAATCCTGCTAGGCCATGAATCTCAGCAGCAGCAAGTAGCTGGAGAATAAAGTAGGAAGGCAGCAGATAGGAAAGAAATTTTTGCAAATGATGTAAAAAATGGTCTTCATGAAATAAGACTTGTACCATGCATATTCGATTTTTCTTGCTTTTATGGACAGTTCATACTAAATTCTTTGAATTAATGTATTTTGCTTTTTGTATTTCTAAGTATTTAACTGAACAAGCAGGTAATGGCCACACATAAAATTTGTCATTGTAGTAGTAATAGTTATTGCTGAAGAGTGGAACTTTGCCTTTAGTCTGACATTTCTCTATGGAGGAATTTTCACTAGAATTACACCATCAGCATCTTGGGAGTGAAATCCATCAATTCAATCCCTTGTGTTATTTTATCAAACTGTGGCAGTTGTTGGGAATTCATTCTCCTTCCATTCCTGTCTGTCCCAGACCAGTATGAGACAGCACTCTAAGGCAAAGCAATAGGTTCTATTGACCCAAACAATCCTACAATGAGCTTGCATGTTATCCACTTGCAGGGCTCAGGGATGATACAAATAAGCTTTTTTGTTTGTGGATCAGAACTATATTTTGTATTTTATCAGAAATAATGACAATTATTTTCCCCTACATGTATTGTATACACTGTCTCTAAGATAGGGAGGTAAAAAACAAAATGTGGATATGTAGTGACAATGAAATATGCCAGTTAATATTTATTGCACATTTGTTGTCAGATTGTTTTTAAAAATTGTTTGTTAATTTTATCTACTTGAAATTTGGAATACAGAGAGACACAGAACAAAGAGAGAGAAAGCACTCCCATCTGCTGAGATACACAGAGACAGAGAGAAAGCACTCCCATCTGCTGATTTGCTTATCTTAAATGCCCACAACAGCCAAGGTTGAGCCAATATGAAGCCAAGAGACCATACTCAATCAGAATCGCTCATGTGGGTGGCAGGGACTCAAGCACACGACCCATCATCTGCTGCCTCCCAACATACATTAGCAGGAATCTGGATAGGAAGCAGAGTAGCTGGAACTTGAAACAGCTCTCCCACATCTGATGCTGACATTGCAAGTGAGGTTTAACTCTCTGCACCTAGAACCCACCACTGTTACATGCTAGTCACTATGGCAAGCTCTTTATTTGAATCATCTCATTTATACTGACAACAACTTTACACTGGAGAAAAAATGAAAAGAATTTTCTATTTTTTCTTTAATAAATCCCTTTAGCCTTCTACTTCGGTTTCTTTAGCTCTTTTGCTCAAAGCTATCTATTATTATAATGATACTTCACATGGAGAACCCTAAGAGGGTGGCAGAGTATAGATGGTTTCAGGAACTCAGCAATCTGATTTATATTTCCCAGGCAAAGCAAGATTTAGGAAGGTAGATTACTCTGAGAAAAGTCTAGACTCACTAGAAATACTTAGATGGTCACTGAAAACACCTTTTAACTATTTATCAGCCTTTTAACTATTGGGAGAAGAGATTTTTGCTCACTGAATAGAAATTCAGTATTAATTTTAGTTATCAAAGTGCGTTTTTCCTGCAACAAATATCATAAAAATGTCTTGATCTACTTTCTGTGAGTTGAATGGTTTTTATTTGCTTTGATTTTTTGCTGATTGCTCACCACAACATTGTTCTTTAATAAATAGTAACAAAAATCTGTATTTTTTGTACACTGGAGAAATTTCAGAATCTTCTAAAGATTTTTCAAATGTTTTTAGAGAAAAATCAGACATAGCAACATTCCTACCAATATGTGAATATCTGAGCTCGGAAGACATGTGGTTCAGAAAGAAAGCACTGTTGCAAGTCCATAAAGTGTCAATATCTAGGACCATTACGTCATGCTGGTGTTAAGAACCTAGGCAGGTGAAAATTAATATTTCCTTCCTGAGAAACAAAGGAAGAAATGTCAGAGATGCCCCTGATAATGAACCAAAGGGAACCACAGCCAAAACCTGAAGAAGGTTTTTCAATGAGCACAATTTTACCTTCCAAAGCCCCCACTTCGCCCACTCCACAGGCAGTTCACTCTGAACTTTTAGGGAACCTTGCAACAGCATTTGGCTCTAGGTGAATACTCCTGCATAGATTTCCTTGTAGGTAACTTTTAATAATCTCTCTGCCTTGTCTCCACTCATAGTCAGCACCAAAGAATCACAATACCACTGTGGCTTTGACAAGCAGAGGAATCTAAATTGGCTATTTTTTGTTTAAAGTAGCCACACTTTGAGAATAGGTTCAGAACAAAGCAGAAAAAAGACAAAAGGAGGATGGGGTCTTCTTCCTAAAACTGAGGAGTCATGGGGTGAGGAGGGCATTATAAGTACTATGCTCATTACATAATTTTAACATTTGAAATCAGCTCTGTTTTGATGAACAACATATGCTACCAGGGGACTCAACATCTCAAGAAGGAAGGTAATTCTTGCCAGCTGCAAAGCATTATGCTTGCTGTATGAAATAACACAAATATGCTTTTATCTATTTGCATCAGAATACACAAAGAGTAAGGACAGTTGTTTCCAAGAGCCAGGACTCAAGATCTTAGGAGAACAGACCTGGTAGCCTCCTAGTGAGTCAGTGGTTATCTACATACAATATAGAGCCAAATAGGGAAACTATGCTAATTCCCTGGTGAGGAGGAAAAGGAACATTACTAAGCAGTTTCCTTTTTCTTCCTCTTCTTTGTTTCTTTTTGTAAAATAGTGAACCAGAGCAACTTTGAACACTAGAGGGAGTTCTGATTTTGTTCATAGTCTTGTTTTCATTTTTAATTGTTGGGATATTTTAAAAAATAAAAATCAACTTACTTTAAAGAGCATTTTTTACAGGTGGCCATTGCATAAGGAAATTAATATATTTTTTTCTATTCAGAAAATAAGAAAAAGTTTCACTTTCTTTCTTTGTGGAATGAATCAGTGCACAGACTATTAGCTCTAAACCACTGATATGGATGGATGTCTATTGATGGCATCTCCAGTGCAGAAAGCTTCAACCATGCTCAGTCTCTTAATATATATATATATATATATATATATATGTATATATATATATGTATTCTAAGACTGATACTCTATTTCTATGAACATATATATGAGTAACCATGTGTTTATGAATATATATACAACTACACACAAACACACACATACACACTACACATATATCTAGAACAACTACTTTAGCTTTATAGTATTTTCAGAATAGGAGACACAATTAGAAGGAGTGTGGGTTTGTCAGAAGTTTAAAACTGTTGTTTCTTCCAGAAAAGAAAACAAAAGCATGAATTATATAGTTTTTTCAACTAACCATGTTGAGCTAAATTACATTGTGAATTATCCAAATATTATAATAATAATTTCACAAAACTGAACTTAATTGTTTAAACTAAATTTTATCTAAGTAATTCCCTGTTATGCATTTAAACATATGGAAACATATGCTGGGTTTTGAGAGTATGCTTTGAAATTAACATTTATTTTAATGCAATTGTAGCCAATTATATATCAAAGACAGAACATCTTAAGTAATGTGTACTCTTTCCATGTATGTTTTGCCTTGACTACACAATTCTATGAGAAACTTTCTTATGAAAGCAACATTTTACTTTTTTCTAATTGTACTCAACTTTACAGCACAGCTCTTTATTATTTTAATTGCTTTCACTTATTTTAATTATAGAAAGGAGTAAACATATCAGTCTAAAATTTTCATTTTTGTTCTATATACATAGAAGATGAGTTTTAAGATTTATTTTTATTTACTTGAAAGTCAGCATTACACAGGGGGAGAGGGAGAGAGGGAGTGAGGGAGAGAGGGAGAGAGAGAGAGAGAGAAAGGTCTTCCATCCGCTGATTCACTCCCCAGTTGACCGCAATGGCTGGAGCTGCGCCGATCCAGTGCCAAGAGCTTCCTCTGGGTCTTCCCATGTGGGTACAGGGGCCCAAGGACTTTGGGCCATCTTCTCCTGCTTTCCCAGGCCATAGCAGAAAGCTGGATTGGAAGCGGAGCAACCAGGACTCGAATCTGCACTGCATGCAAGCGGCTTTACCTGCTACACCACAGCGTAGTTTTTCTTAACATGCAAGAACTATCATATTATTTTATTTATTCTAATTAACTTGAATCTAACTCCAAGTACCATTCTGGCTAACAAACTATATATTTTATTATCACTATTACTACTTCTATTGTTTTTACTTTATCACAAACCATGAAAGATTCTGTGGAGTTTGGTATATAGCGGTAGGAATAAATCATTGGGTATAAAATATTTGGGAAACCCTTCTTGTCTTGGGCCCATATGGTTCTGCTAGGATGTCCATTGCAAACCTCTGCATAGTCTGCTGAAATATTAGAGCTCTATTTAAGAGTTTAGGCTGGCGCCGCGGTTCAATAGGCTAATCCTCCGCCTTGCGGCACCAGCACACTGGGTTCTAGTCCTGGTCAGGGCACCGATCCTGTCCCGGTTGCCCCTCTTCCAGGCCAGCTCTCTGCTGTGGCCAGGGAGTGCAGTGGAGGAAGGCCCAAGTGCTTGGGCTCTGCACCCCATGGGAGACCAGGATAAGTACCTGGCTCCTGCCATCGGATCAGTGCCGTGCGCCGGCAGCAGTGTGCCTACCATGGTGGCCATTGGAGGGTGAACCAACGGCAAAAAGGAAGACCTTTCTCTCTATCTCTCTCTCTCACTGTCCACTCTGCCTGTCCAAAAAAAAAAAGAGTTTGGTAAAGTGGCACGTTATAAAATTAACATACAAAAATCAATAGCCTTTGTACACAGACAATGCCATGGCTGAGAAAGAACTTCTAACAACAAACCCATTCAAAATAGCTACAAAGCATTAAATATCTTGGAATAAATTTAACCAAGGATGTAAAAGACCTATACTATGAATTATAAAACATTAAAGAAAGAAATAGAAAAATATACACAAAAATGGAAAATGTTCCATATACATGGATTGGAAGAATCTATATCATCAAAATGTCCATGCTACCAAAATCAGTTTACAGATTCAGTGTGATCCAAATCAAAATACCAGGGACATTCTTCTCAGAGCTAGAAAAAAAACGATACTAAAATCATATGGAAACACAAGATATCCTGAGTAGCTAAAGCAATCTTATACAACAAAACTAAGCAAAAGTTATCACAATATCATGCTTCAAGATATACTACAGTTATAATCAAAACAGTCTGGTACTGGCAAAAAAAAAAAAAAAAAAGACATAAAGACCAGTGGAACAGCATAGATACTCCAGAAATCAAGGCACATATCTACAACCAACTTATCTTTGACAAAGGAGCTAAAAATATTCCCTGGAGCAAGGACAGTCTCTTCAACAAATAGTGCTGCTAAAATTGGATTTCCACTTGTAGAAGTATAAAACTAGACCCATACCTTACACCTTACACGAAAATCCACTCAAGGGGCTGGCACTGTGGTGCAGCAGGTTAAAGCCCTGGGCTGAAAAGCTGGCATCCCATATGGGTGCCGGTTCTAGTCCTGCTGCTCCTCTTCCAACCCAGCTCTCTGCTATGGCCTGGGAAAGCAGTACAAGATGGCCTAAGTCCTTGGGCCCCTGAACCCATGTAGGAGACCCAGAAGAAGCTCCTGGCTCCTGGCTTTGGTTCAGCACAGTTTCAGCTCTTGTGGTCATCTGGGGAGAGTACCAGCAGATGGAAGACCCCTCTCTGTCCCTGCCTCTCTCTGTAACTCTGTCTTTCAAATAAATAAATAAAACAAATAAAATAAATAAATAAAACAAATCTTTTAAAAAATCCACTCAAAATGGATCAAAGACCTAAATCTATGATCCGATAGCATCAAATTCCTAGAGAATGTTGGGGAAACTCTGCAAGACATTGGCATAGGCAAAGACTTGGAAAAGACTACAGAGGCACAGGCAATCAAAACCAAAATTGACAAATGGGATAACATCAAACTGAGAAGCTTTTGCACTGCAAAAGAAACATTCAGCAAATTGGAGAGACAATGGATAGAAAGAGAGAAAATATTTGCAAACTCTACAACTGATAAAGGATTAATATTCAGAATCCTTAAAGAGCTCAAGAAATTAACAACAAAATAAGTAACCCAGTTAAGAAATGGTCAAAGGACTTGAACAGGAATTTTTCAAGTAAGGAAATTCAAATGGCCAACAGACTTGCAAAAATGCTCAGGATCACTAGCCATCAGGAAAATGCAAATCAAAACCACAATGAGGTTTTACCTCATCTCACTTAGAATGGCTGTCTTACAGAATTCAACAAACAATAAATGCTGGCAAGGATGTGGGGAAAAAAGTACCTGAATCTGCTATTGATGGGAATGTAAACTAGGGCAGCCACCGTGGAAGACAGTATGGAGATTCCTCAGAAATCTCAATGTAGACCTACCCTATGATCTAGCCATCCCACTCCTGGGAATTTACCCAAAGGAAAAGAAATCAGCATCTGAAAGAGTGATCTGTACCCCATGTTCATTGTAGTTTAATTCAAAATAGCTAAGATATGGAATCAACCCAGATGTCCATCAACTAAAGAGTGGATAAATAAGTTGCGGTATATATACACTATGGAATACTACTTAGCTTTAAATAAAATGAAATCCTGTCTTTTGTAATAAATGGTATGCAACTGGAAGCCATTATACTTAGTGAAATAATCTAGTCCCCAAAAGACAGATATCATGTTTTCCCTGATCTGGGGTAACTAATAGAGTACCCAAAATGTAATGTATTGGTGTGAAATGGACATGTTGACCTTGTCTCTTCTGTTAAGGAACAGTGTTTTTTTTTTTTTTTCATACAATTTTTTGAACTCTTTACTTAATGTAGGGTTAATTTGGTGAGTATTAATTAAATTGAAAGTAGATTTTTGGAAAAATTAAGTGTTGAAATAGGAGAGGGAGGAGGAAGAAGGTTTGGAGCATGGGTGGGATGGATAGAGGGTGGGATGGATAATTTAAATAAAATTTTTAAAAAGTGTTTTTAAAACATAAAGCTCCCCTATTTACATCCTGGAATCATCTGGACATTCCACCTTTTCTTCGGGTATTGGAGACATGTGTCCCAATCCTTCTTAGACCCAAATCTAGCACTTCACCATCTCATAGCCATGGAACCATTGCAGCCATTTTTTTTTTTTTTCTTAGAAGAGCTCATCTGCCTTATTTCTCAAGAGTAACTCCTTGCCCCAGGAACTCTATCTTCCTGAAAACTAAATCAAGGAAATGACGTTGTCTGCAAAACTTCTCCTTTCCACTTAGTAACAGTAACTTTTCCTGAGTCAGAAAGAACAAATAATTTTAGCTACTCTCATGAAAATATGGGAAAAACACAACACACACTAACATCTCAATGTATTATTCTGAGACATTTGTTTCTGTGTTCTAAAACTTTTACAATAAAGATACATTATTTTGTTAATTAGGAAAATATTTCATAGGATTACCTTCTCTTTGAGTTATAATTACATGCATTTAATCAAATCCTATAATAAACATAATTTTTTCAGAGAGAACTAATTAACTTCATAATCATTGGAGTTTAGAAACTGCATGATGCTATTTTCCAGTTCCATTAGTTTTAATCACATTATTTGCCTACAGTATATACTAATAAAGAATGATCACCCCAATCTAATTTTAGAGAAATTCAGATTTTTAAAATTGTTTTGAATTTCTTCATGTTTTGTAATTATTATTTTGATTTCTAGTTCAGTTCTCAGAATACATTTGAAACAAAAGGGGCTAACCAGCACTAAACGTAAAACTTCTAAAAGATGACTCTCAAGAAAGGATACTAATTTCTTTCCCAGAAACCTTTTCTTTAAGGAATACAAACTTCATGATTTTCATAACTACAACTTTAGGAATATAGTGATTCCTCCTTCCATATCTACCCTTCCACCCATACTCCCACATTAATTTATGATATTTAATGACAAGAATGAATACCAGCCAATCATAGCAGATACATGCCACAGTTATATAGGGGCCCAATAACTGCCTGGATTCTGGGATGGATCTCTAAGTTTCTTAGATTGACTGAAATGATCATTATAGATTTACTTTGTCCAAATGCATATTAAATTACTAGGTTAAGAAAACCATATTTTCTGAGTTTACTGAAGAATTCATTGGATTAAGTTGCTTCCTTTTCTTAAAGCTGATGCTTCAGTCAACATTTAGAACCAGTATTTGAAATAACAAAATACCAACAAGGAGGAACCCTTTCAACACAGACCACAAGTCCCCAGATATAGTTAATTCCTTTAAAGGTCTCTATTTTTTCCCCAAAGACACGTTCCTGATCCATATAAAAATATGCATATTGAGGATCTTTAAAATCGAGAAACTTTATGTGACAAAGAGGAGTTCAATGGTTTAACCTGAGTTGATTTTCCCAGGAAAAACATGCCCAAACATTTGGAAAAGAGCTTCTGGGTAACTCTTCTAGTTGCAATGTCATAGGCATCTTTAAAACAAGCCTGTTTTGCATTTGGCCTATGTCTGCTTTGTGTTGGTTTTTCAGATCTCTACCTTAAACAGGTGAAAATAGAATATGGATTACATTTTATAGATCTGCACTATCCAAGGTGAATATCTGTGATGATTTACATATTTTTAAACTTTTATTTAATAAATATAAATTTCCAAAGTACAATTTATGGATTACAATGGCTTTTCCCTCCCAAAGCTCCCTCCCACCCGTAACCCTCCCCTCTCCCGTTCCCTCTCCCATTCCATACGCATCAAGATTCATTTTCAATTATCTTTATATACAGAAGATCGATTTAGTTTACATTAAGTAAGGATTTCAACAGTTTACACCCACACTGAAACAGAAAGTGTAAAATACTGTTTGAGTACTAGTTATAGCATTAATTCACATGGTACAACACATTAAGGACAGAGATCCTACATGGGGAGTAAGTGCACAGTGACACATGTTGTCGACTTAGCAAATTGACACTCTTGTTTATGGCGTCAGTAATCACCCTAGGCTCTTGTCATGAATTGCCAAAGCTATGGAAGCATTTTGAGTTCGCCGACTCTGATCTTATTTAGACAAGGTCATGGTCAATGTGGAAGTTCTCCTTCCTTCAGAGAAAGGTACCTCCTTCTTTGATGGCCCATTCTTTCCACTGGGATCTCACTCACAGAGATCTTTCATTTAGGTGCTTTTTTTTTCTTCCTTCCCAGAGTGTCTTAGCTTTCCATGCCTAAAATACTCTCATGGGCTCTTCAGCCAGATCCAAATGCCTTAACAGCTAATTCTGAGGCCAGAGTGCTGTTTAGGGCATCTGCCCTTCTATGAGTCTTCTGTGTATCCTGCTTCCCATGTTGGATCATTCTCTCCTTCTTAATTCTATCTGATAGTATTAGCAGACACTAGTCTTGTTTATGTGATCCCTTTGACTCTTAGACCTATCAGTATGATCAATTGTGAACTGAAACTGATCCCTTTGACTAGTGAGATGGCATTGGTACATGCCACCTTGATGGGATTGAATTGGAATCCCCTGGCACGTTTCTAACTCTACCATTTGGGGCAAGTCAGATCAAGCATGTCCCAAATTGTATATCTCCTCTCTCTCTTATTTCCACTCTTATATTTAACAGGGATCACTTTTCATTTAAAATTTAAACACCTAAGAATAATTGTGTGTTAATTACAGAGTTCAACCAATGGTACTAGAACAACAACAAAATACTAAAAGGGATAAAGTATTAAGATGTTCATCAACAATCAGAAAAAGGGCTGGTCAAGTCACTGTTTCTCATAGTGTCCATTTCATTTCAACAGGTTTGCTTTTGGATGTTTGGTCAGTTGTCACTGATCAGGGAGAACATATGATATTTGTCTCTTTGGGACTGGCTTATTTCACTCAGCATGATGTGTTCCAGATTCCTCCATCTTGTTGCAAATGACCGGATTTCATTGGTTTTTACTGCTGTATAGTATTCTTTAGAGTGCATGTTCCATAACTTCTTTATCCAGTCTTCTGTTGATGGGCATTTAGGTTGATTCCATGTCTTAGCTATTGTGAATTGAGCTGCAATAAACATTAAGGTGCAGACAGCTTTTTTGTTGGCCAATTTAATTTCCTTTGGGTAAATTCCAAGGAGTGGGATGGCTGAGTTTTATGGTAGGGTTATGTTCAGGTTTCTGAGGAATCTCCAGACTGACTTCCATAGTGGCTTAACCAGTTTGCATTCCCACAAACAGTGGGTTAGTGTTGCTTTTTCCCCACATCCTCTCCAGCATATATTGTTGGTAGATTTCTGAATGTGAACTATTCTAACCGGGGTGAGGTGAAACCTCATTGTGGTTTATATTTGCATTTCCCTGATTGCTAGTGATCTTGAACATGTTTTCATGTGTCTGTTTGCCATTTGGATTTCCTCTTTTAAAAAATGTCTGTTGAGGTCCTTGGCCCATCTCTTAAATAGGTTGTTTGTTTTGTTGTTGTGGAATTTCTTAATCTCATTGTAGATTCTGGTTATTAATCCTTTATGTGTTTCATAGTTTGCAAATGTTTTTCCAATTCTATCGGTTGTCTCTTCAGTTTCTTGACTGTTTCTTTTGCCGTACAGAAACTTCGCAATTTGATGCAATCCCAATTGTTAATATTGGCTTTGACTGCCTGTGCTTCCAGGGTCTTTTCCAAGAAGTCTTTGCCGGTGCCTATATCTTGCAGGGTTTCTCCAATGTTCTCTAATCATTTGATGGTGTTGGGTCGTAGATTTAAGTCTTTAATCCATGTTGAGTGGATTTTTGTGTTTGGTGTAATATAGGGGTCTTGCTTCATACTTCTGCATGTTGAAAATCAGTTTTCCCAGCACCATTTGTTGAATATATTGTCCTTGTTTCAGGAATTGTTTTAGATCCTTGATCAAATATAAGTTGGCTGTAGATGTTTGGATTGATTTCTGGTGTTTCTATTCTGTTCCATTGGTCTGTCCATCTATTTCTGTACCAGTACCATGCTGTTTTGATAACAACTGCCCTGTAGCATGTCCTGAAATCTGGTATGGTGATGCCCCTAGCTTTGTTTTTGTTGTAGAAGATTGCTTTAGCTATTCGAGGTCTCCTGTGCCTCCATATGAGTTTCAGCATCATTTTTTCCAGATCTGAGAAGAATGTCTTTGATTGGTATTACATTGAATGTATAAATTGCTTTTGGGAGAATGGACATTTTGATGATATTGATTCTTCCAATCCATGAGCATGGAAGATTTCTCCATTTTTGGTGTCCTCTTCTATTTCTTTCTTTAATATTTTGTAATTCTCACAGTAGAGTTCTTTAACTTCCTTGGTTAAGTTTATTCCAAGGTATTTGATTGTTTTTGTGGCTATTGTGACTGGGATTGATCGTAGCAGTTCTTTCTCAGCTGTGGCATTGCCTGTGTATACAAAGGCTGTTTATTTTTATGCATTGATTTTATATCCTGCTACTTTGCCAAACTCTTTGATGAGTTCCAGTAGTCTCTTAGTAGAGTTCTTTGGATTCCCTAAATAAAGAATCATATAGTCTGCAAAGAGGGATAGTTTGACTTCTTCCTTCTTAATTTGTATCCCTTTATTTTCTTTTTCTTGCCTAATGGCTCTGTCTAAAACTTCCAAACTATATTGAAAAGCAGCGGTGAGAGTAGGCATCCCTGTCTGGTATCAGATCTCAGTGGAAATTCTTCCAACTTTTCCCCATTCAATAGGATGCTGATCGTGGGTTTTTCATAAATTGCTTTGATTGTATTGAGGAATGTTCCTCTATACCCAGTTTGCTTAGAGTTTTCATGATGAAAGGGTGTTGTTTTTAATCGAATGCTTTCTCTTCATCTATTGAGATAATCATATGGTTTTTCTTCTGCTGCTTGTTAATGTGGATATCACGTTGATTGATTTGCGAACATTCAACCTTCCCTGCATACATGGATAAATCCCAATTGGTCTGGATGGATGATCTTTCTGATGTGTTGTTGCGTTCTATTGACCAGAATTTTATTGAAGAATTTTGCATCTATGTTCATCAGGGATATTGGTCTGTAATTCTCTTTCAATGCTGCTTCTTTTTCTTTCTTAGGGATTAAGGTGATGCTGGCTTCATTTAAGAATTTGGGAGGATTCACTCCCTCTTTTTCGATTCTTCTGAATAGTTTGAGAAGAATTGGAGTTAGTTCTTCTTTAAATATCTTGTAGAATTCAGCAGTGAATCCAACTGGGCTTGGGCTTTTTTTGTTGGGAAGGCCTTTATTACTGTTTCAATTTCTGTCTCACTTATGGATGTGTTTAGGTTTTCTATGTCTTCCTGGTTCAATTTAGGTAGCTTGTATATGTCCAGGAATCTATCCATTTCTGATAGATTTCCCTGTTAGCTAGCATACAAGTCCTTGTAGTAATTTCTGATGATTCCTTTTATTTATGTGGTGTCTGTTGTTACGTTTCCTTTTTCATCTCTGATTTTATTGATTTGGGTCTTTTTCTCTTCTTTTTTTTTTTTTTCTCTTCTTTTTTAGTTGGGCCAATGGGGTGTTAATTTTGTTTATTTTTTTTAAAAAAAGGTTCTTGTTTGGCTGATTTTTTTGTAATTTTTTTTTTATTCAATCCTGTTCATTTCTTCTCTGATTTTAATTCTTTCTCTTCTCCTACTAGATTTGGGTCTGGTTTGCTGCAGTTTTTCAAGATCCTTGAGATGACTTGAAAGCTCATCTATTTGGTATCTTTCCAATTTCTTGATGTAGGCACCTATTGCTATAAACTTTCCTCTTCACCCTGCTTTTGCTGTATCCCATAAGTTTTGATATGTTGTGTTGGAATCTTCATTTACTTCCATAAAGCTTTTGATTTCTCTTTTTATTTCTTCTGTGACCCAGTGTTCATTCAGGAGCATGTTGTTCAGTCTCCATGTGTTTGCATATGCTCAAGGGACTCCTGAGCTGCTAATTTCCAGCTTCATTCCACTGTGTTCTGAGAAGCTGCATGGTATGATTCTAATTCCTTTGAATTTGCTGAGACTTGCTTTGTGATCTAGTATGTGGGTCAATCCTAGAGTAGGTTCCATGCACTGCTGAGAAGAATATAAATTCTTTAAGTGTAGGATTGAAACTTCTGTAGATATCTGTGAGATACATTTGTTCTATAGTGTAGATTAAATCTGCTGTTTCATTGTTGATCTTCTGTCCTGTTGATCTGTCTATTTCTGAGAGTGGAGTATTGAAGTCCCCCAGTACTATTGTATTGGAGTCTAAGTTTCCCTTTAAGTCCCTTAGCATATCATTTAAATAAACCAGTGCCCTGTAATTAGGTGCATATACATTGATAATAGTTACATCTTCCTGTTGAATTGATCCCTCATTCATTATATAATGCCTCTCTTTGTCTCTCTTAACAGTTTTTGTGTTAAACTTTATTTTATCTGATATTAAGATGTTTATGACAGCTTTGTTTTGGTTTCTGTTGGCATGGAATATCTTTTTCCAACCTTTCACTTTCAGTCTGCATGCATCTTTGTTGGAAAGAGTGTTTCTTTTAAGTAGTAAATAGATGGGTTTTGTTCCTTAATCCATTCAGCTAGTCTGTCTTTTAACTGGACAGTTAAGGCCATTAATGTTCAATGTGACTATTGATCAGTAGTAATATTGGCCTGCCATTTTCCCAAAGATATATTCTAATATATGCTTTGAACTAACTGTGATCTTTTACTGGGAGGTTTTCTTCCTTTAACTTCTTTCATACTGATGGCCGTGTTTCTATGTTTCTGTGTGTAACACATCTGTAAGCATCTTTTGCAGGGCTGAATGAGTGGCAACAAATTCTTTTAATTTCTGTTTGCTATGAAAGGTCTTTATTTCACCTTCATTCACAAGTGAGAGCTTTGCAGGATATAATATTCTGGGCTGGCAGTTTTTCTCTCTTAGTACCTGGGCTATGTCTCGCCATTCTCTCCTAGCTTGTAGGGTTTCTGATGAGAAGTCTGCTGTGAGTCTAATTGGAGATCCTCTGAGACTGATCTGACATTTCTCTCTTGCACATTTTAGAATCTTTTCTTTATGTTTCTCTGGGGTGAGTTTGATTACAATGTGTCGTGGTGAGGATCTCTTTTGGTCACGTTTATTAGGGGTTCTTTGAGCTTCCTGTAGCAGAATGTTTCCATCCTTCTCCAAACCCAGGATTTTTTCTGCTAGTATCTCACTAAAAAGGCCTTCTAATCTTTCTCTCTCTCCATGCCTTCAGGAACTTCTAGAACCCGAATGTTGGGTATTTTAATAGTACCCTGTAGATTCCTGAAATATTTTTTAGATTTCTAATTTCATCTTCTTTTCTTTGGTTTGACTGTATACTTTCCTGTGTTCTGTCTTCTAAGTTCAATATTCTCTCTTCTGCTTCACTCATTCTGTTTTTAAGACTCTAATGCGTTTGTCACTTAATTGAATTCTTCATTGCATTATGATTTCTCTTCACTATCACAATTTCATGTTCTAGTAGTTTCTGCATTTCATTTTGATTCCTCCTTAAGATTTCATTTTCCAGAGAGAGATTTTCTATTCTGTCCAGTAAGGATTTTTGTAGTTCAAGAATTCATGTTTGAAAACTTCTAAATGTTCTTATCATAAATTTTTTGAAATCCATATCTTGCATTTCTTCTATATCATCATCTTCATAATCTTGAATTGGGGTGTCTAGTTCATTTGGGGCATCATAATGTCATCCTTGTTCTTGTTTCCTCAGTTTCTTTGTTTGTTGCTTGGCTTTGTGGAGATATTCTTTGGTATCATCTTTTTTTTTTTCCTCATTGTGGTGGGTTTTTTTGGTATAATATGTCTCTAGATTAAATGGACTGTCTGCTTTTAATGGATCCTTAGAGGCTTGTGATGGGTGTGGCCAGCGATCTATCTTTGGTTCTTCAGGGTTAAGTGTGCCAAATGTGACACACCCAGGTTAGGCATGGTAAATCTCTCTCTCTCTCTCTCTCTCTCTCTCTCTCTTTATTCTGAAGGGAAGTAACTCTGCACAGCTGTGCAGAGTTGAAGGCAGTACTGAGCTCTGAGCTCCGGCCCCTGTGGGATAATATTCATCTGCTCTGTCCCAAGGACCACACAAAGGATCTGTGCAGACTTCAATGTAAGCTCAAATTCCCCTGTAATCTCCCACTGGTTTGCCAAGGTTACCGATATTATGGCATCTCCAGAGAATACTCACTTCTCCAGTACTCCGTGAGTCCTCTCCCTCACTCTCAGTCTTTTTTTTTTTTTTTCACCATCTCAGTTCATTAGTTCCACACATTCACTAGGTCCTAACCTCCTGTTATTTCTCCCCACCAGAGTCAGGTTTTTCTGCTTGGCTGATAGTGGGGGCAGCTTTTACGTATGTCCAAAATGGCACCTGTTATTTGTCTTGCTCGCCTTTGTAAGGTAAGTGAAGAGAGAGAATCATGTCCGTACCGGTCCCTTTTTATTTATTTATTTATTTATTTATTTATTTATTTATTTTCTTCTCTCCTCTAGTTAGCCTGGTGAACTTCCCCCATGGGGCTTCAAGCCTCGTTCCCTCTAGGCTCTTCCTGCCGCTTCCCTGCCAGTGTCTCGGGCTACTGCGGTTTTGCATCACCTCCCTTTCCAGAGCTGGTGTATAGACTCGGCAGCTGGGGTCCCGAGCTGTGGGCGTCCGTGTCCTCCATGTAGGTCCACCATGTCCCACTAGTTCTGGAAGAGTTTCCTCTGCAGATTTTTCCCTAACTTCCCCCTGAAGCTACAGTATCTCCACTTTCATTAAATGCTCTTTTCCCAGACTATCAGTGTGCTCCCTCCCTATTCCACCATCTTGGAATTCTCGAGATTATTTACATATTTTAAATCTGTGAGGTTTTATATCACAACCCACAGGTGAGCTATTTAATTTGAATGAGGGACTGAATTTTTATCTTTATTTCATTAGAAATTATTTGAAATATCTATATGCAACTGTCATTTTGGACAGCATAGCTCTACACACTAAACTTCTTTAATGTGGAGTTTGAAATAAGTCAGTGATTTATTATCTATCATTTATTATGTAATCAGTATACATTCAGATGAAATCTGAAACACCAAGAGAACACTGAAAATATATACTTTGATTAAATAAATGCTTTCCTGACAAGGACACAAACTCAAAAACAGAGTATTCCAGTTAACAGTGACCAGCAGTCTTCAAACAGTATCTTAACAAGTGCACAGCTTCCTATTTGTTATGCAGAGAAAAAAGTAGATTCTACCTATCATTTCCATCTCAAGCAAGTTAGATTTAATTATAACTTTAAATAGAATTTTTCCCAAGTTCAAGACAAAATGGGATAGGCTGTAGCTAGATGACTAGAAACTCAAGGGAGGGGTGGCAACATTGGTGAAATCTGTGCTGAGCCGACTCCAGGGAGAGTGTAGCTGGAAATGTCAAAGAGTGCCACAAAGTTCAGGACTGAGATGCACAGAGAGAGACATTAACACTACTATTATGACAAAAATAATACTAATGATAGAAAATACTGTTTTCAGGAATTACAGTGGCAAGTTCCTGTGCTGAGTACCTGGCACTGATCATTATAGTTTACTTCACAGTAAACCAATAAAGCAAATGCTAATATCATCTCTATACTATAGAGATTATGTGTTGCCTACCATCCCACAAATTGTCAAGAAACTGAGTATATTGAAGTGGGATTAAGGGAGCAGAGTACTAAAAGAAAGATGTGTAGGGAACTGTCCAGTGAACACAGAAAAGTGTGAAGTCAAAAGCAGATTAACAAGGGTAGTAAAGCAGTGAGCTTCTGGAGCTAGTCAAAATTAGCAGAGTATTCCAGAAATCCCACGTAAAAAAGTTCAATGAAAGAGATATTTCATCTTCTTCCAGCAATCTGTAAGAAAGTACTTTGACTGGGTTAATTTGCCACAAGACTTCCTTCTATGAGAGGAAGACAGCAGTATAAGAAATATTACTGAATGCTTGTACCAGTCTCTCATTATTCAGAAAAATAATAGGAGAGCTATATTTTGGCTTATTACTTTGTAAATTTAATTAAAATGCCCAAATATGCTAATTTTAAGACTATTATGTGTTTTAACATTTAATGTTATTTATGTTAGGTCTGCTTCTGTTTCTTGTCACTGTGTCAATCAGAAACAATCATATATTTTATTAACTTCAGATAAATGAACTAGAAACAAATATATTTAGAGGAAAATCATCACAGCAAGTCCTGATTGGCAGATGACATACAAACCTCATCAGTGATTATTAACCTGCTCTCAGGCTGGTAAGGGGATCCAAGGAGGTACTCCATCCTCTACTCATACACACATATTTGGACACACCTTCCTTTGGCTATCTGGATAAAGAATTGCTAGAATATTTAGGTGACAACCCTGACAGGGTACTTCATACTATTATAAATCCCAAGGATTTGGTTACCTCCATCCTGCAGTCTGTATAAATATGTATTCTTATCATCTTCAATCACAAGTATGGCAATGCACACTGGTTTATATACTTAATTTTAAAATAAACCAAAAAAGTCTTCTAGCCTAGATTCAGATCTCCTGGGAATGGGTTATTTTAGGGGAAAACTCTGTGGGTGTCTTTAAGTTCTTATTTTTGCTCTTGGAACACAGCTGTCACTAGTAACAAAATTATAGAGAGGGGAGTTCTGCTTTAGTTGGCTATTTAGTCCACATCCAGGAGGCAGTTTTTTACAGTTTATTCCCAGATGACTTGTCCAATCTAGCTTAGAGTGACTAAAATGATAAAACCTGAGCATTTCAATGACGAACTATCCAACAGTCTAATAGAAATTAATTGTTCCAATAGTATCACGAGATTCATGATCTCATCCAAAGAACCAAAAGCAAATATTGACTATTTAATTAAGAAATTTATTTTTAAAATGCTTATAAAGTTTTGGTAATCCAAATAGTCAAGACAGAAGTTATCAGTCTGGGTGACATGGAATTCATTTATATATTGAGATTCAGAAATAAAAATAAGTATTTTAAGACAGAAAATACTTCTACAATGATATTTCTTTAGCTTAATAGAATCACTGAATAAAAATAAACTGTTTAACAGTAGCCTTCATTTTTGTGTGACACCAGTCTTCATACAGAAATTAGAAGGCCATCTCCAGATAGAATTTTTAAGAAAGTTATCAAGTATCCTCCTCAGTTTATAATTAAAGGGCTTCTCCTTTATTCTCTTTTCTCCATTTCTCCAATGACTTTTGCTACAACTTCATCACATATAACATCACACTCATAAAACCTACCACATGCCATAATTGCACCAGTTCTAAAATTTATTGCTTTCTCTTCTATAACCATCTAGTTCTTATTCTTCAAAACTCAACTATCTTTTTTGTACCCCATCAGATATTTGCTCCTTATTAGATGAGTAATGAATAATCTGAGAAGCATATCGCATCAATGCATGAAAAACAGCTTCCACATTCATATTTTCTTTTTTTTTAACTTTTTTTTTTTTTTTGACAGGCAGAGTGGATAGTGAGAGAGAGACAGAGAGAAAGGTCTTCCTTTTGCCGTTGGTTCACCCTCCAATGGCCGCTGCGGTAGCGCGCTGCGGCCGGCGCACCGCGCTGTTCCGATGGCAGGAGCCAGGTGCTTCTCCTGGTCTCCCATGGGGTGCAGAGCCCAAGCACTTGGGCCATCCTCCACTGCACTCCCTGGCCACAGCAGAGAGCTGGCCTGGAAGAGGGGCAACCGGGACAGGATCGGTGCCCCGACCGGGACTAGAACCCGGTGTGCCGGCACCGCAAGGCAGAGGATTAGCCTAGTGAGCCGCGGCGCCGGCTCACATTCATATTTTCTAATCTTGATATGATGCCCACAATTTAATATTCTTTTTATCACAAAAGTGTGAAGCAGTACAATTCCAGGACAGCAGACCCCAATTAGCAAATATATAGTATTGAATTAATTCACTTGAAAATAATAAGCTGAAAGCCCAGATTATGTTCCCATGAAACTGATTTCATAAATTTTGGCTTGATAACCAATTGTCCTATATAAGCCTGATTAACATATAATATCTTCGTGTACCACTATAGTGAGCTCCTTTGTTGTTAAAATAAAACATCACTAATTTCAAATGATAATGTGTAACTACTGAAGCAAGTGGGCCATCTCTTCCATTTATGTTTTAGACTCCCAAAGAGACCCTCCTTTACCCAAGTAATACCTCCATCACCTCTCCACACTTTTGGTTACACTATTAAGAAGAATAATAAGGCCAGTGCCGTGGCTCAATAGGCTAATCCTCCACCTGTTCCTGGCAATTCAATTTCAAAATGCTTTATTTATTCATTTGAGAGGCAATGAGACCCAGGTGGCACTTACATTTACATTAGGTTGGTAGGTTAGAATGGGCATTTGGCAAAGTGGTTAAGCTACCACCTGGGACACTGTGTCCTTTATTGGAGTGTCTAGGTTCAAATCCCAGCTCTGGCTCCAAATTCCAGGTTCTTGCTATCATGTATACTGGGTTGCAGCAGATAATGTCTCAACTACCTGGGGCTCTTCCATGGGGGACCCTGACAGAGTCTCTGGCTTGTGTCTCCAGCTTCAGTTTGGCTAGCCCTGGCTAATATGGACATTTGAAAAGTGAACCAATTATGCTTCAATGATTTCACGTATTATCTCATAACAACTCATTTTGTAGATCATTATGTTAAATCATTGGAGTGTCTTGACCTGCCCACGTCAGACAATTAGCCACAGAACAAGAAATACAATTCTTTTATTATAGTCCCCTACATCTTAGTGGTTCCTCCTTGCATTTTGAATTCTTTCTCCTTTTCTATCTTTTATTTTCTTTTTATTACCCTGATTTGTGATGACCTTGTAACATAGTATGGGCTATGTGTTTCTTGCTAGTATGCAGCTTGGTAGGCAGCAGGTGATAGCTCAAGTACTTGGGTCCTTGCTACCCATGCAAGAGCTGAAGACTGAATTCCAAGTTCTTGGCTTTAGCCTGGCCCAGCCTCAGCTGTTCAATGCATTTGGGAAGTGGATAGGCATATAGAAGAACTCTCTCTGTCTCTCTATCTCTCTCATAAATGAAAAAAAAAACTAAAAATTAAAAACAAAGAAGAGAGGGGCAACTTTGGCCTGGTCGTTAAGATGCCATTTAAGATGCCTACATTCCATAGCCTTGATTGGATTCTTGGCTCCTGCTCCTGATTCCAGCTGTCTGGTAATGCAGACCCCCAGAGGCAGTGGTGAGGACTCATATGGTTGCGTTTCTGCCACTTGCGTGGTATACTCGAATGACTGTCTTCAGCTTAGCCCAGTCCCAAAGCCATTGCGGGCACTTGGGTGTAACTCAGCAGATGGGTGCTTTCTCTCCCTCTCTCAATACACAAGGAAATAGGATGCTTCATAAAGGTATGCAACAACTTAGAGTTGTCAAAAAGAAGAAATTTTATGTAACACTGGGTTTCCCTTGGGAAGCTATAGGAAAATTGACTACTTAATAGATAATCAACACACTTAACTAATTACATACTCAACAAATTGTAGTGTTTTCTCTGCATCAATGCAGGCAGAAGGAAGTAGATATCAACAATTTCCTGTTCTCTTCTCCCATTCATCCCTTCAGCAAGAAAATGTTTTACTATGTTATGCTATTATCCAGACCAGAAAATAGATAATTTCACTGTGAATCAAAATTTTATTTGAAAGATGAATGAAATGAATACAACATCAAATAAAACATTTAAAGAGAACAAATCAATGCACACACATATCAATTTAAGATATTATTTAGAATTTAGATATCTTTAGTTTTTATATTTTTCTGTTTACAATGAGTTAGAAAACTATATATAAATCAAGTTAGTTAAAGAATGCAAATTACTCTTTTTTTATAAAGATTTTATTTATTTATTTGAGAGGTAGAGTTACCTGAAATCAGAGGGAGAGACCAAAGAGAGAGGTCTTCCATTTGCTGGTTCACTACCCAAATGGCCGCAATGGCTGGAACTGTGCTGATCTGAAGCCAGGAGCCAAGAGATTCTTCTGGGTCTCCCACATGAGTGCAGAGGCCCAAGTGCCCAGACCATCTTATACTGATTTCCCAGGACATAGCAGAGCACTGGAATGGTAGAGGAATAGCTGGTGCTAAAATCGGAACCCATATGGGATGCCAATGCTGCAGGCAGATGATTAATGCGCCGGCCTCACAAATTACTTTAAACTGAATTGTAGAAATCACAGTCTCTAACAAATTGGTGTTAACTGTAAGCATAATTATAGGTTCATAATTTGAGATTATTTCTGAATTTATATTATTATATTCCTAATTACAATGATTCAAGCCATTCGTCTGCCACTTTATTAAAAAGTGCAGTCTTTTGGAGATTTATTTACCCAAATCTAGAGAATCAAAAGTTTTCTTGACAATATTTGGCATCTTCAAAAAGTTCACAGAAAATATGTAGTATTAAAAAACTAGTATAGGCCAGCACCGTGTCTCAATAGGCTAATCCTCTGCCTGTGGCGCCGGCACCCCGGGTTCTAGTCCCTGTTGGGGCGCCGGATTCTGTCCTGGTTGCCACTCTTCCAGGCCAGCTCTCTACTGTGGCCCAGGAGTGCAGTGGAGAATGGCCCAAGTCCTTGGGCCCTGCACCCGCATGGGAGACCAGGAGAAGCACCTGGCTCATTGCTTCGGATCAGCGCAGTGTGCAGGCCGCAGTGTGTGGGCCGCAGTGGCCATTGGGGGTTGAACCAATGGAAAAGGAAGAATTTTCTCTCTGTCTCTCTCTCTCTCACTGTCCACTCTGCCTGTCAAAAACAAACAAACAAACAAACAAAAAAACAGTCATAGAATTTTAAAAAAAATGTTGCATCGGCTGGCGCTGCGGCTCAGTAGGCTAATCCTCTGCCTTGTGGTGACGGCTCACTGGGTTCTAGTCCCGGTCGGGGCACCGATCCTGTCCTGGTTGCCCCTCTTCCAGGCCAGCTCTCTGCTGTGGCCAGGGAGTGCAGTGGAGGATGGCCCAAGTGCTTGGGCCCTGCACCCCATGGGAGACCAGGAGAAGCACCTGGCTCCTGCCTTTGGATCAGCGCAGTGCGCCGGCAGCAGCGCGCCTACCGCGGCAGCCATTGGAGGGTGAACCAATGGCAAAGGAAGACCTTTCTCTCTATCTCCCTCTACTGTCCACTCTCCCTGTCCAAAAAAAAAAAAAGTTGCATCAAAATAAACTTACTTTTAATTACAATTTACAAGAAGATATTGAAGTACCCTGGTATCTTTGAATCAATAGTGTCTTTTTGGGATAGTGTTATGAGCCCACTTTCTAAATCTGACTTTCTAATAATATCTAATTCATGTGATTGTCACCACTGCTACCTCTTCAGTGGTAGTAGGTGATGTGGAAGACTGTTCTGTTAATTTCCCCATCACCTCCAAAGTATTGAAGGTCCTTTGACAGCTGAGCAATTCCTTTTCAAAACAGAGGGAAATTGTTTCTTCTCTGTTATGCTCTGAAATAGACTTTCTGTTAGCTGTCTGATCACTAACCCTTAAAATTATAAAATAATAAACTTTAAGCACAACATCAACCATATGAGACTTTTCATATACATGTTTACATTTACTTCCTAGTGGATATCATACTATCCCATGGCTATAAATAGAATATATATGCTGAGAGCTTACAAATGTATCGTTTTAGCTTCATTCTTTTTTATGAACTCCGGACTTGAAAATTGAACAGCTCAATTTGCATTTTTTTTAACTTTTATTTAATGAATATAAATTTCCAAAGTACAGCTTATGGGTTACAATGGCTTCCCCCCTCCCATAACTTCCCTCCTACCCACAACCCTGATGATCTCCCAGAGTAAAAGAGTTACATCAGTTTTCTGAATATGCTCAATTTCCTTATCATTGTCATATCTTCTCTCAACCCAACACTTCAAAGACATCTCTTCAGAACCCAGGACCTCTGACCTGTTTCCTTGTTCACAGTAGCTGATGATTTTAAACAATAATCAATATTTCCTGTAAACTTGGATAAAATATCAGTACTGATGCAGGTGGAAGTCACTATCAATACTGACATATTTATGTTTCAGGATAACCAGAAACTAAAAACTATTCATACAATATTTTCTCACAAATCCCATTGATAATGCTATGGATTAAAGTAGGTAATGGGGCCAGAGTGAGAAACTTGCTCATTTTACCTAACTTTTCTCTAGCAGCCTGAAATTTGTTCTCTTTTAGAATAATAATTAGAAAAAAGAAGAATGAAAAATTAAATTTCACTTGGATTCTCTCTTACGTAACCCTCTGCATTCTTATCTCAAAGGCAAAGAATTGGTTTTCAGGTACTCAGGGTCCTGCTTTGAATGCATGATAATGGTAGTCTATGGAACTATACTACCTGGTAAAAAACAATGGCATTTGACATTGAACGAAATCATGAAGAAAGACTCAAAATCAAATCATCTTTCATTGTGTTTTTTTTCTACCTCAGAGGAAGCCTTAATGATTCTTTCTTATATCTTTGAAAAAGCTTAAAAACTAATTTATAGCTGTGCAAATGAGAATTAGAATTATATGGATGTTTTTATTTCCTAAAATGATATTGAATATCTAGAGACGTGTGAGTCTCAGGTGCTATTAGTTTCTCCGAAGATAACCTACAATTTACCTTCTTTCCAGTAGGAAATAAGTTTTGCTTGATCTCTGAAGAAGTTGCATGCTGTTAGAAAAATGAACCTTCTACACAAATCAGAAACCTTCCAAAATATCAGATAAACATTGAAAATCTTATCTTCTGAGTGTTTGCACAGATTTATTCCAACCATGTCACTTGTTATTAAGTCAAAAGTCATTACTTAGCCTTTTCATTATAGAAAAGATAAATTTAGAAAGTATCTTTTAGGGCCAATTCAAAAACCTTTTTTGATGAGGACCAAACACACTGGAATTTGACTGAGTAGGCATGGATTGATACACAGAAATTCTCATTCAGTTTCATATAATTATTGAAGTTTTGAATGCTAACTTCATAAATTTTACCTGATATAACTACAGATTTAACAGCATATTTTAAACAAAAATTGCACTGTCATTCACTGACATTCAGTAATGAGGAAACACTACAAGATACCCTATAGTTATCTCTGGTTTGTAGGTGAGATAACTGAGATTCATGAATATGATTAATTTGTAAAAGGTTAAACTAGACAGTAGAAGCTGAGACTGGCTTTGAATATTGTCCATTGAATCCAGAACTAGCTCACACACTAAATAAGGGTATTTTTCTATGAAATACAGTTATATAAAAATCATACAGTGTTATTTTCTTTCTACTGTAACAAGCCAGTGCCAATGATTTTATAATGAGTCATGATTATTAGAATATCAAAACGATGACATGATATGATCTTATGGACAGGCATTTAGCCTAGTAGATAAGACACTTCATCCCACAAGGGAGGATCTGGGTTCAATATCCTGCTCTGGGTCCTGAATATGCTAATGTAGATCCTGGAAAAATGAAGAAGGATGATTCTTGTACTCATGTACTCAGCCATTGTTGCAGAAATATGATGAGTGAACAGTTGGATGGAAGCTCTCACTTCCTCTATTTCTATTTTACTATTTCTCTCTCATATAAGTAAATTTTTAAAAGTAATGAAAAAAGAGGGTCTTGGGGCAGGGTGTAGTACAATGGTTAAAACCATAGCTTGGTTGCTAGTGCCCCATACCAGAGTGTGTATGAGTTTCACCTCAACTTCTAATCCAGCTACCTGCTAATGTGCAGCCTGGAAGACAGCAGGTTATGTCTTAAGTACTTCAGTCGATTTTACCTACATGGGTCACCTGGATGGAGTCCTAGGATTCTGGGTTCAACCTGACCCAGCCCTGGCTGCCATAGATACTTGGAGAGTAAACTAGCAGATGGAAGATCTTTTCTGTCTGTCTCTCTTTTGTCTTTCAGATGAAAATAATTTTAAGGAGGTACCCTTCTCCGAAGGGAGGAGAGAACTTCCACTTTGACTATGACCCTATCTGAATAAGATCAAAGTCAGCGAACTCTAAAGGCTTCCATAGCCCTGGCAACTCATGACTAGAGCCTAGGGAGATTACTGACGCCATGAACAGGAGTGTCAAATTGTTAAATCAGCAACAGGAGTCACTGTGTACTTACACCCCATGTGGGATCTGTCCTTAATGTGTTGTTCAATGTGAAGTGATGCTATAACTAGTACTGAAACAGTATTTTTATACTTTGCGTTTCTGTGTGGGCACAAACTGATGAGGTCTTTACTAATTATATACTGAATTGATCTTCTGTATATAAAGAGAATTGGAAATGAAAAAAAAAAAAAAACAACCTGGTGTTAAAATGGAAATGGCATAGAAAATTAATTAATTTGAAAAAAAAATTATGTAGGATCTCTGTCTTTAATGTGCTGTACATTGCTATTTAATGCTATAATTAGTAATCCAATGGTAGTTTTTTCACTTTGTGTTGCTATATGGGCAAAATGTTGAAATCTTTACCTAATATATACTAAACTGATCTTCTGTATACAAAGAGAATTGAAAATGAATCTTTACATGAATGGAAGGGGAAAGGGAGCGGGAAGGGGGAGGATTGCGGGCGGGAGGGAAGTTATGGGAGGGGGGAAGCCATTGTAACCCATGGGCTATACTTTGGAAATTTATATTCATTAAAAAAAATAATAATAAAAAAAATAAAAAATAAAAAAAAAATTGAAAGAGGGGGCCATTCTCTCAATTTGACTAGCTTCTACAGGCTACCTGCACTCCTTAGCTCTTAGACCCCACTCAACTTCAGAGTAAGCAATGTTCTATTGAAACCTTCTCACTTCCTGTCATCATGACAGTGATTGTTCTGCATTTTTCTTTCACATTGAAAACATTTTGTGATTCCATTGGACCTACTCAGATAACACAAGATAATATCTTTAGGGTCTTTGGATTAATACCTTAATTTCATTGGCAAACTTAATTATATCCTATGAAGCCATATAATATATTCACAAGTTCAGGATATGATTATATGGGTCTGTTTTAGCAGGGATGGGGAAACGGGAGTGGGGTGGAGATGGTGATATTTTGTCTTCACACTCATGTTACCCTTTTATAGTCAATCTCACTGCCTTTATCCCTTTATCCTCTCTTCCCCTCATTTTTAAAATTCAAAACATTAAACATATATTAATTCCCATATTTGTCAAATGAAGAATGTTTTAAACATGGAATGCTCAATAGGAAGTCTACAATTGACTTTTTTTTTTTTTTTGACAGGCAGAGTGGACAGTGAGAGAGACAGAGACAGAGAGAAAGGTCTTCTTTTGCCGTTGGTTCACCCTCCAATGGCCACCGCGGCCAGCGCGCTGCAGACAGCGCACCGCACTGATCTGAAGGCAGGAGCCAGGTGCTTCTCCTGGTCTGCCATGGGGTGCAGGGCTCAAGCACTTGGGCCATCCTCCGCTGCATTCCCGGGCCACAGCAGAGAGCTGGCCTGGAAGAGGGGCAACCAGGACAGAATCCGGTGCCCCAACTGGGACTAGAACCCAGTGTGCTGGCGCCGCAAGGCGGAGGATTAGACTATTGAGCCGTAGCGCCGGCTACAATTGACTTTTTAACTTAGAGTATTCGTCTGGTATGCATTCAAGTTGTACTGTATCAATAGTCCACTATTTTTTCACTGTTGAATAGTATTCCATGATAAAATGTTCTACAGATTTTTAATCATTCATTTCCTGTAGGATTATTGTTGCTTATTATTTTGATTACATCAAATAAAGCCACAATGAAATTAATGTATAGGTTTTTTTGTGAGCATAAAATTTAATTTCTCTGGGATATATTCCTAGAAATACAATTTCTGTGTGGAGACAGAAACATGTTTTTGTTTCAAAGAAACTGTCAAGCAATTTTCTGGAGTTACAGTCTCCACAGAAAACATTTGAATGATCTAGCATCCTTTCTAAAACTGAGTATTGTCACCAATTCAGCTCTTTTGATAACTATATTGGATATCCTATTGTGTCTTTAAGTTGCACCTCCCTAATGACTCAGGATATTGAATATCTTTTCATTTTCTAATTTGTTATGTGTGTGTGTTTGTGTGTATGTGTGTGTATTTGTTGGTGAAATACCTAATCTTGTCTTTAATTATGTTCTGTATTTTTTTTAACTGTTGAGGTTTGAAAGCTCTGAATATATTCTAGATAATAGCTCATTTTCAGGAGTAATTTGCAAATATTTCCTCTCAATCTGTAGCTTATCAATTTAACAGGGCTGTTACAAGGCACATGGGTGTTTATTTTAATGAAATCTAGTTTATTAATATTTTTATTTTAAGCATCACATATTTAGTGTCAAATGTAGAATTTTTGTCTAATCCTAAATTCTGAGAATTTTCCAATTTTTTCTTAAAGTTTGCCAACTTTAAGTCTCATTCATCATTTTGTATGAATTTCTCTCCCCTCTGCCTAAAGATTTCCAGTTGCTTCTATTGTCGAGGGCTGGCCTTTTCTCATTGAATTGCTTTTGTAAATTTGTGGAAAATCAGTTGGGCATATTTGTGCGGCTGTCTTTCAGGTTCTACTTTGTTGCATAGATTTATGTGTCTATTTTTCTGCCAATCAGACAGTTTTAGTTGGTCATATTTATGGGAATAAAGTTGTTTGTCAGATTTTCTTGTTAATCCTTTGAGGTCTGGAACATCTGTAGCGATATCCTGTTTCATTCCTAATACAATGTGTGTTTTATCTGTTTTCTCCTTTGTCAGTCAGATCTATAATTTCCCTATATTTTCGTTTTAAATTTCATTGACATCTGCTTTTACCCTTATTTCCTTATTGTTGCTTTTGGTTTGCTTATGGGGTATTTTTTGTTTGTTTTTATATTTTTGGGTTCTAGGAAAAAGTCATAATTGGACAATTTATAATATTCTAAAAATAAAACCTTAATGTAGTCCTTTAGGTTGAAGAGAACCTAAGGTTACACCTCTTCCTGGTATAACGTTCCCTCACTGATCAATACCTGATATGCTCACCCAGTAGATGATGAGAACTCAAAGGAGCTGTCCAGCTCTGGAGCTTCCTGTGGGATTAACAGACTATCATTAGGCTAGAATTAGTTAACTTTGCTAAGCTTTATCGTGCTTCTTCCATCCAAAGCAAACACTTCTCCTGCAAAACTCCATATCCAGTTTTCTCCTTGGGGATCACAATAGGCCACTGACTTTGACAACTGTTGTCTTTCACTAGAGTTGATACTGTGATTTCTATTTCTTAACACTGAAACACTTTGATTTTTTAATTTTTTTTTAATTTGACAGGTAGAGTTATAGACAGTGAGAGAGAGAGAGACAGAAAGAAAGGTCTTCCTTCTGTTGGTTCACTCCCCAAATGGCTGCCACACCCGGCGCTGCGCCGATCCGAAGCCAGGAGCCAGGTGTTTCTTCCTGGTCTCCCATGTGGGAGCAAGGGCCCAAGCACTAGGGCCATCCTCCACTGCCCTCCCGAGCCACAGCAGAGAGCTGGACTGGAAGAGGAGCAACCGGGACTAGAACCCGGTGCCCATATGAGATGCCGGCACCACAGGCTGAGGATTAACCAAGTGAGCCACAGCACCGGCCCCACACTTGGATGTGTTTTAACATGTTAGTTTTTGCTTTCAATTTACTATTTTCTCACTTTCATTTTGTCTTATTTTGCTTTATTTATTTTCCTCCAGTTTTTCTTTTTATTTGGGACAGAAGCACTATAAAGTTTCATCTTTTATCTTTGAATATAGTCTGACATCTATCTTTTCTGTTTATTAGTTATTGTTATCCTAGATGTTTCACTTTGAATCTATCAGATACTTCCTTAGCCAAAGTTGATTGAAATTTCCAACTTTAACTAATTTGAAAATAGCTTCATTTCATCTGCTTTCTTGAAAGGGAGCTTTGTTTGGCATAGAATTTTTGACTGACACTTTTCCCCCTCATCTCTATGAGAACATTGTATATTTCCCTCTCTTGTTTATCTTGTAGCATTCGAGAAGTCAGAGAGTGTTAATTTATCTTTCTGACTTGACTGATTTTAAGTTATTACTATTGCTTTGTTATGTCACAGTTTGTGTAATAAACAAAAATACTTGCTATTAATTACTTGCTTAAAATTTATTGGCATTTGTTTATTTATTGGTATTTATTTACTTGAAAGGCAGAGAGAGAGTGAAAGAGAGATCTTCCATCCCCTAAGTGGCCTCAATGGCTGGGGCTGGGCCAAACTGATACCAGGTGCCAGGAGCTTCCTCTAAATCTTCCACGTGGGTGCAAGGGCTCAAGAACTTGGGCCATCCTCCCCTGCTTCCCAGACATACCAGCAGGAAGCTGAGTCAGAGTGGAGCAGCTGGGATTCAAATCAGCACCCACATGGGATGCTGACTCCACATGGGATGTTCAACCTTCTATGCCACGGCACCAGCTCCAGGTTTTTTTGAAGTTTATTTATTTATTTAAGAGGTGGAGTTACAGAGAAGCAGAGAGAGAGAGGAGGGGGGAGAAAGCGAAAAAAAAAATCTTCCATCCACTGGTTCACTCCCCAAATGACCATAACCGCTTGAGCTGGGTCGAGCTGAAGCCAGGAGCTGGGAGCTTCTACCAGGTCTCCCACATTGGTGCAGGGGTCCAAGAACTTGGGCCATCTTCTGCTGCTTTCCCAGCCCATAAGAAGAGAGCTGGATCAGAAGTGGAGCAGCAGGGTCTAGAACCAGCATCTGTATGGGGTGTCAGCACTGCAGGTGGCAGCTTTTTCCACTACACCACAGTACTGACTCCCAGGTTTGTTTTATTTTCATGATTGGTACAATGACTTCTAGCAAATTATAAATATTTTTTTCTTTTAAAATATTATTTCTCTTTTTCTTTATTCTTTGTATTTAGACTTTTTAATTTGCTATGCATGGGGCCTTGGTACTCTCTCCTCCATATTTCTTACTACCTCTTTCCTATTGAAACATTTGTTTAAGTATCTCATCTTTCTGTGATGTAGTCTGTGTAATATGCTAAGCTATATTTTCTGGATAGATGTTTCATTTCTCAGTGAAGCCTAATTTATTTTAAAACCATCCGTGTCATTTTAAATTTGGAATTATATATTTGTTTTCTGCAAGTTTCCATAGAAGTTATTTTAAAATCTGCTCATTTGATTTGTGTCTTGGTTCACTTCCCAAGTGACCGCAACAGCCAGAGCAGCAAGGACCCCGCCTTTATCTATGTTTGATTTTTCTTGTCTTTTTAATCATGAGCTCATATTACTTTGATGTAGCTATTTTTGTCAATTTTGATAGTGTGATTTTTTTATAGCTATTTTTGTTTGATTTGGCCAATATCCTAGGAAACCACATTAAGATAATTTGTCTAGGCCGGCACCGTGGCTTAACAGGCTAATCCTCCGCCTTGTGGCGCCGGCACACCGGGTTCTAGTCCCGGTCGGGGCGCCGGATTCTGTCCCGGTTGCCCCTCTTCCAGACCAGCTCTCTGCTGTGGCCTGGGAAGGCAGTGGAGGATGGCCCAAGTGCTTGGGCCCTGCACCCGCATGGGAGACCAGGAGAAGCACCTGGCTCCTGGCTTCGGATCAGTGAGATGCACCGGCCGCAGCGGCCATTGGAGGGTGAACTAATGGCAAAAAGGAAGACCTTTCTCTCTGTCTCTGTCTCTCTCACTGTCCACTCTGCCTGTCAAAAAAAAAAAAAAAAAAAAGATAATTTGTCTACTTGGTGCTTTCCATTCTTCCAATTAGTAATAATTTTTATGTCTGAACAATAGGATCTAGGCACTTAGCTAATTAGGTTTGTGGTTAACTTAATTTTTAAATCATATTTTACCAAAAAGCAAACAAATAAAAGCATTTTTTCTTCTAAATATTGTGAAGAAAAATTTTGTGATAGGAATGGTAGCTTCTTAACCCTCTGATCATTATTTTCTCTGTGCTGAGTTTTTTTCATAAACAGCACTAAAAGCTTTCAACAAAGTTAAATACAAAGCTGATTATTTATAAGCTAATTTCAGAATATCACCCACAAATAATCCTTTGTGTTCTACTTTAGAATAAGATTCTGGGGTTAATCTAGCAGTTTTAATCTATAAATTTATAATGAAGTAATCATAATAAAAAGCAGGGAATCAATAAAAGTTGTTGCCAACTAGTTTAGGGCCCCTGAGAAAGAAAGGACTTCCCTGAGCATTTTCTATAAAAACAGCCAATAACCTCTAAGGCTTCCCAAAATATCTAATTTAATAAATAATAACTGAAATTTATAGGTTAATTCAATGAAACAAAGACACTTAAGAATCCTTAGCCAGGCCTCTAGTTAGAAGACATACACACAGAATCCATACAAAAGAAGTTATGCTGTTCTGAATTCTTGAGAAGTAAACACAGGCCATATGCATACTTGTGTTATGAGTATGTCCTCAGAAGAAGAATCTAATTGAGGTCAGAGTTTTTACTCTCTCCTTGTCTACTCCAAATATTGGTATGACTGTACAGCTAATTTCATAGTCATTATGAAATTGATGAAAGCTTTTGGTTCAATTCCCGTACCATAGCAGCGTGAGCAAAGTCCAACAGAGACAGAAGTCTGATGCATTTATTTCGTGGGGATAATGCTTGGCTGATCTCAGATAGAAAGCAACCTGCCTGACTTGCTGTTAATGTGTATCTTAAGGAAATTCCCACTCTGCTCCTCATCTTATACATAATTCACAAGACTATACAGCTGCTACTTGGGGCTTCTTAAGTTACCTTTATGGAGGCAAAACTTCTTTAAAAGTATAAGTAGGAGAGTTGGTGCCCTGACACAGTGGGTTAAAGCCCTGACCTCCAGCACCAGCATCCCATATGGGCACCAGAGCAGTCCTGGCTGCTCTGCTTGCGATCCAGACCCCTGCTATGGCCTGTGAAAGCAGCGGAGGATGGTGCAAGTGCTTGAGCCCCTGCACCCAGGCGGGAGACTCAGAAGAAACTTTTGGCTCTTGGCTTCAGATCAGCTCAGCTCCAGCTATTACAGCCACTTGTGGAGTGAACAAGCAGATGAGAAACCTCTCTCTCTGTGCCTCTACCTCTCTCCGTAATTCTTTCAAATAAAATAAATCTTTTAAAAATAAATTTACAAAATGATTGTGGAAAACCATCAAGAAAGAGTCACTTGAGACAAGCTTCAGCATCGAGCAAGCATATCATATATTTTATTAAGTTTTTAAACTTTTCAATTGCAAGCATTTTTTTTCTCCAAAGTTAAATTATTTGGGCTTGGCTGTTATCTCAGAATTTCTCCTATGCGGATGTGATGTTTGCCTTTCCTGACAGGTAGTAAGTTCCTTTAAAATAATGAGAATGTCTTTCTGGTTCTGATACTCTCAGCTCCTCTATAGTGCATGGTTAAAAAGTTTCTTAGTATTGCTTTATTTTGGTTTTATAAGCAGAATGGGGCAAGAGAGAGTCAGGGGACTGTCAGCTGCATCTCCGTGAGTCCTATGTGGAAAATGCATTTCAGTTACTGTGAGGCAATGTTTACAAATGAAGGTGGTTGTGTTTGGGCCGTAACAGCACTTATAACAATGTGGGTATGCTATTCCAGTGTTTGCTTCCTGAGAATTCCCTCTTACCATTAAAGTTGAACTCAAGTACCATCCCTCTGTGAAAGCTTCACTTACTGTCTGTCTCAGGGAATCAATTCTCTCAAAACTAATAGTGTTCACAAAACTATGAAATCAAGTTGTAATTTGTATGATCCACAGAGAGTTAGGAATAAGGTTCAGGCATAGTCACTAAAGATGGGATTAATACAGGACCACTCCTAGAGGAGGCAAAACTTGAACAATTGGGTATCCACTCTAATTTTTCACTAACAGGACTTTACTTTTTTAGAAGGCAGCAATGAGCTCCATGTAAGTCACAGAGACAAAAATTTACATTTCCCAATTTCTCTAGCATCTGAGTGTGATCATATGGCTCAGAAGGTCCGAGTGAGAGATATTATTCAAAATTGTATTAACTTTACATTGAAAACAGTTTGATGCTATAAATAACATTTGTTTTATAATTTTCAATTTGTCAAATACAGTAAGATGCCAGGAAGCTCATTAAATATTGAGAAGTAATAGTTACTATGTGCTTATATAACTTCCCTCCACAAATATAAAGTATCTATTACATTAATTGTGCCATATTTGTTGAGATATTAGACTCAATAAGTATAATACAATATTCTATCAAAAATATTGATTTCAAGTCACTTTATTTTGTGTTCGGTTCCATTCTTCAGTATGAATATACAGTAGTAGACCAAACCATAAAATTCATTCCCAACTCTCAGTGAACTTATTGTCAGATACTAAAGACCATAATTTAATAAATGAGTTATTAGATAACTGCATTAATTGATTAATCTGCAAGAGGTATATTTCTGATAAAAATAGTTTTTTCAAATATTGAACATATCTCTCATATTTGTATTTGATACTAAATATTTAGAATTTTAAAAAATGAGATACTTGGATAGTTGGAATTAGACATTTAAAAACCAGAAAATAAGCATAGGATGTTAAGACATTTTCCTGATGTTAGTAAGAAAAATAAAATATGTCACAGCAGGGAATCAGGGAAACTCCAGCTGGAACTTGAAAGTTGATAGTCCCAGTGGGTAAGAGAGTCCTGTGTAACTCTTCTGAAAAATAGATAGAATGGCCCAAGTTGCTTTTACATTTATGACATTCCCCGTCTTACTCTATGCCCTTAGTAAATTTGTGATCAGCAAAGAAACATTTTTGAATTATTAACTTCTGCTGAAGGTGAAATTGAAATAGGATAGGTTAAGAGAAAGAGAAAATTGTATCACTTTTCTGAGAAAACTGCTTTAAAATTTATGATTATTCAGTAAAAATAAATAGAAAATATAATATAAAGCATGCCTTTAATTTGGCTGGGTTGGTTATTGACTTCAGGTCTTTTAAAAACGAGAGAAAGTAACAATCTATAGATTCAGAGAAAGGATCCCTTCAGTTTGCAGTAGGTGTGCTCTGGCAAATATGATTAGGTAAAAATGATTTTTAATTTTTTTGCTATTTATTCTTGCCTCTGGGGGGTGTACAGCAAAGTTCACCAGGTACCAAAGAAAACATGAGCATGTCATTTGTCTGGTACAGACATAGCACTTCAACTCTAGGCTCAAGCTTTTCTATTGCAGGCTAGAGGGAAAAAGTGAACCTAACACTCTTTGCAAACATTCTCTCAACTTTCTAATTTCCATCAGTTCCTGCAATAGTCAGGCTTCTCAGGGCAGCTGATTAATTTGCCATGACTCCCATTTCTCTGAACATTAGCATAGACTCCTTGTTATGACTTTCACTTCCTCACCTCCAAAGATTTGCCGTTAATACAGGCACAAAGTCTAACTCTCTTTCCATATTCCAGTCTTACATATGCACACAAATATACACACACATCATCCAGCATGACATTTACATATCATTTCTAACTTGAATAGACTGGGGGGAAAATGACAGATAAGGATAAAATCTTACAAAAAGGTGGCTGTGCTGTACAGAAAACCAGATGGTATAGGTTGATTGGAACAATAGTATAGATGATGATTCAGATAAGCATGGACACAGTCAAATCTTGGTCTACCACTTGCTGAATATGAGATTGTTTGGAAGCCTATGGTGGGTGGCCCGAAGGCCATGCACCCTGGAGGCACAAGGCTATACCCAGCCCCCTCCTGGCAAGAGGCCAGGGCGAGGGAGGGAGGAAAAAGGGTGGACACATCCTGTTCCAGGCTTTTAATCCACTCTTAAAGGGGAGTGGTTAATTAACCTGATTGGCTGATGGACACCCAGGTGTGGCAAGGGAGGGGGATGAGGTCACACAGGGGCATGGTGAAGGTATCAGGTAGGGCATGAGGTCACATGGTGGTGTGGCGGAGGTGTGGCCTTCCAGCTCACAAACCTAATCAATTTTAACCTGTATGCCTGCCTACTTCACCTGTATTTTGGAGAAGCACCACAGCAAGACTTCTGGGCTTTGTTTGTCACCACTATCACAATTGTGTAAACCCATACAGATCTTTCTTGGAACTCCTTTTAGTTCCATTAGCATCTTCCGAGTAAAATATCTACAAGAAAAAGAAAAAAAGCAACATAAGAGAAAGAAATTTTTCTAATATATTGAACAACTTTCTCTGCATTTTTGTCTTTATATTTTTATAAGCTCAAAATATCCTTCTCTTATTTCTCTGCTTTTTCTACTAACGTGGTTCAGGAAAGAAAGCTTAAGTTAGAGATTAAGAAAAATAGAAGGCTAGAGATTATGAGATATACTAGCTATGATGAAAACTGTGAAGGAATAGAGGTTAATGGAAAGCACCAGTTTTGAATTAGAGTAAGAGATCCTAAGGTGTTCAATACAATGAGACAGAAATAACTGGGAGAAGAGAAGCTGTGTTTTTCTCTGGGAAGCTGTTCAGATGATGAAAAAGAACTGCAGAAATTTTTGTTCTGTGAAAAATGCTAAACTGTATATTTTGCCACTCTATTTTCCTTTAATTCTCTGTGAAATTGTCACAAATGTATAACTATGCTAATATCTTCACAGATTTTCTGCAGTTTCTGTCCTGATTAAGATTTAAAAGAGTTTGTGATGGACAAGCATGTCATAGACTGTTCTTGCTTGTCTTGTCACAAATTAGAAACTGAGTAGTCATGTTTCACTAGATCAAGGCTTTCAGTTTCAATGTGGTGAAGCAGCTAAGCCTGGGCAGAGTACAGTGGAAAAGCTGCTTCCTCCAACTCATCAGCATGTTTTCTCTGCAGTTAGAGTGGTATTCACATGAGCTCCTCTGTGTGTAGCTCTAGTTTTCTCACACTATTACAGGTGCTAGCAAGAGAACCACAGGATAACCTGATTAGATTGGAACACAAGTGGATCATGACTTTCTAGTGTGATGTGAAGAAATGAATACGGGGTTAGGAATCCGGAAGCCTGTGCTGTGAATGATATTCTGTGGGCATAGTAATGTGGCTTAAATTTTATTCTCTGCTGTCCTTCAAACTTGAATTGCTTATGTGGTAGAGGAAAGTGACTGAGAAGGAAGAGAAGGAATCTTCCCAGCTTATTCTAAAGAATTACAACTAGTACTCAATAAGGCATACTGGGAAGAAAAGCTAATGTAAAGTGCCTTAAAAATTGGAAAGGTTATTTTAGTATCATTGCCATACTTCACACAAAAACCATTCTCAGAATGCACAATGTAATTACTTAGAGTAAACACTGTGAACATTTCCTACAGGAATCTCAGAGAAGCGGTATCTGTCCAGAAGCATGGTCATAGAACCTGTCATTCCACTCATGGATATTGACTTCTATTGACATTTAATAACCCATGAATCTCTATGCAAATAGTAAAATACTACATAACTAATTTTTATCAAATAATAGCTAGAAGAAGTTCTCTTGTTACAAATTTTAAGTTGGCTTCTGAATTAAATTTTAATTTGAATTAGTGACGAAAAAGAGTTGAAAAGGAGAAGAAGGGATACTTAATGATTTTTGAAAAGGAAGAGAAATGGCAGAAAAAATTCTTATTCCCATGCATGGATCCTTGTCTTTGGTTTCTTTTTTTCATATTAATTTTTTTTATTGGGATTCTAATGACTTAGCTTGCCCATCCTGCTCAGGGAACACATGTCCATTATGGCAAGCATCACAAGAAAGCAATGCCTTGGCCTAGAATGAGTTATTTATGGTTAGGAAAATCCTGGCTAAAAGGGGAAAGTTAGGAAGCAAATGTTTTCCTGTGTGTATGTGTGTGTTGTTGGGTGTAGCAGCCAAATTTGTATGCTTGAAAAAATATAGAAAAGTTTTGTGACATATTTGAAATAAAAAAATTAAAACTATTTTTCTCCAAGACCATTCTTAAATGTATTGATTTTCTTTGGTATGATAGAATAAACAGTATTATAAAGTAAAAACTGAAATTGTCAACGTCATGAAAAGTCAAATGCCTGGTTTATGTAATTTTCTTTCAAGGCAACATAATAAATATTAAAATAATTTTTTGGGAAAATTAATTATGGAGAGGTTCATGATGCATGAAGCAATCAAAATGGTTAAACAGGCTTAATGACATACAAAGAGACAGTAAATAAGATTAATGGCAACTAATTAGTATACCTGTTATATTACCTCAGCCAGAAGTATTTATAATTATAGTATATAAGTCAAAGAGTCAAACAATATTTAAGGATCACACTTATTTTTTTTTCTTTTTCAACTTTTACTTAATCAATAGAAATTCCAAAGTACAACTTTTGAATTATAGTGGCTTTTCCCCCCATAACCTTCCTCCCACCCACAACCATCCCATCTCCCACTCCCTCTCCCATCCCATTCACATCAAGATTCATTTTCAATTATCTTTATATACAGAAGATCAACTTAACATATACTAAGTAAAGATTTCAACAGACTGCACCCACATAGACACACAAAGTATAGAGTACTGTTTGAGTAGTAGTTTTACTGTTAGTTCACATAGTACAACACATTAAGGACAGAGATCCTACATGGGGAGCAGGTGCACAGTGACTCCTGTTGCTGATTTAACAATTGACACTCTTATTTAAGATGTCAGGAATCACCCGAGGCTCTTGTCATGAGCTCCCAAGGCTGTGGGAGCCACTTGAGTTCACCAACTCCGATCTTATTTAGACAAGGCATTATTCAAAGTGGAAGTTCTCTCCTTCCTTCAGAGAAAGGTACTGCCCCCTTTGATGACCTGTTCTTTCCGCTGGGGTCTCACTCACAGAGAAAGTATCACACTTACTGTACATATGTATTAGCAGTCTAAAATGAATTCAGAATGCCTCATCATCACAATTGCATTGGCAGTAATTCCTAAAACTGACTCTGCCATGGATTTATATTTTGATACAATGTAATCATATAATACCTATATTCCCTTCATTTTAAAAGTATGTCCACTTGACTAAATAATTCTAAAAAAATGGCTTTCAACTCTAACTATTTTCTGTCCCTTATCTTCTTGGCCATTTTTAATTTCCTAATGGTTCTTATTGCTCAAATAATGCAACAAATAATAACTTCATTTCAATCTGGTCAAGACCTTAGAGGCTGTCAACAATATTTTTTTATTACAGTAATTAAAAAATGTTCAGTCTCCAAGTGCTGGGATTCCACTTACCACTAACTCTTTGAAGGGTTTTATTGACATTGGCACCCCATCTGGAACTTATTCCAGTCTAGACTCCTCCCTGCCACATCTGCTTTTGTGTTTAAATCAGAATTAAAGAGCTTGCTTTTAGTTAATTTTATCCTGTTTTATTTTTCACTTTAATTTAAGTTAATAGCAATCAATGTGGGGTATATTTGGGAGAAAACATGTTTCTAAATAAATTTAGACAGATACCTAATGGCACACACTTAATGGTCTTTTTTTATGAGTATAGAGTTCAAAGTAAATGTGTGGAAATGTTTTTGCCATGTGAAATACAATGAACTTTTAAAAAGTTCCTCAAACCAGAAGATTGAATTGTAAAGTCATCCTTGCCTCTATTTATCTATTTATAGATAAAACATTGCCAAATTGCAGGTTATTATACATTATACATAAGGAATTATATATGTATAATTATACATGAGGAATCTTCCAATGTATTATATATATCAGGAAATGCTGATAAATCTGTAGCTGGATGTAAAAGGAGAATTATTATTATATTAAAATATAGGGGTGGGCACTGTGGAACAGTGGATGAAGCTGCCATTTGGGATGTCCACATGCCATATCAAAGTATTAAATTTTCTCTTTTCATTCCCAACTATTCACCTTTGTTAACTTTATAAAATGTTACAATTAGAAAAAGCCATTCAAATATTAATATGTAAAATATTTGTAGACAGCTAAATCTTTATTTTATCTGAGAGCTGTCTCTGCTTCCTATCCAATTTCTTACTAATGAACATCCTGGGAGGCAGCAGATGATGGGTCAAATACTTTGGTTCCTGTAACTTGTGTGGCAGATCCAGATAGAGTTCCTATCTTTAGCCTAAGCAGTTGTGGAATAAACCAATGAATGGAAGACCTCTTTCTCTCCTTCTCTGTCATTCACATTTCAAATTAATATAAATAAATAAAACTTTTTAACAAGTTAGGAAAGAACCATTTTCAAATCTAGGTTCAAATCAAAAATTTATTCCCTCCACCCCGTGCAAACAAGTTAAAAAACTTCTCATATCCCTAAACATGATGATTCTAATAAAATATATCTAACCAGTATTGGGCATATTAAAAGCACAGGTTCTACAATGAAAATGTAGCTGGTAGTTAAACACGGTCATAGAAAACTCTACTTAATGAGGCAGAAAACTATAGGTTATAAAAAGACATATAGTTTTTCTTCAAAGTGATTCTGATGCAGGGAAGGTTTCATGAAATACAGGTGACATTGATCCCTAAGAGAGGATTCCTTTTCAGCCTTATTATAGCTTGTCCTCTCAGGGTCCCTGGTTCAAGTGTCATTAACAAAGAACAGAAAACTTTGAATATGAGTGAATAAGCATTATTTTATTTTATAGAATGATTATGTCATATGGTGTATCCAAATGCTATGGTACAACAGAGTCTTTGCTATTGTTTCCAACAGTTGATCTTTATTAGCTTTATAAAATGTTAGAATGCAAATCATTCAAGTATCATCATATAAAATATTTTTAGGGATCCAAAACTACCCAATCATTAAAATCAAGTTATATTTACATGAAGCAAAATTTGGAGTCTCCAACCTTTGTCCCAACATCATCCCTACCCACCATCACCACATTTTTATGGCTAATAGAGTTCTATCTGATTTCAATTATATTTCTTATTTAAAAATACTTCCAATTTACCCTGAGTTAATTGTCAATACTTTCTCCTCACTCTATATGTAGGTGGCACTGGATGAATAAATCTTGAACTTTATTACTAGCAGGAAAGTGCAATGTTATTTATTCCTCCAACTATAGAAACACATATTTCTAATATTTTTAATCTATTTCAATTATTGACCAAACGGGGCTTTTAGTGAAGCAATTCACATTTGGATAGCAAGTAGAATCAATTTTAAAGGACTGATGTAATTGAAAAGCAGCAATATTTTCCTCAAGTATAAATGTACTAGATTAAATGGGATAAAGGAACCCAGAGAAATTCTACATAATATTTTTTCATTTGTTGTTGATGTGTACATGTTTCTTAAAAATGACATGTTGCCTAGAGAAAACTAATATTTGAAAATAGTTAACATTCAGGTACCCATTCCAAAACTAAGCCTCAAAAGAGCAGAAAATTAGGAATAAGAGACAAGAAAGGAAAATGTATATTTTTAAGGCTTGGCAATGGTGCTTTTGAAAATGCAAAGAATAGATAAATGAAAGGTTAGAAAGGAGAAATGCTGAGATACTAGATGAGTGGACATGAGTTGTTTAAGGAAACAATGAGAAGTAGAGCTAGAAAGTCTTGGAGGCAGAACTGAAAAGCATGTGCCCCCACGTTGTGATTCTTGTCTGTATTTGTAAGTTGTGTGAAGACAACAGAAATCTATTTTTGGAATAGGGCAGATCTAGTTTCAAATCCCAACTGTAGTGTTAACCATGTAGGAATGTGATTAAACTTACATCCCTGGCTTCTATTTTCTCTTATGTAAAATGAGAAAAAAAAACCTTTATCTCTTAGAATTCAGGTAAAGATGTAAATCCATATTATTACACACACATATATATAAACAGCATTATATATATAGCATATATATGTGTTCTATCAGAAATATTCATATAAACATACATGAATATGAGGTGAACATTTTTACTTGTTTGTTGTTTCAATTTGGCCTACAAGAAGGGAGCATCTCTCCAGACAGTTTTCTATCTCCATGCTTTAGACCATCATTACATAAATATCACACAGGAATAAATGTTAGAAGACTGAGTTTCTCACATCAGCTTCACCAGTACCCACAAGGGGAACATCTGGAATAGCATGTTTTTCATTTGTAAAGTGGTGTTCTGAGCAGGATATATATAGCTCCTGTTTTAGTAGGGAACCAAAAATGTCATTGCTAGATAACATCATTTGTTAAAATAAATTGAATGTGTTAAATAAAAATGAAAAATGCATATTTTGCAAAAATCAATAAGGAAAACAATAATTTATGCAGACTACATTTAGTCAATTCTACAAAGTTCATGGAACAAATAGTGTGAATAAACTACTGAAAGAAGAATACAAAGTTGAATTCAACAGCTTTTACCTATAAGCTTCTTAAAATATGCTAATGAAGGAAAGAATTGCACATAGCTAAATATATCATATGATCAAAAAAGATAAAAGATACATTACAGGAAAAAAGAGAAGGGATACATTTTGTATTACTCAGGAAAATGGACCCCTATGTCAGACTTCTTAGTACCCATGTCAGTAATCATTATTACTCTTAATAATGGGGGATGTCCCTGTCTGTTTAGTGTATCAACAGAATTAACTAAATATTTTCATTTTCAAGCAACTTTTCAGAATCCTTGTTTTTATTCTTTCAGTCACCATAATCAGGAATTTGCCTGCTTCTCTATCAAGCGCTAATCCACCTTCCTTACACATGTACTGGAATTTTCTTAAGTGGCACAAGGAAGCTATTAGGTTTTTAGCTATTAGCTATTGGGTTTTTAGCTATTAGGTTTTTAACTACTAGCTAATTTCACTTTGTATTTTTTTCTAGGGCACTCATTTGGTTACTGAAATGAAAACATAAAGGAAAGTGATAGGTTAAATCTACCCAAAAAGAGCCAATGAATTATAACTCAAATTACACATTCAACTAATTTGTACTAGTTCATATTCTAAAATAGGATGATTAAAGTAATCAGTTGAAGCTTGTGGACTATCTTTTGGCCATGTAGATTATGATGCTTAGATATTCGATCTCTTTCAAATAGCAATGTAGTGATGAACATTTTTGGTAATAAGGTCTTAGACTGCCTCTCGTGAGTGCCTAACCTTCCATAGAAATTAAGATGCTGCTGTAGCTCTGCTAAATGTGTTTGTTTGTAATAAAACTATTACAGAAACAAGAGGTGGGGGTTTATATTGGGTGCTTACTACTTTACAGGTACTTTTGTGAAAGTATATATTACTTCATTTAATTACCATAACAATTATATGCATAAATAGTTTTGAATAATAAAATTTACTCAAAGAGATTAAGCAACATGAGAAGATCACATTGCTAGGAGCTCAAACAGGTTTCCCATCCTCACTACAGCAATGCTTCCCAAAATTACTAGATTAGAAATATTCTTTTGGATGCAATCTGAAAATAAATTCCTCAGGTTCTCCTTTGGAAATTCTGATCAATATTTCTGGAGTGAGGCCAGGAATCTGAGAGCTTAACAAAAGTGTTTTAATTCATTAATCATCATGTGTGATTTAGAAACATTATGTCATATCAAGATGCAGAAGTAGGCCTTCCCTTGAGCCTTCTGTTTACCATCTGTTCTCAGTTCCTATCCCTTTTGTAATGTTTCTGAAATATGAAACAATGCTGGAAAATATTTTTGTATCAGTCATTGACACCTGAGTATGAATTTAATTCACAGTGTTTCCTCTCCTGAAGAGTTTGCATTTTAAGCTTCAGTTCAGGACCCAGGAGGAAAGACTTCCCTTTATGTTTAAAGAGCAAAGCACTCAGAAGCATGGGAGGTGAGAAATGTGGGAGGAATGAGGAATGAGCTACTGTAGGGCCACTGAAATTCTAGGGGAGGAAAGGCCACCTACTAGCTTTACTTCTAAAATAGTTCTGAGTTTAAACATGGGGATGTAAAGAATGAAGAGGTGAATATAGCATTTTTGTAGAATTTCAAGAGTTCACTTGGAATTTATATTGTAAAATGATTGTTAATAAAAATGTAATATGAAAAAAGAAAAGTCACAATACTTCCAAAAGAAAGCACAGAAACTTCTCCATAAATTCACTGCCTATATCTTAGCTGTCAGAACATACATATACTGGGTATGGTTCAAAACTGATTATGTTTGCCAGAGTAGTAGGACATTATCCTCTGCATTTTACAAACCACTAACTCATTCATCTTTCCCTGAACTATGTGGAGTAATATTAGATGCACTTATAAAATCAAAACAGTAATGGCATAAAATATACTTTAATGTACATATGAGCTGGAATGATATAGAACTTAGAAAGTCCATTTCAAGGCCTATTAAAAGGTCGTAAGTTCCATATCAAACCATAAAAAGGATACTTTGTTAGTGTACATGCCATAGCTCATGTTGACATAACTTTTGTTAGTAGTCTTTTTTTCCCCTTACTATACGGAACTTCAAGTGAGTCTTAGATGGGAAATGCAAAGCTATAGTACTAAACATGTAGCATACTGAAAAATACAGCTGACATGGTGATATATGCTGCTGATACTGATATTACATTGTGAGCAAATTCAATTGATGATATATCTATAAGGTTATTTTTTTAAAACTTTTAGTTAATAAATATAAATTTTGAAAGTACAACTTTCGGATTATAGCGGTTCTCCCCCATAACCATCCTCCCACCCAAAAATCATCCCATCTCCTACTCCCTCTCCCATCCCATTTTTCATTAAGATTCATTTTTAATTATCTTTATAGACAGAAGATCAACTTAGTATGTACAAAGTAAATATTTCAACAGTTTGCACTCACACAGACACACAAAGTATAAAGTACTGTTTGAGTAGTAGTTTTACAGTTAATTCACATAGCACAACACATTAAAGACAGAGATCCTACGTGGGGAGTAAGTGCACAGTGACTCCCGTTGTTGATTTAACAATTGACACATATTTATGATATCAGTAATCACCTGAGGCTCTTGTCAAGAGCTGCCAAAGCTATGGAAGCCTCTTGTGTTCACAAATTCCGACCTTATTTATACAAGGCCAAATTCAAAGTGGAAGTTCCTCCCTTCAGAGAAAGGTATCTCCTTCTTTGATGGCCTGTTCTTAGGCAGCAAAAGTCTGGGTTTTCTTTTTTAATCCGTTCACCCAGTCTGTGTCTTCGAACTGGAGAGTTGAGGCCATTTACATTCAAGGTGACTGTTGATAAGTAATGAGTTTGTCCTCCCATTTTTCCTTTAGTATTCCTATTTTTTGACTTTGGATTTTCTTTGCACTTTTTCTGAGAGGTGTGTTTGTTTTTTTTTTTTTTTTTTGCCTTCATCTTCTTTTGTAGTGATGACCCTGTTTCTGTGTTTTGGTATGTAGCATATCCTTAAACATCTTTTGTATTGCTGGCTGGGTAGAGAGCTTTACTACAATGTATTGTGGTAAAGATCTTTTCTGGTCATTTCTTTTAGGAGTTCTATGTGCTTCCTGTACCTGGAAGTCCCTTTCTTTCTCCAAATTAGGGAAGCTTTCTGTTATTATTTCACTGAAAAGGTCTTCTAATCCTTTCTCTCTTTCTATGGTTTCAGTATCTCCTAAGACCCATATATTGGATTGTTTGATGTTATCCTGTAGATCTCCAATAGTGTTTTTTAGTTTTCTGATTTCTTTTTGTTTTTGGTCTTACTGTAAAATTTCCAGGTGTTTGTCTTCTAGCTTGGAAAGTCTCTTTTGCCTCACCAACTCTGTTGTTAAAATTTTCCACTGAATTTTTTATTTGATTTATTGAATTCTTTATTTCTAGTATTTCAGTTTGATTTCTCTTTAAAATCTCAATTCCATCAGAAAAATTTTCATTTGTATCGCATATAGCTTTTTTTGACTTATGGATTTGATTCTGACTGCTTCTGAGTAATCCAATGATTAGTTTTCTGAATTCCATTTCTGGCATTTCCTCAATCTCTTCATCTTCAGCTTTTAATATTGAAATGTTGTATTGTTTCTTTGGTGGACTCATAACAACTTCCTTATTCTAATTTCTTGAGTATTTTCCTCTAATCTTTGGTATTTTTTTTTCTGGTGGCTTTTGTCTTTGGTCTGTGACTCTGTGGTTTAATGGGATGTCAATACTTTCAGTGAACATCTATACTTTCAGGAAGCCATTCCTGTCAATAAGGAAACTCAGGTGTTCCCGGAGTCACTGTCTGTGTTTGGTCCTCCCAACTAGTTTTGGTGTCTGTGGATGAGGGTGTCTTGTTTGTTATTTTTTCCTTTAGTTAGGTCTGTGATTCCTCACCATGTAAAGTACTCACCCTGCTCAGCCCTGCTCACTTCTTGGGAGAGTTCCACTGTCTGCACTTCCCCTCCCTTTTTGTTGCTGGGCAACCAGTGGAGGCTGGCACAGTGCAACTGGAGTGGAGGGGGAAGGAATTATTCTGGATTGTTGTGGCCTTGTTGAGTGGGTGGGAAGCAACCCCTCTTATTTATTGTTGTGCACACACAGCTACCTGCTTGAGTCTAAAGGAAAAAAAAATATGTGAGCCCATGAGCCCTCCCTGGCTGGTTGCAGGTCTATGCTGTAGCAAGGAATGGGGGAGAGTGAAACAGAAGAAAGACAAGCAGTCACTCTTTTATTTTCTTTCTTTTTTCCCCATTTCTGCTGTCTTAGGGAGTTCATATGTAACTTTAAAAGCAGCTCACCAAACTCTCACTCCAGCTGTATCAACAGCACTGTGGGCCCGTGGAATCCCCTTTTACCTGGTTTGCTGGAGTGGGCTTCCAGGATCCTCCCAGGATGCAAGCTTCCATTGTTTTCTGCTGTTTATTTGCTCCCTCAGTGTGGGTCTGGAGCGTTTCTATTGCTCATGCTAGGTCTCATGCTTGGGTTCTCCCAGAGTTCTATCTTACTAGTATATTTACTTCCCTTTTTTAACATTAATTTTGCCCCTAATAAGTCAGACCATCCTGTCACTATTCCACTATCTTGGAACCCCCCTCTTCCTTATTCTTGTTTCTTGAGTTGCTGTGTTTATTATTCAGCATTTTTTTTTTCTTTTTTTCCTCTATGATGGCTTTTATCTTTGAACTATGCCTCTGTGGCTTAGTGGAGTGTCCACTTTTTCACTGAATTTCTAGAGGTGTGTGGTGGGTGTGGCCAGGGAGCTCTGTTCAGTGCCCCAGGGTGAAGAGAGTGTCCAAGGTGACACTTAAATTGGGCGTGGTAAAGCTCCATTTTTTTTTTTTTAAATCAGAGGAGAGGTTTGTTCTGCTCTGTTGGCATAGTCTCAGGGTTACCTCCTCTCCTCAAAGGGGACTGGTGTCTGGATGCTAGTCTCTATAGGTATAATATTCATCTCTCTGCCACAAGAACCACACAAAGGATCTGAGCAGTCCTCTGCATAAGCACAGATTCTGTAGCAATGACCGTTACCTGGGATTCAGGGAGCCCCAAGCATGTGGAGACTCCCACAGTAACCAGCCAAAGTCCCAGCCACACCCCAGCCCTTCCACACAGTCACAGTGTTTTCATGGTCCCAGCATGTAATCCTCCCACAGGCATGAACACCCAGACCCCTGTCACTTTCCCCAGCCACACTCAGGCATCTATGCTCAGCTGGTTGCTGGGCATGCAAACATTAGCTAGCATAGCTGTTATTTACATCAAAATTGGTGTGACACCCTCTCTCAGGAAGCTGGTTCAGGGTGGTTGGGGAGAGGGAACTGTGCCCTCCCTTTTTTCTCCTCTAGTTTAGCAGGTACACTGTCCTTACAGGGCTCCAAGCGGGATTCACAGCAAGCTCTTCCTGCAGCTTTATCACCAATGGCTTGGTCTGCTGAAGTCTGGTCTCACCTCATTCTCTAGAGCTGGCGCTGAAGTTCTTGGCTGCTGGAATCCTGAGTTGTGCATGTCTGTGCCCTCCACATAGGTCAACAATGTCCCTCTAATTTGCATGGAGTTTCTGCTGCCATTTTTTTCCTAACTCTTCCCTGAGACAGCACTCTCTTGACTTTTTTTTTTTTTTACAAGATATCTTCTCTTAGAGTAGAGCCTTAAGCTTCTTCCTTATTCTGCCTCTTAATCCTGGCCATAGCAACTAAATTTTAAACAGAAGACTGAACTTTCTATCACTGACTGTGACTGCATCATCCACAGACAGCAAAGAATTTGGTACGTTCTGTTCCTAGAGCCAGATAAACAGCATAGACATTTACACATACACACATCTACACCACACAAATGAAAACTCTAATTACTTAAAAGTAGAGTAACTGGTATCTTATGTATTATCTGAGATTAAATATTGGTTTTCAGAAGAATCCCTCTCCAATATGGATGTGGCATTTGGGAAAATGTTGAGGGCTTATGGAAAGGAATTTTATAGTAAATTTTTGAAATTTTGCAAAAATTTAAACATGAGTAGATTGAAGATTTTGGTAAGTTTTGGTAAGTTATTGCAGACCAAAAGAAAATGAATAAAGCCAACTAAGAAAGAAGTTAGAGGAAACATAGGCAGGACTGGGATTCAATCCTGGGACTCCAATATGGGATATGGTCATCCCATCCCACAAAGTGGCTTAAACTTTGTGCTAATAACCCCCATCAGTCAAACCAATTTTAACAGTGCTGTTTCACTAACAAGTCTTAGGGATATTTTATGTAATTTAGTATGGTTTCCTGAATACAACTAAGCACCATTCAAAGACAAATAACAATACGTCTTTTATGATATTCTGTAATTCTTCCTAACAATGTGGATCACTTTTTCATATATATTGCCAGGAAATTACTTCTTTACTTTACTTATCCTGATGTCACTATTGTGGAATGTTAATAAAAAAGGTTACAAATAGAGTCTAAAGACATTGGTCACTATGATGATAAGTAAGGAATAAGAGTTCAATAAGACAAAAGTCTTTTGAGAAGCAAAATATACAAATGGATTGAATTGTTCCTTTTTTTTTGGACAGGCAGAATGGGCAGTGAGAGAGAGAGACAGAGAGAAAGGTCTTCCTTTTCCGTTGTTTTAAAACCTAGTGGGCACTGCGGCTGGCGCTGCAGCCGGTGCACCGCACTGATCCGAAGCCAGAAGCCAGGTGCCTCTCCTGGTCTCCCATGCGGGTGCAGGGCCCAAGGACTTGGGACATCCTCCCGGGCCACAGCAGAGAGCTGGACTGGAAGAGGAGCAACCGGGACAGAATCCGACACCCCAACAGGGACTAGAACCTAGGGTGCTGGCGCTGCAGGCAGAGGATTAGGCTATTGAGCCATGGCCCTGGGTGAAATGTTCCTAATAATGGGTTTTAAACTAGGATTTCCTCACAGTTCCTTTTTGTAATTTATTTAAGTCAGAAAATGTTAAATATAACACTTAAGTTTTAGAATAAAACAACTTAGCCATATCCAGGAAGAATGTATATATAATTCATGGAATAGGGCAATAGTTTTCCAAGACTATGCTAAGAGGATACTCTGTTTGCAAAGGACTAATGAAGCATACTGGGGGAAGGAAATTATATGAGTACTTATCTTTATTCATGAATGATAGGAAAGCTTTTTCCTGAACTTTTTAGAGAGGGATACACATGATTCAAACCTAAGTGCAGAGATGTGCCAGCCCGTTGAGAAGCATCTAAGTGTGGATACAAGACTAAGGATTTGACTGCACAAATAGCATCTTCCATGGTATTTATACCACCCACCATCTGTTATAATGAATCAAGCTCAGATTAGATTCTGTTACCTTCTAGATATAAATACTAGGGCTTACTCCTTTTTTTCCAAAGAAGAAGAAGAAAGGAAAGGAAAATGCTTTTATAGATTGTTGCTAGGGATACAATTCAGTTGGGTTCTTTCTCTGCAGTTTGTTTACCTTACTTTGTATGAATTTCGTGAATAGTCAATCTATGTCTTACTCACAACTTCAAATTGGGAATTGTGATAAGAGTTTTAAAGTAATTTTCATAAAGTTAATACCATCTTATTTCATCTATAACACCACAGTTCTTATCTATTATTGAGCCAGATATTAATTTATAAGAATTTAGTGGCCTTGATCCTAAAAGAGGTGAGTAAGCTAAAAACCTCTGAGGCTTTATTCTTGAACATGCTTGCTAATCTCATAAAAGTCAGAGATTTTACCCAAAAAGTGACCTGTTTTGCTTTCTAATAATTCTCCAGGATCAGTGTTTTGCCCATGCTCTGAAATTTTTCCTGAATCTGTACCACACTGAGAACCTTATCAAGTAGGTTTCAACTAATTGTCACTCAAAAAAAATGTTTTTTATCATTTTTTGACAGGCAGAGTGGACAGTGAGAGAGAGAGACAGAGAGAAAGGTCTTCCTTTTCCGTTGGTTCACCCTCCAATGGCCGCCACGGCTGGCGCGCTGCGGCCGGCACACCACGCTGATCCGATGGCAGGAGCCAGGTGCTTCTCCTGGTCTCCCATGGGGTGCAGGGCCCAAGCACTTGGGCCATCCTCCACTGCACTCCCTGGCCACAGCAGAGAGCTGGCCTGGAATAGGGGCAACCGGGACAGAATCCGGCACCCCGACCGGGACTAGAACCCAGTGTGTCGGCGCCGCAAGGCGGAGTATTAGCCTAGTGAGCCGCGGCGCTGGCCTATGTCACTTAAAAAATTTGTATTAATAATACAAGTTACTTGCGTAGAAAGTCACAACATTTTACCATACACATAATCTCGTGTAAAGGTCACAAAATATGTTCATCATTTTAAAGATATGGAAACTGAGTAAACTGATTCATTAATGATCATAGAGCAAATAACTCATATGGCCAGAACTAATCTTTACATTTCCATACATGAAAACATTTAAATAATCATTAACATTTAAATAATCTTTATTTGGTCCTATGATTAAATATGTTATTTTGTATTTCAGTCAGCTACTGGTATATTTTTTTAGCAAAGAATTCAAACAGAAGAACCTAGCAGGGTCGCCACTCTGGTGTAGTGGGTTAAGCTGCTGCTGAAGAAGCCGGCATCCAATATGGGCTTTGATTCAAATCCTGGCTGCTCCATTTCCAACCCAGTTCCCTGCTAATACTGCAGTAGGTGTGCCAAGCACCTGGGCCCCTGCACCCATGTGGAGAACTAGAAGTTCTGGTTTCTGGCTTTAACTTGGTCCCTCCCTGGCCATTGCAACCATCTGGGAAGTGGACCAGAGGAAGAAAGATTCTCTCTCTCTGGGTCTCTCTTTCTGTCTGTCTCTTCTCCTCTCTCTTTGTAAATCTGCCTTTCAATTTTTATCTATAACATCTATATCTATATCTATATCTATATCTATATCTATATCTATATCTATATCTATATAGATCCCAGCACAGTTTTTATATATTCTTTCTTAAAACTTTTTTTTTTTTTTAATTTCAGTCACAGTTAAGAAGAAAGATAAATTTACCAACCATTGGTTCACTCCCCAAGTGGCCACAATGGCTGGGACTGGAGCAAATGGAAACCCAGAGTCTGGAAATCCATCTAAGTCCCCCAGATAGGTGGCAGGAGCCAAAGTACTTGTGTCGTCTTCCACTGCTTTCTCAGGTGCACTGTGAGGGAGCTGGATTGAATGTGGAGCAATTTCGAACCTGAACTGGTGCTCTTATGGGATGCTGATGTCACAGGCAATGGCTTATCCCACTGCTTCCCAATGACTGGTGACATTGAAAAAGTGATATTTAGGCCGGCGCCGCAGCTCAATAGGCTAATCCTCTATCTGCAGCGCCGGCACCCCGGGTTCTAGTCCCGGTCAGGGCGCCGGATTCTGTCCCAGTTGCTCCTCTTCCAGTCCAGCTCTCTGCTGTGGCCTGGGAGTGCAGTGGAGGATGTCCCAAGTCCTTGGGCCCTGCACCCGCATGGGAGACCAGGAGAGGCACCTGGCTTCTGGCTTCGGATCAGCGCGGTGTGCCGGCTGCAGCGCAGCAGCCTCAGCGGCCATTTGGGGGTGAACCAACGGAAAAGGAAGACCTTTCTCTCTGTCTCTCTCTCTCTCACTGTCCACTCTGCTTGTCCAAAAAATAAAAATAAAAAAAGAAAAAGTGATATTTAAGGGAACATGCAGCATACTCCATGAGACACTATATATCTTTTGCTCAGGGGAACTTTCCCTCTGTGTGGACAGAGAGCAAGAAGCATGGAGAGACAGCTTCCCCTGAGCTGTGTCAGAAGAGATTTCTGAAGTTATATCTCCTCTTTGAAGGACAGAAAATACCCCTTTAAATAAGAGCTCTGATACTCACTTCTGGCATCTGGGATCTCTTGTCTACAGGAGCCAGCTAAAGCCCAGGAAGTGATAATAGGTGCCTCATTTCTGTCTGATGTTTTCTGGGATATGTGAAACAGAGGGTCAGCTTCACTTGAAGCAAGCAGTGTACAAGTTGTATTAGGAGGTAGCTTTGTTAACAACAACAAAAATCCTAAGAAAAATATCATGGCAATAGCAAAAAGTCTTTATGATGGGCATGAGAGGATATGTTGCATACATATAGAAACAGCAACACATAAAAGAGAGATTCAGGTAGTGAGTGCAGCAGCTAAGAACTGAAGGTTGAGAAAAACATGTTTGAGTGCCATTACCCCATCCCACCATGTCCACTGTGCCAGAAACCAAAATTGACTGGAATGGGAACACTCAAATCTCCCAAGTTACATAGCTGAGGCCTAAATCCTCATAAAACCATTTATGAATTATGAAGACTAGATATCCCTACAAGGACCAGTCATTGGATGAGCACTACAATCTTGGACAAAGTAACTACCTTTGGCTGAAAGGAATTCCTGGACATAATTTTGTACATTCAGTACTCAATATTTTTCATGGTCCTGTGTGAGCTAAGAGTGGCAGTGATTGTCTTTTTGGTGTCTCAGCTGGCTAAGCTACAATCTTCAGTTAGTGAATCAATCATCATTCTAGGTGAAGGCATTTTTAGGTTTGATTGAAATTCATAATCAATAGATTTTAAATAAGAAATTATCCTCGATAAAATGGGTCTGCCTGATTCAAGTAACTGAAATGCCATAAAGGCAGAACCAAGGCTGCCATCAGAAGAAACTCCACCTGTGGTTAGCAACTTAACCTAGGCCAAAGAGTTTTTGCCAGCCTTTCCTGAAAGTTTACTTATAGATTTTGGTGTTTCCTAGCCATCTGCACAATCACGTCAGCCAATTCCTTATACGAATCTTTTAATATATATCCACTGGTTCTACTTCCTGTGTAATACCATAATACATTACAACATACATTCTTTTTTTTATTATTTCTTTGAAAGACGGAGTTACAGAGAGCAGTAGAGCCAGCAAGAGAGGTCTTCCATTCCGCTGGTTCACTCCCCAAATGACGGCAATGGCCAGAGGTGAGCTGATCTGAAGCCAGGAGCCAGGAGCTTTTTCCATGTCTCCCACATGGGTGCAGGGGCCCAAGGACTTGAGCCATCTTCTAGTGCCTTCCCAGGACACAGCAGAGAGCTGGATGGGAAATAGAGCAGCCAGGACTCAAACCATTGCCCATGTGGGATGCCAGAGCTGCAGACTGGGGCTTCAACCCACTGTGCCACAGCACCAGCCCCCACAGCATACATTCTTATTACTGTCATGATAGTCAGTTTTTCATCCCTACACTTTCCTTTTATGTGTCCCTTTGCACAAGAAATCTGTAGTGGCTGGAGTGGTTTCACAGATTATAGGTTAATGGGACTGTAGCTTTAGTATAGAATGAGAATGTTCCATTCCATTAAAAGAACCTAGAATTGTGGAGGAATGAAGCACAGATTTCCCAACTGGGTCACTGGGAGTGATGGTCAGTGAGACAATTCCTACTTTTCTCTATCAACCCCCTATACATGAATACTCCATATCAGAGGCACAGCACCATGAAATAATTTTAACTTAGGATTTATTATACACATCCTGCAAAATAACTCTCCATTTTTTAGGTATCACTTTGAAGATGTTGCCTCAGCTGTACCTACAAAAGTTCATCCTATTGCTGTATCAGGTTAGATGTTTTTAGTTGGTGTACATTACAGATGTAACTGATAGATAACCTAGTCATGTACCCACTGGTATTCCTCTTTTGCTATAATATGAATCCCTCTTTTTGGAATGAGGTTATGTACTTTCATGTGCTATGAATCAAAGATGGTTTATCTTATAGGAGAGTGATTCTGTATGAGATCTCAGAGGCAGGAAAGATAGCAAAAAATGCTGACACTTAAGAGAGAAATGTTTTAGTTTAATCAACTTCTCACGACATAGCTCTTTGGTTTCCTTAAGTAATAGTGCCATTTCAAAGGCACAGGGTCCCTTTTGTTGCTGGTAATGTGGATGTCCAGCCAGCATAGTAGCTAGAAAAACTTTGGTGGAAGGACCATATCCAGTGTGCCAAAACACAGCCTCTATTTTTGACACCATGGCTCCTGTCACCCAGTATGCTGGCACTAGAGTAAGGAATGCCATAAGTTGGCTGATGTCAACTGGTAGACATTTAGTTTACTTGAAGTGAAATGCCTTTTCCATAATAATATTCTCATAATTTTTATCCACTCCCAATGATGCATCCACATGCTTCTTTCCCAATATTTTTGTCCTCAACTTTCCAATTTTTTTTTCCTTAAAGCCTTGAGTAAACAGACAAGTTATTGAGCACAGTATATGAGTCTGTAAATATTCTTACCTCAGAGTATTTTTCTTTCTATACAAATTGGATATTCAGGTTCACTGTCCAATATTCTGCCTATTAGAAAGAAAGATATTCTCAAGCCACTGTTTTTCAAGACCATCCCTGAGCAAGGTTGAGGTGCAATAGCTACATTGATCTTTACAATGTCCAGTCATTGAGTTGACCTTCTGATTCACATCCAATGTTTTCTCTCTTTTGTAAGCTTCTCATGAAGAAATCCCCTTCTAAATACCCATATGAGTTAATGGCAAAAATGTCATAGTTCCAATTGTGGATGACATGATAGTTTGAACCATTTAGTCATTTATCTTATTTGTGTTCTCTCACTATGTTCAACTTTGGTACCTGGTGTACCACTTACATCCAATGATAAAGGCTGTTAGCCTTATTGCTTGATGGATCTGACCCAATCCATCCCATGATGGGCACTCTGGCTACGTGATCGCTAGATGTTCAGTGGCCAGGTACTTCTTCCGTACTGGGATCCTTTAATGCCACAACTATTTTCTAAATAATATATGATTATATGTCACAGATTGCATAATTTTATACCCAAATCCTGCAATTTTACATTATGATTTCTTTTATGAGTATACTATAAATTCTACAAGGCAATTTACCCACAAAAATTCTTTTAATTCTACACTGGAAGCCAAGTCATATGGTCCATGAGGTAGGATATCCTGCATCACAGTTTGGCTGCCCCATTGTTCTTGCCATTTGTTTTGATAATTGTATTGGTCTTGCTTCTGTCAGTTAAGTATACCACCTGGCTTCTATTATTTTGCAATCCTATGATCCTCATTGCTTTCAAGAGTTTTAGACCTATAGCAGTATATAATTAGTCCCATGTTTCAGAGTACAGTCAAGGATCAGTTTCTAATAATATGCATTCCTGTCTTACTAGTGCTTACCTGTCAGTCTGGTAAAAGGAGTGTCATCTGGATCCTTCCATGGACTGTAATCATTTGGTATATGGTATTTATAAGGTACCCATTTCTCTGAATACTTTTATAATTTTTCCCCCAGTTGACATGAGAGTTCTGGAATTTCTTTTTCACTTTATATGGGTTTTTGCTTTCTCTAAACTTAAGAACATGCTAATATTTTGTTGATATTTATTTATTTATTTGAAAGAGTCACAGAGAGAAAGAGTCGGGGCGGGGGAGAGAAAGAGAGAGAGAAAGAGAGAAAATCTTCCATTTCTGCTTCATTCCCCAAATGCTCATAATGGGCAGGGCTGGGCCAGGCTGAAGACAGGAGCCAAGAGCTTCATCTGGGTCTCTCATATGAGTGCATGGGCCCAAGCACTTGGGGCCATTGTCTGCTGCTTTCCCAGGTGCATAAGCAGAGAACTGGATTGGAAATGGAGTAGCATGAATTGAAGCAGCACCCACATGAGATACCAGCAATGCAGGCCTTGATTTTACCCAACCAGCAATGTTTCACCACCATCTTTTTTTAAAAGATTTTTATTTATTTATTTGAAAAGTAGAGTTAGAAAGAGAGAGAGAGAGAGAGAGAGAGAGAGAGAGGAGGTCTTCCTTCCATTGGTTCACTCCTCAAATGGCCTCAATTGCTGGCGCTGCACCGATCCCAAGCCAGAAGCCAGATGCTTCCTCCTGGTCTCCCATGCGGGTGCAGGGCCCAAGCACTCGGGCCATCCTCCACTGCCCTTCCAGGCTACAGCAGAGAGCTGGCCTGGAAGAGGAGCAACCGGGACTAGAACCTGGTGCCCATATGGGATGCCGGTGCCGCAGGTGGAGGATTAACCAAGTAAGCCACGGCGCCAGCCCCACCACAATCTTTTTAAGACCTTGCCAGAATATTAAATTAGGCATCACAGAAGGTACTCCCAAATTAACAAACTCTTTTTGACCCAAATTTATATTCTGGTCCATCTTCCTGTGCTGCTAACACTCCAGAATCTTGCCTTGTAATAAGCATATAGTGAATGGATTCAGCAGAGGCCGTCCTTGGGCTTGACTGCACTATTGCCCAGTATCATGTAAGTCTTTTAGGATGAAATTTCTTTCTTCTCTTCATTATGCATTTCCTCATCCAGTGATATGATGACTTATGTTGGTGTTGTTATCTCCTTGTGGCTAGTAGAAGAGTTTCTGAATGGAGCATAAGATCTCTGGCCCTGTAGGGTACTGGAAATGGCTTGTATCAGCCTCATAAAAGATAGCATTTAAACCTTGTAGGAATTTCATGAGCCAACTGTTAAACTGTTGGTCACCTGAAATAAACCAGATGTAAGTATGTATTTCCATTCTGTAAATCACCAAATACTACAAGTTAAGGCTTCACTTGTTTGTTTAATTTCTTTTTGGATTGTTGTAAAACATTTATTGGAACACCACTGGCATTAATTATCCTTAAGCAACAAGGAAAGTGAACAACTTCAATAGCCTCATAGGGCTCAAGAGGCCATGGAGAAGTAAGATCTTCTTGAATGTATGTACCCAGATATCAGCACCCATTGTCTGAGTCCCCTTACATCTTAATCATGCCTCTCACATTGGTATATTTCATTTTCAGAGATTGAGATTTCAACTTCCTTTGGAAATCTGATACAATAAATAAGCCCTTGCTCTTGTCTAAAGTATTATTGTTCTTTGACTAGAAAAAGAAATCTTTATTTCATACCAAGGAAGTCCTCATGTGGAGGAAGACTACAGGTTTTACATTGATAACTAAACTCTGCCAGTTTTTCTAAGACTTTCTTCAATGTATTGTCTCAGGAACTATTCTATGATTTTATCGTCCTGAAAGTTGCTGTTCTCCAGTATTTCTCAATGGCCTTAGGAATAACATTAGTCATTGCAATTCCTTCCAGTGTTGTCACCTATTGCTATCATCCTTGAAAGTTCTAACAATTCTTTCTTTTTGTTGGCATCCAGCTCCAATATTATTTTAGGGCCTGCTTCCCACACCGCTTTGGACATCACATGTCACAGATTGCATTCCTATGGAAATGGACTGAGTGATTCTGAAATTTGCACACAGCAGGATTATTGAGCAGTTATTTGGAGTTATGTCTGGAATAATCTTTTGAGAAAGTGAAGAGATTAGTACTGGGAAGAGGCGAAAGTTGAGCTACATAACTTTATAGCCGAAACCCCAGCAAGTCCTTCTGACCCTTATAGAACTGTCCTCCAGCAAGGTAGAAGGCTGCTCCATGAGGTATTGGCTTTCCCAGTGAGGGATTCAGGATGATGCATCAGCAACCAACAACCCTGACAGCTGAAAAATAGAGTACCTCCATGAATATGTGATATTTGTGGGTGTTTACCCAGAATCTACTACAAAGCAAATAAGCAAAATGATATAAATTTAAGTATCAGTTTCTATAACACGGTGTCCTTCATATTTATTTCTGAGTAGTTTTAGGACATTAAACTTATGAGAATATAAAACGATTTTACCTTTAAGAACTCAAAAGTTCTTCACCTCATTATTTTGAAAATATGAAGAAAATATGGGCCCCAAATCAGTCTCCCTTGGAGGTACCCCAAGATGTAAGTCATAAAACCATAAAATATGTCTGATCTCTGGGAAAAAATTTAAAAAATTTAAAAGTCAGAAGCTTCTCCATGTAAATTAAAATAGAACTTCTTGATGAGAATGAAGTATTTTGTGTGTATTAACCATAAGATGAAATGGAATTCCTAGCTCATAACATCACATATATTCCCCTTATGTAAATAGGTCAGATTAGTCATGGAAATAAGAATTCTGAATAAACTAGTCATAATGTTAACATCTTTTTGCTATCATTTTAACAGTTATTTATCTCTATAATAGAATTCATTTGCTATACTCTATCAACATTTTCATAAATCATGAGCATACTTTATTAAAAAGAAACTAGCTGGAATTTTTGATTAATAAAGCAACAAAATTAGATTTACTAATTTCACAAGTTAAATAACACTTTGGAAATTCTAAGTATTTCTTTCCCAAAATCCAATGACATTTTTGATTTTTGTCATTTACTTATCATTAGGCTTAAATTAACATTTATTGAATTTAAAAAGAGTAGTTGCCACTACTTCTTTTTTAATTTTACTTGTTTTAAAGGCAGAGTGACAGAGAGAGGGAGAGACAGAGAGAGATAAAGAGATCATTTATCTGCTTGTTTGCTTCTCAAAATCCCACAACAATCAGGGCTGGGTCAGTTGAAAATCAGGATACAGGAATTCCATCTGGGTCACCCACTTGGGTAGCAGGAATCTAATTATGTGGGTCATCTTCTGCTTTCCAGGTGCACTAGCAGGAAGCTGAATCTGAAGTGGAGGTGGGCCTGAATACTAGGTACTCTAATATTGGATGCAGGTGTCCTAAGTGGCAGCTTAATATTGTTTGATTTGTCAGTCCATGCAATTATTATTGTATAATTTTATTTGAGAAACATTTATGTGAGCAAAAATTTAGTTCTGTACAAACTGTGTTTAAATGATCAACATATGCTGAAATTATTCAGAAGATGGGCTTTTAAGAAAATTAACAGAAAGTTATCAAATCTATAGATTAAAGAGTATTACTAATATGCTAATGAGGAAAGACAGGGTAGATATATTTCTAACTAAGATGAAGTAATTAAGAGAAAAGACATTTTGGTTTTTTTTTTTCTTTTTTTGGTCTCTTAGTCTCACTCTCTCTTTCTTCTACAAACACATGTAAAGACTGTTCAATCATCTTTGAAGGAGAGAGAAAAATTTTTTATAAATATATACATAGTGTACATAGTGTAATTACATTTTACCTCAAGTATACGTATCCGAATGTGAATGTTGTACTGCTTTACTAGTGTGAATGCAATAATTTATTCTTTCCCAGATTCCCAATATGCATTGTTATCATCATTATAATTTTTTGAAAGGCAGATTATATGTAAATATATATATATATATATATATAGAGAGAGAGAGAGAGAGAGAGAGAGAGATCTTCCATCTGCTGGTTCCCTCCCCAAATGGTTAATGGCCAGGGCTGGGCCAGACTGAAGCCAGGAGCCAGGAGCAACTTCCGAGTATCCCATGTGGGTGCAGGACCCAAGCACTTGGGCCATCTTCCACTGCTTTCCCAGACACATAGCTGGTAGCTGGATTGGAAGTGGAGTAGCGGGGACTTGAATGGAACCCATATGTGATGCTGGCAGCTTCAGGCAGTGGCTTAACCCGCTACTCCACAGCACCAGCCCCAATTGTAAATTTTTAGGTATACAAAGAGAATGATGGAAAATGATTTTTTCATTTTTTTCTGAATAGTACAAGGGCATGGAAATAGAATTAGGAAACTTAGAACAATATAGGGAACTGAGACCTGAATGTATTCGAACAAGTTGTAGACAATGCCTGCAACTTGGTTCTGAATTTGTAAGCTGCTCACTTGTGTGATTGACTACACACAGGCATGCAGAATTATACTTTCTGAAAATGATTTATGATAGTAAGTAGAAAGAGTAGTTATCCCACTATCTGACATGGCTTAGATGATAAAACTTGAGCTTGTGTAGATAAATATGTAGGTGAGGGAAGGAGATCATGTGTATGCATGTCACATAATCTCTTCTTCCTCAATAATAAAATGAAGGAAGGCCACTTACCAATGGAAGAAAGCTGCAGAGGACTTATGGAAAATAGACAACGTTAGGAATAACTGTTGGGAAGAATGGGGAAAAGTTTGTCCTTTATAAAATAATGAAAATAATAATTGTCAAAATTAAAATAATTAACATTTGTTAGTATGTCCATGATTGGATATTATAAATAGATAATGAAAGATATTCTTCCTGATACATTTATTTTCTACAGGTGTGCCAAGCAGCTCCATTCTAGATTAGACTTTCTGAACAAGCACAGAGACTGAAGTTATAATTAACTAAGGTTTTGTTAGTTCAGTTTTAAAATGGTCTAAGTAAGGTAAGGAATGAGTGACATTTATATGAAAAAAAGAGACATCTTCAAATGGACTGTACACATTCAAAAAAGATTAATTGTGTTTAATTTTTGTTTTACTATGAAGTGTTGAAAATATGCAATTAGCTCATGGTATGTATGTATTCTAATGACCTATTAACCTAAATATTCAACCAACCAGAAAATTGTATTCCCTGACTAGTCTAGATAAACAAGAGTTTGATTTATGCATCTGCCCAGATACATATTTCAGAAACCATTGAAATCCAAATGAAATCCCAGGTTCCTTCCCGTAACACAAGTCATTGGAACTCTTGAGACTTAGAATACTTTACTCATACCAGAGGGCAATTAGTGAGAAGGCAAAGTAATGAAAGATGAACTATATTTAAATACCAAATACAATTACTGATTAATTCTGTTGCAATTTATTTCATTAATTACCATGATCATCGTGCCCTATCTTTCAAAAGTTTTCTAATTCAATGCTATTACTCTTATAAAGATGTACTAGATGAGATTTTATCAGGTCATAGATAGATCAGTCTTTCATGTGAGTGGTTAGTTTAAATACTGTCTCCATCTCAACATAGTAGCTCCTCTATAAAGATGGCATTAACATGCCTTAAATAGTTGCTATGTGCCAGGCACAGATCCTATCTTTTTTTTTGACAGGCAGAGTGGACAGTGAGAGAGAGAGACAGAGAGAAAGGTCTTTCTTTTTGCCGTTAGTTCACCCTCCACGCTGCGGCCGGCACATCGTGCTGATCTGAAGCCAGGAGCCAGGTTCTTTTCCTGGTCTCCCATGCGGGTGCAGAGCCCAAGGACTTGGGCCATCCTCCACTGCCTTCCCGGGCCATAGCAGAGAGCTGGCCCGGAAGAGGGGCAACAGGGATAGAATCCGGCGCCCCAACCGGGACTAGAACCCGGTGTGCCGGCGCCGCAAGGCGGAGAATTAGCATGTTAAGCTATGGCGCCGGCCACAGATCCTATCTTGTTGTAAGTAGTGTATCTATTTTAAACATTGCATAAGGATTATTATTATTTAATTATTTATCCCAAGAGGAAACTACATCTAAGAGAGATCAAATACTTTATCTACTTTGCATGGCTGATGACTACTAACCTTGTGTAGTCAGATTCTAAATTCCAAAATTTAAACATTCTGGTTATCTACTCTGTCCCCCATCTCAACTATTAGTTGATCTCCACTGACACTTGATATTTAAACAAGACCAGATTCTAAGCCATAAAATTCAGATACTGATGTTCCAAAGTTGTGTAGAATAATGGTCCTATTTACTTTATTCCACTTAACTTGTAACTTGCTTGTTTGCTAACTTGCTAAACTGATTTCCTATTTATAACCTTCTAACTTCACTTCAATTCCACCAATATCCTTGATTGGATTTCTAAAATAATTGTATATAATATATTAATATGTAACCTTATATATATATATATATATATAGAGAGAGAGAGAGAGAGAGAGAGAGTATATTCTTTTTTTTTCTCTGATTCCAACTGCAATAATTTTTATTTAATGGGAACTTTGAGAAGTCACTTGTCCAAAGTCAGGGAGAATTTTCTGATTTGTTGCACTCTTCTTCTCCTCCACTTCCCTTCTGGTAGAATAGTCTTAGAAGAATATCTTCAGGCTCTGCCTTCTTTTGAGACAGAAGTATGGGCATATCATTTCTGAGCTGTGTGTCCTGGCTTGCAATGTTGACATTATTATTGGAGATGGCAAATTTATCAACCCTCTGTGAACTAATTTTTTTTTAACTTTTATTTAGCAAATATAAATTTTCAATGTACAGCTTATGGATTACAATGGCTCTTTTATTTATTTGAAAGAGTTTCAGAGAGAGAGAGAGAGAGAGTGTGACAGAGAGAGAGGTGTTCGATCCACTGATTCACTCTCCAAAGGGCCTCGACGACAAGAGCTGAGCAGATCTGAAGCCAGGAGATTCTTCCCCAACTTCCATGTGGGTTTGAGGGCCCAAGTACTTTGGCTGTCCTCTGCTACTTTCTCAGGTGCATTAGCAGGGAGCTGGCTCAGAAGTGGAGCAGCTGGGACTCAAACCGGCGCCCATATGGGATGTCGGCACTGTAGGCAAGGGCATTAACAAGCTACACTGCAGCACCATCCCCAGAATGAAATCTGTTTTATACAGAGATACCTAAATTGTCTATAATTTCCTCCAATGTTACATGCAAACATTTTAAGTCTTTAGTCTCTCCACTATATAGCATGATTATTTTTAACTGAGAAAATACTTTGTTTACACATTGACATTTATGGTAGCTCAGAGTAAATTACTTGTTTAAAATTGTTTAATTCACTTTTTAATAATTAAGTATATATTGTAGTACAATTATATTCACAGGCTTGCTTTTTGCTTCCATAGAGTACTTTCTGCTGCATATAATACTGTGGAAACTTCTAGCCATTTTGTTTTACAGATTTTTTTTTTCAGTTTCACACAGTTATGTGACAGAATATAAACTTGCCAATATAAAATTAGAGCTTGCATCAACATATTTTTCATAAATTGAAATAGTCCAAACTAAATTATTGACACTAAAAATTAAATATTTTACACATGTAAACTTTTGTTATTTAATACTGTTGCTCTTGTTACTGCTGCAAGCCAATGTTTTCCATAGGTACATTTGTTGAATATTTGATTTAACTTTTCCAGCTAATTTTGATTGTTAGGAAACTGAATTTAGAGGTTATTTTGAAAAAAAAAATGACTGTAGCAAACGATCCAGAATTGCCCAGTGAAATCACAAAACTTCAAGATTTACTCTAAAAATATACTAACAACAACAACAAAAAAAGATACAGTATATCTGAACAGTGTAATATTTTGCAAGAATATACATGTGGATTAATGGAATGGGATGAAGAACCCAGAAATAGGTTCATACTAATATAGACAATGGATCTTTGATAAATGGACAAAGACTATGCATAGATCAGCAATTATCTTTTCAGTGACTGCTAATGAAAAAACTGGAGATCTCAAAAGATGCAAAAAGATGAATGTACACACAGATGCTTCACAACAATGTACATCTCAAAATGAATCATAAACCGAGATGTAAAACACATCACTAGAGAATTCAAAGAATATAACCAAGGAAGCCGCTAGATGAACTTGGATATGTAGACAAATTTTAGATGCATCATCAAGAGCACAATCCATGAAAAAAATAATTGATAAACTAGACTTCCTTTAATTTTTTTTTAAAAGTCTGCTCTATGAAAAGCAATGTCAAGGTAAAGAGAAGAATAGCCACAGATTGGGAGAAGATATTTGTAAAAGACACATCTTTCCTCAGAAACTTGAAAATAGATCTACCATATGATTCAACTATTGCACTCCTGAGAATATTACCAAAACAAGTGAAGTCAGCATATGAAAGGGATACTTGCACTCTCATGTTCATCAAAGTGCCACTGAAGATGTGGAATACCCGGAATTCTCATTTATTGCTAACTGGAATGCAAAATTGTTTATATACTATGGAAGACAGTTTGGCATTTTCTTAAAAATTAAGCATACTTTAACCATTGAACACAGCAATTAAACTCTTAGGTTAAAAATGGCAAATTTGTGTCTGCACAAAAATATTTTTCAGTAGGTGAATGGTTAAGTAAACAGTGGCATATCTAGAAAATGGGATATTATTTAGTGCTAAAAGGCAATGAGCTATCAAGCCATGAGTAAACACAGGGGAGATGAAAATGCACAGCAATACTATGTGAAAGAAACCAACCTGCAAGGCTACAAACTCTTTGATTCCAACTATATGACATTCTATAAAATGCAAAATCCTTAAGGCAGTGAGAAAGATCAGTGGTTTCCAGGATTTAAGAATGAAGAAAGGAGGAATAGGCATAGCACAGATGATTTTTTGGACAGTGCAACTATTTTGCATGGTACTACAATGGTGGATACAAGTCATTATACATTTTTCAAAGGCCCTAATATGCACAACAACAAAATGAATGCTAATGTAAGCTGTGAACTTTGAGTGGCAATGCTATTTCAATAGATGTTCATCAAAAGCAATAAAGCTGGGGGGAAGTTTGACTCAGTGGTTGGATTGCCGCTTGGGTCACTTACATCTTTTATTGGGATTCCTGGCTTCCAGTCTTGTTTCCACTCTGCATTCCAGTTTCCTGCTAACATGCACCCTTGGAGGCAGCAGATGATGGCTCAGGACTCAGATCCCTGCCATCCACATGGGAAACTCTGATTGAGTTTCTGATTCCTAGATTTGGCCTGGCCCATCTTTCACTGTTGTGTGAATTTGAAGATTGGACCATTAGATGCAAAATATCTCTCTTTCTTTCTATCTGGATCTCTTTCTCTGTCTTCCTTTCAAATAAATAAAAATGAATACTTTTTTAAAATAAAACTTCAAAAGTACTAAGTATACCAGTTTTGTGTGACATGTTGATAGTGGATTAGGTTGTATTTGTGCAGGAACAAAGACAATATTGAAATTTTCTACTCTTGCCATTTTGAACCTAAAATTTCTATAAAAATCATTTATATTTATATTGATATATTTACATTTAAAAAGTCATTCAAAGTGATTGTACCTGTAGTTTCTAAAGTTTCAAACATGGGGCCACCACTATGATGTAGCAGGTAAAGCCACTGCCTGCAGTGCTACCATCCCATATGGGTGTCGGTTCAAGTCATGGCTGCTCCACTTCTGATCCAGCTCTCTGCTGTGGCCTGGGAAAGCAGTGGGTGATGGTCTAAGTGCTTGGGCCCCTGCACCCTGGTGGGAAACCCAGAAGAAGGTCCTGGCTCCTGGCTTCAGATGGGTACAGCTCTGGCGATTGCAGCCATGTAGGGAGTGAACCAGAGGATAGAAGACCTCTCTCTTTCCCTCTGTCTCTGCCTTTCTGTAGCTCTGCCTTTAAAATAAATAAATAAATCATTAAAAAATAGTCTCAAACATTTTTAAAACTTAACTAAGTAGCAGGAAAGAAAAATAAAATAACCAGCCATGCTATAGAATGTATTTAATATATTATAAATGTCGTATCAAAAATTGTATTTGTTACATAAACTGTATGTATATATAAAGAAGTATTTAACTTTGACAGCTGTAGTTTCTAAGTCAGTCACCAGGCTATTCAAATTAATTGATTGCAGTCTTGAACTTTAAGACTACCACAACAAAATTTGAGTATTTTTTAGTTTGTGCTTCATAAGTTTTATGATTTGACAAAATATTTTTATCATGATGCTGTGCTGTGTCAAAGTTTGTATCTATGTCTTTACCAAAGTTTCTTAAATTTATCTTCTTTTTTTTTTTTTTTTTTTTTTTTTTTTTTTTAATTTTTTTTATTTTTTTGACAGGCAGAGTGGACAGTGAGAGAGAGAGACAGAGAGAAAGGTCTTCCTTTTGCCGTTGGTTCACCCTCCAATGGCCGCCGCGGTAGCGCGCTGCGGCCGGCGCACCGCGCTGTTCCGATGGCAGGAGCCAGGTGCTTATCCTGGTCTCCCATGGGGTGCAGAGCCCAAACGCTTGGGCTATCCTCCACTGCACTCCCTGGCCACAGCAGAGAGCTGGCCTGGAAGAGGGGCAACCGGGACAGGACCGGTGCCCCGACCGGGACTAGAACCCGGTGTGCCGGCGCCGCAAGGTGGAGGATTAGCCTGTTGAGCCACGGCGCCGGCAAATTTATCTTCAATTATTGAAATTTTTAATAAAATTTGAGTCAAAATTAAGATTTGTTGTTTCAACTTAAGTAGATAGATACCCCAAATCTTTGAGTTAAAATTGTGATATAAAAAATGATTAACTATTGGAAATAACTGATATTTTATTACAAGTACTTAATAATACTGCTATAAAACCATCACCATGTAGTTGTGTGGTAAATTCCATGAATGAAACCAATGAATAACATTTAAATTATGCCATTTTACTATGTGCATGCAAATATTGGAATACAAATAGGCACTAGTTTAGAAGAATAGTTATTTAATCTAAGAATACTCACATGTATAAAACTAGTTGAGATATGTATTATGCATATTTAAAGGACAATGGTAATGCATTTAAAATGGGAGCTCAACATGTAATTTTTCATTCAACATGGTCTTTTTTTTTTTTTTATTTGACAGGTGGAGTTGTATACAGTGAGAGAGAGTGAGAGACAGAGAGAAAGATCTTCCTTCTGTTGGTTCACTCCCCAAATGGCCGCAACGGCCAGCGCTGTGCTGATTTCAAGCCAGGAGCCAGGTGCTTCCTCCTGATCTCCCACCGAGTGCAGGGGCCCAAGCACTGAAGCCATCCTCCACTGCCCTTCCGGGCCACAGCAGAGAGCTGGACCGGAAGAGAAGCAACCAGGACTAGAACCTGGCGCCCATATGGGATGCTGGCACTGAGGGCAGAGGATTAACCAAGTGAGCCACTTCAATGCTGAAAAAGATGATTTGCTATCACCCAAGAAGAAATAGAGGAGCCAGAATCATGGTGGAAGGGATTAAACCACTGCTTGTGGTGTTGATATCCCACATTGAAGGGCGGGTTCAAGTCCCATTATTTCTGATTCTGAATCAGCTTCTTGCTAATGAGTCCAAGAAGGCAGAATAATGCAATCCAAGTACTTACAGGCTCCTGGAGGTATGAGTATTTGGAGAGTGAACAAGAGAATGGATGATTTTTTTTTCTTATTTAAATTTTTAAAAATTTTATTTGGACTGTGGCCAAGGGTGGAGAGAAAGAAAGAATCTCCCATCTGCCTGTTCACTCCCCAAATGCTCACAACTGGACTAGGCCAGGCTGAATCTAGGAGGTAGTAACTCAATCAAGGTTTCCCTTGATGTGGGTGATAGGGATCCAACTACTTGAGCCATCATCACCTGCTGCCTCCCAAATACCTCCCAGAGTATTCATGAGCAGGAAGCTAGAATCAGGAGCAGAGCTGGCACTTGAACCCAGGTATTACACTATGGGATGTAGGTGTTCCAACTGGCATCTTAGTTGCTACATCAAATACCTACCTCAAAGCTCACATTCATTTATTCCTTATATTAAGGACCATTGTAAAGTCAATTAATTTTCCTATCTTATTCATATTCTCACATTCCTTGTCTTAACTGAATTCTTCTCATAGGTATTTAACAATTTCCCAACTTCTTAATCTTACATATTCAATCTAACAAACAAATCTCATTTGTATTTCACAAAATGCAATGGAGTTTTCTATTTTTAATACCTCAATTTATTCACTTCCTACTTACCATTTAACCCATTCCAATTTGGCTTCTGTTTCCTATGCCCCACTGAAATATAGGTTAATTCAATCTCCAGTGTCCTCCATATTGTTCAATCCAGTAGAAATATTTCAGTACTTACATCGGTCTTCCTGTTGAAAATGGTACCAAATCCTCCCTACAACGTACCACATCTTCCTACTTTCTTCTTACTCTGTCTGCTACATTTGCAGCTGTGCTGCAGGGTTGGAATTGTTGGCATTACTCAATTCTCAATGGTAGAGTCATGATTCTTGCCATCCTTTGTACAAATAATTCACCATTAAGTATTTTCAGCACAATGCTTCATCTGAGTTCCTGACAGTTAAAGTATTTTATGAAATTTAATGTCTCAAATGCACCTTAAACTCAATATTTTCAACTCAGAGTTTATTACATATTATTATTCCAGAGGTTTTTAATCTCATTCATGACAGGACATTCTTATTGATACAAAAAGCACACTAGATACTTCAAAATTTTATTTAGACTCTTTACTCTTAATAAATATACCAAATCTATTTCACTCTCCTATTATTTTATTTCCAAACGTTCTTCAAATTAAGTTTTCCTTCCATCTATTCAGTGTCAAATCCCCTAGCTAAGGTGTCATGAACTTTTGTGTAGAGTTTGGCAATAAAATAATAGCTAGTTTTCTTTTACACGTTGTTTGTTCATTTCCAATATGTACTGAATAATTCCCTAGCATACTCTGTTCAAAACACAAAACTAGTTATACTACATTTCTATTTGAAATGATCCACTACTCTTTGAGAAAAACTAAAATATATGACTTAGCCCATGGAGTGAAATCTTCCTTTTTAGCATCACCTTGCCTTCTTTTCTAAATTAGCCTTCTTTAAGTTCCTTGCATATTCCATGTTTCTCATCCATTTCATGTTTTTGGAAATTTATGCAAAAAATAGTTGTGATCATAGAATGGCAGTATTAATATATAAATATGTAGAAGAATGAAATTATACCCATTATTTCTTCATGTACAAAAATCAACTCAAGACAAATAAAAAACCTAAACCTAAAATTGAAGACTATGAAGTTGCTGGGAGAAAATAAAGGCAACATACTCAAAGACGCAGGTATAAGGGATAACTTTTGGGCCAAGACCTCCAAAGCACAGGCAATAAAAACAAAACTAAACAAATGGGATTATATTAAACTGAGAAGCTTCTCAACAGCAAAGGAAATGATCAATGGAGTGAACAGACATCCAATAGAATAGGAAATATATTTGCAAGCTACCTATCCAACAAAGGATTAATATCCAGACTATATTAGCAGCTTAAAAAACTCAATTATAAAAAAGTAAACAATGCAGTTAAGAAATGGACAAAGGACCTTAATAGACAGTTCTCAAAAGAAGAAATACAAATGGCCAACAAATAGATGAAAAAATGTTCAGAGCTGGCATTGTGGTGCAGCAGGTTTAGCTTCCATCTGCAATGCTATCATCCCATATAGGTGCCAATTAAGACTCCCGGCTACTCCTCTTTTGATCCAGCTCTCTGTTAGTGATCCTGGGAAAGCAGCAGAGTATGGCCCAATGTTGGAGGGTAGGATGAAGCTTACGGCTCCTGGCTATGGCCTGGCCCAGGCCTGGTCTTTGTAGCCATTTGGGGAGTGAACCAGCGGATGGAAGATCTCTCTTCTCTCTCTCCATCTCTCCCTCTTTTGCTCTCTTTCAAACAAATAAATAAATCTTTTTAAAAAAAGAATAAAATTATCAACATCATGAACCATCAGGAAAATGCAAACCAGAACCGCAATGAGGTATCATCTCACTTCCGTCAGCGTGACTAAAATCTGGAAGAGTAGCAAATGCTGATGTGGAGAAAGGTGAACACTTAAACACTCTTGGTAAAAATGTAAACTGGTGCAAACACTGTGGAAAACAATATGAGGATTTCTTAGAAAACTAAAAATAGTTTATTAAAAATAAAAATAGTTAATAAAAATTGCTATATAATTCAGCAATCCCAGTACTGTGTATATGACTAAAAGCATCAACACATTGTATCAAAAGTGATACCTCCACCACCATGTTTATAGCAACACTATTCACAATAGCCAAAATATGGAATTAACCAAAGTTTCCATCATCAGATTAATGGATAAAGAAAATGTGGTATTTTATGTGCATATATTTCATATGTGATATATAATGTAATATATATAGATACTGTATGGAATATTATTGTTATAAAAAGAATGTGATTCTACCATTTGCATCAAAATGGAAGCAACCAAGATAATCATGCTTTTTTCTTTTTTTAATTATTTATTTTTGTTTTTATAATTTTTTATTTTTTAAAATCTGCGTAGTACTGTTTTGATGTGCACAGATTAAAACACAGCGAGACCTTTGAAGTCAAATTAGGAGTCTTTATTAAATGCCAGCTGGCGACTGCCCTCTCACAGAGCAAGTCTGGAGAAGACAGCCCCAAGTTGCAGTGGCAGGGGTTTTTAAAGGCAGAAACTACATTTTGGCGGCCTTGACCATTATCACGCAAACAAGCAGAAGTACAGAAGCCAGAAACATGCCAGTTACAGCCAGAGGAGCAGACTGATATCTACAACGTGATTCTCTCAGAGGAAGAGTTCCTGCTCTGAAACAACCAACCAAAATAACCTATAACCATTTGGGCAGGCTATGTCCCATGGGAAAACCTTAAACTTAAAGACACCCTGTCACAGTACAACTAATAATGTTGAGTAAAATAAGCTGGACACAGAAGATAAATACTGCATGTTCTCCTATATACGTTGAAGCTGAAATTACAAAAGAAAAAATCAAAATGAAATGTCTGTGTGTATCTGTATTGCGGCAAATATAGTTTGGTCATTCTTTCTGTAAAAAATCCAGCAGGTTATTAATGGCCTCATATTTTGTTAGAAGAAAAGTAGATCTTAACACTAGTTTATTTTTTAGAGTTAAATCATGTATTGAAAATTTTGTCTTATTACCATCCAATTTAAATGAGATGATGTGGATAAACCGTCCTAGGGTACTGGTAGGACTGTTTACATCTCATATTTGAGTTCCTGAGTTAAAGTATTGGCTTTTCTCCTGATTCTAGCTTCCTGCTAATGCACACCCTGTGAGGCAACAGGTGATGACTTAAGTAGCTGGGTTCTTAGAACCCACTTGAGAGTCTGAGATTGAATACCAGGCTCCTTGCTGCAACCTGGTTCAGCTCAAATGCAAACACTCAGGGAGTGAACCAGCTGTTAGGAGCTCACTCTCTCTGCCTCTCAGATGATTTTTTTAATTAAAAAAAGAAACAATAACTAAACAACTAAATTAGTATATTTGAAAGGATAATTCTTGTCTTGGATCCTTTTATATCTAATGTAAATAAGCAATTTTAATAAGAACTTCTCAAATACTAAAGGGTATAGATTATTTGAGAGACAAGACTGTGAAACCATTCATCTAAAGAAATACTACCAATGAGGGGAATAAAATTACATGAAAAAGACCTCTCCTTAATTTAAGCAACACTAATTTATTAATATTTTTCCAGTTTTAAATATGGAGATTTATATTCCCTCATACTTCCACATGGCTGTTGTCTCTTTCACCAAAGTGATGCTGCTTAAGCTAAATTAGTGTTTCAACAATGGCAGACTTTAAGGTCTATGTCACTGTTAAAGTAACAACATAATTACAGACATCTTTCTTCTGGTATTTATTATTAATAAGAAAACAATAAAGGGGATGATTAAGCATTTGCTGTATACTCCTGTAATTACAGGACCAGCTTCCTGAAAAGTCCGGGTTCGATAACTTGTCTCCAAAATGATAAAATTTTAATGAGTCACTAACTAGCCATAGAATTGTCAGGCACAGAACAGAGTTATTTCATGGACAATAAGAAAGAAAGATGGAGTTGGGAAAAAGATGCAATGATTTATGTGAAGATAACAGGAGAAATGAATGCATAGATCCTAAATCTGGATAATTTTATATTCTTATTTTCAGATGCTCTGAAACATGGGTGAATTATTTTTCTCTGTATCATGAAATATCTTAAATAACAGAGATTTATGGGGAAAATTTCTAACCCTCTTGGGACCTACATAAAGTTGCTATAATTTACTCAAAATTTAATTCAAAATTCATCTTATCTAAGAATTCCCTAGTTTCCAAGAGCTGTGTGCTTCCTGTCTTTAGTTGCCGAGTGGATGGACAGGCAGAGGTTTTTAACCAGTTCTCAATTTTTAGATCAATTGATGTAGGTTAGAAATATATTTATCAAGGTGATTGATGTGCTATATACACTCCTGTAGCCTTTACAACTCAAGCAACTGAGTTACTGGGGGATTAACTCCATTTGTCATGAGTGGCATGGCTTGTGTCCTTGTGACATGGCTAAATAGCAAAGCCCTAGAAGAATGCTTGAGCTAGGCCTCTGTCTGAGGTAGTCACTGACACCAGAGGAGTAAACCTAACTATAATAACTAGTTGGAGGTTTTAACAGACTGACTACATGGAAGTAAAAGGAATCCCAACCACTCTCTCTGCCATGAGGTTTGAGAAGTTATTACCCATGCAAAATTATTGGCCTGCTTCTGGTGAGTCCCCAGAAAGTGTTGTCACACAAAGTCATTTATCTACAGCAAACATGAAGGCCACAGGGGGTAATTCCCAAAGCCATGCCTTCCTGAGCATGGGAAATACGCATCTTTTATTGTAGGAGGAAATGGATACATAAAAGGGGGAGTTCTTTTCATCACATGGATGGATGTACACCAGCACTCACAGCCACAGTTCAGAAACCAGTGTCAACATGGGTTTTAGGTATTGGTAATAAGGCTTAAGCTCCTCTTGGGGAAGATATATTAGTATTGAAAAGAAGCAAAGAGTGACCTTTGGATTCTCCTTGACCTATCTGCACAGGCTTTGCTCTTGCAGTGGGGTCTGAACCAGTCCAGGGTGACCATAGATCGAATCTCTTTCTGAAATGTGGCTGAAACCCTGAAAGAAACTTTGAAGAATCTCAGAAGACTTTAGGGCCTTGGAACAGAAATGAATTACAATACAGACTTTTGAACTGCTCTGAGCATTAGCCAGTGACAAAATGGCTGTAGGCCCTAGGGGAAACTATCATAGAGAGGGCTCAAGAAGTGGCATGATGGAAGATTCTAAGTATTTTACCCAAGAGGCTTCACTTGAAAAGAAGAGGGAAAAAATGAGATCACCGAGATGATATTAAACAGGATCCTTATTCAGCTCAACAGAGGAAAAACTATTTAAGAATGTGAACCCTCAAAAATGAGCCATGTGAGATACTGTGCTTCCCCACTTTTAAAAATTTTGAAGCAAAATGCTTACCAATCTGAATTGTAATAAGTGAAATTTCTGCATTTTATATATGAATATCTGTACTCATTAGATGGTTATGTTAATTATTTTTTAATTTAAATTTTAAAAATTAATTTATTTTTAAGGGAGAGAGATTGACAACTCTGGCTCACTGCTTCAAAGGCCCACTATAGCTGGGCTGGGTGAGACCAAAGCTGGGAGCTGGGAACTCAATCAAGGTCTCTCATGTACTTGAGCCATCACCTGCTGCCTGCCAGTGTTTGTATTAGCAGGGATCTGAAATCGAGAGCAAAACTAGTATTGGAAGCTAGGTACTCCAGTAGGGCATGAAGGCATCCTATGTGGCATTTTAACTTCTAGGACAAATGCCACTCTGATAGTCAATTTATTTAATACTCCAAAAGATATGGAATAGTGACTGTCACATGGCAAATGTGTGACAGCTGTTTGATATCTTCTGTTATTATCCATTATGTTCTTAGAATTCTTTCTATAAATCACATTGAATCTGTTAAAAATTAATTAAAAATTAAAATAAAAACATTTTAAAAAGAAATTTATTACTGTGTCTAGTCAATTTGATTCACTGCTTTTTTACAATGTATCCAGCATCCTATACAGGATCATTTTTTTTCTTTCTTGGCAATACTTAAAATAATAATGTGTTTTAAATTCAGTACTATGTACTTTATCTGTCACAGTATTTGCAATAAACAGCTTCCCTTTGCACTGCTAATATTGCACTGCTAATAGCCACATGTTTAGGTATACTGACATTGGTTGGAATTTATGCAGAAGTGGTACTGGGTTATTCTGGAAGTTATAACTGACTTCGTTCAGTTACCTAAGATGGACACCAGTAGTGAGTGCTGTTGAACAGAAGCCGTTTGTATAGACTGGACTGGCTCTCTTTATAATTTGGATTATAATATATACACAGATTGCTCAGAAGGAACAGGAGACGAATGGAGGAATGGAGCAGACACACAGGGTAGAATAAGGATGCCATAAAAGATCATTAAAATAATTTATTCCTGGAACTACATTCTTTCCTGTTCTAAGGTTCAATGAAACTACAATCTTTAAGATACATTTAACATCTATGTAGTTTTGGTGGAATGTGTAAATCTCTATTCCTAAATATGAAATTGTTTGTGTGAGTTTGGAAATGCATTTTAAAAGAACTAGAAAATTTCCAACACCAAGAAGATGTGGGAGAATATCCTAAAGGAAACCTTTTATAATTTGTAGGTTTTCATGTTGGTGAGAATACTCAAGTTAAATATTTAGCTAGCTCTTTCATCCACTGATGTTGTAACTAGTCTTTGAAAAACATCATTATCTTCAAGATTTTATGATAGCTGAATTTTTTTATACAGAATGTTTATAAAATGTTTTGCCTATTCATAAATGTATCTATCTGAAATACGAGACCATGACATCTCTCTGTAGTGGAGACTACTTTAGCCCCCCCATATTCATTCTCTACTTATTCTGTAGTAGGATTTTTGACATTATTGTATCACATAGCCACACAGTCATTCAGCACTCTCCTTTACACTTGAGCTTTTGACAAAGGAATGTAAATACAAATTGATAAATGATACTCCAGAGTCACTTTTGTATTAAGACGCTGCTTAATCTACATTTTCCATCTGAGACATGTGGGGCCAGAATAAAAGCCAGGTACAGATAAGATGGATATGCTTGTAAATGCAGAGAAACAACACTAAACAAACAACAGCAATAACAAAAACTAGAGGCCCTTAGAGACAGAATTTCCTTCTCACAATGGCCTCAATCTTGACTTCTGTCAAGTTTTCTTTGACCTGCTCCCTGGTTATATTTAGCTGCTTCACCAAATGCTTACTTTTGGTTCATGCTTCACATCAACCTAGTCATTCGAGAAACTTTTACCTTATTTGACTCATGGTGATCCTTATCTACTATTTGTGAAGAAGTTTAGCCTATACCATAACTAATGCCTTCTGTATCCTACACGAGGTCAGGAGGATTACTGTTTCTCTATTTATAGACATTTCTCAAAATGAAAGTGAGTCTTGTTAGACCCTTTATTCAGAAACAAGATATATGCTAAAGAAAATATCTCTCAATATTATGGTTCTGAATCTGTCCTTGTGAATTAAGATGGCTTACCAAATTCATCTCAACTCATAGAGAAATAGGTGAATTAAAAAGATAGATTAGATAGACGATAGATAGATAGATAGATAGATAGATAGATAGATAAAAGAAGTTAGGAAGATAGGAATGGACAGATTTTCATCTGAGTATGATAGCTTCAACCATAAAAGTTTCTGTGAAGGTAAGCTATGGAGTTGAAGCATGAATTTTGCAAAAGTATATCAAGAAATCTGCGAGAAGACAGTGTCATCACTTAGAGAATTTTATTTTGTAATCAAATAGGTCACTGTTAGCATTGGAGATTATATGAGATTACACACACACATTTAGAAATTTGTATTTGGAAATAATTTTACTAAACATATATGGTTCCTAAAATGATCCTGATGAAATGAGATTTCAGAATATGCTAATAGTTGCTGGAAAATCCATATAGAATTTTTTGATAAATAAAAACTGTCTTGCTGTCTACAATTTTCCTACTTCTTCCACTGGAAATCTCAAGTGATTTTCACGTGATGGAGACAACATGTGATTCTATCAGGAAAGATGGAAATGAGGGTTATGAAACATCTGGTAGCTGGGTCTACATGTCAATGTAAAATACAGATGAGCAATTACTTTATCCTTTCCTTGTTGTTTGAGCTGAATGCAATCAGCTCTACTCCCTTCACTCACAAATGAGAAAACAGATACCAAATCAGTTAGATAATGTAATAATAATGATCAAGGCTAAAAATGTATTCAGGGACAGAGTCTAGACTAGGAGATCAAAACCTTGGATTCTGATTTCCAGTCCTGGAATCTTCATATAATTCATGTTGTCCCTGGGACTCTTAAAATAATCTGATTAAAAATGGAGCTGCAGAAAAGAGGCAAATCTCTTCAGATAGCTCAATCAAAGGCAAACTTCCTGAAAGTTCATTGACACAAAGCACATCTGTCTAAAATGCCAGTGCATGGCTACAGCAGTGCATGTTAAATCAAATAAACTGGAGTCCGAGTGTGACTGGGAGGGGCTGCAACATCTAACATCATGGGCAGCCAGATTCAGGCCACAGTTTAAACTGCTGGAAGGAGAAGGGGAGGATTTAAGTACCAAATGGGGGCTAAACGAAGAATAAATCTGTTAGCAGAGCAATTACTCATGTCCTCAGCAAACTACCTCTTTTAAGGATTAGCAGATAATTCTAGGCCTAGGCATTAGTGTTTTCTTGGCACATCTTCCTCCTTCTGCACATCAATAACAATGTATTTACCCAATTATCAGATAATCCCACTTAAATTGATCAGTTGATAGCTCCCCAGTCCTTTCAAAGCCCTGCTTTGTTTTCTTTGGCCTCAAACACCTAAAAATATTTCTAGAGGTCAGAAAAGTACAAATTGCAAATTTATTATTCTTGGAGTTGCAGGATGACCTTTAACCCTGTGTTTCAAATCTCTGCATGGTGCTTTGGAAAAGTGATTTTCATTACAGTAAATAGGAGTCCTAGGGTAAAAACTGAGAGAGCTTTGAGGCTTAACCCCTTCATGCACTTAGGGCATGTCAAGAAAGAATTGCCAATTGCGATGAATATGGTCATTTCTAAATCAGTTTGCTCTGAAATAAATGTGCTGTGTGCTTCTTTTGTTTTATATTTTCCCCTTGTTTTTACAGGGTAACAAAACCTTGCACAAATCGTGACAAAGTGCTAACTCTGACCAAGAAAATCGTTTATACCTTCTCACACCAGTACTCTATCAAACATGAGATGAGTGTAAGGAGGACTGCTACAAATACTCAATTCTTATTTGTTATCTTTTGGACTAACAAATAATAATTGCTTAGTTTCCAATTATTTTCTAGTTCTGGAAGGAGTTAGCAGTTAGTAGATCAAAACATAGTATATCCAGTACACTTGAATTTCATATATATAGTAAATGAATTTTAAGGTTCCCAAATATTTCAGGATTCACATTTACACTAAAAAATCTGTTGTTTATGTGGAATTCAAATATAACTTTGCATTTTATAGTTCAGTATTATACCTAGAAATAGGAGAATGAAAGATCCTAACAGCTCCATTGTCAATGATGTGGTAGCTGTCAAACAACACGGTAAGCAGTAACCAAGGTAGAATAAATGTGGGTATACTCTGTCAGGTGGTTGGCTAACTAAGAACCAATAGAGCAAATGATTTCAAGGTTTATGATGAACATTTTACCTCTTATTTCCACCTCCAGCTGATTTTCTAGTTTCTTTCATCTCTCCGCCCCCAGATCCCTTTCCTTTTCTCACTTCAGAAATTTACCTGGCTGTTCTTCATGTCCACGTATTTTAATCACACTGTTAAACTATCCAATGCATGCAGTTCCTACCTATATTTCTCAAACCACTTCATGTCAATCACCTTTGAAATCCTGTTTCCTCTGTGCAACCGCTTTTGTTACACATCTTGAAGAACTTGGGAGTACCCTTACGTCTTGCTTGGCAATAACATTCCTTTCATTCTTCTGACTAGGAAAAAAATACTCTTTTTTTTTTCTTTTTTTGAGAAGTGCACGTGTGTGTGCACGCGCGCGCGCGCGCACACACACACACACACAGAGAGAGAGAGAGAGAGCAATTAAAATCAAAGACAGAGAGTTCCTGTTTCTTTTTCACTCTTCAAGTGCTTGCAATGACTTTTTGGCTCAGTAGGGCCAAAAGAATCCTGAAAACAATCCAGGTTTCCCATGTGAGTGGCAGGGGAGCCCAAGGACTTCAACCAGCACTGTTGCCTCAAAAGTTATACATTGGCAGGAAGCTGAGCCAGAGAAGAGGCACTCTGATATGAGAGGTGGCCTTCCTAAGCTGTGTATATCCACTAGGTTAATTACCTACCCCTTAAGGAATGCAATTCTTTAAGTTGCTGATTCTCTCTCTCTCTCTTTCTTTCACACACACACACACAAACACACACTTTGGCTTTAGAGTTCAAGGGTACTCTAAAAGAAAAAACACAGAAACTGATTTCATTTTATTTCTCGTCCAACTGTAATAAATGTGCATAGTATATGACTAATTTGGGTTATCACTTTCAATATTCAGCCAGTCTCTTAAACCGCAGTCACTCTCTATTTCTTTGAATTAATTCAAACCTACTACTTATTCATTAAATAATATCGATCAAGCATCTATCATGTGCTGTTTCCTCAGTTTTCAGATCATTCAAATGTAAGCTTCATGGAAGCATGGATTGTGTCTGTCTGGTTTTGCTAAACCTCCAAAAATCAGAAAATACATTTAGGGTGTAATGGTTAATATACTGAAAATACACGGCTTTCAACAATCATTCATTGCTTTTTAAAAAGGAACATTTTATTTTTAATGTGAGCATTTTTTTTTACCACTTACCTTTTCCAGAGACAGGTATTGAAGTATAACTGTTAGAAGGTTGATGAGAAGTGAAAAAGCAAAAAAGTAAGTCCTCATTGAATATTGCCTGAATAAGTAAAACAGGACCTATTAACTATTATTTTCTGTCTGTCTCTTACTGCCAGTACCACAGCCTTAAATGAGAACTCATCTCATTGGAAGTAATTTAATCTGAATTTGTAATGTTTTCTTCCAACACCTTTACTCCTCCATGCACTTTCAATGGTGTTTTGTTACATAAAAGACAAGATCTACACACTTAAGAATGGCAGGCATAACACTTCACAATCAGGATCCAGACTCCACTGCTTATTTTCTACCTTACACTCTTATGCTTCTTCCAAATCTAATTCCCCTTTGATGAGGCTGTAAAAAGCTAAGTTGTGCAGGGTCAAGTGCTTAGTAAAAGTTAAAATGTGGCTTACTGAAAATTCTCATCATTTTAAAACTAACCAGCCATTTCCTGTATAATGTTTTACACATGTTACTATTTGCAAGGCTCCTTGCACATCTTTGCCTCAAAATCCCAAGACTTCCATTCTAATTCTCTTCATACATAACTTTCTATATTATGTCCACCTGCCTTTCCTACTTAAAAAGAGAAATTCCCTACTGTGTACTCCTGCATAATTTTGCTTTGTCCATATGTCCACCAGAGGGAACATGCCAAGTCATAACTCATCTATTCACCTTTTGACTGCCATGAGTCTCTGAGCTCCCGGTAGGCTGAAACTATGTTCTCCATTTCTCTATAAACCAGCTCTGCTAACATGCTAAGTGGAGGGTAAATTATTTTGATAAAGTATTTCGAATTGCATAAGCTCTTTTTTTCTTGATGACCATTAATGAGTATATTCTATCGCAGGTTCTGGTTCTCTTTTTCCTGAACTTCTTTTATATTTTTTTTTACTTCACTGTGATAAGTAGATAGCCCCTTCCATGACTGGGCAAAGGCAAGAGAAATATTGAGCATCCTCATACAGGTACATGTTTCAATGATCTCTGAATCTGCCAGGCTTGTGAGTCTGCGATTGTAAATGTGAAAACCAAAGCTCACTCTAATCCTGAGTCTCACACAGAATTCCAATCTTGAGTGTGAACTTGAGAAGCATATATATTTTTATCTCCTTTGTTCACTTCTCTAGCGCCAGCACCTGTTACTACATTAGAAATGTAATAACTACTAAGTTAATACTTGCTAACTGACTAAACCTCATAGTTGATACATTTCAGAGTATAACAGTGTCAAGATGGTCTGATTCCAAGAACACACTCTTCAAAGTCATCTAATATCTCTCAAGATGACAAATATTTAGTCTTAATGTCTAAAATGTGATACCTCCTGATCTGCATATTCAGAATTGCTTTACTGGTGCTAAGTGCCTCATAATTCTGTCTTATGTAAGGAGGCAATAGCTATTGATTCCACATTATACAAGCATCATTCTAGACATTTTATATTCATGAACATAATTAATCATTGTAGGATCCTCATTAGCACCATTTTGAAAAGGAAGAAACAATGGGAAGGGTACAATAGGCTGAGTAATGCCCTCAATGTCAAATTGTTAATAGTTTCAGAGTCAATTGGTCTGACTCTATATATCTGGATATTTACCCTCTACCCAGTAGAAGAGCTAAACTGATGAACGTCTCTCAAAGTGGAAACTAGCAAGTGAAGAGCTATTAACTTCAGTCCACCCTGGGCCTTCTCAAGTTCACCAAAACCTCTAGAGAAGCATTTGTACTGACTCCTACCATACTGCTGTCATTAGTGATTTGAAATTGCATGTCCCACAGTCTCATTTGATTAGCTATCACAACACTTCACAGACCTCTTCTACTTTACCAGAAATAGGTGTTAAATCTGTGAAAGCAAGCTGGAAAACAATGCAAACACAGGGGATGAACTAATTAAATGTACCACCAGACGTCAGCCCCAGGATTAGCAGTAGAGAAATGCATGTTGAGCTAGAATTGCTATCCTACTGAAAACACTTGGCTTTCAGAAATCATTCATTGCTTTTTTAAAAAGGAATATTTTCTTTTAAGTTAAATTTATGTTGTGTTTTCAGTACGTATTGTTTCAGAGACAAGTATTGAAGCATATCTCTTAGTGGAAAAAGAGTAATGAGAAGTCAGAAAAGTCTTAAATTAGGATAATTTTCTTGTCATATTTTTATGTTATATTACTGGAGAAAGTGTAACTTATGAATAGTATTAAATATACTCATACACAAGCATAATTTACTAACACATATAAAGAGGATACATGTAGTTATTTAAAATATGTAAATAGATCGTCTTTAAATTGTATAATTCCTAATCAAATCTATACTCCTCAAATTCTCTGTTTTTGTTTAAGAATATTTGAGGCAAGGTAATACAAATTATACTCCTATGGGATGAAGTAAGTTCAGAGTCATTACAATAGAACAACAACAAAATCAAAAGTCCCTTTTTTCCCTCCCGTATTCTGGTTTTTCTCTGATTTTAACCTAAAGTCATGGTTTTTCTTTCAATTCAAAAATATGTGGTTAAAGTGTTCACTTTCTAGATGAGCTATTTGTATCTGCACTTACTCTTTCTTCAAAGATAATATAGTCTATACTTATTCTTTAGAATTCTCTGCATTAAATTACTTTGTAATTTATCACTGTGTATGAACACACATGTGCATGAATTATGTCATGTGTACCATAGGAGTGTAAAAATGAACAAAGTCACAATAATTTTCCATTTTAGTGATGGTGGTTTCGTTTGTTCAGAATATAATTAATATTTTTTCATTTAATATATACATCTTTTCTCTGTATGTTTTGTCATTTTTAGAAAGAGTGTCCTAACATTAATGTAATAAAATTTGTTTTATTATGTCACCTTGTACTTTCAAATGTTTTATTAAATTTCTTTTTTTTCTTTTTTTTTCTTTTTTTTTTAACTTTTATTTAATGAATATAAATTTCCAGTGTACAGCTTATGGATTACAATGGCTTCCCCCTCCCATAATTTCCCTCCCACCCGCAACCCTCCCCTCTCCCCCTCCCTCTCCCCTTCCATTTGCATCAAGATTCATTTTCAATTCTCTTTATATACAGAAGATCAATTTAGTATAAAGATTTCAACAGTTTGCACCCACATAGCAACACAAAGTGAAACATACTGTTTGAGTACTAGTTATAGCATTAAATCAAAATGTACAGCACATTAAGGACAGAGATCCCACATGAGGAGCAAGTGCATTTCTAATTTTTGGATTCAAACTCAAACTCATACAATAGAGATTAGGAGAAGTTTACACAGCTTTTGTTCCCAATTGTCTGAATGCAGTTTGTTGGTTAGAGCATACTTTCTTCACTGATTAGATATAATTTCTATATAACTAAATATTCATGTATACTGGATACAACTTAGATCTTCTTTTAGCTGTATAGTCCTATAAAGTCATGAGCCAGTACCATATTGTTTTAATCATTATGATTTTGTAATAATTGCAGTATCTTAGCTGGCGCCGCGGCTCAATAGGCTAATCCTCCGCCTAGCAGCGCCGGCACACCGGGTTCTAGTCCAGGTCTGTGCGCCGGATTCTGTCCTGGTTGCCCCTCTTCCAGGCCAGCTCTCTGCTGTGGCCTGGGAGTGCAGTGGAGGCCCTGCTTGGGCCCTGCACCCCATGGGAGACCAGGATAAGCACCTGGCTCCTGCCTTCGGATCAGCGCGGTGCAACGGCCGCAGCGCGGCAGCCATTGGAGGGTGAACCAATGGCAAAGGAAGACCTTTCTCTCTGTCTCTCTCTCTCTCACTGTCTACTCTACCTGTTAAAAAAAAATTGCAGTGTCTTTTGAAAATAACATTTCATTATTATTTTTCCCTTGGATATTCTTACCTATTTTTGTTCTTTTGAATTTGAGAATCAATTCCTTTAATTCAGAGAAAAGTTTCCTTGCATTTTTATTATTTCCAGAGTTTGACTCCCATCTTTACTGCAACACTCTGTTTTTGTCTCTTCAGGGGAGTCATGTCTTCTAACTAGACCTCTGTGAAATGGTAGACAGCGCTTTCAACTTCTATTTTTCTAACACCTTAATAACTACTCTGTCTATAGCCTTTACCACAAGTACTTTTAAGTCAAATCAGCAATGTACTACCTAATTTTATCCTCAGAAGACTTTTGTCTTGCGTATATTCTAATACACATTCAAAACTTTATTGTCAAGTATTATAACTGCTAGTTTATCTTCAAAATGAGGTATTTTACATGATCTACTATAAAGGAGCCATGGATTTTCCCCCATTTTAATCTTTTTAAAAATTATTAATACTAGTTTTATCAAGATGTAATTCTCTAGAGCTGGTGCTGTGGCTTAGTGGGTAATTATAGATTCTCAACATTTGATATAAAAGTAATCAAGCAATATGTAGTTTTCAGTGACTGACTTCATTTATTTACCTAAATGTGCTGAAGGTTTATCTGTATAGTGGCATATACCAGTATTTCATTCCTTTTTTTTATGGCCTATTCATGTTAGTTGTATGAGCATAGTACAATTTATTTGTTCAGCTAATGAACATTTGGATTATTCCACTTTTTGCCTAGTGTGAATAAAGCTTCTATGATAAATATTGTGTGTATATATATATATATATACATATATACATATATATGCTTTACTTTTTCCATTGTGTATACCAAGAATTGGAATATCTGAAACATATAGCAACGCTGTTTAACAATTTGAGAAATTGCCAGACTCTTTCCCAAAGTGGCTACAAGATTTTGCATTTTATACACATTCCTTCCAATTATGATGGGGTACTTTCTGATATAGAACCATTATGGAAGACAGTATAGGGATTATTTAGAAAACGAATTTATTTTATTTACTTTCTACTTGTTGAACTCTTTTTACAGGATCATTAAGTCTGACTAGAAAGTAAATTAAAATATGTTATATCGGTTGGTGCCATGGCTCCCTTGGCTAATCCTCCGCCTGCGGTGCTGGTACTCCAGGTTCTAGTCCCAGTTGGGGTGCCGGATTCTGTCCTTGTCACTCCTCTTCCAGTTCAGCTCTCTGCTGTGGCCAGGGAGTGCAGTGGAGGATGGCCCAAGTGCTTGGGCCCTGCACCCGCATGGGAGACCAGTGCGGGAAGCACCTGGCTCCTGGCTTCGGATCGGCACAGTGCACCAGCCGTGGCAGCCATTTGGGGGGTGGGCCAACGGAGGGAAGACCTTTCTCTCTGTCTCTCTCTCTCTCACTAACTCTGCCTGCCAAAAGTTATGTTATATCAAAAACTCAAATAAAACCGCACGGTCGGGGTGGGGGTGAGGGGACAGAAAGGAAAGACAAGGGAGAGAAAGGAGAAAAACCCAAGTCTGGGGAAGGTAGGAAAAGGCTGTACCTCCCCAGAGAGGTGAGGTGTGGAGCAGAGCCTGCAATGCAGGTGGAAGGCGGAGAGCAAGGGGCCTGCTGCCCAAGCCCCCCCCCCCCCCCCATGGAACGCAGCGGCTGACCGGCTCTCCTCCCACCCTCCTGCCTCCCACTAGGCCACAGTACTGGGATAATCAGCGCTTTACTCCTACACCATGCCGCCTTCCCCAAGCCAGCCACCTGTGTTGTTGCTGTTGGATGCTTATTGATTTGAAAGGCAGAGAGGGAGGGAAGGAGGAAGAGAGAGAGAGATCTTCCATCTGCTGGTTTTCTTCCCAAACGCCCACACAGTTGGACAGCTGGGTCTGGGCCAGGCCAGGATCTTCATCTGGGGCTCCCATGTGGGTGGCAGGGACCCAAGTACTGCTGCTTCTCAGGGCGCTCATTAGCAGAAGTGGGACAGGATCCTAGGCCTTCCGATACGGGATGTGGAAGTTCTGCGTGGCTCAACCTCTGGGCCGCGGTGCCTGCCTCCTCCTTCCGAGTCTCCTCAGTGAGTCACAGCCTGGTTTCTGGTGAGCACTGAGGAACACCGTGTTGTGACACCCATGATTGTAGGAATCGGCCTGTTCCCTCTTTCTGGGATGGCAAACCCTAACTCCCATGTGAGGGACGACTTTCCACACATTGACATCTGTTTCCTGCCCTTCCAGGAGAGAGGAATGGGGGCCAGGGAAAGGAGGTGACACAGACCCACCCATTCCCAGGTTACCGTCAAATGGAATTTCTGCGGCCAGGTTATTTTTGTAAACTCATCTGTGAGGCCTTGACATTGGTGTTTAAGATCAGAACAGGGCCGGCTCTGTGGTGTAGAAGGTTAAGCTTCTGCCTGCAGTGTCAGCCTCCCATATGGGCTCCAGCTGGGAGTCCCAGCTGCTCCACTTCCAATCCAGCTCCCTGCTAATGCACCTGGGAAAGCAGCTGAGGCTGGCCCAGGCGCTTGGGCCCCTGCACCCATGTGGAAGACCCTGAAGAAGCTCCTGGCTCCTGGCTTCCTCCAGCCCAACCCCTGCAGTTGCAGCCATTTGGGAAGTGCACCAGCAGGTAGAAGCTCTCTTTCACTCTCCGCCCCCAGCTTCTCTATTATCTTTGCCTTTTAAATAAATATTTTAAAAATTAAGGGGCCGGCGCTGTGGTGTAGTAGGTTTGTCCTCCACCTGCAGTGCCAGAATCCCATATGGGCACTGATTCTAGTCCTTACTGCTCCTCTTCCAATCCAGCTACCTGCTATGGCCTGGGAAGGCAGCGGAAGATGGCCCAAGTCCTTGGACCCCTGCACCATGTAGGAGACCCTGAGGAAGCTCCTGGCTCCTGGCTTCGGATCGGCCCAGCTCTGGCTCCTGTGGCCATTTGGGGAGTGGACCAGCAGATGGAAGGCCTTTCTCTGCCTCTCCCTCTCACTGTATGTTAACACTGCCTCTCAAATAAATATTTTAAAAAATAAAATAAATTAAAAAAAAATTAAAGAAAGAAGGAAAAAAGGAAAGAAGAAAAGAAGGAGGAGGGAAGGAATGGAGGAAGGAGAGAAGGAGGAAAGGAAGGAAGGAAGGAAGGAAGGAAGGAAGGAAGGAAGGAAAGAAGGAAGGAAGGAAGGAAGGGAGGGAGGGAGGGAGGAAGTAGGGAGGGAGGAAGTAGGGAGGGAGGGAAGGTGAGAGGAAGGGAGGAAGGAAGGGAGGAATGAAGGAAGAAAGAGGGTAAGAGGAAGATATCATTATATCCTTAGAATTATACCTATTATTGCTTCTCAGCCTTTTGGCTAAGATCATGTGTAGACTTATACCTATGAAGCACTTTGAATCTCTTCTCTTTGTATTACTATTACATTAACATGAAAACTGATGAGAAGTGTGTTGTAGTAATTATTATGTATTTGCTGTGACCCAGAAAATCTAATGTGTTAATAAATTCCTCCAAAATTCAAAAATATCAGTAATACACCTAACCTATTGAACATCATAGCTAATCAACACAAAACACTGTGAAGTATTAGTTGTTTACCCTCATGCTAGTGCAAATGACTAGCAGCTGAATTTGTTATTGCTGTTCACCATCATGACAGCATATTCTACACTGCATTGCTATTTTGAAAAGATCAAAATTCAAAATATGGTTTATATTAATTGCATAATGCACTTTCCAAATCACAAAGTTGAGAAATTTCAAGTTAGTCCACTCTAAGCTGGGGATTCTCTGTCTTCTCAGTAGCATCATGCTCAAAATGAAACCAGAAGTGGTACCTGGGCAGAAGTAAGGATCCCCCACCTCTCCAAAACACTTTCCAAGAAGAACTTCCCCAACAATTAGCTGTAGGCAGAATGAAAAATTCTGGAATGATCTCTTGGAATGATAGTCAATTCGCTGGGAAAAGGAGGGCTGAAGGGAGTTCTGTGCTCTTGGCCATGCCCATCTGGAAGTTCGTCTTCATCTGTCTGAGTTGAGAGAAAGGATGGTGATAAGTCTTTATTCTAGTACCACAGTCTCAGCAGATCTTTCTAATTCTAGTCAAATTATAAAAATGAATGTAATTTCATTTGCTGGGTATCCTTACACTCTAAGTAGTATTTTAAAAATTTTATTAAATAGCTTTTTAAGGTTTTAAATAATTTTCTCTAATTTTGCTTGTAAATGGATAAGAAAAGCTCTTCATACCATATTAATGGAAATGGAATTGTTTTCCTCTTTAAGAATTATATAATTTCTTTTTGTGTTTTGCAGGCACATATTTCTAAAATTCTCAATGCCCAAGGCCACAGACAATGGGGTAGAGCTTCCAGAAACCACCAGATTCTACAACTGTGATTTGGAATGATAAACCAAAGACTCATGAATTCTCAGAATCAGAGTCTTAGAACTCAGCTTTAGTTCAGACTCAGTTTTGTGTAAATTTTTTTATGGATCTAATGCATTCTATTTTAATTTAATCATCTTTCAAATATATAGATGTGATAAAAAGCAAAGTCAAATACAAAAGAATATAATGAAAAGCAGTCAGCCATTATCTCTCTATCCCATCCATCCTAGACTGACAAACCCAACCAAATTCCCCTACATGTTATATATGCAGAAATTAAATTATGAAAATTACAGTTATAGAAATCTATATCTAACTCTGTGTTAAGTTAATTAATACAGAGATGGATACACACATATGCACTGTTATTTATTTCTTTCCCACTTTTACTTTTTAATGATTATTCCTCAGTATGTAGGTTTATGTTCCTTTTCTTTTGCAGTACTGGAGCTCACTAAAGAAGGATGGGTGACAGAAACTGCTTTCTCTCTATTGAAAACAGATCCTACTTTTTCTGTAACACCACCAGTTATGGATGCACATGTGAGCAAGCTGAACCATCCTGAAGTTTTGACTCTAGAGCTAGTGAAGCAATGAATCAGAAAATGGAAAATTCTTCCTGGGATAGTCATCGTCAGCTTTCTCCAGCAGCAGTATCCATTCACCTTAAGACCCTGGAACCAACACAAATGCCCATCAACAGTAGACTGGATAAAGAAATTATGGGACATGTTCTCTATAGAATACTATACAGCAGTGAAAAACAATGAAATCCGGTCATTTGCAACAAGATAGAGCAATCTGGAAAACATCATGCTGAGTGAATTAAGCCAGTCCCAAAGGGACAAATATCATATTTTTCCTGATCGGTGACAACTAACTGAGCACCAAAGGGGAAACCTGTTGAAGTGAAATGGACACTATGAGAAACAGTGACTTGATCAGCTCTTGTCCTGACTGTTGATGTACAATGTTAATACTTTATCCATTTTAGTATTTTTTTGTTCTAATACTGGTGGTTGAACTCTGTAATTAACACACAATTATTCTTAGGCGTTTAAATTTTAACTGAAAAGTGATCCCTGTTAAATATAAGAGTAGGAAAAAGAGAGAAAGGAGATGTACATTTCGAGACATGCTCAATCAGACCTGCCCCAAATGGTGGCGTTAGAAATGTGCCAGGGGATTCCAATACAATCCAATCAAGGTGGCATGTACCAATGCCATCTCACTAGTCCAAGTGATCATCTTCAGTTCACAATTGATCACACTGATAGGTCTAAGAGTCAAAGGGATCACACAAACAAGACAAGTGTCTGCTAATACTAACTGATAGAATCAAAAAGGGAGAGAACGATCCATCATGGGAAGCAGGAGACACAGCAGACCCACAGACTAGCAGATGTCCTAAATAGCACTCTGGCCTCAGAATCAGCCCTTAAGGCATTTGGATCTGGCTGAAGAGCCCATGAGAGTATTTTAGGCATGGAAAGCCAAGACACTCTGGCAAAACAAAAAACAAACAAACAAACAAACAAAACACCTAAATGAAAGAACTCTGCGAGTGAGATCCCAGTGGAAAGAACGGGGCCATCAAAGAAGGAGGTACCTTTCTCCGAAGGGAGGAGAGAACTTCCACTTTGACTATGACCCTATAGGAATAAGATCAAAGTCAGCGAACCCTAAAGGCTTCCATAACCTTGGCAACTCATGACTAGAGCCTAGGGAGATTACTGACGCCATAAACAAGAGTGTCAAATTGTTAAATCAACAACAGGAGTCACTGTGTACTTTCTTCTCATGTGGGATCTGTCCTTAATGTTTTGTCCAATGAGAAGTAATGTTATAACTAGTACTGAAACAGTATTTTTACACTTTGTGTTTCTGTGTGGGTGCAAACTGATGAAATCCTTACTTAGTATATACTGAATCGATCTTCCATATATAAAGATAATTGAAAATGAAAAAAAAAAAACCCTTGGTTTTAAATTGGAAATTGCATAGAAAATTAATAACTTTTAAAAAAAATATCATGTAGGATCTCCGTCTTTAATGTGCTGTACATTTTGATTTAATGCTAAAACTAGTACTCCAACAGTATTTTTTCACTTTGTGTTGCTATGTGGGGGCAAACTGTTGAAATCTTTACTTAATATATACTAAACTGATCTTCTGTATATACAGAGAATTGAAAATGAATCTTGATGTGAATGGAAGGGGAGAGAGAGCGGGAAAGGGGAGGGTTGTGGGTGAGAGGGAAGTTTGGCGGGGGGGAGCCATTGTAATCCATAGGCTGTAATTTGGAAATTTATATTCATTAAATAAAAGTTTTTTAAAAAAAGAACCAAGGCTCAAAATGATGCTGCCATGTACTTGGACTTATTCTGAGAGACCATTGAAATATGTTTTTGCTGCCTGAGATTTCTTTGTATTATTTTTTTTCAACTTTCTTATTCTCCAGTCATCATGAAGTTTTGTGAGGTACACAGAGACATTCTTATAAATTATTTATTCAAACAGCCTCAGAAAGATTGAATTAAGAACCTTGCTCGCCGGTGCCATGGCTCAACAGGCTAATCCTCCTCCTAGCGGCGTTGGCACACCAGGTTCTAGTCCTGGTAGGGGCACCGGATTCTGTCCCGGTTGCCCCTCTTCCAGGCCAGCTCTCTGCTGTGGCCCAGGAGTGAAGTGGAGGATGGCCCAAGCGCTTGGGCCCTGCACCCCATGGGAGACCAGGAGAAGCACTTGGCTCCTGCCTTCGGATCAGGGCGGTGCGCTGGCCGCGGCAGCCATTGGAGGGTGAACCAACGGCAAAGGCAGACCTTTCTCTCTCTCTTTTTCTCTGTCTCACTGTCCACTCTGCCTGTCAAAAACAAAACAAAACAAAAAAAAAAAAAACAAAAAAAAAACAAAAAAAAAAAAACCTTACCTAAGGCAAGTTTGCAAATCATATAATATGTTATACCATGCATACATTTCTATTTTTATTTTCCGATTTCTTGTTGTGTTGGTACTTAATTATGCTATTTTTACCACATCTTCTATAATACGTCTTTCATCACACAAGTGATTGCAAGTCCAGTGTTTGGAGATTTTTCCTTCCTTCATTAATACTCATCAGGCATATTTAGGTGCTAGCTTTCATATCAACTGACAATATTACATTATTCACCTCAACTTCAAACATCCGTTAAATGTCTTAATTCCTGATGACTCTACTCCCATTTATTTTCTCTGATGAATGTATTGCCTCCAAAAATATTCCCATTCTTGTAAATTTAAAGTTAGAAAAGACAAAAATGTCTAAGCTCATGTATCCCTCTTAAACCAGTAGCTCAAATACTCTTTTAGTTTGTGTCTGTTAAATCTTGAGAGTACTAAATTTTTGATGTGCAAACTAGTTTTGACTTTTTTGTATTCATATCAATAGTGACTTTCTTTTTATATTCACCTAAATAATATATCATGCCAAGGGTCACTGTAAAGTTGAATATAAATTTCAAATTATTTACATATTTTTTAAAGATTTATTTTATTTATTTGAAATAAAGAGTTACAGAGAGAGGTAGAGACAGTGAGAGAGAGAGAGGTCTTCCACCCCCTGGTTTACTTCCCAAATCAGTGCAATGGCCAGAATTGCACTGATCTGAAGCCAGAAGCTAGGAGCTTCCTCTGGGTTCCCCAAATGGGTATAGGGGCCCAAGGGCTTGGGCCATCCATCACTGCTTTCCCAGGCCATAGCAGAGAGCTGGATTGGAAGAGGAGCAGCTGACTAGAACTGGCACCCACATGGGATGCAGGCACTTCAGGCCAGGGCTTTAACCCACTGTACCACAGTGCTGGCCCCTGCATATATTTTTTTTTTAATTTTTTTTTTTCTTGACAGAGTGGATAGTGAGAGAGAGAGAGAGAGAGAGAGAGAGAGAGAGAGAGAAAGGTCTTCCTTTTTGCCGTTGGTTCACCCTCCAGTGGCTGCTGCGGCCGGCGCTGATTCGAAGCCAGGAGCCAAGTGCTTCTCTTGGTCTCTCATGCGGGTGCAGGGCCCAAGGACTTGGGCCATCCTCCACTGACTTCCTGGGCCATAGCAGAGAGCTGGCCTGGAAGAGGGGCAACCGGGATAGAATCTGGCACCCCAACCGGGACTAGAACCCGGTGTGCCGGCGCAGCAAGGCGGAGGATTAGCCTGTTAAGCCATGTCACCGGCCCCCTGCATATATTTTTGATGGCTTGGAATTCTGTGGTTCTCATTGTGTCTTGCCTAGTAAGTGCTAGATAGAAATGAACATCATTGCTTTTTTGAAAAGCCTGTTATCTGAACAATCACTCAGATTATGGTAGCACCTGTTTCCTAGGAGTGATCAAGAAAATCTTTTAAAGTTCAATTATCTTAATTTTCAGAATAAAGCTTCTTTTTTAAAATTTTTTGACAGGCAGAGTTAGAGAGAGGGAGACAGAGAGAAAGGTTTTCCTTTTCCGTTGGTTCACCCCCCAAATGGCTGCTGCGGCTGGCGCGCTGCACCGATCCCAAGGCCAGGAGCCAGGTGCCCCCCCCTCGCCCCAGTCTCCCATGTGTGTGCAGGGCCCAAGCACTTGTGTCATCCTCCACTGTCTTTCTTTCCTTTCCTTTCCTTTCCTTTCCTTTCCTTTCCTTTCCTTTCCTTTCCTTTCCTTTCCTTTCCTTTCCTTTCCTTTCCTTTTCTTTTTTTGACAGGCAAAGTGGATAGTGAGAGAGAGAGAGACAGAGAGAAAGGTCTTCCTTTCTGCCGTTGGTTCACCCTCCAATGGCCACTGCGGCTGGCGCTTCTCGCTGATTCGAAGCCAGGAGCCAGGTGCTTCTCCTGGTCTCCCATGCGGGTGCAGGGCCCAAGGACTTGGGCCATCCTCCACTGCCTTCCCTGTCCATAGCAGAGAGCTGGCCTGGAAGAGAGGCAACCGGGATAGAATCTGGCACCCCAACCGGGACTAGAACCCGGTGTGCCAGCGCCACAAGGCGGAGGATTAGCCTGTTGAGCCACGGCGCCGGCAATCCACTGTCTTTCCAGGTCACAGCAGAGACCTGGACTGGAAGAGGAGCGACCAGGACAGAATCCGGCACCCCAACTGGGACCAGAACCTGTGGTGCTGACGCCGCAGGCGGAGGATTAGCCAAGTAAGCTGCGGTGCCGACCAGAATAAAGTTTCTATGGTCTCATACTTTAAGATTTTTGCTACATAAATTCTAAATCATTACCCCAAACTCCCACCTCCATCCCCAGTGAGATCTCAAGGTAAGAAAGGATAAATTAAGAAGCTCTCTGATTTTTCGTCAGCTTTGAGTGCACATTGTTTGATTTAGAATTTAAAAACTACTATATGCTTAATATGCAACTATCTCTGACTAAAGTCCAATAACATTTTTATTGCCATTGTTCAGCTCATAGTTAATTTAGCACAGCTCATTAAAAACTCAACAGAAGTGATAAGAATACACATTTAAGCACTGACCTTCATAGATGGAATTGAGTCTGAACAGTTTTTATTTGTTGGGAACACCTAGTCTCTCAGCTAGTAGTCCTTTTAATAAGGGTTTCCTTTCTTCCTTATCAGTCCTGGCACTCCTACACTGGTGTGTAGGTTATCTGCTATCTCTGGTCTATGTTCTTATTAGTGAAATGCGTAATGAAATAAATTATATTGAATCCATTTACTCCACCAAGTTTACTGAGTGTTCATTATGTGCTAAATATTTTTGTGTTTTTTGGGAAATTACTTTGGAAAATAATCATTCTTACCTTGAACTTTGATTTTGCTGGCATTACCAAACATTAGGTCAATAAATAAGGAAAACACCTCATTTATCTGAGATTAAAAATTACCGAGGGACATGTTGTTGTGCAGCAGTTTAAGCCATTGCTTTCAATGTTCGCAACCCATATTGGTGTTCTAGGTTGAGTTCCAGCTACTCTGCTTCCATCGAGCTTCCTGCTAACACATCTTGGGAGAGAGAGCAGATGATGATTCAACTCTATGTATCTCTGCAACCAAAGTGGGAAACATGAATTGAAATTCCAGCCTCCTTGCTTTGGACTGGCCCTGTGCAGGTTGTTGGGTGCATTTGCGGGTAAATCGGCAGATGGATGACCTCTCACTCACCCTCCCCTCTTTCCCCTTTGTCATCTGTTTTTCAAATAAATAAATACATCTTTTAAAAAGAAGAAAATATTATATGAGGTAACTAAGATTGAATAAAAGTAGGAAGACTTAAATAAATGGGGATAACTGTTTAGAAAGGGAGCTTTGGGAAAGCTTCACAGATTGGTAACATTTTCATAGAAATTCAAAAGAGGAGAGGAAGTGATTCTTGAGCCTGTGTTTGGAATGAGCAGTCAGGCAAAAGGAACAGCAAGGTCAAGTGTCCTGAAGCCGGAATGTGCAGTGTGTGCTTTTGTTTGATGAATACAAGAGATTCAGGAGGAATAAAAATTGTGGGAGGTGAGAAGAAAGATATTTATTGGAGGTGGGGACAGGATAAGGAACTTGTCAGTTCTAAGAGTCTGTCTTTGCTCTGAGTGAAATGACAGGTCAGTCAGGTATTTGGCACTAATGTAGTTAAGAAATAGATTTTGAATATTTTGAATGCAAGACAAATATTGGTAAAGTAAATATGAAGTGTGAAACTAGTCAAGGATGAATCCTAGACTTTGGTCTAGTAGGTAGGTAGGTAGGGTGGGATATTTTTGGAGGTGTATGTGCTTTGAAGCTTTGGTTTTGAGGTATTCCAAATTTATACATTATATGAACTTAAGTTAAAGATGCTATGTAGGCAGTTGTGACTGCAGATCTAGATTTGTTGAGTATAGGGCTAGACATTAACTTTAATTAACACATACTATAATATACTGGCACTAAATTAATATTTAAAATGCATCTTGCTGCTCTGTTTCCAGTGAAATCTCATTTATTCTAGAATTTTCCAGTACAAGTATACAGAGAAAGCACAAAAGGAATTAAGAAAAAATACACCACCAATGGAAACGGAAATGAATTTCACTAGTCATATCCAATGTGATAGCAACATATATGATGGAAGGTGATTAGAAGACTTTTCCATATGTGTGAGCAAATCAGACTGGTTCTTCTGTTTTCCTGTCAACCTTCTTCTGAAACAGAGTCGTGATAGCTTTTTCCTTTAATTTGTTTTTAAAAATTCATTTATTTTCATTTTATTTGAAAGGCAGGGAGACAGAGATAAACATAGAACTCCTGGATACTGGTTCACTCTACAAATGCCTATAATAGCTAGGATTAGGCCAGGACAAGTCATGAGCCCAGAGCTCAATCTGGGTTTTTCATATGTATGCAAGGACCCAAGTAATTGAGCCATCATTTGATGTCTCCAAGTGTACAAATAGACAGAAAGCTAAACCAGAAGTAGACGTAGGACTCCAATATGGGGTGCAGGAAACCCAATCTGTATCATTAACCCACTACATCAACTGTTTACCCATATATAGCTTCTTAAAAGTGATAGAGGCTTGGCAGCTTTTTCCTTAATATCACTATGATTTTAGGGTCTCTTATCTCTCTTACCACTGTCTGAATATTCATTACAAATTTTCTTAACTTCTTCAGTATGATTACAAAGTTATTGCACTTCAAAGAGTTCAATTGTGCTTTTAACTTTTCCAAAAGCAATATGTCACTTCTATTTTATTTTCAGCAAATATTTTTCATGCCTGTTGTACCCCTGTCACTCAACAACTCTAATCATATTGGTTTACTAATCCTAAACTGTACACAGAAAAAAATCCAAATATCAATAAAACTGCTTTTAATGTTCAAGAGCTTAAACTTTCCATTTCCTAGTGTCCATTTTCTTTATACCAGGATTACCAAACTTTACTGATCCCAAGGTCAATAATAATTTTGAATTTTTTCAGCACTCCAAAATTCACAGAATTCTTTCATAGAATCTGTTTCATTTGATCCTCAAATATGATCATGGTGCCCAATGTAGATATTGTATATATTTTAAAGATAAATAATACCAAACTAGGAAATTTTTATGATTGGCCTGAAGTAATAGAAATAGTAAAATCAGAGTGCAATTTGTTTCTCTAGCTCTATGCATCACACTATTTCCACTTCAGTCTTGCTTGAATGCTTTATGGTTCCTGTTGGATTTTCTAAAGTCTTAAAAGGTGTTTGTTGTCCATGATAAATAAGAGAAGGTTAGAATCAGTCATGGTGTTTGTGTGGATTCAAAGAATTAGGATTCTTTCCTTCCAGTTCTTCTATCCTTAGCAATATTATGAACATATCTTTGTGATTTCTTTTAAATAACTATTTCCTTTAAATCTGAATCTTTGAATCCAGTTCCTCAAGTCATCAATCCTCTGCTTAAGATCACTTGGAATATAGAAAGACAGTAATAGCAAGAAAGAAATTTACCAGGTAACACATAAATTTATTCTATTTTTCTAAAATTAGGAAGCAAAAGCCTTCTGTTAAGTCCCTGCACTCATTACATTCTCTCTCTATCAATACTAACTCCTTAGCTACTTGAAGAATGATCCACAGAATATGAAAGTTTAATGACTCCCTCCCACAATGCTTTTAATACATCTTTCCCTTTGCATACATATTCTGAAGAACCTTTCATAGATGTTTTCCATGAGATTCTTGAGATGGGTTTCTTTACACTGTAACTCAATTATAGCTAGTAGCCAATGTTAAGATAGAATTCAAAATAAAACTTCAGCGGGAATGGCTTAGAACACAGTAAAAGTAATAGTAATATTTATGGATTGCCCACCAACTTTAATAGTTTAGATACATGTAAAACTTCTTCCTTCTTTTAACCTTATATGATGAGTGATGATATTTCTTTTGAAAATCAAACACTAAAGTCAAAAGCAAGCTAAGTAGTTTTTCCATGATGATAATTCCATAACCAGGACAAAGACACAACACAATTAGACTTTAAAGCTTTACACTGTGAAACATGTTCCCGTATTATGTAATTAAAACAGGCATTGTACTTCAATGGGATTTCCTGTTTGTGGGTTTTCCATCACCTTTTCAGTGACTGTAGGCAATCTGAAATAAGCAAATCATTTATAAGCAACCATGTATGTTGATAGAAGAAAAAACCCAAGAATAAAAGTATCAAACATGCATTTATTCCTTGTTGAGTTCTTTTAGCTATAGGAAATGTTAAGAAGCATTTTGGATTCAAATCTGGTTTAATAGAATAGTGAGTTTGTTACTAATGTCTCTCATGAGGTGGACGATATGGAATGAACTATGCCAAATATTTCCTCATCTATTTTTTTTTTAAATTTATTTGACAGAGTTAGACAGTGAGAGAGACAGACAGAGACAGAGACACAGACAGAGAGAAATGTCTTCTTCCCATTGGTACACCCCCCAAATGGCTGTTACGGCCTGGGTGATGCGCCAGCCCGAAGCCAGGAGCCAGATGCCTCCTCCTGGTCTCCCACGTGGGCACAGGGGCTCAAGCACTTGGGCCATCCTCCACTGCCTTCCTGGGCCACAGCAGAGAGCTAGACTGGAAGAGGAGCAACCGGGACTAGAAACCGGTGCCCACATGGGATGCCGGTGCCACAGGTGGAGAATTAACCAAGTGAGCCATGGCACCAGCACCCCTTATCTGAGTATTTTAAGCATGAATTAGACTACTTAAAATTCATTTATAAGAAAATATTAGACAAAATCAACTAAGATGACATTCAATAAAATAACTGGCCAGGCCTTTTCCAAGATATCAATGGTGTGTCAATTTGGTTTATTTTTTCAAAAAACAGCTCTTCATTTTGCTGATTTTTATTGTTTTTTTTGTTTCAATTTTATTGATTTATTCTATAATTTTAATTATTTCTTTTCTCCTACTAGTTTTGGGTTTGGTTTGCTGTTGTTTTCTAGATCCTTGAGATGGATTGCTAGCTCTTGTATTTGGTGCATTTCTAATTTCTTTGTTTAGGCACCAATTGCTATAAACTTTCCTCTTAACAGTGCTTTTGTTGCATGAGTTTTGATATGTTATATTGTCATCTTCAATTGTTTCCAGAAACTTTTTGATTTCTCTTTTGATTTCTTCTTGTTTGCATATATTCTAGATATTCCTGAATTACTTATTTCCAGCTTCATTCCATTGTACTCTGAGAAGATACATGGTATGATTTTAATTTTTTTTTTAATTTGATGAGACTTGCTTTGCGGCTTAGCATGTGGTCAATTCTAGAGAACCTTCCATTCACTGGTGAGAAGAATGAGTATTCTAGAACTGTAGGATGAAAAGTTCTGTAGATATCTGTTAGTTCCATTTGGTCTATGGTGTCAATTCACTCTGCTACTACCTTGCTGATTTTCTCTCAGATTGATCTGTCCATTGCTGAAAGAGGGGTATTGAAATCCTTCATTAGTATTGTATTTGAGTATATGTCTCCCTTTAAGTTATTTAATGTTTTTTAAATGGCCAGGTGCCCTGTAATTTGGTGCATTTATGTTTATAATAGTCATATCTTCCTGTTGAGTTGATATTTTAATCATTACATAGTGTCCTTCTTTGTCTCTTTTAACAAATTTTTTGTTAAAGTGTATTTTGTGTGATATTAGGATGTTGACAGCAGGTCTTTTTGGTTTCTGTTAGCATGGATTATCTTTTTCTATCCTTTCACTTTCAGTCTGTGTGCATCTTTGTTAGTAAGATGTGTTTCTTGCAGACAGCAAATAGATGAGTTTTGTTTTTTAAGCCATTCAGCCAGTCTGTGTCTTTTAACTGGATAGTTAAGGCCATTTATGTTCAAGGTGAGTATTGATACATAAAGACTTTGCTCTCTCTTTTTGACATAAATATTCCTATTTTTTACTTTGGATATTCTTTGTTCTTTTACTGGGTGATTTTCTGCCTTCATCTTCTCTCACAGTGATGACCATGTTACTGTATCTTGTATGTAGCACATCCTTAAGCATATTTATTAAAGCTGGACAGGTGGTGACAAATACTTTATTTTTTTTAAAAAAATTATTTATTTGACATATAGAGTTAGACAGTGAGAGAGAAAGAGAGAAAGGTTTTCCTTCCTTTGGTTCACTCCCCAAATGGCCACTACGGCTGGTGTTGTGCCAATCTGAAGCCAGGAGCCAGGTGCTTCTTCCTGGTCTCCCATGTGGGTGCAGGGGCCCAAGCACTTGGGCCATCCTCCACTGCCCTTCCAGGCCACAGCAGAGAGCTGGACTGGAAGAGGAGCAGCCGGGACTAGAACCAAGCACCCATATGATAGGATATTGGCACCACCAGCTGAGGATTAGCCAAGTGAGCCACGGCGCCAGCCCTGACAAATACTTTAAACTTCTGTTTGTTATGGGAGGTCTCTATTTCATCTTTATTCATAAATGAGAGCTTTGCAGAGTGCAGCATTCTGGGTTGACAGTTTTTTTTTTTTCCTTAAGACTTGATCTATATCTTGCCATTCTCTCCTAGCTTGTAGGGTTTCTGATGAGAAGTCCTCTGTGAGTCTAGTTGGAGTTCCTCTGAAAATAATCTGGCATTCCTCTCGTGTACATTTTATAATCTTTTCTTTATGCTTTACTGTGGAGAGTTTGATTAAAATGTGTCATAGTGATGATCTTTTCTGGTCATGTCAGTTAGAGGTCTATGTTCTTCATGTACTTGGATATCCCTTTCTCCAACTTGGAGAAATTTTCTGTAATTATTTCACTAAAAAGGCCTTCTAATAATTTCTCTCTTTACATGCCTTCAGGAAATCCCAGAACCTATACATTGGGTCGTGTGATAGTATTCTGTAGATTCCCAGAATCTACATTTTTTTAAGAAATTTTTCTAATTTCTTCTTGTTTTTGGTGTAATTGTATCCTTTCCTCTGATTTGTGTTCTATGTCAGATACTCTTTCTTTTACTTCTCCGATTTTGTTGTTAAGGATTTCCAGTGTTGTTTGTTCTAATGTATTCATTTCCAAAGCTTTCGGCTTTCTACTTAAGATCTCAATTTTCAGCAGAAATTTTCTTTTATATTATGTATGATCTGCTTCTGATTACTTCTAAGTAATCCTATGATTAATTGTTTAAAATCCATTTCTGACATTTCTGCAATCTCTTCATTTTCATAATCTAGTATTGTAATGTTGTATTCTTTTGGGGGCATCATGTTGTGTTCCTTATTCTTATTTCTTAAATTGGTGCATTTATTATTCAGCATTTGTGATAATGCTAGTTGGTATTTTTTTTTCCTGTGGCAGCTTTTATGCCTCTGGATTAGTGGAGTGTCTACTTTTTCAGTGAATACCTAGAAGCACGTGGTAGGTGTGACAAGGGAGCTCTGTCCAGTGCTTCAGTGTGAAGGCAGTGTCTAAGGTGACACCCAGGTTTGTGTGGTAAATCTCTCTCTCTCTTTTTTTAATCAGAGGGGAGTTTTGTTCTGCTCTGTTTTCATAGACTCTGCTCACCTCCTCTTCTCAAAGGAGATCAGTTCCTAGGCGCTAGCCCCAGTGGGTATAATATTCATCTGCATTGCCACAAGGACCCCACAAAGGATCTGTGCAGTCCTTGTGTAAGCTCAGATTCCCCATGAATGTCCCTCACCAGGGAAGCAGGGTGCCTTGAGCATGTGGAGCCTCCTACAATGACTTTACTCTTAAAACTGTAGATACAAAGACAAAAATGATATTCTCAGACATTTACACTCCACGAGAAAAAGACAAATAATCCAGTGTACAATTAGCAAATCTCTATCTGTTGTAATTCATCCACTCCCAGTGCTTCAGGGAGCTGTTCATTAAATACAAGCTTTAAAAGCTTTCAGCATTTTAAAAATCAAAAGGGAGTTGTATAATAACAAGCACTGTAAAAATAAAGGGTATATGCTCAGAAATGAAGAGAGGGGCTTGGTGTGCATATTCTTATGGATGATTGTAAATATTTTGATTTTATTATAAGTTATTAGGTAAAGAAAGTCATTGGCAATTTTGAAGCAGTGGTGGTAAAATAATGTGATCATATCACTTTGAGTGCTCTAAGAAATAATACTGTAAGGAGAGCAAGAGTGGATCTGCAGAGGTCAGTGTAGAGGCTACAGCAGTACTCCAGAAAGACACCGATATTTTATTTTAAAAACTGGAGATAAAAGGTTTTATTTTACCTGGGAAACCTAGTAAAGGATTCACAAAACAAATGTTAATAAATTGCTTTGATGTCTGCATAATGGTAAGAGTGTTTCTGGGAGATACAAGTTGTCGTCTTTGTTTTTAACAGTTTTGCTATGATATAATTGACATACACAACACCACTTATATCTAATATATATGTATATATATATATATATATAAAACTTGATAATTCTGCTAAATGTTTACATTTGTCAAACTATGGCTTCTCTCTAGATGATGAACATAACTATCCTTCCAAAAGTTATCTTACGGCTTTTTATAATATCAAGCCTTGCTAATTCATCCACTCTCCCAGACACACACTATTGGTTTTCTGATACTAAATATTAGTTTCCATTTTCTACTATATATATGAAACATAAAATATGTGCTCTATTTTATTTGGCTTCTGTAACTCACCATAATTATTTTCAGATTCAATCATGCCATGTTCATTTTTCTTTCATGGGTGAGTTGTTTTGCATTGTTTGGATATACCACTGTTTATTCATTCCATTATTAATAGGTGCTGGGTTCATTCAAGTTTTTGCTATTACAAATGAAGTTACACATCTTTTAGAGGATATATCATAATTTTTATGTTCTCATAAATTAAATTATTTCATAACTCAATTTGCAATTGTTTCTAACATATAGAGACATAATTGAGTGTTTTTATATTGCTCTTTTACTCTAACACATTACTAAGTTCATGTTTTAGTTCTATTTGCTTTTTTGGGAGGGAAGTTTGTAATGAATTTTTTTATATAGAAGTTTCTGTCACCTTCCAATAAAGACAATTTTACTTTCATTACACACTGTGCTTGCTTACTTTCTTTCTTCCATGTTTTATTGCACTTGCTAGAAAACCCTGATTCAATGTTCAATAAAAGTAGTGAGAGCAGACACGCTTTCTTGCTCTCTGTCTAGAATTGAGTCTCTTATCATTAAATGTGGTGTGAGATGAAACTTTTTGTAGATGCTTTTTATTTTAGCCATGAAGTTCTCTCTACTTAATTTCCTGAAAGTTTTTGTGAAATAACTACAGTGGTTTCATCAAATATTTTTGTGTGCTATAAATAGGATCATGTTTTTTTTTTTTTCAATTTGGTAATATGGTGACTTCACTTACACTGATCTTTTTTTTTTTCCTAGTGTTAAGTTAGTCTTCCTGCGAGAGACTATGATTGACTATTTTTTTCATTTTTATGAAATTTTACATCTACTTTCATAAGTTATGCTGATCTGTGACTCATTTCTTATCCTGTATCTGATTAAAGGAAGATAAAACAAAATGTATGCACATTACTCTGTGTGAATCACTTTTTATAATCTATATTATTTCATTTTTTTTGCAACATCCTCATAAAGCCAACAGTCATATGCCTAAGAAAAGGCAAAGTACATTTCAATTTTATAGCTTCTTTCAACTTACTGTCTCTTAGCTCCAAATTTACCCTTTTATTACTTGCTTTGTAATATATAGCAGGTATACTCTCAATATGCCATCTCCCTTCACAGACTGACTTGCCACCTTGGTCAATTTACATTACAGGAGAGTTTCCTCCTTGCCCAGTGACTGTATCAGTTCTGACACAGGCCTTCCAGTGACCTTTTCCACTGTCCCGTGTGCCATCAATCTACCTTCACTAATGGGGTTACCAGCCTTGTACGGGGGACTCTCAATCACGTGGTCTTTTTCTTGACCACTCCCTGTTTGACTGAAGATATGCTTTTACATCTTACTTACTCACACATTTAAAAAAGTTTCTCTGCTTAACTTTACTCTGAATTTTTTTTCTTCTGAATTGGGTACAGTTTTCAAAAATACGGTTTTTTTCTAAGCAGTGCATGCCTATTCCCATTGCCTGAAAACAGATACTTCCTCTGTCAAATAATTTACAACTTCATCAAGAGCTATAAGCATTACAGTTGTGTTGTTCATGAAAAAAGTTATGCCTATAATATGTAGACACTGAGTTGCTAATGTAGTCTTACATCAAAAAATAAAAATGTTACTGTTAGCCAATATACAAGAACCACTACTTAAAGATACATAGTCTATTTCTTTACTTCAGACTCAAGTTGCCAACTGCAGTTTGTTCCATACCATCTTTGTAGGGCATTTAGGAGAGGCACTTCTATTTTCTTCAGCTTGTCGTCATAACTCACTTTTAATTATTGGAACATTCAGTAACATTTGTCATCGTAGGGGAGCATTTTAATAGAGGATTGCTGGCCATCGTTGTTCCCTTATGTCTCTCTCTTTTTTAGATTTATTTATTTATTTCAAAGTCAGAGTTACACAAGAGAGAGAAGGAGAGGCAGAGAGAGTTTTCCATCCACGGTTCACTCCCCAATTGGCTGCAACAACCAGAGCTGCTCCGATCCAAAGCCAGGAGCCAGGAGATTCTTCCGGGTCTCTAAGGCAAGGTGCAGGGGCCCAAGGACTTGGGCCATCTCCTACTGCTTTCCCAGGCCATAGCAGAGAGCGGGATTGGAAGTGGAGCAGCCAGGACTCAAACTGGTATCCATATGGGATGCCAGAACTGCAGGCAGCAGCTTTACCCACTGTGCCATAGTGCTACCCTCCCTTATGTCTCTTCAATGCCTTGGCTCCCCTAAAAAAATTCCATACTTTTTTCTTGCTATAAATAATAATCTAGAGATTTTTTTTTCAAATTTCTTAGTATATGACAATTCTCAGAAATGCATGTCTGTCTAAAACAAGGAGAAAGAAGTCATTTTAAAATCCATTAAGATATGAACTGAATGTATGTCCCCTCAAAATTCCTGTGTTGAAGCTCCAACTTCTAAAGTGATGGTACTTGGAAGGAGGGATATTCAGAGATAACTGAATTTAGAAGCCCTAACAGTGAGGTCCTCCTGATTAGATTAGTTAAGTGAGGTTTTGACTGTTGTTTAAGTCACCCATTTGTTTAGTTAAGCTGCTATTTTGTTTCAGCAGCCCAAGCTGAATGACAATTATCTTAAAACACTTATATTGAATAGAAATCTGCATCCTTGATAAAACTTCTGATTTATCTTTACTATTTTTCCTAACATTACCTTAATTTTAATATGGAATGTGAAAGTTTAACATTCAAAATGATTTTCTAATTTCAATGCAAGGAACACTTTGAATAGAAAAAACTCTCACACTAAGCCAGGTAAGCAAATGTTGAGCAGAAGTTGTTAAGTAAAATGAGCTATATGCAATAGACATGATAAGAAGAATAAGAATTGAAAAGCATTTTGTTGACTGGATTTTGAAAAGCCTGTTTCTAATAAGTTCATGGGTCGACTATGAGTGGAAAAATTCAGACAAAAAAAATCCTAAGAATTAACCAAATATCCAATCTACATTGTTTAACAATGGTACAATAAAACACACTTGCAACAACTTTCTTTTAAAGATTTATTTATTTATTTGAAAGGCAGATTTACAGAAAGGCAGAGGCAGAGAGAGAGAGAGAGGTCTTCCATCTGCTGGTTCACTCCCCAGATGGCCACAATAGCCAGAGCTACGCTGACCTGAAGCCCATAGCCAAGAGCTTCTTCTGGGTCTCCCATATGTGTGCAAGGGCTCAGGGACTTGGGCCATCTTCTACTGCTTTCCCAGGCCATAGCAGAGAGCTGAATTGAAAGTGGAGCAGCTGGAACTTGAACTGGTGTCCACATGGAATGCTCTCACTGCAGGCAACAGCTTTACCTGCTGCGCCACAGCACTGGCACAAAGAAGACATTTTTAAAGAGATAAGAATTGAGAAAACATCCTTGAGAATAAGAAGATTGTTTATTTTCAGAAACATATGATACACTGTGAGTATTGTTGTAAAATGCTACAGCCACTTTGGAAATCAATTGGAAATGAATTTGGCAATGTCTTAATGATGTTAGGAACACATTTACCTTCCAGCGCAGCAATTCCAGCATGTATTTACTCAAGTGAAATAAAACATGTCTAGGGCCAGCGCCGTGCCGCACTACGTTAATCCTCTGCCTGAGGCTCTGGCATCCCATATGGGTGCCAGGTTCTAGTCCCAGTTGCTCCTCTTCCAGTCCAGCTCTCTGCTGTGGTCCGGGAAGGCAGTGGAGGATGGCCCAAGTGCTTGGGCTCCTGCACCCGCATGGGAGACGAGGAAGAGGCACCTAGTTCCTGGCTTCAGATTGCAGCCATCTGTGGGGTGAACCATCGATGGAAAACCTTTCTCTCTGTCTTTCTCTCTCAGTGTAACTTTACCTGTCAAATAAATAAATAATAAAAAAAACCATATGTCTATACATTGTTGTTCATAATGGTGACAAAAAATGGAAACATCCCAAATAGTCATCAGTACATGAAAGGATAGACGGGTTACGGTTTATACATACAAAGGAATCCAATACAAAAATGTTGTGGGTGAATCTTTAAAATATTTTGCTTAACAAAATAACCGAGACACAAAAAATACACCATTCCATTCATCAGAAATTCTATAAAAGAAATAAATTGTGAAATTTAAAAGGCAGCCCAGTGCTTCCCAATACCCTGGGGTAGTACAGAGAATATACTTTGAAAGTGCTCATGGTGATAATCTGGACTAAGAGAAATAATTTGTAGTTTGTTTATTTGTAGAAACAAGGCTATGCATATTTATTAAATCTCATAGATTTCTATACATATATATGGACACGTTTATTCATTCAGATAATATTTAAACTTGTGATTATGAAATAACCTGAAATTACATCACTGTGAAATTTAAAAATAAGGAAAAGGAAGGAGGAGTGTGGGTGGGAGTGTGGGTGGAAGGGAGGGTAGGCTGGAAAGCATTACTATGGTTCTAAATCTGTATAAATGAAATACATGAAATTTGTTCATTTTATATAAATTTAAAAAAGAAATGGAAAAAATTATAAAACAAATAATTTTAGTTATATAGAGGTGCAATAGATGAATCTAGAAAAAACTGCTAAACTTCATAGGAAATCACTGGATCCTTCTGATAGCCAATGCAATCTTGAGCATAAAGCAAAAGAAAAGAGGCATTATGCTACTTGGCTTTAACACATATGACAAAGGTACAGTAATTAAAACAGCTTGGTTTGGAATAAAACAGTTAAATGTGCAATGCAACATAATAGAAACCCTAAATATAAATTCACACATCCATTGTAAATTTATCTTTTAAAAGATGCTAAGAAAATTCATTGGAAACAGCACAGTTCTTTCAAGTAAATGTCTTGGGAAAATTGGATATCCATATGCAGAAGAATGAATCTGGACTTTAACTTCCCATCATATAAAAATTAAACTCAAAATTAATTAAAGACATGAAACATTGAAAATTCCAGAAGAAAACATAGGGGAGACACCAGAACATTGGAATAGGCAAGGATTTTCCTGGGTCAGTTTTAAAAAGCAAGAAAACAATAGCGAAGAGAGCTGAATTGGATTTCATCAAACTAACGAACTTCTAAATATCAAGGGAAACAACCAATAGCATTAAGATAAAATTGAGACACTCAGCAGAAAATATTTTCAATAAATACATCTGAAAACCAGAATTGTGACATAATAGATTAAACTGCTGCCTGCCATGCCAGCATCCCAGATGATAGCAACTGTTTGAATCCTTGCTGCTGCACCATTGATCCAGCTCCCTACTAATGGATTTGAGAAACCAGTGGAAGATGATTCAAGTGTTTTGGCTCCTGCCAACCATGTGGGAAACCTGGATGGAGTTCTAGGATCCTGCCTTCAGCCTGGCTCAGCCCTGGCTATTGCAGCCATTTATGGAATGAACCAGCAGGTGGAAGATTCATTCTCTCTCTCTCTCTCTTTACCCCCTTCCCCCTCTTGCTCTCTCACTGCCTTTCAAATAAATAAAAATAAATCGTAAAGAAAATGAATATATCTGTCAACGGTTTTATAACTATAACATATAAGAAACTCATACAACTCAAAACCATAATGAAATATCACCTCACTCCAATTAGATTGGCTATCATAAAAAAGACAAAAGATAATATGTGTTGGAGAGGATGTGAGAAAAGGGAAACCTTGCACACTGTTGGTGGGAATGTATATTAGTAAAAACAAAATGGATATCCTCTCAAAAGTTAAAAACAGAGCTGCCTTATGACTTAGAAATCCTTTTACTAGATATAAATCCAAGGGAAATTAAATCAATCTGTCAAAAAGGCATATGTACTCTTGTATTTATTGGAGTGCTGTTCACAATATCAAAGAAATAGATACAATTGTCCAAGTAATGATGGATGTTTAAAGAAAATGTGGTACATATATACAGTGGAGTGCTTCTCAGCCATTAAAAAGATGAAATTTTGTCATTTGCAACAGGACGTGTGGAAGTGGATGTCACTATATTAAGTGAGATAAGACAAGCAAAGAAAGTATCACATAATAGCATTCATACGTGTATTCTTTAAAAAATGATATCATAGAAGTTTAAAAATACAGTGGTGCTTTCCAGAGACTGTGGGGGAAATTTGGGATGAGAAAAGGTTGATTAAGAAAATTCTGTTGCATGGCACCATGGTTATTGATAATGCTAATGTGCTGTATATTTCTCCATAACAGCCTAGAAGACAAGATTTGGGATGTTTTCATCATAAAGTAATATCAAATGTGTAAGCAGGTAGATATAGGTGCCCTGATTGGACATTACAGAAAGTATACATGCACCAAATCTCCATATTATACTCACAAATATGTGCAGTTTTTATATTCAACTACAATTGTAAGAAATATACACAAAGGCCCCTGTATTCTTTATACTCCATGTCTCTCAAAAAAGCTGCATCTTGGAATATATAGCCCAATTTCACAACCAGGATATTGACATGAGTTTAGAAAATAGTTTTATCACCATGAAGATCCCTCTTACTGCTTTTTTATGAACACACATACTTCTTTGTCCCTACCCTCTTGCTAACTTTGGGAAATCCCTAATCTGGTATCCATTTCTATAATTTTTTTCATTTCATGAATGTTGTACATTTTTGTTACATACTATTTGGCTGTTTCATTTTGGCTGCTGTCATTTGGCATACTGTCATTAAGATTAATCCAAGTGGTTGCGTATCAATGATTTGTTTCTTTTTATTATTGAGGAACATTTCTTGGGATAGTGTGCCATAGTTGTTTAACCATACATCTAATATAGAATGGATTTTTCCCCAGTTTTTGATTATTATTTACAAAGCTGTTATAAAGATTAGTACATACTTTATCATGGAAATACATTTTCACTCCTCTGGAAATAATAATACACAGTATTTTCTTTTTTTAACTTTTATTTAATAAATATAAATTCCCAAAGTACAGTTTATGGATTACAATGGCTTTTCCCTCCCATAACTTCCCTCTCACCCGCAACCCTCCAATCTCCCACTCCCTCTCCCATTCCATTCACATCAAGATTCATTTTCAATTATCTTTATATACAAAAGATCAATTTAGTATAAATTAAGTAAAGATTTCAACAGTTTGCACCCACAACGAAACACAAAATGTAAAATACTATTTGAGTACTAGTTATAGCATTAATTCACATCGTACAACACATTAGGACAGAGATCCCACATGAGGAGTAATGCACAGTGGCTCCTGTTGTTGACTTAACAAATTGACACTCTTATTTATGGTGTCAGTAATCCCCCTAGGCTCTTGTCATGAGCTGCCAAGGCGATGGAAGCATTTTGAGTTTGCCAACTTTGATCTTTTTTAGACAAGGTCATAGTCAAAGTGGAAATTCTCTTCTCCCTTCAGAGAAAGGTACCTCCTTCTTTGATGACCAGTTCTTTCCACTGGGATCTCACTCACAGAGATCTTTCACTTAGGTTTTTGTTTGTTTCTTTGTTTGTTTCGTTTTGTTTTGTTTTAGCAAGAGTGTCTTGGCTTTCCGTGCCTAAAATATTCATGGGCTCTTCAGCCAGATCCGAATGCCTTAAGGGCTGATTCTGAGGCCAGAGTCTGTTTAGGACATCTGCCATTCTGTGAGTCTGCTGTGTATCCCACTTTCCATGTTGGATCGTTCTCTCCTTCTTAATTCTATCAGATAGTATTAGCAGACATAGTCTTGTTTATATCATCCCTTTGTCTCTTAGACCTATCATTATGGTCAATTGTGAACTGAAATTGATCACTTGGCCTAGTGAGATGGCATTGGTACATGCCACCTTGATGGGATTGTATTGGAATCCCCTGGCAGGTTTCTGACTCTACCATTCACAGCAACTCCGATTGAGCATGTCACAAATTGTACATCTCCTCCCTTTCTTATTCCCACTCTTATATTTAACAGAGATCACTTTTCAGTTAAATTTAAACACAAGAATAATTGTGTGTTAATTACAGAGTTCAACCAATAGTATTAAGTAGGTAAAAAAAAAAATACCAAAAGGGATAAAGTATTAAGTTGTTCATCAACATTCAGGACAAGGGCTGATCAAGTCACTGTTTCTCATAGTGTCCATTTCACTTCAACCAATTTCCTTTTTGGTGCTCGGTTAGTTGTCACCCATTAGGGAGAACATATATTTGTCCCTTTTGGGACTGGCTTATTTCATTCACCATCATGTGTTCCAGATTCCTGCATTTTGTTGCAAATGACTGGATTTCATTGTTTTTTATTGTTGTATAGTATTCTATAGAGTACATGTCCCATAATTTTTTTATCCAGTCTATTGTTGATGAGCATTTAGGTTGATTCCAGGTCTTAGCTATTATGAATTGAGCTGCAATCAACATTGAGGTGCAGATGGTTCTTTTATTTGCCAATTTAATTTCCTTTGGGTAAATTCCAAGGAGTGGGATGGTTGGGTTGTATGGTAGTTTAAACAGTATATGATTGGGTTCAGAAAGTCAATATAACAAATATCATTCTTGCCAAATTTATACCCAATAATATTTTCTTAAGATATCAATTAGATTATTCTAAAATCTATAGGGGGTTAAAATGGTTTTAAAATTATTGAAGGAGAGCAGTACAATAGGAAGAATTATTCTCCTGATTTCAAGATTTATAACTAATACTATATGATATTGATAGAATAGACATATAAATCACCAGAACAGTAAAGAGGAAACATGTACAACCCCAAACATGTACAGCCAAGTGATTTTATAGAAATAGAAAACAATTTAATGGTGAAAAGTTGTTGATACATGATACTAGAAAGACTATCTATTAACAAAACAAAGCAAAAGGGAAGGAAAGAAACAAAACCTAAACTCCATACTTTATATATATAATTTATAGAAAATAAAATCAAAATGAGTAATACATTTCAATATGAAATACTACACTTTAAAACTTTTAGAAGAAAATGTAGAAGCAAATCTGTAGAAACTAGGGCTTGGGGAAGAGTTTCTGTTTGTTTTCTTTTGCCTTGCTTTTTTTCTTTTTTTAAGATTTATTTTATTTATTTGAAAACAGAGTTACAGAAACAGGTAGAGACAGAGAGGTCTTCCATCGTTGGTTCACTTCCCAGATGGCCGCAAAGGCGTGAGCTGTGCCTATCCAAAGCCAGGAGCCAGGAGCTTCTTCCTGGTTTTCCACATGGGTGCAGGGGCCCAAGGACTTGGGCCATCTTCTACTGCTTTCCCAGACCACAGCAGAGAGCTGGATCGGAAGAGGAGCAGCTGGGACTAGAACCGGTGCCCATATGTGATGTCAGTGCTTCAGGCCAGGACTTTAATCCTCTGTTCCACAGTGCCGGCCCCTGCTTTTTCTTCTTTTATGTCTTATTTATTTTTCTCTTAGCTGTACTGAAGTGCAATTGGAAAATAAAATTGTACATATTTACAGCATGCAACCTGATGATGTTTATGCACACATGCACACAATGTCACCAGCTGAAATACAGAACTCCTTACTGGTGTTTTGGCATACTGGTAAAACCACTACCTGTGACATCAGCATCCCATGCAGGCACCATTTCATGTCCAGGCTGCTCCACTTCAGGTCCAACTTCCTGCCAATGGCTCAGGAAAATTTTCAGAAGATAGCCAAGTATTTGTGGCCTCTGACATCCACATAGGAGACCTGGATGAAACTCTGGCTTCACCCTTGTCAAGTGCTGACCATTGTGGCCATCTGGGGGGTGATCCAGCAGATGGAAGCTATCTCTCTTTCTCCCTCTTTTGGTCTGAACCTCTGACTTTCAAATAAATAAAATAAATATTTAAAAAGGAGCAGAGCTCCCAGTTTTATTCTTCCTGTCTGAAACTCTGGACTGGCTTTCTCTCTCTCTCTCTCTCTCTCTCTCTCTCTCTCTCAGATTCATGTATTTATTTGTAAGGCAGAATTAAAGAGAGAGAGAGCGAGCGAGCGCTATCTTCAATCTGCTGGTTCATTTCCCACGTGGCTGCAATAAACAGGGCTGGGCGAGGCTGAAGTCAGGAGCCTGGGGCTTCATCCAGGCCTCCCAAGTAGGTGCAGAGGCTCAAGCACTTGGACTATTTTCTGCACCTTTCCCAGGATCATTAGCAGGGAGCTAGATTAGAAGTGGGGCAGCCAGGATTCGAACTGGTGTCCATTCGGGATGCTAGTATCACAAGTGGTGGCTTAACACACTACGCTGCAGTGGCATTCCCAATTCTGGACTCTGACCAACAACTTTTCAGCACCTCCTCCCCCCATTGTCTGGTAACTACTCTCTGCTTCTGTGATTTCAAGTAATTTAGATTCTACCTACATGTGAGAACATACAGCATTTGTCTTTCTGGGACCAGATCATTTCACTTAGCATAATGTATTCCAGTTTTCTCCATGTTTTAATAATTGACGATTTTTTTGAAACTATAATAAAATGTGGTTAATAAAAATAATATTAAATTCCACTTTAGCAAAATTCAAAACGCACCACATGGAGACAAAAATGCAAGCTATGGATTTATAGACAACATTTTCAAGCCACATATTTAACAAAAGTTCATATAAAGCATGTATAAATAACTCAAAATTTGACAGAAAAATTCCATTTAAAAATGGGTAAAATACATGGAGAATCGTATCTCTCAAGAGGATATACAGAGGAAAATAACACATAAAATAAATACATCACCACTAGCCATAAGAGGAATGGTGACTAATCACTGAACATCTATTAGAACAACTACAATTGCAAATTGTGACAATACCAAAGGCTAGCAAGGATATACAGGAATGAGGTCATTCCTTGATGGCAATAATGTAAAATATTACTGTTACTCTGGAAAACAGTTGAAAAATTTCATAAGTAATAAATAAACACTTACCATATGATCCAGAAAATACTCCTGTGCAAAAATGAAGATGTATGTCTAAAAAAATAACTACACAGGATTCTTCATGATAACTTTACTTGCAAAACTGAAACTGAAGCCTAGCAAATATTCTTCTGCAGATAAATCATTAAACTGTGGTACATGTATACTATGGAATACTATTCATCAATACAAAGGAATAACTATTCACACACACAACAGCTAGATCTCAAGGACATTTTACTGAGTTTAATTTTAATTAAGTTTAATTACTGAGATTAATGTACTATTAATTATTTAACATTAATGTAATGATGTAATTTCAGAGATGAATAGGTTAGTGGTTATTAGAGTATAGGTATGCCAGGAATTGGGAGTCTATTTGGCTCTAAAGGAAGTAGTGAATAGAATGGGGCCCCCACAAGAATTATGTTCGTGTTTTTATGTTAAGAATCTGTGATACATACTACTAGCCTTTATTGTTGCAGTGTATCCAGACAATAATACAGGGATATGATACACACACACACACACACACACACACATATATATATATATATATAGATTCAGATATTGCAAAACAAAATAATTTGAGAGTTTATCAGAGAATGAACTGACAGTGGAAAAGGACAATGTATTTGATCACAAAAAGTGATAAAAAGAAAAATAAGTTGGAACCTACCAGCAGGAGGGTTACGAATCTGCCCTTCCTGCTTTCAGTTGCCAGAGAAGGTCACTGTTCCTCCCCAACTCCTGTAATTTAAGGGTCTTTTGCTGTATTAGCAAAAAAAGTCACATGTTTCTGCCTGGATTTTGCCTTTGGATGACAGGAATCACAAATCAAATACAGTAATGTAGAAGAAATAGCACCGGTGGAAGGAGAAAACAGTGGCTTGATAAGGAGCTGAAAGAAAATCACTGGCTGCTGTCTCTATGCAGTATCTGCAATGAACATTCAGAAAATCCCAGGAGGTTTAACACTGAATAAGCTGAATTCTAAAATCTTGATGTATTTTTCCCTCTTCCTGAGAAACTATTCAATATTTTGGGGCCATTAAAATGATTTATACTGAGGTCAACTTGGAATGTTACATGTCCACTTATAAGCCTAATTATATAATGCCTGATGTATGCATTTTATTTTCTATTAAGTAAATATATTCATAAAACATTTGGCATGAATATCTATTTTATATTTCAAGTATTATCAGAAATGCTACAATGATATCATATATTTCCAAAAAAGTTCTGTGAAATTAATACTCAAAGATGAAATTTTCTTACTAAAGGTGCATCTGAGAAGTCATGGCATAAAATAATAGATTGATTAAAATAATACCCTTAGGGAAATCTATAGGCTTATTCTTTCAATAGCTTTAAAACTCAGTTCATCATTATGGTGCTATGAAGAATGTTTTGAACTTCATCTTCCTAAGGAATAAACATAAAATAGTTCTTGTGGCTTTCCTGATCTCAAATAAATGCAAAAACAAGTGTACTTAATTAGAATATTCTGCTAGAGATTTGAAGTGTTAGATCACTCTTTTCTTGATTGTTTCAGCAATTTCTAGAAACAGCCAAGGAACTAGAAATTCAAGGCATTTTGATGGTGGTAGAAATTTGAACGTGCTGAGCTTTTGGCTGTGATTCATAAAATTCCCAACTAGGGATGTAAAACCTTTGGAATAATCAAACTGGTTGAATAGAGAGGCCCTGCACTCACCTTCCCCAGAGAGAACCAGAGTAACAGAAACAACTTAAGGGAAAGCAGAACTACCTAAGGGAAAACTTCAATACAGACGTGGTGGCAGCCCTAAACAGCAGAGAGAGGAACAAAGCCAGCTGAATACTTTCTGACATAACCCTTTTTGTGGGTATGTTAAGAGGTTGCAGAAGGAGTCAGTGGGTGTTAACACAGAGAGCAAACAATGACAAGACATTTACTAAAACCTTTAAGCAAGGTTGTTCAACAGCATTACCATTGACTTGGTGAGCCACACGATTATTCATTTTGGAGGCACTGTTCTGTGCATTGCAGGATGTTCAGCAACATCCTTGTTTCCTAATCACTAGATATTAGGAGTCCCTTCCACCCCAATCCTCCAGCTCTAGCTAATTTTGATAACTAAATTGTCCTAATCAAATTTGAAAAATATACTTGTGAAGGCGAAATTGCCCCTGGGTAACAACAAGTGGTCTAAGACAATTATAGCAATTGTATTTTACTCCTCACTGTTTGATTTAGGAATAATAAACACATCTAAGCCACAATCAACTTGCTCTAAGATGTAAAATTAGGGAGGCAAAGAGGGAAGTAGTTTTGAGTCGCATAAAATTGTAATCAAATTATGATCCTGGGAATTTGATTAGGTAAGTTCACAGAGTTTCAGAATTTTCAGCTGTAAGTGGAAATAATATTTTCTATGTCATAGGACTGATGGGAATTAGATAAACTCCTTACCAGATTACCTGAAATATAGTACCTCCACTGTTAAATACTGAAACCTAAGATGGTGACAATCAGACAAATATGTGAATTATAATAGGATATATATATATATTTATATTTAGTGTGTTGGTGACATATTGATGATGCATAAAAGTTTAAATCCATTGAGAATTCACAAACATTTATTTGTGAAAATATCATTAAGTTATTTGATTTTACAGTTGGTATTGAGTTGCTAATAAATTCAAATGAATAAAATGTTAATGGAAACATATCAGAATGGAGATACTTCAAGGCCCACATTTTTTAATATGAGTTTCAGAAAAATACTAACAAATTTTCATAGTGTCATAAACTGAAACTAATAACCTAAGAAGCCTGCTATATAAAGTTGTTCAACAACATTAAAAATCAATGACTGTGTGTTGCATAGTTATTTTCTTCAAATTCAAGAGCTAGAGCAAGACTTAATGCCCCATAGTAGCATTTTATAGCTCTGTGTAAAAGTGATTATTCTTCATACTTCTGAGTAAGAAAAATGGACTATTTATTTATATAAGGCCACAGATCCATTGGGAAGGTAAAAACAGGGAATATATTTGGAGAACTAAATTAATATAGGTTATGTTGACTATTTGGTAGGTTCTGTACTTAACAGTTCTTCATTTGCATAACTCAGGAGAACTTTAGTAATATTTTTAATATAATTTTAAATCATATATTTTAAAAATCTTCTATTTTTCATGTTAAAGCAGTAACCTATTTCACTAACACACTCATTCCCTGAACTTTAAATTTTGGGATTTTAAAGAAAGGTTGGGGTTTAAAATGATAAGATTAACAAAATGGAAATGAAACTACAGGAACAAAAGGCAGATTCACAGAGACAGAAGGAAAAACAATGGAAAAAATCCATTAAGATGTTAACTTGATCTACACCGCCATTTTTAGTCATTTGTAAATATTCCTGTCTATTACTGACAAGATTATGTGGTGCTGTCACAGTTATATTTAGAGCGGACACATTTTTGTCTTGTTTGTTTCTTCTGTTAGGTAAAATAAAATAGCAACTCATTTTATCATTGAGAATAATATACAGTCATACCAGCAATACCTCCTGCCACAGGATCTACTCACAAAAAGCAGTTAGATGCTATTTGTCTACAAATCTGTCCTTTACTTTCTCTGTTCTTTTCTTACTACATTTTTGTAAATGTCAATGATAATATATAAAAGAGCCTTGAAATCTTACAGAAAAATAGTGAAGATTGTTAAGCATTTCAGTAAATTTCAGTTATTATTAATTCTATAGGGATTAGTTGTTAGGTAATGATGTGTGAATATACTTGACATTCTCCAGTGTTTTCTTAATTTTTTTGTCAGCTAAAAGTGTCATTTGTATTCATTTTATTATTTATTAAACTGGCAAGCATTTCTAGAGACATTTCATGTCTAACAGATGCTCAAAAATTGTTCATATGAAAGTATAATGCCACACACTTTAAAATCCTAATGTCCAGGCCTGCGCCATGGCTTAACAGGCTAGTCCTCCACCTTGCGGCACCGGCACGCAGTGTTCTAGTCCCGGTCGGGGCACCGAATTCTATCCCGGTTGCCCCTCTTCCAGGCCAGCTCTCTGCTGTGGCCTGGGAAGGCAGTGGGGGATGGCCCAGGTCGTTGGGCCCTGCACCCGCATGGGAGACCAGGAGAGGCACCTGGCTCCTGGCTTCGGATCAGCGTGATGCGCTGGCTGCAGCGGCCATTGGAGGGTGAACCAACGGCAAAGAGGAGGACCTTTGTCTCTCTCTCTCACTGTCCACTCTGCCTGTAAAAAAAAAAAAAAAAAATCCTAACGTCCATTAGTATTAGCTTCAGGTAAATTTAACTGGCTGAAACCAGTGGAGATTATTATCTGATTTATATGTATGTGTTTCTTTCTCTCTCTCTCTCTCTCTCTCTCTCTCTCTCTCTCTCTTTCTTTCTTCCTTTCTTTCTTTTTTCTGAGAGGTGTTTAAATTGTACAGGGCAAAAATAATAGATTAGCAAAAGCGGAGTGTGTGACTTTTCTGGGGAAATATAGCAGAAGGAGAAGACACGCAATAAAAGACAGGAAAGTAAGAAGCAAAGAGAGGAAAGTTAGTGGAACAGATACAGAGAATTTTGAAAATGATCAAAGTAAGGGAGATGAGAAAGGAAAGGGGAAAGAGAGAAGAATTTAGGAAGGAAAGAGATAAGAGGAAAGTTAAGAAGAGTGAGAGGTAGGAGGAAGAAGCTAATGAAAAATAATGAGGGGGAGAGCAAAAGAAAAAGAGAAAACAAACAGAAAAGGAGGTGTTGGAAGTCCAGTGGAGTGGGTAGGCTGAAGGACTTCAGGTGGAAAAATTATACTGTATGCTTCTGGAGTTGTCATTCTGGGATCCTGATGAAATGGTTTTTCTCTTTAACCATAAGAATCAATGAATAAGAAAGAAACAGTAATGGATGCGCTTTTAAGACACAATCCAAAAATTGCCAGCCGGTTTCCATTATTGTGTTTGAGAATTACTTTTACACTGATCTAAATATACATATAGATTTATTGCTGGCTCATCTTGCTCTCTGTTTGCTAGGCTTCAAGGTTTGTCCAGGAGAGAGGTTTTTGTTTGTAGCCCTCCATTTATACACAATAGGATTCTGGTGATGTGTAGAAGACGCTGGGAATGATGTCACCTAGTAGAATGAACTTTGGAAGGTCAGAAGAAGTTTCCATGTAGACACAAAAGTTGTCTCTGAGTTGTCTGCCTGGGTAATCAGATGTGAATCCACTGCTTCCTCCTTTCTTCAGTTCAGCTAATTTGGATTTTGATTCTGTTTCTTTATATTACGAATATAGATAAAAAGATATATAAAATACAACCCACTGATAATCAATCCCCACATGAACATTACCGTATTTAACATATGTGAAACAACAGAATGTAGGTTGATAACATTTTCTCACTAATATCCAGATTAAAATCACACCATAAAGCAGATTGAATTATAGCAAACAGCTGAAAGTGGAGGCCTCAGCAGACCTACTATCCTTACTACATCGTGGAATTTATAACATGAGAAAGAAGGCTGGAGATCATGCAGACAGGCCTTCTCAGTTGATAGAGGACACAGATCCCACACACTCATTCAAAGGCATGGAGTAGAACAAGAGGTAGATTAGAAAGATGGGCTCCTGCTTTTCAAGTTATAAAAAACGTCACCCACTAGGAATCACTGCCCAAAGAATGTCTGGTAAAATAAGAAAGCAGTTAGGGAACCTAGACAGGGTGTACTAGAAGTTAGTTTAGCACGAAGAGATAGAGCTAATATTTCTCCATTTCCTACATTCTAATAAATTCAAGACATGTGAAATGGATCTTTACTATATTATCCCTTTGTAGAACTTACTCTACAAGTAGAATTGAGATAGACCAGGCCTGGGATGAAAATTTTAGGTGCTCTGACTCTTGACTTTTGGTTTCAATGATCCAGAGACAGCCAGTTGCATTGACAGCTGTTTTGAAAATTGGCTAGTCCATTGGAGCCTAAATTGGAATTGCAATTACATGGTAACAGGGAATGTTTCCAAATTATTGGAATAATTGCCACATTTCTATAATTTCCTATACTCAAGATCATAGTAATACTAATATATCATTTAATAGAATACTCATAAACAGTGATCAAATTGTAAGGAACAGAACAATATGATACAGCTTTCATGTACAACCCTTTTAAAAGTCTTTTTCTCTTGAAAACATATTTTTTAAAAAAATGTATTTAATCATACCTCGGTTATAAACAATTTTTCAGAGACTTATCCAGAGGTATGTTTATCACACATGGGAAGCTGCTCCAGGTGGAGGTGTCCTGACTCATTCTCTCATCCCTCTAAGGGCAACCATTATTGCAATTATCATGTCCCATCAAATTACATTACTTAATTTGAGATGAGTATAATGGGCTGACCACTTAATTGAGATGAGTATAATGGGCTGTAGTTTTCTACTAGTATCAACAAGTGGCAAGCTCTCACAATTATTGAATAGAGATTTTTATTAAAAGACATTACCCTAACTGCATATATTATTGTATTTGTTATAACAACGTGACTTTTTTTTTTTTTCAGAAAGAGTCCCACTGCACTTAGGGAGCTTATTGAGAGTAATATAAACTAGAATTTATTCAAAAGAGAGACAAATAAATATTGTACTATGCATATTTCAGTGGTTTTAGAACCACAAGGAAAATTTTATCAAAGTTTTTTTATGAACATGATGACAAATAATTTGCAGAATACAAAAGAGGATTATTTATATTCAGGACTATGTATTACTAAAGCCAAAGTTATGGGTTTTATGTTATTGTCTTGCATTTTAGGAATTCATGTTTGTCTTGTCACTAGGTTTTATCTGTTTTTAAACAAAATTCCGAGACTATTAATATTCAAAATACTCTATAATTATTCTTGTGGTTCTTTTGAAAAGCTACCTATTTCAAAAAGGTAACAGTGGGTCCTAATCTGTATTGTAGTGGGTTAAGCATCCTCCCATGGCACCAACATTCCATATAGGTACTGGTTTGGTTTGAGTCCTGATTGCTCCACTTCTGACCCAGCTCCCTGCTGATGGCCTGGGAAAGCAGTCAAAAATGGCTCAGGTGCTTGGGACCCTGAAACCAAGTGGAAAACGTGGAAGAAAAATAAGCTCATGGTAGACTTCTCTCTCTCTCTCTCTCTTTCTCTCTCTCTCTCTCTTTCTCTCTCTCCTCTCTGTCTGTAACTATGCCTCTCAAATAAATAAATAAATAAATATTTTGCAAAATGAGAGATAACATTAGGATTAGGGTATCCATCTTCATAATCCAAATTAAATCCAGTTAAAGGGATGCTTTAGATCTTGGGTAAAGATATTTCAGAAAGTATATTGAATATATTATATTACTTCCCCCTTCATTGTAAGAACAAAATTCTGCTTAGAATTATGCACAGGACTAAAGCTCCATTTATACTATGGGGTTTCAACATTTTGGTTGCATTTTGAGTACAAACAAGAAGCACTAGAGGGGGACTTTAAATACATGCAGAATAAGAAAATATTCTACATTTCCTCTAGATTCAGGCCTCTAACTCAGTTAATTAGGGGATGTGATGGGAAGCAGAGTATCCTGATGTGAGGTCAGAAAACTGGAAAGACAGGAGAATTGTGGGTTACCAAAAAGAGCAGAATAACTAAACATGAAAAGAGTGGGTAATGAAGAAAGAGAAAACTCAGGGGAAATCCATAACCAGAATATATTTGCTTAAATGTTTATAAAGGAAAATAGAAAGAACATGTTTGTGTTTGAATCTAACTCCTTGCCCTAGAAAGACTTAACACAGGTAACATGTGTTTTCTAGGAAAACTATTCTCCATTAAAATAGTTTGGTATATAATCAGTAAGTAAAATAGTCTGGTATATAATCAATAAAAAAAAAGTATGAAGTTCTCTAATATGATGTTTGGTATGTGCTTCAGCCAAGGTCTTTTAACAAAGCTTCTGTGAAAGTCATATGTCAGTATCTCACCCAAATACCTTTCCATATGGCAATCAAAGGATGTAAAGAGTTAAACTATTTTTTAAAAAATATTAAACTATATGAATGCCATTAATAGTGTGAAAATGGAACAAAAATTTGAGTGTATATGATTATAATGAGATCTTTATCACAATGAGGCATTATTTATAAAAGACATATCCAAGTAATAATTGATAAAAAAGTTCGTAACTTGATTATGTGGCAAGCATGAGGACCATTTCCCAAACTTTCATGTTGGTGTCACTATTTAATAATTTATGACCATGCACTTATTAATGTTTATATCAAAAATGCTCTTTGCATTGTGACTTTGCAGGTCTTCATCAATTACAGAATCTCTTTCTTCAACACTGCATTCTGGGCTTCCTTATGGCTTGCTAATAAATAATATGGATTACAGAAAGATGTGTCAGTCATGAAGCTAGATTGCATTGCATGCTTGGACTCATGAGGCTACCATTTTACTAAGTCCAGGTTAGCCTGATGGAGAATGAGAAATTATAAGTTGCAACAGCCACTCATCCCAGCTAAAGTTATCTGATTAGTCATGGCCAACCTTTCAGCAAATCATAGACTCATGAATAAGATAGTCAAAATTAGATTAAACTGATACCAACCAGTAGAACTATCCAACTCATCTACAGTCCGGCAAGCTAAAACTTTTAACCACTGAGTTTGGGGGATAATTTCATATGTATCAGTGGGTCACTAATAAGACACAGAAGAATTCTTAACTGATGATTCAGATTTGGGAACTCTTTTGTCACTAATAACATTGTGTCAAAAGACAACAGCTGTATTTGCACAGGATGAGGTTTGTTGCAGATAGTCACTACCTCCAGCACATATTATTTTTAAAGTGTTAATCTGTGCTAGGTACTACAGATAGAACATTGAATACTCAGATAAAAATATATCCTTTGTATGCAGGTAAAAGCTGATAGAATGTAATAAATGACGTGAAGAAAAATAAGCTAAATGCAGGAGGAATATCAGGGATGCTCTTAGAGGGAGTGTCTCATTAATGAGTCAGCATTTAAGTAATGCCATTAGCAGATGAGGGACTAAAGCATTTGGGTATTTGAGGGCTAGGTATGCGGCCCCCCAAGTAAAAAGCTGTCTGGTGTGTTGAAGGAACTTATAAATGGTCTGTAAGGGAGGATGGGTACGAACATGAAGACATGGTGAGAGGAATAGTGGGCCAGAAACAAGAAGGTTTTTCAGGTCATTCTGACTTTGTCTTGTAGTCTTTGTTAAATGGGAAGTCTTTAGAGAATTTTTAGCAAAAGAATATCAGAAATTGGATTCCTACTTAATAGCATAATCCTAGCTTCTTTTTTTTGTAAAAGATTTATTTATTTATTCAAGAGGCAGAGTTAGAAAGAGAGAGAACAAGAGAGAAAAAGAGAGAGTGGTCTTCCATCTGCTGGTTCACTCCCCAAATGGTCCCAACGGCCAGAGCTGGGCCAATCTGAAGCCAGGAACCTGGAACTTCCTCCGGATCTTCCACACAGGTGCAGGGGCTCAAGGACTTGGGCTATCTTCCACTGCTTTCCCAGGCTACTAGCAGAGAACTGGATTGGAAGTGGAGCAGCTGGGACTTGAACCGGCACCATAAGAGATGCTGGCATGGCAGGCGACAGCTTTCCCTGCTATAACACAGCTCCAGCCTCAATCCTAGCTGCTGAGTTGAGAATTTACTTACAAGAAACAAGGTAAAAAGTAAGGAGATGAAGCTGCCATCTATAGCAATAATCCAGTTAAGAAATTATGGTATCTTGGAGAAGAGTGGTAGCAGGTAAATGGTCAAATTGTGATAACACTTTTCAGGTAAGAATGAAGGAAGCATGATGGATTCCGTATGGATTATGAGAGAAAAGAGAATTTTGGCAGAACAGGAAGTGAACAGTACATCATTCTCAAGTAACATGGATTTACAATATGAACAAAGCAATGTCAAACCCCAAGAACAGCTTTGATTTTGCCGACTACAGGTAGAGCTCTTACTCTGTTGTTTGAATTGGCTGGTGGTTTCCAGAATATTAGTCTTTAGATGCAGATGAGAGATAAAGAGATTTATAAGATGATGAAATTTTTCTCTATCTCTCCCTTCCCCCATAAATGTTCAGTGACTGTAAACTGTTAATAATTCATTTTGATCATTTGAAATACTTTACATTTGAAGTCTGCATATAATGTACTGATTAAATCACATTATGTGTAGCTGGATGAATATATTATTAAACAAATTACCCCTTTCCATAACCATGAACTGTGCATCTGTAGCAAATGGTGGAACATTTTAATAAGGACTAGTGTAATTATATTATGGTCATTGCATTTTGCAGGCTTATTGGTCACATTTTGGAAGTGAATATCTTACAATGAAGTTATTTATTTTGAAGGAAGGGTTTTTAAGTTATAGTCATTACTCATAATTCACTGAAAATATCTCTGCTTAGAAAATAAGGGAGTATTGGGGAGGAGCCTTTGGAAAAATTATTGAACTTAGAAAGAATGAATCGCTAACTACTTGTTTTTCTTCAGAAATCACTTTCTTATTCTCTTTCTCTCATCTATCATGTATATATTTTGCATCAAAAGCAAAATATTGTGAAGCAAGTAAACAGAACAAAACAAATGTCTCTGTCTTTTAAAAGTTAGACCAAAATAAAATGATCCAGTAAGAGAGAGGGAGAGTCACTTGGAATTCTCTGACACTTGCCTTCAATCATTTGTGGACACTAAGTATTGATCAAGGGGAGGGCCTCAACAGAGATTTCTAATTACGAAAATTCAAAGGAATTTTTATCTTAATAATTAAAAAACATGATTTCTCTAAAACTTCCAAGTCCAAAGCAAGTATGTCAGAATTGAAATGATTATATTGTGACCCAAAGACAATCAAATGATGGGAAATAAGAAATTGCATCCTGGAAAGGCATTTGGCATTTTTCCTATCCAGAATTTAATGATCATTTTTCAGTAATGCACCCAATCACATTGGAAAGAATGGAAGTTATATCTTGATTATGTATTTTATGATTTACGGGTAACCGCAGACAATGATGTTACCAAACAGTGTGTCTGCATCTGAATATGTGTTGAAGGATAATACAGAATAAACAATCAGTAAAGACTGTTAGACTTTTATTATTCAACTATCAGAATAATTTTACCAAAACAGGGATAGTTGAACCACTTTGTTCAGCTCCCTTTGTCTGAGAATATGGAACTAATGGTGACCTCTCAGGATAGAGATAGAGAAGTAGGTATTCTCCATCAAGACCGTGATTGACAATCAACTGAGTCACATGCAGCTTATATCCACGTTCAGACTATGCCTCAGAATAATGAAATAGAGTCTGAGGGAGATAGTGTCTGAGCATTACTAGCTCACATTCTCCAAGGTGAACTGTGTGCAGCCATGACTGAGGGTTCTGCAGGAGCACACCAAGAAGACTATTCAAATTAGCCCCATGTACTCCAGCAATTGCAGAGCCACCCAGCCTAACAGGTTTCTCTTTAAAAATTTACAGGAGATGCTTGACTCACAGTCATGATGACATATTTTAGGCCCGTTTAATTAAAAAATCCTTTACTTAATGTGGTAGAATTCAGTCTACTTTTAAAAAAAATTCATCTTGATTGTTCTTGATTTGCAAGAAGTGGTGAAGAAGCAAGGAAGCAGAGGATATAGGGATATACAACATCTATAATACTTATGAGATACATAATACACACACACCTCAAACATAAAATGTGATATACTTAAGTTGCAGGATGTCAGGAAGAAAAGTGTAACTGTTAGAAGTGTAATGAACTGAAAAATTGGGTTTTGGGATAACATGTTTGAAGCGATCATCATAACGTTTGTGCTTGTTTATAAGCAAGAATTGTTTTTTCATTACTAGGAAGAAGCAAGGTTCTGCTACTGCCTTTATTTCAGAGTCAAATATGGTTAAAGAACTGGAAAGCATTATGCTTAGTGAAATAAGCCAGTCTCAAAAAGACAAATATTATGTTTTCTCTGAGTTGTGACAGTTAATATAGAATAGAAAAATGTATAGGAATGAAACAGACGTATTATGATTTGATTGTTGTTTTTAATCCCTCGTTTATATGCCTGAGGAACTGTGGTCTTTCTACTCTTTACTTGTTGGATGTTATTGTTAGTGGTGCATTAAGCCTGTGATTATAGAGTGGACTGAAATTATGTTCTTGAAAAAATTAAAGGAAAAAAGAAAGGAAGGAAGGAGGTCGATTAAGGGAGGGGCACAGAGAGGGAAAAAAGTAGAGTTATCTTCTTAGAATTGTACCCATGAAATACATGAAATCTATTTTCTTTATATTAATTAAATTTTTTTAAAAATCTATGTGTGGATGCTAAGTTGAAAAGGGCTCAGCTGACTTGGATTGGTCCACTATTGCTTTCATTATGTTGGGAACTGTATTTCCCACAATCTCCTTTACTCCCTGCTTTTAATTTATAGATGACTAAAGTTACATTTGGGTGAGATTTGACAGGAAAAGAAAAGCACAACTTTTATGTTCTGTAGCTTAATGATTAGAAGTAGTCAGATTCAACTGTAATATTTCCAAAAAGATTTTAATGTTTCTTTGTTATTGCACTGTCCATATCTAACTTTCCTTTGGGTGTGCCAACTATGCTGACAAGGAATCACCCAAGGCTACCATGAATACTTTCCTGAAAGTTCAATTGTGCTAACTACATAGAGCCCATAGCCTGCCACAAACATCAATATCCATGATACCACTCTAGCAGTTGGATATATCAATTCATCGACATTCCTTGCAAACTCTACCATTTTAATTGAATTAATATTTAGTTAAAAAATAAAAAGCACCAACAGACTATTTAATTGAATGACAAATTTGTGTTCCATATGAAACTGAAATTTCCAGTTTCACTGAATTTTTAGTTTCTATTCAGGTATTTTTTGGGTCTCACCTAAAGAACTCAAAATAATCTCAAATTCTTATAGTATTTATTTATACTTACTAACAGTAATTATTTATTTTTGAGGGGTATTTGCTTTTTTACCTATTGAACATAATTAGGTAAACTGACTCGATGGTACTATTCCTGCCAACTTGAGCCTATTTGTATTAATTTTTAAACATTTTGTTCAACATCAGGGCACACATTCAACAATTAAATAATAATTTAACAGCAGTGAACTGCAATAGACAAAAGCAAGTAAGACATTACAAAGCACCAAGTAGTGAACAGGATTTTAATTGTCACTGTTTGTTCTGAAGATAAAATAGCATGCTTAATGGAAATTGCATTCAGCATATTGAAGCACAAATGCACAGAATGTTTTTTTCAGTTATCAGCTGTCTTAGCTCTCAGCTCTGATTTGGAATATAAACAATTGCAGAAGAAGCATATTTCTTTGCCTGCTGAGTTATCATGAACATTATCCCTTAAGTATATCTTATATATGTTCAAAGCATACATTAAGATAATTCTGCATTTAAATGTCTTCTAACAATAAACCTATTTGTAACATGTATATTAATACAGAATGAAGGTAACAAATATTTTCTGATCCACTACTGGTAAATGAAAATCAAAATTTACTCTTAAAGGTCGGCGCCACGGCTCACTAGGCTAATCCTCCGCCTTGCGGCGCCAGCATACCGGGTTCTAGTCCCGGTCAGGGCACCGATCCTGTCCCGGTTGCCCCTCTTCCAGGCCAGCTCTCTGCTGTGGCCAGGGAGTGCAGTGGAGGATGGCCCAAATCCTTGGGCCCTGCACCCCATGGGAGACCAGGAGAAGCACCTGGCTCCTGCCATCGGATCAGCGCGGTACGCCAGCCGCAGCACGCCTACCGCGGCGGCCATTGGAGGGTGAACCAACGGCAAAAGGAAGACCTTTCTCTCTCTCTCTCTCACTATCCACTCTGCCTGTCAAAAAAATAAAAATAAAAAATTTACTCTTAAAAATACGTGTGAATTTTTTAATAAAAAATGTATTGATGTGGTCATGTGAAATAAAAGTACATGTAATTTATGTTTTCTTGCCTTCAAGGAGGAGGAGTAAATGGTAGGTTCTAAAGTGTGGGTAATAAGTCCTGAGCACTTGAGTTAGGCTTCCCAGAATAAAAGGCATTTATAGCTGCCACAAGTACAAATAAAAGGGAGTACAACATGTCAAAAAGTGCAAATGCATTTATGGTAGAAATTATTATTCATTCTCCAGTACCCTTCACTTCTTTCTTTTAATAATTATACTCTAATATTTTTATTTGACTAGTTTTGGTCCTGTGCCTATACTCAATACATTAGAAAGTAATTGGGAGTTAGGTTTGATTTATTTAGATGACATTTTCAAAAAGAAAATGTCTTTTTTTTTTTTTTTTTACTTTTTCTCTTTTTACTCTTCTCTATACTGAAACACAAATGAGATAATAGCAGGCCAACTTTAGTCATGAAGCCAGGGCTCTATCCTAGGAAATAGTGGGAAACCTCAATGGAAGAAACTTACTCTCTGTCCACTCTGAGTTGCCTGATTGAATCTTTATTTATTGAAATAAAAAGTAAAGATTTATTGAAATCTTTATTTCTCTCATAAAAGCAGCTGTGTTTCCTGTTCATTTTGTAATAGTAACTTAGCTGTTACTAAAGCAAGGAATAACATAGCATGTTTGTAGTACATTCAGAAAACCTGGGGACTCAGGAATACAAGGGACAAGGTTATGGACAAGAATGAAAAGAAACTGCTTGGCTACGTTTTGATGTTGCTCCTGTGGAAGGAGTCTGCAGTGTTGTAAAGATACAATGAGTAATCAAGTTAGGGTACAAACAGAGTACTTACGTCAGTGTAATCATCTAGATTCTGGTGACAGCATCCAAATTTGTAGCCTTTGTCTACAACGTCCATGATATGAAAAATCAAAGTGAATTGACAGGCTTGCTACTTAATTTGGGCAGTCCAATTTTTTCTCCCAGAACTTTCAATCTAGAGTTTATTAGTACAAGGTCAGGAACATATTCAGTCATTTTTCATGTACTTGTAAATTTGATAATCCTCTACTGTATGCCAGGCATTGTTTTAGAGATAAGAGTCACAATACAAAAGAGATAAACTTTCTCATCTTCACAGAAAACATGTTCTACAGAAATCTACTTGTACTGAATCCTATCAAGGCTACACAGATAAACTTAATGGATATTTTCTGTTCATGTAACCCCATTGTTATCAGTTTCTGCATTTTTCTAGACATTATTCCTCAATTCTTCTATAAATTTTGTGAGCTAAAGGAAACATTTCTAAGTTTTCCCCCATTTCTTAGACTAACCAGAGTGAGTGTCTAATGTAGCCAATAACACCTAATACATATATGAGTTAAGAAGTAATAATTTGATTACGTTAAAATTCACAGACATGTATTATTTACTTGTTAGCTACCACTCCACTCGTGCAATGTTCTGGGGAGAAATAAATAAAATATTGTACTTCCTATGATAAATTGAATTTATAGACCAAATGTTACCCCATCCTAAACCATAGCCTTATTACAAAATTATCCTAGTGAGTGTATTCACTTGGCCTTTCATGTTGGATTTGTTGTAATGACTTGATAAATTACCCATTGGAAAGTAGATAGATATGAAACTGTGGCAAGGTCCAGCTAGAAATGTTTTCATTTGCTTTCTTGTTCTCAGTATTCACCACGTAAAGAAAATGTCCAAGCTAGACAACTAATTCTATAGAAGGGGAAGAAACACGAAGCGGACATAGCCCAGTCTCTGTATTAAACAGAGAAAACAAAGGACTATATTTGTGGTGTGTCATAGAGGCTTATTGTGAGTATTGTCAACTTTTTTTCTTCTTTCAGAAGGAAGAAGCACATAGAGTAGAAGAGGGATAAGCACATGATCAGGTCATTTCCATGCGTGCTGGTCACATATTGCCTTCAACTTAAATGAATAAAGTCCTTGCATGATGACTTGAAGTAAAATACCCTTACATTAGAATAGAGTTAACTGACTACTGCAAAGTTCATAAGAAAGCTCACTAATTGTAAATATTGTCAAAAATTTATTATTACTCAGCCTTTGTTTTATTTAAGTTCACAGATGTATATGATACATTCATGATGTCTCATAAATTCCACTTGTGTTTCACAAAAATAAAAAAAAAAACCTAAAATTTATACAGAGCAACAACAAAAAATGCCCAGATGTTTAAAGAAATCATTGGCAAGAAAAACAAATCTGGATGAATCACAGTTCCTGATTTCAAACTATGTTACAAAAATATCATAACTAAAAGAGCATTGTGCTGGCACAAATAGATACTTAATAGGAGAGAACAGGAATAAAAACATAAAAATATGCTGAATTAAATTTTGACACTAGAATCAAGAATTTATACTGTGGAGAGGATAGATTTTTTGTTGTTGTTGTTTTTTGTTTTTTTGTTTTTGTTTTGGACAGGCAGAGTGGACAGTGAGAGAGAGACAGAGAGAAAGGTCTTCCTTTTTGCCATTGGTTCACCCTCCAATGGCCGCTGCGGCCGGCGCATCTCGCTGATCTGAAGCCAGGAGCCAGGTGCTTCTCCTGGTCTCCCATGCAGGTGCAGGGCCCAAGGACTTGGGCCATCCTCCACTGCCTTCCCGGGCCACAGCAGAGAGCTGGCCTGGAAAAGGGGCAACTGGGACAGGATCGGTGCCCTGACCGGGACTAGTGTGCCGGCGCCGCAAGGCGGAGGATTAGCCTAGTGAGCCGCGGCGCCTGCCGAGAGGATAGATTTTTTAATAAATAGTTTTGGGAAAAGTGGATAACCACATTGAAAAACCATATTTGACATATCTGTTATATCATACAGAAAAGTCAATTCAAAATGGACTAAAGACTAAAATATGAGACCTGAAATGATTAAACTCTTAGGAAAAATACATAGGAAAATGTTCCTTGATATCAGTGATTTTTTAAAAAAAAATTAACTATAAAACCATAGTCAATGAAAGCAAACAATTAGCAAACATAATTATATCAGTTGAGGAAATTGCAGCATAGCAAAGGATTCAATCAATAAAATAAAGCAACTTACAGAATGAAAGAAAATGTTTGTAACCCATTTCTGATAGTGACTAACATCCAAATAAATAAGGAAGAAATACTACTCAATATCAAAATATTAAATAATAATAACCCAATTACATATTTGCAAAGTATCTAAAAATGACATTTTTCCAAAATAAGAATGCAAATGAGCAACAGAATATGAAAACTTCTCCTCACATCATTCATAATTAGTATCATGGTAATACCAATTATAATGAGATATCACCTCGCATTATTTTAGGATGCTTATTACTAAAGATAAGTGTTGGTAAGTGTTTGGAACCCTTGTGCACTGTTGGTAGAAATGTAAACTGTTAGAACCATTATGGAAAGTGACGTAGAAATTCATTTAAAAAAACGTAGAACTACTGTATATTCCAGCAGTCCTAAACTGAAGTATATATCCCAAATAAGTAAAATCATTCAGGGCCAGCCTGTGGCATGGCTGGTTAAACCGCCAGCTGTGACAACAGTATACTATATGGTCACGGGTTCCATTACTGGCTTCCCCACTTCCAATCCGACTCCCTGCTAATCCACCTGAAAAAAAGCACTGGAAGATAAGCCAAATACTTGGGCTCCTATACTCAGCTGGAGACCCGAATGAAGATCCTGGCCCCTGGCTTCAGCCTGACCCAGCCCTGACCATCTATGGAGTAAACCAGCAGATAGAAGATCTTTTTCTCTGTCTCTCTCTTTCTCCCTCTGTAACACTGCCGTTCAAATAAATAAATATGTCTTTAAAAAAGTAAAATCACTCCATCAATAAAAAATGTGAGCACTCATATGTTCATTGCATCATCTTTAGTAGTCAAGAAATAGAAATAGCCCAAGTGTTTATAAACTGATGAATAAGTAAAGAAACTGTGGTGTATATATATGAAAAATTTTCAAAATGTTCATGAAGAAAATGCATATTATGGAAAAACTACATATGAAATTCAGGTTTTTGCACAAAATAAACATGTCTTTTAAATCCATTTTCACAAACTTTTGAAATACCCTTGTAGAAAATACTATGAATCTCAAAAAGTAAATCCTGACATTTGTAAGAATATATATAGCCATAGAGGATGTTTAAGGAAATATAGCAAACATAGGAAGAAAAATAGTATGTGATCTCACTCATGTATGAAACTGAAAAAGAAAACCAACTGGTGGATACAGAAGGTAGAATGGTGGTTGCTGAGGGCTGGGAGGTGATAGAAATGTGAATTTTGGTTAAAGTGTACAAACTTTATGTTAGAATATGAAAAAGATTCTTGGGATCTAATGATCTTCATGGTGACTATAGATTATAAAATTGTGTTGTGAAACTGGAAGTTGCTTAGATCTTAAAAAATTCTCAATCCACACAAAAAGTCTAGTAGCTTTAGAGTATTGAATGCATTTTTGACTTATGATATTTTAAATTTATAATGGGTTTATTATGATGTAATCCAATTATATGTTTAAGAGTATATGTATTTTGTGTCATTATGGATTTTTTTGAGTTTATTCTAGTTGGAATCTGTTGAGGCTCTTGAATGTTTAGATACATGCTTTCAAAATCAAATTTGGGGAGATTTTCACCATAATTACTTCAAATGTTCTTTTCGTCTCTATCTTCTCTTTCTCTGTCTCTCTCTCTCTCTCTTGGATTTTCAGGATGTGGATTAGCCCATGTGATGGTATTCAACAGGTCTCTTATGCTCTGCTCATATTTATTCTTTCTCTTTTCTCCAGATACTTAATAACTTCATATGCCGTGTCTTTAAAATTTTCAGGGGCCAGCGTTGCTGTGTAGTGTGTAAATCACCAATATGGTGACATACGGTCATCAGTTCATGTCAAGGCTGCTCTACTGCTGATACAACTATCTGCTAATGGCCTGCAAAAGATGACCAAGGGTTTGGGGCCCTGCCACCCACATGGGAAACTCAGTTGAGGCTCCAGCCTTCATCCTGGCTCAGCCCTGGCCATTGTGGCAATGTGGTGAGTGAAGTAGCAGATGGAAGCACACTCTCTCTCTCTCTCTTTCTCTGTAGCTTTCTAAATACATAATCTTTTTTTCAAAAAAAAAATTGCTAAAAATTTCTTCTTACTACTGAAATTTGGCATTTAACTCCTTTAGTGAAATTTTATTTCAGTTTTTGTACTTTTCAACTCCAAGATTCCTAGCTAGTTACTTTTTTTTTATAATTTGTATATCTTTATCTAATTTTGTTTTTGTTGAAGTATTATTTTCATGTTTTTCTTTAATTTTTGGCCTTGATTTCCTTTTCTCTTTACACAGATTTAAGACATATGATTTAAAGTTTATGTCTACTATGTTCAGTAACTTTGCCTCTTCAGAGACAGTTTTCTGTCAATCTATTTTCTCATTCTCTTTGAATTTTTCATTCTCTTTTAATTCTCTTTGAATACCTCATGATTATTTGTGGAAGCTTTCCATTGTCAGTATTTTTATAAATAATACATTCTTTGTTGACTTGAGATTGATCTCTTTTTCTTAATTTTAGTGCTTGGCTTGCCATTTGCATTTTTTTTTTTTTTTTTTTTTTTTTACAGGCAGAGTGGACAGTGAGAGAGAGACAGAGAGAAAGGTCTTCCTTTTGCCGTTGGTTCACCCTCCAATGGCCGCCGCGGTAGCGCGCTGCGGCCGGCGCACCGCGCTGTTCCGATGGCAGGAGCCAGGTGCTTCTCCTGGTCTCCCATGGGGTGCAGAGCCCAAGCACTTGGGCCATCCTCCACTGCACTCCCTGGCCACAGCAGAGAGCTGGCCTGGAAGAGGGGCAACCGGGACAGGATCGGTGCCCCGACCGGGACTAGAACCCGGTGTGCCGGCGCCGCAAGGCGGAGGATTAGCCTGTTAAGCCACGGCGCCGGCCAGCCATTTGCATTTTGATTTTTATAATGTGACCACTCTTCAAATAACTCTCCCTACTTCTCATTGTAGGTACATTTTCTGTTGGTACATACTCTAGATTGAAGTTGTTCATTTCAGAGACCTTTTTAAAAATATTTTTGCAAAGATTGTATTTCTTTTTTTTTAAAAGATATATCTGTCCATTTTAAAGGCACAGTTACAAAGAGGAGAGAAAGAGAGAGAGAAGAGAGGGAGAGAGAGAGATCTTCCATTTGATGGTTCACTCCCCAATGGCTACAGTGACTGGGGTTGGGCAGATCTGAAGCCAGGGACAGGAACTTCTTGCAGGTATCCCGCATGGGTGCAAGGGCCCAAGGAACTTGGGCCATCTTCTGCTGCTTTCCCATGCATATTAACAGAGAACAGTTAGGATAGGAGCCAGTGCCCATATGAGATGCCAGTGCTGCAGATGGCAGCCTTACCTGTTATACCCCAGCACCAGTTCCAAATTGTATTTTTTTTGTATGATTACTGAAGTCTGTATTCTATTAACTCACTAGGTAATCAGTAAACAAGCTAGTTATTAGTTTCTGTTAACAGTTAGCAACACTTTGTTTAAATAATTAAAGTGAAAGAAAGCAAGGGAGAAAGGAAAGAAGAAAGGTAGGAACATAGGAAGGAAGGGAGGAAGGAGTAAAAGAAGAAAGGGAAGGGAATTGAAGGGAAGGGGAGGGGAAGAAAAGGGAGAGAGGTGTGAGGAGAGAGGGGGAGGGGAGGGAAAGGAATGTAAAGGGAAACAGGAAAAATAGATGTTTTCTTCTTGGAGCTTTGGATTGTGGTCAGGGCAGTCCTTTCAGGCTTAGTCACTCCATTTTCAAATCTGTCTTAGCCTTTTCCTCTTGTTAGTGTGGAGTGCAAAGGACAGAGAAGGCTAAAACTTATGAGCTTTTCAGATATTCTCTGAGCATGTTTGTTGCTCTCTAGATACTCTGGAACATATGGGAACTTTTCAAGGTTTCTATCCTGCAAAACTGTTACTCTCAAATTTATTTCCCAGGTTTGAAGTGTTTTACATGTTTTCCCCAATGTTTCCTTTTTGCAGTAGGAGGCAGCAGCTTTTCATTTGGTTCTCAATGTTTTCATAGTATCTACTGAATTCCAGTTATGCAAAACCATGCAAAGTCTCTTGTTTGGTCTTTTGAAAAATTAGTCATATGGAAAAAATGAAAAGAGTATTTCTACCCAAAAGGGTGTGCTCTGCTTCTTCAAAAACCAGATAGCCACAACAGGAAATTAAGCTACAGTCTTCAAAGCCACTATTATGCTGGGAAGGTGAAGGGAGACAAGGTAATATGGAATATTATCTGGAATATCTTCTGCCATGTTTACGCTGTCTTTCTCCTATATATGTGTTTTCTTGGCTGCTCTAAACTTCTGATTATGTCCCTATGTTCTGGTCAGGTTGATTCTGACAGTTTTGCTAGATTTTTCATTATTCTGAGGAAGAATGGATCCTAGAGATCACAACTCTGTCATTTTTTATATCTGCATTTCTTATTGTGATTAATTCAGTACTATAAGGCAGAGAATTTACAACTCAATTACTTAGATTCTGTAATACAGCAGATGTTACTTCTATTATAGAGAAATGTGCTTGAATTAGTGCAGGTTAGATTTGAAGCAGATAGCCAGTCGTGGAACATGATTTGTTTTATATTCCTCTGACATTTTCTGATTGAACAAGTGACAGCCTATATATGCGGGTAATTAAAAAAAATTTTGATTGGGGCCGGTGCTATACACAGCAGGTTGGAGCCCTGGCCTGAAGTGCCGGCATCCCGGCTGCTCCTCCAATCCAGCTCTCTGCTATGGCCTTGGAATGTAGTGGAGGATGGCCCAAGTCCTTGGGCCTCTGCACCTATGTGGGAGACCCAGAGGAAGCTCCTGGCTCCTGGCTTTGAATCAGTGCAGCTTGGGCCATTGTGACCATCTGGGTAGTGGGCCAGTGGAAGGAGGAACTCTCTCTCTGTCTGTACCTCTCTCTGTAATGCTTTCAAATAAATAAAATAAATCTTTAAAAAAAAACATTTTGGAAAATGAAATGAAGAGAAATTATTTTGACACAAAACATTTTTAAAACCCATGTATATTTTTCATTAAGGATATTTTCCAAGGCATTTTTGAAGACCTCACATATTTTTTCAGTTTAGCATCTTTCTGTGCACGATTCTGCATAGAAGAAAAGGTAGCCCTTGAATATGTTTGAGTGTGTATTTTGTAATATTCACTTGGGTGTTCTGTTGCTGACATGAAGCTTAGATCAATACTAGCACATATCACCAACCTCAAAAGCCAGTAATGTTGGTCTTTATAATCATGATTTTGTGATATAAGTCTTAAAACCTGACTCTTCCAGAAATTCACATTTAAAGAAAATAAAGAAGGGACCATGTTTTAACCCTTTCAAATTGTTTAAAAGACACACAGAGCAATTAATTTCCAAATTTTCTCTAAGTTTTCCTTTCATTTCTCTGAAAGTTGCATCTTAGAGTTTGGCTCTTAACAATTTTCATTTATATAAAAAGAACAGATTTCATGTATTTCATAGATACAGAACTAAGATGATAGCCATAGAGTTTGGCTTTTAGCATTGATTAGAAGTGATATTAAGGGAAAATGAGTTGTGTAGTGGATAAAGTCGTTGCCTGGGACCCCGGCATCTATCTGGATCCTACTCCCTGCTGATGGCCTGGGAAAAACAGCAGATGATGGCCTAAGTATTTGGTTCCCTGCCACTCCCATGCAAGACCTCAATGAAGTTCCTGGTCCTTGGTGTCGTTCTGGCCCAACCGTGGTCTTTTCGGCTATCTGGAGAGCGCAGTAACGAACGGAAGGTCTGTCTCTCTCTCTCTGTCTCTCCCTTTCTTTCTGGAACTCTGCCTTTCAGATAAATACATATTTTTTTAAAGGCACTTGAAAAACAGAAATTAAATTAAAAATAATATCAAGTATAAAAAATAATATGCGTTTATGTGTATGATGGATGGAAAAAGTAAAAGGGGCAGAATTACTTAATGGAAGGACTATTTGAGAAATCTTAATGCAAACATAAACTAATTTAATTTAGGCTTTAGCAAAATATAAGACATTCCATGTAAATTAAACGGACAAGGAACAGTTAAGGCTATGACATGGAGTAGGGACAAATGCAGGAAGTACAGTCTGAAATTTCCACATTGTTGCTGATCTCCGTGGACTTCCGTGTTCTATAAGAAGGGAATGCCCACTAGTCAGATGTGTATTCAAATGTACAAATGTCCATAAGTAGATTTTTCTATCGTCTTCAGTTAGTATTTTTCTTTGCAGACAATTTCAGTGAGAAGCATGGCTCCTGTTCTCATTTCTGAGATTGACGTCATATTGCTAGTAATTCCATCCAAAATCCAGAATTTTCGTGTTTTTCTTTGCTGTGTTTTGTACTATAAAACTACTAGATGATCTCTACAGGTGAGTTTTTTTTTTTTTTTTTTTTTTGACAGGCAGAGTGGATAGTGAGAGAGAGAGACAGAGAGAAAGGTCTTCCTTTTGCCTTTGGTTCACCCTCCAATGGCCGCCGCGGTAGGCGCGCTGCGACCTGCGCACCGCGCTGATCCGATGGCAGGAGCCAGGTGCTTATCCTGGTCTCCCATGGGGTGCAGGGCCCAAACACTTGGGCCATCCTCCACTGCACTCCCTGGCCACGCAGAGAGCTGGCCTGGAAGAGGGGCAACCGGGACAGGATCGGTGCCCCGACCGGGACTAGAACCCGGTGTGCTGGCGCCGCAAGGCGGAGGATTAGCCTAGTGAGCCGCGGCGCCGGCCTACAGGTGAGTTTTTCAACCTGACTCACTTCCCACTGTTTCACTCTAAGATGGTTTCCCAGTTGGAGACTATTTCACACTGGAAAGATGGTGATATATTTTTAAAAGTTTGTAAAAATCTAAATGGGAACAAAGGTTTTCTCTACACTTTAATTGCTTGTAGCATACTTGAAATTTTATCTGAATAGAAAACTAAATCTCAAACATCAATACTGCTGAAGTTTGAAGTCATTAAGAAATACTTTCAGCAGTAACAATCAGTCATTTGAAATGCAGGCAACCATTATGAGTTCTTTCTCAAATCCTGATGGATCATGGCTTGGGGGATAAGTACCCCAGAATCATTTCTAGAAGAAAAATAAAGCTTTATTAATACAACAACACGCAAAGTCTTTCATTTAAAGGCTTCTTGTTACTTTTGTTCTGGAGGAAAAGCATTTTGCAATTTTTAAAAAGGGAAATGGATGTGTGTGTTGAGTGATTAATTCCAGGTCTGGCTGAAAGATTGAGAATTAGCTTCTAGTTTTGCTTATGCGCCACTCTTTGATGGCACTCCAAGATATATATTGATATGGTGTGGGCAGATGTCCAACACAAGAGTTTCTAGAATGCATGTCCCTTTTATGTCACTTTCATTTTTTAACTTGCTATGTTCTCTTGGGTGTTTTCTTTTTGGTCTTCTAGGAAGATCGGTGAGATGGCATTGCAAACTAAAGTTCACAATCTCTGATTCTGAAGATATCGGAATAACATGCTTTGGAAGTTTTAAAACAAGGTATTTTGATATTGCTTCACACTGTGAGAAAAATTGGAAATGCCAAAGTTAATAGAAGGGCAGGTGGATTTTTAAGCCATTTTTTCCACCAAAATGCATAAAGGAGATTATATAGGGTTTAGCATGTAAGAAGTTAGAGCCAGAGAAAAGTATGAGGAAAATACAATGAATTGGAAAGATTGGTTTTTCTGCAGCTATCTATATGGATAAGGGTATAAAAATCCATGAATTATACTTTGTTCTAGTTTGTAATTCATATACCATATGTTTTCCACCTATTTTTATAGATATTATGCTTTCATTTCAGGTTTCAGAGGTATATCAATAAATAAAATCCTCTTGAGGTTTAGAAGTATATTGAAATTTCACCATTTTGTCTTTCACCTAGGAAGTCATGTTTTCTACTGGTAACATTCGTGCTTCAGGTATAGGGCAGAAATCAACTTGCTAACATTTGCTTTCTAATGGAAGTTTAAACAGAAAGCAAATTCACAAATATTATTTTTATCATCCCATGGAAAGTACAATCTCTATTTTTGGACTTTTAGTGTCATTATCATATTTCAAACAGAAATTCTAAGTAAAAACTAAAGAGTTTGTCAACAATCACTCTACTTCCTCTAACTATAATCCCTAAGGCAAATTATTGATGGGAATTTATCTATTATTTGCTATAAATCTTTTATTTATGCAATATTATATATAGCAAATGTGCCCATACCACAGTATGTCCTGGACTTAACCTTTTTATCACTGTATTCTCTTTAGTATTTAGAATTAACCCTTCAAAATAAATTTAAGATTTATAAAATGATCATTATGTTGGGACAATTACATTCCTTCTGGGATTTCCCCAGGATTCTTTCTCTCCTTTGCATGATATTTCTTTTTCAGTTAGGAGTAAAAACTATAATAAGAAGGTCAAAATATGTAACAATAGGATTGAGCAGGGTGTTTTCACTACCTATTCTATCCCAATGAGGCACTATGTCCTCAGGATATTTTTTGTTAGCATAGTAAAGGAGTACTACTGTCAATCTAGAGAGGTGTGTGACAAGGTTGCAGTCCTACTTATCAAAACATCATCTTCTACTCCATGGAACGTACAAATGTACTTGTGCATATTTATTAGCATACAAACATATAAATGGAGATATAATCTTAAACTATATTTCTACATAACATTTAAACTTATGGTAGTTGTTAATAATTAAAAAATATATTTATAAAATTTACCCAGGAATAGAATACCATGTCAACAGATGAAATACTATATTTTGTTTTGCTTGAAATTTTAATGGGTTATTGACAATTTAGAAAAAGAAATTACATCATATTTAGCAGCCGGTGCTGTGGCGCAGCGGGTTAACGCCCTGGCCTGAGGTGCTAGCATTCCATATGGGTGACGGTTCTAGTCCAGGCTACTCCTCTTCCAATCCAGCTCTCTGCTATGGTCTGGGAAAGCAATATAAGATGGCCCAAGTCCTTGGGCCCCTGTACTTACATGGGAGACCCGAAAGACGCGGGTCTGGCTCCTGGCTTCAGATTGGCACAGCTCCGGCCTTTGCGGCCATCTGGGGAGTAAACTAGCGCAAGGAAGATCTCTCTCTCGCTCTAATGTAGTCATACCAAAGTATTTACATGTTCAGTAATTATAATAATATATTATTTTAAAATTTATTTTGTAGATCACTGTTAAGGATACTTAAAGTAATATGCATGTGCTTAATATTCTTTGTGAAAAATAATAATTAAATTAGGGTACCAAAGAGGAATTTATTATTAAATTATTTAAATGATAATTATTTGTATTATTAAATCATTAAATTTAATAACTAATTAACTAATTATTTAAATAATTTATTATTAAAATTATTAAGAAGTAGATTAGGTCTTCTAAGACCTAAGAGCTAAGTTTTAAGAGCCAATATGGGGGTGGTGCAGTGGGCTAAAATCCTGGCCTGCGACACCAGCATCCCATATGGGTGCCAGTTCAATTCCCAGCTGCTCCACTTCCAATTCAGCCTCCTGCTGATGCCTCTGGGAAAGCAGTGGAGGGTGGCCTAAATCCTTGGGCCCCTGGGCCCACATGGGAGACCCAAAAGAAGCTCCTGGCTCCTGGCTGCACATTGGCTCAGCCCTGGTCATTGCTCTCTGTACCTCTGTACCTCTCTCTCTCTCTCTCTTTGTCTTTTAAATAAATAAAATCAATCTTTAAAAAAAAAGAGAATCAATTTGAGGGCCCACCTTGTAGAATAGTGAGTAAAGCCCTCATATGAGCATTGATTTGTGTCCTGGTTGCCCCACTTCTGATCCAGCTCCCTGGAGCTGTCAGTCAAGTTGTCCCTCTATTCCACACCAACTCCCAAGGAACCCATTATGGACTAATTTCATTTATCTCAGGAGAAACTGAGAAAATTTTAGCAAGTAGGCTAATAACAAGCATTTAATATATTTAATAGTAGAGAATAAGACCAAAACAAGGATTGGAATATAGGTAGAAGAATAGTATGTGAACAAAGCAGAAACAATGCAGCTAAAATAATGGGAGTAGAGGCGATAAGGGGGCAATAGAAAAGCATGATTCAAAAAGTGATCCATCTTAATCTGAAAGTATATAAGGCTGGCACTGTGGTGTAGCAAGTAAGGCATCCCATATGGGCACTGACTGGAGACGTGGTTGCTCCACTTCTGATTCAGCTCTCTGTTAATGGCCTGGGAAAGCAGTGAAAGATGGTCCAATGACTTGGGCCCCTGCACCCGCATGGGAGTCCTGGAAGAAGCACCAGGCTCCTGGCTTTGGCCTGTCCCAGACCTGGCCATTGTAACCACCTGTTAGTGAATTAGGAAATGGAATATTCTCTCTCTGTCTCTTTCTGTCCCTCACAACTCTTTCAAATAAATAAATAAATCTTTAAAAAGAAATAATCAGTTTGATTATACATGATGTAGGGAAAAATAAAACATAAAACCAAGAGTTATGCCGTCTTCTGGGACAGAATCACAGTCAGGATACTGGATAGATTAGAAAGTTCAAACCAAATCAGAGCTAAGAGAGAAAAAAAAAGTATCCTTCTGTATCAGGTAAAGTCAGGTGGAAGAAGCACTCTCAAGTGGCTGCCTGGTGAATTCTAAGGCATTCATTATAAGAATGTGACAAGAGAAAATGAATAACAGATAAAACAGGCAGGATTTGAACAAGCTGTTAGCTGAGTGGTAGACAGAGTATAATTTGTGATGAGAGCAGATCCAGAATGCTGTCTGAAAAATTTCTACTCTGCTCAGAGCCTTGCTGTTCTATGGTCTAGCCATTTTGTTTGGCCTGTTCATAAAGGAAATTCATGTAGCAAGAAGGCCATGCTCTGGAGCTCCATCTATTTCTGCTTCCACTCTCTCCTGCTGTTTACTTCCATGGGTCTGGTCTGTTGATTCTTGATATGAATGTTTGGCTCCCTGCACAACCTTCCTTTTAGGTACTTTGATTTTCATCTCTGTGCAATGTTGGAAGAGCTCTTTTATCTAGCTTTCAACATTTATTATGTGCTTGATGCATTGCTCTCTTCAAATTCCACTCTTGAGCTTGTAGGATCTGCGAAGGTCTGAATATCTGTGAATGTTGACCTCTCACCCAGCAAAGACTTTCATTTTAAATACCTCAACTACCCATTACCCAATTCTTCATGTTTTAATAACTGCATTAGATCAATTGCTGTCACACATGCAAATAAGTTAAAATAGATTTTTAGAAGATTCACTCAGGACATTTAGGTATTTTTTAGTTAAAGGCTTAGTGCAAAAAATAGAAGAATTTGTTTCACTATTAAGTCCTATAATCATATATGGAGTCCATGGAAAATTGTTAACAGAGAATGTCCTCTAAGCCCTCAGAATCTTTTGCTACAAAGTTAGAGCACTTAAAAAGACATATAGAAAGTCTTTCAGGCTTTGTGGTACAGCTACCCTTCTTCACAACCAATCAGCATTGCATTGTAGCGGAAAAACAGCAGTAGGCAATGCATAAAGCTAAATGTGAATTAGGATGTGAATGTTCATGATATTTTCAATAATACATTATTTACAAAAACAGATGATGGGCTGCATTAGACCTGTAGTGCATAGTTTACTAAACCAACCAAGAGTACTATTTTGAGAGTTTTGAATGCCTTTGTGAATACATTTTAACTTAAATGTGTTTACTTGCTTGGTTTTCTATATAGTTTGTGCCAAAGATCTTTCCAGTACAATATTTCCACTTTAATTTGAGCTCATATAATATAAAACTGTTTGCAATATATAGTATTATGTTTACTCTGAAGAGCATGGGTGGGGAATATCTGGCCTATGGATCATATAAGGCCCACAAAATCATTTGGACTGGCCCTTTCAATTCCACCACAAGTGGGACTCAAAATTCACTAAATATACTGCAGGCTAACTTTTAAGTTGACAATTTTTTTTTGGTGAAGATTTATCTATATACTTGAGAGGCAGAGTTATAGACACACACACACCGAGACAGAGCAGAGACAGAAAGGTCTTCCATCTGCTGGTTCACCCCTCAAATGGCCTCAATGGCTGGGGCTGGCCAAATCCAAAGCCAGGAGCTTCTTCCAGGTCTCCTACATGGGTTCAGGAGCCCAAAGACTTGGGTTATCTTCCACTACTTTCCCAGGCCATAAACAGAGAGCTGGATCAGAAGTGGAGCAGCGGGGACTCTAACCGGGGCCCATGTGTGATGCTGGCAACACAGGTGGATGCTTAACCTTCAACACCACAGTGCTGGCCCTCAAGTTGATAATCTTGTATGACCTATGAATGATATTATAAAAATAAGCATGGCCCTTGGCAGAAAAAAGGCCTCTCACCCATGCAATAAGATAACCTATTCTTTGTTGTTGTTATTGTTGTTTCCTTTTGTTAATTGCTTAAAATATCTTCGAAAGTTAAATTGTAAAACCAAATTACCCATTTCTAGATCATGAGAGTTAATTTAAAAGCATAATGCTCCCCATGAAGAAATGGGAACATCAAAAATAGGAGTCAATGAAAATACAGTACTTGATGGAAGAGCTGAATAAATAAGTAAATGCAGAAATAATAACGTCTTTAAAATAAAACCAATTATATGAACAAAGGTAACTGAATACTGTGTATTGCAACATGATTTGCATGCATCCAAGAGAGAAACATGACACTTATTATTCACAAAGAACCTGACCTAAAGTGCCATTCACATAGAATTCAAGAGGATCCCTCTCTCTTGTGTTGCAATATGATATCCCTGGTACAATGGCAGAGATTAATAGCATGATGGGACATACAGACAGAGCAAAGGTAGGAAGGGAGAAATGTCTTTTGCACATGGAATTCAAGAAAGAACTTTCTTGGGAGTTCCTATTTAATATAAACAGAAGAGGAAAATAATGGAGACATATCATGCCAAAGAACAAGTGGTTTCCAGTTAGATAATGAAGCAAAAATGAGTCCGTAAGTCTGAACAAACAAAGCTTTCTTTGAGCAATTTTTTTAAAGGTCGATGGAATTGAACATAAGGTGCCATGTGATGGCACAGTATGAGTGTTAAGTGGCTTTTTAAGTCACAGTAAAGATTTTCAATTTCATTAGAGCAAAAGGAGACAGTTGAAGAGAGGATAATATGATTTGATATGTCTTCAGAGGAAGCTCTGGCTATTTCCCAAGTACAATCCAAGAAACCGTTTAGGGAACTCTGAGCTAGGATAGTGCCAGGAAGATAAAAAGACACATCTAAGATATGTCATAGAGTAACAATTGACAGAATTTTGCATTATTTATTCAGATGATACATACTGATTAATAGAGGCACAATTCACTCCTTTGAATGCAGAATTATCCAAAAATTCCAAAACATCTAAACAGATTCATCTGGATAATATGGGCTTCAATTGGAAGTTTCCCTGTTATTTGGATAGATTTAAAGTTTCATTTAAAAAAGAAAAAAGGAGGGACTGGTGTAGCAGGTAAAGCCGCTGCCTACAATGCAGGCATCACATACAGGTGCCAGTACTGTCCTGGCAGCCCTGCTTCTGATCCAGCTCCCTGCTAATAACCTGGAAAAAGCAACAGAAGATAGCCTCTGTCACCCATTAGGGAGACAGAGGAAAGGTTCCTGGCTGCTAGTTTCAGCCTGGCCCAGCCCTAAGAATGAACCAGCAGATATAAGGTCTTTTTCTCTCTGAAACCGATTCAAATAAATAAATAATTCTTAAGGAAAAAAGAATAAAAACAGAGAGAGAGAGAGAGAGAGAGAGGGAGAGAGAGAGAGAGAGAGAAAGAGAGGATAGAAATCCAAAGCATGGATAAAAGTCTCTTATATCAGAATTGCCTGAAATCATAATGAAGAGCTACCTAGATGAATCTAAACAGTTCATTTTAATAATGTTATGTTTTATTTCACAAAGCAGAACATATCATTAGAAAAACTAATGGGTTAAACTAGACATTTTCTAATCCTCCATGCCAATTGGAGTTAATTAAATATTCATTAGGCAATGTTTAGAACAATTAATGGCTAATCACTCTTTTGTGTCTGCTAGCCATGGACTGATAATAATAACAAAAGTCAAAATGACCATTTTTTTCTCAACAGCATATTATCCTAACTGGCAATAATGTTGTGTTTTGTTCAGTATTATTGTCCACTATAAAACCAAACATTATAGTAAATATTAGGATATATGTATTTTTCTATTCAACTCAGAACTTTAAAAAAATTATAATTACTTTTTTGGACTTGATATGTTGATTGTTTAATTATATAATTTAATTATTTTATCTGTTCAAGAAAATTATTTTCATATTTAGTGGTTTTTTTTCTAAAGGATATATTACTTTTGAGTTCATTTTAAAGAATAAAGCTCATTACTTTTTAATAAAATTTGATAGTATTTTAATTAAAGAAAATGTAAAACACTGTTGAGATTTTTGTGCTTGTTTTCCAGGGAAATATAATTATTATACTCTCATTAAATGACATACACATGAAGATATTAAAATCATATGCAGTGTGTCAGTTACATGCTGTCACTGAAGCATCATGTAAGACTATCTCAGAGTATTTAATTTATTTAGACAGAGGAACCTGATATTTCTTGTCCATTACCGGATGCTTTCATCATCAAGGGCTGACACCACTAAAGTTTTCAAGAAAGAAAAAAGGTCACAGGAAACTCAAATATTACCTATAATATTGTTTCTTAAGAAATAGAGCCAGCATATCTAGCATAATTCTAAATAAAATAATATATGAGAGTTTCATCCTGCATTCATCTTTTGAAATCCTACATGTGCCTGTCTTTATAATTGAATCCCACAGAGAGGACATTAAGAGAACTGATATTTTTGCAGGAATTCAATGAAAGTCCAGAGAATTGTTAAATACTTGATTAGCTGCTGTTAGGAAAATGCCCTTATTTAATTATTTCTCCAGAGCACTAAGCGCTTTCTGGCATGAATACCCCTGCTCACCTTGGGACTCCTTTTCCAATCTGTCTAGAATAATTCCCTTATCCACCACAAGGCTCTTGATTCAAAGGTCCATAGGCAGCAATCAATCAACCAACACCTCATTTTCTGAGTGCAGAAAGTGTATGTCAATTTTGGCACAATGAGTTAGTGGAAAGAAATGGCTTCCACTCTCATCTACCTGGTTTGTGAAATATCGAAATTCTAGTGAAGCCATTCGCTTTAACTTTAATAATGATCTTAGCATTGTTTTGATTCCGGTGATTAAACAGAGAGGTAGCAAAGAGAATTTATTACACCACATAAGTCAAATAGTGCAAACAAAACCAAAAGTACTTCCTGCTCATGAACATCATTTTTTAACCATCTTTTCTTTCTTGAGTCTTCTAGAGCAATTTTAAACCATTACTGTGGCACATAACCTTGTGAAATATTAGACTGAAGATAGCAAAGATTCTTAGCTCAAGGGTGGAGATACTTTACAGATGGCTGGGAAGTGGGAATAGAAAATGTTCCTCTACCTATTGAGGTAGTAAAATTTTCTTAGGCCTTGAAGCAAAAGTAGCCTGATGTTTATATATAAGAAACAGTAGTCCACAAACCTAGCTTTGTGTCAGAATCTCCCAGGGAGCTTAATAATCATACATTATCATAGCCCAAAATCTCACAGGATTTGACTGCAGAAACTCAGTTTTTTAACACTTTTCAGATAGTGAAAGGACTAGGAATTAGGAAATATATTGATGAAAAAGAGATGTTTAGGGTAGGCAAAAAAACATTTTACATTTAATAATATGTACTACATCAACATATTATTTGAAATCTGACATTATTTAAATGTATATGAGTTTAAAGCTTTAATATAATATTGATTATCACTAAGTTGATGGATTCAATTAATTCAGTTACATGTTTCTTTTTTCTTTTAACATACATTTATTTATTTATTTATTTATTTATTTATTTGGAAAGCAGAATGAGAGAAAGAAAAACAAGAGGAAAAAAAATCTCTGTCTGCTATTTCACTCTCCAAATACCTGCAATAAAAAAGGCTGGTCCAGGCTAAAGTCAGGAGCTCAGAACTCAAACCGAGACTCCCACCAGGGTAGCAGGAATAACATAATTGAAACATCATCTGCTGCCTCCCAGGGTACAAATTATCAGGAAGCTGGATTTGAAAATGGATCAGGGACTTGAGTCCAGAAACTCTAGTTTAGGGCAGGAGTATCCTGAGTGGGATCTTAACATTGTACCAAATACTCTCCACTATTTATACAATGTTATCTCTTTAATCTAATATGCCTATTATTTAGTATGGTACTTACTACATAATAGTCACTCAAGAGATTTTTTTGAATAAAACGATTTATTATTGCAAAGGATTCTAATAACAGGATATGGATCTTATGTTATTACTTATTCTCTGATTTCTGAGAGTTTTATTTTATTTTTTTAGATATTTATTTATTTATTTATTTGAAAGTCAGAGTTACACAGAGAGAGGAGAGGCAGAGAGAGGGAGAGGTCTTCCATACACAGGTTCACTCCCAATTGGCTGCAACGGCCAGAGCTGTGCAAATCCAAAGCCAGGAGCCAAGAGCTTTTTCCAGGTCTCCCATGTGGGTGGAGGGACCCAAGGACTTGGACCATTTTCTGCTGCTTTCCCAGGCAATAGCAGAAAACTGGATCAGAAGTGGAGCAACAAAGACTTGAACTGGCACCCATATAGGATATCAATACTGCATGCTGTGGCTTTACCCACTATGCCACAGCGCTGGTCCTGAGTTTTATTTTTAATTGATCCTTCAACATGCATGAATTTAACTCTAAGCATACTTCAAAAGTTTTATGGAAATGAATGTATTAGAAAAGTATATTTTGGGGCCAGTGTTGGGGCATAGTGGGTAAAGCTGCAACCTGTAACACTGGCATCCCATTTGGGCCTTTCAAATAAATAAAATATAAATAAAATGTAAATCATTGACTAACAATTAAGAATATGAAGTGACAGTTAAACTGATGAGACAGAGACAAAAACTAAAAGATGGAAAGGAATGAACAAAAATTGCAAGTGCTGCTCAAATTTTATTTGAATCCTGTAAAATTGGCAGAATTTAAAGCATATGAGACTTTCCGTTGCAATCCAGAAAAGGCTGAATCTTAGGAATAAATTTTATTAAGACTTTAGTCATGAAATCAAAATTAATACCTTTATCCTAAAAATAAAAACAAAAGTAAAATAGATTCCTCTCAACAAAATGTAAAACCCAAACTATGAATGACTGGGATTAACATGCCCGAAGATAGGAAGATTCAGGGGCCAGTGTTGTGGACCCACTGGTTATGTTGCTCACTTGCAACCTTGACAATACATATTGGAGTGCTTGTTGGAGTTCTTCTCTTCCACTTCTGATCCAGCTTCCTGCCAATGTATCTGGGAAAGTGTTGAATGATAACTTAAGTTCTTGGGCCCCTGCCACACACATGGGAGACCCTGATGGCGTTCTTAGCTTCTGGCTGCAGCCTAGCACAGCCTGGCTGCTATGGGCATTTGGATAGTGAAACAGATAACTTTCTCCCTCTATGTCACTCTTTCAAATAAATAAATAAATAAATAACTCATTTAAAAAAAAAGACTCTCTAATGTATCATTTATTTCTAGAATATAATATGAAGTACTTAGCATGTGAGAAAACATCGGGAGAATGTGATCCAAAATCAAGAGAAACAGCTATACCAAACATGTTGAAAGTAACAGGCAAGTACTTTAAAGTAACTATGATAAATACATAATCTATGGCAACACAGATAAAATTGAATGTTTTCAGAAAATATTTGCAAACTGTAAAAATGAACTACATAGAAATTTTATACATGAAAAATGCAAAATCTTAAAAAAGCGGCAGATTAAGTATATTAGGAGTGTATTAGTGAACTAGGAGACGGGAAAATATCAGTCTAGCAAAGGGAAGATAGCACTACTCTGCTTATTGAGGAGACACCATCAAATGGTAAATAAATGTTCAATTGGAATCTAAGAAGGAAAGGTTAGTGCAAAGTATTTCTGAAGATATATTTTGGAGAGTCAACAAAGTGTGCCTTACATATACAATTATTCAACAATATGAAAGGAAGGAATTTCTGATGCACAAACAGCACAGAAGCATACACAAAGTGTATTTTTAACTAAGAGAACCTGGAGATAAAAAAAGACTTGTTAGATTTCATTTATATGAAATCCTAGAACTGGCAAATGTATGCTATTTTTATAGAAATAAAAGCAGTTGTTGCCTCTCAGTAGAGACATTGCCACTCAAGGGCACAAGGGTATCATCTCTACTCACAGGAAGTTTCTGTCTCCTTTGTTTTGAGATTTTGGTTACCTGGGAATACGTGGTTGTCAGGATCCATCTAACTATACATTTAAAATCGGTGCATTTTATTGTTTGTATATTTTAGCTCAATAAGCTAAGAAGCATATAAAAAAGAAGAAAATATAAACTTGTCTGTAGGGATTGTACATAATACATAAGTAGGTAAAAAAGTGATTAAATCACTTAAAAAAGTGATTAAAATATTCCAAAATTGTATGCATTGCAACATGAAGAGCTACAACAGAGAGAGTTGGGACAGAAGAAGGAGAGTGGAAAGGAGAGGATATATTCCATTTGAGAGAAGTTAGGAAAAGAGGTGAGGAAATAATTGAGACTGGGTAGGCCCTGGTACTGGGTTCTGTGTTGCCTTTCAATAATGTAAAGTATCATGGCATAAATGTACATGCATTAGCTCCTCTCTCCCTTCCCCTCTGGATCCACTTCTCTCCTCATAATTTGTATGCTTCATAAGAAAACTGCAAGTATATTTTATTGTATTCAAAGAAACATAAAATAAGTAAAACCCACAAGTTTTAAAGTATAAAAACAAAAGGGCTGCTTAAGAATGTGATGAAGATATTATTTCTAAAAACATATTTCTTTTTTTGGGGGGGTAATATCTACATCCTATATTTGGGCAAGAAAGGACTTAATGTTTGATTGCCTAAACTGGCTGCACGTAACATTGTCTTAGGATTTATTTAAGTATAGATCCCAAGTCGCTACTCTGGAGAATTCTGTCTTGGCAGCAGGTGTGAAGACTCTCAGTTCATTTTTAGCCAGCTTAGTTAAGCAATTCTGATGCAGTCAGTGTGATATCACCATTCTGCAAGTTGCTGTGTGCAAGACTTGGGCCAGATGAATCCTCAGTGCCCCATCCATACTTTGTCCTAACATGTCTAATATACTTAGCACAAAACCAAAAAGGAAACATTTAAAATTCATTTCACTTTTGAAACTAATTTTTATGAAAATACAAAAAAATTGGACAAAAGTATGTGACTTAAAACTTCGAGTAAAATAATTTCTTTGCAAATGGTGAAATTATATTCCTTTATATTATTTTAGAAACAAGTTTCCAAAGCAAAAATAGCTTATTTAAAAGTTTTTCAGAAAGTTTTGACTCCCATCTGCCAAGGTCAATGTCTTGAGTTGACTTATTCACTTGAAAATGGATATTCAGGATTCAGATTTTCTCTTCTAGTTCAATGTACTCAGTTACTGTTTTGAAAGTAACTTGTCTGCATGGCTGAAGACAAAAGTAGATTGGGTAAATGTTTCACAGGTATCAGGTAAATATTTCACTGAGAACAAAATGTGTTCATGGACAGTGAATCCATTGCAAAAACTACAGAATTCTGAAAAAAAAAAAAAACAAAAAACAAAAAAAAACTTCCAAATGGCAAAGGAATTATGAGTTTATTGTGTGTGTTTGTAGTACTGTATAATTCCATGTTATTTGAACTAACAGGTTTCCAATGTAAATAGCTGATCTATTACATTTCAGAGTGGTTTTTAAAGGAATTATTGATAAATTGATAAATCTCTTCAATATTTTTCAGTGTTATGATAGGTAATATCTCTTAGGTCTGGAACACTAGCTTGTCTTCTGAAGATATTATAATCAAGGAACAAAGGGGTAAAAAGGACACAGAAAAAGAAAAAAAAAAGTGGCTCAAACATGAAAAGAAGAGATATATGGAAGACAGAGTGAAGAGTAGTTAGGCCATTGTTTTTAATTATTCGTTTTTATTTATTTGAAATGCAGAGCAACAGAGGTGTAGAGAGGAAAGATCAAGATAGAGATAGAGAGATCAAGAAATGAAGAGGAGAGAAATCCTCTATGCTCTGCTTTACACCCCCAGTGACCACAATAGCTGGGACTAAACCAGGGTGAAGCCAGGAGCCAGGAACTCCATCCGGGATCTCCCACATGAGTTTCAGACACTGGAGTGCTTGAGCCATCATTTGCACTGCTCAAGTGCATTAGCAGGAAGCTACACAGAAATGGAGGTGGGAGTTGGAACAGACACTCTGATATGGAATGCAGACTTGCCAAGCAGTGACTTAGCCAACTGCACTACAATGCCTGGACCATTAATCCAATTTTTACTGGAGATTGAGAATGCCTTTCTTTGCTATCAGGGGTCCTCCTCATGGGAATTCACCCCCGAAAACTGCAAATTCTTTGAAATCCATTATCTCATTACAAGGAAAGGAGAAAAGATGGGACAAGGAGCACCAGCGGGCTGTCAAATGACTGGACATTATAATAAAATTAGGAAAATTTGTTCTGAATCAAAAATGTGTAGAGGAAAATTAAAGAATTTAAAATTGAGATAAAGACTTATTTAGCTTCACAATATTAAGAAATTATTTTAAATAGTTGACCCTCATTGTCCTGATCAATTAATTGCAGCTAATAAAGTGCTTTGAAAGTCTTGTGGGCAGTAGTAATTTTTTAAAACATACTAGCTGATGTCTATAATGTAAAAGTAAGTCAATCTGCATAGATAGAGCCTATTCAGGTTATGTTTTCCTTTACTGTTAGTGTTATGTGAAAGGCCAGATTATCATCTAAAGCTAATTGAGAGGCATGGAAAATAGAAACAATAGTATTAATAAGTGCATTCCTTATTTATCAAACAACTCTGATAAATTGCATGAATTAAACACTTTACATATTAAAACTCAAAACAATATTATGAAGTAATCACTGTTACGTTCATTTTGTGAGAGAAAAGTGAAGTGCAGAAAAATGAGTTTAATTGCCCAAGATCAACTTGCTAATAAGCACATTGTGGTAATGTTACCAAGGCAATGCCAATTATATTTAACTCATCTGCATTGTCAGTTACACAATATATATAGCAACAGTGTGTCATGTGATTGATTCCACAGATACAGGGAATGTAGCTTTAAAAGGGACATGGCATTCACCAGTATCCGTATCCTACAAACAAGAAATGTTCTATGACAACAGGAGGAAAATGCGAAAATAAAGCTGTGCTAAAACAGACGTTTTCTCTTTAAGCAAATATTTGGTATTAGTAATTGATGAACACTCATGCATTGAATGAAATGCATAAATAGCTTCTGTTTATCAAATAAGCTAGAAATATTTAGCAGAAACTAAAGTAAACTAGTAAATCTGTCTACCAATGTTAGTCTCCTTCTGCTTTATTAAGTTTTGCTAAGTTGTGAAATTCAGATTTTTTTTTTAACTTTTATTTAATGAATATAAATTTCCAGTATACAGCTTATGGATTACAATGGCTTCCCCTTCCCATAATTTCCCTCCCACCCGCAACCCTCCCCTCTCCCGCTCCCTCTCCCTTTCAATTCACATCAAGATTCATTTTCAATTCTATTTATATACAGAAGATCAATTTAGTATAAATACTTCAACAGTTTGCACCCACATAGCAACACAAAGTGAAACATACTGTTTGAGTACTAGTTATAGCATTAAATCAAAATGTACAGTACATTAAGGACAGAGATCCCACATCAGGAGCAAGCGCACAGTGGCTCCTGTTGTTGACCCAACAAATTGACACTCTCGTTTATGGCGCCAGTAACCACCCTAGGCTGTCGTCATGAGTTGCCAAGGCTATGGAAGCCTTCCAAGTTCCCCGACTCTGATCATATTTAGACAAGGTCATAAAAGACAGGGTGAGGATAGTAACCAATGATCCTAAGAGTGGCCTTAACCAGGTCTGAACAATTATACAGCATTAAGTGGGGAAGAGGACCATCAGTACACACAGGTTGGGAGTAGAGCCATTGGTGGTAGAGTAGAGGTTATGATTACAAAGGAATGAGGCCCAAGTGGACTAGACAGGGTCTAGAACAAAGGATAGAGTCATTATTAGAGGAGCTAAGAAAGGTGCTGTCTAAGCTACAAGTAATTTTTCTGATTGAGAGGCAAATAGAACCTGATAGAAGGGGCTTGATAATAATCTGTTGGGCTTAAACTACCTTTCAGACCAAAGGGAAAGAAAGTTTTAAAGTGAGAATATAATTTTCCTCATGGGCATTGTCTACCTTAGAAAAACTACTACAGAACATGCCTGTGACTATAGACTTGTAGTTCAGGCCACCAAAGATTAGAGATGGGACACGGGCACTCCCTTGACTTGCATCGTCTGGTCTGTTTTAACACAAACCAGGAGGAAAAGAAATCTAGGCATCAGAAGCAATGGGTGGCAGGCCTATTAATGGCTGATCTGTACAGTGATCTGCCCTCAAGGAGACCCAACAGGCCAGTCCACTGCAGTGGCTTTCAATGTGGTAAGCCTGGGCTTCAGCAGAAGTCAGCTTGTGAAGAGCCTGGCAGCTCTGCCAAGAGTTGGATCACTGGAAATGGACCTGCCCTGGAATCGAAGGATGCCCAGGTCAGAGCCACAGATCTTATTGGCTCCAAGCTGAAAAGCCCTTCACTCAGCCCAACTTCCAAAGTGACCACTGCAGTTGAGGGGACAGCCAAGTAGGGTCAGCAACATTGCAGGCAGAACTGTAAATTTCTTGTTAGAGATGCCCCCTGCCTTTACCTGGCCAGCTCTCCTCCCAGGCCAGCCAAGTAATGAAAGTCAACAGAGTGCCTTCCCCTAGGAGGTTCACACCTCCCTTAGGATATACCCCATGTGAAGAGATAGATAGGTCTGGGCCTCTTAACTTACAAGGCCTAAAGCCCAACAGAAATTCAGATTTTTTAATGTCATAATAATGGTAAATTTTGTGTGCTAACACAAATAATTTTATGCATTCATCCAAATGCTTATGCATTGCTGTGAAGGTACTTTGTAGATGTGAATAATATCTAATATTGACCTTGAGTAAAGGAGACTATCCTACATAATCTGGGTGGACCTGACTCAGTCAGTTGAAAGGACTTAACAGCAGGTCAGAGGCTTTCCTGAAGAAGAAACGTTGCCTATAAACTGCACCTTCAGCTCATGCCTGAGAAGTCCAACCTGCCCTGCTTGATTGATGTTCTGCCCTCCAGATTTTATACCGGCAAGTCAGCTTCAACAATCATAAGCTAATTCCTTGCAATATAAACCAATTTTAAGAAACATTTACAGCAAGTGCTGTAAGAATTGACAATAGTAGAGTGAGATGATTTGTACATAAAAAGGAAGCTCTAGTGAATCCCAGGACCAGACTCTCTATATATCTATATCTATATCTATATCTATATCTATGCATATACATATACATATATACACATATATATTTATACATATATATACCTAGATATGCATAGATATGTATAGATATAGATATATAGACAGAAAGAGTACATATATAATATTATATTAATTATATATATTAGCATCATCACATTTGTAAATTTTTTTTTTGACAGGCAGCGTGGATAGTGAGAGAGAGAGAGACAGAGAGAAAGGTCTTCCTTTTTGCCGTTGGTTCACCCTCCAATGGCCGCCGCGGCCGGCGCATTGCGCTGATCCGAAGCTTGGAGCCAGGTGCTTCTCCTGGTCTCCCATGCGGGTGCAGGGCCCAAGCACTTGGGCCATCCTCCACTGCCTTCCCGGGCCATAGCAGAGAGCTGGCCTGGAAGAGGGGCAACCGGGATAGAATCCGGCGCCCCGACCAGGACTAGAACCGGGTGTGCCGGCGCTGCAAGGCGGAGGATTAGCCTGTTGAGCCATGGCGCCAGTCTACTATTGTCAATTCCATCAATTGCCCCTACCTAACATCATTCTCTGTCTATTACAACAAATGATTATCTCCTACCTCAGATAAAATATTTAACAATAAATATTCTGCCATTCACCAGCTCTTTTATATCCAAGCTCCTCTGTGCAGTAGCCCACTTTTGTTTTCTTCTGTTTTATCTCATGAATAAGAGACAGCTATTCTTTTTCAAGACCCTTCCAAAGGGATTTGTTAAAATAATAGGGATTTGTTGAATGAATCTAAACTAAATATCCTTAGGGACATGGCACCCTAAACAATCCCCTTCCTTTTGTGATTGTCTTTTCTTGTCAACATTATTGCCTCTTGTTTTTTCTCATATTTTTGTGGATTCTGCGTCTCAGGAATCTACAGATATACTATCTCCATCCATTTAAATATTGTTTTATCTTAAAATTTTCTTTTCAGAGTCCCCCCCACTCCCATCTCTTTCTCTCTCTCGGTTACATTAACTCCTCAATCTGGACAATGTTATCCACAATCAGGATTTCAAATATTTGTTTCCTAAATACATCTATCCAAAAGCCTGAAATTTGAATTTAATTTTGCCTTTTTTTTTAGATTTATTTATTTATTTGAAAGTCAGAATTACAGAGAGGAGAGGCAGAGAGAGAGAGAGAGAGAGAGAGGGAGAGAGGTCTTCCATCTGATGGCTCACTCCCCAACTGGCCGCAATGGCTGGAGCTGCGCCGCTCTGAAGCCAGGAGCCAGGAGCTTCTTCCAGATCTCCGATGCCAGTGAAGGGCCCAAGAACTTGGGCCTTTTTCTACTGCTTTCCCAGGCCATAGCAGAGAGCTGGATGGGAAGTGGAGCAGCTGGGTCTCGAACTGCTGCCCATATGGGATGCTGGTGCTTCAGGCCAGGGCATTAATCCACTTTGCACCACAGTGCCGGTCCTTAATTTTGCCTTTTGAGATACATCTAATTAACTTTTGGTTTATAACAAAGACCCCATACATTCACCATGCATTGTTCTAAAATCATCTATTGCATTTTTTTACCACTTATTTGCCCCTTAATGAAATGCACCTTAGTCAATACAGAAGAAAGTTAGAAAGTAGTCCCTTTTCCAGAATTTCCTCATGAAAATTCTATATTTCTAATTTCCATAGCTTGTATTAATATGTCCCTTCTCTAAACTGTTCATTTACCTAGAAGTTATGTACTCTACAGTTGTCTACTAGGCACAGTATTAAATGTTTCCAGTGTCTTAAATTGGGTTGTCAATGCATCTCATCATTTCTTGCTTTATCTATTGTAATTACCATAAAAAGTGAATTTTATGAAGATGCTCTCTTTAATACTAGAGTAAAATTTTTCCTACAGGTTAAATTCATGCTCTATTGCAAGACTCTTCTCCATCTGCTTTGTCCTAACTTTGTAGAATACAGATGTCCTTCAAATACATTCCGCTCTCTCAGGACTTTTAAACTTACCATTTTTCATTTTTCCTTTAGAATATCCCTCCATTCATTTATATCCCATTAAATCCCATAGGAGTTTTAAGATTTAACTCACTTGCCCCTTACTCTTGGAAGACTTTCCAGATGTGTCCTCCAACAACACATTAAACAATTGACATGCATTTCAACACACCATATCATTGTGTATTACCTTAGTCTGTCTTTCATTTGTAGAGAAGAGAATGCAGTATCTCTTCCTCACTTATTACAATGTTTATGGGTGGAACTCTACTAGCAAACGACAGAGTAACAGAAAAAAAAAAAAATCATACCCTGGAGAGGATGGGGTATGTATTTTAGCCCTTAATCTTCAGTATTTAATGTATTTCTAAAAAAATTTTTACTTATTGAATGCAAAATTAAGTAAAAGATGCCTGTAAATATTATAATGGGAGCCATGCAACATGAAATCATTGAGTAAAATGAAATCACTTTAATTTTATTACTTAACAATTAGTCTTTTCTAAGATAATAATATGTTTTAGGTCTTTGTCAAATGAACCTCTGTAAAAACTTTCAGGAAAGAAATGCTATTGTGGGGAAAGATCTTCCCTGAGAGAACACTACCTACTTTTAATTTGGCAAGTAAATCTGACATTAGCATCAGAAATCCAAACAAAAAAGAAGAGACTGTAACATAAGCAGTCCAAACAAAAAAGAAAAAAAAAAGTTAGCATGCCTTTGGAGATTTGACCTCAATACTATATTATCAGGGGTGTTTTTAAAGAATTTATCACTAAGTTTTATTTATTTACTAAAATACAGTTTGAGAAAGGAAAACTATATATGAAAATTTGAAAGCAAAATAAATAGCTTGTTTTTTTCATTTCAAAATGTGTGTGTCCCTAGTAGGAACAACGAATATAACTGTGAAAACCCACAGAAATTGTTTTTTTCTTTTTCTCCCTGTGTAGTAGAGTCTGGAGTTTGACATTGTTTGGCTGGAAACAAAACTACATCATGAAGCTGCTTAACAAATTAAGGAGAAAATAGGTAATAAATTACTCTAAAGGAGTCTTTAGAACCTGAGGAAATTGAAGAAAGTATCTTTAATTAGTTCTAGTTTTTAAAAATTTTTCTATCTTTTGTTTATATGGTGGATACAAGATACACAATTCTTCAAAAGATTTATGGTAAATAAATACCATCAAAAACACTAGGTGTGAATTTCAGAACATTTTGCAACTGAATAGACTTATCTTTTGATTCCATTTTCCGTGCTTTTTCAAATATTCTTGTATAGTGATTTCTAAATACCTGGATATCTCTGTTGATAAACTTTACTAAGTTTATCACCCCTTGTCAACACCAATAAAATGAAAAACACTCCAGGATTCACATTTAAGTTATTTAACGAATGTATGTTTATTGAGGATGCATTATACACCAGAATGTTTTAGGTTCTGAGAGCTCAATGCACACCATAAGGAAGAGATTTTGCTCAAGGTGCTATTGGAGGCAAGTCTGTGGGACACAGGAGGTTGTCAGGCCACTAGAATACAGTGGGGTTTGGGTTATTATACAGAGAACATTCCATTGTATTAGAGTAAAGATGGAGGAGCTAGTGCAATAAGAAACTGGAGGTATAATTATAAAACTAATTTAGACTTTAAAACATCCTATGTCAGTTGTAATAAACCGAACTACTCCATAATTGGTTTATTCTACACTATATGTTGTACACATATCCCTAATCTTAAAGCATCATATCCTTACTTTCCAAACCAAACTATGAGTTACAACTGTTACGACTTGGACTTCCAGTGCCCCTGGCCCCCCACCTGTGTGGCAACCCAGTGTGCCTTCAGATTAAGAGGACCTTGAGACACTGCCCATTGGTAGAACACACAAATGTCAGCAGTGTTTTTTTTTTTTTTTTCTTTCCCTTCGCCCAGCTATTATGTAATACACATCAGGGAAGGGTGTGCAAAATTGGCATCCAGGTGTTAAGAAAAAAATTACAAGAAATAAAAAGCCACATTCAATGTGCCAGACTCAATTGGAGTCATTGTACTGTCTAGAAAAAATCCTAGCTCCAGCTGCCCTGGCGACTATCTGGGAGAACCAAACCAGAGCTGAGGCCAAGAACAAAGGAAGGTTAAAGGGAAATTTTGAAAAGAATGGATTTTTTCAAAACCAGCCATCTCTGTTAGCTAACTTGAAATAAAGGGGCTAAGGAGGGTCTTTTTTGTCCTGTAATTATTACTATAAAGAGATAATAACATTTCAAACAACCATAAAGTGGATAATACCTCTTTCCTCTTACAGAACACTTCTAAAACTTACTGTTATCATTTTCCCATTTCTTGTTCCTATCTATCACAAGAATTGTACGATTTGTGAGACTGGTTGTTTTTTCTGGGGTATCTGATTGCTTCATTGTCCTCCCTCTTTCTCTCCTTCTGTCTTCCTTTCTGTATTCTTTTTTCTCCACCTTTGGCATTTCTTTCTTCTCTTTCTCTCTCTTTCTTGCTCCTTTGATTTTAACCCTACAAAGATCTGATGTACCTAGACTTAATGGTTACAATTATAATATGAAATTTGTAAACTGTTACCATAACATCTGCTTATTCTTCAGAGCCTCAATTTCTAAAAATGTATATAACATTGCCTATTCAGCTAGCATTTATGCTAATTATATGAGATCATAACTTTAACACAGTTGTTGGCATAAAATGGATTCTTACTAGTTTATGCAACTGTCATTACATAGCTCTGTTTTCTTTGCTTTGAATATTTTCCCTTGAGATAAATTATTATAATAAAAGATATACAAGTTTTTATGGGTTTTTAAATATTACCGAGTTTTACTATAAAAGAAATATGCACATTTTATTTAGTATTGTGATAAAACAAGAAATGAAAATTTTGCTCTTATTTTATCACTGACACCAAAATTCTCAGTTGGTTATGTGTTAGAGTAACTGAAGTAAAAATGTCTTAGAAGAAAATAAAGGCAATAATTTATATAGCTTCTGGTGAAAAGGATATACTAAACCAAGGAACAACAGTGGAATATATGTAGCTTAAAATTTGATTTTCCTTTTTTTTTTTTTTTTTTACAATTAAAACAACAGCAACAAGAATTACAAACATCAAAACTCAGGTCACATACATAGAAGAGACAAACAAACTTGGAAAAATTGTTGGAAAAGAAAATTCATTCTTTAATACAGAGAGAATTCTTACAAACCAACAACCAGGTAAAAAAATGTAAATGAAACATGAAGACATCAAAAAAAGTCATCCCAACTACTCACAATCAAAGTAAACATACTTAATCCTACTAGTTATAAAAATGTAATTTAACGAAATAGAACTCGATTTTAGGCAAATTAACATAGACTGAGAGAAAAGAATGGTTCAGGTGTAGTTGTAGAGTCTAGCACAGGGGACTGTATTCCAGAATTGGGACATCTTCATCAATAAGGACAGTTTTAGGGTAAATTGGAAATGCATGCAAAATATTTGAGAATTTTGTTTACTTCTTAATTTATTTTTATTACTAGGAATATTTGGACTAAAAGTAGATCCCAACATTGCTAGTTTTAAAAATGCAGAGATTGAAAATAAATGCCAAATAACACCCCAAAATAAAATTATATGAATTCTGATATATGTTGCCAAGGGATAGCATAAAATCATTAAGCTGTTAAGATTCAGAAATATTAACAAGAAAGACATTTATAATAATAATTATTAAATACAAAAGGCAGGTAAAATTTGTCCAATATGATAACATTGATCTATATAACATGTACAAAAGTGTAGGTATAAGCACATATACTTGCATATACCAGGATCCCACCACCATGTAGGTAGGCAAAGGTGAGCAGATGTGTGAGCTATGCAGCATATTTGTTGTTAAAATTAGCAGAAGACACTTTATCTTCTTTTTTTCTTTTTGTTTCCAAAGTCCCAGTCTTCCGATTATAAGTTCTAAAACTCTATTTGGATCATATTCAATGTCCTGAAAAATTAAAATTAAAATTAAAAATCAAAAAATATGTATTATTCAAATGCAAGAACTAGATTTAACTTTTTTTCATTACCTTGGCCAGTTATTTGACCCTTATATCTCATAAAAGGATACAATTTTGTTGAATACAGAACAAAATCTATGCAGTGCAATTTGTAAAGGGGACCATGAGGCATTTCACATGGTAGAGGGTAGCAGGGAGTGGCAGGAATGAGTAAAGTGGCAAAATTGAGCTGGATTTTGAGGATTTTCTATTAACAGTTAAAGGAGTTAGAGTTTTATCCTTGGAGCAATGTCTGTTATTAAAGAGTTTTAGGCAAGGGTTTTGCAAAACAAGACGTCTTACTGACAACCTTCTAAGGGCAAGGCACAGAAATAACACTGGGATGCACATACCAAAGTTCAATCTGTCCTCACTAGTAAGAAATATTGATGATATAGTACAAAAATGACTTAATTTAAAAAAAGGTTTTTAGAATACAAGCACCGTGACTAGCTTAGGAAAGACAAGGTTATCATTAGACTAGGCATCAGTCACTGTTATGATGGAAAATTAATCACTGAAAATCTGTTTTTAAAGATCTCTGTTCCAAGACAGAACCTTTCTTGTTAAATACAAATATGTATTTGGGATCATAATATTGTGGTAAGAGAAATTTAAGTGAAATATTTTAACCTTAATAAATAACCCACAACAGTGGCTAACTCTTGGTTAGATTTCATATAGTAATTAATGGATATCTTTGTACAATTCATGAGTGTTAGGCATAAATGTCATCCCTGGAGTTGGTATTTATTAAATACAGTATTATCAACTTGGTTAGAAATCAGACTTGATAATCTGAACAGTAAAGGGGGAAATAATTTTCTCAAACAAAAGGCTTTAGAGCTCAAGTGATCTTCTTAGCTCTTTTTCAGTCTCCCTGTTTGAATACACTCCTCATATTAAAAGATTATGTTTCAATCATTAACTCTGCTCAGATTTAACACCAAAGTCAACTAGATGAAAGATCTCACCAATCAAAACTGAACAAATTCTCATTATCTGGGTCTTGCCTCTCATTCATTTACTCAGTCTTTCTGTGGAGAAGAATATATGCGGTATTTTATTTATTTGACTTTATAAAAGTAGTATTAGCATGATCAAAGAAGGAATTGTTTCTGAACAAATTATTTGTGTTGTTTAAAACCAGATACCTGTCTAAAATTATTAAAATTTTTGTAACCACATTCATACATGAATCAATGGACATAGGTTTTTTTTTTTTTTTTTTTTTTGACAGGCAGAGTGGACAGTGAGAGAAAGAGACAGAGAGAAAGTTCTTGCTTTTCCGTTGGTTCACCCTCCAATGGCCACCGCGGCTGGCGTGCTGCAGCCGGCGCAGCGCGCTGTTCTGATGGCAGGAGCCAGGTGCCTATCCTGGTCTCCCATGGGGTGCAGGGCCCAAGCACTTGAGCCATCCTCCACTGCACTCCCTGGCCACAGCAGAGAGCTGGCCTGGAAGAGGGGTAGCCGGGAGAGAACTGGCGCCCGGACCGGGACTAGAACCCATTGTGCCGGCGCCACAAGGCGGAGGATTAGCCTAGTGAGCTGTGACGCAGGCCGGAGATAGTTTTTTTTATAGAATAAAGAGTCCATTTCAAATTGCTTGTGTTTTATTAATTGTGTTAACAAAAACTAGAATCTGTTCTTTTACAAACATAATTAATACTTCATGTTTGGCCGGCGCTGCGGCTCACTAGGCTAATCCTCCACCTGCGGAGCCAGAACCCCGCGTTCTAGACCTGGTTGGGGCACCGGATTCTGTCCAGGTTGCTCCTCTTCCAGTCCAGCTCTCTACTGTGGCCCGGGAAGGCAGTGGAGGATGGCCCAGGTCCTTGGGCCCTGCACCCGCATGGGAGACCAAGAGGAAGCACCTGGCTCCTGGCTTCGGATCAGCGCAGCGCGCGGCCGCAACATGCCGGCCATAGCAGCCATTTGGGAGATGAACCAAAGGAAAAAGGAAGACCTTTCTCTTTGTCTCTCCCTCTCTTTCTGTCTAACTCTTCCTGTCAAAAAAATTTAAAAAAACTTCACTTTTGTTATAGAATGTCATAATTAACAAAGTTTACATATATATTTTAAGAGTTAGCTTTACAATCGCCAACTTGTCTTAGATAAGTATTAACAAATGATAAATTTTATAAATGGACAAAATAAATAATAGGAATATTTAGGTGCTGGAATGGCCATGCCAGCACAGTACAAATGCAATAAGCATAGACTTGGAGTGCAAAAATGGGGTTTGAATTCTGCCAATATTGCTTTTATGTAGCTACTAATTAATTAATTAATTGCAAGTGATTGTAATTCACATTCTTTAGCAATAGAGTCAAGACGGCTATATCAAATGTCACATGATTATTTTGAGTATAAAAGAGACAACCTTTGTAGAACATTGTTCAGTGCCATAAAAGTAAATGGCAGATTCAGAACCTCATTCAAGATTTTGGTTGCTGGCATCTACTCCCTTATTTTTATTCTACATTTTACTATTTTCCCAGGTAGACTTATAATTGGTCCTGAAAACACGTCAGTTCCAAATCTCTATCCTGTAAATATTACCTATTACCTTCTTTGGAAAAGAGTAACTAACAGATGTGTATTAGTTATTTTGTGATGGGGAGACAATCTTGGAGTATATGTGTGGGCTCTTGCTGACATTGTAAGAGTTCTTATCAGAGAGAAGCATAGTGACATTTTACGTAGGAACAGAAGACAAATGGATGTGAAGCTGGAGGCAGACGGAAGTGATGGAGCCACCGATCAAGGGAAGCTGGTGGCCACCAGAAGCTAGAAGAGGCATGGACTGGATTTCCAGGTGGTGCCTCCAGAGAGACAGTGGCCATACAAATACTTTGATTTCAGATTTCTGGGCTCCAAGATTGTAAGTGTTAAGCCACTAAGTTTGTAGTAGCTTGTTACAGTAATGATAGAAATAACCAATATAACTATGCATATTCATTAATTAAAATAATGCCTCTTACTTTTTTTTTCTTATATTACATGTTGATAGCTAAGGATATTAAAAGAGTAACTCACTTTAAAAAAGAAAAATATTACAGGGCAGGCACAGTGCCAGAAGGTTTTGCTGTATATTTTATTCTTCAACAGTCCTACAAGGCAATTCTGTTTGAAATGAAATCCTTGGGTACAGAGCACTGGAAAATTGTCTCTTAGCTGCTATCACTCAACCTGATGTAGAACTAGAATGACCTTTGATGACACATGGCCAGGGACACAATGACTATTTATCTCCGTGTTGCTCCTAATTTACTTTGCAACCATATGATTCTCATATCAAGATACATTTTGGGGAATAAGCATTTTAAAGTAGTAGCATGTTCCATTGTTTCATTTGTTTGTTTGTGGGGAGATTGTGGAATGGGAAGTCTTCTGCAAAATTACTAGGTTTATACTGCGTAGAAATCTTTAAGGCTATGCTGAGAAATACAGATAGTGATTTTTAAAAACAATTTTTAAAATCAGCATAGAATTAACACTAATTTGAAAAATGTTCTGCTCAACAAGAGGCATTGTTTCTATGGTTGTTAGGTTGTCTAAAAAATGGTAGTTTTGCCATGAGAGTTGTTTAATCTAAGTTGAGGTTCAAAATGCTTTGATGCAAGTTAAAGATCCACAAGTATCTAGAGAGTTCTGTGTTTTCTCTCTAACATGAAAAAAAAATGAATCTCAAGCAAAGTTTTTAGAGTTCTAGGCTTTTCTTTCTCTTATTCTCAGATTTGGAACACTTGAGAATTCACAGAAGTTGGGTGGAGTTGCTGATGTCTATTTTCAGGTTTCCAAGAAGAGGCTCCATAGTTTTTATTAGATTTTTCACAGGGGGTTTTTATTCCAAAAAAGCTTAAAATATGTATGCCATTTAAATCCAGCACCACTTTAGTTTTCACATAACTGTGAACAAAATATGCTTATAGCCAAAATTATTATCTTTTGAATTCCAGTTTCAGATTGTTCAGGAGTAAGTGATATTGTCAAGTACAGAAGTCTCATAACACAACACCCTGTATTCGACCCTATCACTATTGATGTTAACTTTCATTTGTCTGTCATTTACCTTCACCTCACTTAGCATTTGTATGTATGCCTTTAAGTTTAACATCCAAGTGCTTTAACATAGCCTTATCTCCTCTTCTCATTTTGTTTCCAGACAAATAATTTGTTTTTGTCTTCTGAATAACTTGTTTTGCTTTTCTGTATTTTACTACAACTTTCTCATACAAACAATGTCAGTATTAGGTGATTGATGTTGGACCACAAAATTAGCTCTGATAATATAATGAACAATTGTATGAATTGGAATGATGGACACCACTTGCAAGCCTGGAACCAGCACTGTTTAGCAAAATACTATTCTGTGGTGTGTTAGTTGTTTACCTTTGTGATCCTGTGGCTGACTGTGGTTTATATTGCTGTCCAGTACTGTGAAAGAGATGGAACCATGTGGTGCTAGCCAGGGAAAAGTTCAATATTCAAATATGGTTTCTAGAACTCTAACTACTTTTGAACCATTGTAAAGTAAAAAAAAAAATGATAAGCTGAAGCATTGTAGGTTGAGGACCCTATGTAGTTAAGGCTAAAACAAGATTCTTCTTTGGGTCCCTCAGATTGAGTTTCTATACCAATCACTAGGAAATTAATCAAGTTCTTTCTTCTTTCGGCACTCTCATCCAATCTCGCTTAATTTTTAAATATAACCTTTATAGTTAGTGTATCTGAGTGTTATAAACCAACTTTATTGGCCAGCCCCGTGGCTCAATAGGCTAATTCTCCGCCTTGTGGCTCCAGCACATGGGGTTCTAGTCCCGGTCAGGGCACCGGATTCTGTCCCGGTTGCCCCTCTTCCAGGCCAGCTCTCTGCTGTGGCCCGGGAGTGCAGTGGAGGATGGCCCAAGTGCTTGGGCCCTGCACGCCATGGGAGACCAGGAGAAACACCTGGCTCCTGGCTTCGAATCAGCGTGGTGCGCCTGCCGCAGTGTGTCGGCCATTGGAGGGTGAACCAACGGCAAAGGAAGACCTTTCTCTCTGTCTCTCTCTCTCACTGTCCACTCTGCCTGTCAAAAAAAAAAAAAAAAACAAACTTTATGTGACTATAAATAAGTAAATTTTGATATTCACATTAATACTTTTTTTTTTCATTTTTCTTACTCATGGCAAAGTTATTCCAGCAACACTGAATGTTACCTAATATTGAGAATCCCTACTGTTAGTGCTTGGCAGTTAAAGCCAGTAGCATCCAAACAAGGACAGATGAGCACTTTCCAGCTGCAGTCCTACAGTTTAAGAAAAACAAAAGAAAAATTTACAAGTTCTCAGATTCTTGAGCTATTCACAAGATTGTTGATATTCTTATAATTCAGAAACTTGTATATCTTGATTGTGATCTGTATTATTTTTTCACATTTTTTGAGGTTACATTTGAAATTAAAAAAAAAAACTTCATTTCTCATTTATATTGGGTCATTATAGTAAAATATTAATTAAGGACATCAAATTTGGAGTCATTGACAACTGGATTCTAATGCTATGTTTGCTAGTGAATGTATCTAAGAAAACTTCAGGGACTGACATTGTGGAGTAGTGGGTAAAGCCACCACTTGCAATGCAGCATCCCATATGAGCTCCAGTTTCTGTCCCAAATGCTCTGCTTCTGATCCAGCTCCCTGCTAATGCACCTTGGAAAGCAATGGAAGATGGCCCAGGCTCTTGGTGAATGTTGAATTTCCAACTTGACCTAGACCCTTGGCAGTCAGTCCTGAAGAAATGCTAGGTTACCAGGAGGAAGGATTCTGAAGCACCATGGCAAATACGTACAGTGTGATTCCTAAGCTTTCCTCAAAAGCCAATTACCCAAGGTATCCTACCTGGGGAAAACAGGTAAAGTGAGACATTCTGAGGACAAATACTTATAGGAGTTAAACTGACACATGTATCTAAACACCCAAATTACAGGTATAGTTGAAGCCAATGGAGACTTGATAATAAACGTTAAAATTGGATCAATTTTTAAAGTTCCTTTCATAGTTCTGTGTCAATGGATCCATACAGGAGTTATTTTCTTAGTTGCTTAGATGTATTGTTGAAATTCACTGATATGATAGTTGGAATAATCTCGCCTTATATACCTGCTCTGTGGAGTAAAAACTATCATTCTGAGAAAAGCCAAATGAAAGCCTCTAAATGCTCTCATTTATTACACACAGACATCTACATAGACCAATACAGTAAATAAACAAAACATTATTTTATCTTTGGGAGAATGGGCACACTACCATTACATATCAAAAGGAAGCAAGGATCGTGGAATCTATAATATATTCATTTAATTTACCAACCTGGCTCTTGCAGAAACTGGGTTGATCCAGGAGAATGACCATAGACTACTGCACATTTTACCAAGTAGTAGCACTTAATGGCTGCACTATATGCATTATAATTATTAGAACAGGTACAACTGTCTGTGTTGTGTGACCAGTTCTTTCATAGCATAATAAAATATAGGATCAGACAGTTTGTATTGATATGTTAGAGAAAATAATATTCACATATAGCTTGGTCTCAAGACTATGTTTACACTTTCATGTAATATAACTTGAAGAAATATGAATCTCATGGACATTTCATGTTATCACCCAGATCCTTTTCATTGACATAAGGCCAATTGAAAAGGGCAAGCAAAGTGTAAGGCCTTGGTAAGACATACCAGGTGGGTTAGATTTGTAGATGACTGCTTCAAACTTTTGAGTCCAGAGGTCAGAATGTCTCCTCTAAAGTAAAAGACAGGTTGCTATGTCATGCATGCCTTACCAGAAAAAAACATAATATTGTGCTTGGGAGTTGTCTTTGGGTTTTGGAGGCAAAAAATTGCTAGAAATATTGACACAGCTTTGAGTGTAGCCTGATGGAAGAATGGAAACTAGAATGGGCATACCAACAGTGCAGTCAGTCCTCTTTTTTGAAACTATAATCAGTAGAACCTAGAGTTTCAGAATGGTCAATGGAAAACAGAGACTTAATAAAGTGCTTATAAAATTCTACAGAAGGAGTTACTAGATAGGTATCTTGAAGTTTAGAATAATATAAGGCATCTACTGCAAAGTATTTTGCACCCTTCCATAAATAGAGCATGTTGTATGTTATGAGGCAGCAATAAAGGAGGAACACTTAACCATGGGACACCAAGTGACCATAAATCCATCCATGTTAAATTAGTTTTGTCATACCAAGTTATAAAGTCAGGAAATCTCAACAGTAGTTCATAGCTAACTGGACATGTACATCTGGTATAGAATCAAAGTGGAACCAGTTGGCTCAAATAAGTTGTGTTAACAGGTAACTAAGACATTTTAATTCAGCAGTCCTCATATTCAATGCTGGCAGTTTATAATTTTGTGTGCAAACTTTCATTGCAAACCTTAAATAATTTCACTTTATCTCCACAAACAGAACATTTATAACATCAGTGCCCCAAAATATTTCTATGAATCAGCATTTCTAAAGTATTGATTTTTATTTAAATATTTGTCTATTTTTCCTTTTTGATCATTTTCATGACTATTTCTGTTTTTATCTCATATTTTATATTCAAATTATGTAGTAACAAATATAATTCATAGTACTGAATATAAATTCCTAGGGAATTCTGACAAAATTAATCATATATCTATACAACAAATGTCATTTTTGAGCCAAGTTTTAAAGTCAGTTAATGATGGATATATCAGTATAGAGGAAAATAATAGAAATAGGTTAATAATGTATTTTCTGTGTAATGGACATTTATAGCCAGAGAAAAATTATAAAGTAAAGCATATATAAAGCAAAATAATATTTATTTCATTTTCAAATATAATATCTAAATAGAAAATTCATTTTGTTAAACCCTCATGCTTGGGTTTAATCGCTGGACCTTCAGGTGTCTTAGATAACATCCCTAGTGTGGCTCAGTGAAATAATAAAATTCAGAAGTACAGAAAGCACAACAGTTCATATTACCTGAATGGAAAATACATTAAACAAAAGCATATCCCAAACTTTAGTGATTTTGCACTCCTTATTGCTCAGGGTCTGCATTCTGCATTTGTTGAGAAATAAAAGTGAAATCATGAAGATACAAAGATGGCAAAAGTTGTGAACTTTTACAACTTCTGTGAGTCATTAGGAACTGAGATTTTAAAGCTTAACTCTTCTGGCGCATACACTGAATGCGCTTATATAACCTTGTTTGTTTTTTCATTAAGTTTATGGATAAAACACTGCAATGCCATAGTAACACAGCTTTGTATTAACATAACTCTTATGCAAATGAAGTTTTGAACTTCTACTAAAGGGCCAAAGAGAACATAAAAGTGAGGATTGTAATTCAGCCTGCCTCTAGGGACATTAATTGTAGGAGTCCTTCAGGAGGGTTGGAGGAAAGTCTGGAAAATTCTTCCTGGTGCGCGCTCATTGGCTACATTATATAAACTCACTGGCTCGGTCCCATGCCAAGTGGTTGCTGTACTGAATTATGCTCTTAGTAGCCAGCCTGGCCTCATGAGTCTGTCATCAACGGAAGAGAATTGAAATTGCTGGAAGTAAAATGTGTTGAACTATCAAAATTACACAGTGTTTTTCACTGGCAAAATACTCTTCCATTGTCTTGTGAATAATCAATTTGCATTTAGTTTGGTCAGTCTCTGCTAACACTCACAGTCACAGATGTTATTGATAATCATAAATGTCATCAATGCCTCTTAAAAATCTTCCTACACTCTCTTTCTCATTTACCTTACATATCAACCACATGGACTGCCTTTTTAGACATTCAGAATTTATAGTTTCCGGTATTCCTGAGTTTTTTATTTTGAGAGAACATAGAATAGGGAATGGCCGTATGCTTAGTACCCTAACTAGCATCTCAAAAGCTAAAAGACTGGTTTAAGTTATGAAATGTGAACATGTGACTCCTGGAAAATGAGTAAGGCTATATTCAGAGTTGTAGGAAACTATAAGAAGATAAGGATTATTTTCATAAGTGTATTCAAAATTATTCCTTTGCTCTTACCTTTGTTTCTTAGCACTGAGTATACAACTATTGTCATGTTTTTATGTTTTTTTTTTTTTTTTTTTTTTGACAGGCAGAGTGGACAGTGAGAGAGAGAGACAGAGAGAAAGGTCTTCCTTTTGCCGTTGGTTCACCCTCCAATGGTGGTGCGGCCGGCGCACCACGCTGTTTCGAAGCCAGGAGCCAGGTGCTTCTCCTGGTCTCCCATGCGGGTGCAGGGACCAGGGACTTGGGCCATCCTCCACTGCCTTCCTGGGCCATAGCAGAGAGCTGGACTGGAAGAGGAGCAACAGGGACAGAATCCAGCGCCCCGACCTGGACTAGAACACGGGGTGCCGGTGCCGCAGGCGGAGCATTAGCCTATTGAGCCGCAGTGTTGGCCAATTGTCATGTTTTCTAACTAGAAGTCTCAGTGGTGTTTTTTCTCTCACATTAATCCCTATCTACATTTAAATGTTCAATGTGGTTTGTTTAGCTTCGTTTAGTATATTCCTTATTTACAGTTTGTCATTCCATGGAAATTTGTTCCTTAAATTCTGAAAAATATAATTTACAGTATACAATGAATTTCAAAAGCAAATACAGTGCATTTGGAAAGTATTTATCTTTGACGGTCAGAGGAACAGAGTCAGTATTATAATTAGCCAAATAATTTTATGGCAATATGTCAATTAAGCAATTAATAACCATATCTATTAATCCTTAACAACTGCCTTTATTGGATTAACCAAACTGTTTCAATAATTTCCATTGTACTTACATGCCTGACATGCCTCTGTCTCTAAATATAAAGTCATATTTCAGAAATGTGTAGAGGAAGGGCCAGCTTCAGAGCATACCAGTAGTGTGGTGTGACTGTAGTTCACAAAGGCATGTTATATATTTTTTGGAATACTAGAAGAGAAGAACTTCAGTTCTCCAACATAAAGAAATGATAAGGAATTAGAAAAATTATTTTCCTTGACTTGATCAGTACATGCTGTATGCATATACTGAAATATCATACTCTATAAATATGCACTATTATTACATGTTAATCAAAAATATCTTTTAATATAAAAGGAAAAAAAAATACTTGTCTCAGAGATGACAGAGGGGCCGGCACTGTGGCACAGCAGGTTAACACCCTGGCCTGAAGCGCCGGCATCTCATATGGGCGCCGGTTCTAGTCCTGGCTGTTTCTCTTTCCATCCAGCTCTCTGATATGGCCTGGGATGGCAGTAGAAGATGGCCCAAATCTTTGGGCCACTGCACCCACGTAGGAGACCCAGAAGAAGCTCCTGGCTCCTGGCTTCTGTTGTGCGCAGTTCCGGCCATTGCGGCCAACTGGGGAGTGAACTGTCAGACAGAAAACTCTCTCTCTGCCTCTCCTCTCTTTTTGTAACTCTGACTTTCAAATAAATAAATAATTCTTTGAAAAAAAAAAGAAATGACAGAAAAATAGTCAAAATTCTTTAAGGAAATAGATGATATCAATAGCATGTTTATCTGAGATAAACATGTGAATAGAATGTTATGGTATAGCAAGTAAAGCCTTGTCCTGAAATGCCCACATTTCATATGGGTGTTGATTTGTGTCTCAACTGCTCCACTACCAATCCAGCTCCTTGCTAACAGTCTGGGAAAAGCAGCAGATGGCCCAAGTGTTTGGGCCTCTGCACCCATCTGGGAGACCTGGAAGAAACTTCTGGCCTCTGGCTTTGCTCTGATTCTGCCCTGGCCATTATGGCAACTTGGGAAGTGAACCAATAGATGGCAGATCTCTCTGTCTGTCTGTCTGTCTCTCTCTCTCCTTAACTCTGATTTTCAAATAAATAAATAAATCTTAAAAAATAGGTATTATATATGTATACATATATAATATACCTAACATATATATATATATATATATATATATATATATAGTCTCATTTAAATCTCAAGACAATCTGGTGAGACAGATACTATGTTACTGTTTGAAAAAACTAAAAAAATTGCTATCAAAACCTCCCATCCCTCATCTCATAATCTTTTGGATCATCCAACTTTGAAATCATTCTCATTAAAATGAATAGGAACTAGAAAACAGATAATAGCCATATATCTCTTGCTTTCTCTGTCTCCCCTTTTTGTAACACTGCCTTTCAAATAAATAAATAATTGATAGACTTATTTATTTTTTTGCCAGGCAGAGTTAGACAGTGAGAGAGAGTGAGACAGAGAGAGTTATAGACAGTAAGAGAGAGAGACAGAGAGAAAGGTCTTCCTTCCGTTGGCTTACTTCCCTAATGGCTGTTACGGCTGGCGCTGCACTGATCTGAAGTCAGGAGCCGGGTACTTCCTCTCGGTCTCCCACGTAGGTGCAGGGACCCAAACACTTGGGCCATCCTCCGCTGTCCTCCCGGGCCACAGCAGAGAGCTGGCCTGGAAGAGGAGCAACTGGGACTAGTACCCAGTGCCCCAACTGGGTCTAGAACCCGGGGTGCCAGCGCCGCAGGTGGAGGATTAGCCAAGTGAGCTGCGGCGCCGGTCTAATTGATAGACTTTTATAAAATATCAGCCCACAATATTTAAATTATACATTTGGTTAAAGTGTGGATAGCAAGCCTGGAAACTTTTCTGCATATTGGGTGAAACAAATTTCAGCAAATTTGAAATGCTTACAATGATCACAGTATATTCATTTACCACAGTGCTATTAAATAAGAAGTTTGTAATAATTGCAGAATTATAAAGGCCTGGTATTCTTTAAGAACTTTTTAAAAGATTTACTTTATGCATTTTAAAGGAAGAACTACAGGGAAAGACATAGAGGAGGAGGAAGAGGAGAAGGAGATAGATAGAGCTAGATCTAGATCTAGAGAGAGAGAGAAAGAGAGAGAAAGAGAGATTTGATATCCTTAAAATTTGCAGAGTGAGCATTAGGTTTAGTGGTTAGGACGTTGGTTAAGATGCCTATGTGCTTTTTCAGAGTACCTGAGTTCAACAGCTAGTTTTGGCTCCTGAGTGATGGCTTCTAGTTCACACTCTGGGATTCAGTGGTGATAGTTCAATCAATTGTGTTTCTGGCTCCATGTGTTTCCTGGATTGAGCTTCCAGTTCCCAGCTCTTGGATTCAGCTAGCCCAGTCTCAGCAGTTGCAGCCATTTTGAGAATTAGCTACTGGATAAGAGCTTCTCTCTCTGTCTGTCTATCTCTCTCGTTCTCAAATAATATAGAATGCAGAAAAAAGAATTTATGAAACATTTCTAAATAATTCAAGATTCAAATATGCAATGAAATTTAAACATAAAATGGTTTGAACAGAACAATAACAAGGGTAATAATACATTTAGAAACCATTAGAATGCAGCCACACCAGTGTTTAGAATTAAATGTATATCTTAAAATATCTAAGTTAGCAAAAAAGATAGAACTAATGTGCTGTTAGGAACTTACATATGTGCACAGTAATATTCAAAGAGGCATTATTATTCAGATGCCAATAATAAACATAGCTCAAATTTCTACCCAAAGTAAAATGGAAATGTACTTTATGGTATTTCACACAACAGAATTATAGAAAGCAATTATGACTAGATAGACCATGGTTAATTAACCCACACATAACATTAAGAGACCAGGAAAAACAACACTTATATTAAATTCAAAATTAGTCAATCTGAATTATGAAGATAGAAATCAGAACTGTGGTTATCATTGTTGGTGTCAACTCATATGTGGCTTGACAAAATCTAATGGAACACTTAAATTAACTTTTTATTTTGATTGGGTTGGTGATAAGTGGCTATAAAAAGAGTAAGAGGTCATTATGTTACATATCTTGAAACATCTAAGTTAGGAAAGAAAGATAACATTTATATACTTTATAAAAGATATACCTCAATTAATATCATAATAATCAAATGTTATGAACAAACTTACGTTAACAAATTGGAACAATATAAGTGTATAAATTCTTAGAAAATATAACTTATCAAAAATTAATCCCAGAAGAAAAAATTGAGTATCTTTTCACATCAAACAATGAAAATAACGTTAACCACATTTTTTCATACATACATACCTATACAGCCACCACACACAGACACACTCACTTATACATGCACACACAACTCTCTCTGACACACACTAGCTGTAGACTCAAATAGTACAGGTAAATTCTACATAGTAGTATAGTATCTAATGTAAAAAATGATAAAGAACTAAAAGGAAGGGGGACAGGGAGATGCAACTAAAATTGAAATAAATTGATAGTACATAAAAATGGCAACTAAGAAGGTAATGGGGACAGCCAAAATTGTGGCATAGAAGATTAATCTGCAGCCCGTAATGCTGGCATCCCATATGGGTGCTGGTTAAAGAACCAACTGTTCGGCCAGCACCATGGGTTACTAGGCTAATCCTCCACCTGCGGAGCCGGCATCCCGGGTTCTAGACCCGGTTGGGGCGCTGGATTCTGTCCCGGTTGCTCCTCTTCCAGTCCAGCTCTCTGCTGTGGCCCGGGAAGGCAGTGGAGCATGGCCCAGGTCTTTGGGCCCTACACCCGCATGGGAGACCAAGAGGAAACACCTGGCTCCTGGATTCGCACCAGTCACAATGTGCCGGCCATAGCGGCCACTTGGGGTGGGGGGTAAACCAACAGAAAGGAAGACCTTTCTCTCTTTCTCTCATTGTCTAACTCTGCCTGTCCAAAAAAAAAAAAAAAAAGAACCAACTGCTCTACTTCCAATCCAGCTCCATGCTAATGTACCTTAGAAAGAGGATTGTCCAAGTGCTTGTGCCCCTGCCTCCATGTGGGAGACTGAAAAGAAGCTCTTGGCTCCTGGCTTTGGCCTGGCCCAGCCCTGACTGTTGCAGCCATTTGGGGAACCAGCAGATGGAAGTCTCTCTCTTTCTCTCTAACTCTGCCTTTCAAATAGATAAGAAAATTAAATCTTAAAAAAAGAAAGAAGGTAATAGGTCTTAGAATGGACAACAGGGAACCTATAGTCTGTAATAATGAGAATAGAAGGGCCCATTGCCTAGTATGACTGGTTTATGCTGTTTCAAAAAATGGCATCATACCCTATAAAATGTACAGGTTTTTCACAGTATTGCAAACTTTCAAAAATAAATTAAGCCATATTTTGAAGTCAAATTGTCATGTAAAACAGCCAATTGATATAATAATTTGTCCCATTAATTCCATCATATTATGTTTTTTCCTTTAAAGTCTTCAGTAATGCAGATTTGATAAATTATGTTATATGTATTTGGAATTTGTTAAAGGAGATAAAGACCATATGGTGTTAATATGTTCAATTGCTAAAGCCTAGCCCAGGAAGCCAGAGTCTTAAGGGACTGAGCATTCAAAAAGCTTGAGAGGATTAGCTAAGGGTCCAGGTCTCTTTTTTTAAAGATTTATTTATTTATTTGAAAGCCAGAATTACAGACAAGGAGGGAGGGAGGGAGGAAGGGAAGGAGGGAGGGAGAAAGAAAGAGAGAGAAAGAGAGAGAGATCTTCCATTTGGTGATTCACTCCCCAGTTGGTCGCAATGGCTGGAGCTGCGCTGATTGGAAGCCAGGGGCCAGGAGCCAGGATCTTCTTCCAGGTCTCCCATGCAGTGCAGAGGCCCAAGGATTTGGGCCATCTTCTACTACTTTCCCAGGCCATAGCAGAGAGCAGGTTTGGAAGTAGAGCAGCTGGGACTTGAAACAACGTCCATATGGAATGCCAGCACTGCAGGCAGCAGCTTTACCAGCTACGCCACAGTGCTGGCCCTAAGGGTCCAGGTCTTGTGTAATTACAGTTGCATGTGTGTGATACTGGGGTTGTTCATTTACTGAAGGTACACAGGAGTTGACAGCCCGGTGACATCTTTGCAGTACTAGATTGCTAGACATTCGATGTCTCAGCTTACTGATGCCAAGGCTGTTCTTGTGTATGCAGCTGTCTGATGGGGATGAGAGGGTCTAATGCAGATGAGAAAATAGAGTTCAGGATTAATTTTTTCATGATCTCCCTTTGTGGATTATAAAGTAAGCCTCTCTTGGATGTGAGTTCTACATGCACTGAGAGTGTGTTGGCCACCTTTACATAGTTCCATCCCTAGGGATATGTTGTTGTAATACAAGCATCCTGTTTTTGCATTGCCTTTGGTTGACTACATAGAAATTAGAAAAGTCCAATTGAAATATTTTTTGTGTTATTGTCATGGCTGAAAACTGCATGAAATTCAATATGCTATGATATGTTACACTTATTTCTATGTATTTGAATTCAGAATAGATAATGTTTCCTTCTGAAACTGTATTCCCAGAAAATTTTCAGCCACTGAATACTCATCATAATCTCTCCCAGTGGAACCTAGGAATCCTGCCAATGTTCTGACTCAGAATCATCTAAAGACTCTTCCATGTTTAGTAAATATTATTAGTTCATTCCCCAAATGCCTGTGACAGCCTGGACGGGGCCTAGGCTGAAACAGGGACCTAGGGAGGCAGTAAGCATCCTGGGTCTTTCATGAACCCAATTATTTGAGCCATCACTGCTGGCACCATTATCAAGAAGTTGGAATCAGGAGCCAGAGATCAGTATGAAAACCAGGTACTCTAATATGGTATGTGAGCAGCTCAGCTACTAGGCCTAACACACTCCCTGCAAATTTTATTTCCAAATGTTAAAAGTTGAATGCTATTTCACTCTATTTTTATTGATTTTTTAATAAATTTTAATTCAAAGTCCAGACAAGGGTATTCTAGATACTTAAGACAAAGTTCATGTATTCAAGAAGGTTAAACTGAAATAAGTGTGTAATACTAACCTATTTGTAAAAACATCTCCATTTTACTAAGACCAGAAATAAAACATTTCATGAAATTTCTCTATTTCATGATCCAACAACATAATCACAATACAGTAAGTGCCAAACATTTCTATTTTTGAAACGTGCTGCCTTTGCCCAATAGAAAATAGAACCAAAAGAGGTACATTGTGAGTTTCTTCTTTTTTGCCAACTATTCATGTGTAAGAAACTTAAAAAAGGATACAGGAAGAATCCCTGAGCAGTCATACTTAGGGATTACTCATGTAATCCTTAAAAAATTTAAAGATTTATTTCTTTGAAAGGTTGAGGGGCAGGGAGAAAGAGAGAGAGAGAGAGAGAGAATCTCCCATCTATTAGTTCACTCCCCAGATGGCTGCAATGGTCAGTGCTGGCCCAGGCCAAAGCTGGGAGCCTGGAAATCCATCCAGGTCTCCCGCATGAGTGGCTGAACTCAAGCACTTGGGCCATCTTCTTCTGCTTTCCCAAGTGCATTAACAGGAAGCTCAATCTGAAGAGCAGCCACCAGGACTTGAAGTGGTGTTCATATTGGACGCTGGCATTTCAGATGGGGGCTTAACACAACACACCACAATGCCATTCCCCAACCATGGACTTTTAATTTAAACAAACATCTCAAATATTTATCTGATATAGTAGTGGCATTTATTAAACTTTCAGAGATGTTCAGGTTACTCTTACTGAATTCTTGGTGACAGAGTTAATATGCTTGTATTTGCTAGTTCGTATGTTATATTATCATACACACAATTATACACACACAAATATAATAACACAGATCCATAAAACTGTGTTTGTTCCTAATTGTCAATCTATTCTAAATAACTTAAAATAAATTATTCTATATTTGTATGTTTCTTGTAATCTACCTTTATAACAGACAATTATATAATTATAATTTGTATTAACTATAAAATTAGATGTGTAAAATGCATTAAAGAATGTATATGTAAAATCCATAATGATGATGGTGGAATGCAGTAAAAGCAGCAAGACAAGAAGAAAACATAAAGTTTCTAAACCTGTATTCTTTTTGTGCTATGTATCTGAATATTTTGGGTTTTATTTTGTCTTGTAAATTATATGAAACTTAAGAAATCTATGCAGGAGAAAGAAAACAAGGGAAGTAAGGAGAGAAGAGAACAGAGAAACTGGTATTTGATTAAAAGAAGAAATATGAAGAAGAGAAAAAGAAAAGGGACACACAAAGCATTCAGAAAAGTAGGTGCTCCTTTGAAATACTGGCCCATGTAGAAATCAGATCAGCTACTTGTCTTCAGTAGGCTAACAAATGTCCACTTACACTGCATAGATTAATCAGAGGTGCCATTATCATCAGGTATTGTGGCTGCTGAACATGAGATAAGATTGAACTATATATATATAACTATATATATATACACATATATATACACACAACACATACATACATATATATATATATGGTACGCATATATCTTTCTTGATTAAAATGTTGTATGATATTTTGAAAGGCTGTTTAAGAAAATTAATTTCGTTTCATACTTTATGAAATGAAAAGGCATTGTTACAATTTTAAAAAAGCGACATACCTAAATAAGATGTCAAACAGTTGAAGGGGATGGAATCACCTTTTACATTTATGAGTTATTACAGTCCAAAAGACATATTTAGTTTAAGTACACCAAACTCCATGAAAGACGATACTAGTCAAAGGATACATTTTAACATGTGATTGCATTTTAAATGCATTTTCACCCAAAGTTCAATGATAAAGAAATCATTCTTACCTAATATGCAACTAGTGAGTCCAAAATTGGTATACAAACATTGGCATCAATAATAAGAAAACATCTGTCTTTTGTTTGTAAATAACATAGCAACAAAGTTGAAATGTATTATTGGTTTTGTTTATAATTAGGGCAGAAAGTCATGGTCGGTGGTCTGAATAACGTACTATGATTGATGACTATTAAATTACATTTAAGTCTGATTAAATGGAGTGATGTTTCTGAAACAAGATGGATGTACCCTGGGAGACAGTTGAATTTTAGACAAATGGGATGGAGGCTAATCCATTATACTGTTTCAGTTTGTACCCACAGGCAATTTTTAAGAGAATATTCATTTATTTTTAAGAGAATATTCATGTTATTTTTGGACAGGGGAAGGGGTGGAGATTTCATCAGCTGGTTCACTAGGTGATTGCTTGCAACATCTAGAGACAGGCCAAGGCTGAAGTCAGGAGCTAGAAACACCACTTAGGTCTCCCATACGGATTGCAAGGACGCACTATTTAAATATTCCCTGCTGTTTCCCATGGGGATATTAGCAAGAAGCAGAGTCAGAAGCCAAGCTGAGACTCAAATACAGGCACTCCAATATGGGATGTGAGTGTCCCAAGGAACAACTTAACTGCAGCTCCAAATGCTTGCTTCCCCAGGCGAATTTAATAGAAACAGTGTCTGTTATCTTTTTTGCATATGGTAGCTCATGTGTCAGCAGAGCTACTATCTCCAGGCTGTCTAGAGTACTTTAGTACTTTCTACCTCTTCTCCAAGACCTCCGTCAGCGGTCTTAGATCTTATAGTTATCTCTCACTTTGCTCTTACTCTTTTCACATTTCTTTCTCTCTTATTTCGTCCTCTAAGATCTGCTAGAAAAATAAGAAATACCACAAATTTGTCTGATTTGAGTAACTTATGATTATGGGAAACTTTAGGACTGACTTCATGTACCATTTTGCTTATCCCTAAAAGTCCTGAAAATTGATTCTTCTTGCTCTTACTCTCTAACACAATAGCCAATTATTGTATTTTCAAGAATTCCCATTTTGTTCTTTCAAGATTGGTTGTAGGTTAAATTACAAGAAAATTATAATTATTTCAGAAATTGTTCAACATTATTAGTGGATATCCTTTCATCATTTTATATCTGGAATATATAAAATACAGTTCCAAGTGTTATAATAGGTCACTCAAAATTTATAATATAAGTAATTTATATTTCAAGAAATGGCTCCTATTTTAATTAGCTACTGTTCTGAGTAGCTTCGTATATAAAAGAGTGAGTTGTAATGGAAAATTCAGAGTGATTAGGAGTGGAGTAATGGCAAATCATATACTAAAAACAGCTGTAAAAGCTGGGAGAGCATATATCTAGTGAAAGCACTGAGAAACCAAGAAGGCAGTGAAAAATCTTAGGGCTGAGAAAGACCTAGAAATGTTTGTCAGCTTTTGGGACCACACTGCCTCTAATATATCTGCATCAAGAAGTCGATGTGGCACAGTGGGTTAAGCCACTGCTTAGGATGTGGGTTTCCCATTTTTGGAGTGTTATTGCAATCCACCTCCCTGCAAATGCACCTGGGAAAGCAGAAAATGATAGCCCAAGTTCTTGGGCTTCTGACACCCTTGTGGGAGACCCAGATGAAGTTACTGGCTCCTGGTTTTGTTGTGAACATTTGGAGGGTGATCCGGTGTATTGGAAAATTTTCTCTCTCTCTCTGTCACTCTGCTTTTCAAACAAATAAGTATAAATTAACCTTTAATTTATAAAAGAAATCTTCACTCAGAACACTGTGTATGATCCCAAGAAGGAGCACAGGAATGTTGACTGTTTTGTAGGTCTAACAGGACAATCACTGGAGCTGATAATTTATCAGGGATAAGGTGTCTGGAGAAGAGTGTGCAAAAGCATGTATTATAGGACTAAAGAAGAGATACGAGTAGAACTGCCCTCAGAGACTGAAATATAACATCACATTTATTTTCGCAAATTATAATGATGTGATCCAAATGGTTAGTGTTTCTAACCATCTGCCAGAAGCAAATATAAATTTTCTCTGAATGAAAATAACATTATACTTAGCATCCAGTTCTTTTTTCTTCTATACTTTAAAAAAGCAAATGTCCATCACTCAAACAAAACACCAAACATGTAGAGATAACATATGTGTGTATTTATATATGTATATATATATATATATATATATAGTGTTCCAAAAGGCTGTCATATATGAAATTAGAATTCTAGAATTGACCTCAAATATGAAAGAGAGAAGAGAGAGAGGGGAGGGATAGAGAAAAGTAGAGAGAGAAAGAGAGAGAAAAAATAAGGAAGAGGAAGAGAAGGAGAAGTTGAAGAGGAGCAGGAAGAGAGAGGAGGAGCAATGGGGATGGAGAATAGAAGGGAACAAAGCATAAACAATATTTAAAGAGACATTGGTGGGTCTTTTCAAAAGACTAAAAAATCTCAAGCTACAGATTCAGGAATTTCTACAGTCTGAAGATGGTTATATAATACATTGGTGCAAGGATATAAGAGGTGCATGCTGTTTATGGGTCTTATAACTTATGCTATTTTTTTTTCTGATGACTCAGAAAAAAAAAAGTCTGGGCAAAAACCAAAATAAATAAACTTCATTAGACTACTTCCTGTATTATCTCATCTAACTGAATATTAGTACAAATGCTCTACATCATAAATTCTAATTTAAAATGAGAAAGTGAGATTTTGCTCAAGTTCATGGAGATTAATGGGTGCTACTGAAACTTCAACTCGAGTTTGCTTAATATAAAATGTCCAATTCCGAAACATTGAGTTCTATATTATCTCAGTCACGCTGATATATATTTCCTTTTAGTCCAAGACCATTTTGATTGTCAAGGTCTGTCACTTCACTAACACTATTAAATAAGAATCTGTGTAGTTCCATTCTTATTCATTCATTCACAATTCATTACTTAATGAATATTTATTCAAAATCATCACTGGGCCACGCAATTTCATTGATTTGAGATTAATGAAAAAGTTTCCCCAAATATTGCAATTTCATTTCTTTAACCTAATTTGGTTGTTCTTTGGAAACATGAATATATTTAAAATAAAATATTTGTCTACTCTCATTTTTGCATGTCAAGGTGCATGAGGATGGTAAGAAGTATGTACAAGAGAAATGCTATGTTATCCACCATTTTTAATATTTGTTGTTTATTACAGTTAGGAATTTTCATAGATATCTGGGTTTTGATGAAAGTCTACATTCAAGGCTCCATAATGTTGCTCTGGAAAACAATTTAAGATTCCCAAAGTATTTTGCCCTCTTTTATAATTCCTATGGTACTTACTATATTGTAAGTAAGAAAACGATTTTTCTTAAGAAAAGCAAGCAAACGAATCTAATTAGATCTTAAAATCCCAGAGGTTCAAGTGGCCTTTGTAAGCCAATGCCCATGAGGCAAACAATGTTTGCTTCTTGATAATGTATGCTTTCCCTGATGGTAACAGGTTTTTCTGAGCATTACCCATGGTGCTCTCTCAACTCACATGGTTGACACTGGGACCTTTGGACACACATATGTCTGTAGAAATGTCATTTTGTTTATTTTGAGGGAACAAGAGAGTGATGGCTTGTACATTGAAAAATCCTGCAGCCCTTGGGAACAATAAACTTCCCTTTAGGCATGATGATAAAAAATACAACAAAAGACTTTTTACGCTGATCCATCAAAGCAAGTTTGGAGAAATAATATCATTAAGGGAAATTTATACTGTCATGTAACTGGACTTTATATATATAGCATATATAAATATCAGAATTAGGTTGAAAGACTTAGTGAAAATTAATGTACTACATATAATTTACTAAAATAAATTTCCTGCTGACTCAGGACCTGGAAGATTACTTGCTTGACAGAAAGTATAAGAAATATAGTTCTGGATATAGAAATAGACTATTTTATCACTTATTTTCAAAATAAGATTTTATTTATGATCAGAAATTTTACAAACTTATAGATTTTGCAGCTGCTAACCTCTAAAATGATTGCCTAACAGTATAGTATTTCTGAAGTATAAATTAGCATTTCAATGCTGTCAAAAGTTGTGGAAACTCTTAAAAATACAGATAGACAAATTGATTCACATTTTTAGAAAGAGGCATCTACTCCTTATATACAAACATGGAAACATAGCTTCCATCTTCCACTCATTAGGAGAAATACATAATAGTAGGAGCATTTATCTGAATAAAGGAACACAAAATGAATTTGCATCCCAGTTTATTTAATTTAAAATTTTACTTATTCTGAAGTTGATTCTCAAAAATGTCATAGTGGGGCCAGCACCGTGGCATAGCAGGTAAAGCCGCCATCTGTGGCACTGGCATCCCATATGGGCGCCGGTGGGCCCCTGCACCCATGTGAGATATAAGGGAGAAGCTCCTGGCTCCTGGCTTCCATCAACCCAGCTCTGGCCATTGTGGTCATTTGGGGAGTGAACCAGTGGATGAAAGATCTCTCTCTCTCTCTCTCTCTCTCTCTCTTCTCTGTGTGTGTGTGTGTGTGTGTTGTGTAACTCCTTCTCTGTAACTCTGACTTTCAAATAAAGAAATACATCTTTATAAATGTCTGACTTATTTGCTGGTTGTTTTAAATTTAAAATTGATTTACTTCTTTGAGAGAAAGAGAGAGAGAGAGCGTAACAAAGTGCTCCCATTCACAGTTTCACTCCCCAGATTGTTTCAGTGATGTCCCTGGCCAAAGCTGGGAGCTGGGAACCCAGTCTAGATCTTAACCTTGGTGTAAGGAAGCCAAATAGTTGAGCCATCATGAGCTGGAATCAGGAAGTGGAGCAGGATATTAAACCCAAGTACTCCAATGTAGGTTATGAGCATCTCATTGGTGTTTTAACCACTAGGCCAAACACTCGTCCATTTTTGGTAAATCTTAAACTGCAATGACTATAATAGGTACTTAGATGTTCTATCCATCTTGCATAATTTTTGAATGTTTACTTATTTATTTTCATCTACTTGAAAGGTAGAAAGATCTCCCAGGTACTGCTTTACTCCTCAACTGCCCACAAGAGTCAAGGCTGGACCAGGTCAAAGCCAGGAGTCTGGAACCCCATCCAGTTCTCTCACACAGGCAGCAGGTGCTCAAGCACCCCAGCCGTCATATGCTGCCTCCCAGCATGTATTAGCAGGAAATTAGATCAGAAGCAAAGGTTCTGGGACTGAGACATTCCTACATGAGATGCGGGAATCCCAAATGACACCTTAACCTGCTGTGTTACAATGCCCTCCCCATCTAGTATCCTTTCAGATGTCTCTTAGACATTCATAAACTTCATGCAAATTTAAATATTTGTAAAAGCATACATATAAACAGTACACTCTATATGTCTTTATAGTCCTGCATTAATAGATGTGCAAAACAAAATTTTCACTTAAAATTGTTGGTAATGCAGTAAAAAATAAAGGACTGAATATTTTTTAGTTTTGAAATGTTACAATTTATTTTAAAATTAATTTTTAAAACAATACTTGCCCTATGCAGTTGATTCATGCTTCAAAGACCAATTTGCATTCAAAGAAAATGTTCTTCATACTTAGAGTTTTAAATTATACTCTGGAAAACATCCTCATTTCAGTCATAAAATAAATTATACTAGCTGTTGAGAGAATCATAGAGCATTTCAAGCAATATAATATATAGAATTAGATAAATTATTTAAGGTTTGCTCCTAATTAGGCTTAATAACATCAATAATTAACAATTCCCTAAACCCGTAGCAAAATGCTTTATTCTTTTCAAAGAGCTTTCTTTCCATCCCTTAATACATGCTCACATCAACTTTCTGATGTAACTTGGGAAAACATTATCCTCATTTGTTGTGTGAAAAACTAACTCATGGAGATGTCTGCAGACACTTTATTTGTTGTGTGAGCTCTATGAGAAGAAGGTCTTCTGAATCCCAGAACAATATCATCATCTCAAGATTACAATGGAATTAGTGTGACAGCCTAACATTTCTCTATATGCCCTTGCTTTTCTTCTGTGTCCTTAAAATTTATATTATATAAACTATGTATCATAATTAAATATTAAAAAGAAAATGAGAAATCAAAATGGAACTGTGCAATAAAAATGTAATTGTCATGATTATGGGTTGACAGAGCTGGCATTAGGAGAGAATCTGTGAATTTTTCATGGAGAAAAATTAGAAGTGTTTTGAGTAGCAATAATAGGCATCTCTCCAATAAATAATTTTTAAAATGAAGGAAGGATGAAGGAAAAAAGGAAAGCTTGGTAAGTCTCTCAAGTAGGGAAAGAAAGTGATGGCACTATCCACTGAATATAATAAACATTGCCCATTTTGGAATCAGAATATATATACATGCAAATATATAGGCATTAAATATATTACAGGTGCTATAAATTGGTTTTATTTTTTCTTTTATTCATGAAAGAAAAAAGAAATCTGTCCAGGCCTTGTGTGTGTTTATTGATCAATTGTGGCTCGTCATTGGCAGCACTCATTGTCCTCTTATACATGTCAAATCAAATGCAATTTCTGGCCACATATTCCTGAAATCTATATGTTATCTGTGATTATTATGTTTTACACAAAGATAAACTGACATTCAAAATATTACTCAACAGCCCAAGTAGGTCTTCCTAGAGAAAGAAAATGGGCTGATCGTTGGGGGGGGGGGGGTGGAAGTTATAGTTCTTATGATGAATTAATCACTTACCATTCAGAATTTATAAATATCTTTAATAACTTCCTTAATGTGTGTTTGTGAGATATTAATGACCTCCTGGTATGCTAATAAAATCAGTGTGCTGAGCCAGCAATGCAAAGGTCTAGATGTAAAAGCTTAATAAATTCATCAGTATAATGAATTTAATGCCCAAAGTCCTCTTGGTAGTATATTTGAATACATTCATGATGTATACCATGTAGAGGAATTAGCAATCCTGATTTTCTGAACAGAGGAGATAAGGATTTTTCTTTTCTTTAAAAAATTTCTGTCAACAGAATGCAAACCAAAAGAGAAAATAAAATAAAATAAATATTTAGTTAGAATGAATAAATCTAACATTTAACTTTATTAATTAGAAGAAATTAAATAATCTTTGCTGGCTGATCTGGGGCACAGTCCATAGTACAATAATTAGAATTTGAATATAAGATTCTCAAGGGCTATATTGGTAAATATTTCAACTTTGTATTCTTAAAGTTAATCATGATATCTGCCACAGGGAAGATGCTTATTAAATGAGTTTGAAAAGATAAAGATTTTAATTATCAAGGGTTATTAAATAACAGACTCCTGAAAAATTGGTTTTTAATTAGTGCCCTGTCTTGGTTATAGTACATGATCAATGCATAATATTAAATATTATATGTGCTGTTACTCTTTAATGTTCTATTTCTAGTTCTGCATTTAAATGACTTTCGTGGCTTAGTGGGAATAACGAGTTATACTCTTTTCTACTTTATTTGTAATCAAATTTAGAAATAATTAGAAATATCTGGGGTTATGGATTGGAGAAGATGGTGGCTCAACTATCGTTCTATGTGTATTTAGCGTATTTACCTCCCTTCCCTTTCCCTACCAAAGTAGGGAACTGTCCCTCAGTGTTACTATTTCCTTTTCCTCTATTACTGAAATATCTGAATATCTAGATCCATTTTTTGTTGCTGTAACTGAATATTGGATAACTTACAAAGAATAAAAATTGTTCTCATAATTCTGGTAGTGCAAATTTGAGGGGCATCTTGATAAAGATCTTCAGGCTGCCGCAGATCCTCTGCAGAGTGTCAAGGTGGCACAGAGCATCATGTGGTGGAAAAGGGTTGAGTTGCTAGCTTGAGAGTCTCTTCTTCATCTCACAAAGCTACTAGTGCAAATAGGGTCCCACCCTGAAGGCCTTATATAGTCCTAATCACACCTACAAGGTGCCACATGCAAATACCATCAACATGTGACCTTGGGGATAGCAGTTCCAATGCGTAGATTATGTGAAAGGGGCCTGTCCAAAAAATAGCGGCAGGTTTTAGCTGGGTACATGATCATCAAGGGCAAAATACTTGTAAAATAATATTTTATAGTTTCCTTTCTAAGCAGGTAACAGTGCTAACCAATGGCTTAACATAAGTGATGTTCTCTACCAGATTCAGGAAATGGTATTAATATTTGTCTTTGCTTGATCCTTCTCTGCTGATACCCATGGAACATAGATATGATGGTGGGGAGTTTAAATCCAATTTTGACCCATGGGATTAAAAAGCCACATCTTGGATTTACAAGAAATAAGTTGTAAAGAGATCAAGTCAATGAGTACTTAATGCTGCCAGATTATCATACAAGAACCAGATTGCTTAAATCATAGCTTTTATAGTGAAATAAACTTTAAAGTCATTACTATTTTACATTTCACACTCAAAACTGAACACAGTCTGACATAGACACAGTGGAACAAACAGATATTTCAAAAATAACTATGAAACTTGCTGTTTCATTAAATTTTATTCATTAAAACCTCAGGAAGCATCAGTGATAGATGAAGCCATTGAGTTGCTATTAGAAGTGAAACTCAGTTGTGGCCCAAGTATGCCTACCACTTGGAAGTAGAAGCAAAGAGGACCACAGACAGTTTGTGCTCAGAATGATGTAAAAGAGAGCTGCATATGCTCCATTCCTTCTCTTCATTGTTTGCAATAAAATATTTCAATTTTTTAAAATATAAAACAAAAGTGAGATGTGGAAAGGAAGATTGGTAGTAGTATTTCACATATGTTTCAAGTCTCATTGTAGAAACCTGAAAATAAGGACAGAGTGATTGCCAAAATTTATGAAATTAGAAGAAAAAACTTGATTTACAAATTAATTAATGAATAATTTGTTTTCTACTGTTTTTTTTTCTAATTCATGTTTTGATTTTCCCAAGTCCAAAGCTGCTCCAACAATAGCTGTTTGAATTGAAGTGAACAGCTGACCCATATAGTGCTCTCTGAGGAATTTAGAATCATATAACAAGAGGGGATGAGTTGTTCTCCGTGAATGACCAGATGATAAATTCTGTACTCCAAGAGCTGAGCTTTGGCTATGTTACAGTTTGAGACTATGAAGGAGCAGTTTTCATTTGCAGGGAGAAGTTGTTGAAGAGATTCATGGTATAAATAGGTGAACAACAAAGAAGTGTCTACTGGCTTTCAGATTCTTAAGTCCAGTTTCTTCCAGAGGGTAAGCTCATCCCTGCCTCTGAGTTCTCAGGATGCCCAGTATCATGTAGGAAATGCTACTTGGCTCAAGCATGTGTTTTAGTCACCAAAATTAACTTACAAAAAAAAAACCAAAAAAACAAAAAAAAACATGATGTCTCTTGTAGCTTTAGTTTATAGAATATATTTACTGTAATCTGTAACATATATTCTTGATTTAAATCACATCCTTAATCATTGAAAATTTATAGTATCAATACTAAATGGAGATTGCTTATTTTGACTTAAGTCTCTGAATTGTGGGATAGAAATTTTTTAATTAATTAATTAATTTATTTCTTTATTTATTTTTTATTTTTGACAGGCAGAGTGGACAGTGAGAGAGAGACAGAGAGAAAGGTCTTCCTTTGCCGTTGGTTCACCCTCCAATGGCCGCTGCGGCTGGCGCGCTGCGGCCGACGTGCTGCGCTGATTCAAAGCCAAGAGCCAGGTGCTTCTCCTGGTCTCCCATGCGGGTGCAGGGCCCAAGCACTTGGGCCATCCTCCACTGCACTCCCTGGCCACAGCAGAGAGCTGGCCTGGAAGAGGGGCAACCGGGACAGGATCGGTGTCCCGACCGGGACTAGAACCCAGTGTGCCGGCGCCTCAAGGCGGAGGATTAGCCTAGTGAGCCGCGGTGCTGGCCAGTGGGATAGAAATTTTGGCACTGTAGATTAAGTTGCCATCTTCCATGCTAGCATCCTGTGTTCAAGTGCTTGGAATTGGGCCCACCTATGCTTCCTATCAAGCTTCCTGCTAATGGGTACTCTGGAGGGCTATAGAAGATGACTTCAATGTGTGGGCTTCTACTACCCACATGGCAAATCCAGATGGAGTTCCCGGTTCCTGGTTTCAGCTTGGTCCAATCTCATATGTTGTGGGCATGATGAGTAAACCATCAGTTGGGAGATCCCATCCCTCTATCTCTCTCTCACCTCAACACACCTTCTCTTTCTCTCTTTCTCTGCTTCCTCCCTCACTCACTTCTTGTGTGTCCCTCATATATCTCTGCTCTTTTACATAAATAAAAGAAATAAACTTTATGAGAGTCTCAGTTGTAAAAATTAGTAAGGTGTTTGATATATATATATATATATATGTATACACACACACACACACATATACACATATACTATGGAATACTACTCAGCCATAAAAGGAATGGAGTCTTGTCTTCTGCTCCAAAATGGATGTAACTGGAAACCATTATGCTCAGTGTAATAAACCAGTTTCAAAAAGACAAATATCATATGTTTTCTCTGATTTGTGACAGTTAATATAGAATACCAAAAAGGAATGAAATGATCATTTTGGTATATGATCATTGTTTTTAGCACTTGTTTATACTCCTGCAGAACTGTGGTCTTCCTGCTTTTACTTATTGAATATTATGACTAGTGGTGAATTAAGACTGTTAACATAGATCGGTGTAAATTATGGCTTTGCAAAAACTAATAGAAATAAAGAGAAAGAAAGAGAGGGAATTTGGGAAGGAGCAACGGAGTGAGGGAAGTGTGGTTGTTTTCTTGGAACTGCAGTTACAGAATGCATAAAATCTATTATTTTTGTATTAATAAAAATGTTTTAAAAGATGCATTTGACTGCTAGGATCTAAGCCTAATATAACTATGTAATTAATTAAACTTTACTTGTCACAGAATAATAATCTAGATCACAGTAACTAACTCAAGGATGCCATTAATGACCAAAGCTCTTTTGATGTTTTGATGTTTTCATTTAATCATTGGAGTTTAGAACTTTATGACAGTAAACTTAAAATACAAAAAGTGCATGAAAAATAAGAAAAGCAGTGTGCATTAAAATCAACAGAGTTGATAAACATGTGTGTGTGTGTGTGTGTATGGAGAGAGAGAGAAAGAGAGAGAGAGAGAGCAGTGCTTGGCACAGTGGCTTAAGCTGCTGTTTAAAATACTGGCATCCCACAAGGGAGTACTGGTTCAAGCCCAAATTGCTTTGCTTCCAACCCAATTTCCTGCTTATGTGCCAGGAAAGACAGCAGAAGAGGGCCAAGTACATGGGCCCTGCCATCCTCATGAGAGGTCAGGATGGAGTTTTTGGCTTCTGAGTTCTTCCTGGCTTGTACTGGGCTGTTGTAGCCATCTGGGAAGTGAAGCAGTGACTGAAAAATTTTCTCTCTCTCTCTCTGTCACTTTGCCTTTCAAATAAAAAAATTTCTTAAAAAAGTAAAAATAAAAATATGCATAATCATTTAAATCCTTGATCTGAGAAAAAATTGTGTTCACAATTAATTTAAATCAAGATATCGTACATAGTCTTATAAAGTTTAATTAACATTAATTACTATTTCCAGTATAATGTAGAAATGATAAATTTTCAGTAGATGAACGCTATTGACATTTCTAGTCATATTCATAGATTTTCTTTAGTATCTGTAATACAATTATTAATCCTTAAAAATATGTCCTTTACATTTTCTGTATTTGCTACATATTGTTCAAAGCTTGTGAATGTTTATAAGCACAACATGGCTAATAATATGTTCAAATAGTAGCAGGAAGAGCATGCTAAGAAAGTCCAAAAGAAATTATTTTTAAAGATTTATTTATTTAATTGAAAGAGTTATAGAGAGAGAGAAGGAGAAGCAGAAAGAAAAAGGTCTTCCATCCACTGGTTCTACCCTCCCCCCTACATTGGTTTCAACGGCCAGAGCTGCGCCAATCTGAAGCCAGGAGCCAAGAATCAAGAGCTTCTTCTGGGTCTCCCACACGGGTTCAAGGGCCTGAGGATTTGGGCCACCTTCTACTGCTTTCCAAGGCCATAGCACAGTGCTGGGTTGGAAGTGGAGCAGTTGGGAACTTTAACCGGCATCCACATGGGATGCTGGCACGGCAGGTGGTGGCTTAACCTGCTACATCACAGTGCTGGCCCTAAAAAAATATTTTTTAAAAATATACTTTGTGGGTTCTGGGAGGATTCTCAGATAATACCAAGACAGATTCCATAGGAAAAAACTGTAGTAGAACATTTCATTCTGAGCAGCATGGCTGAAACAGAAGCGTGAGGCATTGGGGGATAGTATCATGGTGTGGCAAGTTAAACTAAACCATGGCTTGTGACATTTACATCCTAATAAGAGTGCCAGTTGGAGTCTTTGCTGCTCTGCTCTGATCCAGCTACCTGCTAATGGCTGATATAACGGGGCCCTGCCACAGTAATGAAGTTTCTGGCTCTTTGATTTGTCCTGGTCCAGTTCAGCTATTGTAGTCATTTGGGGAGTGAACTAGACGATTGAAATATTCTTTTTTCTATCTGTCTCTCCCTTTCTCTCTGCCATTGCCTTTCAAATAAATAAAACAAATCTATTTTAAACAATGTGACACAGGGCTGGTGCTGTGGTGCAGAGGATTAAATCCCTGAATGCAGCATTCAGCATCCCAAAAGGGCACAGTCCCAGTCCTGGCTGCTCCACTTCCAAGATAGCTCCTGACTAATGGACATGGGAAAGCAGCAAATGATGGCCCAGGTCCTTGGGACTCTACATCCAGTTGGGAGACATGGATGAGACAACTGGTTCCTAGCAGTGGCCTGGCCCTGCCCCTGCCAATGTAGCCATTTAGGGAGTGAACCAGCAGAAGGAAGATCTCTCTCTCCCTCTTTCTCTTTTTTTTCCCTCTCTGTCTGTGACTCTGCCTTTCCAATAGATAAGCAAATCCTAAAAATAAAGTGTGAAAAATGATTAATTGAATGTTTGTGCATATGCTAGGGTAGGGGCAGAAACAGGGGTTCTGAATAGCTTTTGTACAAATTTTGGTTATGGCCATAAAAACACTTCCTGATATATGATTAATGAGGTTCTCTTCCTCTTGAAAAAGTGAACTAGCATTCTCTGAATATCAAAAAACATGTTCTGCCTATTCTTTGAGACAGTTAAAATTTTACATATATTGTACGATACAGCAAGAAGTGTACTACACACAATAGTTTCTTACCATATAATGTTTTCTTGTTTTGTTTTGTTTTGTTTTTGTTTTTGTTTTTGTTTTTTGACAGGCAGAGTGGACAGTGAGAGAGACAGAGAGAAAGGTCTTCCTTTTCCGTTGGTTCACCCTCCCATGGCCTCTGCAGCTGGTGCGCTGCGGCTGGCGCACTGCGGCCGGCGCACCGCGCTGAACCGAAGGCAGGAGCCAGGTGCTTCTCCTGGTCTACCAGGTGGGTGCAGGGCCCAAGGACTTGGGCCATCCTCCACTGCCTTTCTGGCCACAGCAGAGAGCTGGACTGGAAGAGGAGCAGCCGGGACAGAATCCGGCGCCCCGACCGAGACTAGAACCCCGTGTGCCGGCGCTGCAGGCGGAGGATTAGCCTATTGAGCTGCCACCATATAATGTTGCTATTATTAAGTGATGTAGTCTTCTGTAAGAATGCTTACCCCGGCTCCTTACATATTTGTAGACAGAAACAGCTTCTAATCCCCAGGAAGTGAAGTGAGGAAGAATCTGGTATCTGTACCCTTACTTTCTCCTCACCCAGGATAAGTAATTTATCTGATTGATGAAGGCAGTCCATCTTCACAGGTGATAGGATTCCTGTCTCCCATGCTTACATTTACCATAAATACTGTTTCTCTAAGGAAATGATGTTTAAATTTGAATGGTTTAGTTCATTTCCATGATAAATATTAGAGATTTAAATTGCAATTATTTGAAACTACTCTATTACTAAGCAATATTTGGATCTCTAACTCTCTAATTTTTTATCCTATTTCTCAAATGTTTCAGAATTCAGAGAGGGCAAGGGTCAAACCAATTATTACTACACAAAGTTTAACACATAAGACTAGCACTTTGCTGTAGAGGAAATAGTTTTTTAAATGAAGAGCATTCATTTCCATCCTTGCTCTTTTTTCTCCTAAAATTATGTTCTTTCTATTTATTTATTTAAGATTAATTTTTATTTATTTGAAAGACAGAGTTACAGAGAGGTAGAGACAGAGAGAGAGAGAGGTCTTTCATCCGCTGGTTCAATCCCCAGATGGCTGCAATGGCCGGAACTGTGCCAGTCCAAAACCAGAAGCCAGGAGCTTCTTCCGGGTCTCCCATGTGGGTGCAGTAGCCCAAGGACTTGGGCCATCTTCCACTGCTTTCCCAGGCCACAGCAGAGAGCTGGATTGGAAGAGGAGCAGTTGGGACTAGAACTGGTGCCCATATAGGATGGGGGTGCTTCAGGCCAGGGCTTTAAGCACCACAACACCAATCCCTGTGTTCTTTTTATTTAAATTAGGCAGCAACGTTATTTTTCCAGTTGTGTGAGTCACACGTGTATATCTCGTGAACTTTTGAGCACAAATGATGATAACATGTTTATATCAATAGCTGATTTCCTTGTCTTCTCAGCTGCAATTTAGTCTACAGATTCTTCTTTTTTAACTTTTAATTTGGAATTAGTTTTTAGCAGATTCAGTTTGTTTTATAGATGCAATTATAAGGATATAAAGATATTCCCTTTCTCTTTCTCCCTCCTTCCACCCTCACCTTACTACCCTCCTTCTTCTGTCTTTTTCAGTTTTACAGTAAAAATGCTTAATACTTCACCAAATAAGAAGTTTAACAAGAAAAAAGAAAAAATACCCCAGTTTAGCGGGAATATAGACAATGGATATAAACAATAATTGAATGGAAATTACTATTTCACCATATACAGTAAATTTTAAAGTAGTCACAGATCATTAAAACTATAGTTATACAATACTTTTAACAATTGGCTTGACAAAGCTATAAAAGTTTTATAAAACTCTATTGTCAGCAATATTGATATATACAGACATTTCTTTTCCTTTTTTTTAAAGATTTATTTGATTATTTGAAAGGCAGAGTTACAGATATAGAGAGAGAGAGAGAGAGAGAGAGAGAGAGAGGAAGGTCTTTCATCCACTAGTTCACTCCCGAGATGATTGCAATGGCTGGAGCTGGACCAATCTGAATCCAGGAGCCAGGAGATTCTTCCGGGTCTCCCACGTGGGTGCAGGGGCCTGAGAACTGGGCCATCTTCTACTACTTTCCCAGGCCACAGTGGAGAGCTGAATCGGAAGTGGAGCAGATGGGACTCAAATCGGCGTCCATATGGGATGCTGGCACTGCAAGTGGTGGCTTTATCTGCTTGCTTGCTTGCTTGCTTTCCTCTTTCTCTCTTCCTTCCTTCCTTCCTTCCTTCCTTCCTTCCTTCCTTCCTTCCTTCCTTCCTTCCTTCCTTCCTTCCTCCCTCCCTTCCTTCCTTCCTTCCTTCCTCTCTCTCTCTCTCTCTCTTTCTTTCTTTCTAGCTCTCACTCTCTTTCTTTTTCTTTCCTTCCCCTTTTTTCTTTAAAGAAAACTGCCTGAGAAAGCAGGAAACCTCCTTTATTTGTTTTTTTTTGGAAAGATTTATTTATTTATTTATTTATTTTTTGAAGGTCAGAGTTGCACAGAGAGAGGAGAGGCAGAGAGAGAGAGAGAGAGGTCTTCCATTTGTTGGTTCACTCCCAATTGTCTGCAAATGCTGGAGCTGAACCGATTCTTAGCCAGGATCCAGGAGCTTCTTCCGGGTCTCCCACATGGTTGTAGGGGCCCAAGGACTTGGGCCATCTTCTACTGCTTTCCCAGGCCATAGCAGAGAGCTGGATTGGAAGTGGAGCAGCCCAGGCTCAAACCAGCGCCCATAAGGGATGCTGGCAGCGGCTTTACCTGCTATGCCACAGCACGGGCCCCTGTTTTGTTTTTCAATTCTTGCTCTTTACACAGCTCTGTAGTTAGAGACTCCTGCTGAAAGGTTAACTGCTAGTCACATGCCTGACAATTACAAAGGTGCTCTACTGCCACCAGCAACCCCAGTTGAGTTGGTTCAGTACTGACAGTGCTCTTAAAATTAAAAAATAAATAGTTCTTATGAACCATTACTAAAGCTTTCATGCATGATATATGAATGTTTCAAAATATTACTTTACATACAGACAAAACAGCAATAGCAAATTTCTTGTACTGTTTTTTTTCTTTCTTTTTGTTAAAAGAATTATGTACTTTTTTGAAAGTCTGAGTTACAGGGAGAGAAGGATAATCAGAGAGAGAAGTTTTCCATCACTGGTTCACTTCCCAAATGGCTGCAATGGCCAGGGCTAGACCAGGCTAAAGCCAGGAGCCAGGAGCTAGTAGCTTCATCCTTTTCTCCCACATGGTTGCAGGGGCCAAGCCCATGAGCCATCTGCTGCTGCTTTCCCAGGCATATTAGCAGAGAGCTGCTAGCAGCTGCTTCATTTCCAATCCAGCTCTCTGCTAATATTGGGAAGTAAATCAATGGATTAAATTCTTTCTTTATCCATTTATTTGTCCTTTTGTCAGTCTTTCTCTTTCTCTTTCTTCTTTCCATTTATCATTTCCTGTCACTTTTTACCTTTATCTACCAAATAAAAATGGTAAAGTTATTTTTATTCTACAGAAAGCTTTGTGTTTTCCATCATATATTTAAAGTTGTTTTCTGATCAATAAAATTATTATTTTTGAGACTTTAAGACCAATTAATATCAAATTTTTATATAAGGTGCTTCAGTTTTCACAAATTATACATTTCCAATGTTATTAGAATGATTGCCTGTTTTTATAACAAATTCATTCTATGTGACTAAGAGATATTCATGACTAATTGTCAATTACAAATAAGATTAAGGGACCTTTATGACAAGGATTTCTATACTGCTTAGTCACAAATTTAAAATACTTATGAGATTCAAAATATTTAGAGATTCTTACAACAGCTGTAATGTAATGCATGATTTCCTAGTAAAATATGAATTTTGAAAAATTGATCTGAAAAGGAAAAGGAAACTAGAACGCAGGATTTTAGAGGAGATTTGGAAGGGTACGATTTTTTCTTTTATCATTAAAAAGGCAATGGGACAAGATGGTATACAAAGGAGATCTATGTAAACACTAAGAAATAATGCTTATGTAACTTATTCCAGGCTATCAGAAACTGTTAAAAATTTCAGATTAAAAATAAGCAGGACATTGTGGCCTAGTGGGTTAAGTTGCTGCCTATGATGCCAGCATCCCATATAAGCGCCTGTTATTGTCCTGGCTGCTCTGCTACCCATCCAGCTCCCTGCTAATGTGCCTCTGAGAGTAGTGGAAGATGGGCCCCTGAACCTGTATGGGAGACCTGGATGAAGCTCCTGGCTCCTGGCTTCGGCCTGGCCCAGCCCCAACCATCACGGCTATTTTGGGAGTAAACCAGCGAATGGAAAATCTCTGTCTCTCCTTCTCTTTCTCTGTGTAACTCACTCTGCTTTCAAATTTAAAAAAAAAGTATTAAAAAAAGCAGAATCTGAATGCCAAAGCATAAATAATATAGTAAAGGAAGAACACTGATACAAAAGAAAAATCCATGGGAGAAATGCATGTATAAATTTTAAATAAAACACTAGAAAAGAGTACACAGCAGAGAATCAAAAGAAAAGTGATTATTCTGGCAATGTATTAAGAATTCCATATCAGAAAATCTATTGCCAAAATAAATTCCACATTACTAAATTAACAGAAAGAAAAATCATGAAGAGCTATTTTGAGAGAGAGGGAGTGTAGTAATGATTTTTGTGTGTGGGTGTGTGTTTCACTTTTTTTATATATGGATGCTCAACTGTTCTAACACTATTTGCTGAAAATATGGTAATTTTCCCACTGAAATGCTTTGACTATTTTTTTTGACAGGTAGAGTCACAGTGAGAGAGAGAGAGACAGAGAGAAAGGTCTTCCTTCTGTTGGTTCACTCCCCAAATGGCTGTTAGGGCCGGTATTGTGCCGATCCAAAGCCAGGAGCCAGGTGCTTCCTCCTGGTCTCCCATGTGGGTGCAGGAGCCCAAGCACTTGGGCCATCCTCCACTGCCTTCCCGGGCCACAGCAGAGAGCTGGACTGGAAGAGGAGCAACAGGCCTAGAAGCCAGTTATGGGTTTGTAATATGGGATGCCGGAGCCGCAGGTGGAGGATTAACCAAGTGAGCCATGGTGCCGGCCCTTGACTATTGTTTTTGTCAAAAAAACATTTATACTGATATATTTGAGGATGGGCTGTTCTAGTTCACTGATCTATCTGTCAATACTTTCACTAACACCAGAACGTCTTAATAATTATTTATCAATCATTATAGTAAGCATTTATTAATCATTATATTAAGCCTTCAAATCAGATAGTACATATTCTAATTTTGCTTCTTTATTGTCTAAATTTTTTGCATCTTCTAAGTCTTTTACATTTTCTTCTAAATTCTGATATTAGCCTATTTTTCTACCAAAAAACCTGCTAAGATATAGATGGAATTGACTTGAATCTATAGATTGATTCAGAATAATATCTTTTCAGCATGCACATCTATTTTATTATTTTTATCAATAATTTCATAAGTTCAATATTCCATCGTTTCCTGCAAGCACGTAGAAATGCATTTTATTTATTTTTTTTTAAAGATTTATTTATTTTTTTTAACTTTTATTTAATGAATATAAATTTCCAGTATACAGCTTATGGATTACAATGGCTTCCCCTTCCCATAATTTCCCTCCCACCCGCAACCCTCCCCTCTCCCGCTCCCTCTCCCTTTCCATTCACATCAAGATTCATTTTCAATTCTATTTATATACAGAAGATCAATTTAGTATAAATACTTCAACAGTTTGCACCCACATAGAAACACAAAGTGAAACATACTGTTTGAGTACTAGTTATAGCATTAAATCAAAATGTACAGTACATTAAGGACAGAGATCCCACATCAGGAGCAAGCGCACAGTGGCTCCTGTTGTTGACCCAACAAATTGACACTCTAGTTTATGGCGCCAGTAACCACCCTAGGCTGTCGTCATGAGTTGCCAAGGCTATGGAAGCCTTCCAAGTTCCCCGACTCTGATCATATTTAGACAAGGTCATAAAAGACAGGTTGAGGATAGTAACCAATGATCCTAAGAGTGGCCTTAACCAGGTCATTTTAATATTGATCTTGAATCCTGTGATCTTGATAAATGTTCATGTTCACTGTAGTAATTTTATGTAAGTTATTTGGGACTTTACTTAAATAGCCATGAAAAATTAGAATTTATTTTAATTGTTAAACATATTCAAATTAAAATATTTCTTTTTGCTTTTTGGTCTTTTTTATTCTTTTTCTAAACTTTCTGTCCTTGCTCAGATTCTGTATACACTAATAAATGAAACTAGTACAAGTAGGAGGTTTGGGCTGAATGTTTTCTTCCTCAAAATTTATATGTTGATGCCTGCTCACCAATGTATGGGTATTTGTAGGTGGAGTCTTTGGAAGGTCATGTTATGTCATGAGATTGATAAAAGACATGAGATCTCTCTCTCACTGCTTTCTGCCATGTGAGGATACAACCAGAGAATGTCTATGGGCAAACCAGGAGGAAGACCTTCATCAGTCACCAGGTTTGCTGGTGTCCTGATCTTGGAATTCCCAGCTTCCAAAAAGCATTCAGTATTTCATTTTTTAATGTGACACCAGCTATAAATTCTTATGAATTTAAGGATGTTTCCTTCTGTTCATAATATTCAGAGATTTAAACATCATTAGTTGATATGGTTTTCTAACATTAATAATTATGATAATTTCATGTACACATATGTATATTTACACATAAGCATATTTAATTGAATAGCTATGGAAATATATCAATCAGTTAGTAGAAACTCATAGCAGCAGTGAGCTAGATAAGTTCTTTTGGAGAAAAGCATTATAGTCTCAAAGTAGGGACTGCAAAATGAATGTCAATATTAATCTCCAATGTCAGCATCAAAGCAATGTTTTCTTATCAAAGATGCTCCTCTCCCAACCATACTCACAATTGTATAGGGCAATATTCTAATATTAATGGAAATAAGAATAGTTCAGATCACCATTTCAATTTAAAAGACATGCATTAAAATAATATATCATAATTCTGGACAAGTTTACATCATCAATCTGTCAGTAATATGAATAAATCCAATTTTGTAAGCATCAGTAGAAATATGGCACTGAGCAAAACCATGTGTCTCATTACTTATGCAGTATAATAATCCAAGCCAAGACTTGTAAAAGCCACAAACCTAAATAAAGTAGACAACACATTAGGAAACATCAGGGTTAGTTCTTTGACAAGAGCTGCAATGAGATCCCCAGGTAATATTATATGTTCTAAAATTACTCATAAAATATATCATTAAATACAATGCCATGCTGATTTTTTTAAAGAAAATAAGGAAGATGTTTGTTTTTTCAGCTTGTTTCAAAGCTGGTTTATTCTACTGAATTTTATCTTTATGCACACAAATACTTTTTAAAGAGTTAGCTTAATGGGCATTAAAATAAAGAAAAAGATCATTTGTAAAGTCTTCCAAGGAAAATCATTCTGCAATTTCTTTTGATAAATCATTATAGTATACAGTAATTATCAAGGTAGGAAATTTACAGTTAAATTTTATATATATCCCATATTCCATATTTTCTGTCTGAATTCTTCCTTTCTCTCCTTTTAGAAAACAGAACATTTCTTTTAGTTGAGTTCTACATAAAGACTCTTGAAATTCTGAAAAAAAAAATCCTGATAAAATACTTACCTGTCTTCCTTTTAATTCATACTTTTGGTTTCTTTAGACCATGGAAGAGGAAAAGATTCAAACCTCACTGGAGTAGTACAAGGAAAAGAATGGGTGATATTAGTAACACTTTGACTTTTGTCCTATACTATCTTTATAATTTTCATTATCATAGTTGAATTTTATTGAGAATAATTACCAATAATTGCTGACAACTTTAACGAGCCTAAGCATAGTAACTTTTTAGCTTTGAAATAATTTCTTGTAATGCATTTGCCTCTGCCATGTTCCTCTAATCTCCACCTTTAAAGAATAATACTCTTGGGGGCAATAAAATATGTAAAGAGAAATGAAACATATCATAAACATGAAAATAGTCAAGAGCAACAATTTAAAGAAATGCATATTACTTTAAGGGAATACACATAAATATATACATGTTTATGAGTATTTTCTCTATATATATGTCATATTCACTGCTTTGCATTTGAGATATTCGTTTATGCTTTTACTTCTTCCACTCTCACACTTAAAATATCAAACATCTTAATATAATCAACTTTTTCCACTGATATGGCTTTTTTCCAAACACTTGCCTTTTCATTCTTTTCTCCTAGCACTTTAATTCTACATGAATATTTCATAAATCAAAAACTTTTCAGTAAATATAAGAAATATAAGAATCTGCACAGTTCATTCATTTTCATATAAACCATAATTATTGATCAAAAGGCTAGGTTCTGGGGAAATACTTGTGAGAAAAATGGATATAGTCCTCCACTGTACTTCATTTTGTTCTTGTTTGTTTTTGTAATCCAAGGTACATTTCCTTTATGTTGTCATTGGAATTTTCATTTTTCTTGCATTCTCCAATGTTTGGGCATTGAATTTTTCATACAAATCCACCCTGATTATTCACCCTGATTTTAGTGATGCCCGGAAGAAGCCCAAGTTCCAGTTCTCCCTCTTCTCCATTGTTAGCATCACCCAAGTCAGATCTGATTCTTCCAAACACACATTCAGTCAATCTCTTGATCTCCTTTATGCATTATTAATGCAAACTCACATGAACAAAGTCACAGTGCCAATTCAGAGAGCTGAGACAATTTTCAAGGCCATAGATTGCAATAACTTCTGACATTCCTCTCCCCATCCTATTAATCATCCTATTTCTTTTCACTTATTTCTCTTATTTACTACCATGCAAGATTCTCTTCCTCTATCTATCCATATAAATATTGTATAAATACACAAATATTTACATGTAATTAAATATTACATGTAGGAATTTGTATTATTGCATTTATATTACTAACATTAAAATATCTTGGCACCTTGACCTTCAAGATCTCAAAGACACAGTATTTCTGTAATTTTCTTTTATTGTTTGTCTTTTTAATGAATATTTAATGCTTATATTCAGCCAGAGACCATTGTAGTAAGTATACTTTTATGAAGCTAAAAATTTAAGTGAATAAATTAAAAATGAATGTATCATTTACTCTATATATACCAAGAGACTGACAAAAAGTCTACATTTTGAAAACCAGAATATAAATAAATAAGCATTTTAAAATCTAGGTGTAGAATGCTATAATGCAAACTACTTTCTTGACTTTATTTCCTATCTTAAAAATTTCACCTTCCATATCCAAGGAAGATAACTAGAATGCTCCAGGAAAAAGCAAAGATAGAAACAGCCAGTTTTTCTAGTACTTACCCTGATTATCATCACTTATGGGAAATGAAATGTTGGTGCTGTTTTCTCTGGTTGTATAACACTGACAAGTCACAGAGTCATCTGAATTGTAGTGTTTGATACCCGATATAGAAAAAGTTGGGGTAACCTTTTGATTGGGATGAGACCTTCATGTTCAAGCTCTCATTTCACTGATTGCCACAAAGGCTAAGGGGTATCCAGTAACCAAACTGCCTCTCCTACAGGACCGACCACAGTGACCTGTGTCTCTCACCTAGATATGAGTTGCTGCAACTTCACTGCAGAGGCAAAGACTGTAATGAAATGTGGCAAACATAAACACATCCGTGTAAGAATGACAGCAAGGAGAATTGCAAACAGCCAAGAGTCTTCATAATTTTCATTATTACTTGATGATGGAAACATTACTTGTTCTCTTTCAGAGTTGTCCTGGTTTCTAAAAAAATAGTTAAAACTTTCTTTTCATTCTCCATTCATTGTGGCTAACAAAAGTGAACTATAATTCTAATATCCCTCATCCTTACCATTTTTACTGCAGTTATATGTTCATAGGTGAAATTTTTCAGTGGTGGTGAATATAGCAAGACAAAATATAATAAACATTGCATAGCATAAATCTTAGTCATACAGTTAAAAGCAAAAAAAAATAAAAATCTGTTCCTTCATCTTTGTTTTTTCACATAATCCCAATTCTTTGGAGGAAAATAACACTCCCTGAGGTTTTTTTGCTGCATCTATCTTATAAATGATTCTCTTTGATCAAAATCTAGTGCGAGCTCTTCATTTTTTAGAGTCATAGAGACAATGATTTCATATCAGAGTATTTCGACTCCTGACAGCTCAGTGGGAGTGAGGAAAGGAAGAGGGGGTTATCTAAAGGAGAGGTAAAGGTGGGGGCAAAGAATTCAAAGTCAGGCCAAAGATGACAGGCAAAGCCTGGGAGCAGCTGTACAAAATGCTACTTGATCTCTCCCAGAGATTTGTGTGCTGGGTTGAATGACAACTTCTAATTAACGTGGTAGCTGATTATCATGTAAGAAGTGACACAATCGCCTCAGACCGGGAGAAGATGAATCACTTTTATTTGTAGAAAATTGTAATTTAACAATGTACATTTTTAGATGAACATCTGTGGTATGTTTTTGATGGGAGATATGTGGTAATTAAATCCTTTTTTATGTTGTGGCTGAAATGTTCGTATTCACCATGAGTCAATTTTTATATTTCTATAAACAAGAATGAAGCAAGTTTGATGTAAAATTTAGAAGTTTATACAGTTTAGAATTCTTAAGTCTGTATGCCAAAGTTAGATACTTTGATTATTGCAGTAGCAAATTCATTTATGACCATAAAATCTATTTGGAAGGTTGATTTTATAAAGCTAAATTACCTCTTTTGTAGGCTTACATCAATTAAAGTTGATTCTTAAGTATTTTTCAGGACAGATATACATCAGTATTCTCAAAAGACTTACCCTTTAATGTTTTGAGAGTTTTTCTTTTAATTGATAACTTTAGTTCTGTCCTCTACTTGTGTATCCTTCTTGGTTATGTGAAATATTTTTCTAATCATACAACACAGAAAATGATTTTACTACTCAAAAGGAAAGATATGCCTCCCTGATCACAAATAGTTGTTGGTTTGGCAGAACTTCTGTAGTTAAGTTAAAGAAGGCAAATATGGACAGGTAAATGCCTCAATATAAACAACACTACAAAACAAGCAGACATTAATAGATATAATATTTTAATATATTGTTTGCATTATATTGATATAAATGTATATATATACATTTGTATATATATATATATATTTGTACATTTACTTTAAAACACACACACATACACATACATGTGTGTGCACACAACTCATACATACCAAGCCATGGCTGGTGCAAGCAAATAATTTGATATCTCCATCAGTATTTAGACAAGACTTGCCTCTGATTTTGGCTATGTACTTTTGATTGCAATGCACTACCTACTCTAAGTGCATGTAGCAGATCAGTCAGGACCAAAATTTAATTGACTTCATTTACCATAAATAATGAATGCTGATGGATGAGAAAAAGAAACCAGAGGTACTCGTTGAATCTGGCTGTGTGGTCTGCATAGAATAAAAGCAATTAAATAATTTGATCCGTGCCGGTGTTGTGGCTCACTTGGTTAATCCTCCGCCTGCAGCGCCAACATCTCATATGGGCGCCAGGTTTTTGTTCCGGTTGCTCCTCTTCCAGTCCAGCTCTCTGCTGTGGCCCAGGAGGGCAGTGTAGGATGGCCCAAGTGCTTGAGCCCTGCACCCTCATGGGACACCGGGAGGAGGCACCTGGCTCCTGGCTTCAGATCGGTGCAGCGCCGGTCATGGCGGCCATTTGGGGAGTGAACCAACGCAAGGAAGATCTTTCTCTCTCTCTCTCTCTCTCTCTCTCTCTCACTGTCTAACTCTGTCAAATAAATAAATAATTTTAAAAAATAATAATTTAATCCACGGTGTTAAGTGTGTGATTTTGTGCACATACAGAAACAAAAGAATAATTCTCAGTATAGAATGTCATGCTATACTTTAATGTGTATCTTCAATAGTAATCTACAGATCTATCTTATTGAAGAAGTACTGTTGTGTCCATTTTAAAGATGAGGTAATAAGGGGGAAGCCAGTTTTTAGAAGCTCTCTGATTGGAAAAGGGTGGAACATGAGCTTGAACTCTTCTTCTAATCCAAAATGCTCTTTGCCTTACCCCAGGCTTCTTGTTTTCCAGTTTCTAAGTCAAACCTTATTGGCCTCTGCCCCAGCAAAAGGAAAAAGGATAATGATTAATATTGTCTTATGAGGGCATCAAGTTTCTTTCCAGAAAGATTCCCCATCCCCACCTCATGTTGCTTCTTTCCTTGAATTTTGTAAACTTACAGATGACTTTAGTCACACAGAGAAAGCACAGATGTATTAGGTGGAGCAGTGAAAGAACGACATGATGTCAGGGCATGTTTTTTGGCTTTTACATTCTCCAGCAATACATGAATGATTTTTTATTATGGAAATAAAGCAAATTAGCTTCCATTTAATCAGTAGGAAAATAGAAAATAGTAGATATATTTAAGGGCAATGATAGCAGGAAGTTTCCAACAAATAGAGTTACTTATCAGGGGTTATAAAAATTCCGTTGGAAAATAATTAATTTTGGATCAGATTTAAAAAGCTACTATTGAAATGTTATTTGAAGTCTTGCCTATGGTGAAGTCCTTTCTCTCCTCTTAGACCTGTGCTGCTTCTATAGCGTAAGGAGTATGTGGTTTCAGTTACAGACGTAACTGTTCATATTTGGTCAATCTAAGAGTGTAACTGATGATACAGAAACATCTTGACCAGGGAAGCCGATGATGAAAGTGAAGCTGTATATGACTCCTGAAAGGGAACTCAGAGACTTCCTCTACTACCACAGAAGTTTTTGAAAAGGAGATCCAGCTCTCCAGTTTATACTCTTTAGAAAATTGATTTCTTTTTCTAATGTTCATAGTAGTTTTATTCATAGTAGCTAAAAGCTGAGAACACAGAAAGAATGACTAAGTATATTTTCATAAATTCATGCAATACAATGCTCCTCAACAGGAAAGCGTCAAGATTTACATTCAACCATGTTGAATGGATGCAGAATACACTGAATAAAAGAAACTGGACACAAAGGTATTCATACCATGTAACAGTTTGCTTTTAAGATAGTTTCCATTTATCTCTGCCTTCAAATATTCTCACCTTTATGTAATCCTACTTGCTGGTTACTTGCTTCTAGCCAATAGAATTCAGCAGGGTGATAGGGACTCACTTGTTGGTATTGAGTTATAAAAAGATAGTGGCTTCTGTTTTAGAGTATTTTTCTTGCTTATTCTGAGAGATTTCAGCAATCTCTTTTTTTTCTGCCTTAGAGAAGTCCCCATGATTAGAAAATCATATCTCCAGCCAATAGTGACCAAGGCCATCAGGCCTGCTAACAGCCATATGAGTGAGCTTAAAAATAGATTCTCCCAGAGATGAGCTTTTTTTATACATGGAATACCAACTCTATGCTGAGTAAAGATTTCAACAATTTGCACACACACACTCACACACACACAATATAAAAAACTGTTTAAGAACAAGTTCTGCCAGCGCCGCGGCTCAATAGGCCAATCCTCCACCTAGCAGCGTCAGCACCCCGGGTTCTAGTCCCGGTCGGGGCACCGATCCTGTCCCGGTTGCCCCTCTTCCAGGCCAGCTCTCTGCTGTGGCCAGGGAGTGCAGTGGAGGATGGTCCAAGTGCTTGGGCCCTGCACCCCATGGGAGACCAGGATAAGCACCTGGCTCCTGCCATCGGATCAGCGCGGTGCGCCGGCCGCAGTGCGCCAGCTGCGGCAGCCATTGGAGGGTGAACCAACGGCAAAAAGGAAGATCTTTCTCTCTGTCTCTCTCTCTCTCTCAATGTCCACTCTGCCTGTCAAAAAAAAAAAAAGAGCAAGTTTTATAGTTAATTCTCATAGTACAACTGAGAGGAGAGACATACTGCATGGGGAGTAAATGCAGAGTGACTCCTGTTGTTAATTTAACAAGTAGCATTCTTATGTATGACATCAGTGATCACCTGAGGCTTTTGAAATGAGCTGCAAGGGCTATGGAAGCCTTTGATTCCACAATCTCCATCAGTATTTAGACAAGTCCATAAGCAAAGTGGAAGTTCTCTCTTCCCTTCAGAGAAAAGTACATCCTTCTTTGATGGCCACTTCTTTCCACTGGAGTCTCACTCACAGAGAGCCTTCATGTAGGACATTTTTTGCCATGGTGTCTTGGCTTTCCATGCCTAAAATGCTCTCATGGGCTTTTCAGACAGACCAGAATGCCATAAGGGCTTTTTCTGAGGTAAGAGTACTATTTAGAGCAATTGTCATTCTATGAGTCTGCTGTGTGAATTGCTTCCCATGATGGAACATTCTCTACTTTTTAATTCTATCTATTGCTATCACACAGACCCTTTAACACTTAATCTTACTTATATGATCACTTTAACACATAAGATGGCATTATTACCACCTGGCTTAATGGGATTTGGAGTCCCATGGTGAGTTTTTAGCTGTACCCTTAGAAATTTGTAGGAATGTATGCAGAACTATGCAGCTTGACAGTTATAAACTTCCTTCTCTTTCTTTTATTCCCACTCTTATTTTTTTACTAGAATCTATTTTCAATTGAATTTATATACATATAACTAATTCTGTGTTAAGTAAAGGGTTAAACCAATGGTATTAAGAAAAACAAAAAGAAAACTGTTCCTTGACAGTCAAGACAAGGGCTGTTCAAGTCATTGCTTTTCAAATTGTAAATTTCACTTCTACAGGTTTCTTTTTAGGTGCTCTGTTAGTTTATCACATTTCAGGGAGAGCATATTATATTTGTCCCTTTGGGACTGGCTCATTTCACCAGGTATGCTGCTTTCCAGATTTATCCAAGTTTTTACAAATGACTGGATTTCATTTTTTATTGCTATGTAATAGTCCATAGAGTACATATCCCATTATTTCTTTATCCAGTCTTCAGTTGACTGGCATTTAAATTGATTTCATGAATTAAATATTGCAAATTGAGGTACAATAAGGATGGAGGTGCAGATAACTCTTTTATTTACTGATTTCACTACCACTGGGTAAATTCCAGGAGTGGGATGGGTGGGTCATATGGTAGGACTCATATTCAGATTTCTGAGGTTTTGATATGTTGTGTTGTCACCTTCATTTATTTCTAGAATTTTTTTTATTTCTCTTTTGATTCTTTTAATCTTTTAAAACTTATATTTACTAAATATAAATTTTGAAAGTACAAATTATGGATTATAGCAGTTTTATCCCCCATAACATCCCTCCCACCCACAAACCATCCCATCTTCTACTCGCTCTCCCATCTAATTCTTCATTAAGATTCATTTTTAATTATATAGAGAAGATCAACTTAGTATATACTAAGTAAAGATTTCAACACAATCTCCATATGCTTGCATATGTTCTAGAGATATCTGAGTTGCTGATTTCCAGCTTCATTGCATTGTGGTCCAAGATGATGCATGATATGATTTTGATTTTTTTGAATTTGTTGAGACTTGCTTTATGGCCTAGCATGTGGTCAATACTAGAGAAAGTTCCATGTACTGGTTAGAGCAATCTGCATTCTGTGCCTATATGGTGGAAGGTTCTGTAGATACATGCTAGGTCTATTTGGTCTATAGCATTGATTACCTCTGCTGTTTGTTTGTTGATTTTCTGTCTTGTTGATTTTTCCATTGCTTAAAGTGGGATACTGAAGTTGCCCATTACTGTTGTATCTGAGTCTACCTCTCCCTTTAAATCCACTAACATTTCTTTTAGAGAGCCAAGTGCCAAGTAATTATTAGGTGCATATACATGTATAATAGTCGCATCTTTCTGTTGAATTAATCCTTTAATCAATATATAGTATCCTTCTTTGTCTCTTTTAGTGGTTTTTGTGTTAAAGTCTATTTTGTCTGATTTTAGAATGGCTATACCAGCTCTTTTTTGTTTTCTGTTAGCATGGATTATCTTTTTTGATTCTTTCACTTTCAGTCTGCATGCATCTTTGTTGGTAAGATTTCTCACATCTTTCTTTCAAAATATTTTTCAAACACCAAGTCTAACATTTTCTGAATTCTGAACCTACAAAGCTCTTGATATAACTTCCACATTACATTCTTTATTAATATCTTTCCATAATTCTGTGTTAACCTAACTGCAAAATTTACTATTCTTTCATTATTTTTCTAATAGCTTATGTATCTGAGTGTGTTTGAATGTATGTGTGAAGGGATGAGGAGATGATGATAAGAAAACTGGAGACTTCATTTTTCTTGAATTTTTTTATTTTTTAAAATTTCTTTAAGGAATACAAACTTCATGCATTTAATAACAAGAACATACTAGAAATATGAGATTACCACAATTTTATCATAGATTTTTCTTAAAGATTTTAGTTATTTTTTTGAGAGCTAGAGTTACAGATAGTGAGACTGAGAGACAGATAGAAAGGTCTTCCTTCCAGTGATACACTCCCCAAGTGGCCACAATGGCCAAAGCTGCACCGATCCAAAGCCAGGAGCCAGGAGCTTCCTCCGAATCTCATGCTCAGCCTTTACATCTCCTTATCATTTTACATGATTGCTTTATCCAGTTATTTATAAACTATGTAATGTGGTTCTTTTTTGAAGATTTATTTATTCATTTGTAAGTCAGAGTTACACAGAGAGAGAAGAGGCAAAGAGAGAGAGAGAGAGAGAGAGAGAGAGAGAGAGAGAGAGAGAGAGAGGTCTTCCATCTGATGGTTCAATCCCAAAATGGACACAATGGCCAGAGCTGCGCCAATTTGAAGCCAGGAGCCAGGAGCTTCTTCTGAGTCTCCCATGCAGGTGCAGGGGCCCAAGCACTTGAGCCATCTTCTACTGCTTTCCCAGGTCATAGCAGAGAGCTGAATTGGAAGTGGAGCAGCCGGGTCACAAACCAGCACCCACATGGGATGCCAGCACCAGAGGCAGAGGATCAGCCTACTGTGCCACAGCGCCTGCCCCCATATCATAGATTTTTTTAAAAAAAATTATTTCTTTTATTTGAAAGTCAGAGTTACACAGAGAAGAAAGGAGAGGCAGAGAGAGAGAGAGAATCTTCATCAGCTGATTCACTCCCCAATTGGACACAATGGCTGGAGCTGTGCTGATCCAAAGCCAGGAGCCAGGAGCTTCTTCCAGGTCTCCCACGCAGGTGCAGGGGCCCAAGGACATAGGCCATCTTCTGCTTTCTCTGGCCATAGCAGAGAGCTGGGTTGGAAGTGGAGCAGCTAGGACTCCAAACGGTGCCCATATGGGATGCCAGCACTGCAGGTGGTGGCTTTACATGATCTGCCACAGTGCTGGTCCCTATTTTATCATAGATTTAAAATCACTGCCCAGTGAACAAATTATCTGAATGCCTTATTTATGCCTTTGTTATTCAATGGTTATCTTTAAGATGTGAGGTCATTAGAGAACTTATTTTGCGAAAATTGGCTAGGGAAAACATATTTTTAGAATTCTTTTTTAAAGATTTATTTATTTATTTGAAAGTAAGAGTTACACTGAGAGACGAGAGAAAGAGAGAAAGAAAGAGGGGTCTGCCATCCAATGGTTCACTCTCCAATTGGCTGCAATGGCTGGAGTTGCACCAATCTGTTGTCAGGAGTCAGGAGATTTCTCTGGGTCACACACGTGGGTGCAAGGGCCCAAGGTCTTGGGCCATCTTCTACAGCTATCCCAGGCCACAGCAGATAGCTGTATCAGAAGAGGAGCAGCAAAGACTAGAACCGGCACCCATATAGGATGCCGGCACTTCAGGCCAGGGTGTTAAACCTTTGTGCCACAGCGCTGGCCCCTTTCAGAATTCTTTAAAACAACACATAATGATATGTGATGATAAGTTGAAAAATGCTATTTCCACTTATATACCATTTATATTGGAAATTTCTATTGTAATGTCTGTTTTTTGTTTTTTATTTTGTCTTATATTCATTTTCCAAGGTACATCTTTGAGCTTCTGCTTTCATTCTCAAAATAATTTATTTTGCTGTTTTTACATCCTAATATTTGATTAGGGATTTCTGTTGTTAGTACACATGTATTTTAAACCCACAATCAAGAATGAAAAAATTAAGTGTTAGGGCTTGTGGGAGTGAATCAGTGAATTAAAGATCTGTGGGGAACATGTTGAAGAAGGAAGTTATATCAGTATCTAAGGCTAAGGGTAAAGGAAACATGGAGAGAAAAAAAAGAGACTAAAAAAACAAGAACTGATAGTGTTTACATTTACTTACAGGAATTGCTGTAACTCTTTTACATAAGTTATCTCATTTAATCTTTAGTACAGTAGCACGATATTGTAATTTCTCCTTTGAAAAGATAACTTTGTCCAAAAAAATAGCCTAATTTTTACAAAGTCACCAAGCAAATAATGAAGGTATGAATGTAATTCAAGCTTGCATCATTGAGGTTTCAAATGTATATATCCACTTAAATAACACAATGGGTTACAAATTAAAATAAAATTAAGCTTTATACATTTAAATATTTTCAAAATTTAACCTTGCTTAATATCAGCTATGAATCCTGTAATTTGTTGGATTGGCAATTTGAAAGGATATATCAGGATATATATTTTTAATAAATTGAGAACCAAGAGTTGGACCCATTTCTCATATAATATACAAGAATAAACCTAAGACTTAAATGCAAGAGCTTAAAATAAAACTCCATTATAATGGATACTACTCATGATCCTGGAATTGACAAGATTTCTTAGATGACATTAAAAACATAAGAAATAAAGAAAAAATAACTAAATTGAACTTCAATTGAAATTAAAAACTTCTGTGCTTCAAAAATCACAATAAAGAGAAAAAAATCACAGAATGGAAGAAAACGTTGCTAACCTTATATCTGATAAAGAAGTTTATTTAGATTATATAAAGAATGCATAATAGCTCAATAAAACAAATATCCCAATTGAAAATTGATCTAAAGAGAAATTTATCCAAAGAATATATATAGAAATTGACAATAAGCAAATGAAAAAAAAAACATTATTTAGGAAATCAAAAATCAAAGCTCAATGATAAACCACTTTGCATTCAGAAGGATAATTATTATTAAACGTACAATCATAACAGATGAGGACATAGAGAAATCAGAACCTTCGCCTACTACTGATGGAAACATAAAGTGATGAACCCATCTTGGAAAACATTTTGAAATTTCTTCAAGAAGTAAAGCACAGAATCATGATTTGATTTAACAATTCAACTTTTAGGTGTTATTAAAGAGATATGAAATCATGTATCCATACAAAAACTTATACACAAACATTCATAATAGATATATTCATAATGATTAAATTATATAAAAAATAGAAACTTATATGAAATTAGGAAGGAAAGAATAAAAAATTGTGACATATCCATAAAACATTATTTAGTCATAAATAAGAATGAAGCTCTGATACGTACCAAAACATAAAAGATATATGAAAATATCATGCTATGTTGAAGAAGCCAATACTAAAGAATATCAAATATTATATGATTCTGTTTATAGGGAGTGCTCAGAATGGGAAAACCTATAGTACATTAGGGACTAATTAGATATGGAGGAATTAACAGAATTGGGGAATTATCACTAACGAGTACAGGTTTTGTACTTGAGAATGATAAAAGTTCCAAAATTGATTGTGGTGATGATTTCATTGTAATGAGCCATTTCAGTGGCACAAAGTGCAGAAATAATGTCAAACTGTATTGGCAGCCCATAAATGGACTCATAAATAACGTGTTGTAGCATATACAGGGTAAATTTCAGGCCAAAAATTAAACTGGAAAGGAAAAATGCTAAGAACAACAATCTTCATGAAATCATATTAACATTTAAAACCATATAATTAAAATAAAACAAACAAATAAAAGTTATCTGGAGCTAGTCTTATAATCCATTCAGGAAGATGCAATTTTTTCCTTCCAACATTTCCTAAAATGTTGGAAAATTCAACATTTTAAAATTCATTCCATTTTATGTATCATGGATGGGATTAAAATGGATGACATTTTATCCTTACCCTAAGGAAGCTCAATATCTAGCTCTGTGTGTGAGCATATGGATACTCCTATGTACAATCACACATGCAGCCTAATTTCAAAAGTAATGCTGCATATGCAGCAGATCCATTAGCTATAACATGATTAGTTCCATCTCTTGTGTATAAGGTGGAGCTTGATAACCAAACACAGAGAGAAATGTGTCTTATGTAGAATATTGCTTGAGAGGCCGGCACTGTGGTGAAGCATCCCATCTCTATGCCAGTTCAAGTCCTGGTTGCTCCTCTTCCAACCTTCCAACCCAGCTCTCTGCTCTGGCCTGGGAAAGTAGTGGAAGATGGCCCAAGTCCTTGGGCTACGGCACCCATGTGGGAAACCCAGAGGAAGCTCCTGTCTCCTGGCTTCGAATCAGCACAGCTCTGGCCATTGTGGCCAATTGGAGAGTGAACCAGCTGATGGAAGACCAATGTCACTTTCTCTCCTTCTCTCTCTCCTTCTCTTTCTCCCTCTCTCCCTCTCTCTCTCTCTCTCTCTCTCTCTCTCAATATCTCTGCCTCTGTCTCTATGTAACTTTGATTTCAAAAATAATAAATAAATCTTTAAAAAAAGAATCTCACTTGAGTCTGGTTTTTCAATATATAGCAGTTGACTAGGTAGGCAAGGTTTCAAAAACTAACACATAAATGAAAACTTTAAGGAAATCACATGGTAACCTTGTTAGTAGGAAAAAAAAGTTCAGGGCTGGCATTTTGTTGGAATCGATTAAACCATCCCTTTCAATACTGGAAACCCATATCAGAGTATTGGTTACAGTCTTGGCTGTTCTACTTCCAATCCATCATTCCTGTCATGTGCCTGGAATGGCAGGGAATGATTACCCATACCACTCAAGTGAGAGACTAGGATTGAGTTCCTGACTCCTTGCTTTGGCCTGTCCAATAATGGCTGCCAATGGATATAAAATATTTCTCTTTCTCTCTCTCTCCTTCTCCATCATTCCCTGTATCTTTCTCTGTCACTCTGCATTTTAAATAATAAACAAAAGCCCATGAGAGTATTTCAGGCATGGAAAGCCAAGACACTCTGGCAAAAAAAAAAAAAAAAAAAAAACACACACACACACAAAAACAAACAAACAAAAAAAACAAAACCTAAATGAAAGGTCTCTGCGAGTGAGATCCCAGTGGAAATAACAGGTCATCAAAGAAGGTGGTATCTTTCTCTGAAGGGAGGAGAAAACTTCTACTTTGACTATGACCTTGTCTAAATATGATCAATGTTAGCAAACTCAAAAGGTTTCCATAGTTTGGCAACTCATGACAAGAGCCTAGGGTGATTACTGATGCCATAAACAAGAGTGTCAAATTGTTAAGTCAACAACAGGAGTTACTGTGCACTTACTCCCCTTGTAGGATCTCTGTCCTTAATGTGCTGTACATTGTGATTTAATGCTATAACTAGTACTCAAACAGTATTTTACACTTTGTGTTTCTATGTGGGTGCAAACTGTTGAAATCTTTAATATATACTAAACTGATCTTCTGTATATAAAGAGAATTGAAAATGAATCTTGATGTGAATGGAAGGGGAGAGGGAGTGGGAAAGGGGAGGGTTGTGGGTGGGAAGGAAGTTATGGGGTGGGGGGAAGCCATTGTAATCCATAAAATGTATTTTGGAAATTTATATGCACTAAATAAAAGTTGAAAATAAATAAATAAATTTTTAAAAAAGGACACTTAGGATAACAAATATGAAAATAATCCAACTTCAGGCTTTACAAATTATTAAGGAATTTATAATTTGTTAATGATGCAATTAGATTTTACCTCCCAAGTAGGCCAGCACCTAAATTATCAAATATCAGTGAAATAATAAAGATAATTTTATTGGACCCTACTATAAACCAGGCACTATGTAAATTCTTCCCTGCAGTTCTGCATCAGGGGATGAAAATATGTATAGGCTTCTTCAAAAATTATAGAAACAATTATGGGAAATACAATTTTCAAGATCTACACATTTGAGTTTAAAATCCAGGCTTTGCCCACAAGGCTTGTCTGCATTTCCAAACCATTCCCATAAATCACAGGATGCTAATTGGTGTGTATGTCATTTAGACCAGGACAAGTCCATGAGACAGAACTGGTTCCTAGGGATTATGCCAATTGAGTGCTTTTGACTACATTCATTTAGATAGGACAGCTTTTTGTTCTTATTTGCAGCAAAGCTCTCTGAAAACCAACATACTAAATATAATACAATATAATTTCAATACAAGCTGGATGTATAGAGGAAAAAATGATAATCTCTGAGAGGAAGATAGATTGGAGAACACCCCTAGAAAAAACACAAACTCTTTAACTATTGCAGGGTCTTAGTCCACCCGTACAGGATGGACTGGGTCCGAGGAAAGGTAAGTGCGCCGCTCGCCCATTCCCCAGACTCCTGGTCCTGGAGACAATCAGACGCAGCGGGGAGCCAAGTCTAGTAGCAAGGACTCCCTCACCTTTTGCATAATAGTACCTTTTATAACACAAAACTGCAGAGTCATTGGGGCAGAGCTAAGGACCAACCAATCACTTTAAAAAATCACCTTATGGGGGGATTTCTATAGGACTAGCCCTATGTCTATATACTTGTTACTAGTTTTGTTACCTCCCCTGATGTTGCACAGCCAATTAGCTTTAGTGGTAAACAACTTTGGATTTCGCCCATCTTACTTCCTCTGGGCGCCATCTTACTTGGCTCCGCGCGGCTCTGTTCCGCGCAGCTCTGGCGGGAGCACCCGGGGGCAGCTGCACATGTGGAGCCCCCCGCGCTGTGCCCCACAAACTATGTCCTAGTCTAGCTTTTAGAACACTTTATAGAAAATGGGAAGGACACTCAGTTATTAGAAGTTAGGAGTATAGAAAGAGTGGCAGACGTGCAAAGAAATAATCATTAGAAAATGAACCAGAGAATTGGAGTCTCATGACTTTAGCTTAAGTACAGATTCTACTACCTATTAATAGTATATTATTATTTAATATAATATATGTAACATCTCTGTTCCTATGATTTTTCTTCTCTAAGTAGGTTGATTAATGACTTATTATTCAAAATATTGTTAAGAGAACAAGACATTACATGACAACTTGTTGAGAAAATGTGTAGCTCATTTGCTCTTCTTTCTGTTTCTGTCTCCACCTCTTTTTGTGTGCTTATTAGTGTATATTATACATACATTTATGGACATATATAAACACAATAAAGTCAGTGCAGCCATTTAACTTCTCTATGTCTCATTTTTATATGTTTAAAATTATGGCAATCATATACCTTTTTAAAAGTATTTTCATAAAATTTTTTTAAAATTACTGTTAATCTATCAAGCCATAAAACGTGAATATTAAATTATCAGTATAGATGTAGAATGGGAGGTAATAATAGAAAGCTCAAATGCAGGAATAAACAAAATAAAATGTAGTAAACAGGAAGAAATATAAATTTTACTCAAGTTTTTAGGAAATTCACAGAATAGTTCAGTATTCTGGCATTATTTCCAATAATAGGAAATGAAGTAACTCTAAAGACAAAAGAAGAGGTGGGAAATTAATATATGTACATGAGAGAGGAATAGACTAGCAAGATTATAGACTATGATATATAGAATTATATAATTGAAGATGAATCTAGAAAGATAGTTTGGAGTTTTATCATGAAAATCAACAAATTTATGCAGAGGAATCCACTGGAATTAGATAACAAATTAGATTTTATTATCTATTTTTAAAAATGGCACCTTATGGACCCAACATACTAGAGACAAGTCAGGCTATGAATTTATTTTGACTCCCTACCATCTAAGTTTTGTTATAAATATTGTATGATATAAGTACACAACCTAGTATATTCTTGGAGCTCAAAATAATTAATAAAATTATGGAACATATAGGAGGTCATTTTAAAATACACAAGATGAAAAAATATTTTTCATATAGATGATAAACATGTGACAATTATTATAATCAATAAGTATGTAGATTCCACATTATCTATAATAAATTAGAACTTTCAACTTTACATCTTTAAAGCTATAATAAAAAAGACTATCTGTTATCAGGTTAGATTAGCTAGTATTTTGTTGAGGACTTTTGCATCTATGTTCATCAGAGATATTGGTCTATATTTCTCTTTTTTATTGTATCTTTTTCTGGTGATGAAATTAAGGTGATACTGGACGTGGGATTTATCCCTGGAGTGCAGGGATTCTTCAACATATGCAAATCAATAAATGTGATACATGACATTAACAAATTGAAGAATAAAAACCATAAGATTATCTCAATAGATGCAGAGAAAGCATTTGATAATATACAACATCATTTCATGATTAAAAGCTTAAGCTAATAAGGATATAGAAGAAACATTCCTTACAACAATCAAGCCAATTTATGAGAAAAACACAAGCAGCATAATACTGAATGGGAAAAAGTTGGAAGCATTTCCACTAATCTGGAATCATACAAAGATGCTCAGTTTCAGTATTGCTGTTCCATATAGCTCTGGAAGTTTTAACCAAAGACATTAGGCAAGAAAAATAAATCAAAGAGATATGAATTGGAAGGAGAAAGTCAAATTGTCCCTGTTTGCAGATGACATGAATATATATATATATATATATATATGAACCAAAATACTGTTGACGAACAGTGTTTCTTTTCTTTTTTCATGGTTTTTTAAAATTTTATTTAAGGTATACAAATTTCATGTATTTCATTTATACAGATTCAGGAACACTGTGATACTTTCCACCCTTCCTGCTCTCCTGCCCACACTCCCACCTTTCTTTCTTTTTCCTCCCCTATTCCCATTCTTATTTTTTTCAAAGATATATTTTAAGTTATACTGATATAAACCCTACACTAAGTAAAGAGTTCAACAAATAGTATGAAGAAAAAAAAACATTATTCCTCAACAGTTGAGATAAGGGCTGTTATAAATCATAACATCTCAAAGTGTCAATTTCACTTCTATGGATTACCTTTTAGGTACTCTATTAGTTACCACTGAACAGGGTTCTTACTATTTGTTGGATTTTTACTTAGTGGATGGTTAAGCTTATTATTATAAAGTAAAGTGAATGTATGTCATTCTAAAAAATAAAAGAAAGAATAAGAAAGAAGAAGGAGGAAGGTAGGAGCTTGAGCAGGATGGAGGATAGGGCAAGAAGTATCACTATGTTCCCAGATTTATATAAGTAAAATAATTGAAATTTGTTCACCTTATATAAATAAAAATTTAAAAACGCAATGTCAAATTCTTAATCAACTATTAGTTATACATATATGGGGGGATGAGGGTATTTTTAAGTAATATACCTATAACCAATTAATAAAGCAATTCGTAAAGTTCACACAGCAGACAGAAGTTATGAAGGCAATAAACTCATTTGTGCTTTGGTATAGGTCATATGTAGGTTTTAAAGCAGTCAAGACATGAAGCTTTTTTCTGATTTGATAAATGCTTATTGAGCATTCACTGTGTCATAGTCCTTTGGTAGTTGTTGTGGCTATGCAGGATAGCCGGATCTCATCCCATTTTTTAAGTGTAAATGATTTTTTTAAGAGGTGAAATCATTTGCTGGTTGTTTATTTTTTGGTATAAACAGAAAATAGTGGCATATTGAATTATGGGAGGTTTTGACTGTCTTCAGTGTCATCTTAACATTCCATAGGTGGGGTGGTTTTTATATCCTACAATACAACGCATACTAAATGACAATTTGGAGTCTCAATTGTGCATTTAATCTGTCTCGAATATTTTCAGTTACTTCTCCCATGTTGTTTAGTAGAATTGTTTCCTACAGAAACTCCTTGTTCTGTCAGAACCATTTGTACTCTGTAACATCTTTGGTTGTGGTAGTCCAGTTTTCCTAATGATTTTTCTAATGTGCCGTGAAAGATTGAAAATTCTAGTGTCATGTATATGATATTGTGAATGGGTGGGATTTATGTAACAGCAACATTTGAAGATACGTGTACTTGATAGCCTCTTAAGGAAGAGTTGCCTCCAAATTTGAAGCTGGAAAGTAACTGGAATAACTTTTAAAATAATAATAACAATTCACGTCTTTAGATTTTTGGTACATATGTTAAGAATTGCATACAAATTAAAATGTGTGTGCTGATTCTCAACACCAATAAAATCTCAATTATGAACAACAACAACAACAACAACAAAAAACCTCAGCTATTCTGTTCCACCTTCATTTGTCTTTTCAGTTAAAACTTACGCCCTTCCCATTTGCCAAGAAATTGTTCCTAGAGATATACAAGCCCTGCTGAGGAAGCTGGCAAGAATTTAAATGACACTAAATTGGTTTCCCTGGCCTAAGAGAGATATTGAATTATCCATATTTCCTTAGGGTTATGTGGTCCATAGTTCTCAGCTAGGACGTGAATGAAGAATCTCTTGTGTCATAACCCACCCCCATCTTCCTGCTCTGTCTCTTAGCAATAATATCTTTCCTCTTCCCCAGGCTAATGCCTTGGCTGTCAGCACCTATACTTTGCCTGTCGTTCACAGATATTCAAAGCCCAATTACAGCAGTGCCAATTAGATCCTAGCTGAAACTAGACTTTACTTCTACCATGAGTATAGTTCCCATAAACTATGATGTTGAACCGCTCTTAGGCTACATGCCACAGAGAAACAGAACTTTCTGCTGAACAAAATGAAAATATCAAACAACCAATAAGTTATTGTACTGTGCAATTCTTACAACATGATTTGTTTTTTTTTCTTTGACTTGGGCATTTCATCTATATATAAGTCATTCCATTTTTCTATTTTTGACTCAATTAGTTTTATCCTGAATTAGTGTGTGCATTCAGAAAGCCTTTTTTGAATGTATATTGAATTCCATTTTTCAATTATAAGTATGAAAAAATAGTTATTCCTCACTTTTGAAGAACATTTAATTTAGAGGCTATAAAATATGACTGCAGTAAAAGAAACAAACCTAAATAAAGGTACGGGGAATTACCTAGAACTTCAATCTGAATTGAGATCAGGAAGTTTCTTGAGTGTTAAAACAACTCCAGGAATATAAGATCAAAAGCATTGCATTTACTACTATATTCAGACAGAATCCCTGTGAAAGGTAGTTAAAATGAATGATTTGATAAGTCACTTGGAGTTAGGAATAACTCGTCCCAGGGGGCTATTAGCTCTATTGAACTGCTTCTATATTGGATTGGTTGTGGGGTTTGTCTTAACATGATGGAGAACACATATTACGGCATGTGCTGAGGTATTCTGGATGACTGAGGATGTGCTGAGAGATAGCATGAATATTCCTCCACCACATCATTGTTTTGGGAAGGCAAAGCCTCTTCTGTAAATAGAAATTAAATAAATATTAATTTATACTTTTATTTTATATTAAACTGTCTCTAAAAAAATTGCCATGTTCCCACTTATGTATGTCATTAACTAAAAAATAAAATAGCTGTATAATGTAATAATATGGAAGCAAAGAGAACAGAATTCTATTAAATATCTAATCATAAATGTGCAGACCCTATCTGTATCTGGAAACCATTTTGTAAGGCTTACATCCTAGTCCAATAGGAAAGTGTATTTGCTTCTTTCGAATTCCGTGACTCCTCTTATCCTATGGAGATTATAACCCTATCTTTTAAATTCATTTACTTTATTTATATTTTCTTTCATTCCCTACCTCTCTCTTTTCTCTCTAATCCCCTACTCCTTTTTGTTTTTCACTATTACATTAAAATTAAAAAGTAACCTTTCTACTATGGGTATTAAGCATTATGTAATCTGGTTCCTGGTCTTCCCTCCCAAACAACTTCATCTTCCCCCACTGAGTGAATAAGCACTTCTGCTCCACAGACACACTACATCCTGCCTTCTCTCAGGATGCTTCTATCTGCTATACCCTCTTGACTATAAGAACAATCCTGTACTCTTTTCAGTAAGCTACATACTTTAACACATGCTTTGGTGAAAACGATTTTTTTTTCCACTCTAGTAGCATTCAGGCAGTCACATCATATTTCACCAAATTTACCGCTACTTTATTCGGGTCATATTTTCTTCTTCTCATCATTGTATGTTTATGGTGCTAACAAGATAATGGAAATTAGAAATAGGTTTCATTGGTTATGCTAATGATGTTCAAGACATCATTTATTTTAAATATTTCAGAGATATCTGTATTTACTTTTTTTAAGGAAAAGTAGGTGAATACAAAAGGATTTCATAATTCACTAATTAGAAAGTTGCTCAACAGTTGATTTGATAATGTCATTGTTCAGCCACAATTTCTTTTTTTAAAATTTTTGACAGGTAGAGTGGACAGTGAGAGAGAGAGACAGAGAGAAAGGTCTTCCTTTTGCCGTTGGTTCACCCTCCAATGGCCGCCAGGGCCTGAGCGATGCGGCCGGCGCACCGCGCTGATCTGAAGGCAGGAGCCAGGTGCTTCTCCTGGTCTCCCATGGGGTGCAGGCCCAAGCACTTGGGCCATCCTCCACTGCACTCCCGGGCCATAGCAGAGAGCTGTCCTGGAAGAGAGGCAACTGGGACAGAATCCGGCACCCCGACCGGGACAAGAACCCATGTGCCGGTGCCACTAGGTGGAGGATTAGCCTGTTGAGTCATGGCGCTGGTATTCAGCCACAATTTCAGAAAATTCTGTATCATATGATAACTTTATGTTAACTCTACAATGAATATTGTGTCTGTTTCAAAATCATTTTCTTTCAAGATCTTACTAATGTATGTATGAAGAAAGAGGAATGAGGTACTGTGGATTATGTACAGCCACTGAAAGTTTTTTTTTTTTTTACTATATGCAATATATTTGCCCTATAAATAATTATAGTAAGATAGTGAGATCCTTCATGTATTGTAATGTGGACACTAAAGTGGACTTACTATCCCATTACATCTAGTGACAAATAAATGACCTTTAATAAAAACTGTCTTCTAAGAAAGTAACTTCATTATTCATTCCAGAACTTCTCAAATAATCCACTACTTCAGTAGAATATATCAGCAGAGAGTTTATATCATACAACACTTTGAGTCAGTCAAAATCTTTGTGTTACTTCAATCCTTAACCAACACACAATGATCAATCCTAATGAAGTACACACTTTGAAAGAATGACCTTATATCAAACTTCAAATTCTTACTAAAATCCAAACTTAACCTTTCCTATCTGATGTCTTTCAAAGCTCTATTAAAGTAGTGTAATATTACCCAAAATTTGCTTCCATTTTGATTAGGTAGGAAATTTGAGAGAGAAGAGCAATCCTTTACAATACCATTATGTTGGTCACACTAATAGTTGCCAAAAAATGATCTTTTTTTTTTTACAGCCAAGTTAACATGAGGAGAATTTTGTCAAGTTCTATCTCACCTTAAGAACACTTTCACTGATCGCTGTATCCAAAGCTGATTTTTCAATTTAATCATCACCATATTAATCATTTTGTTGTTACTTTACCGTCTCAACTCTTATTATTTTCATGATAACTTAATGATTTGAATTTGTCAGTGTTTTATTTGCTTTATTCTTATTTAATCTTTCTATGCATACATGACCAACTAAGTGGCAGCCAGTAATCTAACTAAGGAAGATACAACATGTTTATGTACACTTAGAAAAAAATAGGATTTTACTTATTTTCTTATTTTGTGCATTTCACTGTTTCAAGACCATAGTGCAGGGGCAGGTGCTGTGGCATAGCAGGTATAGCTGCCACCTGCAGTGCTGGCTTCCCATAAAGGTGCCTGGTTGAGACCCAGTAGCTCCACTTCTGATCCAGCTCTCTTCTATGGCCTGGAAAACAGTGGGATATAGCTCAAGTACTTGGGACCTGCACCTGCATGGTAGGCTGGGAAGAAACTCGGCTTCTGGCTTTGAATTGGTGCAGCTCCAGCCATTGTGGCCAGTTGGGGAGTGAACCAGTGGATGGAAAGCATCTCTTTCTCTGTCTCTCCCTCTCTTTGTAACTCTGACTTCCAAATAAAAAAATAAATCTTTTTTAAAAAATACTATAGTGTATATATTAGTCTATTGTCAATTTTTGTATGAATGAGTATAATGGGTAAATGCATAAAGGAATACCCACTCCAAATCCGAAAAAATTAGCCTTATCATGTGTGTCAGGTTTTTTTCTGGTCAGACCACATTCTTTGGATCCTCTTATTTCTCTGTGCTCCAGCCTATTCCCCTCTGCATGAGTATATATCTCTATGAATGTGGGTTTTCTCCAAATTACCCCAGAAATCAGAACTTCTATGCCCCTGAACATCCCACAACCAAATGACAGAGAGAAGTCTGGGTCTATGTACCCAGGTTGCTGGTTCTTCTGATGCAGTAACTCTGAAGGGGACTCTTATTACTAATTGTCTGTTTCTCAGGAATCCAATTCCAATCAACCACTGCTTTTTTCTTTCATAATATTCTATATATTCATTGTATTTCCTTGTGTTTCTCACTTTATTACTCTGATACCAGTGTCTCCAAAATATGCCACTTGTTTTAGTACACTAATGTCAGGAAATGTCCTTGAGGGCTCCAAGATGAAGCACTTAATTCCCATTTATATCAGTACAACTCTGTAAAGATACATGTATTTTTCTTTTTTTTTTAATTTTTGACAGGCAGAGTGGACAGTAGAGGGAGACAGAGAGAAAGGTCTTCCTTTTTGCCTTTGGTTCACCCTCCAATGGCCGCCGCGGTAGGTGCGCTGCGGCCGGCGCACCACGCTGTTCTGATGGCAGGAGCCAAGTGCTTATCCTGGTCTCCCATGGGGTATAGGGCCCAAGAACTTGGGCTATCCTCCACTGACTCCCTGGCCACAGCAGAGAGTTGGCCTGGAAGAGGGGCAACCGGGACAGGATCAGTGCCCCAACCAGGACTAGAACCCGGTGTGGCAGCGCCGCAAGGCGGAGGATTAGCCTGTTAAGCCACGGCGCCAGCCGATACATGTATTTTTCTAAGTTAATGCCTCAAAGAAGCATTTGGTAGATCTTAAGCTGTCAAGAGACATCTGAGTTTTTTTGAAAAATCTCTCAGTTTATTTCCCAATTTCTCTCTCTCATACATGATCTTCTCCCTCTTTAAATATTTGACATGTTTCCCAAAAGGTGTAATTATCCTCATATACTTCTCCAAATATTTAAAACCATTAGCCTGTTTTGATTTTGTATTCTGAATTGGATAAAAGACTCTTATATAAATTGCAATGTTAACCCTTTATCAGTTGCATAGTAGGCAAATATTTTTGCCATTCTGCCAGTTGCCTCTTCACTTTGTTGAGTATTTTTCACTGTGCAGAAGCTTCTTAATTTGATGTGATCCCATTTGTCAATTTTGGCTTTGTTGCCTGTGTTTCTGGGGGTATTTCCAAAGAAGCCTGCCTATGCCAGTGTCTTGCAGAGTTCCCCCAATGTTCTCAAATGATTTGATTGCATCAGGATGTAGCTTGAAGTCTTTTTTTTTTTTTTTTATTTTATTGACAGGCAGAGTGGACAGTGAGAGAGAGACAGAGAGAAAGGTCCTCCTTTTGCCGTTGGTTCACCCTCCAATGGCCGCCGCGGTAGCGCGCTGCGGCCGGCGCATCTCGCTGATCCGAAGCCAGGAGCCAGGTGCTTCTCCTGGTCTCCCTTGTGGGTGTAGGGCCCAAGGACTTGGGCCATCCTCCACTGCCTTCCCTGGCCACAGCAGAGAGCTGGCCTGGAAGAGGGGCAACCGGGATAGAGTCTGGCGCCCCAACTGGGACTAGAACCCAGTGTGCCGGCGCCGCAATGCAGAGGATTATTCTGTTAAGCCATGGCGCCAGCCCCCCTGTACCATTTGTTAAAGAGACTGCCTTTTGCCAGAGATTGGTTTTAGATAATTTGTCAAAGGTAAGTTGGTTGTAGATGCATTAATTGATTCTTGAGTTTCTATTCTTTTCCATTGGTCTCCAAGTCTATATTTGTGCCAGTACCAGGCAGTTTTGATTATAAGAGCCCTGCAGTATGCCTTGAAATCAGGTATTGTAATGCCTTCAGCTTTGTTTTTGTAATATATAAGATTGCTTTAGCTCTTTGGATCTCTTGTTTTTCCATGTGAATTCTATCATCTTTTTTTCTTTATCTGGAAAGAATGTCATTGGTATTTTAATTGAGATATCTGGAATCTATAAGTTGTTTTTGGTGATATGGACATTTTGATGATGTTGATTCTTCCCATCCATGAACATGGAAGATTTTTAAAGTTTTTTTTTCTATTTACTTGTTTAGTGTTTTATAATTTATATTGTAGAGATCTTTGATATTCTTGGTTAAATTTATTCCAAGGTATATGATCCTTTTTGGAGCTATCGTGAATGGGACTGACCTTAAAGTTCCTTCTAAGCAATGAAATTGTCTTTGTATACAAAGGCTATTGATTTATTCATTTGATTTTATATTCTGTCAATTTACCAAAATCTTTTATAAGTTCCAGTAATCTTCACCAAACACTTCTATGAGTTCCAAATGTCTCTTAGGTGTTTTTTGGATCTCCTATGTAAAGGATCATGTCATCTATAAATAGGGATAAATTGATTTACTGCTATAAAATTTGTATTCTATTCTTTGATTTCTTTTTCTTGCCTAATGGCTCTGGCTAAACCTTCTAGTACTATATTAAATAGCAATAGTGGGCATTCTTTTCTGGTTCTGGATCTTAGTGGGGATGCTTCCAGTTTTCCCCATTCAATGGGATACTGGCCATGGGTTTGTCATAGATTTCATTGATTGTGTTGAGGATTGTTCTTTCTATATACAGTTTGCTTAAGATTTTCATCATGAAAGGGTGCTGTATTTTATCAAATGCTTTTTTGGCATCTATTGAGAAAACCATATGATTTTTGTTAATGCGATGTATCACATTGATCAATGCATCAATGTATAACATTGATTTAAAAGTGAAATATGCAGTTTGGTGTTATAGTGTAAGCCACCACTTGTGTTGTCAATATCCCATATTGGAGCATACATTTGAGTCCCAGCTGCTTCACTTTTGATCCCACTTCCTATTAATGCACAGAGAAAGGTGGTGGAAGATGTACCAAGTGTTTAAGTTCCTGCAACCCATGAAGGAGTACCTGACTCCTGGCTTTGGCCTGGTCCAGCCCTGGCTGTTTTGGTCATTTGGGGAGTGAACCAGGAATTGGAAGATCTCTATCTCTCTCTATCTCTATCTCTAGCTCTCCCTGTCTCTCTCTCTCTCTCTCTCTCTCTCCCTGTCTCTCTCTCTCTCTTCTCCTCCTCCCTCTTATATCTGTTGTTCTGCATTTTAAATAAATGTATGTTTAACAAATAAAAATGAAGTATAGGGAAAATAATTATAAAAAATGGGGAAATGACCTGTTTTTTCATACTTTGAAAGAGGATAGATTAAGTGCCTTGTTAATCTACTAAAATAATGGGAATTACCAAAATGAAGAGATTGTTTTCCATTAACTTGGATCACATGGAATAATATGGCACACAAATTCCTTACTTATGTGTGTTTGAATATTTTCTTCCTAGAGCATAGAAGGAAGGGAATGAAATAAAATAAATCTATAAATCCCACTAGTACGACTCTTGTGAAAATAATCATTTCCTTCCCCCTGAAGGTTTTTTTTTTTACAGTCCTCTCTTCAAGAGTTGAGTCTATGGCACATGTCCTTTGACTTCCAAGTGATTTGTGATTGCTTTAAACAATAAAATGATGTCATATGACATCCAAGGTCAGAAAAGACCATGTAGCTTTCACTAGACCATATTAAAATGCAAATCTTCCAGAGACACTCTCTCCAAAGCTCCCTCAATGAATGCAGAAGCCATATTACAAAAAAAGTCACAAGGAGAGATCACGGGGTCCAGGTGAAAACCTTGGCTGAGCTTTCAGCAGGCAGACATCAACCACCAGACATATAAGGAGAGAAACGGAGATAATTCCATTCCTTTAGTTATCAAGTTACCTCCAACCAAGGCATTATCTCAGATAGTATATTGTAGACACTAGTATCCTCTCCTGTGGTCTTTCAGAATCCCTAATAATAAATAAAATTTACTATTTTACACTGAATAAAATTTCACAATAAAATGGTTGTTTTTTATGAGTACATCTCAAGTGGTTTGTAATAATCATTGCAACCAACACTGAAAAACTATTACTATAAAAGTTTTAATAAATTACCTTTGAGAAAAGATTGGGTTATAATGAAAAGGATTTTTGAGTAAAGGGATAGGAGTTCATTCTCTGTTTCTCCAAAGAGATTAATAATAGCAAATGCTTTATCAAATTTATTAATTATCATCAAGGTTATAAACAAATATATTATTCTTTGCAAAAATTTTTATGCAGATAACATTTTCTTCATTAAATGAAAAAAAATGGAGTTTTGAAATTTTAAATGATTAGTTTAGAGGCATTGATGTTAGATGATGACAAATTGAGGAGTGAAATATGTTTTCCTGCACACAAAAGCTTTTTTATGTTATTTCTCCATGTACTTTAGCAGCTTGAAACATATTGTTTGACTTTTATATGAATTAGTTTGTATGGCATCCAGTCAATATAGAGAATATTATTTAACCCTTTTATGAGTACTATCCATATGAGAGAGAGAGAGAAAGAGAGAGAGTGTGTGTGTGTGTTTATGTACATTTCATCAATAGAAGTAATGCTGTGTAAAGTTTTTGGAAATAGAAAAAAAAAATTGCTTCACACAAGTAAATTTCAATTTTCACTTTCTGAGAGATTTTTCATTTAAAAATTATCAATAATCTTCCCTCTAAGAAATACTTTCATCTCCTTTTTAAATAAAATAAAGCCAGGGGATTCCAAGATGACTAAATAGGGAAAAGATATACTGCTTTAGATGTTTGGGAAAATAGCAGAAAGAAAGTACAAGAAGTGCATTCCCAGGGGAGAGTTGGAGAAAAATTTGCAGTGGAAATTCTACAGAAGTAAAAGGAATGCCGTGAGTCAGTGTGGAAGGTATAGATGCACAGCAAAGATCACTGCAGCCAGAAAAGAGGATACAGCGGCTTTGGAGAGTGGGGTGAGAACAGAATGTGGAAGCCTTTGCCACTGCTGAGATTGCTGGATATAGAGCCCTGCAGACCATTCTGTCTTTCAGTCTGGCCTGGGCCTAATGGAGGGGGGCATGGTACCTGTTTAACCCAGTAAATTTAAAGCACCCATAACGGGTACCTGGCAACTGGTGAGAGAAGGTGCTATTTTGTTGCCAGTAGTGGCTGTGAGGATCTTGTCTACATGTGTGATCAGGATATTTTACCAGAGGGAGGAATTTGTGTTCTGTACTGACTTTGAGTCTCGCTACATGCATTGACAGGGGGCTGGGCATCCATATCGGACTGTGGGGTGCCCCCGTTCTCTCAACATATCACAGGCTCTGATGCTCAAATTACAAAGGTGGAACAGCCACAGAAGCCAGTTATGGGAATGTGCCCCCCCCGCCCACCGGGTGTGACAGGCTAGTGGGGCAGAGTAGATACTCCTCACCATGTGACTATGGAAGTAGTGTGTGCTGTGAATACACAATAGTGCACAGGATGTAGCTGGGTATCTAGGTAATCATTGTGTCCTGTGTCAAGGCTCAGGGCTCTCTAATTGCCTGGTGTGGGTCATTGCAGTGGGTTCTGTGCTCACACTGAGGACTGTACAGATCCTTTGTGCAGTTCATGCAGCAGCACAGGTGAGTGTTGCACCCACTGTAGGATAACCCTGTGCATTGCTCACCTTGGAAGAGAGGAGATGAGGGTGTGATTATGCCAACAGCCATGACCATTCCCTCCCCACGGCTGACAATAGAGATCTACCGCACTCAACTTGAGTTTCACCCTAGATACTACGTCACTTTGAAACACTGACAAGAGCATTCTGGCCACACCTTGGGTATTCGCTGAAAGAGCAGACACTCCACTAAATCACAGAGACATAGTTCAAAGGTAAAATCCATCAGAGGAGAAAACCAACAAGTACTTTGCCTAAAAAAATAGTGCAAAAATTCCATAATTCAAGAAACAAGAATAAGGAAGACAATATGATTCCCCCAAAGGAGCACAACACTTCAGCATTAGAATGTGAAGATGACGAGATTGATGAAATGCCTGAAAATGAATTCAAAATAATGACCATAGGATTACCCAGAAGCAATGAAAAGCAAATTCATGAATTAAATAATCCATAGATGACATGGAGGAAAACTTTTCCAATGAGATTTAGACTTTGAAGAGAAATCAAACTGAAATATTAGAAATAAAGAACTCATTATGTCAAATAAAAAATACAGTGGAAAGCCTTAACAACAGATCTGGTGAAGCAGAAGAAAGAATATCCAAGCTAGAAGACAAATCTTTAGAAATTTCTCACTCATTCCAAAAAAAAAAAAAAAAAGAGAGAGAATAAATTAGAAAAAAAAAAAGATGTTTGACATTTTACTGGATACTATCAAATGACCAACATACAGGTCTTAGGAGCTCCTGTACGTGTGGAAAGGCAGAATGAATTAGAAGGCCTATTCAGAGAAATAATTATGAAAATATTCCCTAATTTTGAGAAGGAAAAGGACATTCAAGAACATGAGACACATAGACTCCTAATAGACATGACCAGAAATGATCTTCACCAGGACACATTGTAGTCAAACTTTCAACTATAAAGCCCAAAGAAAACATTCTAAAATGTGAACAAGAGAAATGCAAGATTACTTTCAGGGGATCTCCAATAATACTCACTGCTGATTTCTCATCAGAAACCCACATGCTAAGATAAAATGGAGAGACATAGTCCAAGTCTTAAAGGTGAAATAAAGACCTTCCATAACAAACATAAATTGAAATAATTTGTCACTACTCTGATTCACTCCCCAAATGGCTGTGATATCTGGGGCTGGGTCAGGTTTAAGGCAGGAGCTAAGAATGCCATCTGTGTCTTCCATGTGGGTGGTAGGAGCCCACGGACTTGGGCCACCTTTGCTGCTTTCCCAAGTGCATTAGCAGAGACCTGAATTGTACGTAGCGCATCTAGGACTCAAACTAGAGCTCATATGGGATGCTGACATTTCAGGCAGTTTCTTAATCCATTGTGCCACAATGTCAGCCCCTAAATTTGTTGAAAGATCAGACCCATTCACAATAGCTAAAAAAATTTAAATAACTCGGAATAAATTTGACCATGGAAGTGAAGATATCTCCAATGAAAATTATAAGACATTATAGAAAGAAACAAAAGAAGATACCAAAAAATGACAGTCTTCCATGTTCATGATTGGAAATATCAATATCGTCAAAATGTCCATACTACCCAAAGCAATTGACATATTCAATGTGATCTCAATAAAATATCAACAACATTCTTCTCAAAACTAAAAGAAACTATAATAAAACACATGTGGAAACACAAGAGACTTCAAATATCTAAAGCAATCTTGAACAACAACAACAAAAAATGGGCCCCACAATAACAAATTTCAAGACATCCCCTACAGGGCAGTAATAATCAAATAGCCTGGTATGGGCAAAAAAATAGACATGTAGACCAATGGAACAGAGTAGCAACCCCAGAAATCAATTCACACATCTATAACCAACTAACCTTTGACAAATGGACTAAGATTAATCTCTGGAGAAAGGGCAGTTTTCAACAAAGGGTGCTGGGAAAATTGGGTATCCATGTGCAGAAGTATAAAACAAGACCCCTACTCCATACAGTATATACAAATCAACTCACAATGGATCATGACCTGATACCATCACATTACTAGAGGATAAGTTTGGGGAAACTCTGATAGACAAAAAAATAGGTAAAAGTTTCTTGAGAAGATTCAAGGAGCACAGACAATCAAAGCCAAAATAGACAAATGAGATTACACCAAGCTGAGAAGCATGACAAATGAAACACAGCAAAGTGAAGAGGTAACTGACAGAATGGGAGAAAACATTTGCAATCTATGCAAATGATAAAAGATCAATTTCCAGAATATATAAGGAGTGCAATAATCTCACCACCAACAACAAAACAAAAAATTCAGCTTTGAAATGGGCAAAAAAAAAAAACTTGAACAGGCTTTTTTTTTAAAGAGGAAATTCAAATGGCCAATAAACACATGAAAAAAATCCTCAGCAAGCAGGAAAATGCAAATTGAAACTACAATGAGGGTTTTATCTCTCCCAGGTTGGAATGGTTCTCATACAGAAATCAATAAACAATAAATGTTGGCAATAATGTGGGGGAAAAAGTTACCCTAATCTACTCTTGATGGACATGTAAACTAGTACAGCCATTGTGGAAGACAGTATGGAGATACTTCAGAAAATTGAAAATAGATCTACAATATAACCTATCAATCCCAATCCTGGGAATTTACCCAAGCAAAATTAAATGAACATATGAAAAAATTATCTGTACTCCCATGTTTATTGCAGCTCAATTAACAATAGCTAAGATATGGATTCAACCCAGATGCACATCAACTATTCAGCAATAAAAAGAATGAAAACTTGTGTTTTCAACAAAATGGATACAACTGGAAACAATTATACAGAGTGAAATAAACCAGTACCCAAAAGGTATATGCCATATATTTTCCCTGATCTATGTTAACTAATAGACTACCAAAAAACATAAGGTATAGGAGTGAACAATGACAATTGGAGATTTGATGATTATTTACAGCCTTTGTCTCTATTGTTGAGGAACAGTGGTTTTTTTCTTCTTACTGTTTTATGAACTCTTTCCTTAGTGTAGGTTTAATCTTATATGGCTAGAGTTAACTGAAAATAGAATATTGTAAAAATTAAGAGAGGAATAAGAGATGTAGAAGAAGGAAGATTGGGAAGATAACCAGGTGGAAGGGTAGTGTATGAAGTATTATTATGTTCCTAAATCGATATATTTGAAATACACAAAATTTGTGTACCTTAATTTTTTTGACAAAGAAATAAAATAATATAAAGTCATTAAAAGGCGGATATGGAAATTAAGACTCAGGATGCCTAAACCCCTTACTGGAGTACCTGGGTTCAATTCTCAGCTTTACCATTGAGTCCAACTTCTGGCTGATGCACACCCTGGAAGGCAAAAGTGATAGCTTAACTAGTTGCTTTCTGCCAAACAACTGGGAGACCCAGATTGATTTCTCCTCCCAGCATTGTCCTGGCCCAGCTATGAAAGGCTTTGGGAAATGAATCAGTGGGTGGAAGTGTGGTTTCTTTGTTTTATGAGATTTTTATTTATTTATTTGAGAGGTAGAGCTACAGACAGAGAGAGCAAGAGGCAGTGAGAGAGAGGTCTTCCATCTGCTGGTCCACTCCCCAAGGCCTCAGTGGATAGAGCTGGGTTGATCTGAAGCCAAGAGCTTCTTCCAGGACTCCTATGTGAATACAGAGTCCCAAGCACTTGGGCCATCTTCTGTTTTCCCAGGCCATACGTAGAGAACTGGATTGTGGGTCAGAAGAGGAGCAACCTGGACATAAACCAGCACCCATATGGGAGGGGTTTGATAGAAACTAATCATCAGTACTAAATACAGGCACTAATGCTTATGTTCATTCTCTTTAAAGAAAAACACAGACAAAAAGTTAATTGTCCAACACCCTAAAAAACTTCTCAAGCATAAAGTTTTGGTGATACTTTTCTTTGTTCATTGGATGCATTGGCATAATTTCAACAAAAACATTCTTTTTCTCACTCTCTCTGTCCATGCTTAATATCATGTAGCCTGAGCCAAAGCATGTTTATTTTAAAGATGTTAAACATAGAATTACAATTTTGATACTGTTTTTTCATTGTTTCATCTTTCATTTTAAAACCATTATTAGGAAACTCTTTACAATGATTGAATCTAACATAAATAAATATTCTGTGCTAATATTCCGTAATGGTATTTGGCTATGATTCTCACAGTTGTGTGTAAAATCAGATTTGGTTCTAGTGAATATATTAATAACATAATCAAAGACTCTTCAAATACATTAAGCATCATCTTTTTCCAGTTTTTAAAATGTAAACTATATATTTAATTATATATTTTTCTCCTGCAAGGTATTGGAGTAACTATTTTGGTGAAGTTTGATAATTAAATTTTATCTATTGTACTGTAGTGTTTTTTGAAATTTTAAAGAATCATACAGAAGAATGAAACTGAAATGATGAATAACTAAAGATTTTTTCCAGGAAAAAATATATACTTACTTTTTGACTGAGATAAAATGAGTAAAACTATTGAGTTCTGTTTCATATCTACCAACATATTCACTCAAATAAAAAAAGTTACCAATTTGCAAATTACTTAGAGGTAGTGACTAGCAGTAACATTATGTTCTCACAGCCATGTCTCAGGAAGGTTCCATTTTTTTTTTCAGTGAGTGATAAACTTGATAATCATGTTATAGATAATTAGGTGATTTATTAAATTGAGTCAAAGCCTAAATCCTTTGTCACTAGAACTCTGCTGTCCAAAGAGAACCCCTCACCACAACCACCTAGAATGTGTCTCTGTGGTAAAGAAAAGTGACTACTTTTTAGCTAATCAGAGCAAGGTAACAGTTGAGCTCCATCAGAAACAGACATCAACTGGATTTACTTTATTCCTTTTCCTACCAGGATTCTGAGTAGCTTTTGCACAAATCCAGTTACTACTACCTGCTGGAATGATTTCTTTCTCTGCTGGCTTTTCATCTCTGGCAGGTATTGAGGTTCACACAAGTCAAATTTGCCCACTGTTTCTTTGAATTTGCATGTTTCTTCTTCCAGGAAGTCAATTGCTGTCTTTGAAAGTTCACCCTTAGCTCTGTATTGCTAGATGAAAAAGTCAACCATGACACCAGGCTCAATTACTAGTCCTATGAAGAAATACCACAAGCTGCCCATCAACTGTTTGCTCAGGAAGATCATCAGATGACCAGATTTTGAAGAAGGAATTCTATTCCCTGAGATTTTTTTTCTATCTTGATTCAACAACTATTGCTAGAAGACCTAAATGATGCGTACAAGTACCTTCAATTAGCAAATATTTTGGTGACTACTCACACTAGAGTTTTTAAAACAAGAATGCAAATGTATTTGCACTGTTTCTATTAATTATAACTCAACATATTATTTCAATTTATTAGCTATTATAGCCGATTAACATATTTAATTAATTAACTGCATGACATATTTGTAACTAATATATGAGAAAATTTTGCATTATTTCTACTAACCATGACTGTAACTGATTTTTATTAAAAGTGTAACATTTCTTTTTCTCTATTATTTATTCCTTTGTTTCAGCTTTTAGTCATTATTTTCAAAATAGGAAACTATTTGAAAGCATATTAAGAATTTAAATGTAGATAATAGGAAAAAATCATTATAATGAATAGAATTATGTGCTTAAAGGAACTATATTTGCCTGTGCCAGAAAAATCCAACTGGGGTTGGTCTGCCTTAGGAAACAGGACTTTTTAAAATCAGTTTGTTATGTTTTATTTGATTATTTGTTTGATGTTTTACCCAGGGCTATGGTTTTCTTTACATGCAGCATTAATATTCCAGTGACAATTTAGCCCTTGAGAAGTACTTGTGAAGATGACTTATTGCCTGGTCTTACATAGGACTCCTTCTCTACTGATAAATTTTAGTTATGTATTAAAACTGTTGGCAATTTCATTCTCCAAGATCTTAGAAGAGAACACTCTGACTTGTTTTCTGTTGCCCCTCATTTGGATTACACAGGTTATACAACTATTGTAGATGTTTGCAGTAATGCATAGTCAGTTTTAGGATATTGATTACAGAGTCATGTTCTCACTTTTCTTTTTTTAAGATTTATTTATTTATGGGGGCAGGCACCGTAGCACAGCGGGTTAATGCCCTGGCCTGAAGTGCCAGCACCCCATATGGGCACCAGTTCAAGACCTGGCTGCTCAACTTCTGATCCAGCTCTCTGCCACAGCCTGTGAAAGCAGTAGAAGATGGCCCAAGTCCTTGGGCCCCTGCAACCACGTGGGAGAACCAGAAGAGGCTCCTGGCTCCTGGCTTCAGCTTTGGCCATTGCAGCCAACTGGGGAGTGAACCAATGGATGAAAGATCTCTCTCTCTCTCTCTCTCTGCTTCTCCTCTTTCTGTGTAACTCTGAATTTCAAATAAGTAAATAAATCTTTTATTTATTTGAAAGCAGAGTTAGAGGAAGAGAGAGTTCTCCCATCCACTGATTCACTCCCCAAATGGCTGCAATGGCCTCTGCTGGGCCAGGCTGAAGCCAGGAACCTGGAACTCCATTTGGATCTCCCATGTGGGTAGCAAGGGTCCAAATATCCAGGCCATCTTCCACTGCTTTTCCTTACACATTACTGGGGAACTGGATCAGAAATGGAGCAGCAGGAACTCAAACCAGCATTCAAATGGGATGCTGCCCCAACACCAGTCCTGTGGTCACAGTTTTTGAGACAGTTTCTTCCACATACATTTGGAAAAGTTAAACCTATCTTGCGTTTCTCATCAACTTGTAGATATTTTAATTAGATAAGTGAAGGGACTGTGTAGGGGCCAGAATTGTGGCATACTAGGTAAGGTCTCCACCTGTGGTGCCAGCCTCCAATATGGGTGCAGGCTGGAGTCCTGGCTGCTCCACTTCCAGTCAAGCTTCCTGCTAATTGTCTGGGAAAGCAAGCCTGGGCATGTGCAACCCACGTGGGAGACCTGGAGGAAGCTCCTGGCTCCTGGCTTTGGATCTACACAGCTTCAGCCACTGAGGCCATTTGGGGAGCAAACCAGTGGATGGAAGACCTCTCTCTCCGCCTATCTATCTTTCTGTCTGTAACTCTATCTCTCAAATAAATAAATAAATATTTAATAAAGTATTGTATATTTTCCTTTATGATGTGGCAAGGTAGGGGAAACCAATGCTGCTTACTCACTGTAAGGATTATATTGCTTTTATCCAAATATTTATTAAGAGAAATACTTCTTTCATCATACCCTTCAATTCCCCAATTACTTTATAAACAATTATTCTAATAAGAGTTTCTTAATCAGCCTTTTTCTGTTTCTCTGGGCAGTTGTAACCCTTGATATTTACAGTCATACTTCCTTCAAGGTATTTCCCAAGACAGATATAGCCATATCCTCATTTTAACTTCTACATCATCTGAAAACATATTTCTTGAATTGGTAAAGGTTAGATTTATAGCATATCCTATGCCAATCCCACATTCATCTAATAATGTTGAGTATGAGAGCCTGGAGTACATGGGACTGTGTATGATCAAGAGTGTGGGGGTGAGGAGAGAAAAAAGAACTGTTCTATTCACAAATCATAGTGTTCCCATAGAACTATCATACACACACACACACACACACAGATTTTATAGAGATTGTGGGACGGAAGTAAGAACATTGTTGTAATGAATGTATTAAGAACAATTGCTTTGTGATATTCTGCCTCAAACCTATACCCACCAAACTTCTGAGGCCTTATTGGTAGAAGCATTTGTGTTTATTATTTATGTTTTTAATTACATTTTCTGCCACTTACTGCCAAACAGCCCATGACTGAAAAGGGTCTTAGATTGAAGAGGGATGATAATACAATAATTAAGATAGTCTTATAGGTGCAGGTATTTTGGCACAGTAGGTTAAGCTGCCCACCTCCTATACTGGAGCACTGGTTTGAATTCCAACTCCTCTGTTTCTGTTCCAGCTTCCTGCCAAATGTTTCTGGAAGGCAGCAGATGATGGTCCAAGTACTTGAGTTCATGCCCCTCACCTGGGAAACAGAGTTGGGTTCTCACTGGCTCAGCTCAGGCTGTTCTAGGCATTTGGAAATAAACTGGTAGAATCAAGATTTCTGTCTTTGCCTCCCTATCACTCTGTCATGTAAGTAAATAAGTAAGTAAGTAAATATTTTTCAAATAGCCTTACAATTCTATAAAGCTTAAAACCAATTTGTTTTTGGAATGACAGACCTGGGCTGGTTGTTTTAGTTTGCAAAAATGATTCCTGAATCCTCTTTTTACAAAAACTACGTAGGAGAATCTAGCAATGAATGACCATACAGAACTACAGTCCATCATGGAATTTACACACAAGGACTTGAGTGGGAGGAGGCAGATAAAAACATAATAAATGGATAGTATTTACAACATATTAAATATTGTAATAAATACTCCAGTAAAAGTAGTGAGGAGATGGGGGAAAGAGTTTCTATGCTGGAGTAACTTTGCAATTTTAGGTATAGTAGACATGGATGTCTTTGGAAAAAACTATTTAATTAAAAAATTAAAAGAAGTAAGTGAAATCTGAGATAAGCATATATCTGGCACAGGAAACAGAATTGCAAATGGCCAAAACAGGTACAGGTACATACTAAGCTTGTAGAACGTATAGCAAATCAGAGTCACAATTGACTATTATGAGATTATTGAGGTGATGGGGTGAATATATTGCAAATGACTTTTTGGGCTTATGTAAAGATTTTAACTTTAATTTTACAAAAAAAATGGGAGCCATTGCAAAGTTTGAACAAAAAGTAATGCCAACTTAGTTATGATTTAAAATAATTACTCTGTCAGTGTGGTTTGTGGTTGAGGTAGATGGTACAGGCTTACAAAGAGAGAAGTTAGAAGAACAGTTGAGACATTATTTCACCAATACAATTGATGAATCATGGCATTGTGGGCCAACATGACAGCAGTGGAAATGATATGAACTGGTCAGAATTGGATTGTGTTTAAAAATATAGGTGGAAGTTCTCACTGCTAGGTTCACTGAGACATGAGACAAGGTGCAAAGTTCAAGGATAACATTAATATTTTAGTTATATAACTGAAAATATAGATTTGTTACAGGAGAAATAGATTTATGAAGATACAGAGATATTTAGTAAAATCTAACAGTAATAATTTTCATCAAGAAAGAATGAAAGGAACAGGATTAGAGGCAATGAATACAAACAAAAACACCAACAACACACACACACACACACACACAAAAAAAAAAACATTTCACCAATTTTCTTGTAAGAGGTTATAGAGAAATGGGGCAGCAAATAAAGTAGGAAGTAACAATAATTAGAAATATTTTATGATAGTACATACTATATGAAACATTAATTTTAAAATTAAGATGTTCAGATTAAGAGGAAAAGCATCAGATACACTTGATCCAAATATACCACCTTTTAAATGAATGTTTTTAGTTGTTTACTGATACTCTAAATGTTGTAGTATAAACCATCTTTTAAAGCATCTCTATTTAAGATATCATCAATATCTCATTCAAGCAAATACATATCTATTTTTCTATGTTCCATTCCCGGTGAACAAACCATGAAAATTAATGAAATGGATTGTGTACTCCAGATTTTGTCCCTCTCTTCCTTAGTTTTCTTTAGGTTTCATACTTATCCTCTTTAATTAATGTATATTTAACAAATAATTTATAGATGTCTTTCAATTAATAGACTTTTTACTCTTTTGCATTTTAAAGTTTTTATTACTATACAGAAAACAGATTTCACGTATCATAAAATGGCAAAGAAAACAGTTTTCATGCACTTCATCAGTATAATTCTAAGAAGACAACAATTTAAAAGAGGATATGCTGTTGGTGCAAAAACTGAAAGAATGTGACACACACATATTTATTCCTACTTTGTACCAAGTCATATTTGGTATCAACAATATAAGTATTATTCTATTCAACATTATTTTACATTTTTGAGTTTCCATTTCAATTACAAGCAATTTAGAAACCAAAATGACAAGCCTCAGAACACAAAGCTAATTTGTTTGTGAACACATCTGTACACAAATCCACAAAGAAAAAAAACATAGTTTATACTAATTAACAATTTTAAATGCCCTCAGAATTTGAGGTTCAAAGTGAATAAAATAAATGAGTAAGCAGGAACAGGACTCTGAAAAAAAAGCAGTTTTTGAAGCAGTCCTAAATTACTACTGCAACAATGCTTACGTTGTACTTATTAGTTTTGTTTTAATCTTTCTATGCACTCATCAAATATTTATTTAATGACTGATAAATTTGATATATGTATGAGAATATATATGGAGAAATATGTTACTATTCTTGCTTTTAAGTAATTACATTCTAATGGAAGAGATAGAAGAGCTGAGTGTGATATGTACCAAATAGGTCTGCGCATAGGGCAGGTCTGGTATTGCAGGGAAAGAATACATACATTTGCTGCTGAGCAAGGGTTAGGCATCAAGTCTGCTAATGATTAGCAATGTTTGCCATTGACCATGTTGTTTTTATGGATTAAGAGATTGTTCAGAAGTCAAGGAGGTTTCTAAGGGATATTAACAATGAAATGAAACTTGAAAATGCAATTCAAACTAAAAATAATGTTTCCACTACATTGCAAGTGAGGCTTGCATGGTTTATAGGGGGAAAAATCATTATGATAAGGGCACAAATGAGGAGGACAAAGCCCAAGTTTAAATTATAAGGGAAACCTTAAGTAATGAGACTTGGGAGTATTGGGATAAGTAGAAAAATATACAATGAAATTAAGTAAATAAGACTGATGATGATTATAATTTGGAAGTGGGAAAAATAGTAGCTACGTATGATAAATCGTTTTCTGGTTTTGACAATCTAGCAAGTAAGCAGTAAATTTAGTCACATAGTCAGTCATGCAAGGGAAAAAAAATTCATAAAAAAAATTGGGATCAATTTTTACTTTTATTCCAGGAATCAAGAAAACTGAGTACACTTATAAGTGAAACTGAGATTTTACTTAAGTTGTTCATTTATGTAAAATATAAAATGTGCCATATATTGCCAGTTCTTGATGCAAATAACTAGAATAGAAGCAAGAATACTATTTTAGCCAAAATAAATGAAGCAAGTAATTCTATAAGTTGTGATAAATGTTTTAGTTTCATAAAAATCAATGTTCTTATTAGTAATAACTCACAGCTTCTTCTTTTACATATTTTCTTTTAAAATCAAACATTTGCACAACCTTTGATTACCAGCCACGGCAGGAAAACTCTAGTTTTGTACCACATAAAAAAGTATTAATTTCAAAGCCTTTGCTGGTAAGAAGGAAACTAATCACTCTTTTAACAAGAGTACTTATCACAGCTGCTAAGACATTGATAAATTATATCTGGAAACCAAGGTCTCTGGAAAAGTCAGAGAAAATTTGTTTACTCTATGGTACTTCCAGGCAAAAATCAAGTGTGCTCATTCTCAAATTGCCAAATCCAAGGAAGCTTGTACATAATGCTTTGTTTACAGAATTCAGTGAACATTTTTGCATGGATCATTGTATTTTTGCATTGATTTCTCATAACCATTATTGGAGTTGTTATTTCACAAATGATCTCTCATTGTTATAATTTTAAGTCTACCAAGTTAACTTCAAATGGACCATAGGCTCTTGGGACTTATGTAGATAAAACATGAAACATGAGAGTGTTAGAAGGAATCTGCACAAGGAAAGGAGAGATGGTAGAAGGAAACAGGTTGTAATACTTTCATTCCCTATCTGTTCTTTCTAGAGTGTTCAAAATATCTTCTTGATCAAGATTGGTAAGCTCTCTGATACTAGTGACTAGAGAGATCTTGAATACTTTACCAACTACCAAGATTTTGCAGTTATTTGAAAACAGTACTGTAGCTTTCCATGAGTATGCTTGCTAGGAAGAATAGTTTCTATAATAACTTGAATCTGTTTGAAAAGAGGCAGGTGGACACAGCAGCAGGCTGAGAATAAAAGTTTTGATCTTTCCTATCCTTGAAGTAGTATAATACCTACCAAGGCTTGATATTAAGGTGGAAAGTAATTTGAAAACACGCAGATATAAGGTCAGACCAGAATAATGTGAAGCAGAATTTCCTTAGTTAATGTGAATATTCTAAGAAGCACTGGAAGTTTAGACAGTAGGCTTGGGTCTCAAAAAGAGAGACCTCTCCCTAGTGACATAGAAATAGCTCATGTTCTTGCCAACAAAAATAAAGTCAAATAAATGATCAAATAACAATTTCCTCTCTCTCTCTCACACACTATGTGTGTGTGTATTCATTTCTATTTCCCTCTTTTTCTACCTGATTTTCAAATTAATAAAGAAACCATTTTTTTAAAAAATGGTCAGGGGTGGTATTATGGCATAATGGGTTAAGCTTCCACTGCCACTGCCAAAGCCAGAATTCTGTACTGGCAGAGTGCTTGTTCCAGAGCCATCTGCTTCACTTCTGATCCAGCTCCCTACTCAGGTGCCTGGGAAAGCAGCAGAGGATGTCCAAGTATTTAAGCCCTTGCCACCATGTGGGAGGCCTGCAAACATTTGGGGAGTGAACCAACAGATGGAAGAATCTCTTTCTTAGTCTCTCCCTCTGTGTGCCACTCTGACTTTCAAATAATTAAATAAATCTTTAAAAAATACAATTTTCTACAATGAATATTCTAAAGAACTGTATGACAGACTTAGGTATCATCTAGAGGTTGCTATTTTCTCATATGTAAGGTGAATTTAAAATTGTTATATATATATATTTATAATTGTTATATAGCCAGAGTGGACAGTGAGAGAGACAGAGAGAAAGGTCTTCCTTTTGCCATTGGTTCACTGCCCAAAGGCCGCTGCGGCTGGCACACTGTGCTGATCCGAAGCCAGGAGCCAGGTGCTTCTCCTGGTCTCCCATACGGGTGCAGGGCCCAAAGACTTGAGCCATCCTCCACTGCATTCCCAGACCACAGCAGAGAGCTGAATTGGAAGAGGGGCAACAGGGATAGAATCCGGCACCCCGAATGGGACTAGAACCCGGGGTGCCAGCGCTGCAGGCAGAGGATTAGCCTATTGAACCGCGGCACCACCCCAAAATTGTAATATATATTAATAGCAAATAAATGCTAGATTTTGAATAATTTTGGCAAGGTATTTCATATGTTTAAAAGACTTCAGCTCAATATAGGTATTGCAGTTACTGTTGGCTTAGAGCGACAGTTCCCAGGCACTGTGGAATGAATTGACAGAAGTTTCTCCATAAACCTAAAAACATGCTGAGTGTGCACAAGCTGATTCAACAACAGGAGAGAGTAGAAATTAGAACACAGCCATTGAAATGTAAATAATGCTAATAATGTTAATAATGGTAGTAAAATAATTAAGTATGAGTATTTTGTTGTTTTCTCTTCATGTCTCTACTTTTATTTATTTATTTATTTGACAGTGAGAGAGAGAAATAAAAGTCTTCCTTCCGTTGGTTCACTCCCCAAATGGCCGCTACGGCCGGCGCTGTGCCGTTCTGAAGCCAGGAACCAGGTGCTTCTTCCTGGTCTCCCACGGGGGTACAGGGGCCCAAGCACTTGGGCCATCATCCACTGCCTTCCCGGGCCACAGCAGAGAGCTGGACTGGAAGAGGAGCAACCGGGACTAGAACCCCGTGCCCATATGGGATGCTGGTGCCGCAGGCAGAGAATTAGACAATTGAGCCACGGCACTGGCCCCATGTCTCTACTTTTGATAATTGTTGTGCTGGAACAGATATTACTATATTATGCTCTCTATATGGGGTAACATAGAAAAATTCAGCATATTTATTAGTATATTGCTAGTTCATATATGTTAAATTAAAATTATTATTGAATTATTAAATATTCCTTTGCATAAAACTTGAAGGCCATATACTTGTGGAAGGTCGCAGTGACATTGAGATAAACTAATAATTTCAAAGGTTTTAGTTATATACTAATCTATATGGAAAACTTTATATCAAATTTATTCATAATTGCCCACACCTGGAAATAACCAAGCTCTAGATCAATAACCAAATAATGATATAACCATGCAAAGAAAAACTACTTACCAAAAAAAAATGAGTAAACTCTTGATATAGGAAACAAGTGAACATCAAGAATTATGCTAAATGAAAGACACTGTGTGTAATAGGCTATGCAAGAGTACTTCAAAAAGTGTATGGAAGATGGAAGTAAAATTTAAGTTTATTTTAGTACAAAATGTTTAAATATTTGTGCAGACTTTCATAACTGTCATTTTCAATGAACTTTAGAAGGTCTCTCATTATCTCATTAATTTAGCATTCTAGAAGCTGTAAAACCAGAGGGACAAAAGTCCTAGCAATGAATGCTGGATGCTGGAAGTTGAAAAGATTGACTACCAAAGAGTGAGAGGAAGCTTTGTATGTATTTGTTAAAATTCATAAGATTGTACATATAAAAATGAATAATTTGTATCACATTTAAATTATATTTCAGTGTTTCCAAATTTGGCTTCTAGAATTTAGAGTGCAAGTTCATTTTATTTTAAATAGCAAGCATATTGAAACTTTTTGAATACACTTGGCAATGATAAAGTGAATGAAATTGTTGTTGATCATGTTGGTGATTAACATACATCAGCATTCCTGTAGCAAAAAAAAAAAGGTTTTGCTGATAAGCAGATCAGTTTATTTTTTTCTTTTTGGACCACATTATGCTTTATTTTCAAAGGCTCAGAATTCACTAAAAATCTCCAGTGATGTGGTAATGAATATAACAGGTTGTTCTACCTAGCTCCACAGAGTTTACCTTGAGATACAGTAGGAGGATAGAGTCGATCCTTGTTTTCATTGTGACACTGACACATCACACTTACATTTGCTTGTGTTTCTGGTAATGTCTACCCTCAACATGTCTAAAATTCATAGTGAGAAAATGTCATAATGATCAATAAAGAAAAATGAACAAAAAAGTGATAACCATGTATTCATGGGCTTGACATATCATCCAATTTTTTTCATCATTCTATTTGGAAAGTTAAATATTCTTCAAAATTAGTCCATGAATATTTTACTTTAAGCAGTTTGTCATCCTCTTGATTCATATTGTGATGAGCTGGTCTATCTTAGTAGGTATGTTCACAACATAAATTTCATTTGTAAGCCCATAACCTTAGGTTAACTAAATTTCAGAGTTAGTTGTTTTTAGACACTATTTCATTTGCAACATTTTTCTCCATTTAGAAACCTCACAGTATTGTATTTCATTAAATTATATATATGCAGTTTGAACTAATACCATATAAATTCTACTATTAGTGTTTATATGATGTTGAAATTGATACATTTAAATAATTTTGATCTGTGGTGCCATGATTATACAATATCCTTGATATATTGTTCATTCAAGTGAAATAACATAAAGTTAACATTCAGAGAAAGTGGATATAGTTTCAAACAATATAACAAGGAAGTAGATCTTTTGGAAGATGTTACATCATAAGGTTTAGGCACTTATAATTCAGAAGGAGGCAGGACAATTAAATATGCAGACTAAATATTTATTTTTTCCTACACTTTGAATCCAAAACGCCTTTGATAGGTATTTTTAAGTTATAATTTAAAAATGCAAAAATAATACCAAAAGAAAAATATACCAATACATGCAGAGTTTTCATTAAAAAATGCTTTTACACCTGTTTATACTTAATCATCCTTCAAATATTTTTTTCATTTAATTGGCTGGATATAATACAAAATTGAATATATCAAGATAGATCTACATTCAAAGGCAGACATATATACCTGCATGCTTTCTCAAAAACATAAACTGAACAACCAAAATGAGCAGGACACTCCATTAGAATCCTGTTCTTAATTAGGTTACACAGACGTCTTTCAATGCATAATGGACTAGAAAACCATTAGGTAATAAGGAGCCATAGATGGGGACAAAAAGTTTGAACATATAGCAGTCTCTACACTTTCATGAACATACAAAATTAGGATACAGACACATTTCATAGCATAACAAAATATGGTTGGGACACACCGACTTATATGTAGTTGAGGGTAGATTCTAGTTTTTGAACAGTTGTAGACATACATGATGAAAGTGATAGAGAAGAGTGCTGAAACAGAGATTTTGATCATTTTCTTCCCACTGTTCATTAAGTGCCCAGTGGCATAATTTGTATGGTCACTTTCCTTGACTCCTTTCATTTAGCCATACAGTCTCAATCTTTTAAACCTTTGCCTCTATGACCTTTACACTTGCCTATTTGATATTATGTCTAGCTCAGAATGCCAAATTTTTCATAAAACCCATAAAAATAACAGCAAATTTACTTAAGACAGATACAAATCAGTGATCTGAGGATACATCATCCCATTATATAAAATGCCAGAGTTGTGAGCTCTCAGCCTTTTTCACTTATGTTTTAAGTGGACATGCAGATAAGCACCAGCTGGAAACCTTTAAAGCCTTTTCCTTTAATCTTATGCTCTAAGAACAATCTTCAAATTCCATTACCAAGCTTATGTTGGCAGTTTAAATGCCAAAATATTTCATAGAGATACAATCATTCTGGCACCGTAGTTGTGCATATAGTTCCTTGGAATAAATTTAAGATATTTATCTGAACATGTTTTAAATTACCTTTTTAGAAGATTTATTCTATTCAGGGACAGAGTTTCACTTTGAAACATTTTTTTTCCTTTTTCAATAATGTGAAAATTTGTAATAAGGGGATAAATAGAAAGTGATAGACAAAATTCTCATTTTATAACATATGTCTGTATATATAACCAAATACTAGAGAATAGTACTTTGTGTTTTGTTAGCATAAACAAAACACACTAAATCATTTATCCCATTTGAGCACTGTATCTATTAGAACAGGCTATATTACTTTTATCTTGTAGTAAATTACACAAAATTTTGATAGTTTCATAGCAAAAAATTTATTTTCATATAACTATAATATTCAGTGATGATTTGCAGGCAGGCTATGATTTCACAGGCATTCAGAGACAAGAGGTGATGGGAGCTGTAACTTGACTAATAGAAAGGTGGGAATGTTGAAGATTTTGCACACTCTTTAATCTTCTGTCAACATATGAAACACATATCCTCTTCTCACACTTTGTTGGCCAAAGCATATGATACCGCCATGCCTAAGTTTGTAGGGAATGGGGATGTGTAATCCTGCAGGTACTTGAAGAAAGTGAGTGGGAAATGACTGTCACAAGCCCAAGCCCACACCTTTTCAGAACTGGGGGACTAACATCACTAACATAGTTATCATTGCATCTATATCTGGTGAGTGAAACAACTTGAGCTGATTCACAGGTAGAGCAGCACACGTGGTAAGTCATCTTGAAAGTGAAGCTAGGAAGAGCAGTAAATCTATGTGTGAAGTCAATAGATAAAGAAGAAGCAAACTACAAAACAAAGAAAACAAACAAAAAAAAAAGACAAGACTTGGATATTTTTATAGGCTAATTCATGGTCAACATAAAGAATTTTAGGGTAACTTGTGTTCCAAGAAGAGGTATATTCAGAACTGAATACTGAGTAGACTAAGTATATATTCATTATGTTTGATATCATATATTACACCCTATGTAAGATAAACATTATATAAAATTTTAAGAAGTACTATTAGATAATTAACAATGAAGCACATTATTTTAGTGCTCAAAACACTAAGTTAATTTAAAATAGTGTTTTATGCACTTCAAAATCAGGATTGACTATTTCTAAATTTATTTTACTTGATTGTTAATGTGACAACGCTTGACCATTGCCACAAGACCTCAGAGTTTAGTATTTTCTTCTTTGGGAGTTGCTTTGATTTCCCTATTAAAGGAAAAAGTGAATGAATTATTGGGGCAGCTGAAAATTTGTAAATGGTGGTTGTAGTAGCATTTCCCAGATTAATGGATAACAATTGTGTTTCAATAGTCATGTTACAGATTAAAATTACTAACATTGATCTTCAAAAATAATACGAGGGCATGGTCTGGAGCATAATAAAAGTCTTAATAGACAATGAAGATAACATGCCTCTCCATTCTCCCTTTTACATCACATCCCACAACTAGACACCTGGACACAAGTGTACTCTGTTCCCTTCACTAGAATGAATAAATAAAAAAAATTTAAAAAGCAACACCTGTGAATTAAAGATTATGGGTTTTGCATACAAATAATTTCTCAGACTCAAACTCTGATTAGATTATGATATAAAGTCCAAATGTCAGGAAAAAAATCATGTCACATACTAGTTTCACAAAAAGACTTTAAAGTCCACACTGTTCCCTAGTTAATGCAATGTTTATTCTGTTTTCTTATAAAGGAAAACTGATTTTATGGAAGCTAATTGATTACTAAGAAAAAGCTCAGTTTACTCTCTTCTTGCCATTCCAACCATTATATTACTTATAATATATTTATTGTGAAAAGGAACATTTAAAATTCATATTCCTGAAGACTTGGTGTAGTACAACTGGTGGAAAGTCATCCTAGGTACAAGCCCTCCATTTTCTTTTTATTCCCAACTCCTGCACATATAATGAATAACAGGGAACATAGTTGAATTCAAAACTAGTTCCTCTTCTTGGCTTTAAATGGATCAAAGTCATGCACTTACAAAGTGAAGATAAAGAAAGAAGGGCATCAGAAAGTTCATGGAAAATTAAACTGACAAACACTTTATATTGGCTCAAAAATTTTTTAAACTCATACATTTTTTCAAAATATTCATTTCCATGGTCATTTTGAGGCTGACTATAAATAAAGTCTGTAGTACACTGAAACAATAGATAACGAGTAAAGATAAATTACCTGCCCACTTTCTTTTTCTTCTTTAATCAAAAATTTTGAACACGTATATAACAGCTGTAGATACTAATGGAGTACAATGTGATGTTTTGCTATATGTACATCATGTGCAAATCAGTCAGGGTTAATATATGTATCCTTACAAGCATTTAACATTTCCTTGTAGTGAAAACATCCCAAAAATCAATCTTCTAGTCTGTTTAACATAGAGAAATATACGGTAAATTAGCATTGCCTCTCTTCACCCTACTGTGCACTTAGAATCCCAGAACTTCTTACTCCTACATAGCTATAACCTATTCCCTATCAATCAGCCTTTCCCAGTTCCTCCACTCTCAATTTCCTCCCCATTCTCTTGTAAAAAGAATATATATATATATATATATATATATGTATGTATATACACACACACAAACATGCACGCATACCTATACACAAAGATTTATTTATTTATTCAAAAGGCAGTGAGAGACAAAGAGATTGAAAGAAAAAGATCTTCCATCTGCTAATTCACTCCCCCAAATGAATGCATCAGCCAAGGCTAAGCCAGACCAAAGCCAGTAGCCAGGAACTCTGTCTGGGTCTTCCACCTGGGTGGTAAGGAACCAAGTAAATTTGCCCATGAGGTTATCTCTTTGATTTTTCTTTCGGTTGATGCACTATTTGTAGATTGATTTTGTATCCTGCAACTTTGCTGAATTCCTAGATGCTTGGTTTCTGGCACCTTATTTTACTCTTTAAGTAAGATGATTGTTCCCTGCAAGTTGCTCATGCTTGCTGGAGTACAAAATTATCTGTGCATTGAAGAATTAGTTTCATTATTATGGCTTCATTTTTAGCAGCCCTAGAAAGTCTAAGCATCTGTTCTGCTGTTGTGAAGGCCTGTGGTTTATTTCCTGTGAAAGTGTGTTCACTGCACAATGCTGCATGTATAAGCCAGTGGTGATGCTGCTAGAGGTATAATATTAGTGAACCATGACCACAGTGCTCTGAAGCAAGTCTAGAGACATTGTCCACAGGTTTTAGAGACAATGATCATTAGAATTTACTCAATACTGAATTTTTCCAGCTTGGAACTGAGTTTCAAAATATTCCTGCTATTCATTGCTGTCTGTCCAAGGTTGTAGGTGAGGAGAAAGAGGCAGCTCTTCAGTTACTCATAAAGGACCTGTGTAGGACACCACTGGATCTTCCAGTCAGCAGCCCTTGTGCAATCTTGGGAATAAACAACAGGCTCTTACTCATAAATGTATGTTTATTACATTTGTTATTATGTATTATTACCAGGCCTGTGCAAGTCATTAGCAGAAACTGGCCTCAAAAAACTGGGTGTGTGAAAGTGTTTTTTCTTTTTCCTGTGGCACCTATCTACCTGGAAAAGACATTGTCCTATAGCACTGAAATTGAGAAATACCCAGAATGAATTAAATGAAGTAACATGATTGTATTTACACATTGCAGAAATGTTTAAACCAATAAAGTAATTCTGAAATTTTCTTTTGTGTTAAAAAACTAATATCCAGAATTTTTTGTCTCTCTTCCAGGTTAAGAAAGTTGATTGACAGTCCTCAATAGTAAGGAACTGAGAAGTACCAAGTCAGGAGCCTTTCATAGGTGAGAGTTACACAGCCTGCCATTCAGGTTATACTCACCAGGGCTCAGAGAAAAAGAGAGATATTCTAACAGGTTTACTGGCCCCTATTGAGATCAAAGGCAGTGAGCAAGTTGGCCAGTATTTCTTCTCTGTCTTTTCCCACTCCTCCTGCCCTTCAGATGATTCATTTGAACTCCTAATCAGGATTCTTGGGGCCTGCGTGAACTTTGTTAGAGCTCTGAAGAGGAGGAAAAATCTTCCACTTAAAAAGAAAATAGTTATTCTCAAAAGGACATTCAATATTCATATTCCATTAACAATCTTGCCCAACTCCTATATATTCTATGATCCAGTAATGTATCTACTTGACATTTATAAAAGACAACTATGCTGTATCATGCCCTTTCTTCTGGGAAACATTTATAAAATTACAAGGATGCCTTCCCCCTTATCGTGTCTAAGAGAGTGCTAGCAAACGCAGCTAGAAATAAATTATCATATTATCTACTCATTCAATTATTGAGTACCATTGTCAGTTTCAGTTTTCTGTCTCAACTCTCTGTACTATAGTATTCACATAATTTGGCCAAGAATGGGGTCCTGATATTGCTCCTTATTATTGTGCTCCAAAGTATTCTTTTCTCTGGATTTTCTTCTCTGAATTGATTTTTGTAATTTAAGCCCTGCAAAAAGTAAATATATCTATTTTCCATACTTTGTGGACAGATGATATATGAGTTATGTAGTTCTCATTTGTATGCCTAAGAAAATACACTACCATATTCTACTTGTTATACATTGGAAATGTATCTGATTTATCTTTATGCTTTTTGCACTAAGCAGGAAAGCTTAAAGGCAAGTCTTTTATTCTATAAATTGCTTCTATTTTATTGGAAAATTCTTTTTATTAATACTATTCTAAAACTTTCATCTCTTGAAGGCTGGCTCAACTGCTGACCATACTGAGCAATTATATAAAATGGTTACTGTGGTGGCTAGTGGCTTAATGAAAAGGAATCAGTATGTGAGACCAGAAAATTGAGTCAGAAAGAAAATAACATTTCCTTTATGTAAGTTTTGGCAATTTTAGTTTGGGTCTTGACAAAAACCTGTGCTTTTTGCTAAACTAGTCATCAGTTATAAAGACTAGAAGGATACATCCATGCCTCTTTCCAAAAACAAACAAACAAACAAACAAAAAAAAACCCTACTCACAAAGTCCCAAGAAAAAAAGAAGGCTCACTATGTGTATTTTGTGCCCCCAATCCAAATATGCATTGAAACCTACCTTGTTAATTCCCACATTTAAAATATTGTTATGTATCTTGGTTCAGTTGGCTAGTTCATTTCACTTAGTGCTAATGAGTCAAGGGTTATGAGATGAAACCTCTATGATGCAGTTAAGTTTCTTGCCTCTGTGGTTGCAAACAGCCTATATTGAATAAGAATATAAATAAAGCAACGTTAGTGGGCAAACTACCCAACGTAGGTGTTTTCTTGACAGAAGGTTAATAACTTCATTTATATGTATAAAGGAAATCATTGAAAATAAGTTGAAATTGTTCTATGCATGGTTCTTTCTGAAATTCTTAAGCAAGATGCTCCCTTTTCTATCATCTTAGAGCTAGAATTCATATCAACAGATCTTTTTATTTGCCTCCCTGACTTCCAAAAGATGAATTTGAATTCCATTTAATGCTTAGCTCATATTTCATTTTGAAATAGAGATCAGCTGGTAGAAATTTTCCTAGTAATTTCCTCTACCATTCTTGAAGACAAAAAAGTCACTCTTATTTTCTTCCACACTAAACAATAACAACTTACACAATTTCCAACTATATTTTCATCAGGAAATTTGGTTCAACTTCCTTATTTTTCTTCTGAATGTCTAGAAAGTCATTACAAGTCTTTACAATATTTATACCTAGCTATAGTTTACAACGACCTAAATGCAGGAGCATGAAATCAAGTTTAGAGAAAATGGCTGTATTCAATCTGCTGTTGGGGCGACTTTTATCATTTACTTGCAAATAATTGTACTCCAGGGCATTCATCCATATACATTGTATATCTCATTATATGTTTTTAAGGATTAAGATTACTGTTAATAATCTCAGTATTTCTTAATGGAAATAGAACTGCTTTATAATGCAATTGTAATTTATTTACTATAAAGATATTTTCAGCAGGAATAATCATTATTCCAACACAATGGGAATAATTTACTAAACTGGGAACAGTAGAGAGTCATGACATATTCCCCTTTGAGAATTGACACAGAACGTGATACATCTGTATTCAATGTACAGTCTCCTGTGGCTAAAAATAGATCACTTGGAATTTTATTTATTATTGTAGGTGAGTAATATTTAAAGAATAATCGCACCAACAGAAAGAATTCTTAATATGATAGCAAAATTTATAGTACTCCTGAATGTTACAATTATATTTAAAAGTGTCAGCATTGTGGTATAGTGGTTTAAGCAGATGCTGCCTGCCATTTGGGCATCCCATATGAACACCAGCTTGAGTTCTGGCTGTTCCACTTCTGATGCAGCTCTGTTCTAATGCACGTAGAAAAGCAACTGAAGATTGTCCAAGTGCCTGGGCCCCTGCAAGCATGTGGGAGACCTAGAACTTTCAGGTTCCTGGGTCCAGCTTGGCCCTTCCGTAGCCCTTTTGTTCATTTTGGGATTAAATCAGCTGATAGAAGATTCTTTTCTCTCTCTCCCTTTCTCTCTCTCTCTCTCGCTCTCTCTCTCATTCTCATTTTGTTTCTCTCCCCCTCTCTCTTTGTAACTCTGCCTTTCAAATCAATCAATCAATAAAACACAAGAACATTGAAAAGAAATCTAGAAAAACTGAAAAAAAAACTAAAGAAAACAATATTAACAGGACAGCACATCAATAAATTAAGCTTGAACCATCGAAGTGCAGGAGATAAAGGCAAATCTCACTTAAAACATGAAATCATTGCACATGGAAAATGGCAAATTGGCTAACACCACCTATTGTGGTTTGAATGTCACCTGAAAAGCATGCTTTTGAAACTCGATCCCCAATACCACAGTGTTGGGAAAATACCTAATGATAGGTAATTTATGTCATGAAGTTTCTAACATCATGAGTAGATAATCAGATCATAAAAAGTGCTTGAGGCTGAAAGTTTGATTTCTCACCGCATTCTATTAAAACCCATTGCTACAAATCAGATTTCTTGTACTAGTACTTAATACAAATGGAATAATATTTCTTTGTACCTATTTCTTTCTCACACCATAATGTCTTTGAGATTAATCTAGGTTATTAAATGTACCACCATTCATTGATTTATTTTTACTGAGTGATATTGCAGTACAGGTAAACCATAATTTGTGTTAACATTCACTTCTTGTTTGTTTTTCTTTAAATCCTAAAATAGTCGCTTCAGTCTTTAAAACTTTTATTATATTAGTTCTTCAGCCTGTTTTCTATTAATTGAATTAATCACTGCCTGTCATTTTTTCTTATGCTAGTGATTTTTATTGGATATTGTACATTATAAATTTACATTATTGAGTGATGGATGTTGTCCTCTGTCTTTAAATGGTGATAGATAGCTTTCTTGGCAATCAAGTTACCTATGGCCCCTTTGATTAGTCTTTCATTTTATGTTAGGGTTGTGTTTTAAAATAAAGAAGTAACATTAGTGTGTTTTACTAAAAAATGATGGAAGAGATCAGATTTAACAAAATGCAAACATTGGCATCTCAATTTTCTATGTAAAATCTTTCAAATCCTTCTAATTAGGTGAAGAATAAAGTGTAATCCCCTTTGCACTGTGAAAAGCCCTCCATTATCAGGTTTTTGTCTTCCAATTTTGTTTCTTCTCCAACCATTTGTTGCCTATCCTCTAACATTCCACAAATATGGATTTGCTTGTAATTCTTTGGATACAATATGCTTATTTATATACATCTATATTTCATAGCTTCTGTATGTTCTCTTCTTTGTTGATAAGAATATATTACCCTATCTCTATCCATAGAAGCTAAATTATCCATGAATATGCATACAAGAATCATTGAAAATATATTTCATTTTATTTATAGAAACAATCTAATACTATAAAGAGATGGAAACTCACACAGTTAAAGTAATTTGCTTAGATGTGGCTTCCTTACTAAAGTGTGGTTGTTTTAGAACTCAAATTCAAGTTCTCTGCAGAAGCCCATCCTTCTTTTCACTCTATCAAATATTTTTTCTTCAATTTTTTTTTTTTTTTTTTTTTTTTTTTTTTACAGGCAGAGTGGATAGTGAGAGAGAAAGACAGAGAGAAAGGTCTTCCTTTATCCATTGGTTCACCCGCCAATGGCTGCTGCGGCTGGTGCACTGCACTGATCTGAAGCCAGGAGCCAGCTGCTTCTCCTGGTCTCCCATGCGGGTGCAGGGCCCAAGGACTTGGGCCATCCACCACTGCCTTCCCAGGCCACAGCAGAGAGCTGGACTGGAAGAGGAGCAACCGGGACAGAATGTGGTGCCCCGACCAGGACTAGAACGCGGGATGCCGGCGCCGCAGGCAGAAGATTATCCTATTGAGCCACAGCATTTTCTTCTAATTTTAAAATATAAATGAGTAAAATACTCAGTCATATAATTCTGCTCTAAAAATGTATCAGGTTTACTAACTGAGGAACTAGAGCTCTCAACTATTGAAAAAGTTCCGAACTTAAAGCTTCAGTTTTCTGCACACTTAAAAGCACTCTTTGTGGAGGCAGGGAGGTATCTGTAAAGCCACTGCCTGTAGTTCCAGCATCCCATATAGCTGCTGGTTTGAGTTCAGATTGCTCGACTTCTGATTTGGTTTCCTGCTAATGCACCCGGGAAAGCAGCAGAAGACAGCCCAAGTGCTTGGGCCCCTGCAACCATATGGGAGACCTTGAAGAAGCTCCTGGTTCCTGGCTTCAGATCAACTCAGCTCCAGCCATTGTGGCCTTTGGGAGTGAACCAAGCAGATGGAAGCTCTCTCTCTCTCTCTCTCACTCTCTCTCTCAACTCTGTCTTTCAAGTAAATAAATATATCTTAAAAAAAAGAAGAAAAAGCATTATGGGGCCTATGTTATGGTGCAGCAAGTAAAGCCCCTGCTTACAATGCTGTTTTATGCCCTCTCTGCTCCACTTCCCAATCCACCTTCTTGTTACTCCACCTGGGAAGACAGAGGAGGGTGGCACCCATGTGGGAGACCAGGACAGAGTTCCTGGCCATGGACTTCGACTTGGCCCAGACCTGCTGTTGCAGCCATCTGGGGATTGAACCAGCAAATTGAAGATCTGTCTCTCTGTATTTCCCTCTATCAGTCTGCCTTTCAAATAAATAATTAAATCTTTAAAAACACTGATTGTTTTTCAGGTCATCATGATTTTTGAGATCCAATTGAGTTCTAGTGCTTAATTGCATGCTAATTTAACTTTTTCAAGATCTGGTACTTAGAGGTTCTAAAATATGGCAAAAAACACAAGAAATTCATACTATGAGCTAATAATCTAAGAGCAAAGGTTCTGTTAGAACATAGAGATTGTATTTAGAAATTTTTCTAAAAGGGTGTAAAACTGGTTTTATATAATTTTCAATACACTGAGTAATATCTAAACAGATAATTATAGCTTATTCATTTCATTTAAATTTAGTTTCAAAAGTTTGGGTGTCATTTTGGAAGTAGAAAATTATGACATAATATAAGATAACAGAGGCTTCTCTGAATACAGGAGAAGCTAAATATGTCTCCTCTGAAAACATATTTCCTCTGAAAATCATACTAATCAATCCTCACACACACACACACACACACACACATATATATATATATATATATATATATTTGACAGGCAGAGTGGACAGTGAGACAGAGAGACAGAGAGAAAGGTCTTCCTTTGCCGTTGGTTCACCCTCCAATGGCCACTACGGCTGGCACGCTGTGTGCCGGCCCAAAGGCAGGAGCCAGGTGCTTCTCCTGGTCTCCCATGCGGGTGCAGGGCCCAAGCACTTGGGCCATCCTCCATTGCACTCCCTGGCCACAGCAGAGAGCTGGCCTGGAAGAGGGGCAGCCGGGACAGAACTGGCGCCCCGACCGGGACTAGAACCCGGTGTGCCGGCGCCGCAAGGCGGAGGATTAGCCTAGTGAGCCGCGGCGCCGGCCTAGTCTCATGCTTTTTAACAGAAAGAAAAAACAGATAGCTGTGATCATCAGCTATCACTTAATGATACTCCTTTGTGTTTGCCATTGGAGCTGCTTAAGAAAGGAAGGAAGGAAGGACAGAAGGAAGGAAGGAAAGGAGGAAGGGAGAGAGGGGGAGGAGGAAAGGAGAGAGGGAGGGAGGGAATAAGAAAGGAAGAAAGAAGAGAACAGGGAAAAGATGTTCTAATTAGATTAATATCATGACAAATATCAGGATTATGGTTTTGAGGCGATTCTTACGAATATTGTATTATTTATTACACATTTATGATTCATTTTCACTGCTGCGTTTAAGCCAGAGAAGTAGCAATGCTAATACAAATATCCCAACTAACTATCCCTACATTCCAAAAGGAAAAGAAGAAAATGCAAGTATTTACTTCTCTCCTTTGACTTATTTATAAGATCTTAAAGAAAATATTTAAATAAATAAATGTTCTACTTCGTGGATATGATTGAAATAACAAAAAGATTACAAAGATATATTGAGCTGATACTCATTCCTTAATCAATGGATTGGAATAATGTAGAATAAAACCAAAATTTCTGCATTCTTTTATAAATGATAATTTTGCCTTGCTCTGTTTATATGAAAAAAAATCTATATTATTCTTAGACTCTTCCATTGACTGAATTTTGGCAACCACTTTAACCTAGATTTATATGGTCACATGATACAAATAAAAGTAAAATTTAACAATTACTTAGCAAAATTGACCGAAGTGGATATGTTTATAAAATCTGTTGTGATGGACAGCCTCCAAACCTCTGAAATCAGCAGGGTAAAGTCATGATAGCAGATAGAAAACTAAATTTTTAATCATGTGGGCTGCAGATCAAATCCATTTTCAATGTTGTATACATAAAATAGAGTGGTGTTAACCAACTTTGAAAAATCAGCATTCTCATATGTATAAGGTAAATAAAACTAATTAAAACATACAGATATCAAGAATATTAAAAATTCCATGTCTAAAATAATTCAATTAAGATTTTATAATATTGTTATACATTATTATGCTATTATAACAGTAGTTATCCCTATGGGGAATTTTTGCCAATTATGTAAAATCTTAATTAAAAATACTGATGTTAATATATTGCTTAATGTTTTTATTTCCTATAGAATATTTTATCTAATGAATTATAAGATAAAGAAAATTTAGTAAATAAATCATGAGGAGTCGATTGTAACCATGTATTTCAAACATACATATACTCAAATTTTTGAAGGTCTACTTAAGAATACGATCATAGTGGTTATTACATGAGAGAAAATTTAAAAAGTATATTCATGGGGCTAGCATTGTGGTGTAGTGGGTAAAGCTGCCGCCTCCAGTGCCAGGATCCCATTTGGGCACCAGTTCAAGTATCCACTACTCCACTTCCAATCCAGCTCTCTCCTATGGCCTGAGAAAGCAGTAGAAGATGGCCCAAGTCCTTGGGCCCCTGCACCTGCCTGGGAGACCTGGAAGAATATCCTGGCTCCTGACTTCAGATTGGCTCAGCTCCAGCCTTTGTGGCCAACTAGGGAGTGAACCATTGGATGGAAGACACCTATCTCTCTCTCTCTCTCTCTCTCTCTCTCTCTCTCTCTCCTCTGCCTCTCCTCACTGTGTAACTCTGACTTTCAAATAAATAAATAAAGATTAAAAAGTATATTCATGATAGAAGTTTTTTCTTTTTCTTTTATATAATTTCATAGCTATTTGAATTTTTTCCCTCTTAACACTCTATGTGTGTGTTCTTGAGTGTGGGGTGTGTTTATCCTAACAAGTGTTAACCTTAATAATTTCTGAATGACTGGTCTTATCAATGTTTATGATTTTTTCCTGAATTATCTGAAATTCTGATAATTGGGGTATAAATTGTAGAATTAGGCACATCTGGATCTGAATTCTTCGTTTTAAGATTTACTTATTTATTTGAAAGACAAAGGTACAGAGAGAGAAGGAGAGACATAAAATGCGACGTTCAATTTACTGGGAGCCAGGATCCAGGAGCTTCATCCTGGTTTCCAACATGGGTGCAGGGGCCCATGCACTTGAGCCACTTCCACTGCTTTCCCAGGCATTTTATCAGAGAACTAGATTGAAGGTGCAGCAGTGTGGACATAGGGCAGCATCCATATGAGATGCCGGCATCTCTAGCAGCAGCTTAACCAGCTATGCCACAGTGCTAGTCCCTGAATTTGAATTATTTTGAGGTTGCTTCTAAGGAGTTCCACAATCTTCACTTCATTGCTCCCTTGTCTGATATTGTATTTTCTCATCTCTACAACAGATAAACCTTATCTAGTGGAAAAGGCAGTAATCTCGAGGAAGTACCCAGCATTGTTTGTTGCTGGTACATAATCAATATTGAATAATAAAGAATATTATTTCAATGATCACATATCAATTTTATTAAGTAAATCATATAAGATCTTGTTTTAAAAATCAGTTACTACACATACCTTAAGAAAAAATAATGAAGGCCAGCGCCATGGCTCACCAGGCTAATCCTCTGCCTGTGGCGCCAGCACCCTGGGTTCTAGTCCCGATTGGGGCGCCGGGTACTAGTCCCAGTTGCTCCTCTTCCAGGCCAGCTCTCTGCTGTGGCCCAGGAGGTCAGCGGAGGATGGCCCAAGTGCTTGGGTTCCTGCACCCACATAGGAGACCGGGAGGAAGTACCTGGCTCCTGGCTTCGGATCAGCGCAGCGCCGGCCATGGTGGCCATTAGGGGAATGAACCAACGGAAGGAAGATCTTTCTCTCTGTCTTTCACTCTCTATAACTCTTTCTCTGTCTCGCTTTCTCACTGTCTAACTCTGCCTGGCAAAAAAAAAAAAAAAAAAGAAAGAAAAAATAATAATTCAAAGTGTTCACCATTCATTCCTAAATAGTCAAGTTAATGAACTCACCTAATCTTCATGGAAGAGCTCTTTCAATAACAATAAAGATAATAGCCATAATAATAATGCACTTTAGCAGCATCTTCTCATCCAACTTGTATTTTTGGTATTTTTTGTATGTTTTGTATGTTTCTTATACTTTCCCCTGAACTTTATCCCTTCCAGTTCCTTGAAAGCTACCAGATGATACAGCGGTTATTGGTTTTTTTTGATCAATGAGTATACTGAGCTTCAGAGAGTTGTATTTATGCGCTCAGAGTTGCCTAGCCGTTATGTGCCAAAATATCTGTGCTGAAACCCAATTTTCTGATCATAAACTAATGGTATCTTGGGGATCTCAGAATGCCTCTCCAAAACAAGGTACTTCCTATATTTTCTCCTTCTGTTATAATATAATGGCCCTTCTAACATTTCTGCTATGGCTTTTACCTGACATAACAGTTATCTTGGTGGAAATATTATTTTGGCTACTGGATTGAGTATTTCTTCATTATTTCTTTTTTTTTTTTTTTTGACAGGCAGAGTGGACAGTGAGAGAGAGAGAGACAGAGAGAAAGGTCTTCCTTGGCCGTTGGTTCACCCTCCAATGGCTGCCGTGACCAGCACGCTGCAGCCGGCTCACCGCGCTGATCCGAAGCCAGAAGCCAGGTGCTTCTCCTGGTCTCCCATGGGGTGCAGGGCCCAAGCACTTGGGCCATCCTCCACTGCACTCCTGGGCCACAGCAGAGAGCTGGCCTGGAAGAGGGGCAACCAGGACAGAATCCGGCGTCCCGACCGGGACTAGAACCCGGTGTGCCTGCGCCACAAGGTGGAGGATTAGCCTATTGAGCCACGGCACCGGCTTTCATTATTTCTTACATTTATATTGTGTTAAAACACAATTTGGGTTTGTCTTCATTTAACAATATTCATTTTCCATGAAAGATAAGAAGTGCACAAATCCAAATTATATTTTTTAAAAATCATGAAATAATACATAATATGGATTAATTGGAACTTTCAAAGGAACTAACTTTTGTGGGAAGGTACTATGGACTTTACAGGATAGTGATTATAGCATCCTGACACAATAGTATTTCTAATATTAAAGAGTTACTTTTATTTAAGGTAGAATTTAACTAATTTTATGGGGCTTCTGGTGAAGAATATTTTTTAATTATCCACATAGCACCAAATAAATGTTGGTAATAATAGAGAAACATTGTTGAAAATACAGGCCTGGTTCTATGTGTTCTGCATTTGAAGGCCTGGTTGGCTATAGATACCATAAATTAAATGGGTATATAGTGGTACAGGTAAGAATAGTCCTCAAAATTTTGTAAAGAGATCCCTTTGGAACAAACTTGGCCAACTTCATGATTTCCTCAGAATGGATGACTCTTGGCCTTATATGTGGCTGCACATCTGACCAGCCATTTCTAACGATTATGTGATAGTATTCAGACACTCTGCCAGTTTCCTTCTTGAGATCTTTCCCCTTGGATATTACTAAATAGGTAACTACACTAATATCCAGGATTCTTATTTCTTCTGAAGAAACTGAGTTTTCATAATTTTGTGAAGTTCATGTTCCTGGCAAATAGCTACAGTGAAACCTCTTGCAGCAACTGAGAAAAGAATAACGAACATGACAACCTGTGGGTCCCACAAATACAACATCTAGTAGTTAGGCAACAACAATTGAAGGAACAACAAATTCCTGTTGTGACATAATTGTGTCATAACAGCACGTGAGCTGCACAGAATGCTTCAAATTAGCAGGTACAAATGTGACAATGATGATAGTGTAGTTCAAAATAAAACAGAATTGTAGGGCTTCTTCTCATCTGCATCATCTAGTTTGCAGTGTCAGAGGGTGATATATTAGTTTCCTACTGCTTTTGATACAAATAAGGGGTTTACACAGCAAAACTTACTACAGTATTGTTTTAGAGATCAGAATCCAATATCAGTTTCATTTTGATTAAATCAAGGTGTTGGCAAGCCTGACTCCTTCTGGGAGCTCCAAGCCTCACCTAAATAAGTAAAATTTGGGAAGGGTTTGAGGCTGGAGTTTAAAATTTAGGAGCTGTTAGCTTAGCTTAAAATCAGTGCAGGTTTTTTTTTTTTTCCTTTAAGAGTTTATTTACTTGTTTTTTTTTTTTTAAGTTTTCTATTGTCTCGGGTATTAATTCATTGATCTAAAAATTGTAGAAGTTCAATAATAGTACCACAATCAACTTTGACTTCATAAAATTCTATTTCATTGTATATATTTGCTATTTCAAGTAACACTCTGTTTACATTTTATTTATCTACTTTTGTCAGAAATCTACAACATTAGAAAGTGGGAAAGAGGTCTACTGGTAAAAACACTGATTCAGCATGTAAGAATATGTTTTAGTGTTAAGCAGATGATGGCTGAATTTAAAGTAATTAGTTTATCAAAGATGCTTTCCAGATATGAAAATTTCTCAGTAACTTTGCTGTAGTTACATCTGTAAAAACTGTAGAAACATCAATGATAAATATCTATAATACAGTTACTATTTATACTATTAGTAGCTTGATTTTATAGATTCAATATTTATTCTAAGCATATATTGATTTGTTACAATAGGCAACACTAATTTTAATGTAAGTTATATAAGCACAGTTGTGAAAAATAGACACTGCCTTTCTTCATGGAGTTTGCATTCTAATGGGGAAGATAGATGAAAATGTTAGATAGTGATAAGTAAAAATATAAACAGCAATGTACATAGATAGGCAGAAGATAAATGGATACATAGGTTTTTCTTTGATATGTGTATATGTACATATAGATTTTAAGGAGAGGATATGAAATATTAGGAAATAGATGCCACTTCAAGTGAAGCACCCAGGAATACTCTCTGAATAGGTGGATTTTGAGCAAAGACTTAAAAATATCTGAGAGGAAGCCATATTCTGGCATGGCTGGCGAGGTCACTGGCTATGGATGGTGCTGGTTCAAATCCCAGCTGCTCCATTTCTGGTCTAGCTCTCTGCAATGGCCCTGGAGGGCAGTAGGGGATAACCCAGATCTTTGGGCCTCTGTACAAATGTCGAAGCTCTTGGGGAGACCCCTGGCTCCTGGCTTTGGATTGGCCCAGCCCCCACCGTTGAGGCCTTTTGGGGAGTGAACCAGCAGATAGAAGACTCTCTCTATCTTCTTCTCTCTCTGCCTCTGCATTTATGTGGCTTTGTCTTTCAAATAAATAAATACAAATCCTCAAAAAAAATGAGAGGACCAGCTTGAGGTTGAAGACTAGGTAGCTAGAATTGGAGATTTTACTGGTCAAAACTACTAGAAGAAACACATACATGCCGCATATTTTCTACGCATCTAAAAGGCAATTCTGTGTAAATTTTTATTTAAAATAATAATGAATAAATAAGGAAAAAATAATGAGCTTTTAAAAGCATCAAAATAACTATACCATCAATGTAAAGTATCATAATTTAATTTGAACATATTAAAATATCCAGTTGCATTAATGCAAAAGTAAAGCACCTAACTAAATTAATAGGTATCTAGAGCAGACATCGTGCTGCAGTGGGTTAGGCCACCACATCCCACTTCAGGGTGTCAGGGATCTGATCCAGCTTCCTGCTAGTGTGTCAGGGAGGCAGCAGATGATGGCTTAAGCATTGAGCACCTATAATGCAACCGAACTCCAGGTGTTGCAGGCATTTGGGAAATGAACCAGTGGGTGGAAGATTTCATTGTCTCTCTAATGCTCTCACTTGCAAATAAAAAATGCATGAATAGGTTTTTAAAAATTCATAGGTGTCATGGAAATATTGAAGAAGGAGCAAAACTTTCTTGCATCTCAGAATAATGTCTGAAGAAATAGTTAGAAGAAGAATTTCTAAATATGACTTGGCATTTTAGAAAAAGAAAAAAAAAACCCTCACTCCACACACTAGAAGTAATGTTTTATTAATTAAACATAGTCTCCAAATAGCTTAAGGTAACAATATTTCTCAGCACATAGAATTTATGCATGTCATTTATTGGAAATCATTAAATTGTCACATTTCTTATTTTAATATAGTGCAACTAGAATTTAGTCTATCAGTGACCTTGTCTAACAAATCAATCAATCAATCAATCAATCAATCAATGTTTGCCAGGTATTTACGGCAATGCAGAGAATTCTTATTGAATACCAATAATCTAAGCCTGTTTTAAAAATATTTATGTATTTATTTATGTATATATTTATTTGACATACAGAGAGATAGACAAACAGAATGAAAAAGTCAGACACAAATACCTCACTTGCTTGTTGGTAGTCAAATGCCTACAACAGCTGGGGATGGGTTAGGCTTTGTTTTTCTCTTAAGATTTACTTATTAATTTTGAAAGTCAGGATTATAGAAAGAGGGAGAAACAGAGAGATCTTCCATACACTGGTCATTCCGCAATGGCCGGAACTGGGCCAGCTCAAAGCCAGGAGCCAAGAGCTTCATCTAGATTTCCCATGGGGTGCAGGGGCCCAAACACTTGGGCCATCTTCCACAGCTTTTCCCAGGAAGCTGGATAGGAAGTGGAGCCCTTGGGACTCTAACCAGTGCCCAAATGGGAAACTGATGTTGCAGGCTGCAGCTTTCCCCTCCTCAATTCTGTCCCTGAGTCTGCCTTTGTAGCTGATGGACTATAGCACTGTGGGCTCGTTTTCTCTCCTGTTGCACTAGTGTAAGTGGACTGTGGGCTCTGGATGTGACCAACATTGTGATTTTAGTGATCACAGAATTGGGTATGTTTGCCTATCCTACCCTGGGAGAAGTTTATAAGGATGATCTACTCTATTTTGAATGTTTCCCCAGTGCATTCTGACTGCCACAACAACTGCAGATTGGGGACAAATCTGAGTTTTGGGCGTTCTCTGGAACTGAGGCAGTGTTGATGCAATGACAGCAGATTTGAAGCAAGCTTCGACTTAGGGTGCCATCTAGTGCTGACGTAGTGGAAGTATCCACTGGCTTAGAGCAAAAAGTAGGTTAGATTTTCTGGAAAAGCAGGCAAAAATTAGGCCAGATTACAAAGATGAAAGCAATATGAAATCTTTCCATGTGCAGATGATTACACGTGCCAACAAGCATCAAGAACTCTTGTGAAGCATGGCAGCAAAAATAAAATAAAGCAACAGAAACCAACCACCTAGAGTCTAACATTTTCAAATGCTTGGATGAAGAATTTGAAATAGTTTTTAAGTAAACTTAATGAACTTCAAAAGGAAATGAAGAAATGATTTGATACTCTTTTTTTTTAACTTTTATTTAATGAATATAAATTTCCAAAGTACAGCTTATGGATTACAATGGCTCCCCCCCATAATTAGATTTAATATTCTAACAACAAGACTTGACAAGTGTCTACAATAATTTTAAAAAACCAAACACATCTTTGAACTGAAAAATACACCAAGCAAAATTGAAAACATGATCAAAGGTGTCAATAATAGACTAGATTAAGGGGAACAAATAATCAGGGATCTTAAAGATAAGATATTTGAAAATACATATTTGAAGTGTAATAAAGAAAAAAAGCATGGAGAGGAATGAACACATCATACAGGTATTCTGACCCAGCATGTACAGAGAAAGCATTTGAGTTATTTGGGTTTTAAGAGAGACTTGAGACTATCAAAAGTTTAGAAAGCATATTCAAAGAAGTACTTCAAAGAAGTAACATAAAATTGTCCAAATCTAGAGAAAAAATACAAATGCCCCCTGCCTGTGAGATATAACACAACCTAATGTAACCCAAAGCTTACAATACTGATTGGTGTATACTGAACCACCCTCGCCTTCGGATAAGAGTCCAGTGAATCAGGGTGAATAATCTTTCCAATGTGATGTTGAGTTTGTTTTGTAATATTTTTGTCAATCTTTTCTTGAAGAAAGAACAAGTAATTTTATTGTGCTGAAAGAAAAAAAAAAAAACCTCCCTTCCAGAAATGCTGTATCCTACAAAGCTAACTTTTATTTTTGTGTGTTTTTAATTTTTTATTTAAATAATGTGAACGAATTTCATGTATTTCATTTACACAGATTTAAGAAAATAATGATGCTTCCCACTTTACCTTCACCCCCTTCTGGGCTTCCATTCTCCCTCCTTCCTTTCTTATTTTTTGTTTTAATTTTTATAATGACACACATTCAGTTTATTTTAACAATCACAAGCGTAACCCTCCACTAAATAAAAAATTCAATAAGTAGTAATCAGAAAAGCCACTGGTTCTCAAGAGTATAGAAAGAGCTATAAACAATAATCAAATCTCAAAATGTCTATTTTGCTCATATACATTAACTTTTTTGCACATTAGCTTCCACAATTTAGTTACCACAAATCAAGGAAAACGTGAAAGAGAAATAAAGATATCTCCAGACATACAAAAGCTGCTAGAATATATTACCAGTAGAAAATCTTACAAGAAATGCTAAGGGTAATTCATCAAGCTTAAAGAAAGAGAATCTGACAGGTAAGAAGAAAACATATCATAACATAGAAAATACATTGATAAGAGTAGCTATATAGACAAAATCAAAATGCTGACCAAAAGAGAATATGGCGTGTAAACCATTCATTTACTTAATATGAAATCTAAAGTCAAAGCAATTCTAAATAGTGAATAACTACATAAATATATTAGGAGGCAGATACAATAAAAAGATATAAATGTGAATAATTCAAAATATAGAGAGGTATAAGTGAGGAACTTTTTATTTGTATTTCTTAACACTATTTCATATCTTTTTTTATCTTCATGATTCAAATTTGCAATTATTTTAAAATAACTTGTCATTTTTGTTAGCTGATGCTAACTAACCATAAAGCAAAAATGTGCAATAGACTTACGAAAAGATCATAAGCAAGGAACCAAAGCACACTACAAGAGAAAATGACCTCACCACAAATAAAAGTTGTACAAGAGAGAAGAAAGAGACCATAATAAGATGAGAAACATGTAGCAAAATGGCAGTTGTAAGACCTTGCCTACCAATAATTACCTTAAACATAAGTGGATTAAATTCTCCAACTGAAAGTCATGGAGTGACTGAATTAATTAAAAAACAAAAATGTCCCAGTTCTATGCTGGTTACAAGAAACACACTTCACCTTGAAGAAAATGCATAGGACAAAAGTAAAAGTATGAAATAAAGTATTTCCTGCAAATAGAGCCAAAAATAAAGTCGTAGTACTCATACTTCTATCAAAGAAAATATATTTTAAACAAAATTGATAACTGGGCAAGGATGATTAGTATATAATTATAAAAGTTTCACTATAGCAACAAGAAACAATGATAAATACATATTCTCCATATATAATATCATATATATAAAAATATCCAGTATCAGAGCAAATACATAATGCAAGTATAGCATATGTAAAAGGAGAGACAGATTTCAATACAGCAATGCTGAGGAACAATAATACCCATTTTCACAAATGGACAATCATCCACACAGGAAAAACGACAAAAATACAGGAGACTTAAGTTTCAGCTACATCAGTTGGACCTAATAAACATCTACAGAAGATTCAATCCGAAAGCTGAAGAACATACGTTTCTGTTAATAGCACATCTACATTTTCTAGGCTGGATCACACGGTGAGTCATAAAGTCAGCCTCCAAAAATTTGAAGAAATTAAAATCATATTAAGTGTCTTTCTGATCACAATTTAAAAAAATGAAAAAGCAATAAAAATTGGAAAATTACATAAAAGAACATTTTAAAATATTCCTTCTGAATAATTAATTAATCAAAGAATAAATTCAGAATGAAATGTTAAAATTTCTTATAATGAATGAAATGGAAACATAACATACCAAACCCATAGGATACAGAAAATAGAATACTAAGAGAGATGTTCATAGCAACCATTGTTACATAAAAAACCAGAAGTATCTCAAATAAACAACTTATCACTGTACATCAAATTAGAAAAACAGGAACAAATATAGCCTCAAACTGGTAGATGGAAAGTAATAATGAAACTTGAGCAGAAACAAATGACATGGAGACTAAATACATACACATACCCACATATACAAACACACAAACCTCACAATGAAATGAAGTTTTTTTTTTTTTTAAAGATGAACAAAATTGGCTAGATCAAGGAAAGAAATTGAACTACAGCAACAAATTTGGCAACATAGTAGAAATGGAAAAAGTCCTGCATGCAGCCTCTTTACCAAGATAAAAGCATGAAGCAGTAAAATACCTTAACAGAAAAAAATAAATAGCAAGTTTGAATCATTCAGTCTTCCATCAAAGAAAATCCTAAGATGGCTTCACTGCTGAATTCTACCAAAATTTTAAAGAAGAATTAACACCAATTCTTCCTGAATTATTTCAAGAAATAGAAGAGAAATAAATTCTTCCTTGCTAATTGTAGGAAGCCAGAATTATCTTCATATACCAATCAGAAATGACACAAAATTATAAAGCTGTGTGCCAATATCCTTGATGAATAGAGATAACAGAAACCATTGAAGGATAACATTATATTATCATCTCAGTAGATGCAGAAAATGCATTTGAGGAAATGCAACCTCTCTGCAACAAAAATGCTAAGAACATGAATTGGAAAATAAGTATGTTGTGAATACAGTGATCAAAAAAACAAATTCTGGTGGGTTGTGGAGAAAAAACAACACTTTCACTAAGCCAGTGGGAATATTAATTAATATAGTCACTGTGGAAAACAGTATGGAGGTTCCTCAAAAATCTCCAAGCAGAACTTCCACATGATTCAACTATTCCACTACTGAGTATATATAGAAGTGAAATGGAAGCAGTCTATGATAAGACATCTGAACTACTTTGTTTATTGCATCACTATAAACCACAGCCAATAAATAGAAACAACTTAAGTCTCCATCTAAAAAAGAAAATGTGGTATCTAGACACAATTGAGTACATTCAATCATACAAAGGATGAAACTTTGCGATTTGCAGCACCATTTATTGAATTGGAAATAATTATATTAAGTATAATTAGCCAACCACAGAAAAGCAAACACTGCAAAATCACACTCACATGTAAAGTTTGAAAAAGATGATCTCGTGGAAGCTAAGAATATAAGGGTGGTAACAGACTCTGGGGGTGGTGGGGTGAGGGAAGGGTAAGGAAATGTTGATGAATACATACTGAAGCCGTGTGTGTGTGTGTGTGTGTGTAACAAGCTCTGATATTCACTTGCATACTGTAGTTACTACTTACAGTATCTCACTCCTTATCTATATCTATATATAGTATAATTAATGCTTTTATATAAAATTAGAAGTAGGGATTCTCAATGTTTCCTGAAAAAAATTGAATGTTTGATTAGATAAATATGGTTATCTTGATTGGGCATGAAAATCCTGATAGTCCTTAAATATGTAAATTTTTTTGTTTCAGTTAAAACTAAAACTGAAAAATGAGCATATACTATTATATTTCAATATACATTGTTCAAATTTTAACTATTCAACCCTGTATTTTATCTCATATTTTGAGCATCTCTTGTGTTTATTTAGTCATTCAATTTCTATCATTTTGCATTAAAGCCCCAAATAATCTCTGAAAAGGTTATATTTTCCTTTCAACTTTTAGTCAGCGAAGTGAGAAACTAAAATTATGAGTTCAGAGGTGAACTATAGAAATTAGAATAAAAGCTCATATATAAATATGTCAATATTGCAATTTATATGATTTCCTACATAAGCTATTTCCAATTTTTAGCTAAGATTTTCCTAAATGGGGCTGGCACTGTGGCATAGCATTTTAGTCTGCAGCACCAGCATCCCATGTGGAAGCTGATTAAAGTTCCAGCTGTTTCACTTCCTATCCAGCTCTCTGCTCTAGTGAAGTATTAGAATATTCTAACATTAAAGACCCAAACCAAAGTTATGGCTCATACAGACATAAAATCCAATCAAAATATGTAATTTTAAGACAAACATATAGGAAGTACCATCAAGATCTTAGAAGCCCTCAAGCCATGTTTTTTTTTTTTTTTTTTTTTTTTTTTTTTTAATCAGCTACTTAGTGGTATAACACTGTTCTTTTGCTTCCTAACTAAATGGAAAATTCAGGAGGCAAATGGTACAGCTTTCATCCCATTGATACCTTTCTTTTTTTTTTAATGTATGTTTTATTTTATTTCAAATATCTATTTTCATTCATGTGGGAAGAAAAAAATATCAAAATAAAGCCAGCAACTGTTTTTCTATGATCTTTATCAACATTTTGTACTCATTAGATTATGGGTCAGATGAAACTGTGAAATGTTTCACCGATACATTATTCTTGCTTTTGATTTACGTTTCTCATTCCTGATCTACATTGAAATAATGGCCAGTTGCTTGCTGGAAGGTGGCACAATTCACTGTTTTAAGCTCCAGCTGATATCTCAGTGATTCAAACAACTGCTTTGGCTCAATCAACTTAAGTATTTATCTTCCTCTCTTGATTAAAAATAAGAGCAGAAGTACTGACCTCTACCACCAGAAAGGACTATTCAACCCTCTGAGAAAAAAAGTGTGCTAGCATGGAAAATTCTAATATATGTGAATTAATGCCATTTTCCCATTATGTAAGACCATGAGATTTTTAAAGAAGGAAATGAATTACTACTGACAAGATGGCAAAAAAACAAACAAACAAACAAACAAAAAAAACAAAAACAAAAAACAAGAATGAGAACTTGGTAAATGCGTAAATGGAGATTTCCATTTGATTTTGGCATCCATGTGATGGTGAGCTTCTTTGGGACCAAAGGAGATGTGTACATGACATTAAAATGCGCTACAATGGTCAAGAGTATTGGAGTATTTTTTCTATTCTTTTCATAATTATCTGGATTTTTTTTTTTTTTGACAGGCAGAGTTAGATAGAGAGACAGAGAGAGACAGAGAGAAAGGTCTACCTTTTCCATTGGTTCACCCCCCAAATGGCCGCTACAGCCAGTGTGCTGCGGCCAGCATGCTGTGCCGATCCGAATCCAGGAGCCAGGTGCTTCCTCCTGATCTCCCATGAGGGTGCAGGACCCAAGCACTTGGGCCATCCTCCACTGCCTTCCCCAGGCCACAGCAGAAAGCTGGACTGGAAGAGGAGCAACAAGGACAGAATCTGGTGCCCCAACTGGGACTAGAACCTGGGGTGCTGGCATCGCAGGCAGAGGATTAGCCTAGTGAGCCGTGGCACTGGCCCATGGTTATCTGACACTACAATGCAGTGTACAATTGATAATGTAAATCTTCGAAATATGAGAATATTGACATACTAAGGCTAATAATAAAATTGACAAATCATGGGAAATAGGTTAAGTGATAAAAACATAAATAGGAGCACAATGCCTCATATTTCCGAAAGGATTTTTCAAGGAAAGTTCAGAGTAGTTATATTAAAAATGAAGCTCCGGGACCGGCGCTGTGGCGCAGCAGATTAACGCCCTGGCCTGAAGCGCCAGCATGCCATATGGGCACCAGTTCGAGACATGGCTGCTCCACTTCCTGTCTAGCTCTCTGCTGAAGCACCTGATAAATAAGATTGAGAAGTGCTGAGTATAATGAAGATGATTATTTACTCTAGATTAACACAGAATAATGATTAAGCTGGCTAATGTACATCCAACAAAAGGTCATGTATTGTAGCAATTATTGTTTTCATTTGACCACAGAAGTCTTTTGCGTATCCCCTACCCAGCATTTAAAAAACCATTGACCCATGGAATATTCCTTAAAAATGCTGTTCTAAAGAGCAAGTGTTACTTCAAAAACATTTATTTCATTTATTTTTTTTTTTTTTGACAGGCAGAGTGGACAGTGAGAGAGAGAGAGACAGAGAGAAACATTTATAAGGAATGCGATCAGTTATTAGCAATTACTATCTATGCTTCTAGGAATTCAAAAGAATTAATATAAGTCAATTAGGCAAGAGACAAATAAATTGGATGGGCAGAATATATTTCATATTGCAAATCTGAACTGCACAAATATGAGAATAGGGTACATTGCATTAAGTGCAAAAAAGTATGGAATATGATGTGTAAATCATTTTTTGTTTATGCAGTGAGAACAGCTACTGTTGATATTTGGAAAGCTGTGCAGCCAATAAATGGTAAATATAATGCATTCTTAATAGAATTAGAAGCATTTACAGAATGAATGAATTCATAAAAACAAAAATATTATCTGTACAAAAGAGATGTATAGATGAGGGTGGTTATAATACAACATTCTTGAATAATGAAATAATAGCCAGAAGTTTTCAACAAGTAATTAGAAGATATTCTGTAGATACTGATGACATATTAGAAGAAATACTAAAAACCAAGGAGCAAATGTGAGATGACAAAATTGGTAGGATCAATATGACAAGAAATGTAAGAGAGAGTGACAATGGAGATGAAGAACTTTTTAGAAGGTATCTTTCCTTGGTTGAGTTTAAAGTGTCGAAAATGGACAGTTTATGATCACTTGATTGAGAAGATAAGGATGATAGAGTAATATATTTTACAGAGCCATTTTAAGCGTCAGTGAAGTAGTGCTCCAATCTCAAGATGAAGAAAGAAGTTGGTTTTATGACAGGTTCCAGAACTCAAGAACTCAGCTTTCCCTGATATCGTTATATTTTAGCTTTAAAAATGTTTTAGGTAACTCTTGACTTTTAAGAGAACATTTAAATAAAAACAATAGAACAAAGAATAGGATAAAGGTATTTTACAAAGTAAATTAAGCTGTTAAATGCAAGTCTGCTTATGTTCATGAGCATTCATTATAAATGTTTTTATAAAAATTATGCTATAAAGTCTAACAAGAAAAAAAGAGAGAAAGCACATAATATAGACATGACTAATCACTCGAAAAGTCTTTAACAAGCTATAATTTCACACAGGATATATGTAGGAATTATACTTTGTTACCAAAAGGAAAACAGAAAAAAGCATTATTTGTTTCAAGATAATTTAAATACAAAGTGCCAAAATCCCAAAGATGCTGTTTTCATTCAGAAAAACATACATTTTGCGTGATGGCTACCATGCCCCATACATTTTATTATTCAAAGGAAATTCCAAAGATGGTAATGCTATAGATATCTGTCCTAAAGCAGCATGTTGTATTTCCTCTACACTTTTTGATGTTATTGTTTTTCTGGAACATTATTCCCCTCAATTGTATGTATGAAAGATATTATCCCATAAATTTACTATAAGTATTAAGTGAATTACTATAAGTGGCACTTAGCCTTGCCTATAGGAGGAACTCAATAAATATTTCCTGGAATCTTTGTTGGAAGCATCATTTTCCTTTACTATCAGCCTTGAGACATTGTGTTATGCCTATATCCAAAGAACTTATTTATTTCCGTGTTGTTTTGCATGATTATTTGGATGACAATAATCCATTAGATTGATTCCAGGTCTTAGTTATCGTGAATTGGGCAGCAATAAACATTAAGGTGCAGACCGCTTTTTTGTTTGCCAATTTAATTTCCTTTGGGTAAATTCCAAGGAGTAGGATGGCTGGGTTGTATGGTAGGGTTATATTCAGGTTTCTGAGGAATTTCCATACTGATTTCCATCGTGGCTTAACCAGTTTGCATTCCCACCAACAGTGGGTTACTGTCCCTTTTCCCCCACATCCTCACCAGCATCTGTTGTTGGTAGATTTCTTTATGTGAGCCATTCTAACTGTGGTGAGGTGAAACCTCATTGTGGTTTGCATCTCCCTGATTGCTAGTGATCTTGAACATTTTTTTCATGTGCCTGTTGTCCATTTGGATTTCCTCTTTGGAAAGATGTCTATTGATGTCCTTGGCCCATCTCTTAAGTGGGTTGTTTGTTTTGTTATTGTGGAGTTTCTTGATCCCTTTGTAGATTCTGGTTATTAATTCTTTATCTGTAGCATAATTTGCAAATATTTTTTCGCATTCTGTTCATTGCCTCTTCACTTTCCTGACTGTTTCTTTTGCTCATGTAGGATCTCTGTCCTTAATGTGCTGTACATTGTGATTTAATGCTATAACTAGTACTCAAACAGTATTTTACACTTTGCGTTTCTGTGTGGGTGCAAACTGTTGAAATCTTTACTTAATATATACTAAATTGATCTTCTGTATATAAAGAGAATTGAAAATGAATCTTGATGTGAATAGCAGGGGAGAGGGGGCGGAAGAGGGGAGGGTTGCAGGTGGGAGGGAAGTTATGGGCGGGGAGCCATTGTAATCCATAAGCTGTACTTTGAAATTTATATTCATTAAATAAAAGGTAAAAAAATCCATTAGATTATTATATATACAAAAACCAGAATTTACTTACATATTTTCTTATAGTACCTAAGTCAATGGTTAACTTAGAGGTAAATTTTAAGAAATATTGTTTGAAAGAATAAGGAAGGATAAGTGAAAGTTGAGAAGACATGAAGAGAAGGGAAGAGATAATGCATGCCCATTATAGAAGGAATGACCAAAGAATTTCAGTTAGGGAAAGGATATCCCAGAAACTGGAGAAACCATCAATGAAGTGAAATATAAAGCCATTGAAAAAGGATGAAGCAAAAAATATATACAACTGTTCCATTGTTTTGCTCTGCTTCAGGTACTTCTGACAAAATGATTTCTTTTTTTCCATTTAAAAGACTATGTAAATGCTTTCACTCTTAGATTTTATCTGTCCATTTATGTTTCACAATTGGCTCCAAAATTTACTTTGCTCTGGCGCACTCAGAGACCAGGTGCTCCTTTGTAAAACTTGGAACATGAGTCACTAGGAATTCTTATAAAAGGGTTTAGAAGAGAAAATACAAATATATCTTGAGAATAAAAATAAAGGAATTTATAAAAGAACTGGCTGTATGGGAAAGCTGGGAGTTATCTTTAGAAAACACAACAAGGAAAATCAAGCAATTTCTGTTCTTCTTTTGATAAATTTAAACTTTTATGACTGACAGCACCATTAAAGAATCTGGACTATACTGGGCTCTTCACTAAAATCTCTTTATAGACATTTTTCATTTACTTCTTTAGCATTACCATTTTTATAAGTAAGAAACTAAACTTTACAAAAGCCATGTAACTATTGTTCAAAGTTTAAAGGTTTATTGATATAATCCACACATTTCTTATTTTAAAGAAATAATAGAGAAGGGTAGAAAGAAAAGCAGACACAGAGAGGAGAGAGAGAGAGAGAGAGAGAGAGAGAGAGAGAATCTTCCATCCACTGGTTCAGTGTCCAAACAGATGAAAACAGTGAGAGCTGGATCAGCTTGAAGCCAGGAGCCAGGAACTCTATATAGGTCTCCCACATACATGATAGGGTCAAGTACTTGGATCATCATGTGCTGTTTTACCAGGTGCATTATCGGGGAACTGGATTGGAAGTGGAGAAGTCAGGATTAGAACAAGGATTCTAACGTGATGCCAGCTAACAGACAGTGGCTTAACCTGCTGTACCATAATGCTGATTTCTACATACTTCTTGTTTAAGTGAAATTTTTATTGATGCATTTTATATATGCATTATATATGGTATAATGTTATATTTTGATTCATGTGTACATTAGATAATGATCAACTCAGAGTAATTAACATGTCCATCACCTTAAACTTTTATCATTTATTTATGATGAAGTCATTGAAATTCCTCTATTATGAGATATACACTCCATTATAGTTAATTAAACTCATTACATCACCCGGTCTAAGAACACCAGAGTTTATTCCTTCTTTAATATATTTTAAAGTTCCTTTTATGTGTTTGTTGGAAAGGCAGAGCAACAGTGAGAGGGACACACACACACACACACACAGATTTTTCTTTTTCCTGGTTCCGTCCTCAGATGGCCCTGACAGCCAGGACTGGGTCAGGAGCAGTTGAACCATCCTCAGCTCCCTTTCCAGGGTATTAGCATAAAGTTATATTGGAATTGGAGCAGCCGTTGACTCGAACTGGCACTCCAACATGGGATGCCAGCATCACAAGCAGCAGCAAATTTCATCCATTCTATCATTTTCCTCAGGGTAGCAATCTACGGTTAAACTTTTCCTCACACTTTTATCAATTACATTCATTAATTTGAATCCATTTTAAGCTTCAGCATTAATTGTAAACTCACTTAATGCAATTTTTAATAATGGCTATCTTCAACTTCTCACGAATTTCCTAAGAATGAGTAATTGGTTCTTTTTTTTTTTTTAAGATTTCATTTATTTGTTTGAAAGGCAGAGTTACACAGAGAGGAAAGAGGGAGACACACACACACACACAGAGAGAGAGAGAGAGAGAGAGAGAGAGAGAGAGAGATCAGTCACCCACTGCTTCACTCCTTAAGTGGTCACAACAGCTGAGGCTGGTCCAGCCCTAAGCCAGGAGCCAGGAGCTTCTTCTGGATGCAGGGGTCCAAGGACTTGAGCTGTCCTCCACTGCTTTCCTTGGTGTGTTAGCAGGGAGCTGAATAGGAACTGAAACAGCCAGGACTTGAACTGGTACCCACAGGTGATGCTGGCACTGCAGGTTCTGGCTTAACCTGTTGTGCCAGAGTGCCATCCCCAAGTAATTGATTATTATTAGCCAATGCAAGCCAGTTATTCCACACTCCTAGATTGGTTTAAAATGAGTGGCAGGAGTTTTGAGACAGAATTGATAGGTAGATTCATAATGATTAACCAAGGAACTGTTTGTTGTTTGAAATTGGGAATGCATGCCTATTACGTAGAAAATGATACTTAATGTTCACTAACTCAAATCATATTGGATACAAAGGATAGAAACAGGTTCAATATAATTCAAACAAAAGCCATTTAGTGGAACACTAGAAGCTTATTTCAGAGAACTCAGTAGCAAAATTCCATACCAAGCCAGATGAAATATTAAAGATCACTAGCGGCTGGCACTGCGGCTCAATAGGCTAATCCTCCACCTGCGGTGCCAGCAAACCGGGTTCTAGTCCCGGTCGGGGCACCAGATTCTGTCCTGGTTGCTCCTCTTCCTGTCCAGCTCTCTGCTATGGCCCTGGAGTGCAGTGGAGGATGGCCCAAGTGCTTGGGCCCTGCACGCCATGCAAGACCAGGAGAAACACCTGGCTCCTGCCTTCGGATCAGTGCGGTGCGCCGGCTGCAGCACGCCGGCCGCAGGGCGCTGGCCACAGCGGCCATTGGGAGGTGAACCAACGGAAAAAGGAAGACCTTTCTCTCTCTGTCTCTCTTTCTCACGGTCCACTCTGCCTGTCAAAAAAAAATAAAAATAAAAATAAGAAAAGATCACTAACTAGTTTTTTCTTATTTCTCCTTTAAATATTCCCTGTAATTAAATAATTTTTATCTTTGATTCTCCATTCCTTCTAGATAAGTTTCATTCACTCATTATATGAATATCTGATAAAAATTAAAATTAACTTGTAATACCGATAAATTTAAATACAAAAATTCAATTTTCTTTTTTTTTAAATATTTATTTATTTGAAAGACAGAGATACAGAGAGGCAGAGGCAGAGACAGAGAGAGAGGTCTTCCATCCTCTTGTTTACTCCCCAGATGACTGCAACAGCCAGAACTTCACAGATCGGAATCCAGGACCTAGGAGCTTCCTAAAGGTTTCCCACGTGGGCGCAGGGGCCCAAGGACTTGGCCCATCCTCCGCTGCTTTCTCAGTCCATAGCAGAGAGCTGGATAGAAGTGAAACAGCCAGGACTTGAACTGGTACCCATATGGGATGTAGGTGGTGGCTTTACCTGCTATGCCATGGTGCCAGTCCCTCAATTTTCTTTTTAAAAGGGGGAAGTCTCGCATTATGCCAAAATGGAAAATAAGTACAAACATTAACATCAAACTAGCGTACCTAAAAGTTGCTAACAATCTAGAAGTTGTTGCCTGAAAAGATATTGTGTAATTTTTCCCAAAGTTGATGGTATCTTGTGAGAGAAGAGCTTTGCTCCATTTTCTATATGTGTGTGAGTCTGCATTAATTAATACCATGTGTAACAAACTACAAACACAATTAGTAGCTCTAATACTGTCCATATGAGCTCTTGGCTGTGAGCACCTGCTGGTATCTTTTGCTATCAGCTAGATTTTTTCATGGTGCAAAATGGGCAGGAAAATGAAACTTTTATCTTGTTTGGTTTCTCTCATGTTTTCGAAGCTCAACTGGGATAAATAACCTCCTCACTTGGTGCTAGTCCATGTTATCGATCAATCTCCTGAAGGCTGGCACAGAATTTTTCTGTTTAGTCAGATTTCAAAATAAGTACAAGATCTTTTGAAGTTTCGGCTCTCACTGTCTCACTTCTTCTACAGTCTATTGGTCTAGCCAAGACTGAAGAGATGAGGAAATAAATTCCTGCTCTTGGGAGACTGAGCTTTCAAATCATTTCCCAAAATTCAAGAAAGGAGAGTTGGAGAATTTCAGTAACATTATTAGTCCCATTAGAGTCTTTGGCAGATGTAAAGTGTCCCAAAATGCTTTTCTAGCCAACATTGCAATCAAACTGTTGTTGCCAAATTAATTTATTTTACTGTAGAAGAATCAATTAATATGAGATCAAACTTATTAACAAATGATTAAGTGTGCAATGCAGTACTATTAACTTATGCATAGTATTATATAGTACATCTCTAGAGATGTTATGTGCTTTCTATATATGGCCTTTGTCATTTTGAGGTAATTTTCTTCTACTCTTAGTGATTATGAGTTTTGTCTTGACAGTTGTTAAATTGTGTTATATGCTTTTTCTGCATCTATTGAGATGATCCTGATTGTATCTTTTATTATGTTAATGAAGTATATTAAATAATTTAATATATTTTTTCATGATATGAATCATCTTGGCTATTCTTTTCTTGTAGTATTTTTGTGTAGTTTTGTTATCAGAACAATGCTGATCTCATAAATGATTTTGGAAGAGATGGAGATGGACTGGTGTTAGTTCTACTCTAAATAATTGGTGAAGCCATCATGTCCTGGGACTTATTTTTGGGACATTTTAATAACTGATTGAATTCCCTTATTAGACACTTAAAGCAAACTTGAATTGATAGATAACAAGCTCTAAGTGACATGTGACCTTGCATTAGAACATGGACTGAATACAGAATTGTATTTTTATTCTAAGAGTCATATAAGCTATCTGATGAATGGACCAGAGCAGCACACATTTATTACATGCTTACATTAAAATCTATTTATTTACCTGACAGTCTACAATCATGGCATGGACTGATTTTCAGCCAGGTCTGCTTTTAGAAACATGTTATAAAAATTGCCTTTGATACTTACCCAGATATGTTTTAATTATCTACCTGTGGCTTGAATTGGGAATTCAAAGCAGTATATTTTCTTTTTTAAAGATTTATTTATTTATTTGAAAGTCAGAGTTACACAGAGAGAGGCAAGGCAGAGAGAGAGAGACAGAGGGCTTCCATCCAATGGTTCACTCTCCAGTTGGCCACAATGGCAGGAGCCGTGCTGATCCGAAGCCAGGAGCCAAGAGCTTCTTCCAGGTCTCACATGCTGGTGCAGGGACCAAGGACTTGGGCCATCTTCTACTGCTTTCCCAGGCCAAAGCAGAGAGCTGGATCAGAAGTGGAGCAGCTGAGTCTTGAAATGGCACCCATATGGGATGTCAACACTTCAGGCCAGGGCATTAACCCGCTGTGCCACAAGTGCCGGTCCCTAAGCAGTATAATTTTAAGAATGTGTTATAAGCTGTTCGGTGCAAGCATACAAGCTAGTACGCTCCATTGTCAGGTTGGTTATGTTTGTCGTCAGAATGATTTAGAGTCAAAGCCACTTAATTTCCCATGGCCTTGCCTTTAACCATCGTAAAATCCAAGCCAACAGTCAATAATTGTGTATTGGTGATGTTATTACAAGCCTAGCATACTCCATAAATCAATTTTCCCTGTCAAAAAGACATCATGGATGTCTAAAAATGTGACAAAATCAGTCAATGATATTTTGAGGATTTATCTCCTGAGACAAAGCCAGGTATCAATTTCAATTTTACTTAGGGTATAGGCAGGAAATAAAAGAGGCATACTCAAAAATGTTAAGAGAATAACTTGAAACCTTTAAAAAAAAAAGAGAGAAATCATTACATCCACCTGTACAGATGATTTCATTTATATATACTTATTTTCTGTATCAAACTATGCTGAATAATGCCTAAGGGTAATAATCTCAATAGTTCCTGACTACTATTTTTTCACATTTGACATGATGCTGGATTTTATGATAGGACATGTGCTTTATTTTAAGAAATTATTCATTCATTCATTTTTACTGAGATTTTGTTTTAAATCAGTAATTATAGTCACATTTTATCAATTTTGTTTATTGTATATTTGTTGTGGTGTATGTAAGCTCTATTCAGTGGAAACTTCTATATATTTGCTTTATTTATTTAATTTTAGAGATATACATATCTGGATTTTTGACTTTTACAGTCAGTTATGGTTATACTGCATCATATAAAGTAACTAGATTGACATTATCAATATTTCCCAGGTGTTATGTAGATTTATATTTGACTTCTACTATGAACAATTAATTAACCTATTTGTATTTTAAGTTTTTGTTTCTTTATTTGTTATTTATTCATTTCAACTTCTATTTAATTATGAATGTGTATTTTACAATATCACTTGTCTATACATTTATACTTTTGGATATTAATATGTTCTTTTGTAATAATTATTAAATTTTGTAAAGTTTCATGAGGAATTGCTAAACTCATCATCAGATTGCTATTCTCACTTGTAACCTAATGTGTAGTTCCAGTCACAATCATGAGCTTCAAACATATACCAAAGAAAACATTCTAGCTTATGCGTTTAGTAAATTTAAATATTTATGTTAAATCCATAGGCCTATAGAAATAAATGTTTATACTGATTTGGAAAGCTAGCTGAATGACATATACACACACACACATATATACAGGTACACAAAGAACCAGTACAAATAACACTCTACTAAAAAGTGTGTGTGTGTATATATATTTGTGTGTATTAGTCTAACATCTTTTGTTGTTTGCTACAGTCTCTTACAATTATTGTGGTATTGTATATTTCTCTTTTAATTTATTGTATGTTTTCTTTGATGTATTCTTGCTATGTGGCACAAAAATTTCATTTAAACTGTTCATTAATTTTTAAAATTTTACTCTACACCATAAAATATTCCATTTATTTCTATAATGTTTGTCTCTGCATTTAAATTTTAAAGGTTGAAAATGTATATTAGGGACAGCGCCGTGGCTTAACAGGCTAATCCTTCACCTTGCGGCGCCAGCACACCAGGTTCTAGTCCTGGTTGGGGCGCCGGATTCTATCCCGGTTGCCCCTCTTCCAGGCCAGCTCTCTGCTGTGGCCCGGGAAGGCAGTGGAGGATGGCCCAAGTCCTTGGGCCCTGCACCCGCATGGGAGACCGGGAGAAGCGCCGGGCTCCTGGCTTCGGATCAGCACAATGCACCGGCCGCAGTGGCCATTGGAGGGTGAACCAACGGCAAAAAGGAAGACCTTTCTCTCTGTCTCTCTCTCACTATCCACTCTGCCTGTCAAAAAAAAAAAAAAAAAAAAAAAAAAAAAAAAAAAAAAGAAAAGAAAAAAAAAAGAAAAAAGAAAAAAGGAAATATATATTAGGCCCAAAATTCTTCTAAAGATGATTTTTGAGCAACTTTTGTCATATATGATATTATTTTCCTCTGCTCACCCTGTCTCCATGAAATTGCAACATCCAGAACAATAATAATTTGTTAATTAATCTATATTGTTTTTTACTTATCTTGAGGGTATCCTGTGTCTACTGTATTTCTTTTCTGAGTATTCCTATGGAATCCATTACAAAGTTACTATAGGTTTTAGGATAAGAAGAAAAAGCATTGAGATTTTTCCCTTAAAATCCAACTGTCCAAAAAGTGTGGATTTCAAGAGGACAAGGACCCACTGGCTTAATCCATTGTTTTGGACGTTGTGTCTCATACAATAGGTTCATATAAAAAAATGGTTAATGAATTATAAGGTAAGTACATAAATCAAATAAAGTGAGATCAGAATTTCACTTTGAAAATTAGGTAACCCTCCACTTGCAATATTTCAGTGAATCATCATTATGCTGCAGATGGTGTTCAAGTCCTTAGTTTAACATCTAAAGTGTTAACAATTCCAGTTCTGTTTAAGATAAAGTCTAAATCATTAAATCAGGCCTTTACATAGTTGGGTCTATGCATACCTCTTCATGTGCATCTGTCTGCTTTCCTCCCATCTTGTAGGCGTTGGCTGCTTACCACCTGCTAGTTCCTTAAATATTTCACTACTGTTCCAAACACAGAAAGTTTGTATTTTGTACTTAAGGTCTTTATCTGCATTCTCTTTGTAATGTAAGTTGGAATTGCATTTTCCCAGGGACCTATTTTCTGACTATTTGTGTTAAGTTTCATGTCCCTGTACCACATGGCTTGAAAATATATATTTACATGAGTAATGTCCAGGATATAAGTCTCCTAAAGTCAGAGTCTATGTCCATCTGTTTATTCATTATTAATACTATTTATTTATTATTAATTCTCCTGGAATGGAGCATCTTGCCAATTGATTTTTCATAAATATTTGAGTAAACAAAGAGATAGATGCGTGATTTGATTAATTACCTAATATGATTTACAATTTTCCACATTTTTACAAATTATATTTTTTTGTATTTCCACACCTCTGTACTTCTACACATTTTGACTTTTGTCAAATTTTGACTTTTGTAGTATAATGGCCTCTGGCCTGTCAACCCTACATGCCTCTAAATGACTTTATTTTTGCTGTCTCAGATTCTAGCAGATTCTCATAATTTATTTGCTATCTATTTACTTATTTAACTTTTTTGAAGATACAGAGGGATAGGCAGACATGCAGAGTGACCTGTCATCTTTTGATTCACTCCCTAATTTCTGCAGTAGTCAAGGCTACAGCCGGGACCTGGGAACTTAATCTAGATCTACCAGGGGGATAAGAATCCCATTTCTTGAGTCATGTCTGCTGCTTTCACAGGTGTTCTTTAATAGAAAGCTGGAATGGTGAACCACAGGTAGGAATCAAATCCAGGCATTCTGATGAGGCATGCCGACATCTTAACCAGCATCTTCACTGTTAAGCCACAATTCTTGCCCCTCTCATGTAATTTAGATTTTCAGAATACTATTAAGTTTCGGACTAATATGGCAGAATTTTAATCAGTTCTGAACTGTCATCCTTCATAAAAGTGAATCTTTGAGCATTAAATCTTATATTTTTCATAAGTGTTTAAGAAAATTCTGGACTCTGATGAAGACAGTTTTCATAATTATCTATGTTATTGATTTGAATGATTTCTCAGTCAATCAATAGATATATCTCCCTTTTTGCCCCCGTTATATCTATTTTCTTCACATTTGTCATCGTGATTCATGCAAGTAACTTGCTTTCTTCTTTCTGATAATTTCGCATCACACCAGAACAAATTCCAAACATCTCAGTACAGCATGCAGATACTCTGCTATGTAGTCCCTGAAAAACAATCAACTCTTATTACCTTTTATTTATCACTTATGTTATTTATCAAGTGTATTCACTTGGCAAATATTTCTTGAGCACCTGCTGTGTTCCAAATAGTGTTCTGACACTTGTGAACAGTGTAGTGAATAAAACAGGTAATTTTTATAATCATACAACATACCTTGCTGTTGGAAGAACATGGGGGAAAAAGCAGAAATACATGATGTGTTAGAAGATATTGTTCATTTTGACAAAATATAAAACAAGAGAGATAACAAGTATCAGGAAAGGAGGTGCTATTTTTTTGTGGTCAGAAAAGGCCAGTTTGACATGTTGGAGCAATGACCTGGCTGAAGTGAGAGAACTTCAATTTTTCAGCAGACCATCTTAAAGTAATCCTTTCTGACAATTCTTTTTTCATCTGCTAGCGTAAGACATTAATGACTAACGTCTCTGTTTCTCTCCCAACAATTTTGGGTTTGGTGTCCTATCTATGTGTTTCCATAGTGACATGAGATTATCAAAGCTTTCACTGGGTAAATGGAAAATACTTCTATCTACCCTTTATCTACCAAAATGCAGGACTCTCAAAGAAAGGATCATAAAAATTTTACCTTCTGTTAACTGATCTTAATAAAAGCACTCAGTAAATGTTTGTTGAATAGACTTGACCTAGTTGGCCAGGGATGTTTTGCAAGCTGTTGCATAATCATCCTATTGTGGCAGTCTAATCCTTCTTTTGGCCTCAGTTTTTTCTTTGCAAAACGAGAGAATCAGTGAGTCTGAAGTAAGTTTACAAGAAAAAGAGTAGTAAAATTCTTCTATTAAAATAAAATGATACCATTATCTAGGATGGTCCCGAAACTGCCTTTACAAAAAGCAAAATCTCTCAGAGGAAATCACTAGGTAGTTTCTTCATATCATCATTTCTTTTATATCGAGTATGAAATTGGTTGTATTTCCAGATCAGTGAGCCCAGCAGTAGTAAAAAATGAATTATTGTTAGTTTGAATTTTATTCACTACCAAAGTTACAGATTTTGATGCTTTATCTATTTACTAAAAATTCCTACGACTGGAACCCTGTTTCCAGTAGGGCTGAGTGGTTCCTCCTAGACCCTGCCCCCTGCCATACAATTTTATTTGTGGGTGGCAGGGTCTAGGAACCTTGTCCTAAACACTTACAAGTATAAAAATAACAAAAAACAAAAAACAAACAAAAAAAAAAAGAGGGTGGAGGGGTGGAGTAGATATATCCAGGAACTGACAATAAGAAAAAAAAAAAAAGACAGATAGATAGATATCAATTCCTATGTCTTTTAGCCTGAAAGCAACCTGTGATATGCTATTCCATGTAGATGAAACTCCAGGAGACGATTAGGGTAAAATGGTGATAAAAAAGGATATAGGTGCCAGTGCTGTGTATACCGGGTTAGGAAGCCATTTGTGACACTGGCATCCCATATTAGAATGTTGGCTACTGCTTCTGATCTAGCTTCCTGATTCTTTTAAAATTAATTAATTTCTTTGAAAGGCAGAGTTACAGAGAGGGAAGGAGGGAGAGATGGAGAGAGAAAGAGAGAGAGAGAGAGAGAGAGAGAGAGAGAGAGAGAGAGAATGTCTTCCATCCACTGGTTCACTCCCCAAATGGCCACAACACCTGGAACTGAGCTGATCTGAAGCCAGGAGCTTCTTCCAGATTTCCCATGTGGGTGAGGGGCACCAAGGACTTGGGCTGTCCTCTGCAGATTTCCCAGGCACATTAACAGGGAACTGAGTTTGAAGTGGAGTAGCCAGGACTCAAATCAGCGTCCATATGGGATGCTGATGCTTCAGGCCTGGGCTTTAACAAACTACACCACAGTGCTGGTCCCCCAGCTTCTTCTTATTGTACTTGAGAATGTAGTGGATGATAACTCAAGTACTTGAGACCTGGCCTGCCCAAGAAGAGACTCAGATTTAGTTCCAGGTTCCTGGTTTAGCCAGATTATTGTAAGCATATGGGGAGTAAACAAGTGGATGGAAGATCTTTCTCTTTTTCTATCTGTATCTGTCTCTCTGACTTTCAAATAGAATGAAAAATAATTATGAATATTTAAATAAATAAAATAAAATGAAGGTAGTTTATTTAGTGGTATAATCTGTGAATGGATTCTGACTTCAACAGAAAATATAAAGTCCAAAATACCTGGGGAATACCTCATTAAAGTAATGGGAGGTTAAACTCAAACCAGAGTTTCATATTAATCAAAAATAGCCAGTGAGACTGAAAGTGAAATTAACTTCCACATGGAAAGCAAATGACTGGGGGCTGGTGCTGTGGTGCAGTGCCAACATCCCATATGGGCAATGGTTCAAGTCCTGGCTGCTCCACTTCCTATCCAGCTCTCTGCTATGTCCTGGGAAAGCAACAGAAAATGGACCAAGTCTTTAGTCCCCTGCAGCCATATGGGAGACCTGGAGGAAGCTCCTTGTTCCTGTCTTCAGATCCGGGCAGCTCCGGCTGTTGTGGCCAATTGAGGAGTTAACTAATGGATGGAAGACCTCTGTATCTCTGCCTCTCCTTCTATCTCTGTGTAACTCTTTCAAATAAATTAAAAAAAAAAAACTTAAAAAAAAAAACAAGAAAGTAAATGACAGAGGTCATTTCCATTAGATCAAAATATCAGAAATTCTGACAGAAATTCTTCAAACTGGAAAGAAAAAGCACCAACAATGGCAACAATTTGTGTAAATATGTTTTTCCCTTTGTTTCTTTAAAGCAGATAATATTGCTTAAAGCAGAAATAATAATATAATTTTTACTTATTTATAGATTGTATGTGAAATAGAAATCTATCTTAAAAGAGTGATAATGATAGATGGAGATATATATTTGTGAGATTAATACATATTTAATAAAGTCATATTTTATTTAACTAAAGAGAATGTGAAAAGTTAGGGATGAGAAAGAGTTATGACCACAGATCTCACAAACATTAAGAGGAAGATACAATAAAGCTGTGAAAACTTTTATGCCAATAAATTTGCCAAAACTACAAAAATAGCTGGTAAGGAAAGGGGAAGTGTTTAACCTACAGAGTGCTGGCATCCATATGGGTGCTGGTATGAGTTTTAACTGTTTCACTTCAGATCCAGCTCTCTAGTAATGTGCCTGGGAAAGCAAAGGAAGATGGTCCAAGCACTTGGGCCTCTAAATCCACATGAGAGACCCGGAAGTAGCTCCTGGATCCTGGCTTTGGATGGTATAGCTCTGATCATTGTGGCCATTTGGGGAATGAACCAGTGGATGGAAGTTTCTCTCTGTCTCTCTCTTTCCTTCTCTCTATGTATATCTGCCTTTCAAATAAATACATCTTTAAAAATGTATTAAATAAATATAAATTTATGGATAAATAGAAAGATTTATGGATGAACAGATTTATAATAAAAACAAATAATGGCATCAATAAAGCATCTAGTTTGTAATCACTTGTTTATTCAACTTTTGTCAAAATATGATGAAATGAAACTTTTGAAAATATGATGAAATATTAGAAGAAAAATGATGTAGCTGCTTTGTTTAAAATTTTGTTTTAAGCAGCTACAAATTCTATTACATATATTGTCTTGTCTTATAATGATTATACTGGATTTTCCAATTTCTATTTTAAGTCAACAAAACCATTTTCTGTATCCAATAATTATGTTCCATTTTTTCTGGAGGCTTGATTTTTCTGCACCTAATTTTCTCTGTTTCAGTATTAAAAATCAAAATGATGCCATTTTACTAATGTGTACAAATTATTCAAATTCACAACATTGTTCTAAAACATTTATTATCTTTCTATAGTCTAATCAATTAATTTTATCCATATAGAATGACACCAAAGATTACTAGTTTCTGTTGCTGGTTTAACAAATTAGCATATAATTAACAGCTTTAAAACATTTAAATGTGTAAAATTGTTTTTTGTGTTGGAAGTCCCATAGGGGTCATACTATTCTAAATTCAGGGGGCCAACAAGGCTCTATGTACCTTTTTGGGAGGAATAAGGAGGACATCTTTCCTTGCATTTTTCAACTTTTATTGGCAGCCTGTATTCCTGACCTCATGGGTCTTCTCTTTCAGACTCAAAGTCAGGAATACTATCTTGCTTGGACCCTTCTTCCATATTCATATCTTTCATCAAACACAAAATTTTCTACTATTAAAATCTCATGGCATTTGATTGTGCTCATACAGAAAATTCATGTTAATCTCACAGCTTAGGGTTCATACTTTTATCTAAATCGTCAAAATCTTTCCTTGTAAACTGAGAAATTATGGGATGAGCATCTCTGGGAGCCATTTTACCACCTAACACACAGTTCTTGCTCACATACTAGCTAAAATTTTAGGAAAGTTACTTACTTTTCACCTTCATGTTCATTGTATTCTGATTGATTTAGATATTTTGCATAGGTCCTCCCTTGAACCTTATTTGCCCATCTGTCACAAACATCCCACTGCTCAATATATATTGATCTTTCTACTCTGTGCTACCTTCAATGTCCATCAACTGGGAAGTATTTCCTCTGAGAAAAGTCACAATTTGCAATACTTTAACCAAAATAGATTAAGTACTTCCTGTAGCTAACTTTGCACTGCAGTTATTAGTACAAGTTTTCCTTCCAAAAAATCTATACTTTCCTTGCACGCTGGTCCTGTAATTTTCTTTTTTTTTTTCTTAAGATTTATTTATTTGAAAAGCAGAGTTACAGAGAGGCAGAGGCAGAGATAGAGACACATAGAGAGGTCTTCCAATTGCTGGTTCACTTCCAAAATAGCTGCAATGCCCGAGCTGTGCAGACCTGAAGCCAGAGCCAGGAGTTTCTTCCAGGTCTCCCACATGGGTGTAGGGGTAAAAGTACTTGGGTCCTCTTCCACTACTTTCCTAGGACACAGGTGGGAGGCTGGATCAGAAGTGGAGCAACCTGGTCTTGAACCGGCATCCATATGGGATGCCAGCACATCAGGAGGAGACCTAACCTAGAATGCCACAGCACCAGCCCCAGACCTATAATTTTCTGATATAAAACACATGACTTGTGTTTATTTGAGTCACCCAGAGTAAGTCACTCCATATCTACAGAGGAGTTGGACTGGTGGTGAATCAACAAATATGCAAGGAATATACAAGGTCTGTAGTAGAGCAAGAGTTATGTTGGTATTGAAGTTTATAATGGCATGCAGAGAAAAAGAATTAGGAAACCATTTAAAATAGAAGGTAGCAGATGTTTAGTTCCAAATGAGTGATAAATACAAAAAGTGCTAAAGAGTTATGATGGCCAGGATTTGAAACATATGTGATTGATTTTACAACCTTGACTCATTTCAACTGGACTGAAAAAACTAATGTTCTATCTAATTCAGAACATCTGTCTGTCTATAGTTAAGTCACATGGTAACGATGTCCTGGATCACCTGATAAAACCATGCTTAAATAATGGTTGCAAAAGTGATCTTCATTTTTCATGGTAAGAAGCAGTTTATGGAGAACCATGAGGAAGAACAGAAGGATGTAAGGAAGAAGAAAAGGAAAAATAGGCTGTCTAGTGACCTGGAGTCTAAGATCCTCTTGAATTTTGATATGATTATATTTCTAGTGCATGAGAATTCTATCTCAATTTCAAAACAACACCAAAATCTTCCTCCTGCTGCAATCAAAATCCTTGATTTGACTTAAGAAGTACAGGTAGAGACTCTGTCATACCTTTCTACAGGAAGTATATGTTAACATATGAACATTGTATTTTAATACTTATAAATCAGAAATCCACTTTGGAATTATGGTGTTCTTTCTTAGGTATGATAATGCTGATGATAGGTATATTGTTTCTTAATGGGAAATAGTTTAAAATCATTTTTTTCTTTTTTTTTAAACTTTTATTTAATGAATATAAATTTCCAAAGTACAGCTTATGGATTACAATGGCTTCCCCCCATAACTTCCCTCCCACCCTCAACCCTCCCCTTTCCCGCTCTCTCTCCCCTTCCATTCACATCAAGATTCATTTTCAATTCTCTTTATATACAGAAGATCAGTTCAGTATATATTAAGCAAAGATTTCAACAGTTTGCCTCCACATAGCAACAAAAAGTGAAAAATACTGTTGGAGTACTAGTTATAGCATTAAATAACAGTGTACAGCACATTAAAGACAGAGATCCTACATGATATTTTTTTTAAAATTAATTAATTTTCTATGCCATTTCCAATTTAACACCAGTTTTTTTTTTATTTTCAATTATCTTTATATACCGAAGATTGATTCAGTATATACCAAGTAAAGATTTCATCAGTTTGCACCCACACAGAAACACAAAGTGTAAAAATACTGTTTCAGTACTAGTTATAGCATCACTTCACATTGGACAACACATTAAGGACAGATCCTACATGAGACGTAAGTACAAAGTGACTCCTGTTGTTGACCTAACAATTTGACACTCTTGTTTATGGCATCAGTAATCTCCCTAGGCTCTAGTCATGAGTTGCCAAGGCTATGGAAGCCTTTAGGGTTTGCCGACTTTGATCTTATTCCAATAGGGTCATAGTCAAAGTGGAAGTTCTCTCCTCCCTTCAGAGAAAGGTACCTCCTTCTTTTTTTTTTTATTTTTTTATTTTTTTGACAGGCAGAGTGGATAGTAGAGAGAGACAGAGAGAAAGGTCTTCCTTTTGCCGTTGGTTCACCCTCCAATGGCCGCCGCGGTAGGCGCGCTGCGGCCGGCGCACCGCGCTGTTCCGATGGCAGGAGCCAGGTGCTTCTCCTGGTCTCCCATGGGGTGCAGGGCCCAAGCACTTGGGCCATCCTCCACTGCACTCCCTGGCCACAGCAGAGAGCTGGCCTGGAAGAGGGGCAACCGGGACAGGATCGGTGCCCCGACCGGGACTAGAACCCGGTGTGCCGGCGCCGCAAGGTGGAGGATTAGCCTGTTAAGCCACGGCGCCGGCGGTACCTCCTTCTTTGATGGCCCTGTTCTTTCCACTGGGATCTCACTCGCAGAGATCTTTCATTTAGGTCTTCTTCTTTTTTTTTTTTTTTTCTTTTCCAGGGTGTCTTGGATTTCCATGCCTAAAATACTCTCATGGGCTCTTCAGCCAGATTCGAATGCCTTAAGGGCTGATTCTGAGGCCAGAGTGCTATTTAGGACATCTGCCATTCTATGAGTCTGCTGTGTCTCCCGCTTCCCATGTTGGATCGTTCTCTCCCTTTTTGATTCTATCAGTTAGTATTAGCAGACACTAGTTTTGTTTGTGTGATCCCTTTGACTCTTAGACGTATCAGTGTCATCAATTGTGAACTGAGATTGATCACTTGGACTAGTGAGATGACATTGGTACATGCCACCTTGATGGGATTGTATTGGAATCCCTTAGGATTAGGGATTCTATAATTTTCATGAGTGCTATTTTATGAAAAACAATTGAATCAAACATATATACCAAAAGATCAATGGATCTAGTATTCAATTTAAAAAGAAATATTTACTTGAAGATCATATTACAGTCTAATTATCTGTATGTGTCCGGCTATTTAGACATAAGTTATAGATAGTGCTGCTGCTGTTGGTAGAATACAGATCTGGTTCAAAATAAACCTCTAATTTATTTGCTTCTTTTCATCTTCATTTCTTATATAATGATACATATGAATAACAATATAATTATTGTTATTTTGCCTCAATGTCACAACAACAGTTCTCTCCACCAAATTTTCAGTTAAATTCTGTATCAACTCAACTGTAAGATAATTTATATTGAAAACATGGGAATTGATTAATAACAGAATAAACTCCTGAATAATGAACATAAAATGGGATAATGATTGCTTCCTGTATTTATGATTATTGTGATGATTATATCGTATATCGTGTCATTTTAGTAATCTGGTCATACAGTAACTTCTAACCATATATGCATACATATATAACTAATTATATATAGTTAGCTAGTTATATGTATCTATCTATCTATATATAAATATTCCCAGAAGAATAATTATTCCTCAAGAAGTCAGACATTATGTGCTATTTTTCTGGATTCCCCGGTGTTCTAAAACATTACTACAGCCAAGTAATATATTATAATTTACAAATTAAAGTTTTAATTATTTTGTATTTACCACATATGGGTAACTTGTATCATGAAATATATTCTAAAACATTAATTGTATTAATAATTATAATCTTTTATATCATGCTGTTCACCATTAATATGTACTTATATGGAGCTCTAAAGTATATGCATATAGTAGTTAACAGAAAGGTACTTTCCTTCTTCTGTAATATAATAATATACACTCTCTTGAAAAACTTTTCCTATTAAGCAATAATTTTTTTAAAGATTTATTTTATTTATTTGAAAGATGGAGTTACAGAGAGAGAGAGAGAGAGAGGAGTCTTCCAATTCCACTGGTTCATTCCCCCAAATGACCGCAACGCCAGAGCTGAGCTGATATGAAGCCAGGAGCTTCTTCCGGGTCTCCCATGAGGGTGCAGGGGCCCTATGACTTGGGCCATCTTCTACTTCTTTCCTAGGCCACAGCAGAGAGCTGGATTGGAAGTGGAGCAGCCAGGACTCGAACTGGCACTCATATGGGATGCTGGTACTGCAGGCAGCAATTTAACCCCCTGCACCACAGTGGTGACCCTGAAATAGTATTTTTTACTATTAAACACATTATTTAGATTCTGGATTAATAAAAAGTAGAATGACTCTTCATACTTTTAGTCCCTTTACCTTGACCAAATTCATTCACAAATATACAAAAAACACTTTGCTATTTATTAAAAAACAAATGCATTGAAAGGAACAAAGTAGTAAAACAAATATACATTCAAATTTTCATTATAATTTCTTGACAAGTAGAAACTAAAGCATACAAATAACCAAATAAACAAATACAAATATTTAACCATATTACTTGATTTGTTTTATGTCTCAAATACTAAAAATAGATAGCTACCTGATATTTTTCCCCATTGATCAGTAACATGGCTTCTCAATAAATTAACTTCCCAGAGAAATATTTATGTGTGAATAAAATTTAGTTTGACTGCATTTTAAATGATTTTGTTTTTCAAGGACAATTCACATTTGTTGATGACTGACTAAATAAACTTCAAACATGGCAGAAACTAGAGTCTGTTGGAGGATGTCCTTTCTTGCCACCAGCTAAGGGTAGTCCATGAAGAGTCACTTGAGCTTCATCTTTAAGCCATGGCCTCAACCCTGTGCAAAAACCAGTAGGCAGAGTGACCCAGTCTTTTGGCCCCTTGGATGGGGCCTCTTGGAAACTGTTCCCTGTTTTCATACTTGTTTCCACAGCTTCCCCTGGTTGATGTGTTTGTAGATCACATCAGCACCTTGATCTTTGATCAAAAGTGCGCAGGAAGAAGAGGGAGCCCAGGGCGATGGTGAGAGCAGGTGGAAGTCCCAAGGACAGCAGAAAGCACAACATCAAAATTATCACAGTGTGATTTCAGTGACTTTAATACCTGAAGAAGTATAGGATTATTAGAGTTGTAACCATACACTATTTTTATTAGAAACAGTTTCATAAAGTTATGAAATCTGAAGCTTAACCCCTACATGGGCTGACTATGCAGATATTCAGGAGTCCCCTTAAGGAAAGTCATAGAGAGCCTGTGACATTCCAAGTAAATTAAACGATTTGGGAACACTGACTCTAACATACACTAGAGTAGGTTCGTTGCTTCAGCATGGTGGCAGTCTTGGCTGCTACTGACATCTGGGGTGTGTACCAGCAGCTATTTGGAAAATGAATCAACAGATGGAGGACCTACCCTCTACCTCTGTCTTTCCTGCCACCATCCCCAATTTGTAGCTCTGCCTTTCAAGTAATGAAAAACAAAGAATAAATAAACATTAACACAAAAAATACACAGAAAAGAGAGAGCATAAACCCTCCCTAGTCTTAAAGGTGACATTTCTCATTTTGAGCTAAGAAGAGTTTACTTCCAACTGAAATGATAAGGTCATTTCTTAGCAAAATCCATAGAAAAATAAGATAATCAATTCTATAGCATTTTTGTAAAATGATATTACTACAGAAATCATTTTGTTAATCTCAGTTTAATTGATATTCAGCTATGTTAATTCTGTACTAGAATTTTAAGAAGAATCACCATTTAAAGAAAAAAAAAAGAATGATATATTTTTCTCCGGATATTGAATTTGTCATGGCAAAATGTACAAATGTTTTGCATTAAAGGTCTGAGTGCATGCTACATCTGGCACTGATTTTGAGTAGACATAATGTAGGCTTACTGGTTCACCTTAAACTAAACTAAGTTTTATCCTTTTATTTCTTGACAAAGTTTCTTTTTAAAATAGGATTAAAAGAAGGTAGGATTATGGTTTGCTAGTCTATGAGATTAGCAAGTAACACAAGAAGAAGTACAATGTATCTGACTACACAAAGTGCAAACTGCAGTATTTTTGTGGATCAATATACCTGTGGAGAATTGCATGAATATTTGCTGCTAACTTGTTGAGCTCCTAGAAAGCTGGATTTATAGTTTTAGCTCTAGAGTTCTGATACTCTGTCTTAATGCACTTTAAAGATGAAAATAAATTAATACATTAATATTGGAGTAGGAATCATTGTATGAGATGATTAGAATATTGCATGTGTATATTCTGCAACATGGCAAACCAAATATGGTACAAAAGAGGAAAGGAAGGCAGAACAAATTATTTTCTAGCTATCTGCTCTAATTGCTTGATATCATTATAAAGCAAAAATGGTAGATTACTGTTTCATAATCTTACTAGGCTTGGGATACCTAAACTGGGTATAAACTTTTAATCTAAGAACATTTTGATACCTGTATTTGGGAAAGTGATTTTTCTTTCTAAATTTTTAATTTCTCATCTGCAGTATGGTAATAATGACTATCTTCTAGATTGTCTTGAGAATCAAATATACCAATAAGTATAAATATAAAAGTTAACCTAGGCCAGTCTATAAAAACTTTCTGAAAGAATTAATTTCCTTCCCTTTTTCTATTTGTTGATGACATCTGTGAACACATATGTATATACTTATTTAAAGGAGCAAGGTATTGGAAAATAGTGGTTTTTAAAAGCACAGTTAGAAAAAAAAAGCACAGTTTAAAAAAAAAAAGCACGGTCAATAGCATACAATGTTGTAAACTGTAAATTTAGAAATTCTCAAAATGAAAACTAAGAAAAGTAGCCTATCTTCCTTCTTAGTTACTATGAGAACAAATAGGAAATACAATAACTCATTTTTGTTTTGTAAATTTAAAATTAATAATAAAGATAAATAAATAAACAACAAAATATTAAAACAATCCAAATGGCAGTGGGGAGATAACCATACTTAAGAAAAACATGCATGAGAATTATTGAAGCATTCTTGTCAGATACTATGAAAGCAAGGAGAGAGCTGTATAGAAGTTTTCTGTTAGAGACACATCTATTTTAAAGGATATTATCCTTTAGAATGAAGAAGAAAAACTGAGGAAATGAATCAATGGTAGATTAGACCTGTGAAAAATACTGAATGGTTATAGTGAGTTAGAAGAAAGATGATATAGTTCATAAACTTGAATCTATACAAAGAAAGGAAAGTCATTAGAGAAAAAATATGTATAGGTAAAAAAAAATTAATGGACTTAAAATGTAACTTTATAAAAGTGATAATTGTAACATCATGGTGAGTGTTCACAGCATAAATGTAAGTGAAACGAATGATATTAATGCCATAAGGAATGGAAGGAAAGAATTGGGAATTCCCTGTCATAACTAATTGCCTTGTAACTGAAGCAATATTTGAATATGCACTTAGATTAGTTAAAACTATATGTTGCGGGGCTGGCGCCATGGCTCACTTGGTTAATCCTCTGCCTGCGGCACCGGCATCCAATATGGGAGCCGGGTTTTAGACCCGGTTGCTCCTCTTCCAGTCCAGCTCTCCGCTGTGGCCAGGGTGGGCAGTGGAGATGACCAAAGTGCTTGGACCCCTGCACCTGCATGGGAGACAAGGAAGAAGCACTTGCCTCCTGGCTTTGGATCCGCACAGCGCCAGCCATAGCAGCCACTGGGGGAGTGAAACAATAGAAGGAAGATCTTTCTCTCTGTCTCTTTCTCTCACTGTCTATAACTCTACCAGTCAAATTAAAAAAAAAAAAAACAAACAAAACTATATGTTGCAAAAGTCTCTGAAAACCTCTCACATTTTTAATAAAAGAATAACTGATATGCTAAGAAAGGAGATATAATAGAATCATCTACAAAGCTCCAGCAAAAGTAGAGAAGGCAGAATAGTGGTGGAATAAGTGAAAAACGTGACAAATGGGAAACATTTGCAAGCATTATAGATATTAATTCAGCAAGATGAATAATCATGCAATCTCAAAGGTCTAAATATACCATATAAAATAGAAATTTGTGAAGTAGAAACAAAAAAAGCTTGAGTACATGTTGTCAATAACAAACCACTTTAAAATATAAAGCTTTAATCTAAAGAAACAGATTTTATCAATTTAATAATTGATAGATCAGACAGGTAGAAAATCTTTAGAAAAATTTTAGTCTTCCTGAATGACAGTATCAGTGAGCCTGATCTGATTGACACAGAATACACATCCAATGGCAGCAGAATATACCAAAGGATATAATTCCTTTTCAGGATCACATTTCAGGGGTGGGTGATAGGTGTAGCTGTTAATGTGTTGCTTGGGTCACCTGCGTGCCTTCATGGAGTTTCTGAGTTCAAGTCCTGGCTACACTCTCAATTCATTTCCTGCTATTTCAGGTGATGGCTCGAGTAGTTGGATCTCTGCTGCCTATGGGGAAGATCTGGACTGAGTACCTAACTCTTACTTGGCCTAACCCCCCAGCTCCTGTAGGCATTTGGGGAGTGATCCAGTTGATGGGAAATCCCCCACTCCGTGTCCTCTCCCCGTTCCTGTCTCTTTTCCCTTGTCTCACTTTCTTTAAAATATATAAAATAGATATATGATGTGGTGATGTGGCTACAATGTAATTTAAAGAGAAATCAATAACAGATACAGCTGGAAATTAAAAAATAGGTAGAAATTTAAAAAATAGATTTCTATGTATCACATTGATTAGCTTGGGACTTTTAAGAAAAATTTAAATTATTTTGATTTGCACTAAATATATCACTTAACAAAATGTTAGATTTAGTGAAAGTTGTGCTTAGAATGTAATTATGATTCAATATATGAAATAGAAAAGAATCTAAAATCAGTAAAGCTAGTTTCTAATAAAACGAACAAATCAGGGGCCAGCATTGTGATGTAATGGGTTAAACAGCCACTTGTGATACCTGCATCCCATAATGAAGAACTCTTCAAGTCTCAGCTGCTATGCTTCTGTGCTAATTCACCTAGAATGGTGACAGAATATACCCAAGTACTTGGGATTCTAACACACAAGTGGGAACTAGTATGTGTTCAGCCTGGTCCAGACCTGGCTTTGGGGAATGAACCAGTGGATAGAATATTTCTCTGTTCCTTCCTGTCTCTCTCTCTCTCTGTGTTGCTCTGCCTTTCAAATAAATAAATAAGTAAATCTTTATGCAGAAGAGCAATTAATCCCAAATTAAGCCAAATGAAATGAAACATGTTAATTAGAACAGAAACCAATAGAATAGAAAACAGGAAAGAAATTAACAAAATCAATCACATTAAAAGCTGGGTCCTTGACAACATTAATAAATTGATAAGCCTCTAAACAGATTAACCAAGAAAGAAGAAATATATGAAAAATTTGAGGATTAGGAAAGCAGTGAAAGATGACCCAAATGATTGGGACCCCGCTACCCAGAACCGTACTCCTGGTTTTGGCCTGGCCCAGCCCTGGCTGCTGAGGCCATTTAAGGTGTAAAGCAGTGAATGGACTCCCTCTTTCTCTGTAACTATGACTTTAAAATAAATAATAAATACATAATTTTTAAAAAGAAAATTGTAAATATTAGAAACAGGAGAGAGGGTCATTGAACAGTCTGGTTTGGGCCAAAAATTTATGAAGGGTCTTTCAGACCCAAGGAAAGGCAATAACAAAGGCTTTGCCTGGCAGTCCTCTATTGGAAAAGTTGTCCTATACACAGACTCGATCCTGGGCCAATGCACTGTGACTCAATGGAGGTCTGACAAGGACCTGGGTTGTCTTGATCAAGAGAACTCTTAGCCATAGCTACTTCCTAACACCTCAAATCAGCTAGCAGTCTTATGCGCCTTCAGTTAACCCTACCTCAAGCACCATTACTGAACTTCCCATTGGGATGCCCAATTTGAAGTAGTCTTCATACTCTGAGTTAGTACTGAGTGTTTTTCCACTCCTAGGTCTCTCCCTTCTTTCTCTCAGTCTCCCAGCTCCATAAAATTGCAGAAGTCTTTTATTTAGAATTCCCTTGGCATGAGGACAATTCTCACATATGTGCCGATCCATCTAATTTTCAATCAGCACCATTCCATCAATAAAAATGGGACAGAATGTGAGTACTTTTGCAGGTTTAGCCTTTTGCGTACAGTTCATGTAAAGTGAGTCAGACTCCACTTTCACTTTGCTTCTTACTTATTATCTGAACTGGCTACTCTGACTCCTAACAGCTCAGGTCTCTTGAGCTCAGCTCAGCTCCTGAAAGTTCCATACCCATAAACTGGACAACTTAAATAAAATGAATCAACTTTTAGGAAGACAAAATCTACCAAAACCAGAAATAGATAATTGAATTTGCTTAAATGTCTTAAAATACTGAATAATTAATACATAACCTTTCAAGAAAATTTAAGAGTGGGAAACACTTTGTCATTCTATAAGGCCAGAATTAACCTAATATCAAAACCAGATAAAATATTTAAATAAATAAAATCTATAATCTATTGGTACTTGTGAACATGGACTTAAAAATTATCCACAAAATATTAGCAAACATAAGCCAATAATGTACACTTGATAGGATGTGATAAAAATGGCACTTCACCTCAGTGATATTCCTCCCAAGACCATAATGATGACATAATTATGAGAAAAATAGAGATGAATCCCAACTGAGAGATATTCTACAAATTTATCTGACCAGTATTCCAAGAAAGTATGAAGTTATCAAAACAAAGACAAATCTGAGTAACTACCATCTACAAGAAAAACATAAAGATTTAAGGATTTTATGATCAAATTTAAGTCCTAAAATTTCATTTTCACCATATTTCATCGGCCAAGTCAGTCACAAATGTCACTCAAAATTCGCTAGTAGAGGGTCTAAGTTTTTTTGCCCTGTGGAGGATCTTTTTAAGAATTTAAAAAGATAAGCTATAGACAGGAGTGAAAAAATTGGAAACTACATAAGCGACAGCAGAGTAGTATCTCAAATGCATAGAGAACTCTCATATTCAATAGTACAAAATAATTCAATCAGATAATAATTAAGACACATATTGAAGTTCTCATACAGATGGAAAATTGGCACATTAAAAAAATCAACATTCTTAGCAATTAGGAAAATACAGATTAAATCAAAAAGATACCAGTGTAGCACCTATAACAATGACTAAATTAAAAGTTGCCATACTACATGCTGGCAGTGATGAAGAGATACTGTACCATCAAACATTGCTGGCATTTACGCAAAATGCTACAATCTCTCTAGAAAACACATCACAAATATTTTTCAAAAACTAAATATGCAACTACCAAATGGACTTAAATTTAATTTTAACATTTATCCTAAAAACATGAAAAATTAGGTTCATATAGAAACCTACACATAAATACTTAACAGCAGCTTTATCCGCAAGACTCCAAATTGAAAACAACCTAGATGGCCTACAATATGTGAATGTTTAAATGCATGGTACTTTCATACCATGTGATATTATTTAGTAAATAAAAAAAGACAATAAAACTATGAAGGCCTATAACTATTTGGATGAATTTCAAGAACACTATGCTAGTAAAAATAAAGTCAATCAAAAAAGTACATACTCTATGGTTTCATTTATATACAATTCTTGAAATGACAATTGGATGCAGTTGTAAAATGACAACTTGAGACATCCATGTGGCCACTACACCATCCCAAAGCCAATGTTCTTGGTCTTTATTGTGTCAATGTCAAAATAAAAACATTGGCATCAATGTCACATAGTGTTTTTAAGGATGTTACCATTATGGAGAAACACAAGGTACATGGACTTTTAGAGCTGCTTGTGAATCTACATGTGAATATACAATTCTCTGAAACTAAAAACTGAGGAAAGGAAAGAGAGAGAGCATAGAGAATAAATGTTGAAAAGGGCAGGGTGTATTTGTATAAAGAGGTTCAAAGTAACTGGTCTAAGAAATTCATTTCTGGAACAATGAAGATGGCAATGAAATAGAAATTATCAAATACATGGATACTGAATTAGGACCCCATAATTCATATGCACACATATTCTGCTTATGATGTGAACATGAAAAAGTAGTCATAGCTAAAGGTTTGTACCAATATAAGCACACATTTACTGTGTTAACTTTCATTATTATGTACATTGCATAACATAGTCTTGCACTACGATGCCTACGCACAAGGATAAAATAATAAGAAAGAAAGCAATGCTAGGAGACATCTGAGACTAATGAGTCAGTAAATTATTCCATAAATGAGAAAATAAGTAACTGGTATTCTGTAGTATTGCATGTTCAATAAGAAATTAATGAGTGTTTCTTTATTGTAGAGAATAAAACAAAAAAAAAAAGAGAAGAAAAACTGTGGTATATTCCAAGGTTCAGTGTTCCCAGAGGATTGTGTTTATGTGTAACCTAAAAGTAAATATCACAATTTTTTTAAAAAATCCAATATAGATGAAAAATGATTTGTAAAAAGTAATCAAGTATATAAGCAGCTCAGAGATGAAGTATAAAATATCGGTTATGTGGAATTGCAGGAAAGGGACAAAGGGCACATTCATAAGTGCAGAATCAAAGGAAAGTCAAAGTGAGGAATGAATGAAAAATATTACAAGCAGTCAGAAGATTATACAAAATGTGTTTTGGGCATATAAAGGACCAGAGGTCACTCAGAAGGAGGCTGCACAGCAAAAATTATGAGAATAAATTATCGACCAATGAAATAGATATTGCTAAAATATTAAATTAATTTCTTGCTTACTTGTCTCACTTTTCACAAAGAAAATAAGGGACAAATGTGAGGAACAGACATTAATTTCCCTTGGGAGAAAAAAGAAATATTACAGGAAATTGTGATCATGCCAGAACAGGTAATCAAAAATAATGGCTGAAACCGCACACACAAAGAATACAAAAAAGTTCAATAGTCAGTGGCCAGGTACGTCTCATGAGTTTTACTGGAGAAATATTAAAGATAAAAATAACAGAAAAGCAACAAGAGGAATGAATGAAAAATTTCCTTTGCAATAATTCCTTATCCCAAAGCCTAACATTTAAGGATGTAGTCTGCAGAAGATAAGAAATCAGTACCTGAAGCATTTTCTTTTCTGAAATCCTCAATTCTACTTTTACATATATTCTCCTGATTTTGGCATCACCTATTAGGGAAAGTTGGAGGTATGGGGGTGACTGTTTCTTTAAACAATGACATGTAAGTCTAATTAAAAGGCATGTGAAACAATAGGACTATTTCTAAAGTTGAAATACTTTATTCATTGTCTTTATGAAAAATTGAAAAATAAGAAAGTATGCATGATTATAAAAAGCAAAGTCTCCTACCCATAAGTAATTTTAAGTCCAAGAGGAAATGAATTTTCGATGGTGGAGTATCAAAGCTTGATATTGCATTTATAATGAAAGGAAAAGTGATCTCCCTATCACAACACTGGAATGAATACTTGTATTTACCTATACATGAAATTTACTGACATACCACTGTGATATCTGGATTCAAGATGGGGATTGTGATAATTTTATATATTCAGCTATTTTTCACACATTGACTAATTCATGGACTAAATGAATATAGGGCTTGCTATGAATAATCAATTTGCCAATCTAATGGGCACACAATCTAATGGACAATCTAATGGAATCTAATGTATTCTTAAAGTTTCTATCTTTAAGAATCTTACATTGTTGGAGAGATTCATACTTATAAAGACGTTGGGCAATTTGTTATATGTGGTCTGACAGACTCTTTCACGAGATGTGTAAGACACAATGAAGGCATCTTGCAGTTTTCTGTAGAGCAAGAACAGCATCAGGCCAGGTGTGCTAAATGGGTATCAGTTTCTAAGATGAAGAGCTGAGAATTTGGTGTTAGGGCTAGTGGTGATTTGTAAAGGATATCCCATGCAGTGTGAGAATCATGGATAAAATGCATGTGGGTAGGACTCAGCAGGTGCCTTCTAAGAACTGAAATTAGATCAAATTAAGCAGAACAACTAGGGCAGAGCTGATAAGCAGCCTGAAAAGTAAATGACAGGGGTATTCCTGGAAAGTCTATTTTTCTCTCTTCCTTCTATCTGTAGTTTTATAATTTGATGTTAAAAATATTTCATGTTCATTTATTTTTAATGAAAAATATGCAATAATACAGTGTCCAAAAAGATTTATATACTGTATAAGCTAGGATATTTGATACTGATTTCTGTTTTACTAATGATGATAATTGTTATAACAAAGATCTACTAGTTTATTTTTATAGGTGATCATATTAATGTAACCATATTATATGTAATTGTTTTGAGGATGATTTGAGAATAATAATTATTTCTTTTTCTTAAACCTCATTTTAAAAGAAATTACTTAGTAATACACTAACATCAATGTAAATGAAGATGTTTTAAAAATAATGATTCAGTTCTTGGGACACATAGGATATCTAAAATACAAGAAGTGTTTAGTAAAGTTCATCATCCATTCTAACATTATCTTTGCCATTAGAGTACTGCAAAAGTAGACAGCCTAATAAAGATAGTTAGAACATCTGGGAAAATAATACAATTTAAATGAAACTAAAACATATATAAACGAATGAAAGATAAAAAGACCTTTTCAGGTGCTAATGCCCAGATTTACAATCTCTAATATCCTAAATATCCTAGAAACCTTTGAATGAAATGACAAATTCATCTAGAGTTGAGTAACATGGTGGACACTTGCAGAAAATAATTTCTACTGTAGAAAAGTTTCATTCTCAAGTGGACCCATTTCTTGTTATTAGGTTGGTTTAAGATTGGGGCTGGCACTGTGCTATAGTGGGTAAAGCTGCTGCCTGTAATGCCAGCATCCCTAAGGGCACCAGTTCCCGTACCAGCTGCTCCAGTTCTGAGTCAGTTCTCTGATATGGCCTGGATAGCAGTAGAAGATGGTGTGAGCTCTTGGGCCCCCGCACCGGTGAGGTATTTGGAAGAAACTCTTGGCTCCTGGCTTTGGATCAGCCTAGCGCCAGCCATTGTAGCCATGGGGACTGAATGGGTGTGTGGAAGACTTCTTTCTCTCTCACTACCTCTGCTTCTCTGTAACTCTGCCTTTCAAATAAATAAATAAACATTTAATGAATAAATAAATAAATAGGTCCAAGAGTCTAGACCTAGAATTTGATTGGCAATAATCTAAACATGACTTTCTATAGGTTTAATAAACTGACTGAAAAAATAGTACATTTTTAAAGGAACATTATAAATATAACCTGTTTCATTTAGGAAAGAAAATATGCTTTAATGAATAAAATAATGATTAAATAAGACAACATGGAAGGTTTTGGATAGCAAATTACACACTGAATCATAAAGTCTAAGATAAAATTAATATTATTTCAAAATGGTATGTCAGTGCTTATCTGGGTTATCGGTTCGTAAATAAAGCAAGCAATCATAATACTAAATGGCATAAAATGACAAGTTATAATAAATTAACCAATTTCTAAATTATTATGAGCAGAAATAGATAACACACTCACCTAGTTATTCACTCTCCAAATGGCTGTAATAAGAGGTGCCAAAGTTGTATATAATACCTGAACACTACCATGAAATAACTTGACCAAAGGACATTTATAAAAGCCAAGAAAAGCATAATATTCATTCATGGAAACTCACCAAGGTAGACCTTAGCAGAGGCTATAAATGTGCTTCAAGACATTCAATAAAATCAAAAGCATAAAAAGTATATGTCTGACCATAACAAAATTAAGAGTAATAAAAAGATGTCAAGAAAATCTCTAAATATTTGGATATTTAAAATAAATATACTATAAATAACCCATAAAAAGAAGCATAAATTTGAAATATTTGAATTAGGGGCCAGGGCTGTGGTGCAGTGGGTTAACAACCTGGCCTGAAGCACTGGCATCCCAAATGGGTGCTGGTTCGAGACCTGGCTGTTCCACTTCCAATCCAGCTCCCTGCTATTGCCTGGGAAAGCAGTGGAAGATGGCCCAAGTCCTTGGCCTCTGCACCCATGTGGGAGACCAGGAAGAAGCTCCTCCTTCGGATTCGTGCAACTCTGGCTGTTGCAGCCAATTGGGGAGTGAACCAGTTGATGGAAGACCTCTCTCTCTCTTTCTCTCTCCTCTCTCTGTGTAACTCTGACTTTCAAATAAATAAATCTTTAAAAAAAGAAATATTTGAATTAAATATAAATGAAGTCGCAGCATATCAAAGTTTGTGGGATATTTATGTTTCAAAAAACCCAAAGATCTGAAATGAATTACCCATAAGGTTTTGACTTAAGAAACCAGAATAAAGGAGGCCAGTGTCATGGCATAGTAGGTAAATCTGTCGCCTGAAGTTCTGGCATACTATATGGGCACCGGTAAAAGTCCTGACTGCTCCACTTCCAATCCAGCTCTCTGCAGTGGCCTGGGAAATCAGAGGAAGATGGCCCAAGTCCTTGCCCACATGGAAGATCTGGAAAAAACTCCTGGCTATTGGCTTCAGATAGGCCCAGTTCTGGCCGTTGAGGCCATTTTGGTAGTAAACCAACGGCGGAAGACTTCTGTCTCTCTGCCTCTGCCTCTGTAACTTTGCCTTTCAAATAAAGAAAGAAATCTTAAAAAAAAGCAGCCGGAAAAAGAAGCTGAATTAAACACAAGGCAAGCAAGATGAAGAAAATAATAAAGAACAGAAAAGAAAAAATAATGAAAAAGAAACACAATACAGAAAAACAAAGGAAAACCAGTTTTTTGAAAAAGGTCAAAAAATTAGTAAATCTAGCCACATGGAACAAAGAAGGGTGTGGGGAAATAGACACGCACACACACACATACACAATCACACACAGAGTGAGTATTGGGAAAAAGTGAATGATAATATTCACTATATTGCAATTATATGAGCATAAAGCCAACACCAGAACAAAATGTTCCTTAACAGCTATATAATTCTAAAACTCATTCAAAATTATATGTATAACTAGAATTGTTATAAATCTACTTAAGTAATTGGCATTTTGGTTAAAGCTCTACAACAAAAATAAGAATCCTAAATGTATTTCTTCTGTACAAAATATTAACAACTAGAAAATTAAATAGGAAGGAACAGCTTTCTAATGTATTTTAAGGATCTATCATGAATTGATATGAAAGATAGTATAGGACAAAGGCATAACAGAAAAAAAATATAGACCAGTAACATTCATCAGTATAGACACAAAATCCTCAAAAAGTACTTTCAAATACAATCCAATAACATGTTAAAAGAATAACATATTACATCGAAATGGAAGAGTTAAACTAGGAATTTGAGGTTGGATAAATGTTGGAAAAATCAGTTAATGTAATTTTCTATTCATCAAACTAAAGAAAAAACGAACATATCAATATATGCAGAAAAAGTTGAAAAAATTCAACATCCACTTATAAACCAATCAGAAAAGAAAGAATACATAGTAGCTTCCTAGTCCTGATAAAGAACATCAATGAAAAACAACAAAATTATTGATTAGTTAGTGTTTCCCTCCTAAAGTTGGGAACAAAGAATCAATATCCACTCTAACAAATGTCATAAATATAATACGAGATGTCTTAGCTAGTGCATAAAGTTAACAACATAAGTAAAGTCCCTTACGTCGTAATGGGACAGAAGATAACTTGTCTACATAAGTTGTCCCAAAGAGACTTCTAAAAGTTAATAACAAAAATGTGATTTTAGCAGGAACATATGATACAAGATCAATATATAAAATCAATAATAATTCTATATGCAGGCAAAAAGTAATTTTTAAGATTTATTTTTTGTTTATTTATGTAAAACGTAGAGAGAAAGAGAGACCCACAGGAAAAGAGAAAGAGATCATTCATCTGCTAGTCCACTCCCTATAAGGCTACAAAGGCTGGGTCTGGACCAGGTTGAAGCCAGGAGCCTAAAACTCCATCCAGGCCTCCCGCGTGGGTTGCAGAGGCCCAAATACTTAGGCCATATTCTGCTGCTTTCCCAGGTGGATTAACAGGGAGCATTCTGAGAAGTGCAACAGGCAGGTTCCTAACCAGCACTTGATATGGGATGCCAGCTTCAAAGGCAGCCACTTCATCTGCTGTGTCATAACACCAGCTTCCAGAGGAGAATACATTAAAATGATTTTTACAGTAAAATTTAAAATAGCACAAAAATCATGAGATACATACACATCCTCAAAATATGTGCATATTTTAATTCTGCAAAGTATAGCATATTGTTGAGAACTGAAAAGAGCTATGTAAATGTAAATTCAGATTTACATATGCAGGCACATTCTCAACCATAATTTCAGGCTTTTTTTCTACAAAAATGGAAAAGCTAACTTTAAAATTTATATGGAGATGCAAAGGGATATAATTGCCATCATAATTTTGAAAAATATCAAATTTGAAAAATTCATGTTACCTGATTTTTGGAGTTATTATAAAGTTACATGAGCTGGCGCCGTGGCTTAAAAGGCTAATCCTCACCTTGCTGCTCCTGCACACTGGGTTCTAGTCCCCATTGGGGCGCCGGATTCTATCCCAGTTGCCCCTCTTCCAGTCCAGCTCTCTGCTGTGGCCCATGAAGGCAGTGGAGGATGGCCCAAGTCCTTGGGCCTTGCACCCACATGGGAGACCGGGAGAAGCACCTGGCTCCTGGCTTCGTATCAGCACGAATCGCCGGCCGCAGTGGCCATTGGAGGGTGAACCAATGGCAAAAAGGAAGACCTTTCTCTCTGTCTCTCTCTCACTATCCACTCTGCTTGTCAAAAATAAATAAATAAATAAATAAGGTTACATCAAGGAACTGTGGCTTTTGAGACAGAATAGGCATATAGATCATTAGAACAGAGTAGAGAGCTCACGAATAGATTTAAATAAATGTAGTCAATGATATTTCAGAAAAATTGACAAGATAATTAATAGAAAATTAATTGTCTTTATAGTAAAAACTAATGTAAATGCTGACTATCCTGATAAACAATCTCATAACTTGTGTCATTTACCAATAGCTCTAAGTGGATAAATATCTAGAACATATCTTAGGCAAATATTTTGTCAATAGGAAACAAAATGTGTAAAGCATAAAAACAAAATGCATAATTGATTTCATCAATGTTATTTTTTTTTCCTTTTGCAGATACTATTAAGACTATAAAAGAGCCTCCACCTGCATTACCGGCATTCCATATGTGCCACAGTCCAAGTCCTGGCTACTTCTCTTCCAATCCAGCTCTCTGTTATGGCCTGGAAAAGCAGCCACTGCACCTGCATAGGGCACTCAGAAGAAATCTCTGGCTCCTGGCTTCAGATTGTCCCAGTTCCAGCCTTTGTGGCCATTTGTGGAGTCAGCAGATGGAAGACCTTTCTCTCTGTCTGTCCTTCTCAAGGCTTTAACTCTATCTCTCAAATAAACAAAACAAAATCATAAAAGGAGAGCTATAAATACTGAGAGTAAATGTTTGCAAAGCATGCATATCTAAAAAAGGGTTCATACAAAAATACGGTCAAAACTCAATAATAAGATAACAAACTATTAAGTAAAAATGAACGTAATATTTGAAAAGTCATTTTAAGATTTTAAAAATCATTTTAAGATGTTTAGATGATATCTGACAATATCAAGAGCTGATGTGGATAAAGAACAACTGAAACTCTGAGTGAAATAAGCCAGTCCCAAAGGGACAAATATCATATGTTCTCCGTAATCAGTGATAACTAACCGAGCATCAGAAAGGAAACCTGTTGAAGTGAAATGGACACTATGAGAAACAGTGACTTGATCAGCCCTTGTCCTGAATGTTGATGAACAACTTAATACTTTATCCCTTTTGGTATTTTTTTTTTGTCCTACTTAATACTATTGGTTGAACTCTGTAATTAACACACAATTATTCTTAGGTGTTTAAATTTAACTTAAAATTGATCTCTGTTAAATATAAGAGTGGGAATTAGAGAGGGAGGAGATGTACAATTTGGGAAATGCTCAATCTGACTTACCCCAAATGGTAGTGTTAGAAACGTGCCAGGGGATTCCAATTCAATTCCATCAAGGTGGCATGTACCAATGCCATCGCAATAGTTCAAGTGATCAATTTCAGTTCACAATTGATCATAATGATAGCTCTAAGAGTCAAAGAGATCACATAAACAAGACTAGTGTCTGCTAATACTATCTGATAGAATTCAGGAGAGAACGATCCAACATGGGAAGCGGGATACACATTAGACTCATAGAATGGCACATGTCCTAAACAGCACTCTGGCCTCAGAATCAGCCCTTAAGGCATTCGAATCTGGCTGAAGAGCCCATGAGAGTATTTTAGGCATGGAAAGTCAAGACATTCTGGCAAAAAAAAAAAAAAAAAAAAAAAAAAAAAAAAAAAAAAAAAAAAAAAAAAAAAAAAAACCACACACACACAAAAACACCTAAATGAAAGATCTCTCGAATCAGGTCCCAGTGGAAAGAAGGGGCCATCAAAGAAGGAGGTGCCTTACTCTGAAGGGAGGAGAAAACTTCCACTTTGACTATGGCCTTGTCTAAATAAGATTGGAGTCGGCAAATTCAAAATGCTTCCATAGCCTTGGCAACTCATGACAAGAGCCTCGGGTGATTGCTGACGCCATAAACAAGAGTGTCAAATTGTTAAGTCAACAACAGGAGTCACTGTGCACTTACTCCTCATCTAGGCTCTCTGTCCTTAATGTGTTGTACAATGTGAATTAATGCTATAACTAGTACTCAAACAGTATTTTACACTTTGTGTTTCTGTGTGGGTGCAAACGTTTGAAATCTTTACTTAATTTATACTAAATTGATCTTCTGTATATAAAGATAATTGAAAATGAATATTGATGTGAATGGAATGGGAGAGGGAGCAGGAGATGAGAGTGTTGCGGGTGGGAGGGAAGTTATGGGAGGGGAAAGCCCTTGTAATCCATAAACTGTTTTGGAAATTTATATTTATTAAATAAAAGTTAAAAATATTTATTTTTAATTGGCAGGTACATATGTATATTTTATTTCATCAAAATGGTGTTTTGAAATGAGCACACATTTTGGAAAGGCAATCATAGCTAATTGCTGGGTCTTAGTCCACCCGTACAAGGATGGACTGGGTCCGAGGAAAGGTAAGTGTGCCGCTCGCCCGTTCCCCAGCCTCCCGATCCCGGAGACAATCAGACGCAGCGGGGAGCCAAGTCTAGCAAGGACTCATTTACTTCGTGCAAAACAGAACCTTTTATAGCACAAAACTGCAGAGTCATTGGGGCAGGGCTAAGGACCAACCAATCACTTAAACAGTCATTTTACAGGGGGATTTCTATAGGACTAGCCCTATGTCTATACACTTGTTACTAGTTTTGTTACCTCCCCTGATGCTGCGCAGCCAATTAGTTTTAGTGGTAAACAACTTTGGATTCCACTCACCTTACTTCCTTTGGGCACCATCATGTAACTAATTTCCCCACAGCTAATAATTTTTGAAAATTGATTAGACAGATTTTTAAAGTGTTGTTACCACAAAAATAAATGTGAGGTAATTCATATGTGTGGTGTTGGATGCATGGGATGGTGAAATGAAGGTAATTAAAATGTGAAAGTGTGAATCACAGCTGAGAAATTAAGTTGAGGTCCACTTATGAAGAATTTTATATTTTCTTACAGAGGGTTTTAAAAAACTTCTGTAGAGAATTAGGTATATAGTAGCATTATAATCTGTGTTTTATAAATACAGAGTGAACGGGTAAGATATAATGGAGAGATTAAAAGCTGGTAAGTCTGATGATTGTTAAGGTGAATATATATCTTGTCATTTGTTGAGGTTCATCAGCTTGTACTTGTTATTTTATTTCGTGTGGGCCTCCTAGAACAACAGTAAAATAGGTGATATGTGTATAGAAAACTCGAGACACTTTGAAACTTATAGCCTTAGAGATCAGGTTACCAAACAGCTCCCCATACACGTGTGCTTTTCTGTCATTCTAACTTAAAACCTATTCTCAGGGCAGAAAAGTAACTTATACCTAAATGTGAATTCAAACAAATTCTTTATTTTTTGCATGGAATTTTACACTTAAAGTCTAATCTCTGATCCCAGAGCTCATATTCCATTATGTAACATTCAGAATATTCATACAGAAGTTGTTCCTTGTCCTTTGGAATTGCTTTTGCATGACTGTTGTTGATGAATTGCTCTACCATCTCTATGGGAAATATCTCTGTCATAAAACACAAATGCAGTGTGGATTTGTGGAGGTGCTGATCAAAAGATACAGCATTTCAGGTTGACAGGAGGAAAATATACAAAATTTACATGCAGTATTATTTATTTTCTATAAAATAGTTTTAGGATGGCACAATGATAACTAAAAGAGACAAAAATCCAGAATATGCTAGTCTATTTTGCCATAGCAAAGTCATTTACATACTTTAATTTTCCTGATCAGTGTTTCTATAATACTATTCAGATTAACATTACATTTCTTCAACACAGATTAGTTTTATGGTTTAATAATGTGTGTATGTTCCCGGATGGTCATGTCATGATATGCTAGCATGTAAATTATAATGGATTTCAGCATCATTCAAAATAGAAGACTTCAGAATACTCCATGTAAAAGAAAAGTTTAAGAACTAATTGGAAGAGTTCAAAAGTTTGTGCTATGATTAGATTAAAGAACTATTGGGGTGTTTCGCATTTGATGTGATAATCTTTTGTGTAGGATTGTAGGCAGTATAAAATCAATTCTGAAAACCTTTCAAACTGAAATATATGCTTGCTTTTACTCCAAAGCTAATTATCACATTTATGGAATCCAGAAATCTAAGATTTCAGATTATATTTTATATTTCATTTAACTTTTACTATATACATTGACAGGTAGATGCCCCAATCTGTGGGTAAAAACGTTTTACTTGCCATGCTTCAAAACAGATCCAGAAAGAAGTGGATTAAGATAATAAATTGGTCTTCAAAAAAAGCTCCATTTCTTAATCACAAAAGTTAATATATTTCCTTTGATCTCAAAGAAAAAATCATGTTTGCACTCAAAAGAAAAAAAAATATTTGCCAAGAACTGAAGATTACAGATACAATTGCTTGAGAAAAAGGTTATTAAGTTGGAGAGTGTGACTGAAAGTACTGTGGTGCTTGGCAGAATCCAACCGAGCAGAACAGCAACTGCAAATCTTGGGTCATCTTTTGCTCTTATTAGTGCTAGTAAACAGGTACAATCATTGGTTTTGTTTGAATGAATCAATTAAAATTTCAGTAATAATTTAATATAAAGTAGGATATGGTCCTCTGAAACTACTGCTGATCCTGATCAATATTCAAAAGTCCCTATAGCAATAGGTGCAGACTACAATTATATATATTTTCCTACTGAAGGATACAATCATAAATAGCCAGAGACAACTTAAGTATTAAAACAGTGTTGAAAAGATTTTCCATCTTTAGAAATTGTATGCTATTATACTTATGTGATAAATTACCTAAGTAGGCTGAAATAAAATCTCAGGTAAAATTGTGGGTAAAGAAAGAAAAAGTTTGTTTAATAGGGGTGGACACGGAAGCTTAAGAAATCCCCTTTTTTGGTTAATAAGGAGAGTTTCAACTCCTTCAACACCTAAATTTCACACATATGCTACAGATTTGATTGTAAATTGCGTGGGGGATGTGTGAAAATATGTGCAGTAATAAAAGAAAGAGCTGAGAGCAAAAGTATATTTCCTCTGGATATAGCAGGATGAATGACATCAGAATTCAGCTCAAACTACAGCTCCAGTAATCTGTGTATTCTACATGGAAGAAAAAGAGAGGAGAAAAAGCAACAATAGCTTTTGTCAAAAATTGTGATTATCCAAAAACAGAGGAAATAGGAACATCTGAATACTTTAGTGTGCATCAGCTTATCTGAAAAATGTTTCCAATAGTGGAAGTGGTGAGAATGGAGTTCTAGGACACTTGGCAAGAAGGAAGGAATAATCACAAGAAAAAAGTCACACCTTGAGTTGTTAGAGGCAGCAGTACTTATTGGAGCTGGAGCAAAAGCAATGAAATTCAATTTAGAGGGAGGAATTCTGATTCTTTTATAGCCCAAACAACTATATTCATGAATTAATGTTTATTTAACCCCAATATCCTTCTGAGAACTAAACAGATGGTGTAACTTTAATATGCAAGGAAAATTAATAGATATGTATATATCTTCTGATCTATATTTTTTCTTTCTCCACCAATTTCTTTCTCCTTTTCTATAGAAGAAAATGATTGGAACCAAGTGTAAAACCTATAGAAAATATCTCTTGGAGGGGTCAGCACTGTGGCATGGTGGGTCGAGCCACTGCCCGCAGTGCCAGCATCCCACATAGATGCCGGTTCTAATCCTAGACACTCCGCTTCTGATCCAGCTCTATGCTGTAGCCTGGGAGACCAGTGGAGGATGGCCCGGGTCCTTGGGACCCTGTTCCCGTATGGGAGACCCGGAGTAGGCTCCTGGCTCCTGGCTTCAGTTCTGCACAGCTCTGGCCATTGCTGCCATCTGGGGAGTGAACCAGCGGTTTGTGGATCTCTATCTGCCTCTACCTCTCTTACTCTGCCTTTCAAATAAATAAATAAATCTTTAAAAAAAAAAAAAAAGAAAATACCTCTTGGATACTGCCAGAAGTACTTGAAGGAAAGTAAATTCATAGGGAACACAGTTTCAGGGACCAGCGCTGTGGCATAGGGGGTAAAGCCACGTCCTGCACTGGTGCCCATATGGGATGCTGGCACTGCAGGCGGCAGCTTTACCTGCTACACCACAGTGCCAGCCCGTTAGAATGCATGTTAGTAAGTCATCTTGAAGATCTCAGAGAGAAATTACAAATGATGTTCAGATATAACTAATATTTATGTTTGAAATATAAACCACTGGAGACCAAATTTGCAATGAAAAATAGAAGTCAAATCTGCTACACCATCAGTTATAAATACTAAAGAAGCACTGAGTGCAATGCTAATACAAAGGAGTTGTGTGTGTGTGCGTGTGTATTATATATATATATATATATATATATATATATATATGGTACAATACTGTATTCAGCATCACATATGATGGGTATTTGTAGTGCTTTATCAAAGAGTGTGAGCTAAAGATGACTTGTTTGTCAAGTTGAAGAAATATTGAAGTTACTAGTAATTCATTTGCCTTCCAGCTATAAAAATATCTCTAACTAGACTAAATACGTGGGCAAGTATTGAGCAACAGGCATCACAACACTGTGATTCCTGAGAGAATAGACACAAACAGACACTAGACGTGCTCTCTTTTTATGCCGTGATTTACTTTCCTGATTGTTGTAGGGAAGAGAAATTCAGGAAGGATATGGTGATTTTGCAGAGTTAGATTTAGAGGGCCGAATGTTGAATTGATGGGAGTATCCTTTCAATATTTGGAGAAAGAAGTTGAACAACTGAACAAGGCATGCCATGATTCTATTGAATACAAAATTGTGCTTGTGTAAAGTGCAAGATACCGGGAAAAGAAATATCAGAGAGGTGTAGGTGAACAATTCAAAGATCTCATAGATGTTTGGAAATCGTTCAAGTTACAACCAGAGTGTAAAGACTTTGCTATACAAGCAAAGAATCTAGTAGCTCTCACACTGTTAAGACCTCAGTAGGGAGGCTAATTTGAAGCTAGAATAATAATTGAACCTAGAACTGCCATAGCAAATGAAACAAGGCACAAAAACTGCAAAAGTTGTCTACAAGTACAAATTTCCTAAACTTCGATGTGTTTTAAATAATTACAGTGAAGTTCAGACTTCCAAAAACATGTTTAACAGTTTGTAGTGTTAAAAACAATTGCCAGACAGGAAAATGGGAAATATAAATGGGATAATTGGAATGACATCTAACAGTAACGAGTAGATTATTTGTTCGTTAAACAAATCAGAAGAGATAACAGATTTATTCTAAGACAAATGTCCTTTCTATAAACATAAGGTATAATTGTGCTCTACACATACTGACAGATATGTAAACACCCACGTACACACCCAGAAACAAGCAGGTTTACATAGCTTGGGTACAAAATTTTAAAAATTAAATAAGATTTCACCTGCTGAACCTCAACTTCAGCACACTAAAGCCATAATAATCTACATACATCCCCCCCCCACAAAAAAGTGCTCTGACACTTATTCCATTTATTAATACTTAATTTTGTATCCTAAGAAGATGCACATGAAATAAGAAATGGAAAAAATACACAGCATAACATGTTGTTCCTAAGGCTGGCTTATATGCAGGTAGTTTGAAACAAATATGTCTGTTTTGCAAGAAAATCTCAACAATTCCACAATCCATCAGATATCAAGCTATGTCCAGAAAATAAGGGGATGAAAGAACATCTTTCTTTTTTGTTTTGTTATGCTTCATCTGCTGGACCCATAGAAGAAAATTTATTAATTCAGTAATCATTTTAGGCATCTACTACACAAATGTTAATTGAATTGTGATTGCATTTTCCTGATAAACTCATCGTAAGTTGGAAATATAATGAATCAAAAATACACTTAAAACACATAGCTTACCAAAATTCTCAGCTTAGCAACATAGAACACTGTAGAAATTTTGTCATTTACCTTGTGATTTCATGACTGACTTGTAGCTGCTGTCCAGCATAGCAAGAGAGTATTCTGCTAATGGTTAGCCCAAAAAATAATCAAAATTCAAAGTATGGTTGTTATGGAATGCATCATTTTAAAGCTGAAGGATTGTGAGTCAGGGAACAACTGTATTGTCATTAATGTGCCAGTCATTTCAATAGGGCTATCATGAACTGTTGTGCATGGCATGCCTTGTACAATGTCAGATGATGAAATGGCTAACTGTGGAAGAAATCTCTAGCATAACTTTTGTTGATGAGGAGGAAGAAGCATCTTCTATTATTCTTATGCCTTGATTGCATCTTTTTCAAGCATGGGAGACCAGGAAAAGCACCTGGCTCCTGGCTTTGGATCAGCGCAGTATGCCGGCCACAACACGCCGGCTGCGGCGGCCATTGGAGGGTGAACCAACGGCAAAGGAAGACCTTTCTCTCTGTCTCTCTCTCTCTCTCACTGTCCGCTCTGCCTGTCAAAAAAAAAAAATTGCTTTTGCTTCTGAAAGTATTTCCAATTCTTATTCACATAAAGGTAGAGAATGTGCTAACCATGACCCTATTTAGTATGGATCGAGTAATATTTTAAGTTTTGTTTATCACTAGGTGAATAATTTTCATTTTTTTTTTTTTTTTTGAGAGAGAGAATGAGCTCGCTACTATTCCTTGGTTCACTCCTCAAATACTGCAAACAGCTATAAGCTGGGCTAAGGCCAAATAAAGCTGGGAGCCAGGAACATAATGCAGGTCTCCCACTTGGGTGACAGAAATCTGATTACTTGAGGGCCTACACTGCGGCACCAGAGGGTTAAAGCCCTGGCCTGCAGCGCTGGTATCCCATATGGGTGCCAGTTCAAGTCCTAGCTGCTCCTCTTCTGATTCAGTTCCCAGCTAATGTGCCTGGGAAAGCGGTGGAATTTGGCCTAAGTCCTTGGTCCCCTGGACCCGTTTGGGAGACCCAAAAGAAGCTATAGGCTTCTGGCTTCAAATTAGCTCAGCTCTGGCCTTGTGACCCTTTGGGGAATGAGCTAGCAGGTGGAAGACCTCTCTCTCTCTCTCTCTCTCTCTCTCTCCCCCTCTATCTCCCCTTTTCTCTCTCTTTCAAATAAATAAAATGAAATTTTTTAAAAAAAGAAATCGGATTATTCCAGCCATCATCATTGCCTCTCTTAAGTCTTCATTTTCTGGAAGCTGGAATTAGGAGCTGGAGCCAGGAATTGAATCCAGTTGCTCAGATGTGAAATATTAACATCGTAACTGTTAAACTAAATTCCTGCTCCTGATTTACTATTATGATTATATTTATAAAACCTAGGAACCTTAAAAGTGTGTGAATTTTCCACAGAGATTTTTGTAATAGAAAGCTCACTCAGATAATATTAAATATGGTCAACAAAGAATTATACACGGAAATAGTTTAGTTTTACCCACTTTATATTCTAAAGCAAAAAATTTGTTTAAATATATTTAGAAAGGTATTTATGCATTTCAAATAATTGAAATGTTAAATTCAGCTCTTTGTAAAAGTGATGAGCATTGTGTGTCTCATTGTGCAAGGAGAATTCTACATAAAATTCCATATGCAAAAAATGTCACAATCACATAGTCAATCAGGATGTAATATGTCTTCTGAAAGGAAGAATGATGGCATTGTAAATGAGTAGTGTTGATATGAGGAATTAAGGGCCTGTCAAATTATTGTATGACCTGGTGGAGCAGAAGTGAGGGGATCATCTATATATTATTATTTTTAAGGGAATGGAGCTGGAACTGGCATCCAGAGATCAGGGTGCTGCAGCTTCTTCTGCTACTTTAATATTCACGTATCTCGAGTTTAGAATTAAAACATGCAATGCTGATTTGCCAGCAAAAACAGCAATAGAACATCTCTCCTCACTACCACTTTCCAAATTTCATGTAAATGCAGCTAATTGGTAGACCTTATTCACATCCAGAATCATAGTTCTGACATATTCTTTGAAAATACTTTTTAAACTTTTCAACTATGAAGAAATAGAATAAAATGGCAAGGGCCAATCTATGGTTGGATACAGAATTATGTATCCAGAACCAGGTAGATTGAGGAGCAGTGTATATAATGAAGGTCACAGAAGGCTTCCAATATTTGTGTATGTCCTATCAATATTGCTAAATGAACAGCTTTTCTTTAGTTTGGATCTACTTCTATAGCCTCATATTCTTGCTAACCACAATTTAAATACAGACTGTAATCTGCTGACTGCTTCTTTCTCAGTATTGTCATTACTATTTTATATTCTATGCTTGCTTTCAGACTTGGCCTCTAAGTTTACTTTGGAATGTATTAATACATTTCTGCAGGAGGTTTTCTTTTCGTTGACTGTTTTCTGTGTGCTATTTTAATTTCTTCTTAAGTACAGTGACAGCATTGTGATCCGGAATATTCATGTTTCTTCCTAGCTGCTACAATAACATTAAATGCTTGTATTTTAGTGACTTGGGATGGGAGAAACAAAGATTGGACTTCCTAAAAGGGGAGATTTACTTATTTAATTTGATCCAACTTACCACAAAATTCTTGCCATGAGGTTTTAATCTCATATAAATATTAAAAGTACATATTTTAAAAAGTATACTTTTCCTAGTAAAATATAACCCATGCTTCACCAATGAATCATTTTTAAGGGGCTATTTTGACGAAATGGGAAATTACTAGATAAAAAGACCAAAATGTCCTTAATGATGGAATTCTGAGAGAACCTGCTGAGAGGCAATTAGTTTAAAGTGTTCTACTAATGGAGAATAATGCAAACATAATTAAATATATTACATATAAATACAGCCTAATTTTTGTATTTATATACCTATGTTTTTAGAGTGGGCCTATTTCTAAGCTAGCCAATATGTATTGAGTATGGGCCACAAAATCTTTCTCTTTTTCTCTCCTTTTCTCCTACCATTGGGTCATTAACGTTGTATTTTAATGTCTGCATATGACGAGCCTGTGAAAATATACTGCAGAAAAATTTTAATCAAACTACCAATACCAACTCTATGTCTTATACATTTCCAGGATTGTGGGAAGAGTTCTGCATTTGGGGGTGGGATGATGTCTCAAATCACCATTGCCTCTCAGCAAAGATCCTGGGGACATGAGAGAGTTTCATAAGAAGTGTACTCTCAGTGTGAGAAGTTTTCCAGCAACTCAATGAAGTAGAGATGTGTCGGTTCCCTGTATTCTGATCTACATAGATAAGTTGGAACATGATTACAAAACAATATATTCAAAGCTTGACTTACTATAATCATTTACAGAGCAAGTTAAGACTACGTTTATTTTGTTTACACTGATTGCTGTAGAGGTTAGGAATTGTAATGCGGAATCTTTCAGGATTTGCCTCCTAGGTTTGAAGTCCTAAATCTTAAGCAAATCTCAAGAAAATCCATCACTTATTTAAATTATGCATATTTCCAGTGATTCTAACAATGCCATGTATTGCAAAAAGAAGAAAAAAAAATCCTTGTAAGAACTGAATCAAGAATCATTCTTTGCTTATCTCTCTAGTCTCACTCAACCTACAATGCCCTTAAGCTTTCTATGTCTTTCATGACCTTGACGTGTCTCTTAAAATTATTTTTAAACTTAGCATAATTTTAAATTTGCAGAATTTAAAACAATAGAGATTTCTCATATACTCTGTACCCAGTTTTCTTTTTAAAGTTTTTGCATTGGTATGATACATTTTTCACAGCTATTGAGCATACATTGATATACTACTATGATATAGAAGCCCATGCTTTACCCAGACGTACTAAGTTTTTACCTAGTGTCCCCTTTCCACTCCAAGATGCCTTACAGGTTACCACCATTACATTAGTTATCATGTTTCCTTAGACTCTTCTAGGCTATGGCCATTTCTCAGACTTCCAGTGGTTTTGATGACCCTTATAGTATTCTTGTAGAGTCCTTCAATTAGATTTTTTTAAACCATTCTATGGTTTTAATAGGTTTGTGATTTTGCTGTTTTTTTTTTTATTGTAGAATAACACTGAAGTGAAGTACCTTTTTCATCATATAATATCAAAGGTGCATACTATTAATGTGACTTGTCACTACTGATACTAGCCTGGATCATCTGAGTTTGTGTTTGCAGGTCTCCCCACTATAAAGATGCAAAGTAACCGTTCCACTCACCCCCAATTACATGCATACACACTTTTATTATTGTGCTCTTTGGAAAGGAGAGACTATAAGTGCCCACAATTAAGAAATTGAAGGTTATATTTTACATCCCTGAGGGTAAGAATATTTCCATAAACTATTTGTATTTCCATAAACTATTTGGAGCTATCTTTTAAGTGAGATTTGTCTATGCTTCTCCACTTATCTATTTAATCACTTTAATAACAGTAAGAATTCATGGATATTTGTTGTTATTTCAAGTAATTTTTGTGTGCTACATTATTTATTTATTTATTTATTTACTCACATTTTTCTGCTTTCTGCTACCCTTTTAGTTGACTCCTGTGTGACACCTTTTTAAAGATTTATTTTTTATTTTTTTGAAAGAGTTACAGAGAGAGGTAGAGACAGAGAGAGGTCTTCCTTCCACCCATTGGTTCATTCCCCAGATGGCTGCAATGGCCAGAGCTGCGCCAATCTGAAGCCAGGAGCCAGCAGCTTCTTCTGGGTCTCCCACGTGGGTGCAGGGGCCCAAGGCCTTGGGCCATCTTCTACTGCTTTCCCAGACCATAGCAGAGAGCTGGATGGAAAGTGGAGCAGCTGGGACTTGAACCAGCACCCATATAGGATGCTGGCACTTCAGGCCAGGGCGTTAACTTGCTGCACCACAGCACAGGCCCCACCTGTGTTCTTTTGGTATACCCCTATCAGTGTGTAGGGTTATATATTTATTTATTTATTTTGGTAGATTTTATGTTTTGGCATCAAAAGAAATTCTAGGCTTGTCTTGAATATTCTTCACTCTAGCACTAAAATCAGCCATTTCTTCAAGGAACCCTGGCTGCTTTTCATTTGAGAAGAGTAGATCTTGACATTTTTTAGAGTATAGTGTAACTGATGTGTAGAATTACCCTTAAGTTGAATTTTCTTGGTGTATTTTTTCCCTTTAATATTTATTGAAAGGCAATGTAACAAAGAGAGAGAGAGAGAGAGGAGTGAGAGAGAGAAATCACCATCCTCTGGTTTACTCCCCAAATGTCCACAATAGTCAGATAATAGCTAGGAGCCAGGTGCTCCATCTGGATCTCCCACATGGGAGTCAGAAGCCCAAAGACTTGAGACATCATGTACTGTCTCCAAAACACAGTAACAGGAAGCAGGGTCAGAAGTGCACCATAACCTTAACCCTCCAGTGAGTAAAGAATTCAGCTAAGAGTAAGAAGAAAAAGCAAGGAAACTACGGCTCCTGGCTCCTGAAAAAAAAAAAAGACGAAGAAGAAGAAGAAAAAGAAAGGAAAAGGAGAGAGGGTAGGAGCATGGTTAGGAGGAGGTAAGAGGTTAGGGTGAGAAGTATCACTATGTTCCTAAATATACACATATGAATTAAATGAAATTTGTTCACTTTATATAAATAAAAAAATGAAAAGGAAAAAAAGTGCACCATAGCCAGAACTCACACTGGCTCTGTGATATGGGATGTAGGTGTTTGAAGCGATGGCTTAATCCCCTGCACCAAAATACCAGCCCCCTGTGGTTCTCTGATGATAATGTTCAGATTATACATTTGTACAGAGGATCATAGAAGTGATGTGTTCTCTGTTTATGCTATCAAAAAGCACATGTTGGGGTTTGCTCCATTACTGTTAGTGTTAATTGCAATTACTGTTTTTGAAGTATAAATTGACAAATGTTGGTTTTATAATTCCTTTACATCTTCTACAATTTTTGATTGACTTGTTAACTTTGATTTAAAGATGCAGTCTCCACTTGCTAGTGTTTAAACATATGATGACCTAGACTCATGAGGGCATTTTGTTTCATTCAGTGAGTTATAAACATTTGCATAAGTATTTAGGTGATTTAAAATTATCTTAGACAATAAAAGTCCCTTTAGTTTGTCCCCTTTTGATAGTACCACATGAGATTTAGCACTTTAATTTCTTTATGGCAGAGTAAGATGTTTGAGTTTCAATTGGTCCTTCCCAGCCTCATCCCTGGAATCAGCTAATGAGCCCTGGTTCTTTGTATCAGGGATTGGTGTAAAGAGAGCAAGATCTGGACACCAGGTATGCTCATTGCTAGGCTGTCATTATTCCTAGGCCCTTACATGAGGCAGATGTAGAATAAAGATCTATCTACATAGAATTTGCTATAGTCTGAATGTTTGTGTCCTCAAATTCACACGTTGAAACCCAATCACCCATGTAATATGAGGTGGCGGGGCCATGTGAGATGCTAGGTCACTAGGAAAACACCCTCCTGAATGGCATCAGTGTCCTTCTAAACAGGTCCCAGTGAGCTGCCTTGTGCCTTTTACCATGTGAGGATACAGCTACAAGGAACCATCTATGAACCAGGAAATGGACTCTCATCAGACAACCAATCTGATAAGAGACTGGATATTGAAAATCCAAGGGTCCAGAACTTTGAGAAATAATGTTCTGTTGTTTATAATCCAACCAATTTGTAGTGTTTTAGCAGCTTGACCAAATATAAATTCTCTTTTTTTTGTATAGTCAAAAGCCAACTAGACAAGTAAATAATATAGAAGGAACAACGGGATTAGAAAAATCATTTCTCAATTCTTACAGTAATATTTGATTTAAGAATGAGTGTTAATGGAAGTTAAATTACAGAGCAAAAGTTTGATGACAAAAAGTGTGTGGAGTAAACTCATATGTATATCATATACAAAAAATGAAAAATTTATGTATACCATATGCTATATATATATTATATTTATATTTTAAATATCTGCCTTATCATATAGAAACCCATGAGTTAGTATTTAGTATTTCATTTTAATTTCAGCATCACAGAGTTATTCTAGCTTTATTTTCAATGTCTTTCACTCTTTTCTGGAACAGTGAGAAACGTATCTTTTTCCACAGTAAATACTTACTTACTTACTAAGTCATGGAATATATATACAGAGTTCTTCATATATTCTGTCTCTTAACATCATGAAAAATAAACTCACTCACCAAATTTCAATACTTCTTAAAAATTCTATTGCATATAGTAGCAATTTTGTAGCAAAAATTCTTGTTCAAATTTTTTGGCCCTTAGTATATTTATCTATTTTTTTTTGCTATCAGTATAATTACATTAGTCATGTGAAATATAGATAGAAACATTTGCTTCAGTTTATACTGAATTTTTCTGTTTTGTTATTAGTTTTAATGTTTGTGTATAGATCCTCTTTGAAATGATACTTTATGTTTTTTAAACACTTTCCTTCAAATGCTTAAGTTTATCTACCTTTAAGTTACTATTTGTTGCAAATGGTGGAAATGAAATAATCAAAGAATGATTCCATGAATCACACAGTTTTTTTGCCACACAAATGGAGTTTTTCTCAGAGGGAAAAAATCAAGTAAACAAGCCTCATAGGGAATACACTTGAAGATGAGGGCTGTTAACCACATAGTGAGTGAGTTCCAAAATTATTAAAATCCAGTTGCTCAGTTAAGATGGAATCACATCTGTGTGGAAAATGAAGTCTAATTAAAGTTTCAAGTGTATCTTTATTTGAGCGATTCTCAGGAGAATCTGGCTTGATCCCACAGCAGAGATCTACAATGACATGAGAGATCCCTCAGTGCTAGAAGTCAGCAGAGCTTCAAAACTCTGAGGCTAGCAGAGCGTCATCTGTTGCAGCTTGAGCTCTCTGAGCTCAGAAAAGTGGTCAAAAGAGTGTAGCCTATCACATCAACTGCTCTTAGTCTTCAGAGAAGCAGACGACAGAGTGCACCCCTGCTGTGTCTTCTCATGAATTATGGTTAAACTTTTGAGTTTATATGTATTGTGAAGTTCAGTAGTTGAAGTCAATAATTCACATATGGCTTACTTTAACATTAAGGGGAGGAGGAATCCATTCCAAATTCTCATTATGGGATCTGATAATATATCTACTTTTAAATGAAGCAATAAAACGACAAAAATATAAGCTTTAGAACCAAATCATCAAGTTTCAAACTGCATGCGTGTTTGGAATGATTTCAAAGGTGCATAACACTTTCTTATGTAGTCAAGAACTTTAAAGAAGATATTAAGTTGAGCTGATGGTGCCAAGATGTGATAACTCTACCAATTACCATAATGTTGATCATTGCACGTTGTGTGCATGAACTAAAATTCCATGTTGCAGGGCTGATGCTGTGGCATAACAGGTAAAGCCGCCACCTGCAGTGAGGGCATCCCAAATGGGTACCAGTTCAAGTCCCAGCTGCTCCACTTCCGATCCAGTTCTCTGTTATGACCTGGGAAAGCAGTAGAAGATGGCCCAAGCCCTTGAACCCCTCCACTCTCATGGGAGATCTGGAAGAAGCTCCTGGCCCCTGGCTTCAGGTTGGTGCAGATCTGGCCTTTGAGGCCATTTGTGGAGTAAACCAGCAGATTGAAGACCTCTTTCCCTCTGCCTCTACCTCTGTCACTCTATAACTCTTTCTTATAAAATAAGTAAATCTTTTAACAAAAGCCATATTGCACTTAACAGATGTGTTCAATTATTGTGCGCCAGTTACAAATTATATATATATATATATATATATATATATATATATATATATATATAGTTAAAAAAAGATTATAGGCAATATATATGGCAAACACCTTAACAGCAAATGAGAACTGTCTGGATTGAGATGTCTCCTCTTTATGTACTCGATACAGTGACTAAGATTTTTCTCATTTCAGACAAAAATATTTGTGCAAGAAATTTCAGTATTAATCATTTTTTCTCTAAGATTATATACTTGTAAGGATTATTAGATATATAACAAGGCTATTTTTATACCTCTAAGAAGCAGAGTAGTGCTTTGTTTTTGCTATAATTTCAAATATAGGAAGGAATATTTTGTAGTTACTTAAGTGGAATAAATTCCCTTGCCTTCTTAAAACACTTTCAATCACTGCTCACTACTAACTAGCAAAGCTGTCTTCCATGGAAAGAAAGGAATGCTTCCCTGAACAAACTGACAAAAGCCTACTATAATCAAATATATTTCCTCCTCTAATCTAGAGTCCTGGCTTGAGAATTACATGTGATTATCTTCTCCTTAAGGGTGTGATTTGAAGAACAAAATAATCTGCCCTATCTCTCCACTGAGAAACCAGTAAGAACCCTTCACCTAAGTAGAAGTTAATAGGATTTCAGTGGGATGTAATAGGAAGTTTAAGAGAATCTTAAAACTTCAGAATCTCCTGGTCAAAATGTTTCCTCACCTATCAACTTGTATAATGGACCCCCTGCCACAGGGTTGCTACAAAGGTCATCAAAAATAAACCAAAGAATGCAATATGCAGCCTAGTGCTTACTATGTTCTCAGAGCTTTTATTTTGTCTCCTATTTTATTTCCCTACAATGTGTAAGTACATACGTTTATATAGAGTGCAAAGTATTTTAATATTCAGTGCTAAGTATTTCGTCCTGAGAAAGGGGTTTCTGCAGATCTTTTTTAAAAGAATTTATTTTATTTATTTGAAAAGCAAAGTTACATAAAGAGGAAGAGGGGGAAGGGGGAGTGGGGAGAAAGAGAGGAGAGAAAGAGAGACAGCCAGGGCTCAAACAGGGCCCTATGAGATGCTGCGTTGCAGCTGGTGACATAATTCCTTAAGCTACAATGCCTCCTCTGACATTCTTGTAGACAGGTGGTATTGACACATTTATAAATGGCAAACAAGGAATAAAATATGTCAGTGTTACCTTTAACTTTATTTTAAAAAAAAAAACTTTGAAAATTGGACTCATCAATTTAGCTTTACTATGAGAAGTGAAAAGCAAACTGCACAATCACATGAACTATGAAAGGACCTCTGAGTGAATGCCAGGATGTTGTCAATTTAAATGAAATAGCATAGACCTTGGAAAATTTAAGTAGGGTTCTATGAAGAAGTTCCAGAAATTATTTTGATGTGCTTACATATTTATGCTGCTCGATCCACCGTAAGAGTTTATTTTAGAGAGCATGAACAAGGAAATGAAAATGAGGGAGGAGAGGACAGTGATGAAGGAGAGATGACTGGAAGTCAGGATAGAGGAACAGAGGAGAAGTCCATGACATCACTCAGCAAGCCTTCACCACACAGTGTAGTGGTTGCTTAAGTCAAAGGAAAAGCCAAAAGAACAAAACAACAGAACCAGGAGCAGTTTATTGAATGTTTCCTATTAGCCACTATGTCGAACATGAAGGTGATTTGTTGTAGTCCTTCATGCTTTGTGCTATACCTAAGCATCACTGCTGCACACAGACTTGAGAAGATATTTAAATGCTGTTGGCCATTTCTGGACACAAGAAAAAAAAAAAAAGAATCAAATCACTAGTATAATGATAAAATTAGATACACTGCGAAACTTCAAAGAAATATATGTTTCCCAGTTCTTTTCAATGTGGCTGGCGAACACAGCAGCTAAATCAAAACTCTCCCCTTCAATCCCTTATCCTTTAAGCTTGTTCACAACCTTGGTCCACAAGGATTCTTTTTTTTTTTTCTTCTCCTTTTAGGTCAATCTTGATTATTCAGGCCAACTTGGCTTTGTTGAAGGGTAATTTGATTAAAAGGTGGATTCCCCTGTCAATTCAATAACAGGATTGTTTCAGGTTTGCCTCAAAAACAAATTAAAAAATCTATTTCTCTCATTTAAGTGTTTACTTGTTTATTTTTCATCCCCAAAGATGCGTACCCCAATAGGAAACTCACTGCTCTCTGCTGTACCTTGATGTCTAGCACAAGGCCCAGTTTAGGTTAAAAGAATTTTTTTTTTCAAATGAAAACATCTAAATAGAAAAGTTAAAACTTCTCATCTAACTTCTCTTCTCATAAATGAAATGCAGACACATCCAGTTATGAAAACTGCTTATCCTTGTATAGGTTTATGCCAAAAGAAGTAAAAACATGTCTTCCTATGTTGCAAATATCTAGTTTATCAAAAAATCCTGATATAGCTACTTATGTATTTAGTGTTTACTGAACAGTGTTTACTAAAGTGTTTGCTAACCAGTGACTAGCATCATGTATATCTCAGAATCCTCTAGAAGAGGCAAAATATTCAAATATGATATTTTCTTAGAAACCTAGGGAATCATTGATGAAACAGAGTTTTAACTGCTTGATTCTATAAGGCCATCAGATGAGCTGTACTCTCATCAAAGTCTAGGGAGGGTCACAAGCAGAGATTATTGGAGGCTACAATAGCTGGGGAAAGTAAAGGAGGTAGAAGATTAACGCTAGCTATTTCACACCATTCCTTACCCTGATGATGTTAATGAAATGACTTCCTTATTATTTTGTGGTATGTGATTAAAAAGACTCTCTCCTATCATTGTTGTCCTGTATATCCTATAAAATTGATAACTTTATTTAATAATATGCTTGAAATACTATAAAATTTGCTATAAATTTCATAAGTTATTCATAATTTATAATTATGTGTGGATGTTTGAGCAGCTACAGTATAGAAAGCCTTGCTGAAGTGCTTGTATTAAATGATGAAATAGAAACAATCTCATCTTTAAGCAGCATAAAACACATATAGTGAGATATTGAATAAAAAAGAAGGAAATGCATGAATATTTACTTATTTTGCAGTGTTCAATGATCTCATCAACTAGAAATAGAGTACTTCAGAGGAGGTATTGTATTGATATTCATGTGTAATTCTTCTCAAGGAATTACTTTGGGCAGATATCTGAAAAATGAGAATGAATTAGCTTTGTGAACCGGTGTGGGAAGAGATTTCTAGGTGAATAAATGTAAACTCTTTGATGTAGAGAATGGCATAGTTTTCTAAGGAAAGCAAAGAATGTGTGATGGTCAGATAGCCATTATCCCTCCATGGAATATTATGCAATGAGTTTCTAAAGATAGAGAGGAATTGGGTGACAAAGGAGGTAGTCAAGCCATGATAAACATTGGGTTTCATTCAAAGTACAATGTAAAGTAGTCATAGAGTTCTGTGCACCCATCAGCGAAGTAAAATATGATTTGAGATTGTGAGGACCATCCAGATTCCCAGAGAATGGGCTCCACAGAGGACAGAGTAGATATGAGGAGGCCAGTAGGAGACATGTGATTGTAGGAGACCAGAAATTAGATGGTAGTGGCTAGAACTATAGTCGGGTATTGAAGATGGGCAGCAGTGATGGTTAAGAAGTATCAGATTCCACGCTGGCTGACCTCATCTAATGAGAAAACTTGCTATGCAATGGAATGGAACAGAATGGATAGTGGGTGAAAAACCGTAATGTCCACAATAGCATGCAAAAAACTATTCTCAGATAAAAGGAAAGTGTTACCACAAAAGGAAAACAATGAGTTGTTGATTGGAAAGTAGAGAGATTTTACATTAATAGAAGTAAACAGTACTTCATACCTGAGTTCTCATCACTCATCAAAAAAAAAAAAAATTGCCTGCCCTATATGATAGGAAAATATATCCACATCTAATCATATCCTAGTCTTCAATGGAGTCAAGTTATGGAGAATAGACTACAGTTCTGAGGTATAGTAAGATAATAGTTGAAATTTACTTTCAAAATCAAAGATTCTGTAAGGATAATTTGATACAGCTTTCCATCATTTAGCATAGCCACATTGAATGTTTGAAAAGCCAGGTAGTTTAGAGAATTTTAAAATTTAATGATTGCCCAGTGTTCTTATTTTCACATACCAGATATCATACCTTTCCCAATAATGTATGGAACCCAGAATATATTTATCATTTATTTTCTTCTCTTAAGTCTACACTATACCAATCAATATAGTATTGATGAACTTTCTGCTCTTTAGTCATAAGGGGTTATATATAGCCAACAATTGTACATATGAAACACAACTGTAGGATCCTTTTTATTTAAAAAAATAATTATCATGTAACAATGGCAAATATCTAAGGGTGCAATGTGACACTAAAACACATACACGTGTATATAATGTGTTCTAAGCAAATCAGAGCAACCAATGTTCCCATCTCCCCATGATCTGTAAGCTTCTTTCAGATAACATATGACAACTGAATATATAAAACCTCTTTGCTAATGGTAAGGAAAGATGGTCTAGGTTAGAAGACAATAAATCTGTACACTTTCTCACTCTCTTCTGTGTAAAATTACAAGTTTCCTGTCCTGTCTCTCAAGTTCATCTTAATGATTTACAAGAATTAGTAGAAATCTAATATGATACTACAAAAGCCACTCATGACTCTTACCTCAAAACAAGTGAAGTATTAGTCACTTTAAGATAAAAGAACATTGTTTTAACAAATGACAATGCATTCCCCTAATTCCATGTCATTCTGCTAATGTTCTAATGCTATTAAACCAGACATTTGAAGCAAAGCCTCAGCAACACTTACAATTAATATGTACTCAGTGATTTACAGTTTCCATTTCATTAAGTATTCAGATATCATATAATGGACTATTATACAGCTTCATCAATGCAGATAAAAATGATAAAATATGGTAATGAGCATTTCTAGATTACAGTTGAGTCCTATCTCCCCCATGAAGAAAATCTTGGGCTTCTAGAGGGAGTTTGTTGGGGTTTGTGTAGCCTGAATCTTATATAATGAGATATATGTGTGTGAGACAACACTGTATAAGAAAAATGATATAAGTTCTAAATATAATATTAGAAATTAAATATGATATTCACCAATCAGAAAATAAATTTTACGAGTTAAAGATGAAAAATTACCATACCAATCACTGAGGTGTAAAGAACAGGTAACAGTACTTTTTCCTGATACAGCTCTCCAGTATTTTCCCAATGTTTTGTTGCTTATTTGGTCACTTACTCATATTTCAAAATATTATCTAATGAATTAAATGATAATAAAATTTCCCTAGCTTTTATGACCAGAGTGCATTATTTATATTTAGACATTTATAACCCAAGACAAAAAAGAAATCCTTTGTTTCTTTAGCATCTGAAAAAACTCCTTAGAGAGATTGACTTCTGGGGGCCAGCCCCAAATGGAATAAGAGTGGATATATCACAGCACATCAGTTTTTATAATTTACATAAGTAATTTAATATATATACATATATATTATACTATATATTTATGCCATATAATTTTAAAATTATTTTATTGTATATTGATTTATTATATTTATATTTATGTTACTTATATTTAATTAATTTATATTGTTATTTATTCTTGTTTTTATGTTTTAATATTTAATTAATTGATATTATTATGTTAAATTTATTTTACTATTTAAAATCAGGTTACATATGATGCATATATAGTATACTATAAACATTTGTACTATGTATTTTATTGTATGTATATATATTTTATACACAAATTATTTATATGTACATATATAGTATAAGTTATACACATACATGGAGATACACTATCACATACAGTAAATAAGCTATATACATTATACTAGCCTCAAAAATAAGAAGTAATTACTATTTTTCAATTTTATTGATCAGGATACTAAGGCTCTGAAAACTCATATAATGTGACAAAACTCACAAAATCACCATGTGATGGACATGCATACACTCTTACTTTCTGAGTAAAAATCTCGTGTTTCCTCACCATTCCATTCTGCAGAATCTTGATGTGAGCTAATTAAAAGGGAAGGGAGAAGTATTTTATATAGAAAGTAATGAAATGAAGCACTCAATTTCCATATCACTAATATGCAAGCCTTTCTTCATCTCTTACTGGGAATGCTTTGGTGTAACACTAAGCTAACGTCTATTCCCTTCATGACATTGCTTGGCCAGGCATGTTCTCTGATCTTGTGGAGACTTGATGAGGCTCAAATCATTTTGGCTACTGTTGGACATTTTTCTCATATTCTGTCATTTGGATTCTTCCTAAAGTTACTTTTTTTTTCAAATCTTGGACAGAAAGAACTAGCATATTTTCTGCAGTCTGACATTACCCAGATTTCCATTTCTGTGAAATTTGAAGTTTCCCAAAGGATATACTTGATGGAAATGCAGTCCATTTTAAATATGTGTTTTATGTTTACAAACTGACCATATCCATGCTTGTGCTAAATAACAGCTATGTTGTGTGAATACAAAAAAATAAATAGATTTTTCTTTTGGTAAGATTGAAGTCTCTATGCACATGAGTGAAAATCCAACAAATTCACAAAGGAGGAAAATAAATTTTAAAATAAGTAAGCTCTAAAACTATTTATGTACTTTTTGAGAGAATATTTATATATTAAATAATTATGAGTATATAATTTCTTAAATCACTTTACATAATCCATATTTTCTTAGAGTGCTTTTAGAATTTATGAAGAAAAACTAACTTTGAAGTCTCCTTTTCAGAATACTTCATTTCCATTTTATGTATTTTAGTTCTTCAAATATTCTGATTTATTCGGGCATTCAGAGTTACCATTTTCTTTAGGAGCTCCACACAAAGCCGAAATTACCTTGAAGGAATATTTTTACTAAATCCATGAGAGTCTGAAGTCATATGTAAATTATTTTCTGTAAGTATTGAATTGTGCTGAAAAGTCTGAAAGCTTTAAATTTACTAAAAGTTGAAGAATTACATTTAACTTTAATAAGTTAAAGAAAAATAGCTCAACAAAAATCATATTTTTGTCTAAATCAATATTATGCTTTATAAGATTAAAATGACATACAAATGATAGAAAGGGTCATAGCCACTGATGGAAGAGAAGGATAGTTTGTTATTAAACATCCTAATCCATGGTCACTGGAGAGGTATGGACACTTGGGAAGAGAATGGCAAGCTTTTATTTCAGAAATACAATTGGGAAAAAGCTGCAGCACAGGATGTCTGGAATATTGCATGTTTATAATGAAGTTAGCTGACCTTCTTGGATTTTTGTTTAAGTCCTTAAAATATTTGCTTTTTTTCATTTGTTCTGTCCATATCTGGATTTTCTGTGTGTGTGTGTGTGTGTGTTGTGATTAACATCATATAATTCTTTAACCACTTGTATAGTATACCCTATAGTATAGTGTATCGTATTATACTCTGTTGTCAGGAAGGCCCAATATGTTTTCCAATCTTACAAGTGATTAAGCTCTGCAGCAAACAGGTGAGTAGCACCTTAGGACTCGACCTCACATGAACATTCTTCTCTCTCCTCTGGCAGACATTGCATGTGATGGTGCCATTACAATAAACTTAAACTTGACCTTTTCAAAGACAGCACACACACACATGTGAGTCCTTCCTTTGGTACGGTAATGTCTGTTGAAAGCAGGGTTGAGGCATGACTCTTTCAGTGTCTCATAAATGGTAGGTGGATATAGCAATCCAAAGATTCGAATGTATCCCCAGGGACAGACTTCTTCCAGGTGAAAGTTATGTTTCCTTAATTTCCTAAAAGTTTTCTTGTTTGCCTTCACCATCTAAGGATAACCAATACTGAGGTCAGGCTGATGCTGAAAGACAAGGCATAGAGCTTTCTGAGAGTTTCATTTCAGGCTGCCCCTCTGATTTAGGCTCTAAGTGCTAGAGTTGCAGCCTCAGGTATAACTTATTTTTTTTTTTTTTTTTTTTTTACCATCTAAGAATCTTCTTTTTTAAAGGTACAAAGACCTTTTTTTTTTTTTTTCTTAGTTAAGGAATAAAATCTCAAACAGACACAAGCTTTCTTCTATAAGTAGAAAATCTTCACACTTTAAATTATGAATTAGGAGCAGACATTGTGCCTAGTGGTTAGATGGCAGTCAGGGGGCCTGTGCTGTAACACAGCAGGTAAAGCCACCACCCGCAATGCTAGTATTTAATATGGGCGCCAGTTTGAGTCCTGGATGCTCCACTTCCGATCCAGCTCTCTGCTTATGGCCTGGGAAAGCAGTAGAAGATGGCCCATGTCCTCAGGCCTCTGCACCCATATGGGAGATCCAGAAGAAGCTCCTGCTCCTGGCTCCTGGCTTCATAATTACCTAGCTCTGGCCAATGCAGCCATTTGGGGAGTAAACCAGCGGATGGAAGGTCTCTGTTTCTCTCTCTCTCTCTCTCTCTCTCTTTCCCTCTCCCTCTCAGTAACTCTGCTTTTCAAATAAAAATAAATAAATCTTGAAAAAAAAAAAAAAGATGGCTTGCCAGGACACCAGCAAGCCTCATGGCAGTGCCTTTGTTTGAGTACTGGCCCTTTCGCCAATTCCAGCTTCCTGCTAATATGCACCCTGGAAGGCAAAGGGTGATGGCTCAAACAGTTGGGTCCCCGTCACCCACTTGTGAAATCTGCATTGAGTTCCTGGTTCCTGGCTTCAGCTAATCCAAGTCCTGGCCATTGTCGGCATTTTGGGAGTGAACCAATGAATAGATGCTTGATGTTCTCTCTCTCTCTGTCTAGCCTCTTTCTGGCCCCATGCCTTTCAAATAGGTATATAAATAAATTTTTAAAATTAAAAATGTAATTACTTCAGTCAAGTCACTATTGGAAATAACAATACTCTTAAAAGTATCACTACCCCCATGTTCATTGCAGATTAATTCACAATAACTAAGATATGGAATCAACGGAGATGTCCGTCAACTGTTGACAGGATAAAGAAATTATGGTATATTATGGAGTACTACTCAGCTGTAAAAAAAAAAAAAATGAAATCCAGTCTATTGCAACAAGTTGGATATAACCAGAAACCATTATACTTAGTGAAATAAGCTTGTTGCAAAAAGACAGATACCATATGTTTTTCTTGATCTGAGGTAAGTAATAGAGTAGCTAAATTATAATATATTGGAGTGAAATGGACATTTTGAGGTTTGATGATTGTTTATAGCCCTTGTCTCTCCTGCTGAAGAACAGTTTTTTCTTTTTATTCATATTATGTGTTGAATACTTCTCAATCATTAATAAAGGAAAGTGTACATTTGTAAAATTAAGAGTGGGAATAGGAGAGGGAGGAGAAAAAAGGGTTGGGGCATGGGCAGGAGGAATAGTACAGTGGGAAGTATCCCCTATGTTCCTAAATCTGTATATATGAAATACATGAAACTTGTATAACTTAGATAGAATTTTTTTAAAAAAATCAAAACTAAAAAAAAGAAAAAAATTCAATATTTTACTGAATTTTAATTTTTAGTGAAAGGATATTTTCCCATAAACATAGAACTATAAAACACTGATGAAAGGAATTGAAGAAGACTCAAATAAATGTAAAGACACATCATGTGGGCATGTTGGAAGAATTCTTACTTTTAAAATATCCATACTAATTAAATGCAATTTATGGATTCAATATGTTCTCTATCAAAATTTTAATAAAGGAAATGAAATCAGCATGTGAAAGAGCTAACTGCATTCACATTTCATTGAAGTACTATCTGAAATAGCCACAGTATGGAATCAACTGTGCTGTTGCTGGGTAGATAAGTAAACAAAATATGATATAGATATATAATAAAACTGTTCTGCCATAAAATGAATGAAATACTGCTATTTATAGCAAAATGGATCAAACTGGAACACAATATTACATGAAATAAGTCAGACAGAAGAAATACAAATACTGCATGTCCTCCCTCACCTGTTGGTGTTTCACAAATATGGTGTTAACTGAGATAGTGATTACTAGAATCTGGGAAGGGTGAGGGGAGTGGAAATAGAGAAAAGTTGGATGGAGGGTACCAGAGTACAAATATGTAAAAAAATAAAAAGGTTTCAGAGATCCACATCAAGTGGGACCACTAAAGGCCCAACAATGTAGCATGTATGCTATAAAAACTGTGAGATGAGCTGGTGGGCTCTAAATATGAAGACAGCGTAGGGAGGAGGTGGAGATACTGATTGACTGATTTGATAAGGCCATACTGTAAGCATGAGTTGAAATATTGCACTATGCCCCATAAAGATGTGAAGTACTATATATTATCTATCAAATTAATTTATAATATAAACTATATTATATTACATATACTATTTAATACATATATAATATAATGTATATAAAGGTTTGAAGTTTTCCCTGAAAAAAAATTTGATGACTTTTTTTTTTTTGACAGGTAGAGTCATAGACAGTGAGAGAGAGAGACACAGAGAAAGGTCTTCCTTCCGTTGGTTCACTCCCCAAGTGGCCGCAACAGCCAGAGCTGCGCTGATCCAAAGCCAGGAGCCAGGTGCTTCCTCCCGGTCTCCCATGTGGATGCAGGGGCCCAAGTACTTGGGCCATCCTCCACTGCCATCCCGTGCCACAGCAGAGAGCTGGACTGGAAGAGGAGCAATTGGGACTAGAATTGGTGCCCATATGGGATGCCGGTGCCGCAGGCGGAGGATCAACCAAGTGAGCCACGGCGCTGGCTCAAAATCTGATGACTTTTTACAGAAATATAAAAAACAATCTCAGAGCCAGCACAGGTGACCATGAAGATTAAGCTGCTGTCTGAAATGCTAACATCATTGGTTAGAGCATTGGTTAGAGCACTGACTACTCCACGTCTGATCCAGCTCCCTGCTAATGTGCCTGGGAAAGCAGCAGAGGATGTCCCAAGTCCTTGGGCCCCAGCACTCATGTGGGAGACGAGATAAAGCTGCTGGCACCTGGCTTCATCCAGGCCCAGCCCGGGTGGTTGTGGCCATTTGGGGAGTGAACCAGCAGATGGAGGATATCTCTTTTCTCTCTGTCTCTGCCTGCCTAGCTGTAACTGTTTCAAATAAATAAATCTTTTGAAAAATTTTAAAGTAAAAAAATAACTTAATATCATATGGAATTACAAACATATACACACACAAACCTAAATAGCCAATATAGTCTTGCGCAAAAAGAAAATAGCTTGAGGTATCTTATCTGATTTCAAAATGTGCTGCAAATCAAAACATCTTGATACTTATATAAAAGCTGACGTGCTTCTGGAAATAAGCATAGAACCATAGAATAACTCAATACCTTTTCAGTCAATACATTTTATTCAAAGCTCTCAACAACATATAATGAGTGAAAAAGTCTCTTTAATAATTGGTTTTGAGGGGTGGGGTCAGTGGCACAGTGATTTAAGCTACATTGTGGGGTACTTATATTTCATAAAGGTCCTTTCAATTGTATTCTATTTACGGCATTTAAAATAGCTCCTTAAAATTACTGCAGGGTGTAGGGTCGCATTAGACAAATTTTAAGGGAAAGCAGTAGTTGATAAAAGAACACCAAGCACTGAAGTTACTTTGAGCACCATTAGCAAACTGAAGCTTTACAATTCATAGTCTTGGAAGACATGGATAAATGAATTAAAAGTGTGGTCTTGCTCAACATGAACAATGTAATGTGAAACCCTCTTCTGGCAAGCTCAGGCCACAGAGAGGCTACACATCTTCAGGTAAAGATGAAGCAGAGACAGCAAAGAAACTGGCCTTGACTCCAGGAACTGAGTCTTTCAATTCTAGTTCTAGGGCCTTTGTTTTTGGTCTGTGAATTTCATTCTGGGCATAGATTTGTCTTGCCTGTTGTTATTTTTATTTAACATGTTCGTGATTTTTGAATCTGTATATTTATATGTTTTATCACTTGAAGATTCTCATTGTCTCCATAAATACCACAATCCAAGGGTTGCCTTTGGTTACGACTTGCCAGGGACAAGAAATTTTCCCATTTTAATAAAGGAATAAAGCTATGAAACTCTTATAAAAAAGTTAGCAAACTTTGAAGAGCATAAAATATTTAATCTGATGAATAAAATGTTTAGGAAATCTTATTTAGGGGCTGGCACTGTGGCTCGCTTTGTTAATCCTCTGCCTGTGGCGCTAGCTTTCCATATGGGCGCCGGGTTCTAGTTCCGGTTGCTCCTCTTCCAGTCCAGCTCTCTGCTGTGGCCCGGGGAAAGCAGTGGAGGATGGCCCAAGTGCTTGGGCCCCTGAACCCGCATGGGAGACCAGGAGGAAGCACGTGGTTCCTGACTTTGGATCAGCGCAGCTCCGTCCGTGGCGGTCATTTGGGAATTGAACCAACAGAAGGAAGATCTTTCTCTATGACTCTACCTGTCAAATAAATAAATAAATAAATACAATAAATCTCATTTAAACATAACATTTATTGAAAAATCAAAACTGCTTATGATGACAAGAATGTTCATTGTCAATATAATAAAATATTAGTCTACAATTCCTAGATTGTGCAATAAAGCAATGAAAAAGAGTAACAATGGCTCACTCAGGGTTTGAGAACCAGAAAACAGAAAGGTTATTACATAGGAAGTGAAGTGTTGTCTTTTTTGTAAGACATGCAATTTAATGTAGTTAATTCAAAAGAAGTGATACTACATTATTAGAATTAATATTAGAGCATATCAGGGTGCCAGATTTAAAAAAAAAATAAGCAAATTGTTTCCCTTTAGACCAGAAATATTACAAAAGGACATATGAAATAAAATGTAAATCTGATTTGTATATTTTATAAAGCATAGAATCAAATACACAAAAATAAACCTAACAATTAGTATATGAAATCTCTCACAGAAGAAACTGAAATAAACAAGCAAGCTTTGTTCTGAGACGGTAAAGAATTCCTAGATAGATGAAGAGTTATATGTTGGAAAACTCAGTGCAATATTTCTGCAATAGTATTTGTTTTCAATTATTATTTTTTTCAATACAACTAACATATTAGAAAACAATTTGAGCATAAGACAATTTTGTACTCGCTTCCCTGCAATACCAAAAGTAGAAAACAATAGATGAATTCAAGAACTGCACCCAGATGAACAAGCCCTGTGGGAATATAGAAAAACAATATCTTAAAAGCACAGGGCTACCACAATTCACCAAGTATTTTATGAATCACATTTACCTACATCATATAGTAAAGCTCTTATTCCTGACAATCCTCTTTCTACCACTTCACAATAATTCACAAGTTACAAACATTTTAATGCTCACTTTCACACTTTATTATAGAATGTATCATTTTAACTACTATATATATATATATATAATTGTTACTGATTTTATGATGTTATTTTATTTTAGGTATTATCCAATTATTATTATTATTTGAAAAATATAGTAGAATGTTTTCCCATAACCCTGTTTTTCCCATCATCCTCTGAATTTCATGAAGTGATTTTGTACAGAACAAAGATTTTTTTAAAGATTTTTTTTTATTGATTTATTTGAGTTACAGACAGTGAGAGAGACAGAGAGAAAGGTCTTCCTTTCGTTGGTTCACTCCCCAAGTGGCCGCAACGGCCGAAGCTGCAAGCTGCGCTGATCCGAAGCCAAGAGCCAGGTTCTTCTTCTTGGTCTCCCATGTGGGTGCAGGGGCCCAAGAACTTGGGCCATCCTTTACCGCTATCCCAGGGCACAACAGAGAATTGGATTGGAAGAGGAGCAGTCAGGACTAGAACCAGCGTCCATATAGGATGCCGGCACTGCAGGCAGAGGATTAACCTAGTGCGCCATGGCACTGGCCCCCAGAACAGATTTTTATGTGCAAATAAGTTGTGTTATTGCTAACTGTGTTGGAAAGATTTTCTCAGTGATGTTTTTTCTGAAATCTTAGCAGGATGTATATATGTGTGTATGTGCACTTATAACTTGACAAGTGGTATTTTAAATTTATATAAAAATCCAAATGTTTAAAAAACTCTACTGAAAAAACAAGGACAAATTGTAGGGCCATTCACCCTGATGTCAAGATTTATTATAAATTTAGAGTGGTTGAAACAAAGAAACGATTTTCCAGACACAGACAGTAAGCCCAGTACATCAGACTACAGAATCTACACTTTTTATAGGTAAATGGATGTGTGACATAAGATAGATACATTTTTTTTTTTAGTTTATAATAAGTAGAGTTAAGAAATTATATATCTCTTTGGGATAAAAATTAAAATTAACTTCTACATCACAGTGTATATAGAATCAATTCCTAGAGTATTCAAGTCTGAAATGTTAAGGGAAAATATACAAAGTTTTAAAGATAAGTTTGTACAATTGTCCTTATGTTCTTAGGCAGGAGATGTTCTTAAAAATACAGAAAGTTATTCTCTGCTGCTTTCCCAGCTGCATTAGCAGAGAACTGGAGGGGAATCAGAGCAGCCTGGACTTGAAACGCCACCCACATGCAATGCTGGCACTGCAGGGGGAGGCTTTTACTGCTGCCACTCAGCGCCAGCCCCACATTTAATCCTTCTAAACTTAGGGAGGATAATAGTATGACAATAATAACAGATAAAATCCCTTCTTAAGTTTGTCTCAAATCAATTTGGAAATTTAAGTTAAAGGGGTTAATTTACTTTAAAAGTGCAATTTACCTAAACAGCCTCCAGGAAAGCTGTAAATCTATATAAATTGCTTAGGGAAATTAAAGAAGCTCAATTTCTCAAAGAAAATACGAGATAAAACATAAGAATTTCAGTGAATATTTAAGGGAAAGGAAATTTTGGGAGGAAGAGATATATCATTATATTTTTAAATTTTATCTATGCACTAAATAGACTCTGTTCTTTTTGTATTAATATATTAACCAGAAGGCCTGCGCCACAGCTTAATAGGCTAACCCTCCGCCTTGCGGCGCCGGCACACCGGGTTCTAGTCCCAGTCGGGGCGCCGGATTCTGTCCCGGTTGCCCCTCTTCCAGGCCAGCTCTCTGCTGTGGCCAGGGAGTGCAGTGGAGGATGGCCCAAGTGCTTGAACCCTGCACCCCATGGGAGACCAAGAGAAGTGACTGGCTCCTACTTTCGGATCAATGCAGTATGCCGGTCTTAGAGCAACGACCACGGTGGCCATTGGAGGGTGAACCAACGGAAAAGGAAGACCTTCCTCTCTGTCTCTCTCTCACTGTCCACTCTGCCTGTCAAATATATATATATATATATATATATATATATATATATATAAACAAGATAATTGTTGAGAGAATTTGTGTGGTAATTATAAGGCATTAGTTATGATCCTGGGAATCTAATGTTAATTTACTTTAAAAAGCAATGTAATTTCCTTACAAAAATGAAATTTTACCTTTTAAAATCTTCCAAATCATATAATATAAGCACTCTATTATTTTTATATCCTGTCATAAACTAAATTCAAAACACAATAAAGAACATTGCAAAACAAATCAATAGTTAGTTTCAACATGGAATATCAACACACAATTGAGAACTAGTTATAAGAAAACCAAATCAGGACTAAGGGATGTTTAGTTTAGGAATGATGGAATTACTGCATCTTTAAAAATTGTTGATAATATTCCTCATAAAAATAAACCAGAGGGAAAATTGAAATGACCAGGTTTGTTAAGATAATAATTATCAAAAACCATTTGAAAATATAAAATAGCTGTTTTGGAGAGATCTAAGAAGTAGATACATTGCCCTCCATAAATATCTGTATTGACATTAATCCAAAGTTAAATTACACTTAAAGATTGCTTGCCAATTCTTGTAATATTAAAAAAAAGGACTCTTGCCAGAAGCACTTATGTTATTATTGGAAAAAAAGAAAGCAATACATATTCACAAAATTATTTTTAAATTGTATCTTAAATTACTGGACTATTAAAATTAGTCAAATGGAGAGTAATATAATTATTTTTAAAAGATAAATGTCATGTTTTGTTCACTGGCAAGGTATATTAATGTACACTTATGAATATATGATATTATTCTTCAAATAAAAAAGAATTTTCTGAAAAATTACTAATAATGGTGAGGGAACTCATTAAGAAATAAAAATTAATAGACTTCATAATGAGGACCACAACCAGTTAGAATTTATAAAATAATAGGGCATTCTATATAACTTTAATTGACTAACCCACTTAAGCCAACACAAATGTCAACAAGAAATATTTTTTTGAAAATTAAAATAACTTTCTACAATTTATAATATAATTATAATATGTAACAAAAATAAGAATAATCCTGAAATAATAATTAGGAGTAATCATGTATAATAGCTATTCAAGTATTATTGTAAAATTAAATCATTAAAATTGTGATGGAAGTATGGAAATAAACAAATGATGTAACAGAATGGAAATTCCAGAGAAAAGCTAAAATATATCATAGAATTAGTGTTTGGTAAAGATAACATATAAATTGATAAAGTCCATGTAATTTCTTCAAATATTTTTAAATTTTCATTTTCTTTGAAAGAAAATCTAAGAGAGAGAGAAAGAGAGAGAGAGAGAGAGAGAGATCTTTCTTTCTGCTGGTTCACTCCCCAAATGCTTGAAACAGACCTAAACCAAGCTGAAATCAGAAGCAAGAGCATCTATCTCAGTTTGGGTCTCCAACTTCGCTGGCAGGGACCCAAGTATTGGAGTCATCATCTTCTGCCTCCCAAGGTGAGCATTAGAAAGAATCTGGACTTGGAGGTGGATCTAGGACTTGAATCCAAGCACTCTAATATGTGTTATGGTCTTCCCAAAGGCCACTCTGCTATTTCAAATGCCTACCCCAATCCTATATTATGTAATAAATGTTTATATAACTTAAAAGCTACCTGAAAAAAAAGTAGAAATGGAGTAACACAAAACATCTAAAAGTAAACTCATGTTGAAATATGTTACTTAAATTTTTGAAAAAAATCCAGATTAGCACTCGAAAAATAATGATATATAAAGATCTCAAGCAGAGATATGAAATACAAAACAACACATTAGAATATCTATAAATTTCACAATAATGAACAAGAAATGTATGATAATGGAAAATTAAGAATAAAAGCACAAGCAAAAGGGAAAATTTGCTGTTCCTTATATGGAAAAGGAGATGAATTATATCGACATATAGGGAAAATTCATGATACTGTCCATGCAAAATTTTAACAACTCAATAAAAATCAAGCAAAATATGTGCACATGAGTAACAGAGAGGGAGGTAAAAAGGATTTTTAATCGACGGAGGAGATGTTCTACTTTTTTCATAATAAAATAATTTCAAACTTTTTTAAAAAGTATATTTTTTAAAAAATCTGAGTTGTAAAGATGAAACAGTGTTAAACTACTGGGAGGGCAAGTGTATGAAGAAACAGGTACACTAGTTCATTTCTCATGGGCATATAAACTGGTATAAGATTTGTCAAGGGAAATTTGAAAGGATTGATAAATAGCAAATACAATCACTCTTTAAATTGACAATTCCAGTTATAGAAATATGTCCCATAGTGAACATATGTGTGAAATGACATGGAGCACTACTCTTAAATAAAAAGCTTGGAAACAATCAAAATGTCCGTCAATAGCAAGCTGCTTAAATAATTTATGTGGTATTCACAATGGACTTTTGTACAGCTGTAAAAACAAATGTACAAATCCAAATGGAGCAACCTTGAAAAAGTATTTTAAATGAATTTTAAGTGAATAACTCACAGTAGAGAATGGTAAGTATAATACCTAATCACTTTTTTATAAAATCAGTTTTTGAATATAAATGAAGGGAGAAGGAGAATATGTGAGATATTATCTCTTTAAGAATACATACAAAACTGGAAAATTGACTGTCTTTGAAGGGAGAATCCAAGTGGTTGGACAATGGCTTGGGAAGGAAATTTTCACCGTATAGTCTCTCAGTTCTGCCTATTAAACCTACAAATAAAATCTAAAAGATGAAAAAAAAATTAAAAAGAAATAAACAAGGATAGAAATGAAGAAGAGGATGAAAGTTCAGACGGGATAAAGAGGAAGAGGTTTGAGATCAAAATTTTCATTTCTGTGTTAGCTAAAAAGATTGAAGACTTACTCAAGCTATAAAAAATGATTTAAACTATTAATTCAGAATGAATAAAGAATGTATATATGATGGAGGATTTGAAGAATTTTGTCTTATGTTTCTCCACCACAATCACAACCACAATTTGCAAACAGCTTTTTGATTTATGAAGTACCTGTGTATGTGCTTCTCTTTCTTAGGTAGTAACTGTCTTTTCAGTTTTTAAAAGGGTTAATGAGAACCTCAAAAATGTCAAGTGACACAGATGCATTACAGAGTTAGTTATGAAATCAGGGACTTCTGAGCTTACATCCCAGGCTTGTTAAATATCATCACATTTTCTTAAATAAGAATAATTGTGTCTTCTCCATCCCTCCCCTTCCAATCCTGTGCAATAATGATTTGGGGAAAATATTAGAAGACAGTAAGGGTGTCATGATGGGAATAGATACATGCAGGAATAAATGAGTGTCAATTTAAGGGCTTAGAAATAAAAATTTAAAATTGAAATGTGTTAAAATATAAACTTAAAAGCAAGTCTGATTGAAATGGTACAATCCTTCTCAGGACCACTTAATCTACTTCAAAAGGTTTAAGGTAAATGAAAATGTTTACCTAGCAATTTTAATTCTGGAGTGTTTTTTCCCCCTAAGAAAATAAGTGCACAAAGAAAGTGCAGGGACAATTTTATTTAATATACATGTGTCACTTACAAAATATACAAATATTTTTAATTAGTACAAATTAGAATTGATTCACTATGAAAATAAAGTATATTTGTGAGAATTCTACATTATTAAATGTTGGGTTTATTCCTGTCTTCTGTCCTAAACTTTCTTTCATGATTGTTAAAGTGGCTATCAAGACCTTCACAGTCTATCTTTCCTTGGAGTCCCTCACACTGGGTGAAAGCTCAACTCAGTCACTTATACTCTCAAAGTGCAATGTACTTGAACAGTAGTGTTTACCCAGAGCCGGTTGCAAAATGCCTCAGTAGCCCAAAAATCTAATTGCGAGCAGTCACTATATTTGAAAGCATCATGACTCTCCCTTTTGAGCCTTTTCAAGATGAAAGTATATTGGCCCTGCTTTCAACCTCAGCTCCTAAAGACCTCACTATCAATTAAAGGATTCTGACGCCAAACCCATTAGAGTCCTGTATTGTACTCCTCAAGCATACATTTAAGGAGATCCCTAAGACTTACAGATTTAGAGTTCTAAAATAGCCACTCTTCCTGGCAGAATACTTTCCCTGCTGTCTCTGCCAGAAAATTGGAAAAAAAATCCTCCTGACTCACACAGTTATCCAAAACATTAAAAGGAAAACCAATATTTTTTGTGCTAGACAGAATGCCCTATAATTGTCATTCTGACATTTATCCTTCTAAGATCTGTGTCTCTTATGTCCTTTCTCAAGCTGATCCTCTGCTCATATATAGAACTATTCTAATGAAAAGGCCATATCATTGTATCAACAATCAGCAATGGGGATAGATTTATGTATTTTTAAAATATTCAACAAGCTCTGTACTAAAGCCAATAGTGCTAGCTAATAGTTTGGTTTTTGTTCTGTGGCTGTACAAATTGAGATTCATTCATGCCTGTGTCACATGGGACCTTCAGGTTAATAAAAAGCCCAGCAGACTGCTAATTGAGAATTCAGTTCACAAATTACAAGGAGTAGCAACATGTGTGGAAATGAAAAAGCAGCTAGTGTCCTTGGGAATTGTGAGATGACTGAGGTCATTTACTTCCATCCTTAAACTAGAGTGTTGTCCCTTGACAAATTAAGCCAGGACGAACAGACACTTTGTGATCAATGGGGTCGAAGTGAATGACATTCCATCACATCATGCATTATTATATGCACATTTTAATAAGATGAATGATGGCCTTGTAGTACCAGCAACACACAAAAATCGTTTTTTCCCCACAAATCATCAATTTCTTGAAAAGAGAACATGCTAATTCACTGAAGTCAAGCACTCTGCTCTGCTTTGCTTACATAAAAGCCATTTCACTTACTCTGTGTTGCCAAGTAATGCCTTTAATATTATCCCATGTTAAATTCCTTGACAGGGCTGGTGTTGTGGAGTAGCAGGTTAGGCAACTGTCTGGGGTACTTTCTTCCCATGTGGGAATGCTTGGCTCAAGTCAGGGCTACACCACACTTCATATTCAGCTTCCTGCTAATGTGCCTGGGAGGGAGGATGACTCAAGTACTTGGGTCACTGTCACTCACATGGGAAACCTAGATGGAGTTCCTGCCTCTTGGTTTTAGCCTGACCCAGCTCTGACTGTTGCAGCCATGTGGAGAGTGAAACAGTGAATGGAAGCCTTCTTTTTCTCTGTCTCTCTGCCTTTCTATCACTCTGCATTTCAAATACATACATACATACATAAACCTTTTCAGAAACCTACTTGATAGAGGAAGGCAAACTATAAACAATAATAATAAACTTACCCTATGGTTATTTCAGTAACCTAAATAAAAAGAATGTATATTATTCACCATTTTGTATACATATGATCATTGAGTGATTGTGAATCTATAAAAACCTAGGAAAAATTCTCCCATATTTAGATTATATCTGTAAGGCAAAGTACTCTCAAATGAACCATATCTCGGGGCTTTTAAGTATTATAATTTCATAAAAGTCATTTTTTCCTACAAAAAGACTACACTTTTCATCATCTCACCTGGTGATTTGATGCTGCTTCTCTCTTAAATAAATTTAGTTATAGCTGTCATTTGCCTCGGAAATCAGGAGCTCATCGTTCAGATTTACAGTAAAATAATTCATTAACATTTGGCAGGGAATTCTTTTGAAAGAATACTAGTATTACTTATAATAACTAGAAAGAAAATAGCCTAGGTAAATGTTCAGGATTACAGAAATACTTAACATAATTAAAGCATAATATTTATAGAAGAAGATTAGTAGATCAAGGATTAAGAAACCTGCTTTGATGACTAAAGATTTGACCATAAACTAATGTAGTTACAAGATTTTTTAGCATGCTAATAATGCATGCATCTCAGTAAAAACTGACATAATCAGTAAAGATTACAAAAATACTGTATTATCCATAAAACCAGCACAAAATGAAACAGAAGAAAGATAGCCTATAATTAAATAGTTTATCTCTGAACTTGAGTTTTCAGGATTCTTATCCTACTTTGTTTTATATAATGGGAAAAAAATAAGTGAGAGACAGGCAGAAAAACAGAAAGAACTCCCTATTCACTGATTTACTCCCCAAATGGCCAGAGCTGTGCAGCACCTGAAGCCTGGAGCAAGGAATACAATCCAGGCCTCCTATAGAGGTGTCAGATCCTAGTGACCTGAGCCATCAGGCTGCCTCCCAGAGTCTGCAGTGGTGGGAAGCTGGAACCAGAAGTCAGGGCCAGGAATTAAAACCACGTACTCCAATGTGGAACTCAGACATTTTCTTCTTCTTTTTTTTTTTTTGGACAGGTAGAGTTGTAGACAGTGAGAGATAGAGAGATAAATAAAGGTCTTCCTTCCATTGGTTCCCTCACCAAATGGCCGCCACGGCCGAAGCCAAGAGCCAGGTGTTTCTTCCTAGTCTCCCACAAGGGTGCAGGGGCCCACGCACTTGGGCTATCCTCCACTACCCTCCCAGGCCACAGCAGAGAGCTGGACTGGAAGAGGAGCAACTGGGACTAGAACCTGGCACCTATATGGGATGCTGGCGCCGCATGCAGAGGATTAACCAAATGAGCCACAGTGCCGGCCCCAGACATTTTAACCACATCTAGGAAACACCCACACTATATCCTGGCTTTATTATTTACTAATTATATGTGTACTTGAAACATTATTTGTACTCTCCGTGTTCTGGGTTCCCTAATTTTAAAGCCAATTATGTCAGAATTTCACATACTGTAATCCACTCTAAATAGCTAAGGCAGAAAGGTTTTTATTAAATCAGAGGTCAGAAATTTTTCTTCTCTTGGGACCAGAGAGTTAAAACCTTAGATTCTGTTAACAAGATGATCTTTGTTCTAAGTACTTCACACCAGCATTGTAGCAAAAGCATCCCCATGAGTGGTTGTCTGAGTTCCAACAAAACTTTATTTATAAAAACATACATTTCCACCCTCTCAATTAAAAAACTCCTCACAGAATCTTAACGATTTCCGAGATAGAGATGCAGGATCAGAGCTATGAAGTCAATAAGAACAGCAATCACTACTGACCTACACTTTTAGGAACAAGATCCTAACACCATTAATTACAGAAACTACACTGAGCACAGGACAAGTACTACCAGGACCTCATGCACTAAAATGTGATCTCTCCAATGTCCTGTATCTCTTAACTGGCAACAGCAGATTCAACCCAACATTTTCTGCTTTATACTGCCATTTGGTGTGAGTGCATCTAATTGGAGTAATGTAAGTCACACACAATAAAGGAGGCTATCAAAGAAAATTTTTGGCTTCAATCTTGGGCATTTTGATTCATGATGGAAAAAAGTGAACAAAATGCAGGAAATTATTTAAAATATACTGTGGCAACAAAATCAAAGGATTGTTTCCCTTACAGATACATGAGTGATCATATATACAGATATATGTATATAATGGCATATATGGAAGTGGCAACTATTACTTTTAAAGTATTTGATGGCAATTTGGATTATTAGTGTCCAAGTTAAGAGGCAGAGATAGTCCTTGATATCCCTACCAATCACACTATTATATCACATACATTATATTACAGTAAAAACATCATAAATATTCCTCATGGATACAGTCACAGAATTATAATGAGGTAGCAATTTGCTCTGTACAAAAAACGAGGCATAGCATTATATTTTTACTTCTGTAACCTATTTTAGTTCCTTTTAAATGAATAATTGGAGAGAAGTTGAAGTATAAATGAGCAAGAGAGATGACCTCTTCACCTTAAGAATCTTTGCACAAACACTTAAGTAAACATAAGATATTAGAAATGTCAGTCCAAGTCTGTTTACCAAAAAACCAGCAATTTAGTTAGACTAAAGTAATTAAAACACTGGACATCACTACTTGAAAATATATTAATAGACTCGCCTGGATAACCCATTCTCACATTTTCACAGATGAATGTATAAGCCCATACGTATTTTCTTTTCAATCACAAAAACATGTTAAAATGTTCCCTGAATATGGCCACTTGTGCCCATGTGTTTTAAAGAACACAGTCACAAGCTTCACAGATATTGTTTGCAGAAGGCCAGGCATGGAGGGAGGTTGTGATTGGCAGGGTGCAACTGAGTGTGTCTGCAGAAAGAAAAACCAAAAAAGAGTAGTGAGAGAAAAGGGACTGCTTCCTGATCACAGCTTTCAACAGCTTCATTTTAAAACCATTAGTGGAAGACTAGGAACCAGATTTCTAAATACTTAAGGGACCCAACAAGGCTACATAACAAATGGAAACATCACATATTTTTCTTTTTTTTTTAACCCTTCATTTTTGTGAAAGCCCTTTTCCCCTAACTGTAATTTTCAATAAGAAATCCTTTGCAATTTCTCTCACAGTACCACTTTTGATATAAATGGTACAACCAGCAGATAATCAGTAATTTCTATCCCACATTAGCCTCTGGAATTCAAAATGATTTGATTTTCTTCGAGCGGTAAATTAAAACAACTAAAAAATATTAAATCCTCTTTCAAAGAAATAAAATGGATTACATATATCTTTACCTTGTGTTTTTAAGGTTCAAAGTGAGTTAATTATTTATTTATCAAGAAAAAACTATTCCATACCTTTTGTATTTCACATTTCATAGTTCAGTAACACAGGTAGGTGACAAACTTCTATAAATTCGACCCAAATAAATTCTTTATATCCCCAAATAGCTTTGCATTCTAAAAAATGCCAGCCTTCTTCATTTCCTCAGTATCTTTCACGGAATCACAATTTCTGTAGAAATATAACTGTTTTCTTTTTTGGTTCAGCCATAGAAAACTTAGATACAGCTACAACCCCCAAGGAAACAACAAACTCTCTTATGATATGAAACCACAGATGTCTGGCCAGAAGGTCTTGCATTTGAGGTTTCATCAAAGTGCGAAACTATGGTAGTTTTTGTCCTCAAAGCAAAAATCCTTTGCTGCTGATGGAGAATGGACAACACAATTTTCACTTTTTCTAAAACAAATTCAGACTTGCTTCTGTGCTGCAGGATGGCATAAAGCAACTTAGATTTCTCACTATATATACTGAGAACTAATTGCAACAAGGGGTATATGGAACCCAAAGTAACAATTAAAATATGTAAATGAACTCCTATCTTAATTTCTTGGTAAATCACTGAAACTACTGAAAACCCTCACTTGTCTATTTACTTGTGTCTGCTTCCTTATTTGTATTCTTATTCCTTAAAGCACTGTACTCACAGTTCTGATTTCCTAGGAGCTTTATAGAGATCCTTAAAATTCTACTACTTAATTCCATCTTTATCAATCTCTACTCAGAAATAAAGTCCACTAGCTCTTTATCTAGAAAAGGCTCATCTATCTTACAATCACAATTGTTAAATAATTTTTGGTTAATTCTTACCCTATTACAATATTTTTCTGTACTGTTCTTTGACAACTTTTACTTTATGATAACTATCTACAAATAAAGCACATGTTTTTATGCAATTATATTAACTTCAAAGTTGGATACATCACTAGAACCAAGGACCCAAAACAGGAGAATATGGATATAAAGCCTGGATTTATTATTCACTGAGACATTTGGACTCCTTTGTCTCGTCTGACTGAATTTCAGGCTACCATTTGAAGCCTAGGAACAATAATAACTGTCCAAACTGTGCAACAATGAATTAATCAGTATCAAATGACAGTTATGAGATAGTGAGATCAGATATGCAAGAACAAGTGATATATATATGTATATATATATATTTACACACATCCAAATATGCATTTATCTACCTATCATTTTATTTATTTATTTATTTATTTATTTATTTATTTATTTCTAGTCTATCCATCATCCATTTATCTATCTATCCATTTCCCTATCTATATGTAACTATCTATCTATCATGTATCTATGTTTAGTCCATATATATTATCTATTTATTAAAGATTTATCTATTTATTTGCAAGTCAGTGTTACAGAGAGAGAGGAAGAGACAGAGAGAAAGAGATGTTCCATCTGCTGGTTCACTCCCCAGATGACTGCAATGACCAGTGCTGAGCCAGGCCGAATCCAGGAGCCAGGAGCTTCTTTCAGGTCCCCCACGTAGGAGGCAAGGGCCCAAACACTCGAGTAATCTTCCACTGCTTTTCTCAGGTCACTATCAGTGAGCTAGATCAGAAGTGGAATAGCCAGGACATGAATTGGCACCCAGAAGGGATGCAGGTTTCACAGGTAGTGGCTTTACCTGCTGTGCCACAACCCGGGACCTCTATCTTTATTTTTAAGGAAGAATAATTACCAAGAATTCTGTGAGACAGTTGATCAATGTATCCACAATTACCACGGTCCTTGTTCTCACAAACGCAAGACTGATTGCTAAAGACTGGATGTTAGAGAATGCAAAACAGTCATTCAGTGGAATATTTTAGAAGTTTGATATGAATCAGAACCAGTTCTGGTCTTGAAATCACGGGCACGTGGCACCTGGAATATGAATTATTTTAGCTCATGCGTGTCCTAATTATGCTAAGTAAGTTAAGTCAAGTAAAAAAGTCAGTCAGGCATTCTCAAACCTTCATTTTTTTTTTTTTCAAAACTGATCTATGACATGGTGCTTTGTTGGTTATGACAAGTAAATATTTGCTATTCTCACCAAAATGACTGGGGTACAGAATGCACAATACTTATATATAAAAAGGCCATTTTAGAGAAAAAGATAGCTGTACTCAATATCCTGGCCTAATACACATGTACAAGATGACCTTAAAGAGACAGAATCATTCATGGTTATTATGGGTTGAATATCATTTGCCCCTCTAAATTAAACATTGGAATTTAATCTGCATTGTGAGGTACTGAAAAGGTGAAAATTTAATCTAACCAAGGTGTTTGGTGATTAGGATTGAATAAGGTCATCAAAGTGGAAACAATCATAGTAGAAGATTGGTGGATTTATAAGAAAGGAGAGAGGGGCTGATGTTGTGGCCTGGAAGGTAACAGCCACCACTGCAATGCCAGCATTCTATATAGGTACTGGTTCGTGTTCTGGCTGCTCCTCTTCCAAATCTGCTACCCAGGTGGGAGACCTGGAAGAAGCTGTTTGCTCCTTGCTTTACCCTGGCCATTGCAGCCACCTGGGAGTGAACCAGCAGAAGGAGGATCTCCTCTCCACTCTCTCCCCCTTTCTGTCTCTCCCACTTTCTGTAATTCTGACATTCTAGCAAATAAATAAATAGTAAAAAATAATAATAATAAAGGAGGTACAGAGAGAGAGAGAGAGAGAGAGAGAGAGGGAGAGAAAGAGAGAGATCAGATCAGAGGACACACCCCCATGGTTCCTGTCTCCTGGACAGCCTCAGGCCTTTGCTAAGAAGATCATCACCAATTGTGGTTCCTGACCTTGGTCTTCCAGAATTATGAGCCAAAAGAAACCGCTTTCCTTTAAAACATACCCAATCTCTGCTATTCTGTTATTAGCAAGATAAAACAATTTAATACAGTGAATATGCAAAGATGAGCAAAAGTTACCAAACACAAATCTAAAAAAAAATTAAAATGTACTTTAAAAAGATTATTGGTATACTCTGGGAACATAGTAAAAAAGAAAGGTGTCCAGTGTTGGCAGGATCCATACAAGCATGTCCAGAAGAGAAGCCACCTTAAATGTCTTTACCATTTAGGGTCCCATCTGTCCAGGTATCCTCCCTGTGAAACTGCATGCGTAACAGAACCACACTTGGTATAGGCTACACATTGTTCTAACTGGTCCATACGCATCATTTAGGGTAAAGTAAGCTATCTCATCCCCCTTAATATACCAAGAGATAAAAATTTTTAATAATTTTTGAGGGCTACATGTTAGAAGTAATCAAGCTGTGATTTGATAGTAATCTAAAAGAGTCTGCTCACTATACTATACTACTGTAATTTTGTAAAATGCATCTTAAATTTCACCCAACTCCAGATTTCATTTCCGTGTTCATCAAATAATTTTGTTGTTGACATTTACCTTTTCAGTGTCTTTATTTTAAATGTAAGTATTCTATTTTTTAATGATTATGAACCTAATTAAAAATTAGTGCATTGACATTCTCATTTATGCATTAAGCATGCAAGTTTTATGTATCAGAGAATTAAGAATTAGAAACAAAATGAAAAAAACAAACAAACTCTGTGTGGACTATTTTCTTGGTAAAATGTCTTTTGCCACTTTAACATTTAAATATTGGACAGTTATAATATAGTTCCAAAGATGGTCAGGCTTGGTTGGATATCCAGAGAGAAAATGGAAAGGGAACATTCAGTCTTTCCAAGATGACAAATAAGATCACTGGATAATACATTTTGAATAATCAAAAAGATGTGCTCTGGACATGGAATATTTACTATTATGAGGATCAAGTTATGATGAGAACAAGTAGACTAACTAGGACAACTTCATGCTGTACAATCATGTTGTTGGGGCAGCTCATCTAAATATTGTGCAAAATTTGATTTGTGTGAATTGCTTCAGGTATCACACCAATTATGCAGTCTAAAACCAATTTAGCATCAAAAATGAAACAAAATGAGTCCTTATACTACAAGGTCAAAAGGTACTTAGAGTTCTACTTACAATATGCTCCTTACGTGACACATAGCCTTGTCTAAGGAAAACAACACAGGTTTCCCACACACAGATAAGAAAGACACCTTTCACTTCAAAATGATGTGGACTTTCAGGAAAAAAAAAAGTAACTATTTCAAATATATTAGGACAGTTGCTAGAAGGAACCACCAAAAGCAGCAATAGCAACACAAAAGAAGTGAAATTTCCTTACCTCGACACTCTTGAAAATTCAACAGTAGAAATTACTTAGGAGGGTATGGTTGAGAAGTCATGCTCCCATGGAGTTCTCCGAAGTATGAGTTTTGGATGGATAATGAGTGATGAAGGAAAAGGTTTGTGATCATTCACCTGAAAATACTCCATATGATTGTTACTAACTGTATATTTCCAATTACTGTTTCCTATTTAAACTAATTTTCACAATTTTGTTCAAGTTGCTTTTTCTTTTTTTTAATATTTTATTTTTATTTATTTGAGAGGCAGAGTTAAGATAGTGTGAGGGAGAGACAAGAGAAAGGTCTTCCATCTGTTGGTTCACTCCCCAAATGGCTGCAATGGCCGGAGCTGTGCCAATCTGAAGCCAGGAGCTTCTTCTAGGTCCTCCCACGTGGTTGCAGGGGCCCAAGGACTTGGGCCATCTTCTTCTCCTTTCCCAGGCCTTAGCAGCGAGCTGGATTGGAAGTGGAAGCAGCCAGGACTAAACTGGTGCCCATATGGGATGCTAGTGCCACAGGTGGAGGATTATCCTACTGCACCACATGGTGCCAGGCCTGATCAAGTTGCTTTTTCAATAGAACAAAGGAAGAAAGACACTATTGTTTTAGTGAATTTTCATATCTCATGATTGTATTTGTAACATTAATGTTTTCAAGGAAAAAGCATAAGCAAGCAGTTGCAACTATGTTGATTTTCCTTTTTTTTTTTTTAAAGATATATTCCTTTATTTGAAGGGCAGAGTGACAGAGATGGAGAAGGAGAGGGAGAGATTTATCTGCATGTTCACTATCCAAATGCCTACAATAGCTGGGGCTGAGCCAGGTCAAAACCAGGATCCAGGAACTATATCCATACATCCCATGTGGGCAGGATCTTAAGCCATCATCTGCTGCCTCCCAAGCTCATCAGCAAGAAGCTAGTTGAGAAATGAGGAGAAGCTGGGACTCTAATCAGGCTCCACATGGCATGCAGGGTTCCAAGTGGCTGATCAACCCACTGACCAAAATGCTTACATATGAATAAGTTGACAATATGTAGGATGCATTTAGGTTTCATAGTGATCAGATGCCTTAAAGCCTCATTTTAGATAGTGTGGTCAGAGTTGTATTTTCACATGTCTAAGTTAGACCCTGTTGTAAATCCATTACCAACCTGCAAGGCATATATCATAAAATTTCAAAACATAACAAACACTGTGACAGAGTTTTCCCTTGTTAAATGGGTTCCTCTGATGGTAACTAAGACATGAACAACCTTGTCATGTTAAGGTATGATTCACATATTACAAAAAGAAAAGAGGAATAGAATCTAATATAATAGCGGGCTCTATTTATATCTTCCAGCTATCTTTAAACATGATGAAGGACCTACACACATCAGGATTTGACATCTCAGAGAGCTTTGCATGGAAAGAGAAATTTATTCACTTAGAAAAACAAATGTATCTGAATCACAGGAAGAAATGACTTTATTTGCTACAGTCTCAGAGAGATGGGTATTTACCAGACATCTCAATCATAAAAGCCCACAATTCTTTGTTCTGAATATGAGAATGGAAAGTTGATGCCAATTTTTACAGCTGAAATCTGCAAGTAGCTGCTTTTGACAGAGACTAGCAAAGTGACTTTTCAAATATAGAAGTGAGCCAGACAGCAGGGAGCCCTATAACCCAAACAGCAGTTTATCTTGCAATGCAGTTTGCATTTATCATGCTCTTCACTTTTTGCCAGACTCTGAGCCTAATGGCCACTAATATTGTATATCTAAAAGCACATGGAAAATACTAGTAAAATGATTACCTTCTCTTCTGAAAGGGCTACAGTTCCAAAGAAGAAGGCCAGGCATGTGAAAACTTCTAGGCTGGCAAGGCAGATCTTACTTAATGATATTGGTGGAGAAGAAAGTTCTGTTGTGTTACTGTAGAATTTTATGTATCTTTATTACAACACTTCATACATGAAGGGTCTTACAGCTACACTACTTTCTTTACAAGTTTAGGTGTACTCTTCCACTTTAATTGAGTTGAGAAATGATTCTGTAAGTAGCTCATATTAACTACTGTGATTAGTTGTGATTTCAATAATAAGGAAAAACAATCATGATACATTATATAATGCACCAATAATTTAAATATAACTGTATGGAAAATACAACAAAATAATTATAATTGTAGCCACTGAGTGAGGTGATTGGGGTGATAATTTTCTTTTTCCTTATTTTTATTTTCTAATTTTTCCACAGTAATCTTATGATATGCATATGAAATGAAAGATAGTTGAAATGCTTACATTATCTAAGTCACAAATCAACCTTTATATGAAATGATGTCCTGTTTATTTCTCTAATCTAAAACACAAAGAATAATCAAAAGCGTTAATTTGCTATAAGGGGAGTAGAAATGAAGAACTAATGTCTATATAAGGACAAATTAGGCCTTGCCCAAAGGTTATAGCAATTGATCTGATTCTATTGAAGTGAAGTGACCATTTTCCAATTATATGAATAATGAAGACATACAAATTATGATTACTATCTGTTATATGTCTCCATGCTGGGCTTTTTTAAAAAGGAGAAAAAAATGGGCTGATAATGAAAAAACAGGGAGGATGGAATCATTATTCTATAAGAAAGACATTGAAAATGGTAAGTGCTATATCAGCTTACTAATGGAATGAGGAGATATTTTTGAGGCCTTATAAAACTGATCTGGAATATTTTCTTCAAATTGCTATGTGTGCAGACAGCAGGATGGTTAGTTGAACTTTTAAAGGTCTTTTGCAGGGCTTTTCTTTTATAGTGTGATGGATTTTGTAGAAACGACACCTATTTCTCATAAGACACTAACTAACTTAAGCAAAACTTTCCAGAAGACAAAGCCCCATCCCAAGTCCTCTATTGACATATAGTTTTTACTTTCTAAATCTTCAAAGTGGAGAATAGATTTCTTAAATGTGGGAACTGGGATTTTACCAATCCCTTAAAGCTCCTACGTTTTGAATTCCTTACTCAGATCAAATTCATCATATGCTCCACTAAACACATATTTTCTCCAAGAAGCAATTTTTTTTTCTGTTTAAAATAGAACACTCCCACTTTCTGCATATCACTTTGACTCCCCTATTGAAAAACTGATTTTTAGTCACATATGGACTTCAAACTTTGCTTTTTTATGAACTTACACCATGACAATGAATTAGTTGTCATTTGTAGAAAGTAAAATTAAGAAGATAAGTGATAAGATCCTAAGATAAATTTCCTATCTAAGATTTATAGCTTATTTATACTTGTTAGTTTTCCTTGTTGTTAAGTAACACTCAAGTTTGAATTTTTGATTCTATTTGCCTGAGTTTCACTGACATTGCCTTGGTGAACCATATACAATTTCATTTTATTTTCTGAATATGATTTATCCTCTAAGAATGCACCTCTCAGAGATCTAGTCCTCATCCTTCCATTGTTCAATAGTAATATACTATTATTATATGACTATGCTGCTTCAGAGTCCTTTGAAAGTATAATCCACCGGCGCGCGGCTCAATAGGCTAATCCTCCTCCTTGTGGCGCCAGCACACGGGGTTCTAGTCCTGGTCGGGGCACCGAATTCTGTCCTGGTTGCCCCTCTTTCAGGCCAGCTCTCTGCTGTGGCCAGGGAGTGCAGTGGAGGATGGCCCAAGTCCTTGGGCCCTGCACCCCATGGGAGACCAGGAGAAGCACCTGGCTCCTGCCATCAGATCAGTGCGGTGCGCTAGCCACAGCGCGCCGGCCGCGCCGGCCATTGGAGGGTGAACCAATGGCAAAGAAAGACCTTTCCGTCTGTCTGTCTCTCTCACTGTCCACTCTGCCTGTAAAAGAAAAGAAAGTATAATCCATTTAAGCAACAGTAATTAAAAATGAAATAAAAGACATATTTTAAAATTTGTTCCTAATAAATGCTTTGAATCTCTTTTCTTGATCTAAACAAACTTACTCTAAGTACAACACTATATCTCCTTTGTACTTTACAGCAATGTAAAAACATTGTTTATATTCAAGATAGAGAAAATTTTTGTGTGAAAGTTAATTCAAAAACCATATTTTTTTTTTAACTTTTATTTAATGAATATAAATTTCCAGTATACAGCTTATGGATTACAATGGCTTCCCCTTCCCATAATTTCCCTCCCATCCGCAACCCTCCCCTCTCCCGCTCCCTCTCCCCTTCCATTCACATTAAGATTCATTTTCAATTCTCTTTATATACAGAAGATCAATTTAGTATACATTAAGTAAAGATTTCAACAGTTTGCACCCACATAGAAACACAAAGTGAAACATACTGTTTGAGTACTAGTTATAGCATTAAATCAAAATGTACAGTACATTAAGGACAGAGATCCCACATCAGGAGCAAGCGCACAGTGGCTCCTAAAACCATATTTTTAATGGAAATCTCCTATTCGTTTAGAATTGTATTCTTTTTAAGTAACTTATTTATGTAAGGTAAACCAATTTCATGTATTTCATTTATACAGATTTAGAAGTATAGTGACACTTCCCACCCTACCCTCCCTCCTACCCATGCTCCCTTCCACCAGGCTTCTTCCTTTCTTATTCTTTCTTTTAATTTTTACAATGACATATTTTGTGTTTATTTTATACTCAGATGATTAATTCTACAATAAGTAAACAACTCAACAAATTGTAAGAAGAAAAAAAGACACTGCTCCTCAACAGGTGAGACAAAGACTGTAAATAATCAAATCTTAAAATGTCAATCTTGCTCACATACATTATATTTTCCATACTCTCTTATTTGCCACAAATCAGGGAAAACATGATATTTGTCTTTTTGGGACTGGGTTATTTCACTAAATATAATGGTTTCCAGTTGCATCCATTGTGTTGCAAATGACAGGATTCATTCATTTTCACAGTTGAATAGAATTCCATGGTGTAAATATATCCATATTTCTTTATCTAATCATCAGTTGATGGACTTCTGGGTTGATCCAATACCTTAACTATTCTATATCGAAATGCAGTGGGTATGGGGATACAGATACCTCTTTCATATATTCATTTCATTTCATTTGGATAAATTCCCAGAAGTAGGATGACTTGGTCATATGGCATATCTATTTTCAGATTTCTGAGAAAGCTCCATTCTGTCTTCCATCATGAGTGTACCTGATTACATTCCCAACTAACTATAGATTAGAGTATCTTTCCCAAATCTTTGCCAGCTTTTATTATTATTATTTTTTATGATAGCAATTCTAATTGAGGTGAGGTGAAACCTCATTGTGGTTTTTATTTGCATTTCTGTAAAGGCTAGTGATCCTGAGTATTATGTCATGTGTCTGTTAGCCAGTTGAATTTCATTCTCTGAAAAATACCCATTCAAGTCCTTTGCCTATCTCTTAACTGGATTGTTGGTTTTGTTGTTCTTCATTTTCTTGATCTGTTTATAGATTTTGGGTATCAGTTCCTTATTAGTTGCATGGTTTGAAAATATTTTCTCCCATTCTGTGGGTTACTACTTCACTTTTTGAGTGTTTCCTTTACAGTTCAGAGGCTTCTTAGTTTGAGGTAATTCCATTTGTCTATATTTGCTTTTATTCCCTGTGCTTCTGAGATCTTTTCTAAGAAGTCTTTGCCTATGCCAATATCTTGCAGAGTTTCCCCAGTGTTCTCCTATAATAATTTGATGGTATCACACCATTGACTTAGATCCTTGATCCATTTTGGGTGAATTTTGTGTAAGGTATTAGGTAGGGTTCTTCTTTCACATTTCTGCATGTGGTGATCAAAATTTACCAACACCATTTGTTGAAGAGACTGTCCTTTTTCCAGGGATCGACTTTAGCTCCTTTGTCAAAAATTAGTTTGTAGGTGCATTGATTGATTTCTGGGGTTTCTTTTTTCTTTCTTTTTTTTTTTTTTTTTTGACAGGCAGAGTGGACAGTGAGAGAGAGACAGAGAGAAAGGTCTTCCTTTTGCCGTTGGTTCACCCTCCAATGGCTGCCACGGTAGCGCGCTGCGGCCGGCGCACCGCGCTGTTCCGATGGCAGGAGCCAGGTGCTTATCCTGGTCTCCCCTGGGGTGCAGAGCCCAAACACTTGGGCCATCCTCCACTGCACTCCCTGGCCACAGCAGAGAGCTGGCCTGGAAGAGGGGCAACCGGGACAGGATCGGTGCCCCGACCGGGACTAGAACCCGGTGTGCCGGCACCGCAAGGCGGAGGATTAGCCTGTTGAGCCACGGCGCCGGCCAATTTCTGGGGTTTCTATTCCATTTCATTCATCTGCATGTCAATTTTTGTGCCCATATCAGGTTGTTTTGTTTATAATTGCTCTGTAGTGTATCTTGAAATTTGGTATGATGGTGCCTCCAGCTTTGCTTTTGTTGTTTAAGACTGCTTTAGATATTAAAAGTCTGTTGTGTTTCTATATGAATTTCAGCATAGTTTCTTGTAGATATGAGAAGAATGACCTTGGTATTTTGATTGAGATCACATTGGATATGTAAATTGCTTGAGTAGTATGGATATTTTGATGATATTAATTCTTCCAATCCAAGAACATGAAAGATTATTCCACGGGGCCGGTGCTGTGGCATAGCGAGTAACACCGCCGCCTGCAGTGCCGGCATTCCATATGGGCACTGCTTCCAGTCTCTGCTGCTCCATTTCCAATCCAGCTCTCAGCTATGGCCTGGGAAAACAGTAGAAGATGGCCCAATTACTTGAGCCCCTGCATCCACATGGGAAGACCCAGAGGAAGCTCTTTGCTCCTAGCTTCGGCCATTGCGGCCAATTGGGGAGTAAACCACTGGATGGAAGACCTCTCTCTCTCTCTCTCTCTGCCTCTTCTCTCTCTGTATAAGTCTGACTTTCTAGTAAATAAATAAATATTTTTTTAAAAAAAAGATTGTTCCATGTTTTTGTTATCTTCTTTTATTTCTTTCTTTAATGTTTTGTAATTTTCATTGTAGAGATCTTTCACCTCCTATGTCAAACTATTCCCAGATATTTAATTTTTTTGTTGCTATTGAGAATGTTACCGATATTCTAACTAATTTAAGGGCCAGCATTGTGGCACAATGGGTTAAGCCACCGCCTGCAGTGTCAGCAACCCATATGAGCTCTGATTTGAGTCTCAGATGTTCCATTTCCAGTCCAGCTCTCTGCTAATGCACTTGGGAAAGCAACAGATGATGGTCCAAGTCTCTGGGACCCAGCCACCCACTTGGAATACCCAGATGGCATTACTGGCTCCTGCCATTAACCTGATCCAGCCCCAGTCCCAGCTGCTATTGCCATTTGGGGGGTGAACCAGAGACTGAAAGACTCTCTCTCTCTCTTTATTTTTTTCTCCCTCTCTCCATAACTCTGTGCTTCAAATAAATAAATGATTTTTTTAAAAAAAGAGCTAATTTATCAGGCAGTATAAATGTCATCATGACTTTATAATATCTAATTATTTTCTGTAGTCACAGGGATTATATAGGAAATCATTTGACCAGACTACCAGTTTTGATAATTTTCAAATGGAAAGAATAAAAAAAGTGCCAAGTACTGTGCTAGGAAATGAGGAATCACCAGTAACAAATACAATTAAGGATGATATTTATAAACAAGGACATCAGAAACTATCATTCCAACATACCTGTGATGTTATTGGTGAACAATATGACTCAGTTTCAACTAAGAATGATGAAAATCCTGTAGTTGTAAAGTATTGTTGGAGGGGATAAAAGTAAAATGAGACTCAGAAAGTTAGATAAGAGCAGGTATATAAAAATAAAGAGAAGAAGACTGATGGAAGGTGAGTGAAGCTTTACAGAGCAGAGTGAGAAAAGAACCCATTTGTAGCTGGGCGAGAGTAACGGTTCTGAAAATGTGGTCCCAGGTCCAGCAGTATTGACTGTCACCTGGGAAAGGGTAAGATATGTAAATCGATCAGCCCCATTTCTAATAAATTAGAAACTCTGGTGATATTTCTCAGAAATCTCCATTTTAATATGATTCCCAACTCATTTTTATGCCAACCAAATAAATTACAAGAATCACTCTGTAGGAGGAACTGAAATACAAATTAACCAGGCCTTATGGAATTCTCAAAAGTTCTTAAAAATTAGGGGCCAGTGCTGTGATGCAGCAGGCTAAAGCCCTGGCCTGAAGCATTGACATCCCATATGGGTGCTGGTTCTAGTCTCGGCTGTTCCTCTTCTGATCAGCTCTCTGCTATGGCCTGGGAAAGCAGTAGAGGATGGTGCAAGTCCTTGGGCCCCTGCACTCACGTGGGAGACCCAGAAGAAGCTCCTGGCTCCTGACTTTGGATTGGCACAGCTCTGGCCGTTGCAGCCATCTGGGGAGTGAACCAGTGGATGGAAGACCTCTCTTTCTGTCTTTGTCTCTGCCTCTCTGTAACTCTGTCTTTCAAATAAATAAAATAAATCTTTTACAAAAAACTGCCTAAAAATTAGCCCTAAAATAAGAAATAAGAGAAATCATGATTTATCAATCACATGAAGGCAATGGGGACTCAGTGACACAAAGACCATTCATGGAATATTAGAAATCAGGAACTCTCTATACTTATTAATTTGTAGAAATTCAGTAAATATTTGTTGCATGAATTAATCAATGTATGTTACATGGTATGTAGAGTTGAGAAAGAAAGACCCATATCTTGTTCTCATGGGCCTTTATACAACTTTACAGTTTTTATTTACATGACTGAGTTTTAGATAGCCTTTAGATTTTTGTAGGGTGACTGACTAGGAGCAACACTGAAATTGGAAAACCAATTTGAATGCTGCTGTTGTTAGCAAAGTCAGAGGTAACCTTTAACAGAAAATTACCCATGGGGTAGAAAGAAACAGATCAATTTAAGACACATTTTATAGAAAAATCAGGAAGTTTCTTTGATTGAGAAAAATATAAATAGTGTACATCAAATATGAGGAACTGGAGTCTGCATTAACCCATGGAATGCAGGGACACCATTTATAGGCAGAGATATTAAGGGTTGCAAATATGGAGTAAACTTATATTAAAATATTGTTTTGATTTGTTTAAATTGAATTTGAACTAAGTGCCCTATTTTTTTTGTCAATAATAACAAACAGGACAAAAGTTAATCAAAAGCTTGCTGGTAAAAATGCATATATCAATAAATTCCATCATAGAGCTCTCTAAGTGATAACTGAACACCAAAGCCTTAAATTCAGATTCCTCAACCAATTCATTAATTAAGAAAATATATTGGACTCTCTTACGTTCCAAAGAATTATGAGATTGTGCATATTTTACATAGGAAATGATAGCGTGACAACAGAACTACTCTTGGTACTCAGTATTAAAAATAATTACCTGCATGTACATGGCTAGTAGAAGAGGAAGAGGTGGGATGTTTTTGACAGCTGTCAAAATGTAGAGATGGTTGCACTGGACTCCTCAGCTTGAGCATTCTTTCTTAACGGGTTTCAGTTACAGTGAGATCCTTTTGGGTGGTTGTGGGGGGAGTGAAAGTGAGGAAATAGGTTAGTGCCATTTTGCTTCTTTGCTTATTATTATTCAGAATATTACATTCATATGAGTCCATAGGTTTTGCAAACATTTTCACATGCATTTGACTTCATTTCAGGCTTCCAGTAACTGAAATGTCTCCTTTTGGAAATTGTCTCAGTTTGGACATATGGAGACAGTAAATTCCATGAGTTTATAGTTTTCTTGAGTCTACACTTCTAAAAGTTGGTAGAGACAACACACATATTTGATGTTCAAGTCAATCTATTCACAATTTAGCTTTAAACTACTGGTACACATAATACTATCAACAATTGTATATACAAATATTTGCTTTTCCATAGAAACCAGGCAGATATCTGAATGCATACCTCAAAATATTGTACATATAAGTAGCATTGTTTATAAAATTTCACAAAATTCCTTCAATGAGGACATTAAAGATGTGCTGCTATTCATGGTGGAAGAATTTATGCCCAACTGCTATGTGATGGTAGGATACCATTAACCAATTATAGCAGTCAGTTGTTTCTGACAACTTGAACATTACAAGAGAGGTTAACACCAATAGAAGCTGACGCTGATAGGAGAATGGGTGAAAATGATCATAAAAGAGATCATCACAATTAGGGGAAACTGAGGCAAGTTTTGGGGAAAGTCATTTGTTGCAAACAGCATCTGTGAGAACAAGTAAGTTTCAAGCAAAGGAAGATTAATTTTTCTGTCACATGTGTCCCATTCACTATCCCAGCAAGAGTGTTACTTTTGAAAGACAAGATAATTTGTTTATCAGAGTTCATCAATCTATAGGTTAGGCCATCATTAATGGGGAAGGATAACAATTACCAGCAGTGTGATAAAGCCATTTGAGGTCCTGTATTTCCATCACGCATGGCCTGATGCTTGCCATTGTTCATGATGCAGCATACCAGAAAAAAAGAACAGAGGACTTCATAGCAGACAGGCCACAAAATTATATAACTGTAGGCTCTGAGCTCTGGATTCTGTTTCCTGTAGTAAAAACTGAAGTTAGGTTAGGCCTGCTTGTTTTTAAAATTGTCTTGAAAAGTATTAAAGATTTTGAAATGGCCCTAGGAATCAATTTCCAGGCATTAATTGAAGCAAGTGTGTATGAGTCCAAACCTCTCCACTTCCTGAATCAGATCAGCTCTTCTACACCATATGGGGATTCATCATATGAATCAGAAATTTACTTCCTGTGAGTATGAAGTTTGAAAATACCAAGCTTTCATTCTAACTTTAAAATCTATATTTACTAGCAATAATATAGTTTTCTTCTGTTTGCAAATTGTTTGATTTTCAGATGTCATTCCATTCTGCTGTGTGTTATCCTTTCCTTTCCCAAACTTTTCTCTCTTTCTTTCCGTTCCCCTCCCCAGCCTTTCTTTGTGACTGTAAATTCCATCACAATTTCATGATTATGCATTTGCTTGGCATTTGTCTATTATTCCCACATTGACCTCAGGTTTGTAGAGAAAGCTCCAGCTGGAAAAATAAGCTTCCTATTCAGGCTCATCCTGTTTCTAATCTACTGCTGTTGTAAGAAATTCCCTTTAGAGATTTCTTTACTTCCTATTGCTTTGCATTTTCTGCTATAAACCTCACAAATATTAAGCTCTCCTGGTCCCCATTTTCCTTTACTGCCTAACTTTATTTTTTCAGTCTAAAATGCCTGCCAGTACTTTTCACACTTCATCATGTCTTTACGAATCCTGGCCTTAGGTCAAAGCTAGAGGCTGCAACTTGACAAAATGTGTTGCAAGGTGGTTTTCCCTCCACACTGTCTGCAGTTGTCATCTTCTCTCAAGGCCCCAAAAAGAAAATTAGTGAGTAGGCACAGGATCTTGGGATTTTGTAATTCCTATTCATTAGATTAAACAAAAAAGATTGCAAGTTTGACAGTATCCCCGCCCCTGCCAAATGTCAAAAACCCATAAATCAATATACTTTTGCTGATTTCTTTTGAAGGGACTCTGATTTATATAATTAGGATTCACAATAGAGAAGGGGAGTTGAAAATTGCTCTTCATGGAGAGAAATGATTCACAAATACTACTTTGGTCATAAGAATTATATATTGTCTTTTAATCTAAAACAGATCTGGTGCACCAATATTGTTTCCTATTTAAATTCACCTTTATGACATTTCCCTGTAGTAGTTCCATGATAGAAAGAAGTGTCAGCTCTCAATTTAGAACGATGCAAATGTAAATTTTTCCAACTCATTCTAAGAACTAAAATTAAGAGTACAGTTTTCTACATTCTAGACACTGAGTTATATTAACATCAAATTTGAAGCCAGTACTGAGACCATTCTTATTTAAGAGTTGCAGTTTAGACAATGCTGCAGCAAGAACTTGATTGGAATTCTATTTCCATTTTATATTGAAATATATATTTATGTTGAGGGAAAGGGAGAGAAGGACGGGGAGTGAGAGAGAGAGAGAGAGAGAGAGAGAGAGAGAGAGAGTTGGGCCCAGTCAAAGCCAGGAGTTGTGTTTGTGATGCAGGCATGTGGGTGACAAGAGTCTATTACTTGAGCTGTCACCACAGTCCCCCAGGATCTACATTAGCAGGGAACCAGAGTCAGGAGCTGGAGCTGAGTATTCAGCTCAGGTACTCCTATGTGGAACACACACATCCTTAACTTCTGGACCAAATACCACCCTTTAGCTCCTTTTCTAGTAAAAATGGACTTTTTTTATTTTGTTTTAGTTCAAAGCCTATAAAAGTTAATGCTAAGACATTATGTTAAATGCTCTACCTTACTAGCATTTTTTAATAATCAATTATTCTTAAGTGGGTTCATTACATATATTTACAATGAGACCTGGACATTATCTATTCTGATCTCATGGAAATATTAATTGTTGGGGTTAGCATTGTGGTGCTGTGGGCTAAGCTGCTGCTTATGATGTTGGCATCCTAAATGAAAGCTCATTTGAGTCCTGTCTGCTCTGCTTCTTTTTTTTTTTTTTTTAATTGTGTTTTATCTTTTTTTTTTTTTTTTTTTTTTTTTGACAGGCAGAGTGGACAGTGAGAGAGAGAGACAGCAGAGAGAAAGGTCTTCCTTTGCCGTTGGTTCACCCTCCAATGGCCGCCGCGGTTAGCGCGCTGCGGCCGGCGCACCGCGCTGATCCGATGGCAGGAGCCAGGTGCTTCTCCTGGTCTCCCATGGGGTGCAGGGCCCAAGGACCTGGGCCATCCTCCACTGCACTCCCTGGCCACAGCAGAGAGCTGGCCTGGAAGAGGGGCAACCGGGACAGGATCGGTGCCCCGACCGGGACTAGAACCCGGTGTGCCGGCGCCGCAAGGTGGAGGATTAGCCTAGTGAGCCGCGGCGCCGGCCTGCTCTGCTTCTGATGCAGTTCCCTGCTAATGTGCCTGGGGAAGCAGCAGAAGATGGTCCAAGTGTTTGGTCCTCTGCCACCATATGTGAGACCTGGATGGAGTTCTGGTTCCTGGTTTGACCTGGCCCAGCCTGGGGCTGTGTGGCCATCTAGGGTGTGAACCAGTGAATGAAAGATCTCTCTTTCTGTCTCTTCTTCTTTATGTAACTCTACGTTTTAAATAAAATAAATCATTTAAAAAAAGAAACATCAAAATTTTACACTATTGATGGAGATACTACTGTGTTCCAATAAACACAGCAGGCACTTGAATAGCAGTTGAGAATATAATATATGTATTATGAATATCATCATATGCATGTAGCCGTGGAACTTTCAGATATTAGATAAATTACAGAAAATACAAATTTTCTGAATTTCTTGATTTCTCTTTCTAATTTTTAGAAAAAATAAGATAAAATTGTACTTTATGTTTTTAAAGGATATGAAAAATTAAATATTTCTATATGTTGAGTGATGATCTATGCCACATTTAAAATTTAAGATATATTTAGGCCTCCAAATCCTAAGTATTGTATGTAACGATTAGACTTACACATAAAATTAAAAGTAAATATTTTCTTATATTCTGTTAGCTTTTGTCTGGCTATTTTTATATAAAACAAACAATGGTGGCCTTCTATAAAGTCAAAATCCACAAAAATCACATACTACTCCCTACTTCAAGTGGTGCTTATGAGAAAACATGGCACAAATATAATTAAATTGTTGACAATTGGCTGTATATAAATGAATAGCTTGAAGGACAGATGAGGATAGAAAGATAGATAAATTGAAAGGCACATAGATGATAGAAATCTAATGGATAAGAAAAATGCTTACAGTGTGTTTTATGTACCAGAAATGCAGTCAGTGGTAGTATAATTGTAGGCTAAAACTCTGTTTTATAAATTGAGTGAAGACATGTCTTTTAAAGGTTCCTTGAATCAAAATTTTCTCATCAACAAAATAGGGATAGTAACAATCTCTACTTCATTGTGTAAAGGTTAAATATGAATGGACATGAAAAGAATTTCAAAATTATGAACAAAATAATGCTCTTTTTGTATTTTATACATTTCAAATGACCAGATTGCCATCAGAATTCCATGATCTGACAATAATACACCTGGTGGGAAGACATATGCTTCATTTGCCATAATTCAGGTCACATTAAGTGATTGTCATTCCTATCAACCACTACTTTTGAAAATCAGGTGTCAATCTCTCCAGCAATCTGTAGAAATCTCATAATCAAGCTCACCCTTGGGAAAAACTGTGAGCAGGTAAACAATGTATGTCACATGGGTTGAGTGACGCATTTCTATGTCTTCTCTCAACTTAGGAACTTTGATTAGACAGTCAATTGAGTTTTATGATTAGATATTTTGGAAGAGACAGAAAAAAAGTGTTACATTGTTAAGCTGCCCAAAATGTTCCAGATAAAAAGGAGAGTGATTTGGAAATTGAAAGAAAGGCTGAAACACTATCATTTTAACTCACTAAGATCTGCTAAGCTTGCCCAGGACACTGCTAGAATCACATCTGGTTGTAAGATTACAGTAACAATACCAAAACCAAAATGCAGCATCTGGTTTCATGAGTCCAAAACTGGAAGAGATTTATGGGGAGGAGATATATAATAAGTTTTACAATATCATATTTGGGAAGATTGTATTTCACTTTTTGTCTTATCCAATGAATTAGTTTCCCGAATTGAATTTCTCAGAGTATGATAAACACTGGATGAGTACCAAGTTCTCTTACTGTGCTATAACCTTTGAATTTCATTTGACATGCATTGTGTGACAATAGCTAGCATTTTAGTATCCTAGAATAGTGGCATTATCATGGGATTTTCTGATTTTTCAAGTGAAAGTACAATAGCTCAGACACTGAGCTATCAAAGTTTGATGTAAGAAATACCTTCTAGGAAGGCAGTGAAACCTGACATGGGTGATATAATTTTGGGACACAAATTGGGATTTGTTGATATGTGTTGTATAATATAATTTCCTCTTGTCAGAAGTCTTTTGTTAAATACAAGAAAGGGCACTATGGGGTGGGGGGGTGTGTGGGAGGAAAGATGATTCAAAGATCAAAGACATTCAAGAAAAATAAACTTAGCATGTTCCAAGAAGACCAATTTCCAGTGTTAAAGTATAGAGGGGAAGTTATATTCAAGGTGACATTGAAGGAACAAGGACAGGTAGGGGAAGACTAGGTCTCACAGGGCCTGATAAGACTCTGGTAAGAGAGTATTATGGACTGAATCACCTTCAAATGTATAAGTTGAAGTAGTAACCCCGATGCGACTGATTTGTTAAAGAAGTAAAGTGAAAGGAAGTCATAAAGGTGGGGGCATGTAATACAGTAGAGCTGATGTCCTGATAAGAGGCACCAGGAGAATGTTTAATCAGAAAAGTGATATGAGGACACAGTGAGAATGTCTCTGTCTATAAACCCAGCAGAGAATCCTTAGAGGAAACCACCCTTGATCTTGGAATTCCAGGCTTCAGAACTGTGAGAAAAGAAAATTTCATTGATTAAACAGTGATGTGGGTCAGGAATATTAATGAACACAGGTAGTGTAATGCAGCAGGAGGGATAAATGAAAACCATATTCTAGAAGTAGAATTCACAGGCAAGCTACTGAGGAGAGGTGGAGAATGAGAGAGAAAAGAAGTCAAATGGCATTTATTAGCTTGAATTGAGCACCTGAGTGGATGGTGGTGGGATCTGCTACTATGAGGAGTAAGTGGAGAGAAAAGAGGAATTAAAGAACTCTGTTTAGGATAAGTTAGCTATGAGATTTAGTTTAAAAGACTATGTCAACCGGCTGCGGCGGCCATTGGAGGGTGAACCAACGGCAGAGGAAGACCTTTCTCTCTGTTTCTCTCTCTCTCACTGTCCACTCTGCCTGTCAAAAAATTAAAAAAAAAAAAAAAGACTATGTCAAAATAGATGCTAAGACAGGGAGAAAGAAAGATGATGGGGGTGGGAGAAGGGAGGGAGGGAGGGAGGAAGATAATATCATTAGGAGTATTATCTACAAATTAGAATAGCTATCTACATTAGGCTAGTATCTACAAATCACATTGAATCTGTTAAAATGAATTAAAAATTAAGATTAAGTAAATAAAAAAGAAATGAGGAAAACAAATTCTAACAGAGATATTTATGAGGAAACAACAGAAATCTGAGGGATTCATTCAAATATTTTAGGAAAATGGAAGTAAATTTTTCTGTATTGCATCCATTTTAACTTTCTTTCAGATGTTAATATTTATTTAAAATGTATAAGAATGGGGGAAATTATTACCAAAAAGTTTAGCTGTCATGTAAAAAAAATCATTATTGGACCATCCCTACTTATGATAACAAGGAAATTTAAAATTATGTAATTTACTATCAGAATCAACTTCAATACTTTTTTTGAGAAGGCTATAGGCATATTTTTAGAGCCTAGCAGGATATTTGGGAGTCACGTAAGTTTTGATCAATGGCAATCTCAGTATATCTTTTATATTTAAGAACAGGAAGATTTCTTAAAATATAAATACTTTCTGTCATGAAGTTTTCTTTTTCATATATTGAGCAAAGTTTTATGAAGAGCAGTTCATAAATATTTTAAAATGAGCTCTGCCTATTTTCACTGAGTGCTTTTCATAATATTTTCACATTCAGTGATTCAACTTCAATAAAACACAACGTTCAATGGTTGCACAGAGATGATGCATTCTTAACATAACTTCTCATTCTAAGTGCTTGACTTTGTCAGTTGTATTTTCTCTTTATTAAAGTGTTTTCCATTCTAATTATATGCTCATGGGAAAAATGCTGAAGAAATACCTTTCTATCAATTGGATAATTTTGTATTTTCAGGTCTCAATGGTAGGATTATTTTCAGTTCTTCTTAGTCCAGAAATACATTTAGCTAAATCTCACTTAGCCTACAATGGCACAGTGTTTTATTTGCATGAACCTAAATTTATTGAAAGGTCACCACAAAACACACGAAACATCGGAATTAAAGGAAAGATTTTAATGTCAGGGGGTTGGGAGGAAACCAAAAGGCCGGAGAGAAAGGGCGAGAGGGAACCTGTGTGGAAATACAGGTCTTATTATAGCCTTGCAGAGATAAGAAAGTGAGAGCAGTGAATCCTATTAAGGTAGGGGTGGGGTTGAGGCTTGTGGTTGAGCCATTTGGTCGCCTGACTTCTGGTTAACCAGGTTGAATTAGGAAATCAAACTTATTCTGGAGAGACTAAAACGTATTGCACAAATGATGACTGGGCCAGAGCCTAAAATGGTGCTTGAGGTTTAGGATGGCATCTCGGATAAGATGGCACCGGTTTCACTCGCAATTATGAAATCAGAAATAAAGGTGAAAGTTTGACTCTTCCACTGATCTCTATAATATTCATGAAATGTAATAAAAACACCCTGTGTATTGACTGCTCAAACATACTCTTACAAAAGAAAACCTGTATGACTGATAATCTTTACAAAACTACTGTCATGTGGCTCTACATGACATATACATTTTGACTTTCCAAAGTTAAAAAAAGATGTCGTGTGAATAGACATGATGCACACTGCAAATTTTGGCTTTCCAATGCATATGTTCAGAAAACAAAGTTATTAATGACCTTAATAATCTGCTGTATTGGAAAGTTGCATATAGACATGCCATTAAATTTAAACTTCAGTTATTTGCAATGCTATTTTACTTTGAGTGCATTTTGCAAATGAATATAATGATGTGAATGAACCAGCACTATCTATATTTGAAAATATTTTCCAAATTTTGTAAATACTAGATAATTTTTCAGGATTGAGATGATAGTCCATTTTATTTTAACTTCTACATATCTGACTAATTTGATTTTGCTCATGGAGTTTTGTTTAGCTAACATTCTTTTTCCTCTGACTCACAATTAACACACCAAATGCCATGAGTGTTTCTGTCACTATATATAAGGCCGGCGCCACGGCTCAATAGGCTAATCCTCTGTTTTTGGTGTCGGCACACAGGTTTTAGTCCCCGTCGGGGTGCCAGATTCTGTCCCGGTCGCTCCTCTTCCTGTCCAGCTCTCTACTGTGGCCTGGGAGTACAGTGGAGGATGGCCCAAGTGCTTGGGCCCTGCACCCGCATGGAAGACCAGGAGAAGCACCTGGCTCCTGGCTTCGGATTAGCACGGTGCGCCGGCCGCAGCAGCCATTGGAGGGTGAACCAATGGAAAAGGAAGACCTTTCTCTCTGTCTCTCTCACTGTCCACTCCGCCTGTCAAAAAAAAAAAAAAAAAAAAAGAGAGAGAGAGAGAATAAATAAAAATTCTAGATATTTTTAAGTTAGAAAGTAAGGAGGGGCCGGTGCCATGGTGCAGTAGATTAATCCTTCTCCTATGCTGCCGACATCCCATATGGTCACAGGTTCTGGTCCCGGCTGTTCCTATTCCGATCCAGCTCTTGGCTGTTGCATGGGAAAGCAGTGGAGGATGGCCCAGGTCCTTGGACCCCGTATCCACATAGGAAACCAGGTGGAAACGCCTGGCTCCTGAATTCGGATCGGCGCAGTTCCAGCTATTGTGGCCATTTAGGGAGTGAACCAAGAGAATGAAAACCTTTCTCTCTGTCTCTCCTCTCACTGTCTATAACTCTACCTCTCAAATAAATAAATAGAATGTTTTAAAAAAAGGAAAAATTTAGAAACCGATCAATATTACTGTTTTAACTTAAAACACTATGGGAAGTTTCTTCAAGACAAGCAGTCTAATTCTGTTTTTGTTTAATTAATCTCACCAAATTCACATTTGTACACATGAGAATAACTACATAATTTCTCATCAAAATTTATTAATGTGGTCACAAAATTTAATGTATAATAGAAAATAAGGGTTGGCAAGAAGATAAAATTGATTTATGCTGTTTTCAGAAATATTTTATCATTACTAGCTTAGAACACACTAAGTAACAGAAAATTTTGGATAAAATAGTAAGATAATTTAAAAAAAATAGGTAATCTTGTCATACCAAGTGTTAGTAATAACATTAAACTATCCTCTTTAGTCAAAATTATATCAAGCTCTATTATCTTCTTTGTAACATATTGTAATATGTATTATAAATAACTTTTCATGTAATTAAACTGCAACAAATTAATGAGTGATGTTCCACTTTATTGTCTGAAAGAATAAGACATTTAAAAAAAGGTTTGTGCATACTCATTACAGAAACAACTATTGTTCCCCAAATTTTAAAACAGGGAGTGTGACAGAGAGAGAGAATGCTTAATTTTTTTTTTTTTTTTTTTTGGTCAGGCAGAGTGGACAATGAGAGTGAGAGAGACAGAGAGAAAGGTCTTCCTTTGCCGTTGGTTCACCCTCCAATGGCCACCGCAGCCAGTGTACTGCGCTGATCCAAAGGCAGGAGCCAGGTGCTTCTCCTGGTCTCCCATGCAGGTGCAGGGCCCAAGGACTTGGGCCATCCTCCACTGCACTCCCGGGCCATAGCAGAGAGCTGGCCTGGAAGAGGGGAAACCGGGACAGAATCCGGCACTCCGACCCGGACTAGAAGCCGGTGTGCGGGCGCCACTAGGCGGAGGATTAGCCTGTTGAGCCACGGCGCCTGCCTGAGAGTGCTTGATTTCTTCCAGCTGCTGATTCACTCCAAAAATGGTTACTATAGCAGGGATTGGGCCAGGTGAAAGCCAGCAGCCAGGGATTCCATAACAGTCTGCTATGACAGAGGCCTAAGAAATTTAGCCCTTATCCTCTGATTCCCAGAAGATTAGCTGGAAACTGGATCCAAATTAAGGCAGGACTTGAAACCAGCATTCCAATTGAGATACATGTGTGCCCAGCAATGGTTTAACACACTGCATCATAACACATCTCCTGGGAATGAGTCTTTAATAGTATCCTGGTGGGATCAGTGTTGTGTCCTAGCTGTTGAAGTTGCTGCTTGTGAATCCTGCCTTCCCATATCAGAGTCCCTGGCTTTCTGCTAGTGTGATTAAGAAGGCTTGTGGAGGATGGCATAGGTGCTTGAGTCCCTGCTATACAGATAGGAGACCAAGATGGATTTCTGCACTCCTGACTTTGGCCTGGCCCAGCTACAGCGGTTACTGGCATTATGGCAGAAAGGCAGTGGGTAGAAGATCTTCTTCTGTCTCCTTTCCTTTCAAATAAATGAGTAAACACATTTTACAGGAAAAAATAGTACCCAAAATTAGATAATATAAATTGTAGTTTTCAATCTTCAAACATTGCTGAAATGACTAAATGTATCAAAATTCTTGACTGTATTCACTATTATTTCTGATGATGAATCTTAAAAGGTGGCCATGGGTTGTCAAATCACTGAGACTTTGAAGTATTAAGTTCCAGGGTGGTTCCAAGATGGAGGAATAGTGACAGGATGATCTATCTTACATGGGGCGAAATTAATGTTTAAAAGAAGAAGAGAGAGTACACTCTCAGGATAAAACAGCCATGGTGGGGAACCACACAGCTAGTGGAGGTGGTACAGATCTGTGCTGAGTGAGCAAAAACAAAATAGATCTGCCAATTTGGATCCAGGGAGGAGGTCGCCCACCCCAGCAAGCCAGGTAAGAGCACACTACACTGGCCCATGGCACTGCTGATACACTGGAATGGAAAGCTTAATGAACTGCTGCTGGAGTTCCAAGTGGATCTCGTATGGGCAGAAAAAACTAAAAATGCAGCTATCCATCTCTCTCCCTTCCTCCATCACCACTACCACTACAGCAGAGATCTGTGGCCAGCAGGGGGAGAGATGACATCACTGTTGGACACAGGCAAGGAACAGCCGCCCCAGCTCTGTTATGAGTTGCACCACAGCAGTTGTCTGGCCATAGAAGAGGAGAGGAAAAGCTGCATAAGGGAGCCTGCTATCCACATGGCACAATCGAGAAGTGAGTGGGGCTGAAGCAGGTGAGTAACTGGCATGCCAGCAAACCACAGATATAATCAGAGAGAAAAGAAGCCTACAAATGCCAAGAAACAAAGGCAAAAATCCAAAAATTAAACATAAGAAAGACACTATGAGCCCCCCAAAGGGCAATATAATATTTCAATATTAGAATATGAAGATGAAGGGATGCAGTAAATTCCAGAAATGGAATTCAAAAACCTAATCCTCAGATTACTCAAAGAAATCAGAAGCAAATGCAGACTAAACTATGTATGATATGAATGAAATTTTTTCACATGAAATTGAGATTTTAAAGAGCAATCAAAATGACATACTAGAAATGTAGAATTCAATAGATCAAATAAAAATACATTGGAAAATCTTAATAACAGAGTATATGAGGCAAAAGAAAGAATATATGAGCTAGAAAACATATATCTGGAAATTTTACAGTCAGACCAGAAACAAGAAGAAATCAGAAAACTAAAAAAAACACTGTTGGAGATATACAGGATACCACCAAATGATCCAACATATGGGTCTTAGGAGTTCCTGAAGGTGTAGAAAGAGAGAACAAATTAGAAGGCCTTTTTAGTGAAATAACAACAGAAAACTTCCTTCACTTGGAGAAAGAGAGGGACATCCAAATACAGGAAGCACATAGAACCCCCCCCCCAATAGACATGACCAGAAAAAATCTTTACCACAAAATATTGTAGCCAAACTCTCCACAATAAAACACAAAGAAAATATTCTAAAATGTACACGAAAGAAATGACAGATTACTTTCAGAGGATCTACAATTATACTCACGGTAGACTTCTAATTGGAAATCCTACAGGCTAGGAGAGAATGGCAAGATACATTCTAAGTCTTAAGAGAAAAAAAACTGACAAACCAGAAAACTGTACCCAGCATAGCTCTCATTTATGAATGAAGGTGAAATAAAGACCTTCCTTAACAAAAAGAGATTATAATAATTTGTAACAACCTGTCCAGCCTTACAAAAGATGCTTAACAACATGCTACACACAGAAACACAGAAACACGGTCATCACTGTGAAAGAAGGTGAAGGCAGAAAATCCCTCAGTACAGCTGCAAAGGAAAGCTAAAGTAAAAAAAAAAAAAATAGGAATATTTATGGAAAAATGGCAGGGCAAAGTTGTTGCTTATCAATAGTCATCTTGAATACAAGTGAACTCAACTCTCCAGTAAAAAGACACAGACTGGCTGAATGGATTAAAAAAAATAATAAAAAAAATCCATCTAAATAGACTTTAATATAAAAACATTTATAAGAGACAATGAAGGGAACTATGTAATGATCAATTCAACAGAAGAAATGATTATTAAAAACATATATGCGTCTAATTACCAAGCACCTGGCTACATAAAGGAAACGTTAATGGATCTAAAGAGAGATATAGAATCAAGTATAATAGTAATGGGAGACTTTAATACCCCAGTTTCAGCAGTGGACAAGTAAACCAGACAGAAAAGCAGCAAGGAAACAACAGAGTTAATTGACAATATAGAACAAATGGGTTTAACAGATATCTACAGAATATTACATTCTAAAGCTGCAGAATACACATTCTTCTCACCAGCATATGAAAGTTTCTCTAGGATTGACCACATGCTAGAAAAGTCTCAGCAAATTCAAAAAAATTGATATCATATCATGTTCCTTCTCTGACCACAATGGAACAAAGTTGGAAATCAATAACTTAGGAATCTTAAGGACATATATAAACACATGGAGATTGAACAACATGCTCCTGAATAAAGAGTGGGTTATATAGAAGAAATCAAAAGAGAAAAATCAAAAAAATTCTGGAGACAAATGAAGATGACAGCACAATATAGCAAAACCTATGAGATACAAGAAAAGTAGTATTAAGAGGAAAGTTTTAGCATTCGGTGCCTACATCAAAAATTTAGAAAGACACCAAATAAATGAGATATCAATGCATCTCAAGGATCAACAGCAGATCAAACCCAAAACTATTAGAAGAAAAGAAATAATAAAATTATAGAAGAAATAAGCCATTTTGAAACAAAAATAAATACAAAGGATCAGCAAAATGAACAGCTGGTTCTTTGAAAAAAATAAAGAAAATAGACACATAATTGGCCAAAATAACCAAAAATAAGGAGGGAGAAAACTGAAATTAATACAATTGGAGGTGAAAAAGGAAATGTAACAACAGAAACCACAGAAATAAGAAGAATGATCAGAAATTGATAGAAGAGCTGTATGTCAACAAACTGGGAAACCTAGAAGAAATGTACAGACATCTGGACACATACAACTTACCTAAATTGAGCCATGAAGACATAGAAAACCTAAACAGACCCATAACCACAATGGAAATTGAATCAGTAATAAACAAACAAACAAACAAACAAACAAAAAAAAAACCTCCCAAAAAATAAGCCCAGGACCGGATGGCTTCACAGTTGAATTCTACCAGACATTTAAAGAACTAATTCCAATTCTGTTCAAAGTTTTTAAGACAACCAAAAGGGAGGGAATCTTTCCAAATTTTCTATGAAGCCAGCATCACCCTAATTCCTAAACCTGAAAAAGATACAATAGAGAACTACAGGCAAATTTCCCTGATGAACATAGACACTAAAATCCTCAATAAAATACCAGTTAATCAAATCCAACAGGACATTGGAAAGATCATTCACCTGGATCAAGTGAGATATATCCCCAGTATGCAGGGATGTTTCAATATTTGCAAATTAATCAATGTGACACATCACATTAATAAATTGAAGAACAAAACCATATGATAATCTCAACTGGTGCAGAGAAAGTATTTGATAAAATACCACACCCTTTCATGACAAAAACTCAAAGCAAATGGGTATAGAAGGAATATTCCTCAAGAAAATCAAGGTAATTTGTGACAAACCCACAGCAAGCATCCTACTGAATGGAGAAAAACTGGAAGTCTACCTACTGAGATCCAGAACCAGACAAGGATGCCCACTCTCACCATTGCTATTCAATATAGCCCTGGTAGTTTTAGTCAGAGCCATTAAGCAAGAAAAAGAAATCAAATGTATACAAGTTGGGAAGGAGCAAGTCAAACTATCCCTATTTGCAGATGACATGATTCTGTATAAAGGGGATCCAAAAGACTCTGCCAAGAGATTATTGGAACTCATAGAAGAGTTTGTTAAAGTAGCAGGGTATAAAGTCAACACACAAAAACTAGCAGCCTTTTTATACATAGACAATGCCACATCTGAGAAAGAACTTCTAAGATCAATCACATTCACAATAGCTGCCAAAAAAAAAATCAAATACCTTGGGATATATCAACCAATGATGTCAAAGTTCTCTATGATGAGAATTATAAAACATTAAACATAAATACAAGAAGGTACAAAAAATGGAAAATCACCCATGCTAATGGATTGTAAGAATCAATATCATTAAAATGGCCTTACTACCAAAAGCAATTTACAGACTCAATGTGATACCAATAAAAATCCCAAGAGCATTCTTAGATATAGAAAATATGATACTGAAATTTATATGGAAGCACAGGAAACCCCAAATAGCTAAAGCCATCATATACAGCAGAAGCAAAGTCCAAGGCATCACAATACCAAATTTTAAGACATACTATGTGGCAATCATAATTAAAAAATCCTGGTACTGGTACAAAAACAGATGGATAGACCAATGGAATAAAATACAAATGCCAGAAATCAATCCAAGCATCTACAACCAACTTATCTTTGACCAAGGAGCCAAAATCAATCCCTAGAACAATGATAGTCTCTTCAACAAGCAGTACTGGGAAAACTGGATCTTCATGTGCAGAAGAATGAAGCAAGACTCCTACCTTACACCTTACACAAAAATCCTGACAATATACTCACAGTACATCAAGTTCTTCATAAAACTGGCAAATTTTTTGTAGCTTCGTAAAATTCAGTTCCTTACTTTCTCTTGTGTTTGTAAAATTAAACTGTGGTACTCAAATAAGTAATACATACACGAATAATATTTTTACTTGTTTATTTGATTATAGAATCCTTCAGGGTTTGAGGGCGTGGTGGATACTGTGTTCTCAGTTTTGCAATATGGCAAGAAATATCAAATATCAAATTTAAATTTTATCCTCAGCTTGAGGAAATCAGTTTCTATTCCGTAGAGAATAATACTTTATCATTCAGTACATATGTGGTCAAATCTTGCTTTTGTTTCATATTTTGATTCATTTTCTTAAAAGCTCACAGTTGGAAGTCTTGACATGTTTGCCAATACACTAAAAGCTTTCACTTTGGAGTATGATGTAACATCAATACAAAATCGAGTACCTCTGATTTAACAATTTCAACATAATTTCAGTTTCCACATCCATTTGTTGGAAATTTAGCAATTAGAAAATTAAAATTCTCTTCATACATTTGGTGGCTAAAATAATTTTTACAGCTAATAACACACTGGACTTGGAAATGACTTTGTAGGTCAACTTCTCCAGTCTTTGCACATTTATCTGGATAGATGCAGTCATACATAATCCTGTCCTCCAGATACTCACAGTGTCTGGTGGGTTACACATATATAAGAACAAAAAATGGGCTGTTCTTTACCTAAAGCTATGGCACATGATGTTAAGCAGAAAGGGCATGTAAGTTATATAAAAGTTTAATAAAGAACAGGTGGATGGGAGCTCTAAGTAAATTGAAAAAGAAAAAAAATACATCCTATAAAATTGCTGAGGCATAAATCAGGAATTTTAGGTGTGAAGTAACAGATGTTGTAGGGCACTAATTATCAAGAGCTTGGAGGAAAACAGAAGGTAATTGTTGATGGGCCAATGGCCATTCTTGAGACCTTAAGCTTGATCTGTATTCTTCACACCATTAACCTTGTAGCCTTATTTCATTTCAGAGACATGAAAATTCCACAGACTACAGCATTTTGGATGATCTTTCATATTTTCCTCAGTTTGACCCACTGTCACTCTAACTCTTATTCATTGTGTTCCAAACTTGTGGTAATTTTCTTTCCTTTGACCAGGACAAGTTCATCTCCACCAGAGGTCTTTTCTTTTACCTCTTTCTGTATTTGGAATTTTCTTCCCCTTGTCCTCATATACACTCATAGATAGGAATTCTCTCTTACCTCTTTCTCACCTTTCTCATGTTTTAGTGTAGGTTTATATGACACCTCCTGTGAGAGGCATTCCCTGATCAACCATCTGAACTAGGTCTCTCAACTCTTCTGATATTATCAGTTCAGGCACATTGTTTCCTTAATTACCTTAGTCAACACTGAATTTTAAAAATTATTTACTTGCTTATTTTATGAGGTTTCATATCTTCTTCCAAATCACGTTTTCATAAGGTAAATTCAGTGAAGTTATGAGAATCATATTTTTTTTCTGTAGGACTCTCAACAACTAAATAATAAAAAAGGATATTAGTTTTCTAACAAATACATAATTAATTAGTGAATTTTCAATAATTATTCATATTAGAGAAATGTGATTGTCAAGTTTTAAGGATTCTGAAATTTTCTTTTGTTTAAAATTTATATATTTATTTTGACAGAGACAGAAGGAGAGATAGAGGCAGAGAGAAGGCAGAGAGACATCTTCTAACCCCTGGCTCAATCCCCAGATGGCCACAATGGCTAGTATTGTATGAGGCTGAAGCCAGCAGCCATGAGCTTCATCCAGGTCTCTGCTTTTTCTATGCCGTTAGCAGGGGGCTGGATCAGAAGTGAAGTTTTAGGGTATGAACCATCACAATTCTGCAATTTTCTAGGCTAAATATGAATAAGGACTCAGCTCTGTCTTTGATACAGGGAAAATAAAGGAAGGGGAGATTCTGGAAAGCCCTAAGGCCAGCATGATGACAGATATAACAGAGAAGTCAGTGTCCAGAAAGAATGTTACGAGGAGACTCTACCACAGGAGATATTATAATATATGAGGCACGGCAATACACTATTGGAAAGAAGATAATGTGTTTAAATGGAAACATAGTGGGATTAAAATGCTAATGGTTATCCCAGATGAGAATGAAGCAGATATTTAAATTTACAAATCTGAGATTCAGAGCAAAGCCATGGATAGACAGTGATTTAGAATTTTTCACCTATGGATGACTTTTTTAAAAAACCTATACGTGTATGTGGGTTACTGTGTGTTACTTGATACCCATCAGTCAACATTTCCCCATATCGTCCTCCCCATTCCTCCCTATCTTTTGATAACCACCATCATATTTTTAACTTCTTATGAGATCACCATTTCTTTTTACTTCCACAATATTATCTCACCCACATGTGAGTGATTGCTGAAATTGTGAAAGTGGTTATGATCTTCCAGAAAAGAAACATGATCTGGACAGGAAAGTTCAGAGAAGTATCACAGTATGCGTAAGAGGATGATGGAAGGAAAAACTTCTATGAAATATGATAAATTATGATTAGCAAAATAGTGCTCTGAAACTCAAATGTACAAATCTTTTAAATTAAAGTCAATTCAAATTAAAACCAGATGATTAGCATTTATTTAGAATACTACCTTTCCTGATACGACAAAACACAGAAGCAAAACAACTACATATTTTGTCTCAGCCTATTACTGCTTTGGAGATAATTCTGATTTTTTTCAGGGAGTGGAGGTAGGTGGTGAGAGAAGCCTTCAGAATTGGGTTCAGAAATATAAGATCAATAATGGTGAAAAGCATTAGAACATTTGTTTCATCTCATGACTATTATGAGGTTAGCAAACGAGTTAAAAGTAATATAACATATGTTATGTATGATAGGAATATTTTACTATTTAAATTGCTTTAATTTGGGGGCCGGCACTATGGCGTAGTAAATTAATCTTCTGCCTGCAGCACTGGTATCCCATATAGGCGCTGGTTCTAATCCCAGCTGCTCCTCTTACTAATTCAGCTCTCTGCTGTGGCCTGGAAAAGCAGTGGAAGATGGTCCAAGTTCTTGGGCACCTGCAACCACGTGGGAGACCAGGAAGAAGCACCTGGCTCCTGGCTTTGGACTGGCACAGTTCAGGCCTTTCTGCCCAACAGGGGAATGAACAAACGGAGGGAAGAACTTTCTCTCTGTCTTTCCCTCTCACTGTCTCTAACACTACCTCTCAAATAAATAAATAAAATCTTTTTTAAAAAGTGCTTTAATTTTTTGCAAATGTCATTATCACTACAAAGTAATTTTTTTTCTTGTGCTTTTTTTCATTGTCACCTCAAACTTGGACCTATTTGGCTTACAGCATTTTCTTTGTGGTGCCTTGTTCAGTTAGAGGTCTGTAGGTTAGGTAACTTCTCTATAGCTCACAACTTTGGTCTTACTGAAATAAATTTGCACATCCACCAGTGAAATTGTTATCTTTCTCCTAACACTTCTAGATCAAATTAAAATATTTAAAAACAAAGCTTGCCAATCTAACTAAAAATAAACTTTTAAAAATTCTTTCCTCTTAGGAGCTCAATCTTTTACAACTTTTGAAATAGTACACATAGGACAATTTGAAGTCCTTTATGTATTTTCAGTGTGACTGCTTAAAATAGATATAGGTGTTTACAGAGCAATATGGAACATTTATTTTGAGTTCAAATGCCAGGCCCCAATTTCAGCTTTCAAGATAACCCTAAGAATACACTGATTGACATTAATTACCAGCAAAGGGCAGCACTGGGTGAGTTATATCAGTTTGATTCAAACATCTTTCCAAGCTGTGGAAGTCCAATCTGTTATCCTGTGATAACAGATAGGCCCTTTCAAAGAACAAATTAACCCTTGGCCTGTTGATATCTCATGGCCTGATCCATTCCTAACTGATTCATATGGCTTGAGTCATTATGAGTGACATATCACAGTTTGTGGTCAAAAGGCTGTTGTCAAATAGCTCTCTTGGAAATTACTTAGGAGTTTTAATATTCTCAATTCACATATAAACAGTTCATTTAGAATTATATCACATCTTTCAATTCTCTTTCCTTGCTTGATGATTATCATTATGTTTAATCTCAATAAGTGTTATAAATAACAAAGTTATCTTGTGTTCTTTTTCTTCACCAAAAAAGAAGTTTAACAAATAAAAAGAATATTCTAATTTAATGGGAATACAGAAAACATGCAATGAACAATAATTGAATGGACAAAATGACAGTTTCATCCACATACACTAAATTTAAAGTCATCACAGATCATTAAAATTACAGTAGGATGACATTCTTAACCATTGGTGTGACAAAGTTATAAAGCAAAAGTCTTCTATATTTGCATCAACACTGGAACACACATACATTTCTTTCTTTTTTTCTATCTTTTTGTTTGTTTTAATTTATCTAGTGTTCTTTTAAAAACTCTTTTATAAAATCGTTTATTTTCTACCTTTGTCCAACTGCAAAACATCATGGATTATCTGGCGCTGTGGTCCACTTGGCTAATCCTCCGCCTGCGGCGCCAGCACCCCAGGTTCTAGTCTGGGCTGGGGAGCTGGATTCTGTCATCATGGATTGTTACCCAACTTTCTCTTTGAACTGTCCTTGCTTGGGTCATTACCTGGATTGCTCTCCTCTACATTCCATCTCAGACATGGATCACCACCATTGAATCTTCACTAATGTAGGATCCAAGATCTCCTCAATCAGTTTATCTATCACTTCTGCTTACTCATATTTAAGGTACAGATTCTACGGTAGAACAAAACCTGATTTATACACTATAGATACCAAACATCTTAAGTTCAATTACTAACAATTAATTAAATGCTTAAATTCATTTTGCAATACTGAATTATTGCACGTATGCTTAATTCAAAAATATTATAGATTCCGTTTAGTCATTTCAAATCTGATTCTCTCTTTAAGAAAATAGTGGAGATGACTAATTTCCTTCTGAAATGTGAATTTTTCACCATTTACATCAAATGTTTGGGAATACGGGATCTCCAAGACAGGCCTGAGATTATTTATTATTATATAAAAACTTCAATGAGTTAAATCACTCAAACTACACAGTTAGGAAGTGATAAAAGCTGCACTTGCACTTATAATCAACTAATACACCCACTAACCAATTTCAGGATGTTTTATAAAGTATTGGTGCTTATTGGTGCCTACATCAAGAAGCTGGAAAGGAACCAAACAAATGAACCCTCCATGCACCTCAAGGATTTAGAAAAACAGCAGCAAATCAAGCCCAAATCCAGAAGGAGGAAAGAAATACTAAAGATCAGAGAAGAAATAAACCGAACTGAAACCAAAAAAAAAAAAAAAAAAAAAAAAAGATCAACAAAACCAGGAGCTGGTTCTTTGAAAAAATAAACAAAATCGACACACCATTGGCCCCACTAACCAAAAAAAGGAGAGGAGACCCAAATCTGTAAAATCAAAGATAGTAATGGAAATGTAACAACAGACACAACAGAAATAAAAAGAATCATCAGAAACCACTACAAAGAGATGTGTGCTAACAAATTGGGGAACCTGGAAGAAATGGATAGATTCCTGGACACATACAACCTTCCTTAACTTAGCTGTGAAGATATAGAAAATCTAATCAGACCCATAACCATGGAAGAAATTGAATCAGTAATAAACGTACTACCAAAAAAGAAGAGCCCAGGACTGGATGGCTTCACTGCTGAATTTTACCAGACATTTAGAGAACAACTAACCCCAGTTCTTCTCAAGTTATTCAAAACAATTGGAAGGGAAGGAATCCTCCCAAATTCTTTCTATGAAGCCAATATCACCTTAATTCCTAAGCCCGGAAAAGACACAACAGAGAAAGAAAACTACAGACCTATCTCCCTGATGAACATAGATGCAAAAATACTCAACAAAATTCTGGCAACCTAATCCAACTGCACATGAGAAAGATCATTCACCCGGACCAAGTGGGATTTATTCCTGGTATGCAGGAATGGTTCAATATTTGAAAGTAAATCAATGTAATACATCACATTAATAAATTGAGAAACAAAAATCATATGATTATCTCAATAGATGCAGAAAAAGCATTTGACAAAATACAACACCCTTTCATGATGAAAACCCTAAGCAAATTGGGGTTAGAAGGAACATTCCTCAACACAATTAAGGCAGTCTATGATAAACCAATGGCCAGCATCATATTGAATGGGGAAAAGTTGGAGGCATTTCCATTGAAAACTGGCACCAGTCAGGGATGCCCACTCTTACCATTGCTATTCAATATAGTCCTAGAAGTGTTAGCCAGGGTCATCAGGCAAGAAAAAGAAATTAAAGGGATACAAATGAAAAAGGAGGAAGTTAAACTATCCCTATTTGCAGATGACATGATACTATATATAGGGGACCCGATAAACTCCTATAAGAGACTATTGGAACTCATAGAAGAGTTTGGTAAAGTAGCAGGATACAAAGTCAATGCTCATAAATCAACAGCCTTTGTATACACAGATAATGTCAGGGCCGAAGAAGAACTTCTAAGATCAATCCCATTCACGATAGCCACAAAAACAATAAAGTACCTTGGAATAAATTTAACCAAGGATGCCAAAGACCTCTATGATGAAAATTACAAAACACTAAAGAAAGAAATAGAAGACTACACAAAAAAATGGAAAAACCTGCCATGCTCATGGATTGGAAGAATCAATATGTCCATCAAAATGTCCATTCTCCCAAAAGCAATTTACAAGTTCAATGCAATACCAATCAAAATACCAAAGTCATTCTTCAAAGAACTAGAAAAAACGATGCTGAAATTCATATGGAGAAACAGGAGACTGAGAATAGCTAAAGCAATCCTTTACAATAAAAACAAGGCCAGAGGCATCACAATTCCAGACTTCAAGACATACTACAGGGCAGTTATAATCAAAACAGCCTGGTACTTGTACAAAAACAGATGGATAGACCAATGGAACAGAATAGAAACACTGGAGATCAATCCAAACATCTATAACCAACTCATATTCGACAAAGGACCTAAACCCAACCCCTGGAACAAGAACAGCCTTGCTGGGAAAACTGGATGTCCACATGTCGAAGTATGAAGCAAGACCCCTACCTTACACCTTATACAAAAATCCACTCAACATGGATCAAAGAACTAGAGATGTGCCACGACACCATGAGAGCATAGGGGAAACCCTTCAAGATATTGGAACAGGCGAAGAATTCCTAGAGAAGACCCCAGAGGCACAGGTAATCAAAGATAAAATAAACAAATGGGATTACCTCGAATTGAAGAGTTTCTTTACAGCAAAGGAAACAGTCAGGAAATTGAAGAGGCAACCAACAGAATAGGAGACGTTATTTGCAAACTACACAACAGATAAAGGATTAACAACTAGAATCTATAAAATGATCAAAAAACACTACAAAATCAAAACAACCCAATAAAAAATGAGCCAAGGACCTTAACAGACATTTTTCAAAAGAGGAAATCCAAATGGCCAACAGACTCATGAAAAAATGCTCAGGATCCCTAGCTATCAGGGAAATGCAGATCAAAACCACAATGAGGTTTCACCTCACTCCGGCTAGATTGGCTTACATACAGAAATCAACCAACAACAGATGCTGGCAAGGATGTGGGGAAAAAGGGACACTAATCCACTGTCGGTGGGAATGCAAACTGATAAAGCCACTATGGAAGACAGTTTGGAGAGTCCTCAGAAACCTGAATATAACACTACCGCAGGACCCAGCCATCCCACTCCTTGGAATTTACCCAAATGGAATTAAAGGGGAGAAAAAAAAGAGACATTTGGACCCCAATATTTGTTGCAGCTCAATTCGCAATAGCTAAGACATGGAATCAACCTAAATGTCCATCAACGGATGACTGGATAAAGAAACTATGGGATATGTACTCTATGGAACACTATACAGCAGTAAAAAACAATGAAATCCGGGCATTTACAACAAAATGGAGGAAGCTGGAAAACATCATGCTGAGTGAAATAAGCCAGTCCAAAAGGAACAAATATCATATGTTCTCCCTGATCGATGGCAATTAAACAAGCATCTAAAATGATACCCATTGGAGTGAAATGGACACTATGAGAGACAATGACATGATCAGCCCTTGTCTAGACTGTAGAGGAACAACTTACTATTTTATTCCTTTCAGTATTTTTGTTGTTGTTGTTGTTGTTGCTCTATTTGTTCTACATAAGATCACTGGTTGAACTCTGTAATCAATGCATGATCATTCTTAGGCATCTAAAATTAACAGAAAAGTGATCTATGTTAAACATAGGAGTGGGGATAAGAGAGGGAGGAGATATATAGGTTGGCACATGTTCACTCGGACTTACCTCCAATGGTGGAACTAGAAATGTGCCAGGGGATTTCAGCTCAATCTTACCAAGGAGGCAGGTACCAATGCCAGCGCACTTGGTAAAGTGATAAGTATAAATACACAACCGATCAAAAAGATAGGGTATGTGTCGAAGAGATTTCACAAATAAGACCAGTTTAAGCAAATAATGAAGGATAGAATTAAAAGGGAGAGAATGATCCCGCCGGGGAAGCAGGACACACAGCAGACTCATAGAATGGCAAATGCCCAAAACAGCACTCCTGCCTCAGAATCAACCCTTGGGACATTTGGATCTGGCTAAAAGGTCCATGAGAGTCTCACAGGCATGGAAAGCCATGGCACGGTGGCAAAAAACAATCTAAATGAAAGACCCTGGTGAACAAGACCCCAGCAGAAGGAACAGGCCATCAAGGAGAGAGGCGCCTTTCTCTGAAGGGAGGAAGGAACCTCCACTGTGACACAGCCTTGACTAAACAAGTTGAGTCGGTGAACTCAAGGGGCTTCCATAGCCTAGACAGCTCATAGCAAGAGTCTCGGGTGATTGCTGACGTCATAAATAAGAGTGCCATTTGTTAAATCAACAACGGGAGTCTCTGGGTACATGCTCCCCACGTAGGATATCTGTCCTTAATGTGTTTTACTATGAAACTGAAAAACACTACTAGTCGAACAATACCCTATACCTGTGTGTTTGTGTGAGGGCAGCCTGTTGAAATCCTTGCTTAGTATATACTAAGTTGATCTTCAGTATATGAAGGTAATTGAAAACGAAACTCAATGAAGGGCAGGATGGGAAAGGGAGTGGGAGAGGGGAGGGCCACTGGAGGGAGGGAGGAAGGTTGAAAAAATAACTATATAACAAACAAACAAAAAAAGAACTTATTACTTTACCATTTTAGTATATTTTATGTTCTACTTAAAACTATTGGTTGAACTCTGTAATTAATACACAATTATTCTTAGGTGTTCAAATTTAACTGAAAAGTGATCTCTGTTAAATCAACAACAGGAGTCACTGCGCTCTTACTCCTCATGTAGGATCTCTGTCCTTAATGTGTTGTACATTGTGAATTAATGCTATAACTAGTACTCAAATAGTATTTTACACTTTGTTTATCTGTGTGGGTTCAAACTGTTGAAATCTTTACTTAATATATGCTAAATTGATCTTCTATATATAAAGATAATTGAAAATTAAAAAAAATAAAATAAAGTATTAGTGCTTAACAAATATTGTCGAATTGATTTTCATTTTGTTTAATACATATAATTATAATACATATAAACTGTTAACATGCTAGAATGCCTACTGCTAAAAATCTTCCTTTTCTTTGACATCATCCAAAAGTATGTGTGATTCCCACATTGCTACATGACCAAATATTTGATTTTCCACAGCTAAATACCTCTGTTTGATAGGTGACATAACTATATTTAACATGTGAGTAACTTAGAGATATATAAAACATGTTAATAAAGTATTTTTGCTATATTTCAGTTTGAATATTTCAGTTTGAATATTTCATGTGAATTTTCTTTTGTCATGATGCTCTGCCAAAATGAACTTATATTTTTCTACATATTGGGTGGAAATTTTAAATTCAATATTTTATTCTTGCTTAAAATTAGTTGTCCAGTAAAATATGAGGAAAGCAATGGAGCTATTAAGCTGTTAAGCTGTTAAGCACACTGGGGCTCATGCTATGGCACAGTGGGCAAAGCCACTGCCTGCAGAGCCAGCATCCCACATGGGCACCAGTTAACAACCCAACTGCTTCTCTTCAATCCATATCTCTGCTAATGGGCTGGGAAAAGCAGTGGAAGATGGCCCATGTGCTTGGGCCCCTGCAACAAGGTGGGAGATCCAGATTATGCTCCTGGCTCCTGACTTCAGCTGGGCTCAGTGCTTGCTGTTGCAGCCATCTGCAGAGAGAACCAGCAGATGGAAAACCTGTGTGTGTGTGTTTGCGTCTGTCTGTATGACAGTCTCTCATTCTCCCCCTCTCTGTAACAATGACTTTCAAATAAATAAATAATTTTTTTTAAAGAAAGAAATAAAAGCAGGGATATCAGGTTACGTGTTATAGAGATTTATGTTGGGGGGAATTCCATTTACTCTGAAATTATCAGTAGTGGAAACTAGCTTTCAGAAACACTGAAACTCAGGCTCCTTATGATATCTTTTTCACATAGGGACACCATAGAAAAGAATATTCAAAAATTATATATATATATATATATGTTTTAAATATTTATTTGGATTTCCTAGGTGCCTGCTAAGTTCTATACATCATTTCATGTTTTAATTTATGTGAAGTCATTTTGATACAGACTATTATTGTCTTCATCTTCACATTATTTAATAAGGAAACAGAACCTTTAGCAAGTTCAATAACTTGCTCCAAAGGGTGGAACAAGTGGTGGAGTTTGGGCCGGCGCCACGGCTCAATAGGTGAATCCTCCGCCTGTGGCGCCGGCACACCGGGTTCTAGTCCCGGTTGGGGCGCTGGATTCTGTCCTGGTTGCTCCTCTTCCAGGCCAGCTCTCTGCTGTGGCCCGGAAAGGCAGTGGAGGATGGCCCAAGTTCTTGGGCTCTGCACCCCATGGGAGACCAGGAGAAGCACCTGGCTCCTGGCTTTGGATCAGCGCGGTGTGCCAGCTGCAGCGTGCCGGCTGCAGTGGCCATTAGAGTGTGAACCAACAGTAAAGGAAGACCTTTCTCTCTGTCTCTCTCTCTCACTATCCACTCTGCCTGTCAAAAAAAAAAAAAAAAAAAAAAAGTGGTGGAGCTTGGAGGCAGACCTGGGCAAACCCAACTTATGGTCTGAGGTCTGTGCCTGATTCTTTACGTGCCTTGTTAATTATTCAGCTATGCTCCTTGGTTGACCCTGAGGAATCAGGCTTGCTCAACTAAATAAATCTGACCAAAGAGGGCTTCATGGGTGTTGCTTTGAGAAGAAGTAGAAAAAGAGTACTGACTTGATTTGGACATTTCCTCTTTAAGATTTCAATGTGCATCAAACCAGTGTTATCAATTTAGTAAATAACAATACATGATGCACAGCATAACTTAAATGTCACATAAACAATAAGTATATTTTTAGAATAAGTGTGTCTTTTGCAATATTTGACACATATTAATATTTTAAAAGTATCCCCTGGGTATCCCATACTTTGCTTGGCAGCCCTGAATCAAAATGAATCTGTACAATTTGTAACAGGATGTGAACTCCAGTGGTTAGAAAGACTATTTAAGAAATATAAAATAGTAGGAACTGTCAATAATTACTTAGTTATACATTTGTGTGGGAGTCTTTGCTGCCTGTCGGAACCTCTATCAGGTTCTGCAGAAAGATCATAGTGGAAACAAATAAATAGACGAAATCTATGAATCCTGATGTTTAGTCAGATCAAAAAAATAGTTATATAAACCCTGATTTTTGTAAAAATCTTAGGGCATGAGAATTGGCCACAAAGTCAGAAGGAAAGATGTAAAATTTGAAGCACAATAGAAGATGATATTATACAAAGTACATGGAGCATGTTGATAGACAAATGCCTCATATATTAATGAGGCTGAGGCACAGGAGAAGGGCATTTCATTTGGAGTTTATCCACTGTGGTGGATGGTGCCTGAAGACAGTGGTTGATTGTACTGCTGTGACCAAATATAGTCCAACAACATTAATTACACTCCACCCCCTTCTCAAATCAAACAAGTACAGAATCCTACATCTGATTATATATATCAAGATTTGTAGAAAATAGGTTAAGATCAAGTGATTTACTAATTTATTGGGAGCAAATATTTAAAGAGATTTTTATTTTATGTGTCTGTTTTCAAAATAGAAACACGGACACCACAAGAAGAAAAATACAGTATAAGTTAGGGCTGGCATGGTGACCACAGAATGAAGAAACTTAAAATATCTGTATTAGTTTTCACTATTTCAATATGCAGTAAGATTACCACAAATGAAGAGACTTACTCCTATTTATTGTAATTTTAATGTCACTTTTTGAATCCCTTAATAGAATACTAATTCCAGGATGGCAGAGGCTTGTCTAATAAAACAGAAAGTTGTTGAACTTGTTGATTGACTCAACTGGAAATTTCTGTTGGTTTTAGCAATATCTGTTGTTATTCTCTAACAGGAATATTATGCTTTTTCCATCAGAGCTTAAAACAAACTACATTGATGGACTACTTACATTAATTTCTTTTTTTTTAAAGGAGTATTTTATTGACTTTCAAGGGAAGGCAGAGAATGTTATATCAAGCATAATGAAATTGCTGAACATCAAATCAGAGGTACATGAATATTTTCCTATTTGTTTCTCTAGAACAGAAATAAACATATAAAACCTAAATATTTCTATTAAACTAATTATTAAACATTATATGAATGCTAAAATGCTGTTTAATACATAGATATGCAATATAATTAATTGTGGCTATTTATGTGTGATAAATAAAAATATACTTTGTTATGTAGAATAATTACATTAATATTTTTTGTTGGATTACATTCAGTTAAAAATTAAACTAAAAATCACTTTTTAAAATAAAGGTACATCAATAGACTTTAAAAATATCTTTATCTTGAGGAAACTGTGAAAAGAAAAAGGAAAGATTATTTATTTTATTTCAATCCAGGTAATTAGTGATATAAGAAGCTGAAATGAAACTAGGCAAGAAGATGGACATTGGCTTACATATTAGAAAAATATCTGATTTAAAACTCTGTGTTAAGAAATCATAGAATTATGACTTGGAAGATTATATTTTGCATTTCTTGTTGATACAGATAAGCAATATAATTAAGTACATAGTATAATTAAAGATATTAAAATAATTAGATAGGATTATTATATCACTCAGATAACTATTTTACCTATAGCTCAGATTACAGGTAATTATCTTCTTTTTTAAACTTTTATTTAATAAATATAAATTTCCAAAGTCAGTTTATGGATTACAATGGCTTTCCCCCCCCATAACTTCCCTCCCACCTGCAACCCTCCCAGCTCCCACTCCCTCTCCCATTCCATTTGCATCAAGATTCATTTTCAATTATCTTTATATACAGAAGATCAATTTGGTGTATATTAAGTAAAGATTTCAACAGTTTGCATCCACACAGAAACACAAAGTGTAAAATACTGTTTCAATACTAGTCATAGCATTAATTCACATTGTACAACACATTAAGGACAGAGATCCTACATGAGGAGTAAGTGCACGGTGACTCCTGTTGTTGACTTAACAAATTGACACTCTTGTTTATGACATCAGTAATCACCCTAGGCTCTTGTCATGAGTAGCCAAGGCTATGGAAGCCTTTTGAGACTGCCGACTCTGATCTTATTTAGACAAGGTCAGTGGAAGTTCTCTCCTCTGTTCAGAGAAAGGTACCTCCTTCTTTGATGGCCCCGTTCTTTCCACTGTGATCTCACTCACAGAGATCTTTCATTTAGTTTTTTTTTTTTTCCTCCATGGGCTCTTCAGCCAGATCTGAATGCCTTACGGGCTGATTCTGAGGCCAGAGTGCTGTTTAGGACATCTGCCATTCTATGAGTCTGCTGTGTATCCCGCGTCCCGCGTTGCGTCGTTCTCTCCTTTTTGATTCTATCAGTTAGCATTAGCAGACACTAGTCTTGTTTATGTGATCCCTTTGACTCTTAGTCCTATCATTATGATCAATTCTGAACTGAAATTGATCACTTGGACTTTAGAGATGGCATTGGTACACGCCACCTTGATGGGATTGAATTGGAATCCCCTGGCATGTTTCTAACTCTACCATTTGGGGCAAGTCAGATTGAGGATGTCCCAAATTGTACATCTCCTCCCTCTCTTATTCCCATTCTTATATTTAACATAGATCACTTTTCATTTAAATTTAAACTTCATGCTGAGTGAAATAAGCCAGTCCCAAAGGGACAAATATCATATGTTCTCCCTGATGGTAGACAACTAACCGAGCACCAAAAAGGAAACCTGTTGAAGTGAAATGGACACTATGCGAAACAGTGACTTAATCAGCCCTTGTCCTGACTGTTGATGAACAACTTAGTACTTTATCCCTTTTAGTATTTTTTGTTCTACTTAATATATTGGTTGAACTCTGTAATTAATACTTACGTTAATTTCAATATGCTCATAGCCTGAAAATTTCATCTTAAGTGTCTGATGTGGCTACTCAATACCTGGATATATTATACAAGTACTTGAGAATTTCTCTGGTTACAAAGAAAATTAAATGATCACATAAAATATCCATTAATATACAGCCTATATTTTAAATTAAAAGTGGTAAAGAATGGTATTGTAAAAAAATAAAATATTGGAGTGCAAACAAAACTAATATAGTCTTGGAATTTTACAAGATCACTTTTCATATAAGTCCTGGTCTTTATACATATGTTTTTTCTCCCCAGGATGAGTTTTTCTCACTTTAAGAAAACTTATATAAAACCAGAATTTATAAGAGAGATGAATGAGTTATTGATTAAACCATTGCAAAAAATCTTGTTTTCAAGGATAAGTTCCATCTTTCCATTATGATTTCCATTCCCCAGTCATACTTATAAAAGTAAAGTAAGGGGCCAGTGCAGTGGCGCAGTAGGTTAATCCTCCCCCTGGTGCTGGCATCCCATATGGGTGCCAGTTCTAGTTTCAGATGCTCCTTTCCCAATCTAGCTCTCCGCTGTATGATTTACCAAACACAGATCTGAAAATGAATGTATATACGCATATGTACACAAGGACATGATATAATATCTACCTCATGAGATATTACTGTTAATTTTCCTTTTGATAGCTGAGGGAACTAAAAATAAGAACATATAAGTAATATTTCTCAATTACATAGATTTTTAAGTGCATAGCTAATAAATAGCAAAATTAATTTTGTCTAATCTGACTTCTAATTAAAATTGCTGAACCTTCTACCCTTTGTGTTATAGATAGTGCCCTTTCATAATTATTGCTTTTTAGTAATCTTTATAACTTAGAGTTTAAAAACACCTATATACACATAAATTATTCACAGTTGTGCAATTTTTTGCATTTTTCCTGTTTTCTTTACTGTTTGTATAAGAATTGTATAAGAATTTATTGAAGGTCTTGAAAATAGGTCTGCTTTACACTAATTAGTCTTCTAGAAGCATTAATTAGCAGTGTTGTTTAGTGAATTGGTATAAATAAATATGGGATAAGTGAACTGTAAGTAATTTTCTTCTAAATGTTATAATACTATTCAAAATACAATGCTTTTTATACAAGGATAAATACATTGACTCACTATTCAGCTCACCATGGCAATGATTCTCTGAGCACTTTGCATAAAAATAGTATTTTCAGCCATGTGCAGCTCTGCTGTTCTCAATGAAGCTAAAAATCTGGTAAAAGGTCAGGAATGCTTAGAAGTTATTTTGATTACTTGGCAAAAGTGAAATAGTTCATGGAGACAGTAGCATCAAACTCCAATGAAGTTTACTGGGGGAGGCATGGCAAAGATGACAGTGTATCATCAAGATTTTTTGAGGATTTCAACATTTGATATAGAATACCCCGGGTAGAAAAGAAAATCTATGCAGAGTTAAAAAAAAATCAGTTAAGTGTTAGACATTAATTGAAAAGCAAACAGGCTGGCGCCATGACTCACTAGGCTAATCCTCCACCTGCAGCACCGGCACTCCAAGTTCTACTCCCAGTTGGGGTGCTGGATTCTGTCCAGGTTGCTCCTCTTCCAGTCCAGCTCTCTGCTGTGGCCCGGAAAGGCAGTGGAGGATGGCCCAAGTGCTTGGGTCCTGCACCCACATGGGAGACCAGGAGAAGCACCTGGCTACTGGCTTCGGATTGGGTGAACCAATATAGGGAGGACTTTCTCTCTGTCTCTCTCTCTCTCCGTCTAATTCTACCTGTCAAAAAAAAAAAAAAAAAAACCAGTTTTGTTTTCTTTTTTGTGTAAGGATATATGAAAGTTTAGGGAAGATGATAAAACTACAATAATCAAATGAGTCAAAATTGAAGACAGAATTAAAAATATTTGCATTTTTGTAAAATACTACAATGGGAATATGACAAGCCATTTTCCAGTGAGAAAGTTGTATAATCAGATTTCTACTTTACGAAGTTAAGCCCAGATACAACACAGAGTACACATTGAAGAGAAAATATTTACAAGGAGAAGTTTTACAAGGCTCATGGAGTTTTAAGGTGTATACCTATTATTGGTTGATGGTCATATAATTTAGAATCCCACCATGTTTCCTGACTCATTATTATTTCTGATTATATTTATTTCACTTTACCCTCAAATCCATGTTTTAAGCATCATCAAAGAGTGTCTGGCTTTTGGGTAACTTAAAAATTATATTCGAATATAGACATAAGGTTGGTTAGGTATTACTCTATGGATCCAGCAATGCTGAGGTTCTATCCTGACATAATTTCTCTATTTGAATTTACTCAAGTAGGAGATATTGGCAAAAAAAATCTAATCAAATGAGAATAAAATACTATTTCATTAATAGCTGAACTGATAGTCAGTAGTCCCTTGTACAGAGATTTATTATTGAGGAACTGAAAAATGTAACTTGGAGCTAAATAAAGCTTCCTCTCCCCTCTGCTTGCCAAGTTACTGTCCCCTTCACAAATTGCAGATCAGTTCTTATGTCCAGCCAACTAATTGCAAGAAAAGACATATTGGAAGAGAAAAGGAAAAAGAACTCCTTGCTTTAACCTGCTTCTCTCCCCATACTTATCTAATATTTAAGTTACAGTGACACCATTCATTACATCCCAGTATGATTCAATCAATGGTTCAGTGTCTTGAGCTCTCTTGAAAGGAAAATAAGTGAGTAGGGGGAAAAGGGGAGGGACAGAAGCATGGGGAGAGAGGATGAATGTTACTTTCTTCTACTGTTGTCACAGCAATATACCAAAGCTTACTATGATCAAGGTCCCCAGAGAACCAATATGATATATTTTGTACACACACACTCATACACACACACAAGCACACATAATACTTCAATAACATATATATATATATATATATATATATATATATATATGTTATTAGATTGGAAAGGAGAAAGGAGAAGAGAAAGATTTATTACAAGAAATTGACTTGTGCAATGATGAAGTTTAAGGCTTAAAAATAGCAGTCTACATATGGCAGAGCCAGCTAAGTGTAGTTTCAGGGTGAATGAATGTAGGTTTGGTACCCAAGAAGAGTCAGTAGACAGGAAGAGATCCATGTCCCAGCTTAAGGAAGTCAAACAGGAAGATTTATTTCTCATGGAACTTCTGTGTTCTATTGAGTTCCTCAATTTGTTGAAGATCCACCTTTAATTAGGTTGGTGATCTACTTTACTTCATTTGTCAATTCACACCCTACCAGACACTACTAGAGTAATGGATCCAGATGATAATGAAACTGAGTCCCATCATGAAAAACAGTGACCCAGCAGATCACACCATGAGACATTGATTGTTGTAATACTCTCCATGTGCATATCAGATTTAAGTGAAAGGAGAAAATGCATTTCTAGAAATAAATTCTGAATTATTTTTCAGGTCTTGACGTGATCTTTATAGTTTCTACATTTCTGACATCAACAACCATTTCCTAAAGATCACCTATCTGTCACTACTTAGTTAGTGGAGAAAATAGAAGCAGATAACACTTCACTGACAGTGGTAAAGAAAAATTGATCTATGAAATTCCATCCTAGAACTATTGCACTCAGTCAAAAATAATTTAAACTAAGTGACTCAAATATACCAAAATATGTTGAATGTTTTCCTTTATAGTGCAAAAAAGCTGCACTGATTTCATAAGCATTCAAGCAGAGTCAAAGAAAACTTGAGGTTTTTAACACAAGAGTCACTAAAATCAGACTGGAAATGCATCTGTCGGTCCATCTTTTCTGGCTGCTGCATTATCATTAGAAAGCTTCATGGACCCTAGTGTTGCAAGAAATGACTTTGTGATTTTGGCACAACAGGGTATTTCCCAAAGTTTCAGTCTCCACTTAATCATTTCCTATTTTGTACATTTACTGATAATCCAAAGCCCAAAAAATCGCTTCATCAGGAATGCGTAAATAGATTTCTGGATTCAGGAATTATCTGTAAGGAGAACTTAAGAGTGATCAATTTGTGTACAATGGTTCCTCTTTTTCTGTTATAGTAGCATTTATACTTAAACTAAGAGTTCTAATATTTTTTTCCTTCAGAAGCAGTGACTCACTTATTTCATTTGCAAGATATCTGCATGCAAAGAAGGATGTTAGGGATAAAGCAATAAATATAGGCTTTGACAGTTCAACCACTTCACTTACAGGTGAGAAAACTTCTGCTCATGTCAAAAATATTAATCCGGAGTTATACTATTGCTTAGTTAGCACTAGAACTTGAATAATTTCATTTTCTTCAAGTCAATTTCAATTTCCAAGAAAAGCTCAAAAAGATCAATACAGCTGGACTCACAGCATCAACATTACCCAGTAACATTGTGAAAGTGCACATTCTCAAAATCAACTTAGAAACTCTGAGAATAGTGTAAGGCCACCACAAAACACACCAATCACCAGAGTCAGTAAAAGGGCTTATTGATGGGGAAACCCAACAGACTGGAGGGAGATGGTGGAAAATGGGAAGCTAGGCCAGAAAACAGGTCTTGTTTTAGATTTACAGGGGTGAGGGAATTGGAACAGCCAATGCTGTTAGAGTGGGGGTGGAGTAGTGGCTTATGGTTGGGCGATTTGGTCACCTGACTCCTTGTAATCCAGGTTGAGTTCTGTAGAAGCCAAGATGGCATCCAGGGCTTGAGATGGTGCTTTAGATAAGATGGCACCATTTCACTATCAAATGATACCTGTCATACTTGATAAATAATAGAGAAAACACAGCAAGTATAAGTGGCTTGCCCAAAATCATTTAAAATCAGTAATAGTGGACCAAATCATATGTTACCTGGTTATATTTGCTCTATAAACATGTTTACTTCCCCTTTTCTGAAGGCATTCATAATAAGGAAGAAACAGGGAAAGAACTGAAAAAGTCTTTAGGAAGCAAAATCAAGACATTTGTAGCTGATGAGTTGATAAAAGTGAAGAAAATTATGTCAGAATTATGGGAAGAATAACTTCCTTTGGGATAAACTTGAAGAAACAATTTTATGGATTTTGTTATTTGGTGATAGACAATATCTTAAATTTAAGAGAAGCTTGACAGACAACCAGGTGGAAAGCTTCAACAGGCAACCAGAAATGTCAGTCCCTTTCCATCATCATAATTTAAACTCTCACAAGCTCTCATCTGGAATAACACTCCAGCAGTTGTTCCTGATTCCGATTTTTATTTCATCTAATACTGTCTGTGTACACTTTTGTATTAATTTTCCCAAAGCACTATCTGATGAAATTATTTGCTGCTCAAATGCTTCCATCATATCCCCTCACTCATCATATCTCCTGCTCCCCCTCCCCCAAAAGGCAAATCACTAAGACCCTCATTCAAAACCCTCTGTAGTTTTGACTTTTTCCATTTCCTAGGAATATATCTTGCAATGCTCTCATATCATAGTTATAATGCAAATACATTTTTCTCTTATACAAAGTCTTCAGAAGAGCACAATCATGGGATGTAGCAATGGGTGTTGAAAAACAAAGTCCCTAGGGGTGGTAATGATGAGAAGACAAAGCAAATTCCAGTCTAGGATGGTTGATCACACCCATAATAGCTGTTTTTTAGCTTTCTGCTGATCTCCAATGGTACTCCAAAAACACTGTTGGCTAATCTGCTTCACATCCTGCTGCTTCATGGGATCAATCTGCCTCAGTTGTGGTGCACTTTTTGGTTTGTTTGCCATCCTTGCTTCAGTTGGAAGATTGGCAGGAAGAGTTTGCCCATGTCCTCAACCATTTGTTTTATAAGATATCGATAAAGCAGTACTTACATTAGGAATCATGCCCAGAAATTGATTCCTAGAATGTGTGATATTTTGCTGAGATACATATAAATGGGTGATATTCAGGCTGGCACATGTCTGGATCACAGAAGGCTGAAACACTTGCAGAGGAAGTTAAATGAAAAGAAATTTAATTGTGCATGTTAGCATTGAGTGGAACTAACATTACTGGAATTAGTTTCTCCACTCACATTGTGTGCAAACTGAGCATAGCTAGCTGATAGCCTTATCCAATGAATTATTTAATTGAGGATACTTATTCATTCATTTACAACTAAAACTTGTTGAATGTCTCTCATGTGTCAGAAGCAATGTTATGCAGTGATTTACTGAGGTAATTAAGACTAGTCTTCGTTTTCTCTAGATGAATTTCTGGGTAGAAAAAAATAGACTACAATTTGGTATGATATAGATGAAAGCAAGGAACTATACAAAATGCTATGTAGGCACAGACAGAAGAGAAATTAACTACATGGAGAAGTCAGAAAAGGACTCACAGAGAAGGCAGCATTTTAACTCAACCTTATGTAAATTAACAAGAGAAAGAGGGTGGTAAGTGACCATGAGAAGGGGAAGAGCAAAGCAAAGAAAAAAAGATGTTCCAGTCTGAGAGAACAATGGCACTAGGGTGAAAGCATATATAATTTTTTTTAACAACAACACTACTTTCCAGATACAAAAAGAACTTAATTCATCCCTGTTCAAACTGACATTTTAGGTGACTTGTTTTATCTTTCTTCATCCCTGCTTTCTCTTTCTCTATCTCTCTCTTCCCCAACACATATGGTTTAAAAAGCCTTACAAATCAAATTCTAATCTACCTTCTGAATTCTATATTTTTCCTTACATATTTTGCAAATCCTAAGACACAGACTCAAGCCATGTTTTTCTAAGCATAAATGACTCCTCTTTCCTTTCTGAATTAATGGAGATGAGGATAGAGAATCTTTTATACTTCATTACCCTTACTGTATTTTCATCCTGCCTTTTTTGACTTGCTCTAATTGGTAAATTCTGAACACTCCGAAGAGCATATCTCCTGGCCTCTACACAGTCCACCACTAGGCAAAGCAGCTGTTTCCTCTGAGCATAATTTGTGACACAATTGTCAAAAATCAATTTGTTATAAATATATTAATTAATTTCAAGATTCCTATTTACATTTTAAAAAGATTTATTTATTTACTTGAAAGTCAGAGTTACACACAGAGAGAAGGAGAGGCTAAGACAAAGAGAGAGGTCTTCCACCCGAGCTGCACCTATCCAAAACCAGGAGCCAAGAGCTTCCTCCAGGTCTCCCACGCAGGTGCAGGGGCCCAAGGACGTATGCTATCTTCTACTGCTTTCCCAGGCCACAGCAGAGAGCTGAATTGGAAGTGGAGCAGCTGGGACTTGAACTGATGCCCATATGGGATGCCAGCACTGCAGGCAGCGGCTTTACCCACTGTGCCATAGCGCTGGCCCCTCTATTTACTTTTTGTTGTTTTAAATGTCCCTCCTCACCCCAGTACCTCATAGACTTGATGAGTTTAGTGGCAATCTTTGTACAGGATATGCCTTTGAAACTAAGTCAATTGATGTGTTCTTGCTCTTTCCTGTCTCCTTGGACTAAGCCTCAAGGCAAGCCAGAAGTGACAGCTTGCTCCCTACTGTGTCAGTTTTCATAACACAGAGACAGCCCTTGGACATACACCTTTTACATTTCCAGCTATGTCTCATAACTCTCCCAAGGATACTATGGACATCTAATTTCCCAAAATTTTGTCATAATTGTTACCCATTGCTTTCGGAAATTATAGAGCAAACAATGTCTGCTATTTATTGTTTTATATTTTGCTTATTACTTATTTTACTTGAAGGAGGGAGAGAGAGGAGAGAGAGAGAGACATTTCCTATCCACTGGTTCACTTTGCAAATGGCTGCCAACCCAGGGTTATGCCCAATAAAGGCTAGACCTAAGCAAGGAGTCAGAAATTCAATCCAGGTCTCTCATGTTAGTGACAGGGACTGAAATGCATGAACCATCACTGCTGCCTCTTCAGTGTGCATTAGTGAGAAGCTGTAATGGAATACAGAACTGGGACTTAAATCCAGCCACCCCAATATGGAACGAGGACATCCTAATCAGTGGCTTACCCATTGAACAAAATGTGTGCCCTTCTGCTAATTAATTTCATTTTTTAATTTATTTATTTGAAAGTCAGAGTTACACAGAGAGAGAAGGAGAGGCAGAGAGAGAGAGAGAGAGAGAGAGAGGTCTTCTGTCTGCTGGTCAACTCCCCAATTGGCCACAAATGCCAGAGCTACACCAATCCGAAGCCAGGAGCCAGGAGTTTCTTTCCAGTCTCCTGTGCATGTGCAGGGGTGCAAGGACTTAGCCCATCATCTACTGCCTTCCCAGGCCATAGCAGAGAGCTGGATCAGAAGTGGAGCAGCCCGGACTCAAACCGGCACCCATATTATATGCCAACACTGCAAGCAGTGGTTTACCTGCTATGCCACAGCACCAGCCCCTCTGCTAATTAATTTTGAATAAACAACCCTAGGTAAAAGATCTTTAGTGCTCGGTGAGCACATAAATAAAATAAAAGCAGCCTTTATTTATTTATTTAGGTGGAAAATTATAAGAATGTAAAACAATGAAAATTCTGTGAAAATGAAGTTTTTTGTTTGTTTGTTTGTTTTGACAGGCAGAGTGGATAGTGAGAGAGAGACAGAGAGAAAGGTCTTCCTTTTTGCCACTGGTTCACCCTCCAATTGCCGCTGCAGCCGGCGCATCTCGCTGATCCGAAGCCAGGAGTCAGGTCTCCCATGCGGGTGCAGGGCCCAAGCACTTGGGCCATCCTCCACTGCCTTCCCGGGCCATAGCAGAGAGTTGGCCTGGAAGAGGGGCAACCGGGATAAAATTCGGTGCCCAGACCGGGACTAGACCCTGGTGTGCCGGCGCCGCAAGGCGGAGGATTAGCCTTTTAAGCCACAGCGCCGGCCAAAAATGAAGTTTTGAAAGAGGTAAAACACCATTTGCTCCATCTGGAGACCAATATCCTGTTGGGTTTTATTAAGATGGTGGGTTGGGGGTGGCACTGTGGCATAGTGCATAAAGCTGCTGCCTGCAGTACCAAAATCCCAAATGGGTGCTAGTTCAAGTTCTGATTGCTCCACTTCCAACCCAGCTTTCTGCTATGGCCTGGGAAAGCCTTAGAAGACAGTCCATGTCTTTTGGACCCTGCACCCATGAGGGAAACCCAGAGGAAGCTCCTGGCTCCTGCCTTCAAGATCGACCCAGCTCTGGCCTGTGCAGCCATTTGGAGAGTGAACCAGAGGATGGAACATCTCTCTCTCTTTCTATCTCTCTGCCTGTGCCTCTCTGTAACTCTTCTTTATATACATAAATTCAAATAAATTAAAAAATGGCTTGCAATGACATATTTGTTTGAGCATTAGCATTGTAATTTCTGTGAAAAAAGCTACTAGAATTTTGGTGAGAATTGCATTGAATCTGCAGATGACTCTGGGTAGTATTGCTTTCTTAACAATGTTCAATATTTCTATCCATGAATACGAAATATATTGCTTACTTAGGTCTTTTTAATGCGTTTGATTTTATTCCTCCAATTTATTTATTTAATTTAAACAGTACACATCTTCCATAATCTTTACTAAGTTGTCCTTAAATAATTATTTTATATGTTATTGTAAAGCAATTGGTTTCCAAATTTTCTTTTATAGAGTTCATTGCTAGTGTATAAAAATATAGCTGATTTTGTGTACTTGTATTGGTCTTCTACTCTGTAAAATTCCTAAATTATTTATTAATTCTAGTAGCTTTCATCTGAATTTTTGTCATATATATATACACACAAACACTTATACACACACAAATATATATATATATATATATATAATTACATAATATGTGACTTTTTTTTCTAATGGCTCTAGCTAGAACTTCTAGACCATTCCTAAATAGCAGTAGTAAAAGTTGGCATTCTCATTTTTTACCTGATAGTAGTTTCAAAGTTTCCAGTCCTTTACCATTGACAGTGATATTATCTGTGGGTCCTTTATAAATTCTCTTTATCCTGTTAAAGTATTTTCTATTTTCAGTTTGTGACAGTTCTCATCATCAAAATGTGTTAGATTTTATTAATTTTTTCTCAGTATCCATTGGGATGATTATGTGGTTTTGTCTTTCATTTTATTATTATAAAGTATTACATTGATTGATTTTCTTATTTTAAACCACTTTGCATTCTTAAGACAAATCTCACTAGGCTAAAGTGAATAATGTTTCTAGTGTGTTGGTGGATTCAATTTGCTAACAATCTGTTGAGGAATCTTGCAAAAATAGCACAAGAGCTATTGGACTGTAATTTTATTTTCCTGTGATGTCTTCACATGGCTTTGATATCAAATATTTTATAGAATGATATAGGAATTATTTTATCCTCTTTATTATTTGAGAAGTTTGAGAACTGCTGCCATTACTTCTTTAAATGTTCAATATAATTCAGGCCTATTATTTCTTGAACAATTTTTTAATTGCTCTTTCAATATTGATTGTTACAGGTCTTCTGTAATGTTCTATATCTTCTTAAGTAACCAGTGTGCTCAAGGAATTTGTTTCTTTTAAATTATCTAATTTATGACATATACTTATTCATCATATTTTCTTTATATATTTTTTGATTTTGAAAGGTCAGTATTAATGTTTCAAATTTATTTTCTAAGTTTGGATCTTTGCATTGTGTCTTTTTAGTTTTTATTATTCTAGCTAAATGATGCTCAATGTTGTAGATCTTCTCAATGTACTTACTTCTAGTTCCATTGATTTTTCTCCATTGTTTTTCTATTCTTTTTTTTTTCTTTCTTTCTTTTTTTTGACAGGCAGAGTGGACAGTGAGAGAGAGAGAGACAGAGAGAAAGGTCTTCCTTTTTCCGTTGGTTCACCCTGCAACGGACGCTGCGGCCGGCGCAACCTGCTGATCCGAAGCCAGGAGCCAGGTGCTTCTCCTGGTCTCCCATGTGGGTGCAGGGCCCAGGAACTTGGGCCATCCTCCACTGCACTCCCAGGCCACAGTAGAGAGCTGGATTGGAAGAGGAGCAACCGGGACAGAATCCGGCGCCCTGACCAGTACTAGAACTCGGTATGCTGGCGCCGCAGGTGGAGGATTAGCCTATTGAACCGTGGCACCAGCCTTGTTTTTCTATTCTATAGTGGGATCACTTCTCCTCTAATACTGATATTTTCCTTACCTTTGGGTTTATTTTAATGTGAAACTTTAACTTTTAAATTTAGATTATTGATTCAAGATCTTCCTTTCTCTTTTCATTCCTCTGAGCACTGTTTTGTTGCATCCCATCCCATAAGCTTTGTTATGCTGTGTTTCCATCTTCATTTGTCTTTAAATAGTTTTTTTTTTTTTCTTTTTCCCTCATGGTTCCTTCTCGGGTGGCTCTGCTAAGTAAGATTCTGAACTTTCAAGTTTTCCATTTTTTAAAAATATTTTATTTATTTATTTGAGAGGTAGAGTTACAGACAATGATTGGAAGAGACAAAGAGAAGGGTCTTCCATCTGATGACTCACTCCCCAAATGGCTGCAATGGCTGGAACTGCGCTGATTTGAAGTCAGGAGCCAGGAGCTTCTTTCCAGTCTCCCATGTGGGTGCAGGATCCCAAGGACTTAGGCCATTTTCTACTACTTTCCCAGGCCATAGCAGAGAGCTGGATTGGAAGAGGAGCAGCCAGGGTGAGGAGCAGCCAGGGTTAAAACCAGCACCCATATGGTATGCTGGCGCCATAGGCGAAGGATTAACCTACTGTGCCGTGGCTCCAGCCCCAAGTTTTCCATTATATTTCTAATCTCTAACTCATCCTGATGTGGTTGGAGAAGACATTTTGTATAATATTTATATTTATAAACATATTGAGACTTGTTTGGTGACTTAAATACATTATATTCTGGAGAATGTCTCATGTAAACTTGATAATATTGTATATTCTATTTTTATTGGGTGGAATGTATTACCTATGTTTGCTAGATTTGATTCAATTATTTCTTTATGAAGTATTTTATTCCCTTACTTAATATTTACCTGAGTGGTACATCCATTATTTACTGTGGAGTACTCACCTATTTTTTCTGCAACTATCTATTTCTCCCTTTAAACATGTCTATGTTTCTTCAAATATTTTGAGGGTGTTATATTAAATGTATTAATATGTATAATTTGTATATTCTTTTCCCTTGTTGAATATTTGATGTGATATCATACTGTGATGGTTAATTTTCTGTGCCAAAATTGTTGGTGTTTTGGGGTAAAATTAACATTTGCATTGGTGAACTTTGGGTAAAGATTTTCCTCCACAATGTTATAAACTTCATCAAATCAGTTAAAGATCTGCACAGAACAAAGGACTGGACTCCTAAGCAAGAGGGCATCCTCCAGTTGGCTGACTTTGCACATCCTCTGCACCATTGGTACCTGGCTCTTCAGACTACTAGCTTTCTGACTGGAATTACATTATCATCCAAAGTCCATATTTACCATATGTTTTTTTGTTTGTTTGTTTGTTTGTTTTTGTTTTTTTTTTTTTTGGACAGGCAGAGTGGACAGTAGAGGGAGACAGAAAGAAAGGTCTTTCTTTTTGTCGTTGGTTCACCCTCCAATGGCCGCCGCGGTAAGCGCTGCGGCCGGCGCACCGCACTGTTCCGATGGCAGGAGCCAGGTGCTTATCCTGGTCTCCCATGTGGTGCAGGGCCCAAGGACTTGGGCCATCCTCCACTGCACTTCCTGGCCACAGGAGAGAGCTGGCCTGGAAGAGGGGCAACCGGGACAGAATCCGGTGCCCTGACCGGGACTAGAACCCGGTGTGCCGGCGCCACAAGGCAGAGGATTAGCCTACTGAGCTGCGGCGCTGGCTCATATTTACCATATGTTTCACTCAGTATTTTGTATCTATATATGTGAACAAAGTTTAAGATATCAGGTCTTTCCTGACCCTGTGTAAGATCATGAATATGTACATCATATTAAATTCCTCCCAACTCATGTTTGTTTGTGAATGTCTAAAAAAAAAAAAAAAAAAAAAAAAACTTGTATCTCATTTAGGTCCCCTAGATGTTGTTTCGGCCACTGGGTTTTAAACAATGGTGGCCAGTCTGCTTGCTGGCACCATAACAATCAGAAGAGCAGTGCACAATCAGAACACAGGACCCTGATTTCGAGAAGACCAAAGTTCTATTACTTTTTCTATCAAGACATGCTACAGATGCAGCTGTAATTTTCACAGCTGCTCGCCAAGGGGATAAAGGATGAATGAATGACTATCATCATACTAATGGCTGAAATTAATAGTTTACAAACAATTTTTTACCTTATAAGCCACAACTGTTCAAATAAACTCTAGAGTTAAAAAATAGCCATTTTGAACATTTTCTGCTAGTTTTATTTGTGTACAGGTGGAGAGACACATCCCTTTTCTACCATCATCCTGATATCATTCTCTGTATATATATTCTTAAGGTTTGACTCTGTATTTTGTTTTTTTAAATTGTAATCTGTAACCAATAGTATAGGGTGTAGGCAAAAGGGAGACACTGGAACACAGGCAAGTTTCTTGAATAATTTACTGACTTGAAATTGTTTTCCAGAGAATGTTCCAGCCAAGTTTACCTTGCAATGCTGTATTCAGAAGGGACCAGGCCACTACAAATAAGGAACAGCAGAAAAAAAAAAAAAAAAAAAAAAAAAAAAACTGAGAAAAAAACAAAAAACAATACAGTTTGCTATTTTTAAACATAAAATATATGAACATGTATGTTACAAGCAACAAGCAGCAAGGGCACTTCCACTCCCCTTTTTATATATCCAAGATACATGTCTAGAACTTACCATTAGGCCCTAGCAAGCTAGTATGTGGGGGAAGCTGTGCCTGCAGGGAACTACTCGTTCCCACTGTCTTCATTATTTCTCACAAGCAAACAAAGCTTTCATCTGAGAAACTGCCACTTGAGGTTGATTATGTTGGCTAATTAATTGAAAATTGCTGTGGAGATAACGAAGATCAGCCAACTTTTCCTTCTTGTATTAATGGGGTGTTTATGTCCAAATGAATCAGAGTTTGGAAAATAGCATTTCCTTTCAGTTACTTAGGTTGGATTTCATTTTTTAAATTATTATTTTCAAAATTTACTTTCTTTTTTCTTCTTGGGATGTTCCAAAGTTATATACATCAGGTATTTTTTTTTTAATTTAAAGATGTATATACTTATTTACTTGAAAGGCAGAGTGACTGACAGAGAGAGAGGGAGAGGAGAGAGAGCTCTTCCATCTTTTGGTTCACTCTTGAAATGCTTGTGAGAGCTGGGGTTTGGGCTGGGCCAGGCTAAATCCAGGAGCCAGGAACTTCAGTCAGGTCTTCATTTTAATAGCACTTGATCCGTTATCTGTTGCCTCCAAGGTGAATTATCAGGAAACTGGGTTAGCAGGATCATCATATCCAGGATGTCTGGGCATGTCCTTTAAATTCTTATATTTATTCTTGTGTTTTTCTTTCATATCTGTTATTGATAAACCTTTACATTTAATAACATTGATATATGTTCTTTTACCTTATAGCCACATTTTATGACCTTTCTATAAAGCAAAGAAAATTATGTATATGTATATAAGTGAGACTTTGATGTTCTTTCACATATTTTCTTCTTCACAGTTTATTTCTTTTATGATATAGTTAGAGATGATTATTGAAATACGGTTCAGGGCAGGCATTTGATCTAATGATTAAGATGCAATTTGGAATACTTGTGTCCCAAATCAGAATATGTGCATCCAATACCAGCTCCCACTCCTGATTTCAGCTACTTGCTATTATGGATCCTGGAAAGCAGTGGTGAGGGCTTAAGTAGTTGAGTTCCTGCCACAAAGATGTGAGACTTGGATTGGTTTTTCCAGCTCCTGGCTTCAAGCTGAACTACTCCCAGCTGTTCCAGGTGTTTGGAGAGTGAACCATCAGAAGGGAGCTCAAACAAACAAACAAACAAAAAAACCAACATAAACAAATAAATTAACATACTTCCTCTGACCCTCAGGAATATCTTAGTTTAGAAGGATTTCTACCTGTAGCCTAAAGTTCTTCTAATGACCACCATCATCAAATACATGTTTCCTATTTCCCAAGATGCTGTAGCCATTTTAAGAGGCAATATTTCTTTCCTTGCACTGAGTACATTTCAGCTTTCCATAATCATTTTTCTTTATCTGCTTTTCACACAGCTTCCTTTACTCACTTGTACCTGGTTTGCACTTTTGTAGGTTTCTGTCATTAACAGAACACTTTCTTTTTTAAAATTTTTAGAGGTTTATTTATTTATTTATTTATATGGAAAGCAGAATTACAGAGAGAGAAGGGGAGAGAGAGAGAGAAAGAGAGAGAGAGAGAAGCTTCCATCCACTGGTTCAATCCCCAGATAGCCGCAATGGGGCCAGGGGCAAGGAGCCAAGAGCGTCATCATTATTGCAGAGGCCCAAGGACTTAGGCTATCTTACACTGCTTTTCCCAGGCACATTAGCAGGGAGCTGGATCCTAAGTGGAGCAAGTGAGGATTGAACTGGCGCCCATATCAGTTGCTGGTGTTGCAGTCAGAAGTTTTACCTCTATGCCACAGTGTTGGCCCCTAACACTTTCACATCACAAGATGATTTGGTGATCACCTTGTGTTTTTCAGCATATTTTGCTGAATTCCCAATATTCTTAATTCAAGCAATTAACAAGGTGTTCATTTACATGTAAACACTTCAAAAGTGGGAAGCTTTCTGTAGATATTAAGTATTTTATATTTTCTCCATATATTTTTAAAAGATTTATTTATGCATGTATGTATTGAAAAGAGGAGAGGGAGAGGGAGGAGGAGGGGGAGGGAAGAGGAAGGGGAGGGGCGGGAAGGGAGAGGGAGAGGGGGGTTTCTTCTCTTTGCTGGTTTATTCCCCCAACAGCCAGGCCACAGACAGGAACCAGGAGCATCATTTGGGTCTCCCACCTGGGTGTCAGAGATGCAAGCATGTGGGCTATCATCCATTGCTTTTCCCAGTTTCATTAGCAGGAAGCTGGATTGAAAGTGGAGCAGCTTAGATAGGAACTGACACCCAAATGGGATTCCTGCTTTGCAGGCAGCAGCTTTATCCACTATGCTGCATTGGCAGCTCTACACTCAAGATCTTTAAAGCACAGTTTTTTTTTTTTTAACACAATATTACACACAGTTTTAAAATTGAAAACTTGAAAATTATGTAATGTTATTTAATGAAACAGGAAATAGCTTATGAAATATTGCTAAGGGAAAACAAGTTTACAAAATCATATGTACAACATTCTCACAGTTTTATTAAATGTATGCAGGTCTTAAACAACAAACAAACTTGTTATCAGTAAAATGGTTTAAGACACAATGATTTTTATTTTTATTTAACTTTATTTCTTGAAAGTTTTACATTATTCATGTATTGCTCTTAAAAAACTGACAAATAACCTTAAGTAGGGAAACTGGAATTACTTGAGGGACAATTTTTAAAATAATGCCATAATGTACACTCTAAGAAAATAATGATATCCTGGGTAGAATGAGAAAACAGACCCCGTAGAGTCAATTTTTCACTTAATATTTCATCCTAAATCACAAGAGGCAGGGGAAAGGCATTAATTTTCATATTCAGATAGCCCCATGTATATTGTACATACACATTTCTGTAATGTAGAAGTGGTTATTAGGATGTGGAATTGGTTATATAAAACACGCTTCCATCATACCTGAAGCAGATATCTGTTTTCTCTTCCTGTTCTTGATACATTTATACTTCCTTTCATTTACGTGTATTCTTAAATGAAGTACATTTGGAATTATTGCTCAAAGGCACTTTTACCTTTAGGTATTGTTAAAAAAAATTAAAAACAGGCAGAGTAAGCACCAGATTGCAGATGCAGAGAAAAACTACATTAAAAAGCAACACATGTGATTATAGTGGGCTGTGCAAAAGGCTGCAGAAAAAATTCCATCTGGAGAATGGCAACCTGAAGATGATGTAGAAAGGGTGATCCCATGAGCTCAGCCCACTGTAAAATTTAAGACTTTAAAAGAGAAAGTCACATAAAAGAATAACCAGTTTAACAACAGAATCAAATAAAATGAGGGTGGTGTGTACATTTTCTAAAGTACTTGAAGAATTGACATTTTCTCCATAATTTGAAGAAAATCTCAAACTCCAGAAAACAACTTCAACATCTCTGTAGATCACTACACTTAGGGACAGTTCTACATGAACCTGTTAAGTAAAACAAGTTGTGATCTATGTGAAAATCTTAACAGAGTAGAAACAAAACAGAGCAGGGAACGATGTTTCAAAAATATTTGTAGATTATTTTTAAAGGAATGAGAATATCAGTAGAACTTTTTCAGCACAAACACTGAGCAGGATTTTCTTTTTTGGTGGGGTGGACAATTACAGTATTCAACAATGATCCCAACATACTGTGAAGGTAAACTCCTCATCCCATAAAGCAATCCTCCCTGTTCTGCAACTTTTATGATCTAACCCTATAGGCCAACCTCTAGCCCAAAGTTCAGTAGCTTCAGCATGAATTTTATCACACTTGTTAGAAATAAGTATTGGTTATTATAAAGGGACATGTTTTAAACAGTACTTTGGATGTTGCCTGTAGTATATTCAAGTCAATTTCCTGCTGGTTTCTAGTTTCAGAACAATTTCCTGGAGGCCAATTTTTTTTTAGCACTTTCCAGATACCATATCTTTGGACAAGGGAAGAAATAGAGGAGAATAATGGTACTTATTACAAGAGCAATCATGAATGCTTTGCTGCAATTGAGAAGCCTGGCATGAAACAAGACAATGATTCCATGAGAGTATGGTAAAGATTTATGTGTTGTTGAGGCTCTGGATAAAGTATTGGATGCAATATCATGGCATCTTTCACTGTCTTGTAAATTACATGATCTACCACATGAGCTCTCTGTCAGCACAACTTTTATTTATTGATCACAATGTCAGAAATGTCACATGAGGCAGAAAGTCATCTACAACAAATGATGATTACATTTTTTGAAAACGATACAAACATTAGCCCTTGGTGGCACTGTGATGCTATTTTGTTTCTCATTGAAGTTTCTGTCTTCACTTTTTAAGGAGATAAATAAGATCAATTTTGTCCTTTCTTCCCTCTGCTGCAACAACTAAGATAATTGTTTATTTCTTTCATTCTACTTCCCAGGTGTTCACAAGAGCTTGCAATCTACTTTCCATGCACAATGAGTTAGATTAAAATGGATTAGATTACATTCCTCCTGTATTGTAAGTACTACTTGGAAGTTAGAGAAAGTGTTGTGCTGGCTTCTCATCTTCAAAAACCAAAAAAATGTAGCATATCATAAACGAAGGGATATTTGGCTAGGAAACAGGCAAGCAGAGTTCTCCAGTCAGTTTTGGTAGGGATGCCCTGTGTAATTTACGATTCTCAAGCTTCTCTTAGATAAGCCATCTCCAAGGTCTATGATAGTCCTAAGATTTTTTATTCTAATTATTTTAACTAATTAATTAGAGAAGCAGATAGGCTGAGAGGGAGAGAGAAATGTATGAAACACAGAGACAGAGAGGGTAATTCAGAGAAAGAGAGATAGCTCCCAACTGGTAGTTTAATCTCCAAATGCCTGCTATAGCCATGACCTGGCAGAGGCCAGATTTGGGAGCCAGGAACCCAATAGATCAGGTTTTCCATGTGGATAACAGACACCAAATTACTTGAGCCGACATTGCTACCTCCTGGAATCTGTACTAGTAGGAAGCTAGAGTCAGTTATTGATACCAGGTATGGGGTTCAGGTTTCTTAATCAGTAGGCTATATGCCCACTCCTGAGTCAGATTTTAATTTATTTAAATATATTATGTATCAATATTGTAGATAAGGAAAATTTAGGTTTTTATTTTAGTGTCTGTTACAAGAATATTTTCATTCCCTTAAGTATTTTTTTCTGAGTAAAATCAAATTAAGTATGACATCTCCATTAGTTCTCTTGATAATAGGTAATAAGCCATAAAAAAACAGATGAACAGTTTTAAGTATTTGGATTTGACTTTAGAGTACACTTATCTTTTGATCTGTTGACACTACAAAAAGAAGAGGCAAAATTAAGTACTTCTTTCAGTAGGCTGACTTATTTTTACTTGGGATATGATATTGTTATGATTCAAAATAAATCTTTCATTATTTTACTTTAAAATATAAAAACAAAACAAAACTTCTCTATAATGGAGTAGCAGATCAGGAGCATGCCTAGGATACTCAGTTGCAAGAGGAGCCATCAGAGCACAACAGGAAAGGCACAGCCAAGTCCACAATTAGCATTCAGTGTACTTTGCTGCTTGTCCCAAACTTGAGTCCAGGTGATCTGCATTGACCACCAACTTCTGCTTAGGAAGTAAAAATTTCTTTTTTTTTTCTTTTTAAGATTTTTTTAATGTAAAATAATTTTTTATTAAACTTTTATTTAATGAATATAAATTTCCAAAGTATAGCTTATGGGTTACAATGGCTTCCCCCCTCCCACAACTTCCCTCCCGCCCGCAACCCTCCCCTTTCCCACTCCCTTTCCTAAATGAATGATCTCTGTGAGGAAGTAAAAATTTCTTAAAACAAGAAGATAACATGCTTCTTTTAAACATGCTCATACTTCCAATCTTCACCGTTATTTTTGAAGGGATTGATGAGTTATCCTACATCACCATATTTAAAACTAGAAGGAGTTTTAGTATTTGATGTTAGTACTCTTTAAAATGTGTAGCTGAAAGAAGTTTTAGCAGAAATGAGACTGTCTGTGTATCTAAGATTCTGAATTCTCTTGAAAGTCCCCTGATTTGAGTTGCTTCCCCTTAACTAACCAATGAAGAAAAGGGTCATATAAAAAGACAAATAAATAATTCCATTAATCAACCTTACTAGAGGAAAACACATATAAACTCAAGAAAACAGTTAGTTTTCGGAAGTATGGGACTTGCAAATCTCATTCCAGGACCCAGTCTGCTTCCTTGTGAATGCTCACAGCAAAAGTCAATAAATAAATAAGTCCTGTTATTATTCACGTTTCCCAGTTCTCCCTTTTCTTACTCTCTTTTAAATGCATTCACATAAAGCTTCAATTCACTGTCTCAACCCAACTGTTCTTACCAATCTGTATTTTGGTATGTAGGGCTAGTTCCCTGTATTCATCTGTTTTAGGCTGAACCATCTTTTGGTTCATGATATTTACTATTGTTAAGACTTGAATTGACAGCAATTGCAAATGATTTGCTATTTAACCCAGCAGGAGCATTTGATCTAGTTGCATCTCTTTGAAACACTATCTGGAATTGATTCTAAAGCACCACATTCTTTTTTGTTTTGCTCCTACTTCATGGTGTTCCTTCCCAATCTTTCTTACCACTTCCTCTCAGTCTCTCCAGTTTCTCCTCTTTGTATCTCAAGACACAATCTTTGGAGGAATCCTCTTTGTTATTTGCACATTCTGATTTTGTAAGTGATCTTACCTGTTCTTGGGACTGAAATTTCAATCTCTACGATTATGATTTCTCCGCCAACTCTTCACAGAGCTGAGATTTGGGGCCAGGCATTTGGCATAGTAGTTAAGATACCACTTGGTATATCCAATCCTATATTGGGTTGCCTGCCTGTTTCAAATCTTGACTTCTCTGCTTTGAAAATAACTCTCTGGTAAAGTACATCCCAAGATACAGTAGATTATGGCCCAAGTACTTGGATCCCCGTCACCCTTATGGGAAACCTAGACTGAATCCTAGGTTTTTGGCTTTGATATAATCTAGTCCTGGCTGTTGTGGGCATTTGGGGGAATGAATCAGCAGATGGATGATCTCCCTATCTATATCTCTCTATTTCTGTATCTTTGCTTTTAAATAAAATGAAAATAAACAAATTTTTCTATTATTTAAAAAGTTGCTATTTGTACATAAAACTGAAGACACTATTTGTATTTTGATATACCTCAAATTAACACATCCAAAACTGTACTTCTGACCTTGAACCTCACCCAAATTGCTAAACCCATTCTTTCTTTCACCAGTTTTTCACCTCAGATAATAAAACTCCCATCTGTCTAGTTTCTTAATTCAAAAAATTCTTAGTCATCCTCCACCTCTGTTTCTAATCTCTAACAACTTATATTCAACTCATCAGTAAATATCAGTGACTTGTTTTCAAATATACCTAAAGTATGATTCTGTTCTACCATCTTTTTTGCTTCTGTGTGGATGCAAGTTACTATGATCTCTACATAACTGCGATGCCTACATTGGTCTCCCTTCTTTGCTTGGTAGTGACTCATATTTCAGTAAGAGAACACCGTTCAGAGCCCTTCAAGGGCTTTTTTTTTTTTTTTTTTTTTTTTTTTTTTTTTTTTTTTTTTTGGACAGGCAGAGTGGACAGAGAGAGAGACAGAGAGAAAGGTCTTCCTTTTGCCGTTGGTTCACCCTCCAATGGCCGCCGCGGCCAGCGCACCGCGCTGATCCGAAGGCAGGAGCCAGGCGCTTCTCCTGGTTGTCTCACTCCTTTAAAAGTCTTAAACTTCTAGAAAGCCTATGTGGTATGACCCCTTTACCCTTCTGGAAGTCAACTCTTCAGTCACTCAGCTCCAGACACACATCATTACTGTTTGATTATCTAGACATCACATTCTCCAACTAAACAATTGAATCCCAAGCTTGGCAGGATATCAGAATCTTCTAGAGAACACTTATACTATGTTGACTTTAAACCAGTATATTCGTGATGTTCAGCCAATCTCTAAGTCTTTGCACTTAATAGCCACATGGTTTGTCCACTGTTATCCTTCAGATTTGGCTGAGAATCACCTCATAGCTGAACTTTCCTTAGCAAACCTATTCATTAGATTAGGAAACTGAGGAAAAGAAAAATTTATTTTAAAAATGGAAATTACTTACTATAATGACTCACAAACATGGCTGCACATTAGAATCGTCTTGTTGTAGTTGAAAATTTTCCTATTTCTTGACCATTGATGTTCTAAAATCAGATTTAACGATCTGGAATAGAGCGTATAAATACCATTTTAAATGTTCTCCAGATCATTCTAATATCCAGCCAACATTAGGAACCACTCACTTAGGTAGACAATGTCAGTCTGAGTAATCAAGCAATGCGATACTTCAGAAGAAAAATACAAATTCTTAAACTGTCCCTAATTGTGTTTAAAAAAGTACCGAAAACTTCAATTTAAACATACTAATGTTTAAAATGTCTATCCATTATTTTTATTAACTCCATGGAATATTTATTATCTTTCAATTCAGTTATCATCACATTTACTTCCTTTGGCATAGGAGAATGGAAAACCAATAAATGCAAAAGCATAATTATAGACAGTTCTTGAAATATGTAAACAAAAGATAAGTTCATTTTGATGCAAAAGTATTTTGAAGTCCAAATAGTTCGTAGAAACTGTATTTTGTGAAATACAATGCATGGATTTCAAAAAAATTTTCCACCAAATTAAACATTTAATTCAATTTTTCAACATCTTCTTTTGTAACATTGTATATATGAAGGAAAATTGCTAATGTACATGAAATATATGACATGAGTCACCCATACAAATACAGAAAAAATAATACAAATTATTTTATTATTATATTTGAGCCACATGAGTTTCATGTTTTTTTTTTTTTTTAACACTCTTGCAACTGCCATATTAAGGGTTAATTTAGTTTCCTCTTAGTGATCTGGAATAAGGGAAAACATAGGGGAAATAATTTTTTTTCTTGAATTCTCCAAAGTGTTTATTCAAATTTAAAGTCAAAGAAAAGTCGATTACAGAACCATCTGTCATTGGTCACAAATTAATGTTCTCACAGAAGCAACAAAGACTCCAATCATATTCAGTCACCTCCTTGACAAATTAAAACAAAACGAAACAACTCCAAGTAAAAGCCAGACCCAGACAGCCCAGCAGTGACCCTTAGAGAAGACTCTGTTTCGAATTATAATAATCTTTACAAAAAGATTATCAATAATCTGATCTAGTAAGATTCTCTAATGAGTCAGGTCGTTCTCTAGTATCAGAGGGCAGTTGTTTCCCAAGAGGAGAAATATTTCAGGTCTTACCAAGAGTATATTGCCTACTCAGTGGTGTGACTGTGTAAAAAAATATACAAGTTTCTGGTATCATAAATAATTTGTGTATGTACATGTCTATATACATTTACTTCAAGTTCAACAGGTCTTTTAAAAATCATAAGGACTTCTGAATATTACTGACTTAAGGAAATTCATTTTTTCATGAAATGAAGACAGCATTGGAGGATATAATAAGCAGAAAGAACATGTGATGAAAATAGCCAATCTTCTGGTTCTGTGGGAAAAGAAATATACTTCTGGAACTATCATTTCCTTTTTCACTTCTGGGATGAATCATAATGGACAGAATGGAAAGAAAATAGACAGACCAATGACCTGGCTGAGACTCCCTACGCATGCTTTCAGATACAAGCTTTAGTTTTTTAATTATCATATAGTCATTCATTTAAACATGTTGCAAATATATGTTAAGGGCTGTTTTAGGAAAGATATATATTTTTCCCATGGGAAGGCATTATTTGAGGTGCTTTTAGTATAGTTAAGAAAATTACCCATAATCCTGCGCCTTGCGGTGCTGGCACACCGGGTTCTAGTCCCGGTTGGGGCGCCGGATTCTATCCCGGTTTCTCCTCTTCCAGGCCAGCTCCCTGCTATGGCCCGGGAAGGCAGTGGAGGATGGCCCAAGTCCTTGGGCCCTGCACCCGCATGCGAGACCAGGAGAAGCACCTGGCTCCTGGCTTCGGATCAGCGCAATGCGCCGGCCGTGGCGGCCATTGGAGGGTGAACCAACGGCAAAAAGGAAGAACTTTCTCTCTGTCTCTCTCTCTCTCACTATCCACGCTGCCTGTCAAAAAAAAAAAAAAAAATTACCTAGGTAAAATATTTCAATAACATATTTTTTTTCTGCCACAAAAATACACTTTTAGGACACTTTCATTGGTAAAACTGTCATTTTCTTGTCAACTCTTGGTCTCAAACAATCTCTCAGATATGTAATCCATTCTCCTATCACATGGTCATTGCTTATTAGACCACTGGCATTATACTTAAGACATCTGCCATGTTTTATGATAGCTGGACATCTTTTAAGCCTCCTTTACATGCTGGGGACTGTTGTTTGTTATTGCTCTGTTTGTTTCACAGTGAAAGTCACAAACTCATGTTCTGAGACTTCCTTGATAGAAGTAGGCAGGTGATAAAGGTTTGACCAAACATATACATCATGAAACATTCTTATACAGGAATATCCTCAACCTAATAAAATGTATACAAAAGCCATTTAAACTTAGTATTATACTTAATAATTAGAGCTTACATGCTTTCCTCCAAAGAGGGGCGTCATGACAAAGATATCTGGCCTTATCACTAGTATTAATCAAAATTAACATAAATAGGAATATTGAAGCCTCCACAATAAAGTGAGAATAAAAGAAAAGGTATCTAGCTTGAAAAGGAAGGAACACAATCAATAACCAATATTTAAAAAAAAAAAAAAAAAAGAAAATTAGGGCAGACGTTTGGTGCAGCGGCCAAGACAATGCTTAGGATGTCCACATCTCACATCCCATGTCCAAGCACACTCCCAGTTTCAGCTTCTTGCTAATGTATACCCTGGGAGGCAGCAGTGATAGTGAAAGTAGTTGGGTTCCTGTAACCCCTGTGGGAGATCCAGGTTAAGTCAATAACTGTTAACCTCAGCCCGGCCCAGCACTGGCTCTTGTGGACATCTGGGAGTGAACCAGAAGACGGGAGATCTCTCTGTCTCTTTTTATCTGTTTTGTCCCTCTATCTTTTATATAAATTTCAAAAATTAAAAAAAGGAAAACAAAACAAAACTACTGGAAGTAAATAAGTTAAGCAAAGCTAGAGAATAAAAATATATGTACATATATATCTATATAAAATTCAACACTACATAAATATATGAGCAATAAACCAAAATTATAAAAATACTAGTCTCATTTATAATATGACCACCCAATTAAATAATTAGGTATAGATATATAATAATAAAGAAAACCATTTCTGAATTCTGAGTAATGCAAAATTTTTCTGGAAACTTAAAAAAAAGAAAGAGATGAAGATACACAAAATTGGAAGATTCAGACTTATTTAAATACTCACATCACCACCAGGTCCAAACTGGTTTGTAGGGACAATGTAATCCTAATCAAAATCATGGCATGATTTTTATTTTTTAAGTTTACATGTTAAAAACTGATTCTAAATTTAGAAAATCAATGAAACTAGAAATGCAGAATTAGAGGATTCACACTATGTAATTTCAGGACATTTTCTAAAGCTATACTGAGCAGAATATTATACTGTACAGAAAAGGACACATATAAACTAAGAGAACAGAATGGATTTCAGAAGTAAATGCAAGTAAGATTCAAAGACAGCTTTCAACAAAGACTTCACATGTAATTTTAGAGTTCATAATTCAGCTAAGTGCATGTTATTTCTAAAAGATGACATAATCCCAAACTACATAATCAGCAAGTAAAAACCAACTCATGCTCTCACTAACAATGTGAAATTGGAATTTCTTCAAATTTCTCCAAATATAATATATTTCAGTTATTAATTTTTCTATTGCATCTTTTCCAACATCTCCTGCATGCGGCGCAGCTCCTCGTCCTTCTCGCGGATCAACTTCTCCGTCTCGGCCAGGGGCAGCATGGGCAGAGGGATTTCCGTGGCACTCTGGGGGGAAAGCCTCCTTTGTGGAGGAACAAACTCTTCACCTAAGGACACTTCAATGAATTACTCATGTCTTAATTCAGATTTTTCTTTTGTTTTGCACATGTTTTATACCATCCAATGGTAATAGGATATAGAATGTTTTGTCTTTGCTTCAAGGATCTTATTATCCTTTTTAAAAAGTGTATCTGGGTGTCCTAAATAGCACTCTGGCCTCAGAGTCAGCCCTTAAGGCAATTGGATCTGGCTGAAGAACCTATGAGAGTATTTTAGGCATGGAAAGGCAAGACACACTGGGAAAAAAAAATATGAAGAAGAAGAAGAAGACCTAAATGAAGGATCTCAGCGAGTGTGATCCCAGTGGAAAGAACGGGGCCATCAAAGTAGGAGGTGCCTTTCTCTGAAGGGAGGAGAGAACTTCCACTTTGACTATGGCCTTGTCGGAATGGGATTGAAGACGGCGAACCCTAAAGGCTTCCATAGCCTCGGCAACTCATGGCTAGAGCCTAGGGAGATTACTGATGCCATAAACAAGAGTGTTAAATTGTTAAAACAACATCAGGAGTCACTGTGTACTTACGTCCCATGAGGGATCTGTCCTTAATAGGTTGTTGAAGGTGAAGTAATGATATAGCTAGTACTGAAACAATATTCTTACACTTTGTGGTTATGTGTGGGTGCAAACTGATGAAATCTTTACTTAGTATATACTGAAGTGATCTCCTGTATATAAAGATAATTGAAAATGAAAAAAAAAACTTGTTTTTTTTTTAAATTGGAAATTACATAGAAAAATAATCAATCTTTTTTTTTTAAATTATTTTGCAGAATCTCAGTCATTAATGTGATGTACACTGTTATTTAATGCTATAACTAGTACTCCAACAGTATTTTTTTCACTTTGTGTTGTTATGGGAGGGCAAACTGTTGAAATATATATATATATATAATATATATATATATATATACTAAACTGATTTTCTATATATAAAGAGAATTGAAAATGAATCTTGATGGGAATGGAAGGGGAGAGCGAGTGGGAAAGGGGAGGGTTGCGGGGTGGGGGGGAGTTGTGTGTGGGGGAAGCCTTTGTAATCCATAAGCTGTACTTTGGAAATTTATATTCACTAAATAAAAAAAAAATTAAAAAAAAAAAGTGTATCTGGGGCTGGTGCTGTGGCATAGCAGGTAAAGCCACAACATGTGATGCTGGCATCCCATATGTGTGGGTGCTGGTTCATGTCCCTGATGCACCGCTTCTGATCCAGCTCCCTGATAATGCGCCTGAGAAAGCAGTGGAACATGGCTCAAGTACTTGGGTACCTGAAGCCATGTGGGGGATCTGGAAGAAGTTCCTGGCTCCTGGCTTGAGGTCATCTGGGGAGTGAACCAGCAGATGGAAGATATCTCTCTCTCTCTGTAACTCTGTCTTTCAGACAAATTAATTAATTAAAAAAGAAAAAAGGAATAGTGTATATACTAGCAGTCGTTCAAAATCCGTTTTAGATTCAATGCACATAGCCTACATTACGGAGGAAATGTTTTTTTCCCTTCAGAATATATGGAGAGGTACTGGTTCAATCTATTGTTAAGAAATGATGTCCAATTTCAGGTATATTCAATTTCAACTCTACTATTCATATTTATTTTTTATTATAAGTATGTTCTATCTCTGTATTCTTCCCTTTTGTGAGACACAATATGTTCAGATTGGTGCCAAACTAAGTAGATACCACATTGTTAAGCCACACACATAATCCTAGACTTCTTGCATAACACTGTGAAATGTTTCCTATTACAATAAAGTTTTTTTATATAATGATAGCCATAAAAATTACATAACTCATATGATTTTAAAAGTAAATATTTGGTCCTGACTACTCAAAGATGATCACCTTCATAAACCCTGCAGGACATTATTTTCAGAACTTTCAATGTCTTTACTTTGGATGAACTCATATTTATTTAATTATTACTGTATTTTTGAGAATTAGTTTTATGTTTTTTTGCCCACTCAACTTGTTTGTGTTACTCTCTCATCATTTCTCTGTTGGACTCTAGTGAAAACTTCCATTCATGAGCTGGCGCTCTGGCACAGTGGGTTAATGCCCTGGCCTGAAGCGCCAGCATCCCATATGGGTGCCGGTTCGAGACCCGGCTGCTCCATTTCCTGTCCGGCTCTCTGCTATGACCTGGGAAGGCAGTGGAGGATGACCCACATCCTTGGGCCCCTGCATCCGCATGCAAGACCCAGAGGAAGCTCCTGGCTCCTGGCTTTGGATCAGCGCAGCTCTGGCTGTTGTGGCCAATTGGGGAGTGAACCAGTGGATGGGAGACCTCTCTCTCTCTCTGCCTCTCCTCTCAATGTGTAACTTTGACTTTCAAATAAATAAATAAATCTTAAAAAAAAAAGAAAGCTTCCATTCACAATTTCCAGCAATTTTCTCACGCTCATTTTCCTCCTTCTTAGCTACCAAACTTATTTTTTAAGAGAAGTATGGGCATTTTATGTTACTATCTTAAAACTTCTTTGGCTCCAATTTTGAAAGAAATCCAAATTCTTATGGATTATACTTCCTTCCCGATTGGCACTACATATTCTCTCCACCCACCTTTGGATATTCTTATTTCCCTTATCTCTACTAGCAAAAGAAATATCTCCGGCTTCCATAACACAACACAAATTTTGAAATGACACAGTAAAAGAAAACCAATTACAGAAAGTATTCTTCTGGGAAATTCATATCCACTCTTCCAGAACCAAATCTAATATCACTTTACTATATAAACTCAAGGAAAGTTAATTTTGGGTTCCTCTGTGTTTCCAGATTTCTCTTCCTCTTTTCATAATATTGATTGCAACATATCTCAATTGCACATACTGCTTTTCTGTAATTTAACACATATTTATCCTAATCAAAGACCCTGTTGTATTTCTAGTGCTATTCATATAGGAAGTGTTCAGTGAATTTTAACTAAATGAGTGATGTGGTTCAACAAATATTAAAGATACTCTAGCTTTTCTCTAATATGTAATGGAGGGCCGGCTGGCGCCGCGGCTCAATAGGCTAATCCTCCGCCTTGCGGTGCCGGCACACTGGGTTCTAGTCCCAGTCGGGGCGCTGGTTCTGACCTGGTTGCCCCTCTTCCAGGCCAGCTCTCTGCTATGGCTCGGGAGTGCAGTGGAGGATGGTCCAAGTGCTTGGGCCCTGCACCCGCATGGGAGACCAGAAGAAGCACCTGGCTCCTGGCTTTGGATCAGCGCGGTGCGCCAGCCGCAGCGCGCCGGCCACAGCTGCCATTGGAGGATGAACCAAAGCCAAAAAGGAAGACCTTTCTCTCTGTCTCTCCCTCTTACTGTCCACTCTGCCTGTCAAAAAAATTTTAAAAAATGTAATGGAGACATAGACGGTATTTAACCTTTAACTTTCAGCTTTCTTGCTATTATCTACTGGTGTTTATTGGTATTATATTTGGCAGTAATGAAATAAAAACAGAATATCTGCTAGAGCATCACTTTCATCATTCTATGCATAGAATGGAATAAGGTTGACTCAAAAAATTTTAATTCCTTATTCGAGAATTAGAGACAACAAAGAAGTCTCCCTAGCTCCATTTCACTCCTGAAGTGCATGCAATGGTGGGGCTGAATCCAGTGGCCAGAAGCTCAATCAAGTTCTCACACTTTAGATATCACTGTTACCTACCAGAGTCTATGTTAGCAGGAAGCAGGAGTCAGGAGCTGCAGCCAAAATTCAAATTCAGGTAATCTAATATGGTAATTTGGTATCCTAACAGATGTCTTAATCATTAGTCTAAACTCTTACCTACCCCGTACACTCATCTTTAGACACAGAACTGTGAGGTAAATTCGATTTTGTAGTTGATAAAGCAAACATGCTTTCCAGTGTATAAGAGGGAATAACTAGCTACTTATTGAGAATATAAGCAAAAATATGCAGGGTCATGGCAACCACAATTTGGACCTGGACAATAAAAAGACTAAACCTTCAGACCCCAGTACCTTTGCCCAGTGCATGACATGTTTTGGAATGCTATGCAGCTCCAGCGACCCATACATCACCTCTCCAAAGCTCTGTCCAATTCATGACTGACTTCCTTGAAAGACAGAAATTGAGATCTCAGTTTTTAAGGACATGTTTTCTCCCTTGGACTGGTTTATTAAATGTTATTATTATGAATGCGATATATGTCAACTGATATATGTTAAATAATATAATTTATAATTGTGTTATATATATATACATATAGATATAGATATATAGATATACAGTTGATATGCATTGGTAGAAAACCTGTGTGTGCCTTGCTAATGTGACCCATTAATACTTAGTTAAACAGTGAGTGTCCCAGGTCAGTGAAGCCCATGTGGCTTACAGTAAAATTAATGTGTGCTTCATTAATAAGGCTTGATATTGTAGATTGACACAATTTGGTTGGTAACTTATTTCTTATAAGTGGGATATGTTCATGATAAGTGGTTTTATGGAAAATAATAAAAGATTTTTAGGTGATAACTTATTGAGTCCACCACAATTATATTGTTATTAAATCAGTTATTTATATAGATTACTAATGTATGATATTTAAGAGAAATACAGAACATATCAAGTTTTAAAAATATCTAAGTCAACAGAGGGCAGAGACAAGATGGTGGCTGAGTAAGAAGCTCTGACAACCATCTTGCCACAGAGACACCAAAGTAAACAGCTATATACATACCAAGTCACCTTCACAAGAGCTGCAGAAGTGAGGTGAGAGACCACAGTCTGGTTATAAATGCAAGAAAAGTCATATTGAAGAAAGCAGGAAGGGAAAAGTTGCTTGTGTCACCAGTTCTGCAGTTCCAAGAAACATGGCTGAATAGGCCACTTTGAAGAGGGAGAACAAAGTTGGTCCCATTGCTCAACCCATTATTTAAAAATGTTCAGTCAGGCTGAGCCCATCAGAGCTATCCTCAGCTCTTATCCATTAAGTGAATATTTGGATCTGCCACAGCCAAGGGGCCTCTGCCACCCCTTCCCTAACTACCAGCAGAATGCAAAACTCCAGCCAGTTTGGATAAATTTAGGACCACAACTCTTAACACAGAGTGGGGCCTACTGTGCCCAAGCTTACTATGTGATAAAACCTAAAAGAATCTACCACTGATCCAGTGTTCACAATCTGAACTTTAGATTCCCCTGGCATAACACAGACAGATACATTCTGGGGAGTCATACTTATTTTGGTGGATATCATTTTCAGGATAGGATTGGCTTGGTGGATATTTATGGGACTTAATGAGACAAAAAGACTGAGAGATCCATTCTCACCCTCATTAACATTTGTGCAGACAGCAAGAGCTCAAAGGACTCTGTATTGCAAAGCAGTTTTGTGTTAATAAAGTCCAGCACTGGGTAGAAACTAACAGGTTTTATCTCTAGGTCAGTGCTTGTAGACAGTCTCTGGACTTGCCCCAGTTGTTAGGCAGAGACCTGTGTCCTAATGACACAGACTTACTTTGATGTGTATTATGGCCAGCCTCTCACAAGCCTTGTATGTACTTCAAGATTGCATAGGATATTGTGATTATGGCATTCAGATATGACCTGCCAACAAACTGATTGAGGAGCTATGGAATTGCCTCTTTCACTACCCCTACAATATTGGGCACACAGCAATGAAGCACAGGACTCTTGTGTAACTCAGTGCCAGACTGAAAAATTCCATTATGGAACAAATTATAATAGTCCCTGTCCCCACACCAGTGTCTGAAGACACAGCCTTTGGACATTCCTCAGTGTCTAGTAACATTCCATGTTCCTCGTTTTGCAGTGAGTCCACTGCTTGGCCCCAAACTACTTACAATTTCTAAAAGGAAGGCAACAGATAAAGTCAAACCACTAAAACAAATCCTTCAATATGGTGATGATGTTGTACTTGAACAAATATCATGAATTTCCAGGGAACTGTGACCTCACTTAAAGAGTAAAATAAATTTTCAGAAACCATTCATCTAGGAAATGAAATTTTCAACTGCTTAGATGAACATTTCAAAATGGTTGTTTTAACAAAACTCAACATTCAAGAGACCGCAGATAGATGATTAAACATTAAACAAAGATTGGATAAAGAGATAGAAATAATCAATTGAAATCAAGCAGAAATAACTCAACTGAAAAATAAAATAAATGAAATTAAAGAAATAATAGAAGGCACCCATAGTATAGACTAAAAAGAAGAAAGAATTGGACAAGCTGTTTGAACAGATACAGTTGAAGGAGAAAAAAGAGAAATGAATTAAGAGGAATTAAGAAATCTCACAGGAAATATGGGATAGCAAAAAAGATCTAATATTAAAATTACCTGGATTCAACAGGGACTTGAGAATGCCAGTAGTACAGAAGCATATTCAAAAAAGATAATGACATCAAACTGCCTAAACCTGGAGAAATACAACTATGAAGATACAGGAAGGTCAAATTTCACCAATTATATCAGTAATATCAAAATTAAAAATGTGGAGGTGAATGAAGCACAAATGTAGAGCTCTTAATTAGACTTTCTTATCTCTTATGCTTGTCTCTTTTCCCACTATTATAATTAATGTTACATTGTTATCTTTCTAAGATAACTTGCTTTAGCCAAAATAAATTTTTAAAAGCATAAAATTAGCCACAAAACATAACATACATAGACTTAGCAAAAATAAATAGCAAAAAATCTGAGTACCCCACTAGAGAAAATCACTTAAATGCAAAAGAAGACTGTAATTTGGGGGGAAAATGAAAGTAATTAAACAATTTTTTTAAAAAAAATGCATACTAAAATGGAAGGGGTAAGACTTTATCTATTTATAATTACTTTAAATTAAGTATCAGTGGATCAAATCTACAATGAAAAGACATAGAGTGATTGAATTGATTAAAAAATTAAAAAGTCCTATCTACATGCTACTTACATGTATTCACTTCTCTTCCAAGACACACATAGACCAAAATTGAAAGGATAGAGCAATCTATCTCATGCAAATGGTACTCCAAATAACTTAAGAGTAGCCATAATTCTATAAAATAACATGGGATTTTTAAAGATTTATTATTTATTTGACAAACAGTAACAGAAAGAAGAAATGATTCTTTCCCCAAATGGCTGCAATGACCAGGGATGGGCCAGGCCAAAGCCAGGATCCTGGAACTCTCTCTGTAACTCCAACATGAATGGCAGAGTCCCAGATACTTGAACCATCTTCCACTACTTTCCCAGATACACTGGCAGGGAGCCAGATCAATAGAAGTACAGCTAGGACTCAATCTGGCACTCACATGGAATGTCAGCATCACAGACAGCAGCTTAACCACTGTTATCGCAATATAAAAATATATTTTACAGGCCGGCGCCGCGGCTCACTAGGCTAATCCTCCGCCTTGCGGCGCCGGCACACCGGGTTCTAGTCCCGGTCGGGGCACCGATCCTGTCCCGGTTGCCCCTCTTCCAGGCCAGCTCTCTGCTGTGGTCAGGGAGTGCAGTGGAGGATGGCCCAAGTCCTTGGGCCCTGCACCCCATGGGAGACCAGGAGAAGCACCTGGCTCCTGCCATCGGATCAGCGCGGTGCGCCGGCCCACAGCACGCCTACTGCGGCGGCCATTGGAGGGTGAACCAATGGAAAAAGGAAGACCTTTCTCTCTGTCTCTCTCTCACTGTCCACTCTGCCTGTCAAAAAATAAAAATATATATATATATTTTACATTACAAGCAGTAAAAGGTTCAGTTCAACAAAAGGAAATAACACTTCTTAATATATATATATGTACATAACATTGGAGCAAATAAATAAACAAAACAAATATAAATAGTTCAAAGGCAAAGATACACTGCCATACAATATTAGTAGGGGAGCATAATACCCACTTGGAGAAATGGATAGAACATATTGACAGAAAATAAACAAGGAAACAGAAGAGTTAAACTGTACCCTAAATCAGTTGGATCTAACAGATATCTACAGAAGCTGCAGAAAATGCATTTTACTCATCAGTACATGGAACATTTTGTAAGATAGATCATGTGGCAGGTCAAAAAAGTCTGCACAAATTTTAAATTATAGAAATCCTATTGAGCATTTTTTCTGATCTCAATACAGTAACACTGCATCACAATGATAAGAAAAATGCTATAACTACACTAATACATGGCAATTAAACAACATAACTCTCAATCAATGGATCAAGGAAGAAATCAGTGAAGAACTTAAGAAAAACTCTTGAAGCAAATGAAAATGCAAACAGTGCAAAACTTATAGGATACCACAAAAGCAACACTAGTGTTATACTTACAAAAATCAATTCCTGCATAGAAAAATTTCAAATAACAAACTTATCACCATACTTTGAGAAACTAGAAAATCAAGAACAAATTGAATCAAAAATTGGTAGAAGAAAACTCAGGGCATAAATAAATCACATAGTTAAATAAAAAATATAAAAATCAATGAAGCAAAGAGATGGGTCTTTGAAAACCTAAACAAAATTGATAAAAACTTAGTGAGACTAACCAGTAAAAAGGGCAAATTTTTAAATATTTAAAATTAAAAATAAAAATGGAGATACTACCCTGGCATCAATAAACATTGATATGAATAACAACATGGCAATGAATCCTCTAACCTAGAAAATTGGACAAATTCTAGGACACACATACATTACCTAGATAGAATAATGAAGAAGCAAAAATATTTGTACAGACAAAACATGAATAGCAGGACTCAATCTGTAATTAAAATCTTCAGCTTCACTCTTGAATTATACCAAATATTTAAAGAACTAAGACCAACTTAAATTTTTTTTTTGAGAAATAGAAGGGAATTATTCTACATTTATTCTCTGAAGGCAGTATCATCTTGATACTAAAACTAGACAAAGACACACCCACAACAAAAACAACAAAGCTACAAATCAATATTCTTGGTGGACATAGTACTAACAAATCAAATCCAACAATACTATAAAAATCATCCATCATAATTAGGAAGAATTTATACCATGGTTGCAAGGATGATTCACCATATGCAAATCAATAAATGGGATACACTATATCCACTGATTGAAGTACAAAAATTGCACACGTGTCTGAATAGATGCAGAAAAAATTAATTAAAATCAAACATTCTTCATGATAAAAATTCATCAAATTGATCGAATTAGCTATAGAAAGGTCATACCTCAACATTGTAAAAGTCATACATAACAAGTCAACTGCTAACAATATATTGAATGCTATTTAAGACCTGGAGCAAGATAAAAATGCCCAGTTTTATTTATTATATTCAACATATTAGTTTAGATCTTTGCTAGAGCAATTAGGCAGGAGAAATATATAAAGGGTCTTCCTAATTTGAAAAGAGGAATTCAAACTGTCAATGTTTGCAGGCAACATGGTTTTATAAACTGAAAACCCACTAAAAAGCTCTTAGAACCAATACACAAATTTAGCAAAGTTTCAGGACACAAAGTCAATGTACAGCAATCATCAGTGTCATTATACACCAATAGTGAATCACCTGACAAAAAAAAATCAAGGGATAGATATTGTTGTACAGCTCATTATGTGTTTGCCTGCCATGCTAGCATTTTTTATGAGTGTCAATATGAGTCCTGATGTCTTTTTGTCTCCCTGCTAATGTGCCTGGGAAAACAACAGATGATGGCCCAAGTCCTTGGGCCCCTGAACCCAACATGGATGGAGTTCCAGGCTCTTGGCTTTGCTTGTCCTACCAACAACCACTGAAGTCCTTTCAGGAGTGAACCAAAGATGGAAGATACCTTTCTCTGTTTCTGTGTGTGTGTGTTTCTCTTAATCTATAAATGTGCCTTTCTAATAAATACATTTAAAAAAATAGAGGGTAATCTGATTTCTAAAAGCAACCAAAAAAAAAAAAAAAACACTTGGAAATAAACAGAAGTGAAAGATCCCTACAATGAAAACTATAAATCACTGATCAAAGACATTGAAGAAGACCCAAAGTAATGGAAAGACATTCATGTTGATGCATTGGAAAAATCAACATTATTAAAATATGTATACTTCAAAAGGTAATTTACAGATTCAGACCAAACTCTATCAAAATCCTCTGACATTTTTTTCAAAATTATTTCAATTTTGCATGAATACACAAAAGACCCAGAAATCCAAAAAGATCCTGAGCCAAAAGAACAAAGCAAGGGGGCATTAAACTACCAGACCTTAAAACATATGACAAAGCTACTGTAATTAAACAGCATGATATTGGCACAAAAACAGGTCCAAAGACCATTGGAACAGAATAGTGACCCTAGAATTAAACTCATAAATTTACAGCCAATTGATCTTTTTTTTTTTTTTTTTTGACAGGCAGAGTGGACAGTGAGAGAGAGAAGCAGAGAGAAAGGTCTTCCTTTGCCGTTGGTTCACCCTCCAATGACTGCCATGGCCAGTGCGCTGCAGCTGGCGTACGACACTGAATTGAAGCCAGGAGCCAGGTGCTTCTCCTGGTCTCTCATGCAGGTGCAGGGCCCAAGAACTTGGGTCATCCTCCACTGCATTCCTGGGCCACAGGAGAGAGCTGGATTGGAAGAGGAGCAACGGGACAGAATCCGGTGCCCCGACTGGGACTAGAACCCGGGGTGCCGGCATCGCAGGCGGTTGATTAGCCTATTGAGCCATGGCACCGGCCTGCCAATTGGTCTTACAGCTACTAAACATTTATTGAAAATACATACTCTCATTAATAAGTGGTACTGGAAAATTTGTGTATCCACATGCAGAAAAATGAAATGCTAATCCTCTCTCCCCATATAACCAAATTAGGTCAAAATGGTTTAAAGACTTAAAGGTGAGACCCAAAACTTTGAAGCAATTAGAAGAATACATAAGGAGAACATCTCAGGAATTTGAAATGAGAAAGGGTTTTCTGGATCAGATCCAAGTAGTATAAGAATTCAACACAAAAATAGAAAAAATTGATTTTTATCAAACCAAATAGCTTTTGTACAGAAAAGGAGAAGATCAACAAAGGAAAGCAGCAATCAACACAATAGGAGAAAATATTTGCAAGCTATACATCTGATAAACAACTCATAAGAAAAATATCCAATTGAAAGTCTTATTTATTCTAAAGAAGATATACAAATGACTAAGATGTACAAATATGCCCAACATCACGAATCATCAGGGAAGATACAAATCAAAACCATCATGAGACATTACCTCCCACCAGTAAGGTTGGACATTATCAAAAAGACAAAAGACAAGTGTTGATGAGCATGTGGAGAAAAGGGAGCCACTGGGCATAGCTGGTGAGAATGTAAATTAGTATATCAATTGTGGGAAATAGTATGGAGATTCCTCAAAATCCTAAAAATAAAACCACCATATGATCCAGAAATTCCACTTCTTGGTAGATATACAAAGAAAATGAAATCCAACCTGTCAAAGAGATATCTGTACTCCTATATGTATTATAGCAATGTTCACAACAGCTAGGTAATGCAAGCAAACTAAGGTCCATCAATGGCAAATAGATAAAGAAAATATAATGTATACATAATGGAATATAACTCATTCATAAAAAGCATGAAATATTGTTATTTTCAACAACAAGAATGGAACCAGAGCTGATTACGTAAGTGAAATAAACCAAAGATAGACAAATATCACGTGTTCCTACTCATATGTGAAATCTAAATAAAAATAGGTTCTTTCATTGAGTTAACAATGTAATTATAATTAGCAGAGGCTAGAGAGGCATTAGGGAAGAGAAGGTTAGGGAAAGTTGATTGATGGATGTGAGACTATGGGTACATAGGAGTTGAAATTTTACAATATGGTGAAAATAACATAAAGGAATTATATTTTATATATTACACTAGGAGATAGAATTTTTGGGTGTTTTCACAGTAATGATAAATTTTTGAAAGGTTAGCTATGTCTACCCTGATTGGACACTACACAATGTATATTTGTATCTGAACATCACATAATATCCTAAAAATAAGTACAATTTATTTGTAAAATTTTGAAAAATAAGAATATTTATTCAAAAACATCTAGATCTATAGTACAGCCTCAAAATTTAAAATTTGTTTTAAAGCATGCTAATATTTTAGAAAAAAGGTATATAGTTGCAATGTATTTGTGAAGTATTAGATGATATACAGATTTGTAAAGTATAAACATGCATGTGTCAACACATGAAGGCAAAGGAACTAATTGGATTTACAAGTAATGAAAAATGGGTTAATGAGTCTTGAATGCATGATTTCATTTCCTGTTATTTTGAGAAATGACTGTAAATTCAGGAATTCATTACTCTGCACATACCTAACTTTTTTTCTTCAGAGCACTTTTCTCATTATGCTGATACAATCCTAATTACAGCCACAAAGTTATAATTTCATAGAGGGGCAATTTGATTTGTTCTATTTGACAGTTCATTTTGAGGGTTCAGATACAGTATATAAGGTTATCCATTTGCAAAAGCATAGTCATGGAAATTAGATGCATCTTCTGAACATTAGAAATCAAATGGAAATAAATGGAAGCTATAAACCTTTATTATACAGTTAAGATAGTGGTTTCCATAATTTTGTGTTCTTTGGAGTACTTCAAAGCATTTCTTTAGAAACAATTGAAGGGTAAACAAAGAAGTCTAACAAACTGAGATACAAATACTCACCATTATTCTTGCTAAAACTGATGATGCTGGAGACAATGACTTTCTTGATTAAGGTACCTTGGTAATACCATCTATGAATGAGATAGACTGATGTGTTCATCTAGAAGTATAAATCATAAATGTCCTCTTTTGAGAAATGGTACCCTCAAAATGACAGCAAAAATAATTTTGTGCAACATATGTTTCTTGAGAATAAGTATGTCCTCAGACAGGGATGAAGAGGTATACCCAGTTCTTTCTCTCAAACTCAAAAAGAAATTTCTCCTTCCCTGAACAGACAAGGACCAGATAAGCTCTATATTCATGGAAGCCAGAGAAATAGATGGCAGGTATTACACACTAACCCTTCTCTATAAATATACCAAAATGAACACAATAATCCATTAATATCACTTCATAATAATTGAGAGCATTTTTATGAAGAACTGAAGAATCACTTCATAAGAACTGAGATCTGGTCCCTGAGTTTATCTCTCAGTCTTCCTTTGATTCAGTAAATCCATCTTGCTATATTTGACCTTATATCTAACGCTAACATCAACTGCTCACATTTGAGTCTCTCCTACCCACTCCAAATTACCTGGATTTCTCCAGGGCAGCAGACACTATGTTGGATCCAGTACTTCTCAAATTAGCTGCGAAGAAGGATTTGGTTATTTTTGTTTTCAATCTCAGTTTGTAGCTGATGTGTATATATGTGGGTAATGCAATGTCCTGTGGTTTGAATGTTTCCCCCTAGTGTTCATCCCTTAGAAATTTAATCAGCAATGCAATGATGTTGGGAGATGGAACCTGTAAGAGGTGATGAGATCATGGAATCTCTTCTTTCATGAATGGATTAATATCATCGTTGGGAAGATAAAAGCTTACTTATTTTTTTAAAAGATTTATTTATTTATTTGAAAGGCAGAGTTACAGAGAGGCAAAGGCAGAGACAGAGGTCATTCACCCATTGGTTCAGTCCCCGAATGACCACAAAGGCTGGAGCTGAGACATCGGAAGCCAGGAGCAAGGAAAAGCTTACTTTCAATCTGTCTTTCACTGCTTGTGTTCCAATACTGATAATTAGCTCCCACTTTAGGTAGCACTGGCAAAAACCATGCATTTTTACCTAACATTTGCAAGAGGCTATTTAGATTATAATTTCTGTCATCTCTATATGCATGTATTTCATATGTATTTCTTTGTTTGCCAAGGAGATTGCATAAAACAATTAAAATGTAAATGTACGTAGGATCAATTAAAGTAGATTTTTACCATATTAGAGACTAGAAGTGATGAAGCAATAGCTGAATAGGAGTCATAATTTCTGGACATCTTAACTAGCATCTTACAAGCCTAAACAAAATTATTGTAGCCAAATGTTTTCTGGAAAAAATAATGCATTCATTCTTCAACTTTCTGAATCCCTACTATCATTATTTTCTAAGAACAAGACAATTATATACAATACTTTACATTTCATCATTTGGTCCAATATGAAATTAGCAAACACATGAGGGAACCAGATGCAAAGATGCTAAGAGATGCTTGCTGTCAGTGAGCAGTTTCTCTATTTCATATGTCATGTGTCCCTTTCTGCCTTGACCATCACTACCAGTTTAACAATATGGTAGCATCAAAACAGTCATTAAAGTGATTGTCAACCTCAACTTTGTTGTACTTGGCTTCCAAGGGTGACATGTAACAGCCATGTCAGGTAAATAGAAATTCAGCATTTATTTCTAAAGGTCTAGGCTGAAATCAATACATTCAATAACTTGTGCACATTTAACCTCTGCCTCAGGTTACTGAATGTTGACTTTACTGAAACATATATAAGATATAGATCTCAATGTTCTCTTCAAAAATGGTAGAAAAACAAAATCAAGGACTAATGACCACCATGGCAATGTCTGACAAACTAAGATCATTCTTACTTTTTTATTTATTTGGTGAGATTGAATTGAAGGCATCAAATATTTAATCAAAGTAACCAGTAACTATAATAGTGTTTCCAATATATTACACATATATTAAAATGCAGAATACTAGCATTTTTTAGTTAAATACTGAATTTCAGAAAGCAATTAATATAAAAGGTCAAATTTTTCCAAAGTAATCATACCTGGCCTGCATTCCTCTTCTGAAAATATATATTTTTAAGATTTATGTATTTATTTGAAAGGTAAGAAACAGAGGAGAGAGAGGAAGATGGAGTGAGAGAGATCATCTTCTACCCACTGCTTCACTCCCCAAATGGCTGTAATGGCCAGGGCTGGGCCAGGCTGAAGCCAGAAGACAAGATCTTCCTCAGGATCTCCCAAATGGGCACAGGGGCCCAAATACTTGGGCCATTTTCCACTGCTTTCCCAAGCACATTAGCAGCAGCAAGGACTTGACCAGTATCTATATGGGATGCCATTCCTGCAGGCAGAGGCTTAACATTCTACTCCACAGTGCCAAACCCCTGATCATATACTTGTGTCTCAAGAATGCCCTAGCTGTTCAGGAAGGAGAAAAAAAATTCAAATCTGGTCAGCCTTGCATCACTTTGCTTCTGCTTTATAGTACTTCTCATCCAAAATGCAGCCTACCCTAAAAAAGGGGCCATTGTGGTGGGAACTGGTAAAAAGTTATCTCATTAGCTGGAGAGATATCACTGGGCTAAGAGTAAAGAACAGTCAGATGACAAGGAATCTTGGGAAAATTTCATGGAAAACATACTAAGCCTCAATATAAAATATTTATTTCTCTATCCTGGCCTGGGCAGTCTAAATTTGGAACCAGTTCTTACAGGGGTGGAACCAAGCCTTTGTATTTTTGTTTGGCTAACAAAAAAGGACACCATTGGTCCTCTAGCAAACTTTATGTACTTACCATTGGCCCTAACCCAACCCCATCTGCTTCTGCGATGAGAAAAGGTGGTGACTCAAAGCACGCACTTTGGAGGCAAGGGATCTCATCTTTTGACCCTGGAGTTACTTCACAAAACACCAACCTGAAACAGAAAGAGAGAATAAAATTCACCTGTCCATAGCATGAGTGTTGACCAGCTCTCTTCCAATATTTTCATTATAATGTCCTAGCATAGGAAAGGTCATTTTTATACCTTTTTAAATGAATGCATATTCATAGGTACATATTTAGGAATACAGTGGTTCTTCCCCCTATACTCGCCCTCCCATCCCCACTCTTGTCCCACCTACTACTCCCTCTCCAATCCTATTCATAAGATTCATTTTTAAATAACTATATATACAGAAGACCAATTCTATACTAAGTAAAGATTTCAACAGTTTGCACACACACACACACACACAAAGTATAAAGTGTAAAGTACTGTTTGAGAACAAGTTTTGCAGTTAATTCTCATTGTACATCTCATTAAGGACAGAGGTCCTACATGGGGAGTAAGTGCACAGTGACTTCTTTTGTTAATTTAACAATTAACACTCTTACGTACAATGTCAGTGATCACCTGAGGCTCTTGCTGTGAGCTGCCAGGGCTATGGCACAAACTCTGTCAGTATTTAGAAAAGTTTATAAGCAAAGTGGAAGTTCTCTCCTCCCTTCAGAGAAAAGTACATCCTTCTTCCCACTGGGATCTCACTCAGAGATCCTTCATGCAGCACTTTTTTTTTTTTTTTTTTTTTTTTTGGCCTCAGTGTCTTGGCTTTCCATGCCTGAACTGCTCTCCTGGATTTTTCAACCACATCCAAATGCCTTAAGGGCTGATTCTGAGGTCAGAGTGTTACTTAAAGCAATTGTTACTCTATGAGTCTGTTATATGGACTGAGGAAGGTCTTTTTTTTAAAGGTGAAGTCAGAGAAAAATATTTGAAATTATCTTACAATTCAATTTAACAGAGAAGTTTAAATTTCAAAGCAGACCTTCAATAAATAAAATATCTGTGTTAAATACTACCATCCCTCAATTCCAAAACAATTGCCAATATTCTATTTCTTCCATAATGTAACATTAGTATTAAAAATATTGCATTAACTTGTCTTCTAATTATTTCAGAAAGGAGCATGATTATAGCTATACTATAAATTGAGTTTGTGTTATAAAATTTTATATTTTTTATTTTAAAATTTATTATTTCAATTTTATCAATTTTAGTAAACAATACTGGATAATTTAAAGTTATACAGAGGTGCCAGCACTATGGTGTAGTAGGCTAAACCTTTGCCTGTGGCATCAGCATCCCATATGGGTGCCAGTTCAAGTCCCAGCTGGTTGTCTTCCAACCCAGCTCTCAGCTTATTGCCTGGGGAAGCAATAGAGTATTGCCCAAGTAGATGGGCCACTGAACTTGCATGGATGTTCCAGAAGAAGCTCCTGGCTCCTGGGTCCAGATCCGTTCAGCTCTGGCCATTAAAGCCATTTGGGGATTGAACCAACGGATAGAATACCTCTCTCTCTGGTTCTCCCTCTAATTATCTATAACTCTACCTTTCAAAAAAATAAATAAATAATCTTTTTAAAAAAAGTTATATGGCTATTTCAGAAATGCCACAAATAAATGCAAAAATATCATGTTTAGATGCTGCATTAGACTCCCTACTTCTTTTGTTTCAGCCTAGGAAAGTGTACTGGAAAATCAAGAAAGATTTTAGACATTTGTGTAGGCTTGTATCTTAGCACTGCCACTTTTAAGCAGTGTGACAATGGGAAAACCAACTGACCTCTTTAAGTTTTCTTCTTTCCATCCGTATAAGAGGAGGAAGGAACATTCCTCAACACAATCAAAGCAATATATGAAAAACCCACGGCCAACATCCTATTGAATGGGGAAAAGTTGGAAGCATTTCCACTGAGATCTGGTACCAGACAGGGATGCCCACTCTCACCACTGCTATTCAATATAGTTCTGGAAGTTTTAGCCAGAGCTATTAGGCAAGAAAAAGAAATTAAAAGGATACAAATTGGGAAGGAAGAACTCAAACTATCCCTCTTTGCAGATATGATTCTTTATTTAGGGGACCCAAAGAACTCTACTAAGAGACTACTGGAACTCATCGAAGAGTTTGGCAAAGTAGCAGGATATAAAATCAATGCACAAAAATCAACAGCCTTTGTATACACAGGCAATGCCACGGCTGAGGAAGAACTTCTAAGATCAATCCCATTCACAATAGCTACAAAAACAATCAAATACCCTGGAATAAACTTAACCAAGGACGTTAAAGATCTCTACGATGAAAACTACAAAACCTTACAGAAAGAAATAGAAGAGGATACCAAAAAATGGAGAAATCTTCCATGCTCATGGATTGGAAGAATCAATATCATCAAAATGTCTATTCTCCCTAAAGCAATTTATACATTCAATGCAATACCAATCAAGATACTGAAGACCTTCTTCTCAGATCTGGAAAAAACGATGCTGAAATTCATATGGAGACACAGAAGACCTCGAATAGCCAAAGCAATCTTGTACAACAAAAGCAAAGCCGGAGGCATCACAATACCAGATTTCAGAACCTACTACAGGGCAGTTGTTATCAAAACAGCATGGTACTGGTACAGAAACAGATGGATAGACCAATGGAACAGAATAGAAGCACCAAAAATCAATCCAAACATCTACAGCCAACTAATATTTGATCAAAAATCCAAAACTAATCCCTGGAATAAAGACAGTCTATTCAATAAATGGTGCTGGGAAAATTGGATTTCCACGTGCAGAAGCTTAAAGCAAGACCCCTACCTTTCACCTTACACAAAAATTCACTCAACATGGATTAAAGACTTAAATCTATGACCCAACACCATCAAATTATTAGAGAGCATTGGAGAAACCCTGCAAGATATAGGTACAGGCAAAGACTTCTTGGAAAAGACCCCAGGAGCACAGGCAGTCAAAGCCAAAATTAACATTTGGGATTGCATCAAATTGAGAAGTTTCTGTACTTCAAAAGAAACAGTCAGGAAAGTGAAGAGGCAACCGACAGAATGGGAAAAAAATATTTGCAAACTATACTACAGATAAAGGGTTGATAACCAGAATCTACAAAGAAATCAAGATGCAACCCATTTTCACAGGAGTTTTGTACTATTGAAGCAAGAGAGAGTATTTTGAACTTTTAGCAGAGTGCAAAGAGTGAAAGAGTACATAAGAAAAAATGCAATTTTGTATTAAATTATGTTAGTATGTGAAACCTTAAAATTGAACCTAGGAGAGAAATAACAATTACCTAGAGCATACTACTGCAGACACTTCACGTGTTACTTAATTTAATCCTAACAGTGACTCTACACAATAGGCATAATTACCAACACTACTTAATAAATGAGAAAATAAAGGTCAGGGAGATTAAACAACTCATCCATTAAGTGTGTCTGACTTGATAACTCATTATTTTTCTACAATTACATCATGCTGAGCTGCTCCTATATACCCCAGAGCTTGTGCATACCACTTAAATGATTGAAATCACACGCACATCTACTTGTACAAAGAGGAGTGCAATATTGTCCTCCTATATATTATTCTCTTGCTTAACAGGCTTATTCTTCTCTTCAGAAAACATTCTGCTCCATTTTTGTTAGGAGAAATACACTCCCATTATTTTCTTCTCTGTATGGAAGAAAAAGGAGACAAATCTTTCTCTTCCAGGCCCTCTAAGCAGAGAGAAGGCATATGGCCTAAACCCAGAGAATTCTAAGACTCTGTATCCTGAGATAAGGGTGCAAATTAAGTGACAAAAAATGGTTAATTAGCTCAAAGGCAGCAACAGTGGTTATAGACCATGTTGCTATAGCTTTAAAACAATTGCAAAGTTCTCCACTATACTTTCAATCTTTCCTTGCATCCCAGCCTCCTATCGATTCTGTGTTCAACTTCCCATAACCAATCTTTTCTCTTGCTCGCAATCAAGTATCCTAATTAGTTCACCCATACTGACATTCCTCATCTATTTATAGTTCTCTCAGTACCATAGTATTAAAGAGTACAAGGTTTGGAGCAAAACTCAAGGAGTTTAAGACTTATCTTCAACTTATTAGAAAAAAGAACATCAAGAAAAAAAATAAAATCAGACTCATTTGTGCAACAACACCTCTAAATAAGACAATGGAACTCTTACGCTTCTGCAATGCCACCAATGTCTGAATTCCCAGCTTTTGAAACTCTATATAAATTAACAGTGTGCTCAGAAAGACTACCATTCTTATTATGGTTAGCAAGCAACTTAATTTTCTCATTGCATTTTAAATACTGAGTGATAGTCTCAACGTCTTTGACAAGCTAAACCTAGGGATTTGCATGAATATAACCTTCTCAAACAAACACAACTAAATATTATATATTAACTCGATTAACTCTATAGAATAAAGGCTTTTATAGAGCCTTGACATTTTTTACTAATATGTTTGGCATGTAGAAGAGAAAAATAAGAGAAATCCTGACTTTCACTGTCCAGAAGGGGATATCTACTGGACTTTCTCCATCTCACCCATATATTGGTTTCTTTTCAGAGGAGGGATTATGGGAAGGCAGGCAAAAACTAAGAGGATGGAGAGAAGAGTTGGAAATAAATTACAAAGCTGTCTGCTATGGTTTGTATATCTGCATCTCTAAAAATTCATAAGTTGAAATCCTAATCCTGACACTCAAGTCTGCCTTTGCCTTGATCTTAGACTTCTCTGCCTCCAGAACTGGGAAAAATACGTTTATACTATTTGAAAGCTAAAAACAGAACAAAACAAACAAAAAAATCAACCTTCACTGATTGTTAATCTTTTCATCCATATCTACCTCCTAAGATGATAATGGAAATGAAGACGATCATTATGCTTAAGGTTTTCAAACAGTATCCGGCACACAGAATAGTATACTTGTAAGTTTGAGACCATACTCATTTACATTCCTATTGTGAAAATATTTTAACATTAAACTTTTGAATTCTAATAACTCTTTTATTATTCATTCTTTGGCCTCTCATTTGCCTCTTTCAAAGGTCCTGACACTTCCCAGTTACAGAAAGAACAACTGAAGGGTAAATACCTGTATGCTGACTGATTTATAGAAAGGTATTGCACCAATCTCACAAATGTGGATTTACTCCCTGGCAGTAGCCCAGTCCTGTTTGCCAATTATATAGTTGGAATGACATGAATTTGCCCCTCTCATCATTGTAACAGACCAATATGTACTTTGTACTATTTATTTGGCCATTATAGTAGAAATCCTTGCCCTCATGAACAAACCTGCCTGATGTCTATACTTCCTGCTTTGTGGGGCTTCCAGCAGATCATCTCCATCATGTGCAGATTGTTCTGGGCAGGAACATTCAGTGGATGCCACAGCAGTGAGCAAATTAAGTTTGTACCCTGCTCTCTGAACTGGCTGTCAAGAAAAAGAACAGTCAACCTTCACCATGACCTTATTGGTTTCAAGTCCCCAGACATAGTCACACAGTGTGCTGTTTTGTGACTTCAGCCTTGAGTCTGACAGGATGTGCCTGTGGGGTAGGCATTGTCATGCTTGAGGACAGCAGTCTGGCTATAGCATTGACCCCAAGAAACACAGACCATGCATCTTATTTTCTCCCTTTTTTGTTCTTTTATATCTCAGCTTCTATTCACTCATTGTAAACAGTGATTTCCCTTGTTTTTATTCTTCTACCTATCTATAAGTATAGGCTTGGTTCATTTTCCTTTAGATCTAATTTTCCCTTCTTTCTATGCTGCTATTTGATTATTTATTGCCAGAATTGTTCTTAGTAGATGTGTTTTACATGTTAAAATGCATAACACATATAATATTAGGAAAACAGCATGCTTTATTCTTCCATTTCAAATAATAGGATATATGCCTCTGAAGTTCTTCAGAACTTCCAAAACGTATCTCTGAAATGCTCAAATTAGATCTTATGTGACTATGAGAAGAAAATGAAACAAATGAGACAAAGCTGAAATTCACACATTTCTTGATTCAAAGAAGCTGAGTTGTCATTAATAGAAAGTGGAAAATTGCACAACACACAGAATCATTTCAGTAAATATTTGTTAAAAAAGCAGTGATTTAGGTTTGTGCTTTCTTCTTATAAACACATTACAGAATGGGATACCCCAAAATTCTAAGTCATTTATTTGTATTTTTAAATATATTACCATTGTTGATAGCAACAGACACAAGATGAGATGATAATTACATTTGAATAACCATTGAAATTTAACAAAGCAAGCAGTATATGTTTACAATATTTATGATGAACCATCTCTGCTTCCATGATGGAATGACATCTAAAAGGAAAGGGAAATTGTGTGGTGAGGAATTATTTGACTCTAAGAAAGTCATATATCATCACTGCTGTTAAACATTTTTGATTGTCAAACTTGATAAATGACATGGTCCTTTGATATCACTCCTAACCCTAATGCATGGCTTAAATATATGATACCTAATTAGGTGTATCTGATGAAATTATTTATCTGTAATGTGTGTTTCACGGAATGCACAATGGAATTTTTGGAGCCTCATTAGATTATTTCAGATCACTCATACACTTCTTACTGAAAACAAAATTTCCAAATGAAAATCAAAAATTACTGAATGCTTTAGCAAAATGAACTTTGGACCATGGTGTCTTGTATGCTGTAAACCTTCTAGAGATGCTATGTTTAAGAGTTCTTCAGAAGGTAACAAAGAAGGTGTGCTTTGGGATGCAACATTTGTTTTTTTTTTTTTTTTTTTTTTTAAGTAGTGACCTTTATAGTGCATTTTAAGCATGAACATTGCCTTTTGAAATTGCTCAGTGTGGCATACAGATACTATTCCCGACAGAGGGAGGTGTAAGGAACATTCAATGTTACTTCATAAGCATCAACCATGTGGTATAAATTCTAATGGAATAAATTAACAATGATTATGACCTTTTCTGTTTTGAAAAAGCTTTTATGCAGATTTGTTAGGTCTACCAATTGTGAATACATGTGTCATATAAAAGACTGGTTTTTCTTTCAATAACTTAGTGTATATTTTAAATAGTGTCCTTTTTGGAGAAGTGTTTCTACTTACAAATTCCAGACTACTCAGATAACTGATTAGGTGACCCAAAGGAAAAAAAAAAATGAGTGAAGAAGAGAGAAACAGGAAAATCTATGAAGCATATTCTCATCAACTGCATAATTCAACTTCATATGTTTTAAAGCAACTCATTTAAAGCATGGGTACACCCAGAATGCAAAGTTCAATTTAAAAACCTAATGAGGTTTAGTAATTGTTCAGCCTTGTAAACAAAATCCCAGTAAATCTAATATAAACTTTATTGTTATTTGGATATGGATCATTGATATATAATGACAATAAGGTCAAAGTTGAAGCCTCAAATGTCACCACATGTCAAGTTTCAAGCCAAATTATGTATTTGATTGTATATGGTCCAACTTCAAATTCAATTACCATTGAGAATTTCAGGGTAAAATTATCATTCACATTATGTAAACTTACATAAGACAATTTTACAACTGTATCACATTTCAAAATATCTCATAAAATAAAATATATTATGAACTCTTTATTAGTACTGATGAAAGACAGTTTGGGGTTTATAAGATATAATTTTTATTAGTTTAGATTTTGTTCATTGTGAAGAACCAGATAAATTAGCATGCAAATATAAATGTGACATTTCACTATATAGAGTTCTAAGTGTGTTGGAGGTTCCAAGATGGTAGAGTAGGGAGGGAGCTTACTGTTCTAGCCCAGGAGAAGATGGTTTTTTAAAAGTGGAGATAGTGTAGTCTCAGGGAAGAGTTAGAGTACTAAGTGTGAAAGTAGCCTAAGGCAATGGCTGCATGACCTAGTACAGTCCCTACCTCTTCCCCAATAATGCTTCTCTCTAAGAACAGGGTTCCTTGCAGTCAAAAGCCACCCCCCATTTCGCACCACCCCCCCAGTTAATCAGAACAAGCAAGACCCAATAGGGTTATTTGAATGAACTAATTAGACCTAAGTTTCCATAATCTAAATTCTTGCTCAATAACACTGCCACCAGCCCCATGATAGTTGACAATTACCATTACAACTACTGGAAGAGACTATAAAAGAAAAATAAGAAGGTAGCTGCTCAATCCTGAGAATTACACTGCCCGTTTTCCAGAAAAAAAAAAAAATCATGATATTCTTATTCCCCTAATTCTGGTTGCCCTGTATCCATGCCTCTTCATTCCCCTGCAAGTTGAGAAGTTGACTTGTGAGCTAAGCTCTCACTTCTCCATTTGTTGGTGACTGAATAAAGCTTGTACTGCTGATTCTAAATTTTTGCTAGTGGCTTCTCCTCTGAAGGGCAAAGAACAAATGTCAGGGTCCCTCCTCACTTAAAGAGGCCCCCAAAAGAGGGGTTACATTAGGAAGAAAAATTTTAAAAAAACTAAAATACAAGAATTCAAATCCAGGTACTGCTACACTAGCTTCATTATTGAGGCTAGTGAATTACACTAAGTTCTGAATCCACATTTCTAAAAAAGAGAACATGATATATCCTACCAGAATGTTGTTAGGATTAAATAAAACAGTATGTGTGAATACTTACTTGACATACAGAAATTGCTCAAATATTTAACTTATTTGAATTAGTTCAGAACCACCTCTCTTATAGTAATGCTTAAGTGGTCAAGTTTAATGAGGTAGAATATACACAGACTTTATTAGTGGAAATGCTATTAAATCCTCTTGATCCTTACGTAATCCAAAAAAGTTTGTCCAAATAAACTCCCAACTTCCCTTGGATTAAAACAAATGGAATATGTTATTAACCCTGGGATCCAGTCAAATCTTAATTAAATGAAATTCCATGATATTATAGTACAGATTTACATACATACTAAACTATGTACTAGACATAGCTGTACTGTGTACAGATCTCAAAAACAGGCAAATAATGAGCTCTACAGAGTAGAAATAAAAATATTAGCAAGTCTACACAAGAAAGTACACAGAGCAAAGGCATTCTGGATGAGATTTCAAGTAAAATCAATGAGGTTTATGCAAACCGAGCTCCTGGAGGTATTGTTGTAGCTATCATACTTAATCACTTCAAAATTTCCTTAGTGAGTGGTTGGACTCTTTCTCCTTTACTACCTCTCTGGCAGAAAATCCATATACTTGATATAGAGACTGGAATAAATAGATCTGCCATATTTAGATGAAAGAGTTATATCTAAACAGGATATACACTTAAAAATAAGAAAATGGGAAGTATTCAGTAACGTAATTTTATTAATGAAAAGGAAAAGAGAACTATGAGACAAATGCCATGGTATTTTTTGCTAGATTCATTACATTGAGTTATAATATTAATAGCTAATATTTATTGAGTATTCATTATATCCCAGGAATAATTTTCATATGTAATCCATATATAATTTTTTGATCTGGATACTATTTTACCTCCAGCTTAATAATTCAGAAAATTAATGTATAAATTTATTATTCCTAAATCAAATAGCTCACAAGTGACAAAGTTGGGATTTGGGCAGTTAGAGCTGGGAATCACAGCCACAAATATAGTGGCTCCCTCTCAAGTAAATGTAAAGCTTATGGAAAGGTTCCTGGGGACCTGAATTGTGGTGCAGTGGGTGAGACCACCAGCTACAACACCAGCATCTCATATGAACACTGGTTTGAATCTTTGTTGTTCCACATTCCATTCCTGCTCCCTCCTAATGAGCTTGGGAAAGCAGTAGAAAATGAACTGCTTTGGGTCCATGTCACCCGTATGGGTTACCCAAACTGATTTGGAGACCAAATCTTTTTTGTAAGATTTTTTTTTTACTTATTGAAAAGTCAGAGTTATAGAAAAAGAGGGAAAGAGAAAGAGAGAGAAAAAGAGATCCTCCATCTGCTGGTTGACTCCCCAAATGCTTGTAATGGCCAGGAATGGGACAGACCAAAATCAGGAGCCAGGAGCTCCCTCCAAGTCTCCCAAGTGGATAGCAGGGATCCAAGTACCTGGATCATCCTCTTCTGCTTTTCCCAAGTCATTAGCAAGGAGTTGGATTTGAAGCAGAGCAGCTGGGACACGAACCCTGGTGCTTATGGGGTTCTGGCATTCCAGGTTGCGGCTAAACCATCTATGCCACAATGCTGTCCCTAAAAATATTTTTAAAATTTTAATAAAAAGAGAAGATCCTTACTTCACTGGATTCTATACACTTATATTTATTTTATTTGTTTGTTTTATAATTTGAGTGGCAAAAACAGAACTTCCATCCATTCATTCATTCTGCAAATACTTGTAATAGATGGAGTCAGAAGTCAAACCCAGGTTCATCTTGTGGGACACATGTATCCTAACTGGAATCTTGCTATTAGGCCAAATAGTAGAAAACACTTGGCAAACCCTTGTGTGATAAAATGCATGTGTCCCAAATTGAATACTTGAGTACTATATCCAGCTCCAACTCCTAACAGCCTTCTGCTTATGAACAGCCTGGGAGGCAGAGATAATGACTCAAGCAACTGAACTCCTGCCATCTTTGTGGAAGACCTGGATTGTGTCCCCAGTTCCTGGCTTTGGCTTGGTCTAGAATTGCCTCTTACAGGTATTTGGTGACTGAACCAACAGCAATGAGCTTCCCCTCTCTCTCTTTTTTAAGTAAAATAAATTATACTTTCTAAAAATTGAAATATATAATGTTAAAAGGGTATCCAAAGAATGCGAAAAATATTTAAACTCATGTATCTTGTAAGATAATTGTAAATAAAATATATAAATACTTGTATCTGGTTGTCCAAACAACCACTGATATGTGTTTTATCATTATAGATTAGCTTTGAATTCTATAACTCTATAATTATTTATATATTATATAAAGTATTTATATAAAGAGATAATATAGTGTAATTCAGCAATAATACAGTGTATTCCTTCTTGATTTCTCCACTTAGCTTAATTGATTTGAGATTTATCAAGGCTGTCTGTGAATCAATAATTTATTCCTTCTTGTACATGAGTGGTATTCCATTGTATATGAATACTACCTTTCTTTATATTTATACATTAATGGACATATTTTCTTGTTTCCAGGTTTGTACTACTACAAAATAAGCTGTTATGAACACACATATACAAATTTATGTTTGGATGCAAACTTTCATTTTTTGGGGGCAAGTACTTAAGAATGAAATTGTTAGTTTCATGTAGTAAATTCATATTTAAATTTTAAGGAAACTGCTAATTGTTTTTATAAAGTAGTTACAAATGTATTACATTCCCATTAGCACTGTACCAGAATTCAAAACTCTGTATAATAAGTGCTCAATATTTTGTATACTGGACAATTTAATAGGTGAAAATTATATTAAACTCTAATACTAATTTGAATTATTTTAATAATCAATGATGTTGAATATCTCACATACTTATTTACTATCTGCATATATTCTTTGATGAAATATTGGCTCAAACAATGTTTACTTTTGTTTTTTATTGAGTTGCTTTATTTTGGGCAGAGTTCTTTATATGTTCTTAGAGTTTTTATGTATTCCTAACATAACTCCTTTATCAATTATTTATTGAAAATATGTTCCTTAAGTCTATGAAGTCTGTGGTTTATTTATCCATTGTTTCAGTAAGTGTCTTTTGAAGAGAAGTCCTTAATGTGATGAAGTTCATTTTTTTTTTTTTTTTTTTTTTTTTTTTGCTATTGATTGATTTCAAACACAGACAGAGGCCAGCGCTGTGGCTTAACAGGCTAATCCTCCGCCTTGCAGCGCCGGCACACCGGGTTCTAGTCCCGGTTGGGGCGCCGGATTCTATCCCGGTTGCCCCTCTTCCAGTCCAGCTCTCTGCTATGGCCCAGGGAGGCAGTGGAGGATGGCCCAAGTCCTTGGGCCCTGCACCCACATGGGAGACCAGGAGAAGCACCTGGCTCCTGGCTTTGGATCGGCATGATGCGCCGGCTGCAGTGGCCATTGGGGGGTGAACCAATGGCAAAAGGAAGACCTTTCTCTCTGTCTCTCTCTCTCTCACTATCCACTCTGCCTGTCAAAAAAAAAAAAAAAAAAAGAGAGAGAAACACAGACAGAGAGGCTGGGAGCTGTCAACTCTATCCAGGCTTCTCCTGTGAGAGGCAGAGACCCAACTACAAGAGCTACAACCTGCTGTCTTTCAGAGTGCTCACTAGCGGGAGATGAAATTGGCAGCTGTGGAACAGAGATCTTCATCCACTGGTTCACTCCCCAAATGGCCACAACAGCCAGGGCTGAGCCAGAAGGAAGCCAAGAGACAGGAGCTTCCTCCAGGTTCCCCATGTGAGTGCAGGGCCCCAAGCACTTGCACTGTCTTCTGCTGTCATCCCAGGTGCATTAGTAGAGAGCTGGATCAGAAGTGGAGCCGCTGGGGCAGGAACTTGTGCCCACATGGAATGCTGGCATCACTGGTAGCAGCCCTACCCACTATGCCACAACATAAGCCCCAGACTTGTATATTTGATGGAAAATATTCTTACTGAGCATAGAAGAGATGTGTTGGGGGTGGGAACAGGTGATGATCCTGTTTGTTCCCAGTAGATTTCTGAAGAATATTGCTTTCCTTATCTGTTTGATACTGAAAGCTGAAAGTAAAATTATAAAATATAAATGTCAGGTTTATTTTTATGTAAAGTTTATAGTTATGTTTCTTTTCTAGTTTTGAATATGTATACTGAAATTACAAAATTTAAACTAAGAATCCTTAAACTTCAATAGCTTGTAGCTACATTTGTTAGAAATAAGATATTTAAAGGTAAATCAATTCATATACTTGCCTTTTAAGCTTAATGGCATTCTATTTTTAAATGTAATATACTAAACATGCTAATGGTATCAACAAAACAAATTGTACATCTTTCATGTTTATAGACTTTAGCTAATACATTGACTGAAGTTATATAATAGGCTCTGTAAAATTATTATAAAAATCTACATGTTTTCCACTTAAAAAGAAAGCCCAAATCATATTTTCCTCCAGTGATGAAAAGTACACTTTTCTTTTGTTTTTTAACGATTTCCAATATTCAGCTAAGTGAATCAAAGTACTTAACACCATTTAATGACAATGGAGAAGTGTAAAAATGACACATTTTTGAGCCAGAATATTTGCTTTTAACTCAAACAATGAAAAATTTTATTTATTTAGACTTTGTGATATATTTTAACATGCGTACTAACTTGTGGCTTGTTGTAAAACAAGATATAATATATAAAAAGTAGATGTATTTGGTGAGTGCTCAATAGGAAATAGCTGCTATTGTTTTTTTGTTTTTAGGTTGATTTTATTTATTTATTTATTTATTTATTTGACAGGCAGAGTGGATAGTGAGAGAGAGAGAGAGAGAGAGAGAGAGAGAGAGAGAGAGAGAGAGAGAAAGGTCTTCCTTTATGCCATTGGTTCACCCCCCAGTGGCCGCTGCGGCCGGTGCATCTCTCTGATCCAAAGCCAGGAGCCAGGTGCTTCTCCTGGTCTCCCATGGGGTGCAGGGCCCAAGGACTTGGGCCATCCTCCACTGCCTTCCCGGGCCATATCAGAGAGCTGGCCTGGAAGAGGGGCAACCGTGATAGAATCTGGTGCCCCAACCAGGACTAGAACCTGGTGTGCCAGTGCCGCAAGGCGGAGGATTAGCCTGTTAAGCCACGGCGCAGGCCAATTTTATTTATTTGAAAGGTGGAGTTACAGAGAGAGAGAGAGAGAGAGAGAGAGAGATCATCCATCCACTGGTTCACTCCCCAAATGGCCACAATTGCAGGAGGTAGGGCAGGCCAAAGGTAGGAGCTAGGAGCTTTCTCCAGGTCTCCCACAGAGATGAAGAAACCCAAGCACTTGGGGCATCCTCTGCTGCTTTCCCAGGCACTTTAGCCGGGAGCTCAAAGGGAAGAGGAGCAGCTGGGACACTAACAGGCACTCATATGGGATATTAGCATTGCAAGCGGTGGTTTAACCCCCACAATATGGGTCCTGCTATTCTTCTTCTTTATTTATGTATTTGAAGGGTGAGTTACAGAGAGGCAGAGGCATGGAGAGAGAGAGACATCTTCCATCTGCTGGTTCACTCCCCAAATGGCCACAACGTCTAGAGCTGTGCCTATCTGAAGCCAGGAGCCAGGAGATTCTTCCAGGTCTCCCATGCTGGTGCAGGGGCCCAAGGACTTGGGCCATTTTCTACTGCTTTCCCAGGTCCTAGAAGAGAGCTGTATCAAAAGAAGAGCAGCCTGGACTTGAACCAGCTCCCATATGGGATGCTGGCACTGCAGGCAGTGGCTTTACCTGCTAAGCCATCACACTGGGTCCCCCTGCTAGTATTCTTCAAACACTTCCAAAACACATACTCTTGATTGCTTTTGTTTTCAGAACTAAAGTGCTTTGGTACAGTTTGGGCAGGATACTTATGAATAAACATGTATAGGTTATTATCAATAGTACACTTATTACAATTACTAAAACAGAGTCCATAGATATTACCATCCTCTGTGCTGCTATAACAATATATCATAAATTAGGTAATTTGAAAGAATAGAAATTTATTTCATTACAGTTCACTAGGCTATAAAGCCCAAGATCAACTGTGGTGTCTAGTGAGGGCCTATCTCTCCGCTTGCACAATGGCACAGTGTTGCTGCATCCTGTAGAGATGATGAATGCTATGCCCTGACATGGACGGTAGAAGGGCACCAAAGGGGTCTAAGCTTGTTCCCATGACCATCTTCAGAAGGCATTAGTCAGTTCCAGAATGTGAACCCTGCATGACACAATCATTTCTGTAAAGTTATACAACTTAATACCACCACAATGGGGAAGAAGCTTCCGCATGAATATTGCAACAGACACACATTCAAACCATAGCAGATCTTCCATTTTTGTTGATTTTTCTTTATGTTGGCTTTCCTAAATGATACTTATTTTTCTACTTCCTTCATTTAACTATCAGCCTTCTATCTTGTACTCAATTCTTTCTAAAACCTTACACATTTTGCAAGCTAATTTTGGAAGTAAAGGAAGCCATCTGGTAACGTATACTATATAATTTGTAAAAAGCAAGAAAGGAAGAAAGGAAAAAATAAAAAGAGAGAAATAAAGAAACAGAGAGAGAAAGAAAAGAGAAAGAGAGAAAGAGAAACAAAGAGAAAGAGAGAGAAAGAAAGAGAGAAAGAGAGAATGAGAGAAAGAACAAGAGAAAGAACGAGAGAAAGAAAGCAAGAAAGCAAGAAAGAAAGATCTAGTACAAGATCCATGTGTGGTAGTTTTGCTTTTCCATGCTGGTTCACATGATCTTGTAGGGCATGTAGAAATGTCATTTGTAAAGTAACTTTGCCTAAATCTGAAAACTCATTCTGTCCTTAATCGTTGACATTATTCATTTGAAGGAAGCTATGTAGCTCTGTGGTCTCAACTATATTAGTAAACAATTTCATAATAGAGAACACTTTGTACTTCCTCTGGGGGAAGTATCTGTTGTTTTTGAAAAATGATTTCTTTTACCTTATGGAAAATATTAAAATATTTGATGAACACCTGCCACTATTTGAAAACACCACACATTAGAGTAAAATGAGTTGTTGTCTCAAAAAATCTTTGCTTGGTATTCACTATAGTACTTCATATCTGACAGATTCTTTGAAATCATGAGACTCTACAATAAGACATTTTCCCAAATGTTCTGTTAATTTTGCACTTATTATGTTATATCTAGAACTATATTATTTCCTATCTATTGGTGACAATAATGATAATGATAGAATGATGCTACTTTAACCACTTTTAAGTTATCCACTCACTTCTACTCTTTGGGAATGTAGATGTACATTTATATAAAATATTTATTTGTAATCAGTGTAAGCCATAGCATGCTAAAAATGCCTAAATATTTTGTACAAAGCTAGATGCATTGGATATTAGTTAATACAAGATGTTAATTTATGTCTTCAACAGAAAATTCAGAAATTTAATAATTATTGAGAACATTATATCTCTGAAAATTTTGATGGATTTAGCAATTCAAAATTTTGGAATATGCTTTAAATATTTGTAGCATTGTTTCTTTTAAAAACACCCATAAAGCCACCCATGAAGTCTCACATAGTAAGAGATGCACTATCATGATACAGAGAAATGAACCAACAAATGAATATATAAGGCTCAACAGAAAAGGAAATGATACTCAAAGGAAACTTGGCAATCTGAAGAGAGACATCTAAAGGTAATAAGGAAATACTGTAATAATTTACCATGATTAATATAATATTGACATGATTAATATTTAGTATTATAAATGATAATTATGTGCAGTAAATAGGAGAAGTTTTTGTTTAATTAAAATATCTTCAGTCAGTAATTCTTTTGAATGCCCAGGGCACTTTAAAAAAACTTTGTCAGCATGAAGTATTTGGTGCTCTGTTAGGCTTTGTTTTGGGGGCACTAAGGAGTAGATATGATTTTTCTATAATTACTGGCCCTTTATCAATGTTACTTGTAGTAAGTGTAACTTCATAAACTGGGTGGGACCTGTTATTTCACTGGTTATCTAAATCCCTAGTCTCAAATTTCAAATAAATAATATTTAAGGACATTAAAAGCTGTGTTGTGGCTTGAGCATCTAATCTTCTCTTCCCCAAACATCCTTTTATTTAATTGTGAAGTTTTTAAAAAATTTATTGATCTCTGATGTGATAAACATTCTAGCTTTCAAATGATTTAGGAAGAAAAATTATAGCTGAGTGAATTTTTTTAAATATTTATTTATTTATTTGAAAGTCAGAGTTACACAGAGAGAGAAGGAGAGGCAGAGAGAGAGAGGTCTTCCATTTGCTGGTTCACTGATTGGCCACAACAGCTAGAGTTGTGCAGATCCAAAGCCAGGAGCCAGGAGCTTCTTTGGGTCTCCACCATGGGTGCAGGGGCCCAAGGACTTGAACCATCTTCTACTGCTTTCCCAGGCCATAGCAGAGAGCTGGATTGGAAGTGGAGCAGCCAGGACATGAACCAGCACCCGTATGGGTTGCCAGCACTGCAGGAGGAAGCTTTACTTGCTACGCCACAGCGCCAACCCCAGCTGAGTGAATTTAATGCATAGATATCCTAGATTAGTATCTCAATCAGATATCACTGTGGATGCATATTTGTATGTGTGCATGTTTGTGAGAATTTCACTACACAATTTCACTATGTAATTTTAAATGAATTTGATTGTATGACAGTTAGGCAAGCCATGTAATAATCCTAATAATGTGCTGAATATTTTCCATTTCATTTATAATTTTGCATAGATTAGTCATTACCTTCAAATTATAATAATATTTCAAGCAGAGAATCTGTAGTAAACCTGACAAGAAAAAAAAAAACAGGAAACAGACATATGGAAAGCAACACATATTTGTATTTATTTATGAGCAAAAATGATTGTCACTGAAGAAAATCTTACTTAAAATAAATGACAAAACCTAAAACTTCACAATAGGAATACCAATAATTCCCTGATTTATGATTATCATTATTGTACTCCCTGGATGATGATAAAACTTAGGATGTAGTTTATAATCTGTCTTTTTCTCCGCAAAGATATAGAATGATAGAAAATTGTGTCAGAAATAACAGGCTCACAGGCTAGTCAGTCAAGGTATTGAGAGTTGGTTACAAATGATTATTAGTCAGGATTTTCCAGAGACAGAACTAAAGGATGTGTGAGCAGAGGTGGGTTATAGATAAGTGATATAGATAGATGACAGAGGAACAGAAGATGACAGATTGATTGACAGATAGATAGATAGATAGATAGATAATTAGAGGGGATGCACTAGGGAAATTGTCTAACATGACTTCATATAGGCTGCATTCCACAACAGGCTGTCTGTAAGTTGGATATGTGGGGATGAGTGTAGCATAACTCAGCTCAAGGCCAAAGTCCTCAGAATTCAGGTGGCTGCTGGAAGTAAGTCTCCGTCCAGCACTGAAGACCTCAAAACTCAGGGGAAAGGATTACAGGGAGCATGATTCTCAGATTCTGAGTCCTGCAGAGCCTGGAGTTCTGATGTCCAAAGCAGGGAAGAAGAATGTGCTCTGGGTTGGAGAGGGGTCAATTTTCTTTCCCTCTGTTTCTGTTGTGTTAGTGCCCACTCACATTCAGGGTAGATCTTCTTTCCTTAATTAGCTTAGACTTACACATCAATCTTCTCTGGAAACACCCTTACAGACACATCCAAAAATACTTTACCAGTTCTCTAGAAATTCCTTAATCTGTCCAGTTGACACCTGAAATTTACAAATCACAGTGCACGATAAATGAACCATTTAAGCAAGTATCCAGCTATGTCTCTCTTTTTTTCTTTTAAGATTTATTTACTTATTTGAAACTCAGAGCTACAGAGAGATAGAGACTGTGAGACAGAGAGAGATCCCATCTGCTAGTTCACTTCCTAGATGGAAGCAACAGCCAGGACTGAGCCAGACCAAAGCCAGGAGCTAGTAGTTTCTTCCAGGTCTGCCATGTGGGTTCATGGGCCCAAATACTTAGGCCATCTTCCAGTGCTTTCCCAGGCATTAACAGGAAGCTGGATCAGATATGGAGCAGCCTGGAAGCTAACAGGCTCCCATATGGGACATCTTTGTCACAGGAGGGAACCTTACCTACTATGCTAAAAGGCCAGACCCAGCACAGTCTTAAGTAAAAATAGGGTAAATCTATAGATGTGGTAAAATTTTACCTTCAACTTCTTATGATTTTTCAGGTTGACACAAGAATAATTCACAGGACAAAAGCATACAAAATTTTTAAAGATTTTATTTATTTATTTTGAGAGGTAGAGTTACAGACAGTGAGAGGGAGAGACAGAGAGAAGGGTCTTCCTTCTGTTGGTTCACTCCCCAGAAGGCCGCAAGGGCCAGAGCTGCACTGATATGAAGCCAGGAGCCAGGTGCTTCTTTCAGATCTCCCACGTGGGTGCAGGGGCCCAAGCACTTGGATCATCTTCTGCTGCTTTCCCAGACCACATCAGAGAGGTAGAAAAGGGGCAGCCAGGACTAGAACTGCCATATGGGATGCTGACACCACAGAAAGAGGATTAACCTACTGTGTGACCGAGCTGACCCCAAAGCATACAAATTTAATACAAATTTACATGACAGAACAACAACAACAACAAAAAAACCAGAGTTTAGTACTTATATACCAACTTGGACAAAGATTATGAAATTATGAAAATATAATAAGACCAAGAGGCTTGAATGGGGGATACAATTGGAGGGAGGGTTCATGAAGATAATGGTTAGTTCAACAAAGTTTGTTTGTATACATTTCTCTGAACTTGATGCTAAAAATGGTGCTTTCTTTCTCATATAGGGAGGGCATCTTTCACATAGGATTCCATCTCCCACTTTGAACAGCATAAAGTCGTCTCACTGCACCTGCTGTTTCTCATGTGATTTTAACTCAAAATAGTTGACATGCCAGATCAATATATTTTAGCATAGCATATTCTTAAAACTTTCAGATTCTTTATTTTTTAATATGTAATATGGAGGCACATGGGTTTCATGTTGGTAACATTCTGTAACTCCTAAGATATGGCACTTATTTTCTTTTATTCTGGATAGTATTATTCTCAGTACTCTATTATTCTGTATACTTTAATTTTCTTTTTTGTCTTTTTAATATCTCCATGTATAATTTCTCTAATTTTTTATAACTGGTCTGTATCTCTGTCTTTATGCCTTTAATTCCATCTTCCACCCCAGGGAAGAAATTTATTAGCTCAATCAATCACCATCCAATACAGAACCCAGGATAGAACTAATGTACAACATTCCCATTCAGGGACATCTCAAAAATTAGAAACTTTCATTATTTTCTAACCTCTAGATGGACATCTTTTGTTAAAGTGAGCCATAGGTCAATAAGCCATGGCTAGTGAGGCATGGTCATATGATGCAAAATGAGAGTAATTTTTCAAAGGTGTCAGCTTTCCTCAGAAGGAAATGAGTACAGCAGTCATTTAAAATCTCTTCAGCTTTTCTTTGTCCACTAGCAACACTCGTGTACATTTATTCCCCATATGCACCTGATTTCCCAATTATTTATTCAACAAAAAAATATTGAATACCATGTGCCAACTACTGAGCTAATTTCTGGAGATATATTGCTTAAGAGGAAGGGCCCATCTTTTGCCCTCATAAAGCATACATTCTAGTGGGAAAATAAATAAAGAGGTATTATAACTAATAACACTAATAACCCGTATGACTATGGGGTTTAAATTGTGCTACATTTTATAAATAAGACATAGATAATGTTCTGGTAGTACATAAAGTCAGGATTAGAAGAAGAATGAGGAAAGCCCTCCTTTCCAAACACAGAAACCTTGGCCAAAGATTTTAAAATGAGTTATCAACAGTGAGTGAGATGTAGATGTTGAAAATTTTGAGTAAGGCCAAATAGGCCCAACGACCTAAAGAAGAGATAGCAGGTGTGATATCAAAATAATTAAGAAAGACAATGAAGGAAGATATAGGAGCTTGGCATAGAGTTTAGCATGCTGAGATAAGACAGGTGGTAGCAGCAAGAACATGTACAGTCACTTACAGCATGCACATTCTTTTAGATCTTTTTTTTAAAAATAAGAAGTCATGAGAGAATGTCAAAAACGGACATTTGATCAGAAGTGTTTTTTTTTTTTTAATGAAGATGAGGAAGACCAACATTGCTATTATATTTTAATCTAATCAACATTTGTATTTGAATACTTCCAAAAATATTTTAGATATTCATGTCTAGATTCATGATGCAATCCAGTATTATACATTGTTTAGCTGTCATCTTTTTATATTCTCCAAAAATTGGAAACATTTTTCTCCTCCCTCCCTCCTTCCCTTCCTTCCCTCACTTTCTGCCTCTTCTCTCCCTCCTTCTTCCCTCCCTCCCCCCCCTCCCTTCTCCCTCCTTCCTCCTTCCCTCCCTCTCTCCCTCCTCCTCCCCATCCTCCCTCCCTCCTTCCTTCCTTCCTTCTTCTTTTACTCTGTTTTTGGGTTAGCCTTCATAGTTTTTAAAAGCTCCAACTTTTTTTTTTTTATAAAATATACCTTAGGTTAAGTTTATATGATATCTGCTCATGCTAATATTTGGTAATACATTTTTGGCAGAAATGCTCCCAAAATGATGTCTCCTTTTCAGTGTATCTTATTAGGCTCTCTTGACATTACATATATTAACATTGACTATAAAGGTCAAGACATTAAAAGAAGAGGAAGAATTAGTACACAAATAAAATATAAAATGTATATAGCTTATTATATTTACCAATTTAGTTGCAATTTTAATTTCCTTTCTGTAGATAAACCTTTCCATTCTAAGAAACCTCCTAATGCTTTTCTTGTAGTGGGTATCTTCTGGGGTGATCTCCTTAGTTTTCCTTCATCTGGAACTGCCCTTATCTTAATTACTAAAGGTTGGAGATTCTGCTCGACTCCGCCCCCTCCCCCCAACCTTGGGCACTTTACTGATACTCATACTTGGTACTTTGGCCCACACTGTTGCTGATGAGTGCATTTTCAATTGCACCATTCTTTCCTACTTATCCTATGTCAATCTTCCCTGACTGCTTTCAGAATACTCTCTGCATGATTTATGTTATTTAATTTAACTATTATACAGGTGTGTGTCCTACTTGTCTTATTTTGGTTACTGCTATCATTAACTTTCTTCAGATTTGCTGAGTCTTTAGCCCTCAAGTTTGTGTAAATGTTTATATCAAATTTAGGAAATTTTACTCTATTAATTATTTCACAATTATTTGTCTGACCTAATCTATCTCTTATTCACTCACACTTGTGCATAATTTTAACTAAATATAATTTGTATTTATTTTCTCCCAGTCACTGAGACTTTATTTTTAAGTAAATTGATGCATTTGTGATTAGGATAATTTCTGTGGAATTGACTTCAATTTAACAGATCATCTGCCATTTGACATTTACTTTTAAGGCCAGTTGGTAATCAGTGAGATGCTCCTTCTTATATTTGTAGTCAAAGTTTGACAAAAATATACTTGCAGCAATAATACTAAACAGTCATTTCTTCTTTTTTCTGTTTATTTTTTTTTAGCATAGAGATTGTATTTATTGGCTGATTTATTTCTCTATCAGTATGTTCAAAATATGGGTTATCTCAACTTTAGTTTTTACTGTCTGCATTTTCTTTTATCTGTAGACTACTTTCTGGATGTAAACATTACTGCTATCGCATTGTTTTATTCTAGACGGTGTAATACTTTGTGAGATCTTCAGAATTTTTATCTTACTTTAAAAATGTTATTGTTTATTGGTGATTAATTTGGTTAGACTCAAATGCCACATTCTGCCTATATAAGGGATTATTATCCTATTTATCCTTGGAGTTTTTCCGCAAATGTAAAATTTAGGGTTACCTGAGTATTTATTTGGATTACTATCCAATTATATAACCTCATTATATGTATAGCTTTTGATGCTTCTCACATCATGGTTCCTTCCGTATTGGTACTTCCCTCTTCATTTTCCAGCTACTCCAGCAGTCTCCACGTCTACTGTCTGATTTCTTGAGCCACAGCTTACTACATGGGTTCTAGCATTCCATTTACTCTCACCATGTGGGTTCTAGCAAAACACTTATTAGGTATTTTTAGGCAACATGAATGAACACAAAACTAGCCCAATAGTTACTTCTTTTTTTTTTAAGATTTATTTATTTATTTGAAAGTCAGAATTACACAAAGAGAGGAGTGGGAGAGAGAGGGAGAGGGAGAAAGAGAGAGAGAGTCTTCCATCCGATGGTTCACTCCCAATTGGCTGTAACTGCGGGAACTGCGTCTAACAGAAGCCAGGAACCAGGAGTTTCTTCCGGGTCTCCCACGTGGGTGCAGGGCCCATGGACTTGGGCCATTTTATACTGCTTTCCCAGGCCACAGCAGAGAGCTAGATTGGAAGAGGAGCAGTCAGGACACGAACCCGCACCCAAATGAGATGCTGGCGCTTCAGGCAAGGGCGGTAACCTGCTGTGCCACAGAACAGGCCCCTAGTAGTTACTTCTTTCAAGTGTTGATGACTTATAGCAAATATGAATTTCCAAAGTACAGCTTATGGATTACAATGGCTCCCCCCCCCATAACTTCCCTCCCACCCGCAACGCTCCCCTCTCCTGCTCCCTCTCCCCTTCTACTCACATGAAGATTCATTTTCAATTATCTTTATATACAGAAGATCAATTTAGTATATATTAAGATTTCAACAACGTGCACCCACTCAGAACATAAAGTGTAAAATACTGTTTGAGTACTAGTTATAGCATTAATTCACATTGAACAACACATTAAGGGCAGAGATCCTACATGAGGAGTAAGTGCACAATGACTCCTGTTGTTGACTTAACAATTGACACTCTTTTATATGGGGTCAGTAATCCCCCTAGGCTCTTGTCATGAGTTGCCAAGGCTATGGAAACATTTTGAGTTCACGGACTTCGGTCTTAATTAGACAAAGTCATAGTCAAAGTGGAAGTTCTCTCCTCCCTTCAGAGAAAGGTACCTCCTTCTTTGATGGCCCATTCTTTCTACTGGGATCTCACTCACAGAGATCTTTCATTTAGGGTTTTTTTGTTTGTTTGTTTTGTTTTGTTTTGTTTTTTGCCAGAGTGTCTTGGCTTTCCATGCCTAAAATACTCTCATGGGCTCTTCAGCCAGATCCGAATGCCTTAAATAAAAGTTAAAAAAAAAAAATTAAAAAAAGACAATACTGTATTCGATTTTAAATTTAATTTAAAAATATCTATTCTCAATGAGTTTTATATTGTATTATAAGAATTAACTGCAAACTTGTTCTCAAAGAGTTTTAATTTTTACTTTGTATAGAGTTTGTCTTCTGTGTATAAATTTAATTGAAATTGAATCTTAATGCTGATTGGGACTGGGAATAGGAGAGGAAGGAAGAGATGGGGTGGGAGGCCGGGTATGGTGGAAAGAATCACTATATTCCTAAAGTTGTACTTATTAAATTAAATTTGTATTCCTTAAATATATGGTTTATTCAGGAGAAAAATTTAAAAAATAAATAAAAAATTCTAAAAGGGCTATGGTGAACTTTGTTATATTCTATAAACATCAATCATGTAGTCCCATGATTTTGTATTATTTTAAGTTAATTATTATTATTCCATCTCCTTTCCCAGTAATTGACTGAAGCTTAATCTTGTCATTGCAAAACATTTCCCTGGACCTTGATTGAGGGGTGGGGTGCTGTCTTGTACTAAATTGAGCCAAACAAAGTCAAAAAGAGACTGGTTTTTGATGGTAGGAGGAATTTTTGTATCAGCTGGATATGATTAAGAAATTACATTCTCCAACTAAAACTACCAGCCATTTTGTAACAAGAGAAGCCAGTCTAGGGACCAAATGGATACATAGAGATGAGCAGAGCACAGAGAACAACCAACAAGAGGAGTCAGTAACCAGACCAGTCACAGGTCTGGAGAATGCCACACTTCTGGACTTCCTGACAATATGGCAAGTTTAATTGATTTTTAAGTATTTACATCTGAAATACCTGACACATATGCCATCATAGGCCTAACCCAGCACCTCTGTGTTTGTTGGTAGTTCTTTTGTTTCTGATATGTTTTACTAATAACTATTTTTTCTCTTTATTTCTCATTTCACAGATTGGCTATCCACCTCACTCTCTTGCTAATCATATCCAAATCTTACTCCATATTTGCTGATGTCACTCTCTTTCATTCTTCAAGTTAGCCATCCATATCTATGGCTGATTTACTCATCTTTACAAGGTTTTCTGCCCACTGTTGCTGGTTTCCAATTGCTCTCCCTGACACATGGCCTAGACAGTATTGTTCAACTGAAGTTATTTATTTATACATATAAATCACAATAATTATAAAGGACACAAATTGTGAAGAATAGTGGTGTGTCCTCATGGTTCTGTTTCCTTTTTCAGGATTAGGTCTATCAATCTGATATTCCCTTCATCAGAAGAGTTACTTCATTTCATCCTTTCAGTAGTTTCAGAAAACTTCAAACAATATTAAAACTTGGTCAGAACTCTAACATGTTTTTCAGTCTACAATTGCTTTAATGACTTATAGTTATTTCTGGTTTAATTTTCTAATTCTACATTGAATGACACTATTTTTAAATCTCTAAGGATATATTTCCTTTTTATGTCCTTAATACGAATATATATTATTATAACTATAGTTTTAGATTAAAGAAATGTGTTTACAATGTTTTATAATAGAAGTATTGAATGCATATTATATTTCTTTTCACCACATTATCATGTATAAAGGAACAACATTTTTACTTCAACAGATTCCATCCAAGAATTTAAATTTATATTTTGCACTTGGATTCCCTTTAGCCACATTTCAGAGAATAACCAAAATACAGAGAAGATATGAGATATGTCTAAAATGTTATGAAGAAGAAGGTTAGCACTACACTAAAAACTGTATAGGCATCTCAGTCCATGACCTCAGGCCTATAATAAAATTATTTTTGCAAAAGTTATTGTAAATTATTTAAACCTAATTTTTCATTTAGGTCTATACTCTCTTTTTGTTATATAAAGTATAAAGGGAGCTAGTGGGTGGATTTTGGTGCTTGTTTATAACCTCAGTCTATCCTGACTCCATTACAATTTTTCATATCCATCAAATTTCTGCTACATTCACCTATGGACCATGGATGCATCCCTTACTCCATCAGCCCTACCACTGTGAAAGCTAAATGTGTGATCCTTTGGGGATGTGTGTATGTCTATATGTGATATGAATTACTCATTGTGTACTAGAAGGCAGTTTCAGTGTCTATCTTAAATGAAAGCAATGGGATTAGTGTTTTAGGCAATAAACATTTATTTCTTTCAATTCTGGGGGTTAGAAGTCAAGATCAGGATGCCCTGTGTGGTCAGTTTTTGATGTGTCCTTTCTCATACTATACACTGCTGACCTATCCGAAGAGCTCTCTGCCCTTTTTGTATAAGAATCCAATTCTATTGATGAGAGCTCCATCCTCACAACCTGGCGACCTCAAAGACCTCACTTTCAAATGACATCATATTGAAACAAATATTTCCACATTGGAATTTTAAGGATACAAAAATCTTCATTTTCTAACAGTGAGAGTAGAAGATGAGAAGGTATGTGGGGAACAGTTAAAGAAGTCACTGGGCTGTTAGCCAAAACCATTAACAAACCATGGAAATCTGAAGCTGTACCAGGCCCACTTTAACCGGGACACAAAGTGTGTCTGTAGCTGTTACTTATCTTACTGCATATTAACATGCTATGCCCTGAGTAGACACTCAAACAATTTTTGTATGATAGACACATCAGCGTCCTTGGACAGATTTTCTATAACCTAACTAGAAAAAACTTTTTTGTTGTTGTTGTTGTTGTTTATTTGTTTTCTAATTATCCTGACCACTCAGTAAATCTCTTGAGAGAAGTAGTTCCACTTTAAATATGTGAGAAATACTTAAATATAATAAAATAATTTGTGGCCAGTCATATCATTGTTATATTTGCCAGACAGTTGCACCAAAATGCATTGCAAAATAAACAAGAGGAAAAAAACAAAACATGTACTTCAATTCTTAAAATATTCTAGATAAAAATACCAACAAATTATTATTCAGCTAGAATTAGTATGCTCATTTCAAGTCTTAAAAAAGAGACTATTTAAAATGTAGGGCTGGGGACGGCGCTGTTGTACAGTAGGTTAATCCTCTGCCTGTAGTTCCAGCATCCTATGTGGGTACTGGTTCTAGACCCAGCTGCTCTTCTTCTGATCCAGCTCTCTGCTTATGGTTTAGGAAAGCAGTGGATGACGGCCTAAGCACTTGGGCCCCTGCACCCATGTGGGAAACCTGGAGGAAGCTCTTGGCTCCTGGCTTCGGATTAGTTCAGCTCTGGCTGTTGCAGCGACTTGGGGAGTGAATCAGTGGATGGAAGACCTCTTTCTCTGTCTCTTTCTCTCACAGTCTGTAATTCTACCTCTCAAATAAATAAATAAAATATTTAAAAAATAATATAAAATAAAATGTAGTGCTTTTGAAAGTCTACTAATATGAATGAAAAAGTTCATTAGAGTCTGTTTTACTCTGCCTCAGGTAGCACAATTAAGAATACTCAAAAAAGCCAGCTTATGATGGAGTGGAGGTATCTGAGTTTATAAGCAGGAAATATTAAAGATGAATATAAGTAGGAAAATGGAAAACTATAATGCATTCTCTTCCATCCACACGTTTTCAATTCAAAATCAAACACACACACACACACACACATGTTGTATAAATTTGTTCTTGAACTGTTCTCTGAAAATCATAAACTAGAATGGTTTACTAAGGCAATTTTCTGAAAAAATAGAAGAAATAAAAAACAGAGGTTATACAAACATTGATATTCATTTCAAATTTATTCTTTCTTTGTGGGAGCTATATGTAATCCATTTGTTAGTCAAAAGAAATGTTCAAAGTCTCTCCACTTCCTTTAACAGTTCTGTTTGAATATCAAATGTCAGTTTCATTAAAATTGGTTTTCTACAGTATTAGTTCTCTGCAAATTTATCTCATAAACTCCCCAATAATGCAAGCCACTGCTGCCTTGGGAATTATATATATATATATATTTTTTTTCTCTGAATCTTTATCTTTTTATCCATGCTGTAATTTTTGTCCATTTTATTAGCTTTTTGGCTGTAGTCTGGTTATTTGTTAATTTACTCATTGCTTGATCTCACTTTTAGTGTTTAGAATATATTGTGTGTGATTTTTAGTGCAGGCATATAAATATGCCTTCTCATCCACTCATGGCCTCACCCGAGAGGTGAGAGATAGGCAGAGCTAGAGCTAGCATTGTAATCTTCCTTTTGCTGATAAAAAGAACTGAGAGGCAGAAAACATACTTGACCTCTATAGGATCATGCAGTAAATCAATGCTAAGACTGAGAGAAGACTCACCTCTCCTGAGGGTACTCATTCAAAGTAATATACAAGTCTGGATTGTTAATATGCAGATGAATCTAGCTGGTTCCCTCCACTCAAGTATTTGAGACTCAGACAATGCAAAGGATTCAGAGTATATATGGCATCAAGAGGCTATACATATAGTTTGTGTCTCTCAAATTCATATCATTTCTTTTTTTAAGATTTATTTATTTATTTTAAGGGCAGAGTTACAGAGAGATAGAGGGAGAGAGGGAGGGAGGGAGAGAGAGAGAGAAGGCCTTCCATTCACTGTTTCACTCCCCAAATGGCTGCAACAACTCGAGCTGAGCTGATAGGAAACCAGGAGCCAGGGGCTTCTTTCAGGCTTCCTACATGGGTGCAGGGGCCCAAGGACTTGGGCTATCTTCTGCTGTTTTCTCAGGCCATAACAGAGAGCTGGATCAAAAGTAGAGCAGCCAGGTTGTAAACCCACGAACATATGGGATGCCAGCGTTGCAGGTGGAGGCTTTACTCTCAGTGCCGGCCCCAAACTGATATAATTTCAAAAACACCCTCCACACTACTGCCGTTCTTCACATATTACCATTTTATTATATATTTAATATTCTATTTCTTCATCTTAAAAAAAGCAAGGCCTACTTTGATGTATTTCCAGTAGTATCTAAAAATATGCACAGTTTGAAAAGCTATATATTTTTTCTCCACGCATGGGTTTATAAATATCCTGCTTTATACTTACAAAAATGTTTATCTGTATACTACCCAAAAGAGAATACAGAGAAATGATTCAATATTCTAACAGAAATTTGTTAGACATATAGAAGAAATAATAAAATTATTGAGTGTAAAAGTAAAGTAAGCAATATTAAAACGCAATAAAGGGCATTCATGACAGACTAGCCCAAACAGAAGGAAGAATAGAGATCTCTAAGTTAGGTTATTTGAAAATATACCGTGGAAAAAGAAAAACAAATAGGATAATCAAAAAGAATAAAGAAAGTTTGTGGGAATATGAGATGGCATGAAATGAGAAAGTACTTGAGTTACGGGTTTTGAGAGGGATATGAAGATGCCAAAGAGGAAGACAGCAAATTCAAAGATACAATGAGATAAAATTTCCAAGACTAGAAAAAGACACAACTCCCTGAGAATAGGAAGGTCAAAGGTCGCCAGTAAGACTCCAACCTAGTCTACCCATGCATTGGGGAAATGGTGACCTTTTGAATAAATGGTGTGAAAATTGGATATCCACATGCAGAAAAACATAACTAGACCATATTCCCCTGCAAGTACAAAAATGAACTCAAAATGAGTTGCAGACCGAAATATGAGTACTGAGACTCTGAAACTACCAAATGAAACACAGGGGGAATGCTTTAGAATGTTGGAATGGGCGAAAATTTTCTAGATCTGATCCCAAAAGCACAGAATATAAAAGCAAATAAGACAAATGGTGTTTCATTAAATTAATGAGTTTTACAACACAACTGGAAAAAAATAGAGAGAAGAAACAATCTATAGAATGAGAAAAAATATTTCCAAGCTATATATCTGGCAAGGCATTAATATTCAGAGTACATGAGGAATCCAAACAACTCATTAATGGAAATAAAGGCAAAATGTGCAGTTCAAAAATGGGCAGGAGCTGGCGCCATGGCACAGTGAGTTAATCCTCCGCCTACAGCACTGGCATCCCATATGAGCACAGGTTCTATTGTAGGCTGTTCCACATCCAATCCAGCTCTCTGGTATGGCCTGGGAAAGCAGTGGAAGACAGCCCAGGTGCTTGGGTCCTTGCACGCATGTGGGAGGCTGGGAGGAAGCTCCTGGCTTCAGATCGGCGCAGCTCTGGCCATTGCGGCCATTTGGGGAGTGAACTAGTGGAGGGAAGACCTTTCTGTTTCTCCTTCTCACTATCTGTAACTCTACCTCTCAAATAAAATCTTTTTTTTTTTTTAAAAGGGCAGTAAATCTAAAGAGAAATTTCTTAAAGGAAGACAGATAAATGGCCAACAAATATGTGAAACCAGGATCAACATCACTAATTATCAGAGTGCTGTTAATCAAAACCACCACGAGACACCACTTCATTCCAGTAAGATTGCAATTATCAAAAAAAGAAAAGAGAAGTGTTGGCAAGGACATGGAATAAAGGGAATCTGTACACTGTTGGTGGGAGGGAAAATTAGGGTAACCGTTGTGGAATACATTACGGTGTTTCCTCTAAAAACAAAACAAACAAACAAAAAATACCAATCCCATTTATTGGATATATATCTAAGGGAAATGAAATCCACTTGTCAATGAGATACATGCATTCCCTTGTTTTTGCAGCACTATTTACAATAGCAAATTAATGGAGAAAATCCAAGTGGTACATGTACACAATTTTGGAATATTCTTCAGCCATAACAAAGATAAAATCTTGTCATTTGCAACAACGTGGGTAAAACAGTAAGTTATTATGTTATGGAGAATAAACTGAACAGGGAAATACAAAAATCACAAGACTTCACTCATTCTGTCTTTAAAAAATAAGTGATTCCATAGATGCTAAAAATGTAATGGTGGTTACCAGATAGGAAGGAAAATGGGGATGGAGGAAGGATGATTGATGCATACTAGGTTATAATTAAACAGGGATTAAAAGTACTGGAGATGTGTTACACAGTAGGGTGACCATAGACAGTGTTACTATACTGCATAATTCTGTATTTAAAACAAAAAATATAAGATCGGAGTTTAGATGCTTTCACAATAAAGAAATGTTAACTGCTTAAAAGGAAGAATATATTTATTCTAAATAGATATTGCAGCATGTATAATTGTAATGAAACATCACATAGTATCTCATAAATATCCACAATTGGGGCCAGTGCTGTGGTGCAGTGGGTTAAGCAGCTGTCGACAGTGCTGACATCCCACATGGGCCCCAATTCAAGTCCTGGATGCTCCACTTCTGATTCAACTCTCTGCTAATGTGCTTGGAAAGCCAACAGTAGATGGCTGAAGTCCTTGGGACCCTGCACTTATGTGGGAGACCCAGAAGAAGCTCCCGGTTTGTGGCTTCTGCCAGGCCCAACCATGGCCATTGCAGCCATCTGGGGTGTAAAGCAGCAGATGGAAGATCTCTCGCTTTGTCTCCTTCCCTCTCTCTCTCTCTCTGTAACTCTGCCTTTCAAATGGATGGATAGATAGATAGATAGATAAATAGATAGATAGATAGACAGACAAATATAAATCTGAAATCCAAGATTGTTATGTCTATCAAAATTCTTTTAAAAATAAAGAAAATCACATTGCTTTGATCAATTTGTTTGTAATATCCATGGTTATTACAGTACTTAAAAATAATTACTTAATTACTTCTCAACTACCTAAAAATCTCTCAGTTTGGGCTCTCTCAAGTCTTATTCCTCCTCAATGTATCCAATGAAACATGTTCTAAAATCCTGTTATGTTATACATGTTTTGAACATATTTCTGCCCCTTTAATGTAAATATAAATCATTTTTCTTATGGCATCCAAGAGATTTTCTAATACAAAATTTCTGTAAATTGTATACTTACTGCCACATTTACCCCTGCACATGCCTTCCTCTCCAGTCAAGCTGGTTTTTTGTGCAACCTCATCGTTATCATTTTTTTTCAAGTTATTCTGTAACATCCATTAATAGAGAAAGAGCCCCCACACTGAATTTATCTTCAGAAATGTTCCAACATCCTTGGCTCCAATTTTTCACCAAATTTAATAATCACCTCATAAAGTTCAAAAATAAGCTGTTGTAATTTTATTAGAATTTTATTGAATTTATAAAAATATTTTTGATGAATAATCTCTGTAATATTAATTTCTGTTATCCATGATGGTCTATGTTCCTATTTATTGGGTCTTTAATATCCCTTTATAAAATTTTATAATGTTTCCTGCATAGGCCTTAAATATATTTTATTAATTTTGTTCTTGTATGCTGTATTTCTATTGAACAGAATGTTTTTTCTTTAATGTCTAGCTCCTGGTATATAAAATAAAGTGTAGGTATATAAAATGTACTATTTTGGTGTTTTAATCATCCAGCCAGCTTGCTAAATGCTTTATTGTATTCATTGGCTTATCTGTAGATTCTTTTGAGTTTTCTAGATAAGTGAGTATAATATCTGGCAATTGTTATTGTATTTTATTTTCTTATTCTCAGTCTTTATGCATTTAATCATAGTGTATGACTCCTCACACAATGATGAATAAAATAGTGATAGCTTTGTACTACCTAGAGTTAACCCAGGGAAACATGTTTTAAAATGTGGAGAAAATCACAGGTAACAAGCTGAAGATCAAGGAAATAAAAAATGCAGAAAGGGAAAGCCAATACAAGGGTAAGTTTTAATTTTTGATTGGTCACTTCAATGACAAATTCGGATTCTTCCCACCAGTATTACATGAAACATCATGTATACTACATATCATAATTGTTCACTTACAGAAAGCAATAAACATTTATCCACTGACACTTCTCTCCCACTGATTATGAACTGTCCATGGGGTATTAACTCACCCACTTTCTTGGACAATGTCCCAAGGCATTCTGTTAGGAAAATCCCAAGGTAGGAATAGAAAGCACGTGAGGCAGCTAAGACAAATTCAAGTCATTCCATGCCTACATGCAGCTGAATGCCATGGTGATGACTGCAGCACAGATTGAGTCAAAGGGTACAGAAAAGGCATAAGTGACTGACACAATGGGCATGTTTGCCTGAAAAGAAACAATCCAAATTTTTCTCATATAGAATGATGTTTTTTTCAAGATTTCTTGTTTCATTTAGCAGCATAAACCTCCTGATACCCTTCCTAATTTATTAACAATATTTTAAATAGGTTTTACGTTTTTAAATAATGTTTTTTCTACAATAGTGATCATACAATTTTGTCCTCTTTAAACCAACTAATGTGTTTTAAAAGTTCTGGATTATTTGATATTAAATCGCCTTTACATACCCGGGATAAAACCGATACAGTTGTAGTGCATGTTTTTTGTACATTATTTGATTTGATGTCTTAATAATTTGTTTGGGATTCTGTTTTTCATCCATAATCAGGAATAACATCGACATACAATGTTGTTCTTTTTCTAGGTTTTATGGTAGTTTTTGTAAATTGTATTCTCCTTTTCAAATTTTCGCTGGGAGACTGAATAAATGTGGTACCTTGTTCTTGAAAATTTTCTAAGAACTTACCTCTAAAATCCATGAAACTAATATTTCACTTGGGGAGATAATTTTTAGCACTAACACATTTACTTCAATGCTTATGAAAATATGAATGTTGTTTCTTTCCTCCTTGATTTAATTTTTCTGCAAATTTTAGGCTAACCAAAAGTATTCAAAATTATTGGTAAAATTGTTATATTATCTATAGTGATATAATTTTGTTATTGGCATTAAATAATTACAACTTTTTCTCTTAATTGCTTGACAAAAGCTTATCTGTTTTCAAACACTGAGTGAGGATTTTAGTTGATCTCTGTGGTATAGTAATTTATAGTTTTTACAAATTTTATTTTTACTTCACTTTCTAATTTTAGTCTACTTCTTCTAATTTATTATAATGAACAATCACCTAGTTTATTTAGAAGTCTTCTTATTTTTGAATAAAATAATTAGACTATAAATTTCCCTAAAGTCACTATTATGACATTAAAAAATAGTTTTGATATATATTTTCAATTTAACTGACTTCCAGGTATTTGACAATTTTTGTCTGTATCATAAATTATTAAGAAACATATTTTCACAATTTTCAAATCTGAACGATGTATATATTTGTCCTGAATTTCTTTTTCTTTCTTTTTTTTTTTTTTTTGACAGGCAGAGTGGACAGTGAGAGAGAGAGACAGAGAGAAAGGTCTTCCTTTGCTGTTGGTTGTCCTGAATTTTTAACAGTTTAGCCATTGGTTGGCTCCCTCAGAGGAACCAACATTGTTTGCAGAGAAACAAAGTCCTCAAGCATGAAGAAATTCAGGTGCAATTTACTTAGAAGTCAACCTTTTCCCTTGACATATTTTCTTCTCATTGTCCCATAGTGTGAATTGTTCTACTGCAATGGGATGAATTACAAATGACAAAGATTCAAATACTGTTAAAAAATGTAGATTTTTTTATCTTGTTCATCCTGATTTCCCAACTCAAATCAGTTGACAGAAATTATGGGATTAATTTCCTAGTTCTGCTAAAGCAAAGTGCAACCACAAACAAGGTATTTTAAACAATAAAAAGCGGTTGCCTAACATGGAGACCACAGTCTGAATTCAAGGTATTATAGGACATGTTCCCTCTGAGACTGGAAAGAATCCTTCCATGTCTCTTCCTAATTTCTAGTGGTGGCAGGTGTCACATGCAGTGGCCACTCCAATCTCTGTCTCTCATCACATGGGTTTTCCTGGTGTGTTTCTACACCATCATTTCATAATAACATCAATCTTAGTGGTTATGGGCCCATCCCTCTACAATATGACCTCAGTTTAACCAACTACATTGTAATGACCCTATATCTAAAGAAGTTCCCTTTCTAAAGTACTGAGAATTTGTACTTCACCATATTATTTTGGGGAATATAATTCAACCCATAGTGTCAAGGGTATCTTCCATCCCATGTCCTTTTGCTTCATGCATAGTGTGTTCATCAACACTGTATGTCCAATCAAACTGCGTGGAAGACTTATAATATATACTAGTACAGGCCACTCCACAGAAACATGATTTAGCATTTCTCTGAGGGCCAGGGCACTAGTATTTTGAAATCTACCTTAGGTGCTTCTGCTGTTCGTTTCCGTGTAAGAACATTGAGGGAAAATATTTATGAAACCCAGTGAATAACAATTATGGCTGTTAGTAGGTACTGCCTTAATGGGTTGATCAACTCTTACAATGAGCTATGCCTTGTTATAAACTACCTCCAACTTGTCCTTAGTCCTTCTACATAAGAATAATTTGTTTCCTCAATTAAATTATTATAACTGTATACTATGTCTGTATATGTTATGTAATTATATATTTACATACAGAAACACACACACACACACACACATAAACACTTCAACTAGACTACCAGCTTTAAGAAGCCAGGGATTTTTGCTTTGTTCCATGCTGGAAGTGTCATATCTAAGGGGAGTTGTCAGTGATGAGAATGGACAGACAGATGGTAATTTAATCACTAGCAAGATTTAATATTCCCAATAATTGATAATATTAAAAGGTAGACTTATGGATAATTTTATTATTGTTTTGAAAATCTCTACAAACAGTGTATTCCTTATTGCTTCTACTTACTTTTCTCTATTTGCTACTGACTCTTGGCACATAATAAATGCTCTATAAATTTTTGTAGATTAAATGTAGAAGTAAGTTTAAGCTGCTCCATAAAATAAATCTTTGATAAAAGGGTGGGAGAATGCATACTCTGAAATCAGTAAATGAACAAAGGCATCCTTGCCCACGTAACTGAGCAAGTGAACTCCTTCAATATACTTTTGGCACCATTCTTTAGATTTAGGGATTCTTATGTCTGATCCCATGAGCAAGTTTAAGACTCACTTTGGTAAAAGAAAAAAAATATTCTCTAAATATAATAGTCCTTAGGAAACTGACCCTTCCAACCTAGAAGTAAGATCAAAGCATTGTGACAAAGTGAATACAGGCAAAAGATCCACAAGGAAAAAATTAATACTCAGTATTAAACGGCAGTAAAAGGCAATAGAAAAAGCAAACTATGAGTCTGAATACACATAGGAATAAATTCATAGTGCTTTTTTTTTCTCTTCAACAAAAAGGAAAACACATAAAAGAGAATAGAAAGGAAAAGGCAAATGTTATAAATAGCAGCTAAAGTAAGAAAAATGAAAGCAAAGGAAATGGAATACTGTGGTGAAGGAGTGGAAGAAATAGAATCCTCAAGGAAGGAATAAAGCAAGCAAGCAAAGAAGCAGATTGTAGGTCCCTGATTGTATTTCATTTATAGCAGTTCTTACATTTTATTATATTTCTCTGGCAGGAGTCCCACATCTCTTTACGTCTGAAGGAAGGAGGTGGCAGAAAAATGTTGCCCCAGGGACTTGAGATTTATTGCCTTGTACACTTAGTGTTAGGCAGATTTTTTTTTCTTTAAATTACATGTCATTGTCATGTTCAAAATAAAAGCTTAAGATGGACTGCACACCATGGATCACTGTATGGACTACTTTTATTAAGACTGGAAAACTAATGAAACTTGGTTGAATTCTACACAAATCAGAAACCACTACAGTAACAGTTACTTTTATATACTTTTTATTTTATCATAACTTGTGCCTCCAATGAATGATATGGAATAAAATGGGTAATCTCATAATTTAAGGAAACAACACATGGCACTGTGCAAAGATAGCTGTGAAATGCCTGAGTTTTGAATCCAAACAGACCTGGATTTTACCTCAGTGCCTTTGGACACTAAGCTCTAGTTTCCTTAGATATACATTGATATAATATAGTAATAACCTCTTTATAGTTTTATGAGAATTAAATATTGTACATAAAATCCTTAACACACTATCAAGTACCCAAAATAATGAATAACCTTGTTATTCATGTTAACTTTCTTCTCTGTTATAGAATGTACTTAAAAGTTGAAACTTAACTTAAATGTTTATATATTTGCATGCAGAGTTAAAATAGCTAACAAAATGATAAATATGATTAGCCTTTTCCTCTATTTTCCATAGTTGTTTCAGTAAGAATATTCATTGATTATATTTTTTCTTGATGCTCTGACACTTGGGACCATGAGCTAACTGAACTATCCAAATCTAGACAATTCCTAGAGATAATGAAAAATGTCCATGCAAAAGTGCTATGTTGTACTAATCAATCTACAGCTTCAGTCATATCCTTTATCAAACGTTCACAGTGTTTTATCTGCCCTGAATCACCCCTTGGGGCACGTGCTTAACAATTAGAGACTGCACTTATAGCCCAGAGTCCTCAAAAATTATTCAAACTACACATTCTTCAACTTACTCATTACATCTACTCTGCCTTGCTATTCCTTCCTATAAAAATCCCAAAAAGACTCTGGGCCATCTTCTTCCCATTCAGAGATGCTTTTTCTAAAATATCTCTTATCTTGATATTCTTTCTATCATTTTACAGCACCTTCTCTCCATCCTGAGACATACCCAGTAGCTACCAACCGTTATAGCCCTAGCTTCTGAAATAACCTCTGTTCCTGGATTACACACTTTCTTTCGTACCAAGGCTTTGCAATTTTCCTTATCAAGCTCCATCTCCTATTTACTAGTCCTTTAAATTTGTCAACATTTTAAAGTTCTTATCTTGATAAATTTCACCTCCATTTTAGCTATGCAGTAGAATAACTTCAACCCAGAATATTGAGCAGTTTCTTCAAGTTTTCATACCATGGGGACTTAAAATCCTCTACCATATATATGTATATATATATATATATATATATGTGTGTGTGTGTGTGTATATATGTATATACATATGTGTGTGTATATATATATATATACACGTACACACTTCTAGTATATATACCATATATATGGGGTATGTATATATACATACACATAATATGTGTATATATATACATCTATATATAATTATTATATATAATATATTATTATATATAATATATATATCTATGCCTTTCATATACATTTATATATATTACCTTTCAAATATATATATATTTGAAAGGCAGAGTGACAGAAACAGAAAGAGACAAATCTTCCATCTACTAATTCACTCTCTAAATGCTTCCAAAAGTCTAGGTTGGGTCAAACAGAAACCAGGATCCAGGAGCTCCGTTCCCATCTCCCACATGGGTGGCTGGAAGTCAAGTACTCAAGCTATCATCTGCTGCCTCCCAGGATGCATTAGCAGGAAACTGAATTGGAAGCAGGGTAATCATGTCTCAAACTTGGATCTTGGTATAGAATGCAGTTGTCCCATGCCCCAGCTTAGTCCTCTGTGTCACAATGCACACGCCCCCATCATATTTTAATTCTAACTTCAAGTAAGAAATTCATCTTATTTTTTTATTACAAGCCACTTGATTTATCACTTATTTTACAGTATGCTCCATGCATAACTTTTTGGTACACATCCCTTCTTATTCATCCAAATGCTATGATCAGATGTTGTGTCATAGTTGTGTTATGGACTTACACCTAAAAATCCAGAATTTTAAATCCAAGGATGTTTCTATTATTATAGATATATCACATGCTTCATTACTTCTTAGCCTACAGGTATTTCCAGGATATTTACTTAATTTGATCTAAATGAAATAAAGGCAGACAAATCAATTGCGTCCCCTTGGAACTTTGCAATTATGTAATCAATTTGGACTCTTGTTTATATAATATCTAGTTCATAACTTTTCTATGGTTTTCTTTTTTTTTTAAACTTTTATTTAATGAATATAAATTTCCAAAGTACAGCTTATGGGTTACAATGGCTTCCCCCTCCCAAAACTTCCCTCCCACCCACAACCCTCCCCTTTCCCGCTCCCTCTCCCCTTCCAATCACATCATGATTCATTTTCAATTCTCTTTATATACAGAAGATCAGTTTAGTATATATTAGGTAACGATTTCACCAGTTTGCCCCCATATAGCAACACAAAGGGAAAAAAAATACTGTTAGAGTACTAGTGATAGCATTAAATAACAGTGTACAGCACATTAAAGACAGAGATCCTACATAATATATTTTTTAAATTAATTAATTTTCTATGCCATTTCCAATTTAACACCAGGTTTTTTTTTTTTTCATTTCCAATTCTCTTTATATACAGAAGACCGATTCAGTATATAATTAGTAAAGATCTCATCAGTTTGTACCCACGCAGAAACACAAAGTGTAAAAATATTGTTTCAGTACTAGTTATAGCATCACTGCACATTAGACAACACATTAAGGACAGATCCCACATGGGATGTAAGTACACAGTGACTCCTGTTGCTGACTTAACAATTTGACACTCCTGTTCATGGCGTCAGTAATCTCCCTAGGCTCTAGTCATGAGTTGCCAGGGCTATGGAAGCCTTTAGAGTTCGCTGACTTTGATCTTATTCCGATAGGGTTACAGTCAAAGTGGAAGTTCTCTCCTCCCTTCAGAGAAATGTTCTTTCCACTGGGATCTCACTCACAGAGATCTTTCATTTAGGTCTTCTTCATTTTTTTTTTCTTTTCCATGGTATCTTGGCTTTCCATGCCTACAATACTCTCATGGGCTCTTTAGCCAGATCCAAATGTCTTAAGGGCTGATTTTGAGGCCAGAGTGTTGTTTAGGATGTCTGCCATTCTATGAGTCTGCTGTGTATCCCACTTCACATGTTGGATCTTTCTCTCCCTTTTTGATTCTATCAGTTAGTATTAGCAGACACTTGTCTTGTTTGTGTGATCCCTTTGATTCCTAGACCTATCAGAGCCATCGGATGTGAACTGAAATTGATCACTTGGACTAGTGAGATGGCATTGGTACATGCCACCTTGATGGGATTGTATTGGAATCCCCTGGCACATTTCTAACTCCATCATTTGGGGCAAGTCTGATTGAGCATGTCCCAAATTGTACATCTCCTCCCTCTCTTTGTCCACTCTTAAATTTAACAGGGATCACTTTTCAGTTAAAATTTAAACACCTAAGAATAATTGTGTGTTAATTACAGAGTTCAACCACTAGTACTAGAACAACAACAACAAATACTAAAAAGGATAAAGTATTACATTGCACATCTAGAGTCAGGACAAGAGCTGATCAGGTCATAGTTTCTTATAGTGTCCATTTCACTTCAGCAGGTTTCCCCTTTGGTGCTCAGTTGCAAGATATAGGTACAGGCAAAGACTTCTTGGAAAAGACCCCAGGAGCACAGGCAGTCAAAACCAAAATTAACATTTGGGATTGCATCAAATTGAGAAGTTTCTCTACTTCAAAAGAAACAGTCAGGAAAGTGAAGAGGCAACCGACAGAATGGGAAAAAATATTTGCAAACTATACTACAGATAAAGGGTTGATAACCAGAATCTACAAAGAAATCAAGAAATCCACAACAACAGAACAAACAACCCACTTAAGAAATGGGCCAAGGACCTCAATAGACATTTTTCAAAAGAGGAAATCCAAATGGCCAACAGACACATGAAAAAATGTTCAAGAGCACTAGCAATCTGAGAAATGCAAATCAAAACCACAATGAGGTTTCACCTCACCCCAGTTAGAATGGCTCACATTCAGAAATCTACCAACAACAGATGCTGGAGAGGATGTGGTGGAAAAGGGACACTAACCCACTGTTGGTGGGAATGCAAACTGGTTAAGCCACTATGGAAGTCTGTCTGGAGATTCCTCAGAAACCTGAACATAACCCTACCATACAACCCAGCCATCCCACTCCTTGGAATTTACCCAAAGGAAATTAATTTGGCTAATAAAAAAGCCATCTGCACATTAATGTTTATTGCAGCTCAGTTCACAATAGCTAAGACCTGGAACCAACCCAAATGCCCATCAACAGTAGACTGGATAAAGAAATTATGGGACATGTACTCCATAGAATACTATACAGCAGCAAGAAACAATGAAACCCAGTCATTTGCAACAAGATGGAGGAATCTGGAAAACATCATGCTGAGTGAATTAAGCCAGTCCCAAAGAGACAAATATCATTTATTTTCTATGGTTTTCAAATCTGCAATCTAATTTGCACCTCTTCCAACTTCACTATCCTTAAATATCACATCCCCGAATCAACACCTATAATAGATTATGTCCTTACCTCATATCTATTGAGTTTGGTCTTCTAATGTTGCTATCTATTTTCTTTTTTAATGAATATAAATTTAAAGTACAGCTTATGGATTATAATGGCTTCCCCCCCATAACTTCCCTCCCACCCGCAACGCTCCCCTCTCCTGCTCCCTCTCCCCTTCCATTCACATCAAGATTCATTTTCAATTATCTTTATATACAGAAGATCAATTTAGTATATATTAAGTAAAGATTTCAACAGTTTGCACCCACACAGAAACACAAAGTGAAAAATACTGTTTGAGTACTAGTTATAGCATTAAATCACAATGTACAGCACATTAAGGACAGAGATCCTACATGAGGAGTAAGTGCACAGTGACTCCTGTTGTTGACTTAACAAATTGACACTCTTGTTTATGGCGTCAGTAATCTCCCTAGGCTCTAGTCATGAGTTGCCACGGCTATGGAAGCCTTTTGTGTTTGCCAACTTTGATCCTATTTAGATAAGGTCATAGTCAAAGTGGAAGTTCTCTCCTCCCTTCAGAGAGAGGTACCTCCTTCTTTGATGGCCCGGTCTTTCCACTGGGATCTCACTAGCAGAGATCTTTCATTTAGGTCATTTTTTTTTTTTTTGCCAGAGTGTCTTGGCTTTCCATGCCTGAAATACTCTCATTGGCTCTTCAGCCAGATCCAAATGCCTTAAGGGCTGATTCTGAGTCCAGAGTGCTGTTTAGGACATCCGACATTCTAGGAGTCTGCTGTGTATCCCACTTCCCATGTTGGATCATTCTCTCCCCCCCCCCTTTTTTTTTATTCTATCTGTTAGTATTTTCAGACACTAGTCTTATTTATGTGATCCCTTTAACTCTTAGTCCTATCATTATGATCAATTGTGAACAATTATGATCAATTGTGAACGATCACTTGGACTAGTGAGATGGCATTGGTACATGCCACCTTGATGGGATTGAATTGGAATCCTCTGGTATGTTTCTAACTCTACCATTTTGGACAAGTCCGATTGAGCATGTCCCAAATTGTACATCTCTTCCCTCTTTTATTCCCACTCTTATATTTAACAGGGATCACTTTTCAGTTAAGTTTTAACACTTAAGAATAACTGTGTATTAATTACAGAATTCAACCAATAGTATTAAGTAGAACAACCAAGAAAAATACTAAAAGGGATAAAGTATCAAGTTGTTCATCAACAGTCAGTGCAAGGGCTGATCAAGTCACCATTTCTCATAGTGTCCATTTCACTTTAACAGGTTTCTTTTTTGGTGCTCGGTTAGTTGTCACCGACAGGGAGAACATATATTTGTCCCTTTGGGACTGGCTTATTTCACTCAGCATGATGTTTTTCAGATTCTTCCATTTTGTTGCAAATGACCGGATTTCATTGTTTTTTTTTACTGCTGTATAGTATTCTATGGAGTACATATCCCGTAATTTCTTTATCTTTATTTTCTATCTCTATCTCTCTCTCTTTCTCGCAACTCTATCAATCCTTTTCTTTCTTGATTCAGGATGTAAGGTTCTCTTCAATTGCTTGAAAACCCACACACAACTTTACCATCTTCAATTTCTCTCTCTGTCTTAAATATGTACATATATATGTATGTATATATATATATATTATATTACATTCCTATTCTATCCATTCTCTCTTTTTTCTCAATTAGATGGTAAGGATTTTTTACATTGTCATAAAATGCATGTTCCACTTAAAAGTGTCATATTATAGTAAGAATGTATAGTTTAATGTTAATAAAAACCCCATAGTTATAACTTGTTCAAGAAGTAAATGTTACCATGAGGATTCTCCTTACCCCATTTGCCTCCTGTGCCTTGTGATGCACTGACTTTATTATTAGTTCCAAGATGCAGGTCCCAAGTAAAACCCAGATCACTTCAGTCTGTCTGCAGATCTATGCGTAGAATACAAGATCAGGTAAGCATGCATGAAGTCAGCAATGAGGGGACATGAAGGAGAAGGAGATATGAAGTTAATCCCAACATAGTGATAAAAACCAAGATTGGTGGGTGGATTTCTCAAACAGGAATTGGGTAACAATTGAGTAAAACAATATTAGATAGCTATAGGACAGCAATTAACAACGATAGTCAACTGTTTATTTCCCCAATATATTATGATCTTTTGCCTTTCTCCTATTTTTAAATAAATCTTCTTTTAAAAAGATTTATTTATTTGAAGGACAGAGTTACAGATACACAGAGACAGAGGCAAAGGCAGAGGCAGAGAGATCTTTCATCTGCTGGTTCACTCCCCAATGGTCAGTGCTGAGCCGATCTGAGGCCAGGATCCAGGAGCTTCTTCCAGGTCTTCCAAGCAAATGCAAGGACCCAAGAATTTGTGCCATTATCTACTGCTTCCCCAGACCATAGTAGAGAGCTGGCACCCATATGGGAACTACAAGTGGAGGCTTTACACACTACACCATAAAGTGGGCCTCACCTTTCTCCTTATATAGGACTGCATGATAGGAAAATAAATTCAGATACTGTTTCTGTCAGATTCCCCCTTCACAGCATAATCCATTATTTTACCTCGAATCTTTTTGAATAGTCTGTCAATAGCACTGTCTCTACTTTTGCATCACCATCATATCACTTAACTACTGCTTTCTGATTTTCCTATTCCTCTGCTTAAACTCTATCAAGTGTTATTAGTACAAACATTCTTACTAGTTCTCATAGGAAAATTTATATGGTAGACTTTTGATTGTATGATGACACCTACTTCCTTAAGTTTTGTCTTTTCTTAGTCTCTAAGTCATGGAAATGATTCACATATCCTAAAAGTTCTTATAAATAGGTTTTCCTGTCTGTCTGAGAAATTTTTTTTTTTCCTTTTAAAAGATTCAATGTAGAAAATGATGTGGAGACTTTGTTTCTTCTTTTTCCTATTTATAATCTCTTCAGCTATTCTCTACAACTTCCAATATCACATCTTTGTTATGAGTCACCTCCCACATATTCAGTCTCCCTCCTGAGGTCTCCACCTAGCCTTCCAAATTAACAAGTAGCTTTAGACACTGACTTCCTTAATGTCATTACCACATCAAATTCAATTTTTGTCCCATGAGGTTATCCCTAGAGACAATTTTAGCTTTTCCATTCTTATTAGTAGTGATATTATTGTTTATATGAGTTATAAATTTCTTAATCAGAGAACCCAAAAATCAACATATTTTCTTAAATAACAAATAACATGTTTGTTAAATTATATTCTTTATTTTACATTTTAAATAATTTCAAGTTATTATTTTGTCAAATCCAGTACATTCTTCTGAAAAATTATGTAGAGTTGTTAGTATTACTCCATTCCATAAAGGATCCCATATTTCCAGACTTCCTTATAACTCTCCATTCATTAAGTTATTCAACAGTCTCCAGCATCTTCTTTGCTGTCATTTCTTTTTTTCATTTTTAAAGATTTATTATTTATTTGAAAGAGTTACAGAGAGAGATGAGAGAAAGGAAAAGAGAGAGAGAGTGAGAAAGAGAAAGCTAGATCTTTCATTGGCTGTTTCACTCCCAAGAAGGCTGAACAGCCAGGGTTGAGTAAGGCTGAAACCAGGACTCACGAATTTTTTTCCAGATCTTCCATGTGGGTTTCAGGGGTGCAAACACGTGGGTCATCCTCCATTGTTTTTCCAAGGCCATTAGCAGGGACCTGGAATGGAACTGGAGCATCTGAGACATGAACCTGTGACCACATGGAATGCTGGGTTGCAGGCAGTGGCTTAACCTGTCACGCCACAACACAGGCTCCTACCTGTCATTTCTTTCTTTCTTTCTCTTTCTTTCTTTCTTTCTTTCTTTCTACCTTCCTTCCTTCCTTCCTTCCTTCCTTCCTTCCTTTCCTTTTTTGACAGGCAGAGTGGACAGTGAGAGAGGTAGAGACAGAGATAAAGGTCTTCCTTTACCGTTGGTTCACCCTCCAATGGCCGCTGCGGCCGGCACTCTGTGGCTGGCGCACCGCGCTGATCCGAAGCCAGGAACCAGGTGCTTCTCCTGGTCTCCCATGCGGGTGCAGGGCCCAAGGACTTGGGCCATCCTCTACTGCCATCCTGGGCCACAGCGGAGAGATGGACTGGAAGAGGAGCAACCAGGACAGAATCCGACTCCCTGACCGGGACTAGAACCCGGTGTGCCGGCGCCGCAGTGTACTCTACAACCACGCTAATTACTCAAGAAGAAAAATTCTAACAATGTCAAACCCCTATCAAAAACACACAAAATAAAAAAAAAAAATGTTCCAAGTATGTCACTTACCAAATAAAGTTTACCCATAAGAGCCTCTCACCTAAGTCCCTACATGATATTTACGGTTATTATGTTAACAAACATTAACATATTACTTATGAAATTCTATTTGCTCTAATGCTTTGGTCAGCCTTTATTTGCATCCCTTTCTTAGATAGCTGTAGGTAAGTACTTCATTATCAGCTCAGAGCATTTTGTTCACATTTTTTATTAGACTACTTACCTATTCCACCTGTATTTTAGATATTGCTGAACACAAGTTAATCCATTCTCTTGGAATTCTGTCTTTTTGAAGGCAGAAATCATTTTCTGACTTGTCACTGTAACCTACATAGTGTCCGAGGCTTCTGAGGCACGAAGATCTTATAAATATGTATTGAAATGAACTTTACACATGTGGTTTCAGAGATACCCATTTTGAAATACTGGTGCTCTGCTTTACAAGTTATTTATGGTTTACCAAAAAAATGCTATTAAATAATTAACATTGTGCTCACTACCTCATATTTATATTTCATTTTTATTTTTAAAGCTAGCTATTTTCCAATTCTACTCCCAAGGGAAATTTTGGTATAACCTATATATGTGATGGATGCACTCTTTCACTATAATTTCATGTAGGATCTGTCCACTATCTCTCTAGGGAAATTTTTGATCTTCTCATCCAGCTGTTAAGGGGAGGAGCACACAAATTCCAAATCAACTAGCAGTCTCTGGATCTCAAGAATGCTAGGCTAGCTGTTCAAACCAGAACTCCAGGTCTGCAGCTACGAAATACACTATTTCTTAAAAACGAAGCTCAAATGGTCAAATTCAGACAAGGCAGCCGAATTCTATTCTGCTTGCTCAGTAGAGAAACATTTGTTTCCAAAATGAAACTTGAAGTAACCACATTCTGGAAATTCCCTAGAGTTAACTTCTGCAAAAGACTTCTCAAGGAACCTGAAGGCATCTCAAGGCTGAGCCAGCCCAGCCAACCCTGTCCACAGGCAATTTTCTCACTGGCAATTTTGCTTGCTGCAGCAGTTAATAGGAAGGTGGTGTTAGAAATCCCTGGGGCTTAATCTGGTTTTATGCTGGAGTTTCGAGGCTTTAGACATTTCAAAGGAGGAAGTGAAATGCAGAAATATGAAAATAGCACAATCTTTTTGGGAGTATCCATATATCAGGCCAATGGAGAATGTTACAGATATATCTAAACGATCCTTAAAAGGAAAGTGGGAGCATGGCAACAGGAATCTCTTTAAAGAAGCACGTGATTTGGGGCTGGGGGGTAGGTTTGGAATAGAATCTTCTCTTCCTCTTCCCTTTTCAAAATGTGGCAGTGGCAAACATCTTTAGAAAATCAGGATTTCAGGATGCAAATAAAGCTACTTGGAGTTAGGAATACAAGTTAGATCTTAGACACATATTTTAAGAAGAAAGTAGTAAATCAATACGAAAGAAGCAAGTGTGATTTTGGAATGCACTGCTGATGATATCAAGGTCTTTGGGCTCTGATAAGAGTGAATTGTGGCCTGAGCTGAGGCTCACTTGGCTAATCCTCCACCTGTGGTGCCGGCACCCCAGGTTCTAGTCCCGGTTGGGGCACCAGATTCTGACCCGGTTGCTCCTCTTCCAGTCCAGCTCTCTGCTGTGGCCCAGGAAGGCAGTGGAGGATGGCCCAAGTCCTTGGGCCCTGCACCTGCATGGGAGACCAGGAGAAGCACCTGGCTCCTGGCTTCGGATCAGCGCGGTGCGCCAGCCACAGAGCGCCGGCCGCAGCGGCCATTGGAGGGTGAACCAACAGTAAAGGAAGACCTTTCTCTCTGTCTCTCTCTCTCACTATCCACTCTGCCTGTGGGGGAAAAAAAAAAAAAAAAAAGAGTGAGTTGTGTCCAGGCAAATCTATACTTTATCCACTTTTTGTTACACTGTGCCTGCCCACAGTAGGTATCAATAAGTGCTTTTGATCAATCATTAAGTAAACTGAAAGTAGATCTTTGTAAAAATTAAGATTGGGAATTCGAGAGAGAGGAGGAAGAAGGATTGGAAAGTGTGGGCAAGAGAGGGGAGGAAATGTCACTATGTTCCTAAATCTATGTAAATGAAATTCATAAAAAACTTGTGTAACTTAACTAAAATTTAAAAAAATAGTTTTGAATGAACAAGTGAATATAATCAATGAATGAATGATTTGCCCAGGATCTAACAGAGCTTAAGTTACATGGCTAATTAAATTTAGAGCAAATACTAAATGAGAGAGAAGGACTGGGTGGCATTTTTATTCCCTAACTTTCAGCAGGAACCATTAGTGTAATCCTTAACATTCATTCTTGGCTATGGGACTTGGAGAATGTTTAGAAAGCAAACTAAAAATAGTTCCAAAATTTCTTAAACCAACGTTTTCATCACTTTGATGAAAATAGATTTATACTGCTTATGGAACGTGCCACACCCTCAGAATATATGTTGTGTCCGTAATTATATTGATAATATTAGAAGTAAAATGGACACTATGAGAAACAGTAACTTGATCAGCCCTTGTCTTGACTGTTGATGTACAATTTAATACTTTATCCCTTTTAGTATTTTTTTTTTGTTCTAGTTAATACTATTGGTTGAACTCTGTAAAAAAAAATATATATATATATATACATACTAGAGTTACAAAGAGTTTCCTTTACACTTCTAATTTTCATACATACAGTAGTATAATTAATGCATACATATTTAAAATAATGATATATATTGGCCATATAATTATACTTCTGCTTTAGAAGTAAAACAAAAGAACTTTAAACCCCTGTGTTTATCTTCATGATTGTCCCCATCATGCACCCCTGCACCCATGTTGGAGATCCAGAAGAAGGTCCTGGATCCTGGCTTTGGATAGGCTCAGCTCTGGCGGTTGTGGTCATTTGTGGAGTGAACCAGCGGAATGGAAGATTTCTCTCTCTTTCTCTCTGGCTCTACCTCTCTTTGTAACTCTGTATTTCAAATAAATAAAACAAATCTTTTTTTTTTTCAAAAAAAAAAAAGTACTTCTACCTGTAGATAATTAACTGAATTAGCAGTACTGACATTTGTTTACCCAATAGTTTAATTTTTAATTATTGATCTGCAAATGCCAATGCCATTTCTGTTTCATATCAGTTTTCTCATATCCATGAAGTGGGTATTTGGAAAGTTTGTTCTATAACTTTGGTCTACATTTATGTTTTCCTCTAAAATTTTAAAACAGCAAATTAATTAGCTTAACAATTCAATAAATATTGAATTCTGGAGAAACAACACACATACATACATACACATACACATTCACATACACATATACATACATACACACACACATACACACTGTGGTATTCCAAATCCATGGTGTTCTTTTTATGACTCTTTTCTCTTCTGTGTACCTTTTAGAATCAATAAGTCAACATCCAGGGTCAAATCTGTTGATATTGGATTTGAAATGAAATAAACTCATAAATCATTTTTAAGAAATTATATCTCTTTAAAATAATGTCTTTTAACCTAAAATGTTGAGTATGTGTATGCATATATACCTTATTTTTTAATATTTAATTTTATTTTTTGAAAGGCAGAGAGACAGATGGAACACAATTCACTGGTTCACTCCCAAATGCCTACAGCCATCAGGGATGGGCCATGCCAAAGCCAAGAGCCAGAACAGGAACTCCTTTTGGGTCCCCTATGTGGCTCCCAGCGACTCAATGACTTGGGCCATCATCTGCTGCTACCAGGGTATGTGCATCAGTGGGAAGCTGGACCAGAATAACAGCAGCTAACATTCAAACCAGGCACTATAATATGGGATATGGGGTTCCCAGGCAGGACTTAACCTCTGCACCACACACAAAACCCTAGAACTCATTGCTTTCATTGAAAATGCTTCATATTTTTTCTCATTAAAGTCTTTCAAGCTGTACATTATTTTTTTCTTTCTGTGTACAATTTTTCCTGTTCCTATGATAAATGGGATCTTTTTGCAATATATTGACTTGTTGCTATTACATGAAATGCAAATTTCACTTGTGTAGGAACTTTTTATCTAGCAGCCTTGCTAAATCCTTTTAATTCATACATATTTCTATGAAATTTTTATTTTTTACTTGTTGATTTTTTTCTTCTTTTCATACTATTTTATCCTTTGATTAATTTTCTTGCTTTACTTCATTGTCTGAGACACATAAATCTTCTGTTGAGTTCTGAAGATCCAGGAGGTGTCTATGGACAATAATATATTTCAGTATAACTGGTTTTCTTCTTGCTTTAGATTTGTTTTAGCACTTTGAAAGATTTTCTTGCCCTTTGATTGCATATATTTTATTCTTAATTCTCCTATTCCACACACATACACTTTTTCCAAATATAAATGCCAAACCTAATATTTACATACTTTGAGTAAATTTCCTAGATATCATATAATGCATATTTAAATTAAAAGAAAAAAAACTGGGATAGATGTTTGGTACATCAGTTAAGCCACTACTTGAGGGCACACATCCCATATGGGAGCACATGAGTTAGAATCCTCTTGCTTCTTCCAATCCAGCTTCAATCTGATGCATACCCAGGTATGCAGCAGAGAATGCCTGAAGTACTTAGATTCCTGCCACCCACATGGGAGACCCTGATTGGGTCCTGGCTTCAGCCTGGTCCAGCCTCGGGTGTTGTAGGCATTTGAGAAGTGATAAAAAAAAAAAAAAAAAAAAAAAAAAAAAAAAAAAAAACAAACCCTCATTCTCTCTCTCTCTCTCTCTCTCTCTCTCTCTCCAGAAATCTCTCTCTCTCTCTCTCTCTGCCTTTCAAATAAGTAAAATAAGTTAACAAAGTCTATAAGTCTGTAATTGATCAGTGTATCTGTCATCTTCCTGAGTAATACAATAAACTTAGAATGACTGCACTATTTTCTTAACTTATGTGATTTCATTGTTCAGGATTTTTCTTTTATTTATTTATTTTTTTAGGGACTCAAGCCTACATTACTGATGAAACTTTATCTTAGTTCAGTTTCTGATTTAGTAATTATATATCTAATCTTCTTTATAATCCTCTCATTTAACTTTTCATTTTAATTAGAATATTTCTTGTTTAAATTATCTGTTTAGGATTTCTCAAATTATTCTGATGGTAAGCTTCTTATGCTGCTTGTCATTTCATTTCATTTCTGATTTCTCTATGTATTCTTATTTACATTTTCTATACAACAAACCAATATCAGAAGTAAATTTGTATTCTAAATTTTGAGAGTTTCTAATTTCTGCAATTTCCATTTGTTCTAGTCTCATCTTTGGATCTTTTTATTTTGATATCATACTAATTGAAATTCTATCTATATATGAGATTCTTTGACCTTTTGGCTGTAACCCAATTTCCCAGAGAACATCTACTTTAGTTTCTATGAGATACCTGGGGCCCTTGTTATCTAGACTACTCTACATTAAATTCTTAGCCATTTCTCAGAACTATTCAGTTACTTTAAATCCATGTTCCAGACCACTGTTAGCATTTTTTTTTTTACATTGGAGACAAGTTATATTCACTTGTTATCTCTAATCCTTTAATTTTCATTTTTCTAGTCCAAAATATCACATGAAGTCATTCTTTTTCAGGAGCTACATTTTGTGCAATTGTATAGAAACTAACTTCATATACTGTTTTTTAAAGCCAAAATGTGATAACACTAAATCATGAGATTCCACTAGGCAGCCATCTGTTTTGGAGCCTGGTTACTTGGCTCTATGCTTTCTTTATATATATATATAAAGGCAGAGGATTAGCCTAGTGAGCTGCGGCACCGGCCTTTATATTTTTGTCACCTGATGACTTCTTTTATTGTCTAACCAACTCTTCCATGTACTGATGGTTGCTCAACTTAATAATACTGTATATGTTTTGCAGTAGTATACTTTTATTAATATCCTCTTTAATATATTACTGTAGATAATAGTAGCAGGTGTCCCCTAAATATGTGATATCCATGTTTTATGAGTATGTATATGTAGTTTATCTTTTGAAATACTCACGTATTCACACAAAAATAGCAAATGTTTTGAGTTTATAATTTTATTAGCATCTTTATTTTTTCACTATTTTTCAGAATAGCTTAAAATAACAAAACAAAATTTGTGTAGTTCCAAGACTTTCGATATATCCCACTAAATGCTTCTCCTACTGTTAACATCTAATATTAACACGATGTATTTGTCACAATCTATAAACCACACCCAGCCTTCCCTATTATTAACATATCAAATTAGTATAATATATTTGCTACAATTAATGAAATACATCCTACTTTTTGTATTTAAAAAAAAAATTGTAACCTACTGCACCCATTCATAATAGAATAGTTACCAGAGTTAACGTGGAGCAGATAGAGATTATTCTAATGAGGGAATATTTGAGCAAAGATCTGAATGTTGAGGAATCAGTGAGGTAGAAATCTCAGAGAAACATATGGCAGATAGAGCAGCAAAGGCTTTCAGGTTAGAAGGGCTCAGAACTTTAGAGAAGTGCATGGTGATTTAGGGACAGTGGGATATGATGAAAGATTTAAAGAGTCTGTGAGGGGAAGATTCACGCAGAACTTTGAATTCAGAGTAAATGCATTTGGAGTCCATTTCAGTGGCTTAAGGAAGTCATTTTGGTTTGTAAGCTCTCACAAAGCTGCATTTCTTCATTCTTATGCTTTTCTGGATGGTTTAAATTTTGATTTTGGCTTTATGAAATTTATGGCACATCACGTTGATTCAATGCTATGTAGATCCTAGGCAGAAATCATTCCAATATTACACAGGCCTGTATAATTGGAAAGGCCATACAGCCTGTGCTCCCGTCTTCTCTCCTGGAACGGATTCTAGTCCAGACATAGTCAAACCAGGCAGACGGGAATTGACTTACAGATAGTAGTTACAGAGAGTTGCAGTTGAGGATTTATCTCAGTGAAAATAATGTCACCTTTTAAAAGTTGGTAAAATTCACAAATAGAATATGCAATCTACTTGTGTCTAACATTCAAAATGGACTGTCAGTAGAACAAGAGAAGACCAGCTGGCAGATAATACTGTTATTCTAGTCCTGAACCAAACAGCATGCATCTACTATTAAATGGACATTTCAGTATTCACAATTATTCGAGCACCAATGCATCCTATTCATCTTACATTAACACCTTTTGTGCATACAATCAGTTTCTGTGTTCCAAAGCTAGAATTCCTTCTACTCAGGAATTCCAGGCTTTATGTTCCAGTTTGTGTTCAGTTTGCTAGAAATAACAGCCCATCATTTTTCTCCTGAGTCCCTCTATTGTATTCCCTATTTGCAGATGAAAATATTGGAGAAAATGAGAATGATGTTACTAAGGAAATCTGATAACTTGGACAGTTCTCTAGCTTGGAAGATGAGACAAAATATTCGTACTGCTCTATGTCTTACTCTCTTGTCACAGCTGATGAATAGTGATTAAGTCAAATAGGAATGTTTCCTGGTAAAGTTTAATTTATAAAAATATTCCATCTTTCATAGAGAGACAGTTAACTGTCTGTGGTTGTCAAAATAGAAAAATAGTATTCCAATAAGATAATATATTTTCAGCAATTATTTGAGATATAATATTTTCTCAATAAAGTTTTAAAATTTATTTGTTACCTAATTTATATTTCCATGTTCTGTGTCATCTTATTTAGTTGATAATAGAATGTGTAGGGAAGAAGACACTAAACTGTGCATGAAGAAAGACAGACTCAGCAAAGATATTAAACTTGAAAAATGTTGAAGTTCTAATAGAACAATTTTGAAGCCAAGCTATGAATGTCTGAGAAACACTGATATTTTAGCAGAAACTAACAGGAGCTCCTTCAGCTGAAGGTGCCACACAGAACATTTTCATAGTGGGGAGAGGGATATGATAAGAATGGGTAGTATCAGAAAACTGGGAGTTACAAGTGAAGTTTAAAAACTATATGCACAATCATTATTGTTTCAATTTAACTTATAGACATAATAAATTTTAAAAGGAGGGTACGTATCAATCAGACTATTTTGTTTAATGACAAAATAAAGTATAAAAATTAAAATAATGGGAACTACCCTTGAGTAATCATGATCATTATGGTCACCTGTGATACATTTGATGTATGCATGACTCCTTGCAAAAATTGACCTCCTTACAGAGATCTATAGAAATGTTGTGTGAGTATAATATAATGTGAGGGTACCCTATGAGGAATACAGTTATTCTATGCACATTTGAGACAACAGTGACACTCTTCTCTTTGTCTGGGTTCTTTGGTAGACTACTTTATTTCAATTTTTATCCACATGATATCAACAGAAGAGGCAATTTGCCAGTCATTTGTCTAATTTGGTTCATATAGTCACAAACAAGGTAAATCAAACATTAAAAAATCCCCTTTGTTTATAAACTATGTGCATTCACGTAATATTTTTCAACTTGAAAGCAGTGAATGCTTACTCCTTACACTCTGGGAGGGCATTGTGGAGTGGCAGCTCACACATTCAGACAGCAAAAGGGTTACTAGTACAACAGAGGGAAGCATATTCTGCCATTAGAGAATAAGAGAATTTTTGAAATTATCTTTATAATTGGCCTATAATCCTATGCATATTGAAAATTTCATAACTATTTAGTGGAATTAAATCCATATTCCACTGCTTCCATCTTAAATTGTACTTAAGTCCCTAGTGGAAACACAGAGCGAGTTGATTGTCTTGCTTTTAATCATGTGTTTTACTTCTTTCAAATGAGATGAGGGGAAAGAAGGAGTGAACACACACACCTACAAATATACACAGAAAAGGAAAGAAATTATTTCACAAAAAATAAATATGTTATTTGTCAAATGAGAAAGAAAAAACAACCTTGACAGATTTCCCCTTTTAAGGAGAAGCTGTTAGTGTAGACTTGGACCTATGGCAAGTATAAACCCTGTTTTGTAAAGCACATCTCTACAGAGTAGCTTCTATCACAGGAGGGGATGAGGTTGTAAAAGCAAATAGATTCCTATACATCTATGAAATTGTAAATGAAATGCTGCACCAGCTAGATGGTTTGTAAAGAATTGGGAAAACACACAGTCTCAAGACTTTGGAAAAAAAATTTAAAGTATGGCCTCAAAGATTATACCTTAAAGGGGACTGTATAGCAGTTAGTGTCCAGATTGTTAACAACAATTGGACAAGAATTAATGAGTGTGAATTTTCAGGTTCATTACGAATATGAGCAGACAAAACAGAAACGTATTGAAAAGATTACTGAAAGAGACACTCAAAAGAAATAAAACCAATGTTACTTCCAGGGGTGGAGTTGGTGTAAAATATTCATAAATCTGGTACTACATAAGTATAATCACTCCAAAGCATATTAGAAATAAAACATTGAAAGGCAAAGGGAAAATGTGGAAAGCAGCAAGAGGAAAATGACTCCTCACATACAAGCGAACCGTAACAAGATAATTAGATGATGTCTTACCTGAAACCATGGAAGCCAGAAAGAAGTAGACTGACATATTCAAAATGGCAACAAAAAAATAAAATAAAAAACAACAAAATTGCTGATAATCATGGCTATTTTATCCTATAAGAAATATTTGAATAGTATGGTAGAATAAAGATATTCCTAAATAAATCATACTGAGGTAAACAGTTTGGGGCACATAAATTTCTTCAGACTGAAAGTGTCATACAGGCTTCAGCATGCTTACTATATATGCAAAAATGTCCTTCAAGAATAATGGATATAGGGCCGGTGCTGATGCACTGTGAGTTAAGCCACCATGATCAGTTCCAGAATATCATCTGGGTGTTGGTTCCAGTCCTGAGTGTTCCACTCCTGATCCATCTCCCTGCTAATGTCTGGGAAGCATCAGAAAATGGCCCAAGTCTTTGGGTTCCTGCATTCAAGTGGGAGACGTTGATGTAAATCCAGTTTCCTGAATTTGGCCTGCCTTAGCCCCAGCTGTTGCAACAATTTGAAGAGTGAACCAGTGGATAGAGAATTTCAATCTCAGTTTCTCCCTTTCTTTCTGTAACTCTACCTTTAAATAAGTAAATAAATATTTCCTTTGTAAAAAGAATAATGAATAAATCAAGGTAATGCTTGATCTTTTTGTAAAGAAATCAAGACTAATAAATTTGGGTTTTAGAGGTTAAGGTGTTGTATGTTTATGTTTTAAAAGTAGATATACTCTAGCTTCTCAATGACTAAAGGAATTTTTATAAATGTAAAGGTAACAATACAAAAATATATCTTGGGACAGGAAGAAGAAGAAACAGCAAGTATAAATATAGAGAAATGCAGTAGGCTGTCATCTATTGAGTCTCTTAAATTATAGTTGGTGTGTGAAGCAAAATCATGTCACTTCCTGATGTAATTCTAAACGTTAACAGATGAAAATTTATAAAATTCAATGAGTGAGTTATGGTAAATGAATGAAAGGGAAATCTTATTAAGACATCAGAATTTAAATATCATGCAGGAGTTTTGGGATGGCCAGCCCCACTCAATCCATGACAGAATCAATAGACAAAAGGAGAAAATCTCTTATCAATCCATGAGAGCCCAAATAAAATTGACATCATCAATAATAACACTTAGCATATATTCATTTACTTTCTTTTTTTTAATTTATTTTTTAACTTTTATTTAATGCATATAAATTTCCAGTGTACAGCTTATGGATTACAATGGCTTCCCCCTCCCATAACTTCCCTCCCACCCGCAACCCTCCCCTCTCCCGCTCCCTCTCCCCTTCCATTTGCATCAAGATTCATTTTCAATTCTCTTTATATACAGAAGATCAATTTAGTATAAAGATTTCAACAGTTTGCACCCACATAGAAACACAAAGTGAAACATACTGTTTGAGTACTAGTTATAGCATTAAATCACAATGTACAGCACATTAAGGACAGAGATCCCACATGAGGAGCAAGTGCACAGTGGCTCCTGTTGTTGACCCAACAAATTGACACTCTAGTTTATGGTGCCAGTAACCACCCTAGGCTGTCGTCATGAGTTGCCAAGGCTATGGAAGCCTTCCAAGTTTGCCGACTCTGATCATATTTAGACAAGGTCATAAAAGACAGAGTGAGGATAGTAACCAATGATCCTAAGAGTGGCATTTACCAGGTTTGAACAATTATACAGCATTAAGTGGGGAAGAGGACCATCAGTACACACAGGTTGGGAGTAGAGCCCTCAAGGAGACCCACCAGGCCAGTCCACTGCAGTGGCTTTCAATGTGGTAAGCCTGGGCTTCAGCAGAAGTCAGCTTGTGAAGAGCCCTGGCAGCTCTGCCAAGAGTTGGATCACTGGAAATGGACCTGCCCTGGAGTCGAAGGATGCCCAGGTCAGAGCCACAGATCTTATTGGCTCTAAGCTGAAAAGCCCTTCACTCAGCCCAACTTCCAAAGTGACCACTGCAGCTGAGGGGATGGTCAAGTAGGGTCAGCAACATTGCAGGCAGAACTGTAAATTTCTCGTTAGAGATGCCCCCTGCCTTTACCTGGCCAGCTCTCCTCCCAGGCCAGCCAAGTAATGAAAGTCAACAGAGTGCCTTCCCCTAGGAGGTTCACACCTCCCTTAGGATATACCCCATGTGAAGAGATAGATAGGTCTGGGCCTCTGAATTTACAAGGCCTAAAGCCCACCAGATTATTATCAAGCCCCTTCTATCAGGTTCTATTTGCCTCTCAATCAGAAAACTTACTTGTAGCTTAGACAGCACCTTTCTTAGCTCCTCTAATAATGACTCTGTCCTTTGTTCTAGGCCCTGTCTAGTGCACTTGGGCCTCATTCCTTTGTAATCATAACCTCTACTCTACCACCAATGGCTCTACATTTACTTTCAATATCCTATCCCACTATTTTAAAATTCAGGGTATTTTGATATGATCCGCATTGCCAGAAAAATAGTTAATAGTCCACTCCAAATTTGCCTGTCCCTGTAACTATCATCTCATTGTCCGGAGTTCTATTAGTGAGCCTCACCAGTTGTGTTGTTCAGGATGGAGTTTAAAATGAACAAATGTTCTACCCAGTTCAGATACTGCTTGTCAACTAAACAAGCTCTTTGATGTTGTAACCAAAGGATACTGGTACTGTAAAATGCAAGTCAGAAGGAATACTAGGAAATAGTTACCTCAAGGAGCATTCCTGGTGTTTCTCAAGTTGCATCATGTCAGCAGCTTCCTCACTTTTAAGAAATGCTGGACTTGAAGGGCAGAAGTTCTTCCTGCACACAATCTTAGGCAGATAACACTTCTAGGTAAAAACAAAGGGATTTTTAATTTATGAATCACTTATTACTAATCCATGTGTTAATAATTCTAAGAATTTAACAAAGAGTGCAGAAAATAAGCTGTTAAATATATCCAGTATTCGACTTTGCCATGTCATCCAAAGGGGTTCTCATATTTATTAATTCGTGTCAAAATGACAGCATAGACACAAATAGCAGATGGATGGCATTAGGGCAGAAATTGGTAAGCAAGTGAAATTGGTGGTTATATACTTGGAGCTACACGACATTGTTTTGGATAAGTTTGTCTTCTAATTACAAAGCTTCTTGAAAGAAAATAGCTTAGCACATAACTCAGTACACATTGAATAAATTAATGAACTTAGAAGGATAAATAAGCTTAGGAAAATGAACAAACTGTGGATAACCCCATACCAAAATTTTTATGGAGCATATTCAGAGTAAGTTTTTTGCCATCAATGCTTTCTTGATTGCTCATCTTACTATGTATTTTAGGTAAAGAATGTGATGAAACTACTACTCCTTAGGAAACTCACTTATAATAACATTCTTTTTTCTAAAACTCCTTGTTGATCTCCGTAGTTGAGGCCTCAATCACAACATTCTCATACAAAGAAACTTCACAAAGTTGAAGGAAAATTGAATTAAATGGTGATTTTATTCCAACCTTCAAAATAAATTTGAAATACAAGCATAGTACTTTCATAACACAGATCCTTCACAAATTATTTGAAGGGCTCTCATACTTCTTTTAGAATACTTCTGAAAAGCTGTTTTGCAAGTTGCCGGGGGACTGGTCATATTAAGCCAAGCTTGTGTTATTGGGTTATCACTAAGAATAAACTGGAGGATGATGGTACAGAGTTTCTTTGTTAAGTATCAAGAGTGCTTTCTCACTGCAAATACCAAGAAACTGCCTCCCAAGTGTGAGCCAAGGTTTTCCTCAATGATTGGAGATTGGTCTATAGAATTTCTAAATAGATGGGAACAAAGAAAAGTGTATGCTTTTGAGTGAGCGCTAGTAGAAGGGAGACAAGGTGTATATTCTAAGTCTAGTCATATGACCAAAAATATGAAGCATCCCCTCGCCTTGCTAATTTTTTACTAACTACAAATAATATGGTAACCATGTAACACGTCTTTAAAAAGAATGCTCTATTCCTTCCCAGATGGTTTTTTAGAAATATAGAAGTTATGTAATTATCACTATGGTAACCCCATATCTTACAACAAGAAATTAGTATGTCATTTATTTCTAACATTCACTAGTCTTTTTTGAGATACCAAATTTTGGACAATTCACTCTTTTGTAATGCCACTGGAACTCTTTGAAAAACATACACACCCTATTAAAAGTAAAAGGCTCAATAAAAGTTTCAAGGTTAGAAGATGTCATATAAACAAATCAAATTCTTGAATAAATTTACTATTTATACTGAAATCTCACTTCACTAAGAGCTGTCAATAACGGATTTTTGAAACTGTTAAATCAATACACGATACAATGTTCAAAAAATGAGTTTCAGAAAAATGACTTTTGAAACATAAGGGAAACCTCACTATAGGTTCATTGCACCTAGGCAATGAGGCATCAGTACAAGATTAACTGACAGAAGCTGCACATGGAAACATCTATCTGTATTCTTGGAGTTTCTTATTAGCTAAGTCCAGTGACCATGTTATATGCTTAGGAAAAGCAGTAATCCTTGATTTATATCATATGTAGAGGCAATAGCCTTTTCTGTGATTATATGGGGGATGCAAAATTCAATTAAGATTATTCAACTAGGATCCAATAATCCTCTCAAGTTCACCTACAACCACGTGACCATAAGTACTTCATCTTTTCGTTCATTAGCTCATATGCCTGTTCTAGACCTTCTGTCAATAATGAGTTGGTATATTATTTATCTATTGTTACATAACAATTATCCTAAAGTTAAGCATCTTAAAACTACTAACATTTACTCTCTCAGATTATCTCTGGCTCAAGAATCTTACCATGGCATGACTGAATTCCTCTGACTCAGGATCTTTCATAAGATCATATGATATCAGATAGTAATATGCTCATCTCATGGCTCAACTGGAGAAAGTGCTTGCTTCCAAAATGACACAGGTATCATCTGGCAGTCTTCAGACCTTCTCTGGCTGCTGGACAGCCTTGTCACATGGACTTTTTTATACTGCTACTCTCAACATTTTGCTGCTGCAGAGTAGGGAGAGAAAGGATAAGGGAGAGAGCATGATAGATGATAGATAGATAGATAGATAGATAGATAGGTAATAGATAGTTAGATAGAAAGATAGATGCCAAAGTTGTTCATAAATAATCTCAGAAGTGATATTCCACAATTATTACAATATTCTATTTGCTAGAAATGAGGCACTAGGTCTAACCTATGCTCAAAGTTAAGGGGTTACAGAAGACTTTGGATACAAGGAGGCAGGAATTATTTATAACCATTTTAGAGGATAGCTACCTCAGCTGGATTCTGGGATTGCAAATATGAATGGACATTCCATTCTAAATTTATCTCCATCAAAGAAGTTAAGAGTGAGAGTTAACCATGGAAGTTCCTAATATAATCTGATACTTACATATAAGTGGTTTGGAAGTTATCTAATGTTCATTCTAATTTTACTGTCACCATCTCAGTTAGTGCAGTCAGTAACGTCATGATCTTTTGCTTGCACATGATTCTTATATGCAGAGAAAGTTACTTCTATCTCAGAATCTGATGTGTGGGTAAGAGAAGAATTTAGAGTTAAATTGTCTTAGATGCTAAAATATTTAATTTCTTTAAGTAAAATATAATTGCTTTATCTAGAAGGATGAACAGCTCCGGAAAAAACCCTCATGAAGTACTATAGGGGGAGAAGAAAGATGTCCATTTAGCCAAATGAATACACTTAAGAAAGTTAATCAATAGGGCTATTGTTGTCACATATTAATCATCATTATCTCCTGTTCCTAAAGCTTATAAATCTCTCATTTAACCTCCATTCTATATTTCCTAAATAATCAAAATCTAATGGCCTTTAAACTTCACCTTCACAGCAGATATTAATTACAGCTACCAGAGAATATATAATAAAGATTGAATTCTGTTTTTCAAAAGATCATATTTAACCTGCAGCTCTCCGGTATTCTACTGATCAGAGAGAAGTATATTTTACTTTTCTGGGTGCTGACAGCTCTGTTTACAATGTTACAAAAAGGTCTAAGAGATTTTACACAGTGCAAATACATAGGGATTCCCTTCTGCCTTACATCTATGCTGATGACTCTTTATGTGTTTATTTTTTCAAGCTACATCAGTCCTTGATAATTTGTGAAGATTTGAATGTGTAACCTGCAGACTGAGCAAGCCTGAACATCCCAGTGAATAAGAGTCAGTCTGCCTGGATACAACACTCACCCATCACCTGCTGAGAATTCATCATTAGTAATGATAAACAATCTCAGGAGCATGGCTATGTGGGCCACTGATAACCTCCAAAGTACCAGAGGAAATGTTCGCTTCCCTGACTTTCCTCCACTATACAATTCTTCCCTGTTTCACATAAATATTTCTTTACCCTGGAGCATATTAAAAGTCATTTCTTTATAATATTACTTCACTTATCATATAGTTGATCTCAGTTGGGGAAGACAGGATTTAAAAATGGCAATTTTGTACCTATGGCAAAATAATCAATACATAAATATCATTTTAATAAATTGCCTATCACATATATTATATAAAACTCTCCAGCCTGTCATTGTGGTTGGATACTGACTATCAAGTGTGGGACTTTCGGTAAGGTATGCAAGCTTTCAGATTAATCTCCACCTGTGATGATCATATCACCATCTGTAAGAGTCTTTGGAATCTGGCTTGTCTCTGAATCTAAGGTCACAGAAGTACCCTTAGCTCTTCTCAAGTACATGATGCATAATGCTGCGAGTCTGATGGGATCCCAAGTAGCCTGGGATATGGAAGAAATAGTGGGGAAAATTAGAGGGAATTATAAGGGTACTGTAGAGATATTGGCACTTGTTGAAAATTAGAGACATTGCTGGCTTTTATTTTTTCATATTAAAGTTAAAAATGAATCCTTAAATATGCCCTACAGAGTAATTCTAGAAGAAATATATGTTGCAATTAGTTAACCTTACAAGCACTCCTTCATGGCCCAGCTGGAAAATCAATTATTTTTGTCATTGAAGCACTGGTTCATTATAATAGAATTTATGAAATAAGAAATTTGCAAACAATCTAGACAGAGTTATTCATGCTGTCCTGTATTGCTATGAACCATTGTCACGATATATTTTAATTATTATTTAACTCTCCTTTTATTATTATAAAGTCTATAAAGCAATAAAGGCAGCAAATATGTTTAATTTTTAAAGGGATTTAATTTTTTTTAACTTTTACTTATTTACTGTCACTTACTTGAAATGTAGAGAGGGAGAGAGAGAGAGAGAGTCTATCATCCACTGGTTCACTCCCCAAATGTCCACAACAAACAAAAATAGATAAGTGTGAAGTAAGGAGTCCAGAGCTGAGTCTGAGTTTCCTACATAAGAATCAGGGATTCAAGTACTTGAGCCATCACTTGCTGCCTCCCAAGGTGAACATTACTGGAAACTAGAATTGGAAGCAGAGTGGGGACTTCAAAACCAGGCATTCTGATATGGTAGAATTCAGGCATCCCAGAGACGTCTTCATTGCTGAACCACATGCTGGCCTCCCATCTTAGCTTTCCACTGTCTATGTTTCCCAAGCATTGAAGCTCCAATGTGACATGGAAATAGAAGATAGACAAAGTGATTAAAAATGCTATACTCACATTACCATAGATCTGCTCTTGCACTTTCTGAATGGCTAGAAGAGCTATTAGCAAAAAGTATAATCCTACGTTGGATGAAGAACCCGTTCCCATAGATTTGACTGATCAGGGGATATGTTGTAATGACATCGTGCAAGTCAAAGTTATTGTAATAATATATCTCACAGCCCAGGCTGATAATATGTATTATTATTATCATGGTAAAAATGATAACAGCTGTCATTCCCTGAGGATCTCCTCAGTTCCGGGCTAATCCCTGCAAGATGCACTTCATATGTACAGTTTTCACTGTGAAAAATCATATTAAGCAGGTTATGCAGCGCTCTCATTGTTATGCAGAAAATAATAGGGAAAACAAGGAAGTGACAGTAGCTGTCTCTGCCTCTGAATTTCATGCTCTCACTCATCTGATCATGTAGCCTATGAGCACTGTGAGGAAGACATAACACCCCCATGTGCCTCAAATAAAGGTTGTTTCATGCATTTACATTTGTTTAAGGATCTTTATGGTTTTGGCTTCATATTTATGTATGTAAAGTTAATTAATAAAATATTTAGCTTAGTTATTTTGGGATTTTTTCTAAGATCAGATTTAAATCTATATGCAAATTTGACTCTCTATGTTGCCTTCAAGGATCTGAATCTGGCTGTATGAAGTTGCTTCCCAATCTCCAGAATTATCATACTTTGATTTTGTCTTAGCACACGCAGGTTTCCTATTGGCATTCCCTATCTGTCTTGGACATGTCTATTTGTTTTATATTTTAGGGCTCAGAGCTTGATTCTCCACTCCTAGCAAAGTGAGGTCACTTAGTATTCCCTTCCCACCACCTCAGCTATTTTTCCATGCTTTAGAGTAATATTTTACCTGTTGCTCTCTCCCTTGCCAAAGCTGGATGTGATTTCCTGAAGAGAAAATTTCCTCTTGCCTAGATCTTCTCAGTGTTGAACAAATTGCTTGACACATGGTAGATTCTCCATAACTATTCCTGAATAAACTATCATTACTCAGAAACATACTGTCATATTTTAAATTTCCCTTCATTGTTCCAAATGGCTTATCTACAATTTAATAAAAAGTATATACACTACATTTCAGCATTCTATGCAACTCTGTAATACATGATATGAGTCTGTGGCTTTGTAGAGTACTTGTCTGGATAATGTCTAAGGTCTCAGGTTCTCTAACATAAATCGAGTCCAAGTTTCAAATGTAAGGGTGTACAGACATCTGTTACAACAACCCTCCCCCCGATATACTTGTCACCTTATTTTCTTTTGCTAACCAGTCACCAGTGGAAGTTAGCATATTAGCTTTAGTTTTTCAAAAGCTTCCTGATAGTATTGATCTAGGCATGACCAGATGGCTTCTTACAAATACACTCTGGGTAGAATGATATTGGTTTATTTTTAATCATTTATATTCTAAATATATTTCTTTTTCCCCATTCAACAAAGGATAAAATCAATTCCAGACTGTCTGGAGCCAGTAAAAATTAAGGAAATCATGAGTACCAGGGAATGGATTTTAAAGTACGCAATATGGTTTAGTTCATCACAGTTATTAACAATCAACCTGACATCATAGAAACAATATATCATTGTTCATAATAATCAAAAATTGCTCTACAGAAGTATCCTGGAACCAGCATTAGTGCTGATATTTGTAGAATTTTCTTTGCCATGTAGAATTTTCTTTGCCACATAGTCTGATGAATAAGCTTCTACTTGGGCAAGTTCTTGCAGCATGTATTCCCTTATATTTCTCTTCCTTCTGATATTCATTATTCCAAAAATTTTCAGAAAATTTTGTTATCATTGGGAATAGAAAGACTAAAAATTGCAAGTTTGGACCTTCACAGTGAGGGATTCTGTATGGAGACATTGGCACATATATAAACAATGACAGTGATGTGTGACAAAATGCTTATCTCAGTAAGCAGAGCCATGCTAGTCCAGAAAGGGAGAGTGTCCTATATTTACAGGAAGAGGTGGAATTTAACCAGAAAATATTATTATAGTGTGATTATCACCTAATATCTATAAGTCCAATGTTTGTAGTTACTGACTCTATGAATTAAATAAACATAATACATGGCATCAGAGAAAAGACCTCCTCCCTAAAAATAGAGGGAGCCAGAAAATAAAATGTGCCATTAACAGAAACCTCTTTGTTATATTGTTCAGAAGCAGGAATCAGGAGGTAGTAACATTAAGAAACAGTATTTAAAGCACAACAGTAGCTCCTCAGAGATAAGGGTGGCAGGCCTCTGGGTAGCTGTGGAGTTTAGACTCATTGAATACATTGTAGACTTGTTCTTTTCCCCAGGTACTTTCTAATACCTGCTGCATTCCACAAGTCAATGCTGTGTTGAATGTGCAAGTTAGATTTAATGAGGAAACAGCAAGAAACAGAAAATCAACTATTTGGTATCTTTTGGCAAATAATGGTCTCCCACGTTTCTCCATGTGCAATATGCTGATAAATATGATCAGCATTACTCTCATAGGTTCAAAGAAGAAAAAAACTTATCCACAAGCGCTAGTAAATTACTATTCAAAGATGGTTAGTATTTCTTGGACTTAGAGTTAGGATGAGGAATGAGAACTACCAAAAGCATTGTATAAAAGGGGAACCTGATTAGTGAATATATAAGTGATATTCTGAGATATTATATGGTTACAGTGTGTTTACTAATATTTTCAAAATTGTCATGGAAAGATATTCAGCAATTTATGATGAGCAAAGTTAACATCTCAGAGATTGATTCAAACTTCTACTTGCAATAAAAGAAGCAAGATAAGTTAATAAATTTACTCTTAAATTAATACTTTCTTTTTTCAACTAACTCTGTTTTTTCCCCAAGTTGATATCAAGGCTTTATACTGTCACACTTGCCTTTCAGACAATACTACACATTATATTATTCATATAACATTTGGCACTCGCTGAAAACAAGTACAGACTCTCTTGAATTATGTACTACTGTTTTTATATTTTATGATATTTATTTATTTTGATTCAGAAATTACAAAGCTGGTTAAAGTAAAAAAATTATACATTTTTTCAATAAAGAGGAGTATTCAATATCACAAAACAGACAACCGATACTAGGTTATCAGAAGTATTTTTTGCTTTATGCTACAAAATGAGCCAAAATAAATGAATAAAGAACTAAACATCTGTGTTTTGTGTTTATATGTGTGTGTATTTATGAGAGAGAGAGAGAGACTGAAATAAATCTATCTTCAAATAAATTTGAAGTGAAGGAAAATATCACTACTAGTTGCAAAGAACGCAATAGTATCAAAAAATATGCATTTATTTCCCAGGAGAATTTATCCTATATATAATATCTGACAGTGTTATTTTAAATTCAGCTACAGAGCTACAAGAAGGGTTTTCAGGCATTGAATAAATTGAAGGATCTTCACATTTGTAATATTTGAGACTTGCAACTTGAAATGTCCTGTTAAATTAATCTAAGATACAAAAATAAATGCTATTTTCTGGCAAGGTCTGTTGAGACTGGGCATTCCCAGGCCCACTTTCTCTCTAGTACCATTTCTCTCTATTTGTTCTTTTAGGTTGGTAGGGCCCACTAGATGAGTGGACTTTACTCAATGTTGTATTTCTCCAACTGCAAGAAATATGAAACATACTAAAGGATTTAAATAAATATCTTATACAATCTCCTATCACAAATGCTTCTCTCTAAAATTGTATCTGTATAAAAGACTGGGACCAGAAGAAACCAACATAAAGAAAATAGTCAAGAATTAAAGCAGCATATCCTGAGATGTAATTGGGAATCTATATATTTTTGATGCCCTGCCCTGTGTTCTCTATATCATTTGTAAACAGAAGTAAGAAATTCTATTTACTTGCTTAATGATCATTAGCACTTAATGACCTGCTACTGTGTACTACATAATATGCCTTAAATGAATTATCTCATGTAATATTCTCAAGTTTCCTATGAAGTAAGCCCTATTGTTATTACCTTTATACAAACAAGGAATGTAAGAATTCGAAAGATTTAGTAGCTTGTGCCTAGTGTCACAGTTAACCAAATATGGGATTTAGTACCCAGACAGTCTGACTTCAAAGCCGGTTGATACCCAACGTGGTCGGCTGCCTTCATGAGAGCTTGCTGTTCCACTTTAATTCCAGGACCCTGGTTAAAGCAACCCTATTGTCTGAGGTCAGATGAAGCTTCTCAGGTGACAGAAGAGCACCTGGATTGAAATAGTGCTCTAATTGTACCTTTTTTTTTTTTCTCCTAAGCCAATACCATGCTTAGTTCTAAGTTTCTTTATAGTAACCATTCATTAGGTGCACTTCAAAACATTCTTTGGGCCAGCTTTTTGGAGCAGCCCATTAAACTGCCACCAGTTCCACCAGTGGAGATGCCAGTCAAGTCCCAGCTTCTCCACTTCTAACCCAGCTCTAATCCAATGCTAATGCATCTGGGAAGGCAGTGGAAGATGCCCCAAGTACTTGGCCCTCTGCACTCATGTGTGAAACCCAAATGAAGCTCCTTGCTTCTGGCTTCGTCCTGGCCCAACCCTGGCTATTGCCACATTTGGGGAGTGAACAAGCAGATCGAAGATTGATTCTCCCTCTCTCTCTCTCCCTCTCCCTATCCCTCTCCCTCTCCCTCTCTCTCTCTTTCTTTCTCTCTGTGTGTGTGTGTGTGTGCGACTCTCGTTTTCAAATAGAATCAATATTAAAAGAAAAGGATGCTATTCTCTTAAAAAATTGTCTCCAAACTTACCATCAAAAACTAATATAGATCCATAGATTTATCCTTAGTCGCCAGAATGTCATTGACTACCTTAATTAATGTGCTTACTTCATTCTGTCACAATTTTGAATTGTTTTATTTCCTGAAATAAATTGATCTGATGTGTTATCTATGCTCTCCAAGTATCTATGCAGTGGCAATCTCAGTTGCAACTCCCAAGAAACTCCATCTCAACAAAAGCCTTGTGATAAAAAGAGTGATGAGAATTTGCATATAGTTCTACAGCTCTCTATGAACCTTGAAAGATCCATCATTTGGATTAGTTGATCATATCTTTTAGCTTGAATTCATCAAGTTAAGAAAGCCCGGTTCTCAGAGCTCCACCATCTCTACCTGTTATCCATTGATAGCTTCAATTCATTGACTTCTTACAAACTTCAGAAAAAGAAAATTTACCTAAATTAACTCTTTTAATCCTCAAGAGTATTCCAAGGGTGCAGAGCCCCATTTTATAGAATGTTCAGTTAAAGAGAATCCTTGTCTTATTTGTTTTTGAATAACAAAAAATTGTTGTTCTCTTAATCTACAGAACATATCCCCAACCATAATTGTTTTGCTTTCTCCCCAATTCTGAATACTTGAGTCACTGCTTTTTATTAAGAAAATATAAGTGCATAATCATAATTGCATTATAAAATATTCTAGCCATTATTGCCATATATTTGTTTTTAAAAATTTTGCTTTATAATATAATGATCAGAGCACTGTACTTGGCTATGCCCCAAACCAGGACCCTCACATAAGTTCTTTATTAATCATTTAAAATCACCATTCTTCAGAAATGTCAGATATTTTATTTATCTTTAATTAGTCCTTTATTTATTTGTGAGGTGGAGTGAGAAGCATAGAGAGATCAGAAAGAGAAAGAACTCCCATCTGTTGATCTATTTCCCAGAGGTCCACAATAAGTGCTGGGTGGGGCAGCTGGGAACTTGGAACTCAACATAAGACTTCCAAGTAGGTAGTAAGAACCCAAATACTTAAGTTATCATTCCTGCTTCCCAGGGTCTATAATATCAGGAACATGGAGTCAGGAATCAAACCCAGGAATCAAGCCCAGGATCTATGATGTGGGAAACAGGCACCCTAAGTACTTACCAGTCTTACCACTAAGCCAAATACCTACAGCTATATTCCTTTTTTTCGTGTTATTTCCTTCTTTATGTCTGCATTTAGGTGGTATATCCATTCAACAGGTACTTGTTTATTTCCTAATACATGTCTCACATATTTAATTGTCTTGTGACCACAAAAAATGAATTAATTAAAGAAAACATAGAAACAAAGCAAAATCCCTACTTTATTGAACATGTAGTTGAGGAAGTGAGAAAAATCCAGAAATAAAATTTGTTGACTATCAATTGTGAAAAAAAAAAAAAAAAAACTTTGGATAAAAATAACGCAGGGGAAGGTGCTAAATGTGGTAGTGGAGAATTTATGTATCAGGTGAAAAGAGGGGAAGAGATCTGAGGTCTCTTGCTCTTCTAGGAACACCAGTCATTCTTGGTTAGAGGTCCACTATCAGGATCTCATTTAACTTTATTTCCTCCTTAAAAGCCATAGTTTCAAAAACAAACAGGTCATGATTCAGAACTTCAATGTATCTATTTGGAAGGGACACAATTCAGTACACAAAAGTCTTTAATATAAAAATCGGGTGTTATTCAATGTTTTATCCCATTTTTTAGATTATCCTATACTTTTAAGATTAAAAGCAATTATTTATTCAACTTGTATTATGGGGTAGGTTTCAAATTAATTTTATCTTCTCATTTTTGACCACTATTGCTAACATCTTACATTACTCTGGCACATGTATCAAAACTACTGAATCAGTATTGATGATTTATTCATTGAAGTCCATACATCATTCAGATTTCCTCAGTTTTTATCCAATGTTCTTTTTCTATTCTGGCATCCTATTAGGATGACATATTATATTTACTCATTGCTTATTCTTAGACCCTCTAGATGAAGATATTTTCTCAGACTCTCCTTTTTTTTAAGATTTTATTTATTTATTTTTTATTTATTTTTTGACAGGCAGAGTGGACAGTGAGAGAGAGAGACAGAGAGAAAGGTCTTCCTTTGCCGTTGGTTCACCCTCCAATGGCCGCCGCGGCCGGCGCGCTGCGGCCGGCACACCACACTGATCTGAAGGCAGGAGCCAGGTGCTTCTCCTGGTCTCCCAGGGGGTGCAGGGCCCAAGCACTTGGGCCATCCTCCACTGCACTCCCTGGCCACAGCAGAGAGCTGGCCTGGAAGAGGGGCAGCCGGGACAGAACCGGCGCCCCAACCGGGACTAGAACCCGGTGTACAAGCGCCGCAAGGTGGAGGATTAGCCTAGTGAGCCACAGCACCGGCCTTGATTTTATTTATTTATTTGAGAGAGATGAGTTACAGACAGTGAGAGGGAGAGACAGAGAGAAGGGTCTTCCTTCTGTTGGTTCACCCCTCAAATGGCCACTACAGTCAGTGCGCTGCACAGATCTGAAGCCAGGAACCAGGAGCTTCCTTCTGGTCTCCCATGCGGGTGCAGGGCCCAAGCACTTGGGCCATCCTCCACTGCTTTCCCGGGCCACAGCAGAGAGCTGGACTGGAAGAAGAGCAATCGTAACTAGAACCCACTGGTTCGCTCTCCAAATAGCTGCAATGGAACCAGGAGCCAGGAGCTTCCTCTGGTCTCCCACAGGGGTGCGGGGGCCCAAGAACTTGGGCCATCTTCCACTGCTTTCCTAGGCCATAGCAGAGAGCTGGATTAGAAGAGGAGCAGCAGGGACTAGAACCGGCGCCCATATGGGATACCAGTGCCACAGGTGGAAGATCAACCTACTGCGCTACAGAGCCAGCCCCTCAGACTCTCCTTTTAAAAAGCACAAACTATGGCCGGCGCCGCGGCTCAGTAGGCTAATCCTCCGCCTTGCGGCGCCGGCACACCGGGTTCTAGTCCCGGTCGGGGCACCGATCCTGTCCCGGTTGCCCCTCTTCCAGGCCAGCTCTCTGCTGTGGCCAGGGAGTGCAGTGGAGGATGGCCCAGGTCCTTGGGCCCTGCACCCCATGGGAGACCAGGAGAAGCACCTGGCTCCTGCCATCGGAACAGTGCGGTGTGCCGGCCGCAGCGCGCCTACAGCGGCGGCCATTGGAGGGTGAACCAACGGCAAAAGAAGACCTTTCTCTCTGTCTCTCTCTCTCACTGTCCACTCTGCCTGTCAAAAAATTAAAAAAAAAAAAGCACAAACTAGATGTTTCATAGAATAACTTTCAATTTGAATTTGTTTTTGATGTTTTCTCATTGTACTAAGAGTAGAGTGCATCAAACTATCTGCATAACTTACTGTTCATGTTCATCTTGATCACTGGCTGAAGAAGGGTTTGTCAGATTTCTTTACTGCAATTCTTTCATTTTCACCTTTTCTATACCATACATTTTAGGAAGAAATCACTCATAAGGAGTTCAACCCTTAAAGATTCCATCTTAAGAGTTCAGATACAGATCCCACCTCCCTGAGGAAGGATACCCTACATAAATCATTGACGTTCTTCTGCATGGGATCTCCGTTCATTGTCTCGTATTTTTACAGCTTTATTGAGGTAAATTAACAAATTTAAAATTGAAAGTACACAGTGGAATGAATACCCACATGCATATGATAACAACATAAATACATCCATCCAATCATCTGCTTTCCACATTTAGTTATTTCTTCAATAATCCACTTATGTAAGTATTGGCTCATAATGTTTATTTCACATTGCGTTATAATCCAATACTGCTGTATTTCGTTGCTCAAATTGTCCCAACCTTCACTATTGTGAGCTCACTCCATTAGCTATTGTGTCTCTGACACAATATTCATTGTTTTTATTTTGTATTTCATTACAGTTTTGGCCCTAAAAGACGCTAAAGGTCACCTTGCATACCCCCTTGCATTTTTTTTTTTTAGTTTGACAGGTAGAGTTATAGACAATGGGAGAGAGAGATAGAGAGACAGGTCTTCCTTCCATTGGTTCACCCCCTCAAATGGCCACCACAGCTGGAGCTGCGCCAATCCGAAGCCAGGAGCCAGGTGCCTCCTCCTGATCTCCCATGCAGGTGCAGGGGCACAAGCACTTGGGCCATCCTCCACTGCCCTCCTGGGACACAGCAGAGAGCTGGACTAGAAGAGGAGCAACCGGGACTAGAACCCGGCACCCATATGGGATGCCGATGCTGCAGTTGGAGGATTAACCGAATGAGCCACGCACCGGCCTACTCCCTTATATTAACCACTTCTTCAGAGACCAGTTTTCTTTTAATTGGATAACGTTATAAGAACCTAAACTAGCTATTGTGAGTACTCTTGCTACTGGCCTATCATTGCTTCCAGACTTGCACAGCAGATAGAGCCAGACAGTGTGAGGGTATATAATCACATATATAAAATATAATTGACATATATTTCTATAAATATAAATTCCATCCATATAAATCCATAGTAAGTTAAACATAAATAAAATTAGTGTCTGACTCCTACCCAGTACCACATACTATACTTTCATCTGGATTACCTTTTTTGCTTATTTGAAACTCCTCGGCCAGTGCTGTGGCTCAACAGGCTAATCCTCCGCCTAGCAGCGCTGGCACACCAGGTTCTAGTCCCGGTCGGGGTGCCGGATTCTGTTCCGGTTGCCCGTCTTCCAGGCCAGCTCTCTGCTGTGGCCAGGGAGTGCAGTGGAGGATGTCCCAAGTGCTTGGGCCCTGCACCCCATGGGAGACCAGGAGAAGCACCTGGCTCCTGGCTTCGGATCAGTGTGGTGCTCCGGCCATAGTGCGCCAGCCGCAGCGGCCATTGGAGGGTGAACCAACGGCAAAGGAAGACCTTTCTCTCTGTCTCTCTCTCTCTCACTGTCCACTCTGCCTGTCAAAAATAATAATAATGATAATAATAATAATAATAAAAAGAAATTCCTTACCATAGCCATAAGAATTCTGGCTCCTATCATTAGTCATACAACTACATGTTCAAATTCAGCACATATAAACAGTGGTTTCAAATTTATTCACCTATATTTCAATAGGTAATAACTTTACAAAGCAGTGGATATTGCTTAGATATAAATCCTTTTGTCTTTAATTTTCCAACAATATCCAAATTATGTAAGTCATTATCTCAATCCACTTCAGTGAAGTTATGCCATGCATAGGTGATATAACTAGATTATTTTGTCAGAGTTTGCATTCTATCCTGAGGTCTCTGAATCTCCTCATTTATTTCTGAAATTTCAAACATTGCACTTCACACTTTGTTCTTTAAAGTACTTTGGATTTCATTAAAAGGATTGTATCCCTGACTATAGAGTAATACAGATTAGTTTCACTGTCCTGCAATTCTCTATGTTTCATCTATTCAATACTTTTCAACCCAGCCGCTGGCAACCATAGATTTGTTTTCCACTTCTATAACTTTGCATTAGCTGTAATGTCATATAAATAGAATAATGTACAATATATCCGGTTCAAGCTGGCTGCTTTTATTTAGTCATATGCACTTAACATTTATTAAAATTTTTATAGATAAATATTAGTATTACTGGATATTGCTACCATATATAGATGACTTAATGTTAATGTATGCCTTTACCTACTGAAGAACATTCTGATTGTTTCAAATTTTTGGAAATCATGAATACAAAATACTAAAATCTATATGCAGGTTTTTGTGTGGACATGGTTTTAAAATCAGTTGGGTAAATACATAGGAATAGAACTATATCATAAATATGATGAGGTTGTACTTAGCATTGTAAGAAACTGGAATACTTTCCTCCAAGTGGCTGTAAAATTTTACATTCATACTAGATAAAGAAAGAGAATTCTTGATGTCCCAAATCTTTGCTAGTGATTGCCATTGTACCTATTATTTAATTATTTTATTGTGGCAATTGTTTCAGGTGAGTAGTGGTATCTCACTAGTATTTCAATTAGCATCTTCCTAGCAAAAAAAATTGCATGGCTCTGTCGTGCATTTCTTCTTTGGTGAAGTATGTATTCAGATGTGTCTCCATTTAAAACTTTTTTTCTTTTTCTTGTTAATTATTAAGGTAAACTTCATGTTGCCAAGGATTAAGGTGCCACTTGGGATGCCCCTATCCTGTATGAGAGTACCTGGTTTGAGTCCCAGCTGCTCTACTTCATGCAGGTTCTTGCTAATGTGTGCATTCTGAGAGGCCTCAGATGAGAGGCCCCAGAGGCCAAAGTATGTGAGGCCCTCCTACTCACGTGGGAGACCAGAATGCAGGCTCCTGGCTTCTCCGCCATAAGCCCTGCTTCTGCTAGGCTTTGAGGAGTGAACCAGCAGATAGCAGATGAAAGGTTCTCTCTCTCTCTCTCTCTCTCTCTCTCTCTCTCTCTCTCTCTCTTTCTCTCTCGCTCTCTCGCTCTCTCGCTCTCTCTCATTCAAATACATACAAATAAGTAAACCTGAAGGTCAGAGTCAGATAGGCAGAACCCCATCCACCCTAACTGGTTCATTTCTCAATTGCCCACATTTAAAAAGTCTTGACTGGGGCTGAATTAGAGTTAGAACTAAAGTCAGTAGCACAATTTATGTTCCCATATAAGTGGCAGGATCCCAATTATTTGAGCCATCGCTGCTGCCTCTCAGGATCTACATAAGCAGCAACCCAGGAATCAAATGCAGGCACTCTGATTTGTGATTCATGCATCTTTCTTTTAATTTATTTTGTTCTTATTTATTTATATAAAGCAAACAAATTTCATGTATTTCATTTATACCATTTTAATAGCACAATCTTACTTTTTACGCTACCCTTCTATCCCACTTTCTTTTAATATTTACAATGAAATACTTTCAATTTACTTTATGATCACAAGCTTAACCTTACACTAAAAAAAGAACTAAACAAGTAGTAGGTAGAAAAACCACTGTTCCCCAAAAGTATAGACAAGGGATATAAAAAATAAATAAATATCAATATGTCAATTTCTCTCATGTAATTTTTTTGTAGTCTGCATATTAGTTACTACACATCAGAAAAAACCTACATTTGTCTTTTAGGGACTGGCTTATTTCATCAATCACAATGGTCTCCAATTGCATCAAGTTTGTAGTGAAACACAGGATTTCATTCAATTTTTTATGGCTGATTGGTGTTCATAGTGTATATATACCACATTTTCTTTATCCAGTAATTGAGAGGAATCTCTATACTGTTTTCCATAATGTTTGTACTAGATCCCATTATTATTTTTTTATTCTTGAATTTTCAGTTTATTTTAATTCTTTGTATATGTCTTTTGTCAACTATGTGCATTATAAATATTCCCTGTCTACAGCTTGTCTTTTCATTGTCTTTGATATCTTTTGAAGGGCAGAATTTGGACTAGAAATTAAGGCACTGGTTATAATGCCCTCTTTTCTTACTGTAGTGCCTGGGTTTGCTTCATGAATCCAACTTCCTTGTTAATGAAATCCTCGCAGACAATGGTGATGGCCTTGGTCTGGGTTCCACTGAGGACATTTGCAGTGAACTAGTAGATAAGGTTTCTCTCTCTCTCTCTCTAGTAAATAAAAATTTTAAAAATATTTGAAGAAAACATGTTCAATATTAATAAAGTCCAATATATTATACTTTCTCTCATGGTTTGCACTGTTGGTGTTGCATCTACAAACTTAACACACAGATCTTTGTCATATTTCTTCAATACATTTAAAATTTTACTTTACATTAGGGTCTAAAAGGCATTTTAGTTAATATTTGTGTAAGCCATAAGGTCTATGTCTAGAATCATTCTATGTGTGTAACAACATTCAATTATTCCAACACAGTATAAAAAAGTCTCTTTCCATTTAACTGTCTTTACACTTTCACCAAAGATCAATTTATTATATTTTTAGGTTTTTTGGTACTTATCTGCTCCATTAATTGATGTGTCTATTCTTTGTGTAATATTTCTTTGTGTAATATTTGTGTAATATTTATTTATGTATTTAACATATTTGAAAAGAAAGACAGACAAAGAGGTATCTCCTATCTGCTGGTTCACTCCTCAAATGTCCACAACGGCTGGGGCTGAGCCAGGTCAACATCTGCAGCTGGGAACTCAATCTGGATCCACCATGTAGGTGACAGGGACCCAATTACTTGAGCCATTCATTACCTGCTGCCTCCCTGACTGTGCATCAGTAGAAATGAGGATCAGGTGTAGATATGGAACTTGAAATCAGACACTTGGGTATGAGTTGCAGGTGTCCTAAGCGGATCCTAATTGCTGTGCCAAGAGGCCATCCTGAAGTGTCTATTCTTATGCCAAAAACATGTTCTTTTTATGGTATCTTTATAGTAAGCCTTCAAATAGCTTAATAAGAATTCTGATTTTGTACTTTTTTGGTATTGTGCTGTCTATTTAATACCCTTTGACTTTCTAAATGAATTTCAGAATCAGTGTATTAATATGTAGAAAAAAATCTTGCTAAGATTTTGGTTAGGATTATGTTGAATCTGTACCTACAATAAAGAAGATGTGATATCTTAAATATACTGGGAATTCTAATCTATAGACATGCAATATTTATTCATTTATTCAGAACATTTGTGATTTTTTTCATCAGAGCTTTCAAGATTTCTACCTATGGATCCTGTTCTCTCTCTCTCTCTTTTTTTTTTTTAATTCAAGCTGAAGTATCTCATTTTCTGTTCCTGTACTAATTGTAAATGAATTTTACTTTAACTTTAGTTTTGTTTTTGCTTTAATTTCAAATTCCAATTATTTCCTACTGGTGGATAGGAAAACAACAAACTTTTTAAACTGATTCTAACTGTATCCTGAGTAGTTGCTATACTGATTTAAATAGTATATGTTTTGCTTTCCAGACATGTTGGGGTTTTTGACATACACAATAATCATCTGCGAAAAAATATGTTTCCATTTTCTCTTTCCTAATGTTTACTTTGTTTTCATTTGTGTGGTTGGTTGTTTGTTTTATTGAATTAAGTATCCCAGAATGGAGGGAGCAAGTCTAATGTGAGAGCTTATCTTTCCTTTCTCCATATTAAGGGGGAAATATACATTCTTTCTCCATGAAGAATAATTTTATAGTTTTTAAGACTATTCTCTTGTATAGTTCTGAAAATATTAATATATTATTTTCTTATCTGGTTTTTTACACACTAAGAATGTGATGTATATTTAACCCATTGATGGACTTATGATACTGAAACAGATGTATTCTTGAAAACATGCTACATTGATGGTTTTACATTATCTTCTTTATGTAACACTAGATTAAGTTTACTAAGATTTTGTTAAAGGTAGTTTCACCTGTCTATAGCTTGTCTTTTCTTCTCCTTCCTGAAAGGCATTGTATAACATGTAGAATTAATATTATCTCAACTTTAAACGTATGGTAGGACTCATCAGTTAAACCATCTAAGATTAGCATTTTCTTTAGGGGAAGCTTGCAGAACACTAATTCAATATCTTTACTAGATTTATGAACGTTCAGGTCATCTATTTCACATTATATGTTTGTGCTTTGTGCATTTTAAATGACTGACCAGGCTGGCGCCGCGGCTCACTAGGCTAATCCTCCACCTACGGCATCGGTACCCAGGGGTTCTAGTCCAGGTTGGGGCACCGGTTGTGTCCCATTTGTCCCTCTTCCAGTCCAGCTCTCTGCTGTGGCCCAGGAAGGCAGTGGAGGATGGTCCAAGTGCTTGGGCACTGCATCCACATGAGACCTGGAAGAAGCTCCTGGCTCCTGGCTTTGGATCGGCGCAGCATGCTGGCCGTGGTGGCCATTTTGGGAGTGAACCAGCGGAAGGAAGACCTTTCTCTCTGTCTCTCTCACTCTCTAACTCTGCCTGTCAAAAATAAATAAATAAATAAATAAAATAAAAAAATATATGATTGACCCACTCCATCTAAGTTATTACACTCATTGATTATTTCTAATATTATGATTTTAATATCCATGTGGTTAATATTTAATATCCTTCTTTCACTCCTGATACTGATAATTTATAGCATCTCTCTTTTTTCTGTATTGAATCACAATAAGGATTATCAATTCGGTGATCATTTCAAAGAACGTTTTTGCTTCTGTTGATTTTCCTCTGCACTTCTTGTCTTCAATTTCATTGTTATCTGATTAACTTTCATTATACCTAGCTTTAGATTTAATTGAATTCTCACTACTGCATAAAATGGCACCTTAATGACTTTATTTTTTTTATTATTTTCTAATGTACTTTTATTCCCATAAATTCCCTTGTGAGAACTACTTTAGCTATATCCAAAAATATTGAAAGGTTTCAGAATTTTCACTTTCATTTACGTGAAATTTTTTTAAATTTCTCTCTAGACTTCTTAGACTAGGGCTTCTATAAATATATTTTCTAATTGCCAAATATTTGGGATTCTCCATCTTTTTTATTATGGATTTCTGGGTTTGTTTCATATATACATTCTTAAAAATGTATGTTGTTTTAAATTTATTGAACATATTTTTCAAAGGATGAAATACAAATGGCCAACAGACATAGGCAAAAATTCTCAGGATTACTAGCCATCAAGGAAATACAAATAAAAACCACAGTGAGTTATCACCTTATCCTAGTTAGAATGACTATCACCCAAAAACCAGAAATAACAAATGCTTGTATGATTGTGGAGAAAAATGTACCCTAATAAATTTTTGGTAGGAATATAAGCTACTACAACCATTTGGAAGATGGTATAGAGAGCTCTCAGAAATCTGAAAATAGATCAAACTAATGGCCCAGCCATCCTACTCCTGGAAACTTACCCAAAGGAAATTAAATCAGCATATGAAAAGAGTTATCTGTACCCCCATATTTACATTAACTCAATTCACAATAGCTAAGGTATGGAATAAACCCAGATGTCCAAGAACTGATGACTAGGTAAAGAAAATGTGACATATAGACAATATGGAATACTACTCAGGCATAAACAATGAAATCCTATCTATTGCAACAAAATGGGTGCAACTAGAAAGCATTACACTTAGTGAAATAAGCCAGTTCCAAAAAGACAGACATCATATGTTTCTTTGATATGTGGTAGTTAATATGGAATACTAAAAACAGATCAATGTCTAAGAATGAAAAAGACATCTTATGATTTGATTATTATTTATAGCCCTGGTCTATATTCCTATGGAACAGTGGTCTTACTACTTCTTACTTGTGAAATATTATGGTTAGTTGTGAAAGCATTTTATTGGGAAAAATAAAGGGAAAAATGTAATTCTGGCTTTATTCTTAGAATTGTTTCCATGAAATACATGAAATTTGTTCTATTTTTATTAATAAAAATTAAAAATGCAAAAAAATTGCTTAGGTGTGTTTTATGGTTTCTGAGTTGCCTTGTCTTAATGAATGTCCCATATATTCTCTTGAGAGGATATCCTCTTGCTGTTTGATGAAATACTTTATAAATAATGATTATATCAATCCAGTTGATTTAAGATGTCATTTGTAGGGGTTGGCATTGTGGCATAGCAGGTGAAGCCACCATCTGTGATGCCAGCATCCCATTTGGGCACTGGTTTGAGTCCAGGTGCTTCCCTGCTAATGCACCTGGGAAAGCAGCAGAGGATGGGCCAAGTCCTTGGATCCCTAAACCTGTGTAGAAGACCCTGTTTTCAGACCTGTTCAGCTCAGGCCGTGGCATCCATCTGAGCAGTGAACCAGTGAATGGGAAATCTCTCTCTCCCTCTCTCTGTAACTTTGCCTTTCAAATAAATAAATATACCTTTTAAAAAGTCATTTATATTGGAGTCGGCCTTGTGGCTTAGTGGGTAAAGTCACTGCCTGCAGTGCCAGCATCCTATATGGGTGATGGTTTGAGTCCTGGCTGCTCCACTTCTGATCCATCTGTCTGCCATGGCCTGGGAAAACAGTAGAAGATGGCCCAAGTCGTTGGGTCCCTGCACCCACGTGGGAGACCCCAAAGAAGTTCCTAGCCCCTGACTTTGGATAGGCCTAGCTCTGACCATTGTGGTTATTTGGGGAGTGAACCAGTGGCTGGAAGACTTTATCTCTCTCTGCATCTGCCTCTCTCTAGATCTTCCTTTCAAATAAATGAATAAATCTATTTTTATTCATGTAGGATCTCTGTCCTTAATGTGCTGTACACTGTTATTTAATGCTATAACTAGTACTCCAACAGTATTTTTTCACTTTGTGTTGCTATGTGGGGGCAAACTGTTGAAATCTTTACTTAATATATACTAAACTGATCTTCTGTATATAAAGAGAATTGAAAATGAATCTTGATGTGAATGGAAGGGGAGAGGGAGCAGGAAAGGGGAGGGTTGAGGGTGGGAGGGAAGTTATGGGGGGGGAGCCATTATAATCCATAAGCTGTACTTTGGAAATTTATATTCATTAAATAAAAGTTTAAAAAAATGAATCAATCTTTAAAGAAATCATTTATATTATACTGATTTTTACTTGTTTATGAGTTACACAATGGGTTTGATATTTTCAAATACTATAATATCCTTGCCTATTTCTGGTTTAACTTTTTTATCAGATGTTTTGAACCTCTGTTGTTATATGATAGGAAGGTCAAAAGATGGTCCCCAAAATATATGTCCATATCCTTCAATTTGTATATAAAGCCTTATTTGGAAAAAGGGTTTTGCATATTTAGTTGAAGATCTCAAGTTGTGGTTATCCTGCATCACCTAAGTATACTCAGATCCGGTAACGACTGCTTATGAGGATCAAGGAGATTATATCAAGCTAAGAAGCTTCTGTACAATAAAAAGCACAATCAACAGAGTGAAGAAACAACTTATAGAATGGGAGAAAAATATTTGCAAACTATTTGTCTGACAAAGGAATATATCCAAAATATATAAGGAACTCAAAAACTCAATAAGGAAATAACAAATAATCCACTAAAATTAATGTGTGTTCTCTGCAGATATTTCTCAAAAGAAGATATTCATATTGCCTACAGGTATGTGAAAACATATTTGATACCATTAGTTATTAGGTCAATATAAATCAAAACCACAATGAGATCATTCAATTCATGTCTGAAGAATGATAATCAAACATACAAAAAAATAGCAAACTGTTGAGAACACAGAGGAAAGTGAACCCATACCCACTATTGATGGGAATGTAAATTAGTACAGCTTTAATGGAGAATGGTATGGTTATTCCTCAAAAAACTAAAAAATACCTACCATATAATCCAGCTCTCCAACTTCTGGTTATACAAGTACAGACAAAGAAAATTAAGTCAGCATAACAGAGAAAGCTGCTGGCCATGTTCACAGAAGCAATATCCACAATACCAAAGATATGGATGAGGTGTCCATTGGCAGATGAATAAAGAAAATCTGGTATATATAAATAATGGAATTTTATTCTTGCATATAAAGAATGGAATCCTGTTATTTGCAGCAAAATGGATGTAAATGGAGGACACTGTGTCAAGTGAAATAAGACAGAGACAAAGAAAGATGCATACCACATATTCTCCTTCATATGTATATGCTAAAAAGTTGAACTCCAAGAGAGGAGGGTAGAATAGTGATAACTTGAGTTCAAGAACGGGTAATAACTATCAAAACATACAGGGAAGTAATATGTTCTAGTGTTCTACGGAATGGTAGGGTGACAATTGTTTATAAAAACACATTACAGTGGCCGGCGCTGAGGTGCAGTGGGTTAATGCCCTGGTCTGAAGCGCCGGCATCCCATATGGGTGCCAGTTCCTGACCTGGCTGCTCCACTTCCAATCCAGCTCACTGTTGTGGCCTGGGAAAGCAGTAGAAGATGGCCCAAGTCCTTGGGCCCCTGAATCCATGTAGGAGACCCAGAGGAAGCTCCTGGCTCCTGGCTTAGGATCGACGCAGCTCGGACCATTGCGGCCATCTGGAGAGTGAACCATCAGATTCAAGATCTCTTTCTCTCTCTCTCTCTCTGCCTCTCCTCTCTCTGTGTAACTCTGACTTACAAATGAATAATCTTTAAAACAAACCACATTACATAGTTTACAAATAACTACATAAAGCAATCATGTAAAATGATAAGGAGGTGTAAAGGCTGAGTATCCTGATTTGATTGTTATACAATGTATATATGTATTAATTTATCAAAATATACCCTGTAAATATGCATAATTATCATGTGTCAACTACAGAAAAATATAAAATTATTTTTAAAAGAGGCCCAAGATAAACACTTTCATAGAGAAGAGAGGAATATGAGAAGATGGAGGCAGACATTAGAGTTACATCATCACATACAAAGAACACCTAGAGCCAAAGAAGCAGGACAAACAAGGATTGATTCTAGAACATCCCAGAGTGTGACCTTGCAAACACCGTAATTTCAGAAATCCATGAGAGAATACACTTCTGTGGCTTCATGCCACTTGTTTTGTTGTAAGCTTTATGGCAAGCCCATGAAGCTTATACAGTTAAAGCACATTTGTGTCTTTTGGAAAACAGTGAGAAAGACAGAGAGAAAGGTCTTCCTTCCGTTGGTTCACTCCCCAAATGGCTGCTACAGCCGGTGCTGCGCCGATCCGAAGGCAGGAGCCAGGAGCTTCCTCTGGGTCTTTCATGTAGGTGCAGGGGCCCAAGCACTTGGGCCATCCTCTACTGCTATCCCAGGCCACAGCAGAGAGCTAGACTGGAAGAAGAGCAACCAGGACTAGAACCGGCACCCATATGGGATGCCAGCGCCACAGGCAGAGGATTAACCTAGTGTGCCATGGTGCCAGCCCCCCTACTATAAAGTCTTCTGTCAAACTTTCATGTACTGAATGGCTGTGCACTCCCAAATTTTGTATGTTGACTTCATTATCCCTAATGTGATAATATTTGAAGACCAATCCTTTGATGGGTGACTAGAGCTAGATAATGTTATGAGTGTGGGGTTTTCATGAAAGGTTTGATTCCCTAGTATAAGAAGATATACTAATGAATTGTCCCCCTCCTCCCTCTCTCTAAGAAACAGCCATGAAGGCACACAATGCGAGAGACACTCAACCGGAACTCAATCCTGCTGGAAACGTGATGGGATTTCCAGTGCCCACAATGGTGAGGAAAGTCAGAGTGGACAGAGAGAGAGAGAGAGAGAGAGAGAGAGAGATTTTTCCATCCATTAACTCACTCTCCAAATGGTCACAACATCTGGGACTGGTTCAGGCTGAAGCCAGGAGTAAAGAACCACATCTTGTTCTCCCACATGGGTTACAAGAACTGAAATACTTGGGCCATCATCTGCCACTTCCCAGGTATATTAGCAGGAAGATGGATTGGAAGTGGAGCAGCCAGGACTCCAACCAGCATTCTGATAGATTATATAGTTATTGAAAGGCCACTTCTTTTTTTTTAAGATTTATTTAATTTTTTGAAAGTCAGAGTTACAGAGAGAGGAGAGGCAGAGGGAGAGAGAGAGAGAGAGAGAGAGAGAGGTCTTCCATCCAATGGTTCACTCCTAAAATTGCTGCAATGGCCCGAGCTATGCCAATCCAAAGCCAGGAGCCAGGAGCTTCCTCCAGGTCTCCAACGAGGATTCAGGGGCCCAAGCACTTGAGCCATCTTCTACTATTTTCCCAGGCCTCAGCAGAGAGCTGAATCAGAAGTGGAGCAGCTGGGTCTTGAACCAGTGCCCATATTGGATGCCAGCACTTCAGACCAGGGCGTTAACCCACTGCGCCACAGCATTGGTCCCAAATCTTAACTTCATTTCCAACAACACTATTGGCCCATTTTCTTCACTTTTGAAGGATAATTTCATTGGGTATAGAATTTTGGTGGATGTTTTATTTTATTTTATTCACTAAGTATTTTATTTCTTTATATTCTTCCTTGCATGATTTCCAATATTAATAAATCTTAATTTTGATTATCTATAGTTAAAATATTTATTTTTTCCTGCTGAAAAATTTCATGGTATTTTTGTCTTGGTTTCTTCAGTTTAAATACGATTTATTTGGCTGTTTTCTTTTTGCTTTGGGAGAGGTATTGAGTTACAAGTCATGTTTGGTATTATCTGAGTTTCCTGGATCTGGGATTTATGTTTGTTATCAATTCTGGGAATTTTTCAGCTGTCATTACTTCAAATATTCCCTCTGTAGCAAGAATTATCTTTTTTGTCTTTCTGGCATTCCAGTTCCACACATTACACTTTTTATTTAAGAGGTGGAAAGAGGGAAAGAGAGGGGAAGAAAGGATGAGAGCACAAGAGAGATTCTATCCTCCTGTTCATTCCTATAATACACACAATTCCTGGTACTAGGTCAGGCTGAAGCCAGGAGCCAGAAAATCAAAGTCTTCAACATGTGGCATGAAACCAACTACTTGAGTCATCATCCACTGCCATCAAGGGTCTGCATTAGCAGGAAGCTAGCACTGAGCGATGGAGCTGTGAATCGAACCTAGGTACCTTGATATGGAATGTTGACTTCTTAACTAGATTCTTAACAGCTAAGCCAAATAATTGCCTAAGATTATATTTTTTATCTCATAGTTCTTAGATGTTCTGATCTTTTTGTTTTTTTTTGAGGTTTTACTTGCTTGGTTTATTTTTTTTTTCCCATTGCAGCCCAGTTTGGGTAATTTTTATTAACCTGTTATCAAGTTCACTTATTACTGAATTGAATATATTGCATCTAATACTTCCAAATACATTCTTCATTTATGTGAGTATGTTTGTAATTTGTAATATTTTCCTTCAGTATTTTTTATCATTCCTATATCTCTGATAATAGTATTCATTTGGCACTTAGATTTTCTTCTTTTCCCATTAGATCTTAAACATACTAATCATAATTATTTTAAATTTCCCATCTGAAAATTTCAGTATTTGTGTCATACCTAGTTCTGGTTCTGATATTTGCTTTGTCTCTTTAGATTGTGTTTTGTTTGTTTGTTTGTGCTTTCTGTCTTGCTTGTAATTGTATTTTTTGTTGCTGAAAGCCAGGCAAGTTACAATGAATAATATATCTGATGTAAATAGGCATTTAATGTGAAGATTTATGTTAGTCTTTCTAGCAGTCGACTGCATTTAATCTTTTTGTTTATCTGAGTACCAAAAACCTAAAATCCCCTATTTTTCTTATTTTCATCTTCTCTCTTGGTTTCAAGATATTGAGAGATTTGTGACTCAGAGCCCCTTCAGTTATAATCCATTATTGTTATTGTTACTGTTATCATAATCATCATTATTGTTATTATTAATTTTAAAGCTAGTTTAGTGCCATGGAATGACATAAGAGGAGCAATTCCATAATGACTTAATTAAATCTCAGTCTCTTAGAGGAACTGTTTTTCAGGGGTATGTCCATCAAAAGTATTTTGGGCCCTTTTCCAATGTCCTTGACTTTGTTTTTCTTTCCTCTCTTTACCCCACTCTCTTTTCTGATTGCAAAAATCCTAGTCTATTTTCTCTAAGTCATTTGCTTATTGTCTATGTCTACCCTCCCCATTTCCACTCAAGGTTGGATGGGAAACAGAGAGAGGGATAACTATCCTATAGTTGAAATCAAGTTTCAGCATTATTCTGGAAAATTACTTGTGGTGATAGGTCTTTGTTATAAACAAAGCTCTGGGCAAGTTTCATGATAGTATTCATTCTCTAGCCCTACCAGGACCAGGACTTAATCCCAGTGAGTTTGCAGGAATGAAAACCTGTGAAAATATAGAGATCTCCTCATGACTGTGAGGCCCAGTAGTTTCTCATCCTTTTGCTAGTCTGCACTAAACCTTGAGCACTTCATCAAAATAACCACTTGTTAAGTGGTAAATGTTCCTAATCATTTATCATATCCTGCAACTTTTGCTACAGGTGAGCAATTTTCAGCTGTCTTTTTGTATATGTTCCTCTGTCTTGATTTTATGAAATGCACTTTGCTCTGTAACTTTTTTTTAAAGAGATGTTTATTTAACAGTCAGAGTTACACAAAGAAAGAAGGAGAGGCAGAAAGAGAAGAGAGAGGTCTTCCACCTGCTAGCTCACTCACAATGACCAGAACTGTGACAATCCAAAGCCAGGAGCCAGGTGCTTCCTTCAGGTCTTTCCACAGGGGTGCAGCTACCCAAGGACTTGGGACATCTTCCACTGCTTTCCCATAGCAGAGAGTGGGATCGGAAGTGGAACAGCTGGGACACGAAGCGGCATCCATATGGGATGTCGGCACTTCAGGCGGAGGCTTTACCGCTACTCCAGAGCACCAGCCCCGTTTTTCTCTGTAACTTTAATTCTCTGATAAGTCCAAGAAAAATCATTCGTTTTCAATTTAACCAAAGTTATCTCATTGTGAGAGTGGAAGTGATGACTAACTTCTCACAAGTTGGATCTGGAACCAGAAGTCCTGGGTTACCAACTGGGGATTGAGTTACTTTTACTATTTGAACCCGAGTTACTTTTACTATTTGAACCCCGACCAATTTTATTTTCTATGTTTCTTCTATCAAAAGCAAAGGGATAGGAAACTTAGTATAACCTAACAATATTTTGATAAGAAATTACCCTAAATATAGACAGCTTCTAACTTTAGTATTGCCAACATCATTGGAACAGAATGTAAAAAAAAAAAAAAAAATACCCTTATGATACTACTGGAACAAACTCAAAAATACAACTGCATTACAATTGAGATTTATATTTAAAAGAAAGCTAACTCTTATACTTTTGGCAATTAACTTGCTCTTCTTTTATATGCCACTTACTAGTTAATGAGAAAATTAATAATTTCATTCAGGTAAAAGTAGCCTGTAGACATGATTCAGACTCCCTTCTAGTTAAGAGTGCTTAAAAATAGTCAGTATGTCTCTAGGATCCAGATTCTTTCCCCAAGATGGCGTCCAGCTTCTAATGGAGAATGGGTCATGAATTCCATGGCTCATTTTCAGACTGAGGTTGAAAAGAATCTCTGAATGTTCTAAAATCTCTGTTCTGATTCATTCTGGGCTTAGGGAGATCTGATGAGGAAACCTGAGGTTGGCATTGCATTGTTTTCCATATGTTGTTACAGTGAAAAGCTTGTTTTGATCCTGCTGTTGTAGAATTGCTCCTTTATTCTCTCTCCAACCCGGGGGCCCACACTTAAATTTGGATAGGAGTACCTCTTCCCAGGAGGGCAGGGTGCAGGGATCTTCTCAGCTCCCATCTCAGTTTTCAGATCCTTGACAGATGAGAAAAATTCTGAATAGCCAAATTTAGATAGTTGTATCCCAGTTGGTGTCAGAGCTGGCAGAGAAGTTATCTGCTTCCAGAAGCCTAATTATAGCAGCAGTGGCCAAAACCTCTTTGCTAATGCTGTTGTCTTTATTTATCTATAGTGTTCCCATCTTCTCTGGGCCAAAGCCAGCATAAGGGAAAATAGAGAAATAGTTGGTTCTCTAGATTTGTTTATTCTCTCTGCCTATCCTCCTTTTCGCAATATGTTTAGCCAGAAAATATGCCTTTTTTCTGTGCAATTCCTCTGTCTTGATGCCAGATTTCTGCCTACCATAAAAATGTGTGCCCTTTAGACATGTTCTTTGGTATTAGAATTAGGGAAAATATTCCTTAATGTGAACTTTGGAGGCTTATTTTCTTGAAATATAATTTTTAAAACAAGTCACAAACAATATTTTGTGGTTAATTTCTTCGTATCGCTTATTGTAAAATTTCTAAGTTCTGTCTGGTTAAATGAATACCTAGATCTGAGTGTGACAAAGACTGCATTTTACAAAACAGCATATATTTTTGGTTATCAAATAATCACCCTTATTAAACCTGTAACCGTGTTACCCTGTAAGTGTGGTCTCTACTACTACGTTAGGAAGCTGAGATTGATACAAAGTAAGTAGGTTGTTTATGTTCACTCAAGGAGCAAGGTTGATAGTACCTAGGGCTCAATACAGAGTCTGAGAAATTTTCTTACTGTTCTTGATTTTAATAGCTTTGTAAGATTCTCCTCATCCCTATTTTCAGAAAAAAAGAAAATTCCTACAGCCTTTATAATGCTTTCGGCTTTGACACAACCAAAATTTACTAATCACATACTATATGTCAAGCACAGCCCTACTCACTGTGAATACAGTTGTAAGAAAGGTAGATGTTGCTTGGGCATGTAGGGTGTAGAAAATCTTTCAGGAGATTTAGAAAAGCCAATACAAAATTAAATACATTTTTATAGGTATTATGATGGGAAAAGAAGGGTGTATTCTTTGTACTTCATCTTGCATTTCCCTGTCTGCAGCTTTTTTTTCTCCTCACTTTAAATCTCAGATATGTTAATAATTATCTTATTTATATAAAGGGTTATTCTATCTCTTCTGTTCTGTTTTGTCCTCGAGACCTTATGGTCTAGAATCAGACTTTTTAAAGAAATAGCCAGTGGAGTTGAAATAACATTCTATTGGCAGTTTAAAAAATTAAGATTTGACTCCCAGTTCAGTTGAGTATTGCTGAATGACCTCAGGCGAGTCATTTGACCTCTTTTGAGGTTTAGTTTAATTCATTTATAAATTGAAAGTAATAAGAACCATTTTCCAGAGTATTAACTTAAATGGATCAGTGTATGTGATTAATACTTTTATGGATGCACTGATTTACAAATAAATAAGGTAGTTAAGATTACTTTGCAAGTATTTAATATGCTAGAGTTCAACTACGCACTGCTAAGTATTAAAAACCATCTTAATATCAAAAGTCATTTTTAAACATGCAAGATATTAATCTTTTTTTCTCTAAGAGCTGCTGTTGTGGCCCAGTAGGTTAAGCTGCTGCTTGTTAACACCAGCTGCCCATGTTGGAGTACCAATGAAAGGCCCAGCTATACTTCTTCTGATCCAACTCCTGCTAATGTTCCTGGGAAGGCAGTGAATAACCCAAGGACTTGGGTCCCAACAACCCACATGCTAGAACTGGATGGAGTTCCACGTTCCTGTCTTCTGTCTGGCCCCGTCCCAGGTATTGTGAGCATTTGGATGGAAGATCTCTCTTTTTCTCTCCGTCTCTCCCTTTCTTTCTGTCACTCTGTTCCTCAAAGAAATAGATAAGAAAATAAACAAATCTTTTTTAAAACAAATGATAAAATATTTTTGTCCAATCAGAGTTGACATTCAATTTTAGAAAAGTTTTATTACTCCCGGGCAAGTGTGTTTGGGATCAGTTAACATAGTTCTATTCATTCACATCTAGAAAACATTGGATGTTCAAGGGAAGAGACAAGGGGAGGGGAGCTAGGAAGAGCATAAAGTTACATTGTAAACTAATAACCAAACATTTCATGCAATGACTTAAGTTATTAAAAGTCAGTAAAGAAGTCACATTCAATTCAAATTTTGGATGTCATAAATTACATCTAGAAAAAGATTTAAGGGGTGACTAGTAGTCCAGATATTGGAATTAAATGAATTGTAGACACCTACAGAAAGAAAACGAGGTTCCAAAGACCAAATGACATATAAAGCATTTTTTAAAGTCAGTAGTGATCATAAGAGAGACCATAAATATGATCAGACCAGAAGCAGGACACCATAGGGAAGCCGATTATGCAGTTTTAGAAGATTGTGAGTCCAGATGATATGTCAAAGCTTATTTCACTGAACTAAGAACACAGTTTGTGTTCACGTTCACCCTGACAGATGATGCAGAAAGCCAAATCCAAACAAGTTACCTTTATGCTTATCCTCAAAGAGACTACAATGGTCAAATGAATACCCACAAACTGAGTTAGAAATTACCTGTGAAACGTGCAGGTTACTTCAGAGATATTAATGGAACTGAAGAAAGAGCAACTTGCAAGGACATACAGATAAGTAAATATAGAAAATTATGAACATAACTCACTCACTAACTGGTCTGATAACTCCTACGTGGTTGTATTGGAGAAGGGATGGCAATACGCTGTTTTCTAAAAGTATATATAATATATATATATTTAAAAGTATATATATAATATATATAATATATTATATTATAATATAATATATAATATATATAATATATAATATCTATAATATATAATATATAATATATAATATAATATATAATATATAATAAAAGTATATATAATATATTATATTATATTATAATATATAATATAATATATATACTTTTAGAAAACAGCTTATTTATTATTAATTATTTTTATATACTTTTATTATATATAAATATACAAAATATATTTATTTATATAAATAAATTTATATGTATATATAAATTTACAGAATTGCAGGGGTCACACCAAGGGTTCTAAAAAAAAATAAGTGGATAAATCAAGAGATCAACAGTGAAATTTCTAGGGGTTGCCCTTTTGACAGTGGGTCAGGCCACCGCTTGCAATGCTGGCATCCCATATCAGAGCTCCCAGATGCTCCACTTCTGGTCCAGCTCCCTGCTAATGTATCTGGAAAGGCAACAGAGGATGGTCCAGGTATTGGGTTCCTGCCACCCACATGGCAGCCTCAGATGGAGTTCTAGGTTACTGGCTTTGGCCTGGACCAGCCCCAGCTGTGGTAGCCACCTGGGGAGTGAATCAGCAGATGAAAAATCTCTCTGTCTCTCCACCACGACCCCTTCACTCTGTCATATAAATAAATAAATAAATAAATAAATAAATATTTAAAAAAAAACAGTGAAATTTCCATTATAATAGCAAGGACTATACTGACCAATGCAAATATGTATCCTACTGTGGTATAAACAATTTTCTTGTGCACATCAATGTGAAATGATTCATAAATTATTTCCCCAGGTACAACATTTCACTTTGTTTCACAATTGCAAAAAGGATAGCTAGTGATTGTGCTCAGTCTAATACTGCAACAGGCAAACACCTAAGGGTTGCACTTACTTGCCATGGCTGTAGTCAAGAAAGAAATCTTAGTGATCACATTATACTTAATAAAATGTGGGCTAGTACCGTTCTGGTATCTGAATAGAGGTAGTTAAGAAATCTTAAGTCTCTGCATTCTTGAGAGAAATATAGTGAAACTTGAGGAGATTTTAAGTAACTGAGTTATGTTGGAGCATCAGTTGTGAAGGTGCGAGCTGAGGGAATACGTCTAAGCATAAAAATTAGGAGGGAAACATAATAAACTTTGTTGGTATAAGTTCCTATTCAACCAGTTATGTGATAGGTCATATTTGAATAAAGGAATAATGCGGTTGGATGATTGCCTGATGCATCAGTTTATAGGACACCATCATCTCATTTTTTAGAAGCAGCAGCAGACAGGGATCTTAAGTAAGTAGTCTCAAATCACAAATCTATTGTGATAGCTGGAGATGGAGCAAGACCTGAGTCCAGAGTTTGCATGCTCTTTTCTTTCCTAAAATCATACAGATGAGGAAATTTGAAATCATAAGTGAGAAATAAATTATTGGAAGAACTCTAGATGTTTCCCTAGGCATGAGAAAGTCACAGAGAATGGTAAGGACAAGAATTGCATTCATCAAATATCTGAGTATCCTATGGCAATATGTAATGTTACAGCAAATTAATTACATTGGAAGAAAGTAAGAAAGCCATTGAAGAACAAAAATCTGGAAGTGAATGGGCTTCCTAGGTAGTAATGAGTTTTCTAAAAAAAAAAAAAAACAAACAAAAAGAGGTTGCTGATGTGCAGAATAAATATTTGCAAATGGAATTATTACAGAGTGGATTAATATTATGAAACAGGCCAGCTAAATGATATGATATTAAACTCTGACTTTCAGAGTTTTATGATTCCATGATACTATGGAAGTACACACATAATACAGGGAAATATTTGTACTAGCCTGTCAGGACTTTGTTCTGGCTCCTTTCCTTGATCACATTTAACTAAAGAATGACTATCAAGAGATAGAAGAAAGAGGAAAAGCAAGAAAAAATTCTGTTTGGCTTTAGTAATGCAGCTTCAATTTCAGCTTTGCAGAACACGATTGGCCATGGTGCTTGGCTTCCCAAGAGATTCTCAGTGATATGATTTAGGCAAGCGCATCATGTTACACACCTCAATACCTGCCTGACGTCTTGCTTCCCCTGAGGATAGAATAACAGCTCATCATTTGTCTAACAATATTCTACTCTGAGGTCTCATACCTCTGCTTTCCTCCATCACTGATTGGCTGCATGACTCTGATCAAATTTCAGCTGTCTCATGGGTGTGCTGAGTAGTGCTAGCAGTCTTTCAATCTAATTTACTGTAGGAATAAAAAATAACTCAGAAATGATCTGTAGGAGCAAAGACAATGCACAGGAGACTTAGAAAACTACAGAGCATAGTGTTTGCCGCAGAAGAGGTATCTAGGTCAATATCTTAGCATTCAACCCAGAAAACAAAAATATAAATATTCCTTTTATCTCTACCCCCATAGACATACATATATGTAACATAATTTAGAAATGCATTACAGAGTGCTAAGAGATCACAAGGATTTTCTGTGATCTTTGATGATGGGAACCTCTGAAGTAGACACAGTGTGATTAATGGGCTCCTGAATGTCTGATGAGGGATGTTTCCCAGAGCAGGATAAAATAAAGCTAGAACAACTCTATTGCAGGCACTATAGTAGGATATTTGTGTGTATTATTGTAAATAATATTCATGATAGCTATAATATTAGGTACAATAGTCCCCACTGCACAAAAGGGGAATATTTTATCAATGATAGATAACTATCTTCCCTAGTGCAGCTCTAACTAAAGATTCTATCTTGGGCAGGTGACTCAATTTCATTGATTTGCATCTTTCAGTACATGTTATAGTAATTACCATATGTTATTATATGTGTGTTTTAATTCACAAAATTGCAAAAATCATATGCATAGCATCATGTAGTAATAGTAGCAATGAATTATATGGTATTATAATCAATTAAATTTAAAATAAATTTAGAATAAATAATATATAATAAATAAAGATATAAATATAGTTTATATATTTATATGAAAACATAAAATAAATTATAATAAATAGTAAATAAATTTAAAAATATAACCTCCAACAAAGCAAAATAAGATTAGTACTTGACTTTCAACATCCCATCCTTTTTCTCTGATCTATGCCCAGTCATCAGATGAAAGCAGGCTAAATTTCTTAACAAGGATGTGAACAGGATTTGGGTGAAGCCCTGGAAGGAGAGGCATGGTATAAAAGGCTGAGAGACAATATGGGTGTCCCTTCACAAGAAGCATGGAGGCAAACAGTGGGTCCCTGTGTCACCAGAGTTCTTTTGCTTTAGTATCACAAAAGTGAGGGAAAGAGATGATAATTAACCAGGGAGTATCTGGAAGTCTAAAACAGCAAGAGGACTAAGAATATTCTCCAGGAACATTTAAACAAAAGCTGAAAAGCACCACCAAGTACAGTAAGCATAAGCTAGAAGTGGGATATATTTGAGTCATTATTGCTACCCTAGAATCTTCAATAGTTAGCTGTGCAGTTATATTTATTTCATTATCTTCCCAATAGTCAATCCTTCGTTTTACTTGAATGAGATTATTTTGAGCAAAACTGTCAAATTATGATGGTGTTTTAATAACAGCCACTATTATATATTGAAATATTCTATTACTATCACTATCTAAATCAGTATTCAACATGTATTAATTACATGAATTAATTCTCTTTTAATAACATTAATCTGTAATGTTGATACCATTATTATCCATCATTCATAGATTGCAAAATTAAGACCTACAAAGACTACAGCACAGCTGATTGACAAAGTTACAGATTGCTTCAGTTAACTAGCTAGCAATATAAATAGTTTTATTTACTCACAATTCTACTTACTGGAGATTAGCAGGATCTCTGAATTCTACCACATATTGGACGGGATTCACTTGGTGGAGAGGGTATAGCACCATAATGTCTCGGGCCTCAGTCTGATGGCTTAAATTGTTGGGTTGGGTAGAATGTCTTGGATGACTCATATGCTTCCTGCCCCTATTATGGCTATGATTTGGGAACCATATCATTTCTCCACAAGGCCAGAAAGAGATTCCCTACATGATAGTCTCATAGTTGCAAGAAAGAATGACAAGTCCTCTCTGAAAGTGTTTATTCTCTTTTCATCATATATACTAATGCATGATTGGCCACAACAAATCACATGAAAAAGTACTGTCACTGTGGTAGAAAACTAAGAAAAGTCTAGCAGGCAAGTGATATCATTATTTTAGGGAGCCATGAGACCCAGGAGCATAGGCCTTTAGACTCAGGTCATTGTATTTGTATGTGGAGGGGAGACAGTTTGTCAGGAAAGACTGAAAAAAAAAAAAAAGTAAAACTATAGCATTTTAAAAAGGAATCATAAATCCAATTACAAATTATTTCTTTTAACTATGAATAAGTTGGAACCACAATAGGAAAAGAGCCACAATAAACATATAAATCACATTATTGGTAAAGATTAGACAGGATTCAGGGCACACCAAAAATCCCATGGAGGTGCTCTAATAAAGTTTGCAGACTGTACTGATATTGAGAACACAAAGATGGCAGGAGTTGAATGAGGTTTAATAATAAATAAGAAGAGAACATCAAGGAAACATCTAAAGTCTAAGCTTGTTAAATTTATTTTAAATAACTCATTTGAGAACCTAGCTGCAGTATCGCCTTGCCTGCCTTGGCCAGACCAAAATACCATATCCTTCTCGCATGTCATTGGTCCAAAATCCTTCCACATACTTATTTGGAATTTTACACTCCGTTCTTTGTCATCTGCCTATTTTCACTGGAGTGTCTATTTTGGAGTGCAAGACAAAAGATGACTCATCTTAATTGCAAAATCAATTAAAAATTAATTATGTAATAAATGCCTAGATTTATGAAAATCACACAAAATATGTAGCCCCTTAAGTTCACCAGGACTGTCAATATGCCTAGATTATCTTATATGTAGCACAATTTGTGCTATTTTACAGTTTTTATTTATCAAGTTAAAAGAAACTGTAAGGCACGTGTGTTTTAATCCTATTTTTCACAAATGAGGAATCTAAGTATGGAAATGATTAAATGGGTTGTCCAGTGTCAAGTAGATTTAAAATTTAACCATCACCCTTGTACTACTCTTTCTTTTATGCAGTTAAACCACAATCCCATAAAAAGCTAAGATAATGTCCTTAAAATCCACTGAGGTGTGAATGCAGAGTCAGACGTTTACCTATAATATGATTTTTGTGAATGTGACACAACATTTATGTTTTTGAATATTTTTATTTTGCAGATGAGGGGTAGGCAAGATTATTTCCAATATACACTCCATTCTATGATTCAAGTAAAATTGAAACACAATGGTATTCAGTGTACTGCCATCTGGTGTTCAGTGATGAGATTACTTATAGCATTTTTTTTTTAAATAAAACCACAAAATATCCATTAAAAGATCTTTGAAGCACACAAATATTACAAGCTTACTATTTACTCAAGATATACCTAACTGTAGATTTAATGAATGTGTTCATATAGTATTTATGAAGTTAGGTTTTGAATCAATACCTAACTTTATACTAACCAAATGTTCATTCATTGCTGTATACCAGGCTACAGTTATTACCTTCACTAATAAATGGAGTAGATTATACCTGCCCATTTCATATTCACAATAAAAGAAGTAATATTTCCCATCACATTTCTATGTAATTAGTGTTAAATACATTTTAATCCCATGTAACTACAGTAACCAGCACTATTGTATTTGAACTGTGTAATCACTCCGTGGCAGAAAATGTATAATTAAGAAGTTCTCCAAAGTATTAGGGAAAAAAATGCATGGTGCTGGAGGGGAATCACAGTTGGATTATACCTGTGATCCCATATCCTTCGTTCAGTGCCTATTTACCTACCTGTACAGTGTAATTAGGTGTGGGGTTGGGCTGGAAGACAAACCATAACTAATATATTAACAGCATCTTTTATTAACAGATAGCTAAGGAGTATTCTACCAGTTTCATGCCAAAAGCTTCCGATGAACACAATAAAAGTAATTTCTCACTCCACATGGAGTCACAGTGTTAGATATTGTGCTGTTCAAAACAAGATCCTAAAAATATTTTTCCAAGCCACTCAAACTGCATCTGTGGTGTTGATATTTTCAGGTTTTCTAAATTCATGGAGCATAACAACACAGGGGAGAAAAAGTTGATAAGGTACGCTTGATAAGTAAGAGGGAATGAAAAAAAAATAAAAAGGAATTCAAGTTAACAGAGCTAAATCTTGCATTTCTTGTTTGATTTCTCAACAGATAAGGAGGGAAGTTATGGGGTAGGTGGAAGTCATTGTAATCCATAAGCTGTACTTTGGAAATTTATATTCATTAAATGAAAGTTTTAAAAAAATAAATAAATATTAATTCAGAAAAAAAAGGAGCTCTACAAAGAATTTTCTAGGGACATAGATTCAGACTGTGACTATATATTTTTGCAATTTTATGACAAAGTCCTAAATTTAAATTTGTGGCATAGTGGTAAAAGCTATTGCTTGCAATGTCCACATTCCATGTAGGTACTGGTCCCTGTCTTGGCTGCCCCACTTTCAATCTAACTGTCTGCTGATGTGCCTGGGAAAGCAGTGGAAGCTTGCTCAAATGTTTGGGCCCCTGCACCTACATGAGAGACCTGGAAGAATCTCCTGGATCCTGGCATTGGCATGGCCCAGCTCCAGTCATTGCAGCCAACTGGGGAGTTAACTAAGGGATGGAAGATTCTCTCTCTGTCTCTCACTCTCTCTGAGTAACTCTGTCTTTCAAATGAATAAATATATTTAAAAATAAAAAAAAATAAAATTTGACTATCAGCAGAATTTGAGAGAATACTCTTCATTGCAACTCACATGAGCACCATGTGAGCCAACGAGAAAATGTGTTTATGAAAAGTTTCTGACAGCAATGGTGACAGCACAAAATGTCTAAATCTCAGAAAGAAGCTGTCCCAAAATATTTTCATCAGTGATGAATGTTGTAGAAAAGGTAGGAGAATTTAGGTGGAGTAAAAAGAAATACAGAACATATATTTAGACTAGGCTTCAAGAAAGGTAATGTAACAAGCAAATGTAACTTTTCAGATAATTCAAAATGTTATGATAGAGAAAATGCAGAAAGCAAAAGCTGAAATAAGATGACAAAAATGACTTTTCCGAGAAAGTAAACATTGAGCTGAAAACTAAAGAATGAGAAGGAGGAAGGTTTGCAAGAGTCTCAAAAAAGGAGATTCTACACAAGTCAAAAGCAAGTGAGAAGTCCATGGGAACAAGCAATCAAAGGAAATAACTTGACACAGAAAGACCAAGAAAGTTGTTAGTGTTGACTGCTTTACTAACGGGTGTGAAAACCAGGTAAATACTCAGGGTTCAAAATATCATTTGTTTTCCCTGATCGGCGACAACTGAGCACCAAAGGGAAAACCTGTTGAAGTGAAATGGACACTATAAGAAACAATGACTTGATCAGCTCTTGTCCTGACTCTAGATGTGCAATGTAATACTTTATCCTTTTTAGTATTTGTTGTTGTTGTTGTTGTAGTTGTTCTAGTGCTAGTGGTTGAACTCTGTAATTAACACACAATTACTCTTAGGTGTTTAAATTTTAACTGAAAGGTGATCCCTGTTAAATTTAAGAGTGGAAAAAGAGAGGGAGGAGATGTACAATTTGGGACATGCACAATCAGACTTGCCCCAAATGATGGAGTTAGAAATGTGCCAGGGGATTCCAATACAATCCCATCAAGGTGGCATGTACCAATGCCATCTCACTAGTCCAAGTAATCTATTTCAGTTCACATTCGATGGCTCTGATAGGTCTAAGAGTCAAAGGGATCACACAAACAAGACAAGTGTCTGCTAATACTAACTGATAGAATCAAAAAGGGAGAGAAGGATCCACCATGGGAAGCAGGATACACAGCAGACTCAGAATGGCAGATGTCCTAAACAACACTCTGGCCTCAGAATCAACCCTCAAGGCATTCGGATCTGGCTGAAGAGCCCATGAGAGTATTGTAGGCATGGAAAGCCAAGATACCATGGAAAAGAAAAAAAAGAAGACCTAAATGAAAGATCTCTGCGAGTGAGATCCCAGTGGAAAGAACAGGGCCATCAAAGAAGGAGATACTTTTTTCTGAAGAGAGGAGAGAACTTCCACTTTGACTATGACCCTATCGGAATAAGATCAAAGTCAGCGAAATCTAAAGGCTTCCATAGCCCTGGCAACTCATGACTAGAGCCTAGGGAGATTACTGACGCCATGAACAGGAGTGTCAAATTGTTAAGTCAGCAACAAAAGTCACTGTGTACTTACATCCCATGTGGGATCTGTCCCTAATGTGTTGTCTAATGTGCAGTGATGCTATAACTAGTACTGAAACAGTATTTTTACACTTTGTGTTTCTGCGAGGGTACAAACTGATGAGATCTTTACTAATTATATACTGAATCGATCTTCTGTATATAAAGATAATTGGAAATGAAAAAAAAAAAAAAAAAGCCTGGTGTTAAATTGGAAATGGCATAGAAAATTAATTAATTTTTTAAAAAAATATATTATGTAGGATCTCTGTCTTTAATGTACTGTACACTCTTATTTAATGCTACAACTAGTACTCCAACAGTATTTTTTTTCACTTTCTGTTGCTATATGGGGGCAAACTGTTGACATTGTTACCTAATATACTAAACTGATCTTCTGTATATAAAGAGAATTGAAAATGAATCATGATGTGATTGGAAGGGGAGAGGGAGCGGGAAAGGGGAGGGTTGTGGGTGGGAGGGAAATTTTGGGAGGGGGAAGCCATTGTAACCCATAAGCTGTACTTTGGAAATTTATATTCATTAAATAAAAGTTTAATTAAAAAAAAGAAAAAAAAAAAGAAAACCAGGTAAATACTCAGGGTTCAAAAGAAGGCTAATATTTGGAGTTACACTGAAAAGTAATGAATGAATTATACAGGAAAATCACATGTGAAATTAGGTCATGTTTGTTATAGGGTCCAATTTATTCTCCTGTATTTCAAAGGCTCTATTAATTATCCCAATTTAAAGAATCTCATGCTACAGAGTAATTCATTTCATCTTTGTATGCTCAAATATGGGAGGCATTTTTATTGCAATTTGTTTTTCTATATAATTAAGTGAGTATTAATGAGATGATAAAAACATTTCAGGATATTAAAACTATCTATTGGCTAATTAGGGTACTACTGGTTTTACAGTTAATCAAAATGCTTGGACTCTGATTATGAAGATGTTCAAGGGAGTTGAGCTTTCTAAATTGTTATGTCAGACATGGAAGGGAATTCTACAATTTCTTCCTGTGGATGTTTTAGTATTTCTTAGGGAGGTCACACTGCAGTGCAATGTAGCCTGTTGCGTAATATGTAAAATGAGAATTGCATTGGATGGCTTCTTTTCTTTTAACCTCCTTAATTCTTCTAATATCTTATGGTTATATGATCAGTCCAAACCAAGAGTCCCTATGGATATCCTTTCCTTTACAGTAGATTTTTATTCTTGTAATAGAGTATTCGTATAATATGAGTGTACCTGAAACAGTCCATGGAAAATGGAATTAAAGTCAATATTTTTTATGCAAATCCATAAGTAGTGTTTTCCTAATACACATTTTCTACAAACATTGAAAACCTCTGTGTACATAATGTATTCTTAGCTAATATTTCATATTCTTATATATTTGAGTTTAAAATGTGAAAACTGATATGATTTTCCAGTCTTAAAATAATTTGTTCCGATCCTGTCCCGGTTGCCCCTCTTCCAGGCCAGCTCTCTGCTGTGGCCAGGGAGTGCAGTGGAGGATGGCCCAAGTGTTTGGGCTCTGCACCCCATGGGAGACCAGGAGAAGCACCTGGCTCCTGCCATCAGAACAGCGCGGTGCGCCGGCCGCAGCGTGCTACCGCGGCGGCCATTAGAGGGTGAACCAACGGCAAAGGAAGACCTTTCTCTCTGTCTCTCTCTCTCTCTCACTGTCCACTCTGCCTGTCAAAAAATAAATAAATAAATAAATAAATAAAAATAAAATAAAATAAATAATAATTTGTTTCTTTAACACTATCCTCTGCACTGTCTCCCACATGTTTTCTGTTTTAATTCATTAGATAATAATGTGAGTTGCTCATCATCCTAACTTCCTGAATCTCATTTAAAATAGACTACTTTAAGTTCTAAACAATCTCAGGAAACCTATTGTTCTTTCCTTTCTCAAACGAGTGGGCGATATAAACTTTTCTCTCTCTTTTGCCACATCTTTATTATTAAACAGTGCATTTGTAAATAATTTTTATTACAACTTCCAAAATTGATTTTTTAAAATATACTTATTTATTTACTTGAAAGACAGAGTTACAGAGAGGGAGAGACAGAGTGAGAGAGGAAGAGAGAGATCTCCCCTCTGTTGGTTCACTCCCCAGATGGCCGAAGCCAGGATCCTGAGCTTCTTTCAGGTCTCCCATGTAGGTGCAAGGCCCAAACAGTTGGACCATCCTCTACTGATTTTCCTAGGCCATTAGCAGTGATTTGGATGGGAAGTGGAGCAGCTGGGACAAGAACTGACATCTATATGGGATGCTGGCATTGCAGGTGGTGGCTTAACTTGCTACATCACATCTCAGACCCCACAAAATTGATTAATTAACAAACAAGTCCTTGCATAACAAATTTTACTGCTTTTTTAGTTGAAATTTGGTGACTCATTATGATGGACCCTTATATAAATTATGTTTAAGTTAGTCTAAATATTATTGTCTATTTCTATGGCCTTCTTAAAAATACCCCTGTGCAGTTTCACTCAGTCTAAATTGGGCATTGGTGGCAAAAATCATTTTTCTCAATCTTAGCCCATGCTCTATACTATTATTTTTCTTTTTTTAAAAGATTTATTCATTTATTTGAAAGGCAGAGATACAGACAGAGAAGGAGAGAGAGAGATAAAGATCTTCCATCTGCTGATTTACTCCCCGAATGGCTGCAACAGCCAGGACTGGGCCATGCCGAAGCCAGGAACCAGGAACTTCTGAGTCTCCCATGTAGGTGCAGGGGGCAGAAGAACTTGGGCCATCTTCTGCTGCTTCCCCAGGCAGATTAGCAGGGAGCTGGATTGAAAGAGGAGCACCTGAGTCTTGAACCTGTACTTACATGGGCTACTGGCATTGCAGGTAAGGGCTTAGCCTTCTACTACGGCACAGCACCAGCCCCTATACTAAGATTTTTTAAAAGCAGTTTTAAAATAAGAAAAAAAAAAGCAAAGCAGACATTTTCTCCCACTATATACTCATTCACTCAATCCTTCACTTCTGACATCAGATGTGTAGAGTTTTTCAATTCTCTGGCTGACACTGACTTCTGGCTGACATCGACTGGGTGTCCAACAAATCAATTCAGTTCTGACAGTAACTGGAGTTACCACAGATCCGCAGGTTAAGGGCTTAGTCCCGTAAGACTGCCTGTACCTCAGACTCCAGTACTAAGACCCAAGTTTCCCACAACTACTGATAAAATTGGCCACAAAGGGAAGCTTCCCATGCCTGTCTTTCAGGTGAGATCATTTGCTAGAGCAGCTCACAGCACTCGGGGAACAACTTTACTACCACCCATTTGTTATAGAAGGGTACAACTCAAGAACAGACTTCTGGAAGAGGTGCGTAAGTCAAGCTCAGTGGAAAGGTAACGGAGCTTCCATGCTGTCTGCTTGCCTGACACCCTCCCAGCACCTGCACATGCTCAGTGACCTTGTAGGACTCCATACTCCAGAGTTCATGATTTTTACGGAGGTTGCATCGCATAGGCATAAGCAGTCATTTCCTCAATCACTAGCTGTCTCCCCTTGCTGCAGGAAGGGGCTGGGTCTGAAAAACCTAAGTGTATAATCATTGTTTTGGCTTTCTGGTGACCAGTTCCCATCTGAGCCCAAAAGTCGTCTCATTAGAACAAAAGACATTTCTATTTCCCAGGAAGTATGCATCAGTTACTGGAGGCAAAAACCAAATATTAGAACAAAAGATGAAATCTGCAGTCCTATTACTTTGGAAATTGCAAGGGATTTAAATTCTGTTCAAGGAACAGGGGACAGAGCTCAAATATATGTTTTGTATTGTGGCAAAATTATCCTGCTTTCTGCTTCATGATTCAAGAAAATAGTGAGATACTAAAGCACTTTAATAGTTAGCAACAGACGCATTGGTTGAGGAACAAAACAATTTTTTTTTTTAGATAAAGACTGAAAAACTACTTACTGATTGCTTCCGTCTATAATTTTAAGGGACACATCAGAAAAAATTATTTATTTTTTATTTATTTACTTATTTTAAAAGATGTTTTATTTATTTATTATGAAGTCAGAGTTACGGAGACAGCAGGAGAGATGGAGGTACAGAGAGAGATCTACCATCTGCTGGCTCACTTCCAAGATGGCCACAATGACCAGAGCCGAGTCAGTTTGAAGCTAATAGCCAGGAGCTTCAGTTGGGTCTCCCACGTAGGTTGCAGGGGCCCAAACACTTGGACATCCTCTGCTGCTTTTCCCAGGCCATTAGCAGGAAGCTGGATTGGAAGTGGAGCAGCCGGAACTCAAACCACAGCCCATGTGGGATGTCAGCATGGTAGGCAGCGGCTTTACCTGTTGAACTACATTATTGCAGCCCCGGGAGTAACCTTTTTAGGAAAAAATATTTTTCTCTTAGATCCTACTAAGCAAAGACTTTAAAAAATATTTGAGCTTAACTATATGTAATGGAAAATACAACATTTTAATCATTTGACATGAGCTGGTCAGTGCCATTAAGTACACTCACATTGTGGTATGACCACCATTCTATACCTATTGAAACACTAGCACCAAATCTCAGTTTCAGGGTAGAAAATGAACAGAAAAGACACATAAGTATCAACCATGGGAGAGCTTATTCTATCTTGAATCCAAACCTAAGATTTTTTTCTGGAGAAAACACACAATGTGAGATCAAAAGAGCACTCACCCCCTTGAAATATATAGCTTAGAGGTAAGAATCAAGATCAGTTTTTCCCTGTGTTCCTTGTTAGGCAGAATTGTGTAGAGGAACAAAATACAGCATATGGAGGAGCAGAATACAGCATATGGATTGTGTGCATCATTTTCTGGCTCTAAGAAGCCTCATGTACCTGTCTACTCCTGCACACCTGTCTGCAAAGAGGCATATTTTCCACCAGGAATCTATGTGTTCCTACATGGACATACACTAATAGACATATATTGACTTTATTATTCAATGAAAAAACTTCAGTAAGCACAGTTCTTTGACACAACAATCATCTCTTAAGTCTTTCGTTTAAAATAAATCAGAAGGTGGAACTAGGGTAACAAATTGAGAAAAGGAAGGGAAAGATGAGACAAGAATATTTAATAAGTGGCATTATGTGAGAACACATATGCAATGCCTCTGTCCATATGGCTTTGTAAGTGTTGTATTTTTATTTCAACCTTCGCAATACGTTGAAAAACTATAGCAGTTCAATTTGCCCAAGGCTACATGTTTTAGAGTTTGGGTACAAACTAACTCCATAGCTTCCAATTTCTCTGAGACCTAGAGAAAAGTGACATGGGAGAAGGAGCAGCTTCTAGGAATTCCCTGCACACATGGAGAATCCTGTCACTGTTGCATAGTGTGGCATCAACTAAAATGTGAAGGACATACTGTTCACACAGAGAATTAGGGACAAAACTAGATGATATCCTCTAGTGGTATGCTACTCATTTGGCAAAATTCATGATGGCTACCATGTCACTGATGTAAGTATTTGCTACTTTTAGATACCTAAATCTGCATGACTGCAATGGATTTTTCAGTCTATTCATTTAAAATTTTACTATTTAAATTTCAAATCTTAGAAAGTAGCATATCCTAGTTGAAGCAAAAGTAAATCATCATTGAATGGTTTTGATGCTATGCATTACCTTAGCACTTCGTCTGTTTACTCTTCACTCTTCCAGGAATCTGACTCTTGTCAACACCCTGGGGAATGAATAGTATGTCCCAGGAGATATGTGGATATGTGTGTTTGTGGTAGGGAGAGGAGGCATGAACTGAAACTGACTAGGAGGGAATTCTTTCTTCCCAGAAAGAATTAAGAACTACATGATTCTTGAGCATGAAATTTCTTTTCAAACAAGGAGAGCTTTTAAACTCTAAAATCACACAGGATTGCAAGAAACTTTTCTGGATAACAGCCAAGGATTTGAGGGTGAGACACGTCTTTTAGACATTAAGTCAGACAAAATGTATTCTTTTCACAGAAGAACAGGAAAGAAAGAAAATCAGATAGTCTGGTTTCAATAGTTAGTAAGATGCTCTTCAGTTTTGTGGGAGGGAAAGTGTTATACGATATACAAGATAAAGATCTAATACTGGCACAGAATTTAAAGGTAAATCCACTTTTAATAAAGAGATGAGGCATATGCTATTATAAGGTGAATATTGAAGAACACATAAATAGTGTTTGAAATTTTGTTTTATTTATAGGTTTTTTTTGTTTATATTTGAATGACAGAGAGACAGGCAGAGCAGAGAGACAGAGATCTCTGAACTGCTTGTTCACTCCCCGAATGCCTGCAACATCGAGGGCTGTACCAGGCTGAAGCCAAGAGTCCAGAATACAGTCCACATCTCTCATGTGGGTGAGTTAGCCATCCTTTATTGCCTCCCAGGGTGTGTATTACCAGGAAGGTAGAATGGAAATAAATATAGGGGACTTGAACTTGGGCACTCTCCTAGGGAGGGTGGACATCCCAAGTAGTGTCTTAACTGCTATAACAAAACTCTCACTCTTACTTATATTTATTTATTTAAGAATAGCTATTTGGGAGTTGGTGTTGTGAAGTAGTGGGTAAAGCTGCCCCCGTGATGCTGGCATCCCATATGGGCACCCACTCAGGTCCCAACAGCTCTACTTCTGATCCAGCTCCATGTTCACAGCCAGAAAGAAGCAGTGGAAGGTGGCCCAAGTAGTTGAGCCCCTGGCACCCATGTGGGAGACCCAGATGAAACTCCTGGATCCTAGTCTCCCTGGCCCAGTGGTGGTTATTATGGCCATCTTGGGGAGTGGATAGAAGGCCTCTCTCTGTCTCTGTCTCTACCTCTCTGTGTGTGTGTAACTCTGAATTTTAAAATAAATAAATAAACCTAAAAAATGAATAGCTACTTGGTACCTTGTTGACATATTCTAATAAAGGCCATTAGTCAAAGCCACAAATTTATCCACCATAACATTTTTGACTCTGAAAGTTTCATATCATCTTTGAGTAAGAAAGATATTGTAAGGCCATACCATATCAGAAAACCTAATCGTTCTTCAATGGAAGAATTTCAAAATATTTTCCTTCTCTTACGCAACTAGGGCAAAATATAAAGAAAATATAAAAGAATTCAGAACACAGAAAGGGACAATACATCATAGCATCTTGTAAATGGGTTGACAAAATAATTTCTGAATATGGAAATTAATTTATCAAAGGAATTTTAAGTAGCTAGAAAGAAGCAGATTTCCTTTCATCAAAGACCTAATAAATATTTGTGAAAATCAATAAAGAATGGTCATATTATTTCTGCCAAAAGGGTAGTGTGATAGCATAGAGCACCAGGGAACAGATTCAGTAAAAACTAAAGGAAAAGAACAAGGACCAAAAAAGAACAGAAGAAATTCTCAACCACAATGGCTAACCACTTATTATTATTATTATTATTATTATTATTATTTAACAGGTAGAGTAACAGACAGTGAGAGGGAGAGATAGAGAGAAGGGTCTACCTTCTGTTGGTTTACTCCCCAAATGGCCGCTACGGCTGGTGCTGTGCCAATTCGAAGCCAGGAGCCAGATGCTTCCTCCTGGTCACCCATGCAGGTGCATGGGCCCAAGCACTTGAGCCATCCTCCACTGCCCAGAGAGCTGGACTGGAAGAGGAGCAACCAGGACTATAACTCAGTGTCTGTACGGGATGCTGGCACCGCAGGCGGAGGATTAACCAAGTGAGCCATGGTGCTGGCCCCACCACCTTTTATGTTGAAGAGGAATTCGAAACTCACACTCTGAGACATTTATTATTCATGCTATAAGCTCATATTTTCACTAACTATAGTGGAAGCAGTTTGTAGTTTTCATTCCATAGATCATTGACTTTACAAAATAGCCTTTGGTTGACTTCATAAATGCCCAAATTAAAGACAACATTTCTGTTCTGAAGGATAACAGGGTCAGGAAAGACAGCATCCAACTCTATCATTTGAGTGATTATAATTAGAGTTTGCAAGTAAGGTAAAAATTCATTCTAAACACGGCAAATCAGGCTTCTTTCCTGCAAGTAGGTAACACATATTTGGAAGGTATGAGAAAGTTGTATAAGACCCTTGTCTTAGAGGTTCTTTTACACTACTGAAAGCAGTTTTCCTTATCATCATCTTTATTATATCTGAAAGTTCAAAAGCTACTTTTTTCTTAAAATTTTTAAACTATTACTAACATTCTTCTCCATAACATTTTTCTCTTCAAAACCTTCCTCTTATTGAGTCAATCCAATGCAACAAGAAATTTAAGAACTGGTATACATAGAGAAAAGACTAGTTGCTGGGACTGGCACTGTGGCATAGCAGGTTGAGCCACTGCCTGCAACACCAACATCTCATATGGGCTCTAGTTCACATCCTATTTGCTCAACATCAAATTCAGCTCCCTACTGGGAAAGCAGTGGAATGTAGACCAAGTTCTTGGGCCCCTACACAAATGAGAGACCTGGAAGAAGTTGCAGGCTCCTGGCTGGGGCCTGGCACAGTCCAGGCTGTTGAGGCCATTTGGGGAGTGAACCAGCAGATGGAAAAAATCAATCTCTCTGCCTCACTGTCTCTCCCCCTCTCCCTGTAACTCTGCCTTTCAAATAAATGAAAAATAAATTGTTAAAAAGGCTAATTGCTGACATTTTTAAGGATTCACTTAAAAGATTTATCTATTTATTTGGAAAGCAAGGTGACAGAGAGAGAGTTATTCCATCTGTTGGTTCATTCCCTAAATGCATGCTGGGTATTGTTGGGGCAAGCCAAAGTGAAGAGGCAGGAATTCCATCCTGGTCTCCCACATGGGTGGCAGCAGCTCAAGTTCATGAGCCATCAGCTGCTACTTTCCCAATTACATTAGCAGGAAGCTGGATCAGGAGCAGAGTAGCTGGGACTTGAACTGGCACTGTGGTCAGGAACACCAGTGTCACAAGCAGAGGCTTAATCTGTTGCACCACAATGCTATTCTGATTCCTTTATCTTAAGGAATGTGTGACATTGATACAACTCAATAAAATATTTCTTCTGCACTAATAAAAATTGTTTCATTTTAATCCAACTTCATGTCAAAGACAATCTTCTATATACTACAGAACCTATTGTATTGTTTAAGTAATAAGGAAAAGTAAACAGACCACAAAAGGATTTCTGATAAGGAAGATTGGCAAAATTTAGTGTGAAAGGACTTAAAGAGGAGTTTGCAATGGAGATGCTTTCTGAATAATAACACAAATTTAAAATAAAGAGATGAGCAGTTAGAAGATGGGGTGTTGTACAAATACATTATTCAAAGAATATGATAAATGTGATGCCGACATCCCATATGTGTGCCAATTCATGTCCCAGCTGCTCCATTTCCAATCCAGATCCTGATAATGCACCTGGGAAAGCAGCAGAACATGGCCCAGGTCCTTGGGTGCCTGAACACACATGGGAGACCTAGATAAAGCTCCAGGCTTTTGGTTTCAGTCTGGTCCAGCCCTTGCCATTGCAGCCATATGGGGAGTGAACTTGTGGATTTAAGATTCTCTCTCTCTCTCTCTCACTCTCTCTCTCTCTCTTTCTCTTTCTCTCCCCTTCTCTCTCTGTAATTTGGACTTTTAAATAAATAAATCTTACTAAAAAGAGAAAATAAAATGAACATGTATACACTGAGTGCTCAGAACTATACCTCCCGTTGAGAGCCAAAGAAGCAGCAGCTGCCCACACATCCTTCACTGAGGAGGTTTCCAAAAACATCCTCGTTATAAAAGCAAAAGTTCTTCAAAGAATTGATGTCTTCATATCTATACTTTAGAAGATGCCCTGGTAAAAGAAGTAACGATCCACTCAACTCCTGCATCATGCCGCCTAGTCCTTGGTTCATCACTGCACAAAGGGCTTCTAAACTGATTTAAAAAAAAATAAATTTAATTAGTCATTTGACAGGTAGAGAGAGGGAGAGGCAGAGAAAGAGGGACATCTTCCATCTGAAAGTTCATTCCCCAAATGGCCACAATAACCAGGGCTGGTCCAGGCCAAAGCTCAGACCCAGGAGCTTTATCCAGGTCTCCTATATCGTTAACAGGGACCCAATCACCTGGGTCATCTTCCCGTACTTTTTGCTGCTTTCCCAGGTGCATTAGCAGGGATCCAGTTTGAAAGTGGAGCAGACGGGACTTGAACTAATGCCAGTATGGGCTGTGGGCATTGTAGGTGATGGTTTGAACCACTATACCACAACACCACTCCACAAACTGATCATTTTAATGCCTCCTTTTTATATAAGAAGGGACAGTTAATAATCACTGACACTTGAGGAAAGACATTAAAACGAAAATCAGAGAAACTGTATATAAAAATGGTTTTTCAATCTGTAGAGAGAGCCCTTTAAAGTAATTAATAGAAAAAAATCATTAAGTATTCTCTCCATAAAGAAAACTTAATGCGTACAAATAATAAAATTGTTGTGATGACAAAAATGAGAAAGTAAAAACTCTTGGAAATAAAAAAAATGGTTGAAACTAAGAGTTTTAAAAATAAATTTGAGAAAATCTTCTTAGAGAATAGAACATAAAAGCATGGAATTCAAAACACAATATACTGTTTGCTCAGAGAATCAAATCTAGGAAGAACAATTTCCAACTAAAAACATCCCAGAAAGCACAGATGGAGAAAATAAAAGAAAGAGAATTATAAGGAGAAATTTCCCAGACCTGAAGAATCCGAGCCTGTAGATTGTCTGATATAAAATCAATGAAAAACACTTTCCTGAAATCCAGTTGTTTGGAAGTCTTCAAATGCTATTGATAAGGACAAAATTTTAAACTCTTCTAAAGAGGAGTAAAAGTGGTGCCTACAATAAGAATTATAGTACTTCATATGTCTCAGTAGCAATTATGGATTCTAGAAATTGGCAGCCTTCAAAATTCTTAAGGCAAATAGTTTTTTTGCCTAGAATACTTTGTTAAATCATAATACCATTCCAGGGTTAGGGCAGGGTATTTCCCCATTGTTTCCATGCCAGATTCAGTGCCCCCCTTTTGTTCACTTTCTAAGGAAAGAATGAAGCACTTCAGAAATCTAAGGATAAACTAAAAAAATGGAAACTTAGGAAAGAAAAAAATATGATAAAAAGTTACCCATTTAAAAAAGTGGATTTGATAATATAACATGTGAAACAAATATAAAAATATGCATATACCTATTATGAAGGTGGAAAAAAGTAAATTATTAGCTCTACAAATACCAAGGAGCAATGTGAAAAAGGGAATCAAATCATAATAATTCTTTGCTCTGTCAGGGTATTCATTTTCAGTGATATAAAAACTAATTCAACTAAAAACATAGTGATGTGAAGACAGAAAGACTGTTATAATTCTTGAGATTTATCTGCAATAAAAAGACACTTTTGTTTAAATTGAGGTGATCAATCTACCTGCTTCGCCTAGGACTAGAAGAGACATAGGATGTTTGGTGTTAAAATCAAGACAATTTCCAGACAGGAAATATTTGATGAGAGATGATAAGGAAAGGAAAGAATTTATTATTTGCATTGTTATCATCATTATTATTGTTGTAAGTACAATCATTATTGGTAGCAGTAGTGATAGTATTATCGTTATACATTTTCCTGATGACATCATAACTCTATCATAAATAGCAGTTAGAAAATAAAGAATTTTTATGATTTAGTATTGTCTGTGCCCTTGCTGCCATGGGTGTTTATCATCCTATGTCAATTTCAAAATGATTGTTAAAAAGTGTTATATCAGGCAAAAGTACTATTTGTCAGTATGCATCTGAAAAGAAATGTCTTTTGACTTACTATTAAACAATTAAATCTTGTCAAGGAATCATTTCTCTCAGATAACAAAATGGTGAGACAGTGTGCCTGTATAATCTGATATAGAATCTGAAATTCTTCCCCATATCTTTCTGAGCAGATGTATTATAAAAATTATTTCATGAAATCTCATATTTTTACCTTCTGCAAAAACATTAATAATGAATGTACAGCACCCACTACCAATACATTCTGACACCCAAGAGTTGTAAGCATTAGACTCTTTTTTAACAACTGAGCGTCATTCTAATTTGGCCAGAGGTGTTTAGAAATCACCTAATGGAGCATCAGACAACATGAAAATTAGCATTACTCTCTTATAGTCTATATCTTTATCAAATTTTATTGTAGCATTATTTCTCACCATGACAGAAATGCCTGATCAAACAGCTTTTCTTCTGAAGTCACAGTCCAGCCAGAGTGAAGTTACAACCTTGTACTTTTAAGCCTGAAGCGGCTGTTAACCACTTCACTTCATTTCACTAGAGAGCAGGGGAAAACGACTAAAGTGAACCAAGGCAAAGGTCTAATGAGACACTGACATTTAAAGAGGAAAGATTTGTTTCACAAGACCATGATCCATACCCCATGGACCCTGTTCAGACAGAGGGTTGCAGCCAAGTAAAACCTGGGGGTTAGCTGCTGTGTCCTTGGTACCACTGAATCAGCAGGAGAGAACGGCTGGCTGGCTAGTTTAAATTGTGCATGCTTCAGCAAATTTTCATTACCACCTACAATATATATGATTCCCTTGTCGTCATATGTACATTCAAGGCAGGCTTGTCATTAATTCACAGGTCAACTAAAATGAAGAGAGTGAATGGCATCGAGTGCAAAATACAACTACCCTGTGGGGATAATACAGATCTTCAGGGAAGTAGCCTTTTAAAGGTTCTTTCCAACTAGTTTTATAGAGATATTCATGCTTTCTTTTTAGTTTCACTGTCTTTCATAGTGTCTGCCATTCCACTTGAACCCTAAACCAGATCCACACCTCACATATGTTTTTCTGACATTCCTGGGAGACTTATAACGCCAGTTTCAAATGTATCTGAAGCAGACTACCATTTCAAATCCTAAACACCTCAATGTTTCCTGTCCTCAAATTTTAATTTACATGGTTCAATATTTTTATGTTAAGACTAAATATATGTGAGGCTTTTCCACTTTAATCAAACCTTGGAAATAGTTTCTGAGATAGTGTCCACACAGATGAAATTTCTGGGAGCTGAAGCTATGAAATATGGGTCTAATTTTCAAGGATGACTATGTACAAAATGTTGAGTTGGAGGGCTAAATTATTTTATATCATTAGAGAAATAAACAAAAACATATACCAACCTATAAAAAGATAGTTTTTTGCTCATATATATTTATTTATATGTCTATAAATTTTTGAAAATTCAATTTCCTTCATTAAAAATATTAAGTTCAAACAGTTTGATTCACAAATAGTAATGGGGAGTACGATACATCCGGTTTCTTTCCCTGAAACCAAACATCCCACTCCCTCATGGACCATCACCTTCTTCAAAGCCAGATTCTCCCCCAGTTCCAAAGAGGAGGCTCAGCCTTCCTCAGTTCCCTGAGTTCACATTTATACAATTTCACAGGCCCACTTAGCTCAACCCAGAAAAGAAAAAAATCCTTGTCCTGAAAGGGCAGAAAAGGTAAGGGCCATACCTGGCAGCGAGCAAAAGAAGTGCTCCTCAGTGAGAGAAATCCTGTGTAGGCCAGGAAACAATTTTAGTCCTAACTGAAGGACTGCCCTACCAATATATATACCAATACATAAACATACACAAAACTTCCTTTGGACATTTGCCCACTTAAATCCCCTACAAAAATTAAAACCCTCTGTCAAACTTTCCTAAACTCAGTGATAGACAGATTCTCTACATTTCTATGGTTTATGCATCTGACATACACAAAAATGAATTTTTCTGGAACATCAATAAAAGTATTTCTAAAATTCCATATATTTGAAAACACCTGCTTATTAATATGATAATTGATAAAAAATAGAAATCTAGGCTGTTATAAAGTACCTACTCCTTTTGAGTTCTATAAAAATGTGCATGTTACATTAAGCGCCTAATTATGAACTCAATAATTAATCAAATATTTGGAGATATTTAGTAACAAAAGCATCCAGACATTTTTCTGCTTGTCCATTGATATTTGAACATGTTTGAAATCAATCAGAAAATTATGCTCAATATTTTTCTTTGAAAATGAAAGGCAATGTAAGATTTTTAAATGAAGAATGCATGATCTCAGTACTTAACATAGTCATTACTCATGGATCATCAGATAATTTTTTATTGTGTTACTAGCAGTTAATAACTCATTTAAAACAAGTGAATAAAAAAAGCTTTGGCTACAATAAATAAAGAGGATCTGTATGGAAATAAAGGTTTTCACTTATCCAGTGGATACTCTCTATGGTACATTATAACCAGACATTTTTAAACTTATTATTTATTTTTTACAATAGAGTGGATTTTTTCAGTTAAATTTTTTTAATTTATATAAATGGAACAAATTTCATGTATCTCATTCATACTGTTTTAAGTACATAATGACACTTTGTACCCCATATTCCCTCCCTCGCTCACTCCTACCCTTCCTCCTGCTTCCTTTCTTATTTTTCTTTTAATTTTTGCAATAATATGCTTTTTTCTTTGACAACAAGTTGTGGTGTTTTTTGTTTATTTGTTTGTTTGTTTGTTTTGACAGGCAGAGTTAGACAGTGAGAGAGAGTGAGAGAGAGACAGAGAGAAAGGTCTTCCTTCCATTGGTTTGCCCCCAAAATGGCCACTACGGTTGGCGCTGCGCCAATCAGAAGCCAGGAGCAGGGCGCTTCCTCCTGGTCTCCTATGTGGGTGCAGGGCGCAAGCACCTGGGCCATCCTCCACTGCCTTCCCGGGCCACAGCGGAGAGATGGACTGGAAGAGGAGCAACTGGGTCAGAATCCAGCGCCCTGACCAGGACTAGAACCCAGGGTGCCGGCGCTGCAGGCAGAGGATTAGCCTAGTGAGCCGCGGTACCGGCCCTGACAACAAGTTCGCCATAAACTAGAGTGTCAATTTGTTGGGTCAACAACAGGAGCCACTGTGCGCTTGCTCCTGATGTGGGATCTCTGTCCTTGATGTACTGTACATTTTGATTTAATGCTATAACTAGTACTCAAACAGTATGTTTCACTTTGTGTTTCTATGTGGGTGCAAACTGTTGAAGTATTTTATACTAAATTGATCTTCTGTATATAAATAGAATTGAAAATGAATCTTGATGTGAATGGAAGGGGAGAGGGAGCGGGAGAGGGGAGGGTTGCGGGTAGGAGGGAAGTTATGGGAAGGGGAAGCCATTGTAATCCATAAGCTGTATACTGGAAATTTATATTCATTAAATAAAAGTTAAAAAAAAAAGTTTTATCATTAATTGAAGAAGCACCTAAGAAAACAGTCAATAGAATTGGGCACTTACGGTTAGCTAAAACTGTGAGACCTAAGAATATCCTCCACCTAATACAATAATACAAAGTAAATCTTTGAGAACAAGTTTTAATATTAACTCTCATGAAACAACTCTTTGAGGACAGAGGTACTGCATGGGAAGTTAATGCACAGTGATTCTTGCTGTTAACAATTAAAACTCCTATGTATGACGTTAGTGATCACATGAAGCCCTTGACATGAGCTGTCTAGTCTATACAAACACATCTGAGACTTGCTTTGTGGCCTAGTATATGGTCTATCCTAGAAGAAGTTCCATGCACTGATGAGAAGAATGTATATTTTGCCACTGTTTTGTGAAAGGTTCTGTAGATATCTGGTAGGTCCATTTGGTCTATAGTGTCGATGAATTGACACTGCTGTTTCCTTGCTGATTTTCTGTCTGGTTGATCTCTTCATTGTTGAAAATGGGATATTGAAGTCTCTTGTAACTATTGTATGAGAGTCTATGTCTCCCTCTAGGTCTATTAACATTTTTTTAAGGAGCCAGGCACACTGCCCTGTAATTGGTTGCTTATACATTTATTATAGTCATATCTTCTTGTTGGATTGATCATTTCATAGTGTCCTTCTTCATCTCTTTCAACAATTGTTATTTTAAAATCTATACTGTCTGATATCAGGGTGGCAACACCAGCTCTTTTTTCATATCTGTTAACATGGACTCTGTTTTACCATCCTTTCACTTTCAGTCTGCTTGTATCTTCGTAGGTGAGATTTGTTTCTTGTAAGCAGCAAATAGATGGGTCTTGTTTTTCAATCCATTTAGCCAATCTGTATCTTTTAAGTAGAGAATTGAGGCCATTTACTTTCAAGGTGACTATTTATAAGTAACGAATTGGCCCTGCCATTTTTCTATAATTATTTCTATTGTTTACTTTGGATTTATTTTGCACTTCTACTGGTGGTTTTTCTGCCTTCTCATTCTTTCATGAGAGTGATTATCTTTTTGTGTTTGTGTGTGTAGCACATCTTTAAGCATCCCCTGTAGGGATTAATAAGTGTCAACAAATTCTTTCGATTTCTGTTTGTTATGGAGGGTCTTTATTTCACCTTCATTCATAAATGCAAGTTTTGCAGGGTACAGTATTATGAGTTGACAGTGTTATTCTTTTAAGATTTGGACTATAACTTGCCAATCCCTTCTAGCTTGTAGGGTTTCTGATGAGAAGTCATCTGTGAGTCTATTTGATGGCCCTCTGACAGTGATGTGGTGTTTTTCTCATGCCCATTTTAGAATCTTTTCTTTATATTTGGCTGTGGAGAGTTTGACTACAATTTGTCATGGTGAAGATCTCTTTTGGTCATGTCTGTTAGGAGTTCTATGTGCTTCCTCTATTTGAGCATCTCTTTCTTTCATCAATTTGGGGAAGTTTTCTGTAATTATTTCACTAAATAGGCTTTCTAGTCCCTTCTTCCTTTCCACTCCTTCCAGCACTCCCTTTAAGACCCATTTGTTTGGTCATTTAAAAACATTGTTTTTAAGTTTTCTATTGTCTTCTTGTATGTGTGTGTGTGTGTGTGTGTTTTGTCTGACTGTAAGATTTCCAAATATTTGTCATGTAGTTCAGATATTCTTTCTTCTGCCTCATCAAGTCTGCTGTAAAGAATTTCCACAGTACTTTTTATTTGATCCATTGACTTCTGCATTTCTAAAATTTCATTTTGATTTCTCTTTGTATTCTCGATTTCCTGGGGAAAATTTTTGTTTGGGCCTTGTATAGTTTGCTTTATTTTGTGGATTTGTCTCTATTTTTTGAATAATCTTATTATTAATTTTCAAAATTCCATTTCTGGTACTTCCTGGAGTTCTTCATCTTCACATTCTAATATTGAAATGTTGTGTTCTTCCTAGGGTTTCATGGTGACTTCCTTCTTGTTAATTGCATTTCAGTTGTTATTTTTCATCATTTTTGGAGTTGGTTTGTAATTTTTTTCTTCTGTCGACTCTTTTTTATTTTTGGGAGGGTGTGCTATGATTCTGTGTCTTCCTGGAATGCCTGCACTTTCAGTGAAAACCAGTGTAGTGGGTGTGGCCTGGGGGCTCTGGTCAATATTCTTGGGGGTAGAAGGGTGGAGGGTGGTGAGTTTCCAGAGTAAGGTTTCCCAGTTATGCCCTGAAGCTTTTCATGTAGCCAGGTAAGGCTCAAAGTCTCAGCACCTAAGGTTCCCCCAGACATTGCTGACACAGGTGCCTCCCCACCTTTGATAGTTGCCCAGTCACTTCCTGATGGATCTCTGAGACAGTGGGGGCTGCAGGCTGTTCCCTCCGTTCCTAGCTCTGGATCACACACTAAAGTCACCGGCTTCACGCTTACCTGCTGCTGCTGTTGCTGCTGCTCCTGTTGCTGGCACTGTATCCAGGCACTTCATCTCAGAGGGCTATATTATACATGCCTATATTATACATTTCGTTTCCTGGTTGTAATCCTGATTTAAAATGGTGTCCAATCCCTCTAGACAGGATTGGGGGAGTTTGTTTTGGGAGAGATTGGTTTGAATCAGTTTCCTCTCTCCACTTCCACTTGGACCTCAGGGTCCCTGGGTTGTCGACTGGACCCATGCTAGCTATACCTGCAGATTGCTGCCATCCATCTTGCCCTCTCCCCCCCACCTCACTGTCTCAAAAATGCCACCGGCTCTGCCTTTGGTTTTCTGAGCTCTCTAGGTGTGGGCCAACACTCACCAGGCTGGTTCAAGCTGGTTCTCATCCGGTGGGGCTTCCCAGGCGGTTTTTTCTTCTAATCTCCATCGAATGTATACCTCCTATGCTTCTCACTGTTTCTCCAGAACCCTTTGTAGCTCGCCTCTCCCTAATCCACCATTTTCCCCTTGAGTCTTTAAATTGATTATTTTTAAAAATGGGCTTTATATCTCAGGGAGGCTTAGAACCCATCCCACTAAGATACTAAAGGACAGCTGTACAAAGAGATTTATTGCAAGTTATGGAATTTGTGATTATAGGGGTGGTTAACAAGTCCAAGTATGAAAGATAAGCCATCTGGAAGGGCGGGCTAGATTTCTAGGGCATAGGCAGAAGCTGCTGTTCAGAAGCAAAATCTCTTCTTAGAGAAGCTTCTATTCTTCCCCCAAGACTTTTCAACTCATTGAAACAGACCCATACAGAAACCTAGCATGATGTCCCTTACTTGAAATAAACCATGAATGTGAAGCAGGGGAGCAGTGCTGGAGTGTGAGTACTGAGCCCAGTGGGGGAAAGAAGGACATCCTTAAGGGAGTTCACAGCAGCAGTGATTCGGAGTGGGAGGTGGTCATGTAGGAGGGTGGCCTTGTATGAGAGTAAACACCTGTGTAGGACAAAGAGGGAAACCACAAGGAAGTAAACACCTGTGTAGGACAAAGAGGGAAACCACAAGGAAGAAGTAGACATGATGTTCTGCTATAAGATGTCAAGAAGCCTCAGAGGAAAGTTGAGTATGTACACATGAGGGACAGTGGGAGTCATAGAAAAACAAAGGCTTTATTTTTGCTATACATATGTGTATATTCTTGATTTTATCCACCAAATTCCCCTAGAAGCAGCAATGTTGCAGTAGCAATTAGCACATCCAGAGACTAGTTCTTAGACTCAAGCATAATTTGCTACCTGCAAAAACCACAAATCCTTGGGGAGGAGAGTGACTCTAGACCTGGGGCGAGATACATACAAAATGAGTTTGAAATATCTTATTGTGTCAAAAGCCAGAATGTACTCAAAAAATGATAGCCAGAAATAAGAGAATACAGAAGCCAGCTTCTGCAGCCATCCCAAGTTGGTAAATTTGGGGAAATTGGAACACCAAAATAAATAATAATGACAATGGATTAGTAATCATTTAATAGAATTAGCCTTTACTGATGTTGATGGAGAAAGGATTATTTTCATAGTCTCAAGAATGTCTACCCAATATACTTACTAATTACAAAGAAAAATAGGTAAAAATTTCAGTGGAAAATCCTGAAGGATAAAAATGTGACCAAGTTGCAATCCTCAGTAATAGAATAATTTGAAATCCTCAACTTTCTGAGAGAATGTTGTACAAATGGCATTGCTTCTTTATCAGCTAAAGATGAATAATCTGCATATATTCACAAGGACATGTTAGCCAAACATAAACAGAAGGACACTACACAAAATACTTGGACTGCAGTTTTCTGAAATATTAAGGTGCTAAAGTCAAGGAAAGAAAGGGGACCTGATCCAGATTAAAGAAACCTAAAATGACAGATTACTCATTTAGTTTGCAGTAACTTCGAGAATGATACATAAATATCGTTTAAGTCTTTAGATTAAAAAAGTTCTGGTACTCACCTGCCGGTGCCCTGGCTCACTAGGCTAATCCTCTGCCTGTGGCGCCAGCACCCCTGGATTCTGTCCCGGCTGCTCCTCTTCCAGTCCAGCTCTCTGCTGTGTCCCAGGGAGTGCAGTGGAGGATGGCCCAGGTGCTTGTGCCCTGCACCCTCATGGGAGACCAGGAGGAAGCACCTGGCTCCTGGCTTTGGATCAGAGCAGCGCACCAGCCGCAGTTCGCTGGCGGTAGTGGCCATTTGGGGGTGAACCAATGGAAGGAAGATTTCTCTCTCTCTCTCTCTCTCTCTTCCTGTCTCTCTCTCTCTCTCACTGTCTAACTCTGCCTGTCAAAAAATAAAAATAAAAAACAAGTTCTGGTACTCACCAACATAAAAGGACTTAACCATGATAGCGTAGTGCATATCCAGTGTCTACAAAAGAAAGACTTCAAGTTAAGGAGAAATGTGGTGGTTATACATCTATTTGGTTCTTTGAAAGCACAGGGAACCAGAACTTACTCATTTTTGGTGCTATTTTGGTATATGGGGTGGCAGAGTGCTTTTCAAATATTATTGGACATTCATGTGACCCAGGGATCTCATTGAAATCTCAATTCTGGTTCTATACATCCTAGTGCAACCTGGAGTTTTTAATTTGTAATGAGCTTCCAGATAATACTGATGTATCTGTTTCCAAACCACAGTTCTTGACCAGGATGGGCATGGGCAGAATAGAATCATATTATAAGTAATTAAACAAAGACTATATACACTGGTACTAGACTTGCATGATTATAATAATTTTCTTAAATATATCCCAATTCAAAATAAGAGATTATTTCCTGACTAAAATGATATATAAATGTTACCTTTAGACTCTCTATATGCAGACCTAACTTGCTATGATAGGTGCATGCATGCCTTTAAATGCCAGTAAAATGAATCAATCCCTTTTAAATGGCTGATCAAAGCTCTCAACCAACTGTTCCTCTCTCAGCAAATTTAATCTTGCAATAACCGATTGGCTGGATGTATTATGGTTCGTGTTTTGTCTGCCCCCGAAACAGGAGAAATGGGCCTCTGCCAGAGGGCTATTAGATTAAATGGACAATTAGTGGGATCTACTGTGCCAACTCTTATGAAGTTTAGCCAAAAGACTAAAGTGACACAGACTAAACATTTACTGTAAAATGAAAGTGACGTGGAAACAAAGTCCTAGGAAATTTGTTATCTGGAAAGAAATCATTCTGCATTCAAGGTATAGCTTCTTTTGCAATCTTCATGAGTAAAAATTATAACCAGCTGGCACCAGTAATGCCTTCTGAGAGACGAAAGTGCTTTGATCTAAGAGAATCAGTCTTTGAATTTGAACCAGTGAATACATTAGAATCTTATTTTCCAAGGCTATTGTTTCACATCCCATGCACCTGCTTTCCCGGAATCTTCCACATGGAAGGAATTCCCAACTCTTATACACAAGATATGCCACAACTTATAAAGGACCCAAGTCATCAAATCAAATTTCACCAAGGTTTATGCCCTTCCATGCACACACAAACGCAACCCTCAGTGGGGATGAAAATAGCCTTGAAAGCTTGCACTTTCCATTCAAAATGAAACAAGTGTGGTTATCAAATCTAAGACATTTTGCAAACCCCAGGCTACCACTAATTCAGTCATGGGTCTCAGACACACCACTTAGAAATGCACTTCATAATTCTCCAATAGTATAGTCAAGTACATTTTATTAGGGTGTGTATGATACCCACATGAGGGAAAAGTAGGTTTTTTAGAGGCCATTTAGAACATAGAGAAAAATAATATAGCAGTAAATTTATGCAATAATAAAATGATAAGAGCAATCTGACATGGTGAAACTCAATCAGAGGAATAACAAAATGATTATCAAGGAAGCTTATAGTTCATGTTTTATTTTTAATTGATCTGTACTCTTGAAGTTTGTATTATCCTAACTTTATTTATTTATTTATTTTGACAGGCAGAGTGGACAGTGAGAGAGAGAGAGACAGAGAGAAAGGTCTTCCTTTGCCGTTGGTTCACCCCACAATGGCCGCTGTGGCCAGCGCACCACGCTGATCCGAAGCCAGGAGCCAGGTGCTTCTCCTGGTCTCCCATGGGGTGCAGGGCCCAAGCACTTGGGCCATCCTCCACTGCACTCCCGGGCCACAGCAGAGAGCTGGCCTGGAAGAGGGGCAACCGGGACTAGAACCCGGTGTGCCAGCGCCGCAAGGCGGAGGATTAGCCTATTGAGCCGCGGCGCCGGCCATATCCTAACTTTAAATTAGTGCCATGCTTATTCGAAACAGATCTGTGTTTCCAAGTAAATCCATATAATTTATAAAAAGGACTATTTTGAGGATACAGAGTCTTGTTGTGAGTTCTAGAAACTAAAAGTGCCTGCATGTTTCTACATAGAATTATTTTCCTATTCCTTGGAGTATAAGAATAGCATAGTAGGAGGTGGCAATATTTTGCTTTTCAGAACATTAGGTATAAAGGGTCATAGAGCCAATACTCTTATGTAACTCCTCATTTTAGTACCAAAGCACTGTGGCAAGAGTTTCCAACTCTGTTATGTAACCAGGACTTCCAAATCTTCAGTCAAGGAGGAATGAGTTATAGAGAAGTAAGATTTGCACACCACAAAATTGGTGTTTTCTAGGAAAAATATTTAACTGGAGCATTTCAGACTGAATATATTCTTTGGCATTATTCTATGTGTTTGTGCTCTCCAGTATTTTCTACTTTTGTACTCAGGTCATAAAACAGGATAATCATACTCCTCTCCTTTTCTTCAACACTTTTGGCCAGTTCCATCAATTCTTTTCCTACTTCAGGAGTGTGCTGATAAATATAATAATATGGTCACTAAAAGAAAAGTGGATATATATGCAAGTCCATATTTTATTAAAATTTTATTAATAAAATTATAGACCTACGCAATTTATAAATATTCATGAATTATATAATGCTCTATTGAAATTCCATACGCTCAATTGGTTTCATAGATTATTAAATTGATTTTGCTGATATTTTGTGTGCAGAAAAAATTTATGGTTGCAGTTGAAGAAAATGTATGAACAAATGCAGTTTCTACAGAATCATGTTTTCATTTGTATTAATGAGTAAGACAAAAATGAAGCAATAAACATGTAAATGGGAATTTAACTCCTTGGTAAATGATGTGACTGCTGAATTGGGCAGTAGTTTGCAAATACTGGCAGAATATTTCCTCATTTTTTTACATTATTTACAAAATAATGGTGCAGTCATGACACAGTTATGTTTAACCTGCTTTATTACCTTTTTTCTATCACTTTCTTAGGAGTAGAAAAATAGCAATGAAAGAATCCTAATTCATAGAATTTTCAGTTTTATGTAGTGTAAATCTCCCATCTCCCAACTACCAATGTGACATTACTATTTACAGCACTGGAAAGAGATGAACTGCACCACACAATTGCATAGCATTTTTGCCATACATGTACAACAGATATAAATATTTGCAATAGCATAGGAAACATTAAAGTAAAATAAAATAATAAAGTAGTCTTTAATGTTTAATATTTTATTTTAATGTGGTATATTGGAAGTTCCTATAATTCAGTTTTAAGTAATAGTGGTATTGAACAACTGGTGAAAAAATTTCTTGAATATTTAACTCTGGGCTCTTGTGAACCAATGAGAGTTGGCTAGTATGTTGTGTGTTCCCAATCATTCCCATGCACTTTAAGTAGCACTGCCCCCATATCTACTCAAGGAGTAATAATTGCTGTTTTGGTCTCTAATGGCAAAAAATTGAAGGGTTTTATTGTGTCCCGGCCTTGACTCCCTTTAAAGGTGCAGGATATTTACACAAATCTGATTATAACACTTTTCCTTCATAAAGTTTTCCAGTGGTTTCCCTTTATTTTGAAGATGAAACCACATGCTTCGCTATTAAAGCATAAACCCTCAAATTCTGGGGAGTTACATATTTCTCAATTTCACCCTCCACACACTAACTACCAAAGGAACCAAAATGTTCTGGCAAAACAACTGTTTGTTTCCTAAGCACTATAACACTTTCTCAAAAATTCCCACATTTACTTCCATTCCCTTTTGTCTCCCTTCAACTTCATTTCCCTGACTTATGCTAACATGCTCTTTTCAAACATATGCTTTCATTAAAATATCACTTGTTCTACACTGCCTGAGTCAGGTGGACTTTCTCTGTGCTTCCTTCATAGAAAAGCCCATTTGTGTCTTCAGTCTAAATTTTAATCATTGTTTCTTTTACTGCATTTTTAATTATATAATAGTTCCTTGAGTAGAAGCAAATTAACATTAGTTCCTTTTAACGTTAGAGCACTGCTCATTTCTCATATTTATCTTATATTTATCTTGGTTGCCTTATGTGAGATGTGATATTTAGCACATTAGGAAACAGAGGCTGAAAAATCATGGACATCATATCACTCACAAATGCTGGAGTACAGAATCAAAGTCACACAAGCATAAAAAACAGCTTAAATGTTCTGTAATATCCTTTACTTCTCAACTCACTTTCAGATTCCAGGAGCCTTGTTCAGTTGCTGGCAAAGAGTAATTCTTGGTGGTATTAGAAGAGAGTTTAGCTTACAAATCCAGGGATCTTCATAGCACGCTTCGTGTGTGTGTTCCCTTTCAGTGCAGACTGATGCACCGTGGCCCATTACTATATAGCTTTTTCAATACGCATGCAACAGGTATAACCAGACAGCTTGGGGCTCATTCTTTCCTCTTTGTGAAGAGATAGTTAACATTAAGCTTTCAATCACAAAACCTGACTTTGTTTCCAGTCCCCCACTGGGCTGCATATTGGGGATAGGAGGCCTACCATCACAGTGTTTAGTGTGATGAAGTCAGTTCAAGGAGACTGCGTGTCTCTCTCCAGCTCCATGGCTATAGACTTCATATTGTTATCCTGACATTGACTTTCATGGGATTATTGATACCATGACAATCGCCAAAGGCTTTAAATTAGGCATCCCCACCTCCACCAGGAGCCAGTTTCTATACTGTCCATTTACCAACACACTTGTTAGTCACCAACCTTCTATCTGTGGTCTCTATGGTACAACCACTTTTGAAATGCTGATGGCAGTTTCTCTTTGGAATTCCCCTGACTCATGCCCTCACTGACATTTGCCAGAAGTATCTTAGTAAAAATATTACCATATACAATTTTCCTGGTACATTCAGTATTTTTGTGTGTGTTTTTTACTTTCTTTTTGAATCCTTAAACCTCAGCAGTTCAGTGCTCTTTTCAGATTCTCTATGCCTGGTTACGTTATCTTCCAAACTAGGTTCATGTATGCAATCAATGCTATTTTCTTTACTATGAGTTTGACTTTGCAAATATCATCCCCCTACTTGAATATTATTTGCTATATCAGTATCTCATTATCCACTTTTTTTTTTTTTGACAGGCAGAGTGGATAGTGAGAGAGAGAGATAGAGAGAAAGGTCTTCCTTTGCCGTTGGTTCACCCTCCAATGGCCGCCGTGGCCGGCATGCTGTGGCCAGCGCACGTGCTGATCCAAAGGCAGGAGCCAGGTGCTTCTCCTGGTCTCCCATGGGGTGCAGGGCCCAAGCACTTGGGCCATCCTCCACTGCACTCCCTGGCCACAGCAGAGAGCTGGCCTGGAAGAGGGGCAACCGGGACAGAATCCGGCACCCTGACCATGACTAGAATCCGGTGTGCCAGCGCCGCAGGTGGATTAGCCTATTGAGCCATGGCGCCGGTCATTATCCATTTTTAAAACTTCATGAGTGACTAATCCATGAGCTGCTATTTATATTCAATTCATTTTTGTTCAATTTAACAGTAAGATTATAGGAGGCGGACAGTACATTTCCATGGCATTTATTCTTGTCCCTCTGTTCTCCAAAAAAACTGTTTAACTTCCATCAAAATAGAAATTCCATTAAAATAAATATTTTAAGCTTTGAAAGTTTTTAAGATGTGTTTTCCCCATTTGCGCATAAGTTGAAATTAAGAATTTGAGTTATTTATTCTGAAGAAGAAAAGACCTATTTAGAAAACTTGAATTCATAAACTTGAATTCATCCTCTAGGGCTTAAATACATATGAACACACATACACACACACACAAGTTTAGGAAATGAAATTGACAGTTACCACCATTCTTTACCAAGAGTACTTTTAAACTTCTTTTCTTTATGTATTACTTAAATATTTTGGACTTCTTGATTACGTATAACAAATATGAACTTGAGACAATTTTATTTAAAGAGAGGATTACAAGGATAACAAGGATACAAAAATACATGAGCTGGTGGCATATCATAGTGGGTAAAGCTGCTGCCTGTAGGGCCGGCATCCCATATGGCCTCAAGTTCAAGTCCCAGCTGCTCTACTTCCGATCCAGCTCCCTGCTATGGCTTGGGAAAAGCAGTAGAGGCTGGCACAAGCCTGGGGCCCCTGCCACCTAGATCTGGAAGAAGCTCCTGGCTCCTGGCTTCAGCCAGGGCTTGCAGCCACCCACAGAGTAACCAGTGGATAGAAAACCACTCTCCTTCTCTCCCTCTCTCTCTCTCTCTCTGGATCTCTCCCTCACTTTCTGTAGCCCTGAGTTTCAAATAAATAAATAAATCTTTAAAAAAGAAAAAGTTATATTATTTCTTCAGTAGAAATTTTGTACTTGTTTTCTGAATTTTTTTTTTTTATTAAACTTTTATTTAATGAATATAAATTTCCAAAGTATAGCTTGTGGGTTACAATGGCTTCCCCCCTCCCATAACTTCCCTCCCGCCCGCAACCCTCCCCCCTCCCACTCCCTTTCCCCTTCCATTCATGTAAAGATTCATTTTCAATTCTCTTTGTATACAGAAGATCAATTTAGTATATATTAGGTAAAGGTTTCAACATTTTGCCCATATAGCAACATCGAGTGAAAAAACTACCATTGGATTACTAATTATAGCATTAAATAGCAATGTACAGCACATTAAAGACAGAGATCCTACATATTTTTTTTTTCAAAATAATTAATTTTCTATGCCATTTCCATTTTAACACCAGGTTGTTTTTTTTTTTTTCATTTCCAATTCTCTTTATATACAGAAGATCACTTCAGTATATAATTAGCAAAGACCTCATCAGTCTGCGCCCACACAGAAACGCAAAGTATAAAAATACTGTTTCAGTACCAGTCATAGCATCACTTGGCTTTAGACGACACATTAGGGACAGATCCCGCATGGGGTGTAAGTACACAGTGACTCCTGTTGCTGACTTAACAATTTGACACTCCTGTTCATGGCGTCAGTAATCTCCCTAGGCTCTAGTCATGAGTTGCCAGGGCTATGGAAGCCTTTAGAGTTCGCTGACTTTGGTCTTATTCCGATAGGGTCATAGTCAAAGTGGAGGTTCTCTCCTCCCTTCGGAGAAGGGTATCTCCTTCTTTGATGGCCCCGTTCTTTCCACTGGGATCTCACTCACAGAGATCATTCATTTAGGTCTTTTTTTTTTTTCCCATGATATCTTGGCTTTCCATGCCTGCTATACTCTCATGGGCTCTTCAGCCAGATCTGAATGCCTTGAGGGCTGATTCTGAGGCCGGAGTGTTGTTTAGGACATCTGCCATCCTATGAGTCTGCTGTGTATCCCACTTCCCATGTTGGATCTTTCTCTCCCTTTTTGATTCTATCAGTTAGTATTAGCAGATACTTGTCTTGTTTGTGTGATCTCTTTGACTCTTAGACCTATCAGAGCTATCAATTGTGAGCTGAAATTGATCACTTGGACTAGTGCGATGGCATTGGTACATGCCATCTTGATGGAATTGTGTTGGAATCCCCTGCACATTTCTAACTCCACCATTTGCGGCCAGTCCGATTGAGCATGTTCCAAATTGTTCATCTCCTCCCTCTCTTTTTCCACTCTTAGATTTAACAGGGATCACTTTTCAGTTAAAATTTAAACACCTGAGAATAATTGTGTGTTAATTACTGAGTTCAACCAATAGTACTAGAACAACAACAACAACAACAAATACTAAAAAGGATAAAGTATTACATTGTACATCTAAAGTCAGGACAGGAGCTGATCAGTTCATTGTTGCTTATAGTGTCCATTTCACTTAACAGGTTTCCTCTTTGGTGCTCAGTTGTCATCGATCAGGGAAAACAAATGATATTTTTCTCTTTGGGACTGGCTTAATTCACTCAGCATGATGTTTTCCAGATTGCTCCATCTTGTTGCAAATGACTGGGTTTCGTTGTTTCTTACTGCTGTATAGTATTCTATGGAGTACATGTCCCATAATTTCTTTATCCAGTCTACTGTTGATGGGCATTTGGGTTGGTTCCAGGTCTTAGCTATTGTGAATTGAGCTGCAATAAACATTAATGTGCAGATGGCTTTTTTATTTGTCAAATTAAATTCCTTTGGGTAAATTCCAAGGAGTGGGATGGCTGGGTTGTATGGTAGGGTTATGTTCAGGTTTCTGAGGAATCTCCAGACAGACTTCCATAGTGGCTTAACCAGTTTGCATTCCCACCAACAGTGGGTTAGTGTCCCTTTTTCCCCACATCCTCTCCAGCATCTGTTGTTGGTAGATTTCTGAATGTGAGCTATTCTCACCGGGGTGAGATGGAACCTCATTGTGGTTTTGATTTGCATTTCTCTGATTGCTAGTGATCTTGAACATTTTTTCATGTGTCTGTTGGCCATTTGGGTTTCCTCTTTCGAAAAATGTCTATTGAGGTCCTTGGCCCATTTCTTAAGTGGGTTGTTTGTTTTGTTGTTGTGGATTTTCTTGATTTCTTTGTAGATTCTGGTTATCAATCCTTTATCTGTAGTATAGTTTGCGAATATTTTTTCCCATTCTGTTGGTTGCCTCTTCACTTTCCTGACTGTTTCTTTTGAAGTACAGAAACTTCTCAATTTGATGCAATCCCAAATGTTAATTTTGGTTTTGACTGCCTTTGCTGTTGGAGTATTTTCCAGGCAGTCTTTGCCTGTGCCTATATCTTGCAGGGTTTCTCCAATGCTCTCTAATAATTTGATGGTTTCGGGTCGTAGATTTAAGTCTTTAATCCATGTTGAGTGAATTTTTGTGTAAGGTGATAGGTATGGGTCTTGCTTCAAGCTTCTGCATGTGGAAATCCAATTTTCCCAGCACCATTTATTGAATAGACTGTCCTTATTCCAGGGATTAGATTTGGATCTTTGGTCAAATATAAGTTGGCTGTAGGTGTTTGGATTGATTTCTGGTGTTTCTATTCTGTTCCATTGGTCTATCCATCTGTTTCTGTACCAGTACCATGCTGTTTTGATAACAACTGCCCTGTAGTATGTCCTAAAATCAGGTATTGTGATTCCTCCGGCTTTGTTTTTGTTGTACAGGATTGCTTTGGCTATTCGAGGTCTTCTGTGTCTCCATATGAATTTCAGCATCATTTTTTCTATATCTGAGAAGAAGGTCTTCGGGATCTTGATGGGTATTGCATTGAATGTATAAATTGCTTTTGGGAGGATAGACATTTTGATGATATTGATTCTTCCAATCCATGAGCATGGAAGATTTCTCCATTTTTTGGTATCCTCTTCTATTTCTTTCTTTAAGGTTTTGTAGTTTTCATCGTAGAGATCTTTAACGTCTTTGGTTAAGTTTATTCCAAGGTATTTGATTGTTTTTGTAGCTATTGTGAATGGGATTGATTTTAGAAGTTCTTCCTCAGCCGTGGCATTGCCTGTGTATACAAAGGCTGTTGATTTTTGTGGATTGATTTTATATCCTGCTACTTTGCCAAACTCTTCGATGAGTTCCAGCAGTCTCTTAGTAGAGTTCTTTGGGTCCCCTAAATAAAGAATCATATCATCTGCAAAGAGGGATAGTTTGAGTTCTTCCTTCCCGATTTGTATCCCTTTAATTTCTTTTTCTTGCCTAATAGCTCTGGCCAAAACTTCCAGAACTATATTGAATAGCAGTGGTGAGAGAGGGCATCCCTGTCTGGTACCAGATTTCAGTGGAAATGCTTCCAACTTTTCCCCATTCAATAGGATGTTGGCCGTGGGTTTTTCATATATTGCTTTGATTGTATTAAGGAATGTTCCTTCCATACCCAGTTTGCTTAGAGTTTTCATCATGAAAGGGTGTTGTATTTTATCAAATGCTTTCTCTGCGTCTATTGAGAGAATCATATGGTTTTTCTTCTGCCGTCTGTTAATGTAGTGTATTACGTTGATTGTTTTGCGAATGTTGAACCATCCCTGCATACCGGGGATGAATCCCACTTGGTCTGGGTGGATGATCTTTCTGATGTGTTGTTGCATTCTATTGGCCAGAATTTTATTGAGTATTTTTGCATCTATGTTCATCAGGGATATTGGTCTGTAATTCTCTTTCAATGTTGCGTCTCTTTCTGGCTTAGGAATTAAGGTGATGGTGGCTTCATAGAAGGAATTTGGGAGGATTCCCTCTTTTTCGATTGCTCTGAATAGTTTGAGAAGAATTGGAGTTAGTTCTTCTCTAAATGTCTGGTAGAACTCAGCAGTGAATCCATCTGGCCCTGGGCTTTTCTTTGTTGGGAGGGCCTTTATTACTGTTTCAATTTCTGTGTCAGTTATGGGTCTGTTTAGGTTTTCTATGTCTTCCTGGCTCAATTTAGGGAGGTTGTATGTGTCCAAGAATCTGTCCATTTCTGATAGATTTCCCTGTTTGCTGGCATACAAGTCCTTGTAGTAATTTCTGATGATTCTTTTTATTTCTGTGGCGTCTGTTGTTACGTTTCCCATTTCATCTCTGATCCTATTGATTTGGGTCTTTTCTCTTCTTTTTTTAGTTAGTTGGGCCAATGGGGTGTCAATTTTGTTAATTTTTTCAAAAAACCAGCTCCTCGTTTGGCTGATTTTTTGTAATGTTTTTTTGGATTCAATCCTGTTGATTTCTTCTCTGATTTTAATTATTTCTCTTCTCCTACTGGGTTTGGGTTTGGTTTGCTGCAGATTTTCTAGATCCTTGAGATGACTTGAAAGCTCATCTATTTGGTGCCTTTCCAATTTCTTGATGTAGGCACCTATTGATATAAACTTTCCTCTTAACACTGCTTTTGTTGTATCCCATAGGTTTTGGTATGTTGTGCTGTTATCCTCATTTACTTCCAGAAAATTTTTGATTTCTCTTTTAATTTCTTCTATGACCCGTTGTTCATTCAGGAGCATATTGTTCAATCTCCATGTGTTTACACGTGCTCTAGGGATTCCTGAGTTGCCAATTTCCAATTTCATTCCTTTGTGGTCTGAGAAGCTGCATGGTATGATTCTAATTCTTTTGAATTTGCTGAGACTTGCTTTATGGCCTAGTATGTGGTCAATCCTAGAGAGGGTTCCATGTACTGCTGAGAAGAATGTAAAGTCCTTAGATGTAGGATGAAATGTTCTGTAGATGTCTGTTAGATCCATTTGGGCTATAGTGTCATTTAAATCTACTGTCTCCTTGTTGATCTTCTGTCCTGTTGATCTGTCTATCTCTGAGAGTGGAGTATTGAAGTCCCCCAGTACTATTGTATTGGGGTCTAAGTCTCCCTTTAAGTCCCTTAACAAGTCTTTTAAATAAGCTGGTGCCCTGTAATTAGGTGCATATACGTTGATAATCGTTATATCTTCTCGTTGAATGGATCCCTTAATCATTATATAGTGCCCCTCTTTGTCTCTCCTAACAGTTTTTGTAGTAAAGTTTATGTTGTCCGATATTAAGATGGCTACGCCCGCTCTCTTTTCATTTCTGTTGGCGTGGTATATCTTTTTCCAGCCTTTCACTCTCAGCTTGTATGGATCATTGTTGGATAGATGGGTTTCTTGTAAGCAGCAAAAGGATGGGTTTTGTTCCTTAATCCAATCAGCCAATCGGTGTCTTTTAACTGGACAATTCAAGCCATTAACATTCAATGTGACTATTGAGAAGGAGTAACTTTGCCCTGCCATTTGCCAAAGATATTTTCTAATATCTGGTTTGAGATTCCTGTGATCTTTTGCTCTGAGGTTTCCTTCCTTTACCTTCTTTCATATTGGTGACCGTGTTTCTGTGTTTCTGTATGTAACACGTCTTTAAGCATCTTTTGCAGGGCTGGACGAGTGGCGACAAATTCTTTCAATTTCTGTTTGCTGTGAAAGGTCTTAATTTCACCTTCATTCACAAATGAGAGCTTTGCAGGATATAATATTCTGGGCTGGCAGTTTTTCTCTCTTAGTACCTGGGCTATATCTCGCCATTCTCTCCTGGCTTGTAGGGTTTCTGATGAGAAATCAGCTGTAAGTCTAATTGGAGATCCTCTGAGAGTAATCTGTCGTTTCTCTCTTGCACATTTTAGGATCTTTTCTTTGTGTTTCACTGTGGTGAGTTTGATTACGACGTGTCGTGGTGAGGATCTCTTTTGATCATGTTTATTAGGGGTTCTCTGAGCTTCCTGTCCTAGGATGTCTCTGTCCTTCTCCAAACTTGGGAAATTTTCTGCTAGTATCTCACTAAAAAGGCCTTCTAATCCTTTCTCCCTTTCCATGCCTTCAGGAACTCCTAGAACCCGAATGTTGGGTTTTTTAATAGTATCCTGTAGATTCCTGACAGTATTTTTTAGATTTCTGATTTCTTCTTCTTTTCTTTGATTTGACTGTTTCCTTTCCTGTTCTCTGTCTTCTAATTCCGATATTCTCTCCTCTGCTTCATCCATTCTGTTTTTAAGGCTCTCTAATGTGTTTGCCATTTGATCTATTGAGTTCTTCATTTCATTGAGGTTTTTTTTCACTATCGCAATTTCCTGTTCCACTAGTTGTTTCATTTCATTTTGATTCCTCCTTAATATTTCATTTTCACGGGAGAGATTTTCTATCTTGTCCATTAAGGATTTCTGTAGTTCAAGAATTTGTTTTTGAGAACTTCTTAATGTTCTTGTGAATTTTTTGAAATCTGCTTCTTGCATTTGCTCTATCTCTTCATCTTCATAATCTTGCATTGGCATGTCTTGTTCACTTGGGGGCGTCATAGTGCCTTCCTTGTTCTTGGTAGCTCCGCTTCTATGTTTCTTGCTTGGCATGTTAGAGATAATTTGTGGTGTTTTTGTTTTTGTTTTTTTTTCTCTCGTTATACTATGCCTCTAAGTGAGCTGTCTGTTTTGTTGGAGCCTTAGGGGCTGTGATGGGTGTGGTCAGAGGGCTATGCTTGTTTCTTGAGGTTTAAGGCTGTGTAAAGAGCTACTCTCCCAGATTATTTGCTCCTTGCTGGGACGCTCTCTCTCTCTCTCTTTTTTTTTTTTTTTGTTTTGACTTAGTTGGGAGTGGGGTTGAGGGTAGTTGAAATCTAGCCTCTGTGAGTATTCGTTTGATCTACCCCTGGGACCATACACAGCGTTTATGCAGCCCTCAATGTGTTCTCCAGTTTCGCTAAAGATACTGAGTTTGGCTGAGCTTTACATATGTAAAATCGCGGTGCTCTTTGTTTTGCTTGGTGAGTGAAGGGAGAGGCCTCTGTTCCCCCTCCCCCCAATGTCTCGGACTTCTCAGGTCTTTTGTCTTTCTTACCCTCCTCCGTTCCCGCTTGGCAAGTTAGAGATAATTTGTGGTGTTTTTGTTTTTGTTTTTGTTTTTTTTTCTCTCGTTATACTATGCCTCTAAGTGAGCTGTCTGTTTTGTTGGAGCCTTAGGGGCTGTGATGGGTGTGGCCAGAGAGCTATGCTTGTTTCTTGAGGTTTAAGGCTGTGTAAAGAGCGACTCTCCCAGATTATTTGCTCCTTGCTGGGACGCGCTCTCTCTCTCTCTCTCTCTCTCTTTTTTTTTTTTTTTTTGACTCAGTTGGGAGTGGAGTTGAGGGTAGTTGAAATCTAGCCTCTGTGAGTATTCGTTTGATTTACCCCTGGGACCACACAAAGAGTTTATGCAGCCCTCAATGTGTTCTCCAGTTTCGCTAAAGATACTGAGTTTGGCTGAGCTTTACATATGTAAAATCGCGGTGCTCTTTGTTTTGCTTGGTGAGTGAAGGGAGAGGCCTCTGTTCCCCCTCCCCCCAATGTCTCGGACTTCTCAGGTCTTTTGTCTTTCTTACCCTCCTCCGTTCCCGCGCTGGCGAGATTCTGTGGCTCTGCCTCCTCTCCCGCCGCTGCCGCTGGGCTTGTCTCGGTTGGTTTTCCACGCGGTGGGTTCCCTGTAAGTCCTCTGTGTTTCCTCCACAAGATCCGGAAGCGATTCCTCTGCAGTTTTTTTCTTGAGTTTTTTCCTGATGCTACAGTAATTCCGCTTTTATGAAAGTTTATTTTCCCAAACTAAGGCACACGTCCTCACTATCTGCCATCTTGGCTCCGCCCCCCTGTTTTCTGAATTTTTTGTAGAATTCTTATTTAATTTATTTTTAGAGTTTGATAACTTTTCTCTTGTTAATAGAACCTTTGCACAAATGTACAAAATGTACTCATATTTAGCTTCTTATATATTTAAAATGATGCTTGCAGGATATTACTATAGCTTTCTGATGTTGTTGACATACAGTCATATCATTGCTCAAAGTAGAGGTTGTCAACCTTTTTTTTTTTTTGACAGGCAGAGTTAGACAGTGAGAGAGAGAGAGAGAAAAGTCTTCCTTCTGTTGGTTCATCCCCAAATGGCAACTACGGCTGACGCTGTGCCGATTCGAAGCCAGGAGCCAGGTGCTTCATCCTGGTCTCCCATGCGGGTGCATGGCCCAAGCACTTGGGCCATCCTCCACTGCCTTCCCGGACCACAGCTGAGAGCTGGACTGGAAGAGGAGCAGCCGGGACAGAATCCGGAGCCCCAACTGGGATGAGAACCCCGGGGTACTGGTACTACAGGCGGAGGATTAACCAAGTGAGCCGTGGCGCTGGCCATCAACTTTTTCAATATTTATAACACATTTTACAGCTTGACTTATTACCTTCACAGGGCAATATTAAATGGTGTTGGTGCCAGCGGGCATCTCTTTATAGTTCTGTTGTTTAACTGCAAAACACAGTGTTTCACGGTTACAACAATGCATGTCATGGAAGTTGATAAATAGTAATTATAGTATTATGGTAATTGCTTACATTCATATTTATTTAGAGTTTATATAGACATTACTTTTTAATTATATCAAATTTCTTTTTCAGTATTTATCCATATGATCAAATTATTTTCTCCTATAATTGATTGTTATTATGAATAATGAAGATAGGTTTCCTGATATTGGATCATGTTTCCCTGAAATAAACTGATATTCATTACCATCATGTATTATTCTGATTAATATAGGGGTATTTATAGCTTCCAAAATTTTATTTATATTTTTATTCTGCATATATATGCAAGATTATTCTACTCATACAACTTCTCTTTTAATGTAATCTTTATTATATTTTATTGCTAATGACATTTTTTATTTTTGAAAGTTATTATGGGATCTTTCCATCTGTTTCTGTCTTGTAAAACATTTTTATATGTGAATATCACCTGATGTTTCATAGCCAAAAACTGTTCAATAAGCCCTTCTGACATTCTAGTTTGTTTAATAAAAGATTTTTAATCATTTCATAATTTCATCTATGATCATTTTGCTATTTAGAATTTTGAATTTTTGTGGGCTAATTATTATAATTTCTTATTAGGAACTTATATATTTTAACTTTTGAAATAAAATGACTTACAGTTGTCAAGTTACTCCTAAAAAATTTAGTCCCATCTTTTTTCAGTATTTGGGTTTTTTATTCATCTAGTCTTTTCTGCTCTTTCTCTCACTTTTTTTATGAGTCAGACTAATATTTACACTTATATTATCTTTACTTAAATCTTTGTGGAGTATTACAGTCATGAGCTACATACCAATGTTTCAATCAACAGTGGACTCTATTTGATCATGGTCCTACAAGATTATAATGAAGTTTAAAAATACCTATTGCTTACTGAAGTTGTAGTAATGGTAACACTGTTGTATAAACACAATGTATTGCTCACATGTTTGCAGTTGTGTATAAGATACTTGATAATAAATGAGTATGTTATTGGTCTATGTATTTACTGTGTGGTATTTCATCATTATTTTAAATTATTTTATTTAAAAAAAAGGGGTAGAGTGATGGGGTGGAGAGAGAAGGGTGGAGAGAGAGAGAGAGAGAGAGAGGGAGAGAGCTCCTGTAGACTGGTTCAATCTGAATGTTCGCAAGGGACATGATTTGGCTGAAGCTGAAGCCAAGGTGCAGGAACTCCATGCAGGTCTCTGACATGGGTGGCAGGAACAGAATTACTTAAGCCACCACTGCAGCCTCCCAGTGTCTGTAGTGTCAAGAATCAGCAGCCAGAGCTGGATATTGAACCCAAGTACTTCAAAGTGGAATGCAGGCAACCTAAGAGATGTAACTGCTGTGATATCCATCTTCTTCATACCATTAACATATAGTATACCCCTCAATTTATTAAAAAATATTCAGTGTAAAATATTTTTATAATTTACTACATTATGTTTAAGGAGCCTCATATATTTTTTGTTGACCAAATCTCCTGACGACATCATTTTCTGTTGTGCTATACCACCTTGCTTAAAGTAACTGTGCTATATGATTTTCACACAATGACAAAATTGTTTGATGATGGGTTTCTTAGAACATGTTCCCATGTTAAATGACACATGGCTGAATTTAAAGATAAAACAAGAATTTGTCTTGATCAATATGACATATCCATTTAAATTTATACAATCCTTATTCTATGAATGAAAATTAGTCTATTTTGTAGTAATACTCCTACATTTGTCCATTAAGATAGTACTTTGGTTGTTAACTGGACAATTAAAAAATTGTGACAATGCTTGTATTCTTTTTCATGATAATTGTACTTCTAAGATATTACCAAATCTTCATATGCAAAGAATTTTATTTATGTTTAACATATTTTATTTATTTAGATTTAATAGATAAATCTATGGATTTGTTCATATTTTATATAATTTTATATTTTCTTATGTATAAAGATCTCAATATTTGGAATATTTATTATGCCATAATACAAAATTTTATAAACAAATTGCCATGAGAAACTATTGGATAAAAAATCATTGATTGCACAGTAATAAAAGGTAGTGATGAACCCACAAACTGTATAATTATTAAAAGGATATTGTAGCATTACTAATTTTGGAAAATACCCACAAACTAATATTAAGGTGACAGAATTTGCATCCAGTATAATGCAATGTTTACAAACCATAAATTGACACACACAAAAAGTGGAATGTTAATGTTAATTAAGGGGATTCATACTGTCATATTCTGGTATTGGATTTATTAGAATTTATTTTTATTTGGTTATTTATTTTTAAAGATTCGTTTATTTGAAAGTCAGAGTATCACAGAGAGATGAGAGGCAGAGAGAAGAGTCTTCCATCTGCTGGTTCACTCTCCAATTGGCTGCAACGGCCAGAGCTATGCTGATCCGAAGCCAGGAGCTTCTTCCAGGTCTCCCACGCGGGTGCGGGGCCCAAGGACTAGGGCCATTTTCTACTGCAGAGATCTGGATCCAAAGTGTAGCAACTGCGACTGGAACCGGTGCCCATATGGGATGCCGGCACTGCAGGCGGCGGCTTTACCTGCTATGCCACAGCACTGGCCCCTGCTTATTTGTGTTTACATAGCGATCACATGCTTGTGTACTACAATACCAATTTATTTTTTGAAATATTTAAACTAAATATAATTATTTTAATGTTATTATAAACAGTAACAGTTCTAAAATCTTAATTTTTTACTTACTAGATTATCCCAATGATTGCTTACTAGATTATTTCAATGAAGGGCTTGTAGTAAACACGTTATCAATTTACTGTCTGAATCAAAAAGACTAGAACAACGCTATCAATAAAATACATGATTCCCATGACTACCTGGCTAAAATTGTTCCTTTTAAATATTGACTTTTATCTATCTATATCTGTCTTCTTTTTACTTTACAATTTTAATAAAGATAGTTGTAAAATCACTGCTATTGAATTATATTCTATAAATTATATTCTCTAAAGTCAAGGAATCTATTTTAGTTATTCTTTATCTCCAATATTACATAAGTGATTTAAAAATAATGAGTAATGGAATTTATAATAGAATGAATAAATCAAAAGAGACATTAAGAACAGTTAGAATAACAACTGTTACTTGAAGAAAGAGGTGTGTCTTAGCTTGAAACAAAGATTAGCTGGAAACAAAGATTCAGGCAAGAGTTAATTGTCAATGCTTTATTTGGGAAGTACAATTTCAGAGCGACAAGAGGAGATGAGAACTGAGGGATGGAAAGCAATGCAAGGTAAAGCAATTCAAGAAGTGACTGCTAATTCCTTTCTCAATACAACACATGCACACACATACACACAGAGTACATACACTTGGCCATTCTAGATGTTTTTTTCCAAGTTTTATAGAGAAATAACTCTTCACAACAGTTTATTAGAAGGAAGAATGGAAAAAGAGTGAATTCATCCATATGTTTTGTCTGTCTCCTATCTCTCCTTGTTCAAAGTTTGCCTTGCAGACAGTTAACGACTGTTCCATGCCCTCCAATCTCAACTCAGACACACATACACACGTACACACACACACACACTCTTTCATATTGAATAACCTTTTGGCAGCATCTGAGAAGGTAACATACTCCCAGCTGTGTCACCTTCAGATACCGAGAAATTCAGGGAGGAGTCAGAAATTCCAGCAAAGTGTCTGATGGGCCATGAGAGATGCACCTCGTGGGCCATTTTGTGATCAATAGGTCTTTTTGTGGGAATAAGTGGCCAAGGGACTGGAAGCAGATTTGACTGAGAGAATATAAGGAGTGGCATAGGATCCATCTAATACGAGGAAATATCTAATTTCCCTGAAATATAAATAATCACCATATTCTTAGAATTGTATCTATGAACTATATTGAATCTGTTCTATTTGTATTAATATTACATTAATATGAAATAACTAAAGTATCAAAATAAAACAAGGTCACAAGGAAGTGTCATCACTATTTATTGAGTTCTATTGACTTAATTGCTTCTTCACAATCTCCAAGATTTTAATTTTTCAATTAAAATTTTATAACAACTGTAAGTCAATTTTTTCTATATTAAGATTATACAAACATTTGACATAATGAAATATTGTTAGTTTGATGTCATAAGGAATTAAAATCTAGCAGTGTTACTACAGAGGTAAGAATTGGTTTCCAGTGACCTTTCAGTGGATTTTAGTGAGATTGGAGCAGGAACTGTACCTGGAAGGAATGTGCTTTGTTGCACAAAAGGAAAGAAGTTTGTACAAATTCTCATTTTACTCAAGTTTTGGATTGTTACAAGGCCACTATACTTTCATTAACTGAAGTTGTATAGGAAGTACTCACTACCTCATTGAAGTTGCTTAGCTAAGTGTCAGGCTAATGAAGTTCTGTTTCAGAGATATTTTGTATTTTTTGTTTTAATTTTTAATCTATGTAGGAAAACATTTGCAGGGCTTCTAAACACAAAAAGAAACTTGTGGCATAAATCTATGTTTTTAGTCTGTCATCAAACTTCCAATGAAATTAAAATTCACATATTTTGAATTTTATTCATAGTGATTATCCTAAGACAATAATCTTTCACTTTTGTAATTTAATGTTATTAGAATTTACTGGTTCAAACTGCTTTGTAAAACATTGTGCTAAAAAATCAAAAAGCAGGCCGGCGCCTCGGCTCACTAGGCTAATCCTCCGCCTTGGGACGCCGGCACACTGGGTTCTAGTCCCAGTCGGGGCACCGATCCGGTCCCGGTTGCCCCTCTTCCAGGCCAGCTCTCTGCTGTGGCCCATTTGTGCAGTGGAGGATGGCCCACGTCCTTGGGTCCTGCACCCCATGGGAGACCAGGAGAAGCACCTGGCTCCTGCCATCGGATCAGCGCGGTGCGCCGGCCGCAGCACGCCAACCGCGGCGGCCATTGGAGGGTGAACCAGCGGCAAAAGGAAGACCTTTCTCTCTGTCTCTCACTGTCCACTCTGCCTGTAAAAAAAAAAAATTATAAAAAAAAAACTCAAAAAGCAAAACAAAGAAATGTCTATGTATATCACTATTGCTGCATATATTTTTCTGAGCAACGAGATCAAAAATTCTTGGTGCAATAAAGTCTTTTTGGTGTGTTAAATTATTTTTTTCCTTTTGGTTATTTTCTTTTATTAGCAGATATCTTTTGTACATATGTAAGCTAATTCATTAAATGTATATGTAATTCAATAAACAAATACACAGCGAATGGTGATTAAATCAGAGTGATTTGCACTTCCATCTGCTCAATCATTCAGTATTTCTCTGCGCAGGGAAGCTTCAGAGTCTTCATTTATTTTTAAGTATATCATACACTGTTGTAAGCTGTAGTTATCCCATTGTACTAGAGAGTACCACAGCTAATCCCTTCCAACTAACCTGACTTTGGCATCCCTTACCTAAACATAGAATTTTTAATCATTCTACTTATGAGAAACCTTCAAAAAATTAATTGCAGATGAAATTAAAAAATTGGTATTTTGGTTATTTTTTGAAAAAATCATGCATAATTTGTTCAAACATGCATTTTCTATGAATCTTTTGAAGACCTCTCATATGCATGGATTTCAAATATTCAACATTAAACTATCTCTTAAACCCATTATGTATATACTTCAAATAAAATTTCTCTACTATTTCAAGCTACCAAACTTTGAAACCATCATTCATAAATCTGGAAATGAGTGAGGAATAGTGCGAAAGGAGGCATGGAGAAAAAATGATTCACTTTAAAATTGTCTTCTGAAAAAAGAATCTTGCTGGACAGGCTATCCTCAAGGTCCGGTCCTCAATCTAGCAAGAGGAGGCTACAACATCCTGGAGTCAGAAAATTTGTTTTGCACTGCAACTATAAGAATGTGGAAATCAGTATGCAACCTATGCTGTGGTCTGAATGTGTTCACTCATATGTTAAAACGTAATGACCAATGTGGTAAAATTAGGAGGTGGAGCCTTTATGAGGCAAGTTGGTCATGAGGATAGAGCTCTCTTGAATGGGATTAGTTATCTTATAAAAGAGTTCCCCAGAGAATTGCCTTACCTCATGTAACATGAGGGGATACAACAAGGAGGTGCCATTTTGGAGCCAGACAGCCCTAATGAGACATCAAAATAGTCAGCACCTTGATCTTGGACATCTCAGATTCCAGAACTGTAAGAAAGAAATTGTTATTGTAATACGCTACCTCATCCAAGGTATTTTGTTGTAGTTGCACAAACAACAATAACCTAACTAAATTAAATATTCTCTTTAACATTTTTACTATTAAATCAAGAGCTGAAAAGAATACAAATTCATATTTCTTTTTTTCTACCAGCAACCTTTTCAGAGAGATGCCTTTCTCATTACTTGTGGCTTACTGATTTATAATTATCTCTTAATTGACTTTTGATAACTATGTTGAATATTTAATATTATACTATCATTAGCATGTTTATTATTCATCTAAATCATACAATTGTGGCAATTAAGTTAGCTGCCTTTTAAGTACTTGGTTCATTGATCCTTAATTACATTAATAAGAGCTGCACAGAGCAGGAAAGATGCTACATGGTCCAACTCCATCTTGTTGCCCTAAAATTTGTGATCATTTTGAAAATTTGCATAGTAGAACTTAAATATTTAGCTATACATCATTTCTTTAGATATTGTACAAAGTTTCATTTTTTTCTTAATAATTCATTTTTCAGTTATTTGTTCCTAAATATTTAATGATAAATTACTGTGTCCAAATCACTATACTAGATATCTGATAGAAAATGATGAAAAAGATGAATTGGGACACCTGCCTTTATGGAGCTTATATGGTAGAGCAGGAAATAAGAAATAAAGAAAAAGTGTAAATTATTACCAGAGGTATTAAAAAAAGAAGAGGTAAAAATTAAATTGAGGCTTGAAGGATGGAATGACTAAGCCATTGAGAAGTCAAAAGAAATAATAAACATCACTCAGGTATTCTTCCTCTCTCTCTCTCTTTCTCTGTCATATTTCAGAAAACCTGAACATTTTGAGTCCTTATTCAGAATCCTTCATTTTTTAAATCTTTCAAACAGAGATGATTTTAGAAAATAGTTGTGAAGTCTCCAAAGGCCTTCAGACTCAAGACTGCAGCATAAGCTCTTATCAGAAATTCCAGCTGGCTGACCCACGTGCTGATGTTAGCAGTCCCTGTTCCTACAATCATGTTAGTTCTCTGAAACAAGCCTCTCTATATAGATAGCTAGATGATGGATGGGTGATAAATACATAGATAGATAGATGCAGATAGATGATATAGATCATTTATATAGATTTTATATATACTGAGAAAAAGACACAGCTATATCTCCATAGACACTGATACAAAATCTGTATTTATAGTCTGTCTATTAGCTCAATTTCTCTGGAGAGCCCTAACAAAAGCCTGTATGTTGGGAAGACAGAAATTAGAATTAATATCAAGGAAAGGGGAAAGGTTAAAATGTGTTACTTCATACTCTACTAAGCTAAAGGTGAATGACCAAAGTCTACATTTTGGTATCTAGCCTGGAGAAAAAATTAACAGTTGCATATCACAAAGCGTATAGAAGAATGTTTATGATGTTGTTTTTAAATAGCAATGAATGAAAACAATTTAAATGCTCATATTTATGTGAAATGACTAACATAGTATAGCAGTTAAAGGAATGCAGATCTGTATGTAACATGTTAAGTAGGCAAAAAGTAAGTTGCCAGAATTCTGTGTGTGTGCGTGTGTGTGTGTGTGTGTGTGTAGAACACAGGACTACACAGCAAATTGGCACAGCAGCAATGAAGAGGAGCAATACTGGGACAGGAGTTAGTGGAACCTTACCCCTATCGATAGCTTCTCTTTCATTGCAGAGACTATTTTTGTATATTTCTTCAATAAATGTATATTTTAAATTCTTTTTATTCAATAAACAAAAGTATTGCAAATGATGATATATATCTATGTCTAAGACAAAAACATTTTACAGAACTTTAGTACAGTCACTCCCAAGTGAAATGAGGTAGCTAGAGCGGGAGTGGCTAATATTCACATGTGGGAGAAAATTCAGGAAGGAGAGTCAGAGTCACTTTTTAGCCAGGAGATACATACCAACACTGGAATAAAGTAAGACATCCTGAATCCATGCCTCCTGTCAGACATGGGCAGTAAGTTCTGTGAACCAAATAAAGCCAATTGCAGCTTTGCATGGCCCACAATATAAGCAGTTTTTACATTTTCAAATGGCTAGAAAATTCAAAGAAGAGTGCTACTTTATGATAAATTTATGGAATTCAAATTTTAGTATCTTAATTTGTTGAAATATAGCCACACTGATGTGTTCACACCTATTTATGATTGTTTTCATACTGCAACTGCATAGCCAGCAGTTAAAACCTGTGACAGCACAAAACTGCTGTAATTCCTGTGGGATAATTAAAACTGCATGGCGATATAATACACAACGTGTGGTAGATGCAAACGTGGTGAAAGTGTTCTCAGATTCCTGCGTTACTGGGAAAGTATAAAAATAATTTGTATTATTTTGGAATAAGTCAAGGATACATATTTAATCTCAAATGTGGCCATCAAAATTGAAAAATTAATATGTACCAAATTAGCAGATCAGAAATTAAAATTGAATATTTGAGTAATGTAAGTGAAACAGAGAATGGAGAGGAATTGGATTTTGAAGTGGAAACAAATAATAATATACTGATAAATTCAACAAAATATGCATGTACTGAATGTCCAAAGTTGAAAGTTCAACTTAAAAACTAATATTTTCAGAACAGAAAAACAAATAAGCCAAAGAATCAAACAAAAATAAAACTGAAAAATTGAAACCTATATTCTGCTTCTAAGAGACACATCTTACATAGAGAAGTAATCAAAAATATGTATAAATCTATTAGACAAAGCAGAGTAATACATTGACAGTCACTTAGGGATAATGAAAATGGAGTCAATCAAACTGAGGAATATCATATTCTATTATCTGCATGTGCATAGATTCACTACGCAAAAGATAAATAAAATCAGACATAGGTGGAAGTGCTAACGTCTTTTTACAATAACTAATGAATTAAGTAGATATAAAAGTCAGCAAAGATAGAATATTTTAAAAGCACAATTAAATGACAATTACATATGTGTATATTTAGTTAGCAAATGCAATAATCAGAATCTACCAATGACAAAATGTGTCAATTTTTTAAAAAAATATTCTTTACCAGTTTTGCTTTACAACGATTAAATAAAGGGGAAAGCATAAAAGCATATTTTTTTTTTTTGCTTACACTGAAATTTTACCCAAGGAAATACTTAAGCATAAGATGTCCTAAATGCACTCACAAAACACAATTTGCAGTCTCTCATCGCAAGGAAATACTATTTGCATTTTAACAACAAACATAAAATGGTGAACCCATGCCCCCAAAATCAAGCTTGTGGGATAACGAACACTGTGTTCTTTTCTGGCCCTATTACCATGATTTGAGCTAACTACAATAACTCTAATAAACATATAATTCAGTTCATGTTTCTTCATCATTGTTTATCATGAATTGCTGAATAACATTTTATCACAAGCGTATTCAACGTCCATTTACTTTTGGATTAAAATTCTGATCATTGAAGTCTGACAGAGCTGATTTTGAATACAATCTTGCTGTTTGGTAACTAAGATCTTGGGCAGGTTAGTTAACCTCACCACAGAATGGAAATAATAATTTCTTTGTTGCAGCATTATGATGAAAAGTAAATGAGGTAATTTAAATAAAATGCTTAGCAGAGTGCTTGCCATTTTGTAAATCCAGAAAAAAAAATGGCTATTATTCTCCTTTTCATCAACTCAGGACTTGGTTAAATTCTCATTATATCTCCTTAGGCAGTGCAACTCTGTGGGAGGGCAAGTGCATGAAAAGGGGAGGGGAGGATCAGGGGATGTTGATATTATTTTCAAAAGTAAAACAAAAAAAAATCCCTTGAAGTGATTAAAAATTATAATCATACTAATTCAAACAACTCTAATTACAATAGAACACTTCCTTCAGACATAGAGTTTGTTAAAATTTAACTAGTACCCTCCAGACTGATCATAGAATGTGAATGTTAATCTTCCTAAAACATAGCGTGTTCTACTTGCCCAAGTTCCACATAGTATTCTCTTGGACAGGCAATATTTGAATCTCAGGCCCTCCTTTATCTATGTTGTCATTATTGACCAATCTGTTTTCTATTGAACAGTTTTTGGTTCTCATCTCAATCAACAAGTTTAAGCAGATTAAGATAAAGTCTTACAGAAATCAGGGCCATGGTTTACCTTCAGCAATAAAACATGAATGTCTGTTCTTAAATTTAAAAAAAAAAATGTTGACTCCATTGCTTAAATATCAGAATGTTATACTCTACCTTTCTTTTCAAGTTGTTTGGTAAACTTCATGACCATTTCCACACTGCCCTAAATTCCCAAATCTATTTGCAGAAGTAGGTCATCAGTCAGATCATTTGCATGTAAAATAAAATGCATCTCACTATTTTACATTTGTTCCAAGTCTCAAAAAGTTAGCTATCAGCTTACTATGTTTGGTATAGTGGATAGAGTAAAATACACATCTATGTACTTTTTTTTCTAGAGCTTACCTATTGTATCTCTATGTTAATGTTACATTTTAGACCAACCCGATGGACTCAAAAATTCCAAGCAAGTCTCTGATGAACATTCAATAGAAATTATTTGATTACATAGTTCCCTCACTTACCTGAGAATTACAAGAGGATAGTGACCATACCTTATCTAAATATTTGTATCTTCTGCCTAAAACAGCTATGAAAGAATAAATTAATGCCAAATACAAATATTTTTATAGAGAAGCTTTTCATGAGACAGAATATATTATGTTGCCAGCTCTATCATTTTTACTTTTAGGCAATATATATTGTTTTATAACACTATCCAAAAAAAGTTCTTTCTAAATATCACACCCCTGTTTTTCTTCCACTTCTTACTCTCACCCTGCCTTTGCACAGCTAAAGGTGAAATTAGGAACCAAGACATTAAAATTCAGTGGGGCTTTCAGGAGTTATTGAAGGAGGTTGAGTGTGAATGTGAAACTGTATCAACTAGCTGATTTCATTCCTTATCATGGGGCAACTAAACACTTAATAATTCCTCCCAAAAGTAAAAGTAATTAAAAAAGGAACAGTGCTAGCATTGATGCATCATTTGGCTGCTAATGATAAGTTATTAATTGGTCCACTTTCTTTATATAATAGCAACTCTTTTATTTTTTATTTTTATTCATTACTTTATTTGGTAAGAATGGAGAGACACAGAGAGAGAAAGAGTGCAAAAGTTCCCATCTACTGATTCATTCATCAAATGCCTAAAATGGCTGAGTCTGGGCCAGGCCAAAGACAGGAGCAGAGGCAGAGAGAGAGAGAGAGAGAGAGAGAGAGAAAGATGTTTTCCATCCACTGGTTCACTCCCTGATTGGCCACAACAGCTGGGGCTAAGTTGATCTGAAGCCAAGAGCCAGGTGCTTCTTCTGGGTCTCCCTCATGGGTACAAGGGCCCGAGGACTTGAGTCATCTTCTACTGCTTTCCCAGGCCATAGCAGAGAGCTGAATTGGAAGTGGAGCAGCCAAGACTTGAACTGGCACCCTATGAAATGCAGGCACTGCAGGTGACGGTTTTACCCAGTACACCACAGCGCCAGCCCCAACAATTTTAACTTGAAACATACTCATTTTCTAATAAATATTCTCGTAAAATGGAAGTAATGACATTGATGACTACCTCACAAGAAACACACACATACACACACATACACAAACACATACATACATAAAATAAAACAGTAACAACTATGCTTTGTCTGAAGTGTCAGAAATAGTAACTATTATCAATAGTAGTTTTATTGCTAATACCATAATTATGTATAACTGAAGTAATCTTTCACCTTATGTGAGAGTTTAAAGACAAGTTTAAGACCCCAAAATGAGCTTCTGTAATTGCCTCTGAAAGCTGAGTATTGATGTTCTACCTATGTTGTTGAAAATAAATGGCTTTTGGAAAAACATGGACTAATCATTCACATGCTAGTATGAGTTGATTAAATTAGATAATTTTTTTCTTGATTGTTCATTGGGAGCGACCTATCAGAAGTGAAGAAGGAAAGACAATTGTATGGTATGGCATAGTACCTGAGAAGCAGGAGACATGGCTAATAGGCTGGAGAGGGTGGCATTCTGTTGTGTAACATATGAGAACTCAGTGTAAGTAATAATAATAATAAACCACAAAAAGTAATGCAAGAAAAAATTAAGATTTAAAAAATGTGCATGGGCGCTAAAAACTTGACTGACAACTGTCAGAGAGGTAGCTAAGAGAGAATGGAAAAGCACCATTATTAGGCAAAGAAGTGCCATTTCATATCTGTTCTGTCAAGCAAGTTCTGTCAAAGTTATTATGTCAATTCTCTACAACCATGACCACAAACTCTGCTGCAGTCGAAAGATAATTGTGCTTAATTTCTGCATATACTTATGATGTATGTGGGTTTTAAAGGAAGGCACTTCTAATACTGCAAACAAAAAGGAATGTTTGCTTTAGTTAACTCTATGGTCTTCTGTGTCAACTGTGTAAAAAGGAGGTCATAGATAAGGGTTATAAAGAGTAGATGAAGTGTTGAGATCACATCCTGCCTTGATTATCAGACCACACTTTGAGTGCTATGAGAGATTTTGATAATATACATGATGAGAGACACCAATAAATAGGAATTCTTTGACAACAAGAACATTGTAGTGGATAAGTGAAGAAAATAAAGACCTGTTATACAAAGAACAGTTAAAGTAGCTTACATTATTAGCATGGAGAAGTGAAGTCAAGTGACAGGAAGACATGAGGATGGCAGTGTATAAAGGAGGTATTAACAAAGCAGCTACAAGATGCTATACCACTAACCAGTACCTTGCTCCTACAAAAGTGATGTCCCTCCAAGAGAAAAGGACAATGGACCCCACTGTGCACATCCAAAAGTGTGGAACAATGGCACCTGACCATGGAAAAGAAGAGCTTAAAAACCAATAATTACAAACAGATCATATCAGTTCTACGTAACAAATGAGTGTCCGAGACAGGATTTCTGGAATGGTGATTGGAAGAGCCCAGCAGACCTTCTTTATAAGTCTGAACAATTTAAACATAACTCTTGATTGAAAACAACCTCTATGAAGTGTGAAAGCAAAGGAGTAGAGTAAATTTTATAATGGGACAGTGAGGGAGAAACAGTCTGATCATGAAAATTATTCTTTTTGAAAATTAAAGTCTCTAGAAATTTTCTAAAAGGGCAACAGGAAATTGAGAATCATTTATTTCTAAAAATGTACCAAATCTTTGTAAGAAGAGCAAGTTTGAGGCTTTCAGTTACATCCTACTGATGCCACACACCTCAGCGCAGTATGTCAGATGTTCTGTTCTCATCACTTATGACTCCCAGGTCAGAACCACAGACCCTGTTGGTCCTAAGCCAAAGACAACAACGCTTCACTCTACCAGGATTCCAAAATAACCATAGCTCTTAGGGACAACATAGGGCCAGTGGTGTTGCAGGTAAGACTGTATATTTCTTTGATAGATGCCAACAATTCTGTACAAACCTCCTGTTTGTGCCAGCCCTCCTCCCATTACAGGTAATGGGCATTGATAGGGTTCCTTTTCTAAGGAGGTTCACATCTCCCTTTTAAAGGGTCTTCCCATACTCCATGTGAAGAGGTAGATAAATCTCGGCCTCACACATTCCCAACAAGACATTAATACCCCACTGGACTATTATGAAGATTAAAACCTCCTTCTGTCCAACCTTGTTACCTTTAAATAGGTTGGCAAACACAGTGTAAACTACAAACCATACTGGACAGATTTAGAGACAATTCCCACCTATTTGGATAGGTCCTTCATGGAAGACCTAAAGGGCCAGTCTATTGAGGGGAATAGAGATATGATTTAAATTGTAGATGGTTTGAGATTCCATTTTGGGGTATCTGCCTAGCGCTCTTAACTTCCTAGCAGAACATGACTATTGGGTATCCAAGAAAAATCACAACTGGTCTTTCAGGAAATAAACTATTTGTGGCTCATCCTCACCATTAGGGACAGAAACTGGCCTCTAGAAAGAAAAAATCCATGTAGCAGATCACTGCTCCTATAACCTAATGATAGCTCTGACTAAAAGGTTATGGATCCTCAGGGACAGGTAAATGGCAAAACTAATATATCAGACTCTGTATCAGGCTCTCAAGAGCAAAGCAGTATGTAGATAATGCATTAGTCTGCCCCCCCACTCAAGAGTTTGCAGAATCTTGTGCATTAGCTAACACCCCTAACTTCCTAGCATAACAGAGGTACCAGTTACCTACAAAATGCCCAGCTAATTCACCAGAAAAAGAATTATAAAGTGTTCGTCCTTACACCCTGGGGAGAAAATACTAGCCCAGAAAGGATATAGGATATGCGGCAATCCCTATGCCTACGACATTAAGATAGCTCAGGCATTGCTCTAACAGGCTATGGATCACTAGGTACTAGGAAATAACAAAGCTTCTGTATTGGGCTCTCAAAGGCAAGCCAGAACAGAGCCTCCTCCTTTGAGAAAAAAAAAATAAAAAACAGTCTTCATCCAGTGAAAGGCTGCCATGACTAGGGCCCCTACCCTACCATTGTTAAACCTATTCTTTGAAAATAGGCAAGAAATTAGAAATGCTAACTGCTGCCCAAAGGAGCATCTGTGTCATGCTCCAAAAACTTTTTATGGGGAGTGGAAGCCAAGCTTCTCATTTCTTGGGTGAGGCCAGACAACCTCAGAACCAGGATGAATGAGGCTGGAATGCTTGGCCTAGCATCTGGTAATGGAAATCCTGGCTATTGCTCCTCCTTTGCCCTACAACTTCCATACTCTTGCTGCTTCTCTTTGGAACACATATCTTTAATGCTCTCTCCTGTTTTGTCTCTATCAGAGTACAAAATCTGCAGCTCCAGATGGTCATGAGATAGGCTTCCAACCTATCCTTTCAGATGATATGACCAGTCCTCTGTACCGGGCAAAGCAATCTTTTCCCAGGTCAGCTCCAAACACCATAGGAAAGATAGCAAGAGAAGAACACCCATAAGTAGCTCTATATCCATATGTCAACCTTGAAGAAAGTACGAAAGATACACCTTCAGCCATGTTACTGCTATAAGATTATTCTCTTTAAGGCTTGTTTTGTGGACTGGTGTTTGTTCTACCCTTTAGATGTTACATGTTATGCTTTAGAGGGAGAAATGTTAAGGTAGCTGGAGAGACCAGAGCACAAGAGTGTTAGAGGGTCAGAAGAAAATTGGGAATTTCTCTGTGATATAACAAGGACATAAGCCTTGGAGGCAAACTAGTATTTACATATCAGAAATCTTGCATTGTTCAATAACCTGGTTGCGTGGTCCCAGCCCTCTCTCTTGGGGCAGCTTAGTGGGATCTGTTCTCCACCAAGGGGGCGTTTATGACCTTCTGCAAAGGATTCCACATTCAGAAAGCCCTCTACTCAGTGAAATTCCAAAAAGGGCATAGGGAAAGAGGGCCCACACCCAACATCTGTGAAAACTCCAGTCTAAATGCATATTGGACTGTCATTTCTTTACTAGAATGCCTGCTTGGTCTGTCAGGTGTAGTGTCTTCATCATTTCTCTTCATTAAACTTTGCTACCTTTCATATATATATATATATATATATATATATATATATACACACACACACACACACACACACACGCACACATACACATTGTGTCCAAGCTCATAGTCTAATGTTCCAGTTTCTTCCTGGAAAGGATAGACTGTCAACATTTCTCACCCAACCCCTCCTCCTTTTCTCACCAACTCCCTGTTGTGGAAACTAAACCAGGGTATTTCAAAATGTCCATGTAAAAATTGAATTAAAAGATAAGTTCGTGCCAGGTTCTAGTCCCAGTTGCTCCTCTTCCGGTCCAGCTCTCTGCTGTGACCCAGGAGGGCAGTGGAGGATGGCCCAAGTGTTTGGGCCCCTGCACCCACATGGGAGACCAGGAAGAAGCTCCTGGCACCTGGCTTCGGATCGGTGCAGCACCGGCTATAGTGACCATTTGGGGAGTGAACAATGGAAGAAAGACATTTCTCTCTGTCTCTCTGTCTCTCATTGTCTAACTCTATCTGTCAAATAAATAAATAAATAAAAAGATAAGTTTGTTCCCAGGAAAATCCGCTTTGAATTCTTGATTATTATTTAAATAGTACACATGTTCCATTGACATTTTGAATATTTCTCATGTTCTTTGCAAGTCTGTGGCTTCCTTTCCCCAATAAGCCTCCATTACATGGTGGGAGATCTATTTCATGTGAGAGAGACCAATAATATCATGTCCATGAATGAATATTTGATTTACTTTCATCTTTCAGTTTCTTTTTTTTAGATTTATTTTATTTATTTGAAAGGCAGCATTACAGAGGAAAAGAGGGAAAGATAGAGAGGGATGTTCCATTTGCTTGTTCACTCCCCAAATGGCTGCAACAGCCAGGGGTGGGCCAGGCCAAACCCAGGAGCCAGGATCTTCATCCGGATCTCCCATGTGGATGAAGGGGCCCAACTGCTTGTGTGACCTTCCTCTGCTTTCTCAGGAGCAGGGGCAGGAATCTATATCGGAAGTGGAGCAACCAGGACTCAAATAGTGCCCATTTGTTGCAGGAGGTAGCCATTACACAACATTATCCCACAATGCTGGTCCCATGCCAGTTTCTTAAAGGATGCAAAATTATAGTAAATAATAATTATAACTATGTGTTTTATAACCTGTAATATATACAGATATGTATGCATAAAATTATAAAATCAAAAACAGGGATGAAGAAAGAGAGTTTTTTATTATGAAATTAAAGTTCCTATACCATATAGAAAATTTAGGATAAATTTCAAATTGATTGTTATAAGGAAAAAGTTTATACTATATACTATATTACTATATTATTTGTTAGAAAAGATGTTACATTCCCACACTTGATATTATCTATATATAGGAAAAGCAAAAATGGGTCATTAATCACTCTTGGTACAATGACCCTAAGACCTACAGCTCCTTCCTCTTTAAGGTACAGTAAATGTTTTCATTATCTATCACTTTAGAGTTTGCTAAAAGGCATGTTGCCTGGGAACCAGCTGCAGGGTATCTTCACAACACAGACAGTATCCTAAGCCTCTGCTTTCATCATTCTACATTTAAGCCCACACTCATGCACCTAACAACAGAACTCCAAAATGCATGAAGTAAAACAGGACAGAATTGAAGAAAATAATAGACAAATGAACAGTAAGAATTGGGTACTTCAACATCCTCCTTAGAAAAAATATATAGGCTGAAGGTAGATATGAAAATATGTGTAGAAGACTTCAATAGCACTATAAAGCAAGTATTTCTAAAACACATCTGTTAAATTTTTCCATCAAGCTGTCATATAGGTGTTATCCTGAAGCACACATATAACATCTAAAGGGTAGAACAAACACCAGTCCACAAAACAAGCCTTAACTTTTTTAAAAGATTGAAATCATACAATAAGTTTGTTCACTGCAATGAAATGAAATTAAAATCAGGCCGGCGCCGCGGCTCACTAGGCTAATCCTCTGCCTTGCAGCGCTGACACACCGGGTTCTAGTCCGGGTCGGGGCACCGATCCTGTCCCGGTTGCCCCTCTTCCAGGCCAGCTCTCTGCTGTGGCCAGAGAGTGTAGTGGAGGATGGCCCAAGTCCTTGGGCTCTGCACCCCATGGGAGACCAGGAGAAGCACCTAGCTCCTGCCATCGGATCAGCGTGGTGTGCCGGCTGCAGCGCGCCTACCGTGGCGGCCATTGGAGGGTGAACCAGCGGCAAAAGGAAGACCTTTCTCTCTGTCTCTCTCTCACTGTCCACTCTGCCTGTCAAAATAAAAAAAAAAAAAAGAAATTAATAATCAGTAATGGAGGGGCTGGTGCCATGGCACAGTAGGTTAATCCTCTGCCTGTGGCATCGGCATCTCATATGGGCGCTGGTTCTAGTCCCAGGTGCTCCTCTTCCAGTCCTGTTTTCTGCTGTGGCCTGGGAAAACAGTGGAGGATGGCCCAGGTGCTTGGGCCCCCACACCCATGTGGGAGACCAGGAAGAAGCACCTGGATCCTAGCTTCGGATCGGCGCAGTTCTGTCTGTGGCAGCCATTTGTGGAGTGAACCAATGGAAGGAAGACCTTTCTCTCCGTCTCTCTCTCTTACTCTCCTTAATTCTACCTGTCAAATAAATAAATAAGAAATCTTAAAAAATCAGTAATGGAAATAAATTTTAAAATATATAAAAATAAAACAATAAACTCCCAAATAACCAATGAACTCAAGAAGAAATCACAATAAACACTAGAAAATAAATAGAATGAATGAAAATGAAAATGAAAATACAGCATATCAAAGTAGTTAGAATGAAAATCATAGCTATAAATGCTATAGTGAAAAAATAAAAGATTGATTCATAATTTAACCATGTGTGCTATCTAATAAAACAGGGAAAAGTAAGCTAAAAATGCAGTTAAAGAATAAAATGAAAAATAAGTGAAATCTAGACTAGAAAAATAGAAGAGAAAATATTTTTAAAAGTTAATTTGTGGAAAAGATTAACAGTAAGACAAACACCATCTAACATTGCATTTATGTGTGAAAGCAAATGACATGCTCTTATATTTAAAAGACTGAGTAATCCACTGGGAGAAAAGCACTTACAGCTAAAAATGAATTCAGCAAGTTTATAGAATGTAGATTGTAAAATTAATTGCATTGCTATATATTCAAAATGAAGAATATGGCAATTAAGAAAACAGTTGCACTGGATATGTCACCAAAAATGCTTATATATGCATCTATCTATTTATACACATAGACATGCATATATATATATATACATATATATATATCACATATGGAATACAAATAATATAATCTATTTAATATGTAATATAAGGAATCTAGTATATACAACACACGTAAGTCAGCAGCTTTTTCCAAATTAAGATTTTTTTTTAAGTTCAAACTTATTTTTATGAGAGATAAACCTTCCCTTTGCTGGTTCACTCTCCAAAGGCAGCAACAACCAGGCCTGGGACAGCAAAATTAGAGATGGATAACTCAGTCTGTGTTTCCCGCATAGTTTTCAGGGCCCCTACTACTTGAGCCATGGCTGGCTGCCGCCCAGGTGAGCATTAGTAGGAAGCTGGAATCAGAAGCAGAATCAAGACTCAAACCCAGGCTCTCAACCTGGCATTCAGGCTGTTGCAGCCATCTGGGGAAGCTAACCAGCAGAGGGGAAGGTATTTCTCTCTATGTCTCTTCCTCTCTCTCTCTCTGTAACTCTGACTTTTAAATAATAAATAAATAAAAATCTTAAAAAATATTTTCCAGTTTCAGCACTACATCCCATTCAATTTGTGTATGTGTGTGCTATCAGAACTTAAAAGACATGAGTGGGGACATGTTTGTGCCCTGGTAATGTCCAATGGGCAGGTTCTTGTCCTGTAAAGAAACCTCAGCACTGTACAGCATACTACAGTTCTCAATTTACTAGTTTATTTTTCTGAAACTAGCTGTTAACACTATCCCAGAATTTGAGGAGAGAAGTATTCATTCCTTGCTGACCAAAGTACATTAATTTTCATTTACTTTATACAAAATTTCTTAATCAGTTCTACATTGATATTTGTACATTGGTAGATAGGAGCTCACTTAATATAAAAAAAAACTGACTTTATATAGCTTATAGGAATAACATTTATTGTTTAACCACTTCAGACAACTCTATCCTAGAGTGGTAAAAAAATCAAAGGAACTACCAAAGTGGCATATGACACTTTTGACAGAAAGAATATAATTCAGTTCGACTGCTACAGATTTTTTTCCCCTGATAGTGGAATTATTGACCCTTTCCTCTTGTGGATTTTCTTGACAACTTAATTTGGTGTTTCACCTAAGTCTTTACAAAGCTCTCAAAAGCCTGTATGTTTTCTGGCTTCTGATTGTGACAAGAGAAAGTGTTTAAAAGAAGCCACACCAATGGACTTCTCACTTGTTATTAAGAACCCACTTGTGGCTGCAAAGTGTCTCCTCAATGCAGCTGTGCTAACAGATTGTTGATCAGCTTGACCTTTCTCACCAGAGCAGTTCAAAGCAGCATTTCCAACTTTGCTCTTAATTTAATTATCATTTGAAGAGAGGAAAATCCTTTTATGCTGCACTGAAACAGAGGCTAGATCTTGGGACTGAAATGACAATGATCTTGCCTATTGCAAGGCCTGAGAACTGTCCGATAAAAGAAAAACTTTGTTCCAGATCAGAGAAGCATTTAAGTTGAAAAAAAAAAATTAGGTCACTCTTCAAATAGTACAGAACTTAGGTAGATTAGGAAATTAGGAAAAGCAAATATTCTCTATGAATCTTGGATCCCACTTGGGGCAACAAAATTATTTCAGCTGATGGCTGTCATAATTTCTTTGATGGCTGTGGGAAAAAAACTATTTTCATTTCTATTGTGAATCTTTTTTATGTTGCTTTCCCATGTGAATCACAGCAGAAAGTATCTCATGGGTTTATTTATTCTTACACTATGGGAATAGAATGCATGAAAAAATGGACAAATCTAAGTGGTTTTTGATCAAGGTATTAGGAAATTAAGAAATTCCCTTTCCTAATTTTGAGTCCAGAGCTCAAATTCTTAAAGCTTCCATCCCAGCTCCACCATGCTGTGCTCAGCCACTGATAAACAGTTGATAGCTGGTGCTGCTTTGTACATGCACATGAGGTTATTGAACTATAGACCGTTGTCCCATTTCCTTTTTGAGTTAACTCCTGTCCCTGACTTTGTTCTCAGCCTATAGAAATACTGTACCTGCCCTGCCCTGTGCTTTCCAATCTGCCTTTACTGGCTTCATTTGTGGATTCTTGCCTCCCATCTTGCGTGTAGCTTTATACTGTGTTCAGTTCTGTCACCACTTAGAATAAAATTCTTATTTCCAATACCGAATGTTAAGCCCCAGGTACACAAGAATAAGACATGCCCTCTTTCCTTGATATGTTTTGCCTCAAGGCAAAACATTATTTCATTAAAATAGAAAAATTAACAAAGGTATTTTTGCAGGTTGACCAGGGCCTAATGCTCCTTTTGTTTTGCAGCTTTTTTTTTTTTTAATCTACAAAGGCCTATAAACTTTTGGATTCTACCCAGTGGGCAGAGAAAGAATTATAGCACAGAAGTGTGTGTGTGAGGTTTTTACAGGTGAGATATGTTCCTGAGTACCTTCATTTCACTCACATTTTATGATCAGATCTTGCTCATAAGGCCATAACGATCTCTGAGTTTAGCTAGGCATGTTAATTTCCCATTGCCACTGCAAGAAATACCTATATATTTAATAGCTTAACAAAAAAAAATCTGTAAAAATTATGGAATTCAGAATTCTGAAATTGGGGCAGGCATTGCGGTGTAGCAGGTGGGACACTGATGGGAGACTGGTCCATTCAATATGAGCACTGATTTGGGACCCTACTGCTCCACTTCCAATCCAGCTCCCCGCTAACGTGCTTGAGAAAGCAGCAGAAGATGGCCCAAGTGCTTGGTCCCCTGCACCCACATAGGAGATCCAGAGGAAGCTCCTAGCTCCTGGTTTTGGCCTAGCCCAGCACCAGATGTTGCAGCAACTTGGGGAATGAACCAGCAGATGGAAGACTTCTCTCTCTCTCTCTCTCTCTCTCTCTCTCTCTCTCTCTCTTTCTCTCTCTCTCTCTCTCTCTCTCTCTCTTTCTCTCTCTCTGTGTGTGTGTGTGTCTGTCTCTTCCTCTTTCTGTGTAACTCTGAGTTTAAGGTAAATAAATAAATCTTAAAAGAAAACCTAGAAGCTTGAAATTAGTTTAACTGGGCAAAATCAGGACTCTCAGAGAAGAATCCCTTGCCTTGTCTTTCCCAGTTTGCAGAGGAAGCCTGCATTCCTCGACCCGTAACTCTTTCCTGGTGTCACCCCAGTCTCTTGCTTCCGTGGTAATGTGCTCTACCTCCTGCCTCCTTCTTTTATGAATCTTGTGAACATATTGGGGCCAAATGAAACATAAAGAATAATCTCCTCTGTCTGAGATCCATAACTTAGCCACATGTGCCAAATCCCTTTAACCATGTAAAATAACATATCTCAGGAGCTGGCAAGTGGGAGCTGGGTATCTATCAGGGGTGGTATCCAACCTGGGATAAGAGGGAAATAGTCTAAGTGTATACCCTGGAGGATAAAGAAGCTGGTTGGGGAAATAGTTTGCCAGTTTCCATAATAATACAAATAATGGTTTTCATATATTGTACATTTATAGTTCATGATATATATCCTATATGATATAAATATCACTGCAAACACATACTACAGATACACACTTTACATGGATTTATATGCATTATCTTAATCTTTCAACAACTGCATGAGTAAAGTACTATTATTTTTAATTTATTAAGGCAGTAAAGTAGGTTTAGAAATTTAAGTAATTGTCCACAGTATCAAAGTTAGTGATGGAGCTGGATTTAAACCCAAGGCTGCCTGAGTATAGAATAGTATAGAATCTGTTTCTTTTTATCACTACAAGGCCCTATCAACACAGACTTAAAACAGGATGCTATTAAAGCATAAGAAAGGAGCCTTTAGCCCAGAGCAGAGCTGTAGAAATAACTTCACAGAGGTCTTAGATGCAAGGGCTGTACTGATTCTCAGTTACTGGCCCTTACTTCCCTGGGGATGCAATCTCTCATTGTCTCTTGATTTGTGTCTACCTCCAGCTGTCCCTGGAAAACTAGGAATTGATGGAACTGGTTCCCTAAATCCTATTTCTGGCCCTCAGCTGACCGCACCATAGGGGAGAGGGGAATGATGATAAGATTCAGGTCAGGAAGAATTCAAAAGACACAAATGTAGGGCAAAGATCAAGGCAGGCTCAAAGTCACAATATTGAGGAGCAAAGGAACTGCACGACTGCCACAACAGATCTTTTTCAGGCAGCAGAGCTCAGCACAGAAAACAGCCTCTTCCAGGTCTGGGGTCAGCTGACCCACATCTTCTTTTCATCTTATTGCACATATGTGGATTGCATACTAGCATCTCTTTGTCAAAGAGGTTTTGATTTCCATCTACCCAAAAATAATCCATGTTTTCTGCATTGGCTCTATCATTTGGCAGGAATTATTATGTCAGCATATGGGTGACCCAAATGATCTTTTTTGGAAAACCACAAATCTGAGCCCTTGTAGTTTTGTGCTAACAAGCATTGAGAAGCAGTACTCACTCCTTCTCTTTTTCAAAGTGACATCTCTTGTCTTTGCATTGACTTTTCCCTAATGTCTATATAATGGACAGGAGAATAGCTAATGTACAGTTTAACAAAATGTAATTGTTGGGGTCTCATATTTTTAACAAATCACCAAAAAGTTTTTGCTGCAGGAGTGTCTCTAACCTTGCTTCATAAAGATACTTTCTAGTCAACGAAGCAGCAATCATATCTGAAACTCCCATTTGCTTGAATTCAGTCAGATATTCTGCTACCTGATTAGCCAACCCTGACATCATCAGCTCTTGTAAATGATGTCTTTCAAAGGACACCACCGAAAAACCTCATGTACAAAGCTGTTGAAATGGAGTGGAGTATGCCATGGCCAGAGAGCTCTACTTAACACAAATTTATCAGTCTGAATGCATTTAACATTTATTCAATAAATGACCTATTATTTATCAGGTACCAGGCTGGATAAAGCAGAGAATCTTGGTTTAGGTCCTGGCTTTGTTGATGATCAGAATTCTGTCTTGCCTTTGGGAAAAGCACAGCTTCTGAAGCCAGATTCCTAATCTCTCAAATGGGCATAATAATCCATGGCCAGTCAGCCTCAGAGATTTGTAATGAATTTCAAACCAGGTAACACATTCAACAGTCATTTTGTGAGTGATATCAATGACTACATGGGGTCTTCAAAAATTCAGGGAAAATTTGAATAAAAGGAAATGAGATTTTCCATGAACATTTTGAAACTTCCTCATAGACAAACTTTCTAGTTATATAAATGTTATTAGCTTTGCATTCAATTCAAACATACTGAACATATTGGATAAAAACTGTTGAAATGAAGCTCATTTTCTTAAAGATGCTGTGGAAAATAATGGTCTCCTTACTCCTGTGCACTGATTGTCATGAGATTGCTAGATTAATTTCTTGATAATCTGCAGGATAATTCATTACAATGTAAATGTCTTCCAGGGCTACAATGCACATTATGTACAATACTGGTGTTGCCAACACAGGGGTGTAACTCTCATGAATAAATAACATGTAGCTATTCACCTCTGACATGTTTAACTGTAACATGTTGAGTTTTCTAGCAAAATCACACAGTACAAATTATTTCAATTAAAAGTAAACATGCTTTTTATGAATTTAATTATACATTACATTTAGATTTATAAATTGCATGGTGAAATATGGTTGTAAACACAGTTATTAAAACTACATTAGGAAAAGTCAGTCTATCCAAATCTCTCTTCTCAACCATGTTTGCAATTCAGAATTAAAGATTTAACTTTGGCCTTTTTGCCAAATTATACTATTTATAAAAGCAGTGGTGTTTTATAAAGGACATTGCATAATGTAATTGGAAAATTTTAAAGAAAGAAAATATATAACTATGCTTATAAATAAGTGTGTAAACCCACAAAATCATAGAACTGGAAAGGAACATGAATCAGTGCAGCCTGAAATCCCCTTACGTGATTTATACCTGCCTTAAACCATCTTGCTAATCATGGACAAATTTATCCTTTGTCTCCTTGTCTGTTGTAGGATAGTATCACCCAAAGAGCATTCATTTCTGAATAACTTTGTGTGAAAGTTCTCTTTTAATTTTATCAGAAATAATTATTCTTTAAGATTTATTTATTTATTTAAGAGGCAAAGTTACAGACAAAGAGAGGAAGTGACAGAGAGAGAGGTCTTCCATCTGCTGGTTCACTTCCCAAATGTCCACAACGTCCAGAGCTGCACCAATCCGAAGCCAGGAGCCAAGAGCTTCCTTTGGGTCTCCCACAAGGGTGCAAGGGCCCAAGCACTTGGGTCATCTTCCACTGCTTTCCTAAGCCACTAATAGAGAGCTGGATGTGAAGAAGAGCAACTGGGACTTGAACTGCCACCCATAAGAGATGCCAGCGCTGCAGACAGAGGCTTAATGTACTATGCCACAGCGCTGGTCCCTAGAAATAATTATCAAATTGATAAAATTGGTAGGCTCAAGAATATGCAAAGAGCACATAATGCCTAGGAGTTTAGAATCTAGATTTAGGGGCTCGTGTTGTGGTATACAGGATAAAGACATCGACTGCAACGACAGCATCCCTTATGGGTACTGTTTCATGTCCTGTCTGCCCCACTTCTGATCCAGCTGCCTGCTTATGGTCAGGGAAATGTAGTGGAAGAAGGCCCAAGTGCTTGAGCCCCTGCCACCCTCGGAGGAAACGGGACAGAAACTCAGGCTCCTGGCTTCTGCACAGCCCTGGCCATTGCAGCCATCTGGGGAATGAATGAGAAGATGGAAGATCTCTCTTTTGCTCTGTCTCTCCTTCTCGTTCTATAACTGGGACTTTCAAAATAAATAAATAAATCTTTTTTTTTAAAAGATCTAGATTGAAAATATGAAAATGGTGTTGCACTCCTTTATCAAATATGTTAATGTTCTGTAGTCACAGTGTGAAAATGATACAAAGGAAAAATTCATTTGCTTATTTGTAATTTGTAGCATGTATTTTTCCAAAGTATGCTAGAAATCTATTAAAACAAAACTCTAATTATCTAATAAAAGGATACATATAAGTTAATATGAATAATATATTGTTGTCTTGAAATCAAAGATCAAAATAATTTTTGGAACATTGCTTTGTTAAGAAATATTAAATAGCATTCAGATGATATCATCATGCATCACTGAAGAGAAAATGAGTTTCCTTTGACTTTCCCTGGGTACTACAGTGATAAGATTCATTCTCACCACTGGCTGAGATAAGTATAGGATCTGCTACCATTGTGGGAGACCCAAATGGAGTTCCAGAAAAGTGCAACACACTTAACCTCTCAAAACAGTAAAAAGCACAATACTTTCTATGATAAATACCCTCCCTGGTTCTACAGCCTTTGAATAATTTAATGCATTAAATGTTATTTGTGAGAACAGTATTCTGACTTGAAATATCAACTCCAAATTAAGTTCTCTTAAGATTACCCCCCTATGAAAACTTAAAGCAATATCACAAGTGATGTTAATACATTTATGAAATATATAAGTTTACCTGCCTATTGCTTTGTAATTTCTGAATTGAAACAAGATAGCCTAAAACAATTTCAAATTTAGTAATTATTTGAAATCACCAAAAAAAAAAAACCAAAGACTCTCACACTTTTATTAGGAACATGTGAAATTATAGTATTCTAAAAAATGGCATGAGTGGTTTCCATTTTGAACTTTGAAGAATAATAAAAAGTTGGGCCGGCGCCATGGCTTAACAGGCTAATCCTCCGCCTTGCGGTGCCGGCACACTGGGTTCTAGTCGTGGTCAGGGCGCCGGATTCTGTCCCGGTTGCCCCTCTTCCAGGCCAGCTCTCTGCTGTGGCCAGGGAGTGCACAGGGAGGATGGCCCAAGTGCTTGGGCCCTGCACCCGCATGGGAGACCAGGAGAAGCACCTGGCTCCTGGCTTCGGATCAGCGAGATGCGCCGGCCGCAGCGGCCATTGGAGGGTGAACCAATGGCAAAAAGGAAGACCTTTCTCTCTGTCTCTCTCTCTCTCACTATCCACTCTGCCTGTCAAAAAAAAAAAAAAAAAAAAAAAAAAAGAAGAAGAAGAAGAAAAAGTCTTAATACATGCTGTTAACTTACATTTTCATTTGTTTTATTTAATTCATTGTGACTCTTAAAAAGTATGCTTAGGGGTTAGCATCGTGGCACAGTGGATTGCCACTGCCTGTGACACTGGCATCACATATTGGAGCTCTGGTTCCAGTTTCTGCTGCTCTGCTTCCAAACCAGCTCCCTGCAAATGCACATGGGAAAGCAGCTAAAGATAGTCCTAGTGCTTGGGTTCCTGTCACTCATGTAGGAGACCCAGATGGAGTTCCATGCTCCTGGTTTTGGCCTGGATCAGCCTCAGCTCTTGTGAGTGTTTTAGGAGTGAACCAGCAGATGGAAGATCTCTCTCTCTCTCTCTCTCTCTCCCTCTCTCTCTCTCTCTCTCTCTCTCTCTGTGTGTGTGTGTCTCCCTATATCTCTGTTACTCTGCCTTTAAAAAATATTTTTTAAAAAGAGTTTCACTGCACATCCCATACGATGCACCTATCTAAATTGTATAATTCAGGTTTTTAGGTCATTCATAGAGTGCACATCATCTCATCCCATTTTTATCATTCCAAGAAGAAATCCTATATTCATTATTAGCTCCATCTCCATCCTACCCCAAAATACGCAATAATCTCTAAATTTGTTATGCTGGATATTTTTTGTATATGAATATTTGATCTTTCACTTAGAGTATTTTCAAGGTGTGCCCATTTTGTTCCATGTATTAGTTCTTCATTGTTTTTTTTCTTTAAAGATTTTATTTATTTATTTGAGAGGTAGAGTTACAGACAGAGAGGGAGAGATGGAGAGAAAGGTGCTTCATCCACTGGTCCACTCGCCAAGTGGCTGCAAGGGCCAGAGCTGGGCCTATCAGAAGCCTGGAGCCTCTTCTGGGACCCCCATGTGGATGCAGGGGCCCAACCACTTGAGCCATCTTCCACTGCTTTCCTAGGCTATAAGCAGATAGCTTGATTGGAAGAGGAGTACCCAGGACAATAACCAGCATGCATATGGCATACTGGCACCACAGGTGGAGTCTTAGCCCACTATGTCACAGCGTCGGCCCCTAATTCTTCATTTTCATTGCTGAAAAAACATTATACTTACTACCCATTCATCAGATGATCAGATGATGGATTTTTTTTTCTACTTTTGGCTCTTGAAAACAATACTCCTATAAACATTCATGTATACATTTTTGTATGGTGATATCTTTGTATTTGTCTTGTGAAATACTGGGAGTAGAAACTGGTTCATATGATAGCTGTAAGTTCAATCTTTAAGACCAAATTTATTTTTAAAAAGACTGAACCAGTTTGTATTCTTATCAGCTGTATATGGTGGTGATAGGGAATGTCCATTTTATTCTCATCCTCATCAGTTATATGACTGGCTTTTATTTTGTTTTGTTTTTGTTTTCTTTAGTGATTCCAGTGTGAGTGAAATAATACCTCACTTTTGTTAAAAATGCATTTACCTAATGGCTAAGGATGCTTATCAGCTTTATATTTTATCACTGACTGTAAGTATTATTTATATATTCCAAACACAAGTCTCCCATTTTTTTAAAAAAAGATGTATTTATTTATTTGAGAGGCAGAGCTACAGACAGAGAGAGGGAGAGTCAGAGAAAAAGGTCTTTCTTTTGCTGGTTCATTCCCCAAATGGTTGCAAAAGCTGAAGCCAGGAGTTAGGAGCTTCTTCCAGATCTCCCATGTGGGTGCAGGGGCCCAAGCCTTTGAGTCATTTTCCATTCCTTCCCAGGCCATAGCAGAGAGCTGGTTTGGAAAAGGAACAGCAGGGACTTGAACCGTAGTCCATGTGGGATGCCAGTGTCCTAGCTAGAGGCTTAACCCACTATGCCACTGTGCTGGCCCTGTAAGTCTCCCAATTTAATAATTATATCTTTAAAGGCAGAGAATGATCCTTCATCTTCTTGTTCAGTTCTCATAGGCCAACAACAGGCAGGGATGGAGCAGCCTACAGTCAGGAGCCTGTAACCCTGTCCATGTCTCCTGCACGGGTGTCAAGGATCCAACCATTTGAGTCATTGTTGTCTGTGTCCCAGGATGCAGGAGCAGGAAGGTGGAACAGAAGCAAATGAACTGGGAATACAAATGGAACTCTGATACGTGATATGGGCATGAATACCTGCCCTTACAAGCCACATTTTATTTTTTTATTTTATTTTTTTAAAGATTTATTTTATTTGAAAGAGTTACAGAGAGAGATAGAGACAGAGAGAGAGGTCTTCCATTCACTGGTTCACTCCCCAGATAGCCGCAACAGCTGGAGCTGTGTTGATCCGAAGTCAGGAGCCAGGAGCTTCTTCCAGGTCTCCCATGCAGGTGCAGGGGCCCAAAGACTTGGGCCATCCTCAACTGCTATCCCAGGCCATAGCAGAGAGCTGAATCAGATGAGGAGCAGCTGGGACTAGAACCGGCTCCCATATGGAAGCCGGCACTTCAGGCCAGGGCGTTAACGCACTATGCCACAGCGCTGGCCCCTCAAGCTGCATTTTAGATATACGAACTGAAAACATTTTCCTCCAATCTGCAAGTTGGTTGGCTGTTGAGTTATTGATGATATAATTTTCAAATATTTTATTTGTATGAAGTCCTACTTTTTAATTTTTCTTTTGTCACTTGTGTTTTTGTCACTTGTATTAAATTTATGAAGTCTTTGCCTAACCTGACATTGTGAAGATTTGATATGTGTTCTTTAAACAGTTTTCCAGTTTCTCTTATATTTAGGTTAATGAATTTTTTTTATAGTTTTTTTTTTTTTTTTTTGACAGGCAGAGTGGACAGTGAGAAAGAGAGAGAGAGAAAGGTCTTCCTTTTGCCGTTGGTTCACCCTCCAATGGCCGCCGCGGTAGGCGCGCTGCCGCCGGCGCACCGCGCTGATCCGATGACAGGAGCCAGGTGCTTCTCCTGGTCTCCCATGGGGTGCAGGGCCCAAGGACTTGGGCCATCCTCCACTGCACTCCCTGGCCACAGCAGAGAGCTGGCCTGGAAGAGGGGCAACCGGGACCGGATCGGTGCCCCGACCAGGACTAGAACCCGGTGTGCCGGCGCTGCAAGGCGGAGGATTAGCCTAGTGAGCCGCGGCGCTGGCTGGTTAATGAATTTTTTTCTGAGTTAATTTTTGTATGTCGAAAGGGTCCAACTTCTTTTTGTTTGCATATTGATATCCAGTTTTTAAGGAAAATTTGTTGAAAAGATATAGATATATATGTATATATATATATATATATATATCAATTAAATTATCAACATCCTTGAAAAAATCAATTCATCATAAATATAAGGGTTTTCATATGGGCTGTAAATTGCATCCAATCTATATGCCAATCATTTCCCTACTACTCCGTTGCATTAATTAATACAGCTTTGTAGAAATTTTTTTTGACATGTAGAGTTATAGACAGTGTGAAAGAGAGACAGAGAGAAAGGTCTTCCTTCTGTTGGTTCACTCCTCAAATGGCCGCTACAGCTGGCACTGTGCCAATCCGAAGGCAGGAGCCAGGTGCTTCCTCCTGGTTTCCATGCAGGTGCAGGGGCCCAAGCACTTAGGTCATCCTCCACTGCCCTCCCGGGCCATACCAAAGAGCTGGACTGGAAGAGGAGAAACCGGGACTAGAACCCAGCACCCATATGGGATGCCGGGTCCACAGGCAGAGGATTAACCAAGTGAGCCACAGTGCAGGCCCATCTTTGTAGAAATTCTTGAAAATGGATTTCCAGGGGATGTGGCATAGCAGGTTGTCAGCATACCATATGGCTACCAGTTCAAGTTCTGGCTGCTCTACCTCTGATCCAGCTCCCTGATAATGCACATAGGAAAACAGGAGAAGATGGTCCAAGTCCTTGGGCCCCTAAACCTACCAGGGAGACCCAGATTAAACTCCTGATTTGTGGCTGGGTCCTGAACCAACCTGGAGTATTGCAGCCATTTGAGGAGTGAATCAGCAAATGGAAAAATTCTCTCTCTCTCTCTCTCTCTCTCTCTCTCTCTCTCTCTCATATATATATATATATATATATATATATATATATATATATACCTCTATCTCTCTTTCTCTCTCTGTAATTATTTAGATTTTCAAATAAAATAAATCTTTAGAAAATGAGATTCTGAGGTCTCTAATTTTATTCTCCTTTTTAAGATTATTCTGTCTTCTCTGCTTGATAGTATTTTACAAGAATTTTAAGATATATTTGTACTTGCCATAGCAAAATTCAGCTAGGATTTGATAGAGACTACAGACTACATTTAATCTGAAATCAGTTTGGAGAATACTGCTATGTTAAATAACAATATTAATTCTTCATATTGGTGAATATGACCATTTGTTTTCGGGTCTTTTGTAATTTTTTAACAGTATATGGAAATTCTGAGTGTTAAATATTACAGTTCTTCATAGACATTCTTTGACAGTAGTTTAAGATCCCATGACCAAAGCAATTGGACCTGCATGGATGTTCCAGTTATCTTTCTTTATCTTGCCTCTATTCCTACTCCATGTCTATACAATGTACAGGGCACTTGGACTGATTCCTAAAAGTATATTAGAGCATGGCTATTGTCAGGGATCAGATCAAGCCTCACAGTGAAATCTTACTAAAAATAAAATGCAAGTATCCAGGAAATGAATTAGAAAACAAGACTGTTTGTGTTTATCTGCCTTACAGAATTTCTGCAAACATAGTTAACTTTATGATATTACTTTGCAATACATTGAAATGTCCATTTAATAATAATTATAGATCAAAATTTATGATAAGCCTAAAATGAGGATGGTGCTAAAATGCAAATAACCCTGGGGGAAAATCACAATTAGGTAATCACATAAGAGAACTCTATTCACACATCTATAAAGGCAGCCACAGCCACTGTGAATCACACCCTCCCTCAGCCTCTTGATCATCGCATTTCTTTAATCATCAGTAATGGTAAATAATAAGGTATAGATAGCTCTAGTAATAAAACATTTTAATGATCTGTTCAAGGGTTTTTATCTGAAACACAATGAAACAGCCACAGATAAAGTAGCACTATTTACAAGAGCCTCATACCAGACATGTATAGTAGTTGTCTTATACTTTAATGCTCATACTGACAGCATAAGCATTAAGAAGAGGGGAGAGATTAATTTCATAAAATAAGGTGTACTTAAGCATTTATCAATGTGTTTATTAAAGTGTGTAATGCTTACTTGTTATTTTCAGACACATCCATGTTCCCTGGGTATTTAATGGCAAATAAGATAAATAAAAAGCTTTAGACAAATATAAAAACAGACAAATGAGGTATAAGTAGTCATAAAGCAATCTAGAGCAGTCACCAGAGTTAGAGGACAGGGTCAGGATGGGGATACATTCTCTTTTAAAGGTGATGACTAAGGGAGAGATCCCTAAGTCTTTAGCAGTATGAAGGGATCTAATATCTTCGCAAATGAAATTTTAGATAAGGGGAACAACAAGGGTAAATGCCTTGAAATGAGAATGATTTTGATTCGTACAACAAGAATCAATAATGCTAAATTGTAGCAGAATGGTTGTGCCAAAGTGAAAAGGAATCAGTACAGAAAAATAAGACTGTGTTGTGTCATCAGGAGCCTGGAATTTTAATATGAGCCATGAGAAGGCCCAATGAATGACACGGTCTAATTTTAATTTAAAGAGGTTCATTTTGGCTGTGGAGTGACAGGAAGACCAATATTGTAGAGTAGACCAAGTAGACCAAGTGAGAGGCTGTGGTTCAAGTGAGAGAAGATGATGCCTTTGATTAGAGTTGCTGTCTATGCCACTGATGAGAAAAAGACAAGTTTGGGGTAGGTATTAAACATAGAGTTTGAAGGACTGGGGTAGGGTTTAGACGTGGCATAAATAAGTCAATGACGAGACTTAATTTGGGAGTTTGGAAAGTGTGTGAATTTCGGCAATGTTTATTTACATGCAAAAAACAAAGAAAATGGAGAGGGAAGAATAACATCACAGGTGTTCAGAACACTAACAAATTGCTGAAGACAACCCAGAACTAGTACAGTTCGAACTTCAGTTCAACCCTATTTGGTTTCAAAGCCTATCATCTTTGGACTTACTATATTTAGAAACTCCTGAAAGTATGAAAAGATCAATGTGCTTCCTCTTTTAAAAGGCTGAGAATTCACTGCTGGTCTGAGTTGTATTCCACACCTTTGGTACATCCACTGCACTATTTCTCAAGATTATAGAAGGTTTCAGAGAAAATGGAAAGAAAATGTTAAGCCTGTTGAACAGTTGAGAATGGAATGCAGATTAGATATAAATGGATTCAATTGCTAGCAAGATATTGATACCAAAAATAGTGATACTATTGACAGTTTAGGTACTGTAGTATTGAATCATGTGAAATCATGAGCAAATCAACTTTTCAGTTACATTAGTTTCTTTTTACTCTCAAAGCATATTTGCAATAGTTCCTTGAAGCTACTGTAATACACACTTATTTTTTCACATTTTTTTTTTCAGAAGCGGTAGGATAGGCATCAAAAAGAAGAAACTAACAAGCAAAACAAACTTTAGGCATGCAGAAGCTACAACCTGTGGATTAACTGCATTAAACAAGCTCCTTCTTTAAGGAGCTTGTGCAAATACAGAGGAACGCCAAGGTGCAGTTCAACAGGAGGCATTTGCTCCTGCTGCTCTGAGGGTGTTGCTGTTGACAGAATAGACCTAGGTCAGTTCAAAACCTTCTGGAATTTGCTCAGCATTCTTGGCATATGAAGGTGATCCTGATGGAACAGAAGTTACCTACTGGTGTGGCAGCCTTTATCCATTATCCATGAAAGGTACCGTCAGATACCCTAAGGCTTTAGAGAGAAGTAAAACCATATGTTCATGGCTGCTGGGGTGACTGTACAAAGCCATAGCCCTTGAGCCATACTGATGATGTTAGTCAGATAAAATGATGGCACCATAAGGTCTTTCTTTGTGAATTTTAATAACTTAAATGTTCAGAAACATAAGGTTATGCACCCCCTAAGACTCTGGCCTCACTAATCTATTTATGTTTGCCAGCATCATTCGAAACTGCTGTCAGGTGGGGGTTGATGCAATTGTCGAAGGCTAAAGTAACAGATGATTTTCATGGTCTTTACCCTGACATTTATTTGCTGGTAATAAGACAGTGTTCGGGCGAGGTGATGCTCCAGCATCTCAGCAGATGGTGGAAATTTACAGAGGAATAAGCAGGGCTCTTTTCAGCAACAGGGTTTTAAATAAAAGGCTTTGCTTATGCAAAATTTTGGAAGTAGATAGATCTGCATTCAAATCCTAGCTCTTCATATTAAAAGTTGCAAGACTATAAAGATTATCTAACCTCTCTGTGTTTCTTTTGTTTATCATCAGAAACATGAAACTAATAATACCTATGTCTTAATGATTAAATAAATTCACATGGATTTGGACACTGAGATCTATCTAACTATGTAAACTTCAACTTCTATTTAAAGCAAAAAGTAAATAAAAGTTCTGATATATTTGTAAACCACTGAAACACTCTGTTTATTTCAAACATGTTTTTTAAAAATCTCATTTTGTAAAACCATGCAAGCGTGATTTAAATCTTCACACACTGGTCATCAGATTATAGGGATCTGAAAGAACACTGTAGTAGACTGTTTGATCTGACATGGAGCGAAATATCTGGAACTCTGTTCTGACCATCATTCTTAGATATGGTATTGCAAGAAATTTAAGGATTATAAATTGCAACTCCAGCTCCCGTTGCCGGTGGCCAAAAAGGAAAAAAAGGAACATCGAGGGTGGGTTGTGGGGGATTGCTGGGAATGTGGACACACTGACGGAAAGAGGTGTGCACTAAAATAGCACACTGAAATATTCATCGAAATATGCCAGTGTTTGCTCATGCAAGCATCAATTATTGATCACTGAATGTGAACCAGGCACCACAGAAGATGCTTACCATGTGAGGCAATCCAGCTTCATCTAAAGATCTTAGCTGTTAATCTAAACTGATCAGGTTAGATATACCAACTCAGTCTCTGGGACGTTACTCACAAGAGTTACATTGACATGTGCAAGGAAAGCTAAAAATGAACTCATTCCAGATCTATTAACTATAGGTTAAGCATATTCTTACATAACTATGACATTGAGTTTCATGCTCCTACAATATGTTGGTGAATCTGGCATCACGTGATGAATCAACTAAATCTGAGAGGTATGTAAGGACTTTTGGCTCAGACAATTAAGTGCCTCATTAGCCAGGGTTCTCCAACAGAACAAAACCACTAGGAAATATGTATATGTATAAAGAGGATTTATTATTAGGATTATGAAACATAAAGTCTTAATATTGGAAGGAGGGGGCTGTCAACGTTGTTAAGTCCCTGCCCTAGTGCAGAGGCCAATTGCAGCTTTGTTGAGGGTAGAACATGAGATGGTATCCCAACTCAAGCAGAGTGAGAATAAATTTGCCCTTCTTCTTGTTGTTCTATTCAGTCGCTGAATGAATTGGATGATACCCCTGCTCATGAAGCTAGTCTTCTTTATTAAATTCACTGACGCAAAAACTAACCTGTTCTGCAAGCATCCTCACAGACACACTTAAAAATATTTTACCAGCTATTTTAGAATCCCATTGACCAACTAGGCAAGCATAAAAAATCATAGTTTCCTCTCAAATCAAAGGATGTATCACGTTGAAAAGACTCTTCTAACACAGGCTTCTTTGCTAAAGTTTTCAGTCATACTCTTGACCATATGTTAGCCTATTTTCAAAGATACACAAGGGTGCAGCATTAGGATGCATGATATCAAATATGGAAAAAATTTGTTATATAGAGGTATATTGTAAGGAAGCAGTGAAAAACAGGTCATCTTCCTGTTTTTCATTGACTGAAATGTCCAGTGGAATCTATTGTGGTTGTAGGGAACAAAGTCAAAAACAGAATGCAAGGGACCATATCTATTTTCACTTTTAAATTTGTACCTTATTCCCATATAATAATTTCCCATCAGATCCCACCCCATAAAATCCCACCCCACCCTGAATCATGAAAAAACACATCCTTTAATAAAAGAGATTTTTGCCAAAATGACTTCAATCCCTTGACTACAAAACTAAGACCTGTTCATGCTCCTTCTCAATGAGTAGCTTGAAGGGTCTTGGCAAAATCACACAGCCTTCTCTGTTAAGTGGAGCTGAATCCTGAAAGAGCACTCCTTATAAATTGTCTTGTCCATATGTTTCTGGAGGATGTGCCATCTGGGATTAGAGTGTTCATATTTTATGAAGCAGGAAAGTAAAAATATGTTCACAATTTAACAGTCTCAATTTGATGGCAAAGTGGAAGTGAATTTACAGCAAATTTAAATCATCCCAAGATGTGAACCCACTGTGTGCCAGACATAATATTATGGATCTTTTGGAATTAAAATGAATTATGAGACACCTTCCTTTTAGGAAGGGGGAGTCCAAAGAATGACTTACAGTGAACCTGTCTCTTGCCAACCAGTCAGTATTAAACAAAAAATTAGGCAGGAATATCCTACAACAGATTCCATCACACATCTCATTTCAGATTGGTAGCAGCTGCCTGCAACCTTATGTTGGGAAAGAAATTGAGGCTCAAAGTAAAGGATATCATTGCAATGTCTGCCACTAACAGGCATACATCTTACTCTTGTTTTTTTCTGTTTGGCTAAAAGAAGTGCTGGTCATCTAGAAGGTTATTCAGAAGAAATGAAGTCGACTTTACTCTGCTCCATTAATTTAAAAGCACGCAATAAGGACTAGCTAAGTGTCAAATGCAAGAGCAAAAATGACCACAACACAGTTAGTGTCTTCAAAGCACTTAATCAGTTTTTACAAAAGGACTTAATCAGGATTCCCTTTTCCCCTACATTACATTCTTACCCATCATGGTATCCTGTGGTGACACTTACCACACTATGTAATTTCTTAACCACTTGGTCATAGTACTCCTGTCAATATGTTCAAACTACAGGCCTCAACCCTCAATTGAGTCATTAAAATAAATTGAGTATGTTGTGACAAGCATTCTTCCAGTCATTAAAAAAAATAGAAGAGAAGACAAATACTAGAATATTTCATTGTCTATGTATTGTATACATGTATTACAAACCTACACAGAAGGATATATAAGGGGCTCTTCAAAGAATTCATTTTACTTCCATTTCTACAAAACATTTGAAGTCACTCATAGTATTGCATTTAATGTCAATTAATTTCTTAGGTGAATCAGTTTAGAAAACTTGAAAGCTGGCTACTTACTTATCTAGAAGTATTCAAAGGTGACTATAAAATCTATTTCAAAGATGGAAGAAATATGAATTCATAGAAAATAACAGCAATATATATTTATATACAGTTTAGTATACGATATTTTAGACTAGTCCTAGTCCATTACCCATTACATAAAGAAAGATCAACACTAAGTAAGATCCATCTGCATTTTTCTTCTGCAAAGTCCCACTTTACCCGCTTCTCATGATATGTCAAGTTAATCAGTTTGCCTGTGTATCTTATCACTGGGCTGAGGACATCTGAAAGGCAGATAGTGTTTTATTCATTTTTGAATCCCCAGGACTTCACTCAAAGACAGGTACTGGCTAGGTACTAAATGCATATCGACATACACAAGTCTTTGAGAAATGTGGGGAACAATTTAGGAGGGTGCTCCTTCTGTGTTTCTGTCTGTCATGCAAGAGTGACTCCAACTCTAGGATGATATACTGGCTAGAATGGGCCAGAATGATTTTGTGACCCCCCCTGGCCTACTAGATGCTAGCAGGCATAAGCATGGAATTTGTGAGAATGTTTAATGTTTTCCAAAAGTTAGCTTAACTTCACTATAGATTTCTGAGAATGTTTTCTGATGTAATATCTCACACTTAATAGGAGGGAAGTTAACAAGTCAGCTTTAAAAAAAATGTATTAATGGCCGGCGCCACAACTCAATAGGCTAATCCTCCGCCTGCGATGCCGGCACCCCAGGTTCTAGTCCCAGTCGGGCTGCCGGATTCTGTCCTGGTCACTCCTCTTCTAGTCCAGCTCTCTGCTGTGGCTCGGGAGTGCAGTGGAGGATAGCCCAAGTCCTAGGGCCCTGTACCCACATGGGAGACCAGGAGAAGCACCTGGCTCCTGGCTTCGGATCAGTGTGGTGCGCTGGCTGCAGCGGCCATTGTGGGGTGAACCAACGGAAAAAGGAAGACCTTTCTCTCTGTCTCTCTCTCTCTCACTGTCCACTCTGCCTGAAAAAAAAAAAAGAAGTATTAAAAGAATGTAAACCTTTTTAAAAATTTTCTTAAATTTATTTGACAGAGTTGATGAGAGAGAGACAGAGAGAGAGAGAGACAGAGAGAGAGAGAGACAGAGATAGAGAGAGGTCTTTCTTCCATTGGTTCACCCCCCAAATGGCCAAAGCCTGGAGCCAGGTGCTTCCTCCTGGTCTCCATGTGGGTGCAGAGGCCCAAACACTTGGGCCATCCTCCACTGCCCTCCCAGGCCACAGCAGAGAGCTGGACTGGAAGAGGAGCAGCCAGGACCAGAACCCGGCGCCCATATGGGATGCCGGAGCCGCAGGTGGAGGATTAGCCAAGTGAGCCATGGTGCTGGCCCCAAAAGAATGTAAACTTTAAGGAATAAAGTGAAAATTTACTGAAGACAAATAATGGACCTTAAAGTAGTTCAGGGAAAGAACTGAAACTTGTAAGAAGTAATGGTGGACTGCCCACAGATGTACACACGTTTATGTCATCATAATAGGTCACACACAGGTATCTCCAGAAAGGAGTCATCTTCTCAGGAATGTGGTGAGAGTGATGCTGCAGTCAGTGTTAGATTTATTATGACAGAAATGCTGTTGGCTTTCTGTAAGCCTTAATTCTCTAAAACCTACCAACAACCTGGGAAACGGAAAGAATATTCTGGAGACTGTGAGCTTAGAATTGGACTGAATTTTCCATACACCGCTCAGGCCAGTACCCCATATGAGCTAAATTCCAGCTTTAAGTTCAAGGCAGATAAAAATCACAAGTGAAATCCAAAAATACAATTCTGGATAAAGCACAAATAATCAGTTCTGAGATTTCCCCTAATGCAGACTCAAGCTACGTTGATTCATTTAAAAGTGACTATTTTACTTTTTATTTTGATGTCAAATTGTTTTCTGTAAATAGTATATTTAAATGCAAAAGTGTGTGGCACCTCTCTGTACTGTCGCATAATGCGAAACCAGCATCACAAACTGTAGATGATCATGTGAAGGCAGCCTGGTTGTTACATGACAGACAAGACTTTTTTGTTGGCAATAACTATCATATGCCAAGCATTATGTATGACTTTGCATACTTTATTTTGTCCAATTAAGTATACTTCTGACAGACAGTTGAAGAAAATTGCCGAAGTTTGCAAAAATGGAAATCAGCAAAACCAGGACTAAAAGTCAGATCTATCCAAATCCAAAATCTACCCATTGTCCTACTATACCACACCATTCTTCAAAAGTATCTGAACAGATACCTCATGCCAGGAGTGTGCCAACACCTCATGTCAACACTAAATCAAATTGCTTCAATAGGAGTCTAATTTTCTTAGAGCCTCATCCTCATCAAATTTAAGACTATAAGAGTTATGCAGGTAACTTACTTTCATTGTCTTCATTCCCTCCCCTCCTCTACCCATCTAATCAGGCTAGTATTTAGACCATGTGAAAGAAAATAAGGAAGTTGGCTTATAAACAGAAATATAGTGAGTGACATTATCTGGTAAAATCACTTTAACTAATGTTCAATGCTTTAAGAGGTAATTATTGAGTGATTGTTTAAAGCTTAATTTTGTTAAGCACTACCTTGATGAAACTTAGCAAAAATATTTTCTGATTATGTCTATTTTTTATAAAAATCATCAAATTCTAATTTTACAAATTCTTCCTACTTGGGGAGAGAAGTCAGTCTAAACTGTACAAAAAAGCTTGAATCACACTTTAGTAAAGAAATAGAATTCTTTGGAAAAAAAGGTAGACTTTTGGTTGTAGTGCAAATAATTTGTTGATTAATTATAGTCCAACCTAGATCACTTTAATATATATGACATTTTGACTTATCACTACTAACTCTTGTTCACAAATATGTACTTTATAGGATATTACTTTTAAGGCATATAATAAAACCCAGCATAATTTTTGCTTCATTGTATTAACACATAAAATACTGACTATCTTTTCTTAATATGTAATGAGAATGTATGTACAGATTGAGCCAGTAATAACAAATTACTTATCAGTAACCTCTGAACTAATGAGATTTCAGTGCCTCTTACTTTATAATGGTAAAGACTGAGACAACATTATGGACAGGTTATGGATTATCACTTCCTCATTACCTAATAGTGCAATATATTTCTTCCAAATTATTCCTGCTTGTATGGCAAAGATGCAAGCATATTATTAAAAGAAAGAAACGGTTCCCTTTAATCCTTAAAATATGTTCAAAGAAAGCTGCTGGATGAGCACCCACCGCTAAACCCATCTTTCCCACTAGTCTGTTGGAAGCTCTGACTGGCTCCTAACTGAGAGCTGGCTTCATGCTCCCCACTCACAGTTGTGGCAAATTTCTTCTTCCTTCAGAAAAAAAACAGCCTCTCTCTTTTCTCACACCGTGTAATATCTTTGTCATACAGTGTAGTATCTTGGGGGATGAACTCAAAGAACAGGGTTCCTAGTTCTTTGTGTGTTTGTGTGTGTGTGTGTATGTTTTTTTTTCAACTTTTATTTAATAAATATAAATTTACAACTTTTGGATTATAGTGGCTCCCCCCCCCCATAACCTCCATCCTACCCATAACTATTGCATCTCCCACACCCTCTCCCATCCCATACTTCATCAAGATTCATTTCCAATTATCTTTATACACAAAAGACCATCTTATTATATACTAAATAAAGATTTCAATGGTTTGAAACCACACATATAAAGTATTATTTGAGTAGTAGTTTTACCATTAATTCGCATAATACAGCACATTAAGAACAGAGGTCCTACAAGGGGAGTAGGTGCACAGTTACTCTCATTGTTGATTTAACAACTGATACTCTATTTATGACATCAGTAATCACCCAAGGCTCTTGTCATGAGCTGTCAAGGCTATGGAAGCCTCTTGAGTTCACCAACTCTGATCTTATTTAGACAAGGCCATAGTCAAAGTGGAAGTTCTGTCCTCCTTTCAGGGAAAGGTACCACTTCTTTGATGCCCCGTTCTTTCCACTGGGATCTCACAGAGATCTTTCATTTAAGACTTTTTTTTTTGGCAGTGTCTTGGCGTTCCTTACTGAGAATCTCTCATGGGCTTTTTAGCAAGATCCAAAAAACTTAAGGGCTGATTCTCAGGCCAAGTGCTGTTTAGGACATCTGGCATTCTTGCCATTCTATGAGTTTGCTGTGTGTCCTGCTTCACAATTTGGATCATTCTCTCCTTTTTAATTCTATCAGTTATTATTAGCAGACACTAGTCTTGTTTATGTGATCCCTTTGACTCTTAGTGCTATCATTATGATCAATTAAGAACTTGACCAGTAAGATAGCATTGGTAAATGCCACCTTGATGGGATTGAATTGGAATCCCCTGGCACGTTTCTAACTCCACCATTTGGGGCAAGTCAGCTTTAGCATGTCCCAAACTGTGCATCTCCTCCCTCTCTTATTCCCACTCTTATATTTAACAGGGATCACTTTTCAGTTAAATTTAAACACCTAAGAATAATTGTGTGTTAATTAAAGAGTTCAACCAATGGTATTAAGCAGAACAAAAATAAATACTAAAAGGAATAAAGTAGTAAGTTGTTCCTCAACAGTCAGGACAAGGGCTGATCAAGTCATTGTTTCTCATAGTGTCAATTTCACTTCAACAGGTTTCCTTTAAGGCGCTCAGTTAGTTGTCATTGATCAGGGACAACATATGATATTTGTTCCTTTGGAACTGGCTTATTTCACTCAGCATAATGTTTTCCAGATTCCTCCATTTTGTTGCAAAAGACCGGATTTCATTTTTTTTTTACTGCTGCATAGTATTCTATAGAGTACATATCTCATAATTTCTTTATTCAGTCTTCTTTTGATGGACACTTAGGTTGATTCCATGTCAAAGCTCTTGTGAATTGAGTTGCAATAAACATTGAGGTGCAGACAGCTCTTTTATTTGCAAATTTAATTTTCTTTGGTAAATTCCAAGGAGTGGGATGGCTGAGTTGTATGGTAGGGTTATATTCAGGTTTCTGAGGAATCTCCAAACTGACTTCCATAGTGGCTTTACTAGTTTATATTCCCACCAACAGTGGATTAGTGTCCCTTGTTCCCCACATCCTCGCCAGCATCTGTTGTTGGTAGATTTCTGTATGTGAGCCATTGTAACTGGGGCGAGTTGAAACCTCATGTGGTTTTGATTTGCATTTCCCTAATTGCTAGTCATCCTGAACATTTTTTCATGTGTCTGTTGGTCATTTGGATTTTCTGTTTTATAAATGTATATTTAGGTATTTGGGCTATCTCTTACATGGGTCTTTTGTTTTGTTGTTGTTGAGTTTATTTACCTTTGTAGATTCTGGTTATTAATCTTTTATCGGTTGCATAGTTATTTTTTCCCATTCTGTTGGTGGCCTCTTCACTTTACTGACTGTTTCTTTTGTAGTACAGACACTTTTCAGTTTGATGTAATCCCAATTGTTAATTTTGGCTTTGACTGCCTGTGCTTCTGGGGTCTTTTCCAAGAATACTTTGCCTGTACCTATATCTTGCAGGGTTTCTCCAATGTTCTCTAATCATTTGATGGTGTCGGGTCATAGATTTAGATCTTTAATCCATGTTGAGTGGATTTTTATGTAAGGTGTAACGTTGGAGTCTTGATTCATGCCTCTGCACATGGAAATCCAGTTTTCCCAGCACCATTTATTGAATAGACTGTCCTTGCTTCAGGAATTGGCTTTAGATCCTTGATCACATATAAGTTGGCTGTAGATGTTTGGATGCATATTTCTAGTGTTTCTATTCTGTTCCATTGGTCTATCCATCTGTTTCTGTACCAGTACCATGCTGTTTTGATTACAACTGCCCTGTAGTATGTCCTGAAATCTGGTATTGTGATGCCTCCGGCTTTGCTTTTGTTGTACAAAATTGCTTTAGCTATTCGAGGTCTCCTGTGCCTCCATATGAATTTCAGCATTATTTTTCCAGATCTGAGAAAAATGTCTTTGGTATGTTCGTTGATATTGCATTGAATGTATAAATTGCTTTTGGGAGAATGAACATTTTGAAGGAATTGATTCTTCCAATCCATGAGCATGGAAGATTTCTCCATTTATTTGAATCCTCTTCTAATTCTTTAAGGTTTTTGTAATTCTCATCATAGAAATCTTTAACGTCCTTGGTTAATTTTATTCCAAGGTATTTGATTGTTTTTGTAGCTATTGTGAATGGGATTGATCTTAGAAGTTCTTTCGCAGCTGTGGCATTGCTGTGGCACAGCTGTGGCTATTGATTTCTGTGCATTGATTCTGTATCCTGCTACTTTGCCAAACACATCTTTGAGTTCCAATAGTCTGTTAGTAGAGTTCTTTGGATCCCCTAAATAATCATATCATCTGCAAAGAGGGATAGTTTGATTTCTTCCTTCCCAATTTGCATCCCTTTATTTTTTTTTCTCTTGCCTAATGGCTCTGGCTAAAACTTCCAGAAATATATTGAATAGCAGTGGCGAGTGTGGGCATCCATGTCTGGTACCAGATCTCAGTGGAAATGCTTCCAACTTTTCCCCATTCAATAGGATGTTGGCTGTGGTTTTTCATAGATTGCTTTGATTGTATTGAGGAATGTTCTTTCTATACCCAATTTGCTTAGAGTTTTCTTCATGAGAGTTCATCAGAGAAACTGGTCTATAATTCTCTTTCATTCTGCATCTTTTTCAGGTTTAGGAATTAAGGTGATGCTGGCTTCATAGAATTTGGGAGGATTACCTCTTTTTTCATTGTTCTGAATAGTTTGAGAAGAATTGGAGTTAGTTCTTCTTTAAATGTCTGGTAGAATTCAGTAGTGAATCCATCCGGTCCTGGGTTTTTATTTGTTGGGAGGGCCTTTATTACTAATTCAAGTTCTGACTCAGTTATGGACCTGTTTAGATTTTCTTTGTCTTCATGGTTCAATTTAGATAGGTTGTATGTGTCCAGGAATCATCCATTTTTGATAGATTTCCCTGTTTTCTTGCATGCAACTCTTTATAGTAATTTCTGATGTCTCTTTTTATTTCTGTGGTATCTGTTGTTACATTCCCTTTTTCATCTTTGATTTTATTGATTTGGATCTTTTCTGTCCTTTTTTTGGTTAGTTGGGCCAATGGTGTGTCAATTTTGTTTATTTTTTCAAAAGAACAGCTCTTTGTTTTGCTGATCTTTTATAATTTTTTTATTCAATTCTGTTGATTTTTTCTCTAATTTTAATTGTTTCTCTTCTCCTGCTAGTTTTGGGTATCATTTGCTGCAGTTTTTCTAGATCCTTGAGATGCACTGATAGATCATTTATTTGGTGCCTTTCCAATTTCTTGATGTAGGCACCTATTGCTATACACTTTCTCTTAATACTGCTTTTGCTGTATCCCATAGGTTTGGTATGTTATGTTGTTATCTTCATTTGCTTCCAGAAAGTTTTTGATTTCTCTTTTGATTTCTTTTATGACCCAATCTTCATTCAGGAGCATGTTGTTCCATCTCCATGTGTTTTCATATGCTCTAGGGATTTCTGAGTTGCTAATTTCCAGCTTCATTCCATTGTGATCTGAGAAGATGCATGGTATTATTTTGATTCTTTTGAATTTGCTGAGACTTGCTTTATGGCCTAATATGTGGTCAATCCTACAGAAGGTTCCATGCACTGCTGAGAAGAATGTAAATTCTTTATGTGTAGGATGAAAAGTTCTACAGATATCTATTAGATCCATTTGGTCTATAGTGTTGTTTAAATCTGCTGTTTCCTTGTTGATCTTCTGTCTGGTTGATCTGTCTATTGCTGAAAGTGGATTACTGAAGTCCACCAATACTATCCTATTGGAGTCTAAGTCTGCTTTTACGTTCCTTAACATATCTTTTCAATAACTGGTTGCCCTGTAATTAGGTGTATATACGTTTATAACAGTTACATCTTCCTGTTGAATTGATCCCTTAATCATTATATAGTGCCCCTCTTTGTCTCTCTTAACATTTTTTGTGTTAAAGTTTATTTTGTCTGATATTAAATGGCTACACCAGCTCTTTTTTAGTTTCTCTTGGCAAGGAATATTTTTCTAGTTCTTAATATTGTTTTTACAAAGTGTTCTTCAGAGCTGATGTTGTGTTGAAGTAGGTTAAACCACCACCTGACATCTCATATGGGTGCTGGTTCAAGTCCTGGCTGTTCCAATTTTAACCAGCTCCTGGGAAAGCATTGGAAGATGGCCCAAGTTCTTGGGCCCCTGCCACCCATGTGAGATAGTTTCAGGCTTGTTGTTCAGCCAGACCAGCCCCAGTTGTTGCAGCCATTTGGGGAGTATACAGCAGCAAATAGAAGATTTTTTCTTTCTTTCTTTCTTTCTTTCTTTCTTTCTTTCTTTCTTTCTTTCTTTCTCTCTCTCTCTCTCTCTCTCTCACACACACACAATGCCTTTCAAATAAATAAATAAATATTAAGAAAAATAGCTTTTCACAAGGCCAATGCTATAGGATTATACTTTTCTGAAATCCATAAGAGCTAGTCAGTGACATGTCTATTCAAAGTAGCTCTTCTTTGTGTACAAAAAAAAAAAAAAAATTCCAAACATCTGTGAAAATATAAATAAAAACTAAAGTCCTTCCTCCCTATCTCCCAAAACACTAATGTTGAACTGCTAAATCCAGATTTTTGACATTGAAAATCAAATTTGCAAATAATTCACAGTTATTTCAGTAATTCATTTCAAGTGCCCAAAGTATTTTCCTCTGAACATGTAAAATTTTTAAACAGGCAACAGTCTGTTTCCAATAAATACAATCACACATTTATTTTTCAAAAGCTTAACTTTCACAAAGGCTTTTTGCAAATAACTCGTTTGATATCCCTAACAATGTTAGAAAAAATAAAGGGTGGATATTACCCTCATTTTTCAGATAGGGCAACAGAGGTACAACAAAATAAATAATAGTCCAATATTAGGAAAGGATGGAGCTAAAGTGTGAAGCTGTATTTAGGATTTTAGATTGAAGTTGTGTCAACTTGTGCTAATAGTGAAGTAGAAAAGAAAGAAAAAGAGAGGAATAGAGGCCAGAATTCTGGCACAGTGGTTTAAGCTGCCTCTTGAAACACTGGCATCCTATATCGGAGTGCAGTTCACTTCCTATTTAGCTCTTTGTTATCACACCTGGAAGGCACCAAAAGATAGTCTCAGCTCGTGGGCCTCAGCCACTGACATGGGAGACCAGGGGTTCTTGGTTTGTGGCTTCAGCCTGGCCCAGCCTCAGACCTTGCAGCCATTTGTGGAGTGAACCAGCTAATAGAAGCTCTCTTTCTCTCGCATTCTCTCTGTTCTTTCTCTTTCATCATTCTGCCTTCCAAACACATAAAATAAACTTCTAAAAGAAAGAAACAGGAGCACAAAAGCAACTATGAGTGAAGGCAATGTTTTCATACTCCTAGATAGCATGACTGTTAGTGAAAATCATGTCATCTTATTTGCAGTGCCATCTTAAGATTCGGGTGCCATCTTAGGCTCTGGCCCAGTCACCATCCTTTGAAATAAGTTTTGGTTTCTCCAAAGTAAGTTTCAGTTTCCTAAGCCCTGCCTGACTTACCAAACATCAGATGATCAAATGGCCCAACCATATGTGTTGCCTTCACCCCACCCAATGGAATTGGCTGTGCTTACTTCCTCTGCTAAGTTATACTTAGGCCTGACCTCCTAGTACAACCTGCTGTTCTCTCATGCACTGGGAGACAGCCTGTCGGGTCTTTCCACCCCAATAAACCTTTTCCCTGACTCTGGTGTTTGGTGTGTTTTGTGGTAGCCTTACAATGGCCTTCATTAAGTTCTCTCATATGTTTCTGCTTGAACAGGTTAGACTATCCCCCAAACCCCATCTCCTTGAGTAAATAAAGTAAACACAAAGAACTAAATAATGGCAGCAGGAATCTTAGATTATTATACCATAGGGAAATGTAGATTAAAATATTTAAGGGTGGTATAAAAAGAGAAAAGTCTGATATTGAAGGTACATGCGATCCTGTGTCAGTGCACTTGTTAGGGAGAAATGGACATGAATACCTGTTCAGGGCTAGCTTAATTGTGAAAATGACAAGACTGCAATGACACTCTTTTTTAAAAAATATTTTGTTGAGCCGGCGCCGTGGCTCAACAGGCTAATCCTCCGCCTTGCGGCGCCGGCACACCGGGTTCTAGTCCCGGTCGGGGCACCGATCCTGTCCCGGTTGCCCCTCTTCCAGGCCAGCTCTCTGCTGTGGCCAGGGAGTGCAGTGGAGGATGGCCCAAGTCCTTGGGCTCTGCACCCCATGGGAGACCAGGATAAACACCTGGCTCCTGCCATCGGAACAGCGCGGTGCGCCGGCCGCAGCGCGCCAGCCGCGGCGGCCATTGGAGGGTGAACCAACGGCAAAAGGAAGACCTTTCTCTCTGTCTCTCTCTCTCTCACTGTCCACTCTGCCTGTCAAAAAAAAAAAATATTTTGTTGAAATACAGTATGCATAACAAGAAATTTCTACATATTCTACAGGTAAATTCTACATATTCTACAGGTAAATAAATTTTTTGCCTGCTAAACATACTCTTATCCAACATCCAAATTAAAACAAAACATGAATAGTATTCCAAGAGTCCTCATTTCCCCCACTTCATTTCTTCATTTTTTTTTAATTTGGGAGAGAAGAGTATATTGTCATTTACATGGTATAATTTAGTGACATAGTATTTAGTACTATATACTAAATGATATGACATCCACACAATTTTTATATTCTCTCTGTAAATTATCTACAACAGATAAGAGAAAATGTGATATTTGTCTTTTGAGGTCTCACTTATTTCACTTAAGCACAGTGATCTCCAGTAGCATTCATTTTGTTGCAAATTACAGGATTTCATTAGTTTTATGGCTGAGTAATATTCAATCATGTGTGTATATATATATTTTTTTCTTTATCCAGTTTTTCTTTATCCAGTTTCATTTTCTTTATCCAGTTATCAGTTGATTGTCCATCTAGGTTGTTTCCATATCTTAGCTCTTGTGATTTGAACTGCTAAAAACCGGGGAGCATAAGTATCTCTTGCATATGCTTATTCCATTTCCTTTGATATATTACCAGGAGTGACCTAGCTGAATCATACAAAAGATCTACTTTTAGCTTTCTGAGGATTCTCCTTGCTATTTTCTGCAATGGCTGTACCAATTGCATTCCCACCAAGAGTGTATTAGGATAGCTTATTCTCCATTCCTCATCAGTATTTGTTATTTTTTTGACTTTTGAACAGCCACTTTAACTAGGGTAAGGTGAAAGCTCAACTTTTATTTGTACTTCCCTGATGACTTGTGATGCTGAACATTTTTTCATTGTTGGTTGGCCATTTGTATTTCATCCTTTTGAAAATGCCTGTTTATATCCTTTGCGCATTTCTTAACTGGATTATTTGCTTTTTTGTTACTCAGTTTCTTGAGCTCTTTATATAATCTGAATATCAATCCTTTATTGGGTGAATAGTTTGCAAATTCTCAACCACTCTGTTGGTTGCCTCTTTATACCTTGCTAATTATTTCATTTGGTGTGCAAAAGCTTCTTAGCTTGATATTATCCAAAAGAAATCTTAAACAATAAAAATAAAGTTGGGCATCAAAATACTAGACTTCAGACAGTGCTGTGGCTCAATAGGCTAATCCTCCGCCTGCGGCGCTGGCACCCCAGGTTGTAGTCCCGGTCAGGGCGCCAGATTCTGTCCTGGTTGCTCCTCTTCCAGTCCAGCTCTCTGCGGTGGCCCGGAAGTACAGTGGAGGATGGCCCAAGTGCTTGGGACCTGCACCGCGTGGGAGACCAGGAGAAGCACCTGGCTCCTGGTTTCAGATCGGTGTGGTGCGCTGGCCACAGCGCGCCACCACAGCAGCCATTGGGGGGTGAACCAACGGAAATGGAAAACCTTTCTCTCTGTTTCTCTCTCTCACTGTCCACTCTTCCTGTAAAAAAAAATAATAAAATAAAAAAAATACTAGATTTCGGGACTTACTAAATGGCTTCTGTAATCAAAACAGCCTGGTAGTGATACAAAAGTAGACATGTGGACTATTTGAAAAGAATAGAAACTCCAGAAATTAACCCATATATCTACAATCATCTTTGAAAAGTGAGCTAAAATCACTCCCTAGAGAAAGGATAGTCTCTTCTTCAAATAGTGTTGAAAAAAACTGGATTTCTGCATGTCGAAGTTTGATGCAAAACCCCTAACTAACACGTGATAGAAAAATAAACACAATTGATCAAGGACCTGGAACCATCAAATTACTAGAAGACAACCTGGGGGAAATGCTTCAAGACATTGGCCTAGGATTCTTGAATGAGACTGTAATAACACTCTTCTTATACAATTGGGTGGCTGGAATACAGCTTTTATGAAGTTGTGTTGGAAGCCATTAGTCATTTCTTTAGAAAAATGTGTTCATACATTTTCACAAAAACTATTCCTTGGAATTCTAAAAGATTTACAGATTTCCTTACAATCAATCATCATGGAGTCTGCAAACTTAAAACTGAGAGCTACTGTCCCATAATTGGATAATTGATGGATTTAACTAAGGCTACAATGCAAGTCATGTATTTAGACAATCTGACATTAAGAATAATCGTTCAATTAATTTAATTGAAAATGCAGTAAGATGGAAAACATACAGTTCATTAGGTAAAAGAGGAAGAAAACAAAAACCTAAATAAATGAACATTTAAGTTTGTTCATGTCACTAACTGTAGTTTTATCCCTTTACTGCTTCTTTTTTTATGATTACTCTATTTGAAAGTTAGAGTTACAGAGAGAGAAGGAGAGACAGAGACTGAGAGATTATCCACCCATTGATTATCTCCCTAGATGACTGAAGCAGCCAAGGCTAGGCCAGGCCAAAACCAGGAGCCAGGAAATTCTTTCAGCTCCCTCACATGGGTAGCAAGGGTCCAAGCAGCTGGACAATTCTCCGCTGCTTTTCCTAGGCTATTAACAGGAAGCTGGATTCAAAGTGGAGCAGCCAGGACACAAACCTTGCCCATATTGGATGCTGGCATTGTAGGCTGCAGCTGTATCTGCTAAGCCACAACGTTCATATGCATGTTATCCAATTTACTGCTGTATCCCACAAATGTGCTATAGTCATTGAACTATTGGAGACTTAATCAACAACAGAACAGTGTATAGTAATCTAAGAGATTCTGGGATGTCAAATTGTTTCATAAGGAGATCATCTGATTTGTCATTCTATCATATTCCTCTCTTTGGTCTCACAATTTGAAATTCCTCTGCTTTTAGTCTCTCTTCACCTAGAACAGTAAGTGCTATCTCAGTGTGTGCCAGTAAGTGTAAACGCACCACACATTGGCTCTAAGATCGAAAAGCAGGGCACTTTCAGGTGCTTCCCATACAGATTGCTTCAACATAGCTCCAGGGTATAGCAGAATACATCTTTGTAATTTGCATTTCTCTAATTAGTGAGTTTTCACAGCACCTACCTCCATAACCACTGGCTGCCACTTGTGTTTCTGCATGTGTGACACCTCTTGACACCACAAAGCCTTCTCTCTGAATCTTCAATTAGAGAGCAAGGCTGTGATATATCCCATATTAAATAAAGTCCGAATTCACTAAGTTTTAAAGTGACAAAAAAAGAACATTTCAGAACTTCTGTCTTCTGACTATTCCAAAACAGTGTAAAAGGAAGCATGTGGTCCAAAGCGGTCTGCTTATGATATTTTAGATTAAAGGGGGAAATGAATATAACCCAGAATAGTTTATAAAATGGGTCATGGCCCGGGAAGGCAGTGGAGAATGACCCAAGCGCTTGAGCCCTGCACCTGCATGGGAGACCAGGAGGAAGCACCTGGCTCCTGGCTTTGGATCAGGGCAGCACCGGGTGTAGCGGCCATTTGGGGGGTGAACCAGTGGAAGGAAGACCTTTCTCTCTCTCACTGTCTAACTCTGCCTGTCAAAAAATTTTTAGAAAAATGGGTCATGAGTAGAAAGCTTGGTGTTATTGTTATTGTTGAAAGCTTTGATAAATACAAATCATATGTTTTGTCTAAGGCCAACATCACTTCAGCCCACTCCAATTTTTACTAAAATGCAAATTAATGTGAACACTGTTCAGAAATAGTCCCTCGGTATTTCATAAAAAGGGATGAATGATTATATACTTCAACTCTCTTAGACTCCAGTACGACATTTCAGATTAAGATCTAAGATGTCTCTAAATAATGTATATTCAACTGAGCTCTACTTTACTTATCTAAGTATAATGCTTTTGGCTACAAAAAGCAAAATTTAGGAAAAGATTCTGGTGACTGCATAATTAAATCCAAATGAGGAAGCTATCATTTGAAGCACCTTCTCTGTTGCCCATTAATATTAACCTTGACAGGAACCAGAGATATTATTTTGTTTATTATTATTTCTTACATTTTAGAAACTGTCTTAGAGAAGACAAATAATTTGAGAAAGTTCATATACTACATGAAAAGTCAACCTCATTTACATAGCATCCATGTGTCACTTAGCAAAGTATAGTGTATCATATCCACCAAGTACTATGTTAGGTGTTGCAGATATATAAATAAAATATAGGATTTCTCCTCAAATAAATTAGTGCAAAGGAATATATTTGTAAGGAAAATCAGCAAAGGCCTATGAGACTCATACCGTTTTATAGGAGAGAAAATTGGAGTTTACAGAGGTAACAAAGCTAGTAAGAGAATAAACAGAATTGATAGAATTTAGAATCCATGTTCTTTACCTGTTTATAAGCATTGGAATTTTTGCAAAAGTGAATACCTGTGTGGGTGTGTGTGCATGTATGCAGGAGGAAAACAGTGCTGGGAGGGAGTTAGAGAACTATAGCTTTTCAAGCTATATTTTCATAACACTATTCTAGTGAGCTTTCCAAAAACCTCTACTAGAAATAAATGCCAGAGACAAGTGCTTATCCCACAAACACTGACCTCTAATCAGAAACATTTTGCAGAGGTACAAATACAATTATATAAGTCAATACTCATTGCCTTAAGCAGGATGGCATGGTGTGTGTGTATGTGTGTGTGTGTGTGTGTGTAGGGTTGTTATTGATCCTACCTAGGTTAAAAGTAGTCAGAGAACCAATCTGTCTAGAGCTTTCTAAAAGCCTGCTCGGTCTCATCTCACCTAGATGTTCATCCTAACAAATATAAATTGAACAGAATACAAGAAATTATTAACAGCAGAGGCTATCCTATTAAGAATATTGGTTATGTGCTATTCTGGGGACAGTCAGAGACATTCTACAGTTTCATGTGATATTGAAGAATGGAGTCTGTTAATGAGTGAACAGAAGTCATCTCTTATGATCCCAGGAAAGCAGGGGCAAATGGTGGATTCAATAGGATTAGGGCTATGATGAGATGGATATTTACTAAGGATAGTATTTGTCCCTATAGGAACAGTACAAATTATATTTTGTATATAAAGAGGAGAGAGTAATCCATAATAAAAGAAGAGAATCAAATTCAGCCACAAGCAAATTAGGAAGTAGTCAAACTGATGTTTCAACTGTGAAGAATATTTTTTTCAGTACTCTTGACTTCTCCTAAGACTTACTTTCAGATAGATGATTTATTAGTGCATAGCTTCACTTAATAACAACAATTGAAATAATAATAGTGAAGAAAGCTTTAATTTAATAATACTTGTTACAAAAATAACCATTTCAACATGCACCATGTGTGGTTTTTCTTTCTCCAACCCGAGGACATGATCATTGCATTTTTTTTTCCTTAACTAACAACAAATTAATGACAGATTACTGGAGTCCAAGTCAGGTCAGCCTGGCCCCAAAGTGCCTGTGTCTGTTTCACATCAGTTTCTCAACATTGTTGTAACAAAGTGCCACAAACTGGATGGATTTAAATAACAGAGTTTTACACTTTTATAGTTCTGGAAGCACTAAGTCAAGATGTTGGCAGAGCCAACATCTAACTGTAGTTTAAACAGGAGGATCCTTTCTTGAGTTTTGCTGATTTCTAGCAGTTACTGGCAATCCTTGGGCTACTTGGCTTGTTGCTACGTATCTCTATTTCTGTCTCCATCCTTATATGGATGGGTGTGTGTGTGCATGTGTGTGTGCATCTTTTCACATGGTTTTCTTATGAGGATATTAAGCTTTAGATTTAGAACCCACCTGTAATATGACCTAATACTAACTCAATACCTCTATAAAGACACTATTTCCAAATAAGATCATATTCTGAGGTCACAGCTAAGTGTAAGTTTTGGGGAGATGCTTCTGAAACCAGTACATTCTACACAATGACCATCCAAAATTAACCCCTATCCCCTGTGTAAAATGTATTCATCTCATCTGATGTCATGAAAGTTTTTAACACATTCCAACAAAAGTCCAAATATGTGAACTAATCATCAAACTGGCAATCCTAAATATAATCTCAATCATCCAAAACAGGTAAGGGTGAGATTCTGCATCTGATTCATCTTGAGCAAAATTCTTTTCCATCAGTGGATCTGTGAAAATAAAAACAAGTGCTGTATTTCCAAAATACAATGGTGGGACATATATTGTATTGCATTCCCATTCCCAAAGGAAACAAATGGAACAAAAAGGTGGATCACTTGTCTCAAGGATGTCCAAATCCCAGTACATAAAATTTCATTAGGATTCAATGGCTAATAAAATTCCTCTGTATCTCTATGCTCTATCAATCCCGTGGGCTCAAGGAAGCTGTTCCTACTCCTCCATTTTTTTTAATTTTTAAAATTTTTTTTTGATAGGCAGAGTGGACAGTGAGAGAGAGAGACAGAGAAAGGTCTTCCTTTTTCCATTGATTTGCCCTCCAATGGCTGCTGCGGCCAGCACACTGCACCAGGAGCCAGGTGCTTCTCCTGGTCACCCATGCAGGTGCAGGGCCCAAGCACTTGGGCCATCCTTCACTGCACTCCTGGGCCACAGCAGAGAACTGGACAGGAAGAAGAGCGACCGGGACAGAATCCGGCGCCCTGACCGGGACTAGAACTCGGTGTGCCGACGCGGTAGGTGGAGGATTAGCCTATTGAGCCGCGGCGCCGGCCCCTACTCCTCCATTATTAAGACTTTACTGTCCAGAGCATAAGAGGCAAAGGCAACATTTACCTCTGGAGAGTTCATCCTGTGCTTGTAGATCATGTTCCTCACTGATTCTATAAACCCAAGCTGGGAACATTTCTGATGGTACTCATTTTCAAAACTTCTTAGCTCCTTTGAACATCAGGGGTACTCATTAGAGACAGGAGGGTTCTCCACAAGCCTTCCTGTATGGCCCCATCTCTATTCCTGACTTCAGCTGAGATTATTGATTATATTCATATCTCACACATTTAATGTTTTTAGGAAAGTATTGTCCATCCGTTAGCATATTTTGTACTGTGGACATTTTTGTCCTTATTTTCACCATAACAACTGTTTCTATGACTTACTTCTTCTCTCTCTCTCACATTTTACTATAACGAGAAGGGAGAAACAATAAACAGCCTCTATATTCTTTGGATATCTCCTCAGATAAATAACAAGTTCATGAATTACAAGTCTGACTTTCCATTCAAGAGACGAACTCAATGCAGCCAAGTTCCCTGCCATTTTGTAGCTAATATTATGTTTTCTCTAGTTTACAATAATATATTTCTTGTGAGTCCTCAGCAGGAGAACTTTCATTGCTCAAATTTCTACCAACATTCAGTTCTTGATGTGTTTATCATCCAAAAAGATGAAAACTTTTCTGCCATGCTCCTCAGATCCATCCAGCTCTTACCAGATTCATCTTTAATATACATGTTTCCACCAATTATCTATTCAGAGCAAGGTAAGCTTTTCTAACAAGCACCTCAAATTATTCCATCCTTTACCCATTACCCGGTTCCAAAATCACTTCCACACTGGGGGTTGAGGGAGTTGTTAGAGCAGACTTCACTTCCCAGTACCAAAGTATATATGATTTTCCCAAAGCTGCTATAACAAATTTCACAAACTGAATGGCTAAAAGTAACAGAAATGCCTTCTTTTTCAGTTATGGGAGAAATGAGGCAGAATTCAGGGTGTCAAATTCCATACAGTTTGCATCAAAATCCCAACTGGCATTTGTGGGGTTTTTAATTTGTTTATTTGCTTTGAGTGTGTATGTGTGTGTTTGTTTCTTGTCTTCAAGAACTGACAAACTCACTCTCAAACACATATAAAGACTAAGAGAATCTACAAAGAAATCATGCAAAAAGAGGACAAAGTCAGACTCTCATTTGCTGATTTCAGAACCTCAAGAGGGGCATGCATCGGGGCATAGCCTTGAAACACTGTTTGGGATACTCACATACCACCTTGAAGTGCCTGAAATCATGTCCCTGCTCAGCTTCTGATGTAGTTTGCTACAAATGTGCACTCTGGGAGGCAGCAGGTGAAGGCTTAAGTGCTTGAGTCCCTGCCACATGTCTGAGACCTAGATGGAGTTTTGGGCTTAGGGCTTTGGGAAGGCCCAGCAACCATTGTTGGGGAGTATTTGGGATTTCGCCAGAAGATGTAAGAGACCTCTCATTCCTCATATGTCTAAATAACTACTAGAATCTACGTAAACAATATAGCGTGGTACCGGCAAATAGATAGACATATGTACATTCAGTCTCACTTTTATCCATTATCTTCATTATTACTGCTAATCCATTTAAGGATCTATATTAACATATAAAACTATTGTATATAGATATATAAAGATATAAATATCCTTATAGATACATTTATATCCATGAGATATAATTGAAAGTCCAGATATAATCACATGCATTCACGGTCAATTGATTTTTGAAAAGGATACCGAACACTTCAATGAGAAAAACATTTTCAACAAACATGCTAGGAGAACTCTAATCTTAATGTCATAGACAAAAGTTAACTCAAAATTGACCTCTAATCTTAATATCATAGACAAAAGCTAACTCAAAATTGACCTGTGATCTAGATTTAGATTGATCATGTAAACTATAAAAATCTATGAAGAAAAAGATGTAAATCTTTGTGGCCTATGTTAGATATACAATGATTTCTAACATATGTATAACACAAATAACACAAGAGAAAACATAACACATTAATTGGACTTCAAAATAAAGACATTTGGGCCTCAAATAACATTTTCAAGAAAATGAGCACACGATCTATAGAATGGAAGAAAATATTTTCAAAGCACTTATCTAATAAGGGAATGATACATAAAGAGCATTCAAAATTCAGTAAGATAGAGACAAATAACTGCATTTAAAAAGTGAATTGATCAGCCCTTGTCCTGTTAAGAACAACTTAATACTTTATCCCTTTTAGTATTTTATTTTTGTTCTGCTTAATACTATTGGTTGAACTCTTTAATTAACACACAATTATTCTTAGGTGTTTAAATTTAACTGAAAAGTGATCCCTGTTAAATATAAGAGTGTGAATAAGAGAGGGAGGAGATGCACAGTTTGGGACATGCTCAATCGGACTTGCCCCAAATGGTAGAGTTAGAAACATGCCAGGGGATTCCAATTCAATCCCATCAAGGTGGTATGTACCAGTGCCATCTCACTAGTCAAAGTGATCAGTTTCAGTTCACAATTGATCATAATGATAGGATTAAGAGTCAAAGGGATCATGTAAACAAGACTTGAACAAGACTAGTGTCTGCTAATACTAACTGATAGAATTAAAAAGAGAGAATGATCCAACATGGGAAGCGGGATACACAGCAGACTCATAGAATGGCAGATGCCTTAATAGCACTCTGGCCTCAGAATCAGCCCTTAAGGCATTCAGATCTGGCTGAAGAGCCCATGAGAGTATTTTAGGCATGGAAAGCCAAGACATTCTGGGGAAAAAAAAAAAAACCTAAATGAAAGATCTCTGTGAGATCCCAATAGAAAGAACAGGCCATCAAAGATGGAGGTACCTTTTTCTGAAGGGAGGAGAGAACTTCTACTTTGACTATGATCTTGTCTAAATAAGATCAGAGTTGGTGAACTCAAAAGGCTTCCATAGCCTTGGCAACTCATGACAAGAGCCTCGGGTGATTACTGACGCCATAAACAAGAGTCATTTGTTAAGTCAACAACAGGAGTCACTGTGCACTTACTCCCAATGTAGAATCTCTGTCCATAATGTGTTGTTAAATGTGAATTAATGCTATAACTAGTACTCAAACAGTACTTTAAACTTTGTTTTTCTGTGTGGATGCAAACTGTTGAAATCTTTACTTAATATATACTAAATTGATCTGTATATAAAGATAATTGAAAATGAATCTTGATGTGAATGGAATGGGAGAGGGAATGGGAGATGGGAGGGTTGAGGGTGAGAGAGAAATTATGGGGGGGGGGGAAGCCACTGTAATCCAAAAGCTGTACTTTGGAAATTTTTATTTATTAAATAAAAGTTCAAAAAAGAAAAAAAAAGTGAATTAAATTTGTTTTAAAATTTATCCAAATTATATACCAGTTGCAAATAAATACATGAAACTTGCTCAATATCATTAATCATCAAGAGAAGACAACTCAAAACCACAGTGAGAGAACCTCTTCACAAAAATTAAGATGGTTATGATATCACAGATAGATAATAAAAGTGAGGATGAAGATGTGAAGAAATTGAAAGCCTTATATGTTACTATTGGGGATGCTGCTTTAGAGAGCACTTTGGCAGTTCTTCAAATGCTGTCATGCAATTATCATATTACCCAGTGATTCCACTCCTAAGCATATACTCAGAGACATCACAGCATATGTCCACACTAAAACGTGTATACAAAAGTGTGTAGTGGCACCTTTGGATTAGCAAAAACATGCAAACAATATAATGGCTTATCAATTGATAAATGTATAAAACATTAGGCAATAAATCTGTGCGATGGTATATAACTTGGCAATACAGTAGTAGTAAATACTGTAACATTGATTAATCTGGAAAGTATCACAATATTAAAGAAACTAGCCACCAAAAGCCTGATGTTATACATAATTCTTCTTATGTCACATGTTCAGAATAGGCAAATGCAGAGAAACATCAGCCGTATTTATGACTTCAAGGGGACAAGTACAAGATTTTTTTAAGGGGTGATAAAATAGTGTAGAAGTCAATTGTGGGGCCGGCGCCACAGCTCACTAGGCTAATCCTCCACCTTGCAGCGCCGGCACACCGGGTTCTAGTCCCGGTCAGGGCGCCGGATTCTGTCCCGGTTGCCCCTCTTCCAGGCCAGCTCTCTGCTGTGGCCCGGGAGTGCAGTGGAGGATGGCCCAAGTGCTTGGGCCCTGCACCCCATGGGAGACAGGAGAAGCACCTGGCTCCTGGCTTCGGATCAGCGTGGTGCGCTGGCCGCAGCGCGCCAGCCGCGGCGGCCATTGGAGGGTGAACCAACTGCAAAACGAAGACCTTTCTCTTTCTCTCTCTCTCTCACTGTCCACTCTGCCTGTCCAAAAAAAAAGTCAATTGTGACAATAGTTTCAAATTTTGATAGTATACTAAAAGCTATTTTGTACATTTTAAATGGGCAAATTTTATAGAATATGAATTATAATATCTCAGTTAAGCTAACAAAACTTGTGAGAATGCTAAAGATTTAATCATGTAGAATTGCATTAAAAGTCCATAAAGACCATGTTAGCTATATAAAGAGATCTTTGCTATTTCTCTTTTACAATGTTTCTCTGAATCGTGTTAAAATAAATGAGCTTATACTCTAACCTGTCCAGAATATCTTCCTTTAATTCCTTTGTTCTGTAGTAATTTTCCTACTTCTTTTTCTAATCAATTTATTTTTCTTAGGATGTGCTAAATCTCTCAACTTGACCTATTTTGTAAATTTTCCATAGTCTTTACACCATTCTGAGAGAAAGTCAAGCTGCTAATTAAATTGGATCCAGTGTGAGCTCTCATTACACTCACCCAGACATCCCAACAAGGTACATTTATATTTATCAATTCTTTTTGTTGTTAGTCTTTGATCAATTTGCTCTCTGGCATCTCTATGAAAATGATTTCATCTTTAGAGAATAGGAGCATATAAAATGTCTCTATTGATTAATACATAAAAAATAAACTGGCATCTTTTGAACATTTTAAAATTAATTAGTACCCTGTGTCCAGTCCACTCAAATTATGTTTTATTGCATTCATTGAATAATTTGGACTTCAGTGTCAATAATTTAGAACTTAATGGGGTTAAATGGGAATTTCAGGTTAACACCTACATGTGACATCCAGACATTCCATTTCAAATTGGTTCTTTTTGTGTGTGTGAAGCACACTTATTTTAAATCTTCATTCCCTGCTTTATTCTTAAATATGAAGGAATGACTTGCCCATACCTCATGGGGGGATAGCATAAGAGAGACTTCCAATCCAATCTACACCCTTGACTCTGGCTTATTACAAACTAATTAGATTACTGTGGCGGAAGTGCTGAAGGAATTTTACTTATGTACACAGAATTCATAAATTCTGACGCATGGAGCCTAGGGATAGAAAATTTGGAAAAACAGACATCAGCAAATAGGGATCATAATGGAGTATCTACCTTATAATCAAAAGTGTAAGTTTCCTAATAAAGCAGCATTGAAGAACATTGAAATTCCTTTCTCATTGAAATCATCTAACCAAAGGTAATCCAATTGAGGAAGTGCAACTTCCCTCAGCCATCTGTGTCTGGTGTAAGATGAGTGGAGATACAAGTGATTGGGTTATGGAATGGGGTATTGTGTTAAACTGGAACAGCTGGCCGGTGCCGTGGCTTACCATGCTAATTCTCCGCCTTGCGGCGCCGGCACACGGGGCTCTAGTCCCGGTTGAGGCGCCAGATTCTATCCCAGTTGCCCCTCTTCCAGGCCAGCTCTCTGCTATGGCCCGGGAAGGCAGTGGAGGATGGCCCAAGTCCTTGGGCCCTGCACCCCATGGGAGACCAGGAGAAGCACCTGGCTCCTGGCTTCGATCAGCGAGATGCACCGGCCCCAGCGGCCATTGGATGGTGAACCAATGGCAAAATGGAAGACCTTTCTCTCTGTCTCTCTCTCTCTCACTATCCACTCTGCCTGTCAAAAACAAACAAACAAACAAACAAACAAACAAACAAAAAAACTGGAACAGTGACAAGTAACTTAACTCCAACTGAATACAAATAGGTCCAAGAACAAAATAAGCAAGATCTAAAGGATTTAGTTTCAGTTTACTTAGTATTCATCAGATCAACCTTACAGTAATTAGAGTTCAACTAGTAGTATGGAGAAAAAAAACACTGTACCTCAACAGAAGAGACAAAAGCTGTAAAAAACTATAGAATCTCAAAATGTCCATTTCACTCTGATACATCACCTTTTAGGTACTCTGTTACCCGATATCAGGGAAAACATTTGATATCTGTCTATTTGGGACTGGTTTATTTCACTAAATATAATGGTTTTCAGTTGCATTCATTTTGTTGCAAAAGAGGATTTCCTTTATTTTTTTACAGCTGAGTGTATTCCATAGTGTATATATATATACTAGGAAGCCGTCTCTTCTACTCATGGTTTCAGCTACAATGGTTTGTAGTACACAGCTCCTCTACAGTGGTTTCCACTTCTTTTTAAATGCTTTATTAAATAATTTTAATGTACATAGAAAGATTATACATATTTATGGGGTGCTATGTAATGTTTTGTTATATGTATACATCATGTGGTGTCCAATCAGGGTAAATATACTTATTCTTTCAAGCATTAAACATGTGTTTATAGAAAAAAACACCAAAAATCTTATATGCTGGGGTTTTTTGGATAGAAATATGCAGTAAATTAACATGATTTATCTTCAGCATACTGCCAATACAGCACAAGAACTTCTTACTTGCATCAAGCTACAACCTACTACCTATAAGTCAACATTTCCAACACCAAACCTTTGCTCTTCAGTTCCCTCTCTAGATTCTGGTAACCACATTACATTTTTAATTTCCATGAGATCACCTATATTTTTTATACTTCACATATGAGTAAAATCATGTTACATTTATCATTGTGTTTCCTTATTTTACTTAATACAACACCCTCAAGTTTCATCAACGTTGATGCAAATGACATAATTTAATCTGTTTTATGGCTAATACACCACTGTGTTTATGTGTCATCTATTTTTTATCGATTCATCAATGGATAGACACTGAAGCTATTTCCATTGCTTAGCTGTTTCGAATAGTACTTCAATAAACACAAGAGTGCAGATGTCTCTTCAAATAATGAATTTTGTTTTCTTATTTTAATTTTAATTTTTGACAAATTCAATATAATTTGTAGACACAAGTCTAAGAACATAATTATATTCCATTCCTTCCTTCCTTCCTCCCTCCCTCTATCGTCCTTCCTTCTATCTGTCTTCCAATTTTTTTTTGCTTTTGAGATAACATATATTCAATTTATCATACATTAAAAATGCTGAATATTTCACTGAACAATAAGTTTTTTAAAAAGTAAAAAGCAAAAAGACTCTAATTTAGTGGGATATGACAATGGCTATAACTAGCTGAATGGAAAAATGAGTATTTCACCCATATACAGTTTTTTTGGTCAACTAGTCATTCATAATTTCTTTCAATAAAATAGAAAGAATGACAATGTAATATCTCAATATTTCATGTGTGGTTATAAGATAATAATTATGTTCTTTTAGACTACAAGCTATTTCCTTTCAACAGTTTATGCACATGAATAATTGTATGCCAAGTGCAAAGCAAATAATTAAACATTCAATTTTTTTATGATTTATTAGTTAATATAAGTCATGGAAGACATATGGTATTTTTATTTTTGGGGACTGACTTATTTCACTGAGTATAATGTTTTACCACTATATCCATTTTGTTGTAAAAGATAGGATTTCATTCCTTTTTATGGCTCAGTAATATTCTGTAGTGTATATATAGTACATTTTTTATCCAGTCATTGATTGATGAATTTCATTTTCTTAAGATATGTGCTCCAAATGAGATTGCTAGACCATAAGATAGCTCCATTTTTAGTTTTTTTGAGAACCCTCCATACTGTTTTCCTTAATGGTTCTATTAATATGAACTGCCACCAACAGTAAATGAGAAAAGTTCTTTTTTTCTCCATGTCCTCCACCAACTCTTATTATCTTTCATCACTTTGATAATAGCAATTTTACTGAACTGATATGCTATTTAATCGTGGCTTTGATTCATATTTCCCTGTTTACTTTAACGATACTCAGCATTCTTTACATACCTGTTGGTATTTGCAGGTCTTCCATTGAGAAATATCTGTGTAGATCTATCGCCTGTTTTTAATTGGATTGTTTGCTTGTTTATGATATTGGATTTTTTGAATTCTTTATATATTCTGGATATTAACTATTTGTCAGATGTGTAGTTTAAAAACATTTTCTCCTGTTCTATAGATTGTCTCTGCTCTATTGATTGGTTTATTTACTGTGTAAAAGCTCTTTCATTCGATGAAATTCTATGTGTCTATTTTTGCATTTATTTCCTTTGCTTTTGTGATCTAATCCAGAATATCCTTGTGCCCAATATCCAAAAATGAAGTTTCTTTCACTTCTCTCCCTCCTTATAGTCTACAGAATGTCAGCAACTCACTGCTTTTCACTATTTTCCTCCGGCTCTGAACTGCTGTTGTTATTTCTTGCTTGTATTATTTCAATAACTTCCTTACTTGTTTTTATGCCCATACCTTTGCCCTCAGATTTTTATTCTTACTAAACTCAGAGTGAGTGTCCTAAAATGTAAGTCAGAACATGACAATATTTGCCTTAAAATTCTCCAGTGGTTCTCCACTACACTCCTAGTACAAGTTGGTGTCTTTCCATTGACACCCAGGCCTTCTGTCACTAAGTACTTGTCATGTTTTAACTTCATTTCCCACAGCTCCATCCTTTGGGTATTTGGCTCCAGCCATTCCAGTCCTGTTTCTATTTCAGGCATTCAAGTGCCTCACATTCTCTGAATTTGCTTTGTTCTCAGACTGCACTCACCTTCTGGCCAGGGTCAACCCTGCCAGTCCTCTTTCCCCTCCACTTCCTAAAATTCTTCGGTTGAACTTCTCTTCTCAGACACTATTTCCTCTCAGTGTTTCCTGTCAGAGTATATCCTGAATTAGCAGTAATTTCATCAACCGCACTGATTTGCCTTAGACTATTCCAATTAACATTCAAGTCTCACATCTCAGGAACCCCCTCAGTTCCAGATAAATGGTGTCAGTTGGTCATATTAATAATAGTCTTCCTCAGTCAATGTTCAACTACCTTTTCCCTGCTTCATTTTTCCCTAATACTTTTCACCATCTTATATACCAAATATTTAATTAACTTACTATTTCTATTTATGTGTATTTGGTTAAACTCTCTGTGTTTGGTTAAGTTAATCATGATTCTCTTTTTGCAACTGAATGAACTCCAAGTTTCTACCAACACTTTGTGTTTGAGACCAGATTTCAAATTGGTTTTCATGTTTCTGTTATTGAAGTCAAATTTATTTGGATCAAGTAGCTCTTTCCCTTGGGTTTGCCTTATAACTTGCCCCTTCTCTGTGGACAAGTTTCTCATCATTCAACTGAGAGTTTATATGATATCACATTGCCATGGGTGGATAGGATTTACTAAAACAAAAAAAGAATGGTGTGCCCCTTCAAATTTTATATATTGAAATCTTACCCCCCTTATACCTTAGAATGTGACTGTATATGGAGATAGAGGCTTTCAAAGTGACAGTTAAAATAAAATTATAGGGATCCCTGAGATGGTATAGCAGGCTGAGCCGCTGCCTACAGTGCTGGCACCTGATATGGGTGTTTGATCCGTTTCCAATTGCTCTACTTCCTATCCAGCTCCCTCCTAATGTGCCTGGGAAAGCAGCAGAGGGTGGCCCATATGCTTGGACCCCTGCCACTCACATGGGAGACCCAGAAGAAGCTCCAGGCTCTTGGCTTTGGTCTGGTCCAGCTGGCCATTATAGCCATTTGGGGAATAAACCAGTAAATGGATGGTCTCTCCCTCTCCCTCTCCCTCTCCCTCTCCCTCTCTCTGTAACTCTGCCTTTCAAAATAAGTAAATAAACCTTTAAAATAAAATAAAATTACACTATAGAGGTGGGTTATAATCCAATATGATGGCCGGTGCCATGGCTCAATAGGCTAATCCTCCACCTTGTGGTGCTGGCACACCGGGTTCTAGTCCCGGTCGGGGCGCCGGATTCTATCCCGGTTGCCCCTCTTCCAGGCCAGCTCTCTGCTATGGCCCGGGAGTTCAGTGGAGGATGGCCCAAGTGCTTGGGCCCTGCACCCCATGGGAGACCAGGAGAAGCACCTGGCTCCTGCCTTTGGATCAGCGCCGATGCGCCTGCCGCAGCGCGCCAGCCGCGGCGGCCATTGGAGGGTGAACCAATGGCAAAGGAAGACCTTTCTCTCTGTCTCTCTCTCTCACTGTCCACTCTGCCTGCCAAAAAAATAAAAATAGAAATAAATTTTAAAAAATCCAATATGATTGATTTCTTTTCAAAAAGGAAAGACTCAAATGCAGAGAGTGAGGCAACATCATTTGAACCAAACAGAAGAACCCCAATTACAAGTCAAACAGAGATTTTAGTAGGAATCAACCCAGCTACACCCTGACCTCAGACGTCCAGCGTTCAGACATGAGTAAACTAAGTCTCTGTAGTGAAAACCACTCAATTCAAGGTACTTTGTTAGAGCAGCCCTAGCAAACCAATATAGTATTAATTTGTAAGAGAGGCTTGGGAAAGAATTATTTATGCAGGCTCTAAAAACAAAAAGCTCAAAGACAAAAAACACATCACTGATATTTTCACAATTTGATAAAAGAAGCCCTCATACAACCTATCCTGTAAATCTACTCAAAGAAACTTGGCTAGTAAGACAATGATTTAACATCTGAAGAAGGGTTGCAAGTCCTGGTACTTTTCTCTCATGTAATGATCTTTGAGAATCAATTTTCTGAACTAAGCATAATTTCTTTTTCATCCATTTATTATGAACAGTTAGATTAAGCTAACAATTGTCAGGGCTGTTGAAAATATCCAATGTGGCATTTAGAGAAAAAGGACTTAAAATTAACATGGGAACTAATAATTACAGCAATAATAATAGGTGCCAATTTATACATGTTGTTTTTATTTATTATTTGTGTGAATATCAGTTACATGATTTTTTATGTCACTGATTAATTATCAAATTGATGGCTTAATGAATAATTTGTTTTGTTTAGAAGCAATACAATTAATTGTATTTAGGTATTATCTGCAGCTTCCTATTCATTAACCATAGGAGAAAGGTATAAATATTTTCCTTAAAGACCTAGTAAATTAACTCACTTTTAAGTATACAGATGTAGCATTGTGATTTCTTTCTTTATTTGCACTGAAAGGCAGGCAGAGAAGGAGAGAGAGAGAGACAGAGAGAGATAGATAGATATTCCATCTACTCGTTCACTCCAAATGCCCACAACAACCAGCATTGTGCCAGGATGAAGCCAAAATCCTGAAACCCCATCCTGGTCTCCTAAACAGATGGCAGGAACACAAGTACTTGAACCATCATCTACTGCCTCCTATGATATACTACTAGCAGGAAGCTGGATTAGAAGCAGAGAAATCAGGACTCAAATCGGGCACTCAAGTAGGGCATGCAGTGTGTGTATCAAACAGTCTTAACCACTGGACCAAATGCCAGTCCCAAGAGATCAAAGTGGTTTTTTGTTTGTTTATTTCTTTTTAAAAGATTTATTTATTTACTTGAGAGGCAGAGTTACAATGAGAGAGGGAGAGACAGAGAGAAAAGTCTTCTATCTGCTGGTTCATTCTCCAGCTGAGCTGATCTGAATCCAGGAGCTTTTTCCAGGTCTCCCATGTGGGTGCAGGGGCCCAAGCACTTGGGCCATTTTCCACTGCTTTCCCAGGCCATTTGCAAAGACCTAGATTGGAAGAAGAGCAGCCGGAATATGAACTGGCATCCATATGTGAGGGTGGCACAGCAGGAGATTTAGTCTATCACATCACAGCACTGGCCCCAAGAGATCAAAGTGTTAACCATTATATCTAATCCTGTCAGTTCTAAATTGATGAAGTCCAATGGCTTTATGTTTGAATTTTTTTCAGTGGACTGAAACACACATTTGTCCTAGTTTACATTAAAGTTCTTTTTTTATTGTATTCATCTTACAGAAATCAAAAGACTAATGAACACAAAGGTTTTGTCACTCATGTACTAATTTTCTACTGTTAGAACAAATATTCCTTGTTTATTCTTTTGTCCCCTTACCAAAAGAATCATTCTAAAAGAATTGTCTGCTTTGAAATTTTCTCTTAAACTTGAATTGTTTTCTGTTGGTATTTGTACTACATTATTAAATCCGATAATTCTTCGTATTACTGAGTTCCTAGTAAATGGATAAGAATAAAGAAATTTAATAATACATAAGGAGGGGCCGGCGCTTTGGCATAACCGGTAGGGCAGTCACTTGCAGTGCCAGCACCCCATATGGGTGCTTATTCAAGTCCTGGCTGCTCCACTTCCAATCTGGCTCTCTGCTATGGCCTTGGAAAGTAGCAGAGGAAGGCTCAGGTGCTTTGGTCACTGCACATGAGTGGGATACCTGCAAGAAGCTCCTGGCTCCTGGCTTCAGATCAGCTCAGCTCCAGTAGTTGAGGCCATTTGGGGGAGTGAACCAGTGGATGGAAGACTCTCTCTCTCGATCTCTCTCTCTCTCTCTCTCTCTCTCTCTCTCTGCCTCTCTGTGGCTCTGCCTTTCAAATAAATAAATAAATATTTAAAAAAATAATACATAAGGAAAATGATGTGCAAGGCAGAAAGGGAAGAGAAAGTAATAACCTGGAAGCTACTAGACGCTAAGTGATCCCTTTCACATGTGTTATATCATTTACTGATGAAGAGCTAAAGAGCAGGTGTCACCCCTCCTTTGTCACCTCACAGAAAGTAAAGTTTCAGAAGCTAAGAAAGTGTGAGAGATGGAGCAACAATTTCCTCTAGATCAGTGTGGCTTTCCAGACTACACTCTCTACTACACTAAACAATGCAATGTAAAACGTTACCACACTGCACCCAATCCAGCTTCTTGTGTGCTCTCTTTAGCAGCGTGTACCTCCTATGAAATCCTTTCTACACCTTTAAGTCTTTCCAACTCAACATTCTCTCAGGAGATTAGCTATCCTGGGCTCCTCAGTGCTCCTTTCTTTCTAATCTCCCCTGCTGAGGTCTCTGAAGTTAGTCTCACACATCTATATGTTTCCACCAGTAAACCTTTTATCCCTTTTGATCTGTGGCATCAGACCCTCAGGGCAAGCTTTGAGGATCCATTCAACTATTCCTCATACACTATGAAATAATCATTTATACCAGTTTTCTTCTCCTCTTCTTATCTTTATGCCAATCCTATGCTTTAATTAAAAAATACATATCAGCACCCTGGGTTACCCGATCATCTCTGTTATCTCTACTTTCCAGTCAGTCCTAAAGCTCCTTGAAGCAAAGCATCAGTATTCACCTGAGCCCAAATAAATCACTGGTTTGTAAAATGTGAGGCTCTATTTTTAACTTTTTCCTCCTTTGTTCATGGGTTTCATGATTGAAAATGTACTTTAAGTTGCTTTATATTTCTCTACCTTAAACACATCCTGTTATCTCCTTCTTCACTGATTATACTCAACAGAGGCTATTTAAGCAGCTACAAAAACAGGGGGAAATTCAACCTTCCAGATAACAGCAGTGTTTTGAATCTACAGAGAAATTCGTTTGTTGCATTCAAATTTTAAAAATAAGCTCAGATACATTGTGATCCTTGAGAAACTAAAATCTAATATGTAAGAAAACTATAAGGCAGAATATGGGAATGAAAAGAATGGCTGCCATAGATGAACTGCTACAGAAGCTCATTGGGCAGGGCCAGAAAGATTTACCCAGATTATTCTTGAAACCTCACAGAAATGATGAGTCATAAAAGATAAAATAAGAGTGAGAAACTAAGTCAGAAAAAGCTGATATATTAAAATTCATTTGGAATACACCTCAAGAGCTCTGTAGTAAGAGAGCATACAAGGGTTAGATTCAATAGACCCAATATAGAATCTCAGCTCCATTAATTACTTTATGATTTGTGACAACTTTGACAAATTACTTAATCTCAAAGCCATAATTTTGATATTATTAAGAGAATGACAATTTCTACTTTATTGGGTTGATTATATTGAAGCTTCCTTGGGATATATAGTAAATTCTTAACATATGGTGATATCCTTTCAAAGTTAGAGCTCCTTCTCCAGGAACAGATTTGATGAACAACTTCCCTGAAGTCAAAGACCCAAGAAGAAAACACTCATTGCTGAGTTTTCTGGGCTTGCAGTGAAGTGTGATAAGTAGAGCAAGAGTTTTGTAGTAACATGGACAAAGCTTGAGCATCTTGACACTTTCACTTATTATCTGAGTGATTTTTATTAAGAATATCAAGAAACCCACCTAGGCTATTTGAAGCTATCTGAGAAGAGATCCAGCAGATTGAAGACCAATTCTCTCTCTCTCTCTCTCTCTCTCTCTCTGTAATTCTGAGTTTCAAATAAAGAAATAAATCTTTTTTTTTTTTTTTTACAGAAACAATAATGAACCCATAGCAATGAATATATCTACTTCCCTATAGAGTTCTCTGCCATTTCTCTTTGAAAGGAATTCAGCTACTTGGGAAAATTGCCTAATTCTTGGAAGTGGTCAGAAATGTATAAGGTAAGAAGGAATGTTTTGTTGTGACAGGAAAAAAAAGAAACAAACTCTTGAAGGCAAATCAGATTATGTAAAAAGGACAAGAGTGAGGGGTGCGCATTTGACATAGTGGTTAAGATGACTCTTGGGATATCCACATCCCACATGAGAGTGGCTGAATTTGAATCTCAACTCCATTTCCATTTTCAGCTTCTTTCTAATGCACACTGTGAGAGGCAGTAATGATGGCTCAAGACATTGGTTCCAGCCATTCACATTAGAAACATCGACTGAATTCCCAAGTCCCAGATTCAATCTGTGCTGTTGCAGGCTTCTGGGAAATAAAACAGTGCATGAGAAAGCTATCTGTCTCCCTCATCTGTCTGCCTTTCAAATAAAGATATTTTCAGACAATACTGAAAAATCTGAACATCAAAATCAATATTGATTACAACATATTGAAACGTCAGATTTATAAAACCTATGGGCTTATATTGATATTCAAAAAAGAGACAGAGTTGGAGAAAAGGAGAGGTCACTTCTGCTAAAAGAGCAACAAACATCTTTCTTTGAAAATGGCAATTCAACTAAAAGATTTCAGTATTTGTTCCGACTTTCACATGAGAACTGTATTTAGAGAGAATGCTGGTACTTGATTTTTAGGAAGACTTATTTTACATGTAATTCTAGCTGATAAATATGGAATAAATAACAGAGTTGGAAAATTGCCACTGAAATATTTGATTCAGGCAAAAATTATCAGTGGATGACAAGACTAAATATTGATCAGAGTTTTACAACAAACGGTTCAGGTTGTCACTACCTGAACACAGATCGATAGTAGCCTCATTAGTAGTTGGGTGACCAGACACTGGATCTCCTGCTGTGATGTGATCTGAAGTATACAGCCTTCTTTTTGGAAAAAACATCTAATCAAGAATTCTCAGCTAACTTGCAGTGTCCAAAAAACAGAGAGGAAGAAGGAAAAAAAGTTAAGTGGCACCACAATAAGCAAACTGACAAATCCCACATGTAAGATATCCTATAAAAAAGATGAACAGATATATTCAACAAATCAATGCTGTAGGGAAAATATGGTGTTGGTGATAGAGATCCTGCCCCAAGATAGAATAAATGTAAGAGAAATAATAATATATATAATGTATATCACTAGTTTGAAAACTCAGTCCAATATGGTTAACTACAAGACAGTGTGTTGGAAAGGGAAAATTGAATATGGAATAAATAGTATCTGATACCTAGAATTATTTATTTTGTTGAGTGGAATGATGGTTTAGTGGTTATCTAAGAAAATGTCTATAATTTTTTAGAGTTACATTCTCAGCAAGTAGTAGGTAGTTAACATAGGAACTAAGATTTCCAATTACCACAATACCAACAATATACCAAAACACCATTTCATGGAGACTAAAAAATTAATCTCCTGAATAGAGTGAATTGGCAGAATAGCAAACCATTATTATACTATATTGCATAAATACATTCAAATATGTGTCAATAAAAAGGAATAAAATTGAGATGATGACAGAAAATATTTTGAGCATGGAAAATTTTAAGTAATCATTGACTATGAGTGATAGATATATAGCTGTTCAATGCACTATGCTCTCACTTTTGTGTACCTTTTAATATTTTCATAGAAGAATATATAATAACCTCTAGATGACTAAATATGAAACTATCATCTACTTGCTCAAAATCTTCCAATGATTTTTGTATGAAGATAGGAAGAGTGTCTAATGTCCTTACCTGGCCTTACATAACCTGGTCCCTGGCTTCCTATCCAGTTTCCTCTCCCACACTCCTCAATCAATCCAGGTGATCCAGACTTTGGTCTTATTATTCTGCAAACATGATTAGGCACAGCTCTATCAAAGGTCTCTCCACCCTTTGTTTTCTAAAATAGGCATCTATTATCGAATGTGTTGCTTGCTCTCACTTCTTTCCTCCTTCATCTTTTGTAAACTAGATTCTATGCCAAGAAGTTGTGTTGTACTTACTTCATAGCATTTGTCCTGACCAAGCATTGGAATATGCAGCATATTTATTTGTTGCTTTCTGAGTATCAGTCTCCCCAGCTAGAAGATACTGCCTATGAAAGTAGATGGTTAATCTGCTTTGTTAGCTACCATATCATTGTTTGGAACTGGATAAACTGCACTTGCTATATACATAATAGTCAAATATGTAAATGTATTTTAAAAATCTAATACCAAATGCTATTATGTCATCAAATAGTAAAAATTATTATTTCTTAAAAATGAATTACTTGGATAAATAAGTATAAGACCTATACTACAAACCAGTTTTGTTCAACTCACGGTATTACTTTTAGGGACAGTCTTAATTTTACTTGGCAATGTTACTCTTTGTTTGTGAAAATCTGGTCACATCAAGGAGGACATGTTGGATTCCATTAATATCATTATGTATCACTTATTTTTATATGAAAGGAAGTTGAATGGCATTGACATAAACTTAAATAAAATTGGCAGGAATTTTTTTTCTCAAATAAGATCCATAGGATTTGAATGGGGGTTCTCAGAGATTCTAGATACACTTTTTCCTTTTCTTTTCTGACCTTTGTTATACCTCAGATTGAAATAATGATGTTGCTGTATCTTTTAAGCCACCAATATAATAACTAGAAAAAGCAAACAGGAAGTTACAAGTAGAAAATGTAATATGTTCTCATCCATGAAATAAATAGCTACCATCCAAGAAAAAGGGACATTGACTATTCTTGGGTTTTAGTACTAAAATGCAATTTTTAAATATTTATGGATTTATTTGAGAGGCAGAGCTACAGACAGAGGAAAGACAGAAAGAGAAGTCTTCCTTTTGCTGGCTCATTCACCAAATGGCTGCAATAGCCAGAGCAGGGCTGATCTGAAGCCAGGAGCCAAGAGCTTCTTCCAGGTCTCCCATGAGGGTGCAGGGGCCCAAGCACCTGGGCCATGAAATGATAGTTAAACGATAATTAAAATTGTGTGTCACATTTAGAAGTTATATCTTAAGTAACCTAATAACTCTTGAAACTAATAGACAAAAAAGCTCCTGTAGCAATGAATGGACAAATATGAGCTCCTAACTCCAAGCACTGGTGAGGTATGCTATTCTAAGACAGCATTGTGATTGTATTGCACTCTCATCATTTGCCACATGCCCTATAGATCAATACAAGAGATTTGCTATAACAAGGGTTAAGGAATATGCTCTTATTGATAGATTTATTCTAAGACAACCTACCCCCTCAAGCTGTTATAAAACCAAGTTAATAATAGTGACTAAATGGCAACTGAATATGTGGTAACTTAGTAGATTTATATTATTACAAGCCTCTTTTCCTTGGGGAAAGTGCTTTTTGCTCTTTTATATTCTCTGGGAGGATAATCCATTTTCTCAAATTAAAATGAATGAAAGATGTAGCTGTGACACTTCTTTCTCATTTTAAAAAAAATTAAATTGCCATATTGCTAAAGTTCTAATTCCTTTTAATTAAGTCACCATTAGAAGGATTCAACTTGACTATTCAAAAAATTCTAACAGATGTGAAACTGATTCCTTGGTCTGAAGATCATTGCTAATGGCCATGCCATTACTGTCATTTGTATTCATTTGCCATTTAATATTAGAGGAATGTCCGCTGAAGTTAAATTCTGAGTAATACATACCCTACTTTATAGGCTACTGTGTAAATGACAGTTGAAATTGCAGAGACTGCCAATTTTTCTCCTTTTTTGACAGCAGTTAGCATATGGTACTCAAAGATTTTTATGGATTTTAGTTTCAACATCAAAATTAACACCAAAGCTATGAAAATATTTATTGGCCAATTATTAAATGTCTAATAATGGAGCCAGTCAGTTCACCTGCTATAATTATCTACATCTGTTGAGAAGTATTCTGTAGACTGGCATGGCTCATGCCTCCTGTCTTCATGGCAACCTCATTCTCTGTGAATAAAATCACAGTGGATACAAAGAACATGACAGAGTTCCCAGTAAGTCCCTGTACATCACAGAGTTCCTAGTAAGTCCCTGTAACTGGCAACATTTAAATGATGAAAAAGGAAAAGCTACTTGGGAGATTCACTGAAGTCTTGATATCAGTAATTCTGTAAGTTTGACCAGAGATAAACAGGTACATTATTTAATTTGGATAATAAAGTTGGTGGAAGATTTTCAGATTGTCACTAAGTCAGAATCTTTGAAATGGATGTGCTTGGACATCTGCTGAGATGGTTAACTTATTGGTAACAATGGACTGATGCAAAATTGCTGCTTCTAATGAAGTACAGGAATTTCTTTTTTCATGTTCCAATTTGTATTTCACATAGAAAATCTGATATCTTATATGAGAGATGGGCTTAAGGGTCAGAGAGAGTTTGAATTAGGATTGTATTATTTTCAAGTGGAGTACCATGGACCTTAACTTCTGCAAGCCTTAAGTTCTCATATTTGCAAAGCAAGTTTTATAAATATATATATTTAATTAAGACACTTTAAAAGCATTTGTGTTGACTATTCAAATAGTCAACATATGAAACTGGTTCATATCAACCTATGAAACTGATTCATTAGTCTGGAGATCATTGGTAGTGATTATGTCATTACTGTTTCTTATATAAAGGTATATATATATATATAATACAAATTAAAGGAAACAATGTATATACTTGTTAGCAAAATACTTAGTATATAATTAAGCTTGTTTTTTTATTTTGTAGTTATAATCTGAAATATTTATAATACATATAAAGAAATTCAGACTATGCATCAAAAGTAAGTCCTAGCTCTTCTCTTCCATATTATCTTTGGTTATCGTGAAAAAAATTAATACCTTGCTGGCATTGTGGCATAGCAGGTTAAGTTGCTGCTTACAACACCAGCATTATCCCATAATGAGCGCCAGTTGTAGTCCTGCCAACTCCTTTTTCCAATCCAGCTCCCTGTTATCACACCTGGGAATGCAGTGGATGATGGCCTGAGTACTGTGCCTCTGCACCTGCAATGCCAGCATCCTGTATAGGCACCTGTTCAAGTTCCAGCTGTTTACTTCCCAATCCAGTTCCCTGATTATGGCCTGGGAAAAGCACAGGAGATGGTCCATGTGCTTAGGTCCCTGGATGAAGCTCCTGGGTCCTGCCATCTGGGGAGTGAACCAGCAAATGGAAGTTTTCTCTCCATCTCTCTCTCTCGCTAACACTGACTTTCAAATAAATACATAAAACATTTTTAAGAAAAGCTGACTAATATTAAATTGTATTAATATTACCCATGTTCCCTGTGCATTCATCTGATGAAGGACATCTAGAGAGTTTTCATGTCCTGATTATTGTGAATACTACTGCATGAATACTGGAAGTCTGTTTTTAATTTTAATTGTAATTTTTCAAATTATTTTATTTATATAAAGAGAACAAACTTCATATATACAGTTTTAAGAACATAATGATATTTCCCATCTTCCCTTCCCTCATTCCCTCACTATCACCTTCCTTTCTCCTTCCTTTCTTATTTTTCTTTTAATTTTTGCAATTACATCCTTTCATTTACTTTCTAATCACAAGTTAAACCCTCTACCAAATAAATAATTCAACAGTAGTAAGTAAAAAGATTACTGTTTCTAAGGAGTATAGGCATAAACCATAATCCAATTTCAAGATGTCAATTTCACTCATATACTTTACTTTTTTGTTCTTTATATATTAGTTACCACAAATCAGAGAAAACATATGATATTTGTCTATTTGGGACTGGCTTGTTTCACTAATCATAAATTTATGCTCCAGTTGCATCTATTTTGTTGCAATAGACAAGTTATCCCCGTTTGCAGATGACAAGGTATTATTCATAGGGGATCCAAAAGACTCCACTAAGCAAGTATTGGAACTCGTATGAGAGTTTTGCAAAGTTGTAGGATATGAAATCAACATATAAAGATCAATAGCCTTTATATACACAAACAATGTCATGGCTGAAAACAACTTGTAAGATCAATCCAATTCACAATAGTTACAAAAATTTAAATACCTTGGGATAAATTTAACCTAGGATATGAAAGATCTCTAAAATAAAAATTACAAAATATTAAGAAAAGAAAAAGAGGAAAACAAACAAAAAATGGAAAAATCTTCCATGTTCATGGACTGGAAGAATTAACATTAAAATGTCCATACTACTGAAAGCAATTTATAGATTTCGTGTGATCCCAATGATAATATCCAGGACATTCTTCTCAGATTCTGTCTAATATTAATTCTTTTGGACAATATTCAAAAGTGGTATTGCTAAATCATGTGTTAGCTCTATTTTTTTAATTTTTTGAGGAAAGTCCTGACTATTGCAAAGTGCTTGCACCATCTAGTATACTACCAACAATATACAGGGGTTCCATTTTTTTATATTTATATAAGAACTATCCTGACAGGTGTGAATTAATTGTGGCTTTGAATTCTCTGATGATTATTTAATTAAGCATGTATTCACATACCTACGGGTCATTGGTATATCTTTTTTGGAGAAATAACTATTCATGTCCTTTGTTCATTTTTTGTCTGAGTTATTTGTTTTTGTTGACCACTGAGTTGTAAGAATATTTCTGTTATTTTGAAATTATTCTCCTGTGATCAATAGTTTGCAAATATTTTCTCCCATTTTATAGGTTGCTTTTTAAATTTTATTTACTTTTTTATTTTAAAGATTTTTTTTATTTGAGAAGCAGAGTTACAGATAGAGAGAAGGAGAGACAGACAGAAAGGTCTTCCACTGCTGGTTCACTCCCCAAATGGCCACAGTGGCCAGAGCTGGGCCAGTCTGAAGCCAGGAGCCCAGAGCCAGGAGCTTCTTTGGGTCTCCCACGTGGGGACAAGGGCCAAAGCACTTGCACCATCCTCTACTGCTTTCCCAGGCCACTAGCGGGGAACTGGATCCTAAGAATAGCATCCAGTACCAGGAACTGGAATCCATATGGGATGCTGGCATCGTAGGTGGAGACTTAACCTACTATGCCACAGCGGCAGCCCCAAAGGTTGCTTTTTACAATCTGATGATTGTTCACTTCGCTATTCAAGAAGTTTTTAGCTTTTTGTGGTTCAATTGTTAATTTTTGTTTTTGTTGACTATATTCTTATTATATTGATGAAATCACCGTTCATACTGATGTCATAAAGGTTTTCCCCTATGTTTTCTTATAGGATTTTTATACTTTAGAGTTTTAAGTTTAAATCTTCAACCCATCTTCAGAGTAACCCATTTCACCTAATTCCACATGAATCAGGAAAACAAACCCTTACTTTTTTCTCTCTGTTATTGTATCTGACCATCACTTGCAGGGCAATTTGTTCTTAGCGTGAGAATAAAGGCATATCTAGAAATGGTAGGCAAAGAGGAAAATAAACAGAGTCTTTTATTTTGACATAAATAAATGGGAAGATATCCCTGTCATCTAATTTATCCTATCAATGATAATGTAACTCCATATAGTTTGAGTCCAGTTCAGCAAGCATTTCTGTCCTGATGTAAACGGCAGCACTTTGATGCTCATCCCACGCTGTCTTGTACTTTTTTTATTTGTGTATAATTTGTAATCCCTCCATCCTCACTACCACCACAACTAATTCTAAAGTCAAGCTTTTCTAAGGGAACAATGGCATGATAACACATGCATATGCTTTGGGTTGAACAAGTTTGGGTATATATCCTGTCTTTATCACTTTTGTGCTGTGAAATCTTTAAAAAGATACTTAAGCTTTCTGAATCTCAGTATCTTCATCTCTAACTGGGGACATAATACACAATTAATAAAGCATCGTGAATCTGGAAACTTGCCCTTTGGAATGATGCATAGCTTTGGCTTCATACAACTACATTCTCATGCACTCTCCATTCCCACTCAGAGAAGCACAACAGAACACAAGTTAATGAGCATGACATTGGATCAATTCAAACTGTCGATAATTCACAAACATCAATAGTGTATTATTAATGGTAAATCACTTGTTGACCCACTTTATTAATGACTGCAACATAAAAATGTCTACCCATACATGTTTTGAAAAACCATTTGGTTTAGAGTATATAAGAAGGGGACTGGTATTTTTTCACCTAAATTGGGAAAATCAGCTAATTTCTGGCAACTGGAAGGCCATTTATTACACTCATAATTTTGCCATTCTTGGCATTACTTCTGTTGGAGTGGTTATTTGAAAGCCAATTTCCTAGTAACAAGAATACTCCCTCTATGTTAGATTACAGGAGAATAACATCATTATCTAATTTAACCAAAGTTTGAAATAACAAGCACAAAGTTGGCTGCAGCTCAGCAGCAGTTTCCACTGTTTAATTACCCAAAGGGTAGATTATTGAAGGACCCATCTCATCTCTGCATGGTCTTTCATGACTGTTAAAAAACAGAGGAGAAGTACATGTCTTATTGTTTACTGGCTCTTCATGCTTCAGCATGTAAGTTACATGAATAGCCCTACTCACATTACTTAAAGGCAAGTTATATACCCCTTCCTAACTTCAAAAGGCCAAGGAAGTTCAATCCTACACAGAAGTCATACATAGAAAATATGTGACATACTTATGTGTGTTTGTGTGTGCCTGTTTCTGTTCTTTGAATCTTCATCTCTCTCTCTCTCTCTCTCTCTCTCTCTCTCTCTCTCACACACACACACACACACACAGAGAGAGTCACACTTTTTACTTTAGAACTTTACACATGATGCTTTCTCACTCAAAATGCCTTTCATAAACACATATTTACCTAGCTGATCACTGTTCCTCCTTCAAGGTCACACATTGAGTTGCTTTGCATAGATTTCCTTAGCCTCCAATTTTATGTTGCTGTGATTAACACTTTTATTGAAACCTATTTTTATGGTACTTATCACAATTATTCTTACACAAATATCTCACATTTCATGTCTTCCTGCACTTTTTATAAATTCACTGCAGTGTGTATGGTGTCTCACACAAATACATGGTACAAAATGTTGTGACAATTTATAGAACTAACCAAGATTTCTTGGCCATCCATGAATGCTATTTCTTTAAGAGTAAAATCCAACATAGGTCTTGGTCCCCTACCTCTTCCCCTGGTTTCTGCTCCTTTCAAAGAGATCGTTTCTGCAATTAGAAACAGGCCTTTGGAGATACCACTAAGCTTCCCCTTGAACCTGGTGACAGAAATTTCAGGCGATTAGGGCTTTATATTTTATTTCACCAGAATAAATTTCAAATGATTTATATTCTCAAGCTTTCCAGATAGACACAACAGGATTACGTTTCCCTGCTCTTTTTTTCATTCTCCCAGCGTTTGGCAAATGATCCAGTGTATCACCATAACTACCAACTCCCCTGTCTTTTTCTCAGCTGGGTGCTGAGTTGTGTTCACTTTAAAATCTAATCCCAGGATTTATGCAGTCCCTGACCTCTTGGTACACATTTCATTCTGTTGATCTCACAAAATCCAGCTGGGGATGGTTTGCTTGGCTCCTTGATTTTTCTTCTCTAGAGAGTGTCCTCGTTACAGTGTATCTCCCCAGCCTGAGCCCAGGGAGCTTTTCTGCTTCCCTCCAAATTCTAAATTTATTGCAAGACTTGGCATGCTAAACAAATTCAAATGTAGCAGTGTGGTGAAACCTCATTAGTTAGCACAGGATAGATAGTACTTCTTCCCTACTTCCACTGAAAGAGGTAAACAAAGAGCTAAATTTAATATACTAGGTTCCTGGCATCGATTTCTCCATCTAGTATCCTTTCCACTTCCTTTGATTCTTTTCTGTTATACTGAATATCACTAAATTAATTTTCTCTGGGTTGAATTTGTTAACCCAATCGCAAACAAAGAAGAGCAGAAATTTGCCTGTGCATACAAATGAGGTCATGCAAACCTCACATTGTACTCTCAAAGCCCAAAATCTATCCCAGCATCTCAAATCTCCAGGTACAGTGTCTGCTTACCTCTGCCCACACAGAACTTGCTCCAAGTGCGCAGTTAATTCCTCTGTTCCTCCCTAAGGATCACCTTCCATTCTCAGTTGCTGGCTCGATTTCTCTTCTGCTCCTTTTATTGTGGCTATGTCTCAAGGGATGAAATCTTGAACCCAACTTTTAATGTATTCACTGAGTATGAGAGGAAAAAATGTGTGCTCCATAAAACACACATTCTGGCTCCACTTCCGAGAGAGACAAGCCACACAGCCAGGACCCCTCCCAGATCAGGCCTTGAAAGGTCCCTACATACCTGTGGCCCTCATTTACATGAGCTCCGTGACTACTAGACCTTAATATCTTCAGTTTGATTTCTACAGGAGTTCCTCTAGCTTTGCCAATATCATTTTAAAGCGATTTGCATATAATGGGTCCTGTTCACTTTCATAGTTTACTTTCTAAGAACTGTCTTAGGTTTTCACTTTTCAGAATCTTCCAGGGGGTAGTTAAAGGTTGAAGTGAGGGTATGCAAGCATAAAATTGGAAAATTCTTACTACATGATTTCACTTTTCGCTTCTTTTTAGTATCATTAAAACCCTCTCTACTCCTTCCTGTACTGTTTCAACAGCCTCCTAGATAAGAGTACACTTCCTTTCTCCAATCTATTCCATAAAAAACAATTGGTCTTTGTGCAACACCCCAGTGATCTTCTCACTTCTTTCCTCAGAAACCTCTGCTCCTGACAGGGTTCTCCCACTGCTGTTCTCAGAGCAGCAGCAGCAGTCTCACTGGGAAGTCATTAGAAAAGAAAGTTCTCAGACTCTACACCTGGTTTTCTAAAGGAGTAACTCAGATGTGGGATCCAGAAATCTGTTTCAATGAGCCTTTGGGGTGGTTCCGATGCTCACTCAAGTTTGGAAATCCCTAGAAAATAAATAATCCAAATCCTCAAAACATGTCATTTAAGCTCTTCCATGACAAGATAAAAATCTGCATGCCAAGTTCAATCCACACACCAAATTGTACATTATCTAAGCATTAGTAAAACTGTAATACCTCCTGCTTTTAAAATATGCATTATGCTTTTTTATCTGTGTATTTCCTTTAAACTATTTTCTCTTTAGGAATCTCCCTTGTCACATCTGATCTTACAACACCAGAAACAATATCTCTGCTGAAATCCTGTTTGGTCTTCAAGGCCCTGTGTGAAAAACACCACCCTTTAAAGACTTCCCTCCAAAAAACTCCGTATCTCTTTACACTCTTCAAAATAATTTGAATTCATTATTTTGGGGTCTATAACATATTTTTTATAATGTTTTATTGGTGAGTATGATGAGCGATAACCACTTTCACTATTTGCCGAGAAAGCTTGGGGAAGCAAGCATTACATCCTAGTCACCTTGATTCTGCTTTAATGTCTTCTACATAATTAGTATTCAGCATGAGTAGTATGTGTGGAAAAGTAAATACCCTTTACTTCCAGAAAGAGCAATGCTCAATATGCCTATTTTTGCCAACTTTAGATCTCCTGCTTACATGACAATCCTCTAGTCTCCACATGAGTAATATATTACAGAACTTCCCATCCAGCAGTGATATAATGGAATAAACTCTGGATTCACCTTATATGAACTTAAATTCAAATCCCATGGGGGCTGGTGCTGTGGTGCAGTGGGTTAAAAGTCTTGGCCTGAAGGACCACATCCCATATGGATGCCGTTACTAGTCCTGGCTGCTTCTCTTCCTATCCTGCCTTCTGCTATGGCCTGAGAAAGCAGTGGAAGATGGCCCAAATCCTTGGGCCCCTGCACCCACATAGGAGACCCAGAAGAAATTCCTGGCTATTTGCTTTGGATCGGTGCAGCTCCGGGCAATGTGGCGATCTGGGGAGTGAACCAGCGGATGGAAGACCTCTCTCTCTGTCTCTACCTCTCTCTGTAACTCTGGCAACTTTGGAAATTTATATTCATTAAATAAAAGTTTAATTTTAAAAAAAAGAGCCTTAGGTGATTACTGACATCCTAAATAAGAGTGTCAATTGTGAACTTACCCCTCATGTAAGATCTCTGTCCTTAATGTGTTGTACTATGCGAATTAACAGTAAAACTACTACTCAAACAGTACTTTATACTTTGTGTGTCTGCGTGGGTGCAAACTGTTGAAATCTTTACTTAGTATATACTAAGTTGATCTTCTGTATATAAAGATAATTAAAAATGAATCTTAATGAAAAATGGGATGGGAGAGGGTGTGGGAGATGGGATGGTTTGCGGGTGGGAGGGAGGTTATGGAGGGAAAAACCGCTATAATCCAAAAGTTGTATACTTTCAAAATTTATAGTTATTAAAATAGAATAAAATAAAATAAAAAGATAAAAAAGGCAAATAAATGAAGTAAGTCTTTGAAAAAAAATTCAAATCCTAATTTCACTACTCCTTTGCTGTTTTCTGGTAATTGTCTTACCTCTTTGCATTTCATACATAAAATGGAGCTATACTATCTACTTCATATTATTGTTATGATGACCATATTCTATGTAATAATATACAGAAAACATAAGAACAAATGAGTCATAAACTATACCTCAGGGCTGGTGTTGTGGCTTAGTGGATTAAGCTACCACCACAATGCTGGAATCCCATATGGTATCTGCTTGTGTCCTAGTTACTCCACTTCCAATTCAGCTCCCTTCTAATGCAAATGGAAAGCAGCAGCAGGTGGCCCAAGTACTTGAGCCCCTGCACCCACTTGGGAGACATGGATGAAGCTCCTGTCTTTGGCCTGGCACAGCCCTGAAAATTATGGCCATGTGGAAAGAGAACCAGTGGATGGAAAATATCTCTGTGTCTGTCTCTCTTCTCTCTGTAACTCTGCCTTTCAAATAAATAAATAAATAAATAAGCTTTCTTTAAAAAACTAAGTGTACCTCAAGAAACAAAGGCTTAACGATTTTCTAAGTCCATATATACAATAAATAATCAATATAAAATTAGGAATAAAGTATTTTTGTTGCAAATTATATCCAACTTCTACATAGAAAATAAGAAAGAGGGACAAAATATCACATAAGTAATACCTTAGGCTACAGAAAAATTAAGCAACCAGCTACTCTACAATAGTTCCTAAAGCATCACTGAACAGGTAACTGCCTTGATCATTCTCACGAATGAACCTCAATGACAGGGCACTTCCACTCCTGCAAAACCATCATGAGCTCCATATTACTGAAAGCACGGTTACTGATCCAGAAACCAAGGATCTCTCTTATCTTTTCAACTGGTAGCTATACTATCTTTTCAGTGCCATATTCTCACTTTTCTCAATCCCAGTCTGACTTATGCTCCCTTCTCAGTGAGTGGTCTATGATTTTCAGAGTTATTTGCCATTGATAAAATAGTTCTTTGAAATATAAAATATATATTTTGAAATATAAAACATATAAAATATAATATAGGTGATATTAGTGAAATTAATGACTAACTTAATTGACAATGACCGTCAATTTTTTTTAACTTTAAAGACTTCATTATTCCTCAAAGCTTCATAGTTTATTACACTATGCCTCAAAGTCATCAGTTCAAATTAATTAATGAGGATTATTTCTCAATTATTTGTATTACATTCTATTCTTCCTAATAAAATCAAATATTTCTGAGATACCGCTTAGACTTGCCTTGTACCGATTGTTCTGCAGAACTTTTTGTACATGAATTTTGTTTTGTTGTGTATTTTGGTGTTTTTAAAATGTATTTATTTATAGAAAGGGAACAGATTTCATATATACAATTATCTCTCCTTGCCTCCTTTGCTACCACTCTCTTCCCTTCTCTGTTCTTATTTTTCTTTTAATTTTTGCAATGACATATTTTCAATTTACTTTATAATTAAAAGCTTAATCCTCCACTAAATAAAGAATTTAGCATGTAGAAAAATAAGTCTTCCTCAGGAGTGTAAAAAAGGACTATGAGCAATAATCAAACCTCAAGTTGTCAATTTACTCATATACTTTACTTTTCTATTATTCTGTGTATTACATACCACAAATCAGAAAATATAATATTCATCTTTTTGGAGACTGGCATATTTCACTTAGCATAATGGTTTCCAATTGTATCCACTTTGCTGTGAAAGATAGGATTTCATTGTTTTTATATGGCTGAATAATATTCTATTGTGTCTATATACCACATTTCCTTTATCCAGTCATCAAATGATGGACATTTGGATTGATACCATATTGTAGCTATTGTGAATTGAGTCACCATAAACATTGAGGTACAGATAATTCTTTCATATCTTATTTCATTTCCTTTGGTAAATTCCAAGGAGTAGGATTGTTGGGTCATGTAGTAGATCAATTTTCAGATTTCTGAGAAAGATGCATATCATCTTTGGTAACAGTTGTGCTGGTTTATATTCCCACCAACAGTGTATTAGTGTATCTTTTTCTCAACATCCTAGCCAGCATCTGTTACTTTTTTGATTTTTGGATGATAGCCACTGTAACTGAGATGAGCTGAAACCTCATTGTGTTTTTCCTTTTCATTTCCCTGATGGCTAGTGATCTTGAAAACTTTTTCATGTGTCTATCGGCCATTTTTATTTCATGCTTTGAAAAATACCGGCTCATATCCTCAGTCAATTTGTTAATTGAATTGTTTGTTTTGTTATTACTGAGTTTCTTGAGCTCCTTATATCATTCTGGATATTATTTCTTTTTTTTTTTTAAGATGACAGCACTGCAGGTGGCAGCTTTACCCAGTACTACCCACTACACCACAGCAACAGCCCCTGAATATTAATTCTTTATCAGATGTACAGTTTGCAATATTTTTTCCATTCTGTCCATTTTCTATTCACTTTGTTGAGTATTTTCTATGCTGTACAAAAGCTTCTTAGTTTGATGTAATCCCATTTGTCTAATTTTGCTTTTATTGCATGTGTTTCTGGGGTCTTATCCAAGAAGTCCTTGCCTAGGCCAATGTCTGATAGTGTTTCCCTACGTTTTCTTCCAGCAGTTTGATGGTTTCAGCTCACAGGTTTAGATTCTTGATCAAGTGTGATTTGGTTTCTGCATAGAGTATAAGGTAGGGGTCTTGCTGCATACTGCTGCTTTCAGAGATTAAATTTTCCCAACCCCATTTGTTGAAGAGAATGATTTTTCTCCAGTGAGAAATTTTAGTTCATTTGTCAAAGATTAATAAATTATAGATGTATAGACTAATTTCTGGGTTTCTAATCTGTTCCATTGGTACAAATGTCTATTTTTGTACTAGTACCGGGCTGTTTTGTTTATAACTGCCCTGGAATATGTCTTGAAATTTGCAATGGTGATACCGCCACCTTTTTAAAATTGTTTAAGATTGCTTTAGATATTTGGAGTCTCTTGTGATTCCATGTGAATTTTGGGGTCACTGGTTTATAGATCTGTGATGAATGCTCTTGGTATTTCTAATGGGATTACATTGAATTGTAAATTACTTTGCATAGTATGGACATTTTGATATGGATTTAGAAAAATACTTGTTTTTCTTCTAACCCTTATTATTCATTGCTGGTTATAGCAACGCTATTCGATATTCAGGACATGGGATCAAGCTTGGTCCCCATTGATTAATAAATGGATAAAGAAAATATGGTCTATATATCCACAATGGAATATTATTTCCCCATAAAAAATAATGAAATCATTACATTCACAATAAATGGATGTTACTATAGATCATTATATTAAGTAAAATAAGCCAGACACAAAAAAGACAAGCATCAAATATTTTGTCTTAATTATTTGAGTGTGTGTATGTGTGTGTGTTCAATCTGAATTTTTAAAAAATGGTTCTTGGGGTTGGGGATGAATGGAGGTCAGATGAGGGGTTTAAAAACACAATAGAGTGAATATAATGGGTCCTAGAGTCACCACAGTGAGGTGACTATGACTCAATATATATATATATATATATATATATTTATAATATTCAGTATAAAGGTAAAATATATCACATAATATATTCTAATATTTTTATAATAATATACCTATTGTAATATTAATTAACATAACTTTTTCTATCATATAATATCCATAATAATAGAAAATATATAAGATACTATATAATATCTAGTATAGTAATATGATGTATTAAGTATTATATTATAACATGATGTATAATATAATGTACAATATATAATATTCTGTAGAAAAAACTGGAATACAGGAGCTGATATACTCCAAAGAAAAGTACAGATTTGTCTAAGTATTTGATGTCTCTTTTTTAAATACAGTTGTCTTACTGGTTCATACATCAAATAGCCTAAGAAAGTATTTTAGGGAAGCTTGTTTTTAGTTTTAAAATAGCTACAATGTTGCATGGGTATAATGAAGATAAATTACATGAAGCACTTATCTGCACTCATTTCTTGAAGGCAGATAGCATACTTGGTGATCCTTTCTAAATGTTTCACCCTATTGCTAAAAGATTATAAGCCACATCGATTGAATTGCTGTACTCTTTTTTAAATGTGCAGGTGACAACACAGAAGCCTGATTTCAAATATTTGTCTACCACATCCTAGTTACATGGCCTTAGTTATTTAAATCCTGGGGCCTCAGAATCTTATTTACAAAAATGGACTTTGTAGTATTTACTTGGCAGGTTGCAATAAGGATTAATGAGATAATTTGATTAAACAGCTGGCACATACCTGGTACACAGTAGTATTCAATAAAGATAAATATTCATAAAATGGAATAAATATCGCTCATCATGAGAAACCATGAAAACTATGTACAGAGCGTAATGGAGCAGTTACACATTCCGAACCATGTACTTAAGTAAATAATGACAAAATCCCCTTCTATTTTTGATAATGTGTTTTGTTAAGCCATGTAGTCTATATATTTTGAGTGCCTTCTGTGTATCAGGTATTATGCTCATACTTTTGGAGACATAGAAAAGAAGAGACAAAAATTCTTTAAAAGTAAAGGGACCAGTGACACAAATATTATAAAGACAAATACTATGTATGTAATTGACAATATATTTATGCATACTTATAAGCATCTATATGTTCTCTATTTCTACACACACACACACACACACATTTTTCCACCTCTGAACCAGCACTTGATTTCCATTTCGATCTGCCATGTTTTAATGACATATTCCTTGAGACGTTTTAGTAAATCAATTACTTTCATACTTAAATAACCAAGAGTTAGTAAGAAAATGGAATTAAAGGTAATGTTCATTTTCTATGATCATTGTGAAGATCCCTCACATATGAAAGCTAAGTGCAAAAGTAAGAAATGAAAATATGAAATTTTGCATTGGATTGTAATTATGTAAATTGACTACAAGGAAATTTTTGAATTCTTCTCCTTTACCAGAGACTTAGGTTAAGATTTCTTAATATGAGATTCATGAACTTTCTAGAAGACATATCAGTGATTTCTAATAGTTTTGATAACTCAGTAAAATTAGGTGCAAGATTTTACATGTTTGTGTACCAAACCCTTCCTCCCCATTCTTGGGGAGTGACAATATAATTTTCACAACATTCCAAAGACATCTCAAAACACCCACAATTAAGAAAAGTCGAGGGCCAGTGCTGTGGCATAACAGGTAATGCTGCTGCCTACAGTGCCCACATCTTGTATAGGCGCTGGTTTGAGTCCCGGCTGCCCCATTTCCAATCTAGCTCTCTGCTATGGCCTGGGAAAGCAGTAGAAGATGGCCCAAGTCCTTGGGCCCCTGCACCCTCGTGGGAGACCAGGAAGAACCTCCTGTCTCCTGGCTTCGGATCAGCACAGCTCTGGCTGTTGAGACCATCTGGTGAGTGAACCAGTGGATGGAAGACACCTCTCTCTCTCTCTCTCTCTCTCTCTCTCTGTGTGTGTGTCTCTTTCTCTCTCTCTGTCTCTGCCTCTCTCTCTCTTTCTCTCTGTCTCTGCCTCTCTCTCTCTCTCTTTCTCTCCCTCTGCCTCTCTGTAACTCTGCCTTTCAAATCAATAAATAAACCTTGAAAAAAAAGTCATAGAGGAGAGTCAATCCCAGTGGAGTGATTTATGGGGTTGATTCTTAGCTTAGTGTGCTGTGACTTGTCATATAACACCATCATGCCGTATATTCCAATCATACCCAGCAGGAGGTTTTATGTCAAAAACCCAGGAGGCATCCACTTCACTTGTAATGAGGGCTTAGTAAATGCAAGGTTCTATGAATACTGGAGACCTTGCCTCTTCCTTCAGGGAGAGATTGACACTGGAAAGCAATTACAATCCAATGTTATTAGTATCAACAAGGAGTTACAAGTCATTTGCTTATTCCATTGGAGAGTGTTCTCACTTTTCTCAAGGTTTTACATGTCCAGTATGTGTAACAGTTAGCCTCTCTACAAAATCAGAGCCCTCATCAGTTTTGTGTCTAATTAGTAATGATTTACATTTTTAATGTACCTTACTAAACTCCTTGAAATGCACTACATTGTTTCAAAACCAAATATAGAAAAGCTCAAACTCAAACAAACAGAAAATGGTGACAACAGTGAAGATTTCATAAAATACTTTCTAAATCCATGCACTTAAGACAAAGAAAAGATCTCTAATGTTATACAGCTCATTTTGCTTATTTTGAAATAAACTTATTTAAACACTTGTATGTGTTTTTCATTATAGCATTAAATGGTTAAGAGCCTGTTGAATTCTGCTGCTAGAATGATAAGATCAAACAGTTTTCATATCCATTTGCTGAGTTCTCTGTTGTGAAATGTACAGTATTATTACTTATGATAGTTCTCCTTTTCACAAGCTCTTGTTTAAATTGATTATTATATATCTCCAAGTTATTCTTATGCCAAAATCTCAGACATCTGAGACACTGATTTCTATTCTTTGGTAATTTAATATTTCCTTTCATTCAGCCTGGTCTGTTTTTACTAAGCTATAATCATTAAAAAAATTATTTAAACATATAAGAAATTTTTTTTTGAAAAGCCCAGTCTACCACAAATTATAGTATCTAATCCTACTTAATTACACTTAGCAAATCTAACAGGTATTCACATTTAATATGTTTCTCAAAATTCAGGAATCTATCAGTTCTAGAATTTCCTTAGTTTTGTTAGACATAGGAATGCTAGAAAGAAGGCATGGCTGACCTATCTGTGCCTTTTTCTGGGAACTATCCAGTCTCATGCTTTGCTCATGTTGAGTGCTGCTTAATTTATAGACAGAAAGGGCAGCACTGAGAGTGAATATTTAAATCACAGGCAATCTCAAGAAAAATCAACGCATAAAGAATGCATATCATTTTACTTATCTTACCAGGTTAATTTTTTTTCCCTCTTCCCATTTATCCCTTCCATTGTGAAGGTAGCATATCATTTTTAGAGATGATCCTGTTTCCCTTTGAGTTTAATATTGAATTGCAGTATTCAGAATGATGCTCAGATACAAAAGTTGATAATTCAAAATAATTCATCTTACCCAGTATTATTGTCAATTGATTTTAGGGGGAGGGTTATAATAAAATAGTAATAATGATAACATGCTATATGTTAAGCAAAGTTATCTGGTGTCACTGCAGCAATGATAAGATATAAGTTTATAAATGCTGATATGCTTGAGTATTGAGAACTTCAGGTTTTCTGACATATGTTGCAAAATTCACCAAAAATGATATATCTTTCACAATGTTAGGTAAAAACAAAACATCTCTATATAAATTCCAGTCATTGGTATATTTTAATATTTATCCCAAGCATCCTATATCAGTTTGTTACCATCGCCATGAATTGTCCAATATCCACTTTTTAAAATTCCAACCACCCTTAAATTAATTCTTAATGTAAAAACCTAACAGCTGATATGCTGTGTCAGAAGTCTGAGGCTGAATATACAAATATGCCTGTGTTGATAGTATAGGAGGGAGTTTACTGTTTTTTTTTTGTATCTGTATTTTCTAGTTATATATAATAAACATGTACTGCAAGGATAAATTTACATTTTATTTGCTTGAAGAAGAAAACATCTAAGTAAGAAGAGCCTAAGATATAACCTAGGACATGAAGAATCAGCAATGAGCACTGGGAGCCTGGTGATATGGTGCAGTGGTTTAAGCCACTGCTCGTTATGCCTGCATCCCACATCAGAGTGACAGTTTTAGTTAACTGGGAAGGCAGCAGAAGATGGCCACTGACTTGGTCCCTGCCAACCTTTGGGAGGACAGGATGAATTTCCTGACTTGCTTGCTCTGGCCTGTTCCAGCCCTGCCTGTTCCAGCTATTTATGGAGTGAACTAGTAGATAGAAGATATTCTCTCTCTGTCTTGCTCCATCTTCCCGTGCCATTCACGGCTCATTAGAATAGCTAAGACTCAAATCAGCATTCTGATATGGGATGTTAGCATCATAAACTTTGGTCTATCTTGTTTACCACAATGCTGATCCCTAAAAATATGATGTGTTCTGCTTGACAAGTGAAACAAAAAATGAAGGTGCACAATGTATATGTTCTGAAAATTAATTGTAAGAGCAGATATGATTAATTAAACTGATAAGTATATTTAAAATTGATTGTATATATTCATTGGTTACAATGTAGTATTTTGATGCATGTATTCAGTGGGTGGTGAAAATCAGATTATCCAGCATGTTCATCTACTTAAATATTTATCTTTGAATTTTTGATTAACACTCAAAAATACATATCTGGGGTGCAGTGTGACATTGCAATAGAAGAATACAATTTGTGTTGATGTAATCAACACAGTGTTTTCTTTTCTCAGTCATCATTCTATGCTTGGAGCCTCTGAGCTCCTCTCCTGTATCCATCATAAAACATATAGAAAGTTACTGTAAACTATAGTCACTCCACTGTGCTACAGACCACTAGAACTTATTTCTTCTACGTAACGATTGTTTAGTACGCTTTGTTCATCCTCCCTTTGTATACCCTCTTCTCTCCTTCCCAACTTCTAACATTACCATTCTATATTCAGATTGCCTTCTTTTGCAGCCCCCACTAATGAGAATGGAAATCCCCCATAAATGTATACAATTATGACTTGTCAATCAAAAAATTAAAGTTATACTGACTCATTTTTTCTATTTCATTTTTAAATATTCTGGCACTCAATCTTGGGTATTTTCTTTTCTTTTGCCTATAGTCTTGCTACAGGATTTTAAAACACTAACATGTAAATTTTATAGCCAGGTCTAACATAGTTTTAGATCCAATTCATATCGAACCATCTAATTTTATTCAAATTCACAAGGTATCACTTTAGCCTTGAGATACCCAATGCCTGTCAATTTACATTCTCACAAACCTGCTGTCAGTGTGCTCCCAGTGACCCCTTAGGATTCATGCTTCCTTTTACTGTATTTCACACATTCTACCATTCGCTATCATACCATTATTGCATACCTTGGAAATACTCTATGTCCAGAATTCTGTTCATCTTCACAGGCCCAATGCTGGTCTAGGTGTCAACGTCTTTTATCTGAGCTACTACAATGGTTGCCCAATTGCTTTCTTGCCATCTGTTAAGTCAGAAAATCCAATGATAGCATTCAATACTTTTGTATATGTCAATCATTATTTATTGAATTCAGAAGAAAATCCATGGCTTATTCTTGTCTCTGATTTCATGTCAGGCTTTATCTCCTCCCTCTTAATTTATGATGTTTCAGGCTCCTTTAATTTAAGGAAAATGCCCATCATTTTTATGATTTGGGACTTATGCAAGTGGTAGTCTCCTTTGCAGAGGTATTCTTATCTGTCTCCTTGTGGTTAGCTTCTTATCTAGCTTTTGTTTCTATATCAAATGGCACCTATATGCTCTTAAGTAATTTGCTCCTCTGGCCTCAGAATCAGCCCTTAAGGCATTTGGATCTGGCTAAAAAGCCCATGAGAGTTTCTCAGGATGGAAAGCCAGGACAAAAACAAAAACAAAAAAAAAAAAAAACCTAAATTAAAGATCTCTGTGAGTGAGATCCCAGCGGAAAGAACGGGCCATTAAAGGAGGTACCTTTCTCTGAAGGGAGGAGAGAACTTCTACTTTGACTATGACCTTGTCTAAATAAGATTAGAGTTGGTGAAATCAAGAGGTTTCCATAGCAGCCTCCGGTGATTACTGACGTCATAAATAGAGTATCAATTGTTAAATCAACAATGGGAGTCACTGTGCACCTACTCCCCATGTAAGACCTCTGTCCTTAATGTGCTGTATTATGCGAATTAATGGTAAAACTACTACTCAAATAATACTTTATCTGTGTGTTTGCAAACTGTTGAAATCTTTTCTTAGTATATACTAAGATGATCTTTTGTATAAAAGATAATTGAAAATGAATCTTGATGAAGAATGGGATGGGAGAGGGTGCGGGAGATGGGATGGTTGTGGGTGGGAGGGAGGTTATGGGGGCAAAGCCACTATAATCCAAAAGTTGTACTTTGGAAATCTATATCTATTAAATAAAAGTTGAAAGCAAAGTAATTTGCTCTACAATTTGACTTCTAAGGAAGGTTATCCACTTCCTCCAGAGTGGTCAGTTATATATAATGAGAAGCTTTGAAGGAGAAAAACTTTATCAAGTTATTAATACATAGTTGCTTCTTTTCTAAGTGTTTTCTCACCTTGAATTTGCATTAACTAAAAAAATTGACACTTTTGATCCTTCCAAAAAAAAAAAAAAAAGAAAAAGAAAAAGAAAAAGAAAAGAAAAGAAAAAGAAGAAAAGGAGTGTCCCAGCATGACTTGCCTTGTTTACTTACTGCTGTTTCTCAACTAGGAGCTTTCATTTACTATTTTGAGAGGTACAATCTTTCGTCCTATGGGGCTTTCATACATATTGCTGCATCACTAGCCTCTTGTCACTAATACCAGTAGTGTCCCTTCATCATTATGATAAATCAGAAGACCATACACATTGCCAACCGTCCCCCTAGGGAGGCAAACTATACCCTTGTTGGGACTTTCAGCTATGAGATTCTAGTGAAAAAAAAAATGAGTTTCATCTTTGCCGACACTGTTATCATTGATAATGTTATCTACATTTACAATTCAGAGACTCAAGAAAAGAAAATAGTTTGTCTACTAAGGAGATGGTGGATGAAATAACAAACAATGATTTGCAAGACTCTAACTCCTATTCTATACTAACTTACCTATGTATAAATGCTGGTAATTTGGAGAAAAGAAAAGATAAGAGCCAAAATATCATTACCATTAAATGGTCATGGATGTAAAAATGAGTGTAAGATAACATTTGATTCTAGAGCTCTGGCAAGGCTTCCCAGCAAAGGAGGAATTTAGCCTGATTTTTTTTTAAAAAACAATGGTTAAAATTTAGTTGGTAAAATGGTATGCTTCAGGCAGAGGGCATATCATGACCAAAATAAGAAATACGAGAATGCAGAGATCTTTCATTTATTTCATTTAGGTTCTCTCTCTCTCTCTCTCTCTCTCTCTCTCTCTCTCTCTCTCTCCCTCTCTTTTTTTTCCAGAGTGTCTTGGCTTTCCATGCCTAAAATACTTTCATGGGCTCTTCAGCCAGATCCGAATGCCTTAAGGGCTGATTCTGAGGCCAGAGTGCTGTTTAGGACATCTGCCATTCTATGAGTCTGCTGTGTAAAACTTTCAGGAGTTTTTACTTGATTCAATAAGCAATAAGGAAATTCTGAATGTTTCTGAGTATCAGTAGACTAACAATGGGAAAGAAGAGTGAAAGGAGAAAAGAATTTTGCATCTCTTGACTGCCAAAAACCTTCAGTCTATTAGGTCCATGTTTCTCACTGCTAACCCTAGCTTTTTTAGCACCATGAGGTGGTAAAGAGACTAGGCTTTGGACTCAGGTAGTATATATTTAAATTCCTATTTATTCACTTAATTGTGTAATTCTGAACAATTTGTGTAACCATTTCTTAATCTGTTTTTTCTCAACTATAGAGTAGTTTATGGGAAGTACAAGATGATTAAATATACTGATCAACACATAGAAATCACCAAAAAGCTAGATTTTCCTACAAATATCACTATAATGTTATATGTATCCTGGAAAACATGGTGCCTACATGTCAGACTCCATTAATGTTTTTAGGTCTTTGGAGCATGTGAGAATTCTATGCTGTTTATATGAATTATGTGATGCCATTTCAGAAACAGTGAGATGCTGCCAGTATTTGAGATATGTATGTGCATATTTGTGGACACATGTGCTTGTATACATGAATTCCTGTGTACATGAATGATGTATCTTAAGGTTCAGCTATCAGCTTACCACAGTACCCATTGGCTTTTTATGGTCTCTGATGGTGTTTTGAGTCAAAATATATCCATGAAAGACTTCAGAATCACTGTTTCAACCATGAAACAACCCCAGTAGAATATCTAATGCACACTACTTTCCCCGAACCCTCTTGACAACCATCAAGAGAGCCAGTGAAATAGGCTTAGCTGTTAGGATTTCCTCCGTAGCCTTGGTTATTAAGCCAGACATTTTAAGCTAAGCCATTTTAAGGCAGAAGAAGTGAAGCAGAAGGCTAATCAATTATGTAGTAAACTCAGGCTAAATATTTGTGTAAGCCTCCTTCGCCAATCAACATTAAAGACTGAACTCTCCAGATTACACTCATTATTCAAATTTGACTTTATTTTTTCCAAATAACATTGAGCTAAGTTCCCCTTATAATATAAAGTGAGAGAAATATAATCAATAATTATTAAGCCTCAATACTATCTCATGCATTTTTCTTAAACATCATCGTGTACCTCATTTAATGCTCAAATAATCCACAGAAACCTACTGAAATTAATCAATTTAAAACAGAGTAAGAATAACTAAAATGGTGATGACTGCATTTATTCCTTTTACTGTGCTGAGTAATTTAGAAGGTCATGCATCTAAGGAGACTTGGTGCTCCATTCCAAGCACAGAATTGTTAAAACTCACTATGACTCCCTTCTTCCTCAAGAAGTATTTCACTTACTCTTTATTTTAAAATCAAAAAAGTACCAGTTACCTTCTAGGGAGTATTTGAAGAATATGTAAGAAACTAAATGTAAATAAAGTAACTTAAGCTTGACATGTTAGAGAATGAATAGATAATTAGTTTTGTATTTACTTGAAAACTTTTAATTACTACACCATATCAAAAACCATCACTACCCAGGTCAGTACTGTGGTGCAGTAGGTTAAGCCTCTGCCTTGGGAGAGCATCCCATATGGAGTCTCAGCTGCTCCACTTCTGATCCAGTTCCCTGCCAATAGCCTGGGAAAGCAGTGCAAGATGGTCCAAGTGCTTGGGCTACTGTGCCCGCATGAGAGATCTAGAAGAAGCTCGTGGATCCTGGCTTTGGATCCACCCAGCTCCAGCTGGTGTGGCCATTTGGGGAGTGAATCAGTGGCTAGAAGACCTATTTCCTTGTCTCTCCTTTTCTCTTTGACTAATTCTGCCTCTCAATAAATAAATAAATATTTAAAAAGAAAACTATAATTACCTACTCAAAATAAAGGGCTTTACTACTATTTACAGAGTAAGTATTATGTGTAATGTACTTAACCATTGTTTTCTAATGCATATCATATTTCAGATAAAGGAACTGAGTTTCAAGGAAGAAAATGCCAACCCTTATATACCATAACTGGGACTTCTCATTAGGTCTGTCTTATAGCAAACCATACTATTTTAATTATCCTCACTATTCCCTACAGCTCCTGTCCTTACCCCATGTCTGTTTGAATTCCTTTCTTTCAAAACAAGGGCTTAACCTGACAAATATATTCTTGGAATTTTTGTACTATATAATGATAGTTTGGTACAGCTTGCTTTCACTCCTTTAACAACTATAATCCTGCTTTGTATCTTACATCACTGAATTTTCAATGAGGAACACACAAATGGGAGCAGAAAATAATCCCTTATTATTATATGAATTTATTACATATATAGCTATGGCAATTAGTGAAGTAATATGTCTTTAGAAAACAGAATTGTGCCAAGGATTCTGACACTCACCTATTTTAAAAATGATATAAAATATACAAGTAACTAAGAATGCTTTTCAAAACATTTCTCTTTAAAATGACTTACTTGGGGCTGACGTTGTAGCACAGTGGATTAAGTTGCTATCTGTGATGCCAGCATCCCATATGGCTCTGGTTCAAATCTGGGCTGCTCCATTTCTGATCCAGTTCCTTGCTGATTCACATGGGAAAACATTAGAAAATAGCCCAAGTACTTGGGGTCCCTGCTATCCACATGGGAGACCTTGATGGATTTCCCAGCTCTTGGCTTCAGCCCAACCTGTTGCAGCCATCTGGGGAATAAACAAGTAGATAGAAGACCTTTCTCTCTCTCTCTCTCTCTCTCTCTCTCTCTCTGTAACTCTGTTTTTAAATAAATAATAAAGTAAGTTTTAAACTACCTTAAAAGTGATTTATTGCCTTACACATTGTTCCTACTATTTTCCATGAGCTCTTTCTTCACTTTCTAATTAACACAGGATATTTGGATCTGTACCTCCTTCTATGTGCATCTATATTACTTTTCCTTCATAAAAAAATATACAGTGTATAAAAACAGAAAAGATAAACAATAATCCATTTTCAATAGTAATTTCCTAGGCCATTCTTCCACTTCCTTTCTTCTAGTAGCAAATTCCTCTTTTCTTTAGCATTTATATTTTCTCTATCTTTTACAACTATAAATTGCAGGACCTTATTTCTGCTATTTTCAGAGTGTGACCATGTGCCTGTGGCCATGACTGGAGTATTGTATCCCACTGTACATGGTGACTGATGAAAGAATGGGAGGTCCCAGGATCCATCTTTGCTGCCATGCTGCCATGCTGCCAAAGAGGCAGAGACTGCAAGAGAAAGAAAATAACACATTCAAGAGATAGAAGGGAGAGAGAACTGCTAACTTTTTAAAACTTGTGTGACTGCCATGCCTGGATCCAGAAAGCTCCATGAAATATTTTGAACTAGGTACAGGAACATTTCATCTTTTCCTGATTATATTAGTCAGTTTTTATCACTTGCAAGCAAAAAATAGAAACTAATTCTCCTACCTCTATTTTCCACTTACCATACCTACAGAAAAAAAAATATTGTCCAGCTATTCAACCTTGAGTTTGTCTTCCCTAGATGTGGGCAAATATAGGATCGTATCAAAGATAAAATGCTTTTATTAAGGTCACACCAGAACCTGGAGCCAAGAAGGATAAAGAGATCAGTAACCATAGTTCGTATCTTCAAAATACTTCCAAACTAAAGAAATCTATGCATACTTGCATGACATAACCAGAAAAACACATGAATCTTCAAAGAAATTTGTCAGAATATGAGTGATAAACGTGACTACCAGTAAGTGTTGCACCGTTCATTCCATACTCGGGAAGAGTGGTGAAAATCCAGCCAAGCCATTAAGTTCATGTTATAGTCATCGATAAGTGCTTAAGTATTTTTCCAAAAATTCAAAATACCTTAGAAAGAAGGTATCTGTTAATTTTGAGTTCATTTCATATTTTACTGAATTATTAGAAAATAGGCTTTCTTCTCTAAGAAGCTGTGGTCAGTAGATATGTCTTGCCTGAAGTATTCAGTTGAAAGAGTTTTTGAGGACACAACCAGCATTAGTGAGAAATTGCATCGTGATTGCAGTTTATGTCTGGAAATGGGTGACAATGGTTAGAGTACTGTTCTTGCCTTTGTGTGATTGAACTTGTTTTGATTAGTTAAGTGGAAAAGAGCAAGAGGCCACTCAAGGCAGAGGAGCCCAATAAAGGGAGGACACAATGGAAAACAATGGAAGCATGTACACGATTGTTTTCTTAATCAAAATAGCTGCTCAGAGAAGCTGCTTGTCTTAGCAATTATAATTCTTGCATCCCAAATATCCCAGTGCCTAGATTAAATACCCACCTCTAGCTCCTGATTGCAGCTTCCTGGGAAACAGTAATGATGGCTCAAGTATCTGGGGTTCTGACACACATGTGAGGCATCTGAATTGAGTTCAGCTCCTGATTTGGCACCAACCAGCATCCTTTGCAGGCATCTTGAGCATAGACTCCTTCTGGCAAAAAAAAAAAAAATATATATATATATATATATATATACCCTCAACCAAAATGATTGTCAAAGTAAAAAGCTGGGCATTAGGAATCTTTAGACTCTGGGTAGATGACACAATAACATAAGTTCAATTATTGTTATTTTGTTGTAGTGCTGCGTTTCCATTTGCCAAAATTTTCAATTTGCATGGTCAACTTTATAGTCATTGCTTTCATTTATCAAACAAAATTCATGTTGATGGAGCAATAAAAATGACAAAAGAATAAAATATATGATACGAAATTTTCATGACTGATTTTTTAAAAATTTATTCATTTATTTCAAAAGTTAGAATTACAGACACAAAAGGAGAGACAGAGGGCAAACTGTTGAAATCTTTACTTAATATATACTAAACTGATCTTCTGTATATAAAGAGAATTGAAAATGATGGCCGGTGCCGTGGCTCAATAGGCTAATCCTCCGCCTTGCGGCGCCGGCACACCGGGTTCTAGTCCCGGTCGGGGCACCGATCCTGTCCCGGTTGCCCCTCTTCCAGGCCAGCTCTCTGCTGTGGCCAGGGAGTGCAGTGGAGGATGGCCCAAGTGCTTGGGCCCTGCACCCCATGGGAGACCAGGAGAAGCACCTGGCTCCTGCCACCGGAACAGCGCGGTGCGCCGGCTGCAGCGCGCCAGCCGCGGCGGCCATTGGAGGGTGAACCAACGGCAAAAGGAAGACCTTTCTCTCTGTCTCTCTCTCTCTCACTGTCCACTCTGCCTGTCAAAAAAAAAAAAAGAAAAAAAAAAGAAAATGAATCTTGATGTGAATGGAAGGGGAGAGGGAGCGGGAAAGGGGAGGGTTGCGGGTGGAAGGGAAGTTATGGGGGGGGGAAGCCATTGTAATCCATAAGCTGTACTTTGGAAATTTATATTCATTAAATAAAAGTTTAAAAAAAAAGGAGAGGTAGAGAAATATTTGATCATCCACTAATTGACTCCCTGGATGGCCTCAATGGCCAGCACTGGGGCAGGCCAAAGCTAAGAACAAGAAGATTTATCTGGGTCTGCCACTTGGATAACAGGAGCCCAAGTCATTGAGACATCTTCTGCAGCTTTTTCTGGGCTATTAGCAGGGAGCTGATTGGAAGTAGAGCAGCCAGGACACAAACCAGTGGCCATTTGGGTTGCCAACATAGCAGGCAGCAGCTTTACACACAAGACGCTTGCAGTTGATTTTTTAAAAAATCTTTTTAGAGATTATATTTATTTATTTGAGGCAGAGTTACAGAGTGAGAGAAAGACAGAGAGAATGGTCTTCTATCCACTGGTTCTCAAATGGTCGCAATGGCCAAAGCTGGGCCAGTTGGAAGCCAGGAGCCAGGAGCTTCCTCTGGGTCTTCCATGTGGATGCAGGGGCCCAAGCATTTGAACCATTTTTCATTGCTTCCCCAGGCCATAAGCAGAGAACTGGATAGGATGTGGAGCAGCCAGGACTCAAACTGGTGCTAGTATGAGATGCCAGTACCAAAGGCTGAAGCTTAACCAAGTATGCCAAAGTGCCAGCTCCTCAACTGATTTTCTAAAGGCAAAAAGATTACCCTCAGTCAGCTTGTAGAGTCAACAGGTCCTTCGGTTATAATCTGGTATATTCTTGTGTGCTAAAGAAGTAAAATAAAGTTTCATGTAGAATAGTAATTATTCACCCAGTATGCAAACAGTATTCTTACAGAAAAAAAAAACTTTTTTATATTCTATCCAAAACCAGTCTAGGAAATAACAACAAAAGATAGTTCTGCATTTTCCTAAGATCCTGTTAGTGATATAATGCCAAAATTCACACAAGGTACAAGGAGTTCTGCATCCTCTTGGTCACATACATGTTGTATACACTAGCCAAGCCCAAGTCAATCAGGTCACTCTTCCAATCCTTCCTGTTAAAAATAAAAATATTAAGAAAAATAACACTGCATTATACTAAATGCAGTAAATATAAATTTCCAAAGTACAACTTTTGGATTATAGCGGCTTTTTCCCCCCATAATCTCCCTCCCACCCACAACCATCCCATTTCCCACTCCCTCTCCCATCCCATTCACATCAAGATTCATTTTCAATTCTCTTTATATACAGAAGATCAATTTAGTGTATATTAAGTAAATATTTCAAACATATGATAAATACATGATGAAAAACATCCAATAATAACTAAAGTATTTTGTTTCTTATGAAAATCGAATGGATACAAATAGAGAAATAGTATTGTAAAAATTACCACAGAGGGGCCGGTGGCATGATGCAATAGGTTAATCCTCCTCCTGCGGCTCCAGCATTTCAAATGGGCGCCAGTTCGAGACGGCTGCCCCTCTTCCCATCCAGCACTCTGTTGTGGCCTAGGAAAGCAGTGGAAGATGGCTAAAGTCCTTGGGCCCTGCACCTGCATGATAGACCAGGAAGAAGCTCCTGGCTCCTGGCTTTGGTCAGGCACATCTCTGGCCATTGTGGCCATGTGAGGAGTGAACGAATGGAAGGAAGACCTCTCTCTCTGTCTCTCCCTCTCACTGTCTTTAACTCTACCTCTAAAATAAATAAATAAAATATTTTTAAAAATTACCATAGATAAAACATTCACTTCTATTTAGCTTATTATGATTATCTCCAGCTCCTATTGTTTACTGAATTACTGTAGGAAAATCACTAGTGAAGCCAGTTTTAATTTTCTAAAAAAAAGCCAATTTCAGGTTTTAAAAATAACTTAAATAATTAATATAGACATAGTGATAGGCTTGCCCTTTGGCAACTCCATGTTTTCTATTTGCTGCTATAATAAATTACCACATATTTAATATCTTAAAACCATGGGATTTATTATTCTATGGTCCTGCAGGTCAGATGTCTGACAGGGCTATCACAGGGTTAAAAGAACGGTGTCACAAAGGCTGGGTCCCTTTCTGGAGGCTCTAGAGGAGAATCAATATTTTTGCATCCATCAGATGTTACAAGTAGCCCACATTCCTCAGCTCAAGACCTGCTTCATCCATCTTCAAAGCTAGCATAGGTTCATTAATTACTCCTCAGATCACAGCTCTCTGACCTTCTATAGTCACATCTTTTGGGACTCTTCCATCTGCCTCTGTTTCCACTTGTAATGACTCCTCCAATTAGACTGGGTTCATCTACATGGTCCAGGATAATTCCCCTTATTCAAAGGCCAGCTGATGAGCAATCTTATTTACATTTGCATCAATAATGCTCCTCTGTGGTGTAATCTAACATTTTCAGAGGCTCACAGCATCAGGACATGGATATAATTATTCTGTTTTATCACAGCAACTATATCTTATTATACTAATGGATGCTAAAATTAGGGGGAACGAGTTTTTAAAGTATCAGGAAACTTAGACAATACCTCTCGATGCAGAGGCAACTCTCTGTATATATAGATTCAACTAATCACAGATCAAATATACTTCATTTAAAAAACTATGTTATGAACATGACATGCATACTTTTTGTTTTCTTTATTCTGTAAGTAATCTAGAGTTGATTTAAATTGTACAAGAGGGTATGTGCATGTACTATGGTATTTTTATGAGGGATTTTAGAATCCACAGATTTGGACATGCTTCGGGTAGTGGGGCAGGGACTGGAACCAATCTGCACAATACGAAGGGGTGACTGTTCTTATTCAACATACAGTGTAATACATTGACTTTAACATGAAGTACACTTTCAAACACCAATGTTACTAAAATTAGAACGTGGGAGAGTCAGAAGAAGCTCTTGGCTCTGCCTTGTGCCTGGCCCAAACCCTGCCATTATGGTTATTTGAGGAGTGAACCAGAAGATGTAGATCTCTCTCCCTTCCCCTCTCTCTCTATAAGTCTGTCATTCAAGTAAATATAATAAATATTTTTTAAAAAAGAAAGGAAAAGGAATACTAAGGTAATTATGTATAGAAATGTGTGTGTGTGTAGTAGTACTCTGTTTACTGATAAATTGAAACATCATGGTTATGGCATGTTTGGGGGGAAAACAGATTTGAAAATCTCTAGTGAATAGGTGGCGCTTCACACAGGCCTGGGAGTTTGGCACACCAATTAAGTTGCCATTTGGGATGTTCATACCTCATATCAGAATGTCTGGGTTTGAGTCCTCTTTTCATTTATAATTCTGGTTTCCTGATGATGTGTACCTTTGGAGGCAGTAGCAGATGGCTGAGGTACTTGTTTCCCTGCTACCCATGAAGACTCATTTAGAGTCCCTGGCTTTGCCTGGACTCATCCCCAGGCACTATAGGAGTGAATCAGTGGATGGGAGATCTCTCTGTGTCTCTCTGTGTTTCACGACTTTAAAAAAAAATCTTTAAAAAGCTGGGGCCGGTGCCGTGGCTCACTTGGTTAATCCTCTGCCTGCGCCGTTATCCCATATGGGCACTGGTTCTAGTCCCGGTTGCTCCTCTTCCAGTCCAGCTCTCTTCTGTGGCCCAAGGGGGCAGTGGAGGATGGCCCAAGTGCTTGGACCCCTGCACCCGCATGGGAGACCAGGAAGAAGCACCTGGCTCCTGGCTTTGGATCCGGGCAGCGCCGGCCGTAGTGGCCATTTGGGGGGGTGAACCAACGGAAGGAAGACCTTTCTCTCTGTCTCTCTCTCTCACTGTCTATAACTCTACCTGTCAAAAAATAAAAATAAAAATAAATCTTTAAAAAGCAATAAAGTAAAGCTACAGAATAAGTGATACTATTTAAGGCAACTTTTATAGGTCGAAGGGAAATGATTCAGAATGTAGACACAATAGCACTGAGAAGGTTAGAAACAGTGGAAAGAACAACCAAGGCTTATTCTAAGAAAGATTAATTGATCAGGAGGAGAAAACTTAGGAGAAGGCATCCTGTAACCAGAAAAAGAAAAAAAAAAAATCCCCAAATGAAGGATTGCTTCACAGTGGCAGATATTACTGAGAGATTCAGTCAAATAAGGACTAAGGTTAACAACCACAGATGGTAATAATACATTCCTTGTTGACTTTGGTAAATGAGGTTTCATGTAAGCAGTAGTATTTACATACTAAATGGTATGGGTCTAAGAAAATACAGAGATTTTAAAACTATACAATAGAAAGGAAAGAATATTCAGAGATATCTTATGAAGGAGAACATAGAAATGGAACAATCAGGTCTTCTGTGGTTACCCTAACAAAATACCATAGACAAGGGTTTTTTTGTTTTGTTTTGTTTTTTGTTTTTTGGCTTTTTTTTTTTTTTTGACAGGCAGAGTGGACAGTGAGAGAGAGAGAGAGACAAAGGTCTTCCTTTGCCATTGGTTCACCCCCACCCCCACCCCCAATGGCCGCTGCAGCCTGCGCGCTGCAGCTGGCGCACTGTGTTGATCCAAAGCCAGGAGCCAGGTGCTTCTCCTGGTCTCCCATGCGGGTGCAGGGCCTAAGCACTTGAGCCACCTCCACTGCTCTCTAGGGCCATAGCAGAGAGCTGGCCTGGAAGAGGAGCAACCAGGACAGAATCTGGCGCCCTGACCGGGACTAGAACCAGGGGGGCTGGCACCGCAGGCAGAGGATTAGCCTAGTGAGCCGCGGCGCCGGCCTAGACTAGGTTGTTTAAAACACCCAAAATTCATTTTATCATGGTTCTGGAAGTTGCTAGTCCTAGATCAAAGCGCTGTTGTTGGATGGTTTCTATTGAGACCTCTCCTGCTGGCTTGATGTGGTGGTGTTGCCATTGTGGTCTCACATGATCTCTTCTCTGAGCACTCATGAAGAGACAGAGAGATCCCTAGGGTCTCTTACTTTTATAAGGAAAACAGTCCTATCATATTGGGTTCTCACTCAGCACTTGTAACCTCAACTAACATTAATTGCCATTCTAAAAGGCCTATCTCTATCTCGAAATATACTCACAATAGGGTTCAGGTTTCAACATGTGAATTTGGGGGAAGCAACACTATTCAATCCATAACAGAGGAACAAGATGTTAAGGAAACATTCTATTTAGCTTTGTTTAAAAAGCTGTTTATCGTTTCAATTATGATCAAGTGAAGACAACCAGTGACAGTGAAGGAAAAGGGAGATCATTGGAGCAATATCTTTTTGTAAGTGAGGATTACAATTAGTGTAAAAAGGGAAAATCTGAGCAAGGACAGGAATAGTCCATCTAGTCTACAGGAGGGAAATCAGACTTCATGGGAAAAGTGAAAAGTAGTCAATATATTTGGTGGTGAGAAAATGAGGAGATGTATAAGCATCTCCCGATGCTTATTGGTTTTTTTTCCCAAGAAACAAAAAGCCAAGGGATCATCTGAGAATTAACAAATTTAAAAAAAAAGAAATTTGAAAAGGTAGAAAAAGTGTAAAGTACCCTTCTGAAATTAGATAATGAATTGACTTGTGAAATAGGGAATGTGAAGGGCATACTTCATTTTCATGATTATAAACGCAGACATTACCAGTATTCAGGTTCTCTGGTCTGGTTTGGAGTAAAATTATATATTTAACTCGGTTGAGATTTTACAAATACAGAAGCAGGAAAGGTGACATAGGCAAATCAGTTAGGGATCATGTTAGGGAATGGATATAGTGATGAAGTTTAAGCTACATGAAAAAAGAGTGCATGAAGTAACACAGAATGAAAAAGTAGAAGGGGCTAATGGTTGGAGTTCAGATCATGAGTCAAATAACTACCAGAAATGGGGAACTGGAGAATTGGAGAGGTAGGTGGTAGAGATAGAGTGGGGGAATATTTGGGACAGTACTATAATTATGTTTAATGATAAGATCCAGCAAAGGACCACCTAATAGGATTCTAGGAGGTAGGATGAACAAAGAGATCATCAGAAAGTGATTATCTAGGAACTTAAAAAGCCAGAATGTTGGATAACTAGATGTCGATATCAAAGTTTATACAGAGGTAAAAGGATAATATTCATTCCTGAAATCCTTCATGAATGAGGGAGTGATTATGAGGGTCATAAGTAAAATACCTGTAACCAACTTCAAAGGCACTACTATTTTCTATCTCATTTCTTCCCTGTGTTTATTTTTATGGAGGGATTAATTAACAATGATCTAGAAGCAGCAACAGCAAACTATAAATCCCACCCTACCCCTGACCCTGTGTTGATATGAGAGGTGACAAAAAGACATCTTTCCCTGAAGAGAATCAGAGGAAAAACACTTTATTCTGGGCATGTTCAAGCTAGAAAAATAGGATGAAGGAAGTATGTCTACTTTCTTTAATCTCTGTATTTTAATTGGATTCTTAAAGCAGATTCATCAAGACTAGGAAATTATCTAAATTGACATTCCATGGAAGTGGAAGAGGACATTTTCAATAGTGCCTTTTTCATGTGGAATATTCCTTTTCATCTAACCTAACAGTATAAAGAAGGTAATGCTATCAATAGCCCATTTGTGTTTCTGTATGATAGAGATTAACCCCCCAATCTAATTTGTGGGAACTGCTTATAAATGTATCCTGTGAATAATTTTGATTAAATCCAAATAAATGATAAATAGCATCCTTAAGTCCATTTATATTTATTTCTCCTTTGTTAACCATGTTGGCAACACCTCAGAATGTAGTACTATCTGCAAATCTCATTAGTAGGCAATTTATCCCCCCCTGGAGATGATTAATAAAGATGGAAAATAAAACCTGACCTCATGCCAAAGACTCTGCAGCCCTCCTACTAGCCACTTCCTCACAACTGGACAGGCTCCCATTTATCACCACCTTCCTTTGCACTGGCTCAGCCAGTGTGCCAAATTATGTGACAGTGTTCACATCCAAGCCAACTCAAAATCAGTTAGAACACTAACTTTTCTGGGACATTGCTGTAAATGCTTCAACTATTTCCCCAATAAAACACAGACTGTGTTTCACAAAGCTACCAGCATTTTCCTTCTGCTAACAGATACATTATTTGGCATCATTTATTTTTTATAAGCCTAGATAGCCATATTATTGAGTCTATTGTTCTCAGGGTGTTTATAGATTCCTTTTCAATATCTGAGACTTTAAAAAAATAAGTACTGACATCACACATATCATATAACTTTAACTACTCTCTTTTGTTTGAAGTTTTGCACCCTGTCTGCTTTTCTTCAATGCTTGGCATTATTCCAGTTCTTAATGATATTTCAAATATTCTTCTAAGTAGTTTAACAAATGTCAGCCCACTCTTTGTACCCCTAAGTGACTGTGTGATAGACTTCTGATAATAATATTCTCTGAGTTTGAGTTTAAATGTAGCCAAGGGATTAAGTGGATTTTTGGTTGCTGTTCCTTTTTTCCACCCTGTTCATATTTTTGTTGAGGAATTGCTGCATAATAGATGAAATCAGTTTTACAATTAATCTCATTTGGCCATCACACTTATAGCATTAGATTAATCCCTTTTTATCAAGTTGTTATCACTTACTATAAAACATAGTATGTATTTTTATACAAGTCAAAGATCAATTTGAAATTTTGCCCTGCAAGTGTGATTTAAAAATCAGTCCACCATCAAAGACACTTTAGCAGCAATAGTTGGAATTTTGTTTTGTTATTTTGACTTTCTTTCTCTTTGTTTATTTGCTTATTTAAACATAAGCACAAAATTTCACTACTCTATATGTTAGAGAAAATTAGTCTGAGATTCCAACTAGTATAACTTAGAAAATATTCAAAGCTCCTAGTAAGTTTATGTAAATACTGAAACAATCTACCCTTTCAGAATTATTTCTCATAAATCTCTAAGATATCTGCTTTAAGGAAAACATAATAAAAATAAATTAATAATAATTTAAGGAAAATATAATACGTGCTACATATTGAACAATTTTGGTATAGACTGAATGAAGTTAAATGTTGCGTCATCTCTGAAAAATAAATATGAGGTACTAAATAAATTAAATATTTAAAGAATATCAGAGTGTATACTTTGCATTTCCTAACAGAACTGGAGAAATAACTTGTTATACTCTTAATATATGTTTTGGACATTCCAACTGCTTGTAGAAAGTAACTGGATTTTTCCAGATATTTGAGAATTTTTGAAAATTCTGGGCCCAACAGGGCAAAATTGAAGAAAGAAAATCAAAATCATCATTTAAAAATGCTAAATAACTGATTACTTATACAATTAGTTTTCAATAAATATACCCACCTACTTGAACACTGATGATGAACTGATACAGAATATTTTGATTTGTAGGCAATGGCTTCTCATCTATGTCTTACCTAAGTACAAATAACATTTCCATGGGATGAGTTTACAGTCTTGAAATGAGGGATGAGAAGGAACAAAGCACAATACCAGGAAATGGGAATATTTAAGAATGAGAATTCAGGCAATGGTTATTAAGTTTAGGTCACATTAGCTAAGATGGGAAAGTAAGCCTGGAATCTAAAAATGTGAGGTGCTGAGTAAGATGCCAAGAAATTAATTTGTATATATTGTAAAGCTATTGAAGAATTGAGCCAAAATTATAGGAATATAGTTTGTCACAATACAGAAGGAGAATGGGAAAAGAAATAGATTAAAGGAAGCAAAACTAGTTAAATGAAAATAAAAATTTTTATTGAGCCTCTACTATCTGTCCAACACACAAGGTGATGAGGAAAGAAAGTAAATAGGGCCGGCAATTTTGGCAAAGTGGATTAAACTACTGCTTGCAATGCCTGTGTCCCATATCTGAGCACTGGTTAGAGTCCCAACTACCCTGCTTCTGATCCAGCTTCCCGCTAATGTGCCTTTAAAGGTAGTAAAAGACAGTCCAAGTGTTTGGGTTTCTGCCGTCCATGTAGGAAACCAGGATGGGATTCCTGGCTCCTGGCTTTGCTCTCTTGTTGCAGCCATTTGGGGAATAAACCAGTGGATGGAAGAATTCTCTCTCTCTTTCTCTTCTCCCCCCCCCCCCCCGATTTGTCCCTTTTTCTTGGTTTCTTAAGGGGTACATGAAAGGGACAATTTAATCACTATTCTCAGCTTTTGATTTAGAATAACTTTGAGCCTAGTTTTGCTCTAGGAAGAGCAGTTAGCTTAAGCCTACTAAATAGGAAAAGTTAGTGAATTCTATCAGGTTACAGAACCCCAAAAAGAAGTTTGAAAAACATGTCCAGGGGCCGGTGCTGTGGCGTACTAGGTTAATCCTCCACCTGCGCCGGCATCCCATATCGGCGCCGGGTTCTAGTCCTGGTTGCTCTTCCAGTCCAGCTCTCTGCTGTGGACCAGGAGGGCAGTAGAGGATGGCCCAGGTCCTTGGGCCCCTGGGAGACCAGGAGGAAGCACCTGGCTCCTGGTTTTGGATTGGCATAGCTCTGGCCATTGCGGCCATTTGGGGAGTGAACCAACGGAAGGAAGACCTTTTTCTTGGTCTCTCTCTTTCACTATCTGTAACACTACCTGTCAAATAAATTTAAAAAAATCTTAAAAAAAAAAAAAAAAACAAGTCCATATGAATGTGTGTGTTGGGGGTTGTGATTAAATTACATAGTTAGAATTATTGTTGAAAGTTTGGGAGTGAATACAATAAGCTCCGGGTAGGCAAATAAACCAACATTCAGTACATGATGGCCTAAATGAGTGTGTGCCCTATATTGTTAAAATCTGCTAACAGGATGAGTCAGTTTAAATCTTTTAAAACTTTTAACATTTTACTTGTGTAAGATTCCTATGTTTTTCTTCCAGTATTTGAGATATATACACTTAGGCTACTTGGCTCACTGGTATAAGTACAAGGGATTTGTGAAGTCCAAAAAAGCTGATAAGATAGGTGGAGTAGAGGAGCAGGTAAAGATTATTTAGATGAAAGGATGAATGATAGATTAGCAGCAAAGAAATGGGACGAGAGGAATTTTAGGAACTGTAGATTTATAACATAAAGTGCAGGTCCCTCTCCTAACCAGAAGTTATTTTCTAAAGATGTAAACATTTTTCAAGACTTTTGAATAGCAAGTCAGTGGCTTTAGGTATAATTTTCCTTTAGTCTTTGATTTTTTTTCAGGTTTTGTGTAAATGTCTTCTAAATTTGATTTTATAAACTGATTGAAGCAGGGCATCTTTTCTTTCACATTCAGATCACTAAGGAATGTTACAGCCACTGCCCCACCACTCCTCCCTCACTCCCCTCTGTTTACCTGCAATAGCTGCTTTCCCAATTTTTCCTAGGACGAAACTGATCTTTGAAAATCTTCCCTGTTGTCTGGAGCATAATATTTAAATTTTTTTTAAAATTTATCTGACAGGTAGTGTTATAGACAGTGAGAGAGAGAGAGACAGAGAAAAGTGTTCCTTCCTTTGGTTCACTTCCCAAATGACAGCCACGGCTAACACTGCACTGATCCGAAGCCAGGAGCCAGGTGTTTCTTCCTAGTCTCCCATGTGGGTGCTGGGGCCCAAGCACTTGGCCATCCTCCACTGCCCTCCTGGGCCACAACAGAGAGCTGGACTGGAAGAGGAAAAACTGGGATTAGAACCCGGCGCCCATATAGGATGCCGGCGCCACAGGCAGAGGATTAACCAAGTGAGCCACGGCACTGGTCCTGGAGCATGATTAATTTCCTGGTTGGTGGGCGTGAAAAAGTTTTAAAATCATGCCCAAGTGGTTTCTCCAATCTGCTTTCATTGACAATTTTTGATGCAAAAGAATGGAGAGGACATGGTGCTGCCAAAAAATATCACAAATGGACTTCCACCTGTAAGCGAGCCACAGTACAAGCTCTCATACTCAGCATGAATAAGTCCAAATGGATCCCCAAAACCAATCACATTTTACTAAACATGACTTTGTTTTTTATATGTGCTTCGTCATTTTAAGTTGCATTGGTAGTTCCACATATTGGTTTTATTTTGTCAATATTTACTTGACATTTCACAGTCTGCACAGTAGCTGTCAAAAATGTTCATGCTAAAACTGTGATGTGCATTTTCTTGGTGGCTGAATGTTACATTTTTTTTTATATTTGAGAAATTAAATTAAATACCCTGATTCTCTGAATTCTGGGTAATTAGTAATGTCGGCATTAGCAGCTGGAGGTAGCATACTGTGATCTTTTTCTCTATCATTGTCCACAGTAAGGGCTTGAAATAAGCAAAATCATTCATTAGTGGCTCTACTTTATAGCTTTAATTTGAACAAATGTAACAGAAATAGTAAAATAAAGTGGCTCAATTTTGTTTGCTTTTGTTTTCCTTTGGTTTTGAATTTTCAAATTACTATCAGTAAGACTCCGCATTATCACTGAGAGGAATTTCATGCTGGTGGATAGCTGAGTAAAAGCGGTACCCAGAATGGGACAGGTTGACAGAATATGTACCATAGGAAACAGATATTTGCCTACATTTGCTACAGATTTGCTGAAAATTTTCTCTAAGTTATTAGTTCTCAAATCTCTGAATATGCTGGTTGTAATTAAAGGTAAAAATAAAATTAGGAAGGTAAAGAACTATCTTAAACAAATCTGCCTACTCAGTAGGAATCCTGAATTCCAAGTGAGTTCAACAGAATTCAGTGTTACTGTTATGAAATATTGTATATTTATCTCTTACCTCTGTACCTGCATACTTCCTGTAATCCAAGTTTTATCTCTTATTAAGACCCTATACCTGGAATCCTAACTCACTTGCTTTTCTAAGTGAATTACTCCTCCTGATACTTTTCTAAGAGTCCTATCCATGTGATAAGTGTTATGAAATTTGGTTCAAAAAGTAAACTTAATCTTGCTTGCTGTGTGATCTCTCCCCAGGGAGACTGTTCTCATGATTATCCTCATTAGAATATTTTACAACAGTGCATAATTCTAAGGAGCTCATGAGCAAAGTAACTCGCTACTATTGTTTGCAAACTAGCCTTTGCCTAGGAATATTATACCTTCTTCTTAATCATATTTAAAATGTATTCTAGCTCTTGTGAATTGTAAGTGTTTCATGGTATTTCCAAAGCAGAGAATACTGAGGTCTCAACTCCGCTTCTTCCAAATGATAGTTGTCCAATTTCCCTAGCCATATAGTAAGTAAAGTGATATGACAAAAAAAAAAAAAAAAAGCGGAGTTCAAGAGCACAGTGACTCAAACATACCAGAAGTCCAACAAAACTGGGAAACATTCTAATTGACACAAGGTTCCAAAGAGTTCATGTTAACGTTAAACTCTTAGAATAAAACTTCAACCCTGCAAATGTCACTGCTTTCTAAGGTCAGGGAAGTTCAACACACAAAAAAGCAGTTTTCTTTGGAAATAAAAGGAATTATAAATTAACTCTGATTGAAGAACCTTTTTCCCTGCCTTGAAAATTGCTGAAGTTCCTCCCTTAAAGGAACTGCAGTCGGCTTCCTGTCCTTCACTTGATATGATGTTAATTATATCCCTGTCAGCCTACCTACTCTATTTAGAAGGCAAGTTGCACATTTTTCCTACAACCCACCACTTAGTTCTCTTCCAATTCTTAAATAATGCTGACTGGTACTTTTTAATTAAGATTTGATGGTTGAAATTTGCATTCCAAAAGCTCATTGCATTCTATAGAATTAGATTGCCAATTTTGTCCTATACACACAACATAGTCATTCACAGGCCACTTAGTTGAATGTAAAAATAGTCTTTTCTGCTCAAAGGTTTCAATAGCTTAAGTTCTGCAAACTACAGACAACCTGACTTGTAAACTACTGTAAATTGTGGCTGGAATTGTGGCATAGTGGGTTAAGCTGTAGCCTGCAATGCCGGCATCCCATATGGCCACCAGTTTGTGTCCTGGCCGCTCCACTTCTTATCTAGCTCTCTGCTAATGGCCTGGGAAACTAGCAGAAGATCACCCAAGTGCTTTCCCCTACACTCACTCCACCCCCACCCCCCACCCCCCACAGCCTTGTGGGAGACCCAAGGAAGCTGCTGGCTGGCTTTGAAATGGCCTAGCCCCAGCCGTTGTGGCCATTTGGAAAGTGAACCAGTGGATGGAAGATATCTCTCTCTTAATAAATAAATCTTTAAAAAAAAATGACTGTAAATTACCATTTGCAATTCGATGTTCTGTTAATGCAGTGTGATTTGTTATGGTAGGAAATTTACGTGACTATAAAAACATTTTCCCCTTATTCGTTATTAATTTGTTGCAGCTTACTAGACTTTAATCTCATAACTGGAGTTAATGCTGAGATTTTCATATAGTATTAAATGATAAAGACAACATAACATAGAGAGCTGCATTTTTAATTCAAAGACAACAAACCTAGACTCTAGATTCAATAAAAACTGTGTTAATGCCCTGTTACTATTAAGTGTAATAACCATATTTTTAACAACATCTATTTCAAAGGCCCATTTATGATCATAAACATGCTTAATTTCTAAATAATTTAGAAGCATGTAAAATGAGCATCTATTGTCAAATATATTATTTACCAGCTATGTTGATAGCAGTGATGACTTAATTTAAGACTATGGGATCTAAAAATATGTCAATAATATTTCAAAATAATATTATATTTAATAAGTGTTCCAATAGTATAAATGGCAGAATTAAACATATCTGCAGGAAGTGAAGTTGTGTCAGTTATCTGGATAAAAAGAATTTATAAATGGAGTAAGAATATATACTTATGCGGCCGGCACCACGGCTCACTAGGCTAATCCTCCGCCTTGCGGCGCCGGCACACCGGGTTCTAGTCCCGGTCGGGGCGCCGGATTCTGTCCCGGTAGCCCCTCTTCCAGGCCAGCTCTCTGCTGTGGCCCGGCAGTGCAGTGGAGGATGGCTCAAGTAGTTGGGCCCTGCACCCCATGGGAGACCAGGAGAGGCACCTGGCTCCTGCCATCAGATCAGCGCGGTGCGCCGGCCGCAGCGCGCCAGCCGCGGCGGCCATTGGAGGGTGAACCAATGGCAAAGGAAGACCTTTCTCTCTGTCTCTCTCTCTCACCGTCCACTCTGCCTGTCAAATATATATATATATATATATATATATATATATATACTTATGTTAATGACTTACAGAAAGGGTATAAAAGCACAAAATAATCATTCAAAGTAACCAATTTTGCAAAATCATGATGGAATAGACTTATCTCAAATCAAAGAAACTTCCTGTGACTCCAATCTTACAGAGTCCAGCAATAGAAAATAGGGCGTATTTGTATAGGGAAATATTTGTTTTCTAAAATATCCATCAACTCAACTTAATCACTTTGAGGAAACTTACACAATATGCATTAAAATATTGTTCTTAATATGCAGGCTTACTAAGACAGGTTTCTAAAGTGCCACATTCCAACATAATCATCAGATCTATATATATTCTAAACTGAAATTCGATCCTGTGGTTAAATGTTGAGATTCCCCAGGGAATTTTAAAAAGAGTCAGAGTCTGTCTATACCCATAATAATCAAAATGCCCAGAATACTGGTACATTACAAAAATATGTGGCATAAAAAGTAACAGAAGTGTTGGATCAATTTTCAAGAGAAATGACAATCAACAGATGCTAACCCTGAGATAAAACATATGGAAGATCACCAGTGTTTTAGTTTCCTAGCATTAGTATAGCAAAATATCACAGACTAGATGAATTCAACAGCAGAATTTATTTTCTCACTGTCCTGGAGGATAGATGTCCACGACTAAGATGTCATGGTGCCTTGTGTGGCCTCTCTTCTTGGCATACAGGTGGCTACCTTCCTGCTGTGTCTTCATAAGGCCACTCTTATCTGTGCACACAGATGGATAACGATTTCTATTATCACTTTCTCTTCTTATAAGGATACCAGTAGTACCAAATTAAGACCCTTCATTTATCAAATAATTTATTTACCCTTTACAAAGCCTAAGGACCCTATCTAAAAATAGTCATAATGATGGTTACAGCTCTAGTACATACATTTTGGAGGCACATAATTCAGTCCACAACAATGAGACAAAAACTCTAGAGCATTAGTAAAGACTATGACTCATAAAATAAAGACATACAATTTACTGTAACTGAATCAATTTGTGTTTAAAGGTATAATTTATGAAGGGGGAAATCACATGAGTAGTTTCAATGATTGAAACAATGGAAGAAACAGACTATGAAATTTAAAGCAGTTGAAGGGAAATTATTCAATCAGCAGGACAGAGAAAAAAATGACAATACATATACAAAGTAAAGAACTGTGACATTTTTGTCAGTAATGTCCTAGAAAGAGAAGAGAAAGAAACATGTCAAAAATTGAAGAAATTATGCTTGAAAACTTCTCAAACTCAGAGAAAGTTCTAAATTTAGATTCAAGAAGTTCAACATGTAAAAAAAATAGTAAAACCAAAGTAAACTTTGTCAGATTTTTGAAATTAAAAAAAGAAAGCAAAAATGGAAAAAAAAATCTCTTGAAAGCACTCAGGTAAAGGTGACATGTTACATAAGGAATAGGTGATTTTAATATGGATTTCTTACATGAAAAATCCACAGGTGAAATAATGACATATTAAAGCATGAAAAAAAAAGTGTTAACTTAGAATTGTATACTCTGAAAAAGTACTTTCAGAAGTAAAATAAACATAAGGACAATTTTAGATTAAAGATAATGAAAAGGATTTGTATTCAGTAAACATGCTGTAGAATAAATGCTGAAGGAAGTTGAAGCAAAATGATATAAGACGAAAACTTGGAATATCAAGAATGAAAGAACAGAAAGAGAATTGCCAAGTATAGGAATGCTAAATAAAGTACTAAACTATAAAATCTACCCCCTCCCTAAATTCTTCCAAATATGTCTAAATTCAGAATGTGTAAATTGTAAAATTTTTTGGGAACACTTGTGCGGCATGTAAATGTACTACAACTGATAACTTGTGAAACTGGGGAAGCGTAAAGAGGTTTGCAGGATTGTAAGTCATCTATATATTACCAAGAAATGTATAAAATGTCGCCTCTAAAAAGACTTCAGAAAACTAAATATTCATATTTCACCCTTGGATGAGTGATAAAAGAAATAGAGAGATCTGACTAAAAGCCAAAAAGCAATTAAAATATAGGAATAAAGACATTTAAATAATAAAAAGAAGTCAGGAAAGGGGAACCAAAACAACTAAATAAAGAAGACAAAAAGAAAAAATGCAAATATAAATAATTGATTTATGTCATATAAATTTAAATGAGGTATCCAAAACAAAAAATCTGAACTTGAAATTATCAGATTAGATTAACAATACCTATATATAAGCTTATTTTTTATACTAAAATAATGAAATGAATGGATCATGAGAATAATAACCTAAAGAAAACAGGAGTGGCTAATTAATATCAGAAAATGTAGACTCAAGAAGAAGAAATACTACAAAAATAAAATGAATAAACTATTGTGTAATGATAACAATTTCAATCCAACAGGAAGACATTACAGTCCTAATGTGTATCCACCTAATAGTTGAGCTTCAAAATACAGGAAGGAATCTCAAATGCTTCAGTAATCACATCTTTGGTCTTTACACAAAAGAAATGACTTTATATGACTGGTTATCATGGTTCTATCCTCATAATCACCCAGTAATGAGAAAATGCAAACATTCTTTATGAATAGATTAATCAAATATGGTAAAGTTACAGTCAGCAACAAAAATATGAGTATATGCATGCATTGTTATAACTGAAAGAAGCCAGATCTTAAAGCTCTATGTTGCATGATTCCAGTTACATAACATCTGTGAAAGTTAAGTTTATAATAATAGAATGTTAATCTTGACCAGAGGCTGAGATTTGGGGAAGATATTAACACAAAGGGACATCATGAAGGAATAGTTTCATTGATTGAATTTGTTGAAATTATAGAACAGTAATTAAAACATGCAGAAAAGTGATCTATGTTAAACATAGGAGTGGGAATAAGAGAGGGAGGAGATATATAGGTTGGCACATGCTCACTTGGACTTACCTCCAATGGTGGAACTAGAAATGTGCCAGGGGATTTCAAATCAATCTTACCAAGGAGGCAGGTACCAATGCCAGCGCACTTGGTAAAGTGATAAGTATAAATACACAACTGATCAAAAAGATAGGGTATGTGTCGAAGAGATTTCACAAATAAGACCAGTGTAAGCAAATGATGAAGGATAGAATTAAAACGGAGAGAATGATCCTGTGGGGGAAGCAGGACACACAGCAGACTCATAGAATGGCAAATGCCCAAAACAGCACTCCTGCCTCAGAGTCAACCCTTGGGACATTCGGATCTGGCTAAAAGGTCCATGAGAGTCTCACAGGCATGGGAAGCCATGACATGATGGCAAACAACAATCTAAATGAAAGACCCTGGTGAACAAGACCCCAGCAGAAGGAACAGGCCATCAAGGAGAGAGGTGCCTCTCTCTGAAGGGAGGAAGGAACCTCCACTGTGACACGGCCTTGACTAAACAAGTTCAGAGTCGGTGAACTCAAGGGACTTCCATAGCCTAGACAGCTCATAGCAAGAGTCTCGGGTGATTGCTGACGTCATAAATAAGAGTGCCAATTGTTAAATCAACAACGGGAGTCACTGGGTACATGCTCCCCACGTAGGATCTCTGTCCTTAATGTGTTTTACTATGAAACTTAAAAACACTACTAGTGGAACAATACTCTATACCTTGTGCAGTTGTGTGAATGCAGCCTGTTGAAATCCTTGCTTAGTATATACTAAGTTGATCTTCTGTATATGAAGGTATTTGAAAATGCAACTCGATAAAGGGCGGGATGGGAGAGGGAGAGGGGAGGGCCATGGGAGGGAGGGAGGTTGGGGGCGGGGAGCCACAACAATACAAAAGTTGCACTTTGTAAATTCACATTTATGAAATAAAAAATAAAAAATAAAAAAACATGCTTTCCTCTTTTAAAATAATGAACTATGTATTACAAATAAAAAATAGATCAATGAGTGATCTATATTCCAGAAGATATTTTAATTTAATTGTTGTAGAGATGATGCCATACATCAATATTTTGTTGTAGTGGCGTGGTTTTGGTAACTGGGTCTCTTGATTGACACAATAATTTAATGTGAACTTATTATTACTTAAATCTCCATGGAATTTGGTTTTCATGCTCAGAAGAGCACAAATAGTATGGTTTTATGATGCTATTTACCTTGGGAGCACTGAGAGATTTCTGAGCTGGAAGCGAGAAAACCTCTGTTTCTCATTCTGATTTTGTCATCTACTTGTCTGTTCTTGGGCAAGCACAGAGGCAGCTTCACTGCATACCGACTTTGTTTATAACATGAGTGGTTTGAATTCATGAGCTCTATACTCTCTTCCACTTGTGACCTAAACTACAGGAGATAAGGATTTTAGCTATAAATTTGTTCTTAATTTGTGTTCAAAAGAGTTACTAATTCTATTGAGTCTCATATTCTTCAACTGTGAAATGTGAAAAAGTCAATGTGTATCTTAAAATAAAATTAACAAGTGGAGAAAAAATATGCATACTCTATGGACTTGCTGAACAGTAAATTAGAAACTTTTATTCTCTTGCACATAATCAGCTGAAACCACAAACTACTCCCTCTAATTTTCACTGGCTTTGGCTCATGGGAGTAGTAGTGATTTATCTGGTTGTTAGACTAGCAAGAGGTTGACAGTCATTCACACTTCTCTATTTAATGGAGGGAAATATCCTAAAGGTACTCACAGAGAGGTAACTGTCTTAGGAGCACTGGTTCTCACCTGCATGTGACATGTGTCACAATCCTCTTCTCAGTTGGCTGCTGGTTCATCTCTCCCCATAGGCAGATCCCAAGTTCTAAGCTGGGAGTGGAGGTTCCGGAATATGAGAAAACCCAGTTCAGCCACAGACAGTAACAGGCTAGTGAACTTTTTCTAACTGCTTTTGTGTGGGGATGTGTGTTGTAACATTGTTTTAACTTCGGTAGTATCAGTAGTCCCACTATGGCTGATTTCAAGTTCCTAAAGGTATGTCACTGCCTTCAGAGTTGCAGAGAGGTGCACATAACTGGCTCATGCTCTTACATAGTCTAAGCAGCTTAACCACACTGGTAGTTACAGACACAGATGACAGATGTAAGTTATATATTCTGTTGATGCGTGGAAGTTCTTTATCTTCCCAAAGATCCATGTTTGGGACATTGATTTCCAGGATGATATTATTTGAAAGTGGTTAGGAATCTTCAAGTGACGAGGACTGGTGAGAATCCTCTAGGTCAAATCATGCCCTCAAAAGTGCTGAAAGCATTTCTTATAGGACTCTGCTTTGTTCCCATAAGGGAATTGTTATAAAAGCCTCAGGTAGCCCTACTCAGTGTTTCTTTAACTTCTTGCCTCTCCATATGATATCTTCCTCCTGCTCACACTCCAAACCATCTACCATGAATCCTTCCCTAAATCTTACCATGCTAATTGTCTTGTCAACCTCCAACATTGTGAACTAAATAAGTGATATTATTTCAAAAGTAAACCACCTTAGTTTGATATAGCAAGGAAAAACTGTTAAATATATATAGTCCTGCCAAACTTATAGGCAATATAGCTGATACTTGGAAATAAATTACATTGATACTATTTGTCACCAGATTTCAAATATACAAAAGTTTTTCAGTATACTCTATTGGTGAGACAGTGCTCAAAATTATTTCTGGGAGTGAGTATAGAAGACTCTTTAATTCATGAATAATACATACATAATCAAATTCTTTAAAATGTAGGTGTTAAAATATTGGATAGAGTTCAACCACTAGTACTAGAACAACAACAACAACAACAAAATACTAAAAAGGATAAAGTATTACATTGTACATCAACAGTCAGGACAAGAGCTGATCAGGTCATTGTTTCTTATAGTTTTGAACTCTGTAATTAACACATAATTATTCTTAGGTGTTTAAATTTAACTGAAAAGTGATCCCTGTTAAATATACGAGTGGGAAAAAGAGAGGGAGGAGATGTACAATTTGGGACACGCTCAAGCTGACTTACGCCAAATGGTGGAGTTAGAAATGTGCCAGGGGATTCCAATACAATCCCATCAAGGTGGCATGTACCAATGCCATCTCACTAGTCCAAGTGATCAACTTCAGTTCACAATTGATCACACTGATAGGTCTAAGAGTCAAAGGGATCACACAAACAAGACTAGTGTCTGCTAATACTATCTGATAGAATCAAAAAGGGAGAGAAAGATCCAACATGGGAAGCGGGATACACAGCAGACTCATAGAATGGCAGATGTCCTAAATAGCACTCTGGCCTCCAAATCAGCCCTTAAGGCATTCGGATCTGGCTCAAGAGCCCATGAGAGTACTTTAGGCATGGAAAGCCAAGACACCCTGGGGGAAAAAAAAAAAAAAACCTAAATGAAAGATCTCTGCGAGTGAGATCCCAGTGGAAAGAACGGGGCCATCAAAGAAGGAGGTACCTTTCTCTGAAGGGAGGAGAGAACTTCCACTTTGACTATGACCCTGTCAGAATAAGATCAAAGTCGGCAAACCCTAAAGGCTTCCATAGCCTTGGCAACTCATGACTAGAGCCTAGGGAGATTACTGACGCCATAAACAAGAGTGTCAAATTGTTAAATCAACAACAGGAGTCACTGTGTACTTATGTCTCATGAGGGATCTGTCCTTAGTGTGTTGTCCAATGTGAAGTGATGCTATAACTAGTACTGAAACAATATTTTTACACTTTGTGTTTCTGTGTGGGTGCAAACTGATGAAATCTTTACTTGGTATATACTGAATCGATCTTCTGTATATAAAGATAATTGAAAATGAAAAAAAAAAGCCTGGTGTTAAATTGGAAATTGCATAGAAAATTAATCAATTTTTTTAAAAATATCATGTAGGATCTCCGTCTTTAATGTGCTGTACACTGTGATTTAATGCTATAACTAGTACTCCAACAGTATTTTTTCACTTTGTGTTGCTATGTGGGGGCAAACTGTTGAAATCTTTACTTAATATATACTAAACTGATCTTCTGTATATAAAGAGAATTGAAAATGAATCTTTATGTGAATGGAAGGGGAGAGGGAGCAGGAAAGGGGAGGGTTGAGGGTGGGAGGGAAGCTATGAGGGGGGAAGCCATTGTAATCCATAAGCTGTACTTTGGAAATTTATATTCATTAAATAAAAGTTTAAGAAAAATATTGGATAGAAGTTTGTCAGTAAAGAGAAATTTAAACTTCCCAAAGTATCTCAGATCACTCTTTTAAACCTATAAATGGGGGAAAAAAGCTACTTTCAAAGTGGAAAAAATATGAATGGGCATTATGGTGCAGCCCATTAAGTCACTGCTTCAGATGTCTGCATCCACACGGGAGCTCCTGGTTTGAGTTTCAGCTACTCTGAACTTTTGATCTAGATTCCTGCTAATGCACATGGGAGTCAGCAAATGCTGGTCCAAGTGCCTAAGTTCCTGCTATCCATGTGGTAGACCAGATAGAGTTCCTGGCTCCTGGCTTCAGCCTGGCTTACCCCTGGCTATTGCGGACACTTGGGCAGTGAACCAGAAGATGAAAGATCTGTCTCTATCTCCCTCTCTTGTCACTGTGCCTTTCTAACAAATAAATACATCTTTTTAAAAAGTGGAAAAATAAAAGCAAATTTTAGTATAGTTATAATATTAAATTTACATTTTCAGTTAAGGGGAAAATGAGTCATAAGCCACCTGATAACAATGAACTGAGAAGGACAAATCTATCTATTTAGTATTCTTGTTGAATGTAGATGAGAATAAATTGAACAGTATTCTTGTTAGATCTAATGTTTTTAAAGCTTTATTTTTAAATAAAATAAAGAGTTACAGAGAGAGGTAGAGACAGATAGAAAGATCTTCCATCCACTGTTTCATTCCCCAGATGGCCTCAATGGCTGGAGCTGCGCTGATCCGAAGCCAGGATCCAGGAGCTTCTTCCAGGTCTCCCACATGGGTGCAAGGGCCCAACTGCTATCCCAGGCCATAGCAGAGAGCTGGATGGGAAGAGGAGTACCTGGGACTAGAACTGGTGCCCATAAGGCATGCGGGTGCTTCAGGCCAGGGCTTTAACCCTCTGCACCACAGTGCTGGCCCCTAGATCTCATTTTTTATAAGCCATTAAGGATCTCATTCAGACAAGTTTTTATAAGTTTATGAGTTTTTGAATTGGCTTTGTGAGTATAATATTTGTATCGTATTCATGTATGATCATATTTGTTGTCTTAGAGGATAAACACTGAAATACTCAGGGGTGAGAGGTAATGATGTCTGAAATATTCTCTTAAGTGGTAAAAATGTAGTATGAACCTTTAGGAATTAGAATAAAAAAGTGAGTTGGAGAGATAAAGCATATGAGACAATTTGTTAATTGGTGTAACTAAGCAAAGGATATACATACTGGTGTTCATTGAACTACTCTTGAATATTTTATAATTTTAACCATGCTCAATGTATTTTTATTTGAAATAAATTTAAGAGGCAGCAGCTTGCCTATTAGTTTATATACATAGTTCCTATATCAGAATGCCTGGATTCATGTTCCTGCTCCACTAATGATTCCAGCTTCTTGATAGTGCATACTCTGGGAGGCAGCAGGTAATGGAATAAGTAGTTTTGTCCTAGTCAACCAGGTGCACTAAGTTCCTGGCGATATAATTCAGCTTTTTTTCTAATCTTTTCTAGAGGTATGATGGTATTCTACTAGGAAAAATTTTTTTTCAAAATAATAAATAGTAATTTAATAACTGAGTATGTGAATTTTTAAACTAACATAGATTCATTTTTACTTTTTGATTTTAAGATTTATTTATTTATTTGAAAGGCAGCGTTACAGAGAGAAGGAGAGGTAGAGAGATTCCATCACTGGTTCATACCCCAAATGGTCGAAACATCCAGGGTTGGGCCAGGCCAAAGCCAGAAGCTAGGAGCTTCATCCCACATGGTACACAGGTCCAAGCACTTGAGCCATCCTCCATTTCTTTCCCAGATACATTAGCAGGGAGCTGGATCTGAAGTGGAGCAGCTGGGATTGGAATCAGCGCCATGCCTCAGGCGGTGGCTAACCCACTGCACCACAGTGCTAGCACTTCTTTTTTATTTTTAAATATAAAATACATCATCTTCTTCACTATATATTTGTACAATGGTTCCCAAATGCCAGCAAAAGTCACATATCAATGCAACAATTCAAAAGAAGCCATGTTGGATGGAAATACATTGCATAATGGCAGTGACTATTATCCCTCTGTGATTCATTCAGAACAATTACATAGAAACTTTGTCATTATTCTTTTTCTGGATTTGGAATATTACCTATTATAATAATTTCACTACATAATACTATGAATTTGCTTTACTGCAGACTGTTTTACAGAAAATATTACACCATCATTCATTGTCCGATAACAGATTAAATTTCTTTTAAAAGTTTTCTCCCTCACTTTTTAAAATATAATGATTCTGTGACACCAGACACTTCAAAAGTCCCACTCATAAACTATCTATGGTAAATCCACATCCATATTTTGTGAGCTAGAATGTGCCCCGACCTCTTGCTGTCCCTTGTGATAAATTGAGAACCTTGTGTACCATACTGTTATCTTGAGCAGCACTCTGTTTTCAGACGTCCTAAATCCCTGGATTATTTTTAAAGTATCAGGAAGGTTGAAACTCAAAACCTTTGAAATAGTTCTCTTAGGGATAAATCATATATACCTTTAGTGCCCCGTGCAATAATCTCCCTTGCGCTCTTTGGGCTCACTAGTAATAGAATAATCATCATAATAAGGCCACTGAGATCAGGAGGCAGAGTGAGGAAGCAATGCCATCAATGCAGAGTTCATGGGGCTGTCACTGACAGCACTTATAACTCTTTCACTGCCCAAAGCTGCCGGCCTTACAACAGCTGTTTTGCTTCCTGTGCTAGAAACACAGAGCTCCAGCTCAATTCCCTGTGGCATCTTTCTAGAACTCAGAGTGCATATCTGAGCTCCTTGGTCTGAGCAGCAGGATCATTATAACCCATTAGGAGCCAATGACACAGAGTTCCCAACAGATCAGAATTTCTTCTTTGCATATGGAGGCTGAAACATCAGAACAAGCACTTACACAGACCTGGCTTATCTCATTTGTTCTATTCAAAGTACTGTTGACAATCAAAATCTTCCAAGAGCCACTGGGACATTGGGCAAAGAGAGCTTTCAGCTTGGAGTTCAAAGAGCAATAGTCAAATTGTCTCAGAGCCAATGAACTCTAGGGAAAATACTTAGCATTTTGAAAAGATAATTATAATCTCTCTCTGACAGATGTGTTTTGGAGATTATGAAAGATAAAAGAGATTGGCATACTCATTACAATGTCTATTAATGTATAAAAGATAGTATCAGTATACTTTCATTTAACAAAAACATTTAAATATATTTCATAACTTAGAGGAAGGAGAGATTCCGTGGTGGTCTCTGGGCAGAGCACCATGCTGGATTTGGGGCAAGACAGTTTCCCAAAGGTTCTGACTTTTCACTGTCACTAAGGTGTTCAACAAAAGAGAGAAAGTGATGAGAGAGTTTGAAGCAAAAATTGAACTGATTTAGGCACTTTCTATATATTAGCACTTAATGTCTTCCCTCTATATTAGATATTAAAAGTGTATTTTCTCATGCTCATCATAGTGCTAAGGGCTAAGTATTGTTAAGTACCATTTTTGGAAGAGACTGATGTGTGGAGACAATGGTTTCCTCAAGTTCTCAGCTTGCTAGGTGAGCTGAAGTAGATGTCTGATTCTGACTACATTCCATTCCATGATATCTAGTAGGTTAGAGTCACTGTCAACAGAGATAATCAAGACCCTTTGTGTAGTTCTGAAGGACACCGTTCAATGGTTCATGAAGTGGCACTCAGTTTAAGTAAACAAGTAAAAAATAGTATTGATTTCCGCCAATCTGTAGATTTTTATAACAAACATAGATATAATTATGAATGTGTAATATAATACGTAGTAGGCATAACACTGTCTAAAAATCTACTAATTCTTTGTGGCTAAAATTAATGGGAGGAATACAGAGATTTCCCTTTCACAAGGACTTGCTCACTCAACTGTAAAGTGAGACCAAGAGACAATTTCTACCAGTCAGCTCCTTTGGGTCAACACAGGATGCAGATATTACCTATCCCCAAATCACACATTCCTAAGAGAAGTCTACACACAGTGACTGAGCATTATGGGTATATTAATTATTTCGGCGCCAGATGTATCACTGTGATGAACAACAATTACCTTTCCAGCATCCACATTTAGTTTGTCAGGGCTAAATATGAATTAGCATTCTTCCTTTGCCCAATCTTTTCTTCTCATCCCCTTACTTTGGTAGGAGTTGATTCCTACTAAATACTTTACATCTTGAAGTTGGATCAGCCTTTGCTTCCAGGGAGCCCAATCTAAAACATGATGTGCTTGAAATACTTTTGGCATTTATGTTTGGAATTGTCTTTACAAGCCACAAAAGAAAATCTATTTTTACAAATTTATTTCACCTCGTTAAGAAGATATAACTCCATTACTCAAGTTGAATGATAAATTAATTTAATGTGCTAGCTCTGAAGAAAAGGTGATTTGCAAATTATAAGAGCAAATCATTTATTCCTTCAAGATGTAGTCATCAATCACCTCAATGTAGAAGAGATTATGCTAGACACTGGGGGTAAAAATAAATCAACATTACCATTGGGGATACCTCCACCACTACAATGAAGAGTGAGGATTTAAACACTTATTGAGAGAATTCTGCAGGAATGGTTGTGAGGGACTCCCTCCAACCTCATCCAGGAGAGATGTGAGTTTTGAAGGATTAGTGAGAGTAAAATATATAAACTTAGAAAGAATTTAGCTTAAAGATGTGTAATAAACATAGATGTCCACCAACTGATAACTGAATAAAGAAAATGTGCCACATATATATATATTATAAAAATATATATACATAATAGAAAATATTACTCAGCCATAAAAATAATGTAATCCCCTTTTGCTCCAGAATGGATGCAACTGAAAACTTTTATTCTTAGTGAAATAAGCCAACCCCCAAAAAAGACAAATACCACATTTTCTCTGATTTGTGGTAGCTAACATATAGAATACAAAAAGGGTGTAATGAATATGAGTGAAATTGTCATCTTGGAATCTGATTGTTGTTTATATTCCTTGTCTATATTCCTGCTGAACAGTGGTCTTTCTAGTTTTTTACTTGTTGAACTCTTTATTTAGTGGAGCATTAAACTTGTGACAGTAAAGTAAATTAAAAATATGTTATCGTTGGGACCAGCACTGTGGCATAGTAGGCTGGACCTCCACCTGTGATGCTGGCATCCCATATGGGTACAGTTCATGTCCTGGCCACTACCCTTCCAATTCAACTCTCTGCTTGTGGCCACTGCACCCATGTGGGAGACCCGGAAGAAACTCCTGGCTCCTGGCTTCCGATTGGCAAACTCCAGCCGCTGAGGCCTTTGGGGGAATGAACCAGTGGCTGAAAGACCTTTCTCTCTGTCTTTCCCTATCTTTGTCTGTAACTCTGCCTGTCAAATAAATAATTTTTTTTAGAAAATATTATCATAATAATTGAGAAAGAAGGAAAGAAAGAAATGAAGAGGAGGGAGGAGGCAGGAAAGTATCATTATATTAGAATTGTAATCTATGAACTACATGAAATCTGTTCTCTATATGTTAATTAAATTATTTTAAAGTAAATTAATAAAACATTTTAGCTTAGGCTCTGAATATGTTTCTATTTGAATGTAAAAAATTGTTCCAGCCATTGACAGTATTTTTCAAAGTAGTAAGTTATCTATTAAACTGTCTATAAAAAGAAAGTATATCTTTGCATGTACACATATTTATATATTTAAGCTTCTTCAGCATAATAGATGTATCATATACTTTAGATTGTTAACTAGTTATCATACTATAGCTTTTAAGACACTTGCTTGTGATAATATGCTCTAGTTCATCGCCCTAGATTAACAATGCAGTTATTTTGTGCCTATGAAATGTTATCTGTATAAGTGAGATAACTATATTAAAGGAAAAAGGATCTAAGCTGGTTCTAAGTGGCTTTCATGATATTCCACTGTGCTAATTAGAGGTTGGAAATGACACCATGATCCTTCTACACATTAGCTAAAGTTCCACTTGAAAAGTAAGTTATTCAGAATCTGTGAACACTGACAACCCTTGGCCCCTCATCAAGTCTCCATACATCTTTGCTATTATTGTTTCTTTTTTCTTTTTTTCCCTCCCACTTCTTTATAGAAACCCTTGCTAGTGAAACAAGTCTGCTTTTACAATTACACTGTTTTCAAATCTGAGGGGAGCAGATTGAAATCTCAACTTTGACTTCCCATCTTTTCCACCCCAACCCCCTCTTCTCAAACTTATAATTGCATCCTCTGTTCTTCGAAGACTGTACTGACAGTAGTTTTATGACCCAGGATTTTTCAATTTCTTATCCAAAGCCAACCTCATCTCAAGTTCCTAAATTTATGGGCAAAGGAGATGACATATGGGATTAAACTCTTGATAGATTTCCAACAGTGACCTGCCTTTGGCGGTAGTCAAGGCTCTGTGTTGGGAGGAAATGTGGGGAAAGCATGCTCTCATTCTGCAGTTGGGTAACTCGCCTCCTTTTCAGCCAGTTTTCTTTGACCCTTCCTGTCCCTCATCCCTCACCACACTCCACTCAAATAACCACCCACCCTGACGAACTGTTTGTGCTCAGAGATAGATTCACTCAACTTTTTGAATGCCCTTAAATGTTAGGTGTTAGAAAGCCAGGAAACTATCATAAAAAAATTAACAGCAACCAACATAAAACAAAACAGAAAACTCTGGACTGCTGAACTTCACTAAATGGCCATCTGTTCCCCTCAATGCTTTCAGGGTTCTGTTGTTGTTTTAGATATTTTATTGTTTGAAGCATCGCCTGCCTCCACCTGTGCACTACTCTAGCTTCCTCTTTAGGCTTCCCTCCTGGAAAACATTAATTGTGTTGTTTTTCTTCATTTTGCTTCTCTTGGTTATTATCTTGGAGATGCCAATAACCTCTACATTATTCCCATGGTAAATAATACTCATGTGGTTTATTTCTCATCATCTGTGAAGCATAATTCTCTCAACACACTCATTACTCCTCCCTGGACTTAATCCAGTTTTCCTGATTGACCTTAGGAGATCTTTACTCTTGAAAGAGTGTGAGAAATGGTAAACTCATGTCAACAAGCAGTAATATAATCAAATGCATTATCTAACACTAACATTCTACCTAACACACAGCATTCTCTTAAGTCAAATACATTTTAAGCATTTTATACATAGTATATCAGACCAGATATTACTAAAGAGAATTTCTGAATTGCCCTACTCACTGGAGCTCACAAGAACCAATTTATTGTAATATTTCAAAGCACTTATACTGTACAGTTCAATTTAAAAAAATATTTTCCCATGTGTTGATAAATTTGGGATATTTTTGATCCAGTAAGCCATCTCAATTTATCTATTTTGAGAGCATATTTACAGAATTATTTATTCTAGTATTTTTAGAATTTTAGCAGTGCAATTCACAATAGCTAACATATGGAATCAACCCAGGTGTCCATCAACTGATGACTGGATAAAGGAATTATGGTATATGTACACTGCAAGGCACTACTCAGCTATAAGAAAAAAAAATGAAATGCTGTCTTTGCAACAAAGTGGATGCAACTGAAAACCATTATACTTAGTGAAATAAGCCAGTCCCAAGAAAACAGATATCATATGGCTTTCCTGATCTGGGAGAATAGGGTACCTAACATGTAATGTATTTGAGTGAAATGGACAATTTGAGACTTGATGGTTGTTACAGATCTTGTTGCTACTGTTGGGGACCAGTGTTTTTTTTTTCTTCATACTATTTGTTGAACTCTTTACTTAGTGTAGAGTTAAGCTTATGAATATGAAGTATACTGAAAATTGATCTTTGTAAAAATTAAGACTGGGAATAGGAGAAGGAGGAGGAAGAAGGGTTGGAGCATGGGCTGGAGGGAAGGTAGGATTCAATGCGATACCAATCAAAATACAAAAGACATTCTTTTCAGATCTGGAAAAAATGATACTGAAATTCATAGGGAGACACAGGAGACCTGGAATAGTTAAAACAATCTTGTACAACAAAAATAAAGCCGGAGGCATCACAATACCAGATTTCAGGACATACTACAGGGCAGTGGTTATCAAAACAGCATGGTACTGGTACAGAAACAGATGGATAGACCAATGGAACAGAATAGAAACACCAGAAATCAATCCAAACATCTACAGCCAACTTATATTTGATCAAGGATCCAAAACCAATCACTGGAGTAAGGACAGTCTATTCAATAAATGGTGCTGGGAAAATTGGATTTCCACGTGCAGAAGCATGAAGCACGACCCCTACCTTTCACCTTACACAAAAATCTATGCAACCTGGATTGAAGTTTGTTGCATTCTTACAGAATACTTATAAAGATTCCATTGTTTTTAATTTCAACCCTTGATATTTGATAATTTACTCAAAGCACATGGAAGTATTGTTGCAATGAACATCATATGAGTCTTTGTTCTACAGATATAGAGCCTTCTTTAGTCAACATTTTATTAGATTTTTGCTCAGTTTAGATTCTTGTTCATGTAGGCTATCAGTTATCCAGATATTTCCATTTATTCCATTTCATCATCTTTTCTTTGTCCTCTGAATCCTGAGAGAATATTAAAATGATGCTTTAAATATTGGGAGATTTAAAAAAATCATTGCTACTTTAGTTTTTTGTGGTGCATATTTTACTTTTTTTCATTTTTGATTAACTTTATAGATAGTAGGCCAACTCTGTACTAAATGAAGAGTTCAACAGTATGGTGCAAAAAAAAAGCAAAACTGTTCCTCAACAGTCAGGATTCTATTCTTAATATATTTATAATTATTCTGTGGCACTACTGCTTCAAATTTCTTCTTAAATTTTATAATATTTGCCATAATATTGTTTTTATCAATTTAAAAAAAATCACTTTTAATTGTAAGCTACCACAAAAGTTTAACCCCTTAACCATTTCTAATTGTATAGTTCAGCAGTGTAAGTTTATTTACAGTGTTTAGCAACCAATCTCCACAATTTTTTCACTTTGCAAAACTGAAACTTTTTATATAGTTAACATTTCAATTCACCATTTCCACAGCCCCTGGCAACTACAATTCTATATTTCTTGGAATTTGACTACTTTGGATATTTCATATAAGATAAGTCATAGTGTATTTTGCTTTTTGTGACTAGCTTATCTCAATTAACCTAATGGCTTCAAGGTACACCCACGTTCCTCAATTTTTGAGGAGGAAAAATATTTTATTGCATATTTATAACATATTTTGTTTACCAGTAATCTAATGACCATTTGGGTTGTTTCTACATGTTGGTTATTATAAATTTTGCTGTTTTGAGCATGGACATGTTACTTCCATCATTTTTTTTGAAAATTAAAATTGCTTTCCCCAAAAATGTGCTTTAAGCTGCTGTATTTTTAGTGTAGCATCTGTGTTTTTTAATTGTTCTTTTTTTCCCTATAACCTTATCTTTGAATAAGTACAGTTCTGCCCTATCTGATATGTGACTACAACTTCAATCTCTTCCCTACAACATGAATATCATTTGACACTTTCTTTTAAAAGTAAGGGAGAATGGCAGCTGATACTGCTTTATAATTCCACCTCAGTCACTCCATCACCTGAAAGCACAGAGTTCTGAATCTGTGAATTTTTCTCCTTTATTTGTGGATACAATATCTTTGTTTTCTGTTGCCTCCCTTTGGGGATATGTCACACTTATTTTTAGTTTTTGCCCTCGAATTTCATTGGCCACATTTGAGGGATAGACTCAAATCAGTTTGGAAAAATATTCTGCGTTTTTAAAAATTCCTATGGAGATTGAGAGAGAGAGAGAAAGAGCACACAAACCTGCTGTATCACTCGGTAAATACCCACAATACAAGTCCTTGGGTCCCCGTACCCACTTGGAAGACCCAGAAGGAGGTCCTGGTTCCTCTCATTGGCCTGGTCCAGTACTGGTCATTTTGACCATTTCAAGAGTGAACCAGTGGGCGGAAGATCTCTCTGTTTGTCTCTCCTTCTCACTTTCTGTAAAACCACCTTTCAAGAAACAAGTAAATTACAAATATATAAAAAGTTAAAAAGTTATTTTTTTTTCAAATTGAATTAAAAGTGGTCTAGAACATTTATTTGACATATTAAGAAAAGGATCAGCCAGCGCCGTGGCTCACTTGGCTAATGCTCCACCTGCAGCACTGGCACCCTGGGTTCTAGTCCCGGTTGGGGCACTGGATTCTGTCCTGGTTGCTCCTCTTCCAGTCCAGCTCTCTGCTGTGGCCCAGGAAGGCAGTGGAGGATGGCCCAAGTGCTTGGGTGCCTGCACCCACATGGGAGACAGGGAGGAAGCACCTGGCTCCTGGCTTCAGATCCGCACAGCACGCTGGCTGTAGAGGTTATTTGAGGGTGAACCAACAGAAGGAAGACCTATCTCTCTATTTCTCTCTCTCACTGTCTAACTATGCCTGTAAAAAAAAAAAAAGAAAAGAATAACTGCCACTGCCACATCATGTCACTACTGAATTCTGGTCCTCCACTATATACCCTTCAACGGAGTCACCCTCACCAGATTCCCAGGACAGGTTGGCATTGTCCTTTACAAAAGGCTGTTCTGTGGAGACTGCTCCCAGAGTGGTTGCTTACCTACTGTCCTTTCCAAATTTCCAAGCCCTAACCTTTAGCATCTACCCTCTGTTAAACACACAGCCATTCTCCTTATAATCACTGTGTCAGATTAGCTTAAGTCTCTCATTTATTTACTTACTTGACTCTCCATCTTTTAGGGTCTGGGAACTCATCAAAAACATTGTTTTCTGCTTTTTTTTTATCTGCCTTGGAAGATTAAAAGAGGTGATTCCATTTACACCCAAGCAATAGATTGCTCCATATCTTCTGCAAAGGGTGTCTTAGAGATTGTTTTCTCAGCAAGTTGCTTCCTTATAACCCTTAAACATCCTTGTATTGTACTTTCTTAAAGGGCCGGTTGCATCCAATCAGTCATTCTTTGAAAGAAGAGAGACCAAGAGCAATTTTATTTGTTTTGTGTGTGTGTGATTTTAGCCAAAGGGACTCCTTGCCTCCTTTCACAGTCATAAAGCAGAGAAACCACAATTATTTCATGAAAAGAGAGTCTGATGCATATCTACTTGTTTTTCTGAGATAATTGCTTTAAACTGAAGCAAAGTACAACACAATATTTAACGAATGTGGGAAAAGTCCACTGAGTATAACTGATTGCTGTATTTAAAATGTGATTCTTTTATGTTATTTAAGGCAAAGTGCCTCTTTAAAGAGACCTTCTTTAAAGTGAAATGCTCTTGAAATAATAGTTCAATACTTTTGAAACTGAAAGTTCAATGCTTTTCCTTTCTGGACAACAGGGATTCATTATCTCCCATAGAGTTATACCCTAGAATAAAGGGAGATCCATTTAATATGGTAATAGACATACTAAGATATGTTACAGGCCTCAACAGTAATCTGTTTTACGAAAGGGGGTCCAGATTATTAATCTGACTTAGCAGATAATGTGTGAATATGATGAATTGAGTTAGATTATTTTTGATGCATAATCTCATTTAAACATCTCAAAAGTCTTATTGGGAAGATAATAGAATTCCAATTCACAAGTTAAGAAAAAAAATCTTAGGCATTAAGTATTTCGCCATTGTTCACAGGACTTGGAATTGTTGGAGATAGTGTTCAAACATTGGACAGAACAATCCATAGGCTTGATAATTTTTTTAACATTTTATTTATTGAGAGGTAGGGAGAGAGAGAGAGAAAGAGAGAGAGAGAGAGAGAGAGAGAGAGAGAGAGAGAGAGAGATCCAGAGAAAGGTCTTCCATCTACTGGATCACTCCCCAAATGACTGCAAAGGCCAGAGCTGGGCTGATCCAAAGCCAGGAGCCAGGGACTTCTTTGTGGTTTCCCACCCTAGTGCAGGAGCCCAAGCACTTGAGCCATTTCTACTGCTTTCCCAGGCCATAGCACAGAGCTAGATTAGAAAAGGAGCAGCCTTACTCCCATTAAGTTGGCAGGTACAAATGCCATCTTACTAATTAGAGTGATCAGTTTAAGTTCATAACTAATCATAAAGATAGGATTCAGTGTCAAAGGGATAACATAAATAAGAACAGTGTCTGCTAATAATAATTTGATAGAATTAAAAAGGAGAGAATGATCCAACATGGGAAGCAGGATACACAGCAGACTCAGAATGACAAATGCCCTAAACAGCACTCTGGGCTCAGAATCAACACTTAAGGCATTCATATCTGGCTAAAAAGCCCATGAGAGTATTTCAGGCATGGAAACCCAAGACACTGTGGCAAAACATGACCTAAATGAAAGATCTCTGTGAGTGAGATCCTGGTGGAAAGAAGAGGCCATTAAAGAAGGAGGTACCTTTCTCTGAAGGGAGGAGAAAACTTCCACTTTTATTATGAGCTTGTCCAAATAAGGTCAGAGTTTTGTGAACTCAAGAGGCTTCCACAGCCTTGGAAGCTCATGACAAGAGCCTCGGGTAATTATTGACATTATAAGTAAGAGTGTCAATTGTTAAATCAACAACAGGAGTCACTGTGCATTTGCTTACCATGTAGGACCTCTGTCCTTAATGTGTTGTACTATGAAAAGTAATGGTAAATCTAGTCTTCAAACATTACTTTATACATTGTGTTTCTGTGTGGGTGAAAAATGTTTAAATCTTAGTATAGAGTAGATCTGTATATGAAGATAATTAAAAATTAATCTTAATGAAGAATGGGATGGGGGAGGGAGTAGGAGATGGGATGGTTTGCAGCTGGGAGGGTGGTTATGGGAGAAGAACCACTATAATCCAAAAGTTGTACTTTCAAAATTTATATTTATTAAAGTTTTACATTAAAAAAAGGAAATACAGTAAGTTACAAATGTAAAAAAAAATTCACGTTAAAAAGAAAAGAAAAAAAGAAGAGAAAAGGGAAAGGAAATAAAAGAAAAGAAAAGAAAAGAAAAGAAAAGAAAAGAAAAGAAAAGAAAAGAAAAGAAAAGAAAAGAAGCAGCTGTACACAAACTGGCACACGGCATCGCATGTGGGTGCCAGTTCGAGTCCCAGCTGCTCCACTTTCAATTCAGCTCTCTGCTATGGCCTGGGAAAGCAGTAAAAGATGGCTCAAGTCCTTGCGTCCCTGTACCCACGTGGGAGACTGAGAAGAAGCTCCTGGCTCCTGACTTCAGATCAGTGCAGCTCCGGCCATTGTAGCCATCTGGGGAGTGAACTAGTAGATGATAGATTCTCTCTCTCTCTCTCCCTCTCTCTCTCTCTCTCTCTTCTCTGTCTCTCTCTCTCTCTCTCTCTCCTCTAGATTCTCTCTGTCTCTCTGTCTCTCTCCACTTCTTCCTCTCTATAACTCTGCCTTTCAAACTAAGAAATAAATTTTAAAAATTATTTTATACAAGAGTCATGTATTTCATATATAAAGATTAAGGAACATGGTGACACTTACCCCCCAGCCTCCTTCCCACCCAATGTTCCATCCCTTCCTCCTCCTCCCTTTCCCATCTCCACTCTTAATTTTTACAAAAATCTATTTTCAGTTTACTTAAGGATCATACATTTAACCCTGTACTTAGTAAAAGAGTTCAACCAAAAGTGTGAAGAAAAACAAAACAAAAGAAAACAAAACAAAAATACACTGTTCCTCAATGGAAGAGACAATAGCTGTAAGCAATCATCAAATCTTGAAATGTCTATTTCACTCCAATACATTATATATCAGATAATTTATTAGTTACCTTGGATCAGGAAAACATATGATATCTCTCTTTTTGAGACTAGCTTATTTCACTAGGTACAATGGTTTCCAGTTGCATCTATCTTATTGCAAAAGATAGGATTTCATTTTTCACAGCTTAGTAGTACTCCATAGCGCATATGCACCATAATTTCTTCATCCAGTCAACAGCCGATGGAACTTTGCGTGTATCTTTGTTAGTGAGATGTGTTACTTGTAGATGGGTCTTGTTTTTTAATCCATTCAACCAGTCTGTATCTTTAACTGGAGAGTTGAGGCTATTTACATTTGAGGTGACTATTGGTAACTAATGACTTGGCCGTTCCATTTTCCCATAAATATTCCTATTGTTTAGTTGGATTTCTTTTGTACTTTTACTGGAGGGTCTTTTTGCCTTCTCATTCTTTCATAATCATGGCTTTATTTCTCTGTTTCTGTGTATAGCACATCCTTAATCATCTTTCGTAAGGCTGGATGAGTGGGGACAAATACTTTAAATTTCTGTTTGTTATGGAAGGTCTGTATTTTTTACTTCACCTTCATTCATAAATAAGAGCTTTGCAGGGTACAGTATTATGGGTTGACAGGTTTTATTTTTTTTCTCTTAAGATTTGAAACATATGTGAGACTTCTCTCCTAGCCTGTAAGGTTTCTGATAAAAAATTAGCTGTGAGTCTAATTGGAGATCCTCTAAAAGTAATCTGGCATTTCTCTCATGCACATTCAGAAACTTTTCTGTATACTTTCCTGTGGAAAGCTTGACTACAATGTGTCCTTGTAAAGATCTTTGCTGGTCATGTCTGTTAGGAGTTCTTTGTGCTTCTTCTACTTGGGCATCCCTTTCTTTCTCCAAATTGTGAAAGTTTTCTATAATTATTTCATTAAATAGGCATTCCAGTCCATACTATTTCCTCACCTTCAGGAACTTCTAAGACTCATATATTGGGTCATTTGAAATATCCCATAAATACATAACATGGTTTTAATTTTTCTAATTTTTTTCTGTCTTTTTGTCTGATTGTAAGATTTCCAAAGATTTGTCTTCTAGTTCAGATATTCGTTCTTCTGCCTCCCCACATTCTGCTGTCAAGACTTTCCACCACTTTTTTATTTGATATATTGAATTATTCATTTCTAATATTTCATTTTGATTTCTCTTTAAGAAGTCAATTTCATGTGAAAATTTTTCATTCATATGAGGTATTGTTTCTTTAGCTTGTGGATTTACTTCTCATTACTTTTGAGTAATCCTATGATTAATTTTTTTTGTATTGCATTTCCAGCATTTCCTCAATCTCTTTATCTTTGCTTTCTAATACTGAAATGTGTTTCTTTTGGAGGGGGTGGGTAATGTCATGATATCTTACTTATTCTTGTTTATTGAACTTCTGTCTTTGTTTTTAGACATTTGGGGTGTTGAATTTTTTTTTCTCTGATGGTGTTTACCTTTGTACTTCTATGGCTTAATGGAATCTCTGCACTTTCAGTGAATACCAAGAGGTGTTTGGTGGGTGTGGCCAGGGAGCTCTGGTCAGTGCTCAGGGGTAGGGTGTGCATTCAATTTAACACCAAAATTGGGGATGGTAGATCTCAATGCTGGGATCTTACCCCCCAATAACAAATGATCAGTGCTGTCTTCACTCTGAGCACAGTTTCCAATGCAATTACCTGCTGCAGGCAACCAAAGAGCCCTGAGCGTGTGGACCTGTACACAGCGATTGCCCAGAGATCACGCTACACCCTGCACCCTCTCATGTAACCACCAATTCCTCAAGATCTCAGCATGCAAGGCTCCCACAGTCACTAGGTACACAGATTTCTTTTTGCTCTGTCTAGTCAATAGAGAGGCAATAGAGAGATAGATCTGCCTAGATGTCTTGCTCCTGGAAGGTTGTGTGCCCCTCACTCTCCTACATGGTTAAACATCTGCCTCCTAGCCAGGTTCAAAGTCAGTGGGGACTGCATTTTTTCCCTCTGCTGAAATTTCTGGATCACACATACACAATAGCCACTGGCCAAATGTTTCTTCTTTCGCTACCACCAGTATTGCTGAGAAGATGGCATCCTATCTCAGCCAGTCGCTGTGCATGCACAAAGTTTTGTGCAGCTCCTGTCCACACTCAAAATGGTGCCAGCTCTTTCTCAGCTGGGCAGTGGGTGCTGTTGTAGGGAAGTTGGGGGAGAGATAAAATGTGGCCCCTCTACTTCCCCTGGGTCTGTGGCCATCCCCTAGTGAGTGCGAGTCCTCACTACCCACTAGGGCTCCAGTATGCACTCACTCAGTGCTCTCCCTCTGGCTATATCACCACAGCTTATTGCAGTTTGATCTCATCTCCATCTCCAAGCTGTCTCTCACTACAGCTCTCGGCTGCTGCAGGTGTGCTTGTCATTGTTTGTGCTGCGTGTCTCCACCTTCCACACAGGCCCATGGCATTCTTCTTCTTCTTGTAGGATTTCCAGTGTAGTTTTCTACAATTCTCCTCTGAGAGTGCACTTCCTACATATTTTGTTTTACTATTCATCCCTAACTTAGTGCAGTATGTCATTCCCTAATCCACCTCTTCAAGAATCTATCTTTTCCCTTGATCACTTCTTACAAATGTTTATTTAGATAATAATAACTTAAAATGTTTTAGGTCAGTGATATTAGGACAATGTGGTATAGTTTCTGACTCAGTTTTGCATATTAACTAATGGACTCTGAGAATTATCTTTTTCTTTTTTAAAGGCTTGATTGAATTGAAAGATGAGTTACAGAGAGAGAGGTAGTAACACAGAGAGAGATAGATCTTCCATCTGCTTGTTACTCCCCAAAAGGTTGGAATGGTCAGGACTAGGCCAGGCCAAAGCCAATAGATTGGACTCCAGTCAGGTCTCCCATATGAGTGACAGAGGCCCAAGTATTTGGACCATCTTTTCCTGCTTGCTCAGGTACATTAATAGGGAGCTGGATAGGTAGTGGAGCAGCCAGGTCTTGAACCAACACCGAGATGGCTCAACCTACTTCAAAACAATGCCAACCCCTCTTATTTAGTTTTGTGTAGCCAAAGTTTCTCTTATGACACTGCCATGCTTTAGAAGTAACAGCCCATTCTACTGCAAGTTCTCAGATTTTCCCAGTTTAGAGGGCAGATGATGGCTCGTTTTTCTTGAGTTCTTACTATGTGCTTTGTTATGGTGAACAATAGCCATTGCAATACTTCCACTCATCCTCTTGAGCAAAAAAATCTCTGTGATTGGAAAGTAGGTGGAGAAAGGAAACACTATGATCAACAGAATTAGAAACATCCAGTTTACATTTTACTTGGATTTAATAGACATTTAAAAAGCTGTACTACTGGCCAGCGCTGTGGCTCTCTTGGCTAATCCGCCTGGGCCGCCGGCACCCCGGGGTTCTAGTCCTGCTTGGGGCGCCGGTTCTGTCCCTGTCGCTCCTCTTCCAGTCCAGCTCTCTGCTGTGGCCCAGGAAGGCAGTGGATGATGGCCCAAGTCCTTGGGCCCTGCACCCACGTGGGGGACCAGGAGGAGGCACCTGGCTCCTGGCTTCAGATCAGCACAGTGTGCCAGCCGTGGCAGCCATTAGGGGGGTGAACCAACGAAAGGAAGACCTTTGTCCCTGTCTCTCTTTCTCACTGTCTAACTCTGCCTGTCCAAAAAAAAAAAAAAAAAAAAAAAAAGCTATTGTCTATTTTGACAAACATACACACATACACTTAAAGAGGTGTCAGAAAATAACAAATGAAATGAGAGCAATCTGTGATTCTGCAGGGCCTGTTATATAAGACAATGAATTCACACATTCTGTATTATTCATAAAAGGTTGGATTTTCGCTTCTCACTTAACCTGTTCTTTGGTAAGAGAGTCAGAACTTTCCAAGGCCTTAGCACAGCAGCAGTGTCCCAATCTCTAGACATTACGAATGCTGACTTCCTTTCCATCAACCTCCAAATAGCACCCCATAAGCCTACTCCTTACCTTCACATTGCCAAACCCAGTTAACATCATTTGAATCCTCTTTTGCATTCTTAGCACTATACCATTCTTCTGGTTTTCCTCTGCTCCTTCCACAATTAGTGGTCAGCAGCCATTGCCAGATCTTTCAATACAAAAAATAAATTCCAGAGTTACTCCATATGAATTCGTGGACTCATTCTCATTTGCAATCGGACCAATTTCTCCATGCTCATAAATCTGTTATTTGTATGACTCAAACCCCTCTCCAAATGAATTCTTGACTCCTTCCCTCCTATTTTGATCATATCATATCAGTAAATGCCATCTTCATCAAACCATTTTCTGAATTTTGAAACTAGTATTTACTACTAACATATTCTCCTCATTATGGTTCACATTCATTCCATTACATGTTTCCTAAATTCTGCAAACAAAACATCTCTAGAATATAATCAATTGTCTTCACCTCTGGTGCCCCTCTGGTATAAGGATTGAAAAAGCATGCTATTTGGACACACTGTTTCAGCTTCATCTCCATTTAGTAACCTGAGTTTTTTTATATATACATAAAATACAATGCATATCGTTCTTCTTTCCTTGAACATTAAAACTCTTCTTTTTCTCATGCTTTCCAAGAATACCTCTCAATCACCTTTCCTTTCTCAAGACAATGTGGTACTGTGTGTTTAGCTGTGTTACGGATGCCCATATCGCACAATCCAGCATCATGTTTATGCATTTTGAAGTCAAATATAATGGCTCAAGTTTTTAAGATCCTGTCACCCACATGAGAAATTTGGAGACTCAGATGAAGTTATGGGCTCCTGGTCCAGGCCTGGCTGTTGCTGGCATTTAGGAAATAAACCAATGAAAACCTAGAGAGAAACAAGCTTGATGAATTCATAATTTTTTGTCTATTGATGGAGCCAGTTCACAGGTATCCACCAGGTAGCTCATTCTATATAGTATAGCAGCCCATATAAATGCCATCGCCTTAGTTAAAATTGTGCTGATTCATTTTGTGACCTGCCAGCTACAAAAAAAATCTGGTAAATAGATACATTATCAGCTTAAATTCTTCCCCTTCCTCTCCTAAAATAAAACTCATTTTGGTTAACTGAGAACCCGTTAATTAGATGGAATGCTGTAGTTGTTGGGGAGACAATTGCATTTCTGTAGTTAAGAGACCAAAACACTTTATCATGACAAGAAGGATTGTAATAAAAGCTGGTTGAACCTATCTATCATAGTGTAGTCAGGTCCACAGAAACTTCATTAAAATACCCCTTATCTGGAACTTATACCCTCATGAAATTAAGAAATTTCCAGGATCTGTTTAACTTTTTTTTTTAGTTTATTAAAAATACCTATACTCCTGCTTTTTATCTTTGCTCCAATATTTTAAAATAGCACTTGACCTACAGAGAAAAACCATTTTTTCTCTAATTTAAATTGTTCTCCTACTAAGATACTTAGTTATAATCTGGCTATGTTTAAAGTTTTTCCTAATTTTTTTACTTTAAAAACAAATCCCTGGGGGCTGGTGCTGTGGCGCAGTGGGTAAAGTCGCCACCTGCAGTGCCAGCATCCCATATGGGTGACAGTTCAAAAGTCCCAGCTGCATCACTTCCGATCTAGTTCTCTGCTAGGCCTGGGAAAGCAGTTAAAGATGGCCCAAGTCCTTGGGCCCCTGCACCCACGTGAGAGACCCAGAAGAAGCTCCTGGCTCCTGGCTTCACATCAGCTTATTGCAGCCATCTGGGAAGTAAACCAGCAGATGGAAGACCACTTTCTCTCTCTCTCTCTCTCTCTCTCTCTCTCTCTCTCTCTCTCTCTCTGCCTCTCCTCTCTGTGTAATTCTGACTTTCAGATAAATAAATAAATCTTTTTTTTTTTTTTTGACAGACAGAGTGGACAGTGAGAGAGAGAGACAGAGAGAAAGGTCTTCCTTTGCCGTTGGTTCACCATCCAATGGCCGCCGCGGCCGGCGCGCTGCGGCCGGCGCACCACGCTGATCCGATGGCAGGAGCCAGGTGCTTCTCCTGGTCTCCCATGGGGTGCAGGGCCCAAGCACCTGGGCCATCCTCCACTGTACTCCGTGGCCACAGCAGAGAGATGGCCTGGAAGAGGGGCAACCGGGACAGAATCCTGCGCCCCTACCGGGACTAGAACCCGGTGTGCCGGCGCCGCAAGGTGGAGGATTAGCCTAGTGAGCCATGGTGCCGGCCTAATAAATAAATCTAAAAAGAAATCCCTGACATCTTAAATCCCTCCAGAAACAGGAGTTTGACATAGTTTTAAAGATATTTTTTACTTTTCTATGGACTGATTACTCAATTAGCTGAAGCTTTGGGATTTATTTATTTTTTTAATATCTCCTTCCAGTGTTTTTCTCAACTGCTGTCACTAAAGTTTTGATAACATAATATTTTTCATGTCTTCCTCAATGTGTGTTAACATGGCATTGGGACACTTTCACTACTTAATTAAACATCTGTGATAAATAAATTACTGTAATTCTATAAGCATATACGCATAAGTTCCACAGACTTTTTTCCATGTCCTCTGACCATATCTGAATCTGTAATACCTTGACCTAAATTATGCTGGGCAACTTAGGCATCTTACATTTTTAAACTACTTATTTTTCATCTACTTGAGAAGCAGAGCAAGAGACAGAATGATGGAGAGAAAGAGAAATAGAGACACAGACACAGTGAGAGAGAGAGTTATCTTCCATCTGCTGTTTCACTCCTCAAATACCTGCAACAGCAAGGGATGCCCAAATCAGGAGATGGAACTCCACCCAGGTCCTCCCCCAGGTTCATCATCCATGCTCCCAGGACATATTAGCAGGCAGCTGGGTTGGGAGCAGAGTAGCCAGAACTTGAACAGGCACTCTGCCACGAGATACAGATGTTCCATGCAGCAGCCTAACCCACAGCATTACACGGCACACCCCAGCTCTGGTATTTCACATCTGCTTTCCATTAAACTCTAGTTCCCCTCCTTTTTCGGTGTGCACTTTCCTAGAATGCTGTGGTTGTACCTTTTCAGTTTCATCTTGACTATGTAAAAATTTGTATTCGCCCATACAAATATGGAAAAAGCCAGATTCATCCATTGTTTATAAATAGGTGTTCAAAATTTATATATATATATATACATATATATATATACATATATATATGTATATATATATATATATATATATATATATACATATTGACAGGCAGAGTGGACAGTGAGAGAGAGAGACAGAGAGAAAGGTCTTCCTTTTTGCTGTTGGTTCACCCTCCAATGGCCGCTGCAGCCAGCACATCGCGCTGATCTGAAGCCAGGAGCCAGGTGCTTCTCCTGGTCTCCCATGCGGGTGCAGGGCCCAAGCACTTGGGCCATCCTCCACTGCCTTCCCGGGCCACAGCAGAGAGCTGGCCTGGAGGAGGGGCAACCAGGATAGAATCCGGCGCCCCAACCGGGACTAGAACCCGGTGTGCTGGCGCCGCAAGGTGGAGGATTAGCCTGTTAAGCCATGGCACCGGCCCAAAATTTATATTTTTAAAAGGCTTCAATGTCTATGACCAACTTGGGTGAAGGCATAAAAAATAACATTTTATTCTTCTTTTAGCTCTCTTTCCATTGCATCCTTCTTGACACAAATTGAAACTCAAATTAATAATAAAGCAGATGTAACATCATCTCTGCATTTCTTTCTTCTTCTAAAAGTCCATTATTCCAGTAGTAAAGTGGATGATTAATGAATTTTGCCACCAGACAGGTTAAGATTAATTACACAAAATGCAAATCTGTTTGTTACCAGATGAACAGACTCTCTCAGGCAACAATTATATCAAGCTATAAAGGAACTCTATTGTTTGAGACTTTTTAGAATAGATCGTGAACAAAGGGAGAAGAATTTACTCTATTAAATTGAAAGGGCAGCTTCCTGAAAATACAATTCTGTTAATCCTGTTTCTTACAAAATAGTCTTTCTCTGATCATGTTATTGCTTTAAAACTTTTTGGCTACTATTTACATTTTGTAGTAGGCAATCAATTTCTGTTTCAACAGTTATATTATTACGGTGCTTTTTTAAAACTTTCCTGTACTTCATTATGGCTATATTTTAAATCTCATTGTTTTGAAAAACATAATTTTCTGAATGATTTTATCATTTATTTTGAAATAACAAGCCAAGTTGGGTGAATCATTTTCTGATCATGCAAAAATCATTTTCGGATCATGCATGGTTATTTTCATATTTATTTCAAATTTATTTTTCAAATAAAAATTTTCTCTCGACAGATTATTCATTGTATTTTATTGGAGAATATTGTCCATCTTTTTTTTCAGGTGGATGCTGTTGAATTCTGACCATCCATCCATCTGAATATTCCACATAATGCACCGTGGTAATTATTAGGAAGAACCACTTCCCAATCAGCTTCTCTATCTCTTTCCGTTCTTACTCCACTCTGTTAAAGACCCTGCAGACACAGAAAGCCTGTGGACTTAGTATTTTTATGGTTTGCTTTTGAAACTCCCCAAAGATCCACAGGTTATTTTTTTGCCCATAGGAGGGACATCAACTCTCCATTATTTTATTTTGTCTCTTACAAAAGAAACCAAATGTCAAAAAACAGACCCGTTCTCTTCATAAATATCATGGTCATGAAAGACAGGAGAAGTCTGAGAAACTGAAACAGAATAGAAAAAATTAAACACAACATGGGATGCAAGAACCAGAAAAGAAAGATTTTAATTAAAAAAATAGTGAAGTTAGAGGAAATTATATAGTATTATACAACTAATAATTTCCTGATTTTGGTAATTTCATGATATCTATAAAATCCTAAACAGATGGTGGGTGATGAAATGCAAGAACTCTGAGTGATTTTCCCACTTTTGCATAAATCTAAAACTTACTCAAAATGAAAGATTTTTAAATTATTGGCAGAATCTCCTTTTCCAGAATAGGCATTTTGCATTATTCAAATATCATTATGATTTCTAAAAGTGAATTTGTTATATTTTAAATGCCCAAGATCATAATGTAAAGTTTCATTTTACTGTGCATGCTAATGCTCTGTTTATAAGAATATATGGTTTAGCAGAAGACCATATTTAGCAATGCAACACAAAATAAATTAGTGACTAGGTTTTTATTTCAGATGTTATGGAAAAATATGCTTCCACACTATGTTGACAAACATGGAATTGATATTTTTAAAAGCATTTCTTCAATAAAGAATATTCATGAAGCAGAAAAGAACAGTTAACAGTGACTCTCAGGACTCTATCCCAAAGCTTTTTCTAGCAGGTCAGTCAGAGGAGTGTGTGTGGTAATTGGCCAGGCTGACCAGTATTTCCTTAGGAATGAAAGATGGAGGGTATTGCTTCCTGGGGACAATTTGCACTGGGGATGGACTGCCAAAAATTCTTGTTCCTCAAAATATCTTAGTAAGGAAATTACCTAATTAATTCAACAGACTCATGAGTCTGCACAAGTCTGAAGTTCCATGCTTAAGAACCACTAAGAGCTTACAGAAATAAGAGATTGGCAACTGTTTCTGGAAAGAGACAGACAACAGATAGATCTGACCTGACCTGCAGGATCTGTTGTGAACACTGGGCCTGCCACTGTAGACTGAAAGCAGCCATGGAGAGAAACAAAACAAATGGGTATGGACGGTTGTCTTCCAATGAGACCTTATTTATAAACAATATGGTGGCCTTTATTTTTTCAATTTGGCTGTATTGAGCTGATCACTGTTGTATTTCATATTCTTTTTCATACAAAGAGTGTTGCACTAGGTGGAACCTCTGACTAAGCTATAAAATCAACAAACTTCTTGGAGATTCTCAGGGATCACCATAGTGGTGGAAGTTGTCTAGACAAATCACCAGAGATCAATTAGTCCAAGAGTCATGGAAGCCTTACCTGGACACTTTGAACACACACCATTATAGTGTACTTTTGCACCATTATAAAAATGCTGAAATAGAAGAAGGGAGGGGAAGGGGGGTAGTACCATTATATGTATATATGAAGTACATGAAATCTGTTCTCTTTATATAAATAAGTAAATGAAATAAAAAGGAGGAAGAGCAGGTTTTTATGACTAATTGCACAGACTTTTGAAACAGATTATACAGTCAATCCAGTTCTATTAAATTTTTTACCTCCAGTTCCTTCACCTATAAGATGCAAATAAAATATATTTCTTAAAGAATAAGATGACAACATATAAATAACTCATATAGGAACTAGAACCTTTCATTTTTCTGGAATCAACCAGATATAACTTTTAAGGAAGATTATCCCAGCATTTCACAGATTATAAAGTAATCACAACCTCCACTTGAATTTCTCAGAGAAAATTTAAGGCAATTCAGCTCATAATATCTAGCAACACTTTATACCAGTTCTTTTTATCATCTGTAAATTACTTACATATCACAACAGCTAAGAGCTTCTTCATAATAAATTTACAAATTTCCTCCAGTCTATTCTGTTTTCAACCTTTCTTCAAAAATACTTTGTTATGAACATTGATTTAACTTCTCTGGCTTTTATTTTCTCTCTGAACCACACATTACTTTTCAACTTATTATTCAGTTTATTTATTTTCTATGTTGATTGATTAATGCTGATTTCTCCTTTCTGAATAAAAGCTCTATGAAGACAGGGATGTGTTCTCTTTTGTTCACTTGATATATCTTATATGCCCAAAATGGTACATACCACAGTACAGACACTTAATATTTGTTCAACAAATAAATTAATTCATGAATGGATTCACTCAGTTTCATATTATAGAGATCCTGGAAGCATATCTAACAAAGACCAGGTTCTCTTGTATTGGAAGAACAGAAAATAAGAGAAATTGTGATGGAAAATTTAAATTCATTTTAGGGGGAGAGGTCAATGAACCAACCTACAAGTTAGAATATGTTGACCTAGTGTCCAGTACTGTGACATAGTAGGTTAAGCATCCTCCTGTGGTGCCAGTATCCCATATGGGTGCTAGTTCTAGTCCTGGCTGCTCCCCTTCGGATCCAGTTATCTGCTATGGCCTGGAAAAGAAGTGGAAGATGGCCAACTACTTGGGCCCCTGCACCCACATGGGAGAATTGGTAGAAGCTCCTGGATCTTGGCTTTGGATTGGCCCATCTCCAGCTGTTGCAGCTATTTGGAGGATGAACCAGCAGATGGAAGACCTTTCTGTCTCCCTCTCTCTCTCTTTTTGTAACTCTACCTCTCAAGTATATAAATATTTACAAAAAAGAAAAAAAATGACTTAAATGATAACATATATTACTTCACACATACACAGACACACACACACCTCATAATAAGTAGATTTTCCTACTTAATCTATATGTTAATACTTATATATTTTTCATCTTTCCACAAATATGTTACTTAGCTACCATATATTTACTAAATATCTCAATAAAACTTCAAATTATTTTTGCTCCTGGTTAAGGAGACAGTACAAACATCTGATTTAATATTCTAAAAACTAGCTAAAAAAACAAGGCTAAATGTATTCAACCAATGGATTTTAAGTCATTGAATATAAATACTTAGGGGACAATGATCCCTGAAGACAAGATACATACAAGGCATGCTCTAAGATTGTCATAGATACTACCCAAGCAATGGCACAGTGGACAAGACACAAGCTGGAGCCCAAAAGTCAATCACCTTGAATTCAAGCTATCAAGGTAGGAATTTTAAGGAAATCAAGCAAATGCAGCAGAGTAAATAAAAAGTAGAACCTGACCTAGAGTGAACTTTTGAGCCCTATGCAAGGTGTTTTTTGAGTCTTCAGCTGAGGATTGTCAATGCATTCAATACTTAAGAAAGAAAAAAAAATGAAAGGATTAAAGGAAACAATTTCAGGGGCTTCCTTATAAGGAATAGTACTTGTTCCAACCAGCCACAGTAGAAATTCATGAGACATTGGATATTTCAGAAAGATTTTTATTCTGCATCTCTAGATTAATATTTTCATGAACATTAATCTGAAAAAGTTAATTCCTGGAACTACAATAAATGTTAAATTGTGATTTCAATCAGAAGGAAAGACATACAGGTAGAAATCTGGATTACATAAAGTAATGATTGAGTGGCAGAAATAGTAACTACTGGGTAAATAGTAAAAAACAAAACAAAACAAAAAAAACAAAACAAACAAACAAAAAAAACTTTTCTCTCATTTAAATGTCTTCAAACTAATCTTTAAGGCAGCCTTTTCAATCCAGATTCTTTTTCTTATATGTTTCTGTACTTTCTACTATTTTTCAGACTCCCATTACTCAGAAAAGAACACAACAGTGAAATTGTTTCAGCCCATTTAAGTAACTGTCCAGAAAAATGCTTTGTGGGTATAACAAGAATGGAGTTTATTTGTTAGCTTGAGATACAAATGAGGAATCACTTCCCAAGCCTTGGATCACCTCAGTTGTTACTCAGCCTGCCTGTCTTCCTTCCAATTAATGCAATTAGCCCATGTTTGTCTTAGTAGATTACTTTAGGTTCATGAATATCTTCAGCAAGTGGCTTTGTCTGTTCTTGTTTTATTACTGCTGGTGCTGATTATGCATCCTAAATTATATAGACACTCTAAAACTAATTAACATTCTACTCACCTTCCTCATTTTGACGATTATTCAGGTGGTCATACTGACCCAGACAGCAACAATTGTACCTGAAATTTTTCCTTTAGGCTCTACCCCCACACTCACACTCTGCATTTTTCATTATCTTCCTGCTTACATCCTGAAGACACTATCTGTCCGACAGGATCCATAGAAAGCTAGTTTGCATTTTAGCATTAGCATTGTATTTTGATAAATCGGGGGCGGGGGGGACATGCTATGTTAATAAGACACAAAAACATAAATGAATGCTGATCTCAAATAAGATAGCAAGATATTAAGGTCATGGAAATAGTTAGACTTCCTAAGCCTCTGAATGACATGTAGTATGGTTTTCAAATTGCCTAAGGCACTGAAACTCTCAGGACTGCATAATCTGCAGTAATCAGCAAAAATCATTGAGCAATGCTTTAGCCAAGGCTCCCATAAAACATTCCACCAGAGATATTTTTACACAAAATACTCTTGCATTATTTGTTATTTATCACTCACTTAACAAAGCATTTTGTATACTGTTATTGGTATTTTTGCTAAGAGCTATGAATTCAGGCATGAATGAGACTTGAATTTGGCCCTAAACAAACTCACAAACTTGTGAGGCAAACATATAAGTAGTACAATCAAAATAAATTTGATCAGTGCTATAAATCATTCATGCACTCATTGATTTGACAAATACTTACAAGTATTATGGTGTTATGGTTTGAATCTTATCCCATGAAACTTATATGAGAAAGTTCTTATCTCCAGCACATCGGAAACTGAGATGGAGCCTTAAAGAAATAATCAGTTTAAGTTGAGTTCATTAGGGTTCACCAATCTATTGCTGCTGCTGTTCTCATAAAAGGGGACGTTGGATCACAGAGATATATATAAAAAAAGTGAACACATATAGTGAAAATACAAATGGCCATTTCCTATAACTGTCAAGCCTCTGTTTCAGATTTTGTCTTCAAACATGTGAGATAATAAATTTTCTGTTGTGTAAGCAACCAAGTTTAGATGCATTTTTTTTGTCAGTCTTAGCAACATAATATACATGGGTTAAGACTATCTATAGGTTGTGGCATAGCAGGTAAGGCATTTCCTGCAATGCTGGCTTCCCATACAGGTGCCAGTTTGTGTCTTGGCTTTTCCAAATTCAACCTAGCTCTGTGGAATGGCCTGGGAAAAGCAGCAGAAGATGGTGTAAGTGTTTGGGTGTCCACCAACCATTTGCAAAACTCAGATGAAGTTCCAGGATCCTGGCTTCAAACCGGCTCCATGCTTTTACAGCAATCTGGAGAGTGAACAAACAGATGGAAGATCTCTCTGTCTCTGTCTCTCCCTCTCTGCAACTCTGCCTTTCAAAATAAATACAGAAATATTTAAAATAAAAAGAGTCTATATGATGGATGTAGCTGAGTTTGGAGTGGTAGAGAAGACAACTTGCTTTTAGGAACTTTAAACTTCATGGATAAAATTGTTTAATAAACAAACATAATACAGAATGATTACTGTTACAATAAACATTGGCAGGCAGAGCCACTAGAGCATAGGGTAAACTAAATCATGTTAATACCTTGTTCATACTCCTGTGGAACTGTGGTGTTTCTACTTTTTACCTGTTGAATATTATGGTTAGTGGTGCGTCTTAAAAATTAATACACAAAAAGTTAATAATTTAAAAAATTGCTCTAATAAAGCTTCTACTACAATCAATAAAAAACAATCAATAAGTCAACTTGAGAAAGGACAGGAAAAGTGGTTTAGAGAATAGATAGTACATGTTAAAATGTGCAAGGAATGACAGTGAGCAGAGTACACCTTCACATTCATAGAGAAGGCATCGCGACCTATTTGGTGGCTGCGTCTGTACATCTTTTCTCCCTGCTCCAATTACTTCTTTTCTCTGATTTTTAACCTTGAAATGTATGATAGTATAAGTTGTCCCCAAACTTATAGCTAATTCTTTATATGCATACATTTGAGCAGCAGCATCAACCCATCTGAGCTTCTCACTGATATAAATTATACTGTATGATTTCTACTTAGAGACCAGGTGCAATCAACCCTACAGCATTATCTTTCAGTACTGCATTTCTATCAAATCACAGCATGGATTTATTTATAGCATAATTCCTAGAGTTCTCATTTACCTCTCTGCTGTTCTAATTGAGTGAAACATTTTCAGTTTAATCTTGTTACTGATTTTCCCCAACAATGACAAATGACGATTCTTTCCAATGCATCATGAAGAACTTAAATTTCAGAAACTGAAGTGTAGATATAGAAATAAACAAACATAGAGATAGGAGTACACATACAGATACATCTGTCGATATGGCATCTTGTCTTTCTATGTGGATCATAAACGTCTTGAAACTTATCTGATTATCCTTTGCAAGTTAGTTATGCCTGGCCTTAGATCATCTTTCTTTGATATGATGGCCTTATATAGCTTAATGGTTACAACAACCATATGTATAAAAATGATTTAGTCAATTTTTTTCATTGTCATTCATTAATATTTTTGCTAGAAATAATACAAGACTTTCATCCTATTTGGCCTTCCTGCACATCTTCCTCAACTGAGACATTCCTAACCGCTCAAAAGCTACCAATTTTTATAACAAGATAGAATGTTGAAAGACATAAAATAAGCCAAAATTCATGTATCAGTGTCCAAAAAATTCTTCCCAGGGGTGGTCATTGTAGCAGAACAGGATAAGCAGCCACTTGAGATGCCTTCATCCCATACTGAAGCATCAGTTGCAAACCTAGATACTCTGCTTCCTACTCCTCCTGCTAATGCAACTGGGAAGATGCAGATGATGGCTCAAGTATTGAGAGACCTGGAGATAGTTCCGGATTCCTGGATTAAGCCTGGCACATTAAAAACCATTATAGACATTTGGGTAGTGAATCAGCAGATAAAATATCTTCCTCTTTCCCTATCTATAACACTGCCTTTAAAATAAACAAGTAAAAATCTATTTTCAAAGTTATTTTCATAGACATGGGTCTGGGGTCTTCTGGTAATACTTTTTTTTTTTACCTTACTGTAAAATACAGACCAATTATTCTTGAAAGAATAAAAATTAGTAAATACGAAACTGCATGAGATGTTTACCTGTTTGTATTAGCCATCTGTAACAAAAATAAAACAATGTATGATAAAAAGATTGGAATAAATTGTTGACATACTGTAACTTGAAAAGGAAAATCATTGGAAATGATGAATATATGTATATTACTACAAGAATTTTCCACTTTTACTTTGCTACTTAGAATATGATATATCACATAAATGAGGGAGCATGCATTTTTTTACTTAATTTGAGAGGAATAAATAAAATCATGGAATAAGGAAATGTGCTGACCCTTGTAAATCTAAATAAATGAGTTACACCTCACATTGGGCTTTGCTCACAGTAGGCACTTTATCACCATCTCTTAATTGAAACATTTCTACTTGCGTTTCTGGCATAGCCTCTTTTAGAGACACAAGCCTGAAAGAGACCTCTCTCTAATCAGTTTGTTAAAATGACCCCAGTCTATGCCCATGAAAGGCAAATGCAAGACAATTTTTGCTTTCTCTGAAAAACAGGGATGTGTCTTTATTAGATAGTGAGAACTGAGTACATTTCTGTGACTTGCAGAATTCTCAGCTGAGTTAACAAAGCTTTATCGAGTGTACTCTATGTGTGAACCACTGCAGAAGATACCAAAGAAGCTGAAGGTTAACAAGTATCCTCCTAGACTTATAGAGTCAATTATCTTGTAAGGAAATAAACAAGATGTCATAAAAACATGATAGGGGGGTCAAAATTACTAATGCTTCATTTCACCTGTTTTCTGGCTCCAACTGGTGCTAGTGAGTATGAGAATGCATAACAAAGCTGCACCTGAAAAATGAGAAAAAAATAAGCAATGATGACACAGAAACAGAACAATATATTTACACAATTTTCATCATTTGATTATCACAAATGTTCCCCAGAGAACTCTATACATTTGAAGTCCTGCAAGTGAAAATGACTAAATTATAGGAAGTTGAAGTGAAGAAAGCATAATTTACTTTTCCTTTACCCTTTCTCATTCTTGATGCACTCAATTTTCACTCATGATTAATCCTACCATTGTAATTCATTGTACAGAGTTCATTATGAACTTTTTATCAGCTTATAAAATAAAAGTGGACCATCTGCTTAAATAACGCTGCTACTTAAATCATCAAAACTATTTTGATTTAAGTTTTGGAACATTTATTGTATTTCCTTCCATTGGTGAATCCATTGATCACTCTCACAGATGTAATGGAAGTGCCAATTAGTCTGATATTATAACCGCGATAATGAGAAGAGATTGACAAACATTTCTATAAACATATATACCGTAATAACAGTCAGCAAGTGAATAAAGCCTGTCATATTCCAAGTTTCCATTATTACTAATTTGTTATATCAGCTTCTACTATGGTATATGGTTTCTAAAACCTTCATCAGAAAAGAACTGTGACAAGTTGTTTCAATCACTGCATGCAAACTCTATACTATATACTGTGCCTATTGATATCATGTGACTCAATTTTTACAATTTCAGTGGTAAATGTATTATCTTCCAACATCTTTTTTTCAAATCTATTGTTCATTAGCAATTTGTGCATAGCTTTCACATTTCCCGTTCCTACAGTAATATAATATTCCTTAAACTTAACATAGCATTGCTTACCTAGCAATTTTCTCAGAATTGGTTATTTGGACATCTTTCAGTTTTCACTTATAATACATAATGCAGTGATGGGCATTTTTGCATATATAAGCTTTTCTTCCTCTTTCTTTCTTCCCAGGCTATAGGTTCTTAAAAAATAGTGTTACTAGGTAAAGTCAGATTATGATTTTTATTACTTGTGTCATGAGTTGTCAACTTTCTTATTCAAAATATTGCACCAATTTACAGTGCCACACGTCATGGAGAAATTCACTTACTCCCAACAACTTTGTCGATATTAAGTTTCTGTCAGTTAAAAATATTTTTTTCTTGTATAAGAGGGCTAATGTAATATCTCATAATTGTGTTCTTTTTCAGTTTTATAATTTATTAGTGAGTTCAAATTTTAAATGGTAGTCATGTAATGTTCATAGTTCTCTATAACTATCACAATCCTTGGCATATAAAAAGGTTATAATAAGTATGTATTGAATGACTGAGTAAATGAATGACTAATTCTTTTTCTATTTATCAACTTGACTTGTATTTTATACTTTTGATCCAAATCTAACCCTCACATATTTTAGAGACTAAATGTTTGTTATGATTATGAGTATATCCCATTATTTTTTTTTCTTATTTTTCATAGATGAAGATTCTTCAAAAAGTTCATGGACAAGGCAAATTATGAACAAAATCTGCGTGGACTTAAAAAAATCTTTGCAATAAAGCACACTGGTCTTGTACTTTCAGTTTCTGGGGCGTTTTTGAAGTACTTACATATATTTTGATTATATTTACGTATTGTCAAAGATTCATGTTTTTATTATATCAGTGGCTGGTGGTTATTTCTCTTTAGCCTGAAAACATAAAATGTTGTGTTTTTGTCTCTATTGGGATAAGTATAGAATATTTATTCTACTGGTTTATTGTTTGAAGCATTTCTATAGGGGAAGTATTTAGAAAATATTGAAAATCTTAATGTCATATTTCAATTGGGTATTCTTTTTTCAAGATAGGTATATTTTACTTATATTATTTATTACAAGTTTATCTTAAAATGCTCATAAAACGAATTCACATAAAAAGTTCAGTACCTATCAAGAAATATATCCATTTATTATTTTATTAAAATTTGTATTTATATGATTTACATATTAATGAAGAAATTTTAAGTATATATCATGATGGTTTGATACATGTAAAAGCAGTGAAATGATTTCCACAAATAAGCAATTTAACATGTTCATCACCTTATGTGGTGACATCTGTGTGTATGTGTGAAAAGAGTACCTAAAACTTTCTTTCTAACAAATTTGAAGCTTACAATACAACATTAATAACTAAGGTCATCATGCTGTACATTAGGTCTCAAGGCTTACTTATCCTTCATAACTTCAAGTTTGACCCAAATCTTCTCATTTTCTCCTCTTTCGTTTCCCTAGTAACCTCAATTCTATCTTCTGCTCATATGTACATGACTTTTTCTAAAAAAAAACAACTGACATATAAGTGAGATTGTGCAGTATTCTTTCTTCAAACATGACTGTTGTAAATTCATATTTTATCTTCTTAATTTGATGGTCATGAAAAGTAGAAGAGATGAAGCATACACAAAACACAGCACAGTGAGCTTCTGGCTTACAGACAGAGCTCAGTAAGTATGAGAATAATCCCTGTCTCTGCATTATGAGATCAAATCTCAGCCAACGTGACATTACTTTTTGATGTATTTTTCAATCATATTTCTACCTCATTTCATATGTCTTAGTACAATGTATGATATTATGCATGAACATTTTAAAATTTCTTTTTCAACTTCATCATAAAATGGACTTTTAATATTTTAATATCATTTTTATTGCTGTTATAACCAATATCAAGAAGCACAATCTATTCTTTAAGTATGACACTGTTGTTACACACTCAGTTATCCAGTTGCTCCCTGTCAGAGATGAATTTTCAGTGACACTTCTGATACACATATCCTTGTCTGCATTTCACTGCTTCCACGAAACAAATTGCTCCAAGGAGAATTACTGAGTTACAAATCCAAGCACACGTTTGATGGCTTTCAAGAAAAGTTGATCTAATTTGTGATACAAAGAGCGGTTCTTGCCTCACTATAATCCTGCCATCATTAAGTGCATTTAAAAAAAAATCTCTGCCAGCTTGGTAATATAAGAATGTTACCTCATAGATGTTTCAATTTGAAGTCAGTTCTATCAACATTCATGTAGGCTTATTAGCCATGTGTGTTTCCTCTTTGTGACACATTCCTATAGGCAGCTAGAAGGTAGTCATGTTTTCTTTATTCCTTTGTAATTGTACTTTAACAACAAATGTTCTGGAGTTTGTCTTCTATTGATTTTACGATGTATCTTAACATACAGAAGGTCTAATTTTAATGAAATTAAATCTAATAATATTTCCTGAGGACTCATTATGCATAGTTTTTTTTTTTTTTTTACCAGAGCCTTCAACTGGTTGCTTCATTCATTTTTCCACATTTAAACTTACATCAAGGATGTAATTTAACTTCATTTATTATGTAATATACAGATCTAACTTAACATTTCACATTAGGTAACTAGTTGTCACACTTGCTTTAATGCTTCTTTTTTAAAAATAGCGGACATTGGAGGGTGAACCAAAGGAAAAGGAAGACCTTTCTTTCTGTCTCTCTCTCTCACTGTCCACTCTGCCTGTCAAATATATATATATATATATATATACTTTAAAAGTATTTTTATTTTAATAAAAATAATATACATCCTGTAGTTTGAATGCGCTCCTCAAAATTCACATGTTGAAATTTTGGCCAATGTGATAAGAAACATGGTTTTTAGGAGGTGATTAAGTCTTTCTAAAAAGATTAGTAGCCTTATAAAAGGGCTAGAAAGGACTGGCATTGTGACGCAGCAGATTAAGCCGAGAACTGCAAAGCCAGCATCCAGTACAGGAGCACTGATTCACATCCTAGCTGCTCAACTTCTGATCCACCTCCCTTCCATTGTGCCTAGGACAGCAGCAGAAGACAGTTGAGGTATCCATTCCTTGCCACTCTTCTGGGAGAACTGAATGGAGTATAAGGCTCTTGTGCTTATCCTGGCCCAGCCCTGGCCATGATAGCCATTTGGGGAGTGAAAACCAGCAGATGAGAAATCTATTTCTGCCTCTGTCTCTGTAAATTTGCCTTTCAAATAAATAAAATAAATCATTTTTTTAAAAAAAGAAAAAAAGGCATTTGAGGGGATGAATTTTCTCCTCTCTACTTGTCTGTCATATGAAGAACAGGATCCTCCCCAAGGCTTTTCCACCTTTTACCACATAAGTGTATCACATTTGCTGCCTCTCCACATGAGGATGCAGCAAGAAGACACCCCTTTGTCATGGAACATCAGTACTTTGATCATGGAGTTCCCAGTCTCCCAAACTGCAAGCACTAAATGTCTGTTCTCTGCACATTACCAAGTCTATGGAGTTTTATAACAGCAGTATAAATGAAATAAGACAACATTTTAATCATTGAAATATTGGCAAATGCAGTTCAGAACAAAGAAGAAAATCTAATTATGCATAACCATATAAAATCCAAGAATAGTCTCTCTAACAAGGCTAGTTCATATTTTCTAAAAATGTACAGTAGCTATAAGACTATCTTCTTTACAAAGATAATAACACTGTGCTTTTTTAATCTTTTGCTCTTCACTAGACATACATTCATTTTCTTTTACTCCAGCTCAGTTATGTTACTAAATGCTAAGAAAATAGGGATAAAATAAAAAGAAACACTACTTGTAATTTTCAGAAAAAGGCTAATAGTAAACAAGAAGAGAAAAAGTACACAAGAGTTTATTCTCAGACTTCTGCTCGCTGGTACCTAGAAGGGAAAGACAATGCTTCAAAAGAATACAACAGGAGATCCTGAGATCATCTGAGATTTGGGAAAGGTGTCCTGTGGCTAAGCCCAAAGGATGAGTAAAGTTAGAGCACTCCTTTTAGACTGTTTGGTTTCTCTTGATTATAAAGGAAAAAAAAATCCCATTGAGCCTTAAAAAAGATGATTAAGGATGTGCTACACGCAGAAACACAGAGAGATAGCCACCATTATGAAAGATTGAGAAGGAATAAAAGCCACCAGTAGAAATACCATAATAGGAATATTTATGAAACAATGGCAGAACCAAGTTGTGACTTATTAATAGTCACCTTGAATGTAAATGGCCTCAATTCTCCATACAGAAAGATACAGACTGGCTGAATGGATTGAAAAACAAGACCCAACTATTTGGTGCTTACAAGAAACAAATCTCACCAACAAAGATACAAGCAGACTGAAAGTGAAAGGATGGAAATGCTAACAGAAATGAAATAAGAGCTGGTGTTGCCATCCTAGTATCAGACAAAATAGACTTTAACATGAAAATTGTTAAAAGACACAAATAAGGGCACCATGTAATGATTAAGGGATCTATTCAACAGGAAGATGTGACTATAAGAAATGTCTATGCCAAAGACTTTCTTTCTTTCTTTTTTTTTTTTTAATTTTTGACAGAGTGGACAGTGAGAGAGAGACAGAGAGAAAGGTCTTCCTTTTGCCATTGGTTCACCCTCCAATGGCCGCTGCGGTAGCGCGCTGCGGCCGGCGCACCGCACTGACCGATGGCAGGAGCCAGGTGCTTCTCCTGGTCTCCCATGGGGTGCAGGACCCAAGCACTTGGGCCATCCTCCACTGCACTCCCTGGCCACAGCAGAGAGCTGGCCTGGAAGAGGGGCAACCGGGACAGGATCGGTGCCCCGACCGGGACTAGAACCTGGAGTGCCAGCGCCGGAAGGCGGAGGATTAGCCTAGTGAGCCGCGGCGCCGGCCTAAAGATTTACTTTTTTTTTTTTTTTTTTTTGACAGGCAGAGTGGATAGTGAAAGGAGAGACAGAGAGAAAGGTCTTCCTTTTTGCCATTGGTTCACCCTCCAATGGCCGCTGCGGCCAGCGCATCTCGCTGATCCGAAGCCAGGAGCCAGGTGCTTCTCCTGGTCTCCCATGCGGGTGCAGGGTCCAAGCACTTGGGCCATCCTCCACTGCCTTCCTGGGCCATAGCAGAGAGCTGGCCTGGAAGAGGGGCAACCGGGATAGAATCCGGTGCCCCAACCGGGACTAGAACCCGGTGTGCCGGCGCCACAAGGCGGAGGATTAGCCTGTGGTCCTCTTCCCCACTTAATGCTGTATAATGGTTCAAACCTGGTAAATGCCACTCTTAGGATCATTGGTTACTATCCTCACTCTGTCTTTTATGACCTTGTCTAAATACGATCAGAGTCGGCAAACTTGGAAGGCTTCCATAACCTTGGCAACTCATGACGACAGCCTAGGATGGTTACTGGCGCCATAAACTAGAGTGTCAATTTGTTGGGTCAACAACAGGAGCCACTGTGCACTTGCTCCTCATGTGGGATCTCTGTCCTTAATGTGCTGTACATTGTGATTTAATGCTATAACTAGTACTCAAACAGTATGTTTCACTTTGTGTTTCTATGTTGGTGCAAACTGTTGAAATCTTTATACTAAATTCATCTTCTGTATATAAAGAGAATTGCAAATGAATCTTGATACAAATGGAAGGGGAGAGGGAGCGGGAGAGGGGAGGGTTGTGGGTGGGAGGGAAGTTATGGGAGGGGGAAGCCATTGTAATCCATAAGCTGTACACTGGAAATTTATATTCATTAAATAAAAGTTAAAAAAAAAAAAAGAAATGTCTATGCACCCAATTACAGGGTCACTGGCTACTTAAAAAAAAAATGTTAATAGACCTAGAGGGAAATACAGACTCTAATACAATAGGCTTAAATAACTCACTTTCAGCAGTGGAAAGATCAACCAGACAGAAAATCAGCAAGGAAACAACAGAATTAATCAACGCTATAGACCAAATGGACCTAAAGGATATATGCAGAACCTTTCACCCCAAAGTGGAAGGATACACACTATTCTCATCAGTGCATGAAATGTTCTCTAGGATAGACCATATGCTAGGCCACAAAGCAAGTCTCAGCAAATTCAAAAAAAATCAAAATCATTTCCTGCATTTTCTCAGACCACAAGGGAATAAAGCTAGGAATCAACAAAATCTCTAGAGCATATGTAAATGCATGGAGACTGAACAGCATGCTCCTGAATGAACTCAAAAAAATTTTTGGAAACAAGTGAAGATGACAATACATCATATCAAAACCTATGGGGGGCCGGTGTTGTGGTGTAGTGGGTACACCACTGCCTGCATTGCCAGCATTCCATATGTGCACCAGTTTGGATCCCGGCTGCTCCACTTCTGATCCAGCTCTCTGCTATGGCCTAGAAAGAGAGTAAAAGATAGTGCAAGTCCTTGGGCCCCTGCACCTGTGTGGGAGACCCAGAAGAAGCTCCTGGCTCCTGGATTTAGATCACAAGACTGCTCTCCTCTCTTTCTCTCTCTCCCTCTCTCTCTCTCCTTCTCAGTAACACTTTCTAATAAATGAATAAATTTAAAAAAAAAAAAAACCAGCCCATGGCATATCACAAAAGCAGTGTTAGGGGAGTTCATAGAAATCAGTTCCTATGTGAAAAAACTGAAAAGATCCCAAATAATGAGATAGCAATGTATCTCAAGGACCTAGAATATCAACAATAAACCAAACTCAAAACTAGTAGGAGGAAAAAATAACTAAAATTACAGAAGAAATCAATAAAATTGAAACAAAAGTTACAAAAATCAGTGAAATGAAAAGCTGATTTTTTGAAAAAATAAACTAAATGATACACCATTGGTGCAATTAACCAAAAAATAAAAATAAAAGGAAGAAAAAGATTCAAGTCAGTAAAATCAAAGGTGAAAAAGGAAATGTAACAACAGATACCACAGAAATAAAAAGAATCATCAAAAATTATTACAAAGAGCTGTATTCCAACAAACTAGGAAACCTATAAGAAATGGATAGATTTCTAGAAAGATACAATCTACCAAAATTAACATGAAGATATAGAAAACCTAACCAGATCAATAACGAAGATGGATATTTGAATCAGTAATAAATAGCCTCCTATAACAGAAAACTCCAGGACTGGATACCCTCACTGCTAAATCTACCAAATATTTAAAGAATAACTAATACCAATTGTCTTCAATCTATTCAAAACAATTGAAAAGGTAGGAATCCTCCCAAACTTCTACGAAGCATGTATCACCTTAATATTGAAACCTGGAAAAGATGCAACAGAGAAAGAGAACTATAGACCAATATCTCTGATGAACATAGATGCAAAAATTCTCAACATAATATTAGCTAATCAAATCCAAAGATCCAAACACACCAAGTGAGATTTATTGCCAGAATGCAGGGGTGGTTCAACATTTGCAAATCAATTAATGTGATAACACCATATTAACAAACTAAAGAACAAAAATCACATGATTATTTCAATAGATGCAGAGAAAGCATTTGATAGAATACAACATCTTTTAAGGATGAAAACCTTAAAAAAATGGTTATAGAAGGAACATTCTTCAACACAGTCAAGAAATTTATGAGAAACCCATGGCAAGCATCCTATTGAATGGAGAAAAACTGTCAGCATTCCATGTAAGATCCAGAACCAGACAAGAATTCCCACTATCACCATTGATACTTAATATATTCCTGTAAATTTTAGCTTGAGTCATTATGCAATACAAAAGATATCAAAGGTGTACAAATTAGAAAAGAGGAACTCAAAATATTCTTATTTGCAGATAACAAGTTCCTATATAGGAGATCCCAAAAACTCCACTGAGAGACTATTGGAACTCATAAAAAGAGTTTGGTAAAGTGGCAGGATATAAAATCAATACAGATAATACTACAGCTGAGGAAGTACTTGTAAAATCAGTACCATTCACAACAGCTCCAAAAATAATCAAATACTTTGGAATAAATTAAACCACGAATATCAAAGATCTCTATGGCTAAAAGTTACAAAACACTTAAGAAAGAAATAGAAGATGACATTAAAAAATGGAAAAATCTTCCATGCTCATCCATTGGAAGAACAAACATCATCAAAAATGTCCGTACCAAAAGCAATTTACAGATTCAGTGTGATCTCAATCAAAATACCAATGATTATCTCACAGATCTAGAGAAAACAATGCTGAAAATCATAGGAAAATACAAGAGATTCCAAAGAGCTAAGGGAACCTTATATAACAAAAATAAAGTTGGAGGGAGGCATCACAATACCTGATTTCAAGATTACAATACTCAGAGCCATTACAATCTGAACAGCCTGGTACTGGCACAAAAACAGACTTATAGACCAGTGGAACAGAATAGAAACTTCAGAAGTCAATGTATGCAATTATAGTCAACTTATATTTAATAAAGAATCAAAATCAATTTGTGGAGCAGTGACTGTCTCTTTAACAAACGGTGCTGGCAATACTGGATCTCCGTGTGCACAAATATGAAGCTAGACCCCTACCTTTCATGCTGCACAAGAATGCACTTAAAATGGATCAAGGACCTAAATATATGACCTGATACCACTGAATTATTAGAGAACATGGGGGAAACTCTACAAGACATTGGCATAGGCAAAGACTTCTTGGAAAAGACCCCAGAAGCACAGGCAATCAAAGTAGCCGAAATGAAGAGGCACCTGAAAGAATGGGAGAAATCATCTGCAAACTGCATAACTGATAAAGCATTAACGTCCAGAATATAAAAAGAGCTCAATAAATTCAACAACAAAACAATCCAGTAAAGAAATGGGCAAAAGACTCAAACAGGATTTTTTCAAGAGAGGAAATTCAAATGGCCAATAGATACTTGCCAAAACATGAACAGGAGTGTCAAATTGTTAAATCAGCAACAGGAGTCACTGTGTACTTACACCCCATGTGGGATCTGTCCCTAATGTGTCGTCTAAAGCCAAGTGATGCTATAACTAGTACTGAAACAGTATTTTTATACTTTGCGTTTCTGTGTGGGCACAAACTGATGAGGTCTTTACTAATTATATACTGAAGTGATCTTCTGTATATAAAGAGAATTGGAAATGAAAAAAAAAAAAAACAACCTGGTGTTAAAATGGAAATGACATAGAAAATTAATTAATTTGAAAAAAAATTATGTAGGATCTCTGTCTTTAATGTGCTGTACATTGCTATTTAATGCTATAATTAGTAATCCAATGGTAGTTTTTTCACTTTATGTTGCTATATGGGCAAAATGTTGAAATCTTTACCTAATATATACTAAACTGGTCTTCTGTATACAAAGAGAATTGAAAATGAATCTTTACATGAATGGAAGGGGAAAGGGAGCGGGAAAGGGGAGGGTTGCTGGCGGGAGGGAAGTTATGGGAGGGGGGAAGCCATTGTAACCCATAAGCTATACTTTGGAAATTTATATTCATTAAATAAAAGTTTAATTAAAAAAATTTCAACCTATGTATTAAGTTTTATGACATTCGCAAAATATGTAACCAATTGTAAGTCAATAAATCTATGTATTTTGAGTCACAAAAAAAAAAATACTCAGGTTCACTAGCCATCAAGGAAATGCAAATGAAAACCATAGTGAGATTTCACCTCACTCCAGTTAGAATGGCTAGCATACAGAAATTAACAAACAATAAATGCTGGTGAGGATGTGGGAAAAGGTATTCTGATCCACTGCTGGCGGTAATGTAAACTGGTATAACCACTGTGCAAGACAGTATGTAGATACGTCAGAAACTATATAAACCTATAATATGATCCAGCCATCCCACTCCTAGGAATTTACCCAAAACAAAAAAGAACAGTATATGAAAGAGATATCTGTACTCCCATGTTCATCACAGCACAATTCACAATAGCTAAGATATGAACCAACCCCGATGCTCACCAACTAGTGACTAGAGAAAGAAATTATGGTACATATACATTATGTAGTACTACTCACTGTAAAAAAAATGAAAAAAATCCAAAATACTGTCTTTTGCAACAAGATGGTCACAAGTGGAAACCATTATACTTACTGAAATAAGCCAGTCACAAAAAGACAAGTATATATTTTCCCTGATCTGATACAACTAATAGAATATCTTAAATGTAATGTATTCAAGTGAAATAGTCATTTGGAGAATAGATGATTGTTGATAGCCCTTATCTCTTCCTTGAGGAACAATCTTTTATTTGGTTTTGTTTTCTTTCTCCTCATACTATTTGCTGACCTCCTCTATTTAGAGCAGAGCCAACTATAAGATCACTAAGTAAACGGATAGTAGATCATCATAAAAAATTTAATAATAGGTACTCAAGGGGGGTTGGAATATGGGTGGGTGGGAGAGGAAGCCCCACTTTGTCCCTAAATCTGCATGTATGAAACATATAAAACTTGTATAAGTTAAAAAAGCAATAAGATTATTTGCTTAACAAAGGCTTGTAAGACTTTCTTTAAAATATTCTCATGATTTCTGTAGGTATTTAAAATGGAATTTGATTTTTACAAACGTAAGTAATATGCAAGTCCATAAAAGCACATTTCTAATGTAAAGTACGGTGAACCTGTGCCAAACATTTCTGAAAACATCCTTTTTGTTGCTTTTATCACATTCCATTGTGTTTGACCTTCTTAACTCTGCTCATGTTTTAAGTGACAGCAAAACTAGCAAAGAATGCTGCATAGCCAGAATACTAATTTATCAATAAAATAAGACCTGCACTCTAAGAATATGTGGACAGAATTCTTGTGGTAATGGAAAAAGCAGTAACCTTAAAATGAAGTGTGTTAGGTTTGAGGTCTTGCCATTTTGCCACTTATTATCTGAATGATGTTATAGAAGTCTTCTTATTTTTCTGAATGGATTTCTTCTGTGGATTAAGATGTTGGCCTAATTCACAGTAACATCATGGATTTTACATGAGATTTGTTAAAAGCAGTTTGAAAAGAATTCATTCAGCTCTGTACTTTTACACTCTTCATGTTTTATGGATGACTACAATAGCCATGTATTTTACAACAAAATTAAATGTTTGCCAATTATTTGGCAATTGGAAGTGTGATCTTCAGTTAGATGGATAGCCACAAATCCCAAATTCAAGGCTTACTTTTATGTGCTAGAAAATAAAATACAATTTGCCTTTGAGTAAAGCTTGTTATTGAGAGCTGTGTGTGTAACCTTGGCTTTGCTTCTGTGGAAAGGGCCCTGTGGAGGCAATTGAACACAATAAGCATTTCCCCCCATGGTTCACAATTATGGAAACACCTGTGCAAAAACTAAAAAATAACTTTGTGTTGATTCACTATGATAATTCATGAGACTCAAGGACCCTTCACATATTTCAATCCCTGCCAGATAGTAGGGTAAGGGTCTTCAAGTAACTGCAGAGTGAAGCAAGAATGAACTCACAAAAAATACCTCTCACCATAATTGTTCTGAAAGAAGGACTGCATATAGTGAACACCTGGGCCACTTGATTTCAAAATAATGTCTTGTGTCTGATTAAAACATTTCCTGTAGAAGTTATAAGAAGCTCAGAGAATGAAAGAAACAGAGTGGTGTCTACTGTATTGATATTTTAACTTCTCTTGATTTAGGAAATAATTTTCTTTATAATGTTAAATATTATTTCCTCATGACATATCTGCCTCACTGAAAATCAATTCTGAGATGCATACATTGTTTAAAATCATGTGATGGTTGATGTAGATCAAGTCCCATGTTTATCAAAATTTCAGATATATTAGCGGAATGTGGTATTTATATATATTTGTTTACAGATATCATGTTTTAGACTTTGTAAATTTCAGTCTTCATATAGTACCTTATTGGACTTAGAACTTTGAGAATTTAGGAAAAAAGCTGATATTCCTCCTTTCTTCTGAATTAAACATTCCTTACATACAGGATGAAATGAAACAAATTCTCCATAACAATTCCTAGGTCCAATCTGTTTCAAATTCTAATTGTTGGGAATAACTCCATTTCAGATCATTTTATTGATGATTCACTGGAGTCTCCCTAAAAGAAGCAAAGAAAAGCTATTGTTACAGCTGTTACACTTAAAAGAATTTGTAGCAGATAAGAAATTAAATGAATCTGAGATTCCCAGGCCAAATGAAATCACTAGTGGAAAATTTTTTTTCTTGATCAAAATCTGTAAGTAGTTTACCCCAAACCGTATCATAAGGATTTTATCTTGGTAAATATTACATCACATGAATGCTGGTGTAAGATCCATCCAAAAACAGCTTTGCCACAGAATTTTAGTTTTTATGGACCTCACTTAAGAGAACTCTAATTTTGTTCCATGTAGAAAAGGACAGCAGTGTCATGGCAAAACTAAAGACTCAGCTTTCAGTTGTAGACCTGAAGGCTGTTGAAGGATATCAGGAAAGATGCGGGTCACATACTGATCGCTATTTCAATTTACTTTGTGAGGCACCACCTAGACATTCAGTTTCTCCAGACAGTGTCAGATCTTCTTGAACTCAAGTCCTAGATCAAGGGTATGCGCAGTTCCATGGTAAAGGTCATTGGTTTTTCCTGAGGATTCCCTTTCAGGCTGGAAATTGTGACAGGCAGACACAGGATATTCTTTGTCTTTGCAGATTCCAGTTTGCCCTTGATCCCAAACCCATTGACTCCTAACTACAAGTCGGTGATCTACAATGACTTCAGGGCTAATACTAGACATGGGGACCTAATCCTGTGTAGATGGCTCCACCAGCTAGCACATTTGCATGAAAACTAATCCCTAAAACCAAATCTTAATTTATTTCAGCCATTCAGACTTTGCTTTTCTAATCAGATCATAACTGATAATTATTTATACCTTCTATCCCAGTAGGTTCTCAAAGTGATTTGTTTTAAATTGTGTCATACAATTGGGGAAGCAAGGATCTGGCTTATGTTATAATTTTCTTATTGAAGTAGTTTCCATGAAATTATGTTTTCTTCTACTTCTTTCCTCCAGATCTATATCTATATCTATATCATCTATATCTATAGCTATATTTATGTCTATATCTATATCTATGCTTCGTCATCTAGTCAAATATTTTCTAATTTCTATTATTGTTTGTTTTTTGCCAATGGATTTTCTAGTGATGTCTTAGTTTCTAAATATGTTTGCAATTCTAGTTATCTTATTTTTATCAATTCCCAAATTAATTCTGTTTTCAGAAAGCCAGCTCTATAGGATACCCTTGCTGTTTCCTTTTCCTCTTGACCTATCAATGATCTTTTTCAAAAGTAGTTAAAATCACCCACTATAACTGAGGACTGATGTGTTTATACTCTCAATTATGTTAATTTAGCTTTGAATGAATTTATAGGTACTGTTATTAAGTGCAGAGATATCTGTGATTTTATATTTTACTGATTAAGTGTATCTTTATTATCATTAAATGTTTCTTTATGTCTTATTCTTTTTTTTGAAGTTTTCTTTTCCCTATTATTACAGTAGTCACATTATTCTTTTTTGTTTTTGTTTTTTATCATGGCATATATTTTCCATCCCTCAATTTCAGTTTATTTTGTCTTTGAAATGCATTCCCATTGATAGCATATATTAATTCCTTTACCTTTATCTTACAATACCCACTCTTTAACTGTAATATTACCAAGTTAATATAAATATTCATATAGATAGATTTAAATATACAACTTCACTTGAATTTTGTGGTTGTTAAAATTTTTTGTGGTTGGTGTAAGATAAAACTGATCATTCTAGATTTATTAATATTAATTTGAAATGAATACAATTTCTTTTCCCATTGTTCTTTGTAATTTCTACTACCCACTTTATAATTTATTTTATTTATTTATTTTTTTGACAGGCAGAGTGGTTAGTGAGAGAGAGAGAGAGAGAGACAAAGAGAAAGGTCTTCCTTTTTGCCATTGGTTCACCCTCCAATGGCCACTGCGGCAGGCGCATCGTGCTGATCCGAATCCAGGAGCCAGGTGCTTCTCCTGGTCTCCCATACAAGTGCAGGGCCCAAGGACTTGGGCCATCCTCCACTGCCTTCCCGGGCCATAGCAGAGAGCAGGCCTGGAAGAGGGGCAACCGGGATAGAATCCGGCGCCCCAATGGGGACTAGAACCCGGTGTGCTGGCGCCACAAGGCGGAGGATTAGCCTGTTAAGCCACAGCGCCGGCCTTCTACTTCCCACTTTAAATTTCACATCTGATAGTTCAGAGTTCTTATTTTCAGATTATCACCTCACAAATGTAATGAATTAACAACACTAAATTTCCATTCAACCATCATCACCCTTTTTTCTATGATTGTTCTATTTTAAGTTCTACGTAAAGGAAAATTAGCAGTTGACAATGCTGTTTAAATAGTGTGTTATCTTTGAGAAAATACAGTCTATTATTTTTAAATAACATAATTAATAATGATATATAATTATATAATATACATAACAATATAACAATTTTCCTTTGAGAACTCTTAGTTAAGTGTCTGTGTGTGTGTAGAAGTGCCAGTGAAGGATTTTTGGATAGGTATGGTGGCATGGTGTTTTATGTTAACAGGCTATTATATTTTCTTTCTTTCTTTCTTTCTTTCTTTTTTTTTTTTGACAGGCAGAGTTAGACAGTGAGAGAGAGAGACAGAGAGAAAGGTCTTCCTTTTCTGTTGGTTCACCCCCCTAATGGCCCCTACGGAAGCCAGCAGCCAGGCGCTTCTTTCTGGTCTCCCATGCAGGTGCAGGGCCCAAGCACTCGGGCCATCCTCCACTGCCTTCCTGGGCCACAGCAGAGAGCTGGACTAGAAGAGGAGCAACTGGGACAGAATCCAGCATCCCTGCCCGGACTAGAATCCAGTGTACCGGCGCTGCAGGTGGAGGATTAGCCAAGTGAGCTGTGGCGCTGACCTAGGCTATTACATTTTCAACATTTTAAAAATGTTACTATGGGATCAGTGTTGTAACACACTGGGTTGATCCAATGCTTGCAACATGATCATCCCATATGGGTATGCCAGTTGAGTCCCAACTACTTTGCTTCCAATCCGGCTTCCTGTTAATTCACTTGGGAAGAAAGTGGAAAATGGTCCACTTACTAGGGCCCCTGCCACCCATGTTGGAGACCAGGATAGAGTTCATGATTCCTAGCTTCAGCTTGACCCAGACCTGTTTTTGGGGTTCATTTGGGGTGCGAACAAGTGGATGAAAGATGTGTGCTCTCTCTTTTCTTGCTCTCTCTCATATACTCATTCTGCTTCTCTGCTTTTCAAATAAAAAAAAACACTTTTATTTCACAGTTTTTAGGTTTCCAACATTTCTGATGGTAATCAGAAATACTAACTACACATGACATATATATGAAGAATATTTCTTCTGTACTTTTTGATTTTGGTAGTGTAATTTTAATGTACCTATGTGTGATTTTCTTTATTTTGTTAAGAGTCTTGAAAATCTATAAATCAAATGTTTTCATTAAACATGAAGTTCATTCCAGTGTTTCTCAAAATTTGATTCTCTCTGCATGTCACTCTCTTCTATTTTTTTAAACTACTATTACACATGTGTTTAGGACATTTGATATTATCCTACCAGTTCCTGAAATCTTTCATTATATAATTTATATTTATCTACAGTGAAATTCGTTAATCCTTTTGTCCTTTCTATTCTGTTATTACTATCATTTTATTAAAATAATTACCTATAGCTTTAATTTCTATTTTTATGTTTGCTTGGAAATTCCTCTTCTGTACATTCATTAAGACAGTATTTTCCATGAATTTTTTAATCATGCATTTCTTTGGTTCTTTGAACCTGAATGTATTAGCTGCTTCAAAGTCTAGATTTAATTAACCCAATATCTTTTGGTGGGCTGAGGTAGCCCTTGTATATTAGCCATTGCTAGCAATAAGTCCTAGAAAACCTGAGTTCTGTTAATTTCCTCTGGGGAATATGTATTTTTGTTTTAGTAGTTGTTCCATTTACAACGTTTGTACTTGCAGTTTATTTAGGCTTGGATTCTTCCTGCTGTAGGGAGGATTTGCTGGAAGATTAGGGTATTTTTCAAGTTCCTCCAACTTTGGGATATTTCTCCTCCAAATTGTCTTCCCTGATTTTTTCCTTTCAGATCTTGTTTCGATCCATCATTTGTATTGGCACATAGTAAATCATTATGTAACAAATAATCCTTATTCCCATAGCATGACTTTCTGATTTTTTAGCTACCATGTATGATACCAAGGTGCAAACATGCTTCTTTACTCTTGCTGAGATAGAAAATAAATTTCTTGGAAACTATTTGATGTAAAGATTTGTGTTTCTCAGTTTGTATAATGAAGTCTCTTGTAAGCCTCATATAATCTCTACATAGGCATGTGCAACCAAATTCTCTGTCACACACTGATGGGGAAACCCCCCATACACTTGTGGACTATCATCTACTCTGTGAATTCCAGGCCCTTTAGCTGTCATAGCCTTGATCCCTGATCCTTAACTCAACAGGACTGCTATGATTTGATTGGATTCCAAATTAAGGCAACAGCCAGGATCATTATTTTCTTTTTCAAAGGCAGAGAGTTAACATGATTGGATAGCACAAATTGTGATCGGAAGGGGAGAGGGAGCGGGAAAGGGGAGGGTTGTGGGTAGGAGGGAAGTTTTGGGAGGGGGAAGCCATTGTAACCCATAAGCTGTACTTTGGAAATTTATATTCATTAAATAAAAGTTTAAAAAAAATAGAGACTTCTTTTTCTAAGGGAGTAACATTTTCTTCTGTTATCCAGTGTCTGATAATAGTTGCCTCTGGGCCAGCGCCATGGCTCACTTTGTTAATCCTCCACCTGCTGCACCAGCAACCCATATGGGCACCAGGTTCTAGTTCCGGTTGCTCCTCTTCCAATCCAGCTCTCTGTTGTGGCCTGGGAAGGAAGTGGAGGATGACCCAAGGGTTTGGGCGCCTGCACCCGCATGAGAGACCGGGAAGAAGCACCTAGCTCCTGGCTTTGGATTGGCGTAGCTCCAGCAGTAGCGGCTATTTGGAGGGTGAACCAATGGAAGGAAGACCTTTCTCTCTCTCTCCCTCACTGTAACACTATCTGTCAAATAAAAAAAAAAAATAGTTGCCTCCTACACCTTGTCTAGTTGTATAATTTTGTAATTGAAAGATCTAATCTGGTGCTACAAACTTTGTTACATCAGAAATGGATTTTAAAACAAAATAGAAAATATTTCCGAATTGGGAGATTTAACTTAAAAATCTGTCTGTCTACTCGCAGAAAATCTGGCAAAGTTTCTTTGGCAATAACAAGACAAGAGTAGCAGAGGTCTTACTTTAGCAATGCGTGTTTTTCATAATATACATTTTCCATGAATTCTCTGTGAGAAACATATTTATCTGTGGGTGCTTTTAATGTTTTCTCCTTTATCTTTGATTTTAAATATTTTTTGTGCATAAATCTCAGTACTGTTTTATATAAATGTATTATGTTTTGTATTTGATTGTTGAATTTTAATTCAACCAGAAACATGTTACACTCTTTGCTTAAATAGGCACACATCTTCTACATATAAGGAGGATTTCATATTAACCCAGCTGTCTAACACTTCTGACCTTCTTCCTTAACTGAGGAAGATCCAAGTCTCCTTCTGGCCTCAATCCCTTCAACCTGAACTACTGTCTTCAGTGCTTTGTGCAGCTACCAGGTCCCTATCAACTATTTCCCCTGATGTCCTTCATCTGAGAATGTCGATGTTGACATTATCCCTGAAGCATGTCTTCTGTTTAGAACTTCAGAACAACGATCATTTTCTTTCAGCATTTAAAAGATATGTTCCACTGGCCTCTAGCCTCTGTAAATTCTGCTCTGTGAGAAAAATATTTATCTGTTAGTGCTCTTAATATTTTCTTCTTTATCTTTGATTTTCAGTATTTTTGTGGTCATAAATTTATCTCAGTACTGTTTTGTATAAATGTATTGTATTTTGTGTTTGATTCTTGAATTATAAATTTGATTATAATTTTTATCAAATTTGTACTTGAGTCCTCTGCTTCTGATCCAGCACACTGCTAATGTGCCTAGAAAAGCAGCAGGAGACAGCCAAATACATGCACCCCTGCTACCCATATGGGAAACTGATGGGGCTCCTCACTCTTGCCTTCAACCTGGACAGCCATGGCCATTGTGGCCATTTGGGGAGTCAACCAGCAGTTGGAACATCTTTTCCTCTCATTGCCTCTGCCTCTCTATCACTCAGGCTTTCAAATAAATAAAAATAAATCTTTTTTTAAAAAAAATCTTGACTCTCAGTTGCAGCCTCTGCTCATGTAATTGCTGCCTAAAGAACCTTCACATTACTATGCTACAATTGTTACTGATGCAATGGATTCTGGGCTTTCACAGTGAGAAGATTCACTCACCCCTTCCTCATTCTTGCTCTGACTGTTGTGTCTCTACATTTTATCTTGCACTGATGTGTCTCACAGAATCATAACAGAAAGAACGTATAAGCATTAAATAATGAATAAAACAAGCCTTTTTCCAAGTCTTTCCAAAGGAAATGGTGCAGAAGCTTAGAAGTAGAAAGGGCATTCACAAGTTACTGCTTCTCTCTCATGAAGCAAGTGAAGCCCTGAGAAGTGGCAAAGCTGGCCCAATGCCACTCTGCTTTTCTGTAGCAGAGGCTTTTAACTCCATGACATTGAAATAAAACTCAGGTAACATTTTCTTTAGAGGACAAGAGTTAAAAAAAATTCAGATAGCTGCTTCTAGGAATCTCTCAATCTTAACTCCTTATTCCATTCATTCAATCAATAATTACTTACTGAGTACCTAGCAGCTAAAACCCTATGAAGGCTCTAAGACTGAGACCTGTTCTGTGCCTTTAAGGAGATCGCACAGCAGATGAATCAAGTAAAACAAACCATTTCTAAAAGCTGGCAATTGAATGATAAACCATGAGCTTTGAACCATTGTAAACTTGGGATCCTTTTAAATTAAGTGTGTGTATGAATGAAATAAGTTAACAATAGCAAATTACTGAAATTTTTAAAGTCATTAGTTGCTTTAAAATCATTTGAATATAAAAACAACTAAGTCTTGGTAAAAGATAGTATCAAAGATGGGGAACTTATACATCCTAAAGTAAATGAAGAATTGAGCTGACTCTCCAGATAACTGAAGGAGATGATACACAAATCTAAGAGATTCCCTGCCTTTGAGGCAGCAGGGTTCCTTCAGACTGGAGTCTCAAAGCCCAGCCTTCATTGTTTACTCATTCAGTTGATGGACAGGGCCTGAGCTCCCTCAGTAATGCACTGATTGCTACTTGCTTCTAGAAATGAATGTGGCCTAACTAGGCTTTATTTATTGATTAGCTGGAATGGGCCCAGACTTCCAATGCAATCTATAGAAGCAAACGAAGCATGCCTGCTTTTAGAAAAGAAAATTCAAATGCTGCCCCGTTAGCTGTGTTGGCACTGGAACAAATCTTCCAATGCCAGAAATGCCTTGGGATGCTCCTTTCATTTTTGTTTAATAAGCACTGTGAGGTTGTGACAAGAAGAGAGCAAATAATGCGTGGTGCCAAACAAATGCATTCAGCAAACATTCTCGTGCAACTCTGTGGAGGCAGGAGGGCTGATGCTGCAGATGCTGACTTGCCTGACATGTTTATGAGCTGACAGAGTTCCCAACTTCCAATGATTATACAGAATCATTTTCTCTTTAAGGCAGGATTCCCACTCCAGAACTTCACTTTATATTATTATTTGCTGTAGGGCTACTGTCAGATTCAGGGCAAGATTTTTCTGAGACTGCAGTAAGCCACTTAGCCACAGCTGCTTTCAAAAACAAAAGATGAAAGCGAGGAATGACTCCCCTTGTTCAGGGAAAGAGCTGTAGGTTGGTTCAAGAGAAAGAACAATCCAATGTCAAGAAACCTTACAGCTTTCTCTCTAATTTAAGTGATCCTAAGTGGACAGCTGGAGAAATAACACAATAACATGAGTATCTTTCATATACTGAGAGTTTCTTAAGGTGAAAAGCTTTATGTCAACCACTTCTCATTTGTGTTTAACTCTATGAGAAAGGTCTAATTTTGCCCATTTTGTAAGAGAAAATTGTAGCTCAAAGAAATTAAACAGCTTGCCTCCAGCTAACAAGTGAGATAGATGCTGGATATAATAAACACAGCCTATGCCACTCTAAAGCTAATGTTTCTTTCAAATATTGGATTATCATAACCTTACTCTCATCTTTATGCCTATTAAATTTAGGGAAGTGATTTTCTCTGGGTAAAAGTGAAAAAGAATAGTTGAAGTTTCAACTCAATCTATTTAAATTGTTTAATTTCATAAACTATAAAGATATAAAGAAAATATGGAAATATATTAATGTTTAAATGGATTTTGTTACATTGTTTTCTATACTTTTCCATGGAGTTGAATTTTTCATGTAAAAATCACTATAAAAAATCACAAAGCTTCACTTATTTCCTTGTTAAGAGAATTATGTTAGGATCCCACAATAATACTCATAAAATAAAAATAGGATAGCCCTAATAAGAAAATAAACGATTTCTCCTATTCCTACCAATAGAAATTAATAACTGCCACAATCCAGTCAGCTTCAGAGAGGTTAAACTTTTCCTTTGGTGATTATTCCATATTAGGAAGCTTTCTCTCTCCACAATAGCTGATATCATGTAAAATGCTCATTTAATGAGAAATATTACAATTGTACCCTGATCTTTAAAAATTTTGTCAAAAATGTAAAATTCGCTTAATGTCAATTATAAACATAGAGAAATATTTTAATAGAATATATATATATTTTATACACCTCAAATATTTAAAACATTGATAACTGATCTGCACTATTTCTTTCTCTTTTTTTAAAGATTTATTTTATTTATTTGAAAGGCAGATTTACAGAGAGAGGTAGAGAGAGAGAGAGGTCTTGTATCCGCTGGTTGACTCCCCAGATAGCCACAACGGCCAGAGCTGAGCCACTCCGAAGTCAGGAGCCAAGAGCTTCTTCTGGGTCTCCCACATGGGTACAGGGGCCCAAGTTCTTGGGCCATCTTCTACTGTTTTCTCAAGCCATAGCAGATGGCTGGAATGGAAGTGGAGCAGCTGGGACTCAAACTGGTGCCCATATGGGATGTCATCGCTGCAGGTGGCAGCTTTACCTGCTAAGCCATAGTACGAGCCCCAGAGTTTACTTTTTACCAGTACCAGTTGTGTAAGATATTTTCATCCTTTCATTGCTAGTAAATTAATCTTTTCTCAGTTTCTATCACAGTGTATATTAACTTTCTAGAATGACAGTAGTGTGAGCATTCTCACAACCAAATATTTCTTCTATTACATTTGTATTCTCTTTAAATGCCATTTCCAGCATTGACACTTTCTGTTTCTTTGCTGCACTTCCCTCTATCTGTTGGGCAATGTACTCTTATAATTATTCATTTCAAGAAAATTCCCTGTGGGCTTACACTGGAAGAAAAGGAGTCTGTGCAACTACTCTCTTTGCTGTCTGTGTATGTGAATTGAACAACAGATGAGCTGTAACCAACCACTGATAGAACTCAAAAGGAGTTTTATGGTTGGTCACTGTGTGTACCTCTGTTATTTACATAGATATTTGTGGACTGGAGAACTAAAAAGTATGCAATTATTCACAGTAAACATAGTGCTGTGATTGAAACTTGAATCATGTTGGAGGATTCATGTTTAAGTAACCCATGGTACCTGAAAGTTGTTCATTTCAGAAGTGTGCAAGCCGAAGTCTCCCTGTATTGTCTGAATCCTCTGAAAGATAGTATTTCATATGAAACAGAGTAGTGGCATATGCGACATGAAGACAGGATGAGCATTCCACTCTAGCTGGAAGAGTATTTTGTTACTGGTACTGCGAAGAATTTTGAATTGGTGGACATAATTAAAAGCAGATTAACTGAAAGTTGCTTTTTAAATTATTCAAAGACTATGCACCCTCTCATTGCTTATTCTGAGTTGGACCCTTCCCACTGCGCTCTATGTTGGTATGCCACCAAAATATGTTGAGTCAAAATGTCACAATGGAAGACAAAGCTTATGGCTATTTACCTTTCCATTTATCTATTTACTCAACTATCCAAGAAAGAAATTAATAGATGCTCATCTTAACTCATGCTATTTTAAGGAAAAAGATACCATACTGTACTCAAGAAGAGTTTCAGATTATTAAAAGGAAGACATGATTTATAATGAGAAGACATAGAATTAAAACTTAATCTAGGGGCTGGCACTGTGGCGTATTGGGTAAAGTTGTAACCTGCAGTGCTGGCATCCCATATGGATGCTGGTTCTGATCCTGGCTGCCCCACTGCTTATCCAGCTCTCTGCTATGACCTGGGAAAGCAGTAGATGGCCAAGTGCTTGGGCCCCTGCACCCACATGGGAGGCCGGAAAGAAGCTCCTGGCTCCTCACTTCAGATCAGTGTGGCTCTGGTGGTTGCGGCCATCTGGTGAGTGAACCAGTGGATAGAAGACATATTCTCTCTCTATCTTTCTCTCTCTCTCTCTCTTTCTCTCCCTCTCTTTCTGTCTCTGTTTCTCTCGCTCTCCCCACCACCCCCACCTCTGCCTCTCTGTAACTCTGCCTTTCATATGAATAAATAAATCTTTAAAAAAAAATGACATTCTGTTGCTCATTCTCAGTACAATTTTGGAAACTTCTCTCAGCTTTTATAAGTTTCAACTTTCTGTTCTGGAAAGATGTGCACATTATTAGTAACTAACTCACACGTGAAGACCCTTTATGCCTTCTTTTCTGTAGCCTGAAGGGAAAACTAATATTAGATCGAGATCCTCTAGAACTACAGTGCTAAAGTATGGTACTCCAGACTAGCAACATCAGCAACATCTGGAATGCATTAGAAATGCAAACAGTGGGTCTTGTACATATAGATTTCTACAAAATCTGAACCTGTAGACTTGACTCCAGCAATTTGCAATATATTAAGATATCTGGATTATTCTTATTTGCATGTTAAATCTGAAAGCCAGCCTTTTGGTTGTAAAACTTTGATTGTAAAACTTGGCTGAATATTGGTATTAGCTAGGGTGTTTGAATAACATGGATAACTGAGATACACCTTTAGATTTTAATTAGTTGGGTACATTACAGAAAGAAACAACAATGAAACACATAAAATAATAAGAAGACAAAGCATTAGTTGTCAATATTTCCCAAACTGCATAATGACAACCATGAGAGGTGCATACATATTGTAAACTGGTCAAAAGCCAGATAAAACTGTCTTGTGGGAAGAGCTAACATTATGAAGGCCAAAGGATCAGAACATATGTAAAATAAACCTATTATTTATTGGTGAAGAATGATTAATTTGTTTTCACTTTACAAATATGATTATAAAACAAGTTAGAAACTATTCTAAAGTCCTTTCTTTTCAGCAGAGACGTTGGATCATTTGGGATTATTCTAATACCTAGAATAATAAGCATGGCTTGACATTATGGAACCAATCAATGCAATTCATTCTTCTAATAGGATAAAAAAGAAAAACTACATGAACACATCTCTTGATATATAAAAAGTATTTAAAGGAATAAATCATCAAATCATAATATTAAAACTCTTGGGAACAAATGAAAACTGAGAAGTTCTTCAAATAAATAAAGAGCATCTTCAAAAACTCTACAGTTAATTGTCATATATAATTGTTCAAGACTGAATGCTTATCAGGATCTAGAAAACTGCAAAAGTGCCTTCTCTTATTACTGCTATCCAACACACTAACGAAGGTTGCAGTGAACATAACAAAGCAGGAAAAAGAAATTAAAGACATATGGATGAGTAGGAAGAATAAAAATTCATAACTGCAAATGATATAAACCTCTTTAGAAAATCCCAGGCAATCTATGGTAAAATAACAAAAATGTTATTATAAATCATAACCAGTATCATAAGAAAAATAAGGATAAATGAAATGTCTAGAACTTTAAGAAATAAGCATGATTGTATTTGGATAAAAGTAATCTCTACAAAAAATACAAGATAAAAATTAACATATAGTTCATTCAGCAGTTTTTTTGGTAAGAAATCTACATTAAAATAATGAAAATCTTCCCATAATAATAACCAATTTGGAAACGCAATTAGAATAAAAATAGTAAGACTAATTCTTAAAAAAATGAAAATATTATTCAGTAACATAAAAATAACTGAACTGATGGAGATATATACTATATCCATGGAAAAGAGAAGTTAATATCACAAAGATGTAAATTCTCTGCAATCAATGTATACAATTAATTCAAATATATTTTAATAGGTATGACTAGTTTTTGGTACAACTTTAATGATAAATTTATATAAAAATTCAAAAGAAAATAAAGTACAACTTAGAAAAAGAACAAAGTGACAGGATTAGCATTACTAAACATCATTTCATAATAATGAATTTGGAAAGAAAGCAACAGTTATATGAACATTTGATTTAAAGAAATAGTAGCATTAAAATTTAGCAGAAAATGTCACTTTACCTATACATGATGGTGTTGAAAATTGTAGAAAATGCTGGCCGGCATCGCAGCTCACTAGCAAAATCTCCGCCTGCGGTGCCGGCACCCCAGGTTCTAGTCCCGGTTGGAGCGCTGGGTTCTAGTCCCGGTTGCTCCTCTTCCAGTCCAGCTCTCTGCTGTGGTCCGGGAAGGAAGTGGAGGATGGGCCAAGGGCTTGGGCCCTGCACCCGCATGGGAGACCAGGAGGAAGCACCTGGCTCCTGGTTTCAGATTGGTGCAACGCGCCGGCCGCAGCGCGCCTGCTGTAGCGGCCATTTGGGGGGGTGAACCAACGGAAAAGGAAGACCTTTCTCTCTGTCTCTCTCTCTTTCTAACTCTGCCTGTCAAAAAGAAAAAGAAAATTGTAGAAAATGCTAATCATATATTAAAAATAAATCATATCTGAAGAGTTTAAATATAATTAAAATATTTAGATTTCAATATTCAAAAATTTGCCAATTAAATATAGGCAAATTTTATGACCATAAAATGGAAAAATATGTTCTTGCATATATACTAAAAATGATGGAAAAATATTTATAAAAAGTAATTGGAAGTATGTCATATAAGGAAAAGCATTTGTGAATATTAATTTACTTTCCATGAACAAAAGAAAAAATTAAAGAGTCCTCAAAATTGAGTAAAAAGATATTTATTAATAAAATAACAAATGAAGACTAATCATTAATAATTTAATTTTAAATACCAATAAGAATCACTATGATAATTAGCAAGGACTTAAATCAATCTATAGAATAGGAAATGAGAAATCAATGCATAAAATTACTTTAATTACAGTAATGACCAGGAAATGCAAATTAAATAAATTTTCTTCTGCAATTTATAGCATTTTAACAAAATTAAAAAATCTGAATATTTTGATTAACGGTGAGGATATGATGAAATAAGAAAGTGCATACATTTTTTGTGGGATTATAAATTAATATAATCTCTATGGAAAGCAATTAGTAAAAGGTAAAATGAAGAATGTGTATTCTGAGACTAACTTCTGCACCTGTGAATGTACAATTATAGAGAAACTCTAACATACAACTCCATGGAGACATAAGCAAGAGTACTTATGGAGTTATAACTTGAAGCAAAATTGAAACAATTTAAATGTTCATTGGAAACAGAATGAATGGATGGCATATGTATATATGGAATTAACAGAGCTATATGTATGAATATATATGCAGATAATTCCTATAAACTTTATTTATTATTAAAAAGCATACATGTTTAAAACTACTGCAAATATGCAACATACGATATCATATTTTATGGATATGTAAATATGTACAATTATGTTGTCATAATCATTGAGCTTCCCTCTACATGATACATGGACTGAATCTGAGATTTTTAATACTGAGAAAAACAGAAAAAGGTGGAAGAAGAGTATCTTGGGGGTTTCACTTGATCTGTAGTTTTTGTTTCTGGAGAAATTAATCTGAGTAAATATGATAATTGTTAATATTTTAGTAATTGAATAGTAGGAACCTTACTTTCATATTAATCTCTTATTTGTGTTTTACATATTTTGAAATAAAATATATTTTAAAAAGAAAAATAAGAATTTAAATGAGTACATTTCATTAAAACATAAGTTTTCAACAACTACATCATCCCCTTTCTTCTTCCTGTAAAAGTCTTCCATGATTAGGAAGTGTGAGACAAATGTTGAAAAGCAAAATTTTCTTTTTTTCTAAAGGCAATTAAATTTAACACCTGGCCGCCTGTTAATCAAAGCATTGAGTTAACTTACTCTCTTGACAGATCTTCCTTCTTCTCCAGGTTTCCCATTTCACACAGCAGGGAATCAGGTTTTCTGAAATTCACAACTAGTTACCAGGGTATAACAGAACCACTTATCAAAAATCCCATATACCCACATTTTCTAACTCACTTCAAAAAATAAAGAAAAAACTTTTATTGCCAAAATACATATAAATCATACATACATATGTGAGAATTATGATAAATTATTTTCTTAAACCACATACATATTTTATCATCAGATTTAATTTTTTTGAACATTAAACATATCATAACAAAATAATCAGTTATTTTTAAATAAAATTTTAAATTCTAAATTCACTATGCAAGGCTGAAATTACTGGCATAATTTTTGGTTCTATCTCTCCTTTATCTTCCTACTCTTTCTGTCACAAAGTCCGATAGTAAAGATTATCTTCAATGTTCCTCAATGTTACCAGGCTCAAACGAGAAGGAACCTTAGAGAATATTACAATTAAGACATCATTTTTGAAGATGAGCTAAATCCCAGAGAAATCAAACAGATTGCCTTAGGATACAGAACTAGATCAGAGCAGAACTCCTGTCAGGAGGCACATAGTTTCTACTGCAATAATTACTCATTTCACAGCAGCTCATACTTTCACAATCTTTTTTCATAATTACAATTATCACCTTAAATGAAAATATTTTCTCCCAACTTTAATCTTCTAGGTTGTCTACCTATCTTCAGACTCTTCTACCATGGTATTTTTTCTTTTAATTTTTTTACTTCATTAATGCTTTCCTTAAAGTCCTATGGTCTTCAATAACATTGCCCCAAATTAATTTCTCTCAATTTCCCAGTTTTCCTCCAAGTAACAATACATGTTCTTTTTGGAAAAGATAATATCATGTGTGACCTTGTATTGGATGTCCTTTCTCCTGAACTCTGGAAGCATTACCCATCATTCTAGGCAAATATGAATTCCTATTCACTGTACAAAATCAAAAACATACTCCTGTTAATTCTACAAACACTTAAGAACCATACCCATCTTATAGACTGTGGAAATTACCCTCATAATTGTTTATAGATGATCTCAACTGCATTGTTGATTTCTTCCCCAAATATTTTCTACGTTTCTTTAAAACAACAAATGTACTTTATGATTATTTTGTATTTCTGCTGAGTCAGAGGTAGTGAATTCAAATTTCAGAAGGTCTTTAGTAGCTCAAAGATTCGATTAGTCAACTGCAATGTACCAGACACGAGTCAATTTGCTCATCCTGCAAAAAAGGCAGCACTTCTGACAACATGCTTGTGCTGGGCACAGCTGGAAACGCCCAGATGGAACCAAAGGTAGATCATTCACTGACACAATGGGCTTTTCTCTTTGAGAAGCTAAAGCAAAAGACAGAGGAAACATAGTGGGATACTGCTTTAAAGATAAGAATCCACATAGAATTAAAGCCAGAGTTTGTTTCAAGACAAATCATAGCCATATTTAAACTGCAATTAAGAGAAAGATGACTCAAATGCTAAGCAGAGAAAATGGTTTCCAAAAAGAATGCAGGACATAAAAAAGGAATGGAGGTGGGGAAAGGAAGAGAGGGAGGAAGGAAGTTAATGTTTCCTAAAACAAAGGAAAGGAGACCATGGTGTCTATGTGTATGAGAGAGAGAGAGACAGAGAAAGAGAGAAAGCCATATGGCCATAGCACCCTGAATGTGCCTGATCTCATCTGAGAGAGAAAGAAACAGAAACAGAGAGAGGGGAAATGAGAGAGAAGGAGAGAGAGATTAGCTTCTAACACAATCTCCTGAGGCCATGTTCCCAATGTCAATGGCATTGTTTGTCATATTTATGTAATAACTAAGATCTTTTTCCACACTTAGTTGAGCAAATATTATTGGGTTTATTTTCCTTGCAACAAATTTTTCCTAATCTGCATTCTTTGTAAAACGAAATTGAATCTGAGGCCCAAGATTACCCTTTTTTGCCAGCTAAATCTGAAATTTGAGTGGATCTTCAGTCTCACAGCCCTCAATGTGCAGGGATCTACATTTGTTTAAAGCTATTCTGCTACTCCATCTTTTTCTTATATCTTATTTTGGAATATATAAGGAAGAAGAAAATAAATGTAAAACAAAGAAGAAAACTGTTATGAAGCTTAATATTGATTTAAATTTCTGAGGAAAATATTCACTTCTAGCCCAAGTTATTTAAATGTAAATCAATTAATTAAATTTTAAATTTAAATAAATTTTAAACATTAAATTCATTATATTTACTTTAGCCCAACTTATTTAAATTTCACTCATTGAAATTATTTCACTAAAACATCTGAAGAAGGAGTGGCTATTTTGCCTACACATTAAGATATTTGCTGGGCTATCTGCGTTCCATATTGGAGTGTGCAGGTTTGATTCTTGACTCTTGCTTTGACTCTAGATTTCACTAATGCACACACAAGGAAGCAGCAGCAATGGTGGCTCAAGCGTTTGGGTTCTTGCCACACATTTTGGAGACCTGGATTGAGTTTCCAGCTCTTGGCTTTAGCTTCAGCCCAGCCATATGGGCCAATGTGGGGTGAAATCCAAACAGGAAAATTCTTCCTCTGCATCTCTCTCTGTCTATATCTTTCTCTCCTTCCCTTCTTGAATTTTTATTCTTCAAATAAACTAAGAAAAATTTAAGTAGCATTTTAGGAAAATAATTTCTAATTGAAGTCCCTTTATAAAAACATCTTAGGCCAGTGCCATGCCTCAATAGGCTAATCCTCCGCCTACGGCGCCGGCACCCTGGATTCTAGTCCCGGTCGGGGCGCCGGATTCTGTCCCAGTTGCTCCTCTTCCAGTCCAGCTCTCTGCTGTGGCCCAGGAAGGCAGTGGAGGATGGCCCAAGTGCTTGGCCCTGCACCCGCATGCGAAACCAGGAGAAGCACCTGGCTCCTGGCTTCAAATCAGTGCAGTGCGCCGGCTGCAGCGCGCTAGCCGCAGTGGCCATTGGAGGGTGAACCAACAGAAAAGGAAGACCTTTCTCCTGTCTCTCTCTCCCTGTCCACTCTGCCTGTCAAAAAAAAAAAAAAAAAATCTTAAACAGCAGGATTGATTGCCATGAAAACATGCATTTTGAAGTAGCACTTACTACATTAGATATTAATCACTCCTGATATTTCTTTATCAGTAATCCAGTGATATCAATTTCCAGTTGGAAATAATATATAGCATCTCTGGTTAGATTATCATGGATAGTGCCTCTATAAGTACTGTTGCCTTTGTCTCTTGTTGGACAAAATGTTATGTTAAGAATAAAACTAATAGATTACAGCCTATATATACATGGAAAATTAGTAGATATCTCAATGAGCTTTCCAAAAGCATTATAATGATTTTTGTTTTGTTTCTCTTTAATCTATATCTGCTAGTATTTTATTCTGAGTTCAGTTGAATATGTAACTTAAATAGTTTTAGGATACTCTTAAGAAAGGGAATACAAAATTATGAAAATAGCATCTATATTGATATAAGGAGGACACCCACAAGGCAAGAATCCTTTTTATCTTTTTATCTTTCAGTCTCACCATATATCCACCTTAATAATATTATCCACCTTTGTCTCACCATATATTCACCTTAATAATATTACCACCTTAATACAATGCATTAGCTGTGTCCTATAGAGATAGCCTCCAAATCTTCTTTGTCATGCATAACCTACCATTATTACAGAGTCTTTACATGTATTAATATTTTGAAAGACTGAAAAAGTATGCTAAGAAAATACAAACCAAATCATTTCAATTACAAAGTAATGTTACATGATTTGCCACCACCAGTCTTCAGTTATGAAACCAACAATGACAATATAAATATGCATATGAGGCATTTACCATGAAAGAATTGGTACTTACCTCTTTCATCTAATCTCTCAGTCATTGGAAATTTTCTTACTTTCTCTTTATTTATGAGCTATCATCTATCTAATTAGTTTTATTCTACCTATCATTTTATTTTTAAAGATTAATTTAATTATTTAAAAAGTCACAGTTATAAAGAGAGTGAGAGTAAAAGAGAGAGAAAGAAACAGATCTTCCATCGATGCGTTCACTACCCCAGATGCCACAACAGTCAGCACTGGGCCAGGCTGAAGCCAAGAGCTTCCTTTGGCTTTCTAATGTAGGTAGCAGAGGCCCAAACACTTGAGCCATCCTCTACTCCTTTTACAGGTAATTAGTCGGGAGATGGACTGGAAGTGGAGCAGCTGGAACACAAATCAGTCCCATATGGGATGCAAGTGTCTCAGGTGGTAGCTTACCCACTATGTTACTACACCGACCCCCTCTACCCATTCTTTAAAAGAATTAAAATGGCTCATAAAATGTTAACAAATAAATTTGACATTACATTTGTTGAAAAGAGACAGAGGACCATGCCACATTAGGATAGAACATATATGCAGAGTTTGGATAAAGAAGCAATTGTTATTGGGATCAGAGGAAAAGACATTCAAGAGCAGGTATGGAATAACCAAAGTCACAATTCTACAGATGCTTGGTCTGATGGATATTAAAGCTGAACAAAGGGTGATGAAAAATATATAGGGATTCCCTCAGGCAGAAGACATTCTCTAATCCACTCTAACTTAATATACTGTGGTTCTTATGAGAGTGAACTTTGAGGTTGGGCAACCTTCATTCTGACTTTGCCAGTTAGTGGCAGTGAATCATTGGTTAAACTGTGCATCCCTTTTACAATGTCTTACAGAAGGATAGTAATATATACTTCATAGGAGGGTTATGAACAGGAAAAGAATGTGACAAAACTACTCAAAACTGTATCTTCCAAATAGAAATCAGGCAATAAATGGGAGGTTTAGGTCCTTTGACAGTGTAATACCTTCCTTCTCAAAAAGCCATCATATTGCTGCTGCTTGTTGAATCCCAACCCTGAGAATCTCAGAAAAGTATGTCTAAAATTCATCCTTACAACTCTATCTTTACTGAAAATTAATTTGTTTTATTCTCTTACTGGTTTTTAATATCATTTCCAAAATTCAAACTAAAAGATTTTCCTCATTTATTTATTCTAATATTTTGTTATTGTAGCACTTCATTTATTCAGATTTGAATTCCACATATTTACTTATTTATCTCAATTATTGTCAGACTTTAAGTTTCTTGGAGCACATTGTTACATTCTATTTTTCATTGTATATAGTTTTATTACTTAATTTATATTACCATTTGACTTCTTCCCTTCAATAAGATCAGTTACTTAAATCCCTTTAAGTGGGTTTTGTTGAACAGTCTTGTTGAGTAATAATCCTGAAATCTCAGTGACATAAAGCAGCATGCATTTCTTTATTGCTAGCTACAGATGTGGAACTGCTGCTTTAGTATTGCTCTGTGTTGGATCTTATGCCTAGTCCCAAGCTAAAGGAACACCCTGTAAGACAGGCAGCTTTTGTGGCAGTGGAAAAAAGCAACAGAGGTGGCTAAAAAACAGGATGTGCCTCTTAAAGTTTGTGGTATGATGGATTGTTTATTCGCCAATGTTCACTCAGCATGTCATATAATTAAGCTCAATAACAATGAGGAGGAAATTGATGTGGGGTGGGGCGTGTGGATATGAGTGCAGTTTAAGGTACACAGCAAAAGGTGGGGATATAGAATATTTTTATGCTTTATTGAATTTTGGAACTGATTGCAATCCAATATAACTGTAATATTTTTTAAAATAATTAAGTTATACAAGTTTTGGGTATTTCACATATACAGATAGAGGAATATAGTGATACATTCCCCCCTTATAAGCAAAGTATTTAGAAAACAGATACATGGGAAAACTGGCCTATTGAAATCTCAGGGATAACTGACATCGTCACCCACATTCTCTCTTACTCTAGGAAACTACAACTTTAGATTAGCTTCTTCAATGAAATATAGATCGTATTTCCAAGAAATTCATGAACTTCTGTTATTGAACAGCTGTAAAATTGCTACCTGAAAAATTCAATCCTTCTTTAAAGAATTCATTATGCTAAGAGTTTGAGGAAAGGCACTCCTGCTCTTAGACCTAAAACTGCAGTGGTCTCTCTCATTGTGCCCTCATGATTTCAGGCCTTTTCTCAGGTTGCCATAATAAAATCCCACATTTAGGTAGCTTAAGCAATAGGAGTTTGTTTTCTCACAATTCCATGGACTAAAAGTCCTAGATGAAGGCATCTGCAGATTTGTTGTCTCCTGAAACCTCTCTCTTTGGCTTTACAGAAGTTCTCTTTATCATAGTGTCCTTACCTGGTATTTCCTCTGTATGTGTATCACTGGGGAATTTTGTGCACAAAATCTCTTTTTATGAGCACACTTGTTAAACTGAATCATAGAATAAAGACACAGGGCCGGCGCCGCGGCTCACTAGGCTAATCCTCCGCCTAGCGGCGCCGGCACACAGGGTTCTAGTCCCGGTCGGGGAGCAGATTCTGTCCCGGTTGCCCCTCTTCCAGGCCAGCTCTCTGCTGTGGCCAGGGAGTGCAGTGGAGGATGGCCCAAGTACTTGGGCCCTGCACCCCATGGGAGACCAGGATAAGCACCTGGCTCCTGCCATTGGACCAGCGCGGTGCGCAGGCTGCAGCGCGCCAGCCGCGGCGGCCATTGGAGGGTGAACCAAAGGCAAAAGGAAGACCTTTCTCTCTGTCTCTCTCTCTCTCTCTCACTATCCACTCTGCCTGTCAAAAATAAAAAAAAGAATAAAGACACAAAGCAAATTACAAATAAGACTTTACATCTTATATGTATTGGGTTAACAATATAGGTATGGGGAGTCCAAGATGGCAGATTAGGGAACGGCATACTGCATTAGGCTAGGGATAAGTAATAATAATAATAATAATAATAATAATATAATAAAGCTTGGGAAGTGTACTCTCATGGGAGAACTGGAGAGAAAACCACATTGGAAGTCCTACAGGAGGAGGAAGAGGGACACTGTGGACCTGTGTGGAGTGTGTGGATGCACAGCAAAAACATGAACATAACACAAGGCTGCATCAACCAAGAGCAGGAGTAGGCAGCAGCTTGGAGATGGAGGTGAGACCAGACTGCAGGAGTCCATGGTGATACAGCCAGATGGAGAGTGTGGTGTGAGTCCAGACTAGAGCCCTGGGTGCTAGCAGTTGCTAGTGGTTGCCCATGGACCCAGTGGAAGTGGGGGGTGGGGAATACATCTTGTCTTGCCTCAAATTCCCACAATAGCACCATTGCCTAGCAGCTGCCATTTTGGGTTTGGGCAGGAGCTGCAGAAGTCTTTGTGTCCACGCACAGCAACTGGCTGAAACAGTACACCTTTTCAGTAGCACTGGTAGAAGTGGCTGGGGGAGAGCAACATTCTGCCAGTGGCTCTTGTGTAGGTGTGCTATCCAGAGATTCTAATGGAGGGAAAACTCCACAGTCCCCATTGACTTTGAGCCTGGCTTGAGGTGGCTGGGCACCCACCTAGGATTGTAAGGCACCCATGCTTCCCATGATCAAGATGGCTAGGTGGAGCTGGCTTGGGGAATATCTGTTGACTGGACAGACTGGCAGGGCAGAGCAAAACCTCTGCACCCAGTGACTGTGGGAGCCTTGTGAGCAGAGACCATGGGGACTTAAGTGGTTACATGAGAAGGTGCAGGGTGTAGCTGGGTCTCTGGGAAATCACCCTCAGAGTTCATCGGTTGCCTGGGGCAGATCATTACAGCAGGAACTGTGCTCACAGTGAGGGCTGCACACATCAAATGTGTGGTTCATACAGTGGCGCAGATGAGTTTTGAAAACACTGGTGATTAACACTCAGGAATTGCTCAGCTTGTAATAGAGGTGAGAGAGTGATCACATGAACATAGGTGACCAGCTGCTCCTTTCTGTAAACAAGAGGAGATATACCCTGCCAAACTTGGGTGTTAGCTTGGATACTTGACCCATCGTGGAGCAAACCAGAGCTCCCTGGTCATACCAACCACACACCTCTTGGTAGTCACTGAAAGTGCAGACATTCCACTAACTCATTGAGGTATAGCTCAAAGATAAAACTGTATCCAGCAAAACTCTCATTTATGAATGAAGGTGAAATGAAGTCCTTCCTTAATAAACAGAAATTGAAAGAATTTATTGCCACACATCCAGCCTTACAAAAGATAATTAAGGATGTGCTACACACAGAAACACAGAAAGATAGCCATGACTATGAATGAATGAGAAGGCAAAAAATTCCCCAGTAAAAGCACAAAAAAAATTCAAAGTAAACAATAGGAATATTTATGGAAAAAAGGCAGAGTCAATTCATTGTTTATCAATGTCATCTTGAATGGAAATTGCCTCAACTCTCCAGTTAAAAGATACAAAGTGGCCATGGCTGAATATATTAAAAAATAAGACCCATATAGGGCCTACACTGTGGCGAAGTGGGTAAAGCCATCCCCTGCAGTGCTGGAATCCCATATGGGTGCAGTTTGAGACCCAGCTGTTCCACTTACAGCTCTCTGCTATGGCCTGGGAAAGCAGTAGAAGATGGCCTAAATCCTTGGGCCCCTGCACCCACATGGGAGACCTGGTAGAAGCTTATTGCTCCTGGCTCCTGGCTTCAAATCAGCAAAGCTCCAGCCATTGTGGCCAATGGGAGACTGAATCAGCAGATGGAAGACCTCTCTGTCTCTCTCTGCCTCTCCTTCTCTCTCTGTGTAACTCTGACTTTCAAATAAAAAAATAAATCTTTTAGAAAAAAAAAGAGACCCATATATTTGCTGCTTAAAAGAAACACATCTCATAAACAAAGATATATGCAGACCGAAAATGAAAGGCTAGAAAAGATATCCCATGTTAACAGAAAGTAAAAAAACAGCAGGTGTCAGACAGAATAGACTTTAACACAAAAATTCTTAAAAGATATGAAGAAGGGCACTATGTAATGGTTAAGGGATCAATTCAACATGAATACATGACTATAACAAATGTATATACACCCAATTACAGGGTGCCTAGCTATTTATAGGAGATCGTAATGTATCTAAACGGACACATAAATTCCAACATGATAGTAATGGAGGACTTTGCCACCATACTTTTATCAATGGACATGTCATCTGAATAGAAAATCAGCAAAGAAGGAACAGAGCTAATCAACACTATGTACCAATGGACCTAACGTATCTGTAGAACGTTTCACCCACAGTTGCAGAATACGCATTCTTCTCAGTAGTCCATAGAACTTTCTTTAAAATAGACTGCTTGCTAGGCCATAAAGAAAGTCTCAGCAAATTCAAAAAATTGAAATCATACCATGCATCTTCTCTGATTACAACGGAATGAAGCTGAGATTCAAAAACTAAAAAATCTCCAGATAATACGCAAACACATGCAGATTGAACAAGCTCCTGAGGATTCAAAAATTTCTAGAAATGAATGAAGATGAAAATACATCACATCAAAACTTATGGGGGGAGGGGCTAGCGCTGTGGCATACTGGTTAAAGCAGCTGTCTGCAAGGCCGGCATCCCATATTGGTGCCGATTTGAGTCCTGGCTGCTCCACTTCTGACCCAGCTCTCTGCAATAGCCTGGGAAAGCAGTAGAAGATGGCCCATGTCCCTGGGCCCCTGCACCCATGTGGGAAGACTCAGAGGAAACTCCTGGCTCTTGGTTTCAGATCAACGAAGCTCTGACCATTGTGGCCAATTGGGGAGTTAACCAGCATATGGAAGACCTCTCTCTGTGCCTCTCCTTCTCTCTCTCAGTAATTATTTCAAATGAATAAATAAATCTTAACAAAGAAAAAACTTATGGGATGCAGCAAAAGCAGTGTTATGAGGGAAGTTTATAGCAATTATTGTCTAAGTGATTAAATTAGAAGTGTACCAAATAAATGAGCTAGAAAAACAACAGCATAACAATGCCCCAAGTTACTAGGAGAAAAGAAATAGTTAAAATTAGAGAACAAATAAACAAAAAAATACAAAAGATCAGTGAAATTAGAGATGGATTTTTTGAAAAAATAGACCAAATTGATACACCATTGACCCAACTAATTGAGAGACATAAAGTCCCAAATAAATAAAATCAGAAATTAAAAAGGAAATGTAACAGACATTAGCCTTGTTTATGTGATCCCTTTGACACTTAATCCTATCATTATGATCAATTATGCACTGAAACTGATCACTTTGACTAGTGAGATGGCATTGGTACATACCACCTTGATGGGATTGAATTGGAATGCCCTGGCACATTTCTAACTCCACCATTTGGGGTAATTTCGAGTGTTCATGGGCCAAACTGTACATCTCCTCCCTCTTTTATTCCCACTCTTATATTTAACAGGGATCACTTTTCAGTTAAATTTAAACACCTAAGAATAGTTGTGTGTTAATTAAAGGTTCAACCAATGGTATTAAGTAGAACAAAAAAAATACTAAAAGGAATAAGATAGTAAGTTGTTCCTCAACAGACAGGACAAGGGCTGATCAAGTCACTGTTTCTCTTAGTGTCCATTTGACTTCAACAGTTTTCCTTTTAGGTGCTCAGTTAGTTGTCACCGATCAGGGAAAACATATTATATTTGTCCCTTTGGAATTGGCTTATTTCACTCAGCATGATGTTTTCAAGATTCCTCCAATTTGTTGCAAATGACCGGATTTCATCATTTTTGACTGCTGTAACAGTATTCTATAGAGTACATATCTCATAATTTCTTTATCCAGTCTTTTGTTGATGGGCATTTATGTTGATTCCAGATCTTAGCTATTGTGAATTGAACTGCAATAAACGCTGAGGTGCAGACAGCTCTTTTATTTGCCAATTTAATTTCCTTTGGGTAAATTCCAAGGAGTAGTATGGCTGGGTTGTATGGTAGGGTTATATTCAGGTTTCTGAGGAATCTCCAGACTGACTTCCATAGTGGCTTAACCAGTTTGCATTCCCACCAACAGTGGGTGAGTGTCCCTTGTTCCCCACATCCTTGCCAGCATCTGTTGTGGGTAGATTTCTGTAGGTATGCCATTCTGACCGAGATGAGGTGAAACCTCACTGTGGTTTTGATTTGCATTTCCCTGATTGCTAGTGATCTTGAACATTTTTTCATGTGTCTGTTGCCATTTGGATTTCCTCTTTTGAAGAGTATCTATTGAGGTCCTTGGCCAATCTCTTAAGTGGGTTGTTTGTTTGGTTGTTGCGGAATTTCTTGATCTCTGTAGATTCTGATTATCAACTCTTTATCGGTTGCATAGTTTGCAAATATTTTCCCATTCTGTCGGTGGAATCTTCACTTTCCTGACTGTTTCTTTTGCAGTACAGAAACTTCTCAATTTGATATAATCCCAATTGTTAATTTTGGCTTTGACTGCCTGTGCTTCCAGGGTCTTTTCCAAGAAGTCTTTGCCTGTGCCTATTTCTTGCAGGGTTTCTCCAATGCTCTCTAATAATTTGATGGTGTTGGGTCATAGATTTAAGTCTTTGATCCATGCTGAGTGGATTTTTGTGTAAGGTGTAAGGTAGGAGTCTTGCTTCATGCTTCTGCACGTGGAAATCCAGTATGGCCAGAACAATTTCTTGAATACATTGTCCTTACTCCAGGAATTGGTTTTAGAACTTTGATCAAATATAGGCTTGCTGTAGATATTTGGATTGATTTATGTTGTTTCTATGCTGTTCCATTGGTCTATCCATCTGTTTCTGTACCATTACCATGCTGTTTTGATTACAACTGCCGCATACTATGTCCTGAAATCTGGTATTATGATGCCTCCAGCCTTGTTTTTGTTATGCAAGATTGCTTTAGCTATTCAGAGTCTCCTGCACCACCATATGAATTTCAGCATCATTTTTTTCCATATCTGAGAAGAATGTCTTTGGTATTTTGATTGGTATTACATTGAACCTATAAATTGCTTTTGGGATAATGGACATTTGATGATATTGATTATCCCATTCATGAGCATGGAAGATTTTTCCATTTTTTGGTATCCTCTTCTATTTCTTTCTTTATGATTTTGTAATTCTCATCGTTGAATCTTTGATGTCCTTGGTTAATTCATTCCAAGGTATTTGATTGTTTTTGTAGTGTCAAAGAGATCACATAAACAAGACTAGTGTCTGCTAATACTAACTGATACAATTAAAAAGGAGAGAACGATCCAACATGGGACGTGGGATACTCAGCAGACTCATAGAATGGCAGATGTCCTAAACATAACTCTGGCCTCAGAATCAGCCCTTAAGGCATTCAGATCTGGCTAACAAGTCCATGAGAGTATTTCAGGCATGGAAATCCAAGACAGTCTGGCAAAAATAGTGACCTAAATGAAAGATCTCTGTGAGTGAGATCCCAGTGGAAAGAATGGGCCATCAAAGAAGGAGGTACCTTTCTCTGAAGGGAGGGGAGAACTTCCACTTTGACTATGACTTGTCTAAATAAGATCAGAGTTGGTGAACATAAGAGGCTTCCATAGCTTTGGCAGCTCTTGACAACAGCCTCTGGTGATTACTGACATAATAAATAAAGGTGTCAATTGTTGCTGGCGCCGTGGCTCAATAGGCTAATCCTCCACCTTGCGGCGCTGGCACACCAGGTTCTAGTCCCGGTCAGGGCGCCAGATTCTGTCCCTGTTGCCCCTCTTCCAGGCCAGCTCTCTGCTATGGCCCAGGAGCACAGTGGAGGATGACCCAAGTGCTTGGGCTCTGCACCCCATAGGAGACCAGGATAAGCACCTCGCTCCTGCCTTTGGATCAGCGTGCTGCGCCGGTCACAGTACGCTGGCCTCAGTGGTCATTGGAGGGTGAACCAACGGCAAAGGAAGACCTTTCTCTCTGTCTCTCTCTCTCTCTGTCCACTCTGCCTGTAAAAAAAAAAAAGTGTCAATTGTTAAATCAACAACAGGAGTCACTGTGCATTTAATCCCCATATAGGATCTCTGTCCTTAATGTGTTGTACTATGTGAGTTAACAGTATAACTAGTGTTCAAACAGTACTTTACACTTTGTGCTTTTGTGTGGGTGCAAATTGTTGAAATCTTTATTTAGTATATACTAAGTTGATCTTATGCATATAAAGATAATTGAAAATGAATCTTGATGAAGATTGGGATGGGAGAGGGAGCCGCAGGTGGGATGTTTGCAGGTGGGAGGGTGGTATGGGGTAAAAGCCACTATAATCCAAGAGTTGTACTTTTGAGATTTATTTTCATTGAATAAAAGTTAAAAAAAGCATTTCATAAGCCAAAAATAAAGCATTTCATAAAAAAGCCAAAAAAAGGTGAATGTAACAAAACGGACACCACAGAAATAAAAAAGAATCATTAGGAATTACCAGAAAGAGCTGTATGTCAACAAATTGGGAAACCTTGAAGAAAGAGAGATTTCTGGACACATACCATCTACCAAAACTGAGTCATGAAGACATACATCCTAAACAGATCAATAATGAAGGAGGTGATTGACTCAGCAATAATGATCGTCCCAACAAAGAAAAGTCCAGGACTGGATAGCTTCACTGCTGAATTCTACCAGACATTTAAAGAAGATCTAATTTTGATTCTTCTCAAATTATTAAAAATAACTGAAAGTGATGGAATCCTCCTAAACTCCTTCTATGAAGTCTGCATTCCCTTAATTCTTTAACCAGAAAGATACAACAGTGAAAGAAAACCATAGACTATTATCCTGATGAACATAGAGGAAATAATGCTCAACAAACTACTAGCTAATCAAATCCAACAACACATCAAAAAGCTGATTCACCTGGACCAAGTGGGATTTATCTCAGGTTTGCAGTGAGGGTTCAACATTCACAAATGAATAAATGTGATACATTACTTTAACAAACTGAAGAACAAAACTCATATGGTTATGTCAACAGATGCAGAGAAAGCATTTGATAAAATACAATATCCTTTCATGATGAAAACTTTAAGCATGTTGAGTATAGAAGGAACATTCTTCAATAAAATCCCAATGAAAATTCCAATTACATTATTTTGCAGATCTAGAAAAATATGATGCTAAAATGTATATGGAAACATGAAACCCTGATTACCTAAAGCAATCTTATACAACAAAAATAAATCTGGAGGCCTCACAATACCTGATTTCAAGACATAAAACAGGGCAATTAAAGCAAACCAGCCTGGTTCTTACTGGCACAAAAACAGACATGTAGACCAATGGAACAGAATAAAAACTCCAGAAATCAATCTACACATCTACAATCCACTTGACTTGACAATCGAACTAAAATCAATCCCTGGGGCAAGGACAATCTCTTCATCAAATAGTGCTGGGAAAACTGGATTTACATTTACAGAAGTATGAAACTAGACCCCTACCTTACACCTACACAAAAATCTACTCAAAGTGGATCAAAGTCCTAAATCTATGACTTGATACCCTCAGTTATCAAAGAATATTGGGGAAACTCTGCAAGACATTGGCATATGCAAAAATTCTTGGGAAAGACCCCAGAAGCACAGGGAATCAAAACCAAAAATGTCAAATGATAGAACATCTAAATGAGAAGCTTCTGTACTGCAAAGGAAACACTCAGCAAAGTGAAGAGCAAATAACTGAATGGGAGAAAATGTTTACAAATTATAAAACTGATAAAGGGTTAACATCCAGAATCTATAAAGTGCTCAAGAAATTCAAAAACAACAAAAAAATCCCATTAAGAAATGTACAAAATACTTGAATTTTTTCTCAAGAGAGAAAATTCAAGTGGCCAATAGACACTTGAAAGATTTCTTAGTATCAGTAGCCATCAGGGAAATGCAACCCAAAAACACAATGAGGTTTCACCTTACTCCTGTTACAATGGCTCCCATATAGAAATCAATAAATAACAAATGCTGATGAGTAAGTGAAAGAAAAGGTACCCTAATCCACTATCGGTAGGAAGGTAACTAGTGCAGCCACTGTGGAAGACAGTATGAAGATACTTCAGAAATCTGATTATAGACCTACCATATGATGCAGCCATCCCACTCCTTGGAATTTACCCAAACCAAAGGACATCAGCATATGAAAGAGTTATCTTTACTCCCATGTTCTTTGCAGCACAATTCACAATTGCTAAGATATGGAATCAACCCAAATATCCTTCAACTGCTGACTAGATAAAGAAATTATGGTATATATACTCTATGGACTACTACTCAGCTGTAAAAATATAATGAAATCTTGTCTTTGGCAACAAGATGGACGCAAGTGGAAACCATTACATTTATTGAAATAATCCACCCCCAAAAACACAGCTATCATATGTTTTCTCTGATCCAAGGTAACTAAAAATTCAGCACCTAAAATGTAACGTATTAGAATGATATGGACATTTTTAGATTTAATGATTGCTTACAGCTCTTGCCTTTCCATTGAGGAACAGTGTTTTATGTTTTTTTTTCTTCATACCGTTTTTTGAACTCTTACTTAGTGCAGAGTTAACTAAATGAGCATCAAGTAAACTGAAAATAGATCTTTGTAAAAATTAAGAGTGGGAATGTGAGAGGGAGGAGGAAGAAGGGTTGTAGTGTGAGTGGAAGGCAGGGTAGGGGTAGAAGTATCACTACATTCCTAAATCTGTATATGTGAAATACATGAAATTTGTATAACTTACATAATTTTTTTGACAGGCAGAGTTATACAGTAAGAGAGAGAGAGGTCTTCCTTTTTCCATTGGTTCACCCCCCAAATGGTTGCTATGGCCAGCCCACTGCACCAATCCGAAGCCAGGAGCCAGATGCTTCTTCCTGGTCTCCCCACAGGTGCAGGCCCCAAGCACTTGGGCCATCCTCCACTGCCTTCCTGGGCCACTGAAGAGAGCTGGACTGGAAGAGGAGCAACTGGGACAGAATCTGGCACCCAGACTGGGACTAGAACCCGTGGTGCTGGCGCCGCAGGTGGAGGATTAGCCTAGTAAGCAGCGGTGCTGGACTAACAAAAAAATTTTTAAATTATGCAGCAACACACGTTAGGGATGAATTAGACCATGTAGTTCTATCACTTCCTGGAAGAACTTGAGCCTCCAACTTTTACATTTTTGCATAAATTGCATAATTTTTACATCTTTGATAAAACCAACAGGGGATCTCTGGAAATTAGTCTTCGTTTCTATTGGGCTACAACTCAGATATTTTGTTTTCTTTTTTTTAAGAATGTACCATTTCTCGCTCCATCTAATACCTAAGTGTTGATTTAGGATGAGAAAAGAAACACAAAAAAGACATATTACTCAAAGGGTAATGATAGAAAATTTTCTAGGTTCCTGTGATGTACTCAGATTAAATAATTTAACATGTGAGTGAATGTAGAAATAATCTCAATAAAGTTGTAAGAGTCTCACACACAAAAATGAACAAAACTAGGATGTCTGTTCCCTAATTGGTAAAAAAAAAAAAAAAAAAAGCCATTCTTATTTTCACCACTACACACTGCCACCTGTAAGAAATTTCATCGCTGTTTGGTACTGAGACTCACATTTTAGGAACAGAAAATTATCCATCAAGAACTCGCAAACAAAGTACAGCATATAGTCAATCTCATTAAAATCGTACAGGAGTCTTCTAATCAGAAAGAAGGCTATTTTTATGACAGGATATCCAAATTCATAAAGCATGTTCCTGCTGTTATCTGAGTAAGAAATTCATTTGACTTTGAGTTGCTGTGTTGATATGTAGGTTGTAGCATTCTCCTAATTAGTTGTATATATCTTCCATGTGATAAAATTCTTTGCTTTCATGATTATATTTAAAGGAAGCATACAAGAAATTCAGTTCCTATGTATTTTTGGAGCAGAACTGATTCCTCTTCTGTAAACCAGAAAGAACACAGGTCTATTTATACCACAACTCTTGGAAGTCATTCTCATGCCATAGCAAAGCTGCACAAATGCATTAGCTGCTCAAGTCAGGGCTGAGTGCCTACCTCTGACAAACCTGCCACTTAAAAAACCCTGTTTGATTCAGCCTGCAGAATTTTGGTCAGTGCAGTTATTTTCTTGTTTTCTCCTACTAATAGATTTACAGAGAACTGAAAACAGGGCTATCTTTTAAATGAAAAATTGAAAAAAATGAAATGTATGGTAAGAAGTCAGGATCTGGGAGGAAAAAAAATAATGCAAATAATTTGTCTTAGGAAAATTGAAAAGGCTAATTATGTTGGGCTGTTTGAATGATACTATCTCTCATTTGTTACTTGAGTGCATGTACAAGTGTGTGTATAGTTTAATATTTAAGTAAATATTCTAGATAACTATAAAATTATAATAACTTCCACTTTTTGTTGAAAACCTACTCCATGATGAACATGATGTTTGGATTAGTAACATTTCAACAAGAAAACTAATTGTTTCTGAAAGCTGTATGACTCTGGGCAATTTTCTGAATTTCTTTGATGCCAAATTTACTGTTACTTAATGCAGAACAGTAATACCCTTTTTGGATTATTGTTGGAAGATAAGTGAGATAATGTGAGATATTACAGATAATGCTTATCTGTTATTACATAGTATATGGTAGAAGTTCACTTTATGCTAATTATTGGCCTGGTCCCATTTTTTTTTTCTTTTTGGTTCTTTGTGTTCTTCTTTTCCTGCTTGTCTGTTTTCTGACATTTTGTTTTCTTCATCACCAGCTTAGAAAGTGTCTGGAATATTTAGTAATAGGAAACACAAATGGCAAAGTCTTCTAATTTCACTGCTATCATTAAAGATTCTTCATGAACAAAATTTAAAGTTTTATCAAGTATGCTAGAAAGTATGGACATGAGAAATATTCATCAATTTTTTTTTTCAAATGTGTTGTCAGCATAACCTAAAATAAGGTTTTCTTGAAATGCTTATCTTGGGTGTGTAGAACCTTAATAAATAGTTTATTATTTCTCCCCTCTTGAGAAGGTCCCATTCCCATTTACACATCCATGCTTTCACTTTCATTTTTCCACATGAAATCCCGTATTTCTTTTTTTTTTAACTTTTATTTACTAAATATAAATTTCCAAAGTACAGTTTATGGATTACAATGGCTTCCCCCCCCATAACTTCCATCCCACCCACAACCCACCCATCCACCACTCCATCTCCCATTCCATTCACATCAAGATTCATTTTCAATTCTCTTTATATACAGAAGATCAATTTAGTATATATTAAATAAAGATTTCAACAGTTTGCACCCACACAGAACATAAAGTGTAAAATACTGTTTCCGTACTAATTATAGCATTAATTCACATTAATTAAGGACAGAGATCCTACATGAGGAGTAAGTGCACAGTGACTCCTGTTGTTGACTTAACAAAATGACACTCTTGTTGTTTATGGCAGCAGTAATCTCCCTAGGCTCTTGTCATGAATTGCCAAGGCTATGGAAACCTTTTGAGTTCGCCAACTTTGATCTTATTTAGACAAGGTCATAGTCAAAGTGGAAGTTCTCTCCTCCTTTCAGAAAAAGGTACCTCCTTCTTTGATGGTCCGTTCTTTCTACTGGAATCTCACTCACAGAGATCTTTCATTTAGGTGTTTTGGTTTTGTTTGTTTGTTTGTTTGTTTTTTTCCAGAGTGTCTTGGCTTTCCATGCCTAAAATACTCTCATGGGCTCTTGAGCCAGATCCAAATGCCTTAAGGGCTGATTCTGAGGCCAGAGTGATATTTAGGACATCTGCCATTCTATGAGTCAGCTGTGTCTCCCGCTTCCCATGTCAGATCGTTCTCTCCCTTTTTGATCCTATCAGTTAGTATTAGCAGACACTAGTCTTGTTTATGTGATCTCTTTGACTCTTAGACCTATCAGTATGATCAGTTGTGAACTGAAATTGATCACTTGGACTAGTGAGATGGCATTAGTACATGCCACCTTGATGGGATTGTGTTGGAATCCCCTGGTACATTTCTAACTCCACCATTTGGGGCAAGTCCGATTGAGCATGTCCCAAATTGTACATCTCCTCCCTCTCTTATTCCCACGCTTATATTTAACAGGGATCACGTTTCAGTTAAATTTAAACACCTAAGAATAATTGTGTGTTAATTACAGAGTTCAACCAATGGTATTAAGTAGTATAAAAAATACTAAAACGGATAAAGTATTAAACTGTACATCAACAGTCGGGACAAGGGCTGATCAAGTCACTGTTTCTCATAGTGTCCATTTGACTTCAACAGGTTTCCTTTTTGGTGCTCGGTTAGCTGTCACCGATCAGGGAGAACATATGATATTTGTCCTTTTGGGACTGGCTTATTTCACTCAGCATGATGTTTTCCAGATTCCTCCATTTTGTTGCAGATGTCTGGACTTCATTGTTTTTGACTGTTGTATAGTATTCTATAGAGTACATGTCCCATAATTTCTTTATCCAGTCTACTGTTGATGGCCATTTGGGTTAATTCCAGGTCTTAGGTATTGTGATTTGAGGTGCAACAAATATTAAGGTACAGACAGCTTTTTTGTTTGCCAATTTAATTTCCTTTGGGTAAATTAAAGCAGATCATACTTCACTTTCTCAAAAAGGCCTTCAAAGGCCCTGCCTCTAAATCTGAAATACACTATCAGTGATCTCCAATGTTAAAGCTGAGGCATTTCTGTGGCAAAAAGGGTGATTCCCCTCTCCCTGTCCCAGTTTGCATACCATATGCCTTTGGATCAGTTCCTCCATATCCCTATGTTTCAATTAAGTTTTTTTCTGCATTTCAGTACAATGCAAAACTGTATAAGCATCAGCGTGCTTGTTTATTTATTATTGCTTCATATGTGCTGATTTTGTTGTTTGATTATCTGGTTCTCAAATTTTAGCCTATGAATCAAAATTACTTGAAGTTATTCTTCACAATACCATTCTGATTTATATTTTAAAAGTACTGCTGATTGATTCCAGAAGGAAAAAAATGCAGCTCTAACCAAGGATTTTGTGAGTACATTACTCTACTTGCAGCCTTCACATGAGAGATACTGAAGGGGACATCACAGATAAACATTGGAAAGTGAACTATGGAGCTCAGAGAAATTCAGGAATGGATAGTGAAGAGTAGAACTTCAGAGTCCTCATTCTGCAGCTACTAGGGGAAACAAGAAGGAGAAATTTTCCAAAACTTCTAGGAACTGGACTTCAAGGATAAGGTTCACGTTTGATTTCACTAGCATCATGACCCTCATTAAATTATCTCTTCCTTGAAACCTAGGTTTCAGATACATAAAATGAGATAATGATGCATTTTTGTTTGGCAAAGATCAAAATGAAAACCTGCAGAAAATATACCCTAGAACTATAGATCACAATATAAAGAGGGCGTATGATTTCTCTGCCCAAGCCTCTATGTAGAATATAATTACTGTAAACACTGCCAGGCAAAAGCATTGAAATTTCAGTAATGATGAAGATGTTAATGTTCCAAGATAAAAATTAACTTTGCAGCCAAAACACTTAATGAAACACATATATTAAATCATAAATATTTTAGAGTAAAAATAATTCATTGTACTATTTCAAGGGAGAAAACACTGCAACAGACTTAATGGTTTGCAGCTGACATTGTAAAAGGGAATTCAGGGTTAGTTAATGATAATTATGGGGAAAGTAACCAAATTAACTGTATTATACATTTTCATGCTTGAGAGAAAGTCACTAGGATGTTATTTATTTCCCTTCAAAGTGAAGGTTTCTTGGGACCTAAATGAACATACATATACACAGGAGAATGTATATATACATACACTAATGTTCACAAACATATAGAAAAATAATATAGGCAACTTGTAGAATTATGGACTTTGAAACATTGCAGATAAGAATGTGGGGAATGATCTCAAAAGCAGTCTTTGTGTTTATTTGATACTGAAAGCCCAGGCCTTGATTAAACTTTTCCTAATTAAGGAATACCATAGCATGAATTAGTCCTGCTTCACTAACTGGCTTATAGGATAGGGCATAGGCCAAAACTGAATGAAACTTGAAATTTGGCTAAAAGAAACCAATCTGGAACTTAAGAATAGTTGACCACCACTGGGTGAGAATCCTAGTTGGAGTGACAATTTTTGTTAATCTTTATGGAAAGGAAGTACAACATAGCAAACTGAGCATATATCACAAACTCGAGGGACAAACTAAAATAAAATTATGGTTCCAGGTGGTCAATCCATTTAAAGTATTTCCATAAACAAGTCTTTTATTAAGTGTCTTTAATGGAAAAAGTGATGAGAAAACACAGATATAGCCTACTGACATGGAAATTATAGTACAGTAGGAGAAATGAACTTTAATCACACAATAACTCAAATAAATGGATAAATGCAAAATGGAGCAATTATTATGAAAAAAGTTTTTAAATTGAATGACACTTTATAGTAAAGAAACTAGACTTTGCATGTATATGGGGAAGTGATCAGAAAAGTCTTCCCCCCAAACGGTAGAGTTAGAAACATGCCAGGGGATTAAGAGTCAAAGGGATCACATAAACAAGACTAGTGTCTGCTAATACTAACTGATACAATTAAAAAGGAGAGAATGATCCAACATGGGAAGTGGGATACTCAGCAGACTCATAGAATGGCAGATGTCCTAAACATAACTCTGGCCTCAAAATCAGCCCTTAAGGCATTCAGATCTGGCTAAAAAGTCCATGAGAGTATTTCAGGCATGGAAAGCCAAGATACTCTGGCAAAAAAATGACCTAAATGAAAGATCTCTGTGAGTGAGATCCCAGTGGAAAGAATGGGCCATCAAAGAAGGAGGTACCTTTCTCTGAAGGGAGGAGAGAACTTCCACTTTGACTATGACCTTGTCTAAATAAGATCGGAATTGGTGAACTCAAGAGGTTTTGGCAGCTCATCACAAGAGCCTTGGGCGATTACTGATGTAATAAATAAAAGTGTCAATTTTTAAATCAACAACAGGAGTCACTGTGCATTTACTCCTCATGTAGGATCTGTCCTTAATGTGTTGTACTATGTGAATTAACGGTATAACAAGTACTGAAACAGTACTTTACACTTTGTGTATCTGTGTGTGTACAAGCTATTGAAATCTTTACTTAGTATATACTAAATTGATCTTCTGTATATAAAGATAATTGAAAATGAATCTTGATAGGAATGGGATGGGAGATGGGATGGTTGCGGGTGGAGGGAAGTTAGGGGAGGAAAAAAACCTCTGTAATCCAAAAGCTGCACTTTTGAAATTTATATTTATTAAATCAAAGTTAAAGAAAAAGAAAAGTCTTCCCCAAGGAAAAGATGTTTTAGCTAGTGAGGGTGGGAAAAGAAAACAACCTCATATACATGTAGCTAAATTTACATAACTTCAGTAAGGATGTAGCTACTCCTGGGCAGCAGGTCACACAAACAACAGCTCGGGCAGCTGGACTCCTTCATTCTAATAACTCTGCTACCTTCCACATGCAGTAAACATGAAAAAGAAAAATATAGGTCATGAAAAGTTTGTACATGCACACACACACATACACACACTGAATTGTCTCAGCCAAGAGTGACAGAGAACTTGAACTCATATTCTGTTGAGGGAAATTTAATTTACATGGTCTCACCCTAAACACAGAAATGGGAAAATGAATTTTCATTACATGTCCAGAAAGATTTAATGAGCCCCTTTCCTTTTCTGTGTCACATATCTTAAGGATGACTAGAAGTTAGTTAATTTATCTGTTTGGGGTGGAAATGTGGAGAAAAGTATTCCAAAGAGACTATATACAAACGTCCTGTGATAGAAGGGTATAGAAAATGTTGACATACAGTGTTGGAATAAAAATGAACAGTATGAATCATGAGACATGAATTAGGGCTAGAGAGGCAGATTCAGATTTTTCAAGGCTTTGAAGACAATGATAAAGAGTTTGCATGCTAATCTGATTACCTTGACAAGTCATGGAAAGATTTTAACTGAAAGAACACAAAAATGTATTGACAGTCTTGTGCTCATTAACTCTGGCAACACTGTAGGAACATATGAGAGGGGAGTAAGATTAGAAGTGGAGTCTCCAACAAATAGAAAATTTCATTGATCTAGGAGAGAAAAGATTGTAGCTTCAACTAGGGTAGTGGCAGTGAGCTAAAAAGAAGTAAATGGATTCTATAGAAGTCAACAAATGGCCACTAGAAAATGGTTACAATTACAAAGAAGAGGTCCAAATCTCTAGGAGAGGAATTTGCAATGGGAACAGTAAAAATTAGGGACACAGACCTAGTCAATAAAATTAAGATTCCAACTACAATTTCAGGATAAATTTAACAGCCCTCATAAAAAAGTTACAGCTAGACAGAAAAACCAAAATGGAAGCACTTAGAATGGGCTGACCTGGTGGTAAGAAAGCAAATGGCTGTGATAATTATAAAGTTACACATGAAATCTGCATTTTTGGCAGGAAGATCTAATCTCAATTCTTTCTAGACGATTAGGTTGAGTAATCAGCATATAAACAAGTATCGTAAACTAGTAAACAAGTAAACTAGTAGACAACCATGAACTCTTCCAGGGCATGGACCTCGTTTTTCTTTTTCTTTTTTTTTTTTTTTAATCTACTACATTTTCTAACATAATATGCACTTATTATGAGTTAATTAATGTCATGCTCCATATCCTTATATTTATTCACTGAGAAAGAGTTGTGTAAGAAAAACATTGGGGAATTCAGTTATAACTCAATTCAAGTGAAAATGCAATTTCACTACCTTACTTCAGATAAGCTATGATGAAGCCAACCACAAATCAAGAAAGGGAAGCCAGAGTTTACAATTTTTAACTCATAGCTTCTTGTAGAGAAGTATCATACAACACAGGTCTTTGGTTGGTGTGCAGGATTCCTGGGTCAGTTAGGAGGCAGAGAGAAAATAGAGGTGTACACAGTCACCATTATTATGATATCCTTGGGAAGGAATGGGAGGGATAAGGGTTGGTTAGCTGTTTGAAAATGGTGCTCCCATGAATCTCATGTTCACTGGGGCTGTTAGAGCACATATTTTGTGTTATACAGAGTCTCCAGATATTTTTGGGTGAATCAGGGTCTACTTGAGAAGAACACATTGCCATTTTAGAGATGTTGAAGTTTTAATTGAGAGAAAACAAAAGTAGGTTAACACAAAATGATAATCCACACTCAAATCTCTAACACTGAGTATTTCATTCAGCTCCACACTGAGGTGTCCACATTCAATTTAAGGTTTCATAGACATTCCTATCCACCTACAACAGCCCATTCTTTTCCTTTTCTATTCCATTGCTATATGGGAAACTCATACACCTCTTGTATAAGCCTAAAACCTAACTGCCATCTCTGATTTCTCCTCTTTTTTTTTTTAATTAAACTTTTATTTAATGAATATAAATTTCCAAAGTACTGCTTTCTCCTCTTTTATCATTCACCATAGCTAATTCATCAGTAAGTGGCATCAGGTCTATCTCAAATTATATCACCTGTTCCTTTTATCCTCAAGTTCTTCAGAGCTCTCATTCTGTTTCACATTCGTGATCCAAGCCACCTAACTCCTTTGACACTGATTACAACTGAAACTAAGTCCAAACTCTTCAATATGGTATATAAAACCCTGCACAGCCTGGTCCTCATCTAATTCTGGAGCTACATCATCCTTGTTGTCCTATTTTCTGTGCCTTAAACATTTCAATCTCTCTCCTCATTCGAGTTTTTTTGCATTCACTGTGCTCTATGGCTGGAAATGCCTTCTCTCCTCTCCATACCATATGACCTGATATTTGCATTGTTTGAGCCACAGTCTATATGTAACCCCCCAAAAAGGCGATATGTAACTTAGCCTATCGATCATTAATATTACTCCCACATCCTTCAGTAGTTTACACTTCCTATGTGACTTAGTTTAGGTTCTCCTTAAGAAAAACCTGAGGCCGGCGCCACGGCTCAATAGGCTAATCCTCCACCTGTGGCGCCGACACACCAGGTTCTAGTCCCGGTCAGGGCACCGGATTCTGTCCCGGTTGCTCCTCTTCCAGGCCAGCTCTCTGCTGTGGCCCGGGGGGTGGGGGGGTGGGGGGGTTCCTGCCTTCGTATTCAGGAGTCATCTCAAAGAAAAGCAGGGGTGTTTAGAGAATAGGAGAGAAATATAGGGAAGAAGGAAAAGCCAATAAAAAGTGCTTTGCTGAGTGGATAGTTTCTGGGGCACATAGAATGCAATGTACTGGTAACTTTTTGAGAATCAATGTACAATCAGTCCCTACATTTTCCCTCTTAAGGAAAGAAGGCTGTACACTTATCCCATCTACCAATAGTTAAGGGCTGACCTATGGTTGTTAATTCCCAATATGGATTCATATTTCCCCAATTCTTAAGTTATCTTCAGATTAATAAATAGGTGCGGATTTTTAATAAGGTCTTCATCAAGGCTTTTAATCTTATTTCAGATTTATTTGTATCCAACATTTTAAACTATATCTGCATACATTTTCTGATATTTCAAAACCTTATTCTGAGGTTGAAGTCCTTTCTACACCTGGAGTTTATCTGTACAAATATTAGGTGGCTAAGATTTAATTTTATTTTTTTCTTATGGTGACAACCACTTTGTCACTGTATTTTCATACTACCTCTTTTATTGCAAAATTAAATGACATGTGAGTCTGATTTTGGACTTTTTTGTTCCTCTGCTCACTTTCACTATCCCTCACCCAATACCACGGTATGTTCAGATAATTTCATAATAAATCCTAATATCTGGTGTTTTGAGTTTTTCTCTGCTTATCATTTTCAGAAGCACCCTAGATAGTCTTAACTTTATTTCTGAACACAAATTTCAGTATCATCAAATTTCATGAAGAAAAAGTTGAGGTGTTCATTAGGCTCATTCTAACATCCAATTTGCAAAAGCTATTATCTTGATTATATCGTCTTACATTCAGTAAACATGGTATATCTCTCTATTTCTATAGGTCTTTTGTAATATATTTTCTTAAAAATCTACATTTCTTTTTTTTTTTTATTTTTGACAGGCAGAGTGGACAGTGAGAGAGAGAGACAGAGAGAAAGGTCTTCCTTTTGCCATTGGTTCACACTCCAATGGCCACCGCGGTAGCGCGCTGCGGCCTGCGCACCGCGCTGTTCCGATGGCAGGAGCCAGGTGCTTATCCTGGTCTCCCATGGGGTGCAGAGCCCAAGCACTTGGGCCATCCTCCACTGCACTCCCTGGCCACAGCAGAGAGCTGGCCTGGAAGAGGGGCAACCGGGACAGGATCGGTGCCCCGACCGGGACTAGAACCCGGTGTGCCGGCGCCGCAAGGCAGAGGATTAGCCTAGTGAGCCACGGCGCCGGCCAAAAATCTACATTTCTAAGTAGAAATGTTAAACATCTTTTTTTTCTTTCATGTACACTTGATAGTTAAAGAATATTTTGATATATGGTTATATTATGTATAATCTTTATTCTGCACCTGTATTAACCTAACTTTTTTTTGAATTCTCTATATAATTCAAGATAAGGCTATCATTTATCCAGATATTTGACCACTCTTACTTCATACATATTTCCATAAGTATTCTCTGAATTGATTATCTTTCTCCTTTAAGAAATACATTCTAGGGGCCGGCGCCGTGGCTCACTTGGTTAATCCCCGGCCTTGTGGCACCGGCATCCCATATGAGTGCCGGGTTCTAGTCCTGGTTGCTCCTTTTCCAGTTCAGCTCTCTGCTGTGGCCTGGGAGGGCCGGGGAGGATGGCCCAAGTGCTTGGGCCCCTGCGCCCACATGGGAGATGAGGAGACACCTGGCTCCCTTCTTCAGATACGTGCAGCGCGGCTGTAGTGGCATTTGGGGAGTGACCCAATGGAAGGAAGACCTTTCTCTCTGTCTCTCTCTCTGTCTATAACTCTACCTGTCAAATAAATTAATTAAAAAAAGAAAAAAAATACATTCTATTTTTTTCCATCTTAGGTTTTTGTTCAGAAAAACATCTGAACCTTATATGCCTAAAATGCTTCATTATGCCTTCACATTTTAATTTCCCTACATTCAGTAGCTTGTGTAGTTGGAGAGTTGATCTCTTTATATTCTTTTAAAAATTTATTTAAGATACACAAATTTCCCATATTTCATGTATACAGATTTAGGAGCATAGTGGTACTTCCCACCCTACCCTCCCTCCTGCCCATGCTCCTATGCTTCTTCTTCCTCCTTCTCTTATCCCCATTCCTAATTTTATAAAGATCTATTTTCAGTTCACTTTATATACATAAGATTAACCCTACATTAAGCAAATAATTCAACAGACTATGAAGAAAAAAAAAAACATGATTCCTCAACAGTAGAGACAAAGGCTATAAACAATAATCAAATCTCAAAATGTCAATTTCACTCCAATACATCATGTTTTAGGCACTTGTAGAGAATATCTTAACAATTCTAAATTAGTATCTGTTAATTATAATGAGCTCATGGGATAGACTTCAGGGGTCATCAACAACCCAGAGATCAGAAAATCACAACCACTCCTCACCTCATTAAATATTTCCTTAGAGCAAACCTTCCCTCTTTGCCCTCTAGGAGGAAGTATCATTAGGAGGAAGCAGTGTAGAAATTACCATTCTCCAGTTTTAAGAATCTTGAGAAGGGTAATTAAAGAAGAGATTCTTCAGATTTCTTATTTGCCAGCAGCTCTTTTTATTTCCACATGAGCAAATGACTCCCAGCTACCTTGATTTTCCTTTAGGAGACAGACAAGAAGAGGCCTAAGTCACTGGTATGGAGACAGATATTTCTTTTTTCTTTTTTTTTTTTAAGATTCGTTTATTTGAAAGGCAGAGTTATTATTTGAAAGGCAGAGTTATAGTGAGGCAGAATGAGAGACAGAGAGATGTTCTCTCCACTGGTTCACTCCCCAAATGGCCACAAGGAGCAAGCCTGGGCCAGATTGAATCCAGGAGCTAGAAGCCAAGAACCAGGTGCTTCTTCTGGGCCTCCCATGTGGGTCATAATGTTCCAAATACTTGGGTCATCTTCTGCTGTTTTCCCAGGCACATCAGTAGGGAACTGAAGCTAAAGCAGAGCAGCCACCACAAGAACAAGCACTCATATCAGATGACAGCTTAACCCTATGTGCCACAGCACTGGCCCCCAATACTTAATATTATAAAGGAAAATAGGAAAGGAGGAAAGTTGTAGAGACAAAGAAAATAAAATTCCAAAGTTTCCCCTCTACTAGCGTTCCCAGACTGCTCCCTACACAAGGACAAGACCTCTCTCTCTCTCTCTCTCGCTTTCTCTCTCTCTCTCTCTACCTGTATTGATCTATATTGCCTATCCCTTGATCTAACTCTTCCCACCACAGACACACAATAGTTCTTAACATTTCTCCTCACAGTTTTTTTTTTTATTTTTTTTTTGTTTGTTTGCTTGTTTTTAAGTAACTTGCTTGCACCTGGAGTCAAGTCATCTGCATTGCCTACCCTGGCCTGTATATAGAGATCTCATTGTGACCCGACAGCTGAGAGAAGCATGGTAGTGGTACATACAAAGGAGTCGGCATGACTCATTTTAGAAGTTACTGTTTATTTTAGTTAAGCCATGATGGGAACTATGAAAATCTCTTTACCGAATACTGTAGTGTGTTAACGGATAATAAATTATCAATGTTTTTTCAATATGATGACAGCTATGGAGCCTCTGAGGAACTGACATTTGTGACGGGACCTAAATTTGGAGAAGATATCATGTACACTGTGATCTGGAGAAAGCTAATTCCAAGAACAAGGAATAATGAATCGAAAAACACCTAGAGTTGGAAAGAACTTCAGAGTATTTTTGTTTAGGGTAGTCATTGTGAATTATCAAAAAATATTGACTCAGAATATATGCATTTGAAAGACAGCACCACATAACTCACTGATGGATTTAAACTAAGGAAAAGGGGGAAGAGAAGAATCCTGAACAACTCTTGATTGTTTTTCCTAAATAACACTTATTTATCTGAAATGTTTATGATCATTTATATGTTGACTTACTTAATATTTATGTCTGGTTTTTTTTAAAGATTTATTTATTTATTTGAAAGTCAGAGTTACACCGAGAGGAGAGGCAGAGAGAGAGAGAGAGAGAGGTCTTCCATCCAGTGGTTCACTCCCAGATAGCCGCAACAGCCAGAGCTGACTGATCCAAAGCCAGAAGCCAGGAGCTTCCTCTGGGTCGCCCCCGTGGGTGCTGGGGCCATCTTCTACTGCTTTCCCAGGCCATAGCAGAGAGCTGGATCAAAGAGGAGCAGCTGGGACTCGAACCAGCGCCCATATGGGATGCTGGTGCTTCAGGCCAGGACATTAAACAGCTGGCCCCGCAGCTCTGGCCCTTTATTTATTTATTTATTTGTCAGTTATTTATTTATTCATGTTTTTGAAGAAAATAACTTCAGCAATCATTTTTGGTAGTGTTTTTCACTATTGTGGTCTTGGCAACAAAAAGAGTACCTGAAGCACAGGTAGGGATTACCCATATTTGTTGAATGAATAAAGATACAACCACCCTTGAAATCTTCCCAAATGACCCACATTGTACTATCTATGCCCTCATAGCACACTTTCTACTCAATTATCTAACATCACCCTTGTCAAATTATATTGATGTCATTGGTTTCTTTAAGTATATCCCACGTAAGATTACAAAACTATTAATGATAAGGTTAATTCTTAGTCACCTTTATTTCTCCAGCACCTGTTCATTCCTTCATTTATTCAACAAATATGTACCTCTTATGTCCCAGGCAATCCTCAAGGTGAAGGAGATAGCAGTGAAGGATCCTAATTACAATTATCTTGTTGTAAATTATGTTTACCAGTGTGAGAAGATAAACCCACAGAAAATAAGCAGGAGATGATAACGGCTAGGATAAGGATATATGTCACCCCTCATCCATTTCTTACAGAATATGGAGTACAAGTTTGTGCTATGACTTAAATTGTAAAGAAATTGGGAAGTGAGAAATTGACAGAATCTCTAGAGGACATTTAATGACTCTTATAATGATCATCAATTGACCATTTAAAGAGGGAAATGACATAGCCAAGAACCAGAGGTTACTTTCTTATATCCAAGAGAAAATGAGATTCACAAAAGGATTAGCCAGAGCATATAGTAGAAGGTGATCCTTTGAATGGACCCAGAAAAGATCAAGGTGTAAAGAGGTGAGAAAAATAACCTTGCCTTCAAGACCTGGTCATTAAAATTAGGTGAATGAGTAAGTCAAACAATACAGTCTAGATAGAAGACAAGATTGGATGCCCTGAACCTGGAGCAGATAACTCTAGGAGACAGGGAAAATAAATACATAGACTATAAAGGCAGATAGAATAAAATATACAGGAGGCTAGGAGCAATGTTAGTAGGTAGTATAAATCTATCATTTTGAGAATTCTTATGGGGACTCAAGCAAAGGATAAATGAGGTTTCAGTGACAGTTCTGAGTACGTATCTTGAAAATATTGCCAAACAATGGAGAAGATGCAAGAAAAACCTATTTAATTGGGGGAAAAAAGCCTAATATGATAACTTTCTGGTTAGAAATTGATTTTTCACAGGATTCTGGATACAACCAAAATCTTCTTGTTAGATCAGAAATTATGTTGCCAGAATCTAGCAAGCATTATTATTACTATATATTGGGAAAAGTCTGTGAACATTTGTCTGCTCAGTATTTTTCAGAAATGTTTCTTATTTATTGTTGACTATTTCTGTATTTTCTGCTCATTTCAAAAAGTGGTCATGATTTTCTATTAAATATAGTTTACAAAATAAGCAAGTAGTTAAAATTAAAAGCAATTATAAATGTAAATAATTATACAAAGTTAGAGGGGGCTAGCATTGTGGCACAGCAGATAAAGCTGCTGCTGGCAATGCCAGTATTCCACATGGATGTGGGTTCCTGTCCTGTATGCTCCCTGATCCAGCTCCCTGCCAATGCCCTATGAAAAGCCACAGAAGATGGCCCAAGTGCTTGGGCCCCTGCACCCACATGGGAGAATCAGATGAAGCTCGTGGCTCCTGGTTTCATCCTGGTTCAGCACTAGTGGTTGCAGCCATTTGAGGGGAAAAAAATAAATAAATAAAACAGCAGATGGAAGATTTCTATTGTTTCTTTGTCTCCTTCTCTCTGTGTAACTCCAACTTTCAAAATAAATGAATGAATATTTTTAGAGAAAATTAATTAGATCATAAATCTTAGAATAAGGGAAATTACTGAAAATCAAAGCTGAGTATGTTGTGGTTAGGGGCTAAATAGGATCCAAAATTCACCCTAGAGGCTGGTATTGTGATGCATCAGGTTAAGCCAGCATTCAAGATGCCAGCATTTAGATTTTGGAGTGCCTGTTTTTGTCCTGATGCTGTACTTCTGAGCCTGCATCCTGCTAATGTGCTTGGGAAGATAGTGGTTTATGTACTTGGGCTGCTGTCACCCATATGGAAGACCAGATGGATGGGAGGGGGAAGCCATTGTAATCCATAAGCTGTACATTGGAAATTTATATTCATTAAATAAAAGTTAAAAAAAAAAAAACAACAGATGGAGCCACTGATTTCTGGCTTCATCCTGGTCCATCCTTGGCTATTGCAATTGCAGCCATTTGGGCAAATGGATCTCTCTCTCTCTCTCTCTCTCTCTCTCTCTCTCTCTGTCTGTCTTTCAAATAAAAAAATTGTAAAAAATAAAGTAAAATTCAGAGTTGACATTGTGGCACAGCAGTTTAAGCTGAAACCTGCCATTGCTAACATTCCATATTGTAACACCACTTAAGGTTCCAGCTGCCCCACTTACGATCCAGCTCCATGCTAGTGAGGTGGCAGATGATGGTCTGGATGTCTTGGTGCCTGCCACCCACATGGGGGACCTGGGTGGATTTCAGTGCTCCTGGCTTCAGCCTAGACAAGCCCTGGCTCTTGTAGCCATTTGGGAAGAAAATCAGCAAATGAGAGATATTTCTCTCTGTCTTTCCCTTTTTCTCTCTCCCTCTCTCTTTTCACTCTGCCTATTATATAATATATATATATATATATATATATATATTTAAAAGATTTTTGATAGTGGCCATAATACTACATAATAAATAAATACATACATAAATACATGAATTTCACTCTGAAAAGAAAATATATAAAATAAAAAAAATTACCTTGAAAATCTTTTTAATTTTTTTAAGATTTATATATTTATTTGAAAGGCAGATTTAGAGAGAGAGATAGATATTTTCCATCCACTGGTTCACTACCCAAAAGGCTGCAAAGCCAGAAGCCTAGAATTCTATGTGGGTCTCCTACATGGGTACAGGGACTCAAGCACATGGGCCATCTTCTGCTGCTTTCTCAGGCACATAAACATGGAACTGGGTAGGAAGTGGAACAGCCAGTATGTGAACTGGCACCCATTCAGATCGCCAGTATTGCAGGTGGCAGCTTAACCCACTGTGCTACAGCGCTGGCAATGAAAAATCTCTTTAAATATTCCTCGATGATTAGAACCTGAATCCTTAAAAACACAAATTTTAATATTTATTCTCTTATCTTTCATTTCTTCAACTACTGTAACTCCAAATCTTCTTGCATTCTCTCTCAGCCACCAGTTCATAGCAATAATTATACAAATTAGGAAAACTAATTTCAGACCTTCCCTTTCCATCCACCATCATTCCCTACTCACTTTGATCCCATCATTCATGGCTTCACTTCCTTCCCTATTCAATTAGATTCTATGTTGTAATCATTTTTATATAAAAGATTTATTCATTCACATATGCCCAACAATTCTATGCATGTATGTATGTGTATGATTTGCCTAGGACTTGACCTTGGAACATGTAAATTAACGTCACCACTGTGACCACTACATCTAAACTGACAATGTCCTTTTCTCTTTGGGTGCTAATGTTAATACCTGGGAATTTTCTATATTTAATTTTAGTTGCTTTGATTTTCTAACCATTCTACTTTGTTCTGTTTTCATGAATATAATTTGAATTAAGTCATGGTAAAGTCTCCAGGTTTTTCCTCTGAAGTTGCACATTGGGTGTAACGTTTCTGATGCCTCTGCTAGCAAAACAATTCAAATCTACCTGCTCTCAGCATTATTTTAGATTTCTAATCTGTGTCCTGGTGATTACTCTATTCTACCATATATTCTTTGGATCCTCTGTTTTCCTAAACAAATTTCTGGAATACATCTATCTTCAACATTTATATATAATTTATCATATGTTTAAAAATGCATGCTCTCATTTTTACTCAGGTGTCACAAATCCTTTTGTTTTGGATTTTTGCTATTAATGTTCATGTTAAAAAAAGTTTGAACAACAGAAAAAGGAAAAGAATAATTTTCTTTACTAACTTTTCTCTAAATATGTGGAAATATTTTCACGCTCTTCAAAGAAATGCTCTGGAATTTAAAAATCAACAGAAACAAAATAAAACTTCAAATGTTTTCAAAATTTGTTGATAATGAGTTCCCATAAATAACATTTAAAAAAGAGTGTATGTTTCCTTTATAATGACAGATTAAGCTATCTGGGAGTTATATGGGAAATTTAAATGGAATATAGAAAGTATAATTCCAATGATATTAAGGTGAACTTAAACTAAACATTATGGATGGTGCTAAAGTCAAAAAGATCCTAATGTTGTCATTTGGCCTGAAGAAATCCATACCTTTATTCTGCCTTCTTTGTGGGGAGCAAAGATTTTAATATATAGCACAAATTAGGACCCTATATATTGCATTATCATCACTAGCATTTTGTTTTATCAGCTTAGTATTTTGTTTAAATAAGTTTCAAATAATTCTATAGAAGGTAGTTTGCAGGAAATATGAATTTAACTATTTTCTCACATTCAGAAGCAAACATTGCAGGCATGCTAGGCAGCTGTTCCTTTTAGAAAGGACAAGTACTAGCAGAACACACCCTGCCAAAAAAGCCTTGATTTACTTGACTTACCATGGTAGCCATTCTCATTATGACCCTGTAATAAGTCTTATAGTATGTATGAGGGTTTGTGTAACTATTAGCCCACACTGACATACTCATTCCTTTCCTTCCTCTGCCAAGAGTCTATTTCTGCTTACCTGACAACAACAACAAAGTGACAATTGCACTGATTATTTGGAGCAAAGCAGAAATCAGAATTTAGGTTATAGAGTTTCTTTGAGAAATATATTCCATATAATGATCAACTTCAAAATAATTTCACCAAAGTCTAGATACGCTTAGAATTGAAGATTTTAAAGGTACATAAAAATAAAGAAATTTATTCTTACCTGGCGGGGGAGATACCATGATCACACAGGTGGCTTTCCCAGCGCAAGGCTTTTTCATTGCACTCCGACGTGCTGACCCCTGCAATTTCTTCAAATTGGGAAACTCGACTGCATAGTAGTAGGGAACTGCATTTGTGCTCATTCCTTAAAAAAGTTTTTTTTTTTTTTTACAAACTCAAATTACTTTCTATACTTAATAAATATTACTTTTTTTTTTCTATTTTGCTTGTTTCACATTAGAATTCTGACTAATCATAACCTTTAGGAGGAATTTATTTGAAATTCAAGGGTTTTTGTCTACAGAAAAAATATAAAATTTTGTTGGTTAAATATTAATAATTAGAATCTGTATTATTGACCTGCATTGCACGTACAATTCACTGTTGTTAGAATAAGTTATTTAATAATTGAAAGAAAAATTAAATAATGGGACAAATATAAATGTAGGGAAAGGTGAGATACAAGTTATTACTGAGAGATAAGTAGGTATTGACTTAGGGATATCCCCTCTGCAAGTCCTTGGGAACAAGGAGAAAGTATGTCCAATTCAACAGTGTGCCTTAATCCTTTGTTTACAGATAGAATTTACCTACATCATCCTTTAATTCGTGTGATTCAACTACTTTCTAGTTCCACCATCTGTATAAAGGAAAGTTATAAAAAGGAATGGGAAAATGTAGAATGAAACCTTCGAGGGTTCAGTTAAAGAAAGTAAGCTTTGTAATGCTGTTTCACATAAAAGTGGGGTCAAAATTATACTCAGAGGACTAGAATATCATAGTATATTCAAGAGGAACACAAGGTGCTTGAAATTGCATTTCACACTGTTGAATTTCAATCTTTAAAACATTCAGTACAACCAAATAATACAAGAAGAGGAAAGCTGCCACTCAAAATTACAAACATCAGCTCAATAATTTTTCCACTGTATTTCATTGTTAGAACATTAATTTTTCCTTCTTTTCTCAACGAAACAATGTAAACAGTTGGAGCAGGAACTGATTATTCCATTAAATGCATGCATCAATTTTATATATTAATACATAGTATATATGATTTAAGGATTATGTAACATATGTTTATAATGTGTTATATATAATATATTTACATATCTATAACTTGAAAAAAGGCAAAAATATTATACTGTGTTTTGGATGTCAAATTGGAGCACTGTATGAAAAATCATAGAGCAATATAGAGAAAGGTAACTTTAACTTAATATCTATTTTATATCCCAGGTTCTATAACATTAGATATTAGATTTTAAAGCATTGAGAAGTTGCATAATTTTTAAATGATAAAGAAATGAATGCTTTATGTTTGGCATTAAGATAACTTCAAATTCTGGATTTATTGGGCCTTCATGATTTTATTAGTCTGATCTAGTTCTCTCATATTTTGCTCATTGGAAGTGTCTTCCAAATTCTTTAAGCACAACCTTCTTCCAGATACTTTCTTGAAAAGAATATAAAACCTTAAAAGTGTAAAGACAAAGTTATTTGGGGCCGGCTCTGTGGCGTAGCAGGTAAAGCTGCCACATGCAGTGTGAGCATCCCGTATGGGCACCGGTTTGAGTCCCTGCTATTCCCCTTCCAGTCCAGTTCTCTGCTATTGCCTGGGAAAGCAGTACAAGATGGCCAAAGTCCTTGGGCCCCTGCACTCGCATGGGAGGCCTGGAAGAAGCTCCTGTCTCCTGGCTTCAGGTAGGCACAGCTCTGGCTATTGCGGCCAATTGGGGAGTGAACCAGCAGATGAAAGACTTCTCTCTCTCCCTCTCTCTGCCTCTCTTTCTCTCCCTGTGTAATTCTGACTTTCAAATACATAAATAAATCTTTAAAAAAGGAAAAAAAGTTATTTGATATTTTTAATTATTAAAAGATGTACTTTCCAACTTGTGAAGTAAGTGTATACTGGCTCCTAGCACAAATTATACCCTAGGCAAGAAGATATGATTATGAAAATGAACTGAACTTTCAGACTTCAAGGATTTCTTAAATGAAGAAGATAGACATAGAAATCAATAATTAAATTGTGATGTAGAATATCGCATTCTTACAGAAAAGGCCATGTATGTGAATGTGGAATCAAGGAAGCATTTAAAAGTGGTGAAATTTGACTTCTCTGTTGAAGAATGAGTGGGTGTTAGCCAACCAAAGAGAATTCTAGTCTTTGAGATGCATATGAGACAAATACAGTATTAGAGTTGTTTACATATTCAAAAATTAAAAGCGAATCAGGGTGCCATTACAGGCTTTGGTGTAGCTGAGGTTAGAAAAATTGTCTAGGACCAAGTCCTAAGAGGATTTGTATGTTATAGTAATGATCTTGAGTTACAAAGATCATAAAAACACTTTACAACAATATGCTGTGAACAGATAGACATTTTGGAAATATCACTTTGACTGCTATGAAGATAAAGTTTTGGAAAAAGGCAGGACTAGAAGTAGGAGATGGGGTATGATGCGTCCAGATTGATATAACAGAAGTAAAGGAACAGCCGGCGCCACGGCTCACTAGGCTAATCCTCTGCCTTGCAGTGCTGGCACACCGGGTTCTAGTCCCGGTCAGGGAGCCAGATTCTGTCCCGGTTGCCCCTCTTCCAGGCCAGCTCTCTTCTGTGGCCCGGGAAGGCAGTGGAGGATGGCCCAAGTGCTTGGGCCCTGCACCCGCATGGGAGACCAGGATAAGCACCTGGCTCCTGCCATCGGATCAGCGCGGTGTGCCGGCCGTAGCGCACCAGCCGCAGCAGCCATTGGAGGGTGAACCAACGGCAAAGGAAGACCTTTCTCTCTGTCTCTCTCTCTCACTGTCTACTCTACCTGTCAAAAAAAAAAAAAAAAAAGTAAAGGAACATAACCTGGAAGACTAAAGAGTTATTTATTTATTTATTTATTTTTGACAGGCAGAGTGGATAGAGAGAGAGAGACAGAGAGAAAGGTCTTCCTTTTTGCCGTTGGTTCACCCTCCAATGGCCGCTGATCCGAAGCCGGGATAGAATCTGGTGCCCCAACCGGGACTAGAACCTGGTGTGCTGGCGCCGCAAGGTGGAGGATTAGCCTGTTAAGCCACAGCGCCGGCCTAAAGAGTTATTTTAAGAGTAAAATATCTTTAAGACTGAAAAACCAACTGTTCACTGATGGGTTAGAGAAATGAGAAGATGTAGGTGTCCAAGACAACTGTCAGAGCTAACCCAAGGGCTTCCATGGTTAGATGAACAACATCAAGCCAGAAAGACTGCAGGGAATATTCACTGCATCAGTCTTTCTATTGCTGCATAACAAATTTAGATTTAAAAAATGTAAGTTTCTGCTTTTATTTCCGTGAGTCAGAAGTCTGGTTTATTTTAGTTGGGTCATTAAGGTGTTGGGTAGCTAGCTATATTCATGTTTGAAGTATAAACTAGGGAAAAAACTCATCAGTGAGCCCCTCAGGCAGTTAGATCAATTTATTTCCAAACATTTATTTACATATTTGAAAGCTGAGAGATAAATAGAGAGGGAGAGAGAGAAAGATAGATAGATAGATAGATAGATAGATAGATAGATAGAAAGAAAATATGTCCATCCAGTCATTTAATCCCCAATAGCTACAATACTCAGGGCTGGGTGAGGCCAAATGTGTAAGCCAGACACCTTCTGGGTCTGCCACTTTTGTAGCAATGACTCCAATACTTAAGCCATCATCCACTGCCTTCCAGGTACTTAGCAGGGCACTGGAATGGAAGCAGAGTCACTCTTCTCTCTGACGTGATGTCCTAACCCACAGCTTAACCTGCTGTGACACAGCATGTACCCCAGAACAATTCATTTTCTTGCAATCTATGGTCAATTGTTTTCTTGCCATCTGCTGGGAAATACTCTCAGTTCATAGAGCAGTTTCCTTTTTCAAAGCCAGCAGTAGGCAGTTACTGTTGCCTATCAACACAAGATTATGTCCAGTTCATCCTGAATAATATCCTTTAGATAATTAAATTTGTTAGGGAACTTAATTACACCTGCAAAATTCCTTCTGTCATACAAGATACTGCAGTTATAGGAATAATAATCCATAATATTTACAAGAACCCCTCACATTGAAGTAGAAGAAATATAGAATATGTACACCAACAGGTAGCAATCTTGAAGGGCATTTTAGGATTATACCCAGCACTTTGGAGAAGAAGATGATGAGTGACAACAAAAGTCTACCCATTAGATGTGATTGCCTAGGAAGACTGAAAATGTAAAATGACTCAGAGATAAGGTAGAACATTGGGCTAAGTTTTAGATTAGATCATTCCTTTTGGCATACTGGTTTATATTTTACTAGAATTAGTTAATAATTCTAAATCTATTTTCAAATGAATTCTAAAATGTTGTAAACTATATTGTAGAATTATAACCATGGAATACTAAAATACATTAATTTGTACTGGAAAGCTCTTAATATAATGCCTTCTAGTTACATTTCAAACACAGAAAGACAAATATCACATAATCTGTCTCATGCATGCAGTCTAAAAATAATATGTGATCTTATAAAAGCTAAACATTTAATAGTGGTTTCCAAGTCTTGGGAGGGAAGAGATTGATTGACACATGTTAGGTCATAGCAACATAAGAAGTCCTGGGGTTCTATTGCACAGTAGGGTGAAGATAGGTAATGTTAATTTACTGTATATTTCTCTATTAGAAAGCAAGAAGATGGGATCTTTGGATGTTTTTACTATAAATAAATGCTAACCGCTTAAAAAAGATTGATATATTCACCTTGATTGGACATTATGCAATGTACACATGTACTGAAACAGCACACAGTACCCCATAAATATGTACAAGTTTTATGTCTGTTAATTTTTAATAAAATAATTTTTAAAAGAAAAAAATAACATAAAAAGAACATTGGGATAGAAAAACTAATGATTAGGCACAAACATATGATTTAATCAGTCCTAAGATATTTAATGTTTTGGAATGAACACTATGTAAAATATATATCAATAGAAACCTCTAAGATTTTAAATTCCTTTTAACTTTTTTTCAAAAGAAAACATAAGTGGCAAAAATGACATTTAACAGACAACAGTGCAAAGAAAATGATTTCCCTATTTCAATTGCATTGTCCTATTCTTTTGATTTTTAAAATTCTTTTATAGCACTTTTGTCAGTTTCTGAATCTTGTTGGAGCTGTTCCAAGCTACCTACATTTCACTGAAGTTGTGAGACCCTCAACTGTCATAATAGTACAATAAGTGCCTGATAGTTGCTAAGTATAGAGAATTCTCTCACAGTTTCTGTAGAAAATTATTCTATTTTTACACCCTGGGATTTCTACTTCATTTTAAACTAGAGCACCAACTTTTATTTGTTAACTTGTTCCAACTGCTTTTTATTTTTATAATATTATTTTTTACTTCAATCAGCATTCCCATCTTTGGAAACATTTAATGAAGCAGTCATTATCTGAATTTTTTCTTTATAGAAATCAATTTAATGTAGACTCAGGACTAGGAGAAAGCTCAAAAAGGTCACATAGACCATCCTTGGGTTTCTAAGCAACACTACAAAATGACAACCATCTCTTTTCAGAAATATCTCCAAAAAAAGAAATTCTACTGTCATTCCTCCAACAATATATCTCTGTGTCTAATTACCCTTGCAGTAAGAGATTTCTTGTTCAAGTCTCTCTGGACATGTGAAACAGCTGGTAACCACACACCTTAAAAATTTCATAAATATGCCCACTTTTCTTGTCATCTTCATTATCTCTCTTCTATACCAATTCTGTTTAATAGTCAATTTAATATACCTTCAACATTCAAAGAACAGCCTTGATTTATTCATAAATGATGCCAATTTTTGAACTTCTCATTTATGTAAGAGAAATAAATACAAGTATAAGACAAGTTAAGACATACAAGTATCATGCAAATCAATTGTTTGCTTAATCCTGTGTCTTTATGGCCACTCAAGTACATAAAGTCTCATTAACAGCTAAACAAGGAAAGCAATTGTATCTCTTCTTCCTCTCTGATAACTATATTCACTTCCTTTTCAAGAGTCCTCCTTCTGCAAAGGATCTGATTTGCACACAAGTATAGTTAATGTGACACTGAGACTTAATAATCTTCTTCTGTTCACTTCATTACTCAGAGTAAGTAATTGATAAGTTGAAATGCAATGCATTCATTACCATATTATCTCTAGCTGCCTGAAAATAAATTTAATAATCATTGTACTTTAATTTCACTTGTTGGTACAATGTGAGTTTCCATCATTTTTAATGCTCTATTTTCTGTCCATATTGTAACTTTTCCACATAATAACCATTATAGTCTATTACATTGAATCTCCATGGAAGCTGCTCAATTGACAGCAATATCTGAATCCAAGTTTCTCAGACGTTATTATTTGGCTTAATATCAATATTGTCCAATTTTTTTCTTTCTATCAATTCTTATAGAGACAATGAAGTTCACATATCTGGTTGTCATAGCTCTTCTTAATTTTGTAATAAAGACTAACTGTTCTCATCAATATTAAGGAAGGAATAAAGATTACCAAAAATAATATTCTTCTTCATTTGGCACTGGATTAGGATTCAACATTCTAAGATTTAAATTTTCCTTTCAAAAGAGATAATTGCAACTGATGTCAGCAAAATGGTGGAATATAAGTGTTCCAGCTTACTTTCTCTCTATAGAAATCCAACTAAACAACTGTCCACAGGAAAGAATTTCTTTATAAATGATCATTTGCACTAAAAGTGAGTCTAAGATATCTCGTTGGATTAAAAAAATGAGAAAAAGGGGCTGGTACTGTGGCGTAGTACGTGAAACCATCCCCTGCATGTAGGCGCCAGTTTGTGTCCCGATTGCTCCAATTCTGATCTGGCTCTCTGCTGTGACCTGGAAAAACAGTGGAAGATGACCCGGGTCCTTGGGCCCCTACAACCATGTGGGAGACCTGGAGGAGGCTCCTGGCTCCTGGCTCCTGGCTTCAGATAGGTGCAGCTCAAGCAATTGCAGCCTGTTGGGGAGTGAACCAGCGGATGGAGGGTATCTCTCATCTCTCTCTCTCTCTCTCTCTCTCTCTCTCTCTCTTTCTCTCTCTCTCTTCTCTCTCTGTGTAACTCTTTCAAATAAATAAATAAATCTTAAAAAAAACCCCTGAGAAACAGTCCATTTTATGGGTACTAGAAATGGAAGATTTTCCAACTGATCACACCATTTCTCCCTCAAGATAGTACGGTACTACACAGAGAATGTAAGGTTGGACCTAAAGTTTCCAGAGGGAACTGAGAGTTGAGGTTGGACATTTAGCCTCCCTATTATTGTGGAACTCTTTGCAGGAGGCTCATTTCTGTTCCATTCAGTGGAAAATATTGGGTGTACTGGTGGGTCTGGACAACCTAGAGCTATTTTGAAAAAAAAGAACAAAGTGCAACTTACAGTAACTAATGCAGGAATTTTGATGGTCTCTTGACTTTTGCTAACAGAAGTACCATAATCAGAGAAAGGGACAACAGCCTCATGCTGCAGGAAGCATAACCTATAGGTCTTCCAGGCTCTAGACCCTAGTCAGCTTTTCCACATGACCCTGACACTCTCATGAAACCTTTGCCAGGAAAGAAGAAAAATTCAGATCAACAATTATTCTCAAAGGAAAATTTGATCTCAGCCAACCTCAGTAACCAGGTGGACAATCCACCAATCCTTGGTGACCGGCTAAAGCCTACCTAAGCCAGAAGGTAAGCCAAGCCCATGCATATATTGAAGGATGGTCTGTGACTTTGCCCCTTTCCCAACCCCTTGCATTAGGACATTAACTCTAGAATCCTCACACTGACTCAGAGCCCAGCATGTTAGCCCACCTGATTACAGATCCCAAACAACTGCACTGTTCAGTCATAGAAGTCAACTTACAATTTTTCAGAATCAAAGGCCACTGCAGAGCTCTTCCAATTACTCTGTCAGACCATAGTCTACCAGTAGTTTCATCACAGGATAAAGAACAGTCATGGCCGGCGCCGTGGCTCAACAGGCTAATCCTCCGCCTTGCGGCGCCAGCACACTGGGTTCTAGTCCCAGTTGGGGCACCGGATTCTATCCCGGTTGCCCCTCTTCCAGGCCAGCTCTCTGCTATGGCCCGGGAAAGCAGTGGAGGATGGCCCAAGTCCTTGGGCCCTGCACCCGCATGGGAGACCAGGAGAAGCACCTAGCTCCTGGCTTTAGATCAGCACGATGCGCCGGCTGCAGCAGCCATTGGAGGGTGAACCAACAGTAAAAAGGAAGACCTTTCTCTCTGTCACTCTCTCTCTCACTATCCACTCTGCCTGTCAAAAATATATATATATATATATATATGTATATATATATATATAAAAAGAACAGTCATAAGTACCATGTTAGCTCAAAAAACAGGAAGCTATCCAGCCCAACTAGATAATCTGATACCAAAAGTCTGTCTTTCCAGTTTTACTACCATATAGCCCATCCAGAGTTCCTAGCTGAACTAAATCATGAAGATAAATCACTCCAAAGAACAAAAGCTGAAATAATTGATGAGCTCTTCAAATATGCAGGCACCAATGCAATAATTATGAAAAAACAGGGAAATATGACACCACCAGTAGAAACTAATAATGGGCCTGGAAAAACAGAGATGTATGAAATGACTAAAAAATAAAATTTGGAAAGCCATTTATGAGCAAGGTGATAAATTTGTCAAAGAAATAAAAATAACATGGAAATTCTAGAATTAAAGAATATAATAACTAGACTGAATAAAACAATAGAAATCTTCAATAGCAGGTTAAATAAAAGAAAATTAATGATCTGAACTCAAATATAGAACATTTCAAATTATTTAGAAAGAAGAGAAAAAGAAAAAAAGAATGAAAAAGATCTGTGGAAAATAGGAAACACAATCAAGCTAACCTATCTTTGTATAGTAGGAATATCAGAAGAAGAGACAAGGCCCAAGAAAGCATATTTATGGAAATGGCTTAAAATTTTCCAAATCTAAAGAAGGACAACAGGCCCCAGGTATAGGAAGATCAGAGTTTGCCAGTCAAAGTTTAATAGAAGAGGAGTTGACCAATAGATTTTAAAATAAATTACAAAAATCAAAGAGAAGGAATACCAGAAGCAGCAAACATGAACACATCAGATTCAAGGGAATTCTCATAAAGCGGTCATCATATTTGTCAGCAGCAAGCATGCAGGTCTAGAAAGATTAGGATAAAATGTTCAGAATGTTGAAAACACAAATGTGCAAATGAACAAAAACATTGTCAATGAAGAATACATTACTTGACAAAGTTGAGCTCAGAAATTAGGGAGAAATAAAAATCTTCCCAATAAAACAAAAACCAAATGAGCCCATCATCACAAGGCCTGCATTATAGTAATTGCTGAAAGTTCTTTAACCAGAAGTAAAATGCTTAAGCATTTAGTAAGAAACAAAACATACACACACACACACACACACATCTTATGAAAGTAAAAAGCTCAATACAATAAGTAATGCAGAGTAATACTCAGAATATTATTGTAAGGAGGGTGTATACAGCAATTTTATCCCTGCTGTGACTATTAAAATACAAAGCTTGAAATAGCTGCATCTGTAATAAACTGTTAACCAATGTAAATTATAAAATATATAAAATTTGACATCAAAATTGTAAAATGTGGCAAGAAGGAATAAAAATGTAAAGGTTTTGTATGTGATTAAAGATATATAGTCATCAACTTCGAATTTCCTGGCTTAAGGATAAGATGTTTTACAAAAATCTTATAGTAATCAAAAGGCAAAAAAAAATAGTAGTTGCACAAATTGCAAAAATAAAAAAACACACCATCACATAAAACTAGCAAACCACAAAGGATTACAATAAGAGACAAAGAAATGAGGGCCAACTAAATAATTATAAAGCAAATTACAAAATGATAATAACAATTCATATATCAGTAATTTCCTAGAAGATAAATGAATTAAATTTCCCAATCCAAAGAATCAGAGTGGCTAAATTGATAGGAAAAAAATATTTTACCCTGAATCTACCAGAAAATAAATTTAGTTGATAACAATACATATAAAATAAAAGGGAAGGTATCTCACACAAATAGAAACCAAAAGAGAGCAGGTAAAATAGATTTACAGTCCAATACTGTAAAAAGATTTACAATTATTGCATAATGATAGAGATCAGCTCACCAAGCCATAGGATTCTAACCATATATCACTTAATAGCAAAGATTGTAGATACATAAAGCAACTATTAAATTATATTATCAGAGGGCCTCAATACTACACTTTCAAAAATGGATGGATCATCTAGACAGGAATCAATAAGTACTTATTGGGCTTGAATTACATTTTAAAACAAATAACATACATATATACAGAATTTCATAAAATAGCTGCAAAATACATATTCCTCTAAAGTTCACACAAAACATTCTCCAAGATACATCACACATTAAGACACAAAACATATTTTATCAAATTTAAGAAGAAAAAATCATAGCAGGTATCCTTTGGGGTCACAATAGTATGGAAGTAGAAGTTAATAACAGAAGAAATCTTGGAAAATACGCAAGTATGTGGAAATTAAACAACATTATCTTAAACAGCCAATGGGCAAAAATAAACTCATAAAAAGAAATTTTAAAAACGTTTTGAGAACAACAAAAGTGTAAACACTGCATATCAAAGCTTAAGGAATACATTAAAAGACAATTCAGGGGGAATATTGATTATGATAAATACCTATATAGAAAAGAAGAAATATCTCTAACTCCACCATTTGGGGCAAGTCCGATTGAGCAATTTAAGCTGCTAAAATTAATCAAAGATACATTTTAATTTGTGTGACCTGAATCTCTGCATCATATGTTTTATACTTGTTGGTAGAAAGAAACTAAAAACATTTTATATGGTTGTGCTTAAGTTTACTGATTAAACAAACTACACCATGTTAGATATTTGAGAGGTGTTTCCAAATACATGATTCTTAAAATTTATAGAAGGCATTGGACCTTCTGGTAAATGTTTTCTTAAGTTGTTATCTAATGGTTGAAACTGTTTGCTGAGTATTCATGTAATATTGCCATTGTCAGCAAGCGATCTAGGACTTGCTCCCTCATTTCTCTATTCTAAGCCCAACTTCTTCTTTCATTTCTCTATTCTCCTCAAGGTACCAAACTAATTCTATTATAAAGGAATCTGTAGGACGCACAATTTAATCTTTAGACCTTATAAAAGAGATGGCTAACATTTTTCTGTAATAGCATAGCCAAAATAAGAGCTTAAATAATAATCTCATAGCTAGATTTACTTCGCCATCAGCGAAGTATTCAGTAAGTAGGAAAAACCTCCCTTTCAGACCAAAGGGAAAGAAAGTTTTAAAGTGAGAATATAATTTTCCTCATGGGTATTGTCTACCTTAGTAAAACTACTACAGAACATGCCTGTGACTATAGACTTGTAGTTCAGGCCACCGAAGATTAGAGATGGGACTTGCGCATTCCCTTGACTTGCATCCTCTGGTCTGCTTTAACAAAAACCAGGAGGAAAAGAAAGCTAGGCATCAGAAGCAATGGGTGGCAGGCCTATTAATGGCTGATCTGTACAGTGATCTGCCATCAAGGAGACCCAACAGGCCAGTCCACTGCAGTGGCTTTCAACGTGGTAAGCCTGGGCTTCAGCAGAAGTCAGCTTGTGAAGAGCCCTGGCAGCTCTGCCAAGAGTTGGATCACTGGAAATGGACCAGCCCTGGGGTCGAAGGATGCCCAGGTCAGAGCCACAGATCTTATTGGCTCTAAGCTGAAAAGCCCTTCACTCAGCCCAACTTCCATAGTGACCACCGCAGCTGAGGGGATGGTCAAGTAGGGTCAGCAACATTGCAGGCAGAACTGTAAATTTCTTGTTAGAGATGCCACCTGCCTTTACCTGGCCAGCTCTCCTCCCAGGCCAGCCAAGTAATGAAAGTCAACAGAGTGCCTTCCCCTAGGAGGTTCACACCTCCCTTAGGATGTACCCCATGTGAAGAGATAGATAGGTCTGGGCCTCTTATCTTACAAGGCCTAAAGCCCAACAGATTATTATCAAGCCCCTTCTATCAGGTTCTATTTGCCTCTCAATCAGAAAACTTAATTGTAGCTTAGACAGCACCTTTCTTAGCTCCTCTAATAATGACTCTGTCCTTTGTTCTAGACCCTGTCTAGCGCACTTGAGCCTCATTCCTTCATAATAATAACCTCTACTCTATCACCAATGGCTCTACTCCCAACCTGTGTGTACTGATGGTCCTCTTCCCCACTTAATGCTGTATAGTTGTCCAAACCTGGTAAATGCCACTCTTAGGATCTTTGGTTGCTATCCTCACCCTGTCTTTTATGACCTTGTCTAAATATGATCAGAGTCGGCAAACTTGGAAGGCTTCCATAGCCTTGGCAACTCATGACGACAGCCTAGGGTGGTTACTGGCACCATAAACTAGAGTGTCAATTTGTTGGGTCAACAACAGGAGTCACTGTGCACTTGCTCCTCATGTGGGATCTCTGTCCTTAATGTGCTGTACATTTTGATTTAATGCTATAACTAGTACTCAAACAGTATGTTTCACTTTGTGTTTCTATGTGGGTGCAAACTGTTGAAATCTTTACGCTAAATTGATCTTCTGTATATAAAGAGAATTGAAAATGAATCTTGATGTGAATAGAAGGCAAGAGGTAGCGGGAGAGGGGAGGGTTGCGGGTGGGAGGGAAGTTATGGGAGGGGGAAGCCATTGTAATCCATAAGCTGTACATTGGAAATTTATATTCATTAAATAAAAATGGTGGAGTTAGAAATGTGCCAGGGGATTCCAATACAATCCCATCAAGGTGGCATGTACCAATGCCATCTTACTAGTCCAAGTGATCAATTTCAGTTCACAATTGATGGCTCTGATAGGTCTAAGAGTCAAAGGGATCACACAAACAAGCATAGTGTCTGCTAATACTAGCTGATAGAATCAAAAAGGGAGAGAAGGATCCAACATGGGAAGCGGGATACCTTGTTCATATGGTAGATCTAGTTTTGTTTTTTTGAGGAATTTCCATACAATGTTCCATAATGATTGCAACAGTTTTCATTCCCATCAACAAAGTATTAGAGTACTTTTTATCTACAATCTTACCAGCATTTTATTTTGTTTTGTTTTTGAATGATAGCCATTCTACTTGGCGTGAGGAGAATCCTCATTGTGGATTTCATTTGTATTCTCTAATGGCTAGTGATACTGAATATTGTTTCATTTGTTTTTTGGCCATTTGTATGCCCTCCTCTGAAAAAAAAAAGGCTATTCATATTATTTTCCTGTTTCTGAGCTGGTTGTTTTATTATTATTTATTTTCTTGAGCTCCTTACATATTCTAGATATTAGTCTTATATCTGATGCATAGTTTGCAAAATTTTTCTTCTCTTCTGTTGGTTGCCTTTTCTCTTTGTTGAGTGTTTCTTTTGCTGTGCAGATACTTGTTAGCTTGATGTAATTCCATGTGTCCATTTGTGCTTTTATTACCTGTGATTCTGGGGTCTCGTCCAAGAAGCCTTTACCTAGGCCAATGTCTTATTACACTTCTATAGTCTTTATTACTATTATAAATAGATCTTTCTCCATGACTGTTATTCTGGTTTGTATTCATTGATAAATCAACTTGAATTATTATACATACCTCTGTGTTCAGTCAGATTAGAAATTTGCTTATTAATTCAGATTATTTTAACTTAGAATATCAGGCATGTCAGGAAAATACAGATCACTTTCTTCTACCCCCCCCTTTTTCCTTCCCTAAAGTAGAGATAATGACAGTCTTTATAAGGTCTCTATGAGGAATAAATTAAGTAAAATATGTGAAACATTTTGAAAAGTGCCTAATATATTATTCCTTGATAAATATTAGCTGTACATGATAATAATAGGCTTTCCTATATAGCTCTTCATTTTGGTTAAAATGGCTTAAATGTGTTTCCATGTACAATGATTTTTCTAATACTATTTACTTTTCTGTATCTTGTTGAGATGCAGAAATAATAGTGATAGCAGTATCCTAAAATACAATGGAAGGGTTGTTCAGAGTCAATGAATTATGATTTTAAATCACAATTAAATATCCATAGAATTTTGGGGAAGACACTTAAGCTCCAAACTTGAAGCTCTGCTGTTACATACTCAAACAGTGGCTAATTGCCATTTATACTCCTGATCTTGTGAAGATCAGATGAGATCAAAATTTTAAGAATCATCCCTGATAGAAACTTGATGTTCAGTTCATGTTAGTATTTCTTTTTCTTCTCATTTCTACAATCTCAGGAAGGCCTTTCATACACAACCTTCACATGACCAATAGAAATACTGTATTTCCTTTTTTTGCTAGCATATAAACATTACCATTAACTTTTTTTAAATTTTTTTAATTTTTTATTTTTTATTTCATAAATGTGAATTTACAAAGTGCAACTTTTGTATTTTTGTGGCTTCCCCCCTCAACCTCCCTCCCTCCCGTGGCCCTCCCCTCTCCCTCTCCCATCCCACCCTTTATCGAGTTGCATTTCCAATTACCTTCATATACTAAAGATCAACTTAGTATATACTAAGCAAGGATTCCAACAGGCTGCATTCACACAACTGCACAAGGTATAGAGTATTGTTCCACTAGTAGTGTTGTTTTTAAGTTTCATAGTAAAACACATTAAGGACAGAGATCCTATGTGGGGAGCATGTACCCAGTGACTCCCGTTGTTGATTTAACAATTGGCACTCTTATTTATGATGTCAGCAATCACCCGAGACTCTTGCTATGAGCTGTCTAGGCTATGGAAGTCCCTTGTGTTCACCGACTATGAACTTGTTTAGTCAAGGCCATGTCACAGTGAAGGTTCCTTCCTCCCTTCCGAGAAAGGCGCCTCTCTCCTTGATGGCCTGTTCCTTCTGCTGGGGTCTTGTTCACCAGGGTCTTTCATTTAGATTGTTTTTTGCCATCGTGTCATGGCTTTCCATGCCTGTGAGACTCTCATGGACCTTTTAGCCAGATCCGAATGTCCCAAGGGTTGACTCTGAGGCAGGAGTGCTGTGTTGGGCATTTGCCATTCTATGAGTCTGCTGTGTGTCCTGCTTCCCCCGCAGGATCATTCTCTCCCTTTTAATTCTATCCTTCATTATTTGCTTACACTGGTCTTATTTGTGAGATCTCTTCGACACATACCCTATCTTTTTGATCGGTTGTGTATTTATACTTATCACTTTACCAAGTGCGCTGGCATTGGTATCTGCCTCCTTGGTAAGACTGATTTGAAATCCCCTGGCACATTTCTAGTTCCACCATTGGAGGTAAGTCCGAGTGAGCATGTGCCAACCTATATATCTCCTCCCTCTCTTATTCCCACTCCTATGTTAACTCTTGTCTGACTGATTAAAAACAAATAAGACCTTTATACTTTATTACCTGAATATATCCCTATTTGGAGACAAATACACTTCAAGGGCCCTACACTTAAATATACACAGGACATTTGACAGATTACTTAAAATGAAAAATATTCATTTGGAAATATATTACAGTCTAGCATTGATGGCTGCACCCATTTTTAGTAATAGAATAAATCAAGCATTTAATAATCTAATTTCCTAACATCTAGTGTTGGCATATTTAGACTGTATGCTTTAATTACATATCATTTTAGGCCGGCGCTGCCATAGCTCAATAGGCTAATCCTCCCCCTGCGGTGCCAGCACACCAGATTCTAGTCCCGGTCAGGGTGGCGGATTCTGTCCTGGTTGCTCCTCTTCCAGTCAAGCTCTCTGCTGTGGCCCGGGAGGGCAGTGGAGGATGGCCCAGGTCCTTGGGTCCTACACCCGCATGGGAGACCAGGAGAAGCACCTGGCTCCTGGCTTCGGATCAGCTCGCTGCGCCGGCTGTAGCGCGCCAGCCTCAGCGGCCATTGGAGGGTGAACCAACGGAAAAGGAAAACCTTTCTCTCTGTCTCTCTCTCTCTCTCTCTCACTGTCCATTCTGCCTGTTAAAAAAAAGTATACATCATTTTAAAAACATGTTAATATACACAAAATTGTTCGTTTATCACAAACTCAAATGCAACTCAAAATCAGAGTGCCAGAGCTAGCATTTTTTTAAAATATGCATCTCTAGACCATAGACTGAGAATAAGATTACAATCACTAAATCATCCTGTCTCTGGAAACACATATGAACTAAAAACTAATGAGGTAAGCAATTTTGGTTAATTAGAATCAATAGCATCATCCTTTAATTAAATAATATTGATTGCATTATATAGTGGGCAGCCTTCTGAAATAGTATACTCTTATGCCATATGTCTTCAGCCTTGCAAAAAATATGTCAAGAGGAAAGTTCATATTGGCATGGAATATCCTCTTTCCTCACATACCAATATAATAGATTTATAAATTCATAAAATAAAAATTAGAGATTTCTATATAGTAATTTTTTTCTAGAAGATTCTGTTTATTTATTTGAAAAACAGAGCTACAGAGAGAGAGAGGGAGAAACAGAGCGATCTTCCATCCACTGGTCATCTTTTCAAGTAGTCACATTGGCCAGGGGAGCCAGGAGCTTCATCCTAGTCTGAAAATCTTAAGCCATCTTCTGCTGCTTTTCCCAGGCCATAGCAGGAAACTGGAATGGAATTGAAGCAGCCAGGACTCCCATATGGGATACCATCATTGTAGGCAGTATCTTTAAATGCTACAATACAACACTGGCCCTCCATATACTAATTTTATGAGTCTGATATCACAATATGTGTGGCCAAAGCTTTTTAATTGACATAGAAGCCAATTTATGAGAAAAATACTATTGACTAGTCATGAAGAACTTTGTCTCTTATGGCTATAATTCAAAAATACAGTGAAGTCTTAATTAATTTTTACATAAATTTGGATTTTTGGAGAAAAATAGAATTTTCCATTGGGCAGGTGTTATGGCTCAGCAAGTTAAACCCCAGTCTGAACTATCAGCATCCCATATGGGTGCCCATTAAAGTCCTGGCTGCTCCATTTCTGATCCAGTTCTCTGCTATGCCTTGTGAAAGCAGTAGAAGATGGCCCAAGTGTTTGGGCCCCTGCACCTGCATGGGAGACCCAGAAGAAGCTCCTGGCTCCTGGCTACAGATAGGCCCAGCTCTGGCCATTGTGTTCTATTGGGGAGTGAACCAGAGGATGAAAGACCACTCTCCTTGCCTCTGCCTCTGCCTTTCAAATAAATAAATAAGTCTTTTAAAAAAAAAAACTAATATAGAATTTTATCTTCAATTATGTCAAAATGTTATGGAAGGGGGTGGCGCTGTGGCGCAGCAGTTAAAGCCCTGGCCTGAAGCGCCAGCATCCCTTATGGGCTCCGGTTCTAGTTCCGGCCGCTCCACTTCTGATCCAGATCTCTGCTATGGCCTGGGAAAGCAGTAGAAGATGGCCCAAGTCCTTGGGCCCCTACACCTGCACAGGAGACCTGGAAGAAGCCCCTGGCTCTCAACTTCAGATCGGCTCAGCTCCGGCTGTTGCGACCATCTGAGAAATGAACCAGCGGATGGAAGACCTCTCTCTCTGTCTCTACCTCTCTGTGTTACTCTGTCTTTCAAATAAATAAAATAAATAATTAATAAAACGTTATGGAAAATACTATTTTTGCCCAAATATCTCATTAAACTGTCAGCTTTATGAGAGCAGGAATTGTGCCTGTCTTACTAGGTCCTCATTTTGCTACACACATATTTGTTACAAAATAGACATGTTGCAAATCTTAGTGAGTTATCAATTTATATTCTTTGGTGTTGCATGTGCTGTGTGTAGATGAATATAGGGTCCAAGGATCAAGGAGCAAACAGAAATTTTAAATGTCATGTTGCCCATATCCACAGTGTACTTGACTGCACAAGATTTATAAAGATGACTTCTGTTGCTAAGGACTTACTGAATCACATCCTCAGTCCACGGCTTCATTTCTTTTTTTTTTTTTTTTTTTTTTTTTTTTTTACAGGCAGAGTGGACAGTGAGAGAGAGACAGAGAGAAAGGTCTTCCTTTGCCGTTGGTTCCCCCTCCAATGGCCGCCGCGGTAGGCGCGCTGCGGCCTGCGCACTGCGCTGATCCGATGGCAGGAGCCAGGTGCTTATCCTGGTCTCCCATGAGGTGCAGGGCCCAAGGACCTGGGCCATTCTCCACTGCACTCCCTGGCCACAGCAGAGAGCTGGCCTGGAAGAGGGGCAACCGGGACAGGATCGGTGCCCCGACCGGGACTAGAACCCGGTGTGCCGGCGCCGCAAGGCGGAGGATTAGCCTAGTGAGCCGCGGCGCCGGCCCCACGGCTTCATTTCTCATCATTCTTCCTTTCAGGAAATACTTTCTTAGATGCAATATGAATATTTCATGGTATAGTTTAAGTCTATTTCTTTTTATTCTGTGAGCAATACAAATGGAAAATAGTTGGATATTAGACTTAAATTTATTTGTTGACCGTTGATAGAAAACCATCTTTGGCAGAGGAATAAGGGGATAAAATTTCTTAAAATGTCACATTTTTGTGGAAATGTATGAGAAACTACAGATGTAAGAATAGGACAATATTCAGATGAGCACACTTTGAGAGCATTCCTTCTCATTTATACACGGAAATATCCCAGATATCTATTATTTTATTCCAGATCTTTTATCATTTTCCCATAGGCTTCATACTGCAATTGTTTGAAGTGAGTCTTCAACAAATGAAATTCAATTGATAGTAATTGAATACCAGATATGTGTTAGCTCCAGGATATGTATTGTGAAAAAAAAAAATACAAAGAAATAAGAAACACGCAGCACTGTCCAGCAGTCACAGGCATGTGATTTCAGAGTCAAAAAAGCTGGCTCCAAAGTCCTAGCATCTGTTAGGGGCAAACATAACTGGGTAAAATACATGGATGTCATCAAGGTTCACATTTTTCAAGTATGAAATGTAAGTTATGTGGCCAGCACTGTGGCACAGTGGCTAAAACCCCAGCCTGCAGCACTGAGCTCTGACATCCCATATGGGTGCCGGTTTGAGTCCCAGGTGCTCCACTTCCAATCCAGCCTCCTGCTAATGGGCCTGGGAAAGAAGAAGATGGCCCAAGTCTTTGGGCCCCTGCACCCACTTGGCAGATCTGGAAGAAGCTCCTGGATCCTAGCTTAAGATTGGCTCAGCTCTGGCTGTTGCAGCCATTTGGGGAGCGAACCTGCAGATGGAAGACCTCTGTCTCTCTTTTTCTCTCTCCCTCTCTCTCTCTCTCTCTCTGTATGTGTGTGTGTGTGTACCTCTCTCTGTAACTGTCTTTCAAATAAATAAATCTTAAAAACAATAAAAATGTAAATTATAACAACACTTACTTTATTGCTTTATTATAAGAATTAATTGAAATATTATACTAAAAGCCCTTAGGACAATATCTGGCATGTTGCACATCTTAGCTGTTGTTATTATTAGCCATGCTTCTGCTTCTCAGAATGGTTATTTGGAGATAGTATCCTGTATATCAATTCCTTGATCTTTATATTATATCACTCAGACATTTATGAAATGTCTTATTTCAACCTATTCCATATTCCTAGTATATCGCAATTCTTATGAAGGATCAGTAGAGAAACATATATGAATACTTTTTGTGCCACTAAAAACTAAAGTGAGCAGCTCATTACCAAAGAAGGTAACATCTAGCAGAGACTTTTGGCTGGTCAATACCTTAAGTTATGATATAGGAAAATGGCTCTTAAATGAATGCAAGTTATAGCAAAACTGCCTAGTTAGATTGCTTATGTTCTCCATTGTCCTCAGAGAAAAAAAGGTACAGGTGGCAGACAGCAGGAATTCCAAATTTCCTCAAACTTTGAGAAATGAGGGAAGAATGCTTATAAATAAGTATCAATTAACATTGAGGTTTATGGGTAAAAAACCACACCAGGATATGAAAATTTTTGAAAATATGAAAAATTGTAGCTCTACTAAATTTATAAGAAGGCATTCTACTAGGGTCTTTGCTGGAATTGAGTCTGTATGCCAGGCTATTTCATTTGTGTTTCTGAACCAAGAAATCCAACTGCAAGGTCTAATAACTGCATTAGACCCAATTGCTCCCTCAAAGGAAGGAGAGCATATTTGCTTACTCTCCTGATGGAAGGTATTCAATATGTTGGCAACCATCATCAGGAGCTAAGCACACCTATGCAACAATGTCGGAAGGTACAATTCAGATTGTTATGTCAATGTCACAAACTAGACAAGGGATATGGCAGCACTTTAACATTGTATTTGCAGCAGAAATTATGGTTGTCTTGAATTTAGTCCTATGATGTTTTACATTTATATTAAATAGGAAATAAGCCTGCCAATTTTGGAGAAGGAAAGACAAAGAGAATCCAGGCTATGATTTTAAAGTTTATCCCTTCCAAAACCCAAATTTTTAAAAATACTTTATTTCAGAAAAAAATTTCAATTTACTAAAAATAATTATCAGGTAGTAATAAAAATTATGATCATCCTACCCACTAATCAATGTTCTGTGATTGAGTTTTCTTTTTCTTTTTTCATGTTTAGCTCCAACATACAAGAAAGAAATGCCATATTTGCCTTTCTGTGTCTGAATTATCTCACTCAAGCTAATGCCCTAACATTCCACTAATTTTGCTGCAATTAATAGAATCTCAGATTTTTATAGATAAGTAGTATTGCATTGTGTATATATACTGCATATTCTTTATCTATTTGTCTGATGATGGACAACTTGCTTGCTTCCATATTTTGGCCATTGTGAACAGGGCTGCTATAAACATGTTAGAACAGATAACTCTTTGATACAAAGTGGTCATATATTTTGAGTATATACCTAGCAGTGCAATTGCTGGATCATATGGCAGTTCCAATGTTAGATTATTTGAGAAATCTCCATACAATTTTCAATAGTGGCTACACTAATTTACATTCCTACCAACGGTATATAAGTGTTTCCCTGTCTCCACACTCTAGGCAGCATTTTATACTATCTCTTTGATAATAGCCATTCTGACAGTGGTGATATGATATCTCATTATGGTTTTGATTTCTATTTCCATGACAGCTAGTGATATTGAGCATATTTTTCCATAATTTGTTGACCATTTGTATTTCTTCTTTTGAAAACTGTCTACTCAGGTCCCTTGCCCATTTCTTTGTCTAAAAGTGGTTTTTTTAGAAAACTGAGTTAGTAATATCACAAAGTGAGAAATCCATGATAATAACAAGGGGAAAATGGTATATTGTCATTTACATGTTATGATTCAGTGAAACAACATTTATAGCTATATACCAAATGATGTGATATCTATATAATTTTTATATTCTGTATTCTACAATAAGAGAAAACAATTTGATTGTCTTTCTGAGTCTAGCTTGTTTCATTTAGCAAAGTAATTTCCAGTTCTATCCATCTTTTTGCAAATGTCAGAATTTCATTCTTTCTTATGGCTGAATAACATTCCATCACATATTATAACACATTTTCTTTATTAAATCATTAGTTGATGGATATCTATGTTGATTCTATATCTTTGATACTGTGACTTGAGCTGTTATAAACATGAGACTGTAGGTAGCTTTCAAGTGCTATTTCATTCCCTTCAGATATATTCACAATAGTGGGATACCTGGGTCATATGGTGGATACATTGTTAGTTTTCTGAAGAACTGCCATACTGTTTTCCATAATGGTTATACCAATTTGCCTTCCTAATATCATAAGTATATTAAGGTATCTTTGTGTCTACAACTTTGCCAGCATTTGTTATTTTTGGATAATAGTCATTCTAATAGGAGTAAAGTAATACCTCATTGTGGTTTTTATTCGCATTTCCCTGTTGGTTAGCGATCCTGAACACTTTTTTTGTTGGCCATTTGTATTCCCATTGTATTTCTTTGAAAAATTATGTTCATACCAAATTCTTAACTTGATTGTTGTTTGTTTTGTTGTTGTTGTTGGATGTCTTGACATCCTTATATATTCTGGTTATTAATGTTTCAATAGGTTCTGAATATTTTGCCCCATTCTGTCTGTTGCCTCCTCACTTTGTTAATTTTTTTCTTTGCTTTACATATTCTTAGCTTCATATAATCCTATTTGTCTACTTTTCCCATTTCCTTATTCTTATTGAAATTCAGTTGTTATCATAATAATATTAAGAAGTGGAGCTTTTCAGAGGTTATCAGGTACGGATAGCTTTGTCTTTATGAATGGATTATTGCCATTACTATGGGAATGGGTTCTGCTCTCTCTTTCCCTCTCTCATTGTCTTCTTTTTTTTAAAGAGAGGGAGAGAGAGGAGATGCAGAGAGAGAGAGAGAGAGAGAGAGAGAGGTCCTCCATCTGTTGGTTCACTCTCTAATACATCGACTTCCTCCCTCCCAAATTTCTATGTTGCTCAGATATTATTCAGTTCATTGTTTAATCTTTCTGGAGACGTTTCTTTTTTTCTTTCCCTGTGCATTTATGGAATTCAGCTTCTCATATATACAGTAAAGATATCCTATTCACAGCACTCTGGGCATGCCCAGCTAATATTCTAAGGTCTTTATGTCATGGTTCATTTGGACTGTTGTTTACTCTTGTTCTTGGATTCCAGTACTAACTGTATTTTGTAAACTCTGACTGAGGTATGGTTCACAGAAGAAAATGGCCAACTGTGTTTGACCAAAGCATTAAGAAAACACTTAGCAATTTCAATTGCTAACTTGGCTTGCCTGGCCTCATTCACAGAGAAAGAACAGCAGAATATTAGAAAGAAACAATGAGTAACTTCAGTTTACTTCAGTTCTGAACCTTCTTTAACCAGAATTATAGAGGAAAATGAGAAGAACATACAGGAGAAGGATGATTTGGAAATGCTACATCTTTCTCATACATGTTGTGAAAAATGGGGTTCTATAAGCTAGCCAAGATGCCTTATCAGTGGAAAATCATCTTTAGAGTTATTTTTTAAAGATTTATTTATTTATTTGAAAGTCATAGTTACACAGTGAGAGGAGAGACAGAGGAGAGAGAGAGAGAGAGAGAGAGAGAGAGAGAGAGAGAGAGAGAGAGAGTCTTCCATCTGCTGCTTCACTCCCAACTGGCTGTAACGGCCAGAACTACGCCAATCTGAAGCCAGGAGCTTCTTCTGGGTCTCCCATGTGGGTACAGGGGCCCAAAAACTTGGGCCATCTTCCACTGCTTTCCCAGGCCATAGCAGAGAGCTGAATTGGAAGTGGAGCAGCTGGGTCTCGCACTGGCACCCATATGGGATGCTGGCGCTTCAGACCAGGGTATTAACCCACTGTGCCACAGTGCCGGCCCTTCTCACTGTCTTCTTTTACAATGGAATAAATCAGCAAGAAGACTCTCCCTAGTAACTGAAGACTTGGTCTTAGACTTTCCAGCCCCCAGAACTGTGAAAGAAATATATTTCTGTACTTTACAAATTACTCAATCGATAGCATTCCATTGTAGCATCACAAAGTCGACTAAGACACAACTATCAACCACAATCCAAAGGTCCCTTATGAAAATGTATTTCCTTTGTACTAAAAGGGATCCAAAAGTGAAATCGCATCTCAACTCAATAAATTGAGATTCAAGGTCTATATTTTGTTTGCAAGATTTTTCCACTAGATAATCTTCTATATGTTCCCTATGCTATTAATTATTTTTATAAATCAAATGTTATGGTTTTAATTGATATGTGCTGATAGAAGTTTTGGATTTTTTCTATAAATTTTTATTGATTTACATAACCTGAATTTGATTGAAGTCACTAGGAAAAGCAAAATTCTTACAGAGTTTGAGATCACACATCATTCACATAAGGTTGAATTCATATTACAGATGGCAACCTCCATCTTTCTTGAAAACCATGAAAGAAATCAGAAGTAAGTATTTCAGGGGAAATAGGGGAAGTGAGATATTGTTCGAAAAATGTTCCTTATTGTGTATGACTCTACATAAGGTGTCACTGAAGATAATACAAGCATATGGAGGAGGTCTTCTAAATGCAAACTGCAAAAAAAAAAAGATTGAAGATATTATAAACTGAGCTTAATTTATTTAGCAGTCACTTCACTGGGCTCATTCTATGCACACATGGGATCAACAGGTGTATATCAAGGATGATGCTTAGCAAGGTCTGTTAATAGGAGCGTAGAGCAAGCTTCCACTTTTTGAAGCCAGAGTTCACCAAAAAATCTTTTTGTCCAATGCTAACTTCTTTTGTTGTCCAACAACAACAAAAAGTGTCCTAATATGTTCCACTTGTTTGGAAGTACCTAGTAAATTATGGCCATGTAAGTAATATAAGAACCATTTTTATCTATGATATTTTATCATTTTATCAAAGGCTTCACTGAGCAATTGTGTGGAATGAAAACATGATGAATTTAAATTGTTTCCAATTCATGTGGTATGAGGAAATACAAAGAAATAAAAGGAAAGCAGGAAAGTCTAGTAGCGACAGGCACATGAAATTAGTTCCCTAATTAGATGACACCTGTATTGTTTTCTGTTTTCTTTTTTATTAAGAGAGCAAATTTCATATATTTCATAGATATTCTAAGAAAATATCCGTATTTCTTTACCTTCTTCCCTCCTTCAATCTTCCTTCCTTCCTTTTTTCTTTTAATTTTTCAATAACATACTTTCAATTTCCTTTATAATCTCAGGCTTATTGCACCACTGCCCATCATGTTTGACAAGTAAAAGTAGAAAGACAACTGTAGCAAAGGAATATAGACAAGGTCTATAAATAAAAATCAAATCATAAGATGTCAATTCCATTCTTATATATTTTTATTTTAAATTAACTATCACATAACAGAGAACACATGTTATTTGGCTTTGGGGAACTGGTTTATTTCAATAAGCATAATGGTTTCCTGTTGCTTTCATTTGTCACAAAGTACAGGATTTCATTCTTTTCTTACAACTGAGCAGTATTTCATTGTGTATATATACCACATTTTCATTATATAGTCATCAGTTGATGGACAGCTTGGTTGATTCTATACCTTAGCTACCGTTAATTGAGCTGCTATAAACAAAGGGTTAGAAATAACTCTTTTTTTTAAGATTTATTTATTTGTTTGAGAGACAGAGTTACACAGAGAGAGGAGAGGCAGAGAGAGAGAGAGGGAGAGAGGTCTTCCATCTGCTGGTTCAATTCCCAATTGGATGCAATAGCCAGAGCTGCACCGATCCAAAGCAAGGAGCCAGGAGCTTCTTCCAGGTCTCCCACATGGGTACGGGGGCCCAAGGACTTGGGCGATCTTCCACTGCCTTCCCTGGCCATAGCAAAGAGCTGGATTGAAAGTGGAGCAGCCAGACTCAAACCAGTGCCCATATGGGATGCCAGCATTGCAGGCAGTGGCTTTACCTGCTATGCCACAGCATCGGCCTCAGAAATAACTCCTATTCTGATTTTGCTGCCTGTGGATACATTCCCAGGAGTGGAATGGCTGGGTCATATGGTAGATCTATTTTCAGATTTCTGAGGAACCTCCTTACTGTCATCCATAATGGTTGTACATTTTCATTACTAATAAAGGTGGTTAACCTTCATTGTCACTCAGTTGTTGGAGCAAGGTACAACTTCTGTGTTTTAATTGTTGGAATTTAATTGGCTTTTAGGAATATAATTTAGAAACACTAATAACTCACACATGACTGAGGATAAAGGTCAGTATATAATTTCTAATTATTTCAAAAAAGAGTAATGGATACTTTAAATTCTTTCTGTGGTTCCTGACATATTTCTGTTATGAGACATGCTCTCTAGTTTTGCTGTTTTTATGTTAGGAATTTCTAATAAAACTCCTGTCTTTCCTTTGAATGGACAAGTTGATCACATCACTATTAGGACCATGGTCAGTCAACCTCTTCTCACACACCTCACTCTATCACCAATAATTTTTATAGCTCCAAGTCAGCCTGGCCTAGGTATACACCCCTTTCTTCCCATAAGAACAGAAGGTTGCTATTCATTTTTACTTTATCTATTCATATGAATAGGGAAGAAACATTTTTTTTTAAGATCTGATCCTTGAATACTATGTGATCACTTTACCATTTGGGAGAATTAATTAAAGATGAACTAAATAATAAACTGGGTAAGAAATGGAAACAAAATAATTATTTTATAATGACATGCTTTATGGCTACCAGATTTTTAAAAAATATTTTAGGTATGCATGTGTAAATGAGGTTCATTACACCTTATTTTCTAACTCACTGAAACATCTGCAACATTCTTATGGATCAAAGAAAGGATGAAATTAATGCATTATCTTATGTTATAGCTGTTCCACTCAGAAAATAGGAAATATATGCAGGAATGTGTACGTGGAGCTATTTAAAGCATAACTATTTAATTGCAGTACTTTTTTATGTGGGAATAAAACATATCATTTGTTCACTAGCCATCTTCTTTGAGCTTAAATTAATATTCTCTTCATACCTCACTAGAAATTTCCTACTAAAATGTTATTTATCTCTCCAAATTCATAACCAATTTGTCTCACTAGCAAATTAAACAGGAGAGTGGATTTTAATGTTATTTGCTGTTTTATTTGAGCATCAACAAGTATTAACAAAAATGTTGGCACAAATATGAATATCTTTCATAGGCTAATATTTTGAAAATTACAAGATAATATTAAGGAAACAACAAAGCTGGAGGTTTGAAAGAGGTTTCTCATTCATTATATTGGTGTAATTATATTACAATTTTCATGTTGTTTTGATTCATATTCCAAAACACATTTTAAGTCTTTTCAAGGCATGGACTATTTGAGGGATTAATGTTAAAGCCCCAGTATCTAGCACTCTATGTTACACATTAAAAGTGATATAAAAGACTAGCTAATCAATGTTATTTATATTATTTTTGATGGTCTGGAAATTAGTTTTAAATAATAAAAGCTTAGCTTTAACCTAATCAAATAGTATGTTGATAATTATTTGTTAAAGATTTATTTATTTATTTGAAAGGCAGAGTTACAAAAAGGGAAGGAGAGGCAGAGAAAGGGAGAGAGAGAGAGAGAGAGAGAGAGAGAGAGAGTCTTCCATCCCTTGGTTCACTCCCTAGATGGCCGCAATGGCCGGAGCTGCACTGATCTGAAGCCAGGAGTCAGGAGCTTCCTCTGGGTCTCCCATAGAGATACAAGGGCCCAAGCACTTGGGCTATCTTCCACTGTTTTCCCAGGCCATAGCAGAGAGCTAGATGGGAAGAGGAGCAGCCAGGACTAGAACCGGCACCCAAATGGGATGCCAGCACTGCAGGCGGTAGCTTTACCCACTATGACACAGCGCCGGCCCCTATATTGATCATTATTAACATTGTATTTTATATATCCTTCAATTATGAGAATCTGTTATAAAATCTAATATTCTAGGCAAACAAGAATCATTAACAACTCTTTTTAATAACTGGGTATGAACATTTATTTTCATTAAGATTGCATTCATTGAATAATTATGCCAGTGGCTAACAGCAAATTTGAATGTTTGGATTTCTAAAAGATGATTTGCATTTCATTTGACACAAACCTAACCTTATATTGCCTATTCTATGTAAAATTCCTTTTACCCCCTTTTTTCTGGAACATACAAGGGCACTGCAAAAATTTCATGGAAAATGAAATTAAAGGATAAAATTATTTTGTCGCTGAAATTTTGAAATTTATGCAATGCAAACTCACACAAACCTTTTGAAGTGTTGATGTCTAACTGGAATATGGGGTGCTTCATATTAAATGCATAATCAGAATTATGCTTAAAATGTTATTTATCATTTCCTGGGAAAACAACTAGAATTCAGCATTTATCTGGGCTAGGTTTAATTCAATGTAAAATTATTGAGTCTATTCTGGGAAATCTGTTGTTATCAGAGTAGTGAGAGAATAATTTGTGAATGAAAAAGAAATCCTAATTTCTAGGATTTTACCATCTAAAAATTAAAATTGTACTACACACTCTAGCCATCCTTCTTTTCAATAGAACGCTGGAACTGAAATGGCTAAAAGAAAGGTTTCTGAATGTTTTATCATCAAAAAAATTATAGATACTCTAATTACTCTGAATTGATCATTATGCAATATACTGAAGTGCTAAAACATCATAATGTACCCACGTATATGGGCATTATATTACCTTCACAATTAAATAATAGTAATTTTGAAAATAAAGCAATAAAAATAACCAAAAAATCCCCTTTGCACAAATAGATACAATACATGTTATTGGTCATGAGACAACTTCAGGTAAGACCATTGTTCTAAAAACAAGAGAGCTTTATCCATTTGTAATTGACGTGTACTTGATGGAATTTTTAATGTTTCTAGATGAACTGTTTAAAATAGGCTACTAGTTACAATAATTAAATCCCGGCTCCTTTTCTCTTCACTTTTGCAATCTCTTGCTCTGACTCTTGCTCTCTCTTTTTCAAACTCAAACTGTCATTCACACAATGGCAAGACATCCGCTGAATATGAATATTAATAGAGAGAGGCAGTGTTACCAGTTGAGATGCCTCAGAAGAAACTGATTGAAGAAGTGAATAAAACAATAGAGAATCACATGATGGGAAGTGTTTTGTCTAACTCTTCACTTTCTGCTCCTTTCTTTGTCACCGAGTTGTATTTCACTGAGTGTGCTTTTTTAGCCCCCATTGTGCTAACCTGGAGGAAATTTTTGTGCAAGTTAAGCAACAGCTTTATTGGAATGTGTGCAACTTTCACTAAAGTTTTTAGAATACTCTTTCATTTCAGAAAATGTGTAGATTTTACACGATTAACAAAGTATTTGGTAAATGAATTGACATACTTCATTTTCACAACAATCACTTTCATGAAAAGGATGTCTTGTAAATTAGATGATTTTCCTTTGGCATCATTTTGTGATCTCTCAAAAATAAATTTTTTCTATTATTTCTCTATATCTTCACTATATATCTCTGTGCCTCACTTTGGAGCTGATGCTGTGGCACAGTAGGATGTGCCTCCACCTGCCGGGCCAGCATCCCATATGGGCACCAGTTCAAGACCCTGCTGCTCTACTTCCCATCCAGCTTTCTGCTAATGACCTGGGAAAGCAAAGGAGGATCCCCAAGTTTTTTGGGCCCTGCACCCATGTAGGAGACCCAAAAGAAGCTCCTGGCTTCTGGATTCAGATTGGCTCAGCTTTGGCCATGGTGGCCATCTGGGGAGTGAACCAGTAGAAGAAGAGCTCTTTCACTGTCTCCCCACTTCCCTCTGAAACTTTTCCTCTTGAATAAATAAATCTTAGAATTTTTAGCAATAGAGAAATTATAGAGATCATCCAGACCCATAATATACAGTCTCACGATCAAGAACCACTTTCAATATTTTCATCAATGAAAATCTCCTCTTAGCCAATTCTGCCAACCATGAAATGAATTAATAAGAATTTCAGAATTTTATTAAATAAATATTAAACATAAATAAAGTTAACTAAACTAATACATAATGCAAGAATAAATGAATAAAAATTAATATCCAAGGGGATGATGTGTGATTTCTATTATATATTTTTAAACATTGCTGATATTTTGCATTCCTCCATTAAATGTTACAAAGAAAACCTAGGTACACCGAAAACTCAGCTGCAGAATTGGTGATCTAGTTGAGTAACTCTTCTGCCCACTAGTAATAGCTAAATATAATCCAGGAACTCAAGTACAGGGTAAATGCGAAGAATTCACTTGCAAGGCAAAGTGCTGTTTTATTTACAATATATTAAGTAATAGCATATTTATAAATGACACAAAACTCCAGGTCAATTGTTAACACATTGACTGTCTTTATAACCACCAATTATTGACAAGAAATAGAATATTTCTAGCACCCTTTTTGTGGCCCCTTCTAGTCACTCCACCACTCTGGTTCAGAAAGAATGTATACTCTCAATTTAGGTAGAGAATTTTGGCAAACTTATTTTATATAATCAGTACACACATTTAAACATCTACAAATAGTATGACATTTATCTGTATCAAATCATCAAATCTTCACTCATACATTGCACTGTGAATCATTTTCATTGTAATGTAGAATGAGAGCTCATTATGATTTTATATTCACTTCTCATATTACCAATAAAGCTTGTAACTCTGCATAAGTTCAGTGGAGCTTGTTTTGAAGTTCTAATCCTACATATATACCTTGCTGAATAATTTATCTATGCACCAAGAGATTGTACCACAATGTTAACAGGGGTGTTAGCAGTCAACTAGCTGAAATTATTCAAATATCCATTAACATTATAATGCATAAATTATGGAGATTTCATACAACACAACATTGTAAAAAAAATGAATTGTGACAAAAGAAGACAATCTCTAGAATGAAAGAGGAGGAGAGGGAAGGAGGGAGGGAATATCATTATGTTCTTAGATTTGTATCCACTAAAAATAATTAAAATAAGGATAAAAAAGAAAACAATCCGCCATTTTTGTATCGATTGTCACTTTTCCTTATGGATTTTCATTTTTTATGTCTGCTGAATGTTTTAATTTACATATTGTGACTATCATGTCATATCCTAATGTGTGCTTTCCTTTCTTCCTTTGTACTCATTAATATAGATATCTATAAGGAAATGCAGTCCAGTTTATAGATCTTTTCTTTTTTATTATGACATTTTGAATCTGGTTTAAAAATCTCTATCACCAGTTTATCTATGTTACCATCTCAAAATTTTATAATCCGTAAAAATGGACTTTTTTTCCTGGGTGAAATACTCCCCAATCTAACTTTACCCTATTTGCTTGAATACAAATCATCTTGAAGTCAATATCTTCTGGAGTTTTTCCATGGCCATGAGAACTCATCCTATGTAGACCACTTCCCTCTATTATAATTTGTGTGACTATTTTTTTCTTACTTCTACTTTTGTCATTAGTTATAAAATATCTATGTCCCCAGTTTCTCTGAGTCCCATTACATTGTAGTAGGAATATCATTATTAATAAGGTAATGTCAGGATTATAATGAAATGATGAATACTTAAAATTATCTGTAATCAATAAAAATTGACCTATAAATGTTATGAGCATAGTCTCTGTTGCTGATTGCATTCCATCCTGGAGGATAAAGAATAGTTTGCCCTTGTATTTTGTCACCTTCAGTGCTTCACATAGTACATATTCAGTAAGAAACTGATAGTGGTTTGGGTAATTTTTCAAATGGCAATATTACAACAGTTAATTGGCTGGAACATGTCAAAGTGGTATAACCATCTTCCATGCTATTCCATTCTACCCACTGAGAGAAAACTCTTAGAATAAGGAACAAAGGGAGGGAGGAAGGGACAAAGTGAAACTACAGCAAGCCAGCCTGTTTCTGGCACTGGCTTTAGACAGACATCACAAGAGCCAGACAGAAAAAGCACCCTGAGGGGCTCTGCTCTCTACCTACCAGTTCACAAAACACTGAAATAGGTGCCCTGGTCTTAATATACCCAGGCCTTCCTTTACAATAAAAAAAAAATCAGTGTATTTCAGTGAGCCACTGGAGAAATGTTGGTTCTCACAAAGTCTGAGAAACAGAATCTCTATGCCAGAAATTACTTAGGCGGGAATTTGGCTTATTCTACAGAATCCAAAGAGCTCTGTCACAAAAGTCACTATCTCTCCCTTCAGCTTTATCTAAATATGATCATAATAAAGTCTCCTTACTGTGATATGACTCTCACACAAAGCCCTTTTTTACATTAGGTCTCTGAGCACTACAGTCAGCAGGGAGGATGTGAGGTGTTCCTATCTCTACCATATAAAGATAAAGACTCAAAGAAGTCATTACAACAGCCAAACACATACATGACAAGTGACAAGATAATCATGACTAACTGCAAATTCACTCTTCCCTGCACAAAACTGTGATTGCAATTTTTGATTTCTACTGTGCCATCCACTGTAATATTGTCTGTAGCATTATTTATTTTTCACAAAAGCTTGACAAATAATCTTCCTAAACTCAACAGATACTACGAAACATTTATAAAATGAGCTCCAGCAACAGACACCAAAAAATCTTTATAGCTAATCGATATTGAGTACCTAGGTATTGTTCTAAGTAACTGAAGTGTTCTATTTCCTTGAATCCTCCTAATCCTAAATTAAATGTTATTGCAAGCCTCACTTTATGGAGGAGGAAATTGAGGTACAGAGATGAAGTAAAACCACCAGAGTCACCCAGTGACTAAGTGATGGAGTCAGATTCCAGACCCATGTCAAAACACTGACCCCTTCCACAACACAAATACTGCTCTCCTCTGGCTCTAGGCACATATCAAGCATGGGGCTCACTATAATGCAAGGTTATTTTTCAAGATCCTCATTAATTTCTGACACTTCTAAAATATGCTCAACTATTTTCAACATTATCAACAGGAGGTCACCCTTTGACAATTCAACTTCACCAGATTCATAGTTCTTTCTTCTAAGTTAATAATTTCTTCTACTGAGAAGGATAGACAAGAAAGACAAATTGTGGACTGCAAACAAAGAGAGCAATGATTTGGAGATAGGTAAATTCACATAATTATGTTTGGTAGTTTAGCCTTTATAAAAACATTATAAGGGCAATGATATCTTAGTCCTAGAGTTACAAGGATCCAGGACCAGGCTTCAAAGCAAAGCAAATACTAAGGATCAATTAATTAAAATTACATTATTTAAAATAGCTTCAATTTCCTTTTGTGAAAAATGGAAATAATGTGTATCTTATCCCTTCATAAGCATCAAGTTAATTAAATCACTATGTACACAATGCTAGTAGTGATTAAAGAATCAAAATATATAGCATAATGAAAATTGGGTCAGACTCAGGTGAAACAAGTATGAATCTAGTAAGTAAGATAATCTAATTAAACAAAATAATTCAGGTTATATCATTCAGATTAATGTAAATTATGCCAACTAACTTCCAGCCACCCTTGGGATATCACAGGTTAGCATACCACAGAGCTTTGCTGAGTGGGAGGAACACATGATATAGGCACCCAGCAATTCTCTCTCCCTTTCTGCCTCCCTCCCTCTCTCTCTCATGTAGTTTTCCTTTTCTTTCTCTTGAACATATCTATGTACAAATACAGCCATCCATGGAGAAGAGAGTTGCCAGCTGAAGGCAGATAGCAACATTCCAGAATTAGAAATTAAAATGGGAATGGGGGGGGGCAAAAAGATGGTAGAAATCAGAAATTTTCATCCCAAATAAATTCCTCTCAAGTTACAATATTGATCCACCATGTAAGGACTCACAAATCTCACAAAGTCTAACTCTTTTAATTTAATTTTAATTCTACTTTTCCTCTGTTCTCTTGACGTGGGGCCTCTGGAAAATCAGGTAAACTGGTGAAAATCCTTAAATGTCCTAGTGTCCTGCAGCAGTAATGGCAGGAATGATGACAGTGATGTCATCAGCAGCAGAAAACCATAAATCATGCTGGAGAAAGGAAGAGGGAGGCCCTGGCCATGCTTTAGCTTTTCCAGTGTCTTCTGGCTCCCGATTTATTTTCTTGTCTTCAAGTATATTTTTTAGACTGAGAGTTTGACATTATTTTCACCACCCCAAGTACACAGTGCTGCCAAATGTTATCATAACATCTTCAGGAACTCTCAGGGTTCCAAAGCTGATCCAAGATCATTCATATCTTCTTTTGGGAAACCATCCTTGTGGATCCCTAGGGGAAATCGGTTTCATGATACTAACTCTCCTCCTGGCCAACAGAATCCCACTAGAAAGGGAAAAATGTTTTTCTTCACAATTTTCATTTCCTTCACATTTGTAAAATTTGCTCTCTTTGTGACTTCTCACTCTTCCTTCTTTAACCTTTCTTCCTAATCTAAAATAAAGGTATAATTAATTATTTAGGAATGCATTACACTGGGTACACAAGAATATTCAGGCTGAGGTGGCCCTTCTGAAAAGTTGATCAATTGTATCGTCATTTCAAATGATTATATGTTTCCTGTTCCACACCAAATCATGATGATTATCGCCTTTCAACCTCTAGTTACAACTCGATAAATGTGAAGTGAATACTCACCACTGGATAAGTGTATAAGTTAAAAGTATAGAAATCAAAAATGAAACCAAGGAGAAGACTACAAGAACATCTATGCACCATCAAAGGAAAATATAGATGAGAGTAATACCAGAAGTCAGGAGTAAAGAAAGAGATCAGTCTTCATGTAGACCACTATTTCTACTGTAGCCATTCTATAGGTATATGGTGAAAACATGTTGTGGTTATAATGTTATTTTTCCCAATGGCCAATAAGGCTGAATATATTTTCATATACTTATTTTCCATTTTATATCTTCTTTAATCACCTGTCATTTGATACCTTTTGACCGTTTTCTAAATAGATGCTTTTTTATTGCTAAGTTTTGAAAGTACTTTCTATATCAGTGCTATAAATTTCCTTCTCAGCACTGCTCTAGCTCTCTGCCAAAATTTATGATTTCTTGCATTTTCATTTTTATTCTAGTCAGTATATTCATCTTATTTCCCTTGAGAATTCCACTTTTACCTGTGGATTATCCAGAAGTATGCTGCTTAGTTTCCAAGTGTTTGGAGATTTACCTGTTATCTGTCTCTTACTGTATCAGGAAATACACTTTGAAAAAAATGTACTACAGTTAAGTTTTAACTTAAAATTCAAGTGTAATATACATAGAGGAAAGTGAACATACATCATTTCTACAGCTCAGTAATTTCTCATAAATTGAAAACTTTAATGTTATACGAACTGAGATCAAAAAGTCCCCCTCTTTATGCTGTACTCCTACCTCTTTCTATTGACTACTCCTGAAGGACAACCCCTTTCCCGATTTATAAAGGCTATGTTTTTTTTTATTCTCAAAGATTTATTTTATTTACCTGAAAGAGAGTTACAGAGAGAGGTAGAGCCACAGAGAGAGAGAAAGGTCTTCCGTCTGGTGGTTCACACCCCAAATGGCTGCAGCAACAAGGGCTGGGTCAGGCAGAAGCCAGGAGCTAGGAGCGTCTTCCAGGTCTTCATATGAGGACATGGGGGCTCAAGAATTTGGGCCATCTTCCACTGCTTTCTCAGGCACATTGGCAGGGAGCTGGATTGGAAGTGGAGCAGCCAGAACTCAAACTGGTACCCATATGGGATGTCAGCACTAAGGCCTGGGTTTAATCTATTGTACCACAGCAGCAGTCCAAATTTTATAGTTCTTATTACATTTCTAATGACAATCTTATTTCATCTAAGGCAATGGCATTTTGTTACTAGTTTCCCAGAGTGTGTTTTATTGTTGAAAAATATAAATAACAATATCATTTTAAACAGTCATTTTAAGCTATTGAGTTTTGCTGTATATTACTGATTATTATCTTCAAAAGTTCATGAAAAAAGTACATTGTGAAAAACTTTATGAATTTCAAAATTTCTCTACAACAATATAAAATTATAGTCCCACTTTCCCATGAACTTTTGAAACCGCTCACATGAACCATGCACATCCAAACATTATAATGGTGTTGTGTTCTTTGTTGGATGGTGTATTATATAAATTTGAGAATTTTTAAAAATATTTTGCTTAGAGAGTGGCAAGATGGCAGAATAGGAAGGGAGCACACTGATAGTCCAGGAAGAGACAGTTTAATAAAAGTGGAGATACTGCAGGTTCAAGGAAGAATAGGGGAAGAAACATCAGAGGAAACTCTTCCGGAACTAGTGATTCATGGTGGACCTTTGTGGAGGGCGTGGGAGCCCACAGCTTGGGACACCAATGGCAGAATCAACGCACCAGTGCTGGAACACGAAGTGAGCTGAACCTCAATAGCCTGAGGCACCGGCGGGAAAGCAGAAAGAGGAGTCTAGAGGGAACGAGGCTTGAAACCCTGTGGGGAAAAGTTCACCAGGCTAACTAGAAGAAAGAGGGAAAAAAAAGTGACCGGTTTGGACACGAGTTTCTCTCTCTCCGCTCACCTCTCAAAGGCGAGCAAGAAAAAGAGCAGGCGCCATTTGGGACATACATAATAAGTGGCACAACCTCAGGGCTGCACCCTCCCTCAGCCAAGCAGAAAAAACATGACTCTGCGGGGGGTAAAATAACAGGAGATTAGGACTTAGTGAATGTGTGGTGCTAATGGACTGAGATTGTGAAAAAAGAGATGGTGGGGAGTTCTCTCTACTCACTTCCGTGAGTTCTCTCCAGGGTCTCTACAATACAGTAACCTTGGCAACCCAGTGGAAGACGGCAGGAAAAATTGAGGCCACACGGAGGACAGCACAGATTCCCTGTGTGGTCCTTGGGAAAGAGCTTCCGATCTCTGGCTCCTGTGGGAATATCATTCGCCTGCTAACTACCTTTAATTCTGCTCAGCTGTGTGGAATCATGTCCCTTCTGAATCAAAAAATTAAAAAAAAAGAAAGAAAGAAAGAGAGAGAGAGATTTACCACACCTAACTTGGGAGTGTCACATTTGGCACACCCTTAACCTGAGGAACCAAACAGAGCTCTCAAGCCACACACATCTCAAGCCTCCAAGGCTCCATCAAAAGCAGACAGTCCACTTAATACAGTCATAGTATAACAAAAAAAAAAAACAACACAGTGAGGGAAGAAAAATCCAAAGAATATCTCTACAATGCCAAGAAACAAATGCAAAAACCGAGGAAACAAGAACAAGGAAGACATTATGACACCCCCAAATGAACAAGACACAGCAAGCCAAGATTATGAAGATGATGAGATGGAAGAAATGCAAGATACAGATTTCAAAAAATTTATGATAAAAACAATTTGAAGTTTTCAAAACCAAATGCTTGAGCTATGGAATTCCTTACTGGATAGGAAAGAAAATCTCCTTCGAGAAAATGAAATCTTAAGGAAGAATAAAAATGAAATGCAGAAACTAATAGAACAGCAAAGAATGATAGTAAAGAGAAATCAAAATGAAATGAAGAACTCAATAGATCAAATGGCAAACACATTAGAGAGCCTTAAAAACAGAGTCAGTGAAACAGAAGAGAGAATATCTGATGTAGAAGACAGAGCACAGGAAAGTATACAGTCAAACCAAAGAAAAGAAAAGGAAATTAGAAATCTAAAAAATATTATTGAAAATATACAGGATACTATTAAAAAACCCAACATTTGGGTTCTAGGAGTTGCTGAAGGCATGCAGAGGGAGAAAGGATTAGAAGGCCTTTTTAGTGAGATACTTGCAGAGAAATTCCTGGGTTTGGAGAAGGACAGAGACATCCTAGTACAGGAAGCTCCAAGAACGCCTAGTAAACATGACCAAAAGAGATCCTCACCATAACACATTGTAATCAAACTCACTATAGTGAAACATAAAGAAAGGATTCTAAAATGTGCAAGAGAGAAATGTCAGATTACTCTCAGAGGATCTCCAATTAGATTCACAGCAGACTTCTCATCAGAAACCCTACAAGCTAGAAGGGAATGGCGAGATATAGCCCAGGTACTAAGAGAGAAAAACTGCCAGCCCAGAATATTATATCCTGCAAAGCTCTCATTTGTTAATGAAGGTGAAATAAAGACCTTTCATAGCAAACAGAAATTGAAAGAATTTGTCGCCACTCATCCAGCCCTGCAAAAGATGCTTAAAGGTGTGTTACACACAGAAACACAGAAACACGGTCTCCAATATGAAAGAAGGTAAAGGAAGGAAACCTCACAGCAAAAGATCACAGGAATCTCAAAGCATATATTAGAAAATATCTTTGGGAAATGGCAGGGCAAAGTTACTCCTTATCAATAGTCACATTGAACGTTAATGGTCTCAACTGTCCCGTAAAAAGTCACAGATTGGCTTATTGGGTTAAGGAAGAAAACGCATCAATTTGCTGCTTAAAGAAACACATAATTCCAACAAAGATGCATACAGACTGAAAGTGAAAGGCTGGAAAAAGATATACCATGCCAACAGAAATGAAAAAAGCATGGATGTAGCCATCTTAATATTAGACAAAATAAACTTTAACACAAACACTGTTAAGTGAGACAAAAAGGGGCAATATATAATGATTAAGGGATAAACTTAACAGGAAGATATAAAGATTATCAATGTATATGCACCTAATTACAGGACACCGGTTTATTTAAAAGATTTGTTAAGGGACTTAAAGGGAGACTTAGACTCCAATACAATAGTACTGGGGTCTTAAATACTACACTCTCAGAAATAGATCATGCAGACATAAGATCAACAAGGAGACAGTAGATTTAAATGAAACTGTAGCCCAAATGGATCCAACAGATATCTACAGAACTTTTCATCATAAACAGAAAGCATTTACATACTTCTCAGTAGTACATGGAACCTACTCTAAGACTGACCACATACTAGGCCATAAAGCAAGTCTCAGCAAATTCAAAAGAATTAGAATCATACCATGCAGCTTCTCAGACCATAAAAGAATGAAGTTGGAAATTAGGAACTCAGGAATTCCTAGAGCATATGCAAACACATGGAGATTGAACAACATGCTCCTGAATGAACAATGGGTCATAGAAGTAATCAAAAGAGAAATAAAATTAAGTCAGCAACAGGAGTCACTGTGTACTTACATCCCATGTGGGATCTGTCCTTAATGTGTTATCTAATGTGCAGTGATGCTATAACTAATAATGAAACAGTATTTTTACACTTTGTGTTTCTGCGTGGGTACAAACTGATGTGATCTTTACTAATTATATACAGAATCGGTCTTCTGTATATAAAGATAATTGGAAATAAAAAAGCCTGGTGTTAAATTGGAAATGGCATAGAAAATTAATTAATTTTTTAAAAAAAATTTATGTAGGATCTCTGTCTTTAAAGTGCTGTACACTCTTATTTAATGCTATAACTAGTACTGAAACAGTATTTTACACTTCGTGTTTCTGTGTGGTGCAAACTGTTGAAATCGTTACCTAATATATACTAAACTGATCTTCTGTATATAAAGAGAATTGAAAATGAATCTTGATGTGATTGGAAGGGGAGAGGGAGCGGGAAAGGGGAGGGTTGTGGGTGGGAGGGAAGTTTTGGGAGGGGGAAGCCATTGTAACCCATAAGCTGTACTTTGGAAATTTATATTCATTAAATAAAAGTTTAATTAAAAAAAAAAGCTTTCTTGAAGAAAATGAGGATAACAGCACAACATACCAAAGTCAATGGGATACAGCAAAAGCAGTGTTAAGAGGAAAGTTTATAACAATAGGTGCCTACATCAAGAAATTGGAAAGGCACCAAATAAATGATCTATCAGTTCATCTCAAGGATCTAGAAAATAAGCCGCAAACCACACCCAAAGCTAATAGGAGAAGAGAAATAATTAAAATCAGAGAAGAAATCAACAGGATTGAATCCAAAAAAATCACAAAAAACCAGCCAAATGAGGAGCTGTTTTTTTGAAAAATAAACAAAATTCACACCCCATTGGCCCAACTAACTAAAAAAAAGAAGAGAAAAGACCCAAATCAATAAAATCAGAGAGGAAAAAGGAAACGTAACAACAGACACCACAGAAATAAAAAGAATCATCAGAAATTACTATAAGGACTTTTATGCCAGCAAACAGGGAAATCTATCAGAAATGGATAGATTCCTGGACACATACAACCTACATAAATTGAACCAGAAAGACATAGAAAACCTAAACAGACCAATAACTGAGACAAAGATTGAAACATTAATAAAGGCCCTCCCAACAAAGAAAAGCCCAGGATCAGATGGATTCACTGCTGAATTCTACCAGACATTTAAAGAACTAACTTCAATTCTTCTCAAACTATTCAAAACAATTGAAAAAGAGGGAATCCTCCCAAATTCTTTCTATGAAGCCAGCATCACCTTAGTTCCTAAGCCAAAGAAAGATGCAGCATTGAAAAAGAATTAAAGACCAATATCCCTGAAGAACATAGATGCAAAAATCCTCAATAAAATTCTGGCCAATAGAATGCAACAACACATCAGAAAGATCATCCACCCAGACCAAGTAGGATTTATCCCTGGTATGCAGGGATGGTTCAATGTTTGCAAAACAATCAATGTGATACACCGCATTAACAGACTGCAGAAGAAAAATCATACAATTCTCTCAATAGATGCAGAGAAAGCATTTGATAAAATACAACACCCATTCATGATGAAAACTCTAATCAAACTGGGTATGGAAGGAACATTCCTCAGTACAATGAAAGTAATTTATGAAAAACCCATGACCAGCATCCTATTGAATGGGGAAAAGTTGGAAGCATTTCCACTGAGAACTGGTACAGACAGGGATGCCCACTCTCACCACTTCTATTCAATATAGTTCTGGAAGTTTTAGCCAGAGGCATCAGGCAAGAAAAAGAAATTAAAGGGATACAAATTGGGAAGGAAGAACTCAAACTATCCCTCTTTGCAGATGATATGATTCTTTATTTGGAGGATCCAAAGAACTCTACTAAGAGACTATTGGAACTCATAGAAGAATTTGGCAAAGTAGCAGGATATAAAATCAATGCACAAAAATTAACAGCCTTTGTATACACAGGCAATTCCATGGCTGAGGAAGAATGTTTAAGATCAATCCCATTCACAATAGCTACAAAAACAATCAAATACCTTGGAATAAACTTAACCAAGGACGTTAAAGACGATGAAAACTACAAAACCTTAAAGAAAGAAATAGAAGTGGATACCAAAAAATGGAAAATCTTCCATGCTCATGGATTGGAAGAATCAATATCATCAAAATGTCCATTCTCCCAAAAGCAATTTATAGATTCAATGTGATACTAATCAAAATACAAAAGACATTCCTCTCGGATCTGGAAAAAGTGATGCTGAAATTCATATGGAAACACAGGAGACCTCCAATATTTAAAGCAATCTTGCACAACAAAAACAAAGCTGAAGGCATGACAATACCAGATTTCAGGACATACTACAGGGCAGTGGTTACCAAAATAGCATGGTACTGGTACAGAAACAGATGGATAGACCAATGGAACAGAATAAAAACACCAGAAATCAATCCAAACATCTACAGCCAACTTATATTTGATCAAGGATCCAAAACCAATCACTGGAATAAGGACAGTCTATTCAATAAATGGTGCTGGGAAAATTGGATTTCCATGTGCAGAAGCATGAAGCAAGACCCCTACCTTTCACCTGACACAAAAATCCACTCAACATGGATTAAAGACTTAAATCTATAACCCAACACAATCAAATTTTTAGAGAACATTGGAGAAACCATGCAAGATATAGGTACCGGCAAAGACTTCTTGGAAAAGACCCCAGAAGCACAGGCAGTCAAAGCCAAAATTAACATTTGGGATTGCATCAAATTGAGAATTTTCTGTACCTCAAAAAAACAGTCAGGAATGTGAAGAGGCAACTAACCGAATGGGAAAAAATATTTGCAAACTATGCTATAGATAAATGGTTGATAATCAGAATCTACAAAGAAATCAAGAAACTCCACAACATGAAAATAAACAACTCACTTAAGAGATGGGCCAAGGATCTCAATAGACATTTTTCAAAAGAGGAAATCCAAATGGCCAACAGACACATGAAAAAATGTTCAAGATCACTAGCAATCAGAGAAATGCAAATCAAAACCACAATGAGGTTTCACCTCACCCCAGTGAGAATGGCTCACATTCAGAAATCTACCAACAATAGATGCTGGAGAGGATGTGGGGAAAAAGGGACACTCACCCACTGTTGGTGGGAATGCAAACTGGTTAAGCCACTATGGAAGTCATTCTGGAGATTCCTCAGAAACCTGAACATAACCCTACCATACAACCCAGCCATCCACTCCTTGGAATTTACCCAAAGAAAATTAAATTGGCAAACAAAAAAGCTGTCTGCACCTTAATGTTTATTGCAGCTCAATTCACAATAGCTAAGAACTGGAACCAACCCAAATGCCCATCAACAGTAGACTGGATAAAGAAATTATGGGATATGTACTCTATAGAATATTATACAGCAGTCAAAAAATGAAGTCTGGTCATTTGCAACAAGATGGAGGAATCTGGAAAACATCATGCTGAGTGAAATAAGCCAGTCCCAAAGGGACAAATATCATATGTTCTCCCTGATCGGCGACAACTAACTGAGCACCAAAGGGGAAACCTGTTGAAATCAAATGGACACTATGAGAAACAGTGACTTGATCAGTCCTTTGTCCTGACTATTGATGTACAATTTAATACTTTATCCCTTTTAGTATTTTTTTTGTTCTAGTACTATTGGTTGAACTCTGTAATTAACACACAATTATTTTTAGGTATTTAAATTTAACTGAAAAGTGATTCCTGTTAAATATAAGCATGGGAATAAGAGAGGGAGGAGGTGTACAATTTGGGACACACTCAATCAGAGTTGCCCCAAATGGTGGAGTTAGAAACATACCTGGGGATTCCAATACAATCCCATCAAGGTGGCATGTACCAATGCCATCTCACTAGTCCAATTGATCAATTTCAGTTCACAATTGATCACACTTATAGGTCTAAGAGTCAAAGGGATTACACAAACAAGACTAGTGTCTGCTAATACTAACTGATATAATCAAAAAGGGAGAGAAGGATCCATCATGGGAAGCGGGATACACAGCAGACTCATAGAATGGCAGATGTCCTAAATAGCACTCTGACCTCAGAATCAGCCCTTAAGGCATTCAGATCTGGCTGAAGAGCCCATGAGAGTATTTTAGGCATGGAGAGCCAAGACACTCTGAAAAAAAAAAAAAAAAAAAAAGAAGACCTAAATGAAAAATCTCTGCGAGTGAAATCCCAATAGAAAGAATGGACCATCAAAGAAGGAGGTACCTTTCTCTGAAGAGAGGAGAGAACTTCCACTTTGACTATGACCTGTCTGAATTAGATCAAAGTCGGCGAACTCAAAAGGCTTCCATAGCTTTGGCAGCTTATGACTAGTGCCTAGGGAGATTATTGACGCCATAAACAAGAGTGTCATTTTGTTAAGTCAACAACAGGAGTCACTGTGTACTTATTCCCTATGTGGGATCTGTCCTTAACGTGTTGTACAATGTGAAGTTATGTTATAACTAGTACTCAAACAGTATTTTACACTTTGTGTTTCGGTGTGGGTGCAAACTGGTGAAATTTTTACTTAATAAATACTAAATCGATCTTCTGTATATAAAGAGAATTGAAAATGAATCTTGATGTGAATGGAATGGGAGAGGAAGTGGGAGATGGGAGGGGTCGAGTGGGAGGGAAGTTATGGGGGTGGGGGGAAGCCATTGTAATCCATAAACTGTACTTTGGAAATTTGTATTTACTAAATAATAGTTTTAAAAAATTTACATAATTGTACATATGTATAAGGTAGCATGTGATGTTTTAGTTCATATATGCTTTGTGTAATGCCCAATCAGGATACATACAGCAATGTCCTCAAACATTTTAATATTTCTTTAGGGAAAAACACAACCAAAATCCTATCTTTTGCTTTTTAAAAGTCCTGTTAGTTGTTTAGTTCTTCTATATCAAAGGAATTTGAATGCCTAATTGTTCAGTCAATTATTTAGACACAGATAAAAGTATATTCTATTTCTCCTTTTGGTTCTGTCAGTTTTTATTCTATTTTCAGTTCTGCCATTTGGTGCAGATGTAGAATTGTTGTTATCTAATTAAATTGATTCACTTATCTTCTATAATGCTTCACTATGTGTTTAAAATTCTTCACTTGAAGTCTACTTGATATGATGTTAACATAGCTGTTTCTGTTTTCCTTTGACTAAAATGTGCATGATATATCTTATACATTATTTCAACAACTTGCCTGTATCATTATATTTGAAATAAGTTTCAAATAGACAGCATATAGTTGTATTATGTTTTTAAATTAACTCTTCCAACTCTTGAGCTTTTTTTAAATTTTTATCTAAAAAATATAAATTTCCAAAGTATAGCTTTTGGATTACAATGGCTTTTTCCCCCTCATAACTTCCCTCCCACCCACAACCCTCCCATCTCCCGCTCCCTCTCCCATTCCATTCACATCAAGATTCATTTTCAATTCTCTTTATATACAGAAGATCAATTTAGTATATATTAAGTAAAGATTTCATCAGTTTGCACCCACACTGAAACACAAAGTGTAAAATACTGTTTAAGTACTAGTTATAGCATTACTTCACATTGTACAACACATTAAGGACAGAGATCCTACATGAGGAGTAAGTGCACAGTGACTCCTGTTGTTGATTTAACAAATTGACACTCTTGTTTATGGCATCAGTAATCTCCCTAGGCTCTTGTCATGAGTTGCCAAGGCAATGGAAGCTTTTTGAGTTTGCCTCCTTTGATCTTATTTAGACAAGATCATAGTCAAAGTGAAAATTCTCTCCTCCCTTCAGAGAAAGGTACCTCCTTTGATGGCCCATTCTTTCCACTGTGATCTCACCTTAATTTGTTTAATTTAAAATGTACATTTAGTGGCTGATGCTATGGAATAGTGGGAAAAGCTGCCTCCTACAGTGCTGATATCCCATTTGGTCGCTGGTTCATTACCTGGCTGCTCCACTTCTGATCCATCTCTCTGCTATGGCCTGGGAAAGCAGTGGAGGATGGCCCAAGTCCTTGGGCCCTTGCACATGCATGGGAGACATGCAAGAAGCTCCTCGCTCCTTGCTTCAGATTGGCGTAGTTTCAGCCATTGCAGCCAGTTGGGAGTGAAGCAGCGAATGGAAGACCTCTCTCTCTCTGCCTCTCCTCTCCCTGTGTAACTCTGACTTTCAAATAAATAAATCTTTAAATAAAACAAAATAAATGTATATTTAATCTAAATTTTAATAGCTGTGGGCTAAAGTCTGGATTTTTTTGCTGTTTTCTGTTGTCATTATGTTTTATTTCTCTATTTTCCTTTCTCAAGGATACTTATACATTTTTATAATTATATTTTGATTCATCAATATTGATTTTTATGGCATCTCATGATATTACATCATATATACGTTACTGGCCTATGAATGTCTTCATTTTTCCAGTTCAAGTGACATATAAAATCCTCCCACCACATCATTTTACTCTCCTTAATTCACTATATAGTTTCATTAAATTTTCATCTGCATACATTTCTAGCTACATTAGACTTAATAATAATTTTTGTTTCAACTGGCAACTAGAATACAAGAAACTTGAAAGAAATGAGAAAGCCTTCATATCCACCCACATTTTGTGTATCATGTTCTTTCTTCTTTCCTGATATTCAAAGGTTCATATTTTCAGATTGCTTTCTGTGTAGAGAATTTCATTTATCCATTCTTACATAGCAGGACTGCCAAAAACATATTCTCTTATTTTTTTCATTAGAAAGTGCCTTGATTGTCCCTCCATTTCTGCAGGATAACATCACTGCACACAAGAACTGGGTGGACAGTGTTTTGTTGTTCTCCCAATGCTTGAGAATTATTTGGGCCCTACCTTCTGGCCTCCAATTTCTGATGAGATATCCATTGTCCTTCAAATTACTGCCCCATAAATAGCATGTTATTTTTCTTTGGCTTCTATCAACATTTCTCTTTATTTTCAGTCCTTTCAAGTTTAATTGTGATGGGACCTGGCATACATTTCTTTGGATTTGTACTTTTGTATTTCATTCAGCTTCTCTAATCTGTAGGTTTATATGGCCTGCCAAATTTGGGAAGTTTTAGATATTTCGCTTTTTGGCCCCTTTGTTGTCTCATTCTGGGTTTCTGAGAGGTAGTAGACCTCTTGTTATGCTACTCATGACTCTTCAAATTTCACTGGTCCTTATTGCTTGGTTGTTCAGATTATAATATTTTCTAGTAATAACATCTAGTAACTTTTTTTCTGCAGACTGTTCCATTAGTCTCCTGGACCATTCTCTGGGATTTCGCTTGGGTTCTTATATTTTCTGCTTCTAAGAGTTCCACTGGCTCTCCTTTTTTTATTTTTATTTTTATTTGACAGATAGAGTTAGATAGTGAGAGAGAGAGAAATCTTCCTTTCGTTGGTTCACCCCCCAAATGGCCGCTACAGCCAGAACTATGCTGATCCGAAGCCAGGAACCAGATGCTTCTTCCTGGTCTCCTATGCGGGTGCAGGGGCCCAAACACTTGGGCCATCCTCCACTGCCTTCCCGGGCCACAGCAGAATGCTGTACTGGAAGAGGAGCAACCGGGACTAGAACCCGGCACCCATATGGGATTCCGGCGCCGCAGATGGAAGATTAACCAAGTGAGCCATGGCACCAGCCCCTCCACTGGCTCTTCTTAGTATCTTTTATTCCTTTGCTGACATTTTTTTTCTATTTCTTTCTTAAGGATTTCTATTCGTTTCATTCTTGGTAATAGCTTTTTTAGAAAAATTTTTATCATGTTTCAAATTATTTTTTGGATAATCTAAATACACTGTCATTTTAGTTCTAGCTTCTATTGTCTTTTTTATTTTATTTAAAATCTTCCTGGTTCTTGAAAGAATAAGTGATTTTTTAAACCAAATACTGAATATCCTTTTATTAAGTCTCTATTACGAGATCTCATTTAGGGACTGGTTCTGTAGCTTAATGGGTAAAGCTGCCACCTGTGATACCAGCATCCCATATGGGAACTAGTTCAAGTCCGGCTGCTCCACTTCCAATCTGGCTCTCTGCTAATGTGCCTGGAAAAGCAGATAAAGATGGCCTAAGTGGTTGGGTCCCTGCACCCACATGGCAGATCCGGAGGAATCTCCTGGCACCTGGTTTTAGTCTGGCCCAGCTCTGGCCTTTGTGGCCCTTTAGGTAGTGTACCAACAAATAGAAGCTCGCATTCTCTCTCTCCCTCCCTCTCTCTCTCCCTCTCTCTCCTCTCTCTCTCTCCCTCTCTCTCTCTCTCCCTCTCTCTCTTTCTCCAACTGTCTGAGTAATTCTTCCTTTCAAATGAAACAAATAAATATTTTTTTAAAAAAGGAAGAAATCCATATTTGAGATGGCTGAGTAATTGTGCCAGGAGATAGAGATACTGAAGAAAAAACAAACTGAAATATTGAAAGTGAAGAATTCAAAACGTGAGCTAGCAGATGGAAGACACCCCCCCTTATGAATAAATAAATAAATATATCTTTATTTTTAAAAAATTCTCATTTATATTTTGCTTTTACTGACTTTTTCCAGTACCGCTCAATCAGCAAAGGGTGCAAGTCATGTTGTTTCTGTTGGAAAGAGGTAGAAAGCAGGATTTCCACTCAGCCTCCACTCACACTTGGGGGAAGGAAGAGTCGTTGTTTCTCCTGGACTGAGGTAGGAGTTTTAGTTTCCCACAGGGTCTCTGCTGATATTGTGCTGGGTGTGGCCTCATTATCTCTGAGTCATAGTGAAAATTCTGATTCTCACTGACTTATCCCAGTAGGGAAGTGGAGAGATGCCTCATTACAGCAAGGTAAGAACAGAAATCCAGGCTCCCCATGTGAATTCCATTGGCACTGTGGGAAAAAGCAGGCTTATTATCAGCAAGCAAAGATAAAAGTCCCATCTGTCTACTAGGGTTTCTCTGACAACATCTGGAAAGGTTGATTAGCTCCTTGTTATAGCCTCACAAGGGTAGAAGTCTAGACTCCCCACTGCCTTTGCTGATATGAGTTGGGATGCAGCCAGAGTTGTTTCTGCATTATTTGGCTAGTTGCTATCTAATTGTTTTCTATATAGATAAGTTGTTCTTTCTTTGAAATTCTGGCTGCAAAGAAACATACTTTTCTTATGACTTTTTCTGTTTGTACCTGTTGATATGATCAGGTTGCTGGATTTTTCAGTTTAAAGTCTGGAATACATGGGACAGAAAAGAAAATCCCAGGAGTTGACATTGTCATTCCTTGGGACCCAAGACCCCTAGGTGTTCTCCCTTCTTCTCGCCACCATTCAGACTCTTAGCATGGCTGTCTTATTTATATTGGCCAGCATTTTTAATTGTATTTGTCAGCAGGAATACAAAAAGTATAACTATATCATCATCCCAGATGGATAATTCTTCTATCCTTTATTTAGGATGCCATTTTATAAATATACTAAATTGATTGGTATCCAACGTTTTCTCATTCAATTTTATTTCTATTTGTAATTCAATAGCCTTGTTTAATAATATAGTATAATACAGTTAATATAGTATAATAATATTATTTTAACTATTTCTTTTTTCTCCATATGATTATCATCCCTGGAAAATGCTATTTTTTTAATCGATGGGAGTATTGGAGTTGTCAATAGGAGAATCAATTTAAGAAAAATGTTAGATGTCAAAAGGTAAGAACTACCCGATAAAACAAAAGCCATGAAACTATAACTCAAATAAAAAATTTAGGATATAATGAACTCCTTGAAAATCATTCCCTCTTATGGTATATAATATAGTTTAGCTTTCTGAGTGTCATCAGGTATATAGTAGACTTTGAACTAGGCTCACGGATTTCATGCCTCAGCCTATCAAGTGATAGCTCTTTATCCTCAACATAGAACAACCTAATATCTAAGGGTCTCTGATGGCTTCATATCCCAGGATCATCAGAGAAATGCTTTTCATTTCATCACAGACATTCCAGGACATGCTGTGTCCCCTGACATTTTTGTAGTTTCTTGAGATGTCTGTAGTTCTGAAACAATTAGACTCAACCTGGCACATAAACTGAAACATGCCTTGCAAACATGAGGCCACTGTGGTGATAAAATTCCACATTGATTCTTGACCTCAGGCCCCCCAAGGAGTGGCTCTGATCTCTCAAGGGTAATGTTTAATGAGGGAATGTTTGATTAAACTGTAAGATTAAAGAAAATTCAAGTGGCTGGACAGCTCCCTATTCACTGCATGTTTGAGAAGTCTTGAGAACATGTGTTATTCTTTCCAAAGTTGGTTGCAAATCAACCAGTTAAATTGCTTCCAGATCAGTCTTTTCTGGTAAGGCACTAAAATGATGGTTCTACCAGCCAAAACACTAATTTTTTTTTCTACTCCAATCACAGACGCACACTATTATAATCCCCCCCCTACCTAATATAGAAGGAGATGCCAATCCAACCAGTCATACTTTTTCTAGCCCAGCAGATGTTTTGTTCAAATTAGAAGCTTCTGTTAGCAGTTTGGTTGCACAATTTAGATCAGGTTTGTGAAGAAACGAGCTGTAGGTCTCTGTGGAGAGATTTAGGCATAAATTCCAAACATAGTCTTCTTCCAAACACTGAATATGGTAAGAAATGAAAGTAGACTAGTCCAGTTGAACAGACCATGATTTTCTGATAAAGAATATTTTAATTTTATATATTTTGAAAATGAATTTTATGATTATATTATTTCAAATATGTGTAATACTCAACTTTGAGTTTTCTCCTTCATGCTTTTCTAATCAAAATCTCAAATCAACTAGATACTGACTACTTACAAATAATGACTATCTTAATCGTAATGAAGACTGTGAACTGATTTCCACAGATGTACTGTCATTCATCTGTGAAATCATCATAGCATATGGCATTCCACTTTTGTTGGAAGAAGAGTTTATATCCTATATTTCTCACTAGGCATTAAAAGATACATATTAACTCAAATCTTTATCCTAAATATATTTTTATATTAGTAGAGATAGTGCTTTGAAACATCTAAAGAAGGATATATATATAAAATGTAGGCATTTTATGTATAACTATCCATATATTCAAATTTTTACAGAGAAAAAATAACTTATTTGTAATAAATTAAAACTACAAAAATATTACTAAACCAAATTGCATTTTTACTATGTTTTGAAACATTGATTACCTTTACCATTCAGAAGCTATTTAAGAGAGTACAAAATGAATTTTTTGTGTCTAAGATTCCAAGGTAACTTTTCAACAGGCAGAGGTTAGACCTCACTCAATGCCCTTTAAAAGATTTTTCAACTCTCAAGCGGCACCATTGAGTCTACATAAGTGTGCCTCACAGACACAAAAGGTCATCTATAGTCTCCCAAAGGAGAAGCTCAGATCCAGTTAATGGTGACAAATATTTGAAAATAAAGGTAAATTTTCAGCTTTGGGAAAGATGGCATTAGCTCACTTCACATTGTCTCTCCTACTGAATGTAACAATAAAACATGCACATAATGCATGGAGAAGATCTCCGAAAAATCTAGAAGTTAAGAATTAGTAGGCAGGTAAGGGATGAAGATCAGATTTCAGTGTATTTACAAGACGGTTGTTAGATTACCATTTCATACCAAAATACTCTGCACTGTGCTGGACCCAGATGCATTCCGAAACCTGAAGTGAGCACAAAGTCCAGACAGAGGGAGCTCTAGGAGTTGCCTCATATTCAGACTCTGAGAGCTGGAAAGGGAACTTCATATGGACTATAGAGACTCTTTTTCTTGTCATCCCCTTTTCTTCATTCTCTTGTACTCAATCCTCTGATCAATACTTCAGGAGGAAGCAACAGCCATGACAACAGGAATCCCCAGAAGCCAAAATTCAGTTGAGGTAAATCTTCCTACCCCGGGGCTAGTGCTGAGGCGAAGCAGGTTAAAATCCTGGCCTACAGCGCTGGCATCCCATATGGGTCCTGATTCAAGTCCCAGTTTCTACACTTCCTATCCAGCTCCCTGCTAATGTACCTGGGAATGCAGCAAAGGATGGCCCAAGTCCTTGGGCCCCTACATCTATGAGGGAGACCTAGAAGAAGCTCCTGGCTCCTGTCTTTGGATCACCTCAGCTCTGGCCATTACAGCCATTTGGGGAGTGAACCAGTGGATGGAATACCCTTCTATCTGTGTCTTTATTTCTCTCTGTAACTCTATCTTTCAAATAAATAAAATTTTTTTTTTAAATTTCCTATCCCACCGATGTAAATGCAGTCCCAAGAAGGCATAAGAAACTTCTACTGACTTTCTTCTCATTCTGTCTTGTCTTAGCTTTGTCTTAGAGGTGGCTGCCATTTGAAAAGGCACAGTAGAGAGGAATACTTAAATCCCCTGCTTTTGGACTGTGTAATCACACATGGGAATCCCAGGGAATTCGAACTTTCCGGAGAGACTGCAAAGAAGCACAACCTCGTAAAAGCAATATTGTACAATTATTTATGAACTCGTGAGCTTACTATTGAGTTCCATATGTGTGGATGTGAAATAATAAAAATGCCAAACAATTTGAGAACTTAACAGTCAGTCCACCTCCCAGGTGGGAGCCAAATCCAAGTAACAATCCAAAGTCTTTGAAAACTGAACCAACAATAGAATCACATATGGCAGAAGATGGGCTAGGATCTTCAATCTGAACCTAACCAAGTACACTGTCTGCTGAGACAAAAATATCAACATTGTCCATCGGATTTATTACTTTCAATGCTTATTTATTATTTTCATCCGAGAGAGAGAGAGAGAGAGAGAGAGAATATGAGATTGAATCATCCACCTGCTGGCTCACTTCTCAAATGCTTGCAATTCACAGAGCTGGACCAGACTGAAGCCAGGCTTCCATAACTCCATCTAGGTCACCCATATCCAAGCACTTGAGCCATCTCCTGCAGCCTCTCAGGATGCATCATCAGGAAGCTGGATCAGAAACAGAGTAGCCAGGAATTGAAGTAGCATTCTGAAATAGAATGTGGGTTTCCTAAGACACAGCTTATTCCAATGTGTCACTATAGCCATGTCTATCTATAGAATTTAAACAAGCCCTATGAATTCATAATGTAATATTAAAAATCTGCTTAGCATACAAAGACCTTCAAACTCAGGGAAAAGACAACTAACAGACATTAATACCAAGCTGGCACATAACTTTATTTGAGAAAGTCTTTTGAAATGAAGCCATAAACAAGTAATCATAAATAATATTAAAGCATTAAACTGGATAAATAGAAAAATAAAGCTCTTAGCATACACACACACACACACAAGAAATGAACAGGAGAAGGAGTTGTAAGAGGAAATATAAAAAATAATCAAATGGAAATTTTACACCAAAAAATAAAATATGTGAAATCTTAAAATCCCTGAATGAGCTTATGGTAGAATAGCCATAACAGAGAAAGCAGTCCATGGGCCTAATGGTAGATGGAGAATAGATCTGGTATGACTAGGAGTAAAGAGTCAAGAAGAGTGACTATATCATATTCTAGTGTTTGGGAGATGATGCAATTGTGCTGAATAGCCACGGTACAGGTTGTTACACTAATCTGTGTATGCTACATTTTCTCAACAATGCACCAAGTGTCTATCTTTCTGTATGAAAATGTAAACTATATTTTTTAATTTGTGCGTGATAATTTAACAAATAATAAAATGAATACACACAGAGGTTTTTGTTTTATGTAAATCATTATTCTTGTCCTGTAGTACATTTTTGGTACTTTTGTGGTAGTTACATCTTTGGAAATTTAATCAAGGTTAGTATTCATCCCATGCTGGCTATGTCATATTTTCTTACTAGCTAATAAGCTGTTAATATTCAGCATATGAATAGGCTCCTCCTTGAAGCTTCTCATGAATCTTGTTTGTGTCTCTCAGGTAAATTTCCCCACCCCCTCACCTAGATTACCTCTTGTGTCATGGACAACTAGCCTTCACATGATGACAGGGATGCACTGTAAGATAGGTGCTGTTGGCAATTTCATCATCCCATGAACATCATAGAGTGCTCTTACAAAAACTATGACAGCTAAGATGTTAGTAGATGGTATTAGCTCATGAGACAGCCATTGTATATGCAGTCTTATCATTAACCATTAGGTGATTATTACTTGATTTTTATAGCAGCATCCAATACAATGTCTCCATATTAAACTATATATGCCAATGTTTTACTGATCTTTAAAAACCATTCCCTTGTAAAAAATGGTTGGCATATACTCAATACAGAATAAGATGTCTGTTGAATGAATGAGATGCTTATAACTCCACAATATTTAAATTTCGACCATCCATAGACTATTTTACCCCTTCTACCTTAACTATGATATTTCAATTATTTTTATCTAGACAAAAAAAGGAAAAGATCACTTCAATAAAATATTAAACTACTAATTTTGGTTTATTCCTTGTTATTGTAAATCAGCTCCTCTATATTTTGTTATACATATGAAAATTCAATACTGCAATAATGAAACATCCTTTATTGATATCTCCTGGATACAAATTAGCATGCAGGAGAAACTTCAGGCAAGTTTGTACTGTTGCACTATTCTGAAATAGAGACCATGGAAACATTGAATTTCTGGGCATGCAGAATGTTACATTTACAACAATGGAAACAGAATGCTTAAAGTTTGAAATATTCTCACTATGTAAAACACAAACAGCAAGTATAGTCTGAACACAAGCAAATATTGGCTTAGTTACAATGACTCCAAGAATACAAATTGATATGCAGAAAACATCGATTGCCAATAATTATCCTTTCTCCTAATGAGGAAAAAAAAATGCAGAAAAGTAAATGGTGTTAAGCTTTGGAGTCAATAATCTGTAGTTTGGGAATAGTAGTTAATCACTACACCAGAAGAAAAACTCGGCATCCACCCAGAGAAAGGCATCAACTAGAACGAGGTGGATGTTTGGATATAAACACTCTAAATGTGACAGATCCTCTGACCTTAACATCACCATATTCATAAACATAGAAAACATATGTTCATGATGTGATATCACAGACTTACCATGGAGAGGTAAATATGAGGGATCCGGGAAAACATTGCCTATTTTCTAAATAATAAAAACACTTTGTTTCTCATCTGTAGAGGAGGAAATGATGACGGATGGGAAGGGAAAGCAGAAGCAATTAAAAGAGAAATTGGGTGAGAACCAAAGAGCGAGAGTCTCTGATGCCTTCAAGAACACTTTATCAGAAGTAAGCTCTGGAGAAGCAAACTATACTGCAGAAATAAACTAACAGGTAAGTTGCCATGCATACAACAGAGTACAGCCTTGGCTATTCCCAAGCATTAAAACTGTACACCAAACAGAGATGCTGCCCTGTGATTATGCAGGAATACATGATGACCATGATTACTTTGCCCCTAAGAGTGATCTGGACATAAAAACAACAAGATATGGCAATACTTAATGACAGTTCTGCTTGTTCTCTGAGAAAGTGGAAGTGTGGGATGATTACCAAAATGTAAAGCAGGCCATTTCTAATGATGTCCCTGTGAAAATATTTCAAGGACCCAAAAGTGATTTCTAGTCCTGTCTCCATTCTTAGATGTGCAAAGAAGGGAAATGATATCATGGGTTATTAAACAAAATTCTTTAATTGTAAAGATTAACATGAATGTGTCAAGCTTGGGAATTATGTCCCCATTAGTTCCACTTTGTGAATTATCTCTCATTGGCATTTGGAAATTTTTACCCCACCCTTCAGCAGAAATCCTCGTATCTTTCTTAATATAATAAAACAATGTCTTGCAACTCTCTTAGGTTCTCCAAAAACGACTCTGTCTTTTGTTCTAGATCCTATCTAGCCCATCTGGGGCTCCATCCCTTTGTAATCATAGCCTCTACTCTAACATCAATGGCTCTACTCCTGACCTGTGTGTATTGACGGGCCTCTCCCACACTTAATGTTGTACGACTATTCAAAATTTCTCTACAGACAAACTCTTCTTCCTGCAAAAATTGAGTGGCCTGGGGGCCAGCGCCATGGCTCACTTGGTTAATCCTCTGCCTGCAGTGCCAGCATCCCATATGGGTGCCAGGTTCTAGTCCCGGTTGCTCCTCTTCCAGTACAGCTCTATGCTGTGGCCCAGGAGGGCAATGGAGGATGGCCCAGGTGCTTGGGCCCCTGCATCTGCATGGGAGACCAGGAGGAAGTGCCTGGCTCATGGCTTCGGAGCAGGGCACCATCCATAGCGGCCATTTGGGGAGTGAATCAACAGAAGGAAGACCTTTCTCTCTGTCTCTGTCTCTCTCTCTCTCTCTCTCTCTCTCTCTCTCTCTCTCTCTAACTTTGCCTGTCAAATAAAAAAAAAAAAGAGAATTAAAAAAAAAAAGTTGAGTGGCCTTTCTCCTAATCTTGGTTGGGATCAGCTTTAAACCACGTCCATCAGACAGGCTTCATAAGGGTTCAGAGACCCCCCCCCCTCATTTCCTCTCCTCTATGAAATCCTTACATTATTTGGTTAATGCCACTCTTAGCATAATTGGTTGCTAGTCTCACCCTGTCTTTTATACTACCATCCTGTTTAAGGGTTTATAGAAGGTGATAATGGAACAACCCAAGACCTTCACCCACCAGGCAGTCAACCAAATGCTACTGTTGCTACAGAGATATACTCGGCTCCTGAGCTAAGAGAAAGCAGCTTGAGACATTGCCACCTCATGTCAGCAAAGAGTACCTCATTGCCCCATGTCAGCAGGAAGTAGCTCTAAAGACAGATTATCATCCCTCTACCCTTCCTGGACTTTTGGGGCTGATGTAATCCCATATGACTCCTGCTTTATAAAAAACAAAAGGGGGGAATGTTAGCAAAATGGCGCAGTCTTATCTATGGCGTGATCTACACCCTGACACCTTCCTAGGCTCTAGCCCCAGCCGCCATTGCTGGAAGCCAGGTGGCCACATGGCCCAATCACTGGTGTCAGCCCCATCCCCATCCTAATGGGATAGCTTGCTTCTACTTTCATGCCCACCCTCGGCAAAGTTTTAAAAGGACCTGTTCCTGAACACATCTCTTTCTCTCTCTCTCTCTTTCTCCCGATCTCCTGACCTCCATCTCTCTCTCTCTCTCTCTCTCTCTCTCTCTCTCTCTTATACTCTCCTCCCTCTCTTTCTTCTTCTTCACCCTTTCCCTCCAGTCTGTTGGGTCCCCCCAATAAACTCTTTCCCTTAAAAAATAATAAGACAATGTCTTTCATGTAATAAGTGTTCAACTATTTGTTTGGATGAAATAGTTTGGCCTTATTGCTATATTACACAGAGACGATAGGCCAAGCAGAGCCAGGTCAGAGAGAACACAGAGAATCACATACACCCATGAGAAGCGTGTCTTTGGAGGTCATTTATAAGAGCTCCCCAATTGGACAGATGCTAAATGAAAGTTCACACAGTATTAATTTCCTGTCCAGCACACCAGAGCTAGTTAAAGACAAAAGCCAAGGACCAAAGGCAGTTTCCCAGCCTTTCAAACCTATAGCTACAATCTCACAGTTTCAAGACCTTGTACAGTGTTTCACAGTTTTTCTGCTTTTCCAGCAGGAGAGAACACCCATAATTCAAAGTAAAGGTATTTCCTCTACAAACCAACTGATAGCTAGAAGGAAGCTGCCTAAAATGAGGGGAATATTGGTCTCTAGAGAGGATCTTTAGGAGTTGCCCTGAGTATAGACTTTCTAAGGAATAAAAAAGCATATGGAAAAAGAAAGGCAAGATTTTGCAGCTGCCTTTCTGTTCTGAATTATCCCTGAACTACTTCCTAGAGATACCTAAGGGGAAGAAGGTAGATGCCAATGTTGAAATACCAACACATTTTGGGGACAATATGTTCTCTTCACATCATGCTCACCTCCCTGCATTGCCCATGCATCATGTTCCTCCACTACTCCAAGGCCTACGTCACAGCATCATGAAACCACTTGTCACTGTAACAACAATTCTGAAAGCTGAATGACAATAGCTTTTTTCTCATAGCTGAAAACCAGAGCAAGTAAAGATTTTTTTTGCTTAATCTTCCTACACAAATTATCATTGGCAGAAACTCGCTTCATTGGGACCCTAAAAACATCATCGCAATCTGAAGAAAACATATTAAGGAAAAAAAGCCTGGGCTAAAAGGTGATTTTTAATTGGAAAGAAATATTTGTGAACAGGTCTGATAACACAACCCAATGGTGAGAGAGGGGAATGGGGATATATGACTATAATTATGACACCTGGGAAGGAATGAAGCAGCAGGAGAGGAGGAAGCAGGGCTTATAGAAGTTAAAAAAAAATCCTATGAGGAAGTAAACACCAACTGTGATACAGAGAATGCTACTTCACTTCCCCAAAAGTGAACTTTAAGGGTGAAAAGAGTTTACACCCCATGAAGTACAGCTCAGGTACAGATTCAAACTCTAACCTAATTCTAACAGCCACCTGAGAGTTTCCATATGTTTTGGTGAAAAATAGAAATATGGTTAGTAAATTGTGAATCTAATCAATATGATTTGCCCAAGATATTTGCAATTTCTTACATTAAACTCAACTTCAGAAAGGGGAAAATAAATGTTTTTATCTTATTAAAAATATGACAACCTATTAGACATAATTAATTGAATATATATAATGTACAAAGCACATCTCTGTTGGTACCTGGCAATTGCATATCTTATAAGAATTTTGGTAGAATTCATTATGGGGTAGTGAAAAATAATTCCTTCTTCATTTTTTCCAGTAAAGTATAGTTTCCTGTTAGTTTGTATGCCATACTATGCTACTATGGCTTCACTGCAAATATTCTAGTACTGTAGGCTGACCTATTCTTGGTAAGCATTAAGTAACAGATTATTGACAGGCTAAATGATGGAGCTTGGAAGTGACAAGTGACATGAGTTGCCCTAAAGAATTATGTTAAAATCATAAATGACCAATATAACTTGGATGAAGAATTATCTTCTCTCATTTTTTACAGGAAAAAGTACTTTTAGCATACAATGCCATTTTTATCTACACACCAATGTGATATATTGTATTTATTTAATTGCATAGTTTAAGAGCATCTAAAATCTCTTTATGCATGCAGTGTGTTAAAATATGCTATGATATAAATAAAGGCACTCTAAATAAATGTAGTAGGTGTCTTCAGTGGATTTTAGACTTGTCCTTACTGGTGATCTAAACATGATAGTGTTTGCCAGTTTGAATATCAGGGTGGACTCTCAAAAGATATTTTTTAAGTGTATCTGACAAAGGATAGATCAGAAGAGGGCATTTAGAGGACAGTGCCACAGTGATCTCAGTTGCAGCATCCAAGTTGCTCTAGATGTCTACTGTTAGTGATACTTTTTCTTATTTTTTTAAAAAAAGTTTTCTTTCTTTCTTCCTTCCTTCCTTCCTTCCTTCCTTCCTTCCTTTCTTCCTTTCTCTTTCTTTCTTTCCTTCTTTCTTTCTTTCAAAGCCATGTTACAGAGAGAGAGGGAGGTGACAGTGAGTGAGAGATATATTCCATCACTTGGTTCACTCCTCAAAGACCACAATGACTGGCCCTGGGCCAGTCTGAAGCCAGGAGCCAAGAGCTTCAACCAGGTCTCCCACGCGGGTGGCAGAAGCCCAAGGACTTGAGTCATGTTACTCTGCTTTCCCAGACACATCAGTAGGGAGCTGTATCAGTTGTGGATCAAATGGGTCTCAAACCAGGGGGCCATATGGGATGCTTTCGCTATATAGATGGTGACTTAACCTGATGCACCACAAATCCACGCCATGAATATAAATCATCTCTGGGCTGGTACTGATGCCAGTTACCATAAACTGCCTGATGACTGTTACAATTATTGTAACCCAGAAACTGCTCCATCTAGCCAACTATTGCTCCCTTGCAGTCACAGATTTTCTTGTAGCTGTCCTGGTGATGCCCTTCAGCATTGTGTATATTGTAAAAGAGAGCTGGATAATGGGACAAGAGGTCTGTGACATTTGACTGACTGTTGCCATTATTTCCTGCACATGCTCCACCTTGCATCTCACAGCTATAGCTTTGACTGACCATGGGCAATAACAGATGCTGTTGAGTATGCCAGGAAAAGGACTTCCAGGCATATTGGCATTATGATAACAGTAGTTTGGATTATAACTGTCTTTATTTTGATGCCTCCTCTATTCTAGAGGCACCAAGGAACCAGCTGAGATGATGAGTGAATCATCAAGTACGATCACATTGTTTCTCAATTTGCTAAACATTTGGAGCTTTCTACATCCCACTTGTATTGATTTTGATCCTTCATTATAAAATATATAGAGCGGCAAAGACATTACACCACAAGAGACAATCAAGTAGGATTGCAAAAGGAGAACTAAATGGCCAAGTAGTCCATCCACAGAACTTTACAAAATTCATAGCACAGTCAAAAGTTCCAAGTCTGAATTAAAGCATGAGAAATCTTGGAGAAAGCAAAATATCTCAGGCAAAAGAGAAAGCAAAACTTCCACTATGCTGAGATTAATCTTGGATGTACTTGTAATATGTTAACTATTTTTGTAAAATGATTAGTTGTTAATATCCATGAACATGTAAAATTACTGAAGAAATGTCAAAAATTTGGCATGGCTTGGATATCTCAATTCTCTTATCAATCAACTGGTATATATAACCTTTAATAAAAACTTCAAGAAAGCATTCCAAAAACTTGTGTGATGTTAATTATTAAGGGACTAGGTTTTTGGAGGAGAAATAACTAAATGAATGTTAAGTAACAAAATTTTTATATTTTTTACTTTCAAATAAATAAATAAATAAATAAATCTTATAAAAGAAATGTTTACCAAGGATTGAGAACTCTTGCACTATGAGCTAAATTTATCTATCAACCATATTTACCTAATATCTATCTATCTATCATCTTTGTATTATTTCCCTCTTTTAAAGAGTTTTTTTTTTTTAATTTTTTATTTTTTGACAAACAGAGTTAGTGAGAGAGAGAGAGAGACAGAGAGAAAGGTCTTCCTTCTTTCCGTTGGTTTACCCCTAAATGGCTGCTATGGCCGGCTCGCAGCGCCGATCTGAAGCCAGGAGCCAGATGCTTCCTCCTGGTCTCCCATGTGGGTGTAGGGCCCAAGCACTTGGGCCATTTTCCACTGCCCTCCCGGGCCACAGCAGAGAGCTGGACTGGAAGAGGAGCAACTGGGACAGAACTTGAGCCCCAACCGGGAACTCAGTGTGCCAGTGCCGCAGGCAGAGGATTAGCCTAGTAAGCCGCGGTGCCAGCCAAGAGTTTTGTTTTTTTTGTTTGTTTGTTTGTTTTGTTTTGTTTTTTTTAAGATTTTGTATGCTTCTAGGAAAAATTTATGTCTTTTCAATTTGCCCAAGGCACCACCTCTTCCTAATATCTTATACCTACTTGAGTATCCTCATTTATGCTGACCACCTAGTCCCTGAATAATCATCTCAATTAGGAATCTTTGATCTCTTGGTTTGGACAAATTAGTGAATGACATAATTTCAATGGAGAAAATTAGTGTTAGAAGGAATCTGCAATAATAACTATTTGAACTCTCCCCTCCTGACTCTTATCATTTATCTGTCTTAATTCCATTTCCACACCACGACCCCTGAGACATAAACACATTTCCTTGCTGAAACCACAGTGTCACCTATTTGACTGCCACCCAACACTACACTAAACCATAAAACCCAGCATTTCTACTACTGTGGCTCTTTCGGATGAGAAGTCAACCAATACCATTTCCCTTAGAGTAGCTAGGAGCAGGAATTAATTTTTATATAGAACTTATTAAGAAAAGAAGTAATAAAACAAAAAGGAAAAACGCAAACCAGAAGAAATGGTGGCAACAAAGAATAAATTCTCTAGCCTAACGTGTTTCCTTACAAAATAATTTGTTCATTCCATAGCCTCAGCTGAACAATAACACTATGCCAGTACTATCTCTCTCTCTCTCTTTTTTAAAATATTTTATTTATTTATTTGAGAGGTAGAGTTACAGACATTGAGAGGGAGAAACAGAAAGAAAAGTCTTCTGTCCGTTGGTTCACTCCCCAAATGGCCACAACGGCTGGAGCTGTGCCCATCTGAAGCCAGGGCTAGGTGCTTCTTCCTGGTGTCCCATGCAGGTGTAGGGGCCCAAGCACCTGGGCCATCTTCCACTGCTTTCCTAGGCCACAGCAGAGAGCTGGATCAGAAGAGGAGCAGCCGGGACTAGAACAAGGGCCCATACGGAATGCTGGTGCTGCAGGCGGAGAATTAACCTACTTCATCACAGCGCCAGCCCTGCCAGTACTATCTCTTATACTGGGAGATTTTAGAAAAGTAGAGGAAGAATATATGTGATTTTGCTGAAGTGAGATATAGAAGAGGAGACTATAGTCTACATAGCATATTTGTCTTGACTGGTCCAGTTTATTCTTCACACAACCACAATTCCTATCTTAGCCTTTACTCTGTCTAAAAAAAGTTACCCTGAAACCCTTTACCCATCCATTATCTACTTCCTGGGAAGTTTAACCTGCCATGATCAGGTTCCCTCTAAAATGAGCTATAGGCCATGGATGGAAAAAGAGATATTATCCACTTCTAATGAGCTTAGGAGCAGAACATGTCTGCTTTCCCAGCTTCTCAACCAAGACAATGCCTCTCCAAGGACAGTGTTTTAAATTGTAGTAGTTTCTAAAAATGTGTGGAAATCCAAAACTGCGTTCTAATTCTCTGAAAGTTCACATTCTCTAATTTGTTTGGCAGTGGACCTCCTGTTATATGCCTGGATCTCTTCCAGGTGCTGGAGATAGAACAATAAAAAGCAATTACCAGCTTCTGAGAGTCTTACAATTCAATGCCCAAGTAAGCTACTAAGCATTACTACAGAGATGACTGTTAGTATAAGAACACAGGTCGAGGTGCTTGACCTGATCCAGACTGGGGAAAAATAAGTGGCATCTCATCTGAATCTTAGGGTATGAGCCAGATTAACAAAGCTTCTGATGACACATTCATAGGTACCAGGAAATTTTTTACAAAACATTCCATAGTACCAATCAGAAACAGAACATCAGGCTGATAGTCTTTAATCAGAATAAGGTGAAATCTGTAATTTACTAAGTATGCCAAGTTAAGCTTTTATAAAAGCAGTTTAATATATCACTACTCTTATGCATAACAAACAATCAGCTCCCATACATCAACCCTCTTAAGATGAATTGCACATCTGAATCCTGACCCTTGGTGAGTTTTAGCTAGTTAAGACTCAAAAACACTCTTAACCTTGGTTCCATTGAAACACTTACCAATAGTGGACACAAGATATCCCTATAGTCCACAGGCATATGAGATATCTATTCAAATATATACAACACCACTTTATTTATTTTAGTGCAAAAGTTTGTGAAGTCCATGCATATAGGATTCTTCAAAAAGTTCATAGGAAATACATATTATGAAAAAATATGTGATGATAGCGCTATGGTGTAGCAGGTAAAGCTATTGCCTGCAGTGCCAGCATCCCATATGGGCGCCAGTTCGAGTCCTGGCTGCTCTACTTCTGATACAACTCTCTGCTATGGCCTGGGAAAGCAATAGAAGATGGCCCAAGACCTTGGGCCCCTGCACCCATGTCGGAGTTCTGGAAGAATTGGGTAGTGAACCAGCAGATGGAAGACTCTCTCTTCTCTCCTCTCTTCTCTCTTATTTCTTCTCTTTCTCTCTTTCTCGCTCTCTCTCCTTCTCTCTCTGTGTAACTCTGATTTTGAAATAAATAAATAAATCTTTAAAAATGTGCATGTATTTCCAATTTTTTACCAAAATAAACACGTTTTAATTCCATCTTTTTCTTGAGGTTTTTGACATCCCCTCCTACAGAGGATTGTTAATAATGAGGCATATTTTAATGGACTCTTCCTAAAGTTTAATCAAATTAACATGTTACTCTCTATTAGTCAGAGATTTTCAGAAAAATGGACCAAGTAGGTTCTGTCTATTTATCTGTCTATCTACCTACCTATCTAGTTATCTAAAAAGATTTATTATTAAGTGTTAGTTGACAATTATGAAGGTTAGAGGACCCACGGTCTGCCATCTGCTAGGCAGAGACCAGGAAAGCCAGAGTTGTAATTCATTCTGAGCCTGAACATCTGAGAAAGAGGTACCCCAGTCTAAGGGCAGGAGAAGGTGAGATGAGATGTCACAGTTCAGCTGGGGAGGCAGAAAAAATGGGGCAAATTCTCTCTTGCACATTTTTTTTGTTCTATCAAGTCCCTCTATGAAATAGTTGAGGACCATCTACATTGAGGAAGACAATTGACTTTACTGATTCCAGTAGTCCAAATGCTAATCTTATCCAGAAACATTCCACACAATACCAAGAAATAATACTTATCCTAATATCGGGACATGCCCCAATCTAGCCAGACTGACACATAAAATTAATTATCACTCTTCCCATCACCAGGATAGCTACAATGAATGAAAGCCCTTTATTCTGATTCTGTGCATGACTTCTCCTTAGAAGCAATGGAGAAAAACCTGGTCTCAAATAATTAGTCTCAACAGACAACTAGTTCTGCCATTGGTGCTGGTCACAGATCATTTGATTATGATGCAAAGCATCAGCCTAATAAAAATATTCCTGTGGCTTAAGTGACATGAAGTGAGCATTAGTAACAATGCAGAGTTATTACTCACTGCAAGGTGATTCACATAAAAGCTTCAGGGGAGACTTTCAGTGAACCAGGTGAGGCTGTCCATCATTTGAGCACATGCTTTTGAATGCCTGTCATTTTCTAAGCACTTTTGTAGATAAAAAGATGTAGCACTTATGGATCGTGCCTCAAGGAGCTTGCAGGCTAATATGGGAGACATGGCACGTACATAAATAATTTAAATATATGGTAGATAGTCCTAAGTGCTACAGGGGCAGCACATATAAACTACTACAGGAGTTGTGAAAATAGAAGGATTATTTCCAGCTGCAAAATCTAGAAAGACTTGTTTATGAGGCTGATGTATATCCAATTGGTTTCTGGCCACTTCCACCACATGCCCCAGTGTGCTCAGAATAGAACCCAGTATCTTTTCCCAAATATTGCTCCACCTTTCAGGACCTCAGCCCACTGAATGACACCTATCCATCACATCAGTCAAGCTAGTGTCCTGAAGTCATACAGGCCTTTGTCGTCTCTCTCATGTCATTGACACTTTTCATCAGACTTCTAGTATGGTGCATCTTATGTATATTATATTTTTGGAATGACTTCTCTCTATGCACATGTCCAGCTTTATAATCATTTTTTTGCTTCAATATTATTTAATTTTTTAATTTTTTTATTTTTAAATTAAACTTTTATTTAATGAATATAAATTTCCGAAGTACAGCTTATGGGTTACAATGGCTTCCCCCTCCCAAAACTTCCCTCCCACCCGCAACCCTCCCCCTTCCCGCTCCCTCTCCCCTTCCAATCACATCATGATTCATTTTCAATTCTCTTTATATACAGAAGATCAGTTTAGTATATATTAGGTAACGATTTCAACAGTTTGCCGCCATATAGCAACACATAGTGAAAAAAAAAAGTACTGTTGGAGTACTAGTTATAGCATTAAATAAGAGTGTACAGCACATTAAAGACAGAGATCCTACATAATATTTTTTTTAAAAAAATTAATTTTCTATGCCATTTCCAATTTAACACCAGGCTTTTTTTTTTTTCATTTCCAATTATCTTTATAGACAGAAGATTGATTCAGTATATAATTAGTAAAGATCACATCAGTTTGTACCCACACAGAAACACAAAGTGTAAAAATACTGTTTCAGTACTAGTTATAGCATCACTGCACATTAGATAACACATTAAGGCATTTGGATCTGGCAGAAGAGCCCATGAGAGTATTGTAGGCATGGAAAACCAAGACACCATGGAAAAGAAAAAAAAAAAAAAAAGAAGAAGACCTAAATGAAAGATCTCTGTGAGTGAGATCCCAGTGGAAAGAACGGGGCCATCAAAAAGGAAGTACCTTTCTCTGAAGGGAGGAGAGAACTTCCACTTTGACTATGACCCTATCGGAATAAGATCAAAGTCAGCGAACTCTAAAGGCTTCCATGGCCCTGGCAACTCATGACTAGAGCTAGGGAGATTACTGACGCCATGAACAGGAGTGTCAAATTGTTAAGTCAGCAACAGGAGTCACTGTGTACTTACATCCCATGTGGGATCTGTCCTTAATGTGTTATCTAATGTGCAGTTTTATAATCATTTTATAAAATTCACTCATAGATTGCAGTAACGTTTCCAAATTTGTTTGCAATTTAATAATATAATTACTCTGCTTAAATTCCTGCAATAACTATCTGTAGCTTTCAAAAGAAAATTCAAGTCCCTTTTTAATACAGCACCTCATAAAGGGACTGGCCCATAGTAAGAAATCAAAACATACTACTAAAATTAGTCATGTAATTTTTGGTTTATTGCATATATTGGTTAGGTTTGAACTTAAAAATTGGAAGATTTTTGGACATGCTGATGGAGTAAAGGGGAATCCACTAGAGAATGTGCTCAGGAGTCCTAATCTGAGGAACCAATTGAAAGAGCTTACGGCAGTAAATCCAGAGAGGCTTCCTGTCCTCAACAACCTATTTTCTATGAGAGCAGGAGAAAGGCTTTGAACACAGCATACCTCCATTCAAAGGCAGACAAACTGAACTTTTGAAGTGGCAACCCACTTACAGTCATGCAGAAAAATAGCTATAGAGGAACTTGAGTGATTCATAGTTCTACTTCCTTAAGAAAAAGAAATAGAAAGACAGTGAAGGAGAGAGGGAGATGGGAGAATGAGAGAAGAAAGAAAAAAATATAAAAGCTATTTCTCTTAGGATTACTTTCTACTTTTTATATTCCTAACACATTCCAAAAATACAGCCTGAAACTGTTGTTTCAGCCTAGTGCTAAATTTTAATTAAAGTTAATTAAAATTTGATTCTTTGTGGAATAAAATCACAGATAAATAAAACTTTCTCTAAAGCTCATTTCTATACAAGAACTTTACAATAGCCTTAAAACAATATTACATTATATTGGATTTGTAACTTGCATATATAATCTGATAAAAATATGTTAGCATTTTTTACAAGAAATCTATGGATATCTTCAAAATTCTTGACGAGAAGAATGATTAACATGGAGTGCTTCTTTGAATCATTCAATTTTATCTTTGCTTTTTGAAGTCAGACATTGATGGAACAAGGGAATAATTCAGGGGGATGTCAGTTCCATGGGCTCCCCAACCTGGACCTTGGCCTAGAATATTTGCATTTTTAGTCATTTTATAAATTGTGACTATTCAAAATCATTCACTTCTAGAAAAACTCAATGCAAAACAAAAGGAAGAAATCACTGCTGAACAAATAACTTTCCTGGTTTCTCAAAGTTTTCAGGCAAAGGAAGAATATTCCTAATATGAGTATGCATATAATACTAAACCTGTTTTTAAACATACTTTAAAAAATTGGTTAAATAATATCAGATTGGTCTCTCAAAATAATGATAAATGGCTTTGCTTATTATTTGTTACTTTTAAAATCTGGAATTTCCATTACAAAGAGTTTTCAAAAAATTAATATAAAATACATTTTATAAAAAAGACTATTCATGGACTTTAAATTTTTGGCATGAAATGAATTTACTTTTAAACTCAATTTTCCATGAACTTTTTGAAGTTCTTTTGCACTTCTTTAGTAGATAAAATTCAAGAGATTATTATTATTATTATTATTTATTTGAAAGACAGAGTTACAGAGAGAGGCAGAAACAGAGAGAGAGGTCTTCCATCTGCTGGTTCACTCCCCAGATGGCCACAACAGCCGGAGTTCCACCAATCCAAAGCCAGGAGCCAGGAGCCTCCTCCAGGTCTACCACATGGGTGCAGCGGCCCAAGGACTTGGGCCATCTTCCACTGCTTTCCCAGGCCATAGCAGAGAGCTGGATCAGAAGAGGAGCAGCAGAGACAAGAACCGGTGCCCACGTGGGATGTCGGCACTTCAGACCAGGGCCTCAATCCACTGCACCACAGTGCCAGCCCCAGATTTTTCTTATCCTTTGATAATCTTTCCAACAACTTCTTGAAAATAATTAGAAAAAAAAATACTCAGAAACCAGAGCACTCCCTAAGAGCCAGTTGTCTCCTAAATGCACATTCACATTGCAAAGAGGCCTTTTTCGCTGGGAACATTCATGTACTTACTTACCTAATGTAACATGTCAGCAGAATCCAAAAGGCTTGACACATTTTGGGGTCTAGTTTTGAGTGTCATGATGGAGTGCATGTTGTAATTGATGTTGTTTTAGATTTTTTTTTCTAAACTTTACCATTTTTATTCTTGTCAAAATAATATATTTTCACAACTATGGAATCACATTGTCATGAGAGGTTCAACAAAAAATAGCAGCTCCCTGATTTACCTCCTGCTTGAATCTAGCACACCATTGAAAACTGCTTAGGCCCTTTTCCTGGAATTTATTTCCATTTTCTAAATGCTGATTACTTTGTTCAATTTAGAAAGCATTAGTAACAACTTTTATAAAAGGTTAAGATTCAATGGCCTTACATATGTAGATGAGTATTTTTAGAGACATCAATAATTGATGTTTATATGAAGATGATTATAAATTACTATCACATAAAGGTCAATAAATAAATATATGCTTTATCTTGTCCTATATTCTATTAAATATAACTCACCTATGCCTTGACTTGTGCTATTACGTGTTACATCCTTTTACCCCCTAGAAGGCTATTTATTTATATTCTTATTTATATACTTTCTTTGAGATGCAGGGAAAAAGAGAGGGAGACTGAGAGAGAGAAAGAGCAAGAGAGAGAGAAAAAGAGAGAGAGAGAGAGAGAGAGAGAGAGAGAGAATGGAGAGATCACCATCTGCTGGTTCACAGTCCAAAGTCAGCAGCTGGGAACTCAGTCTGGATCTCCCACCTGGATTCCAGGGATCTAAGTATTTAAGCCATCATCAGCTGCCTCCAGAGTGCATGTTAGCTGGAAGCTGGAATTTGGAAACCTAGACAGTCCAATATCCGATGTGGGTTCATCAACCAGTATCTTAAGATCTATGGTAAATTCTCACCTTTTGGAAACCTTTTTCCAAGAACTCATTATCCACCTGACCCCCGAACTTTGGTGAACTGCCTTCTGGAAAGTTCTCTTTACCTTTCTCCTGAGAGGATTCTCAGACACTGTAATTCCTCTCTCAATACTCCTTGGCATGCCTGCTAATTTCGTTGGAGCACTGTTAAGAAAAGGTGCATGAAAGGTAAACTTTTTGTGACTTTACATGAATATGACTTCATTCTATATTGATATTTACCGAGGGTATTTTTTTAGCATGGAATCCTAGGCTACATTTTTCTCTCATAATTTTCAAGTGAGGATACTTCTCTATTGTTTACTTTTCCTAAATCTTACATTAATAAGATATCCGTTTTCTGGGTAGAAATCAATTACTCAATTGATTTATCTCACATTCTCTCAAACTGTTCTTGTTTCTACATTCTGAGCAAGTTCTTTGCTTTCTCTTTCAATTTTTCCATTGATTTCTTAGAAATTTTAATGTGCAGCACCTATTTCCACTTTTATGTGCTTTCCTATTTTGTTTTAAATATGTGAGGATTTCATGTTTCTCTCTTGTTTATTTTAACTGGGTGTTCATTTGTGGGCTGAAGAACATCTTGGACAGGAACAGGTCATCTCTCCAGGAATTCCACATGGTTCTATGTAAAGGCTTTTTCCCCAACACTCCTGACATTCTTCAGAGAAACGAGCACCAATTTTTGCCAGAGGATTCATTGTACAGCTGCAGCATGTTCTACCATAGCTTAGGGAGGCAGAATTTAAAGTTTATCTCCTGGCTCAGATCCCGACTCCTGCCTGGTGGGGATAAAGTAAGACTCCTAGCTGCCTGCGAAGTGGACAACTTCACTGTGCAGCATTGTGACCTCTGTCCAGTGCCCATGTCTGCTTTCATGTTTTGTGCCTTCTGCTCACCATCTACCAAGGTCTCTACTTGTCTCCATGTTTCCATGTACACAGTTTGTTCTCCAGCTTCATCTTTTTGCCTTTAAGCCTTTACCTCTATTTCCTATTTGCTCTTTGTTGATACAGACATAGACACACACATACACACACACACGGATACACACACACACATCCCACACATATATATGAGAGAGAAAACCAATTTAAGTTCCCCTTACTATAAAGAAAATATCAATGTGTATGATTTCCCTATAACCACAAATTTTTTTGTTGTGTTTCCAATTTGAGAAAAGCAATTTTAAAAACTCGGGTTAGATTATTTTATTTCTTCAAACTCACTTCCATACCCATTCTAGCTTAATAAAACACCTCAGGAAATTTTTCTCAAACATATTATAGCTTTTTTCTATTGAGAAATAAATACATTTTCATTGCCTTTTTTGCTGTTATTGAGTTCTGTTTTATTAAATATGAAATTTTAATGATGCCTATTTCTATATACATGGCAAGCACATCAACTTAAATGCAGAAAGGGTTCAAGCAATTTACAGTAATGACCAGATATCACCTGTCTTGAGAGGTGCCCCAGAACAATCTCAGTTGTTGACTTGGTGATTCTTTTTATAAGGCTTTCTTTGGAAACTAAAATTTTCCCTAAATTGGCCAAATTTATAGTTTGATAGTACTATAAAATCACAATGCAAGTATTTTGATTTTAGAATCCATCGCTTTGTTTGAAATGTTCAAGTGTAGTAGGCTTTAAATTGTTCTTTGTGCCTGGGTATCAGAATCTATATGTATTAGTCTTCATTAAGAGAAAGCACCTGGAGCCAACACTGTGGTGTAGTGAACAAAGCTGCCACCTGTGACACTAGATCCCATATGGGTGCCAGTTCTAGTCCTGGCTGTTCCACTTCTGATCCAGCTCCCTACAATTGCACCTGGGAAAGCAGCAGAAGATGGCTCAAGTGCTTGAGGTCCTGGAACCACATAGGAAACCCGGAAAAAGTTCCTGGCTCCTGGCTCCTGGCTAGGGCCTGGCTCAGGCCCAGCTGTTGCAGCCATTTGAGGAGTAAATCAGTGGTTGGAAGACCTCTGCCTCTCTGTCTTTCCCTGCCTGCCTCTGTGTAACTCTTACTTTCAAAGAAATAAGTAGAACTTTTTAAAAACAGAGAGAGAAAGCACCTAACAGCCATCTCTTTGGGGGAATCAGAATCAATAGGATACACAGTTAGGTCACACAACTCATATTATTCTTGTGTATTCCTGCATTCACAAGGAAGTATACTGGTAGGAACAAGTAAGCTACCAGAAAAAGTCCATTTTCATTTTGCCTGTTATCAGCATGCACCTATCTTTTCTGGTATGCAGAAAACCTTAGAGTTTTATCCTTCCCACTGGCTGGAGTTCATTCTGTTTCTTCCCCACTGTGTTTATTAAGAGCAGTATGTAACACTAAAACATTCTTTCATTTTAGTAAGTAAGTATTCAGTAAGTATCCAGTTAGGAAAACATGTACAAAATCAGCTATATTAATGTTAACAAAATTCATTATAATATAGGAAATTAAAATAAACCATGGCCGGCACCGTGGCTCAACAGGCTAATCCTCCGCCTTGCGGCGCCAGCACACTGGGTTCTAGTCCCGGTTGAGGCACCAGATTCTATCCAGGTTGCCCCTATTCCAGGCCAGCTCTCTGCTATGGCCCGGGAAGGCAGTGGAGGATGGCCCAAGTCTTTGGGCCCTGCACCCGCATGGGAGACCAGGAGAAGCTCCTGGCTCCTGGCTTCGGATCAGCGAGATGCGCCGCCCGCAGCGGCCATTGGAGGGTGAACCAACAGCAAAAAGGAAGACCTTTCTCTTTGTCTCTCTCTCTCTCACTATCCACTCTGCCTGTTAAATATAATATATATATATATATGAATATACATATGAAATATATATGAAATATATGAATATATATATTTGAAAGGAAAACAGACAGCAAAGAGGCAGACACAAAGATAGAAATCCTCAATCTGTTGGTTCAATCCCCAAATATCTATTTCTGCTGACAAAAGTCAGGAACCTGAAACTCAACCCAAGTCTCCCATGTGAGTAGCAGGGACCGAACTAGTTGAGCCAATACCTGCGTTCTGCCTTCCAGGGTTCACATTAGCAGAAAACTGTCACTGGAAGCAAATTTGAAACTTGAATCCAAACACAATTATATGGGATATGGGCATCCCAAACAGCATGTTAAATGCTCAGCCAAATGCCAGCTTAAGAATTTTTTAAGGAAATATTGAAGGATGAAACAACAAAGGGATGATATTAATTTATCATAGAAGTAGTAACTACAGGAAGCTGTTACCATTTCTGGACACTGATGAAATAACAGACAGAAGGCACTAGAATTTAGAACCTGGATCTCAGCTCTCTTAGGAAGAGACATAGCATAGTTGCCTAAAAAACTCTAAAGATCTGGGGAGCATCCTTGTTACCAAGTCTTCTGAGGAGGGGTGCTGCCTGGCTGCTGCTAGATTCTCTGAATTGACCTGATGAAGGGGGTTCTGAGTGTATAGGAAAACCTGAAAATCGGAACCAACAGGTGTTACTGGAAGCAAAAGCTGCAGAGTGAAAAATGATACTTGGAATGATGCAGAGAGGAATAGGAATCAAACAGAAAAGAAGTTCCTTCTCTCCTCCTTCCCTTCAGTTTCCTTTTGGCATTCCCATCAGTGAAACTTAGGAGGGGGCAAGCTGGCAGACTCTGAGTATCACAAGGAAAATCATGGAAGAGTAAGTTTTGAATCGAGGCAAGATTTTTATAACCGTAACACCCCAAACGTGTTAAAAATTCACTGCTCCAGAGGAAAGAGATCTAAGATCTAATATAACACTACAACTAAGCATTGAGTCTTTAAAAGGATTAATGTATACTTCTAGCTTTTCATTGAGTGTTACAAACAGAACACTCATGTTCCAGAAACTGAGGCAATTAAAGAAGTCACTTTTCCTCATGTATTATATAGATGTCTAGGATAATTCTACAAACTATTTCAATGACTCCGCTGTCAGACTTGTTGCTGAACATGTTTACTATCTCCTCCATCCCTTCTCAGTTTAGCAGTCACAGTTCTAGTTCTGAAAGCCATTTAATTGCTGCAGATTGTTGATAAGCTACTTTCCTCCTGACCAAGTTTCTCCAGCACACTATTTATAGAGCATTTCCTGAGATCTTCACAGATATAAGATATTTGTTTAGAAACACTATTTCCTGAAATCTTCAATGACAGAGAATTTTAGCCTGCCTTTACACATTCAAAAACACGCTATGCTTCATGCGGCTCAAGTTCTCTCTTCTTACTCATGAAGTACTTTGGTGTTTGCCTACAAATTTTCATTTTTCCCTTCTGCTTTACTAAAATAAATCAGGTTGTAATTACATTTCTCAGCCTTTTGCACATCAAGGGGTGGTGTGGACCACAGTTCAAGCCAATAAAATGAAAGCAGAAATCATTTCCTATGTTATAGGAATACTTTCTGACCTTCCTCATTGTTAGGAAAACTTGAGTCGAAGACTTCAGATAGAGCTTCCATCTTGTAATGGTTAGATGACCATGTTGAAGTAAACAGCACAGAAAGAATGAAAGAGCATGAAGACAGAAAGATCAGGTCCGCTCTGGCCTGCCTATCCCAAATTTGTAGTTATAAAGGTGGACTCATATGCTTCTTTCATAGGAGTTTTCTTTCATAACTGATAACCATTAAAATATTGCAATTAGATTAATCTTTTTAGTAACAAAAATCTTACTATATGCAAAGCTCCATCCTCAGCAGTGTGGATGATAAGAGATTAAAAGTAACTGAGAGAGTATGCTGACCTTAAGAACTATATAATATGTTAAAAGAGACAGACATCTAAAAGGATAACTATGTTGAAAGATCTTTCAGCAACATTTGTTACCAGAAAACACACACATCCTTTTTGTATCTTTGTGTTCTGGAGGTCCTGAGTGGTCATAGACTATTCTAGATCTGAGATCCCCGTGAGGAATTAGTGATAGTGTGATTCTTGTAACACCTAGAGAGAGATATAAATGAATTTTGCCAGCAACCCAAATCCAGAAACATGCAACAATGTAAATTATTGGAAATGTCATTCCATGTTAGCTGTGTTGCTATAGCACAAAATCATTATCCCTAGTTAATAAGTAACAGAGCTGGGATTCATATCCAAGCAATCTATCTGCACATCATTTTTTTCATTTATTAAACTTTTATTTAATGAATATAAATTTCCAAAGTACAGCTTATGGGTTACAATGGCTTCCCCCCTCCCATAACTTCCCTCCCACCTGCAACCCTCCCCTTTCCTGCTCCCTCTCCCCTTCCATTCACATCAAGATTCATTTTCAATTCTCTTTATATACAGAAGATCAGTTTAGTATATATTAGGTAAAGATTTCAACAGTTTGCCGCCATATAGCAACACAAAGTGAAAAAATACTGTTGGAGTACTAGTTATAGCATTAAATAAGAGTGTACAGCACATTAAAGACAGAGATCCTACATAATATTTTTTTAAAAATTAATTAATTTTCTATGTCATTTCCAATTTAACACCAGGCTTTTTTTTTTTCATTTCCAATTATCTTTATATACAGAAGATCAATTCTGTATATAATTAGTAAAGATTTCATCAGTTTGCACCCACACAGAAACACAAAGTGTAAAAATACTGTTTCAGTACTAGTTATAGCATCACTGCACATTAGATAACACATTAAGGACAGATCCCACATGAGATGTAAGTACACAGTGACTCCTGTTGCTGACTTAACAATTTGACACTCTTGTTTATGGCGTCAGTAATCTCCCTAGGCTCTAGTCATGAGTTGCCAGGGCTATGGAAGCCTTTAGAGTTCGCTGACTTTGATCTTATTCCGATAGGGTCATAGTCAAAGTGGAAGTTCTCTCCTCCCTTCAGAGAAAGGTACCTCCTTCTTTGATGGCCCCATTCTTTCCACTGGGATCTCACTCACAGAGATCTTTCATTTTCTAACTACAAAATGATGTTGTATCTTACATGGGTGTAATAAAGAATAACCCTTGGTCTAATCCAGTTGTTAGGATGCCATCTTATTTCTCTTGTGAGCTCACTTATGCTATATTCAACTGGCTATGAACGTGGAAAAATTTCCAAAAAAAGAACACTTATTTCCTGCTTTTGCTTCAAAGACATATGTTTTCCCCCATGTCTAACATGAGCAGATCAAATGAATAGCAAATATATAAAAATTCCAACATATTGATGGAGGAAAGATGAAGGTAGTGTGTTTTAAGATAAAAGAGAGCACAGGTTATCATACTGATAAATAGATAATGAAATACAGGATTATAGAGAGCTGATACAAGGCCTAACATTAAAGAATGAAATATTAACCAAACTCGATTTGACTTCAAACACCTACTACCTAATCATAAATTCCAGAGAAGTTTTCCATATCTGGTTGAAGGCTCCCTCAACACAAATGGAAATTAAACACTTGCAATAATCAAGATATAAGCTGTACAGCATGGGAAGGAGAATAACATTTCAAATGAGAGGTCAGTGTCAAGGACAACAAGGCATGCCAGTCCTACCACTCAGGACAGTTAAGTTTTAAACAGAAAAAGAAGCTATCTGTAGCAAGGCAGACAAAAGAAAAATAGCCTTGAAGCATTCAGCAGAATGTTTATACTTTCTATGTGCCTTATACTGTGCTAGAAATGAGATTAGTAATGTGGAAGAAATAAGACAGCATCACAAAATAGAAGATATTCTGATGTATCTGGAATATAGGGTAGGATATATGGAATAGAAACAGATGAGTTTGGAAAGATAGAATGAGAACAGATTATTGTTAATGGAATTTCTATTCAAAGTAAACATTTTCTCTTTTGTGGTTGAAATTCAAAAGGTACAATGCATGAAGATTTTTGAAAGTTTATAATAAGAAAAGTAACACTGTCTAACAGAAGAAAATTGCCACAGCCCAACTCTTTCTCTCTTTAGAAATGTAGTTGAATGCAGAAATACATTTTAATATAAATCATTTCTATTTCCATTGAGATGATGAGGGAAGAGCCACCTTTTATGAAATTTATGGAGTTTAAAATTCAATAACCATAGTGTTTACAATGTTACACATTTTTTCTCAGCCAAACCGCAGTGTCATTCAAAATGCTCTTCAAAATTGATTTATATTTTATATATTAGAAAACACATCGACTTCCTCCCTCCCAAATTTCTATGTTGCTCAGATATTATTCAGTTCATTGTTTAATCTTTCTGGAGACGTTTCTTTTTTTCTTTCCCTGTGCATTTATGGAATTCAGCTTCTCATATATACAGTAAAGATATCCTATTCTCAGCACTCTGGGCATGCCCAGCTAATATTCTAAGGTCTTTATGTCATGGTTCATTTGGCCTATTGTTTACTCTTGTTCTTGGATTCCAGTACTAACTGTATTTTGTAAACTCTGACTGAGGTATGGTTCACAGAAGAAAATGGCCAACTGTGTTTGACCAAAGCATTAAGAAAACACTTAGCAATTTCAATTGCTAACTTGGCTTGCCTGGCCTCATTCACAGAGAAAGAACAGCAGAATATTAGAAAGAAACAATGAGTAACTTCAGTTTACTTCAGTTCTGAACCTTCTTTAACCAGAATTATAGAGGAAAATGAGAAGAGCATACAGGAGAAGGATGATTTGGAAATGCTACATCTTTCTCACACATGTTGTGAAAAATGGGGTTCTATAAGCTAGCCAAGATGCCTTATCAGTGGAAAATCATCTTTAGAGTTATTTTTTAAAGATTTATTTATTTATTTGAAAGTCAGAGTTACACAGAGAGAGGAGAGATGGGGAGTGGGGGGAGAGAGGTCTTCCATCTGATGGCTCACTCCCCAGTTAGCCATAACGGCTTGAGCTGCGCCGATCTGAAGCCAGGAGCTAGGAGCTTCTTGGGGGTCTCCCACGTGGGTGCAGGGGCCCAAGAACTTGGGGCATCTTCCACTGCTTTCCAGGTCATAGCAGAGAGCTGGATTAGAAATGAAGCAGCTGGGTCTCGAATTGACACCCACATGGGAAGGTGGCACTTCAAGCCAGGGTGTTAATCTGCTGTGCCACAGCGCCGGGCATGTTAGAGTTATTTTTTAATGAAACCCACATGTATAGAAGGTAAATATGTTACATAATAGAGTAAAATCTATATTAGAATGTATTTATTCAACTTAATAGGAGAGTGGGTACTTAAAGGGTCAAATATATGGAAGTTTTGGATGGGGCAGAGGAAGTTTTGATTATGGCATCCAAAAGTGAAGAGGCTAGAATAAAAATCTTGAGTAAATATAATTTGTACATTTTTTGAAACATGGACAAGTTAAAGAAATACAAGTTGAGCCAATTATTCCATTTTTTTCTATAGCCTGATAGTATAATTGCAAGTAACATGTTTCTAGAGTTAGATATGGATAGGTATCCATTCTCTGGAACACACTTACCAGCTGTGTGACTATGACATCAAACACTGCAGTTCTCACATTCTGGTATCCATGCCTGTGTAACATCCTCTTTTAATGTGTGGAGACAACGGAGTGCTTATCATCAGTGTAATATAAAGATGGTAGGATGTTGGGGCCCACACTGTGACATAGAGGGTAAAGCTGCTGTCTGCAGTGCTGGCATCCCATATGGGTGCCAGTTCAAGTCCCAGCTGCTTCACTTCCAATCTAGCTCTCTGCTATGGCCTGTGAAATTAATAGAAGATGGCCCAAGTGCTTAGGCCCTTGCACCGCATGGGAAGCTCCTGGCTCCTAGCCCCTGGCTTCAGATCGGCACAGCTCCAGCCATTGTGGCCAACAGAGGAGTGAACCAGTGGATGGAAGATCTTTATTCTCTCTCTATGTAACTCTGACTTTCAAATAAATAAATAAATCTTTTGTTTAAAAAAGGGTGTAACTTATAATAATGTTTGTTACTGAGATTGTGACAGAGAATACTTCTCCCTCCCTAGCTATGAGGAAAAAATCATATTGTGGCCCAACAGCCAGTGAGAAACTATGTGTTTACCTTTAAGTAGGAACTGAAAGATGACAACAACCACAAAAGCTGGAAATAGGACCCCTCCCCAATTAAGCTTCTGATGGGAATGTCACTAAAGCCAATGCCTTGATTCCAACCTGAGACCCTGAGGAAGAGTATCCACCAAATGTGTCCTTATTTCTGATCCACAGAAGTTATAAAATAATAAATTTCTGTGGTTGTCAGATGCCAAGTGTTGGTACTATTGCTCATTGCAGCAATAGATAAACTAATATAGTGGTCCTGGTCATTTAGCCCCTGTAGCCCTAATGATTTATCGCTTCCTTATAAAGTTGCTCAGTGTGAGCAACTTGTATAACATTAAAACGAGGTCCACTAAACCAATTTTGTATGCAACATGTAACTGTTAAAGAACGCAGCTATTTTGGAACTGGCACTGTGGCGCAGTGGGTAAAGCCTCTGCTTGCAGTGCCAGCATCCCATATGGGTGCTGGTTTGGGTCCTGGCAGTTCTGATCCAGCTCTCTAGTATGGCCTGGGAAAGCAGTCGAAGATGGCCCAAGTGCTTGGGCCCCTGCACCCACATGGGAGACCCAGAGGAAGCTCCTGGCTCCTGTTTTCAGATCAGCACAGCTCCAGCCATTGCATCCTTCTGGGACATGAACCAGCAGATGAACGACCACCCCCTCCTTCTGCCTCTCTGTAACTCTGTCTTTCAAGCAAATAAATAAATCAAAAAAAAAAAAAAAAAAAGGAGCTATTTGAAAGGTTCACAAAGAATAAAGTGTATTTTATTTAGAACATCATTTCTTCAATTGTTCTTCAGAACACTAGTTTTACTGGGTGTTAAATGAAAAATGTGTGTAGCAAGACACATCTGCAGGAAGCACACTGACTAAAGTGGATCAGAGCATTCCATTGACTCTAACGTGCATTGTGAAAGGGAATGAAAATGAAGAACTTGGCCAAAGTGGCCACAGAAAGTACTCAAGGAAAAGATGACAACCGGATTCTATCCTGGTTGCCCCTCTTCCAGGCCAGCTCTCTGCTATGGCCCGGGAAGGCAGTGGAGGATCGCCCAAGTGCTTGGGCCCTGCACCCGCATGGGAGACCAGGAGAAGCACCTGGCTTCTGGCTTCAGATCAGCGAGATGCGCCGCCCGCAGCGGCCATTGGAGGGTGAACCAACAGCAAAAAGGAAGACCTTTCTCTCTGTCTCCTCTGTCTCTCTCTCTCACTATCCACTCTGCCTGTCCAAAAAAAAAAAAAAAAAAGAACTATGCCAGAAGCAGGCTCCATAATGATTTTTAAAGACAAAATTCTCTACATTAATGTCTTTCCCCTTTCTAAATTGCTCCCAGAGAAGACAAAGCATAGCTCTCTGAAAAACAAAAGCCAAACCAAAACCACAATAAATCACTGCACCAACCAGATTCTCCCAATGACGACCATCCCATGACATAATTTCAAGTACATGTGGCTGATCCAGCACTCAATGTGAAAGACAGAGCCACGATGCTAAATCTCATCCTTTTTAATAGCCACTCCCTAACAGTGATTTTCTGGGATTCTGATCATCGTTTTTTTATAAATGATATTTGATGAAGTTCTCTGCAGTACCCAGCACAGACATGCAGTATCTGGAGGTCATATGAAATGCCTGAATGACAAGGCACATGTTATAGACAGGAGGATCAAACACGGGTGATTAACATTGGTAACCAAACATAGCTGTCTCCCATCATTGCTACTTCTGAACTCATTAACCTTGCACTAAGGATAAAAACATCTCTGGATAGCTTCTCCTGTCCCCTTTGCTCTATAAATAGAACAGAATTTGAATAATACAGATTTAAAACTTATCCAAAAAGAAATAAATATATATGATCATTCTCTTTTAAGTATGCATGTTAGTGACTGTCATTATAAAAGTAATTTTTTTATAATTTTAAAAACACAAGAGGATATGTTTAAATTACGTTGTAATTCTTTGATAAATAATTTAAAGAGTTCGTCTATTTTTAAAACATATTACATATAGGTTTTCCATAAGTTACTAAATGTCACTTAAAATAAATTTTGTGCAGGCATAATATTCCATTATGGATTAGCAGAATTTAGTTCCTCATCGTCCTATCCTATAAAATTCAGGCTATGTCTGAATTTTTATTACCATAAATAATATTTCCAATAGTATCTCTCTCATAAAAATTGTTCTATACTTCTTAAGAATTTGTATTTGATTCTTAGAATTGAATTTTTAGGATTTTTTAAATTAGTTCATTTCTTTATTGTTATATTAATTGAAAAATCAACATTTTATACATTTATGGGATATAATATGTTTTGACAAATGTATACAAAATGATGTGACAAGTAAAGCTAATTAACATACCTGTTAATACGCTTAACTATTATTTTTGGAAGTAAAACTTAAAATTTATTCTATTTATTTTGAAATATAAAATGCATAGTAATTATAGCCATCCTGCTGTGCAATAGCTCTCACAAACTTTTTACTCTATGTCTAACTGAAACTTTGCCCCAGGCAAAGGAGGATGGTGGCTGATTAGAATGTTTCAGGGATCATCTCCTCACAGAGACACCAATTTGGACTGTTAGTCACGAACCTCATGCTGCTCACAATGGTTAAAGAAGTCCAGTGAGGATCACAGTGCCTGATATTAATCTAATAAAGAAAAAGACATATGGAGAAAGGGAGGAGAGAAATGCTCATGTTACCCCTCACCGAAACCCAAACAATACAGTGTGGAGAGAATGGGCTCCCCCTTGAGAAAGAAAGAAAAAATGAATTAAGTCCAGACTTCAAATTTAAAACCCAGTACCTGGTGAATTCACCACCGTGAATTCTAAAGGCAGACGGGGACTCTGTCTGCCTTTCATGACTCCTGACTCCAGGCCAATAACTGCAGCCTGAGCCTTTGGAGTCTCCTAAATGAAGAAACGAGGGGACTGCTTCCCACCAACCTTCCTGCTGTCTTAGAAAGACAGCAAGGTGCAAGGCTTCCATTGCTAAGAAGTATATCAGGGAAATGTACAGGTGATGTTGCCTTGGATCTCAGTGCTGGGTCTACTTCAGTGAGACCCAGCATCAGATAAACACAAATGCCTTTATTTCCAGGTCATTTCTCATAGCAGGGGCCTCTAAATCTGCTATGGCATCCAGTAGAAACTGGCACACCATGGGGAAACATTCATATTTTGGACTGCATCACTGCCACCTCACACAAGCCATGCATGCACCTCAGTCTACATAGGGTTTTCTGGATGTGAGACCCAGGAGCAATCCTGCTCAGTGAAAGTCTGTGTTGCCCAAGAACTGCCTCCATCACTTCTCCTCCAACATCAATCAGGTATCAAGGAGCAAGACCACAGTCACCTAGTTGTATGGTATGCAAATGTACACAGGAAAGTGGTTTAGAACTCAGTACTGGGGCAGCAAAATCTAATACTGGGAGGATTATAGTGATCCTTGTCCCTGGGCAGGCCATTGCCATTGTCAAGTGGAGAACCCCAGGCCAACTGATTAGCTTTATTTCCAGCCAACATCACCCGTGATAGATTGCAGTGATCTTGGGCCATGATTCTATGTTGGCTATAAGCAGTTCATAGCAGCTTGAGTCTCAGTCTTACCCTAGTGCTGCACTGGTTGTGGCAGGTTGTAAGCACGAGGTATGATCTAGTATTACAACTTTGGGCCATGGTACTGCCCATATACTCCCTTCCCCAAACTCAAGCAGTACAACACAGAGACACTAAGAATCCACTTAGAGAATGTAAAAGGAGATGGACCATCAACCATTGCATGGGAGCTTGAGCCTGGTTTTTCTATGGCAGGGCTATATCAAACAGTGTTATTATACTTGACATCACTGCTGACAATGAAAAAGGAGTCTGGGCCTATGCTTGCACCAAGCAGATGCACATTCTTTTTCATACTAAACAAACTATATGCTGTGGATTTGGGACAAAACTAACCTTACAGAACCCCTTAGTGCTGAAGCAGCAATAACACACAACAGGCTTGTTGCAAATCTGGTCTTAGGTCACTATCTAGTGATTAAATAGCAAAAATCTTCACTGGCTGAGAAAAAACAAGTGGAGGGGCGCTGTATGTAGCATAGTAGGCTAAGCCTCTGCCAGTGGTGCCAGCATCCCATATGGCCACCAGTTCATGCCCTGGTTGCTCCTCTTCTGGTCAATGCAGCTCTCTGCTATGGCCTGGGAAAGCAGTAGAAGATGGCCCCATTACTTGGGCCCCTGAACCTGTGAGAGAGACCTGGAAGAAGTTCCTGTCTCCTGGCTTTGAATCAGCCCAGCTCTGGCTGCTGCAGCCATCTGGGGAATGAACCAGTAGATGGAAGATCTTTGACTCTCCCTCTCTCTCTCTATAATTCTACCTCTCAAATAAATAAGTAAAATCTTTAAAAAATAAAAAAAAGATGTAGATTGCTCATGAATTCTTAGATGTACAGTCACCAAAAAAAGCCAGATTAGAAACATAGGATAGATATCTACCCCATAAATGTGCAGATGACATAGTATAGTAATAGGCATCAAGAATATTCTGGGAATCATGACCTCACATAATGAGTAAACTAAGGTGCTAAGAATTGCCTATATAATAACTATAATATATAATATCATATTATTTATTATCATATGTATTATATATTATATAATGTATTCTATATAATATATAATTATATATTACATAATATATAACTATATATAATATATAACAACTATATAATAACCTATATAATAACTGATAGCTGCAACCTTTCTGAAGGAGAATTCAAAATAGTTAGTTTAAGGAAACTCAACAAACATTTAAAAACAGAGAAATGATTCCATGCTCTAACGGAGAACCTAACAGACAGTACAAAGTGATTTTAAAGATCAAACAGGAAACACTGAGTTGAAAAGCACACTGAAACAAAATTAAAAAAAAAAAACTCTAAATAGCAGTATTGCTAAAAAAAAATGAAAGAATTTATGAGCCCTAAGACTGCTTACTGGAAACACACTCTAAGGGGAAAAATAGTGAATGAGAAAGCTTTCAAGAATTTTAGGACAGGATTAAGAGAATATACCTAAGTTACTGAGATTTAGGGGGGTTTTGAGAATGCCAAAGGGGAAGAAATATCATTCAAAGAGATAATAACAAAAAACTTTCCCAAACTAAAGAAAGATACAACTATTCAGGAACAGAAAGACCAAAGTTCATCCATCAGATGCAGCTCAACCAAATCTGCCCCAAGATGTATTATAACCCGGTTATCCAAAGTTAAAGATGAAGATTCTCAAGGCTGCAAAAGAGAAGACACAAATTACATATGAATGTTCTCATTTGCCTGTCTTTAGACTTCTCAATAGAAACCTTACAGATCAGAGGAGATTAGGATGAGACTTTCACAACATTAAAAGGGAAAAAAAGGCATGTGAATCAAGAATACTGTACACAGCAAAAATAAATCTCAGTTGTATAAAAGAGATAAAGACATTCCCAGACAATTAAAATCTGAGATAATTAATTACCATAAGATATGTCTTCCACAAAATGATAGAGAATTTTCAGAAGAAAAACACTGAAGGCAGGATTATTTATAGTGGTAATAATTCAGACATTGCCTAAATTCTATAGTGTAGAAGAATGAGTCACTAGTGAAGGTAATATGATTACTCCAATGTGTTAAACATGGTCTATAAACCATTTATATGTTTAATAGGAAGACTAAAGATAAAATAATTAAAATAATAGCTATATTAACTTATTAAGATAGTCATATTGAAATATGTTAATGTAGACACTAAAATTCAAAATATAGTGGGAAATAGGGTATAAGTGTTTATTTTATTGGCAGTGTTTTATGTCATGGGTTATTTTGCTTTTTCTGTTTATGATCAATGTTAAGTTACCATCATTTCAAAATAGCTTGTTATAATGAAAAGACATTTTTGTAAGCTTCCAGGTAACCACAAAGCAAAAATCTATATTACACGAACAAAAATTTAATAGGCAAGAATTGATAACACACTGCCTGGGAAAATCACATATCAACAAAGGAAGATTATAAGATAGAAAGAAAGAAAGAAACTGCAATAAAGAAGAAAGCAATAAACTAACAACAATGAGACTTTGACAAAAAATAACAACTTTAAATGTCAATGTAATAGTTCTCCAATTAAAAGGTGCAGAAAAATGAAATGGAGTGTTAATGCACTCAAATACATGCTGCAAAAAAGAAGCTTACTTCAACTCTGAGGGCATATATAGATTGAAAGTAAAGAAATGGAATAAAACATTGCAATCAAGTGAAAACCAAAAGAAAGTAGAAGCAGCCATTGTTACATCACACAAAACTGACTTTAAAACAAAAGCAAAAGCAGTAAAAAGGGACAAGGAGATCATTATATAATGATAATGGGGTCAGTTCAACAAGATGATATAAATATTATAAATATATGTATTTAATCATATTTGTATCCCAATTGTATAAAGCAAAGGGGGATAGAAGAAAATAAAATAATAGTAGGGTATTTTAACACCACACACATGCAAAAATTGATGGATCATTTAGACAAGACCAAAAATAAAACAGCCCTGTTAATTTGCACCCTTGATGCCAGCATTGTGATGCATCAATTTAAGCTGGTAATCAGACCACCTACATCTTATATCAGAATGCCTGGAGTAGAGTCATGTCTCTGTTTCTGATGCAACTTCCTGTTAAGCACATAGGAAGCATCAAAATTATGACCCTACTATTTCAGTTACTGCCCTCTATATCAAAATTGTACAAACTGTATTTAATTTGAAAGTTATTAGGGGAAATAACTTAGCTGCAAATTCAAATATGAGAAAATATCTGACAGTATATTTTCTGGATTTTGAAATCCAGAATGACAAAAAGAGCTTAGGCTAAATACAAGTAATTCAGAGTAACAATAAAGTACCCTGTAATTAACAAAATTTAGAAAAAAGTGTTACATAGGATATAAGAAATGAACAAAACAAATGACACAATAGAGTTCATGCAATTAAAACTGCAAATGATACAATTAAGTGTTTCCAAAATAAACAGTATTTTAAATGACTTATAAAGATTTTTTACTAGTCACAATTGTAAAATTTTGTTATCATTTAATTTTATATTTATTGGATATAGTGTGACATACATACATGTGTACAATGTGTACAGAACTAACAAGATAAGTGCTTCCATTTCCTCAAAAATGTTATTTAAAATTTTTATTTAACATTTAATAATTGTATAAATTTATGTGGTATGCTGTGATGTTTCAATGCATGTATATAAATATATAGATCAAATCAGGGTAAATAATGTTTCCATTCCTAATCATTACATATATTTGCAGCCTTTGAGCTCCTCTATTACATTTATTAATAAGGCATATTGTAGGTTATTGTGAATTCTATTTACCCCATTGTTCTTTGGAACAGAAAGATTAGAACTTACTCCTTCTAATTGACTGTATTTTGGTATCCGTCGTCCAGCCTTCCTCTGTACCCTATGCAGCCCCTAATAATCACTATTCTGTGTTCAGATAGACTTCGTTAGCTTCCAAACAAATGAAGTAAAATATCTAGATGCCTATCAAAAATGAAAGGGAGTGTGAGAAAGACAGAGACAGAGAGGAAGTATCATCATATTATTAGATTGTATCTATAAACTACATGGACTGTTCTCTTTGCATTAATACCACATTAACATCAGAATTGTGTTCTAATTATTATGCATTTGCTGTGATACTGAGAATCTAATATATTAATAATAACAATAATAATAGTAATGGCTACTAATGATATGCAATTAGTGAAAGACCACTACCAAACACACCAGATACAAGAGTAAGGGAAAAGTTTATTGTCAGCTGACAAGGATGTCTTTCCATGCACAAGAGAAATAGCAGCCTGTACTAAGAGAACAAGTCTTATAGAGCTTAGCAGAGATAAGGAAGTAAGAACAGAAAATTCCATTGATTGAGGTGAGGGTGATGTGTATGGTTGGGCCAGTTGGTCACCTGATTTCTGGTAAACCAGGCTGGACTTAGGAAATGGAAACTTATCTCAAAGTACCAAAACTTATTGTACAAGATGGTGACTAGGCCAGAACTTAAGATGGTGCCTGAAGCTTAAGATGGCGCCTCAGATAAGACAGGGCCAGTTTCATTAACTTTCTTCCCTTTTGTTTTTTTATAAAGCAAATGTGTGGGATTACATTGGCTCTAAAAGCCCAGGAGTAGTGCGGAGACAATGTTCTATCTTCTGGAGCTACTTCATGCTGATGGGACTACATCTCAAGGCACAATCTCCTGGGTAGGGATCTGGGTACATCCTTATAGCAGCATTTAGTTGACCTCCTGGTTGGTGAAGGCTCTGGTTCATTCCATTATCACCTTGTAAACACTTAAACAAACAAGGTAGCATAAAAGCCAGGGTGAGAATGGCAACCAATGGTCTTATAGTGGCATTAACCGAGTGTTGAGAGGAATCCATAGAGAGAGAGAGAGAAAAAAGAGGGATTCTTTCAACTATAGGGAAGATTTTTTAATAGATGTGGCAATCTGTTGGAGTGTATTAACATTTTGTCCTACCTGACCCAGTTGATTAATATAATAGCAATATTGTTCTCCCAGAAAAACACAAGTTCCCCCTTTTTCAGCTGTTATAAGATCCAGAGCTCATCTATTTTGTAGCACTACAGCTGGTAGTGGGGTGATCTGATTTTGAAGACCCAGAATAGTATCTGCTGAAATCTCAGTGGATCTTGTGACCTCCTCTTGTAGTTGTTGGAATTGTTCTTGTAGCTGGTTAGTAGAAATTACCTGGCCTAGAGTTTTTCCTGAGATCACCATTGAAGAGAGGGAAGCTGCAAAGCTGATTCCAACTATACCTGGAAAAAAGATTGCTCATCTCTTGTGGGTAGAGGGATTGGCCTATAAAAGGAACTTTAAATAGTCATATAATGTTAGATGGTAGGAAATGACCATCAATATACATGGACTGCATGTAGAACTATTAATGCAGGTGTATGAGGTATGATTACAAAGAAATGAGGCTTCCGATGGGCTAGATAAGGAAGCAGTGGAGGCGACGGTTATATTAGTAACACAGGGAGTGTTATGTAGCATAAGCTCGTTGGATTGTTCTGTTTTGTTGGTAATCCAACATGTTGCATCTTGTCCTCCAAAATGTAGAGGAATATGACTGACAACTTTTTGAGGATTGAGGGTATAGAAGTTTGTAGAAGCAGAAAAATTAGTGAGTAGCCACAATGGGAGTTTCCCAAAGGGAGGCACAAATGAAGCATTGTTGGTAAGTAAGGTAGAACTGGGCAGCTGATAAAGTAGGGTGAGGGACAGATGGATGATCTGTAACTATGTTAAAGGGGTATGACCAGGTTAATTAGTTGGGACAGGTGTTTAGAGGATTCCCTTACTATATCAACTACAACTGCAGGAGCTGTCATGAGCTGAGTGTAGGCCCTGATAACTATTATGGTTCCATGGGAATCTTGTATACTGAAGCTCATATATAAAGTGATGGATCCCTCAACTTCATCTTGCCAAATCTGAAAGTAGGAGTCAGTAAGAGTGAAAGTTAAAAGGGGTTAGATCTGGTGATCCTTTTGTGCTTATGGCATCGAGACTAAAGTGTTTTCATCTTGGGGCAATACCTTAGAGAGTTATTTTCCTGGGAGGCCATAACTATGGTCCGTAGAGTATTACTTACATGATCATGATGAGCAATCTTTCTAGTAAGAATCATTATATGATCCTGTGTTATTTTTGGTTAGGCAGAGATAATATGGATGTCTATCAAACTGAGATAAAATATATTTAGTCCAGTCAAAACAATTATGTGAGCAGGCCTGAGAAAAATCAAAATACAAAGTGATAGGACCTGGACAGCCCATGATATGACAGAAGATGAAGATAAGTAATTTAGGAGGAGTGAAAGTGGAGTATATCTGAAATTGCCATGTGTAACATGTTCCTGGGGCCAGTGTGGATTCTGGGTGGACAAAAAAGAGCGAAGAGATGAGAATATCAGGAAATTCATCATGGTGTATGGAAGAGGGAGTGTGGAGATCAGTAAGAATTTCATCTTGGCATGTGGGAATGAAATAGTAAGAGGAGATAGGGGAAGGTGTAGATCTCAAGGGTGGTGAAGTCTGAGAAGGTTCCCTGGAGGTGTAAATCTTCAGTATCAGGAAGGAGCCAGAAGGGGTGGATGGGCAAAGGAGTGTGTTTGATATCCCTCCCACAGAAGATGAATGAAGAGTTGGTAGTAGCATAAGAGAGGATCAGCAAATATCTGGTATTGGAAAAGGCAGATGGCTGGGTGGTCATCATTTTCTGGAGGTGGGTTCATCAAGCACAGAAGGGCCTGAGTTTTTGGGCACCATTGGTAGTGTAGCTTGAGTCCAGGTAAACTTGGCTCTGAGTGGCCTGTGGGAGTAACTGCATAATGAGAGGGTGAAGAATGCTTAAGGTGGGTAAAGTGGACCTAATGAAGGACTCCCTGCAACTATGCTGCAGTAGGAGTAGTAGTTCAAGGGAGAGTTTGGCTAGCATATTTCTTGATGTATAATTTGTCCTTTCCATTTTTCCTGAGGACTGGTAGTGATAAGGAATAAGGAAATGCCAGGGGATGTTGAGTGCCTTACTAAGTTGTTGGGTTACTTGCAATATAAATTTATGACCATTGATTGACTGTAGGGAGGCTGGGACCCTGAACCTGGGGATGATCTCCTGAAGTAAGATGTTGGATACTGTTAGTGATCAATTGCTAGTGGTCAGGAAAGCTTCTACCCATCCAGAGAAGGTATCTACCAGCACCAAGAGATCCAGGGCATAAGGGTGAGGTAAATTTGCCAGTCAGAGGTTGGCAGTTGTCCTTTGTTTTGATGGGAAGGAAAGGGTGGAGGACAGAGGCTAGAATTAGGGTTTGGTTGCTGACATATAGAATATGAAGAGGTAAGTTGCTGAAAATAATTGGTATCCTGTGGCATGAGAGAGAGAAATTGTTTGACAAATGATAGTAAGGAAGGGGCATTGGGAAGAAACAAGTGATGGAGGTAAAATAGAATGGCCTGAATGGAGGGCTGTTGGAGTTGTTTGTCTTGAGAGTAATTTATCATACAGTGGATGGAGCAGCACATGAATTGGAAGGGAGGGGGGACAATGCCATCTGACGGGCCACCTGATCTGCCTGATGAGCATTGCAGTAGACAATTCCAATTAGTTTTGGTAGATGAGCTGTTTCTAAGAAGTTATATAAGTTGCACTAGAGATGGCTATTCTCTTTATGGTGAGAAGGCCCCTTTCTTTCCAGATTGCCAAGTGGGGCAGGAGGATGTGGAAGGCATATTTGGAGTCAGTATAAACTGTGATGGATTTATTTTTTGCCAGCATGAAGGCATGGGTTAGGGCATAAAGTTCAGCCTGCGGATTACTAGTGTTGGAAGGGAGTTTCCCAGCCTCAATAATGTCAGTGGTTGACACCACAGCATATCCTGCCCTTTTGATTCCTTGATGTTAGACACAGAGTTGCCATCTGTAAACCATAGCAGGATGGGGTTAATTAGGGAACCTTCCTGAATGCTCAATGATCTCAATGTTCAATATGCTCAAAGTGCTCAATGGTCTCAATGGAGGAATGCCATATGGTGACATTTAGGACAAGGTCTCAGTTGGTCATTGGGGCTGGGGCACATTCTGGTCCAGTGGCCCATTTGGCCTCATTTAAAACATGGACCCCATGTGTCCTTATCATCAGCTTGATGATTTCTGTGGTTGCCTGGACCACTGGATGTAGCAGGTTGTTGGAAGGCCTTGGTCAGCATCTGAAACTTGGCCTTTTGGGCTCTCTCTTACCTCCCATTATATACCTTAAAGGCCATCTCTAGATTGTCTGCTGTGGAGTTAATGGGTCCTGCTCAAACTACTTTAATTTTGTCTTGATATCAGAGAAACTCTGGACAAAGAAAGGCTCATGAGGAGGCCCAATCATCAGGAGATTCTGGATCTAGATTGGTGTATTTGAAAAAGGTCTGTGTCAGATGCTGTAGAAAGATGGAATGGTTTTCCATTTTTATCTTGAATAACTTCTCTCAGTTTATCATAATTTACAGCCTTTCTGGTAGATGTTTTGAAGCCAGCTAATCAAGGTAATGATATGATTTCTGGCCATTATGCCTTGGGAGAGTTGTTGGTCCAACTGGGCTCTTGTTCTGGGACTGCATCTGCTCCTATGGGATAAGCAGGGGCAGTTTGATGGGTCTCATTGGCATGAAGATGGGCCTGTTCCCAAACTCACCTACACTCCTCTGGAAGGGGAATATTAGAGAATCATAAGTACATTGTGAAACATCAAATCATAAGACTGGGTTAGATATTGAAAGTCTTTAATGTATGATACTGGGCTAAAGCGGAAGAAACCCCAGTTTTAGTTTGACTTGTGAGAGTGACAAAGAAACATGGATCCTGACTATGCCCTCCACTCTCACCACCTCTTGAAGAAGCAACATGGAGGCAGACTCCCTAGCTGACACATGAGAGTTAGTGACTCCGGGACTGGGCACAGGAGAAGGGGGTTGAGGGATTGAGGTGGTGGTGGCAGGGCGAGAACAGTATGCTGGCTCAGCAGAACAGGGGAGGACAAGAGTTGGAGTGAGGGCTGAGTTTGCCATAAGGAAAAGGGAGCAGGAGGACTAGGAGTGGATAAGGGCTGGTTTTGAGATAAGGGCAAGCAGGAGACAGGGTGAGTAGAAACATATGCCACCACCAGGAATTCCTGGGCAGAAGGAGGAGGTGTTGAGACAGTGAGAGCCAGAGCAGATGATGCCAGAGCAGGTGATGCCGGAACAGACAGTGGCCTTTGAGGTTGTTGAGTGGTAGGTGACTGTGCCAGGGCCTGAGCAGGAAGGGGCTAAGCTGGTGCCTGTGGTGGGGGGTGGTAAGGTGGCAGTTCAACCTCAGGATCGAACATAGAACAAAGGGATTTTATCTCTGGCTCCGGATCTTTAGTGGAAGCCTTAGTGGACAAGAGGACCTGAGCCAGGGAACATGAGGTGCAGAGATAGGAGATAGCTTGAACACAAGGAATCTCCTTCCACTTTCCTGAATGCTCACTGAAGTGGTGGAGTTCCTGAATAATGTCAGGGTCAAACATGCCTTTACATGGCCATTTGGACTGGTTGTAAAGGTCATACATGGGCTACACCAGATTACAAAAAGAGATGAGGTGATGGAGTTTGGAATCTAAGGTCAATTGGAGAGGAACACGATTATTTAGGAGAAAACCAATGGGGGATTCCAACAGAATGTGAGTCAAGGAAGTTCCCACAGTGACCTGTAAAGGTCAAACTGGTGGATAGCAGGTGTCCCCAAAATCACCACTGTCCTATGAGGAGAGTAAGGGAGCAGAGCCCAGGGAGTAAAGCCAGCAGAAGGGAGGGGTTGAGTTGTCACCCACACTCACTCTTGCCCAGGACACAAAATCCATAGAGGAGCATGAGACTATAGGAGTTGTCATGTCTGGTACCAAGACTTCAGAGCAAAGTTGCATAGAACCACAATGTATAGAAACTCATGATGAGAGAATCCTCTGCCCACCCCATGTTACCTCGGAATTTTTGAAGGGTTGTGTGTGGATGGAGATCACAGATCATTTATGGTGAAGAAATAGGTCCAGGGGTGGTTTTGTGGTTGGCAGGAATCCAGGATCCCAAAGCAGCTCAGATCCCCAAGGGGAGAGCAGGGTCAACAAGAGAGCCCAGATCTAAGTCACTGCACCAATGAAAAGCCACCACAGAACACATCAAACACTGGGTAAGAGAAAAGTTTATTTTTGGCCAACAAGGCTTTCTGTCCATGCACAAAAGAAACAGAAGCCTGTTCCAGAGAACAGGTCTTATATAGCTTAGCACATATAAGGAAGAAGAATAAATTCCATTTGGTGGGGTGAAAGTGACATGTATGGTTGGGCCAGTTGGTCACCAGATTTCTGGCAAATCAGGCTAGATTTAGGAAACTGAAACTTATCTTGGAGAAACCAGAACTTTTTGTACAAGATAGCAACCAGTCCAGAGCCTAAGGTGATGCCCAGGGTTTAATATGGCACCTCAGACAAGATGGGGTCAGTTTCACTAACACTTAGTATGCATCAGACAGCTTGGTTGTATACCCTTTGATGAAAATTAATTCATCTAACATTATGTCCTCCAGTTTTACCCACTTTGTTGCAAATGATAGGATACCATTCTCTATCATTTCTGGATAATATTCCATTGTATATATGAGGGGTCTTCAAAAAATTCATGGAAAATGCTTATTATGAACAAACTATGCATGGATTTCAAAATTCTTTGCACCAAAATAAACTTACCTTGAAATTCCACTTTTCCATTCGTTCCTTGAAGTACTCTTGTATATTCTGGACATTTAAGCATGTTTTTATATTTTAATTCTTGGCTGTATACAAGGTTTAAAAAATTATCCAAGCCTAAAGCCAAGACACTGTAGCAAAAAATGACCTAAATGAAGGATCTCCATGAATGAGATCACAGTGAAAATACGGGCCATCAAAGAAGGAGGTTTCTTTCTCAGAAGGGAGGAGAGAACTTCCACTTTGACTATGGCCATGTCTAAATAAGGACGGAGTTTGTGAACTCAGGAGGCTTCCATAGCCTTGGCAACTCATGACAAGAGCCTCTGGTGATTACTGACATCATAAATAAGAGTGTCAATTGTTAAATCAACAACAGGAGTCACTGTGCACTTACTACCCATGTAGGATCTCTGTCCTTAATGTGTTGCACTATGAGAATTAATGCTAAAAATAGTCTTCAAACAGTTCTTTATAGTTTGTGTATCTGTGTGGGTGCAAACTGTTGAAATTTTTACTTAATATGTACTAAGTTGATCTTCTGTATATAAAGAGAATTGAAAATGAATCCTAATGAAGAATGGGATGGGAGAGGGAGTGGGAGATGGGATGGTTTGCAGGTGGGAGGGTGGTTATGGGGGGAAAAACCGCTGTAATCCATAAGTTGTACTTTCAAAATTTATATTTATTAAATAAAAGTTTTCTAGAAAAAAATTATCCAAGCCTAACAAAATCATATGTACCAGAAAATTTAGATAATTGAAAACTAAAGCAGATAGTTTCTTGTTTTTATTTTTGCTTTAGCTATTTGGATAATTGTTTTTATTCCAAGCTTCATCATGGAGAATGGAATCACTAAGTTTAACATTCATTTGTGAATCTGACAGCATGTATTTAAGGAAAATATTTGTATAAATGGTAATAATATCTTCTGTAGTTGATTTAAAAAAAGATATAGCTATGATTTCATAATTGTGATACAGAAGATACCAGTCCTTCTATGCACATTACCAGCCTTTTCATGGCAAATTGATTTGTATCCAGTTAATAGTTTTAATGTTCATTACATGTCTCTGTTGGATTCTCAAGAATACAGTCAATTAAAGATAGGGCATGAATATTCTGAAACACAGAAGCATGAAATGAATACTAACAGAATGCCAAAGTGGACCAAATTTAATATATATATATATATATATATATATATACTCCCCCTTTCCTAATATTTTGTAGTATTTCTCTCAAATTTCATTTTTGAAAGACAGTTTTTTATTTCTTCCTTTCTAATATTTAAAAAATATTTTGTTTATTTGAAAGTCAGAGAGAGAGAGACCAACAGAAACAGAGAGAGACATCTTCCATACATTGATTTATTGCCCAAATGTCCACAATAGTTGGGCTGGGTCAGATATAGGTCTTGAGCTGGGAACTCCATGCTTGTATCACACATGCATCACAAGGAACCAACAATTTGAGCTATCACCTGCTGTCTCCCATCCCAGGGTGTGCATTATCAGGAAGGTAGAACTGCGAAGGGAACCAAGACTTGAACCGAGGTACTATGATATGAGATTCAACCATGCAAAGCAAATTTTTTGAATGCTTCAATAAATATCCACCCACAAATTTCATTTGTAACCAATTAACTTAAAAAGATTTAGTTGAAAACTGTCTTCTTATGAATGTTTTGGCTCATTTGAACCTAGCAACACAAAGAGAATAAGCAGCCTGACCAATGTCACAGTCATTAGGATGCAGAAATGGAATTTAAATCTGCCACACTCCCTAGCTTCTCATTTTAAATGCATTGTTAATCTTTTAAACATGTGTGCAAACACAAACCACCTTTTTTCTTTTACCTAATTGTTGTTTTAATCATATTCAATAGGATACTTTCTTGCTTATCTCAGGATGAAATCTCAAGAGTAGTACTAGTGTATTTCCAATCACAAGTTTAAAAGATTTTCTGGGGGCTAATATTGACCATAGCAGATAAAACCCTCTGCATGCAATGCCTGTATCCATATGGGTGCCAGTTTGAGTGCCAGCTACTCCATTTCTGATCCAGCTCCCTGCTGGTGCATCTTGGAAAACAAACAGAGGATGGTCCAAGTGAATGGTCCTTGCACTCATGTGGGAGACCCAGATGAAGCTCCTGGCTCCTGACGTAGCCTGGCTCACTCAGCCCTGGCCATTGTGACCATTTGGGGAGTGAAAAAGTGAATGGGAGACACTCTTTTTCTGTTTTCTGTGGCACTTCAGCAGGAAGCCAGATCAGAAGTAGAGCAGCTGGGACTTCAACTGACACTCAGAATGCTGATATCAGAGGCCATAGCTTAACCGGCTGTACCACAGCGCCGGTTTTTTACCCATACATTTTTCTTTGGCATTATTGCCCCAAACAATACAATATAATAACTGTGTAGCAACATTTACATTGTATTAGGTACTATAACTAATCCAGAAATGAATTACGGCATAAGGAAGGATTAGTGGTTTTTATCAGAAAATACTATACCATTTTATGTAAAAGGCTTGAGCATCCACAGATTTCAAGATGTTGCAGGTGGTCCTGAGATGGATCCAAGAATTACCCACCAAGAGACACCAAGAGAAACCAAGAGACAAAAGTATGTATTTGTAAGTCAAGATGGATACTTCAGAAGAGTTATGGTTTTCCATAAAGAGAGTAGAAGGAAAAATGTAGAACATGTGGTAAATTAATTGAGAGGAAAGGAAAGAAAGCAAAAACCTGGGTCTCCTAAACATACCAGGAATTGTGTTTAGAATTGTATCTGCTTTATAAACATTAATATTCTAGAAATTACTTGACATCTATAGAGCAAAAACCACTATACAAAGGGAGATGATGTTCAGGGGTAGAATATGGAATACCTTAATGCTGTGTTGATGCTTTCAGTGCTTAGCATTTTCATATTGATTATTCCAACTGCCAACATATGCATCTTTGTGCCTGGCAGCTTTTGCTGAAACTGATTGTTCCTCTGCCCCAGCTCATGGTAGTCTGCAAACACCGGGGAACTAATACCTTTGGGAAGGAACATTCAATTAGTAGCTGATGGTAGTTGGTGTACACAAATCGCAATTCACTCACATTTGGACTAGAAGGAGAGTTTCCCTTATAGAGTGGTGCTCCGGTTGCTCACTATGGTAGCTCTAGAGATTGCTTGCCATTCTCCTCTCAGTGTTCCCTACATTCATATATATATATATATATATATATATATATATGTGTGTGTGTGTGTGTGTGTGTGCGTGTGTGTGTGGCAGAATCGTTCTTCTAGGAGAATGCTGTAGAGAATTTAAAGTATGTGTAAGCCATGGGGAACTGTGATCTTCATTTAAAAGGGCATACCTGATCAGAACTGTGCTTTAGAAAAGTCGATCACAATTAACTATATTCCACTCCCTTTAAATAAAAATGAACATCACACATATTAAAGTGGCTTAACAACACATCTTATGTATTCTGTTTTAAAAGAAGGGAACACCTGAGAGCTAGTATCATCTAGTATCACACAGTATTTTAGAATGATAGTCTTGCTTATTTGTTTCACTCTGTCTTTTAATCTAGATCAAAATACTAAACAATATGATAATCATATACATGTGATATTTGGCCTTCATTTTGATCTCAGCATATATGTTTACAACTCTTTCCAATAATCTTACATTATTATTTAAAATAAAAAGAGCAATCATTTTCAAATATTGACAGTTACAATGACATCATGGAGAACTGCCACTTCCATTATAAAGGTATAAGCTAACATTATAATGATAAAAACTATCTAACAAATATGTCTTCATGGAGAATGTCTTGCCTGGAAAAGCAACTGATGTTGGCAAGAATACATGTATATGGACTAACTCTTGTCTTCTGAAGTTTAGTGATAAAGAAACTCTCAGAAACAATAAGAAAATAATGATAAATGGTTTAAAAACAATCATAAAGAATATAATAAATATGATTATTGACACTGAGTGAAGAAAAAAGCTATTGCTGACACTTGTTAAAGATAGTAACGCCTCAGAATCAACCCTTGGGGCATTTGGATCTGGCTAAAAGGTCCATGAGAGTCTCACAGGCATGGAAAGCCATGACACGATGGCAAAAAACAATCTAAATGAAAGATCCTGGTTGAACAACACCCCAGCAGAAGGAACAGGCCATCAAGGAGAGAGGCGCCTTTCTCGGAAGGGAGGAAGGAACCTCCACTGTGATACGGCCTTGACTAAGCAAGTTCAGAGTCGGTGAACTCAAGGGGCTTCCATAGCCTAGACAGCTCATAGCAAGAGTCTCGCGTGATTGCTGACGTCATAAATAAGAGTGCCAATTGTTAAATCAACAATGGGAGTCACTGGGTACATGCTCCCCACATAGGATCTCTGCCCTTAATGTGTTTTACTATGAAACGTAAAAACACTACTAGTCGAACAGTACCCTATAGCTTGTGCGGTTGTGTGAATGCAGCCTGTTGAAATCCTTGCTTAGTATATACTAAATTGATCTTCAGTATATGAAGGCAATTGAAAATGAAACTCAATAAAGGGCGGGATGGGAGAGGGAGAGGGGAGGGCCACGGGAGGGAGGGAGGTTGGGGGGGAAGCCACAACAATACAAAAGTTGCACTTTGTAAATTCACATTTATTAAATAAAAAATGCATTAAAAAAACAAATAAAGATAGTAACAAGATCTTATTCAAGAAGAGACTATTGGGTGGGCATTTAGCCTAGCAGTTAAGTCACAGTTAAGAATCTGTTGTCCCATATAAGGTGTCTGGGTTCTGCTTCTGGCTCTGGCTTCTGATTCCAGCTTCCTGCTAACACTGACATGGGTAACCAGTAGTGATGGCTCAAGTGATTGGGTTCCTAAAACCCACATGACAGACATGGATTGAATTCCTAATTCCTGGCTTCAGTATAGCCAATTCCATTGTGGGCACCTGGGAAGTAAATGAGCAGACAGAAACTGTCTATCTCTGTGTGCATGTGTGCATTTCTCATTCTCTCTCTCTCTCTCTCTCTCTCTCACTCTCTTTCTCCTTCCCTCCCCTCCTCCTTCCCTCCCCTTCAAATAAATTAGAGACAATCATGATAGAAATTATGTAAAGAAACTACTCAAATTAGGTTTTCAGTGGGAGAAAGAGATAATATACAATTCTTACCCTAACATGAACGAGTGGATATTTATAGGCAAAATAGAGATGGGGATGAGTGGACAAAATTTATTAATAGAAAGTATTGAGTAAAGGTTTTTTATTAGATGGACTCACAGAATTCTTACTGAAGGCAGGCCAAGGTAGTAAGATACTCAGTGCAGTCACATAAAAAGAGAGGAATATTTGATATATAGACATAGCAAGATTTTTGCTCAAACTTGATTCTGTGGGGAAGTAGAGAGAAGGCCAAGATCAACATCTAGTCAGAAAGATGACTCAAAGGATCTTGACTGACCAATGTTAGGTCAAGGAGACAGTCTTTGCTACTGAATCGTTGTGTTGATTTATTGCAATGCCTATCTCCTTTTGGGGGATATATGAGAGATAATAATAATAAACAATGGAGTGGAAAAGAGTATCACTCACTTTGCAAGCTGGATTGATATAAAGTACAGACTAGATGCACAATGTTTCCTTTCTGCCTCAAACCTAAGCTTGATCCCACTACTCTCAAGCCAGTCAATGGGAAAAAATATGCCTAAGAAAGGACTATGCTAAAATTATACCAGAGACAGGATTTTTTTTTCTACCATGGACCTTTTGGATATCTTGAATATCATTCACATTTTGCATGTGCAATATCACCTTAAAATTAGTTGGTTATAGGTATATTAAATTTCAATCCCACCTTGGCAGGGTAAGACCAAATGATTTCATAGATCCCACATGATCCATGGGCTGGATATTCCCCTACCCCTGCCTAGGATATGAGAAGGGAAAAAAGAGAAAGTCAACTACATGTGACTACATGGTAGAAAACTGTCACCGAATCAGGAGTCTGGGATATGACACATGCATAAGAGATGATGACTCCACTGACTGCTGGGAGAAGGAGAGAAGGGCATTTTTTTTTCTTTTTTTAAGTTTTATTTAATAAATATAAATTTCCAATGTACAGCTTATGGATTACAATGGCTTCCCCCCTATAACTTCCCTCCCACCCACAACCCTCCCATATCCTGCTCCATCTCCCATTCCATTCACATCAAGATTCATTTTCAATTCTCTTTATATACAGAAGATCAATTTAGTATATATTAAGTAAAGATTTCAACAGTTTGCACCCACACAGATACACAAAGTGTAAAGTACTGTTTGAGTACTAGTTATAGCATTAATTCACATTATGCAACACATTAAGGACAGAGATCCTACATGAGGAGTAAGTGCAGTGACTCCTGTTGTTGATTTAACAATTGACATTCTTGTTTATGGTGTCAGTAGTTACCCTAGGCTCTTGTCATGAGAGCCAAGACTATGGGAGCCTTTTGAGTTTGTCGACCCCAATCTTATTTTGACAAGGTCACAGTCAAAGTGGAAGTTCTTTCCTCAAGAAGGGCATTTAATAGAAATGAACAACCCCCCTTGTCAATTTGTTTGGCAACACTACCATCAGAGAGTCAGAGCCAACTCTTCTATCTTCCTTCAGCCAATACCCAACCAGTCCCGCAGGCTCTACATTCTACAAATCATTGGTTCATCCCCTCAATTATATGTCCACTTCCTTAACCTTGCCTCACTGGGATTATGTGATGCTCCATTAGCCCTTTCCATAGTTTCTGACACATGGTTGATGCCTTAGCAATGATTATTTATTGTAGTTGGTGTTGTGTTCTAGCAGGTAAAGCCATTGCCTGTAATACTGAAATCCCATAAGGGTGCCGTTTCAAATCCAGGATGCTCCATTTCTGATGGAGCTCCCTACCAATGTGCCTGGGAAAACAGATAATGATGGCCCCAGCCCTTTGGCCCTGAACCCTCATGGAAGACCGTGGGTGGGGGTCTTGACTCCTAGCTTCAGTCTGGCCCAGTCCTAACCATTGTGGCCATTTAGGGAATGAACCAATGGATGGAAGGTATCTCTCTTTCTCGGTATCTCTCCCTCCCTCCTTTTAACTGTGTCTTCAAATAAATCAAATAAATCTTTTAAAAATAATATGAGTATTTACTATGGCTATATTTTGAAAGAAAAATGTATTTTTCACTTATTAGCAATGAAGACTTTACTACAAGTATGGTTTCTAGCAATGCTCCTATTTTTATCAAAGCATTTAAATCTGTGGATAAAAACATGACACATATTCTTTTAAATGAATTGTTCTGGGAGGAAAGAAACCTTTAAATATCAAAAACAAAACAGGGTCATGTATCCAGAGTGGTAAAAAAGTAATGAAAATGACAGACAGAAATTCAGAGTTGAGATAAAACAAGCAAATTAAACTTATTAGAAAAATATAGGAAACTGCAACAGAGACCCACACCAAAACTTGGATCTATGAAAGATTTTCATTCAGTGAAAGCATAATTAGGGAAAAAATTATCCCCAATCTCCCCATTCCACCCCATCCCCACCAAAAAAATACAGATAACAAAGAAAATTCTGATTTAGCTCTGCACTGGAAACAAGGGAAATATAATTTTGCAAATATACAGACTGACACTCAAGAACATTTGAAGTTCACAATCACATCACATGACTGTGGATTGAAAAACCACAAACATATCAATTAAATTAATTGAAAATAGTCCTGGGTTCTGTTTTGCTAGAAACAAACTCAAAGCCTTTTATAAAAATAAATAAATAAATAAACACGTCCTACACAGATCACATCATATTTGCACAGGTAATGTCACAACAAATTTAGTATTATTTTTGAAAATCACCAAGTTGGGCCGGTGCCCAACCTGCAGCACCAACATACCAGGTTCTAGTCCCTGTCGGGGTGACGGATTCTGTCCCGATCGCTCCTCTTCCTGTCAAGCTCTCTGCTGTGGCCTGGGAGTGCAGTGGAGGATGGCCCAAGTCCTTGGGCCCTGCACCCACATGGGAGATCAGGAAAAGCACCTGGCTCCTGGCTTCGGATCAGCACGGTGCGCCGGCTGCAGCGCGCCAGCACAGTGGCCATTGGAGGGTGAGCCAAAGGAAAAAAAAAAAAAAAAAAGGAAGACCTTTCTCTCTGTCTCTCTCTCTCTCTCTCTCTCACTGTCTAACTCTACCTGTCAAAAAAAAAAATCACCAAGTTGATGAAAAAGTAAACAAAAATAAGATTAAAACTGAAAAGAGGCAGAATACAAGCTCAAATATGGAAAATATATGAAATATACCTCAATACTGGAAATGCATCAAGTATGGAAATAATATAAAACATTAAGTGAATATTTCATAATTGGTGTCATGAATAAAAACATATTTAAAATTATCAAATAAAATGATAAGTGGTCCACAATTATTTGTAAAAGTCACAATTTCAGGCAAAAGTAAAAATATATTTGTTGAAATTAAAAGCTAAATGAGTGTTCTTTCCTATGTGTTCCAAAACAGAAATGGAAATTACAGCCACCAACAGATTTGTACACGAATAGTCATGTCAGCCAATTTTTACCAACTGAACAGTCATCAAACAAACTATGATACATCAGAAACTGCAGTTACTCCAGGCTGTAATGAGTATGCGTAGTTGGCACAATGGCTTAAGTTGTCATTTGGGATGTCAGTATCCCACATTGGAATGCCTGGTTTGAGTCCCTGCTCCTTCACTTCATTTTGTTTAAAGAGTTTATTTATTTATTTGAGAGGTAGAGTTAGTTACAGACAGAGAGAGGGAGAAACAGAGAGAAAGTCTTCCATCTGCTGGTTCACTCCCCAAATGAATGCAATGACCAGATCTTGGCCAATCCAGACAGGAGCCAGGAGCTTCTTCTGGGTCTCCCACATTGGTGCCAGAGCCCAAGCACTTGGGCTATATTCTACCACTTTTCCAGGCTATAAGCAGAGAGCTGGATTGGAAGAGAAGCAGCCATGACACAAACTGGCGTCCATGTAGAACTCCCACAATGCAAGCGGAGGCTTAGCCTACTATGCCACAGGGCAGCCTGCTGTTCCACTTCTGATACAGCTCTCTGATAATGCACATTCTGGGAGGCAGCAGATGATAACACAAGAGCTTGGATCCCTGCCACCCACATGGAAGATCCAGCTGGAGTTCCAGTCTCCTGGCTTTAGTGTGGCCCAGCCTTGGCTATTGCAGCATTTGAGGAATGAACTACCAGACATAAGATTTCTATCTACCTCTATGTCTGTTTTTCTGTCTTTAAAAAAAAAAAGTGAAAGTAAAATTTAATAATTGTTTTAAAACATGCATACTAAAATAACTATATATGCAATAGGATAGATAAAACCAAAAATATTGAGCTGAGCTAAATTTAGATGGAAAAATATACATATCTTCTATAATTCCCTGCAAACAAGTCGAAAAAGAACCACAACAACCTATCATGTTATAAATCAGTACAGTGATTGCCAAATTTAGATGTCACAATCAGAAAAGAAGGCAGAAAACTTTGAATTATGAAACTTTCTATATTTAATTTACTATGGTGCTTCAATAGGTGTACGCAATTGTCAATATTCATTCGCCTATTATTTTTATTGTATCTAAATTAAACCTCAAAAAAAAAACACAAGGCAATTTCTTAGCACAACTGAAGAAAGAATGAGTGAGCTTATAAGAACAGCTAACATTTGTTAAGTACGGAGCACTGTTCTGTGCTAAACGTAGAATAAATCTTTGTATCCTAGGAGGTAGGTGTCATTATCGTCTCAGATTTTTCTATAAGGAAATTTAAGCGCATAGAAATTAAGTGTAACATGCAAACTTGCATAGCCAATCAGTAAATGAATTGGGATTCTAATCTAAGAATTTGAACTCCCTATTCCACACCTATAAATGCCTCAAGTATGTATTCCAGGCCATTTTGGGGCTAAATAAATCAGAACCTCTGAAATCATATCTGAGTCAGTAATAAAGACTATTGTCATATGGAAACTAGCAGATTTGTACCTTGGAGCATTTACAATAATGTTCTTTGTATGTTTGTTTGTGCTAGTACATAATTGGAAGCAACCAGAAATAAGAAAAAGATGAATAATATTGTACCCTATTAATATAATGTGAGATTTCTGAGTGGTGAAAATAAATGGCCTATGGCTATTCTCATGGATCTCATGAAATATAGCACAGAATGAAAAAAGCAAGTTGTACATTATCTGCAGCAATAGTTAAGATATTAAATCAACTCAGATATCCATCAACTGAAGACTGAATAAAGAAAAGGTGGTACATATACATGATGGAATACTGCTTAGCCATAAAAAAATGTAATTTGCAACAAAAATGAATTATAATAAAAACCATTAGGTTTAGTGAAATAACCCATGCCCCAAAAGATGAATATTATCTTTTCTCAGATTGGTTGTAGCTAAATATGGATAGTACAAAACAACTTTACTGGCTGGCGCCGTGGCTTAACAGGCTAATCCTCCACCTTGCGGTGCCAGCACACCGGCTTGTAGTCCCAGTTGGGGGCGCCGGATTCTGTCCTGGTCACTCCTCTTCCAGGCCAGCTCTCTGCTGTGGCCCGGGAAGGCAGTGGAGGATGGCCCAAGTCCTTGGGCCCTGCACCTGCATGGGAGACCAGGAGAAGCACCTGGCTCCTGGCTTCGGATCAGTGAGATGCACCGTCCGCAGCGGCCATTGGAGGGTGAACCAACGGCAAAAAGGAAGACCTTTCTCTCTGTCTCTCTCTCTCTCACTATCCACTCTGCCTGTCAAAAAATTAAAATTAAAAAAAAAGAAAGAAATAAAACCTTGCCTGCTATTTAAAAAAAAAAAAACCAACAACTTTACATATAATCAAGCTAAACTGACATCTAATGATTTAATTGTGGTATATAAGCCTTATCTACACCCAAGTGGAACAGTGGCCTATCTACCTTTGACATGCAGAGCTCTTTGTTTAGATGAGCATTGAGCCTCATGGCCTTTAAGTGACTTTGACTCTACAACACTAAAATGTTCTAGCCTTATAATACTCAGCACCTAAAAAAATATATCAAAAAATAAAATCCCCAAGATGCGTGACCAATGTAGTGATATTCTGACCACGGGTGTTATAATTGTAAGAACTGTTTCTCTTAGAATAAATTTGCAACCACTGGATCTGTGCTCTCTCCAAACCCAGACAATAAACATAAAAAGAGAGATTGCTGCTCCAGAGAAGAGAGGGTCAATCTGTCTCGCTCAAAGATTGGCTTGCAATCAGTTCAGTTGCTACTTAACTCAGAACCTTCATTTGGATCCTAGAAGAAGATAATAGGAAAAGAAGGAAGTATCTTTCAACATACTTTGAGATATGAAAATTGTATATTTTGATACAACGCTATAGTTTTCAAGATGAATAGATGTTTTTCCAGATTCTGACAACACGATGATTAATAATTAAGTTCTAAATTTTCATTCATTAATTTCAAAATATTGGACAATGCTGTTATTCAAAAAGCAGAGAATTCTTGCAGGCTCCATTACAAGAGAATTTATGTAACATGGATTTCTCTTGTCTGCCCCATTCCATAGCCACACTGTTCAACTGAGTGGTTGGTTGCAGCTGCCTATCCTTTCAAATCTATCAGTAACTGAGGAAAGAAGGTTTTGTTGTATTGGTTGCTGTTTTCCATGTGTAAAATTGAGATCAGAACATTGTTAATCAAGAATTTTTAAGAGTAAGTAGTAAAAGGGAAGTTAAGGCTCATTCAATGTACAGTGTTCCCATCGGACTCCACTTTCAGAGAAAATATTATCCCAGAGCCATACATATGAATGCATTCTATTGTGGCCTGTTGGCAAATATTAACTTCCATTCTCTTCATTAATTTTGTATTTTTCCTAAGATGGTAGGTTTAAAAAAGCACTTTAAAGACTCTCTAATTCCATGTTTATAACCTGGACATTTCTGAATGAAAAATTATCATCTAGTTAAGTAATTACATATATCTGGTTTCCTTTTCAAAATAAAAGAATTCTCAGAATATGCAATATGTTTATTCTGTATTTTATGATGCACACAACTCACCTTAGCAGACAGGTTCTAAAAGAGGCTCGAGTGGGCCAACCAGAGTTCTTATTTCATCCAGATAGGGCAGGAACTAAGGTCAGGGAGAATGGAGGTGAGGCAAACACTCCAGAAACACTCCAGACAGGGATTTTATATCAGTTACCACTTAGCATCGAAGGAACATTAGATGTCCTGAGGACAGCAAAGAATATGGTCAACCCAAACACAATTTTGCTCAGGGACATATGCATCTTCTAAATCATCATAGAGCATGAAGAACAGTGATCTTTTATCCTATCACACATCCCACCTGCACAAGTTCTTACTTTATCAATCATGTAAATCTCCCATGTTAAAAAAATATATAGCTACATTTCCTCTTTTCCAAACTCACATCAGGATAAGCAGTAAATTTCCAACATGCATAAAACAAATTTCATGCACTTGTAAGTAGGAGGCAAGGGTCACAGTCTAACAAACTAAAGTCTACAAAGGAAAAAAAAAATCTCGGGCCAACAGAAACTTAGCATTAGTTCACACGGTGGCACATGTGTCAGTGACATGTGTCACAACAGTGGAGACAGTGCTGACATTGCAAAGGGTGCACCCACTCTCACCATGTGGAAGTAGAACTGCGCACTGTATCTCTGAGTAGAGAATGTATCTCTGTTGTTCTGAACAGCAGCATTTATACTCTTGATGTTCTGTTTTGGGTTCTTAGTTTGACTGTCTCATCCTACAAAGCAAAATGCCTTTTTTTGGATTATCTTTTCTGAGCTTGCTAAAATTATCATCTGCTTAAATTTGTCCCTATGGAAGAGCAGTGTGTTTTTCTGCAATGTTAAGATGTTCCAAAGAACACACTCTTTTAAGAAAACTTGATGCTTCTGACGAATTACACCTTCCCTCTGAATCTGAAATCACCTCTAAGTTAACTAAGTAAAGGGTGTTTTCACAAGAAATTTCAGGCTTGCTAATGAGTGAGTCTTCTCCAACTAACCAATTTCAGATTTTATCAGGGGTTAGTATTACATGAAAGCTTTCAAAACAAGAACAGGAACAGAAAAAGCATAATGAGAGCAATGCATAAGGGGGTAAATTTGTGATTAACATTTCTATAAAAGGAAGATATATTCTGACATATATATATATATATATATATATATATATATATATATCTCCAGTAATGTTCTTGAAAGAAAAGCATTGCATTTAGTTCTAGAACCCCCTATTGAGCTTTTAAGAAACAATCTAGAGTTCACAGCAAAAAGTGCAATGGCACTTTGAGATCCTTTGGAGGATCTCAAGAATAGAATGTAACATATTCTGTAAATACTATGAACTTTTGTTCATAGTATAAGTTAGTGTTTTGTTTGCAAAGAATAAGACATGTGGCACATAAAACATCAGAAAGAGTTAATGCTCATCTAAATTTGGAATTTGATCTCCACTATATTTTTCGCCCATGTAGTCTTGTAGTTAAGATTGAGGCATAGTTACTGACTATTCAATTGACTGTGGTAGCCACAATTCTGGAGATTAGAACTACAGCAATGAATAAGACAGATAAGAATTCTGCTCTCATAGAGTTTACATTTTATGGCAAAAATAGTAGTTATCAAAAGTTTGGATAATGACATGCTATGAAGATACAGAAAAAGGGCAACATGATGGAGAACCACTAGAGACTCCATTCATTTGGAGGGACAGAGAAGAATTCTCCGAGGTTGTGGCATCTCACTTGATCTGAATGGAAAGAAGCAAAAAGCCATGCAGCAGTATGAGAGAAGAACATTCCAGAAAGACACAAGAGCAAAGGGCAGAATGTAGAATCCAACTTAGCATTTTTAAGGCCCAGGAAACTATATTCCTGTATCCTAATGAGGGGAGACTCTGAAGAGATCAGGGAGGTGAGCAGGCAGCTGCCATTCTGCTCAGAGCTCCATAGTGGTGTTCTTGGGGCACATTTAGCAGGCTGCTCCCTTGATTTGTAGCACTGATCAATTCCAATCATCATGTTAAAAATACCCACCCATCACACATATGAATTCAAGGTAGGAGCCATTTCAAAGCTGGCTCGCAACATTTCTGGAAATCTGCCAAGGGTGTAACCCACTCTGGTCAAGTAAAGCTACTTGGGTTGTATTTATTTGGAGCAAAATCCAAACACATTTTCTTTCAGTTTTCACCCCTATGATTTCCATTGACTGGAAAGAAGGGGGAAATGTACATCCCGCTTCTCATGAGATACAAATACGCAAGAACAACTCTGACCTTTCTGTGCCCTATATACATGAGAAGTAATTTACATGACTGGTGTATCTGAGAACAGAAAGGTGGTACCCCTCAAAAGACACTCTCTTTTTCAGATCTGCATGACCACAGGCAGGGATCATTCTGATCTCTGATTGAAGTTGGAAAATGTTTGGAGTTGGCTTCGGTAAGCGTTTAACCAGCAATTCTGGAGGATGAGTAACATTCACAGAAGAAAAATCTTAAGTCCATCATGGCCACATCATGAAGATAAATTCTCCAGTTATAATCATCACTAGAGATAATTTTATCTCAGTTTCTATCTTTCTGTGGGCTTCTCAGTTCAAAACTCGGTGTGGAAATTAATGAGTAACACTTTTGTTACCCTTAAATCCAAATATCATTATAAACACAAAATGGACTTTAGCGTAAGAATGATCTGCTTTGATTTACATTTTACATAAACACGCTGTGTCATGATGTGAATGAGATAAGGCAGTGAGAAGTCCTCTTGAAACAGGTATCATTTAACAGGAACTGCAGAGAAAGAAGCCAGCATCACAAAGATGTTTCTGGCAGAATGTAAAGATGCTTTGATGAGAAAGAGCTTGGTAAATACTAGAAACTGACATAGGCCAGCATGATGGGAACAAATGGGTGAGGAAAGGATTGGCACTTATTAAGGTAAGAATGAGGCAGGCCCATGTCAGGGCTGTGTTAGCACTTTTGACACCTATGTTCAAATTGCAAAAATGTACCTCCTCACAGCAGATAAATTAGGAAAAATGCTTTCCGTGGACAAGAAAATTAGAAAAAGCTGGTGTTCTAATTGGTGCTATAACCATAAGCCTTGGAACAGAGCCAGCAGGCCAAGGAAATGCAAACTGTACAACCAAGGACATGGAAAGGAGGGGAAGGCTCTAGGTGCTAGAAAAAGTGTGATGTCATAGAGCAGGCTTTGGCAAAGCAGAGTATACAGGTAAGGACATCAAGCTGCTCTGGTTTCACTTCTGGCTCCTCTAATTGAGTTAGACATGAACCATCCATGTTCCTCTGTTATTCTCCATATAAGGCAGCAAATGCCTACTTCATGGGATTGCTATCAATAATAGGTTAGTAATATATGTGAAGAACCAGTCATGACTCAAGGCGTATGCTTTATATATGTTCCTAAGCTTAACATCTTAATGATAGATTTACAGGATCATCTCGCTGATGTGCAGAGAAAAAAAGTTATGGGACAAAGAATGAAAGTGTAAAGGTCAATGAGAAATCCATTATATCAGTTCAAGTCGAAGAACAGAGCCTTTGGAAAGGATGTGTGCTGTTCAATAACATATAATTTTATACATCCTTCAAATATATCTCAAAAGATGAGAAATCCTCTTGAACACAGGCATAATTCCATTATTCCATTCTAAAAGAGTAATAATATTTCCAGGAGTGAGTGTTTGACTTGGTGGTTAAGATACTACCTGAGACACCCATACCCCATATTGGATTGCCTAGGTCCAAGGCCTGGCCTCACTTCTGATTCCAGCTTCCTAATAATGCACACCAAGGAGTCAGCTGGTAATAATTCAAGTAGTTTCAGTGAGGTTCAAGCTGGTTATTAAAAGCATTTTAGGAATGAATCAGTGCATGAGGGCTCTGTCTGTCTGCCTCTCTTTCTCTCTAAAATAAGAAAAACAGTAATTCCTTACTATCATCAAATATTTCAAATATCTCATGCTGTCTCATAATTTTTCAATTGGTTCAACTAAAGATGAAAATAAAATCTATACATCACAGTTAATTAATAGGTCTTTTTAAGTCCTTTTATGAACAGTTTTGTTTTTCTATTTTATTTGAAAGTCAGAGAGGAGAGAGGGAGAGAGAGATGGATAGATTGTCTACTGGTTCAGTCTTCATATGCCTGTGAAATCCAAAGCTGGGCCAGACAAAAGCCAGAAGCCCCAAATTCCATCCAGGTCTCCTACATGGGTGATAGAGACACAAGTAATTGAGCCTTCATCTGATACATCCAAATATGTGTATTAGCAAGAAGCTGGATCAGAAGTGGAGAAGCCAGAGCCAGGTACTTCAATACAGCATGCAAGCATTCTGAGTGACAATTGACTTAATTGCTACATCAAATGCCCAGGCCTCTTATGCTCTTGTGTTCTAAAATTTGTCCTCCAATCTATCTCTCTCATCCTTCTCTCTTCCTCATCTTGCTTTGTATGTTAAACAAAGCAAAAAATACTCCATTAGAGTGTCATCCAGTCTGGAATTTGCTGTTGCATCCCCATACTCTCCTTCAACATGCTTCTCTTTCTCATGTTTCTCCTACACACGTATAGTAACATCATTATTTTCACAAAATTTTTTACAAATTACAGTTCAGTTTTTTCCATAATGTATCATAGAAAGACTATATTTCCATTAAGATTTACACAGTCACATACTTGTGTAAAAATAAAAGCAATACAGTTTTTCATGATGCCATCTGTTTTATTTGCTCTCTAGTAGATTCCTTAGGAAAATGTTTTGGTAATATTATTCCCTAAGATATCAAACACTCATAATAGATTTCCTGGGGCTTTTACATTTGAAGTTTGGCCACAACTGCCAGAACTGGGCCGAACCAAAACCAGGAGCCAGGAGCTTCTTCCAAGTCTCCCACATGGGTGCAGGGGCTAAAACACCTGGACCATCTTCTGTTGTTTTTCCAGGCTGATTAGAAGGGAGCTGGATGGGAAGTGGAGTAGCCAGGTCTATATTTTTTAAGATTTATTTATTTATTTGAAATTCAGAGTTAAGCAGAGAGAGAAGGAGAGGCAGGGGGGAAAGGGGGTCCTCCTTCTGCTGGTTCACTTCCCAATTGGGTGCAACTGCCAGAACTGTCATAGCTGGGCCAATCTGAAACAAGGAGCCAGGAGCTTCCACACAGGTGCAGGGCCCAAGCACTTGGGCCATCCTCCACTGCCTTCCCGGGTCCCAACAGAGAACTGGACTGGAAGTGGAGCAGCTGGGGCTAGAACCCAGTGCCCATATGGGATGCTGGCGCCACAGGCGGAGGATTAACCAAATGAGCCATGGCACCGGCCCCTAAAACCAAATCTTACAAACAGTTGTACTCTTAATCATCTTTCTGGCACTTCATCCTCACCCTACCCCAAGGAAGCCATATTAAATCTCTCTTTGTCTCTCTCAAATTAAATGAAAATTTAAAAACCCCAAATGTTCATCTTGCTCTTTGTTACATTTACATCTGCGCCCTCATTTACTTGTATATGGTTCTTATATTTCCTCTCCCCTGTTTTCTTGCCCTATCCAATGTATGCTTTATTTATGGAAGTTTATCGTCACTTGCTTTTTTGCTCTGAGAAATTGCTTTGACTTATTCCCAGCAACTAGACTCTAATGCCGTCAAATTACCACTCTATACAAAATATTTGAGCCAGTCAGTTTCTTTTCCAGGTAACACTGCTGTTTTCAAACTGGCCCATAAATATTTCATGAAGAATTCATGGGAAATTTGATTCCCTGGTTTCTGTTGTTAGCAGAGTCCCTCCGCCTTTTGGCCACTATTGCACAGTGACTGATGATTCATGGGTGATCATCGCTTTAAGCAGTTTGGGGGGTTTAGAGATATCTTAAATGTAGGAGGCATTTGATAACTATGCCACAACTCCACGGACTCTCCTGCAGTCACACACAATTACCACAATAATTCAGGATGACTGGAACGAGGACTGAGTAAACTCACTGTATATTTGGGGAACCTGAAGCTTTAACAAATTAAGGAACTTAAACTCTCAAAAATAGAGAAAGGGGGGCAGATTTTGAATACAGGTCTATCTGTTCTCAAACCCATGTTCTTTCTACTATAAAGATATTGCTTTTCTTGGGATTTGTAGTAAGATTGAACATGAATTATCTGTCCATTGCTATAAAGTCAGCAGGACTAAAAAGAGGTATGCTGTGCAATGGGGCAGGGTGGGAGGGAAGGCTTGGTTGTAACAGAGCACTCAGTGCTGTAGCTGCGTCCTTATTTGCTATGGCTGAATCACGGCAGGCATTCCAACACATGTCCTTACTGTTCACCGGAAAAACCAAATATCGGAAAGTTGAAAAATATTTTTTTGACAGGCAGAGTGGACAGTGAGAGAGAGACAGGGGGAAAGGTCTTTCTTTACTATTAGTTCACTCCCCAATGGCTGCTGTGGCTGGCGCGCTGTGGCCGGCGCACCGCGCTGATCCGAAGCCAGGAGCCAGGTGCTTCTCCTGGTCTCCTATGTGGGTGCAGGGCCCAAGCACTTGGGCCATCCTCCACTGCACTCCCGGGCCACAGCAGAGAGCTGGACTGGAAGAGGGGCAACCGGGACAGAATCCGGTGCCCCGACCGGGACTAGAACCCAGCGTGCCGGCGCAGCAGGCAGAGGATGAGCCTATTGAGCCGCAGCGCCGGCCTAAAGAAAAATAATTTTCTAACTTCATCAGCAATTAAAATATATCTTATTCTGAGAAGGTTTGCACATAGTCCGGAGCAGAGTTGAGGGGGAGCATTATAATGCACATTTTTAAATGTTTCTTTATGGTTGTAATTCTATAATGAGATGACATGACTGCTTTCTGCACTTAGATCCAATGAATGTAGGCTAATTGGGGATTCTAGCTTTAACAAGAGATCGACACCTTTAAAGTGCTTCACGATAGAAATGGCGAGCTGATTGTATGCCTTACTTGTTTAAAAGACAGACAAACAGAGCACGTTCTTTATCCTCTGCTCTGAAGATAAGCCCAAGTGAAACAGTTGATCAGAATGAGTTACTCAGCTATGACATGGCAGACTCACTCTGAGAAACTGATGCCTGAGTTAGGAGAGAATTCAGCAGGCATGAAGGCATCAAAAGGAAACAGTGATTCTAACTGGAAGATGTATTACACATGGAAATGACAGAGAAAACATGGAAAGCCTGCAAAATTCCACATTTTAAATACTCATCTGTAGTATAGTGTTTAATTTACCTCTAGTTAAAAAAACCAGAAAAGTTACTACAAGATTATTTTGCCTACTTTCATCCATTTCCATTAATGTGAAGTTAATTATTCATATTTAATTTGTTAGTTCAATGTTTAATATTAAAATCCGATGCATTAGTAGCATTTTAATAAATAACATCTAATAACTATTATATATCACTCAAAATATACAGGCAATTTAATTTCATAGCACAACTTTTTTGTGACCTCATAAACTGAAATGAAATACTGCATATAAGAAAGCTTAAGGCTCTGACACATTCACACATTCTGTGTCCTTGGTTTTTCCTACACTGTTAATGTTAAAAGTACATTGGCAGCCACTTAGAAAATATGACTACGAGTATTTTTGTAAGGAAAGAACATCTGGATAAAGGGTAGCTCAACTTCCAAAGGCAGAAACAGCATTCTACCTGAAAAAAACATACTTTGGTCCCAAGAGAATTGAGGCAACTGAGCTGATGCGAAAAATTAGTTAACACTATATCTTCCACTGTCCCAACTAATTATTGTCTTGCCACATTTCTCCAAAGGAACAACTCTGAAATAGATCAGCTCTTCACCGAACCTAGGAAAAGTGGGAAGGAAAAGCATGCTAAATTCATAGAACCTCACAAAAATTTAGCTTTTTATTACATAAGGAAGAATTGTAAAATGCGTTTTCATGCACGTGTAAATTTTTTAAGAGTTATTCATTTATTATTTGAAAGTCAGATTTACAGAGAGTCAGAGGCAGAGAGCGCAAGGTTGGGGGGAGAGAGGGAGAGAGGGAGAGAGAAAGACAAAAAGAAATAGAAAGAAAGAGAAATCGCTTCTTAGCCTTTTGCCTAAGATCAAATGTGGAAAGAGAGAGAGAGAGAGAATGGTGTCTTCCACCCACTGGTTCACTCCCCAGATGGACCAACCACCGGAGCTGTGCTGATCCGAAGCCAGGAGCCAGGAGTTTCTTCCCAGCCTCCCACGTGGGTGCACAGGCCCAAGAACTTGGGCCATCTTCTACTGCTTTCCCAGGCCATAGCTGTGAGCTGGATCAGAAGTGGAGCAGCTGGGACCTGAACTGGCGCCCATATGGGATGCCGGTGCTGAAGGCAGTGGCTTTACCTACTATGCCACAGTGCCAGTCCCAAATGTGTGATTATTTTAATAGTGAATTTTATCTGTATCTAATATTAGTCTGAACAAAACATAAAATTCTGAATGAATAGGTCAATTGTTTTTTAAATAGTCACACCATCCTTCATTCAATCTGGTCCCCACTGCTTTTTTAGCCCCTCATCCTATCTCTTCCCAGCTCTATTTCCATTACATAATTCTACATATTCCTCTCACTAGCCATGTCTCACCATCCCTGGTTTCTCCCTTGTTTTCTTTTACTCTAGTTAGTATACAAATTCCTAATTCATCTAAAGACTGCCCAAACATCACTTTCTATCATGGAAGGTGAATCCCTTACTGCATGCGTACCACCTTGTACATCAAACAACTTGCAGATACCTAATTTGCAACAATTAATTAGTTTCACTGTCCTTACCCATCTGTCTCTCCCACAAAAGAATGAGCTCTCCTTCCAAAGTAAATTGTTCTATTATTGTGTCCCTAGCACTCACTGTAATTTCTGTCACAGGGATTAATTTAATTCTATTTGTCACAATTTCTATTTATTTCATTTAGATGAAAATGTTTGGGGAAGGATAGTTTCATTTATTCATCAAGAAATCTATTTGAAATCTCTCCTTGAATTACATTAAATTCCTCAAAATAGCATAATCTTTCTACTCAACTGTCTTGTCAAAACTGGCCTTTCATTTCAATAAATAGTCCAGAACTCCACAGAAAAATATATGGGTTGTGTTTTGTTCTTGCCTTTTACTCAAACCAGCTCCTAACTATTCAGAAAGGTCATCTGGTTCTGACATACCAAAGAAACTTTGAACACATAATTACCACTAGTTCAAGCTACTCTCAGTCATCTTTTCCCTGGAATACTACCATACTCTGCAAGAATGCAACTTATCCATCTTTCATCTTCTTCTTGTCTATTTTATTCTATATATATATGAATTTTAAAAATATAAATATATCAACATCTTTATTAAGATTTTTGGTCAATATATGCCTTTCCCTATCATTCATTCAAAAAATTTTCCTACTTAAGGTTGCTTGATTTAGCAAATAAGAATACAGGTTATCCCATTAAATTTGAATTCCAGTTTAAGAATGATTTTTAGGATAAAATGTGTTGCATACAATATTTCAGACATATAAAAAAAGGTATCAGTTTCTTACCTGAGATCCAAATTTAACTAAGTGTGTTTTATCTGACAACCCTAAGTATAAAATCAGTGAAATCTGGCCTCTACTGGATTTTCTAATTTTATCTAATACCACTCTCCTTGTTATCCACCAGGCATAATTCAAACTAACATTCTGACAATTCTTACAATATTCTAAGTTCTATTTTAGAGCCTCTGCTCATAATATTTTTCATTTATCTTTTTGGTATCTGGCTCCTTTTGATCAGTTGAGCATCAATTTTGCATGCCACCCATGAGGAGGTCCTCTGTGACCACCTTATATAATAATAGGCTGCTCAGTTTGTTTTGCTTATAGCAGTTATTATAATGCTGTAATGTTTTTCCATTTTTATTTATTAATTCAAATTGTTTTTTATTTTTCAACTTATTCATTTGTTTCTTTTATCCTTAACTGACATAGAATTGTACATATATATGGTACACCATATGATATTTCTAGACATGTCACACTGCTTAGCATAACATCAGGATAAACCTAACTGTCCAAATGTTTAACATTTTTTTGTGTGGGAATTTTCAAAGATTTTTCTTCTAGGTTTTTTTGTAGAGACATATGCAATAAATTTTCATCAATAGTCACTTACTAAGCTATAGAATATCAGAACTTCTTACTCCAATCTAACAACTGCTTAGTACCCTTTAATCAATCTTTCATTCACTTAACTTTGCCAACTTACCATAACCTAATTATGTTCTTAATTTCTATAAAATCAACTATTTTATTCTAGATTTGAATGAGACTATATAGTCTCTGTCTGTTTTATTTCCTTTAGATAATTATCTCCAATTCCATCTTTTTTCTCTCTCTCTCTGACAATCTTCCTTTGTGGTTAAATAATCTTTTTCTAGCAGTGTGCTTTGATTTCTTAATTATTATTTTTGGGAAGTCAACTATAGATTTTTGTTGTGTGATTACCATGAGGTTTACAACAACATATTTTGGTTATAATGAACTATTTTGAAATTATAGCGTCTTGAAATTGATAAAGAGAGGAAAAGAAACAAAAAATGAGAGATAAGAAATTAAAAAAAAAAGAACTTCATCCTTGTACTCCATTTCTCCTTACATTTTGAATTTTGATATTCCATTTCACATTATTCTAACATGTCTGTCTCAACATATTATTGTGCTTATTTTTATTTTTAAAGATCACCCATTTTATTAACTATTTTCCTACCATAATCTATTTTTTATGGAGGCAGAGAACTTGTCTGACTCATACTGGGTAAGTATTCCAAAGTATTTTGTTTAATGAGTGAAGACGATAAATAAGGGGATTTTTCCCTGGAGAAAGGACTGTCTCTTCAACAAATGGTACAGGAAAAATTTGATCTCCAAATGCAGAGGTGTGAAACAAGATCTCTACATTACACTTTATACAAAAATCCACTCAATATGGATCAAGACTCTAAATCTATGACCTAGCACCATCAGATTACTAGAGGAGAACATTGGGAAACTCTGTAAGACATTAGCATAGGCAAGGATTCTTGAAAAAGTCCTCAGAAGCACAGGCAACCAAAGTAATAATAGACTAACTGGATTATATCAAGTAAGACTCGTCTGTACTGCAAAGGAAATACTCAACAACTTGAAGAGGCAACCAACACAATGGGAGAAAATATTTTCAAGCTATGCAACTGATAAAGGATTAATAACCAAAATCTTTAAAGAACTAAATAAACTCTACAACAACAAAATGAACAACCCAGTTAAGAAATGGGCAAAGGACTTGAACATGCATTTTGCAAAAGAGGAAATTCAAATGCCAAAGAACACATGAAAAACTGCTCAGGAGCACTAGCCATCAGGGGAATGCAAATCAAAACCACAATGAAGTTTCACCTCACTCCAGTTAGAATTGCTCTCATACAGAAATAAAAATAAATAAATAAATGCTAATGACGATGTAGGGAAAAAGGTACTCTAATCCATTGTCACTGGGAATGTAAACTAATATAGACATTGTGGAAGACAGTATGGGGATTCCTCAGAAATATGAAAATATATCTACTATGTGATCCAGCCATTCCACTCCTGGGAAAGAACAAAACCAAATGAAATCAATATATGAAAGAGTTACCTGTACCCATATATTCATTTAGCTCAATTCACAATAACTAAGATATGGAAGTAACACAGATGCCCATCAATCAATGACAGATAATGAAAATGTGGTATATACACATTATGGAATAATAGCCATAAAAATAATGAAATCCTATCTTCAACAACAAAATGGATGTAACTGGAAACCATTATTCTTAGTAAAATAAGCCAGTCCCAAAAATACTAATGTAATATGTGTTTCCCAGATCTGTAGTAACTAACAGAGTATAAAAATGTATATGAATGAAATTGATATTTTGAGAATTATTATTTACATCCCTTGTCTCTACTATTGAGGAGCAGTAGTTTTTTTCTTCTTACTATTCATTGAATTCTTTACTTAGTGGAGGGTTAATCTTATGATTATAAAATAAAATGAAAGTATGACACTATAAAAATTAAAATAAAGAATAATAAAAGAAGGAAAAGGGATGCTGGGAGCATGGACAGAAGGGAGGATAGGGTGGAAGTATCAATATTAAAATAAGCAAAAGAAAAAAGAAAGAAAGGTAAATAACCAACTAACATTATGTGCTAGGATGGCAAAGCCTTCTTAGAGCCACACGTCCAACTGCTATTAACGCACTCAAAGGCCATCAGGATAGGCTTTCTGGTGTAGAGCAATTGAGGTTTAGCAAATATCTGTTCAAAACCTTCAACTGTTCCTCAATAAAATCTAAAGGACAGATTCCACACTACTAATTCAAGAGTATTTTCCATGTATTCTTCCTTTTCAACTCTGTTCAGAATAGATAAACTCCAGAATCCAGATAATTTTATATAATATCTAAGCTTAATAAATTGCTTTTATAGACACACAATTACTGACTTTAAGAGAAATCATCCTACAGATTTTTATTTTTTAAAAAATAAATAAAAAGTATTATTATGTGATATTGTTGGGAAATTTGAATTTTGAAAACCAATCATTTCTCCTAGAATTGAGTGAAAAATGCTTTTAAAACCACTCCAAGCTATTTTTGTTCCCTCAAACCAAAATACAAAGATAATTGTTTATTTTCAATTGGATCAAAAATAGTCACAAGCATGAAGAATAATACGTCAACTTTCATTCAAAATCAATGTTTCCACCATTAGATGTAGTGTCATAAACATGCTGCCATTGTAACTGAAATTGAGTTTCAGATACACTGCCAAATGGGTGTTTTTCACTCATGCAAATAGTGTCCTTTTAAAACATGGATTTATAACTTACTCTGTAAAGTTGTTCAAAAAGATTCTTGCATTTTTGTTTAAGTGCGTTGTTTGTGTAACTAGACATCTCAGGATTTTTTTTTTATTTTAGTTAAGGTACCACACTTCATACATTTCATATATACAAATTTAGGAACACAGTGATTCTTCACACATTCCTCCCACACTTCTTCCTCTTCCCTTTCCTATTCCCTTCAGTTAACTTTATATTCATAAGATTAACCCTACACTATGTGAGAGTTCAAGTAGTATGAAGGAAAAAATGACTGATCCTCAACAGTTGAGATAAGAGAAAATATTACTGAGCTAAACAAAAAATGTGACTTTTATTTGACTTGCCATAGTCAATTATACTGAAAATTCCAGTAGTTGATCTTTACCAAACAAATTTACCTGGGAGAGATTTGGTCTCAACTAGTCAAACACCATTTACTTGTTCCCAAAGTTATTTCATAATCAGACATTAAAATACAATCATATAATAGACAGAGAAAGATGGGGCAGAGTGAACTTCAAAGCAGCAGTTAATAAGACACAGAAATTCTGTTCAATTTTAATTGAGTATTTAAGGATTCAGTGCTTCCTACACACTGCTTTCAAATTATGTCCCAAATGTCTATAGTAGATAGTCATGATTGCCTAAGAAATTCAGTCAAGGCTATCCAGTTAGATAATACCAGTAATCATGCAGCTTGGAAATATTGTCAATGGTGTAGAATTATGACCAAATTATAGATATCATAACTGATGCAATCAGAACAGCTCATACATAAAGGTATCTAGTAGTTATTTTTCAGTAAGTAAAGGACTATTATTAAGGTTGTCCATTAACCACAGAATACAAAGAACTGGTAACTATCAAAATATAATTAGAAAATACTGAGCTACACATGATAACTTGCAAGTATATTCATATGAATCCAACCATGCGTTACATTATGCAATGCAGTAGAATGTTTGAACTAACAATCACAAACATCCTCTAGTAGCATATCATTAAAACTGATTATTTACTTATTATATCTAAAGGTTTCAAAGTTTATGTTACTTCAATGTCCTTTTTCTAAAAAAGCTCACCAGTAAGTTGAATTAATTGGTATCTCTAATTAAATATAACATATAAAAAGGGATTACTTTAAGCTCTGATGGTATCCTCAATATACAATTATCTTGAATCATATTATAAAATAATTATAAAATAAAACATCAAATATGTTATGCCTTGTAATGTAAGCATATTTGATAATCCTTTACACAACAACTACATAAAAAGAGCTTTTATCACAAAATCCGGTGAAGCAATGTATACTGAAGTCAAGTTTTTTTCTGGCTGTACATCACTCCATGTATTAGTAATATGAATTTAGGCTTAGTATTTAACCCATCTATGCCTCAATTAATTTGTGAGTAAAATAAAGGCAACAGTGGGCAATAATTATGGCACAGCTGAGTAAACCATGGTTTGAGATGACCAAAATCAATTCCTGAATTCCCAGCTACTCTACTTCCAACCTAACTTCCTGCTAATGTGCACTCTGGAAAGCAGCAGATAATGGCTCAAATGCTTTGAACTTTGCCACCCATAAAGAAGTCCCAATTGGAGTCACTGGCTCCTGGCTTTGGTCTGGCATAGTTTAGGTAGTTGTCAGCACGTAAGGTGTGAACCAATGGATGGAACCAATGGAAGATCTCTCTCTCTCTCTCTCTCTCTCTCTCTCTCTCTCCCTCTGTCTCTCTATGTGTGTGTGTGTTTGGGGGGGGGGAGGGTGTGTGACAGAAAGAGAGAGAGAGTTGTGTGTTTGCTTCTCTTACTCCCTTTCAAATAAATAAATATATATTTTAAAAATTGAAGACAAAAGTTAGTATCATTTGAGTAATTTGAGGAATAAATGTGGTAAATATCACTGGCATGTAGCACACCCTTAATAAATGTTACTTTCTTTTTACCTCTTTAGAATGACCCATGCATGTCAACATTTACAAAATGAAGAGTCAGGCTTTAGTTCTTTAAGAGATTATGGCAGCCACAAAAGCTTAGTTTTATATTTAGTGTAGCTCTAATCAACATTCCAGGCACTTCCACAAAAAGCAAGCATATTATTTTCCCTTCTCAATTGTAATACTCTAGTAGCTGCAGTAAAAGCAAAGAGTTTGAAAAGAGAAGAAGCAGACAAAGATTTAAATTGGCTTAATAAACTGTTCCTTATCAGCTGGAAATAACTTGAGGTAGTTCCTCAGACATTCCATTAGGGGTACATAAAAGTCACAACCAGATACAGAAAGAAGCTTTCTTCTTTTAATATACCTCTTTATCACCATTATCACTGTCTTCTCTATCATCAACTAACTTTTACATATTCAGTTCACAGTGCTACATACTATACATTCATTTCACATCCATATAAAATGCTTATGTTAACATTTCTTAGCAAGTAAAACCTATGACACATAACTTCACAATCTGTTGTATCATTTTTAGTTCATGGGGCATCGTATAGTCCACCAGATCTTTGGAGACCAAGTTGTTAAAGTACATAGCTATAATCTCAATGGCATCAGATTCTCCTTGTCAGCATTAACTGAATTTTTGGTGCAGAGACAGGGTAGGGCTAATTTCCTTCTGTGAAGCCATGTTTAATATCACCAACCAACAAACAGCAATGTGAGGCCATGGCAGGCTAGATCATGATATAACAGTATTTCACATAGAATTCTTAATTTGGAATGTTATCCTGCACTTCCCCCTGAGAAGTCTTTCCTGACATTCCCTGCACTACACAGGTAGCTCTGTTACTACTTTTCACACAAAACTGAGCTTCCCCATGATCTTCCTGCTATAAATTATTTTGATTATTATTATTATTAATTATTATTTAATTATTGGTTGAATTGTTCCTCTTAACCATGTGGCCATATTCTCTGTAAAGTCAAGGAGTTTGCCTATCTTGTTTACCATGTAATCTAGGGAACTGGATTTCTACTTGGCTCATGATCAATGCTCAATCAGATTTATGAAATAACTTAAACCATGAATATAATGCCTCTCACATGATTAGAAATATCACTCCTCACATTTGGGAGGAATCTTCAGTCTATGTGAGAGTTTTAGAAGCATAGATCCGTGGTATGTTTATTAACTGAGCATTTTTTGTCTTTTCTGTACAGATGCATATCTATACCACAGTACCTGATAAATGGAAAGAATTTCATGAATAATTTTAAATGAAGTTATTGGTTAATAAACTAGTATATACATATTTGTTTTCATAGTTACTTATTTGCAGCTAAGAGTCTTTATAATATGTAATAGGTTTTGATTATTTTTCTAACCAGAGTCGATAGTGTTCAAATCCACTTTTTTTTTTTTTTTGATTTTCTATTACATAACCTATAAACCTTGAAACTACAAAGTTGTTGGCTGGCGCCGCGGCTCACTAGGCTAATCCTCCGCCTTGCGGCGCCGGCACACCGGGTTCTAGTCCCAGTCAGGGCACCGGTTCTGTCCTGGCTGCCCCTCTTCCAGGCCAGCTCTCTGCTGTGGCCAGGGAGTGCAGTGGAGGATGGCCCAAGTGCTTGGGCCCTGCACCCCACGGGAGACCAGGATAGGCACCTGGCTCCTGCCATCGGATCAGCACGGTGCGCCGGCCGCAGCGTGCCAGCCGCGGCGGCCATTGGAGGGTGAACCAACGACAAAGGAAGACCTTTCTCTCTGTCTCTCTCTCACTATCCACTCTGCCTGTCAAAAAAAAAAAAAAAAAAAAGAAAGAAACTACAAAGTTGTGCAAATATTCTACTGTCAGTGTGTTGTAGAGTTAAGCCTTCTTTGGTTTTATTTTGTTAAATGTTGATATAGTTATAATATCATGCTTAAAATTCCTCTGTTAAATACTGTATTAAATTTAAACATTTCTAGTTAAATGCTCACATATTAATGGTTTTACTCTTACAGACCTTATTTTAAAATGAAAACATTTTATGACATCTCCTAACTGTTCAGGGATCATTCCATAGTTTTGCTTTGTTTTCAATACTAGCACATTTTATCTTTTCACAGGCCCATATTAAAAGAAACTAGAAGGGCCAGTGCTGTGGCATAATGGGTAAAGTGCCACCTGCAGTGCCAGCATCCCATATGGGTGCCCATTCAAGTCCTGGCTGCTCCACTTCTGATCCAGCTCTCTGCTGTGTCCTGGGAAAGCAGTAGAAGATGGCTCAAGTCTTTGGGCCTCTGCACTCACATAGGAGACCTGGAGGAAGCTCCTGGCTCCTGGCTTTGGATCAGCATAACTCCAGCTGTTGCGGCCATCTGGGGAGTGAACCATTGGATGAAGACCTCTCTCTCTCTACCTCTGCCTCTTTGTAACTCTGCCTTTCAAATAAGTAAATAAATCTTAAAACAAAAAGAAGCTAGAAAGTCATAGCATGTATTTTAATTCAAAGAGTCATATTTTAAAAGCACAGATAGAAATCCCTCCTCTGGTTCAAGAGGCTATTTGTGTAAGTTCCCATTGGTTCAAATATCAAAAATGGTCAAGTTATATCATTGTAGCTAAGTGGAACAGAGGTAGCATGTTGAGAATTCATGTCCAGATTGTTTTTCACTGTGAAATCCAGATCTTTATGGCCATTTTTACATACTCCATCTGGTTCTGAAATCAAAATAGCCTTCTATATTTGAATGCAAGTATCCTGTATTGAAACCATACCCTGTTGAGACAATGTAGGGACTGTACTATCCACCCTGATGATGAGAATCTATTTAGCCCAGCACCATAAGTCACAATGGCCATTCTCATAAAAATGGCTGTGGAATCAAAAGAGATGACTCAGCTTGTGCACTGAAAGAATTCTTGAAGTTGCCAAATAAATTCATTTTTAAAAAAAGAAAGAAAATGTATACTTTGAATTTTTTGTTTCTTTTTTTTTTAGTAGGCCTATACACACAACACTATCACTGAAATCTGTAACATCGACATAATCTTAAAGGATTGTCTTAACTGTTGGATTATAAGGTATCTTCTGATAAGAATGGGACAGAGATCACTCTAACCTATAAGTTAAGTCTATCTGACTCAAGAGGGAATAAAGTTTAGAAATAGAAAAAAAATGAGCTTTTAAAAGTCACCCAAGGCCGGTGCCACGGCTCAATAGGCTAATCCTCTGCTTGTGGCGCCAGTACCCCGTGTTCTAGTCCCCGTTGGGGTGCCGGATTCTGTCCCAGTTGTCCCTCTTCCAGGCCAGTTCTCTGCTGTGGCCCGGGAGTGCAGTGGAGGATGGCCCAAGTGCTTGGGCCCTGCACCTGCATGGGAGACCAGGAAAAGCACCCGGCTCCTGGCTTCGGATCAGCACAATGCACCAGCCGCGGTACGCCGGCTGCGGCGGCCATTGGAGTGTGAGCTAATGGCAAAGGAAGACCTTTCTCTCTGTCTCTCTCTCTCACTGTCCACTCTGTTAAAAAAAAAAAAAAAAAAAAGTCGCCCAAAATCTTTTGAGAAAACATATTTGATTATATGTATATAACCATGAATATAGTCTTATTAGTTATGTTACATATACTCTAGCAGACACCCCACTGGGCTATCAAATCTATAATGTATATTTTAAAGAAAGTATGCATCTGATCAAAATAGTCCAGTGACTGAACTCCTGAAAATTTCTTTGTAAGCATTTTTTTTGGAGTCATGTTCAAGCTAGGCCAAGTCTAACAATTGTTCCGTAGCAAATATTAGGGACTACATGTTAATATTATTTTATCCTTTCTTGAGCCCAAATATTTTGTTCACTACCATGAAAAGTACATCTACTTGAATAATACTTTTATGCAAATATTATTCCCAAAAGCCTGAGGAAAAAATGTATACCTGCATGTGAGATTAGTTCCTGGCAATTATTGAATTTCCTGCTCTTGTTCTTTGGAGATAAATAAAGAAGACCATAAACTGGACTGTATTTCTTTAACTTGAAAGGCAGCATCATCTTCCTCAAGAAAATGGAAGCAAACCTGTGAGTAAACTCCTACCGCTCTGCTGACATTGTTAACCGGGCTCCTGGTTCTTGGCACATTCTTAAAAGGCACCTCACGTTATTTTCTTCTATTCCTTTCTCCCTATTTTCTATGTTTGCATTATTCTTTCCTTCTTTTACCTGCTTCTGGATTTGCAAACTAGCACCTATTGCCTATTCTCTCAAAGATCCTGGCACATGAATATGCTTGAACCCCAAAAGTCTTAGCTTATGAACAGTTTCTTTGTTCATTTTGGTAAAGTGCTTGACGGCTTTTGTTAACTGTTGAGTCTAATTATGTGATAGTTTACTATAGTTTATCAAATTCACTTAGTTAACCTTCTTTTAGCTTTACTAGGTAGTCAATTTGTTAATTTGGCACAGCTTTTTGTTTTCTTGGCTTGGCATCTTGCATTAATAATTTCTTCTCTATATTCAATGTATGTGTTCATTTACTAATAAATGCTCCTTTACCCTTCTAATTGTAGCTCTTCATCTTTAATTAAAATCCAATTAGAAAAAATGGCTTCCTTGCCTCTTTAAATCTGGACACTTAGTAGGAAATGGCATCTCCTTCATCCAATAAGCATTATTGAGTGCTTAGCTTATTTTTAGCATTGTGCTAAATGCTACAGAGAAAACAAGGTAGGCTCAGACAATTTGTCTTCCAGGAAAAGCTTAATTTCCTATCCTCAACTGCTATATGTGTACTGTGCCCTGTAAGTAAAATGTTTTCTGTTCTCCGCTGAGTCTACCTGGTTCAACCTGGTAGATGTATCCATTCCTCCCTCACCGCCCTCAAGATTCAAGTTCACATCTTATCCCTAGTATTCTTTTCTCTTTTCCTCAGGGAAGGCCCAATTAATTTTCTTTCTTGAGCCATAGTGCTGCAACATTTCAAACATCCCATTGACCATATTGAGTAATAGTTAGGATTAGGTACAGGGCCTTATATAAATATGTCTATCTATTTTACTACATGAAACATCTGACATCCAGAAAACAAATTTCTATACCTTTCTGTATTCCCAGGCTTAGCTCAGAGTAGACCCATACTTCTGTGACTAAAAATTCCAGAGACCTCAATTCCAGTTTCTTAAAATCTACAGTGAATCTTCTACTACATTAGAGGAAGACAAGAATCATAGTCTTTGGGCTTCTGAGCAGTCACTGGTAGCACTGGTAGAGGCTAGCTTCAATAATTGTGGGTACATTTTAATTATCAGCTGAAGAAGACTTGACCACTCTGAAGTACTGTGACTTGAAGAAGTTATTTCACTCTCCTGACTGCTTAGCTTTTTTTATTAATCATCACAAAGGCGTATGACTAATATTTGTCACAGACATCTTAGAGTGAGAGGACCCTGTGATTTTTATCAGAGGATACTGGTAAGGAATACAAATATTTGCATAAGATACAGCAAGCCTTAGTAAAGACTAACAGAAAATCACATGATGTAGGCAATATGCATTAGATAAATTTGGAGGAGAAAGAATTTGGGACACTTGAACCCAAAAATCAATTACAGTTACTGTAACATTACTTAGATGATCCAAAGTGACAGACCATGACCATAAACTTCATACGCAACACGGACAGGGAGAAGTCATTAGCCTTCCTCAAGCAGACAGGTCCCCTGGTACATTAACACTAACACATGTGAGCCTGCAATGAGCTGGTTACATCAGCTGTTATTCCTAGAACATTCCTAGATAGACACTGCCAGGTGTGTTGACTTCAAAGTAACTATATTACATTTCATCAGACTGAGCAGGAGAAAATGTGGATTCATGGTAAGGATATACAGTATAATTATTTTTCCCCCGTAAGGTTTTCTGGGAAAGAAAAAAAAATAAACACGACAGGCAGATTACTTATAAAAGTTATTCTAATATAAAATTACAGTTGATGAGAAAAGGAGTGAGACATGAGTCACAGCATTCAAAGAAACAAGTCTCTTGTAGATGAGCTGAGAAACAAGGCACCCACTAGAAATTATGGTTCCTTAGGCAAATATGAGCATCAGTATTTTCCTTTGGGAATGTCAGAAACACAGATATAGAGGCCGTCTGCACAAATCTAAGCAAATATTCTGGTAAGCAAAACAGCTTTACAATGATCATTCAGAAGAAGTCCTAGAAGAAATGTTTCCATTGCTCAGACTGGTTTTTATAAACCAACTGAACAGGGAGTTAAATGTTGGAAAAGGCTTTTTTTTTTTTGCATGCACTTGCTGTTTTCACCTGCAAACATTAGTGATATTATCCAGAAGCAGTTCTGTAGATGGTCCAAGAGATCAGTAAGATATTAAGTCAGAAAGCAACTATTCTGTCCATGAACCAATAAGTACACCAAAAACACCTCCTGCAGCCATATAAGAAGTAAAGGACATGGACTGCCATTATCATAAAAATATAAACACGGAGTGCAACCATCTAATTTATCAATAGACCACAAATATGTTTTCCCCCTTACTTTTTCTTAGCAGGTAATGAATTGACAACACAACTCTTGTCTTTAAAGATTTATTTATTTATTTATTTATTTATTTGAAAGCTGGAGTCAGAGAGAGACAGTGAGAGTGAGAGCGAGAGTGAGAGCAAGAGAGAGAATCTTCTATCTCCTGGTATACTCCCAAATAGCTGCAAAAAGGGCTAGGCCAGGACAAAGCCAGAAGCCTGGAACTTGGTCTGGTCTCCCACAGGGATGTCAGTGGTCCAAATACTTGGGCCATCCTACATTGCTTTTCCAGACAACTTAGCAGGGAGCTGGATCTGAAGCAGAGCAGCCAGTACTCTAAGCTGCTTAACCTGCTGTGGTGGAATTCCAGCCCCTGGATAGCATCACATTGACCACTGAGTAGCTGGAGGTCAGCTAAGGGTTTAAAATTCCTTGTTGGTGACAGAACTCAAATAAGAACCCATGTCATACATGAAGAATCTTTCTACAGTAAAATATATCTCAAAATAGGCTACATAACAGAACCCCCTAGGTGCCTTTAAAAATACAAATTCCTAGATTCCACCCCAGAATGCTAAATAAGGAATTCTAAAACCGGGCCAGCACCATGGCTTACTTGGTTAATCTTCTGCCTGCAGTGCTGGCATCCCATACGGGTGCTGGGTTCTAGTCCTGGTTTCTCCTCTTCCAGTCCAGCTCTCTGTTGTGGCCCGGAAGGCAGTGGAGGATGGCCCAGGAGCTTGGGATGCTGCACCCACGTGGGAGACTGGGAAGAAGCACCTGGCTCCTGGCTTCGGATCGGCGCAGTGCCAAATGGCAGCCATTTGGGGAGTGAACCAACGGAAGGAAGACCTTTCTCTCTCTCTCTCTCTCTCTCTCTCTCTCTCTCTCTCTCTCTCACTGTCTATAACTCTGCGTGTCAAAAAAAAAAAAAAAGAAGAAAGAAAGAAAGAAAGAAAGAAAGTAAGAAAGAAAGAAACTCTTTTTTTTTTTATTTTTTTATTTTTGACAGGCAGAGTGGACAGTGAGAGAGAGAGACAGAGAGAAAGGTCTTCCTTTGCCGTTGGTTCACCCTCTAATGGCCGCCGCGGTAGCGCGCTGCGGCCGGCGCACCGCGCTGTTCCGATGGCAGGAGCCAGGTGCTTATCCTGGTCTCCCATGGGGTGCAGAGCCCAAACACTTGGGCCATCCTCCACTGCACTCCCTGGCCACAGCAGAGAGCTGGCCTGGAAGAGGGGCAACCGGGACAGGATCGGTGCCCCGACCGGGACTAGAACCCTGTGTGCCGGCGCCGCAAGGCGGAGGATTAGCCTGTTGAGCCACGGCGCCGGCCAGAAAGAAACTCTGAAACCAAGATACATAAATCTACTTTTTTAAATGTTTTTGTGGTGTTATGAAATATCCAGCTGTCACCAGTCCTGCACCAGGACTAGCTTTGCTGACTACTACTTATATTATATTAAATATGGAATGTAAATGAGCTACAGTTGATTGCAATAATGACCATTTTATTTCTGATCTACAAGGAGTCTTCAAAAAGTTCATGAAAAAAGCACATTCTGGGGATAGGGTTTTGGTATAGCCGTGAAGATGCTGCTTACCTGCATCCCGTATCTAAACTCCCAGGTTCATGTAGGCTCCCCTCGTGATTCCAGGGTTCTGCTAATGCTCCCCCTGGGATGCAGAAGATGACAGCCATGTATTTGGGTTCTTGCCACCTACAAGAATTGGGTTTCTAGCTCCCAGCTTTGGCTTACTCCAGCCCCAGCCATTGTGGCCATCTGAGTGAACCTGCCCCAAATTCGATCTCTCTTTCTCTCTCCGTCTGTCTTCCAGTCCCACTCTCCTATTTAAAAAATGCATATTATGAAAAAAGGTGTGTGGATTTCAAATATTCTTTGTTTCAAAGTAAACATATCTTTAAATTCCATTTTCCAATGAGGTTAGTTAAGTACACTCATATATGTTTGGCTACATCAGCACAATTATCCAAAAGCATAATAGTGAATTTCCACTAAGTTATGGAAATAATTTTCCTGACTAGTGCACACGGCAGATTTGAAGTTAACAACTAAGATTAACAACTAATTAACAACTAAAATTCTGTTCTTTTAATCAATAGAGTTATTGAAGTAAAATATCAAATGTAATCTCAAAATTATAAGAAAAAAGACACAAACACGCCAACAAAGACAAAATAAAATGCCTGAAGGGACACCTTGCTGAGAGTTGAATTCCACTGTAACTTTTGTCTGTCATTCTTGGGTGCCCACATTTGTTGGGGTAGAAGAGTATGAAGTACACTGTGTAACACAACAATGTATGAGCTGGGAGAGTAAGTTCAAACTTTAAACAAGTAGTAGTCAGTGCTATCTGAACCAGGTGCTGAGTACTGACCAGTGTTTTAACTAGGAACAAGTTTTCCCTTCAGGGGACATGTGATTTCACTTTGCTTGTCACAGCTTGAGAGATGGGGTTTGAAGACTGGAATGCTATAGACATATAATGCGTAGATCCAGAGATCCTATTAAATATCCTGCAATACACAAAACAAGCTCTCATGGCAATGACTTACTGGCCTAAAATGTCAGTAGTTGTCAGCTGAGGTTGAAAAATCAAAGACTAAAGAACAAACAAATATGTCTTTTGCCCTTAGGAGTTCTCTTAGTTTGTTCAGGATGCTATAACAAAATACCATAGACAGGGTAGCTAATAAGCAAAGGAAATTGGTTTCTCACAGTTCTGGAGGCTGGGAAATCATGAAGAAGTCCCCAGCTGGCATAGAGTCTGGCGAGTGCTTGCTTTCTGGTTTATATGTGACACCATCTAGCTGTGTCCTCCCATTGCAAAAGAGCTAGCTGGCTCTCTGGGGCCTCTATTATAAAGGCACAAAGCTCATGTATGAGAGTTCTGCACTCTTGGTCTAGTCCCCTTCCAAAGATCTCAATCGCCTACAACCATCGACTTGGGGCTTACAATTTTAATGTATGGACGAGACACAAACATTCAGAACATAGCACTCCCAATTCCTTCTTGACTTGCTGTTCCTGCCCCTCCTTCCTGTGTTTTCAGAGCAACGATCAGTAGTGACTTGGATGTGATAAGGGAAATATCCTCTGATGACACTCATGTGAAAGTTAGGATTGTAGAGAGGCACCAGCTGAAGGGGCAGTTAATTAGATGATAGATCTCGGTGTTCAAAGGTGGGCCTTTGGCCCCTGTAGAGATGTCAACATCCTTTCCCACTTTTTCTGGTTGGGGCACTGTCAGTTTCCTACAAAGGAACTGCTTTTTTTGGTGGGGAGCTTTAAGTCCAGAGGGAAAGGCACAGGCTGAAGCAACCAGAGCTAATGATACTCAATTCTGGGCACTGGCTGGAATTTTTGAAAAATAAACATTTTGGCCAGTGCTGTGGCTCACTTGGCTAATCCGCCGCCTGCGGCGCTGGCACACCGGGTTCTAGTCCCGGTTGCCCCTCTTCCAGGCCAGCTCTCTGCTGTGGCCGGGGAAGGCAGTGGAGGATGGCCCAAGTGCTTGAGCCCTGCACCTGCATAGGAGACCAGTAGGAAGCACCTGGCTCCTGGCTTCGGATAGGCGCAGCACACCAGCCATAGCGTCCATTTGGGGGGCTGAACCAATGGAAAAAGGAGACTTTTTCTCTCTGTCTCTCTCTCTGTCACTGTCTAACTGCCTGTCAAAAAAAAATTAACTGAATAATATTCATTTAGTATCCATTTTTTATTAGATACTATGCTTAGTAACTTACTCAAGGTCACAGAGTAAGTAAATGATCATCCATAATTTGAACTCAGTTTCTGCAGTTGGCTCCTTTTTGTGCTGACCCTCTGTTATTATCATATAAAAATCTAATTTAATGGTAATAATAGATTCTAACAAATTTCTAATAGTGTTTAAAAGAAGGAACAACGCAACCCTGTCATTTTTTTCTGTGGAGCTACTTTGGAAGGCTTACAGGATGGTGACAGGAGGAAAAACAGAACAGAGTCTTTGAAGGAGATCAGCTGATGGCATAGGCCTTTTGGGTCGGGGACCATTCTCACCATTTTACTGTATGAATTCAATTATCCTCATAGTGACCTTTCCAAGTGATTGTTCTTATTAACTCTGATTTTAAAGATAACATGGAGTTTGAACAAGTGAAATAATTTGCCTATAAAAGGCTTTTGCAGGGCCATGGTGTGAGCTCAGAGAGTCTACTTCTCTTCTCTCCTAATTGCCTCCCCAGTGGCAGTCCCTGACAGGATGATCAAACAACAAGTAAATGAATATTCCTTGTCCCATAGATATGAGTCAAGTATGTTTATGCACAAATCAAACCTGTTTTTAAATTTATCATAGACAGCACAGCCATTTATTTCTCAAAATGTTTCATTTTGGATTTCCAACTCTATACACTATAGATTATGCAATTTTGAGATAGAGTGAGTGAGAGAGGGAGAGAGGAGAGAGATCCTCTATACTGGTTTACTCTCACTCTCCAAATACCCAAATACTTCCCAAAAGCTAGGGCTGGAGCCACAAAGCCAGGAACCCCATTCAGGTCTCTCACATGGGAGGGCAGGGACCTAAGTAATTGGGCCATCTGCTAATTCCCAAGGAGCACATTAGATTAGACAACTTTTGACAGAACAAAGATAATTATATGAATGATTGTGTCATAGGCAAAATGTAAGTTTTAGCTAAATGGGAAGCAGGAGAGAACGTCTTTAGTTGGCAGAAGATTTTTTCAAACTCTTGCATAGATTCTTATAATACTCATCTTCTATTATTTTTTGAAGACTCCTTATAGATACAAATTTGAAAAAAAATTACTCCAAAACAAATATTTTCATTCTATTTTCCACAAACTTTTTGTAGCAGACATACACACACACACACGCACACACAAACATAATTTCTACTACCCTTTTATACACAGTTGGCTATGTCTTAAAAATTTAAGCAATCTGATTTGCCCCAAAAAATCAAATGCAAATAGTCGCAGCATATATCCAAACCCTACAGCTGGATTTCAAATGGGCATAACTATAAATATCTGATTTAATCAATACTGCTATTCTTATAATATAAAAAATAAAGCTTTTATAAGTAAATAAATGAATGAAAATTACTTGTAAGTTTATATAAATTATATTTTGTGGACTGTATTGGAGAATATTAGATGCTACGAATAAGTTAGTATCTCACTTCCTGTGAATTTAGGCAGGTTATTCAAATTTCTTTGAGGTTCAATTTGTGTTTCTGTGAAAATGGGAGTAAAAATTTAAACTTGTTTTATAATTGTTAAGGGAATTAAATTAATTAACACATGTAATCTCTTAATACCCTCCTGACACATAGTAGTGATTCAGTTAATATTAACTTTGTTATTTAATATATGCAGATATTGTACATGATAAAAACTATGCATTTAATAACTCTTTATATTTTTCCAGAAATGAAACAAAATATAAAGAAGCACATTCATAAAAATATTAAAAATCCAAAGGAATGCTCTGGAGGATTTTTTCAGTTGCCTGTGAGAAAGATTAAAATTACTGAGGGAAATGTGGATACATTTTGAGAAAGTTTTACTTCGTTACCTATTTTGCCTTCTTTTTCTCTTTAAGGAGATGACATTACTTGTCCTTCTATTGCCTTGAAAAAGATATTATTTGTGAAGTTATCTCAACACTTCAATTTTTCACCATGGGGTTATAAACACTAACATAGAACATAACCATGATTTATAAATTAACTCCTCTCTATGATAAAAAGAAAAGCTTTGTAAAACATGATTTTCATAAAACACTAATAAAACACATAGAAAGCTAATAAAAATACTTCATAAAACACTAACATTCCCTGAAAAATAAGCAATTATAAGAAATTCCAGCAAAATACAAACTGTATATCCACCTTAACCTACGAATTCTGCTTTTCAGAACCTACATATAGAAAGTTTCCTAGGCACACAATAACACAGTAGTGTATTAAATGCATTTATGCATTCAATGCTGTGGCACTGTTTAATAGAGACAATCAGGAAATAATGGAAATATTTATCAATGTGACACTAATGAAGAAAATTACTTTTAAAAAATTAAATGGGCTCAGAATTTTGTAAAACTTAGATGGACAATCATGAACTAGAATTTATTTTTAGAGTGAAAACTAGTAAAATTATCACATGAAGCATGCTATGTTTTAAGCCTATTGCATAGCTAAAATAAAGATTAGTTACCTAGCAAAACTGTAACAAAAATTAAATGGAATACTATAGTTTAAAAATATTACATAACTATATGTATTCAACCAGAAAGACATCACCAATATAGTCACAAAGCATGTATTTTATGAATCTGTTTATATAATAATTCAGAAAATTAAGTATTAATATATGGATATGGAAATTTCCAGAAAAATATTGTTTTCCAAAAGGTAAGAAGCAAATCTCTTTGAATAGTACAGTTTTAACCAATTTTATGTCTTCATAATTCTCTTACACTTATTTTTACACTGAATATGTAACTAAACAATTTATTTTTAAAATGCAAAACTAAATAAACAATTTTTATTTTCTTTTTTCCTTTTCTTTTGGAAAGGTATATGTACAGAGATCTTCCATCTTCTAGTTCACTTTCCCAAATGCCTACACAGCCAGGGCTGGGCCAGGCCAAAGTCAGGAGCCAGAAATCGTGTCTCTCACATGCGTGGTCGGGACCCAAGTACTTCAGCCATCACTTGCAGCCTCTCGGGGTGCACATGATCAGAGAGCTAGAATCAAGTGGAGACTGGACTTGAACTCAGGCACTCTGAAGTGGTGTTTCAAGCAGTGTCTTAGCTACTGTGACAAACACTCACCCCTGATTTTCTTCTTAATATTGGAAAATATAGCTCTGTGACTACAGTATAGATGTAAGAATTTTGGATTTGAATTGTGGCTGTGCTACTTCCTAAACATGTGACTTATTTTTTTTTGTATCTCAGTTGCCTAATCTTTAAAAAGAGTATGATAATATTATTTACAAATAGGATAATATAGGAATAAAATGCTTTAAATAATGATAAATTATTTTATTTATTCATTTTATTTATTAAAGGATGGAAAAAGAGGGAGAGGGAGAGAGAGAGAAAGTGTATTAGACAGAGAAAGAGAGATCTTCTATCTGCTGATTCATTCCACAATTGGCTGCCATAACTAGGGCTTAGCCAGAACAAAGCCAAGAGCCAGGAACTCCATCCAAGTCTTTCATGTGGGTGCCAGGGTCTCAGGTTCTTGGGCCATCTGCCACTGCTTTCCCAGGCATGTTACTGTGGAGCAGGATCTGAAGTGCAACAGTTAGGACTACACAGGTGCTCCAGTATGGGATGCCAGCATTGCAAAGCAGCAGTTTAACCTGCCAAGCCATAACACAGACCCCTAAAATAAAATATTTTAAATAGGACTCACACTGTGGTGTAGCAGGTAAAAGCTACATCCTGTGTTGCTGGCATCCCATATGGGCGCCAGTTTGAGTCCCCGCTGCTCTACTTATGATCCAACTCTGCTGTGGCCTGGGAAAGCAGTAGAAGATGACTCAAGACCTTGGGCCCCTGCACCCATGGGGAGACCCGGAAGAAGCTCCTGGCTCTTGGCTTCAGATTGGTGCAGCTCCGGCCATTGCTGCCAATTGGGGAGTGAACCAGCAGATGGAATAACTCTCTCTCTCTCTCTCTCTCTCTCTCTCTGCTCTCCTTCTTTCTGTGTAACTCTGACTTTCAAATAAATAAATAAATATCTTTAAAAAAAAGAAGCTGTAAAAATATTTTAGTAAGTTATTCGAAGGACTCAAAAGAGCTTCTGATGTGTAAAAATGTACTACTTTATTCCTATTTAACAGATAATGGAATTGAAAATCAGAAAAGAAACAATCTCTATGATTATGTAGTCTTTCTTTTCCAAGTAGTCACAGATTTAATCATAATTTTAATACATTTTTCATTTCTCGGGCACTCCTATATGGGATGTAGTTGTCCCAAGCAGTGTCTTAGCCATTTCACTAACAACCTGCCCCCAAGCTATTTTTTAAAGGTGCAGAATTTTGATATTTTTTTTGCATAACTAAAGTGCAATGCAATAGAAAGGGTGGAGGGGAACAACAAACTATGTTAAGCTGCAATTCTGCACTATGGACTGGCCCCAAAACATTTCATATGCTATCTCTGTTTCACTTCACATTGGTTTTCTGACAAAAGGAGGATTGTGCATAAAGTTACACTGAGAAAACCAATGCTAAGTCAAGTTAATTATTCAAATTCACACAGTTAGTTACTAGACAAAGAAAGTGGGATTCCAGCAGAAGTTACATCCCCTTTCTAATCTACCACACAGAGAATCAAAGTCTAACCGTAAGTCTGCATTTTTCCATATCTAGATTTTTTTTTCAGTGAGCAGCATGCAGGAACGAGGCCTACCACGCAGGTTTTCCCTGCCATATCTAGATTTTTTTTTAAATTTTAGTTGACTGATCATTTAAAAATATTAAGGAGGCTGATCAATTTCAGTGACTATGGAGTTACATGCAATATGATAATAACCAGTCCTTAGCAGAGCACTGGCATGAGCTAACTTATCTAGTTTCTCCAGGTATCCTAAAATTATCTACAATCCTTATTAGAGTAGCATAATGAGGACTGCCTGGTACAAAGTGCTTAAGGAACTTGCCCATGGCCAAACAGAAAATAAGTATGGGATTCAGGTTCCATCCCAGTAAACTCACACCACAGCTTGTTCAGATATTCTTGTGCTCAATTTATCCAACCAGGTAAGTTCTGACCCATTCACAACTGCTGGTTTAGGAAGCTATTTGTTTCTTTCCTTATGTTGGTATTGTATAAAGTAAGTTTAAAATGTCTCCTTGAAGATAAACTCAGGGATATTTTAGTGGCTGTGCAATGTGTCTTGGCCACATAGTTACTTTTATCCAAGACTGGTGACTTATGGCATTTTTCATACTTTTTCTCCTTTCCTTTTTTTTTTTTTTTTTTTTTTTTTAATTAAACTTTTATTTAATGGATATAAATTTCCAAAGTATAGCTTATGGGTTACAATGGCTTCCCCCCTCCCATAACTTCCCTCCCGCCCGCTACCCTCCCCTTTCCCGCTCCCTTTCCCCTTCCATTCATGTAAAGATTCATTTTCAATTCTCTTTGTATACAGAAGATCAGTTTAGTATATATTAGGTAAAGATTTCAACTTTTTGCCCATATAGCAACATCAAGTGAAAAAACTACCATTGGATTACTAATTATAGCATTAAATAGCAATGTACAGCACATTAAAGACAGAGATCCTACATAATTTTTTTTTTCAAATTAATTAATTTTCTATGCCATTTCCATTTTAACACCAGGTTGTTTTTTTTTTTTTTCATTTCCAATTCTCTTTATATACAGAAGATCACTTCAGTATATAATTAGCAAAGACCTCATCAGTCTGCGCCCACACAGAAACGCAAAGTATAAAAATACCGTTTCAGTACCAGTCATAGCATCACTTGGCTTTAGACGACACATTAGGGACAGATCCCACATGGGGTGTAAGTACACAGTGACTCCTGTTGCTGATTTAACAATTTGACACTCCTGTTCATGGCGTCAGCAATCTCCCTAGGCTCTAGTCATGAGTTGCCAGGGCTATGGAAGCCTTTAGAGTTCGCTGACTTTGATCTTATTCCGATAGGGTCATAGTCAAAGTGGAGGTTCTCTCCTCCCTTCGGAGAAGGGTACCTCCTTCTTTGATGGCCCCGTTCTTTCCACTGGGATCTCACTCACAGAGATCATTCATTTAGGTCTTTTTTTTTTTTTTTCCATGATATCTTGGCTTTCCATGCCTGCTATACTCTCATGGGCTCTTCAGCCAGATCTGAATGCCTTGAGGGCTGATTCTGAGGCCAGAGTGCCGTTTAGGACATCTGCCATCCTATGAGTCTGCTGTGTATCCCACTTCCCATGTTGGATCTTTCTCTCCCTTTTTGATTCTATCAGTTAGTATTAGCAGATACTTGTCTTGTTTGTGTGATCTCTTTGAGTCTTAGACCTATCAGAGCTATCAATTGTGAGCTGAAATTGGTCACTTGGACTAGTGCGATGGCATTGGTACATGCCATCTTGATGGAATTGTGTTGGAATCCCCTGGCACGTTTCTAACTCCACCATTTGCGGCCAGTCCGATTGAGCATGTTCCAAATTGTTCATCTCCTCCCTCTCTTTTTCCACTCTTAGATTTAACAGGGATCACTTTTCAGTTAAAATTTAAACACCTAAGAATAATTGTGTGTTAATTACTGAGTTCAACCAATAGTACTAGAACAACAACAATAACAACAAATACTAAAATGGATAAAGTATTACATTGTACATCTAAAGTCAGGACAGGAGCTGATCAGTTCATTGTTGCTTATAGTGTCCATTTCACTTAACAGGTTTCCCCTTTGGCACTCAGTTGTCACCGATCAGGGAAAACAAATGATATTTTTCTCTTTGGGTCTGGCTTAATTCACTCAGCATGATGTTTTCCAGATTGCTCCATCTTGTTGCAAATGACTGGGTTTCGTTGTTTCTTACTGCTGTATAGTATTCTATGGAGTACATGTCCCATAATTTCTTTATCCAGTCTACTGTTGATGGGCATTTGGGTTGGTTCCAGGTCTTAGCTATTGTGAATTGAGCTGCAATAAACATTAATGTGCAGATGGCTTTTTTATTAGCCAAATTAATTTCCTTTGGGTAAATTCCAAGGAGTGGGATGGCTGGGTTGTATGGTAGGGTTATGTTCAGGTTTCTGAGGAATCTCCAGACAGACTTCCATAGTGGCTTAACCAGTTTGCATTCCCACCAACAGTGGGTTAGTGTCCCTTTTTCCCCACATCCTCTCCAGCATCTGTTGTTGGTAGATTTCTGAATGTGAGCCATTCTCACCGGGGTGAGGTGGAACCTCATTGTGGTTTTGATTTGCATTTCTCTGATTGCTAGTGATCTTGAACATTTTTTCATGTGTCTGTTGGCCATTTGTATTTCCTCTTTCGAAAAATGTCTATTGAGGTCCTTGGCCCATCTCTTTAGTGGGTTGTTTGTTTTGTTGTTGTGGATTTTCTTGATTTCTTTGTAGATTCTGGTTATCAACCCTTTATCTGTAGTATAGTTTGCGAATATTTTTTCCCATTCTGTTGGTTGCCTCTTCACTTTCCTGACTGTTTCTTTTGAAGTACAGAAACTTCTCAATTTGATGCAATCCCAAATGTTAATTTTGGTTTTGACTGCCTGTGCTGTTGGAGTATTTTCCAGGAAGTCTTTGCCTGTGCCTATATCTTGCAGGGTTTCTCCAATGCTCTCTAATAATTTGATGGTTTCGGGTCGTAGATTTAAGTCTTTAATCCATGTTGAGTGGATTTTTGTGTAAGGTGATAGGTATGGGTCTTGCTTCAAGCTTCTGCACGTGGAAATCCAATTTTCCCAGCACCATTTATTGAATAGACTGTCCTTATTCCAGGGATTAGATTTGGATCTTTGGTCAAATATAAGTTGGCTGTAGATGTTTGGATTGATTTCTGGTGTTTCTATTCTGTTCCATTGGTCTATCCATCTGTTTCTGTACCAGTACCATGCTGTTTTGATAACAACTGCCCTGTAGTATGTCCTGAAATCAGGTATTGTGATGCCTCCGGCTTTGTTTTTGTTGTACAGGATTGCTTTGGCTATTCGAGGTCTTCTGTGTCTCCATATGAATTTCAGCATCGTTTTTTCTAGGTCTGAGAAGAAGGTCTTCGGGATCTTAATGGGTATTGCATTGAATGTATAAATTGCTTTTGGGAGAATAGACATTTTGATGATATTGATTCTTCCAATCCATGAGCATGGAAGATTTCTCCATTTTTTGGTATCCTCTTCTATTTCTTTCTTTAAGGTTTTGTAGTTTTCATCGTAGAGATCTTTAACGTCTTTGGTTAAGTTTATTCCAAGATATTTGATTGTTTTTGTAGCTATTGTGAATGGGATTGATTTTAGAAGTTCTTCCTCAGCCGTGGCATTGCCTGTGTATACAAAGGCTGTTGATTTTTGTGGATTGATTTTATATCCTGCTACTTTGCCAAACTCTTCGATGAGTTCCAGCAGTCTCTTAGTAGAGTTCTTTGGGTCCCCTAAATAAAGAATCATATCATCTGCAAAGAGGGATAATTTGAGTTCGTCCTTCCCGATTTGTATCCCTTTAATTTCTTTTTCTTGCCTAATAGCTCTGGCCAAAACTTCCAGAACTATATTGAATAGCAGTGGTGAGAGAGGGCATCCCTGTCTGGTACCAGATTTCAGTGGAAATGCTTCCAACTTTTCCCCATTCAATAGGATGTTGGCCGTGGGTTTTTCATATATTGCTTTGATTGTATTGAGGAATGTTCCTTCCATACCCAGTTTGCTTAGAGTTTTCATCATGAAAGGGTGTTGTATTTTATCAAATGCTTTCTCTGCGTCTATTGAGAGAATCATATGGTTTTTCTTCTGCAGTCTGTTAATGTAGTGTATTACGTTGATTGTTTTGCGAATGTTGAACCATCCCTGCATACCGGGGATGAATCCCACTTGGTCTGGGTGGATGATCTTTCTGATGTGTTGTTGCATTCTATTGGCCAGAATTTTATTGAGTATTTTTGCATCTATGTTCATCAGGGATATTGGTCTGTAATTCTCTTTCAATGTTGCGTCTCTTTCTGGCTTAGGAATTAAGGTGATGGTGGCTTCATAGAAAGAATTTGGGAGGATTCCCTCTTTTTCGATTGCTCTGAATAGTTTGAGAAGAATTGGAGTTAGTTCTTCTCTAAATGCCTGGTAGAACTCAGCAGTGAATCCATCTGGCCCTGGGCTTTTCTTTGTTGGGAGGGCCTTTATTACTGTTTCAATTTCTGTGTCAGTTATTGGTCTGTTTAGGTTTTCTATGTCTTCCTGGCTCAATTTAGGGAGGTTGTATGTGTCCAAGAACCTGTCCATTTCTGATAGATTTCCCTGTTTGCTGGCATACAAGTCCTTGTAGTAATTTCTGATGATTCTTTTTATTTCTGTGGCGTCTGTTGTTACGTTTCCCATTTCATCTCTGATCCTATTGATTTGGGTCTTTTCTCTTCTTTTTTTAGTTAGTTGGGCCAATGGGGTGTCAATTTTGTTTATTTTTTCAAAAAACCAGCTCCTCGTTTGGCTGATTTTTTGTAATGTTTTTTTGGATTCAATCCTGTTGATTTCTTCTCTGATTTTAATTATTTCTCTTCTCCTACTGGGTTTGGGTTTGGCTTGCTGCAGATTTTCTAGATCCTTGAGATGACTTGAAAGCTCATCTATTTGGTGCCTTTCCAATTTCTTGATGTAGGCACCTATTGATATAAACTTTCCTCTTAACACTGCTTTTGTTGTATCCCATAGGTTTTGGTATGTTGTGCTGTTATCCTCATTTACTTCCAGAAAATTTTTGATTTCTCTTTTAATTTCTTCTATGACCCATTGTTCATTCAGGAGCATGTTGTTCAATCTCCATGTGTTTGCACGTGCTCTAGGGATTCCTGAGTTGCCAATTTCCAATTTCATTCCTTTGTGGTCTGAGAAGCTGCATGGTATGATTCTAATTCTTTTGAATTTGCTGAGACTTGCTTTATGGCCTAGTATGTGGTCAATCCTAGAGAGGGTTCCATGTACTGCTGAGAAGAATGTAAAGTCCTTAGATGTAGGATGAAATGTTCTGTAGATATCTGTTAGATCCATTTGGGCTATAGTGTCATTTAAATCTACTGTCTCCTTGTTGATCTTCTGTCCTGTTGATCTGTCTATCTCTGAGAGTGGAGTATTGAAGTCCCCCAGTACTATTGTATTGGGGTCTAAGTCTCCCTTTAAGTCCCTTAACAAGTCTTTTAAATAAGCTGGTGCCCTATGATTAGGTGCATATATGTTGATAATCGTTATATCTTCCTGTTGAATGGATCCCTTAATCATTATATAGTGCCCCTCTTTGTCTCTCCTAACAGTTTTTGTGGTAAAGTTTATGTTGTCCGATATTAAGATGGCTACGCCCGCTCTCTTTTCATTTCTGTTGGCGTGGTATATCTTTTTCCAGCCTTTCACTCTCAGCTTGTATGGATCATTGTTGGATAGATGGGTTTCTTGTAAGCAGCAAAAGGATGGGTTTTGTTCCTTAACCCAGTCAGCCAATCGGTGTCTTTTAACTGGACAGTTCAAGCCATTAACATTCAATGTGACTATTGAGAAGGAGTAACTTTGCCCTGCCATTTGCCAAAGATATTTTCTAATATCTGGTTTGAGATTCCTGTGATCTTTTGCTGTGAGGTTTCCTTCCTTTAACTTCTTTCATATTGGTTACCGTGTTTCTGTGTTTCTGTATGTAACACATCTTTAAGCATCTTTTGCAGGGCTGGACGAGTGGCGACAAATTCTTTCAATTTCTGTTTGCTGTGAAAGGTCTTAATTTCACCTTCATTCACAAATGAGAGCTTTGCAGGATATAATATTCTGGGCTGGCAGTTTTTCTCTCTTAGTACCTGGGCTATATCTCGCCATTCTCTCCTGGCTTGTAGGGTTTCTGATGAGAAATCAGCTGTAAGTCTAATTGGAGATCCTCTGAGAGTAATCTGGCGTTTCTCTCTTGCACATTTTAGGATCTTTTCTTTGTGTTTCACTGTGGTGAGTTTGATTACGACGTGTCGTGGTGATGATCTCTTTTGATCATGTTTATTAGGGGTTCTCTGAGCTTCCTGTACTAGGATGTCTCTGTCCTTCTCCAAACTTGGGAAATTTTCTGCTAGTATCTCACTAAAAAGGCCTTCTAATCCTTTCTCCCTTTCCATGCCTTCAGGAACTCCTAGAACCCGAATGTTAGGTTTTTTAATAGTATCCTGTAGGTTCCTGACAGTATTTTTTAGATTTCTGATTTCTTCTTCTTTTCTTTGATTTGACTGTTTCCTTTCCTGTTCTCTGTCTTCTAATTCCGATATTCTCTCTTCTGCTTCACCCATTCTGTTTTTAAGGCTCTCTAATGTGTTTGCCATTTGATCTATTGTGTTCTTCATTTCATTGTGGTTTTTTGTCAGTATCGCGAATTCCTGCTCCATTAGTTTTTTCATTTCATTTTGATTCCTCCTTAATATTTCATTTTCACGGGAGAGATTTTCTATCTTGTCCATTAAGGATTTCTGTAGTTCAAGAATTTGTTTTTGAGAACTTCTTAATGTTCTTATCATAAATTTTTTGAAATCTGTATCTTTCATTTCTTCTATCTCATAATCTTCATAATCTTGCATTGGCGTGTCTTGTTCACTTGGGGGCGTCATAGTGCCTTCCCTGTCCTTGGTACCTCCGCTTCTATGTTTCTTGCTTGGCATGTTAGAGATAATTTGTGGTGTTTTTGTTTTTGTTTTTTTTCTCTCGTTATACTATGCCTCTAAGTGAGCTGTCTGCTTTGTTGGAGCCTTAGGGGCTGTGATGGGTGTGGCCAGAGAGCTATGCTTGTTTCTTCAGGTTTAAGGCTGTGTAAAGAGCAACTCTCCCAGATTTCTCACTCACTTGCTCCTTGCTGGCTGGCTCTCTCTCTCTCTCTCTCTCTTTTTTTTTTTTGACTCAGTTGGGAGTGGGGTTGAGTGTAGTTGAAATCTGGCCTTTGTGAGTATTCGTTTGATCTACCCCTGGGACCATCCACAGAGATTATGCAGCCCTCAATGTGTTCTCCAGTTTCGCTAAAGATACTGAGTTTGGCTGAGCTTTACATATGTAAATTCGCAGTGTTCTTTGTTTTGCTTGGTGAGTGAAGGGAGAGGCCTCTGTTCCCCCTCCCCCCAATGTCTCGGACTTCTCAGGTCTTTGTCTTACCCTCCTCCTCCGTTCCCGCGCTGGCGAGATTCTGAGGCTCTGGCTCCTCTCTCGCCGCTGCCACTCGGCTCCTCTCGGTTGGTTTTCCACGCGGTGGGTTCCCTGTAAGTCCTCTGTGTCTCATCCACGAGATCCGGAAGCGTTTCCTCTGCAGTTTTTTTCTTGAGTCTTTTCCTGAGGCTACAGTAATTCCACTTTTATGAAAGTTTATTTTCCCAAACTAAGGCACACGTCCTCACTATCCGCCATCTTGGCTCCGCCCCCCCTCCTTTCCTTTTTCATAACTCATCCTTGTGCATGGACCTCTTCTCTCGACCTAATGGAAAAGACTGAAAGTGATGAGATAACTGGCCAATGCTGTTGAAGCTGGAGACCCTACAGGCCTAGTCAAGAAACAAAAAGTCTGGGGTTGGTTCATTTACAAGCTGCCTGCTAGCCTATGGAGTCATAATGTGATGACCTAGGAAGAGCAATAACTGTGGAATGTCATAAATTGTAGACTATGTATGTCCAAGCAGAAAATTCCAATTTACATATGAAAGGACAATCCTCTGTCGACACTTCAAAACAAGACAGTGATTATTCCTTCACATAGTGTGCACTTAGGAGCCATTAACAGCCATTTATAAATAACACTCTCCATCTGTTTTTCCTGTACATTGAAATTTCATACCAGAACCAGGCACTGTTAGTTCTTTCAAATAAATGCATACTAGAACCAGAACTTAAACTTAATAAATATTTAGACTGCTAATCTGAAGATAAATGCAAAAACTTTAGGACAAATATTATTAAAATTCTATGTAAATATGATCCATATATTAAAGTTGTAAAAGGAAAAAGAAACAAAAATTTTACATTTCTGAGTCAAGAAATTTGTGTATAATTCAAACCAATCATCAAGTAATAGTTGATATTTTCATGTGACAATATTGAAATCTATAATTATAAAAGACCTAGACATTCTCATAGCTGATAAAAGACACAGGCTCAGAAAGACTTCTACCAGAGATACACACCCAAGAACACTTCTCTTTAGTATTAATAGAGTAAGTAGTCATGGTGTCCTGTGTGGCTTCTGAGTTTGAATCCTGGGCTGGCTCTAAGGGAAGCCAATTCCTGATACATAGTAGGAGGCCATGGGATTCAAATAACCAGAACCTTACCTAGGGATGCAAAATTAAAATAAACGAAGCAATTATAGAACTACAGAAAAATGTATAATTAACCTTACTATTTCTCCCAGTTTGAATTATGACCCAAATGGTTAGATTAAGCCAATGTTACTTTCAGCTAGAAATGTTGAATATATTGAGCCTATAGCAATATTTAAAACTTGATTTATTATTTTGTTTCTTAAAGGCATCACAAATCATTTCTTAATGACTTGTTTAAAAGAATCTACCAAATTCACTACATTCTAATGAACTAACAGTAGGGAGGTCATTAGATCAGAGAAATAAAGTCAAAAGGTTCTTTACATTTCAATTTATGATCTGCCTTCTATATAAAGATTATTTATTCACTTACAAGCCACATATACTACCATTAGTATGGTATTAATGTCTGTGTCCCCCTTAAATCCCTGTGTTGAAATGCTGAGCCCCAAGTTGATAGCATTGGAGGTAGGGTCTTTTGAAGCTATTAGGCAATGAGGGTAGACTCTTCATCATTACAGTTAGTTTTTTTATAAAAGATGCCACAGAGAACCAGCTAGCTCCCACTGCCGATGCGATGGCATAGTGAGAAGGTGCCAGGTAGGCACTATATATGAGAAATGAGGTATTCACATGACAATAAATCTGCTGCAGCTTCATTCTGAATGACCAAATGGCTGGAACCATGAGAAACAAAATTTGGTGGCTTATAAGCCACTCGGTTTATGGTATTTTATTATATCAATCTCAATGTACTGAGATATGTAGATATATTTATATTCCAATCTATAGTGAACCTCAAAAAGTAGTATATACAACTTAATCAGCTTTTGTCTACAAGGTCAAGTATAATATATACTTGGTTAACTGAATCAAAATGATTTTACATTTAATATACTAGTTTTTACATACTCCATAGAAGTATGGAGTTCAGCCACACAGGTGATTGGTAAGGTAATCTCTGAATTTCTTATCCTATGGTGGACCATGCTAGGAGGGAATGAAATAGGGCGACTGTATTTAGAACATACTATCTGAAATATGGTATCTTAGCATGTTGATTATTTTATTTTAGGCTGATAGAACTTAAGAAATGGTAGGTATAGGAAGGAGTCTCAACTTCCTGATCCCTAGCTGAGACAGGCCCTAGGGTCCTCAGGTAAGAAGTTCCCACTCTATACCTGGAGGAAAGGAGCTGCCTTGTCTCAGAAGTTGGGGGGACATCAAGAGAAATCTGCACACATCTTGCTCTAAGTGTGACCCAGTTTATGACTCTTTCCCTCAGTTTTGTACCCTTTTGTCCCACTACATTTTTTCACAACTTGTCATTCTTTATCAAATAAAAAACGTGTATGTTTTGTTACTTGCTGCAGATCTCCATTTCCTTAACACTCTCAAGGCATGAAAAACATACATGAATGTAGTTAATTCATATTAAATTAATGTGTACACTTTCCTCTTGTCAGCCTGTCTTTTGCAAATCTAATTTAAAGGATCCCAGGCACAGAACCTAGGAAGGTGGGGGAAAGTAATTTTTTTTTCTCTCTTCCAGGGGCTAGCAGAGAACAAAGCACCTATTCTAACAAGCCGGCTGTGATTGATGTGACCTGGACTTAAACATAAGGCAAGTCAGAGAACCTCACAAATCAGTGTGCTGAAACTGAAGAAAAATGCAAATAAAAGAATATTAACCACAAAGACACATGAGTTTCAGTGCTAACTTTGCCAACCATTATCTGCAGGAGAGCTTGGGTCATCCATCAGTCTTCTCTAGACCTCACTGGCCATTGTGAATAACAATAGTCTGAGCAGGCCAAGGAGCCTCAAAACCAAGCCAGCTGTTCTCAGCCACATCAGCCTCATGTCTGTACTTAGCTACCAACAATACCTGTATCAGTAAGTCATTTCACTGCGAGCAACAAAAGTGAGACATTGATGATTCAAATTCAAAGCCAAAAAAATTTTGATTATATTTAAGTTATATGTTTCATGTTTTTCATATATACAGATTTTAGGAATATAGTGAAGAAATTTAAGTAAAGCTTTTGGCAAGTTAGAAAATCATCAAGAGGTTTAGAGGACCCCAATGAAAAATTGAGCAAAAAAAGCAGAGAGAGCGGAAACCTGAACCACAGAACTGCTGCGACCCCTGATCTGGGGATTCCACAACTTATGCTACACACAGTCTTCAGTGTACACGGACAGTGCTGAATGTGAGGGTGCAGCAGGCCACTGGTGCTTCCACTGACAGAATATCTTCTCTATTATCCAATTTCCTGTAAGACAGAGCCCGAAGGCCAAGCCTGGGTCAGATGCCAAAGCATAGCTGCAAATCAGGCACAGAGGTCATTTAACAGAAAGTGTACACTTTTCTTCCACAGTCAACCTCTACACTTAAATATAGAAAATGCTTCAAGCACAGAACAGATTTACAACGTTGAGTACATAAAAATGGAGCCTGGTTCAAATGTGAGGAATCACATTTACCCACACAAAGGATATCATTCCGATGAAAATGAATGGTGAACACAAAAGCATCTTTCCAACACATGGCCATGTGATCCTGTTTACTCCCTCAGAACTTCCTCACCCATACATACCATGTTTTCATGTGGTTAGTGATGTGTTCTGCCCTCCCCCAACAAGTGTGGGCTTCGATTACATGTTGCCTTCTTCTTTGTACTTCTGGCACATTTTAGGGATGAAATATTTTGCATTGTGTGGTTTTGTTTGTAGGGGGTCCACAGAAAATAAAACACATTGGAAGAACACATGAGAGTCGAAGTTTAACTTTGTTAATACATAAGGAATTTATGCAATCAATAAGAATATCGTTATATGGGTCAATAAGTAATACAGCAAAGGATGAACACAGGAAACACATCAAAGTGCAAACCTTGCTGGATAAAAAATGGGAAATGCCAATAACCAAAACAATGGAAAATAATATGAAGTAACATTTTATTTTTAAATTTGTGAGGATGTTTCCAAACCATAAAATAGCGTGTGCTATATATAGATATATATAGCGTATATATATATAGCATGTGCTATATATAGCGTATATTAGTCAATAATTCAGTGAAATGGGAAGTTTCATACATTTCCAGGGAAACATGAATTCATAACACTTAAGGCATTTGTAATACATACCATGAGACTTAAAATCTTGCTATCCATTGACTCAGCAGTAATTTTTTCTGATTATCTATCACAAGAGAAAAATGCAGAAAATACTAAAATGTTCACTGGTACATGTATTATAGTACTGTAATATTTGAATACAAATATAAATCTCCAAAATTTATAAATGGTTGGGGCTATGATGAAATATTTACTTAACAGAATACTATGCCTCAATTGAAACTGATGTTCATGAGAGATTCATATGGATACGGGGAAACATTGCCATATGTAGCTTCTACACACAGGCATTGGAAGCAATCATAATGCTCACAATCATTTCCTTGCATGTCTCTCTTATGAACACATGATCTCTTCAAAGTCTAGTATCTTGTCCTATTGATCTTTGCATCACTAGTAACTAGCATACTATGAGCTTATTTGAGCTACTTTATCATTAAAGAATGAAATAAATGATGAATCAGTAAGCAAATAAACACCTGTGAGTACATATTCTTTAGAAAATTGTCTCCCTGAATGGTCTCAATGCCTGTTATATTTTCTACTTTGTGACATAGAATGTTGAGACAGAAGATAATTAATAAATATTATGCAGAAACTGTATTCTAAAATCCCTTTCAAAATCCAATGCCTCTTCTCAGTAAAATGCATTTTCTTTACCCTTTTAGTTGATTCAGCAGGCATAAAGCTAGATATAATGAGAACCTGATAAGCCACAGTCCTGACTGAATTCTCAAAAAGCTTCTCTAATATAAGTGAGCAGATAATTTCCAAAGACCTTGAAAAATGTGATGAAAGCTATACACACACACACACACACACAAGTAACCTGTTAATTCTCAGTGTCTGCCTCTTATACACTCTCAGCTCAGGCTTTCTAGCTCTGAGGCTTGTCTGCAGAGGATGCCAGAGAATGAGGAAATTGACAAGCCTGTAATGGAGCATTGACAGTCTCAGGGCTTTCAGACTTAAAGGAATGCTAACCGGTACACTGTGGAATTACACTCACGTGTCATGCACCAGTTGTTTAATCTTCAGATCAGGCAGAGTATAATAGCACCACCAAACTAGGTCAATTGCCAGAATAACCATAAACCTACAAGATCACATAATGACTGGGACACATGTGCCTGTAACAAGGAATTGTCATTGAAAAAGCAATCTCCCTCAGACTCTCAAACATAACAAAAACACTCTAACCCCATAGGTAGCATGGGGATTTACCTACATATCAATTATTCATGAAATGTTTTATGCATAAAGCATTTATTCCAAGGTTATTTATAGATAAAATAGGAAAATTTCATAGAAGGCAAAACTTAATGTTCACATTTCTAATCTTGCTCTCATAAGACTCTATGTCACACATGCAGGTTCTAAACGATTGCTTAAAATATACAATGGTCTCCGAGTTAACAAAGTGAATGAAAGTTGGTGGACGTGGCATACTTGGAAATTGAGCTCTGTGAGTTAAGTACAGGTTTTGCAGTCAGGGACATGAGTTCAGCACCTAGCACTATGCTTCCTAGCTGGTGTCCTCAGTTACCCAATCCCTCTTACTGCTGTGTATTCACTCATAATTGGCAAAAAAAAAAATACATCAAAAATAATACCTACTTCACAAATTCATTGTGAGAATTAAATGAGCCAAAAGGGCTTGAACATTTTGTAGTTTGTGCCAAATATGGAACAATGCTAATTCATTGGGTAAGATTGCAAGATCAATTTGCAATGGTTAATTTTGAGTATTCACTAAACTGGGCCAATTTGTGTGCCTAAATATCAAGTAAAACACTATGTCTGGGTATAGTTGTGAGGACATTTACAAAAGTGATTTGCATTTGAATCAACAGACTGAGAAAAGAATACTTTCCTCACTATTACTGGCATTACTGGCAAGCATCATCTGGCCTTTGATGACTTGAATAGAGCAAAAAGGCCAGTGAAGGGAAAATTCTTCCTTCCTTCTGGAGCTGCATCATCCATCTTATCCAGACATCAGAGTTCCTGGTCTTGAAGCTTGGACATCAGAGTCTCTGGTTCATGGACCTTTAGACCAGCAACCAACTCCCTCCCCTCATTCTCATTCTGTGCTTTAGGTTAAAGTTGAATTACATTACCCACTTTCTTAAGGTCTCCAGGTTGCAGAGTTTGTGGCCTCAATAATCAAGAGTCATTTGTTATAATAAATTTCCTATTATGTATCTTTATGTTCCTACCCTTCTGTCCATCTGGAGAACCCTGATTAATATATTCTGCGGCTTAATTGAGAAAGTCAATTGCATCTGACCACAATGGAATAGCCCTGTGAAACTGAAAAGTACCATGGGTTCTCTATTAACTTTTCTGATTCAGTATCAGTTAGAGATCATGGTGGTTTACTTAATGCAAATAATCGGCAGGTTAAAAGAATAATAAATACTAAGGATATCAGGGATATCTTTCAAAATGGTAACTAGTATAGAAACATCATAATGTAAATAAATTATCAGTTTTCTTTTAGGCATCTCTCCCAGGTCTGGTTAGTTGCTTGACATAGGAAGAGAGAAAAGAGTGGTAGTTCAAGTACAGACATTCCAGTGGCTCAGTTGTTTCTATCCTTTTCAGGCACTTGATGCATTCCCAGCAGAAGCCAGATGACCAAGAAGAAAGGCGAAACAGGACATGTCAATGGGGGTGTGTTTAAAAGATGAGTAGAAGACCCTAAATAGCAACCAGCAGATGAAGGGGAAATTTCTTCCTTATAATATTGTTTTACCAGGAATCCTCTGGCTAACAAGATATTCTAACTAAAATTCCAAACAATGCAGCTATAAATCTCAGGAAACACAATTTTTATTTATGAAAACAATGTTTATATTTTTTGTGAGTAAAAGGCATATTGAAGGTATTTAATAACTTTGCAAATAATGAAACAAGCATCCCTGATGTCAAGATCCAAATTTCTTACCTTTAAAAAAAAAATTCATTTATTTATTTGAAAGGCAGAATGACAGGGAAAGAAAGGGATGAGGGAGGAGAATCTTCCTTCTGCTGGTCATTTCCCCAAATGGCCCCAAAAGCCAACGTCTTAGGCCAAAGGCAGGAGCAAGAACTTCATCCTGATGTCCCACATGGTGGCAGAGGCTCAAGAACTTGGGCCATGTTCGGCTTTCCCAGGCTCATTAGCAGGAAGTTGGATCACAAGTTGGGTCTCCAACTAGCACTCTGATATGGGATGCCAGTGTCACAAGCAATAGCTTAATCTGCTGTACCACAACATCCACCCCTGTTAGCATTTTAAATGATATTGCAGCTGTGAACATTTTTATTCTCAAATTACTTTATTTGCCCCTTTAGTTTTTTCGTTATCTCATGTTTTTAAAGGTACATGGAAGGGAAGGAATGAGATGAGTAATTTAGAACTTTATGTGGTAACATTTTTCACTTTTTCTACACTGCTATAATCTGCAAAAATCAAAGCTTAGATTTTTTGAAAGGTCATTGTCTTATACTGCAACAACTCGGATCAAAACATGAACATTTTATTAAAATTTTAGTTAAGATCTGTGACTGGTTGGGTAAGAAAGACAATGTAGCCCAGAAATTAAAAGTTTATTCTCTATGAGTCAGTGTCTCAAAGAGTCAAATAGGAATATAGTAGCACATTCTTATACATTAGAGGCTGTGCTGAGCCTTATAAATACATTATTTCATTTCCATAATTAAACTATTATGTAAATAATTTTACCATCCTTATTTTGAAGAAGAGGCAACTAAGATACATGAACAATTCACACAACTGCTAAACAGCATAGCCACAATTCAAATCCAAAATTCTTGTATCTGTATCGTTTGTCACAGAGCTATATTTTAGAGTGTTAAAAAGAAAATCAGGGTGGTGTTTAGCCCAGTGACTAAGACACTACTTGGAACACCTACGCCCCACGTTTGAGTGCCCAGGTTTGAGTCCTAGCTTCACTCCTAATCCAAGTTTCCTGCTAATGTGCACCCTAATAGGCAGTAGGTAAAGGTTCACAAATGTGCATACCTGACACTTACGTGAGAGACCAGGTGGAGTTCCAGGTTCCTGGCTTCAGCCAGGATCACCCCGGCTATTAAAGATATTTGGAGATTGAACCAGCAGGTAGAAAACTACATACATTCTCTCTCTCCCTCTCTCTCTCTCTCTCCCTCTCTCCTTCTTCCTCTCTCCCTCTCTTTTTCTCTTCTCTCTCAAATAAAATAGAGAATCGAGATAAAATAATGTTTGATGAGAAGAAAATCAAAAGGTGATGCTATATATACAGATATGTAAACATTTCATGTAGATCAAAATTTTAAAACATCTCTAGAATCAGGCATTTCAAATTTCTTCATTCTCTGAAAATTCCCAATAGAAATCAACATTGTTTTTTTCATAACTCTGCAGTATTCTCTTGGGGTTTGAAAGCATCTTAGATGGAAATGAATACTGACAAGGATTTGCGACCAGATCAATGTGTAATTATGTTTTTGCTATAAAATCCTCCTGGGGGAAACTACATTTAAGTCCTCCTAGGAGATTCTGCTCAGACTTACGGATGATTGCTGATAAGTCCCATTAGGGGAAGAAAGGAATTTGTGACTAGATACAGACACTGCAGAAGCAACTTTCTGAGGAATGCCCCACTTCAGTCAATGTGGCAGGAAGCTTTGGGTCACAGGAATGCTTTGTCCTTTGCTGATCATTGTGCCAGTTGAGCATAAGCTAGCAGGAAGAATCAACCTCTTTGAAGAATGCTCATGTGTTTTTTGGTCCACGTATAAATGGATATCATATTGAAGATGATCTTTTCAAACACATTAATTCAATTCCTATCAGCATAACTATCTTCTACTTCAGATTATGAAAGTTTTAAAAATATACATAAGGCTCTGTTTAGTTTTTAGTTAGAAGTATAATTGTACACAGGAGTTAAAAGGACACAAGACAATAAATAAGAACTGACTCAGAGACCCCATCACTTGTACAACTCTTCGTTCGGCACTGACTGTGACAGTTTGCAGTATAAATTATGTCATTTAAGTTGTTGTACAACACCAGGCACTGTTCCAATCATGTTTCATACATCAACTCACCTCATCCTCAGCGCCTCAAAAAAAGAGACTAATCTTTTCCCTATTTCATACACTTTCAAAAGGCTAAGTCTTACTTTACGCAATGGAACCACATTTCAAAGCAAGGATTTTATCCCTTGAACCTACTTGTAATCACCATATTCTGCTGCCTCTCTAAGAAAACGAGAAAAGTAGGATACAAACTTTAACCAGCTAACAGTGGTCCAAAATGGCTTAAAATTAGCACAATTGATGAAGCCAGAAGTTTATTCATTTTTCTGATAAACAATACTCTCTTGAGGCTATGAATTTATATTTTATACTACAATAATATTAGTAGTGATACTTGGGAAAGTTTATAAATTGGTTAAGAATATTTTAAGAATAATGGAGTTAAGGCCACACCTACATTGTTGAATAATCTTATTGGTTTATCTAACTTAGACATAAGAAATGTTAGCTTCTATTCTTTGTCCTTCCCTGAGCCAGTGTTTGGATTTTGTATAAGGTTTTCCTTTTTTTTATTTAAAGTAAACTAATTTCATGCAATTTATATACACAGGTTTAGAAACAGAGTGGTATTTCCCACCATACTCTCCCTCCAGCCCATGCGCCCACTCTTCTTCTTCCTTCCTCTCTTAAAGCAAAGTTCAGGACAATACCCACAAAAGGAGTCCATATGCCTAAAAATTGAGCCACTTAGAGAAACAAAACCATTTGCTTTCAAATTTAACAGAGATATAACCAAAAAGCAAATTCTCTCCCTTTCTATTATCTAGTCTTGAAATTAATTATATATACAGCTTAAAATAGAGAATATAAGGAACAAGTCTCTATTCATGCCAAGTAAAGAATATCAGAGTTTTGTTTTTTTTCAGAATTAAAAAGGGGGAATAATCATTACCAAGAAAACAATAAGGAAAACCTTGAAATGTATCAGGTAGAAATTTTGCCTGAAGTAGTATTTGTCTCCTCTTTGTACCATAAAATACTTTGACTAAAATTGATGTGATACAACCACTTAAAGCATTTTGTATTGAGTACCAACTACATTATCATGCTCCAGATGGCAGGTAAATTAACATGAGGTACAATTTGATATCTAACACTTTTATGATAATGTAGGAATCAGTTATATTTCATATTTGTTTATATGAATAAGGTTTTATTGGAACATAGCCTTATATTTTTGTTTATGTATAAACTGTAACTGCTTTTATACAACTGCAAAGTTGGATCATTGTGACAGAGGCCATATGCTCACCAAACCAAAAACATCTACTATCTGGCCATTTTTACAGAAAATATTGTTGACCTCTGGAAAAAAGAGATCCCAAACTATGTTTTCTGTGTGCTTATTTTGAATATATTTTAGAAGTAGAGCAGAAATGACTCAATGAAGAATTAGATAAGACAGATGATGGCAAAGAAAAAACCAAAGGTGGTTCAAAATTTTGACCTAAGCAATTAGATGGAGTATGGCATCATTTGCCAAGACAGGGACATCCTAGGAGAAAATTAAAATGTTTCTGTGGGAAGCAGAGGGGAAGGGATTATGGAAATCTGTTCTTCTACTTTGAAATAGCATTCTCTTTTCACAGCAGTATTTCATTTCTGGTCCCCTTAAGTTTGCTTCTTTGTCTTTGTTTTTGAACTTTGGGCATCTCTTTAGACCAGAGAGCTGTATCTACTAAAGTGACATAATATGATATAGTCCCTAAGAATCTCCACTCTGAAGCTAGGCAATCTCAGTTTGAAAGCTCCCATCAACTATTCACACTAAGTGTTGAAGGGCAAGTTTCCTAACTTCTCTTTGCCTCAGTATCCAGATATATGTAAAATGAATTAACACTAATATCTGACTTAAAATGTTGTTTTTAGATTAATATGAATTGATATTTGTAAAACGGTAAGATTAAAGCAGTTAATGTGTTACATAAGTAAAATTGAGAATTATATTGGTTTGTTTGTCTTTAACAACAACAATGTTTTCATTGCTAAAAGTACAACCCATTCAACACTGTGGAGCAAGAAGTAAAACTTCATTGTCAGATCTAACCCAACATATCGGGAAGATCAGTATCTAGTAATCATAGAAGATTCAGAAGCTGGAACCTGGAAGGGTGACTCTTGACAGGCACACTTACGTTTCTTGTGGCTATCTACTGATAATTAATACATTAGTCAGCTTTTCATCATTATAAGAAAGTGCCTAAGACAAGCAACCTATGAAGAAAGGAGGCTTACTTTGGCTCATGGTATTGAAGGTTTATTCTCTGAGTTGGGGCAGGTGTTGGTGGATTGGCCACCTCTAAGGCTAGGAGATGGTACTGGTAGAATGTGTGGAGGAGGGATCACATGATGAGCATGGAAACCATGAGAAAATTGCATAGGTCTAACTCTGCTTTTACTACCAAGCTTCTTGTGAGAACTAAATTGTGAGCATTTACTCTCACTGGTCTGAGAATTTCCCTTCAGAACCACCTCCTAGACATCATAACTGGATTACATTTCCTCACTCTTAGTGAGTTTGAAAGCCATACCTTATTCAAACTATATCTGTTATGGTGAGTGAGATTCTAGTGTTTTGACATTTCTAGTCCCTGTTTGGAAATGTTCATATGAGCAATTTAATCTGTTCCTACTGAAAAATAGATCCTTAGTGGCCATTCCCAGTAATTTTCTCACCTATCCACCAAAGGTAACAACTATCCTGATTTTTTCCCAGAAACCTTTTATTTAAGGTATACAAACTTTATGCATTTCATAAATACAACTTTAGGAACATAGTGATTCTTCCCACCTTACCTGCTCTCCTACATGCCCTGCCACCATTCTTTCTCCTCTCTCTCCTATTCTCACTTATTTCTTACTCAGATCTGTTTTCAATTAACATTATACACATATGATTAATTCTATACTAAAAATAGTTCAACAATTAGTATGAAAAAGAAACTGTTCAACAATTGAGACAAGTATCCTGATTTTTATGACAATCATTTCCTTTTTTTTCTTTGTTGTTTCACCACCAAATCATGTAGACATAAGAAGAATAGCTTAGTTTTGCTTTCCAAACTCTATACTATGTATATTCTTTTTGAATATTACTTTTCTGTTCACTATTGTGTTTTTAAAATTTACTCACACTGCCAGTATAATTCTGCTCATTTATTTGCATCATCTCATGATATTTTATTAAATGATTTAGTCACAATTTTTTTCCAATATTGATAACTATTTTGACATTTTCTGGTTTTGTGGTGCCCATAAATAGTGTTATTATACATTGCTTTGCATGTCTTTCTATAAACATGTACTGGAATTTCTAAAGATATAGTCATTTCCAGAAATGGAATTACATTGTCGTAGGATATAGCTACCTTTAATGTATTAGATAAATTTAATTTTTTTCTAATGTAAGCAGAACACCTATGTATATGAGAATCTCTTTCGTCCTGCATACTAAAACTAAACCTGATATTGTTCATATTTATAGCTATAGCCATTTTGATTATTATGTAATAATAATTAACGTGGTATGCTCTGAATTTCCTTATGCTTTCTAGAAGCTTGTGATAAGTTGAGAAAGGAACTGAGAGGAGGACACACACCTTTAGAGCTGTAAGCATGATATGATGTTGATAGCAAGAAGGTAACGGATATTGAGAGACTGATCTTGGAAGAGAAAAGGGAAATATTTGATGGAACTAAGATTTGAGGAGATGAAAGAAGTCTGAAACTGGAGATTATGTATTAGCCTGGAGCAGGAACATATCTTGCACCAAAACAAGAGTGAAGAGTAATGATGGGTTCAGAACCCTGGAGGGAGAGAGAGGAAGGAAATGAATAGCATGAAAAAGAAAGGTTTCCTGACTTGATTTTGCAGTATTACTTTTAAGAATGAGTAAATTATTTGCTCAGAGACAATATGAACATAGGTGATAGAGATTGGTGAAATGAAATAGCAACCATGAGTATCTAGAGTGAGCTCAGTATCTTTTTATATTCAGCACATGACAAGATACCTAAGCATTTTTAACACATCTAAAATAAAACTTATAAAACAGAACTTAAACTGTAAATGAGTCAATATATCTCTCACACTACACTGTCAATTCTTGTAAGGTGAACATTATATTGGCTGGATTCCAAGATGGCAGAATAGGGAATGACGTACTACACTAGGCTAGGGATAAACAGGAAATATAAAAAGTATAGTAATGGGGTCAGCGCTGTGGTGTAGCAAGTAAAGTGGCTGCCTGCAGTGCCGGCATCCCATGTGGGCATCAGTTTGAGTCTTGGGTGCTCCCCTTCTGATCCTGCTCTCTGCTATGGCCCAGGAAATCTGTGGAAAATGGCCCAAGTGCTTGACCCCTGCACCCACGTGGGAGACCCCAAGGAAGCTTCTGGCTCCTGGCTTTGGATAGGCTCAGCTCTGGCTGCTGAGGCCATCTGGGGAGTGAACCAGAAGATGGAAGACTTCTCTCTCTGTGTGTCTCTCTCTCTTTGCTACTGCCTCTAATAGCTCTGCCTTTCAAATAAATAAATAAATCTTTTTTTAAAAAAAAAATATAGTAAGTGCACTCTTGAGTGAGATTTAGAAATAACTGTGGAAATTCTACAGAAGTAAGAGGAATGCTGTGGACCTGTGTGGAAGGTGCATACATGTATCACTAACATGGACACAACACACGATTGCAGCAGCCAAGAGCCAGAAGACAGCAGCTTGGAGACAGAGGTAAGACCAGTGTGCAGCAACCCATGGTGATATAACCAAAGGGAGAGGGTGGTGTGAGTCCAGCCTGGAACCCTAGGAGCTAGTGGTTACCCACGGACTCAGTGGAAGTACAAAGGGCACGTTTCTCTCACCCCATCCTCCCCACAATGGCACTTGCCGCCTGGCTGAAAGAGGATGTGCACCATTTTAGGCCTGGGTGGCAGCTGCGGAACCCTTCGCGCACACACAGCAACTGCCTGAGACAGGATGTCACCTTGGCACTGCTGGCAACAGTGGTGGGGAGAGGGCAACATTTGGTCAGTAGCTCTTGTGTACGTATATGATCCACAGATTCCAGCAGAGGAAAAGTTCTGCAGTCCACACTGAATTTGAGTCTGGCTGGAATGATTAACAGGGGTCTGGACACCCAAGTAGGACTGTGAGAGGCCCCCAGCCTCCCAATATACCACAGACCCTGGGACTTAAGCCGCCTAGGCCGAGTTGGCTTAGGGAATGTTTGCCTCTCTGTGGACCAGTCAGGCTGGCTGTATAGAGTGGAGCCTCTGCACACAGTGACTGTGGGAGTCTTGTGTGCTGAGACTGTGGGGACTTGTTGGCTGCATGAGAGGGTGCAGGTTGTTGCTGGGCCTCTGGGAAGTAACTGGGTATGGATCCACATGTTCAGAGCTCCTTGGTTTTGAGGCAGGTCATTGCAGAGGGAACCGTGCTCAGAGTGGGGACTGTGCAGGTGATTTGTGCAGCTCATACGGCAGTGTGGATGGACATTGAACCCACTAGGGGCTAACATCTGGGCTCACTTTGAAGGAGAAGAGGTGAGAGTGTGATCACAGCAACAGAGATGACCATCTCCCCCCCACCCCACCCCACACTGTTAACAAGAGATCTACCATGACCAACTTGGGTGTTATCTGGTTACTCACCCCACCCTGAAACACTGAACAGAGCTACCTGGCCACACCCAACACACATTCCTTGGCATTCCTTGAAAGTGCAGACGCTCCACTGAGCCTTAGAGGCAAGGTTGAAAGACAAAAGCTATGGGGGGGGGGGGAGTATCTGCACAAATGCCTAAAAATATACACAGAAAAACAAGAAACAAGAATAAGAAAGACATCATGACCACCCCAAAGGAACACAATAACATTTTAATATTAGAATATAGAGATGTAGATACCGATAAAATGCTGGAAATGTTATTCCAAAGACTAATCATAGGATTACTCAAAAGCAATGATGAGCAAATCTCTGAACTAAAGAAAACCATATATGACATGAATGAAAATTTATCTCATTAAATTGAGAATTGAAAAAGAAATCAAAATGAAATATTAGAAATGAAGAAATCAGTTGATCAAATTTTTTAAAAATGCTGTGGAAACCCTTAGCAACAGAGTTGGTGAGGCAGAAAAAAGAGTATCAGAGCTAGAAGACAAATCTGCAAATCATTCATTCGGACCAAAAAAAACAGGAAGAAATCAGAAAACTTAACAAGAGTATAGGAGATTTTTGGGATACTATCAGCATAACCAAAATATGTTTTTTACAAGTTCCTGATGGTGTGGAGAGAAAGAATATACTAGAAGGCCTATTTAGTAAAATAATCACAGAAAACTTCCCCAATTTGGAGAAAGAAAGAAACATCCAAGTAGAGGAAGCACATAGAACTCATAATAGACATAATCAGAAAAGATCTTCTCCATAACACATTGGAGTCGACCATTCAAGTAAAACATAAAGAAATTATTTTAAAATGTGCACAGGAGAAACACCAGATAAGATTCAAAGGACCTCCAATTAGAATCACAGCTGTTTTCTCATCAGAAACCCTGCAGGCTAAAAGAATGGTAAGACATAGTCCAAGTCTTAAGAGGAAAAAAATATCAACCCAGAATACTGTACTCTGCAAAGCTCTCATTTATGAATGAAGGTGAAATAAAGACATTTCATAACAAATAGAAATTGAAAGAATTTGTCACAACTGATCCAGCCTTACAAAAGATTATTAAGGATGTACTAGACACAGAAACACATAATACAGCCATTACTATGAAAGAATGAGAAGGCAGAAAATCCTCTGGTAAAAGTACAAAAGAAATTCAAAGTAAACAATATGAATATGAATGGTAGGGCCAAGTCATTATTTATAAATAATCACCTTGAATACAAATGGCCTCAACTCAACCATCAAAAGATACACACTGGCCAAACGGATTAAAAAATAAGAACCATCCATTTGTTGCCTACAAGAAACACACCTCACCAACAATGATACATGCAGACTGAAAGTGAAAGGAAGGAAAAAGTTATTCCATGCTAATGGAAAGTAAACAAGGGAAGATGTTGCCATCCTAGTATCAGACACAATAGACTTTAACACAAAAACTGTAAAAGAGATGAAGAAGGGCACTATATAATGATTAAGGGATCAATTCAACAGGAATATGTGACTATAATAAATGTATATGCACCCAATTACAGGGCACCTGGCTATTTAAAAGAATTGTCAGTGGTTCTAAAGAGAGACATAGACCCCAATACAATAGTAATGGGGGACTTCAACACTCCACTTTTATGAATGGACAGATCAACTAGACAGAAAATCAACAAAGAAACAACAGAGCTAATCAATACCATGGACCAAAAGTACCTAATTTATTTCTACAAAGGTTTTCACCCCACAGTGGCAGAATACACATTCTTCGCATCAATGCATGGAACGTTCTCTAGGATAAACCATAAGCTAGACCATAAAACAAAGTCTCGGCAACTTCAAAACATTAGAAATCATATCATGCTTCATCTCTGACTATAATGGAATGAAGCTGGAAATCAATAACTCAAGAAATCTCTAGATCTTATTCAAACACATAGAGACTGAACGACATGCTCCTGAAGGAACAGTGGGTCATAGAAGAAATCAAAAATATTTTAAAAATCCAGGAAATGAATGAAGACAATAATACATCATATCAAAATGTATGGGATATAGCAAAAGCAGGGTTAAGAAGGAAGTTTATAGGAGTTGGCAGCTCCATGAAGAAACTGGAAAGGTACCAAATAAATGAGCTATCAGTGCATCTCAATGACCTAGAAAAACAATTGCAAACCAAACTCCAAATTAGTAGGAGGAAAGAAATAATTAAAATTACACATGAAATAAACAAATTTAAAACCAAAAAATACAAAAGATCAGTGAAATGATCTGAAAATCTGAAACTTGGAATCTGGTTTAGCTGATCTGGACATCTCCTTCTCTTTCATAGGATGTATAGGAGACAACACTATTGCTCATTTTTCAAAGTTACATTGTGATATTTCACCATTACTGCCACCTGTTTTTGCAGTGGGATATTTCTTTTTTATTTAACTTTCATATATAATCTTGTGACTCTGTTCAAAAAGAGCATGGATTCCAGAATCAGACTTTCTATGGTTGAACTCATCTGCATAACAGCCTTATTACTCTTGACAAGGTATTTGATTTTTCTGAGTCTCAGTTTCCTGAGTTGCAACATAAGCACAATAATAAGAATATCTTCAGGCCGGCGCCGTGGCTCAACAGGCTAATCCTCCGCCTTGCGGCGCCGGCACACCGGGTTCTAGTCCCGGTCGGGGCACCGATCCTGTCCCGGTTGCCCCTCTTCCAGGCCAGCTCTCTGCTGTGGCCAGGGAGTGCAGTGGAGGATAGCCCAAGTGTTTGGGCTCTGCACCCCATGGGAGACCAGGATAAGCCCCTGGCTCCTGCCATCGGAACAGCGCGGTGCGCCGGCCGCAGCGCGCTACCGCGGCGGCCATTGGAGGGTGAACCAACGGCAAAAGGAAGACCTTTCTCTCTGTTTCTCTCTCTCACTGTCCACTCTGCCTGTCAAAAATAAAAAATAAAAAAAAAAAAGAATATCTTCATAGGATAACTGTTGGAATAAATTAATTTATATATACAAAGTATTTGGAAAAGTACTTGGTACTTAGGTAGTATACATTTTTTCCATTATAGGATGGCCACTAGGGATACAATGGAGAGAAATCAAGATACAGTTCCATTAAGGTAGATAGGTAGATATTAGCTTTTTTAAGAGGGAACATAGAAAAGGAGAATATTTGAAGAGAATGCATGCATTGGAACTAGGAAACAAGCCATAAAAGCAGACCAACAATTACAACTAAAGCAATTGCACTCATTCTATAACTTTGTTAGATGGTTTTCAGGACTCTTCCTGGGGGGCAGCTCAAGGGACTTCCCCCATCTTACACCAAGAGGGAGATTAGGATTGATAACCTGTGCTGATAAGGTCTTGGGAGAATTTTTGCAAATTCCACATCCTGAAATCCCTTACCCACAGTTTCTCAGATAAGAGAGAGAGGGAGAACAAACAGCAGACCCATACTGATGACCATAACAATTCCAGCTGAATGCAGACTGGGCTTTGGTCCTTTACTGAGATGCCCATCTTGTCATATGTACTTCTCTTTGATATTTCTTTTAATTAAAATTGCTATCTCACTTACTACTACTCTGTCTGAATTCTTTCTTGTGTGAAGACAGAAACCCTTGAGAAACTGGAATCTGGTGACAGTTCCTCTTTCAGTAGAAGATTCTGTACTTCCATTATTCTATTTGAAAAGACATATGACAAATACCAATCACACGGGCAAGCAAAGAAAATAATTGTCCATAACAATAAGACTTATGGAAGAAAAGAGGAAAAAGAGCTGTGAAACAAGAGTGATGAAGAGAAATTTGTTTATATAAAGTAGTAAAGGAAATCTTCCTTGTGATGGTAACAATTAAAGGATTACCCCTTAGGAGAACAGAGTAGAAAACTTTCCTGCAAAGAGATCAAAAGCACACACAAAGAAGGTGAAGTAGGGAAGGCATTGGTGTTTAAGAACTTGGAAAGAGACACAGTGTTAGGAAAGATAAGATGCTTTATTTGGTGTTAGTTCAAGAGGTCAATTACCTGCCAATACTAATTCAAAATGCCTTGTTACATTCATGAATTGTGAAGTCCAGTATCTGACACCCAGTAGTTTATGATATTATTTGTTATAATCCAAGGCAGAAATTTGCAAGTTCTACAGTGGAAGTTAAAAAGGCAAGATAGTGCAAAAATAAATTAATATTTCTAATTTACTCTTTTAACAGGTGTTCTAAGAAAATCTGACTTCCCAAGTTTCTACAATTTTGTTCCTAACTATACCTGCATTTATAAACGCTGTAAATATGAATGTAAGTGGTGAGGCTGGTGCTGAGGCATAGCGGGTAAAGCTGCCACGTGCAATGCCAGCATCCCATATGGGCACCGGTTCGAGTCCCAGCTGCTCCACTTCCAATCTATCTCTCTGCTATGGCCTGGGATAACAGTAGAAGATGGCCCAAGTGCCTGGGCCCCTTCACCCACATGGGAGACCCAGAGAAAGCTCCTAGCTCCTGGCTTCAGATCAGCACAGCTCCAGGCATTGCAGCCATCTGGGGAGTGAACCAGTGAATGGAAGACCTCTCTCTCTCTCTGCCTCTCCTTCTCTCTGTGTGTAACTCTGACTTTCAAGTAAATAAATAAATCTTTTTAAAAATGAATGCAAGTGGTAATATTGAACATTATAACACTATAAATGTTACAAAAAATCAGATACTGAGGATCCTAGGTGAGAATCAGATGGTTGGAGAGAGAGTCAATGAAAGAAAAAATAAATAATAAAACACTAGTGGTCAGGAATCCTTACTTGCTAAAAGCAGGTAGGTGTGAACAAGACCTAACAATTTGAGACAATCCCAATGACCAAAGGAGACCATCTCCTCATGGACTGTTGTTACAGACAATGCAGAACTGTGGCACTGGATTGGTCTTTGATATTGAATACTTCAGAAAATATTCATGCAGATATTGTGACTTGAAGCTTCGCCCAGAAGCAGCTCCGGTAGTTGGAATCAACTTTCAGGCACAAATCAACCCCAAAGCTATTATCTGACTGAGTCCTAGAGGAAGTTCAGTGAAACTAGAAGCATCTGAGAGGTGAAATGCTCACTTGATGAGGTCACAAGAAAAACATAAGAGTTTGAATACAGGAGGAAGCATAACTGCAATGACGACAGGAACAGCTAGATGGGGGTAGTGGGGACAGTGTCTGATGGGCATATTCGAAGCTTCCTTATGCACCAGTCCTTACCTTTATGATTAAACCTAGGTTGTTGCCTTAGCATCGCAGGCAGAGGTATCACTCACTATCTAAAATATGAGCATCCAGACCCCAGACACTATTTCTACAAGCATCTTGGTATAAAAAGTGTTGACAGGTAGATGCTTTTTAAAGATGTTACTTAATCTCTTTTTTTTTAACTTTTTATTTAGTTTTGATTGTTTAAGGAATTCATTAAAACATTAGATTCTCAGGGTCACAGCAAATGCATGAAAATTACTATAACACAATTCTTATCAATAGATTTTTTTTAAAATGTAGTAGAATAACAAGTCTGTCAAGGGCAGTAACCTACTTTAAATGTACTAATTCAACCATTCAGTAGGTATTTATCAACTTGCATCCTAAATGCAAGTCAGAACTGAGCATATAGCAGTGATATCCTGCCTTTATGATCTTTAGATCATTGAAACATCTTCATGAAATGTCTTCTCTGTACTAGACACCATGCTAGTGTATGGGTACACAATTGCTCACTGTCTCTTTGGAAAGTAATACAAATGAAAATGAAACTGAGAACACTGCTGTAAAAAGTACACACCTGATGCTAGCAAACTCTGTTGAGGAACTCTTTCTTTTCTTTCTTTTAAATTTTATTTAAGGTATACAGATTTCGTGTATTTCAGGTGTACAGGTTTAGGAACATAGTGATACTTTGCAACCAACACACTCCCACCCTTCTTCATGCTCCCTCTCGTATTCTTTCACTTGCTTTTTGCAATGATCTACTTTCAGTTTACCTTATACTCATAAGATTAATACTCCATTAAAGAAAGAGTTCCACAAATAGTAAGAACAAAAATACTGTTCCTCAACTGTAGGTACAAGGGCTATAAAAAATCATCGAATCTCAAAATGTCAGTTTTACTCCTATACATTACATTTTTGGTACTCTGTTAGAACTCTTTTAAATCAAGTGAAGCCTGAACTGAGTCTTCAAGATTGTGCATTAACAGACACAATCAAAGACAAAATAGAATCAATTCCTAAAAAGCTAATCTGCATGAACAAAGGCACAAAACTTTGAACTACAGCATTAGCTAATAATCACTGAGTGTTTACAGTATATGTGGCAGGTACATGGTGAATACAGTATACAAAAATAAGAACTAAGGGGCAGACGTTTGGCACAGCAATTACATCTTAAAATGAGGTCCTGGGGTTTGAGTCCCAGCTGTGTCCTGATTCTAGTTCTTTCCTGATGTTCATCCTGGGAAGCAAGTACATGTGTTCCTGCTACCTATGCAGGATTGAATTCCTGGCTAACAACTTCCACTTGGCCAATCTCAATAGCTGCAGATCCTTAGGGAATGAACTAGTGAATAAGAGTGTCCATTGTCTTTTTCTCTCCCTCTCTCCCTCTCTCTCTGCCTTTCAAAAAAAAATAGACACTAAGATTTTATGAGGCTCAATTTTCTAATGAAAGAACTGAGGTTTAGGTAAATCAAGTCACTTAAAATAAACTTAAAAATTCAATAAGCTAGAGCCAGGGTTTGGTTTGATCTGTGGAACTCCAGAGTGAGAGCTGTTAATCACCTTTTTTGCATGCCTATATGGCTGTGAAGTAGCTGTTAAATTGGAAAACAAGACTGGAAAGTTAGAAGTCAGATTTTCCACAAATCTGTAGGTTATATTAAAGGTTCAGATGTCAATCTAAAGGTAAAAGACCAATAAAAGATTTTAAATGGAAGAAATTATTGATCAGATTACTGTGTATTTTTTTTAATCCTGACTACTGCTGCAAAACAGAGTTCAGTAGACAAAACAGAGGGCAACTGAGAGTAAATAGGAGGGGACTGCATTTTTCTCAGAATAGAGGTGGAAATGGCCTGGTAGAGGACAGGCATAGCTGGGAGAGGAGAAAGATGTGAGAAATGGGAGAGGCTGTGGAAATATCAACATTTCACTGTCACTTCTATGTGAATAGATGGAGAAATCAAGGATGATTTTTAAGTTCCTGGAAAAATGGTGCTGTCTTGGCCCAGATGGCAGAGCAAGCTTATTCAGGCTGTTAAAAATTATCTTGCACAATTTGAGACTGAAGATCCTGTGAGGCATTCAAGTAGAGAGTTCTAGCAATTCAGACAAATGTGTCAGAAGATAAGATTAATCCAAAAGATGAGATTATTTTACCTTAACCACCAGACCAGTCGCATAAGAGAAATGTAAGTCATATAGTGCAAAGCGCCAGAATTTCTGGTGTCAAGGCTACTGTGTGCCACTATTCCCCACTTATATTTGAATTCATCACTTAGCATTTCAGGCCCTTGGCTTAATTTATTTTGATTAAGAGGATAGTACTAAAGGATCTCTAAGGTTCATTTCAACTTTAAACATTCTATATATTTTAAATGTGTTTATATTTGGTTTTTACCATTGAAGAGTTTATCATCTATTGAAACACAGTAAAGTGATAGATGGACCAATAATAATGGGAAGGGAATAATATTTAAATGAGAATATTTATTTTTTTTATTTTTTATTTTATTTTTTTAGATAAAGAGGATCAGTTTAGTATATATTAGGTAACGATTTCAAAAGTTTGCCCCCATATAGCAACACAAAGTGAAAAAAAATATTGTTGGAGTACTAGTTATAGCATTAAATAAGAGTGTACAATACCTTAAAGACAGAGATCCTACATAATTTTTTAAAAAATAATTAATTAATTTTCCATGCCATTTCCAATTTAACACCAGTTTTTTTTTTCATTTCCAATTATCTTTATATACAGAAGATCGATTCAGTATATAATTAGTAAAGATCTTATCAGTTTGTATCCACGCAGAAACACAAAGTGTAAAAATACTGTTTCAGTACTAGTTATAGCATCACTTCACATTAGGCAACACATTAAGGACAGATCCCACATGGGATGTAAGTACACAGTGATGCCTGTTGCTGACTTAACAATTTGACACTCCTGTTCATGGCATCAGTGATCTCCCTAGGCTCTAGTCATGAGTTGCCAGGGCTATGGAAGCCTTTAGAGTTCGCCGACTTTGATCTTATTCCGACGGGGTCATAGTCAAAGTGGGAGTTCTCTCCTCCCTTCAGAGAAAGGTACCTCCTTCTTTGATGGCCCCTTTCTTTCCACTGGGATCTCACTCACAGAGATCTTTCATTTAGGTATTCTTTTTTTTTTTTTTTTTTTCCCAGAGTGTCTTGGCTTTCCATGCCTACAATACTCTCATGGGCTCTTCAGCCAGATCCGAATGCCTTAAGGGCTGATTCTGAGGCCAGAGTGTTGTTTAGGACGCCTGCCATTCTATGAGTCTGCTATGTATCCCACTTCCCATGTTGGATCATTCTCTCCCTTTTTGATTCTATCAGTTAGTATTAGCAGACACTTGTCTTGTTTGTATGATCCCTTTGACTCTTAGACCTATCAGAGCCATCAATTGTGAACTGAAATTGATCACTTGGACTAGTGAGATGGTATTGGTACATACTACCTTGATGGGATTGTATTGGAATCCCCTGCACATTTCTAACTCCACCATTTGGGGCAAGTCTGATTGAGCATGTCCCAAATTGTACATCTCCTCCCTCTCTTTTTCCACTCTGAAATTTAACAGGGATCACTTTTCAGTTAAAATTTAAACACCTAAGAACAATTGTGTGTTAATTACAGAGTTCAACCACTAGTACTAGAACAACAACAACAACAAATACTAAAAAGGATAATGTATTACATTGCACATCTAGAGTCAGGACAAGAGCTGATCAGGTCATTGTTTCTTATAGTGTCCATTTCACTTCAACAGGTTTCCCCTTTGGTGCTCAGTTGTCACCGATCAGGGAAAACAAATGATATTTATCTCTTTGGGACTGGCTTAATTCACTCAGCATGATGTTTTCCAGATTCCTCCATCTTGTTGCAAATGACTGGGTTTCATTTTTCCTTACTGCTGCATAGTATTCTATGGAGTACATGTCCCATAATTTCTTTATCCAGTCTACTGTTGATGGGCATTTGGGTTGGTTCCAGGTCTTAGCTATTGTGAATTGAGCTGCAGTAAACATTAATGTGCAGATGGCTTTTTTATTTGCCAAACTAATTTCCTTTGGGTAAATTCCAAGGAGTGGGATGGCTGGGTTGTATGGTAGGGTTATGTTCAGGTTTCTGAGGAATCTCCAGACTGACTTCCATAGTGGCTTAACCAGTTTGCATTCCCACCAACAGTGGGTTAGTGTCCCTTTTTCCCCACATCCTCTCCAGCATCAATTGTTGGTAGAGTTCTGAATGTGAGCCATTCTCACTGGTGTGAGGTGAAACCTCATTGTGGTTTTGATTTGCATTTCTCTGATTGCTAGTGATCTTGAACATTTTTTCATGTGTCTGTTGGCCATTTGGATTTCCTCTTTTGAAAAATATCTTTTGAGGTCCTTGGCCCATCTCTTAAGTGGGTTGTTTGTTTTGTTGTTGTTATTTTTATTTTTTGACAGGTAGATTTGGACAGTGAGAGAGAGAGAGAGAGAGAGAGAGAGAAAGGTCTTCCTTCCGTTGGTTCACCCCCCAAATGGCCACTGCAGCCGGTGCACCATGCCAATCCGAAGCCAGGAGCCAGGTACTTCCTCCTGATCTCCCATGCGGGTGCAGGGCCCAAGCACTTGGGCCATCTTCCACTGCCTTCCCAGGTCACAGCAGAGAGCTGGACTGGAAGAGGAGCAACCGGGACAGAATCCAATGCCCCAATTGGGACTAGAACCCAGGGTGCTGGCGCCACAGGCTGAGGATTAGCCAAGTGAGACACGGCGCCGGCCTAAAAGAATAATTTAGATTGGGCTAGAAGGGAAACTTGCTGTTTTACTCATCCTACATGTATATATTAAATACATATTATGTGATACACACTATATTATGTTCTATAAATAAAATAAACATGATGCTGCCCTTGTGAATCTGTCCTTGGGAAAGTCACTTAAGCATGTTTTTTTCCCAGGGTAAATGTACGCTAATAATAACTCTACTGCTATTATGTTAATCAAGTGTCATAATGTACCTGGAAGCCCTTTAAAAAAGGAGATATAACTGATACATTGATATCATTATTCTAATTCTCCCCATAAGAATCCCATGTCTTCTATCCCTCCCCTCCCCTCGAGCCACAGAGCATGGTTTTCTGCATACTGGGGACATTAAAGTACATTTCATCAAATCTTCATTGAATCTGATTCACCGTTATCATATGTATCACTAAGAAAGAAAAACCTCTGCCAATTAAGTGATGACAATGATGGGATATCATTAATGGTAATATTCATCTTAACTATACAAATGTTAACATACAAAAATAAATAAATTTATAAAATTGTGAGCTATCAGCCCTCCAGCTGAGTGTATATTTAGCACGGAGATAATATGACCTTGGGAAACAAAAGCATGTGGCAGACTAATTTAATTGCTTATTAGCATCTATAAACAAGATCTCATAAATAATGATAAAAGAAAAACTGGGTGATCTCATAGGCATTTGTGTACTCCCCAAATTATATTTTCAGCCACAAGATGTGAAAATACAATCAAGAACATACTAATCTATATGATTTATTAGATCATCTGATATTCTCACACAGATATAAATAAAATGGTTTTATACACAAGTACTATGTATAGATTTAAGGTGAAAAGAATAGCAACACTCACAGTGAAGGGCCTCAGAAATTTCTATTCACTCTGAAGATTGTCAGTGAATAAGCTTGGCTACTTTGATGAAATTTTTCTGGAAACTGAATGGAGGCAGAGAAAGAAACCTGAGACCTGCGTTATTTGAAAATACTGTCAATGTCAGAGAATTGTGCCCTCATTACATTTGTAGAGAGTGATAATTTGAGAAAAGTAATTAAACTGGAAAAGGAAGAACTCAATATAAAGTGGACTTCATAGAATAATTACGTGCTAACAGTCAAGAGCCGATTTTATGATAGAGTCTGGAAATGAAAAGCAGTCATCTAAATATAGAATTGGAAACAATATACAAAATAATCTACATGTGCCTAGACTTTGGAAAAATTGAAAACGGGTTCTATATGTAGCAGCTGCTTTGAAACATCTGGAGAAATCATGAGGGAATGAAAAAGTCTAAAGGAAAATCTTTAGGACATGGAGGGTTTAGAACTATTGCCTAGAGATAGCCTATAGGGAAGACTCAGCTCTATCTTCAATGTAAGTAGGGTTGTTATTATTTAGAGGCACAAATAATGCTTTTTGTAGGGTCACCAATAATGACTGTAGCACAGAACCCAGGGAGAAGGACTTCCAAAATACAGAAAATAAACATAAAATTATCCTCATTTAAGTGTGATTCCTGATTATAAATTATAAAAGAAAAATATAAATATACATTTTCATATTCTTGCCATCATTTGTCATTGATAGTACATTAATGTTTGCCAAAGTACATTCTGGAGAAAACATATTTGAGAAACATTGGGATAAATGATGAGATTATATTAGGGTATGATTAGGATATTGGATGTCCTCTGGGGCCTATCTGTATAAGGCTTTGTACTGGAAGTGGCATTATCAGGAGACAATGGGACCTATAGGAAGTAGAGCCTAGTAACAGGCCCCTGGGTCATTAGGAAGTCCCCTCGGAAGACAGATTCCTTGTGATCTCTTGAGTTCTCATAAGAGGGTTATTATAAAAGCCTGAGTTTGTGCCCACCAATTCTCCCTCTGCTTCCTGGCTGTCCCTGTGACTTTTCATCTATGGAAGCTCCATGATCTGCTATCTGCCATGGGCCCCATACCAGAACCACAGCCTAAGTCATCCTACTTGGACTTTGAGCCTTCATAACCAGGGGTCAAAGTAACCCTCTCTCGCATTCCTAAGAAGCCTGTCTCTGGTATTTCATTGTATTAACAAAAAGTTAGCTAATACATATTGGAATCTCAACCTTAATCTCTAGCAAACTTGACAATGATAAATTTTTCTCAGAGAAAATATTATAGAGCAGCTAGAGTTCCACAGAAGTCAAAACTTAAAAACTTGGTACAGTCAAATATCTACCACAGAAGAGAACCTAAGAAGATAAGCTCCTCAAATTCTAAAATTTCTCTTTTTAAAACAAGTAGATGAAAACATTGTGTCATCAAACCAGGAAGGTTAGGAGAACATTCTCTCTAGGGACCCAGAAGGAAGGCAACATTCCTAAGAAGCTTTGAAAGACTATGACAAATTAAAGATTGCTGAGGGAGAAGTTGTTATTTCTTTGTCAGAGATATGAGAAGCTTCCAAGAAATACTTTTGAATCCAGGCAGTTATCTCCAGGAACACTATGGTTGTACTTGACTGTAAAATGTTGTTATTCCTTTTGTTTTAAGGAGCTACTTCACAGACATAACTCTTTTTTTAAAAAACTTTTATTTAATGAATATAAATTTCCAAAGTACAGCTTATGGATTACAATGGCTTCCCCCCTCCCATAACTTCCCTTCCACCCGCAACCCTCCCCTTTCCCGCTCCCTCTCCCCTTCCATTCACATCAAGATTCATTTTCAATTCTCTTTATATACAGAAGACCAGTTTAGTATATATTAAGTAAAGATTTCAACAGTTTGCCCCCACATAGCAACACAAAGTAAAAAAATACTGTTGGAGTACTAGTTATAGCATTAAATAACAGTGTACAGCACATTAAAGACAGAGATCCTACATGATATTTTTTAAAAATTAATTTTCTATGCCATTTCCAATTTAACACCAGGTTTTCAGACATAACTCTTTTTTTTTTAACTTTTATTTAATGAATATAAATTTCCAGTATACAGCTTATGGATTACAATGGCTTCCCCTTCCCATAATTTCCCTCCCACCCGCAACCCTCCCCTCTCCCGCTCCCTCTCCCTTTCCATTCACATCAAGATTCATTTTCAATTCTATTTATATACAGAAGATCAATTTAGTATAAATACTTCAACAGTTTGCACCCACATAGAAACACAAAGTGAAACATACTGTTTGAGTACTAGTTATAGCATTAAATCAAAATGTACAGTACATAACTCTTAATTCTAACTTTAAGACTGAATCACAACCTTCCAGCTAAACCTTATTCTACATATTTTATTTCCCTAAATAGGATACTTATAAAACATATTAATTAGCATATCAGTCAGCAGTAATACCAGGGGTGATGTTTTTTGACTTTATGGATCACTTGAGTAAAACATTATGTCAGATGCTGCTGTGTGGTTCTGTCTGCAAAGAATTAGAACAGAGACTTCAGAATTCCTCATGTGTTAAGAAAAGCAGACTTCCACACTGCTCAGGTGAGAAAGGCCCACCTGAGTCCTGGATGAGGGTTTTCTAGGATTCACTGGGGCCAGAGGAATCTTGAAACCATGGATCAATTACATATTCTTTGAAATATGCTTTGGACTTTGTTTTTCTGGAAGCCCTGCTGTTACCCTAAAAATTGAGTGTTTTGTAAAATATTCTTATGGTCAATGGTAGCAGTCTACATAGAACTATGCCTTGAGTTGTTCTAGGGAAAATCTTAAAATTTGTTGGCTATGTAATTCAGTTTTGCTGTATAGCTCTTTGCAATTTTGAATATGTTGGTCGATATGTGTTCTGGACTATTAGTGCAGCCTACAATTCAAAATTCAGATACTGTCTTTGCAGAAAATCTTAGTCAACATTTTTATGATATCCACAGAGGTGATATTGTGATTGCAAACAACCTGTGTGACCCAAAATCAAGTATTTGTAAAAGAGTAACTGGTTTGGAAGGAGAGAAAATCCTTACCACTGGTTCATCAGATTCCCTTAAAGCTGTAGTTATGTCCCAACAGGTCATGTTTGGTTAGGAGGTGACGATCTACCAACTTCTATGGATTCCAGGTACTATGAACCTATTCCATATGGATTAATAAGATTTTTGGATTGATTTTGGATCTCTACATGACAGTCCTAATGGACACAGATTTTCTGATGATTAGTGAGGATTTATTCTTTTGATATTATATTGTATCCTTTTCAAGTGAGCTTTTATTTCCATTGAAACAATGTACTTACCAATAAACTATTTACAATTTACAAGGGGGAGGGGGAGCTGTGGCCTAATGAGTAAAGCAACTGACTGGAGCACCTGCTTCCCATATGAGTACCCTTTCAAGTCCCTGCTGCTACACTTGTGATCCAGCTCCCTGATAAGGCACCTGGGAAAGAAGCAGAAGATGCCTCTACATCCATATGGGAGACCAGGAGAAATTTCCTGGTTTCTGGCTCCTGGCTAAGGACAGACAGCTTGGGCCATTGTGGCAATTCGAGGAGTGAACTACTGGATGGAAACTCTTTCTGTCTATCTCTTTCTCTGTAACTTTGTCTTTCAAATAAATAAATAAATCTTTAAAAAGAAATTCCTCACAAATTTTCACCTTGCCAAGCCATGATTTGGCTACTCCCACAAATTTTAAAACTCGAGGTAGTGAAAAACTATGGTTCATAATCAATGATTCTCTGCCAGAAACAAATTAATAATGGACTCCAAAATATAGATTTTTTTTGTTATTAATTTTTGGTTCAAGTAGCACTTTAATATATTCTAGTTGCCCTGCTCTTCTTTGCCTATCCCAATTATTCACTGATATAACATGGAATAATTAACCTTTGAAAGAACCTATGATAACATTAGGAAGATAAAATTATTTGATAATATAGAAAACTTTAAAAATGATGTTTACTATATACCAAATAATTCTTAATCTGTTTATATTTAATAGTAATATCAAGAGTATAAATTATTTTTTCTATCTTAACATAGTTAAAGTATTGCATTTTGAAAGGGGGAAAATCATGTTCCCAAAATCACACATCTGACAGACAGCTAAGCTGGGTATAAAATTCATATTTTCCTGGGGCCGGCACTGTGGTGCAGTAGGTTAATCCTTCACCTACGGCACCAGCATCCCATATGGGTGCCGGGTTCTAGTCCTGGCTGCTCCTCTTCCAATCCAGCTCTCTGCTGTGACCTGGGAAAGCAGTAGAAGATGACCTAAGTCCCTGGGCCCCTGCACCCACATGGGAGACTGGGAAGAAGCACCTGGCTCCTGGCTTCAGATTGGCGCAGCTCCGACTGTTGTGGCCATTGGGGAGTGAACCAACGAAAGGAAGACTTTTCTCTCTGTTTCTCCTTCTCACTGTCTGTAACTCCACCTCTCAGATAAGTAAATAAAAAATTAATATTTTCCTGACATTAAGGTACATGCTGCTCAGAACTGAGTGATCCAGACCTTCAAAATATCAACATTCTGTTGATGTTATATTCCAGACTTGGTTTGGATGGTCAAGTCCACGATGTGAATGAGTCCAAACTCACAAATAATTAGCATTGCCATGGCTTCACAAATGATGGATGAAATTGTGACTAGGTGCACAGCTAAAGACATTTGTGATCACAAACCAAAAACTACTTCTATGTGTAAAGTTCTTCCTGATTGTCACTACACATGCCTTCAGGCAGTTTATAGTGACTTGCTGTATGAGGAGTTAGAATGTTGGTCAATTGAACCAATATAAAAATGACAAAAGTAGGCCGGTGCTATGGTTCACTTGGCTAATCCTCCGCCTGCGGCGCTGGCACCCGGGGTTGTAGTACCGGTTGGGGTGCCGGGTACTAGTCCCGGTTGCTCCTCTTCCAGTCCAGCTCTCTGCTGTGGCCCAGGAGGGCAGCAGAGGATGGCCCAAGTGCTTGGGTCCTTGCACCCGCATGGGAGACCAGGAGGAAGTACCCAGCTCCTAGCTTCAGATTGGTGCAGCACCAGCCGTAGCGGCCATTAGGGGAGTGAACCAATGGAAGGAAGACCTTTCTCTCTGTCTCTCTCTCACAGTCTATAACTAACTCTCTCTCTCTCTGTCTAACTCTGCCTGGCCCAAAACAAAAACAAAAACAAAAACAAAAAAAGTAAATATGTAGCATCATAAGTGAGATTTTGAGTTTCTTCTCACAGAGCCTACCCTGTACGATCTCAAGGCACCTGCAGAATCCTTACTTAACATCCTTCACATGGCTAACATATATCTTTTTGTAAAAAAAAAAAAAAATTATCCTTACTGCACATCAAAACTGGTCTTATAAATATAGCAAGTTCCATATATCTGTCATTACCCTCATTCTTTTAAGATTTATTTATTTATTTGAAAGTCAGAGCTACACAGAGGGAGAAGGAGAGTCAGAGAGAGAGAGAGAGAGAGAGAGAGAGAGAGAGGGCTTCCATCCTTTGGTTCACTCCCAATTGACTGCAACAGCTGGAACTGCACCGATCCGAAGCCAGGAGCCAGGAGCTTCTTCCAGGTCTCCCAAGCAAGTGCAAGGGCCCAAGGACTTGGGCCATCTTCTACTACTTTCCCAGGCCATAGAAGAGAGCTGGATCAGAAGTGGAGCAGCTGGGTCTCAAACTGGTGCCCATATGGGATACTGGTGTTTCAGGCCAGGGTATTAACCCGCTGCGCCACAGCGCTGGCCCCTACCCTAATTCTTGATCCATGCTCTTGTCATTGTTTATTACATGTAGCATTTCTTTGCACATACCTCATCTTGCTATATATCTCATCCATGGTTGATTTTTCTCATAGTTATTACCTCCTAATTCCTACAACCCTAGAAACAGACTACGAAGAAATACTGTGGTATACATCTCGGAAGAAATATGCAATTATTCCTATTTTCTCTAATTCCCCCAATCCCTGCAACTCCTCTCCACCCTAGCAGATTCTGAGATAAATATTGTATAAAGTTCTTTATTCTTATAAGATACTCATTTTGGGCTCTAAGTCTCTTTCATAAAGATGCCTATCAGACTAATAAGAATCTGGAGTGATATGTTAATTTAGTTATATTTTGCTAATTAAGAAAAGGAAGTTTTAAAAATTCAGGAATCTTTCATACAAACAATGCCCACTTGAACAATAAGAATATAGAAGAAGCTTGCTAAAATGTTTACTACAGTCTTCTTTTCATTTAAGTGTCAGATTACAAAATTAAAATGTTCTTTTCCAAGTAATTCCATTAAGCAAAGTCACTGTCTGTGGTTCTGAGATTATTGTATAATTACTGCTCTCCACTTAGCATTCATTATCATGGAAAGATGAATCTGTGCAATCAACATTTGTTTAGACATGATGTTTTGTCAGTAGTTGGGTGGCAAATGTCACTATGAGAAATAAAAGCATCTCTTACATATGCTTGTGCAATTGGAAAGACACTTGGGAAGTTAATTCTGTCCTGTTGCTGATTTCCAATGTCAGCTCTGACAGCCACAATAACAATTGGCTCAGGTAGTGTTGACAGCTGGTGAGGACAGGAGAGAGCAAGCAGTGTGTTGTAGATTCCTGTTCTTATGACTGCAGTCCTTGAGTTAGAAAACTTACATGATTGACAGGTAATTCAGGAAGTGTTAAAATGAGTTATGACTCACTTGTGTTAAATTGATTCAGATTTTTGGATGGCAACAAATAGCAAAAGACAATCCTTTCAAAGCATCTAGACACTTTGATAAAGTTCTTCAGTGTAATTTCTTAAACCACAAGTTAGAGCAGAACAACTGACAAAATATTCTCAAAGACTGTCATCACGGACCATTTACCTGCAGCACTGGCACCAAATTTCATTTTGTATGCTGGGCCAGGGGTCACTAGATGTTTTCTGTAAAGGGAACGAGATTAAATATAAAGAACCACATGATTTTTGTTACAATTTTTTGACTCTGCTGTTGCAGCATGAATGTACACATTGGCAATATGTAAACTAGTAAGCATGGCTAACTCTATTCACAGAAATAGGCAGCAGGACAAAAATGACCTGTAGGTCATAAGTTGTTGACCCCTGTGCTAGACTAAGATCTCTCAGAACACTATGGGTATGAGAATTATGAATTACCCCAGCACAAGTGTTTATGTTAAAGAGATTCTTTTATAGTCATCTTTGGAAGGTTTCTGGCACTGATTATTTCTGGTTTAGCCTTGAGTTATACAAGCTTAAGATATGAGCTAAAGTTATTTTGGACCTCTATTCATATTCCATAATTATATTCATATACTTATTTTGTGGAAATTTTCCAAAATGTTATTGATTTGTCTTTTTTTTTTCTTTTGAAGAATTATTTAATTCCCTTGGGATACATATGATTCAACCAAGTCTGTTATCTAGCTGTGAGCTATAGAAGACCTGACTATATTAATTTTTAAAGTATGGGTTTGTTTTTCTCATAAAGCTAAAGTCTAGCATTGGCTGAATGTCTCAGTAAATTAAGGCAAATGTGTCTTTGATTCTCTTGGCTTTCCCACGATGATTTTTTTTTAATGACAGTCACAAATGAAGCTACCATGTTGTATTCAAGGTAAGAAAAGAACAAAGAGAGAACAACTGCTTCAGGAAGACCAAACTGATCAGAAGACAGCAGTGTAATCCTGTTTATATTTCAGTGGACATGACTGTATCCTCTAACTGTGGCTGAAAACAAGGAAGACTGGGATATAAAGCACTTCAGTTTGACTCATTCATTGTCAGTTTACATAGAATTGAGTCCTTTTGGAATAGAAGAGGATAGGGAAAAGTTATTGTTGGCACTAGAACCATAAGACACCACAGGAAACAGCTTAGTGTAAGTTTCATAAATTTAAAATAACTTGTAAACAATCACAATTAAGATTGATGGAACTCTTTTCAAACACTTTGTAATAAATGCACACACATTTTCTTTGACCCTATGATCCAAGCTAAATAATCAAATACAAGATATCTTTTTGTATTGATAGAAATAAAAATTTGCATAATTCTGAAATTATCTGCACATTTTACCTCCTTTGGTGCCAATAGGACATAAGTTCTCATCCATCTTCTAACATTTAAACACTTTCATTAAAAAAATCTCCCACAAATACCATTACGTCAAAGGCAAACAGGTATGAGAGATCCACAGAGAGTGCCGTATGGAACATGGGGCATTGACGTGCAACAGGAGACTGGATGGACAAATCTACATAGCCTACCATCCAGGAAGATGCTACAAGAAGCTATTTTTGCACTGGTAAATAGAATAGCCTTGGCTAATGGGTTTCAGCACTCATGTCAATACAAATAAATTAGCAAGGGCTGCCTGAAGAATTTGAGAAGGAATTTGAGGTTACATTCAGACTCAGAAGAGATCTGCCTGGCCTTCATAGCCTAGTAAATTCCTAGGAGACCAAGTATGAAAAATAATTTGGAATCCCAACTTCTTTGATCTCTATGCTGATCTACCCCTTCCGAGCATCACTGAAAGTGCAGTAAAATATAGACTTCAAGGGCTAAATGACTTATATAAATGAAATTTATAAGTCATTCACTTAAAGTCCAACTGGTTGTAGAGAAATAAGGAGGCTCACTCCTAGAGTCATTTGGGTATGTAGGTTCTTTCATCTTTAAGGTCAGCCCTCCCCTAGGACACCTGGAATGCTTACATTCAGCTCCAGATGGAGAAGAATGAAGGGTCACTGAGATATTGTCAAGGGTTACATCTATAAGAACCATATATCACTTCTAGTAATGTTCCATTTGCCAAGAACTAGGTCCCATGACCTATAACAGAGGATGTAAGACAGGATGAGAAACATCATCTAGCAACATTATTCAGAAGAAAAGGAAATATGAACTATTGTAAACAACTTAGCCAGACTACTCAATAGTCAATTACCACGCAGAACCTCTGCAAGGAAATGGCCATTGATTACTTGCTATGAGCATTTTCTGAACCAGTGTTTTAATACAGGTTCCAAGTTGTAAAGAAAAACGGATGCAAAAGAAGGCACATATCTGTCTTGAAATGTTACTAAGAAATTTTTATTTTACACTTAAAAGGATATATGATTTATGGAAAATAAAGATGAGAGCAAAAATTCAAATTTTGTATCAATGTATTTCTTTTTTAAAAATTTCTTTTAAGTGATTAGATACCTAAGAAGTTGAAAAACAGTACAACAAGATTAATATATTGTTCACCCATTTCTCCTCACTAGATACCACTTACATAATCATAGTAACACACAGGTTCAATACACTGGGCTGCATCAGAGTTTCACCTCCCCTCCACCACCACCTACTGAGCTCAGAGGGATAGCACTGCCATGCTGCATTCTCCATGTTGCTTTTTCTGAAGTCTTGTTACCACCAGCCAAAGTCCTAACTCTCTTGGTCTGTGCAGATGCAACCATTGCACAGAGACAGAAAAATTCTTAACTTCTTCCTAATTTGTCCCCACTGACATCCTTAGGGACAGAGTTCATTATCACTTGGCAGCATTGTATTGAGATGGATCTAGAGATTACAAATGGACTCAAAGGGAAATATCCATGGAATCATTTAAGCAATGGCAAGGTTGGATTTCTAGACTCTCAACTAAGAGGGGTAAAGTGTGTTCCATGGTAATGAGCTGCAGTAAAACAACTATGTAGAACTTTCCTATCTTGCTAAGATGCCTCTTCTCTGGTCCTTTGCCTAGAAAAAGCACACTTTTCCAGTTCTTTCTGTATCTGCACCTGTTGGTATTCTGGGTTGCTTGGTTCTCCAGCCCCAGATCTAACATAGAAGAATAGCAACAACAACAAAACCTGAAAAACTACCAAGCTGTCCCTTGGATCTCAATGCTCCTATCCCATCTACCTTCTTTCAACCACCTCTTATGAGTCTTTTTATTTTTTATTTTTTTCATATATGATGTCCACAGTTTCCAGTTCTACTTGCCAGGTGGAATAGGGAAGAAGATACAGCACCACAGCACATTCTGAGAAGTTGTAATTCCCTCTATCTTAATTTAAAAAAAAATTACCTACTTTCTTTATAACAAAAGCCACAGGTTTTAGGTTTCATTCAGTCTGGATATCTGTTCTGTACAGAAACACTTATACTTTTTGACAAAATAATTAGTAAATACTTTTTTTTTGCACAGAATCACGACTTTTACAAAATATTTCAATGTTTTCATTCCTGTATTTTGTGGAAAAACAAGGTATAAACAAATATTGTAATGAAATTCTCACTTGTAGGTATTCAGTAAATCCTGAATTAATATTTACATAAAGTAATATATTCATAAACTAGCAATGATTGTGAGTGCACACAAATAGCTAAAAAGCCTTTTTCTGATACATCTTTAAGCCAGTAATTTTCTCCAACCCATCTGAAAGTGAATGCTGCTGGCAGGCTATTTCTCTCCCCACCAACACCAAAATGATATCAAGAGTTAGGGACATGGTGACTTTGCTTCACAAAACATAATTAAGGCTTCTTGTCTAAATTAAATAACAGAAAATGTTTAGTGATAAATATCAGTAGAAAAACATAAATTGGAGAAACCGGGTTCACAGCAGAAGACAATCCACATTTGTGATAAAACCAGGCAGCAAAGAGAACCAAAAAATGCTAGGCATTCTAGAACTTTCACTGTTTCCCCAACACTTGCTCTTTAACTGTCGGATACAAGGTTACAATGACAGTTGTCAGTGGAGAGGAATTACAGATCTGCAAAATCACTCACTCAATTCCAGTGATTTAGCCCTCTTCCCTCAGGGAAAAGTCTAGGTAAACAACACACAGATAACATTTACCTGACATTTTCTCTTTCTTCACCTTGATTGGTAATACAGCAGTAATTCATGTTCCCTTGGGCACACCTCTTGGGATCAACATAATTCTCAGAAATCTTGAAAGAAAGAGAAAATGAACAACTTCCGCATGCCTCCTGCCTTCCCACAGGGTTCAGCTCGCTAAATGACCTCCCTGGAACCTTGAATTAAGAACACTCAACCTGTTGGGAAAGCACAGACAACCACAGGCAGACGGGTGGGGTCTCAGAGTCCACAAAAGCCAGCTGACTGAACTAATACAATTACCCTGAGTTGTTACTGCCAAGTCCATGCGATGGGAACAAGTGGCTTGTGTCTTATCTGGATGGAAAATCATGTGAGAATTCCTCACCCCCACTTTGATTATTCCCACAAGAACGGCACAGTGATCGCTGACCACAGTATTCCTGGAAAGCTCTGACAGAAACCACTTGACTCAGGATGAAGGCATCTTCTCTGATGTTTCTGCCTGGGTCAGCACTCAGTCTTTTCACCAGCCCTACCTCCTCACAACTCCCAGTGAAGCTGAGACATGTTCTCAGCAACAGACTTGTACAAAAGCGCGGGCTTTGCTGCCACTGCTCCCACTGGCGCTCAAGAGTCATGCAGGTCACGCAGTGTCAGGGTTTCTGATTGCTTGTCTCCCATTTCCAACACCTTAACCGTTTCCACTGATAATAACGGACTGTGACTTCCTTGCTTTTGACACCATGTGTCCCTAAGAACTTGCAAAGCACTTTCTTTCTCGTTCTTTCTATAACTGGATTTGTTGCATGCAAAATAACCAGAGCAAGCTCTGAAATTCATTTTTTTAAACAAATGTTACTGCACCAGCCACACTCTCTGGCTTCTCTAGGGTGACTTAAACTACATTTAAGAGAAATAATTACGTGAAAGTTGTAACATCTTCATGACAGTTTTTATAACATTTTCATAAAGTATCTTTATCATAAATCAAATTACTAAAAGTACTAAAACAAGAAAAGATTAATAGCATCTAAAGATTTTTAAACACATTTTATTTTTTATTCCAATTTTAAAAATGGAAGCATACAGAAATTTTAAGATTCCTTGTTTCCCTACTTATTCCCATTCTACTTTTTTCCTCCCTAAAGGCAATTGCTTTCAGTAATTTGGTGTGTAATCTTCTTCATAAGTTTGGGTTTATTCTTAAATAATATGTAGTGTTACTGTGAGTAGGCTTTTTGCAAGGTAAGTACTATCATGCTGCATATTTCATTGTAAAATGTAATGTTCTCATTCAGTATTATATCTTCAACATATATCCTTCATTCTATCTGCATATCTAGAAATAATTCAGTCACTCATTTTAAATCAATAAACAGTATTATATTATACTACTAAGTAATATGTTATAAATCCATTTTGTTGTTAAGGGATATTTTAAAAGTTTTAATTTTTTAAATAAAACTTTGGTGGATATTATAGCACTATTCTAAACTTATGTCTCATATATGCTGCTCTTTTCTAGTGCATTGGTTATCAAACTGTGTTTCAAAATTATTTGTAGTATTATCATATCAATTTCATATATTAATAAAATATTTTTAAAGAATGACAAAATAAAATAAACCCAGATAGATACATGGAATACAGTAGACTAGAATACCAGCACTCATAACACATGTGTATTAGATTGTTTACACAGAAAATCCTGTAAGAAAAAGGGGGCAGAAACAGAGAGGAGACAGGATATGATCTCACAGTCAAACAGAATTTATTCAGGGAAAATAAATCTGCAGAGGTGGGTGACCAACTGCCAGTGTACACACAGACTATACACGTGGCAGAGGACCCAAAGTTTCCTGTAGGAAACTGGTATCTTCTCTCTTGTTCTTTTAGGGCCCTGAGCCACCAGTAAAGAAATCAACATTTGTAAACAACACACATGGAGACACACACAGTGAGGAAGGAAAGGGAGGGGGAGGGGGAGAGGAAGAGGGGGAGAGGGGGAAAGGGGAGGGGGAGAGGAAGAGAGAGGGAGGGGGGGGCAGGAGAAGGGGGAGAGGACAGGTAGAGGGAGAAGGGGTAGAGGGAAGAGAGGGAGGGGGAGGGAGAGGAGGAGGGGGGAGGAGGAGGGAGAGGTGGAGGGGGAGGGAGAGGGAAAGGGGACATTATTCCAGGCATAGCAGCTGAGGTTCTTGACATTGCAGCAAAGCCAAATATGATCATCTAGTCCCAGTCTAGCTTCCAGATGATGTCTTTCAATGAGTAATCCAGCAGATCTAGAAATTGCAAGGTGTCCAGCGTGTAACAAATCTTCCCAGGCAGACGAATAAATTAATTCACAAGCTTTTATTGGGATTCCACTCCCAGGTGAGGTTCCCCTGTCTCAACAGAGTGGGGCCGGGGAAGTCATGCATCAGAGGTTGGGAGGGCTCCTTTTATAGATACAGGATGTGGGGGTTAAAGGTTGAGGCAGGTCTGATCCTCACTGGTTGACCTTTAGGCACCCGTGGGGACCTTGACAAGGACTTTTCTTTCCTGGAAGTGCGGGTAGGGACTCTCCATTCCTGGAAATATAGGCCTTTTCTCCTTGCAGATCCCAAAGCCACCAGAAGTCAACTTCCCACTGACTCCAATCTAAAACACAGCATCATTAGCAAATAGTTTGTTCTTATTTTATCTGCTCAACTTTACGGTGTTGTATCTATGTAATAAGAGTAAGAATATTCTAACAGTGAATATGGACTATATAAAGTTGCATGTTTTAAATCAGGCCAAATACCAAGGACCTATTTTTCAATCAGCCCGTTCTGGATTGGTTGAGTCTGGTCCTATATCTACTCACCTTAGGACACAGGTTGAGATAGCCAGAATCATCTCAAAAGCTTTCGATTGCCATAGTAGAAGAAAAGTACATAACATCTTTCACTGCAGCTACAATGAAATGCCTTAGCACAGATGTCATAAACATCGCTTCTGCCCATCAGTTAAAACTTGTCAGCTGACACACCTAAACTCAATGGGAGTAGAAAGTTCAACTCTTTCATGCAGCAAAAAAGCAAGAAGCCTGCAATATTTGATGAACTATACTATGTCTGTGTGTCTACTTTAATGTGACATTTGTTTTTCATTGTGTTGCACTTTTATCAAAGTTGGAAAAGAAAAACAGTTCTAAGTCATATTTCTCATAGTGACTAGATGATATAGAGAGTACATTTTCAACTCTTCACATTTTTATTAAAATGCTTTCCAGGATGGATAGACTCTGGAGTTTTGAAATGCATCCATACCAACAACTACTTTTTGTGAATTCTCACTCCCTCATATTCAGCCAAATTATGGTACTTTTAAATTTTATGGTCAAGTAATTTGATGTTTTAAAAATTATGTTTTATTTTTATGTGTAAGTCCTTAAATATTAGTAAGTCAAGTATTTATTAACTGTACATTTTTTTATTTATCTGTTTGGATTTTCCACTTTTGTACTGTATTGCTTGTCATTTTCTTATTGGAGTTTTTATGTATCACAGATACTAATCTTTTGGTAGTAGTAATATATCCTCCCCATCTTTCTTTTATTGATACACATTTCCCTTTTTTTCTCAGAAAAGTTAAATGTATCAGCGTTTTCCTTTAGGATATGCTGTGACTTTACAAATTTTAAAACTATATTAGTTGATGCATATTACTTGCATGTTACAGAATTTTGTGGTGATATAACACTTGGTAATTACCTTTGCTTTAAAGGTTATTATCCTGATATTAGCTTTACCACACTATCTATATTTTGCTTAGTGTCATTTAAAGCATTGCAGGTATGTCGCCCATCTAGATTTCCACATGAGGAACATCAAGCCAATAAAATACACAATTGTGCTTCTAGGTAAATATTATTTGTGACCATCATTTGCCTCATTTATATAATGTGAGCTTCAACTATAATGATCTCTTATATCTTTTACAACACTGATAGTGTATGATCTTCTACCTTTTCTATCTATAATTACACTATGCCAAAACTCTTCAATTATTTTAACTTATATTTTACTGGTATTTGAAGCATAATAAATGTCTGTAATTTCCAGGTAATTCCATATCTCCAGATGGAAAAGGAATCAGAAGCCCATGATATTCTTTTGAAACTACCGAGAAAACAAGCATTCTTTTTGTTCTGATTTTTACAATTCTGGCTTTCATTGTAGTTATACACGGAAAATACTTGTTAGAATCTGCCTTGGATTTTTATCATTTTACTAAATCTATGGATTATAAAATGGCTAAGTAGAAACAGAGAGGAAGTTCAGCATGAGGGAAATAAGGGCAGGGAAGATACCTTTATCTCAGCAGGGGAGGGTAATTTACAATAATTTGTACACCGTTACCTGTATTCGTGCCAGTACATTTCATTCAAAGGCTGCTGGCCAGCAGTCTTATCATCAACTATGACAGAGCATAATAAATGAATATTAAATCTCTCATATCTAGCACAAAGTGTAGTATGAATTTAAAGCCAGAAAGGACAATAGAAGTCATCAATTCTAAAATTCCCATTTTCAGAATAGAAAATAGGATCTAAAGAAAGAATAGGTTACTATGCTGTTATTTTTTAACATAGTATGCATCTGATAAATATGTTTTGATTATTAATTTCCTCTACTTAGACCTGGACAAAGGTCATTATTTTATAATTTAGGCCAGTTAAGGTATACTCTGTTTTCACTACATTAGCCAAATTGCATATTTTATATTATAAGAAATTTATTGGGGAAACCTGTTGAGTGAAATGGACACTATGAGAAACAGTGACTTGGTCAGCTCTTGTCCTGACTGTTGATGTACAATGTAATACTTTATCTCTTTTAGTATTTTTTTTTTTTCTAGTACTATTGGTTGAACTCTGTAATTAACACACAATTATTCTTAGGTGTTTAAATTTTAACTGAAAAGTGATCCCTGTTAAATATAAGAGTGGGAATAAGAGAGGGAGGAGATGTATAATTTGGGACATGCTCAATCAGACTTGCCCCAAATGGTGGGGCAAGGGGGATTCCAATACAATCCCATCAAGGAGGCATATACCAATGCCATCTCACTAGTCCAAGTGATCAATTTCAGTTCACAATTGATCACAGTGATAGGTCTAAGAGTCAAAGGGATCACACAAACAAGACTAGTGTCTGCTAATACTAACTGATAGAATCAAAAAGGGAGAGAACGATCCATCATGGGAAGCAGGATACACAGCAGACTCATAAAATGGCAGATGTCCTAAATAGCACTCTGGCCTCAGATTCAGCCCTTAAGGCATTTGGATATGGCTGAAGAGCCCATGAGAGTATTTTAGGCATGGAAAGCCAAGACACTCTGGAAAAAAAAAAAAAAAAGAAGAAGACCTAAATGAAAGATCTCTGTGAGTGAGATCCCAGTGGAAAGAACGGGGCCATCAAAGAAGGAGGTACCTTTCTCTGAAGGGAGGAGAGAACTTCCACTTTGACTATGACCCTGTTTGAATAAGATCGAAGTCAGGGAACTCAAAAGGCTTCCATAGCTTTGGCAATTCATGACTAGAGCCTAGGGAGATTACTGACGCCATAAACAAGAGTGTCAAATTGTTAAGTCAACAACAGGAGTCACTGTGTACTTATGTCTCATGTGGGATCTGTCCTTAATGTGCTGTCCAATGTGAAGTAATGCTATAACTAGTACTGAAACAGTATTTTACACTTTGTGGTTATGTGTGGGTGCAAACTGATGAAATCTTTACTTAATATATACTAAATTGATCTTCTGTATATAAAGATAATTGAAAATGAATCTTGATGTGAATGGAATGGGAGAAGGAGCAGGAGATGAGAGGGGTGCGAGTGGGAAGGAAATTATGGGGGGGAAGCCATTGTAATCCATCAACTGTACTTTGGAAATTTATATTTACTAAATAAAAAAAATTCTATACCAAAAAAAAGAATTTATTGTTGTTCATTATTTACAATATTTATAAATATATTTGCAAACAATTTAAGGAAGATTAAAAATTATGTTGAGATACTGGAAATATTTTTGACTAAAAGACTTTAAAAATAACTTTTATTCAAACTTGGAAATGTTTTTCTTTTTTCAACTGCTTTCCTCTCCCTGAAACTGGCAGATGTTAGATTATCATTGGCATGAATTATTATGACTAAAGAATATTCATATTGCAAATATATCTATGTTGAACTCTCTCCAACTGGATTCTATCCAAAATGGCTCTTTATAACCATGTGTGGATTCAAGGATTTAGGGGGTACGTATCACAGACATTGAGTTCTATGACTTGATGTGAACATTCCTAATAGTTTAAGAGATTTAGAATTATATAACATACATAACCCTAAAAATTAAAAATAAATGTATTCCATAGAATAAAATAATTACTGAAATGGAAACTTCTAGAAGTTTCTTCAGCTAGCCCTACTTTTTGTAGCATTTCAAATTGTTCTTTATGATCACATAGGCAAAAAGTTCACAAGTTCTGTTCCAGGACCAGCACCATCAGCATTACCTGGGAATTTGTTAGTAAAGCAAATTTTCAGCAACCCCAGAGTACTCAGTAAGAAATTCTGAGCAGAAGGTAAGCAGATCCATCAACCTGCATTTGAATAATGTTCTGGATGATTTTGACACATGTTTGAGATTAAGCACCATTAATCTAGATCATCTGTGCACTCTCCGTCTGCATTTTTTTAAAACAGGGAAAATGAAACACAAAGTGGTATGAGATCCTGAACATGCTGATCTTCTGGCTTTTCTTATGTTACATATGCACTCAACAAAAGATCCAGACAAGACCACACATCCCCCAACTTATTTAAAATGCAAGAGTGAAATGACTATAAATGACAAGTAAAAGAGACTTTGAAGATCAATGTGTTTGATATATTTTGTGCTCCCATGTAATTCTTTTTAATTTAATAGTATTACCAAAATTGCTTATAGACATCTGTCTTTTTTACTGAATTAGAAACCTTAGGAAGCAATGGATGATACTATTTTGATCACTATTAATTTTCCAATGTCTTCACAGTAATTTTAACATCCTAGCTACTTAATATCTATCTATTGACCAAAAGACAATTTCCTATATAAACATAAAAGATTTTCTAAAGATCTGGAGACATATAATAATATTGAATTCCATTCTTATACTCTGTCTAATCTGGTGAACCTTTAATAAAACATCTCTAGCCTGTTGATTCTTATACATACATAAACTTACTGGCTTTGACAGAGTCACTGCAAGGTAGAGAGTTGATTTCTATTATTTAGAAAGATGTTTTGAAATTTCTCAAAATAGAAAAAATATGACATTGATTTTTCTCTGACCTACAGAGACCCCTGGAACAAATAAAAATATTATGTTTCTATAATAAAATAAAGAGATAGAATAATCAATTTTTAATTTCTAAATACACGCCTCTGTTTATTTAACTAAAGACATTTACAAAAATGTATCTTCTCCTTTACAAGTTAAGTCAGCTATAATTCATCTTGACACTAACTTAAATGTACATACACAAATATCCATCATAAGTGAACTTATTTGGATTTATTAAGGCTATATCCCTACCCCTACTGCCCAAAATCAGAGGTTTACAAAATTTCATAGTAAAATCATTTATTTTTATGAAGACATAAAAATAAGCCTTTTGGGGCAAACATTTAGCATTGTGGTAATACTCTTCTTGGGATAACCAAATCCAATATCCTGGTTCAAGTCCCAGTTTCACTTCCTATTCCAGCTTCCTGGTAATACAAACCCTGGAAGACAGCCATGATGGCTCAAGTAATTGGATCCCTGCCACCCATGTTGGAGACCCAGATTGAGTCCCTGGCTCCCAGCTCCAGGCCCAGCCATTTTAGGTATTTGGGGATTGATCGAGTCAAAAGAACTCTACATATCTGTTTCTTTATTCCTCTTTTCCACTCCCTATCCCTCTCCCTCTTCCTCTCCTTTTCCTACCCTCCCAGTCTGAAGTAATTTAAAAAAAAAAAAATAAGGCTTTAAATGTAAAACAAATCATCACTGTTTAGACAGCATAAAAATATAGGCAAGGCTATCTTACACTATATCACAGTAGCGGAGTTCTGTAGAAAGATATCTATATTCAAAGTCTACCTCTGATATGTACCAGTTGTGTGATCTTAGACATGTACCTACTTTATCTGCTCTGTGAAATGTTACATAATAATAGTACCTTCCTTGTAAGGTTAAGACGATTCAATACATTGTTAAGTGAAAAGCAGTTAGACATAAATATTAGACTTTTTTTAATTTTCAAAAACAAATTTATCTTTTCATTCAATTTTCCAAAAACTTTTGGCAATAATCTTGCATTTTTATATAAACTTTCAATATTTAATTTTGGTTACCTAAAAACCTTTTATTTAAGGTATAAAAACTCCATGCATTTCCTATATACAAATTTAGAACATAGTGATTCTTAAATGTTAGTTATTATTTTAGAGAACAGGAACTTAACCAGGTGCTATATATTTAATAATATGCTCTCAATATTAAAAATAAATGGGCTAAAGAGAAGCTATTTCAAGTAACTTGAGAATAATGTTGCAAATATAGAATATCCAACCCTCTAATGTCTCCAATGAACATCTTGTGAGTTCCATCTAAACTCACAAAATCCAGTTCAACTAAATGATATATCATTAGGGAAAGGACTTTGGAAATGGAAAATCACCAGAGATGAAAGGTAATGACAAAATAATAAATATCCAAATGCTTTACATAGCCTACAAGGCTCTTCTCTGCCTCCCCAGCCTCTTCCCTTGCTCCCCCTTTTTCTCTCACTAGACATCAGGCCTTCAATGGGCCTGTGTACGTGTTATTCTTTCTTGTTCTTGGATAGCTGCTTCCCAACCAATGTCCTACTCACTAATGGTTCATCCTTCATATTTTACTTAAATCACACTCAAAAAATATTATTTAAATCAGGAAAGAGGTAAATAAATTAGTTTCCTGTTAAATGCTACTACATTAACAATACATCAACAATAGTGATATTTAGGTTATAATTATAGTGAAACATATATTCAGTTTCTGTCTACAGTGTCAGATCTCAAGCTCCCAAAAGTGAGATCACTGCCTACTTTGTCCTACATATAGCAGGAATTATTTAAAAAAAAATATTAACTGATTGGGCCGGCACTGTGGTGCAGTAGCTTAATTCTCCACCTGCAGTACCAGCATCCTATGTCGGCGACGGTTCTAGTCCCAGCTGCTCTTTTTCCGATGATCCAGCTCTCTGCTCTGGCCTCGGAAAGCAGTAGAAGATGACTCAAGTCCTGGGCCCTGCACTCGCATGGGAGACCAGAAGAAGCTCCTGGCTCCTGGCTTTGGTTAGGCACAGCTCCGGCTGTTGTGGCCATTTGGGGAGTGAAACAGTGGACAGAAGACCTTTCTCTCTGACTCTCTCTCTCTCTCACTGTCTGTAACTCTAACTCTCAAATAAATAAATAAAATCTTTTAAAAAATATTAACTGAATTAGCCATCTATTTAATCTGGTAATGAGTAAAATAAAGGTTTTAAAAGGATTTTTAAAAAGCTAGATTCCATGTGTTCCCAAACACAATCTCTATTTTATTGACAAAATGAGGATGTGTTTTTTTTTTCTGTATCCTTGTTTGCCTCGAAATATTGTTTTTTAAAAACATTGTTATTAAATTAATTTTAGATTAAAAAATAACCCACTGGTACCCATTCTCATGAAAACCCTAGCGGAAATCTTTCAACTACACAAAGACCTACGGCACTCAGCAAATGTAGCAACTGCCAAAGAACAGAACAAGGATCCAGGTAATGACTTCTAGTTGGATTCTTTTTAGTTTGATAACAATGTTGGCAATCTGGATTTTGTCCAAATTCTGAATAAAGAGCAAGAACATTTGAAACATTATCTTAGGCCCAATGACTCTCTCACAAGGGACACAAAATCATTTATTTAAGAAAGGACAGAGTGTATATTTCATCCTCAGAAAACCTTACAATAACAAGATTTAATGTGAATATGGTGAGAGTTGAAGTACCTGGGGAAGTAATATAAAGGAAAGCTATTCAATTGCTGTAAAAACTTGTGAATGATATCAGGGAATAAAGTCAGCTGTTAGTAATGGGAACCAATTGGTAGGAATTAGCCATAAGGCAGTACAGAGTCTGCAGAAAGTCAATTAGGAAACCCTGCAGAGCTCCAGGGAAGAGGGTTTCCCTGAGCTGAGCTCTGCAGCCACTCTTCCTATCCAATTAAGCTGTGTATCAATCGACACCTCTGTGTCTGCTCTCCCGTCTGCATCTTGATTTTCTAAAGCATCCTCCATCTCTCTGATGTCTACACTTTGCAAAGTGTCAGTGCAGTAGAGGATCGTGGTAAAGGATGAAGGGAGATGAGTGCAGGAACAAATGTTTAGCTATTGAAGTGGCCAAGGAAAAGGCCAAAAGAAAAAGCATCAGGGGCACCTTTGTTGTGCAGTGGGTTAAGCCACTGTCTGCAATGCCAGCATCCCATATGGGTGCCCGTTTGTGTTCCAGTTGCTCTACTTTTGATCCATTTCCTGGGTAAAGCAGCACAGGATGGTGAAGTGTTTGGGTCCCTTTCACAGAAGAGAGACCCAGATAAAGCTTCTGGTTCCTAGCTTCAACCTGGCCCAGCGCTGGCCATTGCAGCCATCTGGGTAGTGAAGCAGCAGATAAAATATCCCTCTCTCTCTTCCTCTTCTTCTCCATCCCCTTCTCCCCCTCTCTCTTTCTCTCTCTCTCTCCCTGTAACTCTGATTTTCACAATAAATAAATAAATCTTAAAAAAAAGAAATAATAATCCAGCCTTTGACTCTGGTAGTTTTCACTTCTTATAACGGCCTAAAAATCACTCCTACACAATTTCATCACCCATCCTGTAGCCCTTCCCTGTGATTATATTTTCTTCTTTATTCCCACCTCACCTGGTCTTCTGAATGGATAGAAATCTGGATATCAAAACTCAACTTGATCTTAACTACCCAAAAGACTTGTTAGAATGCAGATTGTGGGGTCACCATGGTTTCTACTTCTGTAGTCTCAGGAGGGGGATCTAATTGTTTCCTTTTCTAACAAATACCAGGTATTACGAAAGAAGCATACTTAAAACCATACTTTGGAAATGATTGGATTTTAAAGATGCAAAGATTCAGGTAGAAAAGACACCATTGTTATATTTTACCACCAAGCCTGATAGAGAGGAGAGAGAGAGGACAAACAGATAAAACAGTTCAACATATCTACAAAGTATATCCAGGAAAGAACTGTGTTTGTGGCTGCTGGCATATAGGAGTTAACAGAAATCAAAAAGATAAGAAGCCTTCCCAAAAAAACTAGGATCATTTTACAGGCAACTAAATCACAATATTGAACTGTTAAAAGTAATATGGTTGTGCAATTAATTAAATCCTACCTTTGTGTCTTCAATCAACTGTGTGGAAAATATCTTTCTATTCTCCAAGGCAGGTCTGTCTCCATGCCCTGTTAGTGAAGCAATGTCCCTAGGAAATCAGGTCCATGGGTCAGCATGAAACACAAATTGCAGATACTCTCCCATGTATCTAAATGGGACCTTCACAAGGTCAGTGTGAAGTTATTTCAAAGTTACCGAGGACTAGTGACCACCAGGAGACTCTCATTCGCATCAGTTCTGAATGGGAGTTTTTATTATATTTATTTTCACATCTGATCCAGCATTGTGTGTTAGTTGTGTCTGCAGAAAAATTTTTACATTTTTAATTCAAGTCTCTAAATTAGCAGTTTCGCATCCAAAATTGATATGTAGCCTTTCTGTGTCAGGGAAACACTGAGCAGTTTCACACTGTAAGTGAGAATAAGCCACACATCCTGGGATGTTTTGCCAAACATTTCAAGACTTCTGCCCTTTCAGATGGAATTGGGCATCTCTACCCATACCTTGTACTTAGGTATGGCCATGTGACTTGCTTTGGCCTATGAAGGACAAACAATGTTTTTTTCTTACGCTGAGGGGGTAGGAAAGGAGTGTACAATATCTCTCTGTCTCCTATATCAGCAGCAATTGAAAGAGTGGCTGTTCCATCACCTTGCGCCAATGCATGACTATTCTCAGAATCTTTGTCAACCACACTGGGCACATAGCAGGGGAGAAGCAAACATCTGTTTTGGAATCACTGAAATATGGGGTTCAGTTTTTACCTCAGCATCATCTTGTTTTTATTTTTGATTCTCATTTACAAATTAACTAACATGAAATTTCATAAAATATCTATTACCTTTTATACCTTTATTAGTACTGATAACTAAAATTACAAACTCGAAATATATTTCTAAATATATAATATTTGTGGAATATTGACCAAAATGCTTTTCTACTTATTGTTCTCTCCACTGTACAATGAGGAGATGGATCCAGAAAATCTATGATTCTAGAGGAGAAAAATTAATCTATAATGTTTTAAGTATAGGCTTCCCACATTGCATGTTGAGTACCCAGTTCAATTCCCTGCTGTGAAGATAATTCACATATACCAGTAAGAACTGAAACAAAAAGTTCAGGAGGGTCATTTAAATGATTCAGTATGCAATGTCTTGTTGTAGTTCAGCCCACTGTGAAAATGAAAAGATAAAAGAATCTCTGAAGAGTACCTGAGTTTCACAAATTGCTTTAGTATTAATGGAATGGCAGTAGAATTGGACTGGAGTACAGAATCATGAGTTCTATGCAACTGTTTTATCTCAGAGCTTTGATCCACATGCATAAAAAGAGAACTTAGTAATTCCCATTATTAAACATCATCCGTCAAACTAGAACTAAGTGTTAGTGTCTCTTCATTTTATATATGATATCAATTCTACCATGAGGGCTATATCCTTATGATCTCATTACCTCCCAAGGCTTTACCTTCTAATACCATCACACTGAAGATTAGGATTTCAACATATGAATTTGAAGAGGAAACACACATTCAGCCCATGACAGAAGAAAAGGCAATGAAAGGAAAAGCAAAGTAAAAAGATTACTAAAGGCATATAGGATAAAATTAAATTAGTTCAGTGATAATTAGCATAAAAGATCCCAAACTAGATTAGATATAATTGACACATGGAGAATCACTGTATCAGTACTGCTAATACTAACTGGGAAATAACAGTAATACTGTACTATCCTTTAAGATATCGAGCAAAATCACAGATGTAATTCTCACATATTTTGAAAAAAATGATTTATATTAACTGTAATCTCTATTTATTTTTTATTGACAGGCAGATTTAGACAGTGAGAGAGAAAGACAGAGAGAAAGGTCTTCCTTTTTCTGTTGGTTCACCCCCCAAATGGCTGCTATGGCTGGCACGCTGCACCAATCTGAAGCCAGGAGCCAGGCACTTCCTCCTGGTCTGTCATGCAGGTGCAGGGCCCAAGCACTTGGGCCATCCTCCACTGCCTTCCCAGGCCACAGCAGGGAGCTGGACTGGAAGAGGAGCAACAGAGACAGAATCCAGCACTCCAACTGGGACTAGAACCTGGACTGGAAGAGGAGCAACAGGGACAGAATCCAGCACTCCAACTGGGACTAGAACCTGGGGTGCCGGTGCCGCAGGCAGAGGATTAGCCAAGTGAGCCGTGTAATTTCTATTTAAAAGAAATAGTTGGAATTTTTTGTTTTTGTTCAATACTTCTAGAGAAGGAAGTTGTTGTTGTTGGTTTTTTTTTTTTTTTTTTTTTTTTTTTTTAATTTTCTAGGGAACAGAGTTCCCACCCTGAATCCATAGCCCTATTTCTTAGGAGCAACAAAACTTCAGGACCTGTGAATGTTCTCATTTTGTTCTGTGTAGTGAAAATTCATCACTAAACTAACATTCATTGCATAGTATAAATCTCAGTGTGAAAGACAGATAATTTAAGCAGAATAAAGTTCTGATTTTCATTGTGCCTTTCTTTTAGTTCACTTTAGCTCATAACTTGGAGAAATGTTTCTTTAAATTTAGTACATCATTATAGTTATTCTGGAGATGCTTTATGATATAGGAGAAATGAGCTCTGTTTTATTACGTGAAATCTGCAAAACTGAATGTTATTCAAAATATTGAGAGAGATGATTAAGACTCCTGTGTGCATTTGAACTTCACAGCTTTTTTGTTTAAACTTCTGTAAAAAGGATAGAGCTAAAAACAATAGTTTATATAGAAAGAATTTCTTTAGATTATATTTACATTACTTAAAAGTTTTCATTACTACTGTATATAGTAGTATAAGCATAATGATATTCATCATATTTAATAATGACATTGCTTTAAAAACTATCCTCATGACCTTTGTAATTAACTAATCCCCTATAAACTCTTAGTTGATAGATCATAGATCTTATTTTCCCTCTTTGGTTTCACTTTTTCAGATCTTAATACTTATATAACCATACAATAGATAAGCTTTCGTAAACATTTCGTTTCAAAAAGTATAGTACTGTTGAGATTCATCTATGTTGCTTTACACATCAGTAGTCCATTGTTTTTATTACTGAATAATAATTCATTTTATAAATTACTAAAATAGGTTTATTCATTCACCAGTCTAAGGGTGTTTGAGGTGTTCCTAGCTTGTCACAATTATGCCTATAAACATTTATGGCTATAAACATTCAAACACAGGTTCTGTTGCAGAAAAATATTTCCCTATCTCTCTGACAGAAAGATTAGAGGCAGACTACTAATGATAAGACTATGCTTAACTTAGAAAACTGCTGATAGTTTTACAAGGTGGGTATGCTACTTTGCATTTTCATTCTCAATAAATGAAAGCTTCAGTTGCTCTATATTCTTGTCAACAGGTGGAATTGTCAGGTTTTTTGTATTTGTGTTTCATATATATATATATATGCATATATATATGTATATATATATTAAGTTATACAAATTTCATATATTTCCTTTACACCATTTTAGGAACACAATGGTACTTTCATCCCAATTCTCCTTCCTATTCATACTCCAACCAATCCTTCCCATCCCACTTGTTTTCCCACTCTTATTTTTATAATGATCTTTTTCCAGTAAACTTAATGATCACATAGCTGATAAGTAAAAGAGTTCAACAGATAGTATAAAGATAAATTAAAACAAAACACTGCTCTTCAACAAAATAGACAAGGGCTATAAACAATCTTTGCTTCTTGAGATGTCTATTTCACTCCATAAATTATATTTCAGGTACTCTATTAGTTACCTCAGAGCAGGGAGAACATATAACATCTGTCTTTTAGAGACTGAATTATTTCACTAACTATAATGATTTCCTGTTGCAACCATCTTGTTGCAAAAGACAAGATTTCATTACTTTTTTACAGCTGAGTAGTATCATAGTGTGTGTGTATCATAATTTCTTTATGCAGTCATAAGTTAATGGACATCTGGGTTGATTCCATTTCTTAGCAACTGTGAATTGTGCTGCAATGAACATGGAGGTACAGATAACTTGTTCATATACTTTTTTCTTTGGTGTGGGTAAATTCCCAGGAGTGGGAAGGCTGGATCATATGGCAGGTCTGTATTGAGATTTCTGAGGTACTTCCTCACTGTCTTCCACAATGGTTGCACCAGTTAACATTTCTACCAACAGAGTACCGAGGTATCCTTTTGCCCACATCCTCTCCAGCATTTGTTAATTATTGATTTTTGTGTGTGGGCCATTCCAAATGCAGTGAGGTGAAATGTCACTGTGCTTTTGATTTGCATTTCCCTGGTGACTAGTTATCCTGAGCATTTTCTGAACTGTCTATTGGCCATTCCAATTTCTTCTCTTGAAAAATTCCTGGTCAATTATTTTGCCCATTTATGTACTAGATTGTTTGATTATTGTTGCATTTCTTGACCTCTTTACAGATTCTAAATATTACCATTTTATCAGTTGCATAGTTTGCAGATATTTTTTCCCCATTCTGTCAGTTTTCTTCACATTTCTGAGTGTTGCCATTGCAGTGCAGAAGCTTCTCAGCTTGATGTAAACCCATTTGTCAATTTTAATTTTGATTGTTGGTGCACCTGGGGTCTTTCCCAAAAAGTCTTTGCTTATGCCAATGTCTTCCAGAGTTTCCCCAATGTTCTCTAATGGTTTTATTGTATTGGGTTATAGATTTAGGTCTTTGATTCATTTTGAATGGATTTTTGTGTAAGGTGTAAGCTACAGGTCTAGTTTCATACTTCTGCTTCTGCTCCCTGAGCAAAGAATCTTTCCATTTTTTGTGTCCTTGATGATTTTTATCATCACTGTTTGATAATTTTCTCTGCAGAGATATTTCAGCTTTTGGTTAAATTTATTCCTAAATATTTGATTTTTGTGGCTATTGTGAATGGGATTTCTTTTTTGATTTCTCTTTCTGTGAGTTCATCAATAACATACAAAATATTCTGGTTTTGTATATTTATTTGTAATCTACAACTTCACTGAATTGTTTTTTTAATTCTAACAGCTTTTTGGTGGAGTACTTACATTTTTCCAGGTACAACAGCATGTTATCTGCAAACATGGATAATTTGAGTTTTCTGTTTCCAATTTTGATGCCCTTTATTTCTTCCTTCTCCCTAAGTGCTCTTGCTAAAACTTCTAGTACAATAATGAATAAGAGTGGCAGAAGTGGACATTCTAGTCTTGTTGAAGATCTGATGGTAAACACTTTCAGTTTTTTCTCCACCCAATTCAATATTTGCTAATTGTTAATTTATAATATATCACCTTTATTATTTTGAGGAATGATCCTTTTATACCTGATTTGTGAAGGGTATTTATCAGAAAACAGTTTTGAATCTTATCAAATGCTTTCTCTGCATCTGTTGAGATGACCATATGGTTTTTGTCCTTCATTCTATTGATGTGATTTATGACATTTATTGATTTGGGAATGTTGACCCATGCTGGGATTTCTGGGATAAACCCCACTTGGTCATGGTATATGATCTTTTTAATGTGGTTTTAGATTTGATTTGCTAGTATTTTGTGGAGATTTTTGTATCTGTGTTCATTAAAGTTATAGGTCTGCAGTTTTCTTTTCATGTTGTGTCTTTGTTTGAATTTGGTATCAAAGTAATGCTGATCTCATAAAGACTTTGCCAGAGTTTCATCCTGTTCAATGTGTTGGAACAGTCTGAAGAATATTCAAGTTATTTCCTCTTTGAATGTTTTGTAGAATTCAGTAGGAAAACCATCAGGTACAGGTCTTTGCCTTGAAGGAAAATATTTGATTACTACTTCAATCTGATGGCTTATTGAGAATTTATTTACATTGTTTATATCTTCTTGATTGAATCTTGGTAGGTTGTGTGAATCTAGGAATTTGGTCATTTCTTCAATGTTTTCCAGTTTATTAGCATAAAGTTCTTAATACTAGATTCATATGATCCTATGTATTTCAGTGATATCAGTTGTAATGTGTCTTTTTCTGTCCCTCATTATATTTACTTGAATTTTTTTCTTTGTTAGTCTGGCTAGAGGTTTGTCTATTTTGCTTATCTTCTCAAAAAGCCAAAAAGAATGAATTTTGTGTATAGTTGATCCTCTGTATTTTTTTAGTTTTAATTTCATTTATTTCTGCTCTGATCCTCATTATTTTTTACCTATTGCTCATATAAGTTTGGGTTGTTCTTGTTTTTTCTGTTTTCAAGATGCAGATTAGATCCTTAATTTGAGGCATTTCACTTTTTTAATGTAAGCACTTCATGCTAAAAACTTCCCTCTTAATACTGTTTTTGCTCTACCTAATAGATTTTGATATGTTGTGCTTTCATTTTAATGTATTTCAAAAAGTTTTTTTTTAATTTTCCTCAATGACCCATAGGTCATTCAGTAGCATGTTGTTTAACTTCTAAATATGTATGTGTATGCTATATTCTTCTTGTGAATTCAATATCTTTGCTAGATATTTGTTATTTAGATTATTTGTATCTTATTAGTGAGCTTTAGTAGTTGTAGCCTTTTTTCAGGAATTTGTTCAGTTCACGTAAACTATCAAATTTATTGGAATATTTATTTTGGCCTTTACTGTCTATAGGATCTATACTGATGCCTCATCTTTTATTCCTAACACTGATAATTTCTGAATCTACTTCATTTTTTATCACTTAGCTAACATTTGATCAAATTTATTAATCTCTCTCAAAAGTATCTTTATTTTACTGATTTGTCATTTTCTTTCAAATTAAAATTATTGTGCTTTTATCTTTAGTATTTCCTTCTTTTTGCTTCCTTTTGGTTTAAATTGCTTTTCTTGTTCTAATTCCTTAAGATGGATACTTTGTAGTTATGTAACCATTTTTTTATTCTTTTTTTCCTAAAGTTATGGCTGCATGCTAAGGCATCTTCTTAAAATTTGTGCCTGTTAAATTGCATGTGAATATGGGAGTCAACTTTTGTAATTATGAATTCTGCCTCTATGTCACAGCTGTGTTTCATACCTTCCAAAAGTCATATCAAAGAAAAATCAAAAAAAGATACTAACCAGCTATATGATTTCTGAAGAGAGGAAAGCAGAAAAGTTGAAAAATCAAGAGGCTTTTCATATACCAACTGTTATATAAAGATACAAATTGTAATAGTCTTTCTAAACTTTTTGAAACCCAAGATATGTTTCAGTGATTTCTTTTTTAATGTTTGGGTGTGCTAGCCACTTCCTTCTTGCCTACTTGCTGTTCCCAATGTAATCTTTCTTTTCCAGGCACTGCTATTATCTAAATAGAATTCTAAGTTTTAATATAATTAAAAGTTTATATTAGAATTTAAACATAAACATGAACATTGAACTTATCTCTACAACATCTCTAGCAAGTGTTCATCCAACTTCTATTTGAACTACTTCTTAGTCAAAGACATGAATATATTTGTAGGAAGCCACTATTTATATTGGATATTTCATATCCATTCATTTCTCTAACCAATTTTTCAGCACCTATAAGGATATGACACAGGGGCATTCGGATCTGGTCGAAGAGCCCATGAGAGCATTTTAGGCATAGAAAGCTAAGACACTCTGGAAAAAAAAAAAAGAAGACCTAAATGAAAGATCTCTGCAAGTGAGATCCCAGTAGAAAGAATGGACCATCAAAGAAGGATGTACCTTTCTCTGAAGGGAGGAGAGAACTTCCACTTTGACTATGACCTTGTCGAAATAAGATCGAAGTCTGCAAACTCAAAAGGCTTCCATAGCCTTGGTAACTCATGACAAGAGCCTAGGGAGATTACTGACGCCATAAACAAGAGTGTCAATTTGTTAAGTCAACAACAGGAGTCACTGTGCACTTACTCCTCATGTAGGATCTCTGTACTTAATCTGTTGTTCAATGTGAATTAATGCTATAACTAGTACTCAAACAGTATTTTACACTCTATGTTCTGTGTGGGTGCAAACTGTTGAAATCTTTACTTAATATATACTAAATTGATCTGTATATAAAGATAATTGAAAATGAAAAACAATATTTTTGAAGGAAAGAAAACCTTATAGATAATTTGAAGTAAAATTATGTGAGAAGAGCTATGATAGAAATTTATTGGAGACAAAAAATAGTTTATCTCTGGTATCTTTGTAAATGAAGGTGATAGCAGGGTACCCCTCCTTTTTAAATAGAAAGAGATAAGAACTAAATAAAATTTGTGTCAAAGACACTCCCAAAGAAACACTTCAGAGACAGAACAACTTTATATTAACCTTACTCAATTAATTAACATTAAAAAGAGTATGCCAGTCAGAAAGGAACTTGACAAAACTTTCAAGTCCTACGAGGAAACTGATGTTGGCAAAGCTTCTTACCTGTCCTATTCAAGGGAGCCATTTATTATTAGATCTTTCTGGAAAGCATATATCTGCTTCCTTTTTGTTACAATAGATACATCAGGCTATCACAGCCTCCTGCTATTAAACATTCAAATCCTATAATTATCTTCTTTTGTTGATTTCATGTTCAACCAGCAACCTTCTGATAATTTGACTTCCTGAGTGGCTTTCACATGGAGAGGGAAGGTAAAGCTCAGGCTAAAGGTATTATCTATTCCCTCAAGCAGTTGCAGCTGTCATTGAAATTAAAGAGTTCACCATTCTGATAGATAAATCAGCCTTCTGAGAATACTGTTATCAGCCACCATCCCATTGAGGGACCACCTCTGGAACATTGACATGAACAAGTTTTGAATGTGAACATCTAAGTTCCAAACCCTGTACAAAGGAGCATTCCCTGAAGAGAAACATGTAAACACTGTGGTGTTAAGGGTTCTACCATTGACAGGAACTGCATGACATGTAGAAACAAATCTATTGCTTATCTTACAGGACAAGTAGCTCTGTGGATGTCACTAGGTCCAGATGTGAAATTTTGCAGCTTTCTGGACATTCTTAACTGTGTCATCTTCTTCGATATTGTAGACAGTTGAGATAATTACTGGAAACCCCTTTGATTCTTGAAATCTCATGATTTCCTAAGATCAGATGGTGACTTCCACCTTTCACAGAACTTCCAATTTTAGCAGCAAATTTTTTGATTCAGATGTCTACATCGAATTATCGTCCCATATTTAAACCTAAGCTAATAAATATATATATTCTTACATTTGGAGTTATTAGAAATAAAGCATATTGTGGCAAGAGTTGTGATATAACAGGTAGAGCTACTACCTGTAACGCCACCATCCCATAGCAGCAATGGGTTCATGTCCTGCCTATACTACTTCTGCTTCTGATCCAGTTCCCTACAAATATGCCTGGGAAAAGCAGTGGAAGATGGTCCAAGTGTTAGGGACCCCGTGACCCACTGGGGAGATCTGGATGAAGTTCCTGTCTTCTGGCTTCAGATTGACCCAGTCCTGGCTGTTGTTGCCATCTGGGGAGTGAACCAGCAGGTGAATGATCAGTATCACCATCTCTAACTCTCTCTATAACTCTTTCAAAGCAAATGACTACATTTTTCTTAAAAATAAATTTTTGGAGGGTAATGAGCATAAAATTAACAGGAAAACTCAATTTCTCATGATTTTATACCATGAGAATACTCATGTGTCACTAAATGTATTTAAGAAAGTACCATAGAAAAGACACAACAGAGAAAGAAAACTATAGTCTAATCTCCCTGATTAACATAGATGCAAAAATACTCAACAAAATCCTGGCCAATCAAATCCAATTACACGTCAGCAAGATCATTCACCTGGACCAAGTGGGATTTATATTTGGTATGCAGGGATGGTTCAACATTCAGAAATCAATCAATGTGATACATCACATTAACAAATAGAGGAACAAAAACCTTATGATTATCTCAATAGATGCAGAGAAAACATTAGACAAAATGCAACACCCTTTCATGATAAAAACTCCAAGCAAATTGGGTTTAGAAGGAACATTACTCCACACAATCAAGGCAATTTATTACAAACTCATTTCCAACATCATATTGAATAGGGAAAAGTTGGAGGCATTTCCACTAAAATCTGGCACCAGTCAGGGATGCCCACTCTCAGCATTGCTATTCAATATAGTCCTAGAAGTTTTAGCCAGAGCCATTAGGCAAGAAAAAGAAATCAAAGTCATAAAATTGGGAAGGAGGAAGTCAAACTATTCCTATTTGCAGATGACATGATTCTATATACAGGGGATCCAAAAGACTGTGCTAAGTGTCTATTGGAACTCATAGAAGAGTTTGGTGAAGTAGCAGGGTACAAAATCAATACACATAAATCAAAAGCATTTGTATACACAGACAATGCTATGGCTGAGAAAGAACTTTTAAGATCAATCCCATTCACAATATCCACAAAAACAATCAAGTCCCTTGGAATAAATTTAACCCAGGTTGTCAAAGATCTCTATGACAAGATTTATAAAATATTAAAGGAAGAAATAGAAGAAGGTACAAAAAATGGAAAAATCTGCCATATTCATGGATTGGAAGAATCAGTATCATCAAAATGTCTATTATTCCAAAAGCAATTTACAGATTCAGTGCTTTACCAATCAAAATTCCAAAGACATTCTTCTCAGATCTAGAAAAAATAATGCTGATATTCATATGGAGGAACAGGAGACCTGGAATAGCTAAAGCAATATTATACAACAAAAACAAAGCCAGTGACATCACAAAACCAGAATTCAAGACATACTACAGGGAAGTTATAATCAAAACATCCAGGTTGTAGTACAAAAACAGATGGATAGGCCAATGGAACAGACTAGAAACCCCAGAAATCAATCCAAACATTTACAAATATATTTGACAAATGAGCTAAAATCAATCCCTGGAACAGGGATAATCTCTCCAACAAATTGTGCTGGGAAACCTGGATGGCCACATGTAGAAGTATGAAGCAAGACCCCTACCTTATATCCTACAGAAAAATCGACTCAACGTGGATTAAAGATCTAAATCTACACACAACACCATCAAATTAATCAAGAACATTGGGGAAACCCTTCAAGACATTGGCACAGGCAAAGAATTCCTGGAAAAGACCCCAGAGGCACAGGTAATCAAAGCCAAAATGAACAAATGGGATTCCATCAAATTGAGAAGCTTCTGTACAGCAAAAGAAACAGTCAGGAAATTGAAGAGGCAACCAACAGAATGGGAGAAATTCTTTGCAAACTATGCAACTGATAAAGGATTAATAACCAGAATCTACAATGAGATCAAGAAACTCTATGGTAACAAAACAAACAACCCAGTTAAGAGATGGGCCAAAGACCTTAACAGGCATTTTTCAAAAGAGGAAATCCAAATGGCCAACAGACACATGAAAAAATGTTCAGGATCTTTAGCCATCAGGGAAATGCAATTCAAAACCAAAATGAGGTTTCACCTCTCCCAAGTTAATGTTGCCCTCATACAGAAATCAACAAACAACAAATGCTGGAGAGGATGTGGGGAAAATTGCACCCTAACCCACTTTTGGTGGGACTGTAAACTGGTAAAGGTTCTAGGAAAAACAGTATTGAGATACCTCAAAAAATCTGAATATTGACTTACAATATGACCCAGCCATCCCACTCCTGGGAATTTACCCAAGGGAAATGAAATCAGTAAACAAAAGAGCTATCTGCACCTCTATGTTTATTGCAGCTCAATTCACTAATAGCAAAGACATGGAAGCAACTTAAATGCCCATCAACCGAAGACTGGATAAAGAATTTGTGGGATGTATACACTATGAAATACTATACAGCAGTAAAAAAGAATGAGTTCTGGTCATTTGCAACAAAATGGAGCAAGCTAGAAAACTGCATACTTAGTGAAATAACCCAGTCCCAAAGAGACAAATACCATATGTTCTCCCTGATTTGGGAGATTAATAGCACTCCCAAAATGAAAGCTACAGAAGCAAAATTGACACTTTTAGAATCAATGACTTGAATAATCCTTGAATTGACTGTTAAGGGACAGTACATTATTATTACTTTTCATTTTTTATATCCTTTTTTCCCCTCTGTTTTCTTTTTTTTTCTTTTCTCTTCTTCAAACTACATGCTGAACTCTTTAAAGAGTTAATCATATGTATTTTAAGTCAATTGGAAAAATATCCCAGTTAAAAATAAGAGGGGGAATAAAATATGGAGGAGGTAGTCTACAACTGTAAAGCAGTATAGTTCTGCATACAGTACTACAAATTTGCTTCTAAGGGTACAGCCTAAAAACTTGTCATGGGACTCCAAACCCATAAAAATTGGTGGTGGTATAAATGCCATATTTACTGTTAAAATTATCATATTAAATGTTAAAGTCAACATATAGATAGGTTTAAGTATAAAAGTGAATATATGAATAACATCAAGTGCCTGCTAATAATAATAAAATTAAAAAAGAAGGAAAGTACAATATGGAAAGCAGTCCACACAGCAGACTCCTAGAATGACATTCGCTGTAAATAACACTCTGACATCAGAATCAACCCTTAAGGCTTCCTTTTCAGGCATGGAAAGTCAAGACTCTGTGGCAAAAAAAAAAATATCCTACACAGAGGATCTCTGAGAAATCTCAGTGGAAAGAAAGGGTCATCAAAGAGGGATATACTCTTCTCTGAAGAGAGGAGAGAACATTCACTTTGCTTATGGCCATGTCCAAATATCAGTGGAGTCTATGGTCACAAAAGGCTTCCATAGCCTTGGCAGCTCATGGCAAGAGCCTTGGGTGATCACTGACATCATAAATAAGAGTGTTAATTGTTAAATGAACAACAGCAGTCACTGTGAACTTAATCTCCATGTAGGACCTCCATCCCTAATGAGTTGCACAATGATAATTGACAGAAAATTTTGTTCCCAAAATGTATACTATATGTTCTGTGTGTGCGTGGGTGCAAACTGTTGAAATCTATGCTTAAAATGGAGTTGGTCCTCTGTATATAAAATCAAACTAAAATGAACCATAATGAAGAAGGTGATGGGAGAGGGTGAGGAAGGGGGGATGGGAGTGGGGTGGGAGGGTGGTATGGGGGAAAGAACCACTATATTCCTAAAGTTGTATCTATGAAAAAATGCATTCATTAAATAAAAACTTTAAAAAACACAAATAAAAATCTGCTCCACCATGTTGGTAGCAGCACTGTTCATAACATCCAAAACATGGAATCAATTAAGATGTCCATCATCAGATGTTTTATTCATTAGAAGAATAATCCCACACAGACACACAGACAAAAATCTCTTACTGGCTTGTGGCTGACATCAGCCCACTGAGAATGTATGCTCTAAACATTCTATTTTTGATACGTATTATCAGATTCTCCTCCAGAAATGTGTCACCAATCTCAACATTTATCAGCAGTACAGAAAGGTTCATATTTACCTATGTTATCAGCAAACATGTTTGAAAATAAACAATTGATTTGTAAATGAAAATTTCTCAATACCAAGTTTAAAATTATGTTATTTTTCTTATAAATATACCTTTGTACCAAATGCTGGGGACCAAAATATTTAGTTGATTCAGATTTGGTCCACTATTATAGACAAAGACTCATTTTAAACTTTCAAGCAATTTACATTTAGAAAATAACTTCAAAGTTTCACCATGGTTCTCACTACAATTTAGACTTTTTAAGTCAATTTGTTATTGATTCAACCAAAACAGCCAATTATATCCTGCAAAACTTCTTTACATTTCAAATTATTGACCTGGTCAGGTCAATTTGCAATTAGACAACTTTTAAAAAGTGCTTTCTCTCTGTGACTATAATAGAGCATTTATTCTGTTCTTAGTCCTCCCAGACTTGGTGATTATCTGGGGCTGATACTGTTTTTGTCTATAGTAATTACTTTTTATTGAGGTACATACTGTGTTTCCAAAACAAATTGTTAGATTACTTATAACACTCCAACACTGGGCTGGATATGTTGGTTCAATACTATGTATGAACCATACAAAATTCACTTTTGAAGTCGAAATGATGAAATATTAGCAATGTCACATTGTTTGACATCATAGTTTAATTTCCTTTTAATTGCCCTAAAAACATAGAGGTTATTTCTAAAGTATTAGGATGATGTAGAACCTATCAAATTGATTTTGCACATTCTGTTGTAGGTTATACTCTTTACAGGTAAGCAACATGCAAACCAACCTAGCTACAGAGCACTATGTATTCCTATTTATTTTTACATTGATATAAATAATGTACAACCTCCCTCCATTGAGTTAAGAGCGCAGTCACAGCCTAAACTTTGTAGTAAAAAGTACACTGGGGTAGATATCAGAGGGTTTGCATTGTACTTCAGGGTTTTCCATCTCTTGACTATGTGAGTTTGGGCCTGGCATTACTGCTTACCCCTTCAGATCTCAGTAGCAGCCTGGCTATTTAAGCTCCTCAAAAAGACCTTCCCTGAGTATTGGTATGTTGAAGAATGTGTAACACCTTATGATCTGATTCCTGTAAAAGGATTTGTGATACTAAAAATCATTTATTACATGCCTATATTTCCTACTAAAGAGGTATAAAGGTAGGGAGATCTTGTTGTTTATCTTTTCCTTCATGTTACCTAATACCATAGCTGATGCATACTAAGCAGCCAATGTACTACTCTGAGAAATGTGTTCATTTTTAAATGAGCAAATAAGTTAAATGAATCCAATATATCAAAGCCTCAGTTTCATCATTTGTAAAGGGTATAGAATAGTGCCTGTGATGCCACCAACAAGTGCATGGTGTAGAGATGAGGTGATCAGATAGATGTGAATAACACAGAGGATACACAAGTATATTTCAAAAAATACTTAGAAAAGGAATTGGAAGATACATTTATTTTGTTGGTAAAATTTAAAAATCTATAAAAATATGAGATCATCAAAAATTCATGACAAATCAGAATTATAAAAAAAAAAAACTATGTATAGACATAAACTGTTTTCAACCAATATAAACATCCTTTAATCTAATGCTTCCACAAATTTTTTGGAAGTACCCTGTCATATTTAATCCACCAATTATGGGACTCTTCTGCAAATCTAAGCGAGATAATATATGCAAAAGTGTTTTGTTTGCTGAATAGCTCTTTACCGGCATAATTAATTACCATCTTCCATATAAGTAAAGACTCATGTCCTTGATATAAAGATTTTCTTCAGGCTTTATTTCACTATAGTAGTCTTCTTGTAGTTAGCTACCTGCATGTTTGATTTTTCCAAACGTGTTACACATACCATTTCATACCAGTAGTCTCACCTCTACCTGATTTGCTGCTTTCTCTCCTGTCATTGGGAACACATTTGTATCACAAAGAACATGTATCAACTAGGGTTCAGTCGGAAAAACGGAAGCCATTCTTGCTATTTCAAATCAGAAAGGATTAATAGGAGGAATTAGAAGATTAATTAGCCATTGAGAAGGAAAATAAAGATCAGAAGAACAGCCACCAAAAATCTTAGCTACCTAGAGAAACAAAGTTGGGGATCCTCAAAAATAGTTCAAGAAAGTATCATAAATGATAAGAATATCGAGAAAGCCACCACCAAGGGTCCCAGTGGTATACAACACTTTTATAGGATCTTGGCAGGATTTGTCAGATCTTGGCATAAAAGTTACTGCAAAGCTCAAAGAAGCTGCTTAAGGATCTGCCTGTAACATCCCCATAAAATTAATTCTCCTTCCACTATGTCTTCAAGCACCAGAAAGACAGGGCATGTAAGTGGATCAATCATGGGCAAGAGAAAGATGAGCCATTTCCACTTTCATACTCCTGTTTTCTGCATCCTTTTATCTTGGCTTTGGGAGAAACGGCTTCTATACAGGTCACCAGTACAAACAGTGTGTTGGAATAATACCACAGCTCTGCAAAGTGTTGTCATCACCCTGTCTGAGCTGCAATTGCATCTTCAAAAGTAATTTGGGGGGACCATCATGATGGGTCAGTGGGTTAAGCCACCTCTGCCTTCCCATATCAGGGCACCAGTTCAAGTCCTGGTTGATCCACTTTCAACCCAGTTCCCTGTTATCGTACCTGGGAAAGCAGAGAAGTATGGCTCAAATGTGTCGCCCCTGCCTCTCACGTGGGAGACCCGGATGGAGTTCCTGGTTCCTGGATTCAGACTGGCTCAGCCTTGGCTGTTGTGGCCATTTGGGGAGTGAACCAGCAAAGGGAACATCTCTTTCTCTGTGTCTCTCCCTGTCTGTCACTCTTTCAAATAAATACTTTTTTTAGAAGCTTTTGGGTAAGGTGATACAGATAAAGCCTGTAAATTATGTGAAAATCAGTCAAAATAATTTATCTGCATCTATGAGATCTATTTTATTTAGGATGTAATGAAATGGTGACTAAAATATGAATGGTGTCACAGCTAACACATGTGTGCAAGAGAGAAAAATCTATTTTCTGATTAAAACGCTATGCCAGTGTGGATTAGCTGATGTCCTTTATATTAAGTCTTATTTGTCATCTTGAATTTCTTTCAGCAACATTTTATAATTTACATGGAGAAAATCTGTCCATATTTTGTGAATATTCACGCCTAAGTGTTTATTATTTTTCTTATGCAGTTATAAATGTTATACATTTAATTTAAATTCCAAATTGTTCACTGATAATATGTTACAGTGCAACTTAGTTTTTATATATTGACTTTGCATCCTGTGATCTCAATAAATACATTTGTTATTACTAGAAGTTCCTCTTGGATAAGTTTTTATGTTGAACATACATATTCATATCATCAGTGAATAAAGAAATTTTATCTGTTTTTCTTGTCTTATTACACTGGCCATAACTGCAATACAGTATGGACTGGATACTGTAAGAGCAAGCATACTTACCACTATGATCTGAATATATGTATCCTCTTTCTAATGAAATAATATTAAGAGACAGGGCCTGTAGGAGGTGATTATATTATGAAGGCTTGACAATGAAGTTGATGCTTTTATAAAAGAGTCTTGAGGGATCTTTCTTGTTCTTCCACCAAGTAAGTATACAGATTGCATCATCAATGAAGAATGGGCACCTACCTCACCAGTCACCAAATCTGCTAGATACTAGATCTTGGGCCTCCCTGTCTCCAGAAAAACAATAAGTTTCTATTCTTAACAATCTACTTAGGGTATTTTGTTACAGAAGCCTGTCTTGTTCCTGATCTTAGAATGAAAGCAGTCATTCTTTCACCATTAAGCAAGGATGATATTACCCAAAATATTTTAATAAATACTCTTTATAGACTGGAAGTTTTTGTCATTATTACATCTTGAATTTTTCCAAAAAATATTCTGCACTTATTGTCTTGTTTTTTATCTGTATAACTGGGCAATTGCATAATAATTACTGTAGGGATTGCCCACCTGTATGTATACCAGTGGCACATGTGTAAGAGTTGTCCAGTGCTTTTATCAGTAGTGTGAAATAAACAGGAGTTATTTATCTGATTTATTTTTATGGTTCCATGTTATCCTATTTCATATCTATAACAAAACTTCAAATACGCTAATATCAAAGAGCCAATTGTGATATGATGCAAATCCCTTCAGGGGAAAAACAAAGCATGTACATGTTTGATAATTCCTTTGTTAGTCATTTTGAATATGGAAATGTTCATATACAATGGAAAAGTATTTATTTTGGTTTTTTTTTCTCAATTTACTCACCCTCCCTCCACATGCACATTTTTTTTTTATTGCATCATTCATTATCTGGATTAAAATCCGGTTCAGAAACATTTGTTTTGTCTTAGCAAAAGCAGAACAAGGGACCAGCCTCCAGGAAATCAAATTCCTTCCATTCTACACACATTTAAGCAACCCTTCCTACACACAAAACATAGTACAGGACATAAGTACAAGCAAGATATGTTCCCTCTCCTTAAAAACTTCAGGCATTGGGAATCGTCAGTACCTTGGAGTTTGACAACTTGACCTCTCTTTGAGGATAGGAAATCTGGAATCTAACAAACAGCTGATATCAGATATCTCAATATCATCATTTCACATGTTTTATGCTTGCCTTTTCAAAGACAATATTTCACATGGACACAGTGATTCCAGTAACTTCATACTCAACTTTTATCTTTGTTTCACCCATGTTAGGTAGAATGATTTGCTCTTGTTATTTAACAACTGAATAAACCAGGGATAAGAAGCATTATATTTCTTATTTTAAGATTTTATTTATTTATTTATTTATTTGAGATGTAGAGCTTCAGAGAAAGAGAAGGAAACACAGAGAGAAACACATCCATCTGCTGGTCCAGGTCTCCCACATGTGTTCAGAGGCATAAATACTTGGGCCATCTACTACTGCTTTCCCAGGCCACAGCAAAGAGCTGGAACCGGCGCCCATAAGAGATGCCAGCACTACAGAGAGAGGCTTAGCCTACTATGCCACAATGCCAGACCCTGAAGTGTTATATTTTTTTAAATTGATGACAGATTATCATTGCATGGTCAGGAACTATACCTAAATTCTTCAGACTTCATACTTTATGTCCATTTCCTAGGAATATGACACTTAGGAATTATTTTAAATGCTATTTGAAAGAAAAGGATGAGAAGCAAAAAAGTAGTGAAGGTGAATGTTTAGAAATACAATGGTGCCAGTAACTATGAACTTCCCAATGGAAGGTCTGGTGTAACAAAATGAGCACAAGCCATGGTGTCCAATTACTAGCTTTTTCATTTTAGAGAAGAAATGAAAATGCTTTGAGATGCAGTTTTATAATCTGAACTATGAGGAAAAGAATGAAAGAAAACACCAGGTCTGCTCCTCATAATGATTGTTACCATGATCAAATGACAGCCTACATATTAAAGTATAAACATGGAAGCTAATGAGTGTGCCAGCTCTAAAATGTTAGCCATTGTACTTACGATTTGACATAGATCATGCCTGATATCAGAAATATCAGGAATGACGAACCATGTACAGAGATTGTCTACTGCTATTAGAGCAGGTCCTGTTCCCAGGCCAGAATATAGAAATATGGAGAGAAATGAAAATTATAGAGCAGCAGAAGAAACAAAATATGTCCTAGACTAGAATTTTAGTTCAGTTATATATTAAATTAATTCAATAAGATCATGGAAAATAGAAGATAAATTTTTTTGGTGCAAAATTTTTGAAACCAATGTATACAAGGATTCTTCAAAACATTTATGAAAGTCCATATTATGAAAAGCTGAATAGATTTCCAAAAATTTTGCGCCAAGATTAACTTATCATTAAATTCTATTTTCCATATATTTTATGAGGTACCTTCATATGAGATAGGTAGTCTGAAGAAAGTTCTTATATTTTCTTAAAAGTTTTTCTATCTTACTATCTTTCAAAATAGAGATGTGACATACTTTTTCAGTAGTCATGTGAGGATTTAATGGAAATGGAAATGAAACTTCAAATATTGTGCCACATATTGGTATTCTAAGCACATTAGCTGTATCATCCATGTTTATATCATTATATTTTTGTGAAACCCACTTGAACATCTGCTACATTTCAGTTTCATTTGGGCACTGGGACACCGGCCTTTTCTTCCCCCTGCCATTTACATTAGTATTATAATTCCAAGGGGCAGCATCATGGCGTGTGATACCTGAATCCCATATAGGTGCAGGTTCAAGTCTCAGCTGTTCCAGTTCCAATCTAGCTCCCTGCTAATATGCCTGAGAAAGTAGTGGAAGAAGGCCCAAGTGCTAGGACTCCTGCACACATGTGGAAGACATGGAAGAAGGTAGTGACTTATGGTTTCAGCCTAGACTACCCTTGGCTGTTGTGGCCATTTGGGGAGTGAACTAACAGATGGATAATCTCTCTTTGTCTCTCTTTCTCTATATATAACTCTACGTTTCACATAAATAAATATAAAATTTCTTTTAAAAAAACTTATAATTCTAAAGGCTAAGAAGCCACTGTCAACTGTCTTGCTTCCACAGAGTACAATGGACTCAACTCCCTCCATCTTCTTTCTTCAAAAATGTGCCAAGGATTAGCAAATCCAATGACAAAGCAAATCCAAATTTAGAAATCACAACATTATTAAAGTAAAAAAAAGAAGTATAATAACTAATGACATATCAGAGATCTGAAGCAATAACATGATACAAGGCAGAACCTAAAGAAGACCAGACCAAGAAGATGCTAGGATCAAAAGAGAATTGAGGATGGAAGAAAATGGTTTCATTTCTTTGTTCATTTTTTATTCATTTAATACATATTGAGTGCCTACAATTTTCCACAGCCACCTTAAGGTGCTGAATCTAAGAACAGCTTATTGGAATCAGATGGTGATGCCTGAGAGGAACTTGAATTTATTGCAAGTCAAAGCTTAAAAGCAAAAGATTTCAGGTGCCATTACCAATTCTCAAAGTCATTTAGTCACTAGTATGAGTTATAATGGATTATTGATCTCATAGACTATAAAGGCTTTCTAAGATCTATCATAGGCTGTTGGGTTAATCTAGCAACTTATTTGTCTATTGTCTCCTTTCATTCTCATATATAATTCCTCTTTCTGGATGTAATGGAACATATGTGCCTGCTTCCAAAGGAAAAGAATTTTTTTTTTTAGATTTCATGTTTCAAATTTCCCAAAAATAATAGCTCAAAAATGAAGATTCCGAATGCTTAAATTTGAATCCCTCTAATGTTATATTCATTTATGTGTCTACTATTATTAAATCTGTTCAGAAGTAAGTGCCTGGCAAATTTCATTTTAATTTACATTCTTTTTGAAGCTATAGTACACATATGAATTAGTTATGGCATCCACAACTGTTTCAAGTCTTTGTGTTATATTTGTTGAGGTGTGTTTGTGTGTACGAGAGAGAGAGCAAGAACAAGCGAGAGAGCAAGGGAGAGAGCGACAGAGAGAAAAAATAAGTGAGAGTAATATGTGGCTGGCTTTCTGTCAGAAACATGGATTCAACTCATCTCACCCACTACCCTTACAAAAGCAGATGGATTAGCAAGCCCGATTACAAAGTGTATCCAAATTCAGGAGGAGAAACACGATGATTAAAGTAAGAGAAGAGGGGCCAGTGCTGTGGCTCATTTGGTTAATCCTCAGCCTGTTGCGCTGGCATCCCATATGGGTGCCGGTTCTAGTCCCGGTTGCTCCTCTTCCAGGCATCTCTCTACTGTGGCCCGGGAGGGCAGTGGAGGATGGCCCAAGTGCTTGGGACCCTGCACCCACATGGGAGTCCAGGAAGAAACACCTGGCTCCTGGCTTCAGATTGGCGCAGCACGGGTCGTGGTGGCCATTTGGGGAGTGAACCAATGGAAAGAAGACCTTTCTCTTTTTCTCTCTCTCACTGTCTACAACTCTACTTGTCAAATAAAAAAAAAAAATAAAGTAAGAGAAGAGAGGCAGTTAAAACCAGAGACCAGAGGAGAGCAATATGTTAGCCCAGCCCGGGATAAGTCTATATAATACATCTCATGATTGATCAAAGATAGACCCTGACTGAAAACTTACAAACTCTTGAAAAATGAACTATATATAACCCAATAGTCTATGATAGATCTTAGAAAGCCTTTATAGTCTATGAGATCAATAATCCATTATAGCTCATACTGGTGACTAAATGACTTTGAGAATTGGTAATGGCTCCTGAAATCTTTTGCTTTAAAAAAAAAAAAGTATGATGTTAATGCTTGTAGTGCTATCACCATATAACTGTCAAACCATCACTAATGAGTCAGAGCTAGAACATTCCAGAGGTCGCGGCTCCATGCTGCCCAACCTCAGAAGTTGCTGAGACAGCCCTCCCATAGCTCAGCAGCTGCACCTGGCCGTGTGGCTCCCTGCACTGTGCTCCTCAGCCCCGGACTCCGACTTGAGTTGTAACACGCCTGACTTCATCCCAGTCCTGGGTGAGAAGCTTTGGGTTTATGTCTTTATTTGACGAAAATGAGCTGTTGTGCAGCCATTGGTACCTGTATTGGGGACACATAGCATGTAAGCAAGAAGTTTGCAGCCTCAGTGGTGAATTTTTTTTCATGTCAGAGACCGAGAACTATTTCAGTTGTTTGTCATCCCTTCTTCTCCAAACAGAAGATACCAAAGAGTTGCAATCAAAGATCTCTTCATCTTATTGATAAAGCCACTAATAAGCCAAAATGTCTGTCAATGTCAACTGCAACGTGTCAGACCATTTCTATCCCTACAAGATGCCCCGTCTGATTGCCAAGGTTGAGAGCAAAGGAAATGGAATCAAGACAGTTACAGTCAACATGGTTGACATTGCTAAAGCGCTTAATTGGCCTCCAACGTATCCCACCAAATATTTTGGTGGTGAGCTGGGAGCACAGTCCCAGTTTGATGTTAAGAATGACCATTGCATTGTCAATGGATCTCATGAGGTGAATAAGCTGCAAGACATGTTGGATGGATTCATTAAAAAATTTGTTCTCAGTCCTCAGTGTGAGAATCCTGAAACAGCTCTGCATGTCAATCTGAAAAAGCAAACAATAGGTAATTCTTGTAAAGCCTGTGGCTATAGAGGCATGCTTGACACACATCATAAACTCTGCACGTTCATTCTCGAAAACCCACCTTAGAATGGTGACACTGGTTCAGGAAAGAAAGAAAAGGAAAAGCAAAACAGGAAAGGCAAAGGCAAGGAAAATTGCTCCGTATCCAGCAGTGAACACCACCACCACCACCACCCAATGAAATCAGTCCTCCGCCACAGGCTGTGGAAGAGGAAGAGGAGGGTGACTGGGGAGAGGATACAACCGAGAAAGCTCAGAGGCGCAGAATGGATGAAATCAGTGACCGCGCTGAAGTTCTTAGGCTCAGTGAGGACTTGGAGAGGACTGCGGAAGAGCGGGTCAATATCCTGCTTGATTTTGTTAAGAAAAAGAAAGAAGAGGGTTTTATTGACTCATCTGACAAGGAAATTGTTGCTGAGGCAGAAAGACTGGACGTAAAAGCTATGCATCCTCTTGTTCTGACTGAAGTTCTTTTTAATGAGATTAGAGAACAAATTAAGAAATACAGGTGCCATTTTCTAAGATTTTGTCACAACAAAATGCTCAGCAGTGCCTTCATTATGATTTGGAGTGTGTGGTAGTAATGCATCAAGCTCAGCTTATCTGCAAGATTCCACACTTCTTGAAGGAGATGTACGATGCAGACCTTTTAGAAGAAGAGGTCATCATCAGCTGGTTGGAAAAGGCTTCTAAGAAATATGCCTCGGCCGGTGCCGTAGCTCAACAGGCTAATCTTCCGCCTTGCGGCGCCGGCACACCGGGTTCTAGTCCCAGTCGGGGTGCCGGATTCTGTCCCGGTTGCCCCTCTTCCAGGCAAGCTCTCTGCTGTGGCCAGGGAGTACAGTGGAGGATGGCCCAAGTGCTTGGGCCCTGCACCCCATGGGAGACCAGGAGAAGCACCTGGCTCCTGCCATCGTATCAGCGCGGTGCGCCAGTCACAGCACGCCGGCCGCGGCAGCCATTGGAGGGTGAACCAACGGCAAAAGGAAGACCTTTCTCTCTGTCTCTCTCTCTCTCACTGCCCACTCCGTCTGTCAAAATAAATAAATAATAAATAAATAAAAAAAAAAGAAATACGCCTCAAAAGAACTTGCCAAAGAGATTCACGTCAAAGCAGAACCATTTATTAAATGGTTGAAGGAGGCTGAAGAGGCGTCTTCTCGTGGTGAAGAAGATGATGAGGATGAGAACATTGAGGTGGTGTATCCAAAGACTGCCAGTGTACCCAAAGTTGAAACTATGAAGTCTGGCAACAAGGATGACAACATTGATATTGATGCCATTTAAAGGGCCGGATGCAACCTAGCTTAACAGTGTAATGCTGCAACTTTTTCTCCATTATCAGCCAGAAGTGCAGCAGTGTATGTGTGAAAGCTAAAATAGCTCAACATCATGCTACACTTTATACTAAAAAAATCTATTACTGTGAGTGATCTGTAATTAAGCCCAATGAGACATCTAGGGATTCCATACACATCAGTGAGGAGATATAGTTTGCTTATTTTATAGCATGTTTCTTTTTGAAAAACTAGTGGTAGACACATTTGGATCACATTTATACAGTTAACAAAAATAAAGATTTGATTTTGGTCATTCTTAAGATTTTTGGCTCTGAATGACTTCGGCTGAAGTAATTGGCTCCTTTTTAATATACCACCATTTAACCTGATAGGATTGTTGGAGCCTGTGAAATATTGTTAGGTGCTGAGACCATAATGAGGTCTTCAGAGTGTAAGTGTGTGTATTTGTAATGACTTTGTTCAGTACTTTTAAAGTTTTACCTCTGGTCCCACAGATTGGCATTTGGTAATGTATGTTTTAGGTTGAGGTAGACTGGCTAATCAAATGACAGTGCAACATCTGAGGAGCAGAAGTGACCTGAGTATCCTATAAAAGTTAATTAAGAGCAGGTTTTGAAACGTGAAATTTTGTTTTTACAGTTTGTGTACAATTTCCCCAAATTTGTAGTCTTTGAAGTCATGTGCATTGCACATTGGATGAGCCAGGGAAATTACTACTACATTAATAAATAAGCATTTTATGTATATGTAGTGGTTGCTTTGTACTGAGAGAAAAAACACAAATTCTGACGTGTGACTAAATAGTCAACTGATTCTATTTGGGGGAAACAGGTAAATATGCACTTAATTGCTGGCAGAAACTGAGCATAGTTTTTTAGTTTTTACCATTATGGTTTAAATTATAACTTCAGAATGCTTAGACATACTGTATATTTTGTTCAGTGTGGTTTTTCCCTGAATACTATGGTTTGTTCTTTAATGCCTTTCCCACTTGAATCACATAGCTTATGCTTTCTAGATTTTGGCTGCTATCTTGCCAAAATAAGTGTTACTTTGTTTCAAACTTGATTTTTGTTTTTCTGTCTTATTTTAAAAATAAGGTTAAAAGTATATTTCTAAGTCAAAGTCTCTATTTTGGTGTAAGACTTGGGATATTTTTTACTTCACATTGAATTTACGCAGACACCTGAGAGGTCTGTGATGTTGGCTCTGTGAGCAGGTGACTGGGGCCAATGGTGGCCCCTGCAGGGCTTCAGATTTGGACTGTGAGAGACTTTCTTGCCCAAGTAGCTAATGTAAACTCACTTGATCTGAGTTCTGACTATATTTGAGTAATCATCTTCAAGATGGAAATTTGTTGTGTTTATTCCTTTGGAGGATTTTCACAGTGTTTCCTTATTTCCTTGTGACCCATATCACAGATTATGAGACTTTAACAAATGTAGGAAAAAAATTTGTTTCACATTGAAATTATACAGACATTCTATAAAATAAAACCTTGTTAGAGTGATATTTTAAGGAATTGAAGCCTAACAATCTTATTTGAGAGAGTTTATTTACAACTGCCTTTGATAGATTCTGGTGAGAGTGGAACAGGAACTATATACCTGAATGGGATGTGCTGTGTCACACCAAATAGGGGAGTTCTGCAAACTCACTTGTTGCCTAGGTTTCAAATTCTGCTGTAAGGCCAGTTTGCTTTCATCAACTGAAATACCCATAGGAGATCCTGGTGACCTAAGCTAAGTTGCACTCAACAGTGTCAAGTTAATGAGGTTCTATTATAGAGCGTTCTACTTTTAACCTGAAGGAAAATATATTTAGGGCTTCTCAACACTAAAGAAAAAAATTTGGCTTGGACTAATGTTCAGTCTGGTGCCAATTTTCCAGTGGAATTCAAATTCACATAATCTATTGAATTTCATTCATGGAGAGTATCCTAATAGAGTAATCCTTCACTTTGTTCTATTGAACTGTCTTAAAATTTCTTGTTTCAAACAGCTATGTTACTTGTTTAAAACAATTAAAATTAAAAAAAAATCACCACTAATGGCAAATTCAATGTTTACTAAAGAGATATTTCAATAAAAGCAATGCAATGTCACAGTGAACACATCTTTCCTTATCCGGAGGATAAATAAGGTGGCAAATTCACCTTAATGAAGTCACTGATTAAATGAAAGAGCAGAGACACCTAGGTAGGTAGACAGATCAGGTTATTAAAAAATTCATGAAAATTATGTAAGTTGTGGATTTCAAACTTTTTGTACTAAGCTTATGTTTTAGTTCTGTTTTCACATATATAGTATATATGTGTGTGTACCATTGTGTGTGTATGTACATATACATATATATATATATAATTTCTCTCACTAATGCCTCATGCAATATCCTAATAGCTCAAGATTATATGAAACCAAGTTTCAACTCATGCATGATAGTCTACAGGAGAAATATCTATGATTTCAGAATCTTGATACAAAAATAAAGTCTCTTTATTATAGGTATTCAAGGTGTACAAAAGAAGACACAACTCCTTTTCACCAATCGACTTAAATGCCCATTGTACCTTTGTACCAGGGTATATCTAATCCTTCTCACCATTCAAAGTCCTTCATAAGATCCATATTATCCATGTAGACTTTCATAACTTCTGCTCAACCTGATCTACCATCTCTGCATTATAAGTGTCCCTATAGTTTAGGGTCATAGTGTACATTTAATTGTTTTTCAGTTTTTTCGTGGGAGTTACTTTAGGAAGGAGAAAATATTCTATGGGGCTCAAGATCTGTTAATGTTCATTACTCTGTAGTACCACAAGGAATGGGCCTGCAAACAAATTGGGCTGATAAGCACAACATGGACATGAGTGTGAGAGACACACTGACTCTCTTTGTGGATGCAATGACCCTATTATTTTGACCAAAGTCCATGTTCTGCTGTAGACTAATGTGTCATTATTTTGTTTACCTAAACATGAGTTTAATTAATAGAGCATGTAGGAGAAAAGAAATCCAATTGGACAAAGAATAATCATGATATTAACAATGTCTTACACTTTTACAATTATATTCATTCTAGAGTTTAAAAAGTAAGTTCAAGCCGGCGCCGTGGCTCAACAGGCTAATCCTCCGCCTTGCGGCGCCGGCACACCGGGTTCTAGTCCCGGTCGGGGCACCGATCCTGTCCCGGTTGCCCCTCTTCCAGGCCAGCTCTCTGCTGTGGCCAGGGAGTGCAGTGGAGGATGGCCAAAGTGTTTGGGCCCTGCACCCCATGGGAGACCAGGATAAGCACCTGGCTCCTGCCATCGGAACAGCGCGGTGCGCCGGCCGCAGCGCGCCTGCCGCGGCGGCCATTGGAGGGTGAACCAACGGCAAAGGAAAACCTTTCTCTCTGTCTCTCTCTCTCTCACTGTCCACTCTGCCTGTCAAAAATAATAATAATAATAAAAAAAGTAAGTTCACTTACATTTTTGCATTTATATACCATAAGTAATTTTTGGACTAGTTTTTTGAATCAATGTAAAACAACGGTCAGGGTTGTGAGTTCTCAAGGTATAGAAAAACTAGTTTGAACCTAACATTCTCTGATTTTAATTTCCTCAGCTCTAAAGTAGTTATAACAGCATTCCCTTAGTTTATTATAAAAGATTATAAAGATAATGCATACAAAGCAATTAATTCCCGACTTAGAGAAAGTAATCAGGAGCTGGCATTGTGGCATAGTGGGTAAATCCATAGCCTGCAACAATGATTCCCATATGGTCAAAAGTTCAAGACCTGGCTGCTCCACTTCCGATCTAGCTTCCTGCTAATGGCCCAAGAAAGCAGTGGAGGATGGTTCAAGTGCTTGGACCTTGGCTACCCAGGTGAAAAGCCTGGTTGAAACTCTTGGCTCCTGGCTTTGGCCTGGCCCAAAAAGGTGTTGCTCCCATTTGGGGAGTAAGCTAGCAGATGGAAGACGTCTTTCTTTGTCTCTACCTCTCTCTCTCTCCCTCTCTCTCTCTGTGTGTGTGTAACGCTGCCTTTCAAATAAATAAAATAAATCTTTAAAAAGTAATCAGTGAATTTTTATTATGGTTATTATTGTTTTGCTTGCATTATTGATCTATTATTATTATTATGGCCATAGCTCCTTGTTCATGGAGGACATACCATATGACTCACAATTTTTATAAAATATTTACTTATTTATTTGAAAGGCAGAGTTAAGAGAGAGAGAGACAGAGAGACAGAGACACAGAGAGAGGTCTTCCATCCAATGATTCACTCTCCAAATGGTCACATCGAATGAGACTGGGCCAGGCTGAAGCCAGGAACCAAGAGCTTCATCTGGGTATTCCATGTAGGTGAAAGGGCCCAAGGACCATCTTCCACTGGTTTCCTAGGAGCATTAGCAGGGAACTGCACAGGAAGTAGGGCAGACAAGATTTGAACCAGCACCCAATAGGATACTGGTGCTATCCCATTATACCGCACTGCCAGCTCTATGAGCCACAATTCACACAAACCAATTTCTACAATTAACTTAGGTGATTTTTAAAATCTACCCTCATTTATGAAGTATATTTTTTACCTTACATATGCACAAGCCTCCTCCACTCATCTCAGTCACCCACTCACAGTCATTTTTTTTATTTCCTCTGATCCAGATCTCTCCATTCTCAAAATCCTTAACTCAATAATCTTGTTTTATGATCATAGTCTCCTATCTCCCTAGCTTGCTTGCTTCCACTTCAATCTTTTTCCCCTTCACTGTTCACAAGTAACAAAACATTCTCTGCAATATCTGCCTCTTTTCTTTCCTCCATTTATTCTTAAGTCCACTTCAATCTAATTTTCCCACCCACTGCATTAAAATGGTGTTTATTAAATTCATCAAGGAGTCAGTGTTGCTGAGTTCTTAAAAAAAATTTTTAGGGGGCTGGTGTTAGCCAACACCTGCAAGACTAGCATCCCATATGTGCACTCGTTCGAGTCTGGCTGCCCCGCTTTTGATCCAGCTCCCTGCTAATGCACCTGGGAAAGTAGCAGAAGATGGCCCAGGTACTTAGGCCCCTGACCTTAGAGGAAACCCAGAAGAATCTCCTGGGTCCTGGTTTCAGTCTGGCCCAGACCTGTCTGTTCCATCAATTTGGGAAATGAAACAGCACATGAACAATCTCTCTCTCTCTCTCTAACTCTGCCTTTAAAATAAATATAATCACTAATTTTTATTATCACATTGCTTAAGCAGAGATTCTAAAAAGTTAGCATTTATTCTGAAATGTTGATGGCTGTCAGATCATTACCCTACTTTCCCACATTCCCTTCCTTCTGAGTATTACACAATTCTCTGTCCTAAGAGCATCTTTGATGTACAAGACATCAATTACTATCCATAGCTAATCATTTTTCTATCCTGTATATCTAGCCCTGTCATTTGAACCATAAACCTATATTATAACATTCTTCCTTGGCTACTGGAATGCCCAGGGGCATTTCAAGTTCAACCTACTGAGAACTGAATTCATCTTAACCTTCAAACCTCGTTCCCTGGGGCCAGCACTGTGGCACAGCTGGTAAAGCTGCTGCCTGCAGTGCTGGCATCCCACATGGGTGCCAGTTCAAGTCCCAGCTGCTCCACTTCCAACCCAGCTTTCTGCTGTTGCCTGAGAAAGCAGTGGAAGATAGCCCAAGTCCTTTGGGCCCCTGTACCCATGTGGGAGACCTGGAAGAAGATCCTTGCTCATGGCTTTGGATCAGCATAACTCTGGCAGTTTTAGCCAACTGGAGAGTAAACCAGTGGATGGAAGACCTCTCTGTCTTTCTCTGTTTCTCTCTCTCTGTCTCTCCCTCTCTTTTTGTGTAACTCTGACTTCCAAATAAATAAATAAATCTTTAAAAATATTTATTAATTCATTATTATTTTATTATATTTATTTATTATTATTATTTATATGAAAGTTAGAGTTACTCAGAGAGAGAGGAGAGGCAGAGAGAAAGAGGTCTTCCATCCGATGGTTCACTCCCTAGTTGGCCGCAATGGCCAGAGCTGTGCCAATCTGAAGCCAGGAGCCAGGAGTTTCCTCTGGGACTTCCATCAGGGTACAGGGGCCCAAGCACTTGGGCCATCTTCTACATCATAGCAGAGCTGGATTGGAAGAGGAGCAGCCGGGACTAGAACAGGCGCCCATATGAGATGCTGGCACTTCAGGCCAGGGCGTTAACCTACTGTGCCACAGCAATGGCCCCTAAATAAAAACAAACAAACAAACAAAAAAACATGGTTCCCTTTCATTGCTTTCCATCTTAATGAATGGCAAGTCATCTATCCATCCCATTATCCAAGTCCGGTATCTTAGATTTTTTCAACCTTACTTCCTTCACTAAGCCTCACTGATATTACCTCAGTTCTTTAAATTATTCTATTTTTCAAAAACACCACCATCACTTGAGCCAGCTTCTAGTCTTAATTATCATCATATCTCACTGTGACTTTTTATGGATCATGTGCTTTCTCATAGTTTATTACCTCACCATAACTCCACAATCACACAACACAGAAGTCAGATCATTTCATTACATGCTTAAAATCGTCAAAGGTCTCCCAATTCTTTTACAATAATAATTTTAAAAAAATGTTCCTTAGCATGCCTTGAAGCTACCATAGAACCAGTTCTCTTCCACTGGTTTCCCCATTAAAGTATTAAGAATAATTTGAGTTGAGTGTATACTAGGAGAAAAGAGAAACAATGCTATTATTTTTTGCCAGATACATTTTGCAAGGCCCTTGATACTTAACCAGATTAGATGCTGGTAAAAAAAAAAAAAAAAACCACCTAAAAAGGAGGAAGAGGAGGAGAAGGAGAAAGAGATAAAAGAGAAAGTTAGTTAGGTCAGAGAATACAACAAGGAAAAGGAGGAAGAAAAAAGGGCAGGAAGAAGATGGAGAAGTTTTTGTAGAACTCATATCTGATCTATCATTAGAAGTTTTCCATTAGAAGAAAACATGAGGTGACTACACAGAACAGAGTTTATGCAAAGGGAGGGAATAGAAGCCATTTTGCTTTCATTTCTTCCCTTAAAATGCTTCCCTTTCATTTTGCCCTCATTATACTGGGTCTTGAAAATCATCATTTTTTAGCACTGCAAACTAAATAAGCTATTGGCATTTCTAATACAAAAAGGTGTCATAATTTCATGCTTTTGCAAACACACACTGGGAGCAATCAAGGGAAAAAGGAAATTAAAAACTAATTCTGCTGTTTATTCTACTCATTTATTTTATCAGTCATCTCAGGCTCACTCTGAATAACAATCAACAGAGTTTGATAGACACACCTAGGGGAGGCCAGACATCTTCTCTCAAAATCTCCAGAAAGCTGCAAAGGAAAGGCAAATAGCAATGCATCAGGGAAGTGTCTCTAATTATGCAATCAAAAGTATCAGCGTTAACATTTACACTCAATGTAAAACATCTAAAGCCAGAAATCGAAGTGGAATATCAGTAATTTAAAAACTGGAGTGCTCCTACCAGCATCTCAAAATATAATATTTGTTTGTAAAATGGTGCCGTCTTATCTGTGGCGCTATCTATGCCCCAGACACCATCCTAGGCTCTAGCCCCCTGGCCACCATTGCTGGAAGCCTGGTGACCACATGGCCCAACCACAGGTGTGTCAACTCCAGCCCCAGGCTAATGGGATTCACTGCTTCTACTTCCCTGCCTGTTCCTGAATATGTGTTCTTTCTTGACCTTTCTCTCTATGCTCTCCTTCTCTCTCTTACCCGCTTGCCCTCTCCCCACCCCCCAGCCTGTCGGGCTTCCCCCACCCAACAGTAAACCTTTCCTCTAACTCCAGTGTTTGGTGTGTTTTGTGGCATCCTTACAATACAATTCCCAGAAAAATATGGACTTAGGAAAATGGCTACCAATTACTAAAAGTACTCTGTCTCCATCTGGCTACATTTTCACAATCCCTTCTTGAATGTTGGTGGTTGTGAGTTCTTCTAGTTTTTGATGTAAATTCCACTGATGATTCAGCAACATTACAGAAATGATTCATAAAGCATAAAACCAAATTATCCATTAGAGAAGAGTCTGTCGTTCATTACTTCTGATACCCTCAAGAATGGGGGGTAAGGACTGGACAGGATGGGAGTCATTAGCTTGAACTATACTTAAACATTAAGAACTCTGTGTATAATTACAAGCATGGTGGTAGCTAACTTTCTTTGAAACCATGAGAAAATGAGAGCCCAGCAGATTGCATAAATGAATGCTACTGAGCTACATGGATTGCTTCTAATATTTTCAGCAGTCAGTAAAAAATTATTAGAAGTTTAATATACTTCTAATATTTTAATGGCCAATCATAATTATTAATGTATAGCTTACAGCTTTCTTTATTTCTTAATAATTCTTGTTAGGCAATCAATTAATTGGTATTTATTAAGGATCTATTATAAGCTAGATTTCCTAGAAACAAACTCCATGATGGATATTTGCTATGCGAGTTTACTGAAGAACCACATCTGTGGTAGTGTAATGGAAACAGGATTGAACAAAAGGAGAAAGCTGAAATGCAATGAAGTCACAACTAATAGCTGATTATAGATTATACAGATAGCTCTAAAACTGGAGAAACCTTCAGATTAAGGGAAGAAAACATGACATTTTGTGCCTCTCCCTGTCTCTCACCATCCCTAATTGACCAGTTTGTAGATTCAGGCTCTTTTCAGTGACAGAATTTCCAAAATAGTATTTCACGTACATAGTATTGACAGTCTGAGTGCCACAACACAACATCCACTAAAAAATCTATCATGTTTCTGTTGTATGAACTCTGTAGCAGTAACAGAAGAGTATATACTTCACAGCTAACAATCTCATATGTATCCTTTGTGTCATATCCTGGTCCAAATATTCTTAAGTATATGAAGATGTTCCAGAACAAAGAAAATCATTCTCTCTTCTGTATTTCCTCATCACTACACTCATAGATTTATAGTAATATAAGCTGAATGGAATTTAATACTCTTGTTTTCTGATCTGTGCCAATTCCCAAACTGTTTCTTGAGAGCTGGCTTTAATTAATTTATTTTTTAAATATTTATTTATTTATTTATTTATTTGAAAGGCAGAAAGAGAGAGAAAGAGAGATATCTTCCTTTTACAAGTTCACACCCCAAATGGCTGCAATAGCCAGACCAAAGCCAGGATCCAGGAATCTAATCTTGGTCTCTCACAAGGGCGGCAGGAACACATGTACTTGGGCCATTTTCTACTGCCTTCCCAGGTGCATTATGAGGAAACTAGATCAGAAGTAGAGCATTCAGGATTAGAACCAGTATGCTGATATGAGATGTTGATGTCAGAATCCACAGCCTAACCCATTGTGCCAAAATACTAACCACAGGCTGGCTGTAATTTAAATGTAATTTTCCAAACAATTATCTCAATTACATCATGCTCGTTTCCCTAGTTAGCATTTATCCTGACCTGTAAATTTAGGTTTTTCTCTTGTCAAATAATTAGAAAAAGCATTGTTTCGTGATTTCATGTAAGTAAGAATAATCATACATATATAGAAGATGGTTTTATACTTGGACTGAACCTAATCAGTGGCAAATAATATGTAGAATCCTGTTCACATGTTTAAATCATGTTGAGGAAATGTCATTGTGGCACAGCACCTTAAAATGCCATTTGTGATGCTAGATCACGTCCTAGCTACTCTGTTTCTGATCTAGCTTCCTGCTAATGTGTATGGGAAGGCAGTGAATGATGATCCAACTGTAATCCATGTGAGAGACTTTAATGGAATTCCTTACTCCTGGCTTCAGCCCAGCCCAGTCCTAATTATTGTGGCCATCTGGGGAGTGAACCAATGTATTGAAGCATTCTCTCTCTCACTCTCTCTCTCCTCTCTCCCCTTGTGTGTGTGTGTGTCTTTCACTCTGCCACTCTTCCTTTCATAGGAATAAATAAATAAATCTTTAAAAAATAATCCTGAAATTTTAACAATTCTGGTGTTTTTCATTCAACTTTATGAACAACAATCTTATACTTTTTTCTATTTAAAAATCTCAATTTGAGGTACATATTTCATGGGAACATTTTATAACACTAGCACCTCAGTAAAAGTTATATTTTACAATATTATCCAATGCATATGTTCGCAAAATAAGGTAAATCAGCAATTTGCATGATTTTATGATCTGCCTAATCTAGAAAAATACAATGCCTTGAATATGTTTATTGACTAATTAGAGACTTAAGTAATATAATAGAACAAGGTAGATACTAAATAGTGAATTATACAGAAATAGCAAAACTTTTGGCTATAAAACTGTATTACTCATTTACTGGTAGGTACCAATTGACTATCATCCATAGAAACAGGTACCTTGGTTCTGTTAAATTTCTATAAAATAAATAGAAATTCTATCTATTTTTAGTCAATGATGTGTTTTCTCAAGTCATTTGTCTTGATTTCCAATTAAACACCTTTAAATTATGAATATTGGGGAACATGATTGCCAAATCTCCTGGATTGCTACAATTCAATATTAAATTCCTATAATCTGAATTCAAAGAGCTGATAAAACACTATTTTTTTTCAAAGAAAAATCAGTAAAACTCATAAATGTATAAGAATTTTTTCTTCTAAGTCTTGGCTGTCTTATAGGCAATTTTGTCTGTTGCTATTCATAGGAAATAAGACTATACTTTCAGGGATAATTTCTTGATTTTGCTATGCACAGGAAATAAAAAAAAAATGAACTGAAGATAGGTATGAATATTTAGAGGGAGTAAATTGGAAGATTTATTTTAGTGGTAGATTCTGACTTCTTTGTCTCTCACTCTTGTACAGTTTGGCTGCAGAAGCTTTCCCCATAGTATTTAATTCTCCTGCAGATAAATTAAGTTGCTTAATTATTAAATACACCCTCAACAATTGCCAAGGGCAGTAGAGGAAGATACAGAATGTGATATGAGATGGTGTCAAGAAAAAATTGACTTAATAATTAAAATGTTTGGACTTACATTGTAACAGAAAAGAAGTATTGTATTAGAAAAAGAAGTATCAAGGCCGGCGCTGCTGCTCACTAGGCTAATCCTCCACCTGTGGTGCCGGCACCCCAGGTTATAGTCCCGGTTGGGGGGCCGGATTTTGTCCCGGTTGCTCTTCTTCCAATCCAGCTCTCTGCTGTGGCCCGGGAAGGCAGTGGAGGATGGCCCAAGTGCTTGGCTCCTGCACCTGCATGGGAGACCAGGAGGAAGCACCTGGCTCCTGGCTTCAGATCGTGGCTGCCATTTGGAGGGGGTGAGCCAACGGAAAAAGGAAGACCTTTCTCTCTGTATCTCTCTCTCACTATCTAACTCTGCCTGTCAAGAGAAGAGAAGAGAAGAGAAGAGAAGAGAAGAGAAGAGAAGAGAAGAGAAGAGAAGAGAAGAGAAGAGAAAAGAAGTATCAGAAAAGAACTAGCCATTGTCTCCATTTTCTACAGTTTCCTTCCTTTTGTGCAAAATGGCCAATGGTTCTTCAAACCCAGACAGAATTCAATCTAGTGTTGAGCCCTTCAAAGTCCTAAGGCTAATCTAGGAACCAACTCCTTCCAACGTGGCATCTATTGTAAACCAACTCCTAAATTCTAACCAGGACTCTATGATCTATAGTTTTGGTGTAGTCTTTTACCAAACCTTTTGCAAACACAAGTAGAAACTCAGAGAGAGGGCCAAGGTGTGGAGCCCAAGGCATAGAAATACAATGAAAAAGGTAATGTCCTTATGAGGTTGGCTGATAGAGATCCCGAAACACAAATATAGGAACCATCTGTTAAAAATGTACTTTTGATGAGTCATAAACCTCTAGGACCTTTCAAAGCCTTTACCACATTCAGTACATCTGCAATCACACCAGTTATTGGGTGCTCAGAAAAGGAAGCAGACTCCTGCAAACCCTGAGCACTAGTAGTCAAATGGAAGCCAAAATAATAAGGAAAGTTATTAAGTAACTCCCCTCAGGGAGCAGCACAAAAAAGAAAGAAAAGACTGGACAGAGCTATTTTCTTCAACACTCTAAACAAATCTTGCAAGTTCTGACAACTTGGCCAGAATTTGATATTTCCAGAGGGACAGCCACTTCAATAAAGGTCATGTTAAGGGAAACAAGAGAAATTATTTTTTCTAAAAGTGGTACCATTCAAGCTTCAGGAACCACTAGCTTCTTATAATGAGTATTTACTATGTGTGAAAGTGTTGGCAAATCTCAGGTAACATCACATTTAATCATTTAAAAAAAAAACTCTTTAAAGTGCATGATATTATTCCACTTTATAGATCAGAGAACTGGATATCACAGATACTATCACAGTAGTTTCTAGAAGTTCACAAAGTCAGTTTATGGTAAAACTTTAAATCCCAAACTAGAATCTGTAAAACAGGGTGATTTGCAGGAATAACAGGACATTCAGCAGATACTTTGCTCCTTGTGTCTTAAACAAAGAAAGGGAAAACAATAATAGCCACTTGGAATTTCAACAGAAAACTTTAAATTGGGCCCATAATTCATATATTCTGATGATTCCTAGACACAAATGACCACATCCCACATATATAATTCAGGAAATCAAGTTTCCTAAGTAGATTACATTAGGAAGCCTCCAGCAGATCCTGAAAGTTAGTGAATTCAAAAGAAAGAGCAGCCACTGCCCTTGGTTGGGTACAACACTGCTCTTGGTTAGGTACAGTTCCTATTTGAAATAAATTTTAAAACTGTATATAGGGAATAAATTAAATATATTCCCCTTATATAAATAAATTTAAAAAAAGAATTTAATTTCCATAACATTAATGTCAATGCAAGAATATCCCATTAAATGCAATTCGATGAATCTAAAATTTTATTGAAGGAAAAACGAAACTAATTGAAAATAAATTATCTTTCTTCTTTTCTCAGCACATATGATATCATATATATATACTCATACACACATACACACATACACATCCTTTAATATGACCCTATGTCTCCAAGCAGAGCCAACAGATTATTATAAACAGGTAAGATTAATTTAACCCTATCTTTTCTATATCGCTAACTTCCTTTTTCTGATTCCCAATATGTACATTGATCCTTAATAGAAAAATTAAAACATCTGTTCCAAAATTTAGCTAAACTTTAGCAAAATTCTTCTTTCTCAGACTTGAGCCCTTTATCTTTCCTTAGTCTATATTCTAAATTTACAGTTAGAGAAAGAAGCGGAAGGTGTTGTTGATATAAAGTAGGGAAGTGTTTTGCCTTGATAAATCTCAATAAATAGGACTAAATAGGAGCCAAAATAGGACTAAAATGCCACCCTTTAGTATTATTTTTAGATTTTCTGAGGCAACATGTAAAGGAATGGTACACAGTTGGAGATGTAACAGGAACGTAATTAACGCTATAGGTGTGCGGAGTATAGTCAACCTTGATATGTATCAATACTGATAAAGAAATAAAGTTACAAATTTAAAAGTACACCAGATAAATATACCAAAAGTATTTGCAACACTGGAAGTGTTACAATATGTGTCAAAGAGAAGTCTCATTCTCTTTGCAGTTCTGTTCAATGTTTTATGTTCCCATCTTTTCAGCTTCCTTTTCTTTTGGTGATTTTTAAGTCATGTGTCTGTAGATGTAAAGGGAAAGCTTACATAAATGCAATCTCTGCACTGACATTTTTACAATTTGTCCATAGTGAAGTCAGCGTCTTGTGAATATGATACAATTCCATTGCTGTGCAATTTTTAAAGATTTTGTAGAAGAGAATGGTTGGGTGCTAAACACGTAATCTGCCTACTAGACATTTTTGTGTATTTCTTACTTTGCCTTAAATTCCAACACCCCAATTAGACCAAAGATGAGCAAAAAAAGAATTGCATGCCCCTTTTTAAAACACTAGGATCTGATTTTAAATAATGAAAGTGATTTTTTTTTTAGCTATTGGGTGAAATTTCCATTTAGGAAATATTGGAAGTCAATTTCTACAACATTAAGTACAGCACAAGAAATGTCTGATTAAGTGTGATCCTTCAGATATAGCAATCATATGGAAGTCAACAGGGGTAGCAGATATTTCACTAAATCCTATGATTAAATAGGACTCTTTTGGTGAGAATAGTGAAAATTCAACAGAAGCTGACTTAAACTATAGTGATAAGAGCAATAACAAATAATATTAATTGAGAACTTACTATGTTCCAGGCATTAAGCTAGTATTTGTCTTACAATAGCACTTAATTCTCAGAACAATAAGTTGAGCATTTTCAATGCTTTTTTTTTTTTTTGACAGATGAGGAAATTTGGCTTAGAGAACTCAAGACACTTAAGTGTAAATGGAAAGCTGGTAAGTGATAACTTGGGATAGGCATCAAGCAGTTTGACACTGAAGCTCAAACTTTTTATTATTATGTGAGTAGGAAAGAAAATTAAGTTTTATGAAGAAACAAGGTGTGGTCACAAAATTAAAGAATAAAACAGAATAATTTTCCAAAAAGTCAGAAAATAGGGCAGAAAATAAAAACCAGGATTCCTCTTATGTTAAAATATGTATCCTGTTATCTCACACAGTAGCAGCCTCCCTGTGTCAGGGAGAATAATTGCAGACAGACCAGGGTTCCAATCTCTCACCTTCACCATGGAAGTGGAAAGGACACAGCCTCACCACAACCAAGGTCCCAGATTGGAGTGCCTATGGAGAACTCCACCACACACTTATTCTTGGACCTGACACTGGCCTGGTGAGAGCCTGCAAATTGTTCATGTGCTGATTTCAAGGAGAAGGAAAGCGTTTAGACTCATTCTGGGATGACAGGGAAAGATGTGGAAAATAGCTCCTCTAAGAAGAAATATGATGTTAATAGAAAAAAAAGGCAGCTGTTTTAGAATGGAGATAATAATAAGTGTCCATTATGCTTGGTCACAGAGGTTGTAGTTCCCAGCCATGCTCCCATATGAATGAATCAGGGACTTTCAGAAATATCTTTGCATTCCCCTGTATCTTCTAACCTCTGTGAAAAGAAAAACCATCCCTTCCCATCTGTTTCACAATCTTTTCAAATAAGTTGACAGTTCTCAAAAAATTTAAAAAATCATTCATGTGACCTACAACCATTCCCATAAGGCAAGGCTTTATATTATTTCTAAGAATAAATATGTTTATGAGTTAGGTAAATTGTATGTAACAGTTTGGCCTGCTGAAGAGAAAAATATTCTTCTAGTATTTTAATAGTACCATTTCAAATACCAAACCGTTGCTGGTGAAATATATACTAAATATATTTTCTAATTTATTTAAGCAAACATTGTAAGAAGTCTTTGACTAACATAAAACTCTATTAACACTTTTCACACTTTCATACTGAAATAAACATATAAAATTTTTCTGTAATTCACTTTTTACTACTTAGATTTACATTTTTCCTATTTATCCTGTCATTCTTCTATTCATCTACTTGCTTATTCATCCAAGGTATATCACAATACTATTATAATAACTTTATATTAATTGATCTGACTCTATCAATAAACTAGCAACCACTAGGCTGATATATTCATTCAACAAATCCTACCAGTGACAGTGACCTCTTATTTGTGAATTTTACTTAGTCTAAGAATCAAGTTTTATTCTTCTGTAAAAGATTATGCTTTTCTCAAGGCAATGAGAATTTCACAATACATTTTGAATTTCTAGAATCACAGGTAGCGTTTTTGAATATTGTATGTTACCTTACCACTCTACCCAAAATTGTTAGCTTCCTATCATTCTTTTCAAAATATACTACTAAACATTTTAGTCCATATTAGTAATTAAGAAATTTAAAATATGTTTTATGTTAACAAAGGAGAGAGAAAGGAGAGCTTCCCCATGTTCCTAAGAATTAATTTCAAAAGATACCTGTATAATAAAATTTCTCCATATAATTTGAAAACCCCTGGAATCATTTCATTCTTACATACCCCTAAGATATTTTAAGCAATCATAAGAGAAAAGGGGCTTCACAGCATCTACTCAAATTTGGCATGAAGAAAAAGCATATTTTATTGATCTCAATTAGTGATATCCAAATGAGGAATAAAAATAACACTAAAACATCCTTCCTATTTGTCTTATGCACTATCAATAAAGAGTCTAGATAATGATGCTCAAGAATTTTCCATCAGATTAATACACCCTTTTGTTATACAAATGGTCCACAGAAAGATAGTCTTTCTCACAATCATGATGAATTCCTATATCTATGTCGCCTTATAAATAAACAATGCTTACAGACTACCTTAAATGTCAGTAAGCACACAATGCAATATCTCGAAAGAATGGATATAAATAATGAGGCCAACAGGGTCCACATTTCCAAGAAATCAAAACAGGAATAGGAAGAAACTACTTATGAAATTCAGAAAGTACAGCACTGTGTTGTTTTTTTTTGTTTGTTTGTTTGTTTGTTTGTTTTGTTGTTGTTGTTTTTGTCAGTACTGATGAGAATTGGAGTAGCCAGTTCATTGTCCTGTCTTTAAAAGTATTTTGTTCAATGACTGAAAGGAAATTGCAAAAATATTTTGAAAGCAAAAATAAATTGGAAATAAAAAAGTCACTACCTAAATAGATTTGAATGTGAAGGCTCTTGGTTCCATCTAGCAGAAGAGAAACTACCCACGCAGATTTTGCTATCTGTAAGGCAAATCCTCAGAACAGTCCAATCTATGTTTCCAGAGCATTTATATATAGAATTTAACTTACACAGAAACCTTCCAACTCTGACACATTTGCAAGCTTTCCCTGAGTGAAGTCATATTTGTATTCAGTGCCGGATGATGGCAACTGCTACTTAGTAAAAGTAGTGCAGTTTGCTGAAATGTCTATTTCAACCCCAACATCTTTGCTATAGTGGTTAGTCTCTGTTGCTGAGTTCTCAGTTCCTTGTCAAAGTTGCAAGAGGAGGGCAATTCCCACTTTCTGGTAGTAGCTGGCAGGTGCTTTTCACCAAAAAGCAAACTACCTATGAGTTTGTTCCAGTGAGGTGTTCTGTTGAAATCTAAGCTAGCCCTTAGGTTTTATGTGCTGGTGAAGATCTCACTCCACAAAGAGAAAGAATGGTTTAGAATGATTTGCAATGGTTTAGAACAAGAAGGAAGAGGCAAGAAGATGAGGAGAAGGAGAGTAAGAGGGAGGGGGAAGAGTGAGGGAGGAGGTGAAGGACAGGGAGAAGAAAGGGAAGAGGAAGAAGAAAAAGGAGAGGCTGCTATTGGCAGCCTTCAAATGGCAAAAGGAAAACTGGTGTCTTTGTTTTCCAGCAACCCATATAGCAGCTGAAATCTAAAAAGACAATGGGAAGAAAAAAAAGAGGATTTTCTTAAAGATGATCCAGAAGAGTGATAAGCAGAGAGGAAAAAAACTGTTACTTAAGCTAGAATCTCTGCATGTCTAAGTATCAGTTGCCTTCTAACAATGTTCCTTACTGTGTAGCGCTCATGTCTGTTCCTACATGCCCACTGAACCTCCACACAAAGCTAACTACGTCTCTGGAGTTCGAGGCCAGAGGATACCTTGCCAGAGCAATACCTTGCCTCCAGTGAAACTATCAGGAATGGAAGTATTCTTAGGCCTTCAGGTCTAAACAGAAGTGGCTGTTTTTCAGAGAAGCCTTCCCTGATGCATAGTCAGGATGAGGTTTGCCCAACAGCAGATTTTTACTAGAATCCTGCACTTTTCCTTCACAGGACTCTAGACCATCTAGACAAATGCAATTACATTATTAGAATATCTTTTATTCACCATGTCTTGATTAGGAGAAGTAAAAAGATGATCATAAATAGAAAAATTTCTGGGTTAAAACTATTTAAAAAATTTAATAGTTGGGATGAGTGAAGGAAGCAGTCAAAAAGAGAGGCAAACAGAGAGCATTGGAAAAACATCTCAATTCATCTGAAGGAATAGTTCAAGGTAAATGTATTTTGTGATGAGGCTGTATATGGAATTCAAACAGTGTTACCACATCCAGTTTCCATTTCACTCTTCTGAACTCTGCTTCCACAGATTCTTCCTTTCAGTGGCTCGCTTCATGGCTACATGTCTACTCTTTTTGCCTACTGGAAAATAAGATAAAATTTGCTAACATAGAACTAATAATATGGCTATATCTTACCTTGGCACATGTGCCAATACCTAAGCCTATCAATGTGACAGGGATTTGTGGACAAGCTCATTTGCTTAAACCAATCAAAGCTCATTCTCAGAGCCAAGCTCAGGACCGTCATCTCCCCAGTTTCACAACTGGAAAATCCAGGTGCTAGTCATACGAATTGATGCAATGGAGATAAGGAGCAAGAGTCCACAATGATAATTAATTATATTTTGTTCTGGAAACAACAAAGAGATTTCAGTGAGAAGGTTTGTAATTGGCAGCCATGTGGAATAGTTAGATACAAAGAGAATGTTTAAAATGTAACCATAGGATTTAATGACTGGATAGGAATGGTAAGAGATAGTATAATATGGAAGACAGGTTTGAAATGTTTAGCTTACATAAGTGAATATGTTTCTGCCATGGCTTAAGAGAAAAAGCACAGGAGAAGGAACCAAATTTTAGGAGTCCTAAAATCTATTATGTTTTGCATTCTGAAGGGAATAGTTTTATATAGATGGTATTTTGGAAAGTAGTCAATGAATGTATTAATCACTAAAGAAGTTTTATGTATTTCATATATAGATATAGATATAGACATAGATATAGATATATAGATTTAGGAACATAGTGATATTTCCCAGCCTACCCTTTCTCCTGCCCATGCTCTAACTCTTCTTTTTCCTCCCTTTCCTATTCCCACCCTTAATTTTTTACAAAGATCTATTTTCAGTTTACTTAGTGATCATAAAGTTAACCCTACACTAAGTAAAAGACTTCAACAAATAGTATGAAGAAGAAAACACTGTTCTTCAACAGAAGAGACAAGGGTTGTATAACTTAAAAAATTTTTAAAAAGAAAAAAGTAAATAACACAAGATATTTTTCATAAAACAAATAAAATTAATTGCGGATAAAAAAAAGCACTGCTTAAGTGGATTTAGTGAGCAATCGGCTCTTGGAAACAAAAAAATCTATTTACAGCAAGTCAAAAAGAGTCTAAACTTGTTTCCCCATTTTAAAAAAGTGGTTTCTTTATTTATTCGAAAGGCAGAATTACAGAGAAAGAGAGGGAAAGACAAAGAGATCTCCCATCTACTTGTTCACTTTCCACATGGCTGCAATGGCCAGGACTGGGCCTGGTGGAAGTAGGGGCCTAGAAAAATATCCAGGTCTCCCACATGGGTGGCAGGGGCCCAAACATTTGGGTTATCTTATGTTGCTTTCCCAGCTATATTAGCAGGAAACTTGATTGGAAGTAGAGCAGTCATTACTCAAATAGGTACCCATATGGGATGCCAGCATCTAAGGTGGTAGTTCTACCTGCTAAACCACAATGCCAGCCTTTGTTTCCCCCTTTTTTAAAGATACCAAAACAAAACAGATGATATCAGAAACTTTGTTCAGAGAGCAAAAGCTGGAAAAACTATTCTACTAAACATGGAAAGCCTGGGGACCTTTTGTAACTCTTGTGAAGTCATAACAGCTTGGAAAACATATCAACTGGCATTGCTGCATAACAATTAGTAGTTTAATAGAGAACCAAATACTAACTCATAACTGAAAAGGAGGGAATCCTCGCAAACTCCTTCTATGAAGCCTGTATCACCATAATTCCTAAGCCAGAAAAAGATGCAACAGAGAATAGAGAACTATAAACCAATATTCCTGAAAAACATAGGTGTAAAAATCTTAAACAATATATTATATATGTTATCCAATAACATATCAGAAAGATCATTTGCCCAGACCAAGTGGGATTTCTCTCTGATATGTGGGGATGGTTCAAAATTAGCAAGTCAATAAATGTGATACATCACATTAACGAACTAAAGAACAAAAACCATATGGTTATCTCAATAGATGCAGCAAAAGCATTTGATAACATACAACACCATTTCATGATAAAAACCTTAAGCAAATTTCGTATAGAAGGAACATTCCCCCAACACAATCAAGGCAACCTATAACATACTCCCAGCCAGCATCCTATTGAATGGGGAAAAGTTGGAAGCCTTCCCCCTAAGATCTGGAACTAGACAAAGCTGCTTACTCTCAGCATTGCTATTTAATATGGTCCCAGATGTTTCAGCCAGAGCCATTAGGCAAGAAAAAGAAATCAAATGGATACAAATTGGAAAGGAAAAAGTCAAACTATCCGTATTTGTAGATGACAGGATACTATATATATAGGGGATCCAAAAGACTCCACTGAGAGAGTATTGGAGCACATAAAAGAGTCTCATAAAGCTCACAATTTTATCAGTCTGCAATTGGGGCTAGTCTCAGCTAGTCTGGGTCTAAGGGGCAGATTAAGCCAGGAATCCACCATGGCCAGTTGCCAAGTCAACCAGAATCCCTCATTTCCCCTCCACATGGTCTAATCAGCACTCAACAGCCTAGTCTAAGTTGATACACAGCATGGCAGTGTGGTTCCAAGAGGAGAGAAAAGGCAATATCCAATGTGCAAGCATTTTTCAAGACTGTTTACTTTTGATTTTCAGATTTCTCCTCAGTCCAGTGAAGTTACAAGAGAGGCCCAGGTCAGAGTATGAGAAACCACTACTGAAAGGCATCGAATAAAGAATAGGTGAACAATCGCTTCTCAAGATAAATTAAAGTTATTATAACAGTGATTCTTTCAAAAAAAAAAAAAAGAATAGGTGATCAATTCGAGACCATTATGACAGTCAATCCATCATAATGTTCAAGAATTGGATACACAGAAAGTATTAGTCATAGAGCAGCTTCCTATTTTAAACCTGGAGAAACTTTGTTTCTATATTAATAAAGCCTTTTTTAAATTCTTAGAGTTTGTAAAAATTAGGAAAGTATTTCATATTCTTTCCAGCAGGCAGCTACCCTAAGTTTCTTGTTTTGGAAAATTGCAAAGTGAGTTTTCACTTTGCTATCTCACTTAACATCACTGCATTAGCCCCCTTGAAATAATTTTTTCAAGTAAAATTCATAAGACTTTTTTAAACTAAAGAAAGGAATATAGAAATTGTAGTTTTCGCCAGTCTAATTTAATTCTGATGTTAACATTATCATTTCTGTTCAAATTATTAATCTGCCTTAACAAGTTTCCATCAATTCCCAGTAATGAATCCCTACCCAAAGGTTTAGGATGACATTGTTTACTCGAACATAGGTTTTCTTAAGTTCCTAAAAATAGCAGTCTGATTAGAAACCCCATAGTTTAGGTAAATCAATATCTTCTTTAATTAATATGAGAAAGTACTGAATTAGGAAACCTAAAATTAACTGGGGAAAGGTTAATAGTTTAGCAAATGATAATACAAAAAAATCCTTGATCTTTATTTCATATCATACACAAAATTAACTAAAAATAAACCACAGAATAAATATAACAGATAAAATTATAAGAGGTAAGGAAAGATGAGTATCTTAATTTTGCAAAGGATCTTTAATACAAGGCATACAAAGCATAGCCTACATAGAAATATTTTGAAAAGAACATTTTTGTTTTCAAAAAGTAAGGTGGGCCAGTGCCATGGCTCAACAGGCTAATCCTCCACCTTGCAGCACCGGCACACCGGGTTCTAGTCCCGGTCGGGGCACCGGATTCTGTCCCGGTTGCCCCTCTTCCAGGCCAGCTCTCTGCTGTGGCCTGGGAGTGCAGTGGAGGATGGCACAGGTCCTTGGGCCCTGCACCCCATGGGAGACCAGGAGAAGCACTGGCTCCTGCCTTCAGATCAGCTCAGTACGCCGGCCGCAGCACACTGGCCACGGCGGCCATTGGAGGGTGAACCAATGGCAAAGGAAAACCTTTCTCTCTGTCTCTCTCTCTCTCACTGTCCACTCTGTCTGGCAAAATTTTTTTTAAAAAAGTAAGGTTATAAAAATGAAATAGCAGCCCAAAGTTTGTGAGGAATATTTTTGAAAACATAGTTTATATACTTAGAATATATAGTCAATTCCTACCCACTCACTGAAAAGATTCCAAAAGATCCTTTGCCAGCAAGAACATATAGATGGCAAAGAAGCACATGAAATAAATTAGAGAAATATAAATTAGTATGACACTAGGATACCAACTGCACCCATGAGAAAGGGGAATATTGAAAAAAAAAAACTGATAATTTTGGCAAGGTTATGTTACAACTGGAACTATCACACTTTGTTGGTGTGAATATCAAATGGTGAAATCACTTTGGAAAATAAAGCTGACACTTTATTAACCAGTTAAATACAGTGACCATATGATTGAACCATTCCATGCCTTGCTATTTTCACCAAATAAATGCATATTTCCACATAAAAATTTGCATATATATTTTTTTTTACTCCTTGTAGCCAAAAAATACTGACAACACAAATATCCAGTCCAAGTGTAAATGAGTAAAAGTCTGGCATACCTATTCAATGAAATACCACTCTGTAGTCTAAAGAAACAGACTGCTATTCCATACAAAAGCATTATGCTAAAAGTATACTGAAGGGAATCACTCTAGAAATAAAGAATACATAATATATATTCCCACTTATATATTACTGAAAATGCAATATATAATGAAAAGGAAATTAGTCATTGCTTGAGGACAGGTTTAGGGAAAAGAAGTAGGGAAATACACAAGAACACAAGGAACTCGAATATTTGATAAACACATTTATTATCTTGGCTGTGGTAATGATTTCATAGTTTATGCATATATCATAACTGAAAAAGTTAAATTTATGCTCTTTATTGTATGTTAATTATACTTCAAAAAAAAAACTGTAAGGGAAAAAGTCTTAGAAAAAGGTTTGATATTGAAACCAGTATTCTATTTCAAATTGAGTATGTTATTTATTGTTTCTGCATTCCATTTCTTAAATCAAAGTTTCCACTAATAATACAGTTAAAATGATTTTTTAGACTGTTTATTTTGTGAAATGTTAATATGTTAGGTAAAAATAGGTTTGCAAGCAAATTAGTTTGTAAAGTATTTAAACAAAGTTAGACAGTTTTATTTAGTGTAGGACTTAACAGAAATGTTTTAATGTCAATGGAAACAGTGAGTCTCCAAGGAGGAATACACTATTCAAAATCTGCCAAGCTTACTTGACTACAGAATACATTTTTCTCTAAGTGTACCTCACAAATTTCATTTTCTATGAAGAACACAAAGTATTTAATACTCTATCAAGGCCAGCGCCACGGCTCAATAGGCTAACCCTCCACCTGCGGCACCGGCACACCGGGTTCTAGTCCCAGTGGGGGTGCTGGATTCTGTCCCGGTTGCCCCTCTTCCAGTCCAGCTCTCTGCTGTGGCCCAGGAGTGCAGTGAAGGATGACCCAAGTGCTTGGGCCCTGCACCCGCATGGGAGACCAGGAGGAAGCACCTGGCTCCTGGCTTCGGATCAGCACAGTGGGCCAGCCACAGTGCACCTGCCCAGCGGCCATTGGCGGGGTGGACCAATAGTAAAGGAAGACCTTTCTCTCTGTTTCTTTCTCACTGTCCACTCTGCCTGTCAAAAAAAAAAAAATACTCTATCAAAAAGCTGTTTAAATACAACTGTAAAAACTCAACACACACTAACATCTCTGTATTTAATAGTCAAATTTATTTCCTTTCTCTGTATGTGCATGACTCTTCTGTGGTACCAGAATGATTAGGAGCAAGGATCACAAATCTCAACATTTTTCTTCCTGTTCCTTTCTATGCAATTTTATATGTCATAATGACTTGGATAATCAATGTTTCCTTTGTTTCTCCATTGTACTATGCTAATTCCCCAATTATAGCACTTTTTTCCAACTGAGAAATTGCCTTTCATTGTCCCCAATGCACCAAAGTGTGGCCCTGGTTCAATGGGAAGAAAGCCAATCATATCTAGTTGCTGGCCCAATGCCTGGCACACCAATTGAGAGCTATATATGAACAGGCAGCCTTAAAAAGAAACCCTAAACAAAATGTGGAAGCACTGCTCATATTGTTGCACCTGTAAACCCCTCCAACCCCTTCCCCTCCCTTACTATGTATGTTACTTATTCAGCACAACAAATCACGATAGTGCCCATTGTTCATTTATTGTTTCCTTTAACTCTCTGTTATTTCTTCTCCTCAACTTCTTGACATTTCTGGGATTTTCAACTATTCTTGTCTCTGCCTTGATTTCACCTTCCTTCCAAATGCTCCTAATTTCTGTGCATGCAAGCTTTATTCAAGATCCAGTACATATGCTTAAATTTGATTTCTAATTTAATCTCTCTGCCTCTCTTTTATCCGTCCCTCTGATTCTCACTTTATCTATACTACTTTTTGACATGAAACACATTATTGGATACAATACAGTGATACCCCTATGCATGTCATCCATCTAACTAAAACCTCCACAAAATGAATGGTAAGATTCATTCATCTTTGACTTCTATGCACACCCACTCCTCAATTAGAAAGTTTCAGGAGACACTAATGTATAAGAGACTTTCAGCAAAAGTATAACCTTTACATCCACATTGACTGGCTCTGTCCTGGTTGAACACTAACAGCAGTTTTAAACTTCCCTAGAAAGAATCCATTTGCAACAAATATTTTAATAATAAATATGGATTTTTAGATGTCTCATAGAGAAAAATAGTACATTTTACACTGTTATTCTACATATTACTTCCTCATCCTCTATTTCAGAGCCAGACACATTGGCCTAGTTTTTTCCATTCCAAGACTTTCTTCTCAAGTCTTGAACTCTTTTGCTTTCTGTTTATGCAGTACAAGTTATAGCTATATGATCTAAATCAGTATACTCTCAAAAATTTGTGCTTGTATAATCACTCTGTTGTTCCTCTCTTTTCAATCTATCTTAAACATATCATAACTAGCCTCTGTTGCCGCTCCTCCACCAAAAGGCACTCTCATCAAGCACTCAGATGGCTTCCAAAGATCTAAACTTCTTGGTCAATTTGAAAAAAGCATTTGTATTAGTCAGACCTTCCTCCTTAATATTTGTCCACTCAAGCTCTCAAACAGTACATTTTTATGATTTTCCTTCTACTCAACTCATCGTTTCCTTTCAATCTCATTCGGTGGTTTTACATCTTTTTCCTGGCTCCCATGGTTGCAGCCCTTAGGAATCAGTCATTTGTATTTTCTCTTTACTGTCTACAGTTGTTCCATTGATGACCTCATTTAGGCCCGCAGCCTAAGTGTCATGTGTATGCTAACAACTCGCAAATTTATATCCCTGCTCAAAGTTTTCTCCGAAATCCACACTGCTATATCCAACTTCCTATTCAACATTTCCACTTGGTTGGTTAACAGACATCTGTACCTTAATGTGCCCTAGGAATCACTCCAGAACATGCTCTACCCACAGCCTTCCCTATCTCAGTAGATATCAACTCTCTTCTCTGGGTCACAAGCCACAAACTTAAGATTCATCCTTGAAACTCATAGTCATCCTTAATTTCTCTTCTCTTCACATTTTACAACATGGCTCTGTCTTCTTGTTGTATCCAAGATAAGGAAGCCTCTCATCCCAGACATTACTGCTCCTCTGTTCTGAACCATAACCAAGTTGTTTTGATTACTGCAGTATGCACTGAACTAACTCACCTACTTCATCCTATCCCCTTAAAACCACTTTATTTGGAGCAGCCAGAATGCTCATTAAAAAATGTAAGTGAGGGGGCCGGCACTGTGACGCGGCAGGTTAAAGCCCTGGCCTGAGGTGCTGGCATCCCATATGGGCTCCGGTTCTAATCCACTTCTGATCCAGCTCTCTGCTATGGCCTGGGAAAGCAGTGGAAGATGGCCCAAGTCCTTGTGACCCTGCATCTGCGTGGGAGACCTGGAAGAAGCTCCTGGCTCCTGGCTTCGGATCGGCGCAGCTCTGACCATTGCAGCCTTCTGGAGAGTGAACCAGCGGATGGAAGACCTCTCTCTCTATCTCTACCTCTCTCTGTAACTCTTTCATATAAATGAAATACATCTTTAAAAAATGTAAGTGAGATCATGTTAACTTCTCTCTCAATTCTACCCAAAGTAAAGGTCAAAACACACCCACAAAAGCCAAAAAGCCTATGTTTCCTAATACACCCTTGACTACCTCTCCATTTCTCTCCCCTTCTCCATCTGCTCAAGTCCTACAGCCAAATCAGCCTTCTGTGGGTTCATGAATCACCATCTTCATGCCCCACAGCATCTGCCACAAATATTTCCACTTCATAGTATATGCGTGAAGACATATTTATATATTTTCCTCAATCTGAAAGGAATGTATGCTAGCATATTATATTTTAGTTTTTTACAAAACTGACACATAATAACTACATATTTATGGGGTACCATGTGATGCTTCTATACATGCATACATATGTAATAGCTATTCAGAGTAAATATATCTATATCTTAAACATTTAACCTTTCTTTACATATAGTTAAAGCATTAAACGTCCTGTTAAGCATTTCTTATTTATGGAAATATACAGTACATCAACATTATCTATGCTCACCCTACTGCATAATAGAATCCAGAACTTGTTACTCCTATCTCGTTAGTACTTGGTACCCCCTGATCAATCTTTACCTATCCATCCTCTACCATTATTGCCACAGCCTCGAGTAACCAACACTGTAGGTTTAAGTTCTATAACATCAACTTTTTGTCTACAGTCCAAATATAAATGAAATCATCCAATGTTCATCTTGTTGGGCTTGATTTATTTTACTCAATATAATGTACTTCAATTCCATACATATTATTGTGAATGATAAGAGTTCAAGCTTTTTGTGGTTGCATAGTATTCCACTGTGTATTTATACCAGTTTTTAGAATCTGTTCATCAGTAAATGGAAACTTATGTTATTTCCATTTCCTGGCTACTGTGAATAGGGCTTCAATAAAGAGGGGAGTATAGATTGATTTCATTTTCCTTGGATACATACCCTGCAGTGGGTTTGCTAGGTCATATGGTAGGTCTAGTTTTAGTTTTTTTGAGAAATTTTCATATTTTTTTCTGCAGTGGTTATAGTAATTTACCTCCCTATCAACAGTTGTGCAAAGGTTCCATTCTTTTCACATCCCAGGCAGCATTCATCCTTTTTGTATTTTTATAATAGCCAATCTAACTGGAATAACATCTCATTATGATTTTGATTTGCATTTCCCTGATGATTAGTGATGTTGAGCATTGTTCCATGTGCTTATTGGCCATTTGCATGCCTTCATTTAAGAAATGCCTCTTTGGATCTGATTTTCATGTTAAAAATTAAATTATATATAATATGGGGCCGCACCATGGCTCACTAGGTTAATCCTCTGCCTGTGGCGCCAGCATCCCATATGGGCACCGAGTTCTAGTCCCAGTTGCTCCTCTTCCAGTCCAGCTGTCTGCTGTGGCCCAGGAGGGCAGTGGAGGATGGACCAAGTGCTTGGGCCCCTGCACCCACATGAGCGACCAGGAGGAAGCACCTGGCTCCTGGCTTTGGATTGGCACAGCGCCGGCCATGGCAGCCATTTGGGGAGTGAACCAACGGAAGGAAGACTTTTCTCCCTGTCTCTATCTCACTATCTATAACTCTACCTGTCAAATAAATTAAAAAATTAAAAATTATATATAATATATAATTATATATTAATTGTATATATACATAAATAAGTATACATACATATATAAATATATTTTCAACCAACTGGGGAGTGAACTAGCATATGGAAGATCTCTCTCTCTCTCTATGTTAATCCCTGTTGCTCTGTAACTCTGCCTTTCAAATAAATAAGTATATATTTTTTGACAGTATTTTTTTTTTTTGACAGGCAGAGTGGATAGTGAGCGAGAGAGACAGAGAGGAAGGTCTTCCTTTTTGCCGTTGGTTCACCTTCCAATGGCCGCTGCAGACGGCGCATCTCGCTGATCCGAAGCCAGGAGCCAGGTGCTTCTCCTGGTCTCCCTTGCGGGTGCAGGGCACAAGCACTTGGGCTGTCCTCCACTGCCTTCCTGGGCCATAGCAGAGAGCTGGCCTGGAAGAGGGGCAACCGGGATAGAGTCCGGCGCTCCAACCAGGACTAGAACCCGGTGTGCTGGTGCCGCAAGGCGGAGGATTAGCCTGTTAAGCCACGGCGCTGGCCCGACAGTATTTTTTTAAAAGTCAAAAAAAAAAAAAATCCTGGCCAAGATATAGTAAAAGGAAATCTTTACACTCTGTTGGTGACAATATAAATTAATATAGCTATTATGGGGAGTAGTACAGAGGTTTCTCAAAAAGCTAAAAACAAAGGCTGGCACTGTGACATAATAGGTTAAGCCTCCATATGTGGCAGCAGCATCCCATATGTATGCCAGTTCAAGTCTTGGCTGTTCTAGCTCCCTGCTAACAACACCTGTTAATGGCCTGAGAAAACAGGCAAAGATGGCCCAAGCGCTTGGGCCCCTGCACCCACTTGGGAGACCCAACTGTTATAGTGAGTTGGGAAGTGAACCAGCAGGTGGAAGATCTCTCTCTCTGTCTCTCCCTTTCTTTCTCTGTAACTCTGCCTCTAAACTAAATAAATAAATCTTTAAAAAATTCCTAAAAACAGATCTACCAAATGATCCAGTTATCACACTGTGTGTATGTATCTAAAGAAATGAAATCAGCAAATGAGAAAGATACCTGCACTCCCATGGTGACTGTAGCACTTTTCACAGTAGACAAGATATGGAACAATATAAGTATCCATCAGTGAATGAATAAAGAAAATGTGGAACATATGCACAATGGAATATTAATAAATCATAAAAAAGAGTGAAACCCTGATATTTGCAGCAAAATGGATAAAACTGAAGATCATTATATTAAGTGAAATAAGCTAGACAAAGAAAGAAAACACTAAATGTTCTCTTTCATACATGGCAGTTACAAAAGTAGTCAATCTGTACTTGATACTAGATTTGTAGAAGTTTTTAAATAAATATGTTTTTTAAACCTTTGTCACATACATTTGCTGCAAATAATTTTATCTGGCTTACTTGCCTATTTATTTTCATAAAGATGTATTTTTTTTTGGTAAAATGTATTTATTTTTTATTTGAAAGACACAGAGAGGGAGAAAATTAGTTTTCATCTGCTAGTTCACTCTCCAGATGCCTGCAACAGCCAGGGTTATGCCAGAACAAAATCAGAAGCCAGAACTTAATCCAGGTTCCCCATACATATGGCAGGGCCCTAATAGTTGAGAAAGCACCTGATGCCCCCCAGGATGTGCATTAGCAGAAAACTGGAGTCAGAATCAGAACCAGGCACTCGGATATGGGATATAGGTAACTCAAATAGTTCTTTACTGCTACACTAAATGCACACAACTTTATTATATTTTAATGAACAAATATTTCTAACTTTACTACTACTTAACTATAAGATTTTTTTCTGTCTTTAGTACTTTCTGTGAAGACATAAATTGAGATAAAACATCTTTATGAATTAGAAGATTCAATATTGCTATCAGTTATTCCATATAGTTTTGTGTATGAAATGCAGTCTCAGCACAAAATGTAGCATGGTAATTTTTAATTTTTACTTAAAAGTGAAAATATATATATCTAAGTGTTAAGTCAACATTGTAAAAAAGATAACTAGTTAAGTGATATATACTATTTTAAGACTTGCTGTAAAATCACAGTAATTAAATCGCTATGATATTTCCATGAGGGTAGAACATAGATTATGAGCTAAAATACAGAACTCATATTTTGGCCCACAAGATTCTGGTCAACTGATTCAATTATAGCTCCCAGTCAATTAAATGAGGGAAACAAAATGGAATTTCAACAAACAATGCTAGAAAATTTATATGTCCATAAGGGCATGGCGGGGGGGGGGGGCACATAACCTGATCACATTCCATTCCCAACTGGTAATTTAGGGTGACTAATACAGCTAAGCTTCAAACAAGGAACAATATAGTATCTGTAAGAAATATGAGAACATCTTCGGCTCTTGGCCAAGATGTCGGAATAGTGAGGGCATACACTGATAGTCTGGGAAAAGATAGTTCAATAAAAGTGGAGTTACTGTAGTCTCAGGAAAAAGGCTCAGGAAAAAATTGCAGAGGAAACTCTTGCAGATCTAGTGGATGTGACACAGAGGACCTTTGGGGAGAACAAGGACGCCCATGGCATGGAAGACCAGCCGCAGAGTCTGCACGCCAGCGCTGGAAGCGGAGGTGAGACAAAAATCTCAGTAACCCGAGACAGTGGCGGGGAAAGGCAGAAAGAGCCTAGAAGGAACGAGGCTTGAAGCCCCGCTGGGGAAAGTTCATCAGGCTGACTGGAAGAGAGAAAAAAAAAAAAAAAAACGAATAAATAAGGGGAACACGGAGAGAGAGGCACGGACACTAGCCTCTCTCTCCACTCGCCTTACCAAGCTGAGCAAGACAAAGAGCAGGTGCCATTTTGGACATACGCAAAGCAGCACCTGCCATCAGCCAAGCAGAAAAACCTGACTCTTGTGGGGAGAAATAGCAGGAGATTAGGACCTAGTGAAAGTATGGAGCTAACAAACTGAGACTGTGAAAATCTGAGGGTGAGCGAGAGAATTCACAGAGTACACAAACTTGGTAACCTTGGCAACCAGGTGAGAGACTGCGGAGAAATTTGAGACCACAATGAGGGCTGCATAAACCCTTTGTGTGGTCCCTGGGGTAGAGCAGACGAATACCCACAGGGGCCAGATTTCATACATCAACTACCCTCAATACCACTCAGCTGTGTGGAATTACTTCTCTTCTGAGTCCAAAAAAAAAAAAAAAAAAAAAAAAAGAGAGAGAGAGAGAGAGGGAGAGCGAGCCAGCGAGAGAGAGACAACCTGGGTGAGTCATTTTGGCACATTCTTAACCCTGAAGAACCAAACAGAGCTTTCTGGCCACACCCATCACAGCCTCTAAGGATCCATCAAAAGCACACAGTCCACTTAATCTAGAGTCATAGTATAACGAGAAAAAACACAACAGTGAAGAAACCAAAGAATATCTCCAATATGCCAAACAACAAACATAGAAACCGAGGTACAAGAACAAGGAAGACACTATGATGCCCCCAAATGAAAAAGACATCCCAATTCAAGATTATGAAGATGATAAGATAAAGAAATGCAAGAATCGGATCTCTAAAAATTGATAAGGACATTAAGAAGTTCTCAAAAACAAATTCTTGAACTACAGAAATCCTTACTGGACAGGATAGAAAATTTCTTGTGTGAAAATGAAATATGAAGGAGGAATCAAAATGAAATGCAGAAACTAGTAGAAAAGGAAAATGTGATAGTGACGAGAAACAATAATGAAATGAATAATTCAATAGATCAAATGACAAACACATTAAAGAGCTTTAAAAACAGAGTCAGTGAAGCAGAAGAGAGAATATCGGATTTAGAAGAAAGAGCACAGGAAAGTATACAGTCAAACCAAAGAAAAGAAGAGGAAATTAGAAATATAAAAAATGTTGTTGCAAATCTACAGGATACTATTACAAAACCCAACATTCAGTGGCCAGAGTGCTATTTAGGACATCTGCCATTCTATGAGTCGGCTGTGTATCCGCTTCCCATGTTGGATTATTTTTTTCCCTTTTTGAATCTATCAGTTAGTATTAGCAGACACTAGTTTTGTTTATGTGATCCCTTTGACTCTTAGACCCATGAGTGTGATCAACTGTGAACTGAAATTGATCACTTGGACTAGAAAGATGGCATTGGTACATGCCACCTTGATGGGATTGTATTGGAATCCCCTGGGACGTTTCCTCAGAATCAGCCCTTAAGGCATTCGGATCTGGCTCAAGAGCCCATGAGAGTATTTTAGGCATGGAAAACCAAGACACTCTGGAAAAAAAAAAAAAAAAAAAGAAGACCTAAATGAAAGTTCTCTGCGAGTGAGATCCCAGTGGAAAGAACGGGGCCATCAAAGAAGGAGGTACCTTTCTCTGAAGGGAGGAGAGAACTTCCACTTTGACTATGACCCTATCGAAATAAGATCAAAGTCGCCGAACTCTAAAGGCTTCCATAGCCTTGGCAACTCATGACTAGAGCCTAGGGAGATTACTGAAGCCATAAACAAGAGTGTCAAATTGTTAAATCAACAACAGGAGTCACTGTGTACTTATGTCTCATGTAGTATCTGTCCTTAATGTGTTGTCCGATGGGAAGTAATGCTATAAGTAGTACTAAAACAGTATTTGTACACTTTGTGTTTCTGTGTGGGTGCAAACTGATGAAACTTTTACTTAGTATATACTGAATCGATCTTCTGTATATAAAGATAATTGAAAATGAAAAAAAAATACTTGGTGTTAAATTGGAAATTGCATAGAAAATGAATCAATTTTTTAAAAAATATCATGTAGGATCTCTGTCTTTAATGTGCTGTACACTGTTATTTAATGCTATAACTAGTACTCAAACAGTATTTTTTCACTTTGTGTTGCTATGTGGGGGCAAACTGTTGAAATCTTTACTTAATATTTACTAAACTGATCTTCTGTATATAAAGAGAATTGAAAATGAATCTTGATGTGAATGGAAGGGGAGAGGGAGTGGGAAAGAGGAGGGTTGCAGGTGGAAGGGAAGTTATGGGGGTGAAGCCATTGTAATCCATAAGCTGTACTTTGGAAATTTATATTCATTAAATAAGAGTTAAAAAACAAACAAACAAACAAAAAACAACATTTAGGTTCTAGGAGTTCCTGAAGGCATGGAGAGGGAGAACAGATTAGAAGGCCTTTTTAGTGAGATACTAGCAGAAAATTTCCCAGGTTTGGAGAAGGACAGAGACATCCTAGTACAAGAAGCTCATAGAACCCCTAGTAAACATGAACAAAAGAGATCCTCACCACGAATTGTTGTAATTAAACTCATCACAGTGAAACATAAAGAAAAGATCTTAAAATGTGCAAGAGAAAAAAAAAAACGTCAGATTACTCTCAGAGGATCTCCAATTAGACTCACAGCTAACTTCTCATCAGAAACCCTACAGGCTAGGAGGGAATGGTGAGACATAGCTCAGGCACTAAGAGAGAAAAACTGCCAGCCCAGAATATTATATCCTGCAAAGCTCTCATTTGTGAATGAAGGTGAAATAAAGACCTTTCATAGCAAACAGAAATTGAAAGAATTTGTTGCCACTTGTCCAGCCCTGCAAAAGATGCTTAAAGATGTGCTACACACAGAAACACAGAAACACGGCCATCAATATGAAAGAAGGTAAAGGAAGAAAACATACTAGTAAAAGATCATAGGAAGCTCAAAGCATATACTAGAAAATATCTTTGGGAAAACGGCAGGCCAATATTACTACTGATCAATAGTCACATTGAACGTTAATGGACTTAACTCTCCAGTTAAAAGGCACAGACTGGCTGAATGGATCAAGGGACAAAACCCATCTATTTGCTGCCTATAAGAAACACATCTTTCCAACAAAGATGCATACAGACTGAAAGTGCAAGGTAGGAAAAAATATTCCATGCCAACAGAAACCAAAAAAAAGCAGCTGTAGCCATATTAATATCAGACAAAATAAACTTTAACACAAAAAAAACTGTTAAGAGAGACAAAGAGGGACACTATATAATGATTAAGGGTTCAATTCAACAGGAAGATGTAACTATTATCAATGTATATGCACCTAATTACAGGGCACTGGTTTATTTAAAAGACATGTTAAGGGACTTAAAGGGAGACTTAGATTCCAATACAATAGTACTGGGGGACTTCAATACTCCACTCTCAGAAATAGATCATCCGGACAGAAGATCAACAAGGAAACAGCTTGCCCAAATGGATCTAACAGATCAAAACTATTGCCCAAATGGATCTAACAGATATCTACGGAACTTTCAATCCTACATCTAAAGATTTTACATTCTTCTCAGCAGTACATGGAACTTTCTCTAGGATTGACCACATACTAGGCCATAAAGCAAGTCTCAGCAAATTTAAAAGAATTAGAATCATACCATGCAGCTTCTCAGATCACAGCAGAATGAAGGTGGAAATTAGCAACTCGGGAATCCCTAGAGTGTATGCAAACACGTGGAGATTGAACAACGTGTTCCTGAATGAACACTGGGTCATAGAAGAAATCAAAAGAGAAGTAAAAAACTTTCTGGAAGTAAATGAGGATAACAACACAACATATCAAAACGTATGGGATACGACAAAAGCAGTGTTGAGAGAAGAGTTTATAGCAATAGGTGCCTACATCAAGAAATTGGAAAGGCACCAAATAAATGAGCTTTCAATGCATCTCAGGGATCTAGAAAAACTGCAGCAAACCAGACCCAAATAAAGTAGGAGAGGAGAAATAATTAAAATCAGAGAAATAATCAACAGGATTGAATAAAAAAAATTACAAAAAATCAGCCAAGTGAAGAGCTGGTTTTTTGAAAAAATAAACAGAATTGACACAAAACCTTGGCTCAACTAACCAAAAAAAGAAGAGAAAAGACCCAAATCAATAGGATCAGAGATGAAAAAGGAAATGCAACAACAGACACCACAGAAATAAAAAGAATCATCAGAAATTACTACAAGGACTTGTATGCCAGCAAACAGGGAAATCTATCAGAAATGGATAGATTACTGGACACATGCAACCTGCCTAAATTGAAACAGGAAGACATAGAAAACCTAAACAGACCCATAACTGAGTCAGAAATCGAAACAGTAATAAAGGCCCTCCCAACAAAGAAAAACCCAGGACCAGATGGATTCACTGCTGAGTTCTACCAGACATTTAGAGAAGAACTAACTTCAATTCTTCTCATTCTTCTCAAACTATTCAGAATAATCGAAAAAGAGGGAATCCTCCCAAATTCTTTCTATGAAGCCAGTATCACCTTAATTCCTAAGCCAGAGAAAGATGCAGCATTGAAAGAAAATTACAGACCAATATCCCTGATGAACATAGACGCAAAAATCCTCAATAAAATTCTCGCCAATAGAATACAACACATCCAAAAAATCATCCACCCAGACCAAGTGGGATTTATCCCTAGTATGCAGGGATGGTTCAATGTTCACAAATCAATCAATGTGATACACCACATTAAAAAATTGCAGAAGAAAAACCATATGATTATCTCAATAGATGCAGAGAAAGCATTTGATAAAATACAACACCCTTTCATGATGAAAACCCTAAGCAAAATGGGTATAGAAGGAACATTCCTCAATATAATCAAAGCAATTTATGAAAAACCCACAGCAAGCATCCTATTGAATGGGGAAAAGTTGGAAGCATTTCCACTGAGATCTGGTACCAGACAGGGATGCCCACTCTCACCACTGCTCTTCAAGATAGTTCTGGAAGTTTTAGCCAGAGCCATCAGTCAAGAAAAAGAAATTAAATGAATACAAATTGGGAAGGAAAACGTCAAACTATCCCTCTTTGCAGACAACATGATTCTTTATTTAGGGGATTCAAAGAACTCTACTAAGAGACTATTGGAACTCATAGAAGAGTTTGGCAAAGTAGCAGGATATAAAATCAATGCACAAAAATCAACAGCCTTTGCATATACAGGCAATGCCACGGTTGAGAAAGAACTTCTAAGATCAATCCCATTCACAATAGTTACAAAAACAATCAAATACCTTGGAATATTTTAACCAAGGATGTTAAAGATCTCTACGATGAGAATTACAAAACCTTGAAGAAAGAAATAGAAGAGGATACCAAAAACTGGAAAAAATATCCCATGCTCATGGATTGGAAGAATCAACATCATCAAAATTTCCATTCTCCCAAAAGCAATTTATACATTCAATGCAATACCAATCAAGATACCAAAGACATTCTTCTCAGATCTAGAAAAAATGATGCTGAAATTCATATGGAGACACAGGAGACCTCGAATAGCCAAAGCAATTTTGTACAACAAAAACAAAGCCAGAGGCATCACAATACCAGATTTCAGGACATACTACAGGGCAGTTGTAATCAAAACAGCATGGTACTGGTACAGAAACAAATGGATAGACCAATGGAACAGAATAGAAACACCAGAAATCAACCCAAACATCTACAGCCAACTTATATTTGATCAAGGATCTAATACCAATTCCTGGAACAAGGACCGTCTATTCAATAAATGGTGCTGGGAAAACTGGATTTCCTCATGCAGAAGCATGAAGCAAGACCCCTACCTTACACCTTACACAAAAATCCACTCAACATGGATTAAAGACTTAAATCTATGACCCAACACCATCAAATTATTAGAGAACATTGGAGAAACCCTGCAAGATATTGGCACTGGCAAAGACTTCCTCGAAAAGAGCCTGGAGGTGCAGGCAGTCAAAGCCAAAATTAACTATTGGGATTGCATCACATTGAAAAGTTTCTGTATTGCAAAAGAAACAGTCAGGAGAGCGAAGAGGCAACTGACAGAATGGGAAAAATATTTGCAAACTATGCTACAGATAAAGGATTAATAACCAGAATCTACAAAGAGATCAAGAAACTCCACAACAACAAAAGAAACTACACACTTAAGAGATGGGCCAAGGACCTCAACAGACATTTTTCAAAAGAGGAAATCCAAATGACCAACAGACACATGAAAAAATGTTCAAGATCACTAGCAATCAGGGAAATGGAAATCAAAACCACAATGAGATTTCACCTCACCCCGGTGAGAATGGCTCACATTCAGAAATCTACCAACAACAGATGCTGGCGAGGATGTGGGGAAAAGGGGACACTAACCCACTGTTGGTGGGAATGCAAACTGCTTAAGCCACTATGGAAGTCAGTCTGAAGATTCCTCAGAAACCTGAATATAACCCTACCATACAACCCAGCCATCCCACTCCTTGGAATTTACCCAAAGGAAATTAAATTGGTAAACAAAAAAGCGGTCTGCACCTTAATGTTTATTGCAGCTCAATTCACAATAGCTAAGACCTGGAATCAACCTAAATTCCCATCAACCGTAGACTGGATAAAGAAATTATGGGACATGTACTCTACAGAATACTATACAGCAGTAAAAAACAATGAAATCCGGTCATTTGCAACAAAATGGAGGAATCTGGAAAACATTAGGGACAAATATCATATGTTCTCCCTGATTGGTGACAACTAACCAAGCACCAAAAAAGAAACCTGTTGAAGTGAAATGGACACTATGAGAAATGGTGACTTGATCAGCACTTGCCCTGACTGTTGATGAACAACTTAATACGTTATCCCTCTTAGTATTTTTTTGTCTGTTCTACTTAATACTATTGGTTTAATTTTGTAATTAATACACAGTTATTCTTAAGTGTTAAAACTTAACTCAAAAGTGATCCCTGTTAAATATAAGAGTGAGAATAAGAGAGGGAAGAGATGGACAATTTGGGACATGCTCAAGCTGACTTGGCCCAAATGGTAGAGTTAGAAACATACCAGGGGATTCTAATTCAATCCCATCAAGGTGGCATGTACCAATGCCATCTCATTAGTCCATTTGATCAATTTCTGTTCACAATTGATCATAATGATAGGACTAAGAATCAAAAGGATCACATAATCAAGACTAGTGTCTGAAAATACTAATGGATAGAATAAAAAAAGGAGAGAACGATCCAACATGGGAAGCGGGATATACAGCAGACTTCTAGAATGGTGGATGTCCTAAACAGCACTCTGGCCTCAGAATCAGCCCTTAAGGCATTTGGATCCAGCTGAAAAGCCCATGAGAGTATTTTAGGCATGGAAAGCCAAGACACTCTGTCAAAAAAAAAAAATGACCTAAATGAAAGATCTCTGCAAGTGAGATCCCAGTGGAAAGAGCAGGTCATCAAAGAAGGAGGTACATTTCTCTGAAGGGAGGAGAGAACTTCCACTTTGACTATGACCTTGTCTAAATATGATAAGAGTCAGTGAACTCAAAAGGCTTCCATAGCTTTGGCAACTCATGACAAGAGCCTAGGGTGATTACTGATGCCATAAACAAGAGTGTCAATTTGTTAAGTCAACAACAGGAGTCACTGTGCATTTACTCCTCATGTAGGATCCCTATCCTTAATATGCTGTACATTGTGATTTAATGCTATAACTAGTACTCAAACAGTATTTTTACACTTTGTGTTTCTATGTGGGTGCAAACTGTTGAAATCTTTACTTAATATATACTAAACTGATCTTCTGTATATAAAGAGAATTGAAAATGAATCTTGATGTGAATGGAAGGGGAGAGGGAGTGGGAAAGGGGAGGGTTTTGGGTGGGAGGGAAGTTATGGGGGTGAAGCCATTATAATCCATAAGCTGTACTTTGGAAATTTATATGCATTAAATAAAATTTAAATAAAAGAAATAAGAGAACATCTTCATGACCTTCAATTAAGCAGAGATTTTTAGATAGATTCTTTTTCAGTCAGCTTATAAAAATATCCTCGGGTTATTGAATGAAGCCAATTTGATAAATTTATCTGAGACCAATTGTTAAAGATGAATAAAAAGTATGAAATATAATTTCTTTCAACAGATACCCTGAAAACTCAACTTTAGGAATAATTTAGTGCATGATGTTGGGAAAGAATATATTTTTTAACAGAAGATGCCATCCTCAAGTGCCTCTGTAATAAGAAGATAACCATTTTATTTACAGTGTGTGACTTTTTATGACTAGCTATCCTATGGTGATTACTCTATTATGGGGACCTGCAAGTAGCATGCTGTATCTCTATGATTAATGGGTGGGATTTCTTGGAGGAAGAGGTAATTTTCTGGTGCCAGTCATCCCAGAAGTGGTGGCTCCTTGAGTAGAAAACAGAAACCATGGAGGAAGGGTAAATATGCCACTTCTCTGAGTCTCAATTTAGACTAAGAATTTATAAGGAGTGGCAAGTACCTGGCACATGGTTATTTTTTAAATTATTTTCAGGCTTTGGAAGACAGAATCTTGCATGCAATTTTCCCCACACAATGCCTTAATCAGCTACGTCCATTCATTAGAGTTGGCATGTAAGAAAACAATCAGGATCATGCTTGATTGAAATGATTAGAGGGGGTATCCTACAGGGCATGTTAAAAAATGGTGTTTTTGGATAAAGTCCAACTAGGAATAAAAAAGAAGAAACATAGAGAAGATTTCTCTTTCTAGGCTGCGCATGGATGATGCAGAGACTGCAGGCTCTAGAAAACAAGTTATAACACAATTTTATATTTTTTAGATGTCTGACTCCATATTTATTTGCTTTTGGTTATTTCCTAGATTTTCAAAAATTTTTCCTTTTGACTCTATGTCAAAGAAATACAAATTTCTTACCTCCCTTTTGTTTTCATAACAAAATCTTCATTTTCCTTAATCCAATCTGTCATAGTTCCATATGCCTCAGGGCAGTCTTAGAGATTGAGTCCTGATTGGTCCAAGCTAATTATGTAGATATGATAGATAGAATGATTGAGTTCACTACCCAAACTGAAGCCAGGAGCCCAGAACCCCATATGGGTCTCCCACATGTATGGCAGAGGCTCAAACACTTGGGCCATCTCTGTTGCCTTTCAAAGTGCATTAATGTGGAGCTAGATTGGAAGCAGAACAGCTGGGCCTCAAACCAGAGCTCTGGTATGGGATGCCAACACCACAAGCTGGGGCCGAATGCAATGCACCACAATGACAGCCGTCAGAGACATATTTTGTTACCAGTTATCAGGGCATGTCAGACAGCCCTGATCAGAGACACACAAAAGGATGTCTAAGGCCTTTTAGGCAAGATTTCTTGATCTTTAAGAGAAACACGCATATTTTTTCTTTGAATATCATCATGACTAGAAATTATTACTGAATTTCCTGCAGACATCTTAAAACTTCAAGTGCACCAGTCTCAAGAGGATGGTGGAATGAAAACATAAGAAGGTGGAATTTGGTGGAGACATCATTGAATCTTCGACCATATAGTACCAAGAATCTGCTTACCTCTGGATTTCTTGATGTACTTTCATAAATTTAAAACAATTCATATGAAAGATATTTTCTCATTATTTGATATTAAAATCATCATATCACATGCTATTTGTGCTTTTAAAAATAGTCTTTTCTCATTTTTATAGCATGGCTCATGTTTGATCTGAGTTGAAAGTGAAGTAGAACAGTTCCTTGCCCTCTTGTTTCCATCCTTACCCTGCCCACAAAGTGGTTGAGTGCCAACTTTGAAGAGTTCGAACTTGACTTTAATTAAGAAAAAATGGTATTTGTGCTCAGATCTTCAAATTACTAAGGAAATAATTCTCTGCAGCATTGAACTTGTACCCAGAGTCACTTTGCTCAGGGATACACAGGAAGGAGAAAGAAGGCTGCTTGGATGCTTACCAGCTTAGGGGGTACTTATCCAAAAGGGAAAGACCCAGTTTCTTTGAACAATGATTACCAGACTATAAGAAGTCACTTCTGCGTTTGCTTTCTTTTCTATTTTAGAAGTTAGGAGATATTCAGGAGGCAAGATGGTTTTTATTTCAAAACTTTCCTTTTTGATGCTAATCACTTAATGGCATTTTCTCATTCTAGGCTGAGGTTTCCACATTTGGTCTCTGTCTTCTTTTTGGCTTAATTAATTAGATGAGAATCCTTTTCCCATCTGCCCCACATTACCACTGAAAGCAGCCTCATGGAGTTGGAACAAGGACAAAAATGTGGTTCTTAACTAGTCATGATGTAGCAGACAGGGAAATTGGGCAGCAGAAGGTACAGCCAGGGAGAGATCACATCAAGATCATTCACACAGAGCTCCAGTGACTCTCCACACTGGTCTTGCCTTCCAGAACTCTGGCCCAGCACAGAACAACAGAGAAGCTCTCTTTGAGCCTCTTTACACATCCTAAGCTGAATCCTGACATTTATTGCTCATGTGGGTCCTTAAGTGCCTTCAGTCTAGCACTGTATTCACAGTAATGGTTCTCATCCTTAAAGGTATCTTCCAGGCACTATGCTATCTGCTTTGCAGATGAACAACCTTACTCATTCCACACAGATACCTTGTGAAGCACACGATATATTTATTTTATACTTGATGAAACTGCTCAAAGCACAGTCGAGGGTCCAAGGCCCACCATTTGTGGGTGGCATATTTCATCCTAGTACTATAGGAATTCTAAGTCAATTCCCCTTTTATAAAAAATATTTTTTATTTTTATTTATTTGAAAGGCAGAGAGAGAGAGAGAGAGAGAGAGAGAGAGAGAAACTACTCACTGGTTCACTCCCTAATGGCCAGAGAGAAGCCAGGAGTCCGGAGATTCTTCCAGGTCTCCCACGTGGGTGCAGGGGCCTAAACACTTGGACTATGCTCAACTGTTTTCCAAGGCACATTAGCAGAGAGCTGGATCAGAAGTGGAGTGGCTGGGGCTTGAACCTGTACTTGTATAGGATACTGGCATTGCAGGTGGCAGCTTAACCCTCTACGCCATAACACTGGCCCCTAAGTCAATTCTCTTAAACACTAAACTGCTTTCTCTTTTTGTTGGGCATTCCCCAAATATAAATTTCTTGAGAACATATACAAATACATGTGTATCCAACAATTAACCCAGACCAGATAGACACACAAGTGCTCAATAAAGATCTACTGTTATTAGTATGGAATAATATGATTAATAGAGGCCAAAGCAATTTTATTGATTCAGAATGAAATTATGACTCAGTGTACTTTCTGGAAAAGCTATCTCAAGTGTGACAGTTATTTCACTTACCTAAGATACACTCTTAGGGACTAGCATTGTGGCACAGTGGATTAAGTCACCACTTGCAACCCTGGTATCCCATATCAGAGTACCAGTTCAAGTCACTGTTCTACTTCTGATCCAGCTCCCTGCTAATTCTCCTTAGAAATCAGTAGTTGATGGCTCAAGTACTTGGGCTTCTGCCACCCTTGTGGAAGACCCGGATGGAGTTCAGGCTCCTGGCTTCAGCCTGGCACAGTCCTGGTTGTTGCGGCCCTTTGAGGAGTGAACCTGTGAATGGAAGATCTCTATCTACCTCTATCTCTTCATTTCTGTTACTCTGCCTCTCAAATAAATAAATAAAAAGAAAGATATGAACTCAAATCTCATTTCATTATTAAAAATTTTGGAGAAAGTATCTGCCCTCATTCATAATCCTCAATTTCCTTTCTTTAAATGGAAAACAGCGTTTACCACATGGAGTTATATTTAAGAACACATATAACCATATGTATTTTATCATATATTTTGAATTTTATGCATAGTTTTTCACAATACATGTTTTCCCAAGAAGCCCAAGATGCTTCACATGCATTGATTTCAAAATTTTTTGCACCAAAATAAATTATCTGAGGGCAGTCTTTTGGTCAAGCAGTTAAGACACTGCTTGGGATTCCCATATACCATACTAGAGTCACTTGGTTCAAGTCCCAGCTCTAATTCCATTTCCAGCTGTGTGCACTGGGAGGCAGCAGGTGATGGCTCAAGTACTTGCACCTCTGCCTCCCATGTAGAGACCTGCATGTAGTTTCAGGCTCCTGCTATTGCAGGCATTTGGAGAATGAACCAGTGAATGGAAGATGTCTGTTGTCTGTTGTTCTGTCTTTCTCTGTCTCCCTATTTTTGAAAAAAGAAGCAAACACACAATACCTGAAATTTAAAAAAATAAATAAATGAGTATGTATTTTAATTAGATTTTCCACAAAAATTTTGAAATTGCCTCATTGTAGGTAGTTGGTCTAAGTAGCAGCCAACTTTTGCTACAGTAACACTAAAATCTTAGTGACTGATAAAAACAAATATTGCACCTTACACAAGGCCTACAAGAGTTGGCTGCAGTTCTTTTCAAGACTGTGGGTGAATGTAGACCTAGTATATGTTTCCTCTCATCTGAGACCAAGTTTGAAGGTCCGGGTGATTCATGGAAATGGACAAAACACAAGAGGACTTGTAGAAACCTACAAGGTCTGTAAACGTTTCTCACATATTTATTGTTCAAAGCAAGTCATGTGGTCACGCCAAAAGCAGTGGGGCAAGAAGCATGCTCACCTACACAGGAAAAGGAAATGAATAATTGGAAGAATTACACCATCTACAACCATAAAGAAATATTCTGTAATTCAATTCCCTTTTCTACTATTAAACAAACTTATTTGAGTGTTACCTCTAATCCACACATTGTGACATTGGTTGCAAATATAAAGTATCATTAAATGTGTCCTAATCTTTAGAATCTCATCAGTTTTACACTGTTGTATCCCAACCTATGTAATGCACTGAACAAAAACAGAGTTTTCTATAATCAATGCCTACTGCAATGTATAATTTTTACCAACTTTTACTAACAATGCTAATATTTCTGCTTTACCTAAAGAAAATCATGTTGCTGAAATAACATCTAACATTAAAGTTGAACAAGCAGTATCCAAGGTAAGAACTCAATAATCACATTAACTAGTGCAACTCTTATATATTCCACGTTTTCAATTACTAGCTTGTTAAAAGCTTTTGGACATTATTTGTTAAATATGGTTATACTAAAATTGACATGGGAGAGTCTATATTTCCTAATTTTCTGTTTATAACTTTAGTCTAAATGTTGTTCATAAAATGAGTTTTCTTCCTTAACTTCCTAATGAAAATGTATTTTTTAAAAACACCAGAAAGTTGATGAGATGTTGCTGCTAATTGGAAATGCGGTCAGATTTCTGTGACTGTCTGAGAGCAGAGCTCAGCTTGGAAGCACATATGTGTATTTATGCACACATGCAAAAACTTTCGTTTAAAAAAAATTAGGCAGGTCTTGCATCAAATTACCTCATTTTATAGGTTGCTGTGGAAACAGATTAGCCCTCTGGAAGTGCAAAACCATGCTTGAGTCTGATGCAAAGAACAATCCCATATCCTGAAAGAGAAGAACAGCTGGGAGCTGAGGTAGTGTAGGCTGACATGTCAGACAGTAGCCAGACAGAGTGAGCCAGGCACTGTCTAGGGGGAAAGCGGGATGTGGGGGCTGGGGAAGCAACTGAACGCTGTCAACAGAGTCAACAAAATGGCCCAGCTGTTCCCTCTCATCATAACGAAGAAACTACAGAGAATTCCAAGGACACAGAGTAACCTACTGAGGGAATGGAAAGTTGAAAATAAAGTGAATGAACAGAACTTTTCAAAACAGCCTCCATCCTGAACCTTTTGACTGGAATGTGCAAGCAGGACTCTTGGTTCTGGGCCCCATACACATGTGGTTGATTCATTTGGGATATAAAAGCTGAGAATAGTTTCTCTCCCTAGAACACTGCACTTCTTGATGGATGAATATTTGGGAAATTGTCTGCTTCAGGAAAGTCCTCATGCAGATCGCTTCACTTTGCACTGTCCCAGAGGGGATGGTGATGTTCAGGCTGGGATGGACTCTGGGAGATGTCTAATGTATTCCGAGCATGATTAGATAGAATTGCCTGGGAGGCAACTGTTCATGGATTGCTGAAGGTACTGGCTTTCTCTGAATTGCTGTACATTTGTTGGGCAAAGGTAGGGCAGCATCTGATAAATGGGTTGATGTCAGAGAAACACTTCAGGATTCCAATAGTTTGAAAGACACCATGTTATTGAACCTTCAGGATTTATATGCTCTCTTGTATACAGAATGCCCTGGGAAATCCTAAAGAGGGATTCAATCCAGTGTTTAATCCAATGTTTCCTTCATTATTTGGCTACAGAAAGCTTTTATCACGTAACATCTGCTAAGATCCCACAGTGAGGTTGTACCTGGATGGTCACTTTGGGACTCACTGGATTAACTGTTCCCATGGATGCATGGATATTTTCAGCATTACAATCTACAATCTATCATATATTTTTCAGATTTTTTTTTTTTACAGTTTGTCAACGCTGGCAGCTCAGCCTAGGCTAGCTCCTGGACAGAAAAGACCCCATATCCTTGCCATCATCCCTAAAACACAGAGGGAAGCTTCTGTTTCATATACGAAGAGTGACCAGGCAGTAACTGTAGGCAGATAGTTCACAGAGTAGGTGCTCTCTTGGCCTTAAAATTATAATTGAAATGCAAGTCAAGATTTATCTGCAGGCAGCATAAGAATACTGTAGATAAAATGTATGTTAAAGAGCAAATGCTCTTTAATCCCACAGTTTAAAACTCAACTTTATCACTAATTCATTGTGTTAATTTTGGCAAATGACTTATCTTGTAATCTCTAACCCTTTTTTCTATAAAATGAAAGTAACATAGTGTTCACCAACACAATACCTGGCACAAAAAGACTCAAGAAACATCAAAACCAACAAATTCAGTAACAAGAAATTAGGACAGGTTCAGAAAAACCAAGTAACTGGACTTACAAAACAAATAGAATTATTTTTGTATGAAATCCTTATCAGTTTGAATTAAGGAGGAAATATAGCTAAATTTAACAACTGAGACTGCAGTTGTACTAGTTCTTTGTTTTATTTTACCTTCCCTAAACATAAATTTATTCTCTTAACAATACCATTCCAAATCACAAAAATAATCATGCCATTTGCCTACTTATAATCTTGTCATGTCTGCTTACTGTCTAAAGGAAACAAGTTAATGCAAGTCACACAACTCCCTGTCCGCCCAATGACTCACCAGGTTCCTTCATCTGCACCTCACACAAAAGCCCTCCTTGGTAATGTCACACTCACTGCCTTATGATTGTGTCCTAGCTTGATGACTTAACACTCGACACTGCCTTTGTTCACAGCAGCTTTTCTTTGCCTGCTTCTTCATGCTATGGTCAACTCAAGTTACCTCCACTGTAAGCCTTTCTCAAGTGCCCTCCTATCTCCACTCCATTTCAGCACCTCCCTACCTTCCACCCCATACCATCAGCTCTGACCTCATGCCATTCTCATCAATCTATCTTGTCCAGTGCAGCGTCTCCAGGTTGTACTGAAATAATCTACTTACTCATCAACCCCCCAGCTCAAGTGAGCTTCCTTCTAGAGACCCCATTCATCTCTGATCCCCCAGAGTTCCACAGAAGGCCATGCACAAGCATCTGTTAAACGAACGCAAAAGGAAATTGGGAAATGTTTCTGCAAACTGTTTTACCAAGCCAATATCATGTGGTGTAGAAAAGATGCTCGCCTCTAACAATTTTTTTTAATTATAATAATGTTCATAGCAGAGCTTGATACTCTGGAAATGCTTGAGTTTAAATCCAGGTTCCATTTCTCTCCAGCTCTGAAATAAAAGCAATTTTTAAAAAATCTCTCTGAGCCTGTTTACACTTCCATTAATAGTCACACATGCTGCAGTCCTTAGTACAGGCCCAACCAGATAGTAATGGTTGGTAATTTCTAATTGTCTTCTTTTTACTATCATTAGTACCATTACAGTTCTGTTTTTCCTTTTTGTTTTTACCTATACAGTTATTTAAGTAATGTATTCAATGTGTAACCTTAGCCAAGGTGCATTTCACCCTGTTCATGTGTAAAAGAGGGGAGGAGGAAGGATAAGATCTCAAATAATTAAACATGATAATATTGATGTGAAATTATTACTGTTAAGGGTTACAGAACTGTTAGTTCTATATTATTTATGTCATTCAAACAATTTAAATCAAATGCAGTCAGGCTTGAACCTCTGTCTAGATGTGACAGATTGGGGACAAAGTCATACAAATGCTGTGAGATATTTGGAAATGATTGTAAAATTTTTTAAAACATCCTGCCAGCCCAAGAACTGGCAGTTCAGTGGGCAACCCCTCACCAATTTTGTGGTCCCACAACTACCTGTTTTTCCAGAAGGCTTTATAAATCTACAGAAGCTCTGCAAAATCCATCCTATGTATGGTGATGAGTAACTGACTGAAGAGAATGATGCTTAAGGCAAATACATGGTTCAGGCTTCTATTCAAAGCTATTCCTCTAAAAATTTAACATTGAGCAGAAGCAGGTTGAAGGACCAAGTCCTTTAACTTCCTTCACTTGCCAAACAGCTGTGACCTCAGGAGAGCAGCAAATGGAAGCCATGTATAACAAGCCCTTTATGGTTTGTTTGTATTTTCTCTTTTGGTAATGACATGACTCTAAGGACATACTCTTAGGGGAGAAACTGCCTAATGGCTAGCAGGATGATTGATTAACATGATGTTTTGCATCTTTGTCTCCCAGATAAATGCAACTATTCTGTCATCTAATCTGCTAACTCCTCCATCAATACAGTATCTTATAAATCATGAATAAACAAAGTACACAGAGATGGAAACTGTAAATTTCAGGGAGTACAATTAAAGCATTGATTTGATATTTACACTAAATTAGGCACACAATTATTTCCTCCCTTGGACAATAACTACAGCGCATGTTTTAAATTGAGATGCTTCAACTGAATGGCCAGAAGATCAACTGGCAAGGAATGGAGATGAGATAATAGCTGGAGCTCTAGGCTCTGCTCCATGCTCACACTCTGACAGAGGTGAGCAGTGGGGTTTTGGCAACTTTTAGGGTTTGAGGTCCTCCACACACTTAGAGCTTTCCTAATGCATTTAGCTTTAGCATTAGCCAAGGTAGGTGACTATCAGTTATAATCACAGTTGCTCAGCATAACACACAACATCCAATTAAATTATAGTTCAGATAAGCAATGAATAACCTTTTAGTACATTTTGGCACTCAATGCATTTATACCAAAAACTGAGTAAATGATTTAAAAAAGCATTAATTGTTTATCTGAATTGAACTGAATTCTCAGTAGAAATTTTTAGACAGCTTGATTGAGGTATAATCAATGTGTAATAAAACTGGGCATATATAAAGTCTACAACTTGCTGAGTTTAGAAATACACTTAAATCAAGAAAAAATATATTCAGCACCTTAAAAGTTTCTTCCTGCCCCTTTGTTATGGTAAGAACACTTAACATTAGACCACCTTGCCATAACAAATTGTTAAGTGTGCAAATACTAACTTGTTAACTATAGGCACAATGTTGTACATCTAGAACTTGCTCCCCTTGCATAACCAAAACCTGTACCCTTTGAACAATTTCCCACTTCTCCCTTATACCAGTCCCTGACAACCATCCTTCTTTTCTGTTTCTGTGATTTTGACCTTTTTATATTCCAGCATAAGTAGGATCATGTGGTGTTTGCTTCTCTGTGCCTGCACTTAGCATAATGTCTTCCAATTCATCCACACTGTAAAATTTTACTTGCCATATATGACAACCCTAGTTACAATTAACTTATGAGAAATTCTGATATCTCTCTCTTCATAAATTTCTACTGAGGGGAAAATAAAAACTGAGTTCCCCCCAGAACCTCTCGTCCTATCAAATGGCCCACTGGCCACTCTTCGGCTATGCCTTGCTTCCAAATACAGGATGAAATAGCTCCTTTGACTAAGAAAGGACTAGATGGCTCCCTCTGCTACTTGACTGGCTTTTGCCTTAACTTTTATTAATTTCTCCTTAACTCTTATTAAATTAGGAGGAGAGAATGAGAAGGTGAGTAAATGATCCTCCCCAATGTCAACATACACAAATTGCAAAAAATAAAAATGAAAAAAAAAGAAATTTAAAAAAGTACTTGTAATGGAGAGAAATGGTTCCAAATAAATGTCTTTACCCTTCTTGTGATTCATTTGTTTTGGCAAACTGAAGAGACATGTCTTTCTATTATAGGGTGTATCTGGGAGTCAAGTTGGTGCAGAGGGATGAGCAAGAGTCCAGGCATCACACAACATGGTTTGAAATCCAGCCTCCAGCCCAACTTGTTATTCATTTCTCTATTCTCTTCAAGGTAGGAAACTAATTCTACTATGAAGCAATCTCTAGAATGCACAATTTAATTGTTAGACCTTATAAAAGAGATGACTAACATTTTTTCTGTAATAGCATAGCCAAAATAAGAGCTTAAATTATAATTTCAAAGTTAGATTTACTTCGCCATCAGCGAAGTAAACAGTAAGTAGAAAAAACCTCCCTTTCAGACCAAAGGGAAAGAAAGTTTTAAAGTGAGAATATGATTTTCCTCATGGGCATTGTCTACCTTAGAAAAACAACTACAGAATATGCCTGTGGCTATAGATTTGTAGTTTAGGCCACCGAAGATTAGAGATGGGACTTTGGCACTCCCTTGACTTGCATCCTCTGGTCTGCTTTAACAAAAGCTAGGAGGAAAAGAAAGCTAGGCATCAGAAGCAATGAGTGGCAGGCCTATTAATTGCTGATCTGTACAGTGATCTGCCATCAAGGAGACCCAACAGGCCAGTCCACTGCAGTGACTTTCAACGTGGTAAGCCTGGGCTTCAGCAGAAGTCAGCTTGTGAAGAGCCCTGGCAGCTCTGCCAAGAGTTGGATCACTGGAAATGGACCTGCTCTGGAGTCGAAGGATGCCCAGGTCAGAGCCACAGATCTTATTGGCTCTAAGCTGAAAAGCCTTTCACTCATCCCAACTTCCATAGTGACCACCGCAGCTGAGGGGACGGCCAAGCAGGGTCAGCAACATTGCAGGCAGAACTGTAAATTTCTTGTTAGAGATGCCACCTGCCTTTACCTGGCCAGCTCTCCTCCCAGGCCAGCTAAGTAATGAAAGTCAACAGGGTGCCTTCCCCCAGGAGGTTCACACCTCCCTTAGGATGTACCCCATGTGAAAAGATAGATGGGTCTGGGCCTCTGAACTTACAAGGCCTAAAGCCCAACAGATTATTATCAAGCCCCTTCTGTCAGGTTCTATTTGCCTCTCAATCAGAAAACTTAATTGTAGCTTACACAGCACCTTTCTTAGCTCCTCTAATAATGACTCTGTCCTTTGTTCTAGACCCTGTCTAGCGCACTTGGGCCTCATTCCTTTGTAATCACAACCTCTACTCTACCACCAATGGCTCTACTCCCAACTTGTGTGTACTGATGGTCCTCTTCCCCACTTAATGCTGTATAATTGTTCAGACCTGGTTAATGCCACTCTTAGGATCATTGGTTACTATCTTCACCCTGTCTTTTATGACCTTGTCTAAATATGATCAGAGTCAGCGAACTTGGAAGGCTTCCATAGCCTTGGCAACTCATGACGACAGCCTAGGGTGGTTACTGGCGCCATAAACTAGATTGTCAATTTGTTGGGTCAACAACAGGAGTCACTGTGCACTTGCTCCTCATGTGAGATCTCTGTCCTTAATGTGCTATACATTGTGATTTAATGCTATAACTAGTACTCAAACTGTATGTTTCACTTTGTATTTCTATGTGGGTGCAAACTGTTGAAATCTTTACTTAATATATACTAAATTGATCTTCTGTGGTTATGTTTTTAAGTTTTTTTTTTTTATCAAATGGAATGATAATACAGTCTCTTCCTTACAGATATGACACAGAAAAACACTCAAAAATATTTGTTTCGATTTTTCCTCCTCCTTCATTTTGTGGACCCAGGTTTGCCTATGTAGATGTTCTTCATCTGTACACACCCTTACTCATAACATGTAACTACACTATAATCCTCATTTGTTTTCTGCAGTCTTAAAAAATAAAATTCTAAGTGGCCATGCACGTGAAACCTCTGATGGAAGCAGTTTCTGCAACCTGGCACTGCACCCCCTGGAGAAGCCACCCCCTGCTGGAACCCTGTCTTGACTCCCCTCCCAAAGATGACCCTTTCAGCACAAAGCACCCAGAGTGATCATCATCCAGTCCCCCATAACAGATGTGAGGTCCATTCGTGTTAAGGGGGGGATGTGAGGAGTCAGATGGGTTAATAGGTAGTCAGGGTGGTCCCAGTGGAATTTGGGGTGTGAAATATTTTCTTCCTTCCCCAAAAGGTTATTGTTAGCAAGAACAGACAGGCTGCCCTCATTCCTTCCTTCGGATTATCCAAATTTACCCAGAGAATAGCAAGGGAATGGTGATTTCATCTTCCTGAGCTCACAGTTTATTATAAATCAAGTTACTTATGGAACCCTTTGGGATGGTTTTTTGTTTTATCATGAGCAAGACAGATAGGATAAAGAATTGTAAATCAGGTCCTTGGTTTTTGTTCCCTCCACCCCCCATTACTGAATGCCAATCTGATTGTCAAGTTTTTTTTCTTTGGAAATTGTACTTAAAAACTGGGATGCTAAGGGGCCTTTTGGGTTTTTTCCTCTCTTGGAAGGCCCCCCTCCATGCTGTTCTGGATGGAGATCTTTGACTCTAATAAATCTTTGTAAATCTCAAAAAAAAAGAAAAAGAAAATATGTATCTGTTTATTTCCTTTATTTGCCTAATAGCACATTCCCATATAGAAGACTTCGAACTTTGCTATCAAGACTGCCTCAGTTGAAAGCCACTGCAATGGACTGGCCTGCTGGGTCTCCTTGAGGGCAGATCACTGTACAGATCAGCCATTAATAGGCCTGCCACCCATTGCTTCTGATGCCTAGCTTTCTTTTCCTCCTGGTTTGTGTTAAAGCAGACCAGAGGATGCAAGTCAAGGGAGTGCCCAAGTCCCATCTCTAATCTTCGGTGGCCTGAACTACACGTCTATAGTCACAGGCATGTTCTGTAGGAGACCCAGCAGGCCAGTCCATTGCAGTGACTTTCAACGTGGTAAGCCTGGGCTTCAGCAGAAGTCAGCTTGTGAAGAGCCCTGGCAGCTCTGCCAAGAGTTGGATCACTGGAAATGGACCTGCTCTGGAGTCGAAGGATGCCCAGGTCAGAGCCACAGATCTTATTGGCTCTAAGCTGAAAAGCCCTTCACTCAGCCCAACTTCCAAAGTGACCACTGCAGCTGAGGGGATGGTCAAGTAGGGTCAGCAACATTGCAGGCAGAACTGTAAATTTTTTGTTAGAGATGCCCCCTGCCTTTACCTGGCCAGCTCTCCTCCCAGGCTAGCCAAGTAATGAAAGTCAACAGAGTGCCTTCCCCCAGGAGGTTCACACGTCCCTTAGGATGTACCCCATGTGAAAAGATAGATGGGTCTGGGCCTCTGAACTTACAAGGCCTAAAGCCCAACAGATTATTATCAAGCCCCTTCTGTCAGGTTCTATTTGCCTCTCAATCAGAAAACTTAATTGTAGCTTAGACAGCACCTTTCTTAGCTCCTCTAATAATGACTCTGTCCTTTCTTCTAGACCCTGTCTAGCGCACTTGGGCCTCATTCCTTTGTAATCACAACCTCTACTCTACCACCAATGGCTCTACTCCCAACCTGTGTGTACTGATGGTCCTCTTCCCCACTTAATGCTGTATAATTGTTCAAACCTGGTAAATGCCACTCTTAGGATCATTGGTTACTATCTTCACCCTGTCTTTTATGACCTTGTCTAAGTATGATCAGAGTCGGCAAACTTGGAAGGCTTCCATAGCCTTGGCAACTCATGACGACAGCCTAGGGTGGTTACTGGCGCCATAAACTAGAGTGTCAATTTGTTGGGTCAACAACAGGAGTCACTGTGCACTTGCTCCTCATGTGGGATCTCTGTCCTTAATGTGCTGTACATTTTGATTTAATGCTATAACTAGTATTCAAACAGTATGTTTCACTTTGTGTTTCTATGTGGGTGCAAACTGTTGAAATCTTTGTACTAAATTGATCTTCTGTATATAAAGAGAATTGAAAATGAATCTTGATGCAAAAGGAAGGGGAGAGGTAGCAGGAGAGGGGAGGGTTGCGGGTGGGAGGGAAGTTATGGGAGGGGGAAGCCATTGTAATCCATAAGCTGTACACTGGAAATTTATATTCATTAAATAAAAGTTAAAAAAAATAAAAAGACTGCCTCAGTGTTAGCATCCTCTTCCACTGCATCTTAGTGCCATGTTCACACACACAGTGCACACTCAGAAGGGATTGCCGCCTTGGAGAATATCTATTCTGCACCCGATCTGAAGCATGAGCACCTTCAGATGCTCATCCAACTTCTGTTCAAAGAAGATTAGTGCCAAGGAGTGCTATTTTGTAAATGAATACAGCAAATGCTTAGAATGTGCTTACTGAATTAACTGAAACCACCCTCTTTACCTTCCACTCATTTCGCATAGGTAACTCTCTGGACTCACATCAAGTCTCATTCCTTCTACTTAGAACTGCTTTTCAAATGTTTGTAGGTATATCAAGACCTCCTAAATGCCCACTGTCATTCCTTTGACTGAATATTCTAAAAAGTTAAGCCTTCTTCTCAACCTCTACTTCTGCAAACTTTAATTTCATTATCTTGTATTTGATATTTTAAAGTAATTTGAATATCACTTGAAATGTATAATGTATTAAATATAACAGAAGTTTATTTCCACTCGTGGTACAGCTGGCAGGTGTGAACACCAGGATTTTCACAACACTTAGTTTTCTAATGCCCTAAGATTTTATTATCATTTGTATTCAGCTAACAAAAGGAAAAAGAAATGTGTGGAGAAGTATTATTGCTCCTTAAAAATCTCTTTTCTAGATGAGGTACTAGGCACTTAGATTCATGTTCTAAAGCCAAAACAAAAACAAAAACAAAAACAAAACAAACGTTTTCTTTCTTACAGGAGAGCGACTCAGGAGCTGCCTGCCCTTTCCACTGGGGCCTTTTGTAAGCTTCACTTTGATGGGCCCTAGGAGTGCATTGTTGAGGCAGCAGATGGGAGCTCATGGGATTTGTGGAAACAAAACCCTGGCTTTTGAAGTTATTTCCTATGGGCCAATTTTTCAGTTTGACTTTTAAGAGAGGAAATATGGAACCAGTCTCCACTCATATTTTAAGTCCTTTACCAGAAGAAAGTCTAATCAGAAGCAACAATAAACCCAAAGGCCCTGGGATAGGCATGGGGTAGGAGATGTTGGGGAGACCAGTGGAAGGGGGAGAGGAAAAGAAGGAGGAATTCAGCTTGCAGGAAAAGCCCATAAAGCTTTAACCCCTTATGCACTGCCAAGTGACAGAATTCACTTACCTCACACCTGCCTTAGAAAGAGTATAAATATGTGGGAGAAGAGAGAACTTGGAAACTGCACGTTTGACATTATGAAAAATTTGTTGGGAATCCAGAGGGCTGATCTTGCTTAGTGTATTGAACATACTGGGTTCTGGCTGCAGAAAGGGAGTTGAAGGGTATAACCCATTATAAAGCAGAAACCCATCCCATGTCTTTCCAGAGGGACTTGACTAAGACCAATCCAAAGGTGGGTGGTTCTGCAAGGACAGGTCTGTAAAATGAGCATAAAAGGGCATTATTTACGGTTGTTGAGAATTTTCTTGGATTTTTCTGTTGACATTTGCTCCCAGTAGAAAGAACACATGGATGCAATGACATAAAAACATTTCCTATATATTTTGCCTGGTTTCAAGTAAAACTTTTTTTTCCCCTTCTCATTTCAACGCCAACAGCACAGCTTGGTTAAGAGATTAGCATAAAAGGTGTGTCTTTTACCTCATCATTTATCCAACTTCCAAAGAAGTTACCTTTACTTTGTTCTTTGTGATAATTTCAATTCACCCTCTAACAATACAGGTTTTCAAAAAAAAAAAAATTAAGAATGTTACTCAGCGTAATCTTAATACTCTTCTTTCTAAACTTGTTGATTATTTTTCAAGAGATAGGGTAGTTAACATAATTGTTTCAATAGATAATTAGGCATAGACTATAATAAACATCTGGAAAACTGACATACCAGTATCAAAAGAATATAATGAAGGAAAACTAAACAACTGTCTTCCATTGGAAATCTGCAATAAAATTAGGATTGTTAAATGATCTTCTGCAAGAATAACAACCTGAAGACTTTGCATTTCTATAGCATCATTATCATCATTATTAAGATTTTTATTATTAAGTCTGAACTTGCAAAAAGCCAAAGAAAATAATGTACTATCTGGGAGTAATTTGTTCCCCCATATGATATGAATTAACTTTTCTTGGAGAACAGGGTCCTGCTCCCAGCACTGGGGAAGAGATCATCTCTGGGGAGTCCATCCTAATGTGAGTGCAGCAGCAGAGACAGCAGCCAGGAAACAGGAAATTGCAAGGCCAACCTTAAACCAAAGGGAGCCCCAGTCTCCTGCAGCCCACAGAAGCTCCCCCTCTGATTGAGAGCACCTGGCCAAGGTACTGCAATTCCTCCTAATGGGCTAGATTACTCCAGTATTTACTGCAGAGATTGTGAAAAGTCCAGTTTTTCAGGAATGGGACATAATAAAAATAGGGACTTGATATTCTGTGTGTCTGGGGCACATAGTAGATGGGGGTTGGGGGGTAGTTTCTATGATTTTTTTTAGACAGCCTTTCATTTCCTTTACTTCTTCTAAGGCCTTTCAGTACCCTTGATGTCCAATATGTGCATTATATATGCTCACCAGCTAAACACAAATCACATCACAACCCTATCACTGGGACAAACAACACCAGTTTTTCACAGAGACAGTCTAAAAGTCAAGGTCAAGGGCAGAAAATTATCATCAAACCAACACTATCATTTAGCTAGGTCAGTTTGGGAAAATCACAAATAGTCTCAAGGCCTCTATTTTCTTTTCTGTAAATGGGAAGAAGTTGAATTTAAAATTAAATAACACCAAATAGAGAATAGAACTCAATGTAAATAGTGAGTGTTAAGTGGTAGCATTTACTGGTATCTGATGTTCTGTTAACGAATCCTGTGTAAGTTTTTAGCCCTGGGATATTACCTCATTGGGTAAAACCTTCCCAGTGAATCAGACACTTAAAATTGGGTCTTTTATGAAAACTCTCTCTTGCTTTCTTAAAAAAATATTATTTAAATAATTCAAGATTCATGTGTTTCATATACATACATTTAGGGACATAGTGATACTTCCTACCCTACCCTTCCTCTGACCCATGCCCCAACATTTCTTCCTCCTCCCTCTCTCATTCCCACTCTTAAATTTTACAAAAATCTATTTTCAATTTACTTAGTGAATCTAAGGTTAACCCTTCACTAAGTAAAGAGATCAAAAATATCATGAAGATAAAAATACTGCTCCTCAACAGAAGAGACAAGGGCTGTAAATAATCATGGACTATCAAAATGTCCATTTCACACCAATATATTACATTTTATGTAGTCGATTAATTATCCCAGATCAGGGAAAACATATGATATCTGTCTTTTTTTGAGACTGGCTTATTTCACTAAGTGTAATGGTTTTCAGTTGCATCTATTTTGTCGCAAATGACAGGATTACATTTTTTCAGCTGAGTAGTACTCCATACTCTGTGTATGCATGTGTATGTATGTGTGTGTGTATATATATGTATATATATATATATATATATATATATATATATATATAATTTCTTTATCCAGACAGACATAAGGTGATGGACATCTGGGTTGATTCCATATCTTAGGTATTGTGAATTGAACTACAATGAATATAGTGATCAGATAACCTTTTACATGTGCTGATTTCTCTTTGTTTGGGAAAATTCCGAGGAGTGGGATGGCTGGATCATATGGTAAGTCTATATTCAGATTTGTGAGGTATTTCCATACTGTCTTCCACAGTAGCTGGACCAGTTTACATCCTTACCAACATTGAATTAGGGTACATTTTTCCCCTACACCCTTGCTACCATTTGTTGTTTGTTGATTTCTCTATATGAGAGCCATTCTAAATTGGATCAGGTGAAACCTCATTGTGGTTTTGATTTGCATTTCCCTGATGGCTAGTGATCCTGAGCATTTTTTGAAGTGTTTGTTGGCCACATGAATTTCGTCTCTTGAAAAATGCCTGTTCAAGTCCTCTGCCATTTCCTAACTGGACTGTTGGTTTTGTTGTTGTTGATTTTCTTGAGCCCTTTATAGATTCTGAATGTTAACCCTTTATCAGTTGCATAGTTTGTAAATATTTTCTCACATTTTGTCAGTTGCCTACTCACTTGCTGAGTGTTTCTTTTGCAGTGCAGAAGCTTCTAAGCTTGGTGTAATCCCCTTTGTCAATATTGGGTTTGAATGACTGGGCTTCTGGGTTTTTTTCCAAGATGGCAGAATATGCAAGGAAGTACTGTGCTAGGCTAAGGATAAATATAAAAACAAAACAAAAAATTGCATAAGGTGCACTCTCAGGGGAGAGTCAGAGAGAAAAAAGTTGAAATACCATGGAAGGATGAGGAATGTATGGTTCTGTGTGGAAGGTGTGGATGCACAGCACAAACATGGACACAACACACAATTCCTTCAGTAGAGAGCTAGAGAGTGTGAAGCTTGGAGACAGCGGTGAGAGCAGACTGCAGCAACCCATGGCAATATAGTTGGGGGGAGAATGTGGTGTGAGTTCAACCTGGAGCCCTAAGGGATAGAGGGTACCCATGGACCCAGAGGAAGTAAAATGGTCACATTTCTCTCACCCATCCTCCCCACGACAGCACCTGGCACCCAGCTGAGAGATGACAGGCACCATTTTGTGCAGAAGTGGCAACTGTAGAAGCCCTTTTGCATTCATTCATACAGCAACTTGAGACAGGATGCTATCTTATCAGCAGTACTTGTGGGCAGCAGTAGGGAGAGGGCAGAATTTAGCCAGTGGCTTTTTATGTATGCATGCGATCCAGAGATTCTAGCAGAGGGAAAAAAAATCTGTGTTCCCCACCGACTTTGGGTCTGACTTGGAGGACTGACAGAGTGCTGGGCACCAATGTAAGACTGTGAACAACCCCCAGCCTCCCAACATGCCACAGACTCTAGGGCTCAAGCCACCTAGGCAAGCACCCACAGAAAGCTGACCCAGGGAACATCTGCCTCTCTGTGGACTAGACACTCTAGTGCAGTACAGCAGATCCTCTGTTCCCAACGATTGTGGGAGCCTTGTGTGCTGATATTTTGGGGACTTTATGACTCCATGAGAGGGTAGGTTGTAGCTGTGTCTCTGGACAATAACTGTGGCTTCATACACTCAAAGCTCCCAGGTTACCTGGAGTGAGTCATTGAAGTGGAATCTGTGCTTGCAGTGAGGATTGCGAAGAACATTTGTGTGGTTCATATGGCAGCCAGTGCAGGTAAGCATTACACCCACTGGAGGCTAATACCTGGGCATTGATCACCTTGGAGGAGAGGAGTTAAGTATGCGATCACACCAACAGAGGTGACCATTACCTCCCTCTGTTAATAAGAAGAGATCTACAATGCCCGAATTGGGCATTATCCTGGATAATTACCCACTCTGCAGTAGCGACCAGAGCTCTCTGACCACACCCAGAGCACATCTTTTGGTATTCTTGAAAGTGCAAACATTCCACTAAGCCATAGGGGCATAGTTTTAAGATAAAAACCATCAGAGGAAAAGCCAACAAGTATCTCCATATATGTGTAAAAATAAATGCAGAAATTCAAGAAACAAGAATAAAGAAGATAACATGACACCCATCCTCCAAAGGAACTCAACAAGATTTCATCATTAGAATGTGAAAATGAAGAAATTGATGAAATGCCTTAAATGAAATTACAAGATTAATCAGAAGTTTACTCAGAAGCAATAGGAACAATTCACAAATTAAAGAAATACACACATGACATGAATGAAAATTTTCTCATTAAATTGAGATTTTAAAGAGAAATGAAAATGAAATATTAGAAATGAAGATGGCATTAGATCAAATAAAAATGCAGTGGATAGCATTAACAATAGACTTGTTGAGACAGAAGAAAAAATATCCAAGCTAGAAGGCAAATCTTTGGAAATTTCTCAGGGAAACAAAAAAAAAAAAGAAGAAGAAGAAATAAGAAAAATTAAAAATTGGGGTTTTTGGAGATTTATAGGATACTATCAAATGACTCAGCATATGGATCTTAGGAGTTCCTGAAGTCAGGGAAAGAGAGAATGGACTAAATTATTTAGTGAAATAATTACAAGAAATTTCCCCAATTTGGGGAAAGTAAGGGATGACCAAGTACAGAAAACACATAGAACTCCTAACAGACATGATCAGAAAAGATCCTCACCACAACATATTGGAGTCACACTTTCCACAGTAAAATATAAAGGAAACATTCTGAAATGTGCATGAGAGAAATACCATATTAATATCAGAAGATTTCCAATTAGAGTCACAGCTAAATTCTCATCAGAAACTCTACAGGATAGGAGAGAATGGGGAGACATACTCCAAGTCTTTAGAGAAAGAAAAAAACTGTTAACTCAGAATACTGTAACCTGTAAAACTTTCATATATGAATGAAGGAAAATAAAATTTTTGTATAACAAACAGAAATGGAAAGAATTTATCACTACTCATCCAGTCTTAGATGCTTAAGGAAGTGCTACACACAGAAACACAGAAAGGTGGCCATCATTATGAAAGAATGTAAAAGGAGAAAATCTCCTAGTAAAAGTACAAAGGAAATCCAAAATAAACAAAACAAATACATGTGGAAAAAAGGAAGAGCCAAGTCATTACTTATCAACAGTCACTTTCAATGTAAATGGCCTCAATTCTCAAGTTAAAAGATTTAGAATGGCTAAATGGATTTAAAAATAAGACCCATCTATTTACTGCCTACAAGAAACACATATCACCAAGCAGACTGAACATGAAAGGATAGAAAAAGATATTCCACGCTAACAGAAAACAAAAAAGGACAGGTGTAGCCATCGTCATATCAGACAAAATAGATTTTAATATGAAAACTGTTAAAATAGATGAAGAACACTATGTAATGATTAAGGGACTAATTAAGAAGATGTGACTAATATATCTATATATCTATATATATATATATATATCTATATATATATATATATAATTACATGGTGCCTGACTATTTAAAAGAAATGTTAATGGATATAAAGGGAGCACAGTCTCAAATTAATATTAATGGCTACATATAGATGAATATATATACAATATATATAATACATAATATATAATATATAAATAGATATATATTTATGCATAAATAATATATAATAATATATGATTATATATTATATTATAATATATATTATAATATATAAATAATATATATAAATAGAATAATATATAAATAGATGAAGAACACTATCTAATGATTAAGGGACTAATTAAGTAGGAAGATGTGACATATATATATATATATATATATATATACACACACACACACAAACCCAATTACATGGTGCCTGACTATTTAAAAGAAATGTTAATGGATATAAAGGGAGCACAGTCTCATATATAATATTAATGGAGGAATTCAAAACTCCGTTTTCATCATTGGAAAGATCAACTAGACATAAAATTGACAGAGAAACAACAGAGCTAATTGATACTATGGACCAAGTGGACTTAACAGATATCTACAGAACTTTTCATGCAGCTACAGAATACACATTCATCTCAGCAGTACACAACTTTCTCTAGGACAGACCATACGCTAGGCCATAAAGCAAATCTCATCAAATTCAAAAAAATCAAAATCATACCATGCATCTTCTCTGATCACAATGGAATGAGGCTGGAAATCAACAACTCAAGAATATCTAGATTATATGCAAACACATGGAGACTGAACAACATGCACCTAAGTGAACAGTGTGTCATAGAATAAATTAAAAGAGAAATTAAAAAATTTCTGGAAATGAATAAGGGTGGCAATATATCATATCAAAACATATGAGATGGGGCCACCACTATGGCACAGTGGGTTAAAGCCCTGGCCTGAAGAACCAGCATCTCATACGGGCACCGGTTTGTGTCCAGGTGCTCCTCTTCCGATCTAGCTCTCTGTTATGGCCTGGGATAGCAGTAGAAGATGACCCAAGCCATTGGGCCTCTGCACCCACATGGGAGACCCAGAAGAAGCTCCTGGCTCCTGACTTCAGATTGGTCAGCTCTGGCCATTGCAGCCATCTAGGGAGTGAACCAACAGATGGAAGACATTTCTCTCTCTCGTTCTCTCTCTGCCTCCCTTCTGTCTGTGTAACTCTGACTTTCAAAATAAATAAATCTTAAAAAAAAAAAAAAGAAAATTTGTCCCTGTTACAAATAAGAGTGGGAGGGACCAGCACTTGGTGCAGCAGGTTAATGCCCTGGCCAGAAGTGCCAGCATCTCATATGGGCACCGTTCAAGACCTGGCTGCTCCACTTTCAATCCAGCTTTCTGCTATGGGCTGGGAAAGCAGTAGAAAATGGCCCAAGTCCTTGGGCCCCTGCACCCACGTGGGAGACAAGGAAAAGTGCCTGGTTCCTGGCTTCGGATTGGCACAGCTCCGGCCGTTGTGGCCAAATGGGGAGTGAACCGTTGGATGGAAGACCTCTCTCTTTCTCTCAGCCTCGCCTCTCTCTGTGTAACTCTGACTTTCAAATAAATAAATAAATCTTTAAAAAAAAATAAGAATGGGAATAAGAGAGGGAGGAGATATACAGTTCGGCATAGATTGCCTTGGACTTATCCATAGGCATAAAGCTAAAAACTTGCAATGGGACTTTAATTTCCATTAAGTTGGCAGGTATCAATGCCATCTTACTAGTTAAAATGATCAGTTTGGCCGGTGCCATGGCTCAACAGGCTAATCCTCCACCTTGCGGCGCCGGCACACCGGGTTCTAGTCCTGGTCGGGGCACTGGATTCTGTCCCGGTTGACCCTCTTCCAGGCCAGCTCTCTGCTGTGGCCCGGGAGTGCAGTGGAGGATGGCCCAAGTGCTTGGGCCCTGCACCCCATGGGAGACCAGGAGAAGCACCCGTCTCTTGCCATCGGATCAGCGCAGTGCGCTGGCCGCAGCGTGCCAGCTGCGGCGGCCATTGGAGGGTGATCCAACGGCAAAGGTAGACCTTTCTCTCTGTCTCTCTCTCTCACTGTCCACTCTGCCTGTCGAAAAAAAAAATGATCAGTTTAAGTTCATAACTGATCATAAAGATATGATTGTCAAAGGGATCACATAAATAAGAACAATAATAATAGAATTAAAAAGGAGAGAATGACTCAACATGAAAAGCAGGCCACAAAGCAGACTCATAGAATGACAAATGCCCTAAACAGCACTCAGAATCAGCCCTTAAGGCATTTGGATCTGGCTAAAGACTCCATGAGAGCATTTCAGGCATGGAAAGCCATGACACTGTGGCAAAAATTGACCTAAATGAAAGATCTCTGTGAGTGAGATTCAGGGGGAAAGAAGGGGCCGTCAAAGAAGGAGGTACCTTTCTCTGAAGGGAGGAGAGAGCTTCCACTTTGATTATGGCCTTGTCTAAATAAGGCCGGAATTTGTGAACTCAAGAAGCTTCCATAGCCTTGGCAGCTCATGACAAGAGCCTCAGGTGATCACTGATATCATAAATAAGAGTGTCAATTGTTAATCAATTGTTAATTCAACAGCAGGAGTCACAGTGCACTTGCTCCCCATGTAGGACATCTGTCCTTAATGTGTTGTACTATGAGAATTAATGGTAAAACTAGTCTTCAAACAGTACATTATACTTTGTGTGTCTGTATGGGTACAAACTGTTAAAATCTTTACTTAGTATAGAGTTGATCTTCTGTATATAAAGATAATTGAAAATGAATCTTAATGAAGAATGGGATGAAAGAAGGTGTAGGAGGTGGGATGGTTTGGGGGTGGGAGGGTGGGTATGGGAGGAAGAACCACTATAATCCAGAAGTTACACTTATGAAATTTATATTTATTAAATAAAAGCTTTCTATTAAAAAATCCATACTACCAAAAGCAATTTACAGATTCAACGCAATCCCAATCAAAGTGCCAAGGATACTCTTTCTGATCTAGAAAACATGATGCTAAAAGTCATGTGTAACACAAGAGATTGAGGATATTTAAAGAAACCTTGTGCAACAAAAACAAAACCAGTGGCATCACAGTACCAGATTTGAAGACATAGTACAGGGCAGTTATAATAACAGCTAGGACTGACACAAAAACAGACTTGTAGACCAATGGAAGAGAGTAGAAACTCCAGAAATCAATCTACGCATCTGCATCCAACTTATTTTGGAGCTAAAATCAACGCCTGGATCAAGGAAAGTTTCTTCAACAAATGGTACTGGAAAAACTGAATCTCCACATGCAGAAATATGAAACTAGATCGCTACCTTATTCCTTACACAAAAATCCACTCAAAATGGATCAAAGACCAAAATTTACCATCAAAATATTAGAGGATCATGAGCAAACTGCCAGATGTTGGCATAGACAAAGACTTGGAATGCCTATTGTTTCATCAAGGGTCTTTTGTTTGCATTAAATAGAGCCCACTTTATCTAGCTTCAGCAAAAGAAATGGGAGGTGGGATAGAGGGATGGCCTTTGTAAGTGGCAATACTTCCTAGAATCAATATAGCTGGATGGATAGAGAGCACCACTGTCCAACAGAAGTATAATATAAAGCACATTAATAATTTCAAATTTGCTATTATAGAAAATAGATTGAATTAATTTAACCCAATTCAGGCAAAATACTATCATTTCAACATTAAATCAGTATAATAATTATGGTACACTTTACATTTTTGTTTTGTGCTACATTTTTAAAGTCAGGTATTTAGTTGAAATGTACAGCACAGTTCATTTGGACAAGCCATGTTTCAAGTGCTGAATAGATATAAATGGGAAGTGACTACTCTCACCACTGATTTGAACCCCAGGAATTTGCTATATGAAGACTGAAGTTATGTGGCAGATGAGAAGTTGATTTCAGTATAGTTTATTGGAAAAAATGAAGTGACAGAAATTTCTACACCTGATAGGGCAGGCAGGCAACTCTGTGAAGGACTGAGAGCCCAGTCTGCATTCAGTCTGGGATTTTTATTGACATGAGGATGGGCTCCTGTTTCTTTTCCCCTTCTCCATCTTCTGAGAAAGTGTGGGTGGAGGAATTTAAGATGTAATATTCCCCTAAACAAATACCTTTGGACAATAACGGCCATCAGATTTCTTATATATTGGAGATGGAAATGACTCTTCCAGCCCAGTGATAATGGCCCTGTTGAGCTAGCCATATCACTCCCTCAATTCAGTGAATTCCTTTAGATTTAAAAAAAATAAAAATAAAATAAAATAAAATAAAAAGGCAAGGACACCTTGGGCTAAGGGAGACAGACCAGAGGCTTGGTCCTGCTTTCAAGACTTGTTTCCTCATTCCATTACACATATTTTCTTTCAAACTTTTCATTTTCTTTGGTCCCCCTTACACACTTAGGCTAATATTACCTAGCTGCCTTAATACTCCCATATTTGAAAGCAGCTCTAGAAACTCCTGAAATTAAGGACCAAGACACTGGTCTCTCTGCTAGATTGATCACATTCTACTTCCTGCTCTTATGTGTCCCCCTGTGTAGATCAGCCTCCTCTGATCTCTGCAGCTGAAGATGGCTGATCCACAGAGCAAGAGTGTTTAACTCTGCCTAAGATCAAGCCATGCTCAAATGTTAACTGTAATTCAATTTCTTGATCCATTAGGAAGAAAGAATCAGATTCATAAACTTGTCACATACCTACTCCAGTTCTTCTTAAACATGGAGGAGTAAGGGCAAGAAAAGGTGTAACTATCAGAGCTATCAGAGTAAGAAATGTATAGACTAAATCTGCATTAAAGCATTCATTGACCAGTCTCTGGGGTCCCTTCCAGGACTAATAGTTTCTACAGGCAATAGCACCTCTCCTACAATAGTGGTTAAACACAGTTGGTGCCTAACATTTCTCTTAATTCTTTTTGGTTATTGTTGTTGCAGACATGGAACAGAATCTTTAAAATTCATATCCTGAATCAGGGACAATAAACTTTTTAAAAGGGTAATATTGTATACTATGCTTCATAGGCCAAGAAACAAAATTGAGGCTATTGTAAAGGTACTCGTATAACCACTTAAAAATGTTAAAAACTATTCTTAGCTCACAAACCATGCAAAAATAGATGACAGTCCAGATTTGCTATCCAGGCATTTTTCTCCAGACCCCTGTCCAATATAATTTTTTCCTTGTCATATTGTGTACTAAATGATGGTGTCCAGGTTTGAGTCTGGCTCTTTCCCTGCACCTTGAAAAGCTTGTAACAGATCTTAACGTTAGCTGCATGATGAAGTTCAGCCTCACTGTTCTGAAATTAAATAGAAAGGGACCATGCTCTGTTGAAGCAAAACTGTCCCAATCATTAAGTGGGCCATGCTTCCTCCTGCTGCTTTCAGGTTCCCTACTGTCTGGGCCTTTGAGGAGCCATTTGTCTGACACACACTGAGAAGGTACAGCCATGGAGCAAACTCACCTCCTAAGAGGGCACACTTCTGAAATGCCCAGACACACAGATTCCAGCTCACTCTCCAGGTAGCTGATGCTATAATTTTCTCGCGACTGATCTCACTGGGAATGAATCAAACTACTTTCTAGGGCAGACAGGTTACAAGGGTATATTCTATATTTAGCTCTATTATTTTGGGCACATAAATTTATCAAAGACCATGTTACATTACATAAAAGTGGAGCTGGGTGCCTAGTTCACAGTGCAAAATGATTAATACCAATAAATCACTGAGCACTATTTATGTATATATATATACATATATAAAATATGTATATTATATATATATACATATATATATAAAACCACTGAATTTATTGTGGCAGTGATGATGACAACGGTGTGATGATGATTAAGATGAGATTGACAATTGTAGTAATGATTAGAGTCCAGAAGGTCTAACTGGTTTCTCCCAGTCACATCTAGAGTCACCATTAGGGGATCTAAGTTCCAAATTCCTTAGCCCCAACAGCAGGCATGCTAATATTTGAGCCTTCACTGATATGATCCAGAAATGATCTGGAATTGTCATATCAGTCTTCACTCCACACTTCACTCATTACTCCTGTTAAACATATATTTCCCAGCCAAGTGTTTGATGAAAAATTAATTCTTTAGGCTGGATGTTTTAACACACACATACACATGCACACCTCAGACAAAGGCTCTAGGAACAGACAAGTTAGGTAAACGTTAAGCTCTATAAAGTTAAATAGGTTTTGTAACACAGAGCTTTAAACCACTGTTACTATTATGATATACATTGTGACTCTCTGAAGAAACTTAAGAAAGTTATAATTTCCCCAATTTGTTTGACAGAAGTTGTCTTTTATTCATGGAGCTGCCTGTGATACCAGCTCTCTGTGGAACACATTTTCAAAGTAGTGATGTATATAGCACATTTTTATTGAGCAATTTATATGTGCCATGGTCTCTGCAGAAAAATATTACATCATTTGACTCTCAAAATAACTGAGAGGTAGGCACTGTTCTAGCACCAAATCACAAATAAGGAAACCTCTCGGCCAGCTTAAATTCCCCACACTCAGATAGCAGTACATGGGTCTGAACTTAGAAACTTGATTCCAGAGCCTGCAGTCTTAAATATTTAGAATATCAGTACATGACAAATTTTAGTACAGATTGGTAAATGTAGAATGGGCAATCAGAGGGTGAATGTAGCTGCTTTATGCTCATAACAGTGACTTCTAAACCTGCTTCTCCTTCCTTTAGATGACAAGTTCTTAAAGTTCATTTTAATTTCCATGTTTTATCAATATGAGAATCATCACACATCCTGAGCCACTAGACTTAACAATGTTGCATGATTTCTCTTTTGATTGCTAGCTTTCTGCTAGAGTGCTTATGGTATAAGATGGTGTTCCTATAGGCATGTAACTCTGCCTTCAGGTACTGGCACAGTGAGTGTTCCCAAGTAAAAGTTAATGACACTTAATTAGGTTACTATTTGTAATTGGCTAGGTGAATTATCTTGTACATAAATAAACATTGTGTCAGCATTAATAAAATAAACAAATAAAGTTTTTAAATGAAATATACTAACCAATTCAACAATGTAAGATAAGATTGTCATCATCATGATTATTGTATTAGAAACATTCAGAAAACTTTACCAACTATAATGAAATAAATAGTACCTTACAAGTCTTTTGCAACTTGGTTCCCAATATATCAGAAAAGCTTTTTTTTCTAGAAACTTTATCCATTATTAAAGTGAGTGAGAACCCAGAAATAAAGAAAAGAGGACCCTAAATCTTGAAATAACAAATACTTTGTACTAAATGTTTAGTGTTTTATGGAATGGGAGAATATTCTCTTTGTTTACACATACGAGTAAAGGTTTCAACCACCTGCATTCTTACAGCTCCGCAAATTAGACAGCAAACTAGAAGACAGATGCACCTAGGAAGCACACGCACCAACTCTGGAAGTGACAGTTGAAAGCTGAACAATGGAGCAGAGAAAAACAAAACCAAATGAAACTACTAACTGTATCATACTTATCCTAAGTAACTGAGGCAATGTCATATTATAATCCTTAATTTTAGAAAAGGAAAACGTTATACAATATAGGAATATTTCTTACAATAGCATTCAAAAGAGTTTTATTAAATGGTAAACCTTTGGTCACTTAGAAACTTAATCTTCATTATTACAAATTCCCACATAATAATTTATCATTGAATTTAATTTCAATGACTAAAGCTAAGATACTGAGAATGTAGACTTGCAGTAAGACTGGTAACTTATTTGTTTAAAAATTAAATAATGATTGAGTGTTTACCATGTATAAAATCCTGCTTGAATGTTATTTTGAATAAAATTTGATGAAGTACAATAATAAATTTTCTCAAAGATGGTTTTATAGGAGTGTCATAGAAAGTGTAAGTTAAATATGTCACTAGCAATGCAGTGTGGAGGCAGGTTAATTGAAAATTGGCATTTTACATTTTTATCAGGTTACTATTAGGCTCAAAGATAATGGATTAAATTATTTTATTGATACCAAATTTTTAGAAATTATAATGCATGTGGAACTTTAGAGATCACAGAACACTTTTATCTATTATTTCATTTCATTTTCATATTACAATAACTTTAAAAATAAAAATAGCAATGACAACAAAGGCCACGGGTAGAACACTCTTCTAAAATTTTATGTGGGTTATTTCAGTTATTACTTCAAAAAAATCCCAAGATTCACTGATATAATAAATTGCAGAGAATGCAATTTTAACATAAGCACCCTGGTACAATAAACTAGTACCTCCAAAATTTGGAATACTGGAAAATTTTACTAATACTACTTATAAGAAAATGAATTACATGGTAATTAAATAATTTCTAAGACTGTTCACAGCAAGTATGAGGGTACTTCAAAAATGTTCACTGAAACATGGAATTTTTAAAACAATTTAAGGATAGGCATTTGGGCTAGCAGTTAAAGTGCCCTGTTAAGACACTTGTGCCCCACATCAAACATGTATGCATGTTTGATCTCTGTATCTTGCTCCTGATTCCAGCTTCCTGCTAATGTGGATGCTGGGAGGCAGCAGGTGATGGCCCAGGTGATTAGGTACCTGCAATCCACATGGGAGACAAAGTGAGCTCCTGGCTCCAGGCTTCAGCCACCAACCTAGTCTTGGCTATTATGGGCATTTGGGGGGTGAATTAGTGTACAGTTCTCCTTCTCTCTACTTCTCAATTAATCAGGTGCTTTTTTAGACAAAAGTGACTTTTCAGTGAAAGATGATTGGTGCTAAAACTTCTTATAACATGTGGACAATGCTTCATACAAAAGAGCTATGCATGAATTTCAAAAACACTTTCTGCACCAAAATAAACTGATATTTTAACTCAATTTCCCATAACTTTTTAAAATTATTTGTTTAATAATTTGAAAGACAGAACCAGAGAGAGAGAGACACACACACACACAGAGACACACAGAGAGACACACAGAGAGACACAGAGATGGAGACAGAGACAGAGAGATCTTCCATCCACTGACTCACTTTCCAAATGGCCAGAATAGCCAAGGCTGGTTCAGGCTGGAGCCAGGAGCCGGGAACTCCATCCAGGTCTCCCACATGAGTGGTTAGAGTGCAAGTATTGGGGCCATCTTTCACTGCCTTCCCATTCAAGTTAACAAAAGTGGAGCAGCCAGGACTCAACGACACACCAAAGTGGAATACTGGCATCACAATGCCAGGACCTCCACAAACCTCATAAGTGCAGTCAACTTCAGATCTCCTGACTGTTGATTCCATGCTTTCTTTATCACACTTGCCCCCTCTAAATTATTTTCCTAGTTTAAGGAAACATATTGTGCTTCAAAATTCTTCACTCAAAAAATTTCATACAATTAAATCTCCAGTATAGCTGCCCAAGCAAAGTGCTATGTTTAGGGTTTATGAGAGAAAATCTCCCAAAGAAAGGAAAGAGGGGGAATGACAGTAGCAGCTGATGAGTCCAGGGCCCTTTAATTAAAATCCTATGCAGGCACATTGAGGCTTTGCTCTAACTCTAGAGGCATGCTCCTTTCTACACTTAATCTCAACTCATCATTCATGGACAAGTAGTCAATATTAAAGTATCACAAAAGAGTAAGAGTGAGTAGTGTTTACTATTTGGGGACCTATTCCTCCTGCTGAAAATATGCAAGAAAGAGTGCCATTCTGAAGGTGAATGTACGGTCTAAGGACTTGATTTGGAAACAGTAGAAAACATATATAATATGAAACATAGCCTTCTCCTTTCCTTTAATGTCTGCTCTGAACTCATTGGTTGGATTTGCAGGTGAATGTGATAGACAGAGCTTCTGGTGGTATTCAGGCTGCACAGGCTTTGGAGTGATTCACAGCCTGTATTCCACTTGCCCAAGGATCCATATCAGACAGCAAAGATAACAGACTCATGAAAATCAAGGTGACTGGGAAGTATGTTTCCACTTCTGAAGAGGTATTCCCTCGCCATTCTATATAATTAAGACAAAAACTAGGCTCTTCACTGAAAAATCCACTGTGAGCCCCTTCTATCCCTAATTACCATTTTCCTTTGACTAAGAGAAATCTTGCCATATTTTAGAAAGCAAGTAAATCTCAAGGTTATATTAAACAATGCTCTGGACTAGCTGAAAACAGCATGAACTCTGGCTATGTCAGGTTCGTTAAAGAGCTGCTCCTGCAGCTGAACAGCAGGAGTGGTGCACACTGCCATTGCCAATGCACAGCTGTGTGGGATACATGATGAAGAGACACATGGGGAATCCTTGCTTCTGCAAAAGCTGGACAGAAAAGAGGAACCCAAATGTAGGATGTAGGATGTACTCTCATTTTCCTATATTCAGCACTTTACAGGTGCAAGTTGGGGAGAAGGAGAAACAAAATTAAATTTCTAAGACATAATGATATTTCTACAAATTAACAGAGTTTGAAATAAGTCTGTGATGATTCACTGGAATTGAAAAAAATTGTTCTTTCATTTAAACTAAATAACATTTGCAATAGTGTTTTTACTATACTAGAATTACTGATTGTGAATTCACAAGTTATCAAATGTTCAACTTTGTTACCTTATTATTATATCCTTTGTTTTTATTTTAATGAAGATGAAATTTTTCATGAAAGACAACTTCTAATTGCAACTGTCCCTAATAAGAATTGGTTTGAAGCTAGTCCTATTTTATTTGAAGTGCCCGGAATACATATGGAAGACCTAAATTCAGATTACCAGAATCTTTAGACTTGATGTATACTGTGGCCAGTTATTTAGTTCACTTAAGTATGTTTCCAAAATGTTTTATGTATGTTATAGAGAGAGCTTTAAGAAAATTGAATTTATTATGCAATGTCTCAGATTTAAATTGTAAACTTATTTGTGGTAAGAACCAGAGTTTATTGAGTTATTTTTATGTACCACTTAGCCAAACCCAAGTACATTAGGTTTCATGTATATTTTTCAATAATTAGGATAGTTTGAGAGTCTCTTTCCCCTCCTAAAAGTGGAAAAAGTATGTATGAATCAAATAGCTTACTAATTAACCAAAGATAAATAATCTTAAATTAAGTAACATTTTACCAAAAAAGAGCATCACTGAGAAGAGTTTACCACAGGTTGTTTTTTTTTTTTTTTTTGGATAGGCAGAGTTAGACAGTGAGAGAGAGAGAGATAGAGAGAAAGGTCTTCCTTCTGTTGGTTCACCCCTCAAATGGCCGCTATGGCTGGCGCACTGCACCGGTCCGAAGCCAGGAGCCAGGTGCTTCTCCTGGTCTCCCATGCGGGTGCAGGGCCCAAGCACTTGGGCCGTCCTCCACTGCCTTCCCGGGCCACAGCAGAGAGCTGGACTGGAAGAAGAGCAAGCGGGACAGAACCGGCGCCCCAACGGGGACTAGAACCCAGGGTACCGGTGCCGCAGGTGGAGGATTAGCCAAATGAGCCACGGTGCTGGCCACCCAACACTTAAACACTCAGCACTGCTTAAGACCACAGTTGAAGATGGATTATAATGAAAGCACTGAAGGCAAACACTTTAAGGGGAAGAACTTTTTCTGCTACACTTACTGATATATCACAAGTCCTGAGAACAATTGGCCGTGGCAATTGGCATCTAATTAATATGTTTAAATTTAATTAAAATTGTGTACCATTGTTATTCTAACCAGTTATAAACATGGATTTCAGCTGTCCAGCACTCACGCACATACAGTGTTGAGGGTTTTGTGCAGTGAGACCCTTTGAGTGACTCTAGACCCGGCTCTTTCTGATAACTTTCATTTTGAGTCTTTTCCTCCGCTGTCAACTACCTTCATACTCCTCTGGGAAATTTTCTTTTCTTCCTGTTTAAAATTAGCCAGTATTGATTTTCTATGGAAATATTAGTTTTGATTTGAATTTTCAGTGTCACAACTCTGTCCAATAAATGAAATAACGCCAGTGAGAAAGGGAAGGATGTGTATGTTTGTGTATGTGTGTGTGTATGGTGTATAGCAGGGGAAGTGGCTGCATTGTGCTATATTGTTGGATTTCTTAATGCTGCTCAAGTGGAACTGTTTTATTTACAACCACCTGGATATGAAGTGAGCAGCCTTACAAAGTCGTATCTAGTGGTGGGTTACACTTTTAGAGATATGCCATATGGCTGCTCATTAACTGCTCATAATGATGTTTTAACTACAAATAATTGAAGTAACCAGGCCTTGGAGCTCTCTTAATTTACTTTCCAATCTCTCCTGCCATTCTCTCTGATTTCTGTCTCCACAGCTCCCACTTCCCAGCCTCACTCATTATTGCCTGCCAGAATCACAACCAAATGAAGAAGCAAGCAGTGGCCCAGACAGCTTCGATTTTCTAGCTTATTCCTTTTCTTTGCTTTCCTTTTTTCAACATTTATTTATTTATTTGAAAGAAGAACAATCCAACATGGGAAGTGGGAGACATAGCAGACCCATAGAATAGCAGATGTCCTAAATAGCACTCTGGCCTCAGAATCAGCCCTTAAGGCATTCGGATCTGGCTGAAGAGCCCATGAGAGTATTGTAGGCATGGAAAGCCAAGATACCATGGAAAAAAAAAAAGACCTAAATGAATGATCTCTGTGAGTGAGATCCCAGTGGAAAGAATGGGGCCATCAAAGAAGGAGGTACCTTTCTCTCAAGGGAGGGAGAATTTCCACTTTGACTATGACCCTGTCAGAATAAGATCAAAGTTGGCGAACCCTAAAGGCTTCCATAGCCTTGGCAACTCATGACTAGAGCCTAGGGAGATTACTGACGCCATAAACAAGAGTGTCAAATTGTTAAATAAACAACAGGAGTCACTGTGTACTTATGTCTCATGTAGGATCTGTCCTTAATGTGTTGTCCAATGGGAAGTAATGCTATAACTAGTACTGAAACAGTATTTTTACACTTTGTGTTTCTGTGTGAGTGCAATCTGATGAAATTTTTACTTAGTATATACTGAATCGATCTTCCGTATATAAAGATAATTGAAAATGAAAAAAAAAAACTTGGTTTTAAATTGAAAATTGCATAGAAAATTAAAAATTTTTTTAAAATATCATGTAGGATCTCTGTCCTTAATGTGCTGTACATTTTGATTTAATGCTATAACTAGTACTCCAACAGTATTTTTCACTTTGTGTTACTATGTGGGAGTAAACTGTTAAAATCTTTACTTAATATATACTAAACTGATCTTCTGTATATAAAGAGAATTGAAAATGAATCTTGATGTGAATGGAAGAGGAGAGGGAGCGGGAAAGGGGAGGGTTGCGGGTGGGAGGGAAATTTGGGGGGAGGGAAAGCCATTGTAATCCATAAGCTGTACATTGGAAATTTATATTCATTAAATAAAAGTTTTTAAAAAAAGAAAGGCAGAGTTACAGAGAGGCAGAGAGAGAGAGAGAGAGAGAGAGAGAGAGAGAGAGAGGTCTTCCATCTGCTGGTTCACTTCCCAGATGGCTTCAACAGCCATAGCTACAACAGTCTGATTCCAGGAGCCAGGAGCTTCTTCTGAGTCTCCCAAGCAGGTGCAGGGACCCAAGGACTGGGGTCATCTTCTATTGCTTTCCAAGGCCATAGCAGAGAGCTGGATCAGAACATGTTTATAAGAAGCCTTAAATCTGATAGCAGAGGGCCACATCAAGTCCATCATCTCCTTGCTGGATAAGCATGGGCAGAATCACAAGGTGGGTATGGGATCAGAGGTGGAGCAGCCAGGACTGGAACCGGCGCCCACATGGAATGCCAACACTGCAGGAGGCAGATTTACCAGCTATGTCACAATGCCAGTCCCCACTTATTCCTTTTCAAGTAAATAGCAATTCCTATTTTTTAAAAGGTCAGTCCCATAAGAGGTCACTAAGGCCAGCATACTTAGAAGTACACCATCCTTCCTGATCAGAAAACATGTAGAATAGCTGTAAGGGCTAAAACCTGGGCTCTGGGATCTTGGTGTTCTTCCTGGAAATCATCAAGGATTTTTAATCAGAAAAATAAGTACAAATCTGGCTGTGTGCACAGAGGCTAGGTTTGCCTAGAATAATATCAGGGCTCTTCAACAGTGGGCTAGTACCCATTAGTGAGACCAAACATCAATTTAGTAAAGTGAAACCAATATTTTTTGAATGTGAAATTTAGAATTATATTCCATTGCTCTAAAAAAAAGGAATTATTTTTTCATTAACCTTCAAAGGTAGGCAAAGCTAAAACTAGGTGAGTGTTCTAAGCAAACAATGCACACAAAATGCATCTTGAGGTCAATTTTGTCACCAGCAGTATGGCTCACAGACATGCTCACAATTCTTCATGCCCTCTGGTATCACCTAGTTCTTAGAAATCATCCTTGCTGGTGAAGTGGTAGACTTAGTCACCTTGCTGAAACAGTGAATGTACTGTGAATATGTGGAGCTAATTTTTAAGTTGAGAATCTTTGTATATCATTATTCATTTTTTTTTTTTTTTTACCTTGGGTGAAGTGCTGGATTGCCCCTTTCCTGGTATGAATCTGGAGATGAATGTTAGCATTTTCTTTAAACAGAGCACAGCGGATCAAGTAGTTGGAAAATTTGGCTAAGGCCACACAGCTAATATATATTGAGCTTCTGAGAACTGCTCGTCACCACAATGCTATGCTCCTTCTTCTTGAAGCCTGCAGAGATGTGAAGGGGTGAAGTCTGTGACGTGGAGGTACAGCTTTCTGCTCCAACAAGCAACACAAGAGTATTCCTTTAGAGCATCCTGAGCAGACCATCTCTGCTCAGTAGCAAACTGGAAGACGGAACGTAGAGCTAGACCCAGGCATTTTATTGCCAGAATGACCTTTCTGAGCTGCCTTTTTCAACTTCCCTGCACAGAACCACCTTGTGTGAGATCATGATGATTTGACTTAGAAAATTTTGTTGAAATTCCATCCCCTCTTTTTATTCCTTTATGTAGACGTCCGGAATCCTAGCTCTACTGAAATTCATTTTATCTTTCATCTGGTAACTCCTGTACTCTAATATGAAACTATTACATTCTTACTCATAGTTCTCACTGATTAAATCTTTTATTTTTAATTTATCTACTGAAGGCACTAGTCTATGATAGGCTTAAAATGCCATGCTTCAATGACACTTAATAGACTGAAAAAAATCAAATCTAAACTATTGAAAACAGCTATATATATATATGGATATGGAGATATATATATATATATATATATATATATATATATATATATATATCATAAAATTACTCTCTGGGAATACCATGGAGAGCAAATTAGATAGATGGCTAAAGTTTAATAAAAACAACTTCTAAATGTATTGGGACTGGGTTATTACATGCCTATGCTGCCTGCAGCCAATATTTTTCCTTTTTATTGTGAATCCCAATTTCAAGTTACAAATACTTCCTGTTGACCTAGACTTAGTTGCACTTCAGGGTTTTTCTGTCTTGCCTTCCAGCTGCCTTCAGAATCTGTCACAGGGATTAGCTGAGGTTTTATGGTGACTCAGATATTTTTTTCCAAATGCACCATGCATTATGTTGAACAAGTGCATTTTACTTGATTGTGTTATCAAGATTCTAGATTGGTAAGAAACAGAAAACACAAGCAACAGAGTAATATGGCAGAAAGAATCCATCAGGTCAGAAATGCTAGGGAAGTCAGATTCAGGTATTTGTTTCTTTTGTTCTGCCACCCACCTGCACCACTGCTTTCCCTACTGTTGAGAATGCTTGCTCCAGATTCCCCTGTTCCTTCACTCTAGTTCTCTATACGCTTCCTTTTCTCTCTTCTTCAGTTTCAGTGCTAAGGATGTAAGTAACAATTAGAGATGCTATTCTAACTGGGACTAGAAATGTAAAATGAGATAGAAGCAGAAAAAAATATTCATTTGAGTCCCTATTTCAAGATAAACATAAATTTTCCATTTGGACTTTCTTAGCCATAATACTGGACTGTCAGTCATAATATTCTATGGTTCAAAATGGGGAAGTATCAATGTGGCAGGCAATACAGGATTGTTGATAAGAACTCCAATGTGGCTGGCATTGTGGCTTAAAATTAAGCCATCACTGCAACTCCAGAATCTCACTGGAACACCAGTTCAAGCCCTGCTTCTTTTCTTCAGATAGAGCTCCCTGCCTCAGTGCTTGGGCCCTGACAGCCACATGGGAGACCCAGAGAGGGTTCCAGGCTCCTAGCATTGGTCTGGCCCAGCCTCAGCTATTGTGGCCAGTTGAGAACTAAACCAGTAGATGGAATTTCCCTCTCCCTCTCCCTCTCCCTCTCCCTCTCCCTCTCCCTCTCCCTCTCCCTCTCCCTCTCCCTTTTTTCTCTCCTGCTGGCTCTCCCTCTCTCTGTAACGCTGCCTTTCAAATAAGTAAGGAAATATTTAAAAAGGTAGTTCCAACTTTGGATCATATGGACTGGCTTCAGTCATATTTCCATTATCTACTAACAATGTACCTTTTCACAGATCACTTAACTTCTCTAAACCTCACCTATAAAAGGAAAAATAAAAACATCTACTTCATGGAGTTATATGAAATTTAAAGGCGATTATATACATAAAACTTAAGCATTTAAGTATACATACACTTAAGCAATTATTATTATTATTATTATTATTATTATTTTACTGCTACTACTACTAAATCAAGCCCCAAATGAGAGGTAGGAAAAGTTATAAAGTTGGCAACAAAAGAATCCACACAAAGCCACTGAGATTCAATGAGTCTTTTGCTTGAACCTTTGAACTTGAATGGCAAGCTAAGTCTACTGTTAGTTGTCTTGCATCCATAAAAGAAACCCTGAACTAATCCAAGAGATGGACCTGGGAGATAGAGGCACACATTAACTGAGTCTATTTACCTCATTTGAAGCCTTCTACATTTCAATGAAGCCAAACTTATCTCTGGATGTTTCAACGTAATTGTTTTGTGCTTAATACGTAGTGAAACAACCCAGTCCCAAAAAAGACAAATACCATGTTTTCCCTGGTCTAGGCTAACTAATAGAATACCAAAATTTAATGTATATGAGTGAAATTGACTTTTTCAGATTTGATGATTATTTATAGCCATTATCACTACTGTCCAGGAACTCTTTACTTAGTGTAGGTTTAGTCTCATGAATATGAAATAAACTGAAAGTAGATCATTGTAAAAATTAAGAGAGGGAATAAGAGAGGGAGTAGAAGGAAGGATGGGAGTGTAGGTGAGAGGGAGGGTAGGGTGGGAAGTATCACTATGTTCCTAAATATGTAAATATGAAATACATGAAGTTTGTTTACCTCAAATAAAAGAAAAATACTGCTATTTTCAAGTGATGACTACCTTGTATATGTATTAGCCCAGTTCAAATTGGATTAAAAAAAGAGCCATTAACCTTTACCTATCAAATAAAATCACTTTTATTTCTACTAGGTTGATGTACTGAAATCTGGCCATGAACCTGAATACACACACACAGGCACACACAGTGAGCTGACATTACAATTGGAAATGCCCTGTGATATTTCTTTCATTTCAAGTGTCACTGACATTCGATTCTTTCTCACTAAAGCCTTGAAGTTGTCTATTCTTTTCACACTAGCTTTTCATAGATATTCCTACTTCTTAGCTTACCAATAAAAAGTACAGCATTCTGAAATATTCAAAGCATGTCACTTTCAGCACAAAAAGACCTCGGATTTCAGGAGCTCAAATCCTCAATTCACCTTTTACTTCAATGAGAGTTGTGTTTTTTTTTTTGTTTTGTTTTTGTTTTGTTTTGTTTTGTTTTGTTTTACCAGTTATCATCCCTTTGAAAGAAACATCTTAGGTTATTTCTATTTTTTAAGTACTTTTCAAGTGGATCACAGGGATAAATTGCCTCAAATGGGAAAATTGTTCATTTTGAGGATAATCAAAGGACAAGTGTCATTTAAAGGAGATTTTTCACCAAAATTGAGTGTCTTCCTAAATGACCTCTGGTGAATAACCTCAGCTGGCATGAAAGCAAACACACATCTTTTCTCAGGTCTGTGGGGTTTCCCCTGTGCCCATCCTTGGCCTGCTTGGTCCCATGCAAGGCCTGTTTCTGAATAATCACATCCATTCCCAGAGCTTCAGTTACCACCCAAATACTAACAATTCACAAATCGTTATCCACCTTACATCTGTTCTGAAATTTCAGTTTCTGAAATTTCTGGGGTGTCCCAGAGGGTTCAATAATAAATCAGTTTGGATCAAGCAATGTATTAGTTTGCTCAGGCTGCTATAACAAAGTAGTAGGTGGCTGACAACAGACATTTATATTGTCACTATTCTGAAAGCTTGAGATCAAGGTATCATAAGTTTTTGTTTTGTAACTATGTCCAAATTTTCTCATCTTAAAAGCTTAACGGTTATTGGATTAAGGTCTGTTTTAATTTTTGCAGTTTTTAATTTAATTACTTTAAAGGCTCTATCTTCAAACAGTCACATTCTGAGGAAATTGGAATTAGGATTCTATATTAATTTTAGGAAGATGTAGTTTAGTCCATAACCAGGTTATACTTCAAAGGTCTACCAGACTATAAGGACTGTACAATATTGTACATGTGAAGTGCTAACCCTGTATTTGGAGTAGAATGGGTGCTCAGAAAGAACTAGAATAATATCGTGTACTCCAGGCATAATAAATCCCACACAGATTTCACAATAAGTCATGTTCTCTCATATATCCAGCTCTTTCTTCAGGCTTTCCCCTCCGCCTGGGCAATCCCAATCCAAACATTATCCCCTCCTCTGAAGTACCCTGCTCTTCTCATTTTATGATGAAAGAGCTCACCACACCTTCCTCTCCAAATCATTTGTGGCTGGTATGCATATGTGTCAATTAATTTTACCTGGTGGCATTATAGCCACTCATATCAATGCCTAAGTCCTCCTCTAAATTTAAACCTACTCAAAGGAATGGCTTGCATTCTTCTTATTTTATTGACCAAAATTTGGCCTAGTGTGGGGCAGATGTTTGGCCTAGTGGTTAAGATGCCAGTTAAGTTACTCATGTCCCACAACAGAATACCTGAGTTTAGATCCTGGTTCTAGCTCCTGATTCTGGCTTCCTGCTAATGTACTTATTTGGAGGCAACCAGGATGATACAAATAATTAGGCCTGCTCCAGTCCCAACTGTTGTTGGCCTTTGAGGATTGAATTAGTGAATTTGAGCTCTATCTGTCTATCTGCATGTATGTGTCTGTCTCTGCCTTTCAAATAAATAAAAATGAAAATTTAAAAAAATTAGCAAAGTGACACGAAAGGTCACGATTTTTTTTTTTTTTTGACAGGCAGAGTTAGACAGTGAGAGAGAGAGACAGAGAGAAAGGTCTTCCTTTTTGCCGCTGGTTCACCCTCCAATGGCCACCGCGGCTGGCGCGCTGCGACCGGCGCACTGCGCTGATCTGATGGCAGGAGCCAGGTGCTTCTCCTGGTCTCCCATACGGGTGCAGGGCCCAAGCACTTGGGCCATCCTCCACTGCACTCCCTGGCCACAGCAGAGAGCTGGCCTGGAAGAGGGGCAACCGGGACAGAATCCGGCGCCCCGACCGGGACTAGAACCTGGTGTGCCGGCACCGCAAGGTGAAGGATTAGCCTATTGAGCCACGGCGCCGGCCTACGATGTTTTTTTTTTTTTTTTTTTTGAAAACACTAAATAAACTTTTTATTTTGTAATATTTTCAGAGTGATAGAAAAATCCCAAGACTATTACAGAGGGTCCTAATAATCACCCAGCACCTACTTTCTCCTATTGTTCCTATCTTGCATTAATATACAAATGTCACAACTAATGAACCATTATTAACGCATTGGTAGCAAAGTCCATACTGTATTCTAAGTTCCTTATTTTTTACTTAATAAGCTTTTTGCACCCCAGGACCACATTCAGTACTTCATTAGGTTTAGCCGTCACATCTCCTTTGGCATCTCTTGGCATATGGTAGTTTTTAGGACTTCCCTCTTATTTTGTTTTTCTTTTAGCATTTTTTAAAAAATCAAAGCAGCAAGTCCTAATTAATCCAGACATTGGCAGTAAGAATCAATCAGTGGATGAGATGTTATAGACTTTCCTTCATTGTAATGACCTTGACAATACTGAAGAATGCTGGCCTGAGATTTTGTAGAATGTCCTTCTATTTTTTGTCTCATATTTTTCTTTTTGTTATTCAGGGCCTATAGGTTTTCTTATTATTATATAGGGTTTGTAGGTTTGGTTAACACCACAAACGTAAAGTTCCATTCTAATCAGATCATACCAGGGCACTGATATATTAACATAACTTTACACTGATGATATTAATTTTGATCACCTGGTTGAGGATGAGGGATGGCTCTCATCTTATTAAAAGTTTCAGGAGCTGGCACTGTCACTTAGTAGTCTAAGCTTCCTCCTGTGGCACTTAGCATCCCATATGAGACGGCCTAGGAAAGCAGTAGAAGATGGGCCAAGTACTTGAGCTCCAAGTGCTGTGGCAGACCCAGAAGAAGCTCCTGGCTCCTGGCTTCAGATCAGCCCAGCTCTGGCCTTTATGGCCATCTGGGAAGTGAACCAACAGATAGAAGATATCTCCATGTTTCTCCCTCTCTTTGTATGTAACTCTACCACTCCAATAAACAAATAAAATCATTTAAAAAAAAAAAAACTCTGCAAAACTAGAAAGAAGAATATTTTTGTGGCATAAAATGCCTATATAAGATTCAAATTTTAGTGTCAATAAATAAATTGTATTGGAACACAGCCAAGCTCATTTATTTGCATATTGATGGTAAAATGGTACTGTAGAATAGTTCCAAAATATACCCTAGCCCATAAATCAAAAAGTCCTTACCATATGACCCCTGGTGTAGTGGAAGAAGAATAGCCTTGACTCAGCGATATCTGGATTCAAATCTCGGTTTTCACATCCATTTACTGATTCATGTTCAGTTACTTAGCATCTCAGAACTGTGGTTTCCTTATCTGCAAAGTGAATTTGTTAATGCCTGTTTCAAGGTGTAAGCAGGACGATGGATATATTTTAATAAATCTTTCACTAATTAATATAAAGTAATAATCATGGAAATAATTATCTCCATTAAACAGGGAAAACTGATCCAGAGAGGCAAATTGATTTGTATACCACCTAGCAAGTGACAAACTACAGTTTGTATTTGTAGGTGCTGCAGCAGCAGTACCTCGAATTTTAAATTGGATCATTCCAGTGTGACTGACAGCTCTGTCTTGCTAACTGTGAGTCCTTGGCCAAGTCACCCTTCCTCCCTGAGGCTGAGTTTCTGGGGTTCATACATACTATTTACAAAGAAGACTAGTATGATGATTGGGTGAGGGTAAATAGTTACTGTCCTAGGATGGAGTCAAGAAACATAAGCTGAAATTTTCACTATGAAAAGCTGCATTTATAGGTATAGAAATCTACTTGAATAGTACTTTAAGAAAATATAAAAAGAAAAAAAAAACAAAGGCAAAAATAAATCAATACTTCTCTTATTATCTTTCATTTTGAATTATTTTCTTTTTTGTAAAGATTTATTTATTTATTTGAAAATCAGAGTAACACAGAGAGAGAAAGAGAGTCAGCGAGAGAGGTCTTCCATCTGCTGGTTCACTCCCCAAGTGGCCGTAACTGCCAGAGCTACATCGATCCAAAGTCAGGAGCCAGGAGCTTCTTGCAGGACTCCCATGTGGGTGCAGGGGCCCAAGGACTTGGGCCATCTTCTACTATTTTCCCAGGCCATAGCAGAGATCTTGATTGGAAGTGGAGTAGCAAGGACTTGAACTGGTGCCCATATGGGATGCCAGTGCTGCAGGCAGAGGTTTTACCCACTATGCCACAGCGCCGGCCTCTTGAATTATCTTCTTTGTATTTTATCCTATGAGCCTAGACACTTAATGACTATCAAGTACAAAGCATGGTAGGCAGAAAAATGAACTCCAGCTATTTACTGCAGGAGTTGTGACCTTGGTTGACTGTAGTGTAAGAGTAAGAATTTATACTTCATGTGAATTAAGCAATCCGCAAATAATGTACAACAGTGAAAGAATTCATTCTTGTGAGGTTCTCAGTTTCTTTAAGGCACCTCATAACTCCTGTTGTCTTCACCTCTACCAAGTTCCTTCCAAATTATTCTCAGAGTTTGACCTAATTCCCACACATACATACTCTTGCATATTATTTCTTTACCCCCTGTATTTTTGGGAGAAAGCCTCACAATGGTCAAGAAGTCAGGTTTTAGAATGAGTCCTAGAGAACACTTTTAATTCCTTTCAACATCCTTCCTTGGCTGTGAGTGTTGCTACCAAGATATTCTAGGAGCTTTTATTGGCTGGTGCAGGCACAACATTTTTAGATGATGGGATAATGTAGGTAAGGGCAAAGGTTGCAGGGATGTAAGATAAGTAAGTTCAGAAAGCTAAAACATGAGGACTGTAGCTCATAACACTGTATTGTATACTGGCTAATTGACCAAAATATTTGATTTTCAATATCTTACCAAAATGAGAACAGAATGAATGAAGAAAGGAAGGAATAAAGGGAGAGAGAAGCATGGAAACTATGAGCATTTATTAATTTGCTTTAACATAGTAATCACTTCATTATGTATATTTATAGCAGGAGAAATATATCAAAATATGCCATATGCTTAAATATATGTAGTAAAATTTCGAGCCAAATAGTTCCTTATCAATTATCAGGTACAATGTTTTACCAGAATACTCATAAGTCTGGGATCTCTCTGGCTTCCTTCTCTCTGCTTCTAATTGTGCTGCTCTCATTTTCTCTGCCACTTTCTTTCTACATCGCTTTCTCTAATACAAGGACTTACACTTCCCATGGATGCTCCAAATTCCCTCAAAAGAAATGTACTGACCAGTGACAAAAGAAGCAAAAGTACTTTCCATTATAAACTGTACAAAGTACTGCTGTGGCCAGGGAGTGCAGTGGAGGATGGCCCAAGTGCTTGGGCCCTGCACCCCATGGGAGACCAGGAGAAGCACCTGGCTCCTGCCATCGGAACAGCGCGGTGCGCCGGCTGCAGCGCGCTACCGCAGCGGCCATTGGAGGGTGAACCAACGGCAAAAGGAAGACCTTTCTCTCTGTCTCTCTCTCACTGTCCACTCTGCCTGTCAAAAATAAATAAATAAATAAAATAAAATAAAAAAACTGTACAAAGTAACTGAAATGTAATTTTGTAGAATAATTTAAAGATTCTACATAAACATGACAGAATCTTCATGATGATAAGTGTGTACATGGAGTTCACTGATATCACCACATCACCATGTGATGTGCTCCCATGCATCCTTCCTCTCTGTTGTATGTGTGTGCAGGTGTGTACACTCTAAGTGGCACTATGTGAATACAGGTTCCATCCTTAGTCATTGATTATGCCTGGGCAAGCCTCCCAAATTTGGTTTTCTCACCTAGAAAATGTAAATAACAATAGCAACTTTGTATGGATTGTAAGGGCAGAATTAAATGATAACTATATAACAATTGTCGTACACGAAATACTAGGACAGAATGAATAGACAAAATCACATCCAGGATATGGGGATTCATTTCTCTTTCTCTTTTGAACTGGTGAGAGAAGAAGCAAATCCAGCTTTCTGTCTCTGCTTTATTCTTGGAAAAAAAGAGCAAAAGTCTGACACTGACCTTCACAATACAGTCTGAATGGATACAGTACTATGGAAATGCCAACTCCTCCATGGGACAAATGGTCACCTATGTGGATAGCACACTTCCTAGGAATTTATTATCCTGAAAAGCCACCTTTCACCTCCATTGTCTGTTCTGAATATTTGTTCTCCTCAGAATTGAAAATGCACTGATGGTGGCATTCCCAACTCTCTAGTCATCGTATTAGTAATGCACTTGTGAGAGAAAACTGGCTGGAGATCAGTGAGGGTAAAAAAAGCAAGACAGAGAATCCAGGAGAACCGTGGGCTCTCTAGTTCCCTCATCTATTCTGCATCGTATCAAGTTTCATGTCCCTGAAGGCTATATATTAGGATCAAAAACAGGGTGAAAACCATCATAGAATTTCATCTGGACCTTGAAACATGGGTAGAACTTTGATAGTAGCTGGAAGGGAAGGCTATTCTAAGTAGAGGAAGTATCTTATGCAAATATCTAGAGGCATAAGAAAATAGGAAGTTACCTGCAGATGAGGATTAGATTAATATAACTAACACACAGTACAGGCAAGTTGTAAATTTATATGGGGGTAGAGGGAAAGGAAATGGAATAACTATTATGGGAAAAGAAAAAAAATGGGGAAAGAATATTACTCAAACTTAAGACATTAAGACATTATAATGCTACAATGATAAAATCAAAACACATCAGTAAAGATTTTTTTTAGCAAAGAAAAAAAAAAACCCTAGATCACTGGAAAAAATATACTGAATAGAAATATATACATACCAATATGAGCACTTGAACTTTGACAAACATGCAAAAGTAAGTCAATTGAGAAAAAGTAATATTTTCAATAACTGATGCTTAGGCAACTGGTCATCTATATGTAGAAAGTCAACATGGACCTAAACTTCACACATTTTGTAAAGGTCAACACAAAATAAATTATAGTTCTAGATGTAAAACATAATATAAATTTTAGAGGAACCATAAGAAAATTTATTAAGGACCTGGAGCTAAGAAAATATTTTTAAATCTATTAAACTATGATAAACTGGACTTCATTACAAAGTAAATTTTTGGCCAGCCAAAGATATTTACAAAAGAATGGTAAGATGCAAACTAAATGAAATACTTGCAAATCCTGTATTCACAAATAGGTTTTATCCCAAATATGTAAGAAACTCTCAAAATTCAATAATAAACAATAACTAAATAAAAATATTTTGTGAAATGGGCAAAGTTCCTGAATAGACACATCACCTCAAAGAGTAAAAGGAATGGCATATAGGGATAAGTGTTATGATGGAATGGGCTAAGTTGCCTTATTTGATGCCTGCATCCCCTATCAGAGAGCTGGTTCAAGTACTGGCTAACTCTTATGAGCCAGGTCCCTGGTAATGATCCAGGGAGGCAGCAGATGATGGCTCAAGTACTTGAGTTCTTGCCTCCCACGTGGGAGACCTAGAGGAAGGCCCTGGCTCCTGGTTTCAGTCTGGCCCAGAACCAGCTGCTGTGTCCATTTGGAGATTGAAGAAATGGATAGAAGATCTCATTTGTTTGCTCTCTCTCTCTGCCCTCTCTGTCACTCTGCCTTTCAAATAAATAAATATATATTATAAAGAATGGAAAATAAGTGCAAAACAGTGTAATATCGTTGGTTACTAAGGTAATGCAATTTAAAAGCCACTATTTTAATTAATCATTATATATTTAATAGAGGGCTAAAATAAAATTATTGGTAGTGCCAAGTGCTAACAAGGATGCAGAACAACTTCTGTATATTGTAGATGAGATTGAAAAATGGTACACTCCCATGGGGTGCAGGGCCCAAGCACTTGGGCCTTTAAAAACACTGGGATAACTTACAAAGAAGGGCAGTGAGAGGAACCTGGCCTCTAGTTAAACAAAATTATCAAGCAATAATAATTTAAAAAGCAGGGCAATTCTGGCATGTGAATAGAAAAACTGGAAAGAATTAAATGACCGCAAATGAACCCAATTACCTATGTGAATTTGCACTGATGAGGGTGGGATCTGAACTCAATGGGGGAGAAAGCCTGTTCAGTGAATGGTGTGGAAATAACTCTAAGGTTTTGGGTAAAATCATAAGTTGAATGGACACCTCATATATGAAGAAGAATAAATTCCAACTGGATCCAAGATTTAAATGTAAAATCAAAAACCTGAAAGAACTAGGAAAAAAACTCAGAGGAATTCTTGTATTATCTTGCAGAGGGAAATGCTTCTTGATTATTATTAGAAATCAGAAAAAAATCATGCTGATTACTTTATAAAAAAATACTTTTGAATAGCCAAAGTGGAAGTTCTCTCCTCCCTTCAGAGAAAGGTACCTCCTTCTTTGATGGCCCCATTCTTTCCACTGGGATCTCCCTCGCAGAGATCTTTCATTTAGGTCTTCTTCTTTTTTTTTTTTTTCTTTCTTTTCCATGGTATCTTGGCTTTCCATGCCTACAATACTCTCATGGGCTCTTCAGCCAGATCCGAATGCCTTAAGGGCTGATTCTGAGGCCAGAGTGTTGTTTAGGACGTCTGCCATTCTATGAGTCTGCTGTGTATCCCACTTCCCATGTTGGATCTTTCTCAACCTTTTTGATTCTATCAGTTAGTATTAGCAGACACTTGTCTTGTTTGTGTGATCCCTATGATTCTTTGACCTATCAGAATAGCAAAAAAAGAGAGATAATCACAAGGAGTGAAGGAAGGAGGAAAAGAGGAATGGGGGAGGAGTGAGAGGTGTCAGAGGAAAAGCAGACAAAATGTGTGCAACTCATATGACATTACAAAGAGCTAGCATTGCTGATACAGAAAAACACCTAAAACCAGATAAAAGAACAACAACCTATGAAAAACAGCAAAGGATGGGAACATTTGGTTTACAAGAAAGGAATGCATTTGAATAATAAAATATTGATTTCTTACTCACAATATAAAAGGATCCAAATGGAAGTTACATTGAGATCTCATTTCTTTTTTTAACTTTTATTAAGATCTCATTTCACCTATCAAATTGTTAAGAATGGGGAAAATTTGTTTAGTTAATCATTCTTGAAGATGCTGTGGGGGACACAAGCCCCCCTCCCCCCACATACACATACATATTGCTCTTGAAAGCATTCATTGATAAAATTCCTATGAAGGGCTATTTGGCTGAGCGCTCAAGTCTTCACCAGAGAATTGCTGAACAAGCACAGTGGGCACATGCATGCCATCTAGACCAGTCTGTAACTTCATGTTGCATAGCAGTATACTCATGAGCTAGGGCAGTCCATTTACCCCAAATTCCTCCTTGGTCACAGCTTTGATAGTAGGGGCCTGCTCTTCATTTTTCAATCTCTTCAGGGTCTCTATAGAAGCAGAGATCAGACAGGACCTCCATGGTTGTTCAAGAGAGATGGTATCACACAAGCACAGAACTTCTCCAGACTAGCATCCATTACATCAGAATTAGTAATAAGCTCCCTTGTTGCATGGGATGGCAATGTCCACATAGTACAGAGGACATGGAGCAATTGTAGCAAACTCACAGAAATGTCTCTGTGAGAGGCTGGTGGTCAGCCCTGGGGTCAATAACCACCATAAGATATTGCAGAAGATAGGCTTCCAAATATTCTTCCTACAAGTTTGCAACACAATTTACAACATCAAAAATTGGGGTGCATCATGTTAGCCTTCAACTGGCACTGGTTCCATTAATTAAGATACAACCTTTTAGAGGCAATGTTGTGGCATATCAGGTAAAGCTGCTGCCTGAAATGCTGGTATCGCATATGGGCGTTGGTTTTTGTCCCAGCCACTCTACCTTCAATCTAGCTCTCTGCTAATGGCCTGGGAAAAGCAGTGGAAATGGTGCCAAAGTGCCAAAAGGGCCCTGCCATCCACGTAGAAGAGCTAGAAGAAGTGTCACCTGGCTTCAGCCTGGCCATCACAGCCACCTGGAGAGTGAATCAGTGGATGGAAGATCTCTTTCTGTTTCTTCCTCCATCTCTGTAACCGACTTTCAAATGAATAAATAACATTTTAGTTTGTTTTTTAAAGATGCATCCTTTTAATGGAGGACTATTCAGCTGTAATACAGAATGAGGAACTCTTTCATTTACCCAGCATAGAATGATGTCCAAGATATATTATTAAGCTACAGAACCAAAGATTTAGATGTAGAATAGCAGCTATAGTATATCATTTTTAATGGGTAAAAGAAAAGATCTGTCGCATACTTATGCTTAAAATAATTCAAGGATATTTAAGAAGCTAAAAACAATCACTTTCAGTGGCAATGAGTGAGAATTTCAAAGATAAATTACAGAATTGAAGGAAGGTTGTATTATGTATATTTTCACATTTGAAAAGTAAATGGATTGGGATGGGCATTGATTTCAGAATTAACTACTACTTGGGACACCCACATCCCATATCTCAGTGCTGGTTTGAATCCTAGCCCATCTGCTTCCAATCCAGCTTCTTGCTAATGTGCCTGGGAGGCAGCAGATCATGGTTCAACATCATGGATTCCTGTCACTCATGTGAAAGACCCAGATGGAGTTCCTGGCTCATGGCTCCGTCTTGGCCCAGCCCTTGATATTGCAGGTAGTGAGCCTATGGATGAAACTCTCACACTCACTCTCTCTCTCTCTCTCCCTCTGTCTCTCCCTCTCTCTCTCTCCCCCCCCCCCGCCTCTCAAAGGCAATAAAAATAAATAAATAAATAAAGATAAGGGATATGGATAAGTTGTTTTTTAAAAGTTAATGAAAAGAGATGAGTGGTAACTTTCTGGAAGGTATTCTAAATGAGTTAAGTTGTTAGTCACTCATCTACTCCAACCATAGATATTTTAAAGGTAATATGCACAAACAGTTATAGACCAGAGGAAATGAAATTGTTGTGTATATCAGCTTATCTTGCACAAAATTGAATTGCAAAGTCTTAAGTTATGGGAACAAAATATTTACAAATTATCGACAGTTTCATATAACCTGGTACTTGTAGTTTTACTAGGACTTTGATCCTCAACTCCTGCTCCTAAGCACCAAGAGTTAATGAGAGTTCCTGAATGGCTATTAGAAAATGGGCTTACTTGCATTAATAATGCAACAAAAGAAGCAATGTTGTCTTCATCTCACTCTCCCCCTATGCCTGCTGCTGGCTTTACCTGTCATTTCCAAGCACCACAAGATCAGTGAGGTTTATGTACTCACGACTTGGAGACTAATAGCACTGAGAATCAATAAAAAATGATTGGTCATTTAGCATAATATACCTTGGAATAATGGGAAGTTTCCCATTTGGTAACAGCTTGATTTTGAAACTCTGACTTTTCATGCAGCTTGTTGAGATGTATCTCAGGAGCTGACTTCTTGGATGACTGAACGTGTCATGGGTCAGAGGGATGAGGTTTTATTTTAATATTTCACAGACATTTGATGATTCTTTGACACTGTGGCTCATAATGAACAGCTGTTTATAGCAGCACTGCTTGCAGTCTAACGGACCCTTCATTGGCTTTCAGAGTTGGTTGCTAAGTGGGTGTTGGTGAATATGAATTTTGAAGTAAAGGACTTTCATCTGTCTCTAAAACTTTTCAAAAACTCATTTATTCCTTGTCTCTGCCAAACAGTGGCAATGAAAAGTGCTGATTTATTTTTGAACAAGTAGGATAGAGATAGACTTATTTTCGCAACATTCTGTTAGTAGCAGAAAATTCTGTGAGTCTGTTCAACCAGATTTTCCCAGTCTCTACCCTTTTACTAGTCTGCATGCATGGGGAAGACCTTAGAACAAGGTGATGAAATCAAAGGAGCAGCAGCTCTAGAATAAGAAAGAGCTCTGAATCTGGCTCTATCCTTATTAGCATCAGACTCCTTCAGCAAGTCTCTTATTTCTGAACTCAGCTTCCTCCTAAAAAGGAATAATGACACTTCTTTATGGTGATTCTGGGGATAAGGAAATATATATTAAAAGTATCTGTCACATCAAAAGTACTCAAAAAATTATAGGTTGTCATTGTTTTATTAAGGGTCATTGGTAGCTTTGGGATCCGCATGGAGGAAAGGCCTATAGTTCTGGGAATGGAATGTTCCTACCTGTACTTCCTGGGAAGAAAAGTCCTTGTCAAGGTCCCTGCAGGTGCCTAAAGGTCAACCAATGAGGATCAGACCTGCCTCAACATTTAACTCCCATGCCCTGAATCTATAAAAGGAGCTCTCCCAATCTCTGACATGCGACTTCCCCGGCCCTGCTCTGTTGCTCTGTTGGGACCAGGGAACCTTGTCCGGGAGCGGAACCCCAATAAAAGCCTGTGAATTAATTGATTCGTCTGCCTGGGAAGATTTGTTATGCGCCGGACACCTTACAGTCATAATATGAAGATTCCAGCTTTGGCAAGGCAGGTCAAGCCTGGACATGGTCCTAGAAATAGGTAAGCGATTGCGTTTTACAGAACATTCCTTAGTCAGTTAGGTGAATACACAGAGACTCCAGAGAGGTCACACAATTTTCTCTATGTGGCCATGAGAAAGTACCTTTCTTATTCAAGACAATCTTTTCTTTATAAAAATTTAGTTTCATTCAATCAAAAAGTTCATATTTCACAATCAAGTCAGATTTATCCCAGAGGTGCAAGGATGTTTCAACATTTGAATATCAATAAACATTATAAATCACATAAAAAGAATGAAGAACAAAATAAATATGATAATTTCAATAGCTGTAGAGAAAATTTTGACAAGATTCAACATTCCTTCATGAAAAAAATCACCTCCACAAATTAGATATAGAATAATGACTATATCTCAAAATTATAAAGGGTATATTTGTCAAACAATCAGCCAATACCACTCTGAAGTGTGAAAACCTGGAAGCATTTCTCTTCAGATATGAAAGAATCCACTTTTACCACTCTTGTTTAGTATAGTAATGGAAATATTAGCAAGAGCCAGTAGGGGGGAGAAAGAAAGGGCATCAGAATTGGAAAGGAGGAAGTCAAAATATCCATGCTTGCAGATGGCATTATGTTGTACATGGAAAACTCTAAGCACTCCACCCAAATGCTACTAGAGTGATAAGTCAACTCAGTAAGGGTCACAGGTTACAAAATCAATATACAAAACCTGGCATTTTGAAACACCAACAATAATCTCACTGAAAGAGAAATAAGAAACCCTATTCACAATAGCTACAAAAAATTGAATATTTAGGAATGAATTTAACCAAACAAGTGAAGGATTTCTACATTGAAAATTATAAAACACTGATGAAAAATAATCAAGAACAAAAGATAATAAAAAAATATTCCTTGCTCATGGTTTTTAAGAATTAATATCATTAAAATGCCTATTTAACCAAAGTAATCTACAAATTCAAAATACAAATGGCATTCTTTATAGGATCAGAAAAATAATTTTTAAATTCATATGGAATCTCTAAAAATCAGAAGAATCAAGGAAATCCTTAGCAAAACAGATCAAGCTGATCTGATACCTGATTTCAAAGGAAACTACATAGTTGTCATAGTTGAAACAGCATGTACTGTCATAAAAACCTGCACTTGAGGCTAGCACTGTGGCATAGCCGATAAAGCTGCTGCCAGCTGTGATTCCAGCATCCCATATGGGCACTAGTTTGAGTCCCAGCTGCTGCACTTCTGATACAGCCTCCTGCTGATGTGTCTGTGAAAGCAGCAGCAGATGGCCCAAGTGCTTGGGTGCCTGTGACCGATGGGGGAGACCTGGAAGAAGCCCCTGGCTCCTGGCTTTGTCCCAACCCAGTCCTGGCTATTGTGACCATTTGGCAAGCGAATCAGCAGAAGGAAGATTTCTCTCTTTGTCTCTCTCTCTCTCTCTCTCTAACTCTCTAACTCTCTAATTCTGCCTTTCAAATAAATAAATCTTTAAAAAAATACCCTGCATTTGTATCAATGGAACAGAAGAGAAAGCCTAGAAATCAATCCATATACATACAGCTAATTGATTTTTTACAAAGTTGCAAAGAACCTACATTGGAGAAAGGATAATCATTTCAATAAGTGGTGCTGGCCAAGCTGAATACACATGTATATTAGATCCCTATTTCTCACCAAAACTCATGATGAAAAAAGACATAAATGCAAAACCAGAGACTATGAAATTTCTAGAGGAAAAGGTAGGGAAACAACTCAAGACATTTATATAGGTGATTGTTTCTTGGATACGACCACTGCAGTACATGCAACAAAAGCAAAATCAGACAAATGGGATTATATCAAATTCAGAAGCTGTTGCACAACAAGCAAAACAACCAATCAAAGAGAAAAAAAAAAAAACAACAGAATGGGAGAAAGTACTTGCAAACTACTTTTCTTACAAAGAATTAATAACAGAGAATATATCAGCAACTCAAAACACTTGACAACAATAAGATAATCAATTCAGTTACTATGTGGGCAAGGGACCTGAATAGAAAGTTCTCAAAGAAGAAATACAAATTGCCAACAAATACATGACAAAATTCTCAGTATCATTAGCCATCAGGGAAATGGAAACTCACAATTAGATACATTTCACCCTTTCCGGAACAGCTGTTATAAAAAAGACAGGAAGTAACACATTCTGGTGAGGATGTGGAGAAAGGGGAACTATTATAGACTGTTGGTGGGAATATAAATAAATGAGTGCAAACTTCATGGAAAACAGTATGAGGATTTCTTAAATGTCAGAAATAGACTGGATATATGATCCAGCAATCCCACTACTAATGTATGCCTAAAAGACATGACCTCATTGTATTAGAGATACCTGCTCTACCATGTTCATAGCGACATTGTTCGCAACAGTTAAGTATGGTATTGACCAAGGTGTCTGAGCAGTTTTGTTTAATATGTAGACTATCAAATTATATCCAATTTCTGCTCCTACCCATATTTAATAATCTCACTGGAAGAAGGAAAAATCCTCTTGATATGAAGAAATGAGAGAAGGAGGCCTGGTCCCATTCAAACAAAAAGAAGAAAAAACAGCAAATCTTTCTCTTCTATATATAGCATCCTGGAGAGAAATTTATAATTCTCATTTATTCAGCAAACACCTAGGGAAAATTCACCACATGCTGGGTCTGCAAAATTACTAACAATGAGAAGATATGATTATTTCTCTCATATACTTTATAGTCAGGTAGAGGAAATAGGTAAATAGAACAAAATTATAATTGTTTGCGATCAGTGCTGTGATAGATTAGTATAAGGTACCATGTGAGCAAAGGAAGAACATCCCTTCATCAATAAGAGGTAAAGATGACCCAGAGTTTTAGAGCATGGGCAGTCAGAGGGTGACAGAATCACAGCTGGGAAACTTAACTTTGCAGCCATGGGCATGTTATTCAACCTTTCCAAGTCACAATTTCCTTATTTGTAAAATGAAGAAGAGGAAATGGCCATATAATGAGATAGATGGGAAAATTAAGTGAGAAAGTACATGGAGAACACTTGGGACAGGCATAGCACATAGGCACTACTCAATAAATGGTGACTAATACATTATTTTTATTATTTGTGTTCAGTCACGCCAAACCACTTATAGGATCTAAATATGCCCTGTCTCCATGCCTGTATTCATTTTGTTCTCTCTGCTTTGGTGATCCATTCTATCTGCATACAAGAGAGTACTTCAAAAAGTTCATGGAATATGGCATTGAAACATAAGCTGATTTTGGTTAAAACTTTTTTTAAATCCATGCATAGTTTCTCCATCATACACATTTTAATGAATTTTTGGAAGTCTTTTTGTATGCAGTATTTAAAATAATCGTATCTTTCAATGCCATTTTCCATGAACACTGAAGTACCCTCATGTTAAAATCCTACCCCAAAGACCATAGGGCAAACAAGATGCTGGATCTCTGGAGGAATGTGATCATACTAAGAACTTGAGACAGCTATAACAAATTAGCACAAACTGGGCAGCTTGAAGCAACAGAAATTTATTCTCCCATAGCTCTAGAGGCCAGAACTATAACATCCAGGCACTAGCCATGCTACACTCCCTCTGCAGACTCCAAGAGAGAATTTCTCATTAATTCCTATAAGGATATTTTTTCTTTGGATTTAGGAGGACCCACCCTAATAATCCAGGATAAGTCCCCCTCCCAAAAGCCCTTTACTTAGTCACATTTTTTGCCATGTAAGACAATATCTTTTCTGTAAATGTATAAGGTAGTATCTATAGGCTCTAAGGATCAGCACATGGACACTTCCTTTGGAACCACTGTTCAGTCCACTAAGAACCAAATACATGCACTTGCAAAATGATGCATTTCCTGATATCTGCCAGCTCAAAGTATTCTTTGAACAACCTGAGACTTCATATCACTTCAATTTTTCATCTCTTAATACCTAATTATCCCTTAGTCTTTTAAGATAGCTATTTTTAAGCTAACAAATTTTTTTTTACCTGACTACTTCTTGTAAAGTTAACTAGACTAAAGGAACTTTAAATCCCCCTCAAAATGAAGAATGCGTATTTCTTTAAGTTCTTTGCCTGTGATGGCTTCCAAACTCTTCAGCATGTAGTAGAAGGATGCGTAGATAGATTACAGGATAGAAATATATAGATGATTGATGTTTTCAGCCTTTGAAGATAGTTTTGTTTCAGAGGCAATTGGTAGCAAATATGTTTGACCAAAATATGTGAAAGAATGGTCCTGTAATGATGCAGTCAAACACAACAGCTTTCTGACATAGGCTGCAATTTTTGGATTCTGAATTATTTCTCTACAGATCTGCCAAGGCAGGGGATAACTCACTGGCATAGCATTTTCTCTTCATGTCATGTAAAGAGGAAAATGTATGTTTATCCTCATAGTGGCTGAAGGCTACTTTACTTCTTCAGCAATGCCAATGAACACCAGGCATTAGCTTTGAGTGAGGGAACTCCACTTCTCAGTTGGCAGAACACATAGAATTATAGAATCTACCATGCTGCTCTGCTAGCTTCTAATTATTTGTGATAGTGTTGAAACCTGGAGAGTAGAATGTAGTTATAAAGTATGGTAATAAAGGTGTCCTTGGTTGGACCATTATTTTGTAAAATGCAAGCAGTGATTGATTTGACAGGGTAAATCACAGGCCATCTGCAGCCTGCTGAAAGGATGTGCTTGGCTCTAACATCAGACACAGGCTACTCTCAACTTGACCTTTTGCTTGAACAGCTGGAATGGACAGGAGTTTGCGGTACTGTGATCCAGCTTCATCCTCACTCCATAAGCTCCTCCAGTGAAAACTAAATAGGCCAATCCACCCCATCTCTGCTAACCAAAACCTCCTCGACAGTTGACAGACTCTGTAAAATGTTCAGTCTTTGAGTTCAATCTTTTTTCCATGTTAAACATCAAGGGGGGATATGGAAATCCCAGTGAGGGAAAACTCATTAGCATTCTAGGAGGTGTTCCACATAGACCTCTGGGAACTAAAAACTAGACAATCTTACTATGAATTTCAAGAAAGGGGACAGTGAGACAAGCCAAAACATAGAAAGATTTTGGATTATCGCTCGGCACATATGGGCATGTGCATACCTGCTGGGATGCCCAGAGCCCAGAACAGAGCTCCAGCACTGTCTCCAGTCTCAGCTCACGACTTCAAGCATAATTCTCCATCCTTTCTGACTTTATTTTATGATTGTGGGTTTTCAATAGGTATTAAGTGGTATTCAATATTACCATGCTAAATTTTATTACTTTATGAAATCATCTTTTTGGAAGTAGGAGCTATTTAAGGAACACGGCTAAATAGAAATAGAAACAGAGACAACCGAAACCTCTTATCAAATATTGATATGTGGACAAATCATTTTTTTAAGGGAGTGGGTATTTGATGCAGTGGGTAAGGTGTCACTTCTGCTATCTGCATCCCATATCAGATTTCTTGGATTCCAGTAACTCCGGATCTGATTCCAGCTTCCTATTAATAAGCTCCCTAGAAGGCAACAGGCTGCAAATACTTGGGTTCCTGTCACCCAGTGGGAAATCTGGCTTTGGCCTGGCCCAGACCTGGTTTTTATAGGCACATGGGGAGCAGAGCAGAGGATGGAAGATCTCTGTCTGACTTCCAAATAATAATTTTAAAATTTCTAAAAAAGAATAAAATAACTTAGTCTCCTAGAAAAAGAAATGGCTTTGGTTTGAAAGAGGTTGACTGTAGTTAATCTTTACTCATAAATGTGGATCCTCCTTTTCCCAGGATTTATGTCTTTACCATCGTTTAGCAAACACATTCAAGAATCTGTTATGTGCCAAAAACTTTGCTAAAAAAACACCATGAAACCTAACATTTTTAGAGATTTCCCTGCATACCATGAATAATACTTAGCTCACTATAAGCCTTACCTCATTTGACAGAATACCTAATAATTATATCAGTTCTATACCTACCCCACTTTCAGACAGGAAAACTAATATTAAAGAGATTTCACTATAGAACATAATTCAAACTAAATTTTAAAATTCCACAAGTAGCACATAAGGGGCTGTATTCAAGGAGCCTAGATTATAGACAATTGCAACCTGCCTAGGGCAATAATTAGAGAAAAGAAAAAAAAAGTGAGCAAAGAAACCAAAACAAGCAGGTTTTTGAAAGCACAGGAGCATTTTGGTGACTTGGAAGAAGAGATTAGTAAAAAGATGTAATTAAAAACAAGGGGAGATAAAATAAACTTGTGAAATGATGGTATCTGAAGATTCACTTATAAATCCTGTCTAGGATGCTGACCGTGTAATGATTGCCCATTTTTTTACTTAGGCCTTTGCACAAATTCCTCTAGTACCAGCAGGAAATCTTTTGAAATATTCTTGATTGTACTGTGGCTTGAATGAGTAACATGATCACACAGATACATCGCTAAAATTTATTGTGAACTTCAGAAGAGGAGATGCTTGACAGCTTTGCCTTAACCATGTGACAGCTCTATATCCAAGGTTTGCATCAAAATATTGGTACTTTTCATTGGGACCAGATGGACCATCAGTTCAACATGAAATAAACTCAGACATAACAACCAACCATACAGAGCAGAAAGAAATAAAAGGCAAATCCCAAAGAGGCTGGGGAGGTGATGGACACTGGAAATAAGGGAAGCTGCATGAAGCACTTGTTAGGTACTTTGTAGAGAATTTACAGCTGGTTTAATACACAAAACAGAAGAGCACTTTCTTCAAAAATGACACCTAACTTACAATCCTTGTCTCAACTGCTGAGGAACAGTGGTTTTTTCATTTATTGTTATTATTATTATTTGTTGAACTCATTGCTTAGTGTAGGGTTAATCTTATGAGAATAAAGTAAGCTGAAAGTAGATCGTTGTAAAATTGAGTAAATAAGAGAGGAAGGAGGAGAAAGGGTAGGAGCAGTGGCAGGAGAAGAGTGGAAAGTATCGCTATGTTCCTAAATCTGTATATATGAATTGCATAAAATTTGTTTACTTTAAGTTAAAAAAATTAAAAGGCCAATTTGAATGCTGCATTTACACAATTGCTTTCTCTGCTTTCTCACTGGGCTTTGCATATCGTGTTAAAGCATTTTCATCAGTCATTGTATTTAAGTCTGCCTTTGCAATCTTCCCCCCCAGATAGATATGAAACCAGGATACCTGGATACTGTAATAAGAATATGGCTGTTAAACTCAGAAAGAAGCATCCAAGGTCAGAATTTTAGAGTAGCGGAGCTAAGTTAATTAAACTTGTGAGCCTTCTGTTCTTCATCTGCCAATCAGAGGTGATAATGATGTCTACTTATTAGAGTTCATGTAAAGAGGAATTAAAGAATGTATGGGGAATGTTAATGCAGTTCTAGTCTCTCAACAAAATCAAAATATGAATCACTTTTTATTATTCTATGTCCCTAATGCCAATTGCCACTGTATTTTAGTACCTATACCAAACCAAAATGCTGGTTGTTAGCTGGATAAATGCCATTTTGCCTATGGTTAATAATTAAGCTGGTCAGTATAATAAAACCTCAAGGAAATCATTGCAAATAGCCAGAATTATCTGTGAGAAACAAATTGAGGATTGATGAGAGCTGTCCTAAAAGATTCCCCATGTTTCAGTGATCCTGTTGTGTGTGTCAAGGGTATTGAGGGGGAATATGAGTCCAAATCCCTCTCCGCAGGCTTTCAATGCATTCATAATATTCTTTCTCTATCCCCAGGGTCCCAAATTACAGTGAACACTCACTAGCAAGTGCCGTAGGCTCTAGACTGCCCTGGAGTAGCTCTATGACTTTAAGCAAATCATCAAGTTTCCATATCTCCAAAGAACTAATAATAAAACTTCTTTATAAGAATCTCATAAAGATTAAATTTGAAAATATGAATAAGATAACTATAAAATATACTATAAATGTAAATTTTTTCTCCCTCCTTCCCATATTCTTCACCCTTCTGATAAGCTGCCCTGATTCAGCTATACCAAAGTGCCAATGACTAAAGTCAAAGATTTTCCTCTCCTGGTCCCAATCTCTTTTGGTTTGCCTTTCTCAGCAGCTGGGCCACTAAATTCCTATAAGTAAATTCAGACCTGCCTCATCCCTTGGTGTCCTGCTTTCGTGCCAGAGGGATTTAACACTTCTCTCCCAACACAGGAAAGGGGCAAATAAAATAAATCAATCAAAAATCTATCCATCCATTCACTTATTCCATCATTTAGCAAACATTTCGCTAACAGATAACATGTGCCAAGTTCTGAGCTAAGTACCAGGGACATGAATACAAAAGCAACAACAACAAGTAATAATATCTGGCACATGCCCTCAGGTTGCTCACCATTTAGTGAAGGAGATAGATCACTGGGATGCAGCAGGATGAGTGCAGTGCAGGAGGCTGGAATCAGGTATCCTGGGAGAAGCTTGAGCTGTGTCTGTGAACAAAGAGGAAGAAGGGACCCATCAGTTTCCATCCCAAATGGTGCTAATTATTCTAATCAATTGGTCTCCCAGAGACTCAAGTCCTTTCCTTGCATCTAACCCAACGATTTGAGCTTACATCAAGTTAATAGGTCCCCCTAATATCTGCATACTTGCCTGGATTTCTGAGGCGGTTTCCCCAGGTGATCCATGTGCCTGCTGGACTCAGGGCTGAGATTGTAGCCATTTCTGAATTGCCTTGAAGTAGCATGCATGCACTCCTGCCATACTAGAGCTTCCCTCAATACCTAGAGTTGAGGATTCCCCATCTTCACCACTCTATCGAATCACATCAACTTATCTTAATGCACTTTGAAGTCTGAGAACAACCTATTAAGAAGGCAAATGACAAACCTACCTTTTGCTGGAAAACAAAGGCTGAGATTCATTCACCAATATTGATGATTAAAACAGTATCAATACCTACAGGACATGCGTCATTTACCAGACACTGTGATACAGTAGAGATGCAAAGGTGAGTGAAGACACTATCCATGGAGCTCCCTGTAGTCACATTTGTGACTCATACCCTAAAACAGTGTTCCTAAAGTATACACACAGTAGGAGATACAGAGAGAATGGTTGCCTCCAGTGCTTTATGATTCAAAGAAAATGATAGTGTAGGGTGGGTATTTGGGCTATCAGTTGTGATTCTGGGGTAAAACATATGGATCCCATATCAGTGTGCCTGTGTCTAATACCCACCTCTAAATCCTGACTCCAGCTTACCACTAACATAGACACTGGGAGTAGGGGAGGACATCAGTGATGGCTCAAGTGATGATTGAATTTCAGTTACCCACATGTATGAGACCTGGATCAAGTTCCAAACTACCCTCAGTCTTGGACCAGCCCCCAGAACAGTGCAGATGTTTGTGGAAGCCAACCAGTTAGTGGGAGCATGTGTGCTCTTTCACACTTCCTCTAAAATAAATATCAATTAAAATTAATATTAAAATTTTAAAATGTTATTTCAGAGGCCCCAGTGCCTGAAAGTAAGGAAATTAATCAAGTGCCAAAATTGAGCAGGTTTCCTTCCTCTCTTAATTCTCTCTGAGTCTCATAGTTTCTTTGGAGAAACTTGCATTAAACATCATTACATTTAGAACGTTAACAAAAGTTGTAACACATATTCTGAAAAGAGAAACTCTATTATATCTGAGGCACTGTGCTACAATATCCACAGAAAGGTAAATTAGAGACAATTTTTGCCCTATATAGTATAGGAAGAAAACATAGTATATAAACTACTATAAATAATAGTCATAAAATGTATTATGTTTAAGTGATTCATTGGTTCTACATATGGAAAGGTGACTTGACATTTAAAGATAAGAATTTAGGGGGCCGGCAGCGTGGCTCACTTGGCTAATCCTCCGCCTGCGGTGCCAGCATCCCATATGGGCACCGGTTCTAGTCCTGGCTGTTCCTCTTCCAGTCCAGCTCTCTGCTGTGGCCTGGGAGGGCAGTGGAGGATGGCCCAAATCCTTGGGCCCCTGCACCTGCATGGGAGACCAGGAAGAAGCACCTAGCTCCTGGCTTCGGATCGGCATAGCTCCTGCTGTGGCGGCCATTTGGGGAGTGAACCAGGAGAAGGAAGACCTTTCTTTCTCTCTCTCTCTCTCTCTCTCTCTCTCATTGTCTATAAGTCTACTTGTCAAATAAATTTTTAAAAAAAAGATTAGAATTTAACTTAAAAAATGAATTCCACGTTATGTATTCTATTGAGTTGTTATTGAGACACCTAGTCATTTCTATCTAAATATCAAGTTGACAACATTCTGGACATAGTTCAATAGCAAAGAATTTTTCAAGAAAAGCGCAATGCAAGATCATCATATACCTGTTGGACAAGGAAGAACTATGCAACTTTACAATAACTGCCATCTATTGGTCCAAACCATATTCTGAACTTCATGCTAAAACCCTTACACATGGTATTTTACATAGTTCTCACAAAGGCCCTATAAGGCTGGTGTTATTATCCCCAGTGATCAGATGAAAAAAATTAATTTCAGAGACAACACTTACGTTGATGTATCGAATAACAGGGAATGACAAATTTATTATTTGAAATCAGTTCTCTTTGGCACCTCAGATCTTTCTTGCTATGGTCTGTCACCTTAAATAAATTTCTTTATTGTCTGTTTTATCTCTTAACTAGTTTATTCTTTAAAACTTTTTCTAGATTACTTACATTCACATTTATTGTAAACTTACTCATACCAGGAGTTCTGCTGGGGATACTAAAGAAGATAAACATCTCCAGTCATTAAGGAATTTAATCTTATGACCTACCTCCCACATCTTGTAATTAGAAAACATGACATATAAATTCATATATGCTATACTTATACCATATTTATATACTGCAAATTAGCAAATGCTTCATTATCTTTCATTTAAGGTATTACATTCATTTATGCCATCCACTTGGGCCTTTGACCTCAAGAGGCTCATAACTAAGGATGGCATTGTGGTGCATCAGATTACTCTACCACCTGTGATGCTGGTGCCACATATCAGACCACCATAGGCAATTCCAGCTGTTCCATTTCTGAACCAGCTCCTGGCTCACGTGTTTAGGAAGGTGGAGGAAGTTAAGCCAAGTACTTGGGCTTCTGTCACCCACATGAGAGAACAGGATGAAAGTTTCTGGCTCTTTGCTTCAGCCTGGCCAGGCCTGGCCATCGTGGCCACTTGGGGAATGAACCAGAAGATGGAAGATACATCTCTATTTCTCCCACTCTGTCACTCCACCTTTAAAATAAATACATCATTTAAAAAATTATTTTAAAACGGGCTCATAATCAAGTATTGGAGAAAAGTATTTTAAATAAACATAATAGCACAACGGCAGAGGTATGAAGATGGTGTGCAAACTCAGAGGGGTGTGAGAGACACAGAGGGCTTCTCGGAAGAGGGGACACCTGCACAAAATCCACAAGAATGAGTGGAAACAAAGTGAAGTTGGAAGTGAATGGTTAGAAAATTTGAGACAGAAAGACAACAGTGTTTCTGCTTGGAATAGAAAGGGATCCACTCCCAGATTAGCATTACTTTTCCTACCTCATGTCTGAATTGAGCACATAGTTAAGCTAGATAGAACACTGGCTTTAGCATTAGGCAGATATAATTGCTAAATTGCCACTCTCTAAACCTTGATTCCCTCATCTAGAAAATGGAGTAAACACCTATAGTGAGAAACAAATGAAATAATGCATAGCCACAGAGTTGAGCAATGCTAAGCATTATTCATGCTGTTATTGGCATGACTATAGTATTCGGTGACATAGTAGACCTGTCCATTACCACTCGATTAGGGACTTATACTATACATTGTTTCAAGCCATAAAACACTATTGCAGAATCCTGTTGTAGTCTCCAAGGGAGGATATGGATCAGTGCTGTTTATGGTATGAGAGCCATAATTTTCCTGTGATCAGGCCAGACACATCTAGGAACAACACATAAAGAGAAAGCAGCAACTGACATTCACTTTTGCTTTGTTTTCTGTGAATGGTAATGGACTCAGCTTCCTTTCTTCCTCTCAGTGAGCTTGAACAGAACAAAAACAGAATTTATTTCACTGTACTGCCAACACTTCATTTCATTTCCCTGGAATAATTCTCTGGGTATATCTATGGCTGTTTCTTATTTGTCAGACCTTTCCCAGTGCAGCTTAGGAGATCTTAGAGAAGAGATGCTAAATCAATATTTGAGCTTTATGTAGGCCCTAGAAAAGCCTGGAATACACAGCAGTGGGCTTATGTTGGGGCCCAAAGCTGCCTTGAATGCAGCCCTGTCCAACCAGGTTAGCTCCTAAGCTAGCAGTGAGACCCCAGGCTGCAAAGCTTACTTCCTTGCAGGAGAGTCCAAAACCCCTGGTTTTCAGAGGTCATGGAATGACCATCTGATGTTCAGGACTACCACCACACCCTACAGGTACTTGGAGTTGCCTTTTCAGTTATAAGCTCTGAAGTATATTTAGTGCATTTGAGATGTATCTTATTCTTAGCTCTGCTGTGTGATCTTAAGAAAATCATTGAATTTCTGGTCTTTGTTTTCTCCTCTAAAAATCTGGGCTGGGTAAGCCAGACAGTCTCCAATGTGAGTTTTCATTCTAAGGTACTTAGAAAAACCAGTATGTTCGTTCTTCAGTAATTTCATAGCAATACTATCACTCATTCGGTTAGCCATTCACTCATCCAGTACACATTTACTGTACGCATATGCATGCTGGACAATGATACGAAATGCTGCTGAAAATGAAGCAGCTTCATTGTCTTTGTAGTTTAGGGATCTTTGCTTCTCTTGTATCTTGCAGAGGATACAGATACCAAGGCAACCCCATAACTACAAACTGTTAGGGGTCTTATTAAAAGGCACAGTAATGGGCAACTCCAATCTTTCCTTCTGAGAAGAGATCAGACTTTGAGGTGAGTATACAGTATGGAGCATTGCATTTAAGGGCTCATGAAGATGAAGTTGGAACTGTTTAGGTATGAGTAACTTAAAGAGTGTCATTGAAATACTAAGAAACAGAGCTATAAGAAGAATAAAGGTTATACAGAAAAGAGATGAATTGGGGGTAGAGAGCAGAACCCCCCCCAAAAAAAAATTCTCCAAAAAAAACGCAAGAACTGCCTTGTGGAAGAAAGATTAAACTTGTTCTAGACGGTTTCATGAGACAAAATTATGACCTCTGACTGGAAGTTGGAGGGAAATAGATTTTGGCTCAATATAAGAAATCTCACAACCTAAAATATACACAATAGGCTGTTTCAGGAGGCAGTAGCTTCTGTCACTGAAAGTGTTAAAATTGAGGCTAGACAGATGACAGAACAGGCAGAGCAATTTAGCTGGGGTGAATACCTACAGTTCATGCCTTTACTGGGTGACTGAAGGAATGGCTCAAAAAAATCAATGTTTCCTAGGCCCATGACACATATTTAAGCCTTGCCAGAGGGGCTGGATAAAATTATCCACAAGATCTTTCTCTTTCTTAGAATCTAGAATTTTATGAATCTATTATTCTAAGTCTGCTGGCCTAACACAGAGATTTGAGAAACACAGAAATGTTCCCAACATAAAAGATATTTCTCACCTACTTGAAATGGCAAAGGCCTCATGCACTGAATTTATAATATGAGAACAAGAATATTTATATCATAGGGTATGTTGGTAAAGATCAAAAGAAATAATATGTGAGAAGTACCTAATACCATGGGATTAAATGAGTTGATTTAGGCAAAGTGCTTAGAATAGTACTTTGTAGGTATTCACTGTAGCTTTGGGAATTGGATTTGCTCCTTTCACTCTGAAGACCACTTTAGATGAAGAGCACAGTAACACAAACCATAGGGGAAAATATTATTTGGGGAGAAAGCAAAAACTTGAATGTTTGAATTGACTGACATTGAACTAGAAATCTGAGCATTCCCAGACAAAAGATAAGTTCATAACATCAGACCTGAATGAAGATTCTAGAAGGTTAGGCTTGGATGAGGAGAAATACAAAGTGAAAAAATAGACAGGTTACCCAAGCAATCTTCAAACTTTGGGCTGAGTTGACTAAACAGACACATTTGTTGTCTGTGCTTCAAAAACAGCTCTCAAATCTTGCCCTCCTTTTTGTTTGTGGTGCGACTGCCTCTGGGACTCAGAGAAATAGCACAGCTTAAATCAATGAAGCAGCACCTAGAGAGAGACTATAGGATCAACCCCACAGGCAGAAGCACAAGGTGATTTCCTAAAGGATCAGAGTGTAGATACAGACCCTATGAACTTCTCCCTCATGGACAGAGAAGGGCGTTAAGTCACTTCAAACTATTGTAAAATTTTTTATTTGGTTTCTCTTGTCTGATTCAGGACATCCTCCACACCAGAATGGTCATCCAGAAAAACAAAGCTGTGTCTATTTAAACTTAGAGGACCTTATGTTAACTGAAATAAGCCATGCACAGAGGACAGATGCCATATGCTCTCATTTACATGTGAAATTTAAAAATGTTGAACTCAGAGAAACAGAATCAACGAGAGGTTATTCTACAGGAGTTAGGGAAGTGGACAGTTCAGTCAACAGTTCTGGTTAGTCAGGAGGAATCAGCTCTGGTGATTACAAAGCAAGGTGACTGTCGGTACAATTATGTATTGTATATTTCAAAATAGCTAAAGAAGAGGCCTTTAAATGTTCTCACCTCAAAGAAACAGTATTAAGATGATAGATATGCTACTTGGATTTGATTATTCCACAATGTATATTTTTATCCATATGATTTATATCCCAAACATAAATGTATATATATATATATATATAATTATTTGTCAACTAAAAATAAAACGTGTTAAAAGAGAAGAACATGTGTCAAGAAAAAATAAAACCTCTAGTGAGGTAAACACTACTCTGGGATGTAGTTCAAATGCTTTGTCTTGAGCTGGCTCAGTTCTACCCCCTTACCTTTATTTTTTCCTCCCTGTTGCCGTTGCCATTGCCGTTGCCGTTGCCGTCCTAGGTTTTCCACCATCTCCAGACCTTTGCTGGTCTCACTGCCTTCACATCTTCCATTCCTATCACCTGAAATCAAGTTCTTGCCTCAGCACATATCCTTCCTATTACGTCCCACGTGAATCCATCTTCTGAAGTCCTTCGATTGTTAAGACCTCAGTACTCCATTTCGGAAGGCTTGCTCCAATACCTCTACCACCTGAGTCCATTCTTCAATCGTACAAGGCTTTTTCTTCTTTTTTCCCTTCTTTGCTTTGCTTTTTTTTTTAACCAGAGCACTGCACTGTTTAGCACATCTCTGTAGAATTTTTATAAAGAGTGAAGTTGGGTTGGCACTGTGGTGGAGTGGGTAAAGCTGCCACCTGTAGTGCCAGCATCCCAAATGGGCATCAGTTCCGGAGCCAGCTACTCCACTTTCAATCCAGCTCTCTGCTGTGGTCTGGCAAAGCAGTAGAAGGTGGCCCAAGTCCTTGGCCTCCTGCAGCAGTGGGAGACCTGGAAGAAGCTCCTGACTCCTGGCTTTGGATGGGCACAGCTCTGGTCGTTGCAGCCAATTGAGGAATGAACCAGCAGATGAAAGGCCTCTCTCTCTCTCTCTCTACCTCTCCTCTCTCTCTGTATAACTCTGGCTTTCAAATAAATAAGTAAATCTTTGGGGAAAAAAAAGAAAAGAAGAAAGAAAGAGTGACGTCAAGGGGCCAGTGCTATGACATTAAGCCTCCACCTGTGGTGCCAGCATCTCAAAAAGACACGGTTCACGGGTTCCATCAGGCTGCTCCATTTCCGATCCAGCTCTTCGCTATTGGCCTGAGAAAGCAGTGGGGGAGGGCCCAAGTTCTCGGCCCCCTGCACCGGCACAACAGACCCGGAAGAAGTTCTCAGATCCTGGCTTTGGATTGGCCCAGCTCTGGAGTTACAGTCATTCGGGAGTGAACCAGCAGATGGAAGTCCTGTCTGTCTCTCCCTCTCTCTGTAACTCTACCTCTCAAGTAAATAAATAAATCTTAAAGAAGGCGTGAAGTCAAAGACTCCAGATATAGAGTGGAATCTTCAAAGACAATGTTATGTCTCGAGTATAAGATGTGTGCCTGACACTGAGTAGGAGCATGAAAAATACTTGTTAAATAGATGAGTGATCTGGGCCAGTGCTGTGGCTTAACTGGTAAAGCTGCCACCTGCAGTGCCAGCATCCCATATGGGTTCCAGTTCATGTCCTGGGTGCTCTACTTCCTCTCCAGCTCTCTGCTATGGCCTGGGAAAGCAGTAGAAGATGGCCCAAGTCCTTGCGCCCCTGCACCTGCACAGGAGACCCGGAGGAAGCATCTGGCTCCTGGCTTCGGTTGGGTGCAGCTCCAGCCGTTGTAGCCAATTGGGGAGTGAACCAGTAGATGGAAGACCTCTCTCTGCCTCTCCTTCTCTCTCTGTGTAACTCTGACTTTCAAGTAAAATAAATAAATATTAAAAAAAAATAGATCAGTGATCAAGCATTCATCTTGAATGCCTTGGAAGCAAGACTAGATAATAAAATACAATTGCCTTCATATCTGCTAATGATCAGTCTCTCTTATTTGCATACCCCGCACCCATTCTTCTGCCATTTTATCTTCTCTAATCATTTGTATATTTATCTCAGACTTACCAAATAGTCACGAATCACTTTTGATCCCATTTTGCCCTCCACATATAGGTTGGACAGGGATGTCTCAGCTATAGAACATCATGTTCAGAAGTTTCTGCCAGAGAGTTCAGATGTCTTCAACATTTTAATGGAAACTATTTAAGAAGCCTGTTCAATAAACTGCATCATTTTCTCACTTGAGTGTGCGATTACATTAGTGAGATGCAATCATCAATAAAAACTCATATTGGTTTAAAATATAGATTAAAACACATAAAAGTAAACTTCATTTAGAGTTAAATAAAATTTAGTGCATTTTCAAAATGTGAAATATTTTCAAAGGTGGACACCTTCAGAAAGAACTTCTCCAAAGGAAAATGTCCCTCATTTTTTTTTTCTTTTTTATTGAGGTATAGGATTTTTTAGTGGATTTGTTCTTATTATTTTATGATTTAATGTGCTTAAAATGACACCTTGAGTCTGTTTTTTTCAAAAGGGAAGCAGCATTTTTGTAAAAGGGGAAAAAAATAACACAGACACATTCTGGGCTTCAAGGAGCACTTGGGTCTAGAGCGCACCATGCTTTAATTGCAAGCTCATGTTAATGAGAGAAGCAGGACAGGTGGGCGAGGGTCGATTGGAAGAAAGAGGTGCTTGTACACCACTCAGACCAGCCTTACTCTCACCTCATTGAGAAACGGAGCTGTTGCTGCCTTCCTTTTGCACACAGCCTGGATGAGCTGACATGTGGGTTCCCTATTAACTGTTGTTGCCTGTGATTTTTGTGATTTAGGTGAGGAGCTGACTATGTTTTTCACCACATTAATAGCAATGAAAAAGATGATGAAGTGCCATGCTCTTTCCAGGGCCAGCTGCACTCCCAGCCAGACTGTTGATTGAGAGCCCTGCTTGACTTAGTGTTACTCAAACAATGTCTCTCCCTTACAGACAATGAACATTGAATGGCCTGCTGCTCTTTGTGGTCCTGGAGCACAGAATCACAGTCATGACCACACCGCTGCCTGGGAGCAGAGATAAGTGTGGATTTCCCAAGCCACATGGAAGGTTTTCAAGGAAGGCAGAACTAATAGAATCCCTAGCCTTACTGAATTCTTTTTGTCCTTAAGGACAAAAAGTTGTATATGAAGATTGTGGTCGCACTAGTTCTGCTACTCACTTCTGAGTCTCTAGAAGAAAGCGATTGCAATCTGAAGAAGAATCTGAAGTCTATAGCAGATTTGCTGGTAGTAGTTCCATGAAAAATAGCACTGGTCCAGTGGAAGGGAAAGTCAGAAAAGATCAGAAGAGATTGATGGCACATATTCTCAGTGCTTTTCACACACTTCCTCTTCTTCCTGGTAGAGAACTCCTGGATGTTATGCTATGTAATTTTGTGAGTACTGCATGTTGAAGTGAATGACCCCTATGCAGATGTTTTCCTTTCCTATTTAGTTTTTAAGCTGTAGTCATCTATCTATGAATACTCATGTGTATGTGAATATATATACACACACACATACAGATACACTTGTGTGTGAGTGTGTGTGTGCATTTCTTAACTAGTAACAGAAAGCCTCTGTATCATGATTTTTCCAGAATATTTAATCATGGTGGATGTGCTAGTTTGCTCAGGCTGCCATAACAAAATACCACCTGCTAGGTGGCTTAAACAATGGAAATTTATTTTCTAACAATTTTGAAAACCAGAAGTCCAAGATTGAAATGTTGGCAGCTCTTTTCCCCCTATCTTGCAGATAGTTGATTCTTAATGTGTCTTCACATGGAATTTGGGTGTGCCCCTGGTGTCTCTTCCTCCTCTTAAAATCTCCAGTCATATCAGATCTCAGAGCCTAGCCCTTCCAGCCATGTTTTAATTTTTTGCCTCTTTAAAGACCTTATCTATATTTAGAGATACTGTGACAAACTGGGGGTGAGGAGTCAACATGTGAGCTTTTTATGGGAGAAAGTGTTACAGTTCACTTAACAACAAACAGCTTCCTCAATAGATACCACTGCGAACATCATCGTCAAGATTTCATTGAACGTGAGACCATTAATTTCTGGAAGCTCTGCATCTTGACATCATTCTGTGGATATCCACATTACAGTAATAGTCACGGTTGCTGTCTCTTGTTCATACACAAGGCAAAACAAAAGACAAGAACTGAGGCATAACTAAGTTTACATTTGGTAAGAGTGATGTGCCAAGTGGATTTTTTTCTAATTAGACCTTTGGAAAGCATCACATGTGAATAAAACAGTAAGGGAAGAAAGGCGGGACTTCTTTCCTTAGGATAAAATTGGAGAGGAATGATTCTTCTGACTCCTTGGAATTTCTCCTCTGTTATACTGTCTGCTTCTTACTCACGACTCATCTGCAGTATGTTAAACAATAAAATGTTTAAATCCTGTCTCAGACACTCAAAGTTAGATATATGCAAGATTTATAAATAGGTTTAGATGATTCCTTGGAACACTTTCTCAATGAAAGATGCTTCCCTTCTCTACAATCCCTCCTCTAAAATCTCAATCATAATAATATTAATTATTATTATTGATGTTACAATGATAAAAGACAAAACCAAAACTGTTATTGTTAAGTTACAATACTTTGCTGAGAACTTTATATTTATTATCCCAATTGAGTCTCACAACAGCCTTGTGAAACAAATATTATCATGATTCCCACTAAGTGGATGAGAAAACTCGAGCCCTGTGACTGAGCTCTTTTCTATTTGTTTTCTGCCTTTTCCTGAATTTGTCACTCCTGCTGGTCCAGCCAATCAGTCCTCCACACTACTTGATTAAGTATCTCTCTGGTTGATGTTTAGCATGGTATAGGTAATATTTACTCAAATGGATGGACTCCATTAATATAATACAACCCCAAGACCTGAATGGTCCTCTCGGTTGATGTCGTCTTCATCTGCCCTATTTCCATACCCAGGGAAGTCTATTAGAGTCATTAAAAAAAATACCTGGCACTAGCTAAGTTCAAAAAGAATTTTAATGGGGCCAGCACTGTGGCAAAGCATGTAAAGCTGCCACCTGTGATGCTGGCATCCCATAAGGGTGCTGGTTCATGTCCTGGCTGCTCCACTTCTAATCCAGCTCCTTGATAATGGTTTGATAAAATAGATGACCTCTTAAAGATCTCTGTTTGGGTCCCTGCTATCCATGTGGGAGACAGGATGAAGCTCCTGGCTCCTGCCTTCCACTTGGCCCAGTCCTGGCCATTGTGACCATCTAGGGGTGAACCAGCAGATGGAGGATCTCTCTTTCCCTCTCTCTCTGTAACTCTGACTTTCAAATAAATAAATAAACCTTTAAAAATTGACAAATCAAGAAGCCTTTCATTATTTAGACTTGGAAAAAAAATCCCTGTTGAAAAAAAATCAGTAAATGATCCAACAATTAAAATTTTTGTATTCCTTTTTTATCAAAATATCCCACATGGACCACATTCTCACATAAATGCCCAACTAAAGACTGAGTAGATTCTCTTACAACAGTATGAGTACCACCAATAAAATAAAGACATTATCTAAAGTCTTGAGTCGGCAGTTCTCTTTCTTCTCTAAGCTTTCCCAAGTGGTATTGTGGTTGGTGCCCAGACCCTCAGCAACTCTCATAATACCTGTCTTGAAGAGATGAACGTTCTACTGTCAGATTAACGGGGTCCACACCGAACATTTCCTTATCAAGAGACTTAAGATCTCTGTTTGAGGACAAACTGATGGATATGTTGCCTCCTTTTTTGTTTCTTGATTTGCCTTTTCCTTTCTAACAGAAGTAATTTCATCACTTGCTTTGGATCCAGAATTGAATTAGGAGAAAGATTGAGGCTGGCTGAATATGTGGAGGTGTGCAGAGAGGCTTGTCTGTCAATAAAGACTATTTTTCCTGTTCACATTTCTCAGTCTGAAAGAACCAGGATGGAAACAGTATGGGAATTCATGGGAATGTGGAGCAAATTCCAAAGCTGGTAACTTTGCTTTTGCTAATTGGTTTTATTGAGTACCTTGTTCTCAATGTTGACTAAAAGTGTAGAAGGGAAAACATAAAAATAGTAAGAAAATGCTGAGCATACACCAGGTACATGGCACAGAGGAGAGTATTTCATTTCACAAATAAATTTAAATACATGTACCCAGTGAAAAAAGAAAAAAAAATGTAGAGCCTCAATTATTATTAATAGAATTACTTTTTCTCTCATATATATATATATATATATATATATATTCAGGCAGAGTGGACAGTGAGAGAGAGAGACAGAGAGAAAGGTCTTTCTTTACCGCTGGTTCACCCTCCAATGGCTGCTGCGGCCTGCGTGCTGCAGCCACTGCACCGTGCTGATCCAAAGCCAGGAGCTAAGTGTTTCTCCTGGTCTCCCATGCGGGTGCAGGGCCCAAGGACTTAGGCCATCCTCCACTGCACTCCCGGGCCACAGCGGAGAGCTGGCCTGGAAGAGGGGCAACCAGGACAGAATCTGGCACCCCAACTGGGACTAGAACCCGGTGTGAAAAAGTCAATAAACAAACAAACAAAACTTAGTGTATTTTAATGTCAGGGTTTCTAAAGAAAATATAACATGGTAAAGAGGTTGTAATAGGAGAGTTGTAGTGAGCTCTTCCCTAGGCGCTTCTCACGAACTCTCAATCCTTGTTCACATGCTTCTCCAGTTTGGGTTCTGCCAACTGGAGAGTCCCTGGCAGGTGAGGGGAGTAGAGAATGCCGTTTGGAGGCTATTCTTCACCACCTCCTTCTGCAAAGCCATGGAGTAGTGAGGTGCCCCTCAGGTTTTTCCACTCTACACTTCTCAGCATTGGCAGCTGGGAACCTCACTGTGAGGCAAACGAAATCTCATTCTCTATTGGATGGTCAGAAAAGTCCTCACTGAGGCACTGGCATTTTTCCTTTGAACAGAGCACAATAAAATACATAAGATAAGATATACACAGATTTTTTTTGTAACCCATGTCTCACTTAGCATCATCTCACATAATTTGAGAAGATTTTGGAAATCAAAATCGGAATTTTTTTTTTTCTCTCTGAACCCTTTGATTACAGTCTCCAGAGAAGTGTCGATCAAAACCCAGGATTTCATGCTTGGATAATTTGATAGTGGGCAAAAAGGGACATTAGAGATGGGAGAGACTGTTGGACAGAAAAGCAGATCAAGATGAGGTGAGCTTCATAAACAGACATTGCTCAATAGAGAATCTTCAGAAAAGAAATGGCAGCCCCATATTCGATGATATAGTTTATTTGCACATATAGTTTCCTTTTGGTATACTCACATAAAGCCAATTTCTTTTTTTCAGTTTTCCAAGAAATAGTTTAAATATTTTTTGGCTAAATGTGTCCTCTATTTAAATCCCTTTGCTTTGTTTCTCTTTTTTTCTTAGATTTTTATGGCTGGAAAAATATAATTAATTCAGCATGGTTGCTTAGAGTGACATTTTCCAGGTCCTGCTAGGCATACTGTGACTATTTATTCAAAATTAGACCTAGGTAATAAGAATCTCAACAAAATAATTGATTGTATTTGATGTAAATTCATCTAGATTGTTTCACTCTTCTGAAAAATACATACTACTGCTCTAAAACAGTGGGAAATATTGTAGCATCTCATATTTCTGGAGTATATTTATCACCCCATAACTCTTTTAGAAAAATACATACTAGAGTTCAGGCATCTCAGTATAAATGTGATCATTTGGCAAGATTTTTTATGTCTTGTGGACTTTACCCAGAGCAAAGTAAACTGAACATTTTAAGATGAGAAAAAAGTATACACTTTTTCATATTACTGTTATCAGAAACTTGTCTTTTTTCTTTTTTGGGGGGGAGGGGATCATTTTATTGCAATATATGCCCCCACTCATTTGCCCAATAATTTATGTTTTATCTGAAATTTAAAAATGTATGTTTTGCTGAATTCTGATTTGGCAAGAGCTATTTATATTCCTTAAATAACTACTTTGAAAGAATGAGCTTGCAATTTTAGAACTAGTACTTATTATTTCCGATCATTCTAACATGACTCATAGATTGAAGGTCTGCCATTCAATCACTTTTGGTGAACAAGAGCATTACCTCCTTAAAATCTCCAGAAATGTTTATACACACTGCGTTAACTGTGGGGTTTTCTGAAGATTGGCTGGAAATTAAATGATTTTTTTAGCTTGGATTCCAATAAATTATAATAAAAATAAGATTGTATTTATAAACTAGAGTTTACTTTAAGAAATGTACCACAACAAAAATCTCTTTGCTACATTTCACAGTAAATAAAATATTGTTAATAAATATGCCAGTATTTCTCTGGGCAGCTTGTATTTTATTTGAGAGTTGTCATGTAAGTAAGCAATCCTAGAAAATGTGGCTCTGCTTCGCTCAGACTTTAAGCTAGAAAGGATCTTAAACATTATTTATATAAAATCTCCTTTTTCTGAACAACAGAGTTCACAGCTTGAACAGAGAAGTGCATTAGCTGAGAATGGTTTCCTCTCTTCTGAATTCATGGAGAGGCCCACAGGGGCTTCTTGTTGCCCTTTTTAGTGTGTTCCCTGGAAGCTGCACAGAGGTTAACTGCATTGGTCCAGGCCACGAAAATTTAATAGTCAGAGTTATTGGAAATTGTTAGTTACCAGCCAAGGGAAATAAATTATCCAGGGTGATGATCTATGGAATTAGGGGCCCAGTAATGACGGCTGTACATTTTCTCACCAAACCTTCAAAAGGGGCTCCACACCTGCCGTCATCTCCTGCATGAATCTGATTCTCTTCCTGATTTTGACTATTAAGCCAATTTGTGGTTTACCCACTATAGGGCTTCCACATACAGCTGTGTACCGTTGTTACTGCACGAAGAGTGTCCACTGTAGGTACACATGGAGAGTGAAACTTACCTCTTACCCCTGTCCCCCAATACCGCTGCTCACCGAGTCTTGTTCTATGGCCTAAGGACATGTCAAACCACCCAGTGAAAAGGGTACCACATTCTGGTGTCACAGATGAAATATCCACTGACTAATTTGTGTACCTCTCCAAAGGTTGTGCCATAATTTACCTATCTAAGTCATATAGGCTGACAGAGCCCTGATTATTTTACCACTAGGAATGCCTCTTGGGAAATCTACTTTGCAGATAAGTGAGTTGAATTAGCTGACCTTCATGACCAACAATTCCGATTTTTTAGTAATAGGAGCAATAGGGAGTGGAACTATCCCTCCTCCTGTATGCCAATTCCTCCTAAAATTTCTAAGTGAAAGTTTGACCATTATGCAGGATGTGCAGGTGCCATTCATGGCCATTATGAGCAGTCATCCTTGAATTTACTGCCAGGAGCCATTTTTTATATTTCAGTAATTTTGGTTCTATGGGATACATAGACTGTGGCATTTTCTTACAGAAGACACTGTTCCAAATCTGTGCCATTGGATGTGGTTTTTTAAAAAGATTTATTTATTTATTTATTTTGAAAGAGTTACACACAGAGAGAAGGAGAGGTAGCAAGAGAGGTCTTCTATCCACTGGTTCACTCCCCAACTGGCCACAATGGCCTGAGCTACGCCGATCCAAAGCCAGGAGCCAGGAGCATCCTCTAGGTCTCCCATGTGGGGCCCAAGCACTTGGCCCATGTTCTACTGCTTTCTCAGACCATAGCAGAGAGCTGGATTGGAAGTGGAGCAGCCGGGTCTCAAACTGGCCCACAAATGGGATGCTGGTACTGCAGGCGGCGGCTTTACCCAGTATGCCACAGCACTGGCCTCCATTGGGTAAGCTTTTTTTTTTTTTTTTTTTTTTTTTTTTTTTTTTTACAGGCAGAGTGGACAGTGAGAGAGAGAGAGACAAAGGTCTTCCTTTGCCGTTGGTTCACCCTCCAACGGCCGCCGCGGCCGGTGCGCTGCAGCTGGCGCACCGCGCTGATCCGAAGGCAGGAGCCAGGTGCTTCTCCTGTTCTCCCATGGGGTGCAGGGCCCAAGGACTGCACTCCCGGGCCATAGCAGAGAGCTGGCCTGGAAGAGGGGCAACCAGGACAGAATCCGGCGCCCCGACCAGGACTAGAACCCGGGGTGCCGGCGCCGCTAGGCAGAGGATTAGCCTGTTGAGCCACGGCGCCGGCCTGAATAAGTTTTAATATTTCAACTGTGTTTTAGCATTTTCATGTCTTCATTAATTATTTCCAGCAAATATCTTCTTGAAATCATTGTCTGCCCCTGCCGCCACCTCTCTGAGAGAGGTGTGTGTGCTCTGAAGGATTTGGGTGATTTTTATTGCTCTCTTCAATAAAGTAATGTGGTGTCTTTTTATTTCAGAACCACAAGGGAATTCATTCCTCTTACATATCCTCCCATAGTTCTGTTAATCCAAGTAGATTTAATTTAATTCAATACATTAAATCACAGTATGTTAACCATGCAGCAATATGTGTCAACCACATAGGCAGGGCATTGTGCTCTCCTCACTGCCCATCAAGAAACTGTACTTCTCCAATTCCCTGTTCTTCTCCCCTTAGCTGAAGACCATCAGACTGCAGGCCCTCAAAGGACAGTCATTGAACAACAGAATGAGTGTATAAAATAAACACTGTGTTTTTTATCAGTGGTAACTTCAAGTGCCCCAAGGTAGAACTAAAACATACCAGAACAACAGGAAATACCAGGAAGGATTTTAAGAGCCAAATTCTGGTTGATTCCAAGTGTCTAAATCTGCTCCCCCTGGCCCTGGCTGGGGGGCGGGGGCCAGCGGCTTTGGTGATTCTAGATAACCAAGTGTCTAAATCTGACCACATCCCTCAGATTCTCTAAGTGAGCTTTGGAGCTGCTGGAATGGATACCGAGAATGCCTATCACTGATCACAGGGATCCAAAGCCCTTTCCTTTCCTTCTTTCATTCCACTGTTTCCCACAATCTTTTTTTTTTTAAGTTTATTTTATTGAGTTGAAAGAGTTACAGAGAAAGGTAAAGCCAGAGATTGAGAGAGGTCTTCCATCTGCTTGTTCATTCCCCAATTGGCCGAAATGTCCAGAGCTGTGCGGATCAAAAGCCAGGAGCCAGGAGCTCCTTCTGGGTCACCCACGTGGGTGCAGGGGCCCAAGGAGTTGGGCCATCTTCCACTGCTTTCCCAGGCCATAGCAGAGAGCTGGATCAGAAGAGGAGCAGCTGGGACTCGAACCAGCTCCCATATGGGGTGTCCGTACTGCAGGCGGGGGCTTTAACCTGCTGCGCCACAGCGCCGGCCCCTCCCACAATCTAATATAGCTTTTGAGTCATCATTGATCCTTGACTTCATCCTTGCTTTCTTTTTTGATCACATCTATTCATGCCTCAGAAATCCTTGTATTCCAGGCTCTATTCCAGAGTATTCTGGAAGAAAATACATTAATGAGTTAAAGCACAAATTTCAAGAAACTTAGTAAAGATGTTGATAAATAATGAGAGCGGGGAAGAAAGTAAGTAATAAAATATAATTAATTCCAGGTGACTACCTAGGATCCTTCTAATAACGCATTGGGAAAGAATGAGAGGTTTTTCAGTGCTAGGTTCCCGTTCACTTTACCACAACTACTGATGTAGTATATGAAGTAATAATTCCTCTATTGGCCTGAGGGGATTGGCACAGCTGCCATACCTGTCACCAGAAGCCACACAGGCTTTCTGAGTGATTAGCTAAGCTCAACTAATTTTATTAAAGATGTTGGTGACTGCCTATACTAGCGCCTCACTCCCACCCCTCCAACATACACACAAAAGGCCAGGTGTGGGGAGACAACTCCAAGTTCCTTGGCAGTCCCTTCCTCGGATCATGCAGCATATGGAGACGGGGGTTTTCCTCATGCCTGCCGCAGGCTCAGCCCCTTGTGTAGAGATTCTATCTTGCCTCTGTCACTTTCCCTCTTCCACATTGATGTAATTATCTGATTTACAACATATTCATTTCTATTAGTATACTAGGGCCTCTGAGCAGGCCAGAATAATTAACGATCCTCTTCTTCAACTGAGTTCTGAACAAATTGAAAGATGTGGTTCAAATATCCATTTATGTACAATAATAGCTAAGGTAGAAGATGTAACCTAACCTGAGAGCTAGACTAAACTTCGGAATAAGTCAGATTTGCTCCTTCCTCTGCTGAGTACCAGGCCTGTGCAGATACGATTTGCAGAATGGGTGGGTGGACAGTGAAGAGTCGCTGCTCCTTGAGAGTGCTTGTTCCCAAGAGGTGCTGCTGAGCTGAGCTTCATCCTTCAAAAATGTACTAATCATATTAGGCACTGTCCTCCCAAGGGTGCTGAGTGAATAAAGGAGTGGAAAGCAGCCATAAGTATTTAGGGAAAATCTCTCCTAATGTAAACCAGATACTGGGAGAAGGCAACCTTTATTTCAAAATTGACCAGTGGCCAGACTTTCTGAAATAAATTACATCTTTTTCTGATTTTTCTTCTTCTAGAGCTACTGGCCTATAATTTGGGGGTTTACTGGCCTAGTATTTTGGGAGATTTCTCTCTCTCTCTTTTTTTTTTTTTTTTGCCTACTTAGCCATTCCAGAAGTGGTCTCTGCTGTTTCTTGGATAGGTACAGCCAAGAGTAATGGTTTTATTTTTCCTTCAAAAATGTTTACTTCTGAAAATTCCTGGCTAATTATACTGCTTGGTCAACCAACCAGGCTGTCCAGTCTCCCACATGAGATTCATTGGGAATAGCCCAGAGACTAGATTATCCACTTCAGTAGCTTGAAAGTTGATCTGGAGTCATGGCTTTCTCCAGTCCCTTTGGCTCAGCATGTAAAACCCTCCCTGACTGATCAGCTAACTTGTTCAGTGCCACGTCATTGCCGTAACTGCTAGAGCTGCACCAATTCTACCCCTCAGTTGAGACAGCCTGCGTAGGATGCCTCTTGGCACTCACACTGACATTGTCTTCTCTTCTTCTTCTTCTTCTTTTTTTTTTTTTTTACAGGCAGAGTTAGACAGTAAGAGATAGAGAGAAAGGTCTTCCTCCCGCAAGTTCACTCCCCAAATGGCTTCTACAGCCGGGGCGCTGCGCCAATCCAAAGCCAGGAGTCAGGTGCTTCTTCCTGGTCTCCCATGTGGGTGCAGGGCCCAAGGATTTGGGCCATCCTCCACTGCCCTCCCGGGCCACAGCAGAGAGCTGGACTGGAAGAGGAAGAGCAACCAGGATAGAATCTGGTGCCCCAACTGAGACTAGAACCCGGGGTGCTGGCGCCGCAGGCGGAGGATTAGCCTAGTGAGCTAAGGTGCCAGCCGCTGGCATTGTCTTCTAAAGAGCCCTACTGCAAGTGTTAAGTTCCTGAGAATATGTGGGTAAGAATGGGCTATACAGCCACCCTCACCTACATCATCAGTCTTAGGAAAGCATTTATTGGTATTGTTAATTATAATAGTTGTGTGTATTAGACAAAAGATCTTCAAAAGATCTCAGAAAATGCATATTTGGAAAAAACTGTGCATGAATTTCAAAAGTTTTTGCACCAAAAGAAACATTTTTTAAAATTCCATTTGCCCACTTTTTCAAGTAATCTTGTACATTACATATATTTTCTGAGGGCAGAAACGGACATTACTTTACTTCTCTAGTGTTTCATTTTCTGTTTCTAGAATTTTTTTTATATTACTTTTTCAATTTTAGCTCATAAATACATCCAAATATTGTAAACAACTGGACTTAGACATGTAGTAAGTTCTTTTTTTTAATTTTTTTTTTATTTGACAGAGTTAGACAGTGAGAGAGAGAGAGTGACAGAGAGAAAGATCCCCCTTTCCATTGGTTCACCCCCAAAATGGCCGCTATGGCTGGAGCTGCACCGATCCAAAGCCAGGAGCCAGGTGCTTCTTCCTGGTCTCCGACACGGGTGCAGGCGCCCAAGCACTTGGGCCATCCTCCACTGCCTTCCCAGGCCACAGCAGAGAGCTGGACTGGAAGAGGAGCACCTGGGACTAGAACCTGGCGCCCACATGGGATGCCAGCTCCGCAGGCGGAGGATTAATAAAGTAAGCCACGGCACCAGCCCTGACATGCAGTAAGTTCTTTTGGGGAGAAAAATCTAGCTGTTTGCTTGTAGCTAGCATATTCTACTTTAAAATCTTACTATTACTCTCCCCTTCTTAAAACTCTTTGATGCTGTCTCATTCCTTTTTATTTGGTGAAATTGACAGATGTGACAAACAAGGAGCTGGCCTCTGTTGTTTTTTTCATGTGTTTTTACCTCTAATCAAACTTTATGCTCAAGTCGTAGTGAATTATCTACAATTTACCAAACATGTTATTCCTTAAGATCTTTACATGTGTCTATTCTTGGAATACTCTTTCTACATTCCCCTTATTTCTTATCTTCTTATTTTCTAGATCTTAATATAGAAAGGAAGCTTCCCGGAACTCTCATGTAGGTGTTAAATTAAATTTAAGGAGCACAAGTGATAGAGAACATTTTTAATCAACTTTATAGCTAAGGTCACATCTAAACAATGGACTGTAGAGATTATCTAAGAAGACATTCATTCAATAATCATTATTGAATGCTTGCTTTGTATCGACAGAGTAACAGGCGATGAGGTTGTAAGGGGGACAACACTAACCAAACTTCACTGGGTCTCAGTCCCCTCAAAAATGAGACATTTAAAAGTACTGATCTTGGGGCTGGCACTGTGGTGCAGTGTGTTAAAGCCCTGGCCCGGGGTGCTGGCATCCCATATGGGCGCAGGTTCTAGTTCTGGCTGCTCTTCTTCCTATCCAGCTCTCTGCTATATCCTAGAGTAGCAGTACAGGATGGCCCCTGCACCCGCGTGGGAGACCCAGAAGAAACTCCTGGCACCTGGCTTCAGATTGGCGCAGCTCCGGCCCTTGCAGCCATCTGGGGAGTGAACCAACGGATGGAGAACCTCTCTCCCTATCTCTCTCTCTCTCTCTCTCTCTCTCTCTCTCTCTCTATCTCTATCTCTATCTCTATCTCTCTGCCTCTCCTCTCTCTGTGTTACTCTTATTTTCGAATAAATAAACTAAATCTTTAAAAAAAAAGTACTGATCTTGTAGAATTCATATCATAGTTTAGAATAGTGGTTGGCTTGTAGTCTGCACTCATACCTGTTAGCTTTGGTGATGTGATGAAGATGAGATGGAGTTTGCAATCTCGTAAGGATACTAACAACTGAATTATTGTTCTGTGTATGGAAAGTATCATGGGCCGGCGCTGTGGCTTAACAGGCTAATCCTCCTCCTTGCGGCGCCAGCACACTGGGTTCTAGTCCCGGTTGGGGCGCCGGATTCTATCCCGGTTGCCCCTCTTCCAGGCCAGCTCTCTGCTATGGCCCGGGAAGGCAGTGGAGGATGGCCCAAGTCCTTGGGCCCTGCACCCGCATGGGAGACCGGGAGAAGCACCTGGCTCCTGGCTTCAGATCAGCGTGATGCGCTGGCTGCAGCGGCCATTGGAGGGTGAACCAATGGCAAAAAGGAAGACCTTTCTCTCTGTCTCTCTCTCTCTCACTATCCACTCTGCCTGTCCAAAAAAAAAAAAAAAAAAAAAAAAAAAAAAAAAAAAGAAAGTATCATGAAGGAAGAATCAAAAGGGGACCAAAGGGTAACAAAGAAAGTAATCACTCCCGCCTGGGGCTGGCACAAGAAGGCATAACTGACCGCAAAGGTTTAACCTAAGAACAGACAAATCTGAGAGATTCAGAGGCTGGCATTGGGCACAGGGGATTAAGAGCACCACTTGATGCTAATATCCCATAGTGAAGTCCTGGCTGCCCTGCTTCTGATCCAGCTTCCTTTTAATGTGCCTGAGAAAGAGACGGAAAATGTCCCAGGTGCTTGTGTCCCTGACACTCACATGGGAGATCAGGATGGAGTTCCTGGATCCTGACTTTGTCCTGACCCAGATCTGGCTATTTTAACCATTTGGGGAATAAATCAACAAATAGAGGATATCTATCATTTCTCTCTCTCTCTCTCTCTCTTTTTCTGACGCTCTGCCTTCCAAATAATGAATCTTTTGTTTTTATCTGAGGCTTACAGAATTGTTAGGATTTTGCAGTCATTTGACACCACTATCATGCCTTATAATCTCAATCTTATTTCTAATTTCTCCAATAAGTGTTGTTTCTATAACTGAAGGTCTTTAAAAACTGGGCAATATCATTAGGAGAAAAATAAAAAATAAAAGCGCAGATAAAAAGTTCCCTCCCCTCTAAACTTTATTTATCTATGTCAATTCTTTCAGGAAAGAATTCTAACGATTCAATAAAATGTTAATTAAGGTGATGATGGATATATTTTAAAATTTAAATTTTGTAATAGCTCACTTATCAAAGGGGGATTATCTAATTATTTTCATGAAACCTATCATTGGTATCTTCCTGATTTGACAAATGCACTTATTTTTAGGCAAAATACACATGGCAAGAAAATTATAATGTCTATTAAGCTTGGAGAAATCTGGAACACACATGTGGCTATGAAAATCATAGAATACACAGTTTTAAGAACGTGGCCATTGTTCTAAACCAGAATTGTAAGTCCTGATGGAAAAACTTTTGAAAGGGCTCTGTTAACTTCTAGTATTAAAACTCCAAGAAATACATTTCGGTTGCCATTGCAGCACAGTGGGTAAAGCCACTGCCTGCAACTCCTGCATTGCATATGAATGCTGGTTTGAGTCCCAGCTGCTCCACTTCTGACCAGCTCTCTGCTAATTCTGGGAAAGTAAGGAAGATGGCTTAAGTGCTTGGGCCCCCATCACATATTTAAGAGACCTAGATGGATTTCCTGGCTCCTGGCTTCAGGCTAGCCCAGCCCCAGCCATCATAGTCATGTGGGGAGTGAAACAGCAGATGGAAGATCTTTCTCTTTCTATCTCTCTCTTTCCCTCTCTCTCCATAAATATGCCTTTAAAGCCAATAAATAATTCTCAAAAATTGAAAGAAGATATCAAGCCAAAGAGATTACCTCATTCAATGCGGCTTTCTCTCTTACTCCCAATGTAGGTATTGTCATATCAATGTCCATGCATTAGGAATAAGCCTTCCTGTTGACACTGAGATAATTTATTTCATTTCAATAGATACAGAAACAGTTATGATCCAGTAATACAGTTAACTTAAGAAGCAGTCTAGGTCTTGATTAACCTATAGTATCTTTACTCTTTCATGTGGACCTCTTCAGCATCTAAAGTTCACTGTATTGCTTTTTTTGTTTTTGATTTTTGTGATGTAAAGTCATTATAAAGCCACAGCAAATAAGCTAGCCAAAGATTAATATGAACAGCAACAATAAAACAACAGCAGACATAAAATATACAGCTGGAATCCACAATAAATAGTCAAAATCTGAGCTCCAAAGAGTGCTTCACTATTCAGTTCATAAAACGCTGAATGTTGTCAGCCCAGCCACAGGAGGACAATCAGACCAGCTTTCCTGGACAGGCACAGCAACTCATTGATCAAATCTGTCACTTCAGACCTAGTTAGCACGGGGAAATACATCTCTCTTCTTCTATTCTCACAGTAGGAAACAGGGAAAGAGGGGCAGGGATGGAGAAGGAGGAGGGCATAATATGTAAATGTTTAAGCAAGCATTCAGGCTTGGGGAAAACCATGGGGTAATCTCAGATGATGAACCTGGCTGACTGAGGATGTTCAGTATGATCCACCACTCATCGAACACTGAACCATGTAATGCCCCCAAAATGTACTTCAGAAGTGATGCAGCTTAGCAACCATAATCAGATATAAAACTCATGCACATGAACACATTTTAAAATTTACAAAAATTTAGATGGTATCAGAAAATTGAGATACTATGGTCCACAAACCAGTGGGTACACCAAATTATCCAATCAAATAGAACATTGTAAATCCACAATTTACTGATGGTAGATGGTCATTCATGAATTTAACATATAGTTTTTATACTAATATGTCATAATATATTAATATGTATTAACCAAAAAGATGAACACTAAAACACATTCAATTAAAGTGAGAAAATGCAGGCAGTAAAATCATTTAGGAGGTTACTATAATATCCCTTAAAAGACTGTTGCAATATGGAGAGAGGTGGAAGAGCAGAATTAGTTATCCATCAGATATGGAGTTTGAAGAAGAAAGTTTTAGATCAGAGCTTCCAAAATTTAACAAGCAAAAAAGTCACTGGGTTTTTTTTTGTTTGTTTTTTTTTTTTTTTTTTTTTTTTTTTTTTTGACATGCAGAGTTAGACAGTGAGAGAGAGAGACAGAGAGAAAGGTCTTCCCTTTTCCGTTGGTTCACCCCACAAGTGGCCACTATGGACAGGATGTTGCAGCCTGCGTGCTACGCTGATCTGAAGCCAGGAGCCAGGTGCTTCCTCCTGGTCTCCCATGCGGGTGCAGGACCCAAGGACCTGGGCCATCCCCCACTGCCTTCTCGGGCCACAGCAGAGAGCTGGACTGGAAGAGGAGCAACCAGGACAGAATCCGGTGCCCTGACTGGGATTAGAACCCAGGGTGCTGGCGCCGCAGGCAGAAGATTAGCCTAGTGAGCCATGGTGCCGGCCAACACTGGTCTTCTTAAAGTGGAGATACTGATTCAGTAGGTTAGAATGGGACATAAGACTGTTTCTAACAAGCTCACAGACTATGCTAATGCTGTTGGTCCATGAATTGTTCTTTGAGTAGCAAGATTTTAGACAACTCTAGGTATCACCTTATGAGGTTGTCTGAGTGGTATTTCATTGAATGAGATATGTTTGGATCCAGGGACAATTCTGACCGATTGATTCCATTACTGTATACATTCAGTGTGAGGCACTGCAGCCAAGAGTTAGACATACAATTGTTCTTTCCAAACTGAGGCTAAAAGTGGACTTAAGGAATTGAAAATTGTTAAAAGATAAATGAAAAATAAAATTCAAGAGGTTAGTATTTCACAGGGAAAAGGATTGGTGAAAAAAAAAATGGTCAAAAACATTACATTATGGAAGACCTGAAATAAAATGGGTAACTAATAACTTGAAACAATGAATGTACCCATAGTTAGAGAGCAATCAGAAAAAGATAACCAAATGAAGACTAAGAAGGAGCTGTCAAGAAGACCCAAAGACCTCTGAGTCACAGAAAATGAAAGGAGAAAGCCTTTTGATGAATAGGGAGTGTTTAATAATGCCAAATATCACTGGGAGTTTGCATAATCTTTCTAGAGGTCAAAGTCACGAACGTGGCACACAGTCCAGACCACTGCCAGGGCTGAAGGACTTTTCCCAGCTGCTGGGAGAATGGACTGTAGTGACTCTCAACTAAGTCCTTTCCTGGGAATCTACCTTCTGTAGAAAATAGCAACCTCGCTGAAGTTTGTGCTCATTTCTAGAGGCAGTTAAGTCCAATGACTGTCCAGGTGGAAATATACAGACTCAGCCTCTTACTTCAAAGTCTGACACCACCAAAGGATATCCTAGCTGGAAAAAAATATAAGATAAAAATTGAAAATTTTAAGAAAATCAATGGGATAAGATGAAGGCCCTGTTTACCCTACTTCAGAATTCACCTCCTTTTTGCTCAACTCTGCTTCCTTCACTTCCTCACAGGTGTTGTTTCCGAGAACACTCCTCAGCACAGCTCCGCCCCAGAGTCTGTTTCCTGGAAATCTGACCTGAGACAGATGTTGAGTTTATTCCTAGAGATTAAATTGCACAGATCAGTCATATCCGAGGCTGCATTTCCACAGGTCCCTTCCTAAACTGAGACTGTACTTCTCCATCTCATTTGTCCTTTGCATTTCTGCTTCTGAAATTGTACTAGTAGGTGCCGCCACACCATCTGTGCAGAACAGCCCTGCACATTTTGGAGGCATTTGCTATGGTAAGGTCACATTCCCAGCTGTTATGTCACACTTTCCACATCTTCTTTCACTCTTTTCACTCCATATTTTGCAGAAAGCTGTTGAAGGTACAGCCTCCCTTCCTTCCTTGTATCTATTATCTTCCTGCTGGTACATATAACTGACATTATCTAATGTACTGTTTAAAAAGGTAAGGACGTGGAGCTCACTAATTAAATTTGCAGATCTAGCTGAAATGAAAGGCATAACAAAATCACTAAGGAAGCAAGTAATATAAAGTGGCTTCAAAACTTAGAAATGTGAGCAGGAAATGACCAAACGAGCTTTTGCATGGAGACCTAAAAGCTAATACATCTGGAGAAAAGGAATCTGAAACACAGCTATTTAAATTTCCAGGGAGAAACCCGGAAGGCAGCATGATCAGCAAGGAAAAAAAAAAAAAAAGAAAGAAAGAACAGGAAAATGATATTAGACACTTCGATATAAGTTTACAGTGCAGTGAAACTGAATTAAAAACAGGGTGTGTTTCTTGGCTGCATTTTAAGATGTATTATTGCATATGGCAGCAAGGTGATCCCTGTATGTTGCTGCCATGTGTTGGACCATCTTGGTTTTCAGGTACTTGGATAACAGAGTGAAATAGACAAACAGGGGGCAATTCAGAGAGAAGCACAGAAACAATAAATAAATAAATAGAAGAGATTGAATTTCAAGAAAAGGTGATGAGATGGGTGTAGGTGACCTCATATAGTGCCAAGGCAGAAGGTAGAGAAGATGAACGTAAGAACATCATGTGCTCTAATGAGGAAAAGCTTGTGCTGGAGTGCTGCTTGTCATATGGGATTAAGGCTGGGTGGGAAAGAGTAATTCTGGAAAGGTGGCAAGTACTTCCAAATGGAGAGAAACTATGCCATGGTCATCCAAAAGAAACTGTAAAAGAGGCGTTGTCACAGATGTAGACTAGACTGAGATCAGCCCTTCTCAAGACGAGTCTGATCTGAGACCAGCTTCAGTATTGGCAAGGTTATGTCATTAACCAAGGCAGAGAGCTGGTCAGTTCACATCACAACGATCTATTTCCTAATAGACCCAGGAAAAATAATTGAGTAGAATTTGTATCCAAAAGTAGAATTAATGCTCCACCATCTTATGAGGTAATTAAAAGCCTGGACCTTATCATTTTCATGCCTGTATCTCAGGTGCCTGATACAAAATAAATGCTTAGTAAGTGTTTTCTGATTAATTAATTGTAGAAAACAGGCAGAGGTTTAGGGTGGGGTGGCCTCTCCCTGTGTTGAAGTTCTGGCAGCCAGAGATTCAGCACTTCTGGGGATCTTTGGAACCCTTCCTCAAAGGGTTTGTATTCACAAAAAAGATTTGTGACTTTCTGGCTCTCCTGGTCTCATAGTATCCTTCTACCAAGGATAGAAAGCCTCTGTATTGGATCAGTCAAGCTCCCATATTTAAAAACTAGATAGCATCTTTCATTTTAAGCTACAATTTGAAACAGAAAGAAATGGGAAAAAGCATTCATTAATTCATTAAACATATGTTAGGATGCTGTATGGTTTAACTATTAAGAAAATGAACCTAATAGCCTAATGGCCAGATTTCAAATTTTGGCTCTGTTACTTTCTAATTGTGTTGGGCACACCTTTGGCAAGTTATTTAGCTTCCCTGTGCTTAGTTTCTTCATAAAACCACAGATAATATCAATTCCGGACAAATGCAATTCTTATGAGAATTAAATTAAACAAACCAAGTGAAGCATTTAGAAGAATGGTGTTAGTAGGTTGTGTGTATGTGTGTGTGTGTGTCTGTCTGTCTGTCTGTGTGTATCTGTGTGTACTGAGCACTTACTATAGCTCTAGTTAGTGGGAGACAGTGATAAGCAAGACTGACAAGGTATTTTCTTCTCAGTACATCTTGTTCTCTTAGGTCTTTGCTTCTCATTAGAGAGTCAGACAATAAGCAAAGAAGTAAGGAAGTAAACACTCTAATTTCAAATTGAAATGAGTACCATGAAAAAAAAAAATAGAATGATGTACTGGAGAGCGACTAGGGGATGAATAAATTGCTAATCATAGAGGTCAGGAAAAAAAAAAAAACAGATACTTTGAGAAAGTATGGAACAGAGGGAATATCACACCTAGATGTTGCCTTAATGTAGAACAAGTTTGTCATATTAAGAAAACAGAGAAGCAAGGGCTTGATAGAGCAAAGGTGGAGAGGTCTACCACTTTGTTGCTCAAGGTAACAATTTCTGATGTTATTTTAATGCAATGGGGAACCACTGGAGATATGTGAACAGACAGTGTCATGACCTGACTTTGAATTTTTTCTTTCTATTCAATTTTTTTCATAAAGGCAGAGCAAGAGAGACACACAGGCAGACAGACAAGGGGAGAAAGAGTGAGAGAGACAGAAAGAGAATCCTCCATCCCCTGGCTCACTTCCGAAATGTCCACAACAGCAGAGGCTAAGTCAGTTCAAAGCCAGCAATCCAGAACTCATCTTGGGTTTCCCATGTGGGTGGCAGGGTCTGAAGTACTTGAGCCGTCATCTGCTGTTTCTCAGTTTGCCCACTAGCAGATAGCTGGATCAGAAGAGAATAGCCAAGACACTGACTAACGAGGCACTCTGATATGGGATGCAGATGTCCCTAGTGGCAGCTTATCTACTTCAACACAACACCCACCTCTGACTTTGAATTTTTAAAAGATGAATGTGGTGTCCTAGAGAACAAACAAGAAGCCAGTTGTGAGCTTTTTTGCTGAGGCTGACTCCAGATTCAGTGTCACTTGGACTGGGATATAGCATTGGAGTTGGAAAGAATGTGATGAATTTAGATCATGTTAGAGTACAACTAACCAGATTTTCGATGTTCAATGTAGGGAAAGTTGAAAAGAGAGGAATCTATTAGCTTCATCAGTATCCAGTACTTGAGTAAACCCAGGGGTAGGTTTAAAGAGGCATGAAGCAATGATTGCTTATGACATACCTTCCAAAATTCATAATAAATATATATTATGAAAAAAGCTATTCATGAGCTTCATTTTTTTTTGCATCAACATAAAAATATATTTTAGTTCCACATTCCCACAATCTTTTCAAAGCATCTTCATATTGTGTGCACCTTTAAGGTGCTCTCAAATTATTTTTCAAGGTCCTAGCAGGAAACAGAATCCTATTTGGACTTCATAAAGGAATTTTTCTACAGAGGTGTAAGTAAAATTAAGGGAACTGGCAGAAGGGTAGAGAATCTGTGAGTTATAAATAGCAAGAAGCCACCACCACTCTGATTGCAAAGGCAAGGGGAGGAACTAGTATTAACAAAGCCCATTGAAGAGAACATCTTGGGGGTGTCCATCCGGCGGAAGCTGTAGTCCTAGAAAGTGTGTCCCGGAGCAGAAAGAAAGTGGGGTTAAACATTGGAACCTCTTTCTTGTTTCAACCTCCAGTCTCAGGTTATATGAATCCCTTCCACAAGCCAAACCCAACTGGAATCCAGGCAGCAAAGGAGGCTGCATGATGATTTGACATGTCAATCAATCCCAGGGAATGGAGTAAGACAAAGAGAATAGAGGTTGGAGCTGGTTGTGTCCAAAAGGAAAGGAAAAGCACACAAACATACACAATTGCTCAACAAGGAAGAAATGGCAATCTGGTATAAAGTATAATATCAGCTTCAGGTTTTTTCCATAGGCTCAGCTCAGAGCCTTTGTCCAGTACAAATCCTTCCATGCAAAAGCCTCAAGAATACAATCTAATTTCCCTTCTCAAAGTAGCCACCAACCACTCTTTTCTTTCTGTTTCCAGGGAACCCTGCTTCAAGAGGGTGATGTAATATCCTTGGTGGCTGTAAAGAGAACTGCACAGCTCTTCATTTTAAGAGCTTTTTTGTAATGACTAAAGGGAAACATTTAGGAGTCAATCCAAAATAACTAGCATGGAAAATTGAAAAATACAGTTCTAACTATCATGGCCATGACCCATGGTGCCTGAATCCCTCTCAGATGATAAATAGATTGTTCAATGACATCTGCCTTTTGCTTTTGTTCTCTTCCTATCTCTCCCATTATACCTAAAATCAGATAAGTGCCACTCTTTTCCAGCCTAGACAGCACATACCTCTATTCTTTAAGGGGACAGACTGACCAAGAGACATCTCCCTCATGAGACCACAGAACTGCTAAAACCACTGTCAGGCTTCCATCCAATCTCTGGTGGGAGAAAGTGTTTGTGGTACTCTCTGGGTCCTCATCCCTCACCTCCAGATTGCCATCCTTCTCCAAATCCACATTTAACCAAAGCCCCCAGCACTAAGCAGCTGTAAAGGTTCAGACGGCAGCCTCTGAGGAGTTTCTGACTTCCCATGGAATGTGATTTGCCTTATCATCTTACAGCTTGCCTCCCCTTGCTGTCTTATCATATCAGAGGCTTGGGATGCCTGTGTGCACAATAAATCAATGGCATTTTAAGCTTTCCCTGTGGCCTCAATTACTATACATCTTGGTGTAGCTTGCAGTGCTGATCACGTTTATGACTTAACTTAAATTCTTAATGCTCTGAGTGCAGAGAAATGGGATTTTTTTTAATGAAAATGTAACTTTTAGCTCAGCCCACCAGACAATTGTCAATATGCTGTGAAAGGAATGAAATAATTTCCCAAAAGCCATATCCCCTAAAATGCAGGGTAGAGCCTAGAGTATAAACTCAGTGGAGATACAGCTCATGTTTGCCTTGAACACAACTGTATTCTCTAGAGCTTATTGCCATAGCTTATGTATCATTAGTGCTTAATAAATAACAAGTTTTTTCAAATGAAATTCTCTAAGTCCCCCAACTTTTACCCCCTAATCATGCACACATATACACACTGAAACACTTCATGTTTGTACATGCTTGACACTCTCACTGCTACTTAAGAGTGTGTAATTCAAGGTGGCCAAAAGAGTATCAGCATAAGAAAACAGAGAACAGTTTTTTAGAAAGACAAGACAACAAAGGTCCCCATTGGCAATGTTTCCAGGAAACAGAGCACCCATATAACTCTCTGGCTCTGCCTCTGCTAGGCCAGGGAGTCTGTAGTTTGAGAGCCCCTTCCTTAGAATAATTCTTCTCCACAATTAAAGGGAAGAACTCACTTTAGTCTCTTCTTTGACTACTGCCTTTGCTTCATCAAGTTTTCTTAAGGATAAGAATTCCATACCCAAGGAATTCCAGACTCCCCTAATTACCCTGGATACCCAGGGCTATTTTGAGTATGGCTTTCCTCCAACCTACCTCCCCCATCAACATTTTCTAGTGTCTTCCCCCACTCCACACTAGAGACCCTCCTTGTGTTTCTTCCACCCACTCCTATACATAAGCCCACCCTCACCCTGAACTTGGCATTTATGGTGATTATATTTTTGCCTTTTTTAAATTACATGTTTGTTTCATAACTAAACTATTAACTTTTTGAGGAAGCCCTACTCTTTTCATCTTTATATTTCCTCACTCATGTATGCCACCTCCAATTGGGAAAATTGCCTTCTCTTTGGTCTCAGAGCTGCTATTTCTTGCCAGCTTTGATCTGTCAAAATAAATGTTATTTGGAATATAAAAATAGAAAAACAGAATAGTTGGGTTGAGCCAATGAAAGCAAAATGCTCTCTGAGAAATATACTTTCAGAGCTCTATGTTTAATGCTACTTGAGTCCTATGAACCAGAATTCCTCTTAAGATTTCTTCTCCATCTTCCTCAGGCAGTGGCTGGGCTCAGGCAGACACCTCTGATTTTGAGATGAAGGCACGGTTCCTATCTACAAGTAGCACTAACATATCAGGTTACTGGATGGCAGAGATGGCTCAGATATATTAATAACACCTTCACATTATGGCCCATGTACACTCTTGTAATACTGGGTAATGAGTGTATTTGCTAATATTTTAAAAAGAAAGAAAGAAAACAATCCTTACATTCATAAATTCCTTATTATCTAATAGTAATTCATATTCATTTGTTCCAGCTAATCCCCACAACAGGGGAAACAACAGAGAAGTTATTATCCCAATTTTATACATGAGAACACCAAGGTTCAATAGTTATTTACTTGTATAAGGTCATATAAAGCTATAAATGGTAGAGTTTAGTTTCAAAAATAGGATGGAGAGATGATGGCTAGCAGGTACTGTAGTGTAGTTGAATAGGAGTAGCAACTTCTAACATTCAGTATCACAATAGGATAACTATAGCTGACCTAATTTAATTGTATATTTCAAAATAACTACCAGATGACATTTTGAATGATCCCATCAAGGAGAAATGATAAATGTTTGAGGTGATAAAAGTACTGATCACCCTAATCTGATCACTATACATTATATATGTGTGAAATATCATACTGTATACCATACTTACAACTATTATGTGTTGATTAAAAGTTTTAAAACTTAAAAAATAAAAATCAAGAAAACTAGACTTCCTAACTCCTAAAACCAAAACTGCCACACAAATTTCGAATCTTTAGTGAAATATTCAGATAGAAAATGGCATTTCTCTAAGAAATTCTATTTCCCAAGTAGTGAAAATGAGCAAGGAGAGTGGATATCATGAAAATGTCCTCTGGGGGAGAGAAGATTCAGAAACATCTTATTCTGAATTCCAAGGTTTGGCCTCTGAGATCTACATCACGGTTTACTGTGCCATCTAAACCAACAATATTTCCAGTTGATTGCTTCCAGGCTTCACTTGATCTGGGACTACCTGGATAAATAAAATCTGTCCTAGAACAATGGAAGACTGTTCGCAGCATTAACTGAGGTGCAGGTGCCCATAAGAGAATCATCCTCTTTTACTCCAGACCTCCGCAGTGGAGGCCAACTCACCACTTTTTCTTTAATGCTTTTGTGACATCATGCATCTGATTCCACAAAGCAACTGATAATTTATACAGTTTCTTTACACAGAATCTTGAATACTTTCTAGCGTGAACCTGCATATTTTCAGGCTCTGTTATTTACAAATGTAAATTATTTACTTGTTTGCCTTTGCAATGTTGTTAATATATCTTGTTTGCAACAATTGTGGCTTCCTATAAAAGAAAATTGTGCATCTTTCCTGTGAAGATACATTTTAATAAAGCATAAAAATTCTCAACCCTCAATTATTCATAGATGTATAGAGAATACCTAAGATTCCCTTCACCAGGAAGAATCCATGCTTGATGTATGCATGCATTCTGTTGCTCAGGGGAAAAGTGCATACAGGTTTCACATCTGCATAACCATTGAGGTTGTCAGGTCTGAGACTTTAACTCCCTTCCTCAAATTGTCTAATGTTTCTGGCATTTAAAAACAGTTACCTGTATGGATTTGAGATGAGAATCCAAAAATTTCCCATGGTATCTGAAAAATGTGCTTGCTGATCTGAAAGGCAAAATAACTGAAAGTTACCTGGACAGAATTCACATTGATTCAAGTGATAAATTGTACAAGAAGGAAATCAGGAAGAGATCTTAGATTCAAAAAATTGTAGAGAAATCACGAGAGGTTTGAGAACTCACCCAAGACACCTTATATTAATATTTAAACTGATCTATGAACAGCAAAAAGCCCATAAGACAATATATCATAATAAACAACTCAGAAGTCTCCCAGTGAAGAGCAACACCCTTGGACTTGAAATAGACCTTCTTCTGATTCTTTGGCCTTCATTCATTAACCTGCTTGTTTTGATAGAGAAGAAACAGGGTAAACAAACACTTGGACGTGAAAAGCCAAGAATAGGTATGCCAAAAAGCAAACTACTGCTTTTGGTTAAAGAGTCTAGACTAGAATTCATGAACTTACGGTTGTCTGTGGAACTGTCTCATTGAGGTGAACTTTTTGAGAGAAAAATTCAGTCTTCTGTGTCCCTATATCTTCCCAGATGTCTACCTAGCACAGTCGTTGGGCTGTCTAAGTGCTTTAATCAACTCAGTAAGCGAGTACATATTTTCTTGGACAAATGACAACCACAGTACACTGGCTTTGTTGAAAACCAACCTTAGTGCTTTGCCCACCACACAAAGTTTTCCAATCCAGTTTCTGCCAATTGCCAGTCAGAACTTGCATGGAAATAAATTTGAACAAGGTTGGCCAGCAATTGTATGTATCAATGAAGTGTTCTAGATCTGTGTGTGGCCATGGACAGTCAGTGATAGAGGGGGCCTGACAAAGAATATGGTTTTTTTTTGTTTTTTTTTTGTTTTTTTAATTTTTTTTATTTTTATGATGTGGGAAACACATGCTACAAAGACAAGGCCCTGCTTCCACTAGAGTGCATGGATAACAGCTTCTGGGATGCAAGGAGTCACTTATGCAGGGAGATAGCTCCATCATTCTCTCTCTCTCTCTCTTTTTCCTCTCCCAGGTGCATGCCACCAGGAGTGGTTTTCACATGGCTATGAATTTCTGTCATTCCACAGGCAGTTACCGTGATTGAAAATTAAAGTTCAATATAGTTTCAAAGGGAAAAAAAAGTAATATTTAACTTGGAAGAAACTGCCCTTACTGCAATTGGCAAAATGGCAAAGTAACATCACATCATTTCTCTCTCTGGAGAGCATTGCTCTTTTGTGGTGGGCTGGACACTGCTTTGTTTCTAGAAACTTGGGTCTTTTATTCTTTTTCTTTTAGTTTTTTCCATATTTCCTCCTTGATTAATACACATTCTGAATACTGAGCTGAGATGAAAAGTGTCTATATGTGTGTTTGAAGGCTTTCATACCAGACACAAATGAGAGGCTATTATACCCTTATGTAAGAGAGAATGATGGATGGGAGACCAGGAGAAGCACCTGGCTCCTGCCTTCGGATAAGCACAGTGAGCCGGCCGCAGCATGCCGGCCGCAGCGGCCATTGGAGGGTGAACCAATGGCAAATGAAGACCTTTCTCTCTCTCTCTCTCTCTCTCACTGTCCACTCTGCCTGTTAAAAAAAAAAAAAAAAAAAAAAAAAAAAAAGTCCAATTCACAAATTGTTCCTTTGGGGAAATCACATTCCGATGATATTATAATAACAGTAACATACATGTTTATTTGTTGCTTGCCAAGTGCCAGTTTCAATGCTTCATAATTAGCATGCTTTTGTAATTGTCAAAAATTCAATGAATTGGGGTCAGCTCTGTGGCATAGCGGCACCAGTTTGAGTCCCGGCTGTTTCACTTCTGATCTAGCTCTCTACTGTAGCCTGGGAAAGCAGAAGATGGCCCAAGCCCTTGGGAGTCTGCACCCTCATGGGAGACCTGGAGGAAACTCCTGGCTCCTGGCTTTGCATCGACTCAGCTACGGCTGGTGTGGCCATTTGGGGAGTGAACCAGCAGATGGAAGATTCTCTCTCTCTCTCTCTCTCTCTCTCTCTCTCTCTCTCTCTCTTTGCCTCTCCTTCTCTCTCTGTGTTACTCTGACTTTCAAATAAATAAATAAATCTTTTTAAAAAAAAGTTCTGTGAATTGAGGAAGATCCATGTTTATGTGACTAGACACACTACCTTTCAGGAAGACAATACAAAACTACAAATCCGAAGTTAGATACAAAGTAAATGTTTATTTAGAATGCAAGAGGAAATTACAAAAGAACAGATTTTGAAAAATTGACAAATCAAGGACATGACAAAATTCATGACATAACATAAAAATTGTATGTACGTTTATGACACATTTTGTACTTTTATCTTTCTTTCTTTTGAATTAATCAATTAATTTATTTTGGCTGCCTGTTCTTTGATCACCTATTCAAGTGCCATGATTTTGCAATATAATCTTTTTCATATAGGCAATAATATAATGATAATTAGTCTGTTTTCTATCATGGTGATTAAAATTTCTTTTCATGTGTACAACTCCACATTCAATTAATTTTAAATGATTTATTGTATCTATTTGAAATGCAGTTTGACACAAAGAGAGAGGGAGAGAAAGAAAGAGAGAGATCTGCCATCCACTGGTTCACTCACCAAATGGCTGCAACAGACAGGGCTGGGACAAACTGAAGCCAGTAGTCTAGAATTGCATCTTGGTCTCCCATGTGGGTGGCAGGGGCCCAAGGACCTGGGCCATTGCCCAGTGCTATTGCAGGTGCATGGCCTGGGAGCTGGATTAGAAGTGAAGGAGTTAGGACTGAAACCAGTGCTCATTTGGGACACAAGTGTCTCAGGCTACAGCTCAAACCATTCCACCACAATGCCAGCCCCTGCACATTCTATTAATAACGTCATAGAAACTTGTGAAATTGTTGTTACATTTGGGAAAACCTGGGTCATGCTCCTTTAATATGCCAGATGTAAGATTTCAATCTTTTGTGTTGCCTGGAAAACATTGTCTAAGATTGACATTATTTTTTCTCTGAATATTGGTAGAACTCACCAGGAAAACTACTGTACATGTGATATATTTTGCATAAAATATTTTAGTTATGAACTCAAATTCTTTAATAATTGCATGACTTACAAATTATTTCTTCTTTCTTTTTTTTTTAAAGATTTATTTATTTATTTGAAAGGCAGAGTTACAGAGAGGCAGAGGCAGAGGCAGAGAGAAAGAAAGATTTTCTATCTGCTGATTCACACCTCAAATGGCTGCAACGGCTCTGGCTGGGCCAGACCAAAGCCCGGATCTAGGAGTTTCTTCTGGGTCTCCCACTTGGGTGCAAAGGCCCAAGCACTTAGGCCATCTTCACTGCTTTCCCAGGTGCATTAGCAGGGAGGTGGATAAGAAGTGGAGGAGCTAGGAATCGAACAGGTGCCCATATGGGATGCTGGCGCTGAAAGCAGCAGCTAAACCCGCTATGCCACAGTACTGGACCATCTCATAATCTTTTAATTGCATAGAAATGTCTTTAATGTCTGTTATTAGTTATTTGGAACTTTATTTCTTAGTAAATAATTTCACGAGTTAACCAATTTTATTCAGCTTTTCAAAGATTCAAGCTTTGACTTGTTTATCCTTAACATTATATATTTTATATTTATTATATCTCCATGTATAATTGTTCTTATTTTCATTTTTGCCTTTTTTAAATTAATGATTGTCATTCGCTGTTCATTTTAATTTTTTTCTTGAAATGGCACATCCACATTGTTTTGAATTATCCCACATGATTTGCCATAGATGTTGATGCTGTGTCAATCAGAACTTATTTAGTTTTAAACTCATGCTTATTAATATTTTTTGACTTCTGATAGTCTAAACTTTTTCCCTGATTTTGATTTTTTTTCTGGTATGTCCTTCAGGCAGGCCTTTGAGTGAAGTTCACTGAGTAACAATTTCTCAATCGTTGTTTCTGGAAATATCATTATTTCACTCTTTATCTCTGGTTCTGCATGAAATCCAGGTTGGCAGTTATTATGTCACTACAAAGACATTATCCCATGGTCATCAGTCAGCAGCCTTGCTCCTGGATGTCCATCCTCCACATAATTGTCATTGCTTTGTCAGTTACCTTTTCTCTTTGATTTCATAAATGACTTTCTCTTTGTTTTGCTGTTCTTTAAGATTTATTCATTTTTTTATTTGAAAGGCAGAGAGAGAGAGAGAGAGAGAGAGAGAAAGGGAGACAGAAAGAGAGGTCTCCCATCTGCTTGTTCATTCCCTAGATGGCCAGGATTGGGGCAGGCCCAAGCCAGTAGTCAGGTGCTTTATCTGGATCTCCCACATGGGTGGCAGGGGTCCAGATATTTCGATCATCTTCTGCTGTTTTCTCGGGCCACTAGTAAGGAACTGGATTAGAAATGGAGTAACCAGGACAGGAACCGGCACTCATATAGGATACTGGCATTGCAGGTGGGTAGCTTAACTAGCTATGCCACAACTCATCTATTCTATAGTGTCACCGACTTGTTTTAGAGATGTGCTCATGGTATGCTGTCTAGCCTCAGAATTAATATTTCTGCTATCTAGACTAGAAAACTGTTAGCCAAAAGTTTCTGAATATTGCTTCTTTGTGATTCTTTTCTTTTTTTTCATTTATTAAACTTTTATTTAATGAATATAAATTTCCAAAGTACAGCTTATGGGTTACAATGGCTCCCCCCCTCCCATAACTTCCCTCCCACCCACAACCCTCCCCTTTCCCGCTCCCTCTCTCCTTCCATTCACATCAAGATTCATTTTCAATTCTCTTTATATACAGAAGATCAGTTTAGTATATATTAGGTAAAGATTTCAACAGTTTACCCCCATATAGCAACACAAAGTGAAAAAAATACTGTTGGAGTACTAGTTATAGCATTAAATAACAGTGTACAGCACATTTAAGACAGAGATCCTACATAATATTTTTTTAAATTAATTAATTTTCTATGTCATTTCCAATTTAACACCAGGTTTTTTTTTTTTTCATTTCCAATTATCTTTATATACAGAAGATCGATTCAGTATATAATTAGTAAAGATCTCATCAGTTTGTACCCACACAGAAACACAAAGTGTAAAAATACTGTTTCAGTACTACTTATAGCATCACTGCACATTAGACAACACATTAAGGACAGATCTCACATGGGATGTAAGTACACAGTGACTTCTGTTGCTGACTTAACAATTTGACACTCCTGTTCATGGCGTCAGTAATCTCCCTAGGCTCTAGTCATGAGTTGCCAAGGCTATGGAAGCCTTTAGAGTTCGCTGATTTTGATCTTATTCTGACAGGGTCATAGTCAAAGTGGAAGTTCTCTCCTCCCTTGAAAGAAAGGTACCTCCTTCTTTGATGGACCCATTCTTTCCACTGGGATCTCACTCACAGAGATCTTTCATTTAGGTCTTCTTCTTTTTTTTTCTTTTCCCTGGTATCTTGGCTTTCCATGCCTACAATACTCCCATGGGCTCTTCAGCCATATCTGAATGCCTTAAGGGCTGATTCTGAGGCCAGAGTGCTATTTAGGACATCTGCCATTCCATGAGTCTACTGTGTATCCTGCTTACCATGTTGGATCCTTCTCTCCCTTTTTGATTCTATCAGTTAGTATTAGCAGACACTTGTCTTGTTTGTGTGATCCCTTTGACTCTTAGCCCTATCAGAGCCATCAATTGTGAACTGAAATTGATCACTTGGACTAGTGAGATGGCATTGGTACATGCCACCTTGATGGGATTGTATTGGAATCCCCTGGCACATTTCTAACTCCACCATTTGGGGCAAGTCTGATTGAGCATGTCCCAAATTGTACATCTCCTCCCTCTCTTATTCCCACTCTTATATTTAACAGGGATCACTTTTCAGTTAAAATTTAAACACCTAAGAAAAATTGTGTGTTAATTACAGAGTTCAACCAATAGTACTAGAACAACAACAACAACAACAACAAATACTAAAAAGGATAAAGTATTACATTGTACATCTAGAGTCAGGACAAGAACAGATCAGGTCATTGTTTCTTATAGTGTCCATTTCACTTCAGCAGGTTTCCCCTTTGATGCTCAGTTGTCACCGATCAGGGAAAACAAATGATATTTGTCTCTTTTGGACTGGCTTCATTCACTCAGCATGATGTTTTCCAGATTCCTCCATCTTGTTGCAAATGACCAGGTTTCATTGTTTCTTACTGCTGTATAGTATTCTATGGAGTACATGTCCCATAATTTCTTTATCCAGTCTACTGTTGATGGGCATTTGGGTTGGTTCCAGGTCTTAGCTATTGTGAATTGAGCTGCAATAAACATTAATGTGCAGATGGCTTTTTTATTTGCCAAATTAAGTTCCTTTGGGTAAATTCCAAGGAGTGGGATGGCTGGGTTGTATGGTAGGGTTATATTCAGGTTTCTGAGGAATCTCCAGACTGACTTCCATAGTGGCTTAACCAGTTTGCATTCCCACCAACAGTGGGTTAGTGTCCCTTTTTCCCCACATTCTCTCCAGCATCTGTTGTTGGTAGATTTCTGAATGTGAGCCATTCTCACCAGGGTGAGGTGAAACCTCATTGTGGTTTTGATTTTCATTTCTCTGATTGCTAGTGATCTTGAACATTTTTTCATGTGTATGTTGGCTATTTGGATTTCCTCTTTCGAAAAATGTCTCTTGATTCTTTTCTATCCTTCTAAGATTTGTACTAGATTTATAATAGATTCTGTCATGCTACCCTACCTTTATCCAACACCTACATCAAATCTGTAGAGAGATTTTACTTATCCCTTAAAAATATATCTAGAACATGTGTATTTATTTTGACTTCTGATCCGAAGCATCATTTTTTTAAACTTTTATTTAATGAATATAAATTTCCAAAGTACAGCTTATGGATTACAATGGCTTTCCCTCCCCCCAAACTTCCCTCCCACCCGCAACCCTCCCCTTTCCTGCTCCCTCTCCCCTTCCATTCACATCAAGATTCATTATCAATTCTCTTTATATACAGAAGATCGGTTCAGTATATATTAAGTAAAGTTTTCAACAGTTTGCCTCCACATAGCAACACAAAGTGAAAAATACTGTTGGAGTACTAGTTATAGCATTAAATCACAATGTACAGCACATAAGGACAGAGATCCTACATGATATTTTTAAAAATTTTTTAATTTTCTATGTAATGTCCAATTTAAAACCAAGTTTTTTTTTTCATTTTCAATTATCTTTATATACTGAAAATTGATTCAGTATATACTAAGTAAAGATTTCATCAGTTTGCACCCACACAGAAACACAAAGTGTAAAAATACTGTTTCAGTACTAGTTATAAGATTTATTTATTTATTTGAAAGTCAGAGTTACACAGAGAGAGGAGAGGCAGAGAGAGAGAGAGATGTCTTCCATTACTGGTTCACTCCCCAGTTGGCCACACTGGCTGGAGTCGCACCGATCCGAAGGCAGGAACCAGAAGCTTCTTCCAGGTCTCCCACGTGGGTGCAGGGGTTCAAGCATCTTCTTGGGTCATCTTCTACTGCTTTCCCAGGCCATAGCAGAGAGCTGGATTGGAAGTGGAGCAGCCGGTATTTGCACTGGCATCCATATGGGATTCTGGCACTGTAGGTGGCAGCTTTACTTGTTACATTACAGCGCCAGCCCCTGATGCATCATCTTCAATCTCCTCCATTTTGTAATAGCCTCCTCACTGATCTCCTGCAGTTCATTGTCAAAGCATTGGCCAGAATAATCCCCACAGAGGCATTTTTCAGATCCTGTAACACCTAGTCAAAGACCTTCACCAGCTTCTCATTTGCTCCAAAACCCTTAGGGCCCTGAAATTTCTCCCCACTCTACTGCCCATTACATCTATGACTTCTTAGCTCATTGCCCTGCTCCTCGTCCACTCAGAACCTGCTCAGTTCATTGTTGCCCCTCCAACACACCAGCAATGCCCTCACACATTTCCCTTTGCCTAGAACACTCTTTCGCAAGGTCGTGGCATCACTTTCACTTTTCCTTTCCTAAAGAGTTTAACCCAATATAAAATTTCACCGAAGAGTTTCTTGATCACTCTACTAAAACTTCACCAATATGTTGCCTTCCCATCCACACTTGCTTCTACGTATTTCCCCTGTCTGGGGGGCAGTTTTCACTATCTGGGATGCTATATATTTTAGTTATGAAAGTTTATTATTTTCTTTCTTGTTTTCCCCGCAGAATGTACAGATCAATAAAGATAATTATTACTTTTTGTCTCCCTCCATCCTCAGTTGATATTTCCCAGCACACTAAAAAATACTCTACACAGAGTAAGCACTCAGTTAGCATTATTTTACAAGAACAATTAAATTTTCCATGTCTTTTAACATATCTCATAAGTTTTTCCTTTTTCTCCCTATATCTGGTACTGGTTAATTTCTTTATGTACCTTTTACATTTTATTGACTATCTTCAGCTATGTCTCATAAAGTGAGACTTTTAAATTATTCAGTGTTCTCTTTGACTTTGTCCAAATTCACCTATATATTTTTATTTGATAGAATTTGCCATTTTTCTACTCCATCTGGAATTTTCCATGTAATTGATTTGTTCATTATGATATGCATTTTTTCTATAATCCTTGGAATTATTTTAAACTTAAGTTTTCTGAGCTTTTCATATTGTTCCACTGTCTGAATTTCTTGGGTTGCTAATCATCCAGTTTTTCATGTAACACAAGGTTAGTAATTTTATGGTGAGTTTATCTCCACTGGAGTGTGTTTCATTGTGTGCAGCCCAAGTATTCCCTGTCCCGAAAGCATCTTTACAAGGAGTTTCCTGTCTGTTTATGTCAGATGCCTTTGGGCATTCCCTGATTCAATACCAGACTTACTTTAATGCCATCCCTCTTGAGATTTCTGTACCACACCAGGCTCTATTGATAACTGTTGCTTTCCCCCCATTCATAACCAAAGAGTCACTCTCTCAAAAGTATGCTTTGGCTAGTGAGAGGTTATTGTCTTGTCATCTTTCTGCAAAAGGGAAGCCTCCGCGTGGCCTTGACTCAGTCCTGTGAAAAGCTCTCCCAGGATCTCCACATTCCTTGTATGATTTTAAATCTCTGTTTTCCCTCAATATGAGAATGCCCTCTTTTTTCCTTTATACCTAAGATTCTGTTTTGTCACATTTTATTCATCATTTCTATATTTTTATAGTAAGAAGCATCTCTGCTAGTTCAATCCACTATGTTAGAATTAAGTTATCTGTTAAAATCTTTGTATTAATTTAAAAGTCCATGAAAATAAATTGTAACATAAATTTAGTACTCAACCTTAGCATATTATATTAAACATTTATTAAAAAGACAGGCTGTGTAGATATCCAGCCTAGTATCAAACTCTAGCTCTTTTATTGTCTACCTAATTTGAGTAAATTAACTCCATATCTACATTTCAACAAGCCTATAATAGCAGCTATGTTTCGGGATTTCTCTCATATGATTGATACTGATAGTAAACTTAGAATAAAATCACACACATGCACACAAAGTACTTGAAGAGCTTTAGTTAATGTGATCATCTTCTTCATAATTATTATTAAGCTCTGCACTTCAGTCCACCCCATAAATTTTGTGAACCACTTATAGTCAGATGTCGTATTTTTTTGCATTCTCAGAGCCTGTGACAATATTGACAAATAATTGGTATTCTTAAAATATGTGTTAAGTAAAACTTGTTTGAAAAAGTCTTTTAGTCTCAAAATTAACGGGAAATTTTTGAGGTACATGCTACAAAGTACAAGATAGGATGAGAATACACACATGCATACTCACAAGGACACTTCAAAAAGTTCATGGAAAAGTGGTATTAAAAGACTAGCTGGGGCTGGCACCATAACACAGTAGGTTAATCCTCTGCCTATGGCGCCAGCATCCCATTTGGGTGCCAGTTCAAGTCCTGGATGCTTCTTTTCCAATCCAGCTCTCTGCTATGACCTGCGAAAGCAGTAGAAGATGGCCCAAGTGCTTGGGCTCCGGCACCCGCATAGGAGACCCCGAGAAGCTCCTGGCTCCTGGCTTCGGATTGGTGCAACTCGAGCCATTGCAGCCATCTGGGGAGTGAACCAGCAGATGGAAGACCTTTCTCTCTGTCTCTCCATCTGACTGTCTGTAACTCTACCTCTCAAATAAATAAATAAATAAATAATAAAAAAAATCTTTAAAAAAAGACTAGGTTATTTTGGTGCAAAAAATTTTGAAGTTTTATATATATATGTATATATATATGATTTTCAAAAAGTTAATAGAAATGTGCACTATGGGAAGAATAGACATGCGTATATATTTTGTGACTCTATAATCAGTTGCTGAAGTCACACCACTTCAATTCCAAGTTTTAATCTCATTAAAATAATAATTCCTTCCTCAAGAAAGAATTCAGAGAAGTTCTAAAGCAAACCTGAAGAAGAATTTAATTTATAAATCCAATAATAGGGCTATTAGGAGGACAAATAACCTTTGAGTCCCTGGGGGGGTCTAGTGGCTAGGATTTAAATCTATTAAGTAAAAAACAACACACTTCATATAAATGTTGTTACAAGTAAAATATATTTGTAATAGTCATGGTATCTAAAACTTCCTATTAGTAATAAAAGTTAGGAAATGGGTAGGGAAATGAGGAAAGGAGTAAGACATGTTAACTTCATCATATTTTTATAGAAAGAAACAAATGTTCTTTAAATTGTTCTGACTATAAATCACAATATACATTTCATTATTATCCAGCACAAACATATGCATCTTTCTTACCTATATATCAAGATTATGAGAAAAAATATTTTTAATGTGGACCACAGCTAAAAAGGCTTGAAACACAATGCATTAAATTCAATTTATGACTCACTATTGTCAGATAACATATACTTAAAAATCACTGAATTTGACCTTATGTTTGTTCCATTGCAGAAATAATGATATAGTAGTTTAATTTAGCAAGCACATCTTCACAGTAGAATTTTTTATAAGAATGTGTGGAATCTGCAGTTCAAAAAACACACTTCAGTTAAAGAAATGCATCAATAAAGAAGCATAAGCAGAAAACACACATCAAAATGTAAAAATTAAAAATACATTTGTTTAAAATAAATAAAAATAGAGATTCAGTTCTCTATATTGAAAGAAAATAACCTGAAAGTATTTTCAAACAGCCTGATCATGTGCTATTAGCAATAACAAAAATATCAGCAAATATGCAATTTTGATATTTACTAAAAACAGGAAAACCATCAAGGGGAAAAACCATGGTCTAATATATCAAAACCAGCACTCATAAAATAACAGAGAAAGTTGATTTAGACAGACAAAAGACATCTTGTAAAAGTACAGAACGCAATGCAAATGAGGAAATGAGAAAAATTTACATGTATAACAGTTTGTAATGCTTTCATATAGCATTTATATATGAGATGCTTTTATAAATCAATATTATATTAGTTTGCTATTGCTGCATAAATTATTCCAAAATGTAGCAGCTAAGCAGCAAGCATTCATCTCAGCTTCTGTGGATCAGAAATATAACAGCAGCTTAGCTGAGTGGCTCTGACTCAGGGCCTCTCATGAGGTTGCAGTCGAAGTGTTTGCTGGGACTGCACCCATTGGAAGCCTCCACTCAGGCTCTGGTTCTCACATCCAAGAAGATGAATTCACATGGCTATTGATTGGAGGCTTCAGTTCTTTACCATGTGAACCCCTCCTCAGGGTTGTTTGTATGTCCTCACAACATGGCAGTTGGTTTTTGCTAGAGACAATGACCTAAGAGAGAGCACCAAGGCACAAAATTGTGCTTTGTGCTCCAGCCTTAGAGGTCACTTACCACTTTTGCCAGACTTACCAGTTACACAGGAAAACAACAAAGCAATGTGGAAGGGAATTGCATAATAGCATGAATATTTGGAAGCAGGAATCATTAGAACTTAACTTGGAAGCTACTATCACAAACACACAGAATTCTAATAATTCCTAAAGGAACAAAAGCTATAAATATCAAATCACAAAGTCAGATAAAAACCAAATAATTATAAACTCATTAAAATTTTTAAAAGTAAATATTTTAAATATATGCAAATCATCAAAAATATATGTTTGAAAAGCTAAGTATTGGCAAGGATTAAGAGCAACAGAATGCTTAAATTGCTGGTGAGAGTATAAATGATTTCAGCTACAGCTGAAATTTAGCATAGTCAACCAAATTTAAAGTTGTGAATTTCCTAAAATCCAGCAGTATTGTTCCATTCAACTTCTTGCTCTATCCTAGAGACTTTCTTATATTTGTACACCAAAAGAAATGCTTAAGAATTTTTATAGTCATATAGCTTGTAATAGCAAAACAAAATATACAAAAACTAGAAATAAACTGATAGTTGTTTAGTTATCTCTGAAAGTTGAATTATAACTAATCTTTAACATTTCTTCTTTTTTAATTTTTCCACTTACACAACTTACTGCTACAGATGACATTAGAAACAAATAAGAATTCAGTAGCTAATAAAATAGTAGCCTGCAAATAAAGCAAGTGAAAGAGAGAACTAGAAGTGTTTGATATTCCTGCTTTCAGATACAATGTAGAAAATCTCCCCCTTCAACTTTCTAATTACAAGTTTAAACATAGAAATAAAGGACCAAGACTAACTTAATATTGTTCAGGTGATTCATTGGCCTTATTTAAATGTCAGCTCTGGGTATTAGAAGAGCACAACTGAAATACACTTTTGTAATGACTTAGGCCTAATGAAGAGTCTGGTACTTAATAATGAATGGAACTTTCCTGGAAGATATAGTATTCCCATACTGTACAGTACTCAGGAACATTTTTAACCCAGATTTCCTGTAATCTAGAATACATGCAGACATTGTTGCAAAAATAATTTCAAACACCTCAATGGCTTATAAAGTGTGATATCTTAAAGTATCACACATCTGTTGCTGCCATTAGGAAGAGGCTAGAGGGAAAACAGGAGCTGACTGAAATGTTTGCAGTGTTATTCTTCCCTTCTCAGTAGCCTCATTTCCTGGGCTTGTCCCAACATCCTCTGCCCAAACCTTCTATTCTTTCTCCCAGGGACCTAACAAGTTTCCCCTAATAGAGTCTTCCTGTCTTTTTCTTGATTACCTCTGATGCTCATGACTTGGACCCAGTGCCTCAAGGACTAACATCAGGCCTTTGGTTTAGAGCATGTCTGGCAGGCTCCACGCCTCTCTTGGTCACTGCAGGCCACTTCCAAGATGATAGTGCTTCTCCCTCTTGAGGACAATGAGTTTTCTCTGCTCCTCCTTGTAAAGAACTTTGAGTTTTCACATTTCTACAACTTCTCTAGTCCTTTTGATACATTCTTCAAAGTAAATCAGCTTAGAAAAGCAAGGCACAATCACAGTACAGTGTGAGGATCACTTAAAATAACATTTAAAATACTTAAATTAAGTTCTAGGACTTTTGTTCTAAACACTGAGCAAGTAAGTAACCAAGCACTTCTCAGGAATATCTTTTATCTTCAAAGCAATATAAGAATGGTTTTGTTAGAATTTCACAGATTAAAAATCTGAAAAATAATTTGTTTAAATCCACGCAGATAGTAAATTGCAAAGATACTATGTAATGTGAAACCCATCTGACTCCAAAATCTGTGCTCATAACCATTTAATACATTCCACTCTACTTCTAGCAATCTGAGAATGTCATCTTAGAGGCCTCCCATTACAAAACAAAAGCAAACAAACAAATAAACAAAACAACAAACAAAAATGCATCATTCATGCACTTAGAAGAGACCTGTGAGCCTTGTGGCAGCCAATTCTGACATACCCAAAACCTTAAAATAAGCATACATTTGTATTTGACTCCCAAGAATTTTCCAAGTTGATGGCATTACTGACTTCACAGGTTTTGTGGTCTTTCAAGTGTCATTTTTGAAGTATTTCCAAAACAAATACAAATAATTCTGCTTAATGAATGATTCAAAGGACAAAGAACTAAATACTTCTTCAAACACTGTTCATGTCAATGCAAAAAAATATGGATATCTCTATTTGTAAAGTAATGTCCAAAGTCTTTAGCATCCAATCTCTTCCTCCAGCTCTCAACTTGACCTTCAAACCCATCTTCCAAGAGTGCTGACATATTTCTCCTCCACCTCACACAGTGGGAGCTTCCCCACCTCTATCTGGAGTAGCTTTCTCTTTAATCTGTCTACCTGAGTTAATTCATTAGGACCCAATTTAAATCCATTCTTCTCTTTCCTATCAAACCTAACTGTCCTTTTGGAATTGACTGCTTTTTATGACGTAGAAATAATGCTTTTGTTGAAACTACTTTTTCCTCCTATAATCCTGTAGTATGTATTGTAACTTGTGCTTATTTGTTTATTCATTTTTTAAAAGATTTATTTATTTGTTAGAAAGGGAGAGTTACAGAGAGAGAGACCGGCAGAACCAGAGAAGGAGACCTTTCATTCACAGCTCCACTCTCCAATGACTGGCACATATACCAGCTTCAGCGACATTGTGAATAAAGTATAAGAACTAGATGGTCACTTTTACCACATGGGGCAGCCTGTCCCATGGATGATCGCCAATGATTCCTACCTCATATATTTCTGGTCATGCTATAGTTGCTTTCCTCCACATGGACTTATGTAAACAATAGAATGTTTTGGAAATGGTGATGTGTAACTTCCAAAAATAGATCATGAGCAACATTGGCTAATAGCTCACTCTTATTTGAATCACTCTTTCTTGCAGAAGCTGGCTGTCACATGTAGAGGACACTAAAGCAACACTATGAAAAGGTGCATGTGGCCACGGGGCCTCCTGCCAACAGTCAGCAAAATCTAAGGCCTCCTGCCAATAGCTCTGTGAGTAAGCCTTCTTAGAAGTAAATTCTTCAATCCCAATAAAGTGTTCCGATGCCTGCATCCTGGCCAACATCTTAACTGCAACTACAGTAGAGATCCAAGCCAGAACTACCCAGATTCTCTGCCCCTGATACCTTGACCTACAGAAATTGTGCAATAATAAATATTGGTTTTAAGTCACCACATTTTGAGGTAATTTGTTAGACAGCAATAGATAATTCATGTACGACTGAATATTGATGATTAATTCTGCCAATGTCTTTTTCCTCATAATCATATTCTGTCCAATAACAAGCCTTGATTATGGCACTATAATAGTAAATTAAAGTTAAGAGAAATCCTATATGTATGAAGGGGGTGGGATGGATTTGAACCAAGATTAGTTTGCTACCAAAATGTAGATTTTTAACCATTATGCTAAATTATATAATGCTCTATTCTTGTTAAATAACAAAGGTAACTTCCAGACAGATGCTTTGAAGTGCAGCCATTAATATATATGGGGTTCCTATGCCATAGGACAAGATATCAATCAGGCAGTGTCTTCAACATTTTCAAAGATTGCCTTTGCTTTTTGCTATCTCATTAACTACTGAGAAAAAATCCAGTATTGAGACATCCAATATAACATTCAAATGGTTTGCATTATACAGTGATTAACCAACAACATTTTCTCTCCATAGTTACTATGGGGTTGTTTTATTTAGGAAGTCATAATTCTGATACTGTACATTAAACTGAACTCATAAGTTGAAACTTGGTTGAACCCTTTTGCCATTATACTTTTCTTGCTAGCCCCAAAGCGGTAATGATTGGCAGTCATAAGTAGGGTTCAATCACCCCAGGTGAGAGAGCTGATCCCTAGCCTTTATTCAGTATGAATAATTTGGTTTTGCATTTCTACCACACTTCCATTTGTCTCTAGAGTTGTAAAGTCTTGAAAGGGGTAGGTAGATGGCCAGCACTGCGGCTCAATAGGCTAATCCTCCACCTTGCGGCGCCAGCACACTGGGTTCTAGTCCCGGTCGGGGCGCTGGATTCTGTCCTGGTTGCCTCTCTTCCAGGCCAGCTCTCTGCTATGGCCCAGGAGTGCAGTGGAGGATGGCCCAAGTACTTGGGCCCTGCACCCCATGTGAGACCAGGAGAAGCACCTGGCTCCTGGCTTTGTACCAGTGCGATGCACCGGCCGCAGCGCACCAGCTGCAGTGGCCACTGGAGAGTGAACCAATGGCAAAAAGGAAGACCTTTCTCTCTGTCTCTCTCTCACTGACCACTCTGTCAAAAAAAAAGGGGGTGGGGGTAGGTAGAGTAATATAGGAACAATGTGTAGAATAGCACCTTCTATGAGATAAAGATGGCTTTAAAATAATAGTGATAATGCTCACTTTCATACAGTCCTTTTAAGTTTATAACATCTATTTTTTATGGGTGCTTTCAGGATTCTTAAAATTTGAGAAGAAAAAATGATAGTGAGAGTAGTGACAATGTCAACTATTATGCTATTTTACAGATGAAGAAATCAAGACTCTGGGAAATTAAGCAATTTACTCAGAAAGTCATTTGCCTTGTAATAGGACCTAGAAATTGAATCCCAGGCTTCTAATTTAATATTCAATGCTCTTTCCAGAACTTGACTGATACGTCAATCACATGTCACTGCGGGTGGCATGCTGCCTTTCTAGTAGTAGCCCTTCAATATATCTTACTGTGAGTGAAAATGAGACGGATCTTCTATTGCAAGTGGAACAGGAAGGGAGAAAGGTGTTTTCGGGGCACTGGTCTTACTGGATGTTTTAGTTCCCTTCCTCCTCCAATGAAAATTGAACAGGAAAAGGATGAGAAGCAAATGAATTGACAAGGAGCTAGATTCCAAGATGATATCCTAAATGGAGAAACATTTTTCTAATCTATTTCATTCTTCCTCTTTATAAATGACGTGGAAATTTCGTGAATAATATTGCTCACTCACTGGATAATTTATTGAAGCATGAATGTTATCTTGATAACCTCTTATTCCCCAGCCCTATACATTATCATTTCAATAATCAGAGTGAACTGGTGGGCAATGCAGTATGGTTTTCCCAGGAAGCCTCTGACTATGCCAGTCCTTTCTGACCACCCTGGTTTCATTTCAGCGCAGCTTTGGAAATGAGTTAACAAAAGAGCTTGCTTCATTCAATTCAGTTCTTTCCAGACCCATTAATTAAAGCCAGATTCCCAGGCTATATCTCATGATAAGAAAGGACTAGGTCAGAATTCTATTTTAAAGGGGAAATGGCAATTTTTTTAAGATTTATTTTTATTTATTTGCAAGAAAGAGTTACAGAGAAAAATGGAAGACAAAAAGAGAAATCTTCCATCTGCTGGTTCAACTCACCAGGTAGCCTCAACAATCGGTGATAGGTCAGGCCCAAGCCAGCTGTATCTAGGTCTCCCATGTGGATGGCAGGTGCCCAAGTACTTGGGCCATCTTCCACTGTTTTTCCCAGTCCATTAGCAGTGATTGATTGGAAGTGGAGCAGCCAGGTCTTGAACTGTCTCAGGTGGCAGCTTTACCCACTACACCACAACATTGGCCCCACAAATTGCAATTTAAAGAAAGGTGTGTTTCCTGTATGTTTCTCTCCGCCTCCCTTCTTCATCCTTTTCCCACCTTCTCCCTTTCTTACTGCTAACAGAGAGACTAGCTGATTCAAGATGCTTGCTCTGTGTATCTGCTGGCAAAATATGTTTACAGGAATTAAAATTTTAGGAAGAGTTAAACATTTTACCTATTTTTTCCTTACAGGAGAACAATGTCTGAACTCATTCTTCTAGCAAAAAAATTGTATCTCTGTGTGTGTGTGTATGTGTATATGTAACTTTGTAACTACACGAAGTTTGCCTCCATTTTATTAATGAGATTAGTTACAAAGGGAGTGATTATCTTTTTTTATTCTTTCTTATTTTAAAATGCAATATTTCAATACATGTTTTTTTCTAAAAAGAAAAGAAACCATACTGTGAAAGAGATCTTTGATTTGCATTGCATTGTGTGGGTGGAAACATAGACTGGTGAAGAAAATAATCAAATCACATTTCCATGGAAATACAAAGCTAGAAGCTGGCTGAATTGCCCAGGTTCAGGGCTTTTTCCTTTCTGAGTAGTGAGCTTCAGTTTTCTTTTGTTCTTTTTAAATTACTCTTTAGAATTAGACTTATTCTCATGGAAACTAATTGTGCCTTTCTTAAAGGGATTTAGAATTTAAGAACTATATGTTCAAACTATTAATATCCAAAGGATCATGGTGAACTCCTCAAAAGGCCATTCTGGTACAAAATGTACTCTCCATGTAAAAATAGAGTCATCAGCTATGAAATACAGTGGATGTGGTTTCTGCACGTGTCTAAGATGATTTTAAGACCTCACAGTATCAAACTAAAAGGAATGCTCTTAAAATACTGTAAGCACATTCATTAATTAGGGTAACCTTTAAACTTCTATTATTAACTAGAACCCTATTTTGAAATTTGGACTGAATTTTCCATTGCTTATTATATTGATTATAGCTCATCATTGAGTTGTAATATGCTGGAATTCCATACCAAATACAAATCTCACAGTCCCAATTTTCTCAAAGATGGCAAATCTCCCTTATTATTTTCATATATTTGTATACAATCATTATGAAAGCAGAGGATTATACTGCACTTGACAAATCATTATTTTTAACTGTAGAGTTAAAAGTAGGACTGTACCAAATGCATTCTCTGCTTGCATACTAGCTTATATTCGGCAGTGATGGTAACGATTGTCAATCTATTGCTGCCAAAGTTACTGAAAATTGTACTTGGAATCAAAGGATGCTGTAAATGTGACATAGCCTCACATTAAACTCTTATTTTCTTGAATTTCCATTGTTTATCCACAAATGGGATTTAAAAGAGATTCTCAGAGAATTGAAATTGATCATGAAGTATCAGGAGAAAACAAGAAAACAGGAGTAGACATTGTGCCAGAGTTCCAATGTGGCTTTAAGACTTAACTAATCTCATGAATAAACAATAAAAGTAATATTTACAATATTTACAAAGGTAAGCTATTCACACCTTGAAACAATATTTCAAAAGATTGAATAAGGGTCACTCATTTGTGATGCTTTGAGTTGACTGATTTTAAATCAATACAATAAATTTTATGAAGATTGTCTTTTTAAGTCCTCTATAATTTTTAAAAAGAATAAGAAAATTTAATAAATTTAATATAACTAAAACACCTGTGGGGACTTTGAGACTTGGACTCTGGGCTCTAGAGTTACCAGACTTCAGTTGCACATGAATTCTATGCATCCTTCCCTCTGACTATTCAGAGGATAACTTGCGTGGAGGGGAGGGGAGAAGGTTTCACAAGACGACATTCATGCCTCAATAAACTACTCAGTGAATGAACAATGTTCTCCAGGAAATGACGTTCCACTTGTAAATAGGAAGAATGAAATAGATTAGAAAGTAAGCAGCAATATAATTATTCATTTTAAGAATTCATTTCTTCATCTGTGCAGTGAGGATGCAGTAAATTTCATAGAGTTGCTGTGAGGGTTAAATGATATATGGCATATAAAGTTTCTAAGTAAAAATTTTGGCCTGTAGTAAAAATGCAAAATAATTAAAAACTGTTACAATTGACATGCATCTACCTACCAGTTTACAAGTGGCTTAGTCATTAAGAAATATTTAAATACAAACATTTAATTTTAAATTTGATTTCATGAACAGCATTAATTCAAATATCACAGGATCCATTGCAGAACTGTGCTATGTTTGGCTCAGTAAAAAGTTATCCAAAATATAAAATTTTAAACATTTCATTCTTAGTGCAGTTTATCATGAGAGTGAGAGCAGAAGAGAGAGAGAGGGATCAATCCTGCAAATAGCAATTCCTAATATCTGTCATTGCACAGCTATCCCCATGGGAGGGGGTTAAAAATTGTGCTCAGTCATATATTTTAATTGCCTAAAATGCAGCTCAGTGGACATCTCAATCAGCACTGATTTATTCACTTTCCTAAGATTCTCCTAGAATTTAAGGAGATAATTTGAGATTATTTTCTGTTGTTCTTAAATGTAAAGGATTTCAATCAGCTCTAAATTCTAGTTTCAGCTCACATACTAACTTGCCTTGTGACTTGAACCTCTGTGATTCAATTCATAAAATGGTAATATTGCTCCAGAGTTATTATGAAAGTTAAAAATAAGAAGCTCTTTTAAAAATGTGCCCCAGTTCCTGGCAAGGTAAATCAAAGTCTTATAATTGTTTTTTGATACCTGGAATGCCTTTGTAGTGTGTGAAATCAACCAGGACAAACTACATTTCCTAGATTTCCTTCTTTGGTATGTTTCCAGATGGGATAAGTTAAAAGACATATTTATTTTAGGAGACTTGAAGGATGTGAAAGAAGAGCTTCCGGTTTGCAACAAACACATATCTTACCAAATTGCTATGAAGATAATTTTGATGCTTATGAAATCAAGTTTCCTAATCAGTTGATGTTAAATAGATCATTCTGGGTTTTCCTGACTTTAGTCCATTATAAGCCCTTTAAAAGAAAATACGACTCTTCCAGAGAGATGGAGTCCACCCTTGTGTCCATGAGGTTCATGTCTACTCATGATCTTCCTTGAAATTAATTGCAGAGTCAATGGGTATATAGACACATGGATGTGTAGATTTTTTTTCACACACACATAAATATGTGTGTGTGTGTATTCCTTGTTGTTTATTTGGTTGAACTTCAGATGATTAAAATAAGCAATTTAAGGGTCATTTTTTCATTTTATGTAGACACCACCTCTGTGCTTGGCAGAGAAGGGCAATGACAAATAGAAGAACAATAGGTTGAACATGGAGTCAATATGGGAGACTATCTCAAGTCTACCAATTCTGAGCAGTAGGCAAACAAGGAGAAAAATGTCAATCCACAAGTGCAAGTGTGAGTGAAATTACCACTCATCTACCACATAATAAAGACAGTAAATATTACATGGCTTCCTTCTCTCCCTCCAGCATGCAGGACTTAATAGGGATAAAACGACTAAGGAATGAATTTAATTTTATAAATGTAAGGAATACTTGTTTAGAATTTATTATGTACCAAACAATACGGAAAGTTATCTGCAAACTTTAACTCATGTCATCCAGGTAGCAAGCCTCCAAAATACACAGTAGTGTAGTCATTTCCATTTTACACATGAAGAAACGGAGACACAGAAAGGATAGTAAACTTTTAAAAGGTCCTACAGGTGATAAGCTGGAGCCCAGAAAGTCTTTCTCTGGAATGAATGCTCTTGCTCACTATACTACACTTAGTATGTGAAAACAATAGGAAATTTATAAAAGTACAAATGCCACGCAAGTCACAATATTACTATTGGTTTACTATGGCTCATATCACAAAATATCGTTGACAACGTAGATTTTGTTTTCTCGCAGTTCTGAAAGATGGAAGTCCAAGATCAATTCTTGGGAGGGTCGTTTCTTCTGAGGCCTCTCTCTTTGACTTTCAATTGGCTTCTCTCTTCCCCCTCCTCTCTCTCTGCCAGCATATGCTCTTTCCTCTGTGAGTCTGAATCACTGGTGTCTTCCTCTTCTTGTAAGGGCTTCAGACAGATTGGATTAGGACCCACTACCACTATTTCAGTTTAACTAGATAATTTCCTTAAAGGCCCTGTCTCCAAAGGAGTAACATTCTGAAATACTGAGGGAATTTGAAGTGGCAACCAGATAAAATTCATCCCATGCCACTTACTATTATTAGTATTCATATTGCTGCTGAAACAAAAACCCATCTACAATACATAATGAGAAACTGTGCAGTGAGAGAGTAAACAAGAAGATAAATGTGGAATGGCTCATGCTAAGCTCTGCTGGGGACTCTGATCATTCTTCTATGTTCTGAATTCTTTAAAACTGTAGCCCATTTTGCTTTTTTCTATCTTATCAATATCATATCTTGTACAGGAAGGACTTACAGAACTGCAGAGCTGGTAACTTATTTATTTGATTCTAAATTCTGTCACGTTACCAGGAAAAGCACTTTTTCACCCAAAGAAAATATACATAAACCTACAAGTTTCAAGGTTGTCATAAGAGAAATCAGTGCCTTGAGGAGCCTGAGAGATTTTCCCATAACAGATGAAGAAATAGGGCAAGGGATAACTAAGAAGAAAGATAGCACCCAGAGGGTTTTTCAAAATGCATTTGAAGCTGGGACAAATAGATTCAGCATACGCAGGGTAGCTTAGAATTTCAGTAAATAGAGGGCTGTACACATTCATAACTTTTAAAATTACACTTTGCCTTTGCATTTCCATGCCTTATGTTCAAAGGGAGGCAATAGCTAAGATCAGCAAATGATCCTCTTTTTTATAGATAGGCAGTGTATATGTAAGGATTGTTCTCTCCAAAATTCCAAGGGTTGCTTTGCTTAAACTATGGAACAGAGGCCGGCGCCGCGGCTCACTAGGCTAATCCTCTGCCTTGCAGCGCCAGCACAGCGGGTTCTTGTCCTGGTCCGGGCGCCAGATCCTGTCCCGGTTGCCCCTCTTCCAGGCCAGCTCTCTGCTGTGGCCAGGGAGTGCAGTGGAGGATGGCTCAAGTGCTTGGGCCCTGCACCCCATGGGAAACCAGGAGAAGCACCTGGCTCCTGCCATCAGATCAGCGCGGTGCGCCGGCCGCAGCGCGCTACCGTGGCAGCCATTGGAGGGTGAACCAACGGAAAAAGGAAGACCTTTCTCTCTGTCTCTCTCTCACTGTCCACTCTGCCTGTCAAAAAAAAAAAAAAAAAAAAAGAATAAAGATTTTCTAATAAAAAAAAAAAAACTATGGAACAGAAACAAGAAGGAGTATTTAAGTGTCTGTAATATGGTGGTAAAGGAGAGAAGCTTCAATTTATTGAGTGGCTACTGTGTACTTATTGAAATAGTAAAATTAAAAAGCCCCTCTCAAAAAAAAAAAGAAACAGTAAATTTTATTTATTACATCTTTAATACTTTTCATGGAACTGCTAATTTATCTTCACAAGAACCTTAAATTAAGGTAGATGCTGCTGGAATCCTCATATAACTGATGAAGGAAGGATCTTAGGAAAATGAAATACCTTAACCAACTATAACCAGGATTTGGGCCCATGGAGCATGATTCTAGAATTACTGTGCTTATGGGCTGTAAGAGAAGCATCACTATTATCTTACTTGATCCTCTCAACAAAACTGGAATACAGAGGTATTACTCCGACATACCAATGGAGAAACTCAAACCAAGAAAGGATAGATAATAATTTGCTTTAGATCACAGAGCTACCAAGTCACTGAGCCAGCATGGAATGCTAGGTCTTTTTAATTTCAAAATCCTTTTCTAAGAATGTCACATTGATTTTTCAATATTTCTCTCAGGATGAGTAACGCAGGAATATAACAGCAATATTAAAGTATTCTTTTATTCTTTGTCTAAGAAAGTACTGAATCCTGAATAAAAGGGTATTTCTGATTAGAATATTTATAAAGGTTAATGAGAAACAAAATGAATTGAAAACCAGCAGGGAAATATTCCCAGCTGTAAATATAAAACTTACATTTATAATTATATAAGAAAATATCTCAAAAAGAAAGTCAGATTTCTTCATCAGATGCAGGTGAATCCTCTGAGCAACATTTTTGCCATCTTCTATTGCTATTTTGAGGTCAACACTGACTAAACATTGGCAAGATCCGTATGCTCAAGCAAATGTTGATGGATGATGATGTGGGGGTTTAACAGTTCCTACATTAAGGAAATTTGCATAAAAATCAAGGAACATAGTATGTGGCTTATCCCATTTTTTTCACCATGAAAATTACAAATAGGTATGTGATATGTTTATTAGAACATGGAAAAGTAAAAACGTGGAACTGACTACGTGTTGAAAATTTATAAAGGAACTTCAAGTTTCACAAAAGATGAAATTAAAGTGTGTTTATTTTGGTGCAAAAAATTGAAATCCATGCATATATCTTTTATAATACAGATTTTCCATGAACACCTTGAGGATACCTTTTACATCTTGTCCTCACACTGATGACAAATCTCTAGGAAGGACCATAGTGAGATAACATAGTGAGTGAATAGTGTGACAAATTCCTTTGGTTCATGAGAATTCTGTCAATAGGTTCTAAAAGACTCATATCTATCAAGGAATGTATTAATCTATTAAGCCTAACCTTTACTAAAGATAGTTCTCCCTTATACTCACAAAGAAAATGAAAACAAGAGGGGGTCAGAAAATTCTCTGCCCTATGTCATAGAGCTGGCAACCAATAGGATTCTTTGTCCATCAGACTAATAGCATTCTCTTCAATAACCATATCTGCCTCTATTACAACTTCCTGCCTTATTAGACACAGGAGGCTTTGCAGCATCAAAACACCTAAAAACAGGGGCCAGCACTGTGGCACAGTGGGTTAAAGCCCTGGCCTGAAGCACCAGCATCCCATATGGGCGCGGGTTCCAGTCCCAGCTGCTCCACTTCCGATGCAGCTCTCTGCTATGGCCTGGGAAAGCAGTAGAAGATGGCCCAAGTCCTTGGGCCCCTGCCCACAAAGGAGACTCAGAAGACGCTCCTGGCTCCTGGCTTTGGATCAGCGCAGCTCTGGCCAATTGGGGAGTGAACCATCAGATGGAGGACCTCTCTCTCTCTCTCTCTCTCTCTCTGCCTCTTCTCTCTCTGTGTAACTGACTTTCAAACAAATAAATAAATCATAAAAAAAAACCTAAAAACATAAAATCATGGTCACTACTATTCTCCTTTTATTTCTCTAAACAACTTAGCATCTGACCTTCTCTATTTCTATTAATGTGACCAACTTGCTCTTTTCTAAGTCATGACCCCCAAAATCTTAGAGTTATGTTCAACTCCTCTTCCTTGTCAATTCCTGACCATTATGTTTCCAGGATATCTCCCAAATTTGTTCCTATCCAAGCATCTCTTCTAAGCATCTCAGCATTCAACACTGAGTTTAGGACACCATTGCCTACCTCCTATTAAAACTTTTACAATAACTTCCTTATCCTTCTCCTGTCTATCAGTTGCATTACATTCTAATTTTTCCTCTCTCAAATATATACTTAGACCACAAGAAAATTCATATTCTTAATGTAGCAGCACATCATTCCTCTAATATTAAGAAATTCTCAAATGATCTCAAGCAATTTCCACACACTTTCCAAAATTATGCATCAAATATTCTATGAGCATGTTCCATCTTATATAAGTTAAGTGTGATCCTTTAAATTCACTATAGTTTTTTTGTAGCACATCTAATTTTCTTATCCTCAACTCTATTGCTTTTAATTCTTGAAGGAGAGACCATATCACATTTTCACATCTTTGATAACACTTCATAGTTTCTTTGTCCAATCAGTAATTGATAATTGTTCCCTTTTTCTTCTGAATCCAACTTAATGAAATCGACTGTAATTAAAGTGTCAAGGTTTATCAAGAACAGAAACCTCAAGAATAAATGAAAGAAAACAAAGTCAAAAGCATCAGCTCACTGCACATTCCTGTATACCTATTAACTGCTAGGCACTGGGTTAGGTACTCGGGAACAAAAGGGAAGGAATACACAAGTATGGATCCTGCTGTCAAGCAGCATCTACTTCATGGGAAAAGAGGAAAGCGATGACTATTAAACATGGTAGGACCAGTAAATCACACTCTAGGAAAGACAACCAAACCAGACCAGAAAGTCAAAATAAATGAAAGTCTTGGGAAATGCATCCTGACTTTCCTCAAGCCAACTCCCTGATGACTGCAGGGTATGTTATTTTTTAAGGTTTTAGAAGTAAATAGTACGAGACTTCTATTCACTTTGAGGAGGTTCATACATTTTAAATCTTTTCCTACATGTCTCTTTAATGTGAATAGTATAAAAATGACATTCTCACTATCACCATAAGCAACATGCCTTCAATCACATGGGCACTTGCAAGGAAGAATCACAGGGGATAAGAAATAGTTTACTAATGTAGACAATCTCACCCTTAGCAGATTATTTGGTGAGAGGTCATGCAAGAGGGATAAGAAAAGGAGCACAGCACAAAGACTACAGTTTTGCAAGTAATTTAAATAGTTGTGTTAAAATGGAAATCACATAAATATTAGACGTGTGCTTTTCTGAGTAAAGGCTCTACAGACCAAATTGCCAACAGGAATGAATTTTAATGACTAGTTTATAACCTCTGAGATGCTTGAAAATCTAACACAGTTGTAGTTAAAATGTAATACTGTTATAGCATCAGTGCAATTAAGAATTCTGCAGGGAACTTTCCCTGCTGGAAAATTTAAGTTTGCCTCACGTTGGGAAGCTAAGCTATTTCTGATCATTTCAGATGGAATGTGTCTAATTTATTGATCTATAAATGTTGCCAAAATATTTGACCCCCAAATATTGAATCACATTACTAAACAATTCAGATTCTCCATGGGATGAATGTAAATATCAACATAAAAACTGACATTTATGCTGGTTTACAATTTCCCATTTTTATGAACGGAGTCATTTCTTTTTAAATCACTTGGGTCTTGAAAACACAGTTAGGAAAACATTGCAGATCCAAAATGCAGATGCCAATAGCAACATTAGGTCTCAGACCGCTGCTTAGCAGCCTATGTCCGACTTCACTTTCCACATTCAAATGTATTGCAGTCAACCCCCCTTGGTAGTATTTCCATTAAAAAGTTTGGTTTGGGTGCTGGTTCACTTATTAGTAGGGGAATAACTCCTGATATTTTGGAAACTTATAAAGAGTTAATCACAACTACTCTTTTCACTAAGATCAAAAACTTTATCTTATAAATCCTTGGAAAATTGTAAATAAAAAGGAAATAGCATTTGACTTCATGCCTCAAAAAATATCATTTTTTTCTTTTTCAGAGAACAATAAAACCAATGGTTTACATATAAATCATAACTTAATTTTGTTTAGTTTTCCTCTAATCATGTGCAGAGGACATATATATTGATATATATTCTTGATATTCTACATTCTGGTTTTCAAGTTATTCCTTGGTTAAAGCAGTAGGTCTTCAAAAAGTCTCTCTTAAAATAAAATGTTATTTTCTCTGGTTAATGTTAATTCACTTCTCAGTGACTATCTTACACTACAGTGTGTAAAAAAATAAGCAGAACATAGGTAAGTCTTACTGAGTGACAAGGGACCCAGAACATAGCACAAGGGCAGGCCAAGGAAAAGGGCAAAGATCAAGCTCAGATGATTGACAGTGCACGTCTTGAAAGTGGAAGATTCCTTAAAGAAAAGTGGCTTCCACTCAAAGGAGGGTACACAGACCAAAGGAACTCAATTTTGATATTACCCAGCGGCAATCTGCTTAAGTCTCCATGAAGCCTTAAGAAGTTATAGGGGGTAAAATATACACAGAATATGAGCTATGTCATGATACAACAGTCAGAAAATACACAAAGTATGTTAGTTCACATTGTTCCTGAATATTAACATTGGGAGAGACAATGAGCTCTGAGCTCCAAGAATGCAAAACTTAACATTTTTATTAGGGCAATTCTCAGAGTGTATTTGCACTCAGTAACTTTGAAGGTTGGAAAAGTATGCTTGTTTACTCTTTACCAAAAATGGTGAGGTCTTCATTGCAGTGACACCTGAATATGCACACAGCACCCACGAATCCAAATATCCCTTATGACAGTGGCTTCTGTGAGATCTGGGTGACAAAAAGAATTGATACACATACCAATGTTTATGATACATGGGGAACTATGAGTAATAACAAGTACTTTGCCTCTGAGCCAGGATCAGTATATCTTCTTAGCATCCACAGAACAAATTACATGTATTAATCCTACACATTCAATCTCAGATATGACACCTATGGGTTGCTCAACAAAAGTAGCCATTATTATTAATGAAAAGTTTGTGTTTCAGCAACTGTACTAAAAGAAGATATAATATGTAATAACTAGGGAAGCATTCTGATATTTAAATTAATGGTGAAACTTGTAAAATATAAGTATTATATTATAGTATAGTACAATTCAATCAAGTAATCAATAATAATTTCTTCCTTTCATCATCCTAAACAGCAAAATCAGATTTACCTTTAAACTTAACTTCATACTCAGTTCTTGCACAATTCAGCACTCTACTACTCCAAAGTTTTCTTTAGTTAACATTTGGAAGATTTCTTGCCATTCTTAGAAACAATAATAACAACAAACCCCAATATATCCCCCAGTACTTTATTAAGCACCTTATAAATACATACTAATTCACCATGGGGCTGTCCTATGTGGTAGAAACTCTTATTCTTTTCCCTATTTTATAGATAAAGAAACTGAAACACAAAGAAGTTTCAAAAACTTCTTTCAACCCATCAGATAAGTGGTGGAACAAAAATGTGAACGCAGGTGCTCTGACTCCAAAGATTGTGCTCTTAACTAACATATGTCTTTCCATAAAATAATTGTTAATGGGGGAATTGAAAAAGAAACACATCTTTAATATATCTTATTGCTAGAATTTTTTTGCAAAAAATAATCTCATCATGTTCTTGCAAAAACATCTTGTTATCACCATTTTCACCAATAATGAAATGGGGATGCAGAGAATATACAAACTCACCCAAATAGTACAAAGAAATTGGAGGAGCAGTAAGTTGAGCCTCAGTCCTAAACTCTATTCTATTTTGATTCTTTACACTACCCAGTGGTGTCTGCAGGACACTTCAGGGAAATACTATGGAAGCAGAAAAGACACATTTCTAAATGAACAGTCTTGTTTAACAGGAGTCTTTCTTAAACTTACAGAAATGGAAACAAATAGAAACTGTCCAAGGAATTACTCTTGTAAGTACAAACTGCCAGTATTATTTAAAATATTTTTGTTTATTTATTTTGTAAATAGTCCTGACCCATTTGCCAATTATGCCTAAGTGGTATTTATCTAATATGTACACTTTCTCTGTAAGGGCAGTCAGCCTTTCTCCGCTTAGATATACTAGATACAACTTCAGTGGTACACTTACAGACCATTCTAAACAGCAAAATCAGCAACAAAAAGCACCAAGATGTGGAAAACGTGATTCTATATAGACTTCACAGGTAAAGGGCACTATTTACAACATGAGTGCTGAATGAAAATGATACTTTGGCCACGTCAGGTGACTCAAATCCATCATCACTCTGCACATGGCTGCAATTCATTTGAAAGCATCGTTGAGTCTCCATTTTAGGATTAGAAATAAACTGCTGAGCAGGTAAATTTGAAAATATGGAATCCATTAATAATGAAGTGTGGAGATATACACACACACATACTATTTAAATTAGCTAGCAAATCTCATGACTTTTTATACTAATATAGCAATGCTGGTGAATTTTTAACTACTACAAATCCTAAGTGAAAAGAAATACACAAGAACATTTAAGAAATCTTTATAGTCTGAAATCCCCCTAAAATCACATTTATGAAAATGATACCTAATCCCTTAAGGCTTCCTGGAACTACCTATATACAGAACACCACTCTCAAATTCATAATCATCTCAGTAGAATGGAACAACCACAGAACATTATCTCAGATATCCCTGGAATTATCAACAAAATAGTACAGTATCTCTATGTTGCCTGTAGCACAGATATCCAAATATTCATGTTCCAAGCCTGCTTTTATGACAATTATGGATTTCTCCCTTTGATCTACAGTATTATCCTGTGTCAGCCCCATGAAAATGAATTGAAAATTTTCACAATCACTCTGAAGTATGTCCCAGACATTACAGCAACACTGTGAACTTCAGTGAAACACGAAGAATCCACTCCTCCTTCAATCTCAATGTTGAGAATTGCTTTTCTTTTTTATTTATTTATATGAGAGGTAGAGTTATAGAGAGAGAGGGGGAGAGACAGAAAGAAAGGTATACCATCTCCTGGTTCACTCCCCAAATGACTGCAACAGCCAGAGCTGAGCTGATTCAAAGCCAGGAGCCAGGAGCTTCTTCCAGGTCTCCCATACAGATGCAAACACCAAGAACTTAGGCCATCTTCCACTGCTTTCTCAGGCCATAAGCAGGGAGCTAGATAAGAAGAGCAGCCAGGACACAAACTGGTGCCCATTGGGATGCCAGCTCTGTAGCCAGAGGTCTAGCCCACTATGCCACAACGTTGGCCCCAAGAATTGAGTTTCTATTTATGCTGAGCTTAAATGCGACAACATGTCTCACAAGTTAGAGCCAAAACAAGCACAAAAGTATCAGCTTCAGCTTCCAATCAAGGCCATTTAGCAAGAGCTATTGATGGTACCTCCTCTCACCATGCTTCTGGATCCTACCCGAGCCACCACTGTTGAGTATTAAGAATACTGTTATATTTTCATGGGAACAAAACTGTGAGATGAAACACTGACCTTGAGCTAGTAAAATATGTGTTCACAGAGAAAGTTGGTCTTTGGGACTTAACTGTCAATTCTAACAAAAAGCCTCATGATTTTTGCATTCCCTGTGCTTGGTAGCTGGTTTGAATGATGTTTCTGTGAGCTATTTGTGCCACAGACACAAATGTGCCACAGATGTGTGACATCTGTAAGGAAACTGCAAACAAACTACAAAACCCATGCCTCTTCCAGCTTCATCTCTTGCAGACTGTGACATCACATCCTCAGATTTGGATACACTGTGGTTCCCCTCTTTCAATAATCCTGGAATCTCTGAGCCCTTGAATCTGAAAGTCCTTTCTCTGCCTTCCTAGCTGGCTACCTCTTCTTTTCACTGATAGTCCCTGTACCTTTTCCTCACACACAATCTCCTGAAAGATTTCTCAGGCTGAGCTACTGTCCTCTCTTGTGTTCCCTGGCATTTCATGCTGCTTGTAACTCTCTCTGTCAAAGCACCCCTCACCCTGCACTGTCTACAATTATTTGTCTAAGATTCTGACTCCCACGCTAAATTGTGAGACTTTGAGACCTTGCAAAGACTGTGTCTCATTTATCATTCCATCTTGTGTGGCTAACATAATACCTAGTACAGGCAAGAGCTCAGGAAACCTTTCTTTGTTTTAATGAAACATTGAATAAATGAGTGATTTTGAATTGCTTTAATAATAAGTACCATTTATCCCATTTGGCTTGCCTAATCTTTTATTTTGTAAACATGAGATTCTTGCAACTAATTCATAAACTTGATTATCTTTGAATTTTGCCATAGTTTCTCTGTCTTCTTAGTTTTCTTCAGATCCTCTATATATCTGAACTTTCTTATTTTAATTATCTGTAAAGTGAAAATTCCTCAGTGTCATAATCCCCATTTGGGGAAGAGACATGCCTAAAAAACAAGCCTCTGAAGTACACAGAAAGAAGAAGCAAGGTGATGGCTGCCAATGTGCTTACACAATTCAGTTGCTCCACAATGAACTTAGAGAGTATGGTCTATGTTTACTTCTCCTCCCAGGAGGTCAGCTGGGTCCTCTCAACCCTACCAGAATCTGAGTGCCTGTGTGCCTCTTGGGAGAAGTTGACACAGGATTTAATGCATTTATTTGATGTACAGAGGAAGGAGTGAGGTCTGTGTCCCATCGGATTTAACTTCAGCCACGCTTCACCTTTCATGGATCACACATGAGCTGAACCAGGCATTTTCTGCCCACAAAAATACTTTTAACCATCCTGAACAAATCAGCCTCACCAGGCTTCAGGAAGCTCAAACATTCAGCTCATTTCTCATAATCCAAGGCCTACTTGGAAGATAAAGTTTAGTATTTGTATATGCTCAGAAACATTATCATGAGAAGAGTAAACAGGGAAATTAGATACCGCAAATTCAACTTCTAAAGGTCAATAAACATACAAATGACTTTTCTGCCCAAACATTTGGACCCAAGGGCAGTCAGAGTGACACTTGCCTGGTTTCCAGAAACTGTGAGGGAATTAGATGGACTGAATAAGTCATATTTTAAAATAGATAAATAAAAGCCAACAGATAGATAGATGCTCCAATATGAGTAATCCATACTCTCATGAGATGGTTGTTGATAAATAATTAGTGATAGTGATAACTTATTTCAACTCACATTCACTTAGTGACCTCCAAGTGTTAGTGCTATGCAAGGAAACTCTATGAATGGTATCTCATGTGATCTTTACAGTAACTCTACAAAGTAGATGTTATTACTATTCTTATCTTACAAATGAAGGAACAAGTTCCAAAATGTAATTGCCTTGCCCATGATTTAAACTATCTGTATTTCTCTGTCACAACTTGCAAATTTGGTTGAACATAATCCTATACTTTCTGTGGATAGAAAGAGATTGATTTGGGGGAGGGGGGCAGACACCAGAAGAGTGGGTGTATCCCTGATAGAAATCACCAAGGCATTAGATCACAGTAAATGCAGCCATGTTCAAACCAGCCTCTAACACCCATAAACTCACCTTTTCATGCCACCAGCTCCAACTCTAGGTGAGTTCAAACTGCTCAAAAAACAGCTCTATATCCATGTTTGCCCATCTCCTGAAGTTTGACATCTGCAATCAGGTGAACTTCTTAACTTCCTCTGGAGAAATAGGTAATCTGTGTAAATATAAAGTAATGTATGAGCCAGAGTCAGGAGAAGAAAAACAGTTCAGAGAGACACAGGTATTTAATATGTAAGGCTTGCTTTCCTGGACTATAGAAGTGCCTCTTCAAATCTGCATGATTTCTGCCAAGTATCTTAGGGAAAAACATGGCTAGTTAATTGTATTTCCACACTCTGACCTCTGGTGCTTCAGGCCTTGGATCTGACTCTTGTCTTTCATGTGCTCTAACCTCTTCCATCTCTGTGCCTACTTTTTCCTATCCCAACCTGGTAACCTGATCAGAGGTCCTGATAACTGCCTTCACAGATTGTTTTGGAATTTTCTTGTTTTCTTTTTCCATTTTATATGAAAACCAGGCAGAGAGAGAGAGAGAGAGAGAGAGAGAGAGAGAGAGAGAGATTTCATCCACTGGTTGACTCCATAGATGGGCCAGGCTGAAGTCGGAAGCCTGGAACTCAATCTGGATCTTCCATGCAGATGGCAGGGATCCAATTCCTTGAGCCATAATCTGCTTCCTCCCGGAGTCTTCATTAACAGGGATCTAAATTGGAAATTAAGTAGCTGAAACTTGAATCAGCAACTCTGACGTGACATGCAGGTATCCCAAGTGATAACTATCACTGTGCCACATGCCCACCCTATTTTGAAATTCTTAATTTGGACCCCACTGATCTCAAACTAAGCACAATAAATATTAACAATCATCATTACTTTAGGCCACTTCTGTGCCAAACAAGTTGAAGCTTCTTTATGTGTCATGATATTTACATTCTATAGACGATACAACTGAGATATAAAGATTGCAAACAATTTTCCCAAGGTCACATAATGCAAATGATAAATCTCCAGAATTTTAACCTCCTTACTCATTCTGTCACTGGAGTTCATGCTGTTCACCAATGCAGTTAAGTTGACAGACACCCAAACTTCTCCCTAAAAATTGATGGCTATCATAAAGTCGTGTTTCCAGTGCCTCAGGACAGAACTCTTGAGATATCTTTGAATCACATCTTATTTTTCCCCTATGGTCATTTGTCACTCTATCTTGTCCATTTTTTCCTCTAAAACTTTTCTTCATTCTCTGTTTCCTTTCTACTTCTCTCCCATAGTAATTATTGCAATAACATTCTGATATTTTCAATTTTAGCATTTTTTCCTTATTGCCATTCATCCTACATGACTGCCAAACTGATCTTCTTAAAACAGCATATTCACCTGAAAATACCGAAGTCTGAAAATGTTAAGCCTTTAAGGAAAAGATTCAAAGGGATGTGGTAGCTATATTTGAGCACCAAAGAATTCAATTTGCTGTGTTTCCAGAGAACAAAATTAAGATGAGCTACAAGGAAAAAGGAGGTAGATTTTTAAAATTTAATCTTGATTGGAAGAAGTAACTTTAATCAAATGGAGCCAATGAAAAATAGAATAATTTGCATATTACACTGTGATTTCTCCCACTAATGTGTTCAGGCAGAGACTAGATGACCAGTTGCCAGATGCAGTGTGATGCCAAGCAGTTGGACTCAATCAGCTCACATACCTCTAGCAACTTTGGGGATTTTAATTTTATAATTCTCTGTCCAAAAGCCAATAATGACTCTTGAATTCACATCTCATGATCTATTGAACCTTAAATCACAGTACTTCCTGTCATGAATCCATATTCTGGGGTAGTAAACTTCCCATACAACAAAGTTCATCCCACAACTCTTTCCCTTTGTTTGAATACGTTGATCTAGACAGAATCCCTATGTCCAACCCTCAATACCATCAAATCATCTTTTTTTGCTGAAGCAATGTAATAATTGACTTAAATTTCACACACACACACATACACACGCACATGCACATTCTGTTACTTCTTGTACTGTGCATTCAAGTCCTGGTTTATCCATGAAATGTACCTTACAGAAATTATTTTATATTCATTTTTTTCATCTAACACCTACTGTATGAGCTCTTAATCTTAGTTTTATAAATGACCTTAAGAGTTTCTCTGATATTTTATTTAAATTCTTATGTGCAAATACCACTGTGCAATTTTCTAGTAGATATAATTATCCTTCCATTTCATCAGAACCTCATTGAAATCTTTGTATCCAATAAGGTTAAGAAAAATTTGTTGACATTTATCATCATCCTTCAAATTTTAGCCCTATGCTATTTTCTCTCACATATTTCACTAATGTACAGTTCAAAATTGTATTTATAATGTTTTAATATAAATGCCATGTATTTTTCTTATTAATCCTAGATTGAATTTTTAGTACAGAAAAGTACGTCATCATGTCTACATCCTAAGAATCCTGTAGCTAGTAGGTGATTTTTTAAAAATTGTGAATGAAAGAATGCCTGAAAGAATAAATATTGCTTCCACAACTATTTCAGCTGATTTGAACACCAGGAATTCATCCTGTGGGCAACAAACTATGAGACTTATTAAGAAGCAGATCAGAAGACAATTTTAGCAAAGTTTAATTTAAAAAGTAAGAAGTCAGAATCTCCTAAACTTGATAGATCAAGTGGGCATCTCAGAAAGGACTGAGTGCAGTACACATTCAGACTGCAGTTTTTTTGAGTATTACTCAGCTGTAAAAAATGAAATCCTGTCATTTTCAACAAGATGGATGTGACTGGAAACTGTTACACTTAGTGAAAAAATCCAGTCTCAAAAAAGACAGACATCAGGGCCAGCACTGTGGCTTAGCAGGTGAAGCCATCATCTGTGGTGCCAGCATTCCATATTGGAACCGGTTGGAGTCCCAGCGGCTCCACTTCTAACCCAGCTCTCTGCTATGGCCTGGGAAAGCAGTAGAAGATGGCTCACGTCCTTGAGCCCCTGCACCCACATGGGAGACCCAGAGGCAGCTCCTGGCTCCTGGCTTCGTATCAGCACAGCTTGGCCGTTGCAGCCAATTGGGGAGTGAATAAGCGGATAGAAGACCTCTCTCTCTCTCTCTCTCTCTCTGCTTCTCTGTAACTCTGCCTTTCAAATAAAGATAGCTATGGCAATCCCCCACAAAGATCACAGCAAGGATGTCCTGGAGGTATAACCTTTGAAGAATGTCATCTTACCACTCAACAGCTTGAGGAGCCAGGACTGTGTTACAGCTATCTCAAATATCTTCCTCTCTCTACCCTACTGGTTTAAAAAGAATAATAAAAAGTAGTTTGGTTCTCCATTATTATACATGTGCTCAAAGGAAGAGTATATATACCTCATAAACTTGTCCGTAATTTACCTAGCAGAGTTCTGGGCACCTGTTAGTTGGTATCATCTTAAATGAAAGTAATGAACTAAGGGAAATGACCTCCTTAACTTTATCAGCATAGCTCTGTGCTGAGTCTAGCATTGAAGGCTTTAAAGTATGTTCTGTCTTCACGGAGAACATTTGAGTCAGTGAACCCTTTTCTATAACAATTCTTTAGTAATGGTGTCTGTATGTTAACAAGGAGAGGGAATGACTGACTTTAGTTAAATGCTTTTTCTCCTGACAATAGGAGCTGCTCTATTTTAAGTGTCTGATATTAACATTCATTGAGCACAAACACTGAGTTAGGAACTGCATTGCATATCAACTCCTTCTTGTTCTTGGTTGTTGCACTATATTGGTTACCAGTGGAATAATTTCACAAGTGGCATACTTGCAATATGAGTTATGTAAAAACACAGACTTGGGTAAGCCTTGAAATACTCTTACGAAAAAGCAAACTGGCCAGCATCAAGTGTACATGTTCCAGCACTAAATGTTATTCCTTAGAACCTCTTGAGACTTATTTTCTTTTCTTCTGATTTTCAGCATCTAGTACTGGCTTTGTAGGGACCAGATGCTTTAATATAATATATGCTTTTTAATGATGAACTCATTGTGTTTCTTATTTCAGTACAGAAACCAAGAAACCATCATTACCATTAATCAACTTTGTATTATGCCTCTACTTGTACTACATCATCTAAACCTCCAAGTGTCATTCGAATTGAGAGCCGCTTCAGATGAGGAACCTGAGGCACATTAAGAAGTTGTGATTTTCCAGGGATCATAGTGTTAGTAAATGACAGAAATGGAGTTTTAACTTAAGTCATATGAATTCAAATCTTGCACGCTTTACACAACTTTAATAAGCCACAAGAAACACATATTTGTTTTGAGGCCTTGTATGAGAAGTTGATTTTGCTTTGGAGAACAAGTAAGCACAAAATTGTATGATAAGTAACATTGATTCTCAATAACCTTAGAATTTATTAAGAGTGGTAGGAAAAATACAGCATGGCTGTAAATAGCCATGATGCTGTGAAATATGGAATAAATCACACATTAGTCATCTGCTCTAGAAATAAGGCCATGTTTAGCAAAGAATTTGTGTAGAAAGTGTCAAAGAAACTGAAAAATGTTTGATAAATGTGTACAGAAGCAAGCAGAATGAAAGTTTAAAGTAAATGAAGTGGTGGAAATCTCAGAGGAGTTAAAAATGTTTCAAACTACTATGGAAGGATAGAAAATCCAGGAAAATGTGGAGGCACTGTGTGTGGTGTGAGGAATTGCAATACTCAAGTTGGGTGGGGAAACCCTGACGAGTAGTGAGAGTTCTTTTGTAACATGTATGGCCCTGTTTGAACAACTCATTGTATCTCTGGTTCTCAGTTTTATCATCTATCAGAAGGAACTAATAATAGTCTTCCTGCCTTCATCTCAAGTTTGTAGGAGAATCTCAAAAGGATTATTGATTTAATTGACTAAATGTCAAATAAACCTGAACCATTGTCTACATGGCAGATGTAATGCCAGATGCTAATAGGAGGGCAAAGATAATAGACCTATGTAGTCCAGACAACCAGTGCAAAACATCCAGTCATTGATTTCTCCAATGTTCTTGAGAATCTACCAGGATCTAGCCGTTATACTTTTCAATGGAGATCCTAGGTCAAAAAAAAAAAAAAAGTGTTAGAAATAAACACAGCTGTAACTGCTATCTTGAGTTGGATTGGTAATAACTTCCTAGATACAATCTCTAAAGTATAAACATGTGGAGATTCCTCAGAAATATAAAAATGGGTCTACCAAATGACCCAGTCATCCCTCTCCTGAAAATATACACAAAGGAAATGAAATCAGTACATGCAAGTTTTACCTGTACCCCCATGTTTATGGCAGCTCAACTCTCAATAGCTAAGACATGAAATCATCCCAAATGTCCACCAAACTGATGATTGGATATAGAAAATGGGGTATATACACATGATGAAATACTACTCAGCCATAAGAAAAAATGAAATCCTGTTATTTGCAACAAAATGAATGCAACTGGAGACACATTATGCTTAGTGAAATAAGCCAGACCCACAATGACAAACATCAAATGTTCTCTCTGATTTGTGGGAGTTCATATATGAAGTACTGAAAAGCTTAGCGTAATTCATGACATTGACATCCTAGGATTTGATCCTTGTCTATATTCTTGCTGAACAGTGGTCTTTCTATTTTTGACTTTTGAACTCTGTATTGCCTGGAGCATTAAGCCTGCAATTACAAAGTAGATTAAAAATGTTACCCCAAAAATTAGAAAAGAAAGGAAGGAGGGGAGAGAGAAGGAAAAAGGGAAGCACTATTATATTCTTAGAATTGTATCTGTGAGCTACATGAAATTTGTTCTCTTTATAATAATAAACTAATTTATATATTATAAATATATAATGCCAGAAGTATAAGATTCTGTGAAGTTCATCCAACTTACAAACTTCTATTTTTCAAAGGATTCGATCATAAAAATGGAAAGACAACCAAGATAATGGTGGAAAGTATTTGCAAACCATATATCAGATAAGGGTCTAACATCTAAATATATACTGAACTCTTATAACTCATAAAATGGTAAGTAACACACTAAAAATAGGCAAATGGTTTGAATAAACATTTGTCAATAGAAGACATGCAAATGATCAAAAAGCATTTGAAAATATTCTCAATATCTTTTGTCATTACTGAAATGCAAATCAAAGTTTCAGTGAGATATCACATCATACCCACTGGGATGACTATAATTAAAAAGATGGAAAATAAAGACTGTTAACAAAGAGGTGGAGTGCCTTAATCCATTTGAACTGCTATAACAATGCCTCACACGTAGCAAGTTTATAAACACAGTAATTCTTTGTTTTCTGGAGACTGAGAAGTCCAAGATCAAATTGCTAGCAAATTCAGTACTTGGTGTGGGCCTGTGTTCTCGGTTATGGCATTTTCCCACTCTGTTTTCACAAAATGAAAAAGGAAAGCAAAATCTCTGGGACTTCTTTTAAAATGGCACAGTCCCATTTATGAAGGCTCCAGCTCATACACAACCTCTTTCAAATAAATAAATAAATCTTTTTAAAAATGAAAACATATATTCACACAAAAACATTTGCAAAGATATTTTAGTAGCATTATAAATGTCCATCAACTTATGAATGGATAAATAAAACATGAATTTTATTGAACCATTAAAATAAAACACTGATACATGCTATAATATGGGTGAACCTTGAAGATATTATGCTAACTGAAAGAATCAAGCCACAAAACACTGTATACTGTATGATCTAATCTAAATGATATGTCCAACAATACATTTCATAAAGATATAATGTAGACGGACCAGCACTGTGACTCATCAGGTTAAAGCCCCAGCTTGCAATGCCAGCATCCCATATGGGCACTTGTTCAAGTCTCAGCTGCTCCACTTCTGATCCATCTCCCTGCTAATGTACCTGGAAGGGCAGCGAAGGATAGATCACGTGGGAGACATGGAAGAAATCCTGACTTCAGCCTGGCTCAGTCCTGGCTGCTGCAGCCATTTGGGCAGTGACTAGAAGAAAGAAGAATATTCTCTTTCTGTATCCTTCTCTCTCTTTCTCTCTGTAACTCTTTTTTTTTTCTTTTGACAGGCAAAGTTAGACAGTGAAAGAGAGAGACAGAAAGAAAGGTCTTCCTTTTCTGTGGGTTCCACTCCCCATTAGGCCAGTTCAGCCAGCACGCTGAGAAGCCAGGAGCCAGGTGCTTCCTCCTGGTCTTCCATGCGGATGCAGGGCCCAAGCACTTGGGCCATCCTCCACTGCCTTCCTGGGCCACAGCAGAGAGCTGGACTGGAAGAGGAGCAACTGGGACAGAATCCGGTGCCCCAACCGGTACTAGAACTCAGGGTACCTGCGCCGCAGGCAGAGTATTAGCCAAGTGAGCCACGGTGCCGGCCAACTCCGTCTTTCAAATAAATAAATCTTTTTTTTTTTTTTAAGAGAATGTAGAGTAGCGTTGCTAGGAACTACAGGGGTGGATGATAGAGACTGATTACTAATGGGCATGGACTTCTTTCTTTTCAGTAGTGAAAATGTTCTGGAATTAAGTAATCAATGATGGTTGCAATATATTGTGAATAATACTAAAGTATACATTTTAAAAGCATGTATTTAATATTATGTAAAATATTTCTCAATTAAAAAAGACAAGAGCTTTTTTCCAGTCAAGGGGCTTAAAGGATTAAATGATTATAAGATGGACAATAAACCTAAATAGACAATTCTCAAGAAAGACCAATCATCCATAGATACATGAAAAAAATGATCAACAATGTTAGACATCAGGAAAATGCAAACCAAAACCATAATACCTCACTCCAGGTAGAATGGTTATTTTTAAAAAAAGGCAAAAGATAACTAAGTCTGGCAAGGATGTAGAGAAAGGAACCCTTTTATTCATGATGGAAATGTAACTCATTACAACCATTGTGGAAACACACTATGAAGATTCTTATAAAACCTAAAAGCAGAATTAGCATTTGGTCCAACAATCCCATTACTGGATATATAACCAAAAAGAAAAAAAAAATTTTCTATAGAAGAGACTTCTGCACTCCCATATTTATTGAAGCAGTATTCACAATAGCCAAGAAATGGAAATGAGGTAACTACCCATCAACTGATGAATGGATGAAAGAACATGGGGTACATTCACACAATAGAATAATATTCAGTCATAAAAAAGACGAGACCCTTTTTTATGAAATGGAGGTCTTTATGTAAGTAAAATAAACCAGGCACAAAATAACAAATAGTTTGATGTCACTCATATGTGGGAAAAAAAAAAAAAAAAACAAGTTTATCTCATGGAACTTGAAAATAGAATGGTACTTACCAGAAGGGAGAGTAGGAGGAAAAGATTAATGGGGAAACAGATGAGAGGGTATTAAGTTATAGTTATATCAAAGAAATGATTTCTGATCTTTTATTGCATAGTACAGTGACCAGAGATAATGATAATATACTGTATATTTCAAAAACCTAGAAAGAGGGATTTTGAACATCTTCCCCAGAAAGAAACAAATCTTGGATGAAGCTCTTACATAGGTGCAGAGCTGGAAATAGGGCTTTAGGCAGATGTGATTTATTGACAGAGGAGCCACAGTGCTGGCAGAGTGAAGAGTAACTTCCCAGGCAAGGCAGCCAGGAGAAGACATCATGGAAACTGCAAACATTAATAGCCAACACAGCGCCTGGAGCTAAGATATGCAGGCCTGTTAAAGGGGTTCCATGTGGGAGCCACAGCATCTCCTATCCTCTCACAGTGCCCAGAGAAATGGTTGATCATAGTGGTTTGGGGCAGAGGATATATAGTAAAGGCAGTTTTAAAATTTCAATGCCAGCATCCTCTCTGGGCACCAAATCATGTCCTGGTTGCTCCACTTCTGATCCAGTTCCCTGCTAATCACCTAGGGAAAGCAGAGGAAGATGGTCAAAGTGTTTTGGCCCCTGCCACCTGTGTGGGAGACCTGGTTGAAGCTCTAGGCTCCTGGCTTTTGCTTGGCCCATACCTGATAATTGCAGTATTTGGGGAGAGAGCCAGCAGGAGGAAGATCTCCGCCTCTCCCTCTTGCTCTGTAACTCTGTCTTTCAAGTAAATAAATGGATACCTAAAACTAAAAAGCTAAGTCCTCTCTTAGACTTCTGCTATCTACCACCTAAGCTTTCTGCCAAGTCTGTTTCTTCTCTGTAAAATGGGCATAATAATACCAGCTTTGTACGGATGTAATGAGAACTGAGAGAAACAACACAGAGTATACATTTAACACTAGGCTTAGAACAAAGTTAATGCCAATTAATAGCAGTTATTACCATAGGAAGTGTAAATAAAATACTTACTTATATGAAATTTTGCTGTTTCCTTCCCAAGGGAAGTAAAAGAAGTTACTTGGTTAACACACCACAATTTCAAACCTTACAATTTCATTTTATTTCCAGTCCCTGTAATATAATGACTTCACGTTTAGTTTGAATTTGCACTGTGAAAGCTTGAATTTTTATCATAAAATCTACTTGCTGTTCATTGGAGCCTTCACCTCCAGAGGAGCAGTCTTTCTTTCTTTCAGCTTTGCCTTTTTGTCTGATCTGAATTAAATTTTCATTCTGGACTATCAAATTCATCAGTGTCCAAGCTTTCCTCTCTGGAGGTGAATGCCAAAGTATTACTATGATTCCCTGTCCTGCTCTAATGATTTCAAATGCATTCCAGGTTGCAGGGTTATCCCTGTTAAAGGTATTTTTAGAAGGATCTGGTGTTTTGCCAGGAAAAGGTGTGTGGTCCAAGTGCCAAAACACATGACAGCAAACATCTGACAGAAATTCAGGCACAAAAATATAGGCTGCCAGACTGGCACTTCTGCCAGTGCTAGTGACACTGCACAGATTGGAACTTGACACTGAATAAAGGCTTCTACTTCACCAAGAAAGATTCATCCAGGTGGGGAAACAGCTTCTCTGTGCACAGCATCAGGAGTAGTCACATCATCAGAGAAATTTCAGGCAGTAGCCCTATGGAATTGATGTGTAGCAGGAATGTCTTGCTGTCCAAACATACCCTAGAACTCCGAAGTACTTCAGATAGTGAACTGACTTGCCGTATTTCCCTCATCAGTCTCCAGCTTGTCTGCATAATATTCACATACCAAGGTGAAAAACACTTCACCAGTGCTTTTCCTATGTAGAGCAGAAGTGTTCTTTTGTTCATGCATTCACTCATTCATTTATTCATCAAGTGAATATTCACTGAGTATTTAGCAGGTGCAAAGGATATCAGCTTGAAGCTGAATTTGAATAAAGAGCTCTAAAAGTAGATGATTGAATTTAATCTTTGTACACTACAAATTCTATTTCACCCTTGTAGCATATAACTATTTAAAAGAGAAATTCTGGGGAGAAAATGTATCTTACTTCAAGTAAATCAATGATAGTGGAAATATCGACATTGTTGTGTAAAGAACAACTCTGGACTTTCTTGAATCTTCTCACAACATGTCACTTAATAAAAAACTCTAGGCTCTTTAGCCTAGAGAAAGGTCAAGACTCTGCATGCACAGTGTGGAAAGTAGCAACATTGAAGCTCCAGTGCCTCAAATGAACCCTTGGTAGTGCTAATCTACATACCAGACACCTGGTGGAATTGGTGTCCTATGACTCTGTGAAATGGGGATGCTGTCACAGGTAAGGCTGGCAGGCACTGGGAAGTCAGGAAGCACTGCTATTTGCATATCTAATGGATTCATTTACAACTGTTAGGTTCTCTTACATGTTTCAAATATCCAGCCAATAATAATGAGATGGGATGTGACAACTAAAACTCTCCAATTTAGCAAGATTCATTTTGCAAAATCATCCCAGAGCATCTGAATCACTGCCTAGCAGAGTAGAACAACATCTGGCAAACAAGCAGTGATGTATTATAATGTTTTTAACACCATATGGCAATATGTCTTCATAGTCACCTGCAGGTTCAAATGAATACCCATTTTATAACTACCTCAGGAAAATGTAGGAAGGGACAGAGAATCAAGAAATACATTGGAATAATACTATTTGGATACTGAAAGCAGGTGCTGCTAAATAGTAAAGCAAATGTTGAAATAGCAACACATTATTAAGAAGGTGAAACAAATTGTCTAAAACCTTTAATTAACATGAAATACAACAAACAAAAGACCCATTTATTGAATTATAAGATCATATTACCCAGGCCCAATTAAAAGTGATTAACAGTTACCATGGTCAGCCATAATTAGAATTCTTAACCTTTGATATGAAAAACAAAATTTGAAAGCCAGATAGGAATATATTAAGTGTTAGGTGAGTTTATATAATTTTTTGGTTTTTTTTTAAAGATTAGATACAGAAATTCTAAAATGTTCCTTCTTCCCTTCATACTAGTTGAGATTATTTACTTTCCATCATTTAAAAAAATAAATTAGATGGGATGGGAGGGAGGTTATATGGGGAAAACCCGCTATAATCCAAAAGTTGTACTTTGGAAATTTATATTTATCAAATAAAAGTTAAAAAATTAAATTGGCAATAATCAGATATATTTACAGTCTTCTGTGTGATATTTCAATACATGTATACAATGTGAATTGATGAAAATAGGGTAATCAACATTTCTCTTTCTTTCACATTACTTACAGTTGGAGTCTTAGAGCTTCTTCTACTTGTCACACAATATATACTAGTTCGTATAAATATAGTCTTCGCACTAACTGTTTAACATTAGGAACTTACTGACAATAAACAATAGTCTCCCCACTGCCTAACATTAGGAACTTACTTGCCCATTCTCTGGAAAAATGAAAAAGTCCTGAAGAGTTGGGGAAATCTCTCTATCCAGCTTTCCTCCACCCATTCTTCTGCATGCTACTGTTTTCCTAAGCCTATTTGTGGTCATCACTATCTCAATGTGATCAGTGTTAAGTGTTACCCTATATCATATCAGCTTGAGGGATGAGGGTAGGAGTAGCAATTAATAAGAGGCACAAAACAATAACTAATCCTCAAGGGGTACTCCTATGTACTCCCCAGGTCTCCCCTCAGCAATTTTTGCCTTCTACTATTTTACTCTCCTACTAGTCATGGCTTCTCTGTACGGGCCTTCTAAAGCAATATGTGCTGCACAGCCCACCTATGTCCCTAACACAGATGCCAATAGCTCATACCACTTTTATTGTTCCAAATGTGGTATGTGTAATCAGTGGCTCTGACCATTAGATTACATGGTCAGTTGGCTTCCTATGACTTCACACCCAAGGGTCCAATCAGTCTGTCCTATCGCCCACAATAGTCTCTTGTGCTCATCACACCACATAAATTCACTCCCCTGTCACATTTGTCCTTAGGTCTCAGGAATGACTCTTTGGGGTTGTCTTGCCAGAAAACACAACTGTCCAATATTTCTGCACTCTGACACTGACCCACTATCTTTAAACCAAGCATAAAAATACCGGTAATCAGGAGTGAGTGTTGTGGTACAGTGGGTTAAGCCCCTACTTTTGATGCATTAAATATCAGAGTGCAGATTCAAATACTAGAAACTCAACTTCTTCTTTTTTAAAGATTTTATTTAATGAATGTAAATTTCATAGGTACAAATTTAGGAATATAGTGGTTCTTCTCCCAGTTCCCACCCTCCCACTCTGGCTCTTGTCCCACTTCCTACTCCCTCTCTCATCCCATTCTTCATTAAGATTCATCTGTAATTTAACTTTATATACAGAAGACCAACTCCATACTAAGTAAAGATTTTAAGAGTTTGTACCCACACACACACACACACAGCATATAAAGTACTGCTTGAAGACAAGTTTTGCAGTTAATTCTAATAGTATTTTTAAAGAGTTTTTAATATAACTCATTAAGGACAGAGGTCCTACATGGGGAGGAAGTGCACAGTGACTTCTGTTGTTATTTTACAATTAACATTTTTATTTATGATGTCAGTGATCACCTGAGGCTCTTGCCATAAGCTTCCAAGGCTATGGAAACCTTTTGTGACCACAAACTCAGTCAGTATTTGGACAAGTCCATAAGCAAAGTGGAAGTTCTCTCCTCCCTTCAAAGAAAAGTACATCCTTCTTTGATGGCCACTTCTTTCCACTGGGGTCTCATTCACAGAGATCCTTCATATACAATATTTTTTACCACAGTATCTTGGCTTTCCATGCCTGAAATGCTGTCATGGGCTTTTAGGCCATATCTGAATGCCTTAAGGGCTGATTCTAAGGTCAGAGTGTTACTTAAAGCGATTGTTGTTCTATGAGTCTGCTGTGTGGACTGTTCCCCTTGTTGGACACTCCCTCCTTTTTAATTCTGTCTATTATTATTACCAGGCACTTGATGCTCTTTATATGATCACTTTAACAATTAAGATGGCATTTTTACCACCAATTTTAATGGAATTTGGGGTCCCATGACAAATTTTTAAACTGTATCCTTAGAAGTAATTCCATAAGACTGTACACAGAACTATACAGCTTTACAGTTACAAACTTCCTCTTCCCTCTCTTATTCCCCCTCTTATTTTTTTATTGGGATCTATTTTCAGTTGACTTCATATACATACGATTAACTCTATGTCAGTAAAGAATTCAACATTTAGTATGAAAAAAATAAAAGGAAAAAAGATAAGAAATAAAAATTAAAAATTGTTCCTCGATAGTCAAGACGAGGGCTGTTCAAGTCATTGTTTCTCAAAGTGTCAATTTCACTTTTACAGCTTTTGTTTTAGGTGCACTATTAGTTCTCACAGATCAGGGAGAACAAATGTCATTTGCCGCTTTGGGACTGGTTTATTTCACTAAGTATGAAGTTTTCCAGATTCAGCAACCCAGCTTCTAATCCAGCTTCCTACTAGTACATCCTAGGAAGTAGCAATGATGGTTAAAGGACAGGGGCCCCTGCCACCCACATGTGGAACACTTTAATGGAGTTCTTGATTCCTGGCTTTGGCGTGGCCCAGCCCTGGCTGTTGTGGCCATTTGAGGAGTGAGCCAATGGCTGGAAGATCTCTCTCCATCTCTCTCTCTCTCTCTCTCTCTCGCTCTCGCTCTCGCTCTCCCCTTCTCTCCCCCACCCCCATGTGTGTGTGTATCCCTCTTTCTTTTATTCAGCCTTTCAAGTAGATAGAAATAAATAAGTAAACATTTAAAATACCAATACTAGAGGAGTAATAACAATAGTTGTAATTGGCAAGCACTTTATCAAGCACTTTCTATACATGATGTCAATTATTATCTCAATCAATGATAGAAGCTGTAAAGTTTATTAGAGCTAAAAAAGTCAGGACTCTTTTCAAGTCTGATTTACTACATACACTGTCTTTAATTCCTTGATGCTTTCTTCATTTAAAACATGATAGTTTTCAGATAAATTTTAGGCACACATGGAAACAGACTTTAGAATTGAAAATATGGCAATATATGGCAAGAAATATATATGTATTCTGGATAAGTAACAGCTTAATTTCTCAATTTCAGATCTCAATACAATAGAAAGCACCTTTTATTTGTGATTATTCATACTTTACAAAAATCTTAGCTCATTTTCTACTCCTACCAACTCTGATCTGGGAAGAGCAAACTAATACTCCAAACCCACCAGAAGATCAGATTCCATACCAAAGTCTTTAAGTAGAACCTGAACTAAGAACTTTTGAGTACTCTGCTCTTTTCAAGATCTACATTATCTTCCTTGTGCCACTTGGCAGGCAAAACAGCCACCCCGTGTAGGTTTTTAGACTTTATTTTCATATGTTCCCAACACGCATCCTCTGCTACCACCAGAGTAGAGAGACTTTTTTCTATCCTTCCCCACCCCTAGGTCTGCAACTTAGGTTTATTCCATCTTAGAATGCTCACTGTCCCACTGATGTTCCCAAATCCCAACACCATGAGTGAAGTCTCTCCTTGACTCTAATGTAGGAGTTTCCTCTCTCCACTTCTATAGGTTGTTGTGTGTATCCTTGGGTGGCAGTCATTATAAACGTCTGGTTAATGTGATTGCTGGAATACTCGTGTGAACTTAAATGGTGACTGCACTGGCCTCAGTCAGCTGAGATGTTGTCCATGCTGTGAAGACACCTTGCTATTGGTCCCAAGGCAGTTCATCTTTTCAGAGAATCTCAAACATAGCCAAGGCAGCATCAGATATGGATAGGGAATCATCTACTGTATCTTAAAAGGAGTGAGTTCTTCTTCCTAGGACCATTGTGGAGTGATTAACAACTCCACTGTTTGCCTCTCTCTAAATGTATATCAAATACCAAGTCAGGATGAATGTAGGATTGCAAAGTACCTCATAATCAATAATCACGTATGTCAGTTATTACTAGCAGTTGTTTGGTTTTCAATGAAATATTTTTGACTTTCAATATGATTGATAAGCATACATAATCCTGTATTATTTTGAACCTGATTCATTGCATTACTTACTTTGTAAGATAAGTGTAACACCTGCAAAAGCCTTGCACAAGAACCAACTCAGGCAACTGACTCGTTTCTGGGTTTAACTCCTCAATTTGACTAGTTGAACAAAGTCAATCTAGGTCTTCCACATGGATAGCAGGGAATCTAATTATTAAGCCATCATCACAACCTGCTAGGCTCTGTATTAGCAGAAAGATGGAGTCAGTAGCCAAAGGTTATTTTCAAACTCAGGCACTCCTATATGCATGCAAAATAGACATCTATAGTGGCAACTCAACCACTTGGCCAACCATTATCTCCATCCATTGTTTCACATTGAAAATTCTGTCAAGGGAAGGGCTCAGCTTTGCATCTTTATACCCCTTTGCAGTACCAGAGAATTTTCCTTTCCCAGAGCAAAATTTGTCATTTGAGGAAATCAAATAATTTTAATTTCTCATCCTTTATTAATGTCTTATTTATGATCAACTATGCTTTCCTTTTCCTCGGGATTCACCATATTTTTCTCAGAAAAAAAGAGTATGTTGAAGTCACTTGGAATTTGTATTTTAATCTCCCATTCATAGAGTTTGCCTTCCAGTTGCTTTAATATGTTCTTAAGAAATCTATTTCCTTATGCTTTTATAGCCTTGAAAAACTTTGTTCTACATAAAAAAAACTGTGATTATTTATTGAGGCTGATTAATATCTATTGAATTTTTTTAAACTTTTATTTAATGAATATAAATTTCCAAAGTACAGCTTATGGATTACAATGGCTTTCCCCCTCATAACTTCCCTCCCACCCATAACCCTCCCCTTTCCCAATCCCTCTCCCCTTCCATTAACATCAAGATTCATTTTCAATTCTCTTTATATACAGAAGATCAGTTTAGTACATATTAAGTAAAGATTTCAACAGTTTGCCCCCACATAGCAACACATAGTGAAAAATACTGTTGGAGTACTAGTTATAGCATTAAATAACAGTGTACAGCACATTAAAGACAGAGATCCTACATGATAATTTTTTAAATTAATTAATTTTCTATGTGATTTCAAATTTAACACCAGGTTTTTTTTTTTTATTTTGAATTATCATTATTTACAGAAGATTGATTTAGTATATACTAAGTAAAGATTTCATCAGTTTGCACCCACACAGAAACACAAAGTGTTATAGCATCAGTTCACATTGGACAACACATTAAGGACAGATCCCACATGAGATGTAAGTAAACAGTGACTCCTGTTGTTGACTTAACAATTTGACACTCTTGTTTATGGTGTCATTAAACTCCCTAGGCTCTAGTCATGAGTTGCCAAGGCTATGGAAGCCTTTAGGGTTCGCCGACTTTGATCTTATCCTGACGGCGTCATAGTCAAAGTGGAAGTTCTCTCCTCCCTTCAGAGAAAGATACCTCCTTCTTTGATGGCCCGTTCTTTCTACTGGGATCTCACCCGCAGAGATCTTTCATTTAGGTCTTCCTTTTTTTTTTTTTCCAGAATCTCTTGGCTTTCCATGCCTAAAACACTCTCATGGGCTCTTTAACCAGGTCAAAATGCCTTAAGGGCTAATTCTGAGGCCAGAGTGCTGTTTAGGACATCTGCCATTTTATGAGTCTGCTGTGTATCCCGCTTCCCATGTTGGATCCTTCTCTCCATTTTTGATTCTATCAGTTAGTATTAGCAGACACTAGTCTTGTTTGTGTGATCCCTTTGACTCTTCGCCCTATCAGAGTCATCAATTGTGAACTGAAATTGATCACTTGGACCAGTGAGATGGCCTTGGTACATGCTACCTTGATGAGATTGTATTTGAATCCCCTGGCACGTTCCTAACTCCACCATTTGGGGCAAGTCCGATTGAGCATGTCCCAAATTGTACATCTCCTCCCTCTCTTATTCCCACTCTTATATTTAATAGGGATCATTTTTAGTTAAAATTTAAACACCTAAGAATAATTGTGTGTTAATTACAGAGTTCAACCACTAGTACTAGAACAACAACAACAAAAAATACTAAAAAGGATAAAGTATTACATTGTACATCAACAGTCAGCACAAGAGCTGATCAGGTCATTGTTTCTTATAGTGTCCATTTCACTTAACAGGTTTCCCCTTTGGTGCTCAGTTAGTTGTCACCGATCAGGGAAAACAAATGATATTTGTCTCTTTGGGACTGGCTTCATTCACTCAGTATGATGTTTTCCAGATTCCTCCATCTTGTTGCAAATGACCGGATTTCATTGCTTTTGACTGCTGTATAGTATTCTATGGAGTACATGTCCCATAATTTCTTTCTCCAGTCTACTGTTGATGGGCATTTGGGTTGGTTCCAGGTCTTAGCTATTGTGAATTGAGCTGCAATAAACATTAATGTGCAGACAACATTTTTGTTTGCCAATTTAATTTTGTTTGGGTAAATTCCAAGGAGTGGGATGGCTGGGTTGTATGGTAGGGTTATATTCAGGTTTCTGAGGAATCTCCAGACTGACTTCCATAGTGGCTTAACCAGTTAGCATTCCCACCAACAATGGTGAGTGTCCCTTTTTCCCCACATCCTCTCCAGCATCTATTGTTGGTGGATTTCTGAATGTGAGCCATTCTAACCAGGGTGAGGTGAAACCTCATTGTGGTTTTGATTTTCATTTCTCTGATGCTAGTGATCTTGAACATTTTTTCATGTGTCTGTTGGCCATTTGGATTTCCTCTTTCGAAAAATGTCTATTGAGGTCCTTGGCCCATCTCTTAGGGGGGTTGTTTGTTTTGTTGTTGTGGAGTTTCTTGATTTCTTTGTAGATTCTGGTTATCAATCCTTTATCTGTAGCATAGCTTGCAAATATTTTTTTCCCATTCTGTCGGTTGCCTATTCACTTTCCTGACTGTTTCTTTTGAAGTACAGAAACTTCTCAATTTGATGCAATCCCAAATGATAATTTTTGTTTTGATGCCTGTGCTTCTGGGGTATTTTCCAAGAAGTCTTTGCCAGTGCCTATATCTTTCAGGGTTTCTCCAATGATCTCTAATAATTAGATGGTTGGTTTCGGGTCGTAGATTTAAGTCTTTAATCCATGTTGAGTGAATTTTTGTGTAAGGTGAAAGGTAGGGGTCTTGCTTCATGCTTCTGCACGTGGAAATCCAATTTTCCCAGCACCATTTATTGAATAGACTGTCCTTACTCCAGGGATTGGTTTTGGATCTTTGATCAAATATAAGTTGGTTGTAGATGTTTGGATTGATTTCTGGTGTTTCTATTCTGTTCCATTGGTCTATCCATCTGTTTCTGTACCAGTACCATGTTGTTTTGATAACAACTGCCCTGCAGTATATCCTGAAATCTGGTATTGTGATGCCTCCGGCTTTGTTTTTGTTGTACAAGATTGCTTTGACTATTCGAGGTCTTCTGTGTCTCCATATGAATTTCAGAATCATTTTTTCCAGATCTGAGAAGAACGTCTTCGGTATCTTGATTATTATTGCATTGAATGTATAAATTGCTTTTTGGAGAATAGACATTTTGATGATATTGATTCTCCAATCCATGATCATGGATGATTTCTGCATTTTTTTGTATCCTCTTCTATTTCTTTCTTTAAGGTTTTGTAATTTTCATCGTAGAGATATTTAACGTCCTTGGTTAAGTTTATTCCAAGGTATATGATTGTTCTTGTAGCTATTGTGAATGGGATTGATCTTACAAGTTCTTCCTCAGCCGTGGCATTGCCTGTGTATACAAAGGCTGTTGATTTTTGTGCATTGATTTTATATCCTGCTACTTTGCCAAACTCTTCGATGAGTTCCAATAGTCTCTTAGTAGAGTTCTTTGGATCCTCCAAATAAAGAATTATATCATCTGCAAAGAGGGATAGTTTGAGTTCTTCCTTCCCAATTTGTATCCCTTTCATTTCTTTTTCTTGCCTAATAGCTCTGGCTAAAACTTCCAGAATTATATTGAGTAGCAGTGGTGAGAGTGGGCATCCCTGTCTGGTACCAGATCTCAGTGGAAATGCTTCCAACTTTTCCCCATTCAATATAGGATGTTGGCCGTGGGTTTGTCATAAATAGCTTTGATTGTATTGAGGAATGTTCCTTCCATACACAGTTTGCTTGGAGTTTTCATCATGAAAGGGTGTTGTATTTTATCAAATGCTTTCTCTGCGTCTATTGAGAGAATCATATGGTTTTTCTTCTGCAGTCTGTTAATGTGGTGTATTACATTGATTGTTTTGCGAATGTTGAGCCATCCCTGCATACCAGGATAAATTTCACTTGGTCTGGGTGGATGATCTTTCTGATGTGTTGTTGCATTCTATTGGCCAGAATTTTATTGAGGATTTTTGCATCTATGTTCATCAGGGATATTGGTCTGTAATTCTCTTTCATTGCTGCATCTTTTTCTGGCTTAGTAATTAAGGTGATGCTGGCTTCATAGAAAGAATTTGGGAAGATTCCTTCTTTTTTGATTGTTCTGAATAGTTTAAGAAGAATTGGAGTTAATTCTTATTTAAATGTCTGGTAGAATTCAGCGGTGAATCCATCTGGTCCTGGGCTTTTCTTTGTTGGGAGGGCCTTTATTACTGTTTCAATTTCTGTGTCAGTTATGGGTCTGTTTAGGTTTTCTATGCTTCCTGGCTCAATTTAGGTAGGTTGCATGTGTCCAGGAATCTATCCATTTCTGATAGATTTCCCTGTTTGCTGGCATACAACACTTTGTAGTAATTTCTGATGATTCTTTTTATTTCTGTGGTTTCTTTGTTCTGTTTCCTTTTTTATCTCTAATTTTATTGATTTGGGTCTTTTCTTTTTTTAGTTAGTTGGGCCAATGGGCTGTCAATTTTGTTTATTTCTTCAAAAAACCAGCTCATCGTTTGGCTGATTTTTTTGTAATTTTTTTTTATTCAATCCTGTTGATTTCTTCTCTGATTTTAATTATTTCTCTTCTCCTACTAGATTTGGGTTTGGTTTGCTGCAGATTTTCTAGATCCTTGAGATGACTTGAAAGCTCATCTATTTGGTGCCTTTCCAATTTCTTGATGTAGGCACCTATTGTTATAAACTTTCCTCTTAACACTGCTTTTGTTGTATCCCATAGGTTTTGGTATGTTGTGCTGTTATCCTCATTTACTTCCAGAAAATTTTTGATTTCTCTTTTGATTTCTTCTATGACCCATTGTTCATTCAGGAGCATGTTCTTCAATCTCCATGTATTTGCATACTCTCTAGGGATTCCCAAGTTGCTAATTTCCAATTTCATTCCTTTGTGGTCTGAGAAGCTGCATGGTATGATTCTAATTCTTTTGAATTTGCTGAGACTTGCTTTATGGCCTAGTATGTTGTCAATCCTAGAGAAGATTCCATGTACTGCTGAGAAGAATGTAAATTCTTTAAGTGTAGGATGAAAAGTTCTGTAGATATCTGTTAGATCCATCTGGGCTATAATGTAGTTTAAATCTACTGTCTCCATGTTGATCTTCTGTCCTGTTGATCTGTCTATCTCTGAGAGTGGAGTATTGAAGTCCCCCAGTACTATTGTATTGGAGTCTAAGTCTCCCTTTAAGTCCCTTAACAAGTCTTTTAAATAAACCGGTGCCCTGTATTTAGGTGTATATACATTGATAATCGTTATATCTTCCTATTGAATGGATCCCTTAATCATTATATAGTGCCCCTCTTTGTCTCTCCTAACCGTTTTTGTGGTAAAGTTTATGTTGTCTGATATTAATATGGCCACACCAGCTCTTTTTTGGTTTCTGTTGGCATGGTATATCTTTTTCCAGCCTTTCACTTTCAGTCTGTATGTATCATTGTTGAAAAGATGTGTTTGTTGTAAGCAGCAAAAAGATGCATTTTGTTCCTTAACCCAATCAGCAAATCGGTGTCTTTTAACTGGAGAGTTGAGGCCATTAACGTTCAATGTGACTATTGAGAAGGAGTAACTTTGCCCTGTCATTTGCCAAAGATATTTTCTAATATCTGGTTTGAGATTCCTGTGATCTTTTGCTGTGAGGTTTCCTTCCTTTACCTTCTTTCATATTGGTGACTGTGTTTCCATGTTTCTTTGTGTAACACATCTTTAAGCATTTTGCAGGGCTGGATGAGTGGCGACAAATTCTTTCAATTTCTGTTTGCTGTGAAAGGTCTTTATTCCACCTTCATTCACAAATGAGAGCTTTGCAGGATATAATATTCTGGGCTGGCAGTTTTCCTCTCTTAGTACCTGGGCTATATCTCACCATTCCCTCCTAGCTTGTAGGGTTTCTGATAAGAAGTCAGCTGTGAGTCTACTTGGAGATCCTCTGAGAGTAATCTGGCGTTTCTCTCTTGCACATTTTAGGATCTTTTCTTTATGTTTCACTGTGGTGAGTTTAATTATGACATGTCGTGGTGAGGATCTCTTTTGGTCATGTTTATTAGGGGTTCTATGAGCTTCCTGTACTAGGATGTCTCTGTCTTTCTCCAAACCTGGGAAATTTTCTGCTAGTATCTCACTAAAAAGGCCTTCTAATCCTTTCTCCCTCTCCATGCCTTCAGGAACTCCTAGAACCCGAATGTTGGGTTTTTTAATAGTATCCTGTAGATTCCTGACAATATTTTTTAGATTTCTGATTTCCTCTTCTTTTCTTTGATTTGACTGTTTTCTTTTCTGTTCTCTGTCTTCTGAGTCCGATATTCTCTCTTCTGCTTCACTGACTCTGTTTTTAAGGCTCTCTAATGTGTTTGTCATTTGATCTATTGAGTTCTTCATTTCATTATGGTTTCTCATCACTATCACACTTTCATGTTCTACTAGTTGTTTCATTTCACGTTGATTCCTCCTTAATATTTCATTTTCACACAAGAGATTTTCTATATTGTCCATTAAGGATTTCTGTAGTTCAAGAATTTGTTTTTGAGAACTTCTTAATGTTCTTATCAACTTTTTGAGATCCACTTCTTGCATTTCCTCTATCTCTTCATCTTCATAATCTTGAATTGGGGTGTCTTATTCATTTGGGGGCATCATAGTGTCTTCCTTGCTCTTGTTACCTCGGTTTCTGCATTTGTTGTTTGGCATATTGGAGATAATTTATGGTTTTTTTGCTATGGTGTTTTTTTCCCGTTATACTATGCCTCTAGATTAAGTGGGCTGTCTGCTTTGATGGATCCTTAGAGGCTGTGATGGGTGTGGCCAGAGAGCTCTGCTTGATTCTTCAGGTTTAAGGCTGTGCAAAAAGTGACTCACCCAGATTGTTCCCTCCCTTGCTTGCTCTTTTTCCTTTCTTTCTTTTCCGTTTTTTTTTTTTTTTACTCAGTTGGGAAGTAATTCCGCACAGCTGAGTGGAATTGAGGGTAGTTGAAATCTAGCCTCTGTGGGTATTCATTTGATCTATCCCAGGGACCTCACAAAGAGTTTATGCAGCCCTCAATGTGTTCTCAAATTTCTCCACAGTCCCAAGGTTACCGAGTTTGTGTACTTGGTGATTTCGCTCGCCCCCCCCCCCCGATTTTCACAGTTTCAGATTGTTAGCTTCACCTACTTTCACTAGATTCTAACCTCCTGTTATTTCTCCCGAGCAGAGTCAAGTTTTTCTGCTTGTCTTGCTCAGCTTTGTAAGGTGAGTGGAGAGAGAGGCTAGTGTCCATGCTGGTTCCCCTTATTTGTTTGTTTTTTTTTTCTCTCCTCCAATCAGCCTGGTGAACTTTCCCCAGTGGGGCCTCCAGCCTCGTTCTGCCTTTCCCCACCAATGTCTCGGGTTTCTGAGGTTTTTGTCTTACCTCCCCTTATTGCGCTGGCGAGATTCTGTGGCTCGGCTCCCGCGGCTGGGCTTCCATGCAGTGGGCTCCCCGTAGGTCCTCTCTGTCTCATCCACTAGATCCGGAAGCATTTCCTCTGCAGTTTTTTTCTTGAGTCTTTTCCTGAGGCTATGGTAACTCGACTTTTATTAAACTATCTTTTCCCAGACTATTGGTGCACACCCTCACTATCTGCCATCTTGGCTCCGCCCATATCTATTGAATTTATACTGTTTTCTTATCAAAAGAGAATATCCAATTACATTTCAGCCAAATTATCTTCATTTTATTTAAGTTCCACATGATTTATGACCTACATTTTATATTTAGGAAAATTAAATTTTGTATAGATCCAGTAAACATATTTAGCATGGCTATTTTATACAGCTTACACATCAGAGGTGCTCTGCCAGGTTCTGGCTTTCTTTCTTTCTTTCTTTTTTTTTTTTTTTTTTTTTTTTTTTTTTTTTTGACAGGCAGAGTGGACCGTGAGAGAGAGAGAGACAGAGAGAAAGGTCTTCCTTTGCTGTTGGTTCACCCTCCAATAGCTGCTGTGACTGGCGTGCTGCAGCCAGCGCACCACGCTGATCCGAAGCCCGGAGCCAGGTACTTGTCCTGGTCTCCCATGCGGGTGCAGGACCCAAGCAATTGGGCAATCCTCCACTGCACTCCTGGGCCACAGCAGAGAGCTGGACTGGAAGAGGGGCAACCGGGACAGATTCAGGCGCCCCAACCGGGATTAGAACCCAGTGTGCCGGCACCACAGGTGGAGGATTAACCTATTGAGCCGCTGCGCTGGCCCAGGTTCTGGCTTTCAATGCTTTTCAGACAGGACTACTGAATGAGCCACATGGTAGACCTCTACTCTTGCACTGAGAGCTCACCTCTGCCTCACATGGATCTATTGGTTATTATGCACAGAACTCTTACTTTTCCTACAGAGTTTAGAGAAAATTTCCACTGAAACAAATGCAGTGTCTCAAAATCATACTGCAAGAGTTTTTGTTTTTCTTGATTGTTTTGCTTTTACTTATTTGTTAATGCAAGCAAATGATAAGTTTTTACACCAAAGGGTATACAAAGAAAAGTGTGCACTATTTCACCTAGCTCTTAATCCCACACTCTGGAGACAACCATTGTTAGTGTTCTTTGTGTATTCTAGAATAGTGATTTAAAGGGAAAGGGAAAGCTGATAAATGACAATCCAAATCAACAAGTAAATCCACTTTTGTGTACTGAGTACCTACTAGCTTCTAGTACCATGCAAGGTTCTCTTGTTGGGCCCCTCCCCACTTCACAAAGCTTCTAGCTAAGGGGAGTACCACAAGCAGGATGTTAGACCATGGAATAATTAGTGCAATAATTGTAGAAGTGCCAGGTGCTGGGGGAAAACACAAACTTCCTAGAAATGATAAAATCCACTACATGGTTCCAGTAGGAAGGATTTTTGTCAGACAAAGAGGAAGGAAACAATCTCTACAGATAACTTTTGGAAAGCCAAGAGTTAAGAGTAAATGTCTAGAAAGTTTCACAAACTGGAAACAAAAAGGTCAATTTGGTTGGAATTTGTGAGGAAAGAAAGGACAAAGAAAAAGAGACTATAAAGGGAAAAAGTAACTTGGTAGCACATTTGGACTGCCCTTGTTATCATATCATTGAACAAAAAATTGCATGTGGAATAAGAGAACCAAGTTTGAAATACTGGTTAGTTACCTGAAAACTTCAGTTGTTTCATGTACAGTGGAGAAGAAATCAAATTCACCTCACAGGGTTATGAAACAATTAAAGTCAATTATATGATTCATGTAGGATGCCTAAAATTTCTCCTGGCACATCTTCATCTGGTAAAGCATCACATGTAAAGCTTTGAAGTGCCAGGACACTGATGGCCAGGGAGTCCATCATCCCAGGAAAACCGAGAGGCCATGGTCTGCCGTCTTAGTGGTTCTACCTTAAAGCCTGGGATATGTTTGGAACTCTCCAAAGTGTATAGTAAGGTAATATACTGCCTGCCTCCTAAGGGCTGGTATTACTTAAAACATTACTGCTCGATCAAATGAAAACACTATTACACCTGGGAGATGGCAAAACATCTCTATAGCTTGGGAAGCAAATAAAGCTCAAATCAAATCTCCTGATTTTCAGATTGACATTATGTAACTGGCAAATGTTTAATGTTTTAAAGACTGGTTGTAGGCCAGTGCCGCGGCTCACTTGGCTAATCCTCCATCTGCGGCGTTTGCACCCCAGGTTCTAGTCCCGGTTGGGGCGCCGGATTCTGTCCCTGTTGCTCCTCTTCTAGTCCAGCTCTCTGCTGTGGCCTGGGAGGGCAATGGAGGATGGCCCAAGTGCTTGGGCCCTGCACCGGCATGGGAGACCAGGAGGAATCACCTGGCTCCTGGCTTTGGATCTGCGCACCACGCCGGCTGTAGCGGCCATTTGGAGGGTGAACCAATGGAAAAGGAAAACCTTTCTCTCTGTCTCTCTCTCTCACTGTCTAACTCTGCCTGTCAAAAAATAAATAAATAAATAAATAAATAAATAAATAAATAAAGACTGCTTGTATTCTTGCATACTTGCTTCTTGTGTAGCCACAGGTAAACAAAAGTACTAGCAGAAAGATTATTTGATAACGCATTATCTTTAGAGAAATAGAGCACTCGAGTTCTTTAGATGGTGATGCTTGGCTTATCATCTTTATTGAGAATTTCTATGCAGCAACTGGTTTTGTGCAGAAGACTGAAGCATCACATCGCTGTAGCTGTGTACTTTTGCCCTCTAATTACTATTAGTTTGCACCAGAGTGCTTACAAAATGAGTGTGAAAAATGAAAATTAAGTAGTAATTAGAGGAGAGGAGACATACTTGTGTGATTTCTGACATCCAGCACAGAATTCCAATAATAAGGGCAAATTAACTATTTATAGTTCAGGCATCTGATCCACTTTAAGCCTATGATGAAAGCAAGGGAAATCCCAGGAGTTAGAATTTTGAGAGTTGGAGAGACAAGAATCTACATTTGAACATATGAACTTGTAGAAAGTCCATAAGTTTTATAGTATTAGAACTTTATAACTTCTTTAAATAATCTTGTAGGTGTCTTATATGCATATGAAGAAATATGTAGACCTCTTTGTAATGACTGGGTACTGTTTACAGTATGCCAAAATCAATAAGTAGGTGATTTTAACCTTGCTGCAGACAGCAATTCATTCATTTGTTCATTCACTCATTTATCCAAGTCATGGGCATTTCTTGAGCACCTACTAAAAACTTAGGCTAGATACTAGATCCTGGAGAGTCCACAATAAATCAAACATAATATCTAACTTCAAGAAACTCATAACATAGTGTACCAAGAGCTACAGAAAAAAATTAACCATTACTACTTTGTTTATAAAGAAAGGGAGGGAAAGAATTTGATCAGGTATCGAACATGCTAGGTACATGATTGATCAGGATATAAAAATAATAAAATGGGGGCAGCATTGTGGCATAGCAGGTTAAACTGCTGCCTGTGATGCAGGCATCCCATATGGGTGCCAGTTCAAGATCTGGCTGCTCCACTTTCTATTCAGCTCTCTCCTAATATGTCTGGGAATGCAGTGTGAATAAACTCTAAGTGCCTGGACCTCTGCACCCACGTGGCAGAACCAGAAGAAGCTCTGGGTTCCTGACTTCAGTCTGGCAAAGCCCCGGCTGTTGTGACATTTGGGGAATGAACCAAAGCATGAGAAGATTCTCTCTCTCTCTTGCTTTCATTCTCACTCTCACACTAGCTCTCGCTCTGACACTTGCTCTCGCTCTCATACTCACTCTTGCTCTTTGTCTCTCCTCTCTCTGTAACTCTACCTTTCAAATACATAAAAATAAATCTTTAAAATAAGTAATAAAGTAATTATTAATTCAAATCCTATGCATTTATCAATACAGAGGTTACTGTAATTTTGACTCTACATAGAAAATCAAGATCATTGCCCACCTAAACAAAAAGGAAAAAGTTGATATAGAATAGCATTTAGTGACTCTTACAGTTTCAACCACAGAGTATATCTAAATTATTTGATAAAAAACCTATTATTTTTTAAGTAATAGTATCTTGAGTTTAGTATCCAATATTCAGTCGTATGGAATTTTATCCACTGAAACTCTCTTGATCTCTGCAACCCAAAGTTAAGCCCTTTGGGCTGGCGCAGTGGTGCAGTAAGTTAATCCTCTGCCTGCAGCGCTGGCATCCCATCTGGGTGCCGGTTCTAGTCCTGGCTGCTCCTCTTCCAATCTCTCTATGTAACTCTTTCAAATAAGTAAATAAATATTTTTAAAAATATAAATTCCTTTGAGTTTCTTTTAAGAGTACTTTAAAAAAGATTTATTTTATTTATTTGAAATGCAGTTACAGAGAAAAGGGGAGAAATGGATAAAGCCAGTAGTCGGAAACTCTATCTAGGTCTCCCATGGGGGTGTCAGAGGTCCAGGTATTTGGAACATCTCCCAATGCTTTACCAGGTGCATTAGCAGGGAGCTGAGTGGAAAGTGGGGCAGCCAGGATTTGAGCCTGTACTCATACGGGATAAAGGTGTCAGAGGCTGCAAGTTAACCCACTGTACCACAACGCAGGGCCCTTAAGAGTTTCTTAAAGATTCCCCCTCACCTTCTTTGATCAGAATACATCTTTTCCCAACATGGAAGGAAAAGAAGTTTTGAAGACTCCAAACTAGCCCTTTTTGATAAGCATTTTTTTTAGGGATGTTCAAGTTCACACTAACCATACATACTTCATTGAGTAATATACATCTTTGAAGTTGTGTTAAAAGTGATTTTATTAAACTTTGTTACATCAGTGTTTTTCAATAAATCTCTCAAGATGATACTTAGGGTTGGATAATTTCTTATTCATATGTTACTATGTAGTCAGTAACATGTAGACAAAATGGGAACTGGAACACATAATTATCTTTTTGTGCAAAAAGTTTTATGTAACTAGAAAAGTCAAATATATGATAACAGCATATGAAAGAATTTGAGACAAATCAGTGGCTTACAGTCTATCCAAAGGAAGGTGTCTTACAAATTACCCAGATCTCTCATTTTAAATTCGAGGAAAGTTAAACCAAGGTGGAGAAATCAATACTTCATCTTGGGCTACATAGCTCATAGCAAAGATAAAAATAGACCTGTGTCTTTTGACCCTGCTTTGTATCATATGCTTAAAGGGTAGTAATGGTTTGGGGATGAAATATTCCCAAGTTATCTCTAATATATCTAACATATGATGCTAAATGCCACACATCTAGAAACAGAGAAATTCAATGATAAGTTCAATAAGTGGTGTAGGATGATGAAGCAAGATTATATAAAGAAGTTTATTGTCTTTATGATTATCCTTAAGAGACCTATAAAGTGTGTGTTAATGAAAGAGTGAGGATAGTCTAGGTAAAACCAATTAGGAAATTATATACCAGATAATGTTCTGGGAAAACTGGAAAACCATGATCAATGAGAACAAGCTCTCCACCCTGATACAATCTAACAAGAGTATTTATTTGCACACAATGGATAAAAATCCTGCTGGAAACAGGGTAGACAAGGGATTATTCAGGGTATTCTGAAATGAGAAGGCATAGGCTCAGAAAAAAAATTATGTAGAGGTGGTAATGCTTAATCAAGTTTGAAGGACAAGCATTTATTTAGGAAGAAGGAGAAGGTAAAAAGGCCTTCTTAGCTGAAGAGACTCAAAGTATGAAGATACAGGGTCATGAAAAGACACACATCACTGGGGAACTCCAAGAAACTAGATGTGGAGGTGGACCTTTGGTGCACTGCTTAACATGCTGCTTGGGATGTCCACGTTCCCCATGAGAGTGTCTGGGTTCAAGTCTCAATTACATCCTACTGGAATGCACATCCTTAGAGTGATGCAGCAGATGATGAATCAAGCACTTGGGTCCCTGCCATTTACACGGGAGACTCAAATGGTTTTCAAGTCTCCTGGCTTTGGCTTGGCTCAACCTGGTTGTTATGGGAATTTGGGGAGTGAAACAGCAAATGAGAGATCTGTCTCTGTCCGTGTATTTCTACATTTGGAATAAATAAAAATGAACACAATTTGTATTAGAAAAGAACATCCATGTGTCTGTGTGAGGAGATGACAGGAGTGAGGTTGGAGCATGGGGGTCTCTATAGGTGGCAGAAAAGACTTTCAGGAACAAGTGAAACTCTTGCAGATTTTTACTTACTAATTTTTTTTTTTTGCTTCCTAGTGTTCTAGAATAAGTTTAAGACCTTAAAATGGTTAATATCCTGTAAGGAGAAGGACAGATGGAGGCCAGATCATGATGAGGCTTGTATACTCCTGTGCTGTGCTTGAACTTAATTCTGAAAAGTATGAGTTACTGTAGCATGTGAAGCATGGAAATTGTAGGATCAGATTTGTATTTTAGAAACGTCAGCTTGCAAGAACAGTGGAAGATACATTGGCAGGAAAAGAGATTGGGAACAGAGAATCTAGTAAGTAAATTGTGACAATAATCCAGGTTATCAGAGGAAGGACCCAGAGTAAAGCTATGGCCAGGATATGGAGATGTGAGAGAGAAAAGCAATAGGATTTGAAGGACAAGGAAACGTTATGTTCAGCAGGGCTGCAAGGATGAGGAAGAGGGAAAAGAGTGTGCCTTGTTGAATTTCCATGTTTCTTTGTTTGAGTGACTGAGAGAGGTGTTGTCTTTAAATGCAAAATGGGAAGCAATGAACTTATCAACATTTGTGTGGTGGTTGATGCCACAGAGTAGATGGGACTTTCCAAGGAGGATATCCAGTAAAAAGATGGAGTGAGATGTCCTTAAGGAACTAGCATGAAGAGGCAAGAAGAGGACTGTGAAGGGAACTGACAAATATTGTTGGGAGAAAAACCAGAGAAACATAAAGCAAAGGGATCGGAGAGATAGGAATAAGCAAAATGTGGTGTGGAAGGAAAAATTGTGAGAATAGCTTAGTTGGAGCAGAGTGTAGGTAATGGGTTTGTAACAGTTCTTTATAGGACAAAGTCCAGTGGAGAGGGGATGGCAGCCTGTGTGCGGAATTTGTCCAATGTAGAAAACACCGTGGTGATAGTAATTCAGTACATTTTCTTGGTAGCAGTAATAATAGTATCTTTTTCTTTTGCTTTATCCCATTTTTAAAGTTCTTTCACAATCATTAATGTTCTCACCATCTCTTCTGGGGAGACAGAGAAGAGCTAATTATGCCTACTTCACAGATAAGGAAACCAGCTCCCAGAAATAGCTGAATGATTCAGCCTCACTTACATAGCAATTAAGGGCACAGCCAGGACTGGAATTCTGATTCACATCAAATATTCATTCTAATGTACATCCCACCAACCCCCAGGCATTGGAAGCACAGCAGAATGCATATGTCCTTCCTAAAACCCAAGGAGGGCCACCACCCCTCTGCCACTCTCCTGAGTCTCCCATGACAGCCAGAAATATGTAAAACCATAACCCTCGCATGGCTTCTTGAGAGAAATCAAGCAGAACCTCCACTAATCCCCTGCTCCCCTCTGGCTGCTCTGGATGCTCTCCAGAAAGGTGAATTTGCAGCCACTGCTGCTGGTTTTCACATCCTGCCTGATGAATGGCAAGGAGCCACCAAGCTAGACATGTGGGGAGCAGTTCTGTTTTAGAACTCAGTTCAGACATACAATTCTGAGGAGTGCAATTAACAAGATGAAAACAAAGCTCAATTCTTCAACACAGTTCTGCATGGACCAGTTATCACAGCCTTGCCTTATGGCCACACTCTGAAACCAATTCCTATTTGCTCAAATGCACACCCCTTGCCAAAAAGGTTAGTAGGTGAGGGACTGACAGAAGGTTGTTGCATGCATGGAAATCCATTCCTGCCACAATAAAAATACATAACTTGTTTAAAATGTCAGAACTTTTGGAAGAAATCCACAACACTCTGCCATCAAGAGTTTGAATCTGGGGCTAAAAGCCCTGAACTGTGATTTCTGAATATTGAAATCACAATGAAATAACTTTTAAAATGTGCAAGAAAGCACTTGGACATTCTGGTTCCTACTCTGTGTCATTCAGAAGCTAATAAATCTGGAGAACCAAATGGATTCTATTCTTGAATCTCCCATTAAACCTTTTAAGATCTTAAAACTACATGCAGTAAGTCCAAATCAATTTCATAAAAGAACTGGTAAAATAGAACCAAAATTTTAGCTACAAAGGAAATGGAAAGTATACAAAAATACTAGCTGAAATGCAAGCAACCTTACTCTATGCCCTGACTAACTAGAATAAGACAGCTGTGGAACATGAAGAATCAAAAAAAAAAAAAAAGGCACACTGGACATGGTGCCTGTAAGTGTGATAGAGATCCAGGAACAAGCAGAGCAACGGTAAGCGGGAAGTGTGGTGAGGGGATCTTCAAGACAGGGAAACTCACATTGGTGTGTTAGGAGTCAGGATAATACAACTGATTTTTCCATCCTTCTCAAATGTCAAGGGTTCCTGTGACCTTTAATAGCCTTGGTTCCATTGGATTTCTGAACCAAGCTTAATTAGAACAAAACTAGCATTTTGCCAACTGCCTTACCAGGAGGGTAAGAAATTAATCTTGAGGTCATAGACCCACCACAACAAATCAGTTTGCTTCAGGACAAAATTGCTGATTCATTCACAGTATACCAGTTACTGCTGTTTTGGACCAATCCATATGATTGGGCTTCTATTTCACTTCCTGTTTATGAGTACAGCTTCCTGAAGATCAAGGATCTGAAAACTGCAGCCCCTAGGCTAAATCCTATCCTCAACCTGCTTTTGTAAGTAAAGTTTCAAGTCACACCATTTTCTTAGGTATTGTTTAAGGTTGAGTTTTTGACCTGTGATGATAGAATTGAGTAGTTAGTTATGACAAAGACCAGGTGACCTACAAAACCTAAAGTATTTACCATCTGGCCTTTGGTAGGAAACAATTTGTCAGTCACTGCTGTAGTGATGAAAACTCTGACCCAAATCCCAGAACATAGATCAAGCACTCTCAGGCACTATGGCTTGTTGTACATACTCCCTGCCAGACCTGGCTCCTATACTATCCCATACCTCCAGTCACTCTCTAGGTGGCAGCATTAAATGGCGAGAAGGCCGGCGCCGTGGCTCAATCAGCTAATCCTCCGCCTGCAGCGCCGGCACACGGGGTTCTAGTCCCGGTCGGGGTGCCGGATCCTGTCCCGGTTGCCCCTCTTCCAGGCCAGCTCTCTGCCGCGGCCGGGGAGTGCAGTGGAGGATGGCCCAAGTGCTTGGGCCCTGCACCCGCATGGGAGACCAGGAGAAGCACCTGGCTCCTGGCTTCAGACCAGCGCAGTGCACTGGCTGCAGCGCGCCGGCTGCGACGGCCATTGGAGGGTGAACCAACGGCAAAGGAAGACCTTTCTGTCTCTCTCTCTCACTGTCCACTCTGCCTGTAAAAAATAAATAAATAAATAAAAAATAAATGGAGAGAATGCTGGAATCAACTCCTCTGGAGATAAAACCTAGACCAAATCAAAGTGCCCGGTCGGGGCACCGATCCTGTCCCGGTTGCCCCTCTTCCAGGCCCGCTCTCTGCTGTGGCCAGGGAGTGCAGTGGAGTATGGCCCAAGTGCTTGGGCCCTGCACCCCATGGGAGACCAGGAGAAGCACCTGGCTCCTGCCATCGAAACAGCGCGGTGCGCTGGCCGCAGCGCGCTACCGCGGCAGCCATTGGAGGGTGAACCAACGGCAAAAGGAAGACCTTTCTCTCTGTCTCCCTCTACTGTCCACTCTGCCTGTCAAAAAAAAAAAAAAAAAAAACCTAGACCAAATCAAAGTGGATACACTACAAGGCCCAGATTGAGCCATTCCACATCCACAGTGCATACAAGAAAACTGTCCTGGGTTTTGGGAGGATGATCTGAAAGGGCTACATTCATGAACTCCTATCTCAAAGCATGAGATAAAGATGATAGATGGGCATTTATTTTTCTACCCTTCTCAGTAGTCTTGGCCGCCATCTAGGACCCTTGACCGAAGTCATGGAGTCAGCTAGGCAGCTCTTTCCACAGAACATCTGTCTCCAGTTTCTGAAAATTGCCCCCACCCCTAGCTCCTTGGGCTTGCAGATTGTTATGGCCACCACTATTACTAATTCAGTGAATTGCTCTATCCCTTTTCATTTTCCACATTCTGCCCATATCCTTGTTAATGATTCCTTTATCAAACTCTCCATAATTATCCAGTTTTACACTACCATCTATTTCCTGTTAGAATCCTAACTGGTATGGCGATTGGACTCAGGATCCCAGGAAGCAGACTCAATTATGAGTCACTTACATAACTGAGGAAAACATAGACAACTTCCAGCAGCAACAGAAGCTTGCATAATCCACAAAATCTGTGGCAATGAAATCACTCAAATTATCGCCAGTATTGGCATGAGGACAAAATGCAGATAGAGAGCAGGCAGGCTATGACACTTAGTTGCCATAATCTCAAAAGAGATTATGGAACCATCTACCTTCTCTTCACAGTGCTAGGAAGCCAAAAGAAAAAAAAATAGAGAAAAATAGGAAATTGAAGCTATTCAATTAAGGATACACTGCGGAAAACCATAAAGCTTTAAACAACTTAGAAGGATTTCCCACTTTGTGAAAATAGTCACAGAGTAGCTGTTACTGACATCCCAGACGTGATGGTAAGAGTAGAAGAAAAGCATTCTAACACAGAGCTAAAGCCCACCAGATCACTTACACACTGGCTGGGAAAAAAAACAGGACCTTGAGATGTATCCTAAATCTACTTGTAATATTTTATTGGCAAAAGAGACCTGTTTCCCACTGTGAGAAAATCAGAGTTCACCTGTGTGGAAGTTGGGCAATGACTGAAGCTCGGACAGTGCTTCACCAACGGTGCCAATTTTCCTGAGAGCCCCAACATAGCATTGATTATTGCCTGCAGGGCTCAAGTTAAATGGGAGTTAAATTCCAATAGAATCCAGATGGAGAAACACATGGGTTTCTCAGGAATAAGATCGCCTGTATACAGGAAGATTTCTACAACTACACCATTCTTTATCTCCATCAGCTTGCAGCTTATGTTATAGGAGTAAATTCCACATTCAATAAATAGAAGACAAATTTAAGTTACAATCAGCTCTAATTAAATAAGATGTATTTATTTGACCTAATATTTCCACAAATGCATGAGACTGACATTCATTAACGGGTAGGTGGTTTATAGTTAATGAGATAAAAATGCCAGAAATTTCCTGATACGCCTTAGAGGAAAATGGCTGTATCAATCATATATTTATTTTCTATACCTTTTGATGTGTTGACATCTTGCAGACATGTGGATTGAGGGAGGGACTGCCCTTCCCAAAGATAGCCAATTCCTAGAGACAGCAAACAACTGGCCTGAAACCATGCTGTGATATGGAAACCATGCATATACCCAGACACTTCCTTTACCATACTCTCATACCATGCCACTATTTCCCCTAAGAGTCAGGTACCTGAAAACTGGGGATCCCCCCTAATATCCAGTGTCCCTTGAAATTATCCAAATCCTCCAAACCTAAATTTACTCAGCATATCTATCTTTCCTTGATAATTTCTTCCCATGAAATCTATAATCTCTCCTCTGCCTCCTAACTGACGCTGGTTCAGATTCCCTATGTGGCTCTGAAAGGTAAGGCATGCCCTCCTTTTTTTAAGAACTATAAATGATAAACTCTTCTTTCAAGGTAGTTCCATATCTGTCATCTTCCCATGCCTGATTGAAATAAATTCCTGGGTAAATTTTAGAACAACATCTAAAGTCTTAGAGATAGAGGGTAATAGAATGAATCAATTGTGTGTTCCTTAATCACATAAACTATATTTTACTGAAGGTCCCAGAAGATACTTGTTTCAAATGTGAAAGATATTAATGATGGAGAACAGAGATGGTCAGCTTTCATAAGAAAAAATTCTGTCTTGCTGTCCTCTATGATGGAAATTGCTACACTGAACAGTTTTGAATTCAAAGGGATTAATGGAGTGCTAACCTAGGTCATGACACTTAATTCTCAGAGTAAAATTGAGTGCAACTATAAGATATGGAACAATGCTTATCAGAAGTATTTTTTAAAGATTTATTTATGAATTTACTTGAAAGAGTTACAGAGAGAAAGGAGAGACAGAAAGGGTGAGAGGAGAGGGAGCTTCCACCTGCTGGTTCACCCTCCAGATGGCCACAATAGCCAGGCTGGGCCAGGCCAAAGCCAGATGCCAATGACTTCATCCTGGTCTCCCACATGGGTGTTAGGGACCCAAATACCTGAGTTATCTACCATTGCTTTTCCTAGGCCATTAGCAGGAAGCTGGATTGAAAGTGGAGCAGTTGGGACACAAACTGGTGCCCATATGGGATGCTAACATTGCAGGCAGTGACCTTCACAGCTCTGGCACAATGCCAGCCCCATCAGAAGTATTTTGACCCATAGAGATCTGTTGCAATAGCTAATTGATCACAGGTTTCCTAGGAATAGTATAAATAAGTAGCCCAGTAAAATATAACTTGGCACACATAGAGTTCCAATGGTCAGAAACGTAATTCAAATATCAGTAATGAGGATTCACAATGTTTTACACAATTTCCTGATCTAAACCAGTTAGGTGGCTGTGTCCATTCAACTAAGGAGGAGTTAAATGGTTTAATGAAGAAGTGACATGGGGCTGGTGCTGTGGCACAGCAGGTTAACACCCTGGCCTGAAGCACCAGCATCCCATATGGGTGCCGGTTCTAGACCAGGCTGCTCCTCTTCTGATCCAGCTCTCTGCTATGGCCTGGGAAAGCAGTGGAAGATGGCCCAAGTCCTTGGGCCCCTGCACCCATGTGGGAGACCCAATAAAAGCTCCTGGCTCCTGGCTTTGGATTGGCGCATCTCCAGCCATTGACACCATTTGGGGAGTGAACCAGTGGAAGGAAGACCTTTCTCTCTGTCTCTCCCTCTCACTGTCTGTAACTCTACTTCTCAATTAAATAAATAAAATCTTTGAAAAAAAGAAAGAAGTGACACTAATTTGAAATTTTTAAAAATTTTATGTACTTTCATTTTATTTGAAATTTTATTTGAGAGAGAGAGAGAAAAAGAGAGAATCTTCCACATCCCTCTGGCTCACTCCCCAAACGCCTACAACAGCCAGGCCTGAGTCAGGACAAAGTCAGGAGTCTAAAACACAAACCAGATTTCTCAGGTAAGGGGCAAGCATCTAAGTACTTCATTCATCATCTGCTGCCTCCCAGGATGCATTAACAGGAACCTGAATCAGAAGTGGAGGAGCTGGCATATGAACAAGACACTCTGATATGGCACACAGGCACTCCAGCCAATATTTTAACTCTCCACCTCTCAAATATATTTCTGAATGTTGAATTTTTAGAGAACAAATCAACTCAGTTCTTGGAAACTGATATGCAATTTTTAACTTAATCCATGTTTTCCCCATCCCTATCACTTTTTAAAAGCAATCAAAACCAAGTGTCCTTAACTTGACATGGACAAAAGCGTATGTTTGCCACCTTGTCTGAGAGCTTTATCAGTTTTCCTGTTTGCTGTCACATAGGTCAAAAGGAACTTCACTATCTTACTAATTCACAGAACACCATGCTGTCAATTATATCAGTGGCATATAGACTTGATAAAGTGATAGTATAGATATATACTTATGGTCAGTAATGATTTCTGAATATATCAAATAGAAAAACATGTTATAACATAGTTCCTTATTATGATTTTTTCATAAAGAGCTTATTTTTGAATGGATATATATATATATATATACAGTAAAGACTTCAAAAATATCATCCTCAGATGTAAACATTTATCCTTTACTTTTTGTATCATTGAATTTGTAATAACACTTTTATTTCTAATAAGCATTTTTAAAAACTAATTCAAATTTAGAAACATGTAAGAAGCACTTTCCACAACTTGAGTTCAACATTTGAGAAAGACCTGTGTCACAACAGAGAATAAAGAATTTTAATAAGCTTTGTACAATCTCCCTAATAAAATATGTAGGCTAATAACTCATGCTGGAATGAACATACAGTTGATGATTAAATGGATCCTGCCAGGGTAATTGTAGACATTCAGGAGCAGGGATGGAGGAAGGGGCTATGAGTTCTCCTGCTAGAATTTCTAAGGTGGGAGTGAGCATTGGCATGCCCACACTCCACATCAGAATGCCCGGATTTAAGTCTGCCCTACTCTACATGCCAGCCACCTGCTGATGAGCACCCTGGGAAGAGGCAGGTTATGGTTAAAGTGGCTGGGTCCTTGCCACCCATCTGGGAGATGCACATTGAGTTGCTGGCTCCTGGCTTTGGCCTGGTCCAGCCCCAACTGCTGCAGGCATTTGGGGATGGAGAAATGGATGGAAGACTTCTCTGTCTGTCTTTGATTCTGTCAATGTATTTCCTTTTTTCAACTAAATAAGACAAAATTTTTAAAATGGTACAAGGAATTCCTAAGATACGTACACACTCTAGTGGTCCCACAAGGGGAACAGAACCATGAGGAACTGCAAACTCTGAATGAAAATAAGGAATAAAGTAGATATGTCTCACAAATTTAATAACCCCTGCCTCCTGATTAAATATAGAATTATTTCATCCCACATATACATTTCAACTAATTCAATTTTATTGTGTCAGGCACTGTACTGGATATCATACATAAAAATCTGAACAAAACAGAAAAATTGAACTAGCTCCTGTCTCCATTGAACTTGTAATCTAGTAGAAATCAGGACAAAGGACAATCATAATGCACTCAAATGACATGAAGAGAAAGTGAGGTGGTAAAAAAAGGCACAGCATTGGACCTGACCAGTGTTATAGTACAGAGAGTTACACTGCTTAGACACCTGTATCCCGCATGGGAGTTCCTGGTTCAAGTCCTGACTACTCTATGTCCCCAATCCAATTTCCTCCTAATGTACCTGGGAGGCAGAACATGATGGCCCAAGTACTTGTTCCTGCCATCCATGTATAAGCCAAACAGCACTGGTTGTCACTCTGCCTTTCAAATAAATATTTGTGAATGCACTTTAAAAATATCATTGTATTAGAATATGCAGTATTGGATAAATTCTAGAGAAAGGAAACATTTTGTAAAGGATCTGAAGAGTGAATGGGAGTAAATAGTTGTAGTGAGAGGGGATATAGAAGGTGATGTTGGGGTACAAGAAGTGAGTCTTGTAAGTGGAAGAAATTTAAAGTTCTCTAATGAAAGTCTTTTTCTGCTATATGTATATTCCCTGTAAGTACTTATGCTTAAATATTTTTAGCAATAGGAAATTGCTTCCTCTCAAAACAGTCAGTTCCATTTTGAACAGCTCTACATGTTTGAAAGCACTTCCTTAAATAGAGCTGCACATTGCATCTCTACCCACTGATCTTCTGCACTTGGAGGTTGTACACAATGAGTCAAATTCCTCTTCCATGTAATATTCTGTCCTGTATTGGAAGTCCATCAACAGATTCTCTGCTCACAACTCTACTAACAGTTCTCTCCTCTTCTTTCTTCATGCTAATTTAAAACTCACTCAAAATCCTAGTGATGGTCCACTAGACATCCTATGAGATGCCAAGTTTCTTCGTAAATATTTAAAAATCAGTAACAATAATGTTGCCAGTGACATGAAAGGGCTAAGGCATTAAGTGGGCAGTTTCTGACCATGTGGGGCTTATATTCTAGTAGAGAAAAGATTAGATATACTTATAGATAGATGATAAACAGGTAGATAGACTAACATATTATTTTAATTTGTGAATCGTATTACTGGTAGGCATAATAACCTTTTGCATTTTGTGCATTCCTTGTTTATGTCCTTTTTCATTATTCTGAAAGTGTTTTATTCATGTCAAATATTTGTATACTTTGTCACATAATGACATTAAATTTGTTTCTGCTATATGTTAAAAACAGTTTATCACATAGACGTGTTTGGAAGCCTTAGATTTTATCACTGTAAAATCTATCCTTCATTTTCCTCATACTTTCTGGTCCTGGCTTCCATATAGTTCTTAGAAAATTCTTCCCTACATTGTCATATAAATATCCATCTATAATTATTTCTGATTGTTCTATTAATTTTAAAGCCTAATAACATTTATTTATTTATTTATTTATTTTAGTAAATACAGTTACGCGAGAATCCTTGTTTTTTTTTTTTTTCTCTTAGGAGAACATTCCAATCATGTCAACAGTATTCTAGCCCCATTTATTTTACTTTATTTATTTTTAAAGATTTATTTATTTATTTGAAAGGCATAGTCGCAGAGAGGCAAAGGCAGAGAGAGAGAGAGAGAGAGAGAGAGAGAGGATTTAGAGTTCTTCTATCCCCTAGTTTACTCCCCAGATGGTTGCAATGGGTGGAGCTGTGCTGATCCAAAGCCAGGAACTAGAAGTTTCTTCCCAGTCTCCCACACAGGTGCAGGGGCTCAAGGACTTTGGCCATCTTCTACTGCTTTCCCAGGCCATAGCAGAGAGCTGGATCAGAAGTGGAGCAGCCAGCTTTACTTGCTATGCCACAGTGCTGCCCCCCACCCCAAAATTATTTTAAAACTCCATTGATCCTTCTATTTATCATTGCGTCTGAATAGATCACATGTAGATCTAGATTTTTTTAAGTATGAAAAACAGAAATATAAGAAACTCATTCATCCACAGCTCTATCTGCATAGTGGCTGCCTCTTTTAAACAAAGCATATGTGAAGTCTGCCTCTCACTATACAAAACCAGGCACCACTCTGTTCCTGTAGGTGAGTGTGGAATTCTGCCATAGGACACTTTCATAATCATCAAGATTGTAACTCTATTGAACGTCCATCTAAGCTCTGAAACACCTGGAATCCTAAAAATCTTACTGATATTAATAAGAATGCCAAAACCTCTCTCTACAGTAGCAACACCTGTACATCTGGAGAAAAGTAGCTGGGATTCGGGTGGTGCAGCTTGCTCCCACACAGAAGTGGCTGCTCTGAATTTAAGTGGTTCCTGAACAGAGGGGAGGAATCTACAGTTACGGACATGCCAGGGTGCTGATAAATGCAGGTGTCTAATTTAGTTCTACAAAATAAACTAGATAATATGACTAGACAAGAGTGGCAAGTTGGTACTTTTTCCTCTTCGTTGGTTTATGCGTGTTCCTTATATATGCACCCAGAAGCTGCTGCTGTGGTATATTTTTCATCAGGCAGTCACAAAATCAGCACCCTTAATGCAGGTAAAATGCTCCAAGTTCTAGGGAAGCCCACAGACACCACAAAAAAAAAAAAAATAGCTTGTGGCCCCACCATCACAACCAGCTATCATGTAATGGAAGTGAGGAAACAAATAAGGGAGCAAATGGAAACGCAGACTCTGCTGTCAGGATTGGCAGCCCAGGTATCTCCTGCTGTTTTCTAAGCTCAGAAGGATCACGTGAACCTGGCATTAGTCCCAAACATAGACGACATCTTAAATAACAAATGTCTTAGCAAGATGACTCCAAGAAGCATATCTTCACAATTAGGAGCAAAAACAATTAACTCTGCAGTTGATGGTAAGGAGGAAGGTATGGGAAAAATTAAGAGAGGAAATAAGAGAGGAAGGAGGAAGGGTAGGAGCACAGGTGGGAAGTATTGTGATGTTCCTGAATCTGTGTATATTAAATATATATATGAAATATATATTTATATATTATATATATTATATATTACATGTATTATATGTATATTAAATGCATATATTAAATACATGAAATTTGTATATCTTAAATAAAACCGAAAAAATAAAAAGAAATGCAGGAGTTTTAAATAAGAAATTGCCCTTTGTAATGTGGGTGGGCCTCATCCAATCGGTTGCATGTCTGAGTAGCACAAAATGTGTGACTTTCTCCAGAGGGAATCCCCAGCAGTCTTCCACTGGACTTCCTCTGCATCCCTGGCTCTCCTGAGTCTCCAGGCCAGCAACCTTTGGACCAGAACACACCTTCAGTGTTCCTGCCACTTGAGCACGCCAGCGCACACTGCAGATGCAAATTTCCTGTCTCCAAATCGCATGAGCTAATTCCTTAGATGAAATCTCCTTCCTTATATGTGCACACCAGGTTGATCCCATTTCTCTGGAGATCTCTGACTAATGCAAAGGTTAATTTTCATTAGGGAAATTTTTGAAAAGTCATCATACCTCATTACCAAATTAGTCATCCACCTCTCTAGCCTCTGAAAAAAAAATACACAAGATACATAAGCTCCATGTAAAAGGCAAAAATAAACAAAAACTCAAATAAAATCAATTCCCTCCTGCTGCAGATATCTGAGCATCTGAAGGGCCCCAGAAAAATCACGGACATGAAGGGAAGACGTGGAGGAAAGCAATAGAACTGAAGGCAGACCAGCTGGCATTTCTTTTCGTAGAGCAACACCTGAAAGTAGTAAATAAGAAGTAAATACGTAAGATGCCAGCATTGGTGGACTGTGTTGGGGTCCACAGATCAGAGTGATGTGAGTCACAGGACAGAAAGTCATAGGTGATTTGTCTGTATTAGAGAGACCACTGGACAAGAACAACATTGCTGAAGAAGCTATGGCATGTACTAGATCCCTATGAAATCCTATTTTTTTTTTTTTAAGGCAGAGTTACTGAGAAAGAGAGACAGAGAAAGGTTTTCCTTCCGTTGGTTCACCCTCCAAATGGCTACTACAGCCGGTGAGCTACGCCGAACCAAAGCCAGGAGTCAGGTGCTTCCTCCTGGTCTCCCATGCGGGTGCAGCCCCAAGCACTTGGGCCATCCTCCACTGCCCTCCCAGGCCACAGCAGAGAGCTGGACTGGAAGAGGAGCAACCAGGACAGAATCCGGTGCCCCAACAGGGACTGGAACCCGTTGTACCGGTGCCACAGGCGGAGGATTAGCCTAGTGAGCCGCAGTGCTGGCCGATGAAATCCTATTTTAAAAATTAGAGAGTGAGGCCAGCGCCGCGGCTCACTATGCTAATCCTCCGGCTGCGACGCCAGCACACTGGGTTCTAGTCCCGGTTGGAGCACCGGATTCTGTCCCTGTTGCTCCTCTTCCAGTCCAGCTCTCTGCTGTGGCCAGGGAGGGCAGTGGAGGATGGCCCAAGTGCTTGGGGCTGCACCCGCATGGGAGACCAGGAGGAAGCACCTGGCTTCTGGCTTTGAATCAGCGCGGTGCACCGGCAGCAGCGGTCATTGGAGGGTGAACCAACGGAAAAGGAAGACCTTTCTCTCTGTCTCTCTCTCTCACTGTCCACTCTGCCTGTCAAAAAAATAAAATAAAAAATTAGAGAGTGAAAAAAACAACAGTGGGCACTTTAGTAGTCTTATACATGGTGAAATTAGAAAAGAAATTATTTCTTACACTTGCCATTCATGAGATCATGGGTAAATTATGATCCTAATCTATCAAGAACAATGGAAAAATAATTCCTACTCAGATAAATAAACATTATTAGTTAGAAAAATGTATCTAGCGCTATAGACTCTAAATATCAGATTCTTTAATTCTGATCCTAATATTAAAATTCATATCATAGAATTTTCCTTCTAAATATTGCTCTAATTTTGAATTCTGGCCTAAAAACCAAGTCATTATGAGACTTTCAACAATCAAATGACTGCCACTTCATGCCTTTCCTTTGTGAGAGTACCAACAGGCCTGTTTGGTACTGATGAATTTTTCAAAATAAATGTATCACCAGTATCCCTCCAGTCACATAAAACTAACAGACCAAGATGGACAGTGGTTCCCCCAAGTTACCTCTCACATTTGGTTGGTTCCTCAGTCCTATGCACCTCACCTCCACGATGCTCATCTCCATGTTCCTCCCTTTGCTTCATTCCCAAACTAGTTGAAGTCTCCTTATTGCTTGTCTTCACTATGACACTTGGCTCTCAAATAAACCTTTCTGAAGCTTAGGTCAAATGATGCCATCCTGCTACTTCGTCTTCCCTGAAAAAAAGAGATAATGTTAAAACACAGTTCAAAGATTAATTGAAATAATACCTATAAAAGCTTTCAAAAGTGTACCTAGTTACGGCATATGAACACTTGGCTCTCATCATTATTATTTGTAGCATCATAGTCATCATCATTATCATCACCATTGTTATTACAAAGAAAAGAATAAATAAGTCTGTTGCTTACGGGCCTCTTAGGGCTAGCCTCAGCCTATGTTTTCACCCAAGAAGCAAACAGTGAGGAACTGCCTGTCCCACCCTCACCCTGGCGTTTGATGAAATGGTAAAGTTCCAGGCACCCTAGATATCTAAGAACGGTGCCGGGTGTCTGGTAGACAAGCAGGAAGGATGCAGAAGTCTCAGAATTTCTGTGCTGAGACACACAACATCTGTGTATTTTTGAATCCCATTTATCATTCTGGTGAAACCTAGTAGCTCTTGCTATTCTGGTGATGAAGCTACAATTGGCTGAGAAGAGGAGGTGGGGCAGCCTTCAGAGAGCCTACACTCATTCATGCCATGGCAGTCTCCCATTCGGTATAGAAACACAACAAGCTCCAGGGTCTTTTAACCTGACTTCTGTAGCTCATTATAATGTGGCATTAGACTATTATTTAACACCTCTCTGTGACGCAAATTTCTCATGATAAAAACTATATCACAAAGTTTTGTGAAAAATAAATGGCTTAGTACCTACAAAGAATAGAAAGCAGTTCCTGGTATATGATCAGAACTCAAAAATATCACATACGACTGCAAGGACTTGTCCCCTGCATCCCCTGCCTCCCAGGGACTGCTGCACTGCTACTGCCTCTTTCCTCATCCTAATTCCAGGCAGTGGGTTCTGTAGCTGTCTGATTACTCTCGTCACTGTTGCAGTTTTTAATTTCTATGTGTCACCGTAAGACTGTCTTCTTCCCCCAAGTAGATTTCATCCTCACTAGAGTGGAGATGACACCTGTTTGTTCACTTCTGTACACCCACTGACTAACCACTAGAAGAAATTCAGAAAACATTGCTAGAGAATCGAGTAAATTAATGAATAAATTACAAAAAGAAGATAATTCTAAAATATGATACACTTTTTCTGAATATTGTTTAAACTAGAAGACCCCCACACAATTAATATCTCTAATGTTTTTCTCAGAAAATATACAGAATTTCTTGAACACTTCTATTACATTTCAAAATTTCTATTCCATGATAACATATAAGTAGTTTGCCTTTATTAAAAATAAAGGAACAAGGGTAAACATAAGAAATTTAAAACAACCACAATTCAGTAGTCAGAGGTTATTATTATGTATTAGTAATATATATATATATATGTGTGTGTGTGTGTATATATATTTTTTTTCTATGGTTTTTAATAAAAAATGGAGAAACCCTGACATTTTAAAAGAAATACATTCCTTGTTATGCTTACTTTATCAGGAATATATTACTCCTTTAATAAAGAATTTAAAATAGGATTTAGTCACTACATTGTATTATTTTTCATGGATGTGTCATAACTTGTTTTCAGAATATTGTGTTATGGTACTAAATAAGTTCATGGCTAGCATTCTCTATCTAAAAATCCTGGAAATTAAAACTTTGTGAACACACTTGATGACTTTCTTGGAATCAAATCTTATATCTGGAAGTGTGGGTCAAAGTGTATGCAAATTTCTAAAGCCTTTGGCACATGCTGCCAAACTGCCCCCAGAAAGGTTGCAATAACTTGTCTCCATCAACAATGCTGAGATGCTTGCTTCTTTGCCATTGTGGCAACACTGGATATCATCTGCTTTTTAAATTTTTGCCCATTTGATAAATAAATATTATATCCATGCTTACTTGGATTTCTTTAATAAATGTGGCCAAATATTTTTCTGATGTTTATTGGCATCCATAGTTTTTTTTTTTTTTGTAAGTTAATTCTATTCTTCTCTTGATGATGCAAGGTTTTAGTTAAGAATGTAAAGTAATTTTTTAAGGTGAAGGGGATGTGGAGGTGTTTCTCCATACTCTCAATACTTTAGCATGAACTTTCAGATTTTCTTTTACTGCACATTTTAGGACAAGGAAAGGGGTGTAGGAGGGGTGCTCACCCTCACGGAATCATCAGCATACAAAACACCAAGGGGCCTACTTACCGAAATCAAGGGGGGATCTTGCCAGTCCATCACACTGTCTCTCCCTCACCCACACTGGACACCAGATGTTGCTGTGGATTCATTCTGAGAGGAGAAATGTGGTGGAGGCAAGAGTCGTGGAGTCACCACACAGACACTGGGAGTCAGGTGAAAGCGGGCTAGAGGCGAGCAGATCACAGACTCATTTATTTCAGTTGGTACAGCAGCTTATATAGCTGAGGCTGCCAATCTGGTCAAGGGGCAGTTTATGCTCTAACCAATCACTGCCTGTTGCCAGGCAGGCTCCTTTGCCAGGTGGGTTCTGCCGCCATTTCCTGAGTAACTGAGGCTCGCTCGCCAGCGCCATCTAGGTACGGCCTTCTTATTCCACCACATCTCTTAACTGTGCATCAGCTATCATTTCTTTCTACAGCCCTTACATATTGCCACCAGTTCATTGTACTTCCTTTTTCATATCTTATTTCTAGTTTTCCACCTGCTAAATTCACAAACTGAAGATTAGGAAAAAAAACAAGCTTAAGACAGTAGCAAATGAATAGAAATGTCCCGCATAATGATGTTTGAAAAATTCAATTGTGGGGCCAGCACTATGGCACAGCAGATTAAAGCCCCATCCTGCAGTATTGGCATCCCATATGGGCACCAGTTCAAGTCCCTGCTGCTCCACTTCCAATCCAGCTCCTTTCTAATGTGCCTGGGAAAGCAGCAGAGGATGGCCCAAGTCCTTGGCCCTTTCACCCATGTGGGAGACCTGCAAGAAGCTGCTGGCTCCTACCTTCTGATCAGCTCAGCTCCATCATTGCAGCCATTTGGAGAGTGAACCAGCAGAGGGAAGACATCTCTCTCTGTCTCTGTCTCTCTGTAACTCTGTCTCTCAAATAAATTTTTTTAAAAAATTTAAATTGTAACAATTATTCTGGTAGTTGTGTATGACAAAAGAAAATTTGTAAAACTGCTGTCATGGAAAATAAAATTTGTATCAATTCAGTTTAAAAATCAGAAAAAAAATAGCAAGATAATCAGCTTTGTTAAAATCTTGCCAACAAAATGTAAAATGAATTCTGAAATTAACTCAGGCAACCCATCTGCTGCCCAGGCCACACTGTGACCGGCTTCTTGGTGCTAATGGTGACACAGAAAATGCACATGCCCAGGTAAATTCTTCTGAATGAATAAGAAGTACTGGGTTTGCATTTGTATCTTCCTTATCTAATGGAAACTATCTAGAGTTCTGAAACATTGAAAATTCTGAGAAATTTTGTCAGTCCACAATTGTTGGGAAACAAGTCCCAATTAGAACCAAAAAGTCCTGAGAATCCCCTGACAGCTTTTCCACAAGAACCTTCTGGCCACCCAGGGAAAATCAGAATAGCTCCTGCCTGCCTCATCATGGGCTCGGATTAGCAAGAAGAAAAAAAGTTCTCAGGAGGTCTTACCACTAAATTTAGTCACTGACTTTCAGACACCTTCACTGCATAAATAGGCTAAGCCAGATTGTTCCAAAAGCCTCTGAGAAAGGAAGTCAGATAAACTGTAACAAACTTGAAAATGAGCCAGAAGGATTAATAGAAGCTGTTTCATTGCTGTCTTGTTTCTCTTTCTAATTAATATTTATGTGCACATATTCCAAAGACACTGGTGTTTGCTTAAGAATACACTATTGCAATATTGTAGGCTACAGCTGTTTTTGCAATAAGAATTCATTGAGCAGCCTAAAATTGACAGATTAATACTCTGGTAATTAAATTTCCTAAATGGGAGGAGCTATTTCTCCCCCCAAAAATGGGAAGGGGGTAGTAACAACAATAGGTGGAGAAATATCATAGATCTTGAAATGCCAAAAGGACTTTTGGGAATCAGAAGCATGTTAAATTTCTGTTCTCAAAGCACTGTTATGGGATGAAGACTCTTCAGGGTGAGTTCTTGTTCTCCAGGGACAGGACAGACATGAGAGTCAGGAGGGATAGGAGAAGCAGGTAGAGTAAGCAGTTGTGAAAAGTCAATGCCCTTTTCGAGAACCAAGTTTGTGCTGCTAGCAATTGCTGAATGTCTTTACAGCGGCTTTATTATCACAGCTCCACTGCATTGATCAATCCCATTACCAAGAAGTTTCATTCGTACCAATGAGTCATGAAGCAGGCTGGTTTTGACACAGCAGCAAGAATTCAGAAGGATCAGGAGCAGCCTGTGGATTGCAATGCCTCTAACAATAACACAATGACACAGGGAAGTTATCTGAGGACTTCTGTGCCAGCAAAACCCCTAGGAAATCCATTGTGGTTTGTGGTGAAGGACCCATGTCACCCAGACACCTGAAAACCAAAAACCTTTCTAGCTGTCTGCTGGCAAAGCTACATTTGGCTATAATCCTCAACCGAATTCCAGCATTTTTGTTATTTAACATTTACATAAATCTTAGTACTTTCCAAGTGCTTTGCAGTCATTGATTAGTTATTAGCCCACTCATGATGGATGAGCACACAGTTCCTAAATTACACTCTGCACCAAGCGAAGCAGACCAAATGAATCAGTAACTCACTCTCCCTCTCCCTTTCTCCATCATCTTCCTCCCTGCCCCACCCCCAGTTGCACGCATTCATTCTGGTCTGATCCACTCTCAGCCTGATGAGGAAGCTCTCCATCATGGCAAACCTGGACTCCCTGAGCCTGTGACTGCCTCCACCCAAAAGACTTCTCCCAGCTGCTCCCTGATGCTGCACAGTAAAGTCCCTTCCATCACCAGGCCTGTCAGTCACACGTCCCTTGTTGGATGTTACAGTTTGGCTTCTTTTGCCCTCCCAGACTCCAATAGCTGGGAACAGATAGTGCTGTAACTGCATGTTTATTAATAAAACATTTGCCTCCCTTAACACAAGCAGTAAGTAATTCGAAGTGACATTGCTGTTATGTTCACAGCTATTTCTCAGTACCACTGAGAAATGTATATATTTGTCTCTGTTTTGGGAAAGTCAAATTTACACCTTTAGTTTTTTTGTTAAAGGCACACATCACCCTTTGTAGTTTGCCTTCCTTTCCAGCTGCATGTTTTGGTTTGTGCCATGTCTGTAGGTACCTGTCACTGGAGATACTTGGGGTAAGCAGAAGAGAAATATTGAGTATTTTGAAATCTTACCAGAGGCACTGTGCCATCTTTTCCTCTATTTCAAATGATATTTTTAATTGCATAAAGATTCCAAATTCTGTGGAAGTATTTATTTTGTTAAATACCCTGAGTGATCCTTGATATGATTTCACTCTTTGTCTGAAAATTGGCTTAATATCAACTTTGTAGCTGCTTACAGCAGTATCGAGGGAACATAACAGCTCCAATGCCACCACTGGGTCTCAACAATCAGACCCATTTCAGACATGTGGCATCTCCTCCAGGTTTCACTTCTTGCCTCCAATTCAACAATTACTTTGTATGAAAGTGTAAGGCTTTAATTGCTCCCCCTTTGCTGGCTAACACCAAGAGTAATAATTCAAAGAAGCATTCTTGCAGTATCCCCACTGATTCCAGTTAATTTGCATTCATAAGGGTCTTACTTCATGGTATCCTGACTAATTGCTTATACCCAGTCTTCACTTGAATTAGGAAAAAAAAAAAAAAAAAACTTGTAAGGAAAACATCATCAATGTTTTCTGTTTGAATTTTTTTTTTAGCATACTTGAAGCTTCTGAATGCTCTTTTCCCAGAAGGATTTCAGACCACGGGGATCGTCCTTAAAGCAGAGATCAGTTGCATCTATAATATTCCTGGTAACATGTGCATTAGTAATGCTGTCAACTAATTAGCCTGGGCTATACAGCAGGAGCAAATCTTGTTGCTTCAACTGCACACCAAATAACCATCTCTGCTCCTTCGAGAAAACTGATTAACCTTTATCTCCCAATTTAAGAGTCTAGAATAATGTTACAAACAATTACCTCTTGAATCAATCATAATTAGTTCACTTGTTTGTAGTGAAATAATACCTTGAAATTCTAAAATTTGTTAATTTGCTAAAATATTTATTGAGTACTCACTATTTGTCAGGAATGGACTAGATTTTGGGGTTGTCAAAAATTGATGAAGCAAGTAGTAAATGGTCTATGGCAATAGATTTACAGAGGGATTAATCAGAGAAATGGGTGGTAAGCAGAATAATGGCACATAAAGGTTATACTCTAACCCCACAATGAAAAGATAGTAGTGTCTTAGTGAACATGTTGCTTTATTTGAAAAGGATGCTTTTCAAATGTGTTCAAGCTTACAGCCTTGAGATGATTATCCTGGATCCAATCTGTAAATGAAAGTCTTTTTTTTTTTTATTAAACTTTTATTTAATGAATATAAATTTCCAAAGTATAGCTTATGGGTTACAATGGTTTCCCCCCTCCCATAACTTCCCTCCCGCCCGCAACCCTCCCCCCTCCCGCTCCCTCTCCCCTTCCATTCATGTAAAGATTCATTTTCAATTCTCTTTGTATACAGAAGATCAGTTTAGTATATACTAGGTAAAGATTTCAACATTTTGCCCATATAGCAACATCAAGTGAAAAAACTACCATTGGATTACTAATTATAGCATTAAATAGCAATGTACAGCACATTAAAGACAGAGATCCTACATAATTTTTTTTTTCAAAATAATTTTCTATGCCATTTCCATTTTAACACCAGGTTGTTTTTTTTTTTTTTCATTTCCAATTCTCTTTATATACAGAAGATCACTTCAGTATATAATTAGCAAAGACCTCATCAGTCTGCGCCCACACAGAAACGCAAAGTATAAAAATACTGTTTCAGTACCAGTCCTAGCATCACTTGGCTTTAGACGACACATTAGGGACAGATCCCGCATGGGGTGTAAGTACACAGTGACTCCTGTTGCTGACTTAACAATTTGACACTCCTGTTCATGGCGTCAGTAATCTCCCTGGGCTCTAGTCATGAGTTGCCAGGGCTATGGAAGCCTTTAGAGTTCACTGACTTTGATATTGTTCCGATAGGGTCATAGTCAAAGTCTTTTAAAATTGGAAACCTTCCCTAACTGCATTGCAAAAGAGATACAATGATGGATCAGGATCAGAGAGATGCTGTATTGTTAGCTCTAAAGAAGGAAAAGGGGACCTTTAAAAGCTGGAAAAGGTAGGAAAGCCAATTCTTTCAGGGAACCTCCAGAAATAAGTAATGACACTCTGTATACCTTCATGTCATTGCAACAGCAGAAAACAATCTTGTTTTCTGGATTTAAAGAACACCTGTACTGTTAGCTGTGCAATTTGAGCATTTTGATCTTCTCAGTGTCTCAGTTTCTTTATCTATGTTAGAGATGTTTCCTTTACTGGCTCATGAGGAGAGAAACAGTGAGGATCATGCCAGAAAGTCATGAACATTTAGTGAATATTACTGAATGTATTATTGAAACACAACTCTGGAAGTCATCTATACCAAGTCAGAAACACATTTAGTATAATGTGTTTATCTATGTTAGAGATGTTATAAATAAATGTCCTCTTGTGCAGACTTACAACCACACAGGTTTCAAGTAGCCAACAGAAGTGTAGAGATGATTTAGGAATGAGAGAAGAGGACCCTACCATGAATTCAATAGAGAATATGCTACAAAATGTGCCTGATTAAGGCACATGATCGCTTTTCTCATTTCACCATAGCTCTTGAGATATTCCATTGCTTGTGCCAGGACCACCGCTATTTATCAGAGACTACAATCTATATTCGGCCTCATTCCTGAGCACCTACCAGAGTTAAAGCACACATCTAACTACATAGAGTTACTGGTTTCTCTCCATTCACATCAATTCTGTCAGTAGTGAAGATGCAACTGAGGCAGCACTACAGAGAATCCATAGTAAACAAAGTGATCTGGATGTCCCAGTGACATATATGGTTCTCCTGACATTGGTTGACAGTCTCACAAACTAAGAGCAGAAGTCTGGTTAAATGAAAATATAAGCCCACAGAAAACAGACTTTTAGTTAATTAAAGAGCCTTTTCATTGGCAGAAAACTTAGTGGTTACTGGGCTCAACCTATTATGGATAAAGCAGGAATGGAAGGAGGAAGCAGTTCACAGCGGTTTGAGGAAGACTGGTGAATCTCTAAGGGACGCAAGCTGGTGACAATATTTTAGCATGGCTTTCCATAAGGTGTACATTGAAGATTAATAGCTAAAACCTCATAAAGATAATATATTTTAGTTACCCATGAAACTCAATTGTTAAGAAAATTTTCTCAAATGGAATGTGCAATTTATAAGGAATAAGAAGTAGAATCTTCAAACAGAAGAAAGATTACAGAAAATATTCTTGAATGTGTAAGGGAAGATGAGGTCATACAAAAGATAATTTCCAAAGCTAAAATTGGACGTTACCTTGAATATATCCTTAGTCTTTTGAGATTATACACCTAGAAAAGAACCTTTTTTGAATAAGAGGTTAACCTAGTGAGATGTATACTTAAGAACAACAAGGAACTTTAAGTACTCTTTAAATTTCCCACTGATTTAATGTTAAGTCCTAGAAGAAAAACTGTGGCTAGTTTCTTGATATTTTAAAACATACCAGAGTTCTAGAAAAAATGTTTCAAGCTCCATTGGAAAGAAGAAAATAATCAAAATTGGCCAAATAAAGCAGCACAGTTTTGCTGGAGAAATACCATCCTAGAGGCTGGAAAATAAACTCTTTAAGGAAGAACAAATAAATTTTGCTTTTTAAAGAGGCATTAATTATGCAGCTCAAATGCTTCAAGTATGTGTCTTCTCTTTAGATCAAATACTTTTTACAGAATCTCTTCTGTGACCTTCACAAAAGAGCTGTCTGAAATCTCCTTTCCCAATAGTTTCCATGTTCCCAGCACAGAAATAAAAGTCTTGTCTTTCTGTTTATTAAATCTCTTCTTCTCACTTCAACTTTCATCCAAGAAACCCCCAAACTGGAAAGTCATTTATTTTTCCTGGCGGCAAAACATTATATATCTTTGTGACTTTGATTAAACTCCTTCATTCTAAAATTAGTATAAAACTACCTATTCCTGAATGATTTGAGTTCTCCTCCAGTCCCTCCACATATTTTAAAGTATTAGTATGAAATACCCTATGAATTCATTTTATTTAGTCAATGTGTAATTCATATACCCAAACTATGAGCTTCCACCATTCTTGCCACTGATAATTGGACTTGTACACAGCCGATTTCCAGGACACTGTCTCAAGAACAGTTTCTTCTGACCCAGCTCTGTTCTACTTATTTTTTTTAATATTAGAGATGTGTTTATTTATTTGAAAGGCAAAGTGACATAAGAGGGAAAGAGACAGAGAGAGACCTTCATCCACTGGTTCAGTCCACAAATGGCCACAACAGCCAAGACTGTGCCAGATCCAAGCCAAGAGCCAGGAACTCCACCTTGGTCTCCTACATTTGTCACAGTGGCCCAAGTACTTCGATCACCTTCTGCTGTCTTCCTGGGTGCATTAACAGGAAGCTGGATCAGAAGAATAGAGAAGTCTCAAGCCAGCACAATGATACAAGACGCCATATTCTAAGCAGCAGCTTAACCCATTGTGCATAATATCATCCCTTTTGTTTCCTTTTTTGACACACCACCACTAACTGCCTTTGTTGATAAAACTCACTATTTTGATGTACTCAGCTGTCATTACCAGTTACCACAGTTATGACCACCAACTCCAGCCTCAGAAGAAATGATAGAGCTATTACTTTTAAAAATATTGCCATTGAAAAATGAAAGCAAAGAATAAGATATGACGGTAGAAGTGTGGCCAGGAGGCAGGATAGGGTGGAAAGTATCATTATGCACTTAAGTCTGCAAATGTGAAACACATGAAATTTTTTCACCTTATATAATTTTTAAAAGTTATATAAAAAGATTGTTCCAAATGCACAACATTCCCTTTCCCTTAATTTCTTACACAATATGAAAGACCAACCTATAACTTATAATGGAAGATCTAGGAATAATGGAATACAAATAAATAAGGCAAAGAATGGTTTTCAGCAAAATTACATGAGTGCAGACAGCTCCTGATGTTTCCTAACAGCAGTATCCCTGCCTCCCTCTGACTGCCTCCCTGTAGCCAAACGTAGATTCCTATTTTTTACATTTTACTTTTATCCTTTTACCCAGGGAAGGGTAAAAGCTTTTCCCTTAGTTCACCATGAAATCTGTATCTTAAGATGACACTTTTTATGTTAATATGCTCTTCCTTCCAGAACAATTAGATAATAAGTTGAGGCTGGTCCTTCAGGACTTTAAGACAATTATGGAAAATCTCAAATCTTTGTATTTTTCAAGATGTGTTATCATGCTGTAAAGTCTAATTGACAGGTAAAAGTGGTGTTGCAAAACCAACACCTCATTACTGAATTCATAACTTGGGCTTTTTGTCAAACATATCACACAGGCTCAAGTTGATACATAGTAAAGATCCAGGTATGACAGTGGTTATCCCAGGTTTGTGAACAAACTTAATGTACAAATCACATTGGGCTCCATCCTACTGTGGAAGATATTCTTTCTAATAATATGCAGAGAAATGCTGAGTGGTTTGAATTTCCTCTATTTGTACATATCAGTCACATGTATGTTTTTATGGTGAAACAGAACAAAAATTGACATTCAGAAATTATATGAATTTTTAGATCTATGCAAGGGGACAAAGTAGAAGATAAACTTTTTCAGTCACAGGACAGAATAAGTTGCCTTCTGAAAATCCATCAGCTTTTTAAACTCATTATTCAGCAGCATATATAAAAGCCAGAATGGAAAAGTGGAAATGGAGCTAAAATTTGATGAAAGCCAAGTGTATAGGAGTGAAATTGACATTTTGAGATACAATTACAGCCCTTGCCTCTAGAGTTGAAAAACAGTGTTTTCCTATTATTATTATTTGTTGAAATCTTTACTTAACATACGGTTAATTTTATGAGTGTAAAGTAACTAAAAGTAGATCATTGTAAAAATTAAGAGAGGAAGGAAGAGAAAGGGTAGGAGCATGGTGGGAAGGAAGAGGGGTGGGAAATATCACTATGTTCCTAAATCTGTGTAAGAAATACATGAAATTTGTTCACCTTACAATAAAATCAAAAATAAATAAATAAATAATGAAAAAAAGGATAAAATTATTTACATAAGCTATCTAATTTAATCACAACAACAAACACTTGAAAGGTAAGCCTTTTTCCCCTCTGTGATGGATTTTATCTTTGGACTATGTCTCTGTGGATTAGTGGAATGTCTGCTCTTTCAGCGATTACCCTGAGGCATGTGTTTGGTGTGGCCATAAAGCTCTGTACAGTGTTCAGGGTGAGGGGAGTGTCCAAAGTAACAAAATGGGTGTGGTAAATCTCTCTTTTTTTAATCGGAAGGTAGGATTAATCTGCTCTGTTGGCATAGTCTTATGTTCCTCTCCACCCCTCTAAGAGACCAATACATGGTCACTACCCCACAGTGGGTATAATATTTGTTCACACCACCACAGAACCACACAAAGGATCTTTGCAGTCCTCAGCGTAAGTACAGATCCTGCAGCAATGACCCTCACCAGGGAATCAGAGAACCTCAAACATGTGGAGCAGTCTGCAGTGACTACCCAAAGACCCAGCCACACCCTGCACCCTCACACGCAGCCACAGTGTTTTCACAGTCCCAGCACACAAAGCTCCCACAGTCAGCCCCCTGTCAATTCTTGTCTCCACTTGACTGGTTGCTGGACATGTGGACACAAGCTGGTGCAGGTGTTACATATGTCCAAAATGGCACCTGCCCTCTCTTGGCTAGTTTTAGGACACTAGTGCTGGATGGTTGGGGAGAGACAAACATTCCATCTTTTTCTTTCCTCTAGGTTAGCAGGTACACTGACACCCACAGGGCTCCAAGACATACTCAGGCAGGCTCTTCCCACAGCTTTATCTCCAATGGCTTGGGCTACTGCAGTCTGGTCTGATTTTATTCTCCAAAGCTGGTGCTGAGGCTCTTGGCTGCTGGAGTCCTGAGCTGTACATGTCCACACCCTCCACATGGGTCCACAGTGTCCCTATAATTTGCATGGAGTTCCTTCAGCTGTTTTCTAACTAACTGTTCCCTAAGGGGGAAAAAAATAAAACAAGTATCTCCACAAATGCCCAAAAAGAAACATAGCAACTTAAGAAACAAGAATAAGGAAGACAACATGATGCTTCTAGAGGAACACAACACTTCAATACTAGAATGTGAAAATGAAGAAATGCTGAAAACAGAATTCAAAAAATTGATCATAGGATAACTTAGAAGTACTCAGAAGCAAATCCATGAATTAAAGAAATCCATACATGACATGAATGAACATTTTTCCCATGAGATTGAGATTTTAAAGAGAAATCAAAATGAAATATAGGAAATGAAAAAGTCAATAGAACAAATAAAAAATGTGATGGAAAGCCTTATCAACAGACTTAGTGAGGTAGGCAAAAGAATATCCAGGTTAGAAGACAAATCTCTGGAAATTTTACAGGCAGACCAAAAATAAAAAATAAAAGGGAAGAAATTGGAAAACTAAAACACAAACAGTGTTGGAGATGTATAGGATACAATCAAATGACCCAACATATGGGTCTTAGGAGTTCCTAAAGGTGTGGAAAGAGAAAATGGATTAAAAGGTCTTTTTAGGTCCCACAAATTAAAATGTATCTTTGATTGATTTTAGCAGCTTAAATTTATGGACAATCTTATCTATAAGCCATTTAAAATAAACCTCTTAATAAAATTTCCCCATGTGGACATACAATATGTACACACATATAATATAGCATAATAGACCAATATAGCAATTTTAATGATAGCTTTTAAAATCTTTAACTCTTTTTGTAGATTGGCAATTGATTTGAATTGCTTTTTGTTTTTAGTAACCTCAGTTAACCATACTTTCTCTCAGTTGGTACTGTTAATACATTATTGGCTTCATCTGTTTACATAGCCATCCCAAAGTACTGAATACAATAAAAGTGGCTGGAAAAAGTCCATAGGAACCTATAGGAGGACAGCTAAACACAGAACCAACAACGCTTTAGTTTTATGAGCAGCACATCATATATAACTGTGGATGACAAAAGACTTTAAGTTGCCATGTTTAAAATTATAAACTCATCAACCAACAAGAGGCACTTGCTTACTTCACAGTATTTTTGAAAGCACCTGTAGGATTTTACAAGTATTTAACCCTTTAGGCCTCTGGGGCTTTCTCATTAAGATAACTATCATGTCTAGTAACACAAGATCATTAGACTTTTTAATTCTCAAACATTTGTATTAATAGCATTTTCCATTATAGAAACTTAAAGTCTGGTACCACTCAAAGATACATTTTAATTTGTGGGACCTGAATCTGTGTATCATATGTTTTAGACTTGTTGGTAGAAAGAAACTAAAAACGTTTTAGATGGTTGTGCTTAAGTTTACTGGCTAAACAAACTACACCATGTTAGATATTTAAGAGGTGTTTTCAAATACATGATTCTTAAAATTTAGAGAAGGCATTGGACCTTCTGGTAAATGTTTTCTTAAGTTGTTATCTAATGGTTGAAATGGTTTGCTAAGTATTCATGTGATATTGCTATTGTCAGCAAGCGATCTAGGACTTGCTCCCTCATTTCTCTATTCTAAGCTCAACTTGTTCTTTCATTTCTCTATTCTCTTCAAGGTAGGAAACTAATTCTATTATGAAGGAATCTGTAGGATGCACAATTTAATCTTCAGACCTTATAAAAGAGATGGCTAACAATTTTCTGCAATAGCATAGCCAAAATAAGAACTTAAATAATAATCTCATAGCTAGATTCACTTCGCCATCAGCCAAGTATACAGTAAGTAGAAAAAACCTCCCTTTCAGACCAAAGGGAAAGAAAGTTTTAAAGTGAGAATATAATTTTCCTCATGGGCATTGTCTACCTTAGAAAAACTACTACAGAACATGCCTGTGACTATAGACTTGTAGTTCAGGCCACCGAAGATTAGAGATGGGACACGGGCACTCCCTTGACTTGCATCCTCTGGTCTGCTTTAACACAAACCAGGAGGAAAAGAAAGCTAGGCATCAGAAGCAATGGGTGGCAGGCCTATTAATGGCTGATCTGTACAGTGATCTGCCCTCAAGGAGACCCAACAGGCCAGTCCACTGCAGTGGCTTTCCATGTGGTAAGCCTGGGCTTCAGCAGAAGTCAGCTTGTGAAGAGCCCTGGCAGCTCTGCCAAGAGTTGGATCACTGGAAATGGACCTGCCCTGGAGTCGAAGGATGCCCAGGTCAGAGCCACAGATCTTATTGGCTCTAAGCTGAAAAGCCCTTCACTCAGCCCAACTTCCAAAGTGACCACTGCAGCTGAGGGGATGGTCAAGTAGGGTCAGCAACATTGCAGGCAGAACTGTACATTTCTTGTTAGAGATGCCCCCTGCCTTTACCTGGCCAGCTCTCCTCCCAGGCCAGCCAAGTCATGAAAGTCAACAGAGTGCCTTCCCCTAGGAGGTTCACACCTCCCTTAGGATATACCCCATGTGAAGAGATAGATAGGTCTGGGCCTCTGAATTTACAAGGCCTAAAGCCCACCAGATTATTATCAAGCCCCTTCTATCAGGTTCTATTTGCCTCTCAATCAGAAAAATTACTTGTAGCTTAGACAGCACCTTTCTTAGCTCCTCTAATAATGACTCTGTCCTTTGTTCTAGACCCTGTCTAGTGCACTTGGGCCTCATTCCTTCGTAATCATTACCTCTACTCTACCTCCAATGGCTCTACTCCCAACTTGTGTGTACTGATGGTCCTCTTCCCCACTTAATGCTGTATAATTGTTCAAACCTGGTAAATGCCACTCTTAGGATCATTGGTTACTATCCTCACTCTGTCTTTTATGACCTTGTCTAAATACGATCAGAGTCGGCAAACTTGGAAGGCTTCCATAGCCTTGGCAACTCATGACGACAGCCTAGGATGGTTACTGGCGCCATAAACTAGAGTGTCAATTTGTTGGGTCAACAACAGGAGCCACTGTGCACTTGCTCCTCATGTGGGATCTCTGTCCTTAATGTGCTGTACATTGTGATTTAATGCTATAACTAGTACTCAAACAGTATGTTTCACTTTGTGTTTCTATGTCGGTGCAAACTGTTGAAATCTTTATACTAAATTGATCTTCTGTATATAAAGAGAATTGAAAATGAATCTTGATGCAAATGGAAGGGGAGAGGGAGCGGGAGAGGGGAGGGTTGCGGGTGGGAGGGAAGTTATGGGAGGGGGAAGCCATTGTAATCCATAAGCTGTACACTGGAAATTTATATTCATTAAATAAAAGTTAAAAAAATAGGTCTTTTTAATGATATAATGACAGAAAACTTCCCTGATTTGGAGAAAGAAAAGGATGTCCAAGTACAGGAAACATATAGAATTCCTAATAAACATGACCGGAAAAGCTCCTCACCACGACACACTGTAGTCAAACTCTCCACAGTAAGACAGAATGAAAAGATTCTTAAGTGTGCAGGAGAGAAATGCCAGATTACTTTCAAAGGATCTCCAATTAGACTCACAGCTGGCTTCTCATCAGAAACCTTACAGGCTAGGAGAGAATGACGAGATATATTCCAAGTCTTAAGAGGAAAAACTGTCAACCCATAATACTGTATCCTGCAAAGCTCTCATTTTTGAATGAAGGTGAAATAAAAACCTTCCATAACAAATAGAAATTGAAAGAATTTGTCACCACTCACCCAATCTTACAAAAGATGCTTAAGGATGTGTATACAAAGAAAAATGGTCATCACTATGAAAGAAGGTAAAGACAGAAATCTCCCAATAAAAGTACAAAGTAAATCCAAAGTAAACAACAGGGATATTTATGGAAAAATGGCAGGTAAATTGAACTTACTCTGGTTTTTCTTCTGTAGTTCCTTAGATTTCAGAATATCCTGACACTGGGAATCTAGCCATGTATTAAGGCAATGTTTTTGAATCTTTTTAAGAAGAAGAAATTTATTACATTGGTGCATCTTTTTTTTTCCTTCTCTTATTAAATACCATTTGGTGCTTACAGTGTTAAGTCTTAGTTCTTATGTCTGGGCAGAAGAGTGTATCAGTTTTCTTAAATGAATTTCCCCCTGCCTTTGAAGATCAGTCCACAAGTGTGTTGTTGGCGCAAAAGAAATACTTGGGTTTGCATTACTTGACTACTTGAAAACTGAAATTGATAATATACATTATGTAACGGATTAAGTTTTTGTTTCTGGATAAAATTAGAAATGAAATAAAGATTTGAACTACTTAAAGGATGAAAATAATGAAAGTGCTTATAAGCACTGAGTACCCTTTTGTGTCTGAGGAGTCCAAAATTCAAGTGTTTACTAGATTTTTCTCCTGAAATCCTGCTCTTCTTTTCTTTGCTTCATGTATTTGCTCTTATTATTGATGTGGTAAAAGAGCAGGGTTAAAGTGTCATTATACATGTGTACATTATGAATCCTACAGCTTTTCTAGTTAGAAAAGAAATAGTCCCAAAAATACTCGTAGTGTCATTTTTGTTAATATTTTAACCACTAATGTTATTTTAGATATCTTTAATCATTTAATAAGAAGTCTATAAAAATTGGAAACATTGCATATTTGAATTTGTTAGTGAAGAGTAAGAAAAAGAACTAGCTTATTTAGACTATAGATGCTCCATGAGTTAAATTTCAACTTTTTTTTTTTTTTTTTTTTTTTTTTTTAGCGTGTGTGGGAATAGTTTATTTTGTTCTCAAGGAGGCATCTCCAGCTTTGGGCACTCAGTCATCAGGGCAGCTGATGGCCCTGATGGCTAAGAAAGCAGATGACTTTAGATTGATCTTCCACAAGGTTCGTACAACCACAACGGGTTCTCATTCTGATATCTTTTTCTCTTCTTAACCCACTGTGCCACAACACCAGCCCTATTTTCTCTTCTGAATGTCCACAGCATCTGTATGTTGTAAGTGGAAAAAAGGAATAGTCTTGTGTGGTGAAGCTTCTTTTTTGTTTTGAAAATTTAAATGAGGCAAATGTAACATATATGCAAGTTGCTTTCAATGCAAGACTTTTTTTTTTCAATCTTAGAATTTGAAGTAAAGGCTTTCTTCAATTTTTTGTCTAAGATAGGAAAATACAAATGACATTTTGATCTCATTTCAGATCTTACTAGGAAAGGCTTGTTGCTGACCTAAATCTGGGACAGATTCATATTGTGCTCCCGAGTCATACTTAGCAGAGTCTTATTTTAAATACAGCTTCTAGTTCGTAATTATTCACTTTGCAGTCTGATTAAGTAGAGCTAGTTACTTTGGTTAGTGCCAGGTATTCTGTTGATTAGGAGGAAAAGTGTTTTGTAGTAATGAAGGAAAATAGCAAGAATTTGTCCACCTGAGGCTGAGGATTTTTTTTTATATAATTAATGGCAATGCTTGCCTGATCTGATACAGCACCTTAAAGGCTGTTGTATTTATTTTGTCTTCTTTGGCTAGGCACAAGAACTAACACTGAACTTCATTTATTTTTTTCTGCTTTTCCATATCTGTGTGCATGTACCCATATTACTGCTTCCTTCTGCTTAAATTAGGTTCAGTTGGCTGTTCCCTTTCAAACTTTTAAGGTGAAAACTTAGCTAACTGATCTGAGAAATTCATTTCTCATATAATCATATGATGCTATAAATTTTCCTCTAAGTATTGCTTTAACTGCTTCCTCAAATGTTATATATTTTAATTTTTACTAAGGTTAAAATGTTTTAAAATTTTTCTGCTGATGCCTTCTTTGACAGTGGGTTATTTAGAAGTATGCTTTTTAAATCTCCAAAGATTTGAGGATTTTTTCCAAACATCTTTCTAAGTTTCCACTTTAATAATCGTGTGATCAGTAAACATGCTTTATATAAATTCAGTTTTAAAATTTATTGGGGCTTTTTTAAAAGAATTGTTTAGTTTATTTGAAAGAGTTACAGAGAAAGGGAGAGAGAGAGAGAGAGAGAGAGGGATCGTCCATCCTCTGGGTCACTCCCTAAATGACTGCATTGGCTGGGGCTTGGCCATGCCAAAGCCACAAGCTAGCTCCTAGAAGGAGCTCCTAAATTTCAACATTTTTAATAAAGGAACTCTCAGAGATAGGTTGAGACCCAATGGTATCCATTAAACTAACTCCTGTGACATAGGAAGAAGAAACAGCAAGAGGGCATGTGAGGGCATTTATTTGTCATGGTTGCGGTTGTGGTATGTTCATACTTAAATACAGGTAGTGACACACTGACATTTTTGTTGCCAATAATCTGAAGTAGTGCCCTGCATTTATCTGTACTAAAATAACTAAATTAATGGAATCTACAAAGAAGAAATTTTATGACTATACTGTATTTGGGAGCCTTTGTACAGCTAGGTAAAGTTTCCATGATATAAAATATTTGGATTTTTTTTTATTAAACTTTTATTTAATGAATATAAATTTCCAAAGTATAGCTTGTGGGTTACAATGGCTTCCCCCCTCCCATAACTTCCCTCCCGCCCGCAACCCTCCCCCCTCCCGCTCCCTTTCCCCTTCCATTCATGTAAAGATTCATTTTCAATTCTCTTTGTATACAGAAGATCAATTTAGTATATATTAGGTAAAGGTTTCAACATTTTGCCCATATAGCAACATCGAGTGAAAAAACTACCATTGGATTACTAATTATAGCATTAAATAGCAATGTACAGCACATTAAAGACAGAGATCCTACATAATTTTTTTTTTCAAAATAATTAATTTTCTATGCCATTTCCATTTTAACACCAGGTTGTTTTTTTTTTTTTTCATTTCCAATTCTCTTTATATACAGAAGATCACTTCAGTATATAATTAGCAAAGACCTCATCAGTCTGCGCCCACACAGAAACGCAAAGTATAAAAATACTGTTTCAGTACCAGTCATAGCATCACTTGGCTTTAGACGACACATTAGGGACAGATCCCGCATGGGGTGTAAGTACACAGTGACTCCTGTTGCTGACTTAACAATTTGACACTCCTGTTCATGGCGTCAGTAATCTCCCTAGGCTCTAGTCATGAGTTGCCAGGGCTATGGAAGCCTTTAGAGTTCGCTGACTTTGGTCTTATTCCGATAGGGTCATAGTCAAAGTGGAGGTTCTCTCCTCCCTTCGGAGAAGGGCATCTCCTTCTTTGATGGCCCCGTTCTTTCCACTGGGATCTCACTCACAGAGATCATTCATTTAGGTCTTTTTTTTTTTTTTCCCATGATATCTTGGCTTTCCATGCCTGCTATACTCTCATGGGCTCTTCAGCCAGATCTGAATGCCTTGAGGGCTGATTCTGAGGCCGGAGTGTTGTTTAGGACATCTGCCATCCTATGAGTCTGCTGTGTATCCCACTTCCCATGTTGGATCTTTCTCTCCCTTTTTGATTCTATCAGTTAGTATTAGCAGATACTTGTCTTGTTTGTGTGATCTCTTTGACTCTTAGACCTATCAGAGCTATCAATTGTGAGCTGAAATTGATCACTTGGACTAGTGCGATGGCATTGGTACATGCCATCTTGATGGAATTGTGTTGGAATCCCCTGCACATTTCTAACTCCACCATTTGCGGCCAGTCCGATTGAGCATGTTCCAAATTGTTCATCTCCTCCCTCTCTTTTTCCACTCTTAGATTTAACAGGGATCACTTTTCAGTTAAAATTTAAACACCTGAGAATAATTGTGTGTTAATTACTGAGTTCAACCAATAGTACTAGAACAACAACAACAACAACAAATACTAAAAAGGATAAAGTATTACATTGTACATCTAAAGTCAGGACAGGAGCTGATCAGTTCATTGTTGCTTATAGTGTCCATTTCACTTAACAGGTTTCCTCTTTGGCGCTCAGTTGTCATCGATCAGGGAAAACAAATGATATTTTTCTCTTTGGGACTGGCTTAATTCACTCAGCATGATGTTTTCCAGATTGCTCCATCTTGTTGCAAATGACTGGGTTTCGTTGTTTCTTACTGCTGTATAGTATTCTATGGAGTACATGTCCCATAATTTCTTTATCCAGTCTACTGTTGATGGGCATTTGGGTTGGTTCCAGGTCTTAGCTATTGTGAATTGAGCTGCAGTAAACATTAATGTGCAGATGGCTTTTTTATTTGTCAAATTAAATTCCTTTGGGTAAATTCCAAGGAGTGGGATGGCTGGGTTGTATGGTAGGGTTATGTTCAGGTTTCTGAGGAATCTCCAGACAGACTTCCATAGTGGCTTAACCAGTTTGCATTCCCACCAACAGTGGGTTAGTGTCCCTTTTTCCCCACATCCTCTCCAGCATCTGTTGTTGGTAGATTTCTGAATGTGAGCTATTCTCACCGGGGTGAGATGGAACCTCATTGTGGTTTTGATTTGCATTTCTCTGATGGCTAGTGATCTTGAACATTTTTTCATGTGTCTGTTGGCCATTTGGGTTTCCTCTTTCGAAAAATGTCTATTGAGGTCCTTGGCCCATTTCTTAAGTGGGTTGTTTGTTTTGTTGTTGTGGATTTTCTTGATTTCTTTGTAGATTCTGGTTATCAATCCTTTATCTGTAGTATAGTTTGCGAATATTTTTTCCCATTCTGTTGGTTGCCTCTTCACTTTCCTGACTGTTTCTTTTGAAGTACAGAAACTTCTCAATTTGATGCAATCCCAAATGTTAATTTTGGTTTTGACTGCCTGTGCTGTTGGAGTATTTTCCAGGAAGTCTTTGCCTGTGCCTATATCTTGCAGGGTTTCTCCAATGCTCTCTAATAATTTGATGGTTTCGGGTCGTAGATTTAAGTCTTTAATCCATGTTGAGTGAATTTTTGTGTAAGGTGATAGGTATGGGTCTTGCTTCAAGCTTCTGCATGTGGAAATCCAATTTTTCCAGCACCATTTATTGAATAGACTGTCCTTATTCCAGGGATTAGATTTGGATCTTTGGTCAAATATAAGTTGGCTGTAGGTGTTTGGATTGATTTCTGGTGTTTCTATTCTGTTCCATTGGTCTATCCATCTGTTTCTGTACCAGTACCATGCTGTTTTGATAACAACTGCCCTGTAGTATGTCCTAAAATCAGGTATTGTGATTCCTCCGGCTTTGTTTTTGTTGTACAGGATTGCTTTGGCTATTCGAGGTCTTCTGTGTCTCCATATGAATTTCAGCATCATTTTTTCTATATCTGAGAAGAAGGTCTTCGGGATCTTGATGGGTATTGCATTGAATGTATAAATTGCTTTTGGGAGGATAGACATTTTGATGATATTGATTCTTCCAATCCATGAGCATGGAAGATTTCTCCATTTTTTGGTATCCTCTTCTATTTCTTTCTTTAAGGTTTTGTAGTTTTCATTGTAGAGATCTTTAACGTCTTTGGTTAAGTTTATTCCAAGGTATTTGATTGTTTTTGTAGCTATTGTGAATGGGATTGATTTTAGAAGTTCTTCCTCAGCCGTGGCATTGCCTGTGTATACAAAGGCTGTTGATTTTTGTGGATTGATTTTATATCCTGCTACTTTGCCAAACTCTTCGATGAGTTCCAGCAGTCTCTTAGTAGAGTTCTTTGGGTCCCCTAAATAAAGAATCATATCATCTGCAAAGAGGGATAGTTTGAGTTCGTCCTTCCCGATTTGTATCCCTTTAATTTCTTTTTCTTGCCTAATAGCTCTGGCCAAAACTTCCAGAACTATATTGAATAGCAGTGGTGAGAGAGGGCATCCCTGTCTGGTACCAGATTTCAGTGGAAATGCTTCCAACTTTTCCCCATTCAATAGGATGTTGGCCGTGGGTTTTTCATATATTGCTTTGATTGTATTAAGGAATGTTCCTTCCATACCCAGTTTGCTTAGAGTTTTCATCATGAAAGGGTGTTGTATTTTATCAAATGCTTTCTCTGCGTCTATTGAGAGAATCATATGGTTTTTCTTCTGCAGTCTGTTAATGTAGTGTATTACGTTGATTGTTTTGCGAATGTTGAACCATCCCTGCATACCAGGGATAAATCCCACTTGGTCTGGGTGGATGATCTTTCTGATGTGTTGTTGCATTCTATTGGCCAGAATTTTATTTAGGATTTTTGCATCTATGTTCATCAGGGATATTGGTCTGTAATTCTCTTTCAATGTTGCGTCTCTTTCTGGCTTAGGAATTAAGGTGATGGTGGCTTCAAAGAAGGAATTTGGGAGGATTCCCTCTTTTTCGATTGCTCTGAATAGTTTGAGAAGAATTGGAGTTAGTTCTTCTCTAAATGTCTGGTAGAACTCAGCAGTGAATCCATCTGGTCCTGGGCTTTTCTTTGTTGGGAGGGCCTTTATTACTGTTTCAATTTCTGTGTCAGTTATTGGTCTGTTTAGGTTTTCTATGTCTTCCTGGCTCAATTTAGGGAGGTTGTATGTGTCCAAGAATCTGTCCATTTCTGATAGATTTCCCTGTTTGCTGGCATACAAGTCCTTGTAGTAATTTCTGATGATTCTTTTTATTTCTGTGGCGTCTGTTGTTACGTTTCCCATTTCATCTCTGATCCTATTGATTTGGGTCTTTTCTCTTCTTTTTTTAGTTAGTTGGGCCAATGGGGTGTCAATTTTGTTTATTTTTTCAAAAAACCAGCTCCTCGTTTGGCTGATTTTTTGTAATGTTTTTTTGGATTCAATCCTGTTGATTTCTTCTCTGATTTTAATTATTTCTCTTCTCCTACTGGGTTTGGGTTTGGTTTGCTGCAGATTTTCTAGATCCTTGAGATGACTTGAAAGCTCATCTATTTGGTGCCTTTCCAATTTCTTGATGTAGGCACCTATTGATATAAACTTTCCTCTTAACACTGCTTTTGTTGTATCCCATAGGTTTTGGTATGTTGTGCTGTTATCCTCATTTACTTCCAGAAAATTTTTGATTTCTCTTTTAATTTCTTCTATGACCCGTTGTTTATTCAGGAGCATATTGTTCAATCTCCATGTGTTTACACGTGCTCTAGGGATTCCTGAGTTGCCAATTTCCAATTTCATTCCTTTGTGGTCTGAGAAGCTGCATGGTATGATTCTAATTCTTTTGAATTTGCTGAGACTTGCTTTATGGCCTAGTATGTGGTCAATCCTAGAGAGGGTTCCATGTACTGCTGAGAAGAATGTAAAGTCCTTAGATGTAGGATGAAATGTTCTGTAGATGTCTGTTAGATCCATTTGGGCTATAGTGTCATTTAAATCTACTGTCTCCTTGTTGATCTTCTGTCCTGTTGATCTGTCTATCTCTGAGAGTGGAGTATTGAAGTCCCCCAGTACTATTGTATTGGGGTCTAAGTCTCCCTTTAAGTCCCTTAACAAGTCTTTTAAATAAGCTGGTGCCCTGTAATTAGGTGCATATATGTTGATAATCGTTATATCTTCTTGTTGAATGGATCCCTTAATCATTATATAGTGCCCCTCTTTGTCTCTCCTAACAGTTTTTGTAGTAAAGTTTATGTTGTCCGATATTAAGATGGCTACGCCCGCTCTCTTTTCATTTCTGTTGGCGTGGTATATCTTTTTCCAGCCTTTCACTCTCAGCTTGTATGGATCATTGTTGGATAGATGGGTTTCTTGTAAGCAGCAAAAGGATGGGTTTTGTTCCTTAATCCAATCAGCCAATCGGTGTCTTTTAACTGGACAATTCAAGCCATTAACATTCAATGTGACTATTGAGAAGGAGTAACTTTGCCCTGCCATTTGCCAAAGATATTTTCTAATATCTGGTTTGAGATTCCTGTGATCTTTTGCTGTGAGGTTTCCTTCCTTTACCTTCTTTCATATTGGTGACCGTGTTTCTGTGTTTCTGTATGTAACACGTCTTTAAGCATCTTTTGCAGGGCTGGACGAGTGGCGACAAATTCTTTCAATTTCTGTTTGCTGTGAAAGGTCTTAATTTCACCTTCATTCACAAATGAGAGCTTTGCAGGATATAATATTCTGGGCTGGCAGTTTTTCTCTCTTAGTACCTGGGCTATATCTCGCCATTCTCTCCTGGCTTGTAGGGTTTCTGATGAGAAATCAGCTGTAAGTCTAATTGGAGATCCTCTGAGAGTAATCTGTCGTTTCTCTCTTGCACATTTTAGGATCTTTTCTTTGTGTTTCACTGTGGTGAGTTTGATTACGACGTGTCGTGGTGAGGATCTCTTTTGATCATGTTTATTAGGGGTTCTCTGAGCTTCCTGTACTAGGATGTCTCTGTCCTTCTCCAAACTTGGGAAATTTTCTGCTAGTATCTCACTAAAAAGGCCTTCTAATCCTTTCTCCCTTTCCATGCCTTCAGGAACTCCTAGAACCCGAATGTTGGGTTTTTTAATAGTATCCTGTAGATTCCTGACAGTATTTTTTAGATTTCTGATTTCTTCTTCTTTTCTTTGATTTGACTGTTTCCTTTCCTGTTCTCTGTCTTCTAATTCCGATATTCTCTCCTCTGCTTCATCCATTCTGTTTTTAAGGCTCTCTAATGTGTTTGCCATTTGATCTATTGAGTTCTTCATTTCATTGAGGTTTTTTTTCACTATCGCAATTTCCTGTTCCACTAGTTGTTTCATTTCATTTTGATTCCTCCTTAATATTTCATTTTCACGGGAGAGATTTTCTATCTTGTCCATTAAGGATTTCTGTAGTTCAAGAATTTGTTTTTGAGAACTTCTTAATGTTCTTGTGAATTTTTTGAAATCTGCTTCTTGCATTTGCTCTATCTCTTCATCTTCATAATCTTGCATTGGCATGTCTTGTTCACTTGGGGGCGTCATAGTGCCTTCCTTGTTCTTGGTAGCTCCGCTTCTATGTTTCTTGCTTGGCATGTTAGAGATAATTTGTGGTGTTTTTGTTTTTGTTTTTTTTCTCTCGTTATACTATGCCTCTAAGTGAGCTGTCTGTTTTGTTGGAGCCTTAGGGGCTGTGATGGGTGTGGTCAGAGGGCTATGCTTGTTTCTTGAGGTTTAAGGCTGTGTAAAGAGCGACTCTCCCAGATTATTTGCTCCTTGCTGGGACGCTCTCTCTCTCTCTCTCTTTTTTTTTTTTTTTTGTTTTGACTTAGTTGGGAGTGGGGTTGAGGGTAGTTGAAATCTAGCCTCTGTGAGTATTCGTTTGATCTACCCCTGGGACCATACACAGCGTTTATGCAGCCCTCAATGTGTTCTCCAGTTTCGCTAAAGATACTGAGTTTGGCTGAGCTTTACATATGTAAAATCGCGGTGCTCTTTGTTTTGCTTGGTGAGTGAAGGAAGAGGCCTCTGTTCCCCCTCCCCCCAATGTCTCGGACTTCTCAGGTCTTTTGTCTTTCTTACCCTCCTCCGTTCCCGCTTGGCAAGTTAGAGATAATTTGTGGTGTTTTTGTTTTTGTTTTTGTTTTTGTTTTTTTCTCTCGTTATACTATGCCTTTAAGTGAGCTGTCTGTTTTGTTGGAGCCTTAGGGGCTGTGATGGGTATGGCCAGAGAGCTATGCTTGTTTCTTGAGGTTTAAGGCTGTGTAAAGAGCGACTCTCCCAGATTATTTGCTCCTTGCTGGGAAGCTCTCTCTCTCTCTCTCTTTTTTTTTTTTTTTTTTTGACTCAGTTGGGAGTGGAGTTGAGGGTAGTTGAAATCTAGCCTCTGTGAGTATTCGTTTGATCTACCCCTGGGACCACACAAAGAGTTTATGCAGCCCTCAATGTGTTCTCCAGTTTCGCTAAAGATACTGAGTTTGGCTGAGCTTTACATATGTAAAATCGCGGTGCTCTTTGTTTTGCTTGGTGAGTGAAGGGAGAGGCCTCTGTTCCCCCTCCCCCCAATGTCTCGGACTTCTCAGGTCTTTGTCTTACCGTCCTCCGTTCCCGCGCTGGCGAGATTCTGTGGCTCTGCCTCCTCTCCCGCCGCTGCCGCTCGGCTTGTCTCGGTTGGTTTTCCACGCGGTGGGTTCCCTGTAAGTCCTCTGTGTTTCCTCCACAAGATCCGGAAGCAATTCCTCTGCAGTTTTTTTCTTGAGTTTTTTCCTGATGCTACAGTAATTCCGCTTTTATGAAAGTTTATTTTCCCAAACTAAGGCACACGTCCTCACTATCCGCCATCTTGGCTCCGCCCCCCAATATTTGGATTTTTAAAATTTACTATTATAAGGAAGAAGACACTGCATTATTCCATGTATTTAAATGATAACTTGCGGCCTGCACCGCGGCTCAACAGGCTAATCCTCCGCCTGCGGCCCCGGCACACCGGGTTCTAGTCCCGGTCGGGGCACCAGATTCTGTCCCAGTTGCCCCTCTTCCAGGCCAGCTCTCTGCTATGGCCCAGGAGTGCAGTGGAGGATGGCCCAAGTCCTTGAGCCCTGAACCTACGTGGGAGACCAAGAGAAGTACCTTGCTCCTGGCTTCAGATCAGCGCGATGCGCCGGCTGCGGTGGCCATTGGAGGGTGAACCAACTGCAAAGGAAGACCTTTCTCTCTGTCTCCCTATCTCACTGTCCACTCTGCCTGTCAATAAATAAATAAATAAATAAATGATAACTTGCTTATTGAGTTTCAGAAGAAAAAATATGAAAGGAGTAATTTTCACTGCATTAGCTATAATGTGAAATTAGCAAGTTCTAGCATAAAGCTTAAATCCCCGCTTCTTAAATATGAACCAAAGTAGTCTAATGCTGCTTTGTATTTACTGTAAATGCTACAAATAGTCTCAGCACTGAACATGTATTGATACCTCTCAAATGAATGCAAGCTCTGATGGAGGTGTTTCAATATGCCTCAGAAAATATCTGCGTGTCTGCAAATTTGTTAATCTGCTTGATAATGAAGATGCTTCCTTTTTTCTGTTGTTGTTCCATATTTCCATGTTTAAATTTGAATTTTTACATGTTTACTACTGTTATTTTAAGTAAAATTTGTTCAGTGGTTAAAATGGAGTTGTCAGTAAAGAAATTTAACAACAGCCTCATTCATGCGACTGCCTAAGTAAAAACTACATTTTGTGTTCTATGTTCATACACTTTTAATTATCTGTAACTCTCTTTAAATTATAAATGATGATGTTTAGGTTTTGTTTTTGTTTAATAAGGATTTTTATCTTTGAATAAATGAAGAACTGTATCTTTTTGAAGATATTTATATTCTATAAACAAAAATTGGTGGAAACAATAAAAAGGAAATAAATAAAAAAGTAAGTTCTGTTATTCTAAATTTAATGAATAAGAAGAATGAGATTCATAAAGAATATGCAACTTGGAAAGTGTCATGCAATTAGTAAATAGAAAAGTTTAGATTATTTAAAACTTCTACTTGGCAGCAGTGACTGTGGTCTGTCTTTAAAACACCCACTAAGTTGTAAATAGTAAGTGAAATTTAGGTCAGGGGGTAACTATTTTAAAATTTTTGTAAAATAAATCTTTATTTGTTTATTTATTTTGCAGAATTTCCATAGCCACAGATAACTTGGGCTTCCATGTGATGTGGTTCCATAAGGGATGCTTCATTAGCTCCTGTTGTAAGTGAGGAAATGGCCTGAAGGTTGATGAGGGCTTGCTCTCCAAGAGAAGAAGAATGAATTGCAAAATGAAAATGTCCAGGTTGTTTGGTACATCAACATTAGTGAAAACAGAACCTACTGTTGCCTGATTTCCTGACAATTGAGTAGAATTTTAGAATTACAAACACCATATAGTTGCTAAGAGCTCCTATTTGAGCTCATAAATCCTATAAGATCCCTGCCAGTGAAGTACATATGAATGATATTTATTATGTACACTTTACAGGTGAGGAATCTGTGGTTCCAAGAAGTTATATAGCTTGCAATCAGTGAGGGACAAGAATCAAATCCAGCATTGTCCAATTCCACGTTAAGAGAATTTTACTCTACCATACAGAATCAGAGATTTCAGGCACCATTTACAATTTGATATGGTCAAGAACAGGAGAGTGTACACGTATCTGAAAGAAAAATTCACTCATGAAGCCGAATGATCAGTGGTGCAGCACCAAGTCAGTGTACCATGAACAGATTTTTCCAGGGGAATTTCAGGACAGGAAGGCTTACTTTTTTGTCAGTTAATAGACCCTAGGATCATTTACCTCCTGGGAGTGGAGCAGTAATACCAGTACAGGTAGCACACTAAAGAAACAGAAACGAAGAATTTATGTTAAAAATTAGAGGAAAATCTATAAACCAAAACGACGAGACCAATAACATAAAACTTTTTTCCCAAATGCTAATGGACGAACATATAAAATATTAAATATGAAGCAATAAATATTAAATTCAAAAAGCAAGAAATCCTGTTATAAATTTACAAAAGGAAAACACTACCACCAACAATTAAGTGTATTGTGCTATGTTTTTACTGTCATTATGTAGTCAAGAACTACTTGATTGAATATTTTTAAATAAACATATTATGAGGTGTTACTCTTCTCAATCTGGCTAACAGGCTTAAAAAAATGGATCCTTCAAATAATTTGTCAGAAGGAAGAGCATTTTACAATTGGCTTAGGAAATGATTTAGATACTTTAAAATGATTTGGTTGCTTTCAGTTATATTCTTGATTTAGTGGTAAAGGTAGACAGAGTATGTAAAGGAAAGAGAAACAAAGCAAAATCTATACAAGTATTCATTGGATGCGTCTTTTAAATATGAGGGGTAAATGCATATTACAAAAAACCTACACATGGATTTTTTAAAAAATTTTAGCCAAACAAACTTGCCTTTTTTGATCCAGGAATTTAGCCTAGTGGTTCAGTCACCCATGCCTCACAGCATAGTTCCTGGTTAAATCTTAACTCTGGTTTCTGATTCCAACTTTCCTACCATTGCAGATCCTAGAAGGCAGCAGTGATAGCACAAGTAGTTAGGTTACTTCTGCCCTTTATGGTTGACTTGTATTTTAGTTCCAGCTGGTGACTATGGTCCCAGTCCAGCCCTGGCCATTGTGAGCACTGAGAAATTGAACCAGAAGATGGTATCTCTCTCTCTCTCTCTTTCTCTATTTACCTATATATCTTTATCTCTCCCCTCTCAAATACATTTTTTTTTGACAGGCAGAGTGGACAGTGAGAGAGACAGAGACAGAGAGAAAGGTCTTCCTTTTCCATTGGTTCACCCCGCAATGGCCGCTGTGGCCGGCGCACCGCACTGATCCAAAGCCAGGAGCCAGGTGCTTCTTGGGTGCAGGGCCCAAGGACTTGGACCATCCTCCCCTGCACTCCCGGGCCACAGCAGAGAGCTGGCCTGGAAGAGGGGCAACCGGGACAGAATCCTGCGCCCCAACTGGGACTAGAACCCAGAGTGCGGGCGCCGCAGGTGGAGGATTAGCCTATTGAGCCAAGGCGCCAGCCTCAAATACATTTTTTTTTAAATAAGTTAGTTTATCTTTTAGTTCCATTTCCCATGAGTTTTTTGAGGTAATCTCATACACATCAAAGAAGAGGGGATGAGAAAACAATCAAGTGATTCATACATGTTAAAAGTTCAAAAAACTGGCCAGCGCCGTGGCTTAACAGGCTAATCCCCTGCCTTGTGGCGCCGGCACAGAGGGTTCTAGTCCCGGTTGGGGTGCCGGATTCTATCCCGGTTGCCCCTCTTCCAGGCCAGCTCTCTGCTATGGCCCGGGAAGGCAGTGGAGGATGGCCCAAGTGCTTGGGCCCTGCACCCGTATGGGATACCAGGAGAGGCACCTGGCTCCTGACTTCAGATCAGCGAGATGTGCCGTCCACAGCGGCCATTGGAGGGTGAACTGACATCAAAGGAAGACCTTTTTCTCTGTCTCTCTCTCACACTATCCACTCTGCCTGTCAAAAAAAAAAAAAAAAAAAAAAAGTTCAAAAAGCCTAAAACATGTCTCAATTGTTTCTGTCCTTAACATTCACAATGAACAAGTGAACAAGTTTTCCTGTGTTAGGTTGCAACACATTCTAGCCATTGTGTGGCTTGATCCTTGTTAACACATGAGAAAATCTTTGACAAAAAATGAAGATGGTTATGTAATCTGGTCATAAGAAAGGATCTGAATTTAGAAAAAAAGTTTGTATCATCTATGAAAAATTCTGTCACAAATATTTCTGAGCAACAGTTATGTGTCATTGTACACACCATGCGAATCTGCACAGCCTTTGACTGACGTTGAATTCTCTACCCTGTAACTCCAGCTCACAAATAACTAAGGGCACATGAGGTGAATTTGAATTTTTAATAGGACTAACTGACATTTCTACCATCAAGAATAGGATTTTGAAGGACTCCCCTTTCCTACAATGATGGATTAACTAGTACCAGACTTACCTTCCTGCCATAAACAAACGTTTCATAAATTATGAGGGGCTATGGTTGTCAGACATTGGCTAACAGCATGACTCTGGAATCCCAGAGGAGTAAGCTCCAGGAACTCTACTGATGTTTGTCTGGATAGCAAAAATTTCCTAACCACCACACCAAGAAATAGAACCCAAGAACAGCTGAGCTAAGGAGTGAAAGAGCAGCATGCAAGCTTCCCAAAGCACTTGGAAGCTGCAGCACAGATTACCACAGAGGAGGAAGTTGTAATGTGGGAGACAGCAGGGTAACATGGGAAGGCCAAGGTGAATGGTGCTACAGAGTGGAAACACTTTGTTATTACCTTGATCGGGTAACTGAAATACCAGAATTACCATACATCACTATGTAAAACCATAGTTCAGTGGAAAGCTGCGCTCCACCTGCATTTACAACAACCAGAGCCCCAGTAGAATGAATGGCACCTTCCAGGATGGAATAGGCTACCAGAACAAAATTTAGGGCTTATAAAAGAAGACAATATACTCCCAACTCTCTGAAAGGTATATTATTTTCAATGTCCAGCATAATTTTTAAGACATTCTAGACATATAAAAGTGCAAAAAAATATGATCCATAATCAAAAAGAAAAAACCCAAAGTAGAAAAGTACTGAAAGATCCCAGATGTTAGAATTAGTAGAGTTATCATAAAGCAGTATTATATATGTTGAAAATTTTAAATAAAAATATAGTGTTCATAAATTTCCTGATAGGGAAGCTCTTCTAGGAAATGGAAAATGTTTTGTAAATCTGGTTAGAAATACTAACTTGGAAAATTTCTGCTATAGTTGGAATGGATTGTTGCTCCTACCCGAGTTCTGTGTTGGGATTATCTGTCCCTTAAATTCATCTGCTGAATTCTGATCCTTAATGCAATAGTATTAAGATGTGATGATAATAGAGATCAGAGCTGTGTTTGTGTGAGGAAAAGTTCATTTCCATTCTAAAGGAATATTCTAAAATACTAACAGGAATGATCTCTTTCTGGATTTACACTTTTTTCAGGATTGAACTCTGTGCCCAAAATCTGTGCATATCTTCTTACATAAATTATGGGAGGGTAGAAGGGAGGGTGGGACATATCATTATGTTTAAAACTGTATATATGCATTGTCTCTATATATTAAAATATAATCTTTTAAAAAATAATATATTTTAAATGTAAAGGAACATAAGATAATCACAAAGAAAAAAGAATATTACCCATAATCCTGTCATGCACAGGTAATTATTTAAATTTTTATATATTTGTATCTTTCCATAAGTTTTTCATACTATAAATAACATTCCATGGCCTTTTCATTTTAAACTTTAGTAGTGTTTAAAGCATTTTGCATAAATAAATGTGCTCTGTTTCAGCATTTTAAAATGGTTACATAGTATAAATATCACTGAATTAAAGGTTCATTTAGATATACAAAATATTTAAATATAGCAATAATATCAAAAACAGTTCTTCACTGCAAATTTCTACTGTTGAATTCTCCTACTGAAGATTAAACTTTTTTAATTTTGCCAATTCAAAGCACCACCATGTTTATATTTAAAATATTCACTTCAGGATAATTACTTTTTTTCAGGATTTCTTCCCACATCTCTTGGATTCTCCTTCCCAGGCTGCTGTCTCAGTGCACTGATGATACTCTTATGGAATTACGTGAGGGACATCTGGGTCATATGATATAATGTGCGTATTTTCAGGATTCACTAGATTGCTGATTGACATGACTGGTCAATGGTTGTCCTCCCCCATTATCTGATATCAGGTATGGGAAGTTCTGTCTGATCTTTTCAAAGGCACACTATGGTCCAGAGGTGAGGGCTGTGGATATTGCCCTTTAAGTCCTTGCAGTTAATCTTTTTGTCTGCAATCAAGTCTCTCACCATTTGTAAATAATACATAAAATACTAACCTTCTGAGTTGAAAATCTGGTTGTTAATTTTGAAGTGAAATTATTTGAAACCCAAAGCAATGATGTCATGCTCGTTTTCTTTCCAGAGTCAATAAGCTCAATCTGAAGGCCTACTGGTAATGGTAAAGGATTGTAGGACCAGGACTGACCAAGAAGGAAAAATACATTATGCCAAACATCAAAAAAGAATCTGGTTCCAATAACATTCCATAGAATGCATGCCCTCAAATGTGTTTTATCTCTCTCCTACTGTCGCACATTTAGGTTGCTGCTCATTTTCTTTTTTCATTATCATTTTACTTGAAAAGGGAATTTTCAAGACTCAAGAGCAGGGTTTCTAGAGAGAGGATACAAAGGTATGGGTAGACGAACAGGCCAGTGTTGTCACAGAATCCCTTCCCTGCAGACGACTCACTGGCCTTACCCTTGGAACCTTGATTTGCTGCACAATGAAGAATTCAGAGTAGAAATGCATTCTTCGGTATTCCATCAGAACTTCTTCTAACAAGCTCTTCAGTGCCCTGATACATGGCCTCACTTCCTCAGATACAATCCTTATAATGTCATGGCAACCCCAGTCAGCAGTCCCCTATATGGGGAAAAACATAGATTTACAATCCACAGTGACTTACCATTTTTAATAAACTAAATGCCAGGCATGGACTCAATAGGTGTTTTTGAAGACATTTCAATCATTTACACTTTTTCTTATTGAAGAGCTGTTATCTATTGAACACACCCTTACCCTACTCACCACACCTTATCCATCACTAAGTCATGTAAATTCTGCCTCCAAATTCCTTCTCTGGTTTTGTGTACTGCTCTTCATATCCAGTTCCATTATGCCAGTTACATCTGTTTCTTCCATGAATTCTACTCAATCTGATGACAGTTTTTCCTCTTAGACCCTATAACCTTTACGTAGCAGCTAATTACCTTATAAACACAAAACAGAAGCTCCTCCTTTTCTGTTTAAACACTCAGTGCTATAAAAAATGCAAATAACCTATCTAAAAAGGCAGTGAGTGATCTGACTTCTGCCTTCCACAATTCATGTCATATGGACATAATTCCTCAAGTTACATATGGTTCCTTTCTGTTCCTTGAACAGTGAGAGCTCTTTGCTGCCTTTGGAACTTTACATTTGCTTTCCGCTCTACCTGGATTCCTCTTCTCCTTGCTGTCACCATAGTAGACTTCTTCCCATCCTCAAGTCTAACATCAAATGTCACCTCCTTAGGGTGGCCTTCTCTTGCTAATACTATCAATGACTCCTCAAGAAATTCTTGTACTTCTCTCATATTCATCACCATCCGAAGTTATTTTTGTTGGTTTTGCTCCTCATTGGTTATTGCATCTGTTTCCAACCAAGACTTTTAAGGTCTCTAAGGAAATACACTTTTATGTCTTCATTCCTAGATTCCTAATGCCTACCTGCAACCTGACACATAAAGGTATCTTATCTAAATAAATATATGTTAAATGAATGCATTAATTACTTTGTTTTGTTCTCAAAGTGCCATAATTCTCAATGTGGGCTCAGTGACCAGAGGCATCAGCATAATCGTGGAACATACTAGCAATATAACTCATGGACACCACCTCCACCAGACCTACTCAGTCAGAAGTTCTGGGTGTCCTAGCCATCTGTACGTTACAAAGTCCTCTAGTTATAATTAATCTTTTTCATTTCCCCCACTTTGCAAATTAAGAAACCAAGAAGGGTTGAATAATGGTTCAAGCTAGATCTGGACAACTGAACCATACTGCTGTAGGGCTCAAAAATTTAAATAGCAGTAGAATAAAGTGTCTGCCTTCATGATACGCACAATGTGCCAAACATATGGACAGATAATTGTAGATCTATGGGAAAATGTCTACTGTTTGGACTATTTACAAGTTTCTAAGAGAGCATAGGGGCAAGACAATAAAAGTCTTCCTAGAAGGATGACAGCAAAGTTTAAATCATACTTCATTACAGGTGTGCCTTTAATAACAGGTGATAATGAGCTTAACAGAAAAGGAACAGTGTGGGCCATTCCACTTACTTTGAAACCGTGGCTGAGCTGAATTGGGGAAGTGGCAGAATTTGAAAGACTGTAAGATGCGCCAGACTCTAAGTGACTGTGAGCTACACTGACTTGGTTTACAATGACAAAATATCCAATGCAGGGGCTTACACACAGACATTCTTTTTCTCAAAGTTCTGGAGGCTGAGATATCCAAGATCAAGGTGCTGGCTAATTCAATTCCTTCTCAGATAGTTTTACTGGCTTGCAGATGATCTCTTTCTCACTATGTCTGCACACGCCTTTTCCCCTGGGTGGGCATACATATGGGGAGAGAGAGAAAGATAAAGAGAGATATACTTTCGTGTACAGGGCCACCAATCCTAGCAGATTAGGACCTCAACCTTTTGACTTAATTTAAATGTAATTATACACTGATAGTCTTAACTCCAGACATCGTAGTATTGTAGGTTAAGGCTTCAACATATGAATTTGGAAAAGACATAATTCAATCCACAGAGTCCTAACCCTAGCCCCCAAATCTGTGTCCTTTTTGCATGCAAATAGAAATATTATGCCCCAGAAAATCCAAATGTCTCAACCCATTGCAGAATCAACTCTACTGAGTAAAGACACCATGAGGCAAAATTCTTGTCTATCTGTGAAGCTATCATATACTTGCAAATTATATATGTCCAAATTATATTGGTGGACTTCCCAACTTGAACCCTACAGATTGGCCCCAACAAAGAGGAAGTCAAGAAGAAATGTCATTCCATCACTAATGAGAATGAACTATCACCATTACCAAATGTAGTTATGGAGTGGGCTGCAAGAAATGTAAACTTAAGGTACTTAGAGAAACTCATATATTTACCACGAAGAAGGGGGAGATTCTGCATGTATGCATTGATATCAGGCCCAACAAAGCTGTATGAGCCAAAAGGATAGGACTATCTCATGCTGTATCCACATGAAGTTGTCCAGAAAAGCATAATGAGAATAAAGATTCAACAAACAAGTTCTCTATTTCATTTTCCTGTTTATCGATCACCATTTACAAAAATCCACTGACATTCAATGTGAATGAGAATTAATTTAATTTTCAAAGTTATCAAAGCACAAAAAAAGTATGGATGGAGGAGAGAGAGCTCTAAGATGGCGGAATAGGGAGGGAGCACACTGATTGTCTGGGAAAAGATAGTTCAATATAAGTGGAGATACTATAGTCTCAGGGAAGAGTTAGGAAAAAAATTGTAGAGGGGCCGGCACTGCGGCTCAATAGGCTAATCCTCCGCCTTGCAGAGCCAGCACACCGGGTTCTAGTCCCGGTCGGGGTGCTGGATTCTGTCCCAGTTGCCCCTCTTCCAGGCCAGCTCTCTGCTATGGCCCAGGAGTGCAGTGGAGGATGGCCCAAGTGCTTGGGCCCTGCACCCCATGGGAGACCAGGAGAAGCACCTGGCTCCTGGCTTCAGATCAGCACGGTGCCAGCTGCAGCGCACTGGCCACGGCGGCCATTGGAGGGTGAACCAACTGCAAAGGAAGACCTTTCTCTCTGTCTCTCTCTCTCACTGTCCACTCTGCCTGTTAAAAAATTTTAAAAAAAAATAAAAGAAAGAAAACTGCAGAGGAAACTCTTCTGGAACTAGTGGGACACAGTAGACCTATGTGGATGGCTTGGGCACCAATGGAAAGGAAGGTGAAGCGAAACCGCAGTAGCCAGACACTGGCAGAAAAGCAGCAGGAAGAGTTTAGAAGGAACGAGGCTTGAAGACCCATGGGGGAAAGTTCACCAGCCTAACTACAGGAGAGAAAAAAAATAAAAGGAACCAATACAGACACAATTCTCTCTCTACACTCACCTCACAAAGATGGGGAAAACATTACAGCAGGCAGCATTTTGGACATACCTAACAGCTGTGCCAGCTCAGGGCTGGGCCTGCCCTCAGCCAAGCAGAAAAACCTGACTCTGGTGGGGAGAAATAACAGGAGATTAAGCCCTAGTGAATGTGTGGAGCTTATGAACTGGGACTGTGGAAAAAAAAAAAAAACTGAGGGTGTGTTGGAGGACTCACGGTGTGCCTGAGATGTACTCTCAGTGGGAGATGCCACAAACTCAGTAACCTTGGCAACCCGGTGGGAGACACTGCAGGGGAATCTGAGCTTACACTGAGGACTGCACAGATCCTTTGTGTGGTCCTTGGGATAGAGCAGATGAATATTATACCCACTGGGACTAGTGCTCAGGCACTGATTGCCATCAAGGAGAATAGATCAGCGGAGCAGAATTACTTCCCTTCTGAAGAGAGAGATATATAGAGAGAGAGATACCACACCAAATCTGGGTGTGCAAACTTTGACAAACCCTTAACCCTGAAGAACAGAACTGAACAGAGCTCTGTGGTCACACCCACCACAGGCCTCTAGAGATTTACCAAAAGCAGAGAGTCCACTTAATCTAGGTTCATAGTATAATGAGAAAAAAAATTTAAAAAAAGAAACCAAAGAATATCTCCACAATGCCAAACAACAAACACAGAAACCAAGGAAACAAGAACAAGGAAGACATTATGATGCCCCCAAATGAACATGACACTCCAATACAAGATTATGAAGATGATGATATAGAAGAAATGCAAGATATTAGAAGTATCTTTGGGAAAATGGCAGGGCAAAGTTACTACTTATCAATAGTCACATTGAACGTTAATGGCCTAAACTCTCCAGTTAAAAGACACAGACTGGGTGAAGGGATTAAGGAACAAAACCCATCTATTTACTGCTTACAAGAAACACATCTTTCCAACAAAGATGCATACAGACTGAAAGTGAAAGGCTGGAAAAAGATATACCATACCAACAGAAACCAAAAAAGAGCTGGTGTAGCCATCTTAATACAAGACAAAATAAACTTTAACACAAAAAACTGTTAAGAGAGACAAAGAGGGGCACTATATAATGATTAAGGGATCCATTCAACAGGAAGATGTAACTATTATAAATGTATATGCACCTAATTACAGGGCACTAATTTATTTAAAAATATGTTAAGGGACTTAAAGGGAGACATAGACTCCAATACAATAGTATTGGGGGACTTCAATACTCTACTTTCAGAAATAGACAGATCAACTGGACAGAAGATCAACAAAGCAATAGCAGATTTAATCAACACTATAGCCCAAATGGATCTAACAGATATCTATAGGAGTTTTCATCGAACACTTAAAGAATTTACATTTTTCTCAGCAGTACATGGAACCTACTCTAAGATTGACCAAATACTAGGCCATAAAGCAAGTCTCAGCAAATTCAAAAGAATTGGAATCATACCATGCAGCATCTCAGACCACAGTGGAATGAAGGTAGAAATTAGGAACTCAGGAATCCCTAGAGAGTACGCAAACACATGGAGAATGAACAATATGCTCCTGAATGAACACTGAGTCATAGAAGAAATCAAAAGAGAAATCAAAAACTTTCTGGAAGTAAATGAGGATAACAACACAACATACCAAAACTTATGGGATACACAAAAGCAGTGCTCAGAGGAAAGTTTATAGCAATAGGTGCCTACATCAAGAAATTGGAAAGGCACCAAATAAATGAGCTTTCCATGCATGTCAAGGGTCTAGAAAAACTGCAGCAAACCAGACCCAAATCTAGTAGGAGAAGAGAAATAATTAGAATCAGAGAAGGAATCAACAGAATTGAATAAAAAAAAAAAAAACATGTCAAAGGATCAGCCAAATGAAGAGCAGTTTTTTTGAAAAAATAAACAAAATTCACACACCATTGGCCCAACTAACTAAAAAAAGAAGAAAAAAGACTCAAATCAATAAAATCAGAGAGGAAAAAGGGACTGTAACAACAGACACCACAGAAATAAAAAGAGTCATCAAAAATTACTACAAGGACTTGTATGCCAGCAAATAGGGAAATCTATCAGAAATGGATAGATTCCTGGACACATACAACCTACCTATATTGAACCATGAAGTCATGGAAAACATGACCAATAACTGAGACAGAAATTGAAACAGTAATAAAGGCCCTCCTAACAAAGAAAAGCCCAGGACCAGATGGATTCACTGCTGAATTCTACCAGACATTTAAAGAAGAACTAACTCCAATTCTTCTGAAACTATTCAGAACAATCGAAAGAGAGGGAATCCTCCCAAATTCTTTCTATGAAGCCAGCATCACCTTAATTCCTAAGCCAGAAAAAGATGCAGCATTGAAAGAGAATTACAGACCAATATCCCTGATGAACATAGATGAAAAAATCCTCAATAAAATTCTGGCCAATAGAATGTAACAACACATCAGAAAGATCATCCACCAAGACCAAGTGTCTATTCAACAAATGGTGCTGGGAAAACTGGATTTCCACATGCAGAAGCATGAAGCAAGACAACTACCTTACACCTTACACAAAAAGCCACTCAACATGGATTAAAGATCTAAATCTTTGACCCAACACCAACAAATTATTAGAGAACATTGGAGAAACCGTGCAAGATATTGGCACTGGCAAAGACTTCTTGGAAAAGACCCCAGAGACACAGGCAGTCAAAGCCACAATTAACATTTGGGATTGCATCAAATTGAGAAGTTTCTGTACTGCAAAAGAAGCAGTCAGGAAAGAGAAGAGGAAACCTACAGAATGCGAAAAAAATATTTGCAAGCAATGCTACAGATAAAGGATTAATAACCAGAATCTTCAAAGAGATTAAGAAACTCCACAACAACAAAACAACCCACTTAAGAGATGGGCCAAGGACCTCAAGAGACATTTTTCAAAAGAGGAAATCCAAATGGCCAACAGACACATGAAAAAATGTTCTGGATCACTAGCAATCAGGGAAATGCAAATCAAAACAACAATGAGGTTTCACCTCACCCCAGTGAGAATGGCTCACTCTCAGAAATCTACCAACAATAGATGCTGGAGAGGATGTGGGAAAAATGGACACTCACCCACTGTTGGTGGGAATGCAATCTGGTAAAGCCACTATGGAAGTCAGTTTGGAGATTCCTAAGAAACCTGAACATAACCCTACCATTCAACCCAGCCATCCCACTCCTTGGAATTTACCCAAAGGAAATTAAATTGGCAAATAAAAGAGCTATCTGCACCTTAATGTTTATTGTAGCTCAATTCACAATAGCTAAGACCTGGAATCAACCTAACTGCCCATCAACAGTAGACTGGATAAAGAAATTGTGGGATATGTACTCTATAGAATACTATACAGCAGTAAAAAAAATGAAATCCAGTCATTTGCAACAAAATGGAGGAATCTAGAAAATGTCATGCTGAGTGAAATAAGCCAGTCCCAAAGGGAGAAATATCATATGTTCTCCCTGATCGGTGACAACTAACCGAGCACCAAAAAGGAAACCTGTTGAAGTGAAATGGACACGATGAGAAAAAATGACTTGTTCAGCCCTTGCCATGACTGTTGAGGAACAACTTAATACATTATCCCTTTTAGTATTTTTTTTGTTCTACTTAATACTATTGGTTGAACTCTGTAATTAACACACAATTATTCTTAGGTATTTAAATTTAACTGTAAAGTGATCCCTGTTAAATATAAGAGTGGGAATAAGAGAGGGAAGAGATGTACAATTTGGGACATGCTCAATCAGATTTGCCCCAAATGGTAGTGTTAGAAACATTCCTGTGGATTCCAATTCAATCCCATGAAGGTGGCATGTACCAATGCCATCTCACTAGTCAAAGTGATCAGTTTCAGTTCATAATTGATCATAATAATAGGATTAAGAGTCCAAGGGATCACATAAACAAGACTAGTGTCTGCTAATACTAACTGATAGAATTAAAAAGGAGAGACAATCCAACATGGGAAGTGAAATACACAGCAGACTCATAGAATGGCAGATGTCCTAAATAGCACTCTGGCCTCAGAATCAGCCCTTAAGTCATTCAGATCCAGCCAAATAGTTCATGAGTGTATTTCAGGCATGGAAAGCTAAGACACCATGGCAAAATAAAAGAAAAAAAAAAACCCTAAATGAAAGATCTCTGTGAGTGAGGTCCCAGCAGAAAGAACGGGCCATCAAAGAAGGAGGTACCTTTCTCTGAAGGGAGGAGAGAACTTCCACTTTGACTATGGCCTTGTCTAAATAAGATCAGAGTTGGCAAACTCAAAAGGCTTCCATAAACTTGGCAACTCATGATAAGAGTCTAGGGTGATTACTAACGCCAAAAACAAGAGTGTCAATTGTTAAATAAACAACAGGAGTCACTGTGCACTTACTCCCCATGTAGGATCTCTGTCCTTAATGTGTTGTACTATGTGAATTAATGGTATAACTAGTAACCAAACTGTACTTTACACTTTGTGTTTCTGTGTGGGTGCAAACTGTTGAAATATTTACTTAATATATACTAAATTGATCTCTATATAAAGATAATTGAAAATGAATCTTGATGTGAATGGAATGGAATGGGAGAGGGAGTGGGAGATAGGAGGGTTGTAGGTGGGAGGGAATTTATGGGGGGAGGAAGCCACTGTAATCCAAAAGTTGTACTTTGGAAATTTATATTTATTAAATAAAAGTTTAAAAAGTTATCAAAGCACAAAAGAAAAAATTTGCAGTTGTGGGACATGATAGGATAGATTCAATGCAAAAGTATTAAGTAGGATAAAGGAAAGAAGAGTGATTTAAAGCAAGACAAAATACTGCTAGTGCAAATGCCATTAGTTATTAAGGCTCAAGAATACTCTACTTTGACTCGATGTCTTACTTTCCAAGTCCACTGTGGCAATAGATTCATCCTCTTGTCTCTGCAGGAGCAACCCTAACCTTGCCTGGTTGACGTACCACCACTACTGCTCTCTGTAACAGCATCACCAACACAGCTCTCTGCAGTGACTCTATCCTCTACAACTGAGAAGAACCGTCTTGACCCAGAGCCTGTGATGGAAGTAACAGCCCTGATCCTGAGTCATCTCTTGGAGGCATTTTTGTCCTTTCATTGAAAAATAGCACATATTCACAGCTTAATAGCTAATTGGTATGTTCTTGTAAAAGCTAAGAAATGCAACAGCCTTCCTTCATCCCATCCTACTTTATCTGTCCACATGTGTTCACGCTGTTATTGTTGCTGCTGGCATAATGTCATGCCCATTTATAACTTCTTCTGATAAACATAATAGATAATTTTTATATGGACTGATTGGCTTCACTACTGGTGTTCTCTCTGGAATAAAAATCCTCATTTACTACAGTATGGCCAGTCTGAGAATTTAAAAAAATTGAAGTTCTCTTTTCCTTAATAATTCTTTCTCAATTTTTCTCACTGCATTCAAATTTACCAAAAGCATTCAGGAGGAACCAAGCTGCTTTTTCAACACTGAACTTATAAATCTCTTCTATTAAATATCCAATTTCCTTGCTTATGAGTTCTATCCTCCACAAAACAATGTAGTACAAATCAGCCACGTTTTTTGCCACCTTATAACAGGAATTACCCCTCATAAATCTTCCAATAACATGCCCTTCATTTGTATCTGAGACCTCAGAAGAGGCCTCTTCATGTCCATATTTCTGTTCATGGAAATATAAGGTTTTTTCTAACAGCCACATAAAAACTCTTCTGGATTCTAATTTATCCATTACTCAGTTCCAAAACCACTTCTACATTTCTAATCAGTTGTTATATCAGCACCTCCAGTTCCCTGTATGAAATTCTATTCTGGTCTACTAGGGTTGCCACAAAAATATACCATAGGCTTAATGTGGTCTAAGCAATATGAATTTATTTCTTACAGTTCTGATGGCTGTGAGATACAGGATCATGGTGACAACAAGGTAGCTTCCATTCTTGGTCTTCTCTTGGCATGCAGGAAAGCATCTTCTTGTTGAGTCCTCACATAGCAGGGGACAAAGGAAAAGAGGAAAGAGATTGCATAAGCTTTTCTTAAAAGACCAATTCCAGAAAATTAGGAATCCACCCTTGTGACTTTATTTAACCTAAATTATCTCCTGAAAACTACATCTCCAAATACAGTTAATATTGAGTGTTAGATATTTTGCATTTGCATTTCAAAAGGATACAGTTCAGTCCATAACCAATAGGGAATTGTTGATTTTAGTAAAAAGGCAACTACAATGATTCTTTTCTTATTCCTTCTCAGCAAGGATATGCCATTTAAATTCTTAAAAGTTGGTTCAATATAATTCTAAATAAATAATGAGGCAGCAATGGAGTCATGAGTACTCTTGCCTAACTGAAGTGTAGAGCAAATTTCCTGCTATGGCACTTGTCAGAGGCACCTTCACACTCTCAGTCACTTGGATTCTGCACTGACTTCTCTATACATTTTTTTAAATCATACTCTGCCCTTCATTGGGAACTATGTTGTATTTGGGAACTAAGCTTAATTAAACGTCATTTCATAAAACAATCTGCAACTGATGATAAAGGGAAGTGACCAATCTAAATTATGTGACCTTTGTATAATGAGGCAGCTTGTGGGGACTGACTTTCCCAAATGGATTGAGCATAAATTAGGAATTTTGTCTTGGAGTCATGGAATGATACTTTAAAATGCGTGTATAAAAATTACATGTACTTTGCAAATAATTTGACAGGTACCTGAAATTATACGTATGGCAAAATTTTTAAATGTTTGTTCTTAGTTCTTAATATGCAAATTCAATCTATGCATGAAGCATTTCCCTAGCATATCTTATACTCTGAAAATTTGAGAAATAACACATTATCCAGAAAATTTCTTGAAAAAATTCTGGAAAAATTCTACACACGCACAAAGATTTTAATGTGAGGTATTTTAATGAAGTCCCCATCAACCACAGATCTCTTTGTTGCATCATGAGTATGACTCTATGTGAATTGTGAAAAAGAATCACATCATTGGATATGAGTAAGACCATCTGATTTATGGAGATTCAATTCAGTTAAAAAGAGAAAACAATATATGAATGAGTCAGGTACTCAGAATTGCATCACAAATTGGAACACAACTATGAAACTACATAAAAAGTCAAACAAGTTTAACTTTTAAATGCTGCAAAATGTGTGGTTCATTAAGGCCTATCATCTTCCAGAAGACATTCTTCAGGCTCAAGCTGAGTTACAATAATAGCATGCTCCCAAACTGAGCATCATGAACTTTGGAATCATTTTGCAATTGGAAATTCTTTGGAAATTTGCTGTTAAAAATTGTTGATTCCTTGCTCTGTTTTTCCATGTCACCTACACAACTTGAAAGAAAATATAGACTTACTGGAAAAGATGGCATATTGTAATTGTTGATTTTCAAATGTATACACTTAATTAAGTGGAAGTGTACCAACTGATTAAAATTGACTCTTTTGGGTTTTTTCCCTCTAAATTTAAAATGAATCTAACATCAGTTTGGAAAAATACTGATAGATCTGAAGGACTCTGACTATTCCCAGGGCAGGAAATGGGAAATGCATAAATTCAAGAATCAAGCAGGAACCTTTCTGTTTCCCTATTAGTGTCTTTCCATTAATCCTAAACTCATAGTGTGGGATTTAACTAAATCTAAGATGCCACCAGTTAATTTACACACCTCTATAGTGGACCCCATTGTGTTCATTGAATGTACTGGATCTCGCCTGATCCCCTGTGCTATGCTGCTTCTCCTCCTGCCATGTTCAGAGTCTACAGCTGTTCCCTGGTTATAAGCATGTGGTTAATATCTAGCTCTATGCTTTCCAATGCACAGAGCCAGATTCCATTGTGTTCACTATGGTGGCATCTCCTCAGCCCCTGCTCACAAAGTCAATCCATCCAGATGCCCATAGGCCTTCTCTTCACAAGAATTTTCCTGGAGAGATCAATAAAACAACCCAGAAGTGGGGTTTTAGTTATTTTGACCCATGAGAAATAGGTTATGTGAAGGAAATTGTTCACAATTCCACTACACACATCTAAATATTCCTCAATAGAACGGTTCCATGTAGGTTTGGCAGACCCACACTTTCTGAACTGGAAGTGGCTGGTTCTCTTGTGAAGAAGCTACGACCTGATTGATAATTTATCTCCCATTTTGCTTCTCTGCTTTCCTGACTCATTTTCACTTTGCACTTCTCTTCAGGATTGAAGTCGTTCCCTCGCCCCACTCCCCGTTATAAAACATCAGTATGAATTCTTCATCTCAAGCTCTATTTTTTTTTTTTAGCTAATATGACTGGACACAATGGTTTTAAGTGAATTCTCAGTTCAGATATGTTATAATGCACTAATGCTTATAAAGCTAATGCCAGACATTGTGCTGAGCATGCTGCAAATTATTGTTTGATTCCCCATTGTATCTATTTGACGTAGGTAGAGTTTATGTGACTTGTCCGAGATTGTAGACGATTGGTTGACAAAGTCAGATGAGAACCCAGTTGTGCGTGTGTGTTTTATGCAAAATCACAGGCTTTAATATCTACACAATACTTTCCATGCCCTCCTTTTCATCGACATTATTGATTCAGCTTAATTCTAGAAAAAACTGTCAGTGTGTGGCCACTGGGACCCTCACTTGCTTAAAATACTTATTTTAAAAATGTATTTGTGGGGGCCAGCGCTGTGGTACAGCAAGTTAATGCCCTGGCCTGAAGTGCCAGCATCCCATATGGGCGCTGGTTCCAGACCCGGCTGCTCCACTTCCGATCTATCTCTCTGCTGTGGCCTGGGAAAGCAGTAGAAGATGGCCCAAGTCCTTGGATCCCTGCACCCATGTGGGATACCCAGAAGAAGCTCCTGGCTCATGGCCGGAGCTGAGCTGATACAAAGCCAGGAGCTAGGAGCTTCTTCCAGGTCTCCCACATGGGTGCAAGGGCCCAAGCACTTGAGTCTTCTTCCAATGCATTCCCAGGCACATTAGCAGGGAGCTGGATAGGAAGTGGAGCAACTGGGAATTGAACCGGCATCTATATAGGATGCTCCACAGGTAGCAGCTTTACCCATTATGCCACAGTGCTGGCCTTTATCATAATACTTACAGTTACTCACCTCAGTCAATTATTCAGACTCTGGGGAACAATTTGTACATTTATTATTGCATGCATTACACTATAAGGGGACTGGTAAAGCATCATAAGTAATCCATTATCAAAAAAAATCTATGATTTCAAGATATAGCTGATAATATTAACTATCTGATTATTTTACTCCAATAAATATTTGGAATCTCAACTTTTTTTAAAGATTTATTTATTTATTTGAAAGTCAGAGTTCCACAGAGAGAGGAGAAGTAGAGAGAGAGGGAGAGTGGTCTTCCATCCAGTGGTTCATTCCCCAATTGGCTGCAATGGCTGGAACTGCGCCGATCCGAAGCCAGGGACCAGGAGCTGCTTTCAGGTCTCCCAAATGGGTGCAGGAGCCCAAGGACTTGAGCCATCTTCTACTGCTTTCCCAGGCCATAACAGAGAGCTGGGTCAGAAGTGGAGCAGCCGGGTCTCGAACCAGTGCCCATATGGGATGCCGGCGCTTCAGGCTAGGGCTGAGATCTCAACTTTTTAAAAGCAGTTATTAATTCCTTAGGACAGCCATGAGCACTAGATCAACCACTTTCAGACTGTTGACTCTAGCCTCATGCACAGATTCCTAAATACCAACTGGCATTTCACTGTTTCACTGACAACTGGCATTTAAGTGTATATGCAACGCTGGTGGGCTCATGTGAAGCCTTCTACAGAAACTGATCTTTTCCTATACAGAATAAGATTGTTTCTTCACATCTAAACCAGTAGGGAAATGGAAATAATTCCCTGAAAGATGGATCTGCTTTCCTTTATTTTTTAACTATTAAGTTATTTCAGTCTGATTAAATGATGTATGGAGTTGTGGAATGAGATGTCCCAGCAATAAAACTCCACACCCTGCAGGTCACTATCCCATCAAACTAACAACCTTGATTTCCAACATTACAGAAAAATCCAGGGAAGGTAGGCTGCAGAAATTGGGGAAAGGGGAATAACAGGATAAGCATAATAGGTTTTTTCTAATGACACTAGATTTATATCTTGAATAATACGGTACTTGACTTACCCTCCATAGCCAAAAATAGCATAAGCTTATTTTGCTTGCCTATTATAACTCCAAATCTAATTTATCATCCTTTAGCAAGACTCCAAGGTCTTTTTCACTATCACAGCTTTCCAGGTTTTTCTAAGCCATTTAATATCTGTGTTTTACATTATTTTGTCCCATATGTATCAGGTTGCATTTGCCCAGACTGAATCTTTTTCTATTGGTTGCTGTTGCTGATACTGACCTTTTCAGACTCCCTCTTATGACTTTTCCAGAAAGAGCCCTCACCACACTCCAGTACAAAGCCTGTCTCATTTTTGATACAGTGCAATGTGTTTGCTGACCAGTGACCCTGTATAATAATAAGTATAATAGCAATCCAGCCTCCATATGCATACTAAAATAATCCAGATCCCTGGGCACCTATCACACACACAGAAATGCACCCCAGGCTATTTTCTTCTAAAGGCATGCATGGATATACACCCTGGAATGAGTTCTTTGCCAAACCATAAGGATTATCAGGAATTGCAGTACTCAGTTACAATCATTGACCTTGCAGACACATTAACCTGAAAAAATAAAATGACTTTATTATAAGTTCCAAAATCCTGAAATTAAATATGCAGCATCTTCCAATTCAGGTTTTGAGTCTCAAAGTTTAATCTTGGATACAAACAAGCATTGACTTAAATACTTGCTTCCCATTTCAAACCAAATATTAACTATATAATCCCCTTAAAAGTCAAGTGATATAATGAATACAATAATCCATAAGAAAAATAGAATTATCCAAGTGATCTGACAGGCTAGAACTCTGAAAATTACAATGGATATAGTGTCTTCCAATTATAGAAATGTGTTTGTCTGCTCTGACATTTTCTGATTGGTAGGCATCTTGATGGGTGGAAAACAGAATCATTCAAGGGGGGAACCCCATGACTAGCATTCACTCATGAACCTCCTACCCTGCTAGGCAAGTCAATACTTCTCTTGTCTGCATTTTCACTAGTAACTGCAGGGTGAAGGTAGGCCATCTTAAGAACAGATAATAATGTGATATTTTGCAATGTATTTTAAATCTATTGAATTCTGCAATAACTCAGTAAGCCTGGATAATAATTTTTCTTATACATAACCAGTAAAATCAAAAGTAACTTCAAGAACATAGGTCTATTATCTTTTTAAATAAAGTATCTGTATTTTTGTGAAACAAATTTTATATCGTTAAATAATATTGTAACTAGAGTCTGACCAATTCTCATTGTACAGAAATAAATTTTGACTTTCAAATACTTCCACTCCCAAATCTTCTAATGTAAAACTCTTACCATAACTATTTTATTGGAGACTTGTTAAGCAACAAGAACCAATACACTAGACATCTATTTTATTTCTATTAATAACGATGAAAACCCTCTATCTTACCTGTGAATTAGATAAAATGAGACCAATTAACCTGTCAGAGTCATATTATATGTGCCACAATTCTAACATATAATACTAAAACTAAACTTTTATATTTTGCATTGAGTCATTGTATAGTCCCTTTATAGAATAATACTTAAGAGACCTAAAAACTTTGGTAAAGAGAGACAAAAACATGCCACTGTTGTTGCTATGAAACTTTAAAATTAGATGCAATGGAAGGCAGTTGGCTTCGATTTAATCTACTTCATTACAGGTAGTATATCATGTATATGAGAGCAGTTATGAGGGATTCTCCATGACATTTCAACTCATGTCACTAATTTTACCTTAAACACTAAAGAAATGCTGTAATCAAAATCTCCAAGTCTATCACAATTTTACAATGGCAGAATAGAAGGCTCCAAGTGGGTGAGTGACTTGCCGATGACCACTGAAGTTTTAATAGGCACAGGATCTGTGCTCTGGCTGGACTCCTGGGCATATCCTCATAAAAGTACTAAATGCCAACTTTAATCTGTTAGCTGTGTGTTAATGGGGCAAATAACATTGAAGGCTTTCTGATACTTACCTTTGTAATGCTTGCTGAAGGGCTTATCATCGAACTTAACAAGAACAAATTCTGGACTGTCTAAACACCTAGCCTAAGACTAGCCTAGAAAGTAGCAGGCCCAAATGTAATGAAAACTCCATTGGTTTGAATTTGGAAAGCCTAAACTAGGATTCCAGTTCCATTGTCTGCTTTAATCCCTAAATCTCTTGATTTGCTCATCTGTAAATTAGGATTATTGTGAAAAGCACCAGGAATGTGATTGGTTGTGTATCGAATTTAGTTGTACTCCATCATTTATTTTTATCCAACTGGAATCTTCACAAGATGAAATTTTATGTGGTAATAATACATTTTAACAGTAGCCCTCATCATAGACCCCATGTTAGGATGATGAGGAGAGTTAAATATATATCTGTGCCCCAACACAAGAGGTTCAGAGTGGTTGGATTTGGAGTGGAATTGGGCACTGGGCATTGAGTTTTGTATAAGCTCCCCTGGTCATTCTAATGTGCAGCTAATGTTAAAAGTTAATGAATCCTTGTAAACAATAAGCATCACCACATTGTAAAGCATTAATACTCACAACTTTACATGGTAATTATTTTGTTTTGCTTAAGAAGAAATTATGATTCCATTAGATAACTTTTAAAAAGTCACATAAGAAGGAAATGGGTTGTGAAGATCTGAATTTGAGTCCTTGTCCTTGAAGCCCCTGTTAGTAGCTAACAGCTAATGCCATGAAGTCACAGACCATTGGTATGACGCTATGAGTCACATTCTCTGTTTCTCTGTATTGTTAGCATCACATTCACACTACAGTGTAAACAATCATAATTTGTTCCTAAAAGGAGCTAAGCTAGACAACAGGGATCAAATCACAGGCCAACTATAATTTGGCAGTGCCAAAATTTTCTGCTGTTTCAGCAGCAGAGACCTATACAGAAGTAGAAGGCGTCCCAGTCTTTTGCATGTTTCTCTGACTCTATTTGCTGATCACCTTTGCCTGCCGCCTCATTCCTCATTCAACCACATTGCCAAATGGATCAATGGAAAATTACAACTTGGAATCATTCAGTGTCACTCCAAATGTGCTTGGCAGGAGGGAGGGCAGGGTGGAGGGAATTGGTGGTAAATGAGATTGAATGACAAGCAGAAGCCTTGTCAGAGAGACTCAGAACCGGGAGACAATTGATTAATGCCCAACTCCAGCAAGAAACTGAGGGTGGAAGACATATTGTCTGACACGGTGCAATAGGTCCCCATTATTTCCATCACCTCCCATTTAGCATCTGAGTCTCTCAGGGGTTCACTCTAGTTATTGGCCCTTGTCTAACACAGAGTGCAGTCAGCGGAAAATTTTAAGTATTCAGCCACATTCAGGAAAAATCTGAGCTTCCTCTCAAGAGATTTTCTCTGACTTTCTGTGACTTTAGACCCTCATTATAAGACTGAATTAAAAACTTTCTAAGAGACAAAGGGCTACATCAGTAACCTCAGAACAGTTAGGTTGGACATTAAGCCCTGGGTAACCCAAGCTTCCTTGTCATTAACATTTGTATCCATCATTCAGCAGGAGGAAGACTCTGATCCATCAGAGAGAAAATTTCATTGGAAGCCTGACATTCTTATATTGGTAAAATCAGCACAACTTAGTAAAATGAGAGGAAGGTGCGCATTCCAGCTGACTGCATTGTATGCCTGCGAACTTGAGCAAGTCCTTTAAACTCACATAAATTGAAGATAAAGTGACTTCCCCCCAGGGTTGTTGGAGAAGCAAATGGACTAATGCATAAGACGGTCCTTACAAAGCACTTGCCATCATAAGGATTAGCTGCTGTCTCCTGCAGCTGCAGAGAATCTGTACCTGTAGTTAAATTAAAAGTCCCTGCTGCCAGCCACACTGAAGCAGGCAGCACAGAGAAACCCAGCTGAGAAGCAGCCTCCACACAGATCAATGGAGACTATTGAAAGCACCTACCCTGGCGACTTTCACTTTAAGGCTCTATTTGAAAGCATCATAGGTTTTCTCATTTGTGTGCCATTGTTTCCCTGGGTCCAGATCACAGAGTTCTTCAGTGATCCTCAGTTTTAGCAATTGCAGAGAATGACTCTTAGTTGCTCTCTAGAACCTATGCAAAATTACTCTTGCATATGCTACATATATTCTTAACTCACATTATACAATTCCTAACACGCATCAAAAATTGGTGAAAACCCATCAAGCCATTTTTACAAGCTGTGAGAATTGTCAAGGATATAGGAAACTAATCACTTTGATTAACATTCAGTTAATCTTTTTTTTTTGAGATTTTTATTGATTTATTTGAAAGGCATTGTTACTGAGAGAAAGAGAAAGAGAGAAAGAGAGAGAGAGAGAGAGAGAGAGAGAGAGAGAGAGAGAGAGAGAGATCCTCCATCCACTTATTCACTCACCAAATGGCCAGGATGACTGGAGCTGGGCCAGGCAAAAGCCAGATTGGAGCTTAATCTGGGTCTCCCAAGTGGTTGCAGGGGCCCAAACACTTGGGCCATCTTCCACTGTTTTCCCAGGCACATTAGCAGGGATTTGGATTAGAAGTGGAGCAGCCATGATTTGAAGCGGTGCCCATATGGGATGCCGGAGCTGCTAACTGTGGCTTAACTCACTCTGCCACAGCACCAGCCCCAATATTCAGTTAGACTTAATAGGCTTAGTTGATGATGCTATGGTAGACATTATGTTGTATGCTAGAAATATAACAGGACATATTTCCAAATGTATGGCTTCCCAATATAGTGGGGAATACTTACAAAAGAGGTAAGTTCATGTACTGAGGCATGTTCTATATTAATGTTTATCCTAGATGCTATGGGAATACTTTGATGGGTGTAAAATATTAAGAGAGACAAGTGGCTGGCTTGGATTAGCAAGTTTTGACTGATCTATTTTTTTAATCCTAGGGTGAATCTAAGTACATGATATAAATATATAGGTACTTGTAAAATCTGGGAAAGTTATACTTTTACAAAATTGTAGGCATTTCTTTGCTCTTTCAATTATTCAGTCAATAGTAATACCAAGGATCCATTAAGTGCTAGACAGTGTGCTAAGATTTGAAGGTAAACAGAAATGCAACATATTCTTTGCCTTCAATGCCTTCCTCTCTAAGGAAAAAGGAAAGCATGTGGTGGAATAGATGCAATACAGTGTGATAAATTGAATAATAAACAAATATACAAAGCATGTTGTTGGCCCAAATAATTTTGAGATTGAGACTTCTTTTGTTGGTCAGGAAAAACATCATTGACAAAGAAACATTGAACTGAGTTCTCAGAGGCCCCAGATAAGGTGGGGTAGAGCCCTGAAGAGGAGGGACAGGGAACAACACATTGAAGGCAGAGAAACAGAGTCACACAGTATTCCCCAGGGAATGAGAGCCCCCATTCCAAGACAACTTACTTCCCCTCAACCCTCATCCCTCTGTGGCATGTTCACTGAGTATATGACAGCATGTCTCTCACACAAAACCTAGAAAATGATCCTGAGCATTAAAACATGAGTGATTATGTCCCTGTTTGACCTGGCTTGTCACGTAACTGAATATGTCTCATTCCCCTTTTGAGTCTCCCTGGCTAATGGTCTCAGTTGTCCCCAACTCCTCAACATCTCAAGCTTTAAACAAAGCTATTTTTTAATAGATTGGAAAACGAAACCCAGAGAAACCTGAGTATGTAAGTAGTTGGTGACAGAAAGATTAGAATCCCAGTCTCCTGACTTTTAAGGCAATACTATTTTTTACCATGCCTAGGCAATGAGACTGGAGTGCAAATGAGATCCTGGACATTCTCAGTTCACCCTTCTCAGTCCACCTTTTGCCCTGCTCCTCTGTGCTCTCTGCAGAGAGCTGATTTCCATAGACTGTGTTAACCATACCTGTCTGATTCTTGGTTTCCCACCGGCCTCAATGGGTCATAGAGAAAGAGACCAGAAAAGGGATGGAGGCAGAGGTCAGGGTATTTACCCTCCTTTAGCCTGCTTTCCCCCTTCTTGGGGATTTTCCTCTGGCAAAGGCCATAGCCATTGTGCAGTGGCCCTCTGCTGGGGACTCGGATAGAGTGCTGGGAACTACACCCGCCAGATGACACTTCAGACCTGGCGGTGCTTTTGATTCCTCAAGACAGCAAGTGCAACAATGCTTATATTCGTTTCTTTTTGCTGTCCCACTATCGCCATGAAATTGGGTAGCTTAAAATAGCAGTAATTTATGGTCTCACCATTTTAGAGGTCAGCAGTCTTAAAGTCAGGTGTCAGCAGGACCATACTCCCTCCACAGGCTCTAGAAGAAAGTGCATTTCTTGCTTTTACAGCTTCTGGCAAATGCCTGCATTCCATGGTTTGAGACCACATCACAGGTATCTATGCCTCCATCTTCACATTGCTTCCTCCTCTTCAGTGTTCTCTCCCTTTGCGGCTTTCTTGCAAGGACACTTGTGAAGGCATTTAGGAATCACTTGCTTAATTGCAGATAGTTTCTGTATCTCAAAATCTTTAATTACATCTGATACCATACAATATATTAGAAGCAATATTTACAGTTCCGGGAATCAGCACACAGACACAGGCATTGGGAAGGCTACCATTCAACCCACTAAAGTGCTACCCTAGTCTGTTAGTTTCCCTTAGCTCTCCATTCCCTATTCAAAATAGTGCCTTCCACAGACACTTGTAATTACTCTCTTTCACTGTGCCATCATTTTTACTCAATCTACTGTAAATATTCTTTGGCTAACCTTGTGGCATTGATGGAGTATGGGTATAGAAAAACAGAATTAAAGTAATGTACCTGTTCAGTAATCAATTTTATTTAACAGCAAATTCAAAATATGACTTTTCTATTTAAAAAACATAGGAATTATGTGAAATTTATGTGACTTTTAGAGATAAGACATAATTTGAAAGAAATAAATTTTCCAGTGAAAGTCATTTTTGGGGGCTGGCACTGTGGCACAGCAGGTTAAAGCCCTGGCCTGAAGTTCCAGCATCCCACATGGGCGTGGTTCTAGTCCCAGCTGCTCCTCTTCCAATCCAGCTCTCTGCTGTGGCCTGGGATAGCAGTGGAAGATGGCCCAAGTCCTTGGGCCCCTGCACCCACCTGGGAGACCCGGAAGAAGCTCCTGGATCCTGGTTTTGGATCAGCGCAGCTCCGGCCGTTGCGGCCACTTGGGAAGTGAACCAGTGGATGGAAGACCTCTCTCTCTGTCTCTACCTTTCTCTGTAACTCTGTCTTTTAAGTAAATAAAATAAATCTTTTTTTAAAAGTCATTTTAGCGGCCGGCGCCGTGGCTCAACAGGCTAATCCTCCGCCTTGCGGTGCCGGCACACCGGGTTCTAGTCCCGGTCGGGGCACCGATCCTGTCCCGGTTGCCCCTCTTCCAGGCCAGCTCTCTGCTGTGGCCAGGGAGTGCAGTGGAGGATGGCCCAAGTGTTTGGGCTCTGCACCCCATGGGAGACCAGGAGAAGCACCTGGCTCCTGCCATCGGAACAGCGCGGTGCGCCGGCCGCAGCGCGCTACCGCAGCGGCCATTAGAGGGTGAACCAACGGCAAAGGAAGACCTTTCTCTCTGTCTCTCTCTCTCTCTCACTGTCCACTCTGCCTGTCAAAATTTAAAAAAAAAAAAGTCATTTTAGCTACACTTTCTATTGCTTTCATCGAAACCTAGGACAACTTGACTCTTCTCTGCTATAAGATTGGAGAGTTTGGCTTACCCTAGGATAGCTCACCTTCAATTTTTGGTATATTTGCTGGTTTTAGTGATTAGTTTACATGTTTGGAGGGTTTTGTCCATGAAAAACAGGGGTTTTATAGTTCTGATCCTTTCCCTTGGGGACTAGAAAACTCATTTCACCCTTTTCTCTGGTTTAACTGCTTGTGCAGTGAGTAAGATGATCAGGTTGGGTAATGAGGATATTTTGGTCATATTGATGAGATTTTCAGTAGTGGATCATGGGAACACTTTCATTAAAGGGATTTTGGATAAGTAGTCATTCTAATGTTTTCTCTGGTTTCCAGAGCTCTGAATGATGAGTGAAAGGCAAAAGTGAATGACCTACAATTTAGACGACAAGTGACAAACAAAAGGCTCATGGTTACAAAATCCAACAATTTTGGATTGGCCTCCATGCCAAGAAGACATGACAAAAGAATCATAAACAATACATTATCTCCCCTAACATATACTTCAGTCACCTAACTTTGCCATTTTCAGTACCTAATTTTGCCATTTCTGACTCTTTCTTCTTTGGCATGTCTTACATGTAATCCATCAGCAAATCTTGTTAGATCCACATAAAAAAACAAATCCAGAATCCAGATACTCCTTACCAGCTTCCTGAGCTACATTCGCTCACATTCACTCTGTATGATTCCAGAGTATACAAAAAACCAAACAACCTCCTGCTTCTGCTCTTCACTCTATAGATGATTTTAAATACAGCCAAGAGGTCTTTCAAAAATAGGAACTGGATCATGTTCCTCTGATGAAAATCTTCCAGTGGCTATCCACATCACTTCTAGCAAATGCCGAAAACCTTGAAATGGTTTTCAAAGTCCCCACTCAGTGTTTCTCAGTGAGGTGGTGATACAATGAAGGAGGCCTTTGAAGACCCTTCAGGACCTGGCTGGCACGCAGAGTGCCACTCCTCTGCTGCAAGATAGCCTGCGTGAGTGGATGTCCTGCACACTGAAGAATCCTGTGCCTTCTACATGACTTCCTACTATCCTTTCTGGAAACTATGCATCACTGCATTTGATCTTTATCAAGAATTGTTCTTTTGGCTGGCGCTGTAGCTCAACAGGGTAATCCTCTGTCTTGCAGCGCCGGTCGGGGCGCTGGATTCTATCCCGGTTGCCCCTCTTCCAGGCCAGCTCTCTGCTATGGTCCGGGAAGGCAGTGGAGGATGGCCCAGGTCCTTGGGCCCTTTACCCGCATGGGAGACCAGAAGAAGCACCTGGCTCCTGACTTCGGATCAGCGTGATGCGCCGGCCGCAGCGGCCATTGGAGGGTGAACCAACGGCAAAAAGGAAGACCTTTCTCTCTGTCTCTCTCTCTCACTATCCACTCTGCCTGTCAAAAAAAAAAAAAAAAAAAAGAATTGCTCTTTTAACAAAGTTGTATCCACAATGGCAATGAAACTTGTGATAGTTGAGTCACTACTATATCACACCTTCAGCCATCTACATATTCATATCAAATTTATGGTGATTCTGACTAAAAGCGAAGCTTTTGATTACTTCATTATTTCTTTTGGTGTAATCAAACACTAGTTTACATATTTCTATTAATTTCTCACATACATTGCTATTAGGGGGTTAAATTATTCTAAATTATATACATAAGTAGATCATGTTATCTATGAATTGCAGGTAAGGATAACAGAACAGGTATCACAAAATATTTGTTATAGAATGGGTTGTATGTCTGACAGGTGATTTATTTGCCCTGTGTAATTTGTAGTGTCTACAAGATCCTATCCCCTTCACCTGCAGTAGTCTCTCTTAAGTAGGGGCTTAGCACTGGCTTTTTTTTTTTTTCTGCTTAGAATGCTTTCTTCTCATATATTCTCATGAGTATTTGAGTTATTTCATTTTTTAATATTGACTATTTATTATTTTAATTGAAAGAGTCACAGATGGCTCACTCCCCAGATGACTATAACAGCCAAGGCTGGGCCAGAATGAAGCCTGGAGCCAGCAACTCTATCCAAGTCTCCCACATGGGTGGCAGGGACTCAAGTATTTGAGTCAACAACTGCTACTTCCCAGGTATATAAGCAGGGAGCTGGATCAAAAGCTGAGAAGCCAGGATTCAACCAGGCGCTCCAATTTGGAATACATTCATCCCCATCCGTGGCCTATCCTACTGCTCTACAAGGCCTGCCCCTGAGTTACTTCAAGTCTCTGCATAAACATTAAGTGGGCAGTGAGGACTTCCCTGACAACCCTTTATAAAAGCGCAACCTCCTATTCTAGGAATCTCCTTACCCCATTTTACTTCACCCTAGCACTCATCACCCAGCTGAGAATCTCTGTTTTACCCGATACACATTTGATCATCATCTCTCTCTCCCTGGTACCATATGAGATGCCAGAGGTCAAAGTTTTTTTCTTCTATTAGTGCTTAGACCACAGCTGGCACATAGCAAGCATTTACTATGTGTTTGTTGAACAAAATTATTGCTCTTCATATTGCTTTAAAATATTGACTTAAAGCTAAAAAATATCTTATAATCAGTGATGTAGGCAGGGAGGTAGCAAGAGAAAAGGAAGTGAGGACTACCAGCAACTGCACTGCAGCCCCACTTGCACCACTCAACCCCTACCCTCTTCCACACAAACACAGCTGCTGGAGTTTTGCCACCTAGAAATAACCAACATGGCTGCAGGATGGGTTCCAGGACGACAATTAAAATTACCATGCCCAATTAAAATTACCATGCACACAATGCTGTGACACATCCGAGATTTCCAAAAAAGTGTAAAAATGGCTAATTCAAATCCTGACCAAGACTCCACTCCCATTTGATAAGGGTGGAGCCCTCAGATACCTCCTGTCCTATAAAAGCACCACCCCAGACTTTGTTAATTGCAGCTCTTTCTCATGAGAGTGCCAGCACTTCATCTTAAGTGTACACTTACCCTCTGCCTTTAAATAAATTTGCTTCCCTGCTCACTTGTGTTGATGTCTCCTTGAATTCTTTCTTGAATGGAGATAAGAACTAGGACCAAGCCTAGCCAGGGCCCACCCTCTCAACACACACACACACACACACTTATTTAGGAACTCTTTATTGTTTGCTACATGGTCTTATTTTTTATAGTATCCTGATCTTATTTCATGAACATATTTTCATGACTCTAAAGATGTTAATGGTATTTTTATTTGTGTTGTAATAATTTCATCTTGCATTTTCTGTAACTGGCACTATGCAATGAAGAGTTACATGTATCCACCATTTTCTGTCCCAGGCCTCAGGATTTCACCTTTCTGTGCTTGTCATGCCATCTCCCCTCTCTGATTCCATTCAGCCAACATCACTAATTTATTCTGGGTATAAACTATAAGCATAGAGGGATGCATCATTCCTTATATAGAATTTCAAATAAATCTGTCTCACACACACATTTTATTTTAACTCCTTGGTGCTTAGTACTGCAAATCCATCACTGTACAAGTTTGTGGGGTAGATCATGGCATTTCTCACAGGTGTCACGGTCTGCAAACATTTACTTTAATTTTCCTCTCTGTCGTGAATTGACTTATCATTCTTCCATTTGTCACAGAGCTGCATGGAAGACAATGTTTGTGTTTTGTCTTTCGATCTCCTTGTTTGGGGGTGATCTATAAATAGCAGGGAAAAAGTAAAAGTCTTTACTCCACGATTTTGAAATCACTTGTCTTTAATAATGATGTATAAGATAACAAATGGGGAGATTTTGTTTTCATTTTTATATCATCAAATACTGTTTTTCTTGGTTTCTTCTGCTGTCTAATTCACTTGACATAATATTCTTTGAGTAGTCAATGTGTGTTAAATGATGATTGGACACTAGGGTAAGTCAGGTAGACACAGCCTCTGCTTTCACGTGAGATTTACTGCAATGTGGAGACGGACACCAACTTGAAGTCGCATGTGAGGAACGTTCAGAATGCTATGCAATCATTCTGAAAGGTACTCATCACAACTTAAAGTATTAGAAATGATAACTAAGCTGGCTTAATGCATCAGGTTTCGAGGTTGGGATTTGGGACAGGTGTAGAAAGGAGAAATAGACCATCCAGAGAAGGCAAGAGCAAACCAAAGCAGCAGGCAGGACCTAGCCCAGGATTTTCAAGGATCTGAGAGAAGTCCACTAGTGAGGAAACACAGACTCAGAAAAATGATTCTGGATAAGAATAAGAAATAGGATGAGATCATATTTGACTCTCAGATATTAGTCTAAAAGTACCGGAAAGTCATCACTCCAACCAAGGATTAGCTATTTGGTTATGTGTGTTACCTTTATGTGTGTGTACATGTGTTCATTTAATATTAAATGCTAAATATAATTAATTAATCTTAATTCACAAGGGTTCTATTTTTATATAGGATTGGTGCAGGGGGGAATGCGCCTATCTCGATTTTCTTTTCCAAACAGAAAAATTTTCAACACTTATAATGCCTCTTCAGCCACATATAAATTGTTACATAAACTCAAGTTGCCTCTGAATTATCTATTCTATTTCACTGATCTCTCCTACTATTCTTACACTAATTCACAAGATTTAAATCACTCTGATTCTCAAATATCTGCTCACACTGGCAGATCAATTTCTTTCTAATTACTCTCATTCAGCATTGAATTGAATTAGAAAAATCTTGATGAATTTATATTCCTCCACCAGAAGATGTTAAGTCTACATACACAGTAAAATTTCTATTTTCTGTTCAATTTCAGAAAATGTAAAGAGCAACTCATGTCAAAGAACCTTCTCATTTTTAGATAATAGCAACAAGAGCAAGCACTCGTTCGACACTTAGCACTCTACCAAGTGATCTGTATGCACCAGCTTGTGTAGCTGGCCCTCTCCCTGCTTGGCAATCGTCCCATGTCCCAGTCCCAGTGCCAGTCAACTCTCCCCATGGAGATAAGTTCTTTAGCTATCTCCAATTTTCATTTGAAGAAACTAAGGCTTAGATAGATTAGTTAATTCACCCATAAAAGGTCACCTGGTCAACAAGAGATAAAACCTGATGATCTTTCTTTTTTTATATAAATGTACTCTATAGTGCATATTAATTTCTATTCCCAATACCCTAGAAGCCATGTGTTTAAGTTTCTATTACTGCCCTTACAGTGCTCATTTGCATTCATGTGTTTCTCCATGTCTCCTGCCACACCTGAGAGGACAGACCCTTTATTCATGTCTATGTGCCAGTATATAATACAGTGATTTCACTGTCACCAGGCAAACACTTGTTGAATGAATTAACTGTTTACTTTTGCTTAAACTGTACCAGAGACTGAGCAATTGGGATTGGAAGTCAAAGGCAGGCAAATAAACAGTAAGAACAAGAAATGTAATACCTTCTATACAATCTTACTAATTGATTGGTCTAATACAAGCAGTTATGGCTCCTGCTTTACCTCTACCTTATAAAGAATGAACATTAGAACCAATGGAGAAGCATCTTGGAATCAGTACATGTGTGTCTCCACAGCCCAAACCCCAGACACAAAAGACCTTACATTGTGACAGCTCACCTCTGTCTAATGCTGGAAATATTTCAACATTGGCAGCTGCAGACTTGGAGTTTATTTAAGTTTAAATTCTGGGTAATGATACACCCTTCGTATATTAGCTGGTGCCCCACACAGAGGTAACCCCAAATGAGAAAGAAATACATTGTCTTCATAGTTTCAATGGTGTTTTATAAAATTTCCATCACTTAGCAACCACAGCTACTTTATCCTCCCTTCAGGACCCACTGCCATCCTATTAAAACCAATAATCAGTTTCAATATCTCAGAAAATCTCCAACAACTCAATTGATATTTGAGATGAAACTAAAAGCTGAAATCATATTTATTTATAAGCATGTTTCCTCTTCAATTTAGAACAGCAGAACAAGCTAAGTAGCTTTCTTTTGGAAGAGATGTCAATTTTTTCATGCTGCCAGGTGACAGGTCTATCCATTTTTTGTATTCTATATTAGAAATGTTCTAAACATGTACTAAATGGCTGTTAGTGTGGGGTGCACAGTGGAGGATACCAAGATGAATAAGACAATGCACTTGTATATGGGATTTGTAACCTTCAGGGAAATGAAAACACAGAAAAAAATTAAATTATAACAGGATAAGGAATTTTTAAAAATATGAGTAAAAATTTGTGACAAAAGTGTTCTTGTCAGTTTGGTAGCAGAGTAAAGCCTTCACAAGAAAGATCCCCTGCATCAATAATAGGTGGTTAAAAATTTGGCTAGCAGATGTGAGGGTAAATTTTTTTGATGAATAGATAAAGAGAGAGGAGAGAGAAAGAGAGAGAGAAGGAGAGAGAGAATCTTCCATCTATCTGTTGGTTTACTCCCCCAAATACCCACAGCAGCTAGGGCTGGGCCAGATGGAAGCCAGGAGCCAGGAACTCCATCAGGGTCTTTCACATGGGTAGCAGTTTTTCAGGTACTTGAGCAATCATATGCTGATTCCCAGACACATGAACAAAGAGCTGGATCGGATCGGAAGCAGAGCATCTAAGACTCAAACTGGCACTCTAATATGAGATAAAGGCATCCCAAAGGGACACTTAACCTGAGGCAGCAGAGCCTATCTCTAGATATCAACTTAATCAAAGCATTAGCTAATTGTTATTAAACAGATGTGATATGCCACACACTGTGCTAAAAGCTTTATGTGCATTTTCTCATTCCACAAACAACCCTTTATGAAAAATACTTTGATTCATTTCATAAAAGCCTTGTGACTGAATACCATGTCCTAGCTATTGTTCTGATAAGTAACATCACCCTTAAAGATGAACAAGTTGGGACTTAGAGGATCAGGACAATTAGGATTGGAACTCAAACAATCTGCAGGCTGACAGAAGCACTATCCATTACTAACTCTCACAGAGAAGCATTTTAAATCTGGCTGTCCAATCTGGGAACCACTAGTCACATGTGGTGACTGAACACTTGACATCTGCTGGTCTGAACTGAAATGTTCTGACTGGAAGTGTAAAAGCACACCAGATGTTAAAAGCTTAATGCATTGTTAAAGCTCATTTCCTCCAATATTCTATTTTTTTAACATGATGAGTAAAATTTAAAATTTCAAATGTGGCTTACATCATGGTTTTATGGAACTGCCCTAGAGTTGACAAAAGTGAGTACAGAGATGCCCACAAGATGATTGCATTGCAACCTGGTGAGGGGATGGGATTGTGTACAGAGCTGTACAATACAATCCAAGGCAGCACTGCCAGAGTGGGGTGCATAAATGCTGGTTTTATTTAATGAGTCCACAGGAGATAGCATTTTCTTCTGACTAGGATAATTGGGTAACTCTCTTGTCTTGGTTATAATTGAATTTTCATAGCATTCTAAACCCAAATATTTTTTCTAACCCATGGGTTATCATGGAAATATGAAGAATCCCGAAAGCTTAAAGGAAACATCTGATTACGAATTCTGATGGCTCAATCAAGACTGAAAATAAAATAGATCAATAAAATTCATGGCAACTCCAGAACCCAGTTAGTTCAGAACTAATAAGTAGCAAATTTCCTTCATCTAGAAAATTTCTTCAGAGACTATCCAAACTAAGACTAAGAGATTATAATCATCATTGCCCTAGAGGGTCCATTTTGCCTTCTCTGTGCACAAATTACAGATTATAATGATAGGGAGAGAACGGAACAAAGGTAAAAATGGGTACAAGGCAGAAAGTGGGGGGAAGCAAGTACTCTGAAAAATCCACAATTTCAGCTAAGTAGCCTCTGATAGTGAAAATTAACTATATGCACATATTTCCATTGGGACTTTTCTGGCTTTTTTTTTTATTAATTTAAAGATTCCCAATCTATTTTATGAGCCAGCAAGATGTTTCGAAATATAAACAAAGCTGTTGGCCATTTGAATTTTTCCTGGCTTTGTCCAGCTCCAATTTCAAGTTTACCTCATTCTCTCAATTGTTATGGACTACTTACTCTTTGACAACTCAAAGAACCAGATGTGTTTCAAACCAAGAGGCCAAATTCTTCTCCTGAGAATTCTCCTCCACGGGAATTCCTATAAAAGGTGCTATAAAAAGTGAATCTTCCTGGAACATTTTGAAGGAGAGCTCTTTACGCCACATGGCATCAAGTTACCTGGAGACTGCTCAGCATTTATGGTTCCTGAGCCATAATTTTCAAATGCAAATGTGATACAAGCAAGACCACTTGAGATGTGAGAACATATTGAGATGTCATTGTAATTACATAGGACTCAGACCTGGACAGCAAGCCAGGACTATGTACATGCATGGGTGGTTTGCTTCCAGCTAGCTCATCTCCTCAACTCCCAGAGGTCCAGACAAAAACACAGACAAACCAAAGCAGCATGAGTACTTTCTGGAATTGTAAACACTGACAACAAACCCTCCGAGTGTGAGCCAACACAGTCTCTACCATATGCCAGGCACACCACTGACTTCAGTTCTTGCAACAGTGCTAATTAAAAATTATTACTTTCCATTTTAAAAATTAAGAAGTTGTGGTCCACATTGTGGCATAATAGGAAAAGCTGCCACCTGCAATGACACCATCCCATATGGATGATATTTTGGGTCTCAGCTGCTCCACTTTTGATCCAGCTCCCTGCTAATTTGCCTGGGAAAGCAGCAGAAAACAGTCTGAGTGTTTGGACCCAGACACCAAAGTGGGAAAATTGGAAGAAGCTCTGGCTCCTGGCTGTTATCTGGCCCAGCCCTGGCCATTACAGCCATTTGGAGAGTGAACCAGGGGTTGGAAAATCTCTGTCTATCCCTCTCACTCTGTATCTCCAACTTTCAAATAAAAAAAGATAATAATTAAGAAACTGAAATACAAAATGACTAGGAACTATAGAATGAGTTAAAATATTTTATTGTTTTTTTTTATTAAAAGATTTATTTATTTATTTGAAAGAGTTACACAGAGAAAGAAGGAAAGGCAGAGAGAGAGGGAGAGAGGTCTACCATCTGCTGATTCACTCCCCAGTTGGCTCCAATGGCTGGAGCTACGCTGATCCAAAGCCAGGAGCCAGGAGCTTCTTCCCAGTCTCTCACGCAGGTGCAGGGGCCCAAGGACTTGGGCCATTTTCTACTGTTCTCCCAGGCCATAGCAAAAAGCTGGATCAGAAGTGGAGCAGCCAGAACTCAAACTGGTGCCCATATGGGATGCCAGCACAGCAGGCGGTAGCTTTACCCACTACGCCACAGTGCCAGCCCCAAAATGTTTTCTTTTAAAAATGTAAGGTTGTATGCTATCTTCCATTTTGCAAGGCAATTTTATATAATTGATCAAATTAAGACATGGGTTAGTTATGTTTCCTATCTTTTTGAATGGGTCAATGGTAACAATCCACCATAATATCTGGTTCTTAAGAGGTTATATGCAGCCCTTTATTTAATTTAAATGCTTTATTTTATTTAATTAATTTAATTCTACTGAGGGTTTGCAATGACTAGACAAGTTAAATAACCCCTCTGGGCCCCCATTCTCCATCTACAAATAAGGGTAGTAACACCAACCATGTACCGACACCTGGAGTTGCTGAAATAACGCATCTGAAAACACTATTGCTAGGTGCTGTATTAGTGTGATTTTACAGGTAAGCATGAGAGCTGATGAAGAGTTACAGAATCCAGGACCTTATTTGATTTCTTCTCTTAACCCATAAAAAAGACGAGTGAAGTGAAACTGAACACTTCATTCTCTTGTTTTTCTTTCAGTTACCCACAAACTTGGGATGTACTTCTTTCAGTTAATTCATCCTGACACTCATAGCTTCTTTCCAAGGAAAGATGATGGCAGGGCTCATCCCAGAACCTACTACCTGCAGGAATGTTTCTAGAGCAGAGAGTGACTACTGAATGGGCAGCTTTGGGTTACTTCGCAGAAATCCCCCAGGTATTGTTTTCAGGACAGCTCCATTCTACAAGTAGGGTCAGAGAGTAAAGTGAAGCCCTCACAGGTAAATATTGAACCAGGTGTTAAAACACCACCAGACACCATACATAAATAGCAGCTGCTAGATGGAATGTAGAGACCTCATCACCTGGCAACTGCTCCAAAAAAAGGCTTCCCCTTGAGAGATGGTAGGAGAAAGAAAATCAAACATCCATGGTGTGTGGCCAGCCTTCCATGTCTGCACACATCGAATCTTCCTCAAAAATGTAAAAGGGGTTACTTAAGGACTATTAGCAAATGGCAAGACCGTGGGATGGGAGAGTGTTGTTCTTCTGAAATAGTAAGTAGGAACGGAGTAGGTCAAACTCTTTTCTGCACTTCCAATCTTTCTATAATTCTTTGTTCAGCAATATCATTGGGGAAACTTTCCTGATATGGCTCAGATTTTCATCTTGTGAAGTTTGTACCAATGTCACACATATAGGAGAGAAAACAAGGAATTAGCATTTATTGAATGCCTACCATGTGCCATGTCATGTGCTAGCTGGTTACTTCCCATTGTCTCATTTGATTCTCACAAGAACTTCACAGTTTTCTGAAACCGAGACTCGGAGTTATGCTCAGACTACAGCAAGTCAGCATTCAAATCCAAATCTCTGTTTTTCCAAAACCCCATATTCTTTCCACTTTACCATGATCCGACATTGTCTCAGCAGTAACTATAACTAATTGAACTTTCTCAGTGTTCATTCATCCATCATGAAATACATGATATGAAGGGCCAGCATTGTGAAACAGCAGGTTAGACCTCTGCCTGCAATGACAGCACCCCATATGGATGCCAGTTCGAGACCCAGTAGCACCACTTCCAATCCAGCTCCCTGTTAATGCATTTGGGAAAGCAGCGAAAGATGGCCCTGGTCAATGGGCCTCTACACCCATGTGGGTGACCCAAGAGAAGTCCTGAGCCCCTGGCTTCAGCCTGGCTCAGCCACAGCTATTTGGGGGAGTGAACCAGCAGGTGGAAGATCTCTCTCTCTCTCTCTCAATCTCTCTCTCTCACTCTCTCTCCTCTCTCTTTCTCTGGCTCTTCTCCTCTCTGTGTAACTCTGCCTTTCAATTAAATAAAAAAATAAATTTTATAAAAAAGAAATGCATGATATGAGACTTGAACTAGGATCTTGAGCTGAGCCACGTTAAACCATGATCTCTGGTCTCCTAAAAGTTTGCTCTAGCATGACTCAGGTGTCTATTTACTCTATTTTGTTTGTATCCAAACAGGGTTTTAGGTGGAAATCCTGTAAATCTATGGATATAGAAGACTATTGCTTAAAGGGTGGTAAAAAAAATGGTCCAAATTCTTTAATTTTAACAATGAAAAAAACTGAGATACTAAAGGTATTAAGAGTATTGATTTGGGGTCACATTCTTAGTAGAAGATAAGAATGAAGCCCAGGGCTATGTCTATATCTGGATACTTTAATATTGTGTGTGGTATCATCTAAAAGCCATAGGAATAAGTGGAATAAATCTATACACACATACAAGAGATTTTCAGTTTATGGAAAATTCACAAAAAATGTTGTGTGTGTGTGTGTTTGTGTGTGTTTGGGTATCTCCCATCAGATGTTAATTGTTTACTGTTTCCATCTAAAGGGAAGATAAGACTTATTAAGCATAATTCATAACAGGAAAAAAGCCAAAAACATAAACTCAAGTAATCTGGATTTAAATTCATTTGCTTTGTGATTTTTTTTCCTTAACAAACTTTTGTTGTAGCCTACAAGTCTCCCTCCCAAGCTGCCTCATAGCTCTCCTCAGACCCAACGCAAGGCAAGCTGACCACATCTTGTACTTTGAGGTGGGGGAGCCTCCTCACCTTTGGTCTCTGCCCCAGGACACCAGATCTGCTGTAGAATTAGAATTTGTAAACCTATACCAGGATCAGGGCTAACATCCCACCAGTTGGCTCTGGCCAAGAAGCAGGGCCTTGGCAGCTCCTAAGACTCCATGGGAGCCCCAGAGTTCATGGACAGGAGGTACTGCCACAACCCCTTCCTTAGGAGTCAGGTAATAGGGGTGGGAAACATACCAAAACCCTGCAGAGGTACCTGCTGGGTAGAGTAGAGCTTAACTGGGAGAAGCCAGAGAGCCAGGCAAGATTTCCTCTGGCCTCTCTCCTTGAGGGCAGTGCTGCCAGTCCCCTTGGCCTAACCAGGAGCCAGGGCCCCCTTGCATTCACACCAGCCAATAGGAAGCAAAAGCAGTGAAAACAAACTTAGTTGCCAGGAAAAAACAACAAAACAACCCTAAATATTAAAAAGTAAACTTCACACTGAAGTCACTAAACCAGCAGTGAACTGAGGGGACCTTGAATGCAGACGCAGCACCCACCTATCCCCATCCTATTTCTCCAAGCCCTGGGGTCCCCAAAGACAGGCAGAGGGAGCAGTGGGGCTGGGTCTGTCTCTCCCCAAGAGGCAGCAGCCAGGGAAACAAAGGCTAGGGTATAGGCATCAGGGTGTCCCAGCCCAGAGTGCCTTTCTGGATAAAGAAGGAGCGCTGTGGTGAGGAAAGAACACAAGCCAGCACTCAGTGTCAGGCACAATGATCCCTGCCGAGGGGCTCAGTGTGAGGGGCCAGAATGGGGCATGGTGGGGAGCTGGATGCAGGGGGCTCCAGGAGCCAAGGCTCTGCAGGTACTTTTGCTCTGCCCCTGGTCAGCATCTGGACTCTTCCTGGGCAGTGAATTAGCCCGTGACCTCCCCTCCCTAATTGAATCTACCAGGTCAGCTCAGACCACACTGCCCAGCCCAGGACCAGAGGTCAGGTGAGCTCCCACGAGGCCTCACCCCAGGCCGAGGGCAGAGCACCTGCTCCAAGAGTGGGTGACTGAAGGATGCAGTCCAGGACTGTCAGGAGAGCCTTCGAGGGCCCAAGGCTGAGAGCAGCACCTGCAGGCCATGCAGGGGCCCTGAGTACTGGACCAGCTCACCCCACTGGTTAGACAGATGCACCTGATTCTTCACTGGTGGCACACCCAGCTGGCTTCCATACCTGCTGCTCCCAGAGGCAGGCAGGTCTGGAGCAGGCCAGCTCCCTTGGTAGATGCTGGAGGAAATAGCCAGGCTCAAAAGTGGCGCACCACAGCAGAGCCTTCTCTGTCCACACCAGGGTCCCTGTCAGCAGCCACCAGGACCACGACTGAGTGCATGTGTGCTTGTCAGACCACAGTTCCTTATGAGGGCCCCCCTCCCTAGGTGAACTGTGGGCCCAACTGAGGTCTGTGGCCAGCATGAGGCCCATGCTGGGTACATCAGATGGGGCCTGGCACTCAGGCTTCTGGGGGTGCACCCAGTCCCCAGAATCCCCTTAGAACAGGGCATGCTGGAACCGGCAAGCCTGAGCTGTATCTGAGTCAGTCTCTCAGTCATAGAGTTCTCAGAGGCCAGCATCTCCCAGAGTTGCAATTCCCCAAAGCCATTTCACTCAGCTCTCAGGACCAGCTTTGACCATGATTTCCGCAGGATCAGGCCCCAGTCTCTTCAGGGCTGGGCCTGACAGCAGGACCTGGGGCTTGTATTCCCCAGAATCAGGAGCCCTGATGACTTTGTGGCAGGCCCTCCCCCTCCTGGTCATGGCCAGGCCCTGCCTTCAGCACCTGCACCCAGTGGGTGCTGAGACCTCCAGGCAGAGCAGCAGTGGTGCGACCTGGGGTCAGGAGCTGAGCTGGCAGGAGTGACTGAAAGGTTAGAGAGGGTTGTTCTTCCAGAGGGCATTCATTCTCCTTGGGCTGAAGGGCTCTGGTAGATGGGGAGGACCAGATGGTTCCCAGGATGCATGGCCACCAGTGGCTGTTCCATCTCGCTCACCACCAAGCACAGGTGGTCAAAGCTGGCCCACAACTTATAAGCACAGGCCCAGGCCCCGACAAAACACACAGCAAAGGTGAGCCCCTCAGCAGCCTCCATCAGCTCCACCTGCAGCCCTCCAGGGTAATGAGACCTAGGAGGTGGCACCTGGCATGGTCATCGAAGTAGAAGAGTGCATTGTGCATGGCAGGAACCAGTGATGCTGGGAGGCCACAGGAGCACACCCTGCTTGTGCCAGAAGCCAGCGTGGTCTACCTGCTCATCACACATGGTGTCAAAGGCTAGGTAGTGTTTGTTCAGCTTCATGGCACTGAGCCTGGGGCCTAGCAGACGTTCAGAGCCTCCTAGGCCTCTGCTCTCCTGGACTGTGCCCTATGCCCACATCCAGGCTTGGGTCCCTCTGCTCCAGGCTCAAATGTTGATTCCACAGGACCTGGTCTGGGTGACTGCAGGCAAGCTTTTAGTCGTTCTGGATCTCTCCTTCTTTGTCTGTGTCCTATTTACCAGCTCTCAGGCAGAGAGTGTGGTGTGAATTCCTAGCCAAGTAATAGGTGCTCAGACACCTCAAGCAAAGAAGTCGGAACAGCAGGTGCTGGGATTGAGCCCCACTGCCTGTAAGTCCCCTAGCTGTGGGTGTGGGGGAGAGGTTGTGATCACCCAGACTCACTGTGCTGACGTAGGTTGTCCACAAGACTGGAGGCACAGAGCTGGGGGCTGGCCCAGCCATGGCACAGGATGAGCTTGGTGGCCATGGAGGCCTTGTTTTATTTGCTATTTGTGGTCTTGAAGAACCTATTCAACACCTTGAAATTTTGGTTTCCTTTTACATAAAATGGGAATGTTGATTATTTTTGAAGATTTCCTGATTAATGCAGACAAAATATCTGGCACATAGTAACCATAATTCAACTTTAGTTCATTCCTCTTACAAATTTGAGAAAGGAAGAGAAAGCAGTGATGGCACTAATGCAGTGGTGAATAATATTTTTTCAGCACACTTAAATTCTAGAACTATGTGTGCAAACTTAAGGGAAAAACCTCACAACTGCAAGTTTTAGACTAGTAAACAAAACAACTACCCAATCACTACTACACATAAAAATATAAAACCATTCTGGTGAAAGTAGCAATGGTTATCCCACTACACTGTCACCTGCATATTAGTATTGAGTCTTATTTTTTTTTTGTTTTTTATTTGTTAACTTTTTTTTGACAGGCAGAGTTAGACAGTGAGAAAGAGACAGAGAGAAAGGTCTTCCTTTTTCTGTTGGTTCACCACCACCCCCAAGTGGCTGCTACAGCTGGCGCACTGTGCTGATCCGAAGCCAGGAGCCAGTGCTTCTCCTGGTCTCCCATGCGGGTAAAGGGCCCAAGGACCTGGGCCATCTTCCACTGCCTTCCCAGGCCACAGCAGAGAGCGGGACTGGAAGAGGAGCAACTGGGACGGAATCCGGTGCCCCAACCAAGACTAGAACCCTGGGTACCAGTGCCACAGCCTAGTGAGCTGCAGCGCTGGCCAGTATTGAGTCTTAATACAGATCGATTTTCTTTAATTTTCCTAAATGTGCTCATCCAATGCTCACCAGGTGTATGTCTCAACTGATACCAGATATGTCTTCTTTTGGCAACAGTTTGACATTACACTCTGCCTTTTCCTTTTTGCAACAATCAAATCTCAATTTTATTTCAATCAACCTATACCATGTCCTGAAAACAATGTATATACTGGGATGTAGCAAAACTAAATGGTATTAATTAAAGGCAGCAGCACACCTATAAAAGCAACCAATGCCTAGCTATGAATGAGGCAATGGTGTGCAAGTGACCTGCAAGATCAGCCTGCCAATGGGTCCAGATTCATCAAGACTGAGAAATCTATAGAAGCCGCTCCACCCAGAATTTAAAAGTCTGTTTGAGTCCTAGCTACCCAGGATGGAATCCAGGAAATGTCCCAGTATCTCACTTTCTACTTCCTTCGGATATGAATGATATCTTACTGTCTACAAATCAGCATAGTACTCCAAAAATGAAATCTTTTAAGGATGCACTTAAGAATTAAGTTTTTAATTATATAGATTATGTCTCTAATACTGTCTTCTTCATACAGAATCACTGCATTTGACTCACAGAAAGTGGCAGGTCATTCTTTGCCATGTAGGATATTAGTTCAAATTTGTCATTGCAGATAACGACAGGCAATTGTCTCCAACTGCATGCTCTGTTTGTTGGTTTTAATTGAGTGTACACTGAACAAATATTCATTGTCAGGGAACTAACTCCACTTGATCTCCCTGGCATTTCCAGCAGTGAGAATGAAGATAAAGAGGGGGTGACAGGAGGAAGGGAGGGCAAGAAGAAAGAGGGGGAAAAATAAAATTAAGCTCTTCTCACCTGCCAAGACTCAAAAAATTCTGAATGTCATCAGTAAAGATATTAGAATTGAAATAGAAAGGTTGGCCCACACTTTATAAAGGTGTCTACAGGCCATTTTATGAGGACATGGTTTCTTGCCTTGCTCTGCCTCACCTGTGACCACCCACTTGGGATACATCCCCTCCCAGGGAACTTAGCATTAAAGAAATCCTTTCTACTTGTATGTCAGACCTCATTATTGGGTTTCTTTATTTTTTCCTGTGATCAGGTTATACACCTTGTATTCTTATCCTAGAATTTGAGTTCACATCATTTCCAGGATTAAATCCCTGCTCCTCCAAAATTATCACCTAATAAATCATTTACTTAAAGAACAAAATAGAGTTATCCATATGAGCTGAACATCATGTAAAATAAACCTTTGTACCTTATTTTGACCCTCACAAAATCCATTGAAGAGAGGTATAATTATCTTCGTACTATAGAGAATACTGAAGTTTAAAGGGATTACGTAGCAGTAGTAGGTAGGACAATGGGATTTGGAATAGTTTTCCACTCTAGAAACTAATTTGTTTTTAACTGCACACCACAGTAACTCCCTTATTCCTGCCTTTTTGGGAATCGCAATGTAGCACTGCATGGAGACAACAAAATAAATAGCACATGAACTTGATGACAGGTGCATGTAAACCATGTCACATTAGCAGGGGAAGAAGCAATTCATTCTTCCTAGTGAGCCTGTGGAAGGCTGCTTTTTAAGAGGAGTCGAAAGAAGAGGAGGAGGAAGCATGACGATGGGATTTCAGGGAAAAGGAGATGCACAAACATCCAGTAGTAATTTAAGGTCAGAATTAAGGTGTTTGGTTCCTATGTGGTTCCTATGTTCCTACGTGGCAATGGAAGAAGCAAGAATGATGTTGGATACTGATTAGAGAATGATTTCAACATTGCTTTCAGACAGGGAGGATTTTAGTAAAAACTATCTTTGCTCAGTTTAAAAGACAGATGAGAGCCAAGAGAAAGCCAAAGCAGAAGAGCTTTTAAAATACACACTAGGGACCGGTGCTGTGGCGCAGTGGGTTAATGCCCTGGTCTGAGGCGCCAGCATTCCATATGGGCACCGGTCCGAGACCCAGCTGCTCCACTTCCTATCCAGCTCTCTTCTATGGCCTGGGAAAGCAGTAGAAGATGGCCCAAGTCCTTGGGCCCCTGCACTGTGTGGGAGACCCAGAGGAGGCTCCTGGCTCCTGGCTTTGGATCGGCACAGCTCCCACTGTTGCGGCCAATTGGAGAGTGAACCAGCAGATGGAAGACATCTCTCTCTCTCTCTCTCTCTCTCTCTCTGCCTCTCCTATATCTGTGTAACTCTTTCAAATAAATAAATAAATAAATAAATAAAATACATACTCAGGTTACAAAGCCTGATTTGATCTGTTGTGGAAGAGTAGAAGAAAGACAGTTTGGAGATCAGATTTGAAATTCTGTAATTGATGGCCAGTTGAGTTAAAAGGATGGAGGGTGAAGCATAGTTGAAGTTTCTAATTGGGCAATAGTACCAGAAAAGTCATTTCCCTCAAACTAAAAAGTTTACATCTTGAAGAACTGAAAGAGCAGAATAAGAGAAAGTACCACATAACCATATAACATGCTTAGGAAATGTGTAAACTCATGAGCAGCTACTCTAAAAAAGTGCTTCTCAAAATTAGTATGCACTCAAATCATTTGTAAAAATTATTCAAATGTGTATTCTGGTTTGGTGGTGCTGATGTGAGGTCTAACATTCTGTATTTCTAACAAACTTCTAGTGATGCTGATGCAGATGCTGGCCCAAGGCCACACCTTGAGGGACAGGATAGAATATACAAAAAAGATTTCAAGGCTTTTATACAGATGAGGTAGATGTTTTATGCATCAAGAAACAAAATAGGAATGGAGGGTTTGGGGGTGTAAAGGGGTAGAATTCAATCTTCTCTTCTGAAGATGCTCTGTAGAGACTAGCCAAGGCTTCTAGTGTCCTGACTGCGACCTTGGAGGCCATCTTGGCAGCTCTTCCTCGGGGTCTTTCCAATGGATGAGATGAAAGAATGAGCTCCTTGTGACTGCAGAACTATTTCCATCACAGCCAAGAATGTTGACCTTCTATAAAATAGAGGGTACCTTGGCTTCTTCCTTCGTCAAGACTCAAATACTCACACTGGAGGTGGAGATGAAAACGTTTAGCAGTAGGTGCCCTGAAGGTATGCTGAAAATATACCCCAGGGATCTTTACCTAAAATTTAATAATTATTGTTTGGCAAGTGGTTGGAGTAATGGATGGAACATTCCATAAATCGTATTTCCTCTTTTCTTACCCATGACTATCTCCTTATGTTAGTTTAGAGGGGTTATTTTTAAGTATTTTTTTGTTTGTTTGTTTGAAAGGCAGAGGTGCAGACAGAGAGGGAGAGACAGACAGAGAGATCAGACATCTGTTAGTTCACTCCAGAATTGGCTGCAATGGCGAGGACTATGCAAGGTCAAAGCCAGGACCTTGGAAATTGTTCCACGTCGTCCATGTGGGTGAAGGGGCCCAAGCACTAGGGCCATCTTCTGCTGCTTTCCCAGGTGCATTAGCAGGGAGTTGGGTTGGAAGTGGAGCATCTGAGACTTGAACCTTCACCCATATGGGATGCTGGTATCACAGGCGGTGGCTGAACCTACTATGCCACAATGTCATCCCCTTAGAGTTATTCTTGTTGTTATTGTTTGTTGGTTTCTTCCATTTTAACCTGGTTTCTTACAAAGGTATCTAATAAAAATAATTTTTAGGAAATGCGTGCTAACTTCCACTCCCTAAATGTGTCATTTCTGTAAAATTAACAGCTCCAAATATTGAAGAGAACCTTTAAAATTAGCTTAGTGCTTCTATATTGATATTCAGCTAAGTGATTGACTACACTTTGCTTGAATATCTCCAGTGCTGGTCAGCTTAGCACCACTCAAGAGATCACACTACACCTTCATAAAGCAATTTTGGGAATTTTAACTTATGTTATCCCAAGCTGGATTCATGAATCTTTCAATGATTGGTCATTGTTTTACAAAGAAAATTGTAACCACTCTCTCAAATAGTAGTTCTACTATGTTCTTGTAGAGCCCTCGTGTATCCAGGTTAAAAATTCTTTGTTCTTATAACTGTTCCTCATATAAAATGAATTCAAATCTCTTCTGTACCTGATAGCCTGTACCCTAAAAATGCTCCATTTTCCTCTTAAACCGTGATGTTCTCAATCAAAGGTAAAACTCCCAGTAGGACTCTTAGTAGCTTAGACTAACATAGGTCTTCCATTCATTATTTTTGTCACCATAACATATCTTGAGATCACACTACAGACTCAGGAAGAGAAAATGAATATGGGTCCAGAGGGAGAAAGAGAGAATGAGGAGGAGATGGACCTGAGATTAGTAAAACAGCTCCAAATCTTACTAGCTATATGAACAAGTTCTTTAATCTTCCTAAACTGAACATTTCCATCTATAAAATGACAAAAGTTAAACTTAGAAACTAAGGGTGGACCTGAGATCCACAAATAAAATATGCAAAGACCCTGACATTACCTGACACAGAGTAAACATAATTATTAATTTTGAAATTTTGCAAGACATATTTCTCTTCAATCTATATATCAGATAAAAATTTCTAAATCTTTTTATTTACCACATTTTACTAGCATAAATATTTTACTGTGGAACTAGTGACACAAATTTAGCTTTAGCTTTATACATTTATTTCTTTCAAATGTTAAACTGCTGCTTCAGTGTTCGGTAAATTCTTTATGGATAATTGTGGATCCAAATATTTTAAGTGCTCTTCTTAACTTATTATCAGACATAAATTCTGGTGTTTTTTTTTTTTTTTTTTTTTGGGTTAGACAGTGAGAGAAGAGAGAGACAGAGAGAAATGTCTTCCTTCCTTCCATTGGTTCACTCCCCAAATGGCCACCACTGCCGGAACTACGCCGATCCAAAGGCAGGAGCCAGCTGCCTCTTCCTGGTTTCCCACATGGGTGTAGGGGCCCACGCACTTGGGCCATCCTCCACTGCCCTCCCTGGCCACAGCAGAGAGCTGGACTGGAAGAGGAGCAACAAAGACTAGAACCCGGCACTGATACGGGATGCTGGTGCCGCAGGCAGAGGATTAACCAAGTGAGCCATGGTTCCGGCCCCTGAGATAAAAATTCTGATAAGCTTCATGTTCTGATTTAAAATATCATGCTTAAAATGTAAGAAAAATAATAGAAAAGGGAACATGGACACAGTGCCCCCTACACACACACACACACGTTTGAAGACAAGTCCGGTGGCTCTAGAAGAGTCATAGTTCAAGTATTCATCCTTTGAATCTAGCCCTCAACCTTCCTGTGGATTAATTTATTTATACTAAATCATCTCACTTCTTTTCACCCAGTCACAAAAATGTTACAAGAGACTAACTTCATGTTGAAATCCAAATATGTGCTATGTATGCCTGAGTCACCAAAAGGAAATGATTCTAACAAGTGCGGTTTGTGTTTTATGAACCCAAGAGTCTAACAGTCATAACTGCTTCCTTCTCCAAATACTTGTAAAATCTCTTCCTAACAGTCCATTTTCAGTTCTTGCTCAGAATCCCAAAAAAGCAAGTTCTGTGTCATTAATTTGAAATAAGAAAAATGATTTCACATAATCTTTTAACAAAATTTCTAATCTAGCAAGATATTTTTCAAACACATGTTACAGACAAACTTATTCTAGAATGATGCTCCATTTAAAAAGGTATTTTATAAGTTTTTCAAATAAGTTTGGGAATGGCTAAAAAGCTATGAATGTTTTGGTAAGTCTAAATCAACATTATGAAAGACTCTAAGAATTCTTGTAAACAAATGAATTTCCTTTTTTTTTCTTTTTTATTTAATAAAGGAAAAAATTCATGTCTTTCATATATACTTTTTGAGAATATAGTGATACTACCCCCCTTACCCTCCCTCCCTTGCTTTCACCCTACCTCCACCTTCCTTTCTTGTTTCTCTGTTAATTTTTGCAATGACACATTTTCTTTTTTAAGATTGATTTATTTATTTGAAAGTTAAAGCTACACTGAGAGAGAAGGAGAGGCAGAGAGAGAGAGAGGTCTTCTATCCACTGCTTCACTCCCCAATTGGCCGCAATAGCTGGAGCTACCAGATCCAAAGCCAGGAGTCAGGAACTTCCTCCGGGTTTTCACACATGGGTGCAGAGGCCCAAGGACTTGGGCCATCTTCTACTGCTTCCCTAGGCCATATTAGAGAGCTAGATCGGAAGTGGAGGAGCCGGGACTTCAACTGGTGCATATATGGGGTGCCAATACTGCAGGCAGAAGCTTTACCCACTATGCCACAGTGCCGGCCCCTACAATGACATATTTTCAATTTACTTTATAATCACAAGCTTGCAACTTCTCAATATATTTGGCCTCAAATTTATACTTTGTAGGTTCCATATGAATGCATCCTTGGATTTCTTATTTAATTTTATTTGGTTAGTTCACATACTATAAAATTTCAAAGTATTTAGATTAATTGAGACTTGTCTTATGGGCTAACTAATAGTATATCTTGGTAACTATTTGTCACATAATTACAAAGAGTACATATTCTGCCCATGTTGGATGGAATGCTCTATACATGTTAAGTCAAGTTATTTCTGATTTGATCTCTATTTTGTATTCACAGATGCTGAGAAAGAACTTTGAGATCTCCAAATATAACTGTACTTTAAATCTGCTTCATTTTCAGCTCTGTCAGTATTTGCATCATATATTTTGAAGCTCTTTTATTAAGAGTGTTGAGATGTGTTCTGTCTTAATGATGATCTATCTTCTTAATCATTAGGAAAATCCCTTCCTTACCATGAGTAATGTTCTCTATTTCTGAAAATACTTATTTTGACACTAATATAAGCTATTTTTCATGCTTTTGTTTCATATTTGCTTTTCCATTAGTTTAACTTAAAGTAACATGTAGGTTCATATATAACTGGATTTTATTGCATATAATATTTTTAATCCTGTGTAATTATGTCTTTCATTTTTTTAATTTTTGTTAATGCAAGGAAAACAGATTTCAGATATTTCATAGCTACAATTCTAAGAAGATAACCATACTTCCTTCCCTTCCTCCTTCAGTCCCCATGCTTCATTCTTTTTTCCCTTTAATTTTAGCAATAGCATAATTTCAATTTACTTTATACTCACAGGCTTAATGCACCACTAATCATAATGTTCAACAAGTAAAATGTAGAAAGATCATGTTCCACAGATGTACATAAAGGCTAAAAACAATAATCAAATCATAAGATGTCAGTTTCATTTTTATACTTTTTTGTACTCTATATTAACTACCACATATCAAAGAAAACATGAAATTTGTCTTTTGAAGACTGGCTTATTTCACTAAGCATTATGGTCTCCAGGTGCACCCATTTTGTAGCAAAAGACAGGATTTTATTCTTTTTATATGTCTGAATAGTGTTTCATTGTGTTTATGTATGTGTGTGAGTATATATAATATATATATAACATTTAACATATAATATATAATATATACATATATTATATATATAATGTTTTATTTATACACTTATTAGTGGATAGATATCTGGGTTGATTCCATATGTTAGCTATTGTGAATGTAGCTGCAATTAACATGGGGATGCAAATAATAATTTCACATTATGATTTAACTTCATTTGGGTAAATTCTCAGGAGTAGGATGGCTTGGTTATATGGCAGATCTATTTTGAGATTTCTGTGGAATCTCCATACTATCTTCTATAATGGTTGATCTAGTTAACATTCCCACCAACAGTGTCTTAGGGTAGCTTTTTCTCCACCTCTTCACCAGCATCCATTATTTTATGATTTTTGAATGATAACCCTTCTGACTGGAGTGAAGTGAAATCTTATTGTGGTTTTATTGTGAGTTTCTATGATGTCTAATAATATTAAACATTTTTTCATGTATTTTGGCCATTTGCATTTCTTCTTCTTCTTCTTCTTTTTTTTTTTTTAAAGGCAGAGTGGACAGTGAGAGAGAGAGACAGAGAGAAAGGTCTTTTTCCATTGGTTCACCCTCCAGTGGCCGCTACGGCCGGCGTGCTGTGGCCAGCGCACTGTGCTGATCCAAAGCCAGGAGCCAGGTGCTTCTCCTGGTCTCCCATGCGAGTGCAGGGCCCAAGGACTTGGGCCATCCTCCACTGCACTCCCAGGCCACAGCAGAGAGCTGGACTGGAAGAGGAGCAAACAGGACAGAATCCAGCGCCCCAACCAGGTGCCGGCGCCGTAGGCAGAGGATTAGCCTATTGAGCCACGGTGCTGGCCTATATTTCTTTTTTTTTTTTTTTTAAGATTTATTTACTAATTTGAAAGTCAGAGTTACACAGGGAGAGGAGAGAGAGAGAGAGAGAGAGAGAGAGAGAGAGAGAGAGAGAGAAAGGCCCTTCATCCAATGGTTCACTCCCTAATTGACCACAACGGCCAGAGCTGCACCGATCCAAAGCCAGGAACCAGGAGCTTCTCCCAGGTCTCCCATGGGTGTGCAGGGGCCCAAGGACTTGGGCCTCTTCCACTGCTTTCCTTGGCCATAGCAGAGAGCTGGATCGGAAGTGAAGCAGCTGGGTCTTGAACCAGCCCCCATATGGGATGCCGGAGCTTCAGGCAAGGGCATTAACCCATTAAGCCACCACACTGGCCCCAGGCCATTTGTGTTCCATCCTTTGAAAAATGCCTGTTAATATCCTTTCCCCATTTCTTAACTGGATTCCTTGTTTTGTTGTTTAGTTTTGAGTTCTTTATAGATCCTGGGTATAATCCTTTATCAGATACCTGATTTGTAAATATTTTCCCCCATTCAGTCAGTTGCCTTTTCATTTTGTTGATTGTTTCCTTTACTGTGCAGAAAGCTTCTTACCTTGATGTAATCCCATTGATCTATTTTTGCTTTTATTGTCTGTGTTGCTGGGGCCTTTTCCAAGAAGTCTTTTCCTATGTCAATGTCTTGTATAGTTTCCTCCATGTTTTCCTCTAGTATTTGTTGGTATCACATCACGGATTTAGATCCCTAATGCACTGCGAGTTGATTTTTGTATAAGGTAAGGTAGAGGTCTTGTTGCATATTTCTGCATGTGGAGATTTAATTTCCCCAGCACCATTTGTTGAAGAGACTTTCCTATCTCCAGACATTCATTTTATCTTATTTGTCAAAGATTAGTTGATTATAGATCTGTAGATTAATTTATGAGGTTTCTAATCTGTTCCAATGGTCTATGCGTCTATTGCTGCGTTAGTATCAGGCTGTTTTGATTAAAGCTGCTCTGTAATGTGTCTTAAAACTCGATATTCTTATGCCTCTGGCTTTTTGTCATTTAATATTGTTTTAGCTATTTGGGCTCTCTTGTGTTTCCATATGAGTTTCAAGATCATTTTTTTTTTTTTTTCTAGAATTGAGAAGAATGTCCCTGGTATTTTGACTGAGATCGTATTGACATTTAGATGATATTAATTCTTCCTATTCACAATCATGGAAAATTTTCCTATTTTTTTGTGTTTTTTTTCTATTTCTTCCTTTAATGTTTCTTAATTTTTATTGTAGATATCTTTCACATCTTTTGTTAAACAGATTCCAAAGTATTTAGTTTTTTGGTAGTTGTTGTGAATGGTACTGATCTTACAATTTCTTTCTTAGCCACGGAATTATTTGTTTACAAATGTCATTTTTTATGTGCGGTGATTTTATAACCAGAAACTTTGCCAAACTCTCTTATGAGTTCCAATAGTTTGTTTTCATTCCCCTATTTATAGGATCATGTCATCGGCAAACAGGGATATTTTGACTTCCCCCTTTCCAATTTGTATCCCTTTGATTTTCTTTTCTTGCCTAATGGCTCCAACTAAAACTTCCAGAGTTCTATTGAATGGTGATGGTGAAAGTAGGCATCCTTGCCTGGTTCTTGATTTAGTGGAAATGCTTCCAGCTTTTCCCAATTCAACATGATGTTGGTTGTGGATTCGTCATATATGGCTTTGATTGTGTTGAGATATGTTCCTTCTATACTCATTTTGCTTAATGTCTTTATCATGAAAAGATACTGTATATTACCAAATTCCTCCTGTGTTAAAATAATCATGTGGTTTTTATTTGTCAATTTGATGCTTCACATTGATTGATTTGCATACATTGAATCATCCCTGCATCCTTAGGATAAATCCCAGTTGGTCCAGATGCATGATCATTTTGATGTGTTGTTGCATTCTGTTAGCTAGAAAATTGTTGAGGATCTTTGCATCTATGCTCATCAGAGATATGGGTCTATAGTCATTTTACTTCATTGTGTCTTTATCTAGTTTGGAACTAAGGCAATTGAGGCTTCATAAGATGGAATTTGGGAGGATTTCCTACCTTTCAATTGTTTGAATAGTTCAAGAATTCAGAGTAGTTCTTTTTTAAAAGTTTGGTAGAATTCAGCAGTGAAGTCATTTTTAAAAGGAATACTTAGACAATATATGTTTAATGTAATTATCAGCATGATTAATTTTAATTGGTCTTTGTTTCCCACTTATCTCTTCTATTTTTAATTCCTTTTTCTATTTTTTCTGCCTTCTTTTGGTTTAAGTGAACTCTATGATTTCATTATATTTCTATTATTGATTTGGAGTGTTTATTAGCTATGTAATTTTATTTTAAAGTAGATGATCTAAGGCTTATATATTCATCTTTAACTTACAAAGTAAAATGCAACTTCACATAAAATGTAAAAATTTGACAGCATGTTTTCATTTCTTCATTCTGCTTTTTTGTGCTAACACTTTAATATGTTTTACTTATACTTGTGCGATAAGTTCCAAAGGATATTGTAATTATTTTTGCTGTTAGCAGTCAGTTATCATTTAAAGAAAAAGGAAGAAAATTCATAAATGCTTATCATTTCTGCTGTTTTTTGTTCTTTTGTGTAGATCTATGGTTCCATCTGGTATTGTTTTCCTTCTGTCTGAAGAATTTCCTTTAATATTTTTTTTTCTAGTGTAGATCTGTCAGCAATGGATTCTGTCAGCCTTTATTTTCTGGAAAAAGTATTTTGCTCTCATTTTTAAGATGTAATTTTGTTGGATATAGATTTCAAGGCTGAAAAATGTTTCCTCTAATCACTTTAAAAAATATCTATTGTTCTCTGACTCACATTGTTTTGGATAAAATTTTGAGGAACTTCTTAATCTTTTTCCATCTTTCTATACACTTTTCTTTGTTTTTTTTTTGTGTTTATTCTGCTTATAGGTGATTGAAATTCTTGTAGTCATGTATGTGTAACTTACTTCAGATTATCACTCTCCAATAAAGTACTATAAAGCACTATAAAGTAAGGAGTGACATATTTTTCTCACATTTTTCCCTGCTGCCTCCTGGATTTCAATTGTACATTGACCAGCAGGTCACAGAACTTCTCTTCAATTTTTTTTTTTTTTTTCCTGCTCTGTGCTTCAGATTGGATATTTCTGTTGCTAGGATTTCTAACTCAGCAAACTTTTCTTCTGTGAAATCTAATCTACTGCAAGTTGACCCAGTGAATTTTGCATTTCACAACTAAATAAGACCACTGTGTCCTACTTGCCTTGTGCCCTCCTTGCCACGGTTTATAAATTGGTTCCAGAAAGAAAGTTAAAGTGCTTGATGAAGGCACATCCGCACATTCTCCTTTTCTTGGGGATCATAGACTTGTATAGCTGCTTTGTCAAAAAAAAAAATGGTTTCACGCATTTTCTCAGTGTAATTGTAGTTTATATTATAAAGACAAATCCCCTGTCAGTTTCTGCTTCGTGATTAGAAGCAGAAACCCTCTGTGTAATTGGGTAATGCTGAACTGGAGAATTTACGTGGATGCTTTGGGAGTTTTCCGTATTTCTGCTACTCGTACTTTCTGGTAATTTATTAGAAGGTGATAAATATTCATAGGAATTTTTAAAATGCAAAGTTTATGTCATAAATTGGTATTTAATGACCAGGAGACAAATGGCATGTATATCATTTGAGGAGGAAAAACACTTAAATTAAGTCAAAATATTTTAAATATAGCTGATCCAGGAGACACAAATAGTAAGATCATATTGCATTTAATTTATCAGAAGTTCTTACTCAGTTATTAAAGAAATTATTCTTGTGAGTTCCTTAATTAAAACATTTAAGTCAGCCATCCAAGAGATCACCCAATATTAGAACCAAAAGAAATATGTGCATCATCCTTTGCAACCCTCACATTTCACAACTTTGGAAAGGAGAGTCAGAGAAATTAGGGAACTTTTTCATCCAGACAAACAGCATAGCCTACAGTTGGAAGAGCCAATGCTTCCTAACTCCCAGTCCCATGTATCACACACTGTTCACTTTCACCTCAGAATTCATGGTACTGATGAAAGAATAATCAATGTAAACCAATAAAGTGTTATCTCTCTAAGAATTAGAATTAATTTCAATTATCTTTATGCTGTATTTTCCTTAAATTGTTAATTAAAACAAATGTTAGATTAAATTCTAGTACATTTTGCATTCTTTACAGCCAATTACAACTTCTACAAAAATTAAACAGTGAAATATTGGTACAAAGGAAGTGGGAAAGGGATATATCTTTTTGAAACCATTTGTTTCATCTATTCATTCTTTAGCACTTTGCAATGTTACATTGACCTAAAGTCAAAAAAAACTGTTATTGTTTGAGCCAATGGAGAGTTTGTAAGGAATAACATTTTTCTTAAAAACCCATGTCCTTATAAAACATCTGATCCCCTCAAGAGGCCACTCAAAGTTTTATTTTTATGATTTTACTTATAAAGCATTTAAAGAAACAATTCATCTAAGACATCTACATAGTTGAGTAGAATCTTCAACAAGCTTGGTTAGAGCGATTAAATAGCGTCCTAAATGATGTTTAAACAATTTAGAATTAGTGATTGTAAAAAAAGCTTATAATTTCCATCACTTATTTCAATGAGCCTTGACTAATATCTGAAATACAGAAAATAAAAAATCCTGGCTAGGATGTAGAGAAAAGAGAATACTTATACACTATTGGTGGGAATGTAAATTAGTTCAGACACTGTAGAAAACAGTATGGGGATGTCTTTTAAAACTAGAAATAGACTTGCCATATTATCCACCAATACCACTTCTGGGTATGTAGCCAAAAGACGTGAATACATTGTATCATGTTTTAGAAGCACTGTTCGCAACATCCAAAACATGGAATCAAACAAGATGTCCACCATCAGGTGAATGGAAAAAAAAAAATATGGTACAGAATCTTATTCAGCTATAAAAAGAATGATACTTTATCATAACAAAATGAATGGAACTGATGGACATCATGTTGAGTGAAATAAGCTAGATACAGAAAGACAAATACCACACTCTCTTCCTTATATGTATAAGTTAAAATTAAAATTAAAAAAGAAAAAGCAATAAAATAGCCAAAAAAAGAGAAAAAAATGACTGTGTATACCAGTATTGATGCAAAAATAGTTTTGTTGAACTTTGTTTTATATTTTTGTCAAACCAATGGTTAAGAATGTTATACTACTATAGTTTTAATTATCTTTGATGATCTTATTTATTTTTTTAAATTTGATTTAAGTTATGCAAGTTTCATGTATTTCATGTATACAAATTAGGAACATAGAGACTTCCCACCCTATCCTCCCTCCAGCCCATGCTCCAATCCTTCTTCTTCCTCCCTCTCCCATTCCCACTCTTATTTTTACAAAGATCTATTTTCAGTTCACTTAATGATCATAAAGTTCACCACACAGAAAGTAAAAGAGTTCAACAAATAGTATGAAATAAAAACTCTTCCTCAAAGGAAGAGACAGGGCTACAAACAATCATCAAATCTCAAAATGTCCATTTCAGCCGGCGCCACAGCTCAATAGGCTAATCCTCCACCTGTGGCACTGGCACACCAGGTTCTAGTCCCGGTCAGGGCACCGGATTCTGTCCCGGTTGCCCCTCTTCCAGTCCAGCTCTCTGCTGTGGCCTGGGAGGGCAGTGGAGGATGGCCCAAGTCCTTGGGTCCTGCACCCGCATGGAAGACCAGGAGGAGCACCTGGATCCTGGCTTCGGATCAGTGTGGTGTGCCGGCCGCAGTGCACCAGCCGCAGCGGCCATTGGAGGGTGAACCAACGGTAAAGGAAGACCTTTCTCTCTGTCTCTCTCTCTCACTGTCCACTCTGCCTGTCAAAAAGTAAAAAAAAAAAAAAAAGTCCATTTCACTCCAATACATTACATTTTAGGTACTCTATTATTGATTACCTCAGATCAGGGAAAACATATGATATCTGTCTTTTTGGTACTGGCTTATTTCACTAAGTATATTGGTTTCCACTTGTGACCATTTTGTTGCAAAAGATAGGATTTCATTTTTTATAGCTGAGTAGTAATCCATAGTGTATACATACACCCTGATTTCTTTATCTGATTAACAGCTAATGGACATTTGGGTTGATTCCATATCTTAGCTATTGTGAATTGTGCTGAAATGAACATGGGGGTACCAAAAACTCTTTCATACACTGATTTTTTTTTGTTTGGGTAAATTCTCAGGAATGGGATGGATGGATCATATGCTAGGTGAATATTCAGATTTCTGAAGTACTGCTATACTGTATCCCACAGTGAGTACACCAGTTTACAATCCAACCAACAGTGGATTAGGGTACCTTTTTCTCCACATCCTTGCCAGCATTTGTTGTTTGTTGATTCATGTTATGAAAGCCATTCTAATAGGGGTGAGGTGAAACATCATTGTGGTTTTGATTTGCATTTCCTTGATGACTAGTGATCCTGAGCATTCTTTCAAGTGTCTGCTGGCCATTTGAATTTCTTTTTTGAAAAAATATTTATTTATTCATTTGAAAGAAAGAGCTACAGAGAGGCAGAAGCAGATAGAGTGGTCTTCCATCCACTGGTTCACTCCCCTGATGGCCACAACGACAGGAGCTGTGCCCATCTGAAGCCAGGATCCAGGAGCTTCCTCAGGGTCTTCCCACATGGGTTCAGGGGCTCAAGGACCAGGGACATTTTCCACTACTTTCCCAGGCCATGGCAGAGAGCTGGATATGAAGTGGAGCAGCCAGGTCTCAAGCCGTCACCCATATGGGATGCTGGCACAGCAGGCAGCAGCTTTACCTGCTCTTCACTTTATAGCTAAGTAAACTGATAGTCAAGGACTCTAAGTAACTTGGCCAAAATGAAACAACTAGCTAAGCACAGTAAGGATACCAATCTACCAGTGCTTATCTCCAAAACCTGTGTTATTTACTAGGTTCTATATGCTTCATGACAATAGTTACTATTTTTTAACACAGGCTTGTGTCAGGCTTTGCACTATGCACTTCACAAATATTCTGTAATTTAGTTCTCACTGTGACCCAACTATGAATAATGTTGTTATCACCAGTTTTCAAATGAGAGGTATGAGGCTCTGTAAATATAAGACACTTGTTCAAGGCCACATAAAGGAAATCAGTAGTGAGAGGAAACAACCAGATCCATCTGGTTTATCAGTCTTTCTGCCACATCACACTGTTGAAGGAGAATGTAATGGGACCCCAAAATTGCACATCAACACAACATTCCTTTGCTATTCATGAATGGGAACTTGTATTTTCTGTTTAAGAGTTTTTGGTGACAAGGTGCTCACTATTCCATGATTTGGTACACTTTCCAGTTGGATATTCTACTAGTAAGGAATGTATTTATTCTGATTCAAAATTGTCCTTATTTAAACTTATTTTGGGGATTCTATTGTTTGTTTCCCAAAGAGCAACAAAATGTTTTCTCTGCCTTTTCCACAGCACAGCTGTCTGAGTATCTCATTCCTTTCCAACTCTTTAGTTTACATCTACTATGTGCTATACAGAGGCTGAGAGGCTACAGGTATAATAGTGAGAATACAGACACAATATCACTTAGCTTACTAATAAACCAATGAAATAATTATACAAATTGAAATACAACTACAAAATATGGTAATTAACATATATTAAGGAAAAATATAAAGGCTGTGAGAAGTACATTTTAGGGGAACTTAGTGTACATTGTGTTGTGATGACATCCTGGAAGGCTTCCCAAAGATAGGATATTTAAAGACTGAATAGACATTAATAAGGCAAAGATTAAGTCAATAGCAATTTCAGTGAAGATTTAGTAGTAAGAAAAGCACATGGAAGTCTTTGAGGCTGGAGGGAGTACAGGACCTTTCAGCCACAAAAGGAAACACAATGAGGTTAAACAAAAAGAACAACTGAGAGGATCAATTCAGAGAAGTTCACAGAGGAATGCAGGATGTGGCTCAGGCATGAAGCTCCTTACCTGCCATGGTAATAATTTTAATCTTCAGTAACAAGTAAATTTGGCACACAGATCTTGGTCTCTGATACTGTTTTCCAACAAGAGGAATCAAAGCTCCTTGGCTATAGTGATATCAGAGAATGAGCCCCTAAAATCTATACAAAAATGTGGCCCCTTAAAGTTCCCTGGAAGCACCATCTGGGATGCCACATATGCTACCAGAATTTGGGGTGCCATACGATATCACCATATGCTTACTAATAAATCCCCAGTATTAATAAGCCTGAGAGGATTCTTGCCTAATATTTAGAGAAGAATTCTAAATACCAGCATCCATAAATGAGGTAGCATAGTACATTTTAGGCTTGGCAAAGGTATCAGGTAGGGTGTGAGGTCACACAGGGGCATGGCGAAGGCGTGGTCTTCCATCTCACAAATCTAATTGATTTTAACTTATATGGCTACCTACTTTAATAGTAGTAGAATAAGAAATATAAAAGGTGAATTTATAATATAACATGATGTCAGTAAGAAAGTGCTAAAAAAATTTTAAATATGGAAAAATAATGTTAGGACTATGTCAAAAGGACACAGGAGGCAACTGAAAGGATTTGAATAAAACAGAAAATATAGTGCTATTGGATTATAACTCACAGTATAAAATAAATATCCATGAGTCTATGTTCATACAAATAAATGATTTAGTCAATACAGAAATGAGAGAAACTAAAACATCTCCCTATGCACAAGAATTCCAAATAATTTATGTAAATGTTGTGCCCTCAAGAAGATAAAACATAATTCCCATTCTGCAAGTATGTGCTATACATAATGACATCCTTCCAAAGGGATCAGTAGGGAAAACAGACAAGATATTTTTGAAGTAGAAAACTGACAAACACTATCACGTCCAGGTGACTGAAGTCAGCACTGACAGACATAAATCATATTGACGATATGTGCTTTGATATGACATGATTAGAAGGGTACTTAACATTGTGATCTTAACAAAAATCCATATCCCCCACCTAATCAAGAGAAAAAGATCAGACCAATCCCAACATAGGGACATTTTATATCTTGTTGACTTTAAGTCCCAACCTTTCCCCTCTCCTTGATTTTCTCAAGGGGAATTTCTTCCCACCTGAAAAGACTGTCCATTCAGCTCTAACTTCCTCAACTTCCCTCTCTCTGTCCCGGCAGGACCACCCTCCCTTACAACTGTTCTCACCCTGCTCACATGCTTGCTCTCTCAAACATCTTCTCATCTCATCTTTCCCAAGAAGAAAACTCTCCAGGAGTTTTCACTGCCACCATTCCCCACCCCTCAAGGTTATTTGAAAGTCCTCTCATTTCCTGAATGTCTTGTCTCCTTATCTTTTCTCATGATCTCTCTCTCTCTCTCTCTCTCTCTCTCTCTCTCTCTCTCTCTCTCTCTTTTTCTACTTCACACTATTCTACATTCACTTCTTCACTTGGCCTTCAAACTTTTCTTCATCCTAAAGAACAAGTTTTGGTCAATGTATACTTCTGATTGTCAAACAGTGATATTCACTTCATTAATAATTTATATGTTATTTTGTTTGCTAAGCATATTTTTTCAAATATGAATATAAGCAAAGAGGAAATATGATAATAAAGCAAATAACATACTGGCATTTAAAATGTGGGAACCAGAAGCTGAGATGCTCTATAGCTGCATCTCGGTTTGCATGTTCCATAATTCAACTCTAACTTATTCATTTGTCTTTCCAGATCTTCTGGACAGGGACATTGCTACAGAGCTCACATCATCCTGTCTCCTATTTTATTAGGTTGTTGACTTGTCTACAATTTTCCTGAATGAAGCTTTCCTATCATATTTATCTTTAACATATGATCTGATGTTAATTAGTCATTATAGAAAAAAGGATGAACTTTGTTCCGAAGTATCTGTTACTATTAACTTTTAAAATAATTTTAAACATTTTATTCCTAAAATGATTTGAGGTTTTTCTCTTCTTATTACAAAATATAAAGAAATAAAATTGAGCACAGCCCAAGGACCTAGATAATATAGAAAATCACCCTCGCAATTCATGTGATGTAGATTCTACAAGCTACCCAGGTAGGTTCTTGAGAGCAGAACCTATTTTGCTTTATCTTTTGTACAGTGCCTAAGTCGATCGGAATTCATGGCAAATAAATCAAGGATGAAAGCTATGCAACTGATGGATACAGACAGTTGAGACTCCTATCATCTATTTTCAGCTGCAGAATTGCATAGATAGCCTTTGGCCTCAAACATGGGGCTTTGAAAGTTAAATTCTTAAACCTAAAAATCAGAAATGATACATGCACACTTAGCTGGTTTCAAATGATTTTTCTTAGGGTAATGACCACAAAAGAACAAAGTATTGCCTTTTACTGAGCAGAATAAATAAATAGCCTAGAGTCTCAGAGAGTTCTATAGAAATATGACAAAACACATTCTATCCATTCTTCTAACTTCTTTGCTTCCAAATAGTTGTATTTGTATTCCTTTTTAATTAGAGCTGCTGGTTTTCATAGTTGCTTAATTAATTTGAGAGAATATCAATTTTCAATGCCTTTAGGAAAGTGGTTGCAATTATAGGGCCAATCTGTTAGAAAAAGTAAAAAGAGGCCAAAATATTTTAATAGTAAAGTTACTGGGAACAAAGGATGAATATAATAAGTTAGAGGCATACTCAATAATTAGTCTATTAGCTATGTTTTACAAGAGTTTCTCTAAGAATTTAACTTGAAACTCTTATATGCAAGGGATAGGTATGCAATTTAGCACACAAGTAGTTGTATGGTCTACTTTAGTGGTCATTTGTAGATACCATAGTGAAGGCAAAGCATTGCCCATGCTATGGCAGATCAGACACTTAGCGCAAGTAGTAGATAGGTCAACCTTATTCACAGGGACCCAGTCCATGCTGTTGAACTCTTTCATAGTTCTCATTTGTACCACCCCAACTGCTCCCTTGTTGACCCATTTTGCAATCCTGGGGTGACTAAAGACAGAAACTGGCCTGCATCACCCAAGCCATCTGACTTTTCAATGCTTTTCTGTAATATATGCTCTCTATTAGTTATTTATTGCTTCTTAACAAACTAACTCCAAAACCTGGCATATTAAAACAGTACATGTGTATTATATCATAGTTTCTGTAGGTGAGGTATTTAAGCATTTTTTTTTTTTTTTTTTTTTTTTTTTTTTTTTTTTTTTTACAGGCAGAGTTAGACAGTGAGAGAGAGAGACAGAGAGAAAGGTTTTCCTTTTTCTGTTGGTTCACCCCCCAAGTGGCTGCTATGGCCGGCGCATTGCTGCCGGCGCATTGCGCTGATCCGAAGCCAGGAGCCAGGTGCTTCCTCCAGGTCTCTCATGTGGGTGGAGGGCCCAAGCACCTGGGCCATCCTCCACTGCCCTCCCAGGCCACAGCAGAGAGCTAGACTGAAAGAAGAGCAACTGGGACAGAATCCAGTGCCCCGACTGGGACTAGAACCTGGGGTGCCGGTGCCACAAGGCGGAGGATTAGCCTAGTGAGCCAAGGCGCAGGCCTCAAGCATGCTTTTCTTGGTCCTCTGCTTAAAGCAAAACATCAACAAAGTGCCATTCAAGGCTGCAGTCATATCCAAAAACTCCATGGGGGAAGGCTCTGTGTCTAAGCTCAGATAGTTGTTGGCAGAATTCATTTCCTTGCAGGGACATCAACTTACCTTTGCCACAATATACTGATTGGACATATTAGCTAGGCCATATCATAATTAAGGAGGAAGATTATACAGGGTATGGATTATAGGAGACAGTGGTCATTTGGGATAATCTTAGAATATGCCTACCAAAGTATCCATTCACACACGTGTTTCCCAGATCTCCCTGACTCTTCCAATATGGCTCCTCCAGGCTCTTGAACAAGCTAAGACATTTGATATTGCTCAGGAATCCGTGTGTCATCAGCCTTACCTCTGATTGTCTACAAGAGAGAGTGGATGACTAGATGACTCTTCAAAGCTCTACACACTGGAAGGATTTCCCCTCATTGTTCACCTCTGAGTAGAGTTGTCATATAGAACACTCTATTAGCTCGCACTAACATGTCAAGCCAATATATTCATGTGCTAAGTCTAGGTTTTGTCTTGACTTTTCAGTTTAGTTTTGGTTTTAACGTGCATTTATTACATTATTCCTAGTTTCAAATGACATGTTTTAACTATGGATGTGTGAATAGTAAATCTAAACCAATAAAAGTGTAATCATTTGTGACTACCTCCCAGAAAAAAACAAATACTTGTGTGTGCATGTATATGTGTGCGTACATGTTTGTGTGTGTGTATGTGTATGGAGAAAGAGAGAGAGAGTTGGATCTGGTATTTGATTTGACCTCTGCTGCTGCTGTTTAAAGATACAGACAGGAGACATAACTTCCTGGGTCATAGACCAAGAATTTTGTAATTCAAGCAGCCTGAACATCTACATAGTCTACACATTTGCATAGCTCCCCTTGTGCTCAAGTCCCATGGGAATAATTTGGCAGGCATAAGTTTTTTCCATTTCTATCAGGTGAACAGAGAACCTACCCCCCAAAGATAAGTATGAGCTGAAGTTGGGAAAAGGAGTGGTGCTAAAACAGGTGTAGGTAACTTGGTATTCTGGGATACTCATTCTGGTAAATGGCCATGCCTTCCAGACTTGATTTGATCTCATTTCTATTGTACAGTTTCCTTCATATAATGAGTTCTTCCTATGCCTTCCCAAATATATGACTTGTAGAATCTGACAATACTTTTGATGGATAATTCCAGGTATATAGTCACTTGATGGTCCATGGTCAGGAATTTAGTCACTGTTAAGAACCAAAGCCCTTTGAACAGTGATTAGATATGCTACAAAAGGAATGCCCTTGTTCTAGAGCTTTGATAATCTGCACTAAACCTAGTTAATAACTAAATTAATATTTAACTTTCTCATTAAAGGCAGATGTCTTTTTTAAAAAATGTATTTATTTATTTGGAAGTCAGAGTTACACAGAGAAGGAGAGGTGGAGAGAAAAAGAGAGAGAGAGGTCTTCCATCCACTGGTTCACTCCCCAATTGGCCACAACTGCTGGAGCTGAGCTGATTCAAACCCTGTAGCCAGGAGCTTCTTCTGGGTCTCCCACACAGGTGCAGGGACCCAAGAACTTGGACCATCTTCTACTGCTTTCCCAGGCCATAGCAGAGAGCTGGATCAGAAGTGGAGCATATGAGATGCCAGCACTATAGGTGGTGGCTTTACCCATTACACTTGTCTGCCGGCCCCATAAAGGCAGATGTCTTTAGCACCAATGTATCCATTCAATCTTGTTGTCCAAGAGGCAGAACAACACACCACAGTCTCAATTTGTTTCAAAGCATCAGTTTTTCTGAATCTGACTCAAAACTTCCAGCTATCTCTGTCACTTTATAAATAGGTTTGAGCAGTATTTTTAATTGTAGTATAAGGTATTTCCAGGCTGATATTGTGGCATGGTGGGTAAAGCTGCTGCCTAAAATGCTGGCATCTCATATGGGTGCCGGTTCAAGTCTCAGCTGCTCTACTTCCAATCCAGCTCTCTGATATGGCCTGAAAAGTGGTAGAAGATGGCCCAAGTCCTTGGGCCCCTGCACCCCATGTGGGAGACCCAAAAGAAGTTCCCGGCTCCTGGCTTCGGATAGACCCAGCTCCGACCATTGTGGCCATTTGGGGAGTGAACCAGTGGATGGGTCTCTTTCTCTCTTTCTCTCTCTCTTTCTATAACTCTTTCAAATAAATAAATAAATCTTCTAAAACAAAGCTATTTCCAAAAATGTCACACGTGTCTATATTTTATTCTTAATGGTTGTAGTTACATATGTGAAATTCATGTTTTTAATTTTTAAAATAATTTCCTTATACATCCTAGACTACTTTACCAATAAGCAAGCCTCTTAAACACTGTAAGGTTATCTTGCATGCTCTGGTACCTTTCCTGGGAGCTCATACGTGTGTTTGCTACTTTCTACTCACTGTATCAGATTGATTTGATATCATCAATATAGTAGACCAGGGAAATGCTGGGTTGGAATGCACATGAATGGCAAATGTCAAAAGGAGACAGTCAATTCTGTGGAGATAGTCTCTAATCCCAAAATACTTTAACTTGGGAAAAGAGAAATATAAAAAGCAAGTAACAATAGATTTTATGCGGTATTTGTCAAATTTGTAGCAGGGTCAAAAAATTATATTAGTTTAAAGAAAGGCAAGTGTATTATAAATTGGGTGGTTATATAACACAACACATAGACCCAGACTTGCATATTGGCGTGGACACTAATGAGAGTATTTTTAGACACACACACACACACACACATATATTTCAAAGAATTTCCAAATCAGCTGGAGGAGTCTACTACACATCTATGCAGAAATATAGGCATGTAAAAAATTTACCATGCTCATTATCTGCTTTTCTGTTTCACCCTGGATGCTATTAGTGGAAAGGAAGCACTTTCATGTATACACTAATTTTATGGATCTGCGAGAGGTTCACCTTACATTCACTCTCACATTCTATTGGCTTCAACTCAGTCAAAGAGCCAAAGCTAACTATAATCAAAGTTGAGAAATGTGTTTTAACTACATGGTTGATTACACAATTAGCAAGACCATTCAAAATGGAAATATGGGGACCTATGTTCAAAAAGCAAGAAGAGGCCGGCGCCGCGGCTCACTAGGCTAATCCTCCGCCTTGCGGCACCGGCACACCGGGTTCTAGTCCCGGTTGGGGCACCAGATTCTGTCCCACTTGCCCCTCTTCCAGGCCAGCTCTCTGCTGTGGCCCGGGAAGGCAGTGGAGGATGGCCCAAGTGCTTGGGCCCTGCACCCCTGGGAGACCAGGAGAAACACCTGGCTCCTGCCATCGGATCAGCGCGGTGCGCCGGCCGCAGCGCGCCAGTCACGGCGGCCATTGGAGGGTGAACCAACGGCAAAGGAAGACCTTTCTCTCTGTCTCTCTCTCTCTCACTGTCCACTCTGCCTGTCAAAAAAATTAAAAAAAAAAAAGCAAGAAGAACTGCATTGTTGTCAAACATAGTAACATAAAAAAATTTTACCCTCTTCTATGGTCTCCTCCTTTATTTGTCACATAGTTTTTTTCTTATTATTGGCACTGAATGTCATTTTAAGTAGAGAATTAAAATTTTTAATTACCTGCATAAATTCTGCTATTCATCTTTATGTTGTGCAATGTCAGCTTTAAATGGAAAAAAAAGTATTTGATTCATAAGTAGAATCATTAAAATTCAAATTTTGCATCATAGCTTGCATATGTATACATAGTTTTTCTTAACAGAACAGTGGACACAAACTATACAGAACGAGTCAACTATCAACCGTTTTTATTTCACTTCTTGATACGGTACAGTCTGCCAACACTATGTTTAGCTTGATAAGGAAGAACTGAAAGATAAAGTCCTTATATGCATCATGTTCAGTGACATTTATTAGACAATATAGGGAAGGAACATAGGAAAGGATATAATGGAATTTCCTACTACATTAATTTCTACTCTCAACACAAGTTCAGGTTGGAAGGGAAAGCCTGATCTCTCAAGGTGATCAGTAACCACACTCCTTTAATCACAGATATAACCCACTTACTTTGTCCTTGAGCTGAGTTCCACATAACCTGGATACACCAGAATTGTGTACTCAAGAGACACTGTAAATGCAATGTGTGAATAGTGCAGCCAGAAACAATAGACAATTATATGATGTGTAATCTCTCTGATCCAGCACATGTTCTACTGTGCCATTGGATTTCACTTACAAGATGAAAAATAAAATTAGTGAGATGTTTTAGGATGGTGACAGAAGAGAATCAAACCAAGCACAGGTGCTTTTGAGCACACTGCACCTGCACAGGTTGTACACTTACAAGGTCAGCCTTGTCTAGTTGTGTGTCCAGAAAGATGTTAAGAAAAATTTCATCTTATGAAGTGAAAGCTCTATGTAAGAGTTGGTGCCTGAGAAAATCCCAGTATGTAAATCATTCCCATGCTTTATTTATTTCCCATTTACAAGTATGGAAGTCATACATTTAATGTACACTAGCTATACAATCATTGCAGGAATTGTCTCTAACTTGCAAAACTGAAAACATTCACATTCCTAACTACAGATGAAAATCTGATGTTCATAGATATTATGAGATTTCTCAGCGCCACCAAGCTATCAAAATTAGTCAACGTCCATTTCACTATAAACTCTTGTTCTTTGTACTGACATATCCATGCCATATATATTGTCAATAACCAAACTAAATCATTTTTCAAGATCTTTTCATTACCAACAGCATTCACATTATCTTCATCATTTGTTTCCTGTATATAAATGGTCAAAGACAACCCTAATTAAGGGACTTTTGGTCTAATGAAAATGATTCCTTTCTATTATCACAGTAAGTAGTTATTCATCAATTGTTTAACTCTTCCAAGTGTTGAAAAACTTACTTATTCTCAGATAGATATTCCATTAACAGAAAGCTCCCATCAAAGTAAATTCAAAGCAAATCAAGTGCAAAAAAATTTTTAGACTGTACATTTTTAAGTCATAAAACACTATTCCAAAGTAATATTAAGCTAAGGAAACATTATATTTTAGGGAACACCTATGCAATAATATTGTTTGAGGGACATGGAAAATTCTTTTTCTTCTATTCATATCAGTGATATCCAGTGCAATAAGTTCCCAATGAGAGAACAGCCTGGCTAGCAGACGGCTGGGGTACAGGTGAAGGAGCTGCAAAGGCAGCAGTCTCTTGCCTTTCATGTCCTGCCTTTTGATGGATTTGTGAAACACAACCTGAGAAACAGAAAAGAGCAGAGCGGAGGGTCTGAAAGGCATCTGGATTCGAATCTCAGTTCCTCAGCCCATTCTGTGTCTCACTATCCACGTGCAGTTGGAGTAGAAAAGAGCTGCACCTGGGCTCTGCTTCCTCATCTGAAGATGAGGAAAGTTTCATGTTCTTGACAGAATCATTAGGTGCACCAGATGGAGTCAGACAAGTTGATATACATGAGTCATCTTTATAAATAACAAGGTGCTACCAAAATATAGATGTCATCATGACCTCCAGTACTTAAACCCTGTGAATAAATGTGAAAATAAACTGGAAATGAGAGAGACAGACTAAAAGCAGTGCCAAGAGAGAAGAAGAATGAAAAAAAAAGTGGATGACTGAAGTTGGGAAAGCAAACAATAGACAAAGAGGACAGCTGTCCTGCATTCTGCTTTATTAACATCACTATATGCAGTATTGCTAAATACTATTGGAAATTTTGTGAAGTAGTAGAAAAGGTGGTTCTGATCTCAATGAGGGATTCTGCTTCAAATTTGGTGACAGAAGACCTCAGCTTCTTAGTTACCTGACTTGTCCTGTGATTGTGGTCAATGCTACAATCAATTTGACCTTCCTTTCCTCATCTTTAAAATGGGAATGATAAACATCTATATTCCTGAATTGTTAATGAAAATTAATTCAGAAACCATCTGGGAAGATATATTATGAATATGTTGGCTATTACTGTGTTTCTGTTGATAAGCACAGATGGGCTGGTAAAAATATTGACAGGGAAACAATTTGGGTAGGCTAGGCAAGGACTGCAAGGCTGTGCTATTACCAAATGATATTTGAAGCATGAACCAGGGAGAAGCAGAGCCATGATCAGGATAAAGAATCTTTGAGAAATCATATTTATCTTCCTGTGCAAGTACGGTTAAGATTTTGGACTTGAGCTCAAGGGGAGAGAAGGGAGAAAGAGGAAGAGAAATAGAGAGCAAGAGAGCTGATGCCATCAGGCTGTGTTCCAGAATTTCAGATTCCAGATATACACTTGGAAGTCATCATCTTTGTTTGACAAATACAACCATAAACCTAAAACAGGAGAGTCAAACTAAATTAAAAACTAGATGACTGTTCTGTAATGAGAAGCAAGATTTTTCCATTTTTAGATCTTAAAGCCTTGAGCATTGCAATCTGGCCTAAGAATATTAATACAAGAATACAATTCAGGTAGAGAGATGGTGATTTCAGTTGTACTTTTTTTTTTTACCCTTTAGATTCCTTTCAGATCAAGTTCTTGGACTTTTGTTTCCCCCTGGTGCTAATTCAGAGTATTTAAACTCAGGGGATTTTTGCCTATTTGTTCATTAGCATAGCATTCCTTGTTTCTCAGTAAAAAAGCGTTGTTATTTACATTGGTATAATTGGCTTTTTAACCCCATGTGCTCCTGATGGACGATAAATAATGATATCATTACTTTTTAGAGGGGAAGATTCAAGTTTGCCCAGTAAGATATTGAGTGAATTGACAAAAGAATTGAAAAGTTGAGTAAATTGACTTATTTTGTTGTGTTATCTGATGAGGCTGTGATTAACTCTTCCTGCCTGGATTTCCCAAGAATTCTCCTGCTTTAAGGCACTTCTAACAGTGGTTTCACAAATGTTCCTATGCGGTTTTGAGTAAACTCATACACTTCCACTAAACAATTTACTTGCTTAAGTCAACCAGAATAGGTTTATGTTGCTTACAACCAAAACAAACCAAAAAATGCAATGATAGACTATTCTGGTAGTGCTGAAAAGCCGTTATCCCAGTCAACTATAAGACTTGTAAGAACAAGTATTATTCTAATTTATTTTCCCTTTGTACTATTCACACAGCAGAAAATCTGTAACTAAAATTATCCATCTTTGCAAGGCATGAATTCCAGATGTTCCTGTTTCACAGATGAAAGACTATTCTTTGGTGGCATTTAATAGACCAGTTGAACACAGTCCAATATAGCTATTTTTTAGCCTCTGTTTTTGATGTCATATCTAAGAAATCAAATTGTAATTTGAAGTATGAACTTTTTTACATTTTCTTTTAGATTTTTATAGTTTTAGATCACATGTTCAGTTATCTGATCCATTTTGAGTTAATTTTTGTATATGACATAAGGTCACAAATGGAAATTTAAGGTCTAATATACAGGTAACTATAGTAACAACACTGTAGTGTATATTGAAAATTTGCTGATAAAAGAGATTTTAAATGTTCCCATCACAACAAAAAAAAGCCATGTAAATTGATGGATACATTAATTAGGTTTAGGTTTATCGTGGTAGTAATTTCACATTGTATATATGAATCAAATCATCATGTGCACACATTAAATTTATGTGATTTTTGTTGATCGAAAACAAAATGAAGAAAAAAGTTAAATGTTTTGTAATAAAGAAAAAACACTTAAACATAGATACTATTATAGCTATTATCTAAGAAAACTGACACTCTTTAGTAAAATTTCTGACAAAGTTTGTCTATTGAATCAGGATCCTTAATCAGGAAGGAATAATATATTGTCAATTGAGATAGCTCTTCAGGCATGGTATAAGGAAACATGGATTTGGTAAGTGTGGTTTTGACACTTCCCCATAAACTTTATAAGAATCTAAGGTGCCCTTCTAGCACTCAATCTCTGCCTTCTCTTTATCCTTCAAGGCCTACTCTCTGGACTTCAGACAAGCGATCACCAATGCAAGTGCTAGGAAACAACATTTGTGGAGCACTTGATGTGTGCAGGAAATTTCATTATCTCCCTTAATAGCATTTGAAAATTTTGTTCTTATCTGCTAAAGACATGACTGCAAGTGCATTAAAACAGAGAACTCAAGGATTAAAAACAACTTTTAAGCCTATTTATTCCTTCCCTCATATATTCATTTGTTCTTGATTTTTGGTTAAAAAAAAAAAAAAAAAAAAAAAAAAACTTAGTACCAACTATGCCCCAGGTACCATGTTGAAATTTAGAAATACAGCTATTAAGAAGCCCCCCCCAAAAAAAATAAAAATAAAAATAAATAAATAAACTCTAATGTGGATGGTAGAGATAATGCAATGATTCATTAAATATAAAAAATATTGACAATGGTAATTGCAAATATCATATTTTTGTGCAAATACTTGAATAAAAAATCTTGTGCCTATATCTCATAGTACTCTATTCATGAAGTCTGTCCATACTCTGCTTCTATCATTTATTATGGATATAATCGAAAGTGAAGCCATAGTATTAGGAATTTTTACTGGGTCAGAGACCAGATGGTACAAATAAGCAGGAGGAACCAGACCACTGTGTCTCCTAGAATATCCAGTTACAATTCAACTCAATAATCTCTTATTTTCATCATGTCTTATCATCAAAAGATGACTTCCCACTGAAAGTTCAATCAAAACAAATATTGAAGTGTGTTTCTATGTTAACTGCAGCCCGAGCCACAGGTGTCACTGTGTGGATGGCTAACAGGTCACTGGGTTCCCCCCGTTTGGTGCCCTGACTTTGTCCACACTCTTCAGTCGCCATCTCAGGCATTAAAAGGTGTCCTAATCTTGTATTTTAAAACAGATGTAAATCCACAATGGAGATTGTCTATGGTTTCATGAAGACTTTTTCCTGAGATAGATGGCAAAACTTGCCTTTTATAGAGGTTTTGATTTTTTTAAAGTCAGGATTTGGTTTTGTTTTTGTTCCTCTTTCTTTTTCCGACAATTTCTACATTTTGTTTTGTTTCATTTTTCCATGTGGGGTAGGCTTTTTCTCAGAAGTCTGTCAGGCAACTCCAGGAGGCAGTGTCCTTCAACATTTTCCTGATGCCAATCCCACAGGGGATTGTCAATTTAGAAAGGACCACAAATTCAAACAGAGCCAGATGACTCATTTGATCAGAAAAATGAAGTACACTAAACCAAACTGCTCTGCATCTCAGCTGAGAATGGGGAAAGTGAATGGTCTGTGAGGAAAGCATTTGCAGACAATGGAAAGATATCTAAAGTGGATCAACAGGACAGACACACCCATACTTCGTGTTTTCCGACACACACAGACACTTTAGCACCACAATGGCTTGTATTCAAAAGATGTCAAGCTAATGAAAACTTTCTTCAGACTTTTTGAAATATCTCTCTAATGAGAAATTAAAGCTAAGAGAGCGATAGCTATCAGAGAGATTTTCCCCCCTACTTTCCTTTGATTGGGAAACAAAATCCCTGAATACTCTTTTGTGACTGGACTTACCATTTCTGGAGGCCTGGAGGAATTTCTTTATGTGGTCATTTAGAAGACTCGATTCAGGTGGGAAAGGTTGGGAGGTGTCAGCTAATTCATCTTTCCCCAGAGAGAGCTCAAAAGGAAGAAGAGAGTGAACACTGATAGACAACACACAGGAAATGCTATTTGCTGGGTTCAGAGGTGCTCTTACTTTGTCAATATCCTATTTTCATTTATTGAGCAACTGCACTCCACAAGGCACCTGATCAAACATTGACCCAGCTGAGATTTCAGTTCCTAAATCATAAAAAATGAGGCAGAAAGCAACGGCACAGAAAGATGAGAACATGAGAATCCAATCTACCTAATCATGCAGGATTAGGTAAGCTACAGAGACCAGGCTTTTGTCTGCTTCCTGAAGAAGTAAGAAGCATAAATGACCCAGTTTGGAAATGCAGCAATTCAAAATTCAAGTTACTTTTCTTCCAAGTAGATAAGCTGACTACCACACAGCAGCCTGATCTGTGCAAATGTAACTCATTAAAATTCAAATTTATACATACTCACAGAATACATTTAAGATTTGGAGGCCTCTTGTCGTTGAATCGTTGAATCAGTGGTATGACCTAGTGTCTGAGGCCCACTTTGCAACCAGGATAGACCCTGGCTGTCTCATTAATCATTGTGTCCCCATACCTGGCACAGTGCCTGAAACACAAAACATTTCAAAAAAATAAATAAATAAATAAGACAAATGAAGAAAAGACAGAAAATAAATGCCAACAAACCTAAAGCTATTATCAGTATGTGTTCTGTGACACTGACTTCAGTTTGATTAGAACTCTGGCCACTTGTTCAAGTTTTGACTTTCCTTTTCATTTGATTTGATAGACTAGAAGTTCAAATATCAAAAGAAGATGTTTTTTTTGTTTTAGATGAAGGCTGGGGGCACAGACCATGGAAATCATATTGGGTCCTTCCAGCATGACAAGGACTTCTCCTAATTTTTGTCTGCATATCATCCCCTGTCTCCACCCTAAGGGTATAGACATACTCATGTTTCTAAGAGGAAGAACATCATATAAGGACATAGCAATTAGACTCTGGAGCAAATATATCCATGCACCAAAGGAATAAGAAAATATGAGGGGTGTTCTGGCCATCTGTCTTCTTCCCTGCTTTTGCACTGAAAGGAAGCATCTGTTCTACAAGCCTTAGGAAATGAGCTAAGTCCCGCAGATTGCTTCCCTTCTTTCTCATTCCATATCCCCTACCTGAATTCTCCCTGCCATGCATTTTCTTTCTTTCATGCTATCTTTAATTCCTTTCTTTGTTTGTTCTTTTCTAAAAGTTTCATTTGTTTATGTTTCTCAAAGTCAGAGAAAGGAAAGAAAGAGAGAGAGAGAGAGAGAGAGAGAGAGAGAGAGAGAGAGAGAGGACTGGATATACCCAGTGTGCTAAGTCATCCCCAAATCCCCACAACAGCTAGGGCTGGGCCAGGCCAAAACCAGGATCCAGGAATTCAGCCTGAGAGGGATTCCCACATGGGTGGTAGGGACCCGACTACTTGAGCCATCATCTTCTGCCTCCCAGAGTGGCCCTTAGAAGGAAACTGGAATTGGGGACAAGGCCAGGACTCCAACCCAGGCATGCCAAGGTGGAATGCAGGTGTCCTCTGTGCCAGATGTGTGCCCCAACGGTCTTTCCTTTCCTTCTCATGGCGAGAGCGGTGAATTCCCCTTGTTCAGACAATCCTCTCCTCTAGGAGGCTCTGAAGCAGAGGCTGATGTGGCTCTTCCTCTAGATCTCTGTTGCTTGTCCCATGTTAAGTTGCTTGACCCGTTTAGATCTAAGTGTGGATGAGTTCAGTGGTTCTCCTCCAAATGCCACTTAGATTCCCTGAAAGCTCTCCTACACAAAAATTCCTGTCCCTAGGCTGCCATCCCAGCATGCTGTCCTCCCACATAACTCAATAAGCTCTCATTCCTTCACTGAGGCAATGTTAAAAGGATCAGCAATAAAAGGCCAGTTCTGTCTATGACAGAAATGATTGCTTTTTTATTTTTGATTTTTACTTATATAAAGGGAACAAATTTCATGTATTTCATATGTACAGCTTTAAGAACAGAATGATGCTCCCCACCCAACTCTCCCTCCCTCCCTCCTCCTTCCTTTTATTTTACTCTTAATGTTTGCAAATGACACACTTTCAATTTACTTTATAATCACAAGCTTAACCCTCAACTAAATAAAATATTCAACAAGTCATAAGTAGAAAAACCACCATTCCTCAGGAGTATAGACAAGGGCTATAAACAATAATCACATCTCAAAAAGTCAAATTTGCTCATATACATTGCATTATTTTGTATTCTGGGTTATTGTCAATCAGTATAGTGCAGTGATGAATAACATAAACTGTGAGCTCACACTGGAATTTCTTTTTTCTTTTTTTTTTACTTGACAGGCAGAGTTAGACAGTGAGAGAGAGAGAGACAGCGAGAAAGGTCTTCCTTCCATTGGTTCACCCCTCAAATGGCCGCTACAGTCGGCACACTGAGCCGATCCGAAGCCAGGAGCCAGGCGCTTCCTCCTGGTCTCCCATGAGGGTGCAGGGCTCAAGCACCTGGGCCATCCTCCACTGCACTCCCGGGCCACAGCAGAGAGCTGGACTGGAAGAGGTGCAACCGGGACAGAATCCAGCGTCAAAACCCGGAGTACTGGTGCCGCAGGCGGAGGATTAGCCTAGTGAGCCGCAGCACCAGCCCACACTATGGAATTTCAATCTCAAGTCCTTCATTTACAGCTTTCAGACCCTGGACAAGTTACTCCTCTCTGTCCCTTAATTTTATTATCTTTAAAAATAGGTTTAACTATAATACCTATCACCTATGGTTGCTGTAATGACTGAATGAGGATAGATACACAATTAATATATACCTATATATCAATGTAAATGAATTTATACATAGAATAATAATTGGCACATAGTTTTCAAGATGCCTTCCCTATCATAGTTATTATATAGAGCTTTAGAGTATTAAGTACAAGGCAGGGAAATCACATGAAACCTAAGAACCAAGGTGATCCAGAAGGTCAGGCCTATCAATCAAATAGTAAAAATAAATCATATATTTTCAACAGGACATCAGTCTCTTAATAATTAGATAGTTGGTTAAGTGCCAAAGGGCTCACAGGGATTTAGGGTCAATAAGCAGGTTAACATGCACAATGCTTGACACAGAAAGCTTGCAAAAAAAATTTTTTTTAATCATCTTCATTGCGTGGTCAGGAAGCCCATAGTGATAAGATGAACTTTACTTCGTGTTTTCGCAGTGTGGGTTCATAAAGGGCAAGAAAAATCCTTCCCCCCGAAAACAGCTATGATAAAGTACCCTGGGGTTCTACTTTCAGAGGGCTCTCAGCATCTTTGTCTGCAGTTGGAAAGCACAAATATGTTTTTGCACAGCAATCATACCACTGTCATTTGGCATTCTGTGGTGCAGCCCCATGACAGTCATTTGCAGTGCAAATTCGAGTCACATCCCAGCAATTTTGCTATCACTCTTAGTGTGAAGTCACCTTGCAGGTTTCCTCTATGAGGCTATGATTATTTTTCAACTTTTTTGCTAAGCTGATTTGTTTTCCATTTGCTTATTGATGAATTTTGCTGTTAACCAAAAGTATTTGTTTAGTGGTAGTAATAAGTCCAGGGAATCTTTACAGGACAAACCTTATGAACCAGCAGGAAAAACTAATGGGAATGCAGCTCTCATTGTTCATTCTGAGGCTACTGTTCCAGGCACTTATCCATTTATTCTACCGATAAGAATGGCAAGCTCACAACAAAGTCATAGAGAGTGAAAAACAATACATCTGTGCCCATTATTTATTCATGCCAGACCACATAGATGACAAATACTAACCATTACCACCAGAGTGGTAATCTTTTATGGTAATTGTGCCTTTGCTTTCTTTACCATTGACCTCCACGGTTGCTACATGCAGCAAACAAATGGTGGTTTGCTAATTAGTTATTAGTGATTCCTCCCCCTTAAATGTGGGTCCAGAGAAAATAGTGTCTGACTGTATCTATATTGTTGCAATAAAATACACAAATGATGGAATTCAGCCCAAACTATAATCTACATAAATGATTGTGTTCTACATGCAAGTCAACATATATGTCATAGATGTGTTGTCATGGTTTATATCCTAGGTTTCTAAAGTTTATTTATGATTAAACTGATACAATCATATTTAGGAATTATTCCAAATAGTATGTTTAAAATCTTGATGCTTTTTGTCCCTCCAAAAATACTTACTATTTATATAATAAATAAATAAATAAATCTAAATACTAGATTTAGACAGAGAGAGAGAGAGAGAAAGGTCTTCCTTCCATTGTTTCACCCCCCAAATGGCCTCTGCGGCTGGCATGCTGCACCGATCCGAAACCAGGAGCCAGGCGCTTCACCATGTGGGTGCAGGGGCCCAAGCACCCAGGCCATCCTCCACTGCCCTCCCAGGACACAGCAGAGAGCTGGACTGGAAGAGGAGCAGCCGGGACTAGAACCAGGTACCCATGTGGGATGCCGGCGCCACAGGCAGAGGATTAACCAAGTGAGCCATGGTGCCAGCCCCTTTGCCTCTTAAATAAAAAGAAAAATAAGTAAATGTTAAAAATATTTTCCTGCTTCATAAATTTATTATTACTGTATAAGCAATGTGATATTATTATATATTTAGTACTACATTATTTCCTTTACACTAATATGGCTTTTATAAAAAAATAGATATCATCCTCACATCAGTTATATATCTTGTTTTTCAAAAGTATTATTTAGCAACATTGGTGAGGAAATCATAAAAATAATTGCCTACACAAGGGTAGCCATTTCAGTTCTGACTTTTGCTCTTCTGTGTTTGCCATTGTTTAAAGCAGAACAGTGTGGACTGCATCTCTGGATGGGTAGGCACTCCTAGGACCTGCAGCAGCATTCCAGTGAGGGACACTTGGAGAACCCTTTTATCAAGAAGGTATAGATTGCAGCAGGAGATGAAGGGACAAAGTGCAGAGGGCAGCACGAGGAGAAAGGTAGAACTGAACAATAATTTGTCAAAAAGAAAACCAAGGTACTGCTGCTCATTACATAGATTCCCATGCTAGAAAAGATTAGAAAAGTTTCTGTATAATGATGGAACAATTAGAGTGAGTTTAAGGCAGTCTTGTTATTTATGATTGAGCAAGGTCAACCTGATTAAGTCTCTTCCATTATTTATAAGTTTATATGTGATTATTGTAAATTCTAGGTGTTTTGTGTGTTGTAATAAAATTCGTGGTAATGTTATTTTGGGCCCTCATGATGCAGCTGTTTATCCCAAAATTTTAGTCACTGAACCAAAAATACACACAGTATGCTCTGACATTAATCAAAGCAGAGCAAAATAATTTTTGGCATACTAAATATTTTTTTAAAAAGCATAGGATAATGAAAAGCATAGTCATTTTTATTCTTTGTCCTTTAATGGTGGAAAACAATTTTTAAAGTAGTTTACATCACACTCTTGGCTTGAATTTGTTGACATGCTGCTTTTGGTGGCCACTTATAATTAAGCACACAACTCCTATGATTAATCTCAATGTGGTGAAATGAGTCAATTGTTAAATCAGATATAGTCATGAGGTGTAGGAATAAGCAATGAAGGAGCATGCACCTCTAAATTTGCCTAACTTTTTCACATCAATAGGGAAGTTCATTTATTGCGTCTATTTCAGACACATAAGAATTTGATTAAACTATCAACCACCATGGAACAAATATCAACACAAGAAACCATGACCTAACTATATTGTGAATTTTAAACCAGAGATAAAAGTTGTTCTCTAAGTCACTCATATTCACTGGTTTCATTTCCCAGAAAGTTAGCAAATATATTAGAAATGAGATATTCTCTAGCAACACAGGTAAGGGAGACTAATCGCTGATGTATTACCAATTTTTGTCAACATCATCTAAAATACAATTTAATAACAGTGCAAAGATTTAGTTAAAGAAGATCAGAAGTTGGAGGAAGGAAGGGAGGTTACATTAGAAGACAGGGCAAAAGTTTTCATAATTCCTTCCTAGCAGATAAAAACTAAGATGAATCCACATCAGAGCCTTGACCTTGTGATCCCACCTGTTCTCTGACTGCAAAGGAGAGAAGCTGTGGATGTGTGTATGAGAGACAGGGATAATTCAGAGGAATAGTTGGTGCTGCCATAAGGGAGCCCACCCTGTCAGTTTCCCTTAAGTTAGCTCTAAATAGTCTCTAGAATGTGCTGGTAGCTCAAAGACCCATTATGGATCCAGAGCCTTTCTCATACTACCTGAGAACAGTGTGGAAAAGAGGTTATCCATCAGTCTTCCTGTTTAAATTATACATGTAGTTATGATCATTCAGAGGTGGAGCAATACTGGAAGATAAAAGTCTGGGGGGGGGGGCGGCATTTGGAGCAGTGTTTAAGCCATTCTTTGTGACACTCACATCCCTTGTTGGAGAGCCTGGGTTTGAGTCCCAACATTTGACTGATGTTCACCCTGCTAATGAGTACCTTGGGATCAGCAGGTGATGACCCACTTGGCTGAGTCCCTGCCCCCCACACAAGGGACCCTGGTTTTTAGTTCTCAGCTCCTAGCTTCAGCCTGATACATTCCTGGTTACAGCAGGCATTTAAGGTGTGAACCAAAGATGGGAGAGCTCTGTCTGTCTCTCTGCCTTTCAATTAAATAAATAAATGCAAATTTTAAGAATAGAACAGCAAGTTCTGTATTTGCCATTGTGAGCAATAGGATGTCATCTTTATGGAATATGCTAAGTAGGTTCTCACTTCTCATGTCTCAGGCATACTGCTCTCTCATCCTGCCATACCCATAGGATGTATGAGTTCTGTCTTATTTACTGCCTTGTACTCAAAATTGATTGGTCTCTTGCTAAGAAAACAATGGATAGTTAATTGAAAAGAAAAGACAGGATTGGCATTTTATGAAATGATACTACCAAATCACAGCTGCAAGAATCTTGTTTGCCATTAATCTAGCAACAGGATCACACATCTCACTGCTCCACACATTTGTCCTATATACTTGGTACTGCAGCCACACCTTACTCAGACACATGTACTTTATCTCCCAGACTTTGCTCCTGCTGGGTGCTTGTCCTACTGCCAGATGCCCTCCATGTGCCTCTTCTCCATCTAGCAAATTCACAGTCTTGCCTTCCTGTCTAGCTTGGGTATCTAACCAGGCTGGTCCTCCTTCTATGCTCCAAAGTATTTGCACACACAAACTCTTCAACTGCCTTAGCATGCTGCATTCTGACTTAGTGTATGTATTCATGTGTTCTTTTGATTATGAATTCCACCACAAAAGAGATCTTGATACAAAGACAAATCAATTCATGCAAAAATATCTTCAACAGAGCTATCTTTCAATAGCTCTGGACTTTCTTTAATTAAAGTAGGTGTAACCTGGGGGAAAGAGAAGGAATTAATATTCCTGTTTTCTTTAGAGACCCTTTTCTTAACAATGAACAAACCATGCTAAGTTCTCAGTCTACCACAGTATGAGAGTAGCACAATAGCCCATTAAATAGATTGGACACCTGTGGTGTTGAAACCACATTAATACTCACAGGGGAACTCAGAGATTCAATTTATTTCGAAGGACACTATGCACTGGAAATAAGGGTTACAAACTAGCTATATCGTTCACTCTGGGCAGGTAATTAGAGGTATAGTATGTATCTGTACAGGACTGGTATCTGTAACAGTAACCTAAGGATGAAGTCCCAGTCCTTTGTCAAACAGAATATTTAACTTTGTGTTCGTGGCATACAGGATTGGCTAACAAAAATGTGTAACTATTTAAGAACTGCTACAACAGCAAATGAAAATTCACAGTATTTTTTCATCCCTTTAATATTCCATATCAGCCTTTCTAGGTAAATAAGCTAAGAGAAACTTTTCTGTAATTTATGAAGCTTTAAAAGAGCTGAACTAACACAAAACAGAGCAGTTATATATCAAATTGCAATGAAAATAAACTAGGGAAAGTCAGAGATCTATAATCTTCATGAAAACACGTGGTTTTTTTTCTCTCTGTTGATATGCTCATGGAAAAATCCCACTTAAAACAGGATCCCTGTAACCAGCAAGCTTGTGGGTGGGTTGCAGTCTTCTTAGCAATCATTAAGGTCCATATGCTTCCTCACAGCTGCTAATTACATTGATTTTTTTTTCATTACTAGGAAAAATAATGCATTGGAGGAAGACACTTTGTTCCATGAAATTGTAATGTACAAAAACCCAGAAAAGGACCATTCAGAACTGGGTCAAAAGTTCTCTTAAGTACATAATATACAGATCAGGAAGAGCGGTCCATGTTAACCATCTGTGATTCCACTCTCCCCAGTGTCTCTTAAATCCACTGCATTCAGAATCTTCTTCTGAACCTCCCTCATTCTTCTCAAACTCACCATGACTCCCACATCACTAAACCCAATAGCCACTTCTCAGTCCTCATCCTAGGAATCTACAACAGTATTTAACACAGCTGCCTCACATCCCCACTGATGTTCTACCCCAACTCACTGGAATTTCTACCTCCTTTTCTAGACCATCCTTTTCTCCAGCCTTTTATATGGGAGAACTCCAGAGCTCAGTTTTTGCTCACCATCCCTCTGCTTGATAAACTCACCTCCTGTAAGTACCATGTTCATACCAGTGAGTCTAAAGCATATACCTCCAACATAGACTCCTCAAAGTCCAGTCTCACCCTCCACTACTCACCTCAACATCTCCACTCACATGTGTACACAAAAATGTCAAACCTAACATATCAGCAACTGAATTTGTTCTGATCTTCTCCTTTGAGCTTATTTTAAGCTTTCTCTTTTGCTGTTCATAACAATGTCATCTGTCCAGTTGTTTAGGCTATATAATACAGGTATCCTTGACTAATTTCTTCTCCAGACTCCCACATCCGCTTCTTCAGCCCTTTCTTTGGGCTCTATCTTCAAAATATCAATCCAAAGAACCAATCATTTCAGAAATATCCTTGGGAAGAAACCACAGTTTTCTACATCAAAATACACATATAATGTAAGCATCACTCCATGCCCATCATCACATGGACCTCTGTATCATGTAAGATCCCATTGAACAAACTGCATCTGCCATCTGAGACAATCATGTCTGTGACCATGCATAACAAAAGAACACTCTTTGAGCTTAAAGTCTGCTTTAATTTTTTTCAAAATATCTTTATTCTATAGTTATCATAATTAATTCAGTATTAGAAAGTAGCTTGTATTTCCAACCCCCTTCCCACAGAAGAGCATACTACTATTACTTTGGCATTCCAAGGAGTCTATTAATCCAATTGAAAGTATGGGAGAGTAATCAAAGACATACCACTTTTAGCTTGATGTGCCTGAATAATAATTAGTAAGAAAGAAATCATTGATTACCACCTGTTAATGATTGCATATTTCTTGTTTTTATTTTTTTCTATCTAATGATAAAAGGCATATTTATACTCTAAAGCAAACATGTTGCTCTTTTTCTCTGTGTGTGTAAGACACATTTTATATCAGACAGGGTTGCAACATTGAAAATAGTACATATTAACACACTTGTCTCCATATTCTATAGAAAGAATATAGTAAATGAACTTAATGACACTCATCCTTTGCATTTATTAATCTATTTAACAAACATGTTTTAAACAAAGATAATGTACCAGGTACTTTGCTAAGGACTGGTGATTCAATTGTGGTCAATGCAAATATACTCTGCTCCTAAATACAACTCAAAAATCTAAGGGATAGTTACAGACAGAAAAATGGATCATTATACCACCATGATCTACCTGTTCCCTATTGAGATGGGTGAAGAATGGAGTTTCATAGAAACACAAAGGAGGGAGACCAAGTATCAAATCAGCAACAGCCTATTAGAGAAAGTTACTTTCAAAGTATGATCTGAATGATAACTAGGAAGAGCCGGCTTATTAGGGAGGGAGAATAGTGTTTTAGTTAGAAGAAATATCTTGTGCAAAAGGCCCAGAATTGAAACAACACAGTCTTTAAAATCCTAGAGGTTTAAAGTATTCAAAGAAGAAAGGGGTACTGAGAAAATGAAACTGAAAATAAACTAGGACCAATATAAGCCATGGCAAAGAAACCTCACTTTATACTAAAGACAATAGAGAAAACTTAGGCAAGAAAGTAAACAATCAAATGTGTGTTTCAGAAAGATCACCCTTACTGTTTTGTGAAGAAAATAATAACAACGAAACAAGATTGGAAGCAAGAAAACAGAGAGTAGTTGGCATATTCTTAGAAATCCTGGTAGTCTAAACTAGGACAATGAGACTAGGCAGAGGAAAGTGATTTTAAAAAAAAAAATCCTACAAATTTTAATCATTGCCAAAAAAAAGTTTGGCAACACTGGAGATCGTAAATTTTAACAACACATTCGCTCAAACCTGTTGAGCATGTATTATTAAAGTATGCAAACCATCATCTGGAAAATAAGACTCCAAGATATTAATTGAATTAATTAAGGTCACACAGATAATTGCTGGCATATCTGAGTCTAATATAGGTCTTCTAGTCCAGTGATTACAGTTCAATATTTTATATGTAAAAATGCTCCAGTTACCTCAATAAAATGAATTCACACCCACTCATCTAAAATGTTACTGAAGTAAGGTTATGAACCACATGTTTAAAATGAGCTTAATTCTGATCCTTAAAATTCACATTTTAGAAATGTAATTTGGCTGAGCACCTTCCCCCAAATAGTTGAAGTCCCTTTGAATTAGTCTGTACATACAATTTCATCTTCAACCAAGAACAGACTAATACTGTCTGCCAGAGGCTGCCTCTGGCCATGCCAGTCAATTGTTAGTGCCATTAGCAGACAAATTTATCACATGCATTAACCTGCTGCCTTGAATAGAAGGTTACTGAAATAATGACTAGGAGTATCAAAATCATGAATAAAATATGGGAATCAGTACTGCAAGTTCTGATAAAGTTCTTTTCAAGCCTATAGACTACATGTGCTTTCAAATATGGTGGGCACTTCCACCTTGAGTGATACAGATACATTATAATGCTCATTTTAAAAAGAGTAGAAGAGCAGATTAGCACCTTAGGTTGGATTCTGTTAACGTTGTTATCAGAAGCAAATAAAATGTGTTATTTTTGTGTATGTGTTTTCTCAGAGTTCTCAGCTGTGAAAATGGAGGTGTCTTGTGGAGCAGAAGATATTAAAAAGTGAAGATAAAATAGGTCTTCCAGGAGGCAAAAAGAGTATGGTAAATGAAGAGAATATTTGGTTAAAATGAATTTTTTCTTAATGCAGAGATACATTATTAGCTTGCTTAGAGAGAGCGAGCACGGAAAATACAAAGTAAATTTGCCCTGCTCGTGTGTGATGGGTAGAGGAAAAAGGTGTGGCATCGTTCCACAAAAGGAGAAAGGCTGTATGTTTAGACTCCTGATTTGGCTTATCTAGATAAGCTTTAATGAAGCCAGAAATATTTTTAAGTGGTCCTGCTGACTCCTTACAAATTCATTCATAATCTAAGCACTTCAGAGAAGCTGACAATTTTTAAAAGCCTTACTGCTGGGGCTGGTGTTGTAGCTCAGAGGGTAAAGGCTCTGCCTGCAATGCTTGCATCCCATCTGAGTGCGGATTCATACAGCCGCTGAGCTTCTCATCCATCTACCTGCTCACGTGCCTGGAAAGGCAGCAGATAATGGCCCAAGTACTTGGGCCCCTACTACCCACATGGAAGATCTGCATGGATTCCAGACTTCTGGCTTCAGCATGGCCCAGCTGCAGCCATTGCAACCATTTAGGGAGTGAACTAGCAGACAGAGCATCTCTCTCTCTCTCTCTCTCTCTCTCTCTCTCTCTGTAATTTTGCCTTTCAAATAAATCTAAAAAAAAAAAAAAATGAGTCTTACTGAGAAGGTTCAAATTAAGCAGACCTGACTGCCTGCTGTCTGTTTTGTGCTTAGACTCCGTCATGAAGGTCAGCTTTGAGTCTGCTTGATCTCCAGAGCAACTCGGCTTGTTTGTGGAACTTGATAGGGAACTACAGTCTGTGTTTGAAGGCAATGGCTTGGTTGTTTTTAATTACAGGGAAACAAAAATTTCACTAATTCTTTACTTATTTGAAGGTGCGATTTTTCATCTTTGAATCAATACCTTTGTATCAGGCAGGTAAAATCATCCTTTGTACAACACGGTGAAGAGTAATTTTTCTATTTCTTACAGGAACTCAGTGCTTTCAAGCCTTTTAAAGTACCAATTTACAGAGAAGTTGGAATGGTAGTAGCTCAGAGAGGAAGGCCCAGCCTATTATTAGGTGCTTCCTAACATTAGACAGTAAAGGAATGTTCCTTCTCACATCTGTCTCAAAAGTGTAGACCTTAAAAATTCTATCTCCTCCTTATAATTCAGGAAGGATTCATCTTTCATCTTTTCTCCCATACCTAATGATTTAAAATCTTTCACTGAATCATTATAGCAATGCTAACAAGTAGGGTTAGTTATCCTCAGACTGAGGCATTTACTCTTTCAACAAGTGTTTATTCAGTACCGACTTTGCTGGAGGTGACACTATCAATAATGGGTGGCACTGGAATTATTAACAAATCTGATGTTGGACGTTTTCATCAGACCAACTTGTATGGCAATCTCCTTAATTTAGTAACTTTATGAATTGGGCAAGTTTCCTAAATTTTTGACACTCAATTTCTTCATCTATACAATGGGGTTAACAATAGGACCCACTGCACTCCCTGTAAGATAACTCATGTGAAGAGTGTTGGTGTTGGCTTTAAGCTAAAAGTGTTGTGCATTTCCCTTTATTCTAACCTGAGAGGATATATTGGGATCAGACTCAACATCTTCTAGTCACTTAGCCATCAAGTGGAGTCACCCAGTAGAATTTAAAGACCATTATGTCTGGCTTGATCTGGTTCTCTTTAATTTTTACCTGGCATCTACGTAGAAAAAAAACTCAGGGTTTGCTTGGTTTTGCTCTTATGTTTCTCTCTCTCTCTCTCTCTCTCTCTCTCTCTCTCTCTCTCTCTCTCCACCCCTACCACTACCACTACCACTACCACAACCACTCCCACTACCACCACCTTTCCACATTTTTCTGAATTCTTTGGCAAAGGGAGGTGAAGGAGCTAGACTAGACTAGCTCTGGTCACTGGTGAAACCATCTGTCTTTTTCTGTCTCTACTACCACTTCCTGTTCCTGGAAAATTTGTTTTGGATGGCCTTTCCTCCCACTAACAGGAAAGAGAATAAGTTCTGGCTTGAGCTTGGGAAAAGTTGGAAATGCTGATCTTGCATCTCTTTCCTTCTGGAAGATTTTATCCTAAATAGTTCAAGGGGGAAATAGCCCTTTGGATTAGCTAGTGGGCTGGTATAATTTGCTGGATCAAAGTCCTGAGAAATAGAGTTATTTCAACAGGCTTCAATTTTTTTTGTATGGACTAACCTCAGGCACTTCATATCAAGGAAGCAAGGCTGAACAAAGGCAAAAACAGTGTGTCTGTCTTAGTCCATTTTGTGCTGCTACAATAGAATACTTAAGACTGGATAAATCAAAATCATTTGGCTCACAATTTTGGAGGCTGAGAAGTCCAAGAGCATGACACCAGCATCCGGTGAAAGCCTTCAAGCTGTGTCATCCCATGGTGGAGGCCAGAAAGGAAAGAGAGGGTGAAAGAAAGACAGCAAGAAGAGGCTGAACTCGCTATTAAAACAACCTATGCTTGAGACAACTGAGGCTCCCCCATGCTAATAACACTAAGCCATTCCTTAAGGCAGAACTTTCATGGCATAATCATTGCTTATTATCCCTACCTCCTGAATCTTTGTAAGTAGAGATTCAGTTTCTAATACATGAAATTTTTCTAGCACATTCATATAAAAACAAGTATCACAATACTCTTCCATTATTATCTCAATATCTGTTATAGTCATTAACAAATTATTTCTCTCCTAGTCCCAGTTTCTGTAATGTGGGGCAAAGCCTTAGTGGTTTAGTTTATCTATGTGTTTCTTATTTTAATGACTGCTCCACTTATAGAATCAACATTGTATAAAAACAAACTAATTTTAAACGCCTCTTCCAGGTTAATATGTAGTTGCTAGCCTACACCATACCAAGGAAATGTCTTCCTGAGTAATTCTTTAAAATGGCATTTTATTTTGTAAAGTTTTATGTATTTGAAAGGGTGAAAGAGAGACAGAGAGAGAACGAGAGTGAGAGGGAGAGAGGTGTCATTCATCTGCTGATTCACTCCCCAATAGCTGTGGTTAGGCGAGGCTAAATCCAGAGGACTGGAACTCCCTATAGACTTCTCATGTGGATACTCGGGACCCAAATACCTAAGCCATTAACTACTGCCTCCTAGGGTGCACATTGGCAGGAATCTAGATTGGAAGCAGAGGCAGGACTTGATCCAAAGCACTCCGATACAGAATGTGGGCATCCCAAGTAGCAGCTTAACTCTAAGCCACTACGCTCATCCACTGTCTGTAATTTTATCTCATTGTAAAAATATTACATTTTTGTAATATACATTCAGACCTTTCACTAATTTGCACTGGTCTTTTTCGTAGTCAATCCCAAATAGTGTTATTTTTTACTCATAGGCTTTCTTTTAACCTTTATTTATTTCAATCCCAGACTCAGCTTTATTATCCCTAAAACAGGAGTGATGGAACAAGGTTTATTTCCTAGCACATGGAATTCTCTAAATAAAAAATGCTGTGTTCCAATAAAATGCTTTACAGGAAGGGTGTAATGTGACTGAATGAAGCATGGAGAAATAGTCATACACTTAGAGCTTGAGTAAACAAAATAACGCAGACATTTCAGTTAAAATTACCTTCTCATTACAGAAACTCTGCTGACATAAGCTCTGTTCCAATTGTGGAAAACTTGATTTTATAATCAAGTATTAGCCTTATGGGTTTTCCCAGCAAGCTGTAAGATTTCATAGTATCATTTTTAGCTATATAATCAAATGGCCATAACCCAAGATAGTCAAGTGGCTTTAAATGGCACTCCTGATGCAAAATCTTTCTAAATTATTGCTTCTTTTAAATATACAAACTCTGGAAACAAAGGAGACTTGGGGGATAGGATCTAACCAGATGAATAAAAGATTCCAATATTGTCATACAGATAAAGTCATTGAAATGCTTGATAGACAGGCATAGTGATCTATGATTGAAATATCTTTTAATTTAGCAAACATTTATTAAGTGCTTACAACATGACAGCCCGGAACTAAGTTACACTCAAGAGTTACAGGAGCAAATTAGCCATGACTCCAGCCAGCAGGAATTCCCAAGTTAGTGGACAACGTTACACGTGTACAATACATTGGGACTCGAATAAGTACTCATTGTCTATACATGAAACTCGAGAGTAAGCTGCACTCAGTTCAGGGAAATTTTGTACCATGAGTTACATATTTCCAAACACACTTTCCTGGGTAGCAAAAGAACAGATGCATTGAGATATGAGGAACCAACATTTATTGACTTCTTGAAACATCATATGTATCATTTCATTAATTCTTCTAGCAGGCCTAAGAGGCAAGGCATTATTATCCTTCTATGGGTAAAGTGATCCAGGCCCTGTGCCTAACAGTTGTCTCTCTTCTCCTGCTATTTCTATATGGCAATCCTGGGATGCATGCCCAGATAGGTTTGTTTCCAAAGCTTGGTTCCTTCTGCTGCTCCACATGCCTTCTATTATGGGTGGGGAAGTCAGGCTTGATCTGAATCTTGTGGGGAAAGGAGCCCTTACTTCCGTTTCAGAGAATACACGTGGTACATGGGTCAAATTGGCTGCAGAGAAAAGAGCCAAGTAACCTACTTGGCTCAAAAAAAAAAAAAAAAAAAGCAGGATCCTGGCACCACTCAATATACATAAATAGATGGCTGATGATGCATGGACCATGTTTGCTAATTTGCCATCCTTTCTTGCCCAGAATGTTGCAACATACAAGAAAAGGTCTGAGGGGCCCAGGCTGTGGCACAGCGGGTTAACGCCCTGGCCTGAAGCACCGGCATCCCATGTGAGTGCCGGTTCTAGTCCCGGCTGCTCCTCTTCTGATCCAGCTCTCTGCTGTGGCCTGGGAAAGCAGTGGAAGATGGCCCAAGTCCTTGGGCCCCTGCACCCTCATGGGAGACCCAGAAGAAGCTCTTGGCTCCTGGCTTCGGATCAGTGCAGCTCCAGCCATTGCATCCATCTGGGGAGTGAACCATCAGATGGAAGACCTCTCTCTCTGTCTCTACCTCTCTCTGTAACTCTGCCTGTCAAATAAATAAAGTACATCTTAAAAAAATAGGAAAGAAAAGCTCTGATATACAAAAGGGCAAAAAATGGCAATAACAGTTATATACTATATTGTCTATTACAACAGTCATAATAGATTAAATAGTGCATCTTTACTGTTAGCCCAAATATAAGTACTGGCTCCATGTCTGGTTCCTTGGCAAAAGCTTGGCAACTGACAATGATTTCACACAATAGAGTCTTGATATTTGTTGAAAGAAAGAATGAATTATTGAATAAATAAGTGATAGAAAGAAGCACACAGAAAACATCTACCTCAATACAAATTGCAAGCCACGTTTTTCTTTCTTAGTCCAGCGACCCAAGATCAGTGATTGGGCTTGTGAGAAAGCCTTTGGCTCTGATGCACAAGCTCCAATTTACTTCCTTACAGACATCCACTCTCATCTGCATCTTCTTGTAATTTCTCTATTGCTCAGCTGTAACGCCTGCTTAAAGGGCACCCTTGGTTCTTACCTTAGAACTTAAATGCCCAGCAGTCATAAGTATTCTCGGAAAGCTCTTCTGTGTTTTTTATAAGGAGACAGAGCTTTCTTTCCAGGCATGTCTAGTCTACAAATCAGCATAGGTAAATAAATAATGGTGCAATCTCTCAGAATCTTCAGCCCTGTCTGTTCCTGGGAATCAATCTAATTACCACTAGGAGTGCTCGATTCTGCAGTACATATACTAATTACCACTAGGAAGAAGCAAATAAGAACTAACTCTTCAAATGACCTTCCCTGTGTGAATGAGTACAGAGAGAGAGGTAAGGGGAATGAAACAGGTAGGGTGCTTCAGCTTCAGAAAAGCCATACGTGTGCATTACAGGAGTTTTTGCATTAGTCTCACTGTGGTCATAGGTTAAAAGATAAAAGCGAGCATATCTGGGAGGTAGTATGAAGCGGAAAGAACATGGGCTTTGATGACTTACAACTTGGGTTCAAATTCTGCCTCTGATAGCAGCTTTGCCATTTGACCACGGACAGGTTATTTCACTTCTCTGGATTTAAGTGAACTCATTCATCAACATGAATCATTGCAATACCTTTGTGGGTTATGGTAAGACTTAACTGAAGAGAACTATGAAATCAAAATCAAAAGTACTTCGTTCCTAATAAAAACCTCACAGACATTAGAGTCTTTCATTTCTCTTCCTTCAAAAAGAGGGAAACATCATTTGCTGAGATGTTCCTTAATTTGGGGTTTTCTGCTCGCTATTTGCTGAGAATCAGTTTTGTCATCATTGCTAAATCCAGAACTAACAATCAAGTCATAACATTTAAGGAAACTTTTCTGATTACCTATTAGAGACCTTGTTCATCTTGTCCTGACTACATCAAAAATACTGTCAGAAAAAGCCCTTACCATAAAGCAAATACCATTATCATTAAGATTTTCAGTGACCTGTATGTGAAATTGGTCACAGTAGCCACAGCATCCATGTAGAGAGCACCCCATCAAGAAGGCAGAGTTTCCTGATAATAGGGAATGTGGATTTTGGAAATCTCACTCACCCACCAACTAACTGCATTTTTCTGGGCAATATATCTTTCTTCTTTACGCTTTGGTCACCATACTTATTGGTGTAATGTGAGAATAGGGATAGGGTTTACTTTATGGGAATGTTGTCAAGACTAAATGAGATATATATAAGACAGGCATTAGAGTAACATCCACTCTGTGGTACATGCTCAGTATTTGTTAACTTTTAATGTTATTTAGTTGATACTACAGACATCTAACTTAATCATTTGGGCCCACTGTAGTTGAGGCCACTACAATTCAGAGAAGTTAAGGAATTTTCCCAGCCTCCCATACTATCTTTTCTTTATTGATTGTGCTCCTTCCATAAGGTAACTTCTTCAAAACTGTCCAGAGCAGATAGTCACCTGCAGAATAAAAAGAGCACCCAAGTAGGAGCTGTGAGACAGTTTAAGCAGTGATTACTCCACTTATGGCTGCATACATGGCAACTCTCTTCACCACTCTGCAAATGAGAAGGTTTGACAAGGTGTCTGCTCAGGTCCCTGCTGGCTCTGACACATGGATTTCATGTGACAGGCTTAGAGACTAGAAGCAGCACACACATCCCCAGGGACCTGTGTAGGCCTAATTGATTGTGATGACATTACTGGGATCTTCACCCTGCTGCCTTTGCTGTTCCACACACAAGGATGGCCCTGTCAACCCTCTTCCCACAGGGAATGGAATGAGGTTCTCATTAGAATTCAACTTCCTCATCTGGAAAAGCATATTTCCAAACAACAATCAGGTTTCCATATGTAGCAAAGAGCCATTCATTTCCTCTTTTTGCTTCTTTTGATTTTTCATCTTCAGTCTGTGTTGTCACAAGTTGGGCTTCCTTGGATATGTTCAGGTTATAACCAGTAGAAAAAAATAGCCAGGGACATAAATATTAAAATCATATATATCATTGTGAATCCTAATTCTAAGGGTAGATTTAGATTACATTGATTCTGAGGAGTGGTTCTCATTTAATACTAAGATTAAAATGTAAAAGTAGTACTAGGTAAACTATTTAAATTAAAATGATGATAATCTCAACATACAGGTAACCTGTATTATTTATTGCCTTATAGTATTTAGCCATGTGTCATGCACTATGCTAAGAATTTCGTAAGACCCATATTTAATTTTCACAGCACCTGATTATTCCTGAACTGCTAATAACTTCATTTTATATATAGGAAAACTGAGAGAGAGAGATAAAGAGAAAGAGATCTTCCATCCACTGGTTCACTATCCAAATGGTCCCAATGGCTAGCGCTGGGCCAGACCAAAGCCAGGAGCCAAGAGCTTCTTCCAGGTATCCCATGTGGATGCAGGGACTTGGAGCCTTCTGCTACTTTCCCAAGCACATTAGCAGGGAGCTGGATCAGAGGTGGAGAAGCCAGATTCAAAGCAGCACTTATATGGGATGCTGGTGCCACAGCGGTCAGCTCAGTCTGTTAAGCCATAGCGCCGGCCTCAAACATATGTTTCTTAAAACAGAAGATGACTTTATCTGAAAGGCTGCAAGAGCTGGCTCACAGCATTGAAAGTTCCTGAGGCAGCCAGTGGCGCTATGCAGTCTGTACAACTTGATGGTGAGAAGCACGGCCATATTCTTTATAAAGCCATTGGTTTAGAGCCTTTTTTCTGTCCCCTGTTAATTTTCTTGAGCAGACAATAAAACGTAACAGAAGAGAGGTCAGTAATGCCAAGGTTTCAGACGGCAACCGCTGAAAGACAAACTCCCTCTCAGCTGAATTCACTTACACACAGATTACGCTTAAACACTGGTCATTATGCAGGCCTAGATAAGATTTCCAGATGTGCACATATGGGATACTGCATGTTAGAAGACCGGACTGAATTGTGTTTTCTCTGATGATGGATGATCTCTTCACCTGTGGATTAACTCTCCGGGAAGATAGGGACCATCATGTCTGGTCACCACAGGGCTAATCCCCAGGTCTGAGGCAAATGTGAGGCTCCCATCCCAGCTAAGGCAAGACCCTCATCCATCAGTGAAAGGAAATCTATGTTCTTTAGTACAGTAAGTTACTAAGGAGACTTGGAATGTAGGAGAGTGGGGTGGCTAGAATTCTGGAGCAAAATCTAGAGTTCTCTCTTCTTGTGCAGACTCTAAATCATTCAGGGTATAAAACACTGCCCCTTTATCTCCTCTGCTACTTTTTTTCACTAATAAAAATGGAGTTGTGATAGTGATACCTGTGTCTAATTATAGCAAGGGAAAGGATTATGTAACACAGTTCAGTCAAGATGGTTAAAGCACTTTCAAAATACAGTTCAGCCATCCTCTCAAGCTTCTTCCATACTCATAAGCCAATTTCTGAATGCTAAAATTATTTTAACAGGCACAGAGCATGGTACATTAATAAATGATCAAAGAGGGTGCATTTTCTAATGTCCCTTTGGCCTCCATAAAGAAACAAGCAAATATTCCATTAACCACAAGCCATGGAGTCATTTTTTAAACTTGAAAGGTATTTCCCCCATCTCATGCTGAAGGTGGGTCACAAGCATTGCTTAGTTTATGCACTTGAAAACTGGCTTCTTAAAGAAAAAGGTTGCAATGGATTATTTATGAATAGGCGTAAATTATGTAGTGATTTCATTGAGATTTCTGGGACTTCTATGAAGTAGAATGTCCCCTGTGGTGGCCACATCTCATTTAATCCATCCATTTCATCTTTTCCTCCACTTCAGAGACTTCCCATATTTTAAGGTTCACTTTGAAACAATAGTTCATTTTGAAATGTAATTTAGAAATCTATTTATTATGTGTTCTTGTGTAGCACAAAATACTGCTTTAGGAAAAAAAAAGACATCTATGTAGTAGACATGAAAAGAAAACTGTACTTGGGAATAATCATTCATGATAAGAAGATATGTGTGTAGGGGGGCTAATAACATCAGGCAAAACGGCATAAAGCAAGAACAATGAGGAAAAGTGAAAAATAATAGACTAAATCGAGCTATGTGCAGCATCATTCTTCCTGTAGTTGCATAAATTCTCCTATCTCCACTAGCAAGGATGGAAGCAAGTTTAGTTTCATTTTATCAGGTAAATATTCAAGAACATAGAGTTAAATCACACACCATTCCCACAAAAATGAATCACTTGCAGAATAAACATCAGAAATCTACAAAAAGTATTATTTTCATAGATGAACTTCCATAGGGAAAGGAGTCTCTGATGAAACAGGTAATCCAAATATATGAATGGGTGAATGAATGAGTATTTGCATCCATTGAATTGCCTTCTTATTCCCACATTCCATTCCTTCAAAAATGTTTCAAATCTTATCTCCATTGGAAACTCTGGTCTATCTCAACCTGAAATAGTTTCATTGATATCCTTCTTTATGAATAAACTATTTCTAGTAATTTTCACTGCTCTGTGCAGTTCTCTTATAATTGTTAACTTTATTTGTCAAGTTGACTGTGCTATGGGACAACAGATTGAATATTATTTCTGGGCAGGTCTATCAATGTGTTGCTTCCAGATAAGATAAGCAGTTGAATCGGTGGACTTGGTAAACTGCCTTCCTTTTGTGGATAGGACTCAGACTGGATTTATGACCCTGGATTTACACCGGCTTTCCTGGGTCCTCATATTTCTGACTGCAGATCATGGGACTTCCAAGCCTCCTTAGTGGTATGAAACTATTCCTCATAAAAAACATATTTTAATCTATCATTTAAAAAAGTATTATTTTCATCTCAGCTGCAGAGTTACAAGACATGAATGACTGGGTCTCTTTTTGGCCAGCGTTCCAAGAAACACTTCCATATAAACAATTAAATAAATTTGCATAGTTAAACTCTATGCTTACATATGTTTATCATTACCTGATCACACAAGCAATATCTAAAGAGGTAATATTGCAAAAATATGTTCATTAAGCATTTTATTACAAGTTTTGGAAATTACTTTAATAATTATTAAAAGATTATATTCACACAATAAAACACCAAGTAGAAATTTAAAATATCTTGAGATTGGGGCCAGCACTGTGACATAGCAGGTAAAGCTGGCATCCCATATGGGCACCAGTTCCAGACCCTGCTGCTCCACTTCCTATCCAGCTCTCTGCTATGGCCTGGAAAAGCAGTAGACGATGGCCCAAGTCCTTGGACCCCAATAACCCACGTGGAAGACCTAGAAGAAGCTCCTGGCTCCTGGCTTCAGATTGGCACAGCTCTGGCCATTGCAGCCAATTGGGGAGTGAACCGCTGGATGGAAGACCTCTCTCTCTCTTTTTCTCTACCTATCTCTATAACTATGTCTTTCAAATAAATAAAAATAAATAAATCTTTAAAAATATATCATGTGATGAAAATCTTTATTGACATAGAAAAATGTTCTTATATTGTTGAAAGAAAACTAGATATCAAAATAGCACTTAAGTTACGATATTTATAAAGAAGAATTATGAAAAACCCTGGCAGATCATGCACAAAATTTTAACAGTATTTATCTTTAGTGATAGAATTATGACTGTTTTTCATTTCTCTATAAATTTACATGATTTCTAATGGTAATATATTGTTAACTATGGTTGAAATAAGAGGAAAATCACAAACTATTTTTTGAAATATAAAAAAAAAACTTTATAGAGAGGACACGCCTTGTATACCAACTAAATGATGTGGGGGATTCTAGGGATTTTGTTCTAGAACTTCCCAAGTTTTGCACTGGTTAAATATGTACTTATGGCTTTGAGGCCTTGGCTATCAAGTCAAAAAGGAAAAGATCAGGATTTTCAAAGGCCTCCTCCTTAATTTTCAAAATACACATGATACATAAAATGAGGAAAATTTGATGTGGATTTCTTCATAAATCTACAATTCAAAGCATTCATGTTCAGAACTCATCAGGAGATGCCACATAAGGCTTTGAGGTTATTATCATTCAATGTCTAAGCTGGTTCAATTGTTTAGCTTAGTTCAAACAATATTTATTAAATATGTAATAAATGCCAGCATGTGCCTAGTGAATGGCGGGGGAGGGGAGCAGGGGATCAATAAGACAATACGCTTCAAATTCCACTGTGAAGACTGTGTGTAATGCAAAAAAGCATAGGCCCCTATGTTAATTCAGAAAATGGGTCTAAATGCACTGGGGGTTATGAGAGTAGAGTAAGGCTCGCTCTAGCTGATAGTTTGCTACTAGTGTAGTTATGTGATAGAACTTGAAGTCAAAGACAAATAGAATTGACATCAAATGTTATTTTCGTTCTTTCAAATGTGCTGGCTCCCACTCATGCTATCATGACCAAGCATAACTCTTCCTGTAGTTAAATTACTTAAAGAATAAAAAGAGAATGGAAGAAAGAGAAGTCACAAAACAGAATTGTGAGGACACCAATATTTAAAATAACAAAAGGAAGAAAGTCCCAAAAAGAAAATGATAACAAGTCAGTTATGGTTTTATAGACCTGAGTTCAGGATTTGGTCAGAGCTTATTGCCACAGAAAGCAGTGACATAAGAACCAACTCTCCACTGGAAGCAGCAAATGGGATGGAGCAAATTGGAAACCACTGGTGGTCTAGAAAAAGGCTTTTCCAACAGACTCATAGAATGGCAGATGTCCTAAACAACACTCTGGCCTCAGAATCAGCCCTTAAGGCATTCGGATCTGGCTGAAGAGCCCATGAGAGTATTTTAGGCATGGAAAGCCAAGACACTCTGGAAAAAAAAAAAAGAAGAAGAAGAAGAAGACCTAAATGAACGATCTCTGTGAGTGAGATCCCAGTGGAAAGAACGGGGCCATCAAAGAAGGAGGTACCTTTCTCTGAAGGGAGGAGAGAACTTCCACTTTGACTATGACCCTGTCAGAGTAAGATTGAAGTTGGCGAACTCAAAAGGCTTCCATAGCCTTGGCAACTCATGACTAGAGCCTAGGGAGATTACTGATGCCATAAAAAAGAGTGTCAAATTGTTAAGTCAACAACAGGAGTTACAGTGTACTTACTCCTCATGTGGGATCTGTCCTTAATGTGTTGTCCAATGTAAAGTAATGCTATAACTAGCACTGAAACAGTATTTTACACTTTGTGTTTCTATGTGGGTGCAAACTGTTGAAATCTTTACTTAATATATACTAAATTGATCTTCTGTATATAAAGAGAATTGAAAATGTATCGGAGGAGCGGCAAGATGGCGGAATAGGCAGGGAGCACACTTAGTCCGGGGGGAAAGAAAGTTTAATATAAGTGGAGATACTGCAGGGTCAAGGAAGAGTAGGGGATGAAACAACAGAGGAAACTCTTCCGGAACTAGTGATTCACAGTGGACCTGCGTGGAGAGCGTGGGAGCCCAAGTTCGGGACACCAGCGGCAGACTCAACGCACCAGCGCTGGAACGCGAGGTGAGCCGAACCTCAATAGCCCGAGAAACCAGCGGGCAAGCGGAAAGAGGAGGCTAGAGGGAACGAGGCTTGAAACTCCGTGGGGAAAAGTTCACCAGGCTAACTAGAAGGGAGATAGGAAAAAAAAATAAAAAAAGTGACCGATACAGACACAAGTTTCTCTCTCTCTGCTCACCTCTCAAAGGCGAGCAAGACAGAGCAGGCGCCATTTTGGACATACGTCATAAGCAGGGCGACATCAGGTCTGCACCAGCCCTGAGCCTAGCAGAAAAACCTGACTCTGTGGGGAGGGGTGAAATAACAGGAGATTAACATCTAACTTGGCAACCCAGTGGGAGACTGCAGGAGAATTGGAGCCCACACTGAGGGCAGCAGAGATTCCCTGTGTGGTCCTTGGGAAAGAGCTTCCAATCTCTGGCTCCTGAGGGTATATCATTTGCCTGCTAACTACCTCCAATTACGTTCAGCTGTGCGGAATTACTTCCCTTTTGAATCAAAAAAGAGAGAGATTTACCACACCTAACCTGGGAGTGTCATCTTTGACACACCCTCAACCCTGAGGAACCAAACACAGCTCTCAGTCCACACTCATCTCAAGCCTCTGGGGCTCCACTGAAAGCAGACAGTCCACTTGATATAGAGCCATAGTGTAACAAGAAAAAACACCACAGTGAAGAAACCAAATATCTCCAACATGCCAAACAACAAACGCAAAAACCAAGCTAACAAGAACAAGGAAGAAACTATGATGCCCCCAAATGAAAAAGACACCCCAATTCAAGATTATGAAGATGATGAGATCGAAGAAATGCAAGAAGCAGATCTCAAAAAATTGATAAGAACATTAACAAGTTCTCAAAAACAAATTCTTGAACTACAGAAATCCTTCATGGACAAGATAGAAAATCTCTCTCGTGAAAGTGAAATATTAAGGAGGAATCAAAATGAAATGAAACAACTAGTGGAACAAGAAACTCTGATAGTGACTAGAAATCATAATGAAATGAAGAGTTCAATAGATCAAATGACAAACACATTAGAGAGCCTTAAAAACAGAATGGGCGAAGCAGAAGAGAGAATATCAGACTTAGAAGACAGAGAACAGGAAAGGAAACAGGCAAACCAAAGAAAAGAAGAAGAAATTAGAAATCTAAAAAATATTGTCGGGAATCTACAGGATACTATTAAAAAACCCAACATTCGGGTTCTAGGAGTTCCTGAAGGCATGGAGAGGGAGAAAGGATTAGAAGGCATTTTCAGTGAGATACTAGCAGAAAATTTCCCAGGTCTGGGGAAGGACAGAGGCATCTTAATACAGGAAGCTTATAGAACCCCTAATAAACATGACCAAAAGAGATCCTCACCACGACATGTTGTAATCAAACTCACCACAGTGAAACATAAAGAAAAGATCCTAAAATGTGCAAGAGAGAAACGTAAGATCACTCTTAGAGGATCTCCAATTAGACTCACAGCAGACTTCTCATCAGAAACCCTACAAGCTAGAAGGGAATGGCGAGACATAGCCCAGGTACTAAGAGAGAAAAACTGCCAGCCCAGAATACTATATCCTGCAAAGCTCTCATTTGTGAATGAAGGTGAAATTAAGACTTTTCATAGCAAGCAGAAACTGAAAGAATTTGTTGCCACTCATCCTGCCCTGCAAAAGATGCTTAAAGATGTGTTACACACAGAAACACAGAAACATGGTCACCAATATGAAAGAAGGTGAAGGAGGGAAACCTCACAGCAAAAGATCACAGGAAGCTCAATTTCTCTTTGACATAGAATTAAACTCTGATGCTCTGTTAAAGCAATGTGTTAAAGTAATCTATTATGTTCTCTTGATGTCTGTTAAATTCTAATTGTTCAAAAACAGCTGAATTTTTATTAAGAGCTATGGATTATTTAAATATGTGCTTTTTTCAAAAATTTGAATAATCACCTTGTAACAATGATCAAAGTTGGTCTATGTTATGTCATGATTTTAAGGAATCTTATTTCAACCAGATATTTTGGATTTTGAGCCTTCTTGGCATTCTTGACAGGCATTCAAAAAATCAAAGTTTCAAACAATCTGGTCTCTAAAATTTCCAGTAAATCCTGGACTTTGGTTTTTCCAGTTTGGGCCCAACTGAAAAAATCGAAGGACCTATGTCTCTCATCTTATAGAGACACCAACTAATCAGTCTATTTGGAGTATATTAGAAGGACTGTCAAGATGTGATGTGGTACCAGACTTTAAGTTTCTATAATGGAAAATGCTATTAATACAAATGTTTGAGAATTAAAAAGTGTAATGATCTTGTGTTACTAGACATGATAGTTATCTTAATGAGAAAGCCCCAGAGGCCTAAAGGGTTAAATATTTGTAAAATCCTACAGGTGCTTTCAAAAATACTGTGAAGTAAGCAAGTGCCTCTTGTTGGTTGATGAGTTTATAATTTTAAACATGGCAACTTAAAGTCTTTTGTCATCCACAGTTATATATGATGTGCTGCTCATAAAACTAAAGCGTTGTTGGTTCTGTGTTTAGCTGTCCACCTATAGGTTCCTATAGACTTTTTCCAGCCACTTTTATTGTATTCAGTACTTTGGGATGGCTCTGTAAACAGATGAAGCCAATAATGTATTAACAGTACCAACTGAGAGAAAGTATGGTTAACTGAGGTTACTAAAAACAAAAAGCAATTCAAATCAATTGGCAATCTACAAAAAGAGTTAAAGATTTTAAAAGCTATTATTAAAATTGCTATATTGGTCTATTATGCTATATTATATGTGTGTACATATTGTATGTCCACATAGGAAATTTTATTAAGAGTTTTATTTTAAATGGCTTATAGATAAGATTGTCCATAAATTTAAGCTGCTAAAATCAATCAAAGATACATTTTAATTTGTGGGACCTGAATCTGTGTATCATATGTTTTAGACTTGTTGGTAGAAAGAAACTAAAAACGTTTTAGATGGTTGTGCTTAAGTTTACTGGCTAAACAAACTACACCATGTTAGATATTTAAGAGGTGTTTTCAAATACATGATTCTTAAAATTTATAGAAGGCATTGGACCTTCTGGTAAATGTTTTCTTAAGTTGTTATCTAATGGTTGAAATGGTTTGCTAAGTATTCATGTGATATTGCTATTGTCAGCAAGCGATCTAGGACTTGCTCCCTCATTTCTCTATTCTAAGCCCAACTTGTTCTTTCATTTCTCTATTCTCTTCAAGGTAGGAAACTAATTCTATTATGAAGGAATCTGTAGGATGCACAATTTAATCTTTAGACCTTATAAAAGAGATGGCTAACATTTTTCTGCAATAGCATAGCCAAAATAAGAACTTAAATAATAATCTCATAGCTAGATTCACTTCGCCATCAGCCAAGTATACAGTAAGTAGAAAAAAACCTCCCTTTCAGACCAAAGGGAAAGAAAGTTTTAAAGTGAGAATATAATTTTCCTCATGGGCATTGTCTACCTTAGAAAAACTACTACAGAACATGCCTGTGACTATAGACTTGTAGTTCAGGCCACCGAAAATTAGAGATGGGACACGGGCACTCCCTTGACTTGCATCCTCTGGTCTGCTTTAACACAAACCAGGAGGAAAAGAAAGCTCGGCATCAGAAGCAATGGGTGGCAGGCCTATTAATGGCTGATCTGTACAGTGATCTGCCCTCAAGGAGACCCAACAGGCCAGTCCACTGCAGTGGCTTTCAATGTGGTAAGCCTGGGCTTCAGCAGAAGTCAGCTTGTGAAGAGCCCTGGCAGCTCTGCCAAGAGTTGGATCACTGGAAATGGACCTGCCCTGGAGTCGAAGGATGCCCAGGTCAGAGCCACAGATCTTATTGGCTCCAAGCTGAAAAGCCCTTCACTCAGCCCAACTTCCAAAGTGACCACTGCAGCTGAGGGGATGGTCAAGTAGGGTCAGCAACATTGCAGGCAGAACTGTACATTTCTTGTTAGAGATGCCCCCTGCCTTTACCTGGCCAGCTCTCCTCCCAGGCCAGCCAAGTAATGAAAGTCAGCAGAGTGCCTTCCCCTAGGAGGTTCACACCTCCCTTAGGATATACCCCATGTGAAGAGATAGATAGGTCTGGGCCTCTGAATTTACAAGGCCTAAAGCCCACCAGATTATTATCAAGCCCCTTCTATCAGGTTCTATTTGCCTCTCAATCAGAAAAATTACTTGTAGCTTAGACAGCACCTTTCTTAGCTCCTCTAATAATGACTCTGTCCTTTGTTCTAGGCCCTGTCTAGTGCACTTGGGCCTCATTCCTTTGTAATCATAACCTCTACTCTACCTCCAATGGCTCTACTCCCAACCTGTGTGTACTGATGGTCCTCTTCCCCACTTAATGCTGTATAATTGTTCAGACCTGGTAAATGCCACTCTTAGGATCATTGGTTACTATCTTCACTCTGTCTTTTATGACCTTGTCTAAATACGATCAGAGTCGGCAAACTTGGAAGGCTTCCATAGCCTTGGCAACTCATGACGACAGCCTAGGATGGTTACTGGCACCACAAACTAGAGTGTCAATTTGTTGGGTCAACAACAGGAGCCACTGTGCACTTGCTCCTGATGTGGGATCTCTGTCCTTAATGTGCTGTACATTGTGATTTAATGCTATAACTAGTAGTTAAACAGTATGTTTCACTTTGTGTTTCTATGTCGGTGCAAACTGTTGAAATCTTTATACTAAATTGATCTTCTGTATATAAAGAGAATTGAAAATGAATCTTGATGCAAATGGAAGGGGAGAGGGAGCGGGAGAGGGGAGGGTTGCGGGTGGGAGGGAAGGTATGGGAGGGGGAAGCCATTGTAATCCATAAGCTGTACTTTGGAAATTTATATTCATTAAATAAAAGTTTAAAAAAAAATGTATCTTGATGTGAATGGAATGGGAGAGGGAGTGGGAGATGGGAGGAGTGCAAGTGGGAGGGAAGTTATGGGGGGGAAAGCCATTGTAATCCATAAACTGTACTTTGCAAATTTATATTTACTAAATAAAAGTTTAAAAAATAATAAAAAAATTAAAAAGATACAATTAAGTCATTAAAAAAAGAAAAAGGCTTTTCAATGGAGAATTTTAATGAAAGGCAAATTATTACAGGTCAGGGAATAAATGAGAAAGAGATGATAACTTGGAAGTGAAGGGAAAGATAGGAAGCAAGAAATAGAGAATTGGTAGTCAAGGTCAAGGGAGAATTTTCCTCATGCTTTTTACCTTATACTAGTGGAGGAATAGGAATATTTTAGTCTGAGAGAGGAGGAATAGCAGACATTGAGGAAACAGAGCAAGGAAACAACAGAGGAAATCAGATCTTGGGGTACAAGAAGTGCCCAAGCAGAGATGGTAGGATTAGCTTGGGGCTGCCTTCTTCTGAAATGAGAACAATATAAAGAAAGGCGGTTGAGATAAATAAGACTCCTCCAAATTGTAAGAATTAATCGCCTCTGAAAGCTATGTGGATTATGCTGTGCTCAACAGATCCTTGGGCTTAAAGATTATTTAAAAAACCAACAAAAAAGAGATTCTAGCATTAAGATATATTTAAAGTCTATAACATATTTAAATAAATTTTCTCAATCATTTTCCCATCCAGAATATTATTCTATTATTCTAATGGAAGAATCAAGAAGAAACATATCATCTCTCTCATAAACCCTGCTGATCTTAAAAAAAAAAAAACAGAAATTTTCTGAGGCCAAAACAACAATTAAAATCATAAATATGTATTGCTACATCAAGTCAAACAATTGGAAAACTCATTAAGAACATTTTAGTCACCTCATTACTTCTGTGACTTGGTTGTGTATAAATAATATAAACTCTTCTCAGCTTACATTGAAATAAAAAACTTGACAAAACAAATCAGTTTTTGTTTTGTTGTGTTTTTTCTCAAGGTAAAAGCTAAAAGACCTGGGTACTTCCTAAGGGATAAACCTTTCAACAAGGAAATAGGATGAGGAAAGGCATATGGACATAATGACATTTTGGTTTAATTATTGAGAACACTGTACAAACAAGTGTTGTTAACAACAAAACAAGTCTGCTACCAGGTTGCTGTAAACAAATAAATGAAAAATGCCACCCACAGATGATACTCTAATGTAGAATGCTAAAAGTGGCCTTTTCAGGTTTCACAATTAACTTGATTGCTGGAGATTCACTTAGAGCTGTCTTCACCTTGCTGATGCACAAGCTTCCCTGAAAGATGTGGGATGGACAGTCCTACATCTGAATTGCAGCAACTATCAAGGAAGTGGATAGAGTCGTGCATACCAACATCACCCCCCTCTTCATCTCACTTCTCTCTCCCCACCCTGCCCACCCTAGGCTGGCCATCAGTCTTTATTTCCAGCCCCAGCCACAGGAGAAAAAAGGAGTAGCTTTCAAAAATGACAAATACATATTCTTGCTAGAGTTTCAGTTGTTAGCTTTGCAGTGTGCTACATCACATTGTACCATCGGCCTATAGTCTGGTGCAACAAGATGTATTTTCAGAGTCAGTAGGTAATGGAAACAATGTGAATAAGGCTTTGCTTCACATTCACCTGAGAAATAAGGAAGGTTTCTCTCCTCCACAAGCCCAACAGTGTCACTGCCACCAATCACCAGGATACTCAGCCAGGGCAAAGCAAGGAAAGTTTTCTAGGAGATAAGTGGTTAATATTGCACTGTGCACAATGCCAGCAGAGATGAAGGTTGTTTGCTCTCATTGATTTTCCTTTACAAAAATGTCAGTGCTTTCAGTCCAAGAATGGTTTAATAAACATGCTTATTTAAAAATTTTTATAACCTTAGAAAATATATTCTGTGTATGTTAAAAACACATTTGGCCATTCATCATGCTTATTATTATAGCAGAACAAACACAAAAGGTAACTTACTCCTGACCAGACCAGGAAAAGTTGTTTTGAATAGAAAAAGGCTTTCAAGAATTAAATATCACTGCCTCCTAGGGCAAAAAGCCAAAAGTGGGTAAAGAAAGATTTTAGCTTCAAATGGAAAGAAAAAAGTAGTGTATGTGTCAGGTAGGGGTCATAGAAATGATTTTATTCCATAGTCAATGTCACTGAAGTGACTGATGGCAAAGATGGGACCACTGTCCTAAGATGATTTCAGGCCTAACGTTAGCAGAAGCCTGGGTCCTTCTATCCATCTATCTATCTGCTCTATCTTCCCCTCACACCCGTGCTCAGGACACCTCAGACAATCCGCCCAGCAAGTGATCATCACTCCTGAGACAGATAATAGACACTCTGAGCCCATTATTTTTTCAGAACACTGAAGAGAAGTCAGAGGAAATCTGAACACTGTCCAACATGTGTCCATTCATTCACTTTTTCAGTTAACAATCTCAAAATGTTTATCAAATAACTTATGAGCTTGATGCAACTCAGAATAGAGTGAGGGATACAAAAGGTAAATAGTTCCTATTGCTCAACAATGTGATCACTGCAGGAACAGCAGCTTTGGGGTATGGATGAACAATGGGAGTTATAAGAGCCAGAATCATGTTGGTTTGGTTCATCACTGTCTACCAGCACCTTGCAGATTCCCTAGAACCTGGGAGATACCCAACACACAACACTGAATAAGTGTAAAGCAACCTCATAAGTGTGCTAGGCACTATGTGAGGTGGGGAAACAACAGTGATAATGGACACCACAGTCACCTTACCACTTGGTGGGATCATGGGGTACCAATCCAAAAATTAGTTCAGAGACATTGAGTGCTCAGTTCTAAGGGCTCCGTGTTAATCTTGGATGGAGTGGAAGTGGGGATGCTAGCAGAAAGAGCTAAATTTGAACTGAGATCTGAGTCATGAATGACTGAACTGAATGAAGGAAAAGTCCTGATGTGAGAGAGAATATGGAGCAATCAGGGAACTGGTCCAAGTGGCTATAGGGCAGAAAGGCAGAAATGGACCCAGACTACACAGTATACATGCAGGGAATGTTTCAAATGAACAAATGAGTGAACAGGTAACCAATTACATAATCTCCCAGGATTCCAGCCATTTCCTCATCCAACAATACTCAATAAAATCCCACATATTTATTTATTCTGCTATCTTCTAGTTTGCTTTTTTAAAATCCAAGTTTAAGGAAAGTGGGGAACTTTGATGGGAAAAAAATTAACAAACAAAAAAAAAAAACAGGGCCACCTTCTGCAAGACATGCAAACCGCTATGGGAGAGAAGTGAATGCAGAGCCAGGGCCAACAATCCATGCACACACAAAAAGCAGAGTGTTCTGTACTTCAACTAACATTTATTGGGAAAACATTTAAGCAAATCTATTTTTTTAAATTAATTTTACTTATTTGAAAGACATGGTTATGGAGAAATGTATGGACAGTGACGGGGTGGGGGGAGGCGGGGGGGGGTCTTCCATCTTCTCATTCATTCCCTCCCCAAATTGCCTTAATGGCGGAGCTGAGTTGATCCAGAGCTGAGCTTATCCAAAACCAGGAACCAGGAGCTTCTTCTAGGTCTCCCACTTGGGTGCAGGGATGCAAGGGCTTGGACTATCCCCCACTGCTTTTCCAGGCATGTTAGCAGGTAGCTGGATTGGAAGTGCAGCAGCTGGGATTTGAATCAACACCCACAAGGAATGCTGGCCCTGCAGGCCAGGGCTTTAACCCACTGAGCCACAGTACAGGCCCCTAAGCAAAGTCATATAACTGTTCACTGTTCAATTCAACTAATAGGTTCCAAGCACCTGCTTTCTGTTGGCACTTGCTAGATATTCTGTGATATATATTAATATGAATATGAATATAAGTATAAAATAAGGTTGTTCTTGTTTCAAAGCAACTCAGAATATAGTGAGAGTCACAACAAGTAAATAGCTCCTATTTGCAGGACAATGTGATCACTGCAGGAACAGTAGTTAGCGGGTATGAAAGGGCAATGGATATCCTAGAACCCAGAATCATGGTGGTATTGTTTATTACTGTTCACCAACATCTCACACATTCCCTAAGACCTGGGAGATACTCAACATACAGTACTGAATAAATGTAAAACAACTTCATAGGTGTGCCAGGAACTTTGTGAGGTGGTTCCATATGCATCATCTTATTTAGTCCTCACAACAGTCATAAAAGATAGCCATTATTACTGTCATTGTTAAAGGAGCAGAAAGATTGTTACCTCGCATTAAGTCCTGAAACTTGAGTCCTATGCAGGTCCATTTTCGAGATTAGTGATTCTCCACTGGGGCAGTTTTACCCCCAGTGGAATATTTGACAATGTCTGGAGACACTTCTGTTTGTCACAAATTGTGGATAGAAGCCAGAAAGGCTGCTGAACATCCTACCAGACACAGAACAGCCACAACCAACAACGAGTTACCAGGCTGAAAACAGTGATAGTGACCAAAGTGAGAAATCTCTCTTTACACTCTCTTCTGTCTTTGCAAAAATAATTGTTCCTTTCTGTCTGCTGGCAGCCATCAGGTAAGCCAAGACATATATATCCAGGAGCTATGGAGAAAGAACTAGTGGGAAGTGATGCACTTTCTCCTGAGGGTCAACTGCTGGCAGTGCTACCAGTTCTCCTCCCTGCCCAGGGTGATCTCCCTCACCCAGCCCAAGCTGCACAGACTGGGATACAAAGCCAAGGAAGGCTATTTCATGTATAGGATTCATGTGTGCCTAGTTCCTAAGGGTATAACCTACGGCAAACCTCTGCATCATGGAGTGAACCAGCTAAAGTTTGCACGAAGCCTTCAGTCTGTTGCCAAGGAGCCAGCTGGGTGCCACTGTGGAGCTCTGAGAGTCCTGAATTCCTACTGCATTGGTGAAGATTCCACATACAAATTCTTTGAGGTTATCTCATTGATCCATTTCATAAAACTATCAGAAGAAATCCTGACATACAGTGCATCATCAAACAGTCCACAAGCACAGGGAAATGTGTGGGCTAACATCTGCAAGATGTAAAAGTGGTGGTCTTAGAAAGGACCACAATTTCCACCACATTACTTAGGGGTTCTCATTGTGCAGCCTGAGAAGGCACAATACCCTTCAGCTGCACTGTTACTGCTAATATAGATAATGTTTGTAAAATTCATGCCTAATAAACCATTTAGGACAGTCAAAAAAAGAAAAATAATTGTTTTACCTCCCCACAGCAGCACAAATTAATGCCTTGCAGGAAATTATGAAACCATTAAATGATGACTTTTTTGTCAAATTTATTCTTATTCTCACTGAGAAAATACTTCGTAGCACAAAGTAGATACCCAGTTATCATGTCTTCTTATTGCATTGAAATTGATTATTTATTTGATAAAAGGGGTTTGGTGTCTTCCAAGTTTAAGAGTACAGGACATACTATCAAGGTAAAGTGGTTTACAGTAGTAGCCCAAGGTCTTGTCCGGAGTGAGACGTTTTCTCAATCTCAGAGGTGACCAGGATTATAGGAAATCATAACTACAAATAGACTCAAAATGTTGTGTCCTAAAAAAATCATAGCTCTAGAATCAACATGATCTCCATGGAAGAATAAACTTCATTTACACTGCAGATTAAAAAGACATTTTTCTTTTTTTAAGATTTATTTATTTATTTGAAAGTGAGAGTTACACAGAGAGAGGAGAGGCAGAGAGAGAGAGAGAGGTCTTCTATCCGATGGTTCACTCCCCAATTGGCCACAGCAACTGGAGCTGTGCCAATCCAAAGCCAGGAGCTTCTTCTGGGTCTCCCATGGGGGTGCAGGGGCCCAAGGACTTGGGCCATGTTCTACTGCTTTCCCAGGCCATAGCAGAGAGCTGGATCAGAAGTGGAGCAGCCAGGTCTCGAACTAGTGCCCATATGGGATGCCGGCACTTCAGACCAGGGCATTAACCCACTGCGCCACAGTGCTGGCCCCCTAAAAAGGCATTTTTCAGCTCCCCATTTCTCCTATCTCCCAGCCCCTGGTCACAACCCTTCTAATATCTATTTCTTTGAGTTTGACTTACTTATTTACAATATTTTTTAAAGGTAACCACAAAACAGCCCAACTTTCTAAAAATTTAATTAATTAATTAAAAATTTATTCTATTTATTTGAAAAGCAGAGAAATAGAGATCTCCCATCTGCTAGCCCACCCCCACAAAGGCCCAAAACACACAGGGCTGGGCCAGGCCAGAACTGAGAGCAACAAACTCAATCCAAGTATCTTATGTCGGTGGCAGAGAATCAACGCTTTGTGCCATCACCTCCTGCTCTCCAAGGTGCACATCAGCAAGAAGCTGGAATGGAGTGCAGAGACAGCACTGGAACCCAGTCACTTTGATATGATTGTGGACATCCCAAGCAGTTTATAACCCACTACAACAAAGGCCCACCCTGAGACTCAAGGTTTTTAATTCCACATGTAAGTGAGAAAATACAGTGCTTGTCTTTCTGTGATTGCCTCCTGCACTGAACATAATGTTCTCCAGGTTCATATGTGTTGTCACAGATGGCAGAATGCTTTCTTTGTTAAGGCAGAATAATATGCCTTTATATACTTACCACATTTTCATTGCCCATTGATGGATATATACAATGCTTCCATATCTTCAGTTGACAGATTGTGAAGCTATTGTAAGCAATGCTTCAGTTAACATGGGAGTGCATATTCACACAATGTACATTTTAATATAAGTATGTACAATATAACTGGGGGAAATGCATTTCAACAAATTGGCACAGCCATTTTGGAAACAGTTTGGCAATCCCTTGAAAATTTAAACACAGAGTTATCATATCATCCAGTAATTTTGCCCAGGGGTACATACCAAGAGAATTAAAAACATATGTCTACACAACTATTTTTACATAAAGATTTATAGCAGAAATATTCATAAGTTAAAAAATTGTAAAGTACTTCAAATATCAACTGATAAGTAGGTAAGAAAAATGTGGCAAATCCATAGCAGCAGAACATTATTAAGCCATGGAATGGTAAAAGTTACTATACATGCTATAATATGGATGAACTTGAAAGCATTATGCTAAATAAAAGAAGCCAGACAAAAATGCCACATAATATATACTTGTATTTACATGAAGTCTCCAAAACCATAGATACAGAAATAGATGCATAGTTGCCAGGGGCTGTGGGAAGAGGGACTGGAGAGTGACTACTCACAGGAGAATACTAATTGTGGGGTGATGCAAATGTTCTAAAATTAGATAGTGGTTTATGTTGCACAACTTTTATGAATATACCAGAACCACTAAACTGTACACTTGAAAATGATGCCTTTTATGGTATATGTTAGAATATACTAACAACTTCCATATCATTCTTAGCTCTTTGAAGTGTTTTGTTTGTTTATCTTTAAATAGATAACAGTGATTCCAAATCCATTTTGTGACTTTGTGATTGAAGAATACTGTTTCTGAAGGTGACTTTGCCTGTCCCATGGAGTTGCAATCCTTAAAGGACCTTTCCCACCCTCATTCTCAGAATAGGCTATTCCTCTCACTTCCTCAAGGGACCCACCCTCAGGGATGTCATCCCTGTGAGCTGCCCTAGGGGTGTCACAGGACCAGACCAGATAGAACTGAAAGCTGAAAGGTGAAGACTCTATGATGTTTGATCAAAAATTATTATTAAACCACTGCCTAGAGAGTGAGAGTACCTGTTTGTTTGTTTGTTTTCTTGTGTCATCTATGTTGAAATCTTTTCAAGATTACCAGGGAAACTATATTTTGAAAAACTACGTCTATTCTCAAAGTCCAATCACTTCTAATCCTTCAACATTTCCATCCTGGTGTTTATTAACTATATTAGTAGGGAGAACTTTAAAGATTAAATTGTAAAGGACACTAAGATGCCACTCCCACTCACTATTTCTTACAAACCAGTGGCCTTTCTTATACCCTTGCCAGCCGGTACCTTCCAAGGAAGGAAGGAAGTAGTCATACACTTTTTGATTTTTCCTAAGTTCCTTTTATGAGCCCAGAGTAGTCAATCCTTTAAGACATTCAGCAGAAAAAGGGAAGACTAATGTAGAGAAGATAGTGGGTTCTGAAATTCTGACTTCCACATCAAAAATATTGACAATGAGCACACAAATGGGTAGCACCATGATGCCACCTGGAGCACTTGAGTCCTTCCTACACTGCAGGGATCACTGATGCCTGGAGGTGTCAGAGGCTCAACTTGTCATGAAAATACAAAATTCTGGCCGGCGCTGCAGCTCAATAGGCTAACCCTCCGCCTGCGGCGCCAGCACACCAGGTTCTAGTCCCAGTTGGGGAACCGGATTCTGTCCTGGTTGCCCCTCTTCCAGGCCAGCTCTCTGCTGTGGCCGGGGAGTGCAGTGGAGGATGGCCCAAGTCCTTGGCCCTGCACCCACATGGGAGACCAGGAGAAGCACCTGGCTCCTGGCTTCAGATCAGTGCAGGTGCGCCAGCCACAGTGGCCTTTGGAGGGTGAACCAATGGTAAAGGAAGACCTTTCTCTCTGTTTCTCTCTCTCTCTCACTGTCCACTCTGCCTGCCAAAAATAAATAAATAAATAAATAAGAAAATACAGAATTTAATGGGGGGAAGGCTGAACATGAAATTTCACATCTCACCCCAAAAGTAATTATCTATGCAATATCTTCATAATACCAGAATGAGAAACTCACTACGTGGGAATAAAGTAACTTAAACTTGCTTCCCTGCTTTAGAATTAATGCAACCAGGTGACCTTTTGTAGCAGTAGTTAAGATGCCATGCGAGAGGCCACATCCAATATCAGAGTCCCTGCATTTTACTCCTGAAACTGCTTGTGATTCTGGGTTCCTGCTAATGCTCACCTTTGGAGGCAGCAGGTAATGACTCAAATACTTTCATCCCTGTCACTCACAAGGGTCGTCCAAACTGAGTTCCAGGATCCTGACTTCAACCTTGCCCAGCTATGGCATTCAGAAAGTAAACTAGAAGATGAAATAATTATCCACATTTAAGATAAATTAAAGGATCCAGCAATGTGGTGCCGTGGGTTAAGCCACTACTTGGGAAACCATTATGTATCAGAATGCCAATTTGATTCCCAGCTGCTCCACTTCCAACCCTGCTTCCTGCTAATGTGCCCAGAAAAGCAGCTGATTATATTCAAAGTGCTTGGGCCCCTGCCACCCACATTTGACACCCTGTTGAAATTCCTGGCTCTTGGCTTTGTCCTGGCCCAGCGCCAGCCAATGGAGCCACTTCAGGATTAAACCAATGGATAGATCTCTCTGTTTCACCCTCTATATCTATTACTCTGTCTTTCAAATAAGTAAATAAATCTTTAAAAGAAATAAGATATAAGTAAATAAAATTATAAACATAGAGCATGTTTTCATCTAAAGTTTAATTGTAATTGTAATTTTATCACTTACCAATTATGTAATCAATATTATACTTGTTATTATTCCCCACTCTCCCTTTTAATCATATTCCCATCTTCCCTCTCAGAAGAAGTGGTGGACCATGTAGAAAAGTCAGAAATGTTGTGTTGACTTTCTGCCCACTTCAAGTCTGTAATGGGGCCAATGCTGTGGCTTTGCAGGTAAAGCCGCCACCAGCAGTGCTGGCATCCCATATGGGCACCCATTCAAGTCCTGGATGCTCAACTTCCAATCCAGCTCTCTGCTATGGACTGGGGAAAGCAGTAGAAGATGGTTCAAGTCCTTGGGACCCTGCACCCACATGGAAGACCCAAAAGAAGTTCCTGACTCCTGGCTGTGGATTGGCTCAGCTCTAGCCATTGCAGCCATATGGGGAGTGAACCAGCAGGGGAATGAACAGAAGACTGCCTCTCTGTCTGTCTCTCTCTCTCTGCCTCTGCCTCTCTGTAACGCTGCCTTTCAAATAAATAAATAAATATTTTTTAAAAGTCTGCAAATAATAGAGCAGAGCAACTGATTAGTAAACACTAAAAAGTACCATACATCCTTAAGAAAATTAGATAGGGAGCTTGCCTCCATCTAAATCTATTCCAAGAAAAAGAAGTCCAGGTTGTACTGCGTAATTTAACTGCCACCATTCAGAAGACTGAATGCAATCTGGTCACTGCCCTTGAGAAGGAGGCCTTAAGCAAATAAGAGGCAGAGCATGCATGAACATACAGAGGAGAGCCTGATCTATGGCATCAACTCTTTCACTGTGTTTCAAGATTTCATTTAGGTTTAGGGGGGATATTTTTCCCTAATCATATGCTATGTCATAGATTATTGAGTAGAAGAGAAGGAAAGAAAAATCCATTTAATATTTACTGAGTAACCATAAAGTGCCAGATTCTATGTCAAGGTACATTACAACCAAGTCCTTACCAAGGCAACAACTAAAACCAGAAGGTAGAACTGAAGCCAGGTATTGAGGCACAAGCCAAGAATCTACACTGCTGCTGAAGCATTCTCCAGCCCTCATCACCACCAGAGGATCAGTCAGACTAACCTGTGTCAGTAACCAATATCCTCCTTGAATCTCTGATTTTAAAGCCCAAAACAAGCAGTGCAGTTTATGAAAGTTTCCCAGTACAACCCCTAATTCTGAGATGGAGGAAACCAAGAGAAATTATTTCAACAAAATGAAGCAAAGACTCCCCGAAACTCACAAGTAGCCACTCCTTGAATGCAGCAAGTGAAGCACCATAGCATGGCTCACTGTTCTGTCTCTGGGACAGTCTATGCTCTGTAAGTCATTCATTGAAAATGTTTTGTGTCTTACTGTGCCAGGCACAAAGTAGGAACTTGATTATAAGCAAAAATTTGTCTCTGTGTTATGGAGTTAGTACTTTTTTAAGAAAGCTGGGAGCGTACAGCTATCTCTGAGAATTGAGATGTTGCCGGGTGCTGCAATAGAGTCTAAACAAGCTGACAATACAACCTAAAGGAAAAGATCAATTTCTACTGCAGCAATCCAGTAAGCTTTCCCCCAAGCTGACCCTTAGGAGAGGCCTAAGTAGGGTACAATGTCATTATTTGTAGAAAACATAGCATTAATGGCATAAAAGTGTTTGAGAAGTTATGTAGATTACTTGATTATGAAGAACATACCTTGCCATTGAATAAAACCACTGTTAGACTACACCAGATTATGTTAGCAAGCTTGGCAGCTGTCACATTTTGATTAGTGTTAACACTGATACTGAAACATGTAGAATGGATTCACCAGGGAATGAGAAGACAAGAGAAGTCAACAATGTCCTTGAACAATGTCTTAATATGAACAATACTATCTTCTTTTCTTTTTTTAAATATTTATTTATTTATTTGAAAGTCAGAGTTACACAAAGAGAGGAGAGGTAGAGAGAGAGAGGTCTTCCGTCTGATGGTTCACTCCCCAGATGGCCGCGGAGGCCACAGCCGCGCCGATCTGAAGCCAGGAGCCAGGAGCTTCTTCTAGGTCTCCCACACAGGCTCAAGGGCCCAAGGACTTGGGCCATCTTCTCCTGCTTTCCCAGGCCATAGCAGAGAGCTGGATTGGAAGAGGAGCAGCCAGGACTAGAACTGGCGTCCAGGATGCTAGAGCTTCAGGCCAGGGCTTTAACCCACTGAGCCACAGCGCCAGCCTCAAACAATACTATTTTCAAAGAGCAATTATGAGCTCAGAGAACCTGGACTGACTGGCCATATGAAGTAATTTTCAGCTGAGTCTTGGATACAAATTCAGTAACTAACAATATGAATGTTAATCCTAGCAAAGGCTAAACCTTTCCCTCAAAGGTGAGTAAAGATGAAAAGGCAGCAGAGCCAAGGGCACATTTTTAGCAACATCTTAAAGTCTGGTTTATCCAACAATTAAATAGTACATTTGATAGTAAGGTTTGATTAAGAACATTTTGAATACTATATATATATATATGTGTGTGTGTGTGTGTATATATACACACACACATATATAGAATACTACATATATTATATATAGCATATATACATATATATATATATATATATAATTTCTCAGGAGATGCTGAAAAGCTCCCAAAGGTTTTGCTTAGAATTTGTTGGTCAAAGCTTTTCTTAATGAGGTTGATATAGATAACCGAAGATAGAAGTGTTTAGAAAAAGAATGGAAAAGAGAAGATCAATGGAATGCTGTAATAATAACTAATTTTATTGGAGCATGTAATTACTTTTATATGCAATATTCCACTTAAAATTTACTTACAATGTCAAAGCTTACTTGATCTTCTTTGAGGAAACTATGTGTATGAACTATGTGTAAGAAACTATGCTGATTATGACTCACAGCTTCAAAACTGTAGAGCTGAGACATATCCATCCGAAACAGTATTTGAAATCCCAACACAGGATAGCTCCTGACATATAGTAAGTACTCAATGAAAATACTGAACTACTTTATTAAATTTTTTGAAATTTTATTAAACCATGTTAATCCCAGGTCCTAGATACAACATATATTCAAAGAATATTTTCTAATTTTTGCACATAAAAATTGATGTATTATTCTGTATTCTAAGTTCAGTTGGAAGTATGTCTTGCTCAAATTCATGGAGAGCCAGGAAATGCATCTGATTCATCTTTGTGTGTATCACAAGACGTACAAAATAGTGCCCTCCACAGAGAAGAGATTTGGCAAACACACGATGAATGAGTGAATGGGTGAATGAATAAATGGGTAACATTTGCTAAGTCATGTCTTCTTTTCAGCACAGGTAAATTTCAACGAATTTTCATGAAACACCCAAGGCACATAACTGACTCAGAGTTCTCAATCAGATAATTCCTTCCATTTTCTTTTCTGATGAGAATCTTTATTGGATGTTACTTAATTTAATCAGTACATTCATACTTTCTTTATAAAAGCCCAGAGGCTCTTAGGTAGCAGGTTTTGTTAATTAAATTAAATCAAATAATAATGATTTTTAATTTCCTAAAATCAGGATCATCGAGCATGTGTGGAGCATTATTTGACACATTTTTATGATGTTCTTATTTCTATGTTAACAGAGTTATGGGTGGGCTGTTTCTACTCAAGACCTAAAAAGTCTCCTTACTTTTATTCTCACATCAACTTATCCTGCTCTCACCAACTTATCCCTCTGTTTAAAATTACGCCATCAATATAGTATTCCTTTGAGTCAACAGGGTTCCCTTTCAAAATGCAAATAAACCTTGTCAGGGAAAGCAAAATATCATGAGATTTATCATTTTGCTTTTGTCTTTTTCTGCACAGGGGAAAAAAAACAAGCCAATATTTATTCAGCAATATCTATATAGTAGGGTTGTACTAGGGACTTAAAATTCATCATTTCATTTAAAATTCACAACTCTATGAAATATTTCTTTAAAGGTGAGACACCAAGGCCAGCTCTGTGGCATAGTGGGTAAAGCTGCAGCCATGGGCACCATTTCAGTGGGACTCCACTCCCAATCCAGCTCCCTGCTAATGCACCTGGGAAAACAGCAGAGCATGGCCCAAGTGCTTGGGCTCCTGCTCCCACGTAGGAGACCTGAAGAATGGAAGATCTGTGTGTGTGTGTGTGTGTGTGTTCTCTCTCTCTCTCTCTCTCTCTCTCTCTCTCTCTTTCTCTCTCTCTCTCTCTCATATACATACACACACACTCAGCCTTTCAAATATATAAATCTTTTTAAAAAGTAAAAAAAAAAAACTTTCTCTTTCTCTCTCTCACTGTCCACTCTGCCTGTCTGCCTGTCAAAAAAAAAAAAAAAAAGTAAAGGTAAGATCCCTATAACTCAAAGAAGGTAGGTAAAATGGACAACAGGGAACAGCTGAACTGGGGTGTTGGATTTGTTTTTTCCTGACTTGGTAGTACTTTTTACTCTATTGTGCTACCTTCTCTCTTTTATATATGCCATTTCACTTAATTTTTACTTGGAATACAAGAATGACATAGTAAGCCTATACCAGAGTCTATAACAAGAGACTGAACTTCTGGTGAACACCTGGGGTGATTGAAAGGATTCCAGGAGAGGCCGGCACCATGGCTCAACAGGCTAATCCTCTGCCTAGCGGTGCCAGCACACCGAGTTCTAGTCCCAGTCGGGGCGCCAGATTCTGTCCCGGTTGTCCCTCTTCCAGGCCAGCTCTCTGCTGCGGCCAGGGAGTGCAGTGGAGGATGGCCCAAGTGCTTAGGCCCTGCACCCCATGGGAGACCAGGAGAAGCACCTGGCTCCTGCCATCAGATCAGCGCAGTGCGCCGGCCGCGGAGGCCATTGGAGGGTGAACCAACGGCAAAAGGAAGACCTTTCTCTCTGTCTCTCTCTCTCTCACTGTCCACTCTGCCTGTCAAAAAAAAAAAAAAAAAGGATTCCAGGAGAAAGAGAGATAATTAGTTCATTATGGGGGCAGCACTGTAGCATAGCAAGGCAAAGCGACCATCTGCAGTGCCAGCATCCCATATTGGCACCAGTTCAAGTCCCGGCTGCTCCACTTCTGATGCAACTCTCTGCTATGTGCTGGGAATGCAGTAGAAGATGGCTCAAGTCCTTGGGACCCTAAACTCATGTGGGAGACCCAGAAGAAGCTCCTGTCTCCTGGCTTCAGATCAGTGCAGCTCCAGCCTTTGTAGCTATCTGGAGAGTGAACTAGCAGAAGGAAGACCTCTCTCTCTCTCTGTCTCTTTCTCTCTCTGCTTCTGCCTCTCTATAAACTCTGCCTTTCAAATAAAGAGAGAGAGAGAGAGAGAGAGAGAGAGAGAGAGAGAGAGAGAGAAAGAGATGGTTAAGAGATTCCCTGGCCATAGAATACCGTAGGTCAACATTCTTTATGGAATGTCTAAAGGTTGGTTAGTAGCAGCAGATGCTTGCTGACAAGTCTCATTCTTTACGTATATAAGTCAGAAAATGCAAAAATATATTACATTTTTTAACTTAGCTCTTTGTGAAAAATTATATTTTGAGGGATCTCCCCAAACTTTAAACATGTTTACACACCATTGATTCTGAAATATTCAGAGGTCTATGATGTAGATTGTGAAGGTAGAATGGAAAATTATTCAGCCATACGAAAGTTGTACCAACATTTCGACCTGACTCAGAAACAAAGACTTCTTAACCTCATTCAGAATGATATGTGACATATAGTCTGAACCTTACAATCAAACATGCCCCCAAGAGAGTGGCCTGCATAAAACTTGCAAGATATTAGAGCTACTTGTTCAGCTTTAGTGCCTTTTCTGAAATGGGCTCAATCAGCCTGCATTTCTCTCAATTGCAATCTTTTGGCAGCATTTCACCTTCAATTTTACAAAACTCACTTTGGAAAAACTGTGATTTTTATATTTTATATTTTTCAGTGTAAATTAATTCTTCACTCTTAATTTTTATGCTCATCAATAATAATTATAGAATTGGAACGGGGGGGATGTTAAGTAGCTAGCAAAATTAGCAAGTTTAAAGAGCAACGATATCTAGATAAAAACAACATGCAACTTTATCTTGGGTTTATATTTTACATCTGAAGGAATTGCCTCTGCCCAAGTCCCCCTACAATCTACCCCTGTGAGTGGGAAATGGCTCCAGTGAAACATGTACATCATTTTGTGGTAAATGCATTGTGAGTTGCTGCTTACAGAGACACCGCAGGGTCAATATTGCAGGGCACCCTAGTGCACTATATTATTGTTAACATCCTGCTGGCTAGAATTCAGATTTCCATTTAATTGTATTCTCATTTAAAAAGTCTGCTGCACTTGTAGCCAACTTGATCAGTATTAGCTACTTGCCTTTTATTATGTACATTTATCAACACTGAAAACTTTAGACACATTTTTGCAGAGATGCAGACATCATAAATCATGAGATGATAACATCTCACATGAAAAGAAAGTCTTCAATAAAACCAACCCAGTGTTGTAAATATTGAATTTACCAGCAATGCCATATCCCTATGGAGGCTGGACAATAGGCCATGTCTTAAATGGCAAAAGGGATGAGCTCCCTTCTTTATCTGTATTCACTTTTCCTTTTATTTCATTCCTGGGAAAGAGAAATGCCAGAGGAGAGGCTTAAAACAGATTAGCCTGTGAGTACTGTATATAGGCTATTACATCATAACTGTCTTTGAAAACTCTCAAACAGCTGACCTGTTTATATTACAAGACAGGGTCAATTTCCATTCTAGCGACTCTTTTGATGTTTGTGAATACTAATGCTCTCCCCAGAATACTGGCTTTAGAATAACAGCAATTGAACCATTCAGCCTTCTCTGATGCAATCTTTCTGCAGCTAGATAGGATTCTATACATGGATTTCATTGAGCCACACAGCTTGGCATGATCAAAAGCTTTGCTGGAGCCGTCAGTAAATGATGTTTCAAATAATATAGTCATGCTGATGCCTACAGTTTCTACTCTAGACACTGAGACTGTGTGTGTGTGTGTGTGTGCGCGTACATGTATAGCACAAAGCCACAATATTGCTGCTGTTGGAACTCAGTATGATTAAACATCACAATGATACAACAGGGTCATTTTCTTGGCAAATGTCTGAGTAAACAAAAGAGTTGTACAGCTACAGAAAATATTATACAAACTGTGTGGCTTTAGTGCAAGCAAAACACTGATTTGACTTAAACTTCCACATTTTGTCAACTGTGGGAACTCAAGCAATTTACTTGACTTAGGCCCTTGATGCCTTATTTCTAAAATGGAGATGACATCATGAACTTCTCAAGGTTGTAAAGCAGAATAGCATACAACAGCAAAATAACGACAATCATAATGGTCAACATTTCCTGGAAAATTCTCGTTTTCAAGACAATTTATGACCATTATCTCAAAATATTCTTCATACCAGTCTCATGAAGTCAGTGCTATATTTATTCCATTCTACATATAAAGAAACTGAGACTTAAAAATAAGATGTTCATCAGTGAGTAAATGGTTTTCCATACATACCCATTCCCCTTAAGATAAACCGAACAAGCAAGTTATTATATTCTGCCTGTGTAAACCTGAGCGATTGCAGGCTCCTTAATAAAGAGACTGACTCTTCCACTCAACATTTTATCTTTGAACATCAGCACTGGAAATTTCTTTACAGTCTGTGTAGTCCCAAACCTCAAAGTAAGAATTCAGATATTGTCATCCCTGATCACCATCCTCTTCACCATCTTTCAGCACCAAAGATCTCCACCTCACAAACAAGTCTATTCCAGGGTCAGAGAATGCTCCTTGTTAGGAACAGACTATAATCTGTTCCATACATACTCGACCCCTCAGCTCTCAGGAGTTGAAAATATCTGCCCTTCAGTTATTGAAAAATAGTCTTGTTATTTCCCCTAGATGTTCCCAGGGCTGAGCACCATTGACGCTTCTCACTAATTGTTATCACATTCTCAAAATGCATCTCCATTTTTCAGTATTCCCCTCAAATATGACAATCACTTTCTAGCCTTAATAAGCCTGCATTCTCTTTATATTGTGCTTTTTAATTGAAAGTAATTGGGAGTAGTGCTATTTTGGAGATTTATTTTTTAAAAAAATTCAACTCTTCATTTCTGGAATAATCAACACAGATTCCAAATATTCTTCTCTCCAAGACTTAGTCTTCTACTGGAAGCTTCACTGCCACTTCCACTTGCACCAGAGAGGTCTTGCTATTCAGAGGGAGGCAAATTATGAATTATTTAAATTGCATTTAAATACCTTTCCAGAGTTTAATCTTCCTCAGCCAGCTGGGCACCAAATGTCTGATAGCTTCGGTGTTGTACTGGCAGGTGAATCAGACAGAGACTTCCAATGGAAATACTGACTCTAAAAGCTTAATCACTGAAATTATTATTTGCTCCCTTTAGGGCAGGTAGGGGACCTGAATTAAAGACATTTTCTTGCAAAGTAAGGGATTCTTTTTTATGGCAATGGTCCCATGGTTCAAATTGATTAAAATTTTATAGTATTTTTTATTCCACTTTGAGATAGTAGAATATTTCAGTTCTGTTATTATCTGGTCTTACTCATATTACTGTGGATACTTTTGTGTATCAATCCTTCATCTATGGAATGGGTATAATATCTATCTAAACAAGCATGCTCTGATAATTAAGCAAAATATTTTATATGAGAATATAAATATTTTAATATAATTACCAGTGGGAAGGAGAAGGGGCCATAAGGTAAGAGAAAGATGTGGCAGAAAGAAGAGGAGGAAATTAATATACCAGAAGGGGACAGTCAATCATTTTCTTTGCAACAAGTTAATTTACTCATGAACAATGTATTGTATGTGTATGGTTATTTTGCTTTTATCTACACCTTTTAATGAACCTTAAAACAGTCCTGTGATTCATGTTGATCCATGCCACCATACTTTACAAGCATGGAAAGAGAGGCTGGAAGAGATTAAGTATCAAATCCCCATGATCACTGAACCCAATGAGACAAAGCTAGACAAATTATACACCAACCTTCAGCTTCAGTTCTATTTTCCGTAAGATTCCAATAATAACAGCTATTTTTCAGCCAGTGGTCACAGGAGAAACTATATACATAGAAATATATATGTATAGCTTACACTATCTATATAGATTGATTGATAGACATTTAGGAACATATATAGACACAGATACATAAAGACAGAGACTAAGGAATGGGCACATAGTTGTGGGGAGGAGCAAGTCTGAAATCCCTAGGGCCAGCCAATAGGCTGGAAATTCATACAGAATTTCTGTGCTACTGTCTTGAGCAGAATTTTTCTTCCCCAGGAATCTTGGTTTTTCTCTTAAGTCATTAAATTGATTGGTTTAGGTGCAGTCACATTATTGAGGATAGACTTTTACTTAAAGTCAACTAATTATAAATGTTCATCACATCTACAAAATGTCCTCACAGCAACATTTAGACTAGCGTTGGTCCAAAGAAATGGGTACCATGTCCTAGACAAGTCCACACATAAAGTTACCTATCACAATAACTTACAGAATGTTTGTTAGATGTAAAAGAATTATTATGTGTGTGGCTCAAAATAGTGAGAGCTGGTAATAAGCATAGGGCAATCTGGGAATCAATGAGTTGCTTAAGATACACACAGGGTATCAGGACAGAATTCCCAAGAGAAGACATGTTTCAAAAAGTCCACTTGCCACTTCCCAGTGTCCACAGTCAGAGATGGGTTCAGGCATAGAAGGCCTAAAACGTCTAGGTTTTGGAAGTCCTTTTTTAATAAAAAGTAGGTATAGAGGTGAATATTTATGTATAATGAAAAAGAATCACAATAATTACAAACTTAAAGCAAATGAAAAATTACACAATTATGATTTGAAGAACCATGACTCATTCTTTCTTTTTATCTCTTAAATTTACTTATTAAAGAATGGTGAAAAATCACAAGTTAATATATGAAAGAATTGTGAATAAGACAAACACTGTACTCAATAAAAAGCATTTGGCATGGAGTGAAAAATTGCAAAAATACTACCTATACTCAATGCAGTAACTTAATAAGAAAGAGAGATGTATTTTGAATGGCAGTAATGAATAGACTTCAAGACTGTTTGGTAATCCAGTTAATAGAAAGGAGCAATTCATATGACATTAGCAAAATATTTTAATTCTTGTTTATTTGATACTTCAATTAGAAAGACATATCAGACTTAGAAGACAGAGAACAGGAAAGGAAACAGGCAAACCAAAGAAAAGAAGAAGAAATTAGAAATCTAAAAAATATTGTTGGGAATCTACAGGATACTATTAAAAAACCCAACATTCGGGTTCTAGGAGTTCCTGAAGGCATGGAGAGGGAGAAAGGATTAGAAGGCATTTTCAGTGACATACTAGCAGAAAATTTCCCAGGTTTGGAGGACAGAGGCATCTTAGTACAGGAAGCTTATAGAACCCCTAATAAACATGACCAAAAGAGATCCTCACCACGACATGTTGTAATCAAACTCACCACAGTGAAACATAAAGAAAAGATCCTAAAATGTGCAAGAGAGAAACGTCAGATTACTCTTAGAGGATCTCCAATTAGACTCACAGCAGACTTCTCATCAGAAACCCTACAAGCTAGAAGGGAATGGCGAGACATAGCCCAGGTACTAAGAGAGAAAAACTGCCAGCCCAGAATATTATATCCGGCAAAGCTCTCATTTGTGAATGAAGGTGAAATTAAGACTTTTCATAGCAAACAGAAACTGAAAGAATTTGTTGCCACTCATCCTGCCCTGCAAAAGATGCTTAAAGATGTGTTACACACAGAAACACAGAAACATGGTCACCAATATGAAAGAAGGTAAAGGAAGGAAACCTCACAGCAAAAGATCACAGGAAGCTCAATTTCTCTTTGACATAGAATTAAACTCTGATGCTCTGTTAAAGCAATGTGTTAAAGTAATCTATTATGTTCTCTTGATGTCTGTTAAATTCTAATTGTTCAAAAACAGCTGAATTTTTATTAAGAGCTATGGGTTATTTAAATATGTGCTTATTTTCAAAGATTTGAATAATCACCTGTAACAATGATCAAATTTGGTCTATATTATGTCATGATTTTAAGGAATCTTATTTCAACCAGATATTTTGGATTTTGAGCCTTCTTGGCATTCTTGACAGGCATTCAAAAAATCAAAGTTTCAAACAATCTGGTCTCTAAAATTTCCAGTAAATCCTGGACTTTGGTTTTTCCAGTTTGGGCCCAACTGAAAAAAATCGAAAGACCTATGTCTCTCATCTTATAGAGACACCAACTAATCAGGCTATTTGGATTATATTAGAAGTACTGTCAAGATGTGATGTGGTACCAAACTTTAAGTTTCTATAATGGAAAATGCTATTAATACAAATGTTTGAGAATTAAAAAGTCTAATGATCTTGTGTTACTAGACATAATAGTTATCTTAATGAGAATGTCCCAGAGGCCTAAAGGGTTAAATAACTGTAAAATCCTACAGGTGCTTTCAAAAATACTGTGAAGTAAGCAAGTGCCTCTTGTTGGTTGATGAGTTTATAATTTTAAACATGGCAACTTAAAGTCTTTTGTCATCCACAGTTATATATGATTTGCTGCTCATAAAACTAAAGCGTTGTTGGTTCTGTGTTTAGCTGTCCTCCTATAGGTTCCTATGGACTTTTTCCAGCCACTTCTATTGTATTCAGTACTTTGGGATGGCTCTGTAAACAGATGAAGCCAATAATGTATATACAGTACCAACTGAGAGAAAGTATGGTTAAGTGAGGTTACTAAAAACAAAAAGCAATTCAAATCAATTGGCAATCTACAAAAAGAGTTAAAGATTTTAAAAGCTATTATTAAAATTGCTATATTGGTCTACTATGCTATGTTATATGTGTGTACATATTGTATGTCCACATGGGGAAATTTTATTAAGGGTTTTATTTTAAATGGCTTATGGATAAGATTGTCCATAAATTTAAGCTGCTAAAATCAATCAAAGATACATTTTAATTTGTGGGACCTGAATCTGTGCATCATATGTTTTAAACTTGTTGGTAGAAAGAAACTAAAAACATTTTAGATGGTTGTGCTTAAGTTTACTGGCTAAACAAACTACACCATGTTAGATATTTAAGAGGTGTTTTCAAATACATGATTCTTAAAATTTATAGAAGGCATTGGACCTTCTGGTAAATGTTTTCTTAAGTTGTTATCTAATGGTTGAAACGGTTTGCTAAGTATTCATGTAATATTGCTATTGTCAGCAAGCGATCTAGGACTTGCTCCCTCATTTCTCTATTCTAAGCCCAACTTGTTCTTTCATTTCTCTATTCTCTTCAAGGTAGGGAACTAATTCTATTATGAAGGAATCTGTAGGACACACAATTTAATCTTTAGACCTTATAAAAGAGATGGCTAACATTTTTCTGTAATAGCATAGCCAAAATAAGAACTTAAATAATAATCTCATAGCTAGATTCACATCGCCATCAGCGAAGTATACAGTAAGTAGAAAAAAAAACCTCCCTTTCAGACCAAAGGGAAAGAAAGTTTTAAAGTGAGAATATAATTTTCCTCATGGGCATTGTCTACCTTAGAAAAACTACTACAGAACATGCCTGTGACTATAGACCTGTAGTTCAGGCCACCGAAGATTAGAGATGGGACACGGGCACTCCCTTGACTTGCATCCTCTAGTCTGCTTTAACAAAAACCAGGAGGAAAAGAAAGCTAGGCATCAGAAGCAATGGGTGGCAGGCTTATTCATGGCTGATCTGTACGGTGATCTGCCCTCAAGGAGACCCAACAGGCCAGTCCACTGTAGAAGCTTTCAAAGTGGTAAGCCTGGGCTTCAGCAGAAGTCAGCTTGTGAAGAGCCCTGGCAGCTCTGCCAAGAGTTGGATCACTGGAAATGGACCTGCCCTGGAGTCGAAGGATGCCCAGGTCAGAGCCACAGATCTTATTGGCTCCAAGCTGAAAAGCCCTTCACTCAGCCCAGCTTCCAAAGTGACCACTGCAGCTGAGGGTATGGTCAAGCAGGGTCAGCAACATTGCAGGCAGAACCGTAAATTTCTTGTTAGAGATGCCCCCTGCCTTTACCTGGCCAGCTCTCCTCCCAGGCCAGCAAAGTAATGAAAGTCAACAGAGTGCCTTCCCCTAGGAGGTTCTCACCTCCCTTAGGATATACTCCATGTGAAGAGATAGATAGGTCTGGGCCTCTTAACTTACAAGGCCTAAAGCCCACCAGATTATTATAAAGCCCCTTCTATCAGGTTCTGTTTGCCTCGCAATCAGAAAACTTAATTGTAGCTTAGACAGCACCTTTCTTAGCTCCTCTAATAATGACTCTGTCCTTTGTTCTAGACCCTGTCTAGTGCACTTGGGCCTCATTCCTTTGTAATCATGACCTCTACTCTACCACCAATGGCTCTACTCTCAACCTGTGTGTACTGATGGTCCTCTTCCCCACTTAATGCTGTGTAATTGTTCAGACCTGGTTAAGGCCACTCTTAGGATCATTGGTTACTATCCTCACCCTGTCTTTTATGACCTTGTCTAAATATGAGCAGAGTCGGCAAACTTGGAAGGCTTCCATAGCCTTGGCAACTTATGACGACAGCCTAGGGTGGTTACTGGCGCCATAAACTAGAGTGTCAATTTGCTGTGTCAACAACAGGAGTCACTGTGCACTTGCTCCTCATGTAGGATCTCTGTCCTTAATGTGCTGTACATTTTGATTTAATGCTATAACTAGTACTCAAACAGTATGTTTCACTTTGTGTTTCTATGTCGGTGCAAACTGTTGAAATCTTTATACTAAATTGATCTTCTGTATATGAAGAGAATTGAAAATGAATCTTGATGCAAATGGAAGGGGAGAGGGAGCGGGAGAGGGGAGGGTTGCGGGTGGGAGGGAAGTTATGGGAGGGGGAAGCCACTGTAATCCATAAGCTGTACACTGGAAATTTATATTCATTAAATAAAAGTTAAAAAAAAAGGAAAGACATATCATTAACTTTCTGGATTTTGTAATGCATGAGTACTATCAGATTTTTTTTTTTGGACAGGCAGAGTGGAGAGTGAGAGAGACAGACAGAGAGAAAGGTCTTCCTTTTCCGTTGGTTCACCCCCCAATGGCCACTGCGGCCAGCACATCACGCTGATCCGAAGCCAGGAGCCAGGTGCTTCTCCTGGTCTCCCATGGGGTGCAGGGCCCAAGCACTTGAGCCATCCTCCACTGCCTTCCTGAGCCACAGTAGAGAGTTGGACTGGAAGAGGAGCAACCTGGACAGAATCCGGTGCCCCAACCGGGACTAGAACCCAGTGTGCCGGCGCCACAGGCGGAGGATTAGCCTAGTGAGCCGCAGCGCCAGCCAACTATCAGCTTTTAATCATGTATTTTTGAAATTGAATTCACTGAATTATTGAGAATCTTCCAGACAGGAGAGAAACACTTTTACCAGGTATCAGAAAGAAATGAATTCTCTGCTTACAATTTTGTATGCATGATGTTCAGAAGAATTCTCCATAGATCAGTTTCTGGCCGCATACATATTAAACCTCCCTCTCTTCCACTACCCATATGCTTCCACTGATGGGTCATGTTTATGTGGGATGTGCTCTTATTACAAGGTAACTTCCAGTCCTGAATTTTTGGTTCATACCACTTGTGTCAGCAATGAGCAACAAGAATATTCTTGGAAATTGTCCCTGCATCAAGATGACTAGCAATAATTTAACCTCACAGAGAACTAACTGTGAACCGCATGTCTCTGACCCACCACATGCAAATTCTCCAGCCAGCCCATTACCTGTTGCCACCTCTGTCCAACACAGGGTGGAAAGAAATGAACAACTAATAGTAGCACAGTCATCTACCTAAGTTCACCCATGATGACATAAAAGACAACTTTTATGGCTCTCCTCAGATTTCTGGGATTCTGGTCACCTTATCCTGCTGCCATAGAAAAATCACTGGGAAGATCTGGGAAGCTCTGCCTCCCCCTGCCAAATAGTTCATTCTGATCACCCCTAACTCCTCACATTAATAACTGCTGGATTCTTATGAACTTTCGTGTAACAGGATTTGAGATTTGAAATCTCTACATGGGACAAATTGTTACCAGTTGCAGACAGGATAAAGTGGGGAAGCAGAAGATAAATTTCCTCTGCCTTGCTCCCACTGATAGTCAGACTGGAGGTACTGTACTGTTTGTCTGGAGACATCCTACAAGGTGGTGCTATTGTGCCTAGCAATTGTAGATCCTTATGCCATAGTGACAACACAGCACTGCACCCTATGGCATGATTTTCCTAATTGCTTCACTTCTTTTTTCATTCCCAATATCTAGAAGGGCATCTCCCAAAGAAGGCACTAGCAATTAATCACGTTCTAAGCCTTTGTATTTTATAGAAATTAGGCTAAGACTGATACCATTAGTATTGCCATTCTCCCATCTTAAACATGAGGAAATTGGGAGTCAAAGAGGATAAGTAATACTTCCAAGGTGTCATAGCTGAGTGAAAAATTCAAGATGTCAAATAAGGATTTTGTTTTTCAGCTACAAAGCATATATTTTCTTTTGTTCCTTCTATATTATGCGGCTTCCTTAAGAAGTGTAGGACCTAGGAAAATTGAAAAACAGGGCTCTACTCCTAACTGCACCAGTGAATTAAATAAATAACTACTGGTGATTTAATTCAAGTGGCAATGTGATAATATTAATAAGTATTCAACAATAATAATTTCATTTTACATAATAATAGCTAACAGTTATTGAGTCCTTGGCATGTGCCAGGCTCCTTTTAAAGTAATTTATATGTGCTAATTTAATTTCTTTAATTTTAATTCAGCCTTATACTATATTTATTTATCTACTTTTTACTTATTGGAAAAGGAAATCCCAGGAGAAATTTTTCATTCAGTGATTCACTCCCCCACATACCTGCCAATCACTGGGTTTGAGTCAAGGTGAAGCCAGAATTCTATAACTCAAGCCAATTGGCAGGGATACAAGTACCTGAACCATTATCACCTGCTGCCCTCAATGTTGTACATTAGCAGAAAGCTGGAATTGGCATCAGAGTCAAAAAGATGCAGGTAACCCAGGCAGTTTCTTAATTGCTGTGCCAAACACCCACCCCCAACCTCATAGTATAAGTAGCATTATCAGTACTTTATGGGTGAGGATAGATGGCACGGAAGGCTTAAAACCAAAGTTTCCACAGATACTAAGTGGTGTAGTCTTTGTATGCCTCATTTTTCTTGCCTTTTAAATGTGGACATAATTCCTCTCTTTTCAAACTTACAACATTCTTAATCAAAACAATGAGGGATGTAAAATACATGAGTTCCATGATAGGCCACTGTTGATTGGCCCCTGGACAAACTAATCACAACTGGGCTCTGATGACTCCCTGATTGGTTCATGTAGAATATCTCATTAGCATACACCTCAACCAATCAGATGAACTTCCTTGTTTAGAAACCCGTAAAAATCCAAGTCAAGCAGACCTGACATACAGCCAACTTTAACTCTCAACTTTGAATCCTGGCCTTGTTCTTTTCCCTACGTCTCAGAAACTAGTCATGTTCCTTTATATCATATTTTATATATCAGAGGCATAACTAAAGAGCACATAGTACAATGCTCTCTAAATGGTAGCATTAAACATTGTGGGCTGATTGTACTTGAAATGAAATTATTTCTCAATTGTATCCTAAAATTCATGATTTTGTATTGATGTCAGTTGCTATAGTTTATTTCTCAAAACTGAAAATGTAACACTCAGCTAACATAAGTTGTAAAGTTTTATGAAGATAGAGACTGTTCCTTTTCTCTAAAGTCTGCTTTATCTGATAGTATCATAAGCACACCTGCTTTTTTTTTAGATTTATTTATTTATTTGAAAGTCAGAGTTACACAGAGAGAGGAGAGGCAGAAAGAGAGAGAGAGAGAGAGCTCTTCCATCTGATGGTTCACTCCCCAATTGGCCACAACAGCTGGAACTACACCAATCCAGAGCCAGGAGCCAGGAGCTTCTTCCAGTTCTCCCACATGGGTACAGGAGCCTAAGGACTTGGGCCATCTTCTACTGCTTTCCCAGGACACAACAGGGAGCTGGATCAGAAGTGGAGCAGCCAGGTTTCAAACCAGCGCCCATATGGGATGCCGACACTTCAGGCCAGGGCGTTAACCTGCTGCACCACAGCACCCGCCCCACACCTGCTTTTTAAAAACTTGTTGGCATAGTGTGACTTTTTCCATTCTTTTACTTTGAACCTACCTATGCTATTGTATTTGAAGTGAGTTGCTTGTGGACATCATAAAATGAGATTATGTTTTTATCCACTTTGGCAATCCTTGCCTTTAATTGGTATATTTAGACCATTTACAGTTGTTGATAATGATAAGGCTTACATCTGCCACAGTATTTGTTTTTTTCTTTGTTTACTCTGTCCTTCATCCTATTGTTTCCCTTTTTTATGGGTTGTGTAAACATTTTTTACAATTCCTTTGTGATTTGTAGTATTTTTTTAATGTCACTATTTGTTGTCTTAGTAGTCTCTCTTGCTATTGCAACTCATGTTCTACTAATGTCCATATTTTATCACTTCAAGTGAAGTATAGAGATTTATTTCGATATAGATCTCTTTGTTCTTTCCATGTTGTAAATATACAGGTGGTCTTTAATTGACAATGATTTCCCTTCTGATTTTTCAACTTTGCAGTAATACAAAAGTACAACCATACAGCAATGTTTTCTAATTTTCAATATGTATTTCAATAAATTACAAAAGCTATTCAATACTTTTAATGAAATACACTTTGTCGTAGATGATCTTACCCAACTATAGGCTAATGTAAATGTTTTGAACATGTTTAAGGTAGGTTAGGCTAAGCTATAGCATTTGATAAATTTGGTGTAGTAAGCATATTTTGCCTTATGATATTTTCAACTTATTTTCAAGGTAGGAGTAGAGGCTGTCACTGAGCCTCAGTGGAACCAACATCGTAAAGAAATCAGAGTACTCCCTGCTTCTTCTGGATGAAGGGTAGAAGAGAAATTTCCATTCAGTCTGCAAGCACCATTTGGTGAGAGTTGGAATGCTACCCACCTGCCTCTTCCAGGCAGCCTAGTTGGCCCAGCTGACATCAACCAATGGTGAACTGGGCATACAATGTCTATTTCTACAGGGTGGGAAATGGAATGCCATATTATCTAATATTTAGTCAGCTGAAAGTCTGAGAAACATATGGTATGTTTTTATTTTCAATTGATGTTTGGCTGGATTAGGGTAGATCTTGCCAAAAAGGTTCTATGTTGTATGGTACCTTTTTTTGTAGTCTCTTTTTCTAATGGTAAAATTCCTGTGTTGGAGATTTTCCTCTGTGCCTTTTAGTGATTCTGGCTTGAAGCCTTGTGCAACACCTTATCAACTTACCACCACAGTGATCTTTCTGTTCCTTGAGTCTTGATATCCATAGGAACCTCAGCTTTTCTTTCCATCTTTCAGACTTGCTAGGCTAATTTGTTTTGTCAAAGTTGTTTAGTCAAAGGAGGGAGAATCTGGGAAGAATAGTGCTATTCCATCTTGCCTGACCTCTAAAGACCATTCCTTGTTCTGAAAGTTTGTGTACATTAGGAGACTATCTGGCATGCATGAGACATTTCAATAAATATTTAACCTATGAATGATAGAGTTACAAATGCAAAGATGAATATAGTACACTCCTTTCCTATAGTAGTTCAGATCTGAATTCTTTCCAGTCAAAATTCACATTCTAAATCTACAAGTGATCAGTTTAGGCAATGTCTTAAATGCTTTAAGATTTATTATCTATAAAATATATATTCTAACCATTCCTGTTGGGAGTAAGTGATCTTACCCAACCCTGAGGCTTCTTTCTATGTCAAAATTGCTTCATTACCAGGATAAGCCTGGCCTAGCTCCCTAACTTCCTTTACTCCACACCTGGCAAATGGAATGATCTACCTGATCAGTGAGTTTGGAAGAATAAGTTGAGTGTGCATATTGAAAATGTAAGTTCAATATACAAATTATCCATATAGGTGCCAATAGCACTGGACAGGATCATGTCTCCCACCACAGCATCAGAACCTCCCCTGTAGGATCAAGACATAATGCTTGTCTCAACCAAACATTTTATTTCAAAAGAGAAGATGACGAACTCTTCATGCCCAGCACCAGCATCCTCTATTGGCACCAGGTTCTAGTCCCAGTTGTTCCTCTTTCAGTCCAGTGCTCTGCTGTGGCCCGGGAAGGCAGTGGAGGATGGCCCAAGTGCTTGGGCACCTGCACCAGCGTGGGAGACCAGGAGGAAGCACCTGGCTCCTGGCTTCAGATCAGCATAGTTCTGGTCATAGTGGCCATTTGGAAGGTGAACCAACAGAAGAAAGACCTTTCTCTCTGCCTCTCTCTTTCACTGTCTAGCTCTGTCAAATAAAAAAAAATAGCTTATAAACTTCTACCTCTCCCAATTCACTGTAAGTTCCTTTAAACTAGCAGTAAATCATTTAATAAATACTTCTGGAGAACTGACCAAGGGCCAGAAATTGCGTTATACAATGACAAATATGTTAAGATGTCTACCCAGCATAGCACATAGCCTATTTGGAAAATTGGAAATACAAATTGTAATAGGCAAATAACTTCTTAAATGCTGTAACAAAAATATGAAAAGTATGGTGAATTGACCCAAAAGTGTAGAGCAGACATAAACTTTGACACACATTAACAAATTCAACAGAGCTACTCCCCACTTACCCCCAAAAAGCCATGGGAGTTAATTGTAGTAATAACCTCAATACTATAGACTAACATTTAGATAAAGGGCTAAGTGCTTTATATGCATGTATTTCTTAATTATCACAGTAACACAGTAAGGTTGGCGTTTTCCTACCTTGATTTTATGATAGAGAAAACTAAAGCACAAAGGAGTGAAGCAGGTTTCCCAGGATCACATAGGTAGCTAACAATGGGTGTACCTATCATCGAAGGTATCATTTTAACCACTCAGACACACTGCCTGTTATGCAAATGAAGACATTGTGGCTTAGTTTTATTCATTTTTGCATGCCCAGTACTTTACAGCATTTCTGGCAAATGTCAAGAATTTAACAACTATTATGGGATTAAAAAAAAATTTCTAGGAGGGAAGAAACACAGAAAGGGAGGTTCTCTGACTTAGAGAAAAAAATCATTAGCCAGAAAAACAGAAAGATATATGCATGTGGCTTTTGTGATAGTGGTAGGACAATTGTCACCAGGAAGCAGTCATTGAAGGACAACATATTTGCAAATATTTAGCGTTCTGGTTTGACTTGAAAAGGGTATCCTGCATACACAGCTGCTTTCACTTTTGGATATTGTTTAGTCTATAAATAATAGCAGTGTAGTGTAGAGACGGTTCTGAGGCTATGCATAGCAATTATTCCTGAGTTCCTTATCTCACCCCCAAGCATCCCAGATTTCTGTGCCTAGGTCTACATCACAAAATAAAGATGTTCTATGCTATTCAACCCTGGACAGAGAGTTGGGACAACATAGACCCTCATCAGAGGAGGAAATTAATAACAATGGTCAGTGCTTGATTTTTATTTAGTAAAAAAAATGTGTTAACTCCATGAAACCATATTTTATTTATGATTTGCACTTTTAGTTCAAATTAATTAAAAGTTTTAACACCAATTAGAATTAATTAATTCTTTCAAAAACAATGTAGTGTTTTGGTTATTTTTAATTATCTTTCCTCTCCCATATATTATATTAAATTATTCTCATGTGTGCCTGTCTGACATCCTGGATATTCACACTGTATTGGTAAAAGATTAGTCTTTGTTTTATTGTTTTAAATGTCTTCATCCCCTGTTGTGTGCATAATGAGGATATAAAATGATGCATGAAATCACTCAGTAAGTGACTGAGAAAAGCATGAGTAAAGTAATCTTTAAATATTCAATTTGTCCTCATACCTCCCAATGTAGACTACTAGGAGGTTGAGTATTTTACTCAGAAATGAATGTAGGACTTAATGTGTCCTCAGCTCCCCCCTTCGCTACCTTCCCAATCAATCCATTCAATCTTCTGAACCCATTTCCTGCACATCACCTTCAAAACAGGAGATTGGGCTGCATATTTTCTAAAACTATGTTTTCTCGCATGGTATCCTCTATTCACAAAAGTCTGTTTATATTTAAATTGGTTAACCTTAAGTTATATTAAATATTCAATACTTCATTCACACATGTGCCATTTTACAGGCTCCATGGCCTTGCATGACCGGCAGCTACTGCAGGGGTAGCACAGATGAACAACACTTCTATCCTCACAGAAAGCTCCTATGGATGGTGCTGGTCAAACCACCTGGGGCAGTCCTCAGCTCTTATGGTCACAACTTCATTGAGAGGCTAGTTTATACTTCTCTCATATACATCTATGTTTTTAAAATGCACAGAGATGACTGTTACAATTTTTCAGAGTAACCTGGAGGCAGGCACAGAAGTGGTAGGAAATGTCTAGGGAGCTATTGATAAAAGAACAGACTGATGGAAGTGTCTGGGAATGACTGGGTTCCACATGTGAATCAGCTCTCTCTAGGACCTGTGTTACTTGAGCAATTACATATCTAGGGTTAGATGATTTACATTCTGATGAGGTTGAGGGGTCAGGTCAAAGAACAGTGCATCACTCCATTCTTCTCCTGCAATGTGAGAGAGTGAGTGTGAATCATTTATATTTTCCCATAAATATTTATAGCAGGTAATATTTATGTATAGACATATGTATATATTTACTCTATGTATATCGTTAACATTCATCTACATTAGATTTGAAAGACTTAATGTTTACAGGCTGCAACAACTGTTGTGTGACTAGAAATCACTTTGAAGGAAGGAGTGTTGGGAGGATGCCCTTGCTGAGGCAGAGCTGCCAGGGGTGAGCAGCCTGCAAACAATATGCCTTTTCCCCAGTCGTATTTTTTCCACCCTCCCATCATTGGTATTGAAACCATCGCTGTGGCTCTGTGGAACTGTCTGCCTAGTTCATCATGGTGTCCCCATGCTTGTCAGGCTGCTCACTCCCATCGCTTCCCTTGTGGGAATAAACCATAGAATTTCTTGTTATCCACTCACTTGAAAACCACTTTGATGGGAAAAAATGCTTTGCTGAAATAGGCTGGTTTTCAACATTGCTTTATCTGTATCAAATGGAAATATTGCTTCATTTACTGTGAATTTATTGAATGCTGACTGCTTACCGTACCCTAGCTTTATTGGACCAAAAAGCTTACTTGATCATGAAGATACTCCATAAGGGCAGTACTAGTAACATACCCATTTGAGAGATGAGGCTATTGAAGCTGTGATAAGTATCTTTTTCAAGGTCACACAAGGTAACTTTCAAGATTCTGATTCAACATAAAACACACCATTTTAAAGACATTAGAAAAGTGGGTGACTCGGAATGGAGGAAAGAGGCTCTGGTGTTGTACATCTTTGTGATTTATGTGTGCAACGGAACTGCCATTGTCTAGGGACACTTGCCTAATGTGGAAAGGCCATTCGTGCCCTGAACTTGACACTGACTCTATAGTGTGTGTTCCTGCTGTTATTTCCCCATGGACATGATCATTTTTCAACCACAGTCTTCCTCCTTAGTTCTAAAACTGGTACTGTGCACAGTAGCAGAGCAGAACATAGGTTTGTAGATTGGTGAATTCCCTGTGCACATTCCTCAATTTCCTCAGCTTTCATTTTCACACTCCTAGAAAGAGGCAGTGGCAGACACCTAGGGAGAATAACTGAGCACAGGCTATCTCTGGTTTCAGATAAGACTATTCACAAAGACAAAAGCCTGGATAATTTAACAAATGCAGGTACAAGCAGTCAGTTCAGCCTACCAGGGGCAGGAAAAATAGATTACAGTGTCAACTTAATCAATGGTTCATCACTGCACTTTTTCAGTGTTTGAACCTTATTAGGATTGAGGCTGCATTGCCTGGCTGAAAATCAATCTGGAATTTTTCAAACAGCTCCAAACTGCAGAAATACAATTGCAAATAATTTGATAACTTTTCAAAAGGGCTTGGGAAAATCCAAGCAAACATAAGCGAGGCTGGTTCATGGATGTCTCCGACTGGGGCTTAGGGGTTGGAAAAGGGCAAGAAGTCAGCAGAGTGCATGGTGCAGGCAAATTAACTGAACTCGGTGTCTTGGGTCACTTTTGAAGATGCAGTGACTGAATTCAGTGGTATGAAGGTTAGGCTCTCTCAATACAAAAACTGACTTTAGGCTAAGATTGGAGTAACAGATCCCTTACAAGAATCATTTAATTTCTTGCTGAACCTGACTAAGCATCAGAAATGGCTCCAGGGATGTTATGGATTGCCAGGATGGAGGAAAAGGGACAAAGTGACAATAAGACATGAGCTGACCTAACAAAGGGGTGAAAGAGAGTCTTTTTTTATGATTTAGTTATTCATTTGAAAGGCAGAGTTACATACAGAGAGAGAGAAAGACAGAGACAGAGAGGAACAGAGACAAAGAGATCTTCTATCCTATTTGCTAGTTCACTCCTCACACGGCCACAACAGCCAGAGCTTGATCAATCTGAAGCCAGAAGCTAGGAGCCAGGAGCTTCCACCAGGCTCCAACATGCTTACAGTTGGACCATCTTCCACAGCTTTCCCAGTTGCATTAGCAGGGAGCTGGATCAAAAGTGGAACAATGGAATTTGAACTAGTGCCTATATAGGATACTAGTGCCACAGACTGCAACTTTACCTGGTATACCACAGAGCCAGGTCTGAGAGACAGTCTTACAGAACATAGCCCGAACCAGGTGTGTAGGCTCAGTTAGGCTATAACTAAATATATGACACAATGCTCAATGTAGGCATTGGGTGAAGAACCTCTAAAGTTATGAGACGTAGGAGTTACAATACAGTTTACAGGCTCACAGACATTAGAAAAGAGAAATGCTTGCATGTGGACCTTCAAAATCAGTTAGATTAAATCCAAGCCCCATCATTTAAGTACAGAAAATGATATTTAAATTCTTTGAGTTTCAGTTTCACAACTGTTAATAATTCTAACAATTCCCACCACGCAGACTTGTTGATAAGGTGAATAGAAATAATTAAATTCTGAAAGTCATTATTGGCAGATAATGTATTCCCAAATGGTAGACTTCAATGTTACCATTATTGGAAAGAGCAAATGTAGGGTTTTGGTGTATTCATTGTTAGGGGTTGAATTGTATATCTGCCAAAACATGTATGTTGAAGCTCTAACCCCTAATGTCTGAAAATGTGACCATATTTGAAAATAGGCTTTTTGCAGTTGTAATCAAGTTCACATAGTGTCATCAGAGTAAGTCTTAAGCCTATCTGGCTTATGTCATTTTAAGAGGAGGAAAACACAGAGATATGCACAAAGAACAGACGAGACAGGGACATACAGAGAAAAGATGACCATGAAACCAAAGATAAAGATTGAGTTACCCAGCCTGGAGCCAACAAATGCGTGAGGATAAAACAAGCCAGAAGATCCAAGAAAGGACCGTCTCATGAGATCTCTGAAGGGAGCGTGGTCTGGCTAACACAATGATTATAGACTCTGGCCTCCAGAACTCTGAGAAAACAAATTTCAGTTATTTTAAGCCAGCCTGTTTGAGGTATTTTTTAGAGCAGACACAAGAAACTAATACAGTCATAATTCTCAGCCAGGAAAATCTCTCCACTTAACCAGGAGTTTATTAACTGTTTATCAGCTAAAAGTGCTTTGGTTCACTAGGAAAGTATGCAAAAATACAAGAAGAATATTGTAACTTGGTGATGCAAAAAGTATTTTGGTTAAGCCTGTTAACTTGGATTGTCTTAACAAAATACTATGGATTGGATGAAATTTATTTTCTCACAGTCTTTGAGGCTGGAAGTCCAAGATCTGTCAAAGAGGGGTGAGGTTCTGGTGAACATGATCTTTCCTTTGGTGGAAGGCTATGGACAAAGAGAGAAGAAGTTCTCTGGTGTTCTTATTCTTCCTTTTTAAATTTTATTTAAGGTATACAAATCTTATGTATTTCATGTATACAGATTTAGGAACACAGTGATGTTCTCCACCCTACCCTCCCTCCTGACAAAATCCCACCCTTTCCTCCTCCTTCATCTCCTATTCCATCTCTTAATTTTTCAATGATCTAGTTTCAGTTTATTTTATACTCATAAGATTAATCCTACACTAAGTAAAGAATTCAACAAATAGTAAGAAGAAAAAAAAACATTTTTCTTTAACAGTAGAGACAAGGGCTGTAAATAATCGTGGAAGCTCAAAATGTCCATTTCACTACTATATATTACATTTTTGGTACTCTATTAATTACCACAAATCAGGGAAAACATATGTATCTGTCTTTTGGGGACTGGCTTGTTTCACTAAGTAAAATGGTTTCCAGTTGCATCCATTTTGTTGCAAAAGACAGTAATTCATTCTTTTTATGGCTGAGTAGTATTCCATAGGGCATAAATATCATAACTTCTTTGTCCAGTCATTAGTTGATGGACATCTGGGTTGATTCCATATTTTAGCTATTGTGAATTGAGCTGCAATGAATATGGGGTACAAATAACTCTTCATGTGCTGACTTCACTTCATTTGGGTAAGTTCTGAGGAGTGTGATTTCTGGGTCATATGTTAGATCTATTTACAGATTTCTGAGGAATCTCCATATTGTCTTCCACAATGGCTATACTAGTTTTCATTAGTGGATTAAGGTACCTTTCCCCCCACATCTTCAACAGCATTTATTGTTTGTAGATTTCTGTATGGGAGTCATTCTAACTGGGGTGAGGTGAAACCTTGTTCTTCTTAGAAGGGCATTAATCTCTTCCTATAACTGACTAATATCCCATTCTCATGACCTCATCTAACTCTAAATACAAACCCAAACCTATCTCCCAATATCATCAAATTGTGAGTTAGGGCCTCAATGCATGAATTTGGAAGAGCAATATTTAGTCCACAAAATATGTGCTAAACTAGCAAGCTGTGTATCATCACTTTCTCTCCCAATTATACTATGAAATAAAGTCAATGAATTTCAAATAACTTTGGTGGAGAGGGGCAGAATATTCCTAGGGATGAATAACACATACTGCTGTGTCCCCCTCCCCTAGTCATCTTACTGACTAATGGGAGAGATTGACTGGTAAAAGGACTTTCTGATATAATGTGGTAGGTGCAGGGCTTGGGGGAGCCCCAGGAGCAGGAGAAATTAATCTTCATGTGGGAGCCACTGAGCTAAGAAAAGTAACCATGTCTCATTATTTTTACCCATGAGAGAGCCTAGAATCCTATAGTTGGTACTTAATAAATACTTGAAAAATGAGTGAATAAATAAATGAAGCATATTGTCATTAAATAGAACACCTAAAATCTTACTGAGTTCAAATGTACTCTATATCAAAATCCCACTATAACATTCTGGAGCATAGATTGATGTAATGAAGGTAACATATTGGCAAAAACACTGAACTAGAAATTTGAAGAGTAGGTTTTAGTCCTGACTACTTTCACTAGCCCTGGGACCCTGAATAGGGGACTGAAGGATAGTCATTTATCTAAGAGTGAAGGGATCACACAGCTCTAGCCAGGTCTAAAACTGTGATTATGCAATTCCCTCCCTGAATCCTGTCTAAAAACCCTAATACCATTTGAAATGTTAAAGGGAATTCTTTAATCACTTTAAGGTGGTAACCCCTAAATGGGTCAAAATAATCCAAATAATTGTCACAAAATAAACATTTGTTGAATCAAAAGAATAGTATTCATTTAACTACAGTGAAATGTCAGGCTAGGAGCCAGATAATGATATATACACATATTTATGTCTTTATATAAAGGGATATATATAGCTACACATACATAAATTTTTAAACACTAAAATGTATTTCCCCCAAGAAATTTTCTAAAGGAGTCTTCAAACTTTTTAACCTGAGTGTTCTATCTCCACAATCTTCAATTACTATTATTCTAAGGCAAGAAATTCCATATAATGCTTTTAGTGCTTGGCTGTTATATCTGAACCATGTGGTTGTTGTAGTTGACAAACCCCCAAAAAATAGCTTTTACTCCCCCTTAGAATTTAGAAAGTCTAAATAAAGTTATACTTTATGTCCAGTTTCTTGAGAAGTCAGTCTGTTTTGTAAATCTCTTTGTATTCAAGTCCTTTTCAGTGCCATTCAGATTCCCTTTTGACCATCTCCTATGTCCTAAAAAGATAATAGAATTTAATTATAAAAAGGAAATGTCAATCCGAGTCTTGTCGACTCTCTGATCCAAAGATACCCAGAATCTTAATGATAAAGTGTCCATAATTTAATCCAACCTCATTTTACAGATAAACGATCAGTTTTAGAGGAACGAAGCAATTACCCATGGTCATTCAACTAACCACAAGTAGAGCTGAGATTACAGCCAGATCTCCTCACATTGAGCTCACAATCTCTCCATGAAACTATACAGCCTCATTGTTTTGTTTATTTCTGTCTTTTGCATAATTTGGCTCATGACTATAGACAATCTCAGATCTCTGCCATCCATCCTATCTGTCTACCTCAGGGACTTTTTCAAACTTTTTCTATTATGGGCAATATAGTAAATACTTTAGGTTTTGAAGCCCCTGTAGTCTTTTGTGTTATCTACTCAACAAAATCAGCCATATACAATATGTAACCAAATACATGTGCCTATGTTCCAATAAAACTTTATGAAAACAGAAAGTGAGCCTGATTTTGCCACTGGGCCATGGTATGGCTAAGTTCTATCTTTTCTACTCCTGATACTAGAAGCCTATTTCCTCTGCTTCTCAGGGATATGAATTAAGATATTGTCTTTCTGCCCTTATTTTAACATATGATTCTGTCAATTTAACACATGGACTCAACAAAAGCCTAATGAACACCTAGTCTATGGAAAAAGAGTAAAATCAACTGTACTACTAATAGTGTTTTATCTATTAAAATTCCTCGCATGTCTCAGTTAACATTACTGGATAAAGTACTTTAGGAATATGTCTTTCATTATCCTGTTAAAATTTCTTATTACTGCTAAGATATGTAAGACTCTGCAGATCTAAGAAACTCATTCAAAGGCACAAAGCTAGAAAGTCCTACTGCTGGGATTTTAATCCAAATCTACTTTGCTCTTACCAATGTCATCTACTGACATCTTGAGATTATGAGTGGTTTGGTTACTTGTTATAAAGGAAGCATAGCTTTATACTTGGGTCTAAATTGCCTGTGTTAGTGCAATGGTTGCATCAATCTATTCTTCCACCTCTGCTACCTTGTTTGGCATTCATTTGTGTCCACAAAGCAGTAAATTATTTGAGCTATTGAAACAAAGAACTAACAGAAAATCATGGTTGTATATTAGTCTAGGTTCACAAAGAAGTTGATAGAAAATACAAATATATGGGTGTGCATGTGTGTGTTTGTACATCTGTGTGTATTACAGTGATCTGCCCAGCAAAACACAATTTCAGGCACTGCCACTCATACAAACAAGATTTTGGATTGGAGGCTGAGGATTTCAACTATTTAGCATAATTGGGGCCACCACCCTGAATATTGGTCCTTATCCATACTCCTTTAACAAAAAAAGAGAGAACTTTGGTAAACTTTAACTAAAGCTCCTTCTGGCTCAAATATTCTAGTTACTCAGTTTACAAGGAAGTTTAAATGCTACACAAGCAGCCTTTATGGGCTTTGGAATTCTTTTATGAATTATTCCTGCTCCACAGTGTCTTAATACAGATAGTTCTAGAAACTAAAAATCAATGAAGAGCCCACAACTTGTATGCAAGGGATGCACATGCATGAATGTGATACATATATGTAGACGTTTGCCCAACACTATAATATCTTGGTTAATAGCACAGACTTGGGTCTCAAACAACCCTAGTACCCTACTGTGATTTGATCACTTGTAACTGCATGCCTCCTGCAAAGGGAGCATTAAACTAGACTGGACAATAGATATTTCCTAGATAAGATTTGAAAAGAGGAGGACTCTAAGGGATCAATGTGGTAAAACATTGAAGCACTGGTGACTATGGGGGAAATATCAGATCCAAATACATCTTAAAAGGAAAGGAAATTAATACAATGGCAGTGAGTTTCTTGTCTATTGAAGAATTCACATACAGCTAGATAGTAACTTTCTGAAATTTATAAAAAGGGAATTCAGGTACCTGTTAAGGATGTTTCTTAATCTGAAATTCTGTGACCTGTGGAAGAATGAAAGTTATACACTTGCTCATCTCTTAAAAAAATAAAATAAAATATGGAATAGTCCAAGGGCCATTTAGATATAGATTCACTGTCTTAGAGGATCATGAAGAACACTTAGCAAGGCCTTTGAGCATCCTTCAAGGGTATTATCTTCGTGCCTTATTTCACTAAGTATAATGATTTCTAGTTGCATCCACCCTGTTGCAAAGACAGGATTTCATTCCCTTCAATGGCTATGCAGTATTTCATAACACACACATATATATATATGAAATATATATACATATATATATGTATATATATACCATAACTTCTTTATCCAGTCATCAGTTGATGGACATCTGAGTTGATTCCGTATCTTAGCTATGTGAGTTAAGCTGCAATAAACATGGGGCACAGGTAACTCTTTCATATGCTGATTTCATTTCATTTGAGTAAATTCCGAGGAGTGGGACAATTGGATCATATGTTAGATCTATTTACAGATTTCTGAGGAATGTCCATACAGTCTTCCACAATGGTTGTACTAGTTTACAATCCCACCAGCAGTGGACTAGGGTACTCATCAGCATTTATTATTTTTTTAAAATTTCTGTATGATAGCCATTACAACTGGAATGATGTAAAATCTCATTGTATTTTTATTTGCATTTCCCTGATGGCTAAAGATGCTGAGCATATTTTCATGTGTCTATTGGACATTTGAATTTCATTCTTTGAAAAATGTCTGCTCAAGTCCTCTGCCCATTTCTTAACTGGATTGTTTTGCTGTTGTTAAGTTTCTAGAGCTCTTATAGATTCTGGATATTAGTCCTTTATCAGTTGCATAGTTTGCAAATTGTTTCTCCCATTCTATTGGTTGCCTCTTTGTGAGTGTTTCCTTTGCAGTGCAGAAGCTTCTTAGCTTGATGTGAGGGTGAGAGTGTGGGTGGGAGGGAGGGTATAATTGGAAGTATTGTTATGCTCCTGAATCTGTTTATATGAAATAAGTGAAATTTGTTCACCTTATATAAATTTAAAAATTAAGAAAATAAATGTGTGCCAAGGTGTTTCAATGTAAGACGTTGAAAAAATGAAAGCACAAGAGTTAATTTATCCCTACTACATCATGCCTTATAATTCTTTCCCTTGATATTTTAGCTATTCTCCTATTGTAGAAAGAACTATGCTACCAAAGACTTAAGGTGTGAGTGTTGTAGAGAGTGTTATGTAGGGTTTCCTAAAATTCATTCAACTGGTTTATTCAGGAAGTATTCCCAGAAGTAGAGAATGAATGATACAGGATAAATTAGGGGAAGAATAATCAAATAGTCTCAGCTAGACACTACTTTCATTCAAATGTCACAGAGAAGCTTTAGATAACACATTGCACAGACTCAGTCCCAGCCTGTGGCAAGTGGGTTAGGCTTTTAAATTACTATGCCAGTGAGTCTTTAACTGAAGATTTCCCCAAAGCAGGAAGGGAGAGAATAGATAGTCTTGCAGGTGAGATGGCTCTTTTTCAGACTACTGCAGTTCTCCAAAGAAGGGGACACCTGTTCATTATCTTAGCCAAGATCACCAGCAGGAGAGTTATGAGTACAGAGGTTGACTAAAGTATTTGGGCCAGACATCAGCGGAATCCATAGTAACTTCACTTCTTCCAGATATAGCTTCTTCATAATTATGAAAAATTCATATTTCTCAGAGAATTTACATGAATATGATTAATTGGGATGAAATTTCCTGCTTCTGGTGCCATTAAGGCATAACTGATACAATCCCAAACTTCTAATGTCATTTTAGAAATAATTTTTCTTGGACCAAGATTTTCACTAATCTATATGAAGTATCTGGTGGTTTGCTCCAAATTTTTAGCCCTAAATGATCTGAAACCCTGGATATTATGTTCTTCCTAGGCCAGGCTTGCTCTGTTTTCCAATTTGAAGTTACAAATGGGATGCTATTGCCAAGAAATGCCAAGGTGAATTATAATTGTGCTAAATATATTCCTCCTTGACTTATCATGTGGAAGCAATCCTTCCACTTCATAATAATCAGGTCAAGTATTGCTGGCACTTTCTAACTTTTTTGCTTTGGATGACAATCAACTAATTTGAAAATGGCTAGCACGATCATGTGACATTCATAGGTTTAGGTTGGTAATATTTTTATTGTGTCCTCTGGCATAAACATCCCCTTCTTGGGCTTGGAACATCTAAACCTATGTATGGATTTCAAAAATTTTTGCACCAAAATGGCTTTTAATTCTGTCCCACATGGTACTATTGTTGCATGTATAGGCAATATAAATCAACTGAGAAGTTTGTGTAACTGATTTGGATGTTTACACTATCACTTAACATGATCCATTGGTTTTGGTAGGCCTCAGAATGACAAATAAGGGTATGACAGAAATCACCAATCCTAAGGTCAGTATGTTTTCCTGTTTTTGTTCATTTAAGGAGACAGTTTTGGTGATTTCATCTTGGCCTTTCTTAGAATAGTCCTTACTGTAAATAACAAGGAACCAGTGTAAGGGTTCTGTTAACTGTTAAGCATGCCTCTTCCAATTATTTGTTTGGAAACATGGATGAAGACAGATGGATTTGTGACATTAGTGTACCTACATATTCTCTAACACCATTGTATCTTCAGACTATCAGACAGATCATGGTGGTACAAATCAATATAAACTTAGAGTCTGTAGCCAAAAGCTACAAAAGCTCTCAAAAGATTTAGAATTTATGTATTTCCCTTTCCAAACTGTATACATACTCAAGGAAATAGCAATTAGGGAAGAGCCACAGGAATTATTATTGAATATACCTGCCATAATGTGTCAGAGTCTTTCATTATGGGGACCAGCCTCTTCAGGGGATGGCCTCTGAGACTGGAGTAATCTCAGGTACAGAAACTATGTAGGATATTATGGCTTCCATTAGGGCAGTTAACCTCAGCCTTTTGTTCACTGATTTGTGGTCTCTTAATTAAATCTATTAAGAAGAGAAAGGAAGAAAGGAGGGAAGAAAGGAAGGAAGAAAAGAAAAGAAAAAAAGGAAAGAATGAAGGAAGGAAGGAACAGAAGAAGGGAAAATCAATATATTCTTAGAATTGTACTTAGCAACTACATTGAATCCTTTAAAAACTAAGAAATAAGAAATAAATTTATAAAAATAAATGTATTTTAGCTCCTTATTTCACTCATTTATGAAATCCATGTTCAACAAGCCATATCCATATGCAATTCTGGGAGAAGCCCCACCTCACCCCTGGCTGACTTCCAACTTGGTTACCCATGACAGTAATTACATCTCCTTGTATCTGATTGTTAGGTGCTATCACCTGTCCTCTGTTATGATTCCATCATCTTGCTGCAAGCACAGAGACCAGTTCTGTAACAGAATCTTCTATTCTCAGCCTTAGTCTGTACAGAAGAGTGAGTAGGATCTTATCAATGATATCAGAGTTTCACTTACCAACACATTCCTTATTAGCCAGTCAATGAGGTATCTTCTAGGATTTCCTGAGGAAGATGATCATTTGTTGACTTTTCAAGTCTTTTGTAGTTGTCCAATTCCAGCACACCTAGTTCTTTGAACATTTTATTCCTCCCTCCACAGTTTGCCACAGAAATTCTGGCATTCTGTTTTGTTTAATGTGGACCACTACTTATTTCCAACAGTGGGAAAAAAGCATCCCAACACTCTGAGTACTTGTCAAGGCACTAAATCCTGTGTCACTGCCACTTGTTTCATTTTGGACTCTATCCTGAGGAGCTATTCACAAATACACTTGTAGTCTTCAATTCCTAGCAGTACATATTAGCACCGTCCTGAAGCTATTCCTGCATATAGTCCCTCTCCTAATTTTGTATGACAGCTGGATTATATTTTAATTTGGCCCTGGTTATGCATATGGGGACAAGAGTAGTTAGGGAAGGTTCTGTGTTGTCTTGAAAGGTACCTGAATCATTTAAGGTTTTCATGGTCTTCAAGCAAGGGCCAGGATAGCAGTACTCTGTCTCCAATAAAGTGAAAGAAGTTACCTCTTTTAGCCAAAAAATTCAGAGGAATTTGGAGACTCAAGATTCTCAAGGACATCCATTAGGTTTCATTATTGCAGGTCTCAGAATACCATGTCTTTTTATGAGACAGAGAAGTCTTGATTTTGGCATAGAAGTCTTACATGGGCTGAGATTTCAACTTTCTCTGCACCTTAAGCTCTCTTCTAGTTATGTTCTGTTCCCAATTTTCATATGTGCTTCCTCAGCAGACAAGGACTGTTTTTTTAAAAACTTCCCAGGAAATACTTTGCCTCTCACTTTTCTTTAAATCGCTGATAGCTGTATCTGAGACTGTGATTTTCTGCTGTGCATGATTCAGTGGTGCTTAGAACAGCTACCTCATTCTGTAATCCTTGTAGTTGCCGTTTCCTCATACATGCCCAACATCCAAGATGTTGCATCAACTAGTACATCTCTTCCACATGTAGTCTATCCCAGTTCAACTCAGGCAAACATCTTGGCAACTGCACTGCCACTGCATGCCAGAGACTATCAAGATCCCACTTAACACCAGTAATGGAATTCTCATCACCATCCTGCCAGTGAATGATCCTGTGCCAGATTCCTATCCCAGGACCATTTGTAGTACCAGCTGCCCCATATCTTGAAGCAGAGCCTGAAAGGGAAAATAGAAGTGCTCTCAAGAGAATGGCAGCAATAGAAGCAGGGTCAGGGACACACAAATGCTAAGCAAGAATGTGACCTCAGTTGAAGACAAGCTTTGATTTGATCCCACAGGCACACTGAAGCGCACAAACAATGCAGTCAACTTCACCTCGAGGCAAGTGGGCAGACCTGTGCTAGTCTGTCATTATCTAAAATGTGCAGTAGGTAAAGAGAAGGAGCACAGCAGTGACCACTCTAATTTGTCCAATAGGTAATTCTGTAGAGCCAGGGCAGCTGTTAATTGGAATAATATAATCCTCACTACAGCTGGTAGAATTGGTGTACAGCAGATAAGGGGAATCTGGCTGAGCCCCAACAGCATCCATTATACAAGACAGTAGGATTCTGTTCAACTAAATTTCAAAGCTTCTAATAGAATTAACTATTTATTAGTATACTACTAATAAATAAAATAATTGATTTTAAGTTAATTGAGTCATCACCAGCAAGGTTGAAGTCCTTTTCACTAGAGATGCAATCTGTTCTGGCTGGTCATTTGGAACTGGCAAGTCATAAGTCCAGCTGGACTTTAAGTTCCTTCCCACATTCAAGAGAGAAATACCATATTTCAGTGGAGAAAGAAAGACATGAGACGTGATTAGGAAAGAAAATGTGTTGAGAGGAGACAAAAGGATATCAAAGAATAGCATATTTTTCTGGAGTCATCAATCACAGACAGGTTTGAGGGTACTTATGAACCCTTGAAATGTTATGCTAAATTGTGTTTGAATGTGAGAGAACATCTTAGCAATAAATTAGTTCATATTTTCTCTTTTTTTCTCTTTTTTTTTACATTTGCAGGCCTTATTTTATTTATTTAAATCACAAATAAAGTTGCAAATCAAAATAATTTCATATGGGGCCGGTGCTGTGGCATAGCAGGTTAAACCTCCACATGTGGCATTGGCATCCCATATGGGTGCCGATTTGAGTCCTGACTTCTCCACTACTGACCCAACTCCCTGCTAATCGCCTGGGCCCCTGCACCCACATGGGAGACCTGGAAGAAGCTCCAGGCTCCTTGCCCTAGATCAGCCCAGCTCTGGCCATTGTGGCCATCTAGGGAGCGAACCAGTGGATAGAAGATCTGTCTCCCTCTCTCTGTCTGTAACTCTGCCTCTCAAATAAGTGAATCTAAATAAAAATAATTTCACATGATATAATTTACATCTTTTTAATGAAAACTGTAGGGCAAGCAATTTTTTTTTTTTTTTGACAGGCAGAGTGGACAGTGAGAGAGAGACAGAGAGAAAGGTCTTCCTTTTGCCGTTGGTTCACCCTCCAATGGCCGCCGCGGTAGCGCGCTGCGGCCGGCGCACCGCGCCGATCCGATGGCAGGAGCCAGGTGCTTCTCCTGGTCTCCCATGGGGTGCAGGGCCCAAGCACTTGGGCCATCCTCCACTGCACTCCCTGGCCACAGCAGAGAGCTGGCCTGGAAGAGGGGCAACCGGGACAGGATCGGTGCCCCGACCAGGACTAGAACCCGGTGTGCCGGCGCCGCAAGGTGGAGGATTAGCCTAGTGAGCCGCGGCGCCGGCCAGGGCAAGCAATTTTATTTCTAACTTTCTCAACAGTATCAATTCCTTTTTTTAAAAAATTATTTATTTTATTAAAAGTCAGAGTTACAGACAGAGAGGAAGAGACAGAGAAGTCTTCCATCACTGGTTCACTCTGCAAATGACAGCAATGGCCAGAGCTGAGCTAGACCAAATATTTTCTTTTAATATCATCAGAAGGGTCTGTGCTATAAGCATATATTAAGAACACAGTGATTAGGGAGTCCTTCTTAGAGAAGTAGAAATTCCTCACTGGGTACTTCTACGTATCAGGGCTGGGCTTCCCTTGCACTGTTTTGAACAAGTGTTGACTGAATTTCTCTGAGAGAATGAAATAAGAACAACAGAGAATAGTCTATTTTTTCGTAGAGCTAATAAGTTTTAGACTGAGATTTTTCAAGATTATAACGCTGACAGAGATAAGGAGATCAAAGTGACTCAAGAGATTTCATTTGTGCTAAATCTGAAACAGGGTCATGCCTGGTGACTGCTACCACAACATAATAACCCATCCCTTTGCCATATATATTTTAACTCTGACTTCAGGGGGAGAAAGCTCAAATTTGGGAAGAAAATTACAAGGGGGATGGGGAAGGATTGCCTTAGAGAACAGAAAAATCCCACTGTATAGGTCACACATTTCTCTGGAATCCAATATATCTCCACTCTGTGTCTATAGCTCACGGGAAGAGGATAAGACATGCAGTTCTTCTTCCTCACTCAGCAGCCCCACTGCATAACTCAGCAGTGAGCTTGGATCTGACCTGCAGGGCATGCCCTTCTGTGGTTTTTATGATGACAGCCTTGATTTGGTTTATTGGATTGACTCTCAAAAAGGATTTTGTGATTCATCCAAACGACTTCCTCATTTTCCCAATAAATAAGCTGAGGTTCACAGTAAAGAAGTGTCATGTTCAAGCATGGCTGAAGTGAACTTAGTCACAGATAATATTGTTCAGAACTGAGAGCAAAGATCCTGCAGCCACATTGCCTGGGACTAAATCTTGTGTCTGCTGTTTACTTCACTGCAGGTTATGGGATTTGCAGCAAGCTGAGTAACATCACAGTTCACTCACGTGTAAAACACGAATAATGATACTGCGGAACCCTGGTGCATGACATTGCTTAGCACGGGTATACTATACAGTAAGAACTCAGTTAATATGAGCTCCATTGTTGTTATTTAAACATAGACCAGCTGCCCGGCACGTTGGCGCGCGTGTGCGTGGAGTTGTGAAGTGCCTGTGGTCCGTGCTGGATCCGTGCAGGAGCGGAGGCAGGAGCCATGGGCGAGACCGCCAGCACCCGCCGGGTCACCTTCGAGGCGGACGAGAATGAGAACATCACCGTGGTGAAGGGCATCCGGCTCTCAGAAAATGTGATTGATCCAATGAAGGAATCCTCTCCATCTGGTTCCAGGTCTCCGCGGCATTCTGGTGTTTACGGAGCCTCAGTTTCTGATGAAGAATTGAAAAGGAGAGTCGCTGAGGAGCTGGCATTGGAACTAGCCAAGAAGGAGTCTGAAACTCAGAAACGACTGAAGCAAGATAAAGAGCTGGAGCGAGAGCGGGCTGCCGCCAACGAGCAGTTGACCAGGGCTATCCTCCGGGAGAGGGTGGCGAGCGAGGAGGAGCGCGCCAAGGCCAAGCACCTGGCTAAGCAGCTGGAGGAAAAAGACCGGGTGATACAGAAGCAGGATGCCTTCTACAAAGAGCAGCTGGCTAGACTGGAGGAAAGGAGCTCAGAGTTCTACAAAGTCGCCACCGAGCAGTATCAGAAAGCCGCTGAGGAAGTGGAAGCAAAGTTCAAGCGGTACCAGTGTCATCCAGTGTGTGCTGACCTGCAGGCGAGGATTCTCCAGTGTTACCGCCAGAACACCCATCAGACCCTCAGCTGCTCTGCTCTGGCCAACCAGTACATGCACTGTGTGAATCACGCCAAACAGAGCGTGCTACAGAAGGGAGGATAGTCACCTCTCAGAACGCATGGAACCCCTGCAACATTAATTCCAGAGGCGGAACTTTTTTTTTTTTTTCCTAATAACAAAATAACCCATTTAAACAGAAGACCCCCAAAGAGAAGTCCCGGAAAGTCGAGTCAACCGAATCATGTCACGTCTCGGATCAGCACCAGTTGGAAAAGCCAAGGCCGAGATCCTGGACCAGTCATCCCAGGACACCGCGCAGTGTTCGTGAACCCCATTTATGATGAATAAAAGACCCCAGCGGCCTTCTCCCCCTTTTTGTACTTTCTCTTCAATTTCTACCAACCCTAAACTGTGTCCCATCACTGCTGGACCTCAGCTCGGACGGAGCTGGGAGGCTCGGCTCCCAGAGCGGAGAGAGGGGAGCTTGAGCCCGGCGGCCCTGCCTGGAGGGGTTGTCTAAGCTGTGGCACCTGGGTTTTCCCTCTCTCTCTCTCTTCTTCGTTGATTGTGTAAGAGCGATTTCATTTTAACTTATTATTGTGATCATGCAAGTAAAAAGACAAAAAGGAGAGAAAATGTTCCTCTTTTACTGGAATAATGTTTATGATTGAAAGTGAAGTCAGGCATTTTTATCAATATGAAAGCAACCTTGACTTCTGCAACCTCTGTCGTGAATACTGACATCTCTGCTTCACTCGCTATCAATAATAAATATATTTTCTGACCAAAAAAAATAAAAAAACATAGATCAGCTGACTCCAAATTCAGAAAAATGTCTGCTCAGATCCTTTGATCTCTTTTAAAATCGAGTTATTTGGAATTTCCTATTACTTGAGTTCTTAATCTACTTTAAATATTAATCCCTTATGAGATTTATGATTTGCAAATATTTCTTCCCATTTGGTAAGTTGTCTCTTGACTCTCTTCATTGCTTTCTTCATTATGCAAATGCTTTATTTAATACAATTCCATTTATATACTTGATTTCATTGCCTGTGCTTTTAGAGTCTTAAACAACAACAACAAAACCTTGCCCTTGGGACATTGTGGCACAGTGCATTCAAATACTCCTGGCAATATCAGTATCGCTTTTTGAAGCACCAGTTAAAGTCTGATCCAACTCTAAATAGCCCAAGTACTTGAGATCTTACCACCTATATGGGAGACCTGAATAGAGCTCTAGACTCCTGGGTTTAGCCTATTCCAGTCTCATCTGTTGTGACCATTTGGGGAAACCAGCAGATGGAAGATTTCTCTGCTCTCTCTGTCTCTCCCTCTCTTTCTCTGTCACTCTGTTATTAAATAAAAAATTAATAAATAAATATTTTTTTCAATTTCCCAGACCAATTTCAAGAAGTTTTATCCCATCTTTTCTCTTAGATGTCTTTTATTTTCATGTCTTAGGTTTAAGTCATTAATCCATTTTGAATTAACGTCTGTGTGTAATGTAAGGTAAAGGTCAATTTCACCCTCTGCATGTGGCTATTGGGCTTTCACAGTACTATTTATTATAGTCCTTTCCCCATTGTATATTCTTGGCATTCTTGTTGAAGACAAGTTGATCATAGATATGTAGATTTATTTATGGGCTCTTTCTGGGTACAATTGGTCTCTGTGTCTGTTTCTGTGCTAGTGGTAAACTGTTTTGAGTAATGTATATCTGTAATGTAAATTGATATCAGGAAGCATGTTGTCTCCAGCTTTTTAATTCTTGCTCAAGTTTATTTTGGCTACTAGATATCTTTTGTGTTTCAGATGAAATTTTTTATTGTTTTTCAATTTTTGTGAAAATATTAACAAAATTTTATTAGGGTTTTCACTGAATCTGAAAATTTATTTGTGCACTATGACCATGTTAACAATATCAATATTTCCCCAATCCATGAACGTGGGCTAGCTTTCCATTTATTTATGTCTATTTTGACTTCTTTCATCAAAATCTTATAGTCTTTGGTATATAGATCATTCACTTTCCTTGATAAATGTATGCCTAACCATTTTACTATACTAGATGTTATTGTAAATGAATTATTTTTCTTGATTTCTTTTTTCAGAGAGTTTCTCATTATTATATGGAAATACAACTGATTTTTGTTTGTTGACTTATGTATATTGGCACGACTATATTTGTTAATTTGTTCTAACTGTGCTTCAGTGGAATAATCAGTGTTTTCTATATAAGAGACATCAACAGAAAATATAGGCAATTTCACTTATTTGCAATTTGAGTACTTTTTTTTTTATTGCCTAGTTGCTCTGGCTAGGACTTCCAGGTCTATGGTAAATAAAAGTGGCAAGGGTGATCATCCTTTTGTTTTTCCTAATTTTAGAGGAAGAGCTTTCAAATTTTCATCACCTAGTATGATGCTCACTATGGCCTTATAATATATGGCCTTTATTGTGTTGAGGTACATAACATCTCTATCTAATTTGTTGAAATATTTTATCATGAAAGGTTGTTGAATTTTTTCATGTATTATTTCTGTATTTATTGAGGTGATCATATGGCTTTTGTCCATTGTATTAATATGATAATATATATTATATGGAGATATTCAAGATGTTCATTCCTCTCAAGATGTAGGAAGTATTCAGTAATTGTTTCTTTAAATAAACTTTCTCTCCTTCTCTCTCCTTTTCTATCTTTCTATCTCCCCTTCCTCCTCACCCCTCTCCCTCTCCCTCTTTCTCTGACCTCTTTCTTAGACTCCCATAAAGCACACAATGATTTCCTGATGCTATCTCATTAACTCTAGAGCATTTCTTTATTTTTTTTAAATTCTCCTTTCTTTTTTCTCCTCTAATTGTATGATTCAAAATGACTGTTTTTTCAATTCTCACATTCATTTTTCTGGTTAATTGAATCTGCTGTCAAAATTCTCTATTTAACTTTTCACTTCTGTCATTAGATTCTTTAGCTCCAGAACTTCTTTTTCTAATTTCTCTTTGTTCAACTTATTTTGTTCTTGTGTTGTATCCTAATTTCATTATTTGTCTCTTTGTTCTCTTGCAACTATTGAAGTTTTATTAAGACAATTATTTTTAATTTTATGTCAAAAAATTCATAAATCTCAATTTTGTTGTGCTTGGTAATTGGAAAATTACTGTATTCCTTTATTTTTCATGTTCCTTGAATTTTTAGTTTTGTATCTTTGCATTTGAAGAACAATGTTTCTCCACCTTTTCTTGATTGACCTCAGGAGAGAATGAAATTTATCAGTCAGCTTGTCTAGAAATTCCTGGGTTCTCTCAGACCTTTTCTATGGATAAACTTCCTCCACTGTCTTTATTCCACAGGGTAGGGGGAAGTTTTAGGATTGTATGCCTTCTCTTAATCTTAAAAAACCAAGATGGATGTTGTGAGTCACTTATTTTCCCTGACTTAATGCCCAGAACTGGTTACAATTAAGTGCCTTCCTCCAATCCAACAAAATCAAACTAGCTGTGTGTGTGTGCACGCGCATGCACACACATGTATGTGTTTATATGTGATCTATAGAGGCTTGCACATGGCAGTTTTGATGTTGTGGGAGGGAACATGCATTACTGGGGCATGCATGGTTTAGTTGGGTGGTAGAGCCACAAGTGATATACTCAGCTAGGTCCATTGATATACCCCTTGGCAGAATCATAAAGCAGTTAGTAGAAACCATGCCCTGCTTTTTGTGAACCCCACCCTTTCTCCTTATGCTTAGTTACCTCTACACTGTTAAGTCATAGTGATCTGCTCAGTTCTCTGAGTGAGTTAGAAAAAAAAAAAAAAAAGGAAGTTGGCCTCTTTGAAGCAGATCACATGGCAGGGGGTAGTTAGCCTCTCTCTGATATCTTGCTTTCCCAAATGAGTGAAATTGGAGGCTGACAGGGAGCTTCCTTGGCTGTGAGCTGGGATACAATGAGAGAAGGGTGACATCAATAAGGTTAGAGTATTCTTTTTATCCTCTTCAATGTGTTTATTCTCATATTTTTATACAAAAGAACTCAGGGATCTCTTTTCTGAACTCCTAGGCTCTTGTTTGTGGACAGGTGTCAAAATAGTATTTGCAAGGTGGTTGTAATGATATAGTGAGTTAAGCTGCTGCTTGGGACACTCCCAATCCACACCAGAGCGCTGGTTGAAGTCCTGGCTACTTTGCTTCCTTCTGATGTACCTGGGAGACAGCACAAGATGGACAAATAACCTACATGGAAGATTCAGATGAGTTCCAGGCTCTTGGCTTCTGCCTGGTCCAGGCCTAGCTGTTGCAGGAATTTAAGAGTGCTAGTGGATGGAAATATCTCCCTCTCTCCCTCTCTCTCTCTCCTTCTCTCCACTCTTCCTCCCTCTCTCTCCCTCTCTCCCTCTTGCTCTCTCTCACTTCCCCCATTCTTCTCACACTCCTCTTTCTGTTTAATTTCAAGTAAATAAATAATAGTAGAGCTTCTGTGAAGGAATGACAGCTGAAAATTCTGTTATCTTGAAGACTTTTTCAATGTTTTACATGATAAATCACATATAATTTCCACAAAGAAAAATCTGAAGGGGAAAATATTAACATACTCAACCTCTGGATGAATACATTTAGGCTCAAAGCAGTGAAGTAATTTGTCCAAAGACATTCAGCTGTTAAAGGATGGATGAGATGGGACGCAAATTGAAATCCAGGTCCTGAGCTTAAGCTCTTAAACACCATACTAAAAAGACAAGCTAATAAACTTTATAAAGCTGAAGTAAGGGCCAACAACAACAAAAAAGCCCACTTTTATAAATACAAAACAATTTTACAACATATGAAAGGAACTCAGTAGATGGGCTTTGCCTGGCCTGAATTACATTACCAGAAAAAAATAAAATATTTTTAGTTTATGGTTTTGTCATCTTCACATATGGATACTGTCTCCATTTCAAAGTTTTACTGAGGAATCTGAAGGGATTTATGATCAAGTTTACCTAAGTATTCCTACCTCAGCTAGAATACACCACTTAAAAAAAAGAAAAAAAAATGGCTTCTAAAGACAATGACCCTCATCCCAGGGTATTCTAGAAAGGAAATTAAAATAACATTTCAATGGAAAAATTTGAATTTATAATCTTGTATATTTCAATCTGTTCTTTTGGAGCTTGGCAGTATTACAGATTTATAGGCACCTTCTTTAAAGAAAACACTGTTGGAAATCTGACTGGATTATTTTTACATAGCCATTCTCATACTGGCCCTATTTAGAAGAGGGTAATCTTGAGGAACATTTATCTCTATTTTAACTTAAAAACAAATCAGAATAATTTCCCTTCTCCCAGAGAAAAAGTTTTCAATGCATTTTAATAAGGCTCAAACTGTCCTCCCGTGTACTTTCCCTTCAGTTTTCCATTTTTAATTGTCTCTAGATCTTGGCATCTTGATGCCATGGATAGGAACTGCGGCTCTATTCTTTCAGTCTGCCCCACCTCCTTCCTCATATGTTCACTGAAATAGGCTTAGCAGCCATCTGCATCTCTATGTGGAGGCAGGCTAAATGCCACCCTCCTGTTGGCTCCACAGAAGAGAGCTCAGTAAGACCTGCTGCTCTTGCACCCAAACTGCTATGGCCCTTGCTTTGTTGGGTTGTTTTTTTTTTATTATCATTATTAATATTTTAGCACTTCAGTTGCATGTGCTGGAAAAGCACTTTTGTCTTGGTAGGGAGCAAAAGATAATCTCAAGTCCAGAGAGTTTCTCTCATAGATAGAGTACTGCCACTTAAATATGAATAAAGACTACAGTCTCACTAACTCTTCTCTGTCGGGGGCTTAGAGGGACTAAGTGCTCATTTTAAAATTTAAGAAAGGCAAGAGAGAAAGGGGGAGAAATATACATGGAATAAAATATTGAGTACAAGAAAAGAATGGGAGAAGGAGATGATAATGAAAAAAGCTAAGATAGAGAAGGCAGAAAAGAAAGTAATAATTGTGGAGAAGAATGATGACAGAAGACAAGGATGTAGCGTCTATGCTTAGTATTGAGTTTCCAATGCTAAGTAAACATAAGCAGAAAGGAAATAGTGGTACGAGGAGACAGGAAGGAAAGAAGAATGAAATGAAGGTATCTGTCATGCCTACTATTTATCAGGCATGTGTTTGGGGCTTATGATATCCACTTCCATCCCATCTTTACCACAAACAGACTAAGTAGGTATGAAGAGAGTTAGGCCTAGAAGATTTTCAAAGTTGCCTAAATTTCAAAGCTAATAGCATAATCACGAAGCAAACATTTGTTTAACACCTTTTAAAGAGATGCCATATGCTGTGCCAGTTGTTCAAATAAGAGATACACCATCTCCACTCTCCAGAATATCACCATAAATTAGAACAGATTTATCTGACAACAGGTGGAAGTTTAAACTCAGGTTGACTTCACAGAGCTCACAATCTGGAACAATCTGTACAATGGAAACTGGCCTCTGAATTTCAATATCCAATTAGGAGGTAAGGTTCATTTTGGGTTGTATGAAGTTGCTCTATGTTGTTCACACTGTTAATGGAAGCTCCTTAGATGTAGAGTTTGTGTATTACCTTAAACTGGAGGGTTTAGCTGAGGTGAATGTTTCCCATACTTAGGGAAGTCATTCTTGAACATATTTGGCTCACGGTATTAGACCACATAAGACTCTCAGTCTTGTCATGTGAAAATGAAGAAATAGTTAAGAATGGCTGAATCTAAAGGAATATGGAAGAATCAGATAGACAAGTAAAGATTGTAAATTTTTGCAAGTGTTTTAGATTTTAACCTAAACATAAAAAGAAGCCATGTCGAATTTTAATCAGGGAAATTATGTGATCTAATTGTGTGTTTGGAGGTGACTTAAGATGGTGGAGAGAAGGGCAGATGAACCACTAAGGAAATGAGAGACTATTTGGCAAAGCAATTTAGAAATCTAGGTAATAAAAGATCATGACTGGAACTGGGTAGTAACAGTGGAGATGAAGCGAAGAGGTTCAGATTCATAACAGTGATGTGGTCAATGGGACTTTCTGATCATTCAGATGTGCGGGGAGAGAACAGACATGGAGGATGATTTTTGTTTCTAGTTTGGAAAACATAGTGGAAAATGGTGTATTTACCAAGACCTGAAAGAGTGGTTAAGAAAAGAATTTTCCATTGTTGCTGTTAAGCAGTGATTGGCATGTAGAAACAGTAATTTTCTCTTGGACTTTTTAGTTTGAAATGCATGTTAAATACACAATTGGAGAAAACTAGTAGGCAGTTAGACATGCAAATCAAAATTTAACTGGAAAACCAGGAAAGAGGCACAAATTGTGAAGTCTTCAGCAAACGCATGAATGGCGGTATAGACAGACAAAAGGGGAGACCAAGACCTAAGGCATGATGTACCCCAACATCTAATAGGCCAAAAGAGTAAAAAGAACAAGTTCAAGCTCAGAAAGGATCACTTTTTCTTGCTGAGAGGTAAGAAGAAAATTAGGAAACTTTGGTGTCAAAAAAAAAAGAAAGAAAGAAAGAAAAAGAAAAGAGAGTGTTCTTCTAGGAAAGGAGTGGTCAGAGTGAGCTATATACTGCTAAAAAGTTCTGGAAAACGAGAGCAAGAGATAGCCATTAAATTAGTCCCAGATAGAGATCACTGGTGACATTGAGAGGGGCAATTTCAGTGGAGGGCTTATTTTGGAAGTATGATGAAAACAGTATGAGCAAGGAAACAAGGGAGAATTAGAAGCAAATTAAATTAAGTTAGAAGATTAAAAAATCTGTAAAAGGGCTAGAGCAGGTGGACATTTTGCAAAGCAGTTAAGATGCTGCTTGCAATGTCCCCATACTCTACCATAATGCCTGGGTTCGAGTCCCAGCTCTGCTCCTGACTCTGCTAATACGCATCCAGGAGGGCAGCCATGATGGTCAAGTCACATCCACGTGAAAGACTCCGACTGAGTTCTTGGCTCCTTTCTTCAGCCTCGCCCAGCCTGTTATTCAGACACTAAGGGTATGACCCAGCAGATGGGAGATCAGTGTCTGTCACTGTCTCTCTCTCCCTCTCTCAATTTCTCTGATTGTCAAATATATAATGCATAAAAAAGGAGCAGAGTTTAGAGATGAAACCACAATTAAGAGAGTATTTTTTTTTCCCCTCACAATGCAGAAGGTGTTGGATTAGGTTTCCTTGAGATGAGAATACATGAGCAAGTAATTTGTGGTGAAAGCATTCCCATATGAGCCAGCATTGTGGTGCTGAGATTAAGCTACTGCTTACAATGTCTACCTTTCATATTGGAGCAATGGTTCAAGTCTTGGTTCCTCTGCTTCCAATCTAGCTCCTTGCTAATGTGCCTGAGAAAACAGCAGAAGATGGCCAAGTATTTGGAGCTCTGTCACCTGTGGGGGATCTGGATGCAGTTTCTAGTTTCTGGCTTAGGCCTAACATTGACTGGGCTGTTAGAGCCACTTGGAGAGTGAATCAGCAGATGGAATCTCTCTCTCTCTCTCTCTCTCTCTCTCTCTCTCTCTCTCTCTCTCTAATTCTAATTCTAATTCTAATTCTAACTCTGCCTTTCAAATAAATGAACAAATCTTGGAAAAAGAAATAAAAAAGCATTCCCAGGAATACTAATAAGGGAGGGCTGGGAACAGGATGAGATGAGAGGAAATCCAACAAGGATAAGATCCTTGGAAAAATCCTGCTGGGAGTAGCACCAGCCTGATTCTTGGAAGAAATTAAACAGTGTGAGATACTCTCGCAGCTTTCCTGACCAGAGGCAGAGGGAGCTGGGCTCTCACAACCCTGCCCTTTCCCCACCCTGAAAGCACATTCCAGGCACTTTTGGATTCCTAAGAGGACTTTAGAAGAACAAAGTTCAAAGGAAACAGAGGGGGTCTCAGAAGAGCACAGGATAAGGGACTGATCTCCTTTCCCGAAAGGAACTTCAGGGAAGACAGGCCACTCTGTCCTCCTATGCAGCGAAGATTTTCATTTCAAAGATATTTACTGAAGACATAGTACGTGTTTGCAATGAATTTGCACTTCCATATAGGTGGGTTTGCAGAAAGGCATGGTTTTGGGGGGTCTCGCTATACTAGGCTGTGTGATTATCTTAATGTGAATGCAATTACGTGCAGTCCAAAAATGAAAATTTGCAAGGATCAAAGTGCTTTAATCATAACTTTAATACTCATTCACAGTTTACCTCTTTTAACCTCAAGCCCTGAGTACTTACCTGCTGTTTAGTTTTTTTGTTTTTTTTTTCTTTTTAAAAAGTGATTTTCTTCCTGCCTTTGTCCAGAAATAAAGATTTTAGAATTCAAACTCTGATGACAATTTAGTTGTTGGCATGAGAGAGATAATGGATTCCTTCTCCCCCACTGTTCTATTGATGAACGAAGAGCATAGCTAACACCCACAACTTGCAGGAAAAAGACAAGAGGATTATGCAGTCCAATTTCATACACCCCTGCTTTAAGTCATTTTGGGTGACAACAAAAACACATATTCAATCTTCAGTGTAGCCTATCCTCTTTGGTACTTAAACTGCAGAGATAAGACATAATCTGCTTTTGAAAAGCTAAACAAAATCCAAAGATAATGCAGAAACATGTACTCTCAGCAGACATCAATCTAGAACTAAGTTTATCCATTCTCATTTCTGTCCTTTATAAATTGCTCATTAGCATTCACTCTGGAATACTGTGCTATAAAGTTTCCTTAATCTCATTTTTTGGTACTTCCTTTCTTTTCCATATCCAGAACTGATGGTTTATTTTACAATTTTGTTTTCTTGAACAAAGAAACAAAGAGTGATAATACCCCCAAAAGAGTCCTAGACCACCTTGAGACCCAGCTCTATAATGTTGCTTAGTATTTAGGGTAAGAGAGTAGGCATGCTTCCTGAACAGGTGCAGATCTGCTCCCTCTGTCAGTTTCTTCAGACATTCTCAAGGTAGCCTTATGTGACTGTCTATTTCATTGCAGGGAGGTATAGCAACATCAGAGGTGTAAGAGTCAGTCAAGGGTGGCTTAGAGGAAACTCTGAGCCAGCATTGGTCAAAGCTGGAACAAAAAGTCTCCTCCATCCCAGCAGCATCCTGGAATTCTTTTCGTAATGCTATGATGTACCCCTACTGGCCCCAGTCCAGGAATGAGGCATGCATCGCATTGCTGCTCACTGTGTTGGCAACTGTATTCCTTTCCTAAATTGCAAGAACAAAATACCTCACAATGGCTGACTTCAGCAACAGAAATTTGTTTTCTCAAAGCTCTGGAGGCTAGAAACCCAAAACTAAAACGTTGGCACTGTTTGATCCTTAGGAGGGTTGTGAGAGCTGAGTGTCTGTGAGCTGAACATCCATTCCATACATCTCTTCTAATTTCTGTCGTCTCAGGCATTCCCTGGTTTATAACAAGCAATCCCCCACGACTTCATAACATCTTCCCTCCACATGTAGCTGTTTCTATGCCCAGATTTCTCCCTTTTAGTAGGAACACTGGTCATATTGATGAGGGCCTAACCTGTCGAGCTCCTAAATTGAATCACCAGCAAAGACCTTTTCCCAAATAGGTGCACATGACAGGTGCTGCAAGTTAGGACTTCAACATCTTTTGGAGGTGGCACAGCTCAGCCCATGACAACAACTGAAAACTCACAGATAAAAACCCTCCGGATGCTACTGTCAGTTAAAGAGAGCCAGCTCTCCCAAGCTGCCCTTTCCTGTGTCAACTGCATCCTCCCAGTGGTCAATGAGGGAAAATAAAGGCCTAAACTGCCAGCCCTGACTCGGAAAAATTCTGAAGGATTATCTCAGTTCCAAATCTCCCTATAATTGGCAGCGATCTCTGCGTGGTCTTTATTCTCTCACGTCTAAGGCTGGAGGACATACCATAATAAACTTCCTGCATGCAAATACCCAGGCCAGCGTCTGGTTCCCCACTCATACCCCTTGGCAGCAGTGCTTCTCTAAGCTTGTCCTGTGTCAGGTGCTGCCGTGTCCTGCCCTCTGAGAGCTTCTCCAACATCAGAAATAGGATCCAGTGTAGAAAGAAAACCTTGGCTCACACAAGACCTGTGTTTCCTGCCTCCACATTACTTGTTCTTCTCTCTCATCTCCACCAATGATCACATCCTTCTCCCTCATCAAAACTTTTTCTAGAATGAATAAGTAAAGACAAATTATTGTCAAAGCTGACCTTGAGCTACACATTTTATATGCAGGCTCATTTGATTCTCCCAACAATCCTATTGCCTTCGTGGCACAAACAGAGACACAAAAATTCTAAGAGGATCAATTATCAAGGGCCTATAAGTCTTGTTTGTGACAGATCCAGCAATATTAGGATCCAAGGGTCTTTTGACTGTAAAGTCTGTGCTCTTTCTACCACACCATTGGCTCCCAGACCTACATTATATAGGCCCAGTGAATTTTTTTAAAAGTTGGCATACACAAATAGAGTTAGTAATTTTGGATTTTCATCAGAAACATTAAAAAGTAAAAACTTCAATTTACTAACACTATCATTTCATAATAAACGGGGCATTTAAATCCAGGAAATGTAGCAAATCTCAAAATAGAGAATCAGCACTTAAAATTAAATGAATTTAGTTTCTTGGGACTTACCATATTGTCCTTCGTTTTATTCATTTTGCCACAAAGCAGTGTATATTTTTAAAGATTTAAGATTTTAGAATTAATTACAATCATAAAATACAGCTTGGAAATCATCTCTAAGAGGTCTAGGTTTTATTCACACGGAAGTGTAAATGACCTTTTAGAAAAGTTATTTACCGGCCGGCACAGTGTCTTAACAGGCTAATCCTCCACCTTGAGGCACTGGCACACCGGGTTCTAGTCCCAGTCGGGGCACTGGAGTCTATCCCGGTTGCCCCTCTTCCAGGCCAGCTCTCTGCTATGGCCCGGGAAGGCAGTGGAGGATGGCCCAAGTGCTTGGGCCCTGCACCCGCATGGGAAACCAGGAGAAGCACCTGGCTCCTGGCTTCGAATCAGCGAGATGCGCGGTCCACAGTGGCCATTGGAGGGTGAACCAACGGCAAAAAGGAAGACCTTTCTCTCTGTCTCTCTCTCTCTCACTATCCACTCTGCCTGTCAAAAAAAAAAAAAAAAAAGTTATTTAGCAAAATATTTTGAGTGTTATGGAAGTTGTATCTAAGTTAGATATGATCAAACATAACTCCAGGCTACAAGGGAATGCTACATTTCAAGGAACAAAGTGAAACCAAAAGGAAATAATATTTTATAACTTAGCTATTTTCTTTCCCCAGATCCCAAAACTCTCTCAGAACTCAAGAGCTGGCAGGGGTCCAGTCTTCAATCAGAAGATTTTGCTTTGACCCTATCCATTTCTATTTGAATTCCCTTTAAAAGTTACCTTCAACAATTCTTATTCTACCATGTTAACTTTGACAGAGAACAAAGGTCAGAAATCACATTGATAACGGAAAGTTTGTAAAATGCCAGATCAGAATTGAAAATGGATGCACTCTATAATATTTGTTGCACATGCTTTCTAATTATTGGGAAAAGTATAATGAGCTAATATATTCAGTAGTGGCAACAAATGTCTTGTGCAGGAACACTGACTTACCTTTATAAGCATTTTTTATCTGGAGGGCTCCCAAAGCACCTTAGAGATGGCATAAAGATCAGCAGCCTGCCAGTAAAAGGTGCATGCCTTCGGGTGAAAACTCGTGTCTGAGGTTTTATTAGTGCACAGAGCACACTGCAGTATTAACTTGGGTGAGGCTCTAATTCCCCAAGTATTACAGATTTAGAACTGACGTGAGATTTCGTTTGAAGAACAGAGTATTTTAAGAAGCCTGAGTGCAATTTTGAAGTGGCAATCATTCCTTACAGGCAGCTTGTCATCATTGAAAGAATGAAGCCTCAGGAGTTCATCAGAGCTGGGTCTGAATCCGAACTGCACTGCTTACTCAGAGGGGTAACTGGGAACGCAGCCCACTTCCTCTTTGCAAAAGTGGGGATGATAATGGTGCCTCCTCAGGAGCTTACTGTAAAAATGGAATGAAAGATTGCACCCAGGAAGTGATAGCTGTTGTTATTATTTTGACTGTGGAATGGAGATAGTGTGGATTTGAAAGTGTTGTCAGATTAATAAAAATGACAATAAGAAACATTTAGTGAGGAGTTATGTGACAAGGAATGTGTTTGGTGCTTTACATGCATTATCTCATTGTGTCCTCACAATAAATACAGTTTCACATCTTTACAAATTGAGTCATAAGACAGAAAATTATTTAGCCAGGGTAGCTGCACAGTTAGCAAGTGCATAGTGTTTAAGTGCATGGATTGGACCAAACAAATAATATTTGGTTAATGTCATTAGAGAATGTCTTCGAATGCTTTCATCTTTCATTGCTTTTTCCGAGCTGCCCTCTTGTTGAACAATCCAATCAGCTCTCACTGCCAGTAAAATAAGTCATATGACCACAAGGTTCGCCTTAAACTTCTTCCCACTTATCTTTCCAACTTGATCTTTTCCCTTCATTCCAAGAAGAATGGTCTACACATTGTTGCCAAGCATGAGATAAATATTATCTCTACATCTATGGTAGAATAAAAAGAGCATTGCACACAATGCACAACTTGGAGCAATCTAATGTCTATTATCACTTCAAATTCTAGGACTGATATTACCTCCAACTTCTGGATAGCTCCTGTTGGCCTATTATCTAGGTCCTGCTTCCAAAGCTTGATATCCCCAGCAAACCATGCTGGACTCTCAGCACTTGCTGGCAATTCCGTGAGCATCTAAACGTCTTCAAATAAATTCTCTTTTGCCCAAGTAATCAAGAGCATTTATGTTGATTTTAATTATACAGTGCGTGGCTTACTTGGTTAATTCTCCACCTGTGGTGCCGGCATCCCATATGGGTGCCGGGTTCTAGTCCTAGTTGCTCCTCTTCAAGTCCAGCTCTCTGCTGTGGCCTGGGAAGGCAGTGGAGGATGGCCCAAGTGCTTGGGGCCTGCACTCACATGGGAGACCAGGAGGAAGCACTTGACTCCTGGCTTCGGATCGGCACAGCACCTACCGTGGAGGCCATTTGAGGAGTGAACCAACCAGAGGAAGACCTTTCTCTCTGTCTCTCTCACTGTCTATAATTCTACCTGTCAAATATATATATATATATATATATATATATATATATATATATAATTATACAACTTTAACTCAAACACAATCTTCCCTTCATCCTTTACTCTCCCTTCCTTTCCTTGGACACTTTCATTCTTCACACCTCTCTAAATTTTCCCCAATTAAATTCTAAGACCTTTTAAAGCAGAGACCATGTATTATAATTTTTACATGTCTCTCCAAATGCTTGGGATAGTTTCTTGAATAAAACACATGTGATTTGGGGCCAGTGCCGTGGCTCACTTGGTTAATCCTCCGCCTGTGCTGCTGGCATCCTATATGGGCGCCGGATTCTAGTCCCGGTTGTTCCTCTTCCAGTCCTGCTCTCTGTTATGGTCCAGGAGGACAGTGGAGGATGGCCCAAGTGCATGGGCCCCTGCACCCACATGGGAGACCAGGAGGAAGCTCCAGGCTCCTGGCTTCGGATCGGCATAGTTTCAGCCATAGCTGCCACTTGGGGAGTGAACCAACGGAAGGAAGACCTTTATCTCTCTCTCTCTCTCTCTCTCTCTCTCTCTCTCTGTCTAACTCTCTGTCTAACTCTGTCAAATAAGTAAATAAAAAATATATATGTGTGTGATTTAGTTGGGTAATTCACTACCCCCAGGGGTTCAAAGTCACCTTTCTGTATAAATTGTCCCTATCATCCTGACATCAAACTAGTTATGGAATTTTTTCAAATCATTAGTAAACTTTTACCAAACGAAACTAAACTATGATGGACAGGAAGCATCCCCGTGCTGTAACATTTCCCTGATGCTGTTGCTTATTGAAGATTGCAGCCCTATGAACATCTGCTTAACAACAAAAACCAAATTACTACAGATTAACTTGATTTCTGATCTTCCTCAATAAAAATTTTAGACTCCAGTACACATCAAAGCATTTTTAAGTCCCACACTGCCACTGCAGAACACAAACCCACCCCTTTTCCTATGCTCAGGAGGTGATGGTTGGGCTTAAGAGTCACAGGCCCTCTCTGCAGCTCACCAGCCTCCATTCAGTGCCATGCTCATTATACAAAGTATGTACTCTTGGGTACCAATGCTGATTTTCATGAGTGGAAAGAATGTTGATAAACCAAGTGAATTTACTATGAATCTTGCCTTTCTAGTTACCATATGAAAAACACACCAAAATCATACTACAAAACTAAAATATTTTTAATCTTCCTTTTGCAATTTCATATTACTTTAAAAGTAATTTCACATATACTTTAGAAGTATCTATTTCTCCAGAAAGAGATTTCAGAACACCTGGTACAAGGATTTGAATCTAAGCTATTGAATTTTGATCCTGTTTATATAGCTCAAAGCCTCAGACCTTTCTCCACAGAGTTTGGAACATATACCAAGTAGGTACAAACATAGTAAGTATAACTCAGTCTTGGGCAAAAATTTTGAAAATGTTCAGTAAATTTTAGTGTAATGAAAATATCTTTCCTTCCTAATTCTTGTCTCTTCACTCTTCAGTCCCTGGGAACTTTAAAAATGGGGGTGTACATATATGCAAACACTGATAACCTTCAAGATTGGACTTAAGGATTGACAAGGAAAATTGTGCTCAAACCTGAAGCAATCTCAGTGATGGTTTTTCCTTGCAGGTAACATTTCTTCTTTGATATTGTAAAAGAATTCATCTCGGGGTTACATTAAGAATAAACAAATTATCTTCTAGAGATCTTAATGCTAAAACTCAGACAGTGAGTGACACAATTTAGATTTCATATGAAGTCTGTCTCCATCAAGAATTCCTTAGACAACCAAGTACTACTTTTAGAGCTCTTATTCTCTCCAGCACAATTGAAAGTGTCACATGCACAAAAAAGCCAAAGTTTAATCATAAGAAAACAATGTGACAATGTCTTGTCTTCCTTCTTTATCTGACTACTTCACTGCTTATTACTATTATTATTTATAATAAGCATTCTGTACCAGTAAAACATTCACAGAACTCTTCATCTATAAGCTGCTTCTCAACCCTTGCATGAGAGGAATCCATTATATACCTATTTTATTAACAGTAAAACAAAGACTGAGGCTTAATATAACTTGCTACTTCTAAAATTCTTTCATTTAACAGAAAGAAATTAGAATCAATATTTTTTTGCCACACATTAACACCCTGAAATACTACAAGATACAACATGCGCATGAAAAATCCACCAATTTATTGAGGTTATGTTTTTGACAAATAACCTCAAAGATAGTTCCCTGAGTCTACAGCTTTTTCTCTGCAATTTTATCAAGGAGAACAAATGTTAACATTGTACCTAGACTTATCTTAAACCTCTCTGAACAATTGCTTGAAAATGCTGCTTTTAATTATGAAATTTAAAGTCATTTGTGACAGATCGTGACAGAAACCTTGTTTTACTCAGAACGATGGAGCATTCTAGCTGTGAAACCAACTCAGCTGCCAATTTATCACTCATCACAATACAGAAAACACACAGTGTCTCTGGCAACTCAGTAATGCATGGGTGCAATTCCAAAATAAGACATTTATCAACTGCTTGTTCCTAAAACCCCAAATGCTGAAAGCAGAACTACAAGGTATTTTCAAATGTTTGTGGAAAATGTCTATCATGAAAAAACTTTGCATGATTTTCAAAAATGTCCTACCAAATTAAATGTATCTTTTGATTTCATTTTCCAAAAACTTCTTGCAGTATCCTGGTGCTGGGTGGTTCTCCCCCTTAAAAAAAAAAAAAATGGTGTCAGCTCATCATTTCTTTAAACACAAACAGTTGAAAGAGAGAGAAGAAAAGAAGAAAGACAGGCATGGCTTTGGATATCTGTTGCACATCCAGTGCCAATGATCACATTCCTCCTGCAAGAGATTATGTACCTAAGCATCTAACATGGAGTGTGGCTTGCAGACAGTAATCTGTAGTCGATAAAACATTAACAGAAAGAGGAAGGGGCCAGTACTGAGGTACAGCAGATTAAGCCCTGGTTTATGACAGCAGCATCTCATATCAGAGCAGCAATTCGAGTCGCAGCTACTCCAATTCTGATCCAGCTCCCTGCTAATGCGTCTGGAAAAGCACCATAATAGCTTCTGCTGGGGCCTGCTTAGGCCCTTGCCACCCAAGTGAGAGACCAATATGGAATTCTTGGCTCCTGGCTTCAGCCTCAGCCAAATCTGGCTATTATGGCCATCTGGGGAGTGAACTAATAGAATGGAAATTTATTCTCTCTTTCTCTCTCTCTCTCTTTCTCTCTCTCTCTCTCTCTCCCTCTCTCCATTGCTCCCTTCCTCTGTCCTACTGCCTTTCAGATAAATAATTCTTATAAAAGATGAAAAAGTCAATGAATTTCTCCTCTAATTGGCATTTGACTGGTATAAATGCAATAGGCATTTTTTTTTTCTTCTTGTCCTCTAAGTGTTTATTTCTAGAAGACTTGCTGTGCTGACTGAGATTTAGTAAGGCCCTCTGTTGTCTCTAATTTACCCATATGCTTTAAACCATGTAAGCAATATATTATATAGTTTTTTAAAAACAGAAAAGAGTCATTTTTTGGAATTTTGATGAAAGTAGAGAATCATGTCAGCTCACAACCTTATGTTCCTCATCCTATTCCCAATGTAGAAGAACAAGGCTACCCAATAGCCACTGTCCACCGAGAAACTCCTGCAGGACATCCAGTGATCAGCCATAGGGATGGCCCTACCTGGATGCTTGCTGTATGGTAGCCCTGTAAGATTTCTTGGCAAGCATACAGGACTTCAGAGTAGATACAACTTACAGCAGGTGCAGCCTTGATGACTCCAGGGCTATGATTCAGCAAGGATCTCTGGCTTTTCCAGTGGTGGGAGAAACGGAGTTGTACTGATGGGTCTCAAGGGATCACTCTGACTAATGAATGTAGTGACAACTGTGGGCATTAGTGCCACGATGACTGGCCTTTATGAAGGACTCAGACCTTCACAGTGGGCTCGGTCACCACTTCCTAAGTTTGCTGGCCACTCCTTGCTGCAGCTATTCCCTTGGACACAGGAGCTTTTCCTTATTGCTGTCTCCCCCTGAAACCTAGGGAAAAGGGCTAAGAGCTTAATAGCTTAATAGCTCAACTAGAGAAATATAGTAAACTATAACAATCTTCCGCTTGAGTAATATTGACCAATATAAAGAAATCTTGTTTTTGTCTTCTATTCTTTTCATGTCAAGGCACATCCATTAAATGGCTCTAATTTTGGCCTTTATGACTTCCATTATTCTTTACTTCTAATTAAGATCAAAATGATTCTTTGTAGGAATATTCCTGATATACAGACTGGCATATACATTACTTTTTTCTGATCCTTTAGTTTAAATAATTGCAAATAGAACATTAATATTATACATATATAGCATTTTTCCATTCAGTTAATAATGAGCAGTTTTGTAAATGCTAGTGATAAGCAAGGAAGAGCTGCCTACTGCGCTTAAGGAGACAAAAATCTGTTTTCAGGATATTAAAAGGACTCAATGCTTTTGCCAACCTAAATTCTTCTAAAAGGGGAAAGCATCTCAACCAGTAGGAATTCAGCAGTGTTTAACTGAGGGTAAAGAATCATCAGTCCCTCATGGAACTGACCCAGTATTCCAGAAATGTCACTATACATGCAGACTCCTTTTTTAACCTTCTCTTATCAAAGTGAAACTTCACCCCAGCATATTAGCTGCAATGTGCATACAGGTCCCTTACTAAAAGTGTAAACATGCACCTTGCAGCATGCTGAAGATACAATTCCTGGCATTGTTTCAACTGCACATTTCAACATGGCATTATAGCTCCATGGCGGGGGGGGGGGGGGGACAAAAAAGTCTGGATTGTACCAGAGACAACCGAAACCCTACAAATCAGGAACAATTGATCATGTTCCACATTGATCCCAAGATTCGAAGTTACTTAAAGAAAAAGCAAGGGCCTTCATTGTGCTCCATGTGGGGACTCAGCAGTCTCAGGTCCCAGGTGTCTCAGGCTCAGATGTCTACAGTAGCTTCAGTTAGAAATTTCCCTAGACTTCCAAAAGGACTCCATGAGTTGAAATCAGCTGAAGCCCAACTCTCCAGTTTGTTACCTAGAGTAGGCCTATTGCTACGCTCAAATGCTCCCATAGCTCTTATCATCTTAATGCACATTACCTCTATGCTTCAGGAACTTTACCCATGGCGGGGCTTTCCTAGACACACACACACACACACTCACACACATGTGCACACACACATGCATGCACATGCACATGCTTGCACACAGACACACATATACACTTCACCACCAGGGAAAATTCTTAATTATCCTGAAAAGCATGTACCAAATTTTGATTCCTCTATGTCAAAATCTCAGGGACAGCATGCCCATGGTACAGTATTCATTTTTCCAATTAGAAATTCCACACGCTATATTGTAAGGTGACCATCTCCATATACATAAAGGTTCTCCAATTAGACAGTAAAATCCTCAAGGCAGGAAGTGGAGTCTATTTACCTTTTATCCTCAAAGCCTCACAAGATGCTTAGAGCTCAGCAAGTGTGTATGAAATATTGAATGAATAAATACATGAGTGAAAAAAGCAAAATTCTCCCATCCAAGATTATGTCATAGCCCTGTGACCCCAATGGTTATCCATCCAGACAACCATTTTTTTTTTGGGGGGGGGGACTTTCTTTTTGACAGGGAGAGTTAGACAATGAGAGAGACAGAGAGAAAGGTCTTCCTTCCGTTGGCTCACCCTGTAAATGGCTGCTACAGCCGGCACTGCACCAATCCGAAGCCAGGAGCCAGGTGCTTCCTCCTGGTCTCCCAAGCGAGTGCAGGGCCCAAGCACTTGGGCCATCCTCCACTGCCTTCCTGGGCCACAGCAGAGAGCTGGACTGGAAGAGAAGCAACTGGGACTAGAACCCAGCACCCCAACCGGGACTAGAACCCGGGGTACTGGCGCCACATGCAGAGGATTAGCCTAGTGAGCCACGGCACTGGTCCCAGACTACCATTTTCAAGTAGAACTACATTCACTTTAGATCTGGAGCTAATCTTGAGAACATCAGACTCTGTGAGACTTTGAGATGTCAGCCTTAAGTTTTTAAAATTATAGCTAAATATATATTAATATAGATATAGATGTGGATATAGATAGAGAAATAGATACAGATCTAGATATGGATATGGATATAGATGATATAGATATAGATAGATATAGATATAGGTATAGATATAGATATAGGTATAGATATAGATATAGGTACAGATATAGATATTCCAAGAAGCTCTGGAGAGTTTGGGAGAGTCTAAAATTCAAGGAAAAGAAATGTTCCATCTCTGGCACAATCTCAAGGACTGAGGGCTGAGACTTCTTAATGAAGTGCTAATGAAGCATTAGCTTAAGCCCAGAATGTTGTTAATTTGCACACTTCTTGGTTAATAATGTTAAAATGGGATTTCATAGATGCTAAATCTTGTTTCATTTTATGGAGCTAAAAATGCCTGTTAATGTTATGGATTCTATCTCTTAGTACAGAATAGTCTAGTAAATTAAAACATTCATTTCCTTACTCCAGAATGGTTATAATTTTAAATTTCAAACAATACATTACTTAATTGTATTCAGAAACTTAAAGACTGGATGGCCTAGAATTTCAGAGACAACATCTTTTTCCTAAGACTTTGAGATTTTTTAAACTGAAGAAAAAATTAATAACCAATAGGCCCAAAGTAACCACAGAAGCATCAGAGGAAAGGCATTAAGTGCCACTGGTCAGATTGCATCACTGTGTTTTGGAAGAGTAATTACCTTCTGAAGTATCCTCCATCAGTAAAGTTATATACATAGTAAGTACACATAAGGTAATTGCCGTTTGACTTCCTCAACATTTTCCAGAAGATGTTCTCTTGTTCCATGGCCACACCTACTTCCCTAGTTTAAATTTTCATCTTTTCTCTTCTGGAGCACTCCTATGCTCTGTAACTTCACTATTTTCTCTTTTGAATCCATTCTCCAATCTGTTATCAGTGATTTATCTAAAATCCAAACATATTTCCTGATGTGAAGCCATCCAATGATGGCTTATAGGACACATTACTTATAGGACAGGTTCATATTCCTTAACATGGCGATAAAGAAGTGACCCTGTTTATCTTTCAGTCTCATCTCCAATGATCCCATGTACTATTTTTATTTTTTTAAAGGTTGATTTAACACCCAAATTCCATATGGGTGCTGATTGAAGTCTGGCTGCTCTACTTCCAATCTAGCTCCCTGCTAATATGCCTGAGAAAGCAGAGGAGGTGGCCCAAGTTCATAGACCCCGAACTCACATGAGAGACCCGAAAGAAGCTCCTTGCTCTTGGCTTAGGGTCAGCCCAACTGCAGCCATTGAGGCAATTTGGGAGGTGAACCAACAGATGAAAGATATTCTCTCTCTCTCTCTCTCTCTCTCTCTCTCTCTCTCTCTCTCTCTTTCTGTAACTCTGGCTTTCAAATAAAATAAGATCTATTTATTATTTATTTGAAAGGCACAGTGAGCAGGAAGAGGGGATGGGAAAAGAGAGAAAGAGATTAATCTTCCATCTGCTGGTTCATTTCGCAATTGACTTTAACAGCCAGGACTGGGCCAGGCTGAAGCCAAGATCTTGAAACTCCATCCTGTCTTTTAATATGGATGCCAGGGACCCAAGTACCTGTGCCATCATCTGCTACTTTCCCAGGTGCATTAGAGGGAGCTGGATTAGAAGCAGAGCAGTCAGGACTCAAACTAGCATGCCAGTATGATATGCCAGCATTGCAAATGGCTGTTTAACCCACTGTACCACAATGCCAGGGCTGTTGTTTGTCCACCAAACACTGAGCTCTATGAAGGCATGAGCTGTTTTATTTATCCTCCAACCTAACACATTGCCTGGCAGATAGTTAAATGAGTAAAAATGGAGACATTATCAATCACTCCTTACTGCTCTTAAGAAAAGAATGCATTCGATTCTTAGGCCAGAGAGGCTGGTTGAAGTTCTACCACCTGCTTTTTTGTCATTCTTCTCTCCACTGTTCATTTATTTCACTAATTCTCATAATTATGCTTTCCTCTTCCCTTGTCTTAGAGTTTATAAAACTAATTCCAGAAATTAATGACTTAAAGATGGTTTTCATTACTTTTGTTTTTACAGCTCTAAACACTTAATTTTCTACTGGATATAGCAATTCAAGATTATAAGGCTGAGGGTCAGTGTTGTGGCATAGTGGGTTAAGCCACCACTTGTGACACTGACACCCCATATCAGAGTGCTGGTTCAAATCACAGCTGCTCTGTTTCCAATTCAGCTTCCTGATAATGTTGTTGGGAAGGCAGAAGAAGGCAGCTCAAGTACATGGTTCCTGAGCCACCAATGTGGGAGATCAAGATAGAATTTCTAGCTCCTGCCTTTGGACTAGCCCTTGCCCAGCTATTGACCTAGAAAATAGATCTCTCTCGATCTCTCTCTCTCTCTCTCACTCTCTCTTTCTCTCTCTCTTCCTTCTCCTGCTTTTACAAATAAATAAATCTTGAAAAAGATGGAAAAGTATAATAAACACACTCTACCTTCACCTTCCTAGTATAATTTCTAACTTAAATATTACCTGAACGATGTCCCCAACTGAGCAGAAATAATTGTCCCATGTATGAATTCTGGCATTATACTAATGTACAAGGAGCTGAAATATAGCAGTGAATAGTATATTATCTTATTTTCTTTTTTTTTTAATTTTTATTTTTTGACAGGCAGAGAGGACAGTGAGAGAGAGACAAAGAGAAAGGTCTTCCTTTGTCGTTGGTTCACCCTCCAATGGCCGCTGCAGCTGGCGCACCACGCTGATCCGCAGGCAGGAGCCAGGTGCTTCTCCTGGTCTCCCTTGGGGTGCAGAGCCCAAACACTTGGGCCATCCTCCACTGCACTCCCTGGCCACAGCAGAGAGCTGGCCTGGAAGAGGGGCAACCGGGACAGGATCGGTGCCCCGACCGGGACTAGAACCCGGTGTGCCGGCGCCGCAAGGCGGAGAATTAGCCTAGTGAGCCACAGCGCCGGCCCTATTATCTTATTTTCATTAGGACTTGTGGAAACAGTTGTAATTCAGTTGTTCACCAGAGTTAGTTTTTGAGCTGGAGTCCCAAAGACAGAGAGCTGGGGTTCAGGAGAACAACTGATCTCCACCAGCAGTCAGTACCCACATTGCTCTAACACTGCACTGCCTGCTCTGCCTTATGCCCAACAGAGGAAGGCCCATCAGTGTCCTGGAAATGATCAGTAGATGTGTTTTAGCTCTTCAACCACAAAACAAAAAAGCAAACTGCTGGCACTGCCTTCACAGAATAGCCTGTTAGGAGGACCTGCAATTCTCAGGATAGAATTTCAGGTGACTCAAGTGAGAGGCACCTCCTCAAATTCCTGACTGTGCTCCTTTAGAAGAGACAATGATCAAGACCTGGCTCAACTTTGATTCATAGCTCAGAACAGCAGTTCCCTTAAGATTCATGAAAGTGTTGACAACTAAGCCACTGCTTAGAAAAGACCAATGTAAATTTCTTAAGTGTGTTAGCCAACTAGTTAACCTAATCCTGAAGAAACTTGGGATGGATACATGAAGTTCTTTCGTGTATTTACACATTTATTCACTTAATAGATATTTATGGAAAGACCTCAGAGTATGAGGAAATGAGGTAGAAAACGGAGAGACAATTATTAATAAGACAAAGCCTGTACCCTCAAAGGTCCACCATTTACCAGTTCAAGCAACCTGAAAATTATAATAGAATATTCCAAGTGCACATGATGCCGTGTGACTCTAGGAACGGAAGATAACCCACGCCTGGGGTATCATAAAAGCTTCTCAGTCAAGGTAATCTCTACATTCAATCTTAAATGAATAAGAGAAGGACTTATGGACTGATTTCCATTTGCCCTTGCAATGTCCAAATGTCTCAAATCTCCTTTGATACCCCTGTGTATCCATTATGCTGAAATGCTGGAGATCTTCTCCTGAAAGAAAGGGAGACAATTTGCAGGGGCAGAGAATGGGGTTCTCTCTCTGTGCAGTCTTGCTAAATGAATACCGGTCCCAGTTGTATTGGTTACAGAGTAGATAAAAATATGGAAATGCTTTATTATTGTAAAATTATTAATGAATATATTCTTCATACAAACCACACTCCTCTTTATCTAAACTTGTGAGGCACAAAAATTTCTGTCTTAATTCTGGAAATCTTTATCTATATTTGCCTAATTGAATGAGCCAGTAACAATGAGGACAAATTTATATATTTTTAACTTTACCAACTGTATTGATTTAACCAACTTTATTGGTTCTGAAATGAAAAGTTGTTAGATACATTATGCTTTTCTATAGAAAGATTTTAATATTATTTCTTATTTTTAACCACAGCTTAATAATCAGACATATGAATTTAAGAATACTTTAGTGAACAGTTGTCATTGTTAACAGTACAAAATCTTCTATAATGTACTATCAATATTTTCTTTTTGTGATGGGCCCTTAAATTGTTGAAACTAAATAGTTATCAAAATTGTTGTCTTGTGTTAAAATGCCACCTGGGTTGCCTGCATCCTATATTGGAGTGCCTGGATTCAAGTATTGACTCTGCTCTTGATTCCAATCTCTGTTAATGCACACCTTGGAAATAACTTGATGATGGTCCAAGTAGTTGGGTCCCTGATACTGAAGTATAGAGACCCAGATAGAATTCTCAGCTCCTGGCTTCAGCCTGGTTCAGCCCTGGTGCTGTGGACATTTTCAGAGTAAACCAGCAAATGGGAAGTGTCTCTCTCTCTCTCTCTCTCTCTCTCTCTCTCTCTCTCTCTCTCTCTCTTTCTCTCTCCCTTCCTTCCTCCCTCCCCATCTCCTCCTGGCTCTCAATAACAGTAAATAAGTTTTTAAGTCTGTCAAAAGAATCGCATATATGGTATTGGGGTAAGTTTCATTTTTCACTTTGAACATTTCAGAACTTGGACTCTCTTTTGTAGTAATGAAAACCATAATAAAGATGGAGGCCATGACACCAGATTTTAACTCTACTATAGGACTCAGAAGAATATATTTCCCATTTCTGGAAAGTTTTTTGTTACAGAAGACAGATAATTATAAAGAAATATTATATTAACTAAGATTCCAGGTGTAATGTTGCATTTAAAACTAAGCCCATGTTATTACCATAATCTCCCTTTTCCATGGGTATCAGAAATATAGTATATGAGAGCTGTAACACCATCAGCAAAAGAAAACATAAAAATAAATGAGCAGATAATTATGCTGACACCAGTTTAATCTCTCCATTAAAGGGCACCCTCATTGGCATATTTCCAGTTATGAGACAAATAAGCGAACAAGGTGCCTGCTTTTAAACTTCTGAAGTATTTTCTGTTTGCTAAATCTTAGAATTATGAATTCTTCAAAGAAGAATCATAAAAAAGGCATGGGACCATCTACAAGAGTAATGCAAGTAATATGAAATAGATTTAAAAGAAATCAGGTACTCTCTATATGACCAGACCATGGTACCAGAAAACATAGGTTGACATCAGAGCAACTAGCTGAATGTGAAAAGAAAATCTTATTTATGGAAATACACAAATTTTCATATCATTCAGTGGGATTGTCAGCAATTTAATCTGTAATTGATAGAAGAGAAATAAATGGCAGAAGCAATAACCTAAGGTAACTTCATGTGATTAGATTATTTTACCAGCCTAGTCAATGCATACAACTTATTGTAAACCACTGGGATCCAGGAAATCAGTAAATGAGAGTTCAAGTGATGCCTTTAGTATTAGCTGCAACCTTCAGAAACATACTTCATGTCTGTAACATGAAGATGACACTTGCCTTTGGGCATCATAAGGCATTTAAGGGTGCAGCCAAGGACTTCTTGCAAGCACTTGAGAAAAGTCAGAGTTCTTTCATTAGGGAAAGAGCAACTTTACCAAAAGATTCTACTACTTCCCAAGCTCCTAGTAAAATAGGTTGGTCTTCTGATTCGTCTTTGTTGTGAACACTCTTAACTTTCATAGCAAACGTTGACTGCCTACCTCATGTCTGATGCCTAAAACATGGAATGGCTGCACCCAGGGCAGTTGCAAGAGAGTTATATTATGAATTGTTTGAGATGTAGCACCTGCCAGGGACTACTTTAAGATATTAAGACGTTGGATGTTTGAAAAGAACAGTCTAATGAGGATGTTAAAATATTCGTCTTTCTAGATTATAACACTTTAAGTTAAATCTTCAGGAAGCAATATACCTGAATCAAATTAACACAGTTCTCCATATAAATGCCTTCACTGATTGATGATATGAGGTTTTACCCTGAGCCTTTACAAAGAGTCGATATGAAAACTGTCTCATCAGTATTTCCGCTGTTTTTTGTGAAACTGTTGTCAGGTTGTGTCCACCATGCTGGCAAATATTGGTTTTTTTAAAGGAGTCCACAGAAAATCACTTCACTTCATTCCAAGAAAAGGATTGATTCTGTCTGCAAACTGTATTCTTTCTTTTATCTGCAGTGAACACAATTTAATGTTAACATTAATTTAATTAGCTATCCCTTTCACCTTAGATAGCAGGAAACCAGGAACTAGATTCACACACTCCTTAGAAGTTAACTCGCCTTAGGTTATGGTACTATGTTCATAGTGGGGGTTATTTTATTTCCATATAGTTTATACTATTGCAATCATCAAAACCCATTTTGTGTGTTTAATGTAGAAGCTGCTTTCTATCTTTTCCAAATTCTATAGGAATATAAATGAGGACAAGCAGAAAAGGAAACAAAATTGACTAAACATTTACTTTGCACAGATAGTTTACATATATAGCCTTAGGGATTTAGATAACACGATGTCCTGGTTTAAATGAGATTCAGGCACATCAAGTGTATTTCAACTAATTCTTTCTGTTTTTGTCCAAGGTACATGCTTCCATTTAAGGTATAATGTATAACTATCATACAGGACTTCTTAACTGTTATAATCTTGTTATGAGCTTGATTATAAACTTAACTGAATAATTAACTTAGTACCTATTCCCCTTTGTAGTATTGTGAAAAAATAAAACTAAGGAAATGAAAGCACTTTGAAGAATTGTAAAATGGTTTACAAATGTGAGGTGTTTGATTATCTGTTGTTCTCCTATACTTCCGATTGCAAGGTTTGAATCATTATATGAAAACTTGATGGTACAATGTAAATATGAAATTCTAAATCTTGAATGCCCCACTATTCACTCTATTAGTACTCTCAACAATGACTTTCAACCAACTGGAAAGCCAAAACCAGTTTAGATAAAAGTCCTTGGATGTGAAATATTTTATATGAGTTCATCCAAAAATGACCTTCTAAAATAAACTTCAGTTCATAAAACTTCTGTTCTGGTAAAGAAATTATTCCTACAGCACATATATAGTACCTTCCTGCAAGCCAACTGAAGCCATTCACCTGGAAATCCTACAATGGTCCTCTGACCCACAAACAGATATATTCTCCATGTGTGTGTCAAAAAAAAAAAAAAAAAAAAAAAAAAAAAAAGGCGGGCTAAAGAAACTTCCTTTCCTGTGTCCTGAGAAACAATCTCTGACTTGATGAAATGATCAACCTTCTCTAAACACAGATGAGAATTGTCTCTTCACTCTTTATCCCAGCCCAAATCCTCAGCCAATATTAAATGCAACCTCATCAGACTTGATTCTATTTCATTAATAAGTTTCATCCCCTGCTCTCATTCCAGTTCTTTATCCTTCCAGAAAATGACTTTCGCTATTGGAACTCTTGATGCTAATTATGTTTCTCACTTGGTGTGTGAGTCCTAGTTCCCTTAGCTTGTCAGCAAGAAAATATTTGAAAATATACTGCCTTTAAAAGCCTGAGTATTCTTCCAAGCCTCAACTACAAGCATCATACAATGAAAACATCACTCTATTGAAAAGATGTTGGTGCTGTTAACTATTAAAAAGACAAACAACTCAGGAAGCAGACTGCAGGAGTGGGTGCTATTTAAATAAACCCTCATTCTTTCAGGAAAATACTACACAAACTGTTGACTAAATATTTTCTCTATCCTATTTTTAGCTTAATGAATTGCAATAATATCCTAATCTAACCTTTGAACATACTTTAACATTACTGGTTGTGGGAATGAGAGTTTTTTCTAATCTCATTTTTCTATGTATTACCAGGGGTCCTTGGGCAGTATCTAAATCATGTGGTAAGAAATGTCACGTAGGCTTCCGATGCCATATTTGTCATAAATACAAGTGAAATAATCATAACACATGACTTTTGGAACCAGGATAACAGTACTTTTCCAGTGAGTCACAGGGTTAGAGAGTAGTGGCAGAAAGGAACGTTTAGGCTACAAAGATGAGAAGGGCCATCACTTTCTGAGAGGAATAGCACTGATCCCACAGACCAACTGAGTGTCAGTCCAGGAAGTGCGGTGACTCCTTCAAAGCCATGGGGAACACAGAAAAGTAGCCAATGAGCAAAGAAGCTGGTGAGTGTGCTTGTCAGGTTCCCTGGAATTGGAGCCTAAGGCAGAGATCAGGGATGTAATTGGTGACAGAGGGAGGGGAGTAGAACATCAAATAGAAAACACAGAAAGGACTTGGTGTCCGGTGAAAGCCATCCTTGGCCTGATGCTTTCCAGATAAGTGAGGCTCTAGAAAAGCAGTTAGCAGTCTTTGTGTGTATGTAAAGGGCTTGCACCTCTGCCATAGCGGCATGAAAACAGTTAATAGACAATAAAATAAATTAGCCTGGCTCTGCTCCAAAACAAAAACAAACAGTGTGCTTAATTTGATGATTTTCTGACTCCTTCTCCAGAGTGCAAATCACATCCCAGAGTTTCCACCTCCCTCCAGCCACAGGGGCAGGGAGTTTGGACTGCTGTGTCCTGTATCAGTCAGTCACCAGCTGTGATGACGGGGCAATGTGGTCACCATCATTTGCACATGGTGTCAAACTTCTCTGTGAATCAGAGTCACAGAGTATTAAAACAGATTTCTGCACCACAGCCAAAGAGAATCTGATTCAGTCATTCTAGAATGGGGCCTGAGAATTTGCAGTCTAGCAAGTGTCCAGGTGATACTCATGCTTCTTATTTTTAAGTCACTCTGAAATCACTGAGCTTGGATAATTTTCTGGATTAAGGGGAACCTATGGGCCTTGTTGAGCCTTAATGGCCTAGAGGCCAGATGTACTGGCCTGGGAAAGGAATCTAAGCAGGGCAGCAATACCATCCAGCAAACCAAGTGGCTGCATGGAAAAATGTGGATTTTAAAAAATGTTCATTCATACCACACTCTATTTTTTGTGACACTGCTCAATTTTGAACTCTCCTTCTTGCCTAACATACTCTGATTCAGCTGCTTCTTAATATTTAGATATGTCCTTCTGAGCACGTATGCTCATTTCTTCTTCCACTTGCTTATTGAACCATTCCTTGGTATGCACTGGCATACGAATCTTTGTTAGGTTCTAATCTCCTTGAGAGCACAGACCTTGTGTTTTCCTAATTTTATAACTAACACTACCAAGAGTGGAGAATTCCATATACTTCATCACTTCTCTGAATCAATATTTCCCCAGGGAAAGTGAAACTGGTATCGCTGAGAAAGTAAGTGCTCTTTTATTTAGTTCTTCTCATAATTTCTTTCTTGTTCTTCCCCTCTATTTCTGTTATCATAAAATACATTCCCAATTGACATTAACAGTGTAAACAATGAGTCTTTCCATAAACTTATCCTCTAACATATTATAGTCCCTTTCCATGAGCACTCTAATTCCCATTCCTTCCCATGAGCACTCTAATTCTGTTTCATGGAGTTGTGGTAAGGAGATCAAAACAGGGGAAAAAAGAATAATCTCAAAGTGTGCCTTATGAAGTCAGTTCTCCGAGGTTCTTATAATTTAAGGACAAAAAAATAGATTACTGTGTCCTGGACTGTGTACCTAAAAACTGACTTCATCTTTCTTAACAATCTTGAAGAAAATGCAGAAAAAATGTGGCTTGCTACTGTGACTAGTTAACTAGATAGGCTTTTTTTAGAGTAAAATTATGTTTACCTAAAAAATAATAAGTTATTTCTATTCAGTGGTCAGATATAGCACACACAGATTAGCCAAGGAATAACTCTCAATTGGTATGCAATGGGTTTTGGAGACTGAGGAGATGAATAAAATGAGATGTAGTATACCACATAGGTGGAAGCAATACAAGCTACAGGAGCAATCTCAGGCCAAAATATTTTAGAAAGTTCTTGGAGTCAAAAATCAAGCAAATTAAGTAATAAGATCAAAAGAGAGAAGAGGTGGAATGTAAGCTATAGAAGAACCCATGTTTAAAAGAAATAGATGGGGTTAGAACATGAGATCATTTAAAAAGGAAGGCTAAACACATGGACATACGTGATAACAAAAAGGAAGATAAACATGAATGATGTGTGATGCTTTCCATGTTTAAAAGGTGTGGGGCCATACATTAAAAATCAAGGCAAAGTTTTTATTTAGTGAGATCAAATGTTAGCATAAATGCCGTACAACCTGGCAACAATTCTAGATATATGTTACAGAAACCCACTAACATTAACTGACAGATGTGGGCAAGAGTGTTCAAAATGGGGGTGTTCATAAAAATAAATAACTAGAAACAACCCAAATGCCCATTTATAAAAGAATAGATAAATTGTGGTATCTCTGCTTAGTAAAATATTATACAATGGGGGAATGAACTTTAACTACATATGACAACATGAATGAATTTTAAAAATTTAATGCTGGGGGCCAGCATTGTGGTGCAGCAGATTAGCTTCCACCTGTATAGGCACCAGTTTGAGTCCTGGCTGCTTCACTTCCAATCCAGCTCCCTGTTAATGTCCATGGGAAAGCAGTGGAAGATGGCTCAAGTGCTTGGACCACTGCACCCACATGACAGACCCAGAAGCAGCCCTGGGATCCAGTTTTGGTCTGGCTCAGCCCTGGCCTTTATGGTCATTTGAGGAGTGAACCAGTGGATGGAAGATCTCTCTCTCTCTTTCTCTCTCTCTCTCTCTCTCTCTCTCATCTTTGTCACTCTGTCTCTCTTTCTCTCTCTCTGCCTCTCTGGCTTTCTGCTTCTCTCTGTACCTCTGCCTTTCAAATAAACTTTAAAAAACACTATAAATATAAATGTGTGTGTGTGTGTGTATAAAATGTTGGGCGAAAAAAGTAAGTCATATAAATCCTACTTAACTCTAGAAAACTGCAAGACAATGTTGTTCCATATTAATAATAAAAGAACATATAAATACATAATCATAACATTTTTTGGAACCCACCAGGGGGATAAGGTCATAAGGCAACTATGAGAACTGAATTCCAAAGAGACTAGACCTTCCAAGGATAGACAAGACACAGAGATTATTTTACCTTTGTCAGAGCACAAGAGAAATAAGGAAGCCACTCTAGAAGGTGAGAAGAAATCAGTTAATATTTTCATAAATTGCTAACAGCCAAATGTGGGCTAGCAAATATATTCAGAATAACTAAGGGTCTCAGACATGAGGGTAGTTCATACTCACACGCAAGTTCTTCTCCAGGAATTTCGAGTACACACTCTCAAGAAAAGTTATAGGACTTAAACACTAGTGAGAAGTCCCTTCTATGGTGTCAGGTTGCAGTAGGTGAACTTCTGCTTAGATTCAAACACAAAGCAACATTCTCTCCCCTAGACCCTCCTCTCATTAAAAATCAGAAGCCTTAAGCCACTTGGGGAGAGACAGCAAATCTTACCACAGCCAGAGTCAACAGGCAAAGTCAAGAAGTAAAACAGATCTGCCTTTGGAGTATCAGCATGACACAGTCTTTCCATTTTGGAGAAGAGAAGAAACAAAGTTGCCTTTCCTGGGGAAGGAAAAGGAAAATCTGTATATCCCAGCAACTTGCACTAATACAAAGAGGAGGTCTTGCCCAAGATGTTGATCTAGGCAATGGATATAAAATTATGAATAAGACGCCATACTTAACTTTGAATAGCTTACAGCATGGTGGGCAAGTCCACTGTCAAGTCCCTTGAAAATAATACTTTGAATTTGATTTAAAATCACCCGATGATGGGGGTCAGAAGGGTGGAGAGAGAAAGAGAATGAGAGAGAGAGGTTTTTAGACAGACAGAGTAGGTTCAGGTACAGATGAAACAAGGTTGGCCAGGTGTTGACAATTTTTGAATCTACGTGATGGGTTCAAATGCTCATTAAACTATACATTGTATATGTTAGAAATTTGTTCTAAAAAAAGAATTTATTCTGTTTTTATTTTAAAAGATATCTTGTTTACTACTTTCAAATAAACAAGAGGATAGGAAATTGGTAAACCTTTAAATCAACAGTGAAAATATTGGGTAACAGCTTCATTTTGCAAATTTTTGACAAGCTAGGACAAAAGTTTAAATTTAGAAAAAGAAAAATGCAATACAAAGGCAAGAAAAAAAAGACATACAGGTTAAAAAGGAAAGCAGAAAACTGTCTCTGTTTGTAAATGACATGATTTTCTATGTAGAAAATTTCAAAGAACCTAAAGAAATCTATTAAAACTAATTATGAAGTGTATCAAGGTTAATCAATCATATTTCCATGTACCATCAGTGAATAATCATACATCTGAATTTTTGAAGGGCCATTTTTAATAGCTCCAAATAGATTCAGGATAGTTATATACAAATCATACAAAGGTCTGGGCCTCTTAACTTACAAGGCCTAAAGCCCAACAGATTATTATCAAGCCCCTTCTGTCAGGTTCTATTTGCCTCTCAATCAGAAAACTTAATTGTAGCTTACACAGCACCTTTCTTAGCTCCTCTAATAATGACTCTGTCCTTTGTTCTAGACCCTGTCTAGCACACTTGGGCCTCATTCCTTTGTAATCATAACCTCTACTCTACCACCAATGGCTCTACTCTCAACCTGTGTGTACTGATGGTCCTCTTCCCCACTTAATGCTGTATAATTGTTCAAACCTGGTAAATGCCACTCTTAGGATCATTGGTTACTATCCTCACCCTGTCTTTTATGACCTTGTCTAAATATGATCAGAGTCGGCAAACTTGGAAGGCTTCCATAGCCTTGGCAACTCATGACGACAGCCTAGGGTGGTTACTGGCACCATAAACTAGAGTGTCAATTTGTTGGGTCAACAACAGGAGCCACTGTGCACTTGCTCCTCATGTGGGATCTCTGTCCTTAATGTGCTGTACATTTTGATTTGATGCTATAACTAGTACTCAAACAGTATGTTTCACTTTGTGTGTCTATGTGGGTGCAAACTGTTGAAACCTTTATACTAAATTGATCTTCTGTATATAAAGAGAATTGAAAATGAATATTGATGCAAATGGAAGGGGAGAGGGGAGGGTTGCGGGTGGGAGGGAAGTTATGGGAGGGGGAAGCCATTGTAATCCATAAGCTGTACACTGGAAATTTATATTCATTAAATAAAAGTTAAAAAAAATCATACAAAATAAGCACAGGTTATGTATGTTGGAAACTTTTAAAACATCAAGGAAATCAAAGAAGACCTAAATAAATGGATAGACTTATGAGTTCATAAATCAGAATATTCAATATTGTTAACGTCAGTTTTTCACAAACTGAGCTACAGAGTCAACATAATGCCAACAAAATTTTCGGTATATAAAGATAATTGAAAATGAAAAAAAAAACTTGGTTTTAAATTGGACATTGCATAGAAAATTAATCAATTATTTAAAAATATCATGTAGGATCTCTGTCCTTAATGTGCTGTACACTGTTATTTAATGCTATAATTAGTACTCCAACAGTATTTTTCACTTTGTATTGCTATGTGGGTGCAAACTATTGAAATCTCTACTTAATATATACTAAACTGATCTTCTGTATATAAAGAGAATAGAAAATGAATCTTGATGTGAATGGAAGGGGAGAGGGAGCAGGAAAGGGGAAGGTTGCGGGTGGGAGGGAAGTTATGGGGGGGGGAGCCATTGTAATCCATAAGCTGTACTTTGGAAATTTATATTAATTAAATAAAAGTTTTTAAACAATTCAGAATGATTATTTTTAGAAATCAAGAAACTAATTTTTAATTTATATATGAAGTCAAAGGAACTGGAAAAGTGAAAACATTTTTTTAAAGGAGAACACACTTGAAAGTTTTACATTACCTGATTTTCAAACTTATTATAAAACTACAGAAGCCAGACCTCTGGAGAAATAAACCATAGGTATATAAAGAAATGGGATTTGAAGAGAGTCAGAAATATACCCATACATATACTACAAGTTAACATTTTGTAAAGTCTCAGAGGCAATGCAATGGAGAAAGGTTTTTGTAGCAAATGATGATCTGACAATTGGATAACAATAGGAAAAACTTTAATAAACCTCAAAGCATTCTTTCTACTCTATAAAAACATTAACTAAATGGATGGTAAATTAAAAAATCTAAAGCTGTAAGAATTCTAGGAAGAAATTCTAGAAGAAAAAATAAGAGAAAATCTTTGCCTTCTTGAATTAATGATTTATTAGATATAACATCCAGAGTGCAGTCCAGAAAAGAGAAGATTTGACAAATTGTATGTACTTGAAATTAAGAAGGTCTACTTTCAAAAGACAATGCCAGCAGAATTAAAAGAAAAGCCACTGGCCCATGCTGTGGCACAGTATGGTAAGTTTCTGCCAGAGGTGCCAGCATAGCATATGGGTGCTGGTTCGAGTCCTGGCCACTCCACTTCCAATCCAGCTCTCTGCTATGGCCTGGGAAAGCAGAAGAGGATGGCCCAAGTCCTGCACCCATGTGGGAAACCTGAAAGAAGATCCTGGCTCCTGGCTTGAGGTCAGCATAGCTCCAGCCACTGCGGCCATCTGGGGAGTGAAACAGTGGATGGAAAACCTCTCTTCTCTCTCTGCCTCTGCCTCTCTGTAACTCTGACATTCAAATAAACAAAATGTTAAATTAAAAAAAAAAAAGTACCCATGTAGAAGAAGTGTGAGAACTAATAATTAGTTCAGTGCAAATAAACACTTTTGGGTGTGGTCAAACATAAGGCCCATTCAGATCTATTAAGATATACAAAGTTCAGAATTAAGGGTGAGAGTTGTGTTATATATTAATGTTAGCCATCACAAAACACACCGGGCACCGGAGTAAGGGAAAGGGTTTATTGGGGAACACCCAACAGACCAGAGTGAAGGGGCGGCAAAGAGAAAGAGAGAGAAAGTATAAGAGAGAAGAGAGATGAGAGGAGAGGAGCCAAGAGGGAAGAGCCGAGAGAGCGCAGGAGAGAAGAGCCAAGAGAGAAGAACCAAGAGAGCACAGGAGAGAGGGGCCAAGAGAGGACGTGTTCAGGAACAGGCCCTTTTAAAACTTTGCCTGAGGGCGGACAGGGAAGCAGGAGCAGCAAATCCCATTAGGATGGGGGTGGAGCCTGGCTCAGGTAGCTGGGCCATGTGGCCACCTGGCTAAAACTGCCAGTTTCCTAACGAGTTGTACCCTATTGTTCTATAGTACTGAGATCAGATCTGGGGCAGTAACAGTACCAGACCAGATGGTAAGTAGATATGAACCAAATACCACTGTCTGTAATACCGCTCCAGCCCATGTGAATCCACTACATGGCCATTCACCACAAAAGGTATTCAAACAGAGGTGAATTTTGAGTGACTTAGTGAAGTCAGAATGTAGGAATTGGGTTTGTTTTTACATCCAAATCAACATCAATAAAACACCTACACTAGACCAATAACTTTATAGGCATGAGAATAAGCAATGAACAAAGTAGATGTATTCCCAGTGAAGCCAAGACCTGGTTGAAGTTGGAAAATTAAACATCTTTCCCATAATCTCTACAGTTAAGATAGAATTGCAGGGAGCAGAACCTCCTGACATATTATAATTATGTCAGGAAACCTTAAAGTCGACATGATTGTGAAAAGTCAGCCAAGTTCTAATTGAATGCTTGTGCTGTAATTCAGTTCTTGTTTTGGTCTGTTCTGTTCTGTGTTTGTATCTTGGATACTAAATCTGGACTTTCTCAGCATGCTTACTTCTTACCTTGAACCTCTCTCCAATTAGTATTTAAAATGATGTTACTACCAAAGCAGAGACAAGCAGTTTATCATATACCTCTGCTTTTACTGAATCTCATTATATGCTTGATGGCATGTAGAACAAAAACCCAATAATGGTCTTGTTCCATAGCTTTGGCACTCCAAGTAGAAGCTTTTTCCACTTGTCATATTGCACACATTTGTCATATTGCACAATGATTAACTTTATACATCTGGCCATGACTTTCCCTTGCAAATGCACATCTCTTTGTTAATAATTTCTTAATCACTTAGAATTTATTATAATTCATTTATCAACTAATTAGCTCACCTGCATTTATCAAATGACTACTATGTGCCACTTAAACCGCTAGGGTTTCAGGTACCAAAACATAATTGTTTCACAAAATGGGAAAAATCATTTTGCTTTAGTAACTCAGACCACTGGAAAATGTATTGCTGATTTCATTTTCAAGCTGATAGCTTTTTCTTTTTCAAGCTGATAACCAACACACAAATATTTAATTCACAGTAGATAAACCTACATTTCACATCACACATACACACACACACACACACAAGTAAAACACTTGTTCCTCACTTTTTCTCGTGGAAATCTATTTTAGTTTTTAAAAAACACCTCATTTGTGAAGGTTTCTCCAACTTTCTTCAGCCAAAATGGTTTTCCTTTTAGTGATTTTCTTTAGTTTTTAAAGGTTTATTTACTTATTTTAAAGGCAGAGAGAGAGAAACCACCCATATACTAGTTCAATTCCTAAATGACTACAAAGGTCTGTGCTGGATCATGTCAAGACCAGCAGCCAGGAACCCCATCTGGGTCTCCTGCATGAATGGCAGGAACTCAAGTATTGAAGTCACCATCCACTGCATCTCAGATGTGTTAGCAGGAAGCTGAACTGGAAGCAGAGCCAGGACTCGAATCCAAGCACTGTGCTTTGGGGTGTGGGCAGCCCAAGCAGTGTATTTACCACTATACCAAATGACTTCCCCTGGGTATCATGTCTTGACTCAAGCTGCAAAAGAATAAATTTCAACTTACTAACCCTATTTTCCATGTTCCTGGTCACCCTCTCCTCACTTTTAGATTTCTATTGATCTTGTTTCACCAACTTTAGAAAGTACATCTTGACTATTTTTTTTTTTTTGACAAGCAGAGTTAGTGAGAGAGAGAGACAGAGAGAAAGGTCTTCCTTCCATTGGTTCACCCCCCAAATGGCCGCTACGGCCGGTGCACTGTGTAGATCCGAAGCCAGGAGCCAGGCGCTTCCTCCTGGTCTCCCATGCGGGTGAAGGGCCCAAGCACTTGGGCCATCCTCCACTGCCTTCCTGGGCCACAGCAGAGGGCTGGACTGGAAGAGGGGCAACCGGGTCAGAACCAGCGCCCCAACCAGGACTAGAACCCAGAGTGCCAGCGCTGCAGGTGGAGGATTAGCCTAGTGAGCCACTGGCGCCGGCCCACCTTGACTCTTAAATGATCAGTGATCCTACCATTTATTTCCCCTCTCCTCACTCACAGAGAATGTTCCTACTATCTGTGTCAAAGGGGTGTATTTGTGTTTCACCCTGTATATTGTTAGCTTGTATGATACTTCTTTTCTTCATCTTTGGACCATGACTTCTGGTATAATTTTTCTTTGGTTTCATTTTCTCAGTAGTCTGTCATTGTCTTTCTTTTTTTCTTCACAATAATAATAATATTTTTCACTAATATTGCTGATTTCCCACCCTCCAATTGTTCCCTCTATTGTCAATTATATACCCCATTCTCTTTCATAAGGCCTTTTTCATAGAGCCTTCTGAAAGTCTTGCAATTTACAACATTTGTTTTCTAGACTTGTAACAAAAGTTGTCATTACAGGGTATATCTATCATTCTCTCAGCTCAGTCCCACAATTTCTTGATGTTTTTCTCCTTTGTTGGTTTTCAATAACATTTTTCTGGAGTCCAGTTTTTAGGAAGAGTGCATGGAGGTGTGGTGTGAAGGACCTACACTGTGAATGTATGAAGATATTTTTAATTTTCCCCAAAAATACTGTGTCTGAGATTGGCATTCTAGACTCCCAAGTTTATCCTGTAGAATAAATAATACTAAAGGCATCTTTCTGTTGTCATCTTAAGTCAGTGTTGTTAAGAATTTCTGCCCACTTGATTCCCCTACGACTGTAGGTAACCTGTTTTGATTTTTCTCTCTCCAGAAGCTTTAAAGAACTTCTCTTTTTGTTTGAAATTTTGAATTTCATGGTGATTTATCTCAGTGTGTCAGTCGGGATCCTAATAGGAATAGTCAGCATATTCAAATCAATTAAGGCATTAAGTGAGATTGAGCATGGAGTGTATTTATAAAGGTATTGGAATGGGAACAGTAGCAGAACCACCCAGAGTGATGAGAATGCCATCACGTGGGATTAGTAATTGCAGAGCTGCTCCCAATTCTAAGCCTAAAGGGACATGGAAGCATGGACTCACTAGAACCTGGAAAGAGGGAGCCACCCACAGAAGACCACTTCAAGAACCGTCACCTGTGTTTGAAGAGCACGGTCAGCCTGAGGAGATGCCATAAAGGAGAAAGGAAATCAACACCCCACACCTGCCCTTCTGCCTCCCTCCCATCACTAAGCACAGTGTCCTGTGGACAAACCCACCCAAGGACTCAGGGAATGAGGACCAGATGTTGTCCTCTACGCATGTTAGGAAGTGGTGAGCAACGGGGAGTGAAGGCAGAGGGACAAACAGAAGGGAGCCAATGCACATTTTATGGCCTATTTCATCTGTCTTGCTCTGTACTGAATGGGTTCTTCCAATCAAAAGGCTTCTCTCAACTTAGCTCTGGGGAGGTTTGTTCTACTTTTTTCTGTTATAACTCCCTCCCCTCCCCACCCAACCTTGTTCTTCCCTTTGTATTCTGAACTCTTTGTTTTCTCCTTCGGCAATACTTTATTTTTTTGTTGTTGTCACAAAACTAAACTTCAGGAATACAAATTCCTTAATATCTTGTCTACAAAGGCAACCAGCACAGTAGCTTGAATACAAATGGCCCTAAGAAAAATGTTTGCTAAATTGAATCAAGTGTAAACAGTTTTCACTTTAGGTAGTGGATGCTGCATAATGTTTGAACCATGACCATAAGTATTTAGAAGGAAAGGCCTGCAGTAGTAATATGTACAAACTGTATTTTAATTCTGAATTTACTTTCAATTTGATATTAACACTGGCTCACAAAAGAATCATGGCTGATTTGTTAAATGCTTGAATTAGAATGAGAAATGATTATATAATTATTAACTTAAAATGCACATAACACTTAAATCTTTACTAAAGAGGTAATAAAGAACTAATAAATTACTGAATTTGCACTTCATTTGAAATAAACTTTAAATATTTTAAAGACCCTACTGGGATTTTGTGGTACAATTTAAGCTAACATGATGCAATCTGTGAGTAGAATCCTTTATTATTACACTTTGCTATTTGAAATCTTGAGTTCTTTCATTGGCAACAGATATTTAGAAACCAATCAGGTTGTTTTTGTCTGATAACGGTAGATCATGTAATTCCCACAGTTTCTGAAATTAGATAGACAAATTCCAATCCAAGGTTTGTATTCTAATATCACCCCTCATGCATTGAGAGTAATCAGTCATATTATTATCTCTGAATTCCAAATTCCTCACTTGCAAAGTAACTTAGATGACAATTCATTGTGAAATTATGAAAAATACCTTGGTGTCAATTCTGTCAGTCACCACTCCAAAAGGATCTGCCCCCACACATGTAACTGTCTAATAAAAAAGACAGACAATTAAGTAAAGGAATTACTTAAATAAAAAAATATATATATATAGTGAGGATATGACTGGAGATGTTTGGAAGACTGAGTACAGAAAACAAAAGAAGCGGTTTTAGGAGGGCAGATCATAATAATGAATATGACGAGTGGACTAGGATGGAAACATCGCATTGGAGGCATATGGAACACCAAGTGTGTGGCATGTAGTTAGTGCTCAAAACAGGTAGCAAATATTATTCAGGTGCCTACTAGAGTGATGGGCATAAAGGTAAGCAGTAGAGCAAATAAACAAGGCTTACAGGGCAGTGCAGGCACCGCCGTCCTCTGAGTAATCATATGATCTGTTCTTCCCTTGAAGTGAGTTGAAATCTCAGTCTCCAAAGTTTGTCCACTCACTCTTAATATAATATGTGCACACACACATGCATACACAGAAAAATATAAACTAGTTATCATCAGTCCAAAAATGTTCTTGTTTTAGTAATGAATATCCTATTTCAGTATGATAAAGTTAGTCAAAATTAAAGCTTCTGTGAGCTACTTCTTTCCTCCCCTCTCCACTCCCTGGGCTATGTAGGTTCCTCCAGAGTAGAAGCCAAGGAAGAGAAAAGGCATAGAGAAGACATAAGGGCAGTGCACTGATGTAAACTACAATACTAATTCTAGGCTTAACTGACAATGTTAATCTACATTTGGCTTCTGCTGGATTTGGAGCAAGTGTAAAACTAAGTCTTTTTGGATCTGGGGTTTTCATGGACAGCATCATTACTGGCATCTTTCACCTGAGTCCCTGTAACCAAAATGATGACTCATCTGCCTGGTGCCTTAAATTACCCCACCTGAATCTACTTCCAATAGCCTCTCCTTTTAGAGGCTCATCACCCTTCCTTTTTGGAAACAACCATTTAAAAACAGGTCTGGCAGATTTGGGTTCTTGATTGGTCTATACCTCCTACTCTGGTAACTGTCATTCCCTCAAACAAACTCTTGGATTCAGATTTCTCACACTCCATCTCTCTTCACTCCTTATGGACATGACTAACCACAGTCTCCTAACCTTAGGTCTGTCTAGGTTGACCTAGAGCTTCAGAAGACACAGGACAGGTTCTATTAGTGGTGGCTTTGAAGCTCTTCTCACCCAATGTGGGATGAATGCGGATGGAGTGGGGAGTGAAATGAGTGAAAATGCCACAATATTCCAAAAATATTCTCTAATTGCCACCTATAAATTATTTTAAAGGCAAGTGTTTAAAAACTGAAGTTTAAAACCTCTTTGCAAATTCAACGCATTTACTCACAGAAGGACATTTTCATCTGCTGATTTGGGGTCTCATCCAAAACTAATTCAGGAATGGTCCTTTTTAAACATACTATAACTCTTAGACTCAATAAATAATATTCTGCCAGTAATTTGAGTGGGAGATGACTCCAATATATGTAAAATAAGCAGCCTCTAGGGAATAAAGTGTCAAAAAGATAAAAATATTTTAAGGCACTGGTACTAAGGATTGCCCCTATTGGGCAAAATTGAAATAAATAATAAAATAATAAAACTTACAATACTAGATAAAGTAACAATACTTACCAGTTAAAATTTATTGTATTCAACCACAATGTCAAGCATTTAATAAACAGGATCTCTTTTGAACCTTAAGCAATATTATGAATTAAATATTATTGTCTTAAAATTCACATAAAGAAAACAAGGCTGGGAGAGGCTGAACAACTTTTCCAAAGTCATAGTTTTATATGTGTAAGTTATAAAATCCTTGTATAATGAAGTATAAGGACTGAAAGTCCTCTTGTAAAGATATTTTGGGATATTGTTAAATGGAAGATTTGAATTCGTAATACCCAAATAGCCATCAAAAGCCAAGATTCTGGAGCCTGTGCTGTAGGTCAGGTAAAAACAGCAATCATTTGAGTAACTAAATCATTTCTACTTATGTGAGGGTACTTTAAAAATGTTTATAAAAAGGATTTAAAAGATAAGTTTATTTTGCTACAAATAAATTTAAATCCATTCATAGTTTTTCATAATACACATGTTCATGAACTTTTTAAAGACCACTCATGTTTATGGCATCACATTGTAAAATATTCATTTGTAGAAAAGAAACTAAAAGTATCTTCAGAGACTTCATAAGGTAGATCTTCTAAGATATAATTTCAATATAAATTGAACCATATAAACTGGATTTTCCCCAATTTAACCCCTAGCCTTTTTTTCTAGTTTAAGGAAAAGCCATTTTTAATAAGAAGGAAAAAAATCAAATATCAGGCATTTCCTACAATTCGTACGGTGTCCTTGTAGAATTTCCTGACACGATATGTCTCTGATGATTCAGTGTGATTTGACAGAAGTCCCTTTGAATGCTATTCTTGCTTCTATGTTATAGTTCCCAAAGCTCTTTTGTTTCTTGGATATCTTGTTGCCTGTCATATATTCTTTAATTTGCTTTCTGAGATTTTAAATTTACCTTTTATGTTAGTCATCTGGAAAGAATATCAACCTCACAGCACCACACGTGAAAATACCAAATACCAAATATGATTAAATAAAAGCATTCTTAACCTTTTACTCATCACTGCCAAGCACCCACCAATCCCCAAAGCCAGCTCCTCCTCTACGCTCTTATTTGAACAATGAAGATCAATAAATACAACTCACAGGGGTAATGCTTCTGACAGGTGTTCAAATCCATTCTTGTTCCTTCCTCCTGAGTCCCCAAACCTCTCCATCAAATCACATCAGTATCCCGCCAACTTTTTTTTGTTTTGTTTTGTTTTTTGCAAAAAGCACGTGGTTTTTACTGAACGTTTGCGCAAACCAGCCCCTACCTCAGGCAGTGAGGAGCCCTGAGCGGCAGTTTCACACAGGTTATATAGGCAACGAATTAGCATATTCCTAATGCGCATGCGTAGGATTGGTCAGTTCAGAGGGACCATTAGCATATGGGAGAATGCTGGCGAAGAACACTGGTGGAGAGTGCTGGTGTAAAATGCAGAGGTGGCACGGGATTGGCTGGTTCGGAGGGACAATTAGCATACCGGAGAATGCTGAGGGAGAGTGCTGAGGTGTTACAGGATTGGCCGGTCGCAGTGACATCATAAGTGTGCGCCTAGAGACTCTCCGAAGGGGAGGGGCAGCTCTGCTCTGGGCGCGCCCAGAGGTTTCCCGGAGGGGAGGGGCAGTTCTGCTCTGGGCGTGCCTAGAGATTCTCTGAAGGGGATTGACTTTTCCTTCCCAGAGAACATCCTGCCCGCTAGACTCTGGAGAACATCTAACCTCTTAAGAAGCCCCTGATATTTGCCCAGGCCTAGTTTCTTGTCCCTCTCCCCCATAAGGGTCCTTCACTACTGCAGTGAAATACCTGGGACAACAACCTTTTATAGTTATTTATAAATTTTCACTTATTTGAAAGGTAGAGAGAGACATAGACAGAGAGGGATCTTCCTTCCATTGGTGCACTCCCCAAATACCTGTAACAGCCAGGGCTGGGCCAGGCCAAATCCAGGAGCTGGGAACTCAATCTAGGTCCCTCATGTGGGTGTTAGGGACTCAGCTATTAGAGCTATCACCCTTGTCTCCCAGACATACATTAACAAGAAAGTAGAACCCATAATGGAGCCAGGACTTGAACCCAGACACTCCAATATGGCATGTGGGTGTCCCAAGCAGCATTTTTTTTTAACTTTTATTTAATGAATATAAATTTCCAAAGTACAGCTTATGGGTTACAATGGCTTCCCCCCTCCCATAACTTCCCTCCTACCCGCAACCCTCCCCTCTCCCGCTCCATTTCCCCTTCTATTCACATAAAGATTCATTTTCAATTCTCTTTATATACAGAAGATCAGTTTAGTGCATATTAGGTAAAGATTTCAACAGTTTGCCCATATAGCAACACAAAGTGAAAAAACTACTATTGGAGTACTAATTATAGCATTAAATAACAATGTACAGCACATTAAAGACAGAGATACTACATAATAGTTTTTTTTAAAAAATTAATTAATTTTCTATGCCATTTCCAATTTAACACCAGGTTTTTTTTTTTCATTTCCAATTCTCTTTATATACAGAAGATCAATTCAGTATATAATTAGTGAAGACCTCATCAGTTTGTACCCACACAGAAACACAAAGTATAAAAATACTGTTTCAGTACTAGTTATAGCATCACTTCACATTAGACAACACATTAAGGACAGATCCCACATGGGGTGTAAGTACACAGTGACTCCTGTTGCTGACTTAACAATTTGACACTCCTGTTCATGGCGTCAGTAATCTCCCTAGGCTCTAGTCATGAGTTGCCATGGCTATGGAAGCCTTTAGAGTTCGCTGACTTTAATCTTATTCCGATAGGGTCATAGTCAAAGTGGAAGTTCTCTCCTCCCTTCGGAGAAAGGTACCTCCTTCTTTGATGGCCCCGTTCTTTCCACTGGGATCTCACTCACAGAGATCTTTCATTTAGGTCTTTTTTTTTTTTCCATGATATCTTGGCTTTCCATGCCTACTATACTCTCATGGGCTCTTCAGCCAGATCCAAATGCCTTGAGGGTTGATTCTGAGGCCAGAGTGTTGCTTAGGACATCTGCCATTCTACGAGTCTGCTGTGTATCCCGCTTCCCATGCTGGATCTTTCTCTCCCTTTTTGATTCTATCAGTTAGTATTAGCAGACACTTGTCTTGTTTGTGTGATCCCTTTGACTCTTAGACCTATCAGAGCCATCAATTGTGAGCTGAAATTGATCACTTGGACTAGTGAGATGGCATTGGTACATGCCACCTTGATGGGATTGTGTTGGAATCCCCTGGCACATTTCTAACTCCACCATTTGCGGCAAGTCAGATTGAGCATCTTCTAAATTGTACATCTCCTCCCTCTCTTTTTCCACTCTTAAATTTAACAGGGATCACTTTTCAGTTAAAATTTAAACACCTAAGAATAATTGTGTGTTAATTACAGAGTTCAACCACTAGTACTAGAACAACAACAACAACAACAAATTCTAAAAAGGATAAAGTATTACATTGTACATCTAAAGTCAGGACACAGCTGATCAGTTCATTGTTTCTTATAGTGTCCATTTCACTTAACAGGTTTCCCCTTTGGTGCTCAGTTAGTTGTCACCGATCAGGGAAAACAAATGATATTTTTCTCTTTGGGACTGGCTTAATTCACTCAGCATGATGTTTTCCAGATTGCTCCATCTTGTTGCAAATGACCGGGTTTCGTTGTTTCTTACTGCTGTATAGTATTCTATGGAGTACATGTCCCATAATTTCTTTATCCAGTCTACTGTTGATGGGCATTTGGGTTGGTTCCAGGTCTTAGCTATTGTGAATTGAGCTGCAATACACATTAATGTGCAGATGGCTTTTTTATTAGCCAAATTAATTTCCTTTGGGTAAATTCCAAGGAGTGGGATGGCTGGGTTGTATGGTAGGGTTATGTTCAGGTTTCTGAGGAATCTCCAGACAGACTTCCATAGTGGCTTAACCAGTTTGCATTCCCACCAACAGTGGGTTAGTGTCCCTTTTTCCCCACATCCTCTCCAGCATCTGTTGTTGGTAGATTTCTGAATGTGAGCCATTCTCACGGGGGTGAGGTGAAACCTCATTGTGGTTTTGATTTGCATTTCTCTGATTGCTAGTGATCTTGAACATTTTTTCATGTGTCTGTTGGCCATTTGGATTTCCTCTTTCGAAAAATGACTATTGAGGTCCTTGGCCCATCTCTTAAGTGGGTTGTTTGTTTTGTTGTTGTGGATTTTCTTGATTTCTTTGTGGATTCTGGTTATCAATCCTTTATCTGTAGTATAGTTTGCAAATATTTTTTCCCATTCTGTCGGTTGCCTCTTCACTTGCCTGACTGTTTCTTTTGAAGTACAGAAACTTCTCAATTTGATGCAATCCCAAATGTTAATTTTGGTTTTGACTGCCTGTGCTGCTGGAGTATTGTCCAAGAAGTCTTTGCCTGTGCCTATATCTTGCGGGGTTTCTCCAATGCTCTCTAATAATTTGATGGTTTCGGGTCGTAGATTTAAGTCTTTAATCCATGTTGAGTGAATTTTTGTGTAAGGTGATAGGTATGTGTCTTGCTTCAAGCTTCTGCACGTGGAAATCCAATTTTCCCAGCACCATTTATTGAATAGACTGTTCTTATTCCAGGGATTAGATTTGGATCTTTGGTCAAATATAAGTTGGTTGTAGATGTTTGGATTGATTTCTGGTGTTTCTATTCTGTTCCATTGGTCTATCCATCTGTTTCTGTACCAGTACCATGCTGTTTTGATAACAACTGCCCTGTAGTATGTCCTGAAATCAGGTATTGTGATGCCTCCGGCTTTGTTTTTATTGTACAGGATTGCTTTGGCTATTCGAGGTCTTCTGTGTCTCCATATGAATTTCAGCATTATTTTTTCCAGATCTGAGAAGAAGGTCTTTGGTATCTTGATTGGTATTGCATTGAATGTATAAATTGCTTTTGGGAGAATAGACATTTTGATGATATTGATTCTTCCAATCCATGAGCACGGAAGATTTCTCCATTTTTTGGTATCCTCTTCTATTTCTTTCTGTAAAGTTTTGTAGTTTTCATCGTAGAGATCTTTAACGTCTTTGGTTAAGTTTATTCCAAGGTATTTGATTGTTTTTGTAGCTATTGTGAATGGGATTGATTTTAGAAGTTCTTCCTCAGCCGTGGCATTGCCTGTGTATACAAAGGCTGTTGATTTTTGTGCATTGATTTTATACCCTGCTACTTTGCCAAACTCTTCGATGAGTTCCAGCAGTCTCTTAGTAGAGTTCTTTGGGTCCCCTAAATAAAGAATCATATCATCTGCAAAGAGGGATAGTTTGAGTTCTTCCTTCCTGATTTGTATCCCTTTAATTTCTTTTTCTTGCCTAATAGCTCTAGCCAAAACTTCCAGAACTATATTGAATAGCAGTGGTGAGAGAGGGCATCCCTGTCTGGTACCAGATTTCAGTGGAAATGCTTCCAACTTTTCCCCATTCAATAGGATGTTGGCCGTGGGTTTTTCATATATTGCTTTGATTGTATTGAGGAATGTTCCTTCCATACCCAGTTTGCTTAGAGTTTTCATCATGAAAGGGTGTTGTATTTTATCAAATGCTTTCTCTGCGTCTATTGAGGCAATCATATGGTTTTTCTTCTGCAGTCTGTTAATGTAGTGTATTACGTTGATTGTTTTGCGAATGTTGAACCATCCCTGCATACCGGGGATGAATCCCACTTGGTCTGGGTGGATGATCTTTCTGATGTGTTGTTGCATTCTATTGGCCAGAATTTTATTGAGTATTTTTGCATCTATGTTCATCAGGGGTATTGGTCTGTAATTCTCTTTCAATGTTGCCTCTCTTTCTGGCTTAGGAATTAAGGTGATGGTGGCTTCATAGAAAGAATTTGGGAGGATTCCCTCTTTTTCGATTGCTCTGAATAGTTTGAGAAGAATTGGAGTTAGTTCTTCTCTAAATGTCTGGTAGAACTCAGCAGTGAATCCATCTGGCCCTGGGCTTTTCTTTGTTGGGAGGGCCTTTATTACTGTTTCAATTTCTATGTCAGTTATGGGTCTGTTTAGGTTTTCTATGTCTTCCTGGCTCAATTTAGGTAGGTTGTATGTTTCCAAGAATCTGTCCATTTCTGATAGATTTCCCTGTTTGCTGGCATACAAGTCCTTGTAGTAATTTCTGATGATTCTTTTTATTTCTGCGGCGTCTGTTGTTACGTTTCCCTTTTCATCTCTGATCCTATTGATTTGGGTCTTTTCTCTTCTTTTTTTAGTGAGTTGGGCCAATGGGGTGTCAATTTTGTTTATGTTTTCAAAAAACCAGCTCCTCGTTTGGCTGATTTTTTGTAATATTTTTTTGGATTCAATCCTGTTGATTTCTTCTTTGATTTTAATTATTTCTCTTCTCCTACTGGGTTTGGGTTTGGTTTGCTGCAGATTTTCTAGATCCTTGAGATGACTTGAAAGCTCATCTATTTGGTGCCCCTCCAATTTCTTGATGTAGGCACCTATTGATATAAACTTTCCTCTTAACACTGCTTTTGTTGTATCCCAGAGGTTTTGGTATGTTGTGCTGTTATTCTCATTTACTTCCAGAAAATTTTTGATTTCTCTTTTAATTTCTTCTATGACCCATTGTTCATTCAGGATCATGTTGTTCAATCTCCATGTGTTTGCATGTGTTCTAGGGATTCCCGAGTTGCTAATTTCCAATTTCATTCCTTTGTGGTCTGAGAAGCTGCATGGTATGATTCTAATTCTTTTGAATTTGCTGAGACTTGCTAGAACACAAATCATTCTCTGATATGGGAAGATGTTTGGAGTTTAACCATTCTGCAGGTTAGTGAATTTGTCTTCAATGTAAGTAGAGTTATATCTCTAGATTTTGTTTCCTTTTTGGAAAAACTCTCTGGAGCCTACCCTTTTCCTTCCTCACAATGGGTAGCAGAGGTGGAAATGATCTTTCAAAGAAGCTGGGACTTGAACACTTTGTAGAAGCAAGGCCTAGGAACTGGTATGCTGAAGCCAGCTTATGATGGCTCCATTAGGAAATTTTTAAGGATTTTACTAGATAATTGCTAAATTCAGGGATTATTAAAATTAAATTATATAATTTTATCATTTAAATAAATTTTGTTCAAAGTAAAGAAAAAATTCCCAAAACTCACCATTCCTTAAACATAATGCTATATTTTACTATCATATTTATTGTTGAAGTTATTTAGGTTTCTTATGTCTTTATAATAGAAATACTATATAATAGTAAAATATCTCTTCTTAATTCTATGTTTGGTTAAGCCATGATGGTTATATTTTTAATTTTTTATTTATTTGCTTTCATTTTGTTTGAAAGGTATATAGAGAGAAGGAGAGAGGGTGAACCAGGGCTGGGTAAGGCTGAAACTTGGAGACTGAGATTCAATCTAATTCTCCCACATGCGTGGCAGAGACCCAAGTCCTTTAGCCATCATCTTCTGCTTCCCAGATGGTGCACTGGCAGGAAGATGGATCAGAAGTGGAGTAGGTATGACTCAGACCAGGGACTCTGATATGGGATGTGGACACCCCAACTAGTGACTTCACCACTGCACCAAATGCCCACACTAATGATTGTATTTTGTAGCAACTATGGTAAAACAGGACTTTATTTACTGTTTTATTGATTTTATAGACTTAGAAAAATAATGCAGAAGATGTTGATTCCTATTAAACTTAAATATATTATATGTCTATGTCTAATACATTATGAATAGCACAACATACTACAAAAATATCCTTTTAGTGTTCAAAAACTAATATTCAAGTTGGCAAACAAGTTGTTGTCACTGATCAATGAGTAAATATCTGACATGTTTCTTTTGTTTAACTTTTGCTATACTCTTCAGTGTAAATATCGACCAGTATTTATGTAGGATCCATACTTGTTTGTCAATTGCAATCATATGTTGTCCATAGGCACTAAAGTTCAGCAAATCAATGATCTTATAAAAATTGAATGTTATACAGATTTTACCATGAAAAGCATGTATGTTTTATAATTATTGTAAATCATGTGTTACATATCCTGTTAGTAAAATAATATATAAGTTATATAGAATTATTTATATATTAGTACATACATGTTGTTTCCTGGAGATCCCATTGTTGAATCAGTGCATCACCATGTGTAGGCTACTTGGTGAAGAATGAAATAGTGAAACATTAGTGAGACATTAACACTGATCTTCATGCAAGAGTAGGATGAGGCCTCTAACTACTTGTATTTGTAAATTAAAAATGAGAGTAAACCCTGAATCCTGGTACTATCAGGCACATCTGTGTTACATATTTGTAAAATATATATGCATGTAGACAAGGACGAGGTAGTAATGTATATCATGAAGTATAGTTTATAAATAGGTTTTACCTTTACCTTAAATATCTTTTATTATCTTGAAAACATATAAAACATAAGTACATGATTGTAAAGAGAAGTAATTTTGTCCAACGCATTAAGAGTACACAAGTTCAAAAGATTTGAAATCTAGCTCTCAACTTGTGACTAGCGTGGGTTAAAGAGTTTGGCTTCATTTATTCTGCTTTTTTCCCCAAGAGTGAAATAGCAACCTGGCTCACCAGGTAGCCTTGAGGAATAAGCAATGCAGTGGCTTGTCAGCTTGATCTCTTAAAAGAGTGATAAATTGAAAAAAGAACACTCTACATTATAGGGATGCTAGAGGTAAAGCTAAACTATACTTAAATATATTGTTTCTTTGGTGGTCAACAGACATCCTTTATCAAATCCAATACTATGAAATACCTAACATCTCTCTCTGGACAACTCTTCATTAATTCACCTAAGTGTCATTTCCATCATTAACTTGGAAAAGTAAGAAATATATTCTAATCAGAGTGTTAATTATAGAAAGTACTTTATTTCCTAACTTGGTAAACCTTGTAAAGCAAATGCTTTGCACTCTATAACAACAAAGATGCAAAGATATTTATTCTTTAAGGCTGAAAGTGACAAGCAAAATTCCCAGAAATGCCACTGGATGACATGAGGTCCTAAGACTGACCCTGATAACTTGGGAGGTTTCTTTTATTGTAATAACACTTGATTTCTCATCTAAAATTTTATATAAATTGATGATAATATTTAAAGGTAATTGCTGTGTTAGATGAGGATAGAAATTGACAATATGACAGGTAAAAGAGGGTTGCAATTTGCAGGAAAAAACAAGTATTTATTTTAATAAGTGGCCTTGTTTAAATCTCATTATTTTTTGTTACCTTCAATTGGTGTCAAGTTGAGATCAATATCTCATCCCTACCTAACAGGACTCCTGTAAGAATTAAGTGATGCATAAAGTGCTTAGAAGAGTCACAAAATGCACATTATAAATATGTTGCTATTGTACTATTATTCATGTTGACTATAAAAATTGGACTTCCACTCAGTGCCTATCTGGTGATGCATTTCCAGGGTACAATTGGTTATATCTTAAATATGTCATTCCATCTCCTTTAGTGGTGTTTGCTTTTCTAACTACTTTCTTGTTGCTTTAGCCAGTCTTCTTCATGATTCCTTGGCTGCCTCATGGAAATCAGGGGTAGATATCTAGTCCAGGAGAGGCATCTAGGTAGTAGATCTCCTAGGTCTTGGTTCAATTAAAATTTATAAATTCCAATGATGATTGTGATTGCTTCTCAGGATTTTGTCTCATTGTTTTGTATGGAATGTTATTTCTTATCGTTTTATTTTATTTCTTTACTTATTGTTCTTAGTAGTAAATATAGAACATTTTTTCTACTTGTTATATTTTTATAAGTGGCCAGTTATCTTTCAGTTATGGAATTAAGAAGAAGAGTCTGAGCCGGCGCTGTGGCTCAATAGGCTAATCCTCCGCCTTGCGGCGCCGGCACACCGGGTTCTAGTCCCGGTCAGGGCGCCGGATTCTGTCCCGGTTGCCCCTCTTCCAGGCCAGCTCTCTGCTGTGGCCAGGGAGTGCAGTGGAGGATGGCCCAAGTGCTTGGGCCCTACACCCCATGGGAGACCAGGAGAAGCACCTGACTCCTGCCTTTGGATCAGCGCGGTGCGCCTGCCGCAGTGCGCCAGCCGCGGCGGCCATTTGGAGGGTGAACCAACGACAAAGGAAGACCTTTCTCTCTGTCTCTCTCTCTCTCACTGTCCACTCCGCCTGTCAAAAAAAAAAAAAAAAAGTCTGAAAGATTAAGTCAAAGTTGTCATTGAAAGTCAGATATTTCATCCAAAACTTCCATTGAAAACCTCACACATCTCATATCAAACCCAAATAATGGGCATCTTTTTGTGTTTTTCTTGTTTTTAATCCATTTGCCCTTCCTGTCATGGGAGTGGTTAACTGACATAGGCTGGTCAAAGTACCTTGTCATTCTGGATACTGCATGACCCAATGGTGAGCATGTGATCAGTATAATGCTGATCACTGTTCTTTGGAGGTTAATTTGGATGACAGGAGAGAAGCCATGCTCTTAGTACTTAAAGCCTAGAATCAGTTTAGTCACCACATGGAGAAGTCCTCACCAGAGAATTTAGTGTATTCTAATTAAAGCAATATTTTGCATTTGTTGTATACAGGACACATGCCAGGCATAGTGCCTGGTACTTCAGAGTTATTTGATCTTTGCAACACTGTTTTGAGATAGGCATTGTTTTCCATTTGTTGATGCAAAATTCAACACTCAGGAAAGTTAAGTTATTTGGCCAATGCTACATCACCCTTAAATGGCAGAGCAGGACGACTCTGTGTCACACACCATGCTGATAAATAACCTCTGTGAAACTGAAAATCATCCAGTATCTGAAACAACCTTCTTCCCCTCAATGAAGAGGATGAGTGTTCCTGTGGTGAGGGCTGAATTGGTATACGACTAGACTGCTATTATAAAATATCATAGCCAGGGCACTTTGTAAACAAGAGAAATTTATTTGTATGAGGCTGCCAAGCTGATTCATAAGGGCTCAATTCTCATGATCTAATCACCTCCTAAAAAGTGGTGGTGAGGATTTCAATACACCAGTTTGGAGGCAAAGTTTATAAATATTCAGATAATAGCAGCTGGAAAAAAAAACCACGTCTGCCCTTGTTTCTGCTTAGTGGAGACACACTACTACTTTGAAATGCACCCACTTACTGGCTGTGATGAGAGCAGTCACACCTGGCCTCTGATTGCCAGGCTGCATCACCAGATATGCATGGACAGGGAGCAGAGCCTGAATGTTGCTTATGAAGATTTACAGCCAATGCATGCTAGTAGGAATTCCCTGTATCTTTCAAACAGTGGGTCAAATTCAGATTGACAGTAATTTTGGTGTCATGAATGATGAGTTCCTTCTGTGCCTTGGAGTAAAAGAAGTAAAAAAAAAAAGAAGAAGTAATATGAGAAAGCCACAGACTGTGCCCTCTGGAAGTTGCCAGTCCAATGGTCAAAAGAGAAAAGAGTCATGCAAATAAAGAAAAGGAAAAAAAAAAAAAAACAGTCACTGGAAACTGCAGCCGATGCTCTGATTGAGTTATATGCTGCCTGGGGTTTTCCAGGAAGCTGAGATGAATTCCACTTCTGTTCTGATTGCTGATGTCATTCTATTGATTTAATGTGTCCTGACATAAGAATGATTGGATTCTCTTCCAATGAGTTCTTCAAAGTGCAAAAATAATTTCGTTTGTACACACACACACACACACACATACACCCACCCCTAAACCTCCCGTCTTTTGTTCATCTTTCTTCTCTTCATGATGCAAATTATTCGTGACATTACTTTGAAACCCTGCTTACTGTGCTTCCTACCTTTGCAGGGCATTTCTGAAGACACAGGACTGAAATCAACCAGTGGAGAGCTTTGCCCTGTTCCGGTCTGCAGCTCTAGGCAAGCCCTGACTATAGAGTGTGGCAGTGAGTTAAGTGATTTACACCGTATTTTCCCATCCAAAGGGAAGAATCATTCTTTTTTCTCTGCTCAGTGTTCCTTTTAAAAGCACTTTTCTCTGGGCTCCCTCCTACTCTCTTTGGTATTTTGTCCCTTTCCAACATAACTCATTGTCCTCTCCCCATTTCTCATTTTCCTGATCTGTTACCATACAGTATTGAGGCCTTATTTCTGTTACCAATAGAGGTGCAGTGTAGAACGAGCAAGAGCAAGACAAATTCCTCCTAGCTCTTTTTTTTTAAAGATTTATTTATTTATTTATTTGACAGATAAAATTACAGACAGTGAGAGAGAGACAGAGAGAAAGGTCTTCCTTCCGTTGGTTCACTCCCCAAATGGCCACAACGGCTGGAGCTAGGCCCATCCGAAGCCAGGAGCCAGGAGCTTCTTCCTGGTCTCCCATGTGGGTGCAGGGGCCCAAGTGCTTGGGCCATCTTCTGCTGCTTTCCCAGGCCACAGTAGAGAGCTAGACTGGAAGAGGAGCAGCTGAGACTAGAACCAGCGCCCATATGGGATGCGTGCACCACAGGTGGAGGATTAACCTAGTGTGCCACTGCGCCAGCCCCCTCCTAGCTCTTAATACAACATGCATGCTGGCCATGGTGGCTCTGGACCAGTGCTGCTCCTTGGTCTAAACTTTCCTAGAAAACCCTGAACTCCTGCGAGCAATAACAGCATTTGTCACAGGTCATTCACTGTGGTAAATACAGCAAATCATCTTGGGTGACCCACTAAGTGATCCTTTCGAACAGTATCTCCATTTGCAGATGAGGACCCCATAAATATAAAAGAGATGCTTCTTACTTAAGGTCACAGAGCAACTGACAACATTTACACTCATACCTGTTTTCCAGTTCCAAAGCCTTCATTTTTAATATTATTTCTTCCTAAGGGATATACTAGAAATTTGGACTCAGAGGGCCTGAGTGAAAACCTCTGTTCAGGGGTCGGCTCTGTGGCATAGCAGGTAAAGCTGCTCCTTGCAGTGCCAGCATGCTACATGGGTGCTGGTTTGAGTCCCAGTTGCTCCACTTCCAATCCAGCTCTCTGCTACAGCCTAGGAAAGCAGTAGAAGATGGCCCAAGTGTTTGGGCCCCTGCACCCACATGGGAGACCCAAAAGAAGCTCCAGGATCCTGGCTTCAGATCGACCCAGCTCCAGCCATTGTGGCTATTAGGGGAGTAAACCAGTGGATGGAAGACCTCCCTCTCTGCCTCTCTCTCCTTCTCTGTAACTCTGCCTTTCAAATAAATAAGTAAATAAAAACAAACAAACAAACAACAACAACAACAAAAAACACCTCTGTTCAGCTTCTTATCTGCATTGTGGGCTTGGATATAATTCACTTTCTCAGTCAACACACCCTCCCTCTAAACAACCTGCAAGTCTTCGAGTCTGCCTTGTCCTTGCTGACCTTGTTCCTTCTGCCTGGAATGCCCTCCCACACCAGCCGTGAGTGGCTAAGAATCACCCCCTCTTCAGCCTCAACCCTGATGTCCTGTAATATAGGTTGCTGCCCCCTCAAGTAAATTCCCATCTTCTACACTCACTTTGTCAAATGCCTCATCAGAATGCCCTGCAAGCTCTATTTTTTGGCATGGTCTCCACATTTTTTCAATATTTGCATCCTATCAGGGAACCACATTTGAGTACATAGAATACATATTTATGTATTTATGTAAAATTTGCAGCACTATTTTCTGATATATAATGTATAGTATAAAACACAGAAAATTTCAAAAAAATGTATATGGAGTTTTATAGAAATGATGTTAATATCAGAAAACTGTAATATCTTCAGACAACCATTCTTGTCAATAGTCTAGGGCAAATTGTCTACTTGGGGGGATGCCCATTATTAACAGAGTGGTGATAATTCAGCATTTTAAATAGACACTTCGATGTTATATTTTTAGGTGAGTCATCAATAGATCTGATTAGAATGACATTGGTCGCCATAATGTGGCTGACAATATATCTGGCTTGCCATTTTTACTAGTATTATTAGTATTATCTTCTATCCCTTCTTTACTTGAAAGGATTTTTTCAAGCTGTTTCTCCATTTTGTGAGACATAGATGTCCATAAATCCACTTAACAGACACCCATATGACATGGCACACACAATGAAGGACAGTAAATAAGTAAATAAAAGAAACTTCCTTCTCCCTTGTGGGTTGTAGAACTGCTGCTATTCCAAAGTCACCTTCCACTCTCTCTGCTCTCCAAGAGACAGCCTGTGGGTCCATGGAGGCCCACGCAGAAACGATTGTGATGGCCTCATGTATTTCCCTTTTTGGATGAAAGAAAAATGATTAAGAAAGATAAGTGGGATTTCTCATTTTGTATGATGATCCATAGCACTTGCACCCAACATTAGAAGAGCGGTGCTCTAGACAAATTCCTAGAGGGCAAGGACTGTGTTCTCCTTATTGTTCTTTTTAATTCAATCTGGAAGATTTTCTTTTTAAATAATAATAAATAGACAAAATTTTAAGCTATTTTACCCTTATCACTTAATCCTCTCAGGAAAAGTAGAAAGTAGATATCTTTATTATCTCTGATTCATAGAGAAAAAAATGAGTCATAAAGAAGTTCAATTTTCTAAGATCACATAGTTAGTGGTAGAGCTGGGATTTGAACCCAAATATTAGACTATCTGATCCCATAGTCTTCTCAACAATTTTATTCTGCCTTAATAATATATATGCCCTATGAACACAGGTACATACTATGAAAAACAGCAGCAATGGGTAAATCCAGCCACAATCATACCACAATACTCTCAATCTCATTTTTCCTGCATTTCACCCTGTGCAGCATTTATCACCTTCTAACACATCATAGAATTCAATTTACTTATGTATTAAATGTATTCTATCTCTCCCCAACTAGATTTCAGAAAAACAGGGTTATTCATCAATTTTATTATTTGCTGTACCCTTAGTGCTTAGAACAGCGTCTTTTCCTACTTAAAAATATTAGTTGAATGAGTGAAAAAATTCATGGATGGATGTATAGAAGCAGCACGGTGAGTGAGGTAAGCAGACTAATGGCTTAGTACATCATAATCCCAAGACACAGTGAATGTTATCTTATGTAGCCAAAGGGATTTTGCAGACATGATTGTTAAGTATCTTCAGAAGGGGGAATTATCCTGGATTAGCTGGTGAGCCCAAAGTAACCAATCACAGTGATCTTTGTGAGAGAAAGTAGAAGGCATGAGTCAAGGAGATACAAACACAAAAGCATATGACGGAGTGATGCAGTTGCTAAGGGGAAGCCATGAGACAAGAAACATTGGAAGCCACTAGAAGCTGCAAATACAAAGAAAAGATTCTACCCTATAGTATCCAGTAGAAAGGCAGCCTTGCCTACACAGTGATGTTAGACCACTGTGATTTCTGACCTCTAGAACAGTAAATGATGAATTTGTATCATTTATTCCACTAAGTTTGTAATGACTGTTATAGAAGCAATAGGAAACTAATACAATGAGAAGGTAGAGGGCAGTAGGAGGTTAAGACAAGGCAATCACTAAGGCCAGATCATGTCATTTAGGCCATTCTTAGGACTTCAGATTCTACTCCACATGATACGGCAGCCACTGGAGGGCTTAAAGCACAAAAGCACATGATCAAATTTATGTTTTGAAAGGCTCCTATGCAAGATGTTGGGTGAAAGATTAACAGGCTGGGGCGGTGGGTGGGAATAGAGTATAAGGTGCAGTGTTGAGCGAGGTATGGTCAAGATGGAACTGGCCACTGATAAAGACAATTGAAATTAGCAGTGAAAAAGGGGAGACATATCAAATATTTGTTGATGGACTAGAATATAATATAAAATACTAGAAGAAGTCAAACAAAATGTCAAAGTTCAGCCTGGGCAACAGGAAGTACAGAGTTGCTATAAATAAACTGAGGAATGTCTTCCAGGTAGGTTTGGGGTGAGAGCACTGAGGTGTGGTAGAGATCAATAATTCAGTTGGAATATGTTAAATTTATCATTTGCAAAGGCAGCTGTTTGTCATCATTCTAAACAAAATTGAACTTACTCCTTTCATTTTCTGATTTTTGTAATTTTCAACAACCATATTTTTCCTGGATGATGGTTGTCTTCCCAACCTGCCTTCTTTGTGAAGTGATGCATTTTTTACTGTACCTCTTTTAAAATCTCCCTGATAATTTGGAAGTCTTAGGTTATATGTTTATTCCTTACTGTGGGGAACTGAAGAGAATATAGAAAATGCTAAGATATTTATAAACACGTCCGAGAATGTCTTACTTAATATTTTCATTCTTTCCTAAACAACTCAAGGAACTTGGTATGTTTTATATTTTAAGTATTCACTGAAGGCCTCTGAAATTGTCACAGCTGATTTTCCTTATTATATAGTTACCTAGAGTTTTTCTCTTATTGTGAAAGACAACAAAACAAAATTAATTCCACCAAAATTACAAATTTCCCTACATTTTATCTGTGTCTGCTCATTTTCCTTTCCTCTGTTTCTTACTCATCCTTCCTTTCTTCAACTTCACTTTTCTGTTTTCTGTAGTGATTTTTTCATGAGACTCTGAAGGTGATAAACTCATAGTCGTTCTATATCTGTACACATATCTTTTTGCCTTTATTATTAAATGATAGTCTATCTGGGGTATATAAATCATATAGGCAGTTACTTTTCTGTATAACTAAGTTATTGTTCCATCAGACTTCCAGTAAATAGTTTAGCCGACAAAAAGCTTCTACTTCAGTTTTGTTACTGTTCCTGGTAGATAATCTGTCTTCTGTCTTTGATAGCTTTTAGTATATTATTTTCATCCTTAAAGTTGTGGGTAGGTGTGTATTTTTGTTTGTATTCATCTTTGTCATCATTCAAAGTACGCTTCTGATCTGAGGGCCCTGGTCATTTCTCTGTTATAGAAAATTTCTCCCCATCACTTCCCCAGGTATGGCCTGGAAAGTATCACTCCAGGGCTCTGTTCTCCCCCTGAATCCATGCATGTTATACAACTTGAGCTGGTAGCTCAGAGTTTGCACAACAGACTTGTTTCCCTCCATTCTCTTAGTCCCTTTGTCTAAAATTGCTATTGGGCATATTCTGGTGCCTTCCAATCTATCCTCAATCTATCATTTATCTGTTTTCTTGTATTCATTTGTTATAATGAATATCACATATACAAAAGAATGCTACTATGTAAGTAAGATACACTTTATCAGTAATCCCCAACTTTAACACCTTTTCCCACAAGAAGAAACCAATAATGTAGATTTTGTATGGAAGTTCCTTGTTTTTCTTCGTAGTTTCACTACCTTTTCATGTATCCCCAAAGTTATTAGGTTTAGAACATTTTTAAAATGTATACAAATGATACGCTGTATATATTCTTCCATTTCATGATTTTTCACTTAACATAATGACTCATGACATGTATCTTTCATAGCTTTTGTTTATTCATTCTCACTACTGTGTATTGCTTCATAATAAACATATCACAGTTTATTTCTTTGAGTCAATATGCTGTTGCAAATAATTTTGCTAAAGTCTGCTAGTGAATATGCATAGGATTTTTTTCAAAGGTACACATTTTATAATTACAATATTCACACTAGTATTGTATAAGAATCTCAGTGATCTAGGGGGACCTGTTCTGATGTGATAGGTTAAGCCACTACTTAAGATGACTGTATCCCCTATCTGAGTGCCTGGAATTGAGTCCTGCCTTTACTTATGATCCAGCTTGGGAGGCAACATGAATGTGCACCATGGGAGGCAGCAGAGAATGGCTCAAATACTTGTGTTCCCACCACCCACATAGCAGACCTCTTTGGAGTTCTTGGCTCCTAGCTTCAGCAGGGTCCAGCCCCAACTGTTATGGACATTTGGGGAGTAAACCAGTATATGGAAGTTCAATCTCTATCTCTCTCTCCTCCCACTCCTTCCTTTTCTCTCTTTCTTCTCTCCCTCTGTTGTTCTGTTTCAGATAAATAAAAATAAATACATAAATTTAAATTTACAAAATAACTCCAGTGATCTATACATACTTACTCACATTTAATATGTCACTTTAATTTTTGCTAATATGTTGGGTATGAAATCATGTGAGGGTCTGGGGAAAATAGAATGAGCAAGTAAGCTTATTTTGGTGGAAGAAATTTGAAATCCATACATTTGTATGTTTTGCATTTCCTTCATTACTACTGAAGCTGACGCCATTCATATACATATTCTTTGCAGCTTTGTTTGATGAAATGCCTGTTCATGTCTTTTTACTGTGTTCCTACTGAGATTTTTTAAAAAGTTGATTTGTGAGAGTTTTCATTGATTTGGAAGAGTTCTCTATATGTTCTCATATATCTTTTTATTGACCTGTAAATATCTTTCCTCTAACAGACCTTTATATAATATTCTCAGTTTTAGACTTATGTAGATTTGCTGCATATATATATATATATTTTTTTTTTGCTTCATGGCTTTTCTTTTCAGCTTTTAAATGCTGTCTTTAAATTTTAAAACAAGCTTTTAATTCCAATAATTTTTTGAATCTTATTATACTGGCTATGATCTCCAACATAATGTTCAAGAGCATTCATGATAGTGGAATCTTTTTTCTATGTCACATTTTAAAAAGAATGCTGTTAATATTTTACCATAAAGAATTATATAGGAAAAAAGTAAAAAAATTATATAGAATATTATTTTAAATATCTAATATTATTTTTAAATATCTAATTATTTTGGTTTATTTCTACCTTGTTTGAAAACACTTTCTGATTTTCTTTTTAATGGAGATATCTAATAATTTATTTCTTAAAAAAACAAGCATACTCATTATATCATCTACACTCACATTCTTCAATTTATTTACTCTGTGTTCAGTTCATCCTTTCTTTGTGAACTTTTTGAACTTCCTTAACTAGTTCATTTGTTTTCAAATGTGCTTTGGATTTGGGGAATTGCAGATTTATCTTGATAGAAATGTTTCAATTTCTCTCTCCCTTTCTCCATCTTTTCCTTCCCTTTCTTCCTGTTCCCTCTCCATACAGGATTGCCACAAGGCTTAAAGTAGTCAGGTGTGACTCTTGCCTTTGGGTTTTGTATTTTTCAGTTAGTTTTGTGCCATCGGAGTTAGTACCTTGAGAAATGTCTCATGGTTAGACAGGAGTGTGTGGGAGGAAAAAAGATCTCACAACTGCCATTCCCCCTAGTCTGAGTGGCTTTTGCCTCAGGGTAGATTTTGGGTGAGAAGTCAGGTACTTCATAATTGGAAGGAGGTTGTGAACTCCAGACTTAGGAAGGAAGTCACTGGGCCTTGGGATGGAGGAATTCTCTGTCGGGTGGCGTATGCCAGATCTCTAAGCTAAAATAAAATGAGATGCTTTGTGTGAAAGAATTTAAAAACATGCAATCCTAAACTTGCAATATGGAGTTTCAGAATCAAGCAATGTACTTAACCTCTCTTTGATCTAGTCTCCCCAAACACAAATCCTGAGGTAGAAATTTTCTGCTTTTCATAACCCCATAGCATGTATTAACAGTTGGTTAAGGGTGTCAGTGAAACACTTTCAACCTACTGGAGGAGAAAAGGGCAGCTCTGTGTATATTAATTTTTAAGTGCTTTCATATTGATATTACCAGTAAAAGATTCAAAATATTATTTTATGAGTCCTTCTGATTGAGGTGTTTATTGCACATGCTTCACAATTTGGTTATTATATTACTTTTCCTTAACTTTATTTTTCTCATATGTAATTTAAACAATTTAATAGTAGAACTTGGTTAGGAAAGGCACTAAAACTCCCATTCCCTTTGTTACACATGATAAAACTTAAATATCCAAGGAGAAATATATTTTAAATATATCTGTATTCACCATAAGGCAAAGTTCTGTCTCTACTCCCTCTTTGAACCTGAGAAGCATTTGCATATAACAGATGATTTTGGGGTGGCCATTTTGAATGGTGGCTGCTCTAAGACTATAAGTAGAGTCATATCAAACCCCACCATACCTGTCAACTTATTGCACAATGTATATTTGGCTGAAAAAATGCTCTTTTGTAATACATAAAAATAAATGCACTCATTAAGGGGCCAGATGCTATGGAAATAATTCTGCTCAGTTTGAAGGTGGTTTCATGAACCACGATTTTCAGGAATGAGAATTTGTTTCTGATCAAATGTGAATAATCAAAATAAAAACAGTTCTAAAGACAAAAGGGAAGTTGATGTGAATATTCTCAGAAAGATGCATTTCCTAATAGGAGGTAGCAGTTATAATAGGAGCCTACAAAATATTTGTCATTTATAAATAGATTATTTGCATTCTTTCCTGAATCCAAATACCATACTATGATTTGTATCAAACAGTTCAAAGGCTATGAATCCTGATAAAATTTAACCAAGAGTTATTGTACTTATGTCATTACAATAAGAAATCCCTTTTATTGCTTAAGGATCTGTCCACATTCATTTTAACCCTGATTTCTGCAGGCTTTTCATCTCACTATATAACCATGTAAAGTGTTGGATTCGACATAAATTCTTTAGAGGTTTAGGTTTGTACCAATTTTTTCACTTCCTTAATCATTTTCACATATTTTACAGTCATTTCTATACAACAAATCAATTTGACATGAAGATCAGAATATTCTAATCACTTGGGTTTCAAAAAAGGTAATATTTCCATTCTACGTTGAATTACTAATTTATTGGGTTTAAAGTCTAGAATCTGGCATTTAGTAATATTTTCTGATATTACTATTTTCAGGTAGTATGTATCATTTGATCCTTAACACAGTCTTATAAAGCAGAAATCCCACCTCCAATTTTATCAGCAAGAAAAGGAAGTCTCAGAGAAGTTAACAGACTTGCCCAAGGTCACAGAGTAAGCAAGTGGAATATACAGGAGACAGGCATGCCAAACTCCTTGATGCCCACACCTTAACCTGTGTGGTTAATTGCATTAGGAGGAAGCTGGAGTCAAGAGTCAGAGATAGGATTTGAACTCAGGCATTCCAATGTGAGATGTGGTCATCCCAATCAGGGCCTTAACCACTGACAAACACCCATCCCTTTCCTTATGAAGAAGGAAACCAAGTCATTCACATTAGATCAGAATCCACCCTAATAACCTCACTTTGAAGATCCTATTTCCAAATATGTTTACACTCTGAGCTACTGGAGGCTAGCATTTCAACAGATCTTGTCCGGGGAGAAGGTAGTCACAGTTCAACACGTAATATTGAGTTAAAGCTGAAAGGGTAGTTTGAGAACTACTGTGAAGAACCATTCATTTAAAAAATATTATCACATATCGCAAGCCAGACATTTTGCAGGAGAAACAAATGGTTTCTACTCACAAGGACTTCAAAGTTATTTGAGTTATAATACAACAGATTTAGTTTGTGGAAACAGAAAGCGCATTGTACCAGGAAATGCTCTTTAATTCATCATTCCACACTTGGTGGTTTAAAGCAACAATCATTTGTTACTGTTCATGCATCTAAGGGTCAATTGGGGGCCAACTGATGCAATCTGGGCTTATCAGGATAGGTTCTGCTGTGTCTTCCACCCTCCTGATCACAGACAAATCCAGGGCATGTTCTTCTCATGACAATGGTAAAGGAGCAAGAGAGCAAATGGAAATAACAAAGGATATTACATTTGCTCACACATAGTTGGTCAAGGTTAAGCTCAAGATTTAGAGGGAACAACTGTAAAGTCACAAGTCATGGGAAGCAAATACAGGAAAAAGGTGAAGATTTGGGGTAATCTCCATATGGGTTTGTACTCAGATAGCTCTAAGATGAAGTAAGGATATAGATAAGTAGATTTTCTATATCCTTTTTCTTTCTTTTTTTTTTTTTTCTGACAGGCAGAGTGGACAGTGAGAGAGAGAGAGAGACAGAGAGAAAGGTCTTCCTTTTCCGTTGGTTCACCCTCCAATGGCTGCTGCAGTAGCGCGCTGCGGCTGGCACACCGCGCTGATCCGGTGACAGGAGCCAGGTGCTTCTCCTGGTCTCCCATGGAGTGCAGGGCCCAAGCACTTGGGCCATCCTCCACTGCACTCCCTGGCCACAGCAGAGAGCTGGCCTGGAAGAGGGGCAACCGGGACAGGATCGGTGCCCCGACCGGGACTAGAACCCGGTGTGCCGGCGCCGCAAGGCAGAGGATTAGCCTAGTGAGCCGCGGCGCTATCCTAACATAACACACACACAACCTTTATATATAACCCTAATGTTAATATCAAACATATGATATGTTACAATTTAATGTCAAAACTCTTCTTTCATTACTTCTTCTCTTTTCTACTTGCCCATAATTTGTTGTCTAAGAGGGGAAAAGCTGATATTCAGGTTAAATGATAAGGACTGATGATGGTATAATATAGTATCTTCCCAGAAACACATTGAGAGCTTCTGCCTAACTTGGTGGTAGGTATTGTTTAATCTAACACAACAAAGTGATAACAGAATTTCAGGTATCTGTGACAAACATTTGGATTGGCAAATTTCACTGCCTGGCAGTGATTTACCCATATGTAAATAATTTACCCATATGTAAAGAAACTGCAATGCTAGGGTATATAAAAAATGTTTCTGTATTCATTTATCCTTATCAATCATCATGAATGGATAGTAATATCAAGGCGTGTCAGGATTCCTTATAGGAATGTGAACAAAGTCTAAAGCTGGAGACCATGTTTCCCTCTATGCTCTGCCAACACCTTAATGCTGTCAGCACTCATTCAGTGCTCTACCCATCCCCATTGTTACTGTCATCCATTTCATCCTCCCTCTAGAGAATCTACACTCAGCCTCCCTGACATAGCATCTCCCACACATCTAAGTGTGAAGCCATCCCTGAGCTGCTAGTGGTAATTGAATTATATCACAAATCCTACACCTGTGTAAAGGCAAGGCTCTGACTGTCATTGTGTTCCATCAGGCAGATGCATACATTTGCTATTATGGAAGTAAAAATTAAAAGGAGGAATAAATGACTCTTTAGGTTCATTCTTAATAGCTAGGAGATTTGTCTCTAATTTTATTTATGCTTAAGCTTGTTTATTTATTTATTTATTTATTTGAGATGCAGAGATAGAGAGAGACAGAAATGAGAGAGATAGGAAGACAGAGAGGTAACTCCCATTCACTAGTTCACTCCCCAGATGTCTGCAACAATCAGGACTGGCCTGAGCTGAAACCAAGAGACAGGAATTCAAACTAGGAATTCCTCCTGAGTGGCAGGGACCTAATTGCATGAGGATCTGCCTTAGCAAAAAGCTGGAGTCAAGATCCAGAGCTGGAACCAGGTACAAAGCAAGGTCTTCCAACGTGGGACACTGGAGTACCTTATCATCTAACTGGTAACTTAAGTCGTAGACTAAATGCCCACCTCTAATTTTAAGAGTAGAGTATGATCGTAGACAATTGAAAATTTTCTGTAGGAAATTGTAGAAAGGCACAAAGTAGAACCACCTATAACATCTTCACCCAGAGATAACTATAGTTGACATTTACTGTTTTTCTTGACTATTGCTCTTGTATATGGGTAAATATAATGTATATAATACACAAAGTGAGACCACAGAAAATAGATATCCTACTTTTTATTTACCCTTAGTATTACAGGCATTAACCCAGATAATTTCATTAGATATTCTTTAGGAATGTGATTTTTATGGCTTCAGGGTACTACAGCAAATAGATCAATACATACTCACACATTTCATTTTTTCAAGTATGTTTGGATATATGTATGTTTGCTTTTATTTGAAAGGCAGAGAGAGATATCTCCCATCCACTGGTTAATTCTCCCAATGCCCATGAAATCCAGGGTTGGCCAGCCTGAAGCCAGGAATTTGATCTACAGCCCCCATGTGGGTGGCAGGGACCAAAGCTTTTGAGCTATCAAGCGCCTGTCTTCTGGTTTTGGCCTTGCTCAGTCCTGGGCTGTTGTGGCCATTTGGTGAGTGAACCAGTGGATGAAAGATGTCTCTCCCTTTCTCTAGCTCTGTCTCTCCTTTGCTATCTTTTTCAGATAAAATACATATATACATATTTTTGTAAAAATGGAGAACAAAGGCAAAGACACAGGGAAGGAAGGAGAGAAAATACAGGAAAGTCACAGGACTGTCCAATAAGCTGTAAAATCAGAATCACAAGATCACACAGAGGAAGATGGATGGAAGGGATTTTATCTGTATGCACCCATCTCCTGTTGAACATAAATTCACTCACATGGTGCTAATTCTCTGCCCTTCTGAGTGCCACGTGCACAGATACCACGAGCAGTCCTTGACCACTGACCTGAAGTAAAGGACTGTCCATCTGGGTCTGCTTGAAGTAGGAAGAGCTGGTGCCCAGTGGCATCCAGAAATAGGGCAGGTGGGCCTGATGTGGGGCAAAAGAGATGTCCGATTCAATGTCTTGTTTACCCTAGGCCTGTACCTCCATATTCTAAAACTGAAACCAAAAAAAAAAAATACATGTTGTTTAAAAGAAATATTTTATTGTTATTCTTGCAACATTAGAAGATAAACAGAAATAAGAGAGAAGAAATCCAAGGGGCAGAGTTGGTATCATATCCTAGTAGGACAGTCACAGTTATCCACTTTCTTTTCCTTCAAAATCAACCTAAAAATAAGTGCTCTAGGATGACTTTATTTATTTCCCACAAAGGAGCATTGTTTGTCTGATACTCTCATGGTATTTTTGTGTTCTCTTCCTACTTCACTCTTCATGACAGAATAGCAGGTAGATTCTCAACTGAATAGACTACAAGTTTCTAATAATGACTATTTAGTCATATATAGGTATGGTTGTATATGTGTGTGTGAGTATGTGTGTATGTGTGTGCCTACTCAGAACTGTGAAACAATTTAGAGCAAAATTAGAGCTAAGGGAGCTTTATTTCAATATATAAATAATATAAAACTCCCACTCTTTAAATAGCAATGTTTTGGGAATTTCAGTAGACATTTAGACTAATTAGATATGGCAGTATGTCCAGTAATAAGGTAGCACAAGTATTCACATGTTTTATCCAACAAATACTACATGATTTTATCATGCTTAGCATGACTAAAACAAATAAGAACCAGATATCACCCTTTATTTCAAAAATTTTACTGTAGAAGAAAGAACACTCTACATTTGATGCAGGCTGTAAGAGTGTGTGTGTGTGTGTGCGTTCATAACAACCCTGGGAAATGGAGGCTAAGGCTCCAGTCTCTGGATTAGGATAGAGGTAGTTTCAAATTTGGTTTTCCCACTATTGGTAGGGTAGAGATGGAATTCCAAACCTCACTTATGACTAAAAATGAATAATAATAATAATATGACAAAATGAACTTTGTTGAGTTGCTATGAGAATAAGATAAAATCATCATGCATGTAAAGCAGTTCCTACATTGTCAAGCTAATAGTAACAACAAATTTTAGCTGTTATATTATTCTGATTTCATGGTGAGTTTAAATACATTGTTTAGAATCACATGTAACAGCCAGGGCTACAATTATTGTCTGTCTTCCCTTCTAGTGATATTTCTTTTGAGGCCCAACACTGAAGAGAGTGGATGCTAGTTCCAGACTTTCAACACTGACATCTAGCAAGCAATCTGCATATAATGGATAGTCAATAAATACTGTTGAATAACTAACTGGTGGCAGACTCTAAGTCAGATTATAGAGTTGCTAATGTATAATAAAAATAAAATGTGCTTCAGTGCTTTGCCTGGCATTGCTTTAGAGAGTATTAAAGAAATCAAACCGTTTGTTCTTTTGGTCAACCATCTGGTGATAAGAATTTTAGGTACTCAGACTGTGAACAAATCCTTCAAGGGTACATTTTGCTTTATCACAGTTGGGCTGAGCACCAAGCTGTTTAGGGGATAATTCAAGTTCCTAATGTCTTATCAGATGAAAACCAGGGGGGACTGTCTGAGGATAGGAAATGCTTTTTGGTTCTGGCTGAGGGGTTATCTGTGGCAGAGATGCCTCTTGTGGTCCTTGCATCTGCGAAAGGGGAGACTGCTCCTGGATCACTAGCATCTAACTCACTGGTCTATGACAAGCATGCTAAGCCCACACAGGCACTGAAAATTTCAAGTTACTGAAGCCCAAGCAAATTAGAACAAAATGATAGAGGATTCCTTGCCAAAGATCTGTGGGATGCAAAGCTATATTCTGAAATGTAAACCCATGCTTGTTCTACAGAAATAAATGGTTACAGCAAAGTATGTAGATGCACATTTTCTATTTCATTACCTGATTATTATTATTATTATTATTATAGTGAAGATTCTAGTCACCATCTAATGAGCACAGGCCATGTACCAAGCACTGGACATGCATTACCTCATATACTTCTCCCAATTCTCCTGTATGCATGAGGAATTAGAGCTCAGAGTATGGGTTTTGTCACTTTTGCTCATCTCTACACCCTAGTGCCTAAGACAGTGCCTAGTAGAATAAGTTCTTAGCAGTCTTTACTGGAGGATAACTATTACCATTCAAACCTGAAGCTCAGCTTTAAGAAATGGATGAGTTGAATCTAAAGCCCAGATCCCATGGGTTCCCAATCTTTCCCTTGGCCATTGTACTAGTTGCTGTTATCAGTTTCAAGGCAGAGTCCATGCCCCCATCATTAGTTACCAATAACACTGTCTTCCTTTTGCATTTATCAACTAAACATCCCCTGGTCTCTTAGCATGATGTTCAGATCCTGTGACATAGCATTACAGGGCTTATAAAATTTGGCCTCCACATTCTTACTTTGCACCAGAGTTCTCACAGAAAAGCTCTAACCCAGCACTCTCATTATCCCTTGGGTTGGTTTTGTGCATTTCTGCCCTCTAAATCACTTCCCTTATATGTCTTTTGAGATGACCAAGTCATTCTGCTCAACCATCTGATTTCCCTCCAATCCTTCAGGATTTAACACAATTGCACATCTTTTATAAATTTTTCCATGTCAGCATGAAGTAATTTCTCACTTTCCATAAATTTCAAAATACCTCATCATATGCCCCTTTCTCTAAGATATTAAACAGTGTCCTTCACAATTACAGGAATTTGCTGAAAATATAACATATTTCTCCACAACTAAAGTGACACATAATGAGAGCAAGGATCATGACCAGAGCAACCTTGTACCAGTCCCCATGTTCAGCACTATGTCTAGCACATAAGAATTAGAATGATTAATGAAGCTAAGTCTTTTAGGAAAAGCTAACTAGATGTATGAGATTATTGATTTAGCATAAAAGAAAGCTCTAAAACTCACATTTTGATACTGGAAAATGTCTCTTACTTTTTCTCTTTCTTTGCTCCTGGCTTTTACCTACTGGGAGAGCCCTTGTGTATCCCTGTTGCAGGTTAGAGACCACCAATGCTGGGATGCACCTGGCTGAGAGAGAAATCCAGGGTCAGTGACACCAGCCAGGATGGGTTAGAGTCCCAAGATCATGGCCATGATTTCAAACTGGCTCCATTCAGGATCTAGGACTTTTGAGTGACAAATTTTGCTTCAGGATTACTGCTGACAGTGTTTCTGATTTCAACAGATAGCACCAACAATGTCAAATCAAATTAGGAACTGGCATTGTGCAAAGAAAGAATTAGGAAAGATAACTATTTATCAACTCTTACTAATGAAAGAACTTCTTTTTTTTTATAAAGATTCAGATTTTTTAAAGATTTATTTATTTGAAAGTCAGAGTTACAGAGAGAGGAGAGGCAGAGAGAGAGAGAGAGAGAGAGAGAGCGAGCGTGCCATCTTCTACTGCTATCCCAGGCTATAGCAGAGAGCTGGATCGGAAGTGGAGCAGCCGGGACTGAACCAGTGTCCATATGGGATGCTGGCACTTAAGGCCAGGGTACTAACCCGCTGTGCCACAGCGCTGGCTCGAAAGAACTTCTTATGTTATACTTCTTGTATTTAGGATGGAAATATCATTCAGACTAAGCACAACTGCTTTAAATTAATCAATTGCATGGAAAATGCAAATTTAACTGCAAAATGTACACCATGCTACAGAAGAGGTAGAGGAGATGCCATCTCCTTTTTGCTTTGGCATATACCATGACAATAAGTAAATAAAAAGCTGCCTAAGCCCGTTCTGAGAAGGACTGTTTCTATTTCACTTAGAGTAAGGGAATGGTTTGTGCTGAGTAATTTCCCATCAGCAGCTGTTCCTACTCTCAGAGGAATCCAGGTGTTCAAGGGAAAATATTATTTGGAAAAAACCAACAACCTGGGATTCTTCAGGAACCAGATTGGATCCTCAGTACCATATAGAGCAGAGACAGATTTGAAATACTAGTAGCTGATTGGGAAATGTTTTTCAAATAGTAGTTCACTTTTTTGAAAATTGGTTTTCTTTTTTCTGTACAGTTATCAGAGCAGGTTGGGGACTTAGAAATACTCTCAAAAGGATAGTCACTCTGAAAAAGAAATAAATGTACATAGTACCCTGACTAGAAGCTGAAACTATTGACTTGTCTTCCAGGTCCTGCACTGGTGTGTGAATGTAACTAGAGTACGATGCAAGCTGCCTGATGTAGGAGCTATGTCATGTTAACCTCTAGGCTCTCTGCTTCTGGAACATCACGAGCTCTCAAGACTGTTTGCACAATGGGTTTACGCTTGTACAAGTAAATACATAGCTAATAAACCAACAATAGTCATGGTCTTTTTTCTATAAAAGCTGTTATTGAGTGAATTAGTTCCAGGTCATCAGAACTTCTTTTCTTCTTCTTTTTTTTTTTTTGTTAACTATCACAGATAATACCAAAATATAGAATAATTAAAACCTAGTATTTCCTGAATTTTCTGTAGCTTCCAAATATTCTAACCATGAGGAACTAAAAGTAAATCTGTTTACTCAGAGTGTTCCATTGGGAACCTGTTCCCAACTAAATTCACAGAACAAAGGCTGTGGTATGAACACTCTGTTACCTTCAGGAGCTGGACAATGCCTGACAGATTTGCGGGATATTTTCACACTGCTCCTGCCCATGCATTAGCTTCTGAGAGCACTGCTTCAATACTTTGCAATGCCATTACTGTCACTTCCAAACAAGCTCAGATATAAGTACTGAGAAATGAAATTTTCTTCAGACATTTCTTCGACTAAGCCTTCCAACTCTGGAGGATGGAAGGCTCTATCAGGTGAATCAATTTTGTCTTAAAAGCAAATAAAAAGTTATTGGCACCAGGTTTCAAATATCTCATGGGAAGTAATACTTGAGCATGGCTAAAAAAAATTAAGTTTCTGATTTGGGGCACAATTTGATGAAAAAGAAAATACTTTCCATGTAACTCTGTAAGCATTCTTTTCATTTTCCAAGTGCTTAATCCTTGTAAGTAATCTGATTACTTCTTATTACTGACTAGGATGCTTGTAATTACTTGCCTCAAAATTCCTCTTTCAAGGTTTCAGAAATAAAGCATGCCCCTGTGTATAGGAGGGCAACAATGTTCATAAGGTGCAATTTCAGCCCATGCAAAACTGCACTTCCCAGGAAATGTGAGGATAAGCAAAAAGAATTTATCCCAGTGAGTTAATTCCCTTCTACCATGGTTCTATATGGGTAGATGCTTCCTAATGTACTTGACAGTGTACCCCAGTGCTTTTGCCACTCCTGAGTCAGATATCAGTAGCATAAAATCATAGGAACCAGGGTGTGAAAGACAGAAACCTGCCAGTTGGTCTGAGCAGATGCAGATATGGGCTCTGTCCTCTCAGTGTCTCATTTGCTCTCTTCAGCAGGTATCTAGCTGGCTCCATTTTGAGCAAAAGAGTAGACAACACATTTAGGCTACTGTGAATGGGTGTTGCCTCCAGCAGGGCCTACCTAAGCAAAATGAATTGCCTAATTGGAGCAATTACCTGGCCATTCAAACCCAAATACTCACCCCACTGGGAAGCAGGGAGATAAATTGGAGTTTTCTGCCAAATTAGTCAGATTAACTGGGTTAAAAGGGTGTCAAACTTTTGGCTTCAAGGACAAAGGATAAAGGTCCACCTGAAAACCCAACTCTGTCAGGAAGACCTGGGTTAGTGGTTCTCAAATTTTTGCAAGTAGCAGAATTTGCATCATGGCTCATTGAAATGCAAATTTATGGATTGTACCCCAGGATTTGATTCACTAGGTCTGGCCTGAGACTTGGTATTTCTAGCAAGTTCCCAACTGGCAAAGATGCTGCAGTATGAGGTGCTGTGTTTTGAGAACCACTGCTTTAGACTTCCCTCTTAGGAAATGTAAGGCAATGTAGGACTTCTTATGGTAACCCCATTATCTGCCATCTCCAGAAAATCCAAACAAATGACACTGGATTATTTTTTATTCATTCAAAAAGCACTCAGAATGGATTAAATATGGCCCTAAATATGGGCCTGGTGCTGTGGCGTAGTATGTAAAGCCACCGCTTGCAGTGCCAGCATCCCATTTGGGCACTGGTTCAAGACCTGGCTGCTCCACTTCCTATCCAGCTCTCTGCTATGGCCTGGGAAGGCAGTAGAAGACGACCCAACTCCTTGGGCCCCTGCACCTGCGTGGGAAACCTAGAAGAAGCTCCTGGCTCCTGGCTTCAAATCAGCACAGCTCCAGCCATTGCGGCCATTCTCTCTGTGCCTCTGCCTCACTGTACCTCTGCCTTTCAAATAAGTAATAAATAAATCTTAAAAGAAGACCTAAGTAACCATAACCATCAAGTTATTAGAGAACTTTGGGGAGAGCCTGAAAGACATTGGCATAGGCAAAAACTTCTCAGAAAAGACCCCAGAGAAATAAGTAATTAAACTCAAAATAAACAAATTCTCATCAAATTGAGAATGTTCTGTACTATAAAAGAAACACTCAGAAAAGTGAAGAGGCAACCAACAGAATGGGAGAAATTATTTGCAAACTATGCACCTGATAAAGGATTAATAAACAAAATATATAAAGAGATCAAGAAACTCAACAACAGTAAGACAGATAACCCAGTTAAGAAATGGGCAAAGGACTTAAACCACCATTTTTCAAAAGAGGAAATCCAAATGGCCAATAGACACATGAAAAAAAATGCCATCAGGGAAATGCAAATCAAAACCACAATGAAGTTTCATCTCACTCCTGTTAGAATGGCTGTCATACAGAAATCAACAAACAACAAATACTGGCAAGGTTGTGGAAGAAAAAGCTACCCTAACCCACTGCTGGTGGGAATGTGAACTGCTAAAGCCACTATAGAAGACAGCAGAGAGAAACCTCAGAAATCTGAATATAGACCTACAATTTGACTCAGTCATCCCACTCCTGGGAATTTACCCAAGGGAAATGAAATCAGTACATGAAAGAGTTAGCTGTACCCCCATGTTTATGCAGTTCAATTCACAATAGCCAAGACATGGAATCAACCCAAATGCCAGTCAATTAAAGACTGGATAAAGAAACTATGGGCTATGTATACTATGGAAAACTACACAGCAGTTCAAAAAAAAAAAATGAAATCCAGTCATTTGCAACAAGATAGATGAATCTGGAAAACATCATACTTAGTGAAATAAGCCAGTCCCAAAGGGACAAATACTATATGTTCTTCCTGACCTGTGATAACTAATAGAGCACCTAAAAGCAATCCATAGAAGTGAAATTGACACTTTAAGCAGTGACTTCATCAGCCCTTGTCTTGACTGTTGAGGAATATTTTTTAAACTATTTTTTGAACTCTTTACTTAACATAGAGTTAATCATATGTGTATAAAGTCAATGTAAAATAGATCTTGGTGAAAATAAGTGTGAGAATAAGAGAGGGAGGGGGAAAAGGAATGGGAGTATGGGTGGAAGGTAGGCATAGTGGGAAGAACCACCATGAGCCTAAAGTTGTAATTATGAAGTGTATGAAGTTTGTAACTGTTAAAAAAAAAAAAAAAGAGGCCCCAAGTCTGGTAGGGAGATAGACCCCAAAACGTGAGGATGAGGCTAAAGCAGTGTGAGAGTTGATGCCACAGAGACAAAGGAGAACACCAAAACTCCACCCACTAATGGTCATCAGGTGCCCCTCCCCTGGTTTGATGGGGTAGCAAATAATTGAAAACACGGGTGTTAAGGTTGCAAGATGTGTCAGTATTATGAGTCTAAGGGCAAGGCTAGACCAATGGGTAAGTTTCCTATGTCAAGAACCATTTATACCACAATGCTGTCCAATACCAGCATTCTGCTCAAAGTGATTTTTCAGCATATAAGTGACTTGATGTCAATGCTTAGTACTCACAACTATGTATAATAACCACCACCCCCCAACCATGGCAAAATATACTGAGAGAAGAAGCTTGCTTCAAATTGACTCCTAAATCAGAGCCAAAGGAAACCATCTTTTAACCACCACAAATCTGATTTGAATTTGGACTGGTAGATTTTTATTTTTGTAATTTTGTAATTTTAATTAGTTTTTTAACAGATTCAATGTGATTTGTATATACAATTCTAAGAACATAATGATATACCCTTCCTCTCTCCCTCTCTCCTTCCCTCCCCCTCTCTCCTACCTTTTCTCCCTTTCTTTCTTTTTATTTTTTTTCATTTTTCAGATATTTTACATCTACATTATAGCACAAAGGCTTAATACTTCACCAAACAAGAAGTTTAACAAGTAAGAAGCAAAAAGACCCTAGTTTAGTGGGACTATAGATAAAAGCTACAAACAATAATTAAATGGAAAAATGACCATTTCAACCACAAACAGTAAATTTTAAGGTAATCACAGATCTTTAAAACTACAGTAGTATAACATTCTTAACCACTGGTTTGACAAAAGTATAAAGCAAAGTTTTAAAAAATTATATTTACAGCAATACTTATACACACATTTCCTTTTTTCTCTCCTTTGTTTTTTTTTTTTAAATTTTAACTCCCACATATAGGAGAGAACATGCAGTATTTGTTTTTCTGAATCTAGACTGATAGATCTTGAAATAACAATAATAAAAAAAACACACCTGAATCCTATTATCAACTTGTTGAACCTGCTACACCTTGATAATCGGATCTTTCACTTCACTGAAAGTCAACTGTATTTGGTAACTAGTGATTTTCATGTCTACAAAGTTACCAGATATAAAAACAGATTAGTTTCTTCCAGTTTATTCTGGATGGCAACCACTGGAAGTAAGGTACTTGTTCACAGTACCAATTTTTTTTTTTTTGTAAATGTTTTGAGTCATTTTACTTTAGAAAAATTGTATTGACAGTTATGGCTAACATTTGGCCTGGTGAAATGAAATACTTTACTCAAAGCATTCAAAACATTAATGAATTAAAAATGAAAAAGATATTGATGTGTATGCCTTAATTCGAGGTGATATGTAAACATTTTATTTATTATTTATTTTGACAGGCAGAGTGGACAGTGAGAGAGAGAAAGACAAAGAGAAAGGTCTTTTCCATTGGTTCACCCCCCCAATGGCCGCCGCAGCTGGCGTACCGCGTTGATCCGAAGGCAAGAGCCAGGAGCTTCTCCTGGTCTCCCATGTGGCTGCAGGGCCCAAGCACTTGGGCCATCCTCCACTGCCTTCCTGGGCCACAGCAGAGAGCTGGCCTGGAAGAGGGGCAATTGGGACAGAATCCGGTGCCCCAACCGGGACTTGAACCCGGGGTGCCGAGGAGAGGCAGAGAGAGAGAGAGAGAGAGAGAGAGAGAGAGATCTTCCATCTGATGGTTCACTCCCCAACTGGCCTCAACAGCCGGAACTGCGCTGATCTGAAGCCAGGAGCCAGGAGTTTCTTCCAGGTCTCCCACGTGGGTGCAGGGGCTCAAGGACTTGGGCCATCTTCTACTGCTTTCCCAGGCCATAGCAGAGAGCTGGATGGGAAGTGGAGCAGCCAGGTCTTGAACTGGCACCCATATGGGATGCCGGCACTTCAGGCCAGGGAGTTAACCCACCACGCCACAGCACCAACCCCACCTCAAGTTTTTGTTAGCCATATTTCCAGCACATAGCAAAGCTATGTCTATATAATCTTTGAATCAAAGTGAATGATGGAATGAATAAAAATATCCTATAGTCTAAAGACTATAGTCTAAAGACTATAGTCCTATAGTCTAAAGACTATAGGATTGTGTTAAAATTAATGTATGGAATTACATTTATTAGTCTCTGGGTAGCCACAGAGAAGGGGGAACAGTAGCCAAAGGCAGGGATGTAAAAAGAATTTCCCAATAGGCACAGTTTGCAGGTAGGACAACTAATCTGGTGAAAACTAAATGGTTGGATGTGTCTTAGTTTAGTTGCAGTTGCAAAATAAGAGGGACCAGAATTGACCAGCCTTATGTCAGTAAAGTGGCAAAGAAGACCAGGTTAAAATACAAGTAATGAGGTACCAAGAATGGACAGGTGGGATAGGTGTGCACAGCACACACGTGGAATCCAGCAAGGAAAAGTCAGTCTGTTTTTTAGTATTACTATATAACTGCAATTTTTAAAACATCAGTGACAAAATATTCCTCCATAACAAGATTTTTTTGGGTCTAAGTTCCAAAAAAATTCATGCAATTACTGTTGATTTTTAATTACACATGGGTAAATTCCAAATTAGCACATTTTAATTACTTACGCCTTAATAAACCTTGGAGTCTAAGTGGGAGTAATCCCAACAACTTCTAAATGTGCTCAACTACTACAGTGTTTGTTTTCATCATTAATTGTTTTCATCATTAATTCTTAAGCATTTTGAATTTTCCAAGTTTATTTCACATATAATTTATGTTTCCAGTTCCTACAATACTAGATAGTCCTCTATCCAAACATTAGACTTAAGAAAGTAATGCTTGCACAATAACTAAACAGATAAGGGAATAGATTTGGAGACGTGGATTAAATTTTCTCCTGCACAAAATTTTTCTTAATCTGGTCTCTATGGAGGGACTTCAGAGGAACATGGAAACTACAGAAAATGCATGTCTTCTTTAAAAATGGCTCCATAGGTTTAATAAAATGGGGTCTGTGACCCAAAACCCACACAGAACCACTGAGATGGAGTACATGTAATGTCATTTGCATATCCTACATTTACATGGTTTTATTATCCTACATTCATGGTGTCATAATACACAGAACAAAATGAGAAAAACATTTTCCATAAAAATATTTGAATTAAAACTATAGTCATATATGACATACATATGATGTGTGTTATTTCAGGGCAGCTGTTGTGGCACAGCAAGTTAAGTTACCCTTTGGGGTTCCTGCATATCATATTCGTGTGCCTGAGACTGAGTCCTGCCTCTGCCTCAAATGCAGGTGCCTGGCTGAAGATGATGGCCCCTGGGTTCCTGCCACCCACTTGGAGGACCTGAATGAAGTTCTTGGCTCCTGGCTTAGGCAAGAGCCAGCCTTGCTGCTGCAGTAGATGGGAAGTCTTTCCCTCTGTGTGTCTCTGCCTCTCTGTTACTCTGCCTTTAAAATAAATAAGTCTTTTTTAAGAGTGAATGTGAATCTAACAATCTAATAATGTGAAATCTAATGTTAGTAATGAAGAACAAAGAGCACATAAATAACTGTTCTCGTCCACAAGTGGGCCCTTTAAATAAGTTCTGTGGGTTGTGTGGTATTAAATATCTGGAACATCATCATCTTGCTGTTATTTGAATAAAAGTTTGACTTTTATTCAATAATAGCTACATAGATAATACAATGTAATTCTAGATCTAGAATTAAAATCATAGAATTTTAGCATGGAAGTTATACTACTGGAGCCTGAACTTTTTTCTAACTTCTAGCAATTACTCTAAGCTTAGAAGATATAAAATAATTGCCTAAATGGCTAGTCTCTAAAAGAATTATAATAGCTACACTTTTTGAACACATGATTTTATGAGTCATCTATTTTTACAATAATCTCTCAGAAATTTACCATTATAGATTCTATATTACATAGGAAGGAACTAGGGCCCTGAGGAATTAGGTAACTTATCCTAGATAATGCAGCTTTCAAGTGGAAAGTAAATTGAGGTAGTCTCTCTAGAATGTGTCAACTAAAATACCACACTACAGTGACTCCCAGTCGTAACAGAATTGGACTTCATCTGTTTTATTAAAGAACTTTCCTACAATTGTATAAGAGTCACCTGGCCTTCACTGAAATACTTCCAGGGAAGGAAGTAACCTTCCTCAATAGCCCATGCTGGTAACACATTCTTCTTTCAATAAAATGATTATTGAATGCTTATGGCAGGGTAACAATCAAACACTGCCTCAAATGTCACTCTAGACAAGTTCTTCCCTGGTTACCAGTTCTAGGAATTCTGAATGGGATTAATGTGAACAGATTGAGGTAGAATATAGTTGGTTACAAGGAGATAATGCATATTTAATACACATACATAAACATACATTCATATATGTGATCAATTCTATAAATTATATGATCAATTCTATACATATAAATTATATAGGTAGTTCATATGTATTATGCTAAAGGACATTTTGAAAAATCATTACTGGATGTAAATATTTCAAATTGATAGGTGTCTTAGTCTGGAATTGCCAACAACTACAGCATGATGTAAGAACTTACTGAAAATACTTTATTGCTCCCAGGGAGGGATAGGACAGGGAAGTCTGGACAACCAGTACAAGGATTTGTTATCAATCTGGCCACTACTTTGGGAGAATGGCTGCTTCATTCATTATGACAATCCAAGGCACCAGCATTTGGTGCAGCACCGGGATGCCCCTATCTTGTACTGGAGCTCCTGGCTTCCTGGATCCACTCCTGATTGCTGCTTCCTGATACTGATCCTGCTGGGATGCAGTGAGATAACTCAGGTGGTGGATCCCTTCTACCCATGCAGGAAACCTCAACTGATTTCCCAGTTTCCAGCTTTGGTCTGACCCAGCCCTGACTGTAGTGGGCATTTAGGGGGTGAACCAGTGGATGGGAGATTTATTCTGTATCGCTGTCTCCTCCTGTCCCTATCTTTCTTTTTTGCTCTCTCTCTGCCTTTCAAACTGATGAGAGAGAGAGAGAGAGAGAGAGAGAGAGAGAGAGAATCTGAGAAGCTAAGCTGGATGCACATTTTTACGATCCTCTGATTACAGAGAGAGGAGAGCAATTTATCCATGCACTTTGTTTTCCATTGGTTGAGGACTTACCATGGAGTTTTACTCTCTCACACTTGTCCTAGTTCACACCAAAGCATCAACCAAGAAGCCTCTGGATGGGAGGCCAGAAGCAAGAGAGGCCTGGGGCAAGGCACTGTTGATTACACTCATACAAAGCTTGTTGGAGCCCATTTAGAACTGGTGGTCTCTATGGCTAAAAGGGACAGGTAAGGAGCAGAGGGTGTGAAGGGGCACATGGGAGGTGTGATAAGGCAAGTGAATGATTTTATTATTGTGTGCAGTTGTTCATGTTTTGTCTTTTCTTGGGTGGACTTTTATGTCTTGTATACCATATTCATTGGGTCTAGCAGAAGATTCTCAAGCTTCCATTCATTCTATGAACATTTATTGAATAATTACTTGTGTCCAGCATTAGGGGTTAGAAATGTAAACAAGAGAAACAGATTCTCTGCTGTCATAAAGCTATCAACCCTACCATCCATAGTACTGCTGCATAGTAGGCAGTTTTTAAATAAATAAACTGGACTTCTAGTACAATCATGGTTATTAGCACAATGCCTATCTGTTATGACCAAAGGGATATCTCACTAGATAAACCACTCTACTCTTCTTTGCAGGAATTCTCTTACCCATGTGGCTATAAATGCTCATGTCTGCCCTGGGAGTAGAGACTGTTTGCTTTATTATCTATGCACTGCCGAGGGATGGGGAGGCTGAAATCTGGACAGATTTTTGTACTTATCTGTAAGGCACCTCTGAGGCATAGAAGAACATTTGGGGGAACTGAAATCCAGGAGCATCAGCAGCGGCGGCCACTCCTTCCCCTACTCACCTGGCAGCCTTCCCAGGCAGAAGGTGGAAGACGCTGTCTCACTGCCAACACTCCTTCCTTGAGCATCCCAGTGGCCAAACAACCACCAGCTGACTCTACCCCAAGTGCCTGGTTTCAGGAGCCAACTTGTTTCAGCACTCTCACAGAAGCACTCGGGTGGGAAATACATTGATTCATTAAAATCTGACGGAAAGTTAGCGGCATTGTGTCCGTTACATGGAAGATGCCATACCGAGGACGTGTTTATGTGGCGATAAACTTCTAATGCTTTAGAAAGCTGCTAACCGAATAAAAATGAAATCAGAATAGAATTATCCAAAGGACAACAGTTTGGAGAGCAGGTGTCAGTTTTTTTCTGGCCCTGTTAGTGGTTCCCTTCAGTTCAGATCCATCTTCTGGCCTTCGTGACAATGAAGCCCTTGGTAACATCATGCTTATTACCCCCAAATTAGCTGATGTATGGGGAGCTGTCACTGCTCCTTAGTATTCCCATTAAACTCTCAGGGTGGAGTGACCAGAGCATACTCGGTGCTTTATGGGGCAGTCAACACAGCGAGGCTGCTGGAGGCTTTCAAGGGAAACTTTCCACTGGCAGGGAGGGATGGGCCTTTGTGAAGCTGCAGCCAGAGCAGACGCCCTAGGTTGGGAGCCTGGAAGCCAGAAAGGTAAACTCACTGTGCTCTTCAAAGGGCTTGTTCTAGTGACTGAGCACAAAGCCCCTCATAGCAACTCCTACTTTCCTTCCAAAAAGAGAATGTCACAGTGCGCCAAAAGGAGCGAGTTCCCCTGGGGACGAGATCTGCAGGCCTGGCATGCCTCTCCCTCCATGCCAATGGTAAGTGTCAGGAGAGAAACTGCCTGGGAGAGAGCATCCAAGGCAAAGCACTGGCTTGCACGCCTGCTTTGGAGACAGATGTGAGTTGCCGCGTGGGTGCTGTAGGGGGCCAGGAGGGTGTGAAGTCTGCCTTTGTGCCAGGAGGGGAAGGCGGAAGTGCGAGGATACACAGAGCAGGGTGGGGTGGCGTGGGGTGGGGGCATGAGGGTGGGCCCAGCTGCAGCAGCATAGGATGGGGACAGGGATGCGCACAGCACGGTCAAGGAGTCCCAGGACTTGTGTGGATGGTGAAGACAGGTGGGCCTTGTAAATCAAGCCCCAAACCAATCACCGATGCCCCTTCAAAGTACCGCTACTGCAAGTAGGAGGCAAAGGAGGGAAGAGTATGCACACCCTGTTAACCTCTTTTGTTTAATGCCCTCTGCCACAAGGTACTGGGAGGATGCCAGGATCCAAGTATGTGTAGGGAATAGTAGCCCTGTGTGGGCAGCAAGAGGCACACCGCTTGATGGTTTAATATCCACCCTGCAAATTAGACTTTGGACCTCAGGTGCAACACGTTAACCTCGTGGCGCCTCAGGTTCCTCGTCTGTCCCAAGGGAGGAATACGTTCTCTGCCCGGTGCTGCGGCGTGAGCGAGCTCGGGGAAGCCGGCAGCACGCTCCTCCCGCAGCAAGAAGGCACGCTGGTGCGATCCTCCGGCCCCGAGAGAGGGCTGCGGGGAGACTCGCGCTCTAAAATTAGCCCAGCTCCAGGCCCCGCGCCGGGAGCGCCCTCCCCTCGCCGCGCCGCCCCCGCAGCCCCCTCCCGCCCGCCCCTGCTCCCCCGCGCGGCGCTCAGAGATCCCAAGTCATCCCCGACGCCGAGGCTTCTCTCCCCCTCGCCCCTTTCGCTCGCGGTTCGGGAGGAGGAGACAGTGAGGGAGAGCAAGAGGGGGAGACGAGAGAGAGAGTGAGAGAGAGAGAGGTGCTTGGCCGCGCGTCGGCGCCGGCTGCGATGGGGAGCCCCGAGCAGCTCGGCGGCGGCGTGCAGTAGCGGCGGCGGCGGCTCAGAGCAGACGCGGGAGCACGCTCTCCTCCCGGCAGGCTGCGCCGGGATCTGGCTGCGGACTGGGATCTCGCGCCCCCGGCCCTCTCCTCCCGCGGCCGTTCTCCTCCTCCCGCCTCCGCCTGCAGCTCTGCCGCGGCGGCGGCGGCGTCCCGAGCGCCTCTCTCCGCGGTCCCAGTCCCGGGGAGCGCGCGCAGGCACTGCGGCGGCGGCGACCGTGTGGCCCGGCTCGCCCTAGGCGACAGCGCCTAGAGAGGAAGACCACGGGAGAAGCGCCAGGTGGAGCCGTGGATCGCCAGCTGAGGCAAGGGTGCGTGGGGGCTTGTTAGCGCGATTATTTAGCTGCCTGGTGCGCCGGCCGAAGCGCGCCTGCCCAAGCACAGCCCCAGTTCCAGGTGTAAATGGGCTGCGAGGTGGGTTCCGGGAAGCATGAGCCGGCACAGCGCGTGGGGGAAACTTTTCACCTTGTTAAGTTCCTGCTTCGGTACCGACCGGAGCTGGGGGCCGCCGCCGCTACTAGCAGAAAGGGCGGGAGGCTCGGCCCTGCGGCAGGAGCCCAGAGGTTGACACGAAGAGTTGGCTAAGTTTGGAGGTGAGGATTTGGGGCGGGGGTGCAAGAGAGCTTGGAGGTGGAAGCACCCATCCCTGCAGGCCGCCTCCCCGAACTCGGGCCGCCCGCCCGCCCGCGGCAGGTGGATGAGAAGGTCTAGGCAATCAGCCTGCTTGGGAGTCGGTGCTTGTCGGGCGCTGTGGGTATGTTCAGATACCAGTGGAAGCGCAAGTTGGGTTGTCTCCGGGCACCGCGAGGAGTAGGGAGCCCCATCTCCCCTTTAACTAGGAAGGGGAGAAGGTTCCCACGCGGTCTGTGGTCCTTTCCCGGTGCCGGACTCCGTCTGCCAGGAGCCGTGGGCAGGGTGTGATGCATTGAGTTTGGCAGCGGCTCTCGGACTGGGGCGACAGCCGTTAGAGAGTGGTCAGGAAGAGAGGCTGTTCCTGCTGTCTTGACAGAGGGAAACGCAACGCTTTGGAAAAGGGCTTGTTTTTTGGCGGGCGTGCGGGATGGCTGCTGCTCTTTGAAAAGAAAGCAGCGTGGTCTGACCGTCCCGGAGGGTGCGGAGCAGCCTTCTCCATGTCGGGGGTGGAAAGGCGAGGGCGCACTGGCTCCGCGCTCAGGGATTCTTCCCTGGGAGGCACTGGGTGCACCCCTGGCTGGGACCAGTGTGTGTGCAAGTCTAGGGTGTTGGAGCAGGGTGAGGGGGGAGGTTGGGAGGGTCTCAGGAGCGCAGCGGAGGAGGCAGCTAAGGGGGTTTGCACCGGCTTGGCTGTGCTCGGCGCGACTGGAGCGTGAGGATTCCGCCAGTGGGGGTCGCTGAGCTAAAGTGCATCTGGCCCCCGAGCCTGCGGGAAGTGGCGAGCCCGGGTATTTTTAGCAGTGCTGTGGTCTGAATTCTCCACTCCGCTCTCTCGGACTTGTGTCGCGTGTGCTTTCCGAAATGGTTAAACATTAGCCACGATTAAGCTTCGCCGAAAGCAACTTCTATTCACTTTTTTGCAGCACGCTCGTGGGCGGGGGTGAGCTGGAGGCAAGGAAGCGGGGGTGGCGGGAGTTTGGCTGCGACCTAAGGGACCTCTTGTATAGCCTGCAAGGAGAGGCGGGGTGGGGGTGTTCCTTGGGTGTGCGCGCTAGCGGTGGCATCCTGAGGCTGCAGCTTGGCTTGATGGGGGCAAGCCAGGCGGAGCAGGGGATGGGCAGCTTGTGTGTGCGCAGGGGAAGAGGCTGCGAGGAACCGGCGCGGTCCCCGGGGCGGGGGGAGGGTACGGACAGGAGAGGTTCCCCGGAGCGTGGGCGGCGGGTGGCCCTGGCCCGCGGGTGTCTGGCCAGCTCCTGGCGCCTCTCGCCACCGCCTGCGCGCGCCGACTGGACTCGGCTTCGCATTGGGCCAACCTGCAGCAGCCACTGCTGGAGGGAGGGAGAGACCCGGACGGTACTAATGATTCCAGAGAGTCTTTTCTCCTCCTCTCCCCTCCTCCCACTCCTCCCCGCCCCCAGACTCCAGCGCGTTTGTTTCCAAGTTGGATCCCACTTCCATTTACAAGTGTCAGACAAACCGCGCGAACCTCCCCCACTCGCCCGGGCCTCAGCCAGACGACCCAGGGCGCGCGGGAGGGGGGAGGGGCGAGCTGTCTGGGTAGCGCCTAGTGCGATGCGACGCTCCCACGGGGGGCGACACTGGCTTGGGCTTCTCCGTGTGAGGCCCTGATGTTTAAAAGACACCCATGAGCGAATAAAACCCAAACCTCTCCTGGCCACTTGTCTTCCACCGCTTTTTCTCCTCGCCTCGGACATATTAATTTTCTGGGCCCGACGTTTGTCTTTTCAAAGGCGAGTCGGGGTGGTGGGAGGAAGGGGGCGGGGGGAGCTGGCCGACCAGTTCATCACGGTGGATTTGTGCTCCTGGCTTTGTTGCTAGGATTAGATTCTCTGGTTGCGTCGGGGCCGAGTTAAAATAAATGCAAAAAGACTGCAGAGGACTTTGCCCTAATCCAGGAGGCAGAGTCAGGTGGTGGAAGAGGGAAGCCCGCCATCTAGGAATTGAGGACCAAGACGCCCGCATCCCGGTATCGATCAGAGAGCCCAGCGTTCGCCTCCTCAGGCTTGCGCAGAACAACTTTTCACGTTTATCGAACCAGTGCTAGTGGGATTGGGGTGGTTTGGATAAAAGGAACAGACAGGAGGGTGAAGAGAATGAAATTCTGCAGAATTCTAGAAATTGCACCGACGGAGCCGATTGCTTCTGCTTTAAGTTCTGGTTCCTAAATTGGAGCAGTTGAACAGTGAAAATAAAGAACAGCCGAGAAAAGGAGGGCGCCAAGAGACAAAGACCAAAAAAAAAAAAAACAAAACAAAAAAAAAAAAACAAAACCAAAACAAAAAAACAAAAAAAAAACCATGATAACTTAAAGCACTTTGATGTGCTTTCTGAGTTGGAATGGGGGAAGGGTTTTTTAAAAACATTTTTACAACAAGCAAAGTTGTCTTTTAAAATTAAACCGAATGCTGGCATTCAGTCATAATTCTCTGTTGTTGCCTGCTTGGAACTTAGAGTATGCGATATGCTGAGGCCAGCTTCTCTGGATGTGAAGTTCCCAGAACTGTCCAGGTATGATGTCTTCATAACTGAACCACACCGAGGACTCCACGTGAAAGGCAGCTGGCTCAGATAAGAAATTGGTCAGCTGCTCCGAAGGTTCCTTTCTTGTCTGCAGGATTTTCACGACCAGTATCAGTTGACCAGTGACTGGCTATGAAGCTTTTTTTGGTCTTTGTTTCAAATATTTTTCTGATTCTTGGCAATCATTTTGGATATATTTTTAATAGTCAGAACCCAGTTTGTCTCTTCCATAGCAATTACAGTTGTGCTGAGCTGCCCGGAAATGAAATGAGTAGCAATAAACAGAGTGGATGCCCACTGACCTGTATAGTGTGTGATTATTTTGCTAGCCCACAGCCTTATGTAAAACAGGGACTTTTCATGCAGCCCACATAACATTTTTGATGTGTCAGGTTGTGTTATCCCTGCTTTCTTCATACGCTGCAGAATGACCTACTCTAATTTAGCTGATGAATTACGTCAAATAGAAAAAAGCAGGCAATTACCAGTAAGGAGAGGGTGTTTAGTCATTACCAGCTGGTCTGAGGAGCATTCACCATGGGTGGCTGTTGTGTTATGCTACCTTAATAACTCACAACACAAAATGACCATATGACTTCATCTTTCTGGGTGTGGATCTGGGTATGACATGTCTGTGTATCCACATGTGTCCAGTTGACAGCAGTGTTGGCTTTTCCCTCCTAAGCAGGAAGAAAAATGGTAACAGCGGCCATGTTTGTTCCACTGTGGGTCATTCCCAGGTTTTTTGTTTCTGCAGAGCACAGAATAGGAATCACCTGATGGGATCAGGTGGGCCAGTCCATTGTGATTGATTTCCTTTGATTGCTTAGGAAGGACTATTGATGAATTGTTGTCTGCTGATTGTGACAAACAGCAGAGTTGGAATGAAAATTTAAAAAGAAATCTGACTACAGACTTGGAAGACTTGTGTCCTGCCTCGTTCCTTCCTGAAGATAGGCAAGCCTCCTATTCCCACAGATTTGCATAGCCTGAAAGGTATTAAAGGAAGAAACATAGCTCCTGTATAGCTTACTCAACTTATTGGTAAGGTGTTCTGCAATGCAATTTTTTGTTTTAATGATTTTATTTATTTGAGATGTAGAATTACAGGCTGAGAGGGAGAGACAGAGAAAGGTCTTCTGTTGGTTCACTCCCCAAATGGCCGGAGCTGTGCTGATCTGAAGCCAGGAGCCAGGTGCTTCTTCCCAGTCTCCCATGTAGATTCAGGGGCCCAAGGGCTTGGACCATCTTCTGCTTTCCCAGGCCACAGCAGAGAGCTGGATCCAAAGAGGAGCAGCCAGGACTAGAACTGGCGCCCATATGGGATTCCTGTGCCAGAGTTGGAGGATTAACTTGTGCCACGGAGCAGGCCCCTCTGCAATGTAATTTTGATCTCTAATTGCTGAGTATGTAATTAGCAGAATTTTCCTACACGATTGTGAGGATTGTATCTGTATTTTATAGCCTGGCTTTTGAGGATTACCAGAGGGTGATACCTTCCACTGGGAAAACTCTGGAAATAACTATCTTGTCTGTGTTTTGGTCAATTTGATTCTATAGGCTTCTCAAATTTATTTGTTCTTCTGTTAGTTGCAGAGTAGCTACACATTCAGTATGATTTTACCCTTGTATTTGTTATAATTATTTATTTTGACAGGCAGAGTTAGACAGAAAGGTCTTCCTTCCGTTGGTTCACCCCACAAATGGTCAGGAGCCAAGTGCTTCTTCCTGGTCTCCCATGTGGATGCAAGGCCCAAGGACTTGGGCCATCCTCCACTGCCTTCCTGGGCCACAGCAGATAGCTGGACTGGAAGAGAAGCAACTGGGACAGAATCTGGCGCTCCAATCGGGACTAAAATCCGGAGTGCTGGCACCGGAGGCAGAGGATTAGCCTAGTGAGCCACAGCGCTGGCCCTAGCCTTGTATTTTTAACATTGTTTTGCCTTCCCCAAATATCTTTCCAAGAATAATTTTAGGATAGCTTATCTTTTATAAAAATTTCAGCTCAATGCCACACATCAGATTTATTGAACATTTTTGACACTTGGCTAGTGGCTTTGAGCCAGTTTTTGGCCAACCAAAATAAACTATCAGTTCTATCTAACAGTGACAGATTACCCATTTTGGTAGTTCAAATTGGAGTAGCATTTCCAGGTTAATCTTTACCTCAACCTATTTTAGGATTGAGGTTTTTGTTTTTTCCCTGTTAAGTGGGAGGGATGAACATTTGAGAATGGGGGATAGATCATTGGCCTAGCCTGTTAAGAGGCTGGTTAGGACTCTCAAATTCCACGTTCCTAGGTTCCATACCTGACTTTGTTCCCACATCCAGCTTCCTGCTAATGAGCATCCCGGGTGAAAGCAGATGGAGGAAGACTCAAGTAGTTGGGTTCCTGCCATGCACCTGGAAGTTCCTACTCCTGACACAGCAAGAGGTGGTGTTGAGGGCAGCTGAGGAATGAACCAGTGGATGTCTGCCTGTTCTCTTTGCATGTCTGCCCCTCTGCCTCTTGGGATTAAAAAAAAATTAAGAATGAATATCCTAACATGATCAGAAAATATTTTAGTACTTAATACTTAGGTTTTTTTAACTTTTATTTAATGAATAAAATTTCCAAAGTACAGCTTATGGATTACAATGGCTTTCCCCCGCACCCATAACTTCCCTCCCACCTCCCACTCTCTCTCCCCTTCCATTCACATCAAGATTCATTTTTAATTCTCTTTATATACAGAATATCAGTTTAGTATATATTAAGTAGAGATTTCAACAGTTTGTACCCACACAGAAACACAAAGTGAAAAATACTGTGGAGTACTAGTTATAGTATTAAATCACAATGTACAGCACATCAAGGACAGATTCTACATGAGGAGTAAGTGCACAGTGACTACTGTTTTAACAAATTGACACTCTTGTTTATGGCGTCAGTAATCACCCTAGGCTCTTGTCATGAGTTTCCAAGGCTATGGAAGCCTTTTGAGTTCGCCGACTCTGATCATATTTGGACAAGGCCATAGTCAAAGTGGAAGTTCTCTCCTCCCTTCAGAGAAAGGTACCTCCTTCTTTGATGACCTGTTCTTTCCACTGGGATCTCGCTCGTTAGGTTTTGTTGTTGTTGTGGTTGTTTTTTTTTTTTTTTTTTTTTTTTTTTTTTTGCCAGACTGTCTTGGCTTTCCATGCCTGAAATACTCTTATGGGCTTTTCAGCCATATCCGAATGCCTTAAGGGCTGATTCTGAGGCCAGAGTGCTGTTTAGGACATCTCCCATTCTAGGAGTTTGCTGTGTATCCCACTTCCCATGTTGGATTGTTCTCTCCCTTTTATTCTATCTGTTAGTATTAGCAGACACTAGTCTTGTTTATGTGATCCCTTTGACTCTTAGTCCTAGCATTATTATCAATTGTGAAGTGAAATTGATCACTTGGACTAGTGAGATGGCATTGGTACATGCCACCTTGATGGGATTGAATTGAAATCCCCTGGCACATTTCTAACTCCACCATTTGGGGAAAGTCTGATTGAATACTCAAGTTCTTTATACAAGCAAAGTGTTACTTGTTTCACTAGGAAGGTACATATCAATATGGAGACTCCAGGGGAAGTGTGGGAGTTGCTGGGCAGCATGTTGTGAGGATGTTGCCTTCCCAGGGCAGAAAATTCATATAGATGACCTGAAAAGGATCTTTGAGAAAACTGTAGTATTACTCCTCAGTAAGCTTTCAGTTTAAATTCTGTGAATCAGACCCTGTTTAATTGAAATTTCCTTAACTCTTGCTCTTAAACATGTCTTTAAATTATCACTTTTTTTCTGAATTAAAAAGATTGATTTATTTGAAAGGCAGAAAGATCATCCATTTGCTGGTTCACTCCCCAGATGGCCACAACTGCCAGATTTGGCCCAGGACTAAGCCAGGAGCCAGGAACTCTCCATCCTGGTCTCTATAGGTGGCAGAGGCCCAAGGACTTGGGCCATCTTCCATCGCCTTCTCAGGCACTTTAACAGGAAACTGGATCAGAAGTGGACCAGATTGGATACTGATATCGCAAGCATCAGCTTAACTTGCTGTACCACAATGCCAGCACCCCACATGGAATTCAAGGTCATTTCTCTCTCTCACTAAAACGTTCATTTCTTTTGAAGTTCATTTCACAGCTATTTGCTGAGTCAGTTTGTCTTTTACAAGGCAGTAAGCAGGATTCAAAGTGAAATATATCCATAGCTATTGTGCATTTATTGTTTTGCTGGGATGATGGGGGGTACCCAGGTGTGTACAGCAGAAAACATAGTAGTATTTATTTATGATAGAACAATGTCTCTGAGCAGAGACAGAAGAATAGGAGCTAGAGCAAAGTTTTAGGAGTCTAAACTGATTATGACCCAGTTTAATAGTTCTTAGGGAACCTTTAATGTTAAGACATACAATTCATGCTTTCATTTCTTTAGAGACTCAGAACACTCGCTTTTGGATGAGTGTATTTACAAGACAGGCCACATTTGATGTTGGGATGTAATTCAGTGGTTTCAGAAGACTGTAGAATTTCAGGCCCTTATTTCATTATCTTGTTCTCCAAACCCCCAGTTCAAACAGGGCTTTAGGCTTTGTGACTATGTCTGGGAGCCTGCATGCAGGTGCATCTGGTGGATTCTTAGTTCTTTGCCTTCCTATGCTTGATGCTTGCTTATGAATCCCAAGGTGAGCTTTGTCATATACTCTGAGGTGTTCTGTCCTTTGAGAATGTAGTACTTAGATCTGTTGCCTGTTTTAAAACATGAAGAAAATCAAGTAAATGGTGTACCAAGTAATGGTAGCTTTCAGCATGTGGATAAAAGGGCTAAAATTTTTACCTTGAATATTCACCATAACTTGTTTGTTTTTGCTTTTCAGGGCAATTGCAAATAATATTTTAGTTATCCTTTGAGGTGTTGGAGAAAAGCATGTCTCTTGAATGAGGTACAGATATGAAAGGATAATAAAGTGCAGTTGTAACTTCAGGATTTCAATTACATTGAATTCCCAACAATGATAAAAAATCAAGACTGCTAGTACCATGGAAGGCTAAAAAGAAAGCACTCTTCAGCAGCCACTAATGTCTCACATTTTGAAATAAACTAAATTATTAATATTTCTAAATATCACTGAACATCACTTATTTGTAAACATCTGAAAGCATGCCAAGTCATACAGATTAAAGATAGTGACAAGTGTGCTTAATGCTAGTGTAAATGTCAGGTATTTTTCTATTGTATGAACCCTGTGTGTGCATGTGGGTTAGCTTTGAAAGCAGAATGAGACTATATCTTAGGAAGAGGAGTGGACTGATCTTTTCTGAAACTAGAGCATCTATGAAACATTCTGTTGAGTTTCAGTCTTAAGTAGGTGATGAATATTTTGGACATGTGAGTCTATTTTTAAATCTGGCTTGAAATTCTCAGTTTGGCTCTGAGTGACGACTAAATGATGGCAGTTGCTGTGAGGGGCTGAGAGTTGTGTTGTGTGATTCACGTGGCATGGTCCCATGCCTGGCTGGGTTTTGTAGCTATGGTTTTGTCAGATTGGCTTAGCTGTAGAAAAACCTCACTGCAAAGAAATGTACACATGAAAGTGGGCAATTGCAGACGCCTTTAACATTGCTCCTGTTGTGGATGGAGTAGAGGTGAATCTTTCCCAAACATAACATAATGTTTGAGAATAACAGTTTCAATCAGAATTCAGGAGTGTGTGGTAATCTCCCTTGAGAATTTGGTACCTATCTGATAGGACTGTAAAGGCATTTCAGAATGTCAATTAAATGGAAAAATATGCCTGGAATTGAATATAATTAAGAAATGTTGAAGCCTGGTGTCTACATATTCAGACACTGTATAAGATGGTTTAATTAGTGAACACGGATTGGGATTTATTGACAGAAGTTTTCTTTCTCATGGCGTGTTTCACTCATTAAAAGCTCATAATGTCTTGGATCTTTTTAGTTGTTGGAACTTGACCGTTTGCCATTTTGTGCTTCTTGACTTCAGCACTGTGTGCTTTTTAAATTTTTTTCTTTTCTTAGCTCTGCGACAGAGTAGGATGATGTTTTCTTCTGTTTCATGGCTATTCCCATGAAGCGAATGCATGGTTTCTCTAATGTTTTGAAGCATCAGTACTTCTGCAAAGCAAGGATTGGGAAATACAAATATTATAGTGAAATTTATGCTCTAGCAACCTAGAAGTAATTTGTGAGTAATTTCATCTTTATAACTGGTTTTATATTTATCTGTCATAATTTATGCTTAAATTCACATTTCTCTGAATCCTGTATGGTTTTGTGATTGGTGGTTTCGCATACAAATCTTTTTAATTCTTGAGTGTTGGGTTGAAAAGTTTCCAATCATACAGAAGATTGGAAAATTCTTTTCTTTTTAATATCCCTGTTGTGGGATATATTTCTTTTTAACTGCATTTTAGATTATAAGTGCTTGAAAGTACTGCAATTAGTAGAAATAACTTGGGAATGTTGACAGGTGAGGAAGAGAGAAACATGGTTCACTGACTCCTTAAGGATTTGTCAGAGCCTGTTTACAATTTAAATTTGGGCTGTCTCCCATACTGGTATTAATTTGAATAGCTGGTTTTATAAGATTCCTCAATTTCTCATCTTCATAGGTATGGTCTCTAGCTAGGAGCTGTTTAAAGTAATCTAGCATTCCATCTTTCCTATAGACACAGCAGATCATTCACAGTCTGGTTAAACTAAGTACACATTACATTGTTATTCTCTCTAAAAGCATTTGCTGGGCTCTTCAAGTCCATGCTGTTGGTGGCAAAAGTGTATTGAGTGCTCTTATTACCTTGGACTAATTTTTGCCTATGGTATATTAAATTTGTTGCTTGACCCTGCAAAAGCTAACTTTTTCAGCTGGATGGTATTTTCTTAAATAGGGATAAAGGAGGACATAATGTGTGTGTGGTGTTAAATCACTAACACGGTGAATTAAGTCATTCCATCTGCTTGGAAGTCCCTGGATTAACAAAAGACAGGAATCCCTTACATTTAGATTCACGAGACAACTACTATGATGAGGAAATTGGACAATCTAGGTATTGAGCAGGAAATGGAAAATAAAAACATGTTGCCAGATCAGTTTCCTAGATCTTGAATTACCAATAATTAGATAATTTTTTCACACGGAAGTGTAGATACTGTATGTGTAATTACTTGCATTACTTTATTCCCAAATTGTATTCAGCAGTGCATACCTTCTATTCAATTTACACTTTGTATATTTTTGTTACATAGGTAGGATTAATAACATACTATACTTCCTCTCCAAAGAGATGGGGAAATTCAGGTATTTTAGGAGATTAACCACTTTCATATAGCTCATCAATGGTTATTGTGATTATTAAAGTGAGTAAGCTGGGGCTGGCACTGTGGCATAGTAGGTTAAGCCTCCACTGGCAGTGCTGGCATGACACAGGGGCTCAAGTTTGTGTCCTAGCTGCTCCACTTCTGATCCAGCTCCCTGCTGATGTGCCTGGGAAGGCAGTGGAAGATGGCTTAAGTGCTTGGGGCTCTGCACCCCTGTGAGAGACCTAGAGGAATCTCCTGGCTTCAGACCTGCACAGCTCCAGCCATTGCAGCCATTTGGGAGAGAACCAGCAGATGGAAGACCTGTGTCTCTCCCTCTCTAACTCTGCCTGATAAATATTTCTTTAAAAAAAGTAAATAAGCCTAGATTGCTCTTAAACAAGATATGTATGTAATAGGAATGGTTTATTGTCAGATGGGGGGAAGCCTGAAAGGCTGAGGGGAGAGGGCAAGAGAGATCAGGAGAGAGGGCACCTGTGTTGAAAGCAGGTCCTGTTGTACCTTTGCAAAGGGTAGGGAAATAGCAAATTCCATTAGGGTTGGGGTGGAGCTGACACCTGTCATTGGGCCATGGGGTCACCTGGCTTCCAGCAATGGTGGTTGGGCTAGAGCCTAGGATGGTGTTGGGGTGTAGATCACGCCATAGATAAGACTGCACCATTTTACTAATATTCCCCCACTTTTTTTATGAAGAAAGTATTGTATGGGATTCCATCAGTCCCAAAAGTCCAGGAGGGTGGAGGGACAAAGATCTATCTTTAAAGCTACTTCCTGCTGACTTGGGGATGATGACTCAAGCTACAATCTCCTGAGTGGGGAGACAAGTATATCCCTGTAGCAGGATCTGGTTGACTGCCTGTTTGCTGAAGGCTTTGGTTCATTGTGTTATCACCTCCTATAAATGCTTAAACAGATAAGATAATGTAAAGACTAGGGTGAGAATAGCAACTAATTGTCCTAAGAGTGGCATTAACCAAGGGGAGAAGGAATGGGTGGGGGGATCTATAGATCCTAGTGAAGACTGTTTGATGGATGTGATTCTACCTGGGCTGATTGTTAACATAATAACAACACTGTTAAGGCCCACCTGTCCCATAGTACCATGCTGTTAGTGAGGTGGTATGGCCTTGGAGACCTCAGATGGCATCAGCTGAGATCCCGGTGCACCTAGTGACCTCTTGTAACTGTTAGAGTTGTTTTGGAGTCGGTTGCTTGAGATAACATTGTGACCCAAAGCTGTTCCTGAGATCACTACTGAGGAGAGAGAGGCTATGAAGCTGATCCCAACCAAGACTGCGAGAAAGGCCGCTCATCTCTTACTGGTAGAAGGGTTTGTCTGTATAAGAATTCTGAACATTCATTCAATGTTAAGTGAGGGAGAGGTCCATCAATACACATGGGTTGCAAGTAGAGCCATTGATGGAAGAGTAGAGGGTATGATTACAAAGGAATGATGCCCCAACTGGGCTAGACAGGATCTAGAACAAAAGACAGAGTCATTAGTAGAGGACCTAAGAGAGCTGCTGTCTAAACCATGAATAAGTTTTTCAATTGAGAGGCAAAAATAGAAACTGACAGAAGGGGGCCTGATATCAGGTGGGTTTTAAGGCATTGCCAGTTATCTCTCTACACATGGGGTGCATTCTAAGGGAGGTGTGAACCTCCTTGGGGAAGACACCCTGTTGACTTCCATTACCTAGCTGGCCTGCGAGGAGAGCTGGCCAGGTAAAGGTAGGTGGCATCTCTAACAGGAAATTTCAGTTCTGCTTATAATATTGCTTGACCCTACTTGGCCATCCCCTCAGCAGTGGTGGTTACTTTGGAAGCTGGGCCGAGTGAAGGGCTTTTCAACTTAGAGCGAACAAGATCTGTGGCTCTGTCCTGGGGCTCTTCAACTCCAGAAGGGCAGTTCTGTTTCCAGTGAACAACTCTTGGCTGGCAGAACGGCCAGGGCTCTTCATAAGCTGACTTCTGCTGAAGCCCTGGCTTCCCTCATCGAAAACCAATGCAGTGGACTGGCCTGTTGGGTCTCCTGGATGGCAGATCACTGTGTAAAACAGCCATTAATTGGCCTGCCATCTATCTTTACATAACCTCTGATGCCTAGTTTTCTCTTCTTCTGGTTTGTATTAAAGCAGACCAGAGGAAACCTTTAGGAGGGTGCAAGTCAAGGGGGTGATCAAGTCCCATTTCTTTGGTGGCCCAAACTAGAAGTCTACAGTCACAGGTATAATCTGATAGTGGTTTTTCTCTGAGTTAGACAATACCATTGAGAAAAGCTTTCTCTACTTTTGTTTGGTCTGAAAGATTTTGCTTGTTTACTTTGCCCATGGCAAAGTAAATCTAGGCGTGAAATCATAATTTAAGCTTTCATCTCGGCTATGCTATTACTACAGAAAAATGTTAGCTATCACTTTTATAAAGCCTAAAGATCAAATTGTACATCCTGGAGAGTCTTCAGTATAGAGCCGTTTCCACCTCGAAGAGAATAGAGAAATGAGGGAATAAGTCAGGGTTAGAGTAGAGAAATGAGGGAGCCAGTCAGGCTTCTCAGATTGTTTATTGACAACAGCAATATCAAATGAAAACATAGTAAGCAATTTTAACTGTTAAATAACAACTTATGAAAACATTTACTAGAAGGTCCAATTCCTTCTATAAATTTTAAGACAACACATGTGTTTGGAAATGTCTCAAATATCTAACAGTGTACCTGTTTGACCAACAAACTCGAACACAAACATGTAAATGACTTAAACATTCTTAGTTCTTTCTACAAACATTTAAAACATTGGATACAGAGATTCAGGTCACATGAACCAAGATGTATCTTCAATTAATTTAGCAGTTTAAATTTATGAGCAATCTTTTATCTATAAGCCAATAAAACAGTTCTCAGATTTTCCCATGTAGATGTACAATATGTGTACACATATAACATAACATACAAGATAGAATAATAAAGCAGTTTCAGTAATAGCTTCTTAAAATCTTTAACTGTTTTTTAAATTACCAATTGATTCGAATTACTTTCTGCTCTTAGTAACCTCGATTAACCATACTTTCAGTTGGAACCTGTAGTGCCTTATTGGCTTCATCTGCTTACAGAGCCGTCTCAAAGTACTGAATACAATAGAAGTCGCCGAAAAAATTCTTCAGAACCTATAAAAAGACACAGTTAAACACAGAACCAACAATGTTTTAGTTGTACGAGCAGTCAATCTGATTTTAGTGTTTGGTGGATAACAAACTGGATGACAAAAGACTTTCAATAGCCATATTTTTTTTTTTTGACAGCAGAGTGGACAGTGAGAGAGAGAGAGAGAGACAGAGAGAAAGGTCTTCCTTTGCCGTTGGTTCACCCTCTAATGGCCGCCGCGGTAGCGCGCTGCGGCCGGCGCACCACGCTGTTCCGATGGCAGGAGCCAGGTGCTTATCCTGGTCTCCCATATTTTAAAATTCTAAACTCGTTAACCAACAAGAAGAGGCACTTGCTTATTTCACACAGTATTTTGAAAGCACCTGTAGGATTTTATAAAACATTTAACCTTTTTAGGCCTCTGGCCCTTTCTCGTTGAGATAACCATCATGTCTGATAACACAAGTTCATTAGGCTTTTTAAACTTTCGGACATTTGTATCAGTAGCATTTTACATTATCATAACAAAATGCTCAGGCAGCTGCTGGACAGGTCCCAAGGGTGGCTATGGGCTAGGGGTCGATGTGCCAGGGACAGGAAGTCCACTGGAGATTGTTCACCATTATGTTGGGTTAATGGGAGAGGCCATCTCCCAGAGCAGGTGGCTAAGCCTCCAGAGATTGCTGAGGAGGAGAATCTGATAGGTGATGGAATAAAGGGCAATTAGAGAAATGCAATATGTCTGGAAATAGTAATTCACCTGGTAAGCCTGTTGAGTTGAAGGGCCAGTAGTCTTGATCGTTATTTCACATAGGCTGGGAGAGATATATATCTCAGGGTAATGTGAACACTGCTGGGTAGAGGGCTTCAGGGCCTTCTTGGTGCAGGGTGGGAGAGATGCCAGGGTGGCTAGGTTAGGAGGGAGGTTTAGGGAAAGAGTCAGTTTAGATTGGGCTGTTAACTCAGAGCTAATGACAAAGTATCTAGGAAATGCTCCCTAATGGGACTAGTCTATAGGCATTGAGGAGACCTGGTGAGTTCAGCTTGACATTCAGTTAAAGTGGGTACAAAACCCATCAAAAGATCTGATTATCCTGTCTGACTTGCTCATGATAAAAGAGCCATCTAGCGGGCACTGTGGCTCAATAGGCTAATCCTCCACCTTGTGGCGCCGGCACACCGGGTTCTAGTCCAGGTCGGGGCGCCGGATTCTGTCCCGGTTGCCCCTCTTCCAGGCCAGCTCTCTGCTGTGGCCCGGGAGTGCAGAGGAGGATGGCCCAAGTGCTTGGCCCTGCACCCAAGGGAGACCAGGAGAAGCACCTGGCTCCTGCCTTCAGATCAGCGCAGTGTGCCGGCCACTGTGGCCATTGGAGGGTGAACCGACGGCACAAGGAAGACCTTTCTCTGTCTCACTGTCCACTCTGCCTGTCAAAAAAAAAAAAAAAAAGCCATCTAAAGGGTGGGATAGGTGACTTGAGAGGTCAGGAGGAAGGATTGCAGCTTCCTTGCTATTGTTATGGTAAAATTAGAACAGGAAGGGGAGGGGCAAAGGGTGATGCCATGGAGAGGGCCCACTCCCAAGCTTGCCTTTGCCTCTCTGAGAGGAGGGTGTTAGGATCATAGGGAATAGGCTTTGGACAAGGGCTGATTCTGAGATAAGGTTGAAATTCCTGGGCAGGAGGGGGACGAACAGTGAGACAGTGAGCCAGAACTGTGAACATAGAAGAAAGGGGTTTGGCTTTTTAGCGAGAGCTTTGGAAGTTAAGAGAACTTGAGCCAGAGAAGGTTTAGAGCTGGGATAGGAGAAAGCATAGACAAAGGAGATTTTCTTCCACTTTCCTGAACACTCACAGAAGTGATAAAGTTCTTGAATAGTGTTAGGGTCAAACGTGGACTGGTTGTCGAGGTAGGAGACAACAGAGAGGAGGTATGGGTGGAATGCTGGTTGGAGAAGCTCCCCTGGTGACCTATGGAGTCAGACTGGTGGATATCGGGTGTCCCCAAGGTCATGGCTGATGGGGAGGGTACTGGAACAGAGTGGGGGTTGTCACCCACATACCCAACAGAGCCCAAGGCATAGAGCCTGTGGAAAGGCAGAAGGCCCTTGGAAGGCATAAAGCCCATGGGAGTTTGTATGCCTGTACCAGGACTTCAAGATGAAGCAGAGTGGAACCACAACCCATGGTAGAGGTTGCTGTGAGAGAATTCCCCGTTCCCCGACTTCCTTCAGGATTTTGAATGGCTGATGTGTGGATGAAGATCACAGAGCATTCAGTGGCATGGAAGGAGGTCTGGGGATGTGTTTTGTGACTGGCATAAATCTAGGACCGCAGAGCAGCTCAGATCCCAAGGAGAGAGCAAGATCAATGGAAGAGCCTGGATCTGAGTCACAGCACCAGTGTAAGGCACCACAAAACACACCAAACACCAAAGTTAGAGGAAAGGTTTATTGGTGTGGGTGGAGGGGAGGGAAGGGCGAGAGGGTAAGAGATCAGAGAGGGGCAAAAGATATATTTTTAAATGTTGAGATTAGATCATATTTTTCAGAGCAAATTAGTCATTTAATGAGGGGAAAACACACTAAGCAGGTTGGTGACAAAATGTTTTATAAATAGGATTCTTAATTTCTCTGTCTTATGTGGTTTTTTTATGTTGAATCTCTTGGAGACAAGACTTACAAACTTTGAACGTGCATTTTTCTTCCAAGTTTATGATAAACTTAAAAGAGTTTGATGTTCTCTCTCAATATACAACTTGAAGCTACCTCGGAGGGAAACCTGAGAGAGAAAGGATTAGAGTTGGAGAAGATAGAAATGTCCACATCTTTTATGGAGAAGTTGGAGACGTGTTGAGGTTTAAGAATTTCCAGAGAGTTGGACCAGACTAGTTCAACCCAGGAATATACCGCTGACAGTAGCAGCCCTTCTGTGAAGATACTAACTACTCAGCCCTGTTCAGTCTCTGGAGCGTCCTGAGAAGCAATTTCAATTTTAGGGCTTCTTGCCTCCCAGGCTGCCTCCTTCCTTTTGCTCTCCTGGTGCTTGTTAGTCTCTCTATGGCTCCCCACCCTCCCTAGCTCCTGTTGTCACTGGTGGGAACCCTGTATCATTCTGAATATTTTAAACCTAGCCGTTAGGTTGCTTCTTCATGCCTCTGCTCCCTGGTACCCACTACAATTTGTATTACTATCACAATACCATTACTATGTACCTTTTAATGGAATTACTTGTGTGAGTGTAGCTTTCCTTTAAAGACCATTGTTCCTGGAGTCAGTGGTATAACTTGTTAACCTTTGGTCTTCCACTCTTACTAGTACTACATCTTGCAATGTTTAATATTTAAAATAGAGTGACCATATTTGTTTGTGTCCAGCTTGGGTAGTGATTGTCGGCTTTCTTAGCATCTGTGACCAAATATCAATATACTTCTGGTGAGGTGTCGAGACTACATTATGATTCTGGTACTGGGGGATGTGGTATAGTGGAGGTGGCCATTTTCTACTTGAGAGATCCTCCAAATGGATACAGCCAGGTTCTTGATTGGTTGGTTTGTCTTTAAGTTCTTGATGAGTGTGGTAAAGACACAAAGTATGCAGAACATATTCTTATGTCTGGTTACCTTTCTGTATCTTTCGAGAAAGACCTGATAGAGGAACTACTTACCTAATGGTGCATTCTCATGCATTTTGAGGTTCACAGTCAAAGGTAAAACAGGTTGGAAGATAAGAGCATGTATTGGTGTCACACTATTTCTGTCAAGGAACCATGAAACATTACTTCAAGGGTCTCTGGAGTCTTTCTGTTTTCAAAAATTAAGTCATTTGTTAACACCTGTGCTGTTACTGTTACACTAACTTGAATACAAGGCTCCTTATAAGCGATTGAGACATTCCAATGTATTCTGAGACAAGGAGGTCCCAAGGGGTGTCGCTTACCCTATTCTGATCATTGTGGGCCAGAGAATCTTGCTTTAAGGACCAGATGTAGAGTTTCTAGTACATAATAAATGCTGCCTGTATATAAATAAATGTGTGAAGTTACCTGGCAGTCAGTACTAGAGTAGATGAAAATGCAAGACTTTACACATTGCAAATCCTCCTTCCCTTTCTTTCACTTACACTGCACTCTATGCATTATTTGAGGGGCAGGCTAGTAAAATCAGCATGTGAAAGTGTGTGTCTTGAGAATGTCATTTTACAAAATGTTCAATAACTTTCTAGAATTAATAGAAATTGGAAAAGGCTGAGCCTGTCTTTTAGACACTTTGTCATTTGAGCTTAACAAACAAAATCTCATTAACACCAAATCCATGGGAGCATGAGAAATGTGTAATGCTCTTAATTTCTTATTAAGTGATCAGTGTTTATTGAAAATTGGCTTGAAGGTACACTGATCATAATTCATACTATTGAGTTTAGGTGAGTCTGGATCCCTCCGTCTTTCCTAGGCTTAGAATTTGCTTACAGTTCAGTATTGGCATAATGGATAGGAAGAAGGATATCTTATTTCTGGAAGGCTTTACTGAGATACGATAATGAGTTAGACTTGGGAACTCTCTGTCATGCTCTTGTGCTTTTCAGGTTTGTGATTGTTTCAGACCTTTTTTTCTCTAGGCGTACTTTGTACGTGTCTGTAAGCAGATGAGAAGGAGAACAAGGGCACATAGGGGCTGATAGAGGCAAATGTAAATCCCATTTTTTCCCTATTAACTCATGAGGCCTGCTGGGCAGCAGCAGGCATTACCAGGCATTTAATTGTGTGCTAGGTAAGGCTGGCACAACTCCAGCATCATGGTGAAGAAAGAATTACACTAATCAGCTGGGATATACTGCATATATTGATTAGAGTTGGATTTTGTTATGCAAAAAAAATCCTTATAAATAGTGGGAAAGTAATTGAGAGTAATTAAAAAGGCAGAGAGTTAATTCACAGTCTTTTAGATGAAAGGGCATTTTGATCCTTTGCTTCCATGCAGATTTCCGGGCAGGATGGAGCAGCTTGTGAGTGCTGAGTCTAAATAGTATGATCAATGTTACCACTCAACTGGAAAGAAAGTAAATGGGCAGGCTGTGTAGATGATGCTCTGCTGACCACTTTCCAGCAGTTTCTTGTTGGTGACCTTCTACTGATGGAAGTCTCCTTTGTTTGGGTTTAGACCTTTGCACTTTTTCTCTGGGATTCTCTAATCCCTTTTCTAATTGATACCTCTGAGGAAAGCTGAGTTGGGATCCTGGTATGCTAGTGAACTCTGGAGATGTTAAGCTACACTGCACTTACTTGAAAATCTAGCATGGTTTGACATTGTTTTTCTGATGGAAAACATTTCGTTGTTATGGCTATCACAGAAAATGTCATCTGTGGGAGACCTGGATTGAATTTTAGGCTCCTGACTTTGGCCCCAACCCAATAGCCAGCGTTTGAGAGTGAACCAGTGGATGAGAGTTCTGTCTCTGTCTCTCTTTCCCTCTCCCCTTCTCTTTTTCTGTCTCTGCCTCCCAAACAAAAATTTAATTATGTTGATTTTACAGTCTGTTCCATGATAAACTTGTTTAAATTCAAAATATTTTAACTTCATTACTACTTTGTTGCTGAAATATATATTTTTTAATTTATTGATTTTATTTGAAAAGAGACAGACATGGTGGGTAGTAGAGAGAAAAAAAGAAGCAAATGTCTCCCATCCTGGTTTACTTCCCAGTTGCCTGTGACAAGACTGGGAAAGGCCAAAGCCAGGAACTCAGTCTGTGTCTCCCACATAGGAAGCAGGTACCCAACTATTTGAGCCTTCACCTGCTGCCTCCCAGGGTACACATTAGGAGGAGGATGTAATTGGAAGCAGAGCCTTGAGCAACTTCTATTTATTTACTTATTATCTATCTAACAGGTAGAGTTGCAGACAGACAGAAAGGTCTTCCACCCAATGGTTCACCCCATCTAATGGCCACAATGGCCAGAGCTATGCCAATCTGAAGCCAGGAGCCAGGTGCCTCTTCCTGGTCTCCCATGCTGGTGCAGGGGCCCAAGCATTTGGGCCATCCTCCACTACTTTCCTGGGCTACAGCAGAGAGCTGGACTGGAAGAGGGGCAACTGGGACTAGAATTCGGTGCCCATATGGGATGCCGGCGCCGCAGGCGGAGGATTAACCTAGTGCACCAAGGCGCTGGCCCAGGGCAACTTCTTAACCACTATGTCAAGCACCTGCCTCTGAAATCTTTAAGTAACTGAACCACTTAACAGTTGCTCCAAGTGTATCCACAACACCTCTGGAACTTCCAGATATGGAATCATAAATCATAGATGGTATTCTGATTGGAAAGGTGGACTTAACATATTTCTTAGAAACAAAATTTCGAGATATGCTTTTTTTTTTTTTTTTTTTTTTTTTTTTTTTTTTTTTTTTTTTTTTTTTTTTTTTTTTTTACAGAGTGGATAGTGAGAGAGACAAGGAGAAAGGTCTTCCTTTTTGCTGTTGGTTCACCCTCCAATGGCCGCTGTGGCCGGCTCATCACGCTGATCCGAAGCCAGGAGCCAGGTGCTTCTCCTGGTCTCCCATGCGGGTGCAGGGCCCAAGCACTTGGGCCATCCTCCACTGCCTCTGGGGCCATAGCAGAGAGCTGGCCTGGAAGAGGGGCAACCAGGATAGAATCCAGCACCCCAACCGGGACTAGAACCCGGTGGGCTGGCGCCGCAAGGCGGGAGGATTAGCCTGTTAAGCCATGGCGCCGGCCCTTCTATTTTTTTAAAGATTTATTTATTTATTTGAAAGAGTTACACAGAGAGAGGTCTTCCATATGATGGTTCACTCCCCAATTGGCTACAATTGCTGGAGCTGTGCCGCTCTGAAGCCAGGAGCCAGGAGCTTCTTCAGGTCTCCTGTGTGGGTGCAAGGGCCCAAGGACTTGGGCCATCTTTTGCTTTCCCAGGCCACAGCAGAGAGCTGGATAGGAAGTGGAACAGCCGGGTCTCAAAGCGGCGCCCATATGGGATGCCAGTGCTTCAGGCCAGAGCATTAACCTGCTGTGCCACAGTGCCTGCCCCAAAACATGGTTTTCAAAATTTAGATTGTGTGCTTATTCAAGACTCACCTAGGTGTGCTAGAGATGGAGGGCTCAGCTTCTGATTTCATCTTTATCCAGGAGCTTTAAGAACCGTTGTTCTAACTGCTTTAATCCAATTTTCAGAAACCCATGTAGGAATATAGTGTCCTGAATTATTTGAATAAGAACAGTGATAGCAATGACAAATAATGTGCATGTGGTTAATTAGAGAACCTTGATTATGCAAATTTTACTTTAGGATTAATAGTTTATGGAAGTAACTTAAAGAATATGTATAAAGAATCCTGAAAAAAATAAATGATTTCCAAACTTTGCAATGCTCAGCTGGTGCTGAATTCATAGGTGAGTATTACAAAGGAATTCTTGACAATAATAATAGTAACTTGTATTTGCTTTGAACTTTACTATTTACAGTTTCAATCTTTTTTTGCATTTATTAGTAAGAACTACTGTCAATGAGAACTTTATGTGTATTAGCTTGCTTATCTCTAGAAGTGCTATCAGGCAGATACTATTGTCGATGAAGATACTGTCAATGAAGATATTGAGGCTCAGAGCTGATGAATGACTCGCCCAAGGTGATACCATTTAGGCAGTGTCAGATTCAGGATCTTAACCTGGATTTATCTAAATCGACAGCCTGTACCTCTTACTCCTGGGAACACCTTTCTTTCCTTACTGGAGTTCTGAGCTTCTGGCATGTGTCCAGCGTTAGTCACTTACTGTGATCCTGCAGTGATGCTGGAGAATCATTTAGCTTCTTTAGACTACAGTAACCCTTAAAATGCCTGCCAGTGCATGGCAAATATGGTTTCATTTTGTAAGGAAGGAAAAGTTTCCTCAACCTCCTAGGGTTTCTATATATGTCTGAAATAAAATTGATAATGGGAGGCAGCACTGTGACATAGCAGGTAAAGCCACTGCCCACAGTGCCAGCATCACATATGGGCTCTGGTTCAAGTCTTGGCTGTTCTACTTCTGATCCAGCTCTCTGCTGTGGCCTGGGAAAGCAGTGGAAGATGGTCCAAGTGTTTGGGCCCCTGCACCTGTGTGGGAGACCCAGAGGAAGCTCCTGGTTTCAGATTGGCACAGCTCCGGCCAGTGCGGCCATTTGGAGAGTTAACCAGCAAGTGGAAAAACTCTCTCTCTCTGCCTCTCTATAATTCTGCCTTTCAAATAAATGAATCTTGAAAAAAAATGATAATGACAGATTAACAGAAGAAAACATTTATTTCATCAAAGATTTACGCAATATCGGAGCCTTCAGAAATGAAGATTAAAAGACCCAGGGAAAGCTGTTTTTTAAAGATTTATCTTAATTATTTGAAAGACAGAGTTAGAGGGAGTGATTGATCTTCCATCTGCTGGTTCACTCCTCAAATGGCTATAATGACCAGGGCTGGGCCAGGCTGAATCCAGGTGCTTTTTCTGGGTCTCTCATGTTGGTACAGGGGCCCAAGCCATTGGGACATCCTCCACTGCTTTTTTTTTTTTTAATTAAGATTTATTTATTTGAAAGAGTTACTGAGAGAGGTAAAAGGAGGTCTTCCATCTGTTGGTTTACTCCCCAGATGGTCGCAACAGGCCGGAGTTGCACCAATCCAAAGCCAGGAGCCTCTTCCAGGTCTCCCACGAGGGTGCAGGGGCCTAAGGACTTGGGCCATCTTCTGCTGCCCTCCCCAGGCCATAGCAGAGAGCTGGATCAGAAGAGGAGCAGCCAGGTCTTGAAGTGGCACCCAGATGGGATGCTGGGGCTTTAACCTGCAGCGCCACAGCACTGGCCCCCTCCACTGCTTTTACAGGCTATTAGTAGGGAGCTGGATCAAAAGTGGAGCAGCTGGGACTTGAACCAGTGCCCATATGAGATACCGAGATGGTATGCGACAGCTTTACCTATTATGCCACAATGCCGGCCCCAAATCTGACTATTTTATGCATGGGTTCAGTGAAGATAGACAGCCGTGTAGAAATGCAGTTGGACAAATAGGCTTCATCTAATTGTAATAAACTGAGGAGAAAGCACAACCTTGTCTGTGAAGCATTGCTTCCTTCTGCTTGTGGAATGAGAATCTTATGATCTACTTTCAGACAAGGTAGGCAAGAGATTGTTTAATGACCACCTCCTACCAGAATGACTGGGCAAGGTTAGAGTGAGAGTTCTACTTATTAGGATTTTCCTTGGGAAAAGGAGTTCTGGTTTCTTTGACTTGAATTGTGGGGTGGAGGAGTACAGATGAAAGGGGAGAAGGTCAGGAAGATCTCACTTCTGAGACTTTTGGATTTTCTTCCATTCAACGTGTTCAGTATCCCAACGTACCATATTTTGAGATAGCATGTTCTGGGCCTGCGTAACTTTTTTTTTCTTTTCCTTTCTGCAAGCAGAATTAGAGACAGACAGAAAGGTCTTCCTTCCATTGGTTCACCTCCCCAAATGACCGCCACAGCCAGCGCACTGCACTGATCCAAAGCCAGGAGCCAGGTGCTTCTTCTTGGTCTCTCATGTGGGTGCAGGGCCCAAGCACTTGGGCCATCCTCCACTGCTTTCCCGGCACAGCAGAGAGCTGGACGGGAAGAGGAGCAACCGGGACAGAATCCGGCGCCCCAACCAGGACTAGAACCCAGGGTGCAGATGCCACAAGTGGAGGATTAGCCTAGTGAGCCACAGCGCCGGCCTGCGTAACTTTCTAAGATCTGCATGTGCACTCCAGTCAGCAGGAAGCAAATGGAATGCCCCCAGAGATTGAGTGTGCCCCCTATTGGACAGAACTTTTCCTTTTCAGGCTGTTTGAAGGCAGAACTACAATGAGAAAATTAACCAGGGTCCCCTTTTTACTCTGCCTGAGTAATTGACCACCTGCTAGAAATAACTTCAGAACTGCTCTTGATCCATCTTGTTTTAACCCCTATGAGATTCTTGGTGACTGTCATGCCACCGTTCTCCATGGCTGAGAGGTTGAATCAAGAAGTCAGAAGTGTACTGTTTCTTGATGTTGGCTTCTGAGCTGAATGTAAATAAAAAGATGGGAGATAAAATGTAGAAAATTGCATTAGCTTGATTAGGGTCTTATTTGCATAAAAGAGTCTTTGAATCACAATTACCCTCTGGCTTTGGACCCTGCTTTTTTTTTTTTCTATTATCCAGTCCAAGGTCATTACTAAAAGGCTTCCTGTTTCATGGAAGAAGACTTATTGAAATATTAATTTCATTGCCCAAAGTAAATTCATGATGTCTGCTGAATAACTTGAAGTCTGTCAAAATCACTAAGGTAAGAGTTATTCTTTATGCTTTCAGAAAGGAAGTTTAGGAATTTGAGCAATAGGCAGCTAAAAGTTCACTTTCCTTTTGCTGTCTTTATAGCAGAAGTGAATAAATATCTTTATGTTCTTTGGTAATTACTGCAGTGAAACAAGCATAACTGTCTTAGTAGTTCAAGGCATCTTGGAGAAGGCTTTTTGTTTTTCATTGCATTGCACTGTGACTCGGTTTGAAGTCTGAATATAATGTAAAAGGCTTGGAGAGAAATGAACTTGTGACATTTGCAGCTTGGGAACATTTTCCTTTTTTTTTTTTTTTTTTAAAGTCAGTGGAGGTTGAATACTCAAGAATTTATCAAATGTATTTTCTGTTTGTAAGTACTTGTAACATAGAACTTGACTTAAAATGCTGTTTTTCCTTGTTCATCAACTTTGTATGCGTAATTTAATCCAGTGTATTAAAAGTTGGATTCTTCAATGGCAGAGGTAAAATCCCCCACTCTCCCTTCCCTAGTATTACCTAATGATGATAATACTTGTAAATGCAGTTTTTTAAGGCAATAAATCAGAAACTGTAATTGAAGGCTTTTGCATAAATATAGACAATAGCCTAAGGCTGTAACAGATGTACTTTGAGAGAGTTTGGCTCATTCTATTGATACATTGGTTTGCCTGTTGTAAATAGATGAGTATAATTCTTGGTCTCAAATAGCATGAATCAGTTGACAAAAGCTAGCAACTTACTTACTTGGTCTTACATTGGGAAATATCCCTTGAAAGTTATTTTTGCTTTTCAGCTGGTTTTGCTCAAAGACTGACTCAGTGGCTCTTTTTTGCAAATCTCTTTTCTAGTCTGTTTTATAACATGCATCATGCCCTCCCCCATGCTGGAACCATTTCTGTTTTTACTTGAAAAACCAGTTTGCTTAATGTCACAACAAAATAACGCATGGATTAGAAACAGCATTGCAGTTTCAGACTTAATGCCTTTGTGACATCTCGTTGCTATGCAAATGAGATTCAAGAAGGTCATCCTGTTAGCAGTTGCTGTAGCCCTGGTATCTACTTGATATTCCTTGGCCAAACTTACTAAGCATTCATGACTGAGCTATTCTAGGTGTTTAACTCTTTATTGGCTTCCCACCTGCTATATGAGGCTGCTAAGCCTGACAGTTCCTTCTCTAGTGGGTGGTTTTCTTTTCTGGGACCTCTATGCAATTTTTTTTCTGCTCCTCAGCATTCTGGGTCCCTTAGAAAAGCAAAAACTCCTATTGCAAGATCCGCTTGTTTTTATGCCAAGTTAGTATTGGGAAAGCTCGTTTGTGATATGTTTCTTTTGCTGTCGCAAGTATTTTTATCATTGCTAAATACTGTATTTTTAAATAGATGTTTTATTCAGTCACATCTGTGATGAGTTCTTTGAGATATTTCATAGAAAAATGCGAGTCTGCTGGTAAATGTTCATGTAATACTTTAAATTGTCTGAAATTCAAATTTGATTTCATCTGATTTAGCAGATGTGTTAATAGTAAGTAGTTGCTGAAAGTGGAGGAATCTGATTTTAATTCAGCAGGAACTAATGGCCTTAATGAATATAGATTATTGCTGGGGTTTTGTTTGCTTAGTTAAAGGGTGTTTTTTGATTATGTTTTTCTTCCCTGTTCTGATAGTTTTAAAAATATATGTACATAGCTATTCAGGTATGAGCCTGCTCTGAAATAATTCCAGCTTGTTGTGTCTTTTGCAGTTTGAGAAAGTTGCCATGGCCATATTTTATATAGTTTACTCATTAAATAATTATTCTTTTAGTGTTAATTCAGTCCAGTATATAGTGCAGATACAGAGTTGCCTAAACACTGAGTTTACACTGATATTTTGGCTAACATTACTGCTAACTCAAGGAAGGCACACCTTACACTTGGTGTGAGAAATCTTAGAACTGGGAAAAAGAACATGCACCAAATTCTAGTTGCCTACACATTGAGAACTAGAATGATGACATTGATGGCAGGGGTGATTTGAGTAACTGTTTGTGTTTGACACTGAGAATTCTAGGATGAGAGGTTGATTCTTTTTTCAAGGATCAAGAAGGCATCTCTAGATTCATGTATTGAATCAAACAGAAAAATCTTCAAAGATGCTACTTTGGCCTTTTATAAGCCAATACTTTTCTGGAAATGTCTTGTCTATTATTGGTGTGAAGGACTCTGCAGACATCCGATAAAGGCAGGTTATCATGAATTTGGCTGAGAGAGACATTCTTCTTTTATAACTTTGATGAAGAACATTAGAAAACTAGTAGTGAGAAGACAGCAGATGAGTATTTGAATGACCGGTTCAGTGTGACTTTTACATGAAAGGCTTAGAATCATCTTTTGTGTATAGTTTCCCACCTTCTATCCTATCATTTATGTCTGACAAATATCCACAGGACCTGTTATACAGCAGGAGCCAGCTGGATGCTAAGAGGGTCAAAGAGAAATAAAACAGTTTTTGATCTCAAAAGGGTTTAACATCTGGGAGTGAGATAAGGCCTACAGGCAATGATTGAGAGGTAGAAAGCAGTATGGCTGTAGCACGTGTGCTCTGCTTATTCAAACACAAAAATGTCTTTCTATATGAGTGGGAATTGGTTTCCCATTTGAATCTGAGCATTGCTTCTAAGACTATTTCTTGAGGAGTCAAAGTTCTCAACTTGTTGATCCTGATCTGTCCTGGAAATGATTACTTATCCAAGGAACCACTAGAAGTGAATCTTAACTCAGTGGTATATTCTAGGTGGGAAAATATGTAATATTTGGAGGAATACTTTTTTTTTTTTTTTGGACAGGCAGAGTTAGACAGTGAGAGACAAGAGAGAAAGGTCTTCCCTCTGTTCATTCACCCCCCAGATGGCCGCTACAGCCAGCACGTTGAGGCCGGCATGCTGTGCCAATCAGAAGCCAGGAGCCATATGCTTCCTCCTGGTCTCTCATGCTGGTGCAGGGCCCGAGCACTTGGGCCATCCTCCACTGCCTTCCCGGGTCACAGCAGAAAGCTGGACTGGAAGAGGAGCAACCGGGACTAGAACCCAGCGCCCCAACTGGGACTAGAACCCGGGGTGCCGGTGCCGCAGCTGGAGGATTAGCCAAGTGAGCCACGGCGACGGCCAAGGAGGAATACGTTTTAAAATGTGAAATATTTTTAAAAAGTCTTACCAGTTACCTTCTTAGAGACAACATAATTTATGCTCTATAAGATTGTATGTATAAAATAATGTTAGAATTTGCAAACCATTTATTTGAAAGGCAGAGCAACAGATAGAGACAGAGAGAGGGAGATTTTCATCTGCTGATTCACTCCAAAAGGCCACACGAGCCAAGTCTGGGAAGGCCAAAGCCAGGGGCCAGGACTTCCATCCTGGCCTTCCATGTAGGGGACATGGCCCAAAGTATTTGGACTATTTTCCACTACCCTCCAATGGCACATCCGCAGGAAGCTGGATGGGAACCAGAGAAGCCAGGACTTGTACTGGCACACTGATAGGGTATATCAGAGTCCCAAGTAGCAACTTAACCAGATTGTGCCAAAACACTGGTCTCAACATTAGAAATTTAAACTCAGAAATGGCTGTATCAAGTTGCAGATTGTCCTGAGGACTGCCATCTGTCTTTTCCCGGTGGTCCTTCTTTTTCCACCTAAACCAGATGTTGAGTGGAAGAACTGTAGAATTGAAATCAACTTAGATTTTTCAAATGTAAAAGGAGACAAAAGTATGCATTAGCTAAAATGAGATAGTCTGAATTTCATTTGTTTCTGCTGCTTATTTCCATTACCACAGATGATTCAATTGGATGTGTTCAGGCATGGGTGAATTATAGTGGCACTAAGTTTTCTTTTGGAGCTTTTGGGAAAACCTTTAAAAAATGAGTTTGCTCAGTTAAATAGAAATGTTCTTTGCCAAAGGCTTGATTTTTTTTTTTTAATGCCTTGCTTTCTGTTCTAGGAAATTGTCTTTTTCCTAAAGAGAGAACTGTCAAAACTTTAAAGAAAAATTAGTTAAATATTTTGCATTCTACCCAATCAATTGTTTTAGAAATCTACTTTCTCTCAGTTAAAAGGATACTGGTTTTCTTCTCATTGTTGACAGCAGTGTTTGCAAATACACCATTGAAGATTGCTTCCTGGATCTTCATCCTGCTAATAGGGGAAAGTGCTACCAGATGAGTGGCAGTGCTTGGGTTTGTGGTCTGGAGTCAGTACCATAAGCCAAGAAATGTAAGTGTAGATCCAGATTCCAAGCCATGAAATTTTCATTGGGTATCATTTTTATTAAAATAATAAAGATGTAAGTTTAAAGATAGGTATATCTGAGTATTAATACCTTTCTATTCCATAATTATTCATATGCCAATCTTTTTCTTATACATACATTTGATTAGAATGTTCCTCTCTACTTTGCTACTCTTCCATCATTCCAGAGTCAAAATCTCTTGCTCTCACTCTTTCTTGGGATATTTAGAAGGGACCTATAGGGTAACTTACCTCAAAGATATTATAGCTGTCAACTGACATGAGGGAAGAGGGAGGTTTTAGGAATGTGAGATTTTGAGATTATCATTATTTTACACTGTATTTTTATTGGCTCTATATTTAAATTTTGTGATTTTTTTTTTCCTATAGAAACCCTTTTAGTGCTCATTTTATTACTCCTGCATGGGATTATAGATTCAGTAAACAAAAGTGCTAGACTCCTAATTGAATTTTAATTTCAAATGTTTCATAATTCTTTAGCATAAGCATGTACCAAATATTGCATGAGACATTTCTACCTGGTAACCCAGTCCCTGTACAGATTACAGCTTGTTCTTGTAAAGAGTATAGAGAAAGGGGTTGTAGAATGACTAAATGAGCCTCCAGGTGGAAATGTATACTTCAGAGCGTAGTACAGCTTGATTTAAGAGTCACAGTCTCTTTTGTAGATTGTACTAGAAGCTCTGACTGTAGTCTAGGATGATTGTGTAGACCAGCAGTTCTCAGGGTTACCTCCAGAATCGCCTGGAGGATTTAAAATGTACGTTCATGTGACCTACCTTACAACTTCTAAGTGGACTTAGGTAGGGCACAGGAGTTGTGTTTCTCCCAAGTTCCCTGGCAATATCAATGCAGCTAGTTTGGGACAACACTTTGGGACGCACTGTGTAGACTCTCTAAGGAGAGAATGGCACATATTTTCTTTAAAGGGCTAGAGAAAAGTATTTTAGGCTTGGGTACTATCCCTGTTTCTACTGCTCACTGCTACTTTGATAGCTCAGAAGCAGCCCTGGATGATAACATAAATGAAGGAATATGGTACTGTTTCAGTAAAATTTGATTTGTAAAAACTGACCACTGGCCAGTTATGGCCCATGGGCCCGGATTTCCAACCTATTCCCTAGAGGGAGAAATGATGAGTTGAGGATGGTTGAACTATGGGAATGTCCAAGTTTAAGGATTGGTCCAAGAAAAAGCAATCAGGGCTGTGGTAGAAGACCCAGACTATGGGAGTATCACCACAGCCAAAAACTCGGATTTTTTTTTTTTTTTTCAGTGAAAACATGAATGAAAGCACGTGTCCCCCTCATCTGCTGTTGCAGGGTGATTAAGGATGCAGGAGTGGATGAATGCTGAAAGAGACCATTGGATTTGGCAGTTAGGCCATAATGACTGCCCGTTCTCTGAGCAGTTTCAATGGAGTGGTGGGAAGGGATGCCTGCCAGATGGCACTGGGCTGAGTGAAGGAGGAGGTGGAGGCAACAAGTATTGAATACTCTGTAGCAAAATTTGGCGGTGAAGGAAAGGAGGAGGTTGGGATGGATGCTCCTGGAGAGAAAGCTGTGTCCTGTAAGGGTTTTTGAGAATAGGAGGAAAACAAGTATGTTTGTAGGTAGAGAGGAGGGAAATGATAAACAGGAGCCTGGATTGCAAACACTTGGCTTCCTAAAAAAATGGGATCCTGTGAGTACAGACTGAGAAGGGAGAAGATGAAAATATAGAAAAGTAGATAATTAACATTTCTGCAAAGTGATAGGATGAGAAGAGATTAAGAGGGCTTATCCACGTTGCACCTTTGACTGGAGAGCTACTGCCTCTCAAATAATAAAGTAAAAGTGAGGTAAGGATCACTCAACAGGTGTAAGGAGCTGGAGGAGCAAGAGAAGGAAAGTAAGGGTGTTCCCAACTGATGAAGCAGGCAGCTAGCCTAGAGTAAAGCAATTGTAGGAAAGGTCAGGATTCTAAGGCAACTGATGGAGATTTGGAGTAGGCGATGTGGCGGTGAATTATACTGAATGTAAATACAGTTTTCAAGGCAGCTGTGTTGGGATTGGAACTCATGCATCATACAGTTATGTGGAAGTTCCTGCAATCCATAAAAACCTGGGAACTGTAGGCAGCAAAACACAAGAGGCATTCAGAATTGCAGGTCATCAAGAGATGTGGCTCAGAAGGACATATAAGGTGAAAGCATTTAAGATGAATGAGAATATTAAGGGAAACTAAGTGGAAAAGGAAATGAAACCAAGGCTGGAACATTTGCCACAGGTTTAAGATAGGGACGTTGCTTTATATGAAGAAAGAGTTGAGAGGGAGCTGGAAGGAGTAGGGGAGGTAGATGGATTGGAATTTATAGGCCAGAATTTAAGAACTGTGGCAATTTGAAGGAAATTGTGTAGCTGTGAAATTAGGCTACTGAAGTGGAGTTTAGGTGAGTGTTGCCAGCAATGGAAAGGAACATGTTGGATAAGATAGCCGGGCTGATCATGAAGTAAAAGATCATCTAAGGAGGAAAATGTAGTTCTTGCCACATCAGGGAGACCTGACCCTCTATCTGCCTGAGCCTTGTGTATATGGCCGAGCCTTGAGAACCCATCTTCTCTTAATGTTGGTAGGGTCCCTCTCCTTTCTCCCTCCCTCCCTCCCTCCCTCCCTCCCCTGCCTCCTTTCTCCTCCCTCCTCTCTTCCCCTTTTTCTTTCTCTTTCTCTCTGCTTCTGCCCTTGATTTGCATGATACACCACTTATGTGACTGCTGCAGTAAGTCAACACACATTTTTCACTCTCTCCTCTTCTCCCAACTGGTAGAAACTGGAGAGGTTTCAGATACTGCAGTATCTGTGTTCGTTATCTGATCATCTGAGACTGTCCTGTATTGGAATCATTTTCATCGTCCAAGCTCCCCCATCCAACTGAGTATTACCAGTTGTTAACAGTTGCTTAACATACTGGTGGCTCCATTCACTTATGACTTTTTTTTTAAGTTCTTTTTTTTTTCTTGTTCTTTTGTTTGTTATATAGTTATTTTTTATTTCATAAATGTGAATTTACAAAGTGCAACTTTTGTATTGTTGTGGCTTCCCCCACCAACCTCCCTCCCTCCCGTGGGCCTCCCCTCTCCCACTCCCTCTTCCATCCCGCCCTTCATAGAGTTTCTTTTTTTTTCCACTTTCTTTTTTTTTTTTTTATTTCATAAATGTGAATTTACAGAGTGCAACTTTTGTATTGTTGTGGCTTCCCCCACCAACCTCCCTCCCTCCCATGGCCGTCTCCCCTCCCTCTCCCATTCCACCCTTTATCGAGTTTCATTTTCAATTGCCTTCATATACTGAAGATCAACTTAGTATATACTAAGCAAGGATTTCAACAGGCTGCATTCACACAACCGCACAAGGTATAGGGTACTGTTCGACTAGTAGTGTTTTTCAGTTTCATAGTAAAACACATTAAGGACAGAGATCCTACGTGGGGAGCATGTACCCAGTGACTCCCGTTGTTGATTTAACAACTGGCACTCTTATTTATGACGTCAGCAATCACGCGAGACTCTTGCTATGAGCTGTCTAGGCTATGGAAGCCCCTTGAGTTCACCGACTCAGAACTTGTTTAGTCAAGGCCGTGTCACAGTGGAGGTTCCTTCCTCCCTTCAGAGAAAGGCTCCTCTCTCCTTGATGGCCTGTTCTTCTGCTGGGGTCTTGTTCACCAGGGTCTTTCATTTAGATTGTTTTTTTGCCATCATGTCATGGCTTTCCATGCCTGTGAGACTCTCATGGACCTTTTAGCCAGATCCGAATGTCCCAAGGGTTGATTCTGAGGCAGGAGTGCTGTTTTGGGCATTTGCCATTCTATGAGTCTGCTGTGTGTCCTGCTTCCCCCGCAGGATCATTCTCTCCCTTTTAATTCTGTCCATTATTTGCTTACCCTGGTCTTATTTGTGAAATCTCTTCAACACATACCCTATCTTTTTGATCGGTTGTGTATTTATACTTATCACTTTACCAAGTGTGCTGGCATTGGTACCTGCCTCCTTGGTAAGATTGATTTGAAATCCCCTGGCACAATTCTAGTTCCACCATTGGAGGTAAGTCTGAGTGAGCATGTGCCAACCTATATATCTCCTCCCTCTCTTATTCCCACTCCTATGTTTAACAGAGATCACGTTTCTGTTAATTTTAAACACCTAAGAATGATTGTGCATTGATTACAGAGTTCAACCTTTTAGTATTTTTGTTGTTGTTGTTGTTGCTCTGTTCTACGTAAGACCACTGGTTGAACTCTGTAATCGCTTATGACTTCTTGGAGAAGACTGCCTGCTGTTAATAGTTTGGGTTCCCCTGTCATCAGTATTCAAGCTTCAGATTTCAGACTACTTTGTAAAGATGAACTAGACCCCTTTCTTCTAAAAAAAGAAAGTTCATGTCAGTAAAAATTTTAGTGAATTAGGAATAAAAATGTAACATGTGGGGCCAGTGCCATGGCACAGAAGGTTGATCCTCCGCCTGCAGTGCCAGCATCCCATGTGGGTGCCGGTTCTAGTCCAGGGTGCTCCTCTTCCAATCCAGCTCTCTGCTATGGCCTGGGAATGCAGTGGAAGATGGCCTAAGTGCTTGGGCCCCTACACCTGCATGGGAGACCAGGAAGAAGTGTCTGGCTTTGGATCGGCATAGCTCCGGCCGTTGCGACCAATTGGGGTGTGAACCAACGGAAGAAAGACCTCTCTCTCTCTCTCTCTCTCTCACTCACTCTCACTCTGCCTCTCAAAATCTTTTTAAAAAATGTAAGATGTAAGAAGAGTTTAAAAAGTCGTTAATGGCCCAGTGCTGTGGCATAGCAGGTAAAGTTGCCCCCTGTGGTGCTATAGCATTCCCCTGTAGGCACCAGTTCAAGTCTCGGATGCTCCATCTCCAATCCAGCTCCCTGCTAATGGCCTGGGAAAGCAGCAGAAGATGGCCCAAGTACTTGGGCCCCTGCACCTATGTGGGAGACCCAGAGGAAGCTCTTGACTCTTGGCTTCAGCCTGGCCCAGCCCCTTTCAAATAAATAAATTGTAAAATAAATAAATAAAAACGGTTAAAGTGCTTTCACTACAGAGGCTCTGTCTTTTGAAAGGAGCATTTCCCCGTTACCTCAACCCTTTTTCATCCCTCCCTTTCTGCCTCACCTTATGGCCATTTTCTTTCAACAGCAAAAGAGGACTCCAATTCCTCTTTATCACAAAAAAATTTTTGTAGGAATGGTTCAATTTATATCTTACACTCATGTATCAGTTGAAAAATCAGATATAAATTTGGAAGAGTGTAACATTTTTAGCATTTGGATCAACACATGGAATTGCCAAAGGATAGATGTAAATATGGAGTGTTGGAGGAAGATTAGGATATCTGATATTATGAAGACTACATTTTACTGAAATGCCTGCAAGTTTACCTATGATTGGGCAGAATAATTGACACTGTACTTGACATGTATTGAGAGTCAAATCATTAAGAGTAAATTTAAAATTTTTTATTTTCTTTTAAAGCTCTACCCCAGCTTTGTTTATAATTTCATCGTGGAAAACATTAGATGTTAGAAATAATTGATGGGAATGGTATTTGTAATTTAAGCATAGGCGCTCAAAACTGTTACTGCATTAAAATAATGCATTCATACACATTTTAGTAAGGCACAGAGTTTGGTGTTAAAATGATCTGTACTGGATAGACATTTCCTCAGGGGCAGAATAAATTTCAACAGTAGAAGCACATTAATGATCCCCCAAAGATGGAGGGATCAGAACTTTAGGACTGAAAGCAATTTAAGAGTGCATCTGAATTAATCTTTTCTTAGAGATGCACTGAGATTCAGAGAGGATGAATGGGTTACTTAATATCAGATAATTAGGGAAGGAATCCAGTATCCTAAAAGTTGAATTCTGTGTTCCATCACAAATTGACCGTTTAGATGGAAGCATTTCAACATGTTCATCTTTTCAAGTGAATTTTAAAGTTGTGGCCACTTTGGAAGACTTCTGTGGTTTAAAAGTAAGTCAGGCCGGTGCCACAGCTCAACAGGCTAATCCTCCACCTTGCGGCGCCGGCACACAGGGTTCTAGTCCCGGTCGGGGCACCGGATTCTGTCCCGGTTGCCCCTCTTCCAGGCCAGCTCTCTGCTGTGGCCTGGGAGTGCAGAGGAGGATGGCCCAAGTGCTTGGGCCCTGCACCCCGTAGGAGACCAGGAGAAGCACCTGGCTCCTGCCTTTGGATCAGTGCAGTGTGCTGCGGTGGCCATTGGAGGGTGAATCAACGGCAAATGAAGACCTTTCTCTCTGTCTCTCTCTCTCTCACTGTCCACTCTGCCTGTCAAAAAAAAAAAAAAAAGTAAAAGTTTGTTCATTTTGCCCCTGAGATATGGGGGCATTTTGACAGGTGCCTCACTGTGGAAACAAATGTTGCCACCTCAGATGAACTTGCAGGGAGTAACCCGGATGGCAATGATGATCAGAAGGGGAGTGGGAGACGCAACAAGGCAGCCTGTGTGTGTATGTACAGAGCCACCACCTGTGACTTAGAACTGAAAACGTAGAGGCACGTGCAATCTGAAATGTCTCTCACTCATCAGTCAGAGTTTATCAGAATGGGAGGTCTTAGTAAGTGAACTGAATGCTTTCAATCCAGACATGTCAGTAATTGCCATCGACCAAGTGTCTGTCACACCTGCCTGCTTTTCTTTCTTTTTCTCTTTACTTCATTACATATTGATTGACTTCTTGGGTTTTACAAGTTCATAAATCACCTTCTTTTTAGAAGCTTCTTGGCTTTTGTGTGTGTAGACTGAGAATACTGGGAAAGATTGATACTTGAATCATAGTAACAAAGAACTTCATCTTCCCTCAGCTTCGTATGCAAGAGCAAAGCATCCAAAGGCAATGTCATTCTGATGAAACATTGAAAGACTGCACAAACACCTTATGAAAATGGCAGTGCCAGCAGCCTGCCCTCCTGGGTGTGATGGGGGTGCTCGGCTTGCATACCTGGAAGCCATTGGAGAGAGCTGGAGAGCCTTTATGGCCAAGTAGAGGGTTTAATATTAATTACAGAATGAGATGCCATTTTTGTAAAATAACTGCAGATTTTATTACCTGAATACAAAGCCATAATTTTGGTATAAGACTAGGTTTGAATCTGATTTGGGGGAGGGTACATTTTATATTACCTACGGAACAACAGATGAGATGGCACCTGTGTTCTCTTCTCCTAAGAACTACTGAATGAGTAAATCCTAGGAAGTGGAGTTTGTTGTTTTTACTGTAGAAGATTCATAATTCTGTTATGGATGTGTTTGATTCTGGTTTTATACTTGAATCCCAAGTCATGAATTTCTTAAGGAGCCAAAATGGTAAATATAGAAACTCTGACTGGATTTTTCCCTATTTGTAGCATCTAAATGTTTTTGATTTTAATATAAACCAATTATATGACATTCTAAATTCTTGCTTTATAGTTGGCTCTTAAAACATTCATTTCTTGCTGTTTATGAATATAAACTGGTACATGAATACTGAAGGGTAGTTTTCTTTTTATTTCCAAGCACTTTTGATTATAATATAAAGCAATTATAGGGCACTTTTTACAGAAAGGCCTATGCATTTGTTCAATATTAATGACCACTGTCCTTTTAAATAACAAGTGAGTCTATTTTTTAGGTTGGTTGTTCAGTATTAGCAACAAAAATTTTGTATTCCAGGCAGTCTTTAACAGCTGATTTAATTTGAGATATTTGGTCATTTCTTTCTGAATTAATTTAATTTCTGACAGCCAGTTTAATACATCAAAAGGGAAAAAGAAAGCAAAACTGCATTTGAGGAGGTCTGTAATTAATAGAGCTGACTTCTGAAGAATGGTTAAACCTCACATGTGAGAAGTGGCTTATACTGGAGGCCGAGTGCTTTGAAAGAGGAAAACGGCCGAGGCTTGAGAAGGGGGTCTCTGAACCAATTTCCACTTTAGTGATTCAGAGCCATTGCTTTTGTTTTCCCTGTGAGGATGAGGCAGGAGGAGGATGAGATGTGTTCTGGGAATAGCTGTCACTTCTTAATGGAGTTCGCAAACATCGTTTATAGGCATAAGTGTGTCTTTTGCACCATTTTAGTAAAATGACATTCACTCTCACAATGTTGCTACAGAAAGTCAAATCAACAAAGTGATGTGATAAAGATAGCCATGTTTACTGTGGATCAAATTCTACTGTGCATGTGGTGTTTTCTTGAGACAGTTTTAGTAAATAAACATTTAGAGAAATTCCCTTTAAAGCAGAATAAAATTTCAAGCAATTCAGTGGTGATACACATGACTATTATTTAAAAGCTGGCTATGTGCAGATATTATGCTAAATACTGCCCAGACATGATCCTGTAAGCCTTGTCACCTCTGAGGTAGGTGGGTGCCCATCTTTCTGAAGGAGGTTTTGCACTCCTTGATGGCTTCACACAGAAGTGATGGAGCTAAGCATGTTGGAGACTGATATGTAACTGTGGCATATATCATGTTCTATTAGCTGAATGCATCCATTTGTCTTAATTCCTTTAGGAACATTTAGAATGTAACATTTAGACAAAGAAGTGTTTAATTCATAAAAATAATTGAAAATAAATTGTCCAAATGAAATCACCTCATAATTATTTTATACCAGATTTTTTTCCCCATATCTTGGTTTCCTTATCTTCTATAGTAATCTGTTCATAGAATTCAAGTTGATCTTGGTATCAGTGGTAGTAAAACTCTAAATTTAAAAATAAAAATTCTGGGAAGAGACTCAATGAATTATATTTCATATTTATGAGTGACTTTTTGAATTACTTCATTGAATAAATGAGAAATTAGTTTGCCCACATTGTACCAGACTTTCTTAAACCTTCTAGGATAAAATATAAGGTCTCTTATGAAGATTTTATATATATATATACATATATATAATGTGTATATATTTAGAAAATACAAATAATAAATAATTAAAGGTGATCTAATTTATGTTCATCCCCTATTTTGAATTACCCATGCTTCATAAACTTCCTAGAAAGAGCATACGCTAAAACTGCTGTTGGTTTACTTGGAAAACTACATCTTCTATGTTGGGTTGATGAGATTGAAAGTTGCACACAAGTAACCTCTAGGTTACTCTTTAGAGATGTTGAGGTTATCTGGGGTTCGGTTTCCAACAGTTACTAATACATGATTTGTAAGGCTCAAGGGGCCTTTAGTAGGTCCCAGTGTGTCAAGAACTCAGAAGCCAGTTGGGCAGGTGGTACAGCTACAGAGACGCCAGGGATTAAGAACAATACAACTGAGAGAAATGGAGTGCCAGAGAAGGGGATGCAGCAAGCAGTTTAGTAGCTTCTGACTTAGAGATGAGAACATGGAGATCCCAATTAGCATGATTTCATCAGTATGTATTGTATCTGTGTGTTGAAATATTATACTATACTCCAGTAATGAGTGCACACTTAGTACATTAAAATCAAAAATGATAAAAAGATTTTTTAAAAATATCTATTTATTTGAAAGAGTTACACCAAGGAGAGGCTAAGAGATGTCTTCCATCTGATGGTTCACTCCCCAATAGGCCCCAACGGCCAGAGTGTGCTGATCCAAAGCCAGGAGCTTCTTTTTTGGTCTCTCAGGTGGCCGCAGGGGCCCAAGGACTCGGGCCATCACCTACTGCTTTCCCAGGTCATGAGAGAGAGCTGGATGGGAAGTGGAGCTGCTGGGTCTCTAACTGGCGCTCATATGGGATGCTGGCGCTTCAGGCCAGGACGTTAACCTGCTGTGCCACAGCGCTGGCCCCAAATGATAAAAAGATTCTAGCAGCTTTACCTGACTCCGGACTTCTGCATAATACTTGGAATGGAAAACTTTTCTACTCCGTTGTGTATCTGATCTAGGCAGGGTTAGTGGAATGGAGCCAGAGGAGTGAAGCCCTTTAGGCTCAATTGTCTTTTGTCTGTGACCATCTCACCACACTAAACATCTATATTTCCCCAAAATGGCATGCTTAAACAGCTGCAACGCAAGAGCTGTAGCTTCCAGACTCTTTCTCTGGAATCCTCTCACATCTAGGAGAGAACAATATTTCTATAAATCGCATCAGCCAAGAACCTCAGATAATTTACTTGACTGAAAGCCCTGCACTGGAATGGAGTACCCTTTCCTTCCCTTCCCACTGCCATAACCTGTCCACCTCTCTGATGATGCTAACAATTATGAACCAGAGGGAAAGGTGTTTCCTAACCTGTGGTTCTTAGACCTAGTTGTGCATAAGAATCAAGGGAACTCTTAGAGACAGATTCCTAGGTTCCAGTAACTTTGACCACTTAACATGGCAAAGAATAAGCAAGTAAGTTCAGGTAAACTTTCCTCCACGAGCAATGAGACAAATTATTTCTCTATGAACTCCCATAAGCAAAAGTACTGGGAAGTCTAATTTCACCAGCCCCCACGCCTTCCTGCTTTGTACAAGTTTCTCCCAGGGATTGGCTGTCACACTGAGGCCATGAAAGAAGGCTGGGTGCACCCTGCTCCTTGTCAAATTCTTGCCAGACTTGCTTTTCCTCACTGCTTTGGACCTGAATCAAACAGGGTTTTCCAGGGTCACTCACCTCTCTCCCATTGCCCACAGGCAGCCCTTCAGGGTACCTTTTCTTTCCTTTGGGAGGCTTAGAACTCTCACAAGTTTGCAACAAGAATTTTTTAAACATTTTATTTGTTATTCAAGTTTCATGTATTTTATAAAATATTTTATAGAGACTTACACAGTGACACTTCCCACCCTACCTCCCACTCACACTCCAACCCTTCCTCTTCCTCCTCCTCCCATTCCCACTCTTGATTTTTAGAGATCTTTTTTAGTTTACTTAATGATCATAGAGTTAACTCTAAGAACTCAACAAATAGTACAAAGGAAAAAAATCATTCCTCAATGGAAGAGACAGGGGCTATAAACAATCATCAAATCTCAAAATGTCCATTTCACTCAAAAACATTACATTTTAGGTACTCTATTAGTTACCCAATATCAGGGAAAATGTATGGTATCTATCTTTTTTGGACTGGCTTATTTCACTTAGTATAATGGTTTCCAGTTGTGTCCACCTTCTTTCAGTTTTTTTATACCCAAGTAGTACTCCATAGTGTATATATAAAAAGATTTTTTTGTTTAATACAGTCAACAGCTGATGGGTGTTTGGGTTGATTCCATATCTTACCTGTTATGAATTGAGCTGCAATGAACATGGGGGTACAGATAACTCTTTCATATGCTGATTTCTTTAGGTCTGGGTAAATTCCCAGAAGTGGGATGGCTGGGTCTTGGCAGGTCTATATTCAGATTTCGGAGGTATCTCCATACTGTCTTCCACAGTGGTTTCACCGGTTTACATTCCCACTAACAGTGAATTAGGGTACCTTTTTCCACGCCATCCTTGCCAGACATCCTTGCCAGCATTCGTTGTTTTGATTTCTCTGAGAGCCATTCTAACCTGAGAAAGGTGAAACCTCCATATGGTTTTGATTTGCATTTCCCTGGTGGGAAATCCTCTCTTGAAAAATGTCCTTCACCCATTTCTTCATTGGATTGTTTTGTTGTTCAATTTCTTGAGCTTATTATAGACTCAGTTATTAACCCTTTATCAGTTGCATAGTTTGCAAGGAATTTTGTTGCAATGCTGAAGCCACTTCACCTTCTCTGTTGCTGAGTGGAACTGGGCAATATATGGGTATCCACTCGGAGTAAAACAAGTCCAGCACCCAGTGAGGCCTCCCCCTCTCCCTCACCTCTTGTGGGAAGAGGAGCTTCTCCTTCCCTTCTTTCCTGTGCACTATGGATGTGGTTCCTCCTGTTGGGGGTGCTATTTTCAGTTGATGTGTCCTCCTCTTGATGTATTTAAACATGGCATGGAAAACACTAGCTTTCTAGTTGTCAGCATTATCCTTTGTTCCTAGTATCATTTGCTTTCTTCTTTGGTTTCTGCTCAGTTTTTCCTCCATGGACTGGGACTTGGATTTGCCAAGGGTACTTCAGACATATTTATTGGCCCCGTGGTAAGGAAACCAACTGGAAAGCTTACGGATAACTGTTCAGTACTTTGGATTTATAGAGTGCGTTTCTTCACAGTAACTCAGTTTTCTTTTAATGTGAAATAATACTATTCGTAGTCAGAATTGTAACCATGATTTAGCAGTGTATTTTCTCTGTAGTATTTTTTAAAAGGCAACCTTTCAGAAAGTCAGCCTCTGTAAGAAGTTTGTTGACTACAAAAATGTCCAAGGTAGATCATCCAGGATGAAAGCAGAATCTACTAGGAGGGGCTCATTGTTTCAGTCTTCCAGAAAAAGATTTCCACTGTTTTACTTTTGATGAATTCTAGACTTAGAAAACGACATTGTAGATTCTTGGATTTAATTCACTTGTTTTTAGATACCTGAACTAATTCAAACAAGTTATCAGAAGTTCTCTAAACATTTATAGTGATGGTACCTATCCTATATATGGAAATACTCCCTGGAAGCCCTAAACTCAAAAGTTCCCTGGTTGCTTGGAAAGGGAGCTTCACACTCTGATTTAAGAATTTTTTATTCCTTTATTTTCATTTTTGAAAGACCAAAAGAAATCTTCCATCTGCTGTTTCACTGCCAAAATGCCCTCAATAGCCAGGGCTCAGCTGTGCTGAAGCTAGGAGCCCATAACCCAGTCTGAGCCTCCAAGGTGGGTGGCAGGGACCAGGTATTTGATCCACCATTAGCTGCCACTCAGGGCATGCATTAATAGGAACCTGGATTGAAAGTGGAGGCACTAAGACTCAAACCAGTCTCTGTTAAGGGATGCAAGTGTCCCAAGCGGCATCTTAACCACTGCATCAAGTGCCTGCTCCAGGAGTTTCTATGTTATTCTCTGTCCTTTCTACCTAGTATGCTGAACTTCTCGCTGAGAGATGGTGGAAGCAAAATACAAACCATCAACTCTGCCTTCTCTCTATCATTAAATGATACAACCTCTTCCACACCAAGGGCTTTTCTCATCTAAATATGGACTTTGAAACAAGATGAAAGAAATGCTGACATCCTGAGTAATCTTGCAAAAGGATCCAAGATCTTTAATTAATCAGAGATAAGTTTTATTTACTAGACTGTTTAAATCTTTCTAAAATGCATTAATATAGAGTTTTAAGAACAAAGTAAAGGAAAAGTTTCAGTCATTTAAGACCATACTGAATGCAAATAATTACCCTATCCACTGAGCATTTGAGAACTTTAGATGTTGTTTATGAAAACTTGCAAATCAAAGGCAAGAAGGGATCCTCCATAAATTCCGAGGTGATATCAGATGCTAAGCTAGAAGGTAGAGAAGCAATTGAGATTTTAGGGCTGGGGAAAGCATTTATTTACACATTACCATATTGGATCTTTGTAGGTTCTCTTCTAACACCTAGGAACCATAGGAAGTTAGGGTGATTGGGAAGACTGGCATTTGGAAACACAGTTGGAAGCCATCTTGTATTTTTCAAAAATCATCAGCAATTTCCTGAACAGTCCACTGGGCAGGAATCAGACGTCCAGGTTTTATGGAAACAAATACAGTGGCCACTTTGCTTTTGTAGATGCTATTGCTGAAGTTAACCCAGTCCCCATCCCTGACACCAAATGTCTGTGTTCCTTTATTCTCCAGCCCGGTTTGGGTACCTCTGCTTTGTCTGTACACAGACCTCTTCATGGGATTGTCACGTTTGTCCTGGTTTTATTTAATTGCTTACATACTTATTAATTTTAGTTTTAAAAATTATATGTAGTTATTTTAATTTTTAGGGCTTTTAAAAATTCTCATTAGCACACAGACTTTTTTGAGCAGATACAGCAGGTTTTCTTCATTATTGGACTCTGCTTCCTAGTACAGTTCCCGCCATTTAGTAGGGGTTCAATTTAAAAATGTGTATTGAACAAGTGAATGAGAGAATTTGTCACTCCAGAAAACAGACTTCTACACGGTTATCAGTGGAGAAAATCAAGGAGGCAGTCTAATGGAGTGGTTAGGAGCAGATTTCTGAGTACAGAATCTAGCTGTGCTATTCCTCAGCTGGTAGGATGTTGGGAATTCTCTTAACTTCTCTGTACCCCAGTGTCCTTTTGTGAAAGAGGTGGCAGCAATAACACCTACCTAGCCTGTAGACTTTTTTTTTTTAATTATGTATTTATTTGTAAGAGCTGCAGAAAGAGAGGGAGATATCTTCCATTCACTGGTTCACTCCTCAGATGGCCACCATGGCAGAATGGTCAGGACTGAGCTAGGCTGAAGCCAGGAGCTTCATCTGGGCCTCCAACATGGGTATCAGGGCCCAAGTACTTGACTGTCTGCTGCTGCTTTTCCCTGGGCCATTAGCAGGGAGCTGGATTGGAAGTGGAACAGCGGGGACAAAAACTGGTGCCTAAAATGCTGTCTCCACACCCCCAAACCCCACCCCATAGATCTTGTTGACTGTCAGATGGGATCTGACACATAGTGGTTGTTCCATATTTGAGGGGAAGGGTTTATATGAAAGAACTTGATCAACAATTAAGTAAGGGAAAAGCTAGACTGTTACTCATATTTCAAACTGTAGTTAGTACCAGTGCTTTTGCTATGACAAAGATGTCAGGAGGGGGTGAAACCACATAAAGCATTCACTGCCCAAATAGCTGACATGTTGAGGTGATATTAACCCTCATTACAGAAAAAAAAAAAAAAAGGAAAACTAGAATATTTAGTTTTGACACAAAAATAACTTTTTGTGAAAACTGTTCTAAAAAGTGCAAAAAAGCTACCATTCTATCCAGATAAGAAATTTTGGTAATAGATAAACCCTGTTGCAACTAAATGACACTGAGATTCTTCGGATGTTTGTTTCACTACTACTTTTCCCTTCCAGCATGAAAGGAGTTAGTATCCATCAGTTGGCAATAGAAATGCTGTTGGTCAGGTGTGGAGTAGGGTGTGGAGCTTCAGGCAGAAGTGAACATGTGGTGTAGACCACCTTAAGAAGAGTTCACATTTCAGTTCCTTCAGCAACAGAGGAATTGCTGTAGGTTGAGAATTCAAGAACCTGAGTAGAAGACCAAAGAAGAACTACACATCATTTGGCATGTGTGACTATGAACCTTTCCGAATCCAGGGTGCCCTGGTGGTTCTGTGAGGTATAATGGTGATTTAAAAGTTTGTGTTAACATTAGTCTTTGTCACGGAGTTAATTTGGGCCACAGCATATTTTGGGTTAGGCATTTAATATATATTGTGTCATGTTCATCACAATTCTATGGTTAAATAGCCTGTGCTCATTTTTGGTCAAGAAATTATAGCTAACAAGTTGTGGAGGCAGGATGTGAACCCGGAGCTGCCCTGATCCCAAGACTGTCTACTCTTGACCACAGTTAGGCTGTAAATCATCTAACCTGAGCCCTCGGGGAAGTTCAGATTCCTTGTAACACTATAACACTAGTCGCGGGTCCTAGGGTGGTGGGCAAACTTTACTCCTCCCTCTTTCTGTTTTTTGTTTTTTGTGTTTAGAATTTCTAGCCTGATCTTGACAATTGCGTTGATTTAGAAGAATTTCAGTTAAAACCTTCTTGTCCTGGCTCAGATGTTATCGCTTCTTTTGAGAATGACAAAATGAATAAAGTAAATGCCTGTGTGTTAAGACTTGTGGGAGAGCAGCTACGATCAGACTAACTCAGAAATGCCTGAAATACTGACGTGGTCTTTTCCATTTGTGCTTAGGATTGTCTTGCCCCCATGCAAAAAGCAGAGATCCTGATTTTAATGACTGTTTGCAGTTTCAGCTTGGGTCCTGTTATAAAGTTTACATTTAAAGCTTTACCGTGGTACCAGGTTCAGGCCAAATTTGAAAGTAGCTGTGGGGGAGAGGACTTTAACATTTCCCCAGGGAAGTGGACTGGAAAATTGCTGGAGAGTAAACTGTAGGGAACAATCTTGAATTGGTCTCTAGGGCTGGACATAATTACCTAATGGATTTTCCATCTCAAAATTTTAGGAAGGAAAAATTGCTTTAAAATAACAACAAAAAAGTGAAACTCACAACTTCTTTTTCTCTTTAGGATTATAAACTCAAGCCCTTTCATTGATCTTTTGAAGAATGGGAGCATCCTGGGGTAGGGACAAGCAAAGGGAAAGCACGTGGAAGAGAAGATGAGATGCATTGTGGTTAAGGCGGGTGTTTGCCGTAGCAGTTAAGACAGGATGCCATTATCTAATGTTGGAGGGCCTGGGATTAGGTCCCAGCTTTGGTCCTGATTCCAGCTTCCTCTCATGCAAATCCTGGGAGGCAGAAGCAGCAGAAGAAGATGGCTCAAGGAATCAGGCCACAGCCATCCAAGTGGGAGACTAGATTGAATTCCCAGCCCTCAGCTTTGGCCTGAGTCAGGCTGTTGCAGTCATTGGGGCAATCAACCAGTGGATAGGAACTCTGTCATTCATTCTCTCCCGCTCTCCCCCACCCCCCATGTGTGTGTGTATGTGTGTGTGTGTGTGTGTGTTTCTGCCTCTTGAGTTGATAAGTAAACAAACAAGCTAAAGTTGTATGATTAAAAACACAAACAGAAATTATATAGCTCTGTTTCCCTCCTCTAAATCATTAGCAATTGCTGAAATTCAGCTCCTTTTAAGATTATTTTGGGTGCAGCTGGAACTGTATTTTAATGAGCAGTATAACCTAATTAAGATTGAACATTTTATTTTTTCATGGGCTCTGAAGGTATTTGTTGAGTGGCTTAGCTGTTTGCATACCAGGATTTCCCAAAGAGGCCCATTATGCAATCAGTTTTCACCCAGAACACCCACATCCATATTCTCCCTCTTGCTTAGAAGGCTTTGGGACTACAAACATTAAACCCAGTTCTCCCCAACCCCCTGGCTATATCCCAGTGCACTTCATGTTTAAGTGTGATGTATGATTCATGATTCCTCAGGAATGGCAAACCATCTACTTGTTCTACCTCTGTTTTATGATTGGCTGATGTGTGTCAGGCCATGCTTGGCATTGGGAATGAATATGGAGGTATTCAGCCTCTATCACCCCAAATACATTGATCTAGAATAATAACAGCAAGTGCTTGCTATATATCTAACATGTACAGTTGGTACACATGTGAGGGAGGCACTGGCACATTGCTTTCTTGAGGGGTGGAAGTCATTTAAAGGAGGAACAAATGCCAGGCATAGAATGGTAAGAGCTCTAAGGGGTCAAAGTGCTATGACATTCAGACTTGAGGGATCATGGGAGAGACGGGAGAGGCCACCTGAATTAACTGCAGTCTTGACTGCACCGAGAAGGGATGTTCCCAGTGAGTACAGAAGCACAAGGGCAGTTCCAGGGCTGGGGAGCACAGGGTTCCTGGCAGAGGACTGTTCATGGCTTCAATTGATTGGAGTTTGGGTTGTGTAGAGATGGTAGTGAGAGAGAACATTGAAACTAGCTTGTTTTGGTTGTCAGGCTTCCCTGAAGAGAACTGGAAAAGTGTTTTAGTATTCACTGTGAGAACCTGGGTAAGGATGGAGTTACATGGAGGCTGCCTGGATAGGAGGGACATGAGAAGAGAGACACCTGCTGGGGCAGGTGAGTTAGGATGAGTGTTAAAAACAGGTGGACCTTGGGGCCGGCACTGTGGTGCAGCAGGTAACTCCCTGGCCTGAAGCGCCTGCATCCCATATGGGTGCCCGTGCTAGTCCTGTCTGCTCTTCTTCCCATCCAGCTCTTTTCCATGGCCTTGGAAAGCAGTAGAAGATGGCCCAAGTCCTTGGGCCCCTGCACCCACGTGGGAGACCCAGAAGAGGCTCCTGGCTTCGGATCAGTGCAGCTCTGGCCATTGGGGCCAACTGGGGAGTGAATCATTGGGTGGAAGACCCACTTCTCTCTCTCTCTCTCTCTCTCTCTCTCTCTGCCTCTCCTCTCTCTCTATAACTCTGACTTTCAAAAAAAAAAAAAAAAAACCACCTTTTTATTTTTTTAAAAACAGGTGGACCTCAAGCAAGGGGAATGGATAGGAGGACCTGAGACAAGGGACACTCTACAATGAGAATGAGGAGAATGAGTACCAACATTTTAACCACTGATTCAATGGTTGTAGGAAAAGACAAAGGATTAGAAGTTGGATGGAAACAAGAAAGAAAAGTGTTTGGGACATGCGTGTGAGGGGGGTGTTGCTGGGAAGGAAAAGAGCTGTGGCCAGGATGGCTCTCTTTCTGATTCAGATCTGACATTTCTTACCAATAACTGTGAATAAGTTGCTTTACTTTCCTGTGATTCATTATTGCAAATGCTAGTTGTATAAGAGAGAGAAAAGAATAGTTCAAGAACGTCTGGGAATCTAAGAACAGGAAATTTCAGTATGGAAATCTTCTGACCTTTGTCCTGCTGCATAGGACTTAAGACACTTGACATTCAAAGAGGAAAATCATAATTTAAATGAATAGCAGAAGGATATGTTAATTAGTTGGTGAAGATGCAGAAGACTCTCCTTATCCACTTAAGGTGGAAATAATTTGGGGCAGCACCTACACTGGCCATGATTATGATTGAAGCTAATTGTGCAATGGGTATTAAATAGGAAGTGGGTTGAAATGGGTATTACATAGGAAGTGGGTAGACCACACTGATGGACTTTTAGAGATTCCAAACAAGAGAAGAAACCATACCTTCAGGTTCCTGTCTTTACCTTGCTACTTAGTAAATGTCCCAAGAAGAATCCAGCTGTAGAGCGTCTGGCACTCAGAACTCAGCCCTGCAGAAAGAACTGAAATCCTTGTCCACAACTAAAGTCTTGCAGGTAATCATATGGCTTCTAAGTTACTTGAAATGTTGACTTGAAGTGAATTGAAAATGAACCAGATCTGCTCCGGAAAACCAATGGATGGAACATTCCTAAATGCTGAAGGGAGCCTAAATGACTTCCCCAGCTTTCAAAGGAGGAGGTTTTCCACCTGCCTTTATTGCCTCTTCCTTATTGGTGCTTTTCAAGTGCGGGTGGAGAGCAGAGATGTGGTTGATGTTTGTAAGATGGGACTAGAGTTTACCCTTAAGTCTTCTAAGGATTACACAGTTTTATTTACCAGGGTGAGGATCTATTACATCCTGAGCAGCTGCTATTTTTGAGGCAGGAAAATGAAGCTGAGGAGCTTTGTACAGCTGTCATGCAGAATTCTAAGCACTCATTTGATAAAACCTGTCAGCGTGACCCGGTTTCTTGGGCAGATGCTGCCTTTGGCTGTAGCCTCTTCCCTTTTAGCCCTCTTTTTCATCACTTTTGTTTTTATTTCCTCTTCAAACTGTTCCAAATTTAGCAGCTTAGAAGTCGTGTTGGGTTGTGTGTGTGTGCACACACGTGTGCATGCTTTAAGAGTATTTAGGTACCTGAACTCAGACACTCATTTGTCTTCCAGAAGTCATGTTAATTAAAAAAAAATCCAGACTCTGGAAATTTTATCCTACAGGGAAAAGAGGAGAAATCCTTACCAGCTTTCTTATTTGTTTATAAGAGTGGTAGGGCATGAAATTGGAACAGATGGCATAAAAATAGCTAGACTTATCTCCTTTAAGTGCATTTTGCTAACAATTTCTGTAAATCCTTATGAATTCCACATACAATGGTTCTTTAAGGAACTTTAAGGCCCTGTGTGTAAATGTGTCAGTGGAACAAGCCCTCATCCAGGTAGATTGTAGGAAATGGGCCATGAACTAATTCAGGATCCATGATCTAGACCAGGAAGCTAATTTTCTCCATTGTAAAGTTAATACATCACCTAGTCTCTTGTCTATCTTGAAGTTCAGACAGTGTCGTTATCATCTTCGGCTATACTTGAAGGGTGGGCTATATGTAGTAGATGACCTCTCTTTGGAAAGTTAACATTGACTTTAAAACATTCTTTAATAGGAGAGTTGGTGTAGTTTTGAGAATTGCAAGCTGTGACTGTGTGAACCAACATATAGGACATCAGATAGACAGCTAAATAACTTAAGTAGTGGGTATCCTATTCACTTTTTTCTGCAGATACTAAACAGTATGAATAGCTGGGAAAAATTGTTATATCATTATCTGTGGATAGTGTGTTGATAGTTTATTATAGGGAAGAGTGACTGAAAAAGCTGTATCATTATTCATATTTAAAAAATACTGTGACAGTATACCACTTCAGATGAGTGTTGTTCCCATTAATCCCAATTCCTGTACTCTGGGGAATTTTGAAAAGTGTACTTTGTTGCAAAGTTATTTTAATTTCCTCATGGAAGAAATTTTAGAATATGAGGAGGAATTTAAGTAAGAAAGCCATTTAACTTGTTCATAAGCTTAAGTGGGAGGTATATATCTAAACCCAGGGTAAAGATATCTTAAAACAGCTCTTCCCCAACTTACAGCCTCAGACTAGAATGTATAGCTGATGTGTATTGTCTGCTGATTGCATGAATTAAAATTCAATTCTTTGTTAGGATTAAAAGGGTCTCATGCTCATAAGAATTGGAATTATTCTCTAAGGTAATACATCTTATAAACAGTGCTTAAATTTTATATTGCACTATGTTTTTGCCTTTTGCCTTTTATTTATAGAATTTATGCTAAAAAATCTTAATGTGTGACATTTTAGCTCAGAACTACACAAAAAAGAGCTACAAATTGGATCCAGTTTAGGATAGCATTTAGTCTGAGTCTTGTAAATCCAAAGCTTTCTATTTTTCCAACCCTGGTTAGCTGTGTACCTTATATATTAAAATACTTGATTTTTTTTCAAAAGATTTCTTGGGGTCGGCACAGTAGCTCACTTGGTTAATCCTCCACCTGCGGCGCCAGCATCCCATATGGTTGCCGGGTTCTAGTCCTGGTTGCTCCTCTTCCAGTCCAGCTCTCTGCTGTGGCCCAGGAGGGCAGTGGAGGATGGCCCAAGGGCTTGGGCCCCTGCACCCACATGGGAGACCAGGAAGAGGCACCTGGCTCCTGGCTTCGGATTGGCGTGGCGGCCATTTGAGGGGTGAACCAATGAAAGGAAGACCTTTCTCTCTCTCTCTCTGTCTATAACTCTACCTGTCAACCGGTCAAATAAAAAATTTCTTTTTAAAATCCTAATGGTGCTACAAGTAAGAGTTATGTGTAATATGGTGGAAACTCCAAACAAGTAGTTCTGTGACCTGCCCATGTTATTTGGATAAGGGACTGTCATTCATTTCATTATTTTTAAAGATTCCTTGAATTCATGCCTTCTGATTAATTATACATTTATATCAATCCTATCCTCATTTAAATCTATCCTCTTCCACTTGCATTCCGGATTTCCTTATGTCTGTATTGTTTATTTTCAATATGCATTTACTTCTCTGTTTTCAAATGCTTAGATCTCAAAAAAATGGAGTCAAGCATTCTTTTGCTTCCATGGGATGTAAAAAAAGCTTTCATAAAGGCAGCCATGTTACATTAGCTTGGGCTTATTTACCACAGCAGTATCTGAAAAGATGGAATAGTGGTGAGCACCTCCTAAAAAGTAACACTTAGTTGGAAATCCTATTGACAAGCTCAGGAAATAGAAGACCTCTTCAGCTGCCCTTGATCAGTGATGGCTGCCTGTCTGGGGCGTTAATGGCCTTCAGAATTCTTGATCTTCCTCCTCATATATTTTCTTGTAAGTAGCAATCTCATTTCAGAAGCAGTTTCAGTGAATCTTTTGAGGACTGGGTACAAAAAGCAAGAGTATCCTCACCTTTTTTGAGTTCAATAGAGTCACTTGACCTGTTAGACTTTTCCTGTCCCCCAGGGAAACCTTAGCCATGAATTGAAGACTCAATCTTTTGATCATGAGATACTTGTAAGGAATCCTTGGCTTGGTCCTTGTTAAAATTCAGAAAAGAGCATCAGTCCCTGTAATGAGACTTCCAGGATCTCAGGGAATTAAACAAATTTTTTTCCTCATCCTGTGGAATTTTTTCTAGACCTTTAAGAAATAAGGCACAGCATGACATATTCCAAGTAATTTAAATAAAGTGAATGGAAACAAGGTTTGCTTTGATAATTACGAAGGAGTTTTGTTCTTGCCCTCTTGAGAAAACTAGATCTCACATGGGATTACAGTGAGACCAGGGTTAGGACACTGTTCCCAGACAAAACGATAGGGTGACACTCTCTTTGTCTCTGAATCTACAACTGGCTGAGATGCAAGTGATTTTAAATGTTTCTGAAGGGTGTTTGTCAGTGCCATCACATAAGTAAAAGAAAAATAGAAACGTAGAACACCAGCAATGATTACTGTGGTCAAGATGGCCACGCTGAAGTGTTTCTATCTACCCCTGTTGACTTGCAATTATGTCTTTAAATTTTCTCTCCTTTTCTTTCTTTACTTTGTAGCTAGATGCTAGAGCCCACATTTGTTTCCTGAAAAGTAGAATAATGACTATGCCTACCTTAAAGTCCTTGGTGACTTGTTCCCAGTGTCCACAGCTCAAGGCTGAAAAGTTGACTACTTGTGTATTTGGATGTTTTTGTTTAAGTACAGACAACATTCAGTGTGCACTACTGTTCTCATGTTTCTGTCCATTTTTTTCCAATTCATTTAACCTGGTTTGCCTCAGATGCCTCACAGTCTGGAATTATACAGCTCGTGTTTGCCCTTATGCCACATTAGATAGTTGTAAATAGGAAATTGATTTCTTGAAAAGAAATCCTGTGGGAGCAAAAACCGTATCTCTGATTTATGAAGATTTTAAGAAGTTTGTGAAAAGCTGTTCATTCTTCTCTGAAATTTCATTTTTGATGTGAAGATTGGCTCTTCTGAATAAAATTCTAAAAATAATGTTGATAAAATAAATGTGTTTGAATGTAAGTATACATGCATATACATATAATTTTAATTCTAAATGTTGAAAAATGAGCAAATTATGGATAATTTCCCACTATATTATCTGTCAGAGTTGATCATCTCTTATATTGTGTTGCTTTTATTCATTTTTTTCTCTTCTTGACTTTGCTTTTCTGGCTACATTTCTAGAGCGTCAAAAAGCAGAGATCTGAATTTGACATTAGTAGCTTATAAAGTGAAAGAAAGCTGATGTATGAGAGGCTTTTAAAAACTGGGAACAAATGAAATTAAAAAGTAATGTGAGTTTTCCATGAACTTTTGAAGCTGCTCTTTCACTGAACAGTTACTGAGTTCCAGGTGTTGTGCTGAAGATGTGATGCTCAGAATTTCTTCAAGGTAGATATCGTTACCCCTGTATAACAGATTGAGAAAGTGTGCTGCAGAGTAGTTGGGTCACTGTATGCCCATGAGTATTGGGGGTGATGTGTGGGTTGAGGGGAGAACAGGATATTCAAGAAAATGAATGAGACTAACGTCATGTGTCCAGAGAGCTCATAACTTATAAGTATGAAGATAACTGACATAAAAGGCAGAATATGATTTGGACCAGTAGTTAGGTTGGAGTTACCACCATATCTAAAATCTCATTTTGATCTTACCATTATGTCTCTTCTATTGTGCATCCTAGATGTCATTTTGTTGACTCTGGCTAATTTAATGATAGAAATGGTAAATATCAGAATAGCATGATATTTTGCTTGTCTGGGGATTAAGCCCAAGGACCTAGCTTCTGATGCTAATGCTTACTTTAGATTTTTAACTATAGTACTTTGTGACTCAACTCTGAGCCTTGTTTACACCTTTCAGGACAGTGGGGCTTCCTGCATTGGTTACTGTGGGTGAAAAACAGAATGTGAATGGCTATTTGCAGTGTGAGTGAGATTGTATTGGAATGGTTAAATTGTATAATCGTGGGTTGTTTTAAGGACATTAAAGTCACTTCTGCCCCTTGTCCTGTGGAGAAAACAGTACATTTAGAGGGAATTTAACTAGTGATTCAGAATGACCACTATCACATACCATATACTTAGTGTGGGTTAATCCAGGTTGCTATGACAGTGGAAATATTTTCCTTTTCTCTTCTTTAGACTATAAACATGTGAATTCTGACTATTCCTTAAGTTTGCACTTCATATTTTTGTTTTTTGCCTTAAAGCTACACAAACAAATATGTGGAGAAGATATAAGCCATACATCTTCTGAGTTACACCATTGATTTTTCTCTTTCATTCCCAGCTCTTCTTGGAGGTCCTAGAACTCGCCTGAGCTGTCTGTAGGTTACTCAGACATCTGTCCTGACAGACATGGCAAGACATCGGACATTTTCCCTTATGTCTGTTATAAATAGAAGACTAACACAAGTTTATTTTAACTAGGATTTGAAATCTGAATTTCCTTGGGTCAGGAGGATTCCTGGTCAGAGATACTCCCTCGTTTCTCTTTAGATTGTAAGGACTTAAGGCTACATATATCCTGTGGGAGGCTTTCTGGGCACCCAGAAGGAAAAAACAAAAACAAAAACAAAAAAACGAATAACTGCTGAGTCAGTCTCTTCATGTTGGTTATGTTCCATGGGACTGGCTGTGAGAGTTAAGGGGACCACTTATGAGTTGGCTGTAGATGGCTCAGCTATTTTTGAGTTACCTCGATCCTGAAGCACTGTATTTGGAAAAATAAGAAACCTTATTGCCTCCTGCTCAACTAGGCTAAGAAAAATTTTCTTTTTCAGAGATTAAAAACAACTAATAAAACCATTCTCTCCCTAGTGCCTGCTCTTCTCTCCTCCTTCCTCGAATCCCCAATATTGACTGACTGCCAGGAACTGTGTTGGGAGGTGCAGATTAAGTAATATATGAGGCAGACTTCTTTTTCTGTCTTCCTAGAGTCCCAGTCTTCTGGGGACAAATGCAGTGTGGTACTAAACATTCCATGGGAGGGCAAAGTGAACTCCAGGGTCACAGGTGCTGAGAAGGTCTCCTGGGGGATAGCTGAGGTTGGGCGCCTCAGGCCACTCGGGCTGTTGTAACGTGAATCAGAGTTTATAACCAATTTATTTCTCACAATTTTGAAAGCTGAGAAATCCTAGATCAAGGCTGCAGCAGATTTGGTATCAGTTGAGGGCACATTTCCTGGCTCATAGATGGCACCTATTTGCTGTGTTCTCTCATCTCTGGAGTCTGTCTCATAAGGGCAATAATCCTACTATTAAAGCTCTACCCTCATGTCTCAGCTACCTTCCAAAGACACCATCTGCTGGTATCATCACCTTTGGGGGTAGATTTCAATCATGAATTCTGGGGGAACAAAAACTTTGCAATCTTAGCATTGGGGAAAGGACGGGAGGTGCAAGAGGCTTCTTTTTTCTTATTCCTCCCTATTTCCTCCATCATTTCTTCCTGCTTTTTGGATGTAATTTGAGCATTTGTTCCAGCTAAAATTATGGATCCAATAACCACTTTTTATTATTAAACATAGGATGCCATTTATAATATTTTCCAACAAGTCTTTAACTCAGGAGATTTCTCAGGTCCTAAATGGCTCTTTTAGAGGAATACCGATGGGTTTTTCATTAAGATACAAGGATAATAAATAAGCTACATTGCTGTTTCAGAATTCATTGAAGTAACTCTCTGAGCAATTCATACTGTTTATTTCATTCTCTGATGTGAGACCTGGCCTCACCATGAAAAATTATGTCCAAATATCTTTAAAACTGCCTTTTCTCTTTATTATGTGCAAAAGCTAAAGAAGTGTCTTCAACACCCAAATGTTATTTATTCTGTGTTTGACACGAACAAATCCCTCTTGATAAAGTGTCATTAGGGAAGCATATTGAGCTATGTGGCCTTGGTTGATAGGTACTTTTCAGCTTTTATTGCTGTCTGTGTCAGAAAATTAAGTGTAATCTGGGGTGCTTTCATTCTTAACTCTAGTGGGTGTATTTTATATTAGGGAACTTGCTACAACATTTTGCCTTAGAGAATGTGTGTCCATTTCCACACTAACAGCCTCAGCCATCTCAGTCTGCAGTGGCTGTGGCCTGAGAGCTTTTGTGCCCACCCTTAGCTGGAAGCCCTCAGTGGAGCATGGGCCGCAGTGGTTTTCAGAGACTTGCCTTCCTACTTAGGCTTTGCAGGCAGAGGGATGGATCATCTGTTTCCAGGGGTGGTGGCCACTCGTCAGAAGTCTTAGTGAAATGCCGTCTGAAAATGTGGTGTGCTTCCTGGGGTGCCTTCCCCTGATTTCCCGTGGTGATACACATTCTCTCTGATGTAGGCTCCCTGATTGTCCGTTAACCCTGCCATATCACTCATGGAGCTGCATTCCGTGAGCAGCGACCCATTAGCCGGTGTCTGTGTACCACCCTGTGCTGGCATAAATATTCTGGAAGAACTTGGGACTTTGCCACTGCTCCAGGCTGGTGTGTAAGGCATGAAAGGCTGCCTGCCTGAGATACCTTGTCTCTTTCAGGTATAGCTCCCTAATTCCCCACCCTGCTGACTCCTGTACCTACTCACTGATTGAAAATGCTTCATGGAAAAGAAACCTATGTGGTATTTGCAGATTTAACATACCGTTATTCAGGATGGAAAAAACAAATGGGACAGAAGAGAAATCCTTATTACGTGTTCTTGCACTCCTCAACAGGGTAGAGATTGCTAAGGGCAAACACATTCCTTCTTGTTCTCAAAGAATTTCTCAGTAAATGCAGAAACTTCCTACCAGAAATATAATTAGTTAATTAGCTGTAATTAGTTAAATGTAAGAAGAGAATGATGGATGTAATTTACTGGGGAAAAGAGGAATGAAACCACAAGAGCTGTCAGTTCCCTAAGTCGCCTGGAAGATGCACAGAGTTTGGCAGAGGGTTCTTGGGCTAAGAGTGACAGCTTGGAAACAACTACTTTTAGTAAGCAACAGCCACGTTTAGTAAGCAACAACTACAGAGTTTGGGTATATGGAAAAAAAGTGGTGGTGACAGGAAATGGTAAGAAATAGATCCATCAACTGGATCTCTTGCCTCTTGTCTCGGTTTTGGTGTACTCTCATTAAGTTGCTGAAAGATAGTTTTACCTGGAAGTATATTAAAATAAAAATCTTTGATTCTGTTAGTTCTCATTCAGAAGCTGTTGGTAAGAATTATTTACAGATATTCCTCTTTCAGTCCAACATCTTAATATTCTTGAGCAGTCCGAGTCTGTAAAAGCCCTTTATGGGACTACGAAAGTCTGTGTTCTTTGGAGGATGACATATATGAACACTTACGTTCTGGGGAATTGGGTCTCCACATTGATTGAAGTAATACATCCTCATGCACCTATTCAGCTTACTGAAAATTGAGGTCTTCTTTCCTACAGTGTACATTAATAGCATTGTAGACTTTTAGAGTGAAAAGGGAATTTTGTTTTCTTCCTCAAGTCCCTCATCAACAAACCAAACACATACATACACACACACGCACACATACACACAAATGAGTAAGGAGGAAACAAGGGCAAGGAAAGCAAACATTAGTTCTGTTTTCAAACTGAAAACTTTGAGTACTGTGACATTTAATCTTAGCCCTGAAAAGTAGCTACCATCCCCATTTCAAGTGGGGAAGCTGTATTCAGAGAGGTTAAGGAGCTTGCTCAGGGAACTACAGCAAGAGACAGATGGGTTTAGAAATCTAGATCTGTCTAGGGCGATGCACATATTCTTACTGCTTGCCCAAGTTGAGGCCCTTCATTAAGTTAGTGACAAAGAGATTGGACTGAGACCCAGGGACCTTAACTCCACTAAATGATCTTTCCAAAACATGATACTGTTTAACTTGGAAATATTTGAGCATGTATGCCAATTGTAAAAGAGATGAGTAATGAATTTCTTAATTTTTTAAAATGTAAGAATAATTTTTCTTGAGGCTGTAATTTCAAAATCTCTCTCTCTCTCTCCCCCACTCCCCACCCCCTGGTTTGGCTTCTTACATAGAAGCTAATTGAGCTTTCAGATGCATCACTAACTTAATTTTAATCTCTGGTTGCTCTTCTGTATTTATTTCCTTTCCGTCCAGATGATCAGTATGCAATTGTGGTTAACCTGATTAATGTTTTACATATTTCCCCAGGCATTCGTGGAGAATTGACTAAAATATAAGTTACCCTTGGCTTCAAAACACTTCTGATTGGCATTTAAAACATGCACAAAATATACCCCTTGGTAAGTGCTGTTCCAACTTAACAATTTTTTCTTCCTTTTAAGGAAAAAGGAAGAAAAAAAGTGGAGATACTTGAAAAGAAGGGTTTTGATTATAGTAAAGAGAAACTATGGTTTGAAACCATTATTTTTTTTCCATTTTACCCGGCATGGGAAAAAATTAAAGGATGGATGTATTCAGGTGTTTTTCACATGATGAGTTGGAATGGAATGCAGAATCAGCCCTTTTCTCTTCTTCTTCTCAGAACAAAAATATCACCACATCTTAAATTTCCTTGGGTCAAAACACTGTTTTGAATTATTCAACAGTTTGAACTGGTGGAATTAGAGGATTCATTAGACTGAAGGTCAGAAGTTAAGTTAAAAACATTTCCTTACAGTTACGATATGATTCACAGTGTTGACAGATTCCAAAAGGCTGCAGGAGCTGAGCGATGCATGATCCTAATGAGCTAGAAGCATTCTTTCTTCTGGTCAGCTAGCCCCCTAATCAATCAGAAGTGCACTGATTCAAATCACGAAGTCTATATTCAGACATACAAGCAAGGACTCCTGTGTTTTGGGTAAGATGCCCACTGGTTCTGTTCACAAAATATTTAGATGAGAATGAAAAACGATCTTAGTGATTTTCATTTTCCTGGTTTTGTCGACATCCCATGAAAAAATGAGTCTGGGTCACTTAATTTGAAGAAGCAGCACTTTGCTCTTAGATTGATCTTTAGGTTATTGTTGGAAGAGTCTGTGGCTGAAAGCCATTAGGTGGAAACCATATTAAGAGGATTCTCGATAGTAGAGATAGAAAAAGAATAACTATCCTTTGTATGTCCAGAGTTCCAAATTCTTGGGCGTTAAGATATTGGCCCACCTTCTTTCTAATTCACTTGTATGTAGAGAGTACTGACGTTGAGTATCAACATTTTAGAAATGGGAATATGTGATTTTTTTTTAAATTAAACTTTTATTTAATGAATATAAATTTCCAAAGTATAGCTTATGGGTTACAATGGTTTCCCCCCTCCCATAACTTCCCTCCCGCCCGCAACCCTCCTCTTTCCCGCTCCCTTTCCCCTTCCATTCATGTAAAGATTCATTTTCAATTCTCTTTGTATACAGAAGATCAGTTTAGTATATATTAGGTAAAGATTTCAACATTTTGCCCATATAGCAACATAAAGTGAAAAAACTACGATTTTTTTTTTTATTCAGAGCTTGAGAACTCCATTCTTTTGAGATCAATCTACCTCTTCCCATTTTGCAGTTGATCAGAAAATTTGGGCTCAGGAAGTGTTCTATATTATGTTCTCTTGTACACCCCAAAAATTCATTTCTTTCTGTTGAAGCTCACTTCTTTAAGATGCATTAAGTTATTACTTTGGATACTTCAACAATAATTCATGGTAAAGTCATCTGAGGAATAAGATGTTCACTTACTGCCTTGGCTGTGGCTGCTGCCCTCTCCATTAGGGCTCGCTCTCTCTAGCAGATTGATGTGTTCTTCTTGATCTGCAGTTGAAGATTCTAAGCTGCCAGAGGGGATGAGGTCTGTCAGCATGTGGCACATCTGGCCACTTCCTCCTCCTCCTCAAAACCCCTTTCTTGTGGGCTTTGCTCACATTAGCCTGCTCTGGTGCTGTTTGCTTCTCACTGGTCTATTCATCCCACCAAACTCTAAATATTAAGGGTTCTTCAGAACTTGAACCTAGGGCTTCTTCTGTCTTTACCTACAATATTCTGTCCCACCTCTAGTGATCTTACCTGATCCATTGGTCGTAAATACCATCTGATTATTCTTAAGTTTATATATCCAGCTAGATTCCCACCTAGATATCTAAGATATCAGATACAGACAAGGTTAAAGAAAATAACTATCCCACCTCTAAATTTACTTTTACCCTAGGCTTTCTAGTGTCTGTAAATGGCACCAGCATCCAAGTCATTTCTTATGGGAACAGGGACAGCCATTGTTCCTGCCGCCTGAATGTTCTCCACTGCAAAATCCAAGTACTGGAGCAGATGTCATCAAGAGCGGACTCTGGAGAGCTGGCAATGCTGTTTCTCCCATTGCATGTGGGTTGCACGGCTCTGCTCAATTTGTGAAAATCCACCAAGTTGCACACTTAAAATCTGTGCTTTTTTGTGCATGCCCTTCTTAAATAAAAAGTTTGCATAAACTAGAAAAAAGATAGGAGGAGTCAGCAGATACGAGACAATAAAATTTCTTAGGCCAGAAATCTCAGCCATCCTCCATTCCTCTTTCCCTCATTTCCTACATCCAAACCATTAAGCAAATCCTATGTTTTCCTTTCAAAGTATGTCCCACACCAGACCACTTCTAGCCATCTCAGTCATGGCAACCCTGTGCAAGCCATCAATCTCTTTGCCCTGTGCTCCTGTAGCAGCTTCTACACCTTGTCTCCAGTCCTGCACTCTTCCAGTCCACCCTCCACGCTGAGTCGGTGGTCATGAGACCACATCACTGCCTTTTTAAAAACCTTCCGTGGCTTCCTATGGAGATCTGTGTAACATTTAGATTCCTTCCCATAGCTGCCTCACTGATTTTCATCTCCCTCTACTAAATCCATGGTTCTCTTTGCCCAGTTAACCTTCTCTGTACCTTACTACCCCTTCCCCCCCACCCCAGATGTTCCTGGGTCTCTTGGCCTTTGTCTCAGCTGCTCTTCTGCTTCTTTTTTGTCCAGGTCTTCCCTGTGCTGCTCTGTCTTCACCTTTGACTCACCACCTCCCCAACCCCCAGCAGCCTTTCCTGACCATCCTGGCCAAAGCAGTTCCTTCTCTGCTATCCTTTCTTAGGATGATCCTGTCTTATTTTGGTGGCAGCACATTTTAGCACTTCAAATGACCTGTGTTTAGGGGTCTTCAAAATGTTCGTGCACAAGGCGTATTATTAGAAAACTGGGCATAGATTTTTACTTTTTTCCATTAATTTTTTTAAAAAATTGAAAGAGTTAGGCAGAGAGACAGAGGGGAGAGAGAGAGGTCTTCCATCCACTGGTTCACTCCCCCAAATGGCTGCAATGGCTGGAACTGGCCAGTCTGAAGACAGGAGCTTCTTCCAGGTCTCCCACACAGGTGCAAGGGCCCAAGGACTTGGGACATCTTCTACTGCTTTCCCAGGACAGAGCAAAGATTTGGATGGAAGCAGGGCAGCCGGTACTTGAACCGATGACCATAGGGGATGCCAACACTGCAGGCAGTGGCTGTACCCACTATGCCCAGTACTGGCCCTGTAAACTTATCTTTTTAATTCCATTTTTCCACAAACCTTTTGAAGTGCCCTTGTATATCCACCACAAGACTTACGGATCTTGGTGGTAGAAAATCTGTATATTCATTGCTCTTCCTGCAGTGCCCAGAAGAGCGTGTGGCATATAGTAGCTGCTAAATACATACTGGTTGCCTGAATGACATTTGATGCTCTACATTTGCCTTTCCATTTCTGCAGCTCTTTTGATTTATCTTTTAAAGAGAGAGGTAACAATTCCCTTTGATATGCTGCACTGAGCAAATTGGGTTTGCCCCATTCATTTGAAGAAGCTATGCTGCCAGGTACCATTAATCTTTTCAATGTAACTTGGCATAACTTGGCTTTTTCTGCCTTCCTCTAGATACCCATTTTGGAAGTGGATTTATTTTATGTTGCAATACTGTTGTCCCATTTTTCAACCTGTGTATGACAGCTCTTGGAAGAAGACTATGCTGCTTCTTTCACTTCTTTCTTAGATTGGGAGTGGTTTGCTGTGCAACTGCACATTTTCCATCATATGGCTGAGTAAGAATTTATATGAACTCTTCCATGTAGTCCTTTTCCTCCATCTTACTCCTCTGGAATTGCAGAAGGAAAGCTCCTTAGCTTAGTTATCAGAGTTCACAGTTATTGATGCTGTCTTAAAATTCACAATCAGATATAGTACTGTTGGTGAGAAGGAGCAGTGAAGCCACCATGAGGTTCTGGAGGATAAATCGGTATATATGGGAGGTTCCCAGTGTCTGTGGTACCCTGCGTGTATGGGAATCCCAATTGTCTGGGATTGAAAATCGCCAAGCAAGGTAAAAGTCTAGCATATGGGACTGGTTGGGCTATGCCATCTTTCTGGTTAAGTGTTCCTGTTCTAGCATGAACGTTGTATTCCAATGGCATAGGTAAACCACTTCAGAGTTCCTAAAAAGTGTATGGAATTTTGTGAGTTATCGAGCAGTGGTGGTAATGGGTATGCTGGGGGGACAGGATAATCTGGAAGTTAAATTAGATACATATCATGTGTTCAAGTTGCTGCTAGTTGGTTAACATGAAAATAACAGATATAAAAGAGTATGATTTAGACCAGAAAAACAGAAATGTGATGGATGTTTAAAAGGGTGTAGGGAATCAGATGTGAGTTAGAAGGAGGATAGGAGACAGTGAAGAGAAAGTTGCATGGAAATGGTGCAGTTTAACAGAAATGTGTGCTATAGGGCGAGTCAAACTGGAGAAAAGTCCCAAATGACTGGAGTATTAAAGGAGGGGATCCTCAGGTCTCCCCAAGGTCTCCTGGACATCCCAGTAAGGGAAATGTTTGCCAGGGAAGCCAAAGATAGATCTGCTGAACCAAAGTATTCATCCCACTGACAGACGGGGATCTGGCCACGAGCCTTGCCAAGTTTTGTGTCAGAAACAAAACATGGGCCGGCGCTGTGGCTCACTAGGTTAATCCTCCACCTGCGGCGCTGGCATCCCATATGAGCATCGGTTCTAGTCCCAGCTGCTCCTCTTCCAGTCCAGCCCTCCATTGTGGCCTGGGAAGGCAGTGGAGGATGGCCCAAGTGCTTGGGCCGTTGCACTCGCATGGGAGACCGAGAAGCTCCTTGCTTTGGATCAGTGTAGCTCCGTCCGTAGTGACCATTTGGGGGTGAACCAGTGGAAGGAAGACCTTTCTCTGTCTCTCTATCTATAACTCTACCTGTCAAATAAATAATAATAAAAAAATCAGGAAGCTCACCCCATGGGTCCCAGAAGGTTGGGTTTCCCACAGTTAGATGCTCTTGTGTCATCTTGTACTGTTTGCTAGTGATGGATACTTCCTGTACCATTACTTACATCATATGTTTTTCTTCAAATCTTCTATTTTACTTAAGTACATCTAATTCTACCCTAAACAGTGGTATCTGCAATCTTGACTCTGAACCAGTTACATGTGCTCCCAAATTATATGCCACCTGCATTTGTCTCATGTAACTTATACAAGTGATGCCGTATCTGCTTACAGAAAACCTGAATTTCTGCCTTTAAAGTCATCTCAGATTTTAGAAAAAATAAAATTATTTCTTCAACATCTTTGTAGCCATCCCATTAGGTCAGTCCTCCCCCTCAGATCGCTCTCTTGCTTCTGATATTCCCCCCTCCAGATTCTGCAGCATTCTCAACCCGAAGGGATTGTAGAGGACATAATGAAAATGATCTTGGGTATTTTAGGATTTGAAGTGCAATGAAAGGAAATTACTGCACACTGAATCGCCATTTAATGGAAGATGGTGATATCGATCTGGTAATGTTTCCTGTGGTCTTAGTTGTAATAACTGTATAATATCATGCACTTCATCAAAATAATTTAAAAGCTGGCAAATAAAGTTGTTATGGAGCCTCTGAGAAAAATGAAATGAAAGTCAGAGGGTATAGAAGATGGTAAGGGGGGAAGAAGAGGAGAAAAGTCTGTAGAACTAAATTAAGGGAAGACCATGAGGTTTGGAAGCCAGAATAGATTTCTGAGGACTAAACTAACGTCTCCACTGTCTTCCTGGGGCACCGATTCTGTGGGACCCTGTTGTTCTACAGAATACAGAGTGAAGCCCCCACCACCTCATGTGCTCTCACCGTTCTTACTCTTCTGTGCTGACATAAGTTAGCGTGTCAATGTGCCTGATCTGTAGATCATGATTATGTTTATTAGAGCATTTCTCGTATAATAAACTGACTTTATGAGGGGTCTGTTATCAGAGGTTGCAAGTTTAATGCAGAACTCAACACATTGATTTTTATAGCCATAATGAAGCGCCTGATATTACCAAAAATGTAATGAAAATTATGATGGTATTCCTCAGCTTCCTTATTAAAAAATCAGGTCTCAATATTTCTGAAACTTTCATTATTACTTTAATCACTTATCCTTCTTTGGCAGGAAAGTTCTTGAACTTTCACCTGTCAGTATTTCTTCACTGCTTTCTTCATGTGCATAATCCAGAATAAGACTAGACAAGTGATGGAGCATGCTTAAAGGATATTCTCCTTCTTAGAGAAAATAAGCAGCACTTGTGTGTGTGTGTGTGTGTACAGCCTTCGTAATTTGGTCTTCAATTAAAAATCTCTAATAACTTAGTCACCAATGTTTGATTTTTGCATGAGTGACTAAAAACCGGGGGTTCTAAAATTAAATAGTAAAAATACATTGTAAATGATAGGCTTACATTTACAGTCCCAGATTTTTGAGCACTGCAGTGGCATTAATTGGTGGACCACTTCAGGTTTATTTGCAAATCTTACCTTCTGTAAATGTGATATGTCAATTATAAAAGATTCCTAAATAATTAAACTGGTACCTTTTATTCTAGAAAATGTTTTGGCCAAGAATATTACACATATACTTAAACCTTTAAAAATTTTAAGCCTTTAAAATTATAAAAATTTAATATTCCATTATATTTCTATTCTTCCTTTACCATTTTGGGAGCAGAACTATAATATTTATCTTAATATCTTAATAACACAAATTTACCCATTTTTGAAACCCAGAGGAAACTAAAACACTAAATTCTTGACTTTCCCTCTGACTCCATGGGCATTCTATTTATCCAACCTTTCTTATTTGTTTTGTTGAGTTTGCTTCTGTGGGTGTTAGCATACAGTGCTTTTCACAGATGTGGCGAACCCTTAGGTTCCTATAAAAGAACAGCAGCTTTTGTAAATGTGTTTTGACAAGAGATTTTTTTTAAAAAGGCCCATTTCCACGCATACATGATGACTTCTGTATTTTAGTTATGTTTGCTGAGTATTGAATGCAATGTGAATAAACAATAACAAGGAACTTTCACTGCGTGTGCCATGAACTCTAAGCCCTTGACTGCAGTCTTCCCAGGTAACACACTGAAAACAGGTGCTCCCATCCCTGCCTATCCTTTGGGGTGCTATAATTTTTGGCCACACCCTCATCTCCTTATCTCCTTATCTCATGCCACACTAGGGCCATAGCCCTTTCCAAGATTTCTGTGTCATTTTCCCTTTCTCCCAAACAGTCGCTCTGTTTTGCCATGGTAATTTCCTAATTGTAGCCATTTTCAACCTTTAACTCCTTCTCAATGTCAAATCCAACCTCTCATGTATGAATTCCAAATGTATGATAATGGGCTTCAATCTCTGTGTTCAACCCTACTTTCCTCAAGGGAAAGGTCCTTCTGCTCATCTGTGGTTCATTCTATCAGTTGACAAACATATCGTGCTTACTATTATGTGCATGGCATTAGTTAGGCCCTCTCTGCTCCCAGCTGGACTGTAACATGAGGATACGTAGTTTGGTTTAAATATCTGTCGGGATTGACTTGGCCGCTGTCCATGGTGTGATCAACCCCAGTATGTGACTCGGGCTCTCCGACTGACTGCTGCTCAAACTCTCATCTCCTCCACACGTGCAGAGAATAAAGTGTAGGTCAGTTTGGAGACAGAGCCCCAAGGTGTTGATCACATTATCTGTCAGGAGTATGAAATAAATGTTGACAAAGGGAAAATCTGGAGAGACCCTGAATAGAGCATTTGACATTAGGGACAAGTAGAAATGCTTTAGCATTTACATCACATGCAAGCTAACCTCTCCCTTTTAAATGGGAGAGGCCATTAATAGAGTGTCAATTTGTTGGGTCAACAACAGGAGCCACTGTGCACTTGCTCCTCATGTGGGATCTCTGTCCTTAATGTGCTGTACATTGTGATTTAATGCTATAACTAGTACTCAAACAGTATGTTTCACTTTGTGTTTCTATGTGGGTGCAAACTGTTGAAATCTTCATACTAAGTTGATCTTCTGTATATAAAGAGAATTGAAAATGAATCTTGATGCAAATGGAAGGGGAGAGGGAGCGGGAGAGGGGAGGGTTGTGGGTGGGAGGGAAGTTATGGGGGGGGGGAAGCCATTGTAATCCATAAGCTGTACACTGGAAATTTATATTCATTAAATAAAAGTTTAAAAAAAATAGTTATCCCTCATCCAGGGTAACTTGGAAATCAGTCACCGCATCTTGCAGGCTGAAGTAGCTTAATATACCTTATATGTATTTCTTTTTTGACTAATTGGAATAGTAGCTCTGTTTAATTTTTTTGAACTCATAGTATTTGTCTTTTACTTTTCTAAGTGCTTTGCACGTCTTAACTCAGCAAGTTATCACATTTTTTGAGAAGATCCTTTTTTTTTTTATCTCCCATTAAACTGATAATGGAGATTAAGCAGTTTCTCAAAGTAGGTGTTTAGTACAGCAGTAAAGATGCCTGCATCCTGTATCAGAATACCTGGGTTCCAATTCCAGCCTCTGGTTCCTGGCTATGGCTTCCCACCAATACAGATGCTGGGAGGTAGTGGTGATGGCTTCAGTAATTGGGTTCCTGCTTCCTACGGGGGAGAAGTGAATTCCTCTTCCAGCTTCCATCTGTAGAACCCTGCCCAGTCATAGCTGTTACAGACTTTTAGGGAGTACACCAGCAGATAATAGTTCTCTGTCTCTGTGCCTCTCAAGTTAATTAAACTTTTGTATGGATAATTAGCTTTGATTTTCTTTCTTTTCTTTCCTTTATTTGGAAGGCAGAGAGAGAGAGAATGAAAGAAAACTTCCTGTCAGTTTACTAGCCAATGAATGCAACAGCCCAGGCTGGGTCAGGCCAAAGCCAAGAGCCAGGAGCTTCATTTAGGTCTCCAACATGGGTGGCAGGGGCTAAGTACTTAGTCTTCCATTGCTTTCCCAGGTGCATTAGCAGGGAGCTAGATGGGAAGTGGAGCAGCTGGGGCTCAAACTGGCAGTCATTTGGGATGCCAGCATCACAGGCAGAGGGTTAATCTGCTGTGCTACAATGCTGGCTTCCTCAAATTAGTAAATTTTTTAAAAAGAACATTTCTCAAGGAACATGGTAAGTTAGAAGTAGAGATAATTTGAAATGAATCTTGAGCCACAGTCTTTTGAATCATTATTGTTAATTGACAAGTTTTTTTTTTTCAAGGAAAATATTTTTTTCCTAAAAATAAGGGTTTATAACCCATCTTTCTTTTATTGATCTTATATAGAATCAGGCATCCATGACAAAGCTGACCATAGTCTTCACCCAGTACCATAGCTTCCTTCCACGGAAGAAATAACGTTCCCAGTTTGCTGAAGGATACAAGACATGAGTGGAGGTTTTCCTGATACCCGGTTAGCTTTTACATTATATCTCATAAATGTAATATCACAGAGGCCATCATAGCAATTATGAATACTGGGTATAGGAGAGAAAGTGATTTAGAGATGTGGATATAATAATTTGAAATACTTTTTTTAAATGTTCAGAAGATTTTGTGAGCAAATTGAAGAAGTACACTTTTCTCTGACACTTAGAAAGTGTCACTTAAATATAGCAGAGATCATTTCAATTTATCACAAATTATGTTTTTGCAAAAATTAAAGGGTAAGGAGAGGGTTTGAGGGATGGAGGAGCGGGGGAAGTATGGTTATCTTAGAATTGGATCTATGAAATACATGAAAACTGTTCCCCTTATATTAATAAAATTTTTAAAAAGCAGTAATTAATGAGAATGGGAGCATTAAACATGTGTCAGTATCCCTTTTTATACATTACTGTTGTCTTCTGGTCATTTGTTCTTCCAGCTATTGCAGTAGTCCTCAAAGGGGTCCATGTTGTCCCAAGTATCCCTATCTGTTGTTGCTACCAGCATGGACTTTCTAAGTCACAAACATTATCATTTTCTTATTTTCCTTAGAGTATCTCATGGGTTCTCCCCACTCACTCTGTGATGGAATTAAATCTCCATAACTGAGCTCTCAAGGCTGTTGGTTTTGGCCCTGTCTCTTAAGCTTCACTTCTGTCCGCCACTCCCTTACCCCAACATGCACACCCCTTTGCTTTAGCTCTCACCAGATCCGTTGGCATTCCTGGAGGTTGTCATGCTGTTTCATGCCCACGTTGTTTCATACAGACAATTCCTTGTGTCACACTGTTCTGTTTCTGCAGTATTTTATTCACATTTGTTCTTTAAAGCTCAAGCCTATTTACAAAACAGTATGTTTTCCTTGGCTTCATAATTCCACTTTTAAGAACCTCTTTTAATGGATCAAATATTTATGTGCAAATGCATTTATTGCTACCAATAACACTAAAAATACTGTACTTGAAGCAATTAAATATCTAACTTTAAGGGAATGGAGTAGTAAATATTGTGTGATAGTATATTGCTGTTGGATTTATATTTTCATAGATTTTTATGACATCAAAGAAAAACATCAGTGAAAAGAGTACTGAATAGATCTGCATACACACAAAAACACACATATTCCCATTTATGTGTTTTATGTGTTTTTTGTGTCTGTAACAATGTTTAACAGGAAGGGAAATAAAGATTGCAAAAGATCATTTGAAGGAAATATATTAACATTAATAGAAGCATTTTGGGTGATAGTATGATGGGGTTTTTACTTTTTCTTATAATTAGATTTTTTGAAAGTTGCTACAGTATGGATGTATTTTATGATCAAGAAAAAAATTTTAATTAAACACATGCAAATGAGTTCAAGGATCTGCCTGCCTGGAAAGCTTCCCACGAACTCCCCTGCTGATTTGGACGCCTCTTTGCATTTCCGCAGGCCCAGTGCTCAACTTTGCTTGTGCCTTTGTGGCACTGAATGCTGATCACTGATTTATTCATCTCTCCCCAGTTTTACACTATGATACCCTTAAGTGCAGGCATGAATCTTACATGATGTTTCCTCAGAGTCTAGGACAGTAACTGTTCTATGGTGAGTGCGCAACAAAGGCAATTAATGAATAAACTGGAAATGAAGCCTCTCCCAGAGTTAGGCAGCCACCCTAATCATTCTCTGCTTGCCTGTGTGATAATGTTAGCCCTGGAGAGAGCTGGGTCTTGGAGGGAAGACTGCATGTTGAGATCATCCTCTCTCCTAACACATTGAACTTGAGTTCTCATATTCAGGGGTGCTAATTTTGAAACCCCGCTCTGTTCCATCTGACTTGGACCAACCGTGTTCCTTCTTTAAGGTCTGTTTCAAGTTCCGTGAACTCCTTGGGGCCCTTCCTGATGTTTCTAATCTGATCTGTGGAATTTAAAATCTGTCAGGATTTATTGTCTCCTGCCTGTGGTGGCCATTTTTGTCTGCATTGTATTTTTGCATAAGAGTTTAAGGACTAAATAATTCTCCAGTGATACCATAGATCAAAATGACATTATACATCCTAAGAATATACAATTATTCCTTTCTCTAGTTACATTTATTGAGTTTTTTTTAGAAGGCTTTAAGGACCCTACATGTACAAAGCAGGTCTTGTACAGAATTCAATCCTTAACAGCACATAATAGTATTTTTAAATACATAGTGGATGCCTTGTAAGTGATTGTTACTTGTGTCATTCATTCTGATTTATGAATTTTTTTTCACTTGGGCCTGCTCTGCGATGATCATTTAAAGTTTTACTTTTGCTTTCTTGGATTTTCATCTCTCTGATCCTTTTTCTCTTTTGTCCTACAGTAATCATCACCATCAGACATACTGGTTGTTTGTAACAATAAGTAACTAGTGGAGATGACTGTGTCTTGTCCATGGCTATATTCCCAGAGCCCATGACTGTATCTGTTACATAAAAGGTGCTCATTAAGTATTTGTAGCACAAATGCTGAAGGATGAATAAATTCAGTTCCATTCACCTCAACAAGCAGGTGCCAACTATATACTCTTCAGAAAGGCATCGTGGAAAGAATTTCTGATAACCCGAAGATGCGTGGCTTCTGATCTACGGTGTGGTTTTTCAGCCTCTTGTGAGACACTATCTATAGATAAGATACACAGCATGGACTTTGATAAGTACAGTGCTAAAAGTACTGACGGCGTCTGGTTGCGGGGAGGGTCAGGAGTAGAAGACATGATCATCACTAAATGTATCTATGAAGGCCTGTTGGAAGAAGTGAAATGTGAACCAACTCTTTAAACATGGGTAAAAACTGAAAGTAGAACCTAAAATAGTATGGCCTATAGGGATGACTGGATGAAATAAAAAGTAAATGATGATGGGGTGAAGAGAAGGCAATAAAGAGCTTATTTGTCTTAATTGAAGCGAAATATATGGGAGAGGTTAGTAGAGGAAAAGATCTGGAATTTTATGTAAGGACAGGAGGCAGACCTGTGGGTACTGAGCAAGGTACTAATGTAGTCTTAGGAAAGGCAATAAATAGCTGGAGTTAGAATGAGGCCAGGGAGCAGAGAGATCAGGTGGGAGTCTTGTGGAATTCACCTACTGTGAATTGATTAAGGGCTTGAATTGGGTGAGCATATCATAGAACCAGAATATTAATTCTTTTTGTCTGGTTCTGCATAGAAAGCATACCTTAATCTGTGCTCATCATTAACTTTTTCTGTGAAGGCAGGTAATCTCAGCAGTGTAGGAAACCTCAGTAACCTTCTGACTATCTTTTATCCATTTCATTTGCTGGAAATTTATAATCTGATTTAAATTGTACAAAATAAAGCTTTGAGATAAGCATGCTTGCTTGATAGATTAGAAAGCTAGAGGCTGAATAATTTCTTCACAGCCACATAACAAGAGCTAGGAGGCTAGCACTGGAATGTGGTGTTTGGTATGCTCTCTCCTGTACAAATCCTATCCAGTGCTCTGTCTGCAGCCCAGCTCAATTCTCTGAATATCTGTCAAAATCTTCCTCCATTACTGTGTGTTCTTTAGGAAAAAAAATCATACCACCAGCCATATTATTTCCATTAAAGCAAAATCATATCTGAGATTTCCTTATCAGTGACAAGCCTTGCTTATGGCTTGGGAGGCTTTCAAGGTTTTTCACTTGACATGTAGGTTGGAGCATCATAAAGTTCACCAGTCAAAATTTTTGACACCAAATTGCTACCTTGAGAATTAAACCTTAAATCATTTTCTGAGGCATCTGAAGGTACTGCAGCAGTGAGGTAAGCCTAGTTCCTATCAAGACACAAGCTCTAACACCCCCAAGATTTTCTACCCATTAGTCTACACGGTTTGGGTTTCAGAGGTTTTTTAGCTGGCAGTTCAGTGAATGCCCAAAGAGTTGAATCCAGTTTCTTTTGCAATTTATAGTTAATGATGGCCTATTCACTTGAATAGGCTTCTGGTTCCACCTTCAATTCAGGAACAACCAAGCAATTTACTTCTTGCATCCCTTCTCCATGGGACTGGAATAACATGTCTTCATGGTTTCTGGGAGCATTTGTTAAAGTCGCCTGCGCATAAAATGAGATCCACAGGGTGAATTTGATATTCATTAATTTATTCATAGATGTAGTTCCCTATTTCCCACACTATTTATTATGCAACTCCACCTTGAGAGGGCTGAACCAGACATTGATCTGGGCCTCAAGAACCTTAAAGTCTAGAAGGAAGGATAAAACACCTTTTTCTGGAAGTTTTTGCTGACTTTGCCCAAGCAGGTGGTATTCTTACTTTAGGAATGCATTAATTCCTTTTTCCTTTGTAATGGCTTTTTATATATGTCTTTGTGAGTTTCCTGAGGGAGTAGAACAAATTGTAATCATTCATCGCTACCTCTACCTCTACAGTACCAAGCCTAGCACAGGAGAGACCTTCAATAAACATGTGATTTATAAATAGTTGAGCAAGATGGGCATGAAATCAAGTACACATCCAATTGGAGGTTGGTAAAGGAAGAGGCATTTGAGCTGTTATGGATGAATGAAAAAAAAACAGAGGTAAGGCATTACAGCAATGAATGTAGTAGATCAAACATATGGAAGTGGAAAAGTGTAAGGCCTCTGTGAATTGTAGGGAGTCATTCTAAGTGGAAGGGACATAGACAGGGTTCCCAGAGTTCCCGGAGGAGGAAAATGGAAATAATTTTGAAAAAAAGGAGCTTGGGGTCCAGTACTGGTTTTGTAGAAGAGGCAGTAAATAATTAATGCCATAACTGCTCACTAGATGTGGCTCCAGTTCTGGAAACTGAGTTATTTTATGTTTCAAGGTGGAAAATGTGAAGGAGTCAGAAGGGGACTGTCATGTTGCTAGAGATCAGAGCCTGAAAAATCCTTCATGGAGCACTGGACCAAGTAGGAATAGGGTGGGAAAAGTGCTTGCCTTCAGTGGCCGGTTACCAAGCAGCCAGGGCTCTGGAAATGGGCGTGTTCCACCTGAGATTCTTGCATGTTGAATTCATCTGTCAGTGTTGGGGCTCACTGTGTTTGAACAAGCCTTGGGTTAGAACTTTCTGGTGAGCTTGGCTGAGCACTAGGAGGCCTTTGTGGCTCTTCCCCTTAGCTCTCTTGCATGCTTCCAACATAGTACCTCAAATACTGGCCTAGGAATGCTTTGGGGTCAGTGTTCTCCAGGAGGTGGTTGGGACTGGATGGTGCTTCTGAGTTCCCCCAGAACTGAGTACAGTGCTGGCTCCAGGAAGTTCCTCTGTAAAAACCCTCTGAGTGGGGTGGAGTTGCTGAAAAATAGCCAATAATACTGTTACCTCAGGGATGTCAGAAACAGGAGTTCTCATCTGGAGTTAGGTGCTTATAGTTCATGGATGAAAGAATCTCCTGTGAAGAAATGACATTATGTATATGGCATTTCTGCTTCCTTTATGCAATGGGAGTGGAACCATAGGACACTGGGTTGTGATATTTGTAGTTGTCTGAGATGTGGATTTGGGAATATTCAGAAAAGCTGAGGTTGCATACTGAAGGTAGAAAACGGATATGTTCTGTTTCTAATAGAGAAATGAGAGAATTCAGAGTATATAAGATAGCTATGCAGGTGCTGCTTGTGAGTTATGTGTGTATAGCTACAGCTGTACCTTAGGAAAACACACCCAGTCTATTTGCTTTTTGTTAGACAGCCACTTGTGAGCATTCAGTTTTTTTTTGTTTTTTTTTTTTTGTTTTGTTTTGTTTTGTTTTTTTAAGATTTATTTACTTGAAAGAGTTACAGAGAGGAGAGACGGGGTGGGGGAGGTCTTCCATCCGCTGGTTCACTCCCCAGTTGGCCGCAATGGCTGGAGTTGTGCCAATCTGAAGCCAGGAGCCAAGAGCTGCTTCTGGGTCTCCCACATAGGTTCAAGGGCCCAAAAACTTGGGCCATCCTCTACTGCTTTCCAAGACCATAGCAGAGAGCTGGATGGGAAGTGGAGCAGCCGGGACTCGAACCGGCGCCCATATGGGATGCTGGCACTGCAGATGGTGGCTTAACCCACTACGCCACAGTGCGGGCCCCAAGCATTCAGTTTCTATAAAGGACAAGCTAGTATCCATTAATGTGAAATTAAGAATATTATTTTGCCAAAAATTGGGCTTTCTATAGTGGAAGTAAACTGAATATATGGTGCAAACTTTTGTGCGTGTGAAGGAATGAGAAAGAGCTAGGATACTGGTCAGAAGTTATGGCCATTACAGGTTGTCAAGTGCTGAAAATGTCTGTTCAGGGGAACGCTTCCACTTCTTGTGGCTCCAGTGCGGCTTGACTGAGGAGTGGCTATTTCATCATCTGTGTAACATCTGGGCACAGGCAGTTAGATCTTTTCTGCTTTTCTAAAATAAACTATCTTAGCCAAATCTGAAAATTTGAACTTTATGCTTAGGGAAAAGCAATCATACGACAGATGAGTCTTATGTCTGGTCCTTTTGTGCATGCTCTGTTTTGTCTCATAAGTATTCGTCTATTTTAAATTCAGTGCCAAAATTAAGAAAACGACTCTTTCCACACTTACGTATTTGTGCATGCATGTTGAACTGAGGCATGAGGTGGTAGAAATGGCAATGAGCTTATTTGGAGGAGTTAGTCTGTTTTGTTTTCTAGAATGTTCCACCTTACTTCCCTGCCCCTCCTGGCAGGATCATGGGGTGTGGTGGGCAGGATGGCAGGCAGCGGGTAAGCAGCTTGGCAGCATCCTTGAGTACCACTGCTAATGCTCTTCCCTAAGACAAGAGCATTGGCACAGACCGCTGCTTAACAACAGCGTGACGCCCCCTCTCTCTGGAGACGGACTGTCTTCTCTTTTTTGTTGGCCTGAGGCGTTAGATCAGATGGTTTCTAATGGGAAACTCTCCCCGGTTTTGGCAGTGAGGATACACATTGCTGGGGATGTTCTGTCATTCTAGCGGCTGATTTATTGCGGAGATTCACTGTGCCGTGTCTATGTATGGGAAGGATTCAGGGTTCAAGTCTTTATTATTGACTTCTAGGCAGATGATTCCTTCAGTGACAGAATCAGTCCAGGCATGTTGATTTTTGTGTCACAAAGTCTGGATAATCTAGCTGCTAGGTTAGTGGGAAATGGATGTAGTGCTGAGATCCTGGTAATAGCTTTGAGAACCTTTTTACACTCATAGAGGGAACTCACTCTGTCCATTTGGTCTTTTATGCAGTCAGCAAACACATAGAGCAACTGAGTGGAATGGATCGTATAATTCAAATATAGATTGTGTTTCTTGTGTAGCTGTTTCTCTGAATGACCACACTTGAATTAGCAAGTCTCTGATAACTAGTTTGTTTAGAAACGTGTCACATTTTCCTTGTTTTAATAATATGTACTACACTTAGGGCATGGTTATGGGCATCTTACTACAGTGATACCATGAGAGTAAACACTTGAGCTGCTGCCAGCCGTCTTTTGGTTATGCACTGAGAGCTCATTTGCCTTTTGCTATTAAGGCTTGTGGCATCTGTTAGGGAAAAGCTGCTCCTGGTGGTTTGGACTGCATTAGGGGGTGCTGCCTGAAGTAGTCAATGAATCAAACTGTGACTACAAGTTGGCTCGTCACTCCCTCTTGAGCAAAAGATAATATGTGGAGAATTCTGATTATAGCTCCAATCTTCAGGCTTAAGAAGCTGCCCTTTGAGCTTGCTCTGTAAATAGTGATTAGTTGCAAACCTTCAATTTGGGTCTTCCACTACCCAGAATGGTGCCTGGGTACTGAAGAAAGGTGCTTTTCCCACTGCAGAAGCACTTTAAACAGTGGTTTCTTTTGCAGGGAGTCTCAGAGAGGTTTCCTATTGTTCAAATGGGTGTTTTAAGTGCTTTGCAGGTGTATCTTAGAGAATAGAGGTATTTATTTTTAATGAGAAGAACTGAAGAATAAAACAAGCACAGCCTTGGAGAATTGCAGATCAAAGCTTTTTACATTATAAAACAAATGAAGGCCTCCATCCTAGGAGCTGGCAAATTCATTAATTTTTAATAGATGAATGAGCTATAAATGGTAATTTAATTCTTTGGGGAGAGGATCCTTTAAGTGGTGTTTAGAAATCTACATACTTAGGTGGATTGGAGTGAAAAACCTGCTGTGACATCCAAGGTAGTAAATGTACAGTGCAGTTGAAAAGCTTGTTCGGATGCACTGTGGGTTTTTTGCCACTGCTCTGTTCCTCCTTGGGTATGGCGCACTATTTTGTACTCGAGCTATGTTTAGCTGTGGTTTTGGAGCTGGGTTTCCCACCTTGCTGTTTAAATTAGGAATGCCACTGTCAAGATGTGGAGTGTATGCAAGAATAGCAAGTAAATCCCAAACCTTTCAAATCTTCTATTCCGTATTTTTCCTAATGGATCAAGATCTCCCTTTACCCTTCCATATACTTGGGCTCCTCCTTAAGTGACCCCATTGGGTGGTTTATTTTACTCTTTGGCTAGCAGCTCTAATATTTATTTTTTAATTATACTTAAGTTATGCAGGTTCTGTGCAATTCATATATACAGATTTAGGAACATAGTGATACTACCCAACTTACTCTCCCTCCCACCCACACTCCAACCTGTCTTCCTCCTCCCACTCCCATCCCCATTATTTATTTTTACAAATATCTACTTTCAGTTTACTTAATGATCATAAGGTTAATTCTAAGAGTTCAACAAATAGTATGAAGAAAAAAAAACTGTCCCTCAACAGAAGAGAGAAGGGCTGTAAACAATCATCAAATATCAAAATATCCATTTCATGCCAATACATTACATTTAGGTACTCTATTAATTACCCCAGATCAGGGAAAACATGATCTGTCTTTTGGGGACTGGCTTATTTCACTAAGCATAATGGTTTCCAGCTTCATCCATTTTGTTGCAAAAGACAGGATTTCATTTTTTTTAGCTGAGTAGTACTCCATAGTGTATATATACCACAATTTCTTTATCCAGCCTTTAGTTGATGGAAGTTGAGTTGAGTCCATATCTTAGCTATTGTGACTTGAGCTGCAATGAACATGGGGGTATAGATAACTCTTTCATATGCTGATTTCTTTTGGTTTGGGTAAACTTCCAGGAATTGGATGGCTAGATTGTATGGTAGGTCTATATTCAGCATTCTGAGGTACCTCCACTATGTCTTCCATAGTGGCTAGACCAGTTTACATTGAAAAAGCATGTTCTGTTCCCCAAATGATAGTCATGTCCATAAGAGAGCCAGTCTGCTCAAAAGTGCCATAGGTCCATGCGGCAGCTGCTCCAGAAATGTGTCTGCTATGAACTGAACTGATTGGATTGGTCAGGCAGTTGGATTCAGTGATGATGTTTGTTAATGTGAGTTTAGAATCATTTTGAAGGCACAGAAAAATTTGAGAACAAATCAGTTGTGTGCGATGTAAGTATGTAGATGAAGGGATGCATTTGTAAGATAGAAGGCACTGCTGTAATGAGAAATGCATTCTGGGAAAAAAATTGTGAAATCAAAAATGTTGAAGCAGGTTCATCCACAGATGATGGGGTCAAGAAAATATGGTATATACGTAGAGTGGAATGCTATTCAGCCTTTCAAAAGAAGTAGATTCTGTAATATATGACAACATGAATAAATTTTGAGCATATTATTCAATGTGAAAAAGCAGTCAGAAAAAATTGCTAAGTTCATAGTATCAAAGTGTGGGTTGGTGTTTGCTAGAGGTTTGAGGACAGGTGGAATAGGGAGTTACTATTCAGAGTGGGTTTCAGTTAAGATTAGTAAGTTCTAGAGATCTGATCTACCTATGCTGTGGACACCAATGGAACATCAACTGATTCTATATTCAGCTTTAGAAATGAGGAAACTCTGGTTCATAGTGATTAAGGCCTTGAGTCTTAAACCAATCAGTATCCGAGTCTCGATCATTTCCAGTGTGTTAACGTGCATGTGGGTGCTGACATAGTTAAGTATTTCCTTGTCTTAAATTCTTTCCTGGAATAAGGCATCATATATCTGAATGACTGAGTTTACAAATGTGCTGTGTGCTTTAACTTGTTAATTCTTACCAACTTATGTGCATTATAAATCTGCAAGTTTGCCTTATTTCCCTTCTCTTCCCCATCTATAAGTTTAGAGTTGCATGAAGATAAGAACCTTGTTTAAACTCAAATAAGCATGCAGCATTTAAAATTCTGTCATGTGCCTATAAGTATTCAAAAATGTTGCTAGGGAATGCGCATCGTAAATGAAACAGAGGCATTTTTATTTTCTAGTTTGTTGGACCTCACCGTTAGCTCTTGAGTGAGGGGCAGCCGTCTCTTAGCTAGCAAGAAGAAAGCGCTCCCATGACGCTGCCTCCATCTCTGTTGCTTGTGACCGTGCGGACAGCTCTGCTTCTGAACTGCTGGAACCTGCATAGCAATCTGCTGTGTGCTTCAGGCCTTGCTTGAGGGGCTCTGCCTCAGCTGGGGTCAGGCGTTAGCGCAGAGGGATTCAGGGCGGAGAAAACAATCATAGATAGCCCTGTTGTGGTCCATCCAAGAGTACGTGTGCTCCAAATTATCTTTTTTGGTGGTTTTGATCACATACTGTGGCTGGCAGTTCAGAAACTGCTAGTTTTTGAAGGGTTCACCTTCTGGGGTCAGAAGTCCAGTGTTTATCCAGGTTTGGGGGATCTCTCTTCCTTGCCTCTAACCAGTCTTTTAGTTTCCATATACTCCAGGCTTTAGTATAACTCATGGTTGCTCCACATCCTAAACAGGATCGTTAAAGGTGTCTTTAAAGGGTATCTAAAATGATGTCTCAGAATGGATTGCTGGCTCTTTGTGCATTAGATGCTGCTTCTGCCATCTTACTTTTCCAATCTAAATGACAGCTCCATTATTCTGGAAGGATAATGCCAGGACTTGATGTCTCCAGGATGGACACACACACACACACACATGTGCGCTTCTATTTCCAATATTGCATCAATCCTGTTAGCCCTATCTTCAGAATACATCCAGAATAATCCGACTACTTCATGTTGTGACAAGCTTAGTCCAAGTCCTATCTCTCTAGGATTATTAGAGTAGAAGTTTATTTTTAAAGATTTACGTATCTATTTGAAAGTCAGAATCACACAGATTGAGAGAGAGATCGATTGATTCTCCATCCTCTGGCTCACTCCTCAGTGGCTTCATCTGAGTCTCCTATGTGTGTGCATGAGCCCAAGCACTTGGGCCATCCTCTGCAGCCTTCCCAGGAACACCAGCAGGGAGTCAGATCAGAAGCGGAGCAGCCAGGACTTGAACCAGTACCTCCATGGGAACCAGCATGGCAAACAGCAGCCCAACCCACTGTGCCATAGGGCCAGCCCCTGCGATAGACCTTTTTTATTTTTTAAGATTTATTTTATTTATTTGAAAGATTTACAGAGGCAGAGAGAGAGAGAGATCTTCCATTCCTCTGGTTCACTCCCCAAATGACCACAATGGCCAGAGCTGAGCTGATCTGAAGCCAGGAGACAGGAACTTCTTTGGGGGCTTCCACATGGGTGCAGGGGCCCAAGAATTTGGGCTGTCTTCTGCTTTCCCAGACCATAGCAGAGAGCTGGATTGGAAGTGGAGCAGCCAATACTGAAACCAGCACCCATAGGGGATGCCGGTGCTGCAGGCTGGGGCTTTAACCTGCTACGCCACAGCGCCAGCCCGTAATAGACTTAACTGGTCAGCTTGCTTCTCCCATTCTTTGTTGTTCACAACACATCAGCTCCATGATATTGTTAAACATTTCTCCTCTGCTCAAAACACTAATGGGTGTCTAACTCAGAGTAAACATCACAAAGGCACCAGCTCATCTGGTCCCTCACTTCTCCGTGACTATATTTACCATTTTCGACTTGTTGACTTTTGCCACACAGTCTTCTCTTGTTCCTGTAGCATTCCAAGCCTGCTCCCCATTGTGGTCTTTGCTGCAACCCTGTCCTCTTCCCTTCTGTCTACAGAGCTCACTCCCTCATCTCCTTCAGGTCTGTGGCTGCGTGTCCTTTGTTCAGTCCCACCTTACTAAGTACCCTATGGAAAACTGCCTGCCTGTGCCCCGCTCCTGCCCTCTTTCCATAGACCCTGGCATCGTTTGAAATTCATATATTTTAGTTATTGTCTTCATTTCTTTTCTGTCTCCCTTCAATGGAATGTAGACCCCTTGGGGACAAAGTATATTGCCTCTTTTTTGTCTGGGCCTGTGTCACTGGCTCCTTAATGGTGCCTGTCCTATAATATGCCATCAGTAGATTGAATCAATGAATGGATGCCGTTCAGCAAACTCTGCTGTTTCATGGCCCAGAGGTTCTGTTTTCTGGGGTGTTAATATTTAATAAGAGGTGTTCCAAGCTTACTGGCAAGAGCAATGGATTGGGGTTTATAAAGCTTTCTTCAGCTGCACACTACCTTGTAACAAAATTATTTCTTCTCTAACAGGGAAGCATTTCGTGTCATCATAATGGTGATATTATAAATAATAACTTAAACTGGGATTTACTGCCATGTATGAGCAGCTGGGTGCTCTTCAATTATTAGTTTAAGGGACCAACTACAGCAAAAATATCTTAATGCTCATTGAGCATTTACTACAGATTATACTGTGCTAAATGCTTTTTTAACACACACACACACACACACAGGCCCCTTACCCCTACCCCACCCCCACCCTGGGAGTTGAGTGGGTGTTTTCTCCATTTTCCAAATCAGGACTCTGGAGGTGTAAAGAGCTTAAGCAACTTGTTGAATTTAAAGGTTGGTAGGTGGCAGAGTCAGGATGCCTGTTACCCTAGCTCTCCACTTTGCTCTGGAGAGCTTCACCTGCACTTCAGCATTCAGCCTAGAAAAGAACACAATTGAAAACTCAGTTAATTTTTCCAAAGAAAAGTGAGGACAGTTCACAACATCACGGTTTGCTTTTACGTTTGTAGTTTATTTGCAAAAACTATTAATTTATGAAAGTAGTGCAGCATTTGGATACTAGCATTTGAAGGTATGGTTAGTCCTTCAATCTCATATCTAATGCAAGCAAAATTAGGATATGAATTCCAAACAAGAATATTTATTAACAGGCATCGATGGCCTGTAATCAAAGCTCAGCCTGTTGGTTAAGCATAATCTTAGACTAATGAAAAACACGGGAATCATCTTTTTAAAGACACAAATGCTAAGTGTGTGTCTTGAGCATAGATGTGTGACTATCTTAAGCATTATTATCCTTAGGGAGAAAAGGCGTTAGGTTACTTTTTAATGAATCCAGATGTCTAGAACTGAATTTTTCCTAGAATCACCTCCAGCAGCAGTTTCCAAGCTGAAGCTGTTGAACATGACCATGGGGATGGTAAGGGAGGTGAGACAGCTGCTTTTGTCTGTAAGGAAATTTAATTTGTGTGACACTTGCCTTCTGTCTTCCAGAAAATTAGCATGTATAGTTTTAAAACACAGAATGGAGATACTATAGTGTTAATTACCCAAATCCAGTTTATGTCCCTGTATATCTGTGTGACTACACACAGAAATGTTTAGATTGCACTGCATGTAGCAAATTCCACTACCTGAAATAATCCTTTTATTTAAAATGGGTGTTTAAGTGTGGGGCACAGTAGGAAGGCAGATAATGGAGTTTATTGAGAGTTGGCATGAATGGGCTAAGATGCATGCTTTGTGTAAAAATTGGCATTTCCTGCTAGACGCTGGCGTGAGAGGTGATTTAAGGACAGAATGATGGGGATGTGGTATCTTAAAACACTTCTGGATTAAGTAAGCTCTCAATTGTCTGGAGTGACGGAGAACAGCAAGGTGGCGCCAATGCAGGTGATCTCCCAGAGGCTTTTTTGGTTGCTCAAGATTGGGCAGAAGGGACTAGCATTGTGGCATAACAGGTAAAACCACTGCCTGCAATACCAGCATCCCATTTGGGTGCCACTTGAGTCTCAGCTGTTCTACTTCCAATCCATCTCCCTGCTAACATGCCTAGGAAAACAGCAGAAGATGATTCAAGTGCTTGGGCCCCTGCACCCACGTGGAAGACCTAGAAGAAGCTTCTGGCTTCCACCTGGCCCAGCCCTTGCCTTAGTGGTCATTTGGCGAGTGAACCAGCAAATGGAAGATCTCTTTTTCTGGGTCTCTCCCCTCACTGCCTCTCACTATTCTTTCAAATAAGTAAAATATATCTTAAAATTCTGCCTTTTAGCTCCTGCCCACTTTAATTAAGGAGAGGTTGTAGAGAGGGGGATGAGGTTCCCACTTGCTCTAAGTCATGTTCTCCTCTCTGTTCCTGCTGGAGAGAGGTTTTATTATGATATCAGTGGGCAGGATATTAGTCTTTATTTTGAAGAGTGAGTAGCCTTCAATTTCTTCGTTTCCCTTAATTTAAATTTAATTCAATAATTATTGGATATTTATATACAAATATAAGCTAGAAAATTATAATCCTGCCCATGTACATATAACACTGATAGATGACCCTTGCTATCATTCTGAAGTAGGCCTGCAGATATTAAATATATAGCTTTTTCTTTGTCTAATTTAAATGTAGTGTAACATTCTTCTCCTGATTGGTTTTCTCAGCTGAGCAATTGAGTAATAAAAGCCATGTGGGTAGAAGAGGACTCAGAAAGGATTAGGAGTCCTCCTAGTCCTTGCTGTCATTGGAGATGATGAGACCATCAGAGCACAAAGGCAGGATCCTCAGCTCTCCTGTAATCATAAAGCACCAGAGCCTCATGCTCATGCAGCCCTTTAATTATTCAGATGTCTCTGACTCTTACGGTATCACTAGGAGTAGATAAAGGAGGTTTGATCTTGTCCATATGAGAGATGAGGAAATGAGATATTTGGCTATAGCCACTTGCCCACAAGTACATAGTTGGGGAGAGATCATATTTCTAATGCAGCAGCTTCTCCACCACATTATTAAATCCATCAATTTCTTGTTGTCTTAGTCAGCTTGAGCTGCCATAACAAAATATAGACTGGATGACTTATATAATATGCATTTACTCATGGTTCTGTAGGTTAGGAAATGCAAGATCAAGGTTTGGGCCAGTTTTATTTCTGTTAAGGTCTCTTTTCCTGTCTTGCAGACAACTGCTTTCTAGGTTTGTCCCAACACAGCCTTTGGTACATGCATGTGGAAAGAGAGAATGTGCTCTGATGTCTGTTCTGGTAAGGACACTACCGCATTCAGATCAGGGCCTCACCTTTATGACCTCATTTAACCTGAATTATTACCATATAGGCCCCCTCTCCAAATACAGCCACACTAGGGTTTTGGGTTGCAGCATATGAATTTTGGAAAAAACACATCTAGTTCCTAACATTTGTCCAACAATCATCATTTGGTGCCTATTGCTGTATTGCTAAGGAATCTAAGAAGTAGAGATGTAGATGTAAGCAATTGCCGTATTATGCTCTAGGGGAGACAAGTTGAACCTGGATAGGTCCATAAGTTAGAGAAAGCAACCATTGGGAAGTGACATGTGAATCATGCCTTGAAAGACAAATAGGTGTCAGAGGAGGGACAGCCACCAAGGGTTGACTCTATTGAGTCTATTTTTGCAGAATTTGTTTTTGCCTAATCTTGTTCTATATAACTTTATTTTGCTAGATTGTAGGAAATTTTGTAAGCTGTGTAAATCCTCCACTCCATCCCTTTGTTTGTAAAAGTAGAATATGAATAAATGAAATAGAGAACCTGGCATCAGAGTTGTCATGTTAATTCCAGGCAGGTGTTCCAGTTTCCCTCTTCCAAGTCTTGTTTTTGTAAAGAGGTAGTTGAAAGGTTTGGTACTGCTTAGGTAATCTTTATCAATCCCTACTGATCTCTTCTAGTAGCTTCCTTGCTTTATTTAGTGGCCATAGGCATGGGTTCTTTAAGTGTCTGATCATCTCGTCAGGTGCAAACCTGAAACCTCAACGCTACTGCTAAGGAAAAGACAGCAGAAGGTTTTCTGTGAAATGTATTTCTCATGTCACTATCCATTTACTCATTCAATTCACATTTACTGAGCCTTTGCTACTTGCCATTTTAGGTAAAACTAGTAAGTATGCAGCAAAATTAAATAATTCTTTACCCTGAGCTGCATGTAGGCTAGTGCAGTGATGCAAAGTACTGTTTAGCTTCTACACAGACTTCACAGAGGCTGCTCAGAGTACCTATAGAAGAGATTTCTGAGGCTACATTAAGACTCAGCTAGGAGGCTACACTAGATTAGTAGGGGCCACCATGGGTCATGGTTAAGGAGTTAGGGGAAAAGGAGGTAGTGACATGGAAATGGCATACTTTCCATCCTGGGCTGGGCCATGTCCAGATACAGTACTCTCACTGAATTAAGGATGCAGGATGAAAAAAAAATGCATCATCTTCCAAGGAGAGAAAATACCAGTCTCCAATAATGATAAGTTATTTTGTTTTTAAGTTTTGGTTCAAATACACTTTGATCCTTTGAAACTTTTTCTCTCATGATTTTTCTTCCTTGTCCTCCTTAAAATTTGGGTTACAGTTGGGAAATTGTTCTGTTCCTGAGTGAGCAATCCATCATCAGCAGAGATTTATTAGTGTGCTTCTGCAAAAGCCTGGGATGAAGCTAGCTGCTCTGCTGACTGAGGAAACAGGGGGCTTCACATAAGTAATTCTTTTTCTTACATGTCCAATAGAATCAGCTTGAATGCTCTGAAAAACTCAGGATCCACCCCAGACCATAGGAACTGTGGGTAGCATGCAGGCATCAGATTTCAATTTGCAGCCTTGGAGAATGACTGTCTTACGGGAACAAGTGCACCCTCCACCGGATTTTGGTTGGTCAGATGGTTGGTCTGACACAGCTGTCCATGGTTAACATAGGGGATGGGACATGGGAGGAGAAGGCCACATTACAGTTTCTCCTGGGTCAGGAGTCACTGGAGAAACAGCATGGACAGATGGTAGACACAACCAAGTTTTCCTTTCCAGTTCTAGCCTCTCAAACTTTCTGCTATACCTGGAATAAAAAACCTAGAATTGTCCCTATAATTTCCACATAGTCTCTGGGAAGTAATACAGAATTGAGGTAAGAAGCACATGGTTAAGACCATAGACTTTGGCGTTAGAAAAAAGAAAATCAAATGCTGAGCAAGTGTGTGGCCTTCAGGAAATTACTTAATGTTATCATGGCTTGGTTTCTATCTGGAAATTGATGTATGATACATGCATGTAATGAGTATTTGTTGATTGCACAATGAGCAAACACTTTATCTTCCTGGGTGACGAGGGGAATACTCAGTAAACATTGGCTCTCATGGTACCAGTATAGCTAGTGTGGTGGTCAACCACAAATAGTGGGCTACTGTTGCCACCACAGTACTACCAATGCTGGGGTATCACCATCCACCTGATTACTGGGGAGTAGGAGACAAAGCCTGGAAGCTACTCATGACCAAATTCATGTTAGGTCCAACTGGTCTGGATTCATGTGTTTCAGAAGTTTTTGACATGTAAGGTACTGTGACCAAGATGGGAGCTGATCTCAATGGTCAGCCTGCCTTTTCCATCTCATCCAAATCCTTCCTACTTTCTGAGATGGTGCCCAGGCTGCTCTCATTGATGATTGGTAAAAGTCTGCATGCCACAGCTTTCACTAGATAGGAGAACTGACCTCCCTCCCTGGTTTGAATGTATCTCCTGTGCTATTAGACAATACAGTGACACACAACAGTGAGCACCGAGTGATTCCTATATTTGATTTTGGTAATGAAATTTTGATAATGAAATCACCCAAACTTTAAACAATGAACAAAATTATACCTTAAACTTTATCTTACCTATACCCTGTCCTGTAGTAATAGACAAAGCAGTTTATGAAAGGAAGAGGAGGAACAACAAAATTAAATTGTTCATCCCGAGTACTGGGATGTTGAAATTGGCACAATTCAGTTCCTGGACACAGGCTTCTGCTTCATGAAGCTCTCCTTCAATTCCTGTCTTTGTCCAGATTCTGCAAGGTCTTGTCTCCTAGTGGTTCACTGACTTTTTGATGCCAATTTTTCTTTTATGGAAATTATTGGTGCACATATTTCTATAAGCTTCTGGGGGGAAGGTCTCGTGTTATTTCTTTTATCCTCCTTAATAGCTAACATGGAGCCTTTTCTATAGGCAACATTTGTGAGCTAAGTGGATACATGCTTTTGAACAATCACAAGAAATGAACACATTCCATCAAGACTCACTCTTACTCTGACCATAAAATGACACCTGCCATCTATTTTTTTTTAGGTATTTAATTGCAATGCCGATATTCAGACCATTCAGACTCCCTTTAAGAATTTTTTTTTTTGATGCCTAATCCATTCTCTTGAGAAAACCCTTGGTCAAGAGCAGTGAAGAATTTCCACCATTAATTTTTCCCTCCAGATCCACTCCTTTTTCTAAGTGTGCATTTGCAAATGTATTGTTTTCTGTGTTCTCCAGTTTGAGTGTAGTTATCATTTAGAATTCTCCCACCTGCTTCCAGATGTCAAAGGTGGGGGGGATTACTCTTGAGAGCTCATCAATTCTGCTTCAGTGGATGCTGGGAGGATGTATGATGGATAATTTTGCCTGCAAATTCTCTTTTGAAATCTTAAATTGTCCACAATCTATGGCAACTCTTACTTTATTAACTCAGTGGAGAAGGTAGAAGGTAGGTAATTTGAATAAGAAATTCTGTCCAGCAGAAGCTGGACATAATAGACCAGTATTTGTCTTTCAGATGGAAAGCTCTGTTTGGAAGAATAAGCTTGTTTCTGTGAGCAAAACAAGGAAATGGGGGTGGTGAAGACATCCAGGATAAGACAAGTGGTGATTGACAGCCCAGCTGGTGGAGATGGGTAATTGGAAATTCATGGCACATAAATCTCCCAGTACTTATCTTGAAGCACAGGAAGAGAGGAGATCTGAGCGGGGGAACATTTAACTCTTTCAAAGGGATCTAATAATATAGCAGATCTTTGAGTTCTTCATTTTAACTTTAATTAAATTACAGTTTTCTGTCTTGCAGAGATAAATGCACTCAGCATAAGGAAATGACTGTGCCTTATACATGGCACTGTGCAGAACTGTTTGGAGAAGTTCTTTGGTTGTTTACTTAGAGTATGGAGTCCTTTCCCATGAGTCCCATATCTTCAGAGAACAATTGTTTCCCTTATTCTTTATGGGCTCTGGTTTCTTTGTGTACAGAGCTCTTTTATGGTCTTAAGTTTTGAATTTTCAAACTAGTGTTTAAAAATGAGGTATGATTCAGATCATTAGTAAGTTGAATTAAAAACAGCATATAATGGAAGGTACCGTCATCATACTTGAAGTCTCATGCTTTTTCTGACGGTTTGCATCTTTGACTTAACATCACTGAGCTAAACAACCACCTTTCATTATCTTCTTCATAATAGATAGCCCGTATTATTAAAGATCACTAAATTACTTCTAATATTTTTCCAAGCCAGACAACTCAATTCAGCCTAAGTAATGAAAAATTTTCAATATCAACAAAGTTGAATGTCATCAACTTGTCAGAATGTGAGTGAGACTGGAACATTCACCGAGTCTGATGGATGGGCTTCCTGACTCCTTTCTGAATATGGGGGTTGGGTCTCTTCAAGGAGTGAATCTGTGTCATCAGCAGGGCTATCACAGTCTCTGTCTTTTATTGAAGTTCAGAATATTTATCTAATCTTGACGCCCTGTATGTGTGAAGATTTGTGGCCACATCTGTGTTATTTCTGGCTGGCAAAGTGCTGCATCTGTTGCCATGCCAGAGTTCCTGCTGGTGAACAGAACTACACAGTAGGAAGCTGGCTTCAGAGCTTCCATGAGCATCATGCCCTAACATCTGGCTGATGTCAGCAAAGGGAGTAGAGATCAGAGAGGTACACTGGAGTACAAAGACAGAAACGATGGTGGGATACAAGGTGTATTAATCAATCTGAGGGAATGCATTGAGCTGTGGAAGCACTCAGCCCCTGTGTTGATCATCCTGGAAGCATTCGAGAAAGACGAGGTATGTATCCTGATGCCTTGGAGTTGCGAGACTTAGGTTGTACTATTAGTCATCCCAGGAACTGATCTGGTTACCTGGGTTGGGCTAGATCTTTAGGTGGGATGAAAGCATTGAACTACATAATAGGGTGCAGTAGAAACAAAGATGCCACAAACTTTTTTACTTATTCCAAATAATTAAGCCCACTCTATGATACTAATGTGTGATTTGTGTTATCTCACATAATGTCCTTTGCCATGCACACAATAAATACATATGGATTGACTTAATTCATTGTGGAACAAGGTGATGGCAGAGGAGTGGGTCACAGAGAATGGGTAAAGATTTACATTTAACAATCACAGCGGAAAACCTTTAGCAGAAGTGATTATCAAGCTTTTAAAACCATGTTTCAAGTCTTCAAAGGCACTACAATTAATATATGTCCCCAGGGAAGGAAACAAAAGGCACATCTTCATTTAAACAACGTCAGCCACAGCTGTCAGAGCTACCAATAAGGGCTTTCCAAGTAAGGCTTCCCAGGTCACTGGTAGGTTACATTGACTTTAGTTGCCTGAAGATTAGTTGTAAGCTGTAAAGCCTTTGGTGACCTCCATAACCACAGTCCAGACCTTCAGCCTGCCACACCCCAGCCTTCTTGAGCTGCTGTTGTCCTTTCTTTCTACTCCTCATCAACGGATATTAACTCACTTTGAGTGGCAGGGATGGTTCAGATACTCTACAAGTGAGTAGAGTATATGCTAAGTGAGTTTCATTTTAGAGTATGTACGTTCTAATAATGGAGAAAGTGTGAAACTCATGTAATCAGATACTTGTAAGTTACAGGAGTAATTTAGACACAGTGCCTGTTCAGGCCATAGATGTGTCACACACATTCATGCCACTGCTCCTTTGCTCGTTGTTTTTCCTGTGCTTAGAACCATGTTTTTATTTTATTAATATTACTTATTTGAAAGGCAAAGGAGGAGAGATGGATCTTCCATCTGCTGGTTCACTACCCAAATGACCACAACTCCTGGAGGTAGGCCCATTCAAAGTCAGGAGCCAGGAATTTCTCCCGGGTCTCCCACATAGGTGCAGGAGCCCCAGCACTTGGGCCATCTTCTTCTGCTTTCCTAGGCACCTTAGCTGGGGTCTGGATTGGAAGTAGAACAGCCAGGAATTGAACAGGTGCCCCTATGGGATGCTGGTGCTGCAGGCTGCGACTTTACCTGCTATACCACAGTGCTGGCCCCAGAACTGTGTTTTTAATATGTCCTGCACTGAAACCCAACTCCCAACTCTTCAATCAAGTTCAGGCTTACAGATCACTTCTACAGACCTTTTTCTGTTGGCGATCACTTGAGAGTTTGTGTGTGTACTTGCTATGGCACTGGGTCTCTGGTCCCCACTGGACCATGAGAACTTCAAAGGCAGAATATTGGTCTTGCCCACCTTTGAGAAGAGCAGGGACACCCTGACAGTTTACCAGACTGCAGCCAGGCTGCTAGGCCAGAGACTTGGAGATTGCTCTCCCCTTTGTCCAGCATACTCTCCCCTGAGACTGTGGAATGGATGACTTGCTCTTGGAGAGGTCTTTCTGACTACCTTATCTAAAATTCATCTTTCATTTAAGTCTCTCTTATCACTTTGTTAGGGTGGGTTGCCTGTAAGTAGCACAGGTTACTGTGTGACATCCCATATTGTCATCTACTGCTACTCAGTGTAAGCTCTCAAGGTGGAGATCTTGTCTGTCTCGTTCCCTGCTTATAACCTGCAACTAGAACAGTGCCTGTATAAAAAATACTGTTTCAGTACCAGTCATAGCATCACTTGGCTTTAGACGACACATTAGGGACAGATCCCGCATGGGGTGTAAGTACACAGTGACTCCTGTTGCTGACTTAACAATTTGACACTCCTGTTCATGGCGTCAGTAATCTCCCTAGGCTCTAGTCATGAGTTGCCAGGGCTATGGAAGCCTTTAGAGTTCGCTGACTTTGGTCTTATTCAGATAGGGTCATAGTGTGGGCGCAGACTGATGAGGTCTTTGCTAATTATATACTGAAGTGATCTTCTGTATATAAAGAGAATTGGAAATGAAAAAAAAAAAAACAACCTGGTGTTAAAATGGAAATGGCATAGAAAATTAATTATTTTGAAAAAAAAATTATGTAGGATCTCTGTCTTTAATGTGCTGTACATTGCTATTTAATGCTATAATTAGTAATCCAATGGTAGTTTTTTCACTCGATGTTGCTATATGGGCAAAATGTTGAAACCTTTACCTAATATATACTAAATTGATCTTCTGTATACAAAGAGAATTGAAAATGAATCTTTACATGAATGGAAGGGGAAAGGGAGCGGGAGGGGGGAGGGTTGCGGGCGGGAGGGAAGTTATGGGAGGGGGGAAGCCATTGTAACCCACAAGCTATACTTTGGAAATTTATATTCATTAAATAAAAGTTTAATAAAAAAAAAAAAAAAAAGTGCCTGGCCCCAGCGGCAAGACCTTTGGTATGTATTCGTCAAATATGTGAGTGACATTTGCTTTCCTTTTTATCTGCTTGTGTTTGCAGTCTAACACATCTTTTTAACTATTAAAAGCAGAGGCCTTCACAGCTTTTCATAGTGTTTTCTGCTCTCTGTGGGGTTGTTTGAGTTGCTCTGGTACCTTGAAGATAATGGCAGCAGGGTGGCATTTTGCTTTGCCACATTTGGCTCCGTGCTGTTGACCTTTCACAGAATTTTCCTCAGCAGATGTTGCACAGAAAATGAGATCTTTCTGAATTGCGGAGGCTCAGACCCTCCACTCGTGTGCTCTTGGTGTCTGCCAGCCTGGGGTCAGGGTTTGGCTTCTGATCTCCTTTGCCTTTCACAGCTGTTTGTCTCTGTCGAGTCAGCTGGCTCATGCTGATAGAGGAGTTACATTTGAGAGGGAAGAGAGATGACTTTTTCTTCTTTCTTTTTTGATTGCTGACAGCTCCGCAGGGAGTAAGGATAGGAGATGAGGTATTACAATGGATAAGCCTGTGGCTGGGAAATCCTGGAGCACCATCCACGTGAGTATCCCAGTGCAGTGGATTGGAGGTCACCTGGCTGGAGGCAGCTGGTAGCATCTCTTTCTTCCTCTGTGAGATCTAATTTCTCTTCTTCTCAAAAGGAAGCAAGGGGAGAGAAAACAAAATGCTCCAAATCGAGGTCCACAGCTCTCTGCCAACAAATCATTTTTACACTTTGTCATCGTCTTTGTAGTCTAGAGGTGGGTGATGGAGGCAGGGATGCAGAACCAGCTGATGGAAATCCAGCACTACTCTGTTGAACACACGTTACCCATTAGTCCTGGAAGAACCAGTTATCATTGTTGTTTCTCTGTTGTAAGTGAGCTTAGAATTTCACAGCTGTTCAGGGTAGTATTGCAACGAGCGGATCTCAGCTATTGAAGTGCTGTACATCATAACCAGATCACCATTGTATGTCTTACAGTGGATCTATTACTTTGTGACAGATGTTTGTTTAGAGTAATCTACAAGCACAAGGTTTCATATTGTTCCCTACCTCTTTCCAAAGAGCTCTAAAAAACTCTTGGCTCATTTTATATACTAACTGTGCAGCCCATCCCAGAATTCCGCTGGCCTGATCCTAATGAACGAACATCAGGGACTAAAACAGAAGGAGTGATTGCAAGTGTTCTGCAGCGCAGTGGAGGGATTGTAGTTCATGATCACTTGTTAAGCATTTTATGGAGAGTTTAGAGAAAAGAGCTTAGAACACCCAAATATGAAGTGATGACAAGGAGATGGGATGGTAAATTACCATGATTTGCTTGGTGCACATTGTGTGAGTATGAATTTACTGAAGTAGCACACTTTACCCCACAGATATCTGCAATAGTGAACTGTTAATCTAAAAAGTTCAAGATGGAAATACTAAATAACCTGATTTGGTCACTTTACATTGTACATATGTTTCTAATTATCACACTGTACCCCATAAATAATTACAATTAAAAACTTTGAAAAGATTGAGGGGTTAACCCCTCCAGTCTCTGATTCAGGACTGGGAATGTGTGCCTGTGCGTGCACACACACACATGCACACTCATGCACTCACGCACACTTGCACACTCACTCATACACATCATGACCCTCTCCACCATTAGGAGAACATGATTGCCTTGTGTTTGAGTGGTGATTATTAGCATAAGTGGCAGAAACTGCCTTACAAAAGATGCAAAGTATTTCTCTAAGAAGTTTTAAATTAGCACCGGGTAATAATATTCAAGCCTCCTGGTGAGTTTGTGTCACAGAAACTGAAAATTCTAAGGAAAGAAAAATAGCCTTTGTCTGTAGCGGGGCTACAATAATGAACTAAACTAGTTTAGTCAGCTGAAAAAGCTCTGGCAGTGTATCGTGCAGGCGTAAATTGTAATTTTCCTAACCTTTTCTCGTGTTAAGCTTGCTATTCAAAAGGTTATTTTATTTTCTAATTTTTTTTTCTTTCAGCATTGGCTCTACTGAATTGTATATTAAGTTTAATTTGGGGAAAAGAAAAATTGCTAAAATCAATTGGTAGTAATCACCTCTTTGTGGGATGTTATCTAACTTCTGTGGTTATATAGAACATTCTGTGTTTACAAACAATCTCTACATTGAAAGCATAGTTTTAACACCTGCAGAAAAATCTGAACAGACTTTTGGTTCTACTTTGAGTAATAGTCTCAACTTGGAATTTATTAGTATAATCACTGTTTTTATTAATCATTTAACAGTTATGTGGTGTTGATTAATTTTCTCACAGTGTTATGTTAATAAGATTTCCAGGAAGGGAAAGAAGTCATTTCTTTATGTGGATTTAGTTTAATTTTATTCACCAAAATGGTATTTACTTGGTAACAACTATAGAAACCAGAACAGACTGGGGCTTTGTCATCTTCCATGTTAGTGCCTAGCTGCTGAATAGAGTGGGTGCTTGTGAGAAACAGGTTGGTGGACCTTTTCAGGGGTGTGAGTCATTTGGACGTGCTCCGACCACATTAGTGTTTGCAGTTTGGATCAAAGACATTCGATGTCTACCGCGGTGTGATGTGTCCAGGGATGCTTGGTTGATACTGATTAATGAGGATTGAGAGCCCCTGTACAATTTTGAGTCTGTGCTGCTTTCTAAATGCACATAAGGAATCCCCCCCAAGTTGAAACTTTAGTTGGTTTTCCAAGAAATTTATTTTTAAATTTAGAAGGATCATTTAGAATCGAACCATTGGCCCTCATTTGAAATGCCGCTGCATTGCTTTTTTTAAAAAAATTAAAATTCATTTTTTTGGACAGGCAGAGTTAGAAAGGTCTTTCTTCCGTTGGTTCACCCCCCAAACGGCCACTATGGCCAGCACTGTGCCGATCCGAAGCCAGGAGCCAGGTGCTTCCTCCTGGTCCCCCATGTGGGTACAGGGCCCAAGTACTTGGGCCATCCTCCACTGCCCTCCCAGGTAGCACAGCAGAGAGCTGGACTGCAAGAGGAGCAACCGGGAAAGAACTGGTGCCCCGAACGGGACTAGAACCTGGAGTGCCGGCGCCATAGGCAGAGGATTAGCCTAGTGAGCCCTGGTGCCGGCCTAATTCATTTTTTAAAACATTTTTTTGTTAAACACAAGTTTCATGTATTTCATGTATAAGATTTAGGAATATAGTGATACTTCCCACCTTATCTTCTCTCCCTCCCACCCATGCTCCAACTCTTTCTTCCTCCCTTTCCTTTTCCTACTCTTAATTTGCCTTTTCCTCTGTTGTACGGTGACAGATTGCTTTTTGTCAAAAAGGATGCTACATAGCAGCCACCACTACCTTTCTGTCCTTGAGGTTGGGAGCATCTTGTGAACATCTTTAGAAATCATCCGCTTTTCTAACTCTTAAAAGTACCACACAACAACAATAAAACACATAAGCAAATTTTTGAAAGCACCATCTGCATATTTAATGCTTTTAGGGATTAACTAGACTTAGGATTTGAAGAATTGAGGCCTATCCTCTCAACCAAGGGATAGGTATTGCTTCAGTATTTTTCTTAAGTCTGGAAGGTCTTTGAAATTCTGCCCATGAAAATGAACCAAAGAATAATACATTTATTATTTAGCTAAGAGTCCTGTAACATACCTTAGGTGCTAAACTATCTTAACTTTTTTCCTTTGTGAAATATTTGTAGCTTGGGATGAATAGAGAAATGATAACATCCTAATAGGTGGTTTGGAATCATCTCATCACCTTATTTCATTTTAAATGACAGTTTAGCAGCTAATGCTGCAAGCCTTGAGAAAGTATTAAAAGCCTGTTTAGTTGCTATTTAGAGAGTTTTAGACCCAAATAATTAATATAGAAACCTGTTTTATCAGTTGTGTTGTATAAAGATTTCAGATTGTGGACACCCATGGGGTAATTGACAGAATAGAATCATCTGTTGATTAAATCATAGTATCATCAGTGTTAACTTTCTGTCATTATTTATATGGTTGTTCAAGATGTTAATATCCAGGAACTCTGTTGTCAATTTTCCAGATTTTTTTTGGGGGGGGAGGGGTTAAATTTGAAATTGCTTTAAAAAGAAAAAGCAAAACTGTTTTCTTTAGGAGACACTAAGCTTTACTCATTAATTCCCTCATGCCCTTTCTCTGCACACAGTGAACCTAAGCAAAGCACCCATAGACTTCCATTTGATGTTATTGTGTTACTCAAATATTTGGCATAAATGGTTTTAGCTTCTTCAGGTGACCCTCTGCTCCTGTCATCCCCAATAAGGAAACAGATCTGCAGTTCTGTGGGAGATGGGGCAAAAACAGCTTTTCCCTGTACCTGGTCTTTCTGTCTGCTGCTTCTGGCACAGTCCCAGTGATGGGAGAGCCAGGCTTACTATGAAGTCATTGTAGCTTAAGTTTTGGAATCCTTGACCATGGTGGGATTCTGCCAATGTCCTCATCTTAATTTTGTATCCATAATCTTGGGTTCTTCTCCTAGAGACGGCCCTGCAAAGGGAATTAAGCATCAGGCCCCACCATACCTAGATCTGCTGCTGCTCATAGGGACAACTTTGCTTGAGGCAGCCCTGTCCAAGGCAGCACAGCCTGTGTACATCCTGGCTCGTTTCAAAACAGCGAAGAGCAAAACAACAACATGTTGAAGCCAAAATAGGATATTTTGGATGTTTCCCTTTGTTTAATTTGGCTCACTACGTGGCAAGGCAGAAATACAATAAATGAAACACAAGTACATGCAAATGCAAAGTTTTCTTGTAAGCAGAGAGAAATTGAGTCCGTTTAGTGGGAAGATCAGCATTGCCTCATCCAGCAGATGAGGAGTGCACTGTCCAGAGGAACGCACTTTGGATCCTTGCAAGTATCACTCTGCCTTGAAACTGCAGCTGAAAAGGCCAGCTGATCCTTGTGACCGTGGTTCCTCTGCCATGGCCACCAGGCCACCGAAACATCCCACTGCACTGTGTCTCTCAGATAAGCTCACAGCCCAAGGTTCTTCAACCTTCGATTCTAAAATACCAGACCTCACAAGGGGTGGCAAACTAGTCTCCTGTAGAAGTCTGTGTTAAATAAAACACGAGATCAAGCCAAGGAGCATGAGATTTGGAATGGTGTTGACAGCCCCTCATTCCTGTCACTTTATTTTATTCCTCCTCAACTTGTGTCATTGCCTAAAAATTATTTAAACACAGGCTTTCCTATTCTGCGATTTAACTCTTTAGAACCTTTGGTTGCACATGGGAATTAGTGATCACTTTTTTTATGACCGTTGTAAACTGAGCTTTTTCTGTTGGAAATTTGATCTTTAGTAACTTTATCAGAGGGATTTTTTTGGTTAAATGTAAACCTAGCCATTGTAGCTCTGAGCTTATTGTGAACATTTTTTTTTTCTGGTTTTACACTTTTGAAATCAGAAAATTAGAACTACAATATCAGAAAGCTGGCACTGACTTTGAAGTTGCCCTCATATCTCCTGATACTACAGTTTGTGTGTCTGTGTATGTGTGCTGGTGGTGGGGCAGACACAGTTTTGGGAAATGTTTGTTCTTGCTACTTTGTTGCACAGGATGGTTGAATATCTGTGCTTACAGGGTAGGCTGAAGACAGGATGTAGCAGTGGCTTGAAATCAAACTATTTGCACTAGGAATGAACTGCCACAAAATGAATAGCTGTTGGGAAATCAATCGTCACTTGGAAAAAAAGTTTTTTAATGACAAGCTTAAATATACCAGTGCTGTTTTGGTTGTTTTATCTCTTGGATATGGGGAGAAGAAATCAGTTGTTTGGTAGTGAAATGAAATCAGAACCAGAGAAAGAATATAATTTTTTTAAAGATTTTATTTATGTATTTGAGAAGTAGAGTTACAGAGGGATAGAAAAGGACCTTTCACAGAAAAAGGTCTTCCATCTGCTGGTTCATTCCCAAAGTGGTCACTGTTTCTGGAGCCAGGCTAATCCGAAGCTAGGAGCCAGGAGCTGCTTTCAGGTCTCCCATGTGGGTGCAGGGCCCAAGGATTTGGGCCATCCTCTGCTGCTTTCCCAGGCCATAGCAGAGAGTGGCAAGAGGAACAGCTGGGACACAAACTGGTGCCCATAAGGGATGCTGGTGGCCCAGGTTGAGGTTTAGCCTACTGTGCCACTGCACTGGCCCAGAGAAAGAATATCATTTTTAAGAAAGACTTAATAACTGTAAAGTTAACTGTGAGAATCGAGCTATGTTTACCAGAGTTCTGTAAAATGTGTCTGAGTCAGTCATTTGCCAAAACACCAGAGCTATATGATGAAGAACCCTGAAGTCATGAGATTCCCTTGTGAGTTTCACCCAGAAAGGCTTGTGAGTAAAACTACGTACTGGCATCAGAGAAGGAGGGTGCAGGAGCGAGGATTTCACTGACTTCAAAACTCCGTTAGATCTAAGGTTCTTAAATATGTTCAACCAGGTCTTGTACTTCTTGTCCTTGCTTAATGTCTGATACATGTGTGGCTACTCCCTCCCACCTGACTTTGGCTGTCACTCTACAAAAGAAATAAAAAGCAGCAGACCCAGTTCCCAAGCTGTTTTGTTTTATGGAGATGCTAAAAGGCAGCTTATTTCATATTGATCATACCAGGGAGCTAGCCAAGTATGGTGTTAATTGGGTCCTCTGGAATCCTACACCCCTGGGACTGAGAGCTTTCTAGAAAGGAGAGGAATAAACCCACAAGCTGCATAAAAATGAAATCCAGGAGCCCACAATAATCCCACGTGCTGATTGCTGGTGACTGGCCCAGTTCATTTTGTATCCAGTTTGCTTATTTCAATTAGCTTGTTTTGTGTTGGTTCCCTCACACCCCACTTTCCTGCAAAACTGTGAAGCCTTGTTTTGAAAACTGCTGCCCCAGAGTGCACCAGCTTGGCAGTCCTGGCCTCATTGTTCTAATGCTCATTCCATATGTGGGTCACATCCTTGCTCTCTCCCCACCCCCCACCCCCAAGCCCTCCAGCCATGCCCCCTTCCCTTCCTTGTCCATATATTGGTGTGTGTTTCTCTCTTGCACACGCGTGGACGTGTGCTCACTTTTCTCCTGTTAGGAGGCAGAGGTAGGGCAGATTCTTTCAGGAGCTTGCAAGCAGGGCCATTGAAATTTACAAAGCTGGTAGCTGTGCATTTAGTTTATGGTAAACACCACTTCACCTTCATGAAAGAAATTATTCTGTTCTTCTCCCTTTTTCCTGCATCCCACCCCTTCCTTGCCCCTTTCCCTTCTCTTCTTCCAGGACAAAGGGTTTTTTTTTTTTATTTCTTTTTTCTTTCTTTCTTTTTTTTTTTTTTAAGAAACTAAGATTGCTGCTTTGTGCAGCCCTTTCTTGTTACCCTGGTAGCGGGTGTCTCAGTGAATGAAGGATGCAGCAGGCCGGCTGGAGTTTGGTTGTGCAGTTCTTTGGAGATTGCAGAAGTCTACTTAGAAATGTGCATTGCAGGCATGCCTGCTGAGTTTATTATGCAGGTTATCTGTCACTTATTCTGACTAAAAGGTAAGGGCTTCTGTAATTTGTTGCTACAAAGAATTGGTGCATTGTTCTCTTTCTAAGACTTCCAACTAATTGGTTCTTAAGGGAAGATTGGAATGAGAGTTTTGCTTGGCTTTTGTAACTTGTTATATCTTTTTTTTAATATCTGAAGGATAAATATTCTTGCCAATCTATGGCTATTGGTGGAATATCTATTTACTTGTTTTTAAAGAAAGAAGACTTTGAGTTTCATGACTTTGTTTCATTTAAAACTTTTCATTTACCAGTGAGGGAGAGAAGTGGTGTATGTGTAGTCAACATTTTCAATGATTTCTGTAAACTTTATGAATAGGAGTTGTAATCTTACACTAAGATAAGAATGATTTAATTCAGAAGATTGCATTTTTACCAATTGAAAATCATAGAGCATTTTACTAATCAGTGAGAAAAGTTAGACACCATTTAAATAGAGTAGTAACGTTTACATTGATTAGTCAGTTCCTCTTGTGTTGGTAAATACATGTTGATAAATATAAATCACCAATTAAACCTCTTGTTATTCTGTGTGTTTAGAGGAAATTTTTGTGTTAAGAATTTCAGTGTGAATATAGGCGAGAAGAATTTTAGTAAAGTATTAGGCATGTAAATCTTAAGGTTATGTTTTTAAATTTACCTGTTAATTGAAACAACAATGTCAAGTACTTATTATTGCCATGAAAAACTTATTTTTGGTTGAGAAACATAATTTCAAAAAGCTAATCACTATGGAATCTGTGCTTGGAAACCAACTGAGATTTATTGAAAAAAAGAAAAGGTTACATCTTATTTTCTTAAGGGCTGGTGATTTATAAGGGCTCTGGTAGCAGTCTAGGAAGTATTTTATTGGGAATGGAGATCCCTTTAAAGATATTTTCTTTTATGGCTACTACTCAGGGCTTGTGATGTGTGTTGCAATCTAGCTCTACTTATCAATCTGTCTCCTGAGCCATAAATGAAGGAAAGGTATATGTTTGGATACCCAATTTAAGTCAACCTATTCTGTTTATTACCTCATAGAATTTTGTCCACAGAACATGTGGGAAATGTTTCCACCACAAAGACAGATTGATGCATTTAGTTAAACAACCTGGTGGTGTTAGTAAAACTAACTAGGTTTCTCTAATGATTAGACTTTAAGGCAATAAAAGAATCTAGATATTGAAAAGAGGATGCAATCTGTAAAAGGGAAAAGTTTTATTTCTTTGACCTTGGCGTACAACTTCATATTGCAACTGTTGGAAACTGAGTAGATGAAGTAGGTCTCAGATTTTAGATCCTGTTTCTCTTCTGGCACCTGACCCTCACCTCCGTCCTCTGTCAACTAGTGTCTTTCTCATCAAGTCTTCTGGTTTCCTTGTTGTGGCAGCAGGAGGGCTGCACCTTCCTTTCAAAATCAATGTGGGGTGGCCTAGAGCAGCACTCACCTGTGAGTACTTGAAGGTTTTTTTACTTCTGAGTTTTATCACAAAGCACTCCTACTGTTTAATAAAAAGAAAAATTAACAAGGAAAAAAACTCAGATGTTTCTGGAACATACTCAATTTTTCTTCTGTGTGGTTTTTTTTGTTTTGTTTTGTTTTTTGACAGAGTGGACAGTGAGAGAGACAGAGAGAAAGGTCTTCCTTTGCTGTTGGTTCACCCTCCAATGGCCGCTGCAGCGCACCGCGCTGATCCAAAGGCAGGAGCCAGGTGCTTCTCCTGGTCTCCCATGAGGTGCAGGGCCCAAGCACTTGGGCCATCCTCCACTGCACTCCCTGGCCACAGCAGAGAGCTGGCCTGGAAGAGGGGCAACCAGGACTAGAATCCGGTGTGCCGGCGCCACTAGGCGGAGGATTAGCCTGTTGAGCCACGGCGCCGGCTCTTCTGTGTTTTTAAACTTTGTTACCTTTCCAAACTTTGAATTTAATGCATCCCTTCCATAAAATCTAGCAGTTTTATGATATTCCTCCATATACTGCGTTAGCTGTCAACCTAGGGGTGTTCAAAGGAATTAACCTGTAGAGTATTTAAATAATGCAGATTCCAGGTGCCACCCCCTGAGAGTCTGATTCTGAAAGTCTTCTTTAGAGCCTGGTCCATGGTAGGTGTTCAGTAATATTTGCTGAATGTTAAATACTGATAGATTTTCCAAGTAGACTCTGATGGGTTCTGTTGGATAAAGCTCATTGTAAAATCTTTTCCTCTTCCATTGAACTTGGGGGAAAAAAAGGCAGTTTTTTACTTCTGTGCTTCCTGCAAATATTTGCGGAAAAATAGGACTTCTTTGTCAGGGTTTTTTGAACTTCTGCAAGTAAAATAAATCAATTTAAAGGGCTAATAGAATCTGTCATTTTTCCACCACTAAATACAGATAGTAACTTCTGTATCAGTAATGCTAGTAACGACCATTGTAGAAGTGACTGTGAACATCTCTGCATAACTGCCATGAACCTCAAAATGGAGAGAAACCAGCAAGTGGAGAAGATTCTCTTTATATAAACACATGTTTCAGATGACACTTCTTACTTAGTAGTAGTGTGTGTGTTGGACAGTAATCTTCTAGGACACTTACACTCAATCCGGTGAAACACTACAGCCATGGACTTGGAATGGGTCCATGATTTATATACTTGGTTTTTCCCACTGTAGTTTCTCTCCTCTTGTACCTTAGCTACTTTAGATTGAGGAAGTATGAGTCTCTGAGGCTATAGGAGCAAGTCCCTGGGGAAAAAACAAAAAATAAAAAAATGATGCTCATGTCTTAATAGTTTCTATAGAATGAAGACTTCATTTCAAATATATGATCCTTATGTCCTTCTCAGCTCTCTAATCTCTGCATTAATTTTATTTCTTTGAAGAGTCTCAGTAGAGTCAGTTATGCTACAACACTTGTTTTGAAACTGTGAATCTATTACAAAGCAATTGATGTATTAAAGACAAACATAAAGCAAATGTATGTTTGCTTACGTGTGATTTCCTTCAAGAGAAACCCTAGGTGAGTGTGGAAAACTGAAGCCAAACACAACAGAAGAATGCCGTAAATGCACCAGGTATTAGGAGTCACACCCACTGATGCTGCACTTTCCCTTCAGTCCAGCACACCTGTTCCCAACCACTTCACAGTAACTCACAGACCACTTCCTTCACACACCCACTTCCACAGCAAAGTCTAGGTTGTTTGTGAGCTGCATGCCGTATTTACTGAGGTAATGTGTTGCACCGATCCGAAGCCAGGAGCCAGGTGCTTCCTCCTGGTCTCCCATGCGGGTGCAGGGCCCAAGCACTTGGGCCATCCTCCACTGCCTTCCCGGGCCACAGCAGAGAGCTGGACTGGAAGAGGAGCAACAGGGACAGAATCCGTTGCTCCAACCGGGACTAGAACCCGGTGTGCCAGTGCCGCAAGGCGGAGGATTAACCAAGTGGTTTTTACTCTTAAATATACGTAGTCTAATTTATTAGTAAACTTCTGGTTGAAGACAGGGAGCCTAAGAAATGATATTGAGATACATAAAAATCAATCAGGAGCCTAAAAACGATCATGCTAATAACTTTGTCATTATTCTGGGCAGATTTTCAAACTGAGATGATCAAGGTTCTGATGCAGTACATCAGGGGCTAAAAATATAAAATACACTGCCTTTCCTATCCAGTTTGGCTCTTCATTTAATTAAAATTATTCATACCCACTGTATTTGTCAAGAGGTACTTGAAAATCAAACCCTGAAATTGTGAAAATTAATAAATTTACATGTATTTAAGTTGTTGAAGCATATGCAAACATTTCAACTATCAGGTCACAAAGTTTGTTCATTTTTGACATAATTTTGGGTAGTAAACTCAAAGTACATTTTAATATGTGCTTGATTCTAAACAACTTGAGGTAATATTTAAAAATTTTCAAATTGTAGACAAATGATTTTTCTTACAGATAAGTAATGCATGTTGTTTAAGTGGGGGAGGTTAAAATTTGTCTTCATAATGAATACTATTAAAATTGTCTTAAATGAACTTTGTGATAAAATCATTAATAATGTATTGATTTCAATTGAAATGCTTTGTTTTAAATCCTTTATCATATACCATGCAAAAAAAAAAATGAAATCATTAAGCAATTCCCTAAGGGATTTCTAGTGATTTCTACATTATTGTAAAATTAGAAAAAAGGCTTCTCAAGCAAAACAGTGAATAGAGATATGAGGCTGAAAGATCTACTAGCCCTCTGTGGAGTTTACAGTTCTCTAATACACCTTGAACAAAGCAGAATTAGAACAAAGACAGGTAGGAAGAGGAGATTACCAGGAGCTATAAGAGAGATGTTCCTCTTGGAGTCCAGTAAATACAGAAGATCTCACTTAGCTGGAAAGAGTGAGGTTTAAATACTCGGACAAAACCTGTGTCCAAAGTTAACTTGTGGGTTGGCAGCGGTGTGATTGTTGGTTCTTAAATATATAACAAATGCCTATTAATTAGCTATTTTGATGAAAACTAATTTAAACATGTTTTGTTTTTCTGTTGACAATGGTGGTCTCGATACCATGCCAAAAATATACTCCCAGCTCTGCGTTATCATTTTGAACTTGGGATGGTTTACCTCTTGAGTACATCTCCATTTATGACTTCTGTTAGTCTTGGCAAAGTATACAACCAAATTGCTGATCTATTTTCTGATGTCTCAGCAAAATTAAACTGGAAAAATGCATGCAAAAATAAATTACTGCTGGAATTTGAGTGCCCACCTTTTTCTTTAGTTAAGGAAAATTATTAAATACAGTTTTGCAGCTTTATAATCAACTGTAGTTTCTTTGATCATAGGTCTAGATGAGGGAAAGTACGTAAGAACACAGCTTAACTGTGTGCTAAGCTGAATAAACTTTAATAGCCACACAGTGATTTCTTATGCAATAATTTCCTAGATTCCAATCTTTCTCCACTCTGGAGCCAGCCTTGATGGGAAATGGAAAACCCATGGTTTAAAATTGAGCAAAGAAGGAATTAACCAGTCGTGTTGAAAACATGTTCCACAGAATATGTAGCCTGTGCCACGGAGGAAGTGGCAAATGAGGAACCTGAGACCTCATGACTAATGATGGTGAAACTTGATATGGCATTAGACACTTTGCAACAGGAGCATATCCTGCTTAGGGCTACTACCGAGTATTAGAGTGAGACCATATAAATGAAAGAGAATAACAAAGAAAACCATGAGCATTCATAATTAGAAAGTGATCCTTCCTCTCCCCCTAAACGTGAGATTTAAGTAAACTCTTCCTTTCCTTTAATTCTATTCTTTGTTCTCAGGACTGCTTTTTTTTTTTTTTTTTTTTTTTTCAGTTGAAGTTAATTTTTGCATACAGCTGAGGGATCAAAGGTGGGCAATTTTGCATCAAACCCAAAGGGTTTTGTGGCTTGTACTGTGTTAGCATCACAAAGGAGAGTTGCCTGATGGTGCTATCTAAGATAACCTTGCAAAATAGACAGGGCTGGCTTGATGGGGAGAGGAGATTCTTTGGGAACCTAGCAAACAGGGAAGTCTGTATAGACAATGAATAATAAAGCCATGCTCTATTAGATATTGCTGAATATCACATTCTGCTTCTGGGTTGGGGTGAATCTATCGTAAACGGTGACTTCTTTATTGTCTGTATATGTTCAAGACTAAATGGTGACTTCTTGTATGTTCTGGTGCTCAAAGCTTTTTCAGAGTCCTGTTGCTTTCTTCAGACTAGAATTTTGCTTTCTAGAGGGCACATGGGGGTAAAGGGAGTTCCTCTGGCCAGGACCAGGAGACAGGGTCTTGGGTGCTGTTGCTGCTCAGAATCCACCTGTGTGAAGTTTTCCCAAAATGTCCTCACTGTTGTCAGTCTTTGATTAGCTTTATCAGTCTTTAAACTGTGGTGCCTTGATTCCAGTAGTCTTTATTTTTTGCTTTGCATTTGTTCAGTACCAAGGCTCCCACCTGTGAGGGAGGTGAGCATACAATGTCTGGTTGGAGTTTGAGATGCTTTACTCTTTAGCAGGGATTGTCTTTACTCTGAGCATTTTTTGTGAAGTGTTTTGCAAATGCAAGCTCACATGATATCTCTGTGGTCTCATAGCACCAATATAGACAGGTAGTGCGGCAACCTCCACACTAATAGTGACCTTGTGATGAGGCAGGAAGCGATGGTCTCTGAGATTGCAGAAAAGTACAAGTTATCAATCCCTAGGAATGAGGATAGGATCTTCTGTGCTTTCAGCTTTTTCTTTTCACTTAGTCAGTGCAAAGCATTCTCCCATTTTTGCAGCTTTATTAGTAGTACTGTTCTGGGGATTAGCAGTAGTAGTCTTTTGAAACTAAGTGATATATGTTATGTAGGAGAAATGGAGAGTTTATAGGGTGCATTTGCACATGGTTCTGACAGAAGAATCCCCTCCTTTACAGATTATTTAACCCTAATTACCTGTTTCCCCTTTGCACTATCGACTCCTGGAAGACAGATTCCTTGAAGAAAAACTCCAGTTATATGGAAATAAAGTCCCTTGCTCATAGTAGTTACTTGGAATTGCTATATCCATAAGGGTAAAGGCATTGTTTATCTTAAATATATTCAACAGTATTGACCAATCCAGAGGTCTTTCCTGAATTATTGGCTCAGTCCAGGAAGAGGGGATTGTGGAATAGGCAGGACCTGCAAATAGGATGCTAAATACTGCAACTGCATCACCACAAAAACGCATGTGCTTAATGTGGAATTCATTCCTTAATTCATTTACAACTATTTACAGAGTGCATCCTGTGTGCTGGCACCACTACAGCAGTGAACAATACAAATGTCATTTTCTCATAAAATCGTCATTCCTAGTGGGAGAACTTGATCAAATGTGCATGCACGCACACACACACACTCTCTCTTGCTTCATCTATAAGGAAAATCCAAGTGTTTATTGGATAGCTGTGAAACAGACTAGACAATAAAATATCAATCATGTATCTTTTCCCCCAGGTGACTACAGTGTTTCATAATTGAGGTGTAAAATATCATAAAAGCTTTCCTCTGAAAAGTATGGTAATTTCTATTAATGCTCAAATAGATTGAGATATACGAAGTTGGTATTATGGAATGAGTCAATGTGACAAATCTTGAGTGAAACATGTACAACAGGTAATACTTAGCCATCAAAAAGCACATATTAATGGAATTCTTATATTTTTGGTTGCCTGATACTTTAGGCAATGATAAACCAATAAACTTTAGGCAATGATAAAATAAGTGCTTCAACTCATGTTTTTTATTTAAATATTTTTTTCATTTATTTGAAAGGCAGAGGTACAGAGAGAGAGAGAGAGAGATTACATCCACTGGTTCACTTCCAAAATGGCTGCCTGGGTCTCCGACATGGGTGCAGGGACCCAAGCACTTGGGCCATCCTCTGCTGTTCTCCCAGGCACATCAGCAGGGAGCTGGATCGGAAATGGAGCAGCCAGGTCTCAAACCAGTGCCCATGTGGGATGCCAGCACTGCAGGTGGTGGGTTCACCCACCACAGCACAGGCCCCAATTCATATTTTTAAAAAAAATAGTTCTAGACTCCTTGAATCCCTCCTTGTGTTTAGCAAGTATAATAGTATGAATCTTCCTTCCATAAGCTCCAACAACATTCATTCATTTTACACTTAGTGCAGGGTATTGCTGATAGAAAAATGAGTAATACATAGTCACTACCCTTAAGGAGCTTACAAGATTGGGGATTGGAGGTATTATGAGAATCTGCTTCTGAAAGTCATTTTTTTTCTTTTATAGCTCTGTAGATGTATGACTGTGTATAGGGGAGATAGGAGACATTAAGCTATGAATACGAACCACACTGTACATATTCAGGAAGTCCTTTCCTAATAAGCATCTACTGTAGATTTGTCTGCTAGTAACATTTACTGTTTCTGATCAGGTAGGAAGAAGATTCAAAAGGTTCATTGCAAATACATGTTATCTTGTAATTTAATGTTTTTTTTGCATTCCTTCCCCCTTGTATAAGTAAAAATGAAATTGAGATTTTAAAGGTTCAGAAAATGCTGAATGTACTAGTGTTCCACAAAGTTTATTCAATAGAATAATGTGCATGGAGCAAGTAGGGGTATGGATGGTTAAGGAGTTTGTCAAACATTGGGCTCAGGGAAATTGGCAAACTTTGATGCATGCTTTTCTCTAACCTTTAATTGGCTGATGTGTATTGTGAATCTCTGACATGGGTGCTAGCAGGAGTTCCCAAATTAAGCATCATAATCACAGAATCCTAGTGCTCATAGGTTCCTTGAATCAAAATTCTGGCAATGGAAGCAGTTTTCATTTAAAACACATTTCAGAGATTACTGATAGAGAGCCTTAGCCTGAGTTACTTTGGGGCAGAGGTAGTCTACTTCAGTACTGGTCCCAGGTTCTACTGAAGCAGAGAGCAGCCCTCCTCAATGTGTTTAACAGCAGAACTCCTCGTTCCAGAAATGCACATTGACATTTGTGGAACTCAGTTTGGAAAACGCTGCCTCACACATTCTTTATTAAAGGCTTAAAGAAAAAAGCGATAGTTAACAGGTTTATTGGTTTAGGTCTTGATACTTGAGTTATATATTTTGTGTGTGCTGGTTCAGATAGCACTGAGGATCAAGCCCATGTTTCTGAGCCCACATTGATGAGTTATTATGTTTAAAGTAGTTCTTCACTTACGTTATTCTAGTACCTTTTAAATTTTTTTCCACTGACATTTCCACAAAAACTGGATGTCACATGGAGTAACTTTGTTCTCTCACTTTGCTGGAGAATAATGCTTGAAAGCTATTGGATTGCTGAAGACCAAATCCTTTAAGACTGGAAATCGCATAATTAGAGTATATTTCATATGGTCATGGCATGAAACAGGTGAACCTTTCAGGACACAAGAGAGTGAAAGTGTTTTTAAAATATCTTGTACATTTAAAAATATCTTGTACATTTTAGACTATTATGCTGAGGGGTGTTACAGTGGTGTAATTAAAGGGATATAGTTGGATAAAAAATTTACTGATCTTGAAAAGATGGTGATTTGCTCAGGAAAAAAAAAAAGGGCAAAACCTCTCCAAAGAGGCTTAACTTTCTCCTCATAAACACATCAGTGCCACTGGTCAGAGCAAAGCTGTTAGCTGGGCTTGGGCAGCTACATAGCATTTTCACGGGAGCCTTGGAAGCAATGAGTCTTGAGTGGAGATAATAGTCCATAAGGGTAACCCCGGCCACAGCCTTTGGCATCAGATGGATCTAAATGCAGCCTTCTTTTTACTGTGTGTGTGCTGTGTGGGAAGCTTATTTTTATAAACAGCCATTTGAGTTCTGTTTACTCACTTTGTTCATTTAAATGAGTGTGGTAAAGACTGCATGTCAGGAACTTTGAGATTATTGGTGTATGAATGGGCTTTGAAACTCTGGACAGTTATCACTGAAAACTTTAATTGCTGAAACACGGATTCTAGTTAGGTGTAGACCTTGTCTCGACGTCCAAAGTAAGATTTGAATAGAAGATGGCAAGTACCATCCTAGTGCATGAATGGTGGTGGCCTCTTAGCCATTTCATGGCTGTGACAATTGATCTAAAAGTACAGTGAAGAACAGACCAATTACTGCTGAAGTTCCTGCAAGCTGGAACTCTTTGTAGGTTCGCCTGAGGCCTTCGCTGAAGACTGACACCAGGAATTGGAGGATGATTCTAGCAGAGATATTCTTAGAATGGGACCTTTAATCTGGTAACATTTAAAACCTATTTCAAACATGTTAGGCAAATCATGTCAAGTCTCTGGGGGGATGTCTCTGGAATTGGAACATTCTCTGGGGAGCCTTTTTTGACATTTGGAGCAGGTAAGAGTCCTAGAGCTTGTAAAGTCATTAAGGTGCAATTATGACAAGCTTGACTTGATCCATTCTGATTTGCCTGCCAACCTTGACAGCTCCAAACAGCTGGTGGGGAAGTGAAGGCACTTCTCTGGCTTCTTAAACTGTAAATGGTGAAAATATTCTGCCTGTGGCTAGAGCCACATGAAAGAAACTTTTGCTGAGGAAAGGTAGACGGCCCTGAGGTTGATGGTTGCTGTTAAGTTGGATATCTTGGCCCTACCAGCAGTGACTCCCTAAATGTACAGAACAGATATAATAGTTTTTCTTTTCTTACTTTCCTTTATCTTCCTTTTTTTTTTTTTTTTTTTTTTTTTTTTTTTTTTGACAGGCAGAGTGGATAGTGAGAGAGACAGACAGAGAGAAAGGTCTTCCTTTTTGCCATTGGTTCACCCTCCAGTGGCCACTGCAGCTGGCAGATCCTGCTGATCTGAAGCCAGGAGCCAGGTGCTTCTCCTGGTCTCCCATGCGGGTGCAGGGCCCAAAGACTTGGGCCATCCTCCACTGCCTTCCCGGGCCACAGCAGAGAGCTGGCCTGGAAGAGGGGCAACCGGCATAGAATCCGGCGCCCCGACCGGGACTAGAACCCGGTGTGCCGGCGCCGCAAAGCAGAGGATTAGCCTGCTAAGCCACGGCACCGGCCCATCTTTTGTTGTTGTTGTTGTTCACATTTTAATTAAAGATAGATGTTTTCTCATTCTGTCAGGTCACACCTTACCTCAGCTCTTGATTGACGTTTGGCTAAAATTATGTCTCTGATTTTGGGATGCAGGATGGTGGCTCATCTGACACAGATTGAGTGACAGAGATTAAGGGTCATCCTTTATTTGTGCAATGTATGCATTGCTGAATGCATGCTTAAGCACTCATAGCTTAGGGTCTGGCTTCCAACTGTAATAAGCATGTTGGTACAATAGTTTAAAGCAGACAGTACATGTTGAGTAGGGAACATGATGTTGCTGGCGAGCAGCACAGAGCGCTGGGACCACAGAGACTCCTTCAGGACATAATTATGCCACACAGAATATAGAGTGCAGCTTTGAAGCCTCAGTTTCCTGATCTGCTTACCTGTGCAAGTGCCTAATTGAACCTTCCTCATAGGGTTGTCTTAAGGAGAAATGAGACAGTGCATTTTAAACACTGGGCAGTATCAGGTACACAGGAAGTAATTTCTAGTTACTGTGATTACTGTGTGGAGTCAACAGCACTAGCATAAAATACATGCTTTATTTGATTTTAGAGGACAGGAGTCTTAGAGTCTATCACCTTACATGATAAATGCTATGAATATGAAAGGGGAATAGGCTTTTTTTTTTTTTTTGACAGGCAGAGTGGACAGTGAGAGAGAGAGAGAAAGGTCTTCCTTTTGCCGTTGGTTCACCCTCCAATGGCCGCCGCGGTAGTGCACTGCGGCCTGCGCACCGCGCAGATCTGATGGCAGGAGCCAGGTGCTTATCCTGGTCTCCCATGGGGTGCAGGGCCCAAGCACTTGAGCCATCCTCCACTGCACTCCCTGGCCACAGCAGAGAGCTGGCCTGGAAGAGGGGCAACCGGGACAGGATCGGTGCCCTGACTGGGACAAGAACCCGGTGTGCCGGCGCCGCAAGGCGGAGGATTAGCCTAGTGAGCCGCGGCGCCAGCCTGAAATAGGCTTTCTAAATTAATGCATCTCTGCTCCCAGGAAATTATCTTGCTGACTTTGACTATGACTGAAAACAAAACAAAGAGATTGGGACTTGTCAGTATCAGCAGACTTTAGATTACTAGCAGTTTTTCATATTCCTTAATTTCTCCTTTTGCTAAGGTCAAAGATTTTCCTCCTTTAGTGATGCATAAATATATTTTATCAAGTGAATAATTTTAAAATAAGTTAGAAAATATACTGATCATAAATGCATGTGGCAACAAGTAATACAAAGTCCAAATATGGCAGCTTAAATATATAGATTTTTCTTTCTGACTCTACAAGGAGTCCAGAGGTGGGTGGTTGCTGGCTTTGGTTCAGGATTTCAGCAGTATGAGAGCCAGTGTTTCTGTGATTTTGTTAGGTTTTCCTTGTGGTTTGTTGTTTGTTTTTAACCACATGGTTAGAGTATGGTTGATCTACTCTGCACATCACATTTCCATTTAAGACAGGACAAAGGAAAGCAGTGGGAACTATTTTGCCTGCCACCTGATAGCTAGAAAACAAAATGTTCTACACACTCTTCTCCCTGTCCTTATTTTTGATAGTTCCATGGGCCTGAACTGAATTCATCCTAGCCACAAAGATGATCAACAATGATCATCACTTGGGTTGCACATATTTTCTCTCTAGATAGTTTATTTAAGTAACATCAAGGTAGTGAATATTGGGTTGATAAAAAGTATGCGACATTATACACTCCAGTCTAGTTTTGTGCAAGTTACCTTTTGAGTTAGAGGAATTAATAGCAGGAAATGGTTGATCCTAATTATTCTAAGCGTATTTCATGTGAACTGAACATATTAAATGTCTGGACTATTTGTTAGAGTGGACAACAAAGAATAGATTTAAACCAGCTACCTGTATACTCCAAACCCCACCCTTTGCTTTAAGTAAGCATCTCTTCCATCAGGAAGCTTATAGTTGATGGTGATACATTGGATATGATGTTGGACTATATTTATTCTGGCTGGCTCCCCAGCAAAGGACATCCAAACCAACAAACATGAAGCTGTTACTCCTGACCCACCATGTTGGGACCAAGTACAGCCTCCTGGTGTGTTCTTGCATGGTCTTCAGGATCTTAATTCTCCCAGCCCCTTCAACAGACTGCAGGCTTATTTCCTATTAGCTATTTCCCACCAAGATTCAGAAAATAGGACCCAGATAGACTCAATTATTATCCAGATTATTAAGTCAAAGTTTAATAATTCTCTAATAGGTTTAGCATGACTAGAGCTTTCTGAAATTACCATTCACTGGCCCGGCACCAAGTAGGTAGCTGCTTTCTTACCCTAGTATTGCACTTGGAAAGCAAACTTCCAAGTTTCCTTTCTTGTACTCTCGTCATTTGTAAGGGGAAATTGGCATAATAAAAACTTTAAAATATTCCTTATGTAGTGTAGATACCTTTTAAGTAATATTTACTAAAAGATATGGAGTTGCTTTTGCTTATTATGCAACTTGTTACTGACATTCTCTTTCTTTATTCTTCATAGAAAAAAGAAGACTTCTGTAGGCATCCCATTAAAAAGCACCTCAGCTGAATGGAAAGTTTCTTTTTATTATTTTTTTTCTACTTGCAAAGCAAGGAGTCAGAAGTATGGAATCAGATAATTCAAGTTTCTTTATAGTTCAAGCACAGTGAAGGGAATGGACAGAAATAGGTCATATTGTGTTTGAAAGACCATGACTTCCCAGGCGTGCTTAGACTCTGATTCTTATTTTGGGAGAGAGTATTTTGGAAAATTTGGAAATCAAGGATTACAGTGTACAGTAGCCTGTAAAACATTTTAAAAACACTAGTCTGCACACTTTTCTAGTAAATTGTCAAATTAGCAGTTTTCTTAAATCACTTGTCAAAGATGAGTGAATGCGTTTCCCCAAGATGATTAGAGGGTGGGTTAAATACATGGCTCTGGCTGCCTGTTGCTTTGAATGGTTTTCAGACATCACTAACTCCCTAAATGTTTAGGTAAAGGAGACAGTGGTGGTGGCCCTCTCAGAGGCCGAGAGCCCTGGGTCCTTGCTACAGGAATTGCTAGTAACCAGCCCATCAGCAGTGACTTTGAGGAAGACATTTAACCTAATAGAGTTCTAACCAATAAAACAAAGCTATTTGGCCTCTTCAATTTGTCAGGTAGAATATGTTCTCACTTTGAAGTGTTTAATTTCAAGATAACCTGGGAATTTGTGGGTCATTGCTCTGGGCCTAAAAAGTCATTAACCATGAGAAGAGATGGAAGCTTCCAGGAGTCCTTTTGCCACCTTTGTTTTTCCCACTTCCCACAAGAGGACATAGTGGTACCTGGGAGGCTGGTGGTTCTCAGTTTGCAGATCAGTTCTGGGTGTAGTGTGGGCGCCACTTTCTGTCCTGTTCTTGCTGCCCTTCAGTTTAGGATGTGGGTACGTTATTCCCTCTGCATCTCTTCTGAGTCCTGCCTGGACATTCTTCAGACTTGCCCTCATGCTTCCAAATGCTGCCCCTTACCTACCTCTCATCGATTTCTCCACTCTCCTAGCAGGAAACCGAATTTAGCTCTTTGACAGATCATTGGTTAAAACAGTGGCCATTATGGTGACAGATGGTGCAGGGCTTCAGGGGTATTTGCATTTTTGGCATCTTGTACCCTGAAAATTTTCTCTATCTAGAGAAGATCAGAATAATAGCTTATATACCACTTTCATCCTATGCAAAAAGCTTTCATGTTACTCATCACATTTATAATAATCCTCACATAAGTGATATCATCTGGGTTTTTCATTGCATTTTGTTAACAACTCAGACTCAAGTTGGGCAGAAATCATTCAGGGTCATCTTGATAGAACAAGAACTTGCATTCCAGTTTCTCCTCTGATGCTGTGGTTTTCGTAAGAGACACCACATCACAAGTGCCATGATAAGCTCCTCATCTGCTTTTACCCTGTTGAATCAAGTATGCTGGCCACTTGACAGTTGTGTTTTCAAGGGGCATGCTGACTTTAAAAATTGGCTGCCAGATTGGATACAACTCTGTCAGCTGTGGGCTCAGGTTTGCAGTAGTAAAACAGGTACTACCACCTTTTAGACGTGCATCATCTGGGCCCTGCGCTGTGGCGCAGTGGGTTAATGCCTTGGCCTGAAGCACCAGCCTCCCATGTGGGTGCCAGTTCTAGTCCTGGCTGCTCCTCTTCCAATCCAGCTGTCTGCTATGGCCTGGGAAAGCATTAGAAGATGGTCCAAGTCCTTGGGCCCCTTCACCCACGTGGGAGACCTGGAAGAAGCTCCTGGCTCCTGGCTTTGGATTGGCACAGCTCTGGCCATTGTGGCCAATTGGGGAGTGAACCAACAGACGGAAGACCTCTGTCTGTCTCTACCTCTTTCTGTACTCTTTCAAATAAAATCTTTTAAAAAAGTGCATCATCATTTACAGGTGAATTCAGTGAATACAGAGTTGATATTGTTTGGCTGAAAGACATAGGAATACTTTATACCATGGCTTGGGCAGTTGTTTACTTGGTGATAGAAGTAGGGTAATATGACCTGAGGATAACTCAGTGGAATCAGGAACAGTACGGGGCCATCACCTGTTTGGTTCTTTAAAAGATTGTATTTAAATGGTTGTTTGAAAATCTTCAAAGAATAAAGAATACAAAATGAATGTAAAGTCTGTACTGTTCCATTCAAATTTGTCTTCTTTTGGATTATTTGAGTGGCTAATCTTCTGGAGTATATACCAGTCAAATACATGTATGAATAAATTTTAAAGAATGATTCTTAGTTGCTTTGCTTACCCCCTCCCCCAACCTCTGTTAGTTTTCCCTATTGGTAAAAATGAGATACTGCTAGAGTTTATCTGTGGTTTGAGTGTGGCCTCCAACGTTCCTCTTGCTGGAGGCTTTGTCCTCAGTGTGGCAGTGTTGAGGCAGTGGATACCTTTAAGAGCCCCATGGAAGGTTAGTGGGTCATGGGAGTTGACCTTCATGAATGGGTCAATTTTGTTTTGCTGGAGTGAGTTTGGTCTCATAAGAGTTGATGGCTGTGAGAGCTGATTGGTCCTCCTTGCTTGCTCAAACACATACTGATTCTGCCCATTCCCTTCTCCATTGCTCTGCCATGTTGAAATGCAGCCAGATGGCAGGGCATATACAGCCATCTGAATTGTGAGACAGATAAACCCCTGTTTGTTTTATACATTATCCAGTGTCAGATACTCTGTTAGAGCTACATAAAATGGGTTGAGCATAGACTTACCTGATTCTTCTAAATGAGTGCATAATAGTCCACTGGATGGTTCACTGGAGGTGTTTACCCTTTCCCTACTGAAGGGCGTTGAAGTGTTTATCAGTTCACCTCTGGTATACATAAACTTCCAAAAATGTATTATGAGAGTATTTTGGAAGATAAACATGAAGTGATGAAATTGTAGGGTCAAAAAATGTATTCCATTTAAGTATTAGTAAAGGCTGCCTATTTACTCTGGAAATCTCATCCCAGATTACTAGCAATATTTGAATGAATCCTGTTCATCAGATTGGACAATGTCAATTTGGTTTGCTATTCCAATAAATAGGAAATAGGCTCTAGATTGAATTTATATTTCCCTGGTCATATGGTTATTTTATATATATATATAAAAGCAAAACCACAAAACATCTTGTATGTTTATATACATACAGAATGTTTTGTTGTTTTGTCCTTAAAGACTTTTTGATTTTTTTTTTTTTGAAAATTTGTTTTTATTTGAAAGAGTTACAGAGAAAGGGAGAGGTAGAGAGAGAGCAAGTTCTTCCATCTGGTGGTTCACTCCCCAAATAGCTGCAATGGCCGGGGCTGCGCCAGGCCTAAGCCAGGAGCCAGGAGGTTCATCCGGGTCTCCCATGTGGGTGCAGGGGCCCAAGGACTCGAACCATCTTCTGCTTTCCCAGGCATATTGGCAGGAAACTGAATCAGAAATGGAGAAACTGGGACTGGAACCACTGAACCACTGCCCATTTGGGATGACAGCATTGCAGGTGGCAGCTTAACCCATTATGCCACAACCTGGCCCCATTGTCATGGTTTTGTTTTCTGCTATTTATGTTGTCGTTTGTAAAAGGCTACTTCATAATCTTGTTCTAAATTTGTTTTGAACTATTTGTTTTCCTCTTAATAGTTTTAATGGATAGCTCTTACTATTATCTTTTTTATGCATGTAGGAAAATTTTCTTCCTGGTTTGTTTTTTTCTGTTTTAATTTTGGTTACAGCATCTCTTGTGGTTCAGAGTTTTCAGATGTATATATGGTCAAGTCTGATAGTCCTTTTCTTCTGGCTTCTGAGTATCATGTCATGATTAAGGAAGACTACTCACCTGCCAAGATTATATAAATATAATCAAATGTGTTTCTAGGAAGTTTAGAGGTTTTTCTTTATTGTTTTGCTTTTTGTTTTTGTGTTTAGATTTCCGATTTGCATAAGAGTCCATGTAGATTTCTAATTTTGCTTTGAAGTTCTCTATTTGACAAATTGTTTAGGAAAGAAAATAAAATTTCATCAAAAACCAAAGTGTACTCTTGGTGTAGTTCAGGATTTGTAAAACAATTGAGGGTAGAATTTGTGAGCCAAATCACTCACAGAGTGCTGGTGTCCCCTGAGGCAGTTTTGCCACCAAGATCATGGAAGCTGCAAAGTAGGGCATGTTACTTTTTTGAAGTCCATGAAGATGTGCTTCTGGACCAAGTCACTAGTGTTTCGTGGCTTAGGAGAAAGATAATGGATCAACTGTTTGAACTGATTTCTGAGAAGATAGTGTAAGAGAACAGATTTGCAAAAGGAAGCATCTTGAGATTAAGTGGGAGGTTTAGTGGAATAAATAAAAGACCCACATTAAGGCTGGACTTAAGAATTTGTATTTCATTTAAACAACCAATAAGGAGATGCAGATATTCGAGGTACAGAATAAGAAGCCAGCAGAGTTCATGAAAGATGTTCAAATAATATGAGCTCAGAAACATTCAAAGATCATTAAATTGGAGAATTGCTTATAGAGGTAATGAAGCCAGAAAAAAATGCATGCAGAAGGGATCCAACCTCAGTAAGTCATTCTTAGAAAAACAACCATATTTTAGGAGGATGGTGGGCTGCAAGACAGTTGAAGATCTTTTGATCTAGTGTGAGATCCCCGAAAATATCTTTAGGTCCATGAAAGTGAGCAAAAATGAAAATTAGGCTGTGAGGGATGTGATCATCACAAAGGTAGGAGATGAGATCAGCAAGAGAGTTCTCAGCTCAGTTCAGTCCCTGGCCATGCTTTTCCTCGGAGTGGACAGCCACACATGACAGCTTGGCATGCCACAGAGAGGGCATTCAAAACTTCTCCATGTGAAGAGATAGATAGGTCTGGGCCTCTTAACTTACAAGGCCTAAAGCCCAACAGATTATTATCAAGCCCCTTCTATCAGGTTCTATTTGCCTCTCAATCAGAAAATTGTAGCTTAGACAGCACCTTTCTTAGCTCCTCTAATAATGACTCTGTCCTTTGTTCTAGACCCTGTCTAGTGCACTTGGGCCTCATTCCTTTGTAATCATAACCTCTACTCTACCACCAATGGCTCTACTCCCAACCTGTGTGTACTGATGGTCCTCTTCCCCACTTAATGCTGTATAATTGTTCAGACCTGGTAAATGCCACTCTTAGGATCATTGGTTACTATCCTTACCCTGTCTTTTATGACCTTGTCTAAATATGATCAGAGTCGGGGAACTTGGAAGGCTTCCATAGCCTTGGCAACTCATGACGACAGCCTAGGGTGGTTACTGGCGCCATAAACTAGAGTGTCAATTTGTTGGGTCAACAACAGGAGCCACTGTGCGCTTGCTCCTGATGTGGGATCTCTGTCCTTAATGTACTGTACATTTTGATTTAATGCTATAACTAGTACTCAAACAGTATGTTTCACTTTGTGTTTCTATGTGGGTGCAAACTGTTGAAATCTTTACTTAATGTATACTAAATTGATCTTCTGTATATAAAGAGAATTGAAAATGAATCTTAATGTGAATGGAAGGGGAGAGGGAGCGGGAGAGGGGAGGGTTGCGGGTGGGAGGGAAATTATGGGAAGGGGAAGCCATTGTAATCCATAAGCTGTATACTGGAAATTTATATTCATTAAATAAAAGTTAAAAAAAAAAAAAACTTCTCCAAAGACATTTCCCAGGATTAAATGTTCACTAAACCAATTATAACTTAAATCTACTGAAGAAAAACACAAACCCTGATGCTGGATTAATGTTTGGCTTCTCTGTCTTGGGGCATAGCTGAGGTTATTTAATTATTTTATTTATGCCATGGTTTCAATGTGTCTCCCAAGGTTCTTGTGTTGGAGACTTAATCTCCTGGTTTGTTTGGAGATAGTATTCAGCAGGGGGGTGGTGGGGAGGCATTTAGGGTTAAATGAGGTCATGGGAGTAGGACCCCTGTGATGGGATTAGTGACTTGTAAGAAAAGGCAGAAGAGCCTGAGCTTGAATGCCCTGGGGTTGTGTGGTCCTGGGCTGCCCCCACCATGTTGTCACACAGCAAGGTGGCCCCGTTAGAATGCCAGCACTGCAGCACTGGACTTCCCAGCCTCTAGAACCAAGAGCCAAATAAATATTAGTGGTCCATAAATGACCCAGTCTCTGGTATTCTGTTACAGCAACATAAAATGGGCCAATACATTTGGTGTCTTGAGTAATCAAGGCTGCTGTGAACCAGGAGTCTGGGGCTGTTGGTCCTTGCTCTGGGCTGTCTGAATGGATTGACTTGCCCAAATCCCTGGACTGCATTGAGCTCCAGCTTCTACATCTGAAAAAAAAAAAATGCCCCCTTCAAGCAGCTGCTGAGAAGACAAAGCTAGCTGTGTATTTAAATATTTCCTGAATAATTTTAAGACCTTATGAGGATGGCAAAGATTATAAAATATATTGGTGCTATGAATGATTGTAAGCCTGTTTTTGAGGATTTCTTTCTGATATGCATCATGTTTCTTCTGGTGTCAGTAAAACTTCCACTTGCTTCATTGTATCCTGAGGTACTTGGCATTATAAATAATCTTTGTCGGAATCATGATATTAGAAGGGGGATTTGAATTGCATTTTACACACAGTAGAGAAAGGTGTGATAAATTGAGCTTTTCTAGGGCAAAGATCACATCATCTACTGTTTTATCTCCCAGTGTCCTGTTGGCAGGTGCTAATCTCCTGGAGGGCACCCAGTAGAGGTTTGTTGATGCCCCCAGATGAATGGGCCATGCTCCAGGTTCAGCTGGGTTACAAATGTCCTTGTTAGAATCTCTTAGTACCTCTGTATTGCTTCTCTACCTGCCCAGATTAAAATTCTGGGATTTCAAATGGGTCAAAAACCCTCCCACCTCTTGTTTTGAGGGCATAAAGGGTGGGTAGAGATGGACACTGGACATCCATCCACTGCCTTTGTCTACATTGTGAACTACCTGCCGTAAAGACCTGTGACTTCTCACTTGCCCTAAAGCTCACATTTCCAAAAACCTGACCTTAGAGAAATTTATGGGAAACAGATCTTTGCAGGCAATTCCTGGACAGACATTAGTCTTTCTCCTTTCTGCATTCATACATCTCTAAGAGTTGTTTGCACCAAACACAATCTTGACAGTTAAAACCTTGAGCCAGCTGAGCCCTAAGGACTCAAGGAGTTGCTGGGGGAAAAGCTGCCTGTGTAGGCTAGCTTGTTTTAACATCAACTCCTGAAAGTTGGGGGCCACTTAAATTCTTCCTGTTAAGCTGCTGTTGCTGGGCACCTATCTTTCTTTGTTCCTTGTCTGAGACAGTAAATAGAGGATAATGGTTGCACAAGCACCAGGCTCCTTTGTGATAGCCTGGGAGCTTCATGCAAAGGATTATGCACAGGTTGCAAGAGAGAGGAATGCAAAAAACAAAACAAACAAAACAAAAAACACTGTCAAAACAAAAAATAAGTCACAACAACAGAACCTCTCCCTCCCATGCTAGCTTGTTAGATTTTTCCAGCTTTAGCCCAACAGTTTCTGCAGCAACAATAAACTGTCAAGGAGAATTGAAACTTGCACACTGAGTGATAACCTAGGATGCTCTTACCTGTCCCTGCTAACCTTGGGCCTCATTTGAACATATTTTTCACAGTAGCTAGAAATAAGTTATTACAAGTATTAAAATGGATTTGACCTTTTAATGCTTTTAAGTGAACTTTGCAAGCCATTAGAAAAAGACAAACAAGAGACAAGTTCCAAAACAGTTTATATGTAGCAGAAAGAGAACTCAAAAAGTAGGAGACCCTAATTCTCTTCCCAGATGCCATTCAGACCTTCAGATTCCTTAAATATGGAAAGATGATGCTGTACCTCCCATATGGAAGTGAAAATAAAATGCTAATTTTTTGAAATGTCACAAGACTCTATGTATGTTGAAAAAAATAGTGCATTTCTAGATTTACTTTTGTTGTAAAAATATTTGAAAGATGAGAGAGAGGGAGGCAGACAGAGAAATCTCCCACTTGCTGGTTCATTCTCAATTCTTTCAACACCAGGCTTAAACCTGGAGTTAGTAACGAGAACTCATTTGAAGTCTCCCAAATGAGTGGCAGGGACCTAAGTACCTGAGCCATTGTCTGCTGTATTTTAGGGTGTGCTGGAATTGGGAGCAGAGCTGAGACTTGAACTCAGGTACTATTATGTGGGATGCATGTGATCCAAGAGGTGTGTAAACTGCTGTGCCACCTGGCTGCCTGTGTTTCTAACTTTTCTGATGGCAGAATTTGGCACTGATTCCTGGAAGCTACCCTGTCTACCGATGTCCTAACATTTGTTCACTTATTGGGGATGCAGCGCAACTTTCTTAGCTCTATTGTCCTCTGTTTTTTGACTCTGAGCTGGAATTTTTTTCTCTTGTGTTCAGCTTCCGAAGTGGTACAATGAAAGATGCAACGTTTTAAATTTTAGAGTGCTTCCAGATACACGATTTCTGTGCAGGAGGAGCAAGGTCAGCAGAGTGTAGATGTTCTGCACATATGATAAATAGGAATGCAACTCACATCTTTGGCTCCATGGCCAGTTTCTTCAGCTCTGCTGCATGCTTTGGGTTTATTACAATCTCTGAGGACATAGCACTGGGTAATGGGCAAAAATAAGCAAAATGAATGGAGTATTTTATTGCTTCATTGCTATTTATTTGTGTAAATACTCATTTGAATGTTGCTATTATGGCTCCAAAATGTGTAATTGTTTTATTATTGAGAACATTAGTACTTTGGAAAGAAAGGCTTTAAATATCTGATAAACACAGCAAATATTGAATAATGTGAAGTATTTTAATGAGTTTCCATTGACTTTAGTTTGCAAATTATGGTAATTGGAGTAAAGGGAGGGATTTCTTTTTAGGGAAACTGACAGGAGTATGGGGTGTTTGTGTGCATGTAAGTAAAACATGTACAGCTACATTTATAGCTGTTCAGATATTATTGAATACTACACACAACTGTGTAAATACTTAAGAAAATAAAAGCTGTAAAGAAACACTTTATCATGTCAAATGGAATCTATACTTAGGCTGAAAACTTATCTCAACTAGTGCTCCTATCTCTAAGATGTAGGATCAAGAGTAATTGAACATTATTTAGCACTCCTCTTGCACAGTTAAACTTTATCTATGGTTGAATGGGTAATGAGATGTTGTGCACAGAAGGTATGCTCTCTTCCTTTTTTTCTTTAACAAGAGTTCTGCTGAAACCTCTCTCAGATATTAAACGTCCTTTTCTGATCTGAATAAATATTTTCTCTTCAGGTAGGTCATATATTACAGTTTGTTTAACCAAATAAAGGCTTGTGGCAGAGGCATATGAAGTGTAGATAATGGTAACCGGGCACTGGACGTAAATCCCAGGGCAGGTGCACGGTGCTGTTTTAGTGAGAAAACCTTCCTATTAAATAGCCAGACATGGTGCTTTAGAAGCAGCTGACCTTCTTTCTAACCAGACTGGCTGTAAAGCACATCCTTGCTGCTCTGCCTTTGTTGCAGACTAAGATGCTCCAGGACTGAGATGGTCATTGTCTTGTCTTTGGCTATGTGAATGTCACAACGTAATGGAACCTAAAGTGAATGGAAAACTAGATTTATACCTGGCTTTTAAAAGAATAGAGTTCTTCTTTCTTTCTTTGTGAGGCTCAATTTTTTTTTATTTGATGGAGTTACACGGAGAGGGAGAGGTAGGAAAGAGGGGCACAGCTTTCCATCTGCTGGTTCAGTACGCAAAGAGCCACAATGGCCAGGGCTGGGCCAGGTGGAAGCCATCAGTCAGGAATTCCATCTAGGTTTCCCACGTGGGTGGCAAAAGCCCAAGCACTTGGGTCATCTTCTGTTCTCCCAGGCACATTAGCAGCTAGCTGGATCAGAAGTGGAGAAGCTGGAACTCCAGCTGGCACTTATATGGGATGCCTGCATTAGGGTGGCTGTGCCACAGCACTAGCCCCAAGCTTCAATCATTTTTAAAATCAATTGACTAAAGGTAGTATTGGCATGGAAAGGGGGCTTTATATGTGCCCAACTGTTGCATTAAACAACAATCTATAGAAACTACTGAATCTGGGATGAACTGACTTGATGAAGGACTGTGATGTTTTCTGTAGATGGCTGTTTCCCAGCCTAATGTTCCTTTCAAACCTCTGTGCCTTGGTCTATCTGCTTCTCTCCGTCATATCCCACACACATTGACTACCAAAGATTTAACTTTCTTGAAGCACACTTCTGTCATGATTCCTTCCTGATGAGTAAGGGCGGGGTAGGGGGGATTCCAGCGTGGCCTCTAGGTCAAGGTTCAAGATCATCTTCTGTCCTGATGCTTCCTGCAGTCCGGCAAGCTAGCTCACTCATTGCTCCTCAGGCATGTCTTGCACTTTTCACAACTGTGTTGTTGGTTCCTTTGCTCCCTCTGGAGTTGGAACCAGAAAGGTTTCAGTTAACTATTAGAATTCTTTTTGTCCTCCGTGACACATCTCAGATGAGAGGATGGTAACATGGTGTAAGGGCCCGAGCATTGATGCCCCATGTATTCGGACTGGAATTAGAGTGCTCATATGTGAAGGAGAACACAGGCAAGGACCTGAAACTCTTTAAACCTCAGTGTCATCTGTAACATAGAGATGGTGGCATCTTGTGAGTCTATGGTATGGAAAACAAAATGCTATACATGAGGGATATATGACCACCATGCCTGGTGTTTGGTTGGCACTCAAGAAGGTATACTTTATTCAACACTTGTTCCATGAGATTGCTCTGTTTTCATGTTCCCACACAGCAACTTGTCCCCACTCTGTTTTCACAGTGCTTTGTGTGCCTACTCTCCAGCACCTCCCATGTTTCATTGGCATTTTTTCCTTCTTTTAAGCTCCTTGTTGTTGATATCTGGTAGGTGTTTCACAAACATTGGTTGCATTAAGTTGAACTGCAGAACCAATACACTTAATGACAGTGGGGTTTAAATGATTTCAGCATGAAAAAATGGGAATTTTAGATAATTGATGGTTCCTAGGTCTTGCCAAGGATCCTAGCATCATGGTTATATAGTCCAATACCTGGAAATTGAGCTGAAAATCTGCAGAATAGAAGGCCAGCTACTTATGTTGTAAGTGCTCTGCAAGTGGGGAAGATTGAAGTGGCCGAATAGCCAATTGAAGGTTACTCAGCTAGTGTGTAATTCCACATAGAACCACATCAAGCTGTTTAGGCTGCAGCACCTCTGTTCTGTACCACACCCTTTGTAAAATTGCAAATATTTAATGTAATAGTGACTCTTACAAATTTTAGATTTCATTATGCCATATTAGCAATATTATTTCCTTATTATAATTAGTGGTTTACCTGTAACATTGAGATTCTAGTGTAAAAGTGTCAAGGATTCAAGGACAGGGGCAGCTGGCACTGGCACTGTGACCAGGTAGGAGGCGTGGTGACTAATCGGTGTGTAGTGTAAGCATCACTCTGCCCCTCCACCTTGCCTTCTCTCTTCTGGATGTAGATGTTTTCTCTGGGAATCTCCTTATCTGCCACAGAGTTTGAGACTTCAAGATCTGGAAGTTAATCGTAATTCTAGTGTTGAAGTACCAAGCAGCAAGACTGTGCCAGTTTCTTTTAAGCTCTAATCATGTTCAAATTACCATCCTTCCTACTCTGCCTTGTAACTGTAAGTCTTAATTTAAAGGCATATTTTTTTTCTCCATCAAGACAGGGGCAAGACATCTCTGAAAGACGGACAAGATGTTTGGGCTTCTTCCTAGTTACGTCTCACACACATGAACTACAAAGCATTAATACTCTTCCTAAAGCTTCTCTTTAATTATGAGCCTCCTGAACCCTCCCGATTAAAAAATAAATAAATCTACAAGGGAGATAAACTTTCATGTTCTCAGTAATGCAGATTGCATTAGGTCAGAGAACTGAGGGTGAAAGCACAGCAGTTGATCAATTTTCTGTTTACAGATTTGTCCTCTTTTAAAGTGAAATGATGAAGAAAGGAGAGGAATAACTTACAGGGGGAAACACCATTCTATTTGGTAGAGCTTTGAAATTAAGAGAAACTTACATTTAGTATTAAAATTAACTTTGGCTAAAACAGTGCCTTATGACTCTTGTCGGGATTCACTTTTTTCAAGATCAGTTACACACTTTCAAAAAATAACAGACGACTCTGAGTTTTTCTTGCTTATTCTTGCTTTTAATTTCAAAAATGTAGAGGGAATATGGAGGAATGTCTCTGCCCATGAGTTTAAGAGCTTGTCCTACATGCGAGTAATGGCACTCACATCTCACGATTCTGTTCCTGGTGGACTGTGGAAGCACCACCTTGAGGAGTGAAGATAACTGTCTCAATTATGGAAAGGCTTGGAAACAGCCCCAGGCCAGCATCTGTGGAACCTGTTCAGAGCTCCTCTCTTGTGGCTGTGAAGAGCTGACTCAGATAAGAATTTGTCACAATTAAATTAGATTTATGTGAGGGATGTCAAGCTGGAGGGACTGCACTGTATGTTCACGGTGGATTAGGCTTTGGAAATTCTCCACTGGAAGGGAGAATTGGTTTCCAGGCTCTTGATGAACTCAGCATCTAATAGGGAGGAGAAACATCTAGCACATCGAATGTCTGATGATGCCACAGAGGCAGCATTAGACCCATAATCATCTCTGTCACCTGCTTGCTTTGCTATCTTGCTCTCATTTTGTGTGTTGGATCCATCATCTGTTGGTCTACATGAGGAACCTAACTACTTGTTTTTGTTTTAAAAGGAAAAGGAATCCCCCCAATGTCTTTCCCTCCTGATTTAGACAGTGAATGTATACCAAATTCTCAAAGCCTCTCCGATTGAAGGTTTCACTGTCTGCCTTTTATTGGGGTTAACTGGTTGATTATGGCTTTGTTGACAGGCCATGGGAGTTTCCAGTCAGTGGGATGAGGGACAGAAGGTGATGTATTATTGTTACTGTGTACTTCCTTGAGCCTGAGTCAGGTAATTGTTTGGAATCATGGAGTCTGTAGTAACTGTTTTCCTCCATCCTGCAAAAAAAAAAAAAAAAAAAAAATGAGGTTCTGGTGCAAAAGTCAAATGCTCTGCATTGTGTGTCAGCATATAAATCTAATGTAAAAATACTGAAAAGTATCCACCTTGCAGGAAGTGCATTAATTTTTTTAAATTGTGGTAAAAAATAATACACAATTAAGTGTGTTATCCATTTTTGGTTCAATGCTGTTAAGTGTATTCAAACTGTTTTGCTAGATTTTCAGGTGGTTCTGGTCCAGAGTCAAGGTGACATATTGTGTCATATAAATCATAAGCATGTTATAAAATGAAATGAAATGAAAATTAAATCAGTCATTTTAAAACCAAATAACCAGTAATTACTTGATCACAAAACCAAGCAACTCTAAACTACAAAGTAATGTTTCTTGATGGTTTCTTAGTGAGTAGGAAAAGCAGTGTTGCAGAATATTTGGCTTTATCTAATATTTGGCTTTCATCTAAGATTCCGTGAGAGTATGATATACAAGCATACTTTTCAAATTCCCAAAAATAATTTCAAAATGTAATAGTATTATAACTATTTTTGGTCTGGAGCTGGGCTCTCATCCCAGTGCTGCACTCAACTCTGAGCTCCAGCATTGGACTTCCACGGCAAGGCTACAGCTCTAAACCAAACCTGAAGTTCCTACCTCTCAACATCCCTAACTCTAGAAACACAATCTGCAAGTTATCTAGATGATACAGCAGTCATCCACAAGATATGGCAATGTGGTAAATGCTTATTCTGTGTTAGCTATTACTATTATTATTATTATTTCCCAATTCACATATTTTTGACTGCCTAGTATTTGATCTTGCAGACTCTATGTGAAGTAAATGATAGGTGGTAGACACCCAAATATCTGGTTAAGGACTTTTATTCCATGCAATTTTTACTAAAGTACTTGTTCTTCTAAAAGCATATAAGTAATGGAAAAGTGTTATATTATCCACTGAGAATGAGAGCCAACATTTTTTTTTTGACATGGAAAATAACGGTTGTTGAAGACAGTAGTATAGACTAATAGATTTTTGAAGCTCGGAACTTGAAGTGCTCTGTGTGCAGACTTTTCTGTTGCTCAGTTCTTTATTAATATCATTTACTTTTGCCCTATAGCTGATAACACTTGGACATTGAAAGGCAAACTTCTGTGCTTATATTTATAGTGGCTGAATGACATTTGCTCATGATGGTCAGATCACTAGGCTGCTTTTTTTTAAGTTAGAATAGGAACTGGGAAAGCCATGTTAAACAGAGCAATAGAAATTTATTCTAAAGCAAAATTCAGATTTGAACCCCTTGGGTGGAATATAGTTTGGTAAAGGTTAAACAAACCTTCTCTCACTCTTATGGGATTTTAAAATAAATTTCATCTAAATTCTTGTCAGCTTCCCTGTACAGCTGTCCCTAAACATCTGCTGTGGATGCTCAAAACTACTCCTTCCCCCTTTCCTGGTTTACATATGCTTGTGTAAACTATTTATTTGTAATATGTAATTAGTGGCAAAGTGTATACTTGGTTTTTATCTATATATACTCATGGATGGACTAAAGGAAAACTATCTACTTAACTGTGGGGAATGAGTCAACTTAGTTTAAGGATTGTTGGAGCAACACTTCCATTCACTTTCCAGCAACTGTTGATATTTAATGGGTGTTTTAAAATCTGTTTAAGTTACTGTAGCTTGAGGTAGAATTGTGGGAGTTGTGCTCAGTTTCTCAATCCAGGGTAGTGTTTGACAGCTACCACCTTATAAACCAGGCTGCAGGGTAAAATTATTCCCCCAAAGTCATGGAAAAGTGAAGCCACTCGAATACTTGGGAGGCTGTGGTCTTAGTAGTTATGCAGAGAAAATTATGTAAACCTCTGGAGCTTTGGCTCTGTGTTGACCTGGAAAGATCGATCTTCCAGGGTCTTGATTTTGTTGGCAGAATAAATGCTTCTGTAGAGAGTGAGATCCAAGTCAGGTTGGTTGAAAAGTGGAGAACATTAGTCCCCAGGAGCAAATGGGGATTCTAGCTGTCAGTGTGACTGATGGCTTTGCCACATGTGAATGCTTCCTGTAGAAGCTGGGTCAAATAGTCTGCCACCGAGGGGTAGAGGGCTCCCTTAATTCTCTGCAGAACCCAGTCAGGTTCACATTGTGGGATAAAAAGTCATTCTGGCCATCACAGAAGGGAACCCAATTTTTAACTCCAGCTTCCTAGAGCTTACATCACCAGGGGCATTCTCCCAGGAAGTTCTCAACAGCAGAAGTGCTCAGTGCGCTATTATTGCTAAGCAACCATTCTTCTTGGAATTGTTTCTTCTATAATTTTTGGCTCTATCCTTCTCAGTATAACTGCACCAGTTTCTCTAATCAGAGTTTCCTAATCTTAGCATGACTGAGATTTTAAGGAAGTTAAATCTTTGTTGTGGAGGCTGTCCTGTGTGCAACATTTAGCAATGTGTCTGACCTCTACCCACTAGATGCCAGTAGCACCCTTCTCATTGTGGCAACAAAAAATTCCTGTTGTGATTGTCAGATATTCCCTGAGGGACAGAATTTCCCTGATTGCAGGAACAATCTCCATGAGGCTTACATTTTCTTGGGGTTTTATAAGATACTTAAAGGTTATCCAGCAACAGATATTTAGTGAATAACCTCTATTGCCAAGCAGTATGTTTGGAATAGAGCAACAATAATGTACATCTGAGACAGTCTTTACTTTTCTGTAATTTATAGTCAAGTTGGGATGGCAGATATTAAATAGTCTTAGTAAAATGTCACTAGAATTGTATTGTTACAAAGGAAATGCTCTGAGTGTTTTGAGGACAACACAGAGGGACACAGATAGTTGGAAATCTTAGGGATATAGAGGTTGAGATGAATGTATGCATGTGTTTGCATGTTGGGAAATTGGGAAGAAGAAAAGGATTGAACTTAGGGGAAACACATGCAAAGCACCTGGGACAGGAGGTGCTCTGCCAGGAAGAGAAGAGAGACAGGTGTGCCTAGAAATCAGAGGGTTTGAGACGAGGCCAGAAAAAAGAGTGGTAGAAACTTCTCAACTAGGTTAACGACTCTAGACTTTATAATGCATTAAGTATGTGGCTGGTTGGTTGCACCAGAAATGCAATGGTGGAGGCAAGAGTGGGTGTTTTAAGCTAGTGAGGATCTTTACGCAGAGCACTTGTGTCTGGAGGTTTGCGCTATTCCATCTACGAGGTCCTGGATTAGAACTCATCAGATTCCTATATATTATTATTTTTTTAACCTGGTGTACTTGATTGATTTCTCACTTCGAGTTTTAATTTCCAAAAATGTTATCAGAGTTCCCAGGAGATGGGATTGGGGAAGCAAAACAAGTGCGTATCCTTGGTAATGGACCTTATTGCAAGGATACAGTGTGTCCCAGGAAGCCCCTTCCCTAGTCCACTCACACTTGGCTTTAATTCTTAGAAAATTAAGATGTGCAGCAGGAGTCTTGGAGATCCAGAAAAGCCATTCAACATCTCTGAGGGTGAGCTCCATTGACCTACATTGTTCATTTTTAGTTTTCCAGAGAGGATCTTCTTCCCTTGGAATGCACTGTGGGAATGCCTTTATGGGGCAGCATCTTGTGTGGCCTTGGTGTTGTCACACCTTCTCTGTTCATGGCTGCTTTGTGATATCAACCTGTCTTGGAGCTAGTATCTCAGGCTGGATGGTATTTATGCTGAAAGCAACTAGCTGGGGGCTCTTGGACAACTTCTTCAAGTTGTATCTACAAAAGTGTCTACAGTTTGGCCACCTGCCTGCCACAAAGGAAGTGTTTTAAATGAGTGTAGAAGAGGAAGACCCAGCTGACTGACTATTCTGCAAGCTTGAGGCTTTCAGTTGAGATGGAGGGTAGTTGAGAGCTGCCTGCGCTGATGTGTTCTAGGAAGATAGGGTTGTCTCGCGTGGGAACTGAACTGCTAACCTGGGTCTCATTAGTGCTGAGTACTAATACAGGCAGCACTAGCATAAATACATCAGTCGATAACAAATAATGTTAATGCAGGACAGGGGAGAACTGAAGGAACCATATTTGCATTTTTTCCTTGTTTATTGAGACACATTTTCAGTGATAGCAATGTGAAGAGATGCGACTGACAAGATTTCTGGGTTGTCAGCAAGCTTGCAGACTGCATTCTTGACCATCATGCAAGGTGTCTTAAATCCTGCCTGCTTCCAAATCATCTTTGTCTCCTCCCATGTTACAAATTTCTGTGTCTCTCCATGGTGGACCCTTCCTTCCATACATTATATGATTTTCTCATCTCTTCCCTTTTTTAAAAGTATCAGGATTACTGTCAAAGATTGAAGTGTCAGCCATTAATGTGCACAGTTTTTCTCCTTCCCCTACCTGGCAACAAATACATGGTATTGTTGTTTGAACTGGGTGTGCGTCTCTTCCCCATTGGATTCCTGTAGCAGTTTTACATTGTTTACCTACTGCGTGGGGAGTCATTGACAGTGCTTTACATTCTGGGAGTGATGTGTAGCCACAGAAACAGGCACTTCCATAACAGCCCTCTGCAGTCTGTGGAGTCTGCTTTGTCCAGGGCGAGCCCTGTGAAAACCTGGGAAGAAGCGGAATTGAATTATAGTATATTCTCTCATAAGTGCTCCCTCAGCTTCAGGATGTTTCATCACTGATCACGTTTTCCTTGGAGTCTCAGCTCTTGGGAGAAGGAACACCAGAAACCCCAGTACCTCATTCACTTGGGAGAGCTCTGAGTGCCCAAGCCCTCCTGACAGCAGGCACTGGCTTTTGGCTTGCCCTGCGTGACCTCAGCTTTCTCAGCAGGGAAGGGGTGCAGTGTAAAAGCTGCCTCACTCTGCCTTCCTCACTGCAGGCTTTACCACGCAGACACCCTTCCTTGAAGGAGATGCATTTCTAAAAGGGAGTGGCAATGGGGATGGTGAGTGTGAACTTGTGGACATATGGCAGAGGGCAGGAACATGACAGCAGTAAGTATCCACTGGGTCCAAAGTGCAAGCAGAGACTGAACACCTTTCCTCCACAAGCCACTACTGGAGTTAGCACTGTTTAAAGGTCCTACTCACTTTTAGGCAGCTATTCCAAAGTAAGGGCTGGCACTGCACTCTAACTCAAGCATAGAAGAATACTAACATATTTACCCGGCACCCCAGAGAAATATTGAAATCATGCATTTTTCTGGAACCTTTGCACAGACAGCCAAGCATAGGAGCAAATTATATCCTCTCTCTTTTTTCTTTTACACAATGATGAATTTCTTTCTCCAGAGAGAGAAGTGATTTTTAAAAGGCTTGAACAACATGCTAATCTTTCCTTCTGATAGCCCCTGGTTGAATTACCCCTGCATTTGAAGCATTTACTGATGAAATGATACTTGACATTAACCAGTGTTGTATGGAAATATTCCCAGCACCTGGGGAGAAAATAAAGGAGGGTATTCATAACACTGCCGCTGTGTGGCTGGATCTTCCATTTTTCTCAGAACCAACTTGAATTACGCTTGCTTCATGCTGACTGACTTTTCTCCTGAGAGACCACTTTCAGACAACAGGAAGATTTGCACCACTGGAAAAAGGCAGAATTTACAGTATTATTCTAATGAAAAGGGTACGGCTTGGGTAATGGTCTGCCTGGCTAGTTGGCAGAAATGACTGTGGGCTTTGGTTTGAGATTTTTTTTCATTGTGCAGGATGACAGAAGGTGATATTATATCCTTGTATTATTCTTTTAAAGCTTTGCTTAGATGGAGGGTTCACGGTATATAAGCAGGAACTTCCAGAGAGAGGTGCAATATGAACTTAGCTTTAGATTTTGCATCTCAGGGTATTTTCTGGCCTTTGACTAAGTAAAAATATGTAATAGAACTTATGAAAATGGATGCATGAGTATCAAGTATTAATAAAGTTCTTTCCTTTGTGTAGCTCACAGAACTCTGAAATTACTAGTTTTGTTGTTATTGGGAAAAGAAAAATAGCAGAGCAAACTGTTCAACAGTTATTTCATTGTTCAGTTACAATATGACAAGTGTTAGAAGTGTTATCTTCAGGGATAACTCAGTTTAGTTATAATGAAAACTATTTCCCCATGCTATGATGTAAGGAGAATAATGAACTAATCTCATGAACCCTAGGATTACACCCACCTGCAAAGCTTTCCAGGTTGACGTTTGAGCTGCAATACATAGCTGTCTGAACTACAATACGTAGCTTAGACTCAACCAGTATTTCCCGAACTGTATTCCACAAAACACTCTTCTGTATGCACTGTAGATGTGTGTGTGTGTTGTGTGTGTGTTGTGTGTGTGTGTGGGTTGTCAGCTGAAGGAGGGCTGGTGGTAATGGAGGGGGTGATTCATGATCAGATAAACTTTAGAAATGGTGTACATTGTAGCCCTAGGAATCACAACTGCATAGTAGGCTTGTGAATGCAGCACATGTTTGTGAAATCCTGACTCTGCACCATGAAACGTCTAAAAGTGAAAATTTATAATGGATATACACTGTTATTTTGTATGGCGATAAAGTAGGACAAGTTTATAGATTACTAAGAATTGAAGATAGAGAAAGTTTGTATTGGAGTATATTAAAGCTCCAAATTAATTAAATCTTTACCTTTGTTCAACCAGTGTTTCATAAAGAGGCTTCTAGTTGCACACCTAGTCATATCTAATGAATTAGTGTCATGGGATGCAGTTTGGGAAATGGTGGGTTAGCTATTTCCCCCACAGTCTCCAAATGTTATGATTATAATCCTTGACTTGTCTGACACTCATTTTCATCTTCTTGGAATAAGCTTCAGAGTTAGGGTATGTGTTGACTAGCCCAGTTCCATTGAAACAATTGAATTTTTGCCTTTTCAAGGCACTTTGTTGGATACTAAAAAAAAAAAAAAAGGCTTAAGAATTTCCTGTAGGGAGATTATGGTCTACTATGTAATTCAAAGACACACAGAAGCACGAGGAAGTAAGTGCTTTTGGGAAAGCTCATGGAGACAAGTACAGTGGCTCTGAAAGTATCGTCACAGGGCCAGCATGTCCTGGGGCATTGTCAGAATTGTCAACTCTCAGGCCCCAGCCCAGACTGACAGAGTCAGAAGCTCCAGGGTGAATGGAGCCGTGCAGTTCTGCCACCGTCTGTAGCTCAAGAGTTCAGCTGTGCAGGTGGGGCTCACGTGCCAGTGGCGAGAGTTTGCGATGGCTCTGTAGAGTAGGTGGGGGACAGTTTAGCGAAACCTTAGAAGATGAGTTAAAACTTGTAGATGTGGGTGAGTAGAGACCTGAAGTCCTAAAGGAGGCAAGAGCAAAAAAAGAGAGTTAAATTCACAGTGGAGAGTGAAGGTCCAGTTTTAGCATTTTTATTGCTGAGCTGTATGACTTTGTCCAAATCACTTAGCTCCTCTCAGTCTTTCCTCAGTGGTGTAAAGCAAGGCATAGGACGACACGGTTGTAGGATCCTTTGGACTGTAAAACTCGGGGACTTCACATGGCTTTGTTCAATGTATGGTTTTATAACCTGAGTAATGGCATGAGTCACTGGTGATCCAAATACTTAGTATACTATCGTATATAGTCTGTAGCTACAGTGGTTTATGTAAAACTAATATATATATATATATATATATATATATATATATATATATATATATATATACACACACACACACACATATATATATACACACACACAGAATGAACTTTTTTTTTTTTCCTTTCCAGGCAGTCATTAGCCAGAGAATGAAACTTCATTCCCAAGTGTGTCATACAGTCAGTCTATAACCAATTCCAGGAGCAAGGACCCAGAACATGAAGTAGTGCCAGGAGGATGGTAATTTGAGCAGTATCACAAGAGGCTCCTCTAGGAGATGGGGCTTAGCAGCATCTGGCTGCTCTGAGACCCACCATCGTACAGGGAACTCATGGTCACACTCCTCAGGAATTAAATGCTGCTCCAAGGACTAGCTCCCCAGGGCAACTTTGCTAAGTTGCAGAGAGTACAAGAGGAAGTTGGAATCAATTACATAGCTGTGGTAATAGCCCTTGACCCTTGTCACATGCATAGAACCTCTCTGAGACACTGCACTGCCGCCCCCACCCCCAGCCCTTGATGGGAGTTGGGGATCTGTGGAAGGGTGGCTTTCACATTTGTGAGAGTCTCCTTAGATCCTTTGTACTTAACCCAGTTTCTACTAGTTTTCCATTTTGTGCATGTACTTCTGAACACACTTACTGTGTGTCAGATGCTATGGGGAGCCTTGCACACAGAGTGAGAATTCTTACAATCCCCATTTTAAAGATATGGAAATGGAGACTTAATAAGCTTAAAGTAGTAGCCTCAGGACAACCAGCTATTAAGCAGCAAAGTCTGCATTCAAAAATCCACCTTAGTTAATGATAGCAGTAGCTAATGATTGCATATTTATGGGCCATAAGCAGTTTTATGTGCTTTATATTTGTTAATTCACATCCTAATAAGTAGGCGCCATTGCTCTATCTTAAAAAAGAAGGAACTTAGGCACAGAGAGGTTATATAAATTGCCAAAGTTTGCACAGCTATTAAATGACAGAGCTGGGATTCCAACTCCCATACTCCAGTAACCACTGCATATCCTGCCTTTGTGTTGGTGAGGGGTGTGAACTTCACACAGTAAGTAGTGACCTTCAGGTTGCAGTTCAAACACAGGTCATCTTGATGAGGCCATCTGTAAGGGAAGACTTGTCATCTATCGCCTTTGTTTCACAACTTATCATAGCACACTTCCTGAGTACCCTCACTGTCATGTTAAAAACAAATTATAGGACAGGAAGAGATGGAGTGAAAATAGAATATTTTTCCAAGATTCCTTCTTGACTGTTCAGAACGCTCAGCTATTTGGGGGGGGGGGGGGGCAGTTAATGGTGGCAGAACACAGATTCGCAGCTGGCTAAGGCTGGAGCAGGCACTGATAGTGTCCGGGCTATCCCAGAGACTGCCCTCTGGTTCTTGCTCCCTGCCCCCACGCCCAGGTCGTTGGCACTTGTTCAAGTTGGGAAGAATGAGGTCTGCATGTCTTTTGAGGCCCCCCACTAAGACCATCCTCAGAGCAAGGAGGGCCAGATGGGGAGGCCTACCAGGAGAGCCCCTGAGAGAGAAGGGTCTCCGAGATTGGTGGCTTGATGTTCTCTTTGGAGATGATAACAAACATTACTGATTATGGTACTGAGTCATAGGAGATAGACTCAGAGGTTGGAAACTAAGTGCTTTCTTTAAAATATTCCAGAAGCAGTAAAATAAATCAATGTGCAGAGCATCAAAAAAATCATAACTATCATATTGGCGTCACAAATAGCTTAGCCTCAATATGCAAAAAAGCGATATTCTTGAAGAAAATGCACCAAAACAGTTGTTTTAGCATGCTAAAAAAAGCCCAAATATTATTTTAGTATTTGTAATATTTTATAATATTCCTAACTTTTAGCACTACTTTATTTCCTAAATCAATGGAAAAGCTGTAAGATTTTGAAATAATTTGTGACAGATAGGGCTTTTATTTTTCTTTTGCAAAAATCAAGAAACAAAAGCCTTATGAGGTATTTCAGTTCCAACAACTGAAATTGACAATCTTAGCACTGCTTAGTTGTTTTTTTTTTGGCATTAAATTCAAATTTCAGTACACAATAATACTACTCCATTTAAGCTTTGTTTGATGCATTTTCTGTTTACATTTAAGACCATTGATTCTGGTGTATAAGAAAGAATTTCAGTGATGTATCTTGCTGAAAGGAGAACTCAGTACGCAGAGGTACCAATTTTCAAATAGTTAAATTGAACGATGCTTTTTCATATTATGACAGCATCCTTTACTTTGAAAGATTCACAGAAGGATTTGTAAAAGTTACTACACCCTGGGGGCACTTAAATGATTTCTTATAAACAATTAACTACCTAGAAGAAGGAGTAGCACCAGCGAGAGTAGTAAGGTGTCAGAACGTGAAGATTGCTCTGCAATGATGACAAACCACAGCTCTAAAGTTGTTCTGTCCCTCAGTGAAAACTAATTTGATTGTCACACGTGTGGGTTTGGCAGTAGCTCTGAACCTGGGAGATCTGAGAGCTGGTAATAGGGAAATGTTTTCATCTTCTATGGGCCTCAGTTTCCTCATCTGTAACCTTAGGAGGTCAGGCTGGATGATCTTTACAGCTCCTTTGAGCCTGTATAATGTCTTCATTCTGTTCTGCGGAGTAAGACGTGCTTATTTTGGGGATTTGGAAGCTTCCCTGAACGGCTCCTGGGTCTCTGGTTACATCTATGCTTTAATGCTCTCTGCTCAGCAGGTTGCTATTGTTTGCCACCTATGTGGCAGCACTGGACCCTGGGAATGGAATGATGCACAAATGTAGCTCCCCTGGGCAGCATTTCTTCAGGGGTGGCGCAGGGTGGGGATTGGGAGGCGGACTAAGAAAAACTTCAGATAAGTCGCTTCTACCTTTGTGGAGATCTTGCTCTCTGGTGTTCATGGAGTGTGGACTCCTTGGACAAAATACCAACAGAAGCACTCTCATTTGCAGTTTCCTCAGCTGCAAATAGTGGGAAATGAGGCAGAACTGGACTTTGTATTTCCCTGGAGGACTAGGGGAGTAGCCACAGTGTGTTACTTTGAGAGAATGTAGCATGGCCTTTGCATTCCTTCTTCAGAGCCTCGTCACCCTCCACCTTGCACACAGTGAACCAAAAAACCTACACTGCTTTTCAGCGTTTTTAGATAATGATCTACGAGTCTGTTGAAGCATATGGAGTATCTTTAGAGCTCTTGCTAGTTAGCAGCCGTGATCACTAACAAGAAGCCTGGTGCACCCATATCCCTGCTGAGTGTGTGCTGCAAAACAGGTGCCTCAATCACACCAGTACTGTGAGGTTCTCTACTCTCTGAATTTGAACATTTGAACCTGCTGCATCCAATGTATAGTTTTCCTACCAAAGATTCCTCCGAAGTGACCTACAGCCCATTGGTGTCTTTCTATGAACCTAGTGAGTAAGGCAACGAACTGCCGCCTGACTCGGTCCTTGTGCTGTTCTCTGAGCCAGTAGCTGTATTCTGCCTCTTCCACGGGGTTAGCATGTGAGTGGTTTCCTAAGGACAGATTGTCTAGAACTGCATGTGAAATTAACTGTCATGCAATGCTATCCCCTCTCTCTGCTTTGCAGTTCTTGTGTCAGTTCTGCCTATAAAAAATCCCTCTATGAAACCTGGGATTTTTTTCCTATCTGCTATTCATGAGTTTCTAGGTACTTCAGCACATAAGAGCAGTGTGTTTCATCTGAGTTGGAACTGAACAAATGCGTGTCCAAGGCTTTGTTTTATCAGAGTATCATGTAGAGCAGAGCTGCATAGAATTGGAGCGTGGGGGGTTGTGCATATAGAGACAGCCTGAGTTCTACTTCCTTTCTGCAGTGAGGAAGATGAGGTCTGATGTTTTCTCTACAGCATGGCTATAGTAATACTGGCTTTGACAGACTTGGATATGAAACAGTTGTATAAACAACAAAAGCAATTTATGCTATTTTAAGATGTTGAATTTCTATAGGATATTTTTTAAGCTTGCATTCAGTAATTGGACTTAATTTAAAATCAGAAAGGAGATAAACAGGGAGAGGTACTGGATGGGTTTTATGCTTTTTAATTAACAATAATACATAATAATTAGCTCAATAGAATTAAAATATGACAGGTGCCTCTAGGAGCCTTAATTATTTCCTTGTTTACAAATAATTTAAAGAGAATGGTAGTGGGGTGGAGGAAAATATGGATGTAAGAGTTAGAATGCTCAGGGTGTAAGATCCTGTTTTGCTGCTTACCAACTGGGGGACATAGCTTGAGCCAGTATGCGACCCATGTAGACTAACTCCTCTAAACCTCATTTTTCTAATATACAGTTGGGAAAAATAATATGTATATTAGGTTTGTTTTGAAGATTAAGTATAACAAAGTAGAAAACTAGTTAATACGTTGCCTAAGTTGTTGGGTGACTGCAAAATGATAACATTTCACAATGTGCCTCAGCTCCTTGGGTGCTGTAGAAGAGGAAGAGGAGACTGTTGGGGGCTGTAGAGTATGGCTTGTTTTAAGAATTCATATTTAGGGATTTCCAAAATCTGAGCCATCAGGATGTATATAAATTTAACTGTACCTTGATAAATAGCCACTTCCCTGAGTTCCGCCCCATTTAAAATACTTGATAGATTTTACTGGTGACAATAGGAAAGTGTTTTTAATCTTTTCATATGCGTGGTCATAAAACTGGCGAGAGATGAAATTTCATAGTCACTCATGAACATAAATGCAAGTGCCTCTTATAATCCCTTAAATTTTTCTTGAAAGAAATCTCTTCTTTAGGATGAGGTGTGCAGTCCAGCAATGGATGTAACTTAGGTCATGCCACTCCTTAGGGACTGTCTCCTCTCTGGTGTCTGTGATACTTTGCTCATTCTCATGTCGTTGGATGATGTTTGCATGTTAACTAAAGTAAGCAGGATAAAGGATGGTAATATTTTCAGTATTTCTCTAAGAGATTATAATTATATAAGGAAGTATATAACCATTGATGAACATTGTTCATGGGAGACAAATTAGCAAATGCAAATATACCCCCAAATCTCACAATACAGTTAATCTACTTTAAACATAAAGGTGAAATTATACTTACAGATGTTTAAATAATAGTACCATACCCCATATGCTGTTTGGTGATCTTTGGTTTTGTTTAGCATTACATCTTTTTCTAAAAAAGATGTATTTATTTATTTATTTGAAAGAGTTAGAGAGATAGAGGGAAAGATACACACACACACACACACAGAGGGGTGGATCTTCCATTCACTGATTTACTCCCCTGATGGCTGCAACAGCTTGGGTAGGGTCAGGCTGAAGCGAGGAGCTTCATCTGGCCTCCCAAATGAGTGTCATGTCCAAACTCTTGGACCATCTTCATGTGCTTTTCCCAGGTCATTAACAGGGAGCTAGATTGGAGGTGGAGTAGCTGGGACATGAACCAGCACCCATAGGGGATGCTGGTCATGCAGGTGGCAGCTACACCCACTACACCACAATACTGGCCCCAGTAATACATCTTACTGCATCTGAAAATACATATCTTTTTATTATTTCCATTGACTGCATAATATTATATAAATGTATGATGAATTGTTTGATTCTCTGTTGATAGACATTTAGTATCTTTTCTGTCTTTTTAAAGTATGCTGTAATGAACACTTGCCTAAATATCTTTATAATAATTAACTTGTATAGAATTCTAAGTCAAAGGTAAATGCACTAAAGGTCTCTAAGACCTATTTCTAAATTGACCTTCAGAATGTAAGAAGCCTCACATCAACAGTGCAAAAGTGTCATTTGAAAACATTCAAACAAGATAAGATTAAACCCTCATGATTGTGAATTCTATATTATCTAGTAGTGGTAAGGTTTCTCATTTTTTCCCAGTATTGATGTTTTATTAAAAAGATTTTATATGAAGTTTTCAAGAAGCTCAGCTTCATGACAGTTATTTCTTATTCCATCTGCTCCTCTCTTCCAGGCTAATTTATCTTTTTTTCTCTTCCCTCCAGGATGAAAGTATGATGTGATGGATATAATTATGGGACACTGTGTGGGTACACGACCTCCTCCTCCTTGCCTCGTCCTCCTGCTCCTCAAGCTTTTGGCCACTGTCTCCCAGGGGCTGCCAGGGACTGGAGCCCTGGGCTTCCACTTCACGCATTCCATTTACAATGCTACAGTGTATGAGAACTCCGCAGCAAGGACCTACGTTAACAGCCAGAGTAGAATGGGCATCACCCTCATAGATCTGTCCTGGGATATCAAATACAGAATAGTGTCTGGAGATGAGGAAGGCTTTTTCAAAGCAGAGGAAGTCGTCATTGCAGATTTCTGTTTCCTCAGAATAAGAACTAAAGGTGGCAATTCTGCCATACTGAATAGGGAAATTCAGGACAATTATTTATTGATAGTAAAAGGTTCTGTCAGAGGAGAGGATTTGGAAGCATGGACCAAAGTGAATATACAGGTATTAGATATGAATGATCTGAGACCTCTGTTTTCACCCACAACATACTCTGTTACCATAGCAGAGAGCACACCTCTAAGGACTAGCGTTGCTCAAGTGACAGCAACAGATGCAGATATTGGGTCCAATGGGGAATTCTACTACTACTTTAAAAACAAAGTTGATCTCTTCTCAGTTCACCCCACTAGTGGTGTCATCTCTTTAAGTGGACGATTAAATTATGATGAAAAGAATAGGTATGATCTGGAAATTTTGGCTGTGGACCGGGGAATGAAACTCTATGGAAACAATGGAGTGAGCAGTACTGCAAAGCTTTATGTTCACATTGAACGCATAAATGAACATGCTCCAACCATCCATGTGGTCACTCACATACCTTTCTCATTGGACAAAGAACCAACATATGCAGTGGTGACTGTTGATGACCTAGATGAGGGAGCCAATGGAGAGATTGAGTCTGTCTCCATTGTGGCTGGCGACCCTTTAGACCAGTTCTTCCTGGCTAAGGAAGGAAAGTGGATGAATGAGTACAAGATTAAGGAGAGGAAGCAGGTTGACTGGGAGAGCTTTTTCTATGGCTACAATCTCACTCTTCAAGCAAAAGACAAAGGGTCACCTCAGAAGTTTTCAGCATTAAAGATGGTCCATATTGCCAACCCCAGAAGAGACACTGTCCCAGTTAAGTTTGAAAAAGAAGAATACGATGTGAGCATAAGCGAGTTTTCCCCTCCTGGTGTCATGGTTGCTATAGTAAAATTAATTCCTGAGCCTCCAGATGTGGAATACAAATTATCTCCTGGTGAGGATGCAGAGTACTTCAAAATTAATCCTCGATCAGGGCTGATTGTCACAGCTCAGCCACTGAATACTGTTAAGAAGGAAGTTTATAAATTGGAGGTGAAGAACAAGGAAGGAGATTTAAAAGCACAGGTAACCATTGGCATAGAAGATGCAAATGACCACACCCCAGAGTTTCAGCAGCCATTGTACGATGCTTTTGTAAACGAAAGTGTTCCTGTGGGAACCAGTGTTCTGATGGTTTCAGCTTATGATAAAGATAAAGGAGAAAATGGGTATATCACCTATAGTATTGCCAGCCTGAATTTGTTACCATTTGCCATTAACCAGTTTACAGGTGTTATTAGCACAACTGAAGAACTGGATTTTGAATCCTCTCCAGAAACTTACAGATTCATTGTTAGAGCTTCTGACTGGGGTTCACCATACCGCCATGAAAGTGAGGTAAATGTGACTATTCGAATAGGTAATGTCAATGACAACAGCCCCCTCTTTGAGAAAGTGGCTTGCCAGGGAGTTATTTCATATGACTTTCCAGTTGGTGGTCATATCACAGCTGTCTCAGCAATCGATATTGATGAACTTGAACTTGTAAAGTACAAAATCATTTCTGGCAATGACCTTGGTTTCTTTTACTTAAACCCAGACTCTGGTGTTTTGCAGCTTAAAAAATCACTCGTGAACTCCGGCATTAAAAATGGTAATTTTGCCCTGAGAATTACAGCAACTGATGGAGAGAATTTTGCAGACCCCATGGCTATTAACATTTCAATTCTCCATGGGAAAGTGTCTTCAAAGAGCTTCAGTTGCAGAGAAACTCGTGTGGCTCAAAAGCTGGCAGAGAAACTACTCATTAAGGCAAAAGCAAATGGGAAACTGAATCTGGAAGATGGATTTCTTGACTTTTATTCCGTTAATAGGCAAGGACCACATTTTGACAAGTCTTTTCCTTCTGATGTGGCTGTGAAGGAGGATATGCCAGTTGGTGCTAACATTCTGAAGATTAAAGCCTATGACGCCGACTCTGGCTTCAATGGAAAGGTGCTATTTACAATCTCTGATGGAAATACAGATAGTTGCTTTAACATTGACATGGAGACAGGGCAGCTTAAAGTCCTCATGCCCATGGATCGAGAGCACACAGACCTCTATCTCCTTAATATCACCATCTATGACTTAGGGAATCCACAGAAATCTTCATGGAGGTTGTTGACCATCAATGTGGAGGATGCTAATGACAATAACCCAGTTTTTCTTCAGGACAGTTACTCTGTTAATATTCTGGAAAGTTCAGGCATTGGTACTGAGATTATTCAAGTGGAAGCCAGAGACAAAGACTTGGGTTCTAATGGAGAAGTGACTTACTCAGTCTTGACGGATACACAGCAGTTTGCCATTAACAGCTCAACTGGAATCATTTATGTAGCTGACCAGTTGGACCGGGAATCCAAAGCAAACTATTCTTTAAAAATAGAAGCCAGAGACAAGGCAGAAAGTGGTCAGCAGCTGTTTTCAGTTGTTACTCTTAAGGTTTTCTTGGATGATGTCAATGATTGCTCCCCCACTTTTATTCCCAGTAGCTATAGTGTGAAGGTTCTTGAAGATCTCCCTGTTGGCACTGTCATTGCTTGGTTGGAGACTCATGATCCAGATCTTGGATTGGGGGGTCAAGTACGCTATTCTTTGGTCAATGACTATAATGGGAGATTTGAAATAGATAAAGCAAGTGGTGCCATCCGCTTGAGCAAAGAGCTAGACTATGAAAAACAGCAGTTCTATAACCTCACAGTTCGGGCCAAAGACAAAGGGCGGCCTGTCTCTCTGTCATCTGTTTCCTTTGTTGAAGTAGAAGTAGTGGATGTCAATGAAAATCTCCACACCCCCTATTTCCCGGACTTTGCTGTCGTTGGATCTGTAAAAGAAAACTCACGCATTGGAACAAGTGTGCTACAGGTGACTGCTCAAGATGAAGACTCTGGGAGGGATGGAGAGATCCAGTACTCCATCAGGGATGGCAGCGGGCTTGGAAGGTTCAATATAGATGATGAAAGTGGTAAGTTTAATATTTTATGCTGCAGGTGATACCTCTCTTAAATCATCAAAATTGTAAAAAGGGATATGGGCATTATAAAATAGAGTGATAAATGATACTACATTTGATATAGAGATGCTCAAGTTAAAGCTTTTTCTTAGAATGTGTTGGCTTGTAAGATCTGTTCATACAATAAGATCCATGCTCTCCAGTGGGCATTTCACTTTAGTTTTGTTTTTTTTTTCTTGCTCAGCTATACTGCTACCAGGTTGTCTCTTGATAAGCATAAGTAATTGTAATTTCTGATGATTGTACTTCTGACCCTTACAAAATGAAGGGCTCTGATAAAGTAAATTAGATTTGAATTGGCTTTAAATTAGAGATGTGAAATGGATTTTCAAATGGATCTTATAGAATAGAAAGCTTTTCCTTTACATTAGGGCTCTGCTGAAGAGGTATTGAATTAGTTTCTTGGACTTTCATGGTTCATAGATACATCTGACTCATGAATGATGGGCATTTGCACTGTATATGTGCCACTAATATACAGATATGTGCTTTCAGAAATGTTCTCTTAGGATAGAGGAGACTTGAGAATTTTATTAATAGTTGATTATAATATTGTATTTGTAAGAATTGTTTTATAGAATACTTTAAAATATGGAGAAAATTTTCCAATATATTCATTTTTCTCTTATTTATCCTCCATCATAGACACAGACATAAATTTTTTTGAATTCTTATTGTCATTTTTCTTTAAATGTGCTTGTGTCTGGATATATGCAGGTGTGTGTGCACATGGGTCTGGACACATGCATGTGTGTGTTCCTATAATAGCACAATGCATTGAGATTTTCTACAATTTAATGATGTCATTAAACTGTGGAAATCTCAAGAGAGGGGCTGTGTCTTCTCTATTGTTTATGTAGGTGATGTTAAAACTTTCAGGGCATGTTTATTAGATAAATTTCTAAAAATTCATAGAATGCTTATTTTTTACCATTTACACATATTTTAAATATTTCACAAAATATTTAAAAGTCTTAACTATTCAACCAACTCTTTATGGTTTGAATATGTAGCATCTTTTTTAAATTAAGGTATACAAATTTCATGTATGCCATATATACAGATTCAGCTTTTCTTTAGTTAGCTTAGGTTGCTATAACCAAAGCGAAAGACTGGGTGGCTTAAATGACATGTGTTGATTATAGTTCTGGAGCCTGCAGTGCTCTGAGATCAGGATGGCAGTGTGGTTATGGGGAAGGCCTTAGGCAGGGCTTGCCGAGTGACCACACTTTATTGTGTCCTCACATGGTGGCTTTGGTCTCTCCTCTTATGAGAGGAGGGTTCACCTTCAAGACTTTATCTATATGTAATTACTTCCAAAAGGCTCCCCTTCTAAGTACCAACACACTAAGGTTAGGGTTTCAACACATGCGTTTTGGAAGGACACAAACCTTCGGTCCGTGACAGCCCCAGTGACGACAATGATTAGAACAGGTAGCCAGGTAGCAGGAAGTTGTCATTTTAGAGGTGCTGTTCATCAGTAACATTAGAAAAAAGGTTTGAAAAGCTGTATTGAATATAACTAGGGCCATTGTTGTGGTGTAGTAGGCTAATCCAGTGCCTCCAATGCTGGGATCCTATCTGGGTGCCAGTTCCAGACCTAGCTGCTCCACTTCCAATCTAGCTCCCTGCTAATGCACCTGGGAGGGCAGCAAGCATGGACCAAGTGCTTGGGCCCCTGCAGCCATGTGGGAGACCAGCAGGACACTCCAAGCTCCTGATTTTGGCGTGACACAACCCCTGCCATTGTGGCCATCTGGGGAGTGAACCAGCAGATGGATGATCTGTTTTTCTCCCTCTCTCTTTCTGTAACTCTGTCTTTCAAATAAAAAACCTTAAAATCAAAACTGAAGGCACCATCTCAAATTTAAGCTACAATATTTTATCCATTGGTTCTAATTATAGCTAGGGTAAATTTCAAAATTGGTTTCCAAAACCATAATGAAAGAAAATGTCAAAATCAGGAAAACTCAGTCCTGAGTTAGGCACATACTGTATTTTATTGTTACTTCATAATTTGGTTGGAATGTATTTGTACCTTTGAAGTACAAAATGAGAAAGGGAGAGTTAACCTTTAATGAGTGCCTATTCCATGCTGCTACCTCGAATAATAAAGACCTCATCAAGTACTTACAATGTGTAAGACACTGTACAAAGGGTTTTATAATCAGGTATTATTTAAATGTCCCAACAGCCACATGGGGAAGGACTAATAATTATGAGCTCATATGAACTCATATATAACATAATTATAAACTCATAATATGAACCTCATGACTGAGGTTTAGAGAAGATAGAAAACTTGGAGCCAGCTTTCAAACTTTGTCCTGAGGACCTACAGTACACTGTGCTATCCCTCCTTTAAAGATAAGTAATGGATTTCCTTGTATAATTACAAATACACTTAAATTTGATCTAAAATCTCAGGGTGATAAAGTGTTAAACAGATTTCAAAGTTCTTGGAATCATGGACCCATTGACTGATGACAGTGATCATCCTTTCGTTTTTTTTTTTTTAAAGATTTATTTATTTATTTTTAAAGATTTCATTTATTTATTTGAGAGGTAGAGTTACAGACAGTGAGAGGGAGAGAGAGAGAAAGGTCTTCCTTCTGTTGGTTCACTCCCCAGATGACCGCAACAGCTGGAGCTGCGGCGACCTGAAGCCAGGAGCCAGGTGCTTCTTCTCTGTCTCCCATACGAGTGCAGGGGTCCAAGCACTTGGGCCATATTGTACTACTTTTCCAGGCCATAGCAGAGAGCGGGATTGGAAGAGGAGCAGCTGGGACTAGAACCGGTGTCCATATGGGATGCTGGCCCTGCAGGTGGCAGCTTTACCTGCTGTGCCACAGTGCTGGCCCCATACTGATCATTCTTTCTGTTTTCTTTGTAGTCCCATTGTTTAAGTGATGCTCCAGCTAGGGAACTTAGCTTTGCAATTCGATTAGATGTGGGTAGATAGGTCAGTAGGAAGAGGTTGTGCTGAATCATTAACCACCATTATCTGAATGACTGCACCAAGCCATATTGAGTTATTTTTGTCGGGAAGTTGAATCTTGGTCTTACACCTGGATAAAGTGAGAAACAGGAGCAGTTCAGTGAGAGTGGCCTAGATTTTGCCCCTATGTACCATATTATTTGTTTTTACCTTGAGTGTTATTTTAGAAACAGTATGCATAGTTTCATGTGATGATAAAACTGCTCCCAGAATTCTTGACTCCAAGAATTTGATATCCTTTGCCTCTGTTGAAACAACTCATTGCCCTACATTTGTTCTGCTACATTCTGAATTACAGAAAATACATTTTGTCACTGATGATGATAATGGCACTTAGTTTTGACATTCCTTGCTGCCTTACAAAGCTCTTTCCTTATAAACCTTAACTCCCTTGGGTGAAAAAGTGGCTCAGTGAATCATGTAAGGTCACATTTATATTAGAGGATGTAAACAGGACCAGAACCCACATTTCCTCAGTGGTAACCCATTGCTCTTCCATTTGCTTTTAGTGCATATGTTTCTGATTTACCTCCCCAGAGGATGTTTTAATTTTTAAAAATACAGTCACATTCCCCTTGCCTCATTATATTTTCAGCTTCCTTCGTGTAGAAAAGAAAACAAGTTTTTTCCTCTACTATAGGGAGAGGAAAAGGCTTGAACTTCTTGATGTTTTTTTGTTGTTGTTTTTGTTTTGTTTTGTTTTTTTTTGACAGGCAGAGTGGACAGAGAGAGAGACAGAGAGAAAGGTCTTCCTTTGCTGTTGGTTCACCCTCCAATGGCCGCTGCAGCTGGCACACCGCGCTGATCCGATGGCAGGAGCCAGGTGCTTCTCCTGGTCTCCCATGGGGTGCAGGGCCCAAGCACTTGGGCCATCCTCCACTGCACTCCCGGACCATAGCAGAGAGCTGGCCTGGAAGAGGGGCAACCGGGACAGAATCCGGCACCCCAACCGGGACTAGAACCCGGTGTGCCGGCGCCACAGGTGGAGGATTAGCCTATTGAGCTGGGGCGCCGGCCCTTCTTGATGTTTTTGATATAGATTAGGATTTCTTTATAATAATGTTCTTAATTGGGCAGGTATTAGGTATAGTTTGGGACACCCCCATTATGTATCAGATTGCCTGGATTTGATTCCCACCTCTGCTCTTAATTATAACATTTTATTAATGTATTCCCTGGGAGACAGCAGGTGATGATTCAAGTATTTGGGTCTCTGCTACCCATGTGAAAGGCATGGATTGGGTTCCTGTATCCTGAGCATTTGGGGAGTGAACCAGCAGATGGAAGTGTATATGAGCTTATCTGTCTCCCTCTCTAAAATTAAATAATTTAAAAATGATAACCATCTTTCTTCCTTCTCTCTTCCCCACTACTGCTTGAAGATTTTAGCCTTCAAGCTCAAGAAGCTAAAAACGACTGATTGTCTAGACTTGTGCAACAGTGATGCTAGGGTTGAAGAGAAGTTTGGAAATAGTATGTTCAACAAGAGAATTGTCCTCTCGATACTGCTGGGTCCACACTACTGTTGAATGATCATCAATTGTTTGCCTCCCACTGCTAAATATCATAATTTACGCTTCTGGCAGAATGATGGCCAGTTAGCCCTGCAGACTCTGTCACCTTCACTTGATCTGTGGGCAGAAAGTAGATTTTTATTTTCAAAACCTTATGGTTAGCAGCCGTAGGTTACTCAATGACTTGCATTGAGTAGTAGTCCTCAAACTTACGGTGCTCAGGAATCAGCCTCAGAGTGTGTTAACACTGATGCCAAGGCTACATTCCCACAGAATTCTGATTCACTAGGTCTGGAGTGGGAGCCCAGGGACCTTCACATAAGTACTCTTGTGCTTAGTGGCTTAGAAACACTATGCTGCCTTCCCATACCTGATTGTATCTTTTCTTTAAAGTCTCAGGAGTTGAGTTCTTGCCTTAGATAAATTTCTTTTCCAGTCAAATTTTACAATCCAAATAAATCTTTTGTTACTCCCTAGTGGTAATGTTTTCTGAATGCCTTTTCTATAGATCAAAAATCTTTTTCTTTGCTTCAATAATTGCAAGTGCTCCTGTTTTGTGCAGGTGCATGTGTTGGGATTAGTTAATGCTTTTAGAACTTCATGCTCTTGACTTTTTGGAGCTCAGTGAACAAAACCACACATTTGACATACTTTAGCTTGCACAAGCATTTAATAAATGTTTAATAGTGATCATGGTAAATGGATTAACTGGGCACCTACTGTAGATTTGATTGAAATTTAAATCACTAGTCTGGAAGATGCCATCTAATAATTTTTTCTTCACAAAGAATGCATTCTTTTACTCTGACAAAACAGGGATTCTAATTTGTGACTACACAGAGGTTTTAGAAAGCACATTGTGTATTTCAAACTGCAGTTTTCTACTAGATGCTTTTGCAAGCTCCAGACTTGAGCCATGATCTCACTATTTACCTGAGGTTTGTTATAAAGAAATATTTAATTGAGATGAAGAGTTTCTAGTTCAGCATGTTAATAAGCATGGATAATTGGGAAGATACTGTGCCATCCCTTATTAATTGTTATTTCTTCCTTTTATCAACTTGGATGTCGGGCACTGTGATAGGTGATTTCTAGATACTGTTAATAGAGTAGTCCATGGAGGAAGAGTTAACTGAGGCTTGCCCAATCAGGGTGATGTATCCGGTAGCTATCAGGGATGTGGTTTGAACTCTACTGAATTGGACCCTGAATCTTATGTTACTTCCACTTTTTTATTCTAGCATGCCTTTACTACCTTGTTAATATGGATTAGTCAGATTGTTCTGTATTATTGCTCCATAAAAAAATTCACAAAATGTTAATGGCTAATGGAAACATTTTTTCCTTGCTTAGGAGTCTGGGAGAATGAAGCAACATTGTTGCAGGTAGTTCATTGGCTTGTGATCTAGCGCACACCTGGTCCCACACTGGGGTGTGGTGTTCCTAGTGTGGAGGGCAGGAGATAGTGAAGACTTGCAGGGGCTCTAAAAGCCTCTGCCTGCAGGGCCCATATACCCTTAGAGCAGGTCTCAGGGCTAAGCTAAACATCAACGTGGAACACAAGAGCATTCTCTTTGCTATGGTCTGTTGATGACTCCATCCCCTGCAATTCTTATGTTGGAACCGGTACCCACTGTAGTAATATTCAGATGTGGGACTTTGGAAAGTAAGTCATGAGGGCCCCACCTTTCTGAATGGGATTGTTGCCCTTAGGAAAGAGGCTCTGGTGAACTCCCTTGTCCTTGTCCTGCCTGTAAGGTGTCTTCTATGAGGAATGGGCTCTCGCTAGACAGTCTACTGGCACGTTGGTCTTAGGCTTCCCAACCGCCAATCATGAACAAGAAAGTTCTGTTGTTTATAGATTACTCAGTATAAAGTATTTTGTTATAGTTCTAAAATAGAGATCCTCTTTTAAGAAGGGAAAGGGAGATGAATAATTACTGAATAATAGGGTGGTCAGACAACCTTCACTGTTATCTTCATTAGCTGACCTTAACTGATCACTTCATATATGTGAAGCACTAGGGCCAGGCACTGTGACACAGAGCGTCAGGTGTAAGACATGGGGTACTCCATAGTGGGACGTTTGTCAGTCTGTCGGAGAGGTCAGAATGCAGGTATGGCAGTCACAGCGATGGTTAACATTGACTGAGTACTGTTTGTTTGTGTGCCAAGCGCTATGCAAAATGTTCTTTACAGATGGTGTCGTTCCATCATTCCAGGACGTGGAGATTGTTATTTCTTTACTTCTACGCATGTGCTTTTATCTTAGGAGGAGCTTACATGCACAGTGCAGATGCATGTACATTGATCTTTCTTTGTATTGCTCCAGCAAGCATTTCTCCAGTTTCTCTGAACAGACAATGGTTTCTTTATTCCAGGTGTTTTGATAGGAGACCTAATGTACACTCAGATTCAATGAGATGCCCCAAAGAGATGTCTCGAGCATGTTAATTACTATAAAATTAATGCCTACTTTTTATAAACAGATTATTCCAACCACAAATAAATAGAACTTTGTAATCATGCTCGATGTTGACTAGTTCACTCCCTGTTGCCTCTCCAGATCCCCTCAATGTCCTTTCTGCTCTGTGACCAAGAGGCTATCATCCTTGGTTAGTGGGCTGTTTTGCTCTTTGACATCTGTTGATTCTGCCAGTGAGAACTCAGGGAGAAGACTTGGGTCAGGATAGTTACCCCACTTGCTCTCACCACATGGGTTACTGTGGACTGGTTGCCTCCCTTGACTGCAGTAATATTCCTGCTGTGATCAGCCCTGGGGTACTGCATCATTGTTTGTTTTATTTTACTTTGCCACACCTTGGTTTGTTAGATAATCCTGTTACCCAATTTGAGTAAGCCCTTTGTTTTCTGCCAGGATCCTGACTGATGAAACATTTTTCTTATGTAGATATTTCTAAGGCAGATTTTAAGTTGAAAAATATTTCTAAGACTGATGTTTTCCAGCAATTCCTATTAATTCCCGATTCTGTAAAATGGTTCTGATGCATTGGCACATTTTACTGGCACGCTGGAGAAACATTAGAGAAATAATCTCTCATTTTAAAAGGCAAGAAGGTGCCGGCGCCGCGGCTCAATAGGCTAATCCTCCACCTTGCAGCGCTGGCACACGGGTTCTAGTCCCGATTGGGGCGCTGAATTCTGCTGTGGCCAGGGAGTGCGGTGGAGGATGGCCCAAGTGCTTGGGCCCTGTACCCCATGGGAGACCAGGAGAAGCACTTGGCTCCTGCCATCGGATCAGCGTGCTGCACTGGCTGCAGTGCACCGGCCACGGTGGCCATTGGAGGGTGAACTAATGGCAAAGGAAGACCTTTCTCTCTGTCTCTCTCTCACTTTCCACTCTGCCTGTCAAAAAAAAAAAAAAAAAGAAGAAGAAGAAGGTGAAGCCAGAGTACTGTATCTCCCCATCAAATGTATGCTGTCCAAATCTTTTCTGTCACTAAAGGACAACTTCTACATTGCTTAAGACCCCGTCCCACCAGACATAAGGAAAAGGGGGTTCAGCTGGATGGTAGGGGATCAGAATCTTTCAAGCTCACAAACACTGTGATGCTGGATTTTTTTTGTCTGCAGGTAGAAGGATTCATTTTAGCTGGTGGCCAAGGAAGGAGTGAAGACATAGAACTGATACCGTTGGTTTATTAGTGCTACTGAAGAGCTGTGGACTAGCTGCTGCTAGTGCCCAGACAAGTATTGCTTACCTGTAGTCACTGATCATCAAATGGTCAAGAGCAGGTGACTGAAAGCCCAGACAGGACAAAGCTGTGCTATGAGGAAACAGGAGGTGCTCTTTGTCACTTCAGTCACCCTGGCCCCAGCCCAGTCATACAAAGAGGTAGTCTCCACAGTAGCATGCCTCTTGCGTACTGTAATGTAAACTTCCTTTCTCATATTCAGAAACACCAGGGTCTTATTTATCCTGTGGACTGTTGTTAATCTTCCTAGCTTCTTTTTCTCCAACTTGCCTGGTAACTCCTCTTTGACATGTTGAGGAGGAAGACAGATGTTATTTGGCGGCTTTGGTGTAATTCATGACAAATCTGGACTAAATGGTGTTCGCTGTCCTCATTCTTTTTTGTGAGATATGTATTTTTTTTTATCCCCCACCCATCTAAATCAAAAGAAGTTCATTGAATTTTGGCCCAGGCTTGCCCTTAAATTTTCCCCTTGGGACCAGAGCAAGCGAAGGAAAGAAATGAAGTTATGATCAAGTGACAGCAGAAAGTTTTCTTGGCTCTAGACTTTTTGTCCGTAATTATTCAGGAGAGAAATAATGCTTCCCAGAGGAGCTGTAAACACTGTACAGCATTCTGATGAACATGGTAGTGGTCATGAGAGCCAGGTGGGAGAGAGGATGAGAAGCTTCTGGAAAATAATGAACAGCATGTTTTCATTACTGCTTTCAGCAGGTGCCGCCTTCTTGACCTTTCCTTAACTGTTGGCTGAAGACAATTTAGGTTTTCAGAGACGATTGTTGGTTCAGATCTGTAATTACATCTGCATTGTGTATCCAGCTTGAGCTGCTATTGTCCTTGTGTAACTAGTGAATGATAAAAAATCACGGCCATAAAGAAGCCAAATAGGGTGGCAAGTCAGGCATTTGGAAACTTGTGTGATCTTTTCTAAGTAGTCCTCCTTTCATAATTAATGATAGATAATTTCAGTGGCTAACTGGACCTTCAGGTCAGTGTCTTCATTTTACCTGTGCTAAGTGATTCTATATTGTTTATATTTCTTAATTGACAAAGAGTAAAATTTCAGAAGCACAGTAAGCAGAGGTTAGAAAAATTACCAAATGATTGCTTCCTGTATTAGTGGTCCTCCAGAAGGTAGGAGGAGAAATTTATTGCCCTCCATGACTTTGGATAGCTTGCATCTCATTTCAGTCTTCTAAAAATGGTTCTTTAGAGGTATTTTGTATGCGCATTGAAGGATACTTTCATTTATCATTACAGTTGGAAGAATTATAGAGTTTGATAAATATTTATGTGATGCTACTACAATCACAATGTTTCATTGAAAAGAAAATAAAATGAAAATGAAAATGGGCTGTAGTCTGTATTTTTAGCTTGCCAGGTTTTATGAAAGCATGTTCTATCAGCAGATAGAATCTACAAAAAGTTGTGTGCAGGATTTAGTTCAATTTATATTAAATTCTGGGCAATGGTATACAAATTATTGACTATAATAGAACTCTTCATATTTTCCCATTGGACATTGTAGGATTTAGTGGCTCCTCTGGGCCACTCTTTGTGATTAAATTCACAGATTTTCATTTGCATAGCATAGTTAATATTCTAGTTGCTTTTAAAAAGGCAATACAGTGTTGAGAATAATACTGAGTAAAATAACATGTCCAATGTAGGACGTCTCGAGCTAAAGAGTGTATAAAATTTGAGATAAATTTGAGATCTACACACATACAAGCACATTAAAAGATACTGTGGGAAAAAATAAACTTTATGGTCTACCCTCAAAATCGATATGATAGAGTTTAAACCATTTTCACAGTTTTTTCCTCCACTTCCTTCCTTAAAAGCCTGCCTCCTCCCTCCCGCCTGGCATTGCTGCTTTTTGCTAGCCCTTTGCCTCTTCTTTCCTCATTCCCATCTTTCCTGCATCTGATCTCTGAGGGCGAAGGGCTTTACACGGAAGAGGCTGCATAGAAGATTAAGTTAAGGACTGGCAGACAGAAAAGCATGCAATTGCAAACCATGTTGATATGTAAGTGACATAACACAAATGAGTGTCTTCTGCTAGCCATTCATCATCTTTATCGTGGGCTCCACATCGCCTTTTGGCATTGTGAGACGATTTTTACAAATTCCAGTTGGAGACAAGACAGTATGAAAGATAGCCAGAGCATTAAAGTCAGTTGATGACATACAGGCAAGGCTTAATTATCAAAAAAATGGCTAATCCCAGAGATGAATTGGTTTTGTGGAGCTTGGTGCTCATACGATCCTGGGTAACTGCTTTGAGCAAAAGAATAGGAAGTGACAATAACAAAATCGTGTCTTGGTTGAGAAGTAGGGAAAATCACAGTAACATATGAATTTAAAAGTCAACAAATCAGATTTCATGTAACGCAGAAAAAATTGCTTGTATTGATGAAATATCTGACACAACCCTCAAATGCTTATTTTCCTGAACTTTTTGGTTTGACTGACTTCCTGTAGGGTAACAATTCTGTAATCATAGCTGCGCAAAGATGATGAAGTATTTCTTCAGGGGAACTTGGTTGAAATTTGTTTATAATATTGAGAGTCCCTTCATGTTTCCCCAGAGTCACAACTTGCTGTTGTAATGCTGTGTTAATTTTCAGCATTGATGTCAAATCTAGGAAAGAAAAAATACACCTCTATCAAGTTTCTAATATGAGCTATTGCCAAGATTATTCTCAATAATTTTGCCACAGATTTGTGCTCCATCAACAATGAAAAAACTTCCAGTAATGTCTACTTCGCTGAATCTGATCAATTACAGACAGACATTGTAGAGTGTTTTTAATTTGTATGCTGCATTATCTGGGAGAGATCTTCCATTAAGACTCTGTAAGTGACAACCAAACCTTTGAATTTTAAATTTTCATGTCCAGTGATTGAGGAATTTTTCACAGATCAGCTTCTGGCCCTGTCTTTGGTGCCTTGTTTCTCCCCCATCCTTGCCACAATGCAGGTGCAGCCACAACAGGATGTCATCACATAAATGATACAAGTCCTGGTCACTCTGTGCTATAATGCTAGGATTCTTGGTGCAATGGGGAGTAGGAGTATTATTGGAAGCCATTCCTATACTGGGAGTGTTAACAGTTTGTATGTGGAATTGATGATGATTCACATAAATGCTAGCACTAAATGCAAACTAAATGTATCCTCAATTCATTTATCCCTTAGACAAATCCCCAAATTGCCTGTGGTCACTCTGTCTGGATGATGTGGACTGTGAAAGTGGAGGGGAAAACCAGAGAAGTTTTAAATCGTTGTCATTAAAATATAGTACTTTTAAAATAGTTACCCTAATCAGAGGTGTGTCCAAGTGAACCATTGCCAGGATTCTGCTTGGAACTTGAAAGTGTCTACTTTGATAATTTTGTGTTAAAAATGCATCTGTGCAGCTATGTTCGTAAGTGAACTTTTTTTTTCTGAAAGAAGTCTTCAAGATAACAAGAGGGAGAGTGTCTGAAATAAGCCAGGCCACAAGTCTCATCTTGATTTGAAGACTGGTACTAGTGATATCTAGACTAGGTCTCAGATTTTTGGCACGCTTGTGTGTGATGGAACCAACAGGCAAACAGTATGGAGGACCTAAGATCAAGGTTTCACCTGGCTCCTTAATGTCTGTCTCAGGGAGATACCCTAGGTATTCTATAGCCAAAGCAGCTCTTCAAGAGTAAGAAATCTGCAAATTCAAGAAGCATAGGGGCCAGTGCTGTGGCTCAATGGGTTAAAGCCCCAGGCTGCAGTGCTGGCATCCCTTATGGGCACCAGTTCGAGTCCCAGCTGCTCCTATTCCGATCCAGCTCTTTTCTATGGCCTGGGAAAGCACTAGAAGATGGCCCAAGTGCTTGTACCCCTGCACCCAGGTGGGAGACCCACAAGAAGCTCCTGGCTTTGGATCAGCTCAGCTCTGGCCATTGTGGTCATTTGGGGCATGACCCTGTCTCTCTCTCTGGCTCTACTGCTTTCTGTAACTTGGTCTTTCAAATAATAAAATCTTTTTTTTTTTTTTTAAGATTTATCTTATTTGAAAGAGTCAAAGAGAGAAGGAGAGACAGCGAGGTCTTCTGTCTGCTGGTTCACTCCCCAACTGGCCTCAGCGACAGGGGCTATGCCGATCTGAAGCCAGGAGCTTCCTCTAGGTCTTCTCATGTGGCTGCAGGGGTCCAAGTACCTGAGCCATTTTCCACTGCTTTCCCAGGCCATAACAGAGAGGTGGATCAGAAGTGGAACAGCCGGGTCTTGAACTGGGCCCATATAGGATGCCGGCATTGCAGGCGACAGCTTTACCTGCTATGCCATCGTGCTGGCCCGAAATATTGTTTTTTTTTTTTTTTTTTTAAACAGATCCTTGGGCTCACAGCCTTTTTTTTTTTTTTTTTTTTTTTTTTTTTTTTTTTTTTTTTTTTTGACAGAGTGGATAGTGAGAGAGACTGAGAGAAAAGTCTTACTTTTCCTTTGGTTAATCCCCAAGTGGCCGGCGCATTACGGCCAACCGAAGCCAGGAGCCAGGTGCTTCTCTTGGTCTCCCATGCAGGTGCAGACTTGGGCCATCCTCCACTGCACTCCGGGCCATAGCAAAGAGCTGGATTGAAAGAGAAGCAACCGGGACAGAATCTGGCGCCCCAACCAGGACTAGAACCCGGTGTGCCAGCGCCGCAGGCGGAGGATTAGCCTATTGAGCTATGGCGGCGTCGGCCAGGCTCACTGCATTTTTTGGAGGGCCACTGTCTTTTATAACGTCTCTTCGGGAATTCACTAGAGATAATATGCCAGTATCCTGGAAGCTAATGAAAAGGGCCTTTGAGAACTGTGTTAATTTTTTCAGAGTTCTTTTACTTAGGTTATCAGTATTCTAAAAGTATAATGTGGCAATTTCTCCTGTCTCCTGAATCTTAAGGATTTTAACTTAACTATTTTTTGACAGAGTTAGAGAGACAGAGAGAAAGGTCTTCCTTCCATTGGTTCACCCCCCAAGTGGCCACTACGGCCAGTGCACTGTGCCTATCCGAAGCCAGGAGCCAGGTGCTTCCTCCTGGTCTCCCATGTGAGTGCAGGGCCCAAGCACTTGGGCCATCCTCCACTGCCTTCCTGGGCCACAGCAGAGAGCTAGACTGGAAGAGGAGCAACCAGGACAGAGTCTGGCTCCCCAAGTGGGAACAGAACCTGTGGTGCTGGCGCCGCAGGCAGAGAATTAGCCAAGGGAGCCGCAGTGCCGGCCACTATATTTTTTTAATTCTTGGAAATCCAGGAGCTCTGTTTGGTCTCCCATATATGTGGCCAGAGTCCAGATACTTGGCATCTTCTGCATTCCCAGGCATATTAGTAGGAAGCTGGATAGGCAGTAGAGCAGCTGGGACTTAGAGTTGGTGTTGTTAGAACTTATTATAAACAATAATTTAATTATGTGCATGTTAGCACATCTTTTAACTGATTATTTCTTTTCCTATGGGCCACTGGGTTTTGTAGGACGATTCTGGTTTCATTGATGGGCACCCAGATAATACATTATGATTAGTAAAAAACCAGCATTTCTTTGAAGTCAGATTTGATAGGGAATTCTATATTTGGTGCATTTAGATATGAGGCCCTGAGATCATGAATGGGCTTGCTGTGGAGATGGAAAGGAGGCTAGTCTCTTTATTATGTGTTGTTGGCCTTCTGTTCTTGGATGGATCACACATCTCTCCCCAAACCTGTGATGCATTTCTTTGTTGTGAGATACCTCTAATGAAATATTTATATCTAACAAAGTATAAATAAATTATAACTGATAATGACATAACAGTAAGACTGAGCTTTGAAATGAAAGCACAGTGAAAAAATATTAGAGAACCAGTTTCTAAAATACTGCTATAGATGCCAGTATATCAGGTGTATTCTTTCTTGTGTCTGACTGGCGTTTATCATAATACAGCAATAAACAACCAGAAATGGAGTGAGTGCGAGTTCTATTTATGGTCACTAAAGTTTTCTGTTTCACAGTTAGGATAATGCAGCCATCAATGGATGTTAATGCGGTGCAATATTCTATATTCCACAGGCATACACCATGACTGAAAAGTGAGTCATGGTATTTTAGTTAATTTGGAACTTCATACTTGTTATGATTTACTCAAAAACCAGGATGTAAGCAAAAATTGCTATTGGGAGCCTTTTCAGTTGCCTTTATGAAGAATTTGCACTAATCTACAGTATCTTGTGTGTTTACACAGATCCTGTATATTTCTACTTTGCACATAATTCTAATAACACAGACTTGAAGATAGATCATCCTACAATATTTTAGAAATGGAAAAGCAGAGATGTTGCCTCGGTTGGCAGGCTGACAACAGTGAGAAAGACGCTGCTAACCAGGCAGCAAGAGAAACAGATAGCTAACTCCATTTGTGTATTTACTACCTGGTAGATATTGAATAGTAGCTTATTTACTTTTCACAAAAAAATTAAAAAGTAGATATTCCTATTATCTATGTCTTACAGATGAAAAAAAAAGAAGCTTGATTTTTAAATTTCTTGTTCGAGGTTCCATAGCTCGTGCCAGAGCTGGGATTTGAATGTGGTGGGTGAGCAACAGTGCGTGTGAGTGCTTAACCAGGTCGTTCAGACACTTCCTATAGAAACAGCCCTAAGCACCTCCTGCAGGGTTCAAGTCCAAAGGGAGCTCATCACTTCATTACCACACAGTGCAGTAGCCAATCATTGTGGGGAAGGGTCAGAATCATTGTCATGGCCCGGGTTCCCTGGAAAACGGGGCCTGCATGCAAAGTCTCAGTACAGGATAATGTTTCATTAAGCGTACAATCCCAGGGGAGCACGAGTGAGGAAAAAGGGAAGTCGGGCTGCACAGAAGAGACACCAGATATAAATTGGTTGCAATTAAATTGGTCAGTGCTTCGTAGCACTGAGGCTGCACGTCTCCAAGGAGGCCACGGAGAACCCCTGCTTCTTGAACCACGCAGCCTGGATGTGCGTGGCAGGACAAGCCGTTTCTTTGCTGGCTGTTTCCCATGTCTGGCCTCTTGCTGCTCCAACCTGCCACACAGGGCATTGACTCAACAAAACTCAGGGTTTGTGATTGGTGCACCTGGGAGTGTGGGGAAGCTGCTGCTTTTGTGGGTTCAGTGTTTCCCCATTACAACAGCCCTTTGTCAGTGAGTGCTGTCAGGGAGCTTCTGCCTCTGTCTCTGCAGCCCTGGAGGCTGATTGGGATTCTTGGAAGGAAGCAGGGGACCCAGTGCAGGTTCAGGCCACTTCAGAGCAGACTGGGCCGAGCAGATCCTGGTGGTGTATGAACTGTGTCTGGGCTGGGAATTACATTTTGAGAGGAAAAAAAAAAAGAAAACGGACAAATCAAAATAAAATGCCTACAATTATCTGCCTGCCCAGGGTGATTACTCAACTACTTGGAAAACACAACACAAAATGACACATTTCCCAAAGTTTGGGTAGAATGCTTAGAACTACAAGGGAAAAACCACTTTGCATTCTGTTTAATATGAGCGGTATAGAAACACACACACACACACACATGCGCACCTGTGGCTTTCACTTCCCAGATGCCTGCAATGCCCTGCCCTGCCCTGCTCAGGCTGGGCTGAAACCAGAGCCTGGGAACTTAATCCAGGTATCCAGATGAGTGGCAGGAACCCAGCTACTTGGGCCATTACCACTGCCTCTGCATTAGCAGGAAGCTGGAATCAGGAGCTGGGATGTAACACCTGAACCAGCATCTTAACTTCTAGGCCAAATACCCACCCCACTTTGTATTCTTTGGCTGATGGGGGCAACGCATCTTTTTATATTCCTCCTTTCTTACAATCATCTACAAAGAGTATTATTTCCTCCAGTGTATGTTCATGAAATGATGGACTAAAAATGGGAATAGAAGTGGAAGAGGGACTGGCTTGTGGGGATTTGAGAGAGCTTCACCTTCTGAGCTTTCCTGTCATCTTTCCTAGTCACAATATTCCTCCTCCTCCCTCTGCTTCTCTTCCACACTGTCACCACATCATCTAGCACGAGACAGCTTTCTGCTACGTATTCTGCAAGGTGTGGCACATACTTAAGCTCGTTCAAACCTCAGATTAACATTAAGGAGTAGGTACTCCTATTACACCAGATTTATAGACATAAGAATTTATTTTAGAGAAGTCAAATAGTATTTTCAAGTTCTCAAAGCTAGTTAGTGATAGAGCCATTATTTCAACTTGGCCTCATCTAACTCCAAAACTGTTTCTCTTGTCCGAACCACATGTTGAACCTTGGGTCCTCTTAAAACAGTGCAAATCCCCTCCTCCATATACATGCCATTTTCTCCTGTCTTTGTTGACAGGAGCTGAAAGGGAATTATCTGTATCATTCATTATAATATGTAGTATATACAATGCTATAATGAACATATAAATTATAGACCACTAATACCAAGAATTTGTAATATAAAATAGTATGTAGTACATGTACTCTATAGTCTGCCATTGGCATATATGATATGTATTATGCCTATTACATATTAATCACATATGTTCCTAGCTTTGTTCTATGCACTGAGTTAAAAAATGTTCCAAATCAACAGAAATCTATCCTTGCAATGTTGTATATTAGTGTTCTCCATAAAGACTGGAAAAAAAATAGAATGCAGTGAGAGGTATACATAGAGACATGAGAGAGGATGTATTAGGGAATCTCAGGAGCTTATGAAGGTGGAGAAGCCCCATGATAGACTTTCTGCAAGGTGAAGAACCCGGGAGGCTGGTGGTGTGGCTCAGTGTAAGTCCAAAGGCTTTAGAATCAGGAAAACCTATGATGTAACTCAGTCCTTGGCCAAAAGCCCGAGACTCTGGAGGCAGGGTGGGTGCCAGAACAAGTCTTGGAACCCAAAGGCCAGAGAACCTGTAATTCTGATGTCCACGGGCGAGAGAAAATGGTGTCTCCACTCTTAGAGGGAGAACTCACCTTTTCGATTCTTGTTGAGATCCCCAGCTGACTGGGCGGTGCCTACTCACATCAGGCGAGTGCAGATCTTTCTTGCTCGGCACACTGACTCAAAGGCCAGTCGCCATCAGAAACGGGCTCACAGACACTCCCAGAAATAATACTTTCTGAGTATCCTTTAACCCAGTCATTAGTGAACACACACGCACCATAGCTAAATTACTAATTTTCAAATAGAGTAATATACTTCCTGATAACATTATAATCAATTTAAAAAAATTGATTTTTCATTGGAGTCCGTAGAACCTAGTGCCTGAAGTGACATTTGAGCAAAATTAGACCCAAAGTAACTTTGCTATGGTCCGACAGCTGCTCTTGGTACAGCCAGCTGAGCCTTTATCTTGGGACTTGTAACAAGGGTGCTCATTTGCTCAAAACTATCTTGATCATTTAGAAGGTGTTTTGATGTGTTAGGTTGTCTTTGTTAGCTGTGTTTATTACTAAGTTCTAGAGTTACTAATGTGGCTGCAATAAATATCATGTTTACTCTGATGCCAGAGTTGACTATGTTTGTGCTTTGTACTATTGATATAACCATCACTTTTAGTACTTCGTTTTCCTTATTTGAGAGAGGCAGATAGAGAGCTCCCATCTACTGGTTCACTCCCCCAGATGCAATGCAATGACTAGGACTGGGCCAGGCTGAAGCCATGAGCCAGGAGCTCAATCTGGCTGTCCCATATGAATGACAGAAATCCAGTTACTTGAGCCTTTTCTTGCTGCCTCCCAGGGTCTGCCTTAGCAGGAAGCTGGAGTAGGTAGCTAGAGCCAAGAATCAAACTCAGGCACTCTGATATGTGTCTTAACCCCTAGGTTGCCTGCTTCCTGTATGATATTTTATGATACTTTACAACTTAATAGTTCACATTTTGTTGTGAACTAAAAAACCCTCACATGAACATCTGAAGCAAAGATGAAAGCACATTTTTAAAAATCGCACATCTTCAGCTTTCGGTTACAGAATTCTTTGAATTGTCATAAACATGTGCAAACACTTCTTTTCCCAAAATGGTTTTTTTTTCCACCCTGCAGTTATTATGTTTTTTTTTGCTAAGAAAAATGAACTCAATATTAAAACACTAGACATTAAAATCAGACATAGTAATGTTGTTAGAGAATATTAGAGAGCCTTGCAAAGCATCAACAAATTCAGAACATCCTCCTTGTGGCTGCAGGCAGTGAGTTTTAAAATGTCACCCCCCTGTGCTTCAGTGGATGTGTCACTTTCCTGGGATGGGTGGAGAAAGGAAGACTTCTGCATTATTTTTTGTTTTTTGTGGTTTTTTTTTTTTTGGTTTCTCCAGCTGTGAGGTCCAGTTTCTAGCTCCTTCAGAAAATTAAATTGTTTGCTTTGTGTATTATCAGCTCTAGTTTCAGGCAGACCTCCAAGTGATGGTAGGAAAACAACTGGTGTGGGGAACAAGAGCAAATGTGCTGTTGGTGAATAGAATCATTCTGGGGACCTGAAATGCTCACTTAATAATGTGGAATTTGGTAACCAGCTTTGTGTTGATGATCTGTCATTCTTAAGAAGACATCTCTCTATTGCCAGGGAATATTTCCTAGTCTGCTCATGGGATTCTTAACTAAGATTTTGGAAGCAGCCGTCCTGCCTGTTTTGGCTTCCAGTTGGAAGGTGAACAAAGGAGAGAAGGCCACTGTCCCTCTCAGCCAGCTCCTACTGTCTCTTGTCTCTGATAGCAAGAGTGCTTTTGTTTTCTTTGTTGTTTGTTGTTGTTGTCTCCTGTCCTCATGTTTCTGAGCCTCTGTGGCTTGGCATAGACATGTGAGCCCCAATTAATTATAGTGAAAAATACAGAAAATATTGAGCAAGAAGCTCTTGGATTTCCATAAGTAAGCACATATATTCCAAGAGCTCATGGGTGAAAATTGCTTTTATTTAATGAGTTGCTTTTATCAGAAGGTAATGATTATGTCTAGGGCATAAATACGGTATAAATTTTTTTCAGTGGACCTTAAAAAGATGATTCTCAATTGGAAGCAGCTTTTTAAAGGGCTTAAGGATATTGAGGTATAAATTTTCAAACCAACCCTCAGCATTCTGGATGTGGGTGAATAAGAAGTGAGTGAAACCCATCAAGGTCTCCAAGATGAGAACAAATGTGTATGACCACAGCTTTGGCTTCATATAGCAACTTGAAGAAGGGCATATAATGATGCAAAGTATGAGGGTTTTAAAAGTATTGTTGTATGCCTTGGGTTATTGTCAGAGGTTCCCTATTGGTTATCTCCCTCCTTTATATAAACAAACAAATTGAAGTGCAGGAAGTTAAGTGACTTTGCCTAGATAATATTTTCAACACATGTCATGCTGCTGCTTTTTGTGCTGTATGAATGTATAATTTTAACAGATAGTAATTTAAATAGGAGTGCTCTCCAAGTCTTGACTTTTCCTTTTAGGAATATTCAACTAGGAATAGGATTTCTTGTGAGTAAACCTAATTTTCAGAATTATTTTTAAAAGATAAAACTGTGGTGGGGGCAGCACCGTGGCGCAGTAGGTTAATCCTTCACCTGCGGCGCTGGCATCCCATATAGGTGCCCGTTCTATGCTGTCTGCTCCTCTTTCAATCCAGCTCTCTGCTGTGGCCTGGGAAAGCAGTAGAAAATGGCCCAAGTGCTTGGGCCCCTGCACCCACATGGGAGACCAGGAAAGAAGTACCTGGCTCCTGGCTCTGGATTGACACAGCTCTGGTCATTGTGCCCACCTGGGGAGTAAACCAAGGGAAGGAAGACCTTTCTCTCTCCCTCACTGTCTGTAACTCTCTCAAATAAATAAAAAGTATTTAAAAAAAAAAAGATAAAACTGTGTTCATCATATCCTCGGGAAATAAAACCTGTTGTCCAGTCCCTGAGTCATGTTCCGATTCTATGTTCTACATTCTGTGTTTGGATTCTGTCTCTCTACACTGACAGCAAATGATGAAACTTATCCAGCTGATCTTCATATTGCAAAGATACATCACTCTCTGTTCCCCCTTAGCTCTGTAGGCTCAGCTGATTTCATTAGGATTTCCCAAGCAGTCCCAGCTTGAACACACACTGGCAACGTTTTGTTGAACTGAGGTTCAACCTCAGTTGTATATTTGTCTTCTTCCTTCTACTTGATTTTAATCTCCTTGAAGGTAGGCTTTATTTCTCTTTTTTTCTTTCAAGATTTCTGTGTTGATTTGAAGGCAGAGTAAGAGAAAGAGAGGTAGTGACATATTAGATAGTGATTTTTCTCTGCTGATTCACTTTCAAAATTGCCAGAACATCAAGGTCTGGGCCATGCTGGAGCCAGGAACCAGGAGCCAGGAATTTCATCCTGATCCCCCATATAGATGACAAGAACACTAGTATTGGGCCATCTTCTGGTGCCATCCCAGGCATGTTAGCAAGCAGTTTGATGGGAAGTGTGGGACAGCTGGTACTCAAATCTGTGCTCTGACATAGGATGGCAACATCACAAGTGGCAGCTTAACCCACTGTGCTAAAACTGCAGCCCCAGGATTCATTTCTAATGTTCCATCATGTACTGTGCCTGTCTCAGTCAGAGCCTGGCGTAAGCTCAATATTCAGGAGGTTTTTTTGGAAGGAGAGGAAGGAAGAAGGGCACGGGTGGGCTTAACGTATGCAGTGGCAGGCCAGTGTCCATGTCTAGTTCCTTTCCAAAGGTTGAATTAGATGAGGAAATTCTTACTGGACATTAGCTTCACCTTTGATTATGTGACAATCTGTTGCTGTATCTTTTATCTTTTATGGTCTGTGGCTCTGAATAATCTAGATGTCAATAAAAAATAAATTTAAAAAAACTGAGACATCAAGGAGCTTTGAAGCAATTGATTACAAATTCTGGAGTCTTGTCATTTTTTTCTCCAGCAATTTAAGGTGATCCAAAAATGATAATGGCTCACTTTCTAAAACATTTGACTTTTCAGTAACATTCACTATGTCTCACTGATGCCAGCAAGGATTTTGGCTTCTATTTATGACTTCTTTCTTCAAACTCCAATAGAGCCAACAAAACATCTATGTATCTGCCTATCACTTTTTTAAAAAGTGAGTTGCTCAGATTTCCAGTGTTTTCTTGTCACCTGACAAGTGCTGCTCTCATGTATTTCGAGTTCTCTTGGCCACTTCTTAGGCTGATACTTTTTGTATTTCTATTATCTGGAAAAAACTGTATCCTCAAGATAGATACTTTATTAACTTTCTCCTCTTTTTCATTAGAGCCTCATAAAACTTTTATTGGTGACTGCATCTTGCCAAGCACTTGCATAGTCTTACCTCCCTTCAGCAGGTGCTCTCTCATAACCTGGTTGCAACTTTGGGTTCATTTCAGCCTTCAGTTTTTTATTAGGCATCCTATATTTCCTCAGCTGTGCCAAAGCCTTTGATTTTTACCACCTCCTTAGATTTTTTTTAAATAACTTCATCCTCGATTCCTCCAACTTTTATTTTATAGGCATTGATCTCTTTTGGTATTTCTTTGCAAAAGTTATTTAGTACTTGTCTTAGTCCAAGTACTTAGCAACAAAAATTGGGCTGCTATACTAGAATTCCATAAATGGAGTAGCTTATAAGCAACAGAAATATTTACTTCGCCTTTCTGGAGACTGGAAGGTTAAGAAGCTCGCTCCGGCTGATTTTCTTATTTTCTGGTGGTGGTGTCTACTGGTGTTTTATTTTTGTTAAGATTTATTCAAGAGGCAGAGTTACAGAACGAGAGACAGAAAAGTCTTCCATCTACTGCTTCACTCCCCAAATGACCAGAGCTAGGCCAATCCAAAGCCAGGATCCATGAGCCTTTTCTGGGTCTCTCATGTGGGTTCAAGGGCCCAAGCACTTGAGTCATCCTCTACTTCTTTCCCAGACCATCAGCAGGGAGCTGGATTGGATGTGGAGCAGCCAGGACTCAAACCAGTGTCCATATGGGATAGTAGTACCTCAAGCTGAGGCTTAACCTACTATGCCATAGCATCAGCCACTCTACTGGTTTTTTTATGTGGTGAAACAGGTGACAATATTTTTGGGGAGGCCTCTTTAATAAGGATGCTAAATCCATTCATGAAAATACTACCCTAATAATCTCATCACCTGCCTAAGATTCTGCTTTCTAATGTCTACCTTGGGTGTCAGGATTTTAACATGCAAGTGTATTTCAAAAACTTTCTGGAAAAATGGCATTTAAGTTCATTTTGGTGAAAAATATTGAAATCCATACATAGGAAGGGGTCTTCAAAAGTTCATGAAAACCATGTATGATGAAAGAACTATGCATGGCTTTGAAAATTTTTTGCACTAAAATAAACTTACCCTATAATTCCATTTTCCATTAATTTTTTTGAAGTGCCCTTGTATGAATTTGGGTAGGGGGAGATAAAATCATTGAGATCATAGCAATGTTTTCCTATTTAGTCATGACCTCTGCCAAGTTCCATATGTTTTCTGTAGGCAACATTATTCTGACTTCTTGACCTCATTAAAATATTCTTTCTTCTCTTTGAGCTTGGGAAAAAATAGTTTTAAGCTTGCTTCACAGCCAATTCCATTGTACGTGCTGAGTTCTATCATTATAGCACAGAGCTCAATGCCTGGATTTCCTATATTTCTATTTCAACCTTTCACATTCCAGAAGACATTCATAAATTTGAAAGACAAAAGCGATAAATTTTCAAACATTTCCACATTTACAAAGCTATAGCTTCATTTTTGTCCTGACAGGTAAATAAGCTACTTTTGATGAGGTTACCCTATTTGATGGGACCAGGACAAAGGCCCCATGTTCATGGACCAGGGGTCTCATTCTTGCTCTCACTAGGAAGTTGTAATGCTATTGGTAACCTGACTGAGGCAGATGATTCTGTACTTGCATCCGTAAAAATCACCTTGCTGAACTATGGGTGGGGTGGGGGGAGGCCTCAAACCTTGGACTTGGGATAGCTGGAGGACTTCTATGAACAAATGAGGGACAGGTTTGCAGGTCATCTCCTGGCACCTGCAATTGTTCACAACTTAGAATCTTAAGGGGCATGATGAAAAATACCAGAAGTACTAAGGGGGAAAATTCTGTTTTAAATGTTGGATCTGAGTCTTATGCCTCTGGCTGTTTCAGAATTGCTAAAATGACTAGAACAGGGTCTTTGGAGCAAAAGAATTGGAGAAAGAAGCTGAACATGGAATCAGAGAAGGGGCTGTTAAGATTGATGTCCAGCCTGTGGCTGTGAGGTTAGGAGAGGTCAAAGACCAGCATAAAGGAAGTAGTTAGGTCATGAACAGGAGGAACATTTGGCGGAAATAACCCTGAGAGACAAGAGGGATGGTGCTATTGTTTGATGATGTGGTTGAATCAGAATGCCATCAAATAATCAAATTCCTGTGTGTGTGTGTGTGTGTGTATTTAAGGAAGGAATGAAATACCACAGGAGTGGTTCTACTCTCAGGATAATTGGTGTTAAACTTTGCAGCGGAGATTTTATGTATGGAAGGTTAAATTTGAAAACAACGTGAGTGCACCTGTCACTTGGAGTGAGTGTCTTACCTTCACAATCCCCATTTGCAGTTGACCTTTGGCACGGACTGCCTGTCGCTGATGCCTGGAATGAGCGGCTTGGACCTGGCACATGAAATTCCACTCGCTCTGTGGCTCCCAGTCCTTTGTGGAGTTTCATCAGTCCTGCATGCCCCTGTCTTCCTCCTCTGTCAAGATTCAGCCATCTGCTTGATCTGTCAACTGCAGTTTGTGCAGCTGTTTCTTTTCTTCCTTTTGAACACCCCCAAAGAAACCACGTTGCCCGTACTCTGTCATGGGAAGTAGTGTTCACGTGATGCTCACAGTAACCCCAGGAGGCATAATTATCTACACTTCAGAGATAGGAACACACAGCCATATAATTTATCTTTCCTAGTGGAGCTGAGGCAAAACTCAACTCCTCTAGCCCTCAGGCCAACTGTCTTTTGAGAGATTACCTCTTGGTGACACTTTGCTTTTCGGTTTAACAATGAGAATTCTTTTGTATATTGAGGGAGATGTGGGGTCACATTTTCATGAGTGGCTCCTGGAATCCAGACTCCCACCCCATAGAGGCATACTCTCCATTGACTTCTGCTGATGGGATGATATATTTAGAGAAACATTAAAATTGCCCTGTTTTTGTTTTATTGAAGTACAACTCACATACTGTAATATGCTTCATTTTAAAGTGTACTACTTCAGCAGCATTTACTGTATTCTCCATGTGGTGTAACCCTGCCTCTAAGAGGTACCCAGGAATTCTCAGAACCATACTAAGAAAATCCTGTACCTATTCAGTCATTGCTCATTCTCCCTCCCTGGGCCCAGGGTATCCGCCAGTCTGTTTTCTGTCTTCTGTTTTCTTCCTTTTTTTGTTTCATCAGAATAGAGTATGGCCGTATAAAAGAATGGGAAGCAATGTCCTTCAATTATTCCAAGATTAAAAGAAAAAGTAGGATCTTTGGGACTGGGACTTTTTTATGTTATAAATCCAGAAGTTGGGTTTTAAGAATATAGCTGCATTTTGCTTTGTCTGCCCTTTAATAATGAAACAAGACTTTGGTTTTTTAAAGCAATCTTGACATGACTTTGAAGAATGAATAGATTTTTTTTTTTTACTTTACACAAATAACCAGGTAGCCGAAGCATTAATTTAATTAATTATCTTGTTTACATTTTAAGCTGATTTTTAGTGTTTGACTCATCTTAGTAATTATCTGGAGGGAAAAATTGGAAATGTATGGGTTTCTACTGCATTACCACATGCCACTTCATTTTTCAAAAAGGGAAATATTTTTGAGATGCTGATTGAATATTCATTATGGGAAGATAAGTGCACCTGATATTAAAAGAGAAGAAAACAGAAGGAGCTGCATTTTTCTCAAACACTGACGGTTAGTTTTTGTCTTCTCAGCAGATTTTTGCTTCAGCAGATTTCACTGGTTCTTCACTGAAGCACTGAGGTTACTTTCAGAGGGCTAGCTTCATAAAATGCCAGGATACCAAGGAGAAAATTGTACTCTTTGGCTCAGCTCAGTTGGATATTATGTTAGGAGACAGAGGTTGTGTGAAAATGCCTCATGTGAAAAGGCAGGAGCTGATTTCTTCCTTTGATTCCAGATTTGAATATCAACTTCTAGTATTTAGTGATAAAAAGACATGGCTTCACATGTATTTTTAATTTCCTCAAGTTTGAAAGTTGCATGAGACTTAAACTGGCCCTTAGAAGTGGATTTCAGAGTTGGTATGTAAAATATAAAAAAACACAGAAACTCCTAATGGGGGTATGGGCCGGAGAGTCTGTTTACTTGGTTCCTTGTTCAACGTTTTGTGCCGTTTTCATCTGGGAAATCTGGTTGTTGTGAAGCTGACCAAACTAATAGAGTTACCTGCTGATGGAATTACCTGATGTCTCTCCCAGGAAGGCACTGGCACTGAACCTTTCTTTTACTTAGGGAAGACTGGCTTTAGTTCCTGCCTTGCAGGAAGCCCCCTGCCTGGGGGTCACTGGCCCCTGCCTCCCCAGGGGCCAGTAATCTTTCCCCACCATATAGTGCCTGGCAGTCTCACCTCGAATTCATTTCAAGAGATGCTCCTTAGTCTTCCCTTGAGTTCAAAGCAAAACTTTCTGAACATTTCTTTCCTCCTTCAGGTTGTACTAATTTTGAGGGAGCCAGAGTTTAATGGTCTTTTTTTAATGTGTGTATAGAGAAGGATGCTCACAGACACGCTGACTTAGAAGTCAGGATCTACCCTTTCATATGACCATGGTCTGGTTCATGTATTTCATTCTTTTTTTTTAATTATTTATTTGAAAGGAAGAGTGACAGAGTGAGAGGGAGAGACAGAGAAAGAGGGATTTTCTATCTGCTGGTTCACTCCCCAAATGGCTGAAGTCAGGAGGCTGGAACTCCATCTGGGTCTCCCATGTGAGTGGTAGGGACCCAAATATTTGGGCCATCTTCTGCTTTCTCAGGTGCACTAGTAGGGAGCTGGATGGGGAAGCTGAGCAGACAGGACTTGAGCTAGCACTCCAATGTGGGATGTTTATGGTGGCTTGAATTGCTGTGCCACAATCCTGACCCCAGTTCTTGTATTTCAAGAGGGGTCTGCATGGACTCAGCAGGTGTGACATGACCAGGCATCTGTCTCTTAAAAGCCAGCATTTCTGATGATTCTGATGTAGGCAAGATGCAGACCACACTTTGAGAAACATCCTCTCAGCCTGTTGAAATAATATTTAGCCCTTCGTTTTCTTGACCAGCATAGAGGTTGCCCCCTCATAGGTCTGAATCATGTGAACATTTGGCGAGAAATCTGTGACCTCATCTCGTCATTAGGAAAAATGTTGACAGACACAAGAATGAATTCAGAGCCCTGAGGCAAACCACTGGAGACTTTTCTCCAGGTTGACACTTGCCTTGTGAATACAGAAACTCAGTCCATTTTAAACCATCTTCTTTGGCTTGTCTTTCAGCCCACAGTTTCCTTGTCTTTTCCTCTGGGATGGCATGAGAGATTTTTGTCAATTGTCTTGCTGACATCCGGATATTTCTAATCTACAGAATTTCCCTCATCCATCAGTTCAACAAACACGTTTTAAAAGGGAAAGAATGAAGGGGGGGGGGGACAAGAAGGGAGGGACAGACAGAGAGATGAAAATAAGATGAAAAAGGTGGGAAAACACGGTTTAATAATTCTGTAAAATACCTTTTCCTGCTGATCCAAAGATACAAATTTAACACAAGTTTCTGAAGTGATTTCACCTGGTGCCCTCCAATTATAAGGCATACTTCACAGCAGACATTACTGCTTACCAAAAATACGTGCATTTTACAAAGAGAAGTTCCCGCCCCACAGGAATATGTACAGACCTAAGTAAGTATAAGTCACTAGTGCCAGCCTCCTCCTCTATGTTGGGAAGGGAGTAGTAGGGCATTAACTCGGAAGCAGTGATTTGGGGGAGGGACATTTTCCTGTACAACTCTGGAAGGCTTCAAACCTGTCTCTGATGTTGTCAATCAAAGTCACACCCCTCCTCCTCCCATCACGTCTCAGTGGTCCAGAGAAGTCTGTTCCTCCTGTGTTCTGGGGAAGAAGCAGGTGAGCTGCTGCCCTTCAATAGGGCAGTTCTTAGAGCACATTTGAATGACAAAGCTGTATTCCTCAGCTGATGTATTCCTAGCAAAGGGGGTGAAAATAGAAGGAATAGATTTGTCTTGAATTCTGACCCTCAAACCACAGAAGTCTGACCCATAGCCCATTTAAGCTAATTCTCACCAAGCCCTTTGCCTCACAATGTGGTGATTCATTGTGAAAATTTGTAGACAACCAAATTTCCCCACATGCAGAAGCCAGAGTGCTGGGTGTCAGAGATTTCACACGCTGCTATCATTCCTGGAGGACTGAGAGCCAAAAGGTCCTGCTGATAGTCTTCCTGATGTACAGATGAAAAAGAGGGGAAGAAAAACTAATTACATTCAAATAGAGTTTAAAGGAGACTAATCGGTGCAGGAGAAGAGAACCAGAGCTGTGTACAGATGTGCCGAAATGTAGGAGAATCAGTATTGGCTTTGTCTGGAAGGAGGAGTGGGGCACCTCCTCTCCAGCTAATTAAAATGGGCTTATCTGTGAATTTAGTTATTCATAAGGCTTGCTTCCACTGAGCTGCTGATTTTCTAAAAGGATGGGAAGGCTGAGTTTCTGCAAATGTGGGTCAGCCGTGTGATTGAGTGACCCAGATTCCTACAGACACTCAGAAGAAAGAGCAAAGAGAGAGGATCTGCCAACTGGATCCAAGCTGCACAGCGCAGCATGGGTGCACCTGGTGCCTACTCCATAGGCCAAAGGCAGAGCTTGAACTTAAATGTTTTCACTTAGAAACCATATCAGAACATTCGTCCTTAGAAAAACAAAAGGGCAATACTAGCCACCAGGTCTTTCTATTTTCAATTATATGTCCTTCTAAAATCTGGAGGAGACCTTTTAAGCATTTAAATTATGGTACATCATCATGGGATGTGGCTGTGGTTGGATTAGCTGGCACCACAAGAAGTGGACTGATGTCCCCAAGTGTCCATCAGTGTTGAGTCTGCACTCATGCTGGTTTTGGACAGCTCATCTCATTAGCACATTATTATCTCTCTGCACGTTTTCTCTATAACATAGCAAGTGTTTTCATTGCATAGACAGTTTTTCTGTTATAAATTAAAGATTACATGGTTTCCTGTTGAAAAATCACACAATATGGCTATACAAAACACTATAGAAAATAAAAAGTGAGAAATCTCATCCTTCCTACCACTACTCAGCAATAATTGTTATTATTTTGAAGCAGTGAGCAAGAGGCACTTTTGCTGCCTGGTTGGAAATGATCGCTCTGTGGCTTCTCAGCTGTGGGATTGAGCAAATTATCGATCTTGTTTTATTTCAGTTTTCTCATTGGTAAAATATGCCTTGAAACACTTAAAAGACTTGTAACATAGTGAACATTCAGTGAATATTTGTTGGAAAAGACATTCAATGATGCTCAGGCAAAACATTTCCCATGTGATATGAAGCTGTTCATGTATCCAGTCCTTAGTCCATTGCTATACTAAAAATCTAATGGAACTTGTATAAGCATGAGCAGTGGACATTTTATGAGTGTGAGTTATTGTCTGGCACATTATTAGTATTTATTAGATGTTTGTGCAATGAATGAATGTTACACACTGCCTATGAATAGTTTAAACTTGAGAGCAAGACAAGATTCATGACACAAGCCACTTAGTGCCCAGTTTGAGGGGAGAGTTCCCTAGGGACTGTTGTACTGGGAGTCGTGTTGGTGTGTTCACTTCATGAAGCTGCTCCCATGACAGCTTGAGTGATACTGGGTAATTGACCTCAGACCAGATCCGAGATCATCCCACCACAAATGGGGAATATATCACGGCTTCCTTCATTCGTCTTTTTCTTCCCTTGTCAACAAGCATTTCCTGAGGGCTTACTGAGTGGCAGGAGCTATGTCAGATTGTGAAGATCCAAAGATATTTGTAGAGGCCATGGTCTCTTGAGGGAGACCTGTTGCTCAATGGGGGATTGAGGAGAGTGGGCAAGCTGGGAGGATGCACACCCACCATAGACCTATATAGTGAGGGAACTGGGTTGCAGAGGAGGTATGAAAAGTCTTCCCTAAGTTTGATGGTAAATGGGAGTAGCTGTACCTGAATGAGTGGTTTTAAGCCAGAAGTGACATGACTGGAGTGACAATTTTGAATGCTACATGAAAGCCACGTGCCTGGGCTTGGGACTGGACTAGAGTCAGGAAGACTAATTGTAGGAAATTCAGAAATAAGGGCCTGGGGATAAGCATTTTTCACAGTGGCTAAGATGTCACTTGAGACGTCTGCAACCCATATTGGAATGCCTGGACTTGATTTCCAGCTCTGCTCCTGACTTGGCTTCCTGCTAGCACACACTCTGGCAGTTAGAAGGTGATAGGTCAAGTAACTGAATTCCTACCCTCCATGTGGCAGACCTGGATGGTCTGGCTCAGCCCTTGCTGTTTTGGGCATTTGAGGAGAGAACCAGCAGATGGGAGATATTCTCATTCATTCTCTGTCTCTCTCTCTGTCTCTCTCTCTCTCTGTGTCTCCTTCTCAAATAAAAAACAAATGAAAAGTTTAAAGAATGAAATAAGGGACTGGAGTAAGAGTGGGAGAGCAGTAATGAAGTGAAGGGACCAATTAAGATATTGAGAGGCTGGTGCCGTGGCTCACTAGGCTAATCCTCCGCCTGCGGCACCAGCACCCAGATTCTAGTCCCGGTTGGGGTGCCGTATTCTGTCCCGGTTGCTCCTCTTCTAGTCCAGCTCTCTGCTGTGGCCCGGGAGGGCAGTGGAGGATGGCCCAGGTCCTTGGGCCCTGCACCCGCATGGGAGACCAGGAGGAAGCATCAGGCTCCTGGCTTCGGATCAGCGCAGCGCGCTGGCCGTAGAGGCCACTTCAGGGGTGAACCAACGGAAAAGGAAGACCTTTGTCTCTGTCTCTCTCTCTCACTGTCTAACTCTGCCTGTCAAAAAAAAAAAAAAAAAGATATTAAGGAGGGAGAAGTCCCAGATTTTAGCAACAGATAGATATATCTGTGTGGCTAGAGGGAGGGGCAAGTGACTAAAAAGGAATTAATGGTTCTCAAGTGTGTGACTTGTCATGGTCTATGTGGAATGGTGAGACCTTTTGATCAGATTGAAACTGTAGAAGAGAGAGTAATGTTAAGGTGGGAAGATGATGTCCAAATGGATTTTGGTGAGCTGCTGACACATCGGATAGAGTTTCCAAGTAGAAGTGGCACTGAGAAGCAGCTGCTACGGAGACAAAGCTAGAAAGCAAGGATGTCTTCATGTGTTTCCTCTTCGCATTTTATCAGTTCATCTCTCTTGATTTCTCCTCAGTAAGTAGCTACCAGCTTACATTAAATTCTGTCTTTCAAGAGTAATTGTCCTGTCCATAAAGAACCATGGTATGTTCTTATTTTAAACCCAGTACAAAGATCTTTGCTGGCCAAGGGACTTAATCTTATCAACAAATTTCCATTTTTGGGCTTTTTGCCAGGCTATTTGAGGCAGCACTTAAAAGAAGTAGATTAGTACTGACTATGGTTTTTGATGTTTTCTCCAAGCTGATAAAGTAATGAAAATTTTATGGTTTCAGCACAGTTTTGTGGATGTGTCACAATTATTTCTCTGCTGTTTTTAAAGTAAATGAAGTTAAATTCTTTGAGAAACTGTGTCCTCACCTTGCAGCCATGTCTCTGCCTAGTCCCGCCCACTACATGATGTCATTTTAAGTACAGGGGAGAAGCCTTCTCATCACCTAATGCTCACTGAGGAGTTTAGAAGGCAGTACTTCTTGCCCATTGGCTTTCCAGCACTTCATGCCTCTGGTCAAAATAGCTCCTGCAAGAGCAGTAATAAAGAAGGGCCATCGCTGTGGCTTAGCGGGTATAGTTGTGGACTGCAGGGCCAGCATCCCATATGGGCACCAGTTTGAGTCCTGGCTGCTCCACTTCCTATTCAGCTCCCTGCTAGTTTGCCTGGTAAAGCAGCAGAAGATGGCCCATATACTTGGGCCCCTGAACCCACAAAGGGCACCCAGAAGAAGCTCCTGGCTTCATACCAGCCCAGTTCTGGCTGTTGTAGCCATTTCAAGCATGAACCAGTATATAGAAGCCTTTCTCTCTCTCTCTCTCTCTCTCTCTCTCTCTCTAACACTTTCAAACAAATTATTATTATTTTTTAATGATAAAGAGGCAATGTGCAGAAAGAAAGGTAAAGACATGGCCACAGTGTATTTCTTAATTGTTCTGTCATTGTAGATTCCAGACATAGAAGATAAATAATTGAGTTTATGTTTCCACCACATCTTTTAAGACATATTATTATGTACTAGGTATTATTAGATTGAGTTTCTTGGGATGGGTGAGAATAAGGAATTGCCTAGGTGTGTATATAGTCTCAAAGAACAGGCATGGTAGTTCTGACCTGGAGAATCTTATCAACCTCCTAGGGAAGGTGGGTTTCCAAAGAAATAAATACAAAACAGTGAGAAAACTGCTGTAATCATACTATGGGAGTTCAGATCGTAACATCCTGGACACAGCAAGGAAAGACTTTCTTGAGGATTGCTTTCTAGGCAGTGTGCGCTCTGGTCTGTCTTGTTTGAACCGAATGGCAGCCATGTCGAAGGCCGTTTACCTCCCCTGCAGTGAAATTTCTTTCCATTTATCTGTGCCTCCAATGCGTTACCTTGGCTTTGTAGCATAGTTTCTTCGGTATGACTCTTTGTTCCTCCACTCTGCTGGAGCATCTTCAGGGCAAGACCTCTGTTTATTCAGCTTTCTTTCCCCAGCCATGCACAGCGAAAACAGGTATGCATTCCCACATTTCATTCTCAGAAAAGTACTATAACATGATGTTTTCGGCCCTATTTTTTCCACTTAAGAAAACTGATATTCAGAGTCTTAAAAAAATTTTTTTTCAGTATATCTTGATGAGTCTGGGCAGTTTTACCAAAATAGCATAGAATTGGTGGCTTTATAAATAAAGATTTATTTCTCACCGTTTTGGAGGTTTGTAAGGCCAAGACCTGCATGATCAGGTGAGGGCTTACTTCTTACTTGTAGACAGCTGAGAACAAGAGGGAGAAGAGAGCAAGCCCTACCCTGTGTCCTCATGTGCTCTACCTCGTGACCTCATGACCACCCAAAGCCCTCCACCAACGCTAATGTCATCATGTTGGGGATTAGGGTTTCAGTATGAATTCAGCGACACAGTACAATATCACTAGTTCAGCAAGAATCAAGTCAAGATCCATATTTTTATGACTTTAACTCTGAGGCTTTTTTTTTTTTTTTTTTTTACTAAACTACCCTATTTGCTTGTATTCTCATGCGTATTTGGAGATGAATATATAATTATATCCCTGTAAACTCTTGGTAAAAATGGATCAATATTTATATAGGAGTTCCTACTGCCTTAGTTTGGGCTTCCAAGAATGTGAATTCTGTGAGGTTTTTTTAAAGGGGAACCCTGATGGGAGCATCAGCAAAGGAAAGCAGCTACTAAACGACATATTATTCATTATTTACAACAGCAGAGAAAGTCTGAGAAATGATATAAAACACAGTTCAGAATTTCTCCATTCAGGGGATGAGGGAACTGGGGTAGTGAGGTACTGTGTCCATCCAGTCTTTGATGAAGGGTTCCTGGGAGCTGGAGATCTTAGTGCCCTGCCACATTCAGCCTGTGATGAGATGGCAGAATGACCTTAATTCATTAAAAAAATTCAAGACTATAAATGCAGCAGGAGGTCATCCAAAGCATTCTGAATTGCTAAGGTCACAGAGATGTCAGCTAGGCACTGAGAGTGTGTCCTCTCCCTGTCCCTGCCTTGCATGGACCCAGGGTCCTAGCAGAATTTCTTGGGAACACAGATTTTTGCCCACAAGAGATCCAACAGTGGTAGCTACCATTCTCTTACTGGGCATTGGCTTAACTATTCATGAACACTTCTACTCAGTGTGTACAACCTCACAAGGTAGGCTACTATTATTCTTGCTTTAAAGAAGAGAAAATAGTGGACAAACTTAAGATCGAGTTTGGGAAAAAGGAGATACATGGAATAAATGTTAAATAAAAATAGATTTAAATATTAAAGACTAATGGTATTGGAAATACCTTAAGGCAGAACAGACAGTTGCCAAATGTATGGTATATAACAATAACTACCGTTTATTGGGTGGAATGGATGTGACATATTCTTAGTAAAACTCTTTATAATAATTTCATCTTCACAGTAGCAGTTAGAAGTGAGGACAATTACTTCTGCTTTTACTGATAATAAAATGGAGACATAGAAGTTAATTACTGATAATCGCATATGAATAAGTGTCAGATTAAGTGTCAGATCTGTCTCTTTCTAGTGCTCATTCTGCCAACTACATAATCTGGAATTATACAGTGCAACACCTGGAGCTATTAAAGTGAGTTTTTGCTTTCTACACAGTCTTATGCCTGTTTTTTTCCAAGCAGCCGGTGGTCTCCGTATTACCTTGTATAAAATCAGGGGCATTCTAGGTAGGGAGCAGAATAAGAGGGAGGCATGTCCATAGAAAAGCAAAAAAAGACTACTTTTTTTTTAACTTCCAAATAGGCTTTTGAAGCCCACATCAAAAAAAAAAAAATGACAGTTTTAAAAGCAGAGTTTCTGATCTTAAGAGCAGGTTTTGTTGGGAGAAGAAAAGCCTCCTGAAATAAAAATTGAAGGTCTCTAAAAAGCCAAGAATAGAATTTATGCCCTGATAGATTGGAGAGAGACCAGAGAAAGATCTAAAAGCTTCCCTTATGCCTCTCCCAACCCCCTACAATTCTCCCAAGACAAACGTAGCACCCTGAGGCCAGCAGAGAAAGAGAGTGAGACAGGGCTTGCTCAGGGAACAGGCCTCAGGCTGTAGAGATTGGACTAGTCTTGGGCTTCTCTTTCAAGGAGAAAAGCAAAGCCAAGTAGAGGTACTTTGCCCAACACCAGCCGTGGCCATCTGTGGGACCTCAGCCAAAACCCTACTCTCATACACCTTTGGAATGAGCACTGTAAGTCCCCTGTATCTAGAAGCTATGATGGCTTCCCATCAGGCCTTCCATCAATGGCTGGCTGTGTACAGCATCTGGCATGCCCACCCGTGTCAGTGTCCCTTCCCTAGGCTCTAAGCCTCTAAGCCAGGTATGAATTACTCAGTTTGGGCACTTCCCCTCAAAAAACTTGTTTGTTTATTTGAAAGGCAGGGTGAGTGAGTAAGCAAGTGAGTAAGAGAGAGAGAGATTGGTCTTACATCTGCTGGTTCACTTCCCAAATGACTGTAAGAGCCAGGGCTGAGCCAGGCAGAAGCCTGGAGCCAGGAATTCCATCTGGGTCTTCCACATGGGTGACAAAGGTTGGACCATCATCACCTGTTGCCTTCCCAGGTGCATTAGGAAGCTGGATTGGAAGATGAGTGGCCAGGACTTGAACTAGCACCCTGATATGGGATGCTGGCACAGTGCTGCACCTCTGGGTATTCCCCTTTTTGTGTCTCAAGATACTGGAAGCCCTGTAAATGAAACCCAATTCCTTTTTTTTTTTTTTTAAGGTTTATTTGTTTATTTGAAAGATTTACACAGAGAAGGAAAGGCAGAGAGAGATGTCCTTCATCCACTGGTTCACTCCCCAATTGGCCTCAGTGGCCAGAGCTGTGCTGATCCAAAGCCAGGAGCTTCCTCTGGGTCTCCCACATGGGTGCAGGGGCCCAAGAAATTGGGCTATCTTCTGCTGCCTTCCCAGGCTGTAGCAGAGAGCTGGATTAGAAGTGGAACAGCTGAGTCTTGAACCGGCACCCATATGGGATGCCAGCACTGCAGGCTGTGGCTTAACCTGCTATGCCACATTGCTGGCCTCGAAACGCAGTTCTTATCAGGTATGACGGATTGTGTTCCCAAAGAAGTGCAGAGTACTGTAAGATGGCTTCCTGAGACAGGTGGGATGCAAGCAGGATCATGGTGGATGGATCAGAGTGAGAAGGAATGAGGGATGGGAGAAGCCTTCAAGTCAGGGACACAGAGTGAACAAAAGCACAGTTGAGAACAATTATAGCTGATGTTTTGGAAATACTTCAATCTGCTGGCTAACTTTGGGGCCAGAATCTGACATGGGGTGTCTTAAGTGCCAGAGTAGAGTTCTGACTTCAGTTTGTGCATATTGGGAAAGTATTGAAGCCTTCTTTCGCTGGTCAATTTCTATAATGCCTTGATGAAATCCTCTAGCATTTCACAAAGATACAGGACTCAGTTAATATTCAGGAACAGCTCCAGAGAGGTTAACTCCATGTAGCCAAAGGCTACATAACTGGGAAGGAGTGGAACTCTGGCAGAATTTGTATTTACATCTGCAGGAGACACAAAGGTGAGCTCTTCCAACTCTTCCAAGCTGCCCTTCAGCTCCTACCCCACCTCTGACAATGCTGGGGTCAAGAGCAGCCAGACTCCAGTTGGTGTCCAGTGGACAGAATGTTGAAGATGCATTCCTGTAACTTGCCAATCAGTGTGTTCCTACCACCACCAACCTTGCCAGAGTTTTTTTTAATCTGGTTATTCCCAGGTTGTGTGGCCCCTTGTTCTAATTTCTGCCTTGACTGGAAAGTGAAATCACTGTCAGTCACCCATGAACTTGGACCCCAGGGTTGTATGGAGAGACTTCTTTATCTCAATATCTTACTTCCTAGATCTGTACTTTGTAAATTCTCACTTCTTCAGAGTTACTTCATTCCTGCATTAAGGATAGATGATTTGTATTCCTTCCTGTGAGTTCTTTTTTTATATGTGGTTTATGTCTGCATCCTGTGAGCTCATTAATTTGTCTACTTTTCGTCAGTTAATGACAAATGTGGGCTATGCAAATGTTTGACATTCAAAACAGACAGCTAGGCAGTTTTGTGCTTTTAGAACATTTATCCGTCCTGACATAGAGATTTGTCTAAATTAGCATGACAGTGGCCACATTTCCTTACATTTGCACCTGTCCTTTCTGGGGTTCTTCTTGGCACCTCAGAGTTAGGAATGGGATATGTTAACTTCAACAGTCCTTTGAGGTGGACAGGGCAAGTGTCCTGGTGATCTTTTCACAGAGGAGGTATTCACAGCACACATAAGTTACAGTGTTGTCAGTGGAGTAGTGACTGTCCTGGAAACACTCACCTCTGGGTCAGTGGGGTAGTGACTGTCCTGGAAACACTCACCTCTGGGTCAGTGGGGTAGTGACTGTCCTGGAAACACTCACCTCTGGGTCAGTGGGGTAGTGACTGTTGCTGGATACACTCACCTCTGGCCATTCTGTTATCATTTAGAATCCCACTCAGGTGGAAGTAACTTAGACTTCTGTCATTAGGTGCCCAGCTCCCTCCCCCTCCCCCTGCCCTATCCTATCCCCCCCTCCCCCTCCTATCCCTTCCCCTCCGCCTCCTCTATCCTATCCCTCCCCTCCCCCTCCCCCTCCTCTATCCTATCCCTCCCCTCCCCCTCCCTCTCCCTTCCCCTCTCCTTCCCTGTCTCCCTCCCCCTTTCCCTCCTCCTCCCCCCACTACATTCTAGCCAGATTGAGCCGTGTGTTCCAGATGTTATTTCCTCCAAACTTCTGCAAGTGTTGTTATTGTTGATAATAATAATAGCAACAATGATAGCTATCAACTGTTACATGCTGTGCTCTTTACTCACATTTTCTCATTTAGTAGTAATGTTTTCCAACTTGAGACATGAAGAATTAAGGATAGGAGAATTTGATGAACCAGGATGCATTTCTGTCTGCCCCTCCTGCCTTGGCTGTGCTTCCTCCCTCGCCACCTAACTCTTCACATTGATCCTTAGGACTCAACACATCCACCTCTCCTCTCCCGAACTCCACTACATTTCCAGTCTGTATTGAGCATCTCCAGCACCCTGTATCTTTATAGCGGCACTTTGCACACTCCCCTGTGTTAGCTGAATCACCTGGCTAGGCTAACTCCTTTACTAATGACAAAGATCACCATGTCTATTGTGTTCAGTTTCCTGTCCTCAGGCTGAATACAGTGCTGCAGCCTCATTGCTTAGTAAAGGTAGAGCGAATGACTGCAAATGACTTGGCAGTTGTGGATGGAGAATGCCCCCCAGGACCCATCAGCTATTTTGAGGACGAGACTCTTGAAGACCCTCCTTTCCTAGCCTATAGCAGATGATCAACACATATTTGTTGACTGAGTCTGATGAAGATGGATCTGAACAATTTGTGACAGGGAGCCTTTGGGACATGGCAGTGCCTCAGACCACCAGGGGGGTTTGGGGGTGGAGGTCAGGTGTGGGAGAATGTAAGAGTTGGGGGTGGAGGGCTGTCCCTGAGTCCACCTCTAAGTTGGTAACAGGCCATCATTTCTTTGGTCTTTGTGCATTTGATGGGAGGCTGACGGTGGCTTCCTGGTTTCTGAGTGGAAGCTAAACAGTTATGCAAGCAAAGAACAAAATAGCTCTCTAGTTGTTACTTCTCTTCCAGCTGGCTTTATATCAGTTGAGACAGATGAAAGACACCTGTGGAAGGCAGAGCTTACCTGATTGAGGGTGCACAAGCGTGTGTGTGTGTATGTCCCCACACTCGTTCAGGTCTGTCTGGGGGGTTGGGAGGGTTGTGTTTTGCCACCAGCCTCTCCAAAAGGCATTGCTGTCATCACAGTGAAACATGTGGCATCAAAGCAGCAGCAGCAATTATGCCACCATTTGGATGTCTGTGCCACGGCAGCATCTGCTGATGCTCTGAGACTTTTCTGCCAGGATGGTGCCTGCCAAACCATCCGAACCATATGTTCTCATCAGCGGGAAGACTCACATCCCAAGTTTTTCAGGGGCGAGGCATCATAGATCAACGACCGACATCTCGATCTGGATAAGCAAAGCTAGTGTTTGGCTTCGCTAACAGAGGAGAGAGGAACAGGATGCTTTGCAATTTGGGTGTGGGAAACAGTAGGTATTAAAAGGAATGCTGAATTTACTTCTGATCCACAATAATTGACAGTGTAATTAATGGATTAATTAATTACAACGAGTGCTGTATTTTTCCAAGGCCTAATCTGTTGGCTCATTGTTAGGGAGAAGCATCATTAAACAGAGTAACATGTAGGGCTTCACTCAGAAGCAGTTGTTTTTCTAAGGGGCAGGTGCACATCTTAACTTGTGTTTGGAGAAGATTGCACTTCCCCTTGGCACTGACAGGGATTTTATGTGCTGCTAACTTCATATCTTTCAATATCTCAAGAATCGCTTTTGTTTGCTTTCTATTTATTGAAGATGGGTATGTTTTATTTCCCACCCCTCTTCCTCTAAAAAACGGGATAAGACTGAAGGATAAGGACCACATACTCTATGTTGTTCCTTTCTGCTGTTAGGAAGCTACTATAGTACTAATCACTGAGGAGGTATTTGATAAACTACTCACTAGAAGAATAGTATTGGCGATTAAGATTTATTTGGGAGGTGTTATAAGCCACTGACATAAAAATTCAAAATTTGTATTGAATGGTTTTCTACAAAGAAGAATAAGGCATAAAACTCATTTTTTGAATTATATCCATAAGCTTTCCAATTTCTTGAACAGTCTACAATTAATAGGAAAAATACATTTGTGTAATATATATACCATAGAGTATTTGTACCTACCTAAGCAGATGAAGGCTATTAGAACTTTTAAAAGGGGTAAACATTTTTTAGTTTCCTATTCCTTCATAACATTTTAAAATAAGACTTAGTAAATATGTGCACAAGTCAGCCTCTTTTCAGGCAGAGATGCCCATTTTGTTTTCTGTCTTGCCTCTTGGCTACAGGAGTACTTGGCGCATGGTAGCTATTAAATATTTGCTGAATTAATGATTGAACCCGGAATCCTTTATAACCCAGCTGAGAGTAGTGTATAGTAATCATTTTCTTGCTTAATGCTGCAGTGTCCCTTTAGTACCCTCTGGGTACTGGCTTCTAGAATTCATCTCAGGTACGAGAATCTACTAATATTCAAGTCCCCTAAATAAAATGTCCTAATATTTTTGTATATTCAATGGTATCCTGCTATACATTTTAAAGTATCTCTAGATTTTGTATAATACCCAATGCCATGTAAATGCTATGTAAATAGTTGTTACACTTTATTGTGTGTGGGATAACGACAGGAAGGAATGCGTCTACACATTCAGTACAGATGCGTTTGTTCCAAATGTCTCCATCAGTGTTTGGTTGACTCTCAGGATATGGAACCCAGTTGCACTAGTTACAGTGATTTCAGGAATACTAAAAACTCTTTACTACAGTTTTCACAGATATATTCCCTCCCTACCTTTTTACTGGTTCCTTGTTTTTTCTCTATAAAGTAAAAGAGTTGAGGCTTAAAAAGACACTGAATTGATTGACAGTATTGACATCACTAAGCACTTGGAGTCTTACCTGTCACAAAGTGGATATTCCAAACAGTACTGTGTGGTCAGGCTGATCTTCCATCCCAGCTTTCTCTGCCCAGAATCTAGCACCCCCCCCACCCTGCCTTTACCACCTTTCTCACTGTTCTACAAATACACTCCTTGTTTTCATGCCTTCCTTTGCCTCCCTGCTTTGCATCAATTTGACCCAGATTTAACGGCCCCATTTTCTGATGTCTCCCTCAGGCATCCTTGGGTCCTTATTCCTCCATAGGTGTTACTGTTTTTGTTTTGTTTTTTAAGCTCAATGTGGTCTTTCCCAAAATCACTTTTTTTTTCTCCCAAAGAAACCTTTTATTTAAGGAATACAAACTTCATGCATTTTATAAGTACAGCTTTAGGAATAGTCATTCTTCCCACCATAGCTGCCTTTCCACCCACTCTAACAGCCTTCTTCCTCCTCCCTCTCCATTTCCAGTCCCATTCTCCACTAAGATCTATTTTCTATTAACTTTATTTACAGAAGACCAACTCTGTACTAGGTAAAGAGTTCAATTTTCATGAAAAAAAAAAAAAACTGTAGAGACAAGGTCTGTTCAAAGTCATTGCATCTTGAATGTTAATCTCATTTGTCTCTCTCTCTCTCTCTTTTTAGAACCTTAATTAACTTTAAAGAAGCACCCAGGAATGATACATCTTTTGTGAGCACTTAGACATAATTATAATACAACTCTTTGAGGGCAGAAGTTCTGCATGAGAAGTTAGTGCACAGTGACTCTTGTTAATTTAACAATTAACACTCTTATTTATGATGTCAGTGATCACCCAGGGCTCTTGCCATGAGCTGCCTTGGCTGTGGAAGCCTTTTGAATCCACAAACTCCGTCAGTATTTAGACAAGGCCGTAAGCACGGTGGAAGTTCTCTCCTCCGTGGGTGTTAGTGTTTAACTACTAGCACTGTCATGTGCACCAGTCTGAATGTCTGTGTCTTTAGAGGAAGCTAGCTCTTTCACCCTTGCAGCCTTCCCCATGTCCCTTCCTCTACAGCGGTCCCACCCTGACACCTACTCTGTCCCCAGCATACTTGAAACACTGTAAAGGTTTGCAGAAAGAAAAGGTGATAGCTTCCCTCATGTACAAGGGTAGCTGTCAATGGAAGTTGCATTGAATAAATTTGAGAGGAATGCGAATAGTGCATATCCGTGATGTAGGCATTTTACAGTGTTAATCCTCAGAAGCTGAGACGTGAGTCTGATGACAAAATAACTTTATTCTGAGGAATCAGATGTGGAGCTACTGACGGTAGGGTTACAATGTGAATCCTTGCAAACCACAGTTTGTTGTCTGATCTAAGCCTTTCTTGTTTTGCTTGTTGCTGTCTTCCTGTTTTATGTATGGGTGGTGTGTAGCAGCCAGAGACTCAAAAGGGAAAAGGGAATCCAGTAGCTTTCATCCAGCCTGGCCGTGGGAAATCCAGTTTATTTATGTGGATAACATCATGGAGTGGTTTGCTGCCAGGGGAAATTAGCTGTTGGGGTGTGTTAAGAAGCAGTTTTTTTTTTTTTAATTTATTTCACAGGTAGAGTTATAGACAGGGAGGGAGGGAGACAGAGAAAAAGGTCTTCCTTCCATTGCTTCACTCCCCAAATTTCTTGTCCCATCCTGGAGATGGAGAATGGCCAGTGGTCCCTGCTAAAGTGTTGTGCCAAGGCAGGCAGCTCAGGAGCACAGCATCCTGGTTTACCCATCTTGCCTTCCTGTTCTCAGTAGCAGACTACATCTCCCTTTGTGCTCTTGGCCATGCACCTTATTAAATAAATGAAACTTGGGAATCATTCAGTTTTTCTCTAATAATGATAGTATGATACCATGTTGTAGGAATTTTGTGCCACTTAACTTGTGTGACCTGTGTGCTCTACACCAGACTGTAGCAAGGCTAAAACTGTTTACAAAGTAATTTTTGGTTTGGCCTTTATTTAAAAAAAAAAATTAACAGGGATTTTTTGGGGGGATTGAGGCATTAAGCAGTACATTTGCCCAGATGTTAAAAGTTAATTTCTAAGGGATGGGAAGATCTTGTTTATGGTACATGAAGGAAGCTTACAGGGAATTAGTTTAATTGTGTAAGAATATTAGGCAATCTTCAGCCGTCTGCTGTCAACAGTGTATGGGTCCCTTAAGGTCCGCTTTTCCATTATTCTGATTTTCTCCCTGTCTGGATGGAGTGCTCAGTATCATTAACATGCCTCACATAGTTTCTCTGGAAGCTTGGGCTGGGATAAATCATTTTTACTTATGCAAAGTGGATTGGCTAAAGCCTTTTTCTAAATACCTGCCAAAATCAGCTATTTTGTTTTCTCTTGCAAGAGACACACGGTCAGACTCCAAGTGGATCACCAGCCTACCAGCAGCTCTATTTAACTTCCCACCCTCCTTCCCAGAAAAGCACCCTCTCTTTTGGAGCTTCCCTTCATCTCCCCTGCCACAAAGACCCCACCTCTTTTCCTTCCTAGAATGTTCTCCCTTTCTCATGTTTCAAGAGGATTGCCCAGATAGCTATCAGTGACAATCTATTTGCCCTTCTTGTGGAACACTGCCAAACTTCTTTGGCTCACAGTCCACAACAGGAATTATTTTCTGTTACAAGCCAGAATACACACACTTAAACATACATGCACGTGTGTGTACAGGCACTGTAAAGACTTTCTTATTTTATGGGTTTCCTAGGACTTCCATAATAGTGTTCAAAAACTAGATGGCTTCCAAAATAGAAATATGTGGTCTCATAATTCTGGACACGGGGAGGCTGAAATCAAGGTATCTGAAGGTCATACTCACTCTGAAAGGACTAGAAGAAAGTCCTTTCTCATCTCTTCCGAGGTTCTGGTGGTCAGCAGCATTCCTCAGGGTTCCGTAGCTTGTAGATGTGCCGCCCTGGTCACACTGTGAGTTCACATCCTCTTTACTCTGTGCGTGTCTGTCTCTGTACCCACATTTCCCCTTTTATGAAGAACATCAGTTGAATTGGATTTGGGTCCACCTCTGTGACTTCATTTGTAACTTAATTGCTTCTGTAAAGACTCTGTTTCCTAACAAGTTTGCATTCTAGTGTGTCTTAGAGTCAGGAATACCTACTCACATAGCACTACAACATTTGTTTTTTAGGGAGACCCAATTCAATTTATAACAGTTAATCCTTAAACAATGCCATATGTCTATTGTGTTGTTTTTTAGAAAATGTTGGTTGTTTCTCACTAAGTCAATTTCATATCTGTTTGAAAATACTGTTTAAGGGGCTTGGTGTTCTAACACAGCTGATTAAGCTTCCACTTGCCACGCTGGCAGGCCATATGCGAGTGCTGGTTTGAGTCCCAGCTGCTCCACTTCTAATCCAGCATCCTGCTAATACACCTGGGAAAGCAGTGGATGATGGCTCAAGTACTTGGGTCCCTGCTACCCACTTGGGAGACCTGGATGGAGCTCCTGGTTTCAGCTAGGCTCAGGCATGGCTGTTGAGAACATTTAAAGAATAAATCAGCAGTTGAAAGATTCTCTCTTTTCTCTCTCTCTCTCCCCCCGCCTTCCCTCCTCTTTTCCTCTTCCCCCTTCCTCCCTCCCCACAAACACATTCTGCCTTTCAAATAAATAAGTCAATCTTTTCTTTTTTTAAAAAAAAATATTTATTTATTTATTTATTTATTTATTGAAAGGCAGAGGCCGGCGCCGTGGCTTGACAGGCTAATCTTCCACCTTGCGGCGCCGGCACACCGGGTTCTAGCCCCAGTTGGGGCTCCAGATTCTATCCCGGTTGCCCCTCTTCCAGGCCAGCTCTCTGCTATGGCCCGGGAAGGCAGTGGAGGATGGCCCAAGTCCTTGGGCCCTGCACCCCATGGGAGACCAGGAGAAGCACCTGGCTCCTGGCTTCGGATCAGCGCAATGCGCGGTCCACAGTGGCCATTGGAGGGTGAACAAATGGCAAAAAGGAAGACCTTTCTCTCTGTCTCTCTCACTATCCACTCTGTCAAAAAAAAAAAGGCAGAGTTAGAGAGGTCTTCTATTTGCTAGTTCACTTCCCAAATGGCTGCAATGGCTGGAGCTGAGCCTATCTGAATCCAGAGACTTCTTCCAGGTCTCCCACTTGGGTGCAGGGGCCCAAGGACTTGGGCCATCTTCTACTTCCTTCCCAGGCCATAGCAGAGAGCTAGATGGGAAGTGGAGCAGCCAGGACTTAAACCAGTGCCCATATGGGATGCTGGCACTGCAGGTGGCAGATTTACCTGCTACACCACAGCTCCAGACCCAATATGTCAACCTTCAAAAAAAAAAAAAATGAAAATAATGGTTAAGATAATGTTTAGAGTTTAAATCCTGGCTTCTCTGATTTTCACTCTCTTAAAATATACAATTCTACTTTACATAATTTTAGTGAATACCAAGAAAACATGAGAAATACGTAGTAAGTTAAAATAGTCAAAATGACCAGAAAATTCTGAACATTATTAGACAGTTCAGTAAAACATGGGAGACCAGGATAGGCACCTGGCTCCTGCCATCGGATCAGCGCAGTGCACCAGCCGCAGCACGCCGGCCACGGCGGCCATTGGAGGGTGAACCAACGGCAAAGGAAGACCTTTCTCTCTGTCTCTCTCTCTCACTGTCCACTCTGCCTGTCAAAAAAAAAAAACAAACAAACAAACAAAAAAACACCAGAAGATCAGCCCTTCACATCTGATATGATCAGGACTTTTAATTAGTTATTAATAAAAGCAGTGAAATCATAGGATTATTAATTATATGCACATAGGCAAGCATACCTTAAAAGCTATATCTTACTTATTTTTCCGTAGTTATATAAGAGAATTTTGCTTTTGTTTTTGTTTTTTTGATGAGAGTGCCATGGTTGACATTTCATGTTATCTTACTTACAGAAAGCCCATATCATCTACAGTTTCAGCTTGAAGGTTTTTTAAAGTGGAACAAAAATTAAAGACAAAAAAGAAACTGAATGTAGAAGTCTAGGTTTTCTCAACTGATGCAGTAATGTTTTGCAATTGTCTTATTCACCTCTGATTGATATAAAAAAAGGATTCCATTCAAATTAATTTGTTTTTGTCTGCACCCATTTTCTTTGACTTATGAAATCTTTTTACTTGAATTATAAAATATTGTTAACGTGCCAGAGGATTCCAATTAAAACCCATCAAGGTGGCATGTACCAATGCCATCTCACTAGTCCAAGTGATCAATTTCAGTTCACAATTGATGGCTCTGATAGGTCTAAGAGTCAAAGGGATCACACAAACAAGACTAGTGTCTGCTAATACTAACTGATAGAATAAAAAGGGACAGAATGATCCAACATGGGAAGCGGGATACACAGCAGACTCATAGAATGGCAGATGTCCTAAATAGCACTCTGGTCTCAGAATCAGCCCTTAGGCATTTGGATCTGGCTGAGGAGCCCATGAGAGTATTTTAGGCATGGAAAGCCAAGACACCCTGGCAAAAAAAAAAAAAAAAAGAAAAAGAAAAAAAAATCTAAATGAAAGATCTCTGCAAGTGAGATCCCAGTAGAAAGAACTGGCCATCAAAAAAGGAGGTACCGTTCTCTGAAGGGAAGAGAGAACTTCCACTTTGACTATGACCTTGTCTAAATAAGATTGATGTTCACGAACTCAAAAGGCCTCCATAGCCTTGGCAACTCATGACAAGAGCCTAGGGTGATTACTGACTCCATAAACAAGAGTGTCAAATTGTTAAGTCAACAACAGGAGTCACTGTGCACTTACTCGCCATGTAGGATCTCTGTCCTTAATGTGTTGTTCAATGTGAATTAATGCTATAACTAGTACTCAAACAGTATTTTACTCTTTATGTTCTGTGTGGGTGCAAACTGTTGAAATCTTAATATATACTAAATCGATCTTCTGTATATAAAGATAATTGAAAATGAATCTTGATGTGAATGGAATGGGAGAGGGAGCGGGAGTTGGGAGGGTTGTGGGTGGGAGGGAAGTTCTGGGGGAGAAAAAGCCATTGTAATCCATAAGCTGTACTTTGGAAATTTATATTTACTAAATAAAAGTTTAAAAAAAAAACACAAAATTGCTATAAAAGAAAAAAAAAATAAGTTTTCATAGTTGGGGCCATAGCTGATACGTGAGGGGTATTGTCAGTGAAAGCAGAAGAGGAGATGCTCTGGGGAAATGCCTGCTGGTCATGACCCTTCAAGCTGACCATGTGCATGGGTTCACATTTTGCATAGGGAATTGAAAACCACAGCTGTTTTAGTGAGCTGGTTGAGTCAGTGGGTGAAGGGAGCTTGTATATTTTGGCAACACTCACACAAACTGGGCCTCAGCTATGGACAGCCTAGGTGGTTTAACAGACTGACTTCTGCAATTCTCCCCATCTATGTCTCCAGCATACAAGCAGCGTATGTGACTGGGGAAACAGATCTGGCAAACAGGAGGTACATGAAGAGCAAAATAGTACAGAGAAAGGGGCCTGTTGAGTGAGTTTCTGTGTGCCTGCTGAGCCTCAAGAATGCTCTCCATATGGAATTGAAATATATGCTCTTATGTAGGGGTGGTTCTTACCCAATATCTCTGAAATTGTCAGGAAAATAATACACATCTTTTCTGCTGATGTAGGTAAACTTTAGATGTCAGTATTTTCATGTAGTAAAATGAGTTTAAGATGAACTTAAAAAAAAAAGGCAGATGTGTAACTTCATTATGTATTTATTATGAGATGTCAAGTGGTGATTTATTCACATGGTGATGGCATGCCAAAAAATCCATAGGAGGCTTCAGCCTGGCTTGGAGCAACTGTGAGCCACTGTGTTATAAGCGTCTTATGCTGGCACCACTTACCCACAGAATGAAGATGCTTCTGATTTATTGTGTTCTTGTAAGTGTTTTCTCAGCAGATCACAGTCCTCCACGAGTAGGCATACTGCTCAGAAGATAAGGTTAGAGCGAGATGGCCAGCATTGTATGTGAGCCAGATGATGAAAAAAATGCAAAATAACAGTGTCTGGAATGATAACTGTGGTAGATTGACAACAAATAGTCCTGTCATCTCCCAATCTCCCAGATGAGTGCATCTCTTGGTTTTTGTGCATTTTCTTCAGCCCAGTGAAGAAGGCACGTTCTATATGCCACCCCCTTCAAAGAAACTGAGCCTTAGACATTGAAATGTTAGGTAAGTAATAACCCACCCACCCATACAGAAGGAAAACACATACAGAAGTTAAGTATAGCATATAATAAAATAATGAAATTAATTGATGTGATCTATAAGTAAAAGGAAACAATTCCTGCAGATCATCAGAATTAAGATCCAGATATTCCTACCACCTGATGACATCTGGTGGTGATAAAAGAGTACATAATTTCAGGTTTAGTAGAAATTAAGATTTATATGTATATATGCACACACTGACCAAAAGAAATAGAAGAAATAGAAACCTGAGAAGATTAAAACCATATAGCTTCCTACTAAGGTGGCTGCAAAGGCAGAAGAGGATGGCCTAAGTGCTTGAGCCCCTGCCACCCACATAGAAGACTTGGATAGAATTTGGGCTCCTGGCTTCAGAATGGCTCAGCCTTGATGATTATGACCATTTGGGAAGAGAACTAGCAGAAGATCTGTCTGTCTCTTCCTTTCTGTAACTGCCTTTTGGTTAAATAAATAAATCCTAAAACAAAACAAAACAAAAAAAAAAAACAAAAACAAAAACAAAAAAATGATAAGACCACAGAGATGGAGACTGTTGACACGTAAAAGGTTTGGATGTTGTTAAACTCATCATTACAAGAAAGAAACAAATGGACAAACTGGAAATTGATGTTTCTTAAAATTTAATTACCTGGAACAGAAACTGCCAGATGCCATAAGGTGATAGGGATATTTTGATGATAACTTTGTTGAATTACTGGAGACTAGTGAGAGGTTGAGTGCCTCCCAGGGACCACTATCCACAGGGGTCCTGTCCACTTTCACAGGTGTTCCTATTGGAACCCTACCAGGCACTCAGAGGGAAGACTCAAGAAAGCTGCAGTCATGGCCCTGGAACAGGAGTTGGAGTGGGGCAGTCATAAGTAAACCATCCTAGATTCTTGTCCCCGACAAATGTATTGACTCCAGGGGGACGAACTTCTCCAGAGCACAGTCCCAATATAGCATGTCAGCTGGGAAATGGGGACCAGGCCCCTCTCTGGCACCTTCCAGTCTTTCTCAGCATGTCGGTAAACTAGTACATGAAAGGCACAGTCAGTAGGGCACTGAGCTTCAGGGAAATAGACTGGGGCTGTAGGAGACAGGCAGAAATAAAGAAGCATCCTGGAAATGAAGAGAAAATACTTCTAAATTTTATTTCATTTTTTTAGAAAACTGTTATTTAATATGAATTTTGAAAGCACAACTTTTGGATTATAGCAGTTTTCCCCCCCATAACCACCCTTCCACCTGCAAACCATCCCATCTCCTACTCCCTCTCACATCTCATTCTTCATTAAGATTCATTTTTAATTATCTTTATATACAGAAGATCTACTTAGTATATACTAAGTAAAAATTTCAACAGTTTGCACCTACATAGCAACACAAAGTCTAAAGTACTGTTTGAAGACAAGTTTTACTGTTAATTCTCATAGTACAACACATTAAGGACGGAGATCCTTCATGAGGCATAGGTGCACAGTGACTCCTGTTGTTAATTTAACAATTGACACTCTTCTTTATGACATCAGTAATCACACGAGGCTCCTGTCCTGAGCTGCCAAGGCTGTGGAAGCCTCTTGAGTTCACAAACTCTGACCTTATTTAGACAAGGCCTTAATCAAAGTTCTCCCCTCCCTTCTACATTTCAAATCTACACCTCTGAATCTCAGGGTCAGGAAAAATCAGAGTTCATTAGCCTATTTGAGAATGCCCTCCTCCCCTACACCCTACCAATACAATAACAAACCCCCTGGAATAACAGTGGTGGAATTCAGCCAAAACAAACAAACAAACTGCAAGGTGGACATTGTTTCTGAGGAGCAATAAAAAGGGAAGCTCTAAAGCTAGTAGTACAGGAGCAAAGAATTCATTCTAAGAATTGGGAAGCTTTGCTATCAATAGCTACAATAAATCTCAAACACAGTTTATCTCAGATTAACACACATTCTCACGCTAAAGGACCATGTGCTTCAGTACCCATTGTTCTATACAGCATCTCACTTTCAGCAAGAAAGGAGGACAGTGCAAACGAGGAGACAAGAAGAACAGCACAGAAGTGTGATGATATAAAGCAGTCCTCAGAACCAGACTCTCATGCAACACAGATTTTGAAATTATCAGAAAATGTCAAGTGATTATGGATAATATATTGAATGTACTAGTGAAAAATTATACAGTATATAAGTGCATATGGGTATAGTAAGCAGAAATATGGGGTCTCTAGAAAAGAATCAAAAGGAAATGTTGAAAGTAAAATACATAGTAACCAACATACAGAATACTTTGAACAGGCTCATAGATAGGCATAACACATTCAGGCAAAATGAATGAATAAATCAGTGAACTTGAAAATAAGTCGGCCGGCGCTGCGGCTCAATAGGCTAATCCTCTGCCTTGTGGCCCCGGCACACCACGTTCTAGTCCCGGTCGGGGCTCCGGATTCTGTCCCGGTTGCCCCTCTTCTAGGCCAGCTCTCTGCTGTGGCCAGGGAGTGCAGTGGAGGATGGCCCAAGTCCTTGGGCCCTGCCCTCCATGGGAGACCAGGAGAAGCACCTGGCTCCTGGCTTCTGATCAGTGCAGTGTGCCGGCCGCAGCGGCCATTGAAGGGTGAACCAACGGCAAAAAGGAAGAACTTCCTCTCTGTCTCTCTCACTGTCCACTCTGCCTGTCAAAAAAAAAAAAAAAATCAACAAAACAGATGTAAAGAAAAAAGGGATGAGAAAAAAAGGGACAAACAGAACACCCAAGAAATGTAGGATTATGTACAAGATATATTTATATAATTAGAACACTAGAAAGAAGAACAGGTAGAAGAATTAGTTGAAATAATATTGGTCAAGAACTTTCCCAAATTAATGATAATTAAAAAAATTCTAGGTCTGTGAGCTTGGAGAATACCAAACAGGGTAATATGAACAACAGCAGCAGCAAAATACAGCAAAATCTCTATACCTAGATGTATAATATTTAAACTGCAGAGAACCAAAGAGAAAATCTTGAAGTAACCTGGGTGTATTAATCTCTGTAATGAAATGCTTGAGGCAAGCTAACTTTTTAAAAGAAAAGGGGTTTATCTTAGCTCCTAGTTCTGGAGGTTCACAGTCCGTGTGTTTGACTTCTGATTTTGATGGTATTCTGTTGGCAGAGTCCCAAGGTGCCACTGAGCATCATGTCTCTAGAAAAAGGGCCTGTGTCTATGTCTCTTACAGAGCTTCTAGGATTCACTCATGGAGACTTCTCCCTAGATCTAATCCAATTAATCACTTCCCCCAGAGCCCTACTGTAAGCACCCTAACTATAGTCCCTGCCTTCTTAGTACCATTAACATAGGTCTTAGGGACTTATCTCCTAGGTTTGGAAGAACAGATATTCAAACCATCACAGGAGGTGAGGACCATAAGTGGAATCAGAAGTCAAAACTGTCCTATTTTTCCTTCCCACCACCTCTGCCCAAATATAACTTCTTCATTAACAAGATGAGCTTTACAGCCAAGTTTTTCTAACTTTTAAGAGATCCGTAATTTCTATTTTGTGCAAAGTCTCCAAGGAAATTAAATAAGAAGAAACAAGTGGGATAGAAGGAAACGCCACCATTTGTTTTATAAGGCTAATCTTTTCACCAAATTGAGATCAGCACAGGAAAACTGTAAGCAATTCTCACTCGCAACTCAATCTGTGTGACCTCTCAAGTAAAATATTAACAACCTAATTCAACAGTGCGATCTAAAAGCTATGTTGTGTCCAAGCAGCATTTATTCCAGGAGATGGTTCAGTGTTAAGAAATCTGTCAATTCAAAAAACTGGTAAGCAAATTGAAGAGGTAAAGTAACTGGCACAATCATAGAACATTTAATTGGTAGTGCTATAGCACCTTGCACCTCCAGAGCCTAAGCTCTTCTGTATTCTGTTTCTCAGGATAGGCAAAAAAAAAAGGGGGGGGGAGACTGGGACAAACACAGCTGTAATGACAAGTTGTGGTCTCTGAATAAGATGTCTGATTGCATTGATTTTTGTAGGTTTTATTTATTTCTTTATTTTACCTAGTATTCTGAGTTCCTACCCTCAGTGTCTTCACAAACTGTTCAATCTGCTTCCAGCTGACTTGCTGTGTTTCCCTAATTGAGTCTTACTCCCTCTTACTCATAAAAAGGAAAGTTTGCCTTTGTGGTATAGAGAAAGTCCTCAGATATAGTGAATTAAATATAGGTCTTTGCAATATGTGATTTTGTACCAGGTGGATGTTGAAGACCATAAACACAACAGGTTTAGAAGTAAGAACCAGGTGTGGGATTGAGAAAGGTAAAAGAGTTAGACTTGAGCTGGGTGTTGAAATATGTCATTGCCATTTGCAAAGGTAGAATTGACTTGCATGGGCATTGTTAAAGGGCCAGAGGTAGAAATACGTAGTATGATGTCCTGGCCAGTATGTTCCATCTGGAGAGAAGGGTTTATATTGAGGCATGGTAGAAGTGTAGAAAAATTTTGTTATGGACTTTGTTCTTTAAAGAAAAACAAGTAAAGATTTTGGAACATTGATCCATGAGTTCATCTATTAGTTCTTCATTCAGCAAGTATCGAACATGTTTTCCAGGCCAGTCCCTACACTGCCACTCCAAGTCTAAGTATTAAAAGCTTTATAGCTATGACAGATGTGTGTCTAACTAAAATACATCGTGACAGGTGCTGTACTGTGGAATGTGCGGCTAGTTCTGGCTGGCCCAGCAAAAGGAGTGGTGATCAATCTGTCAGGCAGGAGGAAGAATAACAGAGCTAGGAGAATGTAACCCCAAGTAAACCACCCTGGATAATCCCAAGTAGAGCAGGCGTCTTTGTCAGATTCCCAGCACTAACTTTCCCTGAGAATTCAGTGGAAGTTGGAGATGTTCTGTTGCACCCTAATCCTGTTGTGTAAAAGCCATGACGTCAGAGCCCAGTTTGGTGAGGGAATGAAGCTGGCCTACTGGCAGTTGCTCCAGGACACCTGTGATGGTAAATTGTAGGTGTCACCTTGACCAGGCTTTGTGGTATCCAGAAACGCTATTTCTGGATGTGTCTGTGAGCATGTCTCAGAAAGACATCAGCATTTGTATCTGTGGGTTGAATAAAGAAGTTTACCCTCAGCCCTGTGGGTGGGTGACACCCAATCCGCTGAGGGCCCACACAGAAGAGAATAGCAGAGGAAGGGAAAATTGGTTCTCTCTTAGCTGGGCCATCCATCTACTCCTGCACTTGAACATGGAAGCTTCTGGTTCTCAGGCTTTCAGACTCGCACAGGGACTTACACTGTGGACTGCACTGGTTCTCAAACCTTTGGGTCTGCACTGGTTCTACCCTCCTGGCTTTTGTAGGCCTTCACTGGCGCAGAACAGATTGGGGACTCCTCAGCCTCCATAGTGGCGTGAGCCAGCCCATCCTCATAAATCCCCTTTCTGCAAGTAACTGCAGAGCCCTGAGCCCTGACTGACACAGCATCCCTTCCTGTGTGTTCTCAGTGGCCATTCCTCCTCCACGGAGCATTCCTGTTTGACAGATGCCCCATCCCGTGTGCATGTGCACCACCCTGTTGGAGGTTGCCCTTTCTTGGTGTTCTAGAGGAGTGAAGGGTTTGTTGAGAGTGTACTGGCAAGCATTGTTAGAACAGCACCTGTTAATATGAAATTCATTGTGGAACAGTCTGTCTTAGACCCTGACCACAGAGATTTACTGTTCAGCCAGAATTTGCTATAGTATGATGGCAACTAGTACTCTTCCCGGTGGCATCTAAGGGTGGCATTTGAACAAGCCTCTTGTTTATACGCGAAGATCTGTTCCTCAATGGGAAAGCTTGTAAAAAAGTGTATATTGAAGGAGGTGGGAGTAAAGAGATGAGGAACAAGAGTAGATAATGTTTTTGTGACCTTAGGCAATTTGTAGAAATTTAAAATTTTCAATGACTGGTGTCATTGTATTCTGTTTTTAACAAAATTGCTTTGCTTTCATCTTTTTCTTGATTTTCTTGTTAGATCTGTGAACATTTTGAAACTAAATATTTCAAGACACAGTCTTAAAATTTCAAATATGGCTCTTTATTGTAAAGCTTTACAAAAGGCTGAATTCCTTGGCTCGTGAGTGCACATGGCCTCAGTCCGGTAGTGCTGTTTGTGGATCTTTCATAATCCTCTCTAGGAATTCAGTTGTTATTTTTTAATCTGGAAATAGCAGATTCTTTAAAGGGAGGCTCTTTCAACACTTGAGGCACACTTTGCATGACTTTGTCTTACTACTCCTATTGAGATGGTCTTGTTCTCTGAAAAATAAGCTACTTTGGGAGCTGCTATTCTAGAGACTTAGATATATTTTATTTCTGATTTGTTGTGTTGTCATAGGCCCTTGTAAAGCCATATTTTAATAGCAGTTTTTATGCTTCCTCATTAATTATAATTGTGACACACAGGAATCCTTAAAAAATCCTTCATAACTAAGTGTCCCTTTCTTAAGTGTTCCTTTCTTAGTAAATATGTTAGTGCCTCCTAAATTGGAGTAACCAAGGGAAATGGTGTTCTCACTTTGCTGAACATGATCTGCTATCTTCGATCAGTGACCATGGATCACTTTGTTGGCCCAAGGCCATACAGACGGCAGTAGACTTATAGAATTGTTTCTGAAGGGAGAGGTAACTTACATGGATCCTTCCTATAAGGTGCTGGGTGTGAGGCTGGGCTGGAGGAACGTTTTGGTTCTCATCCCTTTCCATGAACCAGGAACAGCAAATCATAGCAGCTCCCCAGTGAGCAGCCTTGAGCTTCTTCGGAAATCTCCAGTGTGGGTCAGGTGGATGAGTCCTCATAGGCAGGGTTTGTCGTTTTTTCCTTATCAGCTGAAGAATCCATCATGCAGAACCTCATGGCAACTCACTCTGCTCAGGCTTAAACTGGGTGAGGAAAGCTAAGACTTCTTTAGGAGATAATGCAAGAGAGTAGGAGGGGCAGACTGTTTGAGAGAAAGAGAGATGACTAGCAACAGTTGAGATTTTTTTCTAAGAAAATCCATCTGTTGGAGTAAATATTGATCTCCAGATGATATTTTAGGATCTGGGGATACAGCGGTGAGAAGGCATAGTGAGCAGAGTTTGGGTAGAACTTCTTATAGTTCTGCTTTGTCATTTCATATATCCCCAAAGCACCTAGAACACTGCCTACCACCTAATGGGTGCTTGCTAAGTATTTGCGGAATACCATCAATTTACCATATATTAGTGATGTGTCTTCTAAAATTTCAGCACCTGTACCATAGCTTTGGTTCATGCATTAACTGTAGTTTGTATAATTCATGGTTGATTTGAGAGGAAATGCCCTTGATTACAGAAATACAACCAGTCAGGACTGATCAGTCTGAAATCTAATGTAAGCACCTAATTTAATGAGTAGAGAAAAAATTACCCAAACAAGAGGGTGTGTAATTATGCTAAATTTCATGACTTCAGGGTCATAAATGGATTTTTCTTGATGTTCCTCTGACATGAATTAATTCTTGTTGTTGCTGACTGTTAAGCAGCAGCTTGCAGGGTCCTTTATAATAAGAGGGCATTAATTCCTGTTAAATTAGGATGCGCTTCCTGCAGAATTACACATTTCATTTATATGGATGTCGCTAATAAGGATATAAGAGACCAGGAGAATCAGAAAGAAGCTTTTGTTGCAGATGGGGTGGGGATGACCCTTCCCATCTCATGAAGGAAACTAATGGGGTGAGCTCTGGAGCGGGCATGTCCGTCTGCTGGGGCTGCTGTAACGGAATGTAACACAGCGGGTGACTTCCTGGCAGAAGTGTCTCTTCTCCCAGTTCTTGAGGCTGGTAATTCAAGGGCAAGGTACCAGCAGGATTCAGTTTCTGGTGAGGACTGTCTTCCTGGTTTGCTGGTTTGTTGACTGCTTTGTCCTCGCAGAGGTTTCCTTTGCTTTCTTCTTTCTTTTTTTGTTTTTTGATACTGAGAAGAGAGAGTGTGCAAGTGAGCAAGAGAGCTCTCTGGTATTTCTTGTTATAAAGACACTCTGTGAGATCGGAACCTCACCCTTATGCCCTCACTTAACTGTAATCACCTCCATGTAGGCTTCAAATGCAGTCACATTGGGGTTGGGATTTCAGCATGATTGGGGGAGGGGCAGGAATTCAGCCTGTAGCTTCTGGTTTGCTCTTCAGTTCTATCTCCACCCAGCTGCTTGACTTCTGGCCAGTTGCTTAGGCTCCTAGAGACATACACTCCCGTAGTTATACCAGGGGAGTGACAATCACAACCTGAGTGGAGGATCACAGTGAATTAAATGGTGTATGAAAGACCTCACACAGGCAGGGCACCAAGTGGACCCTCACCAAATGCCAGCCCTCTGCCTCCTCCCTTGTTCCGTTTTGTCATCCTTTGCCTGAATAGGCTGGGTTTGTAATTTGCAGGGACATTGTTGGTACTGTTGCCCCTCTCCCTGATTAGTGGATCATATTCCAAGGGGGCAGAAAAATCTTCAGAAGCATAGCTCAAATCTGGGATGTGTGGTTATCTAGGTAAGCGGTGATGTTGAGAAAAATGAAAGGATTAGTAAATGCGTTAATTCCTATGGAAATTATGGCATAGTGAAGCTAGGGAAGGCATTTTTAATGATTTGAATAAATGAGAGAGTGACCTTAATTCTATTCTTTCAAATTATGGGATTAAGTAAAGGGTTTGCTTTGATGAGAAAATAAAATGGAATAATTTTCAGCAGAATTTCATTTTAAAATTATGCCCATCTTTAAATATTTTCCTTTAATAATCCTGTCAACCATTAATGAATTAAACATTATGTATAGAAGTGTTGTTTTTATTTCCTATGCTGCAAATAAGTCTCATGGGAAAAGATTCTACATCTTTGCTGGGCTTTCTTCTTGCAGGTTTTGAAATTAATTTCCTCTGGCCAAGTGTTGTATGTAATTCTTATTCATGATTTTAGTACACATGTTAATAAATGTCACCACAGTGTATTTGCTTTCTTTATTAACCTGAATTAATGAAGCTTTCATATACATATAAATAAATACATATAATATAGACATCAGTATAGCTGAAACATCAGCCCTTTTAAAGGGATATGCATACATTTCTCTTCCTTTGTACTTAAGAACATTTTATCTGGTGTCTTGTTGTGTTCCAGTAGATTTTTGTTAAATGCGCTGCTTGTGCCCTTTGTGATGAGCTTTCTAATGAGCTAGTAACAGTTCTCCACTACAGCTTTTCTGTGGAATCTCCTCAACTCAGCCAGTGCATCTTCTTTCATTCATTCGGCCATGGAGCAGTTGTCAGTTGCTACAATTTAGTGTGGCAGGAGGGAGGGAAAAGAGCTGTGCTTTAAAGTGCTGTCGAATTATTATCATTTTTTGGTTCCAGTCCTTATATTTGGTATTCAAAAGAAGCCCTTTATTTTAGGGCGCTGAGTACAAAATTAGATCAGTTCCATATGATAATGAACATATTTCACTGTTACGAGCCAGTCTGATTGCAGGGGAGTGCTTACGGCCCGGAGTTGCTCCTCCTTGTGCTTCCCAGATGGAGTGAACTCGTATTTTTTATTTCCTTTTGTGTTTTACCAGCCTCAAACAGCGTTCCATAGCAGTGGTTGGGATAACAGAGCTTTAATTTTTCTGAATAGAGTATAGTGGAATGGACATAATCTTTGTGACTACTGCATTGTTCTGGTGCATTGGTTTATCTACTCATTTGCGAGAAGAGGTAAACAGAAGCGTGCATTGTTCTATCCCGAGAAAAGAAGGAAAAATTGCATGCACAAAAACCCAATCAAAATGTAGGGAATAAAAAAAGTAGTTCTGTTTTCAGACTTCTCTTACCTGAGGGTCTTTTCATGATTACGACTTTATTGCTCTGTGTGTGGTGGTTGGTGATGTTTTTATCTGATGTACTGCAGCTGTGAGATTCCACAAATCCAGAAATCCTTTGTGCTATTTTCTGCCCTGACTTCCTTACCTGCATGCTAATTCCATTATGTGGCCACTTAAAAGTTCACTGTATTTGTGTTTTGTCCTCTGTGTGTGTGTGAGAAAGAAAAATCACTCTGGGACTGAGTTGGGGGGGCGGGTGGAGCTTTAGCCATGCTCTGTGCCATCTTGAGAGATGATGATTGGTGCATCAGTGCTGGCCATACAGTCTGACAGATACCTTTGTTGAGTCATCTTTAGTTCACTTCAAGCCCAGTGGATTTTCCTAGTGGTCAGTGTAAGGGGTCTTATTTTGCTGCTCTAAATGATTGTGTCATTTTTTGCTTTTTGTTCTTAGCCACTAAGTAAACTTAGTAGCTGGTAGATGAGAGGGTGAGTTTATTGAATAATTTTCCAGCTCACTTTCTGCCCAGACTTCAGCAGCAACTAGCATGATTTCAGGCATGCCAAGTCCTTATTTGCACATTGACCCACCTGGCCTTCCTGCCAGAACCAGGCAAAATAAACAATAAATAAAAAGTATGGCTCTTTTCCTGCCATTTTCTTGGAATATAGTCTTGGGAACTTATGCCAAACCTCTACTCTAATGAGGAAAAATAAGCCTTATGGGAAGGAAATTTTTGTATAAATCATACTATATTTTATTTATTTCAAACATTAGGTACAGCGGGTATACAGGATAATTTTCTATGTGTTGAACAGAAATTTTTAAGGTTATGGAATCATTTAAGCTAGGAAATAAGGCAAGGAAACACATGACAAATTATAAAATCAGGAAAAAATCTCTTAGGTTGAGCCTTTTTTAGAGAAGTGGTAAAAGCTGTGTTTCTTGAGTCCCTCAAATTAGTGGTGCTGTGCTAATCCCTGTAGAAACTCCACAGTGTACTCAAAACAATATCTAACCATAAAAATATCATGATGTGAGGGTAATGCCAAATGCCCAGAGAGAAGAGATGCATTTTTTGAGAGGTAAGAGTAGGGAGAGATTGTCTCTGGTTCCTTGTTTCTGAAGGAATCTGCAGACCAAATGCCTGCTAGAAACTTAATTTGATGGTCTTCACTTGAACCACCTATGGATATTGGGCCCAGAAATCTGTATTCCAACAAGCCCTCTGTTATTGAAAATCTGCATTTCGACAATGCTTGATAAAATTTGATGATTGCTTCTGTTCAGTGTAGACGGAGAGAATCCAGGGGTTCCTGGAAGAGGTGGTGTTGAAGTTGGGTTGGAGGAGCTGGCAGAATGTAAGTAGCACAGCAGCAAGGAAAGTTCTCAAAGTCCTTAAGCCGCTGCCTGGTTAAAGGCCTCTAACTTCTAGAATGAAAGATTTATTTTGTATTTAATCTAAATTCGTCGTCCTTTCTCATAAGCCTGTTTCCTCTGTTTTCATTCTCAGTGGAATTGTGAATCACAGTGATCATATTTTGTGTAATAGCCTTTGCTATATTTCAAGGAATATATTAAGTTCCTCACAGTCTTGTTCCCCAGGCTAATTAATCCTCATTCGGCAGCCTTTTCTCTTACCTTCCAACCTTTTCATCATTTTCATTGCTCTTGTCTGGGCTTTCCCCAAATTTCCATATTTCTTCAAAGTTATAGCGGCCCAAGCTAAACCTGGTACCATGTTGAGACCTTTGCCTCTGCAGATAATGTGAATGAGACTCTTGGCTCCCACATGTTCGTTTTCTTTGTGTTTACCCAAATAAGTAGCAGAATATAGGGTAATATTTCCAGCATGAAGCCCTCAGATTCTTGGGGGATTGGAGATTGTTAACATGGGAACCCTAGATCTCTATAGGTGCCAACCATCATATGGAGATTCAGGAACTATCATAGTTTCAACATGGGTGCATTACTTTTTCCTAATACATTGATATGTAATAGGAATTAGTAAAATTCAAAATCTCTTTTATCATATTTTCTTAACAAGGAGTAAAAGTCCAACTAAAATGGTGAGATTCTACACTATTTTTTTAATGTAAGACTTTAGAACTTTAAGAATAGTTTTGAGTTCACAGCAAAACTGGGAGGAATACAGAGATTTCCCAACTACCCGTTTTCATACCTGCTTAGCCTCTTCCATTATCAGCATGTACCTATAGAATAGTACTTCTGTTTCACAAGAGGAAAACTGTACTGATACATCATACCCAGCCTCCACAGTTTACCTTAGAGACCAGCTACTCTTGCTTTGTACACTCAGTAGATTTGGACAATGTATAATATCGTGTATCCATCCTTAGAGTATGCTACAGAGTAAATTTGCTGCACTAAGAATCTAATCTGTGTCAACTATTGATTTCTTCTCCAACTCTGAATCCCTAACTACCACTATTTTTTTACTGGTTCCACAATTTTGCCTTTTTCGTATTGTCATATAAATGGGAGTAGACTCTGTAAAGTTTTTAACATCAACAAAGGTACCCCATATTTTGAAAACATATCTGTTGAAGCATTAAGCCAGATGGTATATGTGGTAGCCCATCCTTGTCTGTCCAGGAAAGATGTCATTCATTGTTCATGAAACTGACTGTGGTGATAGAGAGTCACTGTGTGTGTTAGAGCGTAGTAAACATTTAGCAGATAGCAGTCACTTTTTGTCTGCATTGACTGTTTTGTTGCCTTTGCTGCCTTTCAAATCACCGTGATCATTTGTTCTATAATCCCTAATGTATTTAAGTAGCATTTATCAAATGGGGCCACATTTTTCTCCAAGTACACTTCTGTGTTCTTATCACTTTCTTGCATTTATGTTCTTGTGTGTAGGGAATGGAGAAAAGGTTCAGTTCTGAGAATTTCCTCTGAGTTGGCCTTCTCTATGAAGATCCTTGCCATGAGGCCCCTTCATACTCTATTGAATGTCTAGAATTTCAGCTTGTCCTGTTTAAAAGCAATAAAAAAGGAAATACTATGGGATGCATTTGGTGAACAGTATAAGTTGAAATTTAAGCCACTTTCATATATAATCATTTGAGTTTTCACCAAGAACATTATTTCCATGTAGGTTGACAGGCAAGAGAGGAGAATTTCTGATCCCGGAGTGTTTGAACATGTTGAAGACTAAATAAATGTTTTTAACAGACCTGAGATGAAGGCATGGCTGGGCTCTGCAGGTGTGCTCATGAGGAAGATGTAGTTTCACTGGCCCACTCGCCCCCTAAGTCTGGAATCTGTGCGTGTTTGTTGGTGCTGTTAACACAGGTTATCCCTTCAGTGGTTGCTATAGAAGCGGGTGATTGCCACACCCACCTTCTCTGGCTACTTTGCATTTTGTGTGAGGTCATCGAGTGTTGCTGTGATCAGCTATCTTTGCTCCTTTGATGGAGGTAATGTGCCTTTCTTAGGATGTCTTCTCATTCTGCATGCTGGAATGGATTACCTACCCTGTCATTACTGTTTGCCTTCTGTTGACGGGGCTTTGCTTTGAGCATTCTTGCATACACCAAAATTCACCTATCTAAAAGTGAGCTGAGAGAGATCATCCCTCCACCTTATCCCCAATTCATTACCAAGGAACCAGGAATCCTTGTGAAGCCAAAACATCTCTAGAAACCATGGGACAAGTGAGAATTTGATGGAGAACCAGAAAAATGCCCCATGGATTTGGTAATCTGGTCAGTATAGGATGCTTGAAGTTGACTAGGAAGTTAGACATCTCAGCTAGTTTGCTTTTTGTGTGTCCCAGACATTGGTACCTTTCATCTGCAAAATAAAATGTAGTTACTTTCATAGAATTTTTAAGTTTAGCTTGTCATTATTTTCTTTTTTAGAACTGTTGAGTAATTTTTTTATTTCTCTGCTACTTCTTGACCTAGGAGAAATACAGCACATGGGACTTGGCTGATTTTATTTTTTGGAAACATACTCAACAAAGCTGTATATAATAAAATGATTTTCTCAGCAGGAGAACAAAACACTATCCTCCCACAAATGGATTTAAAAAATTTAAAGAATACAGTTACTTAAATAATTTTGGCATGCATGTTAATATTTTTGCAGTTACATCTCTGTTTCAGAACATTATGAATTGAAAAATATAAAGCTTTTTTTTTTCTCTTGGTGTGCTGGAGGGAAAAAGATTTTGCTGCCAATTTCAGTATGAATATCCATGGTGCCTGTTTAACTTGTTCTTTTTGTAAGTTATGAGTTAGAAGAATAATCCTGCCAGTTCATAATTAAAAATGGGTTCTCATTTGATCTAATTTATTCAGCAGTGAGTGCTGATGGCATTGCACAGAGTGATCAACCTCTTCCTTGGTTGCATGCCTTGGGTATTGCATTCCTAGATGTTTGAGTGTTGTTGCCATGTCTGAATCAGGATGGGCATGGAATCAAAATCCTTGGAGTGGGAACAGATGCCTCAGGCCACTCACTAATCTCTTCTCCTACTTTACTGGAGCAGCAGAATTGTATTTCATTCACTTCATGTTAGACACAATTTCAAGATGGGGCTACATCAGACCACACTCTTCCTCCATGCTTTGAATGTCAATGACTCTGCTTTAGGAAGACATTCGTTCATCATAGTTTAAAAAAGAACATATGTAATGTCAGAAAGGAGCAGAAAAATTGGTAGGTATAATTCCATGTGCTGACAGATGGTTCAAAGCATCTGAAGTACAGAGCTAATTTGTGGGGTGGTGTTCCCTTGACACTGCTGGCTTTGCAAGGTCCACCTTGGCCCGTGAATTTGGCTTTGCTATAGCCTCTACCACTTTGAAGGTGAGAAAGGGTGTGAATCACCATATCACAAAAAGTACTAGTCTTCTAGGGTAAGAATTTTTCACTTTATTTTAAACCACATTTCTTACAGTTCAGAATCAACGAGCTCTACACATTTGGATGGGACCCTTTAAAGTCTTTTTTTTTAAACAAACTTCCCGTGTTAACATTAATGATGATTTATACGACCCTCCAGTTAGTATCTTCTATTTATTGTTCTCTAATTGGGAAAATGGATGTGCTCTTCTCCCAAGTTCACATGAGAAGCCTCTGGAAGAGCTCCCCTTCAGGTTCAGAATATGTCCATGTTTTGCCAGTTCCCAACACTGACTTGCTCTTAGCTATAAGCCAGTTCAAATAGACAGTTTTCACCAGTACCCAGAAATCATTTTAGCATTCTACCCCCACAGACTGGGCCTGATGAATGAGATGTTAGTGGTGTGAGATACCTGTGATAGTAGGTGCCAACCAAGAGGACAAGCATATAAAGAAATGGACAAGACTTTGAGCTGATGCCTCCTCTAATGCCCTTTACAGATGCAGATCTGTCCACACCCTGCTGAGAAATATGAATGTGCTTGGCCTTTGCTTGGAGCACAGGATGGGCAGCAGGACAGACACTGGAGGTTAGACTGTCTGGAAGCACTTGGCCAAGGCAGCGTGGATGTATGCCTTGGAAAATACCACTTAGGACAAAATTGGGGCCAGAACAGGGGAATCAAAGATAAAGAGGGTACCAAGGCAACTGTTTGATTCTGTAGGCTCTGTCTTTGGAGTCAGTATATTTTTAGTCATTACTGTTTTTGCACAACCTGCTATTTTGAATAGTTCATAAGAATCTAGGGTTATGTTTTTGTTGAGTTTCCACTTTAAAAATGCTAACATATTATCCAAATTATTTCTAAATCACAGCTGTGGGGAAGAGTTCACTTAGCTGCTAACAGGGTTGTGTTTCTCATTAGATAATGAAACTCATTCCAGGGATTTGATTTTAAATTGTATAAACCCTAAAACTCAACACAGGAAAAAAAATATACATTCTTGTACCTCTTAGATGCTACACTGGGTTCTGAGAATACCAAAATGAGAAGTGAAAAAAGTTAAATAACCTCCTTCTTTACCCAAAAAAGGGAAAAAAAACCCACATTTTTTTCATATAAACCCTAGACATCCCTTAGACTCTCTGCCTTGCCATGTTCTGGTTGTTATTCCTCAAGTGTGACCTTGCATGCCAAGTCATCAGAAGCCCATCTTTGGCAAAAGCACCACTTATAGAAGGTCTTCCTTGCTATGCTTGAAGGTCCCTTGCACCCTGTGAAGTGCTGATCAACCGTGAGCTGCTGAGGGTGTTCATTCCTGTTTATGGTGACACATGCATAATTTAGGCTGCTTAGCAAATCTGTGTGGCTTCTTTACAGAATCAGGTTCTGTTTCCAAGCTTTGTGTTGTGTTGTTTTTTGGATGGGACATACCTTCTTTGGAATTGCCTTAGGTGGAACATGTTAGGAACAGAGATAGAGCCCCTCCCCCTTAAGATGCTTTTAGTCTTTGAAAGATGAAGTCATCTATTGGTCTGTTGTAGCTTTTAGGAAAGCATTGGGTCTGTAGAGAAAACACTTTTCTGGTATCTGGACCTCCAACCAAACATCAATCTGTGCTTTAAAAATTGCAGACAAAGCAAAGGAGTTTCAGCAGAGGCTTTGACCTTTCCCTGGCCCCCTCCCAATCAGACTCTTGACATATTTTATGAATGACAGGCCTTGCCCACAGGCTCCTTACTCCCCAACCTCCGGTTAATATTGCGTGTTAGATTATTAGCATGTCTAAGAAAACTTCTTCAGAGACCATTGTCACCTTTGAGATTGGATTTTTCTTATGTAAGTGTTCTAATTATAAAACAAGTTCCATGAAAGTTTCATCTGTCTGTTGCTGGTGACTTAAAACAATTTTTTAAAAGACAAGTGGAAAGAAAGTGAAAGGGAAGGAGGTGGGGAAAGAAAAGGAAGGGGAGAAAGAGGGCTGGTTCCATACCCAACTGTTCACAGTGGCTGTCTGGATGGGACTGGGTCCATCTGAAGCCAGAAGCTGGGAACTCAGCCCAGGTCTGCTGCAGGGATGGCAGGGATCTAAGTGCTTGATTGGTCATTGCTGCCTCTAAGGGTGCTCATTAGCAGGAAGCTGGAACTGGGAGCAGAGCTGGGACCACAGGCACTACAGTTTGGGATGTGGGCATGATAACCAGTGACTTAATTCATAGGTCAAGTGCCTACCTTGGTGGTTAATTGTTTTTAAAGTTTTATTTATGTGAAAGTCAGAGAACTGGAGGGGGAGATAGAGATATTCCATTCACTGGTTCCTTCCCCAAATGGCTGCAACACTCAGTTCTGGGCCTGGTGGAAGCCAGGAGCCAGGAACTCTCCCATCCTGGTGTCCCACATGGGTGGCAGAGACTCAAGCACTTGAGCCATATTTTGTTGCCCTCCAAGGCACATTATCAAGAAGCTGGATCAGAAGTCATTTAGTCAGGACTCAAACCAGCACTCCGGTGTGAAATGCTGGGGTTGTATGTGGCAGTTTAGCCCACTGTGCCACCACCCTGGCCCCAAATGTTAACTTTCTTTTTTAATGTTTCTTGGTATGCTCTGGTGCTATTTTCTACTTTATATAGCTTCCTTAAATGTGATTTAAAGGACTTCTATGTTTCTTAACAGACATGGTTTCCAGGCAATCTTGTTTTAGGTTGCAGTTGACTGGCAACTGATGTACATAATATAGGACAGCTCATGGGGCTCTATTTTTTTGTTAATTCTAATATAGGATGTCTAGAGCATAAAGTTAGAGGCTTGAAAAAACTGAAGATCTCCATGAAGATTAATTGTAACATATAAAGCAGAGATAGGAGGAGGATATCATATTTCTCTTACACCTCTTATTTAATCCCTAGCTGTGTTACAATAGTGTTTATCTTCGTGATTGGATTCTTAAGATGGTGGAAGAATTTTGAATTTCCACACTCTGCCTTCCAATACTCTATATTTATTACTGGTGTTGCTATTGTATATTTGTTCATCTCCAGCTGTGTACCTGTCACTAAAGTCAGGGCCTCTGACCATTCTTGAAGCAGATAAATGAGAACCTGGAGCTAGTGAGTCCATTTTGGTTAGACTTTTTCATTTATCTGAGATACGTCATACCATCCCTCAAGCTAAGTGACAGAATCACAGCCTGTTGGGATATGTGACATCTTTGGAGACTAACATCTTACAGTCCTTAGAGAAGGCAGGAAGCGTGGTTTATATGAAAGATAATTTCCCTGAGGGCATCAAAAGCAAGAGAAACACAGAAATACCAGGGAGATTTTAATCCCATTCATGTCTCTGTAGGTGAGCTGACACTTGACTTCAGAAAGAGTATTCATGGGACACAGCTTTGGCCAGGCAAGGACAGAATGTAATAGCTTGTGAGTAGACTCTCAAATTCTGAAACATTCACTGTTGGACCCTTTTCAGAAGAAGCTTGCTAATCCCTACCTTAGAGTACTGGGACTTAATATTTACTAGGTCTGATGAAATGATAATTGTAAATCATAAAAAGAAGGATCTCATTGATAAGTCCGTAATTATGGTTTCTTCTGCTTCCACAGAAGTGGCTGAACTTTTTCTTTTCTTTTCTTTTCTTTTTTTTTTTCCTCTTCTGCTCAGGGAGAGAAGAAGCTGGGTAAAAAAATTTAGGTGGCCAGCTACAGCCAGTCTTACTTCAGGGAGACATCCTGGCACTTCTGTTCTTGATCCCATCCGATTTAAGATCAAGTAGCATTCCACATCAGAGTGCGGTCCTGAAGGATTCCATAGTGGCAAAGATGTGGCTGAAATGAACCGTGACTCAGCTTTTTCAGCCCTTACATGAGGGTTCAGGGTGGAGAGAATTACCCAGCACGGCTAAGGCTTCACTAATAATAGGCATTCTACAAATTCCAGGACTTTGGCATTTGACTCAATAAATCTTTACTGCCTTTCAATTTTTTTTTTAAGGAATATACAAACAGATAAAATGCACTTACAAACCCAGCTGGCTTGTTTTAAGCTCCCAAAGGAGCACTTTATTCCCAATTACACTATTTTTCCTTTTTATCAAATTGCTGAGAAACAGTAACTCAATTGATATAAATGATTTCTCTCACACACAGCCTTTAAGACTAGTAATCGGTTTATTATGCTCAGTCATAACGATGGCATTTTGCTTCTATGAATGTATTTTCAGCAGTGTTCATGAGGTACTCAGTTTGACTTCATTTATTAACTTTCTCATTTTGCATTAACTGATGTTTTCCTGTCTCAGATAATTCTCCTGCCTGTTGATCCTGCATAATTCAATGGAAATGTGTCTTTCATAAGAACAAATACACATTATTTAAGGTTGGGTTAAGTTAACTATTTGGATAATTCCCAAATAATAATTCTTTAGTTTTTGTTTTATTCAAATTTCACTTTTAATGTTTCATTGTCACTTATCACTTTAATTGTATTAATTTTGATGGCTTGCTATTTAATATGTTCTGCTGAGACCCTAAACATGAAGATGAGCCCTTCTTCCCCTCCCCGCTAAACTTTAGATAAGAAATGACCCCATTTTCATTTATTCAGTTCTGTTGTTAGCAAAAATGATTAGAAAAGATGTGTATTAATAGGTTTATATTTGGTGTGTTTCAGTATTTTTCAGTCTGTTTCTGAGCAATCTAGGCCTGCATAAGGCATCTGAATTATTTTTTTAGCTTCCTCCTGTTTTATTGGCAAGTGACCATGTGTATGGTAATTGAACAATTGTGTGCTTACATGAGTGTATGAAATTTGCATGAGCAACTTTTGGAGATTGGAAAATTTTGTCTCTAAGCAGACTTGACAAGAAATCATTCTAAAATACTGTCTTATGGTTAAAATACATTTTCTGTTTTACTGAGTGACAATATACCTCAAAATATTGAGGGTTTGTTTCCCATTCCTCTTGGCCATGTCTTGTGTTTCTTCCTTTTGGAGCCTGAGGCATCTATCTGTATGTGGGGGGATAAGAGAAAGGAGGGGAGTCATCAGCTGAGCGCCAGGCAGGAGGCCAGGTGGCCATCGTCACAGCTTCTCTCCTTGAGCTGCTGTATCCCTCCCTGTTGGACACATGAGACACTATTTCGACAGAAATAACCTTTTTCTGAGTCACCTACCAAGTGTGATAAAACAGAGTTTGGAACTCGGTTTGAAGAGTACAAAAGGCTGTTCCTCATGCCCTTCTGCCCACCTGCCCATCAGTAAGGAAACGCCTATGGCATGGTTCATCCGATGGTGGGGTCAAATTTAAATATGCCGTCAAGAGAGACATCTAGTCCTTGCCGGAGTCAATCGCAAAAACGACTTTGCTTGCTTGCTTTCGTAGCCTCTGCCCACACAGCTGTTCTCCATGTTGGAGTTCTGACTTTATTCCTGCAATAGACCCTCGTGTTTTCCACCTGCCACTTCAAGGCCCATTTCTGCTTCTGTCTCTGGCTTGTAGGTCCCTGCGCCTCCTTCACCTTTTCAGCTCCCAGGGCCTCTTCTGATGGGAAAGTGCTTTGTTGATTGCTGCCTTTCTTAGCTTGAGCCAAGTCCCACCTTGAAGCTATGCCACTTACTCAGCCATTGAGACCATCATGAGAAGGCCCTCTGAAGTGGTTGAAGTTGGAATAGGGCTTTAAAGAGAGGGATCCAGTCAGGGCATGTGGGTTGGAAAAGGTCGAGAGACAGTCCCTTTTGAGGAAGGATATGGTTGACCAGAGGCTAAGAGCAGGAGGTGATGGTGTAGGCGTAGGGGAACATCCTGTTGGCCACAGAAGTGTGTGTGGTGAGAAGAACAAAAAGGCTGACTAGGAGGCTGAGACTGGGATATAGAGCCTGCAGGTTGAGCGTGGATTGTAACTTTATTCTGTTTGCGGTAAAGAGCTGCTGGGACGTAGTGGCAGGGAAAATTCTGCCTAGTACTATCCTGGCATAGGCTATTTGTGGATGATGATTGCCTGGCCAGTAGTCAGATCAAGACAATATGGGTCCTTCTGCAAGCAAAATTCGTAAGATTAGAGGTAAATCAAACTAGAGGTGGAAGAACCCAATACATTGCTAATGCTACTCATTCTTCCCCTTCTCTCTGTGTATCATTTTATAGAAAACTCAGCATACACTAAAGGAAAAACATTCTAGAATCATATTCCTATTTGTTACACCTGCACTAATATTGTTTTAATATTTAGGAAGAATAATAACAAAGGCTGAATGCAGTAGAAAAAGTAAAATCTCTGAGACACAAGCTTCTTGCTTCCTCTTCTGCAGTCTTCTGTGTGTCCTGAGACAATGATTAGCACTCCATGCTGGACAGCCCTGAATTCCTCTAAGCCAGTGCATTTCAAACTGAGTTATGACCTGGCCATGGATCATGCCATGATATTAGTGGGTTGCAAAGAGCATTTGAAAGGACACATAATAAAATATGAAACAGTCCATTGCATTGCACATCATGAGGGTCAGTTTTGTCTTGCAACATAAAATATGTTTCTCACTGTGAGACTGAGAAATTTGAAAACACCATAAGTGAAGGGACCTCATTATTTTGGAGCATCATAAATCTGTCTTTAGCTCTGCATGTAAGGTGATTGTACAATTTGTCATCCAAACCAGGGTGCGATTCAAAGGGAAAGGGGTATCTCTTTTAATTATACCACAACAACAAATGTAAACTGGACTGCCTCAAGCTGGTTAGGAGATTTGGTCACTCTGCTGTGTTAGGCATGGTTTTGTAGGCAATATTTATGCACTTGAGGCTACTTCAAATATATTGCAGAAAAATGCAGGCAAGGCATAACTTTATTTTGGTATGAACACTTTTTTGAAATCATTCTTTTTTGGAGAACTTTGCACTTAGGGCCTTGGACCAAAAAGATGAATTCCACCTATATCATAAACCACAATCTGCAGCCGGCACTGTGGCTCACTAGGCTAATCCTCCGCCTTGTGGCACTGGCACCCCAGGTTCTAGTCCCAGTCGGGGCACCGGATTCTGTCCCGGTTGCCCCTCTTCCACGCCAGCTCTCTGCTGTGGCCCGGGAAGGCAGTGGAGGATGGCCCAAGTGCTTGGGTCCTGCACCCACATGGGATACCAGGAGAAGCACCTGGCTCCTGGCTTCGGATCAGTGAGATGCGCCGTCCGCAGCGGCCATTGGAGGGTGAACCAACGGCAAAAAGGAAGACCTTCCTCTCTGTCTCTCTCTCTCACTGTCCACTCTACTTGTCAAAAAAATAAATAAATAAATAAAATAAAAATAAACCACAATCTGCTTTACTCAAAGACCACTGATTACAAAAGTTAATACTATGTAAAAATCCTTCATCACAATGTCTAACCTGGGGTTTGACTAAATACCTGCACACTACAGCCTAGCCAAGTTGTCTTATAAAATTGATTATCACGCCATTTAAGGAGTACAAGTAGAAGATGAACACAGCTATGAATTTTTTTCTTTTGTTTTCAGAAGCTTGTGCAAAGGCCGAGTCATTTGTTGTGGTTGTTTTGGTCTTGTGAACCCTAGCTAGGATGATGAAGAAAGACTATTCTGAGCCATCTTAGAATCTCACAGTGATAGCTGTTTACGTCATTTCTGTAGTAAGGGCTCATGTTTTAAGTACTTCCCTTTACTCTTCAAAATTTATGCTCTGTGGTGTAGCAGGTTAAGCAGCTTCCTGTAGTGCTGGCATCCCATATGTGCCTTGGTTCCAGTCCAACCTGCTCCACTTCAGATTCAGGCCCCTGCTGATGCACTTGAGAGGTACATCAAGATGATTCAGATCCTTAGGCCCCTGCACCCACATGGGAGACCAGGAGGAGACTCCTAGCCTAGTTGCAGCTATTGTAGCCATTTGGAAAGTGAACCAGCAGAAGGAATATATCTCCTCCCACCCCTCTCTATAACTCTTCCTTTCAAATAAATAAATCTCTATTAAATAAATTAACAACAGGAGTCATTGTGCACTAACTTGCCATGCAGGACCTCTGCCCCCAGAGAGTTGTATTATAATTACGTCTAAGTGCTCACAAAAGATGCATCATTCTTGGGTGCTTCTTTAAAGTTAATTAATTTTCTAAAAAAAAAGAAATGAAATTAACTTCAAGATACAATGACTTTGAATGGCCCTTGTCTTAACTGTTGAGGAACAGGTTCTTTGTGTCTCTGCCCGCCCCCACCCCCATGCAAATTGTTGAATTCTTTACTTAGTATAGAGTTGGTTTTCTGTGTATAAAGTTAATCAAAAATGGATCTTAGTAGAATGGGATTGGGAATGGGAGAGGGAGGAGGAAGAGAGGTGGGAGGGTGAATATGGTGGTAAGAATCACTATATTCCTAAAGTTGTACTTATGGAATGCATGAAGTTTGTATGCCTTAAATAAAAGGTTTCTTCGATAAAAAAATAATAGAGGGAAAGATGGGGTCAGTCATTATAGTTTAATGTGAAATTGCTTAATAAGTCAGTATCTCTAGCCTCCCAATTCAAATAAAATAAAACTCCTTTCTGCTTTAAAAAATAAATAAAAATAAAAATCTGCTTTAACCTAGGCTGCAAAAGGGGAGTAGATTTTCAACAGGTGTCAATGTTCAAGGAAGGAGGACACAGAGCCAGGGAATGGAGGGTCTTAATGGGAATACTGGGAGTAGTCCAGCTTGGCTCTGCTGTGTGATGCAGGGATGCAAGTAGTGAGAGGCCAAGGATTTGAAACCTAATCTGTCTGTTGAAAGCCAAGATATGAAATCTGAACTTCAGTTACTAGTCTGAGGAACAAAATGGAGGTCTCTAAAAGACCTTAATTGATGAGAGTCAGAGACAAAAAGAAAACAGAGACATGGAGATGATTACACATGAGCTCGGGGAGTATAATTGGATCATGATGTACAAGAGGAGAACCCACCTTTGTAGAAGTAGAAGCACTTGTTGAAAATTTGAAAATGAGCCTCTGTTTGTCCCAGCAATTCTGATTTTAGAAAATTTTGAGGGGGACCGATTGTGGTACAGCAGGTTAATCTACTGCCTGGGATGCTGGCATCGCTTATGAGTACTGGGTTCATCTCCCAGCTGCTCTACTTCCAATCCAGCTCCCTGTCAATGCACCTTGGAAAGCAACAGAAGATGGACGAAGTTCTTGGACCCTGCACTCATATGGGAGTCCCAAGTGGACTTCTAGGCTGCTGGCTTCAGCCTGGCTCATGCCTGCTGATTGTGGCTAGTTTGGGAGTGAACCAGTGGGTAGAAAATCTGTCTCTCTACTCTCTGTAACTCTGGTTTTCACGTAACTAAAATTTTTAAAAAATTGAGGAAGCAATGGTTTAAAACTAGGGATGAGTTAAATATCTAATAATCTGGGCTTGTTTAAATGAATGTGTTAAATAAATAGCAAGAATTTTAAAAAGCAATTTAAAGATAGTTTTAAGGAATTTCACACTATCTAGCCATTACAGATGATATCATTTGTGAACATAGATCACAAAGATATTGCTGAAATATTAGATAGCATGATCCTAGTATGTATGTGAGAGGGCTTATCTTTATCATTCATAAAATTCTAGAAAAAATATAAATGAAATGTTTACAGTGGTTCTTTGGTGATGTCATAGGTGATTCTTTATATTGTAGTAAAATATATAACAAAATCCTTGTATGATAAGAAGACAAATTCTACCAGGAAGTATTCTTCAAGAAGAAACACATGGCTTTATTTTGGGCCATTTCTAGCATTCACCTTTTACAGTGACTTTTAAGGGATGTCACGACATGCAAGCACAGTTGCATGAATGAACATGACATTGTATATTCCCTTCCAGAAGCTCCAGATTTAGTTCCTGGATTATAGTGGAAGTAAATACTACTGAGGAAGCCCCTACCCATCCTTGATTCCTGGAGTGTTCACTCTGGCTCTTCCACCTTGCCCTGTGTAAGCAGAGTGCCTCTGAGTTCTGTGTGTTCACAGTCAGAGCCTTTAACCCGTGCAGAAGAAAGGAAATAAAATGTTGAGAGTGGCCTCCTCTCTGTGAGTGGTGGAGGCATCAGTCAGAGAAACTGGGAAGAAAAGGACAGAGATAAAATAGAATTACATGTGTTGTTTGGGAGTCAATGAAAAGAGTTTCACTAAGAAGGGGAAATGGAAATGTTTTACCGAACAAAGGGAAGTCAAGACTGTACTTTACAACTCTCATTTCTCCAAATATGCGTTAACCCAAGTGGTATAATGATTTGTCCCAGTAGGTTGATTCCGGTTCTGGCTATACTGTTATTTAGATCTGGTACCTCAAGTACATCCCTTAACCTCTATCTCCAGCTCTGTTGTGTGAAATGGGCCATGTTTCTGTTCTCTTGTAGCACTAAGATGAAATTTGTATGAGTTCAAAGATGTGGTATGACTGCTACCTTACTACTTGTCATTTATTGAGTTCATAAGTGTATTGCATGTTAAACAGAGAGGTAATCTAATTTCACAGTTAAATAAAGTGCTAATTTAAATTACTTTTGAAATTAAAATGTTAATGGAATACATTTGCTGGGTCTAATAAATGAACTCTCAAGCATTCTCCCTTCCCCCACCCATTCTCTGAATCCTTCACTGTGTTTGGTCTCTCTCTGCTTCTCTTCTTCCACTCATCTTGGGCTCACAAACTATTTTCTTTTTTTAATGTTGGATTACTTTTATCCATTGCTATTTTGGCATCAGAAATTATATCCATTCACCTGACATAGAGTTTTACATGGAGCATGTGTTTGAAAGATTAATATAAGCAGTTGCTTCTGGAACAATTTAATCTTGCTTTCCATAGTAATAAAAAATGAATAATCAAAAGCAGTAAATTGTGTCTGGGAGATAATAAATACTTCTTAAAGAATTTTAGCACTGACTGTGAGTTATAGCTAACCCCCACATTGGGAGGGGCGAGTATGACCTATTGGAACTCTGTGGTGTGTGCCAGCCTTTAATATCAGTCTGCAGCTGCTTGATTCATTTCATCGCTCCCTATCACAACCCAGAGAATCTGCTGTCTGTCTTGCTGATTTAAAACTAAAAATTGCATCCCATGTCAATTAGGGGAGTGTGTTTAAATGGACGTAAAACAATGTCGCTCTTTTTCTGCCTCTTGGCCAATATACAAATCTAAGTAGACCTAGGTCAGAATTTAAAATATAAATGGGAATAGCCTGAACTAATTCTGAATTCAGCTACTGTAGATAGGAAGCTTCTCAGGTGGTGTTATATACAGAGCCTCGACTGTGAATAACCTCTGGAAACATCCCTTAGAGGCTTATCTATCCTTCAACTACACACTTTCTACAGATGCATTTATGATCCAGAGGTTACCAAAGAGAGGAGTTGTTTTAGAAATCAGTGTATTTTTCTAATGAGACATTCTCTGAGGTAGGGAACCCTGAAATAAATGATAGGCTTCCTTTTTAGATGATAGACTCAGGAAAAAAATATATATTTATATTTTTATATATAGCATTGTTACTGATGTGTAATATTTATGCATAGTTGTGGTATGCAGGATGACAATATGATACTTGCATATAGTGTGTAATGATAAAACCAGGGTAATTAGCATTTCCATCTTCTTAAACATTTATCATTTTTATGTATTGGGAACATTTAAACTTTTTTTTTTCCTATTTTTAAAATGTATCACAGATTGTTGTAGACTGTAGTTGCCCTATTTTGCTATAGAGCACCAGAACCAATTCCTCCTGTGTAACTGTATTTTGGGACCCTTATTCATCCAGTCTCAGTCTCCACCCTCACCCTGCAACTTGTCCCAGTCCACTATTTCACCCTCTTCTATGAGTTTTTTTTTTTTTTTTTTTTTTTTTTTTTTTTTTTTTTAAGCTTCCACAAATGAATGAGAATGTAAGGTATTTGTCTTTCTGTGCCTGGCTTCTTTCAGTTAACATGACATCCTTCAGCTCAATCCCCAACTGATGGAATTGACAGAACTTCATTCTTTTTATGCAAATAATATTCCACAATATATCTTTTTTTATCTGTTCATCCATCAATGGACATTTTGCTAGATTTCAGAGTTGGCTGTTGTGTTTATGTTGCAATAAATGTGGTAATGACATTGTCTCATCTGCCGATTTTATTTCCTTTGGATATAAATCCAGAGTGGGATTACTGGATCATTTGGTGGTAAACAATATAATCATCTTAATAGATCCAGATAAAAGCTTTGGATGAGACTCAATATTCCTACGTGATGAAAACCCCTAACAATTAGGAATATAAGGAACATATCTTGACATTATAAACATTCTTTATGACAAACCCGCAGATAGCACAATACTGAAAAGGAAAAATCTCAAACTGTTTCTTCTAATATCTGGAACAAGGTCCAGGGTATCCAGTTTGACCAGTCCTATTCAACAAAGTATTGGATATTTTAGCCAAAGCAGTTAGACAAGAGAAAGAAATAAATGGCATCCAAATTGGAAAGAAAATAGAATTGAACCCCTATGGTTCCAATTGCTAAGTAATAAAAATGAGTACATAAATAAGAAAACAAGTCCATAAATAAATAAAATGCATTTCTACCATCTCTGTCTTGAAGAAATTTCAAGATTACTCAGCAGATGTAGACAATGTACTTTACAAAGTAGCCGTAAGTCACAAACGCCAAGAATTTCCTGAAAAACAGACTGCAGGGGAATCCAGACACGGCTGAAGTCAGTATCTTTCACTGTACTTTTGTGTTTCATGTGTTTTTGTGCTTTTATAGATGTTTGCTTCTCTAGTGCCCTGGGAGGCCTTATTTTTATACTATTGAACATGAACCAAAAAAAAAAAAAATCGTAACGTGTCCTCCTTCACTGATGAAAGCCCACTGGGAATTGTCTACGTCTATGTAGTAAAAAGGAGCCCAAAATGCATCTCTAAAAGTTCAGTTTCTTTCCGTGCTACCTATGACTTGAGGCATATGAACTGAGGCGTTTGGCTTCCGCAAACCTCAGCAAACTAAAATGGAGATAAAACTGCTCTTCTCTTTTATTTCCTAAAGATGGTATCAATCAGAGATGAAGCGGTGCATGACATACATAAGCCTTCTGACAACTTGGCACTGGTAGGCAAACACAAATAAGGGGTGGTCTGTTAATCCATCTGACAAAGGTTAACTCCTTGGATATGTCTGTTGTGGTTCTATTGTAATCGTAAACACAGCTAGAGAAAAAGTTTAGTCAAGAAATAGTTGTGCGTTTCCTACTTTTTCTCAAGTTTGTGCTTTCAGATCGAGAGGTGCAGTTTTGAAATCTTCGAACTCTCGGAGAGAAAAATCAAGGGAGCAAGCCAGTCTTAGGGAGAGGAGAGGCTCTTCCTAGTTTATTGTTTCTAAAAATAAGGTCTCCTAATTTGGCCCAGCTGTTGCGGAGCAGAGATGGGCTGTGAGTAGCTAGAAGTCCCCAAGTGCAGGCTGCACTTGCTGTCAGGTCCACCCAGAGCTCCTGAGAAGATTCCTGGCATGTGTGTCTTGTGCTAACAACTTAACACAGCTCGCTTTTTAAAGCCTCTTTTTATAGAAATATTCAGGTTCTCCTGAATGCCTTTGAACATTGGCCAGGTTGTGGTGTAAGCCCTCAACGTGGCCATGAGGACAGAAGTTGAAAAGTAAAGCTGAATAACCATGTGGTGTCTCACACATGAGAACTGCCCAGTTAATTTTTCAAGTCACACAGCCGGTCTGGAAGGAAGCATGCATTTTATTTTCATTCTAAACACGACATTTTGAGATTATTTCCCGAAGCACTTTTGCAAGAAACCAATCCATTCTGTATGGAAAGACAGCTATTTCTCAGTGGGCTGTTCGCTTTTAATCACGGGTCTCAAATTGCCATACTGTTGTGGTGGTGTAATAATGATGAGAAGGATAACGAGGAATCCAAAAACAAGCCCTGGAGATTGCTTATTTTTTATCACTAACAAAGTGATTCTGTATGTTGGTGTCTAATAGGACATGTGAGACACCCCCGTAAAATAGTTGATGTTGCACGTGAGGAAACTCTAGTTTTAGATGGATTATTCTCTATGATACAGCTTAAAAGTGGCAGAGGTAGAGTTTGTACATCTAGATGAAGGTCTGGCACTTTTTTCTACAAAACGGTCGATTCCATGTCTGCCTTCATACCTCTACATGAACAACTAGGATTTTGTGGGTCATATAAATGGAGGATCTGAGCTGTTGTGGTTGTGCTTCCTTGCTCATCTTTCTTTTCTGGGGTGCCTCTTTCTGAGTTTTACCTTGCAAAGGTGCTGTGCCCATTAGGAGTTAGTCCAGTTACTTGGCTGAGAATCTGAGTCCCCAGAAGGTGAATCACACAGTTCTGAAAGAAAAGACCTCAAATTTGAACCCAGGCTTCTGGGATGTTATTTTTGCTATTATATTGATTAATTAATCTTTTTAACAATTGCTAAACAATGTGAAGTTTAAGTAGGAACTAATTATTTTTAAAAGTCTCAGATCAATGTCCTCTACATAATAAGTGCTCTATAGAAATGTTATAAATAAAAGAAATAGAATATTGTGTAATGAGATGGAACAGTAAAACATAGGGACTTGCCAAAGCCCATCTTCCAGTGGGGGGAAACGTTTACTAAGCCCCCAAGAAGAAAAATGCTTTAATGATATTAATAAATATTGGGCAAGTAATACAAAATACAGTTTATTATTTTCCCAGTGGCACACTGATTTTCAGCAGTGGATGAATCAGGTTTACTGACCAAAGTCATAGACAAATGCTCAGGACTTCTGATAGTGACAGGTGTCAGGGCACATGCCCTTCCCTGTCTCAAAGACACCTTGATAGGAAATTAACAGAAACTGTGCATTTGAAGTATAAACTCTCCACTCTTTCAAGGACTTCTGTCTTAGAAAAGGTTCCATCACCGAGGGGGACACAGCCTGGAGGAGAGGCTGCAGAAGAAACTAGTTCTACCAATAATTTGATCTCAGCCTTCTAGCCTCCAAAACTGTGAGAAAATAAAAGATGTTGTTAGGACAACCCTGGCAAGCTAATGCACTGTGTTAAGTCAACCTCTCTCCAACTTGCTATGTTTTAGAATTGCTTTAGGAATGATTTTCAACACTCTGCGCTCAGGGCACCATCCCCGAGCAGTAGAATCAGTCTCTGGGGATGGCCCTTGGTGGCTGTGTTTTTCAAAGCTTCCTAGGAGATTCTGATGCAGTTTGGGTTGAGAATCACTGGTTTGCATTGCTCTCGCAGGAGAGTTTCCCAGGAGGGAAAACAAATCTTCCATCCCTTCTGCCTTGTTAAGGCTGCATTATAGAGCAGAGTGAGCCTTCCCACATGGATCAGCAGTGCCCGTCCTGGCTGATCCTAAGTCATCTGAAGATGTATTTAAAAATACAAAATCCGGAGTGGGTCTTTGCGATACTTAAGGTGCCACATGGGAAGCCTGCATCCCACATCAGAGCATCGGGTTCTAGTCCTACCCTGTTTCCAATCCAGCATCCTGCTGATGCACACACCTTGGGAGGCAGCAAGTGGTGGCTTAAATGCTAGGGTCCCTGCCACCCACATGGGAGACTCATTTTGAGTTCCAGACTCCTGACTCTGGCCCAGGTTATGTTGTTGGGAAATAAAACAGTGGATGGAAGATCCTTGTCCTCTTTGCCTTTCAAATGCATTGAAAATAAATTTAAAAATTTAGAAATACAAATTCACAGAAATTCTAATTCTGTGAATCTTTGAAGCTCGAAGGAGGAGGGTAGGAGTTTCTATGTTTAGACAATCTATAAATGAGCCCAATGACATTGTAGAATATATTATGAGTGGCCTCATACTTTTATGTTTGGATATGTTAGTATGCATGCTTCTACATATGTTTGGATGTATTTTCTTCCATAAGGAACAATTACCTGTAAATCCACCAAGGTGGATTTCTCTTTCTTGGTCTCTTTCTGGTCTCTGATAGTTTCTTTAGGGTTTTTCTTCATTTTACTTCTCAGTGATGAGAATGTTAAGGGTGGTGGAGGTGGTTTTTAACAAGTAGGTATGGGATTTCACAGTTTGGTGTTTTTGTAGTAATGACCTGTGTTAATCGGCATTCTATCTTTCTAAAACCTGCTGTTAGGGCAAAAGGTCTGATGCCTACAAATAATGATTACAATTGAAGTGTAAATTGAACTCCTAATTCATGTCTTTGCTAATCATCCCTCTTTGTGAATACTATGATCAGCCTCTTTGGGGAATTTATCTGTTGTGGGCCATTGTATATACTTGCATTCATTAACCTAAAGTCATTTATCTCCAGCCAAAATAGACTAAGATTACACTGGAAGATAATAAAAAGGCTATGGAAAAGTAAACTAGATCATAACTCCCAAGTGTCCTACATTCTCGGTGGTTAAGTGCATAATCACAAAACAGGCCTCTGAGATCTGTTACTGTCCGGTTTTACAGATAAATTATGGACAGGTGAGTAACTCACCCAGTGTTACTGGTCTGGAAAGTGGCAAAGGCAGTCTGATTCCCAAGCCCATGCTTTTGATAACTATTACTCTCTACTGACCCAATGGATTCCCATTAACTCCTCCATGAGTTCTTTTGTAAGGTTGTTTTGTTCTCTTTGGGCCCTAATTCTAGTAGGGCAGGCTTTTGGGTCCTCTAACCACTATGAAGTTAGAACAAGCTTCTCAGTTAAAAAATAAATAAATAAAGCCAGAAATTATGAACTAGGCATTTCTGGGTAATTGGTCCCTTTACCCAATTTTTCTTCTTTTCACTTACAAAAAAGCCATCCTAATATCTTCTTAATTACAGTGAATTTTGTGTACTACATCTTTTCTTGCATTAAATTGTAAAACTATCCATAAGCTCATAGACTGTATTCATATCTATTCCTAATATGAAAACATTTTTTGTTTTAGCCTAGGATTTTAGCCTAGGATCTTCTAGTGTTTGAAATGCTGGCATCTTTGTATATGATAAATGGAGATATGTATCTTTATATTTGGTTTTTCAGCTATGAAAACGTTTTCTGTGGCTCAGATAGTCATCAAAGGAAACAGCTACAAATGGTGCTTTGAGACGATAGACTTGAATTTGGTCTTATGTCTGTGCATTTCCAGCGTTATCTTAAAGTCCCCTGAATTGGAAGTTTTTGGTTGATTACCCTGTTTAAAATTTATCTCTAAGTCTGCAGAAGTTGGCATGCTGCAGAGCGAATTAAGTAGCCAAGAAATGGTGCCTGAATGCAGCCTAATAATTATGACTAAAATATCCCCTAACTACATGAAAATGATACCCACTTATGTGTGCCTCCGTACAATGGCACTTCAAAACGTTCATGAACAAATGGAATTAAGTTTATATAAAAAATTTTGTAAATCCACTCATAGTTTTTTCATAAGGTATTTTCAATGAACTTTTTGAGACTCCTTGAAAACACAATTTCAAAATTTTTTGCACTAAAATGAACTTTCAGTTCTGTTTTTCTTTGAACATGTGAATGTGTGTGTGTGTGTGTGCGCAAATGCAGTGGTTCAAGCACACATTTCAGAGCTAGGCTGACCTGTACTAAAATCCTTGTTCTGCTGTTCACTCCCTGAGCCACCTTGGGGAAGTCACTTCCCTAGTCTCAACTTTGCTTTCTGCATACAAAGGACAATAATACCCACTTACAGGTGAAGATGCATGCTGTTAAAGGTGGAGTGCTTCAAGCTGAGCTGTTCTGGACCACTCAATGCCCAGTAACAGCTTGACAGCATTACAGTATCAAACAGCTAGTGCTCATTGTTAAAAATTCCATAATTCACTTGTCTCAAGCTAAATTTATAGCAATTGCACACATTTAAGGTAATGCCTTTATATATAAGGGCAATGAGAGTGAGAGCACAAAGTGAAATTTCCCTGGTCTCCTTTGGGAAGAGGAAGCAATGTGTTTGGCTGAATCTGGTTGGAGTATCTGCTGTGTGCTAAGGTTGCCTTATGTGCATTGCCAGAACAAGCAACTTCATGTGAACTTAGCCACTAACTACTGTCAGCCAGGGCTAGCAATCAGGGATGTGGAAATGTTTTTAGAAGTGGAAATAAAAGAACCAGAATGGCTGCTGTCTTTGAACTAGGTTAATCCCATACACAGCAGGAGAATCTTAGGCCAAGCCAGAAAGGTGGATGTCGAATAAAAACCTGCAAACACAGTGAGAAGGGAGGACCCAGAATTAAGTTCAATTTGACTTTAAGGTTTTAAAAGTCATTCAGCTGAGGGGGGAGGGGCTTGTGGAAGGCAGCAGAGTAAAGTTGCTCTGGGATCAGATGGCCTGGGTTCACTTACTAGTTGGGTGACCTTACATGAGTCTTTTTGGTTTTCTGTGTCCAGTTCCCTGAATTATAAAGTAGAAATGAAAATAGCAATTGTCTTCTAGGATAGTTGTGACAATGAAGTGAATATATGTATGGAAGTACTCAGGATGATACATGGCAAAAAAAAAAAGGGGGGGGGGAGTATTCAATAAATATTGGCTATGAACATCTACCTACTTCAGGGACGGATGTTCAGTTTTGCCCTCTCCAAAGTCTTCCGCCTGCCCTGATTTCTGTCATGATTTAACCTGGACTTATGTGAATTTCCATTTTAGAGGTGACACAAGTTGCTGGTTTTCTGGGGACAGATAAATGTATGACATGAATTATAGGTCCTGAGCCTGTGCTGTCATTAAACCATGTCATAGAAATAGTTGATTCATATGTGAAGAGCTACTTATCATCATCACTAATCTTTCAGATGTAAAATCTGTACCAAAATAGGCATGGTTAACACAGGACACATTTGTAAGCAGAACACATGCTCTAAACAGTGTAGCATTTTCTGAAATTAGAACCTGAATTAGTTCTTTAGCAAAGGTATTTGCTCAGGATTCTCATCACATGTCTTGTCCTCTGTGATGAACTCCTTCTAACCACAGCTGGAGACCTTGGTAGCTCTGGACCTCCCTGCCCCTTCATGGCTGTATTGTCCTTGTTGCCTGCTGGAAGTGTACTGGGAAGATAGAACTGGAATCTTCCTGCTTCCTTTCCCCTGCTGTTTTGCATTCAGAATCTCAAGGCTTGTCAATAAGCCCAGCTTAGAGACCCTGATCTTTGAATTCTACATTAGGCTGTCCATGCTGTTACTCCAGAGTGAAGCAAAGGCTTAGTGGTGGTGCTCCCTAGGCAGTTCCAAAGGGCAGCATGGGGCTGCTTACGTGCCAGGCTCTGTCTTAAGTAGTGGAACATGTATAACTGACTGGTCCAAGATGCTGGGCCATGTGGGTCGTGAATTCAGCAGGGAGTACCAGATGCCCATTGTGCCAGCCTTTAGTGAAATCTCAGGAAGGGGCTCAGTTTGGGCAGTTTTAGATGTCCCCTCATTTACCCCTCACCACATCCTCCTTCCCACTTTGCAGAATGTTTGATACCTGAGTGAGGTCCTAAAAGAGCCTCACTGCCCCCAGCCTGAGTTCTGAACAAGTTAAGAAATAAAGTTAAAGATCAGAGAGAGGCCAAACGATCATCAAAATATCTAACAGTGTGGCCCTCCTGTTACAAAGGAATTAAATGATCCAGTTGGGAGAGTGGCCTGGAGTAAATTTAGTGAAAATACAACATCATGGAAATCAGTATAGGGCAAGATTCAGATGAGGAAACTGAGGCACAGAAAAATTGAGTAACTTTCAAGAGGCTTCATGACTCCATAGCTGTGGAGTTGAACATTGGATACAGTGTTTGCACCTTGGAGCCTTTCTCCAAACTGAAAAACTGGACTATGACATAAGAAGGGGCTTCCTTTGTCTTTGGATTCAGAATCTCAGGGACTTGACTAGTTTCTCATCCAGTTTATAGCCACATGTCTCTAAATGCTACTGTTAGATTCACTTACTAGTTGAGTATCCAAATTTTCTTCTTTGAGTTTTTTGAGTATTTGCATTTGCTAGTTGCTCTCTGAGAGTTGGGCTGCCTTTTCCACAGTAGAGGTCACTCCTTTCTTGTGCAATTACTCTGATCAGAGGAACTTCTTTCCTCTGAAATGGACATGGACTTGGTTCAGTGAAGCCTGTGCCTTCCTTCCACACTCCATCTCTTGTCCTCCTGTTATCACCTCTTTAGCCAGAGGCAAATGCGGCTGCAGCACCAACAGGCTGTGTCAACGATATAAATACCCACTGCCCAACCTCACAGTGCTCAGCACTGTCAGGCCAGCCAAGATCCCGCTCATTGCCTTGAGGATTTGCTAAAAATAAATCTCCTTTCGCATGTGGTTCACATGATGTTTGATATTTCAAATTCTTAATTGCATTTTTAAACTTGGCTTTGGATTGCTAGACTGCATCCTCTTCGAGACAGTGGGTGCAACCTTCCTGTAGGCGTGCAAAGAGCTTCAGAGTATATTCATGATAAGAGGTCTGATTCTTTGGCGTTGTATGTAAGGGGAGGGCGGCATTTGTGCGCACACTTCCCATGAGGAGAATTCATGGAAGAACTTTATAAATGAGCTAGAGAGAGAGACTGAAAGAGACATAGTGCCACAGCCTCTGGTTCCTACAAGGCTTTAGGAACCACTCACAGCTGGAAACAATTAGGGCCAGCCAGATTTGCAGTATGTGGAAAAGTAGGAACAAAGAGGTAAATCTTGTAACTAGAGTTAGAGGTGGGAATTTAGAATTGTATCTCCTTCAAGTGAATTGAAAGATATGTTCTCAAAACCATGAAATACCAAAGATTACCTAACTCTTCCATAGTAATTTTAATTTTTACAAAATTTATTAGAACTCTCCCATCTACTGGTTCACTCTTCAAATGCCCATAATGGTTGTGCTGGACTGGGCTGGGCAGATGAACGCTGGGAACTCCATCTGGGTCTCCTATGTGGGTGGAAAAAGCCAATGACTTGAAGAATCCACACTAGCAGGTAACTGGAATCAGAAGCCATGGTTAAGTGCTGAAACCAGGTACTCTGCTGTGGGATGTAGGAATCCTAATCTGGTGTCCTCTTTAAAAAATTATTTATTAATTTGCAAGAAAGAGAAAATATGAGTATCACTCTTCCATCTAGTAGTTGACTTCTCAAATGGCCACAACAGTCAGTTCTCTGCCAAGCCAAATCGGGAGTCTTGGACTCCAATCTGATCTCCCAGATGAGTGTCAGAGTCTCCGGTACTTGGGTCATTTTCTGCTGCCTTCTCAGAATGCATTAGCAGGAAGCTGGATCAGAAGTGGAGACTTGAACACTGGCATACTGACTGGTATATTCACTACTAGGCTAAATGCCCATACTGTCTTACATGGTAGTTTTAGAATCCTAAAATCACCTTTGCCCGTGTGGCTATGATAAACTGGTATATGTGTTCCCTATTAACGAGATAGATTTGCATGTGCTTAGGAGCTAGTGCTTTACTATGGTCCAATTGAGTAGCATTATTGAAAATCCTGTTGAACTTTGTTTTTCCAAAGTTGGAGTCCTCAAGAAATAAAGTTTTCAAAGAGAATTGTGGCCCTTACTGGTCAGTTTCTTGAAATATTTACCTTAGAGATCGTTTTTGCAGAGACTGTAGAGCGGTTATTTTTCAGAATTCTACAAAGCAATTCTTTTTCTGTGTTTTCCTCATGAGAGAAGCCTCAGTAGATGAGCAGGAAGCTTTAAGTGGTTTTGCAAAGTGATTGCTCAGGCTCTGGCCTGTCTGAAAGCGGCAGCTTTGAGGGACCTTGGAAATAGAAATGCCCCTTTCCACTAGGAGTTTCCCACCGCTTTGTGGGGAAGACGTGTTTATGATTTATGACCAGGTTCATCGCTGGGTCACTGTGGGGGAGCTTGTCCTGAGAGGTTTAATTTGGGTTGTGGAACTAGTGAAGCTCCAGCACAGCTCTGCAGATAAGGTTGTAACCAGCCTTCCAGAACAAGTCCTGTCTTTGATTCCCTTGAGCTAGCAGTATTCTTTGGACTGTCAAACTGGCACCTTTGGATATTTCTATGACCTTGAAAATTAGGATAATTAAGTTTCCTCTGGCACAGCGGGACTTGATATGCGTAATTAACAGCAGCCAGGGTTCCCTGGGGACCAAATTTATGAAAGACATTAAAGAAGGAAAGAAGAAAACCTTTTTGAACGTGGGGAAGTGAACATTAGTTATGTGAGTGTGATAGTAAGTGGATGTTCCTTATGTGCACATAGATAGTTCCATGGAATTGAATAATGCGTTTTCTCTTTATTTTTCTTGGTAGCTCATATCATGTAAAACAAGGGAAGTGAATAATAGGCAACTGAACTAATGAACAAGGACAAGAACTACAGTAACTTTATTGCAGCAAAAATAATTTTTAGCCCACAATAATTGTGTATACACATTTTGTGTTTCTCAGCTGTGACAGCTTAGTATGAGTTACTCACATAGTGAATGTCTAAAAAGTGGGCAACAAATGTTTGTGAATGCATGTCTTTTTAAATTCTTCAAACAACTCTGATCCTTACTTCCATTATAATGTCTGAAATTTTCTTTAGGGGTTTATAGCTAGATAGGCTGATGGAGAGAGAGAGAGAAGCTGTTTATTGATTACTCTAAGAGGTATTGGTATTCCCATTCATCCTTGGGAGTTAGAAGAGCAAACTGCAGATATACACCCAGCTAAGGAGTGTTAGTGTTCTGTTCTGTAAATGCTCTCTGCTGTTGAGCGCTCTTGTGATGATATATCCTTCCTCTGGACTTTCTTTCTGGATTTTATTTTGTGGTGTTGGAACTGATGCCAAAAAGTACACAAGTGATTGTGTCTCACTTCATGGAATATCATGCTACTTGCAGAGTCGTGGATTTTACAGATACTTCCAAGGAAATGATCAGTAATCCAGCAACCCAGCAGAGCACTAGAGATTAGCTGGAGTCCTTTGGTGTCATAAAGGATGTCATCGACATCTCTAACACTTGGGAGGGTGTCCTTCCATAACGTAGGGGTGGTAGTTGGTAGAGCATGTGGCAGGAAAGAGGTTTTACACAGATTGTGGAAGGCTTGTTAAGAATGATGATAGGAGGGGCTGGCGCTGGCCTGAGGCACTGGCATCCCACATGCACCATTTTGAGACTGTTCCTCTCCCAATCCAGCTCTCTGCTATGGCCTGGGAAAGCAGTGGAGGATGGCTCAACTCCTTGAGCCTCTGCACCCGTGTGAGAGACCCAGAAGAGGCTCCTGGCTTTGGATTGGCACAGCTCTGGCCTTTGCAGCCAGTTGGGGAGTGAACCATCAGATGGAAGACCTCTCTCTCTCTGCCTCTCCTTTTTCTGTGTAATTCTGACTTTCAAATAAATAAATGAATCTTTTTTTAAAAAAAGAATGATGATGGGAACACATCCTCATAGGGATGGTGCTGCCCTACCTTGTATAACAGAATTTAGTGAGAAATGCAGAGGGTGAATATTCAGTCTGATGGAAATGATTAATGAGGTGGGGACAAGGATTGGATGTCCTACAAATACCCATCACTTTCACATCCTGACTTTTGCTCTTGATCTCTACCCACCAACACTCTCATCCTTGACAGTAATCTCCTCTTTTCTCCCCAAATGAATCAGTATTGAGAGGATTTGAATGTTAAGAAATTAACCAAAATATGTTCTCAGGGCCTAGAGTCAATGAATAAGTCATAGCAAGATGAATTATTGTTCAAATGATACTTTTCCTGATGTTCAATAAAACCAAATTATATAAGTTAAATATTCATCATGCATCATTACCAAGTCCTAAAAGCCAGGCTAAATGGTCTGCTCCCCTATTTTTGAGTCTTTTCATCACTAGTCCAAAATCTGACTCAAAGTACTATAAAGTTTCATTTTACTTATTCAGATTTGCAGTTAAAACTACAACTACTTCCCAAAAAAATTCTCTGGGGGGGGGGGGGAGAAAAGTGTGTGTGTGTGTATACATATATACATATGTATATATGTACATGTACATATACATATATATATGTATATATATATACACACACATATATAGGATCTAATGTATTTAAGAATCACTAATGGGGCTGGCATTGTGGCACAGGGAGTTAGACCATGTCCTACAGCGCTAGCATCCCATAAGGCAATGGTTTGTGCTGCGCTGCTTCACTTCTGATCTAGCTCCCTGCCAAAGTGCCTCTAATGCCAAATTTGTCCAATGGGGTATGAACACAGTTGGTACAAGCCTCTATGTCAATGAAATCAACAGGAAAGGATCCAGAAACCTCATATGGCCTCACAGGATAAAATTCAATTTTATTTATATTTGATCTTTGAGTTCATTGCTGTGTGTTGCAAACTTTATAGGCATGTGAGATACATAAACACACACACACACACACACACACACCTGTACCTATCAAGGTTTTAGAGACTAACTCATTAGATATAAGTTTTTATACTGGACTTCTAAGGCCAGAAAAATTTCAAATGCAAAAGTTTAGTTGAAGTAGAGATGTGTACATATCTGAGTTGGGAATAGTAATCCACTAATAGTAATGTTTAACCTTTACTTCATATTTTCCATGTGCCCTGCCTTGTGTAAAATGCGCTGTGTCTTTTAATCCTTATGAATCCGTGAATGCCTCATTAGACAGATGAGGAAATAAGGTTTAGGGAACTTAGGGAAGCTGAGCAAGGTTCCACAGTCATTGGTGGTGTATAGTGCAAGAGTCCAAGCGCTTCTAGAACAGAGGGTTCCTTTAAGACTCTGCAACCCTTGGGAATCAACTGAAACTAGGCACAGGCAGGGTGGTTTGGCTGTAGACAGATGACGAATTCCTTAGGGGAATAGCCCTGAGTATCTGTGACACTAGGATGATTCCAAATATTTTCTTTAATTCTACTAATGTAAAGATCATAACATTTCAGTTTTTAAAAATTTGAGGAAAGTCTGAACCTAGAGAGTCAAGATGATGCCCTGGGTCTAGCTTCAGTTTACCCACAGCTTGCAGTTTTAACATGATGACTCTCTCTGTTCTCAGAAATTGTGTCTCTGACAAGCTCCTGCTGCAGTCACTTCATTAATCTTACTCTACCAGGACACCTGTTCACTACTGTGCAGTGTCGGCTGATATCATACGGTAATTATGTTGTTAATTCATGGGCTGATGTTTTCCAGGCTGAAGCATGGCTTCCTGTAGCTAGTGATCTGGGAAATCAAATCAAGGAGGCAAGGAAAACCTTGAAAATTGTCTGCTTCTACTACCTTGCTTATATGACATGACTTTGGACAGAAAGAATGCCGTTTGTTGAGTATGTTCTTTTTCATAGACCCACTGCTAGCAGTCATGCTGTTAGTTGGATAGTGATATAAAACATGGTTTGCTGAGTGAGATTCAATTGGATGTGAATCCTAGCTCTGCTCCTTACTTGGGGATCTTGAAGTTGCTTAAATCCCAATGTTCTTATTTGCATGATTGGAATAAAAATAGAACCAGCAGCAGACACAAAACCTTAGCCCCATAAACAATAAATTTCATTGCTATTATTTAGAAAATATGTGCTGATGCCTCTCTTTTACTGAGAAACAGGGAAAAGTTTCTTGGAGGGCATGTTAGTCTAGTTTAGTTTTTATTGACGAAAGTAAATAAATAGGTGGAGATAAGATAGAAAAGTTCTCCAGATGGGTGAACATGCAGCATGTGTGGTCTGCGTGACTGTGATCCTTGAGCCCTGAGAATCTGCAAATGGTATTTTCTGCTTCTCAGTTCTATGTGATGTTGTGATATCTGAAGGACTGCACCAGAATTTTGGCTCAACTACTTAGCTGAGCGACCCTGAGCAAGTTATTTGCTTGGTTTCTTTTAAAAGTGCAGATAATAATAGCATCTACCTCAATGTGACATTTAACAAATAAAACAGACTACTGAACTAGTTGCTGGGCTAGTAAATGCCCAAGAGCAATTAGCTAATGTTTATTATAATAACATTATTACTTATAAGGGTTAGAAGGTTACTGGGGAGGCAAACTTAGCCCATGAAAGAAGAAGTAACTTGTGATTCACTGTCACGTGTGTGGTATAACATACAGTCAAGGGGAGTAATTTCCAGCATTCTTGCTTATAGTAACTTCCTCATTCCTTCTACTGTTATGCATAAAACAAAATGGGAAAGAAATCTTTTGTTTTCTGATGATAAAGGCAATGAATGGACAGTATGGACATTAGAAAATCATATAAAGTGAAGTAGAATGAACTAGACCCATAATCCCAACACTCAGAGATAACTGTTGTTAGTTCCTTGATAGATTGGCTTGTCATAGCTTTGTCTTTGTGCATACATATATTGATTGCTTAAAAATGGATGCAGTTTGCAACATATCTTTGAATCTAATAGGTACAAATTTATTAACAAATGTTTCTCAATTTTTAAAATGATTAAGTGCTATTTCATTATGTGAATGCACTATAATTAATTCAGCTAGTTCAATTAAGGGGTTTCCCATTTGTGTGTACATGATATGGTAAGCAGCCCTATGATGAGCTGTTTTAATCCTAGATGGTTACGCAGTCTGTTCTAGTGTTTGGTTACACTTACTCCTGAGGGAAGAGCAGGTCAGGAGTGTAGTTGGGTGGTAGGGGTCAAGGTGAGGCTGTTGTCCATTCTATTCCTGGGCAGGAGAGGACATAGCAATAAGACACTCTAAAATAGAGGGCAAGTGGGGTATAAAATGTGAGATGTGAGAAAACAGGCAAAATAGTAAGGAAAAAAATGATGTGTTGATGACTAGCAAGCACCTGCAGTTAGCAGCAGAAGCCTTCGCTGGAGCACCCCCCCTCGGAGCCTCTCCTGTGAACCTCTGTCTGAGCAAAGCAACAAGGTAGCTCTGTGACCTGGGGTAGCCAGGAAACACTCCTGAAGCAGTTGTTTGAGGAAGTAAGCAAAAATCATTGGGTAGGGAGGAAATGTAAGTGTGTCTCAGATGGGGAAATGGCATGTATGGTTTGTGTTGTTAGGTATGGAATAGCTCAGGGTTCTGGCCTCTTGTACCTCCAGAAAGGAGAGACGGAAAAAGGAGACAGAGGCTGACCTCATCAGAGACAGGTTGATTTCTGGAAGCAAAGAGGTTGGTGACAGTCTGTTCTTGAGAAGAGACTATGCAGCGGGCGTGTTTAGAACTCAGGTTTTTATCTAGTCAAGAAGAGAATTTGCCACTGGGGGTCGGAGGGTGAATGGTAGAAGGCAGCTGAACAAAGTGGGGACTCTGAACAGGGAACTTTCATCTGTTTCCTAGCTGCCCTGTTCAGTTTGTCTGCTTTGCCATTTGCTTTGCAAGGAGTTGAGAAGGGTCTGATTAGGCACCAAGGATCTCAACAAAAGGGAGTAAATGGGACAGGGGTAGGAGTGGGGCAAGGGGAAGCTAGAATGTGTGTGTGTGTGTGTGTGTGTGTGTGTGTGTGAGAGAGAGAGAGAGAGAGAGAGAGAGAGAGAGGAAGGGAGGGAGGGAAAGGAATTACTCAGGGGATCTGTGGGTGGCTTTGCAAAGGGAGTTCTGGCCCACTCTAATTGTCTAGAGAAAGGAGGAAGAAAAATTAATGAACAACAGTAGATATCTTTGCCTTTAATAAAAATTACCATATCCATTGGGGCCGATGTTGTGGCCTAGTTGGTAAAGCCCCCACCTGTGACACTGGGATTCCATGTGGGCTCCAGTTTATGTTCCAGCTGCTCCACTTCTGATCCAGCTCCATGCTAACAGAAGATGGTCCAAGTGTTTGGACCCCTGCCCCTAGTGAGAGACCCGGATGAAGCTTCTAGCTCCTGGCTTTTGCCTGGCCCAGCCCTGGCCATTGCAACCATCTGGGGAGTGAACCAGTGGATGGAAGACAGCTCCCCTGCCTCGTCTCTTTCTCTCTCTCTCTCTCTCTCTCTCTCTCTAACTCCGACTTTATGAAAAAAAAAAAAAACAAAACAAAAACAAACAAAAAAACTTTAACAAATTACCTTATCCGTATCAGTCTGTTACCGGAGAATGCAAGGGTTCTTGTCTTCAGGCAAAAACGAATTCAGGCGTGAGACAGAGAGTAAGTAGAAAGCAAATAACAAGGGTTATTAGGGTAGAGACATCCTAGGGTAGGGACATCCATAAGAACGGATGGGGGTACCTCTCCAGACAGAACCTGAGAGAGTGCCCAGTCACTGGGACTGGGGAAGAGCAAGGTTACATGTAGAGTGGAGAGAATACACCTGGGCAGGCCAGGCAGGCAGCTCAGAAGAGAGGCAGAGGGCTGAGCACGCAGTTCGATTGAGGCCGGGGGTTTTTTAAAGGGATGGGTCTCGCCTCCCGACCTCTGCTCCTCCTGGAACAAAGGACTTTTTGCATGTAAATATGAAAAATTCCCATCTGAGTTTTCCCCCTGAAGTCATCAGACAGGGGGAAGCCTGGCTGGCATCGCCCGGCCTTAGAGGAGCCTTAGAGGAAGGATGGTTATGGGGTAGAAGGAACAGGGCGTTTGAAATGCAGATACTGGGCTGCACCTGGAAGGTTATCAGGATGACTTTGAGATGAGGATGCTGGACCTAGATGTCAGCTCCTTAGGGCCTTTGTCACATACACATAAGCTCATATCTGACTTCCTGCCTAACAAGTCTAGACTGCCAAAGTAAGACTGCATTTAGTATAATCATACATAAACATAAACTACAGTGTCTTGGACCAGTGGGTCTCGTTTAGGACAGCAGCCCATGTAAGTCTCACCTGGCTGCCGCTGAGAAGGTAGCATCACTTTCCTCTTCAAAGCCTCCTACTTAGGACCAGAAGAAAACCTCTGGTTTTGCACAACACATCACCTTTTGTTAGCTGGTTTACATTTGTTATTATTATTATTACATGCTATGTCAAACACACAAACCCTTAGCTATGATGAGACTGTGGTATTGCAGGTCAATTGTTTGAAATATTTTAACTAATGGAGTGTTATGTTTTTCACTCTCGGTACTTGAAGCCTGGGCAGAACCACACAGAGCTCGCTGATAAATGATAAACACCATCACGCCCATTTGTCTAGATTTGGAAGCACTGAATCCCTTGCTTATTCAGTGTTCTGACATTTATTTGTACTCTTCCCCATGCGTATGGAGGTTTAAATAGCTGTACTTGTCATGGAAACATTTTCTTTAAATTTCCAGAACCTGTAACATGTATTTTTCTCTGCTACTTAACTCAGTAGGGAAGAATGTTTGTATTAGAATGAGGTCAAGCTTGTTTTCTGTAATTTGCCATGAAACTCAGAGAATTACAGTGCTCTTATCTGGACCCCCTTATTTCTGCAAGTCCTGTGCCCAGCCAACAGCAAGATCACCTTTCTGCACCCATGTCCCTCTCCTGTGCTGTTCCAAGGTGATGTGGGACACGCTAATTGTAGTTTTAGGAATAAATGGCTTGTCATTAGCTCTCCCAAAGATGTTTCACATGGTGGGCTTTTACACTGTGTGCTGTTCTGTGGAAAGAAACCTCCAAGAGGCATCACAATTTTGTTTGATTGGAGCAAGCTATGGGGCAAAGATGGGACCAGTCCTTCAAACACCAGGGGCCTGGCTCTGTGATTTGTGTCTGTGTTTGTCTGTTGCCTTCATTTGACAGGACTGACTAGCCAGCATTGTGCCTGCCTCCTGAGGGTCCTGCACAGGTGCAGCACTTAAATTTATGTAAAGTTTGTGACTTTATTATAATGTACTAAGAACGATTATATTTCCTCGTATCAAACTGCTGACAACTTTGAGATGCAGACACCCTCTGTGCTAATCCTCTGACCTTTTTCTGTGTCATGGTCCGCTGGGTTTTTGGTGGTAGAAGGACCCTGTGGGAGCACAGCCCAGGAAGGGAAGACGCTTGCATCATGCTGCCCCCCGCACTTGTGAACACAGCAGGACGCCCCTCCCTCAGTGTGCTGTCAGAGAGCTGGAGGGCCTGTGCATCCAAGCCTCTGAGGAGTTCCAGGTGGCCCTCAGAGCTGCTCCTGTGGTGCCCAGGAGGCTGAGGCCACAGAGTGGTGGGAAGAGTGAAGTGATTCAATGCCTGGCTCTGCTCCTTGCCAGTTCTACAGCTTGGGTAAGTCTCAACACGTCCTTCAGCCTTAGAATCCTCTTCCACGTTGTAGAAATGGTACTACTTGGGTCCCTACCTTCTGGGCTGCTGTGGGTTCCATTAAATGAGCTCCTTTTTCCTTTAAACTCTCCCCACTGTATTGCCTGTTCTTGGAAGAGGAGGTGTTCAGAGTATGTAATGCTAAGGTGGATGTAAAGTACTACAGGGACAGTGTTGGTCAAAGTTTTCAAGTTTCAGAACAGGTTAGAGTCTGATTTTTTTTGTTCATTTGAAGGTAGAGAAAATCCCTCACTTGCTTAATTGGGGGAGCAGCCAACAGTGGTTTGATGTCAGGATACATCCTGTCTGACCAAACACAAAACCTGGGTTTCCCTGGGGCCCAAGAATGGGGATCTGGCTGTGGTATGACATGATGTGTTTTTGCCATGGCTTCAGATACTAGTTGATCTTTCGCTTTGCATGCCTTATCTGCATGCCTGGACCTCCTTCAAAGTATAATACTGAGCTAGAGAAGCTATGAATAGTGCAAGTAAAGAAAAAAAAAGAGTGTTTTCCTTTGTTTTGTCTTTGGCCTAGAGTTTAAAACTGCCAGGGACCTATTTATTAGCCAGCTTTAAAAAGCAGCTGTTCTCTGTCTCCTTGCTGCATCCAGTAATACCTGCCTTGAATATTTGGGCTCAGCTTAATGTTAGACGATGCTCCGTAGGGTGAGTCCTGGGGAATGGAGTGTGTGTCTTTCAGAGGTTAGAGAAATGGAAACATAAATATTGAATCCCCATATTAAAGAGAGGGTAGATAATTAAGCTCTTGTCTGGTCCCTGGCAGCTTGTTGATGTGTTTTTATTTTCTAGTGAATGAGTGATGTTCTTCAAAGGGAGGTGCCATCTGGGAAATCAGGTCTCTGCTGAAGCGTAGCAGTGATCCCTGCATTGCCGTGTTCTGCACAGGTCCAGCACTCACCCACAGACGGACGGCAGGGCTGGACTAATTACACAGCTGTCAGAATCACACAAATGAATGGACTGGAAGTGCTGCTTCCTTGTCTGTGACAGTGCTTGTTGATTTGATCTCAGTTTTTTGAGAGTGGTATTTTAGCAGGCAAGAGAGTGTGTGAAATTGAAAACTTTCTGAAAATAGTGTTAAAAATTGTATTTGTACATGTGTGTGGCCCAATGAAACAGAGCTCACTGCCAGCACAAAGCCACCAGTGCTCATAAGACAAATGGATGAAATTGAACTTCATCCTGTGACAGAGTGACCTTCATAACATGCAGAAACCTACTCACTGCATACATACAGCATATGCACCCGCCACTCTCCTGTCATTAGGTAACTGTCATGGATGTTGCACGGTTGAAGTAAAATTATGTTGTGGATGTGTATTGGGAAACTTTTTGATATAGGATATTTTTCTGAATAGGAGAGGAGAGTCTACTCTTAAATAGACCATCACCACTGCCCTTCAGATAGGATGTGAAATCATGAAATAATCTAGAACACAAATGGGAGGCCCTTTTTATGCTGAGCTGTGTGAACCAGCAAAGTATTTGAAAGGCTGTACTGTGCCTGCCTGTATTGGAGCCTGTGGTCAAAGGAAAAGTCAGTGTACAGAACTTATTTTTATGTGAAATACTGATAATTTATCATGGATTTCATCCATTTTTTAATTTTTTTAAAAAATTATTTACCTAGATAATGAGTTTGTGGCATTCTTTGAAATTTTATACCTGAGGTTAGTGCCTGATTTGTCCCATCCTAGACTCATTTGAAGGGGGTCCTTTGCATTTCTCTGTAGGAAGAAAAGGGAGAGACAGGAGCTTTTCCCTTATTGTTCCTGCTGCCCAGAGACTCTGCTCTCCTTTCCGCTAGCCTGGCTAAAGGATGGCAACTGAACCAGACATAGTCCCCACATTCATGGAGTTAATGGTCTGGAAATAGCAATCAACAAAATCAAATTAAACATGTTTATAGAAATCAAAGTAAGCACATTCATAATTTGATTCTTACAAAATGCAAAGCACTGAAAAATTTGCATCATGACGTCACAAAGAGAACCTTCCTTAAAAAGCTGGAGCAGTCACACAGATGAGATGACATTTCAGTTGTAACCTGGAAAGAAGCCATCCACAATACCAGATGAGGAGAAAGCACTCCAAGTAAAGCACCCTGTGTGGGTGGCGAGCCAAGGCTAGGAAAAGATTGGCTGCTCCAGTAAGTGAGTGTTAAGTAGGGCAGGGATGGAGTAAGGGAAGTGAGGGCTACAGTCAGAGCAGCGGCCAGATTCCTGGGGCCTTTGAAGGGAAAGGTCTGAAGTCCAAATGGAATTGATGGTGTCGAGGGCACCATGGAGTGGCTTTCCCTAATCCACCCCCCTTGCTGTGCCTACAGCTGCCTCTATTAGCACACTCATCTCAGTGTAGTAAATGCTTGGCTGTGTGTTTGAAGGCACTCTGGCTTTTTTTTTTTTTTTTTTTTTTTTTTTTTTTTTTTTTGAATAGAAAACAGCCATCTGCCAAAAAAAGAGATGTAGGAATCAGGAAAGCATTTTTTTTCAATTTCCACAGGGAGTCTTAGAATCAGAAACCCATAGTCTGAACATGAGTCTTTTTCTGTTGTGTATGTTTTTCTCAGCTAATTCTCTTTCTCCTTGGCTTATGAAGAAGATGGCGGCTAATTTTACCCTTAAAGGAAATTTTTACCTGGAGTGTTAAGGATTTTGAAGAACTGGCAGAGGCAGGTGACCCTAATGTGAGCAAATGACAAGTATAAGAGTGGGAGCACTCAGAGAACTTCTCCCAAAGCAGAATCCTCTCCCTTCCTTGGTCATCTGTGAAGCCCATGTTGTTTTGTACTGTTTCACCCAAGCACGTGCTTTCTCTTATGCCGAAGTGTCAATATCTAAGTGATTAATTCGCTTTCATCTTTTAATTTTCTGATGTAATGAGTGACTTTCCTTTGTCAGTGCTTTTCATTAAGAATTGTGTTTTAGAACTGGAATTCTACTAAAATGTCAGAGGCCAATAAAAGAGTGTTTGTCTTATTCCGTAGCCAATAGAACTTGCAACGCTTTACTCTTATCTGTCTCAGAGAAAAAGACTACTTTCTTGCAGCCAGCTCACTTGTCCTCTGGGCTTCTCTTATGCCCTTTATTCTTCTGCAGTGGGCTGAGAGCTGAGCTAAGCATCAGGATGCCCAAGCCTTACACTGGTGTGGAGGCATCCACCCTTGCTGATGTGTAGGGGCTAACAGAAGGTGCTTCCTGGTGCTCTGAAAGCTTGGTAGGGTATGGTTTATTGTGTGTGTGGACATTTTGGGAAGTTTCACAGAGGAGCAAATATTTGTGCCCACATTTGAAAGATGCCCTTACAATGTGTGATACTGATCAAGTTTATATACTGCTGGCTAAAGATAGTCTTTTTTTTTTTTTTTTTTAGTGGGAGGTAAAATAGCAAGGTTTATTAAGAAGGAACATCTGTAAGGACGGATGGGCACCTCTCCAGACAGGACCTGAGAGAGAGTGCCCAGTCCCTCAGACTGGGGGGTGGGGGGAGGGCTGCATGGGTGAGTGGAGAGTACACCTGGCCAGGCCAGGCCAGGCCAGGCGGGCAACTCAGCAAAGATGCAGAGAGCTGAGCGCGCAGTCCACTTGAGGCTGGGGGTTTTAAGGAGATGGGTCTTGCTTCCCCACCTCTGCTCCTCTTGGAACAAAGGGCTTTTTGGATGTAAATAGAAAAACTTCTCTTGAAGGTCTGAAACAAAGGACTTTATGGATGCAAATGTTATCTGACCTGAGGAAGGGAGCAGGGTGTTTGAGATGCAGATACTGGGCTGTGCCTGGGAGATTGTGGAAGATTTATCAGGCAGGAAGCAGGAGGGGTGAGGGCCTCCACCTGGCAAGATAGTCTTTGGAATGCTCTCATTTTATATCAATCTTTTGTATTCAATTTTTTTTCATTGACATGTAATAGTTGCACATTTTTAATGGGGTTCTATGCAATGCATCAGTCTTCTGAACAAATGAGTGGCAGATACTCTACCATACGATTGAATCAGTTATGAGTTCATTAGGAGAGAATGTAGCATAGTTGTTAAGATTACTGGTTCTTGAACAAGACAACCTACATATTGATTCCAATTCTAATATCCTCTACACTTTAAGTTCCTTGTGTGTAGATTAGGGATGGGACCTCAGAGTTCCTGGAAAAATAAATAATTCATGTAAAGCACTACTTAGTAACTGGCAAGTTGTCTATGTTCAATAAATGGTAGCCATTTTTGTTAGTATCAGATTTGACTTTGGGAGTTTACAAATACTATTTCTTCAGTTTCCTTGAGGCCCACTCAGTCAACTTTTCTAGATAACTTTTGAATATATGTTTCTAACAAGTACCCCAGGTTGTGCTTACATGAGCAGTCAGGTACGCATATCTGCCCCAAGGCTTGTCAACTACAGCACTACGAAGGGTAAATATTTGGACTTCAAAGATGGAAAAACATGGATGTCACTGGCTATTATCAACCCTTTCCTGTGTGACTTTGATGTTTACCTTATTTTCCTGATCTTCTGATTCCTAACTTGTCAGAGAGACATAGTATTCTGAGAGGCTTAGAGTGACACTACATAACTGTGGTACAGCGATGGATGCCAGATGATTACCATATGGTTAGGTACTTCATAAAGTATGACTGCTGATCTCACAGGCATGCACCAGACCCTGCCCGGGTCAGGTGCTGGGGATGTGAAGGCACCAGACTTCTTCATGTTGCAGTCGCAAGTGTAAAGGGTGAGACTAGGGGCTGGCGCTGTGGTACAGCAGATTAAAGCCCTGGCCTGAAGTGCCGGCATCCCATATGGGCGCCGGTTCTAGTCCCAGCTGCTCCTCTTCTGACCCGGCTCTCTGCTGTGGCCTGGGATAACAGTAGAAGATGGCCCAAGTCCTTAGGCTCCTGCACCCACATGGGACACCCGGAGGAAGCTCCTGGATCTTGGCTTCGGATCGGTGCAGCTCCGGCCGTTGCGGCCATCTGGGGAGTGAACCAGCGGATGGAAAACCTCTCTCTCTCTCTACCTCTCTCTGTAGAAATATCTAAAGACAGATGTCCTATCCCGTGTGAATTTAATTTTCCAAGGCAACATCCCTGATTCTTGTATAGAATGATTTGGGACCTTCCAGTGTCTACACTAGACTCCTGTGATCAGGGTTACTAGCAGCCACAAAGGAAGCTTAGAGAATGGCCATCATGGTGTGGGTGCCCCAGCAGAAGTGTTTATAGGGCCCCTTAAAAAGCATGTGTGGGAGGCTGGTGCTTAGCGCAGTGGGTTAAAGCCCGACTTGCAGTGCTGGCATCCTATATGGGTACTGGTTTATGTCCCGGCTGTTTCTCTTCTGATCCAGCGCTCTGCTATGGCCTGGGAAAGCATCTGATAATCCTACACTGAGCAGTAATACTGGGGTGTATGGATTATATAATTGTTGAAGACTATTGAAAGGAGGAGTAGGAAAAATAATTGCTTCATACTGTGCTTAAAATAAGCCACTCCTTCATTTAAGACTCCAGTTTGTGTTTCAAAGGTGTTTCTTTGGAAGGTTGAAGTATTTCTAGCACATAAAGCTCATCTGGCTTTGCTGTGCCTATAACAAATAAAATGCTCTGGGACCTGTTAGGACAATGCTATTTAAACTCTGAGAGCTAATGGGATGGCCAAAGCATACATTTGATAAGCTTTGTCATCTTTTTGTCTGCAGATCATAGACCTTGCATTTTAATTTACTATACATAATGCTTTCTTAATGAGTTCCAGTGGATGGCCATTGAAACATGCTGGAGCAGCTGCTGACGTGATTATAGGGGGTGGGGGTATCAGTTATTTGATTTATGCAATATGCAGTTAGGGTAACTAATATTTGCAGCCAGGGTACAATAACGGCAAGGGAAAATACTTCAGTATTACTGTGGATAGGAGAAAGGTGCTAAATCAATTTATTTTTCCCGTACGTGTGAAAACTACTAATTGCAAGCTAATGGAATTGCATTTTAAATATTGAGTGTCTTGCTGGAGTATGGTTTGCTTTATGCCAGAAAGTTCATATTAAGCCAATGCAATTATCAGAATTATTTTTTAAGTGAAAATTGAGTTGAAGCTTCCTAGCATTGATTTTGGCTATGTTATAAAGCATTGCCTTAAAAAATAAATCATGGTTTCGAGGAAGAGAAGAGTATAGATTAGAGATAATTCCTGAGAGTAAGACATGAACAAAGTCACATACAGAATCATCATAATCTCAGACAGTATTTATAGGGTTTTAGTGTTAATAAATTTTAAAAAGCACTTTCATATAGATCACCTCATTCAATTCTCTTAACAGTCCTTATAGTAGATATTATCCCATCTTCCAGATGGAGAAACCAATGATTTAGTTGCTTAATTAAATTATCCAAATTAGAAAATGATCAAACTGTGATTTAAACTTTGAATTGCTGACTCTAAACTTCCTGTTTAGGAATATTACCTGTCCTAATACCATCAGACATTGTTGTCTCAGTAAGTCAAGTTATGAAAGTATTTGTGGAGGGGTGCTGTGGCGTAGCAGGTAAAGCCACCGCCTGCAGTGCCGGCATCCCGTATGGGTGCCAGTTCAAGTCCCAGTTGCTCCACCTTAGCTCTTTACTATGGCCTGGGAAAGCAGTAGAAGATGGCTCAAGTCCTTGGGCCTCCACAGCCACGTGGGCGATCAGAAAGAAGCTTCTGGCATCAGATCGGCCCAGCTCTGGCAGTTGTGTCCATTTAGGGAATGAACCAGTGGATGGAAGACATGCTCGCTCGCTCGCTCTGTCTCTCTCTGTGTCTCTCTCTCTCTCTCTCTGTAACTCTGCCTTTCAAATAAATAAATCTTAAGAAAATAGAAATCAAGCCATCCAAGACCTAAAGTTGAGGAGTGCATATAAATAAGAATAAAATGATTTCTGGGTGTTGAGTTACTAGATTGTAGGTCTTATTTTTGAAAATATTCAAATCTGTCACTTCTACAATCAGCATCTCCATCGACCCTAAAGACGGGTCTTGGCCAAATTGTCAAAACTTTGCCTCTTTTGCTTCCTTTCCTGATGACTTTTGAAAGGGGACCCTTTCGTTAGTACGTTGCTTCTCCCATGAATCCTTCCTTTCCTTGGGTTAATCAGAAGAGTTGTGATTCCAGCTTCAGCTCCTACTCAAGATTATCTCCACCACCAGTCCTCCAATGCCCTTATTTCCAGGCCTGTATATAACTTAAGCAGTCATGTCTGCATTTGTACAGGCCACATTAATTGTATGCCTGTTTCTGGTGTTGGTCTGTTGTGTATTGCCTGTCCCTAAGATTGTGCTCCATACAGCATCCAGAATGGACCACTTGGTTGTGGTGAAATGAGAAGGCCATGCAAAGATGGCCGCTGGCAAGCAAGTGTCAGTTACTCAGGAATGGCTTCAGAAACCACCTGGGAAACCACCTGGCAACAGGTTGTGATTGGTTAGGGCATAAACCACCGCCCCTTGACCGGATTGGCTGCCTCAGCTATATAAGCTGCTGTACCAACTGAAATAAACGAGTCTACAGGCTGTTCCCTCTGGCCTTCTTTCTTTCTTTCTTTTTTTTTTTTTTGACAGGCAGAGTGGACAGTGAGAGAGAGAGACAGAGAGGAAGGTCTTCCTTTTTGCCGTTGGTTCACCCTCCTATGGCCACTGCAGCCAGCACATCACGTTGATCCGAAGCCAGTAGCCAGGTGCTTCTCCTGGTCTCCCATGCAGGTGCAGGGCCCAAGCACTTGGGCCATCCTCCACTGCCTTCCCGGGCCATAGCAGAGAGCTGGCCTGGAAGAGGGGCAACCGGGATAGAATCCGGCACCCCAATCAGGACTAGAACCCAGTGTGCTGGCACTGCAAGGTGGAGGATTAGCCTGTTAAGCCACGGCGCCGGCCCCTCTGGCCCACTTTCACCTGACTCCTGGGCTCTGTGTGGTGATTCTGTGCCTCTTGCCCCCACCATGCTCCTCCTCTCAGAATGAATCCATAGCAATACTTGGTGATGAGTGTTGGTGAGGGCTGAGCTTACACTATGTCCTTCTGATCTGCAGGAAGCAGCATCACTGTTTCTCAACATTTACCTAAATTTTCTTTTTCTTTTTTTTGACAGGCAGAGTGGATAGTGAGAGAGACTGAGAGAAAGGTCTTCCTTTTTGCCATTGGTTTACCCTCCAATGGCCGCTGCACTGCAGCCCGCGCACTGCACTGATCTGAAGGCAGGAGCCAGGTGCTTATCCTGGTCTCCCATGGGGTGCAGGGCCCAAGCACTTGGGCCATCCTCCACTGCACTCCCAGGCCACAGCAGAGAGCTGGCCTAGAAGAAGGGCAACTGGGACAGAATCCGGCACCCCAACCGGGACTAGAACCCAGTGTGCCGGCGCCACAGGCGGAGGATTAGCCTAGTGAGCCATGGCGCTGGCCAGTTACCTAAATTTTCTTTCTCTACTTCTAGGCTGCAGCATTAACTTCCTACTTTTACTCTGTTAGAAGAAAGGAAAAGATAAATATTAATGCAGTAGTCTAAAACCTCTGGGACCAGATATGTTTCAGAATTCAGAATTTTCTGGAATTTTCAGAAGGCAGTGGACATAGGACATAAGGAGTCACACGCATAATATATGTCTGACATTCTCAACAGAGTCTTGTAATCGGATACTTTAATATTTCAGTGGCAAAACATATGGAGAGTCACGTAAGTGGGTTGAGGGTAATAACCTCACATAGGGCCAGGTCAGGTTTAATCATTAAATGGCTTCTGGTTGCATCAGATTTATAGTTAAATGAGTTTTCAGAGCTTTGGGGATTTTAGAATTATTAGTAGAGATTCTAGCCCTGTTATAACCAAACCTTCACTGTATAAGGTAACTTAACCATGGTATGTGTCTTGTTATAGGAATTTTACCTTCCATTTTCCATACAAAGGTGCACATTTATATAAAATAAAGTTTATCAAATGATAGCATGGCTGGCCTTTCCTGGTGCTTTATAAGCCTAAAACCTAAAAGAAGCTTTAGAATGTTCTCTTGCCTTATATAGCCTTTCCTTCTTTTCCTTTTTTAAAGATTTTTTTTTTTTTTGGATAGGCAGAGTTAGTGAGAGAGATACAGAGAGAAAAAAGATTTATTTATTTATTTGAAAGGTAGAGATATAGAGAGGCAGAGGCAGAGAGAGGTCTTCCATCTGTTGGTTCACTCCCCAGATGGCCACAACGTCCAGAGCTGGGCCAATCTGAAGCCAGGAGTCCAGCACCCATATGGGATGCTGGCGTTGCAGACCAGGCTTTTTTATTTATTTATTTATATATAATAGTTATATCTTTATATAAGATATAAATTCATATATATATATATATATATATATATAACCCCTTATATAACCTTTCTTACAGCATCTTTAATGGACTGGCTGTCAGTATATTCTTAAGATAGATGTACTTCTCTTCTTGTTTTCCTCTGAGAAACTGAAGCAGGGTTATCCCAAGGCACATTGTAATTGTGCCGTACAGTACACAATCTTAGGGACCTGCAATGCACAATAGACGAACACCAGAAATAAGCATACAACTATCACAGGCAGAGATTGGAGGGTGCAGGCTGTTGTAGAGGCCCTGTGCCAGTCTCTGTAAATCACTTTATTTCCCTGATCACATTCCTAAATGTGAAGCCAAAGCTGAGCTGTCAAGGTATCTTGCTATCCCAAAGTCATTTTCAGACATATTCTGAATTTTAGAGCCAAATAATAACTTCTCAGTATGGTTTCATTGTCTGTTAGGGTCATAACTTAACGAACCATAGGGCTGATCAAGGTCATTGTATGTTAGTGATGATTACAAGAGAAAAGGCACGCATGTGGGATCTTGATTGTTTCATTCGAAAACCCAAAATCATTCAGGAACTCATAAATTAGCCCTGTTTAATGTTTATGAAGATAATTAGGGAAAGATTGCTTCAAAGTAATAACTGCTGTAAAAATGAGACCTTTTTAAAACCCTGATTTATAAAGCACTTATTTGCCTTCAAGAATTTTGGGGGCTGATTTATAAGCTGATTCACCATCTGTCTCTTCTTGGCAAAACAAAGGCAAACTGGTTGGATACTATTTTAGAAGCTAGATTAAAATATTAATGGTATATTTTATATGAGCAAGAAATATGGGGGAGCTCATATTTTCCTTTGACCATGTGTGACTCCTCTTTTTTTATAAAGTATCTTTGAAAATGTTCCACTTTTACTCAAAGAAAACAGACTCTGAGTAGGAAAAGTAAAGCTTGAAAATAAATGGTATTATTAACAGGCTTTTAATCAAATCTTCCCTAGTTTTGTTTTGTTTGCATGTTGTAGCAGTTAAATGTCTGAGACATATCATCCAAGGTTCCACCAGGGGAAGGAGCTGCTACATTTGTGTGATTAGTGTTGTCTGCCAGCCTGTCACACCTAACACTTGTTTTCATTATCTTTGAAGTTCCAGCAGCCACGTGGGGCTTATAGTCTATTATTATTCCCATTCTATGATGAGGAAATTGAGGCTGAAGAAGTTGCATCTGCCCAAGACTGTCCAAATCTGAAGGAAGTTCTTTCTTCCATTCTACACTTGACCTCGGTTCTTTCAGTTTTGCATAATTACAAGCAAGTGTCTCGTAAAGCAAAGACAACTATTGCAAGTGGTCCAGACCGTCAGACCTTGGGGTCAAGGTGCTTTGGAATCAGTGTGCTTCTTCTGAGTTTATATCTGAGTTGATACAGCATATTCACCTTATTTTATAACCACTCGGAATCCATTATAGCTGTGTTTTCTACTTAGCTCTGCCTTGAATCCCCTTAACTGTCCTGAAATGTTAGCTTGAGCATAAAGACCACATGCCCACCCTATGCCTGGGGTACAAATTGCCTTTCCCATCTCTTGTCTGTTTGTCTTAATTGTCTCATCTGTCTTACTTAGATTGTGAGTCCTTTGGGAAACACCAAGCTCTGCTGTATATGGAATCCACAGAACTTCTCTGGTTATTTTTTTCCATTAGGTGAGACAGCAGTGATCCAAGGGTGATCATTTGTGTCTGTGTGTGTGTGTATGTGTATTTGGCTGGAATGTCTGGCATTGGAAACAGAAGTCTGTATGTGAATACACACTGGTCTTATTTGTAGCGTTCAGTGCTGCTTGCAATCTGGTGCTTTTACACATTCTCTTAGATTCAGTTTTCTCCTGATATAGTTCTAAAAGAGTCTTCCCATTAAATTTATATCGGTAACTTTTAAAAAAGTCTTGTACATTCTTTATAGAATTTTTCAAAAAACACATAGCAGTAAAAAGAAGAAAATATATGCGTAATCCCGTAAAGTAGCAATCATTGAATTTGTCATATTTTTTCTTGAGAATTTTTGCAACCTGCTGTATTCAATATTTTAAACATTTATTTATACATTAAACATTTAGTTTTAATGTCTTCAGTACATTTTATGAATATCTAATCCCTTTTTCCTGGAGAATATAATATTTTTATGGCTATTCATTGCTTATAATATTTAGAAACAGTGCTTTAATGAGCATCTTGGAAGCCTAAACCCTTTGTACATTTTCATTAATGTTTTGGTTTTTGTTTCTGAATATCTTTGAGTCTTAATACATGGCATTAATTTATTTTCTCTAAAAATTTTAACAAAGTATTGATATTGACATGTAAAAAGGAACTAGACAAATTTTGCAAAAAAAAAAAATTCAATAGAAAGAAGGGCCAGTAAACATGAAAAGATGCTCATCTTCACTAGGAATCAGGGAAACAAAATTATAAGAACCATTTTATATCCATCAGATTGACAAAGATTAAATTTAGCCATAGCCAAGTGCATGTGCGCCTGTGAGACAACAGAAACTTATCCATGAATGACAAGAGTGTGACATTCTTCCTACAGCTTTGGAGAACAGTTTGACAACATCCAGCCAAGGACATTTGAAAATGTACTTACATTCATCAGCACCCAAGAAATCTCTGAAGTGCTTGAAAGTTTATTACAACATTGTTCCTTAACAACAAGAAGCTAGGAATAACTTAAAAGTGGTTCTGTGGAATGGATGTTTAGCTTACTAGTAAAGATGTTCACTTTCTGTATTGGAATACATTGGTTCTATGCCTGGCTCTGACTCCTGACCTCAGCTTCCTGCTAATACTGACCCCGGGAGGCAGTAGTGATGGCTGAGGTAATTGGACTCCTGCCACCCTTGTGGGAGACCTGGATTGAGTCCTAGGTTCCTGGCTTCTGCTTGGCCCAGTCTTAGCTGTTGCAAGTATTTGGGGAATGAACTCTCTTTGAGGGCATTTGGGAATCAATGTTGGGTCTGTCTCTTTGTCTCTTCTACCTCTCAAAAAAAAAATCCATCTTGAACATATGTGTGGTGTTTTCATGCAGTTGAATTCTGTACATCTGTGAATGAATGAGCCATGGATTTTTGTATGTAATATATATAATATACAATATTTTATAATATTTAAATGTTATGTATTATTTGAGGTGTGTCACATGTAGTAAATGTATTAAATAACGTGCATGCAAATGAGAAATTTGGAGCAGGTATTATGGTGCCACAGGTTTAAATTATGTGGAAGCCCATGTCCCATATCAAGGGCCAGTTTGAGTCCCAGCCACTCCAGTTCAGCTTTATGCCCATGTATTCTTGGAGGCAGGAGATGATGGCTCAAATAATCGGGTCCCTACCACTCACATGAGAAACCCAGATGAGATTCTGGACTTCTGTCTACAAACTGGCCCAGCTGTGGCTGTTGCAGGCATTTGGGTAGTGAACCAGCAGATGGAAATGTGTACTCTCTCTATGTTGCTCTTTCAGAAGCATAAATAGGCTTTTTAAAAATGAGAATTGCTGGGAACGTGATGGTGATAATGTGTGGAGGGAAATAAATGGGTAGGGTTGTATAAGCGTTTCAGTTTCATCTGTAGAGTTTCAGCTCTGAAGCTAAATGGGTAGTACATGGGTATGTATTACACTTTTGAGTGTTCCGATTGTCATTTCCTCCTACCCTTGCCAACACTGACTGCCCTGTTCTCATGGCTATGTGTTAACTTTGTGTTCCTAATTTAATTTTGAATATTTTTTCTTCCAATCATTCTAGATTTGACCTACCTGGTAGATCCACTCTCTTAATAGTCTTTCCAGTATAACCTACAAGCATTTTGAACATACTGACAAGATCCATGGGTATGTTCTAAGGCAGTGGAATAGGTTATTCTCCATAAAATTCTCCCTGACCCCTGGAGACATCCAAATTGTTTCCAGCTACAGTAATAATTCAATTTAACCCATGTTTTCGAATGTCTACTAGGTGCAGCATGCAGTGCTGTGAGCTCCCAGTGCAACTGAATTTTCTACATAAAGCTCCCTTTCCCTGTCAGAATTCACCTGTCGTCAGTATGAGCACATGTTAACTGCCATTGCACTTGGCCTGCGTACCACCCCTGGTTCACTTCCACTTTGCCTAGCTCACTCATGTCCACTGAGTGAATCCTTCCAGAGGTGCTGCATGATGTTCAGCTCCTTAGATTGGCTTCTTGATCTTGTATGCTGTAAGTCCTTTGCACTGGATTCCAGCTCCCATACTCTGCAGATGCATGTAGTTCTCAGAAGGCTGCTTGTTCCTCCATCTATTTGCAACTTTCAGTTTGTTCTGCATTTTCCTAATTTTCTTCTCTCCTTTATCTGCTTGGTAAACCCTACTTATCCTTTAAGACTTAGCTTAAGTGGAGATTCCTGGGGAAAGTCTTCCCTGAGTGTCAGCCTCTCCAGTATGCTCACACGCACGTGTCAATGTGTGTGCACAGTGGCCCTCAGTTGTGACTCTTGGTTTGTGTATCTATCTCCCTAATTAGGCTTATAAGCTGCTTAGAGTCAGGGATTCTGTTCTTCATATTTGTATATTTAATTGGCACTGTACTTACCATAGAGCAGGCACTCAGTAAATGTTTGGTATTTTAATTGGAATTAACAATGTTCTCAGTTTTGTCTATGTTGGGTTTAGTGGCTTGAGAAATCCTCCACTTCTAGTGCATGAGGAGAGAGAGGGAGGGAAGGAGAAAAATGAGGATAGAGAAAAAGATGAAATCAACCAACTGTAATGTTAAATTTTCACTTCTTCTGTCTTTATCATTTCACCTTTTTTCTTTGATACCTGTTTTGAGTGGATTACAATTATTTTGAAGTTTTATTCAATCATAGGATTTGGAATGTCACTTAATTTAACTTCACCTACAAAATTAATAAACACATGCTTGAACCTTTCATTTTAGTCGTCAGTTCAGATGTAAAAACAATAGTGAATTTTAGGACTTAGTCCTGAGAGAAAGCCTGGTAAATCTCTCCAAGTGCCTCTGAGACATTTGTTTCCTTGGGTTTTGCATTTAAGTTTTAAGTACTAACTCCTAAAGCCAGAAATCCCACAAATCACGTGCTTTATGCCTTGTAGACGGAAGAGAAGAGGAATTCAGTCAACACATCCTCTCACAGAGAACGCTATATGGACATACAGACTGGCAAGAAACCTGGAATGTTATTTTTTTCCCACATAGTTAAAGGAGTATAGCATTCCTACAGTCCAAGCCCAGATGATGTTGGTGCTTCATGTGTTGAAAAACTGTAGAATTACCCCCTCAGGCCTTGTTAGGAAGTTTGGAAGTAGCTATCACTTGAGGCTGCCTTCAGGATACTTGTGCTGCCAGCATGCCTGAGAAGCCACAAATATTGCATAGAAGTCTGATCATCTGGTACTGTTAAATTGGAGAATTTAACATCTAATTGTCAGAGGATAAAGATGTGTCTTCTTTTCCTTTGAGATGAAAGAAATTCTCCCCCATTGCTCCTATGGTCTCTTACCAACCCTGTGCTGGTTTCAAGTGTGGTGTCATTTTGCATACAGGGCCTCTGGGACTACACAGCAGGTAACAGTAATCACTCTGTTAATGAGTGATTGGCATGACAGATTTCTCCTTCAGAAATTTATTAGCTGGAGCAGATACAATATATGAGAAGGCACATATAACATATAAAAATAATAGTCAATTCCCATGAAAGTCTCAAGCCACTAAACCCAAAATTCTGGACTTGGGATTAGTAGGATGTGCGCGGATTCAACCTCATCTGTTCAGAATCCATACACTGCATGTATCCTGTGTGCTGGGTGTCCAGGGATGAAGGAGACAGATGCATCTCAGTCCTAAAGAGTTTAGAGTGCAGTGAGGTCGAGCAAGAGGCTCTAGGCAGTGATGATGGGGCATGAAAAGGAGACTCCAAGTGCCCAGGACAGAAGTTGACTACAGGGATATAGAAGCCTATTCAGGATGTTCTGAGATGGAAATCAGAAACCAAAAACTAAACCCTGAAGCTTGAGTGGTAGTTATCAGGAAAAGAAATTAAGGGAAGAGTGTTTCTTTGGATTTGGATAATGCCAAGGGTTAAGGCTGAAACCAGATCAGTGACAAAAGTGAATTACTCCTAGATCAGTGACAAAAGAGAATTAAGAAAAGCTGGACAATGGAGAAAATACTGGAGAAAATTAAAAATATGCTCCACTGTCTTTCTAACTTCTTGTTCTTCATGGATTCTGTTCATGCTTTGCTCTCTTTGGAAAAACACAAACCATAATCTCTAAATGCCGGCCTGCCCTTGGCAGGCCTCATGGGAAAGCACCTTCCCCAGACATTCACTTCTCTGTGTATTTCTCACTTCTCTGTACCCACTGGACAGAAGTGGCTGTCATAGTTCTTATCACCTTGGGTCTTGATTGAAGGGTATTTGTGTTTGCCCCTCACCATCTTCAATGCAAGGGCCTTCACTGTGGGACTTGCGTTGTTTCTGTATTTTCTGGGGTCCTGATCTTCCTTAGTTCTCAAGTCTAGAGATTCTGATATTCTAATAGTGTGTCTTTGTTCATCCTTGTGCTGCTTTTAGAGACTTCTTCTTAGCCATTCTACTCATCTCCTGGCACAAAACACCAGATACCAGATATTTTGTTCAGGCTGTCTATCTTTTGTCCTGGGTCACTGATGAACAATTGATGTGGATGTATCCTGGGATACTGCACTGGGCTCTTTCATTGTGTTAGTCCAGGGTCAGAGAAAAGGTGAACCCTTCAGAAAGAGCTTCCATATACATGTAAACAGCTGATGAGATGCCGTCCACCACCAGGATAAAGTCATGACATTCTCTTATGCATAGACTTGGCAAAATACCAGAATTCATTGTTATTTAACATTTAATTGTTGACCAAAGAAAGGCAAAAACAAATAACAAAGAACCAAACACACAGCATCAGCAGAACAAGAAACAGGAGAATATTCCAAATTCTTGGAGTTTTGATTATCATTAGTTCATTTACTTATAAGCATGTGTTTGGAGCATAATATTTTAAATCTGAAATTCAGGTTCAGAATAGTCATCATCAAATATAAATTGAATTTTTTTAGGGAGTCACTTCAAGTCCTCATAAAAAGGCTTTATAGAGAGAGTAGGTCATAAAATCAGGTGAAAAGGAAGAAATTAAACACCAGAGGTTAATGTGAAGCAAAAGAAGAAGGTTAAGTGATTTATGAGATAACTCAAGAGAGAAATCAACCCCCCTTCAAGGTTCATGTGTCAAATGGAAGTACTGGGCTGGCCAGCATTAAGTGTATAAAAGAGCAGGAATGCACAAGTGTTGTGAGAGAACATGTGGCAAGTGTGGGAAATGCCTCCCGGGCTAGGTGAGTGGGCAGTAAACACTGAAAGCATGATTTGGAATGCATGTAACAAATGGGCAGATTTGGGGACAGGCATTGTGGTGCAGCAGGTTCAGTTGACCCTTGGGAAGCCTGCATCCCACATCAGAGTGCTGGTTTGAGTCCTGCCTGCTCCACTTCCAGTCCAGCTCCCGACTAATGCACCTGGGAAACAGCACATGGTGGTTCAAGTACTTGAGTCTGTGCCACCCGTGTAGGAGACCTGGATGGAGTTCCAGGTTCCTGGCTATAGCCTGCCCTAGTGCTGGCTGTTGAGGCCTTTTGGGGGAATAAACCACTAAGACATCTCTCTCTCTCTCTCTCTTCTCTCAAATAAAATTTAAAAAAAGAAAACAGATATATTTTAAATATTGTAGAAGCCACCAGAAAGCAATGACCAGATGTAGATGTTAGAATGGTAGTATCAATCATTTGTGTAGCTCCGTTTCAAAATCTTTCACACAAGCCATAAAAGTACGTTTGGGTCATAACAAAAGTTTTTGTTTCTTCCCTCCTTGGACTACTATCTCTGCTAATGGAGGCATGGAGAAATCTTGGAATTGTATTGGACTTATCAGCAGACTGGCAACAACAATACCCAATCCATACACTTAAACATGCAGAAGGCACAAAATAAGACAGTAAATGAGATAAAGCAGAAAATGCAGAGCGTGTGATTTCAGAAGTTTTCTTGGGAGTGGTATGGAAGACACATAAATGCATTTTCTCTATCAAAACCTGGTTAGGGGTTGGGTGGCGGGTACTGATCTCTGAGAATGGAAAGCGAACATCTACCCTTGGGAAACTCATAAGCTGTATATACTAGGATACTCAAAGAACTTGGCTCAGGGGAGAATCCCAGCATGAAGGGAGAAGGGAAGCTCACGTGGACTCACATGTGCCAGGTATCTTCAGCATTCTGCATTAGAGGATCAATGAGAAGAAAGCAGAACCTAGGGTCTCAAACTGACTAAACTTCTTCAAGAAAGTATAGAAAGTTGTCCATATTAGATACATTTCCTGTGATTTTTTTCTACACTTGTTTATTTCTTTTGCAGCCTTGCCTACCACACGAAGCCTTATTTTGGGCAGCCGACTGTTTAATGGTGTTCGGAGAAGGAGGCAATGGAAAGTGTAAATAGTGTACTTTAATTGTGTTGAAAAATCCTCCATATGCTATCTTTTAGTTTCTGAATACCTGATGGGAAGTTCACTAATGAACTTTATTAGCGAATCCAAAGGGAGCATAATTGGTCTTTCATTTATTATTTTTAATTGAGACTGTCTGACAGCTTTATTTAAAAAACTTCCCTGCAAAAGAGAATGGGGATTTCTATGGTAACGTGAGACCATTTGTTCTGTTTAACATACAACGATGTGGAATCCACTATTTTGTAGTTTCTGGTGTGAAGTGTATTTTTGTCCATGGCCTCATACCTTGTGTAGGTGGCAAATACAGGATTCTAAAAATACAAACTGTCAGACTCCTAGTTCAGTGAATTGAATAAATGGGTAAAAAATGCTCCATGCAATCTAAACCCCCAAATTGTGTCTTTCTTCTGTCTTCTGGATAATTCTTATCCCTTTCCTTCTGTAAGCCTTTGTTCTTACAGACACGTCTATAAGTTTTCTACTGTGTTCTTTTTATAGCACTACTTATTATCTCGCTGGAATCCACTGCCTACTCACTACTTACACCTGCATGTCCTCTAGCACTTTGTTTATTATCACACTTATTTAGTTGATTATTTATGCTCAGGCATCAAGTTCTTCTTGAAGGCAGAAAATGTTATTCAGCTTTGTAACTCTTACACTTAACACAGCTGGACCCAACTCTTGAGCTGCCCAGCAAATGTACAGGGTTGGCCCTGTTCAAGGTTCACTGAATTTTTCTCCGTTGTGTTAGGACATGAGATCAGTTAGACAGCCCAAGCTCTGTGAGTCATAATCAGCCTTGACCTTGCCTGACTCACAGGAGCATGCTCTGGGAGGTCTGTCAGAATGGCAGCATGGCAAGTGTCTGGGAAACCATGTGGCTCATTAGAAGTCAGTAGTGTTGTCCCAAGTCATAGCCTTCAGTGTAGAAGCCAGCAGGCCTCATACACTTGATAGTAAGCTAGAAAGGCTCATTACGCTCCTGAAATATCCTTGGGGAAAAATTACAACATGGAGAAGTTACTTAAGGTAGCTAGCCGTAGGTTAAATCCTGGGTATGAGAGGCCAAGCACTTTCAAAATGAAATGTTTTCCTAGACCTTGAAAGCACTACTTTCAATATTCAAGATATTTATTTTTAAGCTAACATCTATAGCCAGTAACCAAATTCATCACTTTGGCTCTCTTGAGCCAGTTTTTCTCTTGATGTAGGTGACAGCATGATTTTCTGTCACCCAAACTTGATTTATGGGAGTCATTTTGTATTTTGAATTAGTGACTCCAAAAGGAACACATTTTTAAGTCTCTTCTTGAGCTCAAACATTCTGTAGACTTAACTGCAGCATGATGTTGGTGTCCGTCTGTCTCCCAGTTCTATCAACACTGTTCTGCAGGTCAGCTGGCCCTTGTCACTACATATTAAAACTTACACAATGAGGCCCTGACTTCCTTACTGAAGAGCTAGCTTGGGAATCTTGTCTGCATGTGCTAGGTTAGGGCTATGAGGATGTCCCTTAACTTATGGAACCACAGGGTTTTGTTTTTTTTCCATTGAAAAATGAGGTTAAGGGGCCAGAGTTGTGATGCAGTGGGTTATGCCTCCACTTGCAATGTGGGAACTTGTATTGGAGTGCCAGTTCTTCAAGTCCAGGCTGCTCTGCTTCTGACCCACTTCTCTGCTATTGTGCCTGGGAAATCAGTGGAAGGTTGCTCACGTTTTTAGGACCCTGCCACCCATGTGGGAGAGTGGGGTGGAGTTTCTAACTTCTGGCTGCAGCCTGGCTCATGGCCAGCTGTTGCAGACGTTTGGGGGAGTGAACCAGCAAATGGAGGATTTCTTTCTGTTTGTGTATCTCCCTTTCTCTGTTACTCTGCCATTTAAACAAATATTTTTTTAAGAAGAAAAGGAAAATAAGGTTAATAATTGTATATAGTTCTTGGATACTGAGACTATTAAATTGGATATGTTGGGAAACCAATGAAAAGCCCACATTTAAAAGAAAGATATTAGCATTGACGCTAACATACCAGCAAATGCTGATTTGACAAGACACAGATGAAAATAGTTATTCAGATGCAGGTGCAGTTTTCTTTTAACGTCATTGCTGTTGTTTAGGTAATAAGAAATATTAAGTAACTGACTTTAGATTTTGTAATTTTTTTCCCTGAGTTCCTGCTAGATTTCGTATTCTAGTAGTTAATATATTTTCAGTGAAATGTAAAAATGTTCCCGTTCTCTTTGACCAGTATTAATTTCTTGAGATCTTACTGCTTGTCACTTGAATCCTATAGCTGTCATACATCTCTGGTATAAGCAACATTTGATTTCCAAAGTGTGTAGACCATCTCTTCATATTTTCAAGATGTAATTTTACATTTCTGCATTCTAAGACCAGTTTGGCCATAATCCTAGACACACACTTCTAATTCTGCACATGTGACCTTTGTGAACAGAAGTTTGCATGTGTAATCTGTGTTTACTTGTAACTTTCTGGTTATATACTGCTTATATCTGTGGATTCAAGTTACTGAAGTGAATACCAATAAAAAAAAATCCCTAAATCAAAATAGTTATTTGAAAAATAAGCTATTTTATGTATACATTTCACAGAAACGCAAACATATTATTTCGCACATAACAATGCTACATAATTTATATTTTAAAGATTCATTCATTTATTTATTTCAAAGACAGAGTTTTGAGAGAGAGAGTTACACAGAGAGGTCTTCCATCCTCTGCTTCATTCCCCAGATGGCCCCAACAGCCATGAGTAGGTCAGGCAGAAGCCAGGAACTCTGTATGGGTCTCGTTTGTGGGTGGAAGGGACCGAGTACCTGAGCCATCATCCACTACTTCCCAAGCACATTAGTAGGAAGCTGTATTGTAATTGAAGTAGCCAGGATTCAAACTCTGATCTGGGATGTGGGAGTCCCAAGGGGCGGGGGTAACCCTCTGAGCCACAACACCTACCCCATTGCTACATTGTTGACTTCCTCCTAACCCTTCTGGGTTTTTTTTTTTTTTTAACTTTTATTTAATGAATATAAATTTCCAGTGTACAGCTTATGGATTACAATGGCTTCCCCCTCCCATAACTTCCCTCCCACCCGCAACCCTCCCCTCTCCCCTTCCATTTGCATCAAGATTCATTTTCAATTCTCTTTATATACAGAAGATCAATTTAGTATAAAGATTTCAACAGTTTGCACCCACATAGAAACACAAAGTGAAACATACTATTTGAGTACTAGTTATAGCATTAAATCAAAATGGACAGCACATTAAGGACAGAGATAGGGTTGTTAACTATTTTATATACTGTTTCTCTTTTATTTTATTCCCCTAGGAAGATGTAAACTACTTAAGAGCAGAAACCTAATAGTCTACTTCCATTCATATGTAACATGTGAACTAGCTGAACTTGACAATTTTAGGTTGCTTTTGACCTCCAAAAATGACAGTCTTTGTTAGTCGAGCCAAATAATAGTGTGCTCTGATAGCTTGATTGACAATTAAAAATATGTGTTTTAAATCCTTCTCACTCATTTACTTTTAGTGGGAAGAATTTCCCTTGAGGAAAATATTTTACTCTCTTTGGTTATAAAAATACTCTCAAATATTATAGGACTGTATTTAACTCATCATTTGAGCTTTAAAAATTATGTTGCTTTGCTTTTGTTGTTCTTGTCAGCAAGGGAACCTGCCATTCTCAATTTTGTGATAAACAGATACACATCACAGAAAAGAGCACCATAAAAGACAAAGGAAAAAACATAGTCTAGAGGCCCCAAATCCAGTTTCGTTAGTGGTGAGTGACGTAACTTTGGGCAAGTCATTTGTGTCTTCAAGTCCTCATCTTTTCAGTAAATGATTAGGGTAGATGACTTCCACAGCCCCTGCCATCAGCAGGAGTCCTCAGTTTGTGTGAAGCTCCCCAAAAAGTTGAGAGGCAGCATGTGGCACACAGGTTAAGGTGGCACTTGGGATGCTAGCGTCCCACATTGGAGTGCCTGGGGTTTGAATCCTGGCTGTGCTTCAGATCAGCTCCTGCTAATGTGCGCCTGGGATGCAGCAGGTGATAGCGCAACTGACTGGGTCTCTACCACCCACATGGGAGACAGGGACTGAGTGCCAGTCTCCTGGGTTCAGCCTAGTGCAGCCCTTGCTACTGCAGGCCTTTCGGAAGTGAACAAGTGGATGAAAGATCACTCTTTGTGCCTTTCAAAGAAATAAAATCTTAAAAATACAAACTTGAGAAATTTTCATGATAATTTATTTCTCATAACAATAGAGAAAACTTGTTTTCTTGGACTTTTCTTGCTGTGCCAAATTGCCTTTTTATTGTAAAGGAATATTCATCCATTAATGCTGAAAACTTCCTTCTTGCTGGGTAAGTGAATTTTTTTCATACAATTGTTCCTGCTAGAGGCAGCTCCTGGTGGGCAGGGAGCAGTATAATGGCCCGAGCTGTGTGATTCACTGGCTCAGGTCCTCTGCCTACTCTAACAGGCAGGCACTATCACAGCTGTGAGGCTTGCCCAGGGGAAGATGGGACGGAGGAGCATAGCTCTGGACTTTCCTGCAACTGAAGGAGAAGGCAGAAGTTATAATCACTTTTGTACTCTTCATTTGAGCAATACCTACAATTTCTGAGTGTGCTTTTGTAGCTGTTATAATACTTTAAACATTTTTGAGTACTTACTGTGTCTCAAGCTTTTGTGAGACTTAGATAGTCTCACCTTGAGTTGTAGGATGCGCTAAAGGAAAATGTTTGGCTGCCTTGAAAGCATTTGTAGACAATACTTTACTTCCTATTGCACACACAGTAAGGGTGTGGAGCCATGTATTGAAATAAGGACAGCATGGCAAAGATGAGAAGATGATGGGGAAACTATGACCAGGCCAAGCAAGACTCTAAGACTCTCAAAGGAGGCGGGAAATTATCTACCTCTGTTAGCAATTTTACTCACCCAAACAACCTTCGGAGATAAACAGAAAAGGTACCATAGTTCCTGTGTTATGAATTTTACGAATCACCAAAATGCAGCTAAGATGCTCGGTGACTTACCCTTGCTCATGGGACAAATAGGACAGATTACAGAATTTCAGAACTGTTCTACTTTCGGCAACTTCATTCAGTCATTCACACACTTAGCAAGTACTGATGAGTATTTACTATGTGCCTTTGGTGTAAGGACTAAAGTTAAGGCTTAATATTATGTGCTGCTTTTATATCTAATAAAATTAGAAAGGTTTAAGTGACTTAACTGCAAATTCCTCTCTTCCTTCTGCTTTTTTGGAGAGGGAGAGCCAAGCATCCCTCTTTATAAAGGGACTGGGTGAAATCCCTTCTTGTTCCAGATTAGCTGTTTTCAGTTCCCTGCCAACCTGCAGAATTAGTGAAACAAGCAAATCTTGTCATTCCATGAGAACCAGAGGGCAGTCCGTCCTCTTTGAACCACAAAGCCTGCCTCCTCTTCCCCTGGTTGCTCTCTCTTCTTAAGTACAATCACTGTGTGTCCTGGTATGACATGCAGTATTCTTTGCTAGACTGTGAATGTAACTGAGGATCTATGTCTGTCAATCGCAGCTGTCTAGGGTTAGTGTCAGGAGGTCATCTGTACTCACGCTCCCAGGGTTAGGATCCCTCTCCAACCAACACAGAAAGAATCAACTGCAACAGTGCAATAGATGTAAACTTGAACCAGAAGAAGTTCGAAGATTTAATGTGTGTTTTGGCACTGGCTGTCTGTGACCCTTGAATTTATAGACCAAATTAGTACTAGAGCTTTTGCTCTAAAATTAAGGAAAACATTTGCATTAAAGAGCTCCCAATACCAATATTGCACTAGTGAGTACTATTTTTTTTAATATAACTCGTAGAGTGAAAGGCAAGAGGAACAGTGACATTGTATTCCACTACATGAAATAAATTTCCTCTCAGAGTACCAAGATGAAGTCTGTGATCCTACACAAGACCTCTCTCCTTAGCAGTATGATGCATGTGGCTTTTCCCAAATCAGAGAGGTTCCTAGGCTCATGAAAAAAAGAAAGCAGTGCACATTTTTCTGTGGCTGTAGGTGAATGTAAAAGCTTAGTTACAAATACAAGGGAAGTTGTCCAGTTGCTGATTTTGACTTTAGCAAAATCTTTTCATTGACTGCTGTATAACCGAACCCATAATTAATCGTATGGAGTGAAATGAAGATTTCATGGAAAAGTCAGTAAGAGAAGACACTTAAGGGAGTCCCTGTAAGACATGTGCTGTACAAATGAAACTGAGGAAACTGCAGTGATGGATATCTTATTTTGTTCATTTGTATAAATGGCAGAATACAGTTGCATAGAGTTTTTCTCCTGAAAAAGATGATGAAGATTATGTTCATGTATGCGAAGCTGAACTGTTGATCAGGAAGAAAGATGTGGATTTCCAATATAATCTTTGCTTCATTTCTCTATTTGCTGTGTTGATGTCAATGTAAATACACTTTGCAAGGAAAATTGGAATCATGCTGCTTCCGCCTTGTGCTCACACTAATCAAAATGCCTGGAGAATAGCAATAGTTAAGTTATATATAACATGAAAAAATGATTTTGTGACTAATATCTACCTATTCTTATTGTATATTGGGATACTGGTAATGTTTCTAGCTTTGCATTATTAGTTCAGAAATCAAATTCCCTATCTATGTGTCTGTGTATGGGGGGGGGGGAGCGGCAGAGGAACAATCTTGAGGTTATAGGAAAAACAAAAATCCAAGGGAGTAGTGTGTTACTTGTATCAGAACATGTGTGTGTTCCTCTGGTGTATTTTATTTATAAAAATTTTAATGAATTAATGAATTTTATTAGAAATCTACCTTCTGCTGGTTCACTCCCAAAATGCCCACAACATCCGAGGCTGACCTAGGCTGTCACCCAGAACCAAGAACTCAGTTTGGATCTCCATGTGAGTAGCAGGGACCTAAATGCTTGAGATGTGACTTGTGGCTTGTCAGGGTGTGCATTAGCAGGAAGCTGGAGCCCAGAATGAAACTGGGGATCCAGGCTGTCTGATATGGAATGTGGGCATCCCAGTGGGCATGTTTACTGCTATGCCAAACACCTGCTCCTTGTTTAGAAATATTTTTGGAGAGTGTTTCTAATTGAAGGTGGATTTGGATGTGTTTGCTGGGGTTATCCAAAGAAAGATATAAAGTAATATTGCATTGGATCAGGTAAATTGCCAGGATTTTTAAAAGCAAACTGACTAATGAAATGGGTCAACATCTAAAATACCAGCATTTTCTGTTTGCAGCTCTGGTTTTCTTTATTAATACTCTTCATGATTCTCTACTTTGTGAAATTTCAGAACATAGAGGCTTTAAGCTGTTGACCAGAAATCAGAAAAAGACCACATATTTAAGTCTGTGGACAGTGGGGCACCATGCTGCAAACAGACTACTGGGAATAAGAATATTTTTGAAAAGCTCCACCATCCTAAATCTGCTACTTTAAAATGATAATAAGATCATTACAAGATCATTACATTTTGTGGAAATACATGCATGCACAAACTGTAATTTAGAAAATGAAATTTTCATTTATTTTTATTCTGCAGAGAACACTTTTTAATAATTAGGTAAAATTTTCAGATATTTTGAAAATGTATTTTATTTGTTTGCTCAGAGCAATGAAATGGTACTTTTGTGTTATGTTACTTGGTCTTTTTTACGGAAGTGTAGTTTGGACATCTGCTCTGACAGTACACGTGGATCTCATTCATTTTAATATAATAAGTATGCATTCTACCATGAATGCTGCTTTTGTTAGTAAACATTGGGATTGTTTTCCATTTTTCATCATTTGCAACATTATTACAGTGAATTGTCTTTTCCACTTAGGGGAATATCTCTGAATTATTCTTGTAGTAGACATGATGGATTTAATAGTAATAGCAGTGGCTGTCAGAACATTTGGGTCTTTATTGCAGGGCAGGTCTGCCACATGTCATATTCCCTTTTAGTTCTTACAATGACCTGTTAGGTGGCTTATTTTATGTTTATTCATTTTACTGCTGATAAAACTAAATCTGAAATGATTAAATAGCTGCCCGATGTGACCTAGCCTGACTTTCCAACCTGTCAGGTTCTTCTGGCTCCCATGACCATGCCTATACCACATTATAATTCTTCCATCCACATGCATGTCTTTCCTCAGTTGAATTTCTTTTATTCTTAAAGATTGATTAATTTTTTGCTTGAAAGAATTGGTGGGGAGGGAGAGGGAGAGAGAGAGAGAGAGAGAGATTGAGATTGAGATTGAAAATGAGAAAAGGAAATATCTTCCATCTGTTGCTTCAGTCTCCAAATGGCCACAATAGCTGGGGCTGGAACTGGGGCTGAACTGGGCCTGGACTGGGGCTGAAGCCAGCAGCCTGGAACTCCATCTGGATCTCCCATATGGGTGGTAGGGACTCAAGAACTTGGCCCTTATCTGCTGGCTTTCGAGACACATTAACAGGGAGATGTATTAGAAGCAGAGCTTTGATATGGCATGCAGACATCCCAAGCAGTGGTTAACTGACAAAAGCCATGATAACCATCCCTTTGTAGAATCATCTTAGCTTGGCAGTCCTGGCAGTCTGATCCAGAAACCTATATAACATCTCTTTTTACCCTTGTTTGGGAACCAGGACTAATTGGCCTATCCCTTACTTGTTACAGTTGGACCTTCCTCAACAGCTCATCAGCCTCCATCACTAAAGTTGCAGACTACCTAAATCTGGAGAGCGAGATAGAGAAGGTTCCCTCTGGGTTTCCTGGATTTGGAATGACTTTGCTGTCATCAAACAGATCCCAGCTGACCAGCAGTCTCAGAAGCAGTCACAAAGAGCCAGTATCATCATAAATCATGGCAGAAATGAAAGACTGCATGTAAAATATGGAAAGGGTCATAGGTGCTCTTTGGTGGTTTAAATTACACCAGCAAAGCAGCTAAATAAACAGACTTGGAGATGTTGGCATTGGCATTTGGTAAAACTCACTGCAGAAACAACCAGCACAGTGCTGCTGTTTGGACAAGCTAAAATTGTGCAAATGTGCAGGTCCTACCTTCTGTGCATGGGCTCTGGGAACCCAGGGAGGTGTGCATTTGGAGTTTTTTACATGCCCATCATAAAACAATTTCTTTCATAATATTTCCTTCTTTCCCCATCAAACCTTTTTTTTTTTTTCTGGCTTTTTCTTCCCTTTTGTTTCTGAACAAAATTATCTTCTAACATTTCATTATGTGGCTTTCCCTACCTGACCACAAAATCTCTGAGTAGGGATCCTTTCTTTCTTTCTTTTCATTCTCACCTATGTTTTCATCTATTCTTCTTCCTTGCTTCCATCCAAATTTATTTTAAATCTCTCTAGGGTTAAAGTTGGATAATGGAAGTCGATAATGACAATGCATCTATTTTATCTTATGTAAATTACTGAACCACAGGGGGAAAATAATTTAATCTGAAACCCACAAGAGGATTGGGTGTTTAGCCTAGTGGTTAAGGCACTGGTTAAGAAGTCTGCAAGTTCCTGGGTTCGAGACCCTCCTTCAGCTCCTGACTCTAGTTTCATACTAATGCAAACCTTGGGAGGCAGTAGTGACTGCTCAAATAATTGGTTTCTCCTCACCCCTGTGAAAGAACTGGATGCTGTTTCTAGCTCCTGGATTTACTATTGATTCAGTCCCTGGCCTTCAGAGATGTTTGGGGAGTGAACAATGGATGGGATCTTTCTCTCTCTGTTTTTCCCTCTTTCAGATAAACAAACAAGAATTCTTGAAAGCAAACCCACAGATTATTATATATAAGTTCTATTAGAAGCACTGAGTCACTTTTGCTCTTTTTGTGTAGAGCACTAACTGTAAATTTCAACCAGTGTGTTCACTTCTACACTACATCCTCAGCTAATAACCACCATTAATAATATTCTGAAATCAGACTCCTGGGTTGCTAGAGTGTAATTGTAGTGCATCTGTAGATAAACTGAATTTATTTGTTCATAAAGAAGTTAATTGGACTAGTAATTTTTGAGAGATGCCATTGGAGATGTGTGTAGTAAGAATATGTGAATGAATGTTCATATCCATATTTGTACGGTCTAACAGCTTAGTGTATAATTTCTGGTAAACATTATTTTTTAAAGGCTATAGTTAACTATATATGTGGGCACCTAGGAGGAAAATAGTTCACTTTTAATATTCAGTAATTTCAAATGAAGCTGTTCTACAAATTATAAATGAATTTTTGCATGTGTCACGGTAGACAATAGTGTAACAAAAAAAGGGCATTTTTAACTCCCTGGGATCCTATTGTGTTCATATTTGTGTCCACTACTTGCTGCTTGAAACTGTGGCCCATAGTAGATTAAAAAAAAAAAAAAACTGCAGATTGAAGAATTTTGCTCGTTTCAATTCATTTGCCTATTGGCATATTGCATATTGGCAGAAGTGTCCCAGATACCCTGAGCTTTGGTCTTCAAATTCATACTTCTTTAAAGACAGAAAGAAGACCAGACTGAAACTATTATTTACACTGTTGAAATAATTGGACCACATATTGATAGACTGGCTTATTTTAATCAGCTTAATGAGGACACCATACCTAATAGATTGCATGGAAATCAAGGAACCTGATCATGAAATTAGTGGCTGAACAACTAATTGTATGATCATATGTGTGTGTATGTGTATATATGTATGTGTGTGTGAGTGAAAACATTTCTACCCCAGTCAACACACACACAGGGACACAAATACAGTTACAAACTCATATGTTCTAAGTATGAAGAGAATTCTTAGTCAACTGCTAGAGAAAACCAGAAAGTCGTGGAAATGATTCTTCTCAATTGCAAAGAACGAAACCCTAGCTTTTATGTGCCGTAAGAATTGTACTATATGAAAGTAACCCCTAATTATTTGATGACAGGACTTCTAATTGGTTAACTTGCCAATTGCAACCTTATGAAAAGCCTGTAAATCCATTTCTCAATTGATACCTTTCATGAATAGGTAATTCTGAGCATGTTCTGCATGCAAGGAATAGAAAAGAATAAATCCACAGACTGGATTTCATACAGTGTTGTTGTACTTGAACAAAGGAGATTCAGGTTTGCACTATCTACTGTAGGTAAGAGATAGGGGAAAGATATGGATAATTTCCATGAATTTCTCTAAGGACTCATCTGTGAAATAGAGGAGAGTCTGTTTTTTTGGTAGACTCATCTTTGTTTTGCTTTAATTTGCTCTCAGTATAAAGCACTCTAGAATTGTCCTTTAGGGGGCTGTTACTAAGGATTGGTTAGTTACTTTATTGACTGTGTATTAACACTCCCTGAACTCCGTGTTCTGCCTGTTTCTTTACTAAATTATGCTTTCCAGCATAGGCAGATGGTAGTGCCTGTTCTGGAGGGATATTTTGGTGTGCTTCATTACATGATTCTGCTATTTGTTGGGGTCATGCCCACCTTGTATTTCAGTCCTCAATAATGAGAAATCAAATCACAAAGTATAGGAAAGGGACTCGGGATTTTATTTTATTTGTTCATCCACGCCTTTGTGTATTCTACCAGACTTTATTAAGTACTTTCTCAGTGTCAGATACTGTAATTGAGTACAGTTTTTTAAAACCCCAGGATTTCTGTCGTCTCTTTGCCCGTTTGGACACCATTTGGAACTGCAAAACCAATGGCTACAAGAATCTTCTCTTTTCTCTGTCTGTTGCATCTCATCTCTGTTCTCCAAGTCTGTTTCACTTCTGCATGGCCAGAAATTCATTTAAGCGAGCAAAACAGCTTTTTTTTTCCCACAAAGATGGATTTTGATTCCTACCTTTATGGGCCCTGAGTTTGAAATTGGGTTTTACTTGGGGATTACCCAGAGCATTCCCAGTGTGCCACTGTCTTCTGATTTTTACTATCAGTCATTTTCTTAAGTGAAATGCTGTTCTCAAATATTGGAAATACTCACCTTGACTGGATAAGAGGAGGGGGACACAAGAACACAGAGGGTGAGAGAAGAGAAATATTTTAAAGCTTTCAAAAGAAGCTTTTCACCTTTACGCAGGACAGCTGAAAAGTATTCATATAATCTAATAGAGCTATGTTTAGCTCCCAGTCCTTTTTGTCTGATCTTCTATATATGTCCTATATGCATATTCTAGATTACTGGTCTTGAACTTGAGCATGCATCAGAGTCATCTGGAAGGCTTGCTAAAGTAAGGAATGTTGGGTCTCTGGTGGGCAGCCCCTAAGGAGGCTCCTAACACTCTCCTTTTGGTCTTCATATCTTGGTATGATCCCCACCCCTGTGCAAGGGATCTGTGTTCTTGCATCTAACATAGCAAAGGTGTTGGAATGTCACTGTCATGATTACAGCGTGATATCTAGGACTTAGTTCTGGAGACTCTGCTGGCTGGATGCAGTAACCAGCCATGTTGAGGAAGCTCAAGTGGCAAAGAACCATGCACAGAGAACCAGAGCAACCTCCATTACAACCACCAGCAACAAGTGGGGGCTCTCAGTTCCACATCCACAAATGACATCTCAGGTTGAGCCTGCGGGCGATAACGTGCTCTGGCTGGCATTTTGATTGCGGCTCTCATGGATCATGAGGAGGGGATGCAGCTAAGCAGCACCCACACCCCTGCCCTCCGGAGCTATGAAGCAAAAATATATTTTAAGTTGCTAGGATGGTGGTGATGTGTTAGACAGCAGTAAGTCAGTGACACCCCTCATTGAGTTCTGACTCAGTAGATTTGGTGCAGAAATTTTCAATTATGTGAAGGACCCACAGGTCAGTGATGCTGCTGGCCCAGGATGACCCTTGAAGGACCACTGACTCCGATCTGGACAATTGCATTATATCCTCTGGTTGTCTCCAGACCCCATCTTGAAAACCCATCTTTCATTTTCTACACTGTGGCCAGAGAATTTCTCAGAACACAAATTGTGTGCTACTGCTTACTAAAAGCTTTTTAGCGACTTTCCATTGCTGTAAAACAAAAACCCAGATCAGTGCCTAGTATGCAAGGTGTGCAAGGCTGTAACTGCCCTCACTCCAACTCCCAGGCACACAGCCCTTCTTTTAGTCCCCCAGCTTCTGGGCTCTGCCTGGAACCACCCCCGTGCCACTTTTGTATGAACTTGTGACCTCCTGTGGATGCTCACCTTTCAGCTTTAGTGTTACCTTCTCAGCAAAGCCTGTTCCCACTCAGCCTGGAGGAACAGTATTTGTTACATGCCGACTTGGGTGGGGAATCCATCTGCCTGGGTTTGAATCTCACTCCACCATCTATCAGCTGTGGGATTATGGACACAAATGTTGACCTTTCTGTGTCTCGATTTCTCCATTAGAAAAATTAACATCTTCCACGCTGAAATTGTATGATGGTGGCAGGTTGCTTTACCAATTTAGAAGGATCAGATGAGTTGGTTGCCAGGAACCATGTCCAGTATGTGCTGTGCTCTCAATAAATAGTGGTGGTGGTTGCTTTTTGGTGTGACTAATACTCAGGATCTTCTGTTTTTCTTGTATTCATTTATTTTACTCCTGGAAATTCTGTCTTTGTTGATGTGAATGTCTATCTCCCAGATTATAAGCCCCACAAAAGTAAGAACCAGGTCCAGTCTTGCTTCTCATGCTAGCCCTATTGTCTGGTACCTGTTCCACATGGACTATCAAGGAATTACACTACGCGTTTGATGATGAATTGGGGGTTACCGGGTAGGATCAAAGTCTGGGAGATCTATTCTCAGATAAGCAAATGTTCTTAACACCGGGGTGGAATGCAGTTTCCCCTGCATTTTGTCCCTAACTGCTCCAGTCTTTTCATCCTATGCCCCATCAGCCAGGTTGTGGTGAGGTCAAACGAAGAGTGTATTAAGCTTCCCCTTGGTCTGGGATTCCGGTGGAGTCTGTGCCATCAGGCAGAGTTTGTTTTTGTGGTGGAACATTGAGGAAAGGTAGTCAGATAACTGTACTCGGGTCAGCCACTTGAGCATATTTTGATCTTGAGACTTTCCTTCTTTCTTTAATGTCTTTCCAAATTTATAAATTCTACCAGGTGCTAATAGGACTTTACTGCTCTAAACCAAACTGTATCAGATTCTCTGAGATCAAGAACTCTGTGTCTAGAACACAGATACTCTGTCAGGGCTGGTCACCATGCTGGAAAACGCATTGTGACACAGCTCTTTTTGTAGGGGTCTAGAGAATAGACCCTTCTTGATTTCTACAGAGAAATGTGTTTTGTAACTTTTCTTCTTTCTCCCAGGAGCAACTAAAGAGGCCTCCCAGAAGAGTGGAGTCTGTAAGGTTCTCTGGAGATGTTTTCCCTTCCTACCCCATTTCATTAACCTTTCTTTGGAAACTACTTTTGACTGTCTGGTTTTAATTAAGAATTTCTGCGTGGAGTTATTAAAGAGCCCATCTCTACCCTTGGCTTCTTCCTGTATCTGATTTGGGCTGAATGTATACATTTTTTTGAGAATTAATTATAATTGCTTTTGACAAAAGAAATAGCTCTTTTTATGTCTGCAAATCCTTAATGCTGGCTTATATGCAACTAATGATGATAGCCATCGACATAATCATTTCTAATGGCCTCTGCTGTCTACCTAGTTTTGCATATTGGAATGTAATTCGAATTTCAGCAAGACTGGGACTGAATGGCTCTTTGTTCTGCACTTAAAATATTACTTCAGTGTTCACTGGAGAGAAGTTTGTTATTGCAAAGGGAATTTGAGTCTCTACTTTCCATCTCTGGGAGCATAGGTGGCTCTTTAGTTCTCTTAGGCTGTCTTTCCTCCCTTACCTACCATTTTCCTGGTAAAGACCATCAGAAGGTAGCATGTGTGCAGAAGGACTCTGTAAACAAAGTATTCTTTACCTGTGGTTACTGTTTCTCTAGATTTTTTTAAATTTGATAGATGTCAGAGATCTTCCATCCACCACTTCAGTCCCCAGTGAGGGGTCAGACTGAAGCCCAGAGCCAGAAGCTGATTCCAGGCCTCCCACATGGGTGGGAGGAACCCAGTCACCTGGGCCATCACTGCTGCCTTCCAGGATCTATATCAGCAGTCAGTCAGAAACAGGAGCCACTCAGTATGCTAATCCTCCGCCTTGCGGCGCCGGCACACCGGGTTCTAGTCCCGGTTGGGGCACCGATCCTGTCCCGGTTGCCCCTCTTCCAGGCCAGCTCTCTGCTGTGGCCAGGGAGTGCAGTGGAGGATGGCCCAAGTGCTTGGGCCCTGCACCCCATGGGAGACCAGGAGAAGCACCTGGCTCCTGCCATCGGAACAGCGCGGTGTGCCGGCCACAGTGCGCCTACCACAGCAGCCATTGGAGGGTGAACCAACGGCAAAGGAAGACCTTTCTCTCTGTTTCCCTCTGCTGTCCACTCTGCCTGTCAAAAAAAAAAAAAAAGAAAAGAAAAAGAAAAGAAACAGGAGCCAGAGCAGGATGCCAACTGCAGCCTTGATGTAGGAATGGGTATCTTAACCAGTGTCTTAATTACTAGGCTGGATGTCCACTCTTACCTGTGATTACTAATTCTTTTTGTTTTTAACCTAGAAGCCTTTTGTTTAAGGAATAGGAACCATGCATTTTTTAGATACAAATTTAGGAACATAGTGATTCTTCCCACCCTACGCTCCTTCCCACCCACATTTCCACCCTTCTTCCTCCTCCTTCTCCTATTCCCATTCTTTTTTTTTTTTTACTAAGATCTATTTTCAATTATCTTTATACACATAATATTAACCCTACACTAAGTAAAGAGTACAACAAATGTGATAAAAAAAAAAAAAAAAACCCTGTTCCTCAACTAGTTCTAATTTAAATTATCCTCCCAAGGAATTTTCTAATCTATTTTTCTGCCACATTCAGAGAAAAAAAAGAAATTATTTTTAATTAGTGATTCTTTAATCAAACAGTAACTCCTAGAATAGTTTAATACTTGCAGTTTATAAAATATTTGTACAATTTATAAAGCATTTGCTCCCATATTAATCTGTTCCTTGCCTCCAGTAGGTCAGGGGAAGGCAATTTTACTAGGCATCCAGATGTATATATTTCACTTGCTCCAGAAACTTTGTGAGGTAGCACAAATTACATTCCATTTTCAGATAAGAAAATTTGAGATCAAGGTCCAAGGTCATACAGTTTGAACTTTGATCTTGATAATGCATCATTCTCTTGACTTCCCATGCATAATTTTCTTCTGAGAGGAAACTTGTAGATGAAACTACAAGGGGCCTTGATTTTCCAGAATGGACCACTGTGAACATTGTCTTGTTATGTCTTAACCTTCTCCTCTGTTAGCAGAGAAACATGGGATTAGAAGGGACCTTCAGTGAGTTTTTTTCTCTGCATAGGACTAAGGCAGAATAATCTTAACAGTGGCACAGACCTGGTGCTAAAATATTTTAGGTCAATGTCTCTCAACTTGTGATTGCCTCTCCCCCACTGCTGCCACGGAGATGTTGGACCATGTCTAAAGTCATCATTTTGTCCCAAGTGGCCAGGTGCTGCTGGCGTCTAATGAGTTGAAACCAGGGATGCTGCTCAGTGTATATAATACACAAGGTTCCCCTAACTCTCACAACAAAGAACTAGACCATTCAGCATGTCAATAGTGCTGAGTTGAGGAACGTTATATTGGTTGGTGGAGTTGGGGAATGCTTTCTGGAGAAGGTGGCACCGGCAGTGGAGTAATATATATATATATATATATATATATATATATATATATATATATATATATATATATATATATAATGCTTCAGGCAGACAAGGGAGGCAAAGGGCTTTCCAAACAAAGCGTCTAGCATTTGCAGAGGATGCAGGCTGGAAGTAGTGCTTCAAATGTAGGGATTTCTCAGCTCTGTGGCCTGGCTGTCACTTCTCTGGGAGAAGTCGTGGGATGACACTAGAGGAGTGTTTTGTTATTTTTCACCAACAGTAATTCCCATGAAGAGTTGAATTAGAAATTTCTTTGTTCCTGGGGGTAATTCTTTCTGCCAGACAGTCTGTGAACATCATCATCAGTTCTTAGGAGAATCCTGCAGGGCCTGCTTTAATGTGGTACAGGCAACAGTCAAGTCCAGCTCTGTGGCTCCTCACAGACCTGTGCACCTTGCTCCTCAGTGGGCACTGGCAAGGATGCAACCACAGGGAGGTGACGTTCAATCCTGAGCTGAATACCTTTTTCCTAGCTGTTGTATCATTAACCTCTGAATCCACGTTTCCTGCATGGTTTATACTCCAGAAAAGTTTGAAGGGACAGAAGTGAGGTTTAGCATGTTCTTAGGGACTGATACAGGGCTGTGTACTTCTTGCCAATAAAATTGGTTTTCCCTAGGTGAACTGGAACCAATTTATAATCATCTGTCATCCCTCCCTGTCTATGCATTCCATATCTGTAGATTCAACCAACCATGACTCAAAATATTTTTAAAAATCACATTTGTACTTAACCTGTAATGGTTATTTTCTCTTTTTGTTACTCCCTAAACAATATGATATAGCAACTGTCAACATACATTTACATCATATTAGGTATTATAAGGAATCTAGAGATAACTTAAAGAGGATGTGCATAGGCTATAGGTAAATATGTATAAGGGACTTAAGCATCCAAGGATATTGGTATCTCCAGGGGTCCCAAAGCCAATTCTGAAAGTATAACGAGGATCAGCTCTCTGTGTGCTCATAGTAAAAGATTGCCCTCCTTTTTATCACACCACAGCTTAAATTTGGCTAAAATAAATCCTGTTTAATTTATTCATCAAACATATTTATTTATACACACATTCATATATGTATATCTCTCTCTGTGTGTGTGTGCACGCACACACACTGCAACCCTTAATTTGAATCCTGACTTTGACAGTTGTTTGCTATGTGACTTCTATAAGGTACAATTTCCACATCTCTGAATTGGAGATCATAAAACCCAGCAAGGTTGTATTCAGGGTTAGAGATAGAATGCAGAGAATCTAAATATATGGTGGTGCATATGTTAAATAAGAAGTATTAGTTATAAGCTTCATTATTGCTGTTGGGCCACAGTGATGACAGTAAGCAGAGCATGGTGATCTGAGGCTTGGAGGACATAAAGTTTGATAAGATGCATTCTGCCTTTTGGAGCTCATACTAAGAGCCCCCCATCTCCAGCCCACAATGACTGCTGATACAACAAAGCCTTGCCATCTAAATATGATACAAACCCACAGACAACACCATCAGCCTGAGCTTTGTGACCTTGGGTAAGTTATTTAACTTCTCTGAACATCAGGTGATTTGCAAGAATTAAATGGAACTAAACATTTGAAATTCTTGGCACATAGTAGATGCTACACAAATGCCAGTCCCCTTCTCCCTGAGGCAGTCATCATCAAGATGTTCTGTGGATTTTATTGTTGGATAAAACAAATGAGGTTAAATAAAAGTCAGAGGTGAAAAAAGGGGGAATTAGAGTTTCTGTTTTGTTCAGCTTTGTTTTCTTTAACTTTTTTTTAAATTTACTGATATTCATCCCTCTCTCAAATGGAAGTGGATTTCAGATTATTTGCTATTTGTTATTCTCCATACTCATTTTTCGACTTTCATCTCCCCTAGATGGATTTGACCTTGGATAGAGATGTCTCAACCCTGCCTGCAGCTTTTTCCAGCGTTGTGTACTCTCCCTGCAATCTCAGCGTGGGTTCCAAGAATTAATCCTCTAGCTTAGTCAATTCTGCCCTGGCCTCTCTGGGTAGGCTCACATTAGACCTCCAGGTAGTCAGCAGAATTTCCCCTTGTATGCCAAGAGCTCTTGCCTCCTTTGGATCTCAGCTTCACTCTGAGCTGTAGACCCTGGGTTCTTGTTGTGTCATTCCTATGCTAACTCCTTGGAGTTCCCTTGACCAAGATGGAACTATACCTAGACTTCAGTATCCTAAGTGAGCTTTTCCTCAGTCCTTTGCCGTTTTTTGAATATGCTAACACTTCATCCCTTCTGATTTTGTTGCTCTTATAGTCTCAAGAATGGGCTTGTAAGTTCCTTTAAGGCCTCATCTGAGAGTCCTTTGCTTCCTCCCACATAGCAGTAGTTGACATCTTAATCATGACAGTTACATTGCGTTGTTTCCATATGTGTCCCCAGCATGATTTTGAGTTCTTCAGGCAGAGAAAGCGAATCTTTACCAAGTCTCTTAGGATGTTCCCTGATGCATATATAATTTTTTTAAATTGATACTTTTTTTCTTTTATTTATTTGACAGGTAGAGTTATAAACAGTGTGAGAGAGAGAGAGAAAGGTCTTCCCTCCATTGGTTCACTCCCCAAATGGCCGCAACAGCTGGCGCTGTGCTGATCTGAAGCCAGGAGCCAGGTGCTTCTTCCCGATCTCTCATGTGGGTGCAGGGGCCCAAGCACTTGGGCCATCCTCCATTGCTTTCCCAGGCCACAGCAGAGAGCTGGATGAGAAGAGGAACAGCCAAGACCAGAACTGGCACCCATATGGGATACCAGTGCCACAGGCATTGGGTTAACCTACTGTGCCACAGCGCCGGCCCCTCTAATGCATATATAATTAAGGAGATATGGAAGAAAGCAAAAGGACTTAAGGCATGCGAAAAGACCATAGCAGAAATGCAACCATACCTAGGTCAGTGATCCTGGGAGTTAACCATATGGCAAGTAAAGACATCAGGAGGTGTGGGAGTCTCAGAGGCTGAGCAGAAATTAGCAATGGGCTAAGAGAATAGCTTGGAGAATGAACAAGCAGCTGCTACACAGGGCTGGGACAAAACATTATTCTGTAACTCAGCATCTCTGTGAGAACCTGCAAGTTCTTTATGTTCTCTCACCCTGTTTCTAACTTTTGGTTAAAATGGACTTTGTTTATCTACTTGGAGATGATTCATTTGGGCCATAACAGGTACTCAACAAAATATCAGTACTGTTGACCTCAAGACTGATGGCATGCATACATACTCCAATGTGGGAATGAATTCAGCTTGTCCCCTGTCTGTATCTGTCCCATTGTATTTGGATACCATAGCTTCTACTCTTATGGTTGACATCATCATAAGTTTTTTAAAGATTAACTTACTATTTTGAAAGAGTCACAGGGAGAGGGGAAAGACAGACCCAGACCATCACAGAGAGGGAGATCTTCCATCTGTTAATTCACTTCTCAGATGGCTGCAATGGCTGGGGCTGGGCCAGGCCAAACCCAGGCATCAGGAGCTTCCCCCGGATCTGTCACATGGGTGTCAGGAGCCCAAGCACTTGTGCCATCTTCCTCTCTGTTCCCCAGACCACTACTAGGGAACTGGACAGGATGTGGAGCAACTGGAACACAAACTGACACCCATATGGGATGCCAGCATTGCTGGCAGCAGCTTTACCCACTATGCCACAATGCTGATCTCTATCATAATTAATAATATGCATTTATTATGCCAAACATTATGGTAGGTACTTTATGTACATCTTCTAATTTAATTTTTTCAATCCTGTAATTCATACCTATTCCATAGATAAAGAAATTATTCAAGAATGTAAGCAACTTGTTCAATATTTCCCATAATAAGTAATTGGGATTTAAAACAAGCCATACTATTGCAAAATCTGCAGTCTTTGCCAGTGTTTCACAATGATGCTTCCAGCATTCTGGTGTCTTTTATATAAAATGTAAAAAAAAAATTTCCTACCTTACAAAACCTTGCATTTCAAGGCCCCAAGTCTCAACCACCCAGGAATAGATAGGCCATAGGACCAGTTAATCCCAATACGTTAATAACCGTAATACATGTGTTATCTCCCTAATTGATATGACTGGACATTACTTAAGGGCAGCGTGAAAACTGGTTTAGGAAATGGTTTTTATTTTTTATGTCTTTCTTTAAAGTGCTCAGGTCAACAGAAATGTATGCATATTTGTATCTTAAAAAAATCAAAACCTAGCATTTTCTCCTTCTAGACTGTAATTTCCACAAGGATAGGTAGCATCTTCTGTTTCATAACCAATTATTGTATTTGCCTAGCAAATTATACTTTCAAAGTGCTTTTGTAAACCCTCTTGTTTGATCTACATAGCAACCCAGCCAGGTAGGCAGGGCAAAGGACATTATTCTTTATGAATTGATGAGATGGTGGAGGTGCTTAGCAAGACTGAGTTATCGAAGGTCACACAGTTAATTAGTGACAGAACTGGTGCTGAAATCCAGGTCTCTGTGCTCAGCAGGCATCTCCCAAATGCCTATTTCCGTGGGATTGGACAGCTGCAACAATTTGTACACAATGAAATTTTCAACAAATGTTGACTGGCTGATTTGGCTTCAAACAATTGAAGATATTTTTCACTATGATTTTCATTGCTTCTCTTAAAGTAGCCTTGGAGCTTGTAATCTCTAGTTTTCTGGTGTTCAGGAGAGATACAAAGAACAACCACTGATCCATTTTGAAAGTTGTTTTCATAAATGTCTAGAAAGTTTGCAGAGCAGAGAATTTCACTCACTCACTGGCTGAAACAGCCTCTGCTCTCTCCAGTCCTGGCTGGGAATGATCACTCTGACTGTGGTCAAATGGAAGCCAGCTTCATGTTGGAGAGGACACGCATCCAACTCCGGTGACTTTTGAGACGTTACAGCCATCAGAAGGTCCTGGGAGAGTAATAAAACTATGTGCACAGTGTACTGTGTTTTCAGATCCTTGATAGACTTTTAACAGAGTTCTTTGTAGTATGAGCCACAGTGGTTGTGGATGGCTTTTGGTCATTAGCTCTTAGCTATGTGAACCCAAATCACATCAGCTGGTTTAAATCAGAGTTGCAGAGACGTTTCCAAGTGTTAGCTATTTACCCTAGTAATCTGTAAAATCTTCATTAGACGTGCATTTTCTCTGGTGTTGATCCATCCAAAAGATGAGCACTGACAATTTTCAGTGCATATATTTGGGGACTGTTGATTGATTAAATCTGTTGTGTGGAGTTTGGGTGAAGGCCTGGGTTAGTAGCACTCTGCCAGCACATTACCACCCTGTCAGCTGTCCCACCTACTGGGCAGACATCTAACAAAAGCCAATGGGTTTTATAGAATATGTAGCATTTTGCTTAAAGAGTATTTGGACTAAATGAAGATTTTGCCCATGATTCTACCCCTAGTGGTTGGCACATAGCAGTCAGTAAATATTTGTTGCATGAATACATTGTAATGCCATATTGTTTCCATCTGCTCCCTCTACCTCTCCACCTCACCCACTGCTGCTGCTCCCATCCTTGGTGTCTAACCTGGACTTTATTGCTTCTTGGAAAAATATCTTCTCTCATAGCCCTCTCTCCAACCTGGAAACCTTATTCATCCTGGGAACCACGATCATGCTATTTTCTTTTACGGGATATTCTATGGTACCCTCCAGGTCAGAGCTGACAGTGGCTCTGTTTGTGCCTCTCTTCCCCCTGCACTTCATGGTGGCAAGCCTGACATAGCTCTAGGCTGCTAGGCTGCAACTAGGAGCTCAGGGCCTCTGTCCTGCTCTCACAGTGCTGCCTCTAGGGTACTGGTGAGCACACCATAGACTCTTGCTAGTTCCTAGTTGGGTTGAATGAAGGAGGAACTACTGCATGCATCCCAGAGGTGTTAGGCTTGCAGGTTGCTTTACGAAAGGAGGAAGGGGATTACACATGACAGCCAGAGAGTTTGAAGAGATTCTGTGGGCCACAATAGAGCACCCTGAAGACGGCACACGAAATCTTTGAAGCATTAGAAATGGTGCCTGGCATCTGGGGTGGTGATGTCATGCTTTACCGTCTCGGCAGTGATTACTTGAATACCTAGCATGCAGCAGGTTGGTTTTTTCCTTGGCCACTTCACTGGGATCAAGGGTGTCTCTCACTTTAGAGTTTTAGCTGACTTTGGTGATGGGATTCCATAACATTTGTGTAGATTTTATCTGAAGTTTGATGGCCTAAGTCCATTTCTCTGGTACTAGTTTCCTATCTAATGTTGCATTTCATCAATCTTTACCATAGTGACATTTTCTCAATTTCTGTGCCCCCCTCCCTTTAGCCATTTCACCATATCAGAGAAAGGACAAGAGCCATCTCCCTAGTGCCTGGCACTAAAGGTCTGAGCCATTTTTGTTACGTAGTGAATCTGTGTTGGGAGGAATGTTTTTGCCTTTTAAATACCACCAGCAGATGCATAAGGAAGAGCTTGGGTTTGGAAAACAATATTTTTTTTTGTAGGAGGAATTTTATGCAAATAAAAACTGAAGTCAAAGCAGTACTTGCACACTCATTTCCCTCAAGTCTCCTAACTCTCTTGGAAAGTAGGTAAAACCCTCATCCCAGTCTTACAAAGGAGGAAACTTGACTTGAAGAAATCTCATAGTTGGCTGCAGGTCACATAGCTACCGAACGACACTGTCAGACCTTGACCCAAGTCTCTCTCTGGATTTTATAATATGACATCATCTTGTAATTGAGGTGACACCACTTAAATTAGTCAGAAACTATCAATCAAGAGGACAAGGGGTACTACATAAAAGAATCCAGCTTCTGGTCCTTTTTGCAAGGTCTTGCTTATAAGCAAAAGGTGAATAAGAGGGATTTTCTAAGTTTCTTCTCTCTACAGCTCTGCAGCTGGATGCCACATTGGGTGTGGTGTTTTATATTTCTAATACAGGGAGTATACTTATGAAGGAGACAAAGAATTCAGTTTTATGATCCCTTTCACTATCTTTTAAGATTATTTAACTGGTATTTCCGAGTAGTCCCCATTGTGCCAGGTGCAGTATGCTAAGTCCTGGGGGTAGAGCTGTGTGGCAGGAAAAGACAAACCTGCTCCTGCCTTTACAGAACCTCTCTCCTACCGTTTTATCTACTACTACTGCTTTGCTCTTAAATATAGCTTCTCATATGTGTAGCATAGTTGTTTGTACTGCTCCTTTTGCATTTACACTGCATTTGTCTCTGTTAGTGCTGTTTTGGTATATTCTTTAAGAGACATTTATTGAAGACCTGCTATGTGCTGGGCACTGTTGCTCCAGAGGAACTTACTATATGACCTCTGACCTGGAGTAATTTATTAAATGAGAAATTGTTGTATAGATGGCGAGTGCTTCATTAGTGGTATGCGACATTTGTTTTGGAGATTCAGATGAAATGATTAATGCTAGTTGGAGGAATCGGAAAAGAAATTGAGCCAGTCTCCATAAGGTGTGTCTTGATGCTATCATTCAAGTTCATTTCCTGTATGGTAGCTTGGAATCATTTATTTTATTGTACATGAAGTGCAACTGTCATTTTGCTATTTAAATGTTAATTATAGATGATAGCTATATGAAACATTACTAAATAGTACCCATAAGAATGTACTTTTAGTATTTGTGGATTTAACATCAGTGATTCTGACTTTTTAAGAACTGCTTTACCATTGCCTAATATGAACAATGCTAATTTTGGCAGAATCTGATTTTTATCCCCTGGCTTTGGGATGCCACATGGAAGAAAAGGATTTGTAGAGATGATGATCCTGTTGTTGGCCCTGCTTGCACATCTGTGCCTAGCTCTCTTATTCTCTGGATCATCTTCAACCATTCCATGTGTGAACAAAGTCTTGATGGCTTTGTAGGAAATTAACAGTATCTGTGAGATTAAACCTTAGAGAACATAGAAAGTCAGTAAGTTCATTTGTCATATAAGATGCACAAGAAATGTGCCCTATCTCAGAAAATGATAGCACAGAACTGTAAAAGACCATGACAGCATTTGAGACTTGGGATGTTAATGCAGGGCTTCTATTCCCTTTATGAATGTCAGGATCTGATAGATGTAAGATTTTCTGATACTCAGATTTGCCTGTACTGAAGACTGAGTGATATGCTAGTAATAGTAAGGGTGACTAATGTTGTAAAATTCAATTTCTTTTAAGTCTCCTTGGGGTCTCATATTCTAGTCTGGGCAGAATAAAAAAATACCTGTAATGCCATGGATGCTCATTCAAGATTTGTTGACAGGGATTAAAAAGGTTCATTGACATTAAAATGCTAAGACTCTTCATACACATTATTTATTTATTTATTTATTTATTTATTGCTTTAAGGATCTGTGCCCAAAGATTTGTAATGGTCCCCCCAGCATCACTTTAGATTAAGTTATTATATAATTTAATTTTATTTTACCTAAGATAAAGTCATAGGTAATCTTATTTATAAGGTTTTCTTTTCTTCTAGGGATAGATTTATGTGGGAGATTAAAAATACCCATATTTAGAAGATAGCATTCATGCTCTAAAATTCCGGCCAACATGATTATGCTGATTCTAGAAGAAATTTAAGGGCAGAAAAATAAATATTTCAAAATCATGACATCCATTAACTTACATTCAGTGCCTGATGTGCATTTTCCTTTATATTTCTGTCTCTTGCTCCTTGTAACCCTCCTCCCTCGAAGTTTCTCTCTTATCAGAACAAAGTAGTAAGAGGTGATTTTTTTCAAGCCAGATGTGACAGAACACACATCATCATTCAAGAATGGGGCTTTTGCAGTAGGTAACAGTGTAATCAGTTTTGCCAGCAGCAGAATGTGCAATCCTATTAGAGACTGGGGAAAGGGAAAGTATCACCTTAATTTACCTCCAGGCTATAGAGCAATGACCTGCGATACTTTAGGGCTGCTTGTGTAAAGATATTTCAATCACACTGTAAAAACATTCTTAGTCTTCTGCCTGTTATAGATTAGGAAAGACTCTCATAAGTTAATAAATGAAATTTATCCAGCATACAGTCTGGCAGTCATGATGTGCTATTTTTTAATCTTTGTCAGCATTAAATCTGTTAAAGAAATTTCACAGGTTACAATGAGATCAATTTTTCTCTACATTCCCTTGTTCATTTCAGGAAAGAAATTGATGATGACTTTTGTAAGAGAATGATGGTGCACAAAAAGGAATTGCTCCGAAATTAGGGAAGTCAGATTTTTTTCCACAACCTTCAGATAAAAACTGCTTTCTATTGTCTTGTACCTTTGAGACTGAACTCATTATAGTAACCATCAAACTAGAAAGTCTTCAGCTGGGGGTCTTTCTCATGTTTGCTTTCTGGCTGTATGGGGACTGTGATCTTTAATTAGTTCAGGTTGTAAAATATTGCAGCAAATTTCCTTAGCATACTTTGCTTTGTCATCTAGGTCAGAAAATGCAATTCTGTGTTAATTGTGGCTGAGCTATCGTCTTAGACTGGTACTCCTAGAGTGCCTTTTACCAATTAATGGTAATATACTACTGGGAAATCATGTTGCCTTGTGGAAGTCTGTAAATAGCAATGCCCTAATAGGCTGTCTATTAATAGTAATACAGAGTCAGGGACCTAATGCCATTAAATGGTGGTATTCATGTGTGAAAGCCTTCTAGTAACTACTTTAAGGGATTTCAACAGCCAACACTGTGTGTGTGTGTGTGTGCGAGCGAGCGAGCGAGAGAGAAGAGAGAGAACAAGCACATCCCAGTTGTCTTCTCTCTCCTTTGTCTGTTGGGCTCTCTTCTAATATGAATTTCCGTTTTCTGTCAACTCTGTGATGGATTGGGTTCAGGGAAGCAACATGTGCCAGTCATTGCCTTTGAACCTGTACTTCAGATGTGTGGCATTTCATTTCCTCTCCTGCCTCTTGGCTTATCATTAATTCTAGCAGGAGATTTTGACATGTGCAAATTAATAATCATTCAGTCCAAATGAATATGGTGACCCCTGTGCCCACATGATGTACTAAAAGGAGAAGAATGCAATGCTCATGAACTCGAGCTTACAGTTTAATGAGAAGAACAGAAATGCGCGCGTGTGTGTGTATTTCTGCCTGTCTCTAATAGGCTGTGAACTTATAATTATTTCATGTAACCACATGATTTTTATATTTGCATGTGATAGACTCCTGAGAATAATAGTTAATTTGTGAAAGACAGAATTAAGAATTGAATTGACCTCTCTTGGCTTAAAACCTGGGCCAGAAGCAAGGCAAGAAAATATTATAGGGACAGGAATAAGTTGATATGAAAAATACCTTGTTTTAGGTGATGATAATCTGAAAATGATGCAGAGTATATGGTAGTTCTTAGCAAGCCTCATGCAGCCTCCAAGGACTGTAATGTACAAGGATTGGTTTTAGATAAACCAGTTCTATACTATGTTGTGGGCAGGCCATGCAAATTAGGAGAATTGTATTAAGAGATATTTTCAGGCTGAATGTTATCTAGAAGAAGATAAACGGCTTGGGGAGGGAGTGGGTGTCAAGCATCTCATTAGAATAATGTCCAAAAATCATGGGAATGTTAAATCTAGAGAAGGAAAGACAGAGGAAATTTATTCATGCATTGTCTTAAGATGCATAAAGTGGAAGGGCTAGCTACATATTTTGTACAGTGGCAGTGGGTGGAAAGTGTAGGCAGGTGAATATGTGGACAAGAGATGAGAAAGAACTTCCTATCAGTCACAACCACTGTAGAGCACAAAGGCTTGAGGAGTAATGAGCTCATGAGTATTGGGCCTTCAAATCCAGACCCAAAGGAGGCTTAACATTGAGGCCCTCCACAGGTGGACGTTTGAATTTGATGACTCGCCATGATGAGTTTCTCAAGATATGTCAAATTAATATGGATGCAACTTCCTAGCAATATGACCTCGAAGAAGTTACTTAAACTTCCAAACCTGTTTCCTTATCTCTAAATAGGTCTAATATAGTACCTGTAATTAAATATAGTGTAGAAAGCCATCCAAAAATGTAACTCCAGGGTTGTAGTCTTACACATCTACTCTGCTTTCTTGATGTTCATCTGAAAAGTGAGCTTGGTATCAGTTAATGGAATCCTGATGATGTAGCTCAGGTCACATCCATCAGTGTTTCTAGCCAGGGTTCCAGTTTTTAGCTAACTGTCAAGAGACGGCAGTTTCAATCAGATGTGCCCATCTACTTTGTTTAGTTCTGTTCATAGAATTTGCTCATAGAATTTGGAAAGTAATATTTGATTATTACAATTTAGGAATGTACCATCATAAAATCCAAGAACAAAAACAAGAATAGTAATATTTTTTTTTGACAGGCAGAGTGGATAGTGAGAGAGAGAGAGACAGAGAGAAAGGTCTTCCTTTTTGCCGCTGGTTCACCCTCCAATGGCTGCTGTGGCCGGCGCATCTCGCTGATCCGAAGCCAGGAGCCAAGTGCTTCTCCTGGTCTCCCATGCGGGTGCAGGGCCCAAGGACTTGGGCCATCCTCCACTGCCTTCCCAGGCCATAGCAGAGAGCTGGCCTGGAAGAGGGGCAACCGGGATAGAATCCAGCACCCCAACTGGGACTAGAACCCGGTGTGCTGCCGCCGCAAGGCGGAGGATTAGCCTGTTAAGCCACGGCGCCAGCCAAGAATAGTAATTTTTAAGTAACACCAATGGTAATCATTGCTAATATGAAAGAATGCTTATTTTATTTACCAGGTACTATGAATATTTTATGAAATAGGGGCCAGCCTAGTGCTTCTACCTCCTGGGAGGTAGAAGGTGATGGTCTGAGTATCTGGGCCCTAAAGTGCTTGTGGGGGATTTTGATTGGGTTCCTGTTTCTCTGCTTCAGCCTGGCCCAGCTCCAGCTCTTGCAGGAATTTGGGGAGTGAACTAGTGGATGAGATTCTCTCTCTCTTTCTCTCTCTTCCTCTCTTTCTCTCTCTCCCTATCAAATAAATACATAATTAATTAAAATTAAACCAGAACAGACATTTAGCCTGGTAGTTATGATGTCTCCGTCCAAAAAATAAAAGTACCTACATCCCAAATTAGAGTGCCTGGGTTCAAGTCCAAGCTCCAACTCCAGACTCCAGCTTCCAGTCACTGCTGGAGGCAGCAATAATGGCTGAAGTAATGATGCTCCCACCACCCACTTGAGAAAGGAGACGTGGACTGACTTCCTTGCTCTGGCTTTAGCCTGACCTTGTCCCTGCCATTGCAGGAATTTGAGAGTGAGCCAGTGATGGGAGCTCTCTTCATCTCCCTCTCTCTTAGCTAATACATGTAAAAACTTTAAAAAGGTATTCGCTATATAAAAGATATTGTTGATACTTTTTTGCAATGACTTGCTGTATTGATTTGTTTGTTTATGTGATTATTCCACAAATGTTTATTAAATACCTACTATGTGTGAAGGTAAATCCTTTTCTTATTGTAATTCCAACTGTTTTATGCTACAGTAGTAACAAAAGTAATTCCCCTCTGGCTCAATGTTTTATTTTAAACTTGTTTTCTTTTTTTTAAGATTTATTTATTTATGTGAGATGCAGAGTCACAGAAACAGAGGGAGAGACAGGGAGACAGAGGTCTTCCATCTGCTGGTTCCCTCCCCAGATGGCCACAATGGCTGGAGCTGGGCTGATCCGAAGCCAGGAGCCAGGAACTTCTTCGAGGTCTCCCACACAGCTTCAGGGGCCCAAGCCCTTGAGCCATCTTCCACTGATTTTCTAGGCCTGTAGCAGGGAGCTGGATCAGAAGTGGAGAAGCTGGGACTCGAACTGGCACCCATATGAGATGCAGGCACCACAGGCAGAGGCTTAACCTACTACGCCACAGCACTGGTCCCTAAAAAACTGATTTTCTGCTCTGGCATTGTTTTAGTCCTCCAGATGAATTTTGGAATTATGTTTTCTAGTTTAAGTGAAAGAATTCCACTGGAATTTTAAAGTGGAATTGCACTGTTCTGTAGAGCAGTTTGGGATGACCTGACAGATTTACCACAGGAAATTTCTTCATTTGGGAAGATGGCATACGGTTCTCCATTTATTCAGATCTTTTTAAAAAATATTTATTTACTTATTTGAAAGGTAGAGTTATATGTAGAGAGAGAAAGAGAGAGAGACAGGAGAGGGAGATCTTCTATCCGCTGATTCATTCCCCAGACGATTGCCATGGCTGAAGCTGGGCCAGGCTGGAGCCAGCAGCCAGAAGTTTCTTCCAGGTTTCTCACGAGGGTGCAGGGGCTCAAGGGTTTGGCCCGTCTTCCACTGCTTTCCCAGGCTATTAGCAGGTAACTGGATCAGAAGTGCAGAAGCCAGGATTTGAACTGGCACTCATATGGGATGCCAGCACTGTAGGCAACAGCTTTACCAATTATGCCACAGCGTTGGGCCCTCAGATCCTTCCTTTTGTATGTCCTCAATAAAGTTTGTTCCTGTGTATTTTGTTATTAATTAAATCACTTTTTCTAACAACAACAAAAAAGGACCAGTGCTGTGGCTTTGCAGGTTAAGCTTCCGCTCAGGTTGCCTGTATCCCATATGGGCGCTGGTTTGAGTCCTGGCTGTTCCACTTCCAATCCAGCTCCCTGCTAATGTGCCTGGGAAAGCAGTGGAAGATGGCCCAAGTCCTTGAGCCTCTGCACCCAGGTGGGAGATCTGGAAGAAACTCTGGGCTCCTGGCTTTAGAGGCCCCTTTGTGGTCATTTGGGGAGTGAACCAGTGGACGGACCTCCACCTCTGCTTTTCTGTAAGTCTGCCTTTTGAATAAATAAGTAAATCTTTTTAAATAAGACAAATAAGATTTGCTATCATTACTGTGATGAGTGGATTGAGTGCATTATTTTAAACCTCAAGCAACTCTACATGGTATAGCATCCCTGTTTTATAGACAGAGAAACAGGTACTTAGAGACATTGTTACCTTCCCAGGGGCACAGTGTCCAATGAACAACAGAAACAAAATTAGGACCTGTCGGCTGAACTTTGACTCTGCATCCTGATTCCAGAAACTCTTTTTCTCTCTCGCTCACTCCCTCTCCCTCTCCTTTCTCTCTCTCCCTCCACTCTCTACTCTGCTACTCTTCCCCTCATTCTCTCTCTCACATGTTTTTCAAAGCACTGTTTACCCATCCTACACATAGCACATGCTGATTTTTCCATTTGATTGTACTTCATTATAAAAAAAGGTACATAGGTCAGATCGATTCCATTGATTTTGCATTTCATTAAGTGATCATTGCTAATTGTAATTTTAAAACAAAGCACCCTGGCTTTTTCTTCCTGTAGGAATAAAATGTCTCAATAAAAATGGGGTGGGTTACAGTACTCATTATGTAATAGGATTTGCTTCTGGCTCTTGTGAGATGGTCCCAGGAAGTGGTATCATTTCATAGTGGCAGAGGCTATGGTGAAGGAGAGGTACATTATATGAATTACATTGTCCAAATGAATAACTGCTGTCATCTAAATTCAAAGAGATACATTGTTCCAACTGAGAGTCCTAAGTGACTTGAACATTTCCATCAGAGATTGTGAATTATTATGTAATGGAAGCTAAATAGTTGTAGTTTTTCATTTTAGCACAGCTATCACTGTCAGGCCCAGATCATATACCAAAGACAAGTTGTGCCATGGAAAATATGGTGTGTGAGCCAGAAGACCGCCCAGCGTCTGTGAATGAGCCAGACTTCTTGGGAGGTCAGTGCTCAGACCAGGGCATTCAGGGAGCAGGTCTAACTTGATTTAGTGGTATTTTCCACCCATCTTTTTTTGGATGGTTCCCAGCTACTACTATGCCTATTTGTTTAAGCAGCATTTGAAACCTCTCTGGTCTCTGTTCATTGCTCAGGGCTGATAGCAGAAACAGAAGTAGGGCATTCCAAAGGCCTGTAGGTTGTGAACAACTGTTACTTAGGAGTTTAATATCATTTCTCGGCAGGAAAATTTGCAAATGGCAGATTAACTCTACCCACTAAAAATAAAGCATTTTTATAGCTGATTTCAAAATTCTGTGTCGGCAGTGTCTTTGAAGTACTCCTTTAATTGGTTATGAATAAATAAATTACACTTTAGCCTCCCTGTCCTCGCCATAATTTCTCTTTCTACAAGAATAGTTATTCTGGTGGATTTTATGATCTTCCTGACAAGATTTACCTGTTGGCATGTTCCCTGGCAGAATATTTCTGTGTGTAGCTGCAGTTCCAGAGTATCTTTTCTATTTAATACACATTCACTGACTGATAGGTGTGTCAGATCGGAGGAGGACAGAAGAGGAAAAAAACTTTGCTCTTCTTTAAGACACTCATTAGAGAGTCAGACCTACAAAGAATGATGCAGAATGGTGTATTCAACACCGTAATAATGGCCAATGCATGACCAAGTCTACTTTGGAGATTAGTAACTCCACAAAGCAGAAAGTGTTCCATTTTTGTCTTAGAGTACCTGTTTGCATACTCTCTGTACCCTGGGTCACCTACCCTCACATAAGCTGTTCACACACACTTTTTAGTAATGGGATGCATATATAAAGAAAAAGAAAATCATTTTATGCTGAATTTTGACAGTAGTCCAGATAGCATGCTATTACTAAGAAAAAGTTGCTAAAATAGTGATTTGTGATAGTGTGTACATTACTTGCTTCACATGGGCAGTCCTTGAGAGAGAAACGTTTTTACAAAGGGAGGAAAATCAGCATGATTATTCATTCCTTTCTTGAGGCAACTGCATAGCAATTTATTCACAGATCTCTATAATTCATTCTAAAGCCCACTATGATCTATATTGCTGTGTATATACATTACAATCATTAAGCACATTTAAATATAGAAATTTTAAAACAACTTAAATTATCTGCATAGAAGCATCAGGTAACAGATCAGTCTTAATACAGACTCCCCTTTTCCTGTACTTTTCCTTTCTTGGTGTAAATTAACAACTACCAAATATGCAAGCAGTGTCCATATGTACACTGAACTCTTTTAATGATGGAAACTAGATGAGAATTCTTTTGTTTACTTGTAAAAGCCTGGTCTATAAGACTGAGTTAGAATTTATATGTGGCTTGTCAGCGTCTGTGGTGCTGTGACAGAGCAAGTGGGCACATTTCATCTCAGTTACAAATAGAAGATGAATCTGAGGTGGAGTGTATGCGTCAGAGGTTAGAGTCATTTAATGGGGTGCGATGCGAATGGAAATTGGAAAACAATCCAAGAAATCTATAGAAGATGAGAACTGGAGGAACTCAATTAGAGAAAAACAGTACTGTTTCCTCCTTTTGGACATTGGTTTCTTAGTGCTGTTACAGCAGCTTACTAGGTTATAAATGGAGAAACAAAGAGTTTAATATTTTCATTGCAAAAAATTAAAGTGATTTGGAAGATTTCATTCTAATATATGAATACAAACAAACATGAACACACATACACAAACACACATATATACACTATATAACCTAATCAACACATCCCGGTTACGTAAGTATGACATTTTCTGTATGATTCTGGTAATACTTTTCAATAGAAAATGCAGTTTGGTGAGATTTAATCTGAAAAGATGAAACAAAAACATAGAATTTATGGAGGGTACTTTTCCCATGGTAAACTTTTATAAACTTGTCATAATAAATGTAGTCATGAGTTTTTAACACATGCAACATACGTACTTGAAGGGAACAACAATATTAACTTAGATCCAAATCCATCTTCCTTTGTCTGGTTCACTTCCATCACCTACAATGTTTTGTCAAGGGAACAAATTCATCTGTTTTGGCAAAGGCAGCCTCTGTATCACATGTGCAGTTATCTGTGCAACCCCAGTGAGAATTTTTCTGGGTAAACATGAAATCAACTGTGGAAGTCAGAGTGCATTCACTTGAGAGAAGCATAAGTGTGCCGTGTGCTTTTGTTATTTTATTAGGAAGTTACTCAGGGCTATTACTCCTTGTGGAGTAGTAACTTAGAGATTTGTATCTAGGTGGATATAGGTTTACTTAGAGTTTTCATATTCTGATATGGGAAAAATGAGGGAAAGTGACCAAAGTGTTTCTTTTGGTTTGGAGAAAAAAGCCTCTTGAAAGGAAGATTGCCTTAAAGTTTCTTTCAGCTAAGGAGCCCTTTGACTCAATCGGTTCTGCTTCTAAAAGTCAACTTTGTGCTCTCCCACCCTGCACGGAGCAGATAGATGCATGTGCTATTGTGCCTACATGGGTATAGGAAAACCCTACTAAGCATCTGTTTGAATCACTACAGTTTAGGAACTCTCTTTTTTTAAAGTCTGACTTCTTAAAAGAGAAAAGCCTTTTCTAAGAAAAAGTAGAGAAATTCATATTCCCAGTGCAAATGATCAAGGACCCCAGATACTGTATATGCATACATAGATAGTGTCGGTAGTAAATACGTCTAAAAATTAGACTGAAATTCAGGTAATATCAGACAGCACATCCACCTTGAAATATTCTTGCTTAACGAACTAAAGATTATGTTCTGAAATGTCATTTAAAAATTCTAGGGTAGTGAGCATTTAGCTTAGCAGTTTTAAGATGCCTCCTCTCATGTTGGAGTGCCTGGGTCCTAGTCCTGGCTCTGGCTCCTGACTCCAGCTTGTAGCCAATGCAGATCTTGGGAAGCAGTAGCAATGGCTCAAGTAATTTGATTCTTGCTGAGAGACCTGGACTGAGTTCCTAGCTCCTGGCTCCAACCTCAGCCCAGCTCCTGGTGTGATAGGCATTTAGGGAGTGAGCAAGTAGATGGGAACTCATCCATTCTCACTCTCTAACTCTCAAATAAATAAAGAAAATCTTAAAAATCTAAAAAATGAAGATAAAAAACATTTGACAACACTTTCATCACTGAAGCATTTGGTTTTCTGAACAAAATTTAGTTTAATCGAAATATGACTTACAGAAACTTTTTCTTCCTGGGAAAATCTTCAGTGTAATCTCTCTGTGTTTGGTCTTACCACAAAGCATGGAATTTTGTCACTGAATCCAATGGTTAAAATACAAAAAAGAATTGTTTAAAGTTGTTAATTCATAATTTGTTAATTCATAAAGGTTACCTCTTTAGGTATTAAATTAGAATGTGTGCTTTTCCTCTGACAAACAATACAAATCTTATAAATATTTAGTCAAGCTGTGATCAGCAACTTGGGGTGCCAGTATAATTGGTGCAAACTTTCCGGAAGGCAGTTTAATCAAGCTCATTTAATGATGTGTATATCCCTGGGGCCATGTGGCATAGTGGGTAGAGCTGCCACCTATAACGTCAGCATCCCATATTGGCTCCAGTTCATGTCCAGGTTGCTTCATCTCCTAGTCCTGGCTCCCTGCTAATGGCTTGGGAAAAGTAGCAGATGATGGCCCAACTGCTTGGGCCCCTGCCATCCACGTGAGACATTCCAAAGAAACTCCTAGCTCCTGGCTTCAGTGTGGCCCAGCCCTGACCATTGTGGCATCTGGAGAGTAAACCAGTGGATGGAAGACCTCTCTGCTGTCTCTCCCCAACTCTGTAACTATGACTTTCAAAGTAAAAATTAAATATTTTTTATAAAGTATAAACCCTTTGACCCACCAATCCAAGTTCTGGGAACTTAAACTAGGGAATAATTTTTAAAAATTCAGGTACAAGCTTGTTCAAAGCATGAATTATGATTATTAAAATATTTTAAAATAACCTAACAAGAATGACTTCATTGAATAAATAAGAACCATCATATGAGTATTTCAGCAGCCATTTATTGAACATCTAGTTGTGCTAGCTGATGCTCTAGGCCATCCAACGGTGACAAAGCAAGAAATTCTTGCACTAAGGAGTTTGCATTTTTGTTGTTGGGGTATTGGGAAACTGACCAATATTATAGTCATTAAGAATAAATCATATAGAACTGTCATTATTAGTGTGTAAAAATATTCAGTATGCTAGGGTGAGGATTCAGGTTAAAATAATATCAAACAAAGGCAGTACACCAAGGATATATAGTTATTATCTCTGGACAATGAGATAATAGGACTTTTTAAAAGCTTGCTTATGTTTCATAATTTTCTATACAATGAACTATTAAGGGTTTTTAGCACAAAGATTTAATTGGTAACCAATTTGAATGCTCCAAATTTTCTTGCTAGGCAAAAGATTGTTCTATCTGTCTATCTACTATTTACTTATCTACTATCTATTTATCTCTGTAAATCACATTTAAAAAGAACAAGACACTTGTTTCCTTCAGGTAGTTTTTCCCTTGACAACCATTGCTGTTAGAGCATGTTTCTGGATATCAAACCAAATTCTTCATGCTGAAGTTGATGCTCATTTTTTCTTCTCAAGAGATAGAATGCAGTCACAACTCTTCATGCCACAACCTTCCCATTTTCAGACACTCAACACTAGCTGCTGCTTGACCTTATTTCGTATATTGTCTGGCAGTATTTCTTCCACAGCTCTAGGACTCAACTTGGTTCTCTAATTGGGCAATCTGGGTCATTGTTCTGTGTGTGGTGGGTGTGCAGATTAGCACAGACCAAAGAAAGGATTTGAGGTTGGCTATCGCTTCTCGGCCTTTTGGCTAAGATCAAGTGTGGATTTGAGGTTGGCAATAATTGGGTTTACAGGGGGAAACCTGAGTGAAAGCTGCATAGGTCACTCCTAGCCTGGGCTGCTGTCAGATTCCTGTTTTTAGGCTACTGGTGCCCTATACCAGCTACATAGACTATAATAAATATACAGAGAACAGGTATGCATTTTGAATCCTCTAAAAGCTGATTCCAAAGCATTTATCTTTATACATTATGGAATACTACTTACCTGTAAGAAAGGACGAAATTCTGTCTTTTGCGATAAAATGGGTGCAACTGGAAACTACTTTACTTAGTGAAATAAACCAGTCCCTAAAAGACAAATACCGTATGTTTTCCCTGATCTGTGGTAACTAATAAAGTATAAAAAATATAATGTATATGAATGGAATTAACAGTTTGAGATTTCATTATTATTTATAGCCCTTGTCTCTACTGTTGAGGAACAGTGTTTTTTTTTTTTTTTCCCTTCTCACTGTTTGTTGAATTATTTAATTAGTGGAGGGTTAAGCTTATGATCACAAAAAATCAACTGAAAGTATGGTATTGTAAAAATTAAAAGAAATAATAAGAAAGGAGGGAAAAGAGGGTGTGAGTGTGGGAGAGAGTATAGGGTGGAAAATATCACTATGCTGCTACATCTGTATGTATGAAATACATGAAATTTGTTCACTTTATATTAAAAAATTATTTATGAAAGAAAATCAAGTGGCAGTTGTGTTTTCTCAGCCTGCAGAACTTCATGGTTAAGGGAGTTTTTGAGCACAGGGCTCAGTTTCAGAATTCTTGGGTCCCATACAGACAAGAAGAGCTGTCCATTTTCATTAGCTCCAAAGAAAAGCTTGAATCCAGGCTGCAGCCCCTTGCCTTAGTCTTAAGTGTGGCTCCTCTGCTTTGAGCCCCGTGAAATAACATGGACTGAAGGAGGCTTGCATTTCAATACATCATTGTTCCCAGCAAACTGTGGTGTGGGTTTTTCTTCTCCTTCTGTAGAAATAAAAGATGTCCCATCAATGGATGTTGGCAGGAAGAGCAGGGAACAAAGCAAAAGGAAAAGTGTCCATGGAGAATGGGATTCTGTGGGGGAGCCCACTAAAAGTGTCTTGTTGGTGCTTAGTCTGGGGGTCTGGAGGTGTTGATTCTGAGTGCCTTCAGGGTGTACTTGTGGGAAGGGATGTGTTTTAGTGCAAGAGAAATTCATCTGATGTCTTTATTAAACTGCATTTTGTGTTAAAGCTTGGGGATACTAGCGTGGCGCTATCTGCATTTGGAGTAGCAGATGGGCAGCCCCAAACTGGAGATGCCTCCTATACATAGGGAAATTCACAGAGGGAGAGTTGTATTTCCGAGTCTATTAATTCCACATATCCATCAGAGAAGTCAAACATCAGTTCCGTTTTTTTTTTTTTACATTATTCAAAATTGCATTCAGCTTTAACAAATAGAAAGCAAGACTTCTGAAAAAAACGTTTACAATTAGATATAAAATACTTTAGAAAATATTTCGACATTCATAGTGGACTTTTTTTTTGAAAAATAAGTTTTGCTAATGCAGCTTAGAAACAAAAGCGTATTTATAACTACAGTTTAATAAACCAGACTGTTAATGACAATCCTCCCTCAAGATGGACAGTTAGCATTGCCGAGTAAGATTTACATACACATGCTTTATAAATAATGGTAAATTTGATTCAACTAGGTAGAAGTTCAGCTACCATATGGCTTCCGTGACTGACAGCACCCATGGATATTTGCTTACCCAAAGTTCCCAAACCATTTTAATTAAGCATATTTCAATGAAGTACAGAACCTAAGTAAGTGCTATGAAATTCTGAACAAGAAGTCTTTATTGTGGCAGTTATTTCCAGCAAGATATTTGAAACAGTCTTCCCTCATTCTCTTTTGCCTGGGGATCACAAAAGAGCAAACCATCTAGTTGACTTAAGTTTTGTTTTTTCTAGTGGAGTTCATCCTCAGGATGCTTGTGTTTCAAGAGCCAGCCATCCCACCTTGCCTGAATTTACCAAATGTTAGTAATGCTATCCTTCATTTATATTATTCTGCATTTATAAGGTTCCAAATTTCAAGCTGTCACCCCAGGATAGAGAAAAGCAAGACAAAAATATTCCCTAGCTGCAGGGAGCTCACAGAGCAATGAAAATAAAGAACATTTTAACACCAGGTTGTTTTTTTTTTTTTTTTCATTTCCAATTCTCTTTATATACAGAAGATCACTTCAGTATATAATTAGTAAAGACCTCATCAGTTTGTGCCCACACAGAAACGCAAAGTATAAAAATACTGTTTCAGTACTAGTTATAGCATCACTTCGCTTTAGACGACACATTAGGGACAGCTCCCACATGGGGTGTAAGTAAAAATGGAAATGGCATAGAAAATTAATTAATTTGAAAAAAAATTATGTAGGTTCTCTGTCTTTAATGTGCTGTACATTGCTATTTAATGCTATAATTAGTAATCCAATGGTAGTTTTTTCACTTTATGTTGCTATATGGGCAAAATGTTGAAATCTTTACCTAATATATACTAAACTGATCTTCTGTATACAAAGAGAATTGAAAATGAATCTTTACATGAATGGAAGGGGAAAGGGAGCGGGAAAGGGGAGGGTTGCGGGTGGGAGGGAAGTTATGGGAGGGGGGAAGCCATTGTAACCCATAAGCTGTACTTTGGAAATTTATATTCATTAAATAAAAGTTTAATAAAAAAAAAAAAAAGAAAAGAAAAGAAAGAACAAGATAAAAAGCAGAAGAGGCTGTCCCTAGCCCTAGCTGGCTGGGTGAGAGAGTGCTCTCAGAATCCTCTTTGACTAGTGTTTAGGTTCCTGCACCCGCATGGGAGACCAGGAAGAAGCACCTGGCTCCTTGCTTCCGATTGCCGCAGTGCCGGCCCTAGCGGCCATTTGGGGAGTGAACCAATGGAAGGAAGACCTTTGTCTCTGTCTCTGTCTCTCACTGTCTATAACTCTACCTGTCAAATAAAAAAAAGAATCCTCTTTGAGCCATGAGAAACAGAGAAGGTAATTTGAGGGGGTAGAGACAGAAGGAGCAGCCTGTGTAGATGTACACAAAAGCTAAAGAATGAGGGATATTACAGGGAGAGTTCTCCAATTTGCATGATCTCAAGCCAGTCCAACATCTGAAAATCTTCTGAGAAGATACAAAAATGGATTCAGAGAAATGCATTGCAACAACTTTTAGAAAATGATGAAAATATTGAATTTTCTATTACCAAGAACTGATACAAGTACAGTTTGAGGACCGAGGAACTTACAGATTTAAAATTGCCTTCATTTTGTGACAATGGTGCATATGGGCAGATTTAGTTATACACCTCACATGATGAAAAGAGGGCATGACTCCTATTCCATGCTCCACAATCCAGGCCTGACTTTGTCATTTGGTTAGCTAAGCAACTTGCTCAAAATTCTCTATTTACAAAGGGATAAAGAATATATTTATGTCAAAGATGTGATGTGTAAGGTATATATGAGTATATGCACAGATAATATGTAGAGCCTGAAGTTCATTTGAAGCATAATAAGATTTTCTCTGTCTACCACTTCTCTGCTGGTCTCGGTTCACACTTGTCAGCTCACTCCAGTTGTGCCATTTATTTCCGACTGGTAGCAGCTATAGATGTGACACCAGAAGTGCATGGAGTGACCCTCGTTGGTCCTGTGTGAGTAGGACCCCCATCTTCCTTCATTAGTACCATACTCTGTGCAGAACAGTGATCCCTATTAAGAACAAGAGCCTGACACAAGTTCAAGATGCATAGAGAAAGGAAGAAAAATAGTATCAAGACTTGACCTTTTTTGTCTGTGGAGCCTGTGAAAGATGTCTATGAGTTTTTAGAAATGAAATAATCCTTGGCCAGCGCTGCGGCTCACTAGGCTAATCCTCTGCCTTGCAGCGCTGGCACACCGGGTTCTAGTCCCAGTCGGGGCACCGATCCTATCCCGGTCGCCCCTCTTCCAGGCCAGCTCTCTGCTGTGGCCAGAGAGTGCAGTGGAGGATGGCCCAAGTCCTTGGGCCCTGCACCCCATGGGAGACCAGGATAAGTACCTGGCTCCTGCCATTGGATCAGTGCGGTGCGCCGGCCGCAGCGCGCTACCACGGCGGCCATTGGAGGGTGAACCAATGGCAAAAGGAAGACCTTTCTCTCTGTCTCTCTCTCACTGTCCACTCTGCCTGTCAAAAATTAAAAAAAAAAAAAAGAAATGAAATAATCCATTTAAAAGTACTGGGGCCGGCACCATAGCTCAATAGCCTTGCGGCACCGGCACCCCAGGTTCTAGTCCCGATTGGGGTGCCGGATTCTGTCCTGGTTGCCCTTCTTCCAGTCCAGCTCTCTGCTGTGGCCCAGGAGTGCAGTGGAGGATGGCCCAAGTGCTTGGGTCCTGCACCCCATGGGAGACCAGGAGAGGCACCTGACTCCTGGCTTCGGATCAGCGTGGTGTACCGGCTGGCGTGGTGCGCACCAGCTGCAGCGGCCATTGGAGGGTGAACCGATGGCAAAGGAAGACCTTTCTCTCTCTCTCTCTCTCTCTCTCTCTCACTGTCCACTCTGCCTGTCAAAAAAAAAAAAGTGTACTGGACGCATTAAACGGGGGGGAGGGGGAGTCTGTGGGGATTGTGTGGGGATTCTATTTCTTTGTCTCTTCCTGTGAATCTGTAATTATTTTGAAATAGAAAGCTAAAAATAAACTTTACTGAGAATTGGGAGTTCATATTTTAAATGATTAAAAATGATTAAATATATCACGCAGAAGTAAACAAACTCTCTTAGGAACATCTACAAAAATAGGCCATCAAGCCATTCTTAATTTTTTTTGTTTGTTATGGTAATCTTCGCAAGGTAATTTTGATCATGTTTTAACCCCCAAACCATTGCCTGTACCCGCTGGGGACAGGTTGAGCTCTTGTGGCCTTTTGGGTGTCATTCTTTGAGGGCAGGGTGTCATTTGAGAGGTGGTGCATGGCATAAGGGGATATGGCTAGAAGGTAGATGAGTCAGATACCCACAGGGAGCATTCATCTGATCAGGAACAGCTCCAGACGTTTTCCCTTTCATCTCAAAAAATGTTTAGAGCTGATTCAGTGAGCACAATGTATGTATATTTTTCTAATATTTGTGAATAAAAAGGAACAATTATGGCTAGTATGTGCTACATGCTGGGATCAACTAATTCAAGTTCAAGCTGTGCACAGTTCTGCAACAACAAATAAACTCTGAGTATCTGCTTATACAATTAAATATTAAGATGCCTGAAGAATTCTGCATTGTTACTGCCTGTATTATACAACAAATAAATATGGAACAGAAAAAGAATAATTTTTAAACAAAAGCAGATCTAAACAATTCAGAAATGTTTTAAAATTCCAACTATCTATTTCTTTAAAAAAAAAACTTTTATTTAATGAATATAATTTCCAAAGTACAGCTTATGGATTACAATGGCTTCCCCCCCTATAACTTCCCTCCCACCCGCAACCCTCCCCTTTCCCGCTCCCTCTCCCCTTCCATTCACATCAAGATTCATTTTCAATTCTCTTCATATACAGAAGATCAGTTTAGTATATATTAGGTAAAGATTTCAACAGTTTGCACCCACATAGCAACACAAAGTGAAAAATATTGTTGGAGTACTAGTTATAGCATTAAATCACAATGTACAGCACATTAAGGACAGAGATCCTACATGATATTTTTTTAAAAATTGATTAATTTTCTATGCAATGTCCAATTTAAAACCAAGTGTTTTTTTTTTCATTTTCAATTATCTTTATATACCGAAGATCGATTCAGTATATACTAAGTAAAGAAACTGACGAACTAACTATCTATTTCCAAAGAAATGGCAAGTTCCTATTTAGCAGGATCATCTGGGTATGTCAACTGAGAATTGCAGGGGTGGCTGACATGGGAGGGGCAGTGTGCATTCCCGTTTGGGGTAATCACTTGAGTCTCTTTCACTGGGAGGCACTCCTTGGAACATGAAGCTTACTGTGAATGGGTTATTTCCTAATTGGTGTTGTTAATCTACCCCCGTTCAATATGTACTTGTGAATGGAAAAAGGTCATATTTTACTGACTCAGACACAGAGGTCAGGCTGAAGAGAGAACTAGAAGCCCGTGTGGCACACGAGGAAGAATTCTTAGCTAGAGAAGAGTCATCCTCTCCTACTTCAAGAGCTGCCCTAGCTGAATGGTTGTTTGCAGGTTTGTTCTGTTTTGTTCTGGAGGTACAGGTAAAAATAGCAGGTGCAATTATGGAGCCTGTTTGCCTCAATGTATAGACCCCTGTACTCAATAGAACTGCCTAGTGGTGGTGAAAGCTCCATCACCTGACTCATCCAGAGCTGGATGCTGGCTCAGGAACACCTCAGTGGGAGGGATACTTTCATCAGGGGTCAGTTGCACCAGGCATGTGTTGCAGTCCCCTGTAGATCAGATTGAATGAGGCTGGCTTATCCCTTCAGTGGTGTAAACTTGTCTGCTGCTGATTTGGTGTTGTGAACACATATTTATTGAGTGTCTGCCATGTGCAGCACTGTTGTTGGCAGTGAAACTAGAGCAGCTATGCGAGCAGAGGTCTTGTCTTTACAGAACCTATTTTCTATTATCACGCAGATGGAAGGAGACACCTTTCTGGGGATGCCCACTGCAGGACTATGCTGGGTAATGGACCAAGGATAAATTTTGCATATCTTTGTAAATCAAAGCAGATTCTCTTTGAAGGGCTTCAGTACTGCTTTTTCTTTTACAGTCATGTTCTAAAGGGAAATACCAAAGAAAACCAAGAAATATCTTTTTATGATATGTATACTCCATGTGGAGAACCCTCATAAGAAAGTATAATAATAACTGAAAGTTGTTTTCACTGTTCATATACTTCTCTATCAGAGGTGAGTGGGGGGGACTTCTTTGGACCAGAAATTCTTAGGTGGATTTTATATCTACATACATTAAGCAGACAATATAATTTTTATTAATAACTGGTCTCAAGTCTGACATACCATAGTTTGAGGAATGGATCTTAAATTTAATACTCAGGGATCATTGATAATTTACTTAACCCAATCTGTTTTCTTATCTTTAAAATGGAGACAAAAATAGTCACTACCTCAAGAGTACATGTATTAATAAATATTTACTGAATGAGAGATTGAGAAAATTTAATGTAAATTCATTTATTGCATTTATTAGATGCACAGTGATTAAATGCTGATTGGGTGTAGAGACAATAGTAAGGGCAAGCAGTTGTCAAACTGTCTATTTGAAGATGATGTGATCATCTATATAGAAAACCCTATGGAATATATATATTCATCTATATAGAAAACCACCCTAGGACTGGTATGAATTTCGGGATAGAAGATCAACATACAGAAATCAATTTCATATATTGACAACAAGAAACAAATTTTGGAAACAATTTTGAGACAGTGTTGTGGTACAGCAAGTTTAGCTGCTGCTTGGGATGCCTGCATCCCATACTGGAGTGCCTGTTTTGAATCCTAGCTACTCCACATCCAAACCAACTTCTTCATTATTGCCAGAGAGGCAATGGATGATAGTCCAAGTACTTGAGTTTCTGTCACCCACATGGGAGATCCAGATGGAGCTCCTGGCTCCTAGCTTTAGCTTGACCTATCTCTGGCTGTTACAGACATTTGAGAAGTGAAACAGCAGATGGAAAATCTTTCTTCCTCTCTCTCTCTCTCTCTCTCTCTCTCTCTTTTCTTCCTTCTCTCCCTCCCTCTACCTTTCTTTGTCTTCTTCCTTTCTCTGTCACTCTTTTAAGTAAATAAATATTTTAAAACAAAATGACATTTTAATAGTATCAAAAATAAGACGATTTTATGGAAAAATTGACAGCAAATGTGCAAGTTGTATATTCTGAAACTATAAAACATTGCTTAAATAAAAAGATGAATGGAGAGAAGTGCCATGTTATGTATCAAAACACTCAAAGTTGTTCAGATGTTAATTCTATGCCAATTGATCTATAAATTCAATGCAATCCCAGTCAAAATCCTAGTGGGCTTCCTGAATTTCTTTTGGATTCTAAAAGTTATTCCACATTTCATATGGAAACACAAAGGATCTGAAATAATGCAAACAACATTGTGAAAGAACAAAGTTGAAGACTTACACCTTCTCATTTCAAGACTGATAAAGCAGAATTAATCAAGACAGTGTGATAGTGGGACAAAGATCAGTGGAACAGAATGGAGGGCTCACAAATAGATGCATGCATATGTAGTCAGAGGTGTTTTTTTTTAAGATTTTTTTGACAGAGAGAGAGAGAGAGAAAGATCGAGAGAGATCGAGAGAGATCGAGAGAGATCTTCTATCTGCTGGTTCACTCCCCAAAAGGCTGCAATGGCTGGGGCTGGGCCGGGCTGAAGCCAGGAGCTTCTTGTGGGTATTCCACGTGGGTGCAGGTGCCCAAGTACTTGAGCCATTTGCAGAGAGCTGCATAGGAAGTGGAGTAGCTGGGACTTGATTCGGTGCCCGCATGGGATCGCAGCACTGCAGGTGAAGCGTTAACATTCTACACCACAGTGCCAGCCCCAGTCAGTGGTTTTTGATGGAAGTACAAGGGCAGATCAGTAGAGAAAGGGCTGTTTTCAGCAAATGGCTGTAACAGTAAACATCTACATGCCAAAAAATCAACATGGAACCATACATTGAACCATATTCTAAACTTAAAATGGATCACATATAGCACCTAACACAACAAAAGCATGACCTGTAAAAGAAACAATTGGCTGTCATCAAAACATATTTTCTTCACTGAATTAGACCATCTACATGACAATATACCCTTCTTTCTGCATTTTATGATCATTGTTGTCAAATCCACATTTTGTGATACTCATATTCTGGTTTTCAAGAAAATATATACATATATATGTTGATGATATATCTACATGTGAAATGAATAAGGCAAAATGTTAAAAATTATTAAATCTTAAACTGGTTCTAGGAGCACAAAGAAAGAAATGTCATTGTAGATGATAAATGTGTCTAATTATTAATATTTTTAATTTTAAAATTTTAAATTTATGCTCTTCAGATTTATTAAAAGTCACAGACTGGGGAAATATTTGCAAATCACATATGTGATAAGCAGCATTTATCTAGAACATGTAAAGTGCTCTCAAAACTTAAAAAAATCCCATTTTAAAAACATAAATCATTTGAACACCTAAGGAAGATAACTCAGATGAAAGATGAGCCTTTTAAAGATGCTCAACATTATCAGGAAGATACAAATTAAAATTATAATGATATACCCTTACAGATTCATTGAAGTGTCTAAAATTAAGGCAACCATCCCTGCCAACTTAACCTCAATTGAAGATATGGAGCAACTGGAACTTGGCACATATGATGCAAGTAGGAATATAAAAATCTGCAAACATACACCCACAATGTGATACAGGTATTCTATCACTAAGTATTACTCAGGACTAATGAAAGTATCCATCTCATGAAACTTGTATGTAAGTGTCCTTAGCAACTTTATTTGTAATAGCAAAATGCTAAAGTAACCCAAATGTCCATGCACAGGTCAATGTTTTAAAAATTGTGATGTATCCACACAATAGAGTATTACTAAGAGATGATCTAATGTCATATACACACTAGTCTGGACTAATCCCTAAATAATTATTCTGAGTGAAAAAATAAAACAGAAGAAAATGATTCAAGCTCTATATGCCTATAAGAAATACAAAGTAATCTGTAGCAGTAGAAGGCTAATATGTGGCTGCATAGAGGTACACAGAGTGTGTTGTGAGGAATTAAAATTTAGAAGGATGTGGCCAGTGCTGTGTCGCAGCAGGTTAAGTCACTGTCTGCGGTGCTGGCATTCCATATGAGCACTGGTTAGAGTCCCTGCTGTTCCACTTCTGATACAGCCCCCTACTAATGTAACAGCAGAGGACAACCCAAGTGCTTGGGCTTCTGCATCCACACTGAAAACCCTGATGAAGCTTTTGGCTTTGGCTTGGCCACTGCAGCCATTTGGGGAGTGAACAAGCAGATGAAAAAAAAAAAATTCTCTCTCTCTCATCTCTCCCTTCTCTCTCTCTCTCTCTCTCTCTCTCTCTCTCTCTCTCCTGTCTCTCTCCTGTCTCTCTTGTCTCTCTTTCCTTTCTCTCTCTCTCTTATGTCTCTCCCTATCTTACTATAACTTTTCAAATAAGTAAATAAATCTTTAAAATATTTAGAAAGATGGGGCAGGTATTTGGTGCAATGTTAACATGCCTCTTGCTTTGATCACACCCCATATCAGATGGCTGAGTTTCTGTCCTGGCTCCTTTGCTTTTGATCCAGCTCCTTCCTAATCTGTATCCTAGGAAGCAGATGATGGTTCAAGTACTTTGGTCCCTGCCACCCATATGGGAAATCCATACTGAGTTCCAGGTTTCTGGCTTCAGCTTGGCCTAGCCCTGGCTGTTCTAGGAATTTGGAAAGTAAAGCAGTGGATAGATGATTGTTGTATCTCTCCTTCCTCTTCTCTATTTCTCTCTCCCTCACTCCTTTTCAAATAAAATGAAAATAAATGAATGTGAATTTTTAAAAATAAAAATAGAATGCAGGATACTTTGGAGGATACTAGATATGTTATCTTGATTGTGGTGATGGTTTGATGCATATCCAAATTTACCAAATTGTTTGCAGTTTTTTATATGTTAAATAATATTTGAAAAGCAGTGAAAAATGCAAGATGGTTGTCACAAAGCTTAGGCGTCATGATGTGTGATTTTGGCAATCGTTGGCTAACCTCAGAAGTGACTTTTTGTTCATAAGAGGTCATGTGGGTATGTATTTCAAGTTGTAACCACATACAGCGTGATTAGCTATGAAAGTGTAGAAGGAAGCAAGAAAATCATAATGCTGGATGTTGGTGGTGTTAATATGGAGACTTGCATGAATCTTATAATTAACACATTTCAGAGTCATCCTTTTCATTTGTCCTCAAATTTTTCGATCATGAATCTTACGCCTGAACACTCATTTGCACTTCTAGATACTGAGTAAACATAGCCATAGGTGTACTTTATTTTAATAATTGCAATTTTTAATGAATGTGTTTGATCTTTCATTTAAAAGAGTGTAAAACCCCACCACTACATTTTAATTTGCCTTTCATCCAAGGACCGCTCAAAATAATTCAATTTCCAAAGCTTGTGATGTAGCATCTTCCAGTTTAACAGATGGAAGGAAAAAGAGTTAAATGACTTCCAAGGATCACAAAGCAATATTGTAACTGTAAGTCTGTGTGTGTGTGCTTGCCCCTGTGTGAGTGTGCAAGTGTGTGCATAGTGAGTGAGGCAGGCAAGGTGACAAACAAAAACTATTTCTTTGAGTTTGTTGCTTATTGAGTTGTGTTTTCTCTTTAGTGATTTTACTCTGCTGTTCCCTTCCAAATGCCCAAGTACTTTTATATGAAAGTGTCATATAATATGATTTGTCTCAGACATACATTGAAACTCTGTTAACAGTTAATGGGTTCATGATGATGATTGAGTTAGTATAATTGAGTATCTAAACATAGTGTCTTTGGGAAATGATTGGATTGGATATGCCTCATGATCATATCATTTTGGCATTACATGGAGAGACCACATGGAAGGCAGGTGATGGGAAACCACCCCCACCATGTTGTCTCTGCTTCTTGGTTTGCCATGTAATCATCTTGACTTCTTCTACCTCATCAGATGCCTGAACAGTTGAGGCTGTTCCATTTGAAATTGTGAACCTTCAAATTATAAGCAGCAATAAACTTTCTTCCTTCCTAAGAAATTCCTATCTAGTATTTTAGTTAAAATAATGAAAAACTGACTCCTACGTCATGGCAGATCACAAAGAATAAACAGGAATACCATATGACCAAAGAAGAAAAAGGGAAAAAAAAAAAAACCTAATATGAGAGCCCATGCCAAACTCCTCACCTTTCAAGATTCTCCTCTGTTTTGGAATGTGCTCACTATTTATAAATCTCATGATGTTACTTTTGAGGCACTCAACATCTATTCTTTGGCAAGAATTTTACCAAACTCTTTGCATGCTTTTAATGATTATCACAACACTGAAAAATGGATAAGAAAACTAGACTTGCTTTGATTGAACCCCTTGTTGTGGGTCAAATAGGTAGCGAGTAATATATTCTAGATTTATAACTGGGATATTCGAGGCAGAGACGTTAGGGTTCTTCTCCAGTTACCTGAGCAAATTACCCACTTGGGGCCTAAGCTATAAAAGAAGATTATGAAGTTTATATTACAGGGAAGCCATGTTACAAGCGACCCAGAAAATTATGGCTCCTCAGTGATGCTGTTTTCCTTGCCTCCCACCATCTTCTGGTTCTAGACTCTTTGCCCTTCTCCTAGGCCAAGCAAAACTCTGTCCTCTTGGCTGTTAGCTCTGCTATAGCACCCCATTAGTACAGATCTTCTCATTAGAAATCTGCCTTCATGGAAGGGAGTCTCTTGAGGATGGAGGACAGAGACGCTCTTGCTTCTCTCTCTTCCTCCATGTCCAGTATAGAGTCCAGTAGATGCTGGATGTGTCTCACTCAATGTCTGTAGATCTGCTTTTGTAACCTGTATCCCCCACCGCTGCTCATTTCTGTCTGATTTATGTTTGCATTCTAGAGACTGCTTGATTCCCTGTCACTTCTCCATTCTTTGACTTGCAGAGTTCTGACTCCCTTGGGTGGCAGCACCTCTCCTGTCTGTGTGGTGGGTGGTTCCTGACCGCTCTGAATGCTCCATGAAACTGGGCCTGGTTCCTGTACTTATATGTGCTCACACCTGCCCAGGTCTCCAGTCTTCAGAATCCTTTTTGTACTTTAACATCATGTTGACATTCTATTCTGACTCAACCCGATTAATAAGACTGTTACTATTCTTTCAATGCAGGAACACACATGACTGTCTTTACAGTCATAAGTCACATCTTGTTTTCTTCCTGTTCTATTATATGGTGCCTCTTCTTCTAATTTCATATGGGCATTTCTATTCTGACTCGCAGGCATCACCCAAGATTCTACAGTAGCTCCTGTGTTTACCTATTTCTGTTGAAGGTAATTAAAGTTGTGTTTTGGCATGTGGCATATCCTATATAGCATTCTTTGGTGAATAACTTTTGGGGCTGAAACTTTGACAGCAACTGGGTTATATCCCTTCAAATATTTTAGCTATTCTGAGTTTTAGGCAACTTTGAATATTCCAATCTTTTTTTGATTCGATGCCTTCCTAAGTCTTAGCTGCTGTATGTGGCACTTTGCTTATACAGGGCTTATAGGCCAAATTATGTGCCTAATTTAGATGGAAGTTCAACAGGAATACTGAGGATAGAGGAATCAGGGCAAAAATCAAGAACTGCTTGTTGAACGTTTCCAGTGATGTCTTTTATGGTGTGGGGATTTACATGAATTCCACACACTCCATGAGTATGCACACCCTGTTTACTTTTAGTGTTTTTATAAACTGAATCTCAAGAGTTTTCACATCACTTTGGACATTGCTTCTGACCTTGTCCCTGCCGTACATTTCTGCAGCCTGGTGATTTGGGTGAGAGCTATGAAGATATATGAGAGTACTGTATTTTCTCTTTGGCTTCTCTGGCAGACATCTAATTTCCTGGTTGGCACTTGTTTCAACTGTAAAATAGGAAAGGTGTGAGAGAACACACCAGGCATTTTTGCGCTCCTATTTTAAAATGATTGGATATGAGCATCTCCCAAAGACCCTCAGAGTTTTTCTTAGAGTCCTCTCTAGAGTTCCTGAGGAAGACCGAGCCCATTCAGGAAATCTCACTGTGGAGTAACTGATACTTGATGTGCAAAGAAGTAGGGTGAAAGAAGCTTACATACTTGCAGGCGAAATATTTTCTTTTCCTACAGGTAAAAGAACTTTAAAAAGTCTTTTTCACTTTTTGTGAATACCCCACAGCAGCTTTTTGTTGCAAAGAAAATCAATTCAATACCTGATCATTTGGAGGTGTTGATTTGATATTGAACCAATTTCCCATATAGCATGGGGACTGTTTTGACACCCAGCCATTATTTTTCTGTCCCCCCATATTGTCTCCTTTGTGTGTATGCATGTGTGTGATGTCTGCCTCCAAAATTCAAATAAAGTATTTGTGAATGTGATTATGCTTCAGAAACAGAACTATTTAATATATATGACCCTGCAGAAAATCATTTCTGTTATGCCAAGAGTCATTTTAATTTAATCTTATCATTTTTTTTTTCCTATATGCCAAGACTATTTAGCATGGCCCTCTGGAATTTGGGGTTTTTCACTTAATGTCTTCTCATTTTGCTGTAGCATTCATGTTCTCTGTTTCCTTTTTTAGGGGTCATCACTGCTGCAGACATTCTTGATCGCGAGACAACGGGATCATACTGGCTGACAGTGTATGCCACAGACCGGGGCGTGGTTCCACTCTATTCTACCATTGAGGTCTACATTGAAGTTGAAGACGTGAATGACAATGCCCCACTGACCTCAGAACCTATTTATTATCCTGTTGTCATGGAAAATTCTCCCAAGGATGTATCTGTCATTCAGATCCAGGCTGAAGATCCGGATTCCAGCTCCAATGAAAAACTGACATACAGGATTACAAGTGGGAACCCTCAGAATTTTTTTGCCATGAATATCAAGACAGGTAAAAGTATGACTTTTTCAATTGGTAGTTCAGCTTTTAAATTCATTCGCCTGATGCTTACTACACACATTTATTTAGAGAATAGCATCTTCCTTTCTAGGAGTGTTTTCTGAAAAGGTGAGCATTCAGTATGTTTGGTATGTTTGATTTTCACCTGACACAGGTGACGTGATCCCATAGAAATCTGAGACTTTCTCCGAAAGCTGTATATTTGCTTTACTTGTGATAATAAGAATGTGATTTCAAAGCTCCTGGGAGAGCCAACTACCCCCTTCTCGTTCTTGGGAGACAGTATCCTGTCCTGTGCTGAGTTCTTTAGGTAGGCTGGCTTTGCGACACCTTGGGCTGGGAACTTCTCCCTTGCTTGGCCTAACTGAATCTCATAAATGATCTGCTTAAAGCCTTAACTTTAAGAATGTTTTGCAATTCCTGTACTATCCATTAAGGAAGTGTTAACACTTAAAAACAAAAACAAAAACAAAAAACCTTCCAGTGTGTTAGTCTTTGTAGAAAATGTGTAAAACCTTCGTTTTCTGATCTGTTGCTCAAAGATTTTCTAGAGATTATAATAAAAACTCTGTTGTTGGAAGGGTCAGAAGTATCTAAAGATCAGTAACAGGGCTGTGGTTTGCTGACTGCATTCTGAGACAAGGACCTACATGGGACAAATGATTTGCAGCGTCATTGTTAGAGATTCATTACTTGTGATTTCCTCTTTTAGAGCTGACTCAGAGTTGCAATGGTTGGGACCTCCAAGCACTGGGTTTTAGAATGCTGTAAATTACTTTTACCTTGGTCAAGTGAGTTGATACCAGTCAATAGTTAGGCTAGGTTGGTTTTGTTGTTGGTATTTTTGGTGTGGACAGTCTCAGATTCCAGTGGAACTACTGATATAGTTTTCTGTGTTTATTAAAGTAGAAGGATATGTCTGACTTCAAGTATTTCATAAATGTCAAGTTCTCACTAACTTAATTTGAAGAGAATGCTAGGTGTTTTTTTTTCAATTTTAAAAAAATTATTAATATAAAGGCAACAGATTTTGTGCATTCCATAGGTACAGTTCCAAGAAAACAACCACACTTCTCTCACTCCACTGCTCCCCCACACCATCCTTTTTCCTCTCTTCATTAGTCTTTCAGAAACTATTGGTTTTCTCTAATGGTGAGTCCCTCATTTTGATTAGCAAACTTCTGCATTCTAACAGTATTGAATTAAGATTTGACTTGTGCTTCTTTATAACACAAAGGGAGGTCTGATGGAGACCTGCATATGTGGATGAGCGGACTCTGCAGTTTGGAACCTTGTCCAACCTTTCAGAACCATATTAAGTGGGAGAATGAACCCAAAGAATGAACCCCTGCCCTGTGCTAGGAAGCCCCTCCTCATTCACTTTCTCCTACCACAGAGCTCTGAGGAAGGTGACAACAGGGAAAATCATTTGAACATTGTGCACATTCAAGAGGCCCCGTGGTAGGGGAGGAGGGAGAGAGAGTAGGAGAGAACAAAGACAGACAGTGTCCCATCAAAGTTGACACAATTGCTGCAGAAGGGCAGTTTTTCAGCAGATCTCTTGGACCACTTTGCGCTGAAAATGAAGAAAGAGGAACAGCCACAAGAAAGAATTGGAGTTGGATGTGAAATTGGACTGCCCTTTACATGCATAGAAGAATATGTACTCTTATGTAACTGGAGCTTCCTTTTGCATAGCTCTTAAAAGTTTGCACGTGAATTTTAAAGAAGCCCAGTATTATCACAGTTTGGCATATGCTGCATAGTAACAGCCTTAGTCATATTCATAATCTCTCTATTTCCATAGTTTTTAAAAAACATTCTTGCCAAGAATGACATTTTTGTCTGATTGTCAATTGTCTGAAAAAAAAATACACAATATTTCTGGCTGATGTTGTGGAGCAGCAGGACTAGCTGCCACTTGCAACGGCAGAGTGTCAGTTAAAATCCTCGCTTCTCCACTTAGGATCTAGCTTCCTGATAATGCACATGGGAAGGCAGCAGAAGATGTCCCAAGTATTTGGCCTCCAGCCACCCATGTGGGAGACCAGGACAGAGTTCTTGGTGGCCTGACTGGAACTCCTGGCTCCTGACTTTGGCCTGGCCCAGCCCTGGTTTTTGCAGCCACTTGGCGAGTGATCCAGCAGATGAAAGATCTCTCTCTGTCTCTGTCTTTTCCACTCTGTCTGTTGCTGTATCTTTCAAATAAATAAAGCTTAAAAAAATACACAGCATATTCTATAGTTCTCATGCAAATAAGAAAATAGTAGACTTGATTTATCCATGTATTCGGTCACTAGGCTTTTATTGTGTCTGTTAGTTTTCAAACAAGCTCTTATCAGTAGAGTTATAAACTTAAGGTATGGTCCAAGCCTTTGACGAGCTCAGAGTACCATGAAATTAAAAGGATGATGAACAAATATGTATTGTGTGTTAAAATAATGAAATGGTTGTGATGGGTTAGTGAACATGATGGTCAGAGAGTACTTCATGGAAGAAGTAACACTTGGGCTTAGAGGTCTTGGATTTTAAATCCTTGTTTTGCATGTCTTAACTAGAACACACCGTGGGCCACAACAGGGAGAGCAGACTAAATGGGACAGTGCTGACCTCATGAGCTTTGTAACCTTGAGCAAGTTATTAAATCCCCCTGAAATCCCATTTGCCAGTGAGAAAGCATGTTGCCAGGAATCTGTGAGTCCTAATGTGAAATGCTTAATGCATGCTTAGTGGATTGAACTCCTGCAACAGAAGTTGATATTCCATCTTGACTGCTTTACCCCAACGTGATATGTCATTTAATCTCTCTGGACCTCAGTTTCTTATCTGGAAAAGGAGAATGACCTTGCTTATCCACCAAGGTTGCTCATGAAGAATGAATGTCATGTGTTTGAAGGCTGTTGGTAAACTACAAAGTGATATAAGAATCATGTTATTACTATGCCTAATATCAATGGAATTTGAAGAACTGAAGCCTAGTGATACTCTTACTAAGCATATTGCTGTAAGTATCACAGTGTCTGCACAGAAAGCTTAAACTAGCTCAATGAACTCTATCATAGAAGCTGTAATATTTGGCATTTCTTCCTGTCTCTCTCAAGTTATTTGTCTGAAATAGTCCTATCAATATAACATTTCTAAAAAATAAAGCAAGAGATGTAGCTTACCACTATTTTTAGGCAAGATGTATGCTTTAGAAATTTTCAAATGACTGTTAAATCTGAAAAATTGACCTTTTATGCCTTCCTCTGCAGTAGAGCTGAAATATATAGAGTTTTGTTTTGTTTTGGCAATGTACCACATAATAAAGATTAAACCAATTAACTCAAATGAAGTCAATAATTATGGTCTACAGCTTCTAGCAGATAACAGATGTCATGTTCCCAAACCAAACATGGAGAAGAAAAATTTCTATTTGAACATTCTGTTCCCTACCCAAAGAACCATTTGGGTTTTTTCTACCAGACCTAGAATTACTTAGAATCAATAGTCTATGGACTTTTCGCAGTAGTTCCTGTAGATTCAAAAGAAAAACAAAAACTGTAATTCTGTGAGGTCTTAATCAAGAGGACGTTTGATTGATTCCAGGCACAGCCGTTGAATTCAATCAGATACAGCTTTAGGTAGTGGATGCCTACACACATGTTGAGGAGGAGATGCCAGCACATTAATGTTCACTTGTCTCTTTCCTGGTGGTAGGAGCTTTGCTTCCTTATGGAACTTGCAGGGAGATTCAGGCTGACCACTCAGTTGTCATGCAGGCTGGATTGAGGAACAGGGGTGGGAAGTTGTTTTAGAGCTTCAGAATGTGTATTTTAGGTTTGTCCATAGCATAGAAACTACTTAGTGCTGGGTCAGCATGCCAGCATTTAGTACAGCACTCAATCAGTATTGGCTACCAGTATTGTCATTCCATATTCCCCACAGGAAAGAAGTTTGTGTAAAGCGCAAGCAGACTGCCTCCAGACTCTGCTGTCTTTTGGGGAAGGCACACTTGGTGAAAGGCAGCTATGCCTTGCCTTACTGTTTATAGGAACCTTCAATGCAGTTTTATAAAGTGCATTGTATGTTGCTGTTGTTCTACATTCCAGGTGTTGGTGAGTGTTACAATAAAAGTATACATCGGCTTGTGTACTCACACAATTTTGTCACATTGGAAATATAGGACAATCACACATACGGTATACTTGTAAGGCCACCGTTCATTAAAAATGAACACTTTAACTCTGTGGACAATAAGCTGTGAAAGGGAAATATGTCAAAGCAGGGCAAGTGACGGAGTGGAGAGAGGTTTATAGACCAGATATGTGCCATGAGGAATGGGTTGATTAGCAGAGAGCAAGTGAGCCATATGACTACTTGGGGAATATAAGCAAGTTAAGTCAAACTTGAAAGCCCATCCATAGCTATTTGAGCTAGTTTTCAGAGGTATAGTAACATTAGAAAGATAATTTTTAAGGAGTCATAAATGTCTGGAGTGTTATAAAGTATTAGAAATAGCAAATAGGCACATCTCTTTTATTTTGCAGTCTGATGATATCTTCCATCTGCTGGTTCACTCCCCAAATGGCTGTAATAGCCAGAAGCCAGGAACTCCATCCAGGGCTCCCACAATAGTGGCTGGGGCCCTCGCCCTTGAGTCATCTTATGCTGCTTTACCAGGTGTACTAGCAAAGAACTGGATCAGAAGTGGTGTAGCCAGACCTTGAACTGGCACTCCAGTATGGGATGCTGGCCCCACAAACACTGGCTTAAATCACTCTACCGCACCAGTTGCCCTGAAGTCCATTTCTTAAAAGAATTATTTTAGTGGGAAAAATATACATGAGCAAGATCCTTTGCTCTTTTCCTTTGCCTCTGCACTTGTGGTATTGAGTATGTATCCACAAAAGGTATCCTTGCTCAGAAGATCTTCAAGGTTTCATTATCCAGGGTATGGACTTTGTAAATTCCTTTCTGCAGTTGCTGTGTCTCCCTTTGACCCAAGCTCTGTTCACTGCTTTCTCTACCTGAGCACTTAAGGGTACACCTGAGTAAGTGGCCTTTATGTGTAGTTGGACTACACCCTTCCCAGGTGATTAGAGAGGAAGGAACCTTCTTCCAAAGTGTATCTGCTGCAGGAAACCTTGAATTCAACTTTTATCAATTGATTCCTCTGGGTGTAGACTTTTTTTTCTATTACAACAAGAGCAGATATCTTGTTGAAATATTGGGTCTCCTTTGTTTTTTAATCTACTCCAAATAATAGCACCCCATCATTCTTACCTTACATGGCTGGAGTGTTGAGAGTTGACTGGAAGTTAAAAGTGCTCTCCCTACCCATCCCCAGTCAACTTTGGTATTTTTGCTTATACTGCCTGTTTTATTAAGCCGAGAAAATGGATAATCCTGTCTCTTTAACTGTCCATAAGAAAAATATCACAGATTCATAAGATGCATAAGATGTGTGGTTAATAAAAAAAACTCTGGATTATGCAATTTTAGATAGACTTGTGTTACCTCCAAATATTATAAATCAAGCAGAATGTGTTGCTAAGTGGGGTTCAGACCTACTTTAATGAATAAGCAAACATTATTCAATTTTAGTATATCATTGTTCAAAAAGTATATGATTATAAGATAGCTCAAAAGTTATCATTTGAGGTTTCTGGGGTAAGCTAAGCTTTATGTTTATGCACCACTCTGTTTAGTGATAATCTGCTTAAGCAATCATCTTTTCCAGGAAAACAGAAGGAAATCTTACTTTACAGAAATTTAAAGAAACAAATAAACAAGATGAGGGACATGAGTGAAAACTTTGGAGTTTGTTGTTCAGTGTGAACATTGGACATTTCTTGTCACTGTTATTCCTCGGGTAGGCTGGCGTGCCATTCCTGATGGAAAGCTAAGTTCTTGGGGATGGGTAGGAATAGACGCCAGATGAGCTGATATTCGTAAGTACAGACAAAAAGCAGGTAAGGTAGCAAATGAGTTTGTAGAAAACTTTAAATCACCCTTGCTTACTTCTTTCAGCCATGAAAGGAGGCCTTGTCCTATAGAACATTAAATTGTGTTCATTTAATCCAACAAGTCCATAGAACAAATCGGGCTCATGCAGATTTATCACAGGGGTTATTTAAATTCAGCAGCGACCTTTGCATCCATGTGAATGTGCTCCAAATGAACAAGGGCAAAGGGATGCTGTGCGGTACCCTTTGACCAACTCACAACCATGGGCTATCGCTGGATGGTGGCTGCAAGGGTGCAGAGGGCTCCTTTGAGGCAGCGGGCATCCAGAGAGGGAGAGCACGCTGTCTCCCAGAGTGGACTCTGTCTCTGACTTCCTGTGGCTTGGGTTAGTTTGGATGCATGTTGTGATGTAAATACCAGTTTCAGAGTTTCTGAGCCCCAGTATGGTTGACCTTCTGGGTCAGATCATTCTTTGTTGTGGGGCATCATTGACCTCCCTGAGATGCCAGTAACACCTGCCTACACGTTGTCAAACATCCCTTGGTGGGGGGCATTGTCCCTACTGAGAGCTACTGAACTCATCTGGAATAACTTATAAGACCCCATTTCATGCAAGCTTGTACAAAATGGATGACCAGCTGTGAGGGTGTGATTATATTGTTATCTAAAAAATATGCATATGACTACATGCATATACAAATGTATATACATATAATAATAATAAACAAAAGAGGGTAAGAATCCAGAGCTACCTCTCCCTTCCCTCTGAAGCCAGGTTCTTTGTATTTTAAATATTCTTTGAATACTTGAATTCAAACCCATTAAGAAAAAGAACAAAACAATAACAAAACTTCAAACAGAATAAATATGGAAGAAGTTATTGTTTTCTCAAATCCTTAGTGTTTGGAGAGGATTTGGCTGGTAACAAAATTCTCATCAGAGTACATTTTGAGCAGCTTTCTCCAAAACGCAGCATGAAGGGATTATTTTGAGAGTTCCAGGGTTTATTCCCTTGAAATGCTTAAGCAGCTCCAAATCCTGTTCTTGCTTAATGTCAGCCTTCTGACAGATAAACATATGGATTGTTTCATCCCTGGAGTAAAGGTGAGTGAGAGAGGGGATAAAAGTCTCTTTGACCTCGGTTGGGGTTTCTACAGTCATGTATCTACATTAAGGGTCCCTAAGGGCTTTGGCATTCCTTGCCAGTAGGAGCAAGGAATTTACAAGCCTCGAGGAGGCTGCAAGACTCCTGGGAACTTAGACCAGTGTTCAAGTTCCCCACCTTCAGGCACATGGTGGAATTCTGAAGACTTCAGCAACATGGGAGCTAGGGCCACCATGATTAATACAAAGGAATTGGCCCCCGAATTCAGTCAAGTTGCAAAGGACAGGGCTGCTAAACAGGCAACAGCGTGTGTTGTACCCCATTTATGAGAAACAGGTACAAATTTTCCCACTAACATGATTGCTACTTGTACAAGTATTCCTAGGTGCTGTTTCATTCTGAAACTGAGTAAAAGTAAAGATGGGAGGCTTTGGCAACAGGAAGAGAGAAATGAGCTGTCAGAAGCCTAATGTTGAGAGCATAAGGGAAAGGATGTGATGGCCCTGGCTGGGTACCCACCCTGGCTGTAGAGGCCAGGGTGGGGGCATGGGGGGAGAGGTGTTGCGTGCTGTTCATTCTGTGAGGCCAGTGGTGTGACTCCACCTCCTGGGCTGTTCTGTGTCCCACTGACCCACCAAGGAGAAGCAGGGACGAGGGCTGATTTTTCTGCAGAGACTGCCTTGCCCCTGGAGCTCAGCTGTGGGGTTCACTGCTGCTGGAAACGACTGAGAATTATTTGGGAGGGTGATAGAGTCACGTAAATAAAGCAGATGATGGAGTTGTACTTATGTATAAAAAAAGAGATTGATTAAAGTCATAAATTTCTCTTTTATTTCTTCTATCTGGGTGTTATTTCCACAGCAGTAATTTACTGCATTGGTTTATTACTTTCTTCTGTTCTGAGGGAAAGAGTGAATTTTAATAGAAACCACTACCCGCCTCTCTGCATTCTTGGATTCCTCTGTAAGGGAGATTCCTAGATACAACCAGGGTATGTGGCCACTTCCTCTTGATGGGAAGAGGAGCCTTAACTCTGAGCACATCTCTGCTCAGTGCCTGAGTCACGGCGGTCCATTCACGTTTTAGCTCCTTTAGCGATCATCCAAATCTTGGAAGGAAACTGGGGCTTGGGGTGCACAGGTGGCTTTTCCAAGATCATCCAGATTGTCATTGCAGGACAAGGATTTGTCTCATGGCCCTAGTTTTAAGGAAAATGCTGTCAAATTTGAAAGATGAGAACAATCGTTTGGAGCTCAGGGAAATCATTTGGATGGTTGTATGCGGACTGTTTTCACAGATGTGTCAGGGATTGAACCATGTCCCACCAAAATATAGGTTGAAGTCCCAACCCCCACGCCATACCTATGAATATGACCTTATTTGGGGCACAGGAAGGTCAGAGAGACCTTCCACCTTGTGTGGTTTTTGCAGTTTTCTTCAGCTAAGGTGCTGTGGTTTGGGGTATCATGTGCATCTCCAAATTGCACCTCGTGTTGCTTTCCTGGAACTGTTGTGATAAAGCACCACATGCTGGGCTGGCTTACAAAAACAGAACTCTCGTGTAGTTCTGGAGGCTAAATGTCCACAGGTGTCAGATCCACTGCTCCTTCCGAAAGGAGGATTCCCCCTCTCTCTCGCTAGTTGCTGGCGGTTGCTGGAAATCCTTGGCATTTTTGACTATGTCTTCTCCCTCAGCGCTTTCTTCATTTCACACCTCTTGCCGGGATTCAGGACATGATACATGGAGGCTAATAAAATTTTATCTCATAGGGTTTTGACCATCTACCACGTTGATCATGACATATGGGCTCATCTGATAACCGAGATGCAGCTGATGAGTGAACTGGAAGAAAGCCCAGGAGGGAGCCCTCTCTCAGGCTCTCCTTACTTTAAATATTTCTACTTCCCAGGGATAAAGTAGTATGATGCCTTGAAAAGAGCACTCATAGTAGTAATTGGGTTATCCAGACTTTGTCCGGTCCCTGCCACTAACTGCTTCTGTTAGTCACCAAGTTTTCATTGTTTCTCTAGACCTGGGAATCTTCACCCATCATCAGAGTTGGAATGAGAATCAAAACTGTTACCACCGGACCTACGTGCTGCTACTCTACTTCCTGTTCATTGATTGTAGCAGCCTTTCATCCTCTGCCCACACTTGACATCCCCTGCCAGCCAGCACTGATGGGGAGCTGGTATGAGAAGTGATGTTTATTTGCCATTGAGGGCACTGAGGCCGTCTGTTCATCTGACAGTGGTTGAGTCTATAAATCCAGCAACTTTGAAGAGAAGTAGGAAGGGGCTGATGAGAGGCAGTGGAGAAGTCTAGTCCAGCAGGTCTTGATGGCCAGAGGAGAGACAAGCCTGAGAGTCAAAGACAGTCTTTAGGCTGTAGTGAAAACAAGTGCCAAGACAGAAACCACACTGAAAAGACACCAGGACATACACAACCCTGGCAATATCTGCAGAGCCCACAGTCACAACCCCTTTATTCTAGGACTGACCCCCAACCCTTCCTTCCTGTTTCACTCCATTTGACTGGGTTGAACGGTGGCAAAGCTTCTCTTGTTTAGGAATCTGTTATTGAGACTCATGTATAAATGCTGGCTGCAGTAGGAGTGTTATAAACCTGAGAACCATCGCATTCCTGTGTGCATGAGCAACTAAGAGAGGCAGGCAGGCAGAGAAACTGATGGGCTTGATCGTGAAGGTTTTCCAATGTCTGATCCAGGCATTCATGAGTGTCAGCTGTGGTCTCTGTCCTGTGGATCTCTAATATATCCTGTTCCTAATACATAATCTTGCCACTGAAATTAGAAATAGCTTTCTCTTGGGCATGGTGCTGTGGCACAGTAGGTTAAAGCCCCCGACTACAGCTCCAGCATCCCATTTGGGCATCGGTTCAAGTCTCGGCTGCTCTACTTCCAATACAGCTCTCTGCTAAAACAGCTGGGAAAGCAGCAGAGGATTGTCCAAGTGCATGTGCCCCTGCACCGTCCTGGGAGACCCAGAAGAGGCTGCTGGCTTTGGCCTGGCCCAGCCCCCGTTGTGGCAGACATTTGGGGAGTGAACCAGCGGATGGAAGACCTCTCTCTCTCCTTCTGTCCCTCTGTCCCTCTCTCCCTCTGTCCCTCTCTCCCTCTCTCTCTCTGTAACTCTGCCTTTCAAACAAATAATAGATTGTTAGTATGGAAAGCAAGCTAGGATGGAGACTTGAGAGAAGAGGCTTCCCCTAATATCACTTGTGGTACTAGGTCTTACCGAGTATAAGAAGACTAGATTGGCAGTTAGGTGAGAGTTCAGTGAAAGGTACGGATCTTTATAACCCATGTTGTTGCGAAGTTTTCATCTATGTTGCTTGGATGTTGGCCTTTGCTTTTTGTCTTTCATTTATAAAATTCTGTAGGCCACAACCTAAAACAGAATGATCTTCAGCATGTGCTTGAGTTAAGCCCGGTTTCTGTTTGCTGGGAGTTCTTAGATGGATATTTACTTGCTGGTTTGTATCTTTTCTATAGTGTTCCATAGGAAAATTTGCCAAAAGTTAGGTTAAAAGTGAATTACTCTATTTCAGACAACTCTGCTTATCTTTTACCTGTTGAAGAAGACTAGAATGGTGATCACATGTCTTTTCAGAAATTCACCATGTGAAACTCATTACGTCCATTAGAAGGGCGTGATCACCTTGATGGGAAGTGTACCTCACATTCTAACCATATGGATTTCTTAACTTCTTGTAATTAAAGTTCTCCATCAAGAAATAGAGGTGCTAATTGAGTTTTTGCAAGACTAAATGAGCTATTGTGTTTTATAAAGCACTTAGCTTAGCCTTGTACATATGAAGTGCTCAGGGAATTTTATTATAGCTATTACTAAATGCTTTTGAAATTATTGTCCTTCAACAGAAGAAACCATTCTTGAAAACTGATACAATCAGTGTGGCTAACTGTCTTGAAAGTCTGAAGTATATACTACATGATCATGTTGTATGAAGGTCTACAGTGGGGGCTGGGGTGGGGAAGGCTTCAGCAAGTTCATGGAAAAATGGAATTCCAAGATAACATCAGGCACTGTGTTAGGCACAGAGGGTATACAGGAATAAAGCAATGACCCAGCCCTTAAGCTCTACAACCCAGAGTTATGTCAGTGAGTGATCACTTGCTGATGCTGTCACACAGCTTTAAAAAGAGATTAAGTAAATAATATTACATTTTTAAATGGGATTTTTCTGGTTGTAATAGATGGTTATAATATTTATTGGTTGTTTTAGAAAGGAAGGCCTCTAAGAACATGAGTGAGGAGATGTAAAATAAATCCATCACTTTAGAAACAGACTATTACGGGTAGAAAATGCTGAGACGTTGCCAGTGCACCATTTTTAAATATGTTGCCATTACAGATACTTCAGTTAAGCCAGACAAATCCAATTTTACCTCCTACCACTTAAGTAAATTTTCCCTTCACTGTAACGTTTCCTGTTTTATAAAGACATACTTCATCTCTGCCGTGTACATGCTAAATTGTTCATTTTTTACTTAGTTAAATTGTTTTCTATCATGGTGAGAAATGCTTTCTTCTGAAAAAATGATGTTCATTCACAGGAAATAAGGATATTTATAAAAATGGTTGATTAGGAGACTAGATTTAGATATATTTCTGTACTTTTCATATTTAAGTATTTCTAGTATACAGTGAAATGACGTCCGGTGTGAAGTGGGCCTTGATGGCCAGAGTCTCGAAATTCTTGCTTTTGTATTTAATTCAGTATGGTTGGTGGAATTATATTTGTATACTTATGTGTTGGAATATGTGAGCTGTTTTTGGTAGATTTTTGTCAATGGTTTGCTTGGCCGTAATAGCTAGTAAATGGCTTAAATTATTTGGTGCTTTCATCCCACTCTAACTTAATAAGCTTTATGGATTTTGGATTCTGTGCAGGGGAGGAATACAGAAGAACAGGAAACTTCTCAGGCCTAAAATAAACGTGCTGTTTAAGAGACAGACGCACTACAGTGGAGGAAAGCCTGTGTTTGAGGGTGAATCACACACTTGTTATCGAAGCTGAATTATGGAATTTTAGTCATGTCTGATATCTTCCAAGACAGAACTATACAGTGTTTTTGAGATAACTGAAGTTTGTTTGAGTGTAAACAAATTAACCAAAAAGGATTTTTCCCCTGGATTTCTTTACAGAGTGTACAAAATGTGTCCTTCCATGTTCAAACATAGTCTACTGAGCATAGTGATGCAGGCAGGGCTGGCCTCTTGGGCCTGGAACCTGTCTGTTCGCTCAGAGCCTGGTGCTTACAGGGGCTGCATGCTGGCATCAGCTCTGCTCTCTGTCTGGAGTCTCCCTGTGATGTTTGAAGGAGGGGCCCGACATTTTCATTTTGCACTGGGCCCTGCAGGTTATAAAGCCGGCCGTGGATAACAGGTTTTGACTGGGGCTGTCCATTGTTGCGTGGGGCCATCCAGGCAGTACTATTTCAGTGTCCTCCCTTGGGCCCAGCTTGCCAGCCCACTTCTGTACCCAGTGTGCCTCGCTCTTCCTGGGCTCTGTCCTCTGATTGGCTGCTTCTCCTCTGCTGAGACATCCTATAAATAAGGTATTCGAATAGTAAGTAGGCTGAGAATCGCTAGACCCTGAAGGGTGACCTTGAAGACTCTTTGCACAGTGACAGGCAACCACGCGGGTAGCCAGTCTTCATAGCATTTAATTCTGGCATCAGAGGCTGGTGTTGCTGAAGCGGCTTTATAAACCCTGGGTGGAACCATACAGCTCTGACACATCTCTAATAGCACAATGTTGTTGTAAGCAAACTCTTTGTAAATTAAAAATGTTATCTCAAAAAATAATGCTAAGTTAAAAAAATATAAACTCCCTTTTTAAAACATTAAAGAAGATGTTTCTTTTCATTACAGTGCTTTTACCTAAATTGTATAAATTACCAAATTTTTGCTGTTGACTATGACAAAACCTTTGGGATTCCAATAATCTCTGTGTCTTCAAATTGTTCCTGTACCTTCCCAGTGCTGCTATGTCTTGGTCGGTGTCCTCTGGTGCTACAGTGAACCATAGCCAACCTTTCTGACACAGGTCACAGATGCTGAGTGTTCTGTGTGCTCCCACAGCTGTATTTCTCACTGTCCACATAGACTCCTTTGAGCTAAATTGCAGTTGGAAGTATCTCTCTTCAATGATTGCTGGTTTTCTTCATTTTTTCCCCAACATTGAAACTCCAACAGGATACCAATCAGATAGATGTCTGTTGTTATTTTAGCCTATTCCTAGTATAGGGTATGTAGTATAGGATATGTCCTGGCATTTGTATCACAATGAAGCAAGATTCCTCAAAGTGGGGAAAGTTTTTTTTGTTTGTTTGTTTTTTTACAAAATATTTATTTACCGGTATAGTCTTTTGGCATTGCTAATTGAGCACCTACTATGTCTCAAGCACTGTGGTAGACACTGGAGTACAGTGAGAATGAAGACGATAATCCACCCAAAGATGGGACTTTATACATGTCAGATATTCTAACAAAATGCTGAATGAGTGAATGGATACAGGCTGTGGGTAACAGGTATCATTAATACGGCTCAGGTATTTCTGTATTCCTCTTTGGAGCAAAAGGTACTTATTCCTTTCTGAAAATCTAAGCAAGGCTGAAATTTCTTGACTAATTGCTTTTGTCTAAACTTCCATTTGACATCTGTACTATTTTCAAAATGTCATCTCTGGATTCTCTTGCCTCTGAGGAATGCAAAGAAATTTAATACTGACATTGTTTGCAGGTTGTCGGAATGCACACAGTACTAGCGATTTCATAAGTGTTCGTAAATAAAATGAAGAAGTCCTTAGTCTCTTTGTAAATTAGTTTATCCTCAGTAATCCAAGCACTTTGGGAATCGCTACATTAATTTTGTGCCAGGTCTTAACATTAGCAGAAATGTTAAAGGCTTCGGCATGGTTAAAACAATGTCACAATGCCCTTCTGCTGTGGCACTATCTGTCTATTACGTTGGATTTGACATGGGGTGGGGAAGAAGGTAACTATTTGGGAAACACCATTTACTTTCATAAATTTGAGAAATACAGGAGCTGGTCTTTGCTAATAGAAACCATAACAGTAATTGTAGTTATGGTTGTAATTTAAATGATGCCTCACAATATTAGGACACTGGAGTACTTGCATACTTTATTTATGATAGATTGATTTTACAAGAAGAAAACATACAACCTATAGAAAAGTTTTGGAGTTAGAAATTTTGTACTCCAGAATCCAGAGAAACAGACAAATCAGTTACCAGATCACCACATTTGCAGCCTCTGTCTTTGAGAAAGGTCAGGACTGGCAGGTAAAGAGTTTACTTGTGGAGTTTACTTGTGGAGTTTTACCAGTATTATTCTGAACAAAAGCAGTGGGTTGTATGACTTCTGAGTTTAGTCTGTTTCATTAACTGATGATAAATAAGTGGAGTACACCATTTGCAAGCTTCTGATCATGGCTTGATGATATTCCTGTGCCTTGATTTGTATATTAATTATGAGTTACTTATCATTCAAGTGTGAGAACCCTACTGTATTTCAGGCTCTGCTGTGTTCTGGGTCGCTCATATAGGGAAAGTCTGTCTGTCAGGACACAGTTTTCTGCTGATTTGGTTGACGCTTTTTGTGGTTCTTCCTTTCATTTTTTTTTTTTTATTGATGCCCATTGAACAGAGGCCCCTTGTCCTTTATAGCTTTGATTTCCCCCACTAGCTAGGTTCTGTATGAAAACTAGAACAACTGTAAGCCAGCACTTCAGTGCACTTGGGGATCTACTCTGTGTGTGAACCCTATGGTCAGCCCATTTATGCAGAAAGAATCTCAGATGGTTCTGTCTGGGTGTAGAGTACCGTCCAATATTAAAATGCTCACATTTCTAAAAGGATGTAGGGTAGACACTCTTCTCTTTTCAAAGGTAAATGCTGAATAACCAGTTTGTTATGAATGCCATTCAAATGTGCTTGGGACAAACCTGTTTCGCTTAACCCAGGGAATGGATTGCACTGTGAAAGCCAGATTTTCAGCAGGGTTAACCCTGGCGTGCATGTCCCACAGCCTTGCTATTAAGCAGAAAAGCTCAGAATTGACAGAGACTCCAGGTGCTATCTTCCAGGGGCCAGGAAACAGTGACAGGCTGCCTGTGTCCTTGGAAGGAAATTTGTGGTCAAGCAGCACCAGGATTTGTATGGTTAAGTGCTGTTTCACCAGGTTTGGAGGTACCTGTGTGCCAGATGCTGTGTTAAGGACTTGAATGTTCACAGCAGTCCGGAGGTATGTGCTGTAATGTTCATTGCTTTTTATAGGTGCTTGGAAGAGGCAGCCATTGTGGCACAGCAGGTTAAGTCACCTGTTGGGGATGCCCACATCCCATACCTGAGAGCCAGTTGGAGTCCTGGCTCCTCTGCTTCTAATCCAGCTCCCTGCTAATGTGCCTTGGAGGCAGCAAGCCCAAGTACTTGGGTTCCTGTCACCCATCTGGAAGACCCAGAGGAAGTTCCTGGTTTCTGTCCCTGTGCCTTTCAATTAAATAAATACATCATTAAGAAGAGAAATTCAGTGTGTGTGATTCAAAGCCTTGCTTCTTTCCTGGCCTCTGAGGACAGATCTGATTTGCTCCCTTTCTGTTCTCTCCACATTGTCCTGCTATAACCCCTCTGTCCTCACAACCCTCCTATGCCACCTGAGCACTCTTATACTCTAGGACTGTTGCACCTGCTATTCCTGCTGCCTGAAACTCTTCCCTTGATAGCCATGTGGCTGGCTAATTAGCCACTTTTGGGCCTCCCTCAGTGTCACCCTCTAACATGGCCTTGCTTGGTCACCCTATCCATTATTGCAATTCCCAGTTCTTCCTATAGCCTTTACTGTTTTATTTCTCTCTTTAGCACTCATCTGTATCTGACAAAGTATATCTGTTGCCTATTAATTCAGTCTATTTTTCTTTTCCATTTATGCTAGAATGGAAGCTTCATGAAGGCAGGTTTTTTGTTTTTTTTTTGTTTTGTTTTTTTGACAGGCAGAGTGGACAGTGAGAGAGAGAGAGAGAGAGAGAAAGAGAGAAAGGTCTTCCTTTTGCTGTTGGTTCACCCTCCAATGGCCGCCGTGGCCAGCACACCGTGCTGATGCGAAGGCAGGAGCCAGGTGCTTCTCCTGGTCTCCCATGGGGTGCAGGGCCCAAGCACTTGGGCCATCCTCCACTGCACTCCCAGGCCATAGCAGAGAGCTGGCCTGGAAGAGGGGCAACCGGGACAGAATCCGGCACCCCGACCGGGACTAGAACCCGATGTGCCGGCGCCGCAGGCGGAGGATTAGCCTGTTGAGCCATGGCACCGGTGAAGGCAGGGTTTTGGTCTGTTTGTTCACCATTGCACACCCTGCCTTGAACACTGACTATCCTGTAGAATGGATTTAGTAAATTTTTGAATGAATACATGAATGAAAGGACACTTTAATGACAAAATAATTTGCCAGCATTCTTATATTTTTTTACAGATTTATTCTTTATTTATTTGAAAGGCAGAGTTACAGACAGAGGAGATGAGACAGAGTTCTTCCAACCACTGGTTCACATCCCAGATAGCTTCAACAGCTGGAGCTGAACTATGCCAAGGCAAGGAGCCCAGAGCCTCTCCTGGGTCTCCCACATAGTTGAGGGACCCAAGACTTGAGCTATCTTCTGCTTTTCTCAGGCCATTAGCAGGGAGCTAATGGAACATCTGGGACTCCAACCAGCACCCATATGGGATGCCAGGCTTAACTGGCTATACTGCAGTGCTGACCCCCAGAGTTCTTATTTTCAAAAATGTAACAAGTAATGGGGTCCAAATTTGTACTCTGTCAGAGGCCTTGCACTAACCTTCCAAACCTAGGACTCACGGAGTAAGATCGGAACTTGCTGTTAAGCCTGAGTAGGTGTTGTTAAGTTGGTAAATGAGAGAAAAGGCAAGGTGTGTGTGTTTGGGGGGGTACCCAAGGAGGGGCACCCAATCACAGCCCTTTGTCCACTGTCTTGGATTATTTGGAAATTTGACTTCCCAAGGATGTATTTAAAGGCAGCCACTTCCCCTTTTCAGCTGGGGGCTTTTTGGTGCAATACACCAAAGCTTTTTCGGAACCACCTTTGAACACGTTGCCAAATAACCTTTCTATCCGATAGTTGCGTGTGCTGGGCATTTAAGAAACTAAGCTTTTGAGCCCGGAAACATTCACAGCTCAGAGAAATCGTCATCCCCCACCCCAGACTCTTCCCTCCACGTGCTTGTTAGATTTTTCCATACGTTGTTTATCGTAACTCTTCCCTGTGGTTGAAGATAACAGATTTTTGCTTTTAATTCAAGAAATGTCGTCTGCTGTAATGTTTTGCAACATGACACTTTCCAAGTTTCAAAGTGCCAGTGTGTTTTCTGATTGTGTTTTTGCATGTGAAACTGGAGGAATGGTGAGATCCCCACAGTGGCAGTGCACACATCCTCTGCCCTCCCTGCCCTGTCAGTGCGTTTATGCAAACTAAAGAATTTTTTTTGTCATTGTAATTTAAATTCAGAAGGAGTCTATTTGTATGGTAATCATCAGCTAAGGAAAACAGTGTTCCATTTCTCTCTGGGATTTGTTTTCTGACATCTTCACATTCCCCAGTACTTTAACCTGGCAACAGCAATATTAACAGCAGTTCCTCCTCTGTATTCTAACATGTAGAACAGTGCCCAACAGATTAATACATGATGCAGAGAACCAGGGATGAAGGGAGTTTGGGGCCGTCATTAATTTTGCTTTCATACACCATATGCTGCTGTTTCCTGATCTTAACTGAAATTAGGAGTTTTCAGTATTTTTTTTAAAGATTGCACCCAGTGAAGCACAGGCAGCATTTCCCTTCTTTTAAAGATTGAGCTTCGACAAGAGGGTGCAGGTCGATGGTGTGCTCATCATTTGGATTCAGTATTTTTCAACAGAGCTTTTTTGTTTTGTTTTGTTTTTTCTTGTGAGGAAGAGGATCCCCCTAGGATCCCTGTGAGGAAGGAGTTCCTACACTCACTGCTCATCTGGCTTGCCCTGAGCAGAGGAAAGCTGTGTAAAGAGACTGCTCTTCCAATTTCTGTGATTACTGCACGTTCTTGTCTTAAGTGAGAGTCGTGAGGCTAGGGGTTATGTCGTCAATCACACCCAGTGACACTTGCTTGTTCACAAAACAAACTCAATTAGATTAATTTCCCTGGGTGATCCTGTTAGAGGAGGTGATTCAGCTGACACCACAGGCCTCTGTGGATCAAGGGTCTTATGCTCAGATGTCCATCCGGGCAGATAGGTAACATTTGGGAATGAAAAGTGGCTGGTCAGAGAGCCCCTCCTCTATGGGAAGCAGGGCATTGGCTGTGTAGTTCCAGCCAGAAGCTTTACTGTAAACCAGTAAAAGTGGCCAAATAGGCAGTCTAAAAGGGGGCAGCTGCTGTTTAATCCCCCAAAATAATTGAATCTGAAATGTTACACGGGGCCGGCGCTATGGTGTAGTGGATAAAGCCATCGCTGCAGTGCTGGCATCCCATGTGGACACCAGTTCGAGTCCTGGCTGCTCCTCTTCAGATCTAGCTCTCTGCTATGGCCTGGGAAAGCAGTAGAAGGTGGCCCAAGTCTTTGGGCTCCTGCACCTATGTGGGAGACCGGGAGGAAGCTCCTGCTTCCTGGCTTCAGATCAGCTCAGCTTCAGCTGTTATGGCCATCTGGGGAGTGAACCACTGGATGGAAGAACATATGGGATGCCAGCACTGCAGGTGGCCTAACACCTACCAAACATCTGTAACTCTTTCAGCCATAGTTATTTGCTTAGGTTCTTCTGGTTAAGTACAAGGCATTCTTGCTATTTTTGCCATTCTTGAATAGTCTTTCTCTTTTCTACAAGGAAAAGAGCAAGAGACAAAGAAAACTGCTTAAACATGGAAAGTTCATGACTTTTCCTGAATCTGATGGTGGTAGGTTTTCAAAATTTTTGGGTCCTCATAGCCATTTCCGAAGATATGTATATTTTTTATTTATTTTGAGAGACACAGATAAAGTGCTTCTATCCACTGGTTCACTCCCCAAATGCCAACAACAGAAGCTGGAAGCCGAGAACTCAATCTCAGTCTTCTATGTGGGTGGGAGAGACCCCATTACTTGAGCCATCAGTGCTGCCTACCAGGGTCTGCATTAGCAAAAAGCTGGCATCAGGAGCCAGACCAGGTATTGAGTCCTGGTACTCTGATGTGCAATGCAGGTGTCTTTAATTACCAGGCTAATGCCTGCCCATGTGTGTAATTATTAAACAGTTGGTACAAAAGACTGAACACACAGATTCTTGGCAAGTTCCCTGGAAACCTACACCAGTGTGACTTTCACGAAATCTCCTCAGTAAGAGATCTTTCACAGAAGGCTTTTTGTTTCTGTTTTCAGAATGGAAGGGAAAAAAGGGAGGGATGTTTTTATTCCTAAGAGGATAGTATTTTAAAGAATTTAAATGGAAGCTTTTCTTAAGTTAAAAGGTTGGCTATTGATGTGGAATTTAGAATACAATAATGGGGTGAGAAAAGTTGGCATTTGCAATATTTATTGGCCAACTGCAAAGGCTGTTGAGTATGAGTATCAAAAGTATATTCTCTCATTTAGTGTATTAGGACAGTTGTTTAATAAAGAGGCTGGCTAATTAGCCTAACACGAACATAATGGTAACTGTCTGGTTCTAAGGCTTTGTAAACCTGAAAATGCCACTACAGATGACTTATTTGCAGAAGAGTTCCAAGTGCCTAAAAATGTCCTCATTATCCCTTCATCTGAGAAAGATAATAGATACTATTGGATACTCTGTCCTTCATAGACTCGTTCATGTTTTTCTTATCTTATATATTTTCCCCACTATGAGGACATTTTCGTTTAAGACAAACTGTAGCCAATATTTTGGTACATGTAGGAGATCATCTACTATAATAGAGTATTTCAAATCAAGAAGCCCATTCAAAATGTTTTCTGCTGCCTTAATCACAAAGGGGCCATTTAATTTCAAATGTTAGAAATTAAGGCTTTTTTATTGTTTTTTACTCACCATCAGGCTATCCCTGAGTAGCTGCCTCTTCTCATCAGTTATATGGCCTCAGTGATGTGGAAGATGGATTTTAGAGTGGGATTCAGATAATGGTAGGACAAAATATATGAGAATGTTACGACTTCAGCATTTAGCGAAGGTAGTGATGATAATGATGATGGTAACAAATTATACCTTGGTATATTTTCTAAGCATATTTAATATCTATTACTTTATACTTGTTATAACACACTGAAGTATGTGATATTATATGATCACTCTCAATTTATCATTGAGGAGCCTGAGGTTCAGGATTGTAACCTCAGTGTTGCCGGTGTTGTTCAGTTTGTAAATAGCAGGGTCAGTTCTCAAGGCCAGGTTCATTGACTCCAGATCCTGTGTTTTTCTAATACATCACAGAGAGATAAATGATAGCCGAAATATTTTAGTAATAGGAACTGCTGCACACCTACAGTCTCATTTCATTTCATTCCAACAAGCCAGAGGAGGATATTATGACTAGCTGTGTTTTATAGGCAAGAACACTAAGGCTCAGAGAATTTTAGGAATGTGCCCAAATCACACAGTTTGTAAATGTAAGAGTTGGGATTAATCCCAGCACTGCTATACTCAGACCTTCTAGAGTGCACTATTGCATTTGACCAGAAAGTGGGGGAACCTTCAGAAATTAAAAGTCAATTTTTTTTAAATTACCTTATATGGTATTTGGCAGAAAATGCTAAGGAATTAAGCCATAAAAGGTATGCCAATGTGTCTATAGTTGAATTCTTCAAACATTTCCAGCAGGAGCTTTTTTTTCCAGTTGTGTGAACACTGAGCACTGTGTACTGTGTGAGCATCCAGCTTAAATGAGTAGACCACTGGCCAAGAGAAAAGCTGGCAGTCTGCTCGCTGGGGATCTGTAGGTGATCAGCGGTTAGTGTGCTAATTATTAATTTTGTCCTATGATTTATTTTGCAAAGGAAACATGTACCTGCAAATTTAAATATGCACGCACGCGCACACACACACATACACACACACACACCCTAGCTGGAGAATCGGGATCTTTTCAAGAGGAATTTTCAGCCCTCTTTGTAAAGTTGTGCTCTGTGATTTCCTTTGCATTAGGCAGTGATGACCACTGGGAGTGTTGGCCAAATCCTCTTCCCTGCTGACCCAAGTAGCCTCTCTGCAGAGTCCCCTGCTAAGACAGAAATTCACAAACAATAGGTGGCCATTGCCAGCAATTTGAGCACAGCAGTCCTGGTGGCTGGCAGCAGTTACCAGCAATTGGCAAGATATTACCCAAATTCCCTGCCAAGAGAAAGCGAGGACTTCTGGAATTACCTTGTTCCTTCACCTGGTTGCCACATTTGTCTCTTTTTTAAAAAATAGGCTTTGTGTGTGGAAGCATGCCTCTTTATAACTTTCATGCTGAAATTGTCCAAGGCATGGGCTTGTTTCTAGCAGGTTCTTGGCAAACTGAGCACCCTGTTATAAAGAAAATCAGTCATTTTTTTTCCCCTTGGGTATGAGATCTGATCCGAAAGTACTCATCGTCTTCGTATTTTATTGGAATCTTGATTTTAATTAATAAGAGGAACAATTGTATATGTGTCAACACAGTGTCTATCCATGCATGAAGTGGTGAGGCATACCTGTTTTCTTGTCAACATAAGTATGGAATCAAAGGGATTCAGGGTTAATGTAACAGCTTTCCCTCATAAAGAAACTGAGACATACATATTTAATTGATTTTCATAAGCTCATGATCCTAATTTAAATTTTTTTTGTTCGTTGACCTCCTGCTATGTATAGAATGGGATGGTATTGAAGAAATTAAGAATTTAAAGTATTTCATAGATGAAATACTTATATTTATGTGAGATAAACAATAATATAAGTGTTTAAGTTTTTGTTATCATAACTGATTCTTGGGAAGAAAAGGGTTTATTTTTGCTTACAATTTGGAGGTTCATCTCCATCTTTAATCCATAACCATTAATGTAAGACTTCAGGGTTCAAATAGCTGCATGAGCTTGCTGAACCAAGACCTGTTTAGCCCATAACAATCAGTGTAGTATAATTTAGAAATAAAATGTTACTATGGATGGTAGTTGCTCTGGTAGTTGAAAATAAGGAGAGCTCAATGTAAAAAGACCACAGAAGGTGGAGCATCTGAGCTCATTCCCTTTCTTACTGACTCAACAATGATGTACCTACCACGTGTTTACTATGTGCCAGGTGCTGCCTGAAATTTGAGGATAACCAGGCAAGCAAGCTGCCATCATGGAGCATAAGGTCCAATGGGACACAGAGATAAAAAAGGATGGTACAGTGACAAGAGGATTCCATGGGTTGATGAGCACTGAACCCAATTGCAGGAATCTGGGGATGGGTTGTGTAGGACATAAAAAGTAATCTCAAGATTCCTAGCTGAGATCCGTGTAACAAAAGACAGATTACCAAGACAAAAGCCAATAAATTGAATTTCATAAGACTTCCATGTAGCATGAAAGACTTCGGGAGTGAAGACCTAACGAGATAGAGGTTTGATGAAGAGTGGAAGATTATATAGAAGTATGATTGGACAAGGCGGGAACGATAAAATGGTAATTAAGGGGAGGGTTTAGCATAGCTTGTCTGTTCAGTCTTCTTGGTGTCCCTGTATGACCGACCTTCCTTCCTTCCTTCCTTTTTTTTTTTTCTTTTTTCTTTTTGACAGAGTTAGACAGTGAGAGAGAGAGAGACAGAGAGAACGGTCTTCCTTCTGTTGGTTCACCCCTGAAATGGCCGCTACAACTGGAGCTATGCTGATCCAAAGCCAGGAGCCAAGTGCTTCCTCCTGGTCTCCCATGCGGGTGCAGGGCCCAAGCACTTGGGCCATCCTCCACTGCCTTTCCAGGCCACAGCAGAGAGCTGGAAGAGGAGCAACAGGGACTAGACCCAGCGCCCATATGGGATGCCAGCGCCGCAGGTGGAGGATTAGCCAAATGAGCCATGGCGCTGGCCCCGACCTTTCTTTCTTTCAAGAGTAGGACAGAACACCAGTTACTTGAGGGTCTTCAGAGGTGAAAGGAGGGAGAAAGTCAGGGAGTTTCCTTCCTAGGTTTTATGACCTGCTTTAGAGAAGGTGAGAGCTATTGTTTTCTTAATTTCCAAAGACAGCATTTCTTGCACTGCATCAGTTGTACATATATAGATATTTCTGGGAGAGGACCAACATGACAAGGAAAAATTCATGGGATGACTGGGAGGAGCCGTGTGCTGAGCACCTGCTGTTCACTTAGCCTGCAGTTTCTGTTCTACTTCCCTAGCCATGTTAAGTGTGTACATTATTAAATGGGGTTAACTGACTGGCCCTAGGCCACATAGCAACAGATAAAGCAACAGGATTCTAACTTAGGTCTATATCATGCAGAGCTGTACCCTTAAGAAACCACTTATGGAATAAGATATTAATTAAAATTTAAAACAAGGCTACTTAAGCAAACATGTGTCTGCAGACTGTGTAGCATTCAGAATGGAACCCTGGGGTGGATGAACACTTTTAGGCTCTTTTTTTTTTAAGATTTTATTTATTTGAGAGGTAGAGCTACAGACAGAGGGAGAGACAAGGAGAAAGGTCTTCCATCTGCTGATTTACTCCCCAAATGGCTGCAATTTCCAGAGCTGGGATGCTCCAAAACCAAGAGCCAGGAGCTTCTTCCAGGTCTCCCACACAGTTGCAGGGGCCCAAGCACTTCTGCTTTCCCAGGCGATATGCAGAGAGCTGGATCAGAAGTGAACCAGCCAGGACTCGAACCAGCACCCATATGGGAGGCTGCTACTGTAGGCAGAGGTTTAACCTACAACACCACAGCACTGGCCCCACTTTTAGGTACTTTTAGGCAGCACTGTCTTTTAGACCCACCTTCAGTGTGTCCTTATTTTGCTAGTAGCTCACAGTGGGGCTTCATGGCTCCTGTCCTCCCTCAACAGCAACCCAGCACCTTAGCACCTCAGCTGCACCACTTCCGGCCTGTGTGGTCCATGCTCATCCTGCTCATTGATGAATCAGCTCTTATGTTCTGCTCCTCTTTGCTGTTCTTCAGCCCCTCCCCCTGCTGGGGATTACACCTACCTCAGTACTTGAGCATGACCCAACCTTTGGAATCTGAACATCCAAGGCCCAGATGAGGCTGAATCTCAGACAGAGTGCTTGTGCCTTTCCACCATCATTCTCTGTATCCCTGATCTGAGTCCTCTGGGCCAGGGCTGAGCCCTTCGGTGCTATGCAGCAACTAGGGGTGAGGAAATACCTTTTTATTTTAAAGATATATTTATTTATTTGAAAAGCAGAGTTACAGAGAGGGAGGGAGGGAAAGAGGGAGAGGGAGAAGGAGGGAGAGGAGAGATAGAGAGGAGAGCGAGAGGGAGGAAGAGAGGGAGGGAGTGAGAGAAGGAGGAGAGGGAGGGAGGGAGGGAGGGAGAGATCTTCCATCCTCTGGTTCACTCCCTAAAAGGCCGCAATGGCTGGAGCTGTGCCCATCCGAAGCCAGGAGGCAGGAGCACTTGGGCCATCTTCTGCTTTCCCAGGCCATAGCAGAGACCTGGATTGGAAATAGAGCAGCTGGGACTCATACTGACGCCCAAATGGGATGCTAGCACTGCAGGCTGCACCTTTACCCTCTAAGCCATGGCATAGGCCCCAGGCAATACCTTTAGTATCAGCAGCTCTCTTCATCCTTCTTGCCTGTGGGTCATTCTCTTTCAGAACATGCATTTTCTAGGACATTTAAAATCTCTCTTCTCTGGGAACACTGTTCTGAGTGCCCACCAACCTCTGCTACAGTTAACCCTTAAGCTGATTCTCCTGGCCACCCATCTCATTGCAACTTGGGCCCAGGTGATCTTTATTCCTTTCCAGGTTGTGTGCGTGTCTGTGTCTACATTCTCTCATCAGTAACTGGTTCTTCAACCCTTTTGCTGAAATAAAATGGATAGACACACAAACCATGAATAAATAACAGATAAACACAGGGTCCACAGAACCTGCAGTCCAACTTCCCATATTTTGCATCAACTCCCAATATTACAGAAACAGAAGACAATTCAGGGACTTTTCTCCTTATTTTTGTTTATTTGAAAGGCAATATTACAGAGAGAGAAACAGAATGCCAAAGAGAGATCTACTATCTGTTGGTTCACTCCCCAAATGGCCACAATAGCCAGGACTGGTTCAGGCTAAAGCTGCGAACCTAGAATTCCATCCAGGTCTCCCATGTGGGTGGCAGGGGCCCAAGCATTTGGACCATAATCTGCTGCTTTCCCAAGTGCATTAGCAGGGAGTTGGATAAGAAGTGGAGCAACTGGAACTTGAACCAGCATTCTAACAGGGGATACTGGCCTTGCAAGCAGTCACAACACTGCTATGTCACTACATTGGCCCCAGCGGCTTTTCTTCTTTTATAATTCTGGATTGCCTTAGAATACTCAAGGAAGCTATTTCTTAATGAAACTGATGCACTTGATCCTGTTATTGTGTGAGACATTTTGGGCTTGTTTGTTGGATAGTGTAACATCTTTAGAATAAATTTTAAATTGTTCACCTAGCTAAGGTATGTTGCTGTTCAGTAATTTTTCTCAGGGGCCACTTTTTTCAAACTTCATTGTTATTTTGTTTTATTTTTAACTCTATCAAGTAAGAATAGTGTGTGACAAACCCAGTAAGAGTAAGACAAGACTGTCTTTATGTGTATCAGAGCAAATAATACTTTATCTCAGAGCAGGCTTCCTGCCTTTGGTATGCTCAAAAAATTAATTTGACTGTTTATGATGTTATTTAATTTTCAATAATTATTGAAGCATATATAACCACAATCATCTATGTAGTAGGCAGATGGATCAGCAATTGTGCATGTAATTAGAAATAAGCCTTGAAATACAAAAGTAGATTTTAATATTCAGCATCTAAGAATTGCTAACATTACAAATTACCCTTCCCCTCGGGTTGCAGGCAGGGAGGTAAAGATTTAAATGTGAGTATTCAAATGAAAAATTCAGTCTTCTCAGTGGTTATGGAATCACAGTAGAAAATAATGCACAAGTCACATGAAGGAATGTTCTTTCTTCCTTTAACATAAAAATGTGATACATTTGTAGATTGTAACTTGAGGAATTAAATTATGAATAATATAAATTGCTGCATCTTTTTAAAATAAAAGTCACATACTCATGTGAAAAAATTGAATGAGAATCATATTGGTAAGTACCAATTCACCTTGAAGAGAAACTAAAATATTCTGTCTTTTAAAAATAAAGGATGAGGGCCAGTGCTGTGGTGTAGAGGGTAAAGCTGCAGCCTGCTGTGCTGGGATCCCATATGTGCACCAGTTCGAGTCCTGGCTGCTCCACTTCTGATCCATCTCTCTGCTATGGCTGGGAAAGCAGTGGAAAATGGCCCAAGTCCTGGGGCCCCCGCACCAACGTGGGAGATCTGAAAAAGCTCCTGGCTCCTGGCTTCAGATTGGCACAGCTCTGGCCATTGAAGCCACCTGGGGAGTAAACCAGCAAATGGAAGACCCCTCCCTCCCTCCCTCCCCCTCCCCCTCCCTCTTCCTCTCTCTCTCCCTCTCTCTCTCTGCCTCTTTGTAGCTCTTTCAAATAAATAAATAAATCTTTTAAAAAAATAAAGAATGGATCTCATGATTCCTATTGTCAATAAATACAAGTATAGTACTTCATTTATTGTATATAGAGAGAAAAAAAGGAAGAACCATATGATTAAATGAATTCTGGTTTTAGATGAGTGAATTCTGGATTTGAGTTCACAGTCTGCTATGTGTAAGATAAGTATGTAAAAGCAAAGCTCCTGATCTTAAACTCTCAGGATTTGTTGTTATTTTATCTGTAGTAGCTATTGTTTTTCTAAGACTCTAATAATATCTTAATAAAAATTTACTTACAAAAGATGAAGAAAAAGGGATTAGAACTGTAGAATATAATAGAGTGACAGGAATGGGAAGATTAAAAGAAAAACAGATTGAGAAGAATAAGAACACTGATTCATTTCTTGTCCTTCCTAAAGACAAAAAACAAAACCCTGGTTTGCAATGAATAATATTACCACCTCATGGCCTTTTATAATAGTGCTGCTAAAAATTAACATTCCAGTTGTATTTTTGCAACTGTAAGCCTCACTTCTTTGTTCTTGGATTGAAACTGTCTTTTTGAAGCAATGAGACAGGTGTTCAGTGTATCATAAATGCTTCTAGAGTTCTCACTTTGAGTCAAGAGCTTTGTGCCATACAAAGATGAATGAGACACTAGCACTGGCTTCAAAGAGCTTAGAGTTTTGGGAGGCTGCCTCTTCCAGAAGGAAGGAATTCGCAGCTGGGGTGTTCTGATATGGAGCCTCTGAAAGTTCCAGGCATCTGTTCTGCCTTAGAAAGTGGGGATGTTAGTGTTACACGTGAAAACCAGAGGGTTATGTTCCAAATAGGGATGCTGGGCCTTTTGCAAGTGGATCTAAGCATCAATGGGGGACATTGAGGAGAAAAATCTAGAATCCACTCTACTTTCTCACTGTGGAGAGCAAGGCAGGGTAGGAAAAAATTTTGTTCTGGTAGAAAGACAATGAACTGGAGGAGCTGGCAGCATTAACTGTATTTTAGACCCATAACTAGAGGGGAGGCAGACATAGAAGGAGGTAACCACCAGCTTAGTGGATGAGATGAATACTTGTAGCTACCACAGCCAAACTCTCAACCCAGCTCACAGCCTACTTTCTGCAAGCATACAAGTCCAGAAGTAGATCCTTGGCCTTTCTTCCGTGACAGGCCTTGTATCACCCATTGCCCATGCATGCTGGTTACAAGTCAAGAGGCATTTCATTTCCTTATGAAAAGCCATGGCCACATATGTCATGTCTGTCTTTGCCAGTCTCATTGCTAGCCATGTGCACTGCTTGTCTTTGGGGGAAAATGTGAAACAACTTCTCCACAGTTTGTAATTCTGCCCTGTCCATTTCACGGAAGCCCCTAATTTCCTCTGGGATTACATAGCTGGTAGCACCTTTGTATTTGTTTTGTCTGACCATGCTAATTCACTAGTATTTTAGAACGACAGTTTGTTCTATCACACAGAGATAGTTTTAAATCCTACAGTCATGACAAAAGCTTTGAGGGCACACACATACACAAGCTCAACATTTTTCCCATGGTATCTAGAACTAGATGACGGTTCAGGTTGAAAATTTGCAGAGATCCTACAAACCCAGATGCATGTTCTCTTCCTGGCAAACGGGATGACTTGATGAGAAGGTTCTGAGATTTGTGTTGCCACCAGGACAGTGTACTGTTGCATTAACAGTTTTAAGTAGCTGAGTGCAAAATGCGAAAATATGCTTCCCTTGGTTATGGTTAGAAATAATCTTCTACAACTTTACATTGAAAATGACTTGAACTGCATGCCATAAAATTAGTTTTAAATAGAAATGGGAAACTGTGGTTGTTTGATGATGTTTTCCTTTTATACCAAGCCAAGTGCCCTCTGGGATAACATTTTGTGTACCTTTAACTCCTGGGCCAGATCTGGGTTTTCTTTAAGGCTTGTATTGGTTTGTTCATTCAAGCATGTCTAGGCCACCTTCTGGTCAGTTCCTTTTCAGCAAACTCCCAGAGCTGAGCTGAGCAGAGAGGCTGTTCTCTTATCGCTGCCCCTTTGTGCCTTGTGTCTGAGCATAAAAAGGAAAGCAGTGGCCTGTGCTGACTAATCCTGGCAGCCACACTTCCTTCTCAAGCCTGGGCCAGAGAATGGCTCAGCTCAGTCACTGGCAGAAGCAGTAGTATTCAGAGATGATTTCTAAGATGTTTGTGCTTTATGTGTTTAATAAAAAATACACAAACATGCACTACAACACTTACACTCTAACCTTGCGTCTTGTCACCACTGTCTTTAGGCTGTTGGTTATGAGAGTATACTTGGTGTTTCCTCCTGGTTTTTCTACTACTGGCTTGTCACCAGGCAAATTAAGCATAAACTCAGAAAGCCTCAGTATTCTCATTTTTGCAAAAAGATTTATTTATTTATTTGAAAGGCAGAGTTACAGAGAAGCAGAGAGAGAGAGAGAGAGATCAATCGATTGATCTTCCATCTACTGGTTCACTCACCAGATGAATACAACTGCCAGAGCTGGGCTGATCTGGAGCCAGGAGCCAGGAGCTTCTTCCAGGTCTCCAACACGGGTGCAGGGGCCCAAGGAATTGGGCCATCTTCTACAGCTTTCCCAGGCCATAGCAGAGAGCTGAATCAGAAGTGGAGCAGCTAGGACTTGAACCAGTGCCCATATGGGATGTCGGCACTGCAGGTGGTAGCTTTACCCACTGCACCACAGTGCTGGCCCCAGTATTCTCATTTTTTAAATGAGGCTAGTGATAGTACTGTTTGGGCTAGGTTATAGTGAGAATGATGTGGCTCATTCATGCACAGTGGAAAACAATGAGTGCCTGACAAATGTTAGCTACAATCACTGTTGTTTGATGAGACTACCCATAGCCAGTTCAGGACTGCAGAGGCATACTCTTTTCAGGGAATCATCTCATTTAGAGAATGTTCTATTATGAATAACATGGAGTAAATGGATTCAAGGTAGCATATACAGTATTCTGTTGTCAGTGCCTCTCAGATGTTTCCCTGCAAAGCGTATGCTCTGCACCTAGCCTATCATCATCTTTTCTGTCCTTGCCCTCACACTGATCTCCAGAGCCTACAAGGCCTCCATAGAGGATTACCATAAACCCATCATTTTAATCCAAGCCATCTTCTCTACTTTTCAGCTCATTTCTATGCCAAAGCTTTCATGTTTTCATCAGATTCTGCCTCTGAAACTGAATTCTCACAACCCTTTGGCCTTCTTTCCCTGTTCATCTTTCTACCCATTGAAAAGCCATGGTGATTTATTCGTTCAATAATGTATTCATCCTCTAATTCCAAAAACTTCTAGTAAAACCCAACTCTCAGCATGGTACTATCCAAGGTGCTGGAATATAACAAAGAACAATATACTGAGTTTCCCCACCTAAAGTGTCAAGCTATAACTTTGGGTCAGTGCAATCCTTGGTTTTAACTGCTGTTTATAGCCTGTGAAGCCCCATTAGAGAAAAGATGACATCATTGCTAAAGAACTCAATTACAGATTAGTCCTTTACAAATACCCCATGATTGGCCCAAACGTAGCAGTTATTATATCCCAAGATGTAACTTCCCATTTCCTTCTCTAAAATTAGCTCTAATCTGAATTCCTGACACTGCCAATGTGGCTGTGCCTATGATCCAAACTTGACCTACAGTAGATATTCAATTAATATTTGTTTAACTCATATCAGTTGATTTATTTTTCATTTTACCTTTCTAACTAGTCTCTACCTGCTGCTTGGCAAATCAGTTTTTCGTTTTCCCTTATGACCCATCTCACGCCTCCAGTTTCTGTTTCAAACATTCCTGCTTACCTGTACCTGTACTCCTTCACCTTCCAGTTCTGTGGAAGAATTTTGCTCAGGTGTCATTGAGGATGTTGACTCCATCTTACCTGAGCTCTCTGGTCTTCTCATTAAGTGGCTTCTACCATCACAGTAGTTCACTGCCATCTTATTATGGGAAGAAGCAGGAGAGATCTCTACTGTCTCCTCCATCAGTGCCTCCTCCTGTGCCCAGGACAATGATGGACAGCACAGGCTCAAAGGAGGTTGGTTAAATCTATTCAGGGAACTTTCCAGAACACTTACCTCAAATGGAATAAAGGTCTTCTTGGGTATGTACTTTATTTTCTTTTAATTTTAGTTATTTACATTGTATTTGAAATAGAGGGAAAAGAGAGAGAATGAATATGAACTGAGGAATGAATGAGAAAGAATGCATTTTCTATCCACTCATTCACTTCTTCTTCTTTTTTTTTTTTTTTTTTGACAGGCAGAGTGGACAGTGAGAGAGAGAGACAGAGAGAAAGGTCTTCCTTTTTGCTGTTGGTTCACCTTCCAATGGCTGCCGCAGTTGGCGCGCTGTGGCCGGCGCACCGTGCTGATCCGATGGCAGGAGCCAGGTGCTTACCCTGATCTCCCATGGGGTGCAGGGCCCAAGTACTTGGGCCATCCTCCACTGCACTCCCTGGCCACAGCAGAGAGCTGGCCTGGAAGAGGGCAACCGGGACAGAATCTGGTGCCCCGACTGGGACTAGAACCTGGTGTGCCGGCACCACAAGGCGGAGGATTAGCCTATTGAGTCACGGTGCCGGCCCATTCACTAGTTAAATACTTGCCACAGTGAGGGCTGGGCCACGCTGAAACCAGGAACCCGGAACTCCATCCAGGTCACCCTGATGGGTAGCAGGGACACAAGTACATGTGTCTTCTTCTGCTGCCTCCTAGGGTGCACATCAGTAGGAAGTTGGGTCACAAGCAATGTAGCTTGGGTTAGAACCAGACGCCTTGTTACGGGATGTGGTATCCCAAGTGGTGACCCAAATGTGCCAAACATTTTATATTTTTGTATCTTTACTACTGTGACCAACTGTCAAGCCACAAGTCAGCCAGTTTCTTTCCTCTTTAATCCTAGCCCCCTGAGCTCCTTAGCCTTGGCCCTGCTGAGATGAGATTAGTCTGTTCTTGATAAACTGTGGTGTCAGATGCCTAGGTCTTACAAGACCCAGCCACAGCATGGAGATAGCCTGCAGCTCTCTGCCCCAGTGGCTGTAGGGTGCCTCTCTAATTTCCTGAGCAGTAGAGAGTGTGATGCAACTTACATTTAGTAGGGCTGTTCTGGTTTGGGAGGAAAATAGAATCCAACAGTGCTTTACAATGTCCTGAAATCTTGGCCTAGAAATATTGTAAATTTAATAAGGAAAATAAAAGAGCTCATCATCTATTCCTGGGGTATAGATTCACCATGACTGTCTTTGACAAAATGTGAAAGTTTCATAGGCCTGAAAGCTCTTTCCATGTATTTTATAGGTCTTAGTTTAGAGTGGCTTCTATTATTTGGCCTGGGTAGATGTCTCATGCTATCATAGTCGGGCACTTTCTGCTGGACCTAGGCTTGAGAGAAATGCTTAGAATTGTAAATCACCCAGTAAAGTGTCTCCTTCTCCAGGAAGGGCCTGAGCTTGCCAGGTCTGAATGAGACCAGTCCCCAGGAGATGGGAGGATGTTTTCTCTCCTCTCGGAGGCACTTGGTTATCAGGGTGCTTATTCCAGGAATCATAATTACAAACCACTAATAGGAATTTATTTTAATAACTCCAGAAAATGTTTGTTTAGGTAAAAGGGAATTTTTCTTTCCTGAAGATAAGCTCTTGCCTAGCCAGCATTAAATTACCTTTCAAATAGTCTCTCAGAAGCCAGCGTGAGTGCAATGTGTAATACACTCATGTGCAAGTGGTGTGTGTGTGCATGTGTGTTTAATCTTCTGAGTCCTTCAAGCCTGCTTTTGTATTTTGAGGGTTATTTCTAGTAGGAGATGAGCCTGTCCAATTTATCTCTGGCACTGAGCAAACCCTATTTGTCTCTGGCATGCAGCAGGCTTAGCTCATCTGGTGCCGTCTCTGGTTATCACACTACTCAGCAGGGGTAATTTGTTTTGTTTTACTTCTGTCCCGAAAGGTAATTAATAATATAGAGGCAAAATTGTTTGTGTGGTGTTTTTATATTTTTGATTATCCAAAGAAATATTTTTCCAGAGCCTTTCCAAATAGCTGCTCTGCACCTGGCTGGAAAGCTGCTCTCCTCGGCAGCAATGCTAACACTTGGAAAACTTCCAGGTGTCCAGTCTTGACACCTGCATGCCCCACCAAGCCCCGTTTAGTGGGGGTCAAGGAGGATTTGGGAGGGAATTAATATCTGCGGATGACCGTTGGCACATAGTAACACTGAGCCAGAACAGTTTTCTGGGCTCTGCCAGTGGTTTGAAGAAATCCTTCTGATCACAATTACAATTACATGCTAGGCATTGTTCTCAGTTCTTTCCATACATCTTATTTAATCTTTACAACAACCAAAACAATCTCTTCTGTTATTCTCTGCTTCAGAAGCAGGTAAATTGAGAGTTATGGTGACCGAATGTTTAAAATCCACTTGTACATTTTGAGAGTAATTTTCCTAGCCCTGTGACCTAATTCATTATCCCAGAAGTATTTCTGGAAACTCACTGGCCTTGGGCCTGGACCTGTAGGTTGGGATTGTGGCTGACTGTAAGCCCCTGCTCCTCCTACAGCAGCAGTTGGTGTTCTGCATGTTTGTGGTTGGCAGAGACAGTGTGGGCCACTGAACCCAGGAAATCTGTGATTTTGATTTACACTTGCTTATTGGCCAATGATGTTAACTCTCTTCTCATGTGCTGCTTGGGCTGTTAGTATTTCATCTTGCTTTTTTTTTTAAATTTGAATTTATTTACTTTCTGATGGTACTTAATGTGATATTAATACAAGGAGAACAGAGTCAGTGTAGTTCATAGATATAATTCTAAGAATATAATGATATTTCCTGCCTTCATGCTTTCATCTTTCCTTTCCCCCCTCCTCTCCGCTTCCCTCTCCTCCCATCGTCCTTAGTTTTTGAGACAAAATATTTTTAATTAAAACTACATTACAGTCTAGGGGTTAAATATCTAAATTGTTTGCCCATTTTTAAATTTGGTTATTTTATTTTTGTTATTGAGTTGTAAGAGATCTTTATATATTCTACATACAAGTATATTATCAGAGTTATGATATGCAAATATTTGAGTTGTGTTTCACTTAACAGTTTTCTGTATAATAGTTTTTAATTTTAATTTTTATAAAGTCCAATTTATTGTTTTCCTTTGTTTTTTGTTGCTTCGGTGTCTGAAGCAACAAAAAGTCACAAAAATTTACAGCTATTTTTCCTAAATTACTTTACATTGTCCAAAAATAATTGTTTTTTTATGGTCACATGCTCCAGTTCTAGGCTTCTGGAATTTTTTGAAAAAACTCTTCATTCTGTGCATGATCATTAGAACTTCTGTCATCCAGTTTTAGGCTGGGGCTTTCTTAAGACCTCATTCTCCATGTCAAACATCATTTGGGTTTATGACAGGTACTGGGGGACCTCTGTATATTGTGCCTTTGTGGTTATTCATTGGTCATATTTGAGTCATGTACTTAATCTCCTGTGTTTTATCTGTTCTGATGTTTGTTTTCTATTGTTACATTGTGCTCAGAGAGTGGTTTTAAATAGTATTCTTTCAGAAATACTGGGATATTTACTCCAAAAACTTCCTATTTTAAGTGTTCAGAAAAGGAAGAGTTATTATCAATCTGCTCCTGCTTATATTATCAGCTTCTTTGACAGAATATTTAAAATGTGAGTTAAAGTTGGTTAGGCAGCACTTATCTGTGGTAAAGAAAATTTCTCTTTCAGTTACTTAATAGCCTGTGTGAGGAACTTGCAAGGAAAATTCTCCACACTTCACCAGTGTTTTCATCACTCCAGAACCTGGTGTATACAGCATGGCTGACCCTTTTAGAGCTATTCTACTTTAGTTTTGACGGTGTCTCTGATGTTTCTACTTCTTGTGTGTTTGTTTACCCAAAAACAATTCCATTATGGTGCCTTTATCTACCTTATGTATTAGTAATGTTCAAAAAGCTCCTCAAAGGAAAATGTGATATTTATACAAAGAAAATCAATTATTTATTTGCTTAATACCCATAAAATTCCCAGCAAAGCCTATGATAGTAAAAGTTCCTTAGAATGCGAAAATTTACTTCTCTACATACAAGACTTTATCCATCCCCATAAAAATCTTGTTTCTCATAGTTCTTTTGAATCTCTCTCTCTCTCTCTCTCTCTCTCTCTCTCTCTCTCTCTGCAGAGGGGATACTGATTTGTTTCAAACAGGCATCATCCATTTCTTAAATTCAAACAATAAACCAAAGTGCCTCTTACTCTTGAAGGAGTGTTCGGTGATTTTCATCATAGTAACGCCTGTACTGACACTAAATGTTGTATGTAGGTAGCCTGGTAGCCTGGGGCAGGTATTATATTCTGCCCCTGCCATGTTTTCTGGATGCTTTCTCCTCACAGTGGAAGCCACTAAACTCTGTCCTGAGTCTGCTTACTGTAACTGTTCCATTAGCCAGCCCTTCTGTAGCCAACTTTCACATATGTATAGGAACCAGAACTTGAATATTTACATTCATATGTGATGTATATATACAGCTACCCATATATGAGGTAGTTACTTATACCATACAGAACAGGAAATTCCTTATGGAAACTGTCCTGTTCTCTTTCTCTTTCTCCCTTCCTCCTCCTCCTCCCTTCCTCCCTTTTGCATGTCATGTATTTTCCAGAATAAAACTTTGTGTGGAGAAGACCAAAATAAATTGTTTTTTAATCAGTGTTCTCCCAGTTACTTTAATGTAATTTATTTAACCTTGCTGAGCCTCAGTCTTAATATCTGTAAAATAAATATATTATCTCCCAGTTTGTATTAATCAGGTATATTAGTCAACCTTCCATGATTTTAACAAAAATACCCAAGAGAAGCTCCTTGAGAAAGAAAAGGTTGATTTAAGCCTATAGTTTAGAGGTTACAATTTAGAATTGAGTGGTACCATAAACCAGTGTCTCATGACTGTGTCTGGTGTAGACTGGTCATGGTGAGTACAGAGGAGTTTTCACATGGTGAGATGGGAGAGACAGCACTTGAACTTGAACTCAAATAATCAATCCTCTAATGAGAACCACCCACTGAGTACAACCCCTCCTCATGGCCTCCCAGCAGACCCATCACTCAGACACCATAAGTAGATGAAGTCTCCATCCTTAATCCATCAGCCCTTAACATTTAGACAGCAGAACGTAAATATCTTGCATGAGTTTAGGGGAGACTTTGAGTACAGATCCTGCTGTACTCAAAACACAATTATCCAGAGAAGCGGAATCAATACTATATAAACGTATATATGAGGAGATTTGTTATGAGAATTATCTCATGCAATTCTGGGGGTCAGAATTTCCCATGAATTGGCCAAGAGCAACCTAGGAAAACTAAGCATGCAACTCAGCTCAAGTCTGAAGACCTTAAAGGTGGAGGGTCAGGGCATAGTACTTACCTGTGTAAGTCCTGGAGTACATTAGGACTTCATTAAAACAAGTTATTTTTTTATGCTGCCAATTATTGTTTATATTTCTTGGCTAAAATTTAACCTTGAGACTTTTTTCTATTAACAAATATCAATAACCATAATATATTTGGATAATCTTTAAGTTGTTGAAGTTGATTGATATAAATCTATTTTTCCACCAATCACAAAATGCTCAAGTGTGCTTCTTCATGAGGAGTACATGACCAAATGAAGTCCTAATGGATTCTGAAATACGAGGGCAGGAAAATGAAGAAGAGAGATGCTTTGCTCCTCCTCCACGTTTTTGTTCTATTCAGGCCCTAAGTGGATTAGATGATGCACACTTGTGAGGGTGGATCCTCATTACTAATCTAATGGTTCAAATGCTTAGCTCTTCCATAAACAACCTCATAACCATACCCAGAAATAATATTTTGCCGAATTTCAGGGCATCCCTTAGCCCAGGAAACTTGATGCTTCAAATTCATTGTTACCCAGTGTTACAGTGAATATGAGTTGAAAACATTTTTTATGAATTAATTTGAGTAGATTTGCCAAGAGCTGGAGAATGGGGTGTCTGCCTCTTGTTTCTGTGCTATCTTCCCCTCCCCAGTTTCTTTCCCAAGTCCAGTGTTATCTGCAGAGTAATTGATCAACAACATTTTCTGACTGATTCCTGGATAGCTACTTAATTAACTAAATATTAAGATAATTCTCTGTATATAATATGAACTATGTAGAAGCCACCACAATATGTGAGTAAGAGGGAAGGCCTGTGAGTGATTATAGCAGCTTGCTCTCCAAATAGTCTCCTAGCCATTTGGTCATGTACTCCTCATGAACAAGCACACTTGAGCATTTTGTGACCAATCAACTTCAACAACTTAAAGATTATCCAAATATATTATGGTTATTGATATTTGTTAATAGAAAAAAGTCTCAAGGTTAAATTTTAGCCAAGAAATATAAACAATAATTGGCAGTATAAAAAAAAAAAAAACTTGTTTTAATGAAGAAATTCTTGAGACTGAATTTCCCTCCACCCTTCCTAGTTTGAAACCCCACTTAAATATCCACCCCACTCAGTCAGTTTGCAAATATCTATTGACTTTGTCTGCTAGATTGTCTGGCATTATTCTAGAAGAATACAGCAAGGAATCAATCTCTATGATCTCAGCCCTTTTGCAGGTCAGCCTGTTTATAGCAGATCAGAATATACTTTGCAGTTTCTAAATATATTTATTTTAGGCTCTCTGTGGAAAAAAAATCAGAAGAATAAATTTTGCTAATGTCTGATAAACAGATTGACATTGACATGGTTCTTTTACCCAAGAGTTAAGTGGTGACCCACTAGATGTGGATTCACTTTCTGGAAGGCTTCATCAGATACTGAGAAAGTGGACTATTAAGCATGTTTTTTCATGTGTGCATATGTTTTATAATGAGCAAAGAAATCATTTGTGTATGAAAGTGCTTCACAGATATTGATGCTAGCAAAAGAAGAGATGGAAAGTAAGTCTTTGTTAGAAACAAATGTACAAAACTGTAACAAATGAACATTGTGATTAGCCTGATTATAATATAGCCTTTCAAACCTCGTGTCCCTCCATTCTGCTGGGGTGATGTCCACACTGCTTGGCCTGCCACACACGGCCTTCACTCTCCTGTCCTGGCGGCTTCTGTAGTCTTGTTAACATCTTCTTGATGTTTGTACATGTCCGGGAGTGTCATCCTCACACTTTCACCTGACAGTTCCCAACCTGTCCTTCAAAACTCTGCTGAAGGGTCATGCCCTCTGTGAAGTCTTCCCAGACGTTTCCGGACAGGTACTCACGCTGTGTTCTGACCCCAGTGACATCTTCCTATGGATGCCTGTCAACCGTCAGCTCACTGTATTTTAATTACCTTTACTTCTCTCTATCCCTCACTGGACTGTAGACTAGTGACAACACCCCATCCTCAGGAAAACTAGAGCAGTTTTGCATTGGGGGCCATTCTAGTGCAGTTTAATATTTGGGCATTGAAAGATCTTCTCTCCCACTAGGCATATCATAAGTTATCACGTGTCTGACCTCCATTGTGTAGATTCCCAAGCCCTCCATTTGTCAGTAAAAGCTCTAAGGCCTGCAGCATAGCCTCCCAGCCAAGAGTGGGTGTCACTCAACCTGGAAGGAATCCTTGTCCACTGCCCTGTGACCTTACATTAATTAAAATCATGCCTTGGTTTCCTTTTCTATAAAATGAAGATAGGCATACCTGTTTCATGACATTATAAAGCATGCACAGCACTTACAGCATCCAGTACATGCTGGCTATTGTGATTAAAATGTACTCTATGCAATTACACCCAAGTACCTGCAACCTTCAGTTAATGTAGAACTGACTTACCATGCTTTGAATAAGCTCGATAATGTAGACAGGAGGAGACAACTTCTTTTTTTTTTTAAGATTTATTTATTTGAAAGGCAGAATTATGGAGAGAAGGAAAGACACACACAGTGAGAGAGATCTTTTATCCCCTGGTTTGCTCCCCTCCCCCAAACTGCTGCAGTGCCTGGGTCTGGGCCTGGGCCAGGCTAAAGCTGGAAGTCTAGAACTCCATCCAGGTCTCCCATGTGTGTGGCAGGGGCTCAAGTACTTGGGTCATCTTGCATTGCTTGTGCAGCCACATTAGCAGGGAGCTGGATCAAAAGTGAAGCATCTGGGACTCAACACGGGGCTTTTATGGGATGCCATCATCACAGGTGGCAGCTTAGCTGGCTGTGCCACAACATTGGACCCACGAGGAGGAAATTTCAAGCCTCCCCCCCACCCAAAAAAAAAAGAATGAAGATGGAAACAGTACATCACAAATACTGTTGCCAGGTTTCTCCCTCCCAAGAGAAATTGCTGTTTGGTTGATTTCCTGTTGTAATGGTGAGACATTTAGAAACACTGCTGCTCCTGAATTTTAGCTTTTGTTGTTTTTACTGTTGTTTTCCCCAAGAGAATCTGTTTTCTACATATCCCACTGAATTCATGAGAAATTTAGTAGGTACATTTGCTCTCAATTAAAGTCTTCCCCTTTAATTTTATCATTCTGCATATTTAATAAAGCTACAATATTGGCTGCCTTCACTGAGAGCCTGGTGTATGCAATGGGAATTGCAAGCCCTTACCATCTCAGTGGCTCAGCACAGTAATTGGGGAGGAAAGTGATTTCCAGCAGCTCATGCTTCAGAGCTACAACTTTGAGTGCTTTATCTCACCGCAGGCTCCGTTGTCAGCCTGTGATACGTTATTGCTCTCTTTTGTCTGACTGTATGTGTTCTTTTAAATGTCTCTGTCTGACGGCAAGGTCTCTGGAATCCAGTTTTGGCTGGCAGTGAGAACTATGGTCAGTGTTTATGTCCAGTTGCTTTGGCACCGCGTAGTAAAATTGAGCAAGATTTGTTGAGCGATGGACAAAGTGATTATGTGCAGTGGTTGGCAAATGTGCAAGACTATGAGTGATTGAAACTGCATTTACTCTTTAGCCTTCCATTTGCTGATGGTGCTTTCTAGCACCAGCCCTGTGGTTATGGTAGGTGCACATTTTGTGTCTCCCCTCCAGATGGTGGGAGGGAAGAAGACAGGCCCAGTCCTTGGTCATCCCCTGTGCTGACACAGAGAGCAGCTTCAGCACCCATTAAGTACTCGGGAAATGTGGCCTGTGGGAGAGGATCTAAGCATCATGTTGGGTGACCGTTAGAGTTGTTACCTTGAGAAATTTTGATAAAATTTTGACTATGAAAATTCACAAATGTATGCAAAAAGAAAAAGAGTATGTTTAACCCCATGTACCTATCATCCAGATTCAATGCCTTCCATCCCTGTCTAGTCACTTACCTGAAGATAATTTAATAAATAAATAAATAAATACATGGCCTAATTTTCATTCAGCCTTCAAAGGCATGTTTGCTACGAGTAAGATCTCCATGACATTTTTAATGCCTCTGATTAGAAGAAGCACAGTTGTTATCTGTACAGTTTTAACCATACAGAACCAGGCATTCCTTGTTCTGTCTTTAGTGGAGCAAGGTATGATTTCAGTGTCAGAGCCTGGAAGCCTGTTCATTCCTTCCTTCCTTCAGTCTTCATATGTCTTGTAAAAGTATACTTGTAAAAGTATCTCTGCCCATGGAGTTGCTCTGAGGATGAAATACCTGGAGAATGTTCAGTAAAGATTATTGATTACCACCTTACAGTTACCAGTTCTAGAGACTATGCTGAATGCAAAGATTAGCATGTGCGCGCACACACACACACACACACGCCTTTTTAGAACTCTCAAGCTAGAGCATCAGGATCCTTTTGGATTCCATCACGAGGGTCTAGTAGTAAAGAATGAAAGAGGAGAGAAGAGGTAAAGACGCAGGGCAGGAAAAGAGTACTATGTGTAGTTGTGGGCTGGCTCCTCAAGTATCCCTTGCCCCTTAAGGTGGAGATTTCCATCCCTAACCTGTGCTGTTGGGGGGGGGGCATGGGAAGCCAACCAGGAGAGGGAAGGATGGGCCTTGGTTGCCTCCTGGGCTCAGAGAATCGATTATGGGGTAGCATTTCCAACACCTACCCACCAGCAGGCTCCTCCTTGCTGTGGGGGATATCTTTGCACCCTGTTTGCCCTAACTGGAATGTCACTGTTTTATACAAGTGCTCTCACCACCTTTTGGTAGCACCTCACTTCTGTTTGTAGATTTTGCTATGAATTAAGATAACATTTTTTTTTTTTAATTTTTTTTTTGACAGGCAGAGTGGACAGTGAGAGAGAGAGACAGAGAGAAAGGTCTTCCTTTTTGCCATTGGTTCACCCTCCAATGGCTGCCGCAGTTGGCGCACTGCGGCCGGCACACCGCGCTGATCCGATGGCAGGAGCCAGGTGCTTCTCCTGGTCTCCCATGGGATGCAGGGCCCAAGCACTTGGGCCATCCTCCACTGCACTCCCTGGCCACAGCAGAGAGCTGGCCTGGAAGAGGGGCAACCGGGACAGGATCGGTGCCCCAACCGGGACTAGAACCCGGTGTGCCGGCGCCACAAGGCGGAGGATTAGCCTAGTGAGCCGCGGCACTGGCCAAGATAACATTTTGTAAAATATCACCCTCGGCCTAAAATGTGAATATGTGATTCCGTTGTAAACTCACTTATTTGTCTTTTGTATAAGCCTGGGAAGACTAGTATAGCTGCTCTCACTTTTTTTTATTCTGTACAGCTAAGTTCTCTCTGCTTGTCTTTTCTGGCTGTCAGTTTTCTTTCTCTATGTAAATCTCACTTTTCCTGTGCTGCTACTTCCCTACTCAGCTTCATTCTGCATTTCCTTTCCCACCACCCTTTTCCCTGTTTTCTCCCAGATTTGTTTTTGGGTAACTATGAAAGGGTATTCAGAGATGTAGCCTTTTGTAAGCCAAGGAACATCTGAGGACTTCAGCATTTGCCTGTCACATACTTGAGGCTAGAAGGGGAACATGGTACCTCATCCTGGAATCGGCATTTGTCTCTTGTAGCCCTAACAGGTGCTGACAAGATACTCTTTTCTGCATTCAGACACGTGAGCTGTGTGCCCCTGAATGCCCGGAGCTAGTGGTTTCTGTGAGTGTGTAGGAGACAACAGCTTCTCCCCTCACCACCTAGGGTATGTTGTGGTGAGATATTGTGCCCCTAAGAGACATTTAAGTATATCTTATACTGAGTGATCTTATTGGGGGTTTACAATTTAAGGATACTGTTTGCTTAAGTAACAATATCATTCTGTCAACAAGCTTCACCAGTAATTTTTATGTTCAAAAGCTGATGGATTCTGAAATGAGATTCAGCCTGAAGCCAGGCAGGATAAAATAACCCTGAGCATCTGACGACAAAAATAAAATGAAATAAGCGCTAGGGATCGTTCAGTATTTTTCTCACCCACACACTAAATGTCAAGGGATATTTTAAAGAAAGGTGCTCCTGTGTTACTAAGAGCAGGTTATTACTATCTGACTATGGATTTTTTTTAAATCCATCAATCCTGCAGCCTTTGTGATCTAGTGAAATGAAAGACAGCATGTGGCAATGCATCCTTAGAACCATGAACATGTCAAAAAAGATGTAAAAATTAAAATCTCTCAGGAATGAAGGAATTAAAATGACTATGTACTGTGAGGTACTGTCAACTAGTTAACTAATAACTGAAATAGCTAATTACTAAATGAGTAAGTGTTCCTTGTACAGCCTGTTCAGTTACCATGACAACAAAACCATTCATCTTCCATAATATACATTGAATTTTTCCTATTTAAAATTTAAGCATTTGATTTCCTCATGGATTAATTGACAAGCATGCAATATCTTGCTAACCAAATTAAAGAAACTGATACCATGTAAAGATGGTGCATAAATCCAAGTGATAAAAGAGAAGTTACATTGTGAAAATTATATCCATGTTGAAACTGAGAAATGCTGTGGCTTGATTAGGCAACAACGGTGAATTGTACAAAACTGGGGCTGTTTTATCTTCTTGCCTACATTTCATTTCCTTTAATTTCCCCTCTACTTTCCTTATCTCTTCAACTGTGTTAATTTAGCAAATTAGGATGTTCCAGGACCTAGACAGGTACCAAAGACAGAAAGATGAAAAAGGACATTCCTGTCTCTCAGAAGCCAACAAACTAGTGGGGAATCATGATCTACATTACTGTCTTGGGTCATAAATGCTTACGTGAACAAACATGGGAGGCCCTGTGGGAGTGACTGGTGAATTGTAGTACCTAAAAGATAAGTCCAAGTCCTAAGCCCTGGTACCAGAGAATGGGACCTTGTTTGGAACAAGTTCTGTGCAAACCGTATTTAATTAGGGTAAGGATCTTCAGATTGGATCATACTAGAATTTAAGGGGAGCACTAAACCAATGATGAGTATCCTAAGAAGCAGAGAAAGAGAAGGTTGAGAGAGACAGAGCAGCAAGCCATGTGAAGGTGATGGCAGGGGACTGGAATCACACAGCTGTAGCCAACGGTTCTCAGCAGCTGCCAGAAACTGGAAGAGAGAGAGCCTGGGACGGATTCCCTCACAGACTCTCATTGCCAACCAACCCTGCCGACATCTTGATTTTGAGTTTCTGGCCTTCAGAATAGTAAGAGCAAAACTGCTTGCTGTTTTGAGCCATTCAGTTTGTGGCCATTTGTTATGGCAGCCCTAGGAAACTAATATACCAGTTAATTTAAAAAACCAATAAAGAAAATTGAAATCACCTCCAATAGAGGGTCTCCATTCAGCCACAACACACTTGCCTCTCAAGGCAAGTTTAATAAAAGAGCAAGCATTTATTTTCACAAAGCTGACATGCCTTAAAACATCCCAAGGGCTTTAAGCAAGAAGAGAAATTTGATTTATGTCTCTGCTGGTTGAAAATGATGTAGCAGTGGGTGAGGCTGCTTGGCAGAGTGCAGTGTCCCACAGTTGTTAGGAGCATCATGATCTCTGGTGTCCACAGTTAAATATCTGAGATAATGCAGTGTGAGAAGAGGAAATAAAATCTCACTCCAAACTCTTGTTCCCACACAAAGGATTTGAAACATGTTCCTGGCCCCTGCCAGAGACGATAGAGGTACCTCTACCAATGACATGGTCCCCTTCAATCTCGGTGAACTCAAAACCTTGTCCTAGTAGCTGGCTCATAAGACAGAGCCCCGTGTCCTCCACCACGTGTTCCAGAATCTGGGGTTTCACTTTGCAGGACTTCTTTCACTATTGTTGAAGCTGGGAATAATAATATCCATCATAGGAAACGCTACTTACCAGAATCCATAATGGTGATAAGGCAGTGCTATTTCTCCTCCACGGCTGATTTGGTTGATTTGGCTTTTCTAACACAACCTGTAAATCATGAAACAGATATTCTTTTTTTTCCTCTTGCTTTAGTGGCTTTGAGGTTGAGCCAGATCATCGTGAGCTACTAGTGAATGTGCTGGGCCTTTGGCACACCCCTATTCTTTGTCTTTAGAACTGAGAGCTGATAGTCGTAGAGTGTTCCTGCATTTCAGACACTGTGCACAGCGTTGAACATATATGTCTTGTTTTAGATCTTACAGCAACTCTGTAATGGGGGCAGAGGTGCTCTCATAAAACAAAGATACTTAAAAGCATCAGAGGTCTTGCCCTTTAGGTTATATTCAAATGTGTCATATTTGGTTTGAGGTTTACATACTAAGTATAGTATACTAATTATTAGTCTAATAATTAGCTGTCATATATGAAAGAATAAATTGGGAGTTTAAACAGGTGTGGTGATCCTAAGTATAACCTCTGCCAAGGTAGGTGATTGTTTAGACCTGGAAGTGGATTCTATAACTCATATGAAAATCTAGGAGTCATTTCTTAAGAAAGGAATTCAGGTTCTTAAAGGGTGAAACCTAAGCAGGAGCAGTCTCTTGGCAGGTGCCTGCTTTGTCACAGAGCTGGTGCTTAGGGGCCCTACTCAATTAATTCCTGGAGAACATTTAGTTATTTGGTTGGGGTTCAATTGTTGGTCCCCAACCTTAACAAGGCCTTGCCTATGTCATTAAATAGCTTCTTGCAGTGAGGTCTTTGGGACCTCATTTTTACAAACAGGTGGATTATACCCTGTATAAATTTATAAATCTTTACGCCAAGAGGAGAGTTCATATTTCTGTGCTATAGATGATGTAATCATTCCCAAATAGATGTGTATGTTTTCAGTACAGTCTTGAAACACTTTTCTACCATTGCCAAATTGATTCAAATTCTAGCGTCTGTGATCAAATGCTAAAACCTACAGATTTGGGCCAAGCACTTTAAGTTTGCACATTCTGTGAACAGCACTTGTTAAAGTCAGCAGCAACTTCAAGGCAAAGTTTCCAATCAATCGGGCCTTTGTCACATAGAGGAGGCAGAAAGAACAATTCTGTCTTTTCTGCAGAAGGTAAAAGAACAGCTTTCTTTAAAGAAAAAAAGAAAACTTCCTTCTCTAACTTAGATTTTGCTTCTGATAACCACAAAGAAAAGAAAGAGGCAGTATATTCGTTATGCTGAAAGTTTTAATTTCCTTAAAAAAAGAAAGTTACTTTAGAAAAAAATTGCAGTGAAATTCTTGCAGTCAGGCTGCGTAGGGCTCAGCAAAGAAATTCACAGGGTATCAGAGTATCTGGAGGTACCTAGTCGATTTATATATATTTGTACATATGTATATGTATATATACATTTTTTATATTTTATACATACATATACATATATATATATATACTTTTTTTCTTTTTGTGGTAGACAGTTTTTGATGGTTTTATTTTCTTTGTGCCCTGTGAGAAAAAGGAAGGAGACTGACACAGGTATTTCACATGCCCCCTCACATACCTGTGCCTACCTCTGTGCATGAAGGGACATAAAAACGTTCATAGAAAATGGAATTGAAATATAAGTTTATTTTGGTGCAAGCATTTTTGAAATTCATGTGGAAGTTTTTATAGTGCACATTTTCCATGAAATTTTTGAAGAGCCCCTGTGTGCTTGAATTTCCAAAATTTTCACCAACATAAACTTATGATTTTTTATTTATTTATTTGAAAGTCAGTGTTACGTGGTGAGACAGAGAGAGGTCTACCTCCTGCTGGTTCACTCCCCAAATGGCTGTAACAGCCAGGGCTGGGCCAGGTGAAAGACAGAAGCCAGGAGCTTCTTCTGGTAGCATCTTCCAACATCAGTGCAGGGGCCCAAGCACTTGAACCATCTTCTGCTGGTTTCCCAGGCACATCAGCAGGGAGTGGACAGGAAGTGGATCAGTCATGTCTCAAACTGGCACCCATATGGGATGCCAGCATCACAGGTAGTGGCTTTACTTGCTATGCCACAACACTGGCCCCAATAGACTTACCTTATAATTCCATTTTCCATAGCTTTTCTTTTTTTCTTTTTATTTATTTTTTATTTTTTATTTCATAAATGTGAATTTACAAAGAGCAACTTTTGTATTGTTGTGGCTCCCCCTCCCCAACCTCCCTCACTCCCATGGCCCTCCCCTCTCCCTCTCCCATCCCTCCCTTTATCGAGTTTCATTTTCAATTACCTTCATATACTGAAGATCAACTTAGTATATACTAAGCAAGGATTTCAACAGGCTGCATTCACACAACCGCACAAGGTATAGGGTATTGTTTGACTAGTAGTGTTTTTAAGTTTCATAGTAAAACACATTAAGGACAGAGATCCTACGTGGGGAACATGTACCCAGTGACTCCTGTTGTTGATTTAACAATTGGCACTCTTATTTATGACATCAGCAATCACCCGAGACTCTTGCTATGAGCTGTCTAGGCTATGGAATTCCCTTGAGTTCACCGACTCAGAACTTGTTTAGTCAAGGCTGTGTCACAGTGGAGGTTCCTTCCTCCCTTCAGAGAAAGGCGCCTCTCTCCTTGATGGCCTGTTCCTTCTGCTGGGGTCTTGTTCACCAGGGTCTTTCATTTAGATTGTTTTTTGCCACCATGTCATGGCTTTCCATGCCTGTGAGACTCGCATGGACCTTTTAGCCAGATCTGAATGTCCCAAGGGTTGATTCTGAGGCAGGAGTGCTGTTTTGGGCATTTGCCATTCTATGAGTCTGCTGTGTGTCCTGCTTCCCCCCGCAGGATCATTCTCTCCCTTTTAATTCTATCCTTCATTATTTGCTTACACTGGTCTTATTTGTGAAATCTGTTCGATACATACCCTATCTTTTTGATCGGTTGTGTATTTATACTTATCACTTTACCAAGTGCGCTGGCATTGGTACCTGCCTCCTTGGTAAGATTGATTTGAAATCCCCTGGCACATTTCTAGTTCCACCATTGGAGGTAAGTCCGAGTGAGCATGTGCCAACCTATATATCTCCTCCCTCTCTTATTCCCACTCCTATGTTTAACTTCCATAGCTTTTCAAAGTGCCTTGTGTATATATGAAGAGATTTCAAAAACGTTCATGTTAAAATGAAAGGTAATATGAATTTTTCCATGAATGTTTTGAATGTGTGTGTGTGTGTGTGTGGAGAGAGGGGCAGTGGAAAAAGAGAGCATGTGAGCGCCAAAGAAGAAAAAGTTCAGAAACAGAGAGATAAAGATAGAGAAATACTGAACTGGAGAATCCACACACTGGAAAGTAAATTGCTTGCAGGCTATATTACATATACATATATATGTATTTATATACATATAATATATAATATAACATATATAATACATATATATGTATTTCATATATATATCTACAGATATTTATGCTATTGTTGTTGAATGCAGTGTGATGAGACTCTTAGCTAATAGCAAGGTCTTCTTTACTGTTGTACTTAAAAATTGTGTGCAGGCTAATAAATTATTGACTCAAAGAAATACTGAAATAATCCCCAGAAAATATGCTTTGGGTTTTGAATTACAAGGTTTAGAAAAAACATGTTTTGACCGACACAGACTAGTAGTATTCATAGAATTACTTGGTTCTGTTTGTTTAATAGATAGAGAGCATGTTGGATGTTTTTGAGTAACTGTGCAATGCACTAAAAATGAGGGGGCTTGAAAATGGTTTGCCCATTTGTAGTGACCTCTTCTGCAGCCAGCTGGGAAGTGCTCTTGTTGACTCCCTGATTTGCCCCATGGGTCACCTATTGTTGGCATGGCCATTGTGCCAAACAGAAACCCAGAGAGCAAAAGTGATCTTCCTGGAAGCTGTACATGTCAGAAGCTGTGACCCAGGACTTCAGACTGCAACCCACGTGGGCCATCCACTGGGCCATGTGGCACCCTGTGCAGTTCCGCTGAAAATGTTCCTCTTTTGATAATGGAGTGCAAATTTGAGAGCGTTATTACGCAGTGCTGCCTTCCGGCTGCATTAGGCTGCAGAGATCCTGGAGAAAGCAGCCCAATCCCAGGCTCTGTGTTACTAGTCTCCTTACCTTAATCATGTAATCTTCCTAGACCTCACTTTCCCTGTTTATAAAATAAGAGGTAGTAAAAGCTTCCATCTCTCAGGGATGAGTGTTTTAAGGACACATTAGATCACTTAGGAGAGGAGCTTTATGCTCTTTAGAAGAAAAGTACACAGCAAAGTAACATTTTTCACCATAATTGTCCAATATATCATAAAAAACCAATGCTAGCAAGGTAATTAAGTATCTGGCTTTGACGGAGGAGTTGAAAGGAATGAAAAACTGATGAAAATAAAAATGGTTTTCTTGATGGAATGGTTCTACCTTATAAGGGCATTTCTGAGTCACCAATTCACTAAAACAGCTCTTTATTAAAAACAAGATTAGTATCTATAGCTCTATTAATTGTGTTGTAAGCCAAAATCCAGATTAATCCGGGAGTAAAATTTGTAACACAAGAGATCAGTGGCCTGTTCTTAATAAACTGCTTTCTCAGGATCCTATAACAAATGAAATATTTGGGTAAGAGCAGGAATGGATCAGAGAAAATGATTCAAGAATTAGAAAACAGAACCTTGCAAGGGAAAGGCTGGAGGAACAGAATGAAGTAGAAGATAAGGCTGCAAGATGAGAGTCCTTTGAGAGGCAGATGGTGACTGGAGAACAGAATGAAAAAAATTGGTTTAAATTATGACTGGCAGATTATAGGCAGTGCCCAAGGGAGACCCTGATGCTTCTGAGAGTTGTAAGCTACTGGAATGCACTATTGATTGAACTTATGAAATCTCCTTTTTTTCCGGAGATATATTCAATAATAGGCCACGTTTCCATCTCAGCAAATTGCTGGAGGCTGTGGATAAAAGGGTACATTCTATCATACATTGTGGCTATGCCCTAAGATAATTAAATTTGGGGAGAGAGTACTTCAGTTTGTGAAGTCTATCACGAGAAGAGCTGTGATATTTCAGCACCCCAGTCAGACACTACTGGACATATTAAGTAAAGGCCTGTGTTCCACCTTAAAAATATATATAATTATTGTTCCCCATAGCTACCGAGTTCTGACTACCTTACCATTGGCATCAGAGAAATCGCTACATAATCAGCACCTGTTAGGACAAGATATTGGTGCTTATAAGATTAAACTGTATAGGAGCTTATGAAACACCTCTGTATCCTAAGTGGGAAAGAGAATTAGACACCTTCTTCAGTGATTTCTAAAGTTTATGAAAAGTAGTAATTATATAGCATTTGAGTTTTTCAAAATGCAGAACGCACAGTCAACATAATTTGGCATAGACCAGAGAATGACATAAACGTAGTTGTTCAGGGTCCATTATACACCTGTTCACCACTTAAGTTGCTTAAGGCATGTAAAAAATCATGGGCAGTAATCTTTTTTCTTATTTTAGTTAAGATAGTATGGAAAAAATAAGCTTTTGTTTGTGTCAAGAAAAATAATAGGATGACTAATGACTTATGTCTTACTGAAACTCTCACTTTACATCTTCACTCCATTATTTCTTTCTTTTTAAAGATTTATTTACTTATTTGAAAGAATTACAGAGAGGCAGAGGCAGAGAGACTGCTTGCATCCACTGGTTCACTCCCCAATTGGCCGCAATGACTGGAGCTGCGCTGATCCAAAACCAGGAGCCAAGAGTTTCTTCCAGGTCTCCTACACATGTGCAGGGGCCCAAGGACTTGGGCCATCTTCTACTGATTTCCCAGGCCATAGCAGAGAGCTGAATAGGAAATGGAGCAGCCGGGACTTGAACTGGCATCCATATGGGATGCCGGCACTGCAGGCAGCAGCCTTACCTGCCACGCCACAGCGCTGGCCCTCCATCATTTCTTTCTGCCATCTACAGCACATCTTTACTTGCATCCTTTAAGACTCTTAGGTTCAATGTGTTAGCCAATGTCCTATTTCCTCCAGAGTCGCTACCATGATTTTTGGAGGTCATCTGTGTTTGAAACATTCTTTCCTTCCTGCTCAATGTGCCTGTAAAAATCCTACTCATTTTTCAAACTCTAATTCAGAAAGCCTTTATCCAGTTTCCTCAATTTGTTACAACCAGTTGCCACCTTGAATGCACCAGTGATAATTTTTCCATGCCCTCTCTTGGGTGCTTATCAGAATCTGGTTTTTATGTTATGGTTCTCTGTTTTATCCTTGATCTTTCTCATATTGATCAGGAACATTCTTGAATGCATTAATGTCTTAGTTATCCTTGTCTGCTCTGCAAAACCTGCTTTTCTTAAGCACATTGGGTGCTTACTAAATGTTGAATTGGCTTCCCCTCTTATTTTCTCTTCACCTGGAATCTGGTTTCATGGCCTTGGACTCAATGTTTCTGTCCACTTTCACTTTTGCCATCGCAGTCTGCATTTTTCTTGGTAATTTCAGGCTGAATTCCTTTCCCAGCTACCTCAGCTGAGCCGGTCTGGCTTCTTTGGCAGTCTCAACTTCTCCTGCCAAGCTTTGGGAGCCCTATTCAAACCTCACAGCTCTAAGTTGGCAGCTGAAGGAACTTTTTCAACCACTGCCTTCTTCCTTCTGTTCCACATCCCCATGTTTGCTTTGGGGCTCCTAGTTTCTGACTTATTTCCACATACTTGGTTTTGGCCCCTGTGGCTGTAATTCTGTCATATCATTACCCAAGCTTGGACAGCACTTGGCTTTGTGTTCCATTTCAATAATGCCTAGGAATTGGCTCCTGGCTCTACTTCCCCTGCATTTGTTACAGCCCAAATGCAAACCTGGCCCTTGTCCTTCACCATCCCATGTACTCTAGACTCCAGTAGGGTGCAGAGCTTTTTTTTTTTTTTTTTTTTTTAGTGAGATACTAGCAGAGAATTTCCCGGGTTTGTAGAAGGACAGAGACATCCTAGTACAGGAAGCCCATAGAACCCCTAATAAACATGACCAAAAGAGATCCTCACCACGACACGTAGCAATCAAACTCACCACAGTGAAACACAAAGAAAAGATTCTAAAATGTGCAACAGAGAAACGTCAGATTACTCTCAGAGGATCTCCAATTAGACTCACAGCAGACTTCTCATCAGAAACCCTACAGGCTAGAAGGGAATGGCGAGACATAGCCCAGGTACTAAAAGAGAAAAACTGCCAGCCCAGAATATTATATCCTGCAAAGCTCTCATTTGTGAAAGAAGGTGAAATAAAGACCTTTCATAGCAAACAGAAATTGAAAGAATTTGTCGCCACTCGTCCAGCCCTGCAGAAGATGCTTAAAGATGTGTTACACACAGAAACACGGTCATCTTTTTTGCTTGTTTGTTTTAGGATATCCAGGGCTTTATTTTGTAATGCAGAGGCCATGCTGTGGCACCAGCCCCACTTCCCACCCTGCACTTATTAAATGTTTATCACTCTAGGAGACCCAGCAATCCCCTTCATGACCTTTTGAAGATCATTGAACTGGAAAATTATACCCTTATTTCTCTTAAACAGATCAATAGCATTACTTACAGAATTCATTTTACATAGATAGCAAAAGTTATACTAAAATTTTCACCAAACTATATTTTCCTTGCTTCAGTTTCATTGGTAAACATCATCACAATGCCTTCTGGCTCTCATTTTCTTGGTGCTCACAATGTCCTTATCTTTCTTTGGATCTTCTGCCTGTCTCTTGACACCTGGTGTTACTTTCTGTTCAGACTCACTCTCCACAGAGTCTGCACCAGGCTTGAGATTAGTCTTTCTGGATCTCAAACTCATGAACTCTGTATTTTCAGTTACTCCTTTCTGATTCTTCATGGATTCTTCTCAAGAGATAGATACATATTTCATCATGTGTTTTACAAATGAGGAAACCAAGACTCAGACATTGAATAATTTGCCCAGAGCTATATATACTTCAGATTAAATCTGTTAGTATATAAAGGCATGTGGTCTCTAAGTAACAATTTAGCTTAGTCAATGTGAAATAGTGTGGTGATGTGTTCCATGACATGACACTTTTGCAGGATAACCTAAATTCCATCTGTTTTAAAGGAGTGAATTATGTAACCTCTGGTTCATTTTCGAAGCTTCTGGTGATAAGATAGATATATTCAATAGTTGGTAAATTTAGTACTCTGAATATTATTTTAAGTAAAAATGATCCTCTCTTGAGCATGGAGGCAAAATGTAGGCCTAAAACATAGCCATTATAAGGTTTGTAGGAAGCAGTATAGATAAAATATTCTGTACTTGATAAAACACCTTTTCAATACTCCTTTACCAGCTGTGTGTTTCATTTAATATATTTCCCTGTAAATACTGGTTCCCTTTATTATACTGCTATTACAAGAAAATCATATTAGCACTTTACAGAATATTTTTCCAAAAAAATCACCATCTCTTAAAATTACTTTAAATTAAATTAAATTCAGCCTCCCTTGTCTAAAGGAAACTCTGTCTACATTTAGTGGATCTAATTAGCATTAGACAGCCCTTTCCCATTGGAGGAGGGGACTTGGACTCTTTCCCTTAAATAGAGAAATGTGTTTCCCTATTAATGAAGAACAGAGAAAAGTGTAGGGACTTCACATGCTTCCTGAGTCTTCCTCTCCTTTCTGCTGAGTGAAGACACATGTTTGATGGGAAGCCTTGCACTGGGCTGGTCTATGGAAGCCAGACTCAATGGGAACAGCGGTCTGTAGCCTCTCAAACTAAGGCACTAATATATTAGCTCAGAGAAGATCTACGTAAGGCAAGATTGGACTCATCTGTGCCCTCAGGATCCTTAGCACAAGTGCAGTGTACAAATAAGTCTTTCTTGGCCTTGTTTCCTCCCATTCTGATCTTTTCTGTCTTCACTGTTCTCTTGATGACCTCTGGTCTGAAAAGGTTCTCATTTTCCCCTGTCCTGTCTGAAGCTCCAAAAAGACCCCTCCCACTTCATGCCCTTCAGTTTCATGCTACACCCCCCTTGTCATGATTGTTGGCATTGATGGAGTAGCTGTTCTATCTAAAGTAGTGTACCTAAAAACTGAACAACTCCTAATAGTTCTTTTCATAGGAAAGCATTTTAAAAGTGAGGTTACCTAACTCTAGTTGCCTATTGAAAGCCGGAAAGACAGGAAATGCTTTACTTGAGGCATGTAGATTAGACAGTTTAAAGTTCCTATTGCTATTCAACAAAGAAAAATGCAAATTTTTGTGGCAAGGCAAAGATTGTCCTTAGATAGTACAGGGTTTAAATTCTAGCTCTGCCCCCTTGCTTTCTGGGTGACCTCAAACAAGTTTTCATATACTCTTTGATTCTCTTGTTCTTTGTCTACAAATTGCATTAGAATAGCTCTACCTTTCTGTAATTTGTAAAAGATGAAGGAAATTATATGGCTTGGCTAGTTTTGATTCTTTGTCAATGATAGCTGGTACTGTTGTATTTATTAATGTGGTGGCTGAGGCCAGTGGCGCCATTCACGCCATCAGCCATTTTCCCACGGCTCCTCAGCTCCCTCACAGGGCACAATATATTTTCTGACAACAATGTTGGTCATTATAGCAGTCCTCCCATTCTGCAAAGACCCATTCTGTGTATTTGTAATCATTTTTTAAAAAATGGTTTTAACTATCATTCATGGAGCTTTGAAGTGGTTTCTTTAGTGCAGAAAGCTTTCTTTGTGACTTGACATTTACCAAAGTCAGTTCCTGAAAGGCTGAGAAACACATTTGGGAGCTTCTTTTTTTTTTTTTTTTTTTTTTCCTTCCTTATCATGATGTTGCCCAAATGCTCCTGAACCTGTTTGTACAGCCTGAGGTGAGAGCATGTGTTCCTTTGTGGCCACATTAATGCTACCTGTTTTTGAAGCAGTGAAGTCCAGAATAAGAAGCAGAGGCTGAAACACGGGGTCCTTGTTGGGCAGTTGACAAGCTGGTGGTAATAGTAGACGGGAAGTGGAGAATGCACATGTTTTAATTCTTTGGTAATCTGTGATCTGCACAGATGTCTGTGCAGTAACTGTTTATACAGGAGAATGTTTCTTTAGGGACCACTTCATTTTCTAAACATGCCCTCTCAGCTGGAGGGCAGTATTTTGCCTTGAGCTGTGTTTTGAATAGCCTGTGGATTTACTTAGGTTATTTGAGCTAGAAATTTGTAATTTAAAATGATATCCCTTTGTATTTATGTAGAAGCATTCATTTTAGAAATGCTAACTACTGGAAGAAATACCTTATCTTACATCCCTTGGGAAGTGAAAAGATAGAAATGATAATAGCAGCCATTGACAATGAGTTATTGGGGAAATAATTAATATTTGCAAATCCTTTATACCTAAGATAACCTAGATTTTATTGTTAGGATGTGGGCATTCTATAGAAGAGAGAGACTGGGGAACAGGAAGGAGTCAGAGCTGGATATGATAACGAGTTTCATTTTCAGTGTTTAGATGTTGTTGACTGTCAATTTAATTTTGTGCTGTTTTTCCCTACTTTGCTTCATCAGCATTCCTGCCAGGTAAAAAGCTTGGCTGAGCTCATTTGTACTTGAAAATGGTTGTCTCATGAGAGACATCTCTTATGGTATCACTTTAAGGAGTGAGCTTATGATCGTCTATACAGAAATAATATAAGTCAACAACGTAAAGGATATTACAAAGTAGCAAGCGCTCTAAATACTTTATGTATATAAATGTGCTAACCTTATGGCAGTCCCATAAGACAAGTGCATGATTCCTGTTTTAAAGATGGGACAAGCAGAGGCACTGAGAGGCAAATTGGCCCACTTGCTATCACTGATAGCAACTGATTTCAAGATTCAGACCCAGCAATTTTGATATCAAAGTCCAAGCTCTTAGCTGTTATTCTTTGCTGTATCTTTTCTCCTGTCCTCCTTTGACCTCTACCTCCTCCTGTGGCTCCTCTTTCTATTCTTTCTTTTCCTTATTTTCTATGGAAATGCACCATACCTATTGCTACTAAAGGAAATTTCTTCCTTTCTTCCTTTTCCTGCCTGCCTTCTGCAGCCAGAACTATGCATGCCAAAGTGAAGTGGGGGGTGGCTTGGGCCCACTCAAGGAAGGATCCTAAGCCTGGTGGCCCGGAGAGGTCGAAGCAGGAGGGAGGAAGGTCCAGGGAGGATCTATGGCTGTCCTCGTCAGGAATTGAGATTGGTGATGTGATGGATATCTAGCGAATAAGTTGGTGGCTAATAGACACTGTTTGTTTCCCTTTTGAGGAAAAACAAAAACGCTAGGGTGACTCCTCTGATGTTGAGTTGGAATTAAGAGATTTTGATGTGATTTCAAGGTGTGTATTTAGTCATATACATAAGCATGGATGCAAGGGTGGGCACATGTGTGTGTGCCCACAGTTGTAGCAAAGACATTTCTTAGCTCTGAGTGAGAAGACCTGAAATAATGGTAGTACTTGAGAGGCAGTGAGTGTCCTGAGATCTCAGCCAACAGAACTCAAGCATGACAAGGCTCCAGGGGGGATTGAAGAATGTCTTCCCAAATGAGGCCGACTCACAGACTTTGACCCGCCAGTGCCATGTGCAGTCCTGGATTAGATTTTCACTGAAGAGGAACATATCAGGATAGTTAAACTTTTTTTTTAAGATTTTATTTATTTATGTGAAAGTCAGAGTTACACAGAGAGAAGGAGAGGCAGAGAGAGAGAGTTCTTTGATCTGCTGGTTCACTCCCCAAATGGCCACAATGGCTGGAGCTGCACTGATCTGAAGCCAGGAGCTTCTTCTGGGTCTCCCATGAAGGTGCAGGGGCCCAAGGACTTGGACCGTCTTCTACTGCTTTCCCAGGCCATAGAAGAGAGGTGGATGGGAAGTGGAGCAACCGGGACTTGAACCGGCACCCATATGGGATGCCGGCACCACAGGCGGAGGATTAACCTGTGCCACAGAGCTGGCCTCCAGGTTGGTTAAACATTCAGAGCAGTTTCTGTGTAGCAGCTACGAAGAGTTCTTTGCACTCTTCTTGAAAATTTTCTGTGAGCTTGAACATATTTTAAAAGAAACATTTAAAGAAAAATAATCATAATAATGGCCAGAATAATAGTTATCTTGTTACTCTCTAGTTCTTTTTGTCTATAAATTAAAAATTCTGGAATTCAGCCAAATCCCCAGAATCAGAGATGAGGAAACTCCACTAATCATGGATAGAAAAGTCTCTGTTAATTGCATATAATGAGTCTGAATAATGGCAATATTTTATACTTTCTTTTGAGAACATGCCTTGCTTCACTGAAATACCGTTCTTTTAAAGAAAGTGGCTACATTCCAGCAACCTATTTCTCTGCATCACTTTTAGAAAGTAATGTTTCTGAAAGATACTGAATGGGGAGGGTTTTAGGACATTGGTGCTAGGTCATTGAGGAAAAGTTGCTTTCCTTGCTTGGGAAGAATTTCAAATGTGAGAGGCAGGGCAGCAATGAAATGTACAAAGCTACACAACAGGTTTCCTATTAGTACATGTTTGCTTGGACTAGTAGCCATGAGAAATTTCTGACAGGTGATTTTCTCTTTTCTCACTTCTTCCAGAGATGATTGCCTATAACTATTACATTTTCTATAGGTTTTAAAATTTGTTTAATTTGACTTACTTTAATAATCCTCTTGTATTCACATGAATTCCATAAACTCTCTTCAGGATCTGCAACCCAGAAATTTTGATCTGCAGGAATTGAGTCCCCAATCCTGTTAAACAGGTTATTGGTCCAATGTCATTACAGAAGGCCCATGTACCACCTTTTCTGATGTGTCCCATGGCCAGGATCAGGCTGCTTTTTTATTGTTTTGCCATCATTTAAATGGCACTGTGAGCAACGTCCTTATAGATTAATTTGTTTTTCTTGTCCTCTAGAAGTAGACTTACAGGTCAAAGAAAGACACATTTTGAAACCTTTGATAAATGTTTCCAGGTGATCTGTAGTTGCCTAGACTAAGATGCCCTCCACCCATTAATATGAAAAATGCTGCAGTGTTGCATATCTAACTTGCTAAAATAAAACCCTGAGTTTGAATATTGCACTCTGTTGCCAGAATGGTTAGTCTCTTTGCCCAGACCACACCAAGGTGCTTGAGAACACAGGATCCTTATCCCCTCAGGGGGGCTTCAGAGAAAATGGGATGTAAGCTGTGGCCTCCCAAGAGTAAGGTAGAGGGCTGGGGTGCAATGTGATGTTCCTTCATTTTCACTATAGAAAAACTTGGCCCTTCATACCAAGTCTCTGATTTGTTTACCTTTCATTAGGAGATAGGCCTAAAATTGTAGGAAAAACATCACCCTTTCCATCATAAGCCTTTTCTGACCTTATCTAAAACCGCATCTGAACAAGGGACACATTTGTTCAGTTTTCCTAAACAGTGGCATTGGAAAAACTTTGGCCAGCCGCACCAACTAATAACCCTCCACGTACTACAACTCTGTTGTACAATCCCTCATTGCTTCTCAGAGTCCTGAAAATCTCCAGGTCTTTAGGCAGTCAGCCTCCCGCCTTGCTTCCCCCTCAATCTAATAACCATGTGGATCAGAAAATCTCCATGTTCTATGCTTTCCCAACAGGGTTATGCTCAAGACTTGGAGAGCCTGCATATTTGCAACTGCAGTGCCTTTTTTTCTTCCACCGTTTACCTTGCATCTATTTTTAGAACATCAGTGTTTCTAAAGATGGCCTCTGTTGCTAATCATCTTTGATGCCATTTTGGCACGACATACACATTTTTCATTTGCTTTGTACAATAAGATGCTGTTCTAGGGCAAAGATGAAATGTTTTCTTTTTCCAGTAACTTGCAAGTGTGGTACATCCATTAACTCCAGTTACACATGTAACAGAGTATACTATTGTTATTGGCAGTGACCTCATTGATTAATTACAGGCTGACCCTCTTGTCAAGTTCCTACTGATTTTACTTCCTGAGTAATTAGTTCCAATGTGGCTTATGAAGTTGGAGTGAAGGAGACTTACAATAATAGTGCTGCTTTGGAACACTCAGTTTTACTGACATTAAGGAACAGAATACTCCACAGAAGAAAGTGAGTCTTTATTCTGTCATAGATGGAAAGGGTTAAAAGGCTTATAGCTGACCATTCAATAAATCAGGGATATCCATGAGATGGAATAAGAAAGTCAGCCATTATTTTATTAGACATCAGCCAAATGGGTTTGGGTACAGTTAAAATAAGCCAAAGATCCAAGGAACAGGAGAGCATATTTCTCACAGAATTTGATTATCTGTAGCCTGCTCCCTGTTCGAAATTTAGATGGGAAGGTAAAATCCAACACCTACTAATAGGATGGAGGTGGATTTATGTTATGAAATTAATGAGGAGTTGAAGTCATTTGATTACAAAATTAATCTGTCATTAAAAAAAACACTCTTGAAGCCTAATAAAGACAGTTTATTTCTCTTTAATGTCATGTGTCTGAAGTGACAGTCTGGGTGTTGATGGGAGGCTCAATTCTGTGCAGTGAACAGAAGGCTATTATGTCTCCATCTTGGAATCCTACCATCTCCTTGGGGATGGGTCACTGGTGCCATGTTTCAGCTCATAGAGAAGAGAAGAAGAATCCCAGGGCACACATCCTGATTTTTAGTTTGGAGATGACCTGAAAGTTGTCGTCCATTGGCCTAAACTAGCCTCACCGAGCTGTAGAGAAAACTGGGAAATGTTAGGTGGCTTCCAGCTAGTTGACCATGCTATGCCATTACCATGAAAGGAGACAACAAATATTGGTAAGCAAGTAGCATTCTCCACCACAGATTCATTTGCTTTGGCACTTGTCCTTCACTACTAAATAACTTTTAAAAGAGAGCATATGACTAGCACTTAAAGGTACTCAATATATTTGTTGAATCAATTTGTTCAGATATGAAGGAATACAGCAAATTCCAGTTTACAGATTCTAATAAGTCCTGACCATGCCTAAGCATGTGCTATCTAGCCACAGTGTTCCTGCCTAATTTAATCATGCTGCTTACTTAAGCCTAAACTTAGTTACTTGCTCATCAAAATAGATGTAACGTCTTTGCTTTATTTGAGTAAGCCTTTCTTCTTGAATGGGTTTTGATGCCCTTGCTCTCCCTCTCCCTCTCTCCCTCTCCCTTTCTCTCTCTCTGGCCACATAAATATCATTTCTTCCCCTCAGATCTCAATAACAGAGATATGACATGTATAACTGAAGCCTAATTGAGGCTATTCATATTGTGAGGCTGCTGTCTACCTCTATATCAAGCACAGTTTGTCAGAAAGGGATGCTTAAATACAGGAAATCAATCTTGTACCAACAGCAAGCACGTGGAACTCCAGCCTGCTACATCAAACCAATGTAAGTACATGTCTGCTTGCTCGTCGTTAGCCCAAATGACCTCAGTTAAATGTCAGTAGATTTTTACATGGGAACAAACTTCTCTCTCTCTCTACTTCACCTTTGTCTTCACTCATTTCTTATGTATCATTTAATATCATTTCACTAACTCCTTTTTAAGGTTCAGCTGCAATTCAGTTTCATGTGCAATTCTGGACCGGAGAAGGTGAAGGCTGGCACATCAAAGGGTTTTAGTGCAGAGAACATACTTCTAAGTGGAATAATCTAGTGACGAACAGCATACTCTAGTAGTACAGGGAGGGGACAGATTAATTCAAAATGCGAAGATCCGATGAAGGTCTTGAGAGGAAGAAGATTTGAAGTTGGCCTCGAACCTTAGCTGGCGCATATTGTAAGAAGACTGTGCCTAGCAGGAGGAGATATTACTATTACTATCAAACCTAAAAATAGCCAACTGCATATAAAAACATTAAAGGGAAGAATCCTAGAAAATTAATGTTTATTTATTCATAGAACTGTTCTCCAGGTTGCTGTAATCTCCCAGTTTGGTCAGGTGCAAGAGCTTCAATGAGCAAGAGCTTATTGCTTATTCATCATATGCTGTGCATGGTTTATTGATGCAGAAGGACAAAAATAAAGGAGACATATGTAGCAGGCATTGGTGGCTTTTTACTTACATCCTTACTTTTCTGCATCTTTTGTTAACCCAGTATTTTAGTATATGTTGTCAGGTAAGCTAGGATTTTGATACAGAGTCTAAATGATACTCAATTGATTATAAAGGAAAATAGGGTAGAAAATGGGAAAGCCAGTGCCACGGCTCACTAGGCTAATCCTCCACCTTGCGGCGCCGGCACACCGGGTTCTAGTCCCGGTTGGGGCGCCGGATTCTGTCCCGGTTGTCCCTCTTCCAGGCCAGCTCTCTGCTGTGGCCCAGGAGTGCAGTGGAGGATGGCCCAAGTGCTTGGGCCCTGCACCCCATGGGAGACCAGGAGAAGCACCTGGCTCCTGCCATCGGATCAGCGCGGTGCGCAGGCCGCAGCGCGCCAGCCGCGGTGGCCATTGGAGGGTGAACCAACAGCAAAAGAAGACCTTTCTCTCTGTCCCTCTCTCTCTCACTGTCCACTCTGCCTGTAAAAAAAAAAAAGAAAAGAAAATGGGAAAGAATCTACACAGGTCCATTTTCTCTACTGGTCAGGTAATTTAAACACAAGCCCAATTAGTTGGACCACTGTGTGTATTCTCAGTCACATCCCAAAGAAAGGCAAGCCAGTAGTCTGGACAGTTTATGAGGGGGCAATTTCTGGAATGCTAATGCAAATGCAAGACTGTTTGAAGGAATTCTATTACCAAGTGAAATGTAAATTTATCTGCCTTAAGAACAATGCAATAAAATCCATTTGAAGTACTTTTCATGGCCTTCTGGCTTTGAAACTGTGGCTTTGGTGACCTCATATCTTCTTAGGCTGAAGTTTAATATCCCTCTTTTTTAAAAATGAGCTAGCTAAACTTATTGCCTAATGGGCCCCTGCACTTGCCACAAATGGTTGGGTTTCTTCAGTACAGGCCTTAAGTATTATGCATGTAGCATATCCATTCAGGGGCAGTGATTTTGGAAGTATTCAGGAACACTGTGAAATGTATTCATGTATTCCCATCAACCCAGAGAATCTGTTAGTTTAACACAACAGCCGCATTAACAAAAACAGAAGCGTAGCAGACAGAACACGTAATATGTTAATTACATCATTCTTAATCTCCTGATTTTGCCTATAATGCTATCTTTTCAGAAAGAGTTTTCATGTCAAATGCAGTTTCACTGTTGCAGAGACTAGTAGGAATACCAAGTCAATTTTTGCTAAATTATAAGCATACCAGCTGTTTTACAAAGCTTATGACAGCAGCTTAAAATATTTTTACTCCCAAAAAGGCATTGAATTTTATCATTTTAGCTGCAGGCAGAATAACAAGCATCTAGCTTCTGACACATGAATTTTTGCAAAAGAAAATGAGCATTTTCTATCTCCGGTTCTTTGGACCTATCTTAACAGTAGTTAAATTCCGAATTTATCCTGTGTTCATTCTTGGGCTTTAAGGATACAGAGTAAATAAGACACAACTCCATTAGTCCTGTGGCAAAGAAGCATGTACCATTTCTTAAACTTGTCTGGTCATTGATTGTTTTGTAGACAACCATATCACCCAATGATAGGCCGTGAATCCTCGAATTCATTTTATAAGAGTGAGAACTAAGTTTTAATGCTAGGGCCAGTGTTGTGGTATAGCCCATAAAACCGCCACTGGTGATGCAGGCATCCCACATGGGTACCAGTTCCTGCTCCAGCTGCTCTACTTCAGATCCAGATCCCTGCAAATGGCCTGGGAAAAGCAATGGAAGATGGCTCAATATTTTGGGCCCCTACCACCCATGTGGGAGACCCAGAAGAAGTTCTTGGCTCCTCAAGTTGGCCTGGCCTTTGCAGCCCTCTGGGGAGTGGACCAGCAGATGGAAGATCTCTGTTTCTCCCTTTCTCTCAGTAACTCTGACTTTCAAGTAAGTTAATCTCTTTTTTTTAAATTATAGTTATAAGAAAATTGTCCATCTGAGCACTGATAACAGTCTGATACTAAGAAATTATATTTCTTTAGGTATTGTGACTATTTTGTTTTTCTGGACTTTATTTTTCTGTTAATTAGGGTAAAATAGGCAAGTAAGATAAATAATATCATAATACAAATTTATAACATCAAATTTCCCATCTTAACCAACTTTGAGTATACAATTCAGTAGTGTTAAGTACAGTCAGATTGCTCTATAACCAATCTCTGGAAGACTTCCATTTGCAAGACTGATGCTCTATGCATTGAACAACTCCTAAGCCTTTACTCCTTCAGTTACCTGGCAACCACTTTCTGTCTCTAAACACTTGGCTAATGTAAATGTCTTATGTTATTGGAACCATATAGTATTTGTCTTTTTCTGTGAGTGGCTTATTGAACTGAGCATGATATCCAAAATGTTATATACTGTGTGATTTTATTTATTAAACTCTTTAAAAACTGTAGCACAAAAGACACCTCAAAAATTTTAACATCTTAATCACTTCTAAGTGTATGGCTCAGTAGTGTACATCAGTACAGGAATGACTATCTCCTTTTATGGCTGCTTATTTCACTAATTCTAATATCAAGATTCATCCCTGTTGTAGTATGTATCAGAATTTCCCTCCCTTTAAAGGCTGAATAATATTCAGTTATATATACCACATTTTGTTTATCTGGCCTTCTATTGAAAATCACGTAGGCTGTTTTTACCTTTTGGCGATTATGAATAATGCTGCTGTGAACATGGGAGTATGGGCTCTGTGTTTCTGCTTTCAGTCATGTTGGATATATACCCAGAAGTGGAATTTCAGAACCATATGGTAATTCTGTTGATAAACTGCAAACTCTTTTCCATAGCAGCTGTACCATTTCACATTCTCACCGACAGTGCACAAGGTTACAACTGTTTCTCGCTACACACTCACCACACCTGTTGTTTTCTGTTTCTTTTTTTTCCCCCTCAATAGTGGCCATCCTAGGGGATGTAGATGCAGAGCTAGGCTGCACCTGGCTCTAGAAGTATTTTCTTTATAGTCAATTGGGTAATAATTTTTTGTTGGCATCAGCTAAGGATCTGTGCACTCTGTATCTCCCACATTCTAGACTGGTAACTAACATATGGATAACTAACATGCAATGTTGACTCTGTTGCAAGATTTAGCATTCTTTGTCCCAAGTCTTCACTAAAGAGGAGTTTCAAGATTATGAGCAGGTTTTATTTAAACTATCTTTATTAACCTATTGTTGGAGTACATGGCCCTATAAGAAATGATTCAGTTCCCTGACAAGGCCAGGAAACTCTGTTGAAGAAAAAAAAAAAAATAAAGGTTGGTATGATGGATGTTTGTTAATAAAGCATCATTTTAGTCACATATGTTTCCACTTCTAGCTTGTGATACCAGAAATAAGATATCCCTGCTCTACATTGCACACACACCCTTAACCTTGGCTCTCTTCTCCCCATTCGTAAGCAGTGATATCTGTTAAGGTGGGTGGGGCTCCCGACCAGAACTGAAAAGAATCTTGATTCAGGATTCAAGAGACTGGCAGAGTGTACACTGCACTATTTGAATACCTGTCTTTTAACTTTTGCTGCATAAGAGAAGGATTTGATTTAGTCTCCCTTGTTTCTCAGATCTTCTGATCCTTGAAACAATGGCCATTTCTCACCACTGTGTATGAATTTCTTTATTACCTTAGGCATCTGTTCATGTATTGAATCAACTAGCCACACGTCTATTGAACACATATTTTCAATACATAGTTTGTGCCAGGCAGTGTGTTGGATGCAGATGGAAAGGACAAATGAGTCTCTGAACTTAGGGCACTTAGGTTCCATTGGTATCTATGCATTATTCACAAGTCAGAGGCTCTTATTCTAAGGACTATCTGAACATTTTGAAATAGTCTCATGGATTACCATAAAACTTAGCCTCCCCTTTCTTCCTCAACCTTGATATTTGCTGCCAAAACCCACAGTATGCTTCAGAGTGCTTTCTATTTTGGTAGTGCTTTCAAATGAACATGAGGTGAATTGCTTATAGGGAAAAAAAAATATATATATATATATAGTACAGTTTAGAATAAAATACAAGATTACCAAAGCATACATATTAAAAGGCTCATTCAGCATATATACAACTGTGTGTGCATGTAACCTTGTAATTCCTTTGGAACTTGACATAAGAATTCTCGCTCTTTTTTTCCCAAGGCCTAATTTCCCTTAATAACATGAAATCTTCTGTGTCAGGAATGATAGAATTTGACCAGGATGTAAACCTTTTGGCTGAATCTGACTTCAGTACTGCATGAGTTCAGAAGAGGGTGGTATAGGTGGAATCTTCCATGAGGAGTCCACATCCCCATCCCAGCTGCCCTGACACCTTCCCTCCCCAGCCTGTGTGTCCCTTTGGCTTCACCTTAGTCTGCATTTCTGAGAAGGCTGGAATCTGTTGAATTGAGTACAAGGATGTGGGCAACTGAACAAAAAGTGTTTTATTTATTTCCTGACAGGCTTTTAACAGGCTGTGGTTACAATGGGAGAGCAATGCATTCTGTCCACAACACAAATTGCTTTTCTTTCTGAACATTATGGTACTACTTCCTGGCCTAGGAGTCCTCTGGTTGTTGAATTTGGTCTTTATTTTGTTGGCCTATGAACTGAGAAAGAACAGAACAAGACTTTTGTAAGCCATGTAATGAAGTAATAATTAAGTCCTTTATAAAGGAAAGCTTATTCCCACATCTTATTCCGAGATACAGCACATGCTTTCTCATTAGGAAACATTTTCAGTTTTCATTAGTAGTGTATCAGGTGTTAGATAGAATGAATAATGTAGGGCTTCACCTTTTGCACACACAGGCAAGTCCTTAAATGCCATGAATGCTATATGGTAACAGTGTTGGCCATACTCCCGCTGCCATGTTAAACTGCTCAGGATTCAGGATCCTCAGACAGGAAGGTGTGATTGACAGCTGCCTTTTCTTGACTAGCCTAGAACAAGAGAAAGCTATGGGCGGTGTTTGTGTTTGTGGCTCAGAAAAGAATAGAAGAACTGGGGTAACAGAGAGCAAGCTGGTGGGAGGTTTATGGGAGTGATATCCCAGGGTGTCCTAATCAATACACAGTTCACACAGAATAACTACTTTGTTGGTAAGAAATAGATACACTTTTACAGATAATTCTCCTTTCAAGAATTCTTGAAGAGTGCCTACCTTTATGAGGTAGGAAGATCATTAGTGAGCCCTTCGCCATTGAGTAACCTTAGACCCTGACTCTGCCAAATCCCATATTCTTAAGAGCACCACCACTAACTCTAGAATTTTCAGGGGTCTGGGGGGATGGTCTAATTAGGAAGGATTCGAGGGACTCCAGCTGCATTTGCAGTCTCAACATGATTTCTTTCAGATTGCATTCACATTCAAGGTGCCTCAAAGTTATGGGTGCCATGCTGTGATGAAGCTGTCATCCAGATTGGATAGTCTTCAGACACGTTGTTCCAATACAACAAGCCACCACCTGTTCAGTTTATGATAAGAGGGAGAAAACCATCTCTCTGTTGGCCCACTCAGGCAATGATGGCGCAAGTGAGTGATCCGTGGACACAGTGAGGATGAACATCATTCTCTATTCTGTCCAATAAGATACCCTGCTCTTTAGTATCCAGTTATATGACCAACAAATTCCCTTCTTACTGGCTATGTTTACCATAACTTTTTGACTTAATATTATATATCAGGCTTCAATTCTGTCAGACATCCAGCTTCTTATAGTACTCCTGAGTGCTGGTACCCAATTCCCCTCCACAAGGCCAAGTGAGTACTCATGAATTTGATTGCGATTACCATACAACTCTCTCCTAGTAAGCCCACCCTTTTATTATTGAGATTTATGAATTTCTTTCCCCATACTCTTTTCAACATTGGAGTAGATTTTATTCTCTTCACTTTCTACTTTAACTCTTCTTCTCTGGGCCTGTTCCTTATTTCATCCCTTTTATCACCTCCACTCTGTCATTATTCTTTCTTTTTACACCTGTATTAGTGCACCTTCTGGCATATACTGATAGTTTATAACTATTTTCATTAAATAGCAAAATTGTTCATTAAAATATATCTGATATTGGGGCTGATGTTGTGGTGTAATGGATTATGCCACCACCTGAAATTCAAGCATCCCATATGGGTACCAGTTTGAATCCCAGCTGCTCCACTTTCAATCCAGGCCCATGCTAATATGCCTGGGAAAGCAGTGGAAGATGACCCAAGTACTTGGGCCCCTGCACCCAAGTAAGAGACCCAGAGATGAAGCTCCTGGCTTTGTTGTGGCCCAGCCCTGGTCATTGCGACCATATGGGAAGTGAAGTGACAGATGAAAGATACATCTCTCTCTCTCTCTCTCTTTCTGCGTAACTCTGCCTTACAAATAAATAATCATTAAAATATAATACAAATATATATATATAAATATGTGTGTGTATTATCTATCTATCTATATCTATATCTGATGTCACCAGTAACTTGTGTTTTCTTTTTGAAAATGACTCTTCCAGGAATCTTCTCTTATAGTGCATTAAGCTATAGCTTAACCAATCATTATTCATCATTTTTTCAAATTAATACCTCCACTTCTATCAATTATTGTGCACATATAATAATAAGCCTTATCTAAATTTCACAAAAAAAACCTTAGGACATCATTATTCCCAATTTACAGCTGAGCAAATGAAAACTCAGGGTTTAAGTCTTTTGCCCAAATGCACATATCTGGTCAAGGGGTAGTGTTGGCCTCTGTGATACTAGCCAAGATCACCAGTGTGCATTCTGGAAGCCTCTTCATGGATGGAAAGTTACTGGCTTTTGAAAGCTCTTTTGCCCATTTTTCAAGCAATTTTTTCTCAGCTGCTTGTTTGCATGAAGAACAGGAGTAAGACTTGGTTTGGTATTTTCAGGAGAGAGTGCCAAAATTGTTGACCCATAGTACATTCTGAGAACTGAAGGATTTTTACTCAGAAATGGCTCCTATTACATATTATTGATAACAGGATACAAAAGTAAATGACCCAGGGATGCGTGACTAGCCTCAATTGTAAAACTAACTTCAACATGTCAGACCAATATGAATTAAAATGAGAAAAGCCTTTGGGAAAATGGCTGAAATATTAAAGTAGAAAAATGCATCCATCACCCATGAGAATACAAATGGTCTCATTCATTCAAAAGATCTGTATTTCATTTTGAGTTTCTTAAGAGAACAGTCTCCACAGGATATATTTTTCTTTGAAGCTTGTAGTTGGAGAATAATTTTGAAATCCATATTGAAGAATCTGATGAGGCCTGGTGAATGACCAAACATGTGAACTTGTGGTGTAAAATTGAGCCAGCTTTTTTGTCTTTAAAATAGTTTCTTACGTATGAGAAGGACATGATTTTGTCTGTTTGTGGTATCTGTTGTTTGTCTTGAAGCTATCACATATTCAGGCATGCAGGGCTTTCTACATAAAAGCTTCTACAGGATTAGAAGACTTTTGAACTTCACAAAATCTTACGGAGGAGCAAGTGTGAGCGTGTTTATTCTCGGTGATGGAGAAAACTGAAACTCAGGAAGGTTATGTGATTTTCAAGAAAGACTAGAAAATGGCAGGAAGGATGGAAGCCAGATCTGGGGAGATATAATGGCATGACCATAAATGGGGAGACTTCAGGGTTCTACAGTTTGGCATCGAGGCCTGACACCCCTGTTTACCAGCTACAGAACCTTGTACAGCTACTAAGCTCTGTATCCCTGTTTCTTCTGCTGCATGATGAGAGGTGATAAAGACCTATTCAGACTACTGTGAAGATTAAGTGAGGGGGGGACTGGCATTTGGTGCCGTGGTTAAGATGTTGATTGGGGTGCCGGCAACCCATGTCAGAGTGCCTGAGCATCAAACTAATCTCATTTCCAATTCCAGCTTCCAGCTAATGCACACCCTGGGAGGCAGCAGGTAATGGCTCTTGTACTTTGGCTACTGCCACTCATGTGGGAGACCAGGACTGAATTCAGGCTCCTGACTTTGGCCTGGTCCAGGCTGTTGTCAGTATTTGGGAAGTAAATAAGTGGGTAGAAGATTCTCTCTCTCTCTCTCTCCCTCCCTCTCTCCCTCCCTCTCTCCCCCTCTCTCCCTCTCCCCCTCTCTCTCATTCCTTCCACCTCTCCTCTATTTCTTTGTCCTTCAAATAAGTAAAAAAAAATAAGTTGTTTTTTAAAAGATTAAGTGAGATAATGGTCAAAAGTACTCAACCCAGTTCCTAGCATAAGAATAAATCCTCAGTAACTGTCAGCGCCTCTGGTAACTGTAACTCCCATCCTGTGTGCTTTTCTTCACACCACCCTAATCTTGCTGGTCATACAGGGTGCATCTGTAATCCTTTGGACCAAGAACAGATCACTGCCACTTTCAACCTCTCTGTTTGGTGTTACTATCCAGGAGCATGTCTTTCTTGCACAAGGGAATAGGTTTCACATCCTAGGATGAAAATAAAAAGAAAGCCTTAGAAGTTCGAGTAACTAATACCCATCATTACCTCATCCAAGTATCAGAGCAAACCATTGTCCCTCAGCAATATGAACTGCTAATTGCAGAGATTAAAGATCATATTCTACTTTCTGAAGACGACGCGGTAGCCCTAGGTGCGGAGCGTGTTTGCGCCCGCTCCTGCTCCTGACTCATCACTGTTCGCTCTCGCTGAGGAACAAGTCGGTCAGAAAGCCACGCCGCAGCCATGGCTTTTAAAGACACCGGAAAGACGCCCGTGGAACCAGAGGTGGCCATTCACCAAATTAGGATCACCCTGACCAGCGCAACGTCAAGTCCCTGGAGAAGGTGTGTGCTGACTTGATCAGAGGAGCAAAGGAGAAGAATCTGAAAGTGAAAGGACCTGTTTGGATGCTACCAAGACACTGCGAATCACTACAAGAAAAACCCCTTGTGGTGAAGGTTCTGAGACATGGGACCGGTTCCAGATGAGAATCCACAAACGGCTCATTGACCTGCACAGCCCTTCTGAGATTGTGAAACAGATCACTTCCATCAGCATTGAGCCGGGAGTAGAAGCTGAAGTCACCACTGCAGATGCCTAAGCCCCCCCCCCAAAAAAAAAATCATATTCTAGGCTTGTCTCCCCCAGAAAAACCTATCTACTAGTAAAAATTATGTGCCCAACCATGTGCTAGGCATAGAGCAAAAATATCTTAACTTGCTTACTCGTTCTCATCAGGGAAGAGAGGGAAGCACCTCAACACACAAAGAAGAAATCTACACAGTGAAACCCATACCTTAAAATATTTATATGTCAATGAACTTCTTATTATAAACTTTTGTAACACATATGATCTTTTCCTGTCCCTTTTAAAACTGATCATGATTAAACTAAAATGTTAAGTGATGGCTTCAGGTCATCAATAAAAATGTCATTATCACACTGTGCTATAATGCATTGGCTTTTATGACACCATGGCAAAGTTGAGGTAGATATATGGTTGGTCTTCTCCATGAAATGCTATCTCTTCTATACACATCTGCACCTTTTGTCTCCTACTGTCATTTTTTTTTCTTTTTTAGCTTCCTTACCCCTTCCTCTTAGCTGTCACATCTTGTTGTTAGAGCCTGCTTCTAACAGTCCTGTTTTCCCCATGTAATTCCTCCATTGTAATCCTCTGTTGTGAGTTGAGAAACTGTAAAATCACAGTTGCTAAAATTGTGCCTAAGAATCATGTATTTGAAAACACCTCTTAAATATCTAAGATGGTGTAGTTTGTTTAACCAGTAAACTGAAGCACAACCATATAAAATGTTTTTAGTTTCTTTCTACCAACAAGTTTAAAACATATGATACACAGATTCAGGTCACACAAATTAAAATGTATCTTTGATTGATTTTAGCAGCTTAAATTTATGGACAATCTTATCTAAAAGCCATTTAAAATAAAACTCTTAATAAAATTTCCCCATGTGGACATACAATATGTACGCACATATAACATAGCATAATAGACCAATATCAAAATCCAAAATATCTGGTTGAACTAAGATTCCTTAAAATCATGACATAACATAGACCAAATTTGATCATTGTTACAAGGTGATTATTCAAGTCTTTGAAAATAAGCACATAGTTAAATAACCATATATTCTATAAAATTTATAGAAGGCATTGGACCTTCTGGTAAATGTTTTATTAAGTTCTTATCTAAGGGTTGAAACGGTTTGCTAAGTATTCATGTAATATTGCTATTGTCAGCAGGTGATCTAGGACTTGCTCCCTCATTTCTCTATTCTAAGCCCAACTTGTTCTTTCATTTCTCTATTCTCTTCAAGGTAGGGAACTAATTCTATTATGAAGGAATCTGTAGGACGCACAATTTAATCTTTAGACCTTATAAGAGATGGCTAACATTTTTCTGTAATAGCATAGCCAAAATAAGAGCTTAAATAATAATCTCATAGCTAGATTCACATCGCCATCAGCGAAGTATACAGTAAGTAGAAAAAAAAAACCTCCCTTTCAGACCAAAGGGAAAGAAAGTTTTAAAGTGAGAATATAATTTTCCTCATGGGCATTGTCTACCTTAGAAAAACTACTACAGAACATGCCTGTGACTATAGACTTGTAGTTCAGGCCACCGAAGATTAGAGATGGGACATGGGCACTCCCTTGACTTGCATCCTCTGGTCTGCTTTAACAAAATATGAGTACTGGGCTCTTAGTGAGAAACAGGTGGCCTCTCCTCTGAGTTAAGTGCATGAACTTCTGGTTATTACTGACTTGCAGCTGCATTTTAGATGGTCAAGATTTCTATCCTCAAGAAAGTTAAAAACCTGTTGAGAAAGAAATCAAACAGAACAAGTCTATCTGTGATAAAGAGCTTAGTTCAGGGGTTGGTATTGTGGTACAATGTGAAAGGCCATCCACTTAGGACTTCTGCCTCCCATATCTGAGTACCTAGAATCAAGTTCTACCTCTATTTCCAGTCCAACTTCCTGCTGATACATCTGGGAAGCAGCAGGTGAGAGCCCAAGTAAGTACTTGTTTCCTGACACACATGTGGGAGACTTGCAGTTCCTGGCTCCTGGTTTTGGCCAGGTCTAGCTCCAGCTGTTTTGGGCATTTGAGGAGTAAACCAGCGAATGGAATTCTGTCTATCTTTATTTCTCCAAACTCTAACTCTTTCAAATAAATGAATAAATGAATGAATGAATGTTTAAAGTGCTAAGTCCAGATAGTAGATGCATTAGAAGTTTAAATTATTTGAGACCATTACAAAAAAGCTTCAAAGAATAAGAGCAACTTAAGCTAGATCACAAAGAAACTCTGAGACTTGCATATTCACTTATTCATTTATTAATTTATTCAGTAAATTCTTAGAGTGTCTGCTAGGTCCATGATTGTGTTACAGGTGCACAAGACATAATAGATAAGCTAAGCAAGGTTTTTGATTACATGAAGCATACACTGTACTGAGAGTAGAAAGATCACAAACAGATAAGTCAGAAAGAAACAACATTTCAGAGAGTGAAAACTGCTGTCCAAAAAATGTCAGAAAAATAGAAAAGAGAATGATAGAAGTTGATAGAGTAGATCATGAGGGTCTGCTTTGTAGTTAGTGGTTGGGGAAGGCACAGTAGAGGTGAGCTTCTGAGTAGATGATAGTTGAATGATGAGATGGATCTAGCCATGGGAAACATGGAGAAACAGTTTCTGTAAAGGGAACAGAAGTTCAAAAGCCTTGAGGCTGAAGCAAGCTTAGCAAATTCAAGAACCAGAGATAAGGCCTCAGAGACAAGAGCCAAGGAGTGGGCAGAAATGCCATCAGAGAGGGAGGTAGGGTTGATGCACATAGGAACATAGATTTTAATGTAAGTGCAACAGGAAGCCATGAGATTTTAAGTGGTGAGCCAACTGTTGTTGAACAGTATGAACCAACTGTTTTCTAAAAGGTCCTGTGGCTACTATGAGAAGAAAGTAAAGTGGCAGCAGGGGTGCAGGTCAGAGTAAAGATGGACAATTAGAGCATATGTGTCATGCAGGCATCTTCTTGTAAGAGCATAGCATGCAAGGGTTGTGTGCATGCATGCATGATGTGGGAAGATAGTCTGATAGGGAGGAAGGGAAAGATGAATGATATCATGTTGGAAGGAGGGGCATAAATTACATAAAGAACAAACTTTTATTGCCAAGAGGGCTATTTCTCTGTCCTTCTGCGAAGGAGCTTGGAATTCATATTCACACCATTAATTCCAAAGCTTGATTGCCTCTGGAAATTCCCATAAAAGAAATAACAGCACTGCCAGCTCCTGACTGCACAATGTTAGTACTTCAAATACACTGGCATGTGCACCCTGTAGATGTGGGGGATTGGAAGACTGAAGATTTCAGCCAGGAATTTACAATACACACAGATCTGCTTCTCTCCCAGTAAGATTAATAATAGTTGAGATTTATTGAGTCTGTACTGTGTGCTAGGCATAGTTCTAAGTGCTTACATGGATTACCTTTTGAAATTGCCATATTCTTTTTTTATGCCAACTTTGCAGGTAGGGAGACAGGTACAGATTAGACAGTTAGCTTGTGCAAAGTGACTTATACATAAGAGGTGGTGCCAAGATTTGAACCCAAGAGTTTGACTTCAGAGCCCATGTTACGAACAGCTGTATACCCCACCAACATCTTTGGTTGATGCCGTATTTCTGCAAACATCTTCTTGGATACAAGTATTGCCAAAGCATGCAGGAGATCTGAGTGACTCAGATGAGCATCCCACTCTGTGCCTCTGGAAAGAACTTACAATTCAGCCTGATGCCATTCTGCTTGTGTCCTTTGTTATTGAGCAGCTACTGTAATTCACTCCAGCTCAAACGTGGCTTCTTTCTCAACAGACAGATAATAGCTATTTATTACTGGGATAATTCCAAAAAAAAGTAAAATAGAGCAAGCTTTCTAAGTACTGTGAACAGAAGATTTGGTGGACACAGGGTTGGTGAATTTTCATTCCACTTATTTGTTGGCCCTGTGAGATGTCAGCCTAAAAATAAAAGTAATCATCCTGGCAGCATCTAGGTACTTTTCAACAAAGATTTAATAGCCCCATCTACATGAACGGTTCATATTGCAAAGACTTCATAACTTGCAGTATACATACTGTGAGACAGAGTGATAAATCAATTAACGCAAACTTTGCTAACCAGAATAAATGTTCAGAAGTCATGTTGTGATGGCTTATGTTTTTCAAGTAATTCCTGAAGTTTGGTAAGCCCCACTGGGCTTCCAAGTCATTAGTGAGAACTACAGGCTTCTCCAGCTCTCTGCTGCTGTCCAGGCTACCTCTTACAGCAGCTATTCCTGTCCTGTGCTGCCCTGGGAAAAGCATTTTGATAACAACTCCTTCCTTTCAAGAGACTAGATTGTACATAAATAAGTTAAGCTAAAAGACCTGAACTCACAAAATTCTAAATGGGACAACAATGAACTATATTTGCAATTTCTAAGGTTAATTGCTTGACTACATCAATAAGAGATTTTTGTTTTTTATTAGATTCTTATGTGATAAAATTTTTTATTAGAGCCCTGTATTGCCTAAATTTCAGCAAGATATTAGAAACTCAGAAGTTCTGCATTTCTATGATGCCATAGATTCAATTTAGATCGTTAGATATTCAGGTTTATACCATTTAATTCTCCCCTCAGTGGGATCTCATTTTGTTCCACTTATTTTTTCATGCCCACATGGCAACTATATCTTTGGATTGTCAGAACACTTATTCTCAGAGTTTATATACAATAGATATCTATTCAATATTTATGTTAAATAGCTCTGAGCAGTTTTCCAGACTGTACTTAAATAACCATCATTGAAAATATAGTACAGGTTGAGTCCCTTTATCAGAAATGCTTGGTGTTTCAGATTTGGGTTTTTCTTGGGAGGGAGGGGCAGGTTTGGGGATATTTGCATAGACACTACATTGAGCATTCCTAATCTGAAAATCTGAAATCTAAAATACTCTGTAATCTGAAACTTTTTGACCATATCATGTTAGCTCAAATTAGGGTTTCAGATTTTCAGGTATGAGAGGCTAAACATATAACAAACACACAAGGGATTCTTCTAAAATACACTTTTCTTTTTTAAATTTTTATTAATATAAAGATGACATATATCAAGTATTACATAGATCTAATTCTTTTTTTTTTTTTTTTGGACAGGCAGAGTGGACAGTGAGAGAGAGAGAGACAGAGAGAAAGGTCTTCCTTTGCCGTTGGTTCACCCTCCAATGGCTGCCGCGGCCGGTGTGCTGCGGCCGGCGCACCATGCTGATCCGATGGCAGGAGCCAGGTGCTTATCCTGTCTCCCATGGGGTGCAGGGCCCAAGCACTTGGGCCATCCTCCACTGCACTCCCTGGCCACAGCAGAGAGCTGGCCTGGAAGGGGGGCAACCGGGACAGAATCCGGTGCCCTGACCAGGACTAGAACCTGGTGTGCCAGCGCCGCAAGGTGGAGGATTAGCCTATTGAGCCACGGCGCTGGCTTACATAGATCTAATTCTAAGATAACCATATTGTCTCCCTCCTTTTCTCTTTTTAATTTTGCAATAACTTTTTTATTTCATATATACAGTTTTAAGAGCATAATGATACTTCCGACCTGACCCGCCCTTCCTTCCTCCTCCTTTTCTTATTTTTTTTAATCTTTACAATGATATACTTTGAATTTTCTTTATGGTCACAAGCCTAACACTCCACCAAATAAAGAATTCAACAAGTAGTTAGTAAAAAAAAACACTGTTCGCACTCTGGCCTAAGAATCAGCCCTTAAGGCATTCAGATATAGCTAAAAAGCCCATGAGAGTATTTCAGGCATGGAAAGCCAAGACACTCTGGCAAAAAAAAATGACCTAAATGAAAGATCTCTGTGAGTGAGATCCCAGCAGAAAGAACTGGCCATCAAAGAAGGAAGTACCTTTCTCTGAAGAGAGGACAGAACTTCCACTTTGACTATGACCTTGTCTAAATAAGATTGGAGTCTACGAACTCAAAAGGCTTCCATAGCCTTGGCAACCCATGACAAGAGCCTAGGGTGATTACTGACACCATAAACAAGAGGGTCAATTGTTAAAGCAACAACAGGAGTCACTGTGCACTTACTCCCCATATACAATCTCTGTCCTTAATGTGTTGTACTACGTGAATTAATGCTATAACTAGTACTCAAACAGTACTTTACACTTTGTGTTTCTGTGCGGGTGCAAACTGCTGAGATCTTTACTTAGTATATACTAAATTGATCTTCTGTATATAAAGATAATTGAAAATGAATTTTGATGTGAATGGGATGGGAGAGGGAGCGGGAGATGGGATGGTTGTAGGTGGGAGGGAAGTAATGGAGGGAAAAAGCTGCTATAATCCAAAAGTTGTACTTTGGAAATTTATATTTATTAAATAAAAGTTAAAAAAAAAACTGTTCCTCAAGAGTGTAGACAAAGGCTATAAATAGTAATTAAATCTCAAAATGTCAACTTTACTTTTCTTCTACTTTTTTAGCCACACCAGGATCTCTGTTTTCACATCCACTGGATTTTCTTTCCTAAAAACAGAGATACAAATTTCATCTCATCCTTAATCCTCAGTCTAAAATATCCTCCCAGCCACTTATATTCAAAGTGCTGTGATATGCTTCAGACTTTTCTTGTGAGGAGGCCAATGCAGTTTTCATTTTCATGGAAATGGATGTCTTATTTCTTTGGTATTCTGTTGAGGTTCCCCTCAGTGTTTGAAGGAGATCAAGACTTCTGCTTTGGTCTGTTGAATGTCAGGTAGCTGTCCTATGTTACCAACCAGAAGGACTGCGTTTTTTTTTTTTTTTTTTTTTTTTGACAGGCAGAGTGGACAATGAGAGAGAGAGAGAGAGAAAGGTCTTCCTTTTGCCGTTGGTTCACCCTCCAATGGCCGCTGCGGCCAGCGCACCGCGCTGATCCGATGGCAGGAGCCAGTTGCTTATCCTGGTCTCCCATGGGGTGCAGGGCCCAAGCACTTGGGCCATCCTCCACTGCACTCCAGGGCCACAGCAGAGAGCTGGCCTGGAAGAGGGGCAACCGGGACAGAATCCAGTGCCCCGACTGGGACTAGAACCCGGTGTGCCAGCGCCGCAAGGCAGAGGATTAGCCTAGTGAGCCGCAGCGCCGGCCTAAAACACCAATATTTATAAATTTGAACCAACTTGTTGGGTACAGATGATATCCTTCTCTCTCAAAAATTATATATTCAATGGCACAAAGGCTGAGAGAGACATAGAGACTGAAAGATAGAGATGGCCTACTGGCTCACTCTCCAAATGTCTGCAATGGATGAGTGTGTGTTGGGCTGAAACCAGGAGCTGGGAACTCAATCTAAGTCTTCTACATGGGAAGCAGAGATCCAACTATTTGAACCATCACTTGGTGCCTACTAGGGAATGTATTAACAGGAAGCTGGAATTGGGAGTGGAGCTGGCACTTGAATGCAGCCACTCTAACATGGGATGCCAGTGTCCCAACTGGCATCTCAACATTTATGCTCACTATTCACCTTGGTTTTCTTTTCTTTTCTTTTCTTTTTTTTTTAATTATCAATTTGTGCTCTGGGAATGCAGATTCACTTTAAAAACTTAATTATATTCAATTAGTCTTTAATATCTTCTGTATCTACAGTACTTAGGCTGAGAATCTTGAAGAAATTAATGATGCAAGAATTGTGCTTTCTGCAAGTCATTAGTCTGTATTCCTCTCTGGGTAAGACTATAGCCTCTAGGCCCATAGTCTTTCCCTTGGGCCAAATCTTGCATTGCTTTATGATCCTATCACTGTTCCAAAGAGAGAATTGCCTTCCTCTGCTTGAAACTTACATGGGGATTTTGGCAGTCCCTGCTCTTTAGTAATCCACCCTAATGTGTATACCCATCTCCTATCACCTTACTCTGTTCCCAGCAGGAACTTTGAACTCTGGGTTCAAATAGATACTAGCTGAATGCTTATGAGCAAATTACTTAACCACTTTATACTTGGTTTACTGCATCTGAAAATGTAATGCCTCCTGTGCAGTGTTAATAAAGATGAAAATGTAGTGAATGTGTAAAGCACTAGATGCAGTTCTAGGGTAGGTGCTTTGCTCAGTGCATAAAGCTCAAAACAGACCCTGCTCTTGGAAAGCCTTCCCCAGTGCCCCCAGCATCATTGTTCCGTTCCTCTTCCTGCACTCCGGCTCTCAGCCTCTGACTTTCGATAAAGCAGAAGCATGAATTTTGTCTTAAACACACCACCCAATCTGAAAGACAGGAAGGGCCTGGCCAATGCTTATTAACTGTTATCTAAGTGGCAAAAGCAGTCCTCCCTCCTCCTGCCAAGGGCACCAATCAGCAGCGTGTGTGCCAGAGTAGGCCATCATGGAGCACCACAGGGGGGGACCAGGCTTCTCTCAGTTCAAGGGTGGACTTTACAGTGACTGAGGCCACAGATACGTACCAATCACCAGCTCTCAAGGAACAGAAATGGATGAGACAGATGTCATCTCTACCCTCAGACAAGTTATTTTTTGGTGGGGAAAAAGCCTATAAACACAGATGTGCACACACACACGCATATATAATGAGAAGAAAACAAAAGTGTGTCCTGAGAATCAGTATGGGAAGGAAGGACTGATATGATTTGGGAATTCTGGGGACTCTCCTTCGAAAGGTGCAAATGGCATAATCACAGTTGAAACCACTTACAGGGATTGTATTTTCTTATAGGCATCACAAAAGTAAACCTTGCAAAAATCACCATGAAATTAATGTCATAAAATAGCTGTGACTTTCCCCCCTGCTCTGTTGCAAGTGAGAAAACTAAAATTTAGGCAAAATAATTCGTACACATGTTATCCCCTACTAAGTGGCAGAGCTGGGACCACTGCCAAGAGTATCCAGAGCCTTTGCTTATGGTTCAGGGACCAATTTGTCCCACACCTTGCTCAGGTCTCTCTTCTAGATGGTTTGCAAGCATCAGATCTCAGGATGGGTGGCCAGCCAGGGAAGCATGCTTGAATGGGATGGACAGTAAGTCTGGTGAACACAGAATGTCATCCTGTGACCAAAAGCTCATATTCTCGCCTCATTTACAAGCTGAATGAGTTGGTGGTGTGATAAATCCTCTGCTTTTTTTCCCCTCATTAGACCGTCAACAAATGGTGACTAACTCCCTTTCTTCCCTTCCCTCATGGTTTATACTTAATTCTGTGAAGTCAAGAAAGCATCATAGTGGTTTTTTTAAGATTTATTTTATTTATTTGAAAGACAGAGATACAGAGAAAGGTAGAGACAGAGAGAGGTCTTCATCTGCTGGTTCACTCCCCAAGTGGCTGCAAAGCCAGGAGCCAGGAGCTGCTTCTGGGTCTCCCACTTGGGTGCAGGGGCCCAAGGACTTGGGCCATCTTCTGCTGTACCAGGTGGTAGCAGAGAGCTGGATCAGAAGAGGAGCAGCCAGGACTAGAACCAGCGCCTTTATGACATGCCAGTGCTTCAGGCCAGAGCGTTAACCCGCTGTGCCACACTGGTCCCTCATAGTGTTTCCTCAATCAAACTACTTACAAGATTTATGTTATTGCAGGGTTTGTGCTTCATAACTCAGTCTCAAGAGTCTCCTAATGAGGTTTTATTTTATTTTTAATTGCTATACATAAAATGCTGTCCTCATTTGGGATGAAGCCATACCCTCACTTCCAGGCTCATCCAGTTTGCAAGTGTGTCTCCTTCTGTTATAGGAGTGCAGCACGTGTGACCTTCTGCACAGTGGAAGCTTCCCACAGTCAGGGATCTGATACCAGCCAGACTTAGTATTTGGGCATTGGCTGGAGGAGCTCAGACATGCAGGAGACGTGCTCTGCTCTGGGCTGCTGCTGCCCTTCCACCTCTTTTCCCACTCACTGATGAGCAAATGTCTCACTTGCTGTAGATGATAATAGCAATAATAAGAGCACTTTCATTTGTTGAGTGCTGTCTCTGTGTCAGTTCATTCTGCTAACTGCTTTATATGCATGGTTTAATTTAATTCTCACCACTCTTTGCTGAGTTCACTATTATTAAATCACATCTACGAGCTGAGGAAACACAGATGAAAGTGGTCAACTGATTTGCTTAAGACACACAGTCAGGAAACTGTGGAACTAGGACTGAAACCCAGCTCTGAATCCCAAGTCTGCTTCTTAATCAATTTGTTTGGGCTTTGGAACAGAGAAGGGTGGGTCACACCCATACTGGACTGCAGTATCCCATCATTTGCCTCTCTGCCCATCTAAGATATACAATGAGGGACAAGTGACCCTAACACGTTGTTAGATTCCCGAAGAATTTTAGCAATTGCTTGTTGCTTCATTCTCTGTTCCCAGTCACCTCACCATTAGTAACAGAGAGGCACAGCCAACCACCACAAACCACTGGTGTCTCTAGTTTTCCTCTTAGTCTTCTATCCTCACGTTTGCACTTTTGGTTGAAAGGTTCCAATTGCAAACTGAATTTCCTGTGTTGCTGAGCTATTTTTGTTGCTGATCAATAACATTCTCACTGGTTCTTTCCATGTCATGTAATTTCCTTTGTACTCTCATCTTTCTGTGTACCACCCTGGAAAGTGAGGAAGTGTGGCCTCAGAAAGAGGGAAATGAACTGCCTAAAGTCAGGCAACTAGCCGACTTAATCTTCCCACTATTTGATTAAAGAAACATGTCAAAAATTACAGTGCTGTTTGGAAATTAACTTGGAGAGAAATTCTAATACAGCATTTGGTTAGTAGTAGAATATCTCGTCTCTTTGGGGAACTCCATCTTCTTTCTCCCCATTGTTATTAAACCAGCTTTAAAACAAATGTTTAGGAATTTCTTGTATATATGAAGGGATTATTATTGTTTTGCTGTTCAGTCTTAAAACAAATTAGTCAAGCAGAACTATTTTTTAAACATGTAGTTAACAGTAAGATAAACAACTCAATTGTTGAGCAGCCTCTTAAATACCATGTTACTAAAATTGTTGTCATATTTCATGTACTCTACTATTACAATATTTTTCCATATAAGTCACATTATTTAATCATACAATTATTACTTTTTCCTCATTTAACTTCAAAATGCAAAAGGCAAGAATTTATTTCTTCTGCTTATTTATTTTTGAGTCCTGTTCTCTATGAACCTTTGATAATACTGTCTTCCTCCTTCCATACTCCTAATTTCCTTTGTCTTGATAAGACTTTTAGCCAACATCTCTCATATCTACCTACATTTCCTTAGATGCGTTGTCAAGTAAATAGCATGTATTTTATTTTTTTGAACACTTATTTTTTTCTACCTTAAAATGAAATACTACAAATACCATGACATCTAACACTGTGGCTGAGATTTTTAAGTGTGTTCAGGAAATTAAAAACTGACATCCCTGTAGGAACCACAAGAAAATGATACACGGATGATAAGTGTAACAAATTCACATGTATCTGAAAGAGCTGAGTCATCACTGCTTTTTGCTGTGAACAAATACCAATTCCCTGACCTTAGAATCTTCAAACGTTAAGTTAATGCATTTTATTTCCATTTCCAGTGAGTTGTTTGAGGCAGTATTACACACATGAGTTCTGATGGGTTTTATATTACCAGGATATTGATACTTGCCAACGCTCAGTTAATTTACTTTTCATTTTCAACCCCTTATGGAATGATATGCTGTTAGTTGTTACTTTTCAATCTTGTGTTCACGCTTTCACATCGCAATTACTCAGCTTTTAATAGAAAGCTAAATGGAAAAATCCTGCTTGAGTGTGAAATATGTGAATTTTCAGGTTACGTATTTTCTGCCTCTTTCTTCTTCTTGTACCATACCTCAAAACTTCTATCAGCCTAGCTCCTGTCTCCTGACAGCATAATGAAGCAGGATATAGCATTTACAATGGGCTAGCTGATTGCATAGCAGCATTCCTGGGTAATTATGCCTTTGAGAATCAGAGAATTGATAAGAACCTGATAGTTGAGATAATGCTCTCCATGAAAATGTAGTCCCCAGTTCAGCAATAAAAAAATAAATAAAGCCTCTGTATCCAACACAGCAATATTTTGCAGCACCAATCAATGCCTAAGGAACAGCATCTCTGTCAAGGAGGGTGAGGGTGGCAGTAACTGCAGTAAGTCAGAGAATATTCACAAAGCTTCCCCTTCTCAGGAGTCTGCAGGAAGAACTTGGGAAGCAAACCCAGCAAGGCCCACCTTTCAGGAGACTACATCATCTTGGCAGGAAGCAGGCAAGGAAGAGCATTTAGATAAATTAGATTCTTTCTCAGAGACACTTGCTAATTTTGCAATTTTTATACCTGTGGTTTATAAATGCTGTCGTTTATGAACTCGGCTCTTTTGTTTTATTTATATTCTGAGTATTATATCCTTGTGCATTTACATTGTTGCTTTCTTCCTGATACTTATTTGTGATTGTTGAACAAATAACTAGATTATTTGATTATCGGAGCTCTAATGAAGTACGTATACCTTCTGCTCCATGGCATCTCTATGTCATGTCCTTAGCAGAACTGAACTTTCTAAAGGTAATTATTTTATTTATTTTGAAAGGCAAAGAGGGATATCTTTCATCTGCTGGTTCACTCCACAAATATCTGCTACAGCCAGATGTGGGCAAGGGCAAGGCCAGGAGTCAGGAACTCAATCTGGGTCTCTCACAAGGGTGGTAGGGACCCAAGTATTTGAGCCATAATCTGCCTTCTCCCAGGGAGTCATTAGCAGAAAGTTGGATTGGAAGTAGGCCTGGGACTTGATCCCAGCCACTCTGATACTGGATGCACGAGTCCCAAGTGTTGGCTTAACCTGCTGCATCACAATGCCTACCCAGAAATGAACGTCTAAGTAATCCCTTGAGAATAACAAAATGCTTACTGAACTCAAAATGGGAGAGGGTTTCTGATTATTAACTAGTATGAATAGAGATTAAAACCTGTTTCGAATTTGCAGGAAATTGCACATGTTTTGTACATGTGACAGTGTATACACATTTGGTGTGATGGACACAAATCTTCATAATTTGCCTTTTATATACATACTGCCAAATGCCTGGGTGGAATCTGAATTTGGGCTTGTTTTATGAATTTTTGAAAAAGCTTATTGTAGCTCAGGTACTGTTTAAGCAGATGAAAGTGGCAGACAAAATTGTATAAGAGTATTTTTGCATCAAAGCTTATTTTGCTGTTAGGAAAAAAGACCCTAAAGATCAAATATGAAAGTAAAAACCAACAACTGTCAGGGCTGTAAGAAATACAATTGTTCATCTTGTAAATAACAGTAGACAGGAAGGATACTCTGTGTGTGTGTGTTTGTGTGTGTGTGTGTCTGCAATTGAGCATATTTCCTCGTGATATTGTCTCAGTTGTGCTCTACAAATGGGCCTGGAAGCTGTATCATTTATTATCGTTTTGTAGGGTTCAGACAATGGATAATTGACATCGAACTACTTGAAATAGGCCGACTAAAGCTGTCTTTCCTTGTTAGTCAGTGAAACAAAGATTTATTTATGAGCTTTGAAACTTTGTCAATAATTCTAGAAATAAATTCCCATCCGGGTTTTTCACTTTTCCACATAAATGGTGCACAAAGCATTTTTAAGCTGATTCGTTTTTAACTTTTTCCTTCATTTACTATGAACTTGAATAAGTTGATATTAAGTGAAAATTTGAGGTAATTTAATTATTGATTGATCTGACATTTAGCATTGCTTTGGTATAAAAGATTCGCTAACTGAATTAAATTATTTAATCCATAGTAAAAAACAAGAATTATTTCACCCTTTCAGGAAATATTTATTGAAGACAAAGTTTATGTACAAGTTTCTATAAGGCACAAACTTTCCTTAAAGACATTGTTTTTTGGTATTCTTTAGACACCAGTGGGACTTTGAAGAGTAGTTCTGAGCTAGACCAGAACACAGGTTTGTGTTATCTGTGAAAATGATACCATTTACTTATGCCATAACTTACTTTTTTTTAAATAGTAAGATGTACTCCTTTTGAAATACTCTGTAATTTTACATTATGTGTGTGGTTCAGTCCAGTATTTTCCTTCTCAGACTTTTCACTGTTTCTTTTTGTTTCTTCATCATTTCCTACTCAGTTTCAGGCTTCAGTTCTCTTCCTTTTACCTTTTCAGTGCCAGTTTAAGTCTTCTGACCCCAAGGGCTTTCCTTGGCATCTTAGAGCAGTTTGGTCTCCTTGTGTGATGTCAAAGCACTGTGTTTCTTTTTAACACTTACAATTGGAATTATATAATTAAAGTGCTTTCTTCCTTTCGTTGCTCTGCTAGGAGCTTCATGGAACAGAAGAAGCCATGTCGTTCCTGTTCGCTGACAGAGCCTTGCAGAGAGAATGAATAAAGACCGTGGCAGGCTTCAGTCCTCTGCCTCGTTCTTATGAGATGCTCTTGTCTGCACATTAAGTTAGTGTTTGTAGAACAGTATTTCCAAATGCAGATTTAAGGGTGGAGTAAGCCAAGTTTCCTTCTTTAACATGGAATATATCTAACGTGCTGTTCTGTTGCCCTCCTCCCCCTTTGCCTCTGATCTTCAAACCCATTTTTTCCCTGGTTCAGGGAAGTTCTTAAACAACAAACAGGAAGATTATTGAGTGACTGTCTGTCTTTTTCTTGATCTGCTCCAGTGGTGTAGGAATAATGGAGGCAGGGGGAGATCAAGTCACAGTGCTCTCAACAGAAGTTGTTTACAAAGTACTGCGAAAAACCAAAAAGGCTAAGCATCTGTGCACCTGATAAGGAAATCAATAAGTAGTTGAGAATGTGTAAGGAAATTTGACTGGCACATATGTTACCATAGGGTAACTTTGGAAAAGTGTCTTAACCTTTCTGTGCCTCAGCGTCTTCGTTTTCAACATGAGGAAAACCAGACTTACCCAGTAGATTTTATTTTAAAGATTAAAAGGGATAAGGTTGTTCTGCGTTGCTCAATCATCGCATTACTAGGCACACAGTGAGCACAATTACTAGTAGCTCTTTCATTCTTTTTCTGTATTTTAAGTTAACCCAGAACCACAACATCCCTGTGTTTCTTTCCCTTTTCAGTTCCTCCGGTGTTCTTCTGTACTAAACCATTTCCATTTCCTACCAAGCCTTTTGCTCTTTGTCCCAGAATCACCATAGACAGAGCAATTGTTTGCTTATCTCCCCCCTTATCTCTTTGCACACTGACTCAGGGCCCACATCTAATAATGAGAATGATGAGAATCCAGTTTGTCAGGTCCACTAATGGGATTTTTTCTCATTTAGAAGAATAAGAGAAAGTTGGAGAATATAACAGGGTTTTGAGTTATGCTTCATTTGAGAACATAAATAGACACAGCAAGTAAGAAATACTAGAAGAGAGAAAAGCAGATTTCTCGTGTCTGAATGCAGCCGGGATTTAGATGCAGTTCTGTCAGAAGTCCTTTCTTAATGTGGGGATTGAATTGGTAAAGATGGGTTAGAAATAGCACAGATCATATTGGAGAGGAGATGGTGTTCTGTCCAATTTCAGAAAGACACAAGAGGCTGCTAACTTCAATTCGAGTATGGGTATTGTGTGCGCTGTAACACATAATTGAATTAGATGTACAAATAAGTGCTGAGTGAAGTTCACAGTTGGAAGAGGTGGCACCTTGGGAGAGACCTACAGATGCTTCCTGAAACATACTGGCATTGAAGTAGGACATTAAGGATGGGGGAAGTTTTCTGAGGTGTACATAGAACCATGAAAGAACACTGCAGATCCAGGAAGTGAGGTGAGCAAAGGCACAAGGGTGGGGAGCTGTGTGAGAAGTGGTCATATTTCCATTAAGCATGGATATAATTTTTGCATCTGTTGAGAGGGAAAGATGGAGTAACAAATCTTCAAAAGCAGGATGCCATCAGAGTTAACCTTACTCACCACACTGAAAATATCTCCTGAATCTGGAGTCGTTGATTTTCTTTACTTGGAAGTCATGGCTCTGGTAGACTCAAGGGTCACCTTCAGTTTCCTGCAGATCCATTCTATAGACTCTGCATGACCAGCCCTTCCGTTCTGTCTGCTTTAGTCTGGTTTAGAATAACACCTCATGGCCTTCACGATAGGAAGATTTCTGAGCTCCCAGAATGAAGTCACACTGTTGTGATTTACAGTTTCTTCATTCTCCTCACTTAAGACATTATAAACCACTCTAGCTGTTCAGTCGAGGACTTCCCAAAACTTCAGAGTTCATCTCCAAACACCTTTTTCGAGGGTGAGAATATTGAACTTGTTATTAATTTAAAACAATGAACTGAGTTTAAAAATAGCACAATTACCCTCTAAACCAGCTGTGAATTAATTTTAAAGGTAATGAGAGGGGAAAAGAGATTCTAAAGAACTCTTCTCTTAATCAGTGTTATTTAGCATTTGTTTTTAAAGTCACATGAGCACATAGGTACTTAATTTAATTGCCCACCTACATTGCTTTCTCCTTACTCCTTTGGGATCACTCTGTAAACCTCACCTGCTGGCCTCTTTTTGGGAATTGGCCCAGGAGAATGAGGCAGCTGCTCCCCCAGGAGCTGTCCTCATGTAACTATGACATGTAACTAAAGACAACTTTATTAGGAAATTGATAATTGGTATTCTGGACATAAAATCAGCAATGCTCTGTGTGCTTTATTGGTTTGCTTGTTCTGTGAAGGGCACAATCCAGTGATTTTTGTAAAGTCACAGCATTGGGTGCTCATCCCCACCATCAAGTTTATTTACTACCCCAAAAAGGAAGCATCATACTTATCAGTAACTCTGCATTTTCTTCTTTTTCTAAACTTTTATTTAGTAAATATAAATTTCCAAAGCCATTACAATGGCTTCCCCCCCCCCCATAACTTCCCTCCCACTCGCACCCCTCCCATCTCCCGCTCCCTCTCCCATTCCATTCACATCAAGATTCATTTTCAATTATCTTTATATACAGAAGATCAATTTAGTATATATTAAGTAAAGATTTCATCAGTTTGCACCCACACAGAAACACAAAATGTAAAATACTGTTTCAGTACTAGTAATAGCATTACTTCACATTGGACAGCACATTAAGGACAGATCCCACATGAGGAGTAAGTACACAGTGACTCCTGTTGTTGACTTAACAATTTGCCAAGGCTATGGAAGCCTTTTGAGTTCGCTGACTTCAATCTTATTCCAACAGGGTCATAGTCAAAGTGGAAGTTCTCTCCTCCCTTCAGAGAAAGGTACCTCCTTCTTTGATGGCCCTGTTCTTTCCACTGGGATCTCACTTGCAGAGATCTTTGATTTAGGTTTGGTTTTGTGTTTTTTTTTTTTTTTTCCCAGAGTGTCTTGGCTTTCCATGCCTAAAATACTCTCATGGTTCTTTTAAACCTTCTAGCATTCTTTTCCAAGACTGTTTTGGTTATTTTGTCCTTTATGTTTCTATGTGTATCTGCAGCCCAACATGTTAGTTCTTTAACTTAAAAAAAGCCAATTAATGGGGCCAGCGCTGTGGCGCAGTGGGTTAACACCCTGGCCTGAAGCACCCGTATCCTATATGGGCACTGGTTCTGGTCCCGGCTGCTCCACTTCCGATCCAGCTCTCTGCTATAGCCTGGGAAAGCAATAGAAGATGGCCTAAGACCTTGGGCCCCTACACCCACGTAGGAGACCTGGAGGAAGCTCTTGGCTCCTGGCTTTGGATCGAAGCAGCTCTGGCCATTGCGACCAATTGGGGAGTGAACCATCCTATGAAAGATCTCTCCCCTCCTCTCCCTTCCCCTGTAACTTTCCTGTGTATAACTCTGACTTTCAAATAAGTAAATAAATCTTAAAAAAAAAAAGCCAGTTACTGTGTTTAATCTTTGGATAAATTTGAGGAATATTTCAATCTTAAAAATATTTCATCTTCTGATCTACAAACATGGATGTCTTTCCACTGATGTGTTATCTTTAAGTTCTTTCAACAATATTTGGTAGTTTTAAGAGTACAATTCATGTATGTATTCAATTCCTAAGGAATCATTACCTTTTGAGACAGGATTGCTTTATTTTTGACAATATTTTTATTTTTGAATTAATATGATTGTACATTCTTATGGTGGGCAGTACAACATTTCAATATATACACATAGTGTAAACTGATCAGATCAGACAATTACCCTTTCCATTCCTGTATTTTGTGTTGGGAACCTGCCACTCCCTCTCCTCCAGTTCTTAATACAGGACATGGTTCATTATTCTGTGAACTGTGTTACCGTCTCCCTCTTACTGCATAACACCTGCACCTGTTAGGTCCATCAGAGTGCATTTCTGTGCCCATTTCCCAATGTCCCTGACCCCACCTACTTCATCCTTCCCCATCTCTATCCTCCAGTAATCACTATTTAATGTTCATAGAGACTATTATATTTTATAACTATTTTCATTGCTATAAATGTGCATACAAATACAATGGTTGTTTGAATATTGAGTAACCCTGTAACCTTGCTGAAGCTCTTAACTCCAATATTTTTTGAATGTTCTTTAATGCTTTGTTTATACAAAATCATTTCTACCTTTTCTACAAATAGGCATTGTTGTAGTTCTTTTTTCTAACTCAAATGTCTTTTATTTCTTTTTCTTGCCCAACTGCCCTACCTAGAACCTCCAGTACAAATTTGAGTAGAAGTTTTGAGAGTGTATGTCTTTATTTTATTGCTTATCTCAGAAAAATATTCAGTTTTTATCACTATATAATTAATTTTTAAGATTTATTTATTTGAGAGGCAGAGTTACAGAGAGAGAGATGTCTTCTATCCAGTAGTTCACTTCCCAAATGGCCCCAACATCCAGAGCTGGACCAATCTGAAGCAAGGAGTCAGGAGTCTCTTCCGGGTCTCCCATGTGGGTGCAGGTGCCCAAGGACTTGGGCCGTCTACTGCTGCTTTCTCAGCCATATTAGCAGGGAGCTGAATTGGAAGTGGAGCAGCTGGGACTCGAACTGGTGCCCATATGGGATGCCAGCATTGCAGGCTGGGGCTTTAAACCGCTGTGCCATAGCGTTGGTCCCTCACTATATAATCTATTAATAGAATTTTTGTCACAGCTTCTCTGTTACAAGTTGAGGATTTCTTCTATGTGTTGCTAATTTGTTTCATGTTTTAATTCTGGAAGAAGTGATGCATTATATCAGTCTAGTGGGATGATTGTGTGTTTTTTTCCTTTATTCTACTGAAACTGAATATTAATAAGCTTTTCAGGTATTCAGCAAACTTCATATTTCTGAGAAAAACCCCACTGCAAAACCTTTTTAAATTTTGTTGGATTAAAAAAAATAAAATAAATTGTTTGTATTTATTGGTAATTTTTGTGTACTTATTCATAAGATATATGGGTCTTTAATTTGTTTTTCCTATGATGATTTTGATATTTAGGTAATACTGTCTTATAGAATGAACTGGATAATTTTCCCTTCTTCCTCACATTTTGAAAGTTTTGTGAAGAATTAGTATTAATTCATTTTTATTTTATTATTTATTTGAAAGACTTACACAGAGAGAGGAGAGGCAGAGAGAGAGAGAGAGAAAGAGAGAGAAAGTTCTTTTATCTGCTGGTTCACTCCCCAACTGGCCGCAATGGCCAGAGCTGTGCTGATCCGAAGCCAGAAGCCAGGACCAGCTTCTGGGTCTGCCATGTGGGTGCAGAGGCCCAAAGACTTGGACCATCTTCTACTGCTTTCCCAGGCCGTAGCATAGAGCTGGATCAGAAGTGGAGCATCTGGGACTGGAAGCAGCACCCATATGGGATGCCGGCACTGCAGGTGGTAGATTTACCCACTATGCCACAGTGCTGGCCCCAATTCATTTTTAAATTTCGTAGAATTCATCAGTGAAAGCATCTGGGATTGGGATTTATTTGTGGGAAGATATTTTGTTTTTAATTAATGATTCTATTCTACACTTGTAATAAACTTACCCAGATTGTTTGTTTCTTCTCGGGTTAGTTTGGGCAGTTCCCATCTAGGAATTTTTCCATTGCTGCTATGCTTTCTAATTTGTATGAATATAATTATTCATAAAACTCTCCTAAATCCTTGTGTAAGGTTGATAGAAAAGCACCCGCTTTTAGTCCTGATTTTAATTTTGTATTTTCTCTTTTACTTAGTCACTGTAGCTATTTTTTCAATTCTATTGATCTGTTCAAAGAAAACAACTTTTAGTTTTATTGATTTTTCTCCCTTTCTTATTTCACTGATTGTCACCACCCTATGTGTTATTTCCTTCTTTCTACTTGCTTTCAGGTTAGTGTGCCTTTTACTAGCTTCTTAAGTTAGAAGTTGAAATTATGAAAATATTTTCTATTTTTTAATATAGTAATGTAACATTGAATTTCCTGTTAGGTACTGCTTTAACTACATCCCATGAGTTTTAGTATGTTGTGCCTTTATTTTAATTTATTCCATGATAGTTGTAATTTCTCTTGTTATTTCAGTCTATGTATTCCCATGAATTATTCAGGAATGTTTGGATTTTGATTTTCATAGATGTGAGGATTTCCAAACTTTCCTTCTGCTACTGATTTCTGATTGTTTCCACTGTGGTAAGAGACCATAGTAGGTTTTTAAATTAATTGAGACTTGTCTTATGGTCTACTATATGGTCTATCCTGAAGAATTTTCTTTGTGCACTTGAGAAAAATACAAAAGCATCTTGATTTATGATGGATTATATCCTGAAAATCTCATCCGAAGTAAAAAATAATCATAAGTAAAAAAATGAATTTAACACCTTGATAAACTAATCACAAAGTCTGAAAACTATTGCTTGACCCATAATAAGCCCAGATTCTCCTCAATTTTTGCTGAGATTATAGCTTGGTAAACTCCTTAAACTATAAGTACACTGTAACTGATGCCATCGAAAGTTGGAGACTGTATATTGTGTTGTCCCTGGGTGGAGTGTTATGTAGATGTTCCTTTGGTCTACTTTCTTTCTCAGGGCATAGTTGTTGGATGGAGTATGAGCTTTGATGCAGAAATCTTAACAGTATAAATTTCACACTACTTTAGGTCCCATGCTTTATTTTTTAACTTGTCTTCCCAGTAGTTTCTTATAGCAAAAAAATACTTAGCCATTTTACCAAATTACATTTAAAATATCTCCTAAGTACATTTTGATTTAATGCTATAACTAGTACTCAAACAGTATGTTTCACTTTGTGTTTCTATGTGGGTGCAAACTGTTGAAGTATTTATACTAAATTGATCTTCTGTATATAAATAGAATTGAAAATGAATCTTGATGTGAATGGAAAGGGAGAGGGAGCGGGAGAGGGGAGGGTTGCGGGTGGGAGGGAAATTATGGGAAGGGGAAGCCATTGTAATCCATAAGCTGTATACTGGAAATTTATATTCATTAAATAAAAGTTAAAAAAAAAATATCTCCTAAGTAGGGAAGCAATTGTTTCCTTTTTCAGCATACTCTCATTGACTGCTAATTTTCTATTATTTTTTTTTCTTTTCTTTTCTTTTTTTTTTTTTTTTTTTTTGACAGGCAGAGTGGACAGTGAGAGAGAGAGACAGAGAGAAAGGTCTTCCTTTTGCCATTGGTTCACCCTCCAATGGCCGCCGCGGTAGGCGCGCTGCGGCCGGCGCACCGCGCTGATCCGATGGCAGGAGCCAGGTGCTTCTCCTGGTCTCCCATGGGGTGCAGGGCCCAAGCACTTGGGCCATCCTCCACTGCACTCCCTAGCCACAGCAGAGAGCTGGCCTGGAAGAGGGGCAACCGGGACAGGACCGGTGCCCCGACTGGGACTAGAACCCGGTGTGCCGGCGCCGCAAGGCGGAGGATTAGCCTAGTGAGCCGCGGCGCCGGCCATTTTCTATTATTTTAAAAAATAAATCTTGCAATTTGGTTTCAGTTGACAATTGTGCCTGGTTTCATTCTTGTTTAACTTTTAAAATAGTTGTTTTCTCCATCATTGCTTTTTTCAGGCTGTTTTAATGGAACGGTCATAAAGTAGTCATAAAACCATAGCTTGGCTGGCTTAAAGAACAAATATTTATTTCAGTTTTGGAGACTGAAAAGCCAAAATCAAGGAGTTGGAGGATGTGGGGTCTGATGAGAGCACCCCTGGGTTTGCAGATGGCTGCCTCACTGTCTCCTTACGTGGCATGACACAGAGGGAAGAACAAGCTCTCCCATTTATCCTCTTATGTGGACACTGATTCCACCAGGAGGCCTTTACCCTCATGACTTCGTTACCTCCTAATTACCAAAGGCCCCACTGCCTAATATTGTCATGTTCAGATTAAGGTTTCAACATATGAATTTGAGGGGCCACAACATGCGGTCCATATAATCAAATCAAAGCTTGATCTTAAAAGCTTCCTGTTTTTATATTTCTTTGTTTATCTGTGACTCTAAATTTCAAATAGAGAGATGGAGAGACACACAGAGAGATGTTCCATCTGCTGGTTCACTCTCCAGGTGGCCACATTGGCTGGGGCTGGACCAGGCCAAAGCCAGGATGCAGGAGCTTCATTCTGGTCTCACACATGGGAGCAGGGGCCATCTGCTGCTGCTTTTCCGAGGCTATGAGCAGGGAGCTGGATCAGAGTTGGAGCATCAGGGACATGAACCAATGCCTATATGGGATGCCAGCATCCCAGGCAACAGCTTTACCCACTATGCCACAGCTCTGGCCCCATTACTTCCTGTTTTGATTGCAGAATTTAACTGCTTTTATCCTTATCAGAATGTTTCCTCACAAATCATCTAATACAGTTCAGTGTACTCTGAGTTCATCAGGGAATTAAGAGCATCCAAACACCCAGAGAAATGGAGACAGTGGAATTCTTTTTTGCCCTCAACTTCTGCATTAGACAAAGTTGCTTTTTAAAAAATTAATTTATGGCCGGCGCCGCGGCTCACTAGGCTAATCCTCCGCCTCGCGGGCGCCAGCACACCGGGTTCTAGTCCCGGTCGGGGCGCCGGATTCTATCCCGGTTGCCCCTCTTCCAGGCCAGCTCTCTGCTATGGCCCAGAGTGCAGTGGAGGATGGCCCAAGTGCTTGGGCCCTGCACCCCATGGGAGACCAGGAGAAGCACCTGGCTCCTGCCATTGAATTAGCGCGGTGCGCCGGCCGCAGCGCACCAGCCGCGGCGGCCATTGGAGGGTGAACCAACAGCAAAAGGAAGACCTTTCTCTCTGTCTCTCTCTCTGTCCACTCTGCCTGTCAAAAAAAAGTTCATAAAAAAAATTTAATTTATTTGAAAGGATCAGCAAGAGAGAGAAAGGGCTTCCATCCCCAAATGGGCTTCAATCCCCAAATGGCTGCAAGGTCAGAGCTGGGCTCATCTGAAGCCAGATCTCCTATGTGAATGGCAGGGACCCAAGTACTTGGGTCATCCTCTGCTTTCCCGGGTGTATTAGCAGGGAGACGAATCAGAAGTAGTGCAGCCGGGACTTAAACTGGCACCTATATGACATGCTGGCACCCAAGGCAGCAGCTTTATGCATTGCGCCACAGCGCCGCCCTGAGAAAAAATGTTTTAAGGTCTTTAAGAATGATTCTTTCCAGGTGGACAAAATCTCTGGCACTTCTTATGTTTATGTAAGGCTTATATTTCATTCCTAGATCGTCCTCCTTGTAATACTGAAGTTCATCTAAATGGATCCATTCTCTTGGGGTGATGGAAAGAACCAAGTGTTCCCTAGGAGTGCTTGGTGTAAGCTTCCTGTGTGATCTGGCTCATTCCTCCAGACACTGCTACAACACCATTAGCTTCCCCAGTAGCTGCGGCTCAGGGTCTTGTTCCTTTTCCTGTTAATGATCAGGATTGTTCTTCTACTTGTGCTGTAAAGGCTTGTCTTTGTAAAACATCCTGTTCCTTGCATGTTTGTGATCTCTAAGGTCTGTTCCTTACATCAATTGAGTTTATGTGATTAGAATTCTGTGTGCCTCTAAAAAAAATTCAACCTCAAAGAATATCTAAGTGTGGTTTCTCGTGCTTTGCTGGGTGGATCCTCTCTATCAGAAATTCTTCAAGTGCTTGTTTGGAAAACAGATTTGGGCACAGTAGCTCTAGGTTGCAGCCCAGGAATCTGCATTTTAATGCACTAACACGTAAGATCCACTGATTTATGGCTTGTTGAGTACATACTCCGAGGTATGTAAGGATTCTTGTTCTCACTGTTATCCCCTAGTTAATTTTCCCCCAGAACCTTAAACAATTATTAGAATGTAATTATGAAACAGTTCTTGAGATTAATGCAGTTAATTAATCTCTTATTAGTGCAATTACTTTTTGAATTGAGTGTTATTTATTGAGCATTGATAATATCGCCTACTAACCCCTCACAATTTGTTGGAGTTAGTAGAATGCATAAAACATCAAGTATTTATATATGAAAAAAGAGAGAGAGGATGAGATCATTGTTGAGTAAGATTTGTGAATCCATCATTTCTGCTTCCTCAGCCTTGACTCCTGAGAGTATCTGAGGTTTTCCCTTGTGATAAGAAGCCGGCATGCTATGTTTATTTATATAGCAACTTTCTAGCTGAAGCATCACACATCAGAAGTCACGCATGATCTGTTTTCATGAGATTTAGGAAGAAGTAGTAGAAAATCAGCTAAAAGGAGGGGTGAAAGAGTTTTTCAATTATGAGGTCACATAGAGTTCTTGGGTGAGCCCTAAGTTTCATAGGGAAGCCATGAAGTTAATAGAAAACAAAGTTTCAATCTTCCCGGGATGATGTTTTTCTTTCCTGGGACTCCCATAAGACGCTTGGCTACAAAAGCAGCTTCACGCCTGCTTCTGCTGTGTGAACAGCTCCCTCTTAAAGAATTATGACACTGTTCCTGGGTGGTTCCATGACAGTATATCAGTCACTGAAGCCCAGATCCCCCATAAGGGCCTCCTACCAAGTTAGGATTCAAGGCACCTCCCACAATGAGAATGACCGCAGTGATGTCTTTGAGGGTCTGTCACTCTCTACTCTTGAAATGCTTGGTGTTTTGCCCTGATGTCATCTATAAAACTTAGAAAAGAACTCAAATTCAGAAAGTTTCTATCATGCCAACACTCATTAGTTCCTTATAGCAGCTCATTCCTAACTAAATATTGCAAAGGAAGAGTATGTGCTTCCTCTAGTGATCTGTGAGCTTACTGAAGACAGCATCTTAGTCTTACTCATTTTAGCATTTTCAGTCTTCCACACACTACCCTACCTTCCTTGCCCTGACTCCATGCCATACATAATGTACAACACACCGCAGTACTCACACTATATACATGCTCATTGGAATTGCACTGAATTGACAAGAAGGACTGGTCTTAAATCACATGAAGTAGCAGAGAATATGTTGATTTGTGATTTTGCTTTTAAGTACCAGAAAAAAAATACAAGAAAGGTATATCATTGTTGTATGAGAGTGAGATAATTAATTTTTATTACCTGCATTAAAAAGGGGTACTAAATTGGAAAAAAGATTAGTAATGGCAATAGATTCTTACAATTATAACATTTAGGGTGTTGTAGAATTTGTATCGCCTGCTTTTAAATATTAAAATTTTTTACTTCCTGTTACTGACATTTGTAAAATTGTTACTGTGTGCTGGGTGTGATACTAGATACAAAAGCAAGAATGCACAGACAAGGACCAGCACTGTGGCATGGTGAATAAAGCTGCCACCTGCAGTGCTGGCATCCCATATAGGTGGGTTTGAGTCCTGGCTGCACCAATTCTGATCCAGCTCTCTGCTGTGGCCTGGGAGGGCAATAGAACATGGCCCAAGTCCTTGGGCCCCTGCACTTGTGTCGGAGACCTGGAAGAAGCTACTGGCTTCGGATCAGTGCAGCTCTGGCCATTGCAGCCCATTGGGGAGTGAACCAGTGGGTGGAAGACCTCTCTCTGCCTCTGCCTCTGCCTCTCTCTCTCTCTCTCTGTTACTCTGCCTTTCAAACAAATAAAGAAATATTGTAAAAAATGTACAGACAAATAAAACATGGCCTATGTTCCTAAGGAGATTGTGACAAGACGCTGTCACAGTATATTACTATATTTACTCTATAGTAAATTTTGTGAAAGCCATGCAGACGTGCTTGCTATAAGAGCAGTTCGGAAAGGAACTCAAGCCTACTTGGGTAGGGGGCACCTTCCCTGTGACAGCCCTGAAGGTAACAACACCAGATTGTGGTTGTGCAGTGATTTTCCAGGTATAGAGCAAGGGGAAAGCCATTCCCTTGTGGAAGTAGTAGCGGGAACACAAGCATGGGCAGCATCTAGCCAGTTTCAGGAACTGGGGAAGTCTGGAACTTTGGGCTAGAGGGAGTAGAGACTTGCTGGAGCAGATCTTGAAGAGCCTGACATGTTTAGGCTGAGGACGCTTTCTCTAACCTAATGTGAGGAGGGACACGTGAATGGTTGGGAGCAGATTTACAATATAGAAACACTACCTTGACAAATATCACCTTTAGAATTGGAAAGAGGCGGAATTCAAGGGCCTGTGGTGGTGATTCAGGTGAAAGATTATCGTGACCTTCATTACACTCTAGTGATGGGGTAAAGAGAAGTAAATGGACCCTGAAAAGATTAAGTATATATAATCAGTGTGGCTGTAGACAGCTTGACCATAGGTTGAGGGAGAGAGGGAGAGGGGAGAGGAGAGAGGGAAAGAGGGAGAGAGGGAGAGAGAGGGAGGAAGGAAACATCAGACTTTGGCTTGGTGTGTGTTTTGGTTTGCCAGAGCTGCTGTAAAAAGTCCCACGAGCTGAGTTAACCAGTGGAAATGTGTTATTTACAGTTCTGGAGGCTAGAAGTCTAAAGACTAACACTGCAGACATCCTTTCTGAGGGCTGTGAGTGTGGGTCTGTTTTTTTGGGTTTTTGTTTGTTTGTTTGTTTGATTGTTTTTGATAGGCAGAGTGGACAGTGAGAGAGAGAGACAGAGAGAAAGGTCTTCCTTTTGCCGTTGGTTCACTCTCCAGTGGCTGCCGCGGCCAGCATTCTGCAGCCGGTGCACCGCGCTGATCCAAAGCCAGGAGCCAGGTGCTTCTCCTGGTCTCCCATGGGGTGCAGGGCCCAAGGACCTGGGCCATCCTCCACTGCCTTCCTGGTCCACAGCAGAGAGCTGGCCTGGAAGAGGGGCAACTGGGACAGAATTTGGCGCCCCGACCGGGACTAGAACCCGGGGTGCTGGCACCGCAGGCGGAAGATTAGCCTATTGAGCTGCGGCACTGGCTTTTGGGTCTGTTTAAGACCTGTTTCCTTGGTTGCATATGGCCATCTTCTTCCTACTGTCTCTCATGTCATCTTCCCTCAAAATTCTCTCTCGGTACCCAAATTTCCCCATTTTATAAGAGCACAGTCATATTGGATTAGGGACAACTTTAATGACCTCATTTTCTCTATGAAGACCAAATAGGACAGCCTTCAGCCTGTGGCTGTGTTGGGGTAGGGGCCATTCCCTAAGACAGAGAAAAGAAGGAAATATGATGGATACAGGGCAAGAGGATGAGATTGTTTTCAAGCTGTGCTGCTCATGTTGAATTTTTCTTAAATATATGTTAGTATTTTGACCCCATAAGCTGCTTGCTTTTGTGACTTTCTGTTATGCCTATGCAGCACCTTTGTTTGTGTGTTCATCTTGCTTTATGGGCTTGGGCTCTCAGAGTGCATAAGGGAGTGAGCCTGTGGAGAAACCATGGCTGCCTGGCTTTAGACACAGGCTGTCAGATACCATAGCATCAAAGCCATTCTGCTTGGATGACGTTAATCTGTGTTTCAGTGCTCCTCCCCAAGACAGTGGCTTTCATCACTGAGAGTGACACCTGAGGCCAACAAAACCAGCCTCTAGAAGCTCTCTACAATCATATTGTCAGCCAAAGTCCATAACAAAACTCAGACCTGGCAACCCAGAGAGCAAAGATGTTGCTGTTAATTTTAGCAACTAAATATACTCAGATATCATGCTGATGACTAAAGTTGTCATTGGCTGTGACTATTTGTTGCTCTGAGGTAAAAGTAGGGTGAGTAGATTGTCATCCCCCAGGTCAGTAAACTAAGTATCTGTCCTTTAGTTATTTAAAAAAAAAAACAAAGTGGTCAATATTGACCAAATGCTGAGACACGCTTAGCTAACCCTAGCTCCGATATTCCTTTCCTTTGTCACTTTGAAACGTTGGTCCTGTTGAAGGTGAAGATGAATTGTAACCCAGAGAGTAGAGTAACATTGGGCAGAGGGACTTCCTGGGTTTAATTAAAAAACAGAAATTGATGAGCATTATAAGTGACTTGCCAAATTGCCTAACAAAATGATGTCCACAGATAACTCCTTGTTTTCAGAGAAATGCAAGGAAGTAGCCAGAGCTTTGAAGTGAACCAAACAAATGACATCCTAATGGAGGATTATCTGGGAGATGTCTGAAGTTTGGAAAATGACCAAATATTACTCTGGAAAACTTGTTTTATTGTAGCTCCTGGAGCAGACCCAGAACCTGACTTTGGATTTATTTAAGGCTGCTTTCTCCCCAGTTTAGACAAGGCATTTGAATTATGTTCCCCTGAATTATTATTATTGAGAGTTCATTTTAAAGAAATACAATTGGATAATAGTTTTAAAACTTGAGATTTAATTTGGCAGCCTGAATTAATCTGATGATTTAATCAGGGAATGTAGCTAGGACTTTTTAGGTTAGAAAGATCAAGAAAGAATTTAATGCATTATTTTTAGCTAAGAATTGAATGCATGATTTTTAAAGGTAGAAAAGAGAAATTTGAAATTGACATGACATTTCCCAATTTGTTTTACTCTTCAAAAATAGAACGAGATGCTTTTCTTAGTTCATTTATACCATGACTCAAGAGACTCCTGTTTCTGACAGTTGCGTGGGGGCCATTAATTACATCCCAGAAGACACTAAAGTATCTCTAGAATGAGTAGGGGTAAGGAGTAATTCTAAAGTGTTTTCTGGATGCAGAATTGAAGAGAGTTTTCATGAGGAATGGGAGTGATTGTGAAAATGTTTGGATTTTCTCCCTACAAGAACAAAGGGTTAAGGAAAGCCTAGAATAAATGGGATAGTTGTCAGGGCTGATACTGTCTGCTCCATTGGCTCTGCCAGCAATCAAGTTTGCTTATTTCACTTTCTGTGAACTGCACATGCTGCTTGCTCTGCCATGGAGGGAGCCCAATCACTAATGTTCTTCATCTTAGTAAGAGTGACTTAATACAGATACTCCATTCATTCATTCATTCATTTGTATTTAAAAGTCTGAAAGAGACTGAGCTCTTCCATCTGCTGATTTACACTTCAAAATCCTGGAGTTCTAAACTCAGTCTAGATCCCCTACATGAGAGGCAGGGACCCCCAGTACTTGAGCAGTCACCTGTTGTCTTGCAGGTGTGCATTAGCAGTTAGCTGGATTGGAAGTGGAGCTGTGACTTGATATCATATGTGGGCATCCCCAGGTGCATCTTAACTTCCATGCCAAACACTCTTTCTGTAACAGTACGTTTAATTCACTTGCTGATATAAATATGGAAAAAGAAGCAGATGTTGATATAGGCATAGACTTTCTCACTCAGTGAATTTTAATGAGCCTTCAAATCTCCATTTATTAGTTTTGGATAGTCTACTGATGCCTTACTTTTCAAAGTTCTTCAGAGCAAATTAAATGTAGTTAAATCACTGGAGTCTTCTTTGATAAGTGTGTAGCTCCTGTTAACATTAATGAGTGTTTGTCATAAATTAATGAGAGAACTCTTTATATAAAGGTTACTAAGAAAAAAGGAGTGATTTCATGTGAGTAATGTTGATGACTTGATTCATGGGTGAAAATTCTATTGCACTGGAGAAGAAACATACAACCAAGCAGATATTACTTTGTGCTGGGCTAGGGAGGGGCCAAAAAAGCAACTGCATCCTCTGCTTAAGAGTTCATAACCTGTAGGGGTGTCTTTTATGAAAATGTTCACTGGGATTTAAGCTTTTCTCATTTAATGTGATTCCTAAATTTGCTGGAAGTTACAGCTAGATGAGGACAGGGAGACGGGAAATGATAGGGGATAGAGATGCCCACTTAGGAAAATAATTTATTGTTAATTACTAACAAAGGTTAGGTTATAGGGGTTCTGAGAAAGGGAGAAGCTCTGGGTTGAGAGCCAAGGGATGACCCTGATTCTGATATCACTTCCTGAAATGACTAGACTTGGCCAGATTCTCTTGAAGTCAGTGATTATGGAGTAGAGAGCCAAATGTGCACGCCATTGATAAATACGGTGACAGCATGATAAGGATGGGTTGACATTAATTATGAAAGGATTACAAGAAAAAAAATACAGTATGAACAGCTCTGTGAGCAAGGCAGTACATAGAAGTACAGAGCCCAGGGAACAGAATGTGGGGCTTTGAGAGTGGGAGACAGACCCAAATAACAGCTTGCCATTTACTGTGTGACCTACAGGAAGATTATTCTCCAGCATGATTTCCTCATTTAACACACAGGACAATGCAGTATTCCTTGATAGGGCATTACATGTAATATCTGCCCACGGTGAGCCATCAGTGATGGGGCCTTTACTACTGAGTGGTGCACATGTGGACTGACTCACTAGCATGTTTAGCTAACATCACCCCAAGTCATGGTTTAAATAATGCTTAGGATGTAAATTTTATATTATGTTCACTAGTAGAGCTTGCAATTTTGAAGAAATCTTGCTGGATTCCCTTCATAAGAGGATTTTTATAATGCTAATTATCTACTTGTAATTTATCTGGTTTATTAACTTTATTCAGCTTCTGTTCTTTGGTGTTTCCTTAAAGTGGAGCAAACCTGAGAGCTTACTAATATCTTGCACATTCACACTCACTCTCTTTTGTGAGCTGCAGTGATGATATGTGATGATTGACTTGAGGAAAAATGCCTCTGTCCTCCCCTCTTGAAATCTTAAACCAGAGGAAGCTTTTCTTCCAGTGATTATTCTCATAGGTTGAATGGTCTTTAAATTGCAATTGACAGAGTACTTAGTGAAATGCTATATTTAGGAACTATTGTGTACCTATGTCTATTATCTGTGTTTCCTTTTCTTCTCCACAAAGCGGTGTCTCCATGGAAAAAGCGCATTTGTTGCTTAGGAGATTGTCATTCTTGTCTTCTTGCTTACCCTTCCCATTTAGCCCAAGACGAGTTTGTAATAGCATTCACAGTTGCTCTGGAGACTGTTACAATGTCATGTGTGTAGAACTATACTTACCACCCAGATCTTTTGAAGCAAGAAGGGTGCATGTACATGCACACATGTGCGTAAGCATACAGGGGCGTGGCGCGCGCACACACACACACAGCAGGAATGCCTTCTTGAAACAATCCCATCATAGACTTTTTGAAAGCAGAAGTGCAACAGTCTGTGCTTTTCATAATTTAATGGAATTTATATTCTGCTCTCAGGATGGCTTCTCAGTCATTCAGGATTAAAATAGTGACAAGAGAAAAGAAGAAAGTACAACTTTCCTTACATAAGATACCTCCTCAAGATGCAGTAGTCAGTACCAGGGCCAATTACTTTGTAGCATTATACCCAGAGCTTTCTCCACAAGCTGATCATTCTTTATTAATCAATGTAATGGGAAATGAATCAAGATCCAGTGGTTGTGGGAGAATTCAGTTACTCATAAATAAGTTAGAAATTTCATTTTGCAAGCAGAAAATGAAAGGAGAAGTAACTAGCACGTTATTCAGTTCTGTGTTTCCAGCAACTAGCATCTGCAGGGTCCTCTGTCTTTCCTGGCACCTTGGCCTCCTCTTCCCCTTCTCCAACACCTACCTGTGAATATGCCCACGTGTCTTGATCCCATCCCCAGTGTTGTGAAAGAGCAGTCTACCGTTCCCAACCCAGCTGCACATCTAGCTGAATGCCTGGCAGGTGATCAATAGAGTTAAATAAATGAAAGCATGAGCCATCTGGCACATGACTTCTTTGGAAATTCTTACAGATCAAACATGTAAAAGCATTGAGCTTAAGGGCCAGAGTGTTTAAAATCCAAATTTTTTAAACTTTTATTTAATAAATATGAATTTCCAAAGTACAGCTTTTGGATTACAGTGGCTTTTTCCCCCCTATAACTTCCCTTCCACCTGCAACCCTCCCATCCCCCACAACCTCTCCCATCCCATTCACGTCAAGATTCATTTTTAATTATCTTTATATTCAGAAGATCAATTTAGTATATATTAAGTAAAGATTTCAACAGTTTGCGCCCACATAGAAACACAAAGTGTAAAGTACTGTTTGAGTACTAGTTATAGCTTTAATTTACATTGTACAACACATTAAGGACAGAGATCCTACATGGGGAGTAAGTGCACAGTGAATCCTTTTGTTGATTTAACAATTGACACTCTCGTTTATGGCATCAGTAATCACCCTAGGCTCTTGTCATGAGTTGCCAAGGCTATGGAAGCCTTTTGAGTTCGCAGACTCCAATCTTATTTAGACAAGGACATAGTCAAAGTGGAAGTTCTGTCCTCCCTTCAGAGAAAGGTACCTCCTTCTTTGATGGCCCCTTCTTTCTACTGGGATCTCACTCAGATCTTTCATTTAGTGTTTTTTTTTTTTTTTTCCAGAGTGTCTTGGTTTTCCATGCCTGAAATACTCTCATGGGCTCTTCAGCCATATCTGAATGCCTTAAGGGCTGATTCTGAGGCCAGAGTGCTGTTTAGGACATCTGCCATTCTAAAATCCAAATTGCTAACAACCATCTTGGTATTAGTTTTGAAAATTTTGCAATTTTTTTCTTCATGTCTTCAGAACCAAACTAGGTCAGCTGGAATCTTTCCTGACACTGGAATATCTGGCAATTTTGTTTAGAGGTGACCTTTCTCTTGTTTCATTGCTATGAATCTTAGCTTCTCAATGACTTACACAGAGCTGTATATTCCTCCTGACTGCTTCAGATTCGTGCTGAATTATGGGCATTTGTCAATGTGCTTTGGGTCTTTTCTGTCACACAGGTTTACCATGGCAGTCTCATTGCTGGGTCTCTGTTTCCCTGTTAGAAAGTTGAGAAAGTAGCAGTAGTTGCTACAGTAAAATGTTGTTGTGGAACTAAGACCTATGTTTTTTTTTTTCTTATGTATACTATACACTAGCAGAAGCATAACTCAGAATAGCAAATGCTTGCCCAGTCAGACAGTAACTTGGAAGAGTTGAGAATTTCTTTCTCCTTCTTTGACTTTATGAAAGCTACCGAGCATCCCTCTGACTCTGTATCTTCCTCTGTAAACCTGCCAGGTTTTCTTGCCCTTTGCTGGATAGCTGCATCATGTATAAGCAGTAGTTTTAGTATCTTGGAGGAAATATGTCAAATTAAATAAGAGGTTATTAGTGTTGCCATGGATGATAGGTGACACTTGAAAGCCTATATTTATAGTTCCTGTTTTAGGATTATATTTGCAGTATTTTCTTTGCTTCAGTCACTTTTTATGAAAGATCAGCAACTTAGAACATCTATGTGAACACTTGCAGGATAGTTCATTGTGTAACCTTCCATGTAGAAAATACAGCCATTACAGCAAGACCTTGACTGTCCAAGCTAATGAGGACTAGGTCTTCTATGGATAATTTAAACCTACAGATAAAATAAAAATCTTGTGTCACCTGGTATTTTTATCTTCTGCTGTCAAACCAGCAGTCATTTGAATTTCACATCCTCTTCCTTCCAGTACACTATCATGAAAGGTGCTAATGAGAGTCAAAAGAGCCAAGAGGCAGGCGGGTTACTGGGGAAGAAGCTGCAGGAAGGGGATGAGCCAAAGCAACAACATGATAATCAACTACTGAAAATTTGAAGCAAAAAAAAAAAAAAAATCACATCACACTGATCTCGATTGTTCCTGAAGGTTAGATAGTCACTTCTATTCTCTGGGCATGAAGAACTCCCCACCTTGGGGCTAGGTCCTGCTCAGCAGGACATGGGTAAAGAGAAGTTGAGAAGGTAAACGAGACAGGGTTGTATACAAATTCCTATAGTAGAGCAAGACTCAAGAACAGCATCACAAGGGGAATGCCACGTGCTGCAGGTGTAGCAGCAGGAAGCAGAGAGGCATTGATGGGGTTTCACCTTCTGGTTGCTACCTTTGTTCTTCCAGTTTTCACTGTGTTTCTATAATCCGAGGTTGGTTCATATTCTACATCATTAGTTAGACAAGAAGTACCTGTCTTTCTTTTCAAGTTTTTGGAGAAGCACTTCTTAAGAGCACACAGGAGCAGAGGGCAGTTATCAACACTGCCTCTAACAAAGTGTCTCTAATTCCCAGTACGTTTTCCCTATTTTGTACCTACTACCTTTGTTGATATTAATTAAGTGAAGTCTTTATATTATGAGATGCTGTTTTCATTTGGTAAGTTGCCTGTGTTTCTTGATTTTTCTTTCATTCTTTAATACTTTATGACACATGTGAAAGATTAAATGCTACCACCTCTATTTACTTGTACATAAGAGGCTTCATGAACAAAAGGCACTCCTCACTTACAAGAGGATACAATTGAGAGATTTTTAATCCTTTAGGGGTCAACAGCTGTAAATATAGAAGAAGAACTTTCCCAGCATTGGTATAAGGGAGTTCCAAGTGAGCTCAGGCAGCTGCTCTCTATCTGATGGGTGTTTCTAGAAAGAAGTATATTTTATGATTGTGTTTTCCAAGCAAACAGCCAAATATGTAGTCAGAGAGTGACTTTAGCAATATTATTTTGTTTGCCCAAAAAATCAAACTCTACTAACCATGAGACTGTTGAATGGTTCTCTCTTGTGTCATTCATTCTCTGTATTCTCAAATTCAGAAGACTGACATGGGAAAAAGAACAACAGTTTGGGTGTGAGGGTAAAAGGCAGTGAACGCTCCCTTTAACAATACACTGATCAGAAAACCATGTTCCAATTGGAAAGCTCTTGCTCCTCCGGCTGCTTATTGGTCTTGGAAGTAAAAGGTGGAAGGAGAAGGGTATCACTTAGTTTCTTCTCTCAAGGTGCTTTTACTAAGGTAGAGACAGATGCACCAGCATGCGGTGGTCATGCCTGTGCCTTTTCAGTCCTTATGACCTGGAGATAAGGCCTCTCTACAACTGCTCAGTAGGATTCTGGTGTAATTGTGTTCTTAACTACAGAAGCCTTGCACAGCTGAGGACAGATTCAGAAATGCAGATATACCAATGATTTTTCGCCTTTTTCTTTGGCCACTTTGGACACCAGCCTATTCACTCTATCTCTTGGGAACCCAAATTCCCCTTTGGTAATCTGTTTCCCTGACAGTCCTCATGCAGTCCTCAGCAGAAAACTTGTATTGTCAAGGAGTCTATCCATTATGTCTCATTTAAATCTCTAGTGTTGAACTTTTTCTCCTACCTACCCTCCAGTTGCTAAGTTATATCAGGGACTCTTCTTCTATCAGTGGGAAATCTGTTATTACCTTGTCCACAATCCATTTTCCAGGAGCAGTAGGGAATGGCTGGCTAGAATTCTATTCATGGGCCGGTGCCGCAGCTCAATAGGTTAATCCTCCGCCTATGGCGCCGGCACACCAGGCTCTAGTCCCGGTCAGGGCGCTGGATTCTGTCCCGGTTGCCCCTCTTCCAGGCCAGCTCTCTGCTGTGGCCCTGGAGTGCAGTGGAGGATGGCCCAAGTGCTTGTTCCCTGCACCCTCATGGGAGACCAGGAGAAGCACCTGGCTCCCAGCTTCGGATCAGCGCCGTGCGCTGGCCGCAGCACGCCAGCCACAGTGGCCATTGGAGAGTGAACCAACGGAAAAGGAAGACCTTTCTCTCTGTCTCTCTCTCTCTCTCTCTCACTCTCACTGTCCACTCTGCCTGTCAAAAATTAAAAAAGAATTCCATTCATAATATCCCCTAGACTGAAGGTTACTAAGACACCTCCATGTTCTCTTCTGTTAGCTGAATAATATTTTTTTCCTTTTATCTTTCTTCATAATTTTCATGTTGTAATCATTGAACCATGACTACTGCTCATCTACTGCAGAGAGCAGAGTGCAGGTCTTCTTACAGGACCTTGGCAAGTGGGGCAAGTGAGTAAGACCATCTACAGGATCTCTCATGGCCAGTCATGCAAACTCTAAGGGCCTGGTACCACACACGGTACAGGTATGAGATGATCAGTGCTATGGACTGAATATTTATGTCTCCCCAAATTCATGTTGCTGGAATAAGCATTTGGCGCAGTAGTTAGGATACCTGAATTCTATATCGGAGTCCTGGGTGTGATCCCTGGCTCTTCTCCTGATTCCTGCTTCCTGCCAGTGCAGACCTTGGGGGCAGCAGTGATGGCTTGAATGACTGAGCTCCTGGTATCCACATGGGAGATCTAGGTTAAATTCCTGGTTTTTTTTTCACCCCAGCCTGGAGCCATTTCAGGCATTTTGAGGAGTCAACCAATATATGGGAGTATTCTCTCCTCCCCATTCTCTCCCTTTCTCTCCTTTTCTCTCTCTGTCTCTTTCTCCCCCCGTCCCTCCTGCCCTCCCTCCCTCCATGCTCTCTCTCCCCTTCTTCTTCTCCATTCTCCTTCTCCATAAAGTAATTGTTTTAAAAAATTCACATACTGAAAACCTTAATCCCCAGTGTGTGAGTATTTAGAGATGAGGCCTCTGAGAAAGTAATTAAGGTGACTTGATGTCATGGTGTGTGTTGTAGGGGTGGGTGGAAAGGGCTTTTCCAGTAGAATTAGTGTCCAAATAGGAAGAAACACTAGATCTCCCTGCCTGCCCCCATGAGCACACACAAAGCAAAGACCAAATGAAGTCATGACAAGAAAGTGGTCATCTACACACCAGGAAGAGGGCCCGTATCAGAAGCTAGCTATGCTGGCACCTTGATATTAGATTTTGAGCTCCAGAGCTGTGAGAACATTAATTTCCAGTTTAAGCTGTCTGATCTGTAGTCTGTTGTTAGGGCAGCTCAATACACCAATACAAGCCATTGCTGAGAAGCCACTGTGCTGCTCCTCTGTGTCTTCTTGTTCATCGTGAGGTTTGCATCTTCATGAGCACCCTACGTTACTCAGACTAGTTTTCCTTTCTCTCATTCTGACCTGCTGTCCCACAGAATAGTTAAATCAAGTTTTCAACATGACATCTTTGTATTACAGACACTGAGAAACTCATTTCATAGAAGAGTTTATTAAACCAGTCTTTTATTGTATGCTGTAGTTTTCTACTGGGATTGATTTAATCTGTAGCGTATTCAAATATAATAAGAAGCTGTATCATGAGGGCATTCTGGTATATTATTAAAATATCAGAAGTCACAGTCTGATGAGGTCTTCAGTATTATGTTTTAATTATATATGGAGAAAAAGAGTTCTTAGCCTTCAACTCGGGGTATAATTTTTAAAAAATTATTGAAATTGACTTTGAAGCACCTTCTAGCCAATTTTTCAACAGTTAAATTCCCCAGAATGCCTGCTGTTTTCTCTCTAATTTTTGACATTATTATCTTTCTGGAAACAGAACTGCTATTTAACTCAGCTAGCTCTGAACAGAAACTGATTATTCTCTTTTGATGTAACTGGAGTGACTTAAATACTTACAGTCTTTTGTGTTAAGGGAAGATTAAAGCATAGGAGAAAAGTGCTCTTACAGCTCAAAATAAATATTTCAATATGAAGTGGCTATAATTTCTTTACAAAAAGCATTTGGAGTCATTGGGTGCTTAGTAGCAGCTTCAGAATAGAGTACACAGTTCCTGCAGGGTCCCCTGTTCCTACAAGAAGCAAAGGTGTGCTTTGACTTTGGTTATGCTGCGCGACTAGACAGAAGAAGACGCTGAGGCTAAGTTACAACGTGGACTCTTCTTTCTGTAAGTCAGAAACCTGTCATTACCTTATTCACAGTCTGTATTCCAGTCATAGTTCTTCATAGATCTTCAGAAGTGACAATTCTTTTCAGTCACTCCATCTCCTTACAAGACTTACTGAATCAGAGACAAGAATATGTTGAGAAATCTAGTCATTGTAACAGTTGGACAGCAAGTTCTAGCATTTATATAAACATCAAGGACATCTTTGGACATTTACTAATCTCTAAGAAACCAAGATTCAACAATAAAGGAGAAATCAGTGTGTTACTGAAAATAATGTCAGCAAGGTTCTTAGCAGCTGTTGTCGTTTCAGTTGAATAGGATAGTTTAGAATTTACTGAAGACCTTCCTGTACTAATCTTGAGACTTCCTGATCATTCCTTTTGCTTAGGTCAACAGTGCAAACTAGATTACTCAGTAAGCCTGTTTCTGATGACAGCCCAGCTGTTTCCTTCTCAGTGTGAGTCTCAACCATTTTGTTCTTCAGATAAATTAGTGACAAATCCCAAGTGGGATTCAGTTACCTTGGCTGCACACATCAGCATCACCCTTGACTTTGGGGCAGATCTTGCTTCTGCTCTCCACTTGGACATCTGGGCATCACTGCAGACTCAGCCTGGGAGTCTCAAAATTCCTCAGACTCCTCTAACTTTCCATTTATGACTTAGCATTCATAAGATCAGTCCATAAACCACATCAAATCTTTACTGAGCTAATATTTCTTGCCAGGAATTATGCCATGAGAACCAGGATCACATTGAGAAGAGGGGCACAAAGATACATGGAAGGGAAAAGACAGTCCCTAGCTCATGTAGCCCACAGCCTGTTTGGGGCCATGAGCTGTGCAAGAGAGAGAAAATGAGTGAGTGAAAAACGGATGTTCCACCCAATAATGACTTAAGAAAAAGTATAAGACTTCTTGTGTGCCTCTTCTTCTCAGAGCCCTCTATCTGATTTACAGGTACCAAGACCTGTTCGTAGAAGAGAAAATGGCTTAAGAGAGATGGCCAACAGAGATCAGAAACATGGAATCCTATTTTAATAATATTCGTTTCACTCAAAACAAAATGAAAGCATTGAAACTTGTTTCTTCCCTTGCTGAAAAAATTAAGCTCCCTATTACATTTGCAATGAGGTATCACAAAGAATAATAATGATGGGAAATTTCTCTCATTAATGGTGTTATAGTCATGAATACAATCCTGTCAGAAAGACTTGGCCAACTGTAACACAGTATTATTTAAGATAGATTATTTATTTAAATGTAAAGGCAGAAAGAGTAAGATATGTCCTCTGATTCACTCCCCAAATCACTGTAACAGCTAGCACTGGGGCAGGCTGAAGCCAGGAACCTGGAACTCTGACCAAGTGTGCCATGTGGATAGCAGAGACCCAAGTACTTGCGCCATCATCTGTTGCCTCCCAGGGTGCTCAATAGCAGGAATCTGGATTAGAAGCAAAGCCAAGACTTGAACCCAAAGTGCCCTTTCCTATATGGGATGCAAGTGTCCCAAGCAGTATCTTAAATGTTTTATTTTGATTTTTTTTTTATTTTATTCAATTAAAAGAGCGACAGAAGAGGAGATGGAGATGGAGAAAGGGAATAGAGGGGGGGAGAGAGATAGAGAAAGAATCAAAGAAGGAGACAGAGGAAAGATCTTCTATCTTCTGCTTTACTCCCCAGTTGCCCACAACTACAAAGGCTGGACTAGACTGAAGCCAGGAGCCTGGAACTCATCCATGCTCCCATGTTGGTGACAGAGACTCAAATACCTAAGCCATTATATACTACCTCCCCTGGTGCACATTTGTAGGAAAACTGTATCAGAAGCAGAGTGGGGACTCAAACTCAGGTACTCCAAAATGGGATGCATTTATTCCATGCAGTGTTTTATTGCTGCACCATCACACCTGCCCCCACAGTTTGATTTTCACAGAGAATCTGGGTAACCTGTTGGTTGGCATGAATATGTAGAAAGAGCTGTAGGTACTTTTTGAATGTCCAACTCCATGTCATTATGAAAATTTCCCAAGAAAACAAGCAATAGCTGTGAACCATGAAATCTGTTTTTCCTTGCTGAACTTCTGAATATTTTCTATACTATGGAAATGATTCTGACTCTATCATGTTCTGGATAATGACATCTCCTCATTATACAGGACCTTTTGTTTTTTTTTTTTTTTTTGAAATAAATGAACTAGTTATGTCAGTCATATGGAGTTCCAAGAAATAAATTGGACTCTCAGCAAAAGCTGCATGTTTGACTCTTACCTTCTCTATTCCTTAATACCTTACACATACTTCCTTCAGATTATAGGCATTGTTGAGGTTTGGGAAGCCCAGGTGCTTCATGCTATGTTTGGTGCATACTCTGGAATGGATTATAGCCATGTGGAAATATGAATCTGACCATATGTATTTTATTGACTTCACTTTGCAATAAATAGAACTCTGAAATGTTTTTCAAAAAGGTTGAGGGATCCTAATTAGATGGGATAAGATGAATTTTATCTATCAGATTAAGCTATATTAAGTAACATGGAGATCAAATAGGAATGTGTATGCAAGCATGTGCATGCCCTAACTCATAGGTCTTTTCATGATCTATTGAACATGATCTTGACCCAAATGCAGTAAAGTAGTCAGAGGCATGTTAAGACCTTTTCTTTTCCTTAGATCTTCTTTACTGTTGTTTCCACATTAGCTTGTGTGAGCTAAGGTCTCAAGTATATCCCATTGGCTTGTCAGTTTTGATAGCATCTCTCTTATTCTTGCTTTATCTCTAAGGAAATTTAAGCAATGTTGTATCATAAATTTGGATGTTTTGACTCCAGATGTTGTATTTGGGGATATAATATTTGTTGTTGTCTTTAAAGCTAAATGACTATGAGTTCTGACATGTGGTTCCTTCCACTTCTTTCTACATGTTTGGACCCTCTGGTGGATTTCACAATTGAGTCAGAAACTTATCAGCATGCCTCATAGCAAATGGCAGTGCCAGTAATAGTTTTCAGAAGTTATAAAGACATTGTGATGCGAATTTTACTTTTGTGGTCTGTATTCTTCAAGGAGTAAGTGAAATGTGATGAGTTGTGTGGGGGCATCACTAACTTCCATTACTTGCCAATCCCTTTTTCTGAAATCTCAACATAGTGATGCAGTCAAGGTTCAGACTTATAATGGTACTTGTTTACTGATGTATCATTAGGCCTTAAGAGCGTCTACTAGTCTGATACAGGCCATGCCTAACCGAGACCCATCCACAAGCATAAAAGGACCTTTTAGTACCCATGTACCCACATTTCTCCAGGTTGATGCACCAGTGACTAATTCTAATGCTGTGAGTACATTAATGCTAACACAGAGAGGCAAGAACACAGATGAGTCAGTCTACCACCCAGACTGAGGCCCCTCCTACTTACAAATTATCCACCTACACGTTCCTTCATCTGTGAATCAGTATAGGCATAAGGGGGTGGGAGTTAATGACCTTAACAACTTTTAAGGATCTCAGGAATTTTACTTAGTATCTGCCACTCTAGGGCAAAGTTCCTCAAAACAACTTAATGTCTGCCATTCTCCTTTTGGTGGGTAGCAACTGAGCCTAATTTCTGTAAGTCCAGTAAATTATCCTGTGAGGAATGTGCGTGCTGAGAGAGCTGGTGCCTCTGCACAGCTCAGTGAGGGTCACTGAGTCATGAAGTTCTCTACAAAGAAAAAATGATGCTGAAATTCACATGGAGACACAGGAGACCTCGAATAGCTAAAGCAATTTTGTACAACAAAAACAAAGCCGGAGGCATCACAATACCAGATTTCAGGACATACTACAGGGTAGTTGTAATCAAAACAGCATGGTACTGGTACAGAAACAGATGGATAGACCAATGGAACAGAATAGAAACACCAGAAATCAATCTAAACATCTAGAGCCAACTTATATTTGATCAAGGATCTAAAACCAATTCCTGGAACAAGGATAGTCTATTCAATAAATGGTGCTGGGAAAACTGGATTTCCACGTGCAGAAGCATGAAGCAAGACCCCTACCTTACACCTTACACAAAAATTCACTCAACATGGATTAAAGACCTAAATCTATGACCCGATATCATCAAATTATTAGAGACATTGGAGAAACCCTGCAAGATTTTAGCACCGGCAAAAACTTCCTGGAAAAGACCCTGGAGGCGCAGGCAGTCAGAGCCAAAATTAGCTATTGGGATTGCATCAAATTGAGAAATTTCTGTACTGCAAAAGAAACAGTCAGGAGAGTGAAGAGGCAACCGACAGAATGGGAAAAAATATTTGCAAACTATGCTACAGATAAAGGATTAATAACCAGAATCTACAAAGAGGTCAAGAAACTGCACAACAACAAAACAAACAATCCACTTAAGAGATGGGCCAAGGACCTCAATAGACATTTTTCAAAAGAGGAAATCCAAATGGCCAGCAGACACATGAAAAAATGTTCAAGATCACTAGCAATCAGGGAAATGCAATTCTAAACCACAATGAGGTTTCACCTCACCCCAGTTAGAATGGCTCACTTTCAGAAATCCACCAACAACAGATGCTGGAGAGGATGTGGGGAAAAAGGGACACTAACCCACTGTTGGTGGGAATGCAAACTGGTAAAGCCACTGTGGAATTCACTCTGGATATTCCTCAGAAACTTGAATATAACCCTACCATTCAACCCAGCCATCCCACTCCTTGGAATTTACCCAAAGGAAATTAAATTGGCAAAAAAAAAAAAAAAAAAGTCTGCACCTTAATGTTTATTGCAGCTCAATTCACAATAGCTAAGACCTGGAATCAACCTAAATTCCCATCAACAGTAGACTGGATAAAGAAATTATGGGATATGTACTCTATAGAATACTATACAGCAGTCAAAAACAATGAAATCCGGTCATTTGCAACAAAATGGAGGAATCTGGAAAACATTATGCTGAGTGAAATAAGCCAGTCCCAAAGGGACAAATATCTTATGTTCTCCCTGATCGGTGACAACTAACCAAGCACCAAAAAGGAAACCTGTTAAAGTGAAATGGACACTATGAGAAACAGTGACTTGATCAGCCCTTGCCCTGACTGTTGATGAACAACTTAATACTTTATCCCTCTTAGTATTTTTTTTGTCTGTTCTACTTAATACTATTGGTTTAATTCTGTAATTAATACACAGTTATGTGTTTAAATTTAACTGAAAAGTGATCCCTGTTAAATATAAGAATGGGAATAAGAGAGGGAAGAGATGTACAATTTGGGACATGCTCAAGCTGACTTTCCCCAAACGGTAGTTAGAAACATACCAGGGGATTCCAGTTCAATCCCATCAAGGTTGCATGTACCAGTGCCAACTCACTAGTCCATTTGATCAATTTCTGTTCACAATTGATCTGAAAATACTAACCGATAGAACAAAAAAGGGAGAGAATGATCCAACATGGGAAGCGGGATACACAGTAGGCTCATAGAATGGCGGATGTCCTAAACAGCACTCTGGCCTCAGAATCAGCCCTTAAGGCATTCGGATCCGGCTGAAGAGCCCATGAGAGTATTTCAGGCATGAAAAGCCAAAACACTCTGTCAAAAAAAAAAAAATGACCTAAATGAAAGATCTCTGCGAGTGAGATCCCAGTGGAAAGAACAGGTCATCAAAGAAGGAGGTACCTTTCTCTGAAGGGAGGAGAGAACTTCCACTTTGACTATGACCTTGTCTAAATATGATCAGAGTCGGTGAACTCTAAAGGCTTCCATAGTTATGGAAACTCATGACAAGAGCCTAGGGTGATTACTGATGCCATAAACAAGAGTGTCAATTTGTTAAGTCAACAACAGGAGTCACTGTGCACTTACTCGCCATGTAGGATCTCTGTCCTTAATGTGTTGTTCAATGTGAATTAATGCTATAACTAGTACTCAAACAGTCTTTTTCACTTTGTGTTTCTGTGTGGGTGCAAACTGATGAAATCTTTACTTAGTTAAAAAAATTTTTTTTTAATTTAAAAAAAATCCTCCCCCCCCATCCTCCTCCCCCTCCTCCCCCACCTTCTCTTCCTCCTCCTCTATCTCTATCTCTCTCTGTCTCTGTCTCTCTCACTATCCCCCAGTCTATCCCTGGTTTGTGATTTAATGTCTGAGCATGGTGCTTGACAATATATCTGAGCACAGACACATCAGAAAATGTGTAAGGTTGTGCAGACACAGCATCAGAAACGTGTAAGACGTGTGTGCCTCTGGCTAACCATTGAGGAGGCTGACCTGAGGGGCTGTGTGGGCCTTAGGAGTGTCCGACTGTCTTTTGTAGTGTGTTTGTTTATAGGAAGAATGCATTGTTGAGAATGGCCACTTAGTCTCATGTGCTATGTGGGTTATACTCACACTTAGCTATTTTCCAAGTGTGTTTTCTAGACTGGAAATGTTTTCTTAATCATCTAGAGGAGAGGCCTGGGTCTGTACTCAGGTTCATGAGTTTGGCATTGGAGGTGTCTATTGCCAGTGCCAGACTAGGTTCATAAACTGTCTGCACACTCCACCTCCATATCCCCTCACACTCCACCTCCACATCCATTTCCCCTACTCTTCCATCCAAACCTTCCAGTTCCTGGGAACATTTGTTTAGAATTGTGATTTTTTTCTGTCATTTTTATCTCTTCAAATGTATTGGGGCCGAGAATTTGGAGAGGCTGTATCAGCATCCAATAACCAATTTTGAGGACATAAGAGAACCCCATAACAGATTATAGGTTCTGCTTGCCTCCCAGGCCTGCTGTGTATGGCTTGGAATCAGGAGCTTGGAGCCCAACAGCTGGGCACAGAAACCTATCACTCCTATTCATTATAAGGGGAGTCACCTCATCATACTGAACAGGCCGCTCGCTTTTTTATGTGAAAAGCAGATACTGAATAGTGATAGATTCCTCAGAGGATCTTTACATGGATTTCTTTAAAAAGATAAGGCACATAAATGGTTTAGCCTGTTGCCTGAATCATAAGAAATGTTTGGCAATTATTAATTATGACCATTATAACTTATTGCTGTTAAAAGACCAGGTTAGAAACATGAGAAAATTTTACTCTGAATGCATACGTATAAAAAGCAAGGACATAGAAATGGTATCTGAGCTGTTACTGCCAGTTTCATGCTGTATATCCCTTTAAATACCGAGCACACAGTACCTTTGCCTTTGGATACATACTTTGTTAATGCAGATAGAACAAATTCTTTCAGATTGCCCAAGCTGGCCTCATATCCAACGATTCTGTGTAAGAGATCACTCTGTGTTGTTTTCCCTTTATTAATTCCCATTCAGTGGGCCCCAGGGTCATTGTTTTTTTCCCCCATGTCAAAGCACAATTGTTGAATGTGGTTAGTCCACCATGCAACATAAAATCCAACAATTGTTGAATGTGGTTTTGTGTCTCATCATGCAACCCAGGGTGATAAAATAATTTAAATCCCACGTGATAAAACAAATGTTTTCCATGTACTCATTCTCTCTCTCCCTCTTTACACACACATAGACACACACACACATTTACATTTACAGGAATACTTCAAAAAGTTCATGGAAAATACAATGAAAAGATAAGTTTTAATATGGTGCAAAAAAGTTTGAAGTCCATCCATACAAGAGGGTATTCAAAAGTTCATAGAAATGGGCCGGCGCCGCGGCTCACTAGGCTAATCCTCCGCCTTGGGGCGCCGGCACACCGGGTTCTAGTCCCAGTCGGGGCACCGGATCCTGTCCCGGTTGCCCCTCTTCCAGGCCAGCTCTCTGCTGTGGCCAGGGAGTGCAGTGGAGGATGGCCCAAGTGCTTGGGCCCTGCACCCCATGGGAGACCAGGAGAAGCACCTGGCTCCTGCCATCGGATCAGCGCGGTGCACCGGCCGCAGCGCGCCTACCATGGCGGCCATTGGAGGGTGAACTAACAGCAAAAAGGAAGACCTTTCTCTCTCTCTCTCTCTCTCTCTCACTGTCCACTCTGCCTGTCAAAAAAATAAATAAATAAAAATAACAGTTCATAGAAATGAACATTATGGAAAACTTGTAGATGAATTTCAGAATATTTTGTACCAAACTAATAAACTTATTTTAATTCCATTTTCCCACATCCTCCTTCATATATATGTACTTATGTAATAAGTATTAAACATCTGGATTTTGTGAACATGCTGTTAATTTATTAGTTTCTGGGAGTTATCATAACAAGTTACCACAAACTTGAAGCCTTAAACCATCAGAAACTTATTCTTTCATGAACCCAAAGGCCAGTTGTCTGAAATCAAGGTTTCAGCAGAGCCATGCTTTCCCGAAGACTGCAGGAAAGGGTTCTTCCTTGCTTTCTGCAGTTTCTGGTGGCTCCAGAAACTCCTTGGTGTGGGGTACACCACTCCAACCTCTGCCTCCATCTTCACATGGCCTTGCCCTTGTTCTAAATCCTCTTCTGCCTTTCTCTTATAAGGACACCTGTTATTGGATTTAGATTCCACTCATATAATCCAGAATGATCTCATCTAAAGATCCTTTACCTAATTCTATCAGCAAAGATCCTTCTTTCCTAATGAGGTCACATTCATAGCTTCTGAAGGTTAGGACAGACTTGCCTTTTGGAAAACTGTCATTCAATCCACTACATACACTTTAAACCCATCTTGTTTATTTTGCCATTTCTGTTCAATTTGGAATAAAGTTTGTAACTGTAAAACTCAAATTTAATGATGGTTAATAGCTGAAAATTGCATTCATATACTAAGTCCTACTGGAATTCTGAGATGTGTGTAGCATGAGGCTAAAGGCAGTCACAAGGTACACTTCTTGGAGCCATTTGAGGAAGACTGAATTCTTATGAAAGGCACTTCTCCAGCCTGCACCATCCATCCTCCCCCAGCTGACACCAGCTGTGGTAGATCATGAGATTCACAACTCTGAAAAGGAGACTTGTGAATCTCCCCTAGATCTGTCTTTGTAAAACCTGATCCAAGACAACCGTGGGTACAGGTGGGGGAAATGTTCCTGCTGGATCTGCCTTGGCCTCAATACTTATCCGTTTTGCCATCTTCACAGTGTGCTATGATTGCATTTGGGCCCCAAGTACCACAACTCGGAGACACCCTCATGTGGGGAGCATGGCCACCCCACCCTTTAGTTGGCATCAGTAGAGCCTGGCAAGTTGGCAGGGACACTCAGGAGCAGGACACAGCACTGATACAATTTCACATTTTGACCTCCAGTAGAAAACTGGACTGTCATCTCAGTTATTTTCTGGGCCCCACTTAGCTGGCAGAAAGCCCACTGTGCTAAGCAGATATTGAAAGGATTTTGGATTTCTTCCTAACCGGAGAATTCAGACTACATTTAAATCAGCAACAAAGTACGATAATGAAGAGATGGTGGCTAATATTTTTGTCTCTTTAATTTACATCCTTAAGGGAAGACAGTGAAGCACAACTGCCTGTTTGAGTATTGACTGAGCATCTCTGTGGAGCACAGGGACATGACTTCTCACAGCTCACCCCTTGGGAAATAGCAAACTATGTCATCCCTGGAAAACCCCTCTGGCCTCCTCCCCAGCGTTTTGCCAGCAGCAAGCTCTCCCCAACACCAAGATTTCTGGGACATTCTCATAATCAGAACTCTTAAGAAATCTTCCCCTTCTTTGCAGAGTACTATACAACTCATAGGCAATTCTAATGGAGGGAGGAGAGAGCTAACCCTCACTCTGTGCCAAGTGTTTTTCATCTCATCTCATTGGATTCTCTTAGTGGCCCTGTGAGGAGGTATGAATGAATACACAATGCAGAATACATGAGTTCAACCTCAGGAAGCTTATGTTTGGCTTGCAGTTGCTATACACCCACAGATAGAAGGATCTGTTAGGAAGCCAAGTCCTAAAGCAGTTATGCTGCTTGATGAAACTTACCTGGACTAGGCTGAGACTGAAACCTGTGCCTGCTCACTAAAACCCACTGCTATCTTGGCTACACCAGGTTGCTGATGAATGCAGATATCTTGCTCCTGATCTGATTCAGTTCCTCTCCCCTGGGCTTTGGGATGGTATCCTTGGGAGCTGAGAGACAGTCAAGGTTCCAGGCAGCCTGATTCAGCCGAACAGCCTACTCAGAAACCTCTGCCATGTCCTGTCCTGGTACTCAACCTTCCACTCTGAGGTTTTGGCTAAAGTCCCCATCTGACAGGGCAGAGCGTGAAAATTTTGTGTATTTCTAGTCAGAAGATGTGCATAGAAGTCCTGCATAGGCACCTTACTTGCCGTATAGCTTTAGCAAGTCCTTTAATATCCCTAGCCTCTCCTTTGCACCAGTAAATATATACAAGCAATCTCTTTGGCTTCCAACAAGAAGGATTATGAAGGATAAGATACACTGTAGCCTATAACACTGTTGTACAAATAGTGAGGTGCCATTACAAAAAGACACAGGAGGCAATGCGTTTCATTCCAAATCCCCCAACTGTGATCACTGCCTGCTACCACCCCAGACTGTAAGAGAAACCTCCGAAGCAGACTCAGCTACTGCTTAGCTCATGCATCCTAGATCCCCAGTACTGCTCTAAGCACTTTGGCTCCAGGACAGCATTGGGTGGATTCTCGGATGCCATTTCTGATGGGAATCTGACAGTATCGGTAAGGTCGGTGTCTTGTTGACATCCGAACTTGGCGCAAATTGCTTCCCTAGTGTGTCTCACTAAGTAGATACCTAGTAAATATGTGTTAAGAGAATGAAAGAATGAACGCAAGCCTGCAGGATTCTTTTCAGTACACTGCGAGGTTATTGCTGTCATCTCAGGATAAAGTGCTGACCTTGCATCCATCCCGTTCATGCCTGGGCACCTGTGCTCCAGCCTCCCAGGGCAGCCTCGGCAGTCTCCCCAGTTGAGGGCTCAGGGGGCAGCCCCTGATCCACTTTTCTGTGACTCAGGCCAGGGAGGCCACCTCTGAAGCTTGCTTGCATTGACATACAGAGTGTCTGTAGAAGTGTCTTTCCCTCTGTCAACTGTTTTTGGAATTTGTCCCTGGGACCTGTGAGCATGGTGGTAAATATTTAAGTGTCAAGCAGACGAACATTCTTGACCTCCTCACTGGGGGGTGCTGAGGAAGAGGCGTTTCTGATACCTGTCACTGTCCAGGTCTATTCCAGCCAGGAAGACACACGTGCGCCCCCTGATAAGTCTAATCTTTGGATTCAGGCCTAAAATAAAGTGATTCCTTCCTAACACCCCTTCTCACGTCCTTCTCACCGGAGATAGATTTTGATGAGTTCTCTTTTCTGAGTTCACTGGTGCCTGTGATTACCTCCCCTTCACTTTGCAGTACAGAGATGTTGTTACCATGTGTCTTGCCTGTCCCGAGGCCATAAAACCCATAAAGATATGTACCAGGCTTGTTATGTGCACTGCTACGTTTTCATAGCTTCTCCCCAGCCTGGGGAGTGCATGTGGGCAGCAGAGTCAGAAGTTAATTGAAATGGCTGCCACATCCTATCTTGCAGAGGGTCCTCTCTCTAACATGCGTGACTGGTTATGTCTCCATGTCGAAATTCTTCTCTTTTGCTGTGCAAAGCAAATAAGTGGAAATATAAAATCTCAGCAAATAGGGACTTTCTTCTTGATTGGAGTGACAGTGTGACAGAGGCAAGACTTGTAGAAGTACTTCTGTGCCTGTCAGCACTTTCCTCTAACACAGTGAACCCTTTTTAAAAAAGTGATTTTTTTTAATAATCCTCGTGCACTTTATTTACTTCAGTCTGTGTTAAGAAGTTTTCTGAGTAGATGGCAAAGACCAGTTCTTAAAATGTGTGAATACCAAATGTAAGATAAAAAACGTAATTGCAGTTTAGACTTCAGATTTATTTGAAAAGGGGATAATGATAGTAATTACCCAGTTTGAGTTTTGTAGAAGGCTAATTAGATCCCCAAAGCATTTGTATGCACAAGGAAAACCATAAATACAAAAGACCATCTGGTCCTTATCAGCTTACAACACTAACACTGTCTGTAATTATTTTTTCTATATTGTTTTGATGTTGACATTTTATGGAGCAATATGTTCTACACTGGTTAACGGATAGCCTACATGTCTGAAAAGCTAGGGGTTTGCCCTCATTTTCCTAATAAAAGTTTTAGGGCTCCACGGGCAAAGGAGATGGTACTTTTCAGAGACCCAGGTAAACATCTTATTGTACCTATTGTACCAGAAATGTGTTGTTGATAAACTTCTCTGGCTTATCTGACCTGTCTTGTTAGTAAGTTGGTCTTCCTAAAGCTTGGATTCAGTGAAGTTTTGTGTTTGTTGTTGCGTGTATTTCATTTCGTTCTGTGAAGGAAAATTCAGACTGACACATAGAGCTGTTGTTTCTGCACAGAAGAGTACCCTGCCTTGTCACTTTCTGTAGTCAGCACTGTGCCTGCTAATTCAGATATTACCAGAAGTAATGCTACTTGTTCCCATGTTCACTGTCTCCCCTATTCAAACGCCAGCTATATGAGGGGCAAGATTTTGTCTCATTCATTGCATTGGTTCTCTGGCTCCTACAACATTGCCTGGTGCATGTTGGGTATTCCACAGGTATGTGTTTAAGTGAATGAATAAACAAACTTTTAGTTTCTGAATGATTACAATTGCTTTTCTGTCAGTTGTTGCATAGAAAACCATCCCAAAGTTTAATGTTTTAAAACACCCAACATTTCATTTGATCTCAAGATTTTGTGCAAATTCTAGGAGGAATCAGCTGAGAGTTCGTTTGTTCTGCGTGGTTTTGATGGAGGTCAGTTGGTGGTGTCCTGCTGGCAAATGAACTGATCTAGAGAGTTCGGGACAGTGGTATTTTACGCTTCTCAGGACAGGGAAGGAGAGAAGACTGGGCTCAGCTGGGGGTGTTGATCATAATGCTGCTTGTGACCTCTTCTGTGGCTTACAGTTTCTGTAATATGGCGACACGGTGTTCTGAGAGGCTAAGACAGAGCTCATCACTTGTTGGAGAGGTTAAGTCTGGGATTGGCATAGCATTATTGCCACCATATTCTGTTGGTGGAGCACATCACTAAGACCAGCTGAGTTTCCTTGGGAAGGCAACTACACTTTGCCTGTCAACAGAAGCAGAAAAAACAAAGTGGTATCTTTAGTCTGTCAAACCATGTAAACCAAGGGAAAGCCACATTTATTGAAAAAGCCTAAAATAACGTTTATAAGAGAATAGTAAGTTCCACACACATAACAATAAAATGAATGTAGAGTAAGAAAATCAGCATCTGGGGGCCAGCGCTGTGGCATAGCAGGTAAAGCCATTGCCTGCAGTGCTGGCATCCTATACATGCGCTAGTTCAGGTCCTGGCTGCTGCACTTCCAGTCCAGCTCCCTGCTATGGCCAGGGGAAGCAGTGAAAGAGGGCCTGTATCTTTGTGCCCATGCACCCATGTGAGAACCAGAAGAAGCTCCAGGCTCCTGGCTTCAGATCAGTACAGCTCTGGCTGTTGTAGCCGTCTGGAGAGTGAACCAGTGGATGGAAGACCTCTCTCTCTCTGCCTCTGCCTCTCTGTAACTCTGCCTTTCAAATAATCGAATAAACCTTTTTTAAAAAGAAAGAAAAGAATATCAGCATGAGGGAGGAAGCCTTCATCAAGTCTACTTGTGAGTTTTAAGCTAATTCTGGAAGAAAGGATAAAGTTTGAAAGCATGAACATCATGGAGCAGGGTCTGCCCAAAGAAATAGACCATTTGCTTAAAGATGGTGAGAAGCCAGGATTATCAACATTGGTAATGCTGCTTTCTCCAGTAGCTATTAGTCTATAGTACCTTAGATATGGTACCTTAGATATTAGTCTATAGTACCTTAGATGGCCAAGGCCATCACCATTTTTAGAAAGGCACTGTAGCAAACAACAGTTCCAACTGCATTTTCTTTGAAATTCTAATTGCATCATTTCTTATAGATTTCATTGTGAGAGTTACATTCCAGCATCATGAAAAACCTTGGCATAGCTTTGTTAGATCTGTTCTGCTTTCTTCTTTCTGGCAGTAATTGGGGCAATTCTTATTTTCGTTTTCCCATTGGCTTCTGGGAGACTCAGACCCAAAATGGAAACTCAGACATTCTGTTGAATCTTTTGTTTGGCATTTTTGAAACATCTTCTTTTCTCTTATGTGAATGATTTACTTTGCTTTGCATTTTGCTATTTTGTTATATGAACATTTGCTTTAATCTACCTCAAAAATTCTTTCACAAAGTCAATTGAGCAAATATGTACTGAGTGCTTAATGTACATGCTAGTCCCTAGAATAATAAAAAAGGATATGTGAATAATTGTGAGCAAATCAAACACATTACTATTGTATTCTTACTTAGAAATAGAATATGAGTATAGTTTGCTTTGGGATTCAGGTGCAGGAGGATGTTAAGGACAACACAGCAATGTGACAAACAGACTTACAGTGAGGTAATTCCTAGAATAAAGTCCCTGGTCCTAACTGGAAAGCCCTACCTCAGTATGACATAGTATTTCAAACTGATACATCATGTCCTTTTCTCAAGGAGTGAAGTATTTCACAGATATTTTTCTCTAAATTGTTCCCTTGCCTAGAGAGTAGATCAGAATTCTTACAACATTTTGTATTCTAGTAGTATTGTTAACCCAACATGAACAACATCCTCTATGAGGAGTTTGGGCGATGTTGGGATGGGTAAGATACAATTTGTCCTTCCACTGAGCTTATAGTGTGATAGGGTCAGCAATACTTTGGTTTATTAGCAATCAACAGCCTGTCAAGTAAATTGTATTTCCCGCATTGTGTTTCTGGATCTTAATTCCTCTGACCTTCTTCACAAGGAGCATTGGTAATAGTAGACATTTGCCTTCTGTTTGATGGCAGAAGATTGTTCCAGCATAAGCAGAGTTTCTTAATAAATGTCAAGTATATAGAATAACAAATCATTAAAGGAAAGGACATGTGCTTATTTCCTATGTTATCTGTTCACCTTTTGAAAAAAAAAAATGTGCCTAGTGTTATTTCACTAATAGGCATGATTTTATTTGGCTGTTTTCACTCCTTAGGAATAGAATAGCTTAATGGGGATTTCAGCAGAAATTCACCTGGCCATCTACCTTGAAAATGAAAGTAGTCAAGAGACTAAGAACACTGGAGGTAGATTCTGAAGGTTTGGTTTGTCATTCTATGTTCTGGTAAGGGTTGTGGTGGGTGGGTAGGAAAGATGGCAAAGTTCTTTTTGGGGTACAATTAGCAGATAAGTCAAGTTGCTGTGTTTTATTTAAGAAGAATGATACTTTCTTCAGAGAAGGTACATGAGGATGGTTATCTAAAGAGCCACTATGCTCAGTGACATCACTAAAATTCAGACAAATCAAGTTAATCATTTTGTGTATGAGCACACCTTTGATGGCTCTTAACTTGGACTCTGTCGGGTGCCTTGGTGAGCTGTACAGACCACATCAGGATTGAGTTACTCATTCTTCCTGCTGACAACCAGTAACTCTAAATTGATTCCATCTGTGAGAATAGCTGTCAGGTGAAAAAAGCCACCTTGCCCTATCCAGGGAAAGTTTATGTGTGTGTTAAGGCCTGCCTGTCTCAAGGTAGACTAGTACTGTCTGGCTATTCCACCTCAAGCTCCTCCTGGATCAGCTCAGGCCTTGGTTGCCATTCAGTTCCTCCCTCCACCCAGTCCTAATCCATTGATTGCCATACCACTGTTGATACCTGAACCTGATAAACCTACATACTAGTCTCCATCTTGGTCTAGCTCTTGGGGCAGGGATCTGAGCCCAACATATGGACCATCTACAAAACTGTGTCCCAGGAACACAATTTGACAAGCAATTTTTGCAGTTTACTTGTGGCTTGTATGAATATGCATATTTAAATAAGACCTATGAAGACCAAAGCTCTCAGGGAACAGCAGAATCACCAGGGAGTACTGCAGAGTATCACTGGGTATCTTGCTGCAGAAACAAGCAATGCCATTCCTTCTCTCTATTTCCCCTCTATTTCCATACTTTTTCTCCACAGCCCTGTTTTGGGTTACTCCACCTCCATTTGTCTTGATAACTCAGCTTCATGTACCTGCCCAGTGAGGCATAAATGGTGATATTTCTCTTTTATATCTAGCAAGTGGCAAAGTGTCTGGGGGCATGATAAAACAGGTCTCACCCTGGATTGTGATGAAGACCAGCGTTTCTCACTAATTATAAAGAATATAGGATTCCTGGATCTATTGATTTCCATTAACCTTGTGTGGGGATATGAATCTTAAAATGGAAGTCCCTGGCTATAGATACCTCCAGATAGTGTTTTATAGCAAGACTGTAGAAAGTACCATACAAATCAGCTTTTGATGCTTGACTTAAGGTTTTATGACTTAAAGAATTGCTTGCACTTTATCCACAAATGTTTCCCAGCTATCTTCTGCAGTACTGGCCTGACTATGGGAAAATGTAGCACTGTAGAGTTCTCCTGAAACTGGCTCCTCCCTTCTTTCACTCCCTTTGTTTTCCTCTTATTGAGGATGTGTCTCTTTTTCCTATTGCCAGTAGGTTCCTGCTCTGGAAGTCTATATCACTTATGTTATGGAGAAAACCTGCCAAAATCCCATAGCCTAGTTTCTTGGCTGAGTATTTGGCTAAACTCTGGTCTCAGTGGACTGAGATATGGATATTAGGTGTTTAGATATTAGAGATCACATTGAAATCCTAAATGCATCTTCCTTCATTATCTTTCTCGCTCCTCCTGCAAGCACTTGTTAAACATTCTATATCTTCACACAGAAGATATACTCCCATATATATTCCCATGTATACTCCCATGTATACTCCCATATACTCTGTCCCTTTTTTTCAATTTATTTCTCCCTTTATACTATACTACCATTGGAAATAAATGAAGAAGTCAGGCCCTTCCGAAAAGGCTGCTTGGTTCTTGTCTTTGGGTACAGAGATGAGCAGGTTTCAACCATCTACCTGGGAATGACCAACTATTAGAGAACAGTGTCAGATCTAGACTGAGCTGTTTAAAATGTCATTTTCTGCCATTAAAATTGGGTATGTTCCTTTCTAAGTATCAGAAAGCTGGTATTTGCTTTTCCTCCCAGATATCATCATAAGACTGCTGGTATTCAGAGAGGGGTTAGTGGCTGATCTTGACAGATAATGTTCCAGCCTGTGGTAGAGACTATCTATTTATTCCTTCTGCTTTGTAAGACCTTTCTGGTAACTTGGGTTTTCCAGATACAGCATTTGTTCCCTGTGTGTGGGTGATTTCCTGGAAAATCTTAATATTCATTGTTTTTTCTTCTTGTCTCCCTGCATACCTGTCATGTTTACAGTCATCACTACACATGACCTTCCTCATTTTAATACGTAGCTATTACCAAGTTCATGTGCTTTGTTTATTGAATACATATGGAGTAGTGGCTCATTAGCACAGAACGGAAACTTTTAAATCAGACAGCCCTAGGCAGGGGACAGGCTGGTAGGAATTCTGCTGCCCCCCCCACCCACCATAAATCTCTTACTTGCAGTGCTTGCTGGTTTCTGTGTTGTAAATACTCCCATTGTGGCTAATTTCAAGCTACCAAAGTAAAATAACTGGACACAGACTTCGAAAAAGATAAGAGCACAGTTGGTTCTTGTGAGCTGATACCAGACACCATCAGCTCCAGGACTGAGCCTAGGATCCATCCTTTGTTAACCTTGGGAAAATTACTTGTATTCTCTGAGCCTTAGCTTTTTCATGTCTGGAATAGGTTAATATGAAAATATTTTCCCTAAAGGGCTGGTGTGGGAATTAAATGATATTTATATATAGCACTTAGCTATATATGAAATGTCACTTAATTGATAAACCATAATTGGTAACCAGCCAATAAGAAATAGCTAATGTGCTAGTATTAAATAGCTTAATTCATCAGTAATCCAGCTTTCTCTCTAGAGCAGTTGTTATTTCTGATGAAGTTCACAGTATCAACCAACCCAGCTCGTGATGTTGGCTTCAGTTGTGGAGTAGCTTGGCCTCCGTTGGTTTAGGAATGCACTTGACCATCCAACTGGAGCTGGGAGCCCTGATAGCCTTCTAAATTTCACCATCCTATTTACTTAATTATTAAGTGGCAGCTGTTCACAAGACAGTATGCCTTGCTAAATATTGGGCGGATTGATATCTGGACAGGTCTGTTATTCAGTTTATAATGTAGTAAACCAAGACAAGCATGTGTAGAAATAACAGAATTAGGAAGATGGCTAGGCTGAGGTAAGTTGGGAAAACACCATGGGTGCTGTGGACAACTCTTTCAAAAGAACTCTTTAGGCTCAGTCAACACCGCAGCTTCAGGGCCAGGCAATAAATGGGACATGCTTTCCTGGTGTGTGAATCCTTCTTGATTGTAGAACAAAAAGGCCTGTTGGCCTGCAAATCTCTTCTGGGGTTGTGCATACACTACAGCCTCATTGGGGAAGTTTTCATCTTTTAATGAATTGGAACAGATTTTTTAAAAATTTTGTCTCAGAATAAAACCATATGCTCCTTAAATAGTTGTTTTTTGGTTAGTCAAGAGTCACAGGTGCACAACACATTGAACTGATGCTGGGGTCAGCGCCTTGGCTCACTTGGTTAATCCTCCACCTGCAGTGCCGGGTTCTAGTACCAGTTGCCCCTCTTCCAGTCCAGCTCTCTGCTGTGGCCCATGAAGGCAGTGGAGGATGGCCCAAGTCCTTGGGCCCTGCACCCGCATGGGAGACCAGGAAGAAGCACCTATCTCCTGGCTTCGGATTGGCGCAGCACCGGCCATAGCAGCCATTAGCAGCCATTTGGGGAGTGAACCAACTGAAGGAAGACCTCTCTCTCTCTCTCTCTCTCTTTCTCTCACTGTCTATAACTCTGTCAAAAAAAAAAAAAAAACTTAAAAAGAAATGATGCTGCTGATAAGTGCAGACTCCTCTGCCCAAAGAGTGGATGGTGCCTTGTGTGCTTCTAGATTTCCCAGCATTTTCTCCAGTCTATTTTACCGTTTTTGAATTCTGTGAGGAATGTAAACCTATCAGGTTAGCGTTTGTCTCCCTCAGGCAATGCCAAAGCTATACTGGTCAAAATTTTACTCTCCAGTTCTTTAACATCTGAGGATTCACATGGTGTGACTGATGTCAAGGTGATGTTTTTGGAGATCAATTTGATGATTTGCATAAACTATTTATCTGTCTCCCCATCTGGACTTTAGATAGTAAATACTTTTTGAGACTCAGTGTTCGATGCCCAGTCTCCACAGAGAGCTGACATAATAGAACATCTAAACTCACTTGTACCCCTTAGGGTAACCCTATAGGGAGGTACTGATTTGATGCCTTTTGTATACATATGGAAACATAGTATTTGGGATGAGCAGAGGCAGTGCAAAGTTGCTCAAGAGAGTGACGGCCTTTTTTAGTGTATGTGCTAGTGTTATGGTCTGCATCTTCCATTCAGATATAAAAGTTGGGGAGATACTCCTGGAAGGTGCTTCCACCTCTTAGGCTCTGGCTCCAGCTCCTTTGTTTTTGCCCTGCATTTGGCCCACACTGTGCTTAAAATTCCATTTTCTGCTTATCAAAAAAAAAAAAAAAAAGTGTATTCCCTTCAACAACTACTAAAATGTTTCTCTTCCCAGGAGCCTAATTTAATCCCAAAGCCTTCAGGGTTCTGTTCAGTAAAGGCTATCAAATCAGTTTTCTACTTTCCAAAAATGTACTAAAATATAAATGTGTTGGAACACACAGATATCCCTTTATTAAAGCAATTGCTTGTTCTGACTATATTAGGAAACAATGTATGGTTCACCATAGCTATTTTTGTTTTAAATTAAAATTGGTTTTTATTTATTAGAAAGACAGGGAAGGAAGGATGCAGACGTCTTGCATCTGATGGTTCATTCCTCAGATGCCCTCGATAACTGGGGATGGACTAAACAAAAGCCTGGAACTCATGGGCCAGAAGCCAGGAGCCCAGAACTCAAACCATTTCTCTCATGTGGGTGACAGGAACCCACAAGTACTTGCTTGAGCTATCACTTTCTACCTCCCAGTTTATGCATTAGCATGAGGCTGAGATTGGATCTGGGACTCAATCAGGCACTGTGATATGGGATATAAGCTTCCCAGACTGTGTCTTATCTGCTGCACCAAACGCCCATCCTCCCCATAGATCTTAAATGATTATGTTCCTGTTTCTATGTATTGCAATTGGAAAATCCAGTTCCTATTAGTATTTTTTCCTATTCTGAACCTAACAAATTACATTTTCTCTTTTTGGCTATCAAAGTATGATCATAATTAGCATTAATTCTTGAATGAATTTTAAATATATCCACTTTCCTATTTTTTTCAATAGATTAGATTATTTGTGCTGCCTCTGAAACAATGTCTCTTATGGTTCTAGAAAAAATGAATCCTACACATGATGTGTAGCACTTAGAGTGCTCCATAAAGCCCAGGGGAATATTGAAATCCTTTTAAACCTGTTGATCTTTAGTTTTAAAATTTGATTATAAATTACTAAATCTCCCCATTGTAAGGGACTGTTCAATTTTTATCCTGAAGCATATGTTCACATTATTTGTGAGATAATTCTTTGCAAGTGATAAGAGAAATCCACTGACTTAAGGGATTTAAGGTATTACACCAAGGGCAGTGTTTAAGAAATAAGCTAATAGGAAGCTAATTAATTATGCATTTCCTCTAGAATCCCAACCAACTTTTCGATGTGGTTCTCATTATGTTTTTGCCTTTTCACTTCAAGATATAACCAGGATAAATGTGATTTTGAAATCAGACCTGAATCTGAGGCTTATATACATAGATGACTCCCAAAACTGTACCACCAGCCTGTATGCTAAAATGTAATCTTTACATTGGTGTTCAGATTTGTTCAACATAAGATGCATAAAGCAAAACTCTTGATTTGAATATTTTTGATCCACTTACACCTGCAGAAATTTGTTCCTCCATGTTTATTCCCCATCTCCATAATGGTGCTTTTTCCTAGCTATCCAGGCCAAAATGAAAAATACAATAATGATAAATTAATATAAAAAGTTAGTAATTATGAGTCCTAGTCCCTGTTGGGGCGCCGGATTCTGTCCCGGTTGCTCCTCTTCCAGTCCAGCTCTCTGCTGTGGCCCATGAAGGCAGTGGAGGATGGCCCAAGTGCTTGGGCCCTGCACCTGCATGGGAGACCAGAAAGAAGCGCCTGGCTGCTGGCTTCCGTAGAGGCCATTAGGGGTGTGAACCAACGGAAAAGGAAGACCTTTCTCTCTGTCTCTCTCTCTCTCTCACTGTATAACTCTGCCTGTCAAAAATAAAAATAAAAAAAAATTATGAGTCATCATTATTTGTCATTCTCACGCCTCACTTCACACCCATCAGTACACTTGGCATATGCCTAAACCCAGCCACTGTGCTCTCCACTGCTAAAGCCCTGGTCCAGCAATCCTTTTCTGACACCCAAATGATTGCATCGCCAGCAAGTCCCTCTGCTTCTATTCCTGTTTCCTACTAGAGTTTCCATGTAGAAGGCAAAATATCTTTATAAAGGTTAATATTTGAAAGACATAGAAGCAGAGAGATCTACCATCTGCTGGTTCATTCCCCAAATGCTTGCAACAGCCTAAGCTGGACTAGGCCAGAGCTAGGAGCCAAGAACTCAATATGGGTATCCCACATGAGTGGCAGGGATAGAACTACTTGACCTATCATTGCTGCCTCCCATGGTGCATATTAACAGGAAGATGGAATCAGGAGCAGAGTTAAGACTTGGACCAGCACTCATGGTTATCCCCTTAGGATCTATTATCTTATGTTGTGAGTATCCCAAGCAGCAACTTAACCACTACAACAAATGCCTACCCTAAAGCTGATCTCTTAGAAGCATACATAGGATCATAACGGTTCCTTATTTATCAACATCCAATCGATTTTTATTAAAAAAATTAAAATCCAAATTGCTTAATATCTTATATGCTATCATCAAGTCACTTCCTACCCTAAATCTTCATGTAGTATAGTCACCAAATTCTTTCAATACCTCCTGCAAGTTCCCATCTCAAAGCATAGGCAACTCCTCACTGTATAAAGGTCTCTCCAAGATTTCTTCAGGTTTGCCTTCTTCTGAGTGTCAGCTCACGTGACACTTCCTTAAGTGAGGCCTTCCATAGGTTTCTTAGGAAACACTTCCCTCACCACATTTGCATACTCATTCAGCACATTTTCATTATCTTGCTGTATTCTCTTCTTGGTATTTATCAATAGCTAAAGAAAATAAACAAATGAGTACATACGATTGTCATATCTCAAGAGAGCACAATTATTTTTAGAGAGGGGGTGCAACAACAGATCAGTTTTGTTAATCTTTTTATCCCCAGAACTTGGAGCAACACCTGGCACTTTGTAAGCAGTAAATATTGATGAATGAATGACTGTGATCAAATGAGTGCAGGAGTGTTGACACTATCACTCTACAACCATGGACATACTATTTTTTTTGAAAGATTTATTTATTTATTTGAAAGTCAGAATTACACAGAGAGAGAGAAGGAGAGGCAGAGAGAGAGGTGTGTTCCATCCGCTGGTTCACCCACAATTGACTCAAGCCATTGACATTTCTCCTTTTGACATATGTTCCTACTAGTAACTTTGGCCACCAGGTCATCTTGGGTGTAGAAACAAAATTATACTGCATTCAGTGCTATAAACGTGGGGCCTGGAGGTTGAATTTCTGTTTGTTGAAACTGTGAGGTACAGATACTGTTAATAGCTAACCGTTGATGAATTTACTTTGTTTCATTAAAACCCATGCTAGTGCTGATCTAGTCCTGCACTGAGTCCTGCACTGGGCTAGGTCCATCGGCCTCCAGAGTGTAGATGTTTCCTTTTCTATTCCATTCTTTACACCTGAAAACCTTGCATTTTTCTCTGCTGTATTTGTTTTATAAGCCAAGCCACCTGTTTATTGCATATCACCCTTCTCCTTGACATAGCCAAACCACCGGGCCCAGATGTAAAATTTCCACTTTGATGACCTGGACCATCAGTTCTCCTTTTTTTCTTTTCTTTTTTTGCCATCCCAGTAATGGATTCTCAGATTTAAAATTACCCCCTAATTTAGAGCAACTGTAGTTTTGCTAATTACTTTAAATGGTTTCTGTGTAAAAAATAGTTAGCATTAATGGCATTGGGGGGGGGATTAAGAGTGAGTTACATTCATTAATTAGCTAATTAATACAGCATTCTGGGTGGAGGACTTCATCAGCTTGGATTCCATTTTATCAATGGAAGAACTGGGCCAGATTTACTCAGACCTGCCTCTTGCAGCACTGTGTTTTATAACTGTTGGCTAGTTCCCTCTCTCCTGTGCTCATTATATGACAGTTTCTGTCCCTGTAATCACCGGACTTGGAGGTTGCAGTGTGTAGGAATGTGTGTGGCATTCAGACAAGTAGCCTAGAGAGTATAGCTGTGAAACAAAGGAATACTTACTGAACAGTGCCAAAAATGAAACTGGAGAAGACCTTATTCTATACAAGGAGAGGGTTTGTTGAGGCCAGAGTTTGTTTCCATAGAAAAGTCATGTAGGTAGGTATTTTTCAGATCACTGTGTGTGATGCACAGCTGTTTTCAGAGGCGTTATCCAAGATCCCATACCAGTCCCAGAATGCAATTGGGCTGATCTCCTATTACACTTGAGTGGCTGACTAGCCCCAGAATACATCTCCTGCAGTACGTCTAGTTGTCTGTCCAATAAAGTAAAGTGAGCAAAAGGGCAAATGCGTTTGTTTCATGCTTCCTGGATGACAATTTGCTGGCAGAAGTTCTTTTGAGTCCACAGTATCTGATTTCTCTGTGTATTGTGGGCATCTAAAAAGGAAGCAGTGGGTCACCTGTAGACCATGAGGTATCCAACTTTATGGGATGATTGTAAGTCATCACAGAGTACAGATGAGATGCTTCAATGGGACTGTGAAAAGAGATGGCCTCACTTTTCCAAATGATGGCAGTAAACTGGAAAATGCTGTGGAATCCACATATCCTCTTTGAAACTCTCCCAGATGAATCACAAAGAATTTTATCATTTAATCAAGTAGGAATAGCTATCAAATTTTCAGAGGACAGAGATGAAAGTGAAACTGAATACTTTCAAATATTGCATCAGGATTTGGGGAAACTTCAGACAGCAAGAATAAATTCATGTTATCTAAATTAGTGAAAGACAGATACAAATTTAATGTATGGCTCCAAAGACTCTGCTCTGTAAGTTTCAAACAAAAATCTATAGAGGATGTAACATGCCCAGCACATTTTTGGTAGTCAGACAATATCTGGAATTTTATGGTCAGTTCTGAATTGTATTGACCAGTAGTCTGCAATGGCAATACGACAGGAGTCATATGTAATTTTAAATTTTCTACTAGTTACATTAAAAAGCTAAGGGCTGGTGCTGTGTGCATACAGTTAAGGTGCCACTTGCAATGCTGGCATCCAAGATGAGCACCAGTTCCAAGTCCTGACTATTCTACTTCCTATTCAGCTCTCTGCAAATGTACTTGGGAAAGCAGAGGAAGATAGCCCCAGTGCTTGGGTAGCTGAAACCTGTATGGGAGACTAAGATGAAGCTCTAGGCTTCTGACTTTAGCATGGCTCAACCCCGGCTGCTGTGGCCATTTGGAGAAAGAACCAAGAGAAGGAGGCCCTCTCTCTTTTTCTCTCTTTCTTTCTGTCACTAACTGTTTTCAAATAAATAAGTAAATCTTTTTTTTATTAAAAGAGTTGAGAATGGGCAAAATCAATTTTTTATTTAACTCAACATACAGCAAATTTCATATGTAATAAATATAAAATATTAACATCCTTTTTGTATAAAATATCTTACATTTTTTTTGATACTGACTTTGAAGTCCAGTGTGTGTTTTATACTAACAACACATCTCAATTTGGATGTTGTTTTCATCAGGAATTCTTTATCTATATTTAGATGTCATCAAATTTACAGTTGAAACAAAAGATTCACATATCCAAGTTGGTCCAAACATATATGAATGTTTGCCAAAGACATAATATCAGTTTTTTTGTTTTAAAAGTGAAATTTAAAAGTTCCTTCAGTTACACTGCACTGGATCCATTTCATACATTCAGTATCCACTTGAAGCCAGTGGCTGCTAGACTCAGAGTCATTAACAGTATGGTCACCAAGGGGAGGGAGGGTCTCAATGACCAGAATTTTGGGCGGAGCAGCTAGAGTTGTTTGATATCTCTTGGGAACAGTGGCAGGAGGTGGGACTGGATGTCCTCTAACTTGCTCTGAGTGCATCCAGTTTTTCAGAACCTGGATCCAGTAGTCTTGCCATTTTGCCTTCCTGCCTTCCCAGAGGCTGACAACTTGGTGCCGACTTAAGAAATCAAAGCCTGAACAATCTTAGTATTTTTGTATAGCTAATATGCTCTCTGTTTCCTCCAAAAGTATGCATGCTTTAGCTTCCCTAAGACCATAGCCATTTCCTGAATAAATTCGTTTGCAAAGACAGCTGACCCAGCATGCTCCATCAAACTAGTGTAAGACTTGTGAAATGATCTGTATGTGCCTTGTGAGTAAAAGTTTCAAAAAGTGCTGCCCTTCATGCCTTGTCCATTGTTGTCATCCTCCCCCTTCTCCTCCTTTTCCTCCTCCTCATCATTACCAGTGTTATCATCACTCCGCTACCCCTCTCAGTCCATCAAAACCTAGGTAGCTGGGGTGGACATTGTGGCACAGCACTCTAATCTGCCTCTTCAGATGTCCATATCCCACATTGAAGAGTCAGTTCAGGTGCTGGCCTCTCTGCTTCTAATGCAGTCGCCTACTAATGCACCTGGGGAGCAGTGGATTGTGGCTTGAATATGAGTCCTCTGTTGCATGTGAGAGACCCAGATGGAGGTCTTGGCTCCTAGCTTCAGCCTGGTCCTGGCCCAGCTGTTGTGGGCATTTGAGGAGTGAACCAGTGGATGGAAGATCTCTATTATTCTCACCATCTCTTTCTCTCTGCCTTTCAAACAAATATATATATTTAGAAAGCCTTACTATCCAGTTGCAGGCCTCTGTTTTGGGACAGGGCAAGCTAGATTTTTGTACCATATCTCAAAGGTATGAAATTTTGGGGAAAAAAGTGAAACAAAACTAAAGCATGATAGGCATAACCCTCCCAGAGAGAAAGATGGTCACCTTTTCCCTGCCTCTTTTGTAACCATTAAGAATAATGTACCTGTTCACACAGGTTATCCAGGTCCTCCTAATCACTCAGCAGGGCTCAGAGGGAAACTCAAGTAGGGGCTGACTCCAATGCCCATGTTATTTCTGCCATTCATCGCTTTTGAAAAGTAAATCCCAGAGAACTCAAAAATACAGCAAGTCCTCACTGCGCCGTGACTGTTACGTGATTGTTGAGTTTCTACAGCCAAATGAGAGTGCCCGTCATTAGCCTAGAGATCTCAAGGGAAAACTACTTTCCCACCCTTTTGTCCTTTTGGTGTAAATGCATGGCCCCTGAACATCAAATAGGATTCTTCTTTCACTTCCTTTTTCAGAAACGAACTCACAAGTGTTATGAGTTTCCTCACACTTCCTCATAAGTGTCCTTAGGTTACAGATGAAAAATTCAGGAAGTTTCTGAGAATAAAAATAGGTGGTAGGGTAGGAACATTTGGGGTTGTTGTTGTTGTTGTTGTTGTGTGTGTGTGTGAAATAATATCTCAATGGGCTGTTGCCTAGGTTCAGACCCCCTGTTATAAATCCTAGAGCATAATCAAAAAACAAAGGTGGCACTGATGATGGAGGATGGCCTTGTTCAGAGCATAAGTGCAGAGTGCCGATTTGCAATGAGGAAAGAATGCACACAGCATAGAGGGGCCGTGCAGGGGAGATGAGGCAGCACCTATGCATGCTGCATATAGGGGCCGTGCAGGGGAGATGAGGTAGCACCTGCTGGAGCAGCTCAGAGAGCCAACTGCAACTTCTGCACCTGTGGACACTAAATCTAGGAGAACGCTGTTATGATGCAGTAACTCCATGAGGTAAAATATGCTAAGAAAAGAAAAAGGGGAGGGGGGGCGCAGCTTCAGCCAAGATTCAGAGCTCTTTTTGGGAAGTTCCACCCAGACGCATGTTGAGAACATGGCTGTACTTTCAGGAAACTGATAGAAGAAACTTAAGAGGGGAATTAGGGAATACTTGAGGTAACAATGGTGTATACCACTTAAGTTTCATTTCGTTTTGTTTTCTTAACCCAATGAACTTTAGTGAACTCCATGCAAATATGAGCACAATAGGAACTTAAATACCTCCCTGACTTTCTGGCAATATTTATTTGTGTATGGTAAACTATTTAAACATTTAATCAAAGAGTAACTTGCTGATTTGAAACATATACACATTTGTGGTGGGATGCTGGGGAGTGATAGGGAGTGTTTAAGGGTAGCTTCAAATGCATGAAAGAAATGATTTCCCAAATTGATTCTGGATCCCCATGAACAAAGACACTAATGAATGTCTCAGTATCACAACAATCTAGAAAGTGCTGAGGTGGTGGTAGAGGGCAGCAAGGGGCGAGGTGAGGAGATTGACAGGCATTATCATGTTCAGGTTCAGAGCAGAGGTCTGTCCACTGAGATACACAAAAGCAGTAACCAGTCATGCTTTGCCTGCATGACATGCTACTCTTGCTAATGAAGCCTTGTTTTAAGAATGATGGAGAGGTGTCCATGGTGGCAAATTTGGAGAGTGGTTTTAATTAGTCTAAGAGCTACTGTGAAGCCAAGAGGAAAACAGGGAACTGAGGACTGGGTTTTTCTCATGATGTAATTTCGTTGTGGTCCTAAGGAGTAGGAGTAGCCTGGGTTTCCTGGCTTTAAGACAACGGTAAATCATAGATTCAGCTGTCACTGACCCTAGGGCTGAAAGGCTTTCATCATAGAACTCTCAATTAAAATCTGCAAAGTCACAAGTACATAGACTAATCTTGTTCTAGATTCTGTCTTTAAAAGCAACAGCTGTCTTCACAACAGGATCTTAAATATATAGGGACAATGGAACTTAGTGTTGTATCAAAGACCTAGCAAAATTTAATCTTCTAAAAAACTCTATTTTACCTCTATTGCCATGTATTTATTTATTTTTTTAATCTGGGAAATTTACTATATAAATACTTTACTGTGAGGGAGGAATAATCACAGGACTAAAGCAAAATGTTGATTGGTATTGGAAGTGGCTCAGAGCCCAAGAGGAGCCAGGGAGGGTGGGAAATGAGGAAGGTGATAGGGAGTATTGAGGAGAGGAGGCTGGCTCCCCAGGGAGGGCCAGTGAAATAAGGTAGCACTGATTGAGTTTATCCCAAACACACCATTATAGTGGAGTACAGGATTCACGAAAATAAATGTTAAAGGACTAAACTTCAGACAACGTCGTCACAAGAACAGGAGAGAAAGGTGTGTGGTCTTATGAACCCAGGCCATGGCTCATGATGTGTCCAGAACTGCCCCTACAGCTCCGAGGGGAGATGCCATTACCATATGCAGCAGAGGCCTGACATGAATTCAATTCCAAGATCCACATCTTGCCTCCAAGGACCCCCTCAAGTCATGACGACAGTTTCACACATGGACTCTGAGACATAATGGATGAGTATTGAATTATGCGTTGGTCAGTGCTTTTTATCCTTAACAGTCTTCCATGATGCACTCATATCTTCTTTTCTTTTTCTTGTAAAGCGTGTTGACACATGTCCACTCACATAAATAAACATTCCTGTCACCACTGATCTGTTTGGAAGCATCAAAAAATTCATGTAGAGCAGAGGGGGATTCATTTGTCTCTAGAAACTGAAAAAGTGGATGTTTCAGAAGGAAGTGGAGAGAGGGGGAAGAGATGTTTTACAAATTATCAATAAATCAGCATCTGATTTTTAACTAAAATAAGCACTGGTTATTTATATAGTCCAGGTGGAAAATGTGAGAAAGGAATTGCAAGATGGAAACATACAAAGAATCTTTGTGTGTGTGTGTGTGTGTGTTTTTTTTTTTTGAAAGCCAGAGGATCTTGAAGCAGATGTAAGATACATGCCTCACACATGTGTGAATGTGGGTGATTATTATACAGAAAAGTGACCTTCTTGGTAAATGAGCAGATGATCTGTGTTTTTTCTACTGCTATATTAATGTTGCTACTACTGTTATTGTAATTATTAGAAAACAACATGCACAAGCAGACCAGCATGTAGAAGGAGCTGTATATTATAAACCGAAATCCAAAGCCATCTTCATTTATGCTGACACTCAGAATTCAAATTACTAATGGCCTGTCAACTTATTTAAAGGGAGAATGGGGCATTGTATACCAGGAGCAGGCATAGGTGTGGTGTTAGTCTTGCAAACACAGCAGTAACAGGGTAGGGAGCATCTTCCTCCCTATTTGTGCTTCCCAGATTCCTGGCTTATAAGAGAATTTACAAAGAAAAGGCTACCTCCACTCTGAGGTCCACTCTTCATTAACATGATTCTAGAGTAATTCCTTTAAATATTTATTTTTTCTTTATTTGTAGGTGGAGAGAGAGGGAAATAGTTATTCCACCCACGGAATGCCTGCAACTACAAGGGCTGGGCCAGGAAGTAGCAAGGAGCCTGGAATTCAATCCAGGTCTCCCACGTAGGTGACAGGGACTCAAGTGCTTGAGCCATCTCCTGCTATTCTCTAGGATGCGTATTAGCTGGAAGCTGGGTCAGAAGTGGAGTAGTTGGGACCTGAACTGAGGCACTCTGATCTGGAATGCAGGCATCCCAACCAGGGTCTTAGCCTTTGTGCCAAATTCTCAACCTCAAGTAATTTCTTTATACATAGAAGGTCAAGTTACATTGTTTTCTTGGAAGATATTAAACTGTCGACAGCTGAGGTTACAGCCTGAATTTAGCCAGAGTCCCAGATGCCTGTGTCTTTATGCAGGAAACAGTAATCGTTTCAAAAGATACAGAGTAACATAAACATCATAAACTCACAATTAAATTGCCAAAACAAATATACTTTCCTCCTCCTTGTGCCCTACACCTGGAAGTCTCGACACCCCAGACTGGGCAGGAAGGGTCATGACAAGTAGAAAAGCTGGATGAACACCAAAGAAAAAGGAAGGTCTAATCTTTGCAATTTTGTCAGTTCACTTAGTCATTTGTCATGTTTCATCACATCATGTTGAGTCCTCTGTTCCCCTCTGGGACCTGACTGATCAGTTCTGATGCTTTTAGCTGCCGATGTGATAGGAAGACTCCATGCTCTCATAAACAGAGCAAAGGGTGTTATAAGCTCTCAGCCCAAGGAACCAATTCCACTCAGCACTCCTTTGTTTAGCATATCCTTTGGGGATATTCCTGCTCCTTATAAACTCCCAGACCAAGGGAGGAGAACAGCCTGTGACCACAGTGATGGGGGCAGGCTGGAGGAGTAACCTCTAGAAGACCATGAGATTGTTTACTACTGAGGGAGTCCCGAGCACATTGTCAAGGGCAAATTGGCATTTGGAATGAAACCTGAGACGGCCCATTCAGTGGAGTAAAGGTGGACAGAAAGGGATTTCTAAGTTGAGGAGACAACAAATACCAAGCTATGCATTCAGGGAATGTTGGGTGGTTTCCTTTTTTTCTTAGGAACATCCAGGTTTCGAGAAATACAGATGGGAGGAGAGGTTGAAAATAGATCACAGAGTGCTTTGAAGACCAGACAAGTGTTCGCACCTCATCCTATGGGCAGTGGAGAAGCTCATGGAGGTTATTAGTCAGTGACATGTTCAGAGACACAGCCTAGGAGAAGTTAGCTGATGACTGACTGCCAAATACAACTGCTCTCTCCCCACCTACATTTTCTCCAGCTGCCTCTTGAGCAGTGATTCCATCTGGATTTCTCATGCCCCAGAGTTCTACATCTAAATTTATTCTCCCTTGTTGAGAAATAGTATGTCCACCTACTCAGTTAGTCAAACTAAAAAAAAAAAAAAAAATGGGAAAAATAAAATACACATTTCATCATTCTAAAATGCCCTGCCTCCCACTTCTCACCTCAAGCCAGTCATGATATCTGACAGATTCTAATTTCCACTTCATGAGTCTGTCCATTTCCTCTTACTCACTGCTGTCCTACTTTCTTAAAGCCCACATCAGCCAATTCAGCTCTGTTTTTTGTTTCTTTTTTTGTTTGTTTGTTTTTTGCAGCCCAGTCTTCGTATGACTGTTGCTTGTTATTTGAAAATAGAGATAAGTTCTGGTAACTTGAGAATTGTAAAGTGATCCCTGACTCTCTACTGCCAAAGGATAAAACTTGCTCTGCAGAAAACCATAAAAGAACCATCATAATTTGTCTTTCTCGATCTCTTCTTCTTCCTTCAAATCTCTACACCTAACATACACAGGCCCTACAAACAAACACACCATAGCTGGGCTTATGTTTTTCAGATGCATAGGCTTGTTTGCATCTCCACACTTTTAAATAACAATGCATGCTCAGCATGGCTTACCCTTTCCCTGCTTGGAAAACTCATATTCATCCTTGAAAACCCAACTGGATTCTTTCTTTTGTTCTCCTTTCATAGTGATTGGCTCACTACTTTATGCTCCAGTAGCTCTTGTCACATAAAATGGTGAGTTTGGCATTTTCTGTTTATTGCGTTGTAATAAGCTATTCTGTTCTATGGTCTTCTCCCACCACTATGTGAGCTACTTGAAGGCAGTGACAGATAGATCTTAGTTCTTCTGTCACCTGATACTAAGACAAGAATACTCAAATGTGTGCAGACTGAATAAGAACAGAGATGACTGCCATCAGAATTTGAATGTGGGATTGATAATTGACATGCCATTTCTTAACCAGGCTCTCAACTCTCTTTTACTTTTTTTTTTAATCCCTCTGAGAAATGAGATAATAGAGATAAATCATTGAACACAATGTCTGTCCTTACAAGTGTGTAATTTCCAACACATATAGAAATGTCTCAAGTGATCATTTATATCTTTCTAAATAATAATAATTGCTAGTGTAGCCTATGAAAGGGGACATGAAATAGGTAATGAGTTTGATGTCTAATTTCTTCCCAGAATTTTAAACATTAAACTGATTTCTTATCTTCCTTCCATGATGTACTCAAATATTAGGTGGTTTATTTGCCATTTGACATGGGTGCTTTAATGAATCCCTCTTCCCTTACTCTTGCCTTCCCATCCTGTCCCCTCCACTTCCAGCACAGACAGGTGGGTTATTTGTTTGGGATTGTGTTTGCAGCATTGGTTTAATAAAGAGGAGCAGTTTTCATATGGTCCTACATTTGGTCTGAAGCCCCTAACCTAAAGCTTCCCAACAAGAAGTCTCATTTGTCTCATTTGTCATCCAGACAGTTGCACTACAGATTTGTGCTCAAACTCCTCCAAGAGCTTGTTAGGTCATTTTTATCTAATTGTGTCCTACAGTCAAAATAATTTTAATACTGTGAGACAGAAGAGGTTACACAAGTCTCTGTTTACCTAAAAAATAAGCAAGGATTCCTTCAGATCCTCCCACAGATGTATGTTGGCATTTGGTTTGAATGCCACGGCCTGTGCTGGCTGACCTTATGTTGTCTCTGTAGTGCACATGCCAGAGATGAACAGTTGACCAGATGCCTCTCTCAATGTGATGTTGTCAAGTATGGAAGAATGACTCCAGTGAAAATAACAGATTTTTAAAATTTAACAAGTACTGACTGGAGTCATGTTCATCTTATTCTGCTGACCGTAAAGTTTCTCTTACTAATTAATAATAAGAAAAAAATGCCCAAAATAAGAAGAACAAGAGCTAGCAATAGCTCTGTTTCTTAAAGGGCTCCTGAGAGTAGTTCTCCTAATTTTTTTTTTTTTTAACTTCCATGAATTGAGTTGTAAATGAATTGGTATCACTTCATTTGCTTGTCACTGAGGCCTGAAAATTTAAGGGAATGACCACAGAGCAGACAAATATGAACTTTGCTTCCTCATTTCGTGGTCTGAATACCAGGCTCCATGAACATAGATTCTTTTGACTTTCATGGTTCTCCCCCCTTTCTTCTCCTCCAGGGCCCCTTGAGAGCCACTGTGTTCACATTCTTGGGTAGCTGATGGTACCCAAGCCTGGTACAATGAAGGCAACGTTATCTGTGTGAAGAGATGATAACGGTTCCTCTCATTTGGTCTTCCTTTTCTTCCAGTTGGAAATTGCGAGCACTCTGTTTTTATTTCCCCCTGTTTGGCACTCTGTTCAGAAATACCTTCTTGTTCCATTTGATGTAAATTTAATGATTATTACCTGTTGGCAGCACCTCTAATAGTTATAAAAATAGTGAACTAGGAACACCAAGCTTGAGAGGAGTCAGAATAAAACATGTGTTTGATGATTTAAATGATAAAGATGTTAAGTGGCCGGGAAGCAGATACTATTTGATAATTTATCCAGATGTTTATTTCTAATCCATAGTTAGGGATCATTTTGAAGGACATTTAAAATGTATCTCTAGGGCTGAGTTGCTGGTGTATTTGCTCTGCTGAAGTGAAGGACAGCAGTCTGGCACAGCACTGGAGTGGGGAGTAAGGGGAGGGTGGGAGGACTGAGTCACACTACACTTTAATAACTGACCACACCAGGCCAACACAAGGCAAAAGCGTGAAGCAGAGGCAGGGAGGCTATCATGGGCCAGCCTGAGCACAGCGTACATCCTGTCTCCTCACATACCATTGACTTGAATCTGTCACATGGTCACCTCCAGCTGCAATGAAACTTGGGGAGTCTAGTACAGCTGTGCAGCCAGGAAGAAGAGGAAACCAGCCATGGCAGCAAGCTAGCTGTCTCTTCCAGGCACAGGACCCGGACCAGATGGAACATTCTAGGAGTCGGTTTACTCTCCTATAAAATGAAGGGTGATGCCTAATATTTGTGATACCAACTTGGTAGTAGATTTGGTTCTGCTACACCATGTGCAGTTAATTCTTGGAGGACTTATCCAGACTTTTTTTTTTTTTTTAATTTAAAAACTGGTTCGATATGAGCTACGTTAGTTTTGCACAAAAGAGTATTCTGTGTGATCTCTTCTCTGTTCCCCTTGCCAGGGATGAGAAAAGGCTTCTGTAGCTCTTCTCCACAGCCCTTTCTACCCTTTCCCCTCTCCTACTTAACCCCAGCAAGCTCAGAAACAAAACACGAAGAGAACATCACCACCCTACCATCACGCCTCCCCTCCAAGGTAATTTTGAACACAGGCCAAGTCCCTTGAGGATAGAGGCCAAGCATTTTGGCAGATCCCTTTGGAGGTTTGAGCTGGAGTGCTGACAGTTGAGACCTTAGTGAATGGGCCTGCAGAGGAGCCAGTGCTGATTAATGACACACACACAAGCTGCCCAAAGAATGTTGGCTCTCACTGGGGCGGTGATGTAATCCCTAGCAACAGGTGGCAGCCCCCTTTCTCCAAGCCCTCCTTGCAGAGGTCCTAGTGTTCCCAGTCATGAATGAGGAACAATAAGGCATCCACGGGGTTAACTGCCACTTTCACTCACTCCTTTGTAGAGTTGGGGCCTTTCCCATAGAAATGTCATTGGCTTGAACTGATTTCTGTTTTTTCTGCTGCCCAAATGTCAGACTCTCATATAAAAGTGGATCATGAGCAACTTTCGCCACTGAGGCCTTTTCAATGGCAGCAAAATGATGTGTGTGTTTTCCTTGTACAAACAGAGGTGAACCTGTCTCCGGGAAGGGTAGAAGGATGTGAGCCTGCCCTGGCTCCCCATTAGGAATGATCATCAGAGCAGCATGAAACCTGCATTGCCTGTTGGGTTTATATTTTACTCTTTAAAAAAAAAATCTCTAGGAGCACAGGATGTTTTTATGACTCAATGGCAGCACAACAAAATTATGAGTTGTTTTTTTTTTTTAATAGGAAGTTGCCAAATTGCTACCTCCTGATAATTGCCAGTATCAGGATTGAGGTTGCCAAATGTGACCTAAATTGATTGCTCCTGATTCTGTTATGCCAATAAGATAACTTTTTTAGAAATGCACATCCTCAGTGCTTTCTATGTACTTGGCACAGAACATGAAAGACACAAAGTATAATAAAAGATTTAGGATAGCAAGGTGGGCCTGGGAATCTGTTTTTACAATGATCCAGGTGATTCTGATACACAATGGCCCGGGGCTCTTGACAGATTCTCCTTGTAGAAACAGAGTACTGTGGGGGTGGAGAAATAACACTGGGCTCACATGATGTGGGTTTGGGTTTGGATTTGATCTATAAGCGGTGTGATCTCAGTCAAGTTATATAACTTTCCTGAGCCTCACTTTCCATTATCTATAAAAATGAGTAAAACAATACATTCCTCCGGAGCTGTCATGAGATTCAGCATTAATGTGTGTCAGGCTCCTACCAGCAGGCCTGAAATAATTTCAACTGCTTAGTAAGCAGGTCTGTCTTTATTCTAGGCTTATCCGTTAAGTGTCAAGGGTGGACCAGGTGACTTCTAAGCACTCTGGCATTGCTATAAACCTTCAGAGTGGGTTGTGTCCAGCTGGAAAGAACTCCCTTTCCTATGGCCTGGGGTAAAACTGGAAGCCATAAGCTGAGCAGGGCACCTAGGTTACAGCACCAACAGTGGCCTGTGGAAGACACAGCTGACTTTGGTGACTTGAGTTTACCTGATTAGCAGGGCCTTGTAAAGCACCTCTGAAGACATCTGTTGCAGTGCCATCAGCCATGCCTTAGCTTATTTACAGTTTCAGCCTATTCTGTGATCTAAGGTAAAGCATCTAATTGGACTCTTGACATCTTTTTAAATTTTTTTTATTTATATAAGGTGAACAGGATTCATGTATTTCATATATACAGATTTAAGAGCATAACAATACTTCCCACCCTGCCCTCCCTCCTGCTCTCACTCTCACCATCCCTCCTCCTTCCTTATTTTTCTTTAATTTTTTACAATGATGTACATTCAGTTTATTTTATAAACACAACCCTAACCCTCCACCAAATAAAGAATGTAACAAGTAGTAAATAGAAAAACCACCATTCTTCAAGGGTATAAACAAGGGCTATAAACAATAATCAAATCTCAAAATATTACTCATATACATTTTCTGTGCTCTGTATTTATCACAAAACATGGAAAATTATGATATTTGTCTTTTGGGACTGGCTTATTTCACTAAGGGTAATAGTTTCTAGTTGCATTCATTTTGTTAAAAAAAAAAAAGTCAGAATTGCACTCTTTTGTGGCTGAGTAGTATTCCATTGTATGTATATACTAAATTTTCTTTATCCAGTCATCAGCTGATGGACATCTGAGTTGATTCCATATCTTAGCTATTGTGAGTTGAGCTGCAATAAACAAGGAGGTACAGATAACTCTTTCATATGCTGATTTCATTTTGTTTGGGTAAATTCCCAGGAATGGGTCATATGGTAGATCTATTTTCAAATCTGAGGAATCTCCATACTATCTTTCACAGTGTCTGTACTAGTTTACATTCTACATTGAGGTGTTACCTTGCCCCAGTTACAATGGCTATCATCCAAAAATCAAAAAATAAATGCTGGTGATGATGTGGGGAAATCAAGGTCCTTAATATACTGTTGGTGAACCTGTAGGCTCTTATATATATATATATATATATATATATATATATATATATATATATATTTAGTAAATATAAATTTCCAAAGTACAGTTTGTGAATTACAATGGCTTCCCCCCCATAACTTCCCTCCCACCCTCAACCCTCCCCTTTCCCGCTCCCTCTCCCATTCCATTCGCATCAAAATTCATTTTCAATTATACAGAAGATCAATTTAGTATATATTAAGTAAAGATTTCATCAGTTTGCACCTGCACAGAAACACAAAATGTGAAATACTGTTTCAGTACTAGTTATTGCATTACTTCACATTGGACAACACATTAAGGACAGATCCCACATGAGACGTAAGTACACAGTGACTCCTGTTGTTGACTTAACAATTTGACACTCTTGTTTATAGCGTCAGTAATCTCCCTAGGCTCTAGTCATGAGTTGCCAAGGCTATGGAAGCCTTTTGAGTTCGCCAACTTCAATCTTATTCCAACAGGGTCATAGTCAAAGTGGAAGTTCTCTCCTCCCTTCAGAGAAAGGTACCTCCTTCTTTGATGGCCCCGTTCTTTCCACTGGGATCTCACTCACAGAGATCTTTCATTTAGGTCTTCTAACCCCCCCACCCCCACCCCAGGATTGTCTTGGCTTTCCATGCCTGAAATACTCTATTGGGCTCTTCAGCCATTTAGGACATCTGCCATTCTATGAGTCTGCTGTGTATCCTGCTTCCCATGTTGGATCATTCTCTCCCTTTTTTATTCTATCAGTTAGTTTTAGCAGACACTAGTCTTGTTTGTGTGATCCCTTTGACTCTTAGACCTATCAGTGTGATCAATTGTGAACTGAAATTGATCACTTGGACTAGTGAGATGGCATTGGTACATGCCACCTTGATGGAATTGTATTGGAATCCCCTGGCACGTTTATAACTCCACCATTTGGGGCAAGTCAGCTTGAGCATGTCCCAAATTATACATCTCCTCCCTCTCTTTTTCTCATTCTTATATTTAACCGAAATCACTTTTCAGTTAAAATTTAAACACCTAAGAATAATTGTGTGTTAATTACAGAGTTCAACCAATAGTACTAGAACAACAACAACAAAAATACTAAAAGGGATAAAGTATTACATTGTACATCAACAGTCAGGACAAGGGCTGATCAAGTCACTGTTTCTCATGCTGAGTGAAATAAGCCAGTCCCAAAGGGACAAATATCATATGTTCTCCCTGATCGGTGACAACTAACTGAGCACCAAAGGGGAAACCTGTTGAAGTGAAATGGACACTAGGAGAAACGGACCTGTAGACTCTTAACATCTTTTTTTTTTTTTTTTTTAAGATTTATTTATTTATTTGAAAGAGTTAGAGAGAGAGAGAGGAGTGGCAGAGAGAGAGGGAAGTCTTCCATTCACTGGTTCACTTCTCAATTGGCTGCAACGGCTGGAGCTGCACCAATCTAAAGCCAGGAGATAGGAGCTTCTTCCGGGTCTTCCATGCGGGTGCAGGGGCCCAAGGACTTGAGCTATCTTCTGCTTTCTCAGGCCATAGCAGAGAGCGGGATCAGAAGTAGAGCAGCCGGGACATAAACCGGCACCCATATGGGATGCTGGCACTGCAGGCGTCAGCTTTACCTGCTTGGCCACAGCGCAGGCCCCGACACTTGACATCTTAAGTGATAACTTTCTTTTTACTTGTAGAATGTGTTCGCCCTTCAGATCTTGGATTTGCTTTCAGAGAGACCCCAGCTCCAAAGTTTTTTTGTGATGTCATCTGGTACCTTAATACTTTACAAAATCCACATAGTGCAACTATTTTATAAATTGCAGAAATAATCCATACCATTTGCAAGAACATGAGAATGTCATCAGTAAGTCCCCTTTTTGATTTCATGGGCCTGCCTTTGTTGCATCATTATCTTTATGAACACACAAATTTTTGGTCTTCTCATGCCTGTTGCTTCCAGATGTGGTCTGCCCTACACAGAATCTACTTGGAGCACATAAATTACCATTTCCTCAGTACTTTTCCTGTCTTTGTTTATGGCCCATGTGAGCAAAACACTTCATTTTTCCCTTCTAGGATGGGATAAGGCAGGTTAGCCATTGTATTGAGAGGCTGGGTAGCCTTTCCAAGGTTTTAGGGACAAGTGCTTCTGAGATAGACACCGCCAGCTTCCAGTTCTAGTCCAGTTACTCCAGGCCTCAGAGCTATCATGTAATGTCTGAACCTCTGTTTCTGATCCATGAAATGGCAACAGTCATTCCAGCCTCACAGTGTGGTTGTGAAGACGACGGAGCATATAAATGCAGCAGCTCTTATTTCTGTTGTGCAAAATAGGCAATGTAGACTGTAGCAAGAAAGTGGCTCAGAGGTCAAAGGTCGAGTTTTGACACCAACCGGCCATAACGACAGAGGATCTGTCTAACCGATTTGTGTCTGTTTTTTTCAAGCTGTCAAAAGGCATGGTATTTTCTCTCATATGGATGCCACAGTGGTGTTTCCTAACATAAAAGTAGTGTCATTTTCATTAATACTCTCATTATCTCTTTTGGTGCTGACCAGAGATTGCATCTATTTCTGGTGACGTGGCACATACTTTATAAACATGCTTGGGAGGCACGGACAGCCCCTATTGTTTGTTTAAATAAGTATATTTCTGATTAATACCTTTTGGTTGAAATAACTGTCCTCCATTCTGGGACGTTGTATAACATCAGACCTCACCTTTACAAATTTCAGGTGACTCCATGCTGTTCCACACCAAAACCAGGGTCGTGCCCTGTGCAGTTAGACAGAATCACTGTGTGCCTTTTCTACATAGGGATCTGCAACCAGATTACATGGTTCTTTATTAATGAAACACTGCAAATAGCATCCTTTTAGAGGATCCTCAGATTTCCTGTGGGAGGAAGCACTTTGTTAATGAGCTGAGCTGTCTTGTTTGGGGGGATGTGTTGTGTTGACATATCAGGTATCCTTTTGAGCCAGCTTGCCTAGTGCCTGGGAATTGGGGCCAGACACTGTTTCATGACACGAATTTCCTGAATTCTGTTGCCTGAAATCTTCTGTAGCAAAGTGGGGAGTAGATTATTTACACTCTGATAACATCTGCAGAAGAAATGGCTTGAATTTCAAAAGAGAAAAAGCATTTTATAAATGGGTCACACCTGTGCTGGGGAAGTGAGACAGGTTAGGGTGGACAAATTGTCTGGACACAAAAACACCCTGTGTCTAGCCGGAGCTTTCTCACAACACGAGAGGAAGGAGCAGGAAGCCACTGATTCCCATGCTGATAATCAATCATGTCACTCCTTTCCTCAGAAACCCTTAAGTAGCTTTCCATTGCTGTAAAAATGAATTAAAAAAAAAAAAAAGGCCTAAGCCCAACATAGAAAGCTCCTGCAGCCCCTCCAGCTTCATTCCATTGCTCCCTGGCTCACGCTTCCAAAGACACACTGCCCTTTGCTCAGTTCCGCTAACACAGAGTTCCTCCCTGCCTCTGGTTGTTACCACATGCTGGTTACTCTCTAGAATGTTTTCCCCATTCTCAGGTTGAATAATGTGTCCATCCCCCAGGTCTCCCCTTTAAGGTCTTATGCAAACTGCCCACCCCCTTCTGCCATAATGTTAAGTTTGGTTCCCTTTTATCCTTTGTATTTAATTTATTAGTTTTTCTCCAGAGCACTCAGTGTAGTTTCAAGCCTATGTTATGTGCTTATTTGTTTAATGTATGTCATTCCCAGTGGACTATAAATTCCATGAAGGCAAGGATTGAATATGCTTTTCTCTCCATGGTGTCCCCTGTACATGAGAGTAAAGTGCTTACATAATAATAGTTAGTGGCTTATTAATTAACTTTTGGAATGAATTAATGAATGAGGTCTTTTGCATGGTTTACTGCTAGGCAAATGGAACAAAATATACAAGTGGCCTTTAATTGTTTTGAAAGTGGAAATTAAAAAGTAAATTATTCCTGGCAAAAAATTTTCAAATCCATGTCTAGTTTTTTTTTTTCATAATGTGCATTTTCCATGAACTTTTTGAAGGCCTCTCAGATAGTGAGCATCCCCAGACCTATCTGTCTAGTCACAGTTTATAGGACATGGTAGGCTAAGATCACTGTCACATTGGAAAGGTCTTTTTAGACAAGACTGTCCAGATGGAACATGGTCTGAAACCTGCCCTTCCCACCATGTTGAAAATCTAACATTTTTATAGCAGAAGTAGACTTTGCAATGTTGCCAAACATTGGAAACCTTGAAGTGAATACTGCTGAAGACTCTGTGGTGTGCAGAGATTGTCACATGTGATGGGAAAATCTCTGGCAGCCACATTGTCATTTTGTCCATGGGAACAAACATCCCAGGCAGAATGTGAGCTGGTCTCAGTACCAATTTGGACCACAGAAAAAAGAAATTATCCACCATAATGGTGGTCCTTACCTTTGCCTCCTGATCTGACCAGATACACAGAATAGGGAGATTATTTAGAAGAGGGTGACCATAAGATGTGATCTGAAATTCTGAAATCAGAACTTAGGCATTTATCCTTGAAATACAAACAAGTGTGATGTTTGTATTAAGTATTCAAACAAGTGCTCTACCAAAAAGGATTAGATTTTCCCTTGTTCTGCTGGAGGCCCAGTAGGTAAACATTATAGAAACACATATTTCAGTTGCTATGTGGAGGAACTTATGACTCCAACTTTGGATTCAGAAGTGAGGGGAGACCCTTCATGGAGCCGTGAGGAGAATTCAGGCAGAGGTTGATTGACTACTGTAGGAATATTACAAAACTGATTTGTATGCTGATTCTTAGATGACTTATAAGATTCTTCCCAACTCTAGTAATTATGCTTGTTCTATATGGGGTCATTATTTAAAATTCTTTCAGTTTGATTTGACTTTTGATTTATGCTATTTTCCTTTGGTCCTTGGGATCAGAACATCAGGCTAATTTTCCATATTGATTACAAAAGGAATTAAATTGAAAATTATTTCCTCAACTTTATAAGACCAATTTATACTCTGCAAAGAAATCATCAAGCTACCAAACTTTTCCATGTGTTATTTTAATTTATTTTTAAATACCCAACAATGCCCAATTAAGTAAATGTTAATGAATACCTACTATAGATATTCATCTGTCAACCTAAATTGAATGGCAGAGGATTCACTCATCCTAGATATAAGTGTCATGATAGATTATGAGCATATCTGGGTGATGGGGAGAGAACAAGGATCTTTTAAGGTAAAATGAGGAAGGTTGCCTACATTGTTCCAAAACAGTTATCCTTGGGTATGAGGATCAGTAACAAAGCTAACATCAGTTTGAAGTTGACCAGGCAGTTGCCCAGTAGACATCCTCGTAGATATCTCCCTACCCCACCCCGCACTGTGACAAGGCTTTGGAGGCCTTTGTGTGAGGTTGTGGTTGCAGTAGAGACTTTTGTGTGTTCATTTGTTTAGTCAGGCAAAGATGCATGACAGCGCTCTTCCATGACCTCCCAAATCTTACTTTTTTATGAGTTCAATAAGTGACTCCATTTTTTTTATTTTGAAAGCTTTCATACAACGAATCTCTATTGCATACTTACTATGGGCTACACTGTATTTGGTATTGGAAACAAAGTCCTTGTCTTTAGAAAAGTCACTGTCAGGTTCAGACAAGTACATCACCAATAATAGGTGCTTCCTTGTGGAGCTGCATGAATGCAAAGAAGACTATGTAAATTATCCTGGCTGAGAATGGGGATTAAGGAGACTTCTAAGTAGAGGGTAGCTTATATGTGTTCATATGCGAAGAAGGATGAGTTGTGTTTTCTTTCCCAGAAAGTTTGCAATTAAGATACCTAAATGTTCATGGGGTGGTAAGCTAGTTCCTTAGATACTGTACTATCATCTTATTTTCTTAGCTATGACATTATCACTATTAACAAGAAAGAACATTCCAGGGAAACTGAAATAAGATGGTCCCAAATATAAAGATTGTTAGGAAATGAGGTGAGTGAAGAGTTTTCCTCGACTTGTCCTGGTTTATTCAGTTTACTGATAGGAATACTTCTCATGATACAGACAAGGTGCTGGGTGTGAGGGCAAAAGGAAGAAGAATTTGGAGATGTGGAGGATGGAGTATTGGGATATTGATGTCTCTTATAACCATGAGCTCCTGACATGTAGGAAAAAGAGATAAAGGAAGAGCTTTATGGTGTGCACTGTGGTATACGAGAAGCATGGGTCCCATTGCAAATTATTGAGAAACTGAGGTCAAGATGTTATGACGCCCCTGACCCCAACCCTGCCTCTTGGTCCTTAATGATATTATTTTATGTTTCTTCTTAAAGGCACAAAACTGTCTAGAAAAAAATATACATAAATGGAATTTGGGAAGGAGTAGGATAAATGAGTTCTGTTCATTAAGATGTCTTCATAATTATTATCTCCTCTGAGAATTAGAACTGCTAAGTTGTGCTCTTTGTTGCCCCTCTGGAATGGATCGCCCTCTGACTCAGTTTTCTTATCATTTTAATGGGATAAGAATGCTTGTTACCTTCATAATCTGAAAAGGTGTCCTGAGGATTCATTTCCTACACGTTCAGTAGTCAGGAAATCTAATTCTCGAGCAGGAAGCGTTGAGAGTTATTCTCTTTGTTGTTCTTGAGAAACATTTATTATCTGTTTGCTATACTGAGGATCCAATGAGTAGTGAGAAAAACATCCTCTTAGGTTCAGAGAGAATCTCATCTGTGCAGTTGGAGAAAGAAAACAATTCTAAATGTGTTTGCTAGGTCATTTGAGAATCTGTGCTTTGTGACTGCTTAGTGGTGAACTCGGTATAGAAGCACCTACCGTCCATCTCAACAGCACTTAAACTTAGAACTCAATGGGTAGCAATTAGGAGAAATTTAAAGCATACACAGGAGGCTCCAAAAGTAAATATTTCTCTGGGCAGATGTGTTATAGCTGAATTAACTGGGTGTTTGTGCAACTGCAATGAATCGGAGAGATAACAGTCTTTACAGCCTGTAGATGTAGCCTGTGATTTCAAAATACAAGTGGTGTTAAATGTTCCCAGTAGAGGTTCAGACAGTTTGCTAAGCAAACCATTGCGGCTGCCAGGTTATAATCATGCTGCCTTAGGTTATTTGTCCAATTCTAAGTAATGAGGTTCCCATCACCCTCCATTTGAGGTGTGTTTATCTTACGAGAACTTGGGTCAAATTGAACTTAAATTTCACTTGATGGTATTCTCTGTTGAAAACAATTCTGAGAGAAGTGAAACACAAGATTCATTTCTCTTACACTATTTCTTGTTTAAGGGTTTTTCAGGAGAAAAGATGATCTCCCCTTTTAGATTGATTGGGTAATTTGGGGTGATTACTCCAGTCTCACACTTTAACAGGGGAGTTGCAAAGAGGATCTTGCTGCCTGGATGCTCTGCTATTTTCTGTTTTCATTCTGAGACCATTGACAGGAGAGACCTCTTGTGAGATCCTGGTCCACATGATAATAACGAGGGAGGGGGTGATAAGTATAGAAATGGAAGCCATAAAACGAACCATTGAATGCCTGCAAAGCAGCATACAGAAAGTATCTGTTTCAGGTTGTGATAATTGTTGTTACCTTTGTTCTAATACCGTGCACTTCACCAAGATGAAGACTATTCCAAAAGGGAACTGGTTTAGTTTTTGCTCAACTGAATCAAGGGTAAAGCATGTATTCAGATACACTCATCACCTAAAATGTCTAACCTTCATGCTAGATATTTTATATAGTTTATATTTCCAATAAGCACATGAGATTGTATCATTCCCCACCTAACAGATAAGGAAAAAAGAGTCTCTCCGATTTCACACAGCAAGTAGAGAAAGGCTTGGACTGGAATTCTGTTTGTCTGATTCTGTTCATCTTAAATATGGCTGAGATTTGCATGACTGTCACAAAGACAATTCACACTCAAGGACATGAAATGGCAGGAATCACATCCAAAGAGTCACCCTTGAAAATTTTCTGAAGAAGATAAAGATCCCTAGTGCCTAGCCTGGTAGCATTTAATTTCAATACATTATTGTTGAGTGATTTAATGAACGAGATGAAATTTATACTGGGTTTTGAAATGGTTAAGACTGAGAAGAAGTGGATCTTAGTCAAAATGGGATGGACTTTTAATCATAGACTGGCCAGAGATCTTATTGTGTATTCTTTTTGTTAAGATTTATTTATTTGAGGGGCCGGCACTGTGCCACAGTGGGTTAATTCTCGGCCTGTGGTGCTGGCATCCCATATGGGCGTCGGTTCTGGCTAGTCCTGGATGCTCCTCTTCTAATCTAGCTCTCTGTTATGGCCTGGGAAAGCAGTGGAAAATAGCCCAAGTCCTTGGGCCCCTGAACCCAAGTGGGAGACCTGTAGGAAGTTCCTGGCTCCTGGCTTTGGATCGGCACAGCTCCAGCCATTGCGGCTATCTGGGGAGTGAACCAGTGGAAGGGACACCTTTCTCTCTGTCTCTCACTCTCATTGTCTGTAACTCTATCTCTCAAATAAATCTTTAAAAAATAAAAGATTTATTTGAAAGGTTACAGAGAGAGAGATTTTGCATCTGCTGGTTCACTCTCCAAATGGCTGCAATGGCTGGGGCTGGGTCATGCTGAAGCCAGGAGGTAGGAGATTCTTCTGGGTCTCCCACATGGGTACAGAGGCCCAAGGATCTCAGCCATCTTCCAACACTTTCCCAGGCATATTAACAGGGAGCTGGATCAGAAGTGGAGCAGCAGAGACTCGAACTGGTGCCCATATGGGATACCGGCACTGCAGATAGTGGCTTAACCCACTGTGCCACAGTGCCAGGCTCTTGCATATTCTTTTTCATTCACATTTCTATATTTAGCACTGAAATTTTTTTCTGAAAGTGATATTTTTATTTTAAATAATTTTATTTGAAAGTGGGCTTATTTGGACTTTGTCATTGCCATCCAACTTATATTTATTGCAACACCATCTACAGGCTCAGTACAAAGGGGAGTTGGACTAGAAAGGAAGGCTGGGGTCTTAACAAAAGGCTCTGATTATTAGGTTGAGTGAGGACTTTAATCAGTAGGGTACTAAAGACCTGGTGGCAGGGGCTGGCACTGTGGTATAGCAGGTAAAGCCACTGCCTACAGTGCCGGCATCCCATATAGGTGCTGGTTTGAGTCTCGGCTGCTCCACTTCCAATCCAGCTCTCTGCTATGGCCTGGGGAAGCAGTAGAAGATGGCCCAAGTCCTTGGGTCCCTGCACCTACATGGGAGACCTGGAAGGAGCTCCTGGCTCCTGGCTTCAGATTGGCATAGCAGCCATCTAGGGAGTGAACCGGCAGATGGGAGACCTCTCTCTCTCTCTCTTTCTCTCTCTCTCTCTCTCCCTCTCTCTCCCCCCTTCCCTCCTTCCCTCCCTCCCTCCCTCCCTCCCTTCTTCCCTTCTTACCCCCTCCGCCTCTCCTTCTCTCTGTGTGTAACTCTGACTTTCAAGTAAATAAATAAATCTTAAAAAATAATAATAAAGACCCATTGGCAAGGACGTCATGAATGATGATCAGTGGACTATCTGTGCGGTTACAGTAATTACTACTACTCCTACTGGTCATGTGACTTGTATAAGATCATAGAGTATTTAAGAGGAGAAACATGGATGTAAATCTCCATTCTCTGAACTCTGGGTCCTTTTCCATTATCTTCCACAGCAGACTTTCTTACCAAAAGTCTTACAAGCTCTTACCAAAAACGGGCCAAGCGGAAGAAAAGAGACAACTAGAAACTTCGAACCCCTGGCTTGCCAAGACCAACCAAGTTTATGTGGATAAATTTGATAATTTATGACTGATTCCCCTTACTCTGAAGTTCTTCCTATTCCATTCTCACATAAAGGTTATTCCTGCCTTAAGATTTTGTCCTTGATCGAGCAAACATCTGGGAAAAGCATGAGAGGGAAGGATATTGGCCAAACAAAAGGGATTTATAGGCATATGTAAGTGATGCTTGCCCAGAGGAGTAGAGAGCTGCTCTGATGATTTCATTTGCAGTAGGTGAAAATGAACTTTGAGATATGAAACCAGCCCTTTGACCCAAATGAGATAAGATCTTTTCATCTTCACACGGACCTCTTTTGTCTGAGGGCAGAAATTATATCCATCTCCTTGGAATTTCCTGCCCGCACGATGCCGATCTCGAAGCCTGGGATCAAGCTTTCAATAATGACTTTTCCTGATAGTTGGCCCCATAAGATTTCTGATTTTTTTTTTTTTTTTGTAAAGAGGATAGCAAATTCCAAGGTTTTTCTGAATGTATTCCAAGTTCTCTATCTTCAAATTAGTAATTTCAGTGATTTGTATTTATAGCTGGGTAACTGTGAAACTATAGTAGTTATATATATATATTTAACAACTATATAGAGGAAAAGCAAAGAACACAGTGAGTACTTGGTATACTGTGTTTTGTGCACATTTCATCCCATTTTATATTTTTCATGGTGCCTGTAGATAGCAATGAGCTTTCTCAGTGTGTTGGTAATACAAGAACTGAAGCTGAAAGAGTTGTAATCACTTGCCTAAAGTCATTTAGCTGGGAACGCTGGGAGGCTTGGAACTAAACTCAGACCTTTCCTACTCCTGTTGACTGTCTTCCAGGTTAATACCCTGATGGAGAGCATCCAGACCCTTTTAGAACTTCAGGACAAGAGTAAAAGATGGTACTGAAAATATTCCCTGTGAAAAGTCAAAATAGGACAAAAAATATGTAAACTTTTAAGTGCAAAAACAGGGGGACTTTAGAAAGTTCACAAGTATCTTTCAAAGAGGCATTCATTCTTTACTCAGCAGATTTCTATCAAGGATCTGCTGTGACACAGCACTTCTGGGTGCTGCGGATGTGACAGTGCGTAGGGCAGAGAGGGAGCACTTGCTTCTCAGGGCTCCTGTTCTAGGGAAGTATGTGGACAGTAGGCAAGTGGACATACATTCCAAGTGGTTGATTCCAGACAAACAGGATGGGAAGAAACAAGGGGTGAGGGAGACTCTGGGTGTGCTGACCAGAGAAGGGAAGGGATCTCAGGAGGTCACATCTGAACTGAGGTCTGTTTGATAAAGGGAGAATTAACTACACAGACACCTGGTTGAGGAAGGCGGGAAGAACAACATTGACCAAGGGAAGGTCAGGAACAAAGGCTTAAGGCAGGAATGAGTTTTATGCGGTCAGGCAACAAGAAGAAATACAAGGCCGGTGCCGTGGCTCAATAGGCTAATCCTCCGCCTTGCGGCGCCAGCACACCAGGTTCTAGTCCCGGTTGGGGCGCCAGATTCTGTCCCGGTTGCCCCTCTTCCAGGCCAGCTCTCTGCTATGGCCCGGGAGTGCAGTGGACGATGGCCCAAGTGCTTGGGCCCTGCACCCGCATGGGAGACCAGGAGAAGCACCTGGCTCCTGCCTTCGGATCAGCGTGGTGTGCTGGCCGCAGCGCGCCAGCCGCGGCAGCCATTGGAGGGTGAACCAACGGCAAAGGAAGACCTTTCTCTTTGTCTCTCTCTCTCACTGTCCACTCTGCCTGTCAAAAAAGAAAAAGAAAAAAAAAGAAATACAGAGTAGCTGGAAGCTGGTGACAAATTGCCAATACTTTGGTGACTGGAATGTATGTTAGGTATCAAGACTTTGCTTTTAAAAGAAAGAGGTTATCAAGAGATTGAACCAGAGGAGGGCAGAACCTGAAGGAGGCTCCTCAGAAAGAACTAACAAAAAATCACAGTGGTGAAGGCCTTGGACAGAGTTCTTAGAGAAACCCTTTGGGTCCACTTCAGTTACTGGGTTCCCCACAGGACATTTAATTCAGTTGTTATAGGTAACAACTCCTTCAGACAAAAATACTGCCCATATATCTAATTTGCACTTTCCTTGAAGCCGTATTGGAGTGGGAGGGAGGGACATGGGACCCCAAACCTACTATGAAGCAAAAACGAAATGCAGACTCTGTCTGAAACCGATTTGAAGGAAATGAAACAATGGGATAGAATAGGAATACAGGATGAAGATGCGAAAATCATTCCCATGCATTTTCAAATATTTTGGATAAATCATGGAGTAATTTTTTATAGGTCGTGGAATATAAGAATTAAAATAAAGGATTCTTGTATCCTTGTGTCCTCATGGTTAAAAATAAAGATTTCTATATCAGACAACTTGATAGAGTTTTAAATCTCTGCTCTTTACTAATTGCAAATCCTTCAGCAAGTCACTTAGCCTTTGCAATCTCCTGATCTGTAAAATGGAGATAATAATAGTATTTAGCAATTTAGAATTGTTATGGGAATTAAATGGAATTTTGCATGTAAAATACTCAGCATACCACACCTGCAATGTAGAGACTAATCAGAAAATGACATTAGTTTTTCGCTGCATTAGAAGGAGACCATGGAGAGCTTTTAGAAACATGTGATTATGTGACAAAGACGAAGAGAAGTCATAAAGCAATTCAAGTCCTCTTGAACAGAGGTGTTACCCGTTTGGAGCTAAGCACTGTGCAAATGAATTTGATAAATAGCTGCTCCTCTCTGACCTTTAACCTTTCTCATCTGCAAATCAAAGTAGACACCAGGGCACAGTACAGGACACTCTCACGTGGGGACAGCCTTGGAAATGTGTTGGAAAAGTCACAGAGACCCAGCATTTGGTTGGAATCTAAAACTAGGGGGACCAGCCATCCCAGTTTTCCCTATACTGAGGGATTTCCTGGGACATGAGGCTAAAACTTTCATGTAAGAAATAGGACAGTGTTGGGCAAACTGGAATGGCTGGTCACTAAGAGGTGTGCTGCTGCCAAGAGAAGGCAGGCTTGTGGGAGAAAACTCTGTTGGAATAGTATCTCACTGCTGCTCTAGTCTTATCCTGACCCACTGCTTTGTCAGGATCAGGCACTTCCTTCTAGTGTGACCTATGCCTGTCAGGGGATTTTCCCCTTGTCGCCCACAATGCTGTTCCTTGTAAAAGCACAACCACATTAAAAGTTAAGAAAGCCCCTACAGAGCTGACTTACTGCACACTTGCAAGGAGAAAGGTATCATTTTCCTTCCATTCCAGATATTTGTATATATGCATACACAACAGCATATAAAACAAAATTCCAAAGCTTCCTTTAAGATCTCCTAAAGTGACTTAAAGACAGATTGGGGGTCCTTTTTGCCTGTGTGTTTCTCCCATCATATTAGATATGATGTGTCTGCTTGTCTACCTGGCAAACTTGCGCCCATTCTAACCAAATAGAACTTGCACCCCAGGTGTTGTTAAAGGCTGATGCCTGTCTGCCCCCATATAATCTCTATGATTCTACCAGAGCCTGCATTCATATAGGTATATCTATTCACTGCCCTTTCCCCATTCTTCATCATTCCTTGAAAGTCAAGTACTCCAATGCCAACCTAGTGGTGGGTGGGGTCCACGTTGTAGTTCACACTGTATCAAAAACCCAGAGCTACTCCAAAAAAGGCCGAAGTCCACATTGGCTGATGAGACTGTGGAACCTATCCTGCCTGCCTCTGTCCTTTCTAAAGCTTCAGTTTGTTAATGCAAAACCCTTCCCACAACTTTCTTTTCTGTGTAAAGAATAAAACCTGTTCATATCATTCCAAACCTTAGCTGAGCTAGCTTGAGACCCAGGTTTTCTAGTGCCAAGGCATTAATGTAACTCCAAAGAATTAAAATTACAGTAAAAGTGAATAATCTTGTTGAGTGGATGCTAAACCAGGTGCCAGTTCCATGACATGTAGCTTCGACATATACAAGTACTAATTATCCCCTAATTACAACCACAGTAGCATTGAACTCGTTTTCACTGAGAATGAAGAACTGACATAGTGTTGTGAATGGTTTACACATTCATTCTCAGCCTTGGTGACAGCCGTTTGTTCAGAAGATAGTGAATTTCTCAGAGTGTGAACAAAAAAGACAAGCATTTCTGTTAATCTGATGGCATGTTTGTGTTGCCAGTTGGTTTATAAATGGATACTTCTTGTGTACCTTACCTATTGTGGATCTTTAGTCCTTAAAAGAGAATACTACTAAAAATGTTAAATAAATGTCTTACGACGATGCTTCTGGCCTCACGGCTGACTGCATGGGAGAGGATGGAGGTCAATCTTGGGAAGAGGAGTAAAGGAGTACAGAAGGAGAGGCAGAGGGACCCAAGCGTGGTTGCCTAGCAGACCCACCACCAGCTGCACACCTTAACTCTAAACTTGCCAAGGGCCGTGCCACTTCAGTTCTTCTGTCAAAACTCCCAGCCCTGAAACAGGAGGGGAACTTGAATTAACCTTCAACCTCCACCATGGTAATGAGTAAAGAAGAGCCAAGAAAATAATTATACTAAACTGCCTATGGGCACAAATTGAGCAGTCAGACCCAGCTCCTTATAATATAGCAATTTGTAAATGAAACTATTTGTTGATTTTTTTTTAATAAATGTGGAATATTCAAGATCCAGTGAGAGGTTCTACAGCAGCTCTCTGGGCTGCTCACCTACCACTCCCAGTCTCACAGATACAGTACTTGCTGCTCTCTGCTTTCTTCCCCGGCTTACCTAACTCTTACCATGATTGACTGTGTTTTTGTTGTTACTGCTTTTGTCTTTTTCTGGATAAGAAACTAAAATCTCTCTCCCCACTCACCCTTTTGATTAGACGTGGCTGATGGACACCGTTAGTATAGTCCTTGCTAGATTCTTGGTAGCGTTTTGGAAGGAGTAATTCTTCAGACTCCAGGTAGGGCATGTGACCCTGTGAGGTCTGGGGCTCATCCTCCATTTTGAGGTTTACCAGGGAGAGCTTTGTGAGTTCAGACTCACTTGAGTTTTACAAGCTTCCCCTTCCTGTTTTCTTTCCCTCCCCACTCTTTCTTTTTTATTTTTTTAAAGATTTATTTATTTATTTGAAAGTCAGAGTTACACAGAGAGAGGAGAGGTAGAGAGAGGTCTTTCATCCATTGGTTCACTCCCCAGTTGGCCACAATGGCTGGAGCTGCACCAATCTGAAGCCAGGAGCCAGGAGCCAGGAGCCAGGAGCCTCCTCTGGGTCCCCCATGCAGGTGCAGGGGCAAGGACTTGGGCCATCTTCCACTGCTATCCCAGGCCAAGAGAGCTGGATCGGAAGTGGAGCGGCCAGGTCTCGAACCAGCGGCTATATTGGATGCCAGCGCTTCAGGCTAGGGTGTTAACCCGCTGAGCCACATCGCCGGCCCCCCTCCCCACTCTTTCAATGTGTTTATGGAAATGAAATATGGGCAGAGCCCTCCCTGACTGGTTACCAGTTCCTGCTTCTATGTGGCAGATTTGTGGATAAATAATATAATTTAGTTAAACAAAAAGCAAAAGCAAAAGAGAAATAAAATGCATATTAGAAAGAGTCAAGAAAAACTCATTAGCATTGGCAACCTGCCATTTCCCCCCACTAACCTCAATTAACCACAGACTGCAGGCTCTGACATATGATACAAAAAAGCATGGCTTTTTATGAACCTGTAACATTTTTTGTTAAAAACCCAAAACAATAATTATCACAGTGCATAATTTCATTTGGAATTTATTTGGAAGCTTTCCCCAAAAGTCAAGAAGGCTTTATAAGCCATAATACAAATGCTAAGTGAATATTCCCACATATATGGACCATTGCTTGCCTTGGATTGTGGTATGTGTGTGTACATGGGCACACACATTTTATTAGCCTTATATAATTTTTATCTCATTATTCAATCGATTATATATTGTTATAGTTTATTCATTCAGTAGACCAATATTGATTGATTCCTCTTCATATACTAAGCACTATGTTAAGCATGAAAGACTGACCTCTTTAAAGGTATTCCTTTAATAAACCTTAAATGAATAAAAGCATGGTTGCCCTGGAGAGGCCACAGTCTATTGAACAAAACAAACATGCAAACAGAATACAAAATGATACAATGGAATTGTTCATAAATTCTCTACAAAAGCATAGAAGAAAAGAACCTTTCTTCTCTGAATTAGTTCAGCATTTCTTCCAAGGAATTATACGTGATTCTTGTCCTCTTATTTACATTTACTTTCATATGAGAAAAAAATATCATCTTACCCTTAGTGAGAAGGAGGCTATTTGCACTGTGTTGATAAATTGATTAAAGTCAAATTTCATCATTTTTTCCATAGATGGTATTTCTTCACAAAGAATAAACCATGAAATAATATTAATGCAGACCCTTAGCAAGGAGGATTTTTATGAAATATTTGTTTGTTGGTTGTCTTGAAAGGCATAGTGAAAAAGAAGGCAACACAGAGAGATCTTCCATCCACTGGTTCACTCCCCAAATTGCCACAACAGCCAGGACCATGTCAGGCGGCCAGGAGGCAGAAACTACATTTGGGTCTTCCACGTGGGTGACAGATTCAACTACTTGAGCCATCATCCACTGGCTTCCCAGAGCATTAGCAGGAAGCTGGATTGGAAGTGGAGCAGCAGGGACTTTAACCAGCACAGTGATATCAGATGCAAGTGTCCACAATGTCAACTTAACCCACTGCACTGCAACGCACTCCTGTGAGGAGGATTTTATAGCAATTGAAAATGTGGGTTCTAGAACATTTCAAGAACCACACGTTTAATGTTTTCAAATAAATATATGAAGTTAATGCTACTATTAACATAGTGTTGCCCAACAGAAGACCTGCTTGGACAGACTAATGAATACTTACATAGGTTACATAGTCTGTTTGCAATTTAAACATCAAAGTGGTGGTTGCTAGAGTACTTCTGCAAATGGTTTGTCTTGAGTATATTAACTGTTCTCCTGAAACCTTTGTATCCTACTAATGGACCTAGATAGTACAAAGGTAAACTTCAACCAGTTATGAAACTACTCCATGTTCTCAGAGATGGCAAATGAAAGATGATGTGATTTTATAATGCATACATAAATTTAGGACAAAAGGAAAGGTTTTAACCATGTGAAAATTAACTGGAAAATGTGTGGGGGTTTTTTTAGAATGCATTATCATTCTTCTGATAACGTTTAAGGTTCTCTATAACAAGTGATATTTTCCCCAGATTTTTAAAAATTTGGTTTCAAAACATTGCTGTAACCTAAAAGGTCTTGTATAAATTATAGAGCAGAAATGATCTTAAGGAATTGTATAGCTACAAAGCACACATACATTTTCAAGACTTTACACATTCTTGGAGTAATTTGCACTTTATCCACCCTCCTGATTGTATCTGTCACATGAAAACAGATGTAGAAACAAATTATTCGCAGTGAAATGATTTCTAAGGCGAGTGCAGTGGCTGTTTTCACACCTCTAGAGTGTGGCAGGAATTAAAGAACTTTATAGTTCATTTGAACAAACAACTTCAACTTTTAGTTATCTGGTTATTAAATTTCCAGACATTGTTGGGGTGACTAGAGACAATAAAATTTTTTAGAGATGGTACTTCTTTGCAAAGAATAGACAGTGAAATACTATTAGAGACTCTAAGATTTTCTTTTTGAATATAGTCAGAAGTAGTACCCAAGTGCTCTTACAGTTATTAATAAAAATAAAATAGAATTCACTGCTTTTTATAGATGCTGTTTCTGCTTTTCAAATCAAATCTGCTAAGTATAACACACCATGCTAAATACTTCATCGATATTATTTCTAACAAAGCCAACGGGAAACTTGATACTAACCCCATTTCGTATATGACAAACCGAGATTAGAGACATTATGTAAATTCTCTGTGTTTTTACTACAAAGGGGCAGATGTTTGGCATAGCAGTTAAGATGCCACTTGGGCTGCCTTGGCCATGCAGCCCTAGGAACTTGTGGGCAGGTGGGCCCCCTGTGGGCAGTAGTTCCTGGGCCTCCTCCTCCTCTGTGGTTCCTTGCTGGCCCAAGGCTGGGTGAGGGGTAGGGGCCAGCAGAGGTCCCAGAGGGAGAGTAGGGCACCCCTGGGGACACCCTGCCCTCCCCTCCCCTAGCTGACGCTGGTCCAGTCCCCAACCCTGCTGGCATGCATTGCACTTTTCGGTACTGTAGACCCTTTTGCCCAGCTGGCAGCGTGAGATGCCCGAGCTGGGGGCCATGCTGCATTGGGGGGGGGGGGGCTCCCAGTGTAATAGGCTTGGAAAACAAAACCTATCATGATCTTCATGGAAGAAATAAGGAACTTGACTGTGTTGTCCTGCCCAGAGAACAAATTCATCTTTACAGACCTAGCCTGGGTTGCTGCCTTTGAAAATATGTAGAGGTCAGTAGAATGTCAACCATAGCACAGCATGGAATTTCCAGAGAGGTCTGTCTTCAAAACCTCATAAAGAACAAGAACACATGGACTTTTGCAAGGGAGATTGAACTGGCCTGAGTGAAGGAGAGGATAATGTGTGCCCAACCTGTAACTAACACCAAGGAGGTCAGGTGCAGAAGGTCTTAAATGAGCGACAGCCTTTCCCTGGTAACTAGGTAGACCGGAGGTTCCTGGAAGAGCTCTGGAAAAATATCTATGCTTAGAAATACCAATATTGGGCTGTAGTATTTGAGTCCAGTGTCATGGTACAGCAGCTCTGCAGTATCTATGTTTTTTTGTTTATTTGGTGGTATATGGACGAGAGTCTTCTGTCACCTCACTGGCTTTTTGGGACTGGCATGGCTTTTCCATTGATTGGGTACATTTTGTTCAATCTCATTGATGGAGGTGAAGGGTAGAAGAAGAGTGGGCAGACCCAGTGAGCTGACCTGAGGAGGGCTCTGGTTTTCATTACTTTCACTTATGGTTCTTCCCCAGTGCTACAGACCCTTACAGGATCTGTCGGCCCTGACACCATCTATGCCGCATCAGTCTTCATGCTCTTAAGCCACCTCATCTTCTTTGACTACGGTGCCAGTGCTGCCATTGTGTCCAGCATGCTGTCGTTGAACCTGGCCATCTTTGCTTCCATCTGCCTAGCCTCATGCCTTCCCCGGTCCCTACATGCCTTCATCATGATGACATTTGCCATCTAGATTTTTGCCTTGTGACCCATGTTGCAGAAAACTCTGAAGGCATGTACCCCCAGCAGTTATGTGGGGGTCACATTGCTCTTTGCACTTTCAGCCTTGGGAGGCTGCTGTCCATTAGGGTCATGGGAGCCATCTCATGTCTCTGCCCTTTCTACCTCATTCGCCTGCAGCTTTTTAAGGAAAACATTCATGGGCCTTGGGATGAAACTGAAATCAAAGAAGACTTATCCAGGTTCCTCAGTTAACTTAGGGATGTTAAAGCAAGTTAACAGACTAGCCTTCTAACAAATAAAAAAATTGAAGGAAAAATTCCATTCTTGGAGCAGCAGACTGATGGGGAAGAGAACAGAGTTCAAAAGAAAAACAGAAGCAAAGGCATGGGTAGTGAAAGTACTTGTCTGTTGTGTCATTTTGTGGATGAAAAAGCTTCCTGCACCCCTCTTGAAGTATTGCCTCTCATTTACTATTCACTGTAACAAATGCAGTGGTGTTTCTATTAAAACAGTAACAGCACACACACATATACACAAAAGATGCTACTCGAGAAACCCACATCCCGTATCTGAGAGTGCCTGGATTTGGGAATCTGATCCAGCGTCCTGCAAATGTGCACCCTGGGAGACAGCAGGTGATGGCTCCAGGCCTTGGATTCCTGCCACTCATGTAGCAGACTCAGATTGAGATCCAGGCTCCTGACTTCACCCAGCTCCTGCCTTTGCAGACATTTTGGGAGTGAACAGCAATGGGAGGTCTGTTTCCCTCTCTCCCACTCTCCTACCTCACCCCCTCTTTCTGTGTCTCTCATCATTCCACTAAATAATTAAAGGAAAAAAAAATAAGTGACAGAGTCAGGATTTAAACCCAAGTTTACCTTTTACTTTAAGCTTCTGTTTCATTAATTTCACATGGAGATTTGACATTTTCACTTTTTTCTCTAAATATCTTAGAACCTTACCCACCATTAAAGGCTAGTACAGATGTAACATTCCTTTTCCAGTTGCACAATTCAGCATTGCTCTTTCTGTCTCTAGGACACTCAGCATTCTCTTGGGTGATCCCATCTTGTGCTCTGCTTATCACAATTCTTATGTCTCTCCCTCACTGAACTGTGAGTTTCCTGAGGGCGGACATGGGGCTTTATTGTGTCTTCTTGGCTCTTCCCAAGGTGCTTCACATCCAGATAAGCTTCTGTGCGGGAAACAGAAGCATCACCGTGCAGGTGGTGTTCTACGCCTCACTCTTGACAGAATGCTAGACTCACCTGGGAGATTTTTAAATCCCTATGCCAAAGCCCAAAACCATACCAAATAATTGAGAATCTCTGGGTGTGGGATTCTGCCATTAGTATTTTTGAAAACTTCCCAGATGATTCCAGTGCACAACTAAGATTAAAAGCTAACAATGATCTAAAACCAGACTGTTTAAAATGTAGTGTATGTACAAGTTACCTAGACTGGAAGAGCCTGCATTTTCAAATTTTCCATTTTGTTTAAAAGGCAGAGAAAGAGAAGGAGAACGAAAGAAAATGAATGAAAGAATGAATCAGTCTTCCATCTGCTGTCTGACTCACTCCCCAAATGCCTACAACCACCAAGGCTGGGCCAGACTGAAACCAGGATTCAGGAATTTCATTCAGGTCTCCCACATGGAGGGTAGGAACCCAAGTTCTGAGCTATCACCTTCTGCCTTCCGGGGTGCACATTAGCAGAAAGTTGGATAGGAAGCTGAGTACCCAGGACTCAAGCCAGGTACTCTGATATGGGATGCAAGCTTCCCAAGCAGCAACCTCACTGATTACTACAGTCCCGCATTCCTAACCATCTTCCAGGTAGAGCTCACCATGCTAATCCATGTAACAGTCTGAGAAGCAAGGGTGAATATCATCCTATCAATAACAATTCCTGATGAAGGGTTGCTTATCAAGATGAGTCTTTCAACAAATTGCCTACCTTATGAGCATCAGTTTCCTATTCTGGCAGATGACAGGGTGAGGCATAGACATTTGACAATTTTTGTTGTCCAAGTAATTAGAAATATTAGAGAGAGTTCTTAGGATGGGAAGGAAACAAGGCTATACTACTGAACACATATGCTACTCTAGGCACCATTCTTGGAGCTGACAACAAGAGTAATAGTATTTGGACATTTTGGATATGTCAGGAACCAAGCTAAGGATTTTAACTTTATTATTTAATAAGTTTTATTTTACAGATGAGGAAGCTGAAAATTAGTGAAGCTAAGTAACTGGCCCACAGACACACAGCTGCCAGTGTGGGAGAGGGATGGCAAGCTGGGCAAGCTGATGCCGAAGCCTGCGTCCTGGTTAGTACATGGTGAGCCAGTGCCCCACAATGCTTCCCAGACTAGATTATCACTAATGCCCATCTATATAGTGGATTTTGGTCTGCCAGCCACTTCTGCTGTCTTACTTTGATCATCCAATATTCAGAATTATACCCCAAACAAAAAGTCTTGGCAGAAAGTGGAAGGAAGAGATAGGTGCCAATTGCACATCTGAACACACACATCAGTGCTATGTGAACAGCGGCACCTAAAGATGGCATCATTTCATATGACGTCCTTAATATTGGTTCACCATCTGCAGCTTAATTTCTCTGAAGAAATCCAATATGGCATTCAAAGTTTAGCAAAAATAGCCTAGAGACTTCTTCAGGTGCATAAATGCCTGCTCATCTAGGCCAAATCAGAAGGCAGAGCCCAAGGGCTCAGTGTGATTGGGAGGGAGAGCCGTGGGGATTAGTGATGAGGAGAGGAATTGCAGAAAGAACAGATGGGACTGGGAAGTATCCAGGCATTCTGGCAAAATGAAGTGCGCATGCAGCATCTCTGGTACTAACTGCATGTGTGTGTGTGCATGTATCCACATGTGCGTGTGTGTGTGTGCGTGCATACATGGGATTTGGCAAGACCACTGGGTATAGAAGAGAATTAGATGGAGGAGAAGGCTTTGGAAGTATTCTGCACCATGCATCGTCTTCATTACTTCTCTTGTTGGCTCCACCTTATCCTTCACTCTGACAGTTGCCTTAACCCAGATGCCCCTCATTGATCCAGTCTGTAATGAGTGATCCGACAAGGGAGCAGGGCTTACCAGCGAGCCTCAGAACTCTCCTCCAGCTTCTGGGCACCTCCATCTGTCCACTAGGCCTGAAGGGATGATGCAAAGTGTATGCCAGCCTCGACTCCTTCATAAGCTGGCTTCTTCCCTCTGCTACCTTAGCAGCTATAGAATCCCGAGTCCAAAGGGGAAACTGTTTCTGGCAGAAAAATACTGCCTGAGATTTTCTTGCTGCTAAGGCTGAATTGGGAAATGGCATCCATTGGCTTTCAAAGATGGAAAATGAAGTGTATCTGTTACAGAAAAACAACAGCTATGAACCACATTTGACCCACAGCATCTTGATGCTTTGGTTTAAAATGCACCCTCACTTTTGCGGTTGTAAAGCTTCCATTAGTATCTTGAAAATCACTATTTACAAAGAAAATTCCAAGTTGCTGGCTATGCTCCATCGATGGTTTCCCCTGTCAAATTTTCTTAAGAAAATTTAGTAGCAGCACTGTGTGCTCAATCGAGCAGCTCCAGATCTTTACACCTGATGAGACAGCCCTTACTTAGGAAGCATGCCTGATGGGACCCATTTCCAGAATCATTTTTAACCCCTCATTACTGATGTAGCTCTTTTTTTAAATTTTTATTTAGTAGATACAAATTTCCAATGTACAGTTTATGGATTACAGTGGCTCCCCCCCCCCATAACTTCCCTCCCACCCACAACCCTCCCATCTCCCGCTCCCTCTCCCATTCCATTCACAACTAATGTAGCTCTTGCATGTTTTTTTCTTTTGGGTTACTCTTCTCTTTTCAAATTAAGATCATATTGTCTAACAACACATATAGTTAGTTGTTTTTAAAAAAAAAACAGACTTGATACATGTCTTTAATTTTCCTTATAATTCTGAAATTTGCATTTTTCTTCAAATTCGGTGCAGAGCCTTATCACTACATGCTGTACATTGTGATTTAATGCTATAACTAGTACTCAAACAGTATTTTACACTTTGTGTTTCTGTGTGGGTGCAAACTGTTGAAAGCTTTACTTAATATATGCTAAATTGATCTTCTGTATATAAAGATAATTGAAAATGAATCTTGATGTGAATGGAAGGGGAGAGGGAGCGGGAGAGGGGAGGGTTGTGGGTGGGAGGAAAGTTATGGGGGGGGGGAAGCCATTGTAATCCATAAGCTGTACTTTGGAAATTTATATTCATTAAATAAAAGTTAAAAAAAATACCACAGGGAACATGTTTAGGCTCTTTAATTGTCTGAAAAGAAAAGTGAAAAAATATATTCTGCGTGGCAGGATCTTGTGGAGCAGATGATATATATGGGACTAACCAGAATGGGTGTGTGTGTTTTTCCTATTTAGAAGCACACACTTACAATTAACTGATATTTTAACTTTCCTCCTTTTAAGACTTATGCATGTGGATTATTTTTTGTTGTTGTCGATTTCATGGGTGAAAAACGCCAAACCACAGAACCTCTTGTTCCTCCTTGAGTGAACGGCCCACGTCCTGTACCACTGGCCCAGGGACCATTGAGTGAGGCCAGGTGAGGGGACAGGAAAAGAAGAAGAATTTTCTTGGAATGCTTTTTATTCTGTTGTGGACTCCTGACAATGAGGAGGCTTTAGGCTATTCCTAGATGAGGACGCTGCGGCCTATGAAATGATGTGATCAACTGTAATCGCACACCAGTTACCAACAGAGCCAATACTGGAACACAAGTCTCCCAGCTCCCAAGCAGGTGGCTTTGCCAACACTTGCATCTTCTGCTGGGCAGACAGTGACAGAACTGTGGAATTAAATTCCCTGGTTTGAATTCTGCCGAGTCTTTGGTGACCTTGAGCGAATTATTTAACTCAGTTTTCTTCCTATAAATTGAGTAATAGTTCATATTTCTCTGAAGTTTTAGGATTAAAGGAAGAATTGGAATTGGAGTGATGACATATATTAGATCTGTTCAAAGGAACAATGGAGGTGGATATTAGCACAGTGGTTAAACTGCCACTTGGGATGGCCTGCATCCCATTTTGGAGTGCCTGGGTTTGAGTTCCAGCTCCACTGTCCATTCCAGCTTCCTGCTAATGCACACCTTGTAAGCTAGAGATGATGGCTAAAGTACTTGGGATTCTGCCACCCACATGGGAGACACAGACTGAGTCCCTAGCTTTTTGCTTCAGCCTGACCCAATTCTGAATGCTGTAGACATTTGAGGAGTAAACCAGAGGATGGAAGATCAATCTCTCCTTCTATCCCTCCTTCCCTTCTTCCCTCTCTCTCTCACTCTCTCTCTCTCTCTTTGTGTGTATGCATGTGTATGGCTTTCTGTGTCCCTTTGCCTTTCAAATACAAGGAAAATAAATTATTTTAAATTATTAAATAAAAATAAGAAGAACAAAGTAATGTATGCTCTTATATTAGGTAGTATCTGAACTATTGTGAGCATCTATGATACGATGTACGTTGACTGTATTAAATATTCTCTGGCACATTGTACTGAACAAATGCTCGATGTTACTACATTATTATTTTCCCATCTTTCCTCATAAGTTAGGTAGAAATCAAGATATACTATGGATTGACCACAAAGCCCCTGTGCATAAGATTTCATATGAAAAGTCTTTAGTCAACAACTCAAAATGTACTTCCCCCTCAAAAGAACCATCATGAATTTCACTAATGACCTCTAATATAATGGGGAAACATTAGGATTGTCCAGTAAATGGAGGAGATCATTTATAACACTTTAAATGATACTGTTAGAGAAAACTGCATCCAAATCGCCCTCACTCAGATTGTTACTTGGTACCCACAATGGGCCAGTTCTGTTTTAAACACCAGGAACACAAGATAAGTAAGATCTAGTCACTTTTAACCTTGTGTCTTAAAAGAAGAATGACTCTAATAAATAATTCAAGTAAAATGTTTGGGGTTGTAAAGAGCAGGATTTAGTATTTATATATTCTGCAAGGGTGGCAGGCGCTGATCTAGGTTCTTGGACTGAAGTAGTAGCTACCCCAGTTTCTCCCTTTCTGAAACTGTGATCTATAGGCAGACAGACAATAGATGAGTCACATGCAATGTAGCAGAGGAGGAAGGGCTAAGCAGGTTCACTGAGAAGATGGACTTCCAGAACCATCTGGAAGGATGGCGAGGGGCTTACCAGGTGGCTGACAGTAGACACACAGGAATGCTAAGCAGAGGAAATGGGATATGTCAAACACAGAGAGGGGGCCCTAATTGTAGCTTGCAGGGCTGCTAATTCTACTTAGATTTTTTAAATACCAAACCCAGCTTCCAACAGTCTTGGAGAATTACGCTGAAACAGCTAAGACCTGCACTGCTTCAATTAGCACTTAAAGAAAATGTGAATGTCGTGGCAGCGGATGACACAGCTGGGACTGAGGACACCCACGGGACGAGAATCAGGGAAGAGGCCATCCTCAGAAGTGTCACTTCTCTGACCGTAACTACTTAGAACGTTTTGAGCAGGCAGCCACATTTTTGTTCTCGGCTGCATCTCAGAGAGAGAGTGTTAGTCTAGTCTCCACAACAAAAATCAAAAGCAGCCATTTTTAAAGTAATTGCATGGTTCCAGCCATGTGCTCCCCCTCCCCCTTTTATTGAGTATCATTCACTTAGGACTGGCGTGATTCCTCTCCTAAATTGGAGGTTTGCGTATGCAATTATATCAAATGATGTGTTTGTTTATATCTTCAAACCACATTCAAGCTTGCCTATGATTTTTCTTTGAAATTCAATTTCATCATGTCAGTCCCAATTTACTGTCCCTAGGGGTCTACAGTTACATGTGTGACGTACACACCTCTCACTTGCATGGATTATAGAATGGGATTGCCTGCCACACAAATGAGTTAGAAAGGTTGAAGAGGGAGGTTGCTTTGTTTTACCATCTTCCCTGTCCTCAGGCCAAAGGCATTCAGCTGAAGCAAAGTTGTTAAAAATGAAGATGCAGTACCGGTGATTTTAACTAATTTCTCTGGATGGTGAAGGCTGGCTCACTGCATTCCTAGCCCACTATAAATATTAACAGTGCTGGAGAGGGCATTACGGAACAGAGAGTTAAGCTGCCACTGGGGCCATATGCAAACCATATCAGCATCTGCACGGAGTCCCAGCTACTCTGCTTCTGATCCAACTTCCTGCTAATGTGCCCGGGAGATAGCAGATGATGCCTCAGGTACTTGAGCTCTTACTACCTGTATGAGGGACCCAGATAAAATTTCTGGCCCCTGACTTGAGCCTGGCCTGGCCCTGGCTGTAATGGGCATTTGAGGAATGAACCAGCAGGTAGAAGATCTCTCTGTTTCTCCCTCTTTTTCTGTCTCTGTTTCGAACAAAAAAATATTTTAAAAAAATGACAGTCCTGCTGAACATCAAAGCTCATCCTAAACATGTCTCTTTAGAAGAAATAACTTCTGTGCCTTCTTAGCTTAGCTGACTTTGGCTTCATAACAAGGCTTATTTTTCAGTGCAAATAATTACCAGTAGTTTTAACTCAGAAAGTACATTATTTCTATGCTCGTGAATTCCATGGATGAAGATGATCACGGTACTCATCCAACTCTCTCCCTTAGTGTCTGATTATTATACTAATTATACATATATTCATTCATGTATTTCTAAGCATCTGCCTATTCTAAACACAAAAGACATTTTAAAACTTAAAAAAGGTATTATCTACCTTTTAGAGATGTCAGGGATGACAATTTGAAAAGGTGGAATTAATCAAATTAGCTAGAGTTCTGAGTCCTGTCTATAGATCAGTTTCTGTAACCCTGATCACAGTTCTTTGATTTATGGGGAAAATGTCATCTGGCTTAATATGTTTGATGGCCTTCACAGGTGGCTGTCCACAGCACCTCCCCTTCCTTGACCCATGTACCACTGGCACTACTCAGAGCTGGGTTCTGTGTCCCTTCCCCTGACTCCTGACTGCCATTCCTGACAGCCCTCAACCAGTAGAATGGGGGTGAAAGGTTTCCCTGGGTCTCACTGTTAAGACTGGCAGTTTCCCCCTTTGCTCTCTTGGAACCAACCCAGCTACCCTGCTGTAAGGGGCTCTGGGCTGTCCTGCTGAAGAGGAGGGCCACAAGGAAAGGGCCTTGCAGACGAGCTATTGTGCAGAAAAGAAAGACTTCTGAGGAAAATCTATAATGCCCCAGCCATGAACCAGCACCCTGACCACCAGATACAATGAGCCCCTGCCCCCTGAAGGCACCACCCCCAGCAGAGGAACTGCCTAGACAGCTGACAGCACTAGGAATAATAATAAATTATTTGAGCCACCAGAAAAAAAAATACCCTAAGAAAGCAGGAGCTATGATTTCTGCAGAATCTGTAACTGTTTTATTGATATGTAATTTGTATACAATAACATTCACCCATTTAAGGTACAGGATTTGATTTTTCAGAATATGTATTTATAGAATTCTGCATTTTTTCATCATCCCCCACGAGAAACCTTGCACCCCTGAGCAGATGCTCTGCATCCTCCACTCCCCCCCACCCCAATCTGTCTTCCTCTTTGACTTCAATTTCTTTTCCTTACCTTTTACCTTATGTCTATGAAAATAAAGGTGGTAGGAGCCCAGTGGGGCCCAAAGTCAGCAGAGATTTTTCTGTATCTTTTCCCGCAGAAATAGAACCCGCTTGGCTTTCTCGCAATTCCTGGTCCATTGATGTATGTATTCTTTGATACTCTTCAGGGAGCCTGCCCTGTATATATGATGGAACTTCAGAAAGTTCATGGAAAATGCAGTGAAAAGTAAAGCTGATTTTTATGCAAAAATATTAAAATCCATGCATATGCACAGTCTTTAAACAGTTCATGAAAGTGTATATCATGAAAAAGAATACATGGGGATTTCAAAAAAAATTTGCACCACAATAAACTTACTTTAACTGCATTTTCCATGAACTTTGTATAGTTGCCCACCTATGTGAAAACCAATGTATAATGATAAAGGGTTCTGGGTAAAGGTGTGGAGATGGAAGGAGACCACACTGTTTCCCCAGTTGCAAAAACTGTGAAAACTGAGTGGATTCCCAAAGGAATTGCCCTCAGCACCATCAGGACAGAAGTTCACCTCTTCCCTGTGCACAGTCACACCCCAGGGGTCAGCAGCCCCGTGACCGTGGTGCAGGAGAGCAGCAGTGACAGCAGGGTTCTCAGAAGGGCAGAGGGCAAAGGGCCCTGATCTTTTGTGCCTAAAGAGCAGCTGGGTGGAGGCCCACAGGCCTTTCATCCCTTTATAGCCCCAGTGTAACAAGCGTTCCTGCTCTTTGTGACCTCCAACAGAGGATGCCCCACCACAGAGGGAGCGATCCTTGGCAAAAGCCTCTCCCGCCAGCCACTCCTCACTTGGGAAGAGCCTCGGTGACATATGACCTTGTCACATAGAATGGCCTGAAAATGAAGGTGTCAGGTGGGGTGTTAAGCATCTCCTACTACAACCCCAAAGACCTTTAATAATGGGAGTCACAAAGCTGTGTGCCCTTGTATTCCTTCTTTATCACCCCCACCCACAAGGACACTCACACATCATCTCCATCTCTCCCTCGCCTGCCCTCTACACCCTATACACACACACGCTGAACCCAGGGGTCAGATCCAAATGCTAGAGCAGCTCTGTTATTTCATTCTGGGCAAAAAATAATAATAATAAAAAGTCATAGTGAGATTCTACAAAGGATAGAGAAATTAGATGGCACCTTCCTTTCAGAGGCTGGTTCAGGCGTCATCAAAGAAATTAGCATGTGGTAAATGAGGGTGGAGTGGAGGGACAGGATCCGTGTTTGTTAAGTTCCCAGGGGATTCCATGGGCAGTTAGGAGCTCTCACTTGAAAACTCTGGCTGGCAGCCTTCTCTCCACCATCTCTGATGATACTTCACCTTCATCAAGACTGCCTGGCATCCACCCTTTCACTGAATGAATGGAACTGTCACACACACCTTGGCTGCCCACTCACAAGACAACAGCCTCCTAAAAACACATTCTAAGATTTGAATATAATCGGTCCCTTCCATGGCCAATTTTGGTAACAACATCAATGAGTTTCTGTTCTGTGTTTCAGGTAGACAGCTAGCTCAGCACCAGAGCTTCGGGATGGAAGGGCAGGCTCCTTTCCGTGAAGTAACCCATCAATCTGTCTGCTAGGAAAATACAGACATGGGAACAAAGGATGGTAGTATGGGCCAGAGTATATTGGTTCCTTATCAGATGGGCACTGAGCCGTATTAAAAGGGGTCGGTGAAGGCTAAGACTGGAACTAAATTTGAAAAAATGTGTGTGTTGAATATAGATGAAAACAGTATGTTGAACATTTCACAATTGCTAAGAGAATAAACTTCAAAGTCCTCACCATAATAAAGTGCTGATTCATAGATACATTAATTCACTCAACGTAATAATACTTTATGGTACACATAAATCACACAGGAGCACTTTATACCCCATACAAAACGTATATATCCGTAAGTTGGCCATTGACAATACAAAGATTTAAAAAGGGAAAATGTGTGGGTGACACAGGGTGGGCCATATTCATTGCAGAGTGAATGCATGGATAGGTGATCCTTTGTGCAAGGGAAACATGGCTTTCCCTTCCCGGGGGGAGCATACAGGTGGAGGGGAGCAGGTCCACCCCATGGGGAGCCATGTAACTGGGACTGGGATATTAGTCTGGAGGTTTGGGGGAGCATTCATTCTCCTTTGGCCCCTTTGGCTTCCCATGAAGTCCATGTACCTCCGCCCACCACTTGTGCCTCAGGCAGATGCTTGAGGTTCTGCAGACCTGGGTGAATTCCTTTTCCTGCTTTCATGGACTTTGCCAGCTTTTTGTATGATTTTTCTGTTTTTGTCCTTATCAGTCAGAACATGCCATGAAAACTTCCCAGCCCATATTCTCTTCAGGGATGTTGTGGAATCAAGAAGTTGAAAATAAACTTGACCTTGTAATTGCCCATTTGACAGAATAATAAAACCCGCAAAGGACAAATCACAACCGGTGCAATATCCTGGGAAACCTTGAACTTTGGTCTTCTCCTTCCTTCTTTTTTGTTTTTGTTTTTGTTTTTGTTTTTAGTCTCAAAGGGATGATTCGTTTAGGAGAAATTCAGTTGGAAGGAAAGCTAGATATTTTCTATGTGGAACTTATTTTGTAAAAAGGTTTAAACACATAAGATGACAGAATGAAATCTTTGTACAAGAGTTATTAAATTTGAAATAATTATGTATACAAGTAGTTATTACAGGAATAATCTTCTTTGTGAAGGATAACAAAAAATTATATAAGCATATAAAAATTAAATAAGAAAGTGCTGTTTCATAGCCTGAATCTAATCAGCATCAACAGCCTATTAATTGTTCAAGAACTCGAAAGTCTTTAATGAGGTTCCCACTGTAGAATTTCAGTCATATGTAAATGAATCATTGAAACTCCTCATTATCAGAAAAACAATGGTGCTTTGGTGAGTTTTATATCCCCAAAGTGATTACAATACCTCAACTGTGGTAAGCAGAAGGGAAACAATTGTTTCAAGTTTTTTTCATAAATTTGGTTTAGGAATGATTTCTGAGACCATTTGATTGTCATGGGAGATTGAAGAGTTACCATTGCCCATGCTTCTCCTTTAAGCAGAATTGTTTGCCACACTCAGTACACTACTTACCCCACATATTTAAAAGTCAAATATTCTGATTTCTACACAGGTCTGATAACAACAACTTCAAGGAAGCTGGATCGAGAACAGCAGGCAGAACATTTTCTGGAGGTAAGCCCATGGAGGTGTTCGTTAAAACTGACTTTCACTGAACTTTTGTAACCTTCGACAAAAACAGGAGCTTAATGTGTGTGAACAGCCGGTTTGGAAATTGAGATATTTCTCTGGGGCTAATTGGTTTGGAATTGGGAGGTTTCTGATATATTCCACTCATGATTCTTCTGTGTGTAAGGGTAACAGAGCAACCTTTGTGCTTTGCCCAACCTAGGCAGGGTGTGAACATCTCTGGCTGGATCTATAATCAGAAGAGAAAATCCAGGGCCAGAGCCACTGTGTGTGTGGCCCTTTGTGAGAAGGGGAAAACAGCAGTGCTGCAGGTAGAGTGGCCGGCATCCCTGGGCGGAAGCCCGGCGCCCACCGCTTTGTTTCTTTTGCTGGGGAGAGGGTTGAGGAGGAGAAGGTTGCTGCTTGATTCACTGCTCAAGATAACTATTTCTGAAGCCATAAAATGTTCTCCTATAATTCATTAAGAAACAGCAGCAATATAAACTCAAAGAGCATTATTTCTGGAGATGAAAAGCACCATAGGCAGAGGGTGAGAGAGTAGACATGAGAGAGCTGTGCCGCCATCTTCGCCACGTGTGGCGTGTGTCCTTGATGAGCCTGCAGTCTGGGTGTGTGTTTGATGCTGTGATTTAAGTACAACCGTGTGACATGGACTGGATGGCAGTGCTCACTAGTTAGGGCTTGGTTAAGAGTCTACGGTGTGTCTATGCTTCCGGAATGATCTTTGAGCCCCTGAAAAAACACTTAACCTCAGTCCACTGCTTCTGCTTTTGCACACACACACAGCAAGCACTTCAAATCTTACGATACACTCTCTTTTGGTGGCCTCCTTTAAATCTGTTTGCCAATAATGACTTATTTAAAGGACACTGGACTGGGAGTCAGCACTCCTGAGGCTTGGAGCTCCCTAATATGATTTGCTTGAACCTTGGGTAATGCTGTTCCATTGCCCTGTACCTACAGTTTCCCCTACTGTGAAATGTAGCAAAGAATTAGTATTCCGTATAGCCCAAAGAATCGCTATGAAGATCAAACCTTACATTTTGAATCAGAGTATTTTTAAAACTCTGAAAGCATTATGCTTAATAAAGGATCATCATCATTATTATCATGTAGCACTATGATAATCCTTTTATAACATTGCTATCATCTCATAAAGATAAAAGACTCCAGGCTGCCAAAAAATAATTACAATCATTCTTTTTTCAAAATTATATTAATAAGCTGCAGTACCTAACTGGTCCAGAATTAGAGTAGATTCACCAGAAGAATAACACCTTATATTACATTTATGTGCTTCTATCTTTCCGAAGTTGAGTTTGGGACACGCAGGGAGTCTGTGTTCTCAGATAGGTGAACCCATTACCTCCCAGCAGGAGGAAGGGACGGTTTCTCATTAGCTGGGACATCTGGCTGAGATCACTTACTGCCTTGTCCCTGCAAGGTAGTGTCCCCAGGAGGTGCTTTGTGCAGTATGCCTGTTTACAGGGTGGATCTGTAGTAGGGAAAAAAGGCAAGAGTGTTTTCCAGGTATATGAACGCCCCTCCCCAGAGCATCCTTAGTGGTTTTACCTCCTTCACAGACTTAACATAAGTTTGCTGAATGATATGTACTTTGGAATAACACAGATTGGGATCTGTGTCAATTTTTCATACTTGGTATAATCTATACAGTGAGTGGGGGAGCATAGCCATTGACAAAATTACAGGGTTGTTGGGAAATTGAACTATAAAATATATGCAGCACTTTCAGCCCAGGCTCTAATGCTAAATAGGTGCTCATTGAGGTATAGGTAGAATTGTTTGGATTTTAGTCACTATCACATTAGTGATGTAACCCTTGTAAAGATTTAACTTCATCTTCACACTCTGCAGAAGGAGCCCCAGGTTGCAACCATGAGCCTCAGCCTGTGTGCTAGGGATTGCCTTACATCCAGGGAACAAAGTGTTAGCAGGAAGCATGGAGAGGCACATCATAAATGAAAAGCTGCTATAACATAGGAGCGAGCTCTGTGGGGACACTGGGAGATGTGAATGTGACAGTGCCTGGAAGTGGGGATGTGATAGGCCATGTAGGAGATGGCATTTGGTCACATGATGCCAGGACTCTGTTCAAGAAGCAGAACCACAGCCATTGGAAGGACAGATGTAAGAGTAGAATGTGGATGATGAGATATCAAGTTCAGAAAGCAAATGGGAGGAGGGGGCCGGGCTGTGGAGGGGATTCTGATGGTTTTTCCAGAGTGCAATGGAAAGCCATTAAGCAGGGGTGACAGATCTGATTACCATTGTAGTGAACAGTGTTAGGCTGGGGCAAAGCACCCATGGCAGTGGGGAGAAAGTGAAGAGCTTCTGTAGAGATCCAGTTTAGAGAGGACGGGAGGTCAAGAAGGGATCTAACGCAGACGCCATCATCATTCCAGCCAACAGGAAGCAAACCAGCTGCTCTAAAGTCTGCAAAGTGGAGGCTGTTAACACTGTAGGTCATCTGAGTCCCACCATCTTGTCCTCACACATAGCAGCTCATTGCTCTACCTAGATCCCAAAAGTGCACAACACATATGCTCTCACGTGTGTCAAATGTCCTGCTCAGGCTTCCAAACCCAGCTGAATCTCAATCCTTCTTGCATTCTCTCTCTCCCTCTCCCTCTCTCCCTCTATCCCTCCCTCATACTCTCCCTCCCTTTCTTTCTCCTTCTCTTTCTCCTCTCCCTTCTTCCCTCCCTCTATCCTTTCCTCTTTGTCTCCCTCTTTCAAAACCCAGCCACATTGTATTTGTTTTATACAACAGTCCTGCAAGACTTTGAACAACCTTCATTTTTTTTTCTGAGTGGATCATGAAAGGAATATTGCTTTAATTTAACCTCACAAAAAAAAATGAGTGATATAATATCCTAGAGAGTGCAGAATAGAATCCTCTGTTGTACACAGATTTCTGTATCTGCTGATATGTTTTGTGATTTGTAAGGGCTGGGTGTGGGTAATTAGCCTCCTGGAGAGTGTTTAATTGCCAAGATAACCTTATGCTCCTCTTAAACTCATGTTAACCTTCTGACTCTATTTCATATCTCTCCTTCCCAATAAAATAAAGTTGACTCTTCTTGAAAGGGCCCATTTAAGAAGCTGACCCAGAAGGTACACTTCTGAATAAGTAACTAGGAGGACATGAAAGACTAGTTTGTAGTTTGCTCTTCCCATGATAGATCACTTTAATTGCACATTGTATGTACATTGATTTACGGTATGTAGTTTGTGTACAGGCTGTAAGAGTTTTTGATTCTGCAGAGCATTTTCCTTAAATCTATGACTGTAAAAGGAAAGTTGTCATTATCAGAATCCAAAGGACTTGCTAAAGCAACAGGAGCAGCAGAGAACTGCAGGAAAATTCACAAGCACAAGCTTATACTTCTTTGTGAATTTCAAGTGTTAACTCTTGACTGGTTTGGGAGTCTGTTATGTGAAAATATTGGCTTGATCTTCTCTCCCTATATATAAAATGCAAAAATACTTGGTTTTCAGATTATTGAAAATCACACACATTTCTTGTTAGCCACTTATGATTAAAGAGGAGGTTGCCTCACACACATGCAGACCTGATGATGGACAAGTGAACGAAATAGTCAGCATTCAAGCTTAGTGGTTGTGACTTTAGCTCTCGTGACTACTTCGTCAGAGAACACATCTCTGAAATAGGGATTAATTGCTTTACCCCTGCCTTATGGTATAATCAGTTGCATATATTGTTTTCTCAACTACTTACTTAGCTGATTAAGCTTCCCATTGGCATGAAATTTGACTTTTCATGATAGTGCATAGAGGTAGTATGTGAAAGCTTGGAGGTTAATTTCAAACAGGCCTGAGGTTATGTGTGGTGCTGTTCACACAGTTTAGACAAACTGTTCACATCCTCATCGGTAAATGAGGATAGCAATTGCTGCCAAAGGGTTGACATAAGAATACGATGAAATGACAGCTGGAATATACTCAGAATGTCATCTGTTAGGCAGGACAAGTTCCATGAACAGTGGGACTGTGGTCAGCACAGGCTGTGTTGGGGTCTCTGTATCCAGAGCATGTGGTTCTGTATCCAGAAAACAGTGGACACAGATAAATGCTGCATCAGTGAATGATCACTCTCAGGAAACTTTGTCTCATCCTTAAATGAGATCATGGAGAGGGCACTTTGAGCACATAGGACAGATCACAAGTTTAGAGACAGAAAGAAGGAATGTTGCACCTCTTTCCATCTTTATTAGCTTTTCCAAGTTAAATTAGCTTCTATCTTTATGCTTATCTGTGAAACAGGATTTGTAATAATACCTACTCCATGGATAACCTGTAGAGAGGGTGTGGCATGCATGGACCCACAACCCTGTTTTCCTTCACTCTTTCTCATCCCCCTTTTCTCTCCTTGTCCTCAACAGATAAATTGCCAGTTCCCTTTATTTTCCCCTGCCAGCTCCCATACTTTAAATGGTTTATAGCAGTTTGATTATCCTTAAAAGATACAGCGACCTAAATAATCCTACAGTCCTGGCTTAATTATGTGTGAATCTTTATCTTGCTTGCTGAAGGAGTATTATTTTGCCTCCCTTTTGATCTTAAAATGCTCATCTGTTCAGGGCGGGTTGGTTCTGATAAAAGTCTCCTAGAGAGAACAGAGAGTATTTTATTTGCAAATCAAACAAGATGACAAGGCCCAGTAACCAGTATAAAGACAGCAGATGAGAGATGATGTTGTATGTGTACATATAACTTGGAACAGCCTAGAGATTGTGGTGAGATTTTATAGAGAAGTAGGTGTAAATATCAAAACACATTATAGAGGAGTACGCGAGAGCTATAGGCATGTATATTATTTAGTATCTGTGCTTTTAACACACTCATCCATCTTCCACTGTAAGGTACAACTCATGTGTCTATTTCTCCTTCCTGTCTGAAATCCTCACCTTTTTTATAGTTTTATTTTCTAAGGAAAAAATACTGCTGTTCAGTAAGTTTTTATAGCATTTCCTCCTGCCTTAGGATGCAAATTGATTTCTTCAGTGAGTGTACATCCTTAGTGGTTTCTTAGTTTGGTAAGAAACATCTGCTTTTGAAATGATGACAGTTCCTGGTGGAGAGGAATTGGAGGCCAATCTCAATCCATTAAGCAGTCCATATTTTCATCATTTAACTCCAAGAGAAATGGAATTTTCCCTCATTAGGCTCTTCTTTGGGCCACCCTCAAGAAACTGCATGAGGTATCCAAAAAAAAAAAAAAAAGCGGTGCACCCATGCATGGGAACAGCAGCACACACCAGTGTCAGCCCGAGGAGGGACATCATCACCACTCTTGTCTAGCTCCCAGGAGAGTGTTGCACACAACTGTGGCCGGTAACCACCAGGTGACAAGCCTGCTGACCGCCCTCCAGCCTCTCCTCGCGTTCTGTCTCTATGACCACCCCTCCGTGGGCCTTAGTGTTCATATTCTTGCTGTATCAGCTTCAATCCATTAATGGAAATTCACTCTTTCTGGGTTTTCTTCCTTTTTTAAGAGCTTTATCAAATGCCTCTTCTGGGTCCTACATTGGGCCAGGCACCAAGGTTATGCTATTGGAGCTAGCAGGCTTTTTCCACCAGATATTTTTGTCTATTAGGGTAGGAAGCTCTGAAGATTATGTAAGAAGCTAATTTGGTTAACAGCCATCTTGTAATCAAAAGGCTGTTTTTCACCCATATCATCCAAACTGTTTCCTTCCAATTACACAGATGGATAAAGAGACCTAGAAAGGAGGAAAGGCCCAACATCATACAACCTCTTCGTTGGAAAGTCTTGGGTTTAGGTCTTCATCTTTTCATAGAACAGAGATGGTCCTTAACACCTGTCAGCACATTGCAATGTGGCAAATTGTATCATCTGTTCCCACTCTGGTTGTATAGTACCAGATGGACCAGGTGTCAGCTCAGTGCACCCTCAGGGATCAGTGTCTGCCCATCGAAAAGGAGGCAGCTTCCTTTTATGCTCTTTTGTTGTCTAGCCATCACCCTTTCAGCTCTGTCCCAGAGTCTAGGAATCTGCCCATTCCTGCTGGCCCCACTCTAGACAGCTCGCTCTGCTTCCTGAGCTCCAGGCCAGAGTCTGCACTTCAGACCCAGCATGGACTCTGGCAAGTAATGCCTGTAGAGCAGGTGCTATGGACTGACTGATGTACCTCCAGAATTCACGTTACATGCCAGCACCTCCGACTGTGACTGTATTTGGAGGTAGGGTCTTTAAAGAGGTCACTCAGTTTGAATACAGTCATTAGGGTAGCCCCTAATCTAATCTGACTGGTGTCCTTGTAAGGAAAGGAAATTTAGACACAGACAGGTAGAGCGGAAGGTGACCTGAAGCTGCAGAGAAGACAGTCAGCCATAGGCCAAGGAGAAAGGCCTCCTAAGAAACCATCCCTGCCAATGGCTTGGTCTTAGACTTCCAGCCTCCAGAATCAGGAAAAGAAAAAGTCCCATGATGTAAGCCACTCTGGGCGACTTTGCTGTGGCACCTGTAGGAAACCAGGTAGCCATACCACCATTTCCTGGCCTGCCCGAGGCCCTGCTGACCCAACCATCTACCAAGCTACCAACATGCATCAGACCTAACAAAGGGACTGGGACAACTACAGTTAAACCATGAGAGAATAAAACTTCCATATAAGCACACTCATTTCCATCCTTCCTGTGTCCAGGAAAACGCATCTCCCAAGTTAGACTTCTCCACAGACGGCACCCTCATGGCTCCTGCCTGCCTCCCAACCCCTTGTCCTGGGGTCTCATTCCTCTACCCTGTTCAGCAGGTGTTTTTCAACCCATGCTCCCAGAATCCCAGACTTTTACCCACAAGAGTCATTCCTGCCCAGGAACGTACCCCTCCCAGCAGTACAATTCACCATACCAGTCAGGGGTGGCCTTTGGTACTCCAAGTCCAGATAAACAAGGAGGCAGTGGCCACGGTAATGGTGGTTTGCCCATAGGGTGAGAGTGCAGCTTGCCATTCATAATCCTACAGAATATCCCAGGTTGGTGTAGACTCAAGAATGTTCCTTTTTGACATCATCCCAGCCTTGTGAATTGCAGCTGCACCACTTAACTTTCCCAGCTGACCAAAGAGTAAATATTGAATCAAACACAAGCAAATTTTTCAAAGCAAATATTAAGTTTCAGAGTTAGTACCTTCAAAATAGAGACTGTAAGGTGCCCACAGGGCCAGACAGGTAATTCAGAGAGGATCATTTCTGCAGGAAGCTGGGGACAGGAGTGGTGGAAGGTTGGTGTGGTGGGTTTCTCCTGCCCCTTCTATACAGGTTCAGTCCGCAGCAGGTAGAGAAGTAGGCTGCTCCAGGAGCATCAGAAAGCCTTTTTTTTTTCCTAAAAAAAAAGAAAAAAATCAGATTTGTATGCAAAGTCTCCCTTTATCAAATGCTGAAAACTCCACTTTTTAAAACCAGTAGAAGGCAATGAGCCTCATTTTGTAACATTTGATAGAAAGGAATATTTCTTTTCCTACCTGCCTTATAATTTGCCATCCTCTCACAAAAAAAGTAATTCACAATTTTGTAGAATGGAATTAGTTTTTCTTTTCCCTCCACATGCTTTCTAAATAGGCCTATAAAAAATAAGACAGGATCCCATGTCTGTGTTTTAAGAGATGCGCTGAGATGGGAACTGATGGCATGTGGGTACCTGGTTAGGCTCTCAGCCCAGTGCTGTCTTCACACCGCACCAAGGAAGCGAGAGGAGGCTTTGGGCACCTGGATTACATAGAGTTGTGTGGATGTTTTGTCTGTTCTGTTTCTCACTAGCAACAGTTCTTCACTTTATAACCTTGCTCATCTGTGAACCTGGTTAATAATTTGCAGGCACACACTTATACTAGGAGATCTGCCTGGAAAGAAGAAAAAAAAAAAAGCTGATTCCATAAATAACCACCTTTGATTTACCTATGTGTGAAAAGTTGCATTCGTTTTGTTTCCCCTTAAATCTGAACGCTGATTAGTAGAGCCACAGCAGCTGAAACCTGTTCACTTGGAACTGGGTCTGGCCTTCCATGCAGCAGCTCTGTCTGCAAATGGAAATGAGCCGGCTTTGGTGGCTCTGCTCAGCTGCTCTGCATAGGCAGATCATTGCTGCAGGCAGGTCACAGCTTGTTGAGCTGTGCACACAGGCTGTAGGGAGCTGAGGTTCTGCTTTGTTTTCACTTGTGAATGCTTTCCAAATGTGGTGCTAGGTTGCTGCTTCCTGTAAGTCTTCCAGGGCAAGCAACTGTAAAATCCCCAAGGCTTGGTTGGGTTCCTGGGGGAGTGGAGGGTAGGACCTCTTACCCGGAAGGTCTTGTACCAGACAAATGGCTTATCCCTTCTCAGAGAACAAAGGCTCAGGTTTCTCTGCAAGCTCTGAGCACTCACGAGAACTCCCAGTTGTGAGTTACACATCCCAGGAGCCCACCCTGGCTTCTCCCCACCTCATGCCACATGCAAACACTAATTCAAATCGTATCTCGGGGTTGGATGTCAGAGAGAAAACTGTGAGACTCTTAGAAGGAAACCGAGTAAATCTTCACACCTTCATTGATGGAGGCTTGAAGAGGGTGCCCAAGGATGCTGAACAGTCCAGTGATGCTAAATTGACACTCCGCTATTCGCTTCTCCAGCTCTTTTCCTTTGTGCTGCCTTCCTAGTTTATTTTGTGCAGCACGCTCTCAGAGCCACGGAATGACCTGTCCAGTCCAATTTCAGCTGGGCCCTTCAGAAGCCCAAACCTGACGTCAGACAGGGATGACCCAGTTGAGCTCTCGGAGTCTCTCTGTGGGAAAATAAAGAAATACAGCAGCCGCAGACTCAGAACATGAGATGCAACTCCAGGGCCCCTATTAATAATGGGGAAAAACTGCTGTGGTTTGCTTCCTGACGACACCAGACAGCTTTGTTCAAATAAGCTGTTGTTGCAAGACCTCTCTAGTCACTTGCTTTTGTGGCAGACCGGGGGCTACCAACCTCATTTATTTTGTGGCAAGACTCGTTTAGTGAAATTCTGAGGAGTTTGTCAGCATAAGGATGCAGAGAAAAATAAGTCAAGAGGGCTTTAGATGTCTGAGCCAAGGAAAATAGATAGCATGTTGGGACAAGTATCATCAGTTTCTTCAAAATTGGAAAAACCTATAATAAGCCTGGCAATTTTATTTTTGGAATGCAGTACCCTATGTGTTTTGTATGGTTATTCGATCTGACTCGGTGAAAACTAAACGTCTCCAATGTAACAATGTCCTAATTTTATATTCTTTGTAAAGTTTTTGCCGGAGTAAGCTTTACTGTATGTACAGGTTGAGATGGCCAAAGCACAGGATTTGGGGACAGGTGGACCTGGCCACTCAGTAACTGTGTGCCCCTGGGCAAAGTACTTAATCTAAACCTCAGTTTCCTCAAATGTAAAATGGGGACAGTAACGAGACCTTCTTTAGGGTTGAGTGAGGTTGGAGTGGTGCAGGTGCACTGCACATATTAAGTGTTTAATATAGGTCAGCTGTTATGATTAGAAGCTTATTGTGGCTCCTTCTGAATCAGCCTTCTTGTGACAGAATTCAGAATACTTGGGACATTATCTTATGCATTATATTCATATTGATGGCTCATAGCGACTGAATATACTCACGGTGCTTTAGTAACATAGTCTACACACGTGCCTAGAGAAGTTTCTGTACATGGTATGAACTCAAAGGAATGTTAATTCCTTCCTTCCTTTTCTGAAGAAGAGCCTGAAGTTTCACGGATTTGTCAACTTCTATTTGCCAACACCCAATTAAATGAATTATGGCCACATAAGTAACAATAACTCGTTCTCCTAAGCAGGTTAATGAATCAACTCTGGGGCTAGTGTGTCTGTGAAGATCTCTGGAGCTCCTGGCTGGACCTGCAGTCCCCCTTCCTTTCTAAACCAGAAGCTGAGATTGTGTCCAAGCCATCCAAGGCTCAAATGGCAGAGTGCAGCACTCTCGGGAATCCAGTAGCTCAATAAATTAGTGAGTCTGGAGACTAGAATGGGACAGACAGCTTATTTCTCCAGGTCAGCCATATCCAGACTCATCCAGCCTTGTCCCTAAGTCCTGAGCTTTTCCTCAAAATCATTACCCTTTTAATGTCTCAAGTTGTGTGCAGTTGTTATTAAACCAACAAGAGCAGATACTATACTTGATCTTAACCAAAAGGCCAAGAAGCTAATATGTATAGTAGTTAATGCAGTAAGTGTGTTTAGTATTTAAACACCTAATGGGACTTTTCGCTGCTTCATTCTGATGTCATTATCTCAAAATTGTGTAGAAATAATAAATTGAATAAAGGATTCAGGAGTGTTCTCAGTAGAGGTAGTGCATAGCATGGCTGATATCCAGCAACAGATACCATGACTCAGGTACCACCTGCCTTTAGAGCATCCTCAGCCCTGTTAGCAACCTGCAAGAGGAGCTCCGTGGAGATTCCACATCCCCTCCCTTCCTGCATGTAGCTTTGGGTGCAGGTCGTCCTAAGGGGAAGGTCACAGTGAAGGATGATCTTTGTAACCCCAGCACCTAGAATGGTGCTGGGGGGGGCATTAAGTAGGCATTCAGTGAATGTTGGTTGCAGTTATGTTTGAGCTTCAGGTAATCCATAAAATAGTTAATCCATGCTCCTCAGGGTAGAGGTCTGTACTGCCCAGAGAGCCACAGAAAGTAAGCTGAGCATGCAGAGGGTCCTAGGCTAGCAGAAGCTGTCAAGGTATCCCTGGGTGCTGGCCGACATGCACGATGGTGGAGGGCTTCATCCCATTGCATTCCAGTCTGCAAAGCAGCTACACTGCAGCTCACAATTAGAGCCAAAAAACAGTTTCTAAATCAATTTTATCTACCTGAAATCTGTCATCCCTGGGAGGTCATAAACATATTATTAAGAAGGAGATTTTAGATTTGTCAGTAAGTACCCTGTTATAACTCCTGACATGCTACCATGCATGTTTTAAGATTTATTTTATTTAAAAGGCAGCTTACAGAGAGACAGGGTGGGGGGAGAGACAGATCTTCCATCTGCTGGTTCCCCAAATGGCTACAACAGCTGAGGCTGGACCAGGCTAAAGCCAAGAGCCAGGAGATCCATCTGGTCTCCTTTGTGGGTGCAGGTATCCAAGCATGTGGGCTGTCTTCCATTGCTTTTCCAGGTGCATTAGCAGGGAACTGGATTGAAAGTGGGATAGCATTGACTCAAACTGGCACCTGTGGGGTTTGCCAATGTTCCAGGCAGTGTCTTAACCTGCTATGCCATACTTTGAAATCCTAAAAATTAGACATAGAGCACAACTTTGTGCTGATCATTGTGTAGCTAAGACAAAATCTACTTTGGGGCAACTACTTTCAAATAATATAGGAAAAGGTCCATATTTTAAAAAATGTGAAGTACTCAGAAGTTATCCTCTTCTTTTTTAAGATTTACTTATTTATTTGTAAGGCAGAGTTACGGAGAGGCAGAGAGAGAGAGGTGTCTTCTATCTTCTGATTCACTCCCCAAATGGCCACAATGGCTGGACTGTGCCAGTCTGAAGCCAGAAGCCAGGAGCTTCCTCCAGGTCTCCACACAAGTGCAAGGGCCCAAGGACTGGGGCCATCCACTACCGCTTTCCCAGGCCAAAGCAGAGAGCTGGATCGGAAGTGGAGCAGCCAGGACTTGAACTGGTGCCCATATGGGATGCCGGCACTGCAGGCAGTGGCTTTACCCACTACGCCACAGCGCTGGCCCCCTCATCAGTGACCCTCTTAAGAAACTTCAGGAAGACAGAGTCTTTTATACAAGGTTACCAGTACCCACCAAGAAGAGGGCTTCTGACCCATCCAGAGTTTCTTCAGACTTTCTCTCTATAGAGAGGGATTTAATTTGTTTTATTGCTTTTATATTGAATGCTATAAAAACTACTTTTGGCCCTATAGATTACCAGATAGCTGTTTTATCTCCCTGGTACATAGCAAGCTCCTTGTCACTGACTGTGTGTATGGCAAGGTTTCCTATTTACATTTTGTATCATTACCATCTAAAGGCCTAAGGACCTCTTCTCACATGGTAAAGGAGGAGAAAGGTTTCAGTTAAACTTCAACATTACAGGCTTGCTGGCAGGGAGCTGTAAGAGCAGCAGACAGACTCTCGTGTTTTTCAGATCTACAGACATGCTTGCTTGGTTCAGCTAGAGAGCATTTTTTTTTTTTTAATTTAGCAATTTTACAACAGGAGATGTTGTTCCGTCTCTATCTGTGGTAACCAGGGCGTGCTTGCTCCATCTCTGGATGAATAATTACAAAGCTGTCTGTGCAATGCTGTGACAGACCCATGATGTGTGTTTTGATACATGCATAAAAACTTTTGCCTATCTTCAAAATGATGCTTCCAGGAGCAAGTCATTTAAAAGTTACTATCCTACTGTAAGGACATCAGCACATAGGGAAAAGTGAAGTCAGTGTCTCATGTGTTGATGCATATGAGGGGTCTTCAACAAGTTCATGGAAAATGTGGATTATGAAGAAAATATGCAAACTTCCAAATGTTTGTAGACCAAAATAAGCTTATTTTTTAATTCCATTGTTCCACTACACTTCAGTTAAAGGAAGAAAATTAAGTTATTCCAAAACTCTTTTTTTAGAAGTTGTGTAGTGTTTATGAAATGATTTGTTTGTAAATGCAATTATTTGCATTGTAGAGCAATCTAAAATATGTAACTATGATGTAACTGAAATGTATAAAATATAATAAGAGAAATATAAAAATAAGCAAGAAAATTTTAAGAATAATTTTCCTTGAGCAATAGTGATCACCATTTTATTTGGAATATCTCAGATTTATTTTTATATTTTTATATATTTTATATTACACATATATTGCATATAACCCTTCATAAAAAGATGGCAATAGTGCTCTACATAGTGTTTTTATCCATTATAGTGTTATTAACTTACTTTGAACATTTCCATATTCATATTCAGTATGGTTTTTTTAGTTGCATGAGATCTCTTTGAATAGAAGTATTTGACAGAGTCTGCAGTGACCTTAAATATGTGAGCAATCATCATTTTTTTCCGGAGAACTGGATGGATACATCCGATGTCCCCATACCCCCTGTTCACATTTCTGTGATGTAGATCTGTGCCCACTTTGGGATCATTTCCTTACCCTCCCTTCTGCCTGTGGATCAGCTAAGATGACTCTGGACATTATCTAATTTAGCAGACTGTTTCAAAAACTTGACGAGCCTCCACAGACATATATTGGCTGGAGTTGTAACACTGCTTTATAACATTCACTCTTTGAATGAAGTTTTTGAATGTAGGAAGATATAAATATCTTGAAACATTTGGAAACAAATTACTGCATATTAACAAATGTCATTGGGAAAACTATATCAGAATCCCAAACAGGTAACCTAAATATGTAATAAGCATCTGAGCCATTTACCCACAAATAGGAACTACTACCTTTCTTCCATTGTAGAATAGTACTCTTACTACATTTTCTCATTGAAGAAGAAATGATATGTTGTAAGCATCTTTGCACAAAAGCACACATAAATCCTACAAAATAATGAAATTTCAGAGCTAAATCATATCTTAGAAATCATACTCGCAATGAGGAGCTATTTAAGTCCCAAATTAAAGATCTGGGCAAATATTTGCCAAATGTGGGCATGCGAGTGATATTCACATTTGGCATAGCTGTCTGTATTCCCTCCTGGTGACAAATAAAAAGAGGGAAAGGATCCAAACCAAACTAGCTGGGGCTTGACATGTTTTTGAGAGGGCACAAATGCCTTCCTGTGTTTAAAAACAAGGTCTCATCAGATGCTGCAAGTAGAACCAGCTGAGGGAAGAGCAACCCTCTACTCCTTGTGCATGGTGCCCATCAGCTGTGGCTGGATGCCACTCTCATACAAACTTGAAATGTGGTTTTCAGTGATGGAGGGCAGGAAAATAATATGTTGCTATGAAATAACTCTTTTAGGGGAATAAAAATTTTAGAGAAATAGGAGTCTTCTTTGAGGCCACAATGACTTATGGTTCTTAATTACTGATTGTGTTTTCTTCCTGGTACTGAGTTTATCGTTATTAGATTCTAAGTAAGTACTGGCCAAATTGAATTGCAAATGTGTTCTTACCTCCTCATTTTCATTGTGTTTATATAAAGGAAGGGGAAAATGAATCTCAACCCAACTTTGCAGTTAGTTCTTATCTTGGATAAGCTTTTAACTCTCCAGGCTTATACCCAGATATTTCCAAGGACGTAAATAGGGAAACTATACAGACACCTCCTGAATAGAGACCAGTTCAGAGACCATAGAAGTAAGCACTCTCTATGGGGTTGCCAATGGATAAGACAAATGTATCTGGACTTCTCAAGACTTCATCTTTATTATGTCATCCACAATAGGGTTACTTGTCCCTGGAGTGCATGGCTCTCTGCTTCCTAGTAAATGCTGTTATACAGAGACACCTGCATTTCTAAAGACCAGTCTCTGCTTACAGTGCTGAAACCAGCATGATCGCCAATTTACATATGACATTGCATACTGCTTACCATTTGACACAGGTGTTCAGGCATAAGATCTGACACTGCAGGTTCAGATGGCAAGCTGGTGGAAAGTACAGCTACTGGAAGTGACAAGTAGGTCCAGAGATGCATTCAAGATCTCAGGAATGATAGCTGAATCTTTGAGACTGGAGCTGCCCTGGGTTGTCACAACTGAGATTTGGACTAAAAGTTCAAAACAGCAAAGAATTTTTAGCAAAGGTGAAAGCATTGTTCTCACAGCTTTTCCGTTCTCTCCTTGATTGTCATAGATATCAGTGGAATCCAGATGTTCCATTATTTTAGCTACCAACTTGGGAAATTACATTGTAGCTACTTTCAAAGTTGTCAGAACACATAAAACTCAACTATGACAGTTTATAACTCATTTTCTTTAAAGTGCTCAATTTCTTTTTCTTAACCCTGATGAGCCCCCACTTAAATAGGCAAAGTTAGACTTGTGCTAATCCACATGTATATTGGCTCTTATACTCAAATACTGGGTACACTGTGCTATAACTGTTCCTCTATTTGTGTTTAGATTTGTTTAAAAATGGGAAATTTGCTTCATGCTTTGACTTTAAATAATTGCATTCTTGAAGATTAAATTCTTCTGTGATTCAAGTGTATGTATTTTCAGAAAATTCAAGGGTAGTTATAAAGATCAATATTATTAATTTTAAAAGTTCATATTTTCCAACTGAGTCAAAAACATACTGGTATGAATAAGTATATCATATTTTACAACTGATGTATTTAAGGTTTTCTAAAACTCTTAATCTGTAATTTTTAATTGCAAGAGGATGGAGTTCTGCAGTTTAATGCCTAAAACATTCTTATGGTAATTTCAAAATTGGGAAACTTGGCCATAGTTATAAAAAGTAACTACAGAAAATTGGCTACTTTCAAATCAAACAGAAGCACAGAGAACCTGGAGGATACTTTTGCAAAGAGGACAATATTTCTACCAAATCTACTTGGAGTATTTATTGCTAAAGCAAATGAATGGGAGAGTTCTTATGACTGCTATTCCCTGTGTGTGTGTGTGTGTGTGTGTAGGCTGCTTGTATTATCTGTCTTACAGTACTTAACACCCTATTGAACTCAATAAATGTGCAGTGGTGATAATATTATTGCTCAGAATTCATTTAACACTTTCACATGTTTTGAGTGTCACAATGTTCTGCCTACTAGGTGTAGGGAATTTTAATTTAATACTCATTCTGAGGCTTAAAGCTTGGAAGTGTAATGACCCATGCAAGATAATCCTCTACTCCAGCAGGACATTTTTGGAGCAATGCCATTGAGTTGTCCAAGAATTAATTAAAAACCTGAGAAACCTTACTTCTCACACTTAAATTTGGAGTCTCAGTGTGCTGGCTTTGCTGATCTCTGCCTTCCAAGCCATCTAGGTTATAATTCCTCAACACACACACATACGCACACACACACACAAAAGGATAGAAATAGAGAACATTTGACTAGATGTATGATAATTAAAACACCAAACTACACTCCATGGCAGAGGTTGGAATTGAACTTCTAAAGCAGGTTCTGTGTTAAGTAGATTCAGTTTGTTCATCAGCTTAATTCAGCTCTCAGAAGACTTTGGAACACCTGACAATTTCCACATATTCTCCCCTCAGGTTGCATTGAATGTATCCACAAAAGCTTTGATACCAATAATATTTAGTATCTTTAGTGCAGAGACAATTTCTGGCACAATTGATGAAAAAAAATTCTTTTTCTTATTTCATTTGAGGCTTGCAAGAGTAACTAGCCTACTTTTTAAAAAATCTGACATATCAAGAAATGTAATAAAATGTTCTGGGAATATTTGAATTGATAGTAAATCAGTGTAAATTATAATTCGTGAGAATACACAAATATTTGGTATGAAATATGGTTAATAGCCCATCACTGATAGAATCAATCATTGTAGACATACACATAAATGTATGCACACATGCTCATGTACAAATAGACATAATTGTAATATTCCCAAGGTTACTCTAAAACAAGCAGTGTACCATAGTAACACAGATGAAGCAATAATTAACTAGAGGACTTTACATAATAGAATTATGTGCCCAATTGTGAGAAACAACTTATGTGTGTACTGTAGGATTAAGGGCTATACTTACGAAGGGAGCTTTATGGAAGCTGGATAAGAAGAGTGGTGTAAAAGAAAGAACACGCTTGACTCAAGCATAGCCATGAACAAGGATGGGAGACTGTGATAAGAGTAGAATAACTGTCAAAGAAAGTAGGAGTGGAGAGCTGTAGAAGAGGGAGACAAAGATAGCTTCAATGACAAACATGAGGAAATATAGCACCACAGGAGGTGTTTGTGCAGAAGAGTGTCCTAATGAAAGTCATATGCAAAGATAACCTATTTGGTAAAAAGAGGACTTTGCATTTAGAAAGGAACTGATATTATCCCAACCAGAGGACGTAGGTCTAGGTGTGCAAGTATTGTTACCCAGCCACAATAACTTAAAGGCAAGGGTAGTTCTCTCCCACACATCACAGAAGCTAGTATTTAGAAGCAGACCTGTAGACATTCTAAGTTTGGTTCACTACATTTGTATTTCTTCCCTTTAAATGAAGTGATGTGATCATCCTGCCAGCTGCTGCCTGCTAAAATAGCTCCTTCTCATGCACCATAGATTTATGACCCTAGGATTAGTCTTCTGTTGTGCTTGGAATTTTTTAGTGAAACAAAAAGTAGCCCTGCATAAGAATTTTCTGGAAAAAAAGATAAACATTTTTTAATCATAAACCTATGTGTGTTTTGGTATTTCTCATTTCCATAAACTTCACTCTGGGAACTGCAGTGTTTCTAGCACAGGTGAGCTTGACTCAAGGTCTATGTGTATTTATTCTTCATTACATGTATACTTGTAGTGAAGTATTTGATACCAAGTATTTGATACCTGTATTTGATACCAAGGCAAAGGCACTTTACTCACCAGAGCCACTTTGATGAACACATCGTCCCAACCAATTTGTTGTTATGTAAGAATGGAATCTAAAAGGGAAGTTGTTTGGGAAAATAGGAGAGTTTCCCTTTATGATTGCAATAGTTTTCTGATGTTCTTACAGAGAACAGCAACTGATAGAACATTTGCATAGAAGGAAGAAACCCATTGTTATGGAAAGAGGCTAGTTACAGGTTCAGATTGAGCCAAGTTTGAATGAAGATTCTGCCATATATTTGCTGAGTGATCTAAAGTAATACTTATTCTATGAGAGTTTCCAGGTCCTCAGGTATAAAATGGGGATAAAAAGAACTTTGTTGGCTTATTATAACTGCTGTGTATTGGTAGACAGACTCACAGAATGCTTTGCACGTAGCCACATACCTTGCTTTGTTAGTCTCCTTGTTGTTTTGAGGGCAAGAACCCTTCATTGTTCCCAGTACTTAGAACAATCTTAGCATATTCAGTAAGCATTTTGCTTGATATATAAAAAGCAGGATGCATTTTAAAGACCAGGAAAAGTTGCAGTATCCCACATCAAACTGCCCTGTTTGCCTTCCAGTGGGGGATCCTAGTTCAGCACTTCCACTAAAGCACTTCTCTGCAATTGTGAACATGAAAGTGCTGCACTTCCAAGGGTGCACGGTTTTATCCTATCCCACAGACCTGTCCAGAGGCTCATACTGACTCACCCTCCTACACAGCAGGTGGTTAGTTGTGTTAGCACAATGTCAGGCTTATCTGGAAGGGCTTTGTCACCCACCTGATAAGAGACCACAGTGTGATATGGCTGTTAGAAATGGCTGCAAATTTTGGACATTGTTTGAGAGGATTATGAACATCTATGGAAGGCTTTTTGTAGACATTTTATGACAACCTAGGATATACAAGTTCTGTGCTCAGTGTGATGGAAACATAAGGTGAATCACATTTGGTTCACTTCATCCCAGCCCCCATCTCTTGAAGAGTGGAGAAACCTTTTGTCAGGACAAAATTGCCAGCCATGATCTTCATCGGGTGATTTTTACTCATAATGAAACCAGTAAACTGGTTGAGAGTGACCTGGATTCAGCTAGATCATCACTGTGCATGGCAAAAATAGCCACTCAATTTTGGAGCTCTTTCTATTAAGAATTGGAGACTGTCTCCTCACCCTTGGCTCTGAGCTGGCTTAGTGACTGACTGTAACCAGTAGCATGCACTGAGAGGGACACTTTACAGTTTCTCAGGCTTAATCCCAGTGTATCTGGCTTCTGCTCTTACGTGCTGTAACCTCAAACAGTGAGCTAGTTTTGTGATGTGGTCACTCCCAGAGGCAAGTTGGATTTTCTATCCAAACTTTGGTTCAAAGATCAAAACTCCTGACCCCACACATAACCAAGATGGTGTGAAAGGGACTTTTATTCACATTTGAGCTTCCTATGGAGAGCAGGATAGGCTCCAAAGCTCTTCCAGAAATGGCTTCAGAAAGTAGGAAAGGGAGACAGGCTTTGGGTTCCTTGGGACTGGATGAAGCTCCCTATACTCAAGCTAGTACTGACATGGCTTGAGCTTCCTGCCAGTACCGAAGCAGGGAGTACCTTAGCATGCCCACATAGGGGGCAGAAGGGAGCAGAGTATGGAGGACAGGAAGGCTCTCAGTAATCAGACTAAAAAAGTGGAGTCAAGTGTGTTTTTAGGACTTTGTGCTTGAAATCTTTTCAGAAAATTGATTGATTGTGTTTTCCTCTACCTTCTCCATCCTCCACCAATTACAAGTTCAGTAATGACTAGGACAAAGTCTGTATCATTCTGTACTCAATCTCTGAATCTCTCTCTACAGATTAGTGATTAGTATGTAGTAGGTTGTCAGAAAGCATTTGTGTATGAATGAGCTTTTACAAGTGACCATTTGTTTTGCTGTAAGCAATCCTGATAAAGTCCCATCACAGAGCAATTGTGCTGCAAGTAATTGTGCTAATGTTAAGTTTGAGTGACCTGCTTTATTATCTCCTATCAGCTGATACTCCCAGAGGAATGACTAAGAAATATTAGCCTTTGAGTCTTCTCTATGTTTTGAGCTATATCTTTGTATCAAATCAGATTACCAAAACATTGTATACATGGGTTGGATCACTGTGGCTTTCCATGGAAATATTTTTATAGTATTGTGTTCTTGATTATTATTGAAGTTGTTAGACTACACAACCACATATATCTAGTTTGAGAACACTGTCCTTTATAATGTACTGTTTCCTAGGAAAGATCAGCACAGCAGGCTCCCAGAGTTGGAACTTGGGATATCCTTTCTTCTATTAGATGAAGAGGTTAGCCATCTGTTACAGAATGAACCATTGTTCTAAATCCTAGTAACTTCCCTTGTCTTAGATTACTTCAAGTGTTTCTCTCTACCATACCATAAGCTTGCTTTTTTTTTTTTTTTGACAGGCGGAGTGGATAGTGAGAGAGAGAGAGAGAGAGACGGAGCTAAAGGTTTTCCTTTTTGCCGTTGGTTCACCCTCCAATGGTCGCTGCGGACAGCACATCTTGCTGATCCAAAGCCAGGATCCAGGTGCCTCTCCTGGTCTCCCATGGGGTGCAGGGCCCAAGGACTTGGGCCATCCTCCACTGCCTTACCGGGCCATAGCAGAGAGCTGGCCTGGAAGAGGGGCAACCGGGATAGAATCCGACACCCCAACCGGGACTAGAACCCGGTGTGCCGGTGCCGCAAGGCGGAGGATTGGCCTGTTAAGCCACGGTGCCGGCCATACCATAAGCTTTTGTCTTTTTATCGTTCTTTTAATTTGATATGTGCGTGTGTGTTGGGGGGATGCCTCAAAAAGTTTATGGAAAAATGCAATTAGAAGATAATTATATTTGGTGCCTCAAATGTTTTAAATACATGCATAGTTTTTTTTCATGATATACATCTTTCATACACTCTTTGAAGACTCCACATCTGTGTGTATATGTATGTGCATATATACACACATACACAATCAGATATATATATATATATATATATATATATATATATATATATATATGAGAGAGAGAGAGAGATGTATTTTCCCCTCCTATAAATCCTCTGTAACCTTCTTTGGAAGTAGGCATGATATTAATAATGAAACTATGGATGCTTCTTTCTCAGACACTCTCATTTTCATGGGCCTTTCTCTGATCAAGGGAAACGTGGCACTTGAGGAAAAGCAGAGAGTAGTTCAGGAAGGTTTCTCCACTAGTTTTGTGTTATTCACCTTATGTCTCTCATAGCACATTTAAGGGATCACTAAATGTTTGTTGCCTTGCTCCTCTGGATTTTGTTTCCATACCACAAGGACTTCATGAATTCCATTCAAGACCAGGTCTTATAAAAAACACAGATCTAGAATTTGAAGTATATTCTCTTCCCAGATATATCCTGGAGGATCTTTTTTGGGTAGAGTAAGAAGTTGGTTTTCAACTGTACCTTCTCAGGGCTTCACACAGTACCTAGCCCCTTGTTCCTGAAAACTATTATGGAATAATTACTGATTGATCTCCAGCAGTACTTTAATATCTTTGAGTTTCTGGGATTGATTATCTTTTAAAATTAAACTATTCTTCTGACTTTTTTTTTAACACAATATGCTTTTGCTGAAATACATATCTTAAAATAATGACCTCTGATACATTTTGTGAAGGACCTTTAGTTTAACAGTATTCCACACTGCCTGCAAGAGTGGTAAGAATGCTTTCTGACACTTTTTGAAGTCTTAAGTTGAAAGCAAATCCATTTATGTATACTCTTTCCTTCATTCCCATTTCCAGATCCCACACTGAAGCTTCTGTCAGTTAACTCTTCTGTATCTTCCTAATAGCAACTTTGGTGTATTAATAATCATCTAATTTTTTGAATTGTTTAATTTTTTGAATATTTAAATGATTTATTAAGCTGTCCCAATCTTTCAAACCCAAAATCTGCTAAATAAACACCCTAAGTGCAAGTGATGTTTGAACTTAATGTTTATTATCCTCTAAGAATTTCTATGCAATAGTCCAGGATTCCAGATATCAGCGCTTGGTCCTTAAGAGCAAAATGCACTTCATATGTTGCAGTATGGGCACATCAGGCTAATGCAAGAACTATGTAATTACAAAATTAAATGAGAAGCTAAAGGATCTCATCAGATATAAGTAATAGAAAAATATGAAGTTAAAAAGCTGGATCCATTTCAGGGTGATGAGAATGTTCTAGAATGAAATTACAATGATGGTTATACAACTCTCTAAGACTATTAGAAACAGTTTAATTGCACACTTTAAATGAGTGGACTTTATGGTGTGTAGATGATATCTCAATAAAACTGATTTTCTAAAAAGCTGTGTGGTGGTAAAGAATGAAATAATGGTTTAAATTACCTATACTTATGGAGGCAGCAATCATCTTAATAAACCCTCAGTTGAAACAAATAGTTGTAACATTAAAGGTGTAAACACAACTGCCCTAAGAACTATGTGAAAGTCCAGCCTCACTGGGTCTCATGAGGTACAAATACCACATCCTTAAATACTTGTGCCAATCAGTAGGTATTTACTTACCTCCATTTTGATAGACTGTTCTCAAAGAGCCAAAGGTTTCAAAGGCACCCAAAACACAGAGGCACCAGCTACTTATTGCCACATAGCAAAATTTGGTGGCTGAAAAGAGCCATTTCACTTAACTCAGGGTGTATGGTTCTCTGGCTTGTTCTTGTCTGAGCTCACTCAGGTGGTCTCTGCTGGGCCTCTTCAAGAGACTGTGGTCAAGTGGGGAGAAGGCTGACTGAGGATTGGGGATAGACTCACTCGTGTCTAGCAGTTGGCATGGCTTCATGTGAGGTACTTCGCTCTCTCCCATGTGGCCTAATTAACCACATACTGATTTTCAGTTTCCAAGTACACCAAGAGAAGACACTACTGAGCCCCTTGAGGCTCAACACTGAGTCTTGCACCATGTCACTAGACTATATTTTTTGGTCCAAGCAAGTCACCCAGCTAGCTCAGATTGAAAGGGTAGGGAAATAGAACCTATGCATTGATAGAAGGAGCTTCAGAATTTGGTGGCTTTTGCAATTCACTACAGCAATCTAACTAAATCTGCTTTGGTGCTACCAGTTTATCTCTTCCATTTCAATTAAGCTAAGTCTCATGATGATGATGATTTGGCCTTGGGTACTGTTAAATATGCACATTCATAGTATTACATTTATATTAAACTTTGAATTAATCATTCCACCGAAAGGCAAGAAAAACAGCAACTTTTGCTAAAATTTTTTAAATGTTGCTTTGTGTTTTGCCATAGACTTGTCAGGCATAAAGATTGCTTTGTATTTCTAGAGTACATGCCATTAAATAGGAGCCCAAAGCTAAAGGAGTAGGGCAATGTAAGATGGTATTAAAATTATAATGTGGTCAGTCAATAGGTAATTGAGGATCAACTCCATTATAACTTACGTTCCAATTCTGGTCATTTGCCAGCTACAACTTTTCTCATAGCCATAGGAAAAGTCCTGTTATAAAATAAAGAATTCATATGAATATACCAAGAAGCACAAGAATCTTCCAAACATCCTAAACCCTGCTAAGTTAAAAAATAAGTTGATAAAATCTGTGATCTCAGTTAAGCTCCTCATCAAAAGGTAAGTGGGCAGCAGGTAGTGAGAATTCGCCAAATATGATCTCACAACCTTTTTAAAATGGTGAGATCATCATCCCACTCCCAGTGGTCCCTCCTTTCTCAGAGATGGAGTACACAATGCATTGGGCTAGCCACAAAAACTGCTGTTAACCCCACTGTTGCCAGACATTAGCTGTGTTAGAACTAATGACCCATGTCCATAGCCATTACAAATGTTCTCAATCCAACTTGGAAAATCTTCAGTTTAAGCTCAGATCTCAAACAAAAATCTATCTTCCAACTAATTGAAGCATAGTGTTCATTCTGATTTCTATCCCTAGGTACCTATTTTCTATAAAAGCAGCTCCCTGTGTGATGGTATCAAATTAAATGCCCACTTCCAAGTTATCTGATAGAAGAAAAAAAATCTTCATTAGTAGTTTTCTTTAACCAATTCTACACATACAGAATGTAGTATCTTAAAAGGTGCCTTAAATAGCTCTTGTCTTTCTGTATTCTGTTGCTTTGTATACCACTGAGATTTTTCTAATAAAGTTTTTAGGCAAGTCTCTTAGTAGTGTTCTAATTTAGCCTGATGTAGATATGTCATATTTTTCTTCAAAACCGACATCCCTTTCCTCTGCTATAATGCTGAGGTCAATACATTTATGTGCAGACTCCTTGTCAGTGTGTCTGCAGAGCCCAAGGAGGGATAATGGTAAAACTTTGTCAGGGTACCACTCTGGGAAGACTTTCAGCTCTCGTTTATCCCTCTACAAATATACTGCTTATTAAATTTTTGAAATTTTATGATTTAAAAAATAAATCGATCACTAGCATAACTCTAGCTAGATCACTAAGTCACTTCACTAGATTTTCTAAAGGACCACCTTTGGAGTTTTATAGAATTTCTCCTTGGATGGACTGGCTTTAATAGCTTTGACAATTTCTATTAAATTCTAGTTTAAGGTTTTGCTTTTCTGTATTTAGAATAACATTTTAAGGGATATTCAGTTTCTCTAAAAATAAAGACCACAACTCATCCTTGATCTTCTTATCAGTGTGTTTAATATTCAGAAAGGCACATTTTATCATCAACAGCCAGTTTTAGGTATCCCCCACATTCCTCATAAATATTAGTTTGCTGTGAAAGATCCATATCAATAGAAAATAGTGATATTTTGGTTAGTAAATGTTAGAAATACAAATCTTGCTGATATGCCCTGTGGATCATTGGTAAAAGAATGATAAAATGTGTAAAATTCAGAAATTTTATTTAAGAGGCACAGAGCCAGAAACAGAAAGAACTTCCATCTACTGCTTTACTACTGCAAATGTCCACAATGGGTAAGGCTGAACTCGGCGGAATCTGGGAACTGAGAACTCTAGGTCTCCCACGTGTGTAGCAGGGACCTAATTACTTGAGCCATTACGTACTACCTCCAAGAGTGTGCAATAGCAAGAACCTGGACTTGGAAGCAGAGCTGAGACTTGAACTCAAATACTCAAGTGTAACATGCAGGAATCCCAAGTAATGTCTTAACTGCTACTCCAAATGCCCACCCTCAAAATATTTTAAATGACTTTCAGAGGGTAGAAAAATACTCAGATGTCTAAAAAAAGGCCTTCACATATTAACTGATAGTGTTTAGCTAGTGAGTTGTCAGAAACACCAGGTTAAGGCTGGTAAATGATTCTGGTTGAAAGTGTAAGAATGATCAAACTCTGAATAATAGACAATGACATTAAAAACAAATAAAGAAATCTGAAATAGTCAAAGCCATCCCATCCCAAATGGTAAGCTAAGTAGTTATCTAGTGACTGGATATGTAATAAATAAGATTTGTCAATATGATAGCAGTGGACAGCCAGATTCAACATAAGAAAAGATAGCCTAAAGCAGTAGAAAGGATGAGGTTACTCAAGAGAACAGGACACTATCAAATTTATCTTAAGATTAAATCTATTCAATGTAAATGGAAATCACACTATGGTTCTTAACGCTGAGTAAAATGGACATTCACTAAAGTGCTTCTCTTAAGATAAAATGGAACTATAGTCATCTGAAGCTTCCCTTAAAATCTTAAATAGCTATTAAAACCACCCAATCGAATATGAATTTTCATTAACTTCATAAAGATTTACAAGAAAAAAATGTTTTGGTAAATTTAGCACATTGATTTTTGGGATTGGCTTCTGGCAAGCTGGTTATTTTGTATATTGTTTATTTCAGCACATTGATTTCTAGCAATTTGGCTTTCATCTGATATCTGATGCCCTCAGAGAACAAAACTGCGTAATCAAAGACTCATTTAAAAAGAAAAACTGAGTACCAGCAGTCACTGGCTAGGAAACAGGCAAGTAATTATGTAGCTGGAGTTGCAGTAAGTGCTTTAAAAAAAAAAAAAAAAAAAAGCAAGGTATGAAATAAGAGTGTCTGAGAGAGGAGGAACTGATAGTGGAGCATTTTTAGTGTTACTTGGGTTTTTTTGATTGAAAATTCTGTAAAACAGAAAATTGAGCCTCTGCTAAAACAGACTAGAAGATTAGAGTTGAGCATCACCATGACATGAGGTGTTGGGTGTGATGTGGGTGGGCTACAGAGCAGGTCTCTAGTGTTCATTCACAAAGGGGTCCTTTGCATTTCCTCATATGCCCTAGAGATGACTTTGCCTTTGAGTTGACATTGTAAACTTCCCACATACTGATATCTTCGCCTTACCCATAGACGCCCATCTTCCCTCTGCCTCATGCTCAATGCTCCTGTTACCACTCACCATGGCCACCACTGGTGCTGATCTCCCCAGTGGCATTACCTTGTCTTCTCATGCTTCTTACTCTTGGCAGTTCAGTGTCACTTGCTGTCACTCTCAGGGTTCTCAGAACTCCCATGTCTCTGAACCAGTGAATGAACAACTTAAATTCAGCAGGTGTGGTCTTTGCACACCCAGGGAGTGTTGATATTGCTGTGATGTTCTAGAACTTCTACTCCCAGATAGTCTTTCTTAGAAATGCAAGGACTACTGCAGTCTAGGTTTGATATCACCAGTGTTTTACCTCAACTAAAACTGGAAGGCTGTTTATCTGTATTCCTAAGAGAAATTCTGAACATTTAGAATTTGTTAAAAAGCTAAGTGAAAAACGAATGTTTGGTGTAGTGATAAAGATACCATTTGTCCAGGGCTGGAGCTGTGGGGTAGCAGTTAAAGCTAACTGCCTGCAACCTCAGCATCCCAACTACTTAGGATCCTGCCACCTGTGTGGGAGACTCGGATTCAGCTACTAGCTTCAATCTGACGCAGCTCTGGCTATTGTGACCATTTAGGGAGTGAACCAGCAGATGGTTCGGTCTCTGTCTCTCTCTGTTTCTGTCTCTCCCTCTCGCACTGTAACTCTTTCAAATAGATAAATAAGTCCTTTTTTAAAAAGGCACCATTCGGGATGCCTGTAATGCATATCAGGGTGCCTGAGTTCAAGTCTCAGCCCACTCCAGCTTCCAGCTTCCTGTAGGTTTTTGGCAAATGGACCAGCAGATGAAGATCTCTGTCTCTCTGTCTCTCTACCTCTTCCTTGCACATTAAGAAATAGATAAAAAATTATGTAAACAAGTGAAAGACTAGACATGAAAACATGTGCAATATGATTAAGATATACATATAATATAAATATGTAGCATGCAAATAGCTATATTTTTTAAAAAATCATAGTCAAAAGCATTAAGGTAATAACAATGTTTTCCCTAGCAGTGTTTACAAGGAAATTCAGGCTTCACAAAATCCAGGCTGCTGGAATAAAAGACACTGTCTATGTTTGTTTTTGTTTTTGTCTGTAAATTGAGGCACATTTCTGTCCTAAGGTTTTTGTAAAAATAAATTGCTGTGGACATGTGGGCTTAAAACAATAAAAAATGTATTCTCTCATAGTTTTGGAGGCCAGAAGTTCAACATCAGTTTCACTGGGTGAACTAAGGTGTCAGCAGGGCCAGGTTGTCTCTGGAAGCTCCGGGGAAGGACCTACTGCCTGCCTCTTCTAACTTTGGGTGGCTGCCAGCATCTTTGACATGTGGCCACATAATTCCATCTCTGCTCCTCTCTCCTATGTGTCTGTCTTATGAAGACATTTGTCATGTCATCCAGGGCCCAGCAGGCTAATCTAGGATGAGCTCTTTAATTCAAGATCCTTGACTTAATCTGTAAAGATCATTTTTCCAGATAAGGTAATATTTGCAGGTTCCAGAGATTTGGATTTGATGTCTTTGGGCCATTGTTATGTCACTACATGGAGTTGTCATTGTTTTTTGTTGAGGATCACAGTTCACAGAAAAGAACCCCAAGCTTCCTTTATTCTGAAGTTAGGGTATTTTGTAGTCTTGGTTTGCTTCAGAATGTAAGTTTTTGTTTGTTTCCCCTGATTGTGTTAGCTGATATGCTTGATTGTCCTGGCAGAGTATAAGGTACCAGTGTTGCTCTCAATTGTACATTTTAAAGCAAACTGACTGGAAAATGCGGAGTACTCAATAATTGTTGTTATCACTACATACAGGAAAACAGAAGTTCTAAAAAAGAAAACACTGAGATAATAATGGTGGCTGGGTGACTGGAAGAATCAGTTATATTACTTTTTTTTTAAAAAGATTTATTTTATTTTTTGGATGACAGAGTTACAGAGAGAGGTAGAGACAGAGAGAGAGGCCTTCCATCTGCTGGTTCACTCCCCAGACAGCCGCAACAGCCGGAGCTGCACTGATCCGGAGCCAGGAGCTTCTTCTGGGTCTCCCATGCGGGTGCAGGGGCCCAAGGACTTGGGCCATCTTCTACTGCTTTCCCAGGCCATAGCAGAGAGCTGGATTGGAAGAGGAGCAGCCGGGACTAGAACTGGCACCCATATGGGATACCAGCGCTTCAGGCCAGGGCTTTAACCCACTGCGCCATAGTGCTGGCCCCTCAATTATATTACTTATAAAAATTAAAACTAAATTAAAAATTGTTAAACATGTATTTAATCTGAATACTCTTGAGACTGTTATAGTATTCACAGTGAATCCTTAACATAGAATCTATGAGATCCTAGTTATCTCTGAGTAATGGTGTTGAGTGATTTTTTTTGTATTTTTCTGTGTTCATGATTGTCATACATCCAAATGCATTTATATAAAATGGATTACAATTCATGTATTCTGTTGGTCTTTAGAGTAAAAATTACTTTTATATTCATTATCTCACTTAGGTTTCCTTAAGGTCAACATCATTTCTGCAACAGGAAGATGAAGATGCTTAGTTCAGAGGGATGTAATACTGTTGCAGGAAAGCTAGTGAGATGAGTCTGAGTTTGTGTTGTGGTGTCAATGACTGGGAGAGTAGAAGAAGTGAATATTTAAGTAAGAAGAGAAGCCCTGAACAGTAGGGTCAGAGGGAATGGTAGAAAGAAAGACCAAGCAAGCCACTGTGGTCTCACAGTCCAGAGGTATTTGTTCCTTATCTCCAAGGAACAAATAGAAGTTACGTATTAGTTGCTGTGAAGGTGGGGTGGGGGGCAGTCTTAAGGAGCCCTTTCTATCTTGTTTTTAAGTAAACCTAGATCTAGTCATGGAAACCTAGATCTTGTCATCATTGATAAATATTTGTTACAAGAGGCTTCCATGCTGTTCTGTTTATTGTTGGGAAAGTTCTACAGTTTGTACCTGCAGGCAGGGATCTGTGGGATGGCATTAGTCTGGTCTGTTTCTAGTCCTGAGCTCACTCATTTTAAGGCTGCATATAGTAAAGGAAAGAAAAGAAACCCAAGCCTTTATTTTTTGACTCCAAAAGTATTTTTAATTTGTTTTTGCTAGAAGAAGCTGTTGTTCATCCAGTTCCAATCTCCTTGTGGAATCCTTAGAAGTTTCTGAATCTGTTTATTAATTAAAATTCTGTTGAAGCTCATAAAAATGATAATTTCCAGGATATGCCCATTTACATGTTCAGTATGTCCCATTAAATCTAATAAAAGACAGTTTTCAATAATGTAGATTTTTTAAAAGTAATAATTTTGCCCCCCTAACTTTATCGTGTTATGCCCAAGAGCTAATGTAATTTCTCTAAGATGAGCAGAATAGGTTCCTTCCATGACAGTTCATCCTGAAGTATGAGATTTGGCTCAAAGTTGATTTGTGTTTGGGTTGTCTCCCTGGGCCCCCTCCAATTTGCAGTTACTGAATCAAAATCATTCCAAATGTTTGTGGTGCCCTAAAATGTCCTTTTGGCCCCACATTCTTGCTCATCATTCTACAATTCGGCATTACTAAGACGTTAATTGATGTTTTGCTCTTCAGTTACTCATCAAACTTGCAATGTTTCAGAAACATTGCATAAATCATTGGTTCTTTACTGTGGCCACATTTGGTCCCAGGGGGCTTTTGGTAGTGTCTGGGGTTTTTTTGTTTGTTTGTTGGTTGGTTTGTTTATTGGTTTTTTGGTTTTGTTGCAATAGAAAAGGGTGGACATATAGTGGCTGGGAGCTAAAGGTGCTGCCAAACACCTTCAAATGCAGGAGATAGCCCTACAATAAGGAATTATATGACAAATCATTGATAGTGTCCAGACTGAAACTGGCATAGATCAACAGCACCTGTCCTTTAGTTTCATCTTGAAGTGTTCTGAGCTCTCCTCCCACTGAAGAGAATGGAGGTATAGGCTTTACAAAGTATGTACCTAAAGTGGAAGCCACCATCATTGGAGTGATCCATAGTCACTCTTGCTTCTCCTTCCTGGTAACCTTTGCATAACAAGTGGTTTTTATGCCATCTCAAGTCTAGGGTAGTGTAGGTGAATTTCTCTCTAGTGGCATAAGGATTTTTGTGAGGACTTAGATTATTTAGAACAAAAGAAATTTGGGCAATAAGAGGTCCCTCTTCCCCAAGAAACATTTGAATGTGGCTTCATCTGTATACTTCCTTTATATCTGTGGTATAACAGGTTTTGTTTGTGTTGTTATTTAATGTTTTAAAGGTGGTGCTTTGGTCTCTTCAGTAAATTAAATTGTGGCATAATGCCAAGTACCTAGCATAGTAGCAGCACATAAAAATCAGTTAATAAACATTTGCTGAGTGGATGACTTTAATTATATTGTTTAGACTTTTGTGTTCAGTAATGGATCATAAATTCCAGTAGCCTATAGTTTCCCATCACCTTTCTCACAATTACTCTGCCTCTGTCTTCTGTTTTACTTCTTTTTTCTGGCTATATTTTTGCCATCTGGGAAACTTAAATTGTATCAATTTAATTAATTCATCAGTTTACTTATTCTTATGTTAGGTGCTGATAGAATTGGCAGAAATGCATAAAGTCTTTCAAGAATGTGAAGAAAAATTTGAGTAGCAGAAGTATGTAATTCAGCTATAATGAAGAATGGCTGATTGCCCTAAGAATCTATCTATCTCAAGATAAATATAGGATTTGAGTCATAGAGGAGGAGCTTGTAGAAATGAAACGACTCAGTCTCTGATCTTGAAAGTTGGATAAGGTTTGAACAGCTTTGCTTTTTGTTTTGTCCATTATTCATTCAGTAAGCATATTCTGCTATGAGTCTCGGGACTTAAATGAATAAAACATTTACATCCTTGAAAAGTTTGTGGTTTAATGAGAAAAAAAGCAGTAAATAAGCCTTCTGGGACAGTTTGATAAGTCTCATGTAAGGGACCACAGAGCAGGTGTGCTTTACCTGGAGGGTGGAGAGCTGTGGAAAAACAGTTTCCCTGAGAGGTAACCACTGAATTCGATGCTAAAATGATTGACAGATACACAGGAAATTGGACAGAGTGTTCCATACATCCACACAGCAAGCTGGTTGGGGTGGAGATAGATGACAGAGCCTAGGGGCAGGGAGACATGGAGTGAAGAGCAAGACTGGGACAACAGGGACATGGGAAGTGATGACTGAGGCATGAAGTTGGACGTCAGCAGGCTTTGTGGGCCTTGTTACAGAGTTGAAGTACAATGAGAAGCCATTGTCAGAGATAATCACCTAAGAAGTGAATAAAAAAAATTCTGTGTTCTGGGAGATTAGGGGTGAAGAATCAAATGAACTTGGCATATTCTGGTGTTGCTAGCCCAAGAATGGTATTTGAAAGTATGGGAAATCAATTTGAATAGGTGGGATAAAGCAGGATCATGATGGAATTTGGTAGTCTTGGTGGTGTCTCATAATTAAAACACAGTAAAGTGTTTTATCATTGTGTGTACAATGTCCGTGGTGTTTTAACTCCATGTCTACAAGATGAGGAAAAGATGTTAAGCTTGGAAAACAAAACTGATGGTTGTTTAATTATCAAACTATAGGGACCAGACTAGAGAGAACAATTAACACAGAAACAAAGAAACTACTCTTTTGGAAGGAAGAATCAATAGTATAAAAAGGAAAGGGAAGAACATAAACTCTAAACCTAGATAAATGAAAGCATGGTGGTCCCTCGGTTGAACAGGCATAGGTAGTTTGAGAGAAGCTGTGAGGAGAATTTGACATGTTACCTTTTAGATATGTGGGAGCCAAAAAGTGAAACTTCCCATTGGGACCTTGGATACATATAATAAATATTTGGCAAGAAATTGAATACCAAGGTACAGAATTAGAAATCATCTAAGTAGAAATGATTATTCTAAGAGTACTTAAATGCTTCTTGATGTTCCTTTTGTCTGTTTTTGAAAGAAGTTTATTTAGTATGTATTAGTTCGATTGGTCTGATATTTTACTAAAAGAGTGGGTTTTATTATACTTCTCTTTCCTGAAAACATCTTTTAATAGGTTCTACTTCCTAATATGCAAGGAAGCTCTGGATCCTCAACCACCTTTTTGTCATAATTGGTACTGTTGGAAGCTGGGTGGTGGTTTCTAGGCTCCAGGCATTCTATGAGTGTCTGATATTTGAAAACACAAGGGAAAATGTCACTAGCTTAATTGTGGTAAGATTTCCTACAACCTGGACCCTGTGTATGGGAGTCTACCTGCTTCTTTTTGAAAAGGGGTCACTCTGGAGTGGAGAAAGAAGCAGGTAATTCAGTTTATGTCACCTGTGTTGGTGGAATCCGACCTCTTTGAATGCCTATAAGCATCAGGTATTGGAGTAGATATTAAGGATATAAAAAGTTCTTATTAGGGCAAGTCAGAGAGATCTGTACTAAAGACTGGAAAACACCAGAAAGATCAAATGCTGACCTTACACAGGCCCTAGGGTAAAAAATTGCAGTGTAACAACAGGAATTCAAGCCTACAGGCTAAGTAACATTGATTTAGTCAATTAAATGAGATAATGTCACTTGCTCACCAAATAATAATGCTCTAAAAAATAGTCAATTAGTCTTTTTTTAAAAAAATGTACTTGTTTTCTTGGAACATTTTCAGGGCCTCAAAGATGAAGAGGAAAAAAAAAGGTGGGCATTTTTTGGTAGACAGAGGGAAAAAGGAACAAGATATGTATATTCCAAAAAGGAGAAGTAAGGTGTTTGTACAAAAACAGAGACACAGCGTAGGCATAGTGTACAAGTTAGTTGGAAGATGATACCAAACATGTTGGTGAATGAGAAAACATGTTTGCTTTACAAAATGATCTGTGAGCACGAAAGAAGGAGATTGGGCTACATTGAGCTTGAGAGCAGGTAGAAAGAGACCAATTAGAAAGATATTACCATCATCTAGATGTGAATGAATGGGAGTTTGAATGAAGGGAAGAGATAGAAAAGGTGAATTGTAGAGACTTGGGTAGTAGAAGTAACAGATCCAGTGGATAACTAAATATGGCAACTAACAGGCAAGAATTCTAGGATACCACCATGTAGGGGCTCCCAGTGGCATTTGATCGTGTCATGTCTGACCTAGAGCATGTGTATCTGACCCGTTTGTGCTGAATGATAAGCCTGATTTTTCCAGCACCAGTACCCTTCTTGATTGTTTGCTTGACACTTTGGAAAGTAGCATTAACACTTTTAGATCACTAGGGGGCTGATCATAGCCACTTCATGATTGTGAAACTGAATTGCAGTTGTGAGAGAATAATCATGCTAATTCACACAGGGGTCTTTAGAAGATGTTGTTACTGTCTTTGGACAAAATCATTTACATTAAAGACCATTCTATGAAGCTGGTGTCATGAAAATTATTTATCCAGCTTTTACTTTCAAATACTTAACCAATCCTGAAATCCACTGAAAACTAGATCCTTAGATGTATATGTGTTAAATGGATGAACACAGACTATGGACAAGTGGATGATGAGATGGCTAGAGATAGATAGATAGATAGATAGATAGATAGATAGATAGATAGAAAGAAAGAAACAAAGAAACAAAGAAAATGGATGGTTAAATGGATGGAGATATATAGGGAGGGAGGAAGGTGGTAGGTTGGTTGATTAGCAGATAGTGTACTTTTTCCATTAACATGTAAGCGATTCTAAAGGAAAACTGGTTTACAGTCATTTAGTAAACACAAACCTATACTTAGGAAACACTGGCTACATGCAAAGTAAGCACTGTGTTTGATTTTTACACACTACAGTCAAAGCACTTGGGAGACACAGGTGGAATGTTATTTACCTTTGTGTCCCTAGTGCCTAACCTAGTACATAGAAAGCAGTGAGGGCATTTTACATGTTTGCTGAATAGTTAACATGTTATTTCATGGAATTCTGATAAAATCTCTGTGAGGTGATATTGCTGTTCCCATTTAGCACGTATGGATGTTGAAACATGACGTAAATTTGCCCGTGGTTGAACAAGTCAGCAGTTATAAAGAAATCAAGACTCCCACAGAGTCCTTGCTGGTCTAGAACTGTTATTTCTCTCTTTTTCTCCACTATCATGGTGACGGCTCTTGGAAGGCATTGTATGCTCCTACTTGAGTTTCTTAGCTCCTCATGGGAGCTAAGTTACTCCTTCAGACTGAAGTCTCCTCATTCCTGGCAGCTGCCTTGTTTATGCTGACTCAGATATTTCATATCAAAGCTGGAGCTGCCCTGTGAGAGGAACAGCAGAGTCCAAGCTGAGCCCAGCCCACCAGCCTCAGGAAATGATCAAGTTAATGGCTGTCATGACCCCAGGCTCGCAAGGCACTCCCCAAGCCCATGTGAGCACCTTTTTGCAGAGCAACTCGTAATTCCTCACTCACACACCACTGGACCATGTTCAGAAACCATGAAAATGATTCCCATTGATTTGGTAGGACCCAATTACACGGCAGAAGGGTGAAATGAAGTAGAAGAATGGCATTCGGAGGCAGAATTGTTAAGTCACAGAAAATAAACAATGCCAATTGACCCCTGAGGTGTTTGATCAGACCCACATAAGCCTGCAAAGAGAATGAACTAGTTTTAAGGGATCTGCATCTTCTCTTTGAATCTGAGGCCGCTAATCTTAGAAAAGAGTCATAAATATAATGACACCTATACTCTTTGGAAAATGAAAGATTCCTAGTGTCTGGGCTATGAAATCAGAATCTGATCCATTTATTTAAAAGAGCCATCACTCAGATGCAACTTCTGTCACATCTAGGGTGGTCTTTTATTTTTTTCCTCCTTTCATACATGTAAAAAGCAGATACAATCCTCCCACCCCTGCCCATTTCACTGATGTCTTTAGAAATCTGGAGCCACACTGATTACAGACCTTTGTTGCCATAAAGAGACAACAAAATGTGGTTAAGGAGAAGAAAGGGCCTTAACTATGAATTCTTTCCCAGTGATGGCTAATTTTTTTTTTCCTCTTATACCTTTCCAAAAAGGTGGCAAGGTGACATCTACTTAGAGTGTATTTAATTGTAATTTTCAGAAGACTGAAACAGTAATACCTCACAGAATCCACAGTCACAATTCAAAATGTTTGGAAAAGCAGAAGATGAAGTATACTGTCAGCAGAGGGGGAAGAAATGGAATTGCGAATAATCTGCCTGGCCTACTGATTACACCCTGTAACAAAGAGGATACCAGCCCTTGATTTTAGTCTCTGATTTGCATTCATCTGGGGTCCTTTCATTATGATCTAGGTCTCCCTGGGTAGACATGCTATTTATGGCCTACAGAATAGCAAAGAGCATATTCTTCTGTTATAATGTGATGTCAGATGCAGTAATTAGATGGCACTTCCTATCTACAGCAATCCAAAGACAGGTGAAGGACCTCAGTCAGAGCATCTTCGAAGTCCACAGTTAAAGGGTGTGTGCGTGCACATGAGGAGTCAGGGAAATAACATACTGAAGGAATTATGTATGGCTAACATTTTTTACATGAAAAATAACTTATATTTTAATATTTTCATTTTTTTATTTGAGAAAGACAGACCTACAATCTGTTGGTTCATTCATCAAATGCCTAGGAACTGGAAACCCAATCTGGGTCTCCCATGCACGTGGGTGTCGGGGACACAACGTTTTGCATCATTACTTGCTGTCTCCCAGAATGTGTGTTAGCAGGAAGCTGGAATGGAGGGCAGAGCTAGGACTCAAAGCTAGGCATTGCAAAATGGGATGTGGGCATCCTAAGCAATATATATATATATATATATATATATATATATATATATATATCCTAAGCAATATATATATATATATATACACACATACATATATATATATATATATATATATTGACAGGCAGAGTTAGACAGTGAGAGAAAGGTCTTCCTTTCCATTGGTTCACCCCCAAAATGGCCGCTATGGCCGATGCACTATGGCCAGCGCACTGTGCTCATCTGAAGCCAGGAGCCAGATGCTTTTCCTGGTCTCCCCTGCGGGTGCAGGGCCCAAGCACTTGGGCCATCCTCCACTGCTTTCCTGGGCCACAGCAGAGAGCTGGACTGGAAGAGGAGCAACTGGGACAGAATCCAGTGCCCCAATTGGGACTAGAACCCAGGTGCTAGAGCCGCAGGCGGAGGATTAGCCAAGTGAGCCACGGCGCCGGCCCTAAGCAATATTTTAAATGCTTTACCAAATGCCCATTCCATTTATCTTTTAATTCCATTTTCTACAAACTGTTTGAGGTACCTACATACAACATTGTGTACTTATGTATGAATGTTTATTTTTGATGGAAAACACAATGTAGTCTTATGTGAATCACAGACATTGGTGGCCCACCCATTAGATAAGAATTGGCCTTGCTTAACTTTTTTTTTCATTTATTAAACTTTTATTTAATGAATATAAATTTCCAAAGTACAGTTTATGGGTTACAATGGCTTCCCCCCTCCCATAACTTCCCTCCCACCCGCACCTCCTTTTTCCCGCTCCCTCTCCCTTTCCATTCACATCAAGATTCATTTTCAATTCTCTTTATATACAGAAGATCAGTTTAGTATATATTAGGTAAAGATTTCAACAGTTTGCCCCATATAGCAACACAAAGTGAAAAAACTACCGTTGGAGTACTAGTTATAGCATTAAATAACAGTGTACAGCACATTAAAGACAGAGATCCTACATAATATTTTTTTAAAATTAATTAATTTTCTATGCCATTTCCAATTTAACACCAGGTTGTTTTTTTTTTTTCATTTCCAATTCTCTTTATATACAGAAGATCAATTCAGTATATAATTAGTAAAGACATCATCAGTTTGTACCCACACAGAAACACAAAGTATAAAAATACTGTTTCAGTACTAGTTATAGCATCACTTCATATTAGACAACACATTAAGGACAGATCCCACATGGAGTGTAAGTACACAGTGACTCCTGTTGCTGACTTAACAATTTGACACTCCTGTTCATGGCGTCAGCAATCTCCCTAGGCTCTAGTCATGAGTTGCCAAGGCTATGGAAGCCTTTAGAGTTCGCTGACTTTGATCTTATTCCGATAGGGTCATAGTCAAAGTGGAAGTTCTCTCCTCCCTTCGGAGAAAGGTACCTCCTTCTTTGATGGCCCCGTTCTTTCCACTGGGATCTCACTCACAGAGATCTTTCATTTAGGTCTTGTCTTTTATTTAGCATTACTAAAAATAAAGTCAGAATTCTCAGCATATACCAGGCAGCTTGGTTTAAATCAGTGGAATTAATTACTGTAATTTCGGAAGAATAATCTTCGTTTTTGTTCAGACGATGCTTTATTCACATAGCTCATATACAAAGAGTCCAAGCACTTCGTTGGTGCTGAGAATCGTATAGCTGTGTGGCCTTGCTATCAAGAAGTTTCATTCCTCTGCCTGCTGTCGCTGGTGTTGGTCATCCAGACATTGACTCCCCTCCTATTTCTAAGAAAGGTTTTCAGAAACAACCAAAGCTACTGGTTCCCTTCTTCATGTGGGCAATATCAGAGGACAAATAATCTGGCTGTCCTACAATCTGTGATTCTTACTCTAATTTTTTTAAAGATTGATTTATTTGAAAGGTGGAGTTACAGAGAGGCAGAGAGAAAAAGAGAGAGAGAACTTCCATCCATTGATTCATTCCCCAAATGGCTGATCTGAAGCCAGAATCCAGGAGCTTCTTCCAGGTCTCCCATGTGGGTGCAGGGGCCCAAGAACTTGGGCCATCTTCTGCTGCTTTCCCAGGCCACAGCAGAAAACTGGGTCAGAAGTGGAGCTGCCAGGTTTTGAACTGGTGCCCATAGGAGATATAGGCACTGCAGATGGAAGCTTTACCACTATGCCACAGCACTGGCCCAATTCTTACATTTAAAGAGGATGTATAAAATCAATGATCAGGGCCAGCGCTGTGATGCAGCTCATTCAAGCCCCAGCCTGCAGCACCAGCATCCCATATGTGTGCCAGTTCGAGTCCTGGTTGCTCTACTGCTGATCCAGCTCCCTGCAAATGTGCCTGGGAAAGCAGCAGAGGATGGCCCAAGTGCTTGGGCCACTGTAACCACGTGGGAGACCTAGAAGAAGCTCTTGGCTTCTGGCTTTGAAGCAACTCAGCTCTGGCCATTGTGTCCATTTAAGGAGTGAATCAGTGGATGGAAGACCTCTCTCTCTCTCTCTGCCTCTGCCTCTACCTCTACCTCTACCTCTCTCTGTAACTGTCTTTCTAATAAATAAAATAAATATTAAAAAAAAATTTCCTTTATATAATGTTGTAAGAAGTAAAGGTCTTAAGGATAAGAAGAGCATTTGAGAAATTCTATTGACCTCCCTCCAAGATAACACAGATGTATCACTCCAGATATATTTTAAAACATATCATTTTATGAGGAAGAATTCCATAGTCACCTTATTAAAAGAATTCCAGGATACAGGTTTATTAGGAGGGATGATTAATTTCCCAGTAGTAAAGAAACAGTGTTTTCTTAAAATCAGGTTCTCTTGGACACTAGGATGATATTTTAAATGGCACCACATCATCCATGATCTCATCAGAAACTTCTGGCCTGGCTACTTTCATACACAGCCCTCGTACAAAGTTCCCTCCATCCCTCCATTCTTTCATTGTTTCTTTTTTAAAAAAAGACTGACTTACTTACTTACTTATTATTTGAGAGAGAGCTACAGGCAGAGGGAAAGACAGAGAGAAACATCTTCCATCCACTGGTTCACTCCCCAGATGGCCACAGTGATGAGTGCTGTCCATCATCCTGGATTTCACAAAGTACAAAGTCTCAGGAGAACATGCTGTCACCTCCAGACTGAGCGACTGTAGGCAAAATTTTTGACTTTGTTAGGTCTTTCATTTGCTATCAAATGGGATTACTACTGCTTGACCAATTTTCCCAGTTAGGTTGTCAGGAAAATCAAATAGGAAAGTGCTCTGAAGAGATGGCCTCAATATCATCACTGCTGCAAAAACCAGAACTGATGGGCCCCATCTCCCTGTAGTTTTCAGTAATTAATCTCCTTAGAAGCAGACCCACCAAACTAAAAGGTACCAGAAAGAACACGGACTTGAGCTGGTTCAGGGATCCTACGTCTATCCACGGAGAAGCTGGATGAGGTGACAGGTGAGTTCACACTCAGCCAGTCTTGCATTGCTGTAACTATTGCTCTATCAGATTTTGAAATCAAAATGCCTAGACGTTGGAGAACAGCACTTACCTTCAGCTACTGCCCCAGCAGTTTCCTGATGCCTCATGCAATCTTTTGGTTGTATTGTTTTTGAAGATTTCAAGGAAGGCTTCAAGTGTACACATTGTGATAGTGAGCCAATATATTAGAGCATATAAAGGATAACTTTATGATCAATAAATATCTTCTTTTCTTCAATTATCTACTCAAGAGTTTTCCTAGTCAAGTGTTGGAGAGTTTTATCATAAGCTTCAGTAGAATTTTTTTAAATTCTAGTAAAAATCTAACCCATTTGTGAGATTCCTCAGCTTATTCCTCTTGCATGGCTTATTCCTCTCACTGTCCTACAAAGCTTTAGAGGACATTATATAGTTTGGTGGGCGATTTTCTCCTACCCTAGTCAAAATTCTCTGACATTCCCATTTGACAAAACCAGATGGAAGAGAAATGCTTATTCACGAAGTTGCATGGGTAAGTCTGAAACAAGATTTTTTTAAGACAACTGGAGCAAATAACCTCCTATGAGTGTGCACTGTGGTGTTAAATCTCGCCAAGTGCTTGGCAGTGTCCACTGCTTCTCACACATCCTGTAATGTGGTTTGGGAATATTTCTCCCAAAGTGCTTTCGCTATAAAGTAAAAATAGCTTTGGCTGCCCGCTAAGTAGAGTTCTTACAAAGAGACATTCATTATTCATTGCTCACTGCTTCTCAGGGCTGCCCACCAGAAATCTCAGAAGGTTTTGCTCACAGGTACTTGTAAGCTTGACCTTAGGGGAAGAACATTTGGGGAGAAATTGGAGAAAGTAGGACTGTCTTGGCAATGTCATGACCTACTTCACAAACTGAATCATCATGAGGTTATATGAGGAGTCTTCAAAAAGTTCATGAAAAATACACATTATGAAAATCAACTATACATAGATTTCAAAAATGATTTTGTATCAAAATTAACTTACCTTATGAATTCCATGTTTTCGCCAACTTTTCTGAAGTGCCCTCACATGCCCGTTAAACAAACACATGGATGACTTTGGCCTGAGTTAATAGAGCTGATCATGGGAGGTCAGCACTGATCATCAAAATAACACACTGAGTGAAGTTCAAGACTGTAAAACACTTTCTGTAAAATCCACTTACCTTGTATTTTCAATTGTCAAAGAAACTGAAGCCTTTTGGGGGTGTCTGTCTTTACAAAAGCTTTTCAATGGCTGTGGCTTAACAAAAAGGCTATTTCTAGATTTACAGGTACACAATTGAGTTATCCTTTTTAATTGGCTCCTGGGCCAGTGTGACTTTGGTTTGTCATTTATGATTTAGCACTTTTAATGCATTGAGCTTTTGACATAGGCAGAGAGGACACCAGTCACCATTTTTTATGTGATTTTGGCTTGATATTGGGGGCTGCCTGGGGCTCAGTTAGCTGTTTGCCTCTACTTGTTGTAAAAGCAAAAGTAAGAAATCATTCAAGGCGTTGAATGGAATTTAAGCAGATGATTGTTTGAGAATGGAGTGGCTATCTCAACCTATTTTTTTTAAAGATTTATTTTATTTATTTGAAATCCAGGATGATAGAGGGAGGGAGATGATAGAGCAATAGTTATATCCTCTGGTTCACTCTGCAAATGGCTGTGACAGCCAAGGCTTGGCCAGGATGCAACTAGAAATCTGGAACTCCATCTGGGTCTTCCACGTGGATGGCAGGAGCCTTAGTACTTGAACCATCATTTGCTGTTTTCTTGGGCACATTAGCAGGAGGCTAGATTCGAACTGGCGCTCCTATGTGAATGCTGGCATTACAGGCAGCAGCTTAACCCACTGCACCACAAGCTGGCCCCTGTCAACTTTAGAGGAAAATTCTTTTAGGAGGTTATTCATTCCTTAAGTTACTGGATTTCTGAATCCATGTGATTTCATAGTCAAAAGGTAAATGCTATCTCCCCCCTTATTTCAGTGATCACAGCTTTTTAAAATCATGTAAATGCTGAAAAAGAAGACTTCCACTTTCTTTGTTACATTCATTCTAAATTTTTAAGAACATAACAAAAAGGATACTAGAACACACATGTTTATTACATGATTATTACAATCTTAACATTTTCAGGTTTCTCAGATCACTTTTATATTTTATATTTGTGATTAGTGTCATTTATGAGATGTACAAAATTATTTTGTTGCTAACATTTTTCATGTCTCAGTTTTCTTATCATTGGCATCTGTTTTTTTTTTTTTTTTTCATTTATTTTCTTCACTTTTCCTGTCCTGGGCACTGGTAATAGAAAGGTTGAAAGACCCACTTGTTGCCTTCAAAGAACTCATATGTATGTTGGGGGAGACAAAAGAATAGTTTTATTGTAGGCTTATAGCTTATAGATAGTTTGATGGAAATGAACATAAATTCTAAAGGAACACAGAAGAGGAATGTAGGGTGGACCTGGGGCAGGGAGTCTTTCATGCTCCTAGGAGGGAAGAACTGGTAAATATAGATACACATGGAATAAACCTGCCAACTACAGCTATGTGATGAATACTTCCTACTATTGGTTATTGATGACAGTGTCCATCCTTGAATTTGTCTGAATCTGTTTAAGACTTCTGAGCTGATCTTTATTTAAAATTTACATAAGCTCCATTTCTAGTGAAGGTAATTAAGACACGTTAAGTATCTAGGACGAACCATTTACTCTGTTAGCAGCTGTATCCTGAGACATATTTCCCTCAGGATTTCAATTTTATTATGTTTGAAGAACAAGTATTACCTGTTGTGTGATGACTACTGGAGTACACAGGCCTTTTAATAGCTCAGTTAGTGGGATAATAAATAATGTTTGTAGCCACCAGGATAGCTACCTAATTTGTTAGCAATCTAAGATTCTTGCTATGACTCAGAATTAAAATATACCATTAGAACTAGAGAAACAAAGGAGGATAAATATTTTCTTCACTGACACAGAGCCTTGTTCCTCATGCCTCCTGTGGGAACCTAAAAAATGTGATGATGTTAGCTTAGCATAGTTTAGCATGTGTTATGAATTGGAATGTAGTGTTAGATAATGTCAATACGGTGGTTGATAAAATGACATTGATAACGTGATAAACTTCCATCCCCATGAAATTCACAAACTAGCTGATACAGGGGAGTTAAAGAAGACCGACATATAACAACTGGATGTGTGATTGGGAGCATGTTGATGTATGAAAACAGTCAAAGCATTAAATGAAATATTTTACCTGAACGTGGTCTCTGAAGGGCATCAAAAAGGCACAAACAAGCACAGCAGACCTTGGAGGATTTTGTGAGAACTGCTAGAATAAGGGAGTAAAGGGGATTCCATGTAGTGGGAGCCCCAGCAAAGCTGCAAAGGCCTTGAAGTGTATGCGCCCTGTTGGAACGCATGGACTCTGAGCTCTGTGTGGGAAATGAGCCCATCATGCTTCCCACTGCATACCCAGTGTCTAAAGCTCCTCCCACAGGAAGAGAGCCATGGTCCCCAGGAGCAAATTTCTCTCTCTCTGTGGTCATGTGGGCACTACACAGGACACTGGAAGTCAAAGTGATGGGGTCTCATTTACCTGGCACACTTTTAAAAAAAGAATTCTAGTTTTGTATTTTTACCTGTGGGTGGCTTGGGTAGAGATTTTAGAGACCTCTTAAATAAAGGTACAGAGAGTCAATCTGGCTCCAATGCGCAGAACAAGAAGTTTAAGCAAAGAATTAAGAATTCAAGTTGGGGGCTCAGTGTTGTTGCACAACTGGTAAAGCTACTGCCTATGAGGCCAGCATCCATTATGAGCAGCAGTTTGTGTCCTGGCTGCTCCACTTCCTATTCAGCTCTCTGCTGTGGTGCCCAGGCAAAGCAACAGATGATGGCCCAAGTGTTAGGGCCCCTGCCAGGAGACCTGGATGAAGCTTCTGGCTCCTAGCTTTGGTCTGGACCAGCATTGGTCATTGTAGCCATCTGGAGAGTAAACAAGTGGATAGAAGATTTCCCTCTCTCTGTCTCTGTGTCTCCCTCTCTCTATGTAACTCTGACTTTCAAAATAAATAAATAAATCTTAAAAAAAAAAAAGAATTCATGTTGGGAGAAGTACAGGTGTCTTGGAAACTGGTATTCTATTATCCTGTAAATAGGATACCAGTCAAGGACTTTAGTGATAGTAAGCAGCATGCAGCTGACCCTTTGAAAGGCATCCAATAGATGTTCATTGGATAGAAGATTTAAACAGCATCTTTCTCTAAAATTCTTCAAACCAATAAATAAATAAATAAAACACTGCATATCATAGGTACTGGCAAATATGTGTTGAATTAAGTGATCTGATTGTGTGGGTGATTAGAATGTTAGGTATTGCACAGATGGAAACTGGGGGCTAAGAATAGCCTAGTGTCAGGGTACATTAACACAAAAGGATCTGTGTGTTAATGCTAAAGAATGTGGACTGCATCCTGTCATAAAATGCTAGCAAAAGTATGTTCCTGAAAGTATCAGACCTGAAGCGGGGTTAGTAAGCATCCCTCAGGGTTCTGCCATCAACTAAGTTCGGGAAACACTGGCTTAAACAACATTAAATTGGCTCCTTTGCTTGGTTTTTCTCTGAGGCTTTACTCTGATAATCTGCACTGTAATGCTATAAGTGGGGTCCACAGTGTTCTTCAAACATCCTAGACCCTCTCATAAGACAAGTGCTGTGCAGGCCAGGGTTTCTTTATGATAAATTTTTGAAATCTGCTCCAAGTCTTGAGAAGCCATTGAAGAGCCTGCAGTGGGGGAATGACACAATTTGTATTCATTTTAGAAGACTGCCTGCTCTCTGTTGAATGGAATGAAGTAACTTTGGAGGTATGAAAACTGGTTGAAGACAAGCACAGCAGTTTATGGCAGGAGTTCATAAGGGCTTGACACCAAGGATTAAAAAGGGGCCAAGGAGTCTGACATTTCAGAGGTAAAGCTTGTCGGGGCTGTCGTAGTTATACATATTGTGCCCTGCACAGGGATACTTAGCCAAGGGGCCCAGGGCTTCATCAATTCCAAGGAGGCTGCTTTATGCATTCACAACTAGATATATCTCTAATGACGGATAGTGAGAGGGAGCAAGAAAAGTATGCAAGATGACTGATATTTTTAGTCTAAGCATTTATATTTAAAGCTAAAGATGTCTTAATTTTGGGAAACTCTACTGTTGGTAGACATGTAAATTAGTGTAATCACTATGGAAAACAATATGGAGATTCCTTCAAGATCAAAAAATAGATCTACCATATGACCCAGCAATCCAACTACTGGGAATATATCTAAAAGAGATGAAATATTCGTGTGAAAGAGATACCTTTACTCACATGGTTATTGCAGCACCATTCACAATAGCCAAGACATGAAATCAATCAAGGTGTCAATCAATAGACAAATGGATAGAGAAAATTATATAGATACATATATATAAATGAAATACTATCATTTGAAAATTAGATGGAATTGAAAAAATTGTTAAGTTAACCTAGACACACAAAAAGACCAACACTGCATATTCTCATTCACATGTGAAAGCTTAAAAAAACAAACAAAAAGACAATGCTGGTCTGAACCTAGAACCGTGATCACTGGAAGCTGGAAGGGGTAGAGGACAGAAAGTTAGAGGGAGACTGGAGTACAAGCACCAAAATAGGCAGAAGGAATATATTCCTGTGTTCCACAGCACAGTGGAGTGCTATAGTCAAATATCTTCTTACATATTTTCTGGGAAAATAGAGGAGAGGAGCTTGAGGGCTGCCATCATGAAATAATAATGGGAATGGGGACACATTCATTGTCCAGATTTGATCAGTGTACCCTGTATATTTGTTGAGGTGTCATACAAATTTATGAAGAATATAAATATACACGATTATTAAGTTTTGGCCAATAATTTCATTTAGAAAATATTTAAGGAGATGGAGATGCTAACCAACCTAATTTGATCTTTACTATTTGAAAACATATATTGAGCTATTGTACATTACCCCATAAATATGTACAATTAAATAATAGTTTTGAAGATACCTTTATTCTTTTTCAAAATTCTGTTAAGTAGTCTAGAACTATAGTCCCTGAAATCGTGATACCTGGAGAAATAATGAAGAATGTATACCTCTACTTCTCAGAGAAAACTCTGCCAAGAGCCATGGTTTTATCTTTACCACACATTAAAATGTATATACTACCTCACCACAGAGAATGATACCAAGACCTTGAACCAAGGGTTGCAACCCAAATGCCTACAGAATACATTCAGGCACCATAAGTGATGTGTGTGGAGGCTAAGTGTTTACCCATTAAACTTTCGGGAATGTTCCTCTTTTACAAAAAGAAATACACTCCCATTTGAATTTAAATATGCAGTCTTTTCATCCATAGTTTGATAGGAACTTGCATGGTGACAATTTCTCTATTCTAAGAAAAACTTCTACACAACAGTGATGATAAATGACATTTGACAGGAATGCAGTGTTAAGACACAGTAAAGACTGGTGGACCAGTTATTGGGTATATTCAGGAGATGCTGAGAATTTAAGCTTTTAGGTGACATCTCTTGTTTCAAGTTTTATACTCCGCTGTATGGGCCACATGAAAACAGGCCACAGCCACCAGATCCTGATCTGTATCTTCCTCCATGTGCACTGCCATACATGCACATGTGCCTGATTTCTTAACTTGGTAAGTTTAGAATTTATATTTTTAGGTAGACAAGGTGTTAAATGACCTGCTAAGATGCCCTGTAAAGCCATGTTGAATTGCCGCTGGAGAGGAGAAAAGCCACATGTCCTGAGCTAGTAGTTAGCGCAATGTCCTTATTTTTACATTAAATCTTTACTGTGGGAAGAAGGGCCAGAAATCTGGTGTCTGGTGGAGAGGTTCATACCCATCAGCAGAGCTAAGGTCTGAGAGTCTGCCAGGATAAAAGTAACATGAAGTGTGAAGTCCGGTGCTGTGAAATAGAAGGGAAACCTCCAATATATGTTTTCAATTGTAATTCATACCTGCTGGATTCTGTTTCCCAGAGAGCGGAATGTGGAATAGTACATAGACTAAGCCCTCGATGTCCAGGGAATTGTGAAATAGTGCAGGGGGATTTAGTCTTGCAGTTAATATGATGTCACATCTTGGTTCATGGTGGAACTTTCTTAATGGCCCACATGTGAGCACATAGATTGGGCCCATCTGTTTCAAAGGGGGAGTTAGCACATGGGTGGTAATCACCATCCTTCCAAAGAAAGTTTGAGGAGGTGTTTAGTTCCTGCTGATAGGGAAGATTAGAATCAAGCAAGTTTTATGAATAGAAAATGATGAGCAGATGAGGCTGCAAGGAAATGGAAATGTGATGAGATTAGTAGCTGATGCATGCCTCTCTGCAGGGGGAGAAAAAAAAGCCCGAGGAGATGTGAGGCTGGGAAATACATATTTCCTGAAGTGCAAAGAAGAGATATGGGCAACCCTGTGATATTGCAGCCGCTGCCCAAGAGAATTGCTCAAGGCTCTTCCTAAAAAACCTGCCACTTAGCAGTTACTGTGTCTGAACATGAGGATAAGATGTCTTCGTTGTCCTGGGATACTAGGATTTACACATGCATTGACCAACAAATACTCAATGAGAGTCAACTATGGGCTAGCAATGAGCTAGACCCCAGAGTCCCTCAGACACTTGTGAGGATCAACACCCTGTTGAAAGAACTTAAGTACTCGAAAGGAGTCCCCAAATGAACTGTGAGCTGATTTTGTCCTGGAGCATCCCAATATTGTGGCATCTTTAGAAGAGAAAGCTCACAAAGAAGAATAATGTGATCCAGTGGCCACAAACCCTCGGTTCCTGGCTCCAGAGATCACAGAGTGACTTCTATTTGAGTGTCTGTGGATCACGTTCTTTCCTAAACGAACAGCTTTTTTCAAAATTGAACTTTCTGAAACCACATCCAAGCTAACTCTTACTAGGTGGTTTTATCTAATAGTCTCCCAAAAGATTGGCCATCACAATGTTTAAGAACATTTTCCTGTTTCCATGCCTTTGCAAATAGCTTTTCCTGTATAGAAGGGAGTAAGCCCCATTCTTTTCAGAAAACTGTTCTGTGCCTTCTGATTTTTTTTCCCCAAAAGTTTATCTCCCTGCCTCTTTCCCATTTTGTTCCTCCTCTTCTTTTTTTCCTCTTCCTCACTCCGTACTTGAATCCTGTTAGTCCTGTCTTTCTCCTTTCTTCTCTTCCTCCTACCCTTTATTTCCTTGCATCCTTTGGACATCTTCTTGATTTTAGAAAAAAAGATTTTATCAAATAAGCTGTTCCTTAATTTGGTTCAACATAGTAGCCATAGAACTCCTGAAACATCTGATTTTAAACTCAGTAACAGGGACAGGTGTATTCCACAGTGTTCCCAGACACTAACTGTATCCCTTAACTGTACCAACTAACTAGTAATGCAGAGTGAGGAAGGTAGAGACAAAGTAATTGGAACACCTACCCGTCTCCTGTTGATTTCATAATGCCAAATTATGGGTCAAATAAGAGGAACTATGTGGACTCAAACTGAGGGCGGATGGCTTAATGCCAGCTTCCTATTGCTTTTCTTCTTAGAGAATGTGGGTTACAGGGCAGGTTAATTTTAGTTCAGTGACTTCACCTTTCAAAAAGTTTATCGCCAAGTGTTGCTGCTCCTTTGAGATCTACCCTTTAATTTCCCGTTTGCTCGTGTTTTCTTTCCAGAAATGGCAGTAGGTTCTTGTCTTCCCAGGAATGCAGTAGTCTGAGCTTATAGGCAGAAAGGTCTGAATTCTAGCTCCAGCCCTTTTATCCACTCCTGAGATTTCTTTGAGAAGGTCATTTCTGTGTTTCCTTACCTGTGAAGAAAAGATAAAGTAGCTTTAAAGTTTCCTGTTATCTTTGAAAGATTAAGTATTTAATGTCTGTGAAACATTTTGAAGATAAAAAGTGGACTGTAAACATGAGGTCTACTATAAATTCAGTTTTTTTTTTTTTAAGAGCTCAGCATTCTGGAAAATATCTAAATTAAAACATCTACAATTTTACATGTGAATAACTTAGAATTTAGGAGTTCAGGCCTCTTTTAAAGCTGAAAATCCAGCTTGGAATTGTGAAACCAATCTCTTCGAAAGATTAAGCTTTTTTCTAGTTGGATGATGTTGGGCTAAGACCTCAGTTTGCTCATCTGTAAAATGAGTGAATTGAACCAGAATTTTGTCTGACTTCCCATTAGCTCTGAAGTCCTCTTAACCTCTGGTTGCCCAGTGCTTTCCTGAGTACAATAGCAGCCTATTTGTCTCTAAGTTCTTCAGTGTGCATGAGGATGAGACGAGGGTAGGAAAACCCACAGCATGTCCCTTCATCCACTTCTGTATGTGTGGGCTGAGCTGGAATGGAAATGCGCAAGCACACATACATGGTAAAAGCTACGTTTATCACAACCAGTCTTGTCAGTAAGTAGTGTAAGTAAACAGATACCCTCATCAGAATTAATTTTCCAGAGCCATAACATCTAAAATCCTAACCATGGAGAGTGTGTCCTTCTAGCCATATTATTTTAAAAGTGAGCAAATCCAAGAAAAAGTAGCAGACTTACATTATTAGTAATTTAACATAGGATTTCCTAGCTTTCATGATGCACATTATGATTACATGTTGATAGTGGTAATATTTCTACAGTGCCTTTATATAAAGAGAAGGCCAACCAGAGGTGAGTAGCCTAATGGTCCACCTGCATGAGGTCACTCTCTTCTACCCATGAGCTAAGAAGATCAATATTGTAGCACATCTGAAATGTACCTGCTGCATGTGGTCAAACACTCTTCTTCGGTCTAAATGGCTTTAATGTTAGATATCACCTTAGCCCAGAACCTGTCTGGTAGGTAGGCACTGAAACTTTTGATAATGAGATAGGGAAAGAAGTTACAAATCTCTTTTGAGTTTTGTCTTTTACTTTAGAAGAATAGCAGGTGCAAAAATAGTCCACAACAATCAGATCAGAATAAAGGTACAATGTACTGGGGAAAAGGATGGAGTGTTGCTAGAGTAGGGCAAAGGTATACAGCCACCACATATAAATGTTGATAGCTTTGTTTGGGGTAGAGGTTACACCTAGAATGAAGAGTATGTAACTGAGACACTAGCGGATGAATTGGTAGCAACAGCTGTCTGAAGAACATCATACCTTCAGTATGAAAGTGAACTCTCAGGGCTCACTGCGGCCTCTAGGTGCTACTGGCAGGATGGAGCAGCCATACCTCACGTGCCAGATACTTGCCATTGTGACCCAGAACATGTTGAAATGATGGTACAGAGGCCAATGAAAGCACACTTTTTCAAGATTAATTAATTTATTTGAGAGGCAGAAGCAGAGAGAGAGAAGTCTTTCATCTGCTGGTTCACTCCCCAAATGACCGCAACAACCAGAGTTGGGCTGATCCAAAGCCAGGAGCGTCTTCTGGATCTCCCACATAGGTGCAGGGACCCAAGGACTTGGGCCATCTTCTACTGCTATCCCAGGCCATCGCAGAGAGCTGGATCAGGAGTGGAGCAGCCAGAACTTGAACTGGTGCCCCTATGGATGCCGGCACTCCAGGTGGCAGCTTTACCCACCACGCCACAGCACCAACCCCAAAAATATATGTTTGAAGTATGTTCAGAGAAAGGAGAATGTGGCCGTGTCCACTGAATCAGGGCAGGCGTTTACATGAAAATTAGCATAATGTGGTGGCTATCAGCACAGACCCCAGACTGGGTTGAATCCCATTTTACTCCACCATTCTGTGCCTCTGCTTCTAATCTGTGCTATGGGAATAATGATTGCATCTCCCCTTTGGGACCAGTGCATTAGTTGATATTTGCTAAGTACTTTAAAGTGTGCCTGATAAATAAGAGATGACAGTAAGAAACAAAGCCCTCCCCCCATCCCCATTGTCCTTCCTCCCATTTTCACAACCAGGGAGAAAATAGTTGAAGGGTAGAATAGATTTTAGGGAGCTAAAGATGTTTAAGAGAGGGTCTAACTGCACTAAATAAGCTTGGGTTCCAAATCCTGGGGCGCTGAAAGATGTTGCAGCTGTACATTCATTGCAAGGGGGCAGCTTTTAAGTAATCGAGGAGAATAGGAAAGGTGCCCAACAGTCAAAGATGATCCCGATTTTCAAAGGAGTCAAAAGGTTTGATTCTAGAGCCACGACTAAGAGCTTGATGTGGATCCAAAGCCATACAAGGGAGGGGATTTTAAACAGATGGTGAGCAGATGCTTCTACATCAGCTGTGCAGGATAGGGGAAAGAGCAGGAACTGTGACGATAAATGGATTTGGGTGCAAACCCTTGTTCTGTCACTTTCTGAGTGGTCCTGCAAAAGTTACTTAACTTCCTAGCCTCACTGTCTCCAGTTGCAGAAGAAAAGTGGCAAGGCTGGCAGGGCTCCTTTGGAAAAGAGTGACAGTCTTATGTAAATCACCAAGTAGAGGCTTGTGCAAAGCAAGCTTGCAGTAAGTGATATCAACTAAGGATAAGCATCCCTTGTCTGAAATCCTTGGGACCACAGTATTTCTGATTTCTTCAGATTCTGGAATATACGTGTGTGTGTGTATGTAAAATGAATATATGTGTGTGTGTATGAATTTATATATATAAAGTATATATATATATAAAGTATATATATATATATATAAAGTATATATATATAAAGTATATATATATAAAGTATATATATATAAAGTATATATATATAAAGTATTATATATATATATATATATATATATATATATATATATATATAAGTTATCCTGGGGATGGGATCCAAGACTAAATAGGAAATTCACTTCTGTTTCTTATACACATGGCCTGAAGGTAAGTATATATAGTATTTTTAGTGACCCTGTATCTATTGCATGAGGTCATACGTGACATTTTCTAATTGTGGTAGCAAAAAGTTTCAGATTTTAGAGCATTTTGTGTTTCAGCTTAAGGATGCTTTACTGAATAACCAGAGGCAGTAGAACCTAATGGTTAGACCAGAGGTTAGCATTTTCCTTGTAGGATCATATTAGTGTAGGGGTAATCTTATGAGTACAAAGTTAACTGAAAATAGGTCTGTAAAAAATAAGAATGGAAATGGGAGAGGGAGGAGAAAGAAGGGTTGGGAGTATGGGAGGGAGGGAGGACGGGAAGGCTCACCATGTTCCCAGCTTTGTATATTTGAAATGTGTGAAGTTTGCATTCCTTCACTAAAATAAACAAAACTGTAGATGTTTTAGGCTTTGTGGCCCATATCGTCTTTGTGTCCGCTACTCAGCTATGCCTTTGCAGTAGGAAAGCAGCTGCAGATAATATGTTAATGAACAAGTGTGGTTAAATCACAGGAAATTTTATTTATAAAAAGCAGCAGCCAGATTTGGCCCTCAGGTTATAGTTTGCTAATCCTTGGTTTATAACAAACTGCCAGGGTTCAAACAAAGCTCTGCACCACACATGATTCATGTAAGTTTTTGACAAGTTCTTTGGTTTCGTTATTTGTCCAATGGGTATACTCTATCAGGTTGTTGTAAAGATTAAAGAAGGTAAGGCATGGGTTTTGCTTTTAATGCATGTTAGCTGTGATTGTTATTATTATCCAAACAGCCTAGAATAGGAAGTCAGAATTTCAAGTGAAATGACATTTAATAGGGACAAATATAAAATCATGCACTTCAGCCCCCAAAAGGAAACTTCATATTTATAGTTTCTTGCTTTTTACAAGAAAAAGAAAAAGCCTAAGTGGTTTAATTTTTTCATGTTGCAGAACTGCAGGACATGGCTGCCACCCAAAGTAAGGTCATGAATTGAATACATACACATGTGTTTTCTCCAGGACAATGGAGGTCGTTTGCACAGATCTAAGCTTGATATGCTATTCTGTCCAGGCCATCTGCACATGTGCACTCTGGGAAGCAGCAGGATGTGGCTCAGGTTCAGTCCCTGCCACCCACATGGGATACCCAGACTGAGTTCCTGGTTTCTGGCTCCTGGCTCCTGCCTGGCCTAGCCCTGACTGTTGCAACGATACCAGCAGTTAGATCTCTTTCTGTCTCTCTTTATATGTTTGTGTATGTGTGCATTTGCTCATGCCTTTCAGATAAAAATAAATTTTTAAAAAGAAGGAATGTGTTATATGGGAACACATTCTGAAAGAAGTAATCAATGTAATGCATATTGATTATATACAATGAACAACCTGAGAGAGAATTATATGAACTAGGGTTTTTCTGACTCGAAGATTTTAAAATATCCTTAAAAATATTACAAATATGTCAGTTTTAAAACATACTCTCCCAAATTATTGACACTTCTCTGATCTGGAAGTGAGGTCTGTGACTCGGCTGCTAAATCGGAACTCTGGAACCATTGACCGGTAGAGTTCTGTGCAAGGGGTGCTGTGCCAGTTTCAGAGCTCACCGTCAGAAACTGGCAGCTGTCACCTTCTATCCTCAAAGCCATTTGTTCTTAGATGCCAGCTGAGGTCCCAGCCAGTAAGCACCACTGACCACGGGCATGTCCAGTGACTGCAGGTCCAGCCGTCTATGGCTGGCCTTTCGAGGGACTTCAAATGCAAACAGCTTCATTCAGCCCATACAACCTTGAGGGGAAAAACAAGATTCCAGCTATTTTAAAATGCCAAGTTTTGCCGGCGCCGTGGCTCAACAGGCTAATCCTCCGCCTTGCGGCGCCGGCACACCGGGTTCTAGTCCCGGTCGGGGCACCGATCCTGTCCCGGTTGCCCCTCTTCCAGGCCAGCTCTCTGCTGTGGCCGGGGAGTGCAGTGGAGGATGGCCCAAGTGCTTGGGCCCTGCACCCCATGGGAGACCAGGATAAGTACCTGGCTCCTGCCATCGGATCAGCGCGGTGCGCCGGCAGCAGCGCGCTACCGCGGCGGCCATTGGAGGGTGAACCAACGGCAAAAGGAAGACCTTTCTCTCTGTCTCTCTCTCTCACTGTCCACTCTGCCTGTCCAAAAAAAAAAAAAAAAATGCCAAGTTTTGTGTTACACAGCAATAGATACACTGTATCAATATGGAAGAGAAATTTGGCATTTTCTGTGTACAGTTCCAAAGAGTAAAACTAGTCTGTGGGAAGCCAAAGGCAGTCTAGAATAAGTCCAGGGTTCAGTGTGAAGTAGAGCCTTATAAAGTGTTGGCGAGCATCAGGAGAAAAGTAACCTGTGCCCCATTGGTGGGACAGTATGAAGTTTCCTTGAGAATTTTTAAATAGGAGCAGGCATTCAGCCTAGAGGTTAAGATACCAGTTAAGACACCCGTGTCCCTTATCAGAGTACCCGGGGCTGGTTCCTATCTCCAGCACCCTGCTAGTGTGGATCCTGTGAGGTAGCAATGATGGCTCAAATAACTGGGCTCCTGTCACTCACATGGGAGACACGGATTGAGTTTCTGGTGCTGAACTTGGCCCAGGTCCAGCCATTGCCAGTGTTTGAGGAGTGAACCAGCACATAGGACTGCATTTCTCCCCTTCTCTCTCTCTCTCTCTCTCCTCTCTCCTCTCTCCTCTCTCCTCTCTCTCCTGTGTATGTTGATATGTCTCTCAAATACTTTTTAAAATTAGAAATAGAACTACTGTGTGATGCAGTAATCTCACTTCTGAGTAGATGCCCAAACATTAAATCAGTGTGGCGAAGAGTTATCTGCGATTCCAGTGTTGTCTACAGTATTATTCATAAAACCCATGATACAGAATATGCTGAAGTGTCTATTAGTAAATGAGTGGATAAACAAAGTATGGCATACAAGAAATAACAAATGTTTGTGGTGATGGATATACCATTTACCCTGATCTGATTTTTATGCATTATATACATGTACTGAAATGTCATACTGAACCCATAAATATGTCAACTAAATTTTTGCTTGTCAATTTTTTTTAAAATATCTGTAAAAATAAGTATTGTATGTATACACAAAGTGATACCACTCAGTCTAAAAAAGGAAAGAAATCATTTCATTTGCAACAACATGAATGAATATTGGATATTATATCAAGTGAATAAGCTAAAAACAAATATGGAATCTTTAAAAAAGTTCAAACTCATAGAAATATAAAGTGGATTGTAGAATAGAAGTAGAAAATAGATTAGGGGTTAGAGGCTGGGAGAAGGGTAGAATGGAGAGATGTTGATCAGAAGATAAAAAATTTCTGTTAGGAAAAATACCTTCGAGAGGTCTATTGTATATCATGATGATTATAGTTAATAATATATTGTTATATACTTGAAATTGCTAGGAGAATAGATTTTAAGTGTTACCACTACCAAAAAAGAGCTAACAGTGTGAGGCAATATGTAGGTTAATTAATTTAGCCATTGCACCATGAAAACATGTTGTATATCATGGATATATGTAAAATTTTAACTTGTGAACTTGGAAATATTTTTAAAAGAATAACTTTGTGAAAATTGACCCTATCAAGCAACAAATGGTTTGCATCATGAGACACTGAATTCTTACCGAGTAGTCTGACTATGATAGATGTCTGGGACACAGGAAAGGGGTAAATTTGATAGAAATTCATGTTGGCTGGTTGGTTGCTTGGTGTGTCTTCCAATTTGTCTCAAAAAGAGTTTTTTTTTTTTACCTAACAGGCACTAAATAGATATTTGTTTATTGAAAAGAATATTTAATGATTGCATACTACTTTTTAGGCACTTTCGTGGGTGTTAGGGATATATCTGTGAACAAAATAGGTGAAAATACAACCTTTATGGAGCTGGTATTCTAGTAAAAGCAGATATGTAATAAATAAACCAGGGAGGTTAAATGTATAATATATAATGATAAAGTGTAATGGAAAAATATAAACTGAGATAGGGGATCTGAATCCCTAAAGATGTTTTATGACTTTAAATATAATGACCTAGAAATAGCCATTTCTGATGAATGAATGATTGAAGAGGATGCCATATTTAAACTTTCCAGTAGAAATACTGAATTCATTCTTGGACACTCATAATCCCTGAGATTAAGGCAGTGGAAAAGACCCAAGGTCTGTACTCTTCAGGAAGCTTATATACTGCTAGAGAGAAAAAGACAATGAAAATAAATATGACTACATTAGATAATTTCAGTGAGTAAAAAGTGTGGTCTTGGCCTGCGCCATAGCTCAATAGGCTCATCCTCCACCTGTGGCACTGGCACCCGGGTTCTAGTCCCGGTCAGGGTGCCAGTTCTGTCCCGGTTCCTCCTCTTCCAGGCCAGCTCTCTGCTGTGGCCCGGGAGTGCAGTAGAGGATGGCCCAAGTGCCTGGGCCCTGCACCCCCATGGGAGACCAGGAGAAGCACCTGGCTCCTGGCTTTGGATCAGCGCGGTGCGCCGGCCACAGCACGTGAGTCGCAGTGGCCATTGGGGGGTGAACCAGCAGAAAAGGAAGACCTTTCTCTCTGTCTCTCTCTCTCACTGTCCACTCTGCCTGTCAAAAAAAAAAAGTATGGTCTTCTACCACCTACCATACCCTGTAATTCTTCGTGTTGATCCAGTTTGGTCCAAAATGCTCTTGCATCTGAAAACAGATTTCTCTCTGCAACTGTGTCATCATAATCCCTGGGCCACTGTTGATTACCTCTTGTTCTGCTTAGCAGTCACAGACCACAAGGGCATAAAAAAAAAATGGACTTCACTGTCCTTTCAGTGTACTAGTTGCAGCTCCTTTTGTTAGTTGCTAGCTTTTAGCACCTAAAGAAATTAATCTCTAAGGCTTTTGATTAATTGCCAGGATGCTGATTATTGATCAACAGTGAAAGCAGAAAATCTAGGTTACGATAGATCCGTTTCTCTTGCCACATTGAGGCAGAGCAAGAGCACACATGGATCACTCCTAACCATAGCGTATTCCTTGGGAGAGGGATGGGGATTTATCTCAGTAATTTTTTTTTTAAACTCCAGTGCTGCTGTTCCTTCCATATGGATCAATTCCAAGGAGTGGTAGAGGCCTAGGGCATGAAGTACAAGTTTGAGAATCTGTTGGCATCATCAATGATTAATATGCTAGGTGCTCACATGGCAGGGCAGATGAGTGGGTCCAGAGAAATAATAACGGAAATTAAGACTTCAAGGTTAGTAATGTAGTTCGGTTCAGCAAACATTTATTGAGAGTACACTGGGTTCCAGGAAAGAGATGAAAAAGACAAGGTCCCTGCCTTTGAATACCTCATAGTGTACTGAAGAGGCCGAATACAAGAATAAATCAGTCCAGTAGATTATCAATAAATGTCCACAAGAAAAGCACCATTTGTGAAGTGGCAAAAAAATCACTATACATAGTCTTAGAATTGGTAGTGTTCTTAGTGATGTAAATTGAACATAAACCCCAGAGTGCATGGTTAAAACTATCTGCCTCTACTTAACCCCCATGAACAGAATCAGAGCTAGAAGGACTTGGAATGTCGCATGTTCGTTTCTTATTGAGACTCCTCAGTGTCTGAATGATCTTTTCATTTATGATCTCAAGGAAAAGTTTTAGGGAAACTAATTCTTGATTTAATTCAGCAGCATTTATTTGGCACTTAGAACTGGAATGGGTACCCAAACACAATCATGAGAAAGAGACAGTCCCTGACCTCAAGTCGCTCAAGGTCTGGGAGGACTGAATGGGGACCAACAAGTAAAAAGACACATAAAATGCAAGATTATAATTAGTGTCTTACAACTGTGCCTAAGTGGACTTGGGAACATGATGAAGGCTCGTGTATCAGACTGCAGGAGGCAGGGAAACCTTCAAAGAACCAATGTTGGAACCAAAGCTTCAGAAGTGAGGCAGGTACACTCCCAGGAGAAGGCATTCCATGGAGGCCACTGGCTGTGCAATGGAGGCGAGGTGTAGGATCATGGCATTCTCCTGGCCGCCCAAACTCAGCTTGTAACTGAGGATAGTGTGGTGAAATGGACAGTCAGTGCATCAGGATAATCAAGGCTCGCCAGATCCACAAGGGATCCAGCCCAATCCTGTCCTCAAGGAGCCATGATCAGAGGTGGACTCATGTGACTCACTCAGTGGAGGCATCATTCCATCAGACAATGAATACAGGAATAGGGGGAGGTGTGAAGGTAGTGATTTCAGTGTGTCACTTTCGGGGTGTGTTGAAATGTGCAAGAGAAGTCCAGAGAGTGGATTCCTAGTAAATAGCTGACCATGTTGGTTTGGCTACAATGTGCAAGAGATACATTAGAGGATTATTAGCATATAGGTGGGAAAAGAATGTGTTCAAGGAAATGGAGGATGCCCTCATGGCCTGAGGGAGCAAGGGCACGGGTGCTTGAGGTGCAGTGTAATACAGGAGACTCTGATCACACCCAGGAGCTTCTTCACGACCCTCTGTAGGTACTATCCTACCTGCTGGTAGACAGGCGCCACGAGGGCCGGGTTCTTAAGTCTAGGTCTACTCCAAAAGAAAATATTTTTATTGCAGTGGGATTCTCCAGTGAGCAGTGATCTGATGCCAACAGACTCTCTTTGCCTCAAAGCCACCTGGCCCTTCTAGAACTCCATCTCAGAATCCATTACAGGGCATTTGTTGACAATCAACAAGGAGGTGATTTTGTGCACTGTGAGCACAGAGAGAGTTGTCTGGATTTGGAAAGGGCAGCCGAAGCCAAAACGAGATACAGAGGAGTTGAGCAGCCAAGAAATCAATGTGTTTTGGTCAACACAGTTCACCTGGGAGTCTAATATTTGGATTCAGCCTCAGCAGCAGGACGTGCCTCTTAAGAACTCAGCATGTCCAGGAAATAGCTGAAGAGTCAAAATGTAGCCTTGCCACTTATTGGCCCTGATGTGGTTATTTGTGAAATATAACAAACCAATTGGGAAAATAACTTTGGAAGGAAACTTGATTGATTTTTCTCAAAGAAAACAAGAGTTCCTATGAAAATATATCTAAGGCTATTAAAACTACTTTCCTATTTGCTTGTAAGAGAAACTAAACTAGCTTGCAGTTCCATTTTGCAAAAAGACTTTGATTTTTCTTTCCCCACATTTCTGGCTTTTTTTTTCTTCCAGTTATTCCTATAGCTTGCTTTATACAGTTAAAAAAAAATGGCTGACAAGGCACTCTGACTCATTGTTGTTATTCTCCTGTTGCTGCTGAGTTCGTAGTTATGTTCCTTCCAGCCTCCAAATATGTAATTTGAAATAATAAACTGTCTTGCTCAACGCAATTATTTAAAGATTAAATACAGGTTCTTCCAGGTTTTGTGGTTAAACAGAACATTAAGAATTGCCGAAAGTTCAACATTCAGCTTTAGCACTTAAAAACAACATGACCTCCAAGCCTCTCTTCTGTAGAATGGAATTAAATAAAGCCGTTCCTACAGAGAATGTTTTTGGAGACAGGATAAGATAATGCTTTATAAACTGTCACACCTTCAGCATGTTCAATACTGATATCACCGTGATTAGATTCACCATAATCAACAAGAAAACTATTTACAGTAAGACTCAAAGACTCCTTATATCTACCATGAGCATTCTTTATGTGTGCTCTGTTCATTAATCCTCTGCCTGTTAGTTTTCACAAGTAAGATTAGCATGCACAGAAATGGAAAGAGGTATATTTCCCAGAGAGAAAAAAAATTTATGAATGGTAAAAACATTTAGCCATCGAATATACTTAGTAGGAGCCATCTAAATCATGAAGTCTACATCACAGTTTTCCTTTTGTTCTGCAACAATGTAAAAGTCACAAATTTCATTTGAGATTGTGTGATAGTATGTTGGGGTTCTAGTAACAAAACACCTAGGCTAGATGGCTTAAGCAGTAGAAATTTGTTTCTTAGACTTACGGAATGTCTTTGTTCAGGCAGCTATAACCAGCTACATTGAACTGCGTAATTTACAAACAGAAATTCATTGCCAATAGTTTTAGAGGCAGGAAAGGCCAAATAAAGGCACCAGCATAGTCAGCCTCTGGTGAGGTCTTGTTCCCCCTAGATGATGGCACTATCTGTGTCCTTGCAGGGCAAAAGGAACCAACAAATCTGCTTATCCTATTTCACAGAAGCACTGATCCCATTCATAAGGGCTCTGCTCTCATGACCTAATCACCACCTGAAGACCCCACTTAATGCTATTGCACTGGGCATCAAGTTTCAACATAGAAATTTAGGTGTGTGTGTGGGGGGTCATATTCAGGTCACAGCACAGAGACCAGGAAACCCAAAGTAAAAGTTTTAGCAGGAACCTGCTGCTGAGAAGGGCTCTCTTTCTGCAGATAGCCATCTTCTTACTGCCACATGGCAGAGGGAGATAGGGATATCTGGTATCTGTTTTTCTTTTGTAAGGATACCAGTTCTGTCAAACCAGGGCTCTACCCTTATGACCTCATTCAACCGTAATCACTTCTTTAAAGGTTCTATCTCCAGCACATCCAGGGGAGGGTGGTGGAACTTCAACACCTGAGTTTTGGTGAGACATGATACAGTTCATAGAAAGATAAAAAAAAAAATAGGAAAAAGTGACTAAACCAGGTGGGATGTTGACAGCGTTGTCTGTGAGTTAGAAGCACCTATGGGTAGCATAGAATAATAGTTAACACTCTATTTTTTATGTCTGTTGATGGGGGCCATATTTTAGATCTATTAACTCCATATCAGCTAGTGTATTTTATAAAATCATTCCTAGTTCCTCTCCCTCTCCACACCACAGTGAGTCCTCACTACTGCCTGAATGTCTGTGTTTCCCATATTGGTTGAAACCTAATCCCCAGTGTGATGGTGGAGTCTTTAGCAAGTGGCTAGGTTATGAGGTAGAGTCTCATGCATGACACTAGTGCCCACACTAAAGAGACTGGAGTGCTGGTTAGCCGCTTCCATCATGTGAGATCATAGCTTGAAAGTGCTATGAGAAACAGACTGGACACTTCAGTATTTTGATCTCAGAATTCTCAGACTCCAGAACTGTGAGAAGCAACCTCCTGTTGTATGAAAGTCACCCGGTCTGTTAACTTGCTGTAGCTTCCCAAACAAGAGTTCTGCTTCTCTTCTTCACTTTCTTCAAAGATTTCCATTTCTGGATTGGGAGAACTCCTATTTCTATAGGTAAATCATGAAAGTTTAACATTTTATGTCAACCATGGCAGTAAGAAAAGTTGAGATGCTTTAGTGTACAGAATGGCCCTTTGTGGAGTGAGCAAGGGGAGAAACACTGAGAATAGTTGTTCTTTCTGATTGCATCATGCTTTCTGTTTCCCAACCCAGGTGACTGTTACAGATGGCGGTTCCTCTCCCAAACAGTCCACCATTTGGGTGGTGGTCCAGGTTCTGGATGAAAATGACAACAAGCCCCAGTTTCCGGAGAAGGTGTACCAGATCAAGCTGCCAGAACGTGACCGAAAGAAGAGGGGAGAACCAATTTACAGGGCGTTTGCATTTGATAGAGATGAAGGTCCCAATGCAGAAATCTCCTACAGTATCGTGGATGGCAATGATGATGGAAAGTTCTTTATTGACCCTAAAACAGGCATGGTTTCTTCCAGAAAACAGTTCACAGCAGGGAGTTACGACATCCTGACGGTAAGATCTTCTGAACCCCAGCAACACTGCTGGGCAAAGGGGTTACTTTCTTATTTGTGTATATTATTTAGAGCAATAAATCTTTAATAGTGCAGCCTCAAAGTTGTGGAAGGTGAGTCCAGGTGAGAACTCTTGCCTATTTCTGCGATATTCTTAAATAATGAGACGGTTTCCTTTGGTTGTGTCCTGTCAGCAAATGTACCCTGTTTCCAGTCACGTGCTCAGCTACAGTTGCCACCACATCACATACTCATCATATTCTCTTCAGTCCTAAATCATTTTCAAGGCACTGAACATAGATGCAAACCAAGGGTACTGGAACAACAAAGAGATTTATCTCCCACAGCATAGAACATAGCACTCAATGTGTCCCCAAGACCTCCCAAAGAACTTTTGTAATTGTTGACAATGTGATAGAACATGGATTTCCCTGTGTAAATTGTGAGGTACAAATCACAACTATGTTTATTCAGCAACAAGTGAAAAAAGCTTGAGTAAAAATGGATTATTAAGTTAGAAAATTAAAACGTAAAACTAGCAAAGCCATCATCTCAAATAGAAATGGAGCCACAAAGATTGAGGTGCCCCCAGCTCTAGCCACTTTAGACCTGGAATGCCTGTGCTTCTGGTCATCTTTCCAAGTGATGGGCACTTTCTGGAGCCATGACAACTGTCAAGAGTTGTCGATATTCACCATCCTTCTCTATCTCTCCAGCCTCCTCTGCTGTTTTCAGTTACCCCTTTATTATTTTAAAGGATAATCTGCATCCTTTGACTTGTCTTTTCATTCCTAAAGAACTGGAGGTCTTTTCCCTGTTCAGTAACACATCCAGAACAGTAGGCAAAGAAAATAAGAAAATGAAATCCCAGTCCAGTTGCTACCCTTGACAGCTCTGATGGAACATGTGCTGTTGCAGCTGTGTGAGACTTGCCTTTTGGGAGTCCCAGAGGACTAGATGCACTCTAGAGGATACAGTTGATGTCCTGCCCAGAGCCTTTACCACACTGGTCCATCAGTCCCCCAGCTGCTGTGAGTGTTGGCTGCCAAGGGCCCACAGCTGCCTCCTCCTCTACAGAAGCATCCTTGGCTGATTGTTGACTCAAGAGACTGCACTCTCCTTCCCCTAGCCAAGCAGCACACAACCAATGACTGTGACAACAGCATATTAAGATCCAACTCTGTCGTGCAATTACTGATACAGGGCTCCTCATGACATCCCTAGGATATCATTGCATAGTCCCTAACCCCACCCATCCTGATCATTTTACTCCCTTTCTTTTGAGAGCCCTCTCCCAAAGAAAATCACTCGCACTAATGCTTATCCCAGCTCCTGGGGAACCTCACACAGATGCAGGGAATCTCTGGGACAGCATGATAACCTATAAACACATAGCATGAGGCTGCTGTGAGTTGGCTCTGTTTACAAAAGCTACCACTGCTGGCTTATGTGTCCCCAAATGGTACTTTTTAGATGCAATACCAGAAAATTCTTGCAAAATTTTGACTTGTTTTGATCTTTTGGTTTTCTGTTCATTGGACTTTTTGACTCTCTCATTTGAGTCTGGGACACCACAGTCGTTCACCTGAACAGCTGGATGAGGACAATCGCTTTCCCCAGCCCTTGTATCAATCGACTTAGGAGCAGAAAACATTGACAGCAAAGTCCTTAGAGCCATGCTTCCCATGATGCTGCATCCAGGAACCCAGTTTGCCGCTGAGAAAATGCACTGCGTTGCTTTGCAGTTGGCATAGCTGACATCCCTCTAAGGCAGTTAGACCAAGGCTGCTGCCTTTCCCCATCACTCTTCTGGGGCCCTGTGTGAGTGGAGTGCTTTTCCAGAATCAAGTAGAAGTAAGATCTGCAAAACATGAACACACACACACACACACACTATTCACATGTCTTTGACACAGAAATAAGGATTCACAATGTACTTTATTCCTTTTCAAGAATCAACATCAGAGAGGAGATTCAAGGCCATGCCATAAGGAGTTAGATTAACTATCCTGCTCATGTGACTATTCTTCAAGCCCATAAAGCACTGCAAACTGTAAGGGCAACGTTTGCTCTTCAGAGTTTTCGTATCTATAAATCGGTGGTGATCCAGATTAGCCTCTGGTGAACAGGGAGTGAGCATCCCACTTTCCTGACTCAGCTGCCCCCACCCGATTCCTGACCCACTCCCTCCAGGTCTCCACTGTTCTCTTTGCAGACACTGTGATGAGGAGGGACTCCAGGTAACAACATATGACTAACAGATCCGAACTTCCACAGCATCAGCGCTCTAACACATTTTCCTGTGTTCTCTCTGTGTTTGAGTAGATTAAGGCCGTGGACAATGGGCGCCCCCAGAAATCCTCCACGGCCCGCCTTCACATTGAATGGATTAAGAAACCACCTCCTTCGCCTATCCCATTGACCTTCGATGAACCATTTTATAACTTTACTGTCATGGAAAGTGACAGAGTAACTGAGATTGTGGGGGTGGTGTCCGTGCAGCCAGCTAACACCCCTCTGTGGTTTGACATAGTTGGTAAGTTTGAATCATCCAGAGCAGTTTCGGGCAATGCAATAATTGACTGTTTGGAGCAACTAGACAACAAATTATTAAATAAATAAAACAACTAATGACTAGTACTAAGATTAAAAATGTATAGTGCTGGAATGCAAAAGAGCCAGTAAAATGAATAATCAACCTGTGCTTTCGTTCTGATTCTGTAGCTAAGCTGAACAGAAAGTGCTCTCTGGCTGGATTTTCCATAGTACGTTATGTACTGCAATCTTAATGTCTTTCTGTGTGTCATTTAAATTCTATTGTCACACTTGGCTAATCTCATTTCTAAATGTATTGATGGTACTAGACTTGCTGTCCTTCATTTCTCTCTTTTTCTTCACCTTTTTTCTGCATTCTGTTCTTTTTTTTTTCTGCTCCCGACTGCCCTGCTTCAAGGTGGCAAGCATGCTCGAGAGATGTTCTATATTCTACAGACAGCTTGTGGGCAGAACTGTTCAACAGAAGGTACCCTTAGTGCAAACACATTTGCTAAAATACAGCTATCCAATCTGCCTTTTACGGGTTTTTTTTTTTTTTTTTTTGGAAGCAAATTGAATTACATCTTTCATAACTGCCTGTGACAGGCTGAAGTGCAGACACAGATTTCATACATGCCTCTAACAGCTATTGCATTACTCGTGTCCAATGACTCCTTTGTTTGAGGTTTGGGATTTGGGTGGGGGTGGGTGGTTCTGATTTTTTTTCTTTGTTTTTGAGGAATGTGGGCTTTTGTTTTGTTTTGATCTTTTTGTAGGTTGGTCTATTTAACTGGGCCTTTTCCACTTGAAAGTAAAATTAAAATGTATTCTAGCCCCTTTGTTTTGCAGCAGCAATGCCACTTATATACCAAAAAGTTCCATCAGGAGAGTCACCTGGCCACTGTCCATACAAGGAAGGGCAGGAAATGGAACATAAATGTATAGCCAGTAACCGTCCCACACAGGCTGAATAGGGAAAGCAGATGGAAGCATGCAGGATAGACCTTGGGAGCCAAACTTGGAATTCCTTGAAAGCAAGCAAGTAAGCACGCCAGGCTGCAAAAGAAAAGGGCAAAACAACACTATTGCCCTCGACAGACCGGCAGCGAGAGGCACTGGAGAGGAAATGAGTGTGGAGGAAGGGAAAACAAAATAGGCTGTTGCTAAGAGGAGAGGGGAGGAGCATGCGCCACCAGGACCTGACTCTGGATGGAGCTGTGGCCAGCTTCCCACGCTTCTCAGTGGGAGGCAGGGGATCCAAGAGAGAGCTGGTCTGGGGGAATCATTTCCTTCCACACGTCACTGCCTGAATAGGATGGACAGGAACCTGCCTCTCCTCTCAGGAACAGCTGGGTCTGCGGAAAGCATTTAGATAGATTCTATATCTGTTTTAAGGAAACAAAGAAAAAGGATGCTCCATGCACCACCCACACACCTCATGGTAGAGAGCCCTCTGACCTCCCAAAAAGAAAGGGCTTATTTTCTACATTATTTGTATGAGCTGATAGCAACAAGTCTTTATTTAATTAGCATGAATTTCACTATCCGTATCCACCGCTGTCTTCATACAAGCTTTCGATTCCTTCTTCATTTTCACTAAATGTATTGGAAATGGAAACTCTTCTGACCCATGAAAGAGATCTGCCCTAGTGCATCTTCACAGTAATTTTCAGTTTCTTTCCTAGTGCAAAGAAGGGTTTTAATATTCATCGCTCACTTCTTTCTGCAGCCATTTTCGCCACCGCCCCCATGGAGAGTCACAGAAAATGCATTTCGGGTTCAGTATGTGTGCCTGTTGCAGGGCCTCCAGCATCGTGTGCATCTTGTGCAATAGTGATTTGTTTAGAATGGCCCAGAGAAGGATGCACTGGAAACCAAGCAGGCAATAGGAGGCTTGGTGTGCACTGAGCAGTCCTCCTGATGAAGACCTCTAGAGCTGTCTCTCCAGTCGGATGCTTCTTTCACAGAGATTTCACTGTAAATCTGGTAACATCCAGCCAAGCTTCTCTTGCAAATTGAACTTACTGGGCCTGATGCCCAAACAGAACATGATTGGATTTCCATCCCTACATGCAGCAAGCAGCATCTTGAAACACCAACTCTTTATTTCACCACAGAAGTAAAACCCTTTCCCCAGATGCTTGTAATATTGATATTCTCTCTCCCCCACCAAATCCCCTTTTTGAAAAATCTTTCCATTCTGTTAGCATCATTTTTTTTCCTCATTCTGCTGACAACATCTTTCCTCTTCTCTAAATACCTATTGTTTTCTTTATCATATTCAGATGTTTCGTTTTCACTTTAAAGATTTCTTGCTTATTTATCTTTGGCTATGGGAACTCTCATCGGTTTCTCCCTTTCTTCTTTATCTCAACATCTTATTTGGCCAAGATCTCGTAAAAGGAACAGAGAGGGAACAATTCCCCTCAGTGCTTAAGACACAGCCGTGCACTATGGGGAAATGCTAACAATAAGCCCAAGGCTCGCAATGTGAGCCTGGATCTGAAATGAGGTCTCACGGTGAAGTACAGGTACTTACTCTTAGGACTCTTGCAAAGAGAATCAAGTTTGCTTCCATTTAGACCAAGTGCCAAAAGACTCCTGTACAGACACTGAGACACGGATAGCCAGCATGTTGGCCCAGCGCTCAGAGCCTAGAAATGCTAACGAATTCTCAAGTAGGCAGAAAGAGTGATTCTGTATGCTCCCCCCCACCCCGAGGATAATCTCTTCATTTCTACATTTCCACATCTACCCAGCACTTGTCCAGCTGCGTTTCTTTCCTCCTACCATGATAGAAACTCACCAAAACTGTGTCTGGACCTTTCCCTGAGGATCTGCCAGACGTCTTGTGCCACCAAAGAGATCGCTGCTCATAATGTTATACAGCTAGACTCTTCGGCTGCCAGGAACAGAAGTGCTACTTGTAACTAGGTTAAGAAAGCTGTAATTAAAAGGAAACATAATAAAGTTCAACTGTTCTGTGTTTAGACAGCCCAGTGCACAGCATGTTCCCTTTCTGTGTAAAATGGAAAAGAAAATGAAGAGAACAGAAATAACCCATAATCCTTTGTGGCTTTATCACATATCTTCACACTTCTCAGGAGACTATGATTTCAACTCAGCAGCTCCTTGATTTACATACTCTCTAATGTGCACACAGTCTGGTTCACAGTTCAGTTCCCATGTCTTTATTCTGATGGCAAATTTTGAATTGTAAAGGCCACCATTATGACACACTTCAAACCATTCCTCTTTGCCTACAGTTGTTTGGGGGCTGCTGCAACTGTTTTGTTTGTTTGTTTTTAGTTTTTCACCTGAGTTTAGACTACAAAAATGGTTTTCTTTGCAGATAGTAAGCACCTAACATGTCTTTATTTGACTTGTCCAGTGATTTGAAAGGAGAAAGACTGTTCTGTGGGAATAATCCTGATGACTGCTAGCACACAGCAACCACTCTGGCAGGAATATCTTTCTGTGCTGCAGATAACCTCAAGGAAATCTTGGCTCTTGGTTTATCACAGGTCCCTGCAGACTTGGGGCTCCTGGCTGCTCCTGCTCATAAGTCCATGCCTTCCTTCTTGAGCTTCATTCCCACAGGAGCCATTCCTTATTTGGGGCTGAATCAAATAGGCTAAACTCTCTGATGGCGATAGCAATGGCTTTGTCATCCAACTAGAGTTTGGGCATCTCTGAGTCTTCCCTAAGCAGGAAGCCATACTTGTTCATCACAAAGCTCTTAACTGCCCCTCCTGAAAGAAGCCACATCCACTTTCAATACACCTGTTATTCCATCAGGGTGACTGCTACTGAGAGTCATTCAGCTGATGTCCAAATTTCATTTCTCCCATTCTGCCATCTTTTGCTAATTTGATGCCTAGTAGGCCTCTTGTTTTCTGCATAACAACTGTCTAGTCCATAGGAGCACATCTGAAGAGCCTTTAGGGAAATAATAAAAAACCCTAGAAGTACTTCATGCATTAATTGTTTTAAGAAACTGAAAACTAGATTCTAGTAAGGACTTTATAGAGCCTTCCTACCACTGTTTCCTCACCTCTTTGTGCCACCTGCCTTCCATGTAAATATCTTTTTCAGCCCTGAGTGCTTGCTTCACTCTAAGAGAGATTATTCATGATCAAACCATAATTGGTGTTTAACAGTGTTCTTTTAAGTTTGCTGTACATGCCGAACTAGAATGAACAGCTTGTGTACGACTCCCTTAATTCATTGAGATCCAGCAGCCTAGTGTTTTAGAAGCTTCTTGCATAACACTTTTCCCACGGTGACTACTACATTTGGGTTGTTAATTTTATAATGACACGTGGAGTGGGATGGAGTCATATGCTAGAAGAACCAGAAGCTTCCCCAGGGGGAAGCTGTGGGATTTTTCACTATTGGATCTCTTCATAGAGATACCCTGGTGCTTCACACCCATCTTTAAAGAAAAAACTTGACTAAATTGTGGCCCAGTACCCTGCTGCCCAGCTCAGTCAAACGGTGGCTGCTGGCTCAAAGTATCTTCATTCACGTCCCATTTTTAATGTCTTTTATCAGACTTTCCTATTTGCTATTTTAGCTTTGGAACCCGGTAGAAATCCAGTGTGCCACTTCTGCTTTTTGTTTACTCTAGGGCACCTGCCTTGACCAACAATGGTCAAAGGGAAATGTCCCTGATGTGAATTATCTGTTATGTGGGCTGTTCACAACCTCGCTTTTAACCATCTCTGCCGCATCCCCCTGCAGCAATGCTCAGGCTGTGACTTTTCTAATTCCCCACCTTGTTGACAGTCAGACCAGCTCGGCAGTGTCCTCCCTTCTCCTCGCCTTTTGTTGAGCCTCACGCTGCTGCACCAAATACACTCTGGCTTTGCATGTTCTGTTACTGGCTCTGAGGAAGCACACCTTGTTTAAATGGAACGCTTCTAGTGAAAAGGGACTCCTTGCATTTGGTATTCTCACCCGGGATGATTCGGACATGGTTTCCTCTGAAAATGAAATCACCGTTCAGGCTAAAAGGGAACCTGAAAAATGAGACCTCGGGGAGAGATGCGGAGTCGTTTATGAAATGGGATGCTTAAGTGGTAGGTTATTAAATTGCGGGAGGGTTGATGGTGAACTGCTGGTCTAGATTCTGTGTCCCTTGTCAGAAATTCATTTTGAGGCTTAGGGAAGTTTTGTTTTACATGAAATCTTGGTTTAACTAGGAGCAAATGTACTGGAAATGGGTATCTATCAGAGGCTGCTAGCTGTACTGATAGACTAAAAGATATCCCATGGCTCACTCCCCAACACGCTTCAACTCTGCTTTTCCAACAGTCTATCTTCCCTACTCCTTTAGATCTTTCTATGGTGAATGAGGGAGATAGTCACACAAATACAGTCACATACCCACATACCTGCACACACACACACACCCCTCAGAGATGACGTGAAATATGACGACCCCAAAACTGACCAAAAACTGTATTTAATATGAAGAAAGCTTAAGAAGAACCATAAAATCTGCATTTCCTATATAAATTTATACCACTGAGCAGGTGAAATGGTTGTGTCCTTTATATCAAGCCTTCAGGAAAACACAAGTATCAGCCAGTGAGAGCACACAGGAGCAGCCCAGTTAAGCAGGAACTGATACTGGAAACTTATGCTTGCATGTTCTCTAAATGTTATTGTCATATACCTTTAGACTGTAACAATCTAAGGTTTTGTAGTTATAATTTCCATTTTATCTTGGTCTACAAATACTGACCTTCTAAAATAATTGACACAGGAGGAAGATTCCTTTCCTCCATATGCTCTTCCACCAAGAAAATAAGTCATGCTCAGATTTAAGACAGTAAAAACTTGAAGAAAACATTCTAAAGGTGATTTAGAATGTGATTAAATACCCACCAGAAGCAGTGTGACAAGATGTATTTTATCATTCCTTTGCGTCCTGTGATGCAATTTTAAGACCTTTCTTTGAACCTCTCCATGGAAAAGTTTTTTTTTGTTTGTTTGTTTGTTTTTGTTTTTTGTGTTTTTTTTGTTTTTTTTGTTTTTTTTTTTTTTTTTTTTTTTTTGCTGTTCGTTTGGTTTTTTTGGGGGGAGATTGTTTTTATTTTTTCACTTTGCAGAATATACCACTTGATAGAAAATGGTTTTACTCTGCTCATTAAGATGGTTATTCTAGACACTGGGATCAGCCTTCCATGTTGATTTCATGTGGCTGTTAACATGAAGCATTCCCTTTGAATGAGAAATAGTGACCTTAAGTTTGTTTCCCTTTTTTCCTAGATATCACCTCATTTTTCCTTATCCTAGTCTTCAGAAGATTTTTTTGGATTTAACATTTACTGCTTCTGAGTAAATCAATTAAAGATATTAATTGGAAGATGAGTCTCTTTTTAGATGAAATTTCTGAAATAATATATCATCTCCAAGCAATTCTCTGGTATCCCTGTATCTCCATAACTTTAATTAAATGTCAAGGGCAATTATGTTCTCTCCAGCAATTAAATAATCTTAAGTGTATATGACAGCTGCAAGCAATAAGTATTTGAGATATATAACCACTCTTTTTAAAACTAAACCATATTATTTATTTTATGTCACTATACATCAAATGCTAGTAATTCAGGTAAATTTCTCCTTTCCCTTAAATCAGCTGCCCATCTATAGTTGTAATATCATAGAAATGTATTGTTCATTGATCAACAAAATGAAATGCAAAGATTGTAGGATAAAAGTCAAGATTTCTAAAATATAAAATCAATAAATGCATTACCCCACATACTGTAGTTAAATTACTCTCCACAACCAAAATTAGTTGATTCCATGATATTTCAGACTACATAAATAGAGCTTGTAAATATAAACCGATGTTTAATTAAAATTTTTCCAACGTTTATATCATCTTCTCTCCCTCCTAACATCTGTATTTTGGAAACACCTTAAACTGTACCTTGATTCACCAGAATGGAGACATCAGCAGTAATTTGAACAATGCCTATGTTGTTCTAGGCACACCATCCACAAACTGTGTGTTCTCTCTGGTGGAGGGAGAAGAAAGTAAACTGTTCTAAACTTTATATAAATTGTTCCATACGTTGATGTTACATAAGCTGATGCTTTCCTCTACTTCGTTCTCAATTCCATTTTGTGAGTCTCCCATAAACTTCCTACATTTTTTTAGGAGAAAAATAATTCCCAGTCAGGAGGGAAGGAAAATTTCTGTTAATATCTCAGCTTGCCAAAGTAGAATTTTTAATATGAAAGCACTTTTTTGCTTTTACCTGTTTTTCTAGTATTTATGGTTTTATTTCTGACGCTCACTTGAGGGAATCTGAACTCTACCAGCCAAGTGTTTACCATCAATCCAGGAATAGATTTAAGAGTGTCTATTCATTGTTAATGATAATAATTAGACTGTTTGCTTAGAATTTAATCTACTTTTGAGAAAAACGAGAGGATCTACAGATTCTTAGCACAGATGCCACAGGGCTGGAAGGGTCATTAGCTTTCTGAATAATTTATGGAGTCAGTTTATGCTTCACTACCCTAACATTACTGCTGAGGTTTTCCTTTGCAATGCATTCTTTTTTTGGAGACATTTGTTATGCACTGTAGAGGCTGTGTTTTGAAATATGAATTAAGTTAGAAATAAAGAAGTCCCATTTCAGATGTACAAAACTGAACCATAGGGATGCCTGTCAAAAATATTTCTATGTGAGAGACCCTTTTAAAGATTATGCTCAGCACATGTAATAATTTCTCAGATATGCTAATGTCATGTTGTTTCTGTGAAATCAGGGGGGAATTTTGACAGCTCTTTTGACGCAGAGAAAGGTGTTGGGACAATTGTCATCGCAAAACCTTTGGACGCAGAGCAGAGGTCTCTCTATAACATGAGCGTGGAAGTCACCGATGGGACAAATGTTGCTGTCACTCAGGTGAGATGTTAAATTACTACTCGGTCATTAAAAAAAGAATGAAATCCTATTTTTTGCAACAAAATGGATGCAATTAAGCTTAGCGAAATAAGCCACTCCCAAAAATACAAATATCATCCTTTGTCTCTGATATGTGGTAGTTAATATACAATACAAAAAAAACGTATAGGAATGAAACAGACATCTTTAGATTTGATTGTTTTTAGCCCTTGTTTATGCTCCCGTGGAACTGTTGTATTGCCATTTTTTTCTTGTTAAATATTATGGCTAGTGGTGCATTAAACCTATGATTATAGGATAGACTGAAATTATGAAAAACTCATTTGAGTGAACAATCTAGGAAAAGGATTCTCTCAATGGTATTGGGTAACTTAAGTTACCTCTTTCCCGAATTTGCTCATGCATAGAAGAGTGATACACATTTTCTTCCTGAGCATTTATTATAGATGTATCTCTGACAACACAGTCAACTTTCCTTGAATTTATCAAGATGAAGATGACCATACCATCTGGCTAAACACTCTGGTATTCTTCACCTCCTCGGATTTTTTTTTTCCTTAAGATTCAATTTATTTATTTGAAAGGGTTACCTAGAGAGAGAGACACACAGAGAGATCTTGCATTTGTTGGATCACTTTCCAAATGGCTGCTCTGGTCAGGTCTGGGCCAGACCAAAACCAGGAGCCAAGAGCTTCATCTGGGTCACTCATGTGGGTAGCATGGGCCCAAGCACTTGGACCATCTTCCATTGCTTTCAGAGGCTCATTAGTAGGGAACTGGATTGGAAATGGAGCAGCTGGGACACAAACTGGCACCCATATGGGATGCAGGTGTCACAGATGGGGGGGTTAACTTGCTATGCCACATTACTAGCCCCTCCCAGATTTTTTTATTCACAGGAAGTTAAAGCTATAGAATACCCAAGGGTCCAGATTCACTTTGCACAATAAGATCAGCTAAGAAATATGCCCAAGGTCACACAGCCTTAATAAAGAGCACGAACCAGGATCCAGGTACCCTGACACCTCCCATTCCAGCCTCTACACCAGTGGTTCCTTAGTTGTAGGGGGAGGTTAGAAACACTAATGGCTTTTGTCTCTATCCCCCAAAATACTAATCACTTGCAACCAGGATTGATGACTGCCCTTTATACTCTGCAACTTACATACATATAAAATGCAAGGAGAAGGAAAAAGAGAAAAATCTCTGGGCTTTTCACATGGCTCAGTATATCTTCCTGAGTGATACTAACACAATGTTAGTATTAATATGGGGCAGACTTGCTCTAAATATGAGAAGATTTTGTTTTATTCTTTAGCACCAGAAACCTAGAGCAGACATGAGAGCAAGCCAATATATACGTGTATGTTGTAACCCTTCTCCTCTTTCCTGCCATTCCTACATCTCCAAACTAGCTGACCAAGGCCCTTTTCTCTACTGAGTGCGTGTTTCCTCAGAATCTTTCTCAACACAGTGCTGCAGGTAATGAGAATGAATTTTTTTGCCAACCCTGAAGCAGGCATTGATTTATTTTAAATACTTCCCTGACTATGGCTTTTAAAGGGGGAGAGGTGAGCATTTCATATGTTTGTTAAGCCAACCACCTCTTAATTTGAAGTTAATTAAAAAATGTAATGACATGCCTTTCAGTCTGTTCCTAAGCATAAAATATTAGTATCTGAAAGAAGCAACAGGGTTCATTGTAGTACAACCCTTTATTTTTTATTAGAGTAAATCCCAGAAAGGGGAGGTGACTTACACAGGATAAGACAACTCGTACGTGATCATTTCTGATCCTGCAAGCTGTGTCCTTTCCCAGAAACTTGATAAGGCAAGCAGTGTTGATAACAGGACTCCATTTGCCTTACATGATCCTGCTTACCCCTGTTGCACTGGCATGATTATTAGTAGTACTCCATCCACTAACAAAATTGTCTCAGTGGAGGAAATAAATTGTACAGGCACCCTACTTAAACCACATTAATCAGGGTGCTTTCAAGACTAAAATATAGACACATGGTAGGGATCCAGGCTGAGGACCAGTGGAAAGCACACAATCTAAAACTATAACCAAAGACTAACGCAAAGCAATCCACTTGTTGTATATCCAAGTCTTTAGTGCCATTTCACTTTAAGCATGAATTTGAATTAGTTTCTTAAATTAATCCTATCTTAGAATATCCAACATAGACTTTTTAGTGCCCCTTAAAAATATAAGGTACAAAGGCCAGCGCTATGGTGTAGCAGATAAAACCACTGCCTGCAGTACCCACATCCCATATAGATGCCTGATCAAGTCACAGCTGTCCACTTATGATCCAACTTATCAAGTTACTGGGAAAGCAGTGGAAGATGACTCAAGTCCTTGGGCCCCTGCATCCACATGGGAGACCTGGAAGAAGCTCTTGGCTTCATGCTTTGGATCATCCCAGCTCCAGCCATTGCAGGCATTTGGAGATTGAATCAGCAGATGGAGGATACCACCCCCATCCCTTGTGTCTCTAACTCTGCCTTTCAAATAAATAAATATTTTTTAAAATTACAAGATATATAACAGTAAAAATGGAATTAAAATATGTTTATTTTAGTTCAAAGACCTGAAATCCATGCAGTTGTTTTTCATAATGCATTTCCCAATAACTTTTTGATGACTCCTCACATTTTAATAAAATGTAAATAAAGCATTGAACCATATTAATTATCAGACTTTTCTCCAGAGTTTTATACCAGTGGAATTAAATGGTTTTAAATGTGCCTAGAATGTTATAGATACTCAATAAATACTTTTAGAATGAGTAACTGAAGAGTAGACATTACACATTCGGCACAATATATGTGGCTTGTATGCTGGATCTCCAAAGCACACATTGATTCACGGTCATCAGAAAAGGAAATAGGGGAAGGAAGGGAGCAGGCATTATAGTACAGTGGGTTAAGCCACCACTTGGGATCCCCCCATCCCACATCAGAGCACTGTTTTGAGTTCTGGCTACTACACTTCCAATCCAACTTCTCCCTAGTGAGCCTGGGAAGGCAGCAGATGATGGCCCATGTGCTTGTATCCCTGCCACCCATGTGGGAGACCAAATGAAATTCTAGACTGTTAGCATCAGACTTGGGGAGTCAATCAGTAGACAGAAATCTCTGTGTCTCCTCTCTCTGGCCCTTTGCCTTTCAAATAAATAAATGAATCTTTTAAAAATTACTAGTAAAGCTTTTGTTTTAGAATTTCATTAGGGCCAGATGAGAAATAACTTGCCAGTGTTTATTCTACCAATAGTTTGTGAGTTCATCCCATGTCCTAGGAATTTCACTGGGTGCCTGAGGTTGCAATGATCCAATGTTGAATTCAGATGACTGATATCTCATTTAAAAAAATAATATAAAGCATATATTACAAGACTTGAATGTAAACATGTTTGAATTCCATTCTTGTTGATTTTCTGTCAGACTAATGTAGAGTTATCTCCAGAGCAGTTCAGAAGAAGTTTGAGCATCGGGGTGAACTTGAAGTTCCCTCTTGGCAGAAACAAGCTAAGGAGGTTAATAAAAAGTGTTAAGAGATATTCTTTAGAAAAACATCAAAGTCACTGTGTGTCCCTAGAGTCATAACCTTCTTAAGTGAGAACTAGCAGCTTCCAAAGAAAAAATTTTTATGTCATCGTCATTACCATCAAATTTAACTGTGTCTATTGAGCTGTGTTAAGACCTGACTTCCACAGCAACCTCTGAGAACCTGGGCATCTCCCACATTTTCCCAAGCTTCTCAGACTGTGGTGACAGGAATAGTTCTTTGAATTAGTCAAAACCCTTGGTGTCAAGGACATTTTTCACAAAAAGACGCTTTTCGAAATAAAAGGCATTCTGGATTTCCAGTCCATGACCCTAGACAACTTAATGATTTCACCATCAAACAGAAACTTTTCACCATGCAGCTAAATAAATGTCCTGTAGCCCCAAAACACCTGTTCAGTGTGCCTTTGGGAACTTTTATCTACTTTGTTCATTTAGAAACATAAAACATGGTATGACATGGGCTTCAAATCAGCCATAAACAATATGTTGAATTTTACTTCACAAATGTCAAATAAATCAGAACCTCCGGGATTCAGTGTCTACATGAAAGCCTTGCCTTCATCTTCAGTTTGGGCCTGTTCTCCCAACTCTCCCAGGATTCCTGTGCCTCAGAGCTATAATATCTGATGACGAATAAACATCCTTTTCTTTCCTAAGATTCCCTAGTGTGGCTACAGAATGTAAAGAGGCCTTGTGAATTTCAAGTTATAAAGATTCAGAACAACTACATGCAAGAGCAAAGCATCTCAACATTTACACAACCTTTGGGCAAGATGAGCAAGGGCCTCACATAAAGTAGAGAGTATATTGTGAGGGCTGTGATTGTAGTTTTTCTAATACAGTACTTGACCTTGTGGGCTTTGAAGTAGATAAATCTGTGTTCCAATCCTGACTCTGCCATTCTGAGTCACCTCAAGCAAGTCACTTAATTTCTCTGCACCTCACACTGCTTATCTGTAAAATGGGGGCACCAAACCTGTGTCTAGTGTTGCGATGAAGATGACCTGAGTTTACGCGTGCAGAGTATTAGCACGAGGTCTAAATGTAGTCAGTACTTAGATTCACCATGATAATGAAATACCTGAGGCAGGCTAGCCTTATAAAGGATAGCAGTGTGTTTTGCTTTATGATTCTGGAGGTTCACAGTCCAAGATTTGGTGGGTTCGTTGTTCACTTCTGGTGATGGAGTTCTTGCTGGCAGAGTCTTGAGGTGGCACAGGGCATCATGTGGGAAGAGGGAGCCCATGTTTCTGTCTATCTCTGTCTTTCATTATAAAGCTAACAGAATTCAATCACGGGGACTCTACCCTAATGACTCAATCCAATCTAATTACTTCCCAAATGCTCCGCTTCAGCTTCACACACTTTATAATCAGATTCAGTTCCTTAGTCTGAGCTGCTATAACATAGAGATTTGCCCTATAGGTTATTGTGAGCAATAAAAGAGTACCTGAGAAAGAGCTCTGATGAGGAGGATGATCCAGTGGCTGCAGCCCAGGCCTTGAGTGCACAGTTATTCTGGGTATTTTCTGACTTGGGGTGGAAATTACAAGACAGGACCTTAAGGTACTTTCAATGTAGATGGATGAAGGTACAACTTGGGCAGTTTGCCAAGGTTCTGTGACTATATCAGGCTGCCAACAATTTGTCAAGGTTGCTGTGACTGTATCAGACTTAAGGTTTTCCCGGGTCCTCATGAGCCATCCCAAAATGGCCGCTCTTGGCAGCACTTGGGCAGTCTTCTCTTTTCCTAAAGCCCAGCATCATATTTTAGTGTTTTCTGTGTTCCAAGATTTATCTCATGTTTTTAAAGGCTACTTACATTTTTCTATTCTTAGTCATGGGATAGTTCATGAGCTGGTAAGAGAAGTAGCATTGCTCTGGACCAAAGAATAAATGATGCTCGGGGAAACAATTTTAAACCAGCATCCTGCTTGTCCAGACCACTTATCCACCCTCAAGTCATGCCTTCTCCAACAGGCCAGGGCAAATTAGGACCTAGTTATGCAAACTAAACTCTTTTTTAAAAGATTTATTTATTTATTTGAAAGGCAGAGTTACAGAGAGGCAGAGGCAGAAGGAGAGCGAGCGAGAGAGAGGTCTTCCATCTGCTGGTTCACTACCCAGATGGCTGCAACAGCCAGAGCTGTGCCATTCCAAAGCCAGAAGCCAGGAGCTTCTTCCAGATCTCCCACATGGGTTCAGGGGCCCAAGGATTTGGGCCATCTTCTACTGCTTTCCCAGGGCTTAGCAGAGAGCTGGATCAGAATTGGAGCAGCCAAGATTCAAATCAACGTCCATAAGAGATGCCAGCATTGCAGGCAGTGACTTTACCGGGTAAGCTATAGTTCCTGCCCCAAGCTAAACTCTCCAAGATAGATTAAGGTCCTAAAGATACCTGAAGGCTATGAAATTGTTTATAAACTTTGATGTGTATGTGGATTTTTCTATGTCAAAAGTCAATAGTTTTCATCAGCTGTCCAAATGGCTATGTGGCCTAAAATAAGTGAACGCCTTAGCAGTTTCTCATTACCCAACAACTCTAGTTGGAAATTTAACCTACAATCATCCGTATTTTCTAGGATACTGTTGCTCTCGCTACTAGATGGGCAATTTCCATAGGGTCCCAAAACACTATTATTCTGAGTTAAGAAAGAGGCTAATTGTGTCCACTGAATGCTTAGATAGCAAACAGGAGGTCAACTTCATTAAGAAAAATATTTTTTTTTTAAAGAAGGATGGGCTGGGGGGTGGGAAATGCACACAATTCTCTGGCATTTTAGAAGTGTTCTCATGCTGATGTCTTCAAAGCCTAGAGATGAGTGGGGATGTCTGTCGAAGGCAGGATGAACGGTTTGGTTGGTGAAGAGGTGAGGAATCACAAGGAGCACTGACTGTCATAAGCAGGTGACAGTATCAGACACATAGGAGCAGGACTAGGGAGCCAGTATTGTGGTGCAGCTGGTTGAGCCAGAGCTTACAATCTAATGGGCCTGGGAAAGCAAGAGGTGATGACATAAATATTTGGGTCCCTGCCACCCATGTGGGAGACCTGGATGGAGTTACAGGCTCCTGGTTTTGGCCTGGCCATTGCAGCCATTTGAGGAGTAAATCAGTGGATGGAGTCAATTTCTCTCTCCCTCTCTCTCCCTCTCCTTCTCCCCTTCTCCCTCTCCTTCTCTGCCTTTAAAATAAATAAATCATATTTTTTTAAAAAAAATTAAGAGCAGGACAAATGACATCCCAATGAGGATGGGGTTGGCATCCTTCCAAAAACAAAAGAGCACTACAAAACTGTTTTAAGTTGGATTCTATTCCTGGTTCCCAGACTGTGGTTTTTACATACATTTTACCATGGAAAGGAACGAGGACTCTTTGCATAAATAGCTAATTCCAGGTTTGGGGAAGGAGCCTGGGGCATCTTGTCTTGCTAGAAGAGACCACTGGAACCATGTTAAAAGGTGATGGGCAGCAACTTGAGCTAGCTTTCCCGGGTCAAAGATGGAATAATTGGAAATCAAAAAAGATCTTTGGAATAATGACTGTAATGGGCTGAACATGTGAAAAAGATGAAATCCTCGTGTTTATATTGATCCTCAAAAACAGTCTCATTTAACTCTGACAGTTATGCTATAAAGCAGGTAGTAGGTACTATGGCAGGCTGAAGGGTTCTCTTCTGCCTCCTCCAATAAGATGTCCATCTCCTAATCTTTAGAATTTGTGAATATATTGTGTTCTATGGGTAAAGGGCCTTTGTAGATATAATTAGCTTGCAGACTTTTTTTTTTTTGACAGGCAGAGTGGACAGTGAGAGAGAGAAAAAGAGAGAAAGGTCTTCCTTGTGCCGTTGGTTCACCGATCAATGGCCGCTGCGACCAGCACGCTGTGACCGGTGCACCGCGCTGAACCAAAGGCAGGAGCCAGGTGCTTCTCCTGGTCTCCCATGGGGTGCAGGGCCCAAGCACTTGGGTCATCCTCCTCTGCACTCCCAGGTGACAGCAGAGAGCTGGCCTGGAAGAGGGGCAAGCCGGACAGAATCTGGCGCCCCTACTGGGACTAGAACCCAGTGTGCCGGCACCACAAGGCAGAGATTAGCCTATTGAGTCGCGGCGCTGGTCTTAGCTTGCAGATCTTAAAATAGAAAGAGGATCCTGGGCTATCAGGTAGGCCTGATCTAATCAAATGCACTTGTAAGCAGATAACTTTCTCCAGTTGGATTCTGAAGTGTAGCAACAAAAGTAGAAATCAGAGATTTGACGTGTAAGAAGTGAGACAGCACTGTGAGTTTTAATGTGGAGGAGGTAATATTACAAAGAATACAGAGAGCCTTTTAAAGAGCTGAGAGAGGATCCCTGCTAACAGCAAGGAAACAATGACATGAGTCCTGAACCACAAGGAGCCAAATGTCTAGTCAACCACCTGAGTGAGCTTAGAGCAGATTCAGCTCCAGAGCTTCCAGAAAGAAACACACCTCTGCCAAGCCCCTTGCTTTCAGCCTGACTCTAAAAACAAAAATATGACATAATGAAATAGCACTGCTGTCATCCTCATTTCATAGATTAAAAAACAGAGGCAAAGCAGTACATTGAGAGATCATTGGTTCAGACCTAGGCAAGCAGGTTCTTTCAACCTTTACACGATGCGGCCTCTCTTATGAGAGATTAAATCTTTGATATCTGTTCTAAGGCAGGAAAAGAATTTACCTTGCCCTGCTAGTAACAGGGGTATGTTTTTTCAAGATGACTGCCTGGGGAACATGATGCTGCATGTGGGTATCAGAAAGTCTTAGCCAGCCACACATCCTGGGAAGAGGAAACATATCCCAAACTCATCACAACCCTTGCATCAGTCCACTGAGTTGTGAGACCCAGAGACACACATTCCTATGGATGGGGTGTTAGGACTTTCAGGAACTATCCTGATGCATCTAGCAAAAACATCCAATCTAATGCATCTCCATAGCAAACTTAAACAGATCGAGAATACAGTTCTTCCAAAGGGTCATTGGATGAAAATACATAGGAATATATAGCACCTGATGCTTGCATTTTAAGACCTTACTTGGGGCAGTTGTTTGGCATAGCAGTTAAGCCACTACTTAGGACATCTACATTCCATATAGGAGTTCCTGGATTTGAATTCCAGCTGTACTCACCATTCTAGCTTCTTTCTATCTTTCTTTTTTTTAAGATTATTTATTTGTTTGAAAGAGTTACAGAAGAGAGAGAAAGAAGAGAGATCATTCATTCACTGGCTCATTCTCCAGATGGCCACAATGGCCAGAGCTGAGTCAGTCCAAAGCCAGGTGTTTCAACTGTGTCTCTCACATTGGTGGCAGAGATCTAAACACTTGGACCAGCTTCCGTTGCTTTTCCCAGGCCATCAGCAGGAAGCTGAATTAGAAGTGGAGCAGCCAGAATAGGAACCTGCACCTATATGGGATGCCAGCATCTCAGGCGATGGCTTTATCTGCTAAGTCACAAAACTAATCCCTCCAGCTTCTTGTAATGGGCACCCTGGGAGGCAGAACCTGATGGTAAAAGTACAAGGGTTCCTGCCAACCACATTGAGTTCTGGGATCCTGGCTTTGGCCTGCCCAGTCTCAGCTGTTATGGTATTTGAGGAGTGAAACAGCATATGAAAAATTTCTCTGCCTTTCAAATAGCTAATAAAATAATTTTTTAAAAAAATTTACTTGATTGACAAGTCTCATTCATAGGTTTCATTTTCATATAACCTTGGGGTGGTTAAATCAGGAGTATTGCACTTATTTTCCAGTGAAAATTGAGGCACAGACAGTTTGGATGACCTGCCAAGGTGTTCATAGGTAGAGATTCAAATACATGTCTTCCTTCTCAAAAGCATATGCAACCCCAGAAACTTTACACATGTATACATACAAGTGAATGCATTAGAAGAAGCATATACATGGTATAGCAACAAGAGCACTGATCCTGAATCAGGTGGCCCAAGTTCAACTCTGTACTTGACTGAATGCTATCTGTGTTACCAAAGCAGGCAGCGAAGTCTTGCTGTGTCTCAATTTCCTCTGCATAGCAAGGATAAAACCTGGCATGTCTCATAGGTTATTGTGTGGATGAAAAAGAGAGATTGTCAGAGTGTTCGTTTATCTGTAATATGTGGAACACATACAAGTTTTATTAATAAAGTCTGGTTCTCAGCTAACTTAGAATAACATACCTTATAGCTATAAATTATGTGTCTGGCTTTTATTGTTATTCATGAAAGAAAGCAGAGATAGGCATGGCCAAATAATCTAAAAGTTACATTGATTTGATTCACAGACTCAGGATGTGTGATTTTGTGATTTTAATACTTTTTTTTTATTTGAGTCATGCTTTGGATTTACAATGATAGGAAAGCCAGCTTTTATTTACATACTCCATTGACAAATCTGACATTAAAACCCTCCTTGTGATAATCCCCACAAAGGCAGTTAATTGAGATTGGCCATAGTCTTTCTGCCACTTAGTCTGCATTCCCTGGGGCTGGAAGGACTGTAACCTGCATGTATTCCTCCCCCATCTCGAAGTGATGTGTTTTGAATTCATAACTGGCCAACTGCCTTAAAAAGCACATCATCACATTGAAGATTTGGACCTTGTCTTATCCCTTTCCTCCACCCTGACACATACTTAAAAAGGAGAAAAAGAATCACTTTTGCTAAGACTGCTCCATGATTCTGTAGATCAAGGGATTCTCACAGGACATCATTCTCACCAAGTGTTTTCTTTTGTCTCCTTTAGTGTCCTCTGCTTCTTAGCAGGTGAAAGAGGCACTGGCCAAAGCTTCTTTGTATATTTAGGTTAGGAAATTATGACAGCAACTGCAATTGGATATAGGTAAAATAGGACAACAAGTAACTTCTTCAAATATGAGACTTTCTGTTAAAAAAAATTTCTCTACATGTAATAGATCTGTGCCTAACAACTTATAAGGAAATCAATATTTGATAAGATCAGAGTTGGCGAACTCAGAAGGCTTCCATAGCCTTGGCAACTCATGACAAGAGCCTAGGGTGATTACTGACACCATAAACAAGAGTGTCAATTGTTAAGTCAACAACAGGAGTCACTGTACACTTACTCCCCATGAAGGATCTCTGTCCTTAATGTGTTGTACAATGTGAATTAATGCTATAACTAGTACTCAAACGGTACTTTACACTTTGTGTTTCTGTGTGGGTGCAAACTGTTGAAATATTTACTTAGTATATACTAAATTGATCTTCTTTATATAAAGATAATTGAAAATGAATCTTGATGTGAATGGAATGGGAGAGGGAGCAGGAGATGGGAGGGTTGCGTGTGGGAGGGAAGTTATGGGGGGAAAAACACCACTGTAATCCAAAAGCTGTACTTTGGAAATTTATATTTATTAAATAAAAGTTAAATCAATATTTGAAAATGAATTCTAATTTTAAAGGCAGCAGAGGACTTTCTATTTCAAATAGTCTCATGATTAATGTTCATGATAATGGCCATGTCAATTATATATATTTTTAAATTAGAATTTGTCTATAGCAGTGTTCAAATTACATGCATATATATTTGCTCACATATGAGTGTTACATACATTTATTCATAATATGTATCTCACTTAAGTGCTCATCGAAATGATATGATAGAATGAATGTAGAATTGGCTCTGGAGGGCCCAGGTTTGAGCCTGGCCTTGCCATTATAATTTTTGGAATATCCCTTAATTTCTCTGATTTTCATTTTCATCACTGGAAAATTAAAAATAATAAAGCTGTAAGACATGGCTATGACACAGATTTATAAATTGTAAACCAGGTACAAGCTGACATGATTTTTCTGTTATGTATTCAAAAACAAAACTTAAAATCTTAGGAAGAACATAAGAGCATCACCCTTGAGACCACTACTGAAGAATGCTTTAAATATGGTCGAGAAATGCCAGCAGAGGCAGAACAGGATTGCAGTAATTTACGATTTAATTAGTTGAAGTAAAAGACAGAGCCTTTACCCTATGACTCTTACTGTGGACATTTCATACCATGAGCCTTTGTAAAGCAGGGCTTGGCTTCTGTCCAGAGTTAGCTTAGAGGAGCCTGCGAAACCCAAAGTGTTTGTGGTGGGCAGCATTGAAACCAGCTCTGAAGAGACTTCCTATATTCGGGTTTCCTCCTGCTTTGATTCCATTGTGTTTCTTTGGGCATTTCAATTACCATTTTGAACACAACATCTTTGAGAATTACTTTGCTTTGTTTGTTAGTTCAGGAGCTCACAAATGGCCCCAACTGTGGGAAATAAAAAGCAAATAAGGAGAAGGAAGTCTTTTACAGAGAAATGCTTGTTCTGACTGTAGATTAGGCTCAGGACAAAGCAAGCAGAAAGAGGCAAGCTTTTCAAGAGCACATCAACTTTAAAACTTCATGAAGGTCACGGCAGGCTTGCTGGCCAAAGGCTTTTTTTTTTTTTTTATCCCATGGATATAACTGCTTCTGTGAACACAAATATTTTAGCATCATGACTAAGTTAACTTGAACATTTTGAAAGAAAGAATTGACATCCAAACAACCTGGTATGGTTGTACAAAACAGTGGAGATAAAAAACAATACACAAAACTCTTATCTGCATACTTCTTTTTTTTTTAACTTTTATTTAATGAATATAAATTTCCAGTGTACAGCTTATGGATTACAATGGCTTCCCCCTCCCATAACTTCCCTCCCACCCGCAACCCTCCCCTCTCCCGCTCCCTCTCCCCTTCCATTTGCATCAAGATTCATTTTCAATTCTCTTTATATACAGAAGATCAATTTAGTATAAAGATTTCAACAGTTTGCACCCACATAGAAACACAAAGTGAAACATACTGTTTGAGTACTAGTTATAGCATTAAATCACAATGTACAGCACATTAAGGACAGAGATCCCACATGAGGAGCAACTGCACAGTGGCTCCTGTTGTTGACCCAACAAATTGACACTCTAGTTTATGGCGCCAGTAACCATCCTAGACTGTCATCATGAGTTGCCAAGGCTATGGAAGCCTTCCAAGTTTGCCGACTCTGATCATATTTAGACAAGGTCATAAAAGACAGAGTGAGGATAGTAACCAATGATCCCAAGAGTGGCATTTACCAGGTTTGAACAATTATACAGCATTAAGTGGGGAAGAGGACCATCAGTACACACAGGTTGGGAGTAGAGCCATTGGTGGTAGAGTAGAGGTTATGATTACAAAGGAATGAGGCCCAAGTGCACTAGACAGGGCCTAGAACAAAGGACAGAGTCATTATTAGAGGAGCTAAGAAAGGTGCTGTCTAAGCTACAAGTAATTTTTCTGATTGAGAGGCAAATAGAACCTGATAGAAGGGGCTTGATACTTCTTAATTCTTTTTCTGACATAAACTTTAGAGCAAAGCTGATTCTATAGCAAGTTTACACCCAAGGTCAACTTGTCCCGGCACATAGTTGGTAGTACTACTGCCTTCTTTTTTCCTGGAAAAAAAAAAAAAGCATATCTGTACGAAAGTAAATACTTTTCTGGAATACTCACTAGAGAATCATTACAGCCTTTCCTATCAGCTAAGATTCACAGAACATCACCATGCCCACAGCTATGCATCATTGTGCTCTAAGCATCAGTCAATGCTGTTAGACAAAATAAAGCAATTTGTGTCATAAGAATTATAAAGAAAAAGGTAAAGCTACCTCTATTTCCCTGTTGTACAGTCATAAGTCTGAAAACCTCAGAAGAGCAAGGAGAAAAACTAGTGCAAATTATAGGAAAATTTGGTTAACAGGTTATGAAGTTAAAATACCACATTCAATATGTAACGTATACAGTAAAACAGCAAAAATGTTTATTGGGAGGAAATAATCCCATGTTATATTGTGTGTGTATAAACTTTAAAAAGTGTTAAAACATACCTGAGTAAAATTTACCAGAACAACAAAATAATAAATTTGAACAAATGAAAAAGAAAAGTCTGGGGTTGGAAGACTTATTTTTTGGTAAGATTTATTTACTTACTTGAAAGAGTTGGAGAGAGAGGAGAGAGAGAGAGAGAGAGAGAGAGGTCTTTCATCTTCCAGTTCACTCCCCAGTTGACCTCAACAGCCAGAGCTGTGCAGGTCCAAAACCAGGAGCTTCTTCCAGGTCTCCCACGTGGGTGCAGGAACCCAAGAACTTGGGCCATCTTCTACTGCCTTCCCAGAGCATAGCAGAGAGCTGGATCGGAAGTGGAGCAGCTGGGGCTCAAACCAGTGCCCTTATGGGATGCTGGTGCTTCAGGCCAGGGCCACAGCACTGGCCCCCCTCTCCCTATGTTTTTAGCCTAATCCCAATTTAATATCCTATCAAACTTCTGCCAGGCACGATACAATTTGATTATAAGGTTCATTAGGAGGAAGAACCCTGAAGAGCAAAACAGGCCTAAAACATGACTTAAAGCCTGAATAATTAAAGCATTTTGATGTATGAAAAGACAGATGAACTTATGGAACAGAATGTAAAATCCAGAAACATGTTGATTGCATATATAAATTTAATATGCAATAAAAGCTCCTCAAGTCAGTGGAAAGTCATACTCTTCTTAAAAAGGGCATTGATCTCAATGGAGACTCATGTGGGGAAAAAAACTGGGACTACTCGTATAATACACCAATAAAAATTCCAAATGAAGTACAAATGTAAATGAAAGAAAAGGAAACATTCAAATGCTATTTTTTTCCCCAAAGTTGAGGGCAGTGGGCATTTGGCACAGCAGTAAAGACACTGGTTGGGATGCCCATATCCCAGATCAGAATGCTTGGGTTTGAGTTCTCCATCTGCTTCCAATTCAAACTCTCTGTTACTTCACACCCTGGGAGGTGGCAGGTGATAGCTCAAGTATGTGGGTCCTTGCCACAGCTGCAGGAGAACTGCATGGAGTTCAGTCCATTATAGCCATAGCTCTTGTTGATATTTAGGGAGTAAACCAGCAGACTAGAGGACACTCTCTTTCTGTCTCTAGATAAAAATGAATAAAATTTTAAAATGGGTGTGTTTGTCTATAATTTGGAAATTCTTCCAAGTGTTTGAAACTCTAACATTGAGAAATACTAAGGAAAACAAATTTATGTACTCACTTTTGCAGGGTAAAAATCATTGTGCAAAATATATAAAAATTAAAAACATTTGCAATTTATACCACCAAGCTTCCAAAAATGAAACAAAAGACCATCTAACTCATAGAAGAGTAAGCTGATACAAGTTAAAAAGAAATGCAAATGGCTTTTAAATATAAGGAAAAATTCTCAGCACCATTGGTAATAAGACAAATGCAAATTAAACTACACTAAGATACCATTTCTCCTCTATCACAGGGGTAAAAATTTCCAAAAGTCTTAATAAATACCTGTTAGCAAGGCTGCCTGACGGTCATTCTTATATATAGTTATGGGAATGCAAAATGATAAAAATCTGAGGAAGGGAAAAATATAGAAATACCTAACAAAACTATATAAGCACTTGTCCTTTGATACAGCAGTCCCAATTCTAGTCACCAAATATTTACTAGCATGTATGTGAAAAGGTATGGGCACAAGACTCCTCTCTAAACACTCTTCCTAAGAGCAAATATTGAAACATCTTTTTTCAAAAAGTTTACTTATTTGAAAGATCCATCTTCTGTCCACTGGTTACTCCCCAAACATCCACAGCATCCTGCAGGCCTGGGCCAGGCCTGAGCCAGGCCTGAGCCAGCAGCTTGGAATTCCATCTGGGTCTCCCATGTGGGTGCAGAGACATAAGCACTTGAGCCATCTTCTGCTGCTTTCACAGACTCATTAGCCAGGAGGCTGGATCAGAAGTGGAACAGCCAGGATTTAAACTGGCCTCATATGGGGTGCCTTATCACAAGCAACTGTTTAACCTGCTGCACTACAACACCAGTCCTGGAAAGATTGGAAACATCTTAAATAAACACCAATAGAAGACTAGTTGAATTAACAGGGATACGTTCACCCACTGAAGTATGTTTACACTGCTGTGGAATCGTCTTCAGGCTATAATGTAGGGTTTCTTAACAGAAGTATTAACATTTAGGGTCAAATAATTACTTCTTGTTTGGGCCTGTCCTATACATTGGAAGATGTTTAGCAGTACACCTGATCTGCAACCTGTAGACATCAGGAACACCTCTCCCTCCAGTTGTGGTGAGCAAAATTGACTCCAGGCTCTGCCAGATGTTCCCTGGGGGACAAAATTGCCACCAGATGAGAATCAGTGTCTTGTTAATTGCAGTTTTAACAATGTTAAGTGAAATAGCATGTGAGGATGTATAGAGTATGTTTTTATTAACAAAATAGATGGGTAAACCATAACATTTAAAATAATTATCTATAGGAGAAGAAGGGAATAAGATGAAAGAGAAAGTTATAGGACCTAAAGTTCTTTGACTTTTTTTTTTTTTTTGGTAATTTTTTTTTGTAAACTTGACTCTGGTACCTTTATTTATAAGACACAATTAAATGTTAGTAAAATTTAAAACTTCAAAGTAAATATAAGCAGTCGACCATAAATGTGTATCTTGTTGTTGACTTGTCTGTAAAGCAAAGGGCTATTCTAAGCACTTCTGATCAGAGTAATTCAACTGCAGGTTCCTCGCTGACCAAATCTAAAAGCAAAATGACATTTTTGTAAACATAATTGAAAAGTAGTTATAACAACAATTTTGGTATTAGTATTCTCAGACTTTTGTGCATGTAATTTCAGAAAAAGCAGTAAGTAATTATGATGTCATTGGGTATGAGAAATGACAGCATAGGAGTAAGGAGAAACAAACATAAAAACAAGAATATTAAGTTAAAAGCCTTCATTGCATAATTTTGACTTAATAGTATAAGAGTTGATGAGATACTTATTAACAAAAAGAAACCCTTTCCTAACTCTGTCCAGTGAATAAAACTGAAGTATTTTATCCAATCCTGTAGCAAGAAGTCCTAGCACTAGATATTAGTCTTTAAGTACTAATTGTAACTTTTTTTTTAGAAGGGGGCCTTTTGAGAAATGATGAAATGAGTAATTCAAGGATAGGGTAGAAAAAATGCAAAACAACCCTGGAAAATATTACCAGTCGCATCTAAAAAAAACCCAAGGAATCTGTTGAAGAGTAGAACTAGGGTTCTATTAAAAGATCTCACAAGCCAACTTGAAGAGATTCCACTGGGCAGTGAAGGCTGTTCATCAGTTAGCTGCAATGCACAAAACATATGATTTATAATTAAATTCATGAGCTCATCTTAACTCTCGAAAAATATTTCGTTGATCACCTTGGGAAGAGCTAAGGAATACACTCATCATTTCAAAATGGTAAAGGAAAAGAATTTAGTACTCATGCTGCCTTTCCTGTGTGAAGTTCACTTCAGAGTAATGAAGCTGTTGGAAAACTTCCTTTTATAGAACTATTCCAGCTAATAATTGAGGAAGGAGTCATGTAATTGGAACGTTAACATTTGGGATTCTTTGACTCATTAATGGTATCATCTATGTAATAATCATCAGTGGCTAGTAAGATCACAGCATTAAGGTGAGGAGCAGATAGTATGTATCTCCAGGAGGAAGATTACTGTATCACTCATGAAGGATTCTTGTCCAAACAAGAATGAAGAAGAAAATGGAAATTGAACCAGAATCCTATCAAGCCTTTCAGCTCAAACTACCAGTTTAAAGGAAGTACAGGGAAAATAGACATAGGAAACAAAAACAGGGGCATGTAATGAGAAAAATTCAGACTGGGAACTGAAGAGAAAATGGCTCAGATTTGTGAACATCTATTTTAACAACATAAAAAATTGTACAGAAATAGAAATAGAGGGAAAACCTATAAATTATAGTTAAAGGACATACCAACCAAATGTGGTATTTGGGCCTTGTTTGCACAAACTGGTTAAAATAATTATAATATATACACACATAAAATACAACACATTAAAAACAATTAGAGAAATAGGAGCATTAGTTGAATATTTGATATAAAGGAGTTACTGTTTATATGCAACAATGGTGTTGTGTGCACACATATGTGTTGTGTTTATACTGAGTCTTCCTATATTTTAGAAATAAGTGCTGCAATCATATGTTGGATGAGATTTGCTACAAAATATTATGGGGGAGCAGGTAGAGATGAATAGGGGAACAAAGATAAGATCAGATATGCTATTTATTGATTATTATAAAGCTGAGTAAGGAATATGTGGACATTCATTAAACTGTTATTTTTTTTAAAGACGTATTTATTTGAAAGACAGCATTATAGAACAAGAGAGAGGGAGAGACAGAGAAAGGTCTTCCAAATGATAGTACACTCTCCAAATGGCCCAAACAGCCAAAGCTGCACTGACCAGGAGCCAGGAGCTTCTTCCAGGTCTCCCATGTGGGCGCAGGGATCCAAGCACTTGGGCCATATCCTACCGCTTCCCCAGGCCATTAGCAGAGAGCTGGATCAGAAGAAAAACAATCTGGACACAAATCGGCGCCCATGTGGAATGCTGGCACTACAAACTATGCCACGGTGCCAGCCCCAAACTGTTATTTTTTTTTTTTTAGATAGATAGATAGATAGATTTGCCAGAGTTATAGAGGCAGAGAGAGAGAAGTCTTCCATCCACTGGTTCACTCCCCAAATAGCAACAATGGCTTCAGATGAGCCAATCTAAAGCCAGGAGCCAGGAGCTTCTTCCAGGTCTCCCATGCGGGTACAGGGGCCCAAGGACTTGGGCAATCATCTACTGGCTTCCAAGGGCATAGCAGAGAGCTGGATTGGAAGTGGAGCAGCTGGGACTTGAACTGGCACCCATCTGGGATGCCGGCACTGCAGGTAGTGACTTTACCAGCTATGCTACAGTGCCAGCCCCCAAACTGTTATATTTCAAAATTTTTATGCTTTGTGAAAGAAAATACTTTGGGAACTTTTGTATTTTAACTGTAGTTCATACCGTGTTCTTTGCTAGACCCCTCCCGTCTGAAGGACAACCTCGGTGTGTGGACACTGCTGTTGAGGAGCCCTGATGGCTCTGAGTCCAGCTCTGGTCATCTCTCCCTTTTTTTTTGACACCTCTTTGTTCTTCACATTCGAAAACTGGCTCCACGTAAGGTCATTGTGAGAAGCACATAACAGAAACTTAAGATAATAGGAACTTAACAAACCAGGGTACCTCAAGATAATTTCTATTGTGCCTCAAATGATTGTGTGGAATTATGACCTTCAGCTGTTCAATTAATAGAGTATTGATCCCTTATAGTTTATGTTCCTGCTAATGTGAACTTCTGCTTGATTGTCAACCTCTAATCACAGACTGTTTTTAAAAGAGCGCTTCCTGTGTGTTGAGAAAGCTTCTAGAAGAGGATCAAAGGACATAGAGGGAGAACAAGAAGGAAGGGGATGCTTTTATTAGCAATGAGTGAATTGGCATTGGTTATCACTCTTCTTTTAACTCTAGGTATTTATCAAAGTGCTGGATAATAATGATAATGGCCCAGAATTCTCTCAGCCGCATTACGACGTGACAATTTCTGAGGATGTGCTTCCAGACACAGAGATATTACAGATCGAAGCCACAGACAGAGACGAGAAGCACAAGCTGAGCTACACTGTCCACAGCAGCATTGACTCCATCAGCATGAGGAAATTCCGGATTGACCCTAACACTGGCGTGCTGTACACTGCAGAGAGACTGGACCATGAGGCCCAGGACAAGCACATTCTCAACATCATGGTAGGATGAAACTGCTAATTTGCTTTACTGACACTGCCATTATCCATTCAAGTCACACATCTTAGTCCTCAGAAGTGAAAGGCTCATAACATTTGCTAAGTGCTGGTAAATTTGGTCTTTTTACAGCTCAGTTGCATTCATTGTTGCCTTTTCAGGTCAATGAAAAATTACTATTGTTACACAGTGACTCTATATTTTTGCCAAAGTTAAAAATTGTTTAATTTCTGCAGACAGTGGCTTCTTGGTAAATGCTGTTCACAGACTGGTTTGAGAGGGAAGAAATAGACCGGGTACCCAAGCTCTGATATTGGTTTACATCCATAAAATTTTGTGGATAAGTTAAAAGAAGTTCGTTGAGAAGTTGATCACAAGGTTAATCATTTGCTCAGCCTATGCAGTGCTCAGTCTCTGGAGGGATTTAGAGATCAATTTGTTATTTATTAGACCGGTGTTGGAGCCAGTGGTGAATACTGGCACACGAAAGAGATTTCAGAATACACTGAAGCCTGCAGAGTGCTAAATCTGGATTTGTGTTCACGTAGCCTCCAAATGATGTGGGAGAAATTGCTCTGCTTTTAAAGTGCAGTTGGCCAAATTCAGATAATTGAGTGTAGAAACTGATTGATTTTAGAGCCCGCAACATGTTTCTTTAACAGCCCCATGATCACTGCACAGCTACTGCCTGTAAGACCCCCTACTGCATTCCTTAAGACTGAACAGGGTGACAGAGGCTTACTCCTAAAAATTGATTGACTTTATACTTAAGATTCTACCAATTCCTAAGCAGCTGAAGGCAGTTTTTCTACCAACACTACTCTTCTTCACAGGACTGGAAATCTTCCTAGGCAAGAGTAAGTTTGGGTGCCCTCAGCAATGGTTTCCAAGCAGGATTCCAGGGAACAGAAGTGACTCATAGAGGTGATCCATTACATCCTGCAGTCTGAGTCATTACATCCCTTCATTCCATGGCTCTTTCTGAAGTTCCTACTATGTACCAAGCACTGTTCTGAGGCACAAGACACATTCAGTGAGAACTGACTGGCTTTCAGCATTCCCTAAAGGAAGAGTTCAGCTTAGACTTTGGGTATGGCAGGCCACTCTACATTGAAAGAAGTTTATTTTGTATGTGTTCTCTTCAATTGAAAAACCCTTGTGCTGGTGCTAGCTTCATTGTCACAATTTTTCTGGTCATTTCTTTTCATTCTTTCCCTAAACACTCAGAATTCAGCTTGGTCACCCCCCCACCATTGATCCTTTATATAATTGAATATTTATAGTAAACAACTTCTTTGTGTTGCCTTTCTCTAAGCTAATCCATTTGAGTCGTTTTGCTCACTCCTTCTAGGTACTATTTCTGAAGACACCTTTCTCTTTGGTGATTCTTCTTTGTGTCCTTTCTGATTTATTCACGACAGTCTTGTTCAGTTTAAAACTGAACAAGAGGAACCAGTTGATTAGTTCTAGCCAGAGCACTTGGTTGGAGTCAAAGAGTTGATTGTGTATCAGCTTCAGCTATATGCAAATGAGGACATTTTAAAGCTTTCAGACAAGATTCTTTGATAAAGTCAAATAGAGAGTCTCCATTTCAGAAATTAGGACTATGATTTGATACGTCTTCCCCATGGTCAGAGTTCTTTCTCAAATCTAGACTTATATATTGGCTCCTAGGTGAAAGTGCCAGACACCACCATCACCATTTAACTACTTCTGCTTGTTGTTGTTTTCCAGGAAAGCTGAATGCTAGGGTGAGTTTTTAGCACCCACTGTGAGAGCAGTTTTAGAGTATGCCAGGCTGGCACTTATACCTGAGTGTTAACACCCATCTGTTTACTTGTTTGTATTCTCCACTCCACACTAAGCTTCTTGAGGGGAGGGATTATACCTAATTCACTACTGAACACCAGGGACTCAAGCCAGAGACTTGACAAATAGTAAGCAACAGTAAATGTTTGCTGAATGAATAAGTGGCAATGCCAACATTGTGTTCATTAATTCCATTCTTTGCTTTCCACTTTAGAAGTGCCTCCACCTACCATTATGTTAGTAGCTGTACACATACTAATCAGGTGAATGTGGCTATGTGAAGGAAGCCAAGGCAAAGTGCTTCCAGGCCAGCTCTCTGCTGTGGCCAGGGAGTGCAGTGGAGGATGGCCCAAGTGTTTGGGCTCTGCACCCCATGGGAGACCAGGATAAGCACCTGGCTCCTGCCATCGGAACAGCGCGGTGCGCCGGCCGCAGCGCGCTACCGCGGCGGCCATTGGAGGGTGAACCAACGGCAAAAGGAAGACCTTTCTCTCTGTCTCTCTCTCACTGTCCACTCTGCCTGTCAAAAAAAAAAAAAAAAAGTGCTATGTTTTTGAAAGCAAAGCCAGTTCTAGTCACTGAGTGCAAACCTTATGCTAGACATCAAGCTAAGCAGTAACAATTGGTTTATTCACCAGCAGTTTCTTCTCTTGAAAGAACCACTTATTGAGTACCTACTAGGTGCCCGTGACTGGGTCATGCACTTTATGTGCATAATCACATATTATTTTAACTACCAACACAGCCATGTGAATTCTTTGCAATTCAAGATTTTAGTCCTACTACTTCTTCTATTTTGCCTAAAGGTCAGAGATCAGGAGTTTCCTTATCGAAGAAACTTGGCCCGAGTCATTGTGAACGTGGAAGATGCTAATGATCACAGTCCTTATTTTACCAACCCACTGTATGAAGCATCTGTGTTTGAATCCGCTGCCTTGGGATCAGCTGTTCTGCAAGTGACCGCTCTGGACAAAGACAAAGGGGAAAATGCAGAACTCATATATACCATAGAAGCAGGTGAGAGCTGTCGCACTGCACAGATTTCAGTGTAATGCATGGAATTTGACCCATAGTAGTTTTTATCACCTTATAAAATTCATATTGTTATCACTGGAACCTCTCTAAATGAATTTTTTGGCCAAGCAACTTTCCTATTTGCGTGATGATACATAGTATATAAGTGCTTGGCATTTCACTAATGTGTTTCTGTCATTGACAGCAAGGAAAGAGTTTCCTTCATTGTGTTCAATCTCAGATTTTTCTGGAATGGAGAAGAGAGAAGAAATGTGTAATAAAATCAGTGGCTTTTACCCATGGGTCAAGAAGCCATGGCCTCAGATTAAAATGACCAGTCTCCCATCACCTGAGGGCTTCTGGGCTATTCTGTAAATTGAATCTTACATGTCTTTGTTTACTTGTCAATGGGTGGACTGAGAGCTTAAGAAATTCCTATTTCCTCATAATTAGTACAAATTCACTTCAATGGAGGCAGTGTGAGTAGTAAAGTAGTTGGTAGATATGGAGTCTGAACTGTCTGCTTAATATGACAGAACAAGAAATACAGGCTCTCATTTTGTTAAATTTGATATTTAAAAAAATCAATTTTAACATCCATAAGACAAAACCTTAGTTTACTGGTGGTTTGGAGATCAATAACTAGAAAACATCCATGACATAGAGATGAATGTCTCAGCAAGAGAAAATACTGTGACCATAAAAATAACAAATATCCTGGATCTGCTCTATTTTCCTCCTCGTGTTCTGTCCTTTTTGGATATTCAAGCCACATATTTCCAAAATGTTCTGCAACATTATGTCTGTCATGCTTAATGCCAAGTGCAATCTCCTTTCAAGCCAGCGATGGAAAGGCTCCTCTCCCTTCATTTAAATGTAGAACATTTTTGTGAGTAGTTGAATTAAAATAGGAATGCTAGGATGACAGTTTTAGACTAGAAATTTTAGAAAAAAGCCAACAAACCTTCTAAAAATAGCCCTGTGTTTAATGATTAACTACAACTATTTCCAGTATAAGTCACCACATTTTACATGGGGCTTTGCTAAGCTCTCTATCGGAAAAGAAAAAGGTGTTGGTCTGTAACAGCCAGCTGCCCCAGAAGAAGTCATCTGTTTTGCTTCTAGGTTTCCATGAGATGTTCTTTGACCGTGACCAATCCTCAGAGATGCTATTTTGCATCTCTTATTTAACACAGGACATTTTTATTATTTAATTATGTAGTCCTTGTTCTTTTGGTTCAACAAATATAGGGAAGCTTTTCCTAAAAACTGAATGTTTAAATAACATCACAGAGAATGTCAGATAAACCAACGAATCAAATTCTCTCTATGGTTCATTCTAATCTTGTGTTTTTTTCTTTTCCTTATATTGATTTATGCATACATATTGTTTTATGTCACAGTAATCATCTAGATAAAAGATTTTATTTCTACTCTTATCATTTTCTAAACATTTGTGTATCTAGCTGCTTTTTTATGTGTCATTAAGGCTACTAGTTTCACTTCTCTTTGATGGTCAGATAATTTGTAAATCAATTTGGAGATTGTTGAGGAGTAATTTAACTTACCCTGCAGCTGAAAAGACTGTTTGGCTTATCTTTTAAACTCCATGTATTATAGCATGGTGCTCAGTGTTTTCATTAACAACTTAAAAAACAAAAGAGAGAAGTTATTTCCTTAAAACTTCTCTTGCAGAGAAGACATGAATTTTCAGAAAACCACAGGAATGATCAATAACTTAGCATGTGCTAATCACAGCCTGCACTGCCAATCTCCAGAAGCAGGTGGGCCCAGTCACACTCAAATATGCTGACAGTGGGTCTGGGCCGACTCTGCCCAAGCAGGTTTCTTTCCAGGTGATGAAGGAAGAAAGATCCCTGATCCTTCAGCATTTTGAAGCAAATGACTATTAATCTGTGTAGTTTTATATTTTTATTTAACTTCTCTCCCAGGCCTCAGATCTGGAAATTATAGTCTGTTTACTAATGGGTTATAAATTTCCTATCTCCTGATTGACTGCTAAAGCAACTACTGAAGCTTTTTATGTTGGCCTAGGTTTTAGGCAGAATTTGAGTGAGAGTGCCAGGCCTAACATTTAGTTGGGGTTTGTGTTTGGTGCCAACAGTGGTCTTTGGGCAGGACAGGACAAGAGAGATCAGGACTTGTTGAGGTTGATTCGTTCTGAGAAGAGGAGCAACAAGGACTAAGAGTTGAGTTAAGATAAGGGGATTTTGAATCCCAAAATGCATACAAATAGAGTGCAAAATCTTTTTTAGATCCACCTCACTGCTCAGTCATTCAACACAGAATCATTTGTGGCAGTCACTGTCCTGTGTACCAGATAAATAATGAAGCTTTTGCCCAGTTGCCAAAAGACTATAAGAAGCCATAGATTCTAAGAGCACTGCAGGGGTTAGTTTCCAAGGATTCAAGTATAGCAGGAGAGCAGAAGCAGGAGGTGGATTCCAAGAGAACTGATCATGATGAAGAAGCAAAGAGGACAAACTGATGAATGAGCACAGCATGGAAGTAGGGAACCAGCAGGTCAGCATGCACTGCACAGAAGGGCTGTGAAGTTGCACTTTAGGTCAAAAGCTGGCTCCCATTCATCCCCACCATAATGTATATTGCAAAGTGTGAAAAACTATGCTGGACCTGGCGTGATGAGGGAGGATTTCCCTAGAAACTCCACAATGGGCTATGATCATCAGTGAATACCTAGAGACTTGGCCCTGTTGGCATTCATCAGTTAGGGTTGCACGTTGGTCCTGTTACTGGAAGGTGGCCATTGCTTACATGAAACAATCACTGAGTCCCTGAGAGATCTGGAAATCAAAAGTTGTACCAAGGTGCAATTCCTTGCTGCTATTTAATGAATATTTGAAAGCTTATTCATAAGATCATTGAACTTTTTTTGTTGTCATTACAAAATGGTCATGTTTGGATAATAAAGTAAAAATATCATGCTAAGATCAAAGATAGCATTGTTTAATATTCATATTTTAGGAATCAAAATGACCTCTCTATTAGATATACTTTCTCCTTAAAAATAAACAGGATCTTATTGAAACATGACCTTTTAGTGCTTAGACATGGAAAGGTTTATTCAGTACTTTCTATAAAAATTTGTACACAGCTACATTTGCTGTATATTTCAATAAACACATAATATAACTGCCCTCTGAATCCTGGTACATGTCTCAATGATTTTGACATTTACATGGTCTATATATCTGCCATGCTACATTACTCAAAAAGAAAAATCCAGGTAAAGTTGAGTAACCAAGGTCTTTAACTTTTGATTTAAAAGAATTTTAAACAAAAAGCATGTATGTTCTTAGAGAAGTGTCAGAAAACCTGATGAAGGAAGGAAATAGTGTCTTGGGGAAGGATGCAGCTCATGGTGTCCAGTACTTCTGAATTTCATGTCACCACCAAATTTCTTTGCATTCTTCCAGTTTTGTCTTCCTCATTCTCTCTCACATTTCACTCATCCCTACCAATCCTTGACTTCAAACCTCTGCATGTTTCAGAGTTTCCAGGTCTTTAGAGTGTCATGGCCCATAGCTCTTCCCATGTCAGATATGTGCAAGTGGGCTCCAGGACTCATTTTCATTAGAGTTATGCCTCAAGTTCTTTGTTGCAGTGATGGTCAGATTAGCAACAATTTCCTCCTTCTCTAGAAGCCTCTCAAATGCTTGATGGATAGAATTATAACACGTTGGAATAACTGCCTTATACATTTTGTGGTTACGTTTTTGTCTATATTTGTCCTGGGACATGAGGGAGAGAGAGGAGTGAAGGATACAGGGCAGTCAAAAAAACTGGTCACCACATGCAAAGCAAACAGTGACTTAGGGAGAATTCTCCATGTCTGATCAATACTCCCTCATCAATATTTTGGAGGACGTCCATTTTAATAAGGTGAGGTGGTACCATTTACAAGAGGCAAAGCCTTTCTTTAGGATAATCAGACTACAGCTGGTAACTGCTGAAGACTGATGGCCCTCTTGCAGTTGCTGTAGGTTCAGAGCCCATGGTTTTGCTAGGTAAGTCAGATAGTCTGCCACAGTTGGAAAGTCCAGTTTCTGGAAAGCAATGTACAGGGAGTGGTGCTGAAGAGGAAACTGTATTTTCTGCTTTTGAGGGAGCTTTATGGTAGAGTTGAGGAAAAGGCTAGTGATACCGTTGCAAAAAAATGTGAGTTTAAAACACAGCAAATTAAAGTTAATCAAATTATAAACTATTTTATAGTCCTTTATTTTGCACTATAGAATCAGGGATTTTGATACTTACTGCTTTACATAAGTTCTATTCCCTTGATAATTTTCTGCATACAAAAATAATCAAGTATTAAAGTCTGAAAAAATGTTTACATTATAGTACTCTGAAACTATTCCTACAGTGCTCTTTATTTTAACATAAAACACAAATCATGGGACTGATTTAGTTACAAATACCTTTTCACAAGTGACATTGGTGTGTGCCAGCCCATTCTCCCCCCTTTTCTCCCAAGGTTAGGTATGAGGAAGACCTACACATTCTTAGCAGAAAAGTCTTTCCTAAATCCTCTATTCTTTCCCATTTTTATTGTATACACTATTATTGTTGGCCTAGATTAAGAAGTCACTGAACTGAAATTGACTGTTTTACTGGAAAACTCATTTCGGTGCTTTTTAATATCCTTAAAAGAGAAGTCTTTTTTCTAGAATTATGTGGAATGAATACAAACAATTGCTTTCTACTTGCCACATGCAGTAAAGTACCTTTAGATGACAGATTAATATTCTAAACGTATTTTAATGATCCATTTGTAACTCATTTCCCTGATGATTTCTATATTTTAGGGAACACTGGGAACACGTTTAAGATTGAACCAGTCCTGGGCATCATCAGTGTTTCCAAAGAACCAGATATGACAACAATGGGTCAGTTTGTTCTGTCAGTCAAAGTCACAGACCAAGGCTCCCCACCAATGTCTGCCACTGCAATTGTGCGTATTTCTGTCACCATGTCTGATAACTCTCACCCCAAATTTACTCACAAAGACTACCAAGCAGAAGTAAATGAAAATGTTGATATCGGAACATCAGTCATCCTAATCTCTGCCATCAGCCAATCTACCCTTGTTTATGAAGTCAAAGATGGAAACATTGATGGGATTTTTACCATAAATCCATATTCCGGAGTCATCACCACTCGGAGAGCTCCAGATTATGAGCGCACTTCCTCTTATCAACTCATCATTCAGGCCACTAACATGGCAGGAATGGCTTCCAATGCCACCGTCAATATTCAGATTGTTGATGAAAATGATAATGCCCCAGTGTTTCTCTTTTCCCAATACTCAGGCAGCCTGAGTGAGGCTGCCCCAATCAATAGCATTGTCAGGAACTTGGACAACAGCCCGCTGGTGATCCGTGCCACTGATGCTGACAGCAACCGGAATGCTTTGCTCGTGTATCAGATTGTGGAGTCCACAGCCAAGAGGTTCTTCACGGTGGACTCTAGTACAGGTGCCATCAGAACAATTGCCAACCTGGACCATGAAACCATCTCCCATTTTCATTTTCATGTTCATGTGAGAGACAGTGGTAACCCCCAGCTGACTGCAGAGAGTCCTGTGGAAGTCAACATTGAGGTGACAGATGTGAATGATAACCCACCTGTTTTCACTCAGGCTGTGTTTGAGACTGTCTTACTTCTCCCTACCTATGTTGGAGTGGAGGTTCTGAAGGTTAGTGCCACAGACCCCGACTCTGAGGTGCCCCCTGAACTGACATACAGCCTAATGGAAGGCAGCTTGGATCATTTTTTAATTGACTCAAATAGTGGGGTACTCACCATAAAAAACAATAATCTCTCCAAAGATCACTATATGTTGATAGTTAAAGTGTCTGATGGAAAGTTCTACAGTACATCCATGGTCAACCTAATGGTTAAAGAAGCCATGGATAGTGGCCTCCAATTTACACAAAGCTTTTATTCCACCTCCATCTCAGAGAACAACACTAACATAACCAAAGTTGCTATTGTCAATGCAATTGGAAACCGCCTTAATGAACCCTTAAAATATAGCATTTTAAACCCAGGAAATAAGTTCAAGATAAAATCTACCTCAGGAGTCATTCAGACTACTGGAGTCCCCTTTGACCGTGAAGAACAAGAGTTATATGAGTTGGTGGTGGAAGCCAGCCGTGAGCTGGACCATCTTCGTGTGGCTAGGGTGGTAGTGAGGGTTAACATTGAAGACATAAATGACAATTCTCCGGTCTTTGTGGGCCTCCCTTACTATGCTGCTGTGCAAGTTGATGCTGAGCCAGGGACTCTGATATACCGAGTGACAGCCATTGACAAAGATAAAGGTGCAAATGGAGAAGTGACCTATGTCCTGCAGGATGACTATGGCCACTTTGAAATTAACCCCAATTCAGGGAATGTTATTTTAAAAGAAGCATTCAACACTGACTTGTCCAACATTGAATATGGAGTCACCATCCTAGCCAAAGATGGTGGAAAGCCCTCTTTGTCTACATCTGTGGAACTTCCCATCACTATTGTCAACAAAGCCATGCCTGTGTTTGATAAACCCTTTTATACAGCATCCATAAATGAAGATATCAGAATGAACACCCCCATTCTAAGCATCAATGCCACTAGTCCAGAAGGCCAAGGCATCATATATATCATTATTGATGGAGATCCTCTAAAACAGTTTAACATTGACTTTGACACTGGAGTCCTGAAAGTTGTTAGTCCTTTGGATTTTGAGGTTACATCTGCTTACAAGTTGACTATAAGAGCCAGTGATGCTTTGACTGGTGCCAGGGCTGAAGTCACTGTTGACTTGCTAATTAATGATGTAAATGACAACCCCCCTATTTTTGATCAGCCCACATATAATACAACATTATCTGAAGCATCTCTCATTGGGACACCTGTTTTACAAGTTGTCTCCACTGATGCAGACTCAGAAAACAATAAAATGGTACATTATCAGATTGTTCAGGATACCTACAACAGCACAGATTATTTTCACATAGATAGTGCAAGTGGCTTAATTCTGACAGCACGCATGCTGGACCATGAGCTAGTACAACATTGCACATTGAAAGTAAGAGCAACAGATAATGGCTTCCCATCACTGAGCAGTGAGGTTCTGGTTCATATACACATTTCTGACATAAATGACAACCCTCCAGTTTTTAATCAACTCATTTATGAGTCATATGTGAGTGAGTTAGCCCCCCGGGGCCATTTTGTAACCTGTGTTCAAGCCTCTGATGCAGATAGCTCTGACATTGACCGGTTGGATTATAGCATTTTATCTGGGAATGACCGGACAAGCTTTTTGATGGACAGCAAGAGTGGAGTGATCACACTGTCCAACCACCGGAAGCAGCGGATGGAGCCTCTTTACAGTCTCAATGTCTCTGTCTCTGATGGGCTGTTCACCAGTACTGCACAGGTGCATATCAGGGTACTTGGGGCTAACTTGTACAGTCCTGCCTTTTCACAAAGCACATATGTAGCAGAGGTGAGAGAGAATGCAGCTGCTGGAACAAAGGTAATTCACGTTCGAGCCACAGATGGGGATCCAGGGACATATGGGCAGATCAGCTACACCATCATCAATGACTTTGCCAAGGATCGATTCCTCATAGACAGCAATGGGCAGGTCATGACAACAGAAAGGCTAGACCGGGAAAATCCTCTGGAAGGAGATGTTAGTATTTTTTTGAGGGCCCTTGATGGTGGAGGGAGAACAACTTTCTGCACCGTGAGGGTGATTGTTGTGGATGAAAATGACAATGCTCCTCAATTCATGACAGTGGAATATAGAGCCAGTGTCAGGGCTGATGTTGGAAGGGGCCACTTGGTCACCCAAGTTCAAGCCATGGATCCCGATGATGGAGTAAATTCAAGGATTACTTATTCCCTCTATAGCGAGGCATCAGTCTCCGTGGCTGACCTCCTGGAAATTGATCCCGACAATGGCTGGATGGTTACAAAGGGAAATTTTAACCAGCTGAAAAATACAGTGCTGTCATTTTTTGTCAAAGCGGTAGATGGGGGAATTCCAGTAAAACATTCCCTCATTCCTGTCTATATCCACGTTTTACCCCCTGAAATATTCTTGCCTTCATTCACCCAGTCTCAGTATTCCTTCACTGTTGCCGAAGACACAGCCATTGGAAGCACAGTGGACACCCTGAGGATTTTGCCCACTCAGAATGTCCGATTCAGCACAGTTAATGGGGAACGGCCAGAAAATAACAAAGGGAGTGTTTTCATCATAGAACAGGAAACGGGCATTATCAAGCTTGACAAGCGCCTTGACCATGAAACCAGTCCAGCTTTCCACTTTAAAGTAGCAGCCACAATACCCCTGGATAAAGTAGACATTGTGTTTACTGTCGATGTAGATATCAAGGTATTGGATTTGAATGATAACAAGCCAGTTTTTGAAACGTCAAGCTATGAGACCATCATAATGGAAGGAATGCCCGTTGGCACCAAACTCACACAGGTGAGAGCTATGGATATGGACTGGGGAGCCAACGGGCAGGTCACCTACTCCCTCCACTCAGATTCCCAGCCTGAAAAGGTAATGGAAGCATTCAATATTGACAGCAACACAGGCTGGATCAGTACATTGAAGGACCTGGACCATGAAACAGACCCCATGTTCACCTTCTCCGTGGTGGCCTCTGACCTTGGAGAGGCATTCTCTCTTTCTTCCACGGCTTTGGTCTCTGTAAAGGTGACAGATATAAATGACAATGCACCAGTCTTTGCACATGAAGTGTACCACGGCAATGTGAAGGAGAGCGACCCACCAGGTGAGGTGGTAGCCGTCCTCAGCACCTGGGACAGAGACACATCTGACATTAATCGGCAAGTGAGCTACCATATTACAGGTAAGTCTCAACAGCCACAGTGTTCACTGTGTGCTCTGCTTTCTCAAGAAAGATGGACGATAGCAGTGGGTAAAAGTAGGAGAGAAGAAGGAAGATGCAATGCGGAATTGAGTGTAACAAAGCCTCTCTGGGGTGGAATAACAGTAAAGTTAAGTTTACCATGGTTGGGTCTTGGTAGCTAAGCCTTGGTCTGAAGTTCATTGATTTGCCCACACTGGTGATTACCCACATTGGTACCGCATTCTGTGTCCCTCTTATTTTAAAATGGAGTCCAGCCAAATATCACTGTTGATGAAATGAAAATAACAGCTGTTTTTGGTGGGTAGATATGTTTTTAAATATATTCCCTTTTCCTTTTTGGGGGGAGTGTTAAGAAGAATAATTTCTGGATACCAGTTAGCTTTGCATATAAGCCTCTCCTGATCATAAAAACACACATGCACATACATGCACAAATTTGAGATCACAGTTTGACCTTTAATAATTTTAAATTATAGCTCCAAACTAACAAATATTTATTCTGACAACCCAGTTTTTTTGGATTTCTTTTATGTCTTTCCAAATAGTAAGTAGCAGTTCAATGGAAAAGCCCGGATAGATAAATGAGGTCTCCAAGAGTACATAAAAAAAAAAGTAACCATTGCTCAGAGGGCCACGGGTTTCACATCAGAGAAAAATACTGTTTTCACTGATCAGGGATTGTTTCTGGCTGTAAGCTGCAAGGGACAGGGATGGTGGTCTGGAGGCAGTCTTCCTAAAAACTATTGGGGGAGGGGCTGTTAAAAGTAATATTTTGTTATTGTATTCAGAGACAGAACATAAGCAAAGTGCCAAAAGATTTTAAAGAATCCATCAATACTTGTAGTCAGGTGGCTTTCCCTTTAGAAACACCACATTATTCAGAGTGAAAAATGAATTAATTAGAATGCCCTTAGGACCCAGAATCTGCTTAAGTATGTTAGTGGAAAAGTTAATTAATCACTACAGAAAGGATCCACAGCCGAGCAAATGTGTCAGTGCTTGGGATTGCTTCGTTTTGTAGCACTATTCTCCATTTTCTTCTCGGAGCTGTTTCCTACCATTTTTGATTAAAATGCTATATGCATTTTACTGCTTTCTGATACCAATAATTTTTTTTTATTAAAAGGTATATGAGGGTACTTCTAAAAGTTCTTGGCAAAATGGAACTAAAAGAAGTTTGTTCTGGTGCAAAAAGATCTTGAAATCGATGCATACCTTTTTCATAAAGCATATGTCCCATGAACTTTTTGAAGACCCCTGGTATTTCTGCAATTAAAATTTAAGATAGTGATGAGGAAAGAAAGGTGAGTGAAGCATCCTTTTGATTTAGTTGTGTTTAGTTTCAGAAAATAAAAAGCTTCTTGGATATTCTAAGGGGTACTTTCCTATGTGGAAGAGTTGTTAAATGGCCTTAATTATTTATGGACAGTCTGACTTCTCAATTGATGATTTAAAGGGACCATCCCATTGACTTTACCAAAGTAATGAGCACCGAGTAGCTTAAAGCTACTGTTACTATTAGTGGTGCCAACCACCAACTGATTTTAATTAGATTTAACTTTTGCTCTTGATGTAACACAATTTGCCTGTGCAGCCTTGGATTTACAAAGGACCATTAATCATTTTACACAACAAAAGAACGGTGTGGGCTTGCCTGCACTGAAAGCATTTAATAAGAAAGGTTAAATCTGTGTGTGCTGAAATAATATTCAGCTGCAGCATAATTGAATCTTAGCCAGTGGTGAAGGAAAGTGATATCCCAGGGTGGACTGGGCCTCCCTAGAGCAAGGTTTCTCAGCCACACGTAATTGACAGTTGGGCCTGAATAATTCTGTGTGGTGGGGGCTATCCTTCATAGGGTGTTCAGCTGCAACTGTGGCCTCTACCCACTAGAGTCTAGTAACACTCAACCCTCCCATCAATGTAACATTCATCAGTGCCTCCAGACGTTGACAGCTGCCACAGAGAGGGAAGGGCATGATCCTCCCCAGCTGAGAACCACTATGCAAGGGGGAATGGGCAGCCCTCACCTTTTCTGCCCTCTCTCCCAAGTTTGGTCCTATTTATTCCAAGGATACCCCACAGTCCTGAGGCTGGAGGACTGTGTTCCCTTGCCTCAGAATCAAGAGTGCAGTTGGGCACTCAGGATCTCTCTCCTCGGGGCCGGCGCCATGGCGCACTAGGTTAATCCACCTGCGGCACTGCCATCCCATATGGGCGCTGGTTCTAGTCCCGGCTGCTCCTCTTCCAGCCCAGCTCTCTGCTGTGGCCCGAGAGGGCAGTGGAGGATGGCCCAAGTGCTTGGGCCCCTGCACCCGCATGGGAGACCAGGAAGAAGTTTCTGGCTCCTGGCTTTGGATCAGCACAGCTCTGGCCATTGTGGCAAATTGGGGAATAAACCAATGGAAGGAAGACCTTTCTTTCTGTCTCTTTCTCTCACTGTTTGTAATTCTACCTGTAAAATAAATAAATCTTTTAAAAAGTTAAAAAAAAACATTAAAAAAAATCACTCCTCCACTCTCAACCTCTCCAGTAAGACGATGATTTCTACCCTGTCTTCCCTCTGTGTTCCAAGATCTGCTATAAGAAGGTGAGAAGGCTCTACGTTTAGTGAAGTAGCAGCCTGCACACAGTATGCTTTCCTTATTTCTTTATTTCTGGTGTTAAAAGATACTCAGGCCCATTCGAAGTTTCAAGAGTTTATTTGAACAAATAGCAATCCATGAATTGGCCAGTCATAGATCACAAACTGTACAGTGCTCCACCCAAGCATCATGTGGGTGTTCTCAGAGGCAAGACGAAATATTTGATTGGCTAGAGTAGAACGGTAACATAAAATTCCTGAGTAGAGGTCAACTAGTGGTCTCTGATTTACTAACGTTTAAGTTTCATTTTAGCACTGAGCTGAGCTTTCTTCTGTCTGCCTACGTAGGAGCTCAAGGCACTAGAGTCATCTCCAACCTAATGGCCTCCCAGTTCTGTTCACTATTATCAGTCTTCCCCTTTGGAATGTGAGCTCAACCATGAGAGCAGAGATTTTTGCCAGTTTTGCCCATTAGAATAGCCCTAATAGCTATAACAGTCCCTGCCCAGAGAAGGGGACAAACACTTGTTGAATGTCCATATAAGCAAAATGTGATCTTCCAGCTTGACTCTGGACTTCTTGACATTTGTCTCAGTCTATCTTAGTGTCTGAAATGACATAATTCCCCCTTAGGAATAAGAAGGTCAAAGTGGTTTTCATCCTCCATCTTCCTTCCTTGTTTGGCAAGCTGTTCGTATCTCCGTGTAATTGAGTGATGTGGAAAAGTCATATGGAAAAGTAAAAGTAAAAAGTAATATGGACCACTGTCAGTGTTGCAGCATCGTTAGAAGCTGTCCCACTTCCTCTCTTCTTTCACTTTCACCAGCTTCACTCGGCTAAATCTCATCTAATTGTAGTACTTATCTTTCAACTGCTCCTTAAATGACCCCTCATTAGGGCTATTTAATACTAATGGGTCTTCCCCTGTCATATAAACTTTTCTCCCCAAACTCCAGTCCTCATGAGAACAACGCAGCTGTATGATGAGGCTTCATTAAAAGATTGCTTAATAGAACTGACTGCCTTTCCTTGATTGCATAATCAACAGCTAATGAAATTGTCTTGGTTACAAGAGCTATAGTGTATTACATCCTCTCTTGAGACTAAGTGGAAAGACAATTGTATCATCCTGAGAAAACGATTGATAGTTCACAGTTTGAATTTGATTGTTCTTAAGGGGAACCAAAGAAGAGATCATCTCCAGCTTCTCTAAGTGGATTTTATTCTCTTGGAAAGTTACTGTTTTACTTTCCATGCAAGCCGAGAATATAAATACCATGCTTTGTTACCTAAGATTCAAAAGGAATATCAGTTTTTTTCTCAGATCATAAATATTGCAATTGGAGGGGCATCTGGATGACCCCACATGGGCCTCACATATAGGTGGACCTCAAGTCAATTCATTGCACATCTTCAAAATCTATTGTGTTTTTATTTTTGCTTAAAAGAATGTAAGTTTATTATTTTATAGCACTGTGGGCGAGAAATCTAATTGGGTTAAAGTCTGGCTGTCAGGGCTATGTTCTCTTCTTTTGAAAATTATTTTTGCAAAGTTTTGGTTAGCATGTGTTGTTTGTACATTTTTATGGGGTGCAATACTTGGACACATATATTCGGCATAAATCAAGCAAGCCAAGCAAGTAGCATTTCCATTTCTTTATCTTTGCATTTGGTGCCTTCTGAGTGCCTGTCATGCAGTTCTTTATGCAGTATGCAATACATGAATGTGAAATACAGTCACCCCATTGTCCTGTGGAACACTAGAACTTGTGATTCCCTCTGCCTGTGTTTGAGCACCTATTTTCCAACCTCACTCCCACACTCTTTCCTCTATCCTCCCAAGACTCTAGAAAGCACTATTCTAAGTTCAGATCCACTATATTTTTAAATGTCCACTTTCGTCCCTGCAGGAGGAAATCCCCGAGGAAGGTTTGCCCTGGGCCTGGTGCAGAGTGAGTGGAAGGTCTATGTGAAGAGACCTCTAGATAGAGAAGAACAAGACATTTATTTCCTCAACATCACAGCCACTGATGGGCTCTTTGTCACGCAGGCCATGGTGGAAGTGACTGTCAGTGATGTGAATGACAATAGCCCAGTGTGTGATCAGGTGAGATGCAGAGACATAGCTCTGTATTTTCACTATGCTTCCCTAAAGTTAAGTCAGCACCCATTTCACTGTTCTTCATAAGGCTAGGCTACCTTCTGCTCTTATCTCTGGTAAGTGCCTCTATAAGTCTAGGATAAAATGTTCTAAACATGAAAAGAGGGTAGGTGACAAGATCAGGTACTTAATTTGGGCCTCCTCTAAGCAAGAACAAAAATGAAACAGTAAGTCTTAAAAAAAGTAATTTTTTGTGGGGGAGGGGACACTTGGTGCAGTGGTGAAGCCCCTGCTTGGTTTGCCCACATCCCATGTCACAGGGCCCAGTTTTGAGTACTGGCTCCACTCTGCATTCCACCTTTCTGCTAATGCATACCCTGGGAGGCATCAGGTTGTGGCTAAAGTACTTGGGTCCCTGCCACTCACATGGGAGACCTGGATTCAGTTCTGTCTCCTGGCTTTGGCCAGGCCCATCCCTGCCTACAGTGGGTATCTGGGGAGTGTTTCCTCAGAAGGGAGGTTGCTTCCTATCTGTATCTTTTTCTCTCTCTCTTTCTCTGTCTCTGTCTTTTGAATGAAATAAAATAAATGTAAAATTAAGTACTGCAGAATGGATATCATGAATAGTTCTATCTAAATCACTGGTATGATAAAAAGAAATGGACTGCTCTACAGGCTATAATTGGTATAATTTTACACAGCTGATTAGTGGCAACATGGGTATTGAACATAGGTCTCCAGTACTCTCCAAAACATGATGCTAATTCAAGGTCCCAATACACAGTTTTGTTTTCTCACTGAAACTAAAATGCTATGATTTATTTTACATTTACCACATGGAACAAGAGACAGTATGTATTTTTAGAGAGGTGTTGCAGGGCCAGAGCTGTGACATAGTAGGCTAAGCCTCCACTTGTGGTGCCGGCATCTTGTATGTACACTGGTTCGAGTCCTGGCTGCTGCTTTTTTGATCCAGCTCTCAGTTTATGGGCTGGGAAAACAGTGGAAGATGGCCTGGGTGCTTGGGCCCCTGTACCCTGGTGGGAGACCCAGAGGAAGCTCCTGGGCTCAACTCTGGCCAGTGTGGCCATTTGGGGAGTGAACCAGCAGATGGAAGACCTTTCTCTGTGTCTCTCCCTCTCTCTGTCTGTAACTCTGCCTCTCAAATAAATAAATTTAAAAAAGATAAAATAGCTTTAATTTATCGTGCTAATGCCAGATGTTACTATTGGCTTTCTGGAAAATTGAAGAGTCCCAAGGATCCATGACACTCAACAGAAAAATAGAGCACGGTCAATATGTGATGTGTGTCACGGGTCCACAGGGCAGTGGCTTTTGTCTGTTTTCCTCATCGTTGTACTTTTGGCATTTCTAGTCATACCTAAGAAATAATAGGTGCTCAATAAATATTGGCTGAGTGAATGGTCTTGTACAGGGGAAGACAAATGAAAATATCACATTTCACCTTATATCACCATATGGTTCTGTGGTGAAGGAAAAGTAGCACAAGCTAAATTGTACACATGAATTTTAAAATAAATCATATGTAATGCTAAATATAGCAGTTGTCTTACAAATTATGAGGGACTTAATTGCCTTTCATCACCTGTTTCCCAGGTTGCATATACGGCATTATTTCCTGAAGACATTCCATCAAATAAAATCATTCTGAAGATCAGTGCCAAGGATGCTGATATTGGATCCAATGGAGATATACGATACTCACTCTATGGATCTGGAAACAATGAATTTTTTCTAGATCCAGAAAGTGGTAAGGTGAAATTTATTCTTTGGATAAATGCCATTCTTAATCCATAAGGGAAGTTAAACCCTCGTATGATGTCCTCACTAATAGGTAGTTTGAGAGTAGAACCTTGATGGGATGCTTGCTCTGGATCTTGAAAGCACTAGGAGCACATGAAATCCAAATATACTCTGGACCACACAGACTTTCGGTGATTTTTAAAACTCACCTAGACTTCACCTACGTTAATTAGCATCAAGGAAGCCGACATCTCTGTTTGTTTCTCATACCTGTGAGTTAAAGCATTTGCTTATAAAAGGTCTGATTGCATGGCAACCTGCATTTATGATGTAACTCAAGCCAGGTAGCAATACACAGCAATGAGGGTTTCTTTTTCTTTTTCCATTTTTTAGTCCTCTTTGAGTCCCTTCCTGATTTTTATTAATGCAACTTGTCTGGTTTTTATCAAACATCCCTGCCTAGTTTCTCCAAAGCTGTGAGCCCTCAGATTTGCTTGCACATTCAGGTAAAATTTACCAAGTGAAAGGTTATGTAAACTCAATGCAGATGCCTACAGTGAAGGCCAGAGCTAATGATCAACCCATTTTCTATGGAAGCAAACTATTTTACCATTATGAATTGGATCCTCTAACCAATGACAATTTTAAATAAAGAATAAATATTTAGTTACTTGTATATTTCAAGCAATGTATTAGTCCTGGTGAATAATAACCATAAATTAGCTTCTACCTGCCTCACTTTCCTGTCACTTATATCTTCCCTGGAGGCACTGACATGGCAATATCCATCCTTGTCACCTATATGGTCCTGACGATTGTTTATGTGATAGGTAACATTTGTTGAGTAGTTAGTAAACATAGAACACTTTATGAGGATATATGCAGTATACTCCAAAATAAACAAAACCAACCATACCCAAGAGATATTATAATCTGGTAGGGAACATGGACAGAGAAGATAATAAAAAGAAGAATTAACTGAGTGTCCTGGAGAAATATAAAGGGAACTATATGTAATACTTTGATGAGAGGAAACTCGTAAGGAAGAGCTAGCACTTGAATGGAGCCAGGGTTCTATCCGACAGTGCAGCTCACAGGGATAGCACTAGCAGAAAATGCAACCTATCCAGGGAATGCCAGGTAACAAAGTGGCAGGAAAATGACTTCAGGCCAGATCAAGGAAGATCTCCACTGTCCCACTGCAGAACCACTGGCTGCTTTCTGATTGGAGAGGGAAAGGATCCAATCAGTGCTTAAGGACTGGTTGGCTGTAACAAAGAAATCTTTTAAATTTAGCTGCTTGGCCTAAGTAATGTCTAATACTTTTCCTTTAAGAGTAAGACTTTTATGAGCCATACTTTTTCCACTACATAGAGTTTAATCAGGTTTGTCACTGTAGTTGTTTTCATTATCTATTGAAACTTAAACAACAGTAAAATCTCCACATGGGATCTGGTATCCTGCCCCCAGTACAGCTGTTCCAGTTGTTAAAAGCAGACAGAGCATGTCTCCCTGCTGGTTGCTAGACAGCTGCTTCTCCAAGCTCCTCAAGTTTCCCCTGGCTTGAGCCCTCCCACAGCAACCCCAAGCCCTTCCACCACCCAGCATGTAAAGCAGCAAGCTTGGCACAGCACAGTCAGGTTCCTTCAAGACCACATTCACCTAAGGTCAGCCTCTAGGTAGGTTATCGTATTTTCTCTAAAACGAGAGGTATATGTGTCATATGTAGAAACGAAGAGACTGCCCTCTGAGTCTACAGGTGACTGATATCATTGACCATAAGGGAACTGGAAACATAGCTACATTCCCTATCCTTTGTCAGGAAATAGAGCAGAAATCCACAGGCTGATCTCTTGAGCAGCTCCCAGGAAGATGAAAGAGGTATAGGACTTAGCCAGGTAACCAGAAGATGGCAGAGGATTTACAAAAGGGTTAATTAATTTGAAAGTCATACTGTTGGTTTATTTTTGTATCCAGGACTCTGTAAGTTTTGCCCTGATGTCTAAAAAATTGAATTTGTTCTAGTTTTCAAAGATGAGCCACTTTGGGTAAAATATCACTGGTCCTTCCTGTGCTGGAAATTCTTTAAATAGGTGATTCTTGGCCGGCGCCGCAGCTCACTAGGCTAATCCTCCGCCTTGCGGCGCCAGCACACCGGGTTCTAGTCCCGGTCAGGGCACCAATCCTGTCCCGGTTGCCCCTCTTCCAGGCCAGCTCTCTGCTGTGGCCCTGGAGTGCAGTGGAGGATGGCCAAGTCCTTGGGCCCTGCACCCCATGGGAGACCAGGAGAAGCACCTGGCTCCTGCCATCGGATCAGCGCGGTGCGCCGGCCGCTGCAGCCATTGGAGGGTGAACCAACAGCAAAGGAAGACCTTTCTCTCTGTCTCTCTCTCACTGTCCACTCTGCCTGTCAAATATATATATATATATATATATATATATATATATATATAGGTGATTCTCTGTTCTTCAGAGACATACAGTTTTCAAAAAGCCAGACCAGCCATGCTACTTTTGTTTCCACAGGTGAATTAAAAACCTTTGCTCCGTTGGACCGGGAGAGGGTCCCTGTGTACAATTTGATTGCCAGGGCCACTGATGGGGGTGGCAGATTCTGCCACTCTGACGTCCGCCTGATCCTGGAGGATGTGAATGACAACCCGCCTGTATTTTCTTCAGAGCTCTACAATGCCTGTGTCTATGAGAACACAGCCACCAAGGCTCTGTTGACCAGGGTTCAAGCTGTGGACCCTGACGTTGGTAAGTCAGTTGCATGGACCAGCATCTCCATGTTCATACACTGGATGTGTTGACTTCCGGTGCTGCCTTTCCTTTAGTTTTATAAAAACCCTCTCACTGTTCCTATCCCATTTCACCTTGTCTGCTGATACATTTCATATGCATAAGAGAACTCTGCAAGCTGCCCTCCCTCCTCTTTCCAGCATTTGAAGACCAGGTACCATGAATGACTTCACCTCTTAACAAAGAGTTTTGGATTGCATAGCTTGAGCTTTTTTTTTCCTAACCTTTCAAAAAAATAATAATAGCTTCCTTACTTGTCGATTCTACCTAAACTTAGTTAAAATGCTGTGCTGTGTGGCAAAGAGAATTCTTTTCCATTTCAATGAAGAATTGCCTCACATGCCACAGCTGAAATATGACAATCTCAATTTATTGTGGTGGCCCACCATGCAAAGAACAATCCCTAAATGTAATGCCAGTCCAATGTGGATTTTCCAAACTGCTGTGTTCTAGTGTTTTTGTCACATGGAAGCTAATATTTCCATGCTAAGTCGGGGTGGGGGAGATGAAAAGGAATTAGAATTCAAAGTTGCTGATAAACTTTGTGTTCAAATCCAGTTTACATAATGAGATGATGAGTTACAAAAGACTGGAGTTAATTGCTAGGTGGACCTTCTGAGAATGTGCAAGTTATTGAGGTGACTCCATGATGGAATATAAATAGAAAAGGGCATATACCAGCCTCTTGGTTGAGCGTTTTAAAAGCTGTAAATCAGAGGGCTAGGGAATGATGGGGTGTGTCTGCTATGCTAAAGAGGCCTTTATATAATTCAGTGTCTTATGGCTTAATTCTGAATTGAAAGAAAAATTATTGGACTAATGGAAAAGTAAATACATGGTAATTAGTGGAAAACAAACGTGGAGCTGAGGATCTGCATATTTCCCCTTAGAGAAATTACTGGCTACACTTTGAATTATTGCTCATCTCTCATTAGTATAATTCTCAGGGCTGACAACCAACCTTCTTTAAGTCTGCATATTATAGCGCTTCATGAAAAATGGCACACAAGAAAATGTTATTACTGATAAATAATTATGATACCTACAAACACTCCTTTTTAAAAGAGATTGAAATCCTTCTCTAGACTTTTGGTGGTAGGATTTGGAGTGGGGAGAAGAGGACGAGGACACAATTAATGGAAATGATTTTTTAATTTGAAATTTGATTTTCAGAGTGTTTAATTAGGCTATAAAAGAAATTTTTAAAAGCTAAAAGATTGGAATTTTCTTCCTCACTTCCTTTAATAGAAAAATTGGGTACATTCCATCAAGCTGTTAGAATTGTAATTGGTCCACATGATACTGTTTCAGACAGCACAGGCATGGGCAGAGTATGACATGGCACATCGAGCTGTTTTGCAAGTAATACTAAAGTGTGTTCATTTAGCTATGTCTTCCTTCACTTCTTTGAAGTCACCTGGCCAGGTTGGGGAGGAAGAAATTTCTGAACTGTGAGCATTTAACAGGCAGACGTGATAAAGACTTTAAAAGACCAAACTGGAGTGAGGATCTAATCAACACCTTGATCTGCTATTTCGCTTATGTTAAGAACTCCAAATAGTGCGTGGTGTTGAGGGTGCTGCTGACAACTAATAGAAAATGTATTCAGCAGGCCAGTTGTCTCAATGTCATGAAAATTCTAGCATAAAACACCACATCAGAGTTCATTTCTATTTCCCCAATTTTTGCAGAAAATGTAAGTTAACTTTTAAGAATAAAAGAACTAAGATAGCAAGCAAAGAGCAAATGAACGCTGCTGAAAAACACAAAATGAACACTGACTGTGTCCCAGGCGCCATGCTGAGAAAGTGACTATGAAGGTCTTGGTCAGGGCTTGCAAGAGCAGAGATTCTAAGAGCAGCCGTGGCAGCCTGAGCTGCCATCAAAGAAATGCTGACATTATTTGGAATCCCTGGGTGTCTGGGACTGGTGGCTCATGACATATTCATTACTGGCCTGAGCAGAACACTTTCCCAACAGCAACCATTTCTCCATTTTTGTAAGGAATACAGACTAGCGTGAGCTGTGCACTGAGTGGGGAATTTATCCTGGAGTCAAACTGAGGCACGATCTGAAAGCTGAGTTTACACACGTGTGGCCATTAGACCAAATCCAGCCCTCGAGTGGCTCTTTAGTTTGGTGTATTCAGTGTTCAAAAAAGTTAGGATGGTGATCAGTATTTCAAAGTCAAATTGTTGGGGCCGGTGCCATGGCTCACTTGGTTAATCCTCCGCCTCCAGTGCTGGCATCCCATATGGGCGCCGGGTTTTAGTCCTGGTTGCTCCTCTTCCAGTCCAGCTCTCTGCTGTGGCCCAAGAGGGCAGTGGAGGATGGCCCAAGTGCTTGGGCCCTGCACCTGCATGGGAGACCAGGAGGAAGCACCTGGCTTCTGGCTTCAGATTGGTGCAGTGCCAGCCGTAGCAGCCATTTATGGGGTGAACCAACGGAAGGAAGACCTTTCTCTCTGTCTCTCTCTCACTGTCTAACTCTGCCTGCCAAATTAAAAAAAAAAAAAAGAAATAAAAAAGTCAGATTGTTATTAGAAATTTAGTTTTCCAGCATCTTTTCAAGACCACAGCACCCAGAAGACTGAGTAATCCCAGAGGCACAGATCCTGTGCTGGAAGGAACTCAAGAGCACCTGCCTTTTCCATGGCGACCACAGCTCTCCCCTCCCTGTTATGGGCTACTTCACCCACTTTTGTTACCACCTGACCTGTCTGCAGCCCCTTCTCTAAAGTGGCAAGGAAATGTCTTATTTTTTGAAACATGTTATTTTGAAATAATTGAAAGTTCACCAGAAGCTGCAAAAATAAGCAGGAAGGTCCAGTACCCCTTTCACTTTGCCCTTTCACCAATGGCGACACCTTGCCTAACTAGTTTCCTAGTATCAACATGACGCAGCCGACATAGGCCTGATTCACAGAGCTTACTCAGATTTCAGCGTGTACATGCACCATTTGTGTATTTTATGCCATCTTATCTCCTCTGTAGTTTCATGTCACCACCAGCTCTTTCATCTATCCTTCTCAATCCCTAGTCCACACCGAACCCTAATCTCCTTATCTGTAATTTCCTTGTTTAAAAAAATTTTATTCAGATGAAATCATGTAGTCTATAACTTTAAGAGAGTAGCAGTCTTTTTCACTAGCAAACTTCCCTTGAGAATCACCCAAGTTGTCTAATTGGTTTCTGATCCTCATGACAAACATTGGCTCCATATGTGTAAATGACAGAGAGGTTCTGTTCATGAAACCTCTTTTGTTAAGCATATCCCTTTACCTAAAGTTGTAAATTATTTCACCCATGCCGTGAGCTGAATGTTTGTGTCCCTTCAAGCTTCCTAGTAGAAATCTAATCCCCAATGTGTTGATGACATTAAGAGGTGGGCTTGGGGTGGTTGAGTTATTAAGGCAGAGGCCCTGTGAATGGAATTGGTGCCTTTATAAAGAAGGCTGGAGAGGGCCTGTTTGTCCTTTCCACTATATGAGGCAACACAGAAGGCAGCATCCTCCATGAACACACTTCCTGCAGACACTGAATCTGTTGCTGCCTTGATCTTTGACTTGCTAGTCTCATTGCACTAGAGCAGTAAATTTCTGTTCTGCCACAATCCACAGACTACCACAACCTGCATTGGATCACAGTTACATACAAGATCACTATAAGTTGCAAATGAAAAACGAGGATATAGTAATCTGAAATCTGATTCCATAGCTTCATGAATCCAAAGCCTTTACCATGACTCACTAAACCCTCATATTCCTGGTTTTCTAAGTTTAAAATGTTGTTTTCAAACAACCTTCTCCTATGAATCATTCATAATGCACTAACATCACTATAAAAATAACTGACCTAGGTCAGGAATAAAATAAAGGTAGAAGACAAGCTAATTTTAACACCCATTTTCTAAGTTCTAAGAAATGTCATGGCAACTGTCTAGATTTTAACATTTAAGTTTTTACTTTTCCTATAAAAATGGAAATAGCTTGAATCACATAAACTAGGAATATGATTTAATGACCCAATATTTATAAAAATCTAATGCTTTCAGTAAAGGTGAGGAAACCTTTTATTCTATTATCCCTTCGAAGTTAATATCCGTTATTTAGTCCACCTCTTGGAGGTAGGATTTGTTCTGATGTTTCCAACATTGATTATTTTTTTGAACTAGCAAAGGGAACAACCAAAGATTTTGTAGCCATTTTAGGCAAAGTGACATGACAATGAAATGCAAATTTATGCTGGAAATCATGATAACCCATGATTTGTGAAAAGGCCAACATTCAGATATTTGATATTTGAGAGGACATTTCTCCTCTTTGAAGATTGGAGCCTTAAAGCAAGGAATTATTCTAATGGACAACTCCTTTTCTATAAAATATATCCTGCAATATTTGGAATTTTGAGGGTTTTAGAGAAACTTGGAGCCTCGGAACATATGTTATAATTATTTCCCACTTGATTTAACAAATATTTGATGAGCAGCTAATAGTCACTACTGAAGGAGCTGCAAGAATCTCAAAGGTGAGGAATATGAGTGGCAGGAGATAGTCATTGTAAAGGAAAGGATTCAAGAACACACATACCCTTTACAAAAGGCTGAGCTCCCAGAATGAATAGAGTTTGAACAGCCTGAGATAGGAATGCATTTAGGAAAACAGAACTTTGACTATGTAAAGTTGGGCAAGTCTTAGCCCAACTGAATCCAAGGGAGAAAATCATTTGTCTAAGGTGGAAGAGATAGAGATGAAACAGGAAAACTAGACCAGGACTGATTGGGGTTATTCAAGAGGGCCAGGGATCATATATTTAACTCAAGAGGAAAAAAACAAAAACACCTCTGAGTACTTTTGAGAAACTAAATCAATTCTGGGATTGGGAAAGGACTGCCTTGAAACACATTTAAAATGGACTGGAAGGCAGCAAACCAGTAGATGAATGAAGTCCCTAGGTGGGGATTGAGCAACACCACAATAGCTGAAGTGGAATGGTGGCTTTGGGGTTTAAAAGAAAGCAGATGAGAGTCAGATTTAGATTTCAGATGTGAAATTTGTAGGTTTTGACAGGTGATTGGACTGTGGTCAACATCGACTGACAAGATTTCAGACTTGGGTACCAGGCAGAAGTGCTGCTGATCAGAAATAGCACAGGTAGTATAAAGTACAGCCTGATACAGAAAGAAAGATGCAAACTTGGGGTCACATTGGCAATTAAAGTGAGCACCTCCAGAAAGAAGTCAAGGATAAAGATAAATTTGCTAATCAGGAATAAATGGGTCTTCCCTTCAAGGAGTTTACAGTGGGAATAAGTATAATGCATAAATGAATGTTCCAAACAAATGTAAAAGTGTGCTAGAATCACATCTGAAAAGGTAGGAGTTTCTAAGGATTCCTCAGATAGAATATGTAAAACACCAACACAGGTTGTGATAGACATGTGAAAACAAGGGCAATGAATTTTCAGCTGGAGCAGCTCAGGAAGTGGTACTAGCATTTATTTGAGTCTGATAGTGAGGCTTGAATTTGGATAGAGGAGGGAACGATGGAGTAGCAAGAGGATCTTATTAGCCAATGTGAACTTGGGAAAGCTAAAATAATATTTTTAAAGTCTCAACGGCTTAGCCCACAAAAGTTTAATTCTTTTCCATGTTAAGTGCAGGTTGATGGGGTCCACTCATTGACCCCCAACCTGTCAACCATACCTTCTTGACCTTTGGCTTACAAGGCCACCGTGGCAAAAGAAGAGAATGAGGGTGGCATGCCAGCTCTCAGTGACCTCAGCCTGAGCAAGACCCACATTGTCCCATCATTGTCCACTGCTCAGTGGTCACACAGCCTGACCCACAGCATGGGAAGCTGGGAAGTATAGAGGAGGTCAGGGGCGTGCGGGAAGCCCTCATTATCTTTGTTGCAATGATGACAGCAGGAGAGGGCAACTGCTCAGTAGGTCTCAAAGAGGGAAGAGAGAGTGACAGTCCTCATAATGGATACTGAAACTCAAAGGAAGAACCTAAAAGGGGGTGCTGAGGAAAGCCCAACAGGGGTCTCATCTCTGCTTCCAGCCGTCTCGATGCAGTCAGTGGTTCTACCATCTGAGACCAGCAGGGCAGCAGATTCCACAGATGTGCAGTGCACCCCATGAGTAGAGTGAATTGCATTAATGGAAAATATGAAAAATGCCAAGTCTTCTGGGATGATGCATTTCTCCCTAAAGTTAGTAGTTAAATTCTCATATTAACAGAGAAGAGGAAAGGGATTGATAAAATTTATCTCTTGGCAAAACTTTTCCATGTTGACCCACGTGTGTTTCTGCTGTCCTCAGCATCCTTTACTCTATGCTGATGTTCACTGTTTAATGTAAGCTTGCTACCCGTGTTGGGAATTCACGTACTGCAGCAGATGGATCATCACCCATGTGCTGTGTTCTCGTGGGGCTGGAGTTGGAATGAAGTTGCTTTTCCAAAGCACAGATCTTGCCAGAAGATATGCAGGGCTGGCCCTGTGTCTCAGAGCGCATGTGCTCCAAGTGTGGCTCCGTCTGGAGGAGGAAAGTACTTATCTGAGAGGAATGTTCACAGAAATAACCACTGAGGGCCGATAGACTGAGAAACGCTCATCAAACCTCTTGAAATGAATGAATCAACCCACTCTTTTCCTGTCTCTCGTGACTCTTCCTTGCCTTTTTTGTCTGCTGTATTTGAGAGCCATACAAAGAGGCCTGGGAAGAAAATTGAGAGGTGAGATAAGTCCACAGTAAAGTGCCCTGTACTAGGTGTGAGAACTCCAGTGAAGAAGCATGTAGAGTGCTCTAGGCTTACAGTTCCTTGTGTCTTCCCAGCATAGAGGCTGAGAAAGTGCTGTTCACACCACACTGTAAGAATCAGAGATGTTTGCTCATCTCCACCTGAGGCTCCAGACACTCCACTTCAGTTAGATGGCCAAAGTAATGCTCCAACTTCCTGTGATGCCATTCAATTTTAAATCTCCCAGGGTCACCTTCTGATCTCAAATACACATTCAACATATGCTCTCTGAAACGCCCCTTTGCAGAGGAGTTGGCTAAATATATCAGGATACTTAAAAGAGTTTATGGAAAATGTATAAAAAGTTTATTTTGGTGCACAAATATTAAAATCCATGTGTGGTGTTTTCATAATATGCTTTTTGCATGAATATTTTGCAGACCCCTCATATGTAATTTTCACTGAACCCCAAAAGAGAAAGAAGGCACACCTGCCAGAAGTAAATTCTGAAGCATCTGTTTCCACTGCTTGAGGCACCCATGTGTGAAGAACAGGCTGTGGGGTCTGCAGTCACCATGTGTGCCACAACAGAGACCTGCGACTATCCTGCCATTTCTTCCTTTTAGGATTTCCTAAGTAGACAGTTTCCTTGATGCCTCCCACTCCAGCTGAGACAGATCTCCTGGTCCCCTCTGGACCATACAGATCAGACCACAGGGCTGTGTCCCCAAAGAGAAGCATCTCCCAGTAACCAAACTGGACAAGAGGCCACATGAATGTGGGGAGAGCCCTGGGTGACCAGTGCCCTGTGATCGTGGGCAAGTCTTGACATCCCATTACTTCACTTGCCTCTTCCATAATGAGAGGATGACGGCTAACTTTGCCTACCTCAAAACATCAGTGTCAGCCTTGCCCAAGAATGAATGGAAAAGTGCTTTGATAGCGTCAGGCTACGTCTTTCCTCAGAGTTAGATCTCCCTGTTCTGAGCTGCAGCAGCACCCCTGGCTGTCCCGACACAGACCTGATGGCGTAGCTCTTCTCTGCCAGTCTTGAACCTTCCTTGGCCAGGTTGGTGCTTCATAAGAACTTTAAATGTTAATAATCTAATATGGCTGTTAACATCTACTTCTGGGCTTCTGCTCCATGCCAGGCACTGTGCCAAGTGCTTTTGACACATTATTTCCAATTCACATAATGAAATATGCAAGTTGGCAAATTTTTTGTTCTACTTAATATGGTAGTAAACGCTGAGGGGTTAAGTAACTTGCCCTGACCTCCAAGCTAGTCAGGAGCGGGGCTGCAGACATTAAAGCAGGGCCCACGAGAAGGGCTGCTGGACAGATACCCAGCTAACAGTGATGCTGTGGTCTAGGGAACTGGTTCTCAAAAAGTGGTCCCTGGACCACAGAATCAGTATTAACGAAGGCCCAGTTGGAAATGAAAATTCTGGAAAAGAGACCCTGAACTAATGATGTCAAAACCCTGGTGAGTCTCAGAATCAATTCAGGGACTTGTTGAAACAAGTTGCTGCACTGCTTCCCCAGAACTTCAGACTCAGTGCGTCTAGGATTGGACTTGATAATTGCACACTACTTGCCTGGCAGTGTTGATGCTGGTACCCCCCACACCACAGATTGAGAACCACAGTTGCTAAAGATCCTTAATATGTTGTTTCATGAACATCCTGGCAGTTTGGTGACACCTACAGATAGCTTCTCAAAATAATGTTGTATGACTCCTAAGCTAAAATACAAAAGCTTTCAAATAAAACATATTTGTCCTTTACATTGTTATATAGTAACATGAACTTCTTCTTTAACACATTAAATGGAAAGATCTTCCATAGTAGCTCCGCTAACTTCCATATCTTGAAGTAGTAGTAAGCAGAGATGTGTACAACAACCATAATGTCAAAATACCTGATTACTACTGGTTACAAAATCATAGTTACTGCTCATATTACAGTGATTGTTGCCTGTGTTAAGAGTTGAATTCAGGAGCCAGCGCAGTGACTCACTTGGTTAATCCTCTGCCTGTGGCGCCAGCATCCCATGTGGGCACCAGGTTCTTGTCCCAGTTGCTCCTCTTCCAGTCCAGCTCTCTGCTGTGGCCTGGGAGGGCAGTGGAGGATGGCCCAAGTGCTTGGACCCCTGCATCCACGTGGGAGACCAGGAAGAAGCTCCTGGTTCCTGGCTTTGGATCGGCACAGCACTGGCAGTAGCAGCCATTTGGGGAATGAACCAACAGAAGGAAGACCTTTCTCTCTGTGTCTCTCTCTCACTGTCTATAACTCTACCTGCTAAATTAAAAAAAAAAAATTGAATTCAGGGGCTAGCACTATGGCGTAGTAGGTTAAGCCTCTGCCTGCAGCGCTGGCATCCCATATGGGTGCTGGTTTGTGTCCCAGCTGCTTCTCTTCAACCCAGCACTCGCTTGCAGCCTGGGAAGGCAGTGAAGGGTGGCCCAGGTTCTTGGGCCCCTGCACCCACATGGAATACCTGGAGGAAGGTCCTAGCTCCTGGCTTTGGGTGGGCTCAGTTCTGACCCTTGCAGCCATTTGGGGAGTGAACCAGTGGATGGAAGACCTCTGTCTCTTCCTCTCTCTCTGACTCTACCTCCAAATCTTTAAAATAAATGAATGAAAATGATAAAAAAAAAAGATGTCAGTTATGCCCCCAGTATAGTTAAGCAGCCTCCAAGATGGCCCACAATGACCCCAACTTCCTTGTATTCACCCACTTTCTATTGTGTGTAGCCTGAGCTTCTGGACCACTTTTTTTTTTTTTTTTTTTTTTTTTTTTTTTTTTTTTTGACAGGCAGAGTGGATAGTGAGAGAGAGAGAGAGAAAGGTCTTCCTTTCTTCCTTTTTGCCGTTGGTTCACCCTCCAATGGCCACTGCAGCCGGCGCATCATGCCGATCCGAAGCCAGGAGCCAGGCACTTCTCCTGGTCTCCCATGCGGGCGCAGGGCCCAAGGACTTGGGCCGTCCTCCACTGCCTTCCTGGGCCATAGTAGAGAGCTGGCCTGGAAGAGGGGCAACCGGGATAGAATCCGGCGCCCCGACTGGGACTAGAACCCGGTGTGTTGGTGCCGCAAGGTGGAAGATTAGCCTGTTAAGCCACGGCGCCGGCCTGGACCACTTCTAATGAACAGAACATGGCAGAGTGATATCACTGGTGAATTTCAGTTGTACAAAGACTGGCTTCCATCTCTGACTTCCATAACCAAGTGCTGTAGAATAGCTGGATTAAACAACAGAAATGTATTTTCTCATAGTCCTGGAGGCTGGAAGTCCAAGTTCAGGATGAGCAGAATTGGGTTCTGGTGACAGCTCTCTTCTTAGCTTTCAGTTGATTGCCTTCTCACGGTGTGTGCACACAGCTTTTTTCTCTGTGTGTGGAGATAGAGAGATAAAAATAGCTATGATTTTTTTTTCCTGACTACAAAATCGTAGCTACAATTCATCTTATATGTGAGATCTTCCTCTTCTTACAAGCATATCAGTCCCATAATATTAGAATCCCACTCTACGACCTTATTTATTTTTGAAAATTATTTATTTGAAAGGCCAAGTTAGAGTGGGGGGGAGGGGCAGGGAGAGAGAGAGAGCACAATAGAGAGAGAGATATCTTTCACCCATTCATTCATTCACTCCACAAATGACTGCAATGCTTGGGGCTGGGCTAGACTGAAGCCAGAAAACTGGAACTCCTCCCAGTCTCCTATGTAGGTACAGGAGCCCAAGAACCTGGGCCACCTTCCAGTGCTTCCCCAGGCTCATTATCAGGGAGCTGGATGGAAAGTGGAGCAGCCACAACTGGAACCTGTGCCCATGTTACAACAGGCAGTGGCTTAACCTGCTGTGCCAAAATGCTGGCCCCTTAGGACATTTTTTAACCTCAGTTACTTCCTAAAAGACTTGACTCCAAATACAAACACATTGCAGGTTAGGGATTTTAAGGGAACACAGTTTAGTCTAAGGCTCTCTTTCTCATTTTCACTTGGGTTCCTTGCCCCAGGGAAAGCAGTTGTAGTATTGTAAGGCAGGTTTTGGAGAAGGAGCTGTTGCCTCTTTATTTAGCCTGTGGGAGGCCCACATAGCAAGGGGTCAAGGCCTACCAACAACTACAGAAGTGAGGTTGAAAGTAGACCCCCATCTCCACCCCCATTCAAGCCTGTCACCTGTGTGACAATGTGACTGCAACCTCATGAGAAACCCTGAGTCAGAGACAGCCAGCTCAGCCACACCTGGATGCCTGGCTCATAGAAACCAGAAGTTAATAAACATTTGTTGTTTTATGTTGCTAAATTCTAAGGCAATGTGGCCCAGAGTTATGGAGAACAAGAACCCTGGTACAGGTTTCTGGACATTCTGAATTCTGTTTACAAACCCTTAAGAATCCCCTACTGTGACCTCTGCATCGTCCTTTCACGGGCTCCACTTTCTGAAATCAAACAGGGGCTCCCATGCAGCTCCGTGGCCATCACAACAGGGCCTCCCCTCAGGAGAGCAGTTCAGCCTCACTGGGAACAGAGCCATCTTGGCATAGGCAGGGCATGAGTGTTGCCATAACAGCTGTTGGCTACGCCTGTGTGTTCATGGACTCTCCCTGGGTACCAGGCCCACTTCCTATGGAAACTGTAGATCTTAGAGTATTGCCCCTGGAAAGATCCAGAAACAAAAGTCCAGGCAGAACCCTCCTTTTTCTAAGGAGGAAACTGAGGCCCAGGGACTAATGTGCTCACACCAGGTGACACTTAGCAGCAGGTGAGTCTAAAAGGCAGGCATCAACACCTGAAATCAGTGCTTTTCCATAGTCCAGTAATGCCTACCAGAAAATGTTTCAAGAAGGGGTCTATTCTGATTTCATCCTTCTGTTAAGTATCACATACTCTGTTTTTCTGAGTGCCTTAGAAATTGTTACAGCTAAGCTGCATAGGTCAGTGATTTAATGTTTTCTTTTTCTTCCCCAAAGCTCTGTTATTCTCTGAAGTGTTAAATCTTTAAAGGTGGCTGAGGGACTATTAAAATGTCAGTAAAAATTAAATAGTCTTCCCCAAAGACTGAGAGACATGAGTCATTCTCTGGAGGATGTGGTCAAAGTCTTTTATCTGTTGTAGATATCAAAAACTACAATCTTATGTTTAAAGCCTTTCTCCAGAGAGTTCAAAAACTTACGCATGCACTCGTACTATGGAAAGAACAGACCTTGATGCTCCCTCTTGTAGATGGAGAAACTGAGGTTCAGAAAGGTTAAGTGGCACCCCCCAAGGCATCTGTTAAGAGAAGAGTAATCCCAGCAAAGGGCCCTGGAGCCTCCTTAACCCTCTCCTGAATTCTTCACCTCCTGCCAGTATCACCACACCTCCTGCAGAGCTTGCAGCTGGAAAGCAAGACACAGTGCTTCAGGATGAGAACTTACTGAATATCCACTTCCAATACTTACTAGTTGACTAAGTAAGTTCATCTTTAATTTATTAATCTGTTAGAAAAAGAAAGTTCACATTCACTTGTTCACTACATAGATGCCCTCAGTGCCCAGGGCTAGTCTAGGGTTGGAGCCAGGAGCCAGGAACTCAATCTAGGTGGGTGGCAGGTACCCAGTTAGTGGAACCCTCACTGCTGCCTCTTAGTCTGCATTGGCAGGAGGGTGGAGAAAAGAAACAGAGCTGAGAATCAAACCCAGGTGCTCTGATGTGGGACATGGGTGTCTTAACCAACATCTTAACAGCTGAGCTAAATACTCACCCCTTCAATGAGTTCCTCAGCCCCTCTGAACCACTACTTTCTCTCTGGAAATGTTACCAGCCCTTTGCATCAAAATCCTCTGAGGATCTTTTAAAAGCAAATGGGCTAAATAAACAGGCAACAGCTCCTTCTCCAAAACCTAATTCAGAAAGTTCAGGATAGCACTGGACTTTTTTCCCCACGAGTGAACTATGCCTTGCCTGATTTAGGAGTCTTTGCATTTGATAATTACAAGTGATATTTATTAGTACCCATTTTAAAATCCAATTTCTCCCACACAAGGGGTCAAAATAGTAGTTGCCAACTGAAACAGCTACTTGCAGGTAGAAAGGGGTATCTTAGAGAACAGTTTCAGCAAGTTTCTCTCTGGCTGAGAATACTGATTTTGAACAGTTGTTCACAATGTTTTTTTTTTTATTTTTTCCCATGAAAAGCCCCTCAATCACATGCCCTTCACTTACAGATGCCCGGGTTAGTAAGACATCTCTGAGCTGCTGCTGTGGCCAATCAATCCTGCTCCAATACACAGCAGTGCAGAGGACGGGTAGAAAGGGGTGCTTGTGTGGCTGTGGAATTTTCAACCATGCTGGGCGTTTTGCACAGAAAACCCATGAAGCCCCAGCTTTGCCTCCTGCCTCTACAGGACACGTTGAGGCGAGCCTGAGTGTGTTAATCAGCCTTGCCACAGGGTGTTCCCTCTTATTTCACCTGGCAAAGCTTCCCAGACAGGCACAAGTATATGGCTGATCATCTGCTGGTGAGCTCTTTTAATAATTTCTCACATATCACAAAACACGTTCCACCCCCCCCCCCCCCACACACACACATCCTCTCCAACTTATTTGTTCTGATCTGCCTTCTCTCTGATAATGTAGCCACTAACGGAGTGCCAGGTTTTAGTTTATTCTGGCTACAGTTGGTTCTAACAGCTCTGATTCCTTGCAGTTGGCTCTGGAAAGAGATAGCTTCAACTATTATCGTTCCAAGCTTGTGATTCAGCAATCCTGAATGCCTCGCCCTCCTCTGAGTACACCTCAGCACTCGTAACTTCACGTGTGTTCCTGTTACCTGGAATGCCCCGTCTGCCTATTACTTTTCCACCCTGGTGCTCCCGACACTCCCATCTCTCCTTTAGGACTCGATTCCATTGTTTTTTTTCCCTGTTCATATGTTTGGCTCCTGGGTGATGGGGGCCCTCTGAACATAGAAGTGCTGGAGTCAGCCTTCATGTCCTCTCCGGTGCCTAAAATGTGCAGGAGTCCCGAAGTGTTCTTCGGATGGGTGAACTAATCAGTCCGATGGTTTCGCTTAGTGGCTCACATAGGAAATCTTTTGACTGTGATTGTTGGGAGCAGTCCAGCACACAAGTTCTATGGACCAATGAAGATGCAGCTTTGAGTGCTTGTTTGATGAATTAAGGTACTTAACTGTCCCATGCGGAGCACAGTGTCAAGCCATAGGCACTTGGAGGAGCTTCTAGGGAGTAGCACGGCAGCTTTTTTAGTATCACAGAAAGTAGTCTTACTCAGTGAGGATGCCAGCTTTAGGAGTGTGCAGCCTGTGTGATTGAACAAATCCCCTGCTTGGAGAAACCCATGCTTGTTTTAATGTGGAATTTCTTCTTCTTCTTTTTTTTTTTTTAAACAAGGGACCCTGCTTATTCATTTAGCATGGAAGCCCATAATTGTGTTGCTCACCCTAAGCAGCAGAGCTACAAACAGATCAACTGGCAAGGCCTTTGGAGATTCTTGGTGCAGTCATCAGGATCTCCCTGATTCTGTGACTGGCGCGTCTTCCTGCCTCGCCCCCCCCCCCCCTTTTTTTCTTTTTTCTTGGTTTTAAACAGCCATGGGGCTGCCGCCCCTAGGAGTTGGTTTTCTGCCCATGGGAATGTGCTAGCATTGTCATCATTCACAGGAAAACTTTTAAAAGGTACTAAAAACAGAAGTAATTAGAGATTGTATTTAAAAGAAATCGCTAACTTAAAGTAATTGCTAATTCCATGGACCTCCTCATAGCAACTTTTTATTTTATTTAGTATCATTCAAAGGCATATTTCAAAGACAAAAAAAGAGCAGTCAGTTAAAGCTGTTTCACTAAAATGGGGCTTTATTTGCCTTCCACAAAGATGTAAGAATTGTAAGCTAAACATTCCTTTGGACTACTTAAGTATAAAAAATTATTTGAAATAACATCACAATGAGACCTTTGACAATGATAATTTCTTGGCAACATAAATGACTATCTAAGGATATAATAAAACGAGGAATGAAAATATTCAGTGAAAAAAAAAGCCTTCTATAATTATTTCAAATAACATGTTAAAAATAAAATTTTGCTGGAAAATAACTTGAAAGATTGACTTCTTCCCCAAATTGATATCAAAGAATTATTTTCCATGTACATGATTTTTATAATAGCTCTTTTACTTGTGACAAACATACTCTGTGTCCTCTCAGGGGTGAGAAAACTTTTGTCTGCCAAGGGCCCTTTGGTTATGTATAATATCATTCATGGACCGTACAAAATTAACAACAACTAGCCTGCTGTAGATTTGTGGAATTCTGAGTCCTGCCTGCACTTGCTTTGGAAGGCCCAGACCAAATGATCAGGCCAGCGTTCCCCACCCCTGCAGGAAAAGCAGGTTTCAGCCTGTTAACCATTCTGAGAGAAGTGCTTCTGCCAAATGGGCTCACAAACTCGATATTTTTGAAATCTGTTCTTTTTTTCTGTCGACTTGCAAATATATTACTATATGACATTGTATTATAGTATTCTGTATACAAGGGAAATTCAAAAAATTCATGGGAAAATTAAAAAGTCAGTTTTGGGGTATACAGAAATTTTTGGAAATCCAAATCTGTGTGTATATTTTTCATAATAAACATTTTCCAAGAGCTTTTGAAGTACTCTGGAAAATGATATGAATGTACCATAATTTATTCAGCCAGTCCCCATTGTGGGAAAATTAGGTGATTACCAGTATTTTTTATAAATGCAGTCTACTTAGATATAACTGTTATATCTAGGAATGGTTTCTTTATATTTTTAAAATTTTTTTTAAAAAATTCTTTATTTGAAAGAGAGAAAGAGGGGTCTTCCATCCATTGGTTCGCTCCCCAAATGGCCACAACAGCCGGTGCTGGCCCAGGCTGAAGTCAGGATCCAGGAACTTCTTCTGGGTCTCCCACATGGGTGCAGGGGCCCATGGACTTGGGCCATCTTCTGCTGATTTCCCAGGCCATAGCATAGAGCTAGATTGGAAGTGGAGCAGCCAGGTCTTGAACTGGTGTCCATATGGGATGCTGGCATTGCAGGTTGTTGCTTAACCTGCTGAGCCACAGCAAGGACCCCTTTAATCTTAATATTCATTATTCTTGATCTCTCCACAGTGTACTCTTTCAAAGGTCTTTAATTCTTTTAACAGATGCATTTGCAATGGGCATATCTGTAGCGTTTGTTCACCGTCTGCATACATTGTGTTAACATGATCATATACTTATTTTGGTCTTTTGGTGGTCTCTTCTGAAGTTCAGCATTCATTACTCTATATTTGCCAGGCTGTGCTGAGCGTGATGATGAGTATAGCACAGGTTTTTACCTAATAGGCACATTACTCTAGGGGGAGACAGGAGCTACTATAAGTTATGATAATGCAAAAGTAGAGTCAAAAGTCATATTAAAGGAACAGAGAAGGAATTGATGGAGGAAATTAAGCAAACTGTTCCAGAGGAGAACCTGCAAAGAATGTGTAGGTTTTGACCCGAGAAAGCAGGGAGAGAGCATTCTGAGGAGAAGGCAAAGAACAGGCCCAGCCCTGGCGATAGCAAAATGCCTTGCATCGTCAGGAGTAACTGGAGTAGACAGAACATGCTGCAAGTGGAGCAGGAGATGACACTGGAAGCATGGCTTGGAACCAACCTGTAAAGGACTAGAATGCCATTCTCAAAAGTTTTACCTTCATCTAAGAAGTGAGAAGTCTGTAACTCCCTGGAACCGCTGGGGCAGGCCTGGATCCAGAGTGTAGGAACCTCTGGTATGTTTGGCCAAGAGAGAATTGATGCTGTGAGAGTTGGTGATTAGGAGTCCGTTGCAGCCATCTAGTTGAGCATAATGTGGGCCTCATCTGACTGTGAGTCCTGGCCACAAGACACTTAAGGAATCACTTAGAGGCAGAATCAAAGGATCAACATTCCAATCCATGGAAGAGGGGGAAGCTGGATGAAACCACACAGGGAACTCTAAACTATCCAGTATAAGTAATTTCTCATCAAATTGCTAAGCTCCTGGAGTGAGGAATGATATCTCTGGGACTCCATATCCTATCATCTCAGTGCCTAGAGTATACAAACAAGCAGGTGGCACTTGGCAAATCTTCATTAAATGGAAATATCATAGTGAGTGACTCCTGTGAGAAAGACACCTTCCAATTCTAAAAACAAATGGTACTGTCTTTTAAGGATAAGGCCATTGCAAAGGAATGCAATGACATATTCAAGAACCAAAGCTTTGTTTATCATTTTTCTTCAAAGGATAATCCTCATGGCTTAAATAAGAGCATGACTTAATCACCCAGCCTGGGTCATAAAGACTGTGAAACCTAAACATACTTGTGGGATTTCAAGTGCTGATGACTAGACATTAATAAAGGCAGGCTGGAGAAAGTTCAAAAACAAGTTATTAGATTTCCTGGGGCATGAGGTCAGGAACTGACTACACTGGGACATGAGAGAACTTAAAGGGTGACTAAAATGTTGTTCTAAGTCTTGATGAGGACAGTGGTTCCATGAGGACACAGATTCTGCATTTAAGTTACTGTAAATTATGATTTACAATAGATTGATCTAAACTTAAGTGGTTAATAGTGTTACTAGAGTCGGAGGACTGAAACTGTTTCTGGTTATTTCTCCCTCAGACACCTACTCCATGCAAATTCAAGTGCTGTGATGAAAGGGAGTTTACAGCAATTTGGCACAGCCCACATTTTTTGTGTGCCACCTGTGAGCAAATCCTTTGCTGACATAGAGACAAGACCCTGTAGAGAAGGAGCTGGAGCGGCTGCCAACATAAGACACCAGGGCAAGCATAAAATAGCTGTTGCTGGTTCCTTAATCCTAAAGAGCAATTCTCAGGGAGAAAATGGTTTTTTAAAGACCAGGTCAAAAATTCTCAGGTTTTTTTTTTTTTCCTTTTCTGTTCTGTTCTATTCACAGTGTACTCACTATGATTCTTGCAATTTGCTTTCTGTGCTGACGCTAACACATTTTAGCAATCTCAAATATAAAGCTGAGTTATTATGACATGGGTTGGTGTTAGCTCTGGGGATTATTTCTCACTAAAGTGTAAGAGTCTATATAAGTGTAAGCTGCAAGTATGAATTCTAGACATTTAACCAAATGGTACAGATTTGCAGTGTTAAACTTCTTTCCCATCCAGAAGATTCCAGTAGCTCATTAACATGATCCAGTTTAATGTGGCTTGTTGCTGGGTTGATGCTGGTCCACACAGGTCCAGGTCCATCAACTTAATGAGCAGCTGAGGGGGCAAATCTATTGGAAATAGAAATTAAATCAGCTCCATTTGTGTGACTTGGAATTAAATAGAAGATCATCTCAGACCTCAACCGGCACCCATATGGGATTGCAGCACTGCAGACCATAGCTTAACCTGCTGTGCTCCAGTGCTGGCCCCAGGATTCTGCAATTCTTATGCAAAGACCCAGGAAAAATAAGGGACTTCGCAGATACACTTGCATAATTTTGGCAGACCGTGGGCTACAGGCAAGAGTTCTTGTCTTCTAGGGCTAAACCACACTGGCTTCATTTTAAAGCATTTGCAAACATTAAAGGAAAAGAAAGGAAGGAGGAGGATTGAGGGATAGAGCAGGGGAGGGGAGAAAGTATAGTTAGCTTCTTAGAACTGTATCTATGAAATCTGTTCTTTTTATATTAATAGTTTCTAAAAATCTAAACTTTTATGTATACCCCCATGTCCAAAAAGTCTACTGTTCCTTTCTCTCACTTAGCAATAGAAAGAAAACTATTTAGGAGCCTTCCAAGGGAGAGAATATAAATGTGTTGGGCAGCCCCTCCCAGGATTTCATAGCTTTGGCTACTGAAAATTTTTATGTGCTATTTCTTTCCTGCAACCCACTCCACAAAATGCCACTACCTATTACTTCCTTTGAGCAAATAGAGATTTTAATCATTCTCTTTTTACTTGATTTTAATCCTCTGAAGGCCTGCCTGCTCCATTTGCCACAGTTAACGTGCAGAAACTTCACTTGCAATGATAGTCATACTTCTCTCAGTAGCCTGGCATTTCAGCATTTTAAGAAGCTGAGTAGCTCCACACTCATTAAATTAGGCTCAAATTGGAGAAGAGAATTACATACTTAGAAACACAGACACAAAATGATGGATTAATGTTATACCTTGATATAACACATTGTGACATGCAGTAGGAGCATTAGACCAATTAGCAAGCAAGTCTTCTGCTTGGGTTCATCTTTTCAGCTAGGCATGTAGCAAAAGGGATGGCAGTTTGAAGGATGGCATTTATCAAACCCTGTTGGATAGAAAGTTCCCACTGTCCTGACATTACCTGCATTCATTTAATAAAGACTGCACACCATTGCCTGGTAACATGGCAAAGACCCAAGTGCCATACCAAAAGTGCTGTCTCCAAATTGGCATTTATGCTTCTGACTTTATTGCTAAAAATTATTGAAATCCATTGCAGTCGTGTCTAAATTGGATTTCAAATGTGTTCCAAAAATACATTCTGCTCTTTTCTTGAGAGCTAACAAATCAGAAGTGATGCTGTTTAGTTTTTTTTTTTTTTTTTTTTTTTTTTGGTCTTGAGTCCTCTCCCAACCCCCAACACACACACACACACACACATACACATACACACACATGCACGCACACACACATTTACTTGGTGTTGCCTTCATATCAGGCTGCTTGCTAAGGAGAGGAGAGGGGAACAATAAATCTCCCAGCTCCTCCTGGTGTGAATTCCCAAGATACCGTCAGAAATAAAATGTATGGGGAGGTTGGAGGAGCATGGGTCAGCATCTTAGGTGGGGGGTGGTGGGAGCCTGAAGGAATGGTTTTCTGTGAGGGTAAAGCAGAAAAACTGTCACCGAGTTTAAATTAACAGAATCTGCCCGCAGGGGAGCCATGGTCTTTGTGTGGCTGATTAATGTCAGCCTAGTAAACACAGCACTCCAACAACAGGGCTGGCCTGCTGGGCAGGGGCTTGGAGAACGGGGAATCTCCTATTTAGGGGCTCTGAGCCCAACTGAGAGCCTCTGAACGGGGCTGGAAGAGAAAGCGATAGATCTGGAACACAGGTGATATTTTTAATTGGATTTCGGCTACCTATCCCAGGGAAGAAAGCACAGGTAGCCCTTGAAAGCACCTTCCCTTCTGACCTTACTGCTGCACAGAGCTGCAGTGTGCAAATCCAACCCCTATGTCTATGACTAAGCTGGCCGAAGTACCACGGCTTTGAAACCAGAGTCCGAAATCACCTTCCTCCCTAACTGATCTTTGGACCTGGAGAGGGGAAATGTCCCGAAATCCCCAGGGAGATATATCAAGGCTTAGGGGCAGCAGGACTTTCCTTGGTGTTCTTCACACTTGCCTAGAAATGCTGGTGGAACCAGCTGAGTCCAGCAGCCCTTGATTTAGGTCTCGGTGAAATGGATTTTGTGGTTTCCAGCATGTGCTCAGAGGGAAGGCCCTGCATGCATTTCCTTCCTGTTTTTTTTTTTTTTTTTTTTTTCATGTTGGCAAGAGCAGTGTGCCATATGGCGGGGGTGGAAGTTGAATCCATAGGGGATGTGTGTGATTTGAAAACCTAGGTGGTGTATTTGTGTCGATGGCTGCTGTGCTTCCATAAAGGCACTCTTGCGACACTGAGGGAGTATCCTGAGATATCCTGAGACCATCGTATGAGCCAAGGCAGCTTCCAGAGTACACAACCTATTCTGACACCCAAGCAGGGCTGTTGTTTTCCAGGTGCAAACTTGGTCACCTATGCAGCCCGGTGTGAGTTCACCCCGGGAATTGATGTTGAAGAATTTAATCTTGCAGCTACTCCGGAAATAGCCAGGAAGCATTCTAAAACTTGTGCTCTGGAGCCTTACATGACGGGGCCGCAAGAGAAGAGGAAGCCTTCTTGTTTATAATCCCAGCACTGATAGAATCAGAGGTTGATGTTTATACTTCACAGGGTGGTTGTTTTGAAAGATAAATAAAAGTAAATGATGGAACTTTGGAAAAAATGGACTCTCTGGAATGAGACCAAGAATGAGCTCTCAATGCTGACCTTTTGGTTAAAGCCACATAATGCAATTTATGTCATCCCCTACAGATATATGATTTTATTGGTTTGCTGGGAATTTAGGCTTAAGGGAAATTGCATATTGGGGAAGTAAAATGTTTAACTCTTATTTTTGCCAAGTGCCTGTTCACTTGGTAAGGTGTTAAAACAGAAAACACACATGCTGTTAGGCCTTCTGCTCTAAGAGCTTATAGTAACAAAAGATGTGTACAGATGATTGTCACAGCTAATGACCCCGGACTAGTGGATGTCTTCATTTAGAACATTTAGGATCAGAATGGTGCTTTTTCAGCCTACCAAGTTATACTATGCATCTTATAAATCTTAATGAATAAAGCAAAGTAGAGCTTTTTAAAAAAATTTTAAGTTTAGGGTATACAAATTTTACATATTTCATACATAGGGATTTAGTAAAATAGTGCTACTTCCCAACCCACCCTCCATCCCGCCCCATGTTCCCACCTGTCCTCCTCATTCCTTTCCTATTCCCTCTCTTAATTTTTGATGATCTGCTTTCAGTTTATTTTTTTAATTTTTTTATTATTAAACTTTTATTTAATGAATATAAATTTCCAAAGTACAGCTATGGGTTACAATGGCTTCCCCCCTCCCAAAACTTCCCTCCCACCCACAACCCTCCCCTTTCCCACTCCCTCTCCCCTTCCAATCACATCAAGATTCATTTTCTTTCTTTTTTATTAAACTTTTATTTAATGAATATAAATTTCCAAAGTACAGCTTATGGGTTACAATGGCTTCCCCCTCCCAAAACTTCCCTCCCACCCACAACCCTCCCCTTTCCCGCTCCCTCTCCCCTTCCAATCACACCATGATTCATTTTCAATTCTCTTTATATACAGAAGATCAGTTTAGTATATATTAGGTAACGATTTCAACAGTTTGCCCCCATATAGCAACACAAAGTGAAAAAAAATACTGTTGGAGTACTAATTATAGCATTAAATAAGAGTACAGCACAAAAAGACAGAGATCCCACATAATATTTTTTTAAAAATTAATTTGCTATGTCATTTCCAATTTAACACCAGGTTTTTTTTTTCATTTCCAATTATCTTTATATACAGAAGATTGATTCAGTATATAATTAGTAAAGATGTCATCAGTTTGTACCCATGCAGAAACACAAAGTGTAAAAATACTGTTTCAGTACTAGTTATAGCATCACTGCACATTAGACAACACATTAAGGACAGATCCCACATGGGATGTAAGTACACAGTGACTTCTGTTGCTGACTTAACAATTTGACACTCCTGTTCATGGCGTCAGTAATCTCCCTAGGCTCTAGTCATGAGTTGCCAGGGCTATGGAAGCCTTTAGAGTTCACTGACTTTGATCTTATTCCGATAGGGTCATAGTCAAAGTGGAAGTTCTCTCCTCCCTTCAGAGAAAGGTACCTCCTTCTTTGATGGCCCCGTTCTTTCCACTGGGATCTCACTCGCAGAGATCTTTCATTTAGGTCTTCTTCTTTTTTTTTTTTTCTTTTCCATGGTGTCTTGACTTTCCATGCCTACAATACTCTCATGGGCTCTTGAGGCATATCCGAATGCCTTAAGGGCTGATTCTGAGGCCAGAGTGTTGTTTAGGACGTCTGCCATTCTATGAGTCTGCTGTTCTCTTTATATACAGAAGATCAGTTTAGTATATATTAGGTAAAGATTTCAACAGTTTGCCCCCATATAGCAACACAAAGTGAAAAAAAAAATACTGTTGGAGTACTAGTTATAGCATTAAATAAGAGTGTACAGCACATTAAAGACAGAGATCCTACATAATATTTTTTTTAAAAAATTAATTAATTTGCTATGCCATTTCCAATTTAGCACCAGGTTTCAGTTTACTTTATACTCATAAGATGAACCATACATTAAGTAAAGAATTTAACAAATAGCAAGAAGAAAAAAACAGTGTTCTCCAAGAGTAGACACAAGGGCTGTAAACAATCATTGAATCTCAAAATGTCAATTTCACTCTGATACATTACATTTTTGGAACTCTACAGGTTACCACAGATCAGGGAAAACATGATATTTCTCTTTTTGGGACTGGTTTATTTCACTAAGTGTAATGGTTTACAATTACATCCATCTTGTTGCAAAACACAGGATTTCATTCTTTTGTATGGCTGAGTAGTATTCCATAGAGTATATATACCATAATATCTTTATCCTGTCATCAGTTGATAGACATATGGGGTGATTCCATATCTTAGCTATTGTGACGTGACCTGAAATAATCATGGGGGTACAGATAACTTTTTTCATATGCTGAATTCTTTTCGTTTGGGTGAGTTCCCAGGAGTGGGATGGCTGATCTGTGGTAGGTCTATATTCAGATTTCTCAGGTGTTGCAATACTGTCTTCTACAGTGGCTGCACCAGTTTACATCCCCACCAACAGTAATTAGGGTACCTTTTCCCCCACATCTTCACCAGTATTTATTATTTGTTGTTTTCTGTATGAGAGCCATTCTAACTGAGGTGAGGTAAAACCTCATTGTGGTTTTGATTTGCATTTCTCCCATCCAAGTACTAACCAGGCCCGACCCTGCTTAGCTTCTGAGATCAGACAAAAATAGGGCGTGTTCAGGGTGGAATGACTGTAGACTTGATTTGCATTTCTCTTATGGCTAGTGATCCTGAGCATTCTTTCATGTGTCTGTTGGACATCTGAAATTCCTCTTTTGAAAAATTTCTGTTCAAGCCCTTTGCCCATTTCTTAACTGGATTGATTATTTTCTTATTGTTGAGTTTCTCGAGCTCTTCATAGAATCTGGATATCAATCCTGTATCAGTTTCATAATTTGCAATATTTTCTCCCATTCTGTTGGTTGTCCTTCACTTTGCTGAGTGCTTCATTTGCAGTGCAGAAGCTTCACAGGTCAGTGTAATCCCATTTCTGTATTTTGGCTTTGATTGCCTGTGCTTCTAGGGTCTTTCCAAGAACTCTTTGCCGATGCCAATGTCTTGCAGAGTTTCCCCAATGTTCACCTCAGTTAATTCCATGGTACTGGCCAGCGCCATGGCTCACTTGGCTAATCCTCCACCTGTGGCGCCGGCACACTGGGTTCTAGTCCTGGTTGGGGCACTGGATTCTGTCCCGGTTGCCCCTCTTCCAGTCCAGCTCTCTGCTGTGGCCCGGGAGGGCAGTGGAGGATGGCCCAAGTGCTTGGGTCCCTGCACCCACATGGGAGACCGGCACCTGGCTCCTGGCTTCGGATCAGTGCAGCACCGGCCATGGTGGCCATTAGGGGAGTGAACCAACGGAAGGAAGGCCTTTATCTCTGTCTCTCTCTCACTGTCTATAACTCTCTCTCTCTCTCTCTGTATCTCTCTCACTGTCTAACTCTGCCTGTCAAAAAAAATAAAAATTTAAAAATTTAGAAAAATTCATGGTATCGGGTCATAGATTTAGATCTAGAAACCTTTTGATTTGATTTTTGTGTAAGGTGTGAGGTGAGGGTCTTGTTTCATTCTGCATGCAGAGATCCCATTTCCCAGCACTATTTGTTGAAGAAACTCCTTTTTTCAGGGATTGATCTTAGCTCCTTTGTCAAAAATTAGTTGGTTGTAAATATATGGATTGATTTCTTTAATGGTTTGTAATTTTCATCATAGATGACAGTTTTTTTCTTTTAAGACTTGGACTATGTCTTTCAATTATCTCTTAGCCTGTAGGGTTTCTGATGTGAAGTCAGCTGTGAGTCTGAAACTAATCTGGCATTTCTCTCATGCACATTTTAGAATCTTAATGTTTTACTATTGAAAATTTGACTACAATGTGTGATGGTGAAGATCTTTTCTGGTCATGTCTATTAGGAGTTCTATGTGCCTTGTGTATTTGGGCATCTTTTTCTTCCTCCAAATTAGGGAGTTGTGTGTGTGTTTTATTTTTATTTCACCAAATAGGCCTTCTAATCTGTTTTCTCTACTGACACCTTCAGGAACTCCTAAAACCCATATGTTGGGTTGTTTGATAGTATCCCATAAATCTCCAGCTCTTTTTAATTTTTCCAGTCCCTTCTCTTTTTTCGATCTGAGAAATTTCCAAAGATGTGTCTTCTACTGGGATATTCTTTCTTATGCCTCACCAAGTCTGTTGTTGGGGATTTCCAGTATATATTTTTATTTGACATATTGAATTCTTTATTTCTAATATTTCCATTTTATTTCTCTTCAAAATCTCAATCTTATGGTAGAATTTTTCTTCTATGTTGTAAGTGGATTTCTTTAACTTGTGAGTTTGCTTCTCATTGCTTCTGAGTAATCTTATGATTAATTTTTAAAATTCCATTTCAGACATTTGATCAAACTTCTCGTCTTCATATTCTAATATTAAAGTGTTTTGTGATTCCTTGGGGGAGTCATGTTTTCTTTCTTGTTCTTGTTTCTTGAATTTCTGAATAATAATAATAAATAAGTTTGTGTTTATTTTTAGGCATTTAGGAAAGACTTAGCTTTCTCCTCTGATGGCTTTTACCTTTGAAGTATGCCTCTGTGACTTAGTGGAATGTCTGTTCTTTCAGAGAATACCCAGAGGCATGTGTTGAGTGTGGCCAGGGAGCCCTCTGAGGTGGGGCAAGTATCCAGGATGACACCCAAGTTGGGCATGGTAGGTCTCCTCTTTTCAGTGGGAAGAAGGATCTGATCACCTTTGTTGGCATCATCACACCTTCACCTCCTCTCTCCCAAGGTGATCAATGCCTGGGGTTAGCCCAAAGTGGGTGCAACACTCATCCATGCTGCATGAACTGCACAGAAGATCTGTGCGGTACTCAGTGTGAGCACAGATCCTGCTGCAGTGACCCAATCCAGACAGTCAGGGAGCTCTGAATGTGTGGTGCTGCACAAAGTGATTGCCCAGAGACCTAGCTACACCCTGCTTCCTATCATGCAGTCACAGACTCCCACAGTGATAGGATATAGAGGATCCTCTGTATCCCGCTAGCCTGTCCCATCCACAGAGAGACAGAGACGTTCCCAGAGCTAGCCGCCTGTGTATGCTCCACTTTCGCGCTTTGAGCCATGGAGCTTGTGATTTGTTGAGAGGCGGGGGCACTTCACTGTCCTACATGGGTGCCCAGCCCCATTTCAATCCTCCCAGCCAGGCTTAAAGTCTCCTCTGGTAGAAATCCTGGATCATACACATGCAGAAGAACCACCACAGCCACTACTGATGTCAGAATGGTGGCTTCTCCCTGCCTATTGCCAGGCATGCCCAGAAGAGCTGCCACAGTTGCTACTGATAACACAATGGCACCCTCTCCCAGCTGTTTGCTGGGTGATGTTGTCAGGGGATGCAGGGAGAGAAACGTGCCCCTTTTTTTGGCTGAGTTATGTGGGTATCCTGCCCCCCCCCCCAACTTTGGTCTCCAGGCTGGACTCAAAGACAATGTACCCTGCCAGGCTCTCCCTCTGCTTATCAGTGGCATGGGCTGCACTGTCCTCACCTCACTCTCCAAAGCTGGAGCTTCCTCCAGCTCTCCATGGTGGGGGTCCTGTGTTGGGTCCATGCTAGATGCTGCGTGTCTGCACCTTCCACACTGATGCAAGGTGTCCCTCTTCATTCTGTAGAAGTTCCACTGCAGATGTCTTTCCAGCTCTCCCCTGGGAATGCACTTTTTTGCTACTGTTCTCCCTTAGTCTAATTGAGCTTTAGAAACCATTTGAAAGTGCTGAGGTCACTAGTGAAAATAATTAAATCAATCTTCAGAGCCAGAAGTGGATCCAATCAGCATTCACCAATTTGTTGGTTACTGATGGACATTGCCTGGCCGGTGTTTTAACTATAATATTTTTACCACTAAGATGAAATGATATTTTGGTAACAAAGGGCATGGCTTGAAATAGTAGAGCAGGAGAGTGCCCTTGCAGTAGGTCCTTTTCCTTGATGGAGAACTCTAGCTTACTGGCTCATGGTTTTATCTTTTCCCTCTTCCCTCTGTACTGCTGTCTAAGTTCTCTGTATGTGGATGATCCTCCAGTTTATAGCTCCAGTTTGGGCTCTCCCTTGAACTCCAGCTTCTCTAACTTCTTACTTGACATCTCCATTGAAATTCAAAAGCTGATCTCAAACTTAAATTTGTCTAAAATGAAGCTTCTGGTCTTTCCTCCACAACCTAGTCTTCCTGCAGCTTTCTAGTTCAGCTAAGGATAATTTCTCTTTCCAGCTGCTCTGGCCAGAACTGAAACATCTCCTGGAATCCTCTCTTTCTCTCACATCCCACATCCTGCCAGGTCTGCAGCATGAAAACATTCTTTTCTCACACCTCCAAGTTCAGAACACATCCAGGGCCTCTCAGTTTTCACACCTGAGTACTCAGAATAGCTCTGGAACCCAATCCTTTCTTACCACTTCCAACACTGCCATCTTGTTCAGGTCACCACTATTGCATGCCTGTGTTCCTATAGGAAACTACTCCTGTGCTGCTTGCTTCCTCACAGGCTGCCCTTCAGTTTGTTCACAGCATGCAGCTGGAAGGCTCCCATTAAAATTTAAGCTACATCCCATCACTCTCTCTCAGAGCCATCCAGTGTCTTCGACCTCAACACAACAACCTCACAAGGTTAGAACAGTTTCTTGAAGAAACATTGAGGTCTGATCCATTGCTAGAACCTCTATCGTGTACAATTATTCCCGCCTGGTAGATTTTAAGTCAATAAGTGTTGATGTAATTAGTAATTAATTTCTATTTTTATAACACAACTTTACTCACCTATCAACATCTGAGACTTTTTCTTAAAAGATTTGTGCGTATGTGTGTGCAGGGGTTATATATTAAGAATAACTGACTGTTTCAGATACTCGATGTCAATATTTTTTTATTAGGTAGAGTTACAGACAGTGAAAGAGACAGAGAGAAAGGTCTTCCTTCCATTGGTTTACTCCCCTAATGGCCACCATGGCCAGTGCTGCGCTGATCCAAAGCCAGGAGCCAGGTGCCTCCTCCTGGTCTCCCATGCGGGTGCAGGGCCCAAGCTCTTGGGCCATCCTCTAATGCCCTTCCGGGCCACAGCAGAGAGCTGGACTGGAAGAGGAGCAACCGGGACTAGAACCCGGTACCCATATGGGATGCAGGCACCGCAGGCAGAGGATTAGCCATGTGAGCCGTGGTGCCAGCCCCTCAATTTCTTTACCTTTTAATTTAATTGTATATTGTGTGGCCCTTCACAATTCAGCACAGCTGTAATATTTCAGGGTAGAGTGGTGGTCATTCTTATTTGTTCACCCTCTTGTGTTGTCTCCACAGGTATCAACAGGAAGGTTGTGTATTCCTTAGCAGACTCTGCTAACGGATTCTTCTCCATTGATGGCACATCTGGCATCATTATCCTGGAGCAGCCGCTGGACCGAGAGCAGCAATCTTCCTACAACATCAGTGTGCGGGCCACCGACCAGAGTCCAGGACAGTCCCTGTCCTCTCTCGCCACTGTCACCATCACCGTCCTTGACATCAATGACAACCCACCTGTGTTTGAGAGAAGGGACTACCTGGTAACAGTGCCTGAGGACACGTCCCCTGGCACCCAAGTCCTGGCTGTTTTTGCCACCAGCAAAGATATTGGCACAAATGCTGAGATAACGTATCTCATTCGGTCTGGGAATGAACAGGGGAAATTTAGAATCAACCCAAAGACAGGTGGGTAAATAGAACAGACTGGGAATTCAGGACTTTACTCTATGCTGCTTATTTTCCCAATGCTCTCAACAGCTTTTGTGGTGGGCTCTTTGTTCTCCTTCCTCCCTCACAGTGGAAACAAATGTTCTAGTATCAGAGCCCATGAGCAAACCCCATAGTGCCCTCCAGGTCTCTGTAAGGGAGACCCCTGCAGAACATCAAGCTCCTAACTGTTGGGTCACTTGGAAAATTCTTACCCTCCAAGTTGGCTCCAGGTTTTCTAGATTAGAGGGCAGCAATGTGGTTCCCCAGTGGGGAGTTGAAATAGTATTTGCATTTCAAGCACAAGGGGTTTATTTGTTTTGCTTTTTCCATTGTGTATGTGTGTGTGCATGGATGTGTACACATTTGTTGAGAAATGCTTCTGGAGATGAACATCCACTTGCCACTGTCACACGTAGATATCTACTCTGGTCACTGGGCAGGGCAGTCATCGATCAGGGATGTGCACGGTGGCAAGCAGGAGTCCCCAGCCCAGAACCCTGAGAGGTTTCCTATCAGTCTGTGCTGTGTTTGACTCAGCTCATGATGTCAGGTTAGAGCACAGCCATTTTCACCACAGTCTTTTCAGGCAGTGGGGAAATATGAGCATTACCTAAGGGAGAAGTACCTGGGGCAGGGGGGGGGGGGGCGGGGGGAACAGAAGAAAATGAGAGCATTCAGGCTTGCTCTTCATCAGTGAGTTCATCAGGCTCTTTGGGTATAAAATGATAATTCAGAAAACAGATTTGTATATTGTATGAAGAGTAAACATACCCACTCTTGTGTTGTCATGGAGTGATTAGATTTCCATTACTAAGCCTTTTTTGTGGATATTCTCACTCATTTACCGATTCTCCTATGACTAGTCCAGGCAGTTACCACTCTACAGATCTCCTTGCCTTTGAACATCTTTTCCTCATCGTGGAGGACACATGCACCTGTGGAGCAATGTGGCAAGGAGACTCTGTCCTTTGTGAAGTCCAGTAAATATTTATTAAAAACTACCATAATTAGCAACATTCAGCACTGCAAATGACCCAGGTTCCTAGTAAATCATAAAGTATATCTCACATTTTCCAAATGAGAAAAACAGAGCTTCATGGGGTTCAATAACTTTGCCAATGTCCACCGTTAGAAGTGGATTATCCAGGATCTGAATTTAGATCTTCCTGACTTAGCAATGATGCCCCAACCTCAATACCCTCTATAACACTGCAGTGCTCTGAGGATACAAAAAAAAATGCAGAAGATATAGTCTCACTCTTAGATTTAGGAAGGTGGAAACATTGATGGGGGAATCGCATTGGTGCTTCTCTCAGCAATAACTGTGGTTAAGGTCATTACTTGAAATTAAAATGTGTAGAGATATTCCTCATTTAAGTATGTGTTAGCCTGAGCCTGTCTAGTTATGACTATTGTTTATGAAAACCATGAGAAAATGGTTAAGTATTACTTAAATTTAGCACTGGACAATAAGACTTGGATACACAATAAGGCACTTGGGATGGGGAGTGGTAAATGGGAAGAAAGAGGCGCTCCTTACAGGTCTGACTTTGTTTCTCACTTTAAGAGCCTATTGACAGTCTTAGCGACTAGGGAAGTTCTCTTTCTGAAGCCATGAGTGAACATGACCTTCCCACCTGTCCTAATGATTGTTTTTTTGGGTGAGAGAAAAGCGTACAGGCTTGAGGACTATTCTGCAGGCAGCAAAATCACCAGCTACAGGTTGTAGAATGCAAAATTGGCTTGCATCACTAGAAAGGGTTAGGATGTCAGGGCTATAGTACTCATGTAGTTTCTCTTAGAAGGGGCACCCAGCTAGCAGATTTCACTTATTCTGCTGGCATAATTCAAGCAGCTCCATGACATAGGCATTATAATATCTGTTCTATAGTCGTGGACACTAAATATACACTTAATATTTGGCCCCTGGGCTGTCAGATTCCCAAATAGTATTCCTTTTTCATTATGTCATTATACCTTGAGACTTCTGAAATCTTTTCCCTCTTTGTACCTTAATAGTTTTAGATAGTACATTGTAACTTGGCAAGGCATCTTTGTGTTAATTCAGTTCAGTTAAGTCTGCAAGTATTTACTTGCTGAAAAGGAGCAGGGTCATACCGCCACAACCCTCCCCCCACAGCCCATTCTCGAACTGTCTGGGTACACATGAGAATCAGGAGATACTTATGAAGGGATGGTGGTTGGTACCATCCCTAATCACTACTTCCTAGGTACATTAGAGTGAAAAATACCAAAGGCTTTCCAACTGCTTGAGAGATATACAGAAATGGTTATAAGGAAAAAAAAACCGCTTCATTTCTTCAGTGTTATATTTGATGGATAGTTGTGCTTTAACTGACAACATTAATCACACTTCTAGAATGCTTTCAGTACGGCATTAAATAAACAAACTCCTGAATACCTAAAATCCCTTGGCTAGAGATGATGTTATAAATATTGCCGCAATTATAAAATGACCAATGTTTTTCCTAATCAAATGAAGCCCCCCATTTTTCTTCAAAGGGAGCATTTCTGTCTCTGAAGTCCTGGACTATGAAGTATGTAAAAGGTTTTACCTTGTGGTAGAAGCCAAAGATGGAGGCACCCCAGCTCTCAGCGCCGCGGCCACTGTCAGCATCAACCTCACAGATGTGAATGATAATGCTCCCCAGTTCAGCCAAGATGTCTACAGTGCTGTCATCAGTGAAGATGCCGTGGTGGGGGACTCTGTCATTTTGGTAGGTGCTGGGAGGTAACTAAATGTCTGTGAGCTGTCACTCTCAACAGATTAAAGAAGGAAGCCAAATCTACCCAGGACTTTCTTCACACTTGCCCCTTTCAATGCCCATGTGTCCCAAGAATGCTCATTAGGAACTCATCTTCCAATGGCCCCTTCTCCAGTTTCTACCCTAGAATGAGTCGGGTAGATTAACTGATATGGTAAAACAGACTGATAATCACTTTTCTCCCAGGAATGCATATATTTTGAGGAAGCAAAACTGCCTATGGAATGAACTTCCAATTAGTTCCTATTAGTTTGGGAACTTAGATGGTAAGTTATTGGATGGCTAGAAGGAAGAAGGTTCTATAGAATTTTTTTTAGATCAGTTGCATAGCACAGTGAATGAATATTGTTAATAATAGTGTACTGTACATTTCAAAATCACTAGAAGAGTAGATTTAAAATGTGCTCATCACGAAAACAATGAGTGATGGATATGTTAATCAGCTTGATTTAATTATTCTACATTATATTCATAAATCATAACATGACTCTGTAGCCCATAAATATACATATGTAACTAATTTATCAGTTTACAGCAAGAAAGTTATTAGTCGGCTAAGAATAAATAAACTTCCACTTCCCTCATCAACACACAAAGTGGAACAGGTATGAATGGGAGCAAGTGTTAAGTGGATTGCTCACTCTTGTAGGAGCTTTCTGGGAGGAAAACATGCCATCTGTTCTGAGAACTCAGGTTTAATTAAACCACACATTACATTTTGCAAACAATTAAGGCCCATCTTTACCATCCCTAGGGTGGACAGCTCTGTTCCATCCATCTCCTCTCATGGCCAGTTTCTGCAGCATCAGGTGGCCTATGGCTACAGCCCTCTAATGTCAACAATGCAATTTTTATCTATCAGATGTGGACTCCCTGGAACACTCTGTCTATCTGTTTAAATTCTAACATTACCATCATGCTTGCTTTGTGGCTTCCCTAATGTATAAATTCATAGGTTTAGAGAATGCCTGACTCGTTGGTAGAAACCATAGTTTGCAGATTTGGAATAGAATCAGGAATGCATCTTTTTCAGTTAGCATTGCCTTTTATCCTAGTTACAGCATCAGGCCATAGACAGATAAAAATTAACATAGAAATAAAAGGGGGGCTCTTGTATTAGTGCTGCCTCTCTTCAGTCAACCCATCAACTGTGCCACTGGGGACATCATCACTGCTATTGGTGAACAGAGTCCCTGAGAAAACTTTCATGGCCATGCCCATTTCCCTCTCACATGCCCAATTCCCTCTCACATCGTGTCTTTTATTTTTTGCTTGTTTTCCATGAAGCTAATAGCAGAAGATGTAGACAGCCAGCCCAATGGACAGATTCATTTTTCCATTGTGAGTGGAGATCGGGACAATGAGTTTGCTGTGGATCCTGTCTTGGGCCTTGTGAAGGTTAAGAAGAAGTTGGACCGGGAACGGGTAAGCCCCTTTAGACCAGCTCCCTTCTCGCCCACACCTACGCCTTCACTGGAATCCGGGGCACGGGCCCCATGAGTTTAATTCTCAGGTTCTCCATTCTAAATAATTAGAGTAAGCAGGCGTGGCCTCGAATGCAATGTGAAGTATCTGGGTCAGACTTTGAAAGAACTTTCTGCCAAAAATAGATGCTGGCAATTTCTTACTTATGGAGACTTGAAAGGAAAGGCAAATATGGATCTTTCTGGATGTTTGAATTTCTATCTCCCCTAAAACAAGGAAGCAGAAGACTTCTTTCAGTGTTGGAATTCTAGAGTCTTGGGTTCATGAGTAACTTTAGCCCTAGGTAAGCAGGAACAAAAGGATTACTGGAAAGTATGTAGATCAAACAGAATAATCCAGAAAACGGCTCTGTCAAAAGTTAAACTAAGTCTCTAAATATTGTCTTTATTAACCAAAAGTATGGAAAAGTGTATCATTGTAATGATGCTAAGAAGAGATAAACTCTACTAGACAACATATCCCCCAAGCCCCAGAAATACTGGTACTGATAAATAAAACAGATTAGCAAGACAACTGTTGAACAGAGACCCAGAGTCATCGTTCTACTTGGGGAGTGGTTTTGTACCCCAGGAGACTTAGGCAGTGTTTGGAAGGGCGGAAGATGATACTGACTATACTGCTTGACTAAGTCAGGGAAGCTGCTAAGTATCTTACAATGCACAGATCAGCCCCCAACAACAAAGAATTACCTGGCCCCAAATGACAGCAGTACAAGGTTGAGAAACCATGGTCTAGAGAAAGGCACCATGTTAACCTGTAGTTCCTCTTGGTGTGCACGGAAGGGAGGAAGTGCCACACTTCTCTACGGTGACCCCTTTGCCTTGGCAGGTGTCAGGATACTCCCTGCTGGTCCAGGCAGTAGACAGTGGCTTTCCTGCAATGTCATCAACTGCAACTGTCAACATTGATATTTCTGATGTGAATGACAACAGCCCAGTATTTACACCTGCTAACTATACTGCTGTGATTCAGGTAAGCAGATCGTCCCTGCTAGATACTTGTCCTAATGCATTTAGCTTCCTTCCTCTGCTTTTGGTTTATTCATTATGGTTTATTGTTACTATCATTCACTGTTAACTTATCTCATCCTAGGACAGGTATTAAAAGAGCCTGATTTTTCTAACACACTGAGTAATCAACATTGATCAAGAGCCATTATGGTTGGGTTATTTCCAGTACTGGGTGCTTTATGCATAACTTTTGTTGCCAAAACAATGCCATAATGAGGAATGGTGGGTTTGCTCCACTTTATACTTGAAGGAGTCGAGGGTCTGTGATATTAAGTAGTTCATGCAAGGTCATGCAGCTATTGAGTGGCAGAGTCAGGATTTGAATTTTTGTCTGTCTTCTGCAAAGAGGAGGAGAAGGAAGAAAGGGAAGGAAGGAAGGGAAGGAAGGGAAGGAAGATAAGGAAGATAAGGAAGGGAAGGAAGGGAAGGAAGGAAGGAAGGAAGGAAATAAATTTGTATCTCCCTTTTCCACATAATAGGTTGCAATTTTTTGTGATATTCAGGCAGGGGAGAGAGATTGATGTGAACCATCTCATCAGTCAAAGGGAGATTGGGCATCAGGATGGAGCTGCTACTCATTAAAATTAATCTTCCATAAGCGATTTGTTTAGCACTTTAAATCTACCTGCTCTTTAAAATTAGACTGCAGGATAGAATAACTTACTGCTGATATTCTGCTATCAGAGGGAATGACTCTGCCTCTGGTCAGTTTTTTCTTTAGAAACTATTTTATGAGCACAGTACTAGGTGCTGAGCTTCTTCTATTCCACAACATTTCTAGAAACTGGAGGCCCAATTTGAGGAAGGTCAGGAAATCCAGACCAGGGATACTATAGTGTGGAGGACTTAGAGGAGACAGAGGTTGACATACATATTTTGAGTAACCACCGATATTCCAGAGAAATCAGCTCTCCCTGAATACAATTTGGCTCCAAAATTGACTGCAAGGACTCCCAGGCCTGGGCAGAAGTTAATGAGAGTGGCCCAGGCCTTGGGGACCCCTTTATTATAAACTGAAGACTTCGAGTCTGCTATCCATAGCCACTCTCCTCCCAGCCCCATGTCGCTGAGCTGCTCAGGAATCAGGCTGGGAGGCCTGTTCCTTCCCCAGTGACAGTTTGATTTCCTCTCCTGATGCTTTTTTCAGCAGCTCTGTTCTGACTGCTCTCCTACTTCCACAAAGTTTGACCCCAGGGTCTACACCTCCCGCCATTCTCTCTCAGCTGTCTCCACAACTGTTGCCCACAACGGTGCTTACTGCTTCTCTGTGCTTCTGTGTGCTCACCCCAAGACAAAATAGGCTTTGCCTATTCAGCGTTCAGTTTTATGACATGCATGCATCAGTTTGATAGGCTGCTTTCGGAGGCACCAAAAGAGGCCAGAAGTAAAAGAGCTGAGTGCCTCAGCTGCATGCAGTGGCTGGCCGCCCTCTCCACAGGGCCAGGCCTATCTGTGTTACACTGCACCTTTCTTTCTCAGATGCTGACCCCGAGGGCACACATATTCAATCAATCTCTCCCTCTGACTCTCTCTCGCTCTCTCTCTCCTGCTCTTCGATGAAGGAAACAGCCTTTATAGAGCGAGCAAACAAACCAATAAATCTTCTGTTTTGTGTGGTGCTGAGTACGTTGTCAGTGTGAAACAGTACGTCTCTGCTGGGCAGAGGCAGCTCCAGGACTGATTCCAGAAGGGGATGGTGCCCAGTTCTTGATGACCGAAAGGGCACTTGAAAGAAGGAGCAGAACAAAAGGGCACTGAGCTCCTTTTATCTTTCTCCTTAAAAAAAAAAAAAAAAAAAAAAAAAAAAACCTATCTCCCTTTTCCCAACCTGGAATGGCTTCCTTATCCCAACACATGGTTTTCATAAGCCTAATTCAGCACATAAACCCGGAGTGGGCCTGCCCTCCAAACTGCCGTGTATCGCCAGCTCCATCTCGGTGACCCAAGCCATTTAATCCTTCTGCCGATGTCTTCAGAAGGGCTGAGCTAATAAAACTGACTTGGGGCCTGAGCTGTGGAATCACGCATGTCTAAACAGAGTGGGCCAAAGACACCAATGCCTGAGCTATGGAGGATTTATCACAGCATTTTCAAAGGCAGGATAACCTTTGACTCAGGAGAGAACAACAATGAGTCTTTGTGTTCCCATTTTTGGGAAAACGCAGAGGGATTGTGAAAAATAATGCTCACATAACGGCAGCAGGGCTTCCAAAGATTCAGACGAAGTTTAGGATTTGCTTTCTCTTCATTCTTAAAATGCAAAGTTTTCCCTTTCCTAAAGAAACAGCAAAACTGGTTCTGAGGTTAAGTGTTTTATTTCTTTTAACTTTAATTTCATCTAGAAGTACATTTTAGCTTCTCAGTGAAAGAAATTCTAAATATCTAAAATTTTCACAAATATTTAGGCTTAATGAACTAAAGTTTTAAAAAATTTTCCAACAGTACCCCTATGTTCTACCTGAAGTGTTCCTTTGTACATGGACTGGGAATTTGCCAGCATGCCCCCAAAAGTGCACTGTTGTGGTATCGTCGGGTCTCAGCAGAGTCGTGCTGTGCCAGGCATGAGGAAGCACCTTTCCATCCCAACAGGGCGATGTTGCCTCGGCCTGGCCGCAGCACAAAGGCTGCTGAGCACTATGTATTCCCAGAACTCTTCAGGAAAACTCAGGGCTTTGCAGCCTGAGGGAATACAAGGAGTCCCCAGCACCATGCTTGGCATCTGTAAACTCATTCAACCCAAGGTCCAAGAGTCTCATCTACAGAGAGTTAGCTCATGGGGCAGGCGTGGGGAGGCAGCTGCAAGCCGTGTTCCAGCAGAGCACTTCCACCATAATTATGGGGATTTTTAGATATGAAGAGAGAGATAATTTTGTCTTCCTTTTTACCGCACCCTTTTATGCAGGAAAACAGGCCGGTGGGCACCAGCATCTTGCAGCTGCTGGTGACAGACAGAGACTCCTTTCATAACGGGCCTCCCTTCTCCTTCTCTATTTTGTCGGGAAATGAAGAAGAGGAGTTTGTGTTGGATCCTCACGGGGTCCTGCGCTCAGCAGTGGTCTTCCAGCACACAGAGTCTCCAGAATACGTGCTGTGTGTCCAGGTACAACCCACTTCCCTGTGTGCCTTGTGCTGTCTTTCTCTCCTGCGCTGGCTTCTCTGTCCATTGGCTGTTTTCTCTTTGTTGAACAAGTCAACATAATTCATTACCATGCAGGAATGTTCCCCTTTTAATCTCAAATTCAATTTCACACCAATAGAAGCTGCCTATGTGTGTGAAATTGAACAGGGAGGAAGGAAAGCATCATTGTTCAGGATGGGCGTTCCTATAGAATATGCCCAGCAGATAATCACTGGACTCCAATCTGTGATCTAAACATCTTAGGGCTCTAACAGGCCCCCAAAGATAAATCACTGGCCAACACTTGCTGCTTTATACCACATATTCCTTACCCACTCACCAGACTTGGGGAAACTGTCAACCAGTGTCTTAATCACAGTTAGCTTCGTGGCCTCTGCTGGGTGAGCCTTCCCCTGAGTAGAAGGGAAGGGACGAGTGAATTAGCTGGCAAAAGCTCCCTCAGAGCATCTCAGTTCTTAAGGCCACTGGCCTGTGTGAAATGAAATGGGACAAAAAGGCAAAAGTGGCAGGCATGCAAAGGGGCTGGACAAGATCAGGAAATGGGAGAACACCCATAAGTTCCTGTGCCCACTCTATGATCAACTGAGACTCATTATAAATAGTGCACTGATAGCATTCTTTATATGTGTACATCACTGAATTCTATAAATGACCTCTTTGGATAAGTGAATGACTGCTGTCTCTCAGTATGTCTGTGACTTCAGTTGCCACCACTCCTCCAACAATATTATGTAAATAATTTTATTTCACAGTATAAGTAGGCACTCCATTGCCAGAAGAGATTTTCAGCACTCTCTCACAGAAGTTAGGATAGTCCTTTGAGGATTCTGTCTACTTGTTGGAGAGCAGATACCGCATCTTGAGTTTGGAATCTCCATAGAAGCCTCTCTCCTCCAAGTCCTTCATATTAAACCAGCACCAAGGCTGGGTTGTCTTCCTTCATAAGGTCCCTTTGTGCATCAGTTTCATTCCCTGTGCCACTGCCCTTCCTTATCCTCCCTTGTCCCATACCCATACGGTATTGCTGCTGGAGCCTCCTTGATGATTCCTGTGGCTTCAGCCTCATTCTCCCCATATCTGTCCCTACACCACTTCCAGATCATTCATTCCATTATTTCCCTAAACCAGGCATCAGCAAACAATAGCCCCTGTGTCAAATCCCACCCTCAGCCTTCCTTTATAAATAAAGTTTTATTTGGGCACAGCCTAGCTCATTCATTTTCATATGCTCTATGGCTACTTCTGTGCTGTCAGGACAGAAATAAGTGGTTGTCTTAGAGACCATGCAACCTGAAAAGAAGCCTAAAATATTTATTATCAAACCTTTTAAAAAAAGTTTGCCAATCCCTGCCCTAAACTAAAATTATCTGTGACTTCTCAGGGCTTGGAAGAGGCCCTGCAGGCTGAATATTGACCCTAGACTTTCAAATTTTAGATTTCAGGGTACTTGCACAGAAATCAGCCTCCAGTCTTTCTCTGGCACAGCTTCATTACTCTGTTACTTAACACCAGCAGCTGTATTCCTTCCTGCCATCTTTCTGGCCTCAGGCATTTGAGTGGGGCAATCCCTGGCCTATAATTCATCACTGTCCTTTTGAGGCTGTCTACAGTTTAACTTCAAGTTCAACCTAATTTGCCAAATTATCTCCTTCTACATTAATTTTGCTATTTCAGCATCTTTGGTTTACCAAATGAAGTGTGTGGTGATGATAAGAAGGAAAACAGCAACAATCATAGGATCTATCACATTCTGTTTTTCTATGGGTTTGTCCTGTGCTAAGTACATTGCAATAACTCTTCCCCTTTTAATCCCATGATGTAAGAACCCAGTGAGGTCAATCCTATTGTTTTAATCATGTTAGATATACCGAAAATTGAAGCTCAGAGAAGGTCAGGAATTTATTCAAAGGCAGACATGCAATGAGTGGCAGAGTCAAGATTCACACTCGGGTCTGAGTGATACCCAGGCACCTGCTCTTTTGCAGCCTTCCACATTCCAGTTCCCACCCACCAGCACAGCACAGGCTATGCAGCCCCAGATTTTCAGACAAATGCCCTGTGGACTCAGTCATGGGAATCAGTCCTTCTCCTGAATCCTCACACCCTAAAATTTCCTCCACATATGTGGCAGGTGTGAAATAATGATCTATTGTCCAAGTGGTTGTTCCATCAGTTCTTACATGAAGAAGAGGAAAAAAAGGTTTTAAAGGGCTGGCTATTTTTCCCTTTGGTGTACCTTATTTTTATTATAAACCTTACTCTGATGTAATTCCCACTGAAATAATGTTTCTCAAGTGTGCAGAAAGGTGCCATCTGGTCCAATCAAAAAGAAAGAATCCAACAGAGAACAGAGGTTCCTTCTCCAATTGAGAATGCCATTTTATGAGGTTTCCCCAGGGTTTCTGCCCAAAATGAAAACAAGCCAGTCCGTTGTGTGCATGTTGGAACTTGTGACACCCCATATCCTGCTTTCCTATCCACCCCCAGTGGCTTTATTGTGTTGACACATTTTATTGTCCATAGCAAGGTGCACATATGGGGATTGAAGGTGATAAATCACTCCTGTTACTTAAATGCACCTCCTCAGCATTTTTGACAATCATGGCAGGAGATGGAAGAAAAAGCAAATGTAGTAAAAGATACAGATGTCTGCTATTTTTTTTTAATTATTAGGGTTTTTTTTTTCCTTCGTTCCTTGCATTTTCCCCTTTTTGGTTGTTTTAGGCAAAGGACTCAGGCAAACCCCAGCAAGTCTCTCACTCCTACATCCGTGTGCGGGTCATCGAGGAAAGTATCCACAAGCCCACAGCCATCCCTCTGGAAATTTTCATTGTCACCATGGAGGATGACTTTCCTGGTGGGGTCATTGGGAAGATCCATGCCACAGATCAAGATATGTATGATGTGCTCACGTTTTCCCTGAAATCGGAGCAGAAAAGCTTGTTCAAAGTCAACAGTCATGATGGGAAAATCATTGCCCTGGGAGGCCTTGACAGTGGCAAGTATGTCCTGAATGTGTCTGTGAGTGACGGCCGCTTTCAGGTGCCCATAGATGTGGTCGTGCATGTGGAGCAGCTGGTCCATGAGATGCTACAGAACACCGTCACCATCCGCTTTGAGAATGTGTCCCCCGAGGACTTCGTGGGGCTGCACATGCACGGGTTCCGGCGCACCCTGCGAAATGCAGTCCTCACCCAGAAGCAGGACAGCCTGCACATCATCAGCATCCAGCCTGTGGCAGGCACCAATCAGCTGGACATGCTGTTTGCAGTGGAGATGCACAGCAGTGAGTTCTACAAGCCAGCCTACCTGATCCAGAAGCTGTCCAATGCCAGGAGACACCTGGAGAACGTCATGCGCATCTCAGCCATCCTGGAGAAGAACTGCTCAGGGCTGGACTGTCAGGAGCAGCACTGTGAGCAGGGCTTGTCCCTGGATTCCCACGCACTCATGACCTACAGTACAGCTCGCATCAGCTTTGTGTGTCCACGGTTCTACAGGAATGTGCGCTGCACTTGTAATGGTGAGTGCTGCTTAGAAAGCTCCCTCCTACCTCCCAGGATATTAGGAGCAGCCTGGACTGCCATTCCCGGCATGCATACATAGAACCACCCAATCAGTTACACTTTAATTGACCACCTACTGTGTGCCCAGTAACTTTGACAGATGCTGGGGCTATATGATTAGGTTAGACAAGCTCAGTCCTTACTACCATGTGACTATAGCTTAGTGAGCTGCACAGCCAGGCAAGCCCGTGTCATAAGAATTGTTAAGAGAAGCACAGTCCTGTAGGAGGAGGTTTTCCTAAATGGAATATCCTTTAGGTTGAGATAAAAGTCAAGAAGGAATTCAGAAAGGGGAGGGAGAGTGTTCTAGACCAGGAGCAGCTTGTGTGAGAATGGCTCAAGGATAAGAGAAGAAGCTACACTCAGGAGATTGAAAGAGCTTTCCCTTTGGCTGGAAGGAGTGGGCAGTGGTGATAAATGAGACTTGAGAGCAGGTCTACTAATCACACAAGGGCCATTAGCCAGAATGAAGAATTTAGAAATTATCCCAAGGTGGTGAGAGCCACTGGCTGATCTGAAGTAAAGAAGTGACGATCAGATCTAACAAAGAGTGCCCAAAGGGGAATGGATGAGAGGGGACTAGACCAGAGGCAGGGAAGCAAGTTGGGAGTCTGTTGCAGAGGGTAAAGGCAGGTCGATTTACTTTAGTGAGAAATGGGGCCCAGACGTCTGGGAGCACAGTCAGGGGATGGATTCAGCCCTCAGAGCCGTGAGGATGAAGGGGTCCTGTTGGTTGAAGGAACTAGAGCTGCGAACATTGACCCTCACTGATCAAAGGCCATAGCTACCCAAAATCACACATCCACAGTGGTCAGTGAGAAGCATACTACTTCTTTCCCTTCTTTTGACTTGTGGAGACATAAATTCACTGAGTACTTCTAGGAATATTGTACCCAGAGTGTTTCTGGCAAGTGTGAACTTGGTCCAAGGGGACATTGTCTGGAAGGGAAGCCTCTGGTGGAACACCCCTTTAGGTAACTGGGAACAGGCAGGGCCACTGCCTCCTCCATGCAGTTTGGAGAATGCTTTGATCAGAGAGAAGCCCTAGGGATCACAGCTCCCTCCAAGAGATACTGTGACAGCCTCTAGCAGCCAGAAGCATTGCTGCCACTCACTCTGTAGCACCCAGTGAATCCATCAGCCAGACAGTGATGCCCAGACCTGTGGAATATGTCAAGTAACAGTAACTCACAACATATATGCTAGGTAAAATCCACTTCTGGCAGATGCCACCAACACACAGGATTTATGAATGCCAGCTGTCCGGGGCCATACCTGGTTGTCTTGTAGGCAAACTGATTTATGTCCCAAAGTTGTGCTAGGGCCTCCATGCAGTGATTCACAGCAGTGCTCATAAGGGGTTCAAGACAAGACAGGGCAGACCCTGCAGGAGAAGAATACCAGTTAATTAATCCTCGTAGTCTGAAAACTCATTTCTTTTACCCAACATCTGTGGAGGCAGCAATGTCCTAGGCACTGAAGATTCAAAGTGAGAAAGATACAGCCGCTGCCCTTAGGGGCAGGCTGACTTCAAGTCAGTTTAGCAGCCCTTTGCTATAGTGATGCTCTAGTCAATGCTTGGGAGTGATAAAGGACAGTCCCTCCTGTGGCCAAAGGAAAGCTTTCTGTGATGTTTGTACACGGGAACCACCTAAGGGCTGAATCTCTGTAGATACATCAGTTCATCAAGAAGAAGCAGGGAGGGAGGGCTTTGCAGACTTCCCTCAAAGAAAGGATTGAGAGAGGTAATTTTTGTTGGGGTTTGGAGGGCTGGCGCTTGCTCACCACTTTGCATAAAACACTGATATTCTAAATGCAGTAGGTCTCAAGGAGATTTCCCTGCCCAGGACTCCTATCCTCTAATCCTTGTCAACCTTTCTACTCCTGGCAAACGATGAACGCCAAGAGTTTTTGTGACTTGCTCCCAGACAGCCTGAGAGGAGACGTTCTGGGTTTGAAAAGCAAGCGCTTGATCAGTAAGCAAGCATTTCCTTGGCAATGTCAGGCCATGCTCTCAGCCTCCTTTCACCTCCAAGTCATTCTTATAATTAAGCTGTAAAATAGAATTCTCGATTTTAGTGGTAAAAGGAGCTCCAAAGGTCATCTTGCCTAGTCTTGTCTTCAGGAGGTGATGTATGATAATGTCCATTTTATAAATGCAGTATGCAGTATGGCTGTGTGCCTTGCCCAGGGCTACACAGCTGGTGAGAGTGGCATGCTGATTCAATAAAAGGTCCCTTTGGGCCAATGTTTTATTATCTGCATCCTAAGAGCAGAGACTGGTCCATTTTTTATGTGAATTGTTATATCAGTGCTAAGGACTTTATAATATAAGAGTTCCCAGCCTCATCTTCTTGGCAGACTGATGGCCAAGTTCACAGTACAGATCCAGTGAGACAGAGATTCCCTCAGAGTCCTGGGGGGTGGGATTCACTCAAAACTCTAGGCCCCTCACTCAGATATGGACAGCAGATTTAGCATGGAGCCAAGGAGTCCACCTTATAGCCAAAGTGACAACATCAGTAATCAAGAAACTAAACTGAGAAGTCTCATAGCAGGGTGAAAAGGGAAAAAAATAATGTGTCCATGTTCAGGAGGGAAGCTCTTAGTATAATAGGATGGCTCTCTCATTTCTTCAAATGTTTTCTTTTAGATAAAAACACCATGAAGAATTGTTAAGATAAGCACTAGGCATTTTTAGGCATCTTCTCATTTACTGGAAAAGAGAAGTAACTGAATTCAAAAGGTGTCCTCCTGCCACAGCACACACAGAAACAACTCATATTGGCACTCATCTGTTTACTCTGGGAGGTCACAGATCATTAAGGGACTTTCCCATCACTGGAATAATTAGCATGATAAATAGAGTCAGTTGTCCATTCTGAGCTGTGTAGTCATGTTTATAAAGATTTGGCCTTAATATTCTGTCCTCCTCCCAACTTCCCGTTCATCTTTTTCTCATGCAGATTTTTGGGTCCAATTATTATCATTAGCATCTTGAACTAAAATGCTGAGTGGCCCTAACAAAATGAAAGCAGACTTGAGTTCCTAGTGCCAAATAAGCTCATTAAATTCCAGCCACCGTTAGGCACCACATTTGAAGGGAACTTTCAAGAGATACAAAAGTTCTGATGCCATGAGATGATGGCTCCTGGTAGGCTTCAGATGTTCAATGAACTTTGTCACTTTAGTAAGAAAGCCTGACTCCAACTTCAAAAAGTGGGGAGTCATAGAGGGCCTCAAGCACCTACAGGGGAAGCAGGAGGAAAGGGAGCTGTGGCAGCATGTGGGACTGTGCTGATCTATGTTTGAAAACTCCCATTGACTTTTCAAAAGTCTGATATAGGAATGTAATATAAAGGGGACATTTACCCAGGAGAATGGACTCCCAAAGAAACCATCAGAATTCCAGATCAGTGTGTTGATGGGAGTGATGGCAGGGCTGGACTCCAGATGCATCAGACATCACACAGAATGGAACTTGGAGCTCCTAGTGAAATGAATGACGTGTTCACCAAAGAGTGAGACACTGTGCCAGGTAGAGATGAGAAAGCAGCCATGCTCTGACCCGGAGATGGAGAGCATTGTCATAAGGGTATGCCCAAGCTATCAAGAGAAGCATTGAAACGCCAAGGCAGTGCCACTTGAATGAGGTCTGAAAGGATGCCTAGAATTAGGTAGGTGACCAGGATGGAATGGTCCAGGCCAAGGAGGCATGAAGGTGAGAAGTCGCATAAATGAGTACACAGACCAAGCAGCGACAGATATAGCAACTAACATTTACTGAGCCAGGACTGGTTACTATGCTGTTTTTCATGTATATATAATTGCATTTAACCTTCACAATAATCCTGAAGAGTAGGTACTATTACCTCCTTTGAATAATTAACAAAACCAGGACCTGGAAGGATCAGTTACCTTGCTCAAGGTCACACAAATGATAAATGACTGAGCCAGTATCACACCAGTTTTACTCAAAGCACTTCTTAACCACAACACTTTTTATTTCTGCCCAGATTTGGAAGAAGCTTGGAAGTCACCCAATCCATCCTCCCCACAACTGCAGACTTCCTCTTGCTATATTCCTGGCACAGTAATTCAGCCAGGGTTTCAGCACCAGTGCCAGGAGCCCACAAGTCAGCCCTGAGATGAGCTTCTGCCTTATACAGTAGTGCACCAAATCCACCTACTAGTCCTGTCATCCGGCTCTACTCTTCAGAGTCACACAGAACCTGACCTAAGTCCTCTTGAGATAGCTGCCCTTGAGACAGCTGAAGATAGTTGCTATGAGACCTTTGAATCCTCTTTTCTTAGGCAAATGCCTGAGGTTTCTTTGTTCCTTGGCTGTAAACAAATACTTGCTGTAAAGAGTTATAGGTAGTATAATTAAGGCACAGAGGAAGCATAAAGGAGGAAGTTATCAGTTCCACTTGGAAGAGTCCAAGAGAGGCATTGGAAGCAATGAAGCTTGTTATAACAGATCTTTGCCAGGCAGGGAAAGCATTTTAAGTAGAGCAGTCAGTAAACAGAAGGCCCAGAGATGTGGGGTACACTTTTTCTTGCTTATACACTCAGAAGTTAATTGAATGCCATTTTACATCAGGCCCTAGGAGGACCCTGGAGGTCCATGTTGAAAAAGGCCCAATGTATCCCCCATCCCCAAGGAGCATGAAACAGCATCATGCATCAGGCTGATGGCAAGGAGCCGGACTGGGCTGGGCGGTACAGTGAGAGGTCCTTGGGAGGAACACAGAAGCTCAGGAAAACAGAGCCTGCTGGTGGATGGCTATGGCCGTGCACTTCTAATAAGCATAATGAAATAAAACGATGAAGGCTCTGTGAGGCAATAAGAAACCTAGAACTTCCCTCTGATGGGTTTTTCTTTTTTTAGAAGTGGAGAAAACCTGAGTTTGGATCTGCTCTTGGACTCATGCTAGTTAATGCTAACTGAGGGAAAAAACCAACAGTATCTATCCCAGTGGTTTGGAATAACCCTCAGTGACATCCCTAGAATCTTAAACAGGTTCCCCCTACAAACTGGGAAGTGCTTATTTTTCATTCGTAGAAATCTCTCTCTGCCGATCCCTCATCTCCAGGATGCAGGAGGATGCTTGCCCTTAATGAACCCATAGAGAGAATAGGGTAGAGCCAAGCCAGTACCATTCTAGGAGACCCTCTGCTTCTGGGGGACCACGTGAAGCTGAGGCTTCAGGATGAAATGTCATCAGAATTCTTGCAGGCCATGCATGAAGGTGGGGAGTCTATTACTTAAGTGGTATTTGCCAAAATATGGAATCTTGGAAAAGCACATGAATTCTGGGTGTGGGACGTTTACCGTTAGTTACTTGATTCTTCAGTAAAGTGAGGTAGCAACATAAATCACGAGGCTGAAATTGACTCTTAATGGCAGCATAGTAATCACAGCTAGATACTGATATATTGGCTAAAGACATAGACTTACTGCAAGGAGCATGGGCATGCTGGAGAGATAGTGAAAGTCATACAGAGCAGGCATTTGGCACAATGGTTTGGGATGCCCACATCCATACTGGAGACCCTGAGCCAAGTCTCAGCTCTGCTCCTGATTCCAGGCTCCTGCTAATAAGCACCCTGGTAGGCTTCAGGTGAGGGAGCAAGTGATTTGTCTCCTACTACAAACACGGGCAGCCTGGATTGAGTTCCCAGCTCCTAGACATTTTGGGGGTGAACCAGTAGTTTCAATCTCTCTCTACCACTCCTCTCCCTTTCTCCTCCTCCTGCCCTCTTCCCCTCTACACCTCTCCCTCTCCCATTGAAAGAGTAAAATACATAAATACAACCTTAAGGGGATTTCCCCTTATGTTCCCTGTGTGTTTTACAACTCTGGAGCTTCAGTGAAAGTGAATCATATGTTGTTGATTCTGTAGAAAGTGACCTAAACTTCCAGCTGTGTGAACCTCTGTTCAGAAAATTGCCATATTGTGTGCACATTTCTCCTGGTGTAGAGGCTATGTGGAAAGAACACCTACATCTAAGACAGAGAAGGTGGTAAAGAGGCTGACATGGCTGTGTGTGCCCTGTGACGCTGATGACTAAAAATCTCCAGGCTTTATTTTATACCTCCAATGAAAACAGTATTTCCTATCAACTTACAAACCATGAACATGACCCCAAAAGGAGAGCAAGAAAAAGATTACACTTGAGTTCAGGGCTCTGCCATTTTGCTGAATCAAATGAGTATCTCCAGTATTGAGTCCTTGTAGAAATTTGTTTTTATATATATTTTTTCTCTACATGTTAGTTTAACATACACTAGCCCACTTAATTTCCACAATTCTGTGATGAATCATAATCACGGTTTTTCAGAAAAGGAATCCAGATACACAAAAACCAAGTGGTATGTTCAAGGCCATACAGCAAATAAACTAACCAAGGCCAAAATCCAGATCTGCAGCTTGCTGAATCAGTACCCTTGCTGTCCTACTGCTGCCTTCCCAAGGGGATCTGTAACCGGGGAACAGAGTTTACTCTGGGTGCTTTAGATTGTGACGGCAGTTAGAAGCGCCTGGTTCCACCCCAGCATATGATTAGTGGTGTCAGTTGGTTTGATAAAGTGGGACCCTTCTCCCTTCAAGCTCACTCTGGCATCAAATTGATGGGTGCCTGGAGTGGCAGAGCATGGAGGTCTATGAGCCTCCATCCCCCCAAGCTATCATTAAACACAGCACAAGTTCATTAAACCGGGATTATTTAATGATAGTTAATAAGATAAACTTCCTCCTAGAAGCCAATGGGAGTTGAAACTGTTGTCTCCTAACCGATACTCCGGAGTAGATGAGGCACTGCTAGCCTCCAGAGAGGGAAGATATTTAAGGCTCTTAACAATAAAAGGCATATACACTTCCCTGAAAAGGTGATGGTATAAACATTGATTTCTGAAAACAAGTTAACCCCTCAACATCTAGTGAAAGCTGGATTTTATGTAGCTGAGAACTTAAGGGCTTTGACTACAAAGAGGTTCATTGTCCCCAGCAAAGTGTCCCCAGGACCCAGACCTAAGTACCTCTGAGGCCAAGGGGCACATGACATTGCTCAGGTTTGGCATACAAAGGTCGAGCCCTTCTGACAACATGTATTTGTAGAAGGACCTAAATTTTCAGGTTATAAAGAGGAAAGAACTGCAGCATTGGAAATGGGGAGTAGATAGTTTTGAGGAACTTGTTTTTCTATAATGAGAAGTCTTTACTGGGAGTAGACTGTGGTTTATGCACACGATCGCCTCTGTCCCCAGCTAAGGGAACGTTGCACTTACACCAACTAGCAGGCTCTCGTCAGCGTTCATACCTCTTGGAGCCACAAGAGACTGGGCCAGCGTGCCGAGAAAACGCTGGAGCGGAATGTTTGTGCTGAGCATTTCCCAGGCTGGGATCGGGGACGAGGCCCTGGAGGATTTTCAAAGCATCAAGAGACACATCCTGTGCCAAAAACTGTCCTCTTGTCCCGAAAGAGCTTCTAAAAAACAAAAAGAACCTATCAAAGCCAGTGCTGCTGGAATGAATGTAAATATCCAATATTTTGTGTCTAATAATTACATTATTCTGGAATATACTTATAAAATTTGTATTAATGTATTTTTATATATCCCTTGAGCTACAGTTTTGAGAGTGGGGATTGGACTTAGCATAATCCTGTTAGTGTTTGTGAGTTAATTATATGGGCTGCCATGAGATAGAACACGGGAAATAAGAAAAAGAGCTGTGAGTTTGAGCTCCAGTTGCTGGTCTAAATGGCTTGGTCCTTTCAAAGTCAGAATTATAGATGAAATATTAAGAAGCCCTGTACTAATTACCAAGGTGGGACTGAGGGTCAAAGAAATGCCTAAAACTTGTGAATACAAGTTGGAAATTACCCAGATGATGTATTTGTTCTGAAGTTCAGTGCTTAGCCCTTATAGCTCTCTTTTAAAAATCATTACCACAATTCCTATAGGAATAAAAAGCTTTTCTATCAAATGTCTGAAATTATCTAGTCCTCTTTCCCCCTTTGAAACTGTTTTCAAAACTGAAATTTCAACAGTGCAAAGTTTTTTAATGCAATCATGACATTATAGCAGAACAGACCATAAAATAATATCTAGAGCTGATCTCAGCAACACAGAAATTTACAGAGAGGGCATCCTTATGCTGGCTAAAATAGAAAGGACAGAGGCCTGCCCATGGAATGGAAAGTAGTAGGTTTCTGAAATGCATGGGCTGTTGTTTCTGTGTGTAATCGGAAGAGAATCCAGAAGTTAAATTTCCTTGATGAGGTACCGCTTTGTGATTTATGCACATTGCCACCTCCATGTGGCCAAGGCTAGCGGCATGCTCAGTTTGCATGTTTGAGCATATACTACCAGTCAACATTCAGGTGCACCCCAGAATTGTGCAGGCTGCCGTCAGAGACAGAGATGAAGCCACAGCTGGAGGCAGCAGAGTCAACCAGTGGAGTCCTGAACTTATTGTGAATCAACTTTAAAGATATGCACAAGGTTAAGCCGCTATCCATGGTTGGCTCATTCTTTTCTTACGCAAAAGATCTTACTCTTCAAGCCTGAATTAAAACACTCCCTTCCTTTAGGAAGATGTCTGATATTCTCCCAGGAGACAGAATTGTTTCTCCTCTGATACTCCCATTACTCTTATATCTCTGCCAAAGCAGTTATCTTCTTGTTTTGCAGTCATGTGTTTGCATGTTATTTCCTGGGGAGCAGAAGAAGAGCTGTGAGCTGTCATTGCCTTCATCTTTATATGCCCAGGCCTATCACCTTGTTGGTCCTGATGAATTATTGTTCGGTGATTTTTTTTAAGAAAATTGTTAAATGAATTCAGTAAGTTATTTGTTGAGCAAATGCACCAAAGGTTATTTAAAAACTGGCTATCAAACCATCTTGAAACAGGTCATGAGATGGTCACACAGCTGTTTTAAGTTCCATAAATATTGATAAATACATGGCAGAGGATAAAGATTTGGGGGAAAAACTGGAAGATATATTTCAGGGCACTTAGGTCTTAGAAAGAACCATTTGTGAGATCATTCTAAATTTTCAGCTAAAAATGCCTTCATCTTACAAGACTTTGTAGGCTGGATTAGTGCCAAGAATGTGTTTCATGACTGAGCTATAAACCAGTGGAAAATAGGATTTATGAATTCTGAGTTTGCTAGTGCTACTTATGTTGCTCCTCTCAAGGATTATGGGTCTTAAAATATTGATATGTAGTTAGCATTACATTTCTACTTTCTCCCAAAGAAACGACTGTGTCATGGGACGATATGCTTAATGACAAGGAAAGAGTTAGTATGGAAAGGAGGATGATCATGGGCCTGACTGTGCCAAGACATGAGCTGGTGACATCCAGCGCATTTTGGGTTCACGAGAGACTCCTTTAGTCCACTGCTAACCTGTTTTGGGAAATTGCTGTTGCAGTTGTGGGTTATTTTTCATTTGTGACTCTTTTTTATAATCCTTTCACCACTTCAACTCTTACCAGATTGAAAGTGGACTAATTACGTTTGACATATCCAGGCCCTTTGAACAATGTGCTTCCATCCATGCACTCCTATTTACCCTTACTACAATTCTGACATCATTCACTTGGGTCCTGAATTCTGCCTTAATCATTTAATCTGCTGTCCAGGATTTCCTTCTGAGGGATTAACCTTTCATCTTTCCATGAACAGCAAGCAGGTAGAAAGGAAGCCTTTCTTTGCCAAGGCTAGTTCTACTTTCTTGATAGCTGTAAGGGCATGTTTACAGCTAATCAATAAGACAGTGTGTAGCAGAAGGGATTAGGAGACAATGGAAATTGTGTTTTCACAACTTAGATTTAGTCATACTTTTCTTTAGAAACGTCATTTTTCTACCTCTAAAATCAATAGCAAACATGTCTTGAGGTCTAGCCCCGAATTTTTCAGAACAAGAGGAGGATGTAGAAGAAATAATAAATCCAAGTGATACATTCAAGTAGTCACAAAGATGCAGGAACCCTACTTTAATAAACACTATAACAGCTCTTACATAGAGCTGTTTCTTCAGCTGAAAGTGAATCAGGTTTAATTGGTTTATTTTAGCCTAACAGGAGGAGCACAGTTCATTCTTTGCACCTAACCTGCCTCTGGCAGATAAAGGGGCATTTGATGGGCACCTACAACAGCTGAAGCCCATTCAGGTCTTTTTCCTTCTGGGGCAGCCTCTTTGTTACTCAACTCGGAGCCTGTAGAACCCCTTTGTGTACTGACTGTGTGTGTTCCCCTTTGTCACAGGAGGACTGTGCCCGGGGTCCAACGATCCTTGTGTGGAGAAGCCATGTCCAGGGGACATGCAGTGTGTCGGTTATGAAGCCAGCAGGAGACCCTTCCTCTGCCAGTGTCCACCAGGAAAGCTCGGAGAATGCTCAGGTGCAGAGAGGGGTGAAATGATGAGGGTCTAATTTTATGTTTCTGAAACACTTGCCCTTGAGTAAATTAGCACTGCCCAAGTCCTCCAGAGGACACTTTGTCTGCATGCAGCACTTTCCTTAAGAATGGACCCTCGCACTGACTTGGGATTTATCACCGCTACAGCCTGTACTAAGGGAAAATGTAAAGACAGAGACTCCTTATCCAATTGCAGACGGCTGCATGTGTTTTCAATGGTGTTATGTGGGTGTAATGGGTGTGAACTTAAGGGAAAATAGAAGACTGTTGATTGAACAGAGAAGTCACAGTATCTGTGGCATGGCCTTTGATATTCAGGGGGCTACACAAATGCATAACCACAAAACAGAGATCAATGGAGAATGGAAGTAAGCCAATCCTGTTGACCTTCTATAGAGTAAGCCAAGCCAAGAGCACCAAGCAAGCTGAGTCTCCACTAGGAAGGTATAACTCAAGTTCCAGATAGAAGAGCCATGTTTTCCTTGTCTTAAAGAAAGAAAAAAAAAACAGTATATATGTTATTTTAATTCAAATGATCCTCTTTCTCACTATCAATTTCAACACTTCTTTTCAATCACGTATTCTCTACCACTTCTTTCAACTAAAAAGAGTATTGTTCATTTTTAGCACCAATGGAATCCTCTTTTTATTGTAGGGTATATTTAAAATATAGATGCTGATACCAATTTTGGAATCCAAAAAATACTTATTCATTGAAAATAATAGTAATTATATTGGGAATAAAAAATAATTATGCCTAATATGTGCAAAGCACTTTGGTACATATTAGGCTTAAAAAATTCAGCCTTTGCAAAGAGAAACACTTCATAAAAATGGAAGCTGGGGCAGGTGTTTAGTATCTGCCTCCAGCTCCTGCCTCCAGCTTATTGCTAATGTTGACCTGGAAGGCAGCAATGATGGTTTAAGTAATTGGGGTCCTTCCACCCAAGAGAGACTTAAATTAGTTTCCTAGCTCCTGCTTCAGCTTCAGCCCAGCCCCAGCCATCACAGGTATTTGTAGAGTAAACCAGCAGATGGGAGTGCACTTGCTCGCTTGCTCTCTTGTGTGTGCTATCTCCCTATAAATAAATTGATTTTTAAGTGGAATCCAAAGCTCTTTCCTAGTTGGTTTTAAAAAGAGAGTAGCCCATGAAGTGCAGAGATGACCAGGATGCTTGCCTAAGTCATCTAAAGTTTAGACTTAGAAACTGATGCTGCTGCCACACCAATACTCATACTATGCATGCACACAGCAGGTGGATGTGTAGAATGACAGAAAAGCCAAGTCTCCTGAATTTTGATCTCACTTTCTTTTCTTTTTTTTTTTTTTAATTTATTTGACAGGTAGAGTTATAGACAGTGAGAGAGACAGAGAGAAAGGTCTTCCCTCCATTGGTTCACTCCCCAAATGGCCGCCACGGCCAGCGCTGCACCGATCCGAAGCCAGGAGCCAGGTGCTTCTTCCTGGTCTCCCATGCAGGTGCAGGGGCCCAAGCACTTGGGCCATCCTCCACTGCCCTCCCAGGCCACAGCAGAGAGCTGGACCAGAAGAGGAGCAGCCGGGACTAGAACTCGGCACCCATATGGGATGCTGGCACCGCAGGCGGAGGATTAACCAAGTGAGCCATGGCGCTGGCCCCTGATGTCACTTTCTGACAATCTCCCTTTTCCTTTCTATAGAAAGCTGTTTGATTGTCCACTTGATATATTCCCACACTTTCTGCCTTTCACCCAGGAGAGCAGCTTTTCAACCATTACTTTACTTGTTAAAACTTAAAATTGGTGGCAAGTTGAAATTTAAAAGAGAGTGAATGCACAATTGGGATAGGGTTGGACTAAAGAGTCCAGGAAAGGAGCATCAAATTTAATATCAGAGTGGAATTGTGACTGCACAAAAGTTTCATTTATATGCGTTCCCTTGCAACAACATTACTGCAAATGATATAACTCACCATGTGGCATTTAGATATTTGAGGAATGTGACTCTTATTTTAAAATGCATTGATTGCCTTTCCATTGTTTCATAGAAATAAAAGTCTTGAGTTTCTGAGTGATGATAGTAGAGAGGCATGAGTGGGTGTCGTAATAACCCTAATTTTAGAAACTGGGAGTTGGGAATTTGGTGACACTAAGAAAATCTAAGTTATGGAATTTACCAAGTTGCCCTTAGAATAAGACAACCAAGATTTTTTGGTGGCTAACTGGTTAATTTTTTTTTTTTTCATTTTGAAATAGGAGACTCTGATGTGAAATGGGGAACCAATATTCCTCCTCAGCACCTTCATTATCTCCATGTGGTGGTTAACCAGTTTCCTTGGTGGGTGGTGGTTGGGGGGGGGGTGGTGATTTCATGTGTTTCTGCTCATTTCTGGATGTTAAAAATATAAGCATCTTCTTACAATGGTGTTTTCAGGGCATACTTCCCTCAGCTTTGCTGGAAACAGTTACATCAAATACCGGCTTTCTGAAAACAGCAAAGAAGAGGACTTTAAGCTAGCACTGCGTCTGCGAACCCTGCAAAGCAACGGGATTATAATGTACACAAGAGCAAATCCCTGCATAATTTTGAAGGTACTTAAAATGGGTTATCTTTGCTTGCAGTCAGTTCTCACGTTCATGTTTTGGCTCTTGGATTGGGAGCTCTTGAACTTGTTTTGTCTTTCAAGTTCCGAAGACCAGAAGCAACTTTAGGGCAAAGGGAAGCAGCAGCAGAGCTGGGAAGAGTGCCAACATCCACTTCTTTTTGAAGAGTAAACTTCAAAATTGGCTCGTGGTAGAATGGGCATCTCCCTCTAGAACAGGTTCAAGGGCTGGCCTCCTTGGCTCCATAGTCACTCAACAGCTCATTAGAACATTTCTCCTAATCAGTTCCTCGACAGGGGTGGTCCTTTGAAAGGATTGGCTTTATCCTCTTTCACCATGTGTGTCTGCCCTCACTGAAGGCAACTTTTGTTCTTGCTCAGGGAGGAAGTTGATGAACTGAGGTATGGAAGATTCCGTATATCCTATCCTGACCCAGGTGGCCCAATTTTAAATTATTTTCCCAGCATCAGAAACCCTCCTAAGGCAGCCAGATTACCTGTAGAACAAGCTTGGTATTTTTATTCATGAAAACAGAATCAACAACAGTAATTGAGTTACTGTTAATAGCTGTTATAATAGCAATAGCAATAGCTTACATTGTGTGTACCATTTATTTTTATTATAAAGTTAATATAATGAATTCCTTATATATTGTCATCTACATTTGATCAAGAAGAAGACAACAGTTTAGAATAGCTGAGTCACGTACCCAAGGTTGCACAGCTAGTACTTGCAAAGCCTGGACCCACATCCCAGGGTCTTTCAACCTGAGCTCTAATCTCCATGCAGTCTTCAGCTCTCAGTCTTGACACTAGAGCTCATTGTGTCAAAAATCACATCCTTGGTATCTGTAATACAGGTTCATCCTTCTAATAGGGGGAGACTTTGTGTCGCCTAATACCATTCTCAGCAGGCCGTGATGTGAGCCCATGGCACGTGCACTTCAGAAGCATTCACTCTTCCGTAGAAAGTGCCCATCCAAGTAGAAAGGGCTGAAATGTGCTTCTTCCCAGGGTTCAGGCTTAGTGGAGACTGGCATGAGCCTTTCTAGCTTCTGTGCTTTTACAGTTTGATAGGTGGCAGGCAGGCTTATGAGGTATCCTAGGCTTTAATCCTGAAGGCATAAGGCAAAGTGGAGAAATATGGAGGATATTAAATGCCAGTGACTCCTCTTATCACAGACTTTTTCTTACCCATTTCTGATGCCGCCAGGTAGTTGCCAGAGTGAATAAAAAGGAAGCTGGAGTTTGAAAGTTGGCTGCTTCTGTGGGGAATGTCTCACATTCCTTATCCATTCAACTCAGATAATGATTTTTAGGTCCATGAAGGAAAACAGTGCTTTCAAAAGAAAATAAGAGAAGCACTTTGAGATGCAGTTTTGAGAACAATGCATTCAAATAATGTATTCAGAGTAGAAGAAAAATTGAAAAACCCAAGTCCTGTCTTTATTCCCACTTGATTCCTGAAGCACCTTGCTTTGGGTCAGGAAATGGTTTTCTGAATCGTTCTGAGATGTGAGGGTTTATACAGTTGCAGCAGCCAGCTCCTAGAGGCTCTGCTTGCATCTCACAATATTCTTCACTTCTCCTTCAGCTCTCACAGGGCTGCTGGTCACACAACATCCTTAAGACGCAACTCTCTTACATAGCGCTGATTTTGAGAGAGAACAAAAATATTGGGCCTGAATGGCTTGATCCTAATGTGAAGCTTGTCATTTGACACTTAGCAAATTCCTAAAATGTGCAAATCCCTGGGGAAAGGAGGAAAGAATAATTAAATCGTTTAGGCAGCTCTAGATCCAAAAGTGTATTTCATGAAACATATTTCTGAAAAATTGTATTTTCTATAAAGTTCTATAAATGGAATTCTAATAAACTAGGGGTAGTTGCTATTTGAAGGAAGTCTTCCTTCCATTAATCCATCTGTGGTATGAATAATCAGCCCAATTCTGTCTGTTCTATAAGTTTGCTTTTCATATGTTGGGTTTGCCCAAAGCAGGACCCAGCTGTACTGAACTATTGCAGGTATTTTCCTACAGTCACCAGCAATATCCACTTAGGGGATTTGAATCTGTTTGCTTAACATTTTCAGCCTCATGCAAGATTTAATTTCATTGGCTTTAGGTACAGTATGTGCCCTGTACTTTGGTTCAGTGACTAAGCTGAAGTGCTTTGTTTAAATTGCACCTCTTGGTTGTGTATATTTTCCTAGTCCAAGCACAGTCATGTTAAAGGTACTTATACAATCAGTGGGGTGAACGGCACCCCTTGAAGACCCCTAAAGAATTGCATGGAGACCTTGAGAAGTGAAAATGCTCATGGATAAAGAGTATGATTGTCTCAGCTGCAAGAAAAGGCACTCATTTTTCTGTTCACCATTAATACCCTGTCTTCCAAACGAGATTCTAGACTTACCATAAACACCCAAATACAATAAAAATCAACGCACTATTATGACATAAAGAAAAGGTTAGGGGTTAACCAATAAAGTAGGGAAGAGTAGAATATCATTATTGAAAAATCTAGATCCAGGGTAACTACTTTAGTTGGGCACAAATTAGAGCACTGAGTTTCCTGGGAGCCAAAGCATCAGGAGAAACAGTGGGATAGATTCTGTGACTCTCCTCACACGTATAAAAGAAACACAGCAGGCCACCAGAAGATTTAAGGAGAAATCACAAGAGAGCCAGCTTTTTCTCTGTGTCAGTCTTGGGGCTCCAACATTTTGGTTGTTCACCTAGAAGGATCATGTGTCTTGTCTTTTGGGGAAGTTATAGGTGATACATTGCTTCATTCTGATGATTCTTAGACACAGCTAGCTTGAGATCCCAGTGGAAAAGGGAAGACAGGGGAAGCTCATTTGGTTTGCAAATTAGCCCATTTGAAATGAGGACATGTCCCCAACATAAAGTACAAGAGTAGGAGAGAAACTTTCCAAAATTTGAGAGTTGCAAGGACCTGTATAGGCATGTCACTGAGAAGAGTTAGCTTATAAGCTTCACAGTTTACAATAATGATAAAATGTCTAATAGTTAACCAAGTACTTTCACATGCATAGATCTTTGATTGCCACTCCTCTGCCACATGGGTATGAGTGTCTGCTTTTTGCCTGTGAGAGGCTGAGACTCAGAGTGATTCAGGGACTTGCTCAAAGCGGTTTCTAGTTAGTGTGGGTCTGTGACAGGGGCCTGCGGGTTGAGGGTACTACAGTAGTTTATGTAGAAATGATCACTTATCCATTCATTTATTCATTCACAACATATTATTTGAGCACTTACTGTGTGCCAGACAGTTGTTAATGGCAGCCTTGAAAATGGGCTTTTAAAAAGACCTTTTTTTTCCCAAAAACTACTTAATCACCCTCTTTCATGTACAACAATTAAGCTGTTATTGCTACAGCCACACACCAAGGATCCGAAGCAGTAAGACTCTGTGCCATAATTTACACATTTTACTGAAAAGTCTACTTTCCTACAAATTTGACTTCTTAGAGCTCCTGTTTCTTATCTCCCAAAACCCTAAGCCACTAAAGATCCAGGTTAAAGCACATCACTGATCTCAAACAATCCTGAGGAGCCTAAATATTTTATGACATTATGGCAGTTCTCTCTGAATTATGCATTTCATTGAACAGATTACCTAGCTGCACCCCACCCCAGCACATCATTTCCATTCCATTGCTATAGACTTCACCTACTGTTTCAGGCGCATCTCGGTGTGTATTAAAGCAGCTTGCCCTCTGATTTGAGAAAGCTTCATTCTCCTCAGAGAGAGACCTTCTAAAACTAGGCAAACCCTGTTCTGAGGAAAAACAGCTAAATGTGATCAGAGTATATTATTCCATCCATATGAGAGGAGATTAGATATGAAAAGAATAAAGTGTTCTTTTCTCTCTCTGGCATAATATGCCAATGAAATAGCAAAAGATTATCAACTTTTTACAAGGTAACTCTTGGCATCAGCATGCTAGTTTGTCAAATAAACAAGGATGATGAATTCAGAAGATTTTTGTAAGAGGCTAAGAATCACACAGGCATCTGGTTTCCTTCATTCAGCAGTGTTGCTACTGTTATTTTTCAACAGAAAAAGAAAGATTCTCATGCTCAGTGCTTGTGTGGAATAGTTTTATAGCCCTCGGTTACAGGACGTCCATATGTGTGAGTATAGCAGTCACTCAATCTCCTGGATGAATCTACAACTTGGCTATTATTCCAACAAGTAGGGGGTGAGGGAGGGGACCGAGTAATATATTAATTGAATGGCCAGTTACACAAACTTACATGGATTGCACCCTCACCACCAGATTTTTCCATTATAGACAGGGACACTATTTTGCAGCCCTGGAGCAAAGCAGCAGATGGACTGCACCAGAGGAAAGTAGTCTCCAAAGTCACATTTGATCATTTTATTACTTACACTAAAATACAAATATGGATATCATCCAGGTGTTGTCATTGGTATGATTTATAATATCTATGCAGTCCATTTTGTTTGAATGAATGAATGAGCAATAGCATAAGATTACATGTGAAAACTCGGGAAAGAAAATATTTGTGTCCAGCCCTTTTATATTCGTACATTTACACCACAGAGTAGTCTGTAGGCACAGGGTGTATATGATGTAGCTGACTATTATGTAGTGGATACAGTACCCTTATAAATAAACTACAGCAGAGCCATCCTTCTCAGGTGACCTGGGTGGTACACAACAGACCCTAAGAAACTGTTGTCTGTGGAGAATAGAGAAATACTTAATTGGGAAACATAACTGGTTCTGTGATGCTTGATAACCAGTCTATTAGCAGGGAAACATTTTGGAAAGACTGGTCCAGCCTATTTCTGTGAATTCCTTTGATATTTATGCTGCCTCAGCTGTTAGTGACCTACAGGTCTGTGTTGTCCTCATTTTGCTTCCTCTTCTTTTTTCTTTTTGTCTCCCAAAAAGTGTCTGCTCTCTGTATAGAACTACCAGTGCCTACAGATCAACAAAGGCCAACCCCGCCCCCTCGGACCCTGCCCCTCATGGGATCCTCTTGCTGGATCATAGATAAAGGCCAGAAAACAAGCTTTTGCCTCACAATTCATGGCTATGAATCTCTTCATAGCCAAATATAAATGTGTTGGCAAGCCAAAAGTTCTCATTCTCAGGATCCTAGAGCCACCTTGCATTTCTGAGAAATGTAGATAAGGGTGGACTACAGAGACTCAGTGGCCAGCCCATCTCCTCAGCAACAGAAAAACAGAAAAAGGTCTTTGTGAAGGTCCAGGCCCTGCCTAGCACCTCCGTGCCAGCGAGCATCCTTTAGATTTCATTCTTCTGTATAATGTACCCTGGAGTTAGCCCACTGGGGGCAGTTCTTTGCCCCTACTGCCCTAAGTATTCCTTCACCATGCAGACTGTGGATGGCAGGCTGGTGTCACTGAGGAAGCAGGCAGGGCTCCATGGTAGAACCCAGGACCTGGAGCTACAAGGATCTACATGATGTGAGCAGTTAACCAGTAGATTATTCTGTAGAACCCAAGAGACTTAAATACAAGGGTACTTCAAAAATTTGTGGAAAGTGGAATTGAAGATAAGCTTATCTTGGTACCAAGAAATTGAATTCAAGCAGTTTTTTTTTTTTTTTCAAAATATCATTTATCATGAATCTTTGGAAGAATCCTCATATGCATGATTTTCAGAAAAAAAAGTTTATACCAAAATAAACTTATCTTTTCATTCCATTTCCCATGAATTTTTGAAGTACCTTTGTACAGCTGTCCCTCAGTGTCCTCCAGGGAATTTCAGGAACCCTCACAGACACCAAAATCTGTGATTGCTCAAGTCTGTTTTATAAAAATGCCACGATATTTGCATGCAACCTACACTACCCTCCAATATACTTTAAATCATCACTCGATTACTTACAATGATTAGTATGAGGCAAATGCCAGGTAAATAGTTGCTATACTGGATTATTGAGAGGATTATAGCAAGAACAATGTGCATGAACAGTACAGATGCAGTTTTTTTAAAAATATATTTCTCATCTGAGTTTGTTTGAATCCATCAGGCAGGCCAGAGCCTGCCAATACAGAGGGCTGAATGTCTGTGTATGTAGATGCTAAGCAAATGGCCAACCATTTTGTGAGACAACCATTACGTAAGTGATGAGCAGCATCTTAAAGGATTAAGAACACACGGGTGTTTATTAATATAGAGATGCTTCAAAATCTTAAGTATACAGCCATGCACCGGAACATGACAATATGTGGTCAGCAACAAACCACACAGACAATAGTGGTCCCATAAGATTATGCCCCCTGGTGACATCGTAGCTGCCTCAGTCCGTGTAAGCACACTCTACGATGTCCACCCCTGTGACCTACAGGTCACATCCCCTGATATATCCCCTGAGGATGTATCCCTGTGGATAAGTGATGTGTGACTGTATATGAAGCTGAGAAACAGGAAGTCTTTCTCTCTACCTGCTCTCTTTCTCCCTGTAGCACACTCACATTGCATATTCTGGGAGTGCATATGCGTCTGTGTGGTTATTTGAAGTATATGCCAGCTACACTGTGGTGCTGTAGTTGTGTGGTCTCTACAGTACCCTGCATGCTGCGTAGCACATAGCTGTTCAATAAATATTGAGTGAGCAAAAATCACTCCTGTGGTGAGAATGACTAAGAAGGGCCCAGAGAATAAACACCACTACACATGATACTGCTGTGGATTTTAAAAGGCTGAAGACCCAAAGGATAGGAACAACGTGACATAGAATTGTGGGTTTCTGACGCATGCTCATATTACTCATTTGTAAAATATCTGGCACACACTTGCATGACAGCTAATGGGGAGGGGGTGTTATAAATCAACCGACGGCTGCATAAAAGCAGTGTCCACCTCCGGTGAAGCTCCCGGAGTCTTGGGAACAGGCTGGTGGGGAATATAGAGGTGTTGCCGGAGGCCCATCTTCAAAGGATCCCTTGTTCCTTCCCCATGCAGATTGTGGATGGCAAGCTGTGGTTCCAGCTGGACTGTGGCAGCGGCCCTGGCATCTTGGGCATCTCGGGCCGTGCTGTCAACGATGGGAGCTGGCACTCCGTCTTCCTGGAGCTCAACCGCAATTTCACCAGCCTGTCCCTGGATGACAGCTACGTGGAGCGGCGCAGGGCGCCCCTCTACTTCCAGACGCTGAGCACTGAGAGTGTCATCTACTTCGGTGCCCTGGTGCAGGCGGACAACATCCGCAGCCTGACCGACACGCGGGTCACGCAGGTGCTCAGCGGCTTCCAGGGCTGCCTGGACTCAGTGGTGCTGAATAACAATGAGCTGCCGCTACAGAACAAACGCAGCAGTTTCGCAGAGGTGGTGGGCCTGACGGAGCTGAAGCTGGGCTGCGTGCTCTACCCGGATGCCTGTGAGCGGAGCCCATGCCAGCATGGCGGCACCTGCGCCGGCCTGCCTTCCGGTGGTGAGTGCGCCTGTGCCTTGGGCGTCTTGCACGGTGCAGGGGAGGGCGGTCGGGGAGAGGGGGCTGGTGTGCAACACACCTGCAGAAGGTCCTATCCTCACAGCCACAACTCAAAGGCTCTCCCAGAAAGCGATATTCACAAGGCTGCTCCGGGAGTTTGCTAATTTGCTTTGCAGAAGTCTCGGCTTGCCACCTCAAGAGTGGCCAGTTTAGCCAACTGTTTGTGGCATACCATAGGTGCAGTGTGGTGGTCATAGATCAGAGATGGCCAACTCACACCCTTCCGGGCCTCAGCAGCTTGCATGAATAGAATCTCCTTTTAAATACAAGTGTATTTCAAAAGGCAAGTGGAAATAATGGACTTAAGTATGTTTATTTTAGTGCAAAAAATGTTGAAATCCACGTGGTTTCCATAATACCCACTTTTCATGAACTTTTTGCAATCCTCATATACATGGATTTTTAAAAAATTGTTTGTACCAAAATAACCAGATCACTTAATTCCATTTTCCACAAACTTTTTGAAGTACCTGCATATGTGCCAACTGCATGTCACTGCAGAATGACAACGGTCTGAGTCGGAATGCCCGCATAATCCTTCCCCTAATTGGAATTGCTAACCTGGTACAGACACAGTTTACTCAAAGCTAACGGGGGTGGTGGTGAACCTACCACCCCAGGAACAGACATAGAGTGGAGACGCCTGCAAGCAACCTTTTGAAACGTGTGTAGTAAAAGTAAGTCTACTGCAGCTCTACAAAGGAGTAGGAAGTCAAGAATAAGGAAAAGGAACTTAAATGAAATCTCAGGACAATAACAGCCAGTAAGGGCATGACACGCTACCTGTAGGTTTCCACTGAAAGGTACATCATGAAAAAGAAAGAAAGGAGTAACTCCTTCCCCACCCCCCTCAAAACAAATTTATAGAGGGCTTCTATTGTTTGAGGGGAAAGCCAAGATTATTTAAGTCCTGGGAGTGGAAAGATAAAAGCAGCCCCGAGTTTGCCAGATGCAGCGTGGATGTTAATGTAAACTAGGTCAGGCATGCTCCTGATTGAAGGCTCGTACTTCCCAATAGTCCCAACCGCTGACTCCACGTCAGCCCCTGTGCAGAGCGGCTCAGCAGTCCTGTGATTAGAGAATTTAAGCCTTCCTCACAAATCACTTAGAGATTCTGCTGTGTGCATTACCATCTCATGTTCATGAAGCCCAACTCCAAATTTAGAGTCCATTTTATTATTAGATTGTTATAAACTGTCCATGAAATGATGCACTGCTGAAATACAGACACCAAAGTTGTTTAGACTTGCATATGTTACTGCCACAATGAGGGCCAAGTACCCTGGGGGAAAATTTCTGCCGTCTCGATTTAAGAAATCTATTTGCTGTTTTTACTGTCTCAGCAGTATATGTAAATAAAGGGTTGTTATGGTGCCATAATTCCCGGATGATGGGCAGTAACTATACTTCAGTGGTTCTATAAACCAGCCCATTATGACAAGTCATGGCCAGCTTTTCACCAGGCAAAACAATTCTGCTAGTGTGAGCCTTCTACGATATATAAAAAGAGCATATAATTAAATTGGGTTGAAATAGAACACCACTCCATGTCAAATCTTGGGTACACAGCCACAAATTGTAACATACTTTTAAGGATGGCAGGTCGTTGTTTTAGCTGGCAAAGCTATGGGCTTCCAAAATGGTTATCTTGAAAAGAATCACTACAGGAAGGAAAAAGACCATGGAATCTTGCTCTTCTGTGTGCATTTAAACTTCATTTCCAACTGCCATGAAATTCTTCAGCTGAGTGTCCAGTATAAGTGTGTTAATTAAATGACTATCACTCAAGTGAGAAATAGCCGTTTTCTCTATATTGTACAATCTTTTGGTTTGACTAAATCTCAGCACTGAGAACCCACCTGCTGCATAGTTTTCACGTGACCTAAAGAACTTCCCTTCCCTCCCCAGTGTCCAACCTTGCTGGGGAGCCCACTCTTTATCCCCTCTGTTCTCCCACTTCCTTCTGTGATTGGACTTGGGAATGGGATTCCATACAGGTATGCTTTATTCCAAGCTGATACAGCCTTATTATCAGTTCTCCTATTTAAAAAAAAAAAAAAAAAACTTGTGCTTGGGGACTCATGGTTTCCTCAAATGAAGATCTTTGCTGAGATGAAATATCTTTCCTATCTCCAACCACACAACTCCCTTCTTTCAAGCCCACCACATCAGTTCAGGTGGCCCAGCAGCAGTAGCTCCTCTGCCAAGGCTGCTCTCAAGCCTAGCTGGGTGGTTCTTATCTCAGAAGCTCCCCGATTAAAGACCCAGATGGGGCAATCTAAGGCTCTCAAGCACAGCACTGCTGGGCCAGAGCCAGCAGACTCCTCACCACACAGCAGGAAATCCAAGAAGAGGAATTCTGTGCCTTCTCTGGGGAACAGGAGTCCTCTTCTGATGTATAAGGAAGGGCTTAGCAGCCCTCGGTTGGCTGAAGCTTCATAGATAAGAGGTGAGAAAATCCATCCGCTTGACCACATTGTCTGTTCATATCACAGGATTTTTTTTCCTAGGTCCCTGTTTCATGTCTCCGAATTCTGTAAATTGATGCCAAACTGGGGAGGTGGGGGCAGAAAAAAAAAAAAAAAAACAATTTGGACTTTACTTCATATCCATGAAACTATGTGGCAAATTATAAAGAACTTAAAAAATAAAAACTTCCTAGGTCTGAGTGGTAGTTTAAAAATGACAGTAAGACTTTAAAGACAGTAAGTCTTTAATGAAAGAATATGCATGCCTTTAAGAAGTCGCTCTGCTTGTCTAATCACAGGAACAGTCTCGGGCCCCCAGAGCAAAGACTAGGATGCATGCAGTACTCAAAGAGGAAATCTGGGCTAGAGAAAATGGAGCGAGGCGCAGAAGGTGTCGTTCCTTGCAAGAGAAGACTGAGCACAGAGGTTTACTATTTGAATATCATTCTGCTGTTGAGACCCACTTCTATGTGTTGATCTAAAATTTCTGGACACATATTTTAACATGACCATCCCCTTGAGCACTGAAGATGCTAGAGTATTGGCCACTGGCTCTCTTGGTGACAGACTCCACTCTCAAATTGTGGCCATCCTAGTGCATTATTCCAGAACATTCAGAATATTTAAAGCAGACAACCCACAGCAAGAAGCATTCCTCTCAGTGCAGCCAGATTCTGTTACAACCACCCCCAAACCCAATCAAACCCTTGGCATGAAGGTCCAAGAAGCCACATCTGCTAGGTTGGAATTCCATAGTCAGCAGATTTGACCATTGTGATAGCTCTGGCTGTCCCAGGAGCCAGCCATGGGAACCCCAGGGAGTCAGAGCCCAGAACACTGACTTGTAATAAGAGCATAAATGTGATTCTAAAAATCAACCACAGAGGGATGGCCTTCTCGTGGTAAAGCCTTAAAATTATATGTATTTCATAAACATGAACTGGAAATAGCAACCACCATGGAGAACTGGCCAGCGCTCATTCTGACCCCTGAAATCTGCAGACCAGTGAGAAGGGAGCAGTTTGTGATCACCCATAACCTGAGTAAGGAGTGCACAGTCTTTGATGCCTTAGTGTGCTCAGCTTCAGCCCATTCATGGTAAACATAGTTGAGGTTAAGCTATAACTTTGCTCAGCAATGCAGCAAGTCATGCAATCACCATGCCAAAAATAGTATCCAGACAGCTTTATGCCAAACTATAAGTCCAAATCCTGAAATGAAAAGTTGGATAAATTTCTAAAGGTAAGGGCTACTGTTCCTTAGACCCTCACTATGTGGTCGGTGCTATGATAAATTCTTACCTTTCAATCCTTATTCACTGGGAAATTTAATTCTCAAAGTAATACTCCGATCAATTCCCTCCTATATACCCACACTCATTTCATAGATAAAATAAATGAACCAGGGAGGCTAAATAACCAACCTGGCATCACAAAGCTGTTAAAGTGGTGAAGCCAGGACTTGACCCAAGTTTTTGGGAGCCTCTCCCTGCCTCGCCTGTGCATTTATTCCTTGCTACTCTGTGTGTGTTCTATGACCCAGCAGCATCAGCATTGTTGAGAATCTCAGAAAAGCAGCATCTCAGATGCCACCAAACCAAGGGAATCAGAATCTGCATTTTAGCAAGCTCCCTAAGTGATAGCTTGATTGTCTCTTAACTTCCCTGAAATATGAAAACGTGTACACTTTTTGTTTCATATTGCATATGGTGGTTCTCAGACTCTGAGACACATCAGCATCACCTGAGGACCTTGTTATGGAAAAGGCTCTTGATGGTTAATACAAAAAGGAAATGTTTATTTGCCTCTGTCATTTGCTGTCTGTATCAGAGGAATCTTTTGACAAGTCACTGAATCGAAATTGCAAATTCCTGAACTTACAAATGCTAAGAAAAGTTAATGGGAAGGAAGCATCAAGCCTACAGAATCAGAATCTATATGGATAGAATTCAGGTATCTCATGTTTTAACAAGCCTCCAGGGTGCTTCTATGCACATCTAACTTTTAGAACCACTGACAATTTGGAATCCACTAATGGCATTTGCTAGAACATTAGCGAATTCCAGATGATGTAAATAGACATAGAACATTCCGAATCTGAAGGTCAGGTGCACAGTCTGCATTTTATAAACTTTTTTTTTAATGTAAAAATGTAGTTTTGTTTATTTGTCAGCATTTTTGGACTCTTTAGCTCACCACCAAAAATAAAAATAATAATGTCTATCCGCTGCCTCTGAGCCATTGGGAATATTCTGCCTATAAAGTTGCATGAAACAAGTTCATAAACATTGCAGACAATTGGTCATCAAAACGTTTTCTGCAGCAGAGTCCCCTGTGCTACTCTGGGCCATGTTTTGCTGAGTATTATGTGTCTCTAACTTGTAAAGGTCTGGACAAATTCATCAAACTTTAATTAAGTTTAATTAAGTGCCTGCTCTGTGCCCTGCTCACTGTGGAATGCTGGGTCCATTGCTGTCTGTGACCAGTAGACACCACTTGTGTAGCCTCCATTCTCTCACTGCTGGTTTAAAGGAACTGAACAGGGTTCCCATATGTGCTATATACCCAATGACCCAGTGGGCGCAGACGCATAGAAAGGGAAAAGCCAGACTCAGTGAATATCCTTGTACATAACTTGGGTGAGCTTTTCAGCTTATAGGAAAAAATATGCTTTTTCTAAATGACTTCTAAATCTGAGCTCATTTGTTTTGTTTTGTAACTTGGGCAAACTTCATGGTAACAGCATGAATTATTATAGATACTAACAGCAAAACTCAAAGCTATCAGGTGGCTTATAGTCAGACACAAAAGAGCATACTGCAAGGTGAGAATTTACTGTGCACCTAATGTTGTTAATACATTAAAAGTTTCCAGATCCTGAAGGAAAATATGAGAGGCCTGGCCTCATGTGCAATATCTGAATTGCAAGCCAGCTCTTCTGGGGAAAGTTGTAGGTCTCACCTTAAAGGGCTTACATTTTACAAGGGCTAAAAGCATTAAATGTGCCTTGCTTGGTAAAAGAAAAGAATGCCTGAATGTTGAAATAGCGCAGTAAAGACAGAGGTGGTGATCTGCAGCCGAGTTCACCCCGACATGTCATTAGCCTCTCACATGGCAGTGGCCCACCATTTTTCTCATACGAATTGAGGTTCCCATAGACTAGAGGTTTCACTGTTTTCAATATTTGAGGTAAAAGTCAAAGTAAAAAAGTTATGGCTTTGAGTTGTTTGGCCCGTGAGCACCACCAACTTGAAGCTGATTTCAGAACCCACAGTAATTATAATAATTACAGCAATAAAGCATCTAATATTTGTGGTTCAGAATCCAGAAGCCTTATTATAACCTCCCATGAAGTGGGCACCATTTATTAGATCAAAATAAGGCGGTTCCTGGAGGTCAGGAACCCATGCGATGATCATATATAGTTGGTAGGTTACAGACACAACTGAACCTTGTACCCAGGGCCTCACCACCACATCACAGCTACCTCCAGAAGTTCTGTAAGTTCTTGTGGTTTCTAAATGAAATCCGTAATTGAGTAAGCATGGTGGTTGATGCTGACTTCAGGTCCCAAGTGCTGGTTGTGCATTTGTCATTACATCTACCTTTGTGCAATAAGCAGATGTTTCCTTATCAAGGCAGTTAAACTCGCTCAGAATGATGCTCACCTTCCCAGGGGAACAGGGCAGAGGATTGAAGCCGTTACCTAGATGAAGCAGGTCGGGAAAAGACTAGTAAGTCAAATGAGTAAAAGAGGAATTATCTGGATTACTTACCCTCACAGCCCAAAGTCACTGTATAATTGCTTATGCCATTTCTATGTTCGCATTTAATGGGTTTTGTAATGTTCTTTGAGCAAGGAAAGGAGGCATTTTACATTTTTCTGGATGCAGACTTCAAAACCATCTGTATGTGTTATTACTACAAGGACTATAAACAGGAACACAGCTTAGAGGCAAGGCTTAAATAATACACTCTTCATTTTGCAAGAATTTGAGGGGAAAGAAGCTATGGCATATTCTGTATATGTACTTATAAAAGTTCATGGAAAATGGAATGAAAAGATAAGCCTGTCCTGATAGGAAAATTTTTTAAATCCTTGCATAAAAGGAATCAACAAGTTCATGAAAATGCATGCAGTGAAAAACTATGCAAGGATTTTGAAAAATGTTGAACCAAAATAAACATTTTCATTCCATTTGCCCATGAGCTTTTTGAAGTGCCCTTGTATTCTATCAATGCTGATAAGGCCATTCCATTTTAAAATCTGGAAACTGGTCTATGTTCGTCTGCCACTCATTGACTGTGTAACCTTGGAAAGCCATGTTTTTTTAAGTTTCAGTTTCTTCATCTGTAAAATAGCTATAAGAATAATACTTAAGGCATACAGTTGTAAAATGTTAAGTGAGAGATAGGCACAAACTGTTCTCAGAATCTTTTCATATAGTAAGCTACTGTTCTTGTTGATGACTTCCTTATTTGACATTCTCAAGAAAAAATCTATTATTAATGACTTTGGGATTATCTCTGAATTTTTCTTTTATATTGAGGAAAGTGTTCAGTATTATTTATGATTAGCTTCCTATCTCCTGAAATTCTGCTCCCTTTGTTGTGTTTTGCAGCAACATATGGTAATGCTTTGGAAGACTGCAGTTTTATTATGCTATTATCTTTATTATTTAATGACTCTTTTTGGTTCCCAGAAGAACCGTGTGATACTGTCCATCTCACTGCATCTCCTGTGCTTCTCAGAGGGATGCAGGAAGCAACTACAGGCCCCTCCTTATTCTCAGCAAGCAACGAGCTCTGGCTCACTGACAAGTTCTCGTCCCACTGCAGTCTTTTAGAAAGATCTGTGCATCAGAATGCCTGGGTTCAAGTTCAGACTCGATTACTTTCTAGCCACACTACATCCTTAGAAAAAACCCACCTTGCCTTGACAATGCCCCTTGGAACTGGGCATTGTTAAGGGAGCCTCTTCTTTCTCCTTCATGGGATTACTGTGACCCTTTACAGAAGGACCGAAGTGATTTTAAAACACTAACACATCAGATCACTTAGTATCATATGGCAGACTTACTGATATTACAAAAATTATTAATAATAGAGCAGATGACAGGATAATGAGACCATAAATTTTGCTTTGTGAGAACAGGTTAATTTTGATAAACAAGCCTTTCACGGAGGCTGAACAATAGCTATCACTCTTGTTTTATTAAAAAAAAAAAACTTATCTTGCTACTTCTTTAAAATACAGTTTCTTTTTTCTCTCATTGTATTCACACAAAAACACCACATTAAATGTTCTATAAGCAAAATTGCCTCCAAAGGACCTCTGACTCCTTTGCCCGTGGTTTAAGATCCTAAGAACAGATCCTAGATACAGTTCACTTCTCTGTTTGATTAACAGAGAACTCTAGACAGGAAGTGGTTGTTAGAAATACAGTTCAGGACAGCACTGAGCAGTTCAGGACTCTTGTGGCCAGACTGCCTCGGTTCAAACCCACAACATCTTTGTGAGCATTAACGATCTCTCTGTATCTTTGTTTCCTCCTCTATAAAGTGCTCATAGATTGTGCTTTTTCCATCTTTGTATCCCCAGTGCCTGCCATAGTCTCTATTCCAGGCATGTGCTGGTAAACTCTCGCTAAAAATGAAAGCCTTGATGTGCAGTGTTTGCTGGTCATGTGGTGTAAATGCTCCCACCCTGGCTGATGTCAGAACACCAGTGGTTTAATAACTGGCTTGCCACCTTCCTGAATATTCAACAGTCGTCTCTCATGACCCCTTATGAGCTGGCTCCTGCACACCACCGCCTATTACCCAGGCACTCAATCAGTGTGGCTCGGTTAATCAGTCAAGCTGGCTGCAGCATCAAGTAGCACTAGATATTCCACAAAAGATAATGAAAATGACAAAATGCAGAGGGAAGTGTGTGTGAGTAAAATAGTGTGTAAGAGAAGTGCCTCATTTTAAATTCTGATTTTCCAAGGCTCAGAGACATCCAATTGCTTCTCCGCCATCAGATAGGAAATCAGTCCCATGACCCAAGTTAGAATCCAGTTTCCATGATAGTGATTAAAATGGCCCTTATTTCCAGATAGCTCCCTCCTTGTACCTCTGCTGTCTTCAGCTGCTTCTGAAACAGTTTTACATAAAAAATTGTCAGAGGCCTTGCCAGACAGAAGCTGTGAGTGTGTGTGTGTGTGTTTATGTGTGAAGGGGGGAGGGGAATACCTGTTTTTTTTAACATGTTTCCCACCTTGTCTTAGACTCCCCTTTCTGGGACTCTCTGCTCTTCTTGCTGTGCCTCTGTGCCTCCTAGACTCCTGTACTGTGATTGTCCTACTCCTTCCTTTAGTCTAAAACAAGAATCTAATTCATCCTGACAAGCCACTCTTATCTCTAAGTAACATGCCATCCTGACCAAAGACTAACCAGGTGACATAAAGGAGCATTTTTTTCCCAATCTTAACCTGCTTTCGGCAATTCCCAATTCCATTAAAGTGAGCGGTGTCCCAGATAGGAAAAAATAACCCAAGTCAGCATAATTTGAAGCAATCATAACTCAGACTACTGCCTCCTGCCCACAGACCTCAGGCTGGCCTTCTTTGGATGCAGTTTGCATAACCAACATCAACTCCTTATGAGTTCCTTGTTTCATTGGCATTGTATTCAGGACTTTTCCACATATGAAGGATCTTCAAAAAGTTAATAGAAGTGCACATTATGAAAAAAACTATGGTTTTCAAAAAATATTGCTCTGAAATAAATGTATCTTTTAATTTAACTTTTCCATGAACTTTTTAATGTTCCTTCATATGCATGCCTCTCTCTGATCCTCCACCTCTGGTCCTCTAGATTTTCTGGGGCCAGGGAGGCTGAGGCTACACAGTTCCCACCCCCTTGAGAATGTAGATTTCTCTCTTGCCTTCTGCAACTGCCTTCAGAAGATTAGACTTGCTCTCTCTAGGCCAATGAGCACACACACTATTCTAATGTCCTCCCATATGTGGAAGCTCTTGGCAATGTGGATTCAATAAAACATCCATGAGAGCACAAGCTATTGCAATCTATAGATTTTTGGCTACCTTATAACTATAGAGCTCAATCTGTAAAGTCCCCACATCAGTCACTGACCATTGGTGAGCAGAGATTAGTCCAAGAGCTCTTCAATTAAGAGACATGATATGGTTTTTCATAGCATTTTCAAAAGAGCATAGAAATGAGGAATGCCTCAATGGCTGCTTCACTGTAATGGTGGCAGCTTGCAGTCACAACAGCACCATTATGGAAGTCAAGATATTTTTAATAAATCATGACCCACAGGAGGGAGGAGCACTGTAGAGGAGACAACATTAGCAGATGGTAGGGAAGAGAGAAGAGAGGCCCTGAGAGACCTGGATTCTAACTGACAGAAAGGAAAGCTGCAAACTGGATCCCCCCCATACACAGGAATTGGAGGCGTTAGTCACTTCAGAAGGGGAGGTGATGGGGAGAAGGTTTTAAAATAAGAATTGGTCGAAAACCCAATCTGGATTCCCACCATCCCTCTGCACAGCCAGGTCCCCCAGACCATGGCCACAACTGCCCCTGATGTTGAAATGCAGTCTCCAGACTGCACTGCGCCAGGTATTTTTCTGCCCTGGGTTAAAGTAAATACATGGTGCTCATTGGGTGCTGAGACCAACCACCACCTCTCCTCCTCTGTTCAATACCCCCGGTGTTAGAACCTAGCTCTTCATCCTCCCACTGAGCAGGTGAGTAGAAGAGCCACTACTATTCTTAGGGACATTGATGAACCCAAAGGTAGTGGCTCAGTTTCACAGATGCCAAACCCCACAAATGTGCTTGGAGCTTCCCATTGGATTTCTGATTTTCCAGGGCCCCTCTCTTCAATATGAACTGGTAAACAAGGATTACCAGACAAGGAAGGAAATATTCTAAGTTGGAACTTAGAACTGAGGATGCATTAAGGTCTCCAGAGACACCAAGGATGTATATACATGGAGAGAGAGACTTAAATTAAGGAACTGGCTCCCATGCTTGTGGTGCCTGTCAAACATGAAATTCATAGGGCAGACCAGCAGGCTAAGTAATTCACACAAGAGTTGATTTCGCAATCTTGAATTCAAAATCCTCAAAGTAAGCCAGCAGACAGGAAATTCAGGTGAGAATTCTTTTGTGTTACAGTCTTGAGGCAGAATCCTTGAACTGAATAGATAAGGCCTATTCACCTAATGGTGAGTAATGTGCTCTGCTTAAAGGTAACTGATGGCAAATTCTAAGCACATCTGTAAACATCTTTACAGCAACCCCTGGACTAGTGTTTGGCCAAATAATTGGGTGTCAAATTAGCAGGCCACCTAGTTTATACATAAAATTAACCATCATGTTGGTCAAAAAACAAAAAATCAACTTGGAAGAAAACATGCAAGGAGAAAATATTATAAAATATTAATATCCTGAGAGAATATATCCTAGTAACAACACAAGAGCAGGATGCTATGTGTGAAAAAAGAATAGTAGTAAATAGATCTTGGACAATGACAACACAATTGCAAATCTCATAAAAAGTTTGAGAAGATGAAAAACTCCCTTAGGAGTCCAAACAGGACAGTACCTCAAAAAGTTCAAGGCAAAGCAAAAATAAAAGTTCATTTGAGTACAATAATTCTGGAACTCAGGCATAGTTTTCTCATACATCATATTTTCCATGAACTTTTTGAGATACCATTTTAATATAAAAAGATAAGATTAGAGGAAGGCCAAGGAGATTGAGTTCCAAACAATAAAAATTCCATAAATACAGAACAGAAAAAAGAAATCACCATTCAACTAATAAACTTTCCCAGTGATAAAGGACAAGAACTTTCAGATTGCAAGAAGCCACTAAGTATCCAGTACTGGTTGGAAATAAACCCACAATGTACATAATTATGAAACTTCAGAAAATCAGAGCCCTAAAGAAGATCTTCCAAGATATTGGAAAGAAAAAATAAACAGTTTACATACATGTTTCAGGAAAGAAAATGACTTTGGAGTTCTCAAAAGCAACTTGGAGGCCGGCACCACAGCTCACTAGGCTAATCCTCTGCCTGCAGCACGGGTACCCCAGGTTCTAGTCCTGGTTGGGGTGCCGGATTCTGTTCAGGTTGCTCCTCCCCCAGTCCAGCTCTCTGCTGTGGCCCGGGAAGGCAGTGGAGGATGGCCCAAGAGCTTGGGCCCTGCACCCGCATGGGAGACTAGGAGAAGTACCTGGCTCCTGGCTTCAGATAGGCGCAGCATGCTGACCGTAGCGGACATTTGGGCGGTGAACCAACGGAAGGAAGACCTTTCTCTCTCTCTCTCTAACTCTGCCTACCAAAAAAAAAAAAAAAAAAAAAAGCAACTTGGAGAGGGTTGCTTAGAATTTCTTATGCAACCTGACTCTCGTTGAGTTACTTGTAAAGGTTCAACTATGTAAGATCTCACAAAATTTACCTCTAAATTCGTGGGAATCTATAGTAGAATGTGTTCAGGAGTGAATCAGCAAATAGAAAGCCTCTGTCTGTCTCTGTTTCTGTGTATCTTTGCCTTTCAAATGAATAGAAATACATTTAAACATACTAACCACAAAACAGCAAAATACCATGGAAGAAAATACTGAAATAGTGAAAGTGTGCCTTAATTATGTCTGAGGAAGTATAAATGGGAGGAAGGACTGCTGTTTTACAAAGTCAAATTTATAGAACTACCTGGATCTTTTCTATGTATGTGTATAACTTTAAAAAAACAAAGGTCCACAATTTTTTTAGAATTAAAGTGGGGGAGAAATATGCTTACTCATTATTCACCCTTTCAATCTCTGTAGATAATGCTGTTTCCTCGTAGATTCATACCTCAGCTAATATTCAGCATTCTCCTTCTTGGGGCTGTGACTACCTATTTCTTCATGATGGGTTCATGAAAAGTGAAAAAGATGCATAAATCAGGATGGGAATAGGGGTACTGATTGAAGGCTAGAATTCTTCCATTACTCTGGCATGTGTCAATCTGAGGTTCACTTAAATTGACAAATACCCTCATTTTACTGGTTCTTCCCTCACTTCTCCAGGTGAAGTTGTTAGCTCTAGGCTAAGGAGACCAGGAAGAGAAGGCATGGCACCAGTGGTAATCTGGCCTATCTGGAAACCACCTGCCTTTCACAGTAGTAGTGTGGTGGGGAGAAAGTGTCTTCCCCCTTCCCCATGCCTTCGGTGGCTCTTACAGTTCTCATTCATGCATGTGGTTTATCAGGCGATTTTTATGTGGACAAGCAGGGAGTCCAAACTGTAACTTAGTGTTTGTGTGGCAACATGTGTTCCAAATATTCAATTTGTTGATCATCTTTGGAATCTGGGCCCTGCCTACAATATGTTTCAACAGGAATTGGGGGAGGGTGCAGGGTACAGGTTACAGCTGAGTCCACACACTCTGAACTTTACCAGTGGCATCCTTGGTTCATGTGGTCCTCTGTTTTCCCAGGCTATCAGTGTACCTGTCTCTCACAGTTCACGGGGAGAAACTGTGAGTCTGAGATTACGGCCTGCTTCCCAAACCCCTGCCGGAATGGGGGATCCTGTGACCCAATAGGAAACACTTTCATCTGCAGCTGTAAAGCCGGGCTCACTGGAGTCACGTAAGTGAGAGTGTGCTGAAGTCTCTCTCTCTGTGCTAAGTGCTTATGCTGAGAAAACCAAAAAGCAACTCACTGGGATAAAATATTTACCATTAATAGAACATTTCAAGAGTTCATGTCTATAGTATACAAAGAGTGTTCACATGTGATTGATAGGGACTGTCTCTGGGCAGGATGACTAGGTAATTTGTATTTTTCACTTTATACTTTGAAAATATTATTATATATTCTGTAATTGAGAATACAGTTCTTTAAGAGAAAGACATCTATACCCGTACTACTGTGGATATAATTATGAAGCAGGCACTCTCCATTTCCCTGGAATCCATTCATTGGATTCTACTGCCTCACACTTTATGGTCATTCTGAGAAACTAAAACTTACCTTCCCTATGCAAACCAGGTGTTTTTTTTTTTTTTTTGTCTCTAAAGTGTGAAATTAAAGTATTAGCCAAATGGAAAGGAAATGTCTTAAGTTCCTCGTAAAATATCACTTTCAACTGTCCCCATTCGTTTTAGAGGTATATGTAAATATATATACGTGTGTAATCTCAAGCAAGTGATACTCTAATTACAGATCAGTCTTACGTATTCATTAGAGCAAATCTCCTGAGGACTTTACCAGGAAATACTTAGCTGGCTTTGAATCGCTGGATGTAATTTCAAGTAATAAAGATGCATTTACTTTTAAATACTCTGTGATTCTGACTAATTTCCGGCTGACCTGGCCTCAATCTGTTCAAATTAGGGACGTTTGACTACATATAAAAAGGTGGATTACCAAAAATATAGCTGATTGGGCCTTTTCAATGAACATATCCCAACAATCGCTAGCATAGAAAAAGTGAAGAAGGAAAGAGGGTCTATAATCTCAAATAATGTTGAACTAAGATATAATGACTTAAATGCTTGCCTTGTAATTATATCAAAGCCAAATATGGCTGCTTTAAAGAGAATAAGATGATTTAATTATTTTTCATTAAAATGCTGGAGTCGTTTCTTCCTAATAGTCTACATTACCACTAGCTCTTACATAAGCATAGACTCTGGGAGGTATGTTGCCCTTCTGTCTCTCCCGCCCTCCCCTGCATTCCCCAGCTTCCCAGAGGGACCAAAAATTACTGTAACCATTAGAGGAAAATGCCAGAACCAAAGCCGTCCCTCTTAGAAAACCCTATAGTGGGCACGTAGGTTCGTGGCTCTTTATCTGCCAAGGCTCTGAGGACTAAGAGTTTTCAGTACGTTTGTGGAAAACGAATTTGGTGGCAAAAATCTGTCCAAAACTACAGTGGGGCTCTTCCTTGTCTTAGGTCTCTCATTCAGTGTGGATATCCCTACGACTACCTGCAGAAACACTGGCCTATCTGTTGTATGATCTGGAGGATCATGGGGTCCTCCAGCAGCCCCAGTTCCTGTTGGAGGGCAGTGGTGTTTTACATAACGTGAGATGTGTTGTATGTCCCTTCTAGAATTGCAGTTTTGAACTCTGCAATGCCTCTGGCCCTGAGGATTTGAGACCAGCACCCCTCTCCTACCACATTCTTTATACCCCTTACGTGGGAGAGACTGGGTTAACGCCGCCGATGATGGCACCGCAATGGGCCCAGAAATGCCTCGATCACACCCACCCTCACCCCCACACCCATTTTTGTTATGCTTCATCCTTTCCCTTGGATGCCTTCTTTTCTAAGACAGTGGCTTTTCCCACGTGCTCACCTGTGCCTCCAGGTCCTGATGGGTGGGACTTGTGTGTTCTGTGCGTGCAGGTGCGAGGAAGATGTCAATGAGTGCGAGCGCGAGGAGTGCGAGAACGGCGGCGCCTGTGTCAACGTGTTCGGCTCCTTCCTGTGCAACTGCACGCCAGGCTACGTGGGCCAGTACTGCGCGCTGCGCCCGGTGGTGGTGCCCAACATCCAGGCTGGCCACTCCTACGTGGGCAAGGAGGAGCTCATCGGCATCGCCGTGGTCCTCTTCGTCATCTTCACACTGGTTGTGCTCTTCATCGTCTTCCGCAAGAAGGTCTTCCGCAAGAACTACTCGCGCAACAACATCACGCTGGTGCAGGACCCCGCCACGGCCGCCCTGCTCAACAAGAGCAATGGCATCCCCTTCCGTAGCCTGCGCGGTGGCGGCAGCGGCGACGGCCGCAATGTCTACCAGGAGGTGGGGCCCCCACAGGTCCCCGTGCGCCCCATGGCCTACACCCCCTGCTTCCAAAGCGACTCCAGGAGCAACCTGGACAAGATCGTGGATGGGATGGGCGGCGAACACCAGGAGATGACCACCTTCCACCCCGAGTCTCCCCGCATTCTGACAGCCAGACGCGGAGTGGTGGTGTGCAGCGTGGCCCCCAACCTGCCGGCCGTGTCGCCCTGCCGCTCGGACTGCGACTCACTGCGGAAGAACGGCTGGGACGCAGGGACTGAGAGTGAGTGGGAAGGAGTGGATTGGAGGGAAGAGGCATCCTGCTACCGGGCGCACATGATTAGGGAAAAGCCAGCCATTCTGCTTGGCTGCAATGCAGGGTCCATGGGACAAGGCAGGAGGAGTAGTCTGCCCGCAGTGATGGTGTTTCTCTCTCCTTTGAGCTTTACCGGGCAGTATTTGAGTCAGGAGTGCAAAGGCCCTGGGGTGGAAAAGATTGTGTGTTGAAAAACACCCAGGATGCCAGTGTAGTAGAAGCTTGGTGAAGCCCAAGGCAGAGCTGGACGCGTTTTCACAGAAACACCATTGCAGGTGTTTAGGCAGGCAGGTGCGAGGTCTACATTGTAAAACCCTGCCTCTGTCTGATCCTGGAGAGGACAGTGAATGGGACGAGCAGAGAGCCAGTTAGGTAGAGTCTGCGAGCCTCTAGGTGAGAGACAATATTGTTTTCTACCCCTCGGCATCAGTCAGGATGTGAATAAGGAAGCCCTGTGGTACCCTGTGGCTTTCCATCAGGGTCGGAGGCTTTGCATCCCATCAGCTGCAGTGTTTGGGGTACCACAGGTTTCCAAAGGTTCCAGTTTATATTGGAGGGAGATGCAGGGGACTCAAGTCTCAGATGGAGCTGGAGAGCTTGTGCTGCCATGGAGGTAGGGTGCGTTCTCATGGAGAGAGTGGGCATCCAAGACTGCAGCTGAAATCTGCTGGAGAGGGCTTTCCAGAAGCCAGCAGCAGCTTGATCAGTGTAGAGGATGCCCGAGGGTTTACCCAACAGGGGTCTAGAACCATAGTTCAGGAGAGAGGTCAGGGCTGCAGGCAAAAGTGTGTACGTCATAGGCGTGCAGATTGGTGGACTCTGTACCAGGGTGAGCTCACTGAGGAACAAGACAAAGGAGAAGGGGTCCTCTCAGACCTCCCAAAGAACCTTAGAGATGCCTGCATGTGGGCAGTGGTCCTTGGGGACAAGAGGGGCAAGCAGGAAGGCAGAGAAACTCCAGCCAACCAGGGGAGGAGGGAAGAAGGAGAGGATAGTCATGCAGAAGCCGAGAGTGTCAGCAAGACCAGCAGTATCAAGAACTGTACAACCGTCAAGGAGACACAGGCGAAAAGAAAGAAATCTGTGCATACTGAGCTTGACACTTAGATGATTCTTCAGATTTCAAGAGCTTCCCAGTGGAGTCATCCAGGCAGAAGTCAGAGAGCAAGAGTTAAGGTTGCAGTGATTTGTTAAGGCAGAGACAGCCAATGAATATAAAGCTGTGTGCGGTGTCATCTCCTTAAACTGTCACAGCCTGCCCCTCGTGGAAGCTGTTACCAGCCCATTATTTCATGGAGGAGCAGTCAGGTTTGAACAGGTGAAAGAACTTGCCTGAGGGCCTGTAACCAGCCAGAGGAAGAGACAGGATCAAGTCTGGTGTGTCAGGCCCCAAAGCCTGTCTTCTGACCAGCGCTGCTGGTAGGAGCTTTGCTAGAGAGGAGAGAGGGGATTTATTAATGATAGAGGCAGCTAAGGATGAGTTCCTTCTATTCTAGTGCTGCCCAATGTGCTGTATGCTGATTCTGTGTTTCTGTAGATTCCTTTATGTATTTTAAGTAGTTGCCCTTAGATTTTCACCATACATGTGCTCCCTCTCAAATTATCTTGGAATAAGGCTCTATCAGAATGTTGCCAATCAACTAACAGCTCTTATTTGATTAGCAGTGAGAAGGAGAATGGCATTTTATGCACAACAGTGTGCTCGCCATGGTGGATCATTTCCGTCTGTGTTCAGGGCTGAGCTTATGCACACTTTGTGCCTTTCTGAGGCCCGCCTTGTCATGGCTGTTGGGAGGTGAATTTCTCCTTGGCGTCTCTCTCTGCTTTGTTTGTATCAGTTGTCTATCCAGTTCATCATTTTTCTGTGGCTTCCACTTCTGACAACAGAGGCTGAGCCACCGCGCCTGCCCCTGCCTTCCCCGTTGGTGGAAGAAACCATGATTTCTGTGGCCCTGGAGAAGAACGACTGTTGCCTTCATTCCAAGTCCGGGTCTCTTCGTGCCACCACATTGCCTAATGATTTGCAGCTTTTCCTGGTCATCATTTCCTCCCCCACCCACTTCTTGATGTGACAGTTTTATTTCCAGAATCCACCTCAGGCAAAAACTCACATTTCCCCCAAAAGTGTTGTTGGGTTTTATTGATGACATTTCCTTCTTTGTCGAGCAAGGCAGAGTTAGATGGTGAGACAATCTCTGGGCAACTAATTCATTTTTCATTTGACAACCTCAAGATATGGGCTGCTTTTATTGCTTCCTTTAGTCAATCAAATAAGAAAGTGACTCCTCCAGGGTGTGTGTGTGTGTGTGTGTGTGTTGTTTAGACTGCTGTAGTGCAGCAAAGAGGGAAGAAGTATGTGGCCAAGAGCACATCCACACCACAGACTACCCTCCTGCCAGACACAGGGCATGGAGCATTGTCATTCCTAATAAATGATGCAACACTGCCCCCTAGGCGGCCAAGCTGAAAACTCCACTCACTCCCCAGAGATGGAAGTCAGGAGAAATGTGATGGCATTCTTCCCTATAAAATATTTATATCCCTATTTTAAAAGTAATCTCATTTAACCTGGTGTTGACACCATCTAGGTTCGTGTAAATGATATAAATTAACTGTGAATGGCAAAGAGCAGTGCAGCCACTTCATCCTCCTTTCACTCTTACTCTAAGGAAGGAACAGCTACTTTCTGCTGTCAGCTATTTGGAAGCTCATTTACCATGGGCTAAGGGTTTTGAATCCATAATGTAAACCACTTGATTGACAGACCTTTGCCCCCAATGGCACAATCAATTTTTTATTATGGAGCTAAATTATTTTCTCTAAGCAAACAGAAAAACCCCGGGAAGTGAACTAGGTGGAGGCGTGGGGAACAGGACAAGAAATATGCACACAGTAACCAGTGTCATTTCTGCTTTCTCTTTATCCATGAAGGCAAAGGTGTTGATGACCCAGGAGAAGTGACCTGCTTTGCAGGCAGCAATAAAGGCAGCAACTCTGAAGTCCAGTCCCTCAGCTCTTTCCAGTCGGATTCTGGTGATGACAATGGTAAGGGGCCTTCAGATTTGTTCTGTGCAGGTGGATTCTGGTTTTCTTGGTGCTAGAAAACAGTGTTTATTGGGGGTAGGGGAACGGTATTGCAACTGGCTTCGTTTCATGGGCTTTCTGGTTGACCGCATTGTTGAGTGTCTTTACCAAAGGAAACCCTTATTGAGCTGCAGCCATGAGCACGCCCGGGTCTGTCAGGGGCTGACAAAGTTCCCTAGAAGCTCCAAGGGTGAGCCCCCTTTGATTTTGAACCACCTAATCCCATCTCATAACCAGCGATTTGTCTATTTCTCTCAGTTTTGTCAATGACCCCTTCCTCTTCCACGGTTTACCCGGTCTCTCCATCATTGGGAATTAGTTAAGGGACAAAACCAGCTTCCTGTAGTACCAGTAGTGGCACCCTTATTCAGCTGAATTTCCTTTATAATCTTTTGGGGCAATGGGATTCTGTGAAGCAGAACCTTAGAAAAATTGCCCAGACAGCCCAAATACTGCACGTGGTTCCCAGCCTGCATTGGCACTGCAAGCTGCTGTCTCTGCCTCCCGTGAACTCCTGCCTGGAGAGAAGGTACTCACTCGCCAGGTTTTCTGAGCTGAGGAAGCAGCTCTGGAGGATGGGTTGTTTTCCTCAGGGTGGGGGACGGAGGCAGAAACCGTCATAAAATTGTGAGTATCTGCCATGGGCTGATGCACCAAGAATACTTCCAAAGAATCAGCCACAGAGATAAGCAGCCCTACCTGTATGTTTTCTGTAGGTCATTGCCCCACTTAGCAGCAACTGACAAAAATGAGATGTTTACTAATTTATGTAAGCACTCACCCTGTATATATTTGCGAAGTATTTCCTCTGTCCGGAGTCTAAAACTGGGCATTTTGTACGGAGAAGTACAAAATGGCATAGTTCTCACCTCCATGGTAAATTCAGGAACAGGTGCCATCTGAGCCCATTGAATAATCATGGATGTAAAATAAGCTACTTCTACCCCCACTGCCCAAATTTCTTCCACCTCCTTCCCCAAAACCTGGCAGTTGGGAACAGTGCAGAAGCCTATTTATCTGCCGGGAAAATAAACTGTGTAACAGTTGACTTCTTCTGACTCTTCTCAGAAGGTCAAGGGCACGCCCCAAGCTCTATTTGCCTTGATGCAGCCTTCTTTGCATTTTATGTGGAAACACTCAGGAACGTACAGGTTCCAAACTCCAGGCAGCAGCTCCAACATTGATATGCAGTGACTGTCCTCATAGACTATCTGTGTGTGCCTTCAGGGTCACACACTTGCTCAGTGTGCTCAACACTGTGGGTTGGCCTCAACTAACGTGGGTGGAATTAGGAACTTTCAGCAAATTCACTTTAAGTTTGATCAGCTTTTCACAAACTGCAAGTATCAGGTGTAAGGTAGTCCATGTAGACAAAGAGCTTCACAATTCTCCCTGTTTTAGAGGTCAAACTCAGTTCTGCCCACACCTTTCCTAGTTGGGGCTGGGCCCTGGGTTGTTCTAGGTTGGGTGTCACCATAGGAGTGAAGCTATCAACCCTGAAAAGGTTACGCTCCTTCTCTGTCATTGGGTTCTAAGCAGCATGACTGACCAACAAATAATTATCCCTCGGCACAGTGAGATGTTCCTCTGAAAACCTTTGGGAGTTGCTAATGAGAAATTAGCATGAGCTCGATGAGCCACTGCCTCCTTCAATTGATTTTACTGGACCATGAGATGTGAATTTATGATGCAGCCATCCCTGCTGCTCATGCCTTTCAGCAGAGCTGGCCCAGGATTTGCTGCAGTTTCTCCTAGATAGAAGTACCCACTGACATTCCCTCAGGGACTGGTTGTGGGGAGGCTTGGGTATTTGCATGCTGTGCCTTGGTGGTGGTTGTGTTAGTGGTTAAAAGAAGTTAACATGTCTTGAAAATACACAACTAACCTGAAGCTGTCCTTTCCCTCCTGTCTTCTTTTCCTGACCACAAGCATCCATAGTGACTGTCATTCAGCTTGTCAACAATGTAGTTGACACTATTGAGAATGAAGGTATTTACTTTTTTTTTTCTTCTGTCCAATATCCTGGTGCAAAGAGTTACCTTGTAGAAATGATGTCAGCCAGCTAGGAGAAGAGAGGGCAGTAAACAGGTGGAGTCAAATGAGATTCTGAATTTTTTTTTCCTATGGAGTAAATGTTAAAATTTGGAAAGAAAAATCTAGTGCATGATTCTTTGAATATGGTGTGTGCTCTTTGTATAAAATTCTTTTCAACGTAAGAGTACCAAGTGAGTGTCCAGATGAATATTTAAATTCATTCTTCTATCAATATATATTCATCAAGCACCTACTATGAGCCGGGAATACTTAATAAATGATTAAATCAGGTAACTCTCATTAGCGATTTAATAGCATAAAGGCAAGAAATAGATGGGATTCATGTCTCCAGTTCCTAAATAACAATGGAGAGAAACAAAAAAGCCTGAACTTAATCATTTCCTGTAGGCCTTTAGAAAAATTTTTTGTACCATCTGGAATGTTCTGTTTTGTCTTTTCATGCGTGACTTGGCTTGTCAGTTTTACTTTCCACTTTGTATTCAAACAGTGTCTGTCATGGACCAAGGGCAGAACTACAACCGAGGTGACTGTGCCGCACCCCTAGCATTGCACTGCTGAGTTTGTGCCTACCCTGTCCTTCTCCCTGCCTCCTAAGTTCCTTTTATCTGAATTTTGCATGTTCCAGGTGTCTTGTGTATTCAGTGTTGCAGGTGTAAGCTCCACCACCATTCTCCCCCAGCATCATGCCCTGCACGTGAGATTCATACCTCTGCCTGCACATCCTCCCACATCCTGTGGCCCACAGTGCAGTGGGTGAATCTCTCTACCTCTCGCTCTTTCTGTCTACTGGGAGCATGATGGCATCCTGGTTCTGTACCTAGCATGTGCATAGGAAGAGGGAGTGATGTAGACGCAGAGGTACTAGAACTATGCTTCCTCAGCATGTCCCCACTGGCCCTATCACAGCCTAGCTGACAGTGAGTCTGCTGCAATCAGGTTCCCCAGCACACTTGTCAGTGCCTTTTCTCCCAGGCCAGAGCATGGCTTGCCCCGACAGACCCTTGCAAGGAGCATGTGGCTGACCCTGGCCTCCTCCAGGCTCCGGGATGTTAACAAATTGCATGTCAGGTCCCTTCACTCCTCCTGGCCCTGCCCCAGCTCCCGTCCAGAGGAAGTTAACTGCCCTGGCTTTCTTCTCACAGCCTATCACTGGGACACCTCTGACTGGATGCCAGGGGCCCGCCTGTCAGACATAGAGGAAGTGCCCAACTACGAGAACCAGGATGTAGCATCTGCACAGCAGGGCAGCACACGCGAGTTGGAAAGCGACTACTACTTGGGCGGCTATGACATCGACAGTGAATACCCACCTCCTCACGAAGAGGAGTTCATGAGTCAGGACCAGCTGCCTCCTCCCCTGCCCGAGGACTTCCCGGACCAGTATGAGGCCCTGCCCCCCTCCCAGCCTGTCTCCCTGGCCAGCACGCTGAGCCCAGACTGCAGGAGAAGGCCCCAGTTCCATCCTAGCCAGTACCTCCCTCCTCACCCATTCCCCAATGAAACAGACCTGGTGGGCCCACCTGCCAGCCGTGAATTCAGTACTTTTGCCGTAAGCATGAACCAGGGCGCAGAGGCCACGGGCCCAGCAGACAGCGTGTCTCTGTCCTTGCACAATTCCAGAGGCACCTCCTCCTCGGACGTGTCGGCCAGCTGTGGCTTTGACGATTCCGAAGTGGCCGTGAGTGACTACGAGAGCGTGGGAGAGCTCAGCCTCGCCAGCCTTCACCTCCCCTTTGTGGAGACCCAGCACCAGACCCAAGTGTAGAAGACACATCCCGGGTGCTTGGCCCTGCTTGTTCCGAAAGACTGGAAGGAGACTGGCTGGGCTCGGGTCTTTCTGGAGAGTGGTCTGTGCAACAAAAGAGGAAGCGGGGGATTTTTCCACAAGAAACGTCACAAGTCATATTGTCACAAGCAAGCTTGATCCCAGTAAGGGGGACAAAACGGCTCAGAAATTGTTTCTGAGGGGCAACTGATAATCCTCGTAGCAGCTGCCTGGGTTGAGGGCTTAGCATGGAAGGATGGGGGATTATTTCACCCACTAAATTATGTCCTAGATCTTGTATGACTTTTTGCAGTATTAAGAACTGGCAACAATCAGAGGGGCATTGTTGCATGTAACCTTGAGCCAAGGAAATGAAAATAACTTATGAGTGTTGGAGAAGTTAGTCCCTTAGGTGAAAGAAATAAGAAACAATTATTATTCAACAAACAAGAAAATGGGCTGAAGCCTTTAAAATCAACTTTTTTTTTTCATAAGCTGCCCAATTTTCAGCTATAAAATTAGGTGTAACATATTTAGTATGTTCAGTTATCTTTGTGTTAAGCATCCAATATGATATAGATGGGTTTTATGAGAAAGATATTAGTGAAGAGCCACGTGAGGCTACTTGGGCTCTGGTTTGTATGTTGGGGAGAAGGTTAATGTTCAAACATTGGAAAGATTGTGATTATCTGGTTTTGTTTCTTGGCAAACATCTCTGGCCATAACCACAATTTTGATATCGCTGATGACATTGGCCCTTTGTTCACATACTGTTCTCTAGAATGAGACAATTCAAGTTTAAGCAGAATTCACAAATTCAGGGGGAAAAATAAATTATGATGCTTTCAAAGTTTTCATCCTGGATAATCACAATTCTTGATAATGAAGATAAAAGGCACATGTTATTCTAAATTGGTAGCACTGTCACTATAAACACAGTTACATTTTAAAGGAGAAAGTAGATTAGTTATTGTGTATAAATTATAATAGTGTGTGTGTCTGGGCGTATGTACAAATATGTGCTTGCACTCATAAGGCTGCTCTGAGAAAAGGAAACGTGAAGGATTTAGGAAATGGACCGTGTAGAAAACTCTGCCAGGGAGCATGGCCTCCCTTCCAATTTCTTTGACCTCTGATGTTAGAGGAAACACCAAATGCCATATTTTACTCCAATTCAGTTAACTTTATTTTGGTAGTACCCTCTATATTAAGGCCAAATTGTGCTTTTTAAAAATGGTATTTTGTTATAATTATCCAGAACTAATCTCTGTTTGAAAAAAAATGTGTCATGTTTCATTACACTCAAGGGTTCTCCTCCCCCTTTGGAGATGTGGGCTTTGGCCATGACTTTCCAACACTGACAGGAGAATCATTCCACTGGAAATCCAGTCATTCACTACTCAACTCAGAGTTGACAAGCTGAGTGACTTTCCTCTTTGGCTTCAATAAGATGATGGCCTGTTCAGTGGCCAGGGTAAGTAAATGCATATTTGCACTATCTGCTTAATGAGCAAATCTCTGTGTTCACAATCTCTGGTGACATATGGCATTGGTGTGTAAAGTGTATTGTCCCAAGTCTGCATGTCATCTGCTCAGCCATGTTTTCAGTTGTTTCAATGTACTCATTCAGTCCACTTCTTTGTAGGAGTCAATGTTTCTGAAAGGTATTTTTTAAATCCTTTTTTATTCCCAAACTTCCCTGAGTAAATGAATACATCTCACAGGTATCCTTTCTCTTCCTGTCTCTTGGTCAGAACTACTCGTGGGAGGCATTGTCCATACTGTGGTCTTGAGATAAATGAATTTCACTAAGACTGCTTTTGCAAATAGTCTGGTATTTTTCTTATGTAAGAAGCACATTTGCAAGGATTGCATTGAAAATGACAAACTAATGGTCTAGAATGGAATCACCACTATGCTTTTAATAATGCAGTGACATAAAAACCATCAAAGTAAAACCAACAATTCATTTCTTGCCCCCAGGATATATTAGAATGAGATTAACGCCGATGTGTCACTGTTGCTTACACAGCATTTCTTTGAGGGAAAAATGCCTGCCTGACACACTAGTGAAGGAATAAATAGATCCTAGTGCAGTTGAGAAGTCACCGAAGAAAATTGTGCCCACCCTTCGCTCTGACCTGTATAAAATACCTCTTTCTTCAAGATATCTTCTTCCCTTGATTTTCTGCAAAATAGCTCTACAGCTAAATACGTATTAGACAATCGTGTGTTGTGTTTTGATTCATTATCTTTAAACATATGATACCTCTTCTGGTTTGCAGTCAGGCCATGGATGGAAGGTAGGAGGGATAACCATTGACTCAAAGAACTGAAAAGTCCTTAAGATTTGGTTAATCCAACCCTCATATTTTATAAAAAGGAAAACATATCTAGAGAGGGAGAGATGATTTCCCAGGCTCACATAGGAAGTAAGTAGCTGAGCAAAGACTAGACCTATCCATCTATCCAATCTCCTTTCTGTAGTACAGTGATTACCACTCTACTATCTTGAGAGGGCAGCCACTTGCTTGTGATGGGCCCTTGGTCTTCCCACCTTCCATTCTTTGCAATATGCAAGAAATCTCATGGAGAAAATTTCTCTGGAAGCCTCATGAGCTCATGTTTCTTGGCAGCCCTCTAGGAAGGGTGTAGCTACAGAACTCACACATTTCTTTGGACATTTACCAAAATGTTGCTTTTGCCAAATGAATGTTGCTAAAATGAGGGTGGAATGATAATTGCAGAAGTGAACTCAGACCAGTCATCAATTGTAGTGGAATGGGTGATAATAGTACCTGCTAGGTACATGTCTGATTTTGGTTTTTTCCTTCACATCAATACCGGCTGATGTTTTCCTGGCCATTTTTCCACTATAGTGAAACATGTGGAAAATATTTAAACTAATTAGAAGCTTTCCTTTTTTTTTTTTTCCTAACATGTACCTGCAAGCCATTTTCCACTACCTGTTATAGGCACTTTACTTGCATTGCACACATTCTGGTCAGGTTGTTGGTTTGTGGGGCAGCAGAAAGTGAATAATGGAATTACTTCCTTCATTCCCTTACCTTTGTTGGTATTGTGCTGCTGATTTCCATTCCATGCCAGCTTTCCATGTAGCCATGCACCACCCATTCATGAAATGCTGTTGTAAAAGATAACGTGAAGAATAAGTCAAGTCTATGCATTGGAGGTACAACACGACAGATAGTTTGTGTGAAGTCCTCGAAAGGGAATTTATTCCTGGGATTTACCTGGAACAGCCCCTTGGCAATCACCTGTACAGCCTGGGAAGAAAGAAAGGAGGCTTTGTATGATCTTTGGCTCTCCCCTGTCTCCTACTTTCCTTCTATCCCAACTGCACCCCATGAGTGCTGTGTCTAAATCATCAAAGTCAGGGGAACTGAGAAAAGAGACCATTAAAATAAATCACGTAAGATCCAGAAAACACTTCCCTATGAATTCACCCAGGAAGAGGTAGAGTTCGTTGTGCGTGGACTGTCCAGATGGGTGTCTGGCCTCTTCACTGTGCTGCCCTCTCAGTACAGATGTTGCTAATATGGCTGGGCTTTTAGGGTTTCAGTTTTTGGTTTCCACCCATGGGAAAAGGATATTCAAAGAGGCATTTCTTAAATGTCATCATTTTGTGTGGTCTCTGAGAAGATGGTTATGTGTTTTTGCTGGTTTGTGCCCTGCAATGTTCAACTGCACATTATTCTGATGGAATCCTGCAATGTCTTTGAGCTTCTGCTTGTACAATGCTGAAGTTTAAAGTCATTATTTGTGGGTTTAGCATCAGGTAGTATTTAGCCAACTGGCTAAGAGATAGGAAAAGAATAAGGTATTTCTTTCCCTATGTAATAATGAAAAGCAATAATTACAAGTATATAATAATACACAAAGGCCATAATTAGTCTCTTCCAGTGTTTAGGATGCACTAGAGGATTTCATAGACATGTGGAGTGTGTTTGGACCCATTAGTCTGTACAGTAGTACCCTTTCAGCAAGCAAATACCTGAATTGCTACTATTTAACAGTTTTCTGAGCCCATACTACTGCATTTGGGGAGTGACAAATGTGTTTGGAAATGGAAGCAGTTCTTTTTAAGCACTGTATTGGAGAGATTGTCTTGTACATTTACCTGTTGCAAACAGGCTGGTTTGTAAAAGATGTATGTTTTGGTGTTTAAAATGTTTATAAAATTGTATATATAAATGGTTTCGATTTTCCAGGCTTTTGTAGATACTATCTTTGATGCCTATCAGGATGCTTTAATTTGGAGGGTCGAATATAATTCCAAGTCATTTACGCTGTTGGTCTGCAAACATTTGAGGTAACTACACATACATTAAAAAATGGATTTTAGGTTTGAAAATAATGTTTTTTGATCATTTCAAAATGTACTGTAATTTTCCTTTGGTGTTGTATTCATTGACATTTTTAAAAACAAATTTTTTCCAATGATTAAGTACTTGATTTGTTTGTGATTTCAGAGTGAGAATGAAGCTTATCATTTCTTCACTCACCTGCACACTCACCTAAACTTGCACACACATCACACACCAAACTTTATGCAAGGGGAAAGCTGACACTGAAAGTGGCATCTTTCCCTCCAGGAGATGAATTGTTCCTGCATAGATTGCTGTTGGTAGTATTCAGTCTTGTGGTCTTTTTCTAAAAAAAAGAAAGAAAAACAAAGCAACAAAAACAAAAAATAAAAAAGATAGCCAAAAAATAATAAATCAACAGTGTACAGGTTTGTAACTGCCAAAATTTGAAAGTTAAACAAGTTTTCAAGTAAAAAGAAAAAATGAAACAAGAAATTGTGTTGACTTTTTTTTTCTATTAACATGTATTATACATTTCATGGTGTATGGTGTAACATTCCAATACATGTTTACCAGTGTTCAGTGATCAGGGTAGGCAATTCTCATAATAAGCATTTCAATTTCCTTGTCTTTTCTTTATGGTTGGACCTACCAACTCCTCTTATAGTTCCTTACACAGAATATGATACTGTATTGTGAACTAGAATCACCCCCAATACTGTGAGACACCAGAAGCCCCTACTTTTATCCTCCTTCTCCACCTCCCAACCTCTGGTAGTCACCATTCTAAGTTCAGATGGACCTTTTTTTTTAAACCCCACATGAGAGAGAGCATGCCTCGATTCCTTTTAAGTATTTCCTTTTGTTTATCTTTCATTAACTGCTGGTATGGCCATTCAGTAGGACATGGTGCAAAGGCCAGTCAAAGCCCTCTAGGCTGGGTTGACTCAAAGGTAGCGGTCTAAGGCGTGCCCTCTCTGATCTAATGGGGATATTCTTGTGTTTCTGTGGTTTCCACCATCCCCTGCCCCCAAGAACGTCTTACCTCCAGGGAGACTTTCATTCTTACGTAAGTTCTGACTGGAAACATATTTTATGGTATTTCTTCCTGATGAGAAGTCCAACTACTCTGCTTGTGTGATCCGGCTTCCTGCTAATGCACCTGGGAAGGGAGTGAATAATGGCACAGTTGGCACTTTTCTTTTCCAAAAACTCCAGAAATTTTTCTGTATACAGTACAACTCAGTTAAAATGTACATTGTACGTGAAGAGTCGGGGTGGGTAGAATGGAACTCACACTGATAATTTGAAGAGGAAATGAAATCACAAGTTATCCTGAGACTAAGAATAACACTGGAAGAAGAGGGGTGCCCTCTCCCTTACCTTTGTGAGAGGGAGGCAGAGGCTTGAGGTCTGCACACCAGGAAATAAAGGCCTTTAGAGAGGGCCGCGCTAACCAGCAGCAAAACTCCATCTGCCTCACCTGGACCAGGATCCTAGAGCAGAGGAGCCACTCCCCAGGGAATAGTCACAGCTAGACATTTTCCTTTTCCTTGCTTGAAATCCCTGTTGATTGCAACAGCTCAATTTGGCAGGGCTCACTGCCTTCTGGCTGCTTCTCCATCTACCCCAGTGTTGTGCAGGTTAATGTTTGACAACCACTGAACCAGGGGAGTGCCAATTTGTTGAATTTTTCCAATTCCTTGGTGTAAATACTCCTGGGCTGGCTGATTTCAATCCATCAAGGCAGTAGACACTGGCTCATGGGAGCCAACTCCAGCACAAGTTCTCCCCTACTACTCCATAAATTGATTGAGGACAGAGTACTGTATTTGTTATATTTGTATCCCAGATTCCCAGTGTATATCTGGTGCTCATTTGTAGTTGAAAAATTCATGTCTCCAGCTAAATCACTTTATCCTAAATCCTTCTTCATTTTGACAAATTTAGCAACTTCAGTGAGAAGGATTTCAAGAGAAGCAAGTGTTGAAAATGCTGGAAGTCCCTTGACTTTCAACCCCATACCACAATGATGTGTTCATGAATTGAGCAATAAGAAAATATTGATGTATTTCATGTGGCCACCCCTAGCAGAAAGAGAATTAGTTTAAATCTCTATCCATACATCAAAAATGGTAGAGAAACCCATAGATGTCAATTAAGAAACTGCACTGGTCTCCTAGGGGAAGGGGAAAAAGAAAAAAAAAAAAATGTCCTCACTGCTGTTTCTGCAGGATAAAAGAACTGGCTCCTAGCTTGGAGATAATTCACTCTGGAAAGGTCACTATTTTTCTGCCCCCTGGCTGGGGTTCCCAAGACCATGCCCAGGTTTGATGACTCACAGGATTCACAAGACTTAGCATATGGTCATACTCACAGCTATGATTTTTTACAACAGAAGGATACTAAGCAGAATCAGTGAAAGGAAAAGGCATTGGGGCATAGTCAAACCAGACAAGCTTCCAAGGATCCTTTCCCGTTGGAGTCACAGAGAAGGTGTTCTAGTAGCCCATATGTGAAACATTGCCTACTAGGGATCCACTAGAGATTATAGGCTTTTTTGGGGGACTAGTCAGGCTGGCAGCCTCTGCCTCAATGTACTGAAATTCCAGATCCCTAGAAGGAAAGTAGTTGTTTAACATAAGTGAAACCATTTGCACAGCATAGAGTGAGCCACTCTCAATCAGTTCTGGAAATGGTAGGAACTCTCCTGACATCCAAGTCCCTGGTCACCACTCAAAAGTTAACCGTGTAAACAGGCCTTTTCCAGAATAACAGATTTTCTATGCACAGTCTTGCTAAAATTTCTACCAAAATGACACTCCTTTATCTCCCCAAACTTAGCAATTAAATTTTTTTTGCAATATATGCAATAGGCTCACATAGGCCTACTCCTTTGCAAGTTTTTCTCCATGGAAGGGTCTGACAGTTCACAATTTTCTGCTAAAAGCTTCCTGAATGAATGCAAGCTGGTCAATAAAATGATTCTGTCAAATCAGTAACAGGTGCAAAAATTATCTGGTCACTAGTTTGGAATAACTGGCAGTTTCGGTAAACAAAATATAAGTTTTCAACACAGACATGCAGTTCAAAGCGTCTGGGCCCATTTTTCAAAGTTCTTCCATTTTTGTCTGCATTCACCTTTAAAATTTGAATTAGTTTTCAGCCAATTATGTCTACTTTATACTGATCTCAAATATTTGGATCAACATATCTATATAGCAATAAATGATATCTTGGAACAAGCTGGAAAAAAAATTAAAATAACCTAACAGAGAGGAACAAGTGGTTTAAAAATAGAAAATTTTGGAACATTTTGTGAAATGTTCCTTTAAATTTTTGTGCTGTTATTTTTGTTTCTTCTTTCCAAAGCAATGCAAGATCATTACAAAATATAAAAATGAGGAAAGGCCCCAAAGGTGTCATAAAGAACCACTACATATGTCTTCAATGGTGATAACCAATATTTTATCAGAATATATGCTTTCAAGCCATTTTCTATGTAGATAGATACTGGACATGTGTTTTACTAAAAGGAGAATACTTATACTTTTGGGGAACAATTTACTTCAAATAGTAGATGACTTTCTCACAAAAAGATAGGAACAATACAATGTCATGCAAAGAAAAACATGAAGGTCCCCTTGACTCTGCATCATCTTTCTCACACTACTTCCAATCTCACTAAAAACAGGATAACTTCTTTAAAAATATCAGAGGCATTTTAAACCCCACATATTCAAATTATCCTCTCAGCAAGTGCCTTTCTGTGGTTGTCCTCATTTATTTGTCATGTGTTCTTACCCATCAGTCCCTCACTGGTGGCATTCCACAAGATTCACCCAGCTCTCCCTCGGTTTGGGGGCAATCTTGCAGCTTTGCAAGATGTGCCCTTTCATTGTCAATCATATGCATTGAGCTGGCACTAAGTTTACGAAGCCCCCAGGCAGCGAGAGCAACACAGACTTTGATGCAAGCCTTCCATGCTAAGCAGGAAGAGGTCTAGGAGTGGAGACTACAAGCACGTTTTTGAGTTTTCAGTTCACTGGTGAATATTTTCTTGGCATGACTACTTTTGCTTCTCAATCTTATAATTTGAGAGGTTAAATAAGAAAGACTATGGAAAATTCATATGTTGACATCCTTAGGATGCACTTTGGACAGTAATGAATGGGACTCATTCCTTTATAAACAGGACCCCAGAGAACTCTCTTGTCTAAAATACCATGCCTGAATGCTGATCTCAGACTTCCAGACTCTGGAAACATGGGAAATGCGATTCTGTTGTGTAGAAGCCTCACAGCCCGTGGTAGTTTGTTATGTCAGCCTGGGACAATGTCAAAGTGCACTTGCGTTGATGGGAGGGAGTTACATAACAGCATCTTGTTTCACAAATGGCCCTGAAACTTGCCGAGTTCACTTACTGATGTCTTGGACATCTTCATGGACCAGTGCTGTATTCTTTTTAGTGACTGTGTTTACTATTATGGTCATTCCATAATTTATTGAATCACACTCTTACCAATAAACTGTTTTATGTTTTGGTGTTACAAACATGCTCCTATGAATATCCTGGTACAGCTATATACACGTGTTAGGGTTTCTTTCTGAAAATAGAAATTTTAGGTCAAAGGACATGTCTGTTTTTAAGTGTTAGGCCTTAAAAATTGTTTCCCCTCAAAATAATCCCACCTCTAGTTACAAATACTTTGTAGTAACCTATATAACTTTCCCCACCCAGGCATGGAGTTGACTCTGTGGAAGACATGCTACTCATCTAAGACATGCTCAGGAGATTCTGGGTTGGGGACTGTTGTGGTTCCTTGCTGCTACCATGCGACTTGGCCCTCTAAGCCTCAACTTCTATAAACATTGTAACCTGTACTACCTCTTTATGCCTGTACAGGACAGCTGCACAGAGGAAGGCCAGATGCTGACAGGCAGACCATCAAGAACCTGTTGTCTGAAGCAGCGAATGCCTAGCTCTCTGGCCATACATTTAGACAGGAAGGTTCAAGAAAGACAGACCTTGCCAAGAAAATACAGGCAGATTCTGTGGAGTTTGCCGAGGCACTGAGAACATTAGCCGATGTCAGAATGATCAGAATTTTACAACCTTTAGCCTTGATGTTGTTCATCTCCACAAAATAGAAAAACACAAAGGAATCATAAAACATTAATTCCCATATGAGCTTTCATCAGTTGAAATGGAAGGGGAACACTGACAGGATGTAGAGTTAAGGTCTACCACCTTGCCCCTCAAATTGTGGTCCATAGAACAGCAGTATCAATCTCACCAGGGAGCTCCTAGAAATACAGAATCCCAGAAGCACTGGATCAGAACCTGCAGATTAACAAGGCTCAAGGCAACTCATTGGCATGCTAACAACTGGGAAGCACAGCGTTAGATTTTTGTCCTGGACTTGATACTTGCCAGCCATGTGAACTTGGGCAAGATACTTCATCTACAAGATAGATTGATTTTAAGGCAGCAACACAATTCATTCAAAGATCATAATACACATACCCACAAATTAGAGCACTCAAATGATAGACACATTATAGTTTTCCTGATTTTCCTCTAGGCTCTATTTTGTAGAATGGACTTTAATCATTTCCAGGCATCCCATCTAGTCTGGCAGCTGGAGGAACAGTTCAATTAATAATGATTAAAATAAATGAAAAAAAGGAAACATACTAGGAGTTAAAGCTCAGACGTTTTCTGAGAACGTCTTTGTAGCCTTATCCAGCACCTCGAGTGTTTTGCACAGATAGGAGGCCCAGGGCTTTGATGCGGTTGCATATCCATATTGAGGCGTATCATCTCTCCCACCCCGTTTTCATTAGAGAGTTAGTCATTCTCTAATGAAGTCAAGGCTCTGATCAATTTTCAGAGCCACTTCTGAAGGCAGAGACTTTAGGACTGTATCATTTCTGTGACCCAGAAAACAGCAGCTTTTAAGTAGGTCACAGAGGAATTTGGTGACAGGTGAGGGGATAGTAATGTGGAGAAGACTAACTGTTGGGACACTTTTTCTAAATGGTAGGAAATTGACTTTGAGAGGAATGAGATTAAAATGACCACGAGGGCAGCAGCAACTTCAGGGAGAAAACCGAAATTCAGTGATGAGATTTACTGTGTAAATAATTCACCCAGCACAGAAAAAACGACTTAGGATGAGCTCTGAACATAAAGGGACTTTTTCATGTCTCAGAATATAATTAATTAAGAATTCAGGATACAAGGTAATTAGAGAAGCTGTAGCCTAGAGACATATTGCTGAATTATTCTCACAATTCTTAACAATGAGAAAATTTAATTTTCTGGTTATGTAGCATAGATTTCAAATTTGGGTAATATAAAGAGCAATGTCCATACAGTATAGTCAGCAAATTAAATTCTCTCTTTTGATTTGGATTTTCCAATGAAAATAAGGAGCAAGTGATCAAACCTCAATCATAGAAATGATCGTAGGAACTGAAAAATGCTTGAATTAAAAATGTGCAAATTGTAATTGAATCTCATGCCTTCCACAACACCAAGTCGCCGCTGTTGCTCCCTCAGTAATTACTGCATGTGTGTGTGTATGTATTTCATTATTTAATGTTAGGTGTGAGAACAAGAGAAAATGAATGTAATATATATACATATGTGTACACATATATACATATATACATATACTATATATACATATACTATATATACTATATATGTATATATGTACATACATATATATATTACACCCTTTTTTAAAAAGATTTATTCACTTATTTGAAAGTCAGTTACACAGAGAGTGAAGGAGAGGCAGAGAGAGAGAGAGAGGTCTTCCATCTGATGGTTCACTCTCCAATTGGCCGCAACGGCCGGAACTGCGCCGATCCGAAGCCAGGAGCCAGGAGCTTCCTCCAGGTCTCCACAGGGGTGCAGGAGCCCAAGGGCATGGGCCATCTTTTACTGCTTTCCCAGGCCGTAGCAGAGAGCTGGGTGGGAAGTGGAGAAGCCGGGACTCGAACTGGCACCCATATGGGATGCTGGCGCTTCAGGCTAGGGTGTTAACCTGCTGTTCCACAGCGCTAGCTCCCACCCTCTTTCTTTGACAGGTAGAGTTTGCAATCACTTATTTTAGTCTCCAGTTGGTACTCATGTGGTTAAAGATTAAGAACTAAATTCACTTTTTAATGAACTCATTGCTCATACATTTGCTACAACCTACTGGACTTAGTGAATTACCTATTTTTCACATGACTTTACGTGTTCCTTACATGAATATTCCCAAGTATTCTTGGGTTGCTTTTTATTAATCCATCAGTTGTCTCCAGTGCATTTTCAAGACTATCACAATGACTTTCCAGTAGCTGTTGCCTCTTGCTGCATCTATGCATCTATAAAATCCTTACTTCAGTTGTACTATCAACATTTCCAAGGGCCCCACCTGAGAGTATAACTTTGGTTTCAGAGAGATACCTAGACCTGACTCCCTCTGCTGTGAGTTGCATTGAGTCCCACAAAAATCCACGTTAAGTCCTAACTCCCAGTGACTGTGAATGTAAACTTATTGGAAATAGGTTCTTGGCAACTACAATAAAGTTTAAAATGAAGTTGCATTTGATAAGACACAAAATTACCATTGGGTTTACAGGAGGAAGAGAGGCATCACAGACAGGAAGAACACAGCATGGAGATGGAGGCAGACGTCAGGTGATGTATCCCCAAGGCAGAGCAATACCAGGGATTGTTGGCTACCACCAGACACTGAGAGAAGCACAGGACAGATTCTCCCTCAGAATCCCCAGAAGGAGCAATGGTTCCGACACCTGTGTTTCAAAATTATAGCTTCCAGAACTATGAGACAGTACATTTCTGACCCAGAGCCACTCAGGTTGTGATATTTTGTAATGGAAGCTCTAGAAAATTAATACCACTTCTCACTAGTGAGAGTTTCTGAATAGTAGGTTTACAAACAATATTTACTACCTCAGAGAATCAATGTGCTGGTAAAATGAGATAATGCTGCTTACTGGTTCTTAGGATGGTGCCTGGAACATGCTAAGATTCTAGTTTCTCGGCCGGTACCATGGCTCAATAGGCTAATCCTCCGCCTGTGGTGCCAGTACCCAGGGTTCTAGTCCCGGTTGGGGTGTCGGGTTCTGTCCCGGTTGCTCCTCTTCCAGTCCAGCTCTCTGCTCTGCCCCGGGAGTGCAGTGAAGGAAGGCCCAGTTCCTTGGGCCCTGCACCCACATGGGAGACCAGGAGGAAGCACCTGGCTCCTGGCTTCAGAACACCACAACACACCGGCCATAGCGCCATTTGGGGGTTGAACCAATGGAAAAGGAAGACCTTTCTCTCTGTCTCTCTCCCTCACTGTCTAACTCTGCCTGTCAAAAAGAAAAAAAAAAAAGGTTCTCGTTTCTCTTCAGCTCAAGTAGCCTGGAAGCAAGATAGACAAGCTCAAAAGTGACCTGTCCTGTCCTCCTCAGGATAAAGGATCTCATTGGTGCTTCTGTTTTGACTGACAAGTACCAAGAGCAATACTGCACAAGCTTGCGATGGAGGCAGAGGGGGAGAGAGGGAAGAACTCCCCACAATTTCTACCATAAAAGTCCCTGGTTTTATTTTCTATTATTACTTCATAGTCTTTTGTTCATTTGCCTATCCTTTCATATTTATAATCACAGTATAGACATATTCTGTGGTTATGTTTTTGCTCTGTAAATTTTACATATTTCTCTTGCTTCTATGAAGTCATCAACATTAAGCTTTAATGGTTGCCTTCTTTATATTTGAGAGCTGTAAATGAGCACATGGATAATGATGCTTTCTATGTAGAGAGTTGAAGGGAGGGTAAGAAAAGGGAATCTTCAATCTTCTGTTGCTGACGGAGCGTCTCTGCCCCTTTCCGTGGGACATCCTTGGATCATGGGCCTGCTGTGTTCCAGAATAAGAGCCCTTGGAGAGGGGGATGCTGTCAAGAGGCTAGGGCACAAAAAGATTACACACCTAGATTATACATATAGATTACACACTTTAAATCTGAAGAGTAAAGGCAAACTAAAATCCACATGCCCTTTGGTCACAAGAAAGGGATATTTTCCAAATCTTCATACCTTTATCTCCAGAGACAACCTCCCTGGTTTTTAATGAGGACATTCATGAAAAAGCTGTTTTGCAGAACAAGCACACTCTGGTTTCATGCCCATTTGGACTGGCTGAAAAAGGCTGTGGTGCTCTCAAACATGCTTCTTTTAGTGCGCCCTTGGTACAACCATAGGTTCAGCCTTAGGGTCCATGCAAAAGAAGCACCCTTTCTCAGAGAGTGAAACTAGAGCACTACATGTTCCTTGTATCACTTGGGGTTCTCCAAAGAAACAGAGCCAATAGTACAATGACACTTCAAAAAGTTTGGGAAAATTTAATTAAAGGATAAGTTTAATTGAGTCCAATCAAATTTTGAAATCCATGCACAGTTATTTCACAACATTGCATTTTTCACCAACTTTTAAACGAGCCTCCCATATCTATATATGCAGAGATTTATTTTAAAGAATTGGCTCAGGCAACTGTGGTGGCTTGGCAAGTTCAAAATCTGATAAAGTTAACAGGTAGGCTGTTGACTCAGGGTAGAGTTACCCTGGAAGTGTGTTGACAGAATTCTTCCCTGCTTCTAGAGGTCTTTGTTCTAAAAGGCCTTCACTGATTCAATGATATCCATGTAATGCAGGGTAATCTGCTGTACTCAAAGTCAGCCAGTTTAAATGTCAATCTCATCAAAAATAAACCTTTACAAAATGATGTTTGACCAAATATCTGGCCAAGTTGACAAACTGAGCTAATCAACACAATCTTAAAGGGCAGAAACCACTCTCATTAGTGCTGGGGGTGGGGTGGTGATCTATGTTCTTCATATACTGTAATTTTAACTACAAAAAGATTACACACTTAGATTATACATATAGATTACACATTTTAAATCAGAAGACTAAAGGCAAACTAAAATCTATCTCAACTTATTTCCAAAAGACACAGCGAATACATTATTTTTATTTTTAAATTTATTTGACAGAGAGAGACAATGATATAGAGACAGAGATAGAGAGTGCACCTATCCACTGGTTTATACCCCAGATGTGTACAATGGTTGAGATAGGGCTGGGCTGAGTCTAGAAGCTCAATCCAGGTCTCCCAAGTGAGTGGTAGGTGTCAACTACTTGAGCCACCACTGCTGCCTCCCAGAGTCTGTATTAGCAGGAAGTTAGAGTCAGGAGTCAGAACTGAGCATCAAACCAGGGCACTCCTATGCAGGCATACCAGCCAACAGCTTAACCACCCTCAGACCCAGATAATATTTTGATGAAAAACCTTATGGTCTTTTTTTCCTATTATATACATAAGCAATCCAATTTACAAATACGAGATCTGATTGTGTGTACTGTTCTGAAACTTGTCCTTTTTTTTTTTCACTTCACGGGAATCCCCAGACATCTTTTCATCATCAGCACATGTCTAGCAGTCACAGTACATTCCACTGCATGGAATGACCACAATTTATTTAATAATCACCTCATTGAGATAAAAATATGTATAGTTATCATGATTTCCAGTTTTGGACTATCAATAACAATTCATAAATGAGAATTTTTAGCAATGTTGTCCAAGTATTTTGTGTGGTGAATATCCAATGATAAAATTATTAGATAAAATGATATACCCATTCTAAATATTGCCAAATATTATCAGATTCATAGGTGCTTAAGAAATGTTTGTTGAGTCAATTTAAAAGACACAGAGTTCTAAAGCCAAGACAGCTGATAAGAAGGGAGAGAGAAACAGGAGTAGGGGAAAAGCAAGATTAAGAAAGTGGGGAGAATATTTTAATCCAAATTTGCATGTTGCTCTATTGCTGCTTTACACAATACACTGGATTGATAAGTGGGCAAAATTATTCCCATGAAGTTAGTTCTACAAAGGCATGGCTCTGTTTTGTCACTCATATAACTCAAGTTCCTAGGACAGAGCCCACAGCAAAGAAGATGCTGGATAAAACCTGAATAAATGAGTGTATGAAAACCAGGACTCATTGAGGTTCAGTTAAATAAGATATGAAAAGTATCTTGCATACCATATGCACTCAGTGCCTGCTAGCTGCCATAATCATACAGCAGCTGCTGAATTGTGCTGCTTACAGTATCTGTTTATAATAGCAGACTGTATGTAAGATTATAAATAATCTGCTTATAAGAACAGATACTACTACATCTTGCTGACGGTGAGCATAGGAACAGTAAAGAAACCCCAATTTGCTGTGTCCAAAGCAAATGCCTTCCCACTTCCCCACATGGAGTACCCTTGACTGAGACTAGTACTACTCTAGAGGTAGGGTGCAAGTCTGTGCAGGAACCGAAATTCATACAAGAATAGGGCCAGTTAACTGCCAGCAGCACATTAAGGTGTAAGCAAGGCAAGGGGGTCTTACAAGATTTAAGCCTGGCCTTGGGCCATATTTTCACTCAGCCGGTGGTTTGATTGCAGTGTGAAGCAGGAGGAGGAAACACAAATGTTTTCCTCTGAAGAATTTCCTCTTACAATGCACAGAGCAGTTTCCATCATGATATTGAAAGAGAGTGGCATGAACGCTATGTAGGTTCTGCCACATACTCTGTAAGTGTGGCAATTATACCATTTTGGATAATTGTCTTGTAATTGCTGCTGTGATTTAAAATCTAATGTTATCCTCCAATTGTTCTGATGTCTTTTCATGAATAATGCAATCGTCCCATGAGCCCTCTGCCAGTTTCTCATTTAGATTGGCCCTGTGTTTGAGTTATGCACCATTGTCCTATGCACCATTGTCTCACAAAACTAATGTGGCAGAGACAATGCAGGAAATAATTAGGACTTGGCTAATTATGGGAAATGGGAATGTGAGCAAGTAAGGTATGAAGCTATCTGCTGGAAATGTTTCCAACCCCCTTTGCCCTTTAAGTAAACAGAAGTTGGGGCAGATTTTTATTTGAGAATCTTAGCCCGCTCTTATCTGTGTGTGCTGGACATAATTTTCTGTCTGGTGTGGTAGATTTTTCTTTTCAGAACAGAAGGAAAACAGATTTTTCCATGGGGTGACTTCTCAGTTGTATTATGTTGTCATCACCAAATGTAAACAGCTCTGTAAACATGAGCTGATATATCTCCCTACAAGACCGAAATACCAATCGTTCCTGTGAATGGGCAATGGCAGCCTGGATTTTTGTTTCTAGCATCTGGGACTTGCTTTAATGGGGCAAGAAGAAATCAATTACATCCAGACAGAAGGCAATACAGTCATTTTAGAATCAGTTTAGCTTCTACCCACGGAAAGGGCCATCATTTATTCATTTGCCAGTGACCCAGATGCCATCATTTCTGGGCCCTCTCATACCCTGGCCCTGTGAAAGTGGCATGGGATGGGGTGGGGTTCCCCAACCCACCTTGCAGCCAATGGAATGATTAGGTCTGATATGACCATAGTATTCTTTTTGTGTGAGGGCCCAAGTTAACTCTATGGGAAAGCTCACAGCTTTCACTTCTCAGAGAAAGAACACTCACATAAGCACACCCTAGGGTACCTCTCTGCCCTCAGGGCCACATCAAGACTTCCTAGCTTGACATCAAGGCCCTTCAGTGACCTGCCCTTCTGTTCATACTCCCCACCGCAAGGTAACCCTATTGCCCTCTCTGACTCCCATCTGGCCCACACCTGAAAGTCTATTGTCTCCATCATGCATATTAGAAAAGACTTCAGCAGTGAAATGAGTAGAGTTCAAGAGATGAGGGTTGAATAGAATAATCATAGAAGCATCTTCCTAGATGAACAGGAACATTGTCATTGACCCTTTAAAATAGCAGCTAAGGCCTAATATGACTATCCTGTTGAGTCATTGCTACAGAACTGTTCCCCTGCCAGAATGCTGGCTGAAGGATACTGCCTAGACACTGCCACCTGCCTGTATCGTGCTCATCAGAGACGGAAAGGACAGGGTGCTGAGACTATCTATACGGCACACACATGACCCTTTTGTGATTCCTAATAAATGTACAAGAGTACTTAAAATGTTCTTGGAAAATGGATTTAAAAGTTTATTTTGGTATTAGACATTTTGATATCCACACACATGGACAGTGTTCAAAAGTTCAAGAATAAGTGATTATGAAAAAAATATACTGTACACGTTTCAAAACTTACCTTTTCATTCTACTTTTCTATGAAATTTTGAAGTACCTTCATAGGTAGGAGCCTTCAGTCTGAGATTTGCTTTCATTGAACCACTTTATGGAAGGGGTAGGGATGGGAGAATTTAACAAGAGAAGGTCTCCAATATTTGCCAAAAAAAAAAAAAATCATTATTGACCAAGGTGGATTATATCCATTTGCAGCATTATGTTAAGAACTAAAAAATGGGGCCATGGGCCAGCAGACATTGGCTTCAAGACCCATGAGAAGCTGGCCACAAAGTCCTCTTATCAGATAAGAGCCCAGCGCTCACATGAATTAGTCTGCACTGTTATATCCATATTGTACTGCAAAAATGCAGGCAATCCTAGCAGCTCTCTTTATATGCAATACTGCACAGAAATGCTCTTGGAGTTTCTAATGAGACAAGATCACCCACTTAGGAAACATTTTATGTTATATTCATTGGAATAAGTGTTTTTGAGTTCCCACTCCAATGAGTAGAGACATCACTTGGAGAATTAACTCCAATATTTTAAGTTTTCTGTTCAAATATAATTTTAAATTATTCCTAAAAACACCCATATCACAATAAGTCTCAATAATTAAGAGTAAGTTCAGGTGATCCCTTTGACACTTATCCCTATCTTTGTGATCAGTTATGCACTAAAACTGATCACTTTAGTAAGATGGCATTGATGCCTGCCAATAATGGGACTTAGAGTCCATGGCAAGTTTTTAGCTTTATCCTTAGGGTTAAGTCTGAGAGAATGTGTGCCAAACTGTACATCTCCTCCCTCTTTTATTCCCACTCTTATTTTTAATAGGGATCAAGTTTCAATCGGATTTAAACACTTAAGAATAATTCTGTGTTAAGTAAAGAGTTCAACCAATGGTATTAAGTAGAAAAATAAAATAGTAAAAAGAATTAAATAGTAAGCTGTTCCTCAACAGTAAGTACAAGGACTGATCAAGACATTGCTTCTCATAGTGTCTGTTTCACTTCTACAGGTTTCCTTTTAGGCGCTCAGTTTGTTGTCACAGATCAGGGAGAACATGTGATATTTGTCCCTTTTGGACCAAATGTCTGCCAATACTAATAGGTAGAATTAAAAAGGAGAGAATGATCCAACATGGGAAGCAGGACACACAACAGACTCATAGAATGACAAATGCCCTAAACAGCACTCTGGCCTCAGAATAAGCCCTTAAGATATTTAGAGCTGGCTAAAAAGCCCATGATAGCATTTCAGGCATGGAAAGCCAAGACACTGTGGCAAAAAAATGACCTACATAAAAGAGCTCTGTGAGATCCCAGTGGAAAGAAGGGACCATCAAAGAAGGAAGTACCTTTCTCTGAAAGGAGGATAGAACTCCTACTTTGATTATGGCTCTGTCTAAATAATGTCAGAGTTTGTAGACTCAAAAGGCTTCCATAACCTTGACAGCTCATGACAAGAGACTTGGGTGATCGCTGACATCATAAATAAGAGTGTCAATTGTTAAATCAACAACAGGAGTCACTGTACACTTACTCCCCATGTAAGACCTCTGTCCTTAATAAGTTGTACTATGAGAATTAATGGTAAAACTTATCTTCAAATAGTACTTTATACTTTGTGTGTCTGTGTGGGTGGAAACTTTTGAAATCTTTACTTAGTATAGAGTTGATTTTCTGTATATAACTAAAAATGAATCTTAATGAAGAATGTGATGGGAGAGGGAGTAGGAGATGGGATGGGAATAGGGGTGGGAGGGCGGGTATGGGGTAAAGAACTGCTATAATCCAAAAGCTATACCTATGAAATTCATATTTATTTAATAAAAGCTTTCTAAAAAAGTAAATAAAACAACTTCCTTGATGCTAGTAAAAAAAAAAAGGAGTAAATTAGAATTCATTCACTTATGTCAGCAAATATTCATTTACTACTCATCAAATGCTTATTGAGTATGTATTAACAACCCAAATATTTCCTGGTTAGATGTTTAGTTCCCTAAGCATTTTTTTAAAAAGCTGCATATGTGATTTATGTAAGTCTAAATAAAGTGTTTTGGACAAGCCCCAGAAAGGAAGTGGGAAATAGGTAAGTGTTCTGCCTTCTATTTTTACCACAATCCCTGCACCTGCCAGCTTCCCCATACAGGCTGGGTGGCCTTTGACAGCATTGACAGGCCTAAGGTGCTCCAAAAGTTGGTTCAGGTCCCAGTAGGCAGTGATTCATGCTGACAACAGCTGGAATCTGACAGGCTTACCAGAACCAGAGACAGGTGAGCCTCTTGAAGCCTGGCCTGGTGACAGCTCTGATATGTCATTCTGCTATCATTTCTAGGTTTGTGTTGGGTCTGAGGTTTCCCAGGAGATTTGCACTTGAGAAGGAACTGACACAACAGGTGGGAATAGGTAATATTATTGATCAGAGAGGAAAGCTGGCCACTGTACTCTTGGTCTAAGCTCAGGATCTCAGGAATGAGCAGGAAGTCATGATATCCTCAGTTAGTTCAGAAAGGGTTCTCCCAGAAATTGATCCATTTCATAGTCAGAATTCTCAAATTTGCACCTTGGTAGCCTTTCCAATAGAAAACTAATGGCAATGGTGCAACTGATGGATTTGCCCTCTGTGGTTACAGGGTCTACGTTCACATACTGATACTTCCCAGCAGGTACCCAGGGGAAAAGAATGCTGCTTTCATGTAGATTTACTTCCATGATTATGTCAGCCTTGATCTCCCCCCTAAACTCCAGGCCATGTCTAAACTCCAGCATCTTTCTTTAGCAGACTATTCATGTCCACTTCTCATCACAGAGACTGCATCCTTCTAATTCCTCAGGCTCCACACTTAGGTATCACTGTTGGTTTCCCTTCCTCATACACCACATCTGATCTTTAAAAATTTCTGTCAGCTCTACCTACAAAACATACTTGTGACCACTTGTAACTACCCCTCTGATCCAAGTCACCACATTGCTTTGACTGGTGCAACAGCCTTCCTTTCTCTCCAGGCTTTGCATCCTTCTTCAATGATTTCCATCTCTCCCAATTTCTCTCCTTGTTTCCTCCTGCACTACCATCTGATATTTGCCTTCTGTCTCCACTCACAAAATAGTCCATGGGGTCAGAACAGCATCTGGAACATGGTAAGTGCCAATATTTGATGGATGAATGCATAAAAAAACACTTCAGGCAGACCTGGGGTTCTGACTCCTACCATATGCAGAATGGGCACAGAATCTAGCTTATTAAGCTACATGAGTAGTTATCCTGTTGCATCTATTAATGGGAACAAAGGCTACATCCATTGATTCCTTATATCCCAGGTATGTTAACTTTAGACTTAACATGCTGTGCATCAGCTTCTGGGCCCACACTTCCAATGAACTATTTAGAGTCCCCACTACACTCTGTTGACAGTAATCTTTGGCATTTACTGTTATGTAAGAGTTTTGAATGGCATACATAGAAATCACAAATACAGCACTGTTGGGTTAACCTATGAGCACTGAGATTCTATTCCTATCTGTGCTATGGTGAATAAGCTTTTCACATCTCCAATCTAGCCACCTCACAGGGAAGACAGGACGGAGAGAAATGAGAGAAAATGTTGGCTAGAACCTTGGCTAGGAGAATGAGGTAGATGACCCTGAATACCCTTTATAAGCCTTTATTTTCTTGGAGGCAGGTTTTGTGCTGCTTGGGATTCCCACACCCCATATCAGAGCACTATTTTTAGTATCAGCTCCTCTGCTTCCAATCCAGCTTCCGTCTAATGCATCTCGGAAGGCAGCAGATTATGACCAAGTGCTTCGGCTCTTGACACCCACATAGGTTATATAGATGGAGTTTCAGACTCCTCACTTTGGCTTGGCCCAGCCCTAGCTGTGGCAGGCATTTAGGGGAATGGAACAGCAGATGAAAGATTCCTTCCTTCCTCCCTTCCTTCTCCCACCCACTCCTCCTTCTCTGTTGCTCTACTTATAATCAGATGAAAATTAAAAAGAAATAAACATTATTTATTATCCCTAAAGTTCCCCAGCTATCTCATGTTTCCTCTCTCCTTGGGAGAAACCTTGACAGTCAAATTTTACTAATGCAATTTGGTAAGTATATAGAACAGTTACCTATCTGAGCAAGAGCTAAGGGAACTGCAGGGGGCAAGCCTCATCCCTTGCTGTGCTTTGCTGATGACCTGGTGACCTTATTGGCAATGGAGGATTCTTGTTTAAAGCCTTGTTGATTCCAGTCTCTACTGATTGTCTCATGTCCCACATTGAAGAATGGTCTGCAAGGAGGATAAAGAATGAGATATCTGGGAAGCACCACAGAAGGAGACCTACTTAGCCAGCCTGTGCCTCAGTTGCAGATGGAAGATTATGCTGTCTTTCCAGGACGTAGTAGCAATTCCTATCTTACTTGGAGGCATGTACACAGAGAAGGTCTCTATACACTGGGTATTTCTGGGGATCATCTGTAGAGGAGCTGTATCACCAGACTTCAGGACCTTGGGGTTGTCCTCCAGCTTCTTATCTGAGTGCTAGTTATTCTTTTCCTTCAATTCAGCAAATTTGCAGGAGATATGGACTATATGACAGTCCAGCACTGGGGAGTAGCCAGTGTGGTTCTGCCTAGGGTAGTTCAAGACTATTACCTGGCAGGGGCTCAGGATAGAATTAGAGACAGAGGGCAGCAATGATTTTGCCATATGATCTGAGGCAAAATTTACAAATTTGGGTCCTCAAACTAAAGCATTTGAGAGACAGAGAGAGTGAACTTCAATCAGCTGGTTACCTAGCCAACAGCAGGGGATAGTGGGGGAAAACACTGAATCCAGAAGCCAGAAATTCAATCCAGATCTTCCATGTAGGTGGCAGGAAATCCCAGGGTGCACATTAGCAGAAAACTGGAGCCAACAGCTGACAACACAATCTAGGTCTCCCACATGATTGAAAGTGACTTGATGGGGCTGGCACCGTGGCTCACTTGGTTAGTCCTCCGCCTGTGGTGCCAGCATCCCATATGGGTGCCGGGTTCTAGTCCCAGTTGCTCCTCTTCCAGTCCAGCTCTCTGCTGTGGCCCAGGAAGGCACTGGAGGATGGCCCAGGTGCTTGGGCCCTGCACCCGCATGGGAGACCAGGAAGAAGCACCTGGCTCCTGGCTTCGGATCTGCGCAGTGCCGGCCGTAGTGGCCATTTGGGGAGTGAACCAAGGGAAGGAAGACCTTTCTCCCTGTCTCTGACTCTCTCACTGTTTATAACTCTACTTGTCAAATAAAAAAAAAGAAGAAAGTGACCTGATTACTTCAGCCATTGCTGTACCTCCCAGGGTTTACACTAGCAGGAAGCTGGAGATAAGAGCCAGAACCAGGTATCAAACCCAGGTACTCTGAAATGGTACACAGGCGTCTTACCCAGTAGGCCAAACACTTAACTTTCTTAAATCACCATTTCCTACCTTCATCCCTAATAAACTGAGAAACAAGAAGGTCAGAGAAGTAAGGTTTCCTTAGGAAACATCTCATTCTTCCACTACCCTTTGTATAGAAGAACCGAAGGCTTAAAGAGATAAAGAATGTTCCAAAGTTTCTGTAGCTTCTTGTTCCCCCAGTCAGCCCCATTTCCTCATCCAGTTACCTTCTAGAGAGAGAGAAAAAAGGCAGAGCTGTTGAGCTCATTCATTCTTTGCATGAGCTTAGCTCTGCCCTGGGAGCCTTGGACACAAATATGAGTGACACAGTCCCTGTCTCTGAGAGGCTGACATGCTGGTGGGAGAGGCAGGTGACTACAAAGCAACTTTCCATTTAGTGGATGAATAATACAAGTTGTGAATGAGGCACAATTAAGGATTCCCAGGTGCATGGGGAGGTAAGGACGGCTTCAGAGAGGGGAAGCTGTATCTGGTCTTCAAGATAAGTGAGCATCTCAGAGCCAGCGAGAAGGAGCTGCCTGCCAGGCAGAGGAAGCAGAGGAGCAGTCCTGCCTTCTGTTTTCCTGGAGGGCAGGGAATGGGGTGGGATAAAATAGAGGTGAAGAACATGAAGAGGGAGACGAGACTCATTACACATAACTCCTTAGGTTTAATTTTTCTACACCGTAAATCTAACTCTGTAATTCTTCTGCTTACATTCTTGCCTACCCTTCATCGCCCTTGGCAGGAGGAGTGGGGGAGAGTGTTTTACTCAGTTCATTGTGTGGTGAGAAGTGAGGGAGGCAAGTAAAACTGGGGGCAGGGAGCCCCTCGGGAGGCAGCACAGCATCCTGGAAGGACTGATAAAGCCTGAGCCAGGCAGTACAGGTGAGCATATGTAGAAAGCAGTAGCAGAGAAGAGGGAGGGGATGCCCCAGCACAAACGAGAGCACATGTGCCATCAGGAGGGGAATAGGCCTTTGTCATGATCCTCTCCCTCAAAAAGCCCCTCACCTGGGCCCCAGGGAGCTCCATTGTCCTCTAGACAAGGGCCAAAATCTAGGTCCCTTCCTGACTGTGCAGGCTATCCTCTAAGCAAAGCTTCTCTCAGGGTCTGAAGTTCCCCAGTGTTTTGTTTGTTTTTAGCTGACATTTTAATAATTATACATATTGATGGGGTACGGTGGTGATAATTCAATACCTACATACAATGTGTAGTAATCAGAGTAATCAGCAGTTCATTTTCCTTAATCACCATTTCTTTGCATTAGGAAGTTTCTAACTCCTTTCTTGCAGTTCTGTATAAAATATATTGAAAGAGCATGGACTATAGTCAACTTACTGTACTGTACAGCACTAAAACTTGTTCCCCCTGTCTAGTTGTATTTTGGTGCCTCTTAAACAGCCTTGAAATTTCCCAGTTTCACCATGATATTAGAACACCCACTTGGGGTTTTGGCTCTATGAAATAACACAAAGCTAAATTAAGTTTGTAGAACAGTTCACGTTGGAATCAGGTAGACTAGAGTATAAATCCTGCTCCCTCTCTTGACTGCCTGAACTTAACATCTCTGCAGTTTAGTTTCCTTATCTTTAAAATGGGGATGAAACTAGACTCCCATCTTGCAAGAGAATTACATGAGATCCTTCCCTTGCATGCACAGTGCCTGATCAGTAACTGACCTCTATTATTGTCTTGTCTTCCCCTGTCTTGGGTTGCTGGACATCACTCACTATGATGTCAAGTGCTCACACAAATGAAATGATTCACCCAAGGTCACAGAATAAATTAATGAAGAAAGACGATGACACTTCTCAGTCTATAGGTTTCCGACCTTCCTCTGAGACAGACTTGTCTCCTCATTAAGAATTATTACACTTCTTCCATTTGAGCCATTTACATAGCATCTCTGTGGTCTTGGCTAGCTCAGAACTGAAGGAATAATCAAAATTAAGAGGTTTTCTGACATTGAAGTAAGCTGTAGGGTAAGTGTTCTTGATAGAATGACTTTTCCTGTCTGGTATAATTGGCTGTTGCTAGGGAAATATCCCATTATTTACAAATTTGAAGGGCTCTGGCAATTCTTCATTTTATTAGAAATCATATTTACTATTCATAAATGTAAAGCCACCAGAGTTTCTGGAGTGGGACGGTTAATAATAAGAAATGAATCTGCAGTGACTATAATGCAGGCTTCACACAGGATAAAATATAATCATTTAGAATGACAAGCACAATACAATGAGAAGTCACTGAGATAAATGGAGCTACATGGTCAAGATGCGCTTGTTGGGCAACTTCATAAATAAGAGGAGGCTTTCCAGTTAAAACCAAGTAGGGAGTGTTCATTCCTTATTATTATTGAACAGGGCACGGTACCTCAAACTCCTTCAGACATCTACACCTCAAAGTCTTATGTTAAATTAATGGATTACCACTCATGCTTGATGGATGAGGTGGGGACTTGATCCAATTATGGCAGCTAGGAGGTGGGCCCAGCAGGAGTTCATTAGGTCGCTAGGTATTTGCCCTTGGTAGGTAATTCTTGTGAGGGAGTTGGTTATTTCAGCAGAGCTCTGCCTAGCCTCTCTCTCTGCTTTCTGGATCACCATAAGATCATCCCGCTGGACGTGCTCCACCATTGCAAGCCTCCACCTGACTCCAGATTAATGGGGCTGCCTGATCTTAAACTGTGAACCTCTAAACTATGAGCCAAGATAAACTTTCTCCTTCCCAAGAAGCTCCTGTCAGGTACTTTAGTAAAAGGAACAAAAAGCTGCATAGCACATTCCTAAAGCACTAGATAATGTAACCAGTGTTGGCATAGGGAGTAGCCAAATCTATGAATTAATTTAACTACCTAGATAAGTAGTATTCCAAATCCTTTGTGAGCTATATAGTTAGGGAGCAGCAGTATAGCTATTAGATTTCTCTATTTATCCAAGTGTCTAGACACAGTGAATCATGTACATTGAGTCTTACAGGAGCACCAATCTACTTTAAAAGAAACAGAAAAAAAAAAACAAACTGCAGTTAGCAATGGAGGATCTTAAATATTTGACACTTAATATGGAGAAAAGTCTTAGTACTTTGTCAAGAAAGCCACAGTAGTTTGCTGTTCTTAAGCCATGCCAATAAAACTCATTAAAAATTTTTTTGAAAAGAAGATAGAGATAATCAGAAATAAAAGGGCTGCCATCCACTTGTTCATCGCTGCAATGACAGGGGCTGGGATGGGCCATGGCTGGGAGCCAGGCACTTAATCCAGAGCTCCTGCTTGGTGTCAGGAACCCTGGTACATGAGCCATCATTTCTGCCTTCCAGGGTATGCATTATCTGGAAGCTAGGTTCTGTAGCCAAAGCCAATAATCAAACCTAGGCAATTTGATATGGGGTTATGAGTGTCTTCACAAACATCTTAACCACTAGGCCAAATGCCTGCCCCAATAGCACCAACAAACTTATAGAATTGCTTGCATTGTAAACCTGTCATCTGTATCCCAACCATCCCCTTGGGGTGAGGGTTGTGGCATAGCGGGTTAAGCCACCTCCTGCAACACCAGCATCCCATACGGGCAACAATTTCAGTCCCTGATGCTGTACTTCTGACCCGCACTCTGCTAACACACCTGGGAAAGCAGCAGAGAATATCCCAAGTACTTGGATCCCCACCATCCATGTGGGAGATCAGAATGAAGCTCCTGGCTTCAGCCTTGCCCAGCCCTGGCCTTTGTGGCCATTTAGGGAGCGAATCAGTCGGATAGAAGTTGTCTCTGTTTCTGCTGTTCTCTCTCTGTAATTCTGCCTTTCAAATAAATGAACAAATCTTTAAAAAGAAAAATACCTTTTGATGTTTAAATTATTGGTATCTCTTATCAGAAGTTAGCTTAAGATGAATAAGTGGAAACCATTTTTCTGATTCCTGTGCTACCCAAGCTTCTCTTATTCTAATTTAGAACAGCTAAAGAATGATTTGAGTTAGTTTATCTCTGTTCCAAGTGTGTGACCCAGCAGAGAACCTGACTTTCCCAGAGTTTGCTCATCTGAAAGATACTCGGTTTGCAGATTTACAGAGACAGGAAAGTGAATCCTAAGTAGAAAGGAGCCTTTCTTTACAACAAATACTTATGGTGCATCTTTCACTTGGTAGTCTTGCTGCATAAAACAGATAGTTATATATTCTCTCCCTGGGTAAAACAGCCTAGGTGGAAAACAAGGACAGGGTCACCCATACTGCATCTTCGAAGCTAGAGGAGATAATGGACTTAATATTTCAATAACCCTAAGTTAGTGATTTCTGCTCAAATAGATCTTGCTTGGGGGATGGAGACAAATAGAGAGGGCCCTGTCTTTTATATTCTATATTTATGTTCTATATTTTATATTCAGTTTAAGGGAGCCACATCTGTGTGGGAAATCCTGGTAAAGCCCTGGTGAAATGGGAAGATTTCCCTCTGAACAACTGTTTCCTGTTGTGACTGAGGCTCCACCCCAATGCTGAGGGAGGGCATTTTCACCTGACTTTCATTTTATAGATGGTTCAGGGAAATAAAATGTAGGCACCAGAGCTGGAATTTTAACTGAAAAAAAAAAAAAAAAAGATGTGCCCCTTTCTGAACTCTTCCTACACACAACTCTCTTACCACAGCGAGGACAGGTTTTCTCTTTAGCAGACCTCTGGGCATCACTCTCGCACAGCATCTTAAACTTGGATATGGAAACTGAGACCTAAGCAAGTCATATTCAATCTGACATGAGTCCATATACACTTATGTGCCAAGAAGAGTGAAAGAAGGATCACTGTCTCTAGAAAAATCTCAGGCCAGCAAGAGTTGTCTCTTCAACAAATGGTATTGGGAAAATTGGATCTCTGTGCATAGAAGTATGAATCAAGATCCATATCTAATGCTTTACGGGCGGCGCTGCGGCTCACTAGGCTAATCCTCCGCCTTGCAGCACCGGCACACCGGGTTCTAGTCCCGGTCGGGGCACCGATCCTGTCCCGGTTGCCCCTCTTCCAGGCCAGCTCTCTGCTGTGGCCAGGGAGTGCAGTGGAGGATGGCCCAAGTGCTTGGGCCCTGCACCCCATGGGAGACCAGGAGAAGCACCTGGCTCCTGCCATCGGATCAGCACGGTGCGCCGGCCGCAGCGCACCTACCGCGGTGGCCATTGGAGGGTGAACCAACGGCAAAGGAAGACCTTTCTCTCTGTCTCTCTCTCACTGTCCACTCTGCCTGTCAAAAAAAAAAAAAGATCCATATCTTATGCTTTACACAAAAATGAACTCTAAATGGATCAAGAACTCAATATCATCAAACTACTAGAGCAGAACATTGTGGAAACTCTACAAGACATTGACATAGGCAAGCACTTCTTAGAAAAGACCCCATAAGCTCAGGTAATAAAAGCAAAAATAGACCAATGGGATAACACCAAGTTAATAAGCTTCTGCACTTCAAAGGAAACACTCACCAAAGAAAGAGGCAACTGACAGAATAGAAGAAAATATTTGCTAACTGTGCAACTTATAAAGGGCTAGTATCCAGAATCTATAAAGAGCTCAAGAAACTCAACAACAAAACAATCTAGTTAGTAAATGGGCAAATGACTTGAACAGGTATTTTTTAAAAGAGGAAATTCAAATGGCCAACAGAAAACTGACAAATGCTCAGGATCATTATCTGTTAGAGAAATGCAAATCAAAACCACAATGAGTTTTCACCTCACCCCAGTTAGAATGGCTCTCATTCAGAAATCAAAACACAGTAAATACTAATCTACTCTTGGATTCCATTGTGGAAGACAGTATGTGGATTCCTCAGAAAATTAATATAGAACTACCGTATGACTCAGCCATCTCACTCCTGGCAATTTAACCAAATAAAATGAAATCAGCATATCAAAGAGTGATTTGTACTCCCATAATCATTGCAGCTCAATTCACAATAACTAAAATTCAAAGTCAAGCCAGATGTCCATTAAGTGAAGACTAAATAAAGTAATTATAGTATATATGCACTATGGAATACTATTCAGCCATAAAAAAGAATGAAATCATGTTTTTTGCAACAAAATGGATGCAACTATAAACCATTACACTTAATAAACTAAGCCAGTCCCAAAAAGACAAATACCGTATGCATTCCCTGATCTGTGCTAATAGAGTACAAAAAAATGTATAATTTTTGGCACTGCAATCTGCACAAAATTATTCCTAGCATAAACTTTTGAAAGGGAATGGCTTAAAGTCCAAATAAACTAAATTATTATCTTGTAACCACACAGATAATATTTAGGTGTAACATTGTCATTTGTTTATTTCATTGAGAGAATTTAGAAATGACTAATTGACCAAAAATTTTATATGGGTGAAATGGTCATTTTTTTCCATTAAAATAGTGGTTAAACAAGTTGTGTATATTTCTTCTAAACTAGGTATTTTGCTTTTTAGTTGTTAAACTTCTCATTCAGTGAAGATTTAGCCTTTTTACAGTAATGAAAATGTAAAATATGTCAAAACTTAAAGAAAAAGTTAGAAAAATAGAATCAATGAGGCTAAGAGAGAGGGAGAAAGGGAAAGTGGAAGGGAATATCATTATGTTCTTAGACTTATATGTATAAATCATATTGACTCTGTTAAAAATTAAAATTAAAATAAGAAATAGGAAAAAAGAAGCTAATTGAATAGAATACCAACCTATGATTATATAAGAAAGAGGTGTTGAAATGAAGTTAAAGTGCATAACATGTATTTATCTATAAAAGCTCAGGGTTTGAAATTTTCCCTGGTTAGAAATAACTGATCTTCTCATCAAGCAATATAAATCATCTCAAAGACTTTTACCTTCTTGTCAAGTTCTTCTAACTTCATTTCCATAATGACTTGGCCAGTAGTTTTCATTCACACCCAGTCACTGAATATCAACTGTGTACCACACACCATGAATTCAAAGATAAATAAGATTTCATCCCAGCAATCCAGGAGTTTGCTTCCTAAATGTGAGTCCATGCTGTTCCTTCTCCTTCTTCATTATTTGTTGACATCTATTCCCAGGACACCTTCTGAGCAGTTACTTGATCAATGCCTGTCTTATGTCTCTATGCATGACTTACTGCTCTTGGAGAGCAAGGATTATGAACATTATCTCACCAGCACAGCCCTACTGCCCAGCAGAGCTTCTGATACAAGTAGACATTGGTACTGGTTTGATAGTATTACCCCAAAATAAATATCCATCCAGAACCTGAGAATGTGACCATATTTGCTTTAACAATTTTTGTTTTGTATATTTAAAACTCTTCTGAAATAAAGTTTTCCAAAAAAGATCTTAAGAGTTCTTTCTGAGGCACTATGACTGGCAATGTCAAAGATGGTAGCTATAACACTAGATTGGGTTTCTAAGTGACTACAAAGTGGAACCCCATATACCAGCCCACCAGGACCAGTAGTATGTGAATGAGAACACAAGCTATTAATTTTTAAGTAGCTGAGATTTGGAGGGGGCTATTTATTACCATGACACAACAGAGTGCAATCTAATTCAAGAAAATAAATAGATGGAATGTATACATATAATTGCATATCATCTTAGTATAAACCTGAATACAATAGCATTATAGGTCTGAGAGAATATTGAATAGCAGTGGTGAGAGTGGGCATCCCTGTCTGGTACCAGATCTCAGTGGAAATGCTTCCAACTTTTCCCCATTCAATAGGATGCTGGCTTTGGGTTTTTCATAAATTGCTTTGATTGTATTGAGGAATGTTCCTTCTATACCCAATTTGCTTAGAGTTTTCATCATGAAAGGGTGTTGTATTTTATCAAATGCTTTCTCTATGTCTATTGAGATAATTATATGATTTTTCTTCTACAGTCTGTTAATGTGGTGTATCACATTGATTGTTTTGCGAACATTGAAACGGCCAACATCCTATTGAATGGGGAAAAGTTGGAAGCATTTCCACTGAGATCTGGTACCAGACAGGGATGCCCACTCTCACCACTGCTATTCAATATAGTTCTGGAAGTTTTAGCCAGAGTTATTAGGCAAGAAAAAGAAACTAATATGATACAAATTGGGAAGGAAGAACTCAAACTATCCCTCTTTGCAGATGATATGATTCTTTATTTAGGGGACCCAAAGAACTCTACTAAGAGACTTTTTTAACTCATCGAAGAGTTTGGCAAAGTAGCAGGATATAAAATCAATGCACAAAAATCAACAGCCTTTGTATACACAGGTAATGCCATGGCTGAGAAAGAAATTCTAAGATCAATCCCATTCACAATAGCCACAAAAACAGTCAAATACCTTGAAATAAACTTAACCAAGGACGTTAAAGATCTCCACAAAGATAATTACAAAATCTTAAAGAAATAGAAGAGGATACCAAAAAATGGAAAAATCTTCCATGCTCATGGATTGGAAGAATCAATATCATCAAAATGTCTATTCTCCCAAAAGCAATTTGTAGATTCAATGCAATACCATTCAAAATACCAAAGAGATTCTTCTCAGATCTGGAAAAAATGATGCTGAAATTCATATGGAGACACAGGAGACCTCGAATAGCTAAAGCAGTCTTGTACAACAAAAACAAAGCCGGAGGCATCACAATACCAGATTTCAGGAAATACTACAGGGCAGTGGTAGTCAAAACAGCATGGTACTTGTACAGAAACAGGTGGATAGACCAGTGGAACAGAATAGAAACACCAGAAATCAATCCAAACATCTACAGCCAACTTATATTTGATCAAAGATCCAAAACCAATCCCTGGAGTAAGGACAGTCTATTCAATAAATGGTACTGGGAAAATTGGATTTCCACGTGCAGAAGCATGAAGCAAGACACCTACCTTTCACCTTATACAAAAATTTACTCAACATGGATTAAAGACTTAAATCTATGACCCAACACCATCAAATTATTAGAGAACATTGGAGAAACCCTGCAAGATATTGGCACGGGCAAAGACTTCTTGGAAAAGACCCCAGAAGCACAGTCAAAGCCAAAATTAACATTTGGGATTACATCAAATTGAGAAGTTTCTGTACTGCAAAAGAAACAGTCAGGAAAGTGAGGAGGCAACCGACAGAATGGGAAAAAATATTTTCAAACTATGCTACAGATAAAGGATTAATAACCAGAATCTACAAAGAGATCAAGAAACTCCACAACATCAAAACAAATAACCCACTTAAGAGATGGGCCAAGGACCTCAACAGACATTTTTCAAAAGAGGAAATCCAAACGGCCAACAGACACATGAAAAAATGTTCAGGATCACTAGCAATCAGGGAAATGCAAATGAAAACTGCAATGAGGTTTCACCTTACCCCAGTTAGAATGCATCACATTTAGAAATCTACCAACAATAGATTCTGGCAAGGATGTGGGGAAAAAGGGACACTCACCCACTGTTGGTGGGAATGCAAACTGGTTAAGCCACTATGGAAGTCAGTCTGGAGATTCCTCAGAAACCTGAACATAACCCTACCATACAACCCAGCCATCCCATTCCTTGGAATTTACCCAAAGGAAATTAAATTGACAAACAAAAAAGCCATCTGCACCTTAATGTTTATTGCAGCTCAATTCATAATAGCTAAGACCTGGAATCAACCTAAATGCCCATCAGCAGAAGACTGGATAAAGAAATTATGGGACATGTACTCCATAGAATATTATACAGCAGTAAGAAACAATGAAACCCAGTCATTTGCAACAAGGTGGAGGAATCAGGAAAATATGCTGAGTGAAATAAGCCAGTCCCAAAGGGACAAATATCATATGTTCTCCCTGATCAGTGACAACTAACTCAGCACCAAAGGGGAAACCTGGTGAAGTGAAATGGACACTATGAGAAACAGTGACTTGATTAGCCCTTGTCCTGACTGTAGATGTACAATTTAATACTTCATCCCTTTTAGTATTTTTTTGTTCTGCTTAATAATATTGGTTGAACTCTGTAATTAACACACAATTATTCTTAGGTGTTTTACTTTAACTGAAAATTGATCCCTGTTAAATATAAGATTGGGAATAAGAGAGGGAGGAAATGTACAATTTGGGATATGCTCAATTGGACTTACCCCTAATGGTAGAGTTAGAAATGTGCCAGGGATTCCAATACAATCCCATCAAGGTGGCATCTACCAATGCCATCTCACTAGTCCAAGTGATCAATTTCAGTTCACAACCGATCACACTGATAGGTCTAAGAGTCAAAGGGATCACACAAACAAGACTAGTGTCTGCTAATACTAACTGATAGTATTAAAAAGGGAGAGAACAATCCAACATGGGAAGCGGGATACACAGCAGACTCATAGAATGGCAGATGTCCTAAAAAGCACTCTAGCCTCAGAATCAGCCCTTTAGGCATTTGGATCTGACTGAAAAGCCCATGAGAGTATTTTAGGCATGGAAAGCCAAGACACTTTGGCAAAAAAAATAATAAAATAAAAAAAAACACCTAAATGAAAGATCTCTGTGAGTGAGATCCCAGTAGAAAGAATGGGCCATCAAAGAAGGAGGTACCTTTCTCTGAAGGGAGGAGAGAACTTCCACTTTGGCTATAACCTTATCTAAATAAGATTGAAGTTGACAAACTCAAAAGGCTTCCATAGCCTTGGCAACTCATGACTGGAGCCTAGAGAGATTACTGATGCCATAAACAAGAGTGTCAAATTGTTAAGTCAACAACAGGAGTCACTGTGTACTTACTCCTCATGTATTGTATTGTCCAATGTGAAGTAATGCTATAAGTAGTACTGAAACAGTATTTTACCGTTTATGTTCTGTGTGGGTGCAAACTGATGAAATCTTTACTTAATATATACTAAATCGATCTTCTGTATATAAAGAGTATTGAAAATGAATCTTGATGTGAATGGAATGGGAGAGGGAGTGGGAGTTGGGTGGGTTGCAGGTGGTAGGGAAGTTATGGGGGGGAAAAAGCCATTGTAATCCATAAACTGTACTTTGGAAATTTATATTTACTAAGTTTAAAAAAAGAATATTATAAAGCTATTCATAAAAATTATCTCTAGTGAATGGAAAAGGGAGATTTTAACATTCATACAATTCTTTATGGCCTTTTAAAACTGTGCATATAATGTTACTTCAAAAATAATTTCTAAAAAAAGACTTCCACAACCATGAAAAAAAAAAAAGAAAAAGAAATCTGAGATGTCAATGGACCTGCCCATTCATTCAAGCAGCAATAGGGAAAGTACCTATTTCCAATTGTAACTTCTTACTTGTGTAGCATGTGATGGAGGAGAAACCAGACAGCAGATATATCCCATATTTATGAATATCCTCCCTTCCATCAATTCCAGACAACTGAGTTCATGTTGTGTCTCTCCTTTCTCTCTGTGTGACTTTGGATAACCCAATGACACTTTGTATTACAAAGCTTTATACCCATAGAACAGTGCTGATAACTATTCTTGTCCTTCCCTTTTACCAGTGGATAATGTGATGGAACCAAAACTTCAGGGTAGATGAGGAATCCTCAGAGCAGCTACACTCAAAGTGAGCAGACGTTTGGAGCCCTAAATGTAACTCTGCAGTGCTGGCAAAAACAGCTGTTATTTCCAGAGCACTAGAGGAAAACATGATCATATAATATTACCTGGGATTCCCTAACACTGAAGCTCAAGGATAATGATAGACTCTCTGATGTTTCCAAGGATCCATCCATGCCATTCACACTGATTTCGAACAAAGAGACATTCCATTAGTGAAGATGGAATGAAATGCTCAGATGTTAATGAGGTGTCAACTTACTAGGTAATATATAAAGCACCTTATACACACGAACTTGTATTGTTAGTCTGTGAGTACAGACATGCTTTGTGAATACCTTGGTTTGCTTTGCAAATCATTTATTTAGTATGCTGAGAGATAATAGACACAGAAAACACTAGATGATACCACTGGGGGGGAAAATAGAGTTGCCTATGTATCATGTGAGCAGCTAAAACACAATCTTGAGAAATGTTGGATTCTGCTGTACTGTGCTTATAATTTAACTGTTAGTTACCATTTGTGGATATTATACATACTTGTAAATTGTTTTGCAATCACTTTATAGCTGCTCTGAGAGATAATTAAAGCAAAACCAGTTTAAATGAAGCTACTCAAAGGGACAAAGTTGTTGTGCCAATAATGTACTATATAAATGCAAACTATCAGAATTCCTATTACAATGAAAACTTCTTATATCACTTTGTTCATGGAATTCACAAGTAAATATTATAATAGTTCTGATTTGTAAAACACTTTTCTCCCTAAAAAAATAAACATGCCTATCCATGCATTATTTAACAGATCTTCCTAACTTACTATTCTTCTCAGATCATACAATTGCTCAGCTCAAAATAGGTACTCAGTGTTTGACAACTGAATGAATGACTGAGGTTACATTTTAAGAAACTCCATTAGTACCTTTCCTTCAGAGAATGCTGACTGTGGAGGAGGGGAGGGTGGTCATGAAATGGAAAAGGTCACAGCATTTGGAGAGATACTGAGGAGTTCCAAAGACTTGGCAAAAATAGAAGGAACAAGAACAGAAGAAAGCAGGGAGGAGACTGGCCAGGTGAGTCGAAGCTATCATCAGCATATGGAAGAAATCAAGTTTTCTCCCTTAGAAAATAAAACTGTGAAAAAGAAAATATGACGGGAAAATTCACTTGTAATTGGCGAAGTTAACGTTCTGGAGAAATAACCCCAACTGAGCTATAATCCATACATTTTAAGTGCCTCAGAAGCCAATAAAATTGTAATCTCAGGAGAGTGTCTTCATTAGCATGGGTAAAGCTGAAGCCTCAGTAATGATGTGAACACAGAAATCCACACATTAGGTTCTATAGAAACCCCAGTTTACAAAAAGAAAACTTATATTTCTAATCTCAACAAATCTGTAAATCCAAAAATGGTCTTTAGCAACTTTCCTCTGTGAAATAGGTCTTGAAAAATGGAGAAGCCAATCTTGGTAATGGAGAAAACAATTCTACTTTAAAATCATTTTTAAACGAGATAAGATATGAAAAGCCTCTTATCATACTGACACACACATAATTGCTCAATAAATGGTAAGTGTTAGAATTATTATTTAAAATTGCACAATGCAATAGAAAGGATAGAAGTAAATTAGACCTCTCTCATACCCCAATTCTAAATCAAAGTACGTGAATCAGAATCCTCCCGAGTTCGAGACAGAGACAGTTCATGTGGGAGTCCTTGATGCAAAGAGAACCCATGTGAGAAAACCAGCCCCAAAGGTAGGAAGGTCACTGCTGCTTTAACGGGTCACAGTTAGGGAAAGGCCATTGGTCCAACCCTCGGGAAGAAAGAGCAGCAGGTGAAAAATGGAGATTTGCCACAACACATGAAAGACACTGACATGAAGCCACACACATTTGGAAGTTACCATCAAAGTATATGTCAATGTGGAAATAAAGACACCACTGAGCCTGGAATAAAGTCACTACCTGCTACTTCAGTGCAGGAGGTAGCAAACTGGACTGCCTCTGCTTCAATACAGCTGATGTACAAAGAATGGTTTCTGCATTTTGAAATGACTGAAAAAATTAAAGGAAGAATAATCCTTTATGGTGTATGAAAATCAGACATTCAAATGTCTGTGCCCATAAGCAAAGCTGTATTGGAATACAGCCACACCATTTTGTTTACAGACATACATGGCTGCTTGGAGGCTGCACCTGCAGGGTTCAGTGGCTATGAGTGGCCCACTAAGCCTAATAGTAAATATCTGGACTTTTACAGAAGTTCACCCTGGTTTAGATCACTGTGATTTTTAGCTTTTGTTATTCATTCAACCTTCTTTTTGTCCAGGCACTGAGAAGACTGGCAAGGAACAAGACACAACTAAGCAGAGATGAATTCCAAAGGCAAGGGAATGCCATGAAGGAGTAATGAACTGGGGTGGGGGCTCTGTGATGGCTTCAGGAAACAGGTTAACAGCCCATCTTGTTCTCACACATGTCAGCCACACAGTCAGGGCTGCCAGGCAATCTGCTATCACTACTTTGCAGATGAAGATAAGAAGCTTCCAGAGGCCAGAGGCTTGCTTTAAGTCGACTGGGAAAGCAGGGTAAGTGCAAGGGTTCCAGGCTTCCAGTTGCAGGCCCATGTGACCCACGGAAGCAAGCTGTATGACAACAAGAAAGAACTGTCATGCAACATGGTAGAAGCTGTGGGGAGAAGCTTCTGCAGGTGCAGATCGTATTTTGTTATGGAGACAATTCCTAGAGGCAAACTCCACATGCTTGCTGGGGAAAGACCAATGTGATTTCAGAATGATCGTCTAAGATCGCTGGCAATTGCTTTTTGCATTGCAAGGTGCTATCCTGAAAGCTTTGTGCTGTTTGTATTTTAGGAGAACTGATGCCAAAGCCTGGATTTTGTTACCTTCTTTGGAAATGCTGGGAATATCCCAAGTTTGGAGTCTGGTTTATTTCTACCACTCTGGTTTGGGATGCATCCATGGAAGCCTGGAAGGGAAAAGGGTTGTCCTCTTAAGTTTAGTCATTTTTCAACTGTTTTTTTATTTGCTTTGTTTTAACAAATGTGTTAAATGTCTGCCATGTGTTAGGAAATTTTAGATTACATCATTTCAATAAATTGTGATAACTAGTCAATGGCAATTTTGCTGAGCCTATAAATGCTTCATTTTATTCTCATAACAACCCTGCAAAATACAGGTTTATAAATTTGTAAGTGGAAGATCAGAATGAGTGGAAGAAGAAGTGGTAATTGATGTTGGTTGGTTGCCAGATACAAAATGCAGCAAATTCGCTATTTTTTTGTGATAATGAAAAATGCTGCAGAGAATAACATTGAAATTTTTAAAAGTTTCTATTGTGCAAGCATATTTATCTGAAATTTTAATTAACATTGAAACTGCCCAGATTCCCTCAGTGACCTCTGAATGTCTCTGAGCATGAGTGTATGTTAATATGCTGAATTGACCCATGGGAATGACACCATTTTCCCCACACACAGAGCAGAACCTGAGCATCTTTTGAAAATATGTAGCTCGAGGCATAACTGTTCTAGGGACTTCATAACCTTGAGCAGAAGCCCAATTCTTCCTCCCTTCCTTATTCCCTCCTCATTCTCATAATCTCTGCCTCTGGGGGGTCCTTCTTGAAGCTGCTACCAGTGAGCCTATGGCCCAGGATTAGGAGGCAGGGTGCTCTACTTGCACGATGGGATTTGTGTCTTCCTATCCTAACAATGGAAATTCACTCGGGTGGAACTGGAGCATTTTCAGAGAGTAAATATTCTTACTAATTAAAGTTTACAGCATGTGCCTCTGAAAAATGCACCTTTAAGGAGCTAAATTTATTTTCCCATTCAAGACACTTGGTGTCATGATCAGTAAATGAAAATCCAATAACTTTCTTTACCATGAGATGCTTTGTCTTTTCTCTACATCCCTATAAACCTTAAGAGGAAATTGAATGCAAAACTTGGATGAAATACTTCCCAGCGGGGGGATTAATCATCCTGCTGACTAAACTCCAAATTTAATTCCTGATTATTTCTCATCTCTTGCAAAGGCAACTTGGCATAATGGAGTATGGCCCTGACACCCCTAGATCCTGGCTCAGTCGCCAAAGTCTCTCAAGGTTTGATAACAAGAGAGGTACCTCCCAAAGCACAGGCTTTCTGGGAAATCAGCTTCGTGACTTACAAGCTGTGTGACCTGGAGCAAGTCACCTAGCTTCTCTGGGCCCTAGTTTTCCCTCTGTAAAATGGGAACAATAGCAGTACCTACCCAATAGGATTGTCAATCCAATGAATTAATCCATATAATGGGCTTTAAACAATTCTGAATATAGCGCCCTATAAATTTTAGTTATTATTACTAATACTATTTGAACTACAGAAATAGAGCATTCAAGTAAGAACTGCCCTAAGGAGAAGATATCTCAACCTTCAGAGACAGAGTATATATTCAGAAACTGGGTCTTTACTTTAAATAAAATGCACTTGCTGTCATGGGGATTTATTTACTTCAACCATCTATTTCTTTCATCCAGTCATTCCATGCTGCAAACACTGAGATACAAGATAAACCTACTTGTTTATTTATTCATTCATTCAATAAACACTCAATATCATTTTCTGGGCTAGGATACAAATGGAGGTCCTCACAGCATGTATCTAAACATTTAATAATTATAAATCAAGGTAAAAGTCGATGTATAAAATGCTTTATCCTACTTTGACAAGTTCACTTTCAGGATGCCCTCAAAGCCCAGATTAGAATTCAGTATTCTTAGAACTCTGAGAGGTCTGTGCCCAGATGTGGCAGTGCAAAGATTGTTGGCATCAGCCCCACTGCTCATGCCTGACACCTGCTGTTCCTACTCAGGTTCAGTTCTGTATCCCGAATCCTTGCATATAGGTGTGTGGAACCCTGGCTAGCATGTCCAAGTTGCATGCACAGCTTTACCCCCACCACTCCACGGGCAAACTCAGGCCTCACAGTATTTGCAGATGGCATCACCCACCCTGTAGGAAAGAAGGACCAGGACCCAGGCAGGGTCCTCCTTGTTTGGGTCCAAGATCAGTACCAATTGTTAAGCCTCTTCTTTGTGTCCACAAAGTCCTCAAAACTGGAGATATTATGGTAAGAAGATAGATACAGTATGGAGTTTATATGATATGTGTTCAACAACTCTATATGAATAATGGATTCTAGCTGTGATGATGCCATGAGATAAAACTCAGTAGTAATATGGTATGTGGGGATGTGTGGAGGGAGTTCTGGCCTTATCTAGAAAATGGGGAGGTTTTCCTGGGAAAACTGCAAAACTAAGACCTCTAGGATATGAAAGGTAAAGAGGATGTGAGACAACCTTCTAGGCAAAAGGAGCATCATGTGCAAAGCTGCACAGGTGGTAACAAACCAGAGAAAATGAACACTTTTGGAGTAAAGAGAAAAAATGGGAGGCTGTGGGTGAGACTGAAGAAGTAGGAAGGGGCAAGATACTTTAGTGGTGATACAAATGTTTTCCCTGTCAAGGATATGATCTGATGAAGCCTGCATTTTTTTTTAAGATTTATTTATTTGAGAGAGAGAGAGAGAAAGAGAGAGAGAGAGAGGGAGAGAGGGAGAGAGGGTGAGAGGGAGAGAGAGAGAGAGGTCTTCCATCCGCAGGTTCATTCCCCAGTTGGCTGCAACAACCAGAGCTGAGCCGATCCAAAGCCAGGAGCCAGGAGCTTTCTCTGGGTCTTCCATATGGGCACAGGGGCCCAAGGACTTAGGCCACCTTCCACTGCCTTCCCAGGCCATAGCAGAGAGCTGGATTGGAAGAGGAGCAGCTAGTACTAGAACCAGCACCCATATGGGATGCCGGCACTACAGGCCAGGGCCTTAACCCACTGTGCCACAGCACCAGCCCCAAAGCCTGCATTTTCAAAAAGGACTGGGGTGAAGGGTCACAGGAGTCAGGGTCACTTGAGTCCAGTTGGGAGGCTAAGGCAAACCTGATTGTGGCTTTAGAGAGAATGCAGAAAGGAGTGGATGAGTGCAAGATGTGGAGCCCAGTGAGTGTGAAAATGAAATAGGAGGAACTCTTGGATCTCCAAGAGCTTGGCATGGCAACTGAATGGGTGATGGTACATGTTGGGTAGGGGCAAGATAAGCTGTGTTTGAGGTGACTGTGAAAAAGCCAAATGGACATAGTGAGAAGGAGCTCAGAGAAGATGCCTGGGCTGAGCTGCCAATGATTAGATGGCTGACAAAGAGGAAATACGGTTACTCAAGTCACGTCTCACTCCAGGACTCAACCTATGGAGAAGCAGCCAGGGTTACTGAGCCCTGCGCTTTCTACATTGGGCAGTCAGACTCCCTGACTTCTATCACCCTGACAGAAGTCAGCACTCTCCCTATTCTCCAAACAGCAATCAGAGTGGTCACATTAAAACACAACATCGGGGAGTGGTGTAGAGTGTTGAGCCTCCACCTGCATTGTTGGCATCCTATATGGGTGCCTGTTTGAGTCTCAGCTGCTCCACTTCTGATCCAGCTCCCTGCTGACACACCTGGGAAGGCAGCAGAGGATGGCAGAAGTGCTTGGGCCCCTGCACCCATGTGGGAGACCCAGAAAAATCTCCTGGCTTCAGATTGGATTAATCCTGGCTGTTGTGGCCATTTGGGGAGTGAGCCAGCAGATGGAAGAGCTCTCTGTCTCGATTCTCTGTCTCTACTTCTCTCTCCATAACTCTTTCCAATAAATAAAAAATAAATATTTAATAATAAATAAATAAATAAATAAATAAATAAAACAGAACATTGGCTCATGTTTAACCTTGACTCAAAACCTTCTGACAGACTCCAGCTTACTCATAGTGAATGCCTACATCCTCACAGTGGCTACAATGCCCCACCAAATTCAGCATATACACACTCCTGTGGCAATCACCCCTTTGGTCTTACTGCCAACTTCTCACCCTCTCATCCCTGTAGCAAGGCATTTGCACTGGATCATCTCGCTGCCTGGATACCGAGCTTGCTTCCTTAGCTCCATGTCTGTTTTCTAATCACACAATTGAAACCCATTTGCACCTTACCACTATACTGTGGGTTTCATGAATGCATAGATTTTTATCTTTCTGTTCTTCATTGCTATTTCCCAATACCTAGAAAAGTGTCTTTCACATCCTTTAACTTTAATAAAACATAATTACTGGATTGAAAAAAAATGAATGGAGAAATTAAAAACCCCAGTAGAATAATAACTTGACAAATGAAGCTAAGATAATAACCCAATTAAGAAAAATGCCAGTAAGAGGTATTTTTAAAAGAAGTAAGTGATCAGCTCTCATTGAAGGTGAAGTAAAACAAAAAGACTGAAATGTTCCTTATGAACCTATTGCACTCTTGTATTTTTTAAAAGATTTATTTATTTGAAAGGCAGAGTTACAGACAGAAGCAGAAGCAGAGGCAGAGAGAAAGAAAAGAGAAAAAGAGAAAGAGAAAGCGAGCAAGGGAGTGAGGGAGTGAGGGAGCGAGGGAGCAAGCGAGATCTTCCATCAGCTGGTTCACTCCCCGGATGGCTGCAATAGCCATCCAAAGCCAGGAGATCCAGGTCTCCCATGTGGGTGCAGGGGCTCAAGGACCCGGGCCATCTTCCACTGCTTTCCCGGGCCATAGCAGAGGCTGGATCAGAAGTGGAACAGCAGGTCTTGAACTAGTGCCCACAGGGGCTGCTGGCACCACAGGCGTTGGCCTTAGCCACTATGCCACAGCGCCGGCTCCTGCACTCTTGTTGATGAGCTAGTAAATTGCATAAAGGCAGCCTTCTTTGTTTAACTGCGTGTGACACATTCCAATGATGGACAGTGTCTGCAGGGTAGTAAATGCTGAAACATTTACCTTGAGCTTACTGATAAACTGAAATAGCTCAAGATAAATGAAATAGAGATCATTCATTGGTGACTGTGGAATGGGATGGGAGGATCACAGGAGGGCTAAGGCAGGTGAGAGGAAGAGAAATAAAGTGCCTTGAGTTTGGAAAACTCCGAAGAGAACTGGCAGTGAAGGAGAGGAGAGAGATAAGGGAGTAGCTAGGAGAGATATGGGATCAAAGAGGGTTTTTATCAGGTTTTCAAGATGGAAGAAACAGGGGCCAGCACTGTGGCGTAGAGGGTTGAGCCTCCACCTGCAGTGCCAGCATCCCATATGGGTGCTAGTTTGGGTCCTGGATGCCCCACTTTTGATCCATTTCCCTGTTGGTACATTCGGGAAAGCAGTGGAGGATGGCCCAAATGCTTGGGCCCCTGCACCCACATGGGAGACCCAGAGGAAGCTCCTGGCTCCTGCCTTTGGCTTGGCCCAGCCCTAGCCATTGCAGGCATTTGGGAAGTGAACCAGTCGATGGAAGATCGATCAATCAATCTTTCTCTTTCCCTCTCTCTTTTCCTCTCTATGTATGTCTTTCAAATAAATAATCTTTAAAATAAAAATGGAAGAAACAGAGCTGTATGCAAGTGCTAATTAAAGCTAGTGGAGAGAGAGAAAGATGTGGGAGAAAACAGGAAAATCAGTACAATGTAGATTTCTTAAGAATGTCCCATGTGGGACCCAGATGTTACATTAGAATAGGATGCTAATCCCCTAGAACAGGCAATACTGAGGGGACAGTACAATGGTAGGTTAGTCTGTGGAAACTACAGGCATTTCCTCTGATGTTTCTCTTTTCTCTGATAATGGTAGAGACCATGGGTAGGAAAGTGTGAGGGAGAGAGAGTTGGAGCTTTGAAAGGAAAGAAGACTGGAAAGTTTGAACATAGAATAGCAGATTGGGTGGTGGTGGAGTTAATAGATGTGACATTGTGATACAATAAAAAGAACGTATTGTGGTTTTCATTCTCCCATGCATCCCCCCTACCACCCTCAGAATCCTCAAAATGATACTTTTGTATGCTTAAGGGATGACTTCCTACTGGGGGCTCCTGTAGTTTCATTACAGGAACTGGTTGCCAGGGGAAGTAAGCAAGTGCTTACAGAGTTGGAACTTTCATCCCCCTTGCCAACTTGCAGGGAGGACAATGGGACTAAAGGTTGAGTTTATCATCAATGACCTCAATGACCAATGGCATAATTGTGCCTGAATGATGACACCTCCATCAAAAAAAAAAAAAAAGGATGGGATTGCTTAACACTTGGGATTATCTGGAGTGTTGTATGCCCACAGAAGGCATGGAGGATCTGCACCCCTTCCCACAAACCTATCCCTATGCACCACTTCTGGCAGTTCATCTATATCCTTTGTCATATCTTTTGTAATAAACTAGTAAACGAATGTGAGGTCCACTGGTTCTTTGAGCCATTCTAACAAATGGTTGAACCCAAAGAGGAGGTTGCAGGAACCCATGATTTATAGCCACCTAATCAGAAATACAGGTCACAACCTTGCACTTGCAATTGACATCTGACCTGGGGAGTGGGGAGGTAGTCTTGTGGGACTAAGCCCTTAACTGTTGTGTCTGCCCTAACTCTGTGATAATTACTATGAGAATTAAATTGGAAGATAGCTGATTAGACTCCTTAGATTATTGGATAACAGCTTATGTGGAAAACCTACACATTTAGTGTCCAAGGTGAATTAACAGAATAAAGAAAACAAAGATTTTCCCTATTCAGTGATAAGATGCTAGGTGGGTCCTAAGTGTGAAAGCCTCTGGTTACTAAATCAAAGAGCTCAAAACAAATATAGGAGTGTGGGTCAGGGGTCAAAATTCTGTGAAGCTCAATTTTATTACCCATTTGGAGAAAATTATCTTAGTGCTTTGTTTTATAATTCTCTTGGAAGGTATCAGAGCAATGATGTTAGCTTTCAATGGCACCTTAAGGTAAATGAGAGATGGAGATCCAAAATGGTTGAATAGGGAAACACAATGATGTGCTGATTCTGACCACAGGAAGATGACAGATAATAAGGGGAGAAACTGTAATCCCAGAATACAGTTGGAGACAAGTTTGCAGTGAAAATTCTACAAAAAGAAGAGACATCCCATGGAATAGCAGAGACAGTACAGTCACAGAGCAGCCAGCAGGAAACCACCAGTGACTATCACAGCTAGGGCCTGGAGGGGATGCCATTTTCCTGAAGCCAGGTACCTGGCAATCAGCAGGGAAGAAACATCTTACTAAGGCAAGTAGAAGCTGCCACAGTCTGTGTACCACTGGGGATTTTATCAGAGAGATAAATCCGTGATCCCCACTGACACTGAGCCTGGCTAGGAGGGTTGGCGGTGGGCAGGGCACCCACGCAGGCCCACAAAGTGCTCCCTTCTACCCACTCTATTAAGGTGCCTGGACTCAACTTGCCAAGGTGGAGCAACAACCAAATCCTATCACTTAGGCAGCTGGCTCTGGGACAGGGGAGGCTTGTGGGGCTGAAAGTAGATCCTACACTTCCTGTGACTATGGGAGACCTGTACCCTATAACTGTGGGAACTTTGACTGCACACATGACAGGGTGTGTGATTGTGTGTGGCTGGGTCTTTGGGCAATCACTATGTCTGGTTTCAGAGGCTTATGGTTCCACATTCACACTAAGCACAGAGATCCTTTGTGTAATTCATGAGCCTGTGTGGGTGAAGTGTCTAGGCACTGAGGGCTCATCCTGTGTAGCTGGATCACCTTGGTGTAGAGGGGCTGACACTATGATTATGACAGCTGGTGTGATCATGCCCTCCCCTCTGCTGAAAATAGAGGCAATCTACCATGCCCAACTTGGGTGTCACCATGGACTATTGTCCCACACTCAAGCACTAGGAAGAGCTCCCCGGCCCCACCCAACATATGACCCTGGATATCCACCGAAAGAGCAATTATTCCGGGGGGCGGAGCCAAGATGGCAGATAGTAAGGACGTGCGCCTTTAGTTTGGGAGAATAAAGTTTCATAAAAGTGGAATTACTGTAGCCTCAGGAAAAGACTCAAGAAAAAAACTGCAGAGGAAACGCTTCCGGATCTTGTGGATGGGACACAGAGGACTTACAGGGAGCCCACCGCGTGGAAAACCAACCAAGACGAGCCGAGCGGCGGGAGAGGAGCCAGAGCCACAGATTCTCGCCAGCGCGGGAAACGAGGAGGGTAAGACAAAGACCTCAGAAACCCGAAAAACTGGGGGAGGGGGGGAACAGAGGCCTCTCCATTCACTCACCAAGCAAAACAAAGAGCACCGCGATTTTACATATGTAAAGCGCAGCCAAACTCAGTAACTTTAGCGAAACTGGAGAACACATTGAGGGCTGCATAAACTCTGTGTGTGGTCCCAGGGGTAGATCAAACGAATACTCACAGAGGCCAGATTTCAACTACCCTCAACTCCACTCCCAACTGAGTCAAAAAAAAAAAAAAAAAAGAGAAAGGGAGCCAGCAAGGAGCAAAAGAGTGAGCAATCTGGGAGGCTCTTTACACAGCCTTAAACCTGAAGAGTTTACCTGAAGCATAGCTCTCTGGCCACACCCATCACAGCCCCTAAGGCTCCAAGAAAGCAGACAGCTCACGTAGAGGAATAGTATAACGAGAAAAAAAACACCACAGCAAAAAAAAAAAAAAAAAAAAAAAACCACCATAAATTATCTCCAACACGCCAAATAACAAACATAGAAGCTGAGGCAACAAGAGCAAGGAAGACACTATGACGCCCCCTAGTGAACAAGACACTCCAATGCAAGAATATGAAGATGAAGAGATAGAGGGAATGCAAGAAGCAGATCTCAAAAAATTGATAAGAACATTAAGAAGTTCTCAAAAACAAATTCTTGAACTACAGAAATCCTTAATGGACAAGATAGAAAATCTCTCCCGTGAAAATGAAATATTAAGGAGGAATCAAAATGAAATGAAACAACTAGTAGAACAGGAAACTGAGATAGTGACAAAAAACCACAATGAAATGAAGAACTCAATAGATCAAATGACAAACACATTAGAGAGCCTTAAAAACAGAATGGGCGAAGCAGAAGAGAGAATATCAGACTTAGAAGACAGAGAACAGGAAAGGAAACAGTCAAATCAAAGAAAAGAAGAAGAAATCAGAACTCTAAAAAATACTGTCAGGAACCTACAGGATACTATTAAAAAACCCAACATTCGGGTTCTAGGAGTTCCTGAAGGCATGGAAAGGGAGAAAGGATTAGAAGGCCTTTTTAGTGAGATACTAGCAGAAAATTTCCCAGGTTTGGAGAAGGACAGAGACATCCTAGTACAGGAAGCTCATAGAACCCCTAATAAACATGACCAAAAGAGATCCTCACCACGACATGTCGTAATCAAACTCACCACAGTGAAACACAAAGAAAAGATCCTAAAATGTGCAAGAGAGAAACGCCAGATTACTCTCAGAGGATCTCCAATTAGACTTACAGCTGACTTCTCATCAGAAACCCTACAAGCCAGGAGAGAATGGCGAGATATACCCCAGGTACTAAGAGAGAAAAACTACCAGCCCAGAATATTATATCCTGCAAAGCTCTCATTTGTGAATGAAGGTGAAATAAAGACCTTTCACAGCAAACAGACATTGAAAGAATTTGTCGCCACTCGTCCAGCCCTGCAAAAGATGCTTAAAGATGTATTACATACAGAAACACAGAAACACGGTAACCAATATGAAAGAAGGTAAAGGAAGGAAACCCCACAGCAAAAGATCACAGGAATCCCAAACCAGATATTAGAAAATATCTTTGGCAAATGGCAGGGCAAAGTTACTCCTTCACAATAGTCACATTGAATGTTAATGGCTTGAACTGTCCAATTAAAAGACACCGATTGGCTGACTGGGTTAAGGAACAAAACCCATCTTTTTGCTGCTTACAAGAAACTCATCTTTCCAACAATGATCCATACAGACTGAAAGTGAAAGGCTGGAAAAAGATATACCATGCCAACAGAAATGAAAAAAGAGCGGGTGTAGCCATCTTAATATCAGACAACATAAACTTTACCACAAAAACTGTCAGGAGAGACAAAGAGGGGCACTATTTAATGATTAAGGGATCCATTAAACAGGAAGATATAACGATTATCAATGTATATGCACCTAATCACAGGGCACCAGCTTATTTAAAAGACTTGTTAAGGGACTTAAAGGGAGACTTAGACCCCAATACAATAGTACTGGGGGACTTCAATACTCCACTCTCAGAGATAGACAGATCAACAGGACAGAAGATCAACAAGGAGACAGCAGATTTAAATGACACTATAGCCCAAATGGATCTAACAGATATCTACAGAACATTTCATCCTACATCTAAGGACTTTACATTCTTCTCAGCAGTACATGGAACCTTCTCTAGGATTGACCACATACTAGGCCATAAAGCAAGTCTCAGCAAATTCAAAAGAATTAGAATCATACCATGCAACTTCTCAGACCACAAAGGAATGAAATTGGAAATTAGCAACTCGGGAATCCCCAGAGCACGTGCAAACACATGGAGATTGAACAACATGCTCCTGAATGAACAATGGGTCATAGAAGAAATTAAAAGAGAAATCAAAAATTTTCTGGAAGTAAATGAGGATAACAGCACAACATACCAAAACCTATGGGATACAACAAAAGCAGTGTTAAGAGGAAAGTTTATATCAATAGGTGCCTACATCAAGAAATCGGAGAGGCACCAAATAGATGAGCTTTCAAGTCATATCAAGGATCTAGAAAATCTGCAGCAAACCAAACCCAAACCCAGTAGAAGAAGGGAAATAATTAAAATCAAAGAAGAAATCAACAGGATTGAATCCAAAAAAAACATTACAGAAAATCAGCCAAACAAGGAGCTGGTTTTTTGAAAAAATAAACAAAATTGACACCCCATTGGCCCAACTAACTAAAAAAAGAAGAGAAAAGACCCAAATCAATAGGATCAGAGATGAAAAAGGAAACATAACAACAGACACCACAGAAATAAAAAGAATCATCAGAAATTACTACAAGGACTTGTATGCCAGCAAACAGGGAAATCTATCAGAAATGGACAGATTCCTGGACACATACAACCTACCTAAATTGAGCCAGGAAGACATAGAAAACCTAAACAGACCCATAACTGACACAGAAATTGAAACAGTAATAAAGGCCCTCCCAACAAAGAAAAGCCCAGGACCAGATGGATTCACTGCTGAGTTCTACCAGACATTTAGAGAAGAACTAACTCCAATTTTTCTCAAACTATTCAGAACAATCGAAAAAGAGGGAATCCTCCCAAATTCTTTCTATGAAGCCAGCATCACCTTAATTCCTAAGCCAGAAAGAGACGCAACATTGAAAGAGAATTACAGACCAATATCCCTGATGAACATAGACGCAAAAATCCTCAATAAAATTCTGGCCAATAGAATGCAACAACACATCAGAAAGATCATCCACCCAGACCAAGTGGGATTTATCCCTGGTATGCAAGGATGGTTCAACGTCCGCAAAACAATCAATGTAATAAACTACATTAACAGACTGCAGAAGAACAACCATATGATTCTCTCAATAGACGCAGAGAAAGCATTTGATAAAATACAACACCCTTTCATGAAGAAAACTCTAAGCAAACTGGGTATGGAAGGAACATTCCTCAATACAATCAAAGCAATATATGAAAAACCCACGGCCAACATCCTATTGAATGGGGAAAAGTTGGAAGCATTTCCGCTGAGATCTGGTACCAGACAGGGATGCCCACTCTCACCACTGCTATTCAATATAGTTGTGGAAGTTTTAGCCAGAGCTATTAGGCAAGAAAAAGAAATTAAAGGGATACAAATGGGGAAGGAAGAACTCAAACTATCCCTCTTTGCAGATGATATGATTCTTTATTTAGGGGACCCAAAGAACTCTACTAAGAGACTACTGGAACTCATCAAAGAGTTTGGCAAAGTAGCAGGATATAAAATCAATCCACAAACATCAACAGCCTTTGTATACACAGCCAATGCCACGGCTGAGGAAGAACTCCTAAGATCTATCCCATTCACAATAGCTACAAAAACAATCAAATACCTTGGAATAAACTTAACCAAGGACGTTAAAGATCTCTACGATGAAAACTACAAAACCTTAAAGAAAGAAATAGAAGAGGATACCAAAAAATGGAGAAATCTTCCATGCTCATGGATTGGAAGAATCAATATCATCAAAATGTCTATTCTCCCAAAGGCAATTTATACATTCAATGCAATACCAATCAAGATACCAAAGACATTCTTCTCAGATCTGGAAAAAATAATGCTGAAATTCATATGGAGACACAGAAGACCTCGAATAGCCAAAGCAATCTTGTACAACAAAAACAAAACCGGAGGCATCACAATACCAGATTTCAGGGCATACTACAGGGCAGTTGTTATCAAAACAGCATGGTACTGGTACAGAAACAGATGGATAGACCAATGGAACAGAATAGAAACACCAGAAATCAATCCAAACATCTACAGCCAACTTATATTTGATCAAAGATCCAAAACTAATCCCTGGAATAAGGACAGCCTATTCAATAAATGGTGCTGGGAAAATTGGATTTCCATGTGCAGAAGCTTGAAGCAAGACCCATACCTTTCACCTTACACAAAAATTCACTCAACGTGGATTAAAGACTTAAATCTACGACCCGAAACCATCAAATTATTAGAGAGCATTGGAGAAACCCTGCAAGATATAGGTACAGGCAAAGACTTCTTGGAAAAGACCCCAGGAGCACAGGCAGTCAAAACCAAAATTAACATTTGGGATTGCATCAAATTGAGAAGTTTCTGTACTGCAAAATAAACAGTCAGGAAAGTGAAGAGGCAACCGACAGAATGGGAAAAAATATTTGCAAACTATACTACAGATAAAGGGTTGATAACCAGAATCTACAAAGAACTCAAGAAAATCCACAACAACAGAACAAACAACCCACTGAAGAGATGGGCCAAGGACCTCAATAGTCATTTTTCAAAAGAGGAAATCCAAATGGCCAACAGACACATGAAAAAATGTTCAAGATCACTAGCAGTCAGAGAAATGCAAATCAAAACCACAATGAGGTTTCACCTCACCCTGGTGAGAATGGCTCACATTCAGAAATCTACCAACAATAGATGCTGGAGAGGATGTGGGGAAAAAGGGACACTAACCCACTGTTGGTGGGAATGCAAACTGGTTAGGCCACTATGGAAGTCAGTCTGGAGATTCCTCAGAAACCTGAACATAACCCTACCATACAACCCAGCCATCCCACTCCTTGGAATTTACCCAAAGGAAATTAATTTGGCTAATAAAAAAGCCATCTGCACATTAATGTTTATTGCAGCCCAATTCACAATAGCTAAGACCTGGAACCAACCCAAATGCCCATCAACAGTAGACTGGATAAAGAAATTATGGGACATGTACTCCATAGAATACTATACAGCAGTAAGGAACAATGAAACCCAGTCATTTGCAACAAGATGGAGGGATCTGGAAAGCATCATGCTGAGTGAATTAAGCCAGTCCCAAAGAGACAAATATCATTTGTTTTCCCTGATTGGCGACAATTGAGCACCAAAGGGGAAACCTGTTGAAGTGAAATGGACACTATAAGAAACAATGACCTGATCAGCTTTTGTCCTGACTCTAGATGTACAATGTAATACTTTATCCTTTTTAGTATTTGTTGTTGTTGTTGTTGTTCTAGTACTAGTGGTTGAACTCTGTAATTAACACACAATTATTCTTAGGTGTTTAAATTTTAACTGAAAAGTGATCCCTGTTAAATTTCAGAGTGGAAAAAGAGAGGGAGGAGATGCACAGTTTGGGACATGCACAATCAGTCTTGCCCCAAATGATGGAGTTAGTAATGTGCCAGGGGATTCCAATACAATCCCATCAAGGAGGCATGTACCAATGCCATCTCACTAGTCCAAGTGATCAATTTCAGTTCACATTCAATGGCTTGGATAGGTCTAAGAAACAAAGGGATCACACAAACAAGACTACTGTCTGCTAATACTAACTGATAGAATCAAGGAGGGAGAGAAGGATCCATCATGGGAAGTGGGATACACAGCAGACTCATAGAATGGCAGATGTCCTAGACGACACTCTGGCCTCAGAATCAGCCCTTAAGGCTTTCGGATCTGGCTGAAGAGCTCATGAGAGCATTGTAGGCATGGAAAGCCAAGATACCATGGAAAAGAAAAAAAGAAGAAGACCTAAATGAAAGATCTCTGTGAGTGAGATCCCAGTGGAAAGAACGGGGCCATCAAAGAAGGAGGTACCTTTCTCTGAAGGGAGGAGAGAACTTCCACTTTGACTGTGACCCTATCGGAATAAGATCAAAGTCAGCGAACTCTAAAGGCTTCCATAGCCCTGGCAACTCATGACTAGAGCCTAGGGAGATTACTGACGCCATGAACAAGAGTGTCAAATTGTTAAGTCAGCAACAGGAGTCACTGTGTACTTACATCCCATGTGGGATCTGTCCTTAATGTGTTGTCTAATGTGCAGTGATGCTATAACTAGAACTGAAACAGTATTTTTACACTTTGTTTTTCTGCGTGGGCACAAACTGATGAGATCTTTACTAATTATATACTGAATCGATCTCCTGTATATAAAGATAATTGGAAATGAAAAAAAAAAAAAACCTGATCTTATTCCGATAGGGTCATAGTCAAAGTGGAAGTTCTCTCCTCCCTTCGGAGAAGGGTACCTCCTTCTTTGATGGCCCTTTTTTTTCCACTGGGATCTCACTCACAGAGATCATTCATTTAGGTCTTTTTTTTTTCCATGATATCTTGGCTTTCCATGCCTGCTATACTCTTATGGGCTCTTCCGCCAGATCCGCATGCCTTGAGGGTTGATTCTGAGGCCAGAGTGTTGTTTAGGACATCTGCCATTCTATGATTCTGCTGTGTATCCCGCTTCCCATGTTGGATCTTTCTCTCCCTTTTTGATTCTATCAGTTAGTATTAGCAGATACTTGTCTTGTTTGTGTGATCCCTTTGACTCTTAGACCTATCAGAGCTATCAATTGTGAGCTGAAATTGATCACTTGGACTAGTGCGATGGCATTGGTACATGCCATCTTGGTGGGATTGTGTTGGAATCCCCTGGCACATTTCTAACTCCACCATTTGCGGCCAGTCCGATTGAGCATGTTCCAAATTGTTCATCTCCTCCCTCTATTTTTCCCACTCTTAGATTTAAGGGGGATCACTTTTCAGTTAAAATTTAAACACCTAAGAATAATTGTGTGTTAATTACAGAGTTCAACCACTAGTACTAGAACAACAACAACAACAACAAATACTAAAAAGGATAAAGTATTACATTGTACATCTAAAGTCAGGACAGGAGCTGATCAGTTCATTGTTGCTTATAGTGTCCATTTCACTTAACAGGTTTCCCCTTTGGCGCTCAGTTGTCACCGATCAGGGAAAACAAATGATATTTGTCTCTTTGGGACTGGCTTAATTCACTCAGCATGATGTTTTCCAGATTGCTCCATCTTGTTGCAAATGACTGGGTTTCGTTGTTTCTTACTGCTGTATAGTATTCTATGGAGTACATGTCTATCGGAATAAGATCAAAGTCAGCGAACTCTAAAGGCTTCCATAGCCCGGGCAACTCATGACTAGAGCCTAGGGAGATTACTGACGCCATGAACAGGAGTGACAAATTGTTAAGTCAGCAACAGGAGTCACTGTGTACTTACACCCCATGTGGGATCTGTCCCTAATGTGTCGTCTAAAGCAAAGTGATGCTATAACTAGTACTGAAACAGTATTTTTATACTTTGTGTTTCTGTGTGGGCACAAACTGATGAGGTCTTTACTAATTATATACTGAATTGATCTTCTGTATATAAAGAGAATTGGAAATGGAAAAAAAACAACCTGGTGTTAAAAAGGAAATGGCATAGAAAATTAATTAATTTGAAAAAAATTATGTAGGATCTCTGTCTTTAATGTGCTGTACATTGCTATTTAATGCTATAATTAGTAACCCAATGGTAGTTTTTTCACTTTATGTTGCTATATGGGCAAAATGTTGAAATCTTTACCTAATATATACTAAACTGATCTTCTGTATATAAAGAGAATTGAAAATGAATCTTTACATGAATGGAAGGGGAAAGGGAGCGGGAAAGGGGAGGGTTGCGGGCGGGAGGGAAGTTATGGGAGGGGGGAAGCCATTGTAACCCATAAGCTATACTTTGGAAATTTATATTCATTAAATAAAAGTTTAATAAAAAAAAAACCTGGTGTTAAATTGGAAATGGCATAGAAAATTAATTTTTTAAAAAATAATATGTAGGATCTCTGCCTTTAATGTGCTGTACACTCTTACTTAATGCTATAACTAGTACTCCAACAGTATTTTTTTTTTCACTTCGTGTTGCTATATGGGGGCAAACTGTTGAAATCGTTACCTAATTTATACTAAACTGATCCTTTGTATATAAAGAGAATTGAAAATGAATCATGATGTGATTGGAAGGGGAGAGGGAGCGGGAAAGGGGAGGGTTGTGGGTGGGAGGGAAGTTTTGGGAGGGGGAAGCCATTGTAACCCATGAGCTGTACTTTGGAAATTTATATTCATTAAATAAAAGTTTAAAAAAAAAAGAGCAATTATTCCACTAAGTAACAAAGGCATACTTCAAAGATAAAAGACATTAGAGAAGAAACACCAAGAAGTGATTGTCTAAGTGCCTAAAAATAGATGTAGAAATAAAAAAAAAAAACATGAACAAGGAAGACAATATTACGCCTCAAAAGGAACACAGTAACACTTCAATATTAGAATGTGAGGACAGAATGATGAAATACCTGAAAAAGAATTCTGAAGAATGATCATAAGTTTACTCAAAAACACAGAGAAGCAAATACATGAGTTAAAGAAATCCATACATGACCTAGATGAAAAAGTCTGTCAAGACATAGAGATATTGAAGAGAAATCAAACTGAAATATTGAATTTTTCATTTCTGATATTTCAAACAAAAATACAGTGAGAAGCTTTAAAAATAGTCTTGCGTGAGGCAAAAGAAAGAATATCTGAACTAAAAGACAAATATTTGGAAATACCTCAAACAAAAAAAAGGAAAATATTGGCCGGTGCAGTGGCTCACTTGGCTAATCCTCCACTGGTGGCACCAGCACCCCAGGTTCTAGTACCAGTTGAGGCACCAGATTCTGTCCCAGTTGCTCCTCTTCCAGTCCAGCTCTCTGCTGTGGCCCGGGAAGGCAGTGGAGGATGGCCCACGTGCTTGGGCCCTGCACCCACCTGGGAGAACAGGAGGAAGCGCCTGGCTCCCGGCTTCAGATCTGCATAGCACGCCAGCCGTGGCGGCCATTTGGGGGGTGAACGAATGGAAGGAAGAAACTCTCTCTCACTGTCTAACTCTGCCTGTCAAAAAAAAAAAAAAAGGAAAATATTAGAAAAGCTAAAAATAGTGTTCCAGCTTTATAAGATACTATCAAATGACCAAACATATGTCTCTTAGGAGGTTCAGAAGGTGTGGAAAGAAAGAATGGATTAGAATACCCATTTAGTGAAACAAGCAGGAAAATTCCCTAATTTAGAGAAAGAAAGGGAAAACTAAATGCATTAAGCACATATAACTCCTAAAAGAGATGATCAGAACTGAAACTGATCACTTTGACTAGTGAGATGGCATTGGTACATGCCACCTTGATGGGACTGAATTGGAATCCCCTGGCACGTTTCTAACTCTACCATTAGGGGTAAGTCGAAGTGAGTATGTGCTGAACTGTACAACTCCTCCCTCTTTTATTGTCACTCTTATATTTAACAGAGACCACTTTTCAGTTAAATGTAAATGCCTAAGAATAATTGTGTGTTAATTAAAGAGTTCAACCAATGGTATTAAGTAGAACAAAAAATACTAAAAGGAATAAAATATAAGTTGTTCCTAGACAGTCTGGACAAGGGCTGATCAAGTCACTATTTCTCATAGTGTCCATTTCACTTTAACAGGTTTCCTTTTTGGTGCTCAGTTAATTGACACCGATCAGGGAGAACATATGATATTTGTCACTTTAGGATTGGCTTAATTCACTCAGCATGATGTTTCCCAGATTCCTCCATTTTGTTGCAAATGACCAGATTTCATTGTTTTTCACTGCTGTATAGTATTCTATAGGGTACATATCCCATAATTTCTTTATCTGGTCTTCTGTTGATGGGCATTGAGGTTGATGCCATGTCTTAGCTATTGTGAATTGAGCTGCAATAAACGTTAAGGTGCAGACAGCTCTTTTATTTGCCAAATTAATTTCCTTTGGGTAAATTCCAAGGAGTGGGATCGCTGGGTTGTATGGTAGGGTTATATTCAGGTTTCTGAGGAATCTCCAAACTGACTTCCATAGTGGCTTTACCAGATTGCATTCCCACCAACAGTGGGTTAATGTCCCTTTTCCCCCATATCCTCGCCAGCATCTGTTGTTGGTAGATTTCTGTATGTGAGCCATTCTAACCAGGGTGAGGTAAAACCTCAATTTGGTTTTGATTTGCATTTCCCTGATGGCTAATGATAATGGATCATAATGATAGGATTCAGTGTCAAAGGCATCACATAAACAGGACTAGTGTCTGCTAATACTATTTGAAAGAATTAAAAAGGAGAGAACAATCCAACATGGGAAACAGGATACACAGCAGACTCATAGAATGGCAGATGTCCTAAACAGCACTCTGGCCTCAGAATCAGCCCTTAAGGCATTTGGATCTGGCTAAAAAGCCCATGAGAGTATTTCAGGCATGGAAAGCCAAGACACTCTGGCAAAAAAAAAAAAATGACCTAAATGAAAGATCTCTGTGAGTGAGATCCCAGTGGAAAAAAAAGGGCCATCAAAGAAGGAGGTACCTCTCTATGAAGGGAGGAGAGGACTTCCATTTTGACTATGGCCTTGTCTAAATAAGATCACAGTTGGTGAACTCAAGAGGCTTCCATATCTTGGCAGCTCATGACAAGAGCATTGGGTGGTTACTGACGTCATAAATAAGAATGTCAATTGTGAAATCAACCATGGGAGTCACTGTGCACTTACTCCCCATGCAGGATCTCTGTCCTTAATGTGTTGTACTATGTGAATTAATGGTATAACTAGTAATCAAACAGTACTTTATACTTTGTGTTTCTCTGTGGGTGCAGTCTGTTGAAATCTTTACTTAGTATATACTAAGTTGATCTTCTGTATATAAAAATAATTAAAAATAATCTTGAAGAATGGGATGGGAAAGATAGTGTGAGATGGGATGGTTGTGTGTGGGAGGGAGATTAGGTGGTGTGGAAATGCCACTATAATCCAAAAGCTTTTATTTGGAAATTTATATTTATTAAATAAAAGTTAAAAAATAAAAAAAATAAAAAAGAGATGATCAGAAAAGAGTTTCACTGCATCACATTGTAGACAAACTTTTAAAATTATAACAAAGTAACTATTCTAAAATGGGCACAAGGGAAACACCAAATTACCTTCAGAAGATCTCCAATTAGACAGCTAGTTTCTCATCAAAAACCCTACAGTCTAGGAGAGAATAGAGAGACATAGTATAACTCCTAAAAGAAAAAAAAACTGTCAACCTAGAATACTTCATGTAACAAAACTCTCATTTATAAATGAAGGTGAAATAAAGACCTTCCAAAATTAACAGAAATTAAAAGATTTTGAAACTTCTCATCCAGACTTACAAATGACACTTAAGGATATGCTACACATAGAAACAGAGAAAGATAGTTATCATCATGAAAGAATGAGAAGGTAGAAAATCTCCTAGTACAAGTACAATGGAAATACAAAAGAAATAATAGGAATACTTACGGAAAAATATTAGGGCCAAGTTGTTCCTTATCAATAGTCACCTTGAATGTAAATGGCCTAAACTGTCCAATTAAAAGACACAGGCTAGCTGAATGCATTAAAAAAACAAGAACCATCTATTTGTCACATAAAAGAAACACAACTCACCAACAAAGATACACACAGATTGACATTGAAAGGATGGAAAAAAGATATTCTATGCTAATAGAAAGCAAAAATGAGCAGGAATAGCAATCCTAATATTAGACAAAATAGACATTAACACAAAAACTGTTAAAAGATACAAAGAAAGTCGTTACATAAGGATTAGGGGATCAATTCAACAGAAGATATGACTATAGTAAATGTATATGTACCCAACGCTAGGGAACCTAGCTATTCAAAACAAATGTCAATGATCTAAAGAGAGACATAGGCTCCAAATAAAATATAATGGGGGACTTCAGCACCCCACTTTCATCAATGGATAGGTCAACTAGACAAAAAAAAAATCAACAAAGAAACAGTACTAATATATACTATGGACCAAATCGATTTAGTTGATATCTACAGAACATTTCATCCCACAACTGCAGAATAGACATTCTTTTCATCAGTGCATAGAATGTTCCCTAGGAAAGATCATACACTAATCTATCAAGCAAGTATCAAAATTCAAAAACAATTCAAATTATACCATGTATCTTTTCTGACCACAATGGAATGATTATGGAAATGAACAACTTAAGAAACTCCAGAAAATATGCAAATACATGGAGATTGAACAACATGCTCCTGAATGAACACTGCATCATAGAAAAATTCAAAGGGAAACCAAAAAATTCCTGGAAATATATGAAGTTGGCAACACAACATATCAAAACTTAAGAGATACAGCAAAAGCAGTGTTAAGAAGAAAGTTTGTAGCAATTAGTGCCTATAGCAAGAAATTGGAAATGCATCAAATAAATAATCCAACAATACATCTCAAGGACCTAAAAAAACAACAACAAACCAAATCCAAAATTAGAATACAAATATTAAAATTAGAGGATAAACAAAACTGAAAAAAAGATACAAAAGAGTAGCGAAATGATGAGCCAGTTTTTTGAAAAATTAGAATTGATACATCTTTGGCCCAAAAAAACAAAAAAGGGGAGGAGGAAAGAAGATCCAAATAAATAAAATCAGATCAAAAAGGAGACGTTACAATGAATACTGCAAAAAAATATGAATCATCAGGAATTACTACAACGAGCTATAAGCCAACACACTGGAAAGTGTAGAAAATAGCTTCTTGGATACACATAATCTACCAAAATTGAGTCATAAAGACATAGAAAAAATATATACCAATAACTGAAACCCTCCCAAAAAAGAAATGCCCCAGATGAGATGATTTCATTACTGAATTCGACTAGACTTTTAAAGAATAACTAATTCTAATTTTTCTCAAACTATTCAAAATGATTAAAAGGAAGAGAATCCTCCCAGACTCCTTCTATGAGGCCCACTTCATTATAACTATTATAACTCTAAAACCAGAAAAAGACACAATAACGAGAAATATAGATCAATGACCATAATAAACAGATGCCAAAATATTCAAAAAATGCTAGCTAATTGAATCCAACAAAACATTAGAAAGACCATTCACCAGATCAAGTGCAATTTATCCCTGGTATGCAGGGATTGTTCAACATAAGAAAACTGTTAATTTGTGGTACATCACATTAACAAACTGAAGAACAAAAACCATATAATTATCTCAATAGATTCAGGGAAAGCATTTGATAAAATACAACATGTTTTAATGATAAAAACCTTAAGCAAATTGGGTATAGAATGAATGTTCCTCAACACAGTCAAGCCAATATATTACAAACCCATAGCCAGCATTATATTGAAAGGGGAAAAGCTGGAAGCGTTTCCATTAAGATATAGAAGCATTCAGGATGCCTACTTCTAGCCTTGCTATTAAATACAGTTCTCTAAGTTTTAGCCAGTGCCGTTAGGCAAGAAAAAGAAATAAAAGGGATAAAAAATTGGAAAGAAGCAAGTAAAACTATCCTTGTTTGCAGATAACATGGCTATATATAGGGAATCAATAGACTATTGATTCTTAAGAGTTTGGTAAAGAGTTTGGTAGTTATAGTATATAAAATCAACAGACAGACATCAATAACTTTTGTGTGAACAGACAATGCCATGGTTTAGAAAGAACTTGTAACATCAGTCCCATTCAGAATAGCTATTAAAAACCTTAAATACACTGGAATAAATTTAACAATGGGTGTGACAGGGCTCTACAATGAAAATCACAAAACATTAAAGAAAGAAATAGAAAAAGACACAAAAAAGGAAGAATCTTCCATGTTTGGGGATTGGAAGAATTAATATCTTCAAAATGTCCATACTACCCAAAGCAATTTACAGATTCAGTAAGAAGCCAATAAAAATATCGGAGCCATTCATTTTAGATCTAGATAAAATAATGCTAAAATTCATATGGAAACACAGAGAACCAAATAGCTAAAGCAATTGTAAACAACAAAAACAAAGTTGGAAGCATCACTATTTCAGATTTCAAGATATACTATAGATCACTTATAATCAAAACAGCCTTTTATCAGTGCAAAAGTAGACATGTAGACCAATGGAGCAGAAAACAACCTTCCAAAATTAATCCATGCATTTCCAACCAATTAATATTTGAAAATGATCTAAAAATCAATCCCTGGAATAAAGACAATCTATTCAACAAATGGTGCTAGGAAAATTGGGTTTTCAAAAGCACAAAATGAGACCTTAAACTTTATATAAAAATCAACTCACAATGGATCAAGGATCTAAATCTATGACCTGATATCCTCAAATTACTAGAGGAAAACTCAAGGAAAGTCGGCAAGACATAGGCATAGACATCAACTTCTTAGAAAAGATCCTACAAGCATATGCAATCAAAGCAAAAATAAACAAATGGGATTACTTCAAGCTAAGAAGCTTCTACACTGCAAAGGAAACACTCAACAAAGTGAAGAGGCAAATGACATAATGGGAGAAAATATTTGAAAACTATGCAACCTATAAAGGATTAATATCCAGTATCTCTAAAGAGCTCAAGAATCTCAACAACAAAACAAACAACCCAGCTAAGAAATGGGTAAAGGACATAAACAGGCTTCCAAGGATGAAGCACAAATGGTCAAGAGACACATGAAAAAAAAAATCCTTAGGATTACTAGCTATCAGGGAAATACAAGGCTTCACTTCACCCCAGTTAGAATGGCTGTCATACAGAAATCAATAAATGTGGGTGAGGATGTAGGAGAAAATGTACCCCAATCCACTGTTGGTAGAAATGTCAACTAGTATAACCATTATGAATGACAGTATGGAGATATCTCAGAAAGCTGAAAATATATTTACCAGCCATCCCATTCCCAGGAATTTACCCAAACAAAGTAAAATCAGCATATGAAAGAGTTATCTGTACCCCCATCTTTTTGCAGCACAATTCACAATAGCTAAGATATGGAATCAACCCAGATGTCCACCAACTGATGACTGGATAAAGAAAAGATAGTATATAACAAACTATGGAATATTATTCAACCATAAAAAAGATGAAATATTGTTGCAACAAAATGGATGCACTGGAAACCACTATGTTTAGAGAAATAAGACAGTCCCCAAAAGACAAATATTATATGTTTTCTCTGACATGTGGTAGTTAATATAGAATACAATAAATGTGTAGGAACAAAATGGACATCTGTGATTTGATTGATTTTAGCCCTTGTTTATACTCTTATGGTCCTTCTACTTTTTATGGTTAGTTGTACATTAAAACTATGCTTATAAAGTGGACTGAAATTACATTTTTGTAAAAATTTAAAAAGGAGGGGGAATGAGGGAGAAAAAGAAGGAAGGATGGAAGTATGGCTAAGTATAAAATATGTGAAATCTGTTCTCTTTATATTAATAAAAAATAACCCCACAAAAAACATAAATGAAAGAATTGCCTTATCCCAGATAGAAATCTGATTACTGTCAATAGGCATGGGTCTTTTGACACTTCCCAACCTCTCCAGTAACCAATAATGAATTACTTGTATTTCCTGATGGAAGGAGCCCTGTAAGCCTCTGCTTTCCAAACTGTGAAGAAGACATAAGCCCAGCCAATTGCACACAATACTCTGTGAAGTCATCACCTCTCTTTGCATCAGCCACTATTTGGAGTGTGTCTTATGCTCACTCACTTTATCTTCCCCACTCTCAGGGAGAAGATTATTTTCATGCTTACTTGACTGATAAGGAAACTGAGGCACAAAGATTTTGAGGAACTTGCCCTGCCCACTCAACTAGCAAGAGTCAAGCCAGTGTGACTGCAGGGTTGGTGTTCTTGCACAGGCGCTGCAGCTGTTCAGACACCAGTGGGACTTACCACTTACTGAGGCCTGCATGCCTTATGTAACCATTACATGCAGTTACCACAATAAGCTGCAGTGTCATTATCACAGCTCTCTCCCTAAGGTTAAGCTGCTTATTCAAGACTGCAGAGCCACTCGGTGGCAGAGCTGGGCATAAGCCAAGGATTATTGGCTTCTAGAGCCTGATCTTTCCCAAGGTGTCAAGGTGCCCTATCAAAATAAGGTAGCACATGGAAAATACTTGGTCACTCATAAAACAATGCACTAACAATGGTATTGCCATCCTTAGTGGTTCTGGCTTTATCCCAAATTCAAAACTTTGTGTTGCTTTTACAGAAAAGAAAGCCAAGTTTCGGGGCAACTGGTTAATTTTTCAATATCATACAGATGGGAAAGAGGAGGGGTGGGATTGAGCCAGGTCTCCCTAGCCCCATGGTGGCCACTGTGGTCTTTATGCCCATAAAACTAGAGGCCCTTCATTTCACAGGTAATAGGTAAGGTGCTTTCTATAAAAGATGGTGTATTATTCCAGAGTTGACATTTTTCAAAGATTTGAATGAAAAACCATTCTATGTTAAACATAATGACACACTAGTATAGCAAAATAGAGCATTCATGCGAGTCTTTATAATAAAAGACTTCGAAACTATTTTTTGGTTACTGCAGCATAAGACCATCTCTCCAGGTCACCAGGGAGACAAGTTTGTCCTCTACACATGAGCAGGTACACGGTGATGTCTGAGAAGCTCCTCCAACATCATGCTGCCTTTCCTAGGCCATGCACTCTTTACTCCTGTACCCCTCACTAATAGAGTATGAATCCTGGCCAAAATCTAGGGGATATAGCTCATAAGGAGGCTGTGAGTTCTGAGAATATTTTGCTTTATAATAAAAAGATGTTACTACCTCTCTGTACCAAATTCATTTGTTCTGAAATCTCTTTAAAAAATCATTATAATAAAATGTGTTCCTTCACTAAGTCTCTAATTCACCCCAAATTTCTCTAGATAAACAGATTTTTATCCATACCTGCGAATGTTTCAACATTCACCTTTAGTTAGGAAACTGGGTTCTAGCCTAGAGTCTCTTTATCTTGTTCTGTGACCTCGGGCCAAGCACACAGCTGCCCTGGGCTTCAGTTACTCACTTGTAGGAGAAGGGAATAGATAACCATTAAGGTGTCTTTCCAGTCTGACACAGTCTGAGACTCAGGATCTAAGAATATGATGTGTTCATTGTTCAGAACATACAGGGCATCACAAGTTTACTATTTGTTGAATGAATGAATGTCATTGTTTCATGTGTTGGAAATTCAACCTTCAAATTTATACAATGATGGCATTTGGAGGTCAGGTCTTCAGGAGGTAGTTTGGACTAGGTAAGGTCTCAGAGTGGGTTCCCTGTGATGACTTTATATGAAGAGGAAGCAAGACCCAAGCTGTCACACATTTGCTCTGTCTCAGCACACAATTCCCTCTGCCATGTGGTGACACAGCTAGGAGAGCCTTACCAGAAGCCAAGCAGATACTGTGATCTTGCCTTTGGACTTTGCAGCCTCCAGAATCATAAGCTAAATAAACTTGCATTCTTTTATAAGTTGCCCAGCCTGTGGTATTTAGTTATAGTAAAGGAAACAGACCAAGGTACCCCTCAACCGCCTGCCTTACAGAATCAGGGGAAAAAAAGTCCAAACATCCTGCCAGCTGATAGGGAGGAAACTGGCACTGGGTTGACCTTTGTCCCCATCTCCACCTTCTTGAAGCCCAGAGCTGGGTTGAATTTTTCAGTTGTTTTGAGGCTAGTGGGCAGGCCGCACTGGAGTGGTCTCATTGTATTTGGCTCTAGCAGGCCCCCAGCTCCAAAAGGCCGAGATTAACATGTCAGTGGAACAGGACCCTTATCTTCTAGCTGTTGCAATGCCCGTTGCAACCTGCCTTGGATGTGAGTAACACTGCTCGGAACACGGTGTGAAAGGCAGATGTTTTATTTCTGTGTGTGTTGTTTAAGCCCCCTGGAGACACTGTGTTGCATTTACAGTCTCAGTGCAAGCTCCAGAGGTGCTGAGGCACTTCCTTTCCTTCTCCCCTACCCATGGCATCACCACATGTAGTTTCCCTTCTCTACCACTGGGGGTCACAAGTGCTCACAGTAATGCTCCCTTTTTTAAAAAAAATAAATAAATAAATAAACAAGTTTCCTTTTGTGAATGAGATTTGCACCTTACTGAAGCAAGATCACTTTGCTCCTTCATTGATGAAGACTTGGCAAGGGGAGAGGGCAGGGATTGGTGTGGTGGTAGAATGGGGTCTGTTTCCAAAGGTGAGAGAGGGCCTCCTCTCAGAGAAGCTATTACCTCCCTGCTACTGACACTGGGGTGGGCACATGTGCATCCTAAGGCACATGTGGGGTGGTGGACACCCACAGGCTAAATAGCCTTCACAGGTATTGCCAGTGGGCAGCCAGAGCCAAGAATCACTGACTTAGCATGAGGCCATCTTTACTTATTTTAGAGACAAAACCCATCTTTTCCCCATCATAGTTACATGATTTACCTCATCACGTGGATTTTCTTAAAAAGGTCTGCTTTACTTGAACTAATCTTGATTGTTAGCCAACTTAATTAGAATGTCTTTTGTATAATAAAACTGATGAGTTTAACAAGTGAAAGTAAAGAGAATCTACTTATAAAACAGTGATTTTCGTGAGAGAAAGAAAGGTGCTCTAAGCTCGGTGTACTGCAAAGTCCGTGCATGTGGCCAGAATGATGAGTGACTGAGGCTTGGAAAGCAGGTTGCATCACATCTTTCTCCACGAGGCCGCACACCTCTGTGCTCCTTATCTTTGCATTCTCCATGCCTGGTGCAGCTCCTGGACCACTGTCAACTCACAGCTTGTGCTAGAGGGAAGTAGAGAGACAATGAGGAAACAAGAGACAATGGAAGAGAGAAAACATGGAAGGCACGAGTGGGGAGAAGGCAAAAGTGGCTGGTGGCCGCCTATGATTCCCACCCTACTTTGTCCATGCCTCTGTTAGATAAGATTTGTATACTCATCTTCCGCACTAGGCTCCAGCAGACCAGAGCAAACCAGAATGCAGTCACTCATCTTAGGTGCCCATTGATCAAACTGAGCTGCAAAATGAGCCAGTTTTCAAAAAAGAAAATGAAAAATCCAACGGACTGACAGCTACCAAATGAGAGTTTACCTCAGCGGCATGGAAAGGAAGTCCTCTCCACTTTAACTCCATAAGGAAGTGACTCTGACATAAACAATCCACTTCTCGTTCTCAGCTTCTGCTCTCCCCTGCCCTTTGCTGTCTGTGAAGCCAACGTCCTATGCTCAGCTCATCTTAAGATTCCTTCTGTTTTATAGTATATGGTTCTTGCCCAACTCTAGAAAAGATAATTTAATCTTCAGGCTAGATTTGTTGTCATTCTTTTGATCTCTTCCCCTTACATTATGGGCAGACCTAGTGACTCACATCAGAAGTGGAGATTGGTCACTTCCTTATGAGAAGGCTGCAACTCCTGTCTTGCACACTGTTTCTCATGTACTGTTTTGGGTTGAGGGAAGCCAGCTGTCAAGTTGTGAACTGCTCTATGAAAAGACCCATGTGTAAAGGAACTGATATCTTAGGCCAGCCAATAGAGAAGACCTGAACCTGGCCAACAGTCATGCTAGGAAGTGTGTGTCTCACCCCATGCATAGTCCTTATGAAAACCCTGCATCAAAGTTCTCCACCAAGCCACCCCTCAATTCCTGACCCACAGAAACTATGAGAAGGCAAAGGTTGTCTGCAGGTGCTTATTTTGTGATAAAATTGTTTGGATCAAAAGGTAAGTCATACAGATCTTCGTATGTGGAAGTAGGAGTGGCTGTAACAGATACTTAAAAATAAAGATGTTGGGGCTTGCGCTGTGGCACAGTGGGTTAATGCCCTGGCCTGAAGTGCTAGCATCCCATATGGGCACCGGTTCTAGTCCTGGCTGCTCCACTTCCAATCCAGCTCTCTGCTGTGACCTGGGGAATTATTAGAAGATGGCACAAGTGCTTGGGCCCCTGCACCCACGTGGGAGACCCAGAAGAAGCTCCTGGTTCCTGGCTTCGGATAGGTGCAGCACCAGCTCTAGCAGCCATTTGGGGAGTGAACCATCAAATGGAAGACCTCTCTCCCTCTCTGCCTCTCCTCTCTCTGTGTAACTCTGACTTTCAAATAAATAAATAAATCTTTTTAAAAAAATAAAGATATGAAGGCAGTTGATTGCAGCCTGGAAAAATTGAAGAGAGGGTTCGAACAAGCCTAACCTGTTTTGGACACAAACCTGGGCTTTGAAGTCACTGCTTTTAATTATATTTCAATTCATCTCAGAAAATGCATATGTTTTGCACATAAGAAAGAATCTTTATGCAAATGTATGTCTTCCTCTTCATCAACCAGAGCAGTTACTGCTTTTTATGTTTTTAAACATGAGTCTGCTACTTCTGTAGTTACCCAACAAAATTTAAGTTTCCTGTGTGTGCTGCTTCTGTAATTATCCAGCAAATATTTAAGTTCCCTGTATATGCCAGGTACCATGCCAGATGTGGACAAGATAAAGAGGAATAAAATAGGTTCTGCCCTTGAGAACATAATCTAGTCAAGGTTTTTGCATTTCTTTTTATCTTTGTTCTAAAAGCTGGTCCCTGGTTGACAGTCTTGCATCTGAGGGCTACAAGTATTGATGCTACTGAAAGCAATGATTGTTCCAAAAGTCTCTACACCCTTAAGGATGTGGGCCGATTGGAGTGCAGTGTTTACACTGAAGGTCTTTTCTCAGGAGTCATTTCTCCATCCTGATGCCATGATGGGATGGCCGCAGGACTATATCCAAGGGTGGGACAGGTCCACTGGAGTACCTTAGGTGTGTTTTCTCCATACCACATATGACCCAAGGAGAGTTTACAAAAATTTGCAGACCTCCAGGAAATAGAACTGGGCTGAGGGTCAGAAGACAGAGCTTCAAGTTTCCCCTATGCCTTTGATCAAATCATTTGAGTGCATCACTTGGATTTTCTGTACTCAGGAGCATCAGTGGAAATAGAGAAAGAAGCCAGCAGGCTTATCGTGAATGTAACATATGTAACTATAGGTGACAATGTCTTGAAACAATGTTTTGCTGCTCATGTGCATAGTTTTAATCTTGCAGTATTTGTGGGGAACATACTATAATCTCCCTCGTTTTTCCTGGCATGTTTTTGTGTTTTGGAAACCTCACAGTATTACAGAGAAAGACTGCCCATTAGCCATTAAAATGTTGCAGATTGGACAGCAAGCCACTAACACTGTAAAAGCATGTGAAGGCCTCTTGCCCATTTCTTCCCGTCGAGACCCAGCAAGGCACAGCATCTCTGCACGCTTCCACACCTTTCCCCTTCTGTCTTCCTTCTTCTCCTCACCCTTGTAGGGATGGGAACTAAAATTCATTTGACCAAATAAAACAGAGAGGTAGCATTTAAAGTTAGCAAGGAAATGGAAAAATGTGCTTTCATACTCCTACAACTTGGTATAACCTTTTAAGAGCACCACTTCACTGTGCTTATCAAAAGTTTAAGTGTACATAGTCCTTGACTCCTGACAAAGTCCACTTCTGGGAATTATTTATACAAAAGCTACTAACATATATTATATAGAAAGACAGATAGTCAATGCAATGCTCTTTAGAAAAATGCAAACGAGGAGGGCACCAAGATGGCAGCTGAAGAAGAGGCCCTGGCAACCTCTTCCCTGCAGACATGTCAATATGAAGAGCTGTGCACACCCTAGTCACCTTCACAAGAGCTACAGGAGCCAGGGCAGAGACCACAGTGCCTTGTGTTGCTAATAAGAAGGAAACTTGCCTTGAAGAAGGCAAGAAGGGAAGAATGGCCCATGTCTCTCCTCCCCTAGCTCTGAGGAACACTTCATGGAGAGATGCTTCCTGCTTGGGAGAGGAACAGGGAAGGGAATCTCAGTGCCAGGCCCACTGCAGAAAAATTCAGTCAGAGTTTTCCCATTCCCCAGCACCCAGGACCCAGGACTCAGACCTGTGGAGTGAATACTGGGAGCTTCCATGGCCAGGTGGCTCTGCCACCCCTTTCCCAACCTCCAGCAGAAAGCAAGACTCCAGTCCCACATGCAGAGGCCAGAAGAGGGAATTTAGGACCATGCTTCAGAGCTCGGGGCCATACCTACCACATCAAGATCAGCCCTGATAAAGCCCAAAAGCTTCTATCCCCCCGGCCAGGTGCTGCTGACTAAGCTGCTAGACCTGTCTGGCATCAGATGGAGACCTGTACTCTGCAGGCTGGAACTTACTTTGGCGAGAGTCTGCTTGGCTGACTTTGCAGGGATGTATGACTGCAGGGCTGGAGAGGCTGCCTTCATCACTCTCCTCCAACCCTGGGAAGACAGCAAAGTGCCACAGGACTGTGACTTGGGGCCAGTGCTTGAAACAAGTATCAATGAGAAAAGGAAATCCTTGTGCACTGTCCTTGGGAAGGTAAATTAGTGTGGCCACTGTGGAAAACAGTATCAGTGGTCCTCAAAAAACTAAAGATAGAGCTATTATGTGATCCAGCAATCTCACTCCCGGATATATAGCCAAAGGAGCTGAAATCCATCTGTTAAATGACATCTCTACTCTCATGTTTATTGCAACAGTATTCACAACAGCCAAGGAATGGTAATAATAATGTGTCTACCCACTGATGAAGAAAACTCTCTATATGTGGAATATTCAGTCATAGAAAGGATGAAATATTGTTATTGCAACATGGATGAAACGAGGTCATTCTGTTAACTAAGTCAAGCACAGAAAGGCAAATATCACATCATTACACTCATATGTAGAGTCTAAAATCATGTGTTCTCAAAGAAGTTAAAAGTACAATGGTGGATACTATAGGCTGGGAAGGAAGGATGGGAAAATTAACAGGTACTAGATTATAGCTAGATAGCAAGAAGTTCTGGAGTTCTATTGCTCAGTAGGGTGACTACAAATAATGTTAATATACTCTATTTCCTTGCTTTTTAATTTGGACATTACACAATAGATACGTGTAAGAAAACATCACATAGAAAAAGTATGTATATGTATGGGGTACTATGTGTTAATATTTAAAAAATAAAAAATAATGCCAAATAGGAACAAATGTAAGTGCCATGGGGCTGTTTGTTATGGTACATTAATACTACATAGTCATTCAAAAGAATTCAATAGATCTCTGCATACTGATGTAAAAAAAATATCTCTAAGACTAAAAAACAAAAAAAAACAAAAAATATTTCACCATTCATTTTCCTCATTAAGTAAGTCAGTGTTCTTTGACTTCTGGGTCAAGCACTGGTATAGGTGCAGAGGATACATCAAAAAATAATCTGGGAAAAATCTCTGCCTTATGGAGTTTACATACCAGTTGCAGATTAATGTTTAATGTATAGATCATTTAGGTCAAAAATAATCATATATGTAAATGTTTATAAATGCTCAGGAATTGATTTGAAGGATTTAAGTAGGTCTCTACTATTCTGGGCTTTCCATGGGCAGGAAAGACCCTCTTGGTAAGAGTGACAGCATGAGCTCAGAGGCAGCTATATGGGCAGCCAGTTGCCCTGACTACAGGAAAGTATCCTGGGACTTGAGGCAAAATTTGCGTCAGGCAGTTGTGGACCAGAAGAAAAAAAACTAAATGCTTATTTTTCTCCTTCTATACCTGACTTTCATGTACAAATAAGTCATCATTGAAGATATCCACAATTCATGAGAGCTCTATGAGATCACGGCCTGTGTCTCATGTTAGAGTAGCATTTGAGAAGTTTCTGTACTTCAAAAGAAACAGTCAGGAAATTGAAGAGGCAACCAGCAGAATGGAAAAAATATTTGCAAACTATGCAACAGATAAAGGGTTGATAACCAGAATCTACAAAGAAATCAAGAAAATCCACAACATCAAAACAAACAACACACATAAGAGATGGGCCAAGGACCTAAATAGACATTTTTCAAAAGAGGAAATCCAAATGGCCAACAGACACATGAAAAAATGTTCAAGATCACTAGCAATCAGAGAAATGCAAATCAAAACCACAATGAGGTTTCACCTCACCCTGGTGAGAATGGCTCACATTCAGAAATCTACCAACAACAGATGCTGGTGAGGATGTGGGGAAAAAGGGACACTCACCCACTATTGGTGGGATTGCAAACTGGTTAAGCCACTATGGAAGTCAGTCTGGAGATTCCTCAGAAACCTGAATATAACCCTACCATACAACCCAGCCATCCTATTCTTTGAAATTTACCCAAAGGAAATTAAATTGGCAAACAAAAAAGCGGTCTGCACCTTAATGTTTATTGCAGCTCAATTCACAATAGCTAAGACCTGGAACCAACCCAAATGCCCATCAACAGTAGACTGGATCAAGAAATTATGGGACATGTACTCTATAGAATACTATACAGCAGTCAAAAACAATGAAATCCTGTCACTTGCAATAAAATGGAGGAATCTGGGGGGCAGAGCCAAGATGGCGGATAGTGAGGACGTGCGCCTTAGCTTGGGAAAATAAAATTTCATAAAAGTGGAATTACTGTAGCCTCAGGAAAAGACTCAAGAAAAAAACTGCAGAGGAAACGCTTCTGGATCTAGTGGATGTGAAACAGAGGACTTACAGGGAGCCCACCGCGTGGAAAACCAACCGAGACGAGCCGAGTGGCAGGAGACGAGCCAGAGCCACAGAATCTCGCCAGCATGGGAACCCGAGGAGGGTAAGACAAAGACCTCAGAAACCCAAGACATTGGGGGGGGTGGGGAACAGAGGCCTCTCCCTTCACTCACCAAGCAAAACAAAGAGCACCGCGATTTTACATATGTAAAGCGCAGCCAAACTCAGTAACTTTAGCGAAACTGGAGAACACATTGAGGGCTGCATAAACTCTTTGTGTGGTCCCAGGGGTAGAACAAACAAATACTCACAGAGGCTAGATTTCAACTACCCTCAACTCCACTCCCAACTGAGTCAAAAAAAAAAAAAAAAAAGAGAGAAAGGGAGCGAGCCAGCAAGGAGCAAGTGAGTGAGCAATCTGGGAGAGTCACTCTTTACTCAGCCTTAAACCTGAAAAATCAAGCATAGCTCTCTGGCCATCCCCATCACAGCCCCTAAGGATTCAACAAAGCAGACAGCTCACTTAGAGGCATAGTATAACAAGAAAAAAAACACCACAGCAAAAAAAAAAAAAAACCAAAAACACCATAAATTATCTCCAACATGCCAAACAACAAACATAGAAGCCGAGGTAACAAGAGCAAGGAAGACACTATGACACCCCCAAGTGAACAAGACACGCCAATGCAAGATTATGAAGATGAAGAGATAGAGGGAATGCAAGAAGCAGATCTCAAAACATTGATAAGAACATTAAGAAGTTCTCAAAAACAAATTCTTGAACTACAGAAATCCTTAATGGACAAGATAGAAAATCTCTCCCGTGAAAATGAAATATTAAGGAGGAATCAAAATGAAATGAAACAACTAGTAGAACAGGAAACTGAGATAGTGACCAAAAACCACAATGAAATGAAGAACTCAATAGATCAAATGACAAACACATTAGAGAGCCTTAAAAACAGAATGGGCGAAGCAGAAGAGAGAATATCAGACTTAGAAGACAGAGAACAGGAAAGGAAACAGTCAAATCAAAGAAAAGAAGAAGAAATCAGAACTCTAAAAAATACTGTCAGGAACCTACAGGATACTATTAAAAAACCCAACATTCAGGTTCTAGGAGTTCCTGAAGGCATGGAAAGGGAGAAAGGATTAGAAGGCCTTTTTAGTGAGATACTAGCAGAAAATTTCCCAGGTTTGGAGAAGGACAGAGACATCCTAGTACAGGAAGCTCATAGAACCCCTAATAAACATGACCAAAAGAGATCCTCACCACGACATGTCGTAATCAAACTCACCACAGTGAAACACAAAGAAAAGATCCTAAAATGTGCAAGAGAGAAACGCCAGATACTCTCAGAGTATCTCCAATTAGACTTACAGCTGACTTCTCATCAGAAACCCTACAAGCCAGGAGAGAATGGCGAGATATAGCCCAGGTACTAAGAGAGAAAAACTACCAGCCCAGAATATTATATCCTGCAAAGCTCTCATTTGTGAATGAAGGTGAAATAAAGACCTTTCACAGCAAACAGACATTGAAAGAATTTGTCGCCACTCGTCCAGCCCTGCAAAAGATGCTTAAAGATGTCTTACATACAGAAACACAGAAACACGGTCACCAATATGAAAGAAGGTAAAGGAAGGAAACCTCACAGCAAAAGACCACAAGAATCTCAAACCAGATATTAGAAAATATCTTTGGCAAATGGCAGGGCAAAGTTACTCCTTCACAATAGTCACATTGAATGTTAATGGCTTGAACTGTCCAGTTAAAAGACACCGATTGGCTGATTGGGTTAAGGAACAAAACCCATCTTTTTGCTGCTTACAAGAAACTCATCTTTCCAACAATGATCCATACAGACTGAAAGTGAAAGGCTGGAAAAAGATATACCATGCCAACAGAAATGAAAAAAGAGCGGGTGTAGCCATCTTAATATCGGACAACATAAACTTTACCACAAAAACTGTCAGGAGAGACAAAGAGGGGCACTATTTAATGATTAAGGGATCCATTCAACAGGAAGATATAACGATTATCAATGTATATGCACCTAATCACAGGGCACCAGCTTATTTAAAAGACTTGTTAAGGGACTTAAAGGGAGACTTAGACCCCAATACAATAGTACTGGGGGACTTCAATACTGCACTCTCAGAGATAGACAGATCATCAGGACAGAAGATCAACAAGGAGACAGTAGATTTAAATGACACTATAGCCCAAATGGATCTAACAGATATCTACAGAACATTTCATCCTACATCTAAGGACTTTACATTCTTCTCAGCAGTATATGGAACCTTCTCTAGGATTGACCACATACTAGGCCATAAAGCAAGTCTCAGCAAATTCAAAAGAATTAGAATCATACCATGCAACTTCTCAGACCACAAAGGAATGAAATTGGAAATTAGCAACTCGGGAATCCCCAGAGCACGTGCAAACACATGGAGATTGAACAACATGCTCCTGAATGAACAATGGGTCATAGAAGAAATTAAAAGAGAAATCAAAAATTTTCTGGAAGTAAATGAGGATAACAGCACAACATACCAAAACCTATGGGATACAACAAAAGCAGTGTTAAGAGGAAAGTTTATATCAATAGGTGCCTACATCAAGAAATCGGAGAGGCACCAAATAGATGAGCTTTCAAGTCATATCAAGGATCTAGAAAATCTGCAGCAAACCAAACCCAAACCCAGTAGAAGAAGGGAAATAATTAAAATCAAAGAAGAAATCAACAGGATTGAATCCAAAAAAACATTACAAAAAAATCAGCCAAACGAGGAGCTGGTTTTTTGAAAAAATAAACAAAATTGACACCCCATTGGCCCAACTAACTAAAAAAAGAAGAGAAAAGACCCAAATCAATAGGATCAGAGATGAAATGGGAAACATAACAACAGACACCACAGAAATAAAAAGAATCATCAGAGATTACTACAAGGACTTGTATGCCAGCAAACAGGGAAATCTATCAGAAATGGACAGATTCTTGGACACATACAACCTACCTAAATTGAGCCAGGAAGACATAGAAAACCTAAACAGACCAATAACTGACACAGAAATTGAAACAGTAATAAAGGCCCTCCCAACAAAGAAAAGCCCAGGACCAGATGGATTCACTGCTGAGTTCTACCAGACATTTAGAGAAGAACTAACTCCAATTTTTCTCAAACTATTCAGAACAATCGAAAAAGAGGGAATCCTCCCAAATTCTTTCTATGAAGCCAGCATCACCTTAATTCCTAAGCCAAAGAAAGATGCAGCATTGAAAGAGAATTACAGACCAATATCCCTGATGAACATAGATGCAAAAATCCTCAATAAAATTCTGGCCAATAGAATGCAACAACACATCAGAAAGATCATCCACCCAGACCAAGTGGGATTTATCCCTGGTATGCAAGGATGGTTCAACGTCCGCAAAACAATCAACGTAATACACTACATTAACAGACTGCAGAAGAACAACCATATGATTCTCTCAATAGACGCAGAGAAAGCATTTGATAAAATACAACACCCTTTCATGAGGAAAACTCTAAGCAAACTGGGTATGGAAGGAACATTCCTCAATACAATCAAAGCAATATATTGAAAAACCCACGGCCAACATCCTATTGAATGGGGAAAAGTTGGAAGCATTTCCGCTGAGATCTGGTACCAGACAGGGATGCCCAACTCACCACTGCTATTCAATATAGTTCTGGAAGTTTTAGCCAGAGCTATTAGGCAAGAAAAAGAAATTAAAGGGATACAAATCGGGAAGGAAGAACTCAAACTATCCCTCTTTGCAGATGATATGATTCTTTATTTAGGGGACCCAAAGAACTCTACTAAGAGACTACTGGAACTCATCGAAGAGTTTGGCAAAGTAGCAGGATATAAAATCAATCCACAAACATCAACAGCCTTTGTATACACAGCCAATGCCACGGCTGAGGAAGAACTTCTAACATCAATCCCATTCACAATAGCTACAAAACAATCAAATACCTTGGAATAAACTTAACCAAGGACGTTAAAGATCTCTACGATGAAAACTACAAAACCTTAAAGAAAGAAATAGAAGAGGATACCAAAAAATGGAAAAATCTTCCATGCTCATGGATTGGAAGAATCAATATCATCAAAATGTCTATTCTCCCAAAAGCAATTTATACATTCAATGCAATACCAATCAAGATACCAAAGACATTCTTCTCAGATCTGGAAAAAATGATGCTGAAATTCATATGGAGACACAGAAGACCTCGAATAGCCAAAGCAATCTTGTACAACAAAAACAAAGCCAGAGGCATCACAATACCAGATTTCAGGGCATACTACAGGGCAGTTGTCATCAAAACAGCATGGTACTGGTACAGAAACAGATGGATAGACCAATGGAACAGAATAGAAACACCAGAAATCAATCCAAACATCTACAGCCAACTTATATTTGATCAAAGATCCAAAACTAATCCCTGGAATAAGGACAGCCTATTCAATAAATGGTGCTGGGAAAATTGGATTTCCATGTGCAGAAGCTTGAAGCAAGACCCATACCTTTCACCTTACACAAAAATTCACTCAACGTGGATTAAAGACTTAAATCTACGATCCGAAACCATCAAATTATTAGAAAGCATTGGAGAAACCCTGCAAGATATAGGTACAGGCAAAGACTTCTTGGAAAAGACCCCAGGAGCACAGGCAGTCAAAACCAAAATTAACATTTGGGATTGCATCAAATTGAGAAGTTTCTGCACTTCAAAAGAAACAGTCAGAAAAGTGAAGAGGCAACCGACAGAATGGGAAAAAATATTTGCAAACTATACTACAGATAAAGGGTTGATAACCAGAATCTACAAAGAAATCAAGAAAATCCACAACAACAGAACAAACAACCCACTGAAAAGATGGGCCAAGGAACTCAATAGACATTTTTCAAAAGAGGAAATCCTAATGGCCAACAGACACATGAAAAAATGTTCAAGATCACTAGCAATCAGAGAAATGCAAATCAAAACCACAGTGAGGTTTCACCTCACCCCTGTGAGAATGGCTCACATCCAGAAATCTACCAACAATAGATGCTGGAGAGGATGTGGGGAAAAAGGGACACTAACCCACTGTTGGTGGGAATGCAAACTGGTTAAGCCACTATGGAAGTCAGTCTGGAGATTCCTCAGAAACCTGAACATAACCCTACCATACAACCCAGCCATCCTATTCCTTGGAATTTACCCAAAGGAAATTAATTTGGCTAATAAAAAAGCCATCTGCACATTAATGTTTATTGCAGCTCAATTCACAATAGCTAAGACCTGGAACCAACCCAAATGCCCATCAACAGTAGACTGGATAAAGAAATTATGGGACATGTACTCCATAGAATACTATACAGCAGTAAGGAACAATGAAACCCAGTCATTTGCAACAAGATGGAAGGATCTGGAAAGCATCATGCTGAGTGAATTAAGCCAGTCCCAAATAGACAAATATCATTTGTTTTCCCTGATTGGCGACAACTGAACACCAAAGGGGAAACCTGTTGAAGTGAAATGGACACTATAAGAAACAATGACCTGATCAGCTTTTGTCCTGACTCTAGATGTACAATGTAATACTTTATCCTTTTTAGTATTTGTTGATGTTGTTGTTGTTCTAGTACTAGTGGTTGAACTCTGTAATTAACACACAATTATTCTTAGGTGTTTAAATTTTAACTGAAAAGTGATCCCTGTTAAATTTCAGAGTGGTAAAAGAGAGGGAGGAGATGCACAATTTGAGACATGCACAATCAGTCTTGCCCCAAATGATGGAGTTAGAAATGTGCCAGGGGATTCCAATACAATCCCATCAAGGTGGCATGTACCAATGCCATCTCACTAGTCCAAGTGATCAATTTCAGTTCACATTCGATGGCTTGGATAGGTCTAAGAAACAAAGGGATCACACAAACAAGACAAGTGTCTGCTAATACTAACTGATAGAATCAAAAAGGGAGAGAAAGATCCAGCATGGGAAGTGGGATACACAGCAGACTCATAGAATGGCAGGTGTCCTAAACAACACTCTGGCTTCAGAATCAGCCCTTAAGGCATTCAGACCTGGCTAAAGAGCCCATGAGAGTATTTCAGGCATGGAAAGCCAAGATACCATGGAAAAGGAAAAAAGAAGAAGACCTAAATGAAAGATCTCTGCGAGTGAGATCCCAGTGGAAAGAACGGGGCCATCAAAGAAGGAGGTACCTTTCTCTGAAGGGAGGAGAGAACTTCCACTTTGACTGTGACCCTATCGGAATAAGATCAAAGTCAGCGAACCCTAAAGGCTTCTATAGCCCTGGCAACTCATGACTAGAGCCTAGGGAGATTACTGACGCCATGAACAGGAGTGTCAAATTGTTAAGTCAGCAACAGGAGTCACTGTGTACTTACATCCCATGTGGGATCTGTCCTTAATGTGTTGTCTAATGTGCAGTGATGCTATAACTAGTACTGAAACAGTATTTTTACACTTTGTTTTTCTGCGTGGGTACAAACTGATGAGATGTTTACTAATTATATACTGAATCGATCTTCTGTATATAAAGATAATTGGAAATGAAAAAAAAAAACCTGGTGTTAAATTGGAAACGGCATAGAAAATTAATTAATTTTTTAAAATATTATGTAGGATCTCTGCCTTTAATGTGCTGTACACTCTTATTTAATGCTATAACTAGTATTCCAACAGTATTTTTTTTTCACTATGTGTTGCTATATGGGGGCAAACTGTTGAAATCATTACCTAATATATACTAAACATCTTTTGTATATAAAGAGAATTGAAAATGAATCATGATGTGAATGGAAGGGGAGAGGGAGCGGGAAAGGGGAGGGTTGTGGGTGGGAGGGAAGTTTTGGGAGGGGGAAGCCATTGTAACCCATAAGCTGTACTTTGGAAATTTATATTCATTAAATAAAAGTTTAATAAAAAAATGGAGGAATCTGGAAAACATCATGCTGAGTGAATTAAGCCAATCCTAAAGTGACAAATATCATATGTTCTCCCTGATCAGTGTCAATTAACTGAGCACCAAAAAGGAAACCTGTTAAAGTGAAATGGACACTATGAGAAATAGTGACTTGATCAGCCCTTGTCCTGACTGTTGATGTACAATGTAATACTTTATCTCTTTTAGTATTTTTTTTGTTCTAGTACTATTGGTTGAACTCTGTAATTAACATACAAATATTCTTAGGTATTTAAATTTTAACTGAAAAGTGATCCCTGTTAAATTTAAGAGTAGGAATAAGAGAGGAAGGAGATGTACAATTTGGGACATACTCAGTCAGACTTACCCCTAATGGTAGAGTTAGAAATGTGCCAGGGGATTCCAATACAATCACATCAAGGTGGCATGTACCGATGCCATCTCACTAGTCCAAGTGATCAATTTCTGTTCACAATGGATGGCTCTGATAGGACTAAGAGTCAAAGGGATCACACAAACAAGACTAGTGTCTACTAATACTAACTGATAGAATCAAAAAGGGAGAGAACAATCCAACATGGAGAGCGGGAGACACAGCAGACTCATAGAATGACAGATGTCCTAAAAAGCACTCTAGCCTCAGAATCAGCCCTTAAGGCATTTGGATCTGGCTGAAAAGCACATGAGAGTATTTCAGGCATGGAAAGCCAAGACACTCTGGGAAAAAAAAAAAGACCTAAATGAAAGATCTCTGCAAGTGAGATCCCAGTGGAAAGAATGGGCCATCAAAGAAGGAGGTACCTTTCTCTGAAGGGAGGAGAGAACTTCCCCTTTGGCTATGACCCTGTCTGAGGAAGATCGAAGTCGGCGAACTTGGAAGGCTTCCATAGCCTTGGCAACTCATGACTAGAGCCTAGGGAGATTACTGACACCATAAACAAGAGTGTCAAATTGTTAAGTCAACAACAGGAGTCACTGTGTACTTACTCCTCATGTGGGATCTGTCCTTAATGTGTTGTCCAATGTGAAGTAATGCTATAGTAATGCTAGTAATGAAACAGTATTTTACCGTTTATGTTCTATGTGGGTGCAAACTGATGAAATCTTTACTTAATACATACTAAATCGATCTTCTGTATATAAAGAGAACTGAAAATGAATCTTGATGTGAATGGAATGGGAGAGGGAGTGGGAGATGGGAGGGTTGCGGGTGGGAGGGAAGTTATGGGGGGGAGAAGTCATTGTAATCCATAAACTGTACTTTGTAAATTTATATTTACTAAATAAAAGTTTTAAAAAAATAAAATAAGAGTAGCATTTGTTTCAAATTTATATTAAAAAATGAAGCTGTTTCTTCATTTGTAAAATGGGAAACTTCTGCTTCCAAGGGCCATGAGGATTCGATCAAAGAGCACAAGTGAAAGAGTTTTGCCATCTGTAAGACATGAAAATAAAAAATATGCCTGTTTCCTACATGGGGACAGATTGAGCAAGTGGTGGAAGTTTCCAGCAGGTTTCAGTTAGAGTTCTCAACGCCTACTGTTGAGAGAGCAGGGACAGGCAGCTGGGAGACTGGTCAAGGTCTGCTGTAATATAGAAGTAAGGGGTGTTGAAGGGCCTGGCACTGGGGATGTACTGAAAGGATCAGGGTAAAGGAGGGGCTGTGGGGAGGGAGACAGCAATGGTGGCTCTGAGGTTCAAGTCTGAGTGACTGGGAGGATAACCATGCCATGAAACTAAACTAGCACTTTATTCTGCAGTGTTGATTATGCAGTACCTAGCTTTAGTAATTATCAATTTGCAGCCAATTCATCAATACTCCTACCCCTCTCCATCCCCCGCATTGACCTACCCTGACTTATTATGAAGCAAATCTCAGATGAAACACTTCATCTGTAAATATTTAATATTTTAATATGTATCACTAAAAGAGACTTTTTTTTTAGATACACAGCAAGAATACCATTTTCACATCTCAAAAATATCAACAATTCTTTACTATGTTGTTCACAAGGCCTAACTACTCTAAGGCTGATGATGTCAATCTTGAGTAAAGTGCTTATGTATGCTCTTTAGTAATACTCCCACCCAAAGTGAAGACCAACCCAGAACAATGTATTTGCAAATCTGTGTATGGTTTCTGCCTTGTTACCAGGAAGAGACAAACAAGAAACAAGTAAAGAAATTGGTGAACTAGACAACTCAGTGCCAAGAGCAAAGTGATACAGGGTGATGTGTTGGTGCTCTCTAGAGAAGGAGGTAACTTCCTCTCTTCAAAAGTAGCAGCCTCAGGCAGAGATGGGAATGTTGGCAGGTGGGCAGCAAGAGCAGAGGCCAGCTAATGCGCTGAATAAAAGAAGAGAAGGGGACATGGGCAGGAGATGAAGTCAGATCCTTCAGCCATTGGAAGAGCCTGAGTTTTATGCTTAGGGTGAAGGGAAACCATTGGAAGATTCTGAGCAGGAAAATTAGCAGACATATAGCTTTCAAAAACAGCCATGGCCACTGTGTGGAAAACAAGTTGGAGGCAGGTCAGGTGGGAACAGAGGGACTAGTCAGAGGCTTTTGCAATGGTTGTCCTATATCCTCTGGGCTGGAAGCAGCAAGATGGAGAGAACTGGGTGACTATGGGGGGTCTTTAAGGTTAAGGAAAATCAAGCAGGGCTGGGGCTGGGGCTATGTTTGGATAGGACTTGTCTCTCAAAGCTTCCATGTTAGAGGCTTAGTTCACACAGCAGTGGAAACAGGAAGAGATGGTTTGCCCTGGGGGATCCCAAGGCCATTGTTGGCATTGTCCTTGGAAGGGACTGGTGAACTCCAGCCTCCCTCTCTCTGGCTTCCTGTCTGGTGACATGATCTTCCCCTCACACACAAGTTCTCATCATAGACTCTGCCATTATACTTCTGCCATTAGACTCCCAACAGAGGCCAAACACATGGAGTTGCCCAGTCTTGGGCTTTCAGTCTCTAAAACAGTAAGCTAAATAAACCTCTTTTATTTATACTGTCAGCCTGCCTCAGGCATTTCATTATAGCAGCAAAAATCCCCACACTAATAGAGACAAATGTGGTAAATTCACGTATATCATTAGAGATGAGGTGCTGGTGAACTGGCTTGAGGTGTGGTGTGAGGGATATTTAACAGTGCTCATCAAGATAGCTGGTAGGCCTGCACATTGGGAGACACTCTGCTTTCAGGAGCCTTGTCTCCTGCAAGTCACCTTACCTGGGGAGTGCATACCCTAGTATGTTGTCTATGACAATATTACAGTTATGCTCATCCATGCCTAACTTCCTTCACAGAGGTACACCCCTACACTCCAAGAAGAATATGCCAGAGTTAATGCCTTAAGGAATTATGAGTCTTTAGTTCTTTTCATTTAAGAGCCAGAGAAAAATTAATGGAGATTTCTCATCTACTGATTCACTCCCAAAATGCTTCCAATAGCCAAGGTCAGGCCAAAGTCAGGTTCCAGGAATTTAATCCAAGCAGGTCCTCTGTGTGAGTGACAGGGACTCAACTACTCAAGTCATCACCTGATGCTCCCCAGGGTATTTATCAGCAGAAAACTGAACTCAGAAGCAGAGCTCGGACATGATTCCAGGCACTCTGGTATGGAATGTGGGCATCCCAAGCAGCATGCAACCACTAGGCCAAATGCCTGCCCCTGAGTCTTCAGTTTTGAGAAAATAAATCCTCTTTATGAGAATATTAGTCTGTTTTCTGTTACCATGATGAAGTACCCCAGGCTGGGTAACTTAAAAAGAAAAGATTTATTTAGTTCACAGTTTGGGAAGGTGACAGTCCAAACAGCATGTCCGCAGCTCTGACAAGGGCCTCACAGCAGATGTCATCATTGTAGGAACACATGTGGAAGTAGATCACTTGGCAAGACTGGGGTCCCATGAGCACTACCATAATCCCTTTCAAGAAAACACCCCAATTACCTAATGACCTCACACAAGGTCCTACTCTTAAAGGTCCCACCTCCATGTCACATCACCACACAGAGAAGTAAGTTCCCCACACATGAACCCTCAGAGAGACACTAAACTCACATGCAAACCATAGCAACTAATCTTCAAGACTTAGACTAAAATAGGTAGGACTTGAATTGAAAAACACTGGAGTCAAGTCTGGTTCTGGCTGTTTTCTTCCAATTCATCCCTCCACCTAGAGTCTCAGTGTTGAGGAGGTAAGCAGTGAAGAGTAGCTGTGATCAGGGACAGAGTGATAGATGGTGATCAGAGTTTTCACTCAACAGAAAAATATGTGCATTCAGTCAAGCAGTTTGTTAAGCATTTACTGTATGCACAGTACTCTGTCAGGCACTAATGGGGCAGAAAAGAGAAGCAGAATGTATATTCTATCCCCAAACTATTTTGATCTAATGAGAGAGAGGATGTATGTTTATTAGGAGCCAGTAGAGAATAAAAAATAAAGTTGAAGTAGACTACAGAGAGAGGTAATAGAAGACGAAGTAAACTCTAGGTGCAGGCAATAATGAGAGCATAAAAGAGGATATTAAATAAAGGTAAAGTAGGCTGCAGAGATGTAGCATAAATAAGAAGGGAAATGAACGTGTCTCCAGAGATACTTGAGGAGTACATATACCTGGTGCTTCCAACCCTAACATTATCCCTTCAGCTCAGCCTCAGAATTCTGTCTTTCCCCCAGAAGCATCAATTTTCTTAGAAAAGGAGCTAAATAGTTTTAACTATCATGTTTTCTATACCAAAAAAATCTGGACAGATGGTGTGGCAGTGAATTTTTCCTCCTTACTTCTTAAAATTATTTACATGAAAAGATTTCCAAAGCCATAAGAATTAGATCACAGTTGACTATCCAATTAGCAAACTGTTGAAAAAGGTACAATTAAGTATGCTGGAAAATCTGAAATGGGTATTCTATAATATTATTTGCTGCTCTGTCAATGCTTTCCCTGTCCCACCTTGGCCTGTCAGAATCCAGCCTTTTCTCTGAGAAAAGGGACCCAAGCTCAGGAATTTAATAGATTATATATCAATTGGACCACAGCACTATAGCTGTTTATTTCTGACACAGACTTAGTTTATAACAACCCAGTAACTGGGACTCCTTTGCCATAGTTTATTGATAGAGTATTGCTGAGATATGTTTGGAACAGTTCCTGTATTTCCAGTATTTTAGAGGATTAGGGACTAACTAGTCAAAAAAGGCACTGACAAAGGGCTCCTTCTGGGCCACAGCAGGAAAAAAAGGATGGAGAATGTGGTAGAGCAGGCATTGCACAGTGAGGCTGCTTGGGAGGATTTACTCCATTCTTTCCAGTCTTTTGGGAGTTTCAGGGTACATACCACACATCCAGCTTTAGCACCATGAGAAACTGAAAAATCATTCAGTTAAATGGACTCACAAATGCAGATGCTTACAAGGAAAAGGGGGCAGGATCAATGAATTAGTGGTCAGAGCAAAGAACATTGTCTTACTTTCTTATGTTTGAAATAGTTCACTTTTCTACTCACTATAATAAAATACAACCAAGAAGACAATGGCAGTTGATATGACTTTGTTATCAAGAATACAATAGGGAGTGGTTGAAACTGCAGTGTGCAGGCCCCCTGTAAGGGTAATGGGAGTGGCAGTCCCTATTACATTCTGACTATAGGCAGAGCAGACACACTGGATCTCCAACTTTTCACAGAAACCAGATGCCCATATTTTTATGTGAGTTCTTCATATTCTCTACTGTTGGCATCCCATTAAAATACAAAAACAGTACTCATGAGTCATAATTCTATGGTCAAATTTGGTTTCATTCCCTAAAGGCATAGACTCTGCCCTTCAGCTTAAGACATACATGCAAACTTACTATTTAAATAATATCTTGATATATCTGGGAGTTCCAAGATGGCGGAATAGGGAGAGAGCACACCAATGGTCCGGGAAGGGAAGGTTCAAAGAGGGGCGAGAATTTGTAGTTTTGGGGAAAGGGAAGCTCTTCTGAAACTGGGGAGACAGGGTGGACCTGCGAGGAGGACTCGGACGCCTGAAGAGCAGGACACCAGCAGGAGTGTGTACGCACCAGCGCTGGAAGCCAAGGTGAGACAGGGTGCTTGCCCAGCACCACTGTAACAGCCGCTGCTACCCCTCCCCCAATCCACCCTGGGACGGACACTGAGACATGCACGACTGAGTGGGGGAGGAAATAGAAAATGGAACAGAGTGAGTAGTGCCTGCGGAAAGAGTGCGCGATTCAGGGGGTCTAATTTAGGGACTAAACAATCCAGGATCCTTCCCCCAAATCTGAGCTGCAGCGGGCGGGAAGCAGCCATCTTGTTTGTTTACATTCATGTTTAAAGGAGAACTGCCTCTGCCTCCGCATTAACCTTCGGGGGCAGAGCCCAAAGGTGGAGTGGAGTGACAAGACACTCCTTGCGCAGGGGCGGGCAGCGAGGGAGGGCAGCTCAAAGCCCCGACACCAGTGTACTCAAGTTACCAGAAAAAAATAAATTGAATAGCGCCCATGGGAAGAAGGCAGTTATCCAGGAGGACGAACTGAGGAATCAAAAATGCCAGGATCCTTAGGAGCCTCCCAACCCACAACCAGAGCTGCAGCAGGCAGAGTGCAGCCATCTTGTTTGTTTACATTCGGGCTTAAAGGATGCTGGCCTCTGCTCTGAAGGAGGAAGCAGCAGGGGCGGAGTCCAAAGGTGGTCTGGAGCTACTTGACAGTCCTCATGCAGGAGGTGCAGTGAGAGAGAGTGGCTGACCAACGAACCCCAGGCACAGACACGTAAGGGCGAACAAAGGAACAAGGAAACCGGCCCCCAAGGGGCAGAGATTGGCACCTCAAAGCCCTGACACCAGCCCACTCAAGTTACAAAAAATAAATAAGTAAAAAAATAAACAAACAAACTCTAGAAGGCAGAGCAGCCTGCTCACACTGGATATTGGTACAGATTCACAGCAGCCCATAGCAGAGGGAAATCAACCTGACAAACCACCCAGACAGAATGCCAAAAACCAAAACAAAAACCCACAATAAGAATATAGAAGAACATATAAACTCGCCAATGGAGCAGGCTAAACCAACCATAACAGAGGCTGAAGAAGAAGAAGAATTTGAAACCATGCCAGAAAAAGAATTCAGAAAATTAATAATCAGATTACTTAGAAATAATGAGAAACAGTGTTGAGAGCTGAACAAAAAACAAACCCAAGGATTAGAGATCCTAAAGAGAAGCCAGAATGAAATACTGGAAATGAAAAACTCAATTGACCATATAAAAAACACCGTGGAATCCCTCGGAAATCAAACAGATGAAATAGAAGACCGAATATCAGAATTCGAAGACAAACTTCCAGAAATAATAGTCAGTTCAAACGCAGGAAGAAGAAATTAAAAAATTAAAAAATATGGTCGGAGACCTACAAGATTCAATCAAACAGTGTAATGTTCTGATAATAGGAGTCCCTGAGGGGGTGGAAAGAGAGAATGTATTGGAAGGTGTTTTCAATGAAATAATATCAGAAAACTTCAAACAAAGGCAGCTGGATAACAACAGGCAAATTCAACAGATAGCCAGGACTCCAAACAGGGTAGACCAAAAGAGAAATTCACTGTGACACAATGTGGCAACACTCAGCTCAGTGACACACAAAGAACAAATCCTAAAATGTGCCAGAGAGAAATGACAAATCACATTCAGGGGTAAGTTTATCAGACTCACCCCAGACTTCTCATCGCAAACACTACAGGCAAGAAGACAATGGCATGATCTATTTCAAGTTTTAAAAGACAAACAATGCCAACCTAGAATATTATACCCTGCAAAGCTATCATTTATGAATGAAGGGGAAATAAAGATCTTCCAAGACAAACAGAAACTGAAAGAATTTGTATCCACGCGTCCAACCCTACAACACTTGCTCAAAGACATGCTGCACACAGAAATACAAAAACAAGAACTTCACCACAAAAAAAAGCGAATGTAGAGTAACCTACAAACAAAGTTCAAAATACATAAACAGCTGTTTAGGAAACATGAGTGGGAAAAGACAGTACTTAACAGTAATCACACTGAATGTGAATGGTCTTAATTCTACTACCAAAAGACATAGACTAGCTGATTGGATCAAGAAAGAGAATCCATCTATATGCTGCCTTCAGGAGACACACCTTATCAGCAAAGATGCACGCAGACTGAAAGTGAAAGGATGGAAAAAGATACTCCAAGCTAACAGAAATGAAAAAAGAGCTGGTGTGGCCATCCTGATATCAGACAAAATAGACTTTAACATAAAAACTATTAAAAGAGACAGAGAAGGGCACCATATAATGATTAAAGGATTTATCCAACAGGAAGACATTACTATTATAAATGTATATGCACCTAATTACAGGCTGCCTGGCTACCTGAAAGAATTACTAAAGGATTTATAGGGAGATATAGATTCAAATACAATAGTAACAGGGGACTTCAACACCCCACTCTCACCAATGGACAGATCAACCAGACAGAAATTCAACAAGGAAACAACAGAGTTAATTGATGCTATAGACCAAATAGACCTAATTGATATCTTCAGAACCTTCCACCCCATAGCCACAGAGTTCATGTATTTCTCCCCAGTACATGGAATGTTCTCTAGGATTGACCATATGCTAGGCCATAAAGGGAGCCTCAACAAATTAAAAAAAAATTGTAACTATACCATGCAGCTTCTCAAACCATAGCGCAGTGAAACTCGAAATCAACAACCCAAGAATCTCTATACCATATGCAAATATATGGAGAATGGACAACATAATCTTAAATGAACAGTGGGTCATCAAAGAAATTAAAAGAGAAATCAAAAGATCTCTAGAAACAAATGAAAATGATAACACAACCTATCAAAACCTGTGGGACACAGCAAAAGCAGTGCTAAGAGGAAAGTTTATAGCAATTGGTGCCTACATCAAGAAGCTGGAAAGGAACCAAACAAATGAACTCTCCATGCACCTCAAGGATTTAGAAAAATAGCAGCAAATCAAGCCCAAATCCAGCAGGAGGAAAGAAATACTAAAGATCAGAGAAGAGATAAACAGAATTGAAACCAAAAAAACAATACAAAAGATCAACAAAACCAGGAGCTGGTTCTTTGAAAAAATAAACAAAATTGACACACCATTGGCCCAACTAACCAAAAAGGGAGAGAGAAGACCCAAATCTGTAAAATCAAAGATAGTAATGGAAGGCCGGTGCCGCGGCTCACTAGGCTAATCCTCGCCTTGCGGCGCCGGCACCCGGGTTCTAGTCCCGGTCGGGGCGCCGGATTCTGTCCCGGTTGCCCCTCTTCCAGGCCAGCTCTCTGCTGTGGCCAGGGAGTGCAGTGGAGGATGGCCCAAGTCCTTGGGTCCTACACCCCATGGGAGACCAGGATAAGCCCCTGGCTCCTGCCATCAGATCAGCACGGTGCGCCGGCCACAGCAGCGCATTGGAGGGTGAACCAACGGCAAAAGGAAAACCTTTCTCTCTGTCTCTCTCTCTCACTGTCCACTCTGCCTGTCAAAAACAAAAAACAACAGCAACAACAACAAAAAAAGATAGTAATGGAAATGTAACAACAGACACAACAGAAATAAAAAGAATCCTCAGAAAGCACTACAAAGAGATGTATGCTAACAAATTGGGGAACCTGGAAGAAATGGATAGATTCCTGGACACATACAACCTTCCTAAACTGAGCCGTGAAGATATAGAAGACCTAAACAGACCCATAACCATGGAAGAAATTGAATCAGTAGTAAACACGCTACCAAAAAAGAAGAGCCCAGGACCAGATGGCTTCAACGCCGAATTTTACCAGACATTTAGAGAACAATTAACCCCAGTTCTTCTCAAGTTATTCAAAACAATTGGAAGGGAGAGAATCCTCCCAAATTCTTTCTACGAAGCCAATATCACCTTAATTCCTAAGCCCAGAAAAGGCGCAACAGAGAAAGAAAACTACAGACCTATCTCCCTGATGGACATAGATGCAAAAATACTCAACAAAATTCTGGCAAACCGAATCCAACTGCACATCAGAAAGATCATTCACCCGGACCAAGTGGGATTTATCCCTGGTATGCAAGGATGGTTCAATATTCGAAAGTCAATCAATGTAATACATCACATTAATAAACAGACACATGAAAAAATGCTCAGGATCCCTAGCCATCAGGGAAATGCAGATCAAAACCACAATGAGGTTTCACCTCACTCCGGTTAGATTGGCTTACATACAGAAATCAACCAACAACAGATGCTGGCGAGGATGTGGGGAAAAAGGGACACTAATACACTTTTGGTGGGAATGCAAACTGGTAAAGCCACTATGGAAGACAGTTTGGAGAGTCCTCAGAAACCTGAATATAGCCCTACCACATGACCCAGCCATCCCACTCCTTGGAATTTACCCAAATGGAATTAAAGGGGAGAAAAAAAGAGCCATTTGCACCTCAGTATTTGTTGCAGCTCAATTCACAATAGCTAAGACATGGAATCAACCTAAATGTCCATCAACGGATGACTGGATAAAGGAACTATGGGATATGTACTCTATGGAACACTACACAGCAGTGAAAAACAATGAAATCTGGGCATTTACAACAAAATGGAGGAATCTGGAAAATATCATGCTGAGTGAAATAAGCCAGTCCAAAAGGGACAAATATCATATGTTCTCCCTGATCGATGGCAACTAAACGAGCATCTAAAATGATACCCATTGAAGTGAAATGGACACTATGAGAGACAATAACATGATCAGCCCTTGTCTAGACTGTTGAGGAACAACTTACTATTTTATTCCTTTTAATATTTTTGTTCTTGTTGTTGTTGTTGTTGTTCTTGTTCTTGTTGCTCTGTTTGTTCTACTTAATACCACTGGTTGAACTCTGTAATCAATGCACAATCATTCTTAGGCATTTAAAATTAACAGAAAAGTGATCTCTGTTAAACATAGGAGTGGGAATAAGAGAGGGAGGAGATATGTAGGTTGGCACATGCTCACTCGGACTTACCTCCAATGGTGGAACTAGAATTGTGCCAGGGGATTTCAAATCAATCTTACCAAGGAGGCAGGTACCAATGCCAGCGCACTTGGTAAAGTGATAAGTATAAATACACAACCGATCCAAAAGATAGGGTATGTGTTGAAGAGATTTCACAAATAAGACCAGTGTAAGCAAATAATGAAGGATAGAATTAAAAGGGAGAGAATGATCCTGCAGGGGAAGCAGGACACACAGCAGACTCATAGAACGGCAAATGCCCAAAACAGCACTCCTGCCTCAGAATCAACCCTTGGGACATTCAGATCTGGCTAAAAGGTCCATGAGAGTCTCATAGGCATGGAAAGCCATGACACAGTGGCAAAAAACAATCTAAATGAAAGATCCTGGTAAACAAGACCTCAGCAGAAAGAACAGGCCATCAAGGAGAGAGGCGCCTTTCTCTGAAGGGAGGAAGAAACCTCCACTGTGACACGGCCTTGACTAAACAAGTTCAGAGTCGGTGAACTCAAGGGACTTCCACAGCCTAGACAGCTCATAGCAAGAGTCTCGGGTAATTGCTGACGTCATAAATAAGAGAGCCAATTGTTAAATCAACAACGGGAGTCACTGGGTACATGCTCCCCACGTAGGATCTCTGTCCTTAATGTGTTTTACTATGAAACTTAAAAACAACACTACTAGTCGAACAATACCCTATACCTTTGTGCGGTTGTGTGAGTGCAGCCTGTTGAAATCCTTGCTTAGTATATGCTAAGTTGATCTTCTGTATATGAAGGTAATTGAAAATGAAACTCGATGAAGGGCGGGATGGGAGGGAGTGGGAGATGGGAAGGCTGCGGGAGGCAGGGATGTTGGGGGGGAAGCCACAACAATACAAAAGTTGCACTTTGTAAATTCACATTTATTAAATAAAAAATAATAACTATATAACAAACAAAAGAAAAAAGAAAAAAAGAACTTAATACTTTACCCTTTTAATATTTTTTATGTTCTACTTAAAACTATTGAACTCTGTAATTAATACACAATTATTCTTAGGTGATTAATTAATGCTATAACTAGTACTGAAATAGTATTTTACACTTTGTGTTTCTGTGTGGGTGCAAACTGTTGAAATCTTTACTTAATATATGCTAAATTGATCTTCTGTATATAAAGATAATTGAAAATTAATCTTTACGTGAATGGAAGAGGAGAGGGGGTACGAGAGGGGAGTGTTGTGGGTGGGGGGGAAGTTATGGGGGGGGGAGCTATTGTAATCCATAAGCTGTACTTTGGAAATTTATGTTCATTAAATAAAATTTAAAAAAATAATATCTCTGGCATGCAATACCTATTTGGCATATGTTCAATGTCTTCTTTTTCTCATAAGACAAAATTTGTGTGTCAGAAAAAAATATCACTTTCTATATCACTCTTACTCATTTCTAAGGAAGGTGAATTCCCTCCCTTTTGTTGTAGACAGAGAACAAATAAAAGCAGCACAGATTATTTGTTTTGCTGAGGATGGTGATGAGTAAGAAGTTCAGTAGAAAACTACATTTCTGTGTTCAAGAACCAATTCACAGACAATATATATATATATATATATATATATATATATATATATATATATAAAGGAAGAGGAAGAAGATTAGGGCACAGGGAAAATAGCAGGAGAGAGAGATTCAGAGTAGTTGCTGATAGAACAGGAATTTTATAAAAAGGAAGGGGCAGTAAAATATTTTGCTGTGTCTAAGACCTTTAAAAAGAACTCACAGTGGTCTTCCGCTTGTTTGTAGTCATACATGCATTTCTGTAAGAATGAGCTTAGTGAGCTAGCTTGGACTGTGCAACAATGAATGGTCATAACTAAAGGTGACTGCTAGGGTTTGAGTAGGATTTGGCTCCTGAACTCATGCAGGTGCTTAATCCCCAAAGTCATAAGTTGATGGTGTCAGCCTACCACAAAACATACCAAACACTGGAGTTAAGGGAAAGGTTTATTGTCAGGTCAAGGAAGCCCAAAGGCTGGGGATAGAGGGCAAGAGAGTAGGAGAAAGTAGAATCAAGAGAGAGAGCACACATGTACAGGAAGCAGGTCCTATTATAACTTTGCAGGGGGCAGGGAAATAGGAGTAGCAAATCCAGTTAGGGTAGGGGTGGAGCTGATACCTGTGGTTGGGTCATGGAAGTGGTGAGGGCTTCTAGCAATGGTGGTGGGGGCTAGAGCCAAGGATGGTGTCGGGCATAGATTGCACCATAGATAAGACTGCACCATTTTACTAACAAATGGTACCAAGAGAGTTAAAACAGTTAAATTATGGTGTTTAGGAGGTAGGCCTAGCTGGGGGTCCTTAGATCACTGATGAGTGCACCCTTATAAGGTAATCCTCATGAGGTTGATTATAAAAGTCAAGTTGGCTACTCTGCTTTGCTTCTTAGCTCGCTATGTGATCATGTCTCCACAGACTCTCTGGCCTCACCAGTTGGCTGAACCAATGAAGGATGACTGATCTTGGATTGTGAATCTCCAAAGCCATGCACCAAAATAAACTTACTTCCTTAAAAAGTAGCTTCTGTCAGATATTTTGTGATAGCGACAAAAAGCTAATACAGAAAGTTGGTACCATTAGAGATGTTTCTACTATAACTATACCTGAAGATGTAGAGAAATCTTTGGAAGTGGTTTTCTAGAAAGGATTCGAGGAGTAGGGAGGAAAAGGCAAAACAATAACAAAACAAAGCAAAACAAAAACCCTTAAGAATGCTATAAAGAGCCTTATGGGTGATTCTGGTGAGAACTTAGCAGGCCAGAAGGCTGATAAGACTGTGGCCAGTAAAGGTCTTAATGAAAAGGACTCAGACAGAAACCAAGATTCTACTGGGAATTAGACTCAAGGCCATACATGTTCCAACATGGCAAATAACCTGGCTGTGTTATATCCTTGTCCTGAGACTTTATGGAAGGCAGAACTTAAAGACAGGATATTAGTTCATTTGACAGAAATTTCAACAGAACAAAGCATTCAGGCTGCAGCATGGGTATTATTATCTGCTTTGAGTCACTGTATAGTAAGAATCAGGGACAAAAGTGAGCAGAGCAGAAAGATTTGAAAAAATTGCAACCTGGTCTGAGAAGTGAGGATGAGAAAGCAAGAAATAAGGTAGAGAAACCACTGGCAAAAGAGATTAGTGCAAGCAAAAAGAAGCCATCTGGTAGGACCAGACGATGGGAGATACTTCAAAAGCATTTCCGAGATCCTTGATGCTGCCCTTCCCATCAGGGTCCCTGAAGCCTGGAAGGGCAGAATTGTTTGACAAAATCCCAAGGAACTTTCTGAGCACCTGCCAAAAATGACTTTGTGGTTTGTTTCCCTGTGTTCAACTGGCAAAGCACTCCAGGTGGCAGCTATGGTTCAAGTGGCCTCAGGTATGGCTCTTTATGGCAGTAGACCTGGTGGTGTTGACGTACACATGAAGCCGATTTTACAGGTGTGAAGAATGGAAGAGTTTTTGGAGTCATGGAAGTTTCCACCAAGCTTTCAAAGAAAAAGCCCACACAACTGTAGCCCCTGCATGGAAGCCATTGATCGGGCGATGCCTAGCGTAGCTGTGGTAGAGATTCCAAAAAGGTAGAGGTACTAGCGACATGAAGCCAAGGAAAACTCCAGCAGTGTGACAGGCAAGGCTTGGAAAGCCACCAACATCAGCATGCAGACTTGGAGAGCAGTCATGTGGGCAGAGAACAACAGAGGCATGGAGGCATAGCAGTGTCAAGACCACTTGGATTTCAAACGATGACTACGGCAAGTTGGAGGCCTTGGCAGGAACTTTTGCAGGGGTGGAGCCATTGCAGAGACCCTGCCATGGCAATGCCTACTGAGACTACAGAGACCAGGCTCCAACCTGTGAGAACTGAAGCATGAGCTGGGACCAGCAAAGCCTTAGGGGTGAGGCTGCTCAAGTCCTTGGAGACTCACCCAACTCAGTGTGGTCAGTGTGCTGAACCTGAAGCATCAGGATTTAACACTTACATTTTGGACTGTTTCTCATGTTTAAATACATTTATTTTATTTATTTCAAAGGCAGAGTGACAGAAAAGAGACTGGAGATTGGTGAGAAAGAGACAGGGAAGGAGGGAAGGAGAGAGAGATCTTCCTTCCACTCATTCACTCCCCAGATAGCTCAACAGTTGGGGGGCACACACCAAACCCAGGAGCCAAGAATTCCACTTGCTGCACGTGTGGCAGGGGCCCAAGTAGTTGTGCCACCCTCCCTGCCTTCCCAGACACATCAGCAGGAAGTTGGATAGGAAACAGAGCAGCTGGGACTCAAGCTAGCACTGACATAAGGGATGCTGGTGTTGCAAGTAGTGGCTTAACATGTTACACCACAATGCCAGCCCCCTATTACTCTTTCATTTTCTTGCCTCTCCCTCTGGAATTAAAATGTAGGATCTTTGAATTATAGACTTACAACAGAGAGTTTGCTTTGAATCTCACGTAAGACTTTGGAATTTTGCATTAATATTTGATTAGGCTAAGACTTGGGAATTGTTGGTACTGAAATAATTTTATGCCATAGAGATAGTAACATGAGTTTCAGGGAGTCAGGCATGAAATTCTAAGCTTCAAATAGACTATGGCTCCCAAACTCATACAGAATTTTCACTCCCAAGCCATAAGTTAATGGTACTAAGAATGTGGAAACTTAGTCGAGTCATAGTGTTTAGGACATGGGCCTGGTGTGAGGTCAATGGGAGTATGCCTAAGAAGACAGTTTTTGCAGGAGGGTTGCTAAAAAAGCCGAGTTAGGCCTAGCTATTCTGTCTGCTTCCTGATTTGCCCTGCCATCATTCCTCCACGTATGGTCTGGCCTGACCAGGTAGCCAATGTAACAGGGCCAATTGATGTTTCACTATTAACCTCCAAAACTCTGACTGAAAATAAATCTTCTGCCTTCATAAGTAGCTTCTTTTAGGTATTTTGTTACAGAGATAAAAAAGCTGACAAATGCAATGACAAATGAATGCTGGCTGCATTTTTACCAACCACAAATCGGACGAACTCAAGGTCTTACAATCGAGTAAGTCATTTAACTGTAAAGAAATACCATGAAGATTCTAGGTCCTAGAACTGACTGTTACAGTGAAAAGAGAAAGTTCGTTGAAAGGTGAGGGTAGAAGGTAGGAGGAGATGAAGGTTTGCCTAGTGCATCCTATCCTGGCAAGTGTATAGAGCTAGGGGATATATACAGAAGCTTTAAGATTAGTATATGGCTCCTTCTCATGTAAGAAGAGAGATTCTGGGTCATCATCAACTGTAGCTCATTTCAGTTCTGGCCGAGGCTACAGCCTTGGTGTGTTCAATGTCTGTAGGTAAGACTCTCATTACCATGTCCTTAGAGACCAGACTATCAGACACAGTAGCTCTAACATTCCAATTTTAGAATAACCCATTAAAGAATGCGCAAAATTCCAAACAAAACTGAATAAATATAATAGCTTAAGTGAAATATAAAGAAAGAAAAATAAGTCATTTTTACGTAGGCAATGGGCACTGGAAGCCACACTGATGTTAACAGACAAAATTATAACACACTTAAAGATCTTAATTGGATTCTATTTGCTATTCTGGAATTGTACAACAATTTGCTCTGTAAAATAGAATGAGTGTTCTGAGAAGCTGAACAGAGAAGGTTGGCTGTATAGACAGGAAAGGACTGAAGAAAGCAGAATGGAGAACAAAAGCAGGTTGTTCATTTCTGAGTTAGTTTCCTTGTAAATGTTAAGGCACAAGGCACCTCCTTATCATGCTGGCTACAACTTTCCCATCTGGGATTTGGCTATTATCTGCCTCTCCCTCCTGGTTTCCCAGAAGGTCAGATAAGCAACTTAGTTTTGAGTTGGTGGTGTGGAACTTCAGTAAGACTAAGTCCATTTTGATTTGGTCTGTTGGGCCTACTACAAGAATTTGGTCCAAACCAATAACCTCCCGCACATTTTATTTAACATTGGCTATAGTTTACAGGCCTGCAGAAGGTGGGTTCTGGCATTAAATATGGGAGCTGCCCAGTTCTACTGCTCATGAGTCAGCTACCTATGTGAGCTGGTGTCAATCAGTCCAAACTCAAACTGCAAAAATAAAAACTACTTTAGTCATGAATCTTAGGAATTGCAATATGGGAGATCCAGGTTCAGAAAGCATAAAATCAGTGTTTTGAGGAAGGGAGGAAAAGCAGACTCTTACAAGGGATATGAATGTTGAGAAGGAACAGGGGCTGTATGAAGGACAGAATGTAGAGAAAAGGATACATAAACAGAATGGAAAGGCCTACAAATCCAGAATCTGATAACCTTTTGAGATGCATCTTTTTTTTTATTATTTGACAGGTAGAGTTATAGACAGTGAGAGAGACAGAGAGAAAGGTCTTCCTTCTGTTGGTTCACTCCCCCAATAGCCGCCACGGCCAGTGCTACACCGATCCAAAGCCAGGAGCCAGGTGCTTCCTCCTGGTCTCCCATGCGGGTGCAGGGCCCCAAGCACTTGGGCCATCCTCCACTACCCTCCTAGGCCACAGCAGAGAGCTGGCCTGGAAGAGGAACAACCGGGACTAGAACCCAGTGCCCATATGGGATGCTGGCGCCACAGGCGGAGGATTAACCAAGTGAGCCACAATGCCAGCCCCCTTGAGATGCATCTTGTGTCTCTGGGCACAATGTAATTGGTCATTCCATTTCATTCCACATGTCTGTGTGATAGGTGGAGGGGACCAAAGTTCACATTTCCAGGCAGCAACTGAAATGGTGCTCAGCCCTCCAGCCTGAGAGCTAATGCAGGTAATGACAAGCAGCTTGGCTTTCTATGTCTAATCCATGTCTTCAGCGCCTCGGGAGGTTTATCTGGAATGGCGACACTTGGGCCATATTATCAAGGGCTGCTTCTCCACACAAAGTATTGACTCAAATAATAAACCCTAAACTTGGATGTAGGCACTAGTTGTAGCCTAGGACAGGCCAAGCCTTGGCAACTTATTTTGGCTCACTGGGTAAATAACCACAGAGATAACCCAGAGTGATTCAGTCTTGTTTAAAATTCTGTCCCCAGGCTGGGTTTCCCATTCAGTACTTTGGAGGAAGAGGTGCAAGAGTACTGAGATTAATAATATCCAGTATAGTGGAAGAGGTTTGGTCTACCAATGGTCTTGGGAATAGATGAAACTTCAAGAATGAGTGGTTACATATCCCATTCCATCCAGCTAAGGTCCCAAGACTACAAGCCAGTGCTTTCTGCCACATAAGCACCTGAATTGCATTGTTCCTGGTAGGATGTTGCTTGCCCAATAGCCTCCCCTCACACTCAGCTTTTGAAGACAAGCATTAAGTTTCCAAAAGTGATTGTCCTGTAGAAGTCAAAATCATTACCCTGTTGATGTGGTCCTTTCACTTGAATTTTTTTGCTTATGGTTTTTGCATTATAATTTATCTTTATAAGGAAAATAATTCTATTCTGGTAAACTATTAACTATTTTAAAAAAGGAACTTCCAACTCAACAAAACAATAATTTTAGCTACAAAATTATATATAAATGTATATTTGCTAAATTTTATATAATATATAACATATTATACACACACATACTTGCTAAGCAATCCTCTCTAGATAGTATAGAGATAGTATAGATAGAGAAACAACAACCTGGGCTTACTCAGGGTTTGGTATATCCCGAGGGATGGGTCAGGCCCTTCTGCTTGAACACTGAGCTGTTAGATTAGATTCAAATCTGAAATAACCAGGACAGTGACTCTAACTCTGTTTCCCCCGAAGGGAAAGAAAAAGTCAGAAAATGTAAATATCATGCAAGCAGCAGTGGACAGAATTTGCCTGCTCTGACCCTGCCCAGCCAGCCTGGCCATAGGATCACTTGACTTTTTTCTGCCGTTGGCATGTGCTGGAAAATATAAGGGAGAATGCCCAGAAAGTGGGCACTTTTGCTTTGCTTTATATTTGCTCTTTTCTTCTAGAATATCCCTCTTTCCAGACAATTCTTCACTTCAGGAAAACACTGGAGCAGCTTCATGATCCTAGGCAGTGAGGTGTTTTTGTCCATGTTCTATGAAAACCATCATTTTCAAAGCTGCCAGAAGGAACCACTGGAGTCTAATTCCCAGGGTTCAACTTTCCCATTGTCACTGAGCTTCCCTGTCCTTCTCTTAAGATGGGAAAAGAGTCCAGAGATTTTAACATTCTTCAATCAAGAACAAAAGAGCACCAGGTTTTGCATCTCAACCCTCACTCTGAGACCACTAGCAAGGCAACCTGGACCAAGTCTCTTAACCTCTCTAAATCTCAGTTTTTTTCACAGCACATAGTAAGAATATCCATGTCATAGACATATACGGATAAAACAATGACAATGACAGAGATCCTATATGTCTCGTATGTCTGATGCAAAATAAACACTCAATCTTATATGAGGCTGCTATAGTTACTGCTTGTAATATTATTAGAGGGGTACCCGGTTTTTTCAGCCATTTTGCAAGCTGATTGCCAAGTGAAAATTTTCTTTATACTCTTTGTATACTTTGAGTATTTCATGTGGAGAGAGGAAAAGCCATAGCGCATTTAACAAAAGCAATGGGTTCTATTGGACAGCTTGCTATTTATCAGCCCCTACACCTGGCAAACTACTTATCTCTGACAGTGTATCTCCTCCTTCTCTGGTTGCACCAATAATTCTCTTCCCTCAGAGTGTCCTTGTTGAAACCGGTTTGGAAAAGGTTTCAAGTACTGTCTGAAGTGAAGATATTACTGTCAGGATGCAGAAAGCTGAGCTTCTATTGGGAAGATACCAATTTGAATTTTAACTTGGGATAAGTGTAAGGAAAATGAGTCCTGCTCATGTTTGTAATTCTAGGACATTCTGTAGGTGTTCAAAATGTTGATTTATTTTGTTGAGAAATCTGCTAGGAATCTTGAAACTTTTACCTGTGTCTCTCTCCCTTCCTTTCCCTGGGGTTTGATTTTTTTTCTCCCATCAAACTTCTTTTCACTGTTGTCAGCAGCTATTGGTTTTGCTTATTGTGAAAATAATCCTCTTTCCTTAAGAAGGCATCAGCCTGGAGCACTGGAAGCAATCATCACTCTTCTACATGTGATGTCAATGCAAGAACTGCTCTCTGCAGTAGAAATGCTGTCTTTTGGATAATGTGTTAGGCTGTTTCCTATTACTCTAATGAGATAGTGCAAGTAGGTGTTTTATCAAGAAAAGATGTTTATTTAGCTCATAGTTTTGGAGGTTTAAGGGCATGGTACTGGCCTCAGCTCAGCTCTTATGAAAAACTTGTGGTGGATGGCATCACAATGGTAGAAGAGATCCCATTGCACGATAGGATGCTAGAAAAAGAGTTGGGTCCCCCTAAGAACTATCTGCTGAATCCCTTCCAAAGACATGACCTAGCCAGTCAACTCCCCCAGGCTCCCCTTCTTAAAGGTACCAGCAACCTTACCATCACCATGTTAAGCACCAAAGGGGCACACTGAAACCACATCCAAACTATAGCAGAAGGGACTCTGAAAAAAGAACTCAGTGCGAGATGCAAGTCTGTGACAAACCCTTCAACAACTTCCTCTGTGCTTGAGATCAAGTTCAGAATCCTCAGCCTGGCTTTGGGGGCCTACATGCCCACTCCCCCAGTCTCACCCGAGCCCACTCCTTCTAGGTTGTCTTAGTTCTTTGAATGTGAAATTTTTTTCTCAGAAACTTGGGCATCATTCTCCATTACTCAGATCTCAGCTCCAATCTCCTCACCAACAGGGACTTTCTCACTAAATTTACTTCAGTTCGTTTTTTTTTTTTTTTTTTGATAGTGAGGTAGATTCTGTTTTGCTGAGGATGTATGACTCCCAGGGCATTTTTACCCTCCTTAGCAACCATGATCTTTCTTTTAAGTGGGTATTATTTGGGGCAGGTGTTCGGTTCAGCAGATAAGATACCACTTGGGATGCCCATATCAGAGTTCACGTTCAAACTCCTCTTCAGATCCAGCTTTCTGCCATTGTGCACCAAAAGCAGATGATGACTTAAGTCCCTGTTTCCCTGCCACCCATGTGGCAGATCTGGAATGAGTTCTTGGTTCGTGGCTCCAGCCTGGCCCAACCCTGGCAGTTGTGAAGTTGTGAACATCTGGGGAGTGAACCAGTATATAGAAGGCTCCCAACTCTATTTCCCACAATCTGCCTCTCTGCCTTTCAAACAAAATGAAAGTAAAAGATTTTTAAATAATAGACTTCCCTTCATTGTTTGAAGCAGTTTTAGGTTCACAGAAAAACTGACTGAAAATTATAGAGTTCCTACATACCCCTTATTCATCACAAGCACAGCCACCTCCACTATCAACCTCCTGCAACAAATGGTACACTTCTTGCAAGTCAAAGGTCCTACATTGACACATCACTGTCACCTAATGTCATAGTTTACATTGAGGTTCACTTTTGGTGTGGTACAGTCTATGGGTGATACATACTGACACAAACTCACCATTACAGTATTATACAGAAGAGTTTCACTGCCCTAAAAATCCTCCAAGCTCTCTCTGTTCCATCCTCTTTCTCAAACTCCTGTCAACTACTGATCTTTTTACTCTCTCCATGGTTTCATCTACAGGAATGCCATACAGTTGGAATCATATGCTATGTAACCCTTTCAAAAAAAAATGGACTTTTTCATTGATTCATATATATATATGGGGTTCCTCTGTGTCTTTTGATGGATTAACAGCTCATTTCTTTTTAGACTGAATGATACTCCATTATCTGGATCCATTTACCTATTGAAGAACATCTCAATGGCTTCCAAGTGTAAAAATTGTGAATAAACCTGTTAGAAATGTCTGTGTGCATGATTTTTATGGACATAAACCTACAACTGAATCAGTATTAAAAAGTAGGATTGTTGCATTGTATATTTGAGTCTTGTATGGGTATGTTTGGTCTCTTAAGAAAAGACTGCCAAGGGGCTGCTGCTGTGGCATAGCGGGTAAAGCCACTGTCTGCAGTGCCAGCATTCCATATGGGCGCCGGTTCAAGTCCCTGCGGCTCTTCTTCCTAACCAGCTCTCTGCTATGGCCTGGGAAAGCAGTAGATAGCCCAAGTCCTTGGGCCCCTGCACCCACATGGGAGACCTGGAAGAAGCTCTTGGCTCCAGATCAGTGCAGCTTCAGCTGTTGCAGCCATCTGGAGAGTGAACCAGTGGATGGAAGACCTCTCCTTCTGTGTTAACTCTGACAAGGAAGGAAGGGAGGGGGGGGGGGGAGGGAGCACTGCCAAACTGTCTTCCAAAGTGGCTGTCCCATTCCCCAGCCCTGTGAAGGCCCAGCCTGGGAGGCAGGGCCAGGATGCAGCACTGACTTCTTAGGTGGAGGTGTTTTCTAATTCCTGGTGCCTAGGGGTCTTGAGATTACATTGCTATGCATACAGGCAAGGTGAACTATGGCAATGAAAATGCAGTACAGGGCAAATTCCTCTCCTTCCGGCTCATTTAACCAAATGTGCCTGAGCTAAGTCTGTGTCTGGACTGAGGCAACTTAGACTGTATTCAACTCTCCTAGGGCTGCTCTAGTACACAGCAGTCCCAGTATAGTCTGCATGGAAGACCAGGAAACCCTGGCTGCTCCTTCTCCCTGGAAAAGCCCCTCAACCCTCACACTGCCCTGAATGTCTTTCTCCTCGTGCTCACTCCTCCCTGACAGACCCCTGGGCATCCCGCTTCATTCAGTGGGCATGTTCCCCACAACCAGCAATTCCTTGTCCCTCACCACCTTAACGTCCACCCCTCAAGGCTCAGTTTTCTGACCTTCACATCTCTAGCAACTTTTTCTTCCACCATCTTGAAGCCACCCATGCCTATAATAACCCTCAGAAATCTCAGCTTCAAACAACTCATTCGCTCAATACCATAGCTTATTAAAAATTCACTCACCACAAGTCTGCAGGACTTCGCATCCCTTGTTTCTCGCTCTTTCTCAGCCCACCAGTCTCTGTTTTTCCACCATTTCTTTCACTGAATCGCCGGGCCCATCTTCCCCTCCTACCTTTGCACTTTCTCTTGTTGTTTACTCCTCCCCCGTACCCGTCAGTCACGACTGAATCCCACTCTGCCTTTTCTGTGCCGACCCTGAGCAACTCCAGCTGCTAATCAACAATCACGGACTAGGCTGACTGGTTTCAATTAAAGCTATGATCTTCAGCTGCCCAGGAACACGCTCCTGACACACCTGCTGTGCTTTCCTTTCGAACACTCCAGATTTCTGAAATGACATTTCATACCTTCTCTTGTCTTCAATCCTCCCACCCTCTCTTACCCTGAATTCTGGCTAATGAGGCAACCTCAAATTCTGTAAGAGTATCCAAGTAGAAGTGAGAGAAAGATTCTCTCTTCTCCTCATACCATCTAGAGACATTCTAAATCGGCACCTGGCTTCTGCTCCCTTCCTATTTTAAGGAGTAAGCCTCTCTCCTCTAACAATAGCATTCCCTCCTTGGCTCTGCATGGGCTCACCTATCTTAGGGGCTCATTCTGATTGTTATCCACTCTATCTGCATCATCAGTCTCTCCTCCATCATACCCTTCCTTTTTTTTTTATTTTTTGAGGGGAATTGAAGAGTATATTTCACAATAAATAACATATATAAAATAACACCCTAGAAATTACATTGTGCTCTTTTTCAGTCAGTCTCCACCCCATTGGCAGCCGCTGTTCTGATTTTTATCACCACAGATAATTGTTTTCCCAATTTTGGGCACCATAACAATAGAATCTTGCAGCATGCATTCTTTGGTATCTGGCTTCTTTTGTTCTAACATGTGATGTTGTTTAGATTAATCTATGGTGTTATACGTATCAGCATATCAATAGTTCCTTAAAATTATCTGAGAGAGAAAGATACCTTCTGGTTCACTTTCCTAATGTCTGCAATGGCAGGACCAGGTGGGGCTGGAGCTGGGACTCACATATGGGAGGTAGGGGCCTAATACTTGCACCATCACTGCTGCCTCCTTGGGTCTGCATTGGAAGGGGGCTGGAATCAGGAGTGGATCTGGGTGTCAAAGCCAAGTACTCTAATATGGGATGCAAGTGTCTTAACTGCTAGGTCAAATACCCACCACTGTATCAGTAATTTTCCCTGCTGAGTAATATTACTCTCTGTCGATGCACCACAATCTGTTCACCCATTCTTCTGCTAGTGGAGATTTGGGCTGTTTCTAGTTTCATTATCAATAAGTCTGCTCTGGACATTCTTGTACAAGGCTTTCTTTGTTAAGGTTATTTTCATTTTCATTTGGAATCTGCAGCCCTAGGGTGGGTAAATGTTTAAATTTACAGGGAACTAGCAAGTATTTGTAGCCATTTGCATTCTCATAAAAGCAATGTAAGGGGGCCAGCACCGTGGCTCACTTGGCGCTGGGCACCAAATGGGCACCAGGTTCTAGTCCCGGTTGCTCTTCTTCCAGTCCAGCTCTCTGCTGTGGCCTGGGAAGGCAGTGGAGGATGGCCCAAGTGCTTGGGCACCTGCACCTGCATGGGAGACCAGGAGGAAGTACCTGGCTCCTGGCTTTGGATCATCGGCGTAGCTCCAGCTGTAGCGGCCATTTGGGGGGTGAGCCAATGGAAGGAGGACATTTCTCTCCTCTCTCACTATCTAACTCTATCTGTCAAAAAAAAAAAAAAAGGCAATGTAAGACCTTTCTAGTTGCCTCACTTCCTCCACTAATTTAGGATTAACAGTCATTTTTATTTTAGTGATGCTAAAGGGGGTTTAGGACAGTGCTTGGCATAAAATTAGCCCCCAAAAGAGGTTGGCTATTATTACCAGAGTGAGTGCGCAAATACTTCGAATAAAGGACACTTGAGTTCCTTCTTTCCTGGAATCATGCCTCTCATTCTTGTTCCAATCCTTCCAAATGCCACATAACAACCCTGAGTATTTACCATACATCTAGGTGCTATGCTTCAATAGGTATTCTCAAAGCTGTTAAACTATTGGCTTTATGAAGACCTGGCAGAGATCTCACCATCACCTGCTACTATACACAGCAAGGGCACAACAAATTGCACCTGTTCTGCTGCTTCTGCAGCTACCTAGAGTATAGCATTCTATCCTGCTTTGGGGGTCCATCTCCATACCCCAGGAGTTAGGTTCCCTTGGGCCCCTGGGGGCCTCAAACTTTGCCTTCCGACAAAGGTCAGCATGTCCCCACCACCTGTACTGGGTGTCCACACTTAGGCACAGCTGCTCTGGGGGACGCTAGGAAGGAAATCCGGGCTCGGTGCTAAGGAATAAAGGCCAGACACGCTCTAGGGGCTGAGCCAGGCACGTGCTGGGCTCCAGGTGGCAGCGCCCGCGGCGCTATCCTAGCTGTTCTGGAGCGCGCCGCTGAGGGACGCACTCTCTTCCGCAGCGCCTGCATCCCAAGTCCTCCTCCCGCTCAAGTGTTTTTCCCCGCCCCCTGCCCACGCTTAATTAATGATCTCCTCTAGGTCCCTCCACACTGGACTCCTTCCTCGACCGCGCGGGCTGGGCTGGGCAGAGTGTGGCGGGAGCGCCTGGCTCAGCACTGCGCGCCCTGCGGCGATACCCGGTGGTGCGGCGGCCTGCGCGCGCGGCGCGGGAGGGTGCACGATGCCGGAGAACGGCTCCTTTGCCAACTGCTGCGAGCCCGGTGGGCGGCCCGTGCGCCCGGGCTGGTCGGGAGCTGGCAGCACACGACCCTCCGGGATCCCCCGCCCTCCCTGGGTGGCACCCACGTTGTCCACCGTGCTCATCGTCATCACCACGGTGGACGTCGTAGGCAACCTTCTGGTCATCCTCTCGGTACTCAGGAACCGCAAGCTCCGGAACGCAGGTGAGCGCCCACGCTTCGGGACCGGCCCTTCCCTGCCTTCTGTTCTGGACTTGACCCCGTGACCCACCGCCTTTTGCTAGGGGGTCCTGAGCGCTCCTTCCCTTTCACTCCAATCTAGCCCCGAAGTTTGGCTCTGTGATCAAAAGTTAGGGTGAGTTCGGCCATTTCTGATGTGGGGTGGTTCTGGTGCCAGCCACTCGCCGCTACCTGGGACGCGCTTGGCACTTCAGCGTCCACGTGAATTAGGCCAAGTTCCTCCTGCGCGCTTTTTGGCAGGGGCGCTGGTGCTGTGGGATCTCCCAGTTGTGCCCTTCCAGATGGTGCCCACAGAAATTCCACGACTCTCGACACACCTCTCCCTTCCCTTCTCTGTGGCTTCACACAGTAGGTGCTTAGAAAATACTTGCTGAGAGGGCGAGGGCACCCAAGAGAGTCTTCCAGTGGGCATTGTGTCAGAAACTTAGACCCAGGTCAGCTGGATACTTGTTTCCAAAGGAGAGGGCGTGCAAACAGAAATCTCAGGTTCTGCTTGGACTGAACGAACTTGCTTTGAGAATGTGGTCTTTTCTGAAGACAGGCAATTCGTGGCATCACTGTGAAAATTAAGTTTAGCTAAACCCCGTGGCAATCCTGAAAATGACACCCGCCTCCCCGGGTTTCTAATCCACTCTTATTTCAATTGCACCATAGACAGGTTTGCAAGAGCAAAAACTCAGAGGGAAGAAGGATCTGAATTCAGGTCCGGACAGCTCACTGGAGCGTACTGGCCATTTCACCCTGGTTTGAAGCTCAGTGACCATCTGGTTAATTTTGTCATTTTGCAGGGCATATCTTAAGGGGTAACCCAAATATTTATCTTAAGGGGTAACCAAATATTAGTATGAATTAAAATGGAGAGAGGGCAGCAAATCAATTGTAATGCTTAAAAATGCTTTTCTATGTGGCTGGACCATTCAGAAAGGCTACTTTTCATAAATGATTGTATATATATATTTTTGTGTGGTCCTGTGACTTGAGAATTTTTATCTAAAAAACAAGTCAACAGAAATACAAGCTTCTGTCATATGGAAACGTTAACATTAAGAGGAGTTAAGCTTTGAGACTCCAGAATATCCATAGCAGTAGCTGATATTATCTGGAATGCCCTTTTGAAGAGCAGGTTTGTGTTGGAAAACTATGTAATATTTTTGATCACGTTGTCCCTTTGCAGCAGCCACAACATTCATTTCCTGTTCAAGGAGGCAGAAGGGAGGCAGCCACAGGCTGGCTTCCCTGTGGGAGGCATGGGCCCCAGGTTCTGACCAGGACCTCCTGCATCCCCGGCTCACTGTGAGTGGAGAGCACCTGCATTCTGGCTGCCTGTGCAGCAATCTGGGCGGCCAACCATGAGAAAGGTGGCTGCGAGAGCTTCAGGCTGCCTTCATGTGCCTGAGGGAGACCAGCACCCCGCCTCCACCCTACCACGGCTGGCAGGTCCCACAGAAACGGTATTGATCCAAGCTGGGCTGAGGCATGAACGACTTCCATTGCTGCCACATCCTCCATGCTGTCCTCCCTACCTCTTGACACGCCTGCCACAGACTAGCACTGTAAAAAACTTTCACAACATATCTATACGACATTTATCCCTGCCACCTTGGTAGTTGTAGCAGTCATGCAATATAACCAGTTTTTATATGACCTTCAGTTTTATTGATAACAGTCATGAAAGATCACAGCATTGACTTAATCTATATGAGTGAGATTTCAAAAGGTGCCTACAAAGCTACAACACTTTTAATGGCACCCATTCCACTCTGAATCAGGCTTTCTCTTACTGAGGAATTTGGCTTTACCCTAAGAAATATTTATCCTGTACCTTTCTGTTCTTTGGCTTCTCAGTTCATCAGTATTAAGAAATTAGGTTTTTCTTCAAGGTAGACAATGCCCATGAGGAAAGCTATGTTAAAATGATGACCACCTTATTTAGAAAATTTTAAGTCATTAGTAAAACTTTCCCTTTGTTTGGTTTAAAAAGGGAGGTTTTGTCTGTTTACTGTGCCCGTGGCAAAGTAGATCTAGCTGTGGAAGCGTAATTGAAGCTCTCATTTTGGCTATGCTATTATTACAGAAAAGTGTTAGCCACCCCTTTTATAAAGTCTAAAGATCAAATTGTACATTCTAGAGAGTCCTTCAGAATAGAATTAGTTACTCATCTTGAAGAAAATAGAGAAATGAGGGAACAAGTCAGGCTTCCCAGATTGCTTACTAACAATAACAAAATCAAATGAAGACTTAGCAAACAATTTTAACTGTTAAAAAACAACTTATGAATACATTTACCTGAAGGTTCAATGCCTTCTATAAATTTTAAGGCAAGAGTTCACGTTTTTGAAAGCATCACTTAAACATCTAACACAAGCGTAACTCGTTTGACCAGCTAACCCAAGAACAAACATACCTGTGACTACAGATTGCTAGTTTAGGCTACCAAAGATTACGAACAGAGCACCCCCTTGACTTGCATTCTCTTTAAGATTTCCTCTGATCTGTTTTAACAAAAACCAGGAGGAAGAGGAAGCTAGGCTGCAGAAGCAAGGTAATGATAGGTGGCAGGCCAATTAAGATTTGCCATGAAGTAGACCAAACAGGCCAGTGCACTGCATTGGTTTATATGGAAAGCCAGGGCTTCAGCAAAAGTCAGCTTTTGAAGGGCCCTGGCAGCTCTGCCAGCCAAGAGTTGGATCACTGGAAATGGACCTGTCCCAGAGTCAAAGGGCTCCAGGCCAGAGCCAGAGACCTTTTTTGCTCTAAGCTGAAAAGCCCTTCACTCGGGCAAGCTTCCAAAGTAATCACTGCTGTCGTGGGAATGGCCAAGTAGGGACTACAACATTGCAGGCAGAACTGTATATTAATTAATAAATATCTTCCTTTTAGAAATGCAACCTACCTTCTCTTCAATCCAGCTCTCCTCCCAGGCCAGCTAGGTAATGGAAGTCAACAGGTTGCCTCCCTTATACCACATGTAAAGCAATATCAACAGATCTGAGCATCATAACTGACAAGGCCTTGAGGACCACCTGATTATTTTCAAGCCCTTCTGTCAGTTGCTATTTGCCTCTCAATGAAAACAAGTTGCTCGTGGTTTAGACACCTTTCTTAGAGCCTCTAATAATGACTCTGTCCTTGGCTTTAGATCCTATGAGTTTAAACTGCTTGTTAGATTTGTTTTCTCCAGACTCAAAAAAGTAAAATTCTAGGTGGCCATGCACATGAAACCTCCCATAGAAGCAGTTTCTGTGAGCTGGCATTGCATCCCCCTGGAGAAGCCACCTCCTGCTGGAACCCTGTCTTGGCTCCCCTTCCCAAAGATGCCCCTTTTCAGCATAAAGCAGCCAGAAGGATCATCACCCAGTTCCCCCAACAGAAGAGAGTTTCAGTCTTTGGGAGGTGGGATGTGAGGAGTCAAAGGGGTAATAGGCAGTCAGCATGGTCCTGTGGTAGAAATTTGGAATAACAAGGTGCCTGCTCCCTGCAGAAGGTTAACTTTAGCAGAACAAAGTATCCTGCTTCCTTAGGAATCTCAAAATTTACAAATCTACCATGAGAATAGCAAGGGAGTGGTGATTTCTCCCCTGCCCTTCTGGATGAATTTTTTAATCATAATCAAGCCAGACAGGATGGAGAATTGTAAATCAGGTCTTTTGTTGAGTCTATCTCCACCTTGTTGATAGACAGTTTGGTCCCCAAGATTGTATTTAAAAACCCAAATGCTATAGGACCTTTTGGGTTCTTTCCTTCTCTCAAAAGCCCCCTCTATGCTGCTCCGGCTGGAGGTCTTTGATTCTAATAAATCCTTTTAAATCTCAAAAAAAAAAAAGAAATAAAAGAAATTAGGATACTGATGTTGAAAATACATATCTTTCCAGTAGCCAAGGTGCATAGCCATATTGAGGTTACAGTGTGTCTCCTAAGAGGCACCATATCCTTCACTTGATGATTACACACCCGGGTCTCTGTCATTCACAGCAGAAGTGGCACCACAGTAAGACCGACAGGGGGCAGTAGAGGGAAGGCAGGAGGAAGATTGAGGGCCTGACCTTAGAAGGTAAGGCCAGATGTGTTTCACAGTTGGCTGCATTCCCAGAGCTTGCCACAGCACGCGGCACTGGGCTGCAGCCTCACACCTGCCAATGTGCTTCCTGGGGGACCGTGCCACACTTGGGACTCTCCTGAGAGCACTTGAGGACTTTTCCTCGTGCCTACCACTGCCACTCTCACCCTTGGTCTCAACCTCACCAATTTTTATCCCTTGTATTTTTGATCTCTTGCCCCCCCCCCCCTTTCTGGAACCTTCCTCCATCAGGTTCTTTCTCTTTCTTCTATATTTTTCATCCTGTGTCTCTTTCAGCCTGTAGACATATAAACACCCCCAAATTCTTCTGTTTTAAGAGGAAAAATAAGGCTGGCACTGCAGCTCAATAGGCTAATCCTCCGCCTGCGGCACCGGCACACCAGGTTCTAGTCCCAGTCAGGACGCCAGATTCGGTCCCAGTTGCTCCTCTTTCAGTCCAGCTCTCTGCTGAGGCCCGGGAAGGCAGTGGAGGATGGCCCAAGTGCTTGGGCCCTGCACCCGCATGGGAGACCAGGAGGAAGCACCTGGCTCCTGGCTTCGGATCAGCACAGTGCGCTGGCTGTAGCGGCCATTTGGGGAGTGAACCAATGGAAAAGGAAGACCTTTCTCTCTGTCTGTCTCTCTCACTGTCTAACTCTGCCTGTCAAAAAATAAATAAATAAATAAGGAAAAATAAAAGTCTCTTTCCCTGGCTTGTGTACCCTGCCCAGCTCCTGTCCCCTTACCTCCCCTCCCCATCTCGGACAGGTGACATCTACATGGAACTCTCTGCATTCACCGATTCTGCCTCTGCCTCGGCACTTCCCCCTCCCTCCGCAGCCCTCTGGGTCTGCCTTGCATGCTGTGGGGGAGTCTAACAGTGACTCGATCCTTGGGGCTGTTCTTCCCCTCAGCTCACCTGGGGCTGGGCCCTGATTCTGCTTCCTCTCTTCTTCTCCCAGGCAACCAAAAAAACCCTGGGAGGGCTCTTTGCTCCCTTTTCCTTCATTCCTCTAATCCCATTGATTTTTGCCTCATAGTGTTGCTCAAGTTCCCCTCTCCTATAGCACCAGTTTCCACCCTTGCCATCTCCGGATCAAACTCTGTCCATGGTATCCACATAGCTTCCCCTGCTCCATGCCCTAGTCACTGTCACCCCTGCCTCCAGGGACTCCAGAGCTCAGCCCACCTCACTCCCCTCTCCCATGCCACCCTGAGAGGCTGCGCTCCCTAAGCCATCCCTGCTCTCTGAAGCATTCTCTCATCCTAAGGGGTCCTTGGCCTCCTCTGCCTCTGTCTCCTCTGTATCCGCTCCTCCTTCATACCCTGCCCCATCTCCCCAACAGGGTTGTTGGTGTCTGTTATCCACAGCACCAGGAAAGGTCCGGTTGCCTGCCCCCAACACAGTACCCCTTTCCTGGCTTTGTTGTTACCTGTCTCTCTCCCTGCTGGGCTGCACACTTACTTAGAGCAGAGGCTTCTATTCCATCTTTGTCCACAGAGCCAGGCACACAGTAGGAGCTGAATGCACCTCCAGAGAAGCAAATTGAAAGTGGACAGAATACCAGGAAAGCAGTGGGACAGAAAGAATTAACGTGGCTTCGTGAGGCGGGGCAGACTCAGTAACACTCTCGGCACTGCACATGTAATCAGCAGAGCTTGTTTTCGGGGAACTGGATCCCTTGGGGCACTGAAAGCCCCAAGTACTCCTCGCTTTGGTTCTCAAAAATGGACTAGTGCCATCTTCTGCACAAAAGTGTGCCTGCCATCTGATTGCCCCCATGTGGCCAAAGCTCTTTGGCGGGCTCCAGCTGCACTGTGATTCTCTGAAACTGTGTCCCAGCCATACCCCTCAGGGAGTCTGTCTCTTGCTGGTCTGCCCTGAAGGTGCCACCTTTAAGCTGCCTGTAAAATGTGACTCTCTTGCAAGTATTATGTGCACCATCTATCTGGGGTGGAGAATTCCAGCCCACAGGCCATATAAGGCCCACAAAATCATTTGGTGTGGCTCTGTCTGCAAAGGCAACTGCAGGCAGGACTCAAAATCCAATACATCTATAGCAGGCTAATTTATAAATTGAAATTTTTATATGGCACACAAATGATGTTATAAATATCCAATTGGCCTTTGGCAGAAAAAAAGGTTCCCTACCTGTTAGCCAGTCAGCCACAGGAGGAACACGTTGCTACCGTAATATCCCAGTAGTGTCCCTTAGCAAAGGCGGGAGCACAGCAGCTTCAGTGACCCCTGGCTCTGCAGGCGCAGCCACCCTAGACACCCCAGTAATGACAGCTGTCATCCAACAGTGGATTTTAGGGTTTCAACTGGGATAAGGTGTTGGGAACATTGGCATTTCTAGGGTGTTTCAATGATTTGGAGAGGAGGAGGATATGAAATATCTGACATTGGGATTGGCCAGGAAAACATGGAAGATCCACTTACTGATGATTTTCCTCCAGCACCCAGCAAGGCTCAGAGTCTGCAACATCTGTTATCCAGAACTTACACCTGCCTGAGAGGTTCCCAGGGAAATCTTTTCCCTGTGCACTCCCATTTGGATGACAGAAGAGCCTGCAGTGTAGCCCCTTTCCTTGCCTCTTCTCTTCCTGTTTGTTGACTGAGGACGTGAACGATGTATAAATAAGCAAGATGGTCCTGGATAAAGGCTTTTGGAAAGACTGGAGGGAAGATTTTGCTAAAAATGTTATTTATTTGAGAGGTAGAGAAATATAAAGAGATAACTCCCATCCATGGGTTCCCTCCCCAAATGTCCTCAGTGACTGGTTGGGCTGCGATTCAGGAACCAGTGCTAGGTATTGAACCCATTTACTGTGATGTGGGATACAGGCATCTTAACCAATAAGCTAAACACCCACTCCGTGGAGGGAAATCCTTAATAGACCCTTAGTCCTTATCTTCCAGGAGTTGGAGGGTATGGTGTATCCCATGCATCCAGGCTTTATCCTACTGAAGACCACTCATTGAGAAGTCACTTGCTGTCAGGTATCTTTTGACTTGTTTAGTGTGCTGGGTTTGGAGAGAGCTTATTATCAACCAAAGACCAAGCCTTGGACTCCCTTCCTAATGTTTCCTGAGCCATCCAACTTCATGTTTTGGCTGTGAATACTTCATTGTCTCTTTACCAAGCAAAAATGAACACCTTTTAAATCCCATAATTATGACTTTAGCTGCATAATCAGTAAAGCTCTTAATCCTCTTTAATTCCTCCCATGGAGCTCTCAGTAGCCCAGGGGTATAAAACTTTCAGGTTCAACTGCCTTTATTTCCAAAATTTGGATTCTGTATTCAGATGTAGTATTTCTCAAAACTCAGAAAATACTGAGTACTGCCATTCAGAAGTGTAATAATTTAAAAACAGTTACTGCAAATAAGTTAAAGGGAGTTGGAAAGTAAAGTCCCAGTTCTTCAGCAGTGTAGAATCAGAGGGGATATCCTCCCTTCTTCATTGTCTTCCTCCTGTACTGCAGCCATGTGCCACATAGCAGCCTTTCAGTCAGTGAGGAACTGTGTGTGAAAGTGTGCATCATTTAGCCCAGGTGTGTAGTATGCTATACCACCAGGTTTGTGAAAGTGGATGCTCCGGTGTCCACACAGCAACCAAATCACCTAGTGATGAATTTCTGGCAACAAATTCCTGTCATCAAGCAACACGTGACTGTCCTTACATCTTATTTCACAGGGATCCTATTCCAACATTATGCTTTCGGCAACTAATAATTGTTAAAAATAGTAAATAATAGCTAACATTGCTAAGTCTGATTGTGCACCAGATACAATGTTTTTTTCTCAAGAGAGAGAAGAAGGGAAAAAACCTCCCCTATCTCCTAATAAAGGGCTATCCGTTTCTAAGTTCTACTCCATCTCTCACCATGTCATGGACAAAGCTGATGGAGAGAACAAGCTACAGGGCAAGCTTTACCCTCCAACCCTCTACACAATGTTCCCTGCAAATGTCACTGCTGAACTCCTAACTGCCAGTTCCAAAGGGCACTTTCCTGTTCTTTCTCACTTTTGTGGATGACCAAGAAACTCCCTACACCCTTGCTGTTAACCCCCTTGGTATTTCATTCCCTGGTTTTTCCTTCTCATTCTTCTCTTTTTCCCTCATAGCTGTGAGTAGTTCACATTATCTGGGTGCCTGTTTTTTATTTATCAATAAAATGGAAATCCTGCTAGCCCTCTAAAAGAATTCTTAAAGTAAACAAGTAAATCCATTTATATATCTGCATAGTATCTATCTTAAGGGGCTATATGAATTGTTGTTACTATTAAGTGAAATGAAAGTAATCAAATTCTACCCATAAGAGTTTCTATGTGATCTCTTTTGATGGTTATAGAATGTTTGGTGACAGTATCTTGGCTGTTTTTGTAAGTAGATGCTTCTTATCCTCTTAAATATATGTCTCCTAGTGATTGAGATATCTGTAATCATCTTTGTGTGTACACTATTCATCTATTTGGCAGTCTTTTTCAGTTTTAATTAAAGCAAAGAAGACTTCAGTTCAGCCCTTGTGTGATTCATCCACATACTCTAGGGTTTTAATAAATAATATTAATTTGGAAGAAAACAATCTCCACTCAAAGAATTGGAAAATCTAATTAGGAGCTTATGTTAAATGCATTATTTTACTATTTGTAAGGAAATCACATTTTTAATAAATTATCTATTCAATTATTTCAAAATTGCCTATGCCTAGAACATAACTAATTAGAACATCTCACTTTCACTAGAAGATTATTATTCTTATTGCTTAAAGCCTTACTTATATAAAATCCTATTTGATCCTAGGGTGGAGGCAGTCGTGTTTCAAGGGCCTTGGTGAGTTTGGCACTGCCTGACCAACCCTTTCCTTTGCCACTGTGTGCAGCTCCAGGACAACCTAGGAATCCACCACTGTTCTCACCACCTTGTTCTGGGCTCACTCTCAACTCTCACCACATTGCATGGATGCACTTTCTGTGTCTGTTTCCACAAAAGCACTCTTGGTGTCTCAATGGCAAGGGCCATGTCTTTCATCCACCTCTGGGACTTACCCAACTGTGGTAGGCACCAAATAAATGTATTAGACATTTAAACAGATAAAGTGATGGAAGAAGACCTTAAGGCCCAAGTCGTTTAACCCTGTCAGAAGTAATAGATCATTGTTAAATTCCCTCTCATAACCCTCCCTGCATCGTGTTTTTTAATGATTTGTCTTCTTCATGAGACAATGAGCTTTGTAAGGGGAGGGGGGCATGTCTGTCTTGCTCACCACGGTTTCCTAAATCCCTGGTACACGGAGCCAGGGTCTAGACACACAGAAATTTGTTGAGTGAATGACTCAATAGATATCTATTTTTACATATCCTTTTAGCTCAGTGACTGGGGAAAACTTAAGTCCAACCAAATTTTTCAGAGCTCAAAGAGCAGAAAGGGATAGAGACAACTTTGCCTTTCAGAGTTTCCCTGTCTGATGAAGCCTAGATAGCTAAGCACTTGCTGGCTCTTTCATTAATGCCCAGATGCTCATTGAGACATTTATTTCCCAGAAAGGAGTAAGGAGGAAAAGAGGATTGTGGAGTGTGTGTGTGTGTGTGTGTGTGTGAGAGAGAGAGAGAGAGCGAGAGAGCATGTGCTTTGTGTTCAAGCACTGGAAGGGGATTCCAAACTAGTGAACAAAGCCTCCTCCCACTAATACACCCTGTCTGGATGGAAGCAGATGGAAATGAATCAAGAAAGGACTTGTGATATAAATATTTATTAGAAGCTCCTGCATAGAGTGACAAGCAATGTTCTGTGCATACTGATTCATTTCTCCTCTGTTTGGGGAAGAAGTGAATGGAGAACTGGATCTCCTCTTGACTGTCATCTAGATAGGACCTAGCCTGTTACAGATAGGAGACAAAACAAGAATTTTATTCCCTTAATTTGGAATTATGCCAAGAAAGCCAGGCGACAGTAGGGTGTCTCAGCACATGAATCTACAGCAGGAACTGGCTGATTTTGCCCTTTCAGGAACACCTGGAGTAAAAGGGGCGAGTAATTGAATAACTAATAACTTTCCATGTGGAGTAGGATGTGTTTTTCCTCACTATCCACAAGCTGTCTGCAGCATTTAGGGCATTACTAGGGGATGAGCCACATGAAGGCAGCAGAGCCTAGCTCAGCTTTCCCAGGAAAACATCTGGCTGTGCTGGCACTGGTTCCCAGAAGCTCTTTACTTTTCTCTGCTCATATTCGTAAGTGCCAAGAGTCTGTTTGCTGCTCAACCAGGAGCCCAGAGGGCCCTGTGAGGACCTCTCTTCCTGTGTTGGAAAAAATTATTTTCTTCATAGAAACAGCCATGTGGGATGTGTTGTGGGAGGGAGAAGGGGGGTTCCAAAAGAAAGGGGGAAACTGCTGGAGTGCAACACTTGGTGAATGAAGCGAACAGCGTTGGGGACAGAGTCAGTGTGGTTTTAGGATGCAAGTGCCTGAGAAGCAGAGGCTGTGTTTTCTTCCCTGGAACTCTGGCACAGAACATGCCTGCAGCATGTTAATTGATGACTGCATGGTTTCCTGAGCCTCTCTGTGGCTGACTGAACTTGATGATGCTGGAGAAGGCTCCATTCTGAAATGAAAGGCAGTTCAGGAAGTCTGTGAATGTGTAGGCTGAGCTGTAGGTCCCCAAGAGGCTGTGAGACAGGGAGTGTTGACAGCTCCTCCCCAGTCCACAAGACTGAGCCTCTGTGCCACCTGCCGGGTGTGTCTGTCAATGTGGCCACACAGCTGGGAGTAGAGGCCCCTGACGAACATACAGGAAACACATGGTTCCCACTCCCAAAACCCTTCTGTAAAAATGAAAAATGCAATTCATATTTAGGAAAATTGTTTAAAGACACTTAGAAAGAAGCCTTTTATTCAGTGGAGAAAAGATGCAAAAGGAGACTGAGGTGTGCAGGGGGATGAGTCAGGGCATGGGAACGGGCTAATAGTGATTGTGAGCCCACATCCCCCATTTTCAGGCTCTCCTCTTGATCCTGGCCAAGCACCGGAGCATCTGTGCATATCATGGAGACACATCTGTGCCTACTCCGTCCCCAAGCATTTGCCTCATTATTTAACTCTCACAGTCATATGAGAAGATAAATATCACTATCTACATTTTACAAATGAAAAAAACAAGGATTTGAGAGCCCGAATAACCTGCCTTAGCCACTACTGAGCAGCAAAAATACATCTTGAGTCCTCAACTCTGTGTCTCTGAAAGCCATTCAGATTCCATTCTCAATGCTAAAAGTTACTTCCTGAAAACTAGGATGTTCTAGAATAGAAATCATGGGGCATGGTGCTAACTCTCACTCCTTGTTTCCTGCTGCAGGTAATTTGTTTTTGGTGAGTCTGGCATTGGCTGACCTGGTGGTGGCCTTGTACCCCTACCCGCTAATCCTTGTGGCCATCTTCCACAATGGCTGGGCCCTGGGAGAGGTGCATTGCAAGGCCAGTGCCTTTGTGATGGGCCTGAGTGTCATTGGCTCTGTCTTCAACATCACTGCCATTGCCATTAACCGTTACTGCTACATCTGCCACAGCGTGGCCTACCACCGGCTCTGTGGGCACTGGCATGCCTCCCTCTACATTGGCCTTATCTGGCTGCTCACCCTGGTGGCCTTGATGCCCAACTTCTTCGTGGGATCCCTGGAGTATGACCCACGTATCTACTCCTGCACCTTCATCCAGACGGCCAGTGCCTGGTACACAGCGGCAGTGGTAGTCATCCACTTCCTCCTCCCCATCACTGTGGTGACCTTCTGTTACCTGCGCATCTGGGTGCTGGTGCTCCGGGCCCGCAGGAAAGCCAAGTCGGAGAGCAAGCTGCGCCTGAAACCCAGCGATGTGCGGAGCTTCCTCACCATGTTTGCTGTGTTTGTGATCTTCGCCATCTGCTGGGCCCCACTTAACTGCATTGGCCTCGCTGTGGCCATCAACCCAGAAGAAATGGCTCCCCAGGTCCCAGAGGGGCTTTTTGTTACCAGCTACTTCTTAGCTTATTTCAACAGCTGCCTTAATGCCATCATCTATGGGCTCCTGAACCAGAACTTCCGCCGGGAATACAAGAGGATCCTCTCAGCCCTCTGGAACCCACTGCGCTGCTTTTCGGATGTTTCCAAAGGCAGCCACACCGAGGGCCCGCTGAGCCAGGCTTCCCCTGCTGTTCACGCCCCACACCCTGTCCAGGCAGATTCCCAGTAGCCTGGATCCCAGGTACACCAATGCAGTGACAAACTCATGAAATGGTGGGAGTGAATCTGCTGCCACCATGCTGACCTGTTCCATGACTGGTGGAACTCACTCCTGTGGACAAGGCCATCAACACCCTTGGCTCAGGCTGGTCCAGGGGTGCCCACATTACCTGGCATAAACTCAGTGGTGTGTTGGGAGATTGCACATTCAAGACCAGGCAAGGGGCAGAATGAGTGATGGTCTGGGGCAGAAGTGACCAGTTCCTTCCTGTGGACTGCACCTTATCCTGCTCTGACCACCTCCCTGCTTCTCCCTTCCCCTGAGAGATGGTAGGAATGCATGGCTTCTGTCAGCAAGGATGGCAGAGCGAGGTTTGCAGAGCTGGAAGGTGGGTAGCCCTGTAGGGGCTTTGGGACTGGGCGAGTACACAGGCAAGCATTCCATGTATGCCCTCCCCCACTGACCCACCCCCCCACACACACACACCCCAACCACACACTATATGCATACCCCTAAACCCCACACCACAAATACTACCCACTCACACCTACCATACTAAAAATACTATACACACATGCATATCACACATGTACTTATACTATGTGCACATGTACCACACCAAAGACATACCACACTAAACACATACCACACCACAATGCACACATATACCTACATATCATATGACACACTATCAACATACACACACCATACATGCACCATGCCACACACATATACCAAACTGTACACTGCCCACACCACACATATACCATACCAAAAACACTCCATACACACATACTGTACATGTACTATAATACAGTCATAGCACACTACACACATACCACATCACAAACTGCATACACACACATACTACACATCATACCACAAACACTCTACACTGCCACCATACTACACACTATATACCATACATATGTATACATATACCACACTACACACCCACTATGCTACACTGCACATGCCACATACACATAGTATACATGGCACACACATACCACAAGCACACCACATATGTACACCCACCTCTCACACACATGCCTCTAGCTCACAAGCACACTACACACACACTTCAGGCATGTGTACAAAGTCTGCATCACTTCCATTCCAGGTTCCACCAGTTACAAATTCTCTGACACAGGACAAGTCCCTGAGTTCCTCACTCCCCAGTTTACAATATTAAAATGGGGATTCTGCTATTAAAAGCATCTCGTGGGCTAATATATCTGATGAGCCAAGGCTGGTGCTTATACATGTCTCACATTCAGTGATCATGAGTTTTGGTTGGTAAAAGCCCATCAAATGAAATATACTATTGAGGAAGTAAAGAAACCAAACACCAAGGTAAGAAGAAGAGAGGAGAGATTGGGCATGGAGATGTGGGAGGGGAGAAAGGGCAGCTCCTCCCCAATTCCTTTCTTAGGGTTGCAGAGGCTCTAGGTCTTCTTTTAGCACCAACAGCTTTAACTCCCTTCTTCACAGTGCCCAGTGTCCTTTGAGGACCAGAGCAGGCAGGGGAAGCAAATGCCATATTCTCTCCCCTGGAGAGGTCATTGCTCATGAACAAGTGGTCACTAGCATCTATTGGGTGTTTTCTTTGTATAAAACACTGTGGTAAGGGCTACACGTGTGTTTTCACATTTCATCCTCTCAAAACTCTCAGAAATAAATATGATTCTCCATTTTAATAGTAAGAAACTGAAACTCCAAGAAGTGCAAGGATTGTCTGAGTTCACAGAGCTGCTGAGCTCAGACCTAGATGGGGAGCCTGATTCTGTCTGGCAGCAGCACCATACTTCTATGTCCCTTCATCCCCCCAGGTATGTGGCAGGAACAGAATGCAACAGGGTAACAGCCCCAGGTTAAGAAGGTGCCTGGGGGCCAGCAGGGGACTCCAAGTGTAGACCTCTTGGCATTAGGCCAGACCTTCTCCATTCCTTGTAATGTGAGGAATCTGGGCTAGGTGCTGTGATCATTCACCTGTTCACCTGAGAGCCTCTTAAAGATGCACGTTCCCTGGCCTTCAACAACAAGGCTTTGATTGTTGGAATCTGGAGAAGGCACTGGGGACCTGATTGTGACACCAGAGGTCCTTGAGCAAATGTTAGGAATGTAGATGTCACAGCCTGGTTATTGCAACATTGGGATCCAGCCACTGAGTATGGAGGATCCCACTAACGGAGGCTCTCTGGTTCATACCTCGCACCTAGACAGAAGCACGGGAGTCTCAAGACTTCTTGAGCTGTGGCAACATTTTGGGCTTTGGGCAGAGCCTGAGGCTGACCTGATCAGGCACGAGTGCCCTGTTTTTGCTGTTTCTTTCCCACAGGCACCACAGAGATTTGCCTCTGACTCTGAATAGGGGAGGAAAAGAGGCAATCGATTTCTTGTCAACAGTGAATTTCACATCTTCCCCTTTTCCCTCTCTTTTAGTGCTGAGCTAAGTGCATGGCATGTCCTTGATGAATAGCGAATGAAGCAAGAGAACTCTCTTCACTTGCCCGGGGCCCATATGTGTCACCTGCTTTGCCACGAATCAGCACTGACAGCCACTAACTGTGACCCTTTCTTATGTCTATAGGTTTTTGCTGATGAATCAGGAACTAAGCGGATGAAAAAAAGTGGAGAAAGGCCACAAATTGGGTGATGTATATACTCAGATGGAATGGCCTCATGTTGCAGGCCTTAATTTTAAATAAAGATGATTTTGCTAAAATTGTGTGAGAACTGTATCTCGAGTCCACCTCTTTGACCCTGGACAATCTGATCAAGGGGGCCACTGGGCTACCTGCCTCAGGACCCTGCAGCTTTGAGTTCTCTATGAAGCCCCCAGCCAGCAAAAAGCTCATGTCCAGGTCCAAATTTCTGACTAGGTTGACAAATCTGGGGTGATCTAATGCCTGGGCTCACCCATCAGGGTCACTGGATCAGGCATGAAGCTGTCTGTCTGTGTCTCTCTGTGTTCCTGTCTCTCTCACAGCATGAAGCTGTTTGTCTCTCTGTGTCTCTGTCTCTGTCTCGCTTGCTCTTTCTCACTCACACACACACACACTCCTTGTGCTTTCCTATATGTTTCTTCTCGGTTTCCTTTGCCTACTTCTGAAATTGCACATGGGGCTGCCTCTAGGATTACCTTTTACTTCATAGGTATAGCTCAAATCTAAGCATGCACATCAGAATTTTACTAAGGGAACACTTGAAAAGTCCAAGATCACAGCCTGTGACAAGTGGGATTCAGATCATCCATATAGTTTGAGATTGTTCCTCAGGTTATTTGCATCTATAGACCTGGCTGAGAGCAAGGCTCTGTGAATGCCTGCATGCTCCTTCAATTCCCAGGGTTATGGTTACCTTCTCCACCTGTAGATCCCCAATACCTAGCAGTTCCTAAGCACTCACTATATGCTGGACACTTCTATGGAGTTTATAATAATCAATGATCAGGTTTAATTCCCACAATTCTGTTGGGAGGCACTACAGTTTCCCCACAATTTATAAAGAAACTGAGACAGAGGGAGGTTATGTAATTTGATGGTGGTCACATAGCTACTAAGTGGGGAACCAGACTCTGATATCAGGTAGTCTGACTACTCTTAGCTGTTGGTTGTACTGTCGTCCTCAGACTCATATCCACAAATGGAATTGCTGAGTCACATGGTAGTTTTACTTTTAACTTTTGGAGCCACCTGCATTTCCATAGCAGCTGCACCAGTTACATTGCCACCAACAGTATGAAAGTGTTCTAATGTCTCTACATCCTTGTCAATGCTTGTTGGTGATTTTTTTGTTTGTTTGTTTGTTTTTGGATTTAATAATGGCCATGCTAACAGGTGTGTGTGCTCATCCCATTGTAGTTTTGATTTGCATTTCACTAATGATTGGTATTGTTGAACACTGTTTCATGTTCCTGTTGCCAATTTGTAGGTCTTCTTTACAGAAATGTCTAGTCACTTCCGCTCTACATTGAATGTTTGTCTGCACAAAATTCATATGTTGATACCTAGTCCCTGATATGATGGTATTTGGAAATGGGGCCTTTGGGAGGTGATTATATCATGGAAGAAGTGCCCAAAGAAGACCCCCAAAGATGTCACTGCCCTTTCCATCATGTAAGCTTATAGCAAGAAGACTCATCTATGACCAAGAAGTGACCTCACTAGACATTAAAATCTGCTGATACCTTGATCTTGGACTTGTCAGCCTCCACAAATATGAGAAATAAATTTCTGCTCCTGATAACTTACCCAGTGTAATGTATTTTGTTCTAGCAGCCTAAGTGGACTAAAACAGAGATCTCCGTTCATTCATAAAACTGGGTTATTTGTTGTTGCATTTGTTGCAGTTGAGTTGAAAAAGTTCCTCATATAAGAGGGTGCTTTCAACAAGTTCATGGGAAATGGAAATTAAAGTTTATTTTGGTGGAAAAAAATTGAAATCCAGTTTTTTTAAAAAAAACAAACATGCATTTTCCATGACATTTTTGAAGATACCTGGAACATTACAGATATTAACCCCTTATCAGTCATGTGGCTTGCAAATTCCATAGGCTGCCTTTCCACTCAGCTTATTCTCATTGTCAAGAAGCTTTTTAATTCCATGTAGTCCCACTTGTCTATTTTTTCTTTTGTTGTCTGTGCTTTTGGTGTAATGGACAAGAAATCATCGCCAAGACGAATGTCATGAAGCTTTTCCTCTGTTTCCTTCCAAGAGCTTTACAGTTGAAGGTCTTATTTTTAAATTTTTAACCAACATTTGAGTAGTTGTTTATGTGGCTACTCAATTTCACAACATCATTTAAAGAGGCTTTCTTTTCCCCATTGCATATTCTTGGCACCCTTGTTGCATCAGCAATAGAAGAAAATTACCTCAATACCTCAATTACCTTAATAAAAGTCATATATGCCAAGCCCACATCTACTATCTCACTCAACAGTGAGAACCTAAAAGCTTTTCCTCTAAGATCAGGACTGAGAGAAGGGTGACCACTCTTGCTATTTCCGTTCAGCACAGCACTAGAAGTCCTAGCCAGAGCAATCAACTAAGAGAAAGAAACAAAAGACATCCTTATTCCAAAAGAATGTGTACTATTATCTCTATTCATAGAGGACATGATCTTATAACCTTAAAGACTTCAACAGAAAAAAAAAAGCCTGTTAGAATTAATGAACAACTTCAGAGAAGTTGTAGAATAAAAAATTCAAATGCATTTCTATATATACTATATACATATACACTAAAAATGGACAATCTTAAAATGAAATTAAGAAAATCACAGTTACACTATCCCCAAAAAGAATATGGATAAATTTAACCAAAGAGATAAAGACATATACACTGAAAACTATAGAATAAATTAACGAAGATAGGAATAAATGAAAAGATAGTTTTCATGGATTGGAAGACATACTAGTGTTAAAATGTTGATACGGTCCAAAGGAATACACAGATTCAATGTAATCCCTTTCAAAAGCTCAGCTGTATTTTTTATGAAAATACAAAAAACCATAAAATTCAAATAGACCCACCATAGGACCCTGAATATCCAAAGGAATCTTGAACAAAGCTGGAGACCTAATACTTGACTTTAAAATATATTACAAAGCCACAGCAATCAAAACATTGCGGTTCTGGTATAAACAGAGAAGCCAATGAAACTGATAGCCCAGAAATAAACCTATCCATATACAATGAACTGATCTTCAAGAAGAGTATCAAGAACACACAATAAAAATGGATTTCATGATAAGTTAGAAGCCAGGTAAATCTCAGTCACAGAGTGAGCCCGGGCTTCCCTACCATGCTTTTCCACTCATAAGTGAATATTCCAGAAGCTGAGAGTAAGGTAAGAGAGTTGAGAGAGGGACCACTTCCCTGAGTGCAAAACCAAGACCTGCTGATGGCTGAGAGAGGGTAAGAGCACTGGGATACGTTCCTCCAGACCACTCCTTCATGGAGGTGTCTGCAACTGCACTATAAGGGATGGAACAGGACAGAGAAATTATTGAAGCACCGTAAGCCAAAGTGGTAACTTTGTGGAGAAAGAATTGGTAGCTGTAGTATGAAGCAAATGAGATATTTCACAGCTCAGAAAGCTGGTGGCTGGGCTATTTATCATAAATCAAACTCCAGTGTCTTCTCACTGCACCCTGATGAAGAGAACCTCATGATCCCACCTGGAAACTCTATGAAGCTGGTGTTAAACATACTCTTATCTAAAGCAGCAGCCAAGCCTAGAGCCAGGTACCTGGCGATTAGATTGACTCAGACGCTCACTCCAGAAGCCTGACAGTAGAATAAGTGCCCTTTTCTTAGGGTGAATATTCTTTACTTCAGATTTGTTTATTCTTTATACAGAGTGTCTAGTAAACAACAGAAAAACTGTTAAAAATGCAAACAGGAAAGCATGTGTGACCCATGAACAAGAGAAGACTCATCCACAGAAGGAGATGCAATTACGAGACATGGTGCAAATGCTGGTTTAAAAGATGCATACTTTAAATATGAAAAATAAATGTCTTAATAGGAAAGGTAGACAATATTGGTACTGGGGGATTTTAGCATAGAAAGGAAATCTATTTAAAAATGGTAATGTTGAAGTGAAAACTGTGTTGCCAGATAAGAGAAATTAATTTTACAGACTTAACAGAAAATTGGATACAGCAGAGGAAACGTTGCAAAGCAAACTGAGCAAAGTGAAAAGGAGTATGGACAAAAATCTGGAATTAAACAGAGGCAAGATTATAAAATTCCTGTCCCAGTGGAGTCACACAGGAAACAATTACTCCATCAATGAATTAGTACAAAACACGTGAAGTCTTGTCCACCATGGAAGCTAGGGAAGCATGGGAGCCTAGGGGTCCAAGATTTGTAACTTGAGGTCACCCTTTGTCTATAATTTTCCAAAATCCTAGAACTCTGGGAAGAAAACATATATTATATTTATTATAAACCTCTGATTTGCAAAAACATTGTAAGTACAGTGGCTCACTTATCAGGGAATGGTGGGAATCCTCCAGAAACCCAAGTTCCCAGACATTAGCCAAGCCCACCTTCTAAGCAGGTTGTTATAAGTTAGCAGTTCTAACCTAGAAATAGCATGTCTGCTATTGTAACTGTTTCTGCACATTTTCTAAGTACAAATCTCATATAAACCTCTCCATGGGTCAAGAAAACTCACAGGGGAAATAATATATTTTGAACTGAATGATAACGTAAAAGTGATGTATCAAAATTTGAAAAATGCAGGTAAATCAATGCTTAGAGTTAAATTCATGACTTTAAGAATGAATTTGACTATGACCCTGTCAGAATATGATTGAGGTCGGTGAACTCAAAAGGCTTCCATAGCTTTGGCAACTCATGACTAGAGCCTAGGGAGATTACTGACGCCATAAACAAGAGTGTCAAATTGTTAAGTCAACAACAGGAGTCACTGTGTACTTACTTCTCATGTGGGATCTGTCCTTAATGTATTGTCCAATGTGAAGTAATGCTATAACTAGTACTGAAACAGTATTTTACACTTTGTGTTTCTGTGTGGGTGCAAACTGTTGAAATCTTTACTTAATATATACTAAATCGATCTTCTGTATATAAAGATAATTGCAAATGAATCTTTATGTGAATGCAATGGGAGAGGGAGCAGGAGATGGGAGGGGTGTGAGTGGGAGGGAAATTATGGGGGGGGGGGAAGCTATTGTAATCCATAAACTGACTGTATTTTGGAAATTTATATTTACTAAATAAAAAAAGTTTATTTAAAAAAAAAAGAATCCATATTATAAAATTAAAACTATATGAAATCAAAAATCTCTGTTGGCTGGCGCCACAGCTCAATAGGCTAATCCTCCACCTTGCAGCGCTGGCACACCGGGTTCTAGTCCCGATCGGGGCACCGGATTCTGTCCTGGTCGCTCCTCTTCCAGGCCAGCTCTCTGCTGTGGCCAGGGAGTGCAGTAGAGGATGGCCCAAGTGCTTGGGCCCTGCACCCACATGGGAGACCAGGAGAAGCACCTGGCTCCTGCCTTTGGATCAGCGTGGTGCGCCGGCCACAGCACGCCGGCCGCGGCGGCCTTTGGAGAGTGAACCAACGGCAAAGGAAGATCTTTCTCTCTGTCTCTCTCTCTCACTGTCCACTCTGCCTGTCAAAAAAAAAAAATCTCTGTTTACACCCCTAGAAAGGCTAAGAAAAAGACAGTGAAATATAGGAAGATAAACAACAGCAAATGTCAGGAATTAAAGATGAGCTATCACTATAAACTCTAAAGACACTAAAATATAATAAGTGATTATTATGAACAACTTAGACATGATGGAAAATTTCTCTGAGAGCCACGAACTAACAAAACTGAGTAAGGGGAAAACAGAAAAAGTTTACTTAGTGCTACATATGTGAAACAAAAAATTTGTAATGAAATATCTTTCCACGAAGAAAACTATTGCCCCTTTTAGTTTCATTGTGAATTCTATCAAATGTTTAAGAAAGAAATACTAACTTTACACACTTGGAGAATAGAGGAAGTACCTCTCAATACATTTTGTATCTAGTATTATGTCTTAACAAAAAAATTACAAACCATTATCCCTCATTAAACAGACGCAAAATACATAATAGTCATGTAACCGATAAAGGTTTAATAACCAGAATCTATAAAGAGATCAAGAAACTCCACAACAACAACAAAAACCCACTTAAGAGACGGGCCAAGGACCTAAATAGACATTTTTCAAAAGAGGAAATCCAAATGGCCAACAGATACATGAAAAAAATGTTCAGAATCACTAGCAATCAGGGAAATGCAAATCAAAACCACAATGAGGTTTCACCTCACCCCAGTTAGAATGGCTCACATTCAGAAATCTACCATCAACAGATGCTGGTGAAGATGTGGGGAAAAGGGGACACTAACCCACTGTTAGTGGGAATGCAAACTGGTAAAGCCACTATGTAAGTCAGTTTGGAGATTCCTTAGGAACCTGAATATAGCCCTACCATACAACCCAGCCATCCCACTCCTTGGAATTTACCCAAAGGAAATTAAGTTGGCAAACAAAAAAGCGGTCTGCACCTTAATGTTTATTGCAGCTCAATTCACAATAGCTAAGACATGGAATCAACCTAAATGCCCACCAACAGAAGACTGGATAAAGAAATTATGGGACATGTACTCTATAGAATACTATACAGCAGTCAAAAACAATGAAATTCGGTCATTTGCAACAAAATGGAGGAATCTGGAAAACATCATGCTGAGTGAATTAAGCCAATCCTAAAGTGACAAATATCATATGTTCTCCCTGATCAGTGGCAAGTAACTGAGCACCAAAAAGGAAACCTGTGGAAGTGAAATGGACACTATGAGAAACAATGACTTGATCAGCCCTTGTCCAGACTGTCTAGGAACAACTTATATTTTATTCCTTTTAGTATTTTTTGTTCTACTTAATACCACTGGTTGAACTCTTCAATTTACACACAATTATTCTTAGGCGTTTAACTCAAAAGTGATCCCTGTTAAATATAAGAGTGGGAATAAGAAGAGAGAGGAGATGTACAGTTTGGCACATGCTCACTCGGACTTACCCCTACTGATAGAGTTAGAAATGTGCCAGGGGATTCCAATTCAATCCCATCAAGGTGGCATGTACCAATGCCATCTCACTAATCAAAGAGATCAGTTTAAGTTCAGAATTGATCATAATGATAGATTAAGTGTCAAAGGGATCACATAAACAAGACTAGCATCTGCTAATACTAACTGATAGAATTAAAAAGGAGAGAACAATCCAACATGGGAAGCAGCATACACAGCAGATTCATAGAATGGCAGATGCCCGAAACAGCACTCTGGCCTCAGAATCAGCCCTTAAGGCATTCAGATATGGCTAAAGAGCCCATGAGAGTTTCTCAGGCATGGAAAGCCAAGACACTCTGGCAAAAAAAAAAAAAAAAAAAAACCTAAATGAAAGATCTCTGTGAGTGAGATTCCGGTGTTGAAGGGAGAACTTTCACTTTTATTATGGCCTTGTCTAAATAAGATCGGGGTTTGTGAACTCAAGAGGCTTCCATAGCCTTGGCAGCTCATGACAAGAGCCTCGGTGATTACTGATGTCATAAATAAGAGTGTCAATTGCTAAATCAACAACGTGAGTCACTGTGCACCTACTCCCCATGTAGAATAACTGTCCTTAATGTGTTATACTATGCGAATTAGCAGTAAAACTACTACTCAAACAGTACTCTATACTGTGTGTGTCTGTGTGGGTAGGTCTGTTGAAATCTTTACTTAGTATATGCTAAGTGGATCTTCTGAATATAAAGATAATTGAAAATGAATCTTGATGTGAATGGGATGGGAGAGGGAGTGGGAGATGGGATGTTTGTGGGTGGGAGGGAGGTTATGGGGGAGGGAGGGTGGAAAGCCACTATAATCCAAAAGTTGTACTTTGGAAATTTATATTTATTAAATAAAAGTTGCAAAAAATAAAATGAAAGATATGTCAAAAATACATAATAGTATATTAGAAAACTAACTCCAAAATATAGACTCAAAAAAGAAGAGTTTAAAATGTCACTATTCATAGCATTTGTGTGTATGTTTAAGTGTGGGCATGTGCTTGTGCAGCTTGTGAGAAAAGATTTATAGAGAGAAACAAAATATAAAACCTCTTTCACAATCCAGAAATCATTGTTCACTATGCATCTTGATATATAAGTAGGAATTTTGTGATTAAAATAAAATAAAAAACAAAATATCATTACTCAGAAAAATAGGGTCATTACCTGGATAAGCCAACAAAATCATAAAGAAAACTAATAAGAGAGTTCAGCAAGGATGCTGGATACAAAATCAAATTACCAAAATATCTATAGCAATAACTTAAAAGCAATAATCTAGAAAAGGTAGTTTTTAAAATTAAGAGAATACCACCAATAGATGAATTAGAAACAGCTACCTTTAGGCCTTTTCATGCTACATCAGATTTCATCAAAATTAAAATTCCTGCTCATTACAAGGTGTTACTAAAAAATGAAAGAAAGGACAAACTACAAATCATGAAACATTCACAAAGGATTCATATCCAGAACATATGAGTATATAGAATACATACAACTCAAATTTGAAAAGACAAACAACACAACAAAACTGGACAGAAGAAAATGATGAATCTTGACCCAAACTTCAATTCTTCTATGAAAATTATGTCAAAATGGATAGTAAACTTAAATATAAGATATAAAACTATAAAACTTTTGAGAAAAAAAAGAAAATGTTTCATACATAGGGCTAAGCAAAGAGTTATTCAGCTTCATACCAAAAGCAGGATTCATGAGAGAAAAAAATTTATAAATTAAGCCTCATCAAAATATAAAAGTTTTGCTCTGTGAAAGACCTTGTCAAGAGGATGAAAAGGCACGTTATGACCTGGGAGAAAATATTTGCAAACCATACATCCAGCAAAAGACTAGTAACTAGGACACATTAAAGTTTTCATACAAAGGGTATGAACCTGGAGAACAGGTTCTGCAGTGAAATAAGTTACTCCAGAATGACAAATACTGTGCAACTCTACTTACTTGAAATATCTAGAATAGTCACATTCATGCCTGCATCCCATATCTGAATTTCTGGGTTTGAGTTATGTCTCTACACCTGATTCTAGCTTTCTACTAATGTGCACCCTGGGAAGCAGCCGTTGATGGCTCAAGTACTTCGTTCCTACCACCCATGTGGGAGACCTGGAATGAATTCCACTTGACCCAGCCCTTGCATTTGTAGTGTAAACCAGTAGATGAGGCTCTCTCTCTCCCCTGCCTTGTGTTTCAAATAAATAATATAATTTTAATTTTAAAAATTGTGTATTATGTGTGTTTTAACAAAATAAAAACTAATTTAAAACTAAAATTCAAAATTCAAGGCAAAAAGCCATTTAATACATCTGATTTAAACAGAAGGAAATCTAATCATCAATTAGAATATGATATTTAAACCAAGCAGTATATATAAGATATATAGATGGCAGACAAAGAAGCAAAAAAGATGTCTGACATCATTAGCCACTAGGAAAATGAAAATTAAAGCCAAAATGAGATATCATAACATACCCATCAGAATGGCTAAAATTAAAAATAGTCACACCAGATGTTGTTGAGTATGCAGAGAGAATGTGTGGATCTTCACAGCTGCTGGCGAGGCAGGACTAAGGGGAGTCATTTACAGTTGGTCTGACGAGAACCCAGACAGGCAGGTGAGGTCTGGAAATCTCCTCAAGGACACAACATTTTACATTGCATGGCGGGGAGTTCTCTCTCTGTTTTTTTTTTTTAATCTCTTCTTTTAATTTATTTTTAAGGAATACAAATTTCATAGGTACAACTTTAGGAATATAGTTATTCTTCCCACCATACCTGCCCTCGCACCCACACTCCAACCTCTCCTTCTCTCCTCCTCCCTCTCCCCCTCCCAGTCCCATTCTCCATTAAGATTCATTTTCAATAACTTTGTACACAGAAGACCAACTCTGTACTAAATAAAGATGTCAACAATTTGCACACACGCACACACACAAACTGTTTGAAAACAAGTTTTACAGTTAAGTCTCAGAATACAACTCATTGAGGACAGAGGTCCTGCATGGGGAGTTAGTGCACAATGACTCCTGTTATTAATAATTAACACTCTTATGTATGATGTCAGTGATCACCCAAGGCTCTTGACATGAGCTGCCTAGGATATGGAAGCCTTTTGAGTCCACAAACTCCTTCAGTATTTATCATGGCCATAAGCAAAGTGGAAGTTCTCTCCTCCCCCTTTTAAATGCCAAACTGTACAGTGGAGAACAGATTAGTGGTTGTAGAGTTTAGGAAAGGGTTGGAAAAGGTTAGAAGGATTTGGTGAGTATAAGAGCAACCTGAGGGATTCTTGGGGATGGAACTGCTCTGTATCCTAGCTGCAATGGCAGAGACAAGAATTTGTTACAAACTTGTATAAAACTAAACACACATATATGTAGAAATAAATATATATATAACATTGGAAATCTGAATGCCATGGGGGTAGACTGTGCTAGTGTCAACACCCAGGCTGTGATAGTGTACTATCATTTTATAAGTTTTACTGTTGGTATAAACCATGCAAATGGTCCATAGGATGTCTATTTTTAAACAATTTCTTACTACTGCATATGAACCTAACATTATCTGAGAAAATTTTTAAAGTTTGACTACAGGCAAAAGATATATAAATGGACTATAAAATAGGAAAAGATGCTCAATATTATTAATCATCAAGGAAACAGTGATAATTATATCACAATTTGTGCCTTCTAGCGTGTCTAAAATCAAAAAGCCCAATAGATGATACTGATAAGTATGTGGGACAAGTAGAGCTTTCATGCATTATTGGTTAGAGTATAAAATTATGTAATCAGTTTGGAGAGTGCTTGGCAGTTTCTAATACACGCATTTTTATAAATAGCTGAGTCTTAAGACTTCCTAGGTATTTATGCAAGAGAAAGGAAAACATGTCCACACAAAGACTTGGCTCAGATTTTCATGCCAGCTTTTTCATAATCACCAAACACTTAACCCAAATGTTCATTAATAGGAGAATGAGGGTGGGAAGCAGAGAGGGGGATGGAGGAAGTGAATATCATTAAGTTCTTAGAATTGAATCTGCAAATCACATTGAATCTGTTAAAAACTAAAAGTTAAAATAAAAAAATTAAAAAGTTGATCTCATAAAAAAATAGGAGAATGAATAGATAGCTTTGTACTTTATATTTTCCTAATTTTTTTTTTAAATTTTTCTAATTGGTACTCTTGGGTACCTGTTTCTTTTTTCTTCTTCATCTTCTTTCATCTTTATTTGAGAAAAAAGCATTGACATCAGCACCCAAAGTGAAGCAGCTCTAAGGATGCTCAGCAAGGCTGAATTTTAACCAGACACCCAGCAAACGCAGGTAACAAGTTCACCACTGCCAGGACCACACACAACACTAAGGCAGTAATCATCAGAATTTGAACTGAGCCATTGAATCCTTGTTGTGGTAGACTATAAACTAGAGGTGGGGAATATCTGGTCCATGGGCCCTACAAGACCTGAGAAACAGAGGCTGGATTCCAAATTCAATAAACCTGCCACAGGCTAATTTAAGTTGATAATTTTGTACAGGTCTCCCTCTGCCCCCCTGAAGTTATAAAGATGGCCATTGGGGGGAAAAAAAAAAACCCTTCACTTCTGAAGCCATGCACTTTTTTTTCATTCTATTAAGAGGATTCCACAGTTCAGAAAAACTATGTAGCTGGTTTTGGGAAACTGGCATATTTTCTTGGGATATAATTTACTAGTATTAAATCTTTATCTTTTCATGATAGACTCAAATTTTGAAAATAGTCAAAATAACTAAAAAAAAAATCAAGTGTATGTATTTGTTAAAGAAAGAGAGTGGGTTTCAATCCTGGCCACACATTAGGGTCACCTCAGAAGCCTGAAAAAGTTATGAATACCCAGGTTTTCTGACACAATTGGCTTATGGTGGGCTAGTCATCAGTATTTTCTTGAGGCTTCTCAGACAGTACTAACATGCAACCAAGGTGAAATCTATGGTTAAGATTTGAACTTGACTTTTCTGTGTGGTTATAGACTGACTTATAAAGACAGTTCCCAAAAGGAAGTCTCCACACATTCCCCAGGGCCATAGTGCTTTACAAAACAGAGCATGGCCACTCAAGAGGGTTGTGTTGAAATGCAGCACACATTTGGATGTAAGAATTTTACTGTGCTTTCAAGCAAACATGTGTCTACTTATATTACATACCCAAAGGAGGGAAAATAAATGTAAAAAATCTAGTTGCCTGATTAATTCCCATAGCATATCTGTTTTAGCTAAATGTATAATTTTTTTAAAATTTTATTTCATGAAGATAAATTTCCAAAGTACAGCTTATGGATTACAATAGCTTTCCCACCCCCATAACTTCCCTCCCACCCACAACACTCCCCTCTCCCACCCCCTCTCCTCTTCCATTCACATCAAGATTAATTTTCAATCATCTTTATATACAGAAGATCAATTTAGCATATTTTAAGTAAAGATTTCAATAGTTTGCACCCACACAGAAACACAAAGTGTAAAATACTATAACTAGTACTTAAATGTATAATTTTTAATAATGCATTCGTATTTTCCTAAAGTAATCTAAGCAAAACTATTTTTTGTTTTTGTTTCAACTTGTGGCAGTGAAAACAAGATAAGAAGCACCTATAGAAATATATATAAAAGATATAACTATGAAGAATAAATATCAATTAGGTTCTCTGATTCTTCTTTTTGGAAAACCATATAGACAAATTGTACTCAAATCTGATGTGCATTAATAGTCCATTGGTGCAATTTATTTCATGGTACTATGTTAAAAGCTTAGAATTTGATGAGCTACTTGAAATGTTCTTGGACCAGAGCAAGATGTGCATGACGGCTAATACCCCTGCAGCTTAGGTCAGCAATGAATCTATTGAAATGAAGCAGTGCCCCAATGACCTAGTTCAAGTGGCCACTGTGCACAGGCCCTACCTGAAAGAGGTTTTCAACAGTCCCCACAGGACTGTGGAGGTGATTTGCTGTGTGCCAAGCCAACCGCCACACTCTGTAGTTCTGCGCACTGGCTTACCTGTGCTTCACATTGTGTACAATGTCAGAAAGGAGAGAGGATTAAAGACAGAGTGGTACACAGTCCTTACCCTCTGGGCAGTTCTTGGTCCCTTGAGAATGGACAGTAGAAGCAGAAAGTTACTTTTCTTTTTGAAGCACTCATAACAGATACTGAGGGTTTTGGTCTCCAGTCTCACTTGTGGTTGAGAGAGGCAGGCAGGATGACAGGGATGGAGAAGGAAAGGAATAGGAGAACCACAGGGACAGTCACATGGTCATTTATCATTCGTTGAGTACATGCTGTGGGTCACGCCCTGGGCAATTTAAACCCATCATCTGTTCTGTTATCTCCACATGTTAGTGATTATCACCTCTTCTTGGATGAAAAAAAGAGAAATACCAGGTGAGTAACTTGCCTAAATTTATGTACGAAACCTAGCTGAGTTCATGTGGAAGAATAGAAGGCTACCTACAAGCCTAAGTTTCCCCGTCTATAAAACAAAACAATCACTTCTGCACACCACTGCAGAGTTGGTGGTAGACTAGCCAAGGAAGACAAGCATGCACATGTCCGCTGAAAATATGGCAGTATCTTCAAAGGCCCCACTCTATCCGTGTTTCACAATGTGCTTATTTGGCAAACATTGGTGTCAAGTTACGTTGCCTCCATGCAAGCATTTTTTTCCTTCAAAATGTCCCAAACTTCATTTCACTAGCCAATCAGAAGTATCAGAGGAGGCTCTTTCTCACAGAGAATTCCCTAATTACTCTTTAAAAGCCACAGGAGCACCAAACTCTTCTAATTGCACGTGGAGGTTAAAAAGAAAAGCAGAACCTTAATGTTTGACCAAATTGCAATGATAGCCATTGCCCCATGGTTTGAGCCTGCATGCTGTTGATGATGGATGCGTTCTAAGGAGCACTTGACTACAGCAGAGAAATTAATCTTGATGTGGGCATGAAAGTTCCCCAGCCCTCATGTTTCTTAGGCTATTTATTTTCTTTGGTATGCATTGCAAATTACATCATTTTTTCTTTATACCATGAAGAAAAATTATAGCACATTCCTCAGCTAGTACAATCCATTACACATGAGAGTAGCCACTGCATATACTCACACAGCATCACTCAAGTGAACAAAGTCCTTTCTGGATCAGGAGAAGCCAACAGATGGGATGCAGTACCACTGCAAAGATGCCTACCAGCCAAGGCTTTCTGTCAGCAGCTCAGGGTCGCAGGCTGCAGTGAGCCCTACAGCCTTGGCAAGCATTTGCTCTTTCTCTGGCTGAAATGGAAGATTTAGGTAAGGTGACCAAATACTTTGTGAAATGAAAGGAGGCACTTTTAATCAAGTAAGAACATCAGCTATAAATTAAACTGTACAGTTCACTGGGACATATGGTCTCCTTCAGTATAAGGAAAATTCACTGACACAAGGTGCTATTGGATGAGTTATTTTGGGTCTCCCTCCCCAAATTCATATCTTGAAACATTAATCCTAGGGTTATTGTATTTGGAGGTGAAATTTTTGAGTAGTAATTAGGTCATGAGGGTAGTCTAGTAAATGAGATTAGTGCCCTTGGAAGAAGAGGCCAGAGAGCGAGCTCTTTTTCAGCCATGTGAGAATATAGCAAGAAAACAGCAATCTGGAAGTGGGCAATGGAACCAAACCAGATGTTGGACCTGCCAGTGCCTTGATCTTGAACTTCCCAGCCTGCAGAACTGTGAGAAACAAATTTCCATTGTCTAAGCCACCCAATGGTATTTGGTTGAGCAGCCCAAGCCAAGATATAAGAGAAAGCTGCCAAAAAACTGAAATGACAGATCTGGCAGAACCAGAAACAGTTATGCTAGATTCTGTCTACATGAAGTAAAATACTTGCAGGAAAAATGGAAGAGTTCAACAAATTAACTGTTTTAACTGAAATACTTAGCTAAATGTCTTAATATCCTATCCCCATAGCCATCCTGTCCATAGCTGTGAAGACACAATTGTGTTTGTAGGATGCTTAGATGTACTTGACCCAGAGAGAATACTCTGTGTTACCCAAGGTGGTGCTGCAGATTACAGTGGTGGAGCACCATCAGAAGTAGCATTAACAGTGGTGGTGGAAGAAGCAGTAGTCATAACAGCATGGTTGTACTGCGGGAGAAGTGGTATGATTCAGACTCTTCTCCAAGAAACCATAGCTTTTCAATGGTGATAACCCAGCAATCCAAGGAAAAAGCAGGAATTAGAGGATGGAAGCAGGCTGATGTGGAATGGAGGCAGAGGGACGGTAGTATCTTTCACAATCTGGGTTTGCAGATTTAGCAAACAAGAGGCAGTGGCATTACATGTGTATCAGATAAATCCAGAATTAAATACTGACCTGACACCTATCAGCACTGAGAACTTGGCCTTTCTCTCTTTAAATTTTCTGGCCACAGGCTCTTTATCTACAAAATGTGGAGAACAGTAAGCATCTCTTAGGTTTGCATAGAGGATTAAATGGCTTTGTGCAGTCAAGTGTCTGGTACACAGTGACTGCTCAACAAGTATTTGCTCCATTCTAGAACTTCACATCGAAGGAAGCGGAAACTGCAGTAGGCAAGACTGAGAGGAAACCAGTGTGCTCTGCATTCTATTTTGAAACCAGGGCATTTTTAAAAACCATGCTGAGAACACAGCTTAGAAAGCCATTTTTTAAGAAAGCAAAATCTAAAATACACTAAACCTTAAGATTGTACACTGACTTATAATTTAGTTTTATTCAAAGACATGGGTTGAATGTACCCTTGTAAATTACATGCTTCCTCTTAACTTGGAGGTCAGCCTCTGGCCACAGTGTTCTCACAGCTCTGTATCCATCAAGGGCTCTGGGTTTGATCAGACCTCAGTGCAGTATGAAGGATCACAAGTGATTTTGGACTCAGAGGCTAATAAATGGACTAGAAATAGACACGGAGGATCAGGCTCAGCAGAAGGTTCACTCATTAGAGATCAGCAACTAGGATTGGGTGGTGACATGTTACAGTTTATGTGAGAGGGTTTAAAAATTTCACCAAAAATGGAATTAAAGATGAAAATAAAATATAAACTTTGTAGCTCAACATAAACTCTATCATGATACTTTTGTAAGAAATGATACCATCCATTTAGTCCATCTCTAAAGAAGAGAGGGTCCTGGGGTCCTGGGTATTTAACCTTGTATTGCAGATTTTTTTTTTCCTTTTTGCATTATTCTCTAAAGATATAGGTGCCCTATAAAGACTTTTTTTCAGATTAGGAAACAAAAGGAGCCAAAACAGGACTGTAAAGTAGATGCCTAATGATTTCCCATCAAACTCTCAGAAAATTGCCCTTGTTTGAAGAGAATGAGCAGGACCACTTTTGTGGTAGAAATGGATTCTCTGGTGAAGATTTCCTGTGCATTTTTCTGCTAAAACTTTGTTTTACTTTATCAAGACACTCTTACGAGAATCCTAAAAATTCTGAAAATGTGCACTGTAAAAAAACTATTCAAGGATTTCTGCAAGTCTTTTGAAGTACTCTCACATATTTGGAGAGAGTCTAGAATGTTTGATAGTGTTCTAACATATAGAATAAGCTCAGATTCACCCACTTTTCAGGATTCATAGTGGGTATCACCCACCACAAGACTGAAAGGTCCTAGGAGAGAATTAGACAGAAAATCTCAAGCTAAATTGAATGGGACAGACATTGGTCAGGTTTACGTCTTCTAATTTTTCTTTTAAAAGAAAGGTTTATTTATTTGAAAGGTAGAGTTACAGAGAGGCAGAGGTAGAGAGCATGCGAGAGAGCATTCTTCCACCCACTGGTTCACTCCCCAAATGACCTCAACGGCTGGAGCTGGGCCGACCTGAAGCCAGGAGCCTGGAGTTTCCTCCAGGTCTCCCACAGGGTGCAGGGCCAAGTACTTAGGCCATCTTCTGCTTCTTTGCCAGGCTCATCAGCAGGGAGCTGGATCAGAAATGGAGCAGCCAGGACACGAACCAATGCCCATATGGGATGCCGGCGCTACAGGCCGCAGCTTTATCCAGTACGTCACAGCGCTGGCCCCCTCTAATTTTTCTGAAAATGGCATTGCTATTTCTTATAGGATGTGGTTGTTATGGTGTTGAGAGGCAAGCGCAGGGAGTAGAGTGTGAAGTATGATGCAATCACAAAATGTAGCAAGGTAAACATGTTTATAGGATGTCTGTACTGACTTAACCTGGTTTGAACCTGAAGACATCCATGATACGCCCTAAAAGCTCCAGGACATTTCCCTTCCCTCTCATGCCTCCATGTTTCTCCAGTGTCCACAGGCACTGCGAGTCAGTCCTCCTGCACCTGACTCCTTTTTCTCTCATGTAATGATTTTTTTCTTTTAATGTTTCCGTCATCCTTCAAGGCAGTCTTGCTTCTGTCGCTATCACTCTGGCAAACCATTGATCTTTTTCTACTTATGGCTAACTTTTAATTAGCAACAGAGTAATGGCATCAAATAAGGAATGTGTCTCAGTGCCAGTAGACTATCACCTGTTTTCCATCAGCATCCAAACCTGAACCCCACAATAGCTGAGATATGGAATCAACCCAGATGTCCATCAACTGACGACTGGATAAAAGAAATTATGGTGTATATACACTATGGAATACTACACAGTGGTTAAAAAAAAATGGAATCCTACCATTTGCTACAAAATGGATACAACTGGAAACCATTATGCATAGCAAAACATGCCAGTCCCCAAAAGACAAATATCATATGTTTTCTCTGATCTGTGGTAACTAATAGAGTACAAAATGAGTAATGCATATGAGTAAAATTGGCATTTTGAGAATTAATTATTGTTTATAGTCCTTGTCTCTATGAGGAACTATGTCTTTTTCTCCTTACTATTTTTTGCATTCTTTACTTAGAGGAGGCTTAAGCTTATGATTAGAAAATAAACTGAAAGTATGTCATTGTAAAAACTAAAAGAATAAGAAAGGAAGGAGGAAGGAGGGTAGTGTGGGAAGTATCACTATGCTCCTAGATCTGTATATGAAATACATGAAATATGTTCACCTTGTATAAATATTAACAAGAGTTGGAAATGAATATTTAAAGAAAGTCAAAAATTGGAATTTCAAACTAAAGCAATGTCTCAGGAAGGACTTAATCTTCTAAACTTTAACCACTCACAAGAAATGTGTCCACCGGTACTGTGAACCAGCTTCATGTAACACCAGCAGCATTCACATCAACCACTAGGGTGACCAAAAGTTCCAGTTTGTTTGCAACTTAAATTTCTGAGTCCTCAGAAGGCCTTGATTCTTGGTCAAACTAGAATGCTTGGTGACTCTTATTGCAACACAAATTAGATAACATTGATATACGTAAGGGTTTTGCTTTCCACGGGTAACATGAAGTCCACATATAGGCAGTCTCCAACAGGGAAGCTACTCAAGTGTGTCTTGAAGAATGTTCTATCATCTCTCTCTGCTGTTCTTAGCCTGTGTCACTTCATGGTTGCAGGATCGTTTATTTTCTTCCAGTTTCACAAACATGTTCCAGGCAAAACAAAACAAAATAAAAAACAGATGGGGGAAGAACAACTAGAAAAATTATGTAGCAGAGACCAGCCTACTTGGCCACCTTTCAAACATTTTCTGGAAGCAGGCATTTGGCACAGTGATTAAGATGCTGCTTAGGATATCCACATCCCGCATCAGAGTAACTGAGTTCGGGTCCTGGCTCTGCTTCTGACTCCATCTTCTCTCAACGCACACCATAGGAGGTCACAGATAATAGCACCATAATTGGGTCCCTGTCACCAGTGTGGGAGGTTTGGATTGAGTTCCAGGCGCCTTACTTCAGCCTGTCTCTAGCCCTGGCTATTGGAGGCATTTGGGCTAGTGTCTCTACCTTTCAAATAAATCAAATAAATTTTTTAAAATCTCTGTGAACCCTACCTAGTGCGTTGCCTACACCTCCTTGGTCCATCCTCCATGACAAAGCATCCTGGAAGACTAACAATTTGATGTGTGCCCATTGTCACCCCATTCAAAATCAGATTCCATTGCTAAGGAAAACAGCCTCCTTTCCAAAAGAGGAATTAACAGTCTATGCCACAGGAATTAAGGAAAATGACCACTAAAACAGATATCTCAGAATGGTGGCACTGTGATATTTCAAGTCTCAAAAACTCTTTAGAGATGCTATGATATCCATCAGTCTTCTTCCAGGGAGTGGAGGCGCATGCATCCCCCTGATAAAGAGAGAAGTTTCAGAACCTAAGAATTCTTGTCCCACTCAGTAAGAGATGGCTTGGATACTCACTTATAGCCTGGCCCTACAAACTCTACTGGGTTGTGTCCCTAGCAACAGCAGATTAGAAATAGCAAGGCAGAAGAGGAGGGGCTTTTTGAATGACCCATACTGGCACTAGAATAAAATGAGGCTGAAAACACAAAAACAAAAGAGCACACCCTGTCAATTCTTTTTCCATTGAGGAGAATGTCATCCTAAGTTAACTCTATCACCGCAGTTACTAGGATCATTAACTTCTGAAAAACTTTCACAGGCCACATTTTAATCTTTCCTGACACTGGTAACTATCTCATTTCTCTTATAGATTCACAGTAAGACAAAAGAGTGAATAAATATCCCCCAAACATTCCACCCAATGTATAAAAGACACAGGGAGAAAGAAGACAGATTTAACAACAGGAAAAGATGATCTTAGAATGCCTGAGCTGGGGAGCTTTGTTGTGTGAAATCCACATGTGAGTTTTAGAGTGCAAAAGACACAAAAGGAATCATCAAGCACTTTGAAAGGAACTGGAAGAAGGCTATTTTGAAAAGCCGCATATGATTCTAAATCACAACAGAGAGATCTTATTTTTAGAATTTTGCCTTCAGGGAAAAATGTTAGAATTTCACATTCCCTTTCCCTTCTTCTTCAGTGCTTTGGGAATAATTGGAAGGATTTTTAGAATGAGCAGCTTGTGCCCCAGTGACAGGCAAGGCACAGTGTTGGGGTCTTTGCATGAAGCCCAGTTGGCTACCTCAGCATTTACCCTGAGGAGCTCACAGTCCAGAAGCAACAATAATCCAAATCCAGCTCTGGTATGAGGCAAAGCGAAGGTGGTAATAATAGGGGTATACAAGAGGAGCTCAGAGAAGGAGGCGGCCTCACACAGGGCAGGAAATAAAGAATGTCTCCAGCAAGGAGGCAATGTGAAATCGCAGTCTGAGAACAGCGGGGTTTAAGAGCAGCACAGCAGGCTTTTTTTGCACAGGCAAAGCAGCAGGAGACATATTTGTGGACCTCAGCAGCGAGGTTTGAACTGATGCTTGTCAGCTCCGCACAAGATGAGGAGGAAGCCTCTTGATCAAACTTCAGATTGTTAGATCTGGGGGGGGGGGTGTCAGGGGGAACCCTACATTGAGCACCCAAAGAGAGGAGGCCAAGGTAGGTCCATGTTTGGGCTCTGTGTCCAAGTGGTTTAAGATAGGTCTTTCATTATGGGTAACAACTGGAATTGGACATTAAAGCAAGCAGACCTCAAAAAGTTCATGAATTAAAAGATAAAAATTTAAAATGCAAATGTTATTTATCAACATGAGCTCCATCAAGTTCAAGACAATATCAGCCATTTTGTTCAACCTTAAAGAACTGAGGGTCCTGGGAATTTAACCACATTAGGGTGTCTGAAGAAAAATGGTGCCCTTTAAAGATCTGAAAACAGTAAACAGTCAGAAAGAGGCTAACAGGCCTGAAAGGTGCATGCCTAAGGATTTCCATTTGGAACTTTCACAGAATTGCCCTTTTTTGATTAGAAGAATGGGCTGGAGCATTGTTGTATCAGAGAGGGACTCTCTGGCGAAGGTTTCCTGGTTGTTTTTCTGCCAGTGCTTTGGCTAACTACCTCAAACACTCTCCTAAGAAGCAGATGTTGTTGTTGCTTGGGCCTCCAGAATGTCAACTAGCAAAATGCCTTGAGCATCCTGTAAGACACTGTTGCCATGACCTTTGCACTTTTGCTTTGACTGGAACATTTGCGCCTCTTGATAGCCATTGCATTCACAGTGCTTCTTCTACAGGGTCATGCCAGAAAAGCCAGGTTTCATCTCCTGTTCCAATGCTTAGGACCTTGGTCCTACTTGTTTCAAATTCCATTGAAAATTCTGTCCTTGTCTGCAGCTGATCTAAGCACAATGGTTTTGCACTCACTGACTGGGAGTTTGCTTAACTAAGTTTTCAGTTAGAATTATGTAAGCTGGACCACTGGAGTTGTCTGTGATGTTGGTTATCTTTTCTGTTGTTCATAACTGAACCTCTTGGGTTAGGGTGTGAACAAGATAAATTTTTCCCTCACAAATTGGTGCGGATGGTCTGCCTCTGTGGGTTTCATCTTCAGCATCATCACATTTCTTTTTAAAATGAGTTATCCATTTGTATACCGCTAATTTCTCTGAGGCCTTGTCTCCGCAAACTGCTCCTAAAGCAGCAATAACTCCACCATTCCTCCAACAATTTGATGCTTATTCTTGCTTCACATTAGCGGTTTGTGCTCTAATAGGGGTTCTTTTCAAACTGATGTCTCATCTTTCTTAGAGTCTCAATCTACATCTCATTCAAAAACTTTTTGAAAATCTATGCACAACTTTTTCATCATAAGTATTTTCCATGAACAAGTGGAAGAAGACTCCTTATGCACACTCTATTGCTTGGTTCACTCTATTACCAATAAAAAAATTTTCCTGAAAGACTACCAGTGTATGTGTGAATTAACTACTTTTTCTCATGCAGCTTGAAGAGCAAACAGAACACTTATTTATCTATTAAATGATGTATGGACATCTAAATTTAAACCTACTGTTAGCCTGGATGTCGTAATAAACCCCTAACTATCTCTGTGGCTCTAATCTCACTCCTTTCTAATTTATTTTCCACATTCTTACTAAAGTGACTTTTCCAAAATGTAAAAATTGTCAGTTCATCCTCCAGTGAAATCCTTCTTATGCCTCTTCACATTTCATGGTTTTTACTTCACTTGTCTCCCCTCTGGTGCTACAGTAACTGGCTAAGGTCTCAGTGCTATAGGCTAATGTGAGGCCTGCCCCTTGTCAGGGTTGTCTGTGCAAGGGAGCCTGGCCTGCCTTTTTCACTTGGGGAGCTCGTGTTTGTACCATAGGACCCAAGTTGTTTCTATTCCCCTTTTCTTAGTTCATCTATTCCCCCCTGGCTCACCACTCTCTCTTACACTTACCTTTATCATACTTTTTAAACACGTAATTGTTTACATGTGTCTGTCCCTAGTAAGGCTACAAATGTTTTCAGGGCAAGAATTGTGTCTTCACTATTTTGTCTTTTCTGTACTTAATAGAGTGTATACAACTTAGAGTAAGTGTGTGGTAGGTGTAAACGGAATGAATATATGCACAAACAACTCCTGAGAAGTTTTGTGACAGCTATTGGGAGCAGAATCTGAAGAATTAATCTTTTAAATTGCTCTCAAATTTCAGGCTCACACAATATTTTCCTTGTGTTTCTGTGAAAACTAGTGCATATCCACAAAGACCAGTATACAAATTCTCTTTTAAAATTTTCTGAGGACACTGCACTTGTAGTCACTAGTGTGATACAAATATAAATCAAGGGTAACCACATTCTCTTAGCATGCAATGAACCATTTCAGCCTGGTATCACATAAAGCACACTGCAAAAAAAATAGAAGCAGATCAGTGGAACAGAAACAAGTCCAAAGACAGATCCATATATATTGGGAATGGAGCATTTTAAAATTGTATCACAAATCAGTGAGGCAAGAACATAATGTCCAATAAATTGTACTTATTTTTGGAGAAAATGAAGTAAAATGCCTTATTCATACCATACTAAATATGAATTACAGAACTAAACATATAAATGAAACTATGAAAGTACTAGAAGGAAATATAGAACATTTTTATGAGTTGGAGGCACAGAAGGGCTTTCAAAGAATGGTATGAGATCCAAAGACCTTAAAGGAAAATAATCAAAAAGTGTGATTATGTATAACTTCCAAACTATTACTTAGCAAAATATGCTGTGAATAAAGTCTACAAACAGAATGGAATAAAATGCTTGCAACATATAAGAAAAAGTAATATCTAAATTATAGCTTATGAAATTTTTACAATGTAAACTGTAAAAGTAGCCAAATAGGCAATTATCAGAGAAAAAAACAAAAAAGCCAAACAGAAAAGCTACTCAACCAAAAATCAAAGAAATACCATTTAATACATCATGCTCATTCACCAGATTGGCAATCTCATAAAAGATTGAAGATGCTCAATGTCAGCAAGAGTATGAATGCCATCATTCATTATTACAGAAATATGTTTTTAAAAATTTGGGGGGAAATAATTGTTGTAGTGTTCACCAAATTTTAAATTTGTTGGCATAGCAAGTTAAGCTGCCGCTTGTGGTGCTGGCATCTCATATGGCCACTGTTTCATGTCTTGCCTGCTCCACTTCCAATCCAGCTCCCTGCTAATGTGCCTGGGAAAACAGCAGAAGATGGCCCAAGTCCTTGGACCCCTACACTCATGTGAGAGTCCACAAAGAGACTCCTGGCTTCAGCTGGGCCCAGCCCGGGGCCATTGCGGCCACTTGGGGCATGAATTAGCAGATGGTAGATCTCTTTCTCTCTCTGTCTCTCCCTCTCTTTGTAATTCTGCCTTCCAAATAAATAAATAAAATTTTTAAAAGCTTAATTTACAAACATAGCAATTTAACTTGTGAAAATATTTGTACCTCATTATTTGTAGAGCTAAAATATTAATCCATTTAAGTATACAGTGCCAGGATCATGTCTCAATAGAAGACAGTACCTAAATACTACAGAATATTATGCAGGTACTTAAAAGTATGACATACATTTACATACTAACAAGTAATTGTGCCTATCATATAGGGTTAATGAAAACAAACACACAATGGAAAGATCATATACAATATGGTACCATTTCCCTAAAAATCATGGTGTGGCTATTCTCCACTAATAATGAAATGTACATTATCTGGAAGGACAGAACTTCACTATGTTTGACACATTTCAACAAAGTCAATGGGACAAATTCCACTTTACATCTTACTACAACTATGTATTGATTTTGAGAAAAACAGCAAATTAATGAGAAATACTAAATAATCAAAGGGTGTAAAGTACGTATTAAAACAACTTGGGTACCAAATTACCCAACTACTTTGAATGATCAGGCCTTGTTTTTAGTAGTTTGTAGGACTGGCAGGACACTTCCTTGAGAAATCAAGCACCGCACTGGAAACGCTGCCTAACTTTGGCTTTGTTAGGAATGAGGCTTATTAACTGCAGCAGCAGCATCCATTACTGAAACAAGATTGGAACATTGGAACCACTGAAGTCCACAGGACGTGAAAGTGTAGATATCATTTGCATTTAAAAACTTACCTTTTAACATTACTCAAAGAAACTAAATATGCTCTTTTTAGAAAAATATTAATTTTTGTTTCTGTGTTACAGCTTTTAACTGCATTTTAGAGAAGTATAATTTTGGGTGGGTATTCATTATATTTCTGAATTTTTTACTACTCTGACACAAAGATTTAAATGAGTGGTGATTATTGGCTTTACAGAAATTTCAGAGAATTTTTAATGTCATTAACTATTTAAACTTTTTTGTTTTGTTTTCTGACATACTCTGATAAAAAGCAGCAAACCATTGCTGGATGGCATTCTTGGAGTACGCTGTGAATGTGCTTTTTAAGAAATTAAAAATGCAGAGATCATCTTTAAAAATTATAATTCCCATATATGTGTTTGCTTGTTTATAGTCGGCTCCTTTGGCAGAGCAGAGGAAGATTGTCAAAACACAAGGAGAAGCTCCTAAGGAACATAACCTTTACTCATGGAGAATGGCAAGGCCACACTTAGAGACTCATAAACAAGGCAGACTTAGTTTTAGAACAGTGATAGGATATCATTCACACATGACAGGACCATTGACTAGTAGTGTGGTGCAGGGACAAGTCTACGTTTGAGGGTCAAATTTCCTCAGCTCGTGGTAAGACTGCAGTCAGGAGGGAGAACAGACATGCGCTGGTACCTTTCGTGGTAGATGAGAAAATGCTGCCACTACTGACCGCTTGGTCAGCTCTCCAAAGCTATACAGCTTTGCTTTAGACCATGAATCAAGAGTAGGAATCTACAACATACACTATAGAAATACTAGAAAAGTATTTACTAAATGCAAGGGCTTCAGAATTTCTGATATACTTCTTGGAATAGACTTCTTATCTTGAGGGTTGATTAGGAATAGAGATAGTCTTAGATTACACACATCTCCACAACAGGCCTGAGTTCATTAATCCTGGACTCTCCTAAGCCAGAATCTACTTATAAGTGATGGAGTATCAGGCAAAAATGATGAAACACAAATGCCATCTTAGATTTATGACTTCCTTTATCAATAAAGGTAAGGGCTCCAGGATATTCAGAATTCTATGTTTTTATCTGATGCATGGGACTAGATTAAATGTTGAATTACAGGCTAGCTGAAGGTGGAATTAATTAATGTCAGTTCTCATATAAATTGCTTATGATAAGAAACAATGAAATTAAGGTAAGTAGATGTGATACATCATCATTCCTCTTCATTTAACCCTGCTGTTCAGTGAGCCAGGAAGAAGACCCACTGCATATGTGAGAAAAATGGGCAGAGTTCGTGATAAATCCTCATTCATTTCCTTTTCAAAGAAGTCAGGAGATGCTTCCTTAAGCCTAACATTCACATACAGTGTACAAACTGTCCCATTCTTTCATTTCAAAGTAATACCTGGTTTGTTGTGTTCAGCAATAGTATGACCCTTTAGTTTAGCAATTTAGTTTAGCAAATTAGCAAGGAAATTTATCAATGATGGAAAAATAAATTTATAATACCTGAAATACAGGACAAGAGTGAGGATTTAATGTTTTGGATTTTGTCCACATGAATTTAGAGGTCAAATCAGACTAAATCCAGGAAGAGCAGAGTCAGATCTGAGGATCAGACCTATGGTCTTTTTCTGATCACCCTGTACCTGCTGTCTGCTTGGAATCAGGACTCAATGACCAAGTTGAGATGGATCTTGAGCAGAAGCTCTAGTTTGGCAGGGCTGTATCCGAGTATGCAAACAAGGGGAAAATTACCTGAAACTGAAGATCTCTAGTGCACTGTTTATGTAACCCACTGAAATTAAACCCCAGGTATTTTTTTTTAATTTCTTAAATAAACACATATGTGTAAGACCCCATGTTGGGTGCTGAGGGCACCAGGTGGATACGTCAAGAATCCTACCTTGGAGAGATGAATAGGGTGACAGACACCTAAACAAATGATGGAGAAGGTGCAATGATAGAGAAGGGACAAAATGCTATGGGAGCATTTCATGTGTTTATGTAATTGTGGTTCTATTCAGAGACTGACCTGGCAGGGCTTCAGTGTAGATGAGAGGTCACTTCTCAGAGTTGAAAAACACATGAGAGGCAGAGGGAACTACAAGAGTTTAGGCATTAAGGCCTGAAATATATGCTCTGATCTTTTTATCTATCAGATTATCAACGATTTAAAAATGTATATGATCTTGTATAGGCACCAGTGTTGTACACAAGCCCTCCCATGTGTTTCTGGTTAAAATGTAAATTGGCATGAGTGCTTATTTTTGGCAAATTTTGCAAATCTCCCAGATTACAAATGCATCTTTGTTTAATCCAGCAATTTCTTTTTGAGGAAGTTGTCTTAGAGATCTTTCACCCTTTTACAATAGTGTGTTAATCATGGCTGCATCATTTTTGCTAACAAAAGGTAGGAAATATATATGTATATATCACAGGAAATTGGCAAAATAAATTTGAGTGCAGTTCTACAATTTAATCATTAGACGGAGAATGGGAGGTATGAGAGGTAATTATTTGTGTGGTTAACATGGACAAAATATAATAAATATCAATATTGGATAATTGGTATGATTAATTTAGATGTCCACTTGATTGGGATAAGGGATGTCCAGACAACTGGTAAAACATTATTTCTGGGAGTGTCTGTGTAGATGTTTCTAGAAGAGATTAGCATGTGAATCAGCAAACTGAGTATAAAACATAATTCCTCACCAGTGCACGTGGATATCATCCGGCAAAGGTTTGGATGACACAAAAAGGCAGAGGAAGGGTGAATTCTCTCTCTCCTAGGGCTGGGACACTCATCTTCTCCTGCCCTTGAGCAGTAGAATTCCAGTTTTATCAGCCTTCAGACCCCTTGATTAATATCAATGACCCCGCCCCAATTTCTCAAGTCTTTGGCCTTGGACTGAAAGCTTCACCATTGGTCTTCCCAGGCTCTTGAGTCTTAGACACAGATGAGATTGCACCACCAACTTTCTGGTTCCCCATCTTACAGTTAACATATCTTGGGACTTCTTGACCTCCCTTAACAAATCCCATTGTATATCTATCTCTCTATAACCTATCAGTTCTGTTTGTCTGGAGAACCTTGTCTAGTTCAGAAATGTATGCATCAAATGTCTCTTAAAAGAGCATGAGTGAGAGGAAGGACACAGACAGAAGAGTGGACAGGAGAATATTCACTATATTCCTTTTGAATGCAACCATTTTACTTGTCAGCCACAGTTAGATAACTTTTTTGAAATATAAAGCTTCTTTGGAGATGAGTCTATTATGATTGCTGTTAAATGACAATGTTCAAGCAAGCTAAATTTACCAGAATTTATTTGAGCAAAGGATGACTCGTGAATTGGACAGCATTCAAAACCAGGAGCGGTTCAGGGAGCTCTAACCAGCAATGGGGGCAGGCAGCATTTGTAGACAAAAAAAGGAAGTGGTATGCAGAAACAGGTCATTGGTTGTGGTTTAACATTTGCCTTGTTTGGGCGTGATATGATGAAGCATCTTGCCATATAGAAAACATGGTCTGATCCGGTGAGGGCCTATGATTGCCTGGAACTCAGGTGCTGTGATGGCTGAGAGTCAGCTATTTGAGATATACTCTTAGTTAGATTGTCACTTGTTTATATAGTATAGCAGTCTGCTATGCAGAGATTCAAAGGAGAGAGGTAGCTTTTGGCCAAATTTCATTCAATTTATCACTGCAGATAAGGAGCGTTGATCATGTTGGGCAAGTGGAGTTGTGGAAGATGAGTCCCAGAAGGGTGTGACGTGAAGGTATTTTTATCCCAAGAAGAGGAGAGGTACACTGCTGTGGTGGTGGCGAAACCACTGGCCTTTGTGATGGAGACACCCAACTCTAGAATTGCATCTCTACCACCCCGTGGCCATCTGTGGCTTAGAGAAATCTATTACAAGTTTTCAATCCACACTTACCTCTCAGGTAAGGTGGCTTGTGGATAGTGCCTGGCCCAGTTCTAGGCACAGTAGGCTTTCAAATAAATCCCTCCCTCCTTGCTTTTGCTTTTTTCCTTTCACTATGCTCTAGTATCAGTGAAAGAAAATGTCTGAGTAGGTCATTCTCCACCGATCTGGCTCAGCTGGGTAACAGAAAGTTCACTGAGACAGACTTGAAAGAAGCAGATGGGGGATTGAACTCCGCAGTACCCAGTGCTTTCCCGTGTTCTCTGTTCTGTAATAAGAAAGGGCAGTTAAAAAAAATGAGGTATATCATTCTAATTACTTATTCACCAGGGGATACATCTCCAGAGTTCCATGCAATGCAGAGGGAGGTCTCATGAATCAATATGGCACAGAGAAGAGGCACTGAAAATGAAATTGAATGTGAGAGGATAATCCTGCACACAGGCGTGCACTCAGATCAGCCCAGGCAATTCCATTCAATGTGCTCCTGCCGTCAGGAAACATCATAACTCTGTACTTCACTTCCTTCATGGAGTGACTGAGTGACAGAGCAAGGCTCAAGATGTCATTTGAGAAGTTTATTATTATGGTGGAGGAAAGAAGGGAAGTGTTGGTTAAGAATGCAAGGTCCTTTCTGAGGAACAATGGAGACCATACATATGGACTCTCAGGACCCAAAACCCTGGTGGTGACGTTGCCTGAGGACTGAAGGGAACCCCTAAAACATCCTAAGGTAGTAAAGTGGGTAAATGAGTCTCCCAGGGACTACTTTATTTTGATGAGAGGTGATATTTTGGTTTCTGCATTTTTAAAGATAGATTGATTTATTTATTATTTGAAAGGCAGAGTTACAGAGAGAGAGGGAAAGATAGAGATCTTCCACCTGCTGGTTCATTCTCCAAATGGCTACAATGGCCAGAGCTGAGCCAGGCCTAAGCCAGGAGCTTTATGCAGGTCTCCCACAGGTCCAAGTACTTGGACCATCTTCTGTTGCTTTCGCAGGTGCATTAGCAAGGAGCTGGATTGGAAGTGGAGCAGCCAATATTTTAATCCGCACTCATATGGGATGCCAGCACCACAAGCAAAGGCTTAACCCACTACGCCATAACAGTGATCCCAATTTCTGCATTTTTATAAACTGGAAAATACCTCTCTGCTTTTTGCATTTTCTTTCCTCTTTTTTGTTCTTTTATTAAATACATATTTTATTAAATCTGTTTGATCCTTGTCCCATGGTATTTCCACCTAGTATAGTCCTCTCCCATGCTGAACAGAGCTGACCTGTGTAAGTAACAAGATAATGTAGAATTGACTGTGAACGGCTTCCAAGGCTAGGTCATAAATGATACTGTAGCTTGCACCTTGTGCCCTCGTGGATCACTGGACCTGGAGGGAGCTAATCCCTTCGTCAGGAGGAAGATGTGTCAGCAGTCCTATGGAGTTATGTGCTGCTAAGGAACAGAGATCTCCTGCCAAGATCCAGAACCATCTTGACAGTCACATGAAGCAGCCTTTCGAAACCTGCATCCTCCAGTGACCTATTGAATGAAACCTCGAGACCCAAGTAGGAACTGCAGAACTAAGCCACTCCCACATTCCTAACCCATAGAAATTGTGAGCTAATAAATAATTATAGTTGTGTTTAGCCACTAACATTTGAAGTAATCAATTATGCAATAATAGACAGCATATCATATCAAAAAAGAAAAAATAACAAAGGAATATTCTGTGTTAAAGGAGACTAAAAGAACATGAAAATGAAAAGTAATGTATAAATCTTCAGTGGATTCTGGAACTGACAGATGACTGACAGGCCATTTGAGGTACTATTAGAAAAATCTGGACATTTTTGAGTCCATGTTGAAATTTTTTCAGGGTGACATTGGTATTATGGTATTATAGTGAGTTACACACTGTGCTCTTGGGAGATGCAAGCTGGAGTAATTAAGAGCAAAATGTTATGATGTGTTTACTATCTGATGTTTTCAAATATAAGTGTGTAGAGATAAAGCAGATGTGTTCAAATAAATCCTGGTGAAGATTATGTGTTTATTTTTCTATGCTTTTGATTTTTCTATATATTTTAATTGTTTTGAAATAAAAATTTAGAAGGAATATGCATATAGTACAGGCAGTAATTACCACCCAAGAATTTACCTTAGTGATAGAATTAGCAATAAGCACAAAGATTTTAACTATAAGAATTAACATTGTCTTTTTTACAGTAGTCAAAACCCAATTTTCACATAGATGTCTTTATACCATTCTTTATATTTTAGATATATTTAAAATATGCTCCAGAATTTCAAAATTCAATTGTCAGCTAAGTATTCCACAAACAGAAGAATCATTAAGTTGCAATAATATCATGGAATACTATTCCAGCATTAAAAATGATATTGAAAATGGATAACTATGGTTATAAGAAACCCTATTGTCAAGTGTATAAAAGGCACATGAGAAATCATGGAGATACTCAGATCTTACTTTGAAGAAAACAAATGTATGGAAAAACATCTCATAGATAATTCCACAAGAGATTCCACTGAGGACCTATTTCTGGATCAAAGGATTTTTTTCCTTCTATGTATTTGTCTGCATTTTCTAATTTTCTTCAATGAATATGCATGGACCTTATCACAAATAAAGGGGTAAGGAGGCGTTTTTCTTGATTTCAAAAGATGAGCATGCACATGTTTGGTGCACATAGGCAAATGGTGGGCAAATTGGCTGGTACCCTCCCAGGAGCAATCAGGTTAACCTCTCCTGTAGAAGACATTGGCTATAAAGTGAATCTTGTTGAAGGAAGGATCTACTGTTGTCAAAGGAGTAGTTATTGGGTTAATTAACCCTAATCTGTACTTAATCTGGACCATAAAGTTCACTCACTTATAGATACTTGCTCCAAAATATTGCCCCAGATGCTGCAGTGTCTGAAAGATGCCCTCCTCTAAGACTGAAGTGCTTTTCCATCCACTCATATTTGATTGTCCTAGAAGGTCAGGTCTTCCCATATGAGGGAGAAGGAACTGAGGTCAGTAAGGAAGGAAGGGAGATGGGTCTCTGTTCTAAGGAGGCTACTGGTGTAGAAGGCAGATGGGCTGTCTATGTAGACCTGGGTGCAAATCCTGACCTTGCCATTTGTTGACAGACCAAATAGCAACAGGAAAGTTACCTGATTTTCCTGAATCTTCTTACCAGTAAAATAAAAACACAAGTAGCTAATTAGATTATGATGAAAATGAAAGTACTGGAAGATCATAGGCAGTAAATAAATTTTAGCTTTCTACTCTTAGTCTTTAGCTCTTCTGGCTACACTGTACGGTTTCCCTTAACAGAAACACTCCCAGCCTGGGGGAAAGGACTCTCATTTATGATGAGATAGGTTAACCACAGAAAAGGGAAGTTCATTGCTGTTCGACATAGTCACAGTTGGTGTTCCTATGAGGGGGCTCATGAATTCTAGCATGAACATATGCTGCTGCCATTTGCTTGCAGCAGAAGTCACCTGGAAGCCAGAGGCCCAGCTGTCCTGGGGCATTTGTCAGTTAAGTAGCCAAGCTGTGGAATGTGAGGAGCACATGCAAGGCTGGCTTTGAAGCAGGCACAGGCAACCAGCAATCACAGATGGCAAACAGGAGCCAACAGACTTTCTACCCCATTCAGAGCCTTAAAATACCATTAACACCAGCATTTAAATGCACAGATTATTTCACAAGGAGAATTCTGAGAGACTGCCAGCTCTGCATTTTGGGACTCTCAGAGGCCCACGAAGAGACCATCCAGGATGCTGCCTGTGGAACAGGCGGGTGTGGAAGAGGCTTTGCTAGTTGACAGATCCACTGAGATTTTCCCTTACTTGCTTTCTGGGTGGTAAGGACTCACAGGAGGCTGCAGGCTATGCAAGTAATGACCCGGGCTTTTGTTCAACTTGCCAAGAGTAATAGTGCATGGGATGGAGAGGCAATTGTAAGACACAGTCTTCTTCTGTGGGCTTCTGAGTCAGAGCCAAGCTAACAGTCTGAGACGAGATATAAATCAATGGGAGCAGGTGAGTTTAAAAGCAAGCAGGTTAGGGAATTCCAGACGACTGACATGTGAGACTATCACAGGGATGGAGGGAAGATGAACTTGGAGGAACTGAGTCATAATTCAGATCTGAACAGGGTTTGGCTGGGCCAACAAGAAAGCATTGTTCATTTTAATGCTCCTAATGTGGTACCCGACTCGTGATAGCTACTCACCAAACTCTATTCAATGAATAGCTTATTCAGTGGGGCCAAAAAATAAAGACCAATTCTATGCTTCTCATCAGACCTGCTAAAAGGAACAACTATAGAAAAACTCTCATGCCTTTAGACATAAAGAAATCAAAATAATTAGTTCTAATTAGTTCTATCCTTTTTTCTCTGAAATAGGAGCTATCCTTAATCTTACCAGATAAAATTTGATTAAAAAATTTTTTTGGTCACATCTTTTTTTTTAATTCCTGAATTTTTTAAACTTTTATTTAATAAATATAAATTTCCAAAGTAGAGCTTTTGGATTACAGTGGCTTCTCCCTCCCCATAACTTCCCTCTCACCCACAACCATCCCATCTCCCGCTCCCTCTCCCATCCCATTCACATCAAGATTCATTTTCAATTATCTTTATATACAGAAGATTGATTTAGTACATATTAAGTAAAGATTTCAACAGTTTGCACTCACACAGAAACACAAAGTGTAAAGTACTGTTTGAGTACTACTTATACTATTAATTCACATAGTACAACACATTAAGGACAGAGATCCTACATGGGGAGTAAGTGCACAGTGACTCCTGTTGTTGATTTAACAAATGACACTCTTGTTTATGGCATCAGTAATCACCCTAGGCTCTTGTCATGAGTTGCCAAGGCTATGCAAGCCTTTTGAGTTCATCAACTCTGATCTGATTAGGCAAGGTCATGGTCAAAATGGAAGTTCTCTCCTCCCTTCAGAGAAAGGTACCTCCTTCTTTGATCTTTGATGGCCCATTCTTTCCACTGGGATCTCACTCACAGAGATCTTTCATTTAGTTTTTTTTTTTTTTTTCGCCAGAGTGTCTTGGCTTTCTATGCCTGAGAAACTCTCATGGGCTTTTTAGCCAGATCCGAATGCCTTAAGGGCTGATTCTGAGGCCACAGTGCTGTGTAGGATATCTGCCACTCTATGAGTCTGCTGTGTATCCCGCTTCCCATGTTGGATTGTTCTCTCCTTTTTAATTCTATCAGTTATTATTAGCAGACACTAGTCTTGTTTATGTGATTCCCTTGACACTTAATCCTATCATTATGATCAATTATGAATTGAAACTGTTCACTTTGACTAGTGAGATGGCTTTGGTACATGCAACCTTGATAGGATTGAATTGGAATCCCCAGGCACATTTCTAACTCTACCGTTTGTGGCAAGTCAGCTTGAGCATGTCCCAAATTGTACATCTCCTCCCTCTCTTTTTCCCACTCTTACATTTAACAAGGATCACTTTTCAGTTAAATTTAAATGCCTAAGAATAATTGTGTGTTAATTAAAGAGTTCAACCAATGGTATTAAGTAGAACAAAAAAATACCAAAAGGGATAAAGTATTAAATTGTTTTTTGATAAATATTGTATACTTGGATAATTATGGTCTACAACATGTTCTTTTGATAGTGTGTAGACATGAAATGGCTAAATAAAGCTAATTAATGTATGTATGACATAAAACACTTATTTTTTTACTCTTGAGAACACTTAAAATCTTTCTTAGCAATTCTCCATTATGCAATATATTAGCTATAGTCTACATAATCCAAAATATCACTGGTTCTCCTCAGCAATAAACTGTGCCAATGAATTCCGAGGAGGGTCAGAGCTTTTCCAGGATGTGTGCTCAATGGGATAAAGAGATGGTTTAGGGAAAACAGGACTAGAGGAGGGCAACCTAGCAAATGCCTTCTAGTTCCTACACTGGGGATTTTGAATTACTGGGGAGAAGATGGAGGAGCTCTTGCATGCAAACACTGCCACACAGAAACTGCTCAGAGAGGAAAGCCACTGTTCCTGGGGTCTTATGACTGACACATGGGGCATTTGCTTTAGACTGAAATCTCTTCGTTTCCTCACAAGATCACCTTTGGCTAAAAGGTTTGCAGGAGGTGAACCTGTCAATGGACAAGGCAGACAGGTTTGGACAGGGAGCACTGACTCCATCAACTTCTCCTCCTCCAACTTTCACAGTTAGTTTTGCTTTACTTTTCTCTTTGTTTTCTACCAAATTTTAAGTTGGAAAATAAAATTATAATAAAATAATGTTATCTTATTAGATTTGATTCATCTCTCCAGCATTTCTAATCTTTCCAGATGCTAATTATGCAGTAAAATATATTCACTATTTACTGAGAATCAATTCCATGGCAGGTGCTTTGTATGTTGCCTCAGTTTTCATAACAAGCCCAAAAGTATCATCATCCCCACTTTACCACTCAGGAAACTAAGGCCCAGCAGTGACTTGGTCAAGATAACATGTTGGCCGGTGCCACGGCTCAATAGGCTAATCCTCCGCTTGTGGTGCGGGCACACCAGGTTCCAGTCCTGGTCGGGGCGCTGGATTCTGTCCCGGTTGCCCCTCTTCCAGGCCAGCTCTCTGCTATGGCCCGGGAGTGCAGTGGAGGATGGCCTAAGTGTTTGGGCCCTGCACCCCAAGGGAGACCAGGAGAAGCACCCGGCTCCTGCCTTTGGATCGGCACGGTGCGCTGGCCGCGGCGGCCATTGGAGGGTGAACCAACGGCAAAAAGGAAGACCTTTCTCTCTGTCTCTTTCTCTCACTGTCCATTCTGCCTGTCCAAAAAAAAAAAAAAAAGATAACATGCTAATTTGTACATGAGTAGAGAGAATTTGCAACCAGAATTTTGGTTGTATTCCCAAGAACCTGACTTCCTCAGAGTATGATGCACTGCATTGGCAAATCTGTTGAGTCTCTCTTGGACTTCACCCAGTCACTGATAAAAATATTGAGCCTGATTCCAAGGCCTGGACCCAGGATTAAGTCCTGCCACCCGTACATTTCTTCTAGGTCACTTTTTTGCTTAGAGGCAAATGTCTGAGTATCCTGGAGCTATGCTGTCAGGATAGATGACTTTAAACTAACTAGAAGGGTATCATGGGATTCATAGAGGGCCTTGCCCAACAGAGGTGCTGATGCCTCCGATCTTCTTTATCTAGGGTCTAATCTAAGTCCTTAATAAAGAAGTAAACTGGATTTGTCTGCTATGATTTGTTGCTTAAAGAAACCATGCTGAGACCCATGGTTCTCATTTCTTCTTCCAGGTTGGTATCTGTTCCCTTCTTTCCTCATCATTCCCTCCCTTCCTGCTATTCTTACCTTGTTTTACTAAGGTTTTGAAGTGTCATAAAAGAGAGACATACAATACATGCTAAATGACAAGGAAGAACTATCAAGCAGCATCAAGGAGTTTATTCTGAATATGAAGACTGGCCAGAGGCAGAAAATAGAACCCAATTACACAGACTGTAAGATTGTCATAGTTGATGGAATTAACCCTAAAGCTGTTTCCAAGCACTGTATAAAAATTTTTGAAACAGTATGTTAAATAATTCTTATCAAAACTAAAAAAAAAGTTCATGCTTTGCTTTTGATTTTGTTCTAGAAAAGAATGTTCACATCTGTCTTAGTGTACTAAAATTAAATCTATTTGCTCACAGTCAATCCTTCTCAAAGATCCCATTTGGGGTTTATTTCATCCTTACCTCTTGGAGTCTTGAAAATTAACTTTCTTCCTCTTTGTGAAGACAGAAATTAATTCACCTCGGATACTTTCAACAACTTGTACAAGTCCCCTGGGAGGCTGAGAGGGCTACTTGAAATCAAACAGGAAATTTCCTGGAAGCACAAAAAAGAGTCTTTCAGGCTGTCTTCTGTTCCCATTTGTACAATAACTCAAAAATGCAACAAATTTGAGCATCTGCCATACGTGGGATTAAGTGATAAGATCAATCTTTAAATGTCTTTAAGAAACTTAAAGCAAACTATGTTACCATGGTATTTCACAGAGAAAATAATTTTGATGAAATAAATATTTGGATAGCTTCAGGCTATTTATTGCACTTCTCAGCAAATAAGATAGAGAATGTCAGGGCATATTTTCATTCGGCTGACCACAGGAGCACAGTAAAAAGAAAGCACCATTAGGGGATGATAAATGTGGCAAAGGTCACATTTACATTTAAAATATTGCTTGTTCTGCTTCTTTCCAAGTTATGAAATATAACATACAAAATGATACATAAAATACATATGTGATACATGGAAATTTATATTTACTAAATAAAAGTTTAAAAAAATACATATGTGATACATGGAAACTCCACAAATAATTATGCAGCTACTGCTTTAGTCAAGAAAGTGAATATTGTCAACATTTCCCATCATAAGGCCCTGCACCCCACAGAGTTAACCACTACCCTGTATTTTACACTAATAATTTCTTTGACTTTCTTCATTATTTTATGACCAGGGCACATAACCTAAATATGGTCATCTCTTAACCATAGAGGATTTGTTCCAGGACCTCTGAGAATAGCAAAATCAGTGATTATTCAAGCACTTCATATAAAATGGCATAGTATTTGCCTATAACTATGCATATCTTCTGATATACTTTAAATGATTTCCAGATTACTTAAAATATCTATCCATTGTAAATGTTATATAAATAGCTATTATATTGTACTATTTGGTGAAAAGTTACAAGAATCTGTACATGTGTACTAGAGACAGAATTTTTTCCCAAATATTTTCAATCTGTGGTTGGTTGAATCTGTGCAGGCAGAACCCTTGGATTTGAAGGACTGACTAGTTCCGGAAGAGTTTCCTCTGCTGTTTCATCCCCTACTCTTCCTTGACCCTGCAGTATCTCCACTTATATTAAACTTTCTCTCCCCCCGGACTAAGTGTGCTCCCTGCCTATTCCGGAACTAGTGATTCACAGTGGACCTGCGTGGAGAGCATGGGAGCCCAAGTTCGGGACACCAGCGGCAGACTCAACGCACCAGCGCTGGAACGCGAGGTGAGCCGAACCTCCATAGCCCGAGATACCAGCAGGCAAGCGGAAAGAGGAGGCTAGAGGGAACGAGGCTTGAAACTCCGTGGGGAAAAGTTCACCAGGCTAACTAGAAGAGAGAGAAAAAAAATAAAAAAAGTGACTGATACGGACACAAGTTTCTCTCTCCGCTCACCTCTCAAAGGCAAGCAAGACAGAGCAGGCGCCATTTTGGACATACGTCATAAGCAGGGCGACCTCAGGTCTGCACCAGCCCTGAGCCTAGCAGAAAAACCTGACTCTGGGGGGAGGGGTGAAATAACAGGAGATTAGCATCTAACTTGGCAACCCAGTGGGAGACTGCAGGAGAACTGGAGCCCACACTGAGGGCAGCAGAGATTCCCTGTGTGGTCCTTGGGAAAGAGCTTCCGATCTCTGGCTCCTGTGGGTATATCATTTGCCTGCTAACTACCTCCAATTATGTTCAGCTGTGCAGAATTACTTCCCTTTTAAATCAAAAAAAGAAAGAGAGATTTACCACACCTAACCTGGGAGTGTCATCCTTGACACACCCTCAACCCTGAGGAACCAAACACAGCTCTCAGTCCACACTCATCTCAAGCCTCTAAGGCTCCACTGAAAGCAAACAGTCCACTTAATATAGAGCCATAGTGTAACAAGAAAAAACACCACAGTGAAGAAACCAAATATCTCCAACATGCCAAACAACAAACGCAAAAACCAAGCTAACAAGAACAAGGAAGAAACTATGACGCCCCCAAATGAAAAAGACACCCCAATTCAAGATTATGAAGATGATGAGATCGAAGAAATGCAAGAAGCGGATCTCAAAAAATTGATAAGAACATTAAGAAGTTCTCAAAAACAAATTCTTGAACTACAGAAATCCTTAATGGACAAGATAGAAAATCTCTCTCGTGAAAGTGAAATATTAAGGAGGAATCAAAATGAAATGAAACAACTAGTGGAACAAGAAACTCTGATAGTGATTAGAAATCATAATGAAATGAAGAGTTCAATAGATCAAATGACAAACACATTAGAGAGCCTTAAAAACAGAATGGGCGAAGCAGAAGAGAGAATATCAGACTTAGAAGACAGAGAACAGGAAAGGAAACAGGCAAACCAAAGAAAAGAAGAAGAAATTAGAAATCTAAAAAATATTGTCGGAAATCTACAGGATACTATTAAAAAACCCAACATTCGGGTTCTAGGAGTTCCTGAAGGCATGGAGAGGGAGAAAGGATTAGAAGGCATTTTCAGTGAGATACTAGCAGAAAATTTCCCAGATTTGGAGAAGGACAGAGGCATCTTAGTACAGGAAGCTTATAGAACCCCTAATAAACATGACCAAAAGAGATCCTCACCACGACATGTTGTAATCAAACTCACCACAGTGAAACACAGAGAAAAGATCCTAAAATGTGCAAGAGAGAAACGTCAGATTACTCTTAGAGGATCTCCAATTAGACTCACAGCAGACTTCTCATCAGAAACCCTACAAGCTAGAAGGGAATGGCGAGACATAGCCCAGGTACTAAGAGAGAAAAACTGCCAGCCCAGAATACTATATCCTGCAAAGCTCTCATTTGTGAATGAATGTGAAATTAAGACTTTTCATAGCAAACAGAAACTGAAGGACTGACTATAAAATTGTCTCATTTCATCTGTTTCTACTTGCTTTTAAGCAATCATATTGTGTGCATTCTTTCATACCTCTAATATACATGTATCCTCGTCCATGTGTGTCTGAGTTTTGCTAATGCTCCTGGGAAAGCAGCAGATGTTGGGGCCATGTGAATCACTGCACCCACATGGGGGTCATGGAAGAAGCTCCTGGCTCCCAGCTTGAGACCAGCCCAGCTCCAGCCATTGCTGCCATCTGGAGAGTGAACCAGCAGATGGAAGATTGGTCTCTCCTGCTCTTCCTCTCTAATTAGGCCTTTCAAATAAATAAATAAATAACCTTTTAAAATAATAGTCTTCTTTTCTGTTGGACCACTTTCTCAGTTCTCTTTTCAGTCATTTCAGACCTCAGCAATTCCCATAAGATTTTGCGTATCATCTTGTTGAATCACACAAAAATCTTGTTGGGGATTTCATGGAAATTTCAATCATCTCAAGATAAATTAGGAAAAAATTTACATCTCAACAGTATTGTCTTTGAATCTGTGATTACAGTCTACTTTACAATTTATTTTTGTCTGCTTTAATTTCTTTCACTAACATTTTATTCTTCTCTGTAAGGTCTTGAAAATATTTTATTAGATTTATTCAAGATAGTTGATATTTTTGAGGGAGGAAATCCCATAAAAGTGAGTTCTTTAACATCCTTTGTAACTGAGACAGACATGCGTGAGCTAGGCTTCACAGAGCCGGCTCACCCACGTGAGATTTTAATTTAGAAGGGAGCCTCTGGAGGATGGCAGCCCCAGATGGAGACCATTTTCCTGGTGAGTGCTGTGGCAGAATCACTCAGCCTTGGAAGGAGTCCCAGAGCAGAACGGGCGTCAATGGGGGCAGTAGTGGTTGAATCTGTTTCTTTTTCAGGGAAGCAGGCTGTGTAATCTTAACCAAGGTTTCTGGAAACTTACCATCAACATGAACTACCCAATATCCAAAGTCAGTTCTGTTGTTTGCTACCCAGAATGCTTATCCTTTTGTAAACAGAGCAGGTTTAAATGTAATGTTGTAATGTAGAAATGTAACTCCTTTTCATATATTGATTTTTTTATTCTGTAATCTTTATAGACTCATCAATTTCATTACACTTCTTAATAAATGTATTATCATCAAATAATAATCCTATGTTTCCTTTCCAATTCTTACACTTTTTCTTTCCCCTCCTCATCCTCTTCCTTCCTCCTCATCTTCCTCATTCTCCTTTCTCTTCCCCTCTCTCTTTCTCTTTTTTCTTTATTATATAGAATTTGCCTTTGGAATCACATGGGGCTTGAGTTTTCTATCTGGGAAATATTTTTTCTACCTGTCTTAATTTTTTAAATGGTTTCCACTCTATCCAGTCAGATTTGATAAACTGCATTTACTGTAAACATTTATCTATTTCATAAAAATGTATTACATTAAAATTATTTGTAACATCATCTCACCATATTTTAATATCTACATCATCTGTAATAATGCACTTTTCTGTTCTATTTATCATTTGTATCTTCTCTTTTTTTAATTTAATGAATCTTGCAAGAAAATTTTTAGTATAATATTTCCAGTGTTTGTATTTTTAGAAGGGAAGTTGGTCCAAATAATGCTTTATCCATAATTATATTTCATTTTTTATCTTTATTTTTTATTTATTTATCTTTATTTATTTTGTTACTTCAGAGGCAGAGAGACAGAGGCAGATAAACAGAAAGCTATTAGTTGGTTTAATCCCCAAATGCCAGCAAAAGCCATCACTGGACCCAGCTATAGTGAGAAGCTGAGAACCCAATCCAGGTGTTCTACATAGGTGGCAGGGACTCGACTAGTTGGGCCATCGCCTTCTACCTCCCAGGATGTACATTAATAAAAAGCTGGAATTGGGAATGGAGCTAGAACTCAAACTTAGGCCCTCCAAAATGGGATGTAGACATACTGATTGCCAATTTAACCACTAGGCCAAATGCCCACCCCCACATTTTAAATGACTACTGATATAGGCTTATTTGTTTTATGTTGCTAGAACAAAATACCTAATGCTGGGTACTTCATAACAGGATTAATTTGGCTCGTGTTTCTGGTGGCTAAAGAGTCCAAACAACATAGTGCAAGTGTGCGAGCATTCTAACAGATCCCTCATCTGTGTCACAAGCAAAAGAAGAAAGGGAACAGGCCACATGCAGAAAGAGGACTCAGAGAGGTGCCCGAAAAACAACCCACTGCTGTGGGAAATGGCCTGATTCTGCAAGAACTACATTGATGTCTTCTGAGGATGATGTCTCAGACTAACCTGACTAGTCTCCACTCAGCCCCACTCCTCCAGGTTCTACCACTTCAGTATTGCCACACTGGGGACCAAGCGTCCAGCACATGAAGTTTTAGGGGGACAAACCATAGCAGTTCCACACATATCTCTCCCTCTGTTTCCCATCAGTAGCTCCAGGGCATTGAGAAGCTGGTTGATGGGTCTCCAAGTTACTCAGCTATTAACTACAAACATTCCATTTACTTTCACAGGACTAGAAACAGTAACTATGTAACTGCTATAACCACAAAACCTGTTTAACATTTATTTTAGGAAAATTCATTTGTTCACACAAAGATTTAAATATATTTGTTTAAAAAAGTTGATTTTGCTTACATGCCTTAAATGTACTATGTTCTGAGTGAACTAACTCACAACTCTAACTCACAAGCCTAATATTAGCTAACCCACTACTCTATATATACTGAATGGTTTTTGCCATTGTGAAGAAATCGTCAGATCTAGTGAAGATTTTTCTCTATGTGGTCTTCTTAAAATAAAGAACACCTCTTACATCAAGTTCAAACATAATATTAAGATTCTTCTCCTTGAAGTTCAAATACTTCTGAACACTGGGTGACATAGAATAAACAAGACATGCAGGGCTCCTGACCCCATGGAGCTGACATTCTGAAGCAGGGGTTGGCCAACAACTAGCTGCAAGCAAATGTACTCTGTCTGCCCTTGTCAGCTGCCTGGATGTCCTAACTAGAGTGACCTTGAAACCACATGTGAAAATGGCATCTCTCAACCTATTCTTTGAATGACAAAAGGAGTCAGAGACTACCCCACCATCAATGAGAGGAAAACTTCTATTGAATAAGTCCTCTCCATTTCAGCAATATGGACACACAAGGAGTTCTGGATGATGTATGATATGAGGCTATGCTAGGATAAGATGCAGCAAGAAGCAATGGCAAGAATCAGGTTTGTGGGAAAGAATAATAAATGTGTATGAGACACTGAATTCCATACACCATGGAGAAGACCTATGTGGAGCTCAAATAGAAATTCCTGGTGGAAAAGAACAGAGCTGGAGTTGTCATGATTCTAAAGGTAATTAAAGGGGCAAGTATTTAGCCTAGCAGTAAAGACACAGGTTGAGAAGCACTGTGTTCCACATTTGAGTACCTGGGTTGGATTTTTGGCTCCAACTACTAGCTCTAGATTCCTGCAGAACTGGGGAGGCAGCGGGTGATGACTTATGTCCTTGGGTCCCTGTCATCTATGTAGGGGACCCAGATTGAGTTCTGAGCTTACTGGCTTTGCCCCAAGTCCAGCCCAGTCACTGCAGGCATTTGAAGAATGCAACATGGATGGGAGCTCACTCTCTCTCTCTCTCTTTCTCTCTCTTGCTTTCTATCTCTCCATCTTAAACAAAAATAAATAATTAAAAGTAATTAGAGTTGTTCACGAATAGTATGGCCCAGAAAGCAGTTGAACATTTCTTTTCTCTTCAGGCATAAAACTGATGGTCAGAGACTCATTCTAGTGTTCCAGTTCTTTAATTGTGAAACAGTCATCTTTTCTGAAGTATGCTTTTTGTTATTCTATGAACTGTAATAGAAGTTGTACCTTTCTCTTTGGGAAATACGGAGTGACTTTTTCCTTTCATTACCAAGCCCTGAAGCAAACAGGTGCAGGGTGGCCTCTGCTCCTGGTTCCTAGTAAGTGAATACTAATGAGAATAACTGCCCTTCAAACTACAGAGGATGTGATCAGTCAGCAACTACTTTGCCTCAAGACTGATCAGGAATCAGATTATGATTTCCTTCAAATTTCTGAAAATACTGTCCCTGGAGGAATTTTGCTATTGGAATGAAACTTTCAGTTAAATAAAACTTCCTGAACAATACAGTCTGGACTTTTTTGACTTGTTTGACTTGATGCATGAGTTTGAGGGTAAGATGAGTGATGTTAGTAGTCAGAACAGTTCCCATCACTCTAACTATCTTAAATGCATCTACATCCCTCCATTTCAGTTGCTATACAGGTCACTAAGGAAAGCCATGTGTCACATAATGCAATTAAACCCCAAAGTTCTTTTGTTGCAAGTGCACCTGAGCCAATTTTGTCATTCAGTGATTGTTATGTTCTTCGAGGATTATCAGTACCCCCTATTGATTAGCAGAGATGGAGGCCATAGGGCTCCTCACTCTTAGGTGGCAAATTTCAAATAAAAGCAGATCTCTGAGAAAATTTTACTATAGGTACAACAATTACTAGAATGCAGGCACAGAACAGTCAGGCAACCTGTTGCTGTTGGCTTGGTGCAATCCCGCATTCCGTCCTTAGATACTTCAACAAGTACCTATCTGGAAACTTCAATCCCAGACTGGTTCCATGATCTCCAGAAGCCATTTAGTCAGGATATGGTCCTCCTGTAAGTGGGAGAAAAGAGAATTTTAGATTGGGGGCACCCCTCTGAAGGTGTTAGGCTACAGGGCTCACTGAATTCTTGTACCTCCTTCATGAAAAGTAATTCTCCCCAAGCCCACATCTGGAACAATATTCATTCATTAGTAAAAAGTATTTCTTTACTGCAGCTTTGTATATTTGAAGGATTTGCCATCCACATCTGGAATGTGGATTCCTGATTAATTTTTTCTAAATGCCAACCAATCTCATTAAAGTATAGATCAGGTTATCCTGCACATGGACTTATACCATATTATTCAAGCTAAATTATTTTAACATAGATTGTCATATATAAAATACAATGTTCTCTGTTTTTTCAAAAGTATAAATCTTCACAAAGTCATACTCGTAGTTCCCACCACTGATCTTAGGTGATTGGGACCATTGATGACAGCACAAAAATGCACCTTCTGAGGATTTCCAAGAGGGCAGAATAGTGAAACGACCTTCAAACTCATGAGGGGCAAAATAAGCATTTAAAAAGAGGAGAAAAGTACATGCTTAAGATAAAGTCATGAGAAATCCGCAGCAGGAAACTCAGTGAAAACAATAGAGACAGTCCAGGTCCACATTGATAGAGAAAATATGCATTAAAAAATAAAAAAAAAAACCAGCAGCAGAAGCTTAGACATGAAGATGAGAGCACCAGCCCCAGCAGACCAGGTGAGAAGGGAATCCATGGGCCCATGGCACTGTGGATATCAGCAGAAGGGAGAACTCGGTGAACTGCTTTTGAAGCTATACGCAAGCCCCCTGGAACATCAAAAGCAGGAAGAGAAAACTAACTAACTAAATAAATAAATAAGGAGGTGGTATACCTCTCTCCTCTCTCCCCCACCATGCAACATTATTTTTTTGGTCACAGGCAAGTAGCTGCCACCTTCATCTCCCATGAGCATGCCCAGCAACAGCAGGGGTCACCTTACCCCCCCAACCAAACAGCAAAGGCCACAACAATTCAGAAGAATTCCTTCTCCACTCGTGCAAGCTGTACCATGCCAGCTGTACTGCATCAGTTGCCCAGCATCAGAAGGGGGGGGGAAGCCCCGACTATGGAAATCTCCTACACACCCACGACCATGGAGAAGTGAGAGAGGCTCCAGTGGGCAGGGGTTCTGCTCACTCATAATCCACAGACCTAACCAGAGGAAAAAACCCACCCTGGGAGCTGTGTCTGAAAAAACAGTGACTGCATAAGAGGAGACAAAGTGTGGCTAGACCCTACAGAATTGCTTCCCCACAACCCTGAGCTCCTTGGTTACCTAGAGCAGCTCATAATAGAGGGAAAGACTCCTCAAATCAAACGTGCAGTTCATTAAGCAGCAAATGAGTGCTAAGCACACCAGGGACTAACAGTGGGGCATATCACAGCTGGGAGGAAAAGGGAGGTCACACTATCAGAGGTGACCTTTCTCCATCCAGATAATCAGAGGAGAGCTACCAAGTCCAATGGAGGTTTTACCTTGGATACTTGCTCCACCCTGGAGTACTGAACAGAGCACCCTGGCCACACCCAGCACACACCTCTTGGTATTCACTAAAATTAGAGGTCCCAGTAAGCCACAGAGATGCAGATAAAAGCCACCATACAATAAAAAAGTACAGAAATGCCAAGAAACAAAGGAAAAAACTTAAATAACAGTAAGGAAGACACTATGAGCCCCCAAAAGGAACACTACAACATTTCAATATTAGAAGGTGAAAATGAAGAGATTTAGGAAACACCAGAAATGGAATTCAGAAAACTAATCATTGGCTCACTTAGAAGCAATGAGAAGCAAATTCACAAACTAAAGAAAACTATATATTATATGAATGAAAATTTTCCCATGAAATTGTGATATTAAAGAGAAATCAGAATGAAATACTAAAAATGAAGGATACAATAGCTCAAATAAAAAATGCGGTAGAAAGTCTTTTTTTGATATTCAAATATTCTGCCTTTATTAAAAAAAAAAAAAGCAACAGGTTTGATGATTCAACAAAATCCTTTCCTGGGAATAGTTCATCATATTATGTTCTTACCACAATGAGGAGACCAAGGACAAGGAAAGACCCAGAACATGAGGTACTGGCTAGAGTTAACCACATAGAAACTCCCCCATTCCAGACATGATAATTTTGCTGCTGCTTCCAAGATTACATTAGCTATTCTAGTGGCCTTTTTTTTTTAACTTTTATTTAATGAATATAAATTTCCAAAGTACAGCTTATGGATTACAATGGCTTCCCCACCCCCAAACTTCCCTCCCACCCGCAACCCTCCCCTCTCCTGCTCCCTCTCGCATTCCATTCACATCAAGATTCATTTGCAATTATCTTTATATACAGAAGATCAGTTTAGCATATATTAAGTAAAGATTTCATCAGTTTGCACCCACACAGAAACACAAAGTGAAAAATACTGTTTGAGTACTAGTTATAACATTAAATCACAGTGTACAGCACATTAAGGAAAGAGATCCTACATGAGGAGTAAGTGCACAGTGACTCCTGTTGTTGACTTAACAATTTGACACTCGTGTTTATGGCATCAGTAATCACCCTAGGCTCTTGTCATGAGTTGCCAAAGCTATGGAAGCCTTTTGAGTTCACTGACTCTGATCATATTTAGACAAGGTCATAGTCAAAGTGGAAGTTCTCTCCTCCCTTCAGAGGAAGGTACCTCCTTTTTTGATGGCTTGTTCTTTCCACTGGGATCTCACTCACAGAGATCTTTCATTTAGGTCATTTTTTTTTTTTGCCAGAGTGTCTTGGGTTTCCATGCCTGAAATACTCTCATGTGCTTTTCAGCCAGATCCAAATGCCTTAAGGGCTGATTCTGAGGCCAGAGTGCTGTTTAGGACATCTGCCATTCTATGAGTCTGCTGTGTATCCCTCTTCCCATGTTGGATCGTTCTCTCCCTTTTTTTTTTTTCTTGTTCTATAAGTTAGTATTTTCAGACACTAGTCTTATTTATGTGATCCCTTTGATTCTTAGTCCTATCATTATGATCAATTGTGAACAGAAATTGATCAAATGGACTAGTGAGATGGCATTGGTACATGCAACCTTGATGGGATTGAATTGGAATCCCCTGGTATGTTTCTAACTCTACAGTTTGGGGCAAGTCAGCTTGAGCATGTCCCAAATTGTCCATCTCTTCCCTCTCTTATTCCCAACCTTATATTTAACAGGGATCACTTTTCAGTTTAGTTTCAACACTTAAGAATAACTGTGTATTAATTACAGAATTAAACCAATAGTATTAAGTAGAACAGACAAAAAAATACTAAGAGGGATAAAGTATTAAGTTGTTCATCACAGTCAGGGCAAGGGCTGATCAAATCACCGTTTCTCATAGTGTCCATTTCACTTTAACAGGTTTCCTTTCTGGTGCTCGGTTAGTTGTCACTAATCAGGGAGAACATATGATATTTGTCCCTTTGGGACTGGCTTATTTCACTCAGCATGATGCTTTCCAGATTCCTCCATTTTGCGGCAAATGACCAGATTTCATTGTTTTTGACTGCTGTATAGTATTCTATAGAGTACATGTCCCATAATTTCTTTATCCAGTCTACTGTTGATGGGCATTTGGGTTGGTTCCAGGTCTTAGCTATTGTGAATTGAGCAGCAATAAACAGTAAGGTGCAGACCGCTTTTTTGTTTGCCAATTTAATTTCCTTTGGGTAACTTCCAAGGAGTGGGATGGCTGGGTTGAATGGTAGGGTTATATTCAGGTTTCTGAGGAATCTCCAGACTGACTTCCATAGTGGCTTAAACAGTTTGCATTCCCACCAGCAGTGTATTAGTGTCCCTTTTTCCCCACATCCTTGCCAGCATCTGTTGTTGGTAGATTTCTGTATGTGAGCCATTCTAACCGGGGTGAGGTGAAACCTCATTGTGGTTTTGATTTGCATTTTCCTGATTGCTAGTGATCTTGAACATTTTTTTTTTGATGTGCCTGTTGGCCATTTGGATTTCCTCTTTTGAAAAATGTCTATTGAGGTCCTTGGCCCATCTCTTGAGTGGGTTGTTTGTTTTGTTGTTGTGGAGTTTCTTGGTCTCTTTGTAGATTCTGGTTATCAACCCTTTACATATTGCATAGTTTGCAAATATTTTTTTCCCATTCTGTCAGCTGCCTCTTCACTCTCCTGACTGTTTCTTTTGCAGTACAGAAACTTATCAATTTGATGCAATCCCAAATGTTAATTTTGGCTTTGACTCTCTGGGCCTCCAGGGTCTTTTCCAGGAAGTTTTTGCCAGTGCCAATATCTTGCAGGGTTTCTCCAATGTTCTCTAATAATTTGATGGTGTCGGGTCATAGATTTAGGTCTTTAATCCATGTTGAGTGAATTTTTGTGTAAGGTGTAAGGTAGGGGTCTTGCTTCATGCTTCTGCATGTGGAAATCCAATGTTCCCAGCACCATTTATTGAATAGACTATCCTTGGTCCAGGAATTGGTTTTAGATCCTTAATCAAATATAAGTTGGCTGTAGATATTTGGATTGATTTCTGGTGTTTCTATTCTGTTCCATTGGTCTATCCATCTGTTTCTGTACCAGTACCATGCTGTTTTGATTACAACTGCCCTGTAGAATGTCCTGAAATCTGGTATTGTGATGCCTCCAGCTTTGTTTTTCTTGTACAAAATTGCTTTAGCTATTCGAGGTCTCCTGTGTCTCCATATGAATTTCAGCATCATTTTCTCTAGATTTGAGAAGAATGTCTTTGGTATCTTGGTTGGTATTGCATTGAATCTATACATTGCTTTTGGAAGAATGGACATTTTGATGATGTTGATTCTTCCAATACATGAGCGTGGAAGATTTTCCATTTTTTGGTATCCTCTTCTATTTCTTTCTTTAAGATTTTGTAATTCTCATCATAGAGATCTTTAACGTCCTTGGTTAAGTTTATTCCAAGGTATTTGATTGTTCTTGTAGCTATTGTGAATGGGATTGATCTTAGAAGTTCTTCCTCAGCCATGGCATTGCCTGTATATGCAAAGGCTGTTGATTTTTGTGCATTGATTTTATATCCTGCTACTTTGCCAAACTCTCCTATGAGTTCAAAAAGTCTCTTAGTAGAGTTCTTTGGATCCTCTAAATAAAGAATCATATCATCTGCAAAGAGGGATAGTTTGACTTCTTCCTTCCCAATTTGTATCCCTTTCATTTCTTTTTCTTGCCTGATGCCTCTGGCTAAAACTTCCAGAACTATGTTAAATAGCAGTGGTGAGAGTGGGCATCCCTGTCTGGTACCAGATCTCAGTGGAAATGCTTCCAACTTTTCCCCATTCAATAGGATGTTGGCTGTGGGTTTTTCATAAATTGCTTTGATTGTATTGAGGAATGTTCCTTCTATACCCAGTTTGCTTAGGGTTTTCATCATGAAAGCGTGTTGAATTTTATCGAATGCTTTCTCTGCATCTATTGAGATAATAATATATTTTTTCTTCTGCAGTTTGTTAATGTGGTGTATCACATTGATTGATTTGTGAACATTGAACCATCCCTGCATACCAGGGATAAATCCCACTTGGTCTGGGTGGATGATTTTTCTGATGTGTTGTTGTATTCTATTAGCGAGATTTTTATTGAGGATTTTTGCATCTATGTTCATCAGGGATATTGGTCTGTAATTTTCTTTCAATGCTGCATCTTTCTCTGGCTTAGGAATTAAGGTGATGCTGGATTCATAGAAAGAATTTGGGAGGATTCCCTCTTTTTCAATTGTTCTGAATAGTTTGAGAAGAAATGGAGTTAGTTCTTCTTTAAATGTCTGGTAGAATTTAGCAGTGAATCCATCTAGTCCTGGGCTTTTCTTTGTTGGGAGGGCCTTTATCACTGTTTCAATTTCTGTCTCAGTTATGGGTCTATTTAGGTTTTCTATGTTCATGGTTCAATTTAGGTAGGTTGCGGGTGTCCAGGAATCTATCCATTTCTGATAGATTTCCCTGTTTGCTGGCAGACAACTCTTTGTAGTAATTTCTGATGATTCTTTTTATTTCTGTGGTGTCTATTGTTACGTTTCCTTTTTCATCTCTGATTTTATTGATTTGGGTCTTTTCTTTTTTTAGATAATTGAGCCAATGGTGTGTCAATTTTGTAATTCATTTTTTTCAAAACACCAGCTCTTCGCTTGGCTGATTTTTTGTAATTTTTTTTTATTAAATCCTGTGGATTTCTTCTCTGATTTTAATTATTTCTCTTCTCCTACTAGATTTGGGTCTGAATGCTGCAGTTTTTCTAGATCCTTGAGATGCGTTGAAAGCTCATTTACTTTGTGCCTTTCCAATTTCTTGATGTAGGCACCTATTGGTATAAACTTTCCTCTCAACACTGCTTTTGCCGTATCCCATAAGTTTTGATATGTTGTGTTGTTATCCTCCTTTACTTCCAGAAAGTTTTTGATTTCTCTTTTGATTTCTTCTATGACCCAGGTTTCATTCAGGAGCATATTGTTCAGTCTCCATGTGTTTGCATACTCTCTAGGGATTCCTTAGTTGCTAATTTCCACCTTCATTCTACTGTGGTCTGAAAAGCTGCATGGTATGATTCTAACTCTGTTAAATTTGCTGAGACTTGCTTTATGGCCTAGTATGTGGTCAATTCTAGAGAAGGTTCCATGTACTGCTGAGCAGAATGTAAAATCTTTAGATGTAGGATTGAAAGTTCTGTAGATATCTGTTAGATCCATTTGGGCAATAGTGTTGATTAAATCTGGTGTTTCCTAGTTGATCTTCTGTCCAGTTGATCTGTCTATTTCTGAGAGTAGAGTATGGAAGTCCCCCAGTACTATTGTATTGGAATCTAAGTCTCCCTTTAAGCCCCTTAACATATCTTTTAAATAAACTGGTACCCTGTAATTAGGTGCATATACATTGATAATTGCTACATCTTCCTGTTGAATTGAACGCTTAATCATTATATAGTGCCCCTCTTTGTCTCTCTTAACAGTATTTGTGTTAAAGTTTATTTTTTCTGATATTAATATGGCTACATCTGCTTTTTTTTTTGTTTCTGTTGGCATGGAGTATCTTTTTCCAACCTTTCACTTTCAGTCTGCATGCATCTTTGTTGGAAAGATGTGTTTCTTGTAAGCAGCAAATAGATGGGTTTTGTTCCTTAATCCATTCAGCCAGTCTGTGCCTTTACAGTCCATTACCATTCAATGTGACTATTGATAAGTAGTAACTTTGCCCTGCCGTTTTCCCAAAGATATTTTATAGTATATGCTTTGAGCTTCCTATGATCTTTTATTGGTAGGTTTTCTTCCTTTACCTTCTTTCATATTGATGGCCATGTTTCTGTGTTTCTGTGTGTAGCACATCTTTAAGCATCTTTTGCAGGGCTGGACGAGTGGCAACAAATTCTTTCAATTTCTGTTTGCTGTGAAAGGTCTTTATTTCACCTTCATTCACAAATGAGAGCTTTGTGGGATATAATATTCTGGGTTGGCTGTTTTTCTCCCTTAGTACCTGGGCTATATGTTGCCATTCCCTCCTAGCCTGTAGGGTTTCTGATGAGAAGTTTGCTATGAGTCTAATTGGAGATCTTCTGAGAGTAATCTGACGTTTTTCTCTTGCACATTTTAGGATCTTTTCTTTATGTTTCACTGTGGTGAGTTTAATTACAACATGTCGTGGTGAGGATCTCTTTTGGTCATGTTTATTAGGGGTTCTATGAGCTTCCTGTACTAAGATGCCTCTGTCCTTCTCCAAACCTTGGAAATTTTCTGCTAGTATCTCACTAAAAAGGCCTTCTAATCCTTTCTCCCTCTCCATGCCTTCAGGGACTCCTAGAATCCAAATGTTGGGTTTTTTAATAGTATCCTGTAGATTTCCGACAATATTTTTTAGATTTTTAATTTCCTCTTCTTTTCTTTGGTTTGACTGTATACTTTCCTGTTCTCTGTCCGATATTCTCTCTTCTGCTTCACTCATTCTGTTTTTAAGGCTCTCTAATGTGTTTGTCATTTGGTCTATTGAATTCTTCATTTCATTATGATTTCTCTTCACTATCACAGTTTCCTGTTCTGCTAGTTGCTTCATTTCATTTTGATTCCTCCTTAATATTTCGTTTTCGTGAGAGAGATTTTCTATCCTGTCCAGTAAGGATTTCTGTAGTTCAAGAATTTGTTTTTGAGAACTTCTTAATGTTCTTATCCATTTTTTGAGATCCATTTATTGCATTTCTTCTATCTCAATGAAAGGGTTAAAAGCTTAAAAGTAAAGCCATAAAACTGAAACTTCAAAAATCCATGTGTAGCTACGGTGATAAGGAACCAAATTATCTCTGTTTGAAACATGTGTCTCCATTTGCCTGTGATACTGTCCCCATCCACTTGAGAGATGGCCTTGTAAAACTGCTTTGTGTAACTGTCTCATGCAATAACACTTGCAGGAGTCCAGAAAGAGCTACAATAAGTTCCTGTAACTTAGTGATCTTTGTATGAACACCCCCTCCCGTTCATTTGTTGCACTGTATAAAAACCCTAGTCTTCTTTCACTCAGGGCTGCTCTGTTCCTGAGTGTTCAGACAGCCGCAGCATGCTGGAGAAAATAAACCCTTTGCTGATTGCATGAGAGTGTCTTTTGAAGTCATTCCTTGGCGGTAGACATTCTGCGACCCTTACATCATCATCTTCATAATCTTGAATCATGGTGTCTTGTTTATTTGGGGGTGTCATAGTATCTTCCTTGTTCTTTTTTCCTCGGTTTCTGTGTTTGTTGTTTAGCATTGTGGAGATATTCTTTGGTTTCTTTGCTGTGGTGGTTTTTCTCATTATACTATGACTCTAGATTAAGTGGACTGTCTGCTTTTGATGGATCCTTAGAGGCTTGTGATGGGTGTGTCCAGAGAGCTCTGTTTGGTTCTTCAGGGTTAAGGGTGTGCCAAAGGTATTTGTAAGGCTCTTCATTCTGCGTGGAGACATCAGTCTTCTGGTAAGGTAAGAAGAGCCAACCAGGCTCTATGGAAAACATCAAGTATAGAAATGTGTGCTTGGTAAGAAAGGCTTAGAAGGAAAGAGTGTTGTTGGTAAGAAGGGTTAAAAAGGAAAGAGTTTTTTTTTTAAATAAGGAAAGGACATGGTTTGTAAGAATGACTTTATCCTGATGGCTAGTTTACTCTAGACTGGAATGGAAATGGTGAAATGTTTAAAGTAAGTTGAAGAGGGTATGTGGAAGTCACAAAAGGTTATAAGAAAAAGAAGTGTTAAACATGCTAACTGCTGTTCCAGGGGGTATCTGTGCCATGCTCCAGGAAGAATGTTGTCTCTGAGTCAATCAGACTGGACAGGTACAAACCCAAATTTGTACTTTTCCTGGACAATTCCAAACAGCTCCAGGACCAGGCCAAGCAGGGCTGGGATTTCTGGCCTGACATCTGGTCATGGAAATCCTGACTATTTCCTCTCCTTGGCCCAATAATATCTGTAATCTTGCTGCTTCTCTTTGGACTGTGTGTTTTTAATGCCCTTATTCCTTTTGTCTCTAACAGACTAAAGGCTGTCAAACTCCAAATGGTCATCAGACAAGGCTTCCAGCCCATTCCATTGGATGACCTGAGCAACCCTCTGGACCGAGCAGGACAGTCTTTACAAGGCCACTGTTGCACACCATAAGACAGATAGCAAGAGGAAAATACCCAAATCTCCCTCGACACCCACATGCCAGCTTTGAAGAAGTTACAGAAGACGAAACTCCATCCATAATCCCAAAAAGAATTTTGGGTATTACCTCTTGAGGGGGGAATGTTAGGTAGGAAGTCAGTTATGAGCTTATGTGTGTGTAACAGGCCTAAAGAGAAGACATCTATGTCCAGCATATGCATCTGCATCTCAAAGTCATTCCGATAAGGTTTCAGGGGCAGCCTGTCCCTCGCATCCTGCCCTGCCCCCTTCTGCCTTCCACAATCTCCCAGGTGCAGCCTAGTATCTGCATCTCAAACACCCTGCTCCCTTCCTCCGGTCTGATAACATTTGCATCCATAAAGTCCTTTGTTTCAGACCTTCAAGAGAAGTTTTTCTATTTACATCCAAAAAGCCCTTTGTTCCAAGAGGAGCAGAGATGGGGAAGCAAGACCCATCTCCTTAAAAACCCCCAGCCTCAACGACGGCGCGCTCAGCTCTCTGCATCTTTGCTGAGCTGCCCGCCTGGCCTGGTCAGGTGTAACCTCTCCACTCAAACCTCCCTCCTTCCTCCCCCCCCCCCCAGTCTCTCAGGCTCTGCCTGGAGAGGTGCCCATCCGTCCTTACAGATGTTCCCTCCTAATAAACCTTGCTGTTTTACCTCCAAAAAAAAAAAGGGGGGGTGTGCCAAAGGTGACTCACCCAGGTTGTTTTCTCACTCCTTCGCTAGCTCTCTCTCTCTCTCTCTCTTTTTGACTCAGAACAGAAGTAATTCCACACCGCTGAGCAGAATTCAGGGTAGTCGATGTATGATATCTGGCCCCTGTGGGTATTCATCTGCTCTACCCCAAGGACCACACAAAGGGTCTATGCAGCCCTCAGTGTGGTCTCAAGTTTCTCTGCAGTCTCCTACTGGGTTGCCAAGGTTACCAAGTTTGTGTATTCTGTGTGTTCTCTCGCCTACCCTCAGATTTTCACAGTCTCAGTTCATTAGCTCCACACCTTCACTAGGTCCTAACCTCCTGTTATTTCTCCCCACCAGAGTCAGGGTTTTCTGCTTGGCTGATGGTGGGCACCACTTTATGTTTGTCCAAAATGGCGCCTGATCTTTGTCTTACTCGGCTTTGTAAGGTGAGTGGAGAGAGAGGCTCATGTCCTTGCCAGTTCCCCTTATTTATTCATTTTTTTCTCTCCTCCAGTCAGCCTGGTGAACTTTCCCCAGTGGGGCTTCAAGCCTCGTTCCCTCTAGGTTCTTTCTGCCATTTCCCCACCAATGTCTCAGGCTACCAAGGTTTTTGTCTCACCTCCTCTTCCAGCACTGGTGCGCAGACTCCGGAGCTGGGCTTCCGAGCCGTGGGCATCCTTGCTTTCCCCGTAGGTCCTCCATGTCACATCCACTAGATCCGGAAGCATTTCCTCTGCAATTTTTTCCCGAGCCTTTCCCTGAGACTACAGTAACTCCACTTTTATTAAACTATCTTTTCCCGGACTATCAATGCGCGTCCTAACTATTCCACCATCTTGGCTCTGCCATCTAGTTGGAAAGTCTTCACAACAAAGTAGATGAGGCAGAAGAAAGATTATCTGAACTAGAAGATATATCTCTGGAAATTTTACAGTCAGACTAAAAACAAGAAGAAATTAGAAAACTAAAAAACACTGTTGGAAATCTATAAGACACTATCAAATGATCCAACATACAGGTCCTAAAGAGTTCCCAAAGGCATGGAAACAGAGAAAGGAGTGTAAGGCCTTTTTAATGAAATAATAACAGAAAACTCCCCCAATTTGGAGAAAGAGAGGGACATCCAAGCACAGGAAGCACATTGAACTCCCAATAGATATGACCAGAATAGATCTTCAACAGGACACATTGTAGTAAAATTCTCCACAGTAAAACATAAAGAAAAGATTCTAAAATGTGCACAAGAGAAACACCCAATTACATTCAGAGGAACCTCAATTAGACTCACAGTGGACTTCTGATAAGAAATCGTATAGGCTAGGAGAGAAAGGTGAGATATATTTCAAGAGAACAATAATTATCCACCCAGATTACTATAACTAGCAAAGCTCTCATTTAGGAATGAAGGTGAAATAAAGACCTCCATAACACACAGAAATTGAAAGAATTTGTCACTACCTGCCCAGGATGTGCTACACACAGAAGAGACCTACACACAGGAGACCCTGCCTGTGGGATGGCCATCGCTTGCTACACTCCCTCCAAGATCTTCAGACAAAGCTAACCTCTTTCTTTTTTATTAACACCATCCTGTGATATTGCATCCCACTAATGCAAAATAGGCTAATTCAGATTCCTAAAACAAAGCATTCCATGAGCATGCAAACCACTCAGGATCTCTGAAGGAAGGCACTTGAATCCACAAATCAAGCACAACAGTCCACCAATTTGCTTCTCAAAACCCAGAAACTATTTCATGGGAAGAGTTAAACAAACTCCTAGGAGACTCATATCTGCTATCCCAAGTAATATTTTTTATCCAGTCATTTTGAGGAGGCTAATAATTATAATCAGTACATTTTGTCAACAATATACAGGCAGTCTTTGTCACTACAGGAGAATAGTACCCTTTAATTAAAAAAAAATAATGTATAAAGGTTTGCCTGCATGGTCGTTGGCAGGATAATTAGGAAAGTATGTCCTATTATCTACCACTTAAAAAGGGAATAAGGTTATCAGCATAATCAGTCATGCTAACAGTCAGATGTTGATCTCCATTATATTTAAGAAAGAAACTTTTGGGGAAGGACATCTCTGGAAAAAGAAAACTGAAATGGCATACCCCCCAGGAAGGGGCTGGTGACCTTGTTTGGAGAATTAGAATGGGGGCATTCTGATGTGTTGAGATGACTCAAACCCTTTGTTATTTCTCAGATCATGCTTCCTGAGCCCATTCCTAACAATATAGAACACAGGCACAAAGATCGACTGCTTTTCTAGTAATTGGCCTGGTTATTATAAAGAGAGATGCCTGTCAATTCATGTTTTGTTTCTCCCCTTAGTGGTGGGTGAGAGTTAATCTGAATCTACTCTTTTTCTCTTTGCATTAGAAACTGAATGCATGGCCCACTGAATACCCTGCCAAGTCACCCCAACTAATCCATAAACTTGGGAGTGAGTATCAGACAGTTCTTATACTTTGGAATAATATGTAAGGAGGAAAAGCAGTGGGAGATTTGTGGCTCTCTTTCAATCTATGTGTCCACTTGCACATATAGGACAAGGTAAATGAAAATGACTTATTGTTAAAGTTAGTAGTGCAATATATTTAGAATTGGTTGTGCATACTTCACAACAAGTAATCTAAGCTCTTGTCCTAAGCACATTTGCCTATGCCCTAGGTCATGGTGATGGTTGGTTGTTACTGGAGTCTGAGAGACTGCAATAAAAACAGAGAATCAGATGCCAAAACCACCCCTGTCATTCCCCCCACCCCTGGGGTGGGAGGAAGCATGAAGGGGAGTCTGATAATAGTCAGACATTGTGCCACAGGCATGCATTACCATAAGAAATGTTACAATTTCAAATATGTGATTTTGTAGACAATAATACTTGTGTAGGTTGGCTGAAGCAAACAAAAACAGAAAGCCACCTTGGCATTAACACTGCAAGGCTGCCATCCGTCTTGGAGGAAAAGCTAACTTACAGGGACAGAACTGATGCTAGACACCCAGATTTTTAAGCCTTGGACAGGTGATAAGGTACAGTGTTCAGGGGAAATGTACCCAACATTCCTGAAGGTGTGATTGAGGCAGAGCTGCTGGCTATATATGTGCATGAAGGTACCTCAAAAAGTGTGTGAAAAAATAGGATTAAGTTTATTCGGTGCAAAAATATTGAAATATATAGAATTTTAGAATATGTATTTGCTACAAACTGTGATCCTCTCTGTATGTGTACCTATATACACATATTTGAGGAGCTTTAAAATTTTCAGACAGTCATTCTCTTGTAATGCCATTTCTCTGTGAATTTTTGAAGCTCTCTATGCTTCAGCCTTCTGTGCTTTGAACAGGGAAGGTCCTCTGAACAGCAAAGATCATGCACCCAGTGAGGCTTGCCAAGCCCCCCGAGATGGCCTGGGGAGCATAGCACATCCCCTAGAAAGGCATCTGAACCGTGGGAATCCAGGAAAGAAGCCAGGGCTCTGGGGGATGAGTCAGTAGCCACAAGTAATGATGGGGAGGTGTCTTTTTGTTTTGTTTTGTTTTTTTGAAGATGGATTGATTGATTTTAGGGCTCCTTTGGAGGTTCTAGCAGAGGAGCGCAGCTACTTGTATACTCTTGACCAAAGACTGGTCCCCCCTCTAGTGATGAAGGTTGTCCTTTGACCAAGCGTGCAGCTTTGGGAGGGATGCTCATGGACCAGTGAGGGAGGAAGGGGACATCCGCCTAGCCAGTCTGATCAGCCAACTCAACCCCAGTGATCAATGGGGTGAGCGGGGTCACAGCCAGACTGCCCTCAAATCCGATTTATTTATTTGAAAGTCAGAGTTAGAGAGCCAGAGGCAGAGAGAGAGAGAGAGAGAGAGAGAGAGAGAGAGATCTTCCACCTGCTGGTTCACTCCCCAAATGGCCACAATGACCAGAGCTAGGCCTGTCCAAGTACAGGAGCTTTCTCCACGTCTCCCATGCGGATGCAGGGGCCCAAGCGCTTGGGTCATCTTCTGCTGCTTTCCCAGGCACATGAGCAGGGAACTGGATCAGAAATGGAGCAGCCAGGACTCAAACCAGCATCCATAGGGGATGCTGACACTGCAGGAGCACCAGCCCCTTATGGGGAGGATTTAAATTTTTTGTTAAAGAAACTGAAAATTCCAATGCAAAATTTTCTTAGTGCTAAATATGACCACAAATTTGGTTTTGGGAACCCAAACCAGACGCTCTTTCTTACAGAACCCCGAAGCAGAGGTTTGTGGGAAAGTTAAACCCAAATGCTTCCACCCAGCTCTGGGCATGAGGAGGCGGTGTGAGCAGCCTGTAATCCTTGCATGAGGCCAGCCTGCTGTGCAAGCCCTCACGGCCGATTAGAGCAAAGTCTGGCAAGCATGGGTAGAGGATGAGAACAAGAATAAATGGGGTAGAGTGCATGAAGAGTTAAAAGTCTGTTCTTCAGCAACAGCAACTTGTGCACTCTAAGCACGTGGAGGTGCACGCGTGTGTTGGCACAGCTCTTAACTCCCAGAGAAAAGAAGGAGGTCGCAGGTGCAGCCAGGGGGCCCTTCACAAAGCCCCTTCCTTTCAGAAAAGATGGCACAGAGAGATGGGGACTCATCCGGGGAACATTTGGAGGCAACTGTTAGAGTGACCATGAAAATGGGAACACGGTGTTTCTGGGAGGTCAGCAATGCCCCCAGAAGGTTTTTATCCTTTTATACTCTGGCCATTGTGACAGCATGACAAATATGAGGATGCAGCTTGGCTGACTCAGATCTGTAGCAAATGTCATGTAACTTCTAAGAAAAAGCACTGAGGCAATTGTGAACGTATTTCTCTAGCAGCTGTCCATCATCCCAGCATGCGTGAGAAGCGGCTAAGCACCTCTCCTTGTCCTTGGCTCTTTCAGGGCAGCACAATGGAAAGACAACAGCACCCAGATTCACTTTCAAGGAAAGACATGGAGTGGTGAGTGCTTTCATTGTGTTTTCAATGATATGAAAGTGAAGTTTGTCAAGAATCAACTCAGAGGCTGGTGCTCTGACCTAGCATATATAAAGGCACTGTCTATGACTATGGCAGAACATATGGGCGCCAGTCCATGTCCCAGCTGCTCCGCTTCCAATCCAGATCCCTGCTCATGGCCTAGGAAAAGCAGCAGAAGATGGCCCAAATACTTGGCCTTCCGACACCAATGTGGGAGACCAGGATTAAGCTCCTGGTTCCTGGCTTCAACCTGGCCCAGCCCTGGCCAACGCAGTCATGTGGGCAGTGAACAAGTGGGTGGAAGAGGTCTCTCTCTTTCTCTTTCTCTGTCTCTCCTTCTCTCTAACTCCTTCAAATAAATGAATAAATCTTTCTTTAAAAAAATCGAGTCAGATCAAACTTTAAAATTGCAGTTTGTTGTGCATACAAAAGAACAGCTGGGTAGCTGGGAGACTTGAACTCCAAAGCAGTAATAGGCCCAGCTTATAGTAGTCACAGCACAGTTTGTAAAGCGCAGATAGAGAAGGAAGGAATTTTAACCTTTTCATGATAGGCTGCTAAACATTCACATCCCTTTGCAGACAAGTATAAGGGTACTTCAGAAGGTTCATGAAAAAGAAAATATAATATTATTTTGGCGAAAAATGTTTTGAAATCCAGGCATAGATTCTTTTTAAAAAATATACGTTTTCCATGAACATTCTGATGACCTCATGCAGAGCTGCTTAAGCTGATATGTCTGCAGCTGATTGGTTTAATTTCACCAACTCCTGATGACAACACAAAATGTATCCTCTGTGTTTCATTTAGGATCAGAGGTAGTGTTTCAGGGAATTCAGCATAAGTGGATTTACGATTTCTAGGCAGTTGGCCTCAGAACATATCTGGACTATACCTCCATTTTCATTTTTCCTTAACAGTTACCCACTCTGGGTCATTCTCTCAGTCAGACTGAGAGTCTGATCAATTCCTTAGCATTATACCCAGTCACATATTTTGTTTTCTGCAGGCTTTGGTAGATAATACAGCTGAATCTCAGTAGGCTCTTTCAATGATTCTTGTTCCTGAGTATCTATTATTCAGTCATCACAGAGACTATCTGAGGATCTGGAACATTATTTTTCTGTGCCACTTACAGTTTATTTTACTTCTTAACCAAAGCTTAGCTTAGAAACAGATTCAGGGAGAAAAGGGAAGATATATACTGTTTATAACCTTAATGTGCTTATTAAATCGTTCAGGACCTTTCATAAACAGTTAAGGCTCTTCAGGAAAGGTAGCAAAAAAAAAAGGACATTATTGGTGTGACTACTAAGAGGAGAAACCCAGAGCTTAAAAAAATACCCCAGGTAGTAATCGTATGTGAAGGGGAGAAAAATATCATTTCTTTTCTCAATCTTCTAAGTTCTTAGCTGGGAAGAATATCCTGCTACCAAAGGCAAATTAATAAGAGACAAAACAAACAAACAAGTGATTGTATTATAGAGTGTACATCACATGAGAGAAAAGTCAGAATAGTAACATTTAATTTACTATCAAGAAAATAACTCTCTCAAAGCAGTGCAGGACTCTGTCTTAAATAGTCTTCTGATGAGGAGTGACAAGACGGAGGAGTAAGAAGTGCCAGGCTTCCAGGGCAGGAATCTGTGGGAAGATAGTAACATGTGAGCTCCAGGCCCTCAGGTGTCCGATGGCACCATCTCTGGACTGGCAGGTGGCTGACTCCAGAAAGGGAAGATTTACCTCTCTTTAGGCAAGGAAGAGGGGAAATGGTAGGAAGAAGTTTCGTTTGGGTGAATCTCTGTCCTCCCATCAGGCAAAGAAAAGGAGGAGGTCCTCTTGCGTATCAACTGTCTGAAGCTTAAAAACAAACACACACACACTGCAATGATTGAGGGAGAAATATCCTGGGTTCCTTCACACATATTAATTGCAATAGGTGGAGGGCTGTTTTAAAGGACAAATATCTCTGTGTCTGGCTCCCTCAAATACTTTGAATGTACGGAATGCACTGGGCTACTCACCTCTTGTTCCAATGATGCCAGAGGGAGCGCTTCGGGACCCATGTTAATATTCAAACACATTCATCACTGCTCTGTTCAAGGCCACTTATCACCCACAGCCCAGCGTTTTAGAACGAGTGCAGTACAGCAGACAAGGACTTGGTGAGAGACGGTTCTGAGCCTGAGGCCCCAGGAAGGACGTTGTACACCCGGTCTCACTAGTCCCACTCTGCATCTTCATTCCCTGAAGCTAAACACATTATACAGGACTCGGGTGAGCTGAGGAATGAGGGACACATTCTCCATTTGAAAAAACAAAAATGTCTGAACATCAGAAAACCGTAGATCTCCCTTGTCAGGTCTGAAATTCTACATCTCAGTCAGACATGCCATCTGCAAGAGGAGAGATTTCACAGTGGTGTGAGAAGTAGAAGTTGTCTGATCTGTAGACAATTGTGGCACAGCTACAGGAAGAAGGTATAGACTCTGAGTACAGTTACTCTGCTATTCTTTAAAAAGGTCCCTCAGATGACCTGGTCTACCTTTCAAATATATGCACAGTGACAATGACTCCCTTGGGAGGCATGCAATTCTCTCCTCTCCCTCCCCACCCCCACCCCACCACCCCACTGCTGTGTGTGTGACTGAGCTGTAACCATCACTACCTGCATGCTGGCTTTGTTACTCCCCAGTGGCCACTTCCACATGGGAGCATCATTCTACCTGGTCATCAAGGGCTGAGGTCTCCAGCCTGGAGTGCCTGGAGGATATTCCAGGAGTGCCATGAGGACACTGGCTGTGACCAACGGAGCCAGAGTGAATTTAATGTGTTTTCTCCATAGTTTCCATGCTGGCTTCAAAGAGGACTGTCACAGTGGTGACAGCATTGGAACCACCTATTTGCACCAGGCCTGTGGACACTCCCCTTCTCTCCAGAGCCTCCCTTTAGGACTAGTTTGTCAAGGTAGCATGATTTCCTGTTGCTTCTGGAGCCCAAGGATTGCTGTTTTGGAGGATGGAATAGATGCTGTTTGCTGACCACCAATAGATCAAAGATGCGTGATCGGGCCCGAAGCTTCCAGTACAAGTTTAGAATACTTTCAGGACAAGACGAAATACATACACAGATTTATTATAATTTTTCAGACACTCAAAAACATGATTTTTATCTTGACAAGACCAAACTATACACACTCTAATGCACATGTGTCTTTTTCTGTTCTTCTCCCAAGGGTTGGCAGAAAGCTAATATTTATGCTCCACTGCTCCCAGGCTAAGATCTGCCAACCAACTCCTCCAAGATTATAAAACCATAGCAGGCACTCGGTGTGCTGAAGGAGTACATATCATGCTGAAAAGGGCTGATAAAATTCCAGAGATTGGTGAAGTCTGACATTTTAAAGAAATTCCCACAGATTCTTCTGATGAAACGTTCACCAATTCCACTATAAGCAGGAGGCTCCAATTTCCCAGCCAGTGTGAGAATACCAGACAGTAAACAAAGTATACTGAGAGTTGTTGCTTTGAAAGTAGTAGCTTTGAACCTCCTGCATATTTGTAAGATTGCTGCTGGTGGGGTAAAATTGAACTGTGATTGAACCTTTCCAATACCACTTTAGCGAGACATCTGGAAGCTGGAAGCCATCAGTTTTCACCTTGCTAGCATATGTCCTCTTGAAAATTCAGAGGTAATGAGGTGGCTTCAGTTGGTTGCAAGGATGTTGAGGACCCCACATGCACTGGAGCCAACATCCTCTGAGCCAGCGTCCTGCAGCATGCATTACAGCATCTTAGCAAGCATCTTAGCATGCCTGGCCCCGAGACCATCAGCATCCCAGTGGAAAGCTGGGACCCTTCTCTAGGTGATTACCTCGATGAACATTCTAGTGAACTGCTGCCTGAGCATCACACTGAGAGCTGATTTCTGCAGGCCTCAAATATTATAGCTCGAAGACATGGTGCTGCTCAAGATAATGGTATCACACGAACACAAGAAGAGCAGCAAAGTCAATTTTCACCAGGTAAAGGCCTCTAGGTTCGATTATTTCAAAAATGGGAACATGAATCCTCAAGCTCTGTTGTGGAACAGCAGGCCATCATTTGTGATAAAGACAGGGAGGGATAAAGAGAAAAATGAAAAAGGAACACTGCAAGGTGGCTCTATCTGTGTGATGATTATGGCTTTAAAGTATGTCCTTTAGGCTGCTCAATCCTTTGGAGGCGGTAACATACCAGCTAGGACCTTTAATTCTGGGAAGATTTTTGTGTGGATGACACAACTAGGGAGAAATGGAAATGCATACGATGTTATTACCCAGAAATTGCCAGTGAGCGGCACCACTTCCCGTGCTTCTGATCTATGGCAGCCTTCCTGCAATGCTGAATAATGAGGGCGGCAGTTCTATGCACCTGTCGGTGTAGACAGCAGAGAAGATCAGAACAGCCTGCACCAGGTATTTCCTACCAACATCACAATCCTTGACCCTACTCAGTATATTTTGACCAGGTCCAGTGACACCACAATATCAATATAATCACGAAACACTTAAGTATTTTTGCCACCTGCCCAAAGCAAATCACAGACATTTGCATAGGTCAGATCAATATATTCTACCCATGCATGTTTCCTCCTGGAAGTCTTCCAGGGTACTACTTAGCTGCCCTTACAGAGTACTCCAAGTACATTAAACACACCTTACTCTCCTTGACATATTGCCTCCTTCACAAATTACCATGGAGAGCAGGTGTCTTGGCACCCAGCTAGCTGGCTCTGAGTGTCTCAAGGAAGTGTTTATTCTGGGAAGCTGAAAGGAAGATCATCTCACAGCAACCTGTGGCCACATACATTTTAATTGTGTATGCTCGGCAATGTCAGATGCTACGCTAAGGAAACTGGATCTACTGGGTACAAATAATCTAGGTCTTACAATCTCATGAATTGCCCTTAGCATTTTGAGGGATATAAGCTGTCTGTTGACCCAAATGAGATTTGCATTTTAAACAAAGGCAGGCATGGCATGGCACATCAGGAAGATTCCTCAAATGCTAGCAAAGTCTATTCTCCTTCTGGTTCTTAGACTTCTGACCACTTGGCAGTGTAATATAACAAGAAGTTATATCTTGAGAAACACATGATGGAACACATGAAGAATATGCAGCTACTTCTCCTACAGAGGAAAATATTATTTCAGCCCCCACTTCTGGAATAGACCTATGTTGTTCAATACACCAGCCAAATGGGGCCACTGAGCACTTGAAATGTGGCTGGTCTAAAATGAGAAATGCTGCAAGAGGAAAATACAAGAATATTTTTAAAATCTCATGGAAAGTGTAATTAAAAGATAAAATTATCTTGGTGAAGAAATTTAAATGTACACATATAAACAGTTTTCAAAAAAAATTGTGAAAAACACATATCATGGGGGGAAAAAAAAACTATACATGGCTGCAAAGCAGTGACCCCAGGTCAAAGGCAGGAGAGTGAGGAGGAACGTGATCAGAGACATGATCCAGGGTTCAGAACTGCAACCTCGCCAATGGTTTTGGTTATGTAGCTCTTGTGAAGTTCGGAAGCGTTTGGGGATATAAGCAGAGAGGTATTGTTCCATTTTTGATTGTTAGACTTTTTGCTGGATTTCTGGCTGGCCAAGGCACTAATCAGGTCTCCAGTGACAAATGAGATTTAAAACTGTCATTATTTAGAACTTTTGTCCCTGCCACCATAATGCGTGTGAGACTTGAGAGGTCTAAGAAAATCACACCTGCTGGATTGGTTGCAGTGTAAGCCGCATGATGGTCCTGAGACTTGTCTATTGCTGCTGTGAGCATTCTGAGGAGCTGAAAACTGTATGTAAATTTCACTGGGGAATGTTGTGTTATTTTATGCTAGAAACAGAAGCAGCAGGGTCATCTCTAATATAAACACTAGTTTGAGGTGTGTTTTTTTTTTTAACAAATTCTTTTGTAATTGCCAAGTACTGTTTTCATTAAAGGCATTCAATGAATTTTTAAAAAGAAAAAGATCAAAGCATGCTTTTCAAAATCTTTTTGCACCAAAAAAATGTATTTTTATTCCATTCTTTCCATGAACTTCTTGACCTATTCTTGCACACACCAGCTTTCAAAAATGTAAGCATGTTTCTCATGTGTTATTACCGACCTAGATTGCTTTGCCATGAAACCTGACACAGGCAAGGGCCAGCCCAAGCCAATCCTACGCTGGCCTCACCAGGCTCACGGGGTCTTCTGCGTAGAAAAGCTATACACTATGGGGACAGGGAAGGTATACAGCCTCCCAAATGAATTCCTCATGAACCTGAGAAAATAAAAGATGATCCTGATGTTGAATGAGTGCAGTGACTAACAAGGGAAAAGCTTGGCTTATTTTGTAAAAGGAAAGAACATTTGTATGCACCCTAGTTTACTTCTTAAGAAACCAAGTGAAATCAGTTTCTTACTGTATGAGGTATGGAAGTTATGGGTATGAGGAAAGGGCAAAAAATTCCTCATAAACAAACACAAAAGCAATGAAATACCACGAGTGAGTTTATGGCTCACAGATTATAATTTTGTTCATTGCAACAGTTGATGAAACCCTGCAGGGGACAGATGTCTGTAGAGCACAGAAGATGAGCAGTAGCAGTGTACGGCTGCCCGCCCCAGCACCAGTTGTTTTAGAAATAACCAGCTTGTCATTTAGACAGAGGAAGGGAGAACACATTTTTGCTTCCTGGCTAAGAAAATAAGAATACTTGTCAGTGCTCACATAAGAAATGAAACTATAAAACCACTATACAAGAACAGGCATCTGGGGCAGCAGTTTGGGTTTTGCTTAGGAATCGTGTATCCCATATCAGAGTGCCTGGGTTCAACTCCTAACTGTGCTTCAGATTCCTGCTTTCTGCTGATGCCTACCCTGGGAAGCAGCCTGTGATCACTCACACACTCGGGTCCTGGGCACCCATGTGGGAGATCCAGGTTCAGTGCCTGACTCTTGCTTCCAATAGGTACAGCCTCAGCCATTAGAGGTATTTCAGAAGTGAGCCAGTGGGGGCCAGCACTGTGGTGCAGCGGGTTAAAGTCCTGGCCTGAAGCGCTGCATCCCACATAGGCACCAGCTGCTCGACTTCCAATCCAGGTCTCTGCTATGGCCTGGGAAAAGCAGTAGAAGATGGCCAACTCCTTAGGCCCCTCCACCCACATAGGTGACTGGGAAGAAGCTTCTGGCTCCTAGCTTCAGATCAGCTCAGCTCCAGCAGTTGCAGCCATCTGGGGAGTAAACCAGCAGATAGAAGACCTCTCTCTCTATCTCTACCTCTTTCTGTAACTCTGTCTTCAAATAAATAGAATAAATATAAAAAAAAGTGAACCAGTGGATAGAATATATTCTTCTGTGAATTTCCCTCCATCTCTCTGCTTTTCAAATAAGTAAAACTTTAAAACATAAATTAATAAAATTTAATCCACCGTCATGAAATATAGAATATCCCTACTCTGAAATTGTGATATTTACTTTAAAACATTAAACCTCATATTTTTAGGCAAGTATCTAAGTGGAAAAAACAGTTATTTTATAAAAGGAGTTTGAAGGGGACAAAACTTGCAATAAGTTGACTATTAAGAATAATAATTGATTAATCTTAACTGTAAATAAATATCCGTAAGTCATAGTGATTGTTCCAAAAGAGGAGAAAAGTTAAAGATCTTCTGAGGGGGGCTGGCACTGTGGCATAGCTGGTAAAGCCACTGCCTGCTGTGCCTGCATTCCATGTGGGTGCCAGTTTGAGTCACTTCCTATCCAGCTCCCTGCTAAGCATCTGGGAAAGCAGCAGATGATGGCCCAAGTGCTTGGGGCCCTGCACATGTGCAAGATGCAGATGAAGCTCCTCGCTCTTGGCTTCGGTCTGGCCCAGCCCTGGCCTTTGTAGCCCTTTTGGGAGTGAACTAGCAGATGGAAGACCTCTCTGTTTCTCTGCCTCTCCCTCACTGTAACTCTACCTTTCAAATAAATAAATAAATCTTAAAGAAAAAAAGGATCTTCGAGGAATGACAATAAATGAATGTAAAAGGGATGATGGAAACAGAATCATCTTTTTCTACCCTCCATTATAATAACTGACTCACGCAAGCATGAACAATGGTTGTTGAAAGCCAGTGGGTGAAAGTTAGTTGGGAAAGTGGGTACTCCCATGGTGCCTGTGATCAGCCCACAGACTCTTCACTAACACACAAGTGGTAAAGCAGCCTTGGACAGAGGAATCTGGTGACCACGCCTTTAAATTACTGATTATGGGATGTCATGACAACATGGGTCCCCAGTGAAATATTCTTGCCGAAGGTGTTTACTCTGACAAAGTTTTCCCCACCTCTCCTAGGGTCCTTGGCTTGGCTTGAAGAGAAAACCGACAAAGATAGATGAACAAGAGAAAAGCACACAGACTTGTTTAATGAGTTTCACATGACACAGGAGACTTCATGAGGAAATATAGATTTCCACCCCAAAACCCAGAGAAACCTGCGGTCTGTTATGCTAAGTCCTGCAAAGAGGTGGAGAAATAGATTAGATGAAGAGCTGTGATCTAATAATAGACTGAAGGACTCCCGGGCCTGTCCACTCAGATCCTTTTCTGCATCTGTGCATCTTCAGAGATGAAAGCAGGTCCTTCTCTCCAAGGACTGGAAGGCTCTTCCCGGAACGACCATCATCTGGCCTATTTTCAGGGGCAGGTCAGCAAAGTTTCACAGCCCAGAAGGGGAGCTCATTTCCGTATCTTGCCCTAGGGAAGGCTGGGGTAGTGTGGGGAGCATGGAGACGAGGTCAGAGAGACCCTTCCTGCTTGCTTGATTTTCTCAATTTCCTTCAGCTTAAAATACTCAGCATGCCATGTTGTGGGCTCTCCTGTTCTGTGTCCATAGCTACTAACCCATGTGATGGCTGAGCAACTGAGATGAAGCTAGTCTGCACTGATGTGTGCCACAAGGATAAAATATTAGATTTTGGAGACTTAATATAAGAAAACATGAATTAAAACATCCTGTTGCTTGTGTAGTTAAAATAAAAAATATTTTGGATTTATAATATTTTGGTTAGCTGAGATATATTATTAAAATTATTTGACCTGCTTTATTACACTTTCTAAAAAAGCAGCCTTACAGTGTTAACAGTTGTGTCAAATTTCAATACAATACAATACAATACAATGTCATGACTGAGGAAAAACTTTTAGGATCAGTCCAATTCACAATAGCTCCAAAAACAATTATATACCTTGGAATAAATTTAGCCAAGAATGTAAAAAATCTCTATGCTGAAAATTACAAAACATTTAAGAAAAAAATAGAAAACACTAAAAAATGGAAAAATCTTTCATGTTCATGGATTGTAAGAATCAACATCATCAAAATGTCCATACTACAAAAAGCAATTTATAGATTGAATGAAGTCCCAATCAAAATACCAACATTCTTTGCAGATCTAGGGAAAACTATTCTGAAATTCACATGGAAACACAAGAGACCCCAAATAGCTAAAACAATGTTTTAAAACAAAAACAAAGCCAGCAACATCACAATACCTCACAAGACACACCACATGGCAGTTAATAATCAAAACAGCCTGGTACTGGAAAAAAAGACTTGTAGAACAATGGAACAGAATAGAAACTATAGAAATCAATCCATGTATCTACAACATGGTATCAACTTATAACATAACATACATACATACTTAACATACTTACAACATAAGTACCAACTTATCATTGATAAAAGAGCTAAAATCAGTTCATGGAGCAAGGACAGTCCCTTAAAAAATGATGCTGGGGAAACTGAATCTTCAAGTACAGAAGTATGAAACTAGATTCCTACCTTACACCTTACACAAAAATCCATTCAAAATGGATCAAAGATCTAAATCTATAACATGATACCACCAAATCATTAAAGAACATGGGGGAAACTCTACAAGACATTGGCATAAGCAAAGACTTCTTGGAAAATACTCCAGAAGCACAGTCAATAAAAGCCAAAATTGACAAACGGATTGCATCAAGCTGAGAAGCTTCTGCATTGCAAAATAAACACTCAGTACAGTCAAGAGACAACTGACAGAATAGGAGAAAATATTTGTAAACTACACAAATGATAAAGGATTAACATCCAGAAAAAATAAAAAGCTCAAGAAATTCAACAACAGTAAAATAAACAATCCAGTGAAGAAATGGACAAAGGACTTAAACAGGCATTTTTCAAAAGAGGAAATTCAAATGGCCAACAGACACTTGTGAAAAAGCTCAGGATCACTAGCCATTAGGGAAATGCAAATCAAAACCACAATGAGGTTTTACCTCACTCTAGTTAGAATGGCCCTCATACAGAAATCAACAAACAATAAACACTGGTGAGGATATGGGGAAAAAGGTACCCTGACCACTGCTTAGGGAATGTAAACTCATGCAACTACTGTGGAAGACACTGTGGAAATATCACAGAAATCTGAATATAGACCTACCATATGTCAAGCCATACCACTCCTGAGAATTTTTCCAAACTAAAAGAAATCAGTATATGAAAGAGTTATCTGTAACCCCATATTCATTGTAGCACAATTCACAATACCTAAGATATGGAATTAACCCAGATGTCCATCAACTTTTGACTGGATAAATTATGGTACATATACACTATGGAGTACTTCTCAGATTTTAAAAAAATTTAAATCCTGTCTTTTGCAACAAGATGGTCACAACCATTATACTTAGTGAAATAAGCCAGTCCCCAAAAGACAGATATCATATGTTTTCCCTGATCTTATGCAACTAATAGAATATCTGAAATGTAATATATTGGAGTGAAATAGACATTTTGAGAATAGATTATTGTTGATAGCCCTTGTCTCTTCAATTAAGGAACAGTGTTATGTTTTATTTTATTTTGCTTTCTTCCTTTTCATACTATTTGAATTCCTTTATTAGAAGAGTTAACTATATAATAATTTAGTATACTGAAAATAGATCAAAGTTAATAATGGGAATCCAAGAAGGAGGGGGAGGAAGGGTTGGAATGTGGGTGGGAGGGAGTGTTGGGGGGGGGAGTCCTACTATGTTCCTAAAACTGTATATATGAAATATAGGAAACTTGTATAACTTAAACAAAATTTTTAAAAGTAACTATAAAAGATTTATTTCAATAGAGTTTCATTAAGACGAAAAATGCTGTTCCTTGAAAGGCACCACTTAGAAAGTAAAAAGGCAGACATTTACTGGAAAAGTATTTGCAATAATTATATCTAAAAATGGCTCACATTTCCAGAGTACTTAAAGAACTCTTACAAATCAATAAGGAAAAGACAAATATATCAATATTAAAAATAGGGCAGGGGCTAGCACTGTGGCATAGCAGGTAAAGCCACCACCTGCAGTGTCAGCATGCCATATGGGCACTAGTTTGAGTCCTGGCTGCTCTACCTCCAATCTAGCTCCCTGCTATGGCCTGGGAAAGTAGTAGAAGATGACCCAAGTGTTTGGGCCCCTGCACCTGTGTGGGAGACCCTGAAGAAGCTCCTGGCTCCTGGCTTCAGACCAGCTCAATTCCAGTCATTATAGACTTCTGGAGAGTGAACCAGCAGATGGAAGACTCTCTCTCTCTCTCTCTCTCTCTCCCTCTCTCTCTCTCTCTCTGTCTCTCATTCTGCCTCTGCCTCTCTGTAACTCTGCCTTTCAAATAAATAAATAAATAAATCTTAAAAAAGAGGGCAAAGATTTAAGCTTTCCACAAAAAAATATCCAAATGGCCAACAAATACATGAAAAGAGGTCTAGTCTCATTTCTTTTAAGAGAATACAAATTAAAAACACAACAAAACATATAACTACACATCCACCATAATCACTAAAACTAAAAAGAAGAATTTCAGGTATCAATGTAAGAGCAACTGAATTCTCATACATTGCTAGATCAAGTTTAATTAGACAAACAAATTTTTGGAAAACACTTTGATAATATTTATAATGCCTAACATCCAAAAGAAATAACATATGTTCATCAAAAGACATAAGCAATGATGCTAATAGTAACTTATTCATTATTTCCCCAAACTGGAAACAATCAGGGAAGGGAAAACTGTATATAATCATCCAATGGAATATTGTGCAGGATGAAAACAGGAAGAACTTCCATATACAACAAACTGGATCAACTTCACAAGTAAGCCTAACATAAATGAGCACATACAACATTATCACACCTATATGGAGATCAAGAATAGGCAGAATTAATGATTGAAGAAGTCAGAAGTCAGTGAGTTGGTGAGGTACTTCTCTCAAAAGGAGAATTCATATCTGTGAATGCTGTTCTACCTCTGGACTTCTGGTAAGATGTCAATCAGATTGATTCAAACTCAGAAACTACAAAGGTAAAGGCAATTTTTTTGGAGAGTGTCTTAGGAGTTGAAATTTGGGAGCCATATGTTCAACAAGCTTTCAATCAATGATCTAAGGAGTCAGGAAAAGAAGGAGAATATAAGGGGTATTTAATATTGAGGAGAAACAGGGACTACATGGCCGATAAATGATAAAAGAATGGATAAATAGAATAGGAATGTCTGTAAAACAGTGTTCAATAATTTCTTAATATATATCGTGAGCCTCTGGGTACAAGGGTAACTGTCCAGTCCTTCCTGATGCCAGTGGTCAAAGGGTAGAGGTGACCAAAGTCCACTTTCCTAGACTTGAGGTGTGCAAAATTGCTGTTCCCTTAATGGCTTCCTAACTCTTTTGAAAGGCCCTTTCAATATCATTTGTCTTTTATTTTCACATTGGGAGTCGACAGTCTTTTGTTACCTACAGCCAAAGACATTTTAGTTGACACTGAGATCCCCATCCACCTCTCTAGACTGGTGACTCTAAATCTTCATATTAGATTCTAGCCAAGCCAGCTCTTAAACTCATCATACTTATTTTTTCTTTATTTCTCACCTGGGGCCTTTGCTTGTGCCTTGCTCTTTTCCTGGAATATACTACACCCCTCCTCGCCTCCTTTACTGCACAACACCTAGTAATTCACTCAGAGAAATTTCTAGCACCTCAGACTAGGTCTGGCTCCCTCTTACCCTCTCTCCTAGCACCTTGTACAGCTCTTTACCCTCCTTATCACATCCAAATTTTGAGGCAAGAGTCTGCTTTTTGGCACATACACACCTTCTCAAGCTGTAGTCGTGTATACAAAGAATTGTATCCTCAGGGTGAACCATGAGGTGTCCAACAAGATTACTCTCTTTTCACATTTGATCTTTCTCTTCACCCCTAAATTATTCCAATTATTACTTGAGGGCTGAGATATATTTTATCAGGTTCCTCATAAATACTAAGATTATCTCTCTATTGCTCTTGATACTGTTGGAGGAATCACCCATCCTGTGATGGAGCATAGGTTCTGACTGCAGGTGAGCATGACGTCTTCATAGCCTTGGGCCATTATACCCAGTTTCCACCACAATATGCATTTTCACCCCAGTCCACTGCCAAAGGATAGCTACCGCTGAGGCACCACCTAGGTGAATGCTACTGTCTGAATGTGTTACCCCAAAACTCAGATGCTGTAACCCTAATTCCAAAGGTGGGGTATTAGGAGGTTGGTCCTTTCAGAGGCAATTGGGTCACTTAAGATTATATTGAGATTAGTGCTCTTACAAATTTAGGGTTTTTTTTTTTAAATAAGACTTATTTACTTGTTGGAAAGGCACAGAAAGAGAGAGAGCAAGAAGGCGTGTTTCTGTATGCTGGTTCACTCCTCAAATGGCCACGACAGCCAGGTCAAATCCAGGAGCCAGGAACTCCACCCTGGTCTCCCATGTGGGTGGCAGGGGTACAGGTACTTGGGCCATCTTGTGCTGCTTTCCCAGGTGCATTCACAAGAAGCTGCATCAGAAGTGCAGTAGTTGGGCCTCCAATATGGGATGCACATAACTCAAACACCAACTTAACCTGCTGCACTACAAAGCTGGCCCTGTTTAGTGCCCTTATCAAAGACGCCAGAGAGCTAGCTAGTCCCTTCCAGTATGTGAGGATACAGCAAGAAGGTGTTGGTCCATGCAGAAGCAGACCCTTGCCAGACACCTAATCTGCAGGTACCTTGATCTTAGACTTCTCAGCCTACAGACTGTGGGAAATAAATTTGTTTCCAAAAGCCACCTATCTTATGGGATTTTATATTAGTAGTCTAAATGGACTCAGAATGTAGGCTTAGCAGTCTGAGCATTATTTGCAAATTTAAGCCAATAGACAAACGATAGAGCTGGCACACTGACAGGACCTTGAACCTGGTCCCTAAAAGTACAGCTCCGTAAGACTGCCCACAGCAGACAGGGCAGCATTTCTGTTTTTGTTTTCTGTTTCATTTTTTAACTTGCTGCACGACGCCCTCAATTCCATAACTCTCAAAACCATTATATTCCAGGCATACCCTTTCTGGCCAGCCCTCCATTTTCTCTTGAAGCTTGCTCCCTCTATAATTTCAAGCTGCATTATCTCCCTAATTGAACACAACTTCTTATCTCCCCAGACTATTGTTCTGTTCCTGCCTCAAAACTCCCACAGGCCTCACAGGCCAACTCATTCCTTAACCAGTCTACCGGCCCCTAACATAACAGCTTTTCCCTCGATCTTTGCACAGTCCATAGAGCCTCCCAGTTAGAAGAGATAACAGAATATGCATTCTACATTTGTCCCTGGAGGAAAGACTGTATGAGCAAATTACATTAATTTCCTTGTTGGTACTCAAAGGCTTCAGTCATTTTAAAAAGAAAGGAAGTTTGGTTGTGATTATAGATGCAGGAAGTGTTCTTGCTTCTGCAACCCCGAAGTCTCTTATTAAAATGATAAATCCTCAGCCCCGTAAAATGATATGCCACTCTGGGCTGACATAAGGAACGTTGTTTCTGAATAATGCATAACACAAGCATGTTTACCTCTGACTTTGGTCCTGAGACTGTTCTGATCTTCCTCGGTTTAAGAAGCTGCTTGTTCTCTCTCGAAGCCTTTGCTGCACTCCTGAAGATATTTTCTACTCAATGCTTGATTCTCTGATTCCCTTGAGGGATCGGCCATTGTGCTAAGGACTCTCCAGGTCCTTGAACAGCAGGGAGATGGAAGAAATGAGTTCCATCCCTGGCTCAGACCTGTACTTCAGTCGGTAACTACCCTCTCTGACCTTGATTTCTCTGCTGCAGAATGGTGGTGATTATATAAGGATACTTCAAAAATTCATGGAACATGGCATTGAAGCATAACTTCATTTTGCTGCAAAATTTTTTGAAATCTGTGAAATTTTTTCACAACATGCATTTTTGGTGAACTTTTTGAAGACCTCTGTGTACTTACAGTGCCTACTCCTCAGGCTGTTGAGTGAGGGGAAAGGGCACTGTTACGTAGATGTCACTGTATTCCTGTCCTACAAGCATGCAGTGGGCTTTGGGGGCAGGGGAATGTGATCTGAACACCTGAAAGCTGCCTTGTGTGGAACAAAGATGCCAGAGCTCAAAGCTGCCTTTCTGCTCTATTTAAAGAGCTCTGGGCACCCCTCTGCAGTCCTTGGGCCCAACTGAAACTGGCAAAGGTGAGCATGGCGAGCCACTGCTATGTGACAGACACCACTGGGAGACATGGATCCTGCACAAAGACACACCCCTGTGGAAAGTCTATGGCAGGCTCAATTTCTCTGCATGATTTTTAAATGTTGGAGTATCTCAGGGCTCTCCTTTCTTTTCCATCTTACTCCTTCTGTATGAGTTCATCCCCTCCTGTGACTTTAAATACCATCCTATGTAGGTGACCTCCACAGCTACATCTTCTACTCAGACCACTGAGCTCCAGACTTGACAAAGAAATTAACTAAGCACGTCTCCTTGTAGGATGTCTAGTAGCCTCCGAAACTCGATGCATCTGCAACCATGATTCTCCCTAGACTTATGAAGGTGCATTGCTAAACACTCTCAGATACGAAGTTCAGAAGTGACCTTATTTATCTTCGGTATTTCTGCTCATCCATTCATCTTCTTCACCCCCATAAAGGCACCACTCTCCTCCTAGCCACTATCCTCCTGCTTTTTCAGTTTATTCAGAGAACCTGTTCCATCCGAAACAGGTTTCTTTGTATCTTTTTCCTGAATCTCTGAGCTAGCATGCCTGGCAACAGTAGGCACTTCATCAAAAATGTTTATATAGGGGTGTGTATTTAGTCCAGAAGACAAGCCCCCCTTTAAGATGGTTGTGTTCCATATCAGAGAGGCTGGGTTTGATACCTAGCTCAGGCTTCTAACTAAACCAAACCCTGGGATGCATGGTTGATGGTTCAAGTAACTGGGCCCTGCCACCTATGCGGGAGACTTGGATTGAGTTTCTGGCCACTTCATTCAGCCTGTCCCAGTCGCAGTCATTGTGGGCAGTTGTTGAGTGAAGCAGAGGATGGAAACCACGTCTGTATGTCTCTACCTCTTTCTTCCTGTGTCTCTCAACCAAATATAAGTTTTAAAATGTAAGAAAAGTTTATATAGATGGTGAGTACACACAGAGGGAAGCTTCTTTTGGCTAGGGGAGTAGTAACAGGCTCCACATGGTGGGGCATTAGAACTGCAAAGCACATGCATGCTGGAGCCAAATGTCAGATTTTCAGTATATAAACGAATTGCTAAATATAGCCATTATTAAGAATTAAAATTATAGTCTCTATTAAAGATAAAGGTAATAAATATTCAGTGCTCACCATTTCTTAATTCCTTTTACTATTACTCATATTCTTCCAATTGTTGAATTTGATTATATCTGATCATGGAAATGCTTTCTAATGGCGACTGCTGCTCATCTCATCCCAGTTCTACATTCAGTCACATGGTATGGATGGAAAATGGACATAGTGGGTATATATACTTTATGCAAATCAACAACTTCTCCGTACCAACATTTGCTTGTTTTCTGGAGAGTTGGTAGTAAAATATTTACTAGCACACTTCACATTCCATGTAAAAGGTGTCCTAGAAGGATGCTGCAGATCATACATATATAGTGATGGGGGAAGACTCTAAAGGAAGAAATGGCATTTGTATGGAGAGAGAGAGAGAGAGACAGAGAAAGGGAAGGAGATGGTGAAAATTGAAGAGCAGGAGCAGTATGTTCAGTCTAGCAGGGCCTAGAATATTGAGCTCAGAGATTTTTTTATTCTATAGATAATTGAGCACTACTGAAATAATTTCAGTGGCCATAAGATGTGATGAGATCATATAGTAAATGCTCAGTGAATACCCAAGGAACGAAATGAAAGTACCTTGGGTAGAGTGAGGACTACTCATAGTTATTCACATGCTTCACCAAGTCTGTAAAGAGTCTGCAATATTATTCTGAGCGTATGAGCTAAGGGTGCTCACTAGGCAGAAAAATTATTCTTTCCAGCTAAAATTTACTTCTCTAGATTTTTGTGAGCTGCATGAATTTAACAGAGCCTGCAATTAGGCTGTAGACTGAAGGTCCCTCGGCCCTGAATAGAGAAAAACTCATGCAAAAATTAAGGCAAAATGTGGAGGAAGGATGAACAGTTGGATGAAAGTTTATCATGATTAGCGGTGTTCACAGGCAAAAAAAAAAAGTCATCATAATTTTACTGCCAATAAACCTGTTAACATAGCCTCTCCACTGACCTGAAAAGGTGAGCAAATGTAGTTTTCAGTATATTTACTTAAGGGTGTGATTCTTGCCATAGTTGAGGCTCATTAGCAGCAGCTAAAGGTAATTAGAGAGCTAATTAAAACAGAGTAATGAAGTGGCTCAGCACGAATATTCGGTACCCTTTGTTGCCAATTCAGTGGTGCTCTTTGTGTCTCACTGTGGTTGGGGGAAGAGCATGTGTTCTGCAAAATACAAAGAGGTTTGCCAGTTTTAATGTTAAAAATCATGATTATTAACATAGAGTCTGGAGAAGAAGAAAAACTTGTTACATAACCCCTTAGAAAAAGTGAAAAATGACTCCAACTATGTGAGTGGTACATGGACCCAAGTGATCAATTTGCACTTCTCAATATGAAGACAAAGGTATATGGTAAAATCACTTAAATAGTAAAGGGAGATATTTGGTTTCTTCACTGTGGTGTTTTTTTTTTTTCTTGTTATACTATGATTCTAGATTAAGTGGACTGTCTGCTTTCAGTGGAGCCTTAGAGGCTTGAGATGGGTGTGGACTGAGAGCTGTGTTTGGTTCCTCAGGGCTGAGGGTGTGTCAAGATGACACTCCCAGGTTAGGCGTGGTAAATCTCTCTTTCTTTCTTTTTTTTTTTTTTTTTGATTCGAAAGGGAAGTAATTCCGCACAGCTGAACATAATTGGAGGTAGTTAGCAGGCAAATGATATACCCACAGGAGCCAGAGATCGGAAGCTCTTTCCCAAGGACCACACAGGGAATCTCTGCTGCCCTCAGTGTGGGCTCCAATTCTCCTGCAGTCTCCCACTGGGTTGCCAAGTTAGATCCTAATCTCCTGTTATTTCACCCCTCCCCACAGAGTCAGGTTTTTCTGCTAGGCTCAGGGCTGGTGCAGACCTGAGGTCGCCCTGCTTATGACGTATGTCCAAAATGGCGCCTGCTCTTTGTCTTGCTCGCCCTTGAGGGGTGAGCGGAGAGAGAGAAACTCGTGTCCGTTTCGGTCACTTTTTTTTTTTTTTTCCTCTCTCTCTTCTAGTTAGCCTGGTGAATTTTTCCCCACGGAGTGTCAAGCCTCGTTCCCTCTAGCCTCCTCTTTCCGCTTGCCTGCTGGTGTCTCGGGCTATTGCGGTTCGGCTCACCTCGCGTTCCAGCGCTGGTGCGTTGAGTCTGCCGCTGGTGTCCCGAACTTGGGCTCCCACGCTCTCCACGCAGGTCCACTGTGAATCACTAGTTCCGGAAGAGTTTCCTCTGCTGTTTCTTCCCCTACTCTTCCTTGACCCTGCAGTATCTCCACTTTTATTAACCTGTATCTTGCCGAAGAATATCAATGTGCTCCCTTCCTATTCCGCCATCTTGCCCTTAAAAAAAAAAAAAAAAAGAGAGGAAAAAAATAAATAAATAAATAAATAAATAGTAAAGGGAAAGTATGGAGACCTCGACAATAACAGAAGTAGGGTTGCTAAAGAAAAAGGAAAATATCAACTTTCATAAACAGCACTATCCTTTTTCCCAGAAGGATAGGGTCACTCTCAAATCTCAGTAGATTTGGACAGGGTGGATTAAGGAGAAGATGACAAGAGCAAAGTTTTCCAGGTAAGACCCTGCTTTCTTTTACTGAGATACAGAGAAACTCTTCATTGTTTTTCCTTGAGGCTATTTGGTAACATTGACACTGCCTGGTAAAAAAATGACTATATGGCAAATTTTTTCCCTGAAGTGAGAAGTGTGGTAGAGAAAATTATATCATTAGTAATTAAAAACTGCTTTCCCAGGTGGATGATTAGGGAGCTGGCTCAGAAGTGGAGCAGCCGGGACCGGGAGTGGGGCTCATACAAGATGCGTGGCATTGAGGCGGCAGCTTGTTGCATCATAACTTCAGCTCCGAAAGTAACATTTTTGTCATCTTTTCTTTATTCTGCTATCACTCTAATCTGAATTCTCCAACATTTGTTGTTCTTTCTCCATTTTCTTCTCTCTCCATCCATAGGCCCTGAAATATTTGAGATAATCCAACTTTTGACAGATATTTGCTTATAATAAGACAGGACAATTCTAGGCACTGGGGACACAGCCATAGGCAAACTGAATTCACTGCCCCCGTGGAGTCTCCCCACTAACAGGAAAAGACAGGTGCAAAACAAACAAAACAACTTACACAGTGTTTGCTAACATTACTACAGAAGATATTGGAATCTTAGATTCTGAAAAGAAAGGATCTTAGAAATTTAGATTCTGAGTTAACCTAAGTAAGCATTTTTCCAGTGGCTTTACTTTTCGCTTGCGGAAACCTAATGCAAGCAAGTGTTCATGAACTTATTCCAGGGAAGTCACAGGGTTTGTTGGTGGCAGAGTTGAATCCCCAGCTTCCTCTCCTGACTCCTCTTTAAGTATCCTCTCCATTCTTTTAAAATAAGAAAGCTCTCAAGAAACTCATATATTATAGCCTTGACCATGATCACAATATTTTAATAATAATTCTGTGGAGCTATTTGAATGAGATTGGTTCCAAAGCCCAAGTGACTTGGCAAGCCATCTCTAGTTTGGTCAGAGTGATTGATTTCCTGTGAAAGCCATTACTCTGGAGGGTCCCTGGGTCCCTGGAGGAGAAGTGACTTTAGAAGGCAGGACCCTGGAAAGGTAGTGATGTCTGCTGTGCCCCTACTATGATCTGAAGTTATTCTAAATCTGAACTCTTAATTGTGTGAAAATATTGATTGACAGGACAGATGATGCAGGCATACATCCTGAAGGGACATCTCCCCCTCATTTTGATGAAAGATGATTTAGATCTCTGTCAGAAGCCACCTGAACAGAGAATAATAGTTGGCATTCCCTCTCTGAGTCAGTGGCTCACACCATGCCTATAGGGTTTGGGATGTGCAGCTTAGTAATGAAGGATAAGAAAACAGGGTCCTACCTGGAAACCTTTGCTCTTGTCATCCTCATACCTGGAATGCTCCCCTTAATCCATTCTGTCCAAATCTACTCATTCTTCTAGACTCTCCTTCTCCATGGTGTGCCCAGACTATCCTAGTCTTCACAGAACTCTCCCCATGCTCAGTTAAGGTATCTTAGACCACAGTTCTTGCTTTTATATAAGTCAGGGTTTCTTTCTTTTTTTAAGATTTTATTTTATTTCTTTGAGAGGTAGAGTTACAGAGAGAGAGAGAGATGGAAAGATCTTGCATCTGCTGGTTTACTACCCAAATGGCCACAATGGCTGGAGCTGGGCAGATGTGAAGCCAGGAGCTTCCTCCAGGTTTCCCATGTGGGTGCAGGAGCCCAAGAACTTGGGCTGTCTTCCATTGCTTGCCCAGGAACATTAGCAGAGATCTGGACTGGAAGAGGAGCAGCCAAGACATGAATCAGTGCCCATATGAGATGCCAGCACTTCAGGAGAAGGCTTAGCCTACTATGTCACAGTGCTGGCCCCAAAACAAGGTTTTCTTAATATTAGCTGTGTTAATATTTTGAGTCATACAGTCATGTTTTCCTGTGCATTGTAGGAAGTTAAGCTGTGTCTCTGGCCTCTAACCACTAGATGCCAGTAGCACTGCCCTCATGCCATGACAATCAAAAATATCTCCAGAAGGGGCTGGCATGGTGGCACAGTAGGTTAAACCTCTGTTTGTGATACCAGGGACCACTTTCAGAGTGCTAGATTGAGTCCTAGTTATGCTTCCAGTCCAGCTTCCTGTTAATGCTCCTGGGAATACAGCAGAAGATGGCCCAATTCTTGGGCCCGTGCCACTCATATGGGAAACTGGATGGAGTTCCTGGCTCCTGGCCTTGTCCTGGCCCACATCTGGCTGTTACAGCCATTTGGGGAATGATCCAGCAGATTGAAAACTCCTCTTGCCCGTGTGCACTGTCTCTCTCTACTACTATGCCTTCCAAATAAGTAAATTAACAAATCTTTAATAATATGTATCTTCAGAAATTGCCCAATGTGCCCTGGGTGGAAGACCACTGATTTAAACCCTCCTGCATTTATCAATAGCAGTAGCAGTACTAGTGAATTGAGGTTTACATACTAGCGATTTTGCCAACTCCTTTACATACACCATCCCACTTGAGCCTCAAATGAGGAATATCAGATAAGGAATGCCAGTCCCATTTTGTATATGGGAAAACTAGGGCTAGGAGAGGTTGCTTGACTTCCTCTAGTCCACAGAGCTAGAAAGTTGCAGGGCTGGGATGTGAACCAATCCTTCTGGTCGAGAGCCGGTTCTCAGAACCACCACTCTGCAGAGTCTGACCTCCATTCCTAGATTCCTAGCAGAGTCGCCAAAAATGTAGCTCCTTCTCTCTGCCAGCGGCAGTTCCTTTCGGAAGCAGTTTTCCAAAACTTCCCGAGACAGGCTTACTCTACTCCTCAGACACCCTGACATTGGTCAGTCGGTACCCACTCCTCAGAGGACCGATCTCAGTCTTCAGGGTCACTCTGCTAAACACAGAAATGCCAGACCCGGTTAAGCGGCAGCCGTCCCAGAGCTCTGAGTTACAGCTTAGCAGGGGCCCTTCCTCCAGCTACTAAGCTTTAGTAATTCCAAGCTTTCCCCCTCGTGGCCCCAGCCCAGGGTTCTAGCTGCTTTCTGCATTTGCTACTTCTGTGATACCTCACTGTTCTCCTTTGAATTTTTATTTACCTAGTAAACAATTTATATTTATATCTGGCTAACATTCCCTTGTGTTAAATTCTCTTCTTACAAAATACCTGGCATATTTCTATCTCTTGGCTGGACCCAGACCAATACAGATGCTCCCTAGACTTATGAAGGTGCGTTGCTAAACACTCTCAGATACGAAGTTCAGAAGTGACCTTATTTATCATATAGAACTCAGACAACTACTCTATTGGTATTCAGTGCGTTGTGCCTCCTGGGAATTGGGACAAATCAAATCATGATTAAGAATGTAGCATATCTTTCATTGATGATGGAATCATGGAGGAAAATAGAGACTATGGTACAAACTGATGGAAATGATTTAGCACCAACTTTGATCTTACTTTTTGTGGGCCTTGGAACATGCAGGTAACAGAGTCCATATGAGAAGAGCTTTTTAAACAGGTACAATTCAAGCAGCAATGAACTGTCACAAAGAAATTAAACTCAAGTAGGAGAACAGCAATTCCTTGGGGGACTTCAGATCAGGACTCCAGGGAATCTCTTCAAGAAAGGAAACCAGTGGGGAACAGAGTACAGGGTGATAAAGCCCATCAGTCCATCTTGATTGACACATGCTAGGATGTGAACAGTAATGAGTTCTACTCACAGAAGAAAGCACACTGCATGTTTCTATCCTGGTGTAGAAGTTTTAATATCCTACCCCCATGCTGTTCTAATGAGTACATCCTATCTCCCAAATGTCTGAGGGCTTTCAATCACACAGACACCTCTGTAGCAATCTCCAAGTTGATTCAAAAGGCCAACCTTAGGTCCAATGTGTCCTAAATTCTTTGAGCCATTTTCTAGCACTCTCCCAGAGATTTCCATAATTTCCTGCAGGACTTCAAATCATGAACAAGAGAACTTGATGCTTACATAGACAGAGCCAGCTCCCTGAGGTGTAACCTCAGCCCCTCTGACTGCAGTCACCGGATCCCTGTAGTCCTGGCAGAGATTGAATTCCTGCCAGGGGCTCCTTCCTACTTCAACAACTACTCAGACTCCCATAGAGATCCTGATTCTCTGGGGGAAAAAATAGTAACAGCTTCTAGGTGAATTAACCAAGGTTTCCCCGTAAATCTTCCCAATACTTCCATAATATTTCTTCCTTTCCTGTGGCCTGTGACAGCTACAAGGTTTCAGCATGTACAACTTCACAAGTCTCCCAGACATGTCTGGGCTTCTATGCTAAGGGTTTTTAGGATGTCCTTGCTAACTTGAAATTTTTGCATAAATCCTGTTAAGAATTATTAAATAGGCAAATGAAAATTATGGTCTAGGAGGAAAAAACTGAGATTCTTATACTGATTTTATTACCAATAAGCTCTGGAAACTTAATCAAGCTGCCTGACCTTCATCAATCACCTCACAGTTGTAAAAGGGGGGAAATAGTATTATAAAAATCCTGTCTTCTTCCTTGAAAAATGGATGCTTCTAGAACTCGGGTAGGAAATATCAAGAAATGTCTGGAGCACCTTGTAGTGTAAGGAATAAAGTGCCCCCCTGAAAAATCAACTGATAAAAACATATGTTGATGGGGGTGTCATATTTTGATGGGGATGTAATATGTGATATGTTGATGGGGGTGTGACAAGCTACACAGGAGCCAGCGAAAGGATTTCCAATGGCCAAACTTGGAACAATTTGAGCGAAATAAATAAATAAACAAACAAACCAGTATTGGGTTATAACCCAAAGTATAAAATAAATACTCATTAGTCCACATGAACATATAATAAAGAACAGATGTCTGTTGCCTAAGAATTCCAAATCTGCCCTCAAAGTAGACATACTTTGCACCCCTTAGGGATGGGACTTCCTTCCCAAGACTGAGGATGGAAAGGCAGAGATGAAGAAGAGTGACTTTGCAGTTTGGAGAAACTTGACAAACACTGCCTCAGTCAGGGGATCAAGGTCTGTCTCCAAAGGATAAATCATGCTGCCTTGGGAGCAGGTGATGGAAATGGAACTTTACTTCAGTTTTCTTCCTCCAAGAACAAATAGCCTTGGTCAAATCCTGAGAAAACCAGACAAATTCTAAGTGACGAGAATCCTACAAAGTTCATGACTAGTGCTCCCCCAAACTAGCAAGGTGAGAATTCTGAGAAACTGTTGCAGCCAAGAAGAATATGAGGAGTCAGGGCATCTCACTGGGGGCTCTGGGTGGGATCTCAGGACAGAAAATATGCTAAAACCTGAAAAACATGAGTAAACTATGTATTTTAATTAATATATTATCTGTAGTATTTCATGACTGTAACAAATGTGCCATACAGTAAGATGTTAGGTGAACTTGGGTTGGAGGGGCTAAAGAAACCCTGTTTATGATTTTCTCATTTTTTCTATAATTTAAAACTTTTTTAAAATAAAATTTACCTTTAAATATCCAGAGGAGATTCAGAAGTCACACTCCTTCACACACACACACACACACACACAAACCTTGCCTTCTGGAAATTCAGAAAAGCAATATGCCTTTGAAGGTAACGAAAACAAACCTTGCCTTCTGGAAATCTGGGAAAGGCAGTATGCCTTACTTTATTGCTTTTGAAGGTAAAGAAAAACAAATACTGTTAATTTCATACCCAGTATCCATTCTTCTTTCCTTCTCCACCAACACCCAATTTTGTTAGGGATGTCACAGCACCCAGCTGAGATGCTTCCTTCCCCAGGTTCCCTAGGGGAGGTGGCCACTTCCAAACTTCTTCCTGCCCAGAACAAAGACATAGGCCAAAATGACGCATCCATCTTTCAAAGGAACAAGCCACCCACTGTGCCTGATGGAATGAAAACAGAGAAATGATTAGATTCCGTTTGCCTTTAAGAACCTGGCTGGTTCATCTCTGTCTAGCTCCAGATTTCTTTTCCTGTGAGGCAATGATAGTAATAACCTTCTGCAGTGAGGAAAGGAAAGAGAGAAAATGGAATAAGACTATTCAGTTGTGTTCCTGTTATGAGCAATCAATTGTATCATCCAAAATGATAGAGGCTGGATTTGATCATATCAAAACAATTGGTCCATTCACTTTAGCCCAAATAAAACACCAATCAGCACTACAACAAAAACCATTGACTAAGTGGAAGAAACAAATCTGTTAGACAGGCATTGCACGATGTCTTGTTAGTTCAGCTTTTGGTCCATCTATGCTATACTCTGGCCCAATGGCATGGGATGGGTTGGGAGTCGGTGTCTTAAAGGGCTTTCCAGGGCCAGTGCTGTGGTGCAGTGGGTTAATGCCCTGGCCTGAAGCGCCGGCATCCCATATGAGCACTGGTTCTAGTCCTGGCTGCTCCTCTTCTGATCCAGCTCTCTGCTATGGCCTGAGAAAGTAGAAGATGGCCCAACTCCTTGGGCCCCTGCACCCACACGGGAGACCCGGAAGAAGCTCCTGGCTCCTGGCTTCAGATCGGCATAGCTCCAGCCATTGCAGCCATCTGGGGAGTGAACCATTGGACGGAAGACCTCTTTTTCTCTCTGCCTCTCTCTGTGTAACTCTGACTTTCAAATAAATAAATAAATCTTTTTTAAAAAAGGGCTTTCCTTTACTTTCTTGGATTTATCAGTGGATGAAAAAATGCAGTAGAGAGCACCATGCAAACACTAGGCACTCCACATTTCTTCCATTTTTCTGTTCTTACAAGAGGATTATAATACATCTGTCTTTCTTATAATGAGACTCCTTTTCTGAGGTTCCAGGAAGTTCAGAACAAAATTTATTTTAATTACATTAACCATCCTATTCCTGTAAATTGGTAATAGTCTTTTTTCCATATCATTCTTTTTTTCTATTCTAATTTTATTATCCTTTTTTAAAGTCTTCTATTATGAACTACTTTAAAATCCTTTTACAGCATAGATGGAATATAAATACCACATTTCCATGCACACACAGTTTGGTTAAGATTACATAATAAGTTGAGATAGCTTCTGTCCTTTTTCAAGGGCTGAACAAAAATTACTATGCTGTGGGAATTCTCCTTTATACCATCTGTTCTTTCATGTTTGTAATTCAGGAGACAGGATTGCAGACTTCTCCAGAAGTGATGAAAGTGAGATGGTTGGATGGTTCCCCACAGAGCTGAGCTCCAAGATTTTTTGTGTGATTTTTCTAGAGAACAAACGCACACCAATGTCATTAAATGGCATTTATTTTCCCAACTCAGGAATAAATCGACTACATCACTATTTTTTGATAACAAAACTGTCAAATATGGTTTCAAGTTTCTTTTGGACCTTTTTCCATGTTTCTTTTTTATTAGTATTCACTGTTTTGCTCTTTAAAACTGAAAATCAAACCTTGATAATATCTGAGACCCTTGACATAGCCAACTAACTTTAAAAAATATGAGAAGTAAAAAGAAACATTTCCAAAAGAAACCCAAAGGTACTGAATGCTAATATTAAATCATCTCCATTTTCCTTCTGATAGAAAGTTAATGTTTCGGTTTTCCAGAAAGTATAATAATATAAGAGCTATTTTTTTTCACTGCTAACAACTGTGTTAAGAACTTTACATCCACAATCCATTTACTTCCTATACTAAGCCCATGAAGTATTAAAAAAGAGTAAAATGAATTGGAAATGAAAAAAAAAAAAACAACCTGGTGTTAAAATGGAAATGGCATAGAAAATTAATTATTTTGAAAAAAAAATTATGTAGGATCTCTGTCATTAATGTGCTGTACATTGCTATTTAATGCTATAATTAGTAATCCAATGGTAGTTTTTTCACTTGATGTTACTATATGGGCAAAATGTTGAAATCTTTACCTAATATATACTAAATTGATCTTCTGTATACAAAGAGAATTGAAAATGAATCTTTACATGAATGGAAGGGGAAAGGGAGCGGGAGGGGGGAGGGTTGCGGGCGGGAGGGAAGTTATGGGAGGGGGGAAGCCATTGTAACCCACAAGCTATACTTTGGAAATTTATATTCATTAAATAAAAGTTTAATAAAAAAAAAAGAGTAAAATAATGTCTTTGAAGGAGAAAAATACACAATCTAAAATAGGAATGCGCCTTTCAGAAGGAACCATCTATGTCCTCATGAAGGTTCTTGGTTTATACAGGCTCTGCTATAAAGACCTTATTCAGGGCTCACCAAGCAGCTGAATCCAAAGTTGGAAATCTAAAGTTAGAAATCTTAAACCTGCTTTATGACACCAGTGGGATCAATTCGGTTATACCATTCTCTCTGCCAAATTGACACCTAGCTGTCATTGCATCTTCCTGGTTAAGGCGAATTGAAGAAAACTTTTGTGTTGTTGAACTGTTTTATTAGGGGCAGGCTTTGTGGTCCAGTGGGCCATGCCGCTAGTTGGGATGCTCACATACCATATCAGAGTGCCTGGGATTGAATCCTACCTCTGCTTCCCATACAGCTTCCTGCTAATGTATACACTAGGGGCTAGCAGATGATAGCCAAATTACTTGGATTCCTGCTGCCCACAAGGTAGACCTGAATGAAGTTCTAGGATCCTGGCTTTGGCCTGGCCCAAAATGGCTGTTGTGGGCATTTGGGGAATGAACCTGTGGATGGAAAATCAAAATCTCTCTCTTTCTCTCTTTCTCCCCCCCCCCCATTATTCTGCCTTTCAAGTAAATAAACTTAAAAATTGTGTTATTAAAAAATTTTTCCTTGTCCATGTTTGACTAGCTGTCACGGTTTTTAGAACATGTTTTCATAAATACAGAATGTCATTAATAAGCTGTGTATATTACCAATGATTTCAGTTGTAGCTAAACTTTAAGTTAATATATTGAGCATTCTTTTTTTTTTTTCTTTTTTGTCTGTTTCTAATGTTATCTTTTATTTCCTGCCTGAAGCAGGAAAACCTGTCTCTGGCTAAAAGAGAAAACAAATTTTTTAAAGACTTGATCATCTATCAAATTGAATAATGACAATGAATAATAGCTCTGAGAGCTGACATTTAAGTTAGGTCTGTTTTAATGATGTAAATATATTAATTCATTTAATTCTCACAATGACCATAGGAGTGAATTGCTACTATAATCCCCATTATATGCATGAAGTAACCAAGGCACAAAGATGAGCTTAAATATCTTTTCCAAGATAATAGATAAAGGAGTGAAACTTCAAAGGATGTGGATCTATAACCTTTACTCTTAGCACAATGATATACATCTTACACCAATTAATTACATTCATTTCCACCAGCAATGACTAACCAGAAAATATTGCAATAGCAACCAAAACTATATAAAGATTAAAGTAAGAAAACAAATCACAAAACACCTGTGGAAAAAATGTCTTGAGGTTAATTCTACTTAAAAAAATGAAAGGGGGCCAGTATTGTGGCACAGCAGCTAAAGATGCCACTTGCAATATTGGCATCACATGTAAGTTAGAATGATGGTTTGAGTCCTAGCTGCTCCACTTCCAATCCAGCTTCCTGCTAATGAGCCCAAGAAGGCATTGAGTGATAGCCCAGATACTTGAATTCCTGATACCTACATGAGAGATCTAAATGGTATCCCTGGCTCTTGGCTTCAGTCTGGCCCAGCCCTGGCTTTTGCAAGCATTTGGGGAGTGAACTAGCAGATCGAAGGCATCTCTCTCTCCTTCTCTTCCCCCCTCACTGTCACTCTGTATCTCAAATAAATAAATCTTAAGGAAAAAAGAAAAGATAATGCTCAATAATACTAGCTGTCACTATTTTTTGTATAGGACTTAGCCTTTATTTATTGGTAATATGACCTTGTACAAGATTAAATTTGTATGAGATGCAATTTCCTTATCCATAAGGATCTAATGAATAGCAAATACCTTAGTGTTGCTATGAGAATTAGGTGAGATAATGAGGCAAATCATACAGTGCCTAGGACCTGGCAAATGGGAGCAAGTCTACTGAGACTGATTGCCCTTCTTCTCAAGGAAAAGACAGTGTATTACTTTTCTTATAAATCTGTTAACCTAGTGATCCCCACATTTGGCAATTTCAGGCACCCACATGTTTCCTCTTTGTCCATGTACTGATGTCCCAGGGCTGCCACTGCAAAGTGTTACAAACTGGGCCACTTGGTAACAGACATCTGTAGTCTCCCAGTCCTGAAGCACAGGAGTTTGAAATCAAGGTGTCAGCAGGGTTGGCTCCTTCTGAAGCCTGTGAGGGAGCATTTGCTCCATGCTTCTCTCCTGGCTTCCCACAGCCCTGGGCACTCCTTGACTTGTGGGTGACTTTCTCCCTGTGTCTTCACATAGTCGCCCTTCTACCTGTATCTGTCTCTGTGTCCAAATTTCCCCTTTTAATAAAAAAAAGCCCTCATATTGGAATAGGGCCCTCCCTAATAATCCCACTGCAATTTGATTACCTCTGTAAAGTCCCCATTTCCAAATATGGTTACATTCTGAGGTCTTAAGGATTAGGCCTTCAACTTCTTATTTGGAGAGGACACATCTCAACTCGCAACAGTTTGATTGCTTTTTTTAAAAAATGACACATGATGTTTAGTCACCAGATTTTTATCTTTTGCCAAGCCAGATCTTAAAAACAAAATAACTGCCACCTATGAAGTCCACCGTTGCATGCAAATAATTTTTAATGCTTAAAAACAGGAGAATTGTATTGCTCCAGAGCAGCAGGCTTCTCACCATGTGTTCTGCAAAAAGTGCCCTGGGTGGAAGTGGAGGAGACAGAGCTACTTTGGGTTCTGGGCCATTCTTCCACTAAGATCAGATAGTCACTGTTTTTTATTTATTCCACACCCTTGGAGTTCTGAGAAAGATTTTATAAGAAAATCAGGGTACATCTTACAAAAGCAGCAAGAAAACACCCTGAATGCCACTGCTCTAGGGTATCTGCATGAAGCTCACTAAATTCTTCTTGAGTCATTTGTCTTATATCCTTACTTTATGCTATGTCTGCCTTAGTATACCAAAAGAAAATTTTTCTTTTAATGTGCTTGTCAGTGCATTTACTACATCAGCACACCTTACTCTGTCCTCTCCTTTGACTGTGGCCAACTTCTTCCAATGAAGAAGCTTCAGGTTCCTTCAGTTTACCTCTTGGAAGACCGTCAGAGGGCAGAGTTTAAGTTTATTCTGGATAGTTTCTAAACTGTGTTGTTTCTAGGCCATCTCCAAAATGGAGAACAAGGGCTCCATTGTCAGATTTTCTGTATGAAAGAAAGCATTCATGGCCGACGCCGCAGCTCACTTGGCTAATCCTCTGCCTGCGGCGCCAGCACACCGCGTTCTAGTCCCGGTCGGTCCCGGTCGGGGCACCGGATTCTGTCCTGGTTGCCCCTCTTCCAGGCCAGCTCTCTGCTGTGGCCCAGGAGGGCAGTGGAGGATGGCCCAAGTGCTTGGGCCCTGCACCCCATGGGAGACCAGGAGAAGCACCTGGCTCCTGGCTTCGGATCAGCACAGCACGCCGGCCGCAGCACACCAACTGTAGTGGCCATTTGGGGGGTGAACCAACGGAAAGGAAGACCTTTCTCTCTGTCTCTCTCTGTGTGTCTGTCTAAATCTGCCTATCAAAAAGAAAGAAAGAAAGAAAGAAAGCAAGCATTCACGACCTGTTCACCTCTTCCTACTTTGTATCTCTCGTTCTCTTTGTACTTTTGTGCTTTGCTTGTTTAGACTGTGTGTCTGTGTCCTCCAATATCCACATGCTGAAATCTTAACCCCCAGTCCATGGGATTAGGCATAAGGCCTCTAGAAGATAGTTAGGTCATAAGCATGGAGCCCTCATAAATGGTACAGGTCCCCTTATAAGAAGAGGCACCAGAGTACACTTCCCCCACCCCCACACACCACCACCCTTCTCTGCTAAGATTCAATGAGAAAATGACCATTTGCCAGCAGGAAACGGGCCAGACAGTGGATCTCTGAAGTTTCCAGCCTCCAAAACTGTGAGAAATGAATGTTCATTACTGAGGCCACCCAGTCTATGTTACAGTAGCTGGAAATAATGGGCTTTAAACTCTCCAAAAAAAAAAAAAAGTGATGCCAAATGACCATCCCATTCAACTATCATTTCAGACTGATATCATCAGACTGTTTTAATCATTCATCTTCAAAATGTATGGCCATTCCCTTCTCCCCACTTAACTTTCTTCTTTCTGCTGATTACTGTTTTTCATTTGTGAGCCATATAAGTACTTTACCCAAAGAAAAGATCTGCTACTTGAGGCTGGCTTAAGACATCTATTTGCTATCCTTTGATATTAGTGATATTACTGGATTCGCTACACAGAAGGCATATTTTATTACTTTAAAAAAAGTATTTATTTGAAAAACTGAGAAATAGGGAAAACAGAGAGAGAGAAAGCGAGAAAGCGAGAAAGCGAGAGAGAGAGAGAGAGATTGAGTGCTGGGCTAGGGCGAAGCCAAGAGCCAGGAATTCCATCTGGGCCTCCCACGTGGATGTTAGGAACCCAAGTACTTTGGTCCTTATCTTCTGCCTCCCAGGTGCATTAGCACAGAAAGTTGGATTGGAAGTAGAGGAGCTGGGACTGGAATCAGTGTTCTGACATGGGATGTGGGCATTCTCAAGTGGTGACTTAACCTACTATACTATAATGCAGTACTCTATTTTAATAGTTTATATGGCATTTAATTAAGAAATAAAGTGTAATGGGATGTGGTTTATAAGATTCATTAACCACGCTTTAGAGAATCTAGTTGGTCATCTGATATGCGTTTTCATCTCGAAGTACATGCTTTTTTTTAACAAACTCTAGACTTAGAAGATATTTGCCAAATTATTTTCCTTTTTCTCTAATCTAAAAACTGTAATTAAATAGTAATTCACTAAATGCATACATCCTTAAATAAAATGACAACAAATGGAATTCCTGGCTCTTTTTCTAGGTTCAGAATGTAGGCATGCTTCAAACCTAAGATTTCATATGTCATAAATGTTAAGCAAGGTTTGTGTTATATTGAATTATGTGTCTGGACTTGGTTTGAAATTTGAGTTTGAATATTGGCTTCAACATATACTGTTTTTTTTTTTTATCTTTAGGGACACATTTAGATTCTGAGTCCCATTTACATTGCATAAAAATGCTCATCTCTATCAGTCCATTTTTCATTATTATAATGAAATACATGAGCAGGCTACTTTATAAAGAAAAAAGGCTGCGGCCGGCATTGCGGCCTAGTGGATTAAGCTGTCACCCACAATTCCAGCATCCCATGTGAGTGCTGGTTCAAGTTCTGGCTGCTCCACTTCCTATCTGATAAGAACAGATACTATACCTGATCTTAGCCAAAAGACCAAGAAGCAATGCCACTTCCAATCTAGCTCCCTGCTAATAGCCTGGAGAAAGCAGCAGAAGACAGCCCAAGTGTTTGGGCCCCTGTGATCCATGTGAGAGACCTGAAAAAAAGCTCCTGACTTTGGCCTGGCCCAGCCCCAGGCACCACAGCCATCTGGAGAGTGAACCAGTGGTTGGAAGATAACTCTCACTCTCTCGCTATCCCTCTCCCACTCTCCCTCTCTAACTTTAAAATAAATAAATGAATCTTCAAACATAGAAAGAAGAGAAGAGAAAAAAAGAGAAACGTGAAGTGGCTTCTTTTGGCTCTTATTCTAGAAGCTCAAGGTACAGGGCCCTCATCTGGCGATGGCCTTGTTGCTGGCACAGTCTCAAGGAAACACAAGCACCAGGTGGGAAGAGACAAAAGATGCACACATCTATGTTGTGGGCCTGGCCTGTCTTCCTCTTCTCATAAAGACACGAGGATTCAGGCATGACTTCCTAATGGCCTTATCTAATCTGATCACTTTGCCAAAGCCCAGCCTCCAAACACCAGAGCCAATCAAGATTTTCCCCCTATAAGTACTTCATAGTGGGGATTGTATCTCAACACATGAAACCTTGGGGACAGTCAAACCATAACACTCTCCTATAAAGCTGTCGTGTAAGTTAAAATATACACAAAACTGAACCTAAAACAAATTAGACCTAAAAGGGTCATAGAGCTAAACTACAAAACTCTTAGGACTCTATCAAAACATAAATTTTTTCTGTTATGTTTCAATAATACCATTGAAAGACAACTGACAGAATGGGAAGAAATATGTGCAAATCATAACTCCAATTAGGGATTCATATCCAGAACAATGAATTCTTGCAACTAGAGAAATGAAAAACATAGATCTGAAAATCCTTGTACATGGATGTCCACAGCTGCATGATTTTAAAAAGCCAAAAATTGAAAACCAATTGAATGGGTAAAAAATATGGTATATCTGTGCAATGGAATATTATTCAGTCCTAACAATGAGTGAAGTATTGATACATGCTACAGTATGGATGAATCTTGAAATCACTATTCTAAGTGAAAGAAATACATCACAACCATGTATCATTAGATTCCATTCATATGAAAGGTAAGGAAGAGGTATATTTATACAGAGAAATTATAACAGTGACTGCCAGTGGCAGTATGAGGGACAAGGGAGTGGTGGGAATGGGCAGTGATGCCTTAATAATTTGAAGTCCTTGGGGCCAGCATTGTGCTATTAGGCATAAAGCCACTGTCTGTGACACTGGCATTCCATGTGGGCACCAGTTCATGTTTTGGATGCTCAACTTTTAATATAGCTCCCTGCTAATGGCCTAGGAAAAGCAGAGGAAAATGTCCCAAGTACTTGGGCCCCTGCCACCCACATAGGAGACCTGGATGAAATTTCAGATTCCTGGCTTTGGCCTGGTCCAACAATGGCTATAGCAGCCATCTGTGGAGTAACCAGCTTATGAAACATCTCTCTGTCTCTCCCTATCCCTCTCTGTAACTATGATTTTCAAAACAAATAAATCTTAAGAAAAAAGGGGTACAGGGCTCTGGCTCAGTCCTGCCTGCTAAATGACTTTCCCAGAATACTTAATTGAAGCAGTCAATAACAAACTAGTGCCCATCTTGCAATAAATGGGAACAGTTTGGTTTCCACCAAGGAAAGTTTCCAGTGTAGTACCTGGGGACTCACTCTTCATAGCAGTACAATGCCAGTTTTAAGGAATATAAAGTTAATTCATAACTTGGGGGAAATTTAAAACTTTGTAGCTGGTCAGACTTCCCAGGGACTCACATGGGTAGAAGCCACCCTCTGACAAATTGATGAAAACATTCACATGGAGCAAAAGCAAGGCAGAATCATGCCATTCTCTACCCCTTCTTTGCCCGTGTTAGGGGCCTGTGCACGGGGCTGCACAAAACTGAATGCTGCATTTATTTTTCCTCTGCTCTTCACGACAAAGGGGGCTGATAGTTCCACTTCTCTAGACATGGTCACCAAATAACTTAGGGAAATTGCTCAGAGGAAAGGGACACATGTTGCATTTGTAGGAATGGCTCATGGCTGGTTTGCAGGCATCTGACATAGATAGAAAGCTTAGCTATTCCAAGATTTCCTAATCTTTACATTTCTTTTAGTGGCTCTCTAAATCAAGCAAGAAATTTAAAAAAAAATATGAAATGTGTTCATGTAAGGATGAAAATGTTCTAAAATTACAATGTGATTATGGTGAATATAGTGAAACAACTGAATTGTACACGTTACATAGACAAATTTTATATACATATCTAAAAAATTGATTTTTAAGTCAATTAAGTTAGACAGCATTTTTAAAGGCTTTAGCACACTGTAAAGGATGTAATGGGCACATAATAAGTTAGAAATCCTTTCCCCTGGACTGCCATAAGCTTTGTTGCTTTTATGGATCTTGTGTTCTTCTTTTCTACTTCATTAGTTCCAATTCTTGTCATTATGTTCTTTTCCTTATTTCCTTTAGACTTAATGGTAATTCTTTTATAAACCTTTTAAATTAGGCCGGCGCCACGGCTCAATAGGCTAATCCTCCGCCTTGCGGCGCCGGCACACCGGGTTCTAGTCCTGGTCGTGGCGCCGGATTCTGTCCCGGTTGCCCCTCTTCCATGCCAGCTCTCTGCCGTGGCCCGGGAGTGCAGTGGAGGATGGCCCAAGTGCTTGGGCCCTGCACCTGGGTGGGAGACCAGGAGAAGCACCTGGCTCCTGCCATCAGATCAGCACGGTGCGCTGGCCACGGTGGCCATTAGAGGGTGAACCAACGGCAAAAGGAAGACCTTTGTCTCTGTCTCTCTCTCTCTCTCACTGTCCACTCTGCCTGTCAAAAAAGGGAAGAAAAAAAAACCTTTTAAATTAATCCTAAGCTCATTAATTTTCAGTTTTTCTTCTATTCAAATACATGCACTGAAGAACAAACATTCTTTAAGCATTGCTTTAGCTACATCCCAATGTTTCAATATATACAAGAGGGCTTCAAAAAGTTCACAGAAAATGAATATTATGAAAAAACTATGCATGGATTTCAAAATTTTGTACTAAAATAAACATCATTTCATTACATTTTCCCACTAATTTGTTTGAAGCTCCTTTACACTATTTTTATCATGTATTTAAAAATTCTCCCTTTGATACTATCTTGAAAATTGATAGATTTATTAATTTCAGAACACAAATTAGTATCCTCATTTGATTGTTTTTTTCTTGGTGTTTAGAGTTTAATTGCATTGTGGTAAAAAATATATATACTGTACCATTTCTATTCTTTGAAGTTTGCTATAATTCGCTTTATGACTCCTACAAAGTAGGGGGCTGTTTTTCATCTGCCAATGGCCATTTGAATATTTATATCATTCACATGACATTAAAAATCCTGTCTCCTTAAAAATTATAACGCCTTAGATTTTTTGAATTTTGATTTCTACCTGTGGTTGCCTTGGCAGGGTCTGATCCAGTGATTTTGCAGTTCTTCTGTGGCCCACGGACCTGACTTTACCACCCCTGTAATACTGCAACTAGGACAGTACAGTGTTCAGATACGTCCAACAAGCCAAGTCGTTGTGTTATTTAATCATCTATAGTCTTAACCTAGTGTGTGTTACTGAGAAAGGTACATTGAATCTTCTATTCCCATTGCTAATTTGTCAGTTTCTCCTTATGATTCTGTGATTGCTTTAAATATTTTGAATCCAGGTTATTTCTTCCACACCACTTTAGAACTGCTTAACTACCCTAGTAAGCCTAACCTTCTACCATTATGAAGTGCCTCTCATCTCTAGGAATGTTTTCAGCCTTAAAATCTATTTTGTCTGATCTAGTATAGGTATAGCCACATCTTTTTCTCTCCTTCTACACTAAGTATTTTGTATGCATGTACTTTTGATGTGTTACATGTAACCAACAAGCATTTGGCTTTTGCTTTTTAAGGTCTGAACTTTTTGCTTTTTAATCAAATAATTATGTTACTTTCATTAAATGCACCTGATATATTTATATCTAATAATCATTTGTATATACATATGTACGTACTTCCTATTTGTAGTATTCTAGGCTCCTTTTTAAAATTTTGTTGAGGAGGCATCTTTTTAATAAAATTTTTGGTTCTTTACATTTATTTGGAAATAAGATTTTACTATTCCCTTAGAATAATATAAAGAAATGAATTATCAAAATCAAGTATTAATACTTCTACCACTTCCCCCTATTAATCAACTTCAGACATGAACTTTTATCTACCCTCCCCCAGCATGCATGCTTCTGCAAATGTATATGCTATGTTGTATTTAAACTCCCTCCACCTTCTACATTTTGTTCCTCCGTTCTTTCTTCTTTTCCCCCTTTCTCTCCCCTCTCCACTCTCTAACATGCATCATTGTTATTATTGTCTCAGAGAAGCAATATTCCTTTGGATTTACAGATCAATTTGCTTTTTCTATTGTTCATCTATCCTTTTTTTAAAAACTTTATTTAGTAAATATAAATTTCCAAAGTACAGTTTATGAATTACAATGGCTTCCCCCCCCCATAACTTCTCTCCCACTCCCACCCCTCCCATCTCCCACTCCCTCTCCCATTCCATTCACATCAAGATTCATTTTCAATTATCTTTATATACAGAAGATCAATTAAGTATATATTAAGTAAAGATTTCATCAGTTTGCACCCACACAGAACATAAAGTGTAAAATACTGTTTCAGTACTAGTTATAGCATTAATTCACATTGGGCAACACATTAAGGACAGAGATTCCACATGAGGAGTAAGTACACAGTGACTCCTGTTGTTGACTTAACAATTTGACACTCTTGTTTATGGCATCAGTAATCTCCCTAGGCTCTAGTCACAAGGTGCCAGGGCCATGGAAGCCTTTAGGGTTCGCCGACTTTGATCTTATTCTGACAGGGTCATAGTCAAAGTGGAAGTTCTCTCCTCCCTTCAGAGAAAGGTACCTCCTTCTTTGATGGCTTCGTTCTTTCCACTGGGATCTCACTCACAGAGATCTTTCATTTAGGTGTTTTTTTGTTTTTGTTTTTTTTTTTTTTTTTTTTTTTGCCAGAGTGTCTTGGCTTTGCATGCCTAAAATACTCTCATGGGCTCTTCAGCCAGATCCGAATGCCTTAAGGGCTGATTCTAAGGCCAGAGTTCTGTTTAGGACATCTGCCATTCTATGAGTCTACTGTGTATCCCGCTTCCCATGTTGGATCATTCTCTCCCTTTTTGATTCTATCAGTTAGTATTAGCAGACACTTGTCTTGTTTGTGTGATCCCTTTGACTATTAGACCTATCAGTGTGATCAATTGTGACCTGAAATTGATCACTTGGACTAGTGAGATGGTATTGGTACATGCAACCTTGATGGGACTGTATTGGAATCCCCTGGCACATTTCTAACTCCACCATTTGGGGCAAGTCAGCTTTAGCATGTCCCATATTGTGCATCTCCTCCCTTTCTTATTCCCACTCTTATATTTAACAGGGATCACTTTCCAGTTAAATTTAAACACCTAAGAATAATTGTGTGTTAATTACAGAGTTCAACCAATAGCATTAACTAGAACAAAAAAAAATACTATGTTCATCTATCCTAGTATCTGCAAACATGGATAATTTATTTTTCCTGAGGAATGGACCTTGATGTTTCCTTTAGAGTGTGATAGTGATGAAGTCTCTCCATTTTGTGAAATGTCTTTGTTTCACTCCCTTCCCTGGAAGTTTTCTTAGGTATAGAACTCTAGGCTGACAATTACTCTACTTCTGCAAAAATTCTGTATTTTAACTTTCACTATTTTGGTTGAAAAGTCAGCATTCAATCAAATGGTTGCTTCTTTGAAGGCTTTTTCTATCTCCTTTTTGATTTTCCTCTTTGCTTTTCATCACTTATTTTTTGAGGTATTTTTTATTTATCAGACTTGAATTTGTAGAACCCTTTTTTATTCTGGGACTTGAAGTCAATAATCTATTTAGGAAATTCACAGCCATAACCACTTCATATATTGCATCCTTGCTTGGTCCCTCACCTATTTATCTGCAAACGCCTTTGAGCACCGAGCATAGCTTCTGCTCTCTCATGCTCCTTTTCGTGTTTATCATCATTTTCTTCCACATACATCATTCTGTATCTTTTCCTCTCACCAATATTCTAGTTCTTTAATTTTCCATCACCTGCATCTAATCTACTATAAGTAAAACCACTAAATTATTTCAATTTTATAAGTCCCAAATTTCGTTTGCTTCCTTTACAGTATTTTTCAGTTCTTACTTTTTACTTATTGACTGTCCAGTTATCTAATGAAAGTTTGCATCTTCTCAACTACTTTCTCCATTTCTCCCTCATATACACAGATATGTTGTTTCTTTTTAAATTCCCACCAGAGGGCTGGGCCTAGTTCTTGTTTCCAATACAGGAAGAAATTCAAGAATGAGACATAAGAAATGGTAGAGGAATAGGATTTTTTTGCAAAGTAGAAGTGCACACTAGAGAGGGAGTATGAGCATGCTCAATAGTGAACCACACCCAGTGAGGCCCAGGGGTATCCTTTTTATATGATTTTGAAAGAGTGGAGGATTTGAACATTCATTAGGGGTGGGATTTAAGTATTGTCCATTTTCTTACATTTTTAGGAAGTCCCTGAAGTATCATGGCAGCAGATGCATGGGAGTAGAGTATCAGCTCTGGTAATTTTAATATAAGTGGCTATAGGTCATCACGTGGACATGTTCAGCAGCCATGTTGGGTATTTTCAGCAGGTGCTGGTTCTGCAGGGTGGTTGTGTGGAAACAGCCATTTTCTGCAACACAAAGTTGGGAGTAAATTATATGGGCTTGTAGGGAGGGATTGGTTAAATCAGCTCTCCCCTTGCTAGATACTTCCTTGCCTATATCACTTTCAAAAGTTTATGTCACTTTTTTTTAGTTTCCCATCCTTTCCTGAAAATTTCAAATTTCAATGCTGTAAACATAATCATCACAGTTTAGTGTTAAACTTTGTGTCTGTCTCTATTGGCTGTTGTTTCTGCTCATATTTGTTCCAGTGTTGCATGTCCACAATTGCTTGATTGTCTCTGATTAGGTGCCCTGCACAGAATATGCAGAAATTCTTGAGTAATAACGTTTTAGTTTATTCAAAAGGTAGAGCAATAGGGAGAGGGGGAGAGAGGATAAGGGAGAGAGGGGGAGAGGGAGAGAGGGATCTTCCATTCACTGGTTCACTGACCAAATGCCCACAACAGTAGCAGTTAGGCCAGGACAAAGCAAGGAATACCATTAGGATGTCTTATTAGCAGAAAGCTGGATTGGAAGCAGAGTTGGGACTCATATCCAGGGATTCTGATATGGGACTCAGGCATCCCATGTGATGATTTAGCTCTTGCACCACTATACCTGCCCCTTGAGTAATATTTTAAAGCCTGTAATGAATGTATCTTCCTCCAGAGAGGATTTTTGTTCAATTTTGCCATTTCAAGTGACATTTGTAATCAAGATCACTTTCTTTTTTACTGAAAAATGAAATTTTTATGACTCTTGATGACTGAAGCCAATGTTAAGAATTGGTATTATCCAATATAAAATAGTACACTGAAATAATAATCAGTATATTAGGAAGCTTGTATATGCTAACTGGTAACAGTGGTGGCTTTCTAAATTCTTACAAAGTCTGAACATTGTATAGTCAGAAGAAACCACTGGTATTGTTGAATATGCTCTATTTCTCCACAGCAGTCATAAGAAAGAAAATCTTTACAGAATGTTTTCACAATCAGCAAGAGAATTTTACTGGTATTAGTGGTAAAGGTAAGGAGAGAATAAAGAGTGAAGAGGAAGTGTGCATTCATTTTAAACGTGGGAAAAGGTAATGAAAAGAAAACATGGCAAAGTCAGAGGTTTGTTCTTCAGTTTGTTCTTCAGAGAGCAAGATGGATATTTTAAAAGCCAATGTAGGTAAACATCCATCAATAATGCACATTATTTTTCTTTATACTTTAACTATACAAGTAGAAAAGTCATGCTTATTAGCAGTTTAAAGTGTGAAGGTAACATCCAGACTTCTGAGTATGAAGGTATATATCTCACATTAATTTAAGTCTACATAAGGTAGACCCTCTATACTGATTCACTGAAATTTGCTTTCTGCTTTTCTGCAAAAAGCCTTCACACTTCCAACAAGCACATCAGAAGAATAATTTGGGGGTCACAAATTTTTTTCTGTCATTTGTGATTTTCTGGGGATGAGAGGAATCTGCAGGCTAACAAGCAGATCCTCATCTGCCAAGCTGGTCTGCATGCACACTGTCATGTGAGGAGCCCAGGATCTCGTCCACGCCACTTGAGGGCCATTATTTTCCATGGAGCTTGATACCATCTTCATCAGTGAGTTCCAGGAGGAGTCCACAGCATAAGAACCATTAAATATGGGTCCTTAATACAGTTTTTGGGGTTAAGATGTCCTTGATCACCCAGTTGACTTGGAATTGGTTTGCAATCCCTGCAAGAATTGGTTCACTTCTTTTTTTTTTTTGACAGGCAGAGTGGACAGTGAGAGAGACACAGAGAGAAAGGTCTTCCTTTGCCGTTGGTTCACCCTCCAATGGCCACCGCAGCCGGTGCGCTGCGGCCGGCACACCGCACTGATCCAAAGGCAGGAGCCAGGTGCTTCTCCTGGTCTCCCATGCAGGTGCAGGGCCCAAGCACTTAGGACATCCTCCACTGCACTCCCGGGCCATAGCAGAGAGCTGGCCTGGAAGAGGGGCAACCGGGATAGAATCCGGTGCCCCGACTGGGACTAGAACCCGGTGTGCCGGCGCCGCTAGGCGGAGGATAAGCCTGTTGAGCCACGGCGCCGGCCAGAATTGGTTCACTTCTGATTTGTCCTTATATCTGTGAGATTTTCCTAAGTGTATTTAAAAATTTAGAAAAATCTTTTCCAGTCAAGGAAATAACATGAAACCTAAAAGCTCATATTTCCAACAATGTAAAAAACACTATTCTCTCTCACCAGAAGATGAGGCTTACATGAAGTCAGAAACAAAGACAACAGCTAATTTTTATGTGGGGAGCTTCCTTTATACCTGTTTAATCCCTGTCTACATAAACACATTCATTCTCACCACAACCTTGACAGTGAAAACAAGTTCTGTGGTTTGAACCCCTGGCTCTTGTTCCTAAGACCCAGCCAAACTGCTGTTTTTCTTCCAACAGTCAGAGACACTGAAATATGATGCTTCTCACCTTGCAGTCTCTGTCTGCTCGGGTTTTATAAGCTGCTTCACGAGTGACCTCTTCATGTCCCTTGATCCAGCTCCAGGTCTTAGGACTGCCAGGCCTGTCCTTTCTGTAAATAATGGTATTGCTTAAGAATTTTCTTCATTCTATCCATCAAACTAGCTGCTACTGACTGACATCAACTGCTGCAAATATTTTCTCGGGTAGATTGCTGAACAACTACAGCACACAAAAGACTTCCTTAACAGTTCAACAGTCCATATCACACCACTCTGTCAGAAAGGATTTTGATTTACAGTGCACATTGGTATAGCCTGGACATGGCTTGGTGTGCCCCCCGAGGGTTCATGTGTTTAAATGTATTCCCCACTCTGAAGTGTTAAGAGGGTGAGGGGGCAGGCATCTGGCACAGTAGTTAAGACGCTGCTTGGCACACTCACATCTATATCAAAGTCCTGAGTTCAAGCCTTGCTTCATCTTCCCATTCTGGATTCCTGCTGACACCCCACGATGCAGTAGGTGATGGCTTCAGTACATGGGTCCCTGCCACCCATATGGGAGACCCAGATGGAGTTGCCAGCTCCCAGCTTCAGCTTAGTCCAATCCTGGCTGTTGTAGGCCTCCAGGGAGTGAACCAGTGTATGAGAAATCTCTTGCTCTTGCTCTCTCGCTCTCTATCTTGTTCCTTCTCTGTCTCTCTCCCTCCCCTTCTCCCCCCATCTTCCCTCCCATCTCCTTCATCCTTTCTCCCATAAATAAGATTTTAAGAAAATTTTTATAAAAAGGCTGGACACTGAATCTGACTATGGAGTTTGGAGGTGGAACCTTTGGAGGTGATTAGGATTAGATAAGGTCACCAGGGCAGGGCTCCTATAACCATAGGGTGTTTTTACAAAAAGGAAAGAGGACAGAGGAGATGCACACGCATGCTCCCTGTCTCTGCCATGCGATGTGCCAGCAAGAAGGCCATTACCATGGCTGAGAGGGTAAGATGCCATCTGGAACACCCACGCCCCTCATCAGAGTGCCTGAATCTGAGTCAATGTGCTTCACTCCCAATTCCAGCCCCCTGCTTCTGTGCACCCTGAAAGGCATTGGTGGTAGTTGAAATAGTTGTTCGCTGCCACACCTGGGAGATATGGACTGAGTTACTGACTCCTGGCTTTGACATGGTCCAGCTTCAGCTGTTCTGGGCACTTGGAAAGGGAACTGGCAGATGGGAGCTTTGTGCATGTCTGTGTCTGTATCTGTGTGTCTCTAACTGCCTCTCTTGTCTGTTGCTCTCTCTGTGTCTATCCTCTGCCTCTAAAATAAATTCATAAGTCAATTTTTAAAAAGGAAGGACACCACCAGATGCAGCCACTTGACTCTTAACTCCCAAAACTCTTCTTTATAAAGTTACCGAGCACCAGATATTTTGTTGTAGTAATTACAGTAATTAAAGCCAGAATATTACACATGAAGAGCATTACACTAACCATAAATGAAATTAAAAAGAAGCCCCTCACAGACCCACTACCTTAACAGCTTTGCATTTTCTTTGTAACTCTTACTCATGTTTAAAAACCATGACTGTCATCATCCTGTAGACAGACTGTTAAGTACACTTTATAATTCATTGATATTTCTCAAGGTACCAATTAGGACCTCCCAGGGAAAAAGAAAGGGGGGCAGACATAGGAACTGCTCCTTGTATCAGGGAAAATGAAAGTAGGGATAAAGATCAAGCCTCCAATGAAACTAAGAATTTCTGAGTCTCTGTCAGGAGTCTCTTACTTTACATGGTATGGTCTTCAGTCTGCCCCCAAAAGGGTCAAATCTTTGACTTACTTGAATTAGCATTATTTTCTCTCCATTTCATTTTTTGGAACAATGCATAAAATAATTATCTTATTATTTCAATTTAAAAATGAAATCATTGCCATTTAGAAACTAGTATTCAGAAGATTACATAATTCACATTTGTTGTGAATAGCAAAATGGGTATCTGAGCCCTGGAATAAAAGACAAAAAGGCACTGTTGAATCATTATCACATCCTTCGCCCCATAGCAGATTCTTACACCCCACATATGGGATTGTCAGACTTGACAAACAGAAATACAGGTCACCAAGTTATATGCATGTACCCATGCTCCTGCATGCCCCAGTCAGCCCTTCCTTTCCCTCCCATAATATTTATTACCACACAGAGCTCCTCTTTGAGACCCAGGAGTCATGATTTGTCACAACCTCCCTAAGGCACAAACTGACTCAAAGCAGAGGTGAGTGTCGGGCAGTGGAGGCCAAAGCTCCTCCAAAGGCTGCCTTCCCAAGGTTCAGGCCAGAATATTGCCACACACTTGGCATGATCCTTTCCTGACTGCTGAGGTCACATTATGAATGTCTTTGCTCCAGAGAAATAGAATCCCACATTGTTTTTTCTTCTGTCCTGGGAATGCAAATCAGCCAATGCCAACAGCACCGATGGTAGTGCTGACCTGAGTGAGCCCAGTGTTCTTTCCCCACCTCACTGTCAGCCAAGTTGTCCAAAGTCCAGGAAAAAGCTACTCTGCTGATAGAAGGGCTCATACTTACTGGGGCCCTGTTACAGATCTGGCTCCCAAAAATAATTATTTCATTCCCCCTTTACCTAGTAACTACACTTAGGTCTATAAAGGAATGTTTGTAAAACTCACAGGCAACAATAGTCTACCTGCATGCACTGTTTCACTAAATCACTGCTACATCTATGATCTTATTGAGCCTCACGGCACTCATGGCTCCTGCCCTTGTGCTTACAGCACAGATGTCCCCCGCCCCTGCCCTTTGCAGTCCCTGTCCTTGATGAAACCGACCTCACCATCAGGTCCTCCAGGAATCTGGAAAACTAGAGCCGAGCCGTGCACAACTGCCTTTACTGTAGTCATTTTCCTGAGAATTTGCTCATGATCTAACATAGACCAATCAGGATTCCTAATGCAAAGCTGCCCTTTTCACTGATCAGTCTTAAATTAGAAGTCAGGCAGCTTTCAATCTTCTGGGACCCAACAGTAAGTGGAATTATCGCTCCAGGAAGCAGAGAAGAAAATAGTGCAAACAAAGTACCATCACACTATGGAGTGGGTGGATCAACCTTGCGGATGCCTACTCTTCTGCTGCACTTCCCAGGCTCCCAAACCAACACAGCCCTTCTCCTGCATATTCTACTTTGGCTTGCATTTCCTGTTAAGTGCAATTAAAGACACAGAAAACCACCAGCAAATATTCCAGTGAGCAGTATGACAGTGGCCATTCCAAAGTTGCTAGCAAATGTGCATGGTGCCACTAATATATAATGTGCAACCTGTACAACTACACTGAGTGAGCTATGGAGTAGAGCAAGTATTTTTACAAATACAATGTTTCTGTTTACCCTGTTTGTGTACCTGAGAGCTTTGAAAGGAAAGATTGATACAGATTATAAAGATAATTGAAAATGAATCTTGATGTGAATGGAGGGAAGAGGGAGCGGGAGAGGGGAGGGTTGCAGGTGGGACAGAAGTTATGGGGGGGAAAAGCCATTGTAACCATAAGCTGTATTTTGGAAATTTCTATTCATTAAATAAAAGTTAAAAAAAATTGATAATGTCCGAATGTCCACTGATTATTCATTCCCTCAATCACTTATCAATATATGCAAATGAGCAAGGTAGTTGACTTCACACTTAAGTAGAGACTGATAAGAAATGAATCAGATCAATATCTAATATGAGGATAAATAATATGTTGCAACTAAAAACAAACTGAAGCAGAAAGAGATACAACGGCACTTTGTGGAAGGCAGCATTAAAAGATACATTTACTTTGGTGCAAAATATTGCATTCTCCTGCATCTAGGAGGCATCTATTTCATAAGCTGGGGAGTAGGTGTGGGATGTTTTTTTTTTAACTTTTATTTAGTAAATATAAATTTCCAAAGTACAGTTTATGGATTACAATGGCTTTACCACCTCATAACTTCCCTCCCACTCGCACCCCTCCCATCTTCCGCTCCCTCTCCCATTCCATTCACATCAAGATTCATTTTCAATTATTTTTATATACAGAAGATCAATTAAGTATATATTAAGTAAAGATTTCATCAGTTTGCACCCACACAGAACATAAAGTGTAAAATACTATTTCAGTACTAGTTATAGCATTACTTCACATTGGGCAACACATTAAGGACAGATCCCACATGAGGAGTAAGTACACAGTGACTCCTCTTGTTGAGTTAACAATTTGACACTCTTGTTTATGGCATCAGTAATCTCCCTAGGCTCTAGTCACAAGGTGCCAAGGCCATGGAAGCCTTCCGAGTTTGCCGACTTTGATCCTATTCAGACAAGGTCATAGCCAAAGTGGAAGTTCTCTCCTCCCTTCAGAGAAAGGTACCTCCTCCTTTGATGGCCCGTTCTTTCCACTGGGATCTCATTTGCAGAGATCTTTCATTTAGGTTTTTTTTTGTTGTTGTTGTTGTTGTTGTTGTTGTTGTTTTTCCAGAGTGTCTTGGCTTTCCATGCCTAAAATACTCTCATGGGCTCTTCAGCCAGATCCGAATGCCTTAAGGGCTGATTCTAAGGCCAGAGTTCTGTTTAGGACATCTGCCATTCTAGGAGTCTGCTGTGTATCCTGCTTCCCATGTTGGATCATTCTTTCCCTTTTTGATTCTATCAGTTAGTATTAGCAGACACTAGTCTTGTGTGATCCCTTTGACTCTTAGACCTATCAATGTGATCAATTGTGACCTGAAATTGATCACTTGGACTAGTGAGATGGCATTGGTACATGCCACCTTGATGGGGTTGTATTGGAATCCCCTGGCACATTTCTAACTCCACCATTTGGGCAAGTCAGCTTGAGCATGTCCCAAATTGTACATCTCCTCCCTTTCTTATTCCCACTCTTATATTTAACAGGGATCACTTTTCAGTTAAAATTAAACACCTAAGAATAATTGTGTGTTAATTACAGAGTTCAACCAATAGTACTAGAACAAAAAAAAATACTAAAAGGGATATAGTATTACATTGTACATCAACAGTCAGGACAAGGGCTAATCAACTCACTGTTTCTCATAGTGTCCACTTCACTTCAACAGGTTTCTCCTTTGTTTTTTAACACTATAATTTCTTTCATAGACACTGGAGAGTTCATAATTTTAAAAAATGTTTTAAAGGATTCCAGCTAAAGCAGATGACTGACTCTAGAAAGGCAAACTTGATTCATGGATACTCATGATAAAGCTACTTTCTAAATTCAGGTGAGTAGAGATAGTGGTGTGGCTAGTGTATAGCACCAAGTAAAGGGATCAGATGTGGGCTACAGAATTTCCTCGGAGATACTGCAGGCTTAGTTCCAGAACACTTCAGTGAAGTTAATCCCACATGTTTTCCCTATTCCTAGCCCACATGAGAGTGTGAGTTACACTATACAGTAGTCTATTAGGTCTCCAATAGCATTATGTCTATAAAAGCAGTATAAACAACTTAATTTAACAAGTGCCTTATTGCTAAAACATGCCAATAATCACCTGAGAATTCTAAAAGTTGTAATTTTTTTATGATGAAGGGTCTTTGCCTTTATTTTGAAGGCTGCTAACTGTTCAGAGTGGTGATTGCTAAAAGTTATGTTCAATGTGATAATTTCTTAAAATAAGACAACAACCAACTTTGCAGCATCAGTTGAATTCCTTTCACAAAAGATTTGCGATATGATGATGTTTGATAGTATTTTTATTCACAGAATTACAGTGTTTAATTTTTAAGATTTTTTTTTTACCTGAAAGTCAGAGCTACATAGAGAGAGAAGGAGAGGCAGAGAGAGAGGGGTCTTCCATCTGCTGGTTCACTCCCCAATTGGTCACAACAGCTGGAGCTGCACTGATCCAAAGCCAGGAGACAGGAGATTCTTCTGGGACTCCCAGGCAAGTGCAGGGGCCCAGGCACTTGGGTGGTCTTCCACTGCTTTCTCAGGCCATGTCAGAGAGCTGGATCGGAAGTGGTATAGCCGGGACTTGAACCAGCACCCATATGAGATGCCGGCACTGCAGGCAGCGGCTTTACCTTCTACGCCACAGCACCAGCCCCCAGAATTATGTTTAAAACTGGAGTAAATCCTCTCAAACCCTGCTAACTGCTTTATCAACTAAGTGTACACTCTATGTTAAATTCATTGTTGTCATTTCAACAATGTTGACAATATCTTCACCAGGAGTAGATTGCATTTCTTTTTTTTTTTTTTTTTTTTTTTTTTTTTTTTTTTTTGCTTTTTGACAGGCAGAGTGGACAGTGAGAGAGAGAGACAGAGAGAAACATCTTCCTTTTCCGTTGGTTCATCCTCCAATGGCTGCTGTGGCCAGAGCGCTACAGCCAGTGTGCTACGGCCAGCATACCGCGCTGATCCGAAGCCAGGAGCCAGGTGTTTCTCCTGGTCTCCCATGCTGGTGCATCGTCTCCACTGCACTCCTGGGCCATAGCAGAGAGCTGGACTGGAAGAGGAGCAACCGGGACAGAACCGGCGCCCCAACTGGGACTAGAACCCAGTGTGCCAGCGCTGCAGGTGGAGGATTAGCCTATTGAGCCACGGAGCCAGCCGAGTAGATTGCATTTCAAGAAACCATTTTCTGGGGCCGGCACTCTCGTGTATCGGGGAAAGTTGTCGCCTGCAGTGCCAGCATCCCATATTGGCGCTGGTTTGAGTCCTGGCTGCTCCACTTCCGATCCAGCTCTCTGTTAATGGCCTGGAGGATTTCCCAAGTGTTTGGGCCCCTACACCTGCATGGGAGACCTGGAAGAATCTCCTGGCTCCTGGCTTCGGATCAGCACAGCTCCGGCCATTGCAGCCATTTGGGGAGTGAACCAGTGGATGGAAGACCTCTCTCTCTCCCTCTGCCTCCCTGTAACTCTTCCTTACAAATAAATACATCTTAAAAAAAGAAAAAAAGAAACCACTTTCTTTGCTCATCTGTAAGAAGCATCTTCTCATCCATTAAAGTTTTTTTTTAGATTTTTTAAACATTTAAAATTAATAAATATAAATTTCAAAAGTACACCTTTTGGATTACAGTGGCTTCCCCCCCCCCATAACCTCCCTCCCACCCGCAACCATCCCACCTCCCTCTCCCTCTCCCATCCCATTCACATCAAGATTCATTTTCAATTACCTTTACCTGAATATAACCCTACCATTAAAGTTTTTATGATGAGATTGCAGCAATTCAGCCACATCTTCAGGCTTAACTTTTCATTCCAGTTACCTAGCTGTTCCCATCACATCTGCAATCACTTCTTCCACTAAAATCTTGAATTCCTCAGTCATCCATAAGGATTTAAATCAACTTCTCCAAAACTCCTGTTGGAGTTGTTAGCCTGACCTCCTCTGGTGAATTATGAATGTTCTTAATGGGACCTAGATGGTGATCTTTTCCAGAAGTTTCGCCATTACTCAACCCAGACCCCTCAGAGGGATAGATCTATAGCAGTTATAGCCTTAGGAAATATATCTCTTAAATAAGACTTCAATGTCAAAATTTCTCCTCAGTCTGTGGACTTGATCCATAATGGATATTGTGTGGGCAAGCATGTAAACAACATCAATCTCATGGGTGGGTGACCAGGTGCACTATCAATTGGCAGTAACATTTTGAAAAGAATTTTGGGGAAACAAATATGATAGTATATTTTGAACATTGAAATAGACATTTGGAAAAGTATTCCAATGTTATCCTAACATTTCTCTAATTAAATTATTTAATGAAATAAATTCTCAGAAACAAGCAATATGTTGCATACTATGCAGAAGGTTAAAAATTTTGGTACAAAATTTTGTCTAATTTTTATGCATATTTACATATATATAAACCTTTGTGGTGTGTAATAGAATTTGCTTCTTAATTACCAGAGTCAGAAAACATGACTTTGTGTTATTTTAAAAAATTTGTATTATAGTCACTTGAAAGCTATTGTCACTGATATTAATGCCTGTTAAGTTCTTATAAAAATCTCAATTTTCATAGGGTATTGAAGAATAATTTTATTCCTTTTCTTTTTTGTAATTAAAAAATATTTTTATATATATAAGGTGGACAAATTTCATGTATTTCATATATACAGATTTAGGAGCATAGTGATACTTACCCTTCCTCCCAACATTGCTCACATCCTTCTTCATTTCCCTTCCTTATTCTTTCTTTTAATTTTTACAATGACATACTTTATTTTATAACCATAAGCTTAACCCTCTACTAAGTAAAGAATTCAACAAGTAATAAGAAGGAAATAAAAAAAAACAGGGGTTGGCACTGTGGCACAGGTTAATCCTCCACCTGTGGCACTGGATCCCATATGGGCGCCAGTTATAGTCCTGGCTGCTCCTCTTCCAATCCAGTGCTCTGCTAATGGCCATGGACAGCAGTGGAAGATGGTCCAAGTGCTTGGGCCCCTGCATATGCAGGGGAAGCCTAGAGGAGGATCCTGGCTCATGGCTTCAGATCAGCTCAGCTCCAGCTGTTATGCCCATTTGGGGAATAAATCAGTGGATGGAAGACCTTTCTCTCTCTCTCTCTGCCTTTCACTGTAACTCTACCTCTCAAATAAATAAAATCTTAAAAAAAAAACAACACTTCATCAATAGAGACAAGGGCTATAAACAATCAAATCTCAAAATGTCAATTTTGCTCATAAACATTACATTATTTTATACTTCCTTAGTTACCACAGATCAGGGAAAATATACAATATTTGTCTTTTTTTGGAATTGGCTTATTTCATTAAGTATAATGGTTTCCAGTTGCATCCATTTTGTTGCAAAAGACAGGATGTCATTTTTTGTGGCTAAATAGTATTCCATACTGTATGTGTACCACACTTTCTTTATCCAGTCACTAGTTGATGGGTATCTGGGTTCATTCTGTATCTTAGATACTGTGAACTGAGCTGCAATAAACATGAAAGAACACATACCTCCTTCATAAACTGATTTCATTTTGTTTGGGTAAATTCCCAGGAGTGGGATGACTAAGTAACACAATATACCTACTTTCAGATTTCTGAGGAATCTTCCTACCGTCTTCCACAATGGCTGTATTAGTTTACACTCCTACCAACAGTGTATTAGATGCTAAAATTCATATGGAAACACAAGGCAATCTCAGGGAGCATGTGTATCAGGATCTGGCACAGAGGCTTCCCCAGACCCCATCTCCAAAGGGTCTTCTCCCAGAGTTCAGAGGGAATCGTAAGCTTGCTCTCTTAGAAGGTGCCTTCAGCTCCAATTGCTGATTCCAGGGCACTAGAATGCAAATAAAGGATATGAAGATTTGGGAACAAAAGGGAGAAAAGAAGCTCTTGCTGTTCTTCCAATCAGTATGTCACTGGGTAACTGGGTTTTTAAGTGACTAATTCTTGAGAGAAAGTGAGGGAAGAAAATAAACCCCCAAACAAGCCCAAAACCTAACACAACTGAATGACATGAATGGCCCCAGAAGGGAGAAAGGAAACAAAGCCAGAAGGGGCTACCTCCACCCTTCTGGAAAACTGCACCTAGTAGACATTGAAGCCACCCTGAGCAGGGCCATAGGAAGACACCTACCCTCCCGGTCTGCACAGCCAGTTCTGCTGATCTGGCTGGTGCAGCAGGAAACTTACAAGGAGCAGAGAGGTCTCTATCTGAATGAGCGGTTTTCTATAAAGGCACTTATTTGAGTTTCTTAAGATAGACATAACCCAGAGCATAACCCAGTCAGATGGAAAAGATACACAAGGTCATGTCTGGGGCAAGCTTTCACCTCCTCACTCCCACCAGTGGTCACTGAGGAGGAGGCATCCTGAGCATGTGTGCCAGCTCCTGCCCTCTTGCCTCAGGGCAGCCAGGAGGATTTATCAGGGGCCACAAGTTGGAGGTATCATGCTTCACCTATTCGTCCATTTCCCACTAACACCTCTGGGAACCATTGATATTTTGCTGTCTCCATAGTTATGGCTTCTCCAAGATGTCAAATAGTTGGAATCATACAATGTGTTGCCTTTGCATATTGACTTCTTTCATTAAATAATATGCAGTTGATCTTCTCCCATTTCTTTCCATAGCTTGATAACTCATTTCTTTTAGCACTGAATAATATTCCATCATTGTCTACATGTACCACAGTTTATCCATTCACCAGCTCAAGGACAATTTGCTTGTGACATTCAGCATCTTTTATGTCCATAACTGTACCTTCCCACTCAGGAAAGAAACAAATGGAAGTAAGTGCTGCCTTAGATGTTAAGAAGTAAGAAAATAACTGGGGGTTCCCATGTCGTGTGTCTGTCATTAGCAACATTGGAGGTAAACCTGTCTGTAACAGATGCAAGAGGAAAATCCAGTTAATTCTGATCATGGTAAAAGGTGCCCTTTCTTTAGGTCTTAACCCTACTCTTCCTAGTTGATGATGATTTCACACTCAGGTAGCATAACCCACAGGAAGATTAAGGCTCCAAGGAACCAATCCCTGACACAGGTGTTAAGAACTCTGGTCTTTGCATTGGCCTCCCTGGTCTTCCAAGGCTGGATGATGGGTTTCCAAAACAAGAAGTGGTTCCCCATAACTTCCCTGCAAGTAGGCAAGTGGTAGAACCGTGAAGGGTTGTTTTTCATAAATTTCAAACCTTTCTCTACTTCTGGAACCATCTTCACCTTCTTGCTCCAAGCTCAAAAATGAAAAATCCATTCTTCCTCAGGCTCCTTCATCAAAACTTCCCATGTACTTTTGATTTCACTTGGGTACTATAAAGAAATCTGTTAGATATAAATGTGTCCTTGATGAACTTCTAACATAGGTGGAAAACATCTGGCCCACAGGCCACATAAGGCCCATGAAATCATTTGGTCTGGCCCTGCCAAGGCAACCATAGGCAGGATTTGAAAGTCATCAGATCTATAACAGGCTCATTTTTAAGTTAACAGTTTTGTATAGCCTGCAAATGATATCATAAATATCCAAATGGCCCTTGGCTAAAGAAAGATTCTCCAGCCCTGTGTCCAATCCTTTCTGAGGTTTGATTTTTTTTTATAGAAATATATGATGACCCAGAAAAAAATTTAGTGTTTGCTTTGGATTTGTTATTTATTTCTTTAATCAGTCAATGTTTGAGCACGTACTATATGCTAGACATTCTAGATGATATAGAAATGGGTTGGTGTAAGTTGCAATCTTTCCCTCAAAGGAACTCAGTCTAGTAGGAGGATATAAGTGAAGGTAGTTAGGATAATTCAGGTAGTAGACATTAATGTAACAAGGATTGGAATTGTGCTTTGATACAATCATGTAAAGGTGAATAAACACCTTATTTGTCTGAACTATACAAACAACTTTATGTGGCTCTTGAACTTGGAAGGTGGTGGTATCAAGAGGCACAGCTACTTAGGTCTTGAAGCCCTGTGAAAACCTGAGTCCAAGAAGTAAGCATTTTCCATCCTTGCCACTTCCCCTTTCCATCAGCTGAGCTCAAAAAATCATGCCCTAATCTTAGCTCCTTCCACCCTTACACTCATAACTGAAGTCTAAGATTACAGTTAAATGAACAACAGCATGTTATGCAATATTAAATGGTAGAGAATACCAGTTAGTGTGGTCATAGGCACATAAGAATGACATGTACTAAATGTTTGCTGAAAAATATTTGCTCTGAAAATTAAGATGCATTGAACCTGCATTGCACACCAAATAATAGATTCATTTATTCTAACAAATAATTAAAAGTGCTGATCTTACAGCAAATAAATCAACCAAATGTCAGTAAGCTAAGGAAATTGCTTTTCAGCCTTCTTTGTGTATAATAGTTGGACTGTTAACATCAAACCAGAATAGACTATCTTACCAGCCCATCTTCCTAGAATTTAATGCCTTACCTCACTGACATGGAAGTATTTTTTATTATAGCAGAAGAGAATAATTTCATATCTTAGAAAACAAAATCTCTAATTTGTATACTCTGTGTGGAAGCATAAGACATATTTATGAGTGTTCATCTTGCATTCAATGTATAGTTGTTAAACTTCCATTTATTATCTTAGATACCAAAGTGAGTTAATATTTGTAGTACCTCCCTCATATTATAAATACTTATGTTATTTATTGTGCTTAAAGTTTCAAAAAATAAACACGCACAGCTTAAAAAATAGGATTTCCTTCTGAATTGTTTCAGTGAATGTGTTCCTTATTCTGCCTTATATAACTGTACTAAGAATTATAGCTTTTATTACTGTAAAGAAAACCTTAAGACTTTAGAATGGGCAAAGAGATTACTGGATATCCTTTCAACAAAAGGCTAAAGGCTCCAGGAATTATTTATTTATATACAGAATTGACTTTGACAAAGCTATCTTACAATTCCATTGAGATAAAATTTAACTTGTAGCAAATTGACAGCAATGCAAACATTGTTTTGTCTATTGGGATGTAAATTATGTGGGTGAGTTGGAATAAAATTGACTATTGTCCTAGGAATAGAACAGAAGTTGCAAATTCACTTTAATATTTCTTTACTTGAATTATAATTCATGCATATAATAAGTTTTTAAAAATCTTTGACACATATTCATGTTATTTCTGAAAGTTATAATCCCTATCATTTTTTGAAAATTATCCTTTGATGTCACATTTAATTATAGTCAAAAACTTTGAGTTAATTAGTAACTTGTATTGAATTTTTAATTCGTTAATTAGTAATTACTAAAATATGGAATAGAAATGTGGCCTTCTGACATTTTGGTCAGTGCGGCAAAAAAGACACAAAGTGTTTAGAACATAAGGACAAGGTGCTACAACCAGTTCCTTTCACCCAGATGTTCAAATCATCTGATAGTAATTCATATTCTCAAAAAATATGAAAAATTAAATTAAGAAAATAATCCACATGCTTGTTAGCTAAGGCTATACTGATGGAGACATCCAAACTAGGCAGCAATTGTAAAGGAGGACTAGAAGTGCCTTCTAGTTTCTCTCTTGAGAGAGAGAGAGAAACAGAGACAGAGACAGAGACAGATACAGAGAGATTTTCCAACCACTGATTCACTTTCCAAATGCCCAAAACAGCCACACCTGGGCCAGGCTGATTGAGAGACCAGACAGAACTCAAAACAGATCTCACACGTGGCTGGTAGGGAACCAAGTATTTGAGTCATTATCTACTGCCTCCCAGGGTTCTCATTTGCAGGAAGATGGATTGGAAGCTGATAGCCATGTCTCAAAACCAAGCACTCTGATATGGGATGCATGTGCTCCAAATGATGTCCTGACCATTGCCCCAAAGGCCCACCCCATAAGTATGTTATCCTTTTTGGTGCTATTGTAAATGGAAGTGTTTTCTTAATCATAATGTTTGGTTGTAATAAAATACACACAAAATTGACCGTATTAACCATTTTAAGTGTATATAGATCTATGGCATCAGATACATTCATCTGTGCTTTGCCACTGTCACCAGCTTCCAACTCCAGAACGTCTTATCATATAAACTGAATTCTGTATTCATTAAGCAGCAACTCTCCATTCCTTCCTTTCCCAGGCCTGCAGTAATCACTATACTGCCTCTGCCTTCATGAATTTGATTATTTTAGGTATCTTATACAAGTGGAATCATACAATATTTGTCCTTTTGTATCTGAATTGTTTTATTTAGAATATCTTCAAGGTTCATCCTTGTTGTAGCATGTATAAAATGTCCTTTCTTTTTAAGGATGAATAATAATTTATATATGGATATATTTCAATTTATTCATCCATTTATCTGTCAATGGACATGTGAGTTATCTCCATCTTTTGGTTGTAAATAATACTGTAGTGGAATGAGAAGGCCATGCCAAGGTGGCCACTGGAAAGCGAGCGTCAGTTAGTCAGGAATGGCTTTGAAACCAGTTTGATAAGTCCTTTACTCAGGAGCTCCTGCAGGGCTGCCCTGGCCAGGGACCCGCGGATCTTCAGTCTCTCAGAGACCATGGCCGGAGTTATGAGCTTGTAGTTGGGCACTTCCTTATAGAGCTTGTCGCACGTAGCTTTGTCAAACAAGACCAGATTATTGAGCTTGTCCCGAACTTTGCCTTTAGACCACTTCTTCTTTTTGGCCTTGCCTCCAGACTTGTTCACGGGGTCCTTGTCTTTCTTGGCCGACTTTCCGGCATCTTTTTTCTTCTTGTCATCCTTGGGCGGCATAGCGAGGCGCGGAGAGGAGCAGCGACCACCTCAACTTTGCAACTCATTCCACTACATAATACGTTTGAATTGTTGTTCATTGCAGTTGTATAGAAACAATTATTTTTAGATATTGATCTTGTAGCCTCCAATTCATTTATTAATGTCTATAGTAATTTAGTTTATTCCTTTGGATTTTTCTATATACAAGGTTATGTTATCTGCATATAAAATAGTTTTACTATTTTCTTTCCAATCTGAATGTATTTTATTTCTTTTTTTTTTTTTGCTATCTTTGTCAGACTGCTATAGCAGAATAATGTGGACTCCATGGCCTAAGCATTTCTCAAAAGCTCCACCTTCAAATACCACCTCAATAAAATTTAGGTTTTAATATGAATTGAGGAAAGGAACACAAACATTCAACTTAGCCAACTGCTCTGAGTCCAGTACAATCTTAAATAGAAGTGGTGAGAACAGATCTTCTAGTCTTATTCCTGATCATAAAGAGAAAGTATACCATCTTAGCCCATTAAGCATAAAGTTGACTATAGGTTTTTTGTTGGTTTTTTTTTTTTGTTTTGTTTTTTTGTTTTTTTTTGACAGGCAGAGTGGATAGTGAGAGAGACAGAGAGAAAGGTCTTCCTTTTTGCCGTTGGTTCACCCTCCAATGGCCGCTGCGGCCGGCGCATCGTGCTGATCTGAAGCCAAGAACCAGGTGCTTCTCCTGGTCTCCCATGTGGGTGCAGGGCCCAAGGACTTGGGCCACCCTCCACTGCCTTCCTGGGCCATAGCAGAGAGCTGGCCTGGAAGAGGGGCAACCGGGATAGAATCCGGTGCCCTGACCGGGACTAGAACTCGGTGTGCCGGCGCCGCAAGGTGGAGGATTAGCCTGTTAAGCCACAGCGCCGGCCCTATAGGTGTTTTTTAATATGCCCTTTATCAATATAAAGGATGTTCTCATCCATTCCTAGTTTACTCTGAGTTCTTATCATGACAGAGCACTTAATTTTGGCACATGCTTTTTCTGTGTCTTTTGAGATAATCACATGCTTTTTTTGTTTTTTTTTTATTGATATGTCATAAAGTGTTAATTGATTTTTGAATATTAAAAACAATCTTGCATTATTAAGATAAACTTCACTTTATCATGGTTTTTATATGTTGTGGTGTTCAGTTTTCTATTGTTTTGTTACATATTGTGTCTATATTCACAAGGATTATTGCTCTGTACTTTTCGTGTGATTTCTCTATGTGGTTTTGGTTTCACAAGTTTTTAAATAATAACCATATTTTAGAAGATTTTAATAATATATCTAGATATATTCTCATACACATATTTATTTATTATATGCATATGTACATATATAATACACACATCCAAAATTTTGAAACCATATTGAATTAACATTGAAACTCTCATTGTAAAGTGAATTTTTTTTCTTCCTTGAAGGAGTTAATTAGCAGCAAAATATTTTTAAGATCTAAGTCATCTAAATGCATCTCACAATCAGAGAGATTTGGGACTATTTGATCTTTCCTTGTTAGAACCACAGGTTTTAGACATGTTTTTAGAGTTCTGAATTTTATTTCAGGGCTTCCTTAATAATGAAACCCCTTTAAGATTTTCATAAGTAATTTAATCAATCCCTGTTGCTTTGGGTTGAAATCTTTGACCTTTTGCAGATATCTTAATAACTTTATCTCTCAGTAAAACATTTTTATACTTACTACACTCTCGGGAAATTCTATTTTACATGTGACCTGCTCCAGTTTGAACTTATCTCTTCGCTTTTGTCTCCTGACATTTTCTAAAGAGAACATCCTGCAAGCATTCACATATCACCCCAAGAAGTTACTATTTCATTGTCTGACTTTTGAAAAATGCCAAGAGCTATTTTCAATAAAGTTGAATAATGCCACAGGATGATAATTAATTTGATCTTAAACTGTTCAATGTCATCTCCCCGCACAGATAAGCAATCTAATATACCATGTAACATAGTGGTTAAGGGCATGGGGCTTAGTGCTGGTCAGACCCAAAGATGGAAACCACTTACTGGCTCTGTCTCCTGAGGCAAATTGTTTAACCTTCTCAAGTCTGTTTCCTCCTTTATAAAATATGGTAATAATACTGCCTCCTTCATACAGTTATGAGATTTAAAAAGGCACTGCTATAAAGATCCCCACACATAATAGGTACCCCAAAACTACTGTTTTTGTATTCATTATTAACAATGGACTGATTTTACTAAAGGAGGGTCATTAGATATCAGGTATAGATAACTATTTACAAATTGCCTAAGATATTACTGACTACTCTTGTTGATCCCTGAAGCCAAATATGAAGGTAAGATTGAGTGATAGTTTTGTTCATCTGTTTTCAAAAATGTTTCTTGAAGTCCAGGAAGAGAGGAAAATATGGAATATGTTCAGAAACTTTAAATAATTTTTATTCTTAGTTACTTTGAGTTTTGCTGATTTTCACAGAAGTCAAGTCTCCTTAAGTTTTGCTGAGTCTGGTGAAAGACCTAAAAACGATGATTGGGTGGCAATTCTCAATTACTGCTGGACAAGTGGCTGTCAGAAGTAATTGGAATAATTCCTAGTTTATTTTATTCTTGCTTTCAACCACCATGAATGGAGTTTGACACAGAGGGAACATAGCAGAATAAAATGAACAGACATGATATGAAACAGAGGGATTAGACAGCATTATACTCAGGGAGGCAAATTCTCACAGGTGAGAAACCAGGGAAAGTCAACATTTGACAACCATGTCTTTCTGTTCACATAGCTCCATGTTCCCACGTAGATGGGCTGTTATATTTAGATAATGACAACTACCTACCTTGGAACTGTAGCCTGAAACTGGAGCCTTTCAGAAATAAGTATAAGTGATATGAATAAAGATAATCATGCAATGACCTCTCAAATTTGTTTTTTTTTCTTTTTTAGTTCAGCAGATAACTAAGCTAAAGTAGCTGTGGATGGTGAAAATTTAGCACAAATGAGTTGTTTAATTTGTGATTTGAATGGATCTGTAGCCCAATTATAAATGTTCTGTTGTTTTGCACACATTATCTCCAGAGGTACTTATTCTAATACTATATTAAGTAAGCAATGCTTATTACTTAAAAAAACTTACAGTAACTATTTACTTAAAGTATCATAATTACATATTTAAGTCTACTGCAATTTCAATAAATTAGTCTCCTTAAGTAAGTATGGAGTATCAAAATAGCAAATGTAATTATGGACTTTATTTTTAATTAAAATGATAGAATTCTGTATTCAGGGACTGTCAGTACCACAGATTATTCTTTACAACTGTTCCTCAATTAATCAAAAGTTTATTGACATCATTTTGCACTCCCAGGAACTTTGAAATATATTTCATTGGCTGCATTCCTTGTTTACAATAGGTATAACCTACAATATGATTGATCTTTTCTTTCTAAAGGACAAAAGCACAACATCTAGATCTGCAGATATTTTCTGGAATTTGATTCATAAGGGTTCCATGCTTGTAAAAAAGGGAAGCATGTCTCCTTTTGTGCTAGTATCAGGCTGTTTTTATTATAACTATCATGTAATATATCTTAAAATCTTGTATTGTCATATCCAGTTTTGTTTTTTATTCATAATTGCTCTAGCTATTTTGGTCTCATGTTTCTGTATGACTTTTATCATCATTTTTTTAAAGCTGAGAAGAAAGCCATTAATATTTTGATTCAGATTGCATTGAATCTGTAAATTTCTTTGGGTGGTATGGACATTTTGATGATATTCTTCTAATCAGTGGACATGGGAGATATTTCTGTGTGTGTGTGTGTGAGAGAGAGAGTGTGCTATTTCTTTCCTTAATGTTTTGTAATTTTCATTGTGGAGATCTTTCACATTCTTGGTTAAATTTATTCCAAGATACTTAAATTCTGGGCCAGTGACATAGATTAGAAACCCCAGACATTAATCCTAACATGTCCAACAAACTAATCTTTGACAGATGAACTAAAATCACTCCCTGGAGAAAGGACAATCTCTTCAACAAATGATGTTGGAAAAATTGAATCTCAACTGCAGAAATATGAAACAAGACCTTTATCTTGTACCATATACAAAAATCAAATCACAACACTAAATTATCTAAACCCAAGACCTGAAACCATAAATTACTAGAGGACAACATAAAGAAAACATGGTAAGACATTGGCCTAGGCGAAGACTTCTTGGTTAATATCCCAGAAGCACAGGCAATAAAAGCAAAAATAGACAAATGGGATTACATCAAGATAAGAAGCTTCTGCCCAGCAAAGGAAACACTGGACAAAGTTAAGAGGTAACCAACAGAATGGGAAAATATTTGCAAACTATTTATCTGAATAGAATAGAATAGAATAGAATAGAATAGAATAGAATAGAATTTAAAAAGCTCAATAAACTCAACAAAACAAACAATCCAGTTAAGAAGTAGGCTAAGGATATGAACAGGCATTTTATAAGGGAGGAAATACAAATGGCCAACAGATGCATGAAAAGATGCTCAGATTCACTAGCCATCAGGGAAATCAAAATAAAACCCACATGAGGTTTCACCTCACCCCAGTTAGACTGACCTTCATCCAAAACTCAACAAATAAATGTTGGTGAGGATGTGGAGAAAAAGGCATCCTAATACACTGTTGGTGGGAATGTAAACTAGTACTATCTTTATGCAAGACAGGTTGGAGATTCCTCAGAAATCTGAAAAATAGATCTACCTTATGACCCAGGCACTCCACTCCTGGGAATATATCCAAAGGAATGGAAATCAGCATATGAAAGAGTTATCTATACTCCCATGTTTATTGTAGCTCAATTCACAATAGTTAAGAAATGTAATCAATTAAGATGTCTATCAACTGATGACTAGACAGAGAAAATGTGGCATATATACATGATGGATTACTGCTCAGCCATGAAAAGGATGAAGTCATTTCTTTTGAAACAAAATGGATGCAACTGGAGACCATTTTGCTTAAAGAAATAAGCCAGTCCCAGAAAGACAAATCTAAATTTTCCCTGATTTATGGTAACTAATATAAATTATACAAAAATGTAACAGATATGAGCAAAATTAACATTTTGAGATTTGGTTATTATTTATAGCCCTTGCTTATACTCTTGAGGAACAATGGTTTTCTACTTACTCCTTGTTGAATTCTTTATTTAGTGGAGGACTAAGCTTGTGATTCTAAAGTAAATTGAAAGCATGTCATTGTGAAACTTAAAAATAAGAAAGGAAAGAGAACAGAGTAGGATCATGGGAGGGAGGAAAGGAGGGTATGATGGTACATATCATTATGCTACCAAAACTGTAAGAAATATATTAAATTTAATTCCTCTATATAAATATTTTTTAAAAGTTGGAAAGAACCCAGTCTTTTCAGATTTTCACATTCCAAAAAGGAAAGAAGCGTTGGCAATGGACGGGAATTTGGAAAGGTGCTTCTTGTATGTTTAGCTTATGAAATTTGCATGTAGTTTTTCTCTTGAAACCTTGATTGTGACAGTTAAGCAAATGTCAGTATGACTGATTTTTTCTATGAAATTTAAGCTGCTCATGTAAAACAAGAATAAAGCCTTGTCAGTAAAGGTTTTTAATATTTTCCTCATTAAAAACGTCACATACAACACCAGAAGCTTCTGGATGGAGTTTGATTCATGGAGTTTTCCATGACACTCAGACTTGTTGTCTTCGCTTTCAGGTTTGTAGTCTGCTGAGTGGGAGACTACAATGTGGGAGAGGGTTGTCCACATTCATTTAATAAGTAAGCATGGTAGCAGAGGTGATAGTATGAAAAACTTGGCTTTGCTCTTGTACTTGAAGGTTTTATGAAGTTCCAGACCTTCAATATGGGCTTTTTTGGTCAATTAATTCATTCAACAAAAAAATTTTTAAGCAACTACTTTGTGCCTGACACTTGTTTAAGCACTTGTTTTCAGTAGAGAATAATGAATAGAATTTCTCCCTTCATGGTTCTTTTTTTGTCTATGAGAGGGCAAGTAGAGAGTAATAAAAAGGGAAGGAATGTTAACTCACTCTGTAGAGGATGAGTAAGGATGTGAAGACTTCTCAGAAGAGGCACCTAAACTGAATATTAATGACTAAATATTTTCTAGGAAAGAAAAATGGGGGAGGAGGTAGCAGAAATCACTGTGGTATAAAGAGATGATGAAGTCATATGAAGGTGAAAAACAGAATTTTTGTAATGTGTATGCATGTGGTGTCATATGTAATTAGATGTTGCTGTAACTTGTAGGATGAGACAGCAGGTGAGGCCCGGTAGTGCACCTGATGGTGTAGAGTAACTTGGCCTCTGTACAGTTGAGATTGCAGAAGGATAAAATAATTAAGAATGGAAGTAATGGAATCAATGTTCAAGTACCCCCTCCATGCTCTTGTGGAGTATCACCAGGTGCTGAAGCTACAAAGATACATGAATCAGGTCACTGTTGTGAGGTGCTCACTTCTGTACCACTCCTCTTCATGTGTCTACTTTCCTATTCTATTCTAGTCCTGCTCAACCTTGATCCATTCCCAGTACACCTTTCCTCCCTACTCAGTGCAGTGGAGTTTCCAGTTCCTGACCTTTTAGCACAGATCAAGATCCAACATGTAGGATAACAAAATTACTTTGTAATTCCCCAGCAAGATTAATGTATTAGTTTGAGAGGCATTCTATCTTTTGGCACAACTAGTGCCATGCTTCAAAGCATCAGAATACCATGAAGAACAAAAGACCCAATTCCCTCTCACCATTTAAAACCATCAAACAAATCCACTTTAACAAGGAAACTTTGAGTCAAAGTCTGTCTTCAAAAAATGATGCACTTTTCCCAAGAAATCCTTTTCCTGGAGTTTGTGAGTCCCTTGAAATCTGAGCCCCATCAATCTATATGCAAATTTTGTGAGAGTGTGTAATATCTGTTAAGGACCACTACTATTATTTTGAAATAAAACACAAAATAGATTTCACATAGGAGTTATATTTTTTTTCCTCCAGCAAGTAAGTATTCCATAGAGCTTTTCAATGCACTTAGATTTCTATCTACCTAGTCCTGGCCACACTTCGTATGCAAGGACGCTTCAGAAAGCTCATGGACAAATGACACTAGGTGATAATGGTGCATTGTACATGAACTTTTTGAAGGCCCCTCATATTTGATATTTATGACTATATAGCCTTTGTGATTCTTCTGTTGCTTGCCAGGAGTACATATTACTAAGGCCTTATGAATTTTATGGTTCCTTCCCAAAACCACTTCACCTTATTCCTCTCACAATCCTTTTGACTAGTCATTTGGAAATAGTAGTCTATTCTCATAGAATGGCCGATGTCCTAAACAGCACTCTGGCCTCAGAATCAGCCCTTAAGGCATTCGGATCTGGCCAAAAAGCCCATGAGAGTATTTTAGGCATGGAAAGCCAAGACACTCTGGAAAAAAAAAAGAGGACCTAAATGAAAGATCTCTGTGAGTGAGATCCCAGTGGAAAGAACGGGCCATCAAAGAAGGAGGTACCTTTCTCTGAAGGGAGGAGAGAACTTCCACTTTGATTATGACCTTGTCTAAAGAAGATTGGAGTAGGCGAACTCAAAAGGCTTCCACAGCCTTGGCAACTCATGACTAGAGCCTAGGGAAATTGCTGATGCCATAAACAAGAGTGTCAAATTGTTAAGTCAACAACAGGAGTCACTGTGTACTTACTCCTCATGTGGGATCTCTGTCCTTAATGTGTTGTTCAATGTGAATTAATGCTATAACTAGTACTGAAACAGTATTTTACACTTTATGTTCTGTGGGTGCAAATTGTTGAAAGCTTTACTTGATATATACTAAATTGGTCTTCTATATATAAAGATAATTGAAAATGAATCTTGATGTGAATGGAATGGGAGAGGGAGTGGGAGATGGGAGGGGTGCAGATGGGAGGGAAGTTATGGGGGAGAAAAAGCCATTGTAATCCATAAACTGTACTTTGGAAATTTATATTTACTAAATAAAAGTTTTTAAAAAAGGAAATAGTCTATTTATTTATCTAAACATGAAGATTCCAGTTTTCTATTTGTCTTAATGCAAAAGCATATTTTCACAGAGCTGCAATTAAAAAATCTTTATTTTTTCTTTCTCAAATTATTACTCTTTGGAATACTTTAGTATAATTTATGTAATCTCCACTGTATTCTAGGTGAAGATATAATAATTTATTAACTCTTTACAATTACACATTTAGGTTGATTCAATGCTTCAGATGCATCTTTAGACATAGTCTCTTCTGATGAACTATGATATGTTCTTTTTTTCTCTTTTTAAAGATTTTATTTATTTTTTTGACAGGTAGAATTACAGACAGTGAGAGGGAGAGACAAAGTCCTCCATCCACTGGTTCACTCCCCAAATGGCCACAATGGCTGGAGCTCTGCCGATCCGAAGCCAGGAGCCAGGTGCCTCTTCCTGATCTCCCACATGGGTACAGGGGCCCAAGGACTTGCGCCATCCTCCACCGCTCTCCCATGCCATAGCAGAGCTGGACTGGAAGAGGAGCAGCCGGGACTATAACCGACGCCAACATGGGATGCCGGCACAGCAGACAGAGGATTAACCTACTGCACCACGGCGCTGGCCCCCTATGGTATGTCCTTATGTTAAATTCTCAAGAGCAGGATTACTGGCACAGAGATACAAATATATTTATGTTTTCTGATATGGAGTTGGCAAGATGCTTTCCAAAAACATTACTGCAAGTTTATAAATTGCAAGCAAAATTATTATAAATGCAAGCAAAAGTATTAGTACCTAACCTTTACCTTAAGTAAATCATGTAGGCAGCATGCAGACTGCTCAGCTAACTTCCACTTTGTACGAAGTTCAGGTCATGGTTTTGAGTGTGTCCTTTCACTTTTAATCAACTTTTGCTCTTAAATCTTAGAGGTACATAATACAAACTTCTATTATTACAAAGAATTAATCATAAAGGATGATTAAAATGTTATCAAGAGAATGTTATACTAGTGCCATTTTGGTTTATGACATTTTTCAATGGTATTTAACTTTAAAAACAACAATTTTACAAGGCATTTGCAAGCAAAATAACTATTTTATTGAAAATTCAGAACAGTTACAGTACTTTAAGACATATTTTCATTGTTTTAAAGAAAATAAGTTAAAGTGCAATGATATTTATTATTCATTTAAACCAGCAAAATCATTTTGAAAAAGATAAAAATATACAGCTTAATTTATTCAGGGTATAAACATGTATTTTACTATTTGTTATCAAGAAACCTTGAATACAATGTTTTAGAGTGATCTTTTCAACATTTCTCTCTGGATCCAATTTAAATGACCTATTAGTATTTGTATCTGGTTCACATAGACTACTGATATATACGTCTCTCTATCCTTGCATGCATGCATGCCAAGTAGCAACTAGCTAATTTTAATATGAGACTTGAAAAATCAGAGTGGTTTGTCACTTCATTTATCATAGGGAAATAAAATGGCATTTCTAGTCAGTTTTAGGCACATTTGCCTATATCCTTGGTTCAAACCAACCAGTTTCAGAGAATTATTTAGCCTACTAAATGCTGCTGACATAAACAAGATCAAGCATAATACAGGCAAAGAATTAACCTTTACAACCAGCCAATTGCTAGGAAGCAACTTGTTAGAAAATTTCACGAATTTTCTTAAGAAGAAGAAGGTAGCTGAGTGGGAAAAAATCAAAATTGATCCATTTTTAAAAATTCAAACCAAACAGTTATGCACCTCATCAGATAGCATTCGTTAAGCCACTGGTATTATATAAATAATAGATTTATTAGATTTATTCTGTATCTTCTCCTTTTTAAATGAAAAAAAAAGTGAGGGTAAGACCTACTTTGGGTACACACCATCAATAAACAAATGCTGTATTGACATCTGCAATGTCAATTATTACAGGAAAGCTGTAGTATGATCTGTGTTTTGCCACAGATAGAAATGGCTCTAATACATAACTTTAATTTGCATTTTCTAGTACGTTGCAGTTAAAGAACCTTTATATAACCATTATGAAAATACTAAAATTGGACCCTGTTAGGAAATTTGCAACATATACACTGTCATAAAGAGGTTGTAAAAATGTAAGCTTATTTTCTAAGAAAGGGACAGAAATGGTTTTAATAAAGGAGAATTCAATTTCCTCTGTGGCTTGGGGAATGCTGACACGCTGTTTCCAGGGCAGGCAAAAGAGCATAGTGCTATATGTGGTTGCACCACAGGGAGACTCCTACCTGTCCTTTAAAACCCAGTTCACAATGTGTTGCTTCAACATCAAGCCTTCCTGAAGGATCACCAATCTCAGAGAGTGGCTCCGTGCTGGAGAACTGAATCACAGCTGATCTCAGTGCCTTGTACTGCAGTTATACAGTGACCTTCCTTCCTTAGGCTCTAGCCTTCATGGAATCCATCTTTCATGGTACACAGTATCTTCAATTTCTCTGAGGCAAGTAGAGGCTTCTTAATTTTTTAATGAAAAAAGCATTGAAGATGATTGGGTAACAACAAAAAAAGGCATAATGTGGCATTTGCCAATGCACTACTTGTTTTTCATCTGATGTAAACCATCTATACTGGTCTTTAACCAAGAAAAGCCACTTAGAGAAAAGACCCTCTGATTAAAAATGTCTAGGAGCCAGTGTTTTGACAAGCCAATGTGGATTCTGATGAAACTATCTGGATGTAGGAACAGTAACTGACTTAGCACAAAGCTCATCAGAGGTAAACAGTTTTTCTTTTTCCCTCTCATCAAGTAGAAAAAGCACATGAACTAACATTCACAGAGGAGTTATTCACTGTAGTGCCCAATAAACACTGAAGGTGGTTTAGCCATAGTGTGATGGACCAAAAGGGACCAGATACAAAATCTGACAGATGCAAGAACTCTCATTTCTCCAGGCCCCCTCAAGGAATAGCACAGTGGAATATTCAAAGTATCTTCCCCAAAGGTTTCCTAATATTTAACTCATTATAACCAAATTTTCAGAGAAAAATACACTGATTATCTTGAAAATAAAAGAGAACAAAAAAATCCTTAATTAAGTGCATTTACACTTTGTGTGTGTCTCTTCTGAAGAATCAAAGAATTTCTCTATTTCAATTTTTTCTTGTATTTAAGGTATTGTTAATTCAGTGAACTTAGTATTAGATGTCGATTCACCATGCTTACTGCATAAGATAAAGCCTAGTTGACAGGTTGTTCACAATGTGCTTGTACTAAATTGGAAATTTATTACTATGATCAACTATGCAAAATTGTATTGCATTTGATCAATTCCCTAAGGAAAATAAAACGCATCAATATATAAAAAGAAAATCACACACAAAGACTGAAATATTATCTGAAGACAGCTGACAAAAACCTAATATTTCTTTCCATTAAATAATGATTTTAACCCATTTTATATCATTATAAAATTTTAAACACCTAATTTATTCTTAGATTCAAGATTATATTCATTCTAGTTAGTACTATTTTTCCTGTAACTCCAACCACATTCTGTTAGTATGATGAAAGTAACAGATTTGATATAAAAGTATCACAATTACAGTTGATATCTAATGCAAGCGTGACAAAAATTTTTGATTCTTATGAATTTGTACCAAAACAAAGCTTCTGCTGTATCTCTAGGCTAGTAGTTGATGACAAGTTAATGATGTAAGCAAAAATACTTGGACTAAGTTAACAATGAAATACAAAAATAGAGAATATTTACAGTGATCTTGACAATATGTTTAAATATATTACAAATTATAGAGTATCACCTGGCTCATGGTAAAAGTTCATGTTTTAAAGTACAAACTCTTTGAAAAATCAGGAGACAATTCTATTCTTAATGTTTTTAACTTAACAATTTTCTCTTCCTCTTCAACTGAGATTCTCCTTTGGTTAATGAGTGGGCTTGAAAAATATGGAGTTAATAGAAGGTATTTCTCTGGAAGAAGCCTGGAGTGCCTTAATATCTAGTAGACAATTTATTATCGGTTTGATTTTTCCTAAGCACAAGTCCCTCATGGTTCTTTCATTCTGCTTGTTCAGATCAATAAAAGGCTGTGAAAAGGAAAACCACAGGGCTGAAAGAGTCCATATATCCTGTTTTTGTCAGATATCTATTTTCTGCCATTAAGGAAAACAGTGCCTACAAAACCAAGGAAAGGAAACAAACAACAAAACAAAACAAAACACACACACACACAATGAGGAAAGTGCAAGACACAAATAGCATAGCTGGGTACATTCCGCCAACCAACAGCGAGGCAAGCAAGTGGTTTCTGTTCTGATTTAAAAGAACATGCTTCTTTTTCTTGTTGAGACTTATCCAACCATAGAACAGGCTTCTAGAGTTCTCCAATTTTCTGCTCAGGTCACATATACTGTTCATAGATCATACTCCCACTCTCAAAGTATCAAAATATCATGAAATAGTCCCAACATTAAAGTTCAACTGAACATAAGTTATTCTTTCTCTTGAATGTAATGTGAGAATTTTTAAAAATCCTAGTCTAAGAGTCAGAAAATCAGGTTCTCTTATCATAAGGCTACATATTCTTGACCAATGAACTTTTAACCTTTCTGTGCATTCATTTCCTCCATGAGAAATAAGGGAGCTGTACCAGTAACCTTTAGAATCCCTTTGAAATCTGACTCAAACTGTTTAAGTCAGAATTTTACACAGTGCCTCTTGATGTGGTTATGAAGATCAACTACCATAATGGTGTCATGTAAAAATAATTCCGGATTTTTGGGATTTTCTGCTGCTTACATTATGGTTAACAGAAGTTTTCTGTTTCCAGGAGTATTTGTATAATAAAAATGTAATCAAAGTGGGTTTTTTTGTTTGTTTTTTGTTTGTTTGTTTGTTTTTTGCATTAACATGAAGTTTGCTTTGGCAATCACTGGGAAGGCCTGGGGAGAGATTTTTGTATGTATGCCCTTATTTCTCTTCTTGTTGAAATTCTGTTCTCTCTTCAACAAGGTGGCAAAACACTAGCATCAAGGTAAAAGAAATCTTGGTTTAAGTATTTCTTATTGAGAGGAAGAACAACAGAAACATTTCTATCCCTTAATTTTTATATTTTAATTTTCAAAAATAAGTTTTTAAAAAAATATTGCTAATACTTAAAACCAAGGTTCTATTACAGTTTACTACTATTGGTAAAGAATTATCAATTATACCAAACTATCAATATTGTGGTAAAACAAAAGAGAGTTTGGTACTATTTTTAAGTATGTGGCAATGCATTTCACTAATTTCTATATTAATTGTTTTCAGAATTAAAACCAAAGTAAAAGACGTACAATTCTTCATCCCCTATTTTAAACCAGAAGCTAAGCATGTTGAATTAAAATTTAGAGAGGGACTTTGTGGAGAGTCAGGTATAGCTTTAGGAGTAGGATAAATAATTTCTTCAACAGTTACATATGTACCTAATAAGAAACCAACAACTCCAGTAAATGCTATAGAAATATTTTTCAGGACCATCCATATATTGTAATGGTCCTTAGAAAAGGTAAGAATTTCAACCAAAGGTGGTAGGATGAGGGCCAATGTACTGCTGCTCACAGCTCCAACGAAGGAAATCACAATGTCTAACCGAGGAATGAGAATTGCTCCAGCACCTAAAAAGTAAAAATACACAATTTGTTCTTGCTTAAATGTTTGGTATTCACATGAATATTAACTGTGGGTATTTTCAGTACATTAAAACTAATTCATATAAGTTGGACTACTGAACTATTGCTTGTGGGAAAATCTGCCATACTTTGTTCTGAGCTAAATCAAGAAACAAACAAACAAACAAACAAAAAAACTGAAACAGTAGGTGACATTTCTTGGATTTTCACTTTTCAACAGAATTTCTTATAAAAACAACCTTTATTTTTTTACTTTAAAATTCTGAACAAAGAAATTTAGAAAGTTTATTTTCAAAGCATTTGCATTACTCCACTTGTCATACAGTTCATTCTACAATACATGAAACATGACACAGTATGCTGGGAGAGAAAATACAGCTACTCCTTATAGAATTTCAAATAACTAAAATAGAAGAATGGAAACAAAGAATCACTATTAAGCAAACTGGATAGTAATCATTAGATAGGAATAATCACTGAAGGATGCTAAAATTAATGGGAAGAAACTGAAGATCAGGATATCTGCAGTTTCAAGTATCTCCAAGACAATTATAAAGGGAAAAGCAGTACTTTGACAGTGGAGAAATATGTCAGAGATCAACTTACTCAAGTGAGCAAAGTTAACATCACCAGTAAGGCTTATTAATATCATGATGCAATGTACTGAGAAAGTTCACAGCATCACTAATGTGGGATTCTTGTTAAAAATGCTTAACTTTGGGGGTCAGTGCTTTGCTGTAGCGCAGTGGGTTAAGCTGACATCTGTAGCCACCTGCATTCCTTACGGGTGCTGGTTTGAGAACCAGTTGCTCCACTTCTGATCCAGCTCCCCTCTAATGTTGCCTGGGAAAGCAGTGGAAGATGGCTCAAATGCTTGAGGCCTTGCACCCACGTGGGAGACCCAGATGAAGCTCTGGCTCCTAGCTCCAGCATGGCCCAGCCCTAACTGTTGTGGCCATTTGGAGAATGAATCAGTAGATGGAAAATTCTCTCTCTCCCTCTCTCCACCCTCTCTCTGTCTCTCCCTCTCTGTGTAACTCTCTTTCAAATAAATAAGTCTTATTTCAAAAAAAAAAAAGGTTTAACTTTAATCAAATCAAGAATTAAAACAATAGGCAGAAAATTCTGCACAATTATTCACATGTCAAAAGTGGAGGGTCAAAGAAGACAAGGACTGTCAAGACTGGAAGGAGACTAAGTAGACACAACAACAAAATTCATCTGGAACTTTAAATTGTTGCCAGGACCAGAAAAGGATATTAGTGGAAAAAATAGCAAAATTATAATAAGGAATACAGGCTGGTCATAGCATTATATCCATGTTAATTTCTAGTTTTAATAATCATGTTGGGCCGGTGCCGTGGCTTAACAGGCTAATCCTCCACCTTGCAGCGCCGGCACACCGGGTTCTAGTCCCGGTCGGGGGGCCGGATTCAGTCCTGGTTGCCCCTCTTCCAGGTCAGCTCTCTACTATGGCCCAGGAAGGCAGTGGAGGATGGCCCAAGTCCTTGGGCCCTGCACCCGCATGGGAGACCAGGAGAAGCACCTGGCTCCTGGCTTCGGATCAGCACGATGCGCCGGCTGCAGCGGCCATTGGAGGGTGAACCAACGGCAGAAAGGAAGACCTTTCTCTCTCTCTCTCTCACTATCCACTCTGCCTGTCAAAATAATAATAATAATAATAATAATAATAATAATAATAATCATGTTGGCCGGCACCGTGGCTCACTAGGCTAATCCTCCACCTGTAGCACCGACACACCAGGGTTCTAGTCCCAGTTGGGGCGCTGGATTCTGTCCAGGTTGCTTCTTGTCCAGTCCAGCTCTCTGTTGTGGCCCGGGAAGGCAGTGTAGGATGGCCCAGGTCCTTGGGCCCTGCACCGTATGGGAGACCAAGAGGAAGCACCTGGCTCCTGGCTTGGGATTGGCACAGCACCGGCTGTGGCAACCATTTGGGGAGTGAACCAACGGAAGGAAGACCTTTCTCTCTGTCTCTCTCTCACACTGTAACTCTACCTGTCAAATAAAAAAATAAAAATCTAAAAAAAAAAAAAGGCAGAGTTACAGAAAGGCAGGGGTGGGGGTGGGGTCTTTCATCCTCTGGTTCACTTCCCAGATGGCTGCAACAGAAAAGCTGCAACAATTCGAAACCAGGAGACAGGAGCTTCTTCCAGGTCTCCCACATGGGTGCAGGGGTCCAGAGATTTGGGTCATCCTCCACTGCTTTCCCAGGCCACAGCAGAGAGCTAGATCGCAAATGGAACAGCCAGCACTCAAACCAGTGCCATATGAGATGTCGGCACTGCTGGCAGCAGCTTTACCCATTACTCCACAGTGCTGCTCCCAACATTTTTTCAATAATCCAAGTGGTCACTGATAAAATGAAAAACCATGTGGAAGAATATCACAAAATTTTAGAATTTATGGATTACATTTCCACGTATCAAATACTTGTTATTTTTTTAACTTTTATTTAATAAATATAAATTTCCAAAATACAAAGTTTGGATTATGGTGGTTTCCCCCTCCCCATAACCTCCCTCCCACCTGCAATCACCCCATCTCCCACTCCCTCTCCCATCCCATTCTTCATCAAGATTCATTTTCAATTATCTTTATATACAGAAGATTAATTTAGTATATACTAAGTAAAGATGTTAACAGTTTGCAACCACACAGAACATAAATTATAAAGTACTGTTTGAGTACTAGTTATACCGTTAATTCACATAGTACAACACATTAAGGAAAGAGATCCTACATGGGGAGTGAGTGCACAGTCACTCCTGTTGTTGATTTAACAATTGACACTCTTGTTTATGGCGTCAGTAATCACCCGAGGCACTTGTCAAGAGCTGCCAAGGCTATGGAAGCCTCTTGAGTTCACAAACTCCAATCTTACTTAGACAAGGTCATAGTCAAAGTGGAAGTTCTCTCCTCCCTTCAGAGAAAGGTACCTCCTTCTTTGATGGCCCCTTCCTTCTGCTGGGATCTCACAGAGGTCATTTTTTTTTTTTTTTTTGCCAGTGTCTTGGCTTTCCATGCCTGAAATACTCTCATGGGCTTTTTGGCCAGATCCGAATGCCTTAAGGGCTGATTCTGAGGCCAGAGTGCTGTTTAGGACATCTGCCATTCTTTGATTCTGCTGTGAATCCCTCTTCCCATGTTGGAATGTTCTCTCTTAATTCTATCAGTTAGTATTAGCAGACACTAGTCTTGTTTATGTGATCCCTTTGATTTTAGTCCTATCATTATGATCAATTGTGAACTGAAACTGATCACTTTGACTAGTGAGATGGCATTGGTATATGCAACCTTGATGGGATTGAACTGGAATCCCCTGGCACATTTCTAGCCCTACCATTAGGGGTAAGTCTGAGTGAGCATGTGCCGAACTGTACATCTCCTCCCTCTCTCATTCCCACTCTTATATTTAACAGGGATCACTTTTCAGTTAAATTTAAACATCTAAGAATAATTGTGTGTAAATTGAAGAGTTCAACCAATGGTATTAAGTAGAACAAAAAAAAATACTAAAAGGAATAAAGTGGTAAGTTGTTCCTCGACAGTCAGGACAAGGGCTGATCAAGTCATTGTTTCTCATAGTGTCCATTTCACTTCCACAGGTTTCCTTTTTGGTGCTCAGTTAATTGTCACCAATCAGGGAGAACATATGATATTTGTCCCTTTGGGACTGGCTTATTTCACTCAAAAAGATGTTTTTCCAGGTTCCTCCATTTTGTTGCAAATGACCAGATTTCATTTTTTACTGCTGTATAGTATTCTATAGAGTATATATCCCATAATTTCTTTATCCAGTCTTCTGTTGATGGGCATTTAGGTTGATTCCATGTCTTAGCTATTGTGAATTGAGCAACCATAATCAGTGAGGTGCAGACAGTCTTTTATTTGCCAATTTAATTTCCTTTGGGTAAATTCCAAGGAGCAAGATGGCTGGGTTGTATGGTAGGGTTATATTCAGGTTTCTGAGGAATCTCCAAACTGACTTCCATAGTGGTTTTACCAGTTTGCATTCCCACCAACAGTTATTTTTTTTAAGATTAATTTGTTTTGAGTATCAGAGTTAAAGAGAAGAGAGACAGAGAAAGGGATCTTTATCTACTGAATCACTCCCAAGATGGACCCAATGGCCAGTGCTGGGTCAGGCCGAAGCCAGGAGCCTCATCAGGATCTCCCACATGGGTGGCAGGGGCCCAGCCACGTGGGCCCTTTTCTGCAACTTCTGCTGCTTTTCATTAGCAGGGAGCTGCATCGGAAATGAAGCTGCCTGGACATGAACTGGTGCCCATATGGGATGCTGGAATTGCAGGCACCAGCTCTACACTTTACCCAACAATGCCAGGCTCCCATCTAACATTTTTAAAAATGAAGTATAATTTCAATTAGATAAAACCATACTTCTAATTATACCAACAGGTTTTGGCTTATAAAAATTGCTTCCACTCTAATTGTTCATGCAGTACAGCTTGCTCTATAAAACACAAGGCCCTGTCAGCTGTCCACACACACACTCATCAGTAACGAGCACAACCCAAAATCTTTTCAAGTGCTTCACAGAACAGAATTAAAAACAGTCCTGCCAGGAATATCAGTTGGCTATTTATTAATTCGGGAGGATTTACCAAAGATTCAAATGAAGCTGAGTGCCCAATGATGTGTCCCAGAGAGGTTTAAGGGAACATGGCACAGTTTTTGGTCTCTGCCCAAAGCATAATGCTGTAACTACAACTTATATATGTTCAAGAAGCTTTAACTATTTTTTACTGAAGGAAAGAAGCAGCAAAGAAAAGCCTGCAGTTCTCTGTGCTACTAACTCTGCTGAGGAAAACCCTTGACTTCTGGGAAAAAAATTCACAGTAGCAGCTGTGTGGTCCATGTGTCAGCATATATGTAGTCCCCATATAGCACTGCTAGCCAATGTGTAGAAATGGATGAAATATAAAAAAGACTGATCATTGTTAGTATGGTTCTCAAACTCCTTCAATTGAATTCCTTCAATTGAAATTAATTTTTTATTCAGTCCAGTTACAAAAATACTAATAAATAATAATAATAAATACTAATAATACTAATAAATAATAATACTAATAAAAGTGATCCTTGTTAAATTTAAGAGTGGAAAAAGAGAGGGAGGAGATGTACAATTTGGGACATGCTCAATCAGACTTGCCCCAAATGATGGAGTTAGAAATGTGCCAGGGGATTCCAACACAATCCCATCAAGGTGGCATGTACCAATGCCATCTCACTAGTCCAAGTGATCAATTTCAGTTCACATTCGATGGCTCTGATAGGTCTAAGAATCAAAGGGATCACACAAACAAGACAAGTGTCTGCTAATACGAACTGATAGAATCAAAAAGGGAGAGAAGGATCCAACATGGGAAGTGGGATACACAGCAGACTCATAGAATGGCAGATGTCCTAAACAACACTCTGGCCTCAGAATCAGCCCTTAAGGCATTCGGATCTGGCTGAAGAGCCCATGAGAGTATTGTAGGCATGGAAAGCCAAGACACCATGGAAAAGAAAAAAAAAAAAAGAAGACGACCTAAATGAAAGATCTCTGTAAGTGAGATCCCAGTGGAAAGAACGGAGCCATCAAAGAAGGAGGTACCTTCCTCTGAAGGGAGGAGAGAACTTAGACTTTGACTATGACCCTATCGGAATAAGATCAAAGTCAGTGAACTCTAAAGGCTTCCATAGCCCTGGCAACTCATGACTAGAGCCTAGGGAGATTACTGACGCCATGAACAGGAGTGTCAAATTGTTAAGTCAGCAACAGAAGTCACTGTGTACTTACATCCCATGTGGGATCTGTCCTTAACGTGTTGTCTAATGTGCAGTGATGCTATAACTAGTACTGAAACAGTATTTTTACACTTTGTGTTTCTGCGTGGGTACAAACTGATGAGATCTTTACTAATTATATACTGAATCGATCTTCTGTATATAAAGATAATTGGAAATGAAAAAAAAAAAACCTGGTGTTAAATTGGAAATGGCATAGAAAATTAATTAATTTTTTTTAAAAATATTATCTAGGATCTCTGTCTTTAATGTGCTGTACACTCTTATTTAATGCTATAACTAGTACTCCAACAGTATTTTTTTTTCACTTTGTGTTGCTATATGGGGGCAAACTGTTGAAATCGTTACCTAATATATACTAAACTGATCTTCTGTATATAAAGAGAATTGAAAATGAATCATGATGTGATTGGAAGGGGAGAGGGAGCAGGAAAGGGGAGGGTTGTGGGTGGGAGGGAAGTTCTGGGAGGGGGAAGCCATTGTAACCCATAAACTGTACTTTGGAAATTTATATTCATTAAATAAAAGTTTAATAAAAAAAAAGAAAGAAAAAAAAAGAATCTGGTTGTGCTGTTCTTATATAGTAGGAGAAAATATAATTTTAAGCCAAAAAGCATTCAAAGTAGGTAAGTAAACTTATTTTTAAAATATGTTTAAACAGGTTTCATTTTAAGAAATTCAATAACAAAAGAAGTATATATGCAGTAATACTTACAAGTAATACTAACTAAGAAGGATCTTATCCCAAGTTCCCATATTTGCTTCCATTTAGCATGAAATTTGGATATGATTCCAGGGATAATGATCTCTGCTGGAACATAGAACTGAATTGAATATGTCACAAAAATGCCAAAGGAATACAGAATTTTCACTGATTGATATAACCTGTTGAAAAAAATTTCAAAGTTTAGTCATTCTTAATACAATTTAGCTTTCTTCCTTTTAATGTTATCATTTAGACAAGAAATCTAGAACACACACTTAGGTCATAATCTTATTAACTAAAAATGTTCATTAAAATAGCCAACTTTTCTCCACTAACTACATTTCTAACTCTATTTGGACAATTTGTACATATTGTTGGAAACACTTCATCTTAGGCTAAACCAATGTTCTGAAATTTAGACTCAGCTACATAAAGAGTTAACATTTTCCCAATTTTCTTTTTTAAAAGTGAGCATTCTTTATGTTTGTTAAACTTTGATTTATACCCTCAGTGATCTATCTATAGAAGAACAACTTCTATAGATATCAAATTAAACTTTGAATTTGGTTCCCCTTGCTTGAAGGTCCTGATAGGTATATCATTAGTTACAGAAATGTCATCAATTTTAAGTCCAAGAGGAGGCGATCTAAACAGTTTCAACTTGCAAAGTTCTCTAGATTATATATACTGCTTTTATTATAATTATACGAAAAACAGAAATAGAATTGTTGCGTTGTGTGGTGGTTCCCTTATCCAAGGAAACACCTCACTGATGCCCTAAGCTTCAAATTAGCAAAGCAACTTTCAGTTTCATAAAATCTTTAGACTTCTATATTGTAGACTGCCTCATAACAAAAAAACTCAGCATGTAGGCCTTGGTAAAGACTTTGGTAGATTTCTTTTGCCTGGCAAAAGATTTTTTAAACGTTGATAAGACTTGGAGAGAAAATATAGAAACATATGACTCAGAGGAGTACTATAGAGCCCACTTCCTTGTGTTACAAATAATAAAATTAACTCAATATTTTGTGATAAACAGAAGAAAAGCCCAACCACTCCTATATGTTAAAGAAATAAACCAAAGTTGAGAGTGGACTAATGTAGTTTGGGGTTAGGACAAGTGATTTAACACCTATGTCTTCCTTCAGCAGAAACATCTTCCACACTCACAATCTTCCCACGTAGGAGCTCTACTTTCCCACCTAAGAGTCCTATGCACAGGGAATAGTGTTTTCTTTATTTGAAAAATATATATAATCATTTAAAAAGAATATAAAATATCACACATTTGGTAAAGAAAATCTTCAACATCAATTTAGGCTTTAAGCTTACTTCTGATGTCTTAAGATGTAAAGTGTTAAGGATTATAAACAGTTCTCTATGGCCAACCAAGAAGGAATTCCTGCTGTAACACAGTCATCACAGAAATGAGTAAGAGGAAATATAAAAGCTAAGTAGGAATAATTTTTAAAACTATAAGTGGCATAATTAGGGTTAGCAACTATAACACCTTAATTTTAAAATTACCTAAGGATTTTTTTAGCTTGAGTTTTACAGATTAAACACAAATGGTCAAGTTAGTGGAAATATTCAAATTAACCAAAAGATAGCTATTACATATACTCTGATAGACCACTGTGAAAAGTAAAGTGAATATTCTTATTAGTTTATTATTAAGTGAAAGACTATTGCTTTTTCTAACTACCTTTTCATCTATATGCTTTTAAAATACAGTTAAGTGCACATTTAAAAGTAAAAATACAACATTCTGCATAAAAATAAAATTACTTTCCTACTGATGTAAAACTGTAAGAACCTGGTTATCATCAAGACTATTCAGTAGTATTGACCTTATGCAATTACTATTATTTGGTGCTACACACAGTAAAAATGGGGAATAAAATTAATTGGGAGACTGTCTAAAAACATGCTACAACTAGCTTAAAATCAACTTTTTCTCTTTACTTTTCTGTTTCAAAAACCTACTTACTTATGTTAGGCATCTACATTTTCAACTACTCTAAACTATTTTTCTCTACTTAACTTTTCAATAGCCATTACCAACCTTTGTTTTCATTTTAGTTTTAAGCAAACATCTACAGTAAAAGTCCTTCATGCACTAGGTTTTAGAAACACAGAGTTTTTTTAAAAATGTACTAGTAAACTCTGAAGAATAAAAATCATTTTTAAAGTCAGGGCAATTTGTTTCAGAATAAATAAGAACATGAAAAACTTTCAGAAAATGTTTAGTGCATATTAAAAGGTCATCTGAAACACCTCTTTGCTAAAGCTCCTGAGAGTTTTTATTTATTCTTCTCTGTGTAACCTCTCCAAGGCACCTGAGTAGGTGACTATACTTGCTGAATATTAGATAAATTAAATTCAATGCTAAAAATGAATACTGATAGATCATTCTTTGAAAGTACATCTATTCAATGTGACAAAAATTTAACAATATTCAACAAATACATTGATTCATGCTTGAAAACAAAATCTATTATACTGGTAGCAAAGAAATTTAGTAAAGGGAAAACATATTTTTAATGATACACTGGAATAGGTTTATAGGGTCAAATAATGTTCTAGTGAAAATATTAGTTTTGAAAACATACTTCAAAACAAGCAACACTTTTATTTTTTCTCCACATTAGCTAGTATATCAATACTTGATCTAAATTTTCAGGTATGAATATCTTATAAAGTAAACTTGGGAAATAAAGTTGTTGAACTGCTGCTCTTTCTCTCAAGGCTGAACACAGAAGCTACCCATGGAAATAATCTGATAGATAATTCACTTTCCCTTCTGGATCCTGAACAAGCCAGAACCTGTGAATTCCTTCTTTCAATTTCCTTACATTTATCTCTTTATCTCTTCTTGTGCCTTTTGTTAACCCCATTCTTGTCTAAATACTTTCATCTTGAGTAACAATCTCCTCAGAGATCAATCCCTTAACTGCTAAAAGTATCAATTAAGACACAGTTGATTACTGCCACAATTCATCCACTTACAAATACTTCCCAGAGCACTCAAGCTCCCAACTCCTGTGTGGTGCAATCATGGGCTAAGATATGGGTTTGTCCTAACCCAGGTTCCTGCTAATGGGCATCCTGGGAGGAAGCAGGTGATAGCTCAAATACCAGGGTCCTTACCAACCCAAATGGGAGACCTGGATGGAATTCCAGGCTCCTGGCTGCTTGGGAAGTGAATCAATAGATGGAAGATCTCCCTTTGTCTTTCTGCCTTTCAAATAAAATTAAAATAAATAATCTTTAAAAAAAAGAAGAGGGAGGGGGTGAGCTTTGTGGTATAACAAGTAAAGCTGACGCCTGTGCTGCTGCCATCCCATATGGGTGCCAGTTCTAGTCCCAGCTGCTCCATATCCCAGTGAGCTCTCTTGCTGCACTCTCTGCTATGGCTTGGGAAAGCAGAGGAAGATGGTCCAAGCCTTTGGGCCCCTGCACCTGCTTTGGAGCTCTGGAAGGAGCTCTTAGCTCCTTGCTTTGGATCAGCCCAGCTCTGGCCACTGTGGCCATTTGGGGAACGAACAAGTGGATGGAGGACTTCTCTCTCTCTGCCTCTGCCTTTTAAATAAATAAATAAATCATTAAAAATATTAATAATAAAATAAACAAATTTTAAAAAAACAGAACGAAAATGTTCCTATTACATATATACCATCATCCAAGAGGACTCAGTAAGACAAATACAAATGTATACTATTTGTTCTTTGAAGTCCTCTCAAGAACTTGTTACGTAATCAATGGTATGATTACCATTGACCTTCTATATCTTCAACCTTCCCTTGCAACAATGCCATATGCTAAAAATCTTCACCTTCTGTTTTGAATTCTATAAATTACCACTAGATAAAATTTGGGAAAAGACATAATTTGAACCCAGCTACACAGAAGATACTACATGTGGCACTCACTCCTGAGCACAAACTCAAAAGATAATACTTAACACTGCTGTTACTAGTCTGCCTAACTCTACATTCGTATTTTTATTTTAGAATTTAGATCAGTCTTGTGCAAACTTTTCCTGTTTCAGTCTTCTTTGTTGGTAAGGAGATTCTGTAAGTTAAAATAACACCTAGTAACATGTCCAAACCTCCACGTGATCATTTGTGTGAAAGAAGACAATCTATATAAAGTATTAAGAAAAACTCATCAAAGCAGTCCCAATGAAAACAGACATCATTTTATGATCTTGTTGTTGTTGCCTTCATGAATTTATTCACGTGGAGTTTTGAAACCCAGTATTAAACAACTTGATTATTTCTTCTTGGTTATTCTAATAATAGCTGCACTGAACCTGTCAGAATATGTACACGTCTGAACATGTATATTCCCTCTGGAGTGTGGCAGTATGCTAGGAATTCTCAAGGACATAGGTTAACTGTCCTGGATCTTCCTGAAGCATAAATTTTACTGAGAAGTTTTTTGAAAGAGAAATATTTTTATATAAAAACTAACACAGGTAGTATGAACTAGAAAGCAAAAGTTACTCTTTTAGTAAAGCATAAACTGATGCTACACTGGAGGTAGGCTATTTGGGAAATTGCCCAAGATTCTCAAGGGAAAGTTTTTTCTCTCCTGTGCTACTGGGTTACTTTAGTGAAAAAACATTGCTAAAGTATCACTCATCTTTGACTAAATGTGGTGCCTTGTTTGTACTATCAAGTAACAAAGGAAATACCTTTAAATCTAGAAGAAAACAAATACTAACTGTCCCCTAAGCATTAAGCAGTGTGCAAGATGATGGAGGTATGTGGTAAGCCTAGAGGATACAGGGTCCCTGCCCCTGCCTTCAACGTGTTGACATTCCAGTTCATAATTGTCAATTTACTTCATTATCACCTTAAAACATACTCTTTACTTCAAAAGCAAAATGTAATCCATTGGAAAGTATTATAGTTTTTAGAGATAATGCCTCAGAATGACTGAAGTTAATAACTCAGAACTTCTCTAATCCATACTTGCTGTATCTTATGGCTTCTTTAAATTCAACCTTTGTTTGAAGCAATGACCTTTATAAACTCTGGGACTTAAAGTCAATTAAGCAACCAAAGCTCATCATACACTCTCCTAGTTGGAACATTAGATTCCTAGGATGCTCCTGAAACAGTCATAGACATTCATATTCAGACAGTAGAGTATACTGCATGTTAACTCCCAAGGTCTCTCAAGTGAAACACAGGAAGAGAAGGGAAGAAACTCATATGATATACTAAGAAAGAAATTTTAGATATAACCCCATGATTGTTCTAGTCAAAATTTCTCATTTAACACACTATAACTGTAAAATAAGCAAATCTCATCCTATATTCCCCAAATCATGACTGCTACTTTAACTGTCCCACAACTGCACAGTCCACAATGAGACTGATATATACCATTTAAGGATTACTCCAAAATTAAAATGAATTACCAGCAGAAGTGCTCTAAAGGAAAATATCTATCCTGACTTGCCTTCTTGTTTTTTTCCAGGTTTTTGTTGTTTCTTAGGGTACTTGTTCAAAACTTTCCTCTAAATGAAAAACAAGTTACTTAGACCTTCTCAAATAAGAACTATGATCTCAAAGTCTCTTTTTAATCAAGTCACAACTATTTCCATTCTAACTGGAGAGCCACACAATTAGGATAAGGTGAGAGCTAGAAGGAACTGTGAGAAAAGGGAAGAATTAATTAGAGTTACTGAAGGGACAGCATCACTCCTAGGATCGAGTTGTGAATGCCAAAAGTATATCCTCAGATTCTTGCCCATAGCACCTTCGCTAAGTTCGTAACTGTCTGGGGATAAGAACATCTTTACATGAATGTGTGCATACTCCCACTGCCATGTGCTATCTCCAGGAATACTTTTCCTTAACTATTTTTGTGAATAAACCCAGGGAAGAATTTTGAAACTGTTTCCAACTATATTTTATATTTGACATTAATATGTCTATCAAATTTATTTATAAAATTATTATTTTAAGATATATTCTAGATATATTTCTAAGTCAAGAAAAATACCAATATATTTTCTAGACATTTTAAAGTATTTGAGAAAGTGAACTGTTACCATGTTTTTATCCTTGATCCTCTTAAACTAAGTTGTATAAGCTTCTAGACTATTAAGCTTCTCATTTCATATAATAAAAAGGAAAAAGCAGCCCTTTTGAAGGAAATAAAATCATTTAACAATATAATAAAGTAAGTAATAAACAATCATATTTTGAAATAATTATTTCAAATAAAAAGAAAAAATACTAAAACACATACTTTATAGTCTTGAAATACACTTTGTAACATTTGAAACATCTTTCCATCTTGAAATACATTTATAAAATGTCAACTAAATAAAATTATGTAAAAAAAAAGATAAACACACTGTAGGTTCACCTCTTCTACGACTTGGAAACTATCCTAAGTACATTCCCTCTGTCATGAGTGGCTTCCTACAAACATTTGTTCTAACAATATTTTTCACGCCAACAAATGCCCAGGACTCAAATGATTACTAAATGGTAGACAAACTCTCTTCTGTAAGGCAGTCTAAAGATATAATTTCTGCTACTGCTGATTTTCACTAAACTGGTGAGACATTTAAGGTTCCACAGAAAATGTGTGATAATAATTAAATCAATTAAAACATTTATTCTTAGTAGTTATCAAAACTAAGGGGTTATTTTTCATTTTATAAATAAGGGAATAAACCTACATGGTGATCACTGCTAATATCTTTTTAAAAATATCTCAAGACCAACTTCTGGAAAAAAACAAAAATCGTATAATTATTCCTTTAGCAGAATATATATATATATATATATTTTTTTTCCATTTGACAGGCAGAGTTAGACAGTGAGAGAGAGAGAGACAGAAAGGTCTTCCTTCTGTTGGTTCACTCCCCAAATCGCTGCTAAGGCCGGCGTGATGCACAATCCGAAGCCAGGAGCCAGGTGTTTCCTCCTGGTCTCTGATGCAGGTGCAGGGGCCCAAGCATTTGGGCCATCCTCCACTGCCCTTTTGGGCCAAAGCAGAGAGCTGCACTGGAAAAGGAGAAACTGGGACTAAAACCCGGTGATGGGATGCTGGCACCGCAGGCAGAGGATTAACCAAGTGAGCCACGGCCCCAGAATATGCTTCTAAGATTAAAGAGAATATTAACATGTACTATTTTTATTGTTTATAACATGTCCCAGTTGTTCTCTGAAAGGATCTGAGGTACATACAATATATAGCTGACAGCCAATGATAACCATAACTTATGGGATATATTATGTTATGAGGAACTCAGAGTGTTTGGGTCTTTGGTAGCAAGGACAGGTATTCTTTTTTATTAAAATTCATCTACATTAAAAGAATCAATGTTTTATGGTTGACACAAGCTTGGAACAACGTAAGAATTTTTAAATCTCTTTCTAAAAATTCTACAAGAGTCTGTAAATTCACAGATGCCTTCTATGAGAATTACCAAAATAATCTAGATTATACAAATAAAGAAATCATAACAAAAATTTAAATGTTTAAACCATAAATCCAAGAACTGAACTTTATCATCAAATATTGATAAATGATATCTACATAGACTAAGAACAGCAAATTTATATCCACCTACCATACATCCTGTGGAAGATTTAAAGTTATGCTGCCTTTGATTTCATCACGGAAACACATATATCCTAAAGTAGCTAATGTGACATACAAAGTTGTAACAATTCCCATGCCAATATTCAATGCCTGGGGAAAGCGTTTGGATTCTTTCATTTGATTTTCTAGTGGAAGAACCTAAGAAAAGAATACAATCCTCTTTTTAAAAGAATATAATGTAAGTAATTCAAAATAACACAATATTTCTTATACATACAAACTAGAATTTATAGACTATATTCAAATCTTTTCTCCTTTAAAATAGCATCTATAATTGCTAAAGTCCTTTTTGTGCACTATATATTTTACTCTACATATTTTTAAATCCTTGAAATAAAGACTTCCAAGTCATCTTTTGGCAGGCAAACCTGCCAGCTTTTTTAAAGATCATCTTTTTATTTTGGAATAATTCCACATTTACAGAAAAGATACATAGAAAGCAGGCAGCTCCCAGGTTCCCTTGCTGTTAACACCTTACATTACCATGGTACATTTATTACAGGAATCAACATTAGTACATTACTATTTTTTAAAAGATTTATTGATCTACTTGAGAGACAGAGAGACAGAGAAAGAGAGGGAGAGACAGACAGAAAGGTCTTCCATCCACTGGTTCACTCCAACAGCCAGAGCCGAGCTAGCTGGAACCCAGGAGCTTCTTCCAGGTCTCCCACGCGAGTACAGGGGCCCAAGGACATGGGCCATTTTCTACTGCTTTCCCAGTCCATAGCAGAGAGCTGGATCAGAAGTGGAGCAGCTGAGACTCAAACCAGCACCCATGTGGGATGCTGGCGCCTCAGGCAGAGGCTTAACATACTGTACCACAGCATCAGCCCCAGTACATTACTATTAACTAAACTCCAAACTTCATCTGGATTAGATTCATTTTCCCCTTAATGTCCATTCTCCGTTTCAGGGCCCCATGTAGGATACTACATTGTACTTTGTCATTAGCTTCCTTAGTCTTTTCTTACTGTGGCAGTTTCTCAATCTTTCCTCACTCTTTATTACCTTAACAGTTTTTGGAGGTACTGGTTAGATATTTTCTACAATGTCCTTCTTTTTTTTTTAACTTTTATTTAATGAATATAAATTTCCAAAGTACAGCTTATGGGTTACAATGGCTTCCTACCCCCCCATAACTTCCCTCCCATCCACTACCCTCCCCTTTTCCACTCCCTCTCCTCTTCCATTCACATCAAAATTCATTTTCAACTCTCTTTATATACAGAAGATCAGTTTAGTATATATTAAGTAAAGATTTCAACAGTTTGCACCCACATAGCAACATAAAGTGAAAAGTACTGTTGGAGTTCTAGTTATATCATTAAATCACAATGTACAGCACATTAAGGACAGAGATCCTACATGATATTTTTTAAAAATTGAAATTTTCTATGCAATTTCCAATTTAAAACCAAGTTTTTTTTTTCCATTTCAATTATCTTTATATACAGAAGATCGATTCAGTATATACTAAGTAAAGATTTCATCAGTTTGCACCCACACAGAAACACAAGTGTAAAAATACTGTTTCAGTACTAGTTATAGCATTACTTCACATTGGACAACACATTAAGGACAGATTCCACATGAGAAGTAAGTACACAGTGACTCCTCTTGCTGACTTAACAATTTGACACTCTTGTTTATGGCGTCAGTAATCTCCTTAGGCTCTAGTCTTGAGTTGCCAAGGCTATGGAAGCCTTTAGGGTTCGCTGACTTTGATCTTATTCTGACAGGATTATAGTCAAAGTGGAAGTTCTCTCCTCCCTTCAGAGAAAGGTACCTCCTTCTTTGATGGCCCCGTTCTTTGTCCTTCTAATCTAGATTTGTTTGATGCTTTACTTGTAACTAGTCTGGTATTATGAGTTTCAGAGAAGGATATCACAGAAATGAAGTACCCCTTTGGCCCACATGTTATCAATATGGTTTATCATTTAATGACATTTATTTTGATCAACTGGTTAAGGTAGTTGGCCAGATTTCTCTACTATAAAATTGTTTTTCTCGTATTCTTTTTACACATGAGCTTGTTACATTATTCTCTGAATTTTTCATCTGCTTAAAGTTTTCCATAATAAAAGTCACCTAATTTCCTTATTAAACAAATTAAGAAAATGAATATTAGAAGCCCAAAGTGATATGTCAAGATTAATCTCTTATTAAGTGAAAGAACTAAAATGGAATTCAAGTCCATCATGACAAACAAGAAATCATGCTCTAAGAATAAAAATAACTGAAACAAAATGAAAAATACGTATTTTTAAAAATACAGCCTGAGTTTTTAAATCTTTGTGTTAACTTAAGATTTTTAATGATCATAAAGACTTACCACCCCTATGCCTTCAAAAGCAAATACAGCAGTCCCAAAAAAGAGTGGGTATTTTTTCCAACCAGCCACTATTGGAAGGTTGTGGGGATCTGGCATATTCTGCACAAATGAAAGGGAAAAAACAACACAGGTTATATCTTTGCTTAGAAAATTTAAAATTAAGAAGCAAAATCAAATTCTTCTGAGTTTTGCAATAGCAAATGTGCATTTTAAGAGCGAATAATCTTTCAATTAACACTTTAAGCATCCTATGTTAAATGTAGCCAAGCCATTAGGATTTCATTGTCAAAAGCAATTGTTTTTTCCCATGTCCATACATTAATCAGATTGAAATCATCCTCATTACCTGTTTCTACCTGCAAGTCCCAGGCTATGCTCAATGGGTATATCTCTTCCCACAACAGGAAACATATAAACACATTCAAGGTCTAAGCTGAGAGCCATGTAGTCAGTTATCAATCATCGCAGGGGATACTCAATAGAAATTCATTCTCTATTTTTCCTTCCCTTTTAGTTCTCTAAAATACTTGGTTCCTGACTTTGACTTTCTACCTCATAATTCTGCTACTCCCTAGTACAGGTCTCTTCCTGTTTCATTGTTTATTCTTTGATTTGACAGTTGTCATTACTATTGTCTGTCATTACAATGACAGTTGTCATTATTATTGTCTATGGATGACTAACTCTGGCTTTGACTACTTGGTTCTGACTCATCGCCTTGTTCCAACTTTCTCTATGTCAATAAACTCCCAAACTATGCATCTTGTTTGAGATCTCTGGTTCCACAATGGCTACTTCTTCCAAAGAGCCCAAGTTCAGTCCCTACTTCCTCACCATCCTGCATTCTCTGTCTTACATGACTGGAAGTGGCATTCAAGGCCAAGGAAAGAGGTGAACGAAGTAACCAGTGTAAAAGGGAATGGAACAGAGTAACAAGTGTAAAATGGGGGAATAGAGAGGTCTAGAACATCTGAAGCATAAGAAGAACTGTGTGATATAATGGTGATACATGACTAAAGACATAAACCATGGTCAGCATGAACAATAATAAAGTATTTGGATCAATCAGTAAAACAAAACTGCTATTCAAGGCAAGCAGGATGCTATTTCACTTCTCCATGCATCATTTCATGATTTTTGGTCTACCTAGTGTACCTGCTTTTCTGCTCCACTAAGTCTGATGTTGTTAGCTATGAACTCATGAAAGTCTTATAAGTGATCCTGCTGCCTTAGGTGTTATGGAGGAGATTATAGGTATTGCAATAAAGGTAGGGGAAAAACTGAAACACAAACCCATTATAAGAGTTTGTAATAAACTGCTAATGGTGATTTTACAGCAATTATCAAAAAAGTCAGATATAACATGGATTCGATCAGAAAAAAAATTATCAGGGGTTCTCAACATTTTTAGGGTCACTGGCCACTTTGGGAGATGAAAAAGCTATAAGGCTACTCAACAGATAACAAATATATACATTCAGAAATAATAAATTTTGCAAAAAATTTTAAGGGTTTTGCAGATTCTCTGAATCCCATCAACAGATTCTTTTAAGGACACTGACTTAAGAATCCCCATAATATGGACAGTAGAATCAGTTCAGGTTACCACACAGACTTCAAATAAAGGGATACAAAGTAATGCGGCAACAGCAACAAAAGTTCAAAAATTGAATAAAAAGTATGTAATGTATACACATGCACACACACACCCAACTATGTGATTGGTTCAAATTTTATAGGAATAAATATTTTATACGTTCTTGGTCATGTTAAGCACAATCCCTAACAGCACAGCCCTAAACTCATACTAATTCTAATAGTACATGAATCACTATATTCTAAAGCAATGTATAAAAGTCCAGAAGCAAGTTCTGCAAAATTCAAAACTATGTGTGATTACAAAGCCTGGGCTTTTAACCTCTGGTGTACACTTTTCTAACTAAACAATATGCCCCAAAAGTAAACCTTTTACTGATTATCAATTGTGTGCCATATATGAAGTAGGGCTCATTACCTTTACCACCAAAGTAACTAAAAATTTTACTTATATAAGAAATATCTGGCATTTAGCTAAAAACACATTATACTTACCCTAACAATATATTGGTAAATTATCACAAGACTGACAGCCATGGAAACGTTGGCAAGGAATGAAAGTACAAATAAATTCTTTAGCTCACGAATGAAGACCAAAAGAATTAGAAATGGAAGAAAGCAAAGCATATATATCCTTAAGTCAACACTTCTTCTCTCACACAGACTTGATGAATTGGTATTATTTGAAACAAACACTTTACTCTCCAGGAATCCTTCATGAACCTAGAGACAATTACCAGGAGAATAAGCAAAGAAAAAAAGCTTCCATCAACTTATAATCATGAAAAACAAAAAAATTATGAGCTATATATTCCTTGATAAGTTCTTGTGATACATTTTAATACATAAATTATTTACATTTTTTCAAGATATTGCTTCCTAAAAATACATATACCAAATATAAGGATAATTAGTATAGGATAATCTTTGCAAGATAACTCCTTTCATCTTACTGTGAAAACAAAGATCATTAGTAAATTATAGAATAGACTTACTACTAAGGCCGGCTCCATGGCTTAACAGGCTAATCCTCCACCTGCGGCACCGGCACAACGGGTTCTAGTCCCGGTTGGGGCGCTGGATTCTATCCCGGTTGCCCCTCTTCCAGGCCAGCTCTCTGTTATGGCCCGGGAAGGCAGTGGTGGATGGCCCAAGTGCTTGGGCCCTGCACCTGTATTGGAGACCAGGAGAAGCACCTGGCTCCTGGCTTCGGATCAGCGCAGTGCGCCGGCCGCAGCGGCCATTGGAGGGTGAACCAACGGCAGAAAGGAAGACCTTTCTCTCTGTCTCTCTCTCTTACTATCTACTCTGCCTGTCAAAAAAAAAAAAAAAAGAATACTTACTACTTTATTTTGAAACTATGTGACTACCACGCGCATGATGCTTACAAAGACTTAAAGATCTACTCTTGATATCATCAAAATTGAGAACATACTTGTCTAGAATAACCATTGGATATTCTACTCCAGCTTATTTTGTTGGAAGTAGGAAATAAGCTCTAAGTACCTCCTAGAAATATACAGCAGTCAAATTTAAAATTCAAAGCCTAATATTAAAACATTTATAAAGCAACTATTTATAAGTTATCATAACTGTCAATAAACATTTATAAATAATCCACTAAATTTATTAATGGCCATCAGTTAGACAATAGGTAAATTTTTGTTAGATTAAAAGAAAAGTTCTACAAGATCAGGACAGGTTTTTGGTCTTGTGGTCAAGATACCAGTTGGGACACTAGCATTTCATATCAGACTGCATGAGTTTGAGTCTCAACTCTACTCCTGATTCCTGCTTCCTGTTATGTGCACCTAGAATGACAGCATTGGATCCCTCTCATTTGAGTGCACCAGCACATTTACTCCTATCAGGGGAGCTTTATCTTGTGTCTCTTTGTCACTACAATAAATAAATAAATAACTTCTACAAGATAAATAAATTTTATATTACAACTTATTCAGATACTTTATATTACAACTTATTCAGATACCCAATTTTAATATTTCATAAGAATTACACTGATTTACAGGATTCACATATTTTTAAACTGTCCTTGATTCAATTAATCACACAATTTGACAGACTAAAATTGAAGTAAAATTATAGAGTCTTTTAGAAATGATCTTAAAGTTTTACAGGAGATGGTCATATTGTAATTTGAATATCAGTGTAAACCTATTTGCCCCTAAACACTGTAAGTGTCCTCTCTGAACACACTGATATTATCAACTCTGCAAATATGAATTCTTAAGAAATAGATCCTATAATAATAATAGCTGGTATTTTTTGAGTATTTTCTATATGTCAGGTAATGAATACCTGTTTTATACACATCTGATTTAATCTTCAAAATGACTTTCTGAAATGAGTAGTGGTATTAATTTCAATTTATATTTGAAGAAACTGAGACTTAGAGGGGATAAAAAATACCTTGCATTGTATCAAGATGCAAGTGTATCAAGATCAAGTGATGGTTGCAAGATTCAAATCCAGGTCTGAGTTTCCAATATCCATTTGTGATAGCTATTTGTTAACCTGACCAAAACACTGTAACTTAGGGAGTCCCTGCCCAACCAACCACTTAACCTCTGCCTAAATGTGTAAGTATGAAAAGCCAACACATTAGAAGTTTAAAACAAATTGTAATATGATTAGCAATTCAAGTGTTTCCTTGTTTTTATTCTTATAATTCACGTTAAGCAATGTTTAGCATCATAACATATGTATACATCTTTTTAAACTGCAGAGAATATATCTACCAGATATTTTAACTGTTTAGGTAATTTATAACTCATACTGAACTAACAAATTTTCAAGTTATATCATGCTATTTAAGAAATGCATAGCTAATAACTGTCTTGTAATTGGCCATTAAAACTATATTTTCTATAATTTCAAATAGAAACAAATTATACGTAAATTGGTAAATTTATTGGTAAATTCACATCCCTGGGCTCTTAAAATCATATTTCACTAGTAACTCAATTTTCTCAGTAACCAAATTATTTAGAGCCAAATATTTCTTAACAAAGCGGCACCTCTGATAATTAAATTAAATATTGATCAAGTCAGGCTCTAACAAAGATAACTAATTTGTCAAGGGGCTATTTGAATCATTAGGTTGTTGGGAATTTGAAGCTAATATTGTAACATCTCATAATGTTTTAGCATTCTTTGGCAGAAAGATGGTTATAAAAATTCTTTGGATTAAAAAATTAAATAAAAATATAGATACATACCTACAGCAAGATTCAGATAAACATTTGAGTCCTTTGGTGCCCTCTAGAGACAGAGATTGGCTATCTACTAGGGCTTCCTATGATCTCACATGTTTATCAAAATGTAAAACACTGAAATAAATATTATAAAATAAAATTACTTAATTCAGTTGTTTTCATTTAGAGATCAAATTTTCTAAAATTAGAAATTTACTGACTTTTCAATGATCCACTAGTGTAATAGTTAAAATTCCAAAGACAGATTATGTTCTTTAGTAAAACTAAATGCATAAATAACGTCATAACACCCTACATTTGTGTATGCTTTACACTTTAAAAGGCTTTCACAAGCCTTTTATTAGACGAGTCTCAAGTTATATTTATGAGAAACAATGGAATATTTTGTTATTATTATTATTTTTTTTTTTTTTGACAGGCAGAGTGGACAGTGAGAGAGAGAGATAGAGAGAAAGGTCTTCCTTTTGCCGTTGGTTCACCCTCCAATGGCCGCCGCGGTAGCACGCTGCGGCCAGCGCACCGCGCTGTTCCGATGGCAGGAGCCAGGTGCTTCTCCTGGTCTCCCATGGGCCCAAGCACTTGGGTCATCCTCCACTGCACTCCCTGGCCACAGCAGAAAGCTGGCCTGGAAGAGGGGCAACCGGGACAGGATCGGTGCCCCGACCGGGACTAGAACCCGGTGTGCCGGCGCCGCAAGGCGGAGGATTAGCCTGTTGAGCCACGGCGCCGGCCGTTATTATATTTTACAAATAAACTGAGGTTTGACCAAGAATAAAGGAAGATCTTACCCAATGTATGAATAGAAACTGGGAAAGCAGAGATTGGAACTCATGTCTTCTGACTCTAAAGTCAATAGTCTTTTGTATTACTTTGGTATTTTTCACCTTGATAAACTAAACTCCATACCCATATACATTATTTTATCTATGTGAAATTTTCTGCAATATCCTAGAGTAAGATAGTAAGAATCAGAATCACTGGCAGTATTAGAGTTCTTTTCCTCTACCCATTGTACATAACAACTTAATGGGACCAAGAATAGCCATGCAGTAATTGTAGAGTAGGTTTCTATATCTGTATGGTAACAAAATCCTTACTTCCTAAGGTTAATGAAATGCTGTACTTTCAGTATCATATAGATTAAGGTGGTAACGATCCTACAGTTCTTAATTACAACACTAACAGTAAGTGGTAAAGTTTAATCAATTAGTGTGTCTACTACTGCATACTGCTATCGAATGTAAAAGAACACCTCTGTAGACAGTGAAACTCTGTTTTGCTTTCTGGCCCTCTCTCTGCTCTGCCCAAGTGTTATGTTTGTCAGTGCTCTCAACACTTCTCAAGCCTGATCATGTAGTTTTCCACACTGCTCTTTTGGCCTCAAAAGAATTCTCATCTTTTTATCTAAGGAAAACTCTCTCCTTACCTCTGAGGGACTCCCTTTTTCTACCTGGTATTTATAGAATATGTACAATGAGTTAATTTTTTCCATTAAACTTTGGAAGCAACAGATAATATTTCACAGGAAAAGATTATAGACATCTATTTTATCAACATTTAGTACTTTCTCATCACACACAACAAAAATCATACAGTATCCTGCCCAGTGATGAACCATTACCATGTCAGGTGGCAACTCAGACAAGACCTAGGTTTCAGTCTAATTGCATATGAGTTGATGGCACATTCCTCTTATTTTTTAAGACTGCTTGCTCATTAATAAAAGAAGTATAGTACTTACTTTACAGAATAGTTGTAAAGACTGAATAATATATGCTACAGCTTATAAATATAAAATTATAGAGACTCATATTTTCCTAAATTCAAATAGAGTTTGTAGGCAATCTTAGAAAATATGAGAAAAGATATAGTACTACTATCTTATACAGTCCTAGGAAAGTATTATTTCCATCGTATTCTATTATAAAAATGGTGTGTTGTCAGTTTTTGCCTATAAACAATCATAAATGGTTAGGAGTTCTAGCAATGAGACATTGGTACAACTAAATATTTACAAAATCAAAAAGCACATTGTCTATGAGTGATACTAATAAAAGTATAGATGCTTTATTTTGATAAGGGTATAAACCAGATTAGTAAATTATCATTGTTAACTGCTACTCTTTTCTATCCCCTCCAAATCTCTCCTCTCGACGTGCTCTAAGGACTCTATAGTTATTGTATGCTTGAAGAACCACCTATATCTTTGTATAAGAACTTAATGGTAAGTATATAGATAGAAAGGAGAGAAGAAATAGTTTGGAGGTAGGGTATTTGAAAAGGGAAATTAAAATGAGGCTGGTTAAAGAAACTATGTAAGCACCTTCATATAAGGCAGGCACTCTAACATGCTAATTTGTAGTGGTGAATACAACAGATCTACTCCCAGTGGTCTCTTCCTGGATGTGACAAGCAGTCTAGTGGTGAAAATCAACTTACAAATTAATTTGAATGCAATGTGATCCAGCCTATTTTTAAAAGTATTATAAACACAAAAAGGAAAAATATCAACGAATTGTGGTTAGAGATGAAGAAAAGGAAGATGTGGAGGGAAGAGCTGAGGGAGACTTCAGAGAGACGTTGACATTTAAGGTAGATTTGGAACTTTTCCAGATACAAAATGTTTGTAGGTACTGAGACATGGTACACTGGGGAAAAAAAAATCAATCTGGGGTCAGCGTTGTGGTGCAGCGAGTTAAAGCCACGGCCTGCAGCACCGGCATCCTATATGGGAGCTGGATCGAGTTCTGGCTGCTCTGCTTCCGATCCAGCTCTCTGCTATGGCCTGGTAAAGCAGCAGCAGATGTCCAAATCCTTGGGCCCCTGTGCCCACATGTGAGACCTGGAAGAAGCTCCTGGCTCCTGGCTTCGGATCAGCTCAGCTCTGGCCGTTGCGATCATTTGGGGAGTGAACCAGTGGATGGAGGACACCTCTCTCTCTCTCTCCCTTTTTCTCTCTCTCTTTCTCTCTCTCTGGCTCTACTTCACTTTGTAACTCTGATTTTCAAATAAATAAAATAAATCTTTAAAAAAATGGATCTGGAAATCCAAACTCTAATTACTAACTAGTAGTGGCCCTTTGAAAGAATTCCTTTTTTTAAGAAACTATTATTTAAGGTATACATACTTCACGTATTTTATATATACAAATTTAGAAACATACTACAAGAAAGAGATTGATAAGCTCTTCCAACATTAAAAATCTAAGTTAATGGCTCAAATACAGTGTATACATATAGCCTAAATCAGTGATTAGCAAAATATACCTATAGATTAAATATGGCCTATCACTTCTTTTTGCAAATAATATTTTACTGAAATTCAATCATTTCTATTTATTCATATATTGTTGTTCATGGCACAGAGGCCATATGGCCTGAAAAGTGGAAAATTATTATCTAACCCTTTACAGTAAAAGTTCGCTCATTCTTGGTCTAAATATAAAATGAAGTATGCTTTATACTTAGAAAATATAGTCTAATATATACTAATATATACATATAGGTTCTTTTAAAAGCATATTTACATCATTATTTTGCATTAAAATCCCTATAAGATAAATCCATTTATTGTACAAGTGTACTTTAAAAAGTTTGTAGAAAATGGAACTGAAAGATGCTTGTTTTAAGGCAAAATCATTTTGAAATCCATGTTTAATTTTTTATAATAAAAATTTTCCATAAACTTTTTGAAGTACCCTCATTTAATGCTTTTTACACTATATAATTAAAATTATTATTGATTAAAACAATGATTAAAGAAGAGCAGGAGGATAACACAGGAAAAAGAATACCAGTCACAAAGAAACGTGCTTTGGCATTTGCTTTGATATGGGAGTTTTTATTTCAGTGCTTTACATTTTGTCCAAAAAATTTAATCTCTACCAAGGCTGCGAAATTTTTCCTCATAAAGCAAACTATCATAATATGGAGACAATCCCCCAAAATTATACTTTTTTAGACACAGTATCTTTTTAGGCAATGGCAATAATTACTGTATTTTAGTTACAGATAGTAACTCTTTCGCCTCATTTATTATATATTGATCAGAGATGATCAATATAAAGGACATGCCCCCAAAGCATCTACATACATCATTTTGAGACCTAAATTTCAAGAAAGTATCAGTAAATTAAGTTATACTCTGACTTAAAAGAACCAACATTACTGATATGATGACAAGACTAGTAAAATAAAAAATAATAACAGAAATGCAACTGGCAAAACAGAAGGCTAATCAACAATTCCACAAAAGAAATATGATGCCATACCTAGGGCATTAGAAGATAACGTCTTCACTAACTGGAGAAAATACTCACTTGTTTCACATTTTCAGCTAAGAAGACAATATAAACACTACAGAATCCCAGCTGTGTTATCACCAGAAAAAAATCAACCACACTCCTGTAAAGAGATACCCACAAATAATTACCAATAAAAAATAGCTGAAATATCAACATATTTCTCTTATTAACCATTTAAAAACATTTTCTAGTGACATATATTTTTACTTTCTTAAATAAGAAGCATTTAAAACATTTATTTTCTATTAAGATTTTGTAATTATGATCAGTATGTTGCTAAGATTATTACAGAGCAAAAGATGCTCCACTAAAAGGTGAAGATTTAGCCAACATTATTTGTGAAATTCAACAGTTTAAATCAGCTCATTAAGTGGTTTCATAAAAAACATTTCATCTTTCAAATTAAGCCCATTTCTCTTACTTCTCAAGAATTTTTTCAGATGAACCAGTGTAGTTCCCATTCCTCCCAGCTTCATGCCATTTGCAAACATGACAAGCACTCTGTCTACTATCCAAATCATTAACAAGAATATGGAATGGGAGAGTATGGAGGCATGGCCATGATTTAATCACAAGAAAGCTCTCCAAAAGTTTTTCTTTTTTCTAATTTTTAATGTGATAGTCCAGAAAATTCTAGCTATACAAAGTAGTGTACAGGAGTGGGGAGGGGACATCATCAGAGGCATCAATAACATTAGCATTATGTGGGTATGCCAATTGCCAAGTTATAAATTTGCCTACATGCTATTAATAAATATTCCATATTTGTTTCATTTTGGTTTGGGAACAATGAGTAACTACTATAGTATCCACTTACTAAAACTATTAAACCTGTACTTTATTCAAAATTGGAAGTACCCTTACTTATCTTCAGTATTTCTATAACTGAATTTCTCCATGGTTTTTTTTTTTAGGAATCTCATCTGCAATTTATCTCAATGCCCTGAAGTGATTCAATTATCTCTGATGCATTACATTTAAGTATAGACTTACTCTCTTTTTATCCATCCTTGAATCTAGTATTCCACCAACAACTATTCCAGCCACTTTTATCTGAAAGCCATTATTCACAAAACAGACAGACAAAGCTGCCTTTAATATATAAATTAAGATGATTAAGATGTAGTTTGCAAGTCTGGGTTATGAAGGCAGGTCCCTAGTACTATAAGTTCTGTTTCCTTCCTTCCCCTACTCAACTGATCAGGAAATATGAGAACCTCATAAACAAATCTAATTTCCTTAAAATTCTCAGAAGAGCCACCTGAATCATAAACTACTACGATTGTTCTTTTCCTTTTAATTCCACTGCATATATCCTTTTTACTGAAGTTAGCACTTTGTTGATGGCTTCAGATTCCTTATTTTTCCAGTCCTATGTTCACTTGACATTGATTATACATGTCTTCGAATGATAAAGTTATACTGAAATGTTAACATTCAAAAGTAAGGTTGTGGCCGGCGCCACGGCTCACTAGGCTAATCCTCCACCTTGCGGCGCTGGCACACCGGGTTCTAGTCCCGGTCGGGGCACCGATCCTGTCCCGGTTGCCCCTCTTCCAGGCCAGCTCTCTGCTGTGGCCAGGGAGTGCAGTGGAGGATGGCCCAAGTCCTTGGGTCCTGCACCCCATGGGAGACCAGGAGAAGCACCTGGCTCCTGCCATCGGATCAGCGCGGTGCGCCGGCCACAGCATGCTACCGCAGCGGCCATTGGAGGGTGAACCAACGGCAAAGGAAGACTTTTCTCTCTGTCTCTCTCTCATTGTCCACTCTGCCTGTCAAAAAAAAAAAAAAAACTAAGGTTGTAATAACATACACCTATGCCTAACACATCTTATGAACATGTAGCTAAACACTATAAATTTATTTGAAATAATGAGATTGTAGCATTTTTCTTGCTTTTCTTCTTTTATTTAAAGTATTATTGAACACAGTTGTATCACTAGTTGCCCAGGTGCTTTATAAATATTTAATCTAACCTACAATAATAATCCTATAAAGAGAGTATTATTATAATCTGATTTCATAGTGAGAAAAACAAACTAAAATAATAAATAATTTGATAAAGATCATAAAACTGATGGAATTGAGATTTGAATCCAAGTCTACCTAATTTCAAAGATTATTTATGTTTATTATCCCAACTTTTTCATACTTTTATTTGTTTATCTTATTAAGCTAAAGGCATCACAATGTCTAACTTTAAAGCACACTATAAGCTATAGTAATTAAAACAACAAAGTACTGGCATAAAAACTAATATATTGATGAATGGGAAAGAACAGAGATTTCAAAAATTAACCATGTGCATTTAGCTAACTGATTTTTATCAAAGGTACCAAGTATGCACACTAGAGAAAGGATGGATGGTCTTTTCAGTAACTCTTGCTTGCAATACTGGATATACACATTAAGAATAAAATTAGATCCCTACCTTGCAGCATATATAAAAATCAACTCAAGATAAAACAAGGCCTAAATGTAAGACCCAAAACTTGAAATCGCTAGAAGAAAACATAGGGGCAATACTCCAAGACATCAGAGTAGGAAATAAGTTTTTATAAGACTCTAAAATTTAGTGCAGTTAACAATAACAAAACTAGACAAATAAGATTATATCAAACTTAGAAGCTCTGCACATCAAAGGAAACAATCACCAGTGTGAAGAAACATCCAAAAGAATGGGAGAAAATATTTGTAAGCTACTTATCTAACAAAGGATTAATATCCAAAATACATAAAAAACTTAAAAAAAAAAAAAAAAGGCCAGCGCCGCAGCTCACTAGGCTAATCCTCAGCTTGCGGCGCCGGTACCCCAGGTTCTAGTCCTGGTTGTGGGCACCAGATTCTGTCCCGGTTGCTCCTCTTCCAGTCCAGCTCTCTGCTTTGGTCTGGGAAGGCAGTGGAGGATGGCCCAAGTGCTTGGGCCCTGCACCCACATGGGAGACTAGGAGGAAGCACCTGGATCCTGGCCTCGGATCGGCACTGCGCGCCAGCCTTAGCAACCATTTGGGGGGTGAACCAATGGAAGGAAGACCTTTTTCTCTGTCTCTCTCTCTCTCTCTGCCTATCAAAAAAAAAAAAAAGTATAGTCAAAAATAGCCAAAGGAACTGAATGGCTATTTCTCAAAATAAGAAATACAAAAGGCCAACAAATATACGAAAAAATGTTCAATATCACTCACTAACAATCAGGAAAATGCAAATCAAGGCCACAACGAAATATCACCTCACTCCATTGGAAACTGTATGGAGATTTCTTTAAAAACTAGAAATGGAGCAATTCTCCCTCATGAGGTTGGCTACATTTATACCTGAGTGTATACTAGCCCTTTGTCTTTTTTTTTAAGATTTTATTTATTTATTTGACAGGTAGAGTTACAGAGAGAGAGAGAGAGAGAGAGAGACAGAGAGAGAGAGACAGAGAAAAAGGTCTTCCTTCTGTTGGTTCACTCCCCAAATGGCCACAATGGCCTGAGATGCGCCAATCCGAAGCCAGGAGCCAGGTGCTTCTTCCCAGTCTCCCATACGGGTGCAGGGGCCCAAGCACATGGGCCATCCTCTACTGCTATCTCAGGCGACAGCAGAGAGCTGGACTGGAAGAGGAACAACTGGGACTAGAACTGGCACCCATATGGGATGCCGGCGCCGCAGGCCGAGGATTAACCTAGTGTGCCACAGCACTGGCCCCACCCTTTGTCTTTCAGTAAATCCTCCTTTTCTGTTCACATCTATCATCTTCTGGTTATATTCTTACACATAGGAATACAAGAACCTGGACTGAGGATTTCACTGAGTCCCGCAGGGCTCTCAATCCCAACATAATTTGGGAGTAATCCTTGCCACTTGATATGGGATGCCAGCATAGTAAGCAGTAGCTCAACATGCTGCATCACAATGCCAGCTCAAATTACAGGCATCTTCACTGGTATCTTAATGAATATACTAAACGCCCTTCACTAGGAAAGAATTTTTTTAAATAACTGATTTGGAAACAAACTTGCAATATCTCTGAAATATGCCTATACCATATTACCACTAAGCCATAAATCTGTACATGTTCCTACACTGAACCACTAAATATTCAAAGCAACTATGATACTATGTACACAGCAACAAAACACCATCCTGGAAGCAGAGAACAACCTTAGCAGACATCAAATCTGACAGAGCTTTGATCTTGGATTTCCCAGATTTATATATAAAATACCCAGTAGTTTTTTTGTAGTTTTTTGGGTTTTTGTTGTTGTTTGTTCGATTGTTAGCAGAACACATGATGAACTAAGATACAGAAGCATTCAAAACATAATGTTTGGGACCAGCGTTGTATCACAGTGGGTAAAGATGCTGCCTGTGACACTGGCATCCCGTATGGGCACTGGTTCAAGTCCCGGTTGCTCACTTCTGACCCAGCTCCCTGCTAATGGCCTGGGAAAATAGATACAGTGAATTTAAAGCATAAATATGGGGAAAATGTTGTTTCTCAGTAAATATCTTGCAGGTATATATTTAAGATGAACATTTCTGTATTTCAGTCTTCAGACTAGTCATTGTTATTGAACACAGGAATGAATATCGGATTAATTATGCCATCTGAAAAAATGGATTTTAAAATGGTCATGCTTATTGTGGTTTATTATTTTATAAGTATAGACAATAATGCCACAGGGCAAAAATTCTTTCTTCCATGGAGATCAAGTCTGAAATTATTTTTGTCCTATTTACATGCAATTTTGAAATGCTTCGTAAAGGATTTATCACAGATACAGATAGAAGAATTTGAAATCTAAATCACTTATGGAAAATCTCTTCTATAATAAAAAACATTCCACAATATAATAAAAAATAAATACTAGAAATGGAACTTCTACATGATTCAGCAATCTTATTACCAGGTGAATATCCAAAAGACATGAAATAATTCTATCAGAGAGATGCCTGCTCTACCATGTTTATTGTAGCACTATTCACAATAGCTAAGATATGCAATCAACCAAGGTCTCCACCAAAAGATGAATGGATAAAGAAAAAGTGCGATATACACATCATGAAATAATTCTGTCATTTGCAGCAAAATGGATGGAACTGGAGGATCTGATGTTAAGTGAAATAACCAAGACACAAAAAAGACAAATATCACATTATCCCTCTTTTTTGGAAGCTAGAAAGATTCAATCTGAACACAGAATAGTGATTGTTGGACTCTCAAGTAGGAAGAGGTAATAGAAGCAGTTCTGGAAAACGGGTACGAAATCAGCTAGATCAAAGGAATAAATTCCTAGTGTTCCACAGTATAGTGGTGTAATTATGCTTTGTAATTACCTATCTTGCATTTTATGAGAAACCAGAAAAAAAGTAGCCCTAAGGCTCCCATCATAAAGTAACATCAAAGAAAGGGAAATACTGATTACCCTGATTTGATAAGCACAAATTGTACACATGTATTGTAATGTTTCATGCAGCCTATAAAAATGTACAGTTACTGTTAATTTAAAACATTAAAGATTAATGTAATTTGGAAATCATATGTAAATATTATATCAAATACTTACCGCCCCCATGATGCTTGCTTCTGAAGACAATTCCAAGGACTTACTTCCATAGCAAAACTCACAGTGTCACTATAACCTAATGTTGGCTTTTTAAACCTGTAATTTAATAACATTCATACGATGGAAAAAAGAAAAATTTTAAGTTGGCCCAAAAACTATTCCTTGAAAAGAACATCAAATAAATAGGAATTAATAAATGTAGGGCAATATATGGAGAGATTTGTTTTCAAAATTTCAATATCTGCACACTGCTGAAGCAGGTTGTACAATAGTTTAAAATTTCATATCTGTCCTTCTTACTTATCTTACATATCTGTCCTTCTTATTTATCTTGATCTACTACTAAGTTTTACATATTTGTAGAATTCATACAACCTAATATTTGTTCTTTACTGATTTCCATGTTTCAAATACCTAAAAACATTAACTACAATGATCGTGTCTAACTCATTCCAAGAGCATTATTTCCAAGAAGAGAATTATTAAATAATATATTTGTATAGAGCTCCATATTTTCACATATACAATCTCCCTTATTCTTTTTTTTTAGGATTTATTTATTTATTTGAAAGTCACAGTTACAAAGACAGAGAGATATTCTATCTGCTAGTTCACTCCCCAGATGGCCACAATAGCCAAGGCTGGGCCAGGCCAAAGCCAGGAGCTTTTGGGCCATCTTCCACTGCTTTTCCCAGGCCATTAGCAGGGAGCTGCATCAGAAGTAGAATATCCAGGACTCGAACTGGTGCCCATATGGGATGCTGGCATCACAGGCAGCAGCTTTATCCTCTACACCTCAATGTCAGCCCCTCATATATTTTTTAAAACAGGACCATGAGACAGGTATTTCTCCATTCTCTTTCACTTTCTCCCCAACTCCCACACCCTTGTGCTCTCTCTATCTTCAAAGCATACAATTATATTTTTAAGATCCAGTTACTTATTTGAAAGGCAGTTTCAGAGAGAGCAAAAGAGAGAGAGAGAGAAGAGAGGGAGACAGAGAGCCAGCCTTCACAGGTTCATTAGCAGGGAGCTGGATCAGAGGCAGAGCAGCAGAGACTCAAACCAGTGCTCCAAAATGGAATGCCCAATTTGCAGGCACAGCTTAACCTGCTCTCCACATTGCCAGCCACAGGTATTGACTGTTATTAAAGATCATAAAATGACTTACCCAAAGTTTTAACAGCATTTAACAGCAACCAATAAATAAATAAGTTAATTAATTAAATAAAAAAAGAGTCAAAACTAGAATACTGGTCTACTACAATAGGCAATAATTTTGGGGGAAAAAAAGTTGGTCTATTGATTTTATGATACAAAAATAAAACAAATATTTTATCGACTGCCTTATAAACTCAAAATATCAGTAAAGAGCTTCGAAGGCATTATATCTCATTCTGATTTACTAATAAATGAAAGGTTATTATGCCGTAACTAAAAGTTGCATGGCTGCTTCCATTTCCTCTACATCTTCCCTAATTTTTTCTGTTTATACTAAAGAAAATTCTACTTAATTAATAAGGCTACCTTTTGAAAAGTAAATATGCTGACCAAATTTATATCTTATGAAATGCTAATTTTTCCATATTCATTAGATTTGTCTATGTAACAGGTTAAAGGAAATACTTTAAGTTACAAATCACAGTAGAAATATGATTATTTGATGCTTTAAATATATAGCTTTAAAATAAATTAAATGGACTTAACAAATCCACATTTACCTCTGACATAGAAAGTGACTGCAACGTACCAATATGTGCATACAGTGAACAGAAATAATTCCTATAAATACAAGGCTGATTGGTCCAAGCTGTGGGGAAGAAAATTTATAAGGTTTAAATATCTAAGTTTAACAAAACTTGAACAATCTTATAAGCAATGAAGTGCTGGACTATTCATTTGCAGTGAATAAATATTTTTGTACAAATGATCAAACAGTCACTTGCTTAAGGAACATTAACAAACTTGATACCGGAAGAATTTCAAGTTATAGTTAAGGAAACCATTTTCCGTTATTCCATTTCAGCAATGTAGCTACCTATACTCAAGAATACACAATATAGATATTCAACAAAGTAGGATACAACATTATCTTTACTATCATATGGCAAGTCTGCAACTATCAGTGTCCCACTATGGTAATTATATGCATCCGTGCATCATTCTCCAAGAGACTAAAAAGCACAATATCCAACAGGGAATGAGAGCAATCTACTTCTTCCACAGACTGCCTGCTGAGCACTTAACATTACAGAATTGTGTTCAGAAAACAATTATTTGAAAAACATGTACATAAAACATTAAAGTGTTTATTTATTAAAATATATATTGCCCGTTCAATTTTATATTCAGAAATTTTTAAGCTCCAACTTAGGGTAAACAAAACAGCCTAATTCAGAGAAAGATGATAGTTAAAACTGTCTTTCAGAAACTGTTCTATTAAAAAAAGATTAAATATAATTTTGTTCCTTCATAAATGATTTCTACTATGAAAGTTCTCTATAATTATAACAATTAACTCTTACCATGGTTTAAAAAATTGTTTTTAAAAGATATTGTTTGCTGTCTTCTTAAAGAGAAATAAGAGGAGACTATATCAGCTAGTGTCACTGGTGATATTGCCTGAGGGAAAGCTTTGCAGACCACATGGACTTTTGAGTGAGGCTGAAAGCATTAACAGGAGGCAGGGTGCCCACCTATACCTGTGAAACGAGAGCACATTGTCTACTTCCCACCATCCCACCCAGCAAGGACTCCCAGCAAATAGTAGGAAAGAAATGCCATCTTCAAAGATGAGTAATAGCTGCCATGGCTCGCACACATGTAACTAGAGGATTTTATCTGAGGGATAAATCCTAGATCCCTACTGACTTTGAGTCTGGTCTGGAGGGTTGGCAGGAGGTAGGGTACCAACTTGAGCCTGTGAGGCTGCCCTCCACTCTATATCACTGGTGCCTAAACTCAAACTGCCAAGGCAGAACACCAACAGGCAGCTGGATCTGGGATTGCCTCAGTTCTCTCTGAGGATGGAGCAGCCTCATGGGAATGAGAGCAGATCCCCTGCTCCCTGTGACTGTAGAGCCCTGCACACTTTGACTGTGGGAATACTGTGCCTGCATGACGAGGTGTGGAGTGTAGATAGGTCTCTGGAAATCACTACATCTCTCTTCAGAGGCTTAGATTTCCCTGAGTACCTGGGGTGGATCATTGCAGAGAGTTCTGTGTTCCCATTTACGACCACACATATCCTTTGTGAGGTCCTTGCAAATGTGTGGATGGGGTATGCAGCAACTGTGGGCTGGCCCTGGGCATTGAACACCTTGGTAGAGAGGAGATAAGGCAGTGATCACACCAGATGACATGATCATATCCTCCAAGATGGGTGTGTCACCCTGGACACAAGAGTTTGTACCACAGGAAGCACTGATCAGAGCACCAAGGCCCCACCTAGCACATGCCTCAGAATAAGCACTTTAGGAACAGATACTCCACTATGCCACAGAGACATATTTCAAAGACAAAAGCCATTGGAGGAGAAAACCAACAAGTAGTTCCACAATGCCTAAAAATAATCACAGAAACATGAGAAACATGAGTAAGGAAGACAATATGGCTCCCCAAAGGAATATAATAACAATTCAATATTAGAATGTACAAATAAAGAGATTGATGAAATGCATGAAAGGGAATTCAAAAGAATGGTCATAGGATCATTCAAAAGCAATGAGAAGCAAATTCATGAAAGAATGTGAAAACAGAAACCCTTCTAGCAAGAGTACAAAGGAAATTGAAAGCAATAGGAATATTTACAGAAAAATGGTAGAGCCAAGCTGCTATTATCATTAACAACCTTGTTTGTAAATGGCCTAAATTATCCAATTAAAAGATACAGACTGGATGAATGGAGTCAAACACAAAACTCACCGATTTTCTGCCTGCATGAAACATACCTCACCAACAAAGATATACACAAACTGAAGGCTAAAGGACATAAAAAGATATTCTATGCTCATGGAAAGCAAAAAAACAGGAGGGGCAGCCATCCTGATATCAGACAAAATAGACTTTAACACAAAAACTATTAAAAAGAGAGAGATGGAAGAGACCTGGAAGAAGCTCCTGGATCCCGTAGCTGTTTGCAGGCACTTGAGGTGTGAAGGAGTAGATGGGAGAGCTCTGTCTCTTTGCGTTTCAAATGAACAGGTAAAATTTTTCAAAAATGTGAGTTCATTTGCCGACTTTACCCTTGTTTATCCACAATTCCCTACGTTTCGTCTGGTTTTTAATTGTTTTTTCCTTATTTCTTAATAAACATTATTTAAAGATTAAGTGATCAATTCAACAGAAATTGTGGCTTTACTTGGGCCCCTGTTTATTTAAAAGGAATATTAATGGATCTAAAGGGAGACATAGACTTCACTACAACAATAATGAGGATTTCAACACACCACTTTCATCAATGGACAGATCAAATAGACAAAAAAAATCAACAAGGAAAAAGCACAGGTAATCTACACTATGAACCAAATGGACCTAACTGATATCTATATAATATTTCATCCCACAGCTGAAGAATACAGATTCTTTTCATCAGTGCATGCAACTTTCTCTAGGAAATACCATAAGCTAGGCCATAAAGTAAGTCTCAGCAAATTCAAAAACAACTGAAATGATATCATGCATATTTTATGACAATGAAATTACACTAGAAATTAACTTAAGAACTTCTGAAAATATGCAAACTCATAGAGGCTGAATAACATGTTCCTGAATGAGCAGTTGGTCAAAGAGTAAATCAAAAGAGAAATTTAAAAAATCCTGGAAATCAATGAAGATAACAACACAACATATTAAAACCAATGGGCTATAACAAAAGCAGAGTTAAAGGGAAGTTTATAGCAATTAGTGGCTACATCAAGAAATTGGAAAGGCATCAAATAAATGATCAAACAATGCATCTCAAGGACCTAGAAAACAAGAACAAATAAAACCCAAAATTAATAAGAGGAAAAAAAAATAATTAAAATTAGAGAAAAATTAACAAAACTGAGACAAAAAAAACACAAAATATCAATGAAATGAATAGATGGTTTTCTGGAAAAAAAAATTGATACACCATTGGCACAATTAACTAAAAAGAAAAAGAGAGGACTCAAATTAATAAAATCAAAGATAAAAAAGGAAATGTTACAAGGGAAACCAATGAAATAAAAGGAATCATTAGGAATTACTACAAACAGCTATATGCCAATAAACTGGAAAATCTAGAAGACACTGATAGATTTCTGGACACATACAATCCAGCAAAATGGAGCCATAAAGACATAGAAAACCTAAGTAGTCCAATAACCAAGGTAGATATTGAGTCAGTAATAAAGACTCTCCCAACAAAGAACAGCCCAGAACAAGATGGATTCACTGATGAATTCTACCAAATTTAAAAGAAGTACTAATTCCAATTCTTAAGCTATTCAAAACAGCTGAAAGGGAGGGAATCCTCCCAAACTCCTCCTTCTATGAGGCTAGCATCACCTTAATTCCAAAACCAGAAAATATACAAAAAAGAAACAGAACTATAGATGAATATCCCTGAAGAACAAAAATGCAAAAATCCTTAAGAAAACATTAGTTAATCAAATCCAACAACACATTAGAAAGATTATTCACCTGGACCATGTGGGATTTATCCCTGGTATGCAAGAAGGGTTCCACAGACACAAAAGCAGTAATTGTGATACATAATATTAACAAATTGAAGAGTAAAAATCATATAATTATCTCAATAGATGCAGAAAAAGTATTTGATAATCTACAACATCCTTTCCTGATTTTAAAAAAAAAAAGCCTTAGGCAAACTGGGTATAGAAGAAACATCCTTCATCACAATCAAGGCAGTATACAACAAACCAGAGCCAGCAACATACTAAATGGGGAAAAGTTGGAAGCATTTCCACTAAGATCCAGAAGCAGACAACAATGTCCACTCTCACCATTGATATTCAATATATTTCTAGAAGTTTTAGCCAGAGTCATTAGGCAAGAAAATGAAATCAAAGGATACAATTTGGAAAGGAGGAAGTCAAATTATCCCTGATTGCAGATGACATGATTTTATATATATCCAAAAGATTCCACTGAGAGACTACTGGAACTCATAAAAGTTTGGTAAAGTTGCAGATGTAAAATCAACACACAAAAATCAATAACCTTTGTATACAAGACAATGCTGTGGCTCAGAGAAAACCTGTAAGATCAGTAACACTCACAATAGCTACAAAAAACTTGAATGCCTTGGAATAAGTTTGACAAAGAAAGTGAAAGATACATACAATGAAAATCACAAACAAATAAAGAAATAAAAGAAGACAAAAGAAGTGGAAGAATCTTCCACGTTTATGGATTAGAAGAATTATACCATAAAAAGGTCAATACTACTGAAAGTAACTTACAGATTCAATATGATCCAAATCAAAATACCAATGACATTCTTCTCAGATCTAGCAAAAAACGGTGCTAAAATTCATATGGAAACACAAGAGACCCTGAATATTTAAAGCAATCTTAAACAATGAAAGCAAAGCCAGAGGCATTACAGTACCAGATTTCAAGCTATACTACAGGGCACTTATAAGCAAAACAGCCTGGTACTGACACGAAAATAAACATGTAGACCAATGGAACAGAAGAAAAATCCCAGAAATCAATCCACACATCTACAACCAAACAATCTCTGACAATGGAACTAAAATCAATCCATGGAGAAAAGACAGTCTTTTAAAAAAATGGTGTTGGAAAAATTGGATATCTTTGCACAGAAGTATGAAATATGATACTTACTTTGCACTTTATCCAAAAATAAACTGAAAATGGATCATGGATCTAAATTTATGACCTGAAACCATCAAGCTACTAGAGAAAAACATTGGGAAAACTCTGTAGAACATTGGCATAGGCAAAGACTTCTTGGAAAAGACCCAAGAAGCACAAGAACAACACAAAAACAGGTCAATGGGAGTACATCAGGCTAAGAAGCTTCTGTACTACAAAGTAAACATTCAACAAAGTGAAGAGACAACTGACAGACTGGGAGATATCTGCAAAATATGCAACTGATAGGGGATTAACATCCAGAACCTATAGAGCACAAGAAATTCAAAAACAACAAAACAAAAAATCCAGTTAACAAATGGGCAAAGGAAGGCATTTTCCAAAAGATGAAATTCAAATGGCCAACAGACACATGAAAAAAATGCTCAGGATCACTAAACACCTGGGAAATGCAAATAACCAAAAAGATGTCACTTCACCCCAGTTAGAATGGTTCTCATATAGAAATCAAAAAACAATAAATGCTGGGAAGGATGTAGGTAAACAGGTACCCTCATGCACTGTTGGTGGGAATGTAAACTAGTATAGCCATTGTAGAAAGCAATATGGAGATTCCTCAGAAATCTGAAGACATATGTACCAATGACCCAGTTCTCCCACTCTTGGGAATTTACCCAAGGGAAATGAAATCAGCATATGGAAGAGTGATCTGAACTGCCATGTTTACTACAGTTCAATTCACAACAGCTAAGATATGGAATCAACCCAGATGTCCAATCAACTAATGACCGGATAGAGAAATTGTGATCTATATAAAATATGGAACACTACTCAGCCATAAAAAAGAACAAAATTCTGTCTTTGGCAAAAAAAAAAAAAAAGGATGAAACTGGAAACCATTATACTTAGTGAAATAAGCCAGTCCCAAAAAGATAAGTGTCATGTTTTCCCTGATCTATGGTAACTAACAGAGAACAAAAAAAAATGTAATATATATGAGTGAAACTGACATTTGGAGATTATTCTTTATAGCCCTTGTCTCTACTGTGGAGGAACAGTGCTTTTTTTTTCCTTCTAATTATTCTCTGAATTCTTTACTTAGTGGAAAATTAAGCTTATGATATATAATAAACTGAAAGTATGTCATTTTAAAAATTAAAAGAAAGAATAAGAAAGGAAAGAGGAAAGCTGGAAGCATGGGCAGGAGGGAGGATAGGGTGGGAAGTATTACTGTGCTCCTAAATCTGTATACATGAAATACATGAAATTTGTTCACCATATATAAGTAAAAAAACAATTAAAAAGATATTGTTATTCATGTTCTTAGCTATTATTTCTTTAAACCAAAAAGCAACATGTTATTCTGAGTCAAAAAACTATAAGGCTTCACAATAAAAAGAAAGTGCTCTATAAATATATTTACTACTATGAGTATACTGTTCAAATCCCTGTTAAGTCAAAAGAAAAATAGGAAAAATCAAATACTGTATTATGTTTGAAGGGTTTTGTTTGTCAAATATTACAAACAATTAAGTAAAAACTTTAAGAAGCAAGTCTGACTTTTCATTAGATATTGCTTTATAGTATATAATTTTATCAATACATAATTAAGTGATTATCTAAAGTCACTTGCCCAGGTTATATTTAACTAAGCCTGATGTGAGCTTGTGATAATTTTTGCTATAAAGTAGGTTTATTACTGTATCTTTTTTTCCTTTTTTTTTTTTTTTTTTGACAGGCAGAGTGGACAGTGAGAGAGAGACAGACAGAGAGAACAGTCTTCCTTTACCGTTGGTTCACCCTCCAATGGCCGCCACAGCTGGCGCACTGTGGCCGGCGCACCACACTGATCTGAAGCCAGGAGCCAGGTGCTTCTCCTGGTCTCCCATGCGGGTGCAGGGCCCAAGAACTTGGGCCATCATCCACTGCACTCCCAGGCCACAGCAGAGAGCTGGCCTGGAAGAGGGGCAACCGGGACAGAATCTGGCGCCCCGACCGGGATTAGAACCCGGTGTGCCAGTGCTGCAGGCAGAGGATTAGCCTATTAAGCCATGACGCCGGCATATTACTGTATCTTAAATAGAGATTACAAATGTAAGTCTTACCACTATGCCTGCATTTTTTATTGCCAATGGAAGTCCTAAAAGGCCAGTTCCAATATTTCCTTTAAGTAGATGCATAAGAGTTTGGACAAATCTGAAAAGTAAAAGTAAAATTAATCATTTTAAAACAAAAACTATTAAAGATCATATAATTATAGTTCTAGTATCATAGGAGAACTGACAATTAATCGAGGCAAGGAACCAAGTAACATTTACTTTCCACCACTGAACCAAAAGTCAAAATTTAGTTCAAGTCCTAGCTTTGCTACTAAGATTAGAAAACAGAGTTATTGTGTAAATTAAATTATATATTTAAGTGAACGTATTTTGTAAGCAGTAAATTAATAAATAAAAAGACATCTTCTCATGAGATAATTTGCTGAGATGATTTTCAGAAAAATGTTAAAGATTAGGCTGATAAGATTAAACAATTCATTGACACTGTATAATCATGGTACCAAACATATCTGATCTGTAATTATCAACTGAAGTAAAAGTTAATTAAAAGCTAAAGACAGGTTTCAAAACTGTATGTATGTTAATCAGGAAAGAGAAACAATTAATTCTTATATATCATGAATCCCTTAACAGTATTAACCTCAGAATAATTTCCAGGAGGTAACTGGAGGAAGTCTCTTGATCAAGAAGAAATAAATGAAACAAAGAAGAACAGCATAAAATTCAGCATAAATTCATAAATTAAACAAAAGTGCCTAAATTTTTCTCCAGTTTATATTCTTCTGTTGTAATCAATTAAATTTTGTGTTATTTTGCTTAATCATTAAATTATAATTAAAGAACTTATTCAAATCTATTAATGATGACAAAATACCAAAAATATTTTTTTAAAAGTGCCACTGCTTTCCTATGACTGTTTTTCATACTCTTCATTTACCAAGTGTTTGCCATCTCCTAAGGTCCAACACCTAGCTATGTCAGAAGCAATTTCTGCAAACATTCCTGAACTCTCAATCCCAAATTTCCTTCTTTCAAGATCCATGTATGTGTATGTCATCATTTCCTACACACTGTTCTATGATTTAAATGTATTTCTCCCTTCTGACCTACACTACTGACTCCATGAAAGTGACGACTGTGCTTTATTCACCTTTGTGTGTAGAATCTAGTAAAATTCTTTCTCTGTACAAGATGATTACATAATATATACAAAATGGACACTTATAAACTGTACAACTTACGAAATGCCCTCTTGATCATCAAGTTGGTAATGCTTCTGCACAGGTAAGAGCTCTTGTTCATGTTCTTCATCTGATGTCCCATCAAAATTCTGCTCATTTATCAAGGGCCTCATGACATCCATATCTTTAGAAAAGAAAAACATAATATTTCACTATTGTATCAAAAACTGGAATAAGGCTGCTATAAACGAATCTTAAATAATAGGAAATACCACTTGGACTCATCATTTCTATTTCCACTCTGAGTAAATTAATTCATATTGTTACCTTGAGTGTTAGTATTTTTAAAAGAATAACCAGACTTACTTGTAAGATATTGTTAAGATTATGCAGTATAAAGTGAAAAACTTAAAATACTCAATGCAAAATTTTTTTCTGCTTTATTCACATGAAGTTTATAGTAAATGATCACAGAATTACAAGATGAGGAATGTGAAGAAATAATCAAATATATTTTTCTCTGATTAGCTTCAAATCACATTGTAAAGGTAAATGGTAATTGGGGCCGGTGCCGTGGCTCACTTGGCTAATCCTCCACCTGCGGCGCTGGCATCCCATATGGGCACCGGGTTCTAGTCCCGGTTGCTCCTCTTCCAGTCCAGCTCTCTGTTGTGGCCCGGGAAGGCAGTGGCGGATGGCCCAGATGACTGGGCGTCTGCACCTGCGTGGGAGACCAGGAGGAAGCACCTGGCTCCTGGCTTTGGATCGGCACAGCGCTGGCCGTAGCAGCCATTTGGGGGGTGAACCAATGGAAGGAAGACCTTTCTCTCTGTCTCTCTCTCTCACTGTCTAATTCTACCTGTCAAATAAGTGGGAAAAAAAAGGTAACTGGTAATCATCCTTTTAAATACTTTAAGAAAATTATAATTTCATCTCAATATTTAAAATTTTAGTATCAGGGCTGATGCTGTGGCGCAGCAGTTAAAGCCCCAACCTGAAAGCACCAGTATCCCATATGAGTCCCAATTTGAGTCATGGCTGGTCCACTTCTGATCCAGCTCTCTGTTAATGTGCCTGGGAAAGCAGTGGAGAATGGCCCAAGTCCTTGGGCCCCTGCACCCATGTGGGAGACCCAGCGGAAGCTCCTGGCTTCAGATCAGCTCAGCTCTGGCCACTATGGCCATTTGAGGGGTGAGCAACAAATGGAAGATCTCTCTCTGTCTCTATGTCTCTCTGTCTCTCTCCCTCTGTTAACTTTAAAATAAATACAGCTTTAAATTTTTTTTAATTTTAACATCAAAATTTGTTTTTATATCTTCACAATTTTTAGCATGATTCTGCTTTCAGAGAGAAAGACAATACTTGTCAAAATTGTGTCTCATCATTAAAGTTCAAATTTGCTAATATGACTGACTTTAATCAGTGAAGTCTGATTACAGAATATTTTAAAGAAGTGAAAACTTTGTTTTATCCAAACACATTTAATAAATCTGTATAACAGGGAACTGAAATAAATAACTGATTTGGGAATGACTAATTGACATAAAATTTTTAACCTTTTATTTTGGAATAATTTAAAATGTATATTAAATGTTTTAAGAATTATACAAAAACCCTATGTATTCTTTACAGATTTACTAATTTTTGATGTTTCACATTTTAATTGTTTTTGTTCTTAAATAATTTTATGAATTATTGGAGAGTGAGTTACATACATCATGCCATTTTACCCTATTATAAGCATGTATTTGTTAAAACTAAAGATATCTTCTTGTGCATTCACAACGCAACTATCAAATTCATGTTAGCCTTCATGTAATACATTATTAAATGTATATTCCATATTCCCTTCCTTTACTTGTACCAAGAAAGTCTTAGCAATTTTTTCAGTCCATGATGACACACACATCAAACTGAGCTGTTCTACTGGTTATCTTTGCCATTATATCTTTTATGAGGCCCTTAATCCTCTTTTTACTTCTTACTTTTTGAACTACTTTGTTTGCCAGTTTTAAATGGTATCTGACTTTTACATATTACCTACATAGTAAGTAACTTATTTTAGATTCCTCTATCTCTGATCCTTATTTTCTCATTTTTTAGTTATATTCTTTTTATTTAGGTATTAAATATGATGCTTTACATACTGCTCTTCCAGTCACATCTCAACCAGTTCTTAGACATATAGCTACAATCAGTATCAATATATTCACTACCAGTTTCCTACCAATGTTTTCCCAGTCATCCCTTAGCTGGAAGAAGTTTGCCGTCTTCTATAGTGTGCACCAGAATGAGTTACAGAACTTGCTAAAACAGGGGCCAGTATTGTGGTGGAGAGGGTAAAGCTGCCACCTAAAACTCTGGCATCCCATATATGGGTGCCAGTTCCAGTCCTGGCTGCTCCACTTCCTTTCCAGCTTCCTGCTAATGGCCTGGGAAAAGCAGTGGAAGATGGCACAACTACTTGGGCCCCTGCCACCCTGTGGGAGACCTGGATGGAGTTCCAGGCTCTTGGCTTTGGCTTGGCCCAATGCAGCTGTCTGGGAAATAAACTAGCAGGTGGATGATTCACGGCGCTGGCCCTTTATTTAGACTTTCAACACTTAAATTTACTCTCCCTTTCTCAGGAAGATTTTCACTGTGCTTCTTACAAGTCTCCTGATCCTCTGCCCTCTTTCCCAGGGAGTCTAAAGACTCACTTCCTCACTCTGTATGCTTGCAACAACAATAAGAACTGTTTAAAATTTTTCATTTCTTTCTCAGATAATTTAAAGTTTGTAGTATCTTTCCTCTCTTAAAGATTAAGAGAATTAATTTCATAAATGATTTACTTGTACTCTTGTTGAATTCACAGTTTTGAGGGAAGGATATTTTGAAAGGTTAAGATTCAGGCAGCCAGCATCAGCCCAGTGTGAACTGGAATACAGTGTTATCAGGGTTTTTAAAATTTATTTTATTTGGCCAGATCCGTGGCTCAACAGGCTAATCCTCCGCCTTGCGGCGCCGGCACACCGGGTTCTAGTCCCGGTCGGGGCACCGATCCTGTCCCGGTTGCCCCTCTTCCAGGCCAGCTCTCTGCTGTGGCCAGGGAGTGCAGTGGAGGATGGCCCAAGTGCTTGGGCCCTGCACCCCATGGGAGACCAGGATAAGCACCTGGCTCCTGCCATCGGAACAGCGCGGTGCGCTGGCCGCAGCGCGCTACCGCGGCGGCCATTAGAGGGTGAACCAACGGCAAAGGAAGACCTTTCTCTCTGTCTCTCTCTCTCTCTCACTGTCCACTCTGCCTGTCAAAAATTAAAAAAAAAATAAAAATAAATTATTTTATTTGTATCAGGTGAACAAATTTCATGTATTTCATATATATGGATTTAAGAGCTTACCGATATTTCCCACCCCACCCTCCCATCCTCCTATACTCTCAGCTTCCCTCCTTCTTCCTTTCTCATTTTTTCTTATTTTTACAATGACATACTTATGGTTTATTTTAAAATCACAAGCTTAACCTTCAAGTAAATAAAGAATTCAAAAACTAGTAAGTAGAAAGATCTCTGTTCCTCAAGAGTACAGATAAGAGCTGTAAACAATAATCAAATCTCAAAATGTCAATATATATAATACTTTGATATTTGTCTTTTGGAACCTGGCTTATTTCACTAACATAATGGTCGCCAATTACATCCATTTTGTTGCAAAAGACAGTATTTCATTCTTTTTTATTGCTGAATTTTTTTTTTTGTATAATGCTATTTTTTTTATTTGAAAGTCAGAGTTACAGAGAGAGGAAGAGAGACAGAGAGAGAGCAAGATCTTCCATCTGCTGATTCACTTTCCAAATGGCTGCAACAATCAAGGATGGGCCAGGCCAAAGCCAGGAGTCAGGAGCTTCTTCCATGTCTCCCAAGTGGGTGCATGGAGTACTTGGGCCATCTTCCGCTGCTCTCCTAGATGCATTAGTAGGGAGCTGGATTGGAAGTGGAGTAGCTGGGACTCAAACTGATGCCCATATGGGATGCTGGTGTTGTCACAGGGGGAAGTTTAACCTGCTACGCCACAACACTGGCCCCAGTATATCATATTTTTAAAGTAAATGAAGTTTTAAGATATTGGAAGATACTTGCAAATAGTATATTCTTAAACCATTTAAATATTCTTCATCTAATAATGTAATTAATATGTGTAAGATAAAATTCATTGAATTATCTAAATTCTTAGAGTGCAATTAATGTGAATTACATAATTCAATTGTCCAACTTGCATTTTTGTGTGCTTTTCCTAGTGCTGCAATCTTTAGGATACTCCACATGCACTGCTTATTGTAGTGTTTTTTGTTTCTTGTTCTCAACAATGGCTCAGCCTAGACATGTGCACAATGAAAATTAAATGTCTCCCCAAGTATGCGGTCAATTGGTACATCTACAATTCCACATTTACCCTAAAAATGTATTCCACATTTACCCTAAAAATGTATTAAATCATTTTTTGTTTGAGCAGACCCTGTATCCTTTTCTGCTATACTCTCAACAAAGTAAAGTGACATTTTTTATCCTGTGAAACCACTGCATTAGTTTGCTAGGGCTTCCATAACAAAGTACTACAAAATGGGTTGCTTAAATGTAAGAAATTTTTAATCTCAATGTTCAAGGGCCTCTTGAAGTCCAAAATCAAGGTGGTTCCTTCGGGGGGGGCAGGGGGGGGCGGTGTACAATGGAAGGTTCTCTCTTCTAGACCTCTCTCATTTTGTAAACGGCCTTATTCATGTTCTTTCAACATTCTCCCTATAATCATGTCTGTATCAAAATACCTCTTTTTCATAAGGAGTTCAGTCATACTGGATTAGGAGCTCACTCTATCCAGCATGACCTCATCTTAATTAATTACATCTACAATTGTACTATTTCCAAATAAGGTTATATCCTGAGGCACTTGGAGTTGAAACTTCAACAAAAAAAAAATTGGGAGTATGGGGAGCATGAGGCACACTACTAATATTTAACCCATAACAATGACCATGATTGGTTACATTAGCTTCATCTTCAAATGGAAGCACATTGCTATTTTCAGTCCTAAATGTGTCCTTTGATGACTCTTGATTTCAGTTGCTTTTATTAATTCAGCTTATCCAAATTGTTATCTATTTGAACTTTCTAATTTCCACCAAGGGCTGTACAGTATGTTCTGTGCTATACTAAGTGCACTTTCTGTTCTCAATAAAGATACTTATCACTACCAACATTTCAAAAACCAAGAATCTGTTATTTGAAGAATACTGCCGAAGGGATCACAACAACAATGAAAAGTCAGGGAAAAGGTAAGTTTTCTCAAAACTTTAAAAAATATGAATCCAAATGATAACTTTATTTTTAATAATATCATCAGAAAACTTATTTTTAATATCTTTTTAGGTAAAACTGAAAATATGGAATAGTTGAAATGATCTATGAATACTATTTCTATAATTTACACAAGCAAATTTTTAAAATAGGTATTACAATATTGACTCAGAGTTCCAAGCTCAAATTAGCTGAGAACAATTGTCCACGAATGTCTTATTCATTTCATTTTGTTCAACAGTATAATCCCCTAAAATTCATTATTAGCCCTAAAATTCATTATTTTGCAATGTTACATAGCTTAGGAAACAGTAAACATTATTGATTGTGAAAAAATATCTTTTCACATATATTTCTTTGCTTTAAGTGCATTTGTCTAAACCATCACATTTAAAACTTTAATAAAACTTTAATTATTCCAGGTAACCACCCCAACTCTCACAAGACTTTAAAAAATATTATTAAAAGTAAATTTTTTAAAAGCAGAACCTATTTGAGAGAAAAACATTTCTTAAAAGTGTTAGGCATTTAAGATATATATATATATATATATACATATATATATCTTTGATTCTACCATTAAAGCAGAAGTTTGCAATGTGACACACACTTAAGTTCTGTTGTGTGCTTAAATATATTTTCCTGGAACTGCACTTTCAAAAAAAAAATTCTGTAAGACTTTCTCATCAGTTTTAGTATAAATTATTGTAACACTGCATACTAAGAATACATTTAAGCATAATTTAAAAATTCATGGGAAAATTGAATTAAGAGATATTTGTTTTAGTTTAAAAGAATTTTTAAATGCAAATACATGTTTTTCATAATATGTATTTTCCATTAATTTTTTTGAAGACTCTCTGTCTTTAATTTCATTTTCCATAAACTTTTTTAGTTTCACTTCTATTTGTTAAACCAAGCAAATTAAGATTAGGTAAAGCAATCAAGTTTTAGGAACAAATATATTGGCTTGAATGATACAAGCTAGTTCCTAAATCTAAAGAGTAACTTAAAAGAAAGCTAAATATAAATACCTGAGAAAGTAATACACTTACATACCACTAGCTTATATCTTTAAATTGTAATAGAGCACTTAAACCTAGATCTCCATGGAAAAGATTTACTTAAAATTGAGTCAATTAGTCATTTATAACTAAGAAATCCCATGTAATACTGAATATAAAGTGTATAACTGTGTTTTTCTCAAATTTAGGTATATTACACAGAATAATAGAGTAATTCTTTCCTTATTTTTAATTCTAACTGTTTAGCAGATGTGTATTAGCACTGGTATTGGTCACAAGACAGAGTGGGGGCATTTTAGGCTTGAGAACACTTGCTGTTTGGAAAAGGTTGGTTTAATGTCACTGAAACTGAAAGCCGAAGTGTCTGGAAGAAGATTAAGCCAAAAAACTTGAAAAGTTTTCAAATCAGTCTTATCAAGAACCACAATCCTTTTCCTAAGAAAGCTTCTGGATCAGGTTCAAGAAAGGCAGTATCCATCATAAACTATCATATCCATCATAACTACCATATCCCTCCCTTGGTCATTTCACAGTGTCACATCAGAAGAAAATTAGTGAGGTATGGGGTAACAAATCAGTGTCTATACTCTCTCTGGGTATCTCCTTCAGAAACATATGTATATAAAAGGGGTTAACTGGAGTGGTTGACTTGCTACTGTGCAGAGTGGCAAGGACCAAGATGGTTTTTATCGCATATCAACATTACAGGCACAGAACACTACAGGAGCTGATACAAAGGGGCACAGGCCCTCCCTCATTTTATTGGTTTGGGATCCTTCTCACGAGTCTCCCCTTGAAAGACTGTCATCACTTTCTTCCTTCTTATGAGTCTCATGTAAGAGACTGCCATCACCTCCCCACCAATATCTGCTGTCAACAGTCCTTCAACACAAAAGGTCTGTGTCTTCTCATTGAATGTATCCAAAAGCAGAAGTTGCAGTCATTTGCTATTCAATTTCACAAGAATTAATGGGGCCCCAATATACACAGTATGTTAAACACATTACCAGATGCCAGGGATACAGCCATTACTAAAATAAATAAGTCATACCTTCATGGAATTCAAACTCTAGTGAGGAAAAGAGACAACACATACAATAAGTAAAACAAATAAAAGCTAGATAGTGTTACATTCTAAGGATAAAAACAGGGATTGGGAGACAGTCTGTAATTTAAGACAGGTGAGCCAAAGTAGGCCTCACTGAGAAAGTGGTATTTTAAAGACCACCTTGGGTAAGCATATGGCACAAAAGTTAAGATGCCACTTGAGATGCCCATACCCCATATGAGACTGCCTGGGTTTTGAGTCCAAATTTTACTCTCTATTCCAGCTTCTTGCTAATACAAACTGTGAGAGGAAGCAGGTTAAAGTCCTTGGGTCCCTGCCACTCACATAGAAGACTCTCATTGAGTTCTGGGGTCCTGTCTTCAGCTTGGCCCAGCCCCAGTCATTGTGGGCATTTAGAGAGAAAGCAAACAGATGGAAGTTCTCTCTCTCTCCCCAACCCACCCCCTGCCAGATAGACAGATGAATAGATATACAGTGATGACCTGAAGGAAGAGCAAAATTGCACAATGTGGGTATTTGACCAGGCAGTAGGAACAAGATAACAGCTATAGAGGCTCTCTCTCTCTCCTTTAAGCAAAGGGAAGTAGGTCAGTAGCTAGAGAGGAACAAGCAACAGGGAGAGTAGTAGGAGTAAGATTAAAAAAGTAATAGTAAACTGTTCTCAGTGACATGAAAAACCATCACATCAATGTCTTCCAATAAAAATATAATGTGAGGCTGGCGCCACGGCTCAATAGGCTAATCCTCCACCTGCGGTGCCGGCACACCGGGTCCTAGTCCCGGTCGGGGTGCCGGATTCTGTCTCGGTTGCCCCTCTTCCAGGCCAGCTCTCTGCTGTGGCCAGGGAGTGTAGTGGAGGATGGCCCAAGTTCTTGGGCCCTGCACCCTCATGGGAGACCAGGAGAAGCACCTGGCTCCTGGCTTCGGATCAGCACGATGCGCCGGCCGCAGCGGCCATTGGAGGGTGAGCCAACGGCAAAAGGAAGACCGTTCACTCTGTCTCTCTCTCTCACTGTCCACTCTGCCTGTCAAAAAATAATAATAATAATAATAATAATAATAAAATAAATTTAAAAATATAATGTGAGCCAAAAACATGAAATTGTCTAGTAGGCTTAAATTTTTTAAAAAAAAAAAAAGGAAGAGAAATACGTAAAATTAATTTATCTTTTTTTTTTTTTTTGACAGGCAGAGTGGACAGTGAGAGAGAGAGACAGAGAGAAAGGCCTTCCTTTTTGCCATTGGTTCACCTTCCAATGGCCGCTGCGGCCGGCGCATCGTGCTGATCCGAAGCCAGGAGCCAGGTGCTTCTCCTGGTCTCCCATGAGGGTGCAGGGCCCAAGCACTTGGGCCACCCTCCACTGCCTTCCCGGGCCATAGCAGAGAGCTGGCCTGGAAGAGGGGCAACTGGGATAGAATCCGGCGCCCCAACCAGGACTAGAACCCGGTGTGCCGGCCCCGCAAGGAGGAGGATTAGCCTGTTAAGCCATGGCGCCAGCTGCGTAAAATTAATTTAAATATATTTAACCTGATATATCCAAAATATTATCAACATGGAATCAATCTTAAAATTTTAAATATTCTACAATTGTTCCCCATATTACCTTTTTAAATAGACTATTTTACACCTATAGTGTATTTCAATCCAGACAAACCACATTTCAGTGTTCAATAACCACATATAGCTAATGACCACTGTACTGAACAGCACAGCAGTAATTTTGAGCAGTGGAGAGACATGATCTGACTCAAGATTTCAAAGAACTACAGTGGCTGCTTTGTGAAGAAAAGATTATACAGGAGCAAAAGTAGAAGCATGAGAGTATTTCAAAAATTCAAGAAAAAGATGTTCATGTCCTTCAAGCATTATGGTAGCAACAGTAGAAACAGAGAAAAGTGGTTAGACTTTGGATATATTTTGTAAGTAGAACCAGTCTGATTTCCTGAGATGACAATAATGACTTCAAGGATCTAAGTATCTACAAGAATGAAACTGCCATTCACTAAGATGTTATGGTTGTTTCATAATGTCTACAAAGTCTTTGAAGTTTCAGTCTTCAAGAGGAATAATGTAATTACCTTATATTTGAATGTGGGCTGGACTTAGCAACTTCTAAAGAATAAGTTTTGGTAGAAGAGACGATGAATGACTTCAATACCAGGTCATAAAAGGCATTATGCCTTCCTACTTGCTCTCTGATTTGGATCGCTCGTTTATGAGGAAGCCAGCTGCCATGTTGTGAGAATATTAAAGTAGTCCTGACAAAAGGACAGCATGGAACTGAGGTTTCCCAACAGCAGCCATAAATTGTTATTCAGCAATAGTTAACTATCACAGATAACTAAAGCCACAGGAGGAGCAGGTTTGGCAGTGAAGCTCATCAGGAGTTCAATTTGGGGCATGTTAAGCTTGAGATGTTTATTAGACATCAGTGTGCAAATATCATGGAGGCAATCAGATTTCTATGCAAATTAGTGAGCGTTCAGGTTATGAGATATGAATTTGGAAAGCCATGGGACAGAATAAGAGCATATGACACTTAGTACATCAGTCTGCCTTCCAAATTAGCAAGAGTAATTTCTGAGTGGTCAGATAACTTTTAATTTCAAAAATTCTGTTGCACTTTTCATTTTCTACTATGGCTGAGTTATTCAGTGCACAAAAGTTCTTTTTTTTAAATTGGTGTCTAGATGGAAAGCATTGGCAGAGAGCTGTTAAGACACAGGTTTCCCTTAGGAATAGAAATAGCTATGGTCTGAACTTTATTTCATAGGCTGTAGAGAGACTTCTGGAAGGTTTCCTACTATGTATATTTTCTCCACCTCAAAATGAATAAAGTATTTACTGTCTCCAGGAACTTTCCATCTAAATAGTTATTAATAATCTGGGTAGCAAAATTTCTATCTTTTTTTAAAAGAAACTATTTCTACTTTCTTTTAGTTTGTTCATTGGCAAAATATAAGTGATTTCCTCTATTATGCTATTATAAAAGTAATGCAAGTTTATTGCTTTCTGTTTTGTATGTTTTCCAGATAAAGGAAAAGACATTCCTAATCCTACTGTCCATCTATAGCCTCATTAATATATTCACATTTTGGTATATTTCTTTGCCTACATTTACATTTAATTTTTTAAAACATTACTGTAAGTATACTGTGACTATGCAGGTTTTTCTTACTCAGTATGATATGCTTTTCCCTGCTTTACTCAGATTTCAAAACCGTAATTTAATGTCTATTTCTTTGTAAAGTGGACATGCCACAGTTATTGCAGCAATTTCCTGATTGTTACATGTTTAATTTGTTGCTAGATTTTCAACACTTATGTTTTAGTTAATGTCTTTGGGCAGAAATCCATTCCTCTATGTACTAGCTTGCCAGAAGCAGAATAGTTCAAATGAATTAACATTTTAAACACATTAGTACACATTGCTAAATTCATGGTTTTTTGTCTAAAACTAGAAATTGAGATTAATTTTAGGTCATAAAATTCAGGCTGAAAGAACTGCCTGATCAATAAAACAGAGTGTACAAGCACTCCTACCTTGAGAATGTTCCATCTGTGTGTTCATTATAGTGTACATATAGTCTACAATACATCATACGTCAGATGTGTGACATATTTAATGTACTATTATAAAACTGAAACATTAGTGGTTCTTATTCCTCTATAATTTTTCCAGTTGTAAATAGAAATGATTATATCTAAGTAGTTTGATGACCATTGCTTAATAGTGTTTTATTTTATAAGGCACTATTTTTCTTGCCTACAGCAATCATAGCATTTTTCAGAGCCCCACAATTGAATACCTGGTCAAAAAAAAAAACAAGATTCATTAATAAAATATTTTCTGTGTAATGTAAACTGGATCCTACAAATTTTAATTACTCTGAGGTGAGTGTTCAGATTTTATTTTATATGTTCTTAACTCTGTCACACTTTTCTTTAAAGATTTATTTATTTATTTGAAAGGCAGATTTATAGAAAGGCAGAAGCAGAGGAGAGAGAGAGAGAGAAAGAGAGACACGAGGCCTTTCATCTGCTGGTTCACTCCCCAAATAGCCACAATGGCTGCAGCTGTGCTGATCCAAAGCCAGGAGCCAGGAGCTTCTTTTGGGTCTCCCAAACACTTGGGCCATCTTCTACTGCTTTCCCAGGCCATAGCAGAGAGCTGGAAAGGAAGAAGAGCAGCCAGGACTCTAACCAGCACCCAGATGGGATGCCGGCACTGCAGGCAGTGGCTTCCCCCGCTATGCCACAGCGCTGGCCCCTCTGATAGCACTTTTACTACGTTGGGTATTGAAGTATTAGTCTCTTCTTTTAGTCTCCATTTCCTTCTGGCTGACAAAACATGTTTTACCCATCTTTGCATAGTCATAGCATGCTTTGTAACTAAAAAATGCTCAGAATTATTAGTTATTATTAATAATGAGTCCTAATTTCTTGCCTAAGATCGACACTTTAAAATCCTATACAGCATAATATGCTTCTAATATATCATTATGTAGGAAGAAAAAATCGGTATTTATGGATTACTTAATATATCAATGACTGGGCTCTATGTTTCATATACGTTGTCATTTCCTAAACACAAAACGTCTTTGTGGTTGAAATCATTAGTCTCATTGTACATATGAAAAAAATGGGATCAGAGGAACCTGGTTAAAATGTATAGCAGCTGATGTCACTGGGCACCCCCTCAGAGTGAAGGCCATGGTCTTTACCTGCACTGCAACACCCTAAAAAACCTGGCCTCATCACTGCCTTGATCACTCTGCTTCAGCCACCTTGGCCTCCTTTCTATTCTGGTCTTGGGCAGCTTTTTTCTTCTTTGGATAGTCTTTCCCCAGATACTCATTTGACTAATTCCCTCTTATAAGTCTTTGCTCTGTGAAGTCCATCCTTGTAAAAGTTATAAAATACTGTAAACTGCCCACTCCTGATTTCTCTTGCCTTGCATTTGTTTTCCACAACACTTTTCATAGAGCATATAACTAGCTGATTATTGCCTTTAAATGTTTACTATCTGCTCCTCCTTACTAAAAACAAGCTCCATGAGAACAAGAATGGTAGCTTGCTTTGTTCACAACGTATCTCAAGTGCCCTGAAGAAGCTCAAGGAATATGTGCTAAATGCACCCACGTAACCTGAAAAAATGATGAAATAATCTGAAACTTTTTTCAGTTAATAAAATTGTATATGAGGAACATCTTTGGATGCCACTTTTAATGGCTACCCTGTATATCACAACTGCCTAGCCAGTTTCCTTTAATTACACACTGAGATAGCTACCAGCCTTTCTCTATTACAACTACTGTAATGACAATCTCCTGACATATACACACTTGTTACATGACCTTTTGGGAAATGCTCAAGAAATGCAATGTTTTCTGTGTCAAAGGATAAAAGGTACATTATGCTGTTCCTACCAGCAATGTCTGAGAATACCCACTTCCCACATCTTCACTAATACAAGATTATTGGCGAATTTAAACTTGTGTTAGACTTGCATTCATAACTTGATTCTGCCACTAATAAAATTTAAGTGACTACATCTATAAAACTAGGATAATAATAGGCCCTATGCTACCTCACCAAATCCTTGTGAGGATTAAAGGAGACAATGCATATATGTAACACCTAGCACACTGCTTGCACGCAGTAAACACTCAACAAAGTTTCATTTATTGCTTCTATTATGATTTAACAGAAATCAACTGCAATATGCAGTGCACACTATTCCAAGATCATCAGCCTGTTATTTAAACTGAAGCTCACTTTGAACCATCCAGCGTGGAATTCCTAACTGGGAGGGCATTTTTCCCACCCTGACCTTAACTTGTATTTGCTTTCGCGCAGCGGGAAAACAAACTCTGCCCCGTCGCCTAGGACAGCACAGAGGAAAGCAGGAAGACAACTCGGTCAAGTGCGCCAGCTACAGGTACCTCCCGCTGGGCCCGGCGCGCACGTCCGGGTCTGCGCTCCCGCCACAGCCACGGGCTGCCGCGTTCGCAAGACACAAACGCCGGAAACTTCCTTACAGCATCCCTGGAAAAAACCCGCGAGAGTCACCGCGCAGGCTCCAGCGGGCTTCCGACGTGGACACCCCGCGCCCTCCCCACGCCGCAGCGCACACACCCACTCCTGAGCGCTCTGGGCCCGGCTTGACGCCAGCAGGCCCGTCCGCCACACAGCCGGCTCCTGCGTGGGAGCGGAGCCCGGGGCCGACAGCACCCAGGCCTCTGGCCAGCCCGAGTACCCCGAGGAGAGGTACCGCACACCCTAAGAGCCGTCACACACACACACACACAACGCCCCGCACATCACGGGTCTCGCACACAGAGAACACCGCCCCGATACGGACGGAGCGCGGGAGTGGGCCAGGGTCCCGCGGCGCCTCCCGCCCACACCCCGACACAGACCTAGCTCCTCGTGCATCGCCGCCTCGGCCGCCGCCGGCGCCGCCGCCGCTTCCATCTCTCCGGGGTCTCCAGGACGCCGCCGCCCGGGTGACCGCTCTCTCGCCGCTGAGTGGCCGGCGTCAGGCCGAGGCCTCCTCAGCCCCGCGGGACCCGAGCCCCGGCGCCCGCCTCCCGGCCCCGTTCTCCCCACCCGCGCAGCGCCGAGCATGCGCAGTGGGGCGGCCTGGCCCACGCGCCGCGGGGGTGCGAGGGCGCTCTGCCCCGGGGACCCGCGGGCGCGGCCTGTGAGGAGGAGCCGGCGTGGCAGAAGACCCAGCCCTGGAGCGAGGCCAGGGCGACGTCAGGCTGCAGAGGGCGGGATAACGGAGCGGGGACGCTCTGGAGATGACTCGCGGCAGGAGCGTAGAGCTGGCGCAGACTCGCGAACTTAAATTTCGGGCGCCTGTCCATTTACTCTTGATCTTAGCCAAAAGGCCGAGAAGCGACGCGCCCGTCCATATACAAGCCGCAGCACTGGTCAGTCTCCTTGGAAAACCTCACAGGTCGGGATCTGCCCTCTCCGTGTTGGGGCTCTGACCACCCTTTGCCTTAGGTCGCCTGTGCTCTTCTTTGGAGACAGGATGCAGTCACGAAGTGAACCCACTCGATCCGGAGGCCTTTCAAGATCTTTGACCACGGTGCCGGAAGGAAGTTGGGGTTACGAGTAATGACTCTGATAACAGTGTCCAGTCTTCTCAAGCACTATACATTGTCTTACTGAACTCTGACAACCCTGTGAGGTAATTTGTGGTGCTTCTGTCCGTTTTACAAATAAGGAACCTCTTACTGAGGACAGCGAACTAGTGAACGAACAACAGAGTTGGAGTTGTCTCGGCAGCCAGAGTGGGGGCCTCAACCAGCATGCAAAACTGGATCCTCACCGTGGGTGCCAATCAGTGTTCCATGAACCCACGGAAGAAGTATGCTTCTGGTTTGAAAACACTTGATTTTGCAATTGCTTTCTTTCTTTCTTTCTTTTTTCCATTTCATAGTTCTTTCTGCTCGGACCAGACAATTTTTGTCTGTTGCGTTTTAGGAGAGTTGTTTTTTGTTTTTTAAGCGAGTTGATACCTAGCAGCACTGCGTGGTTATGGTGCTAAATATTTAAAAGCCTGATATCACAAAGGTACAGGATTACATAACGCCTTTCCTCCTCTTGGATTCTGTGAAGATTTTCACTAGATAACCAATGATAGTGATGGTTTGCCAAACTGTTTTTACCTTCAATCAATCCTAATCCCTCATTCACATACCTATGCAAGTCCCATAGAGAGGTTTTATTTGAAGTGTTCCTGATGAATACTGAAAATGTAGGAGTGAGAGGACAAGGGAAGGGCAGGGGGAGAGGGGAGGGGAGATAGAAAAGAGAAAAGAGAATACCTAATCTATCCTGGAAAGGAACTACTGCAATGATCCCTAACCCGTGCTGGGGTGATCATCTGGTTAGAGATCATCAGGAAAGGAGAGAGGAGTCAGCAGTGAGAGCCCTCAAGTAATTGTTCTCAAAACCACCCATTGTAATAAGAACACTTGGAACTATATTTCAAAAGAACACCATTCTTTTGAATGTTAAAGGAGATCAAAAACTATTGTCCCCTAATTTCAGCATCAGAGAAAGCTAATCTGAAAATATGGAAGGAAAAAAAGACCTGATTTGAATATAGGCCTGGGTTTCTTTGGAGAGGCCTGGGTTGAAGCAAGCAGCCAGGCTCAGTGTCTTTATAGTGTCATAATGGGATAAGGCAAGTAATAAAAATAGGATTATAAGATTCAAGAGAATTGTGTCTTTTATATGTCACTGTTTAGGAACATATTTATTCTGGGGCTGATGCTGTGGCATAGCAGGTAAAGCTGCCGCCTGCAGTGCCGGCATTCTCTTTAGGTGCTGGTTGGAGTCCTGGCTTCTCCACTTCTGATCCAGCTCCCTGCTAATGCACCTGGGAAAGCAACGGAGGGTGGCCCAAGTCCTTGGGCCCCTGCACCCACGTGGGAGACCCAGAAGAAGCTCCAGGCTCCTGGCTTTGTATTTGCTCAGCTCCGGCTGTTGCAGCCATTTGGGGAGTGAACCAGCAGATGGAAGATCTCAATATCTCCCTCTCTCTCTCTCCCTGTCTCTATAACTCTGCCTTTCAAATAAATAAATCTTTTTAAAAACATACCTATTCTAACTTTGGCAAACTATTTCATAAATTAGAAGGATATGTAGGGGCCGGCATGTAGCACAGCGAGTTAAAGCCCTGGCCTGAAGCACCAGCATCCCATATGGGTGCCGTCAAGTCTTGGTTGCTCCGCTTCCGATCCAGCTTCCTGCTAATGTGCCTGGGAAAGCAGCAGAGGATAGCCCAAGTCCTTGGGCCCTTGTACCCACATGGGAGACCCAGAAGAAGCTCCTGGCTCCTGACTTTGGATTGGCTCAGCTCTGGCCATTGCGGTCATCTGGGGAGTGAACCAGCAGATGGAAGACCTCTTGTGTGTCTCTGCTTCTCCCTGTAACTCTGTCTCTCAAATAAATAAAATAAATCTTTAAAAAAAAAAAGTGTATGTAGTCTCCTCTAGTCTCCTCTTATATGTGGTAGATACATTACAATATTTCCACTAGATGCCTGAAACTGGATATTACTGTATATGTATATATATATAAATATATATAAAACATCATGTATATATAGATATACTATGTTTTTCCTTACTTGTGATAAACTTTATATATATTAGGCACATAAGAGATTAACAACTAACAAATAAAACAATTGTATGCCAGTATATTAAAATAAAAGCTATGTGAATGTGGTCTTTCAAAATATCTTACTGTGCTGTGCTCACCCTTCTATGGTATGATATCCTTCTTGTGATGAAATGAACTGAGGTGAATGATGTAGACATTGTGACATGGCATTAGGCAACTGCAAGGGTTACTTGAACACAAGCACTGCATTTGATAACTAAGAAGACTACCAAGTGACTAATGCACAAATAGCAGATACACTGGACCAAGAGATGATTCCTATTCCAAGTGAGAGGGACTGGAACAACTCCAGATTTCATCACACTACTCAGAACACAGTACATGAGTTAAAACAATGAATTGTTTATACATGGAATTTTCTATCTAGTATTTTCACATGGCAGTTTACTACAGCTAACTGAAACCATAGGTAATGGGGGGACTGCTATACAATTGATTAATCCAATTACTACTAATATTATGACTTAAACTCTAGTATTGTTATCGCTTTAATACAAGAAATTGAAGGTATACATTAACCCAAAGAATTAAGGGATTAGTTGCCAAACAGATGTGAAAACCTGCTCCTTATCTGCCACTGGACTGTTAGTGGTACCATTAAGTCACTGTATATAATGGATAGGGAAAAGAACCTAATGCTTGATGGATCTAGTCCATCATGGTTGGAGTAACTGCTTTCTGTTCTTACAGTAAGGTGTTTATAAAAATTTCAAATAGAAAAAGTAGTGTAGCTTGTAGAAAGAAGATGGTCTATTAGGTACAGAGGGAACATTATATGGAGTAAAGCTATACCAGGACCTAACACAGGACCCTGCATGTACTAATCACTCAATAAATAGGTGTTGAAAGTTATTGAGTTTAGCCTCATGAAAACATGAAAGTAAACATTTAGAAGTCTAATTTAAAAAAAGAAAAAAGTGGTGTAGTGGGTTAGGCTGTTACCTGTAGTGCTGGCATCCCATATGGGAACCAATTCTAGTCCTGGCTGCTCTACTTCTTACCCAGTTCCCTGTTAATGCACCTGGGAATGTAATAGAGGACAGCCCAAGTACTTGGGCCCCTGCACCCACGTGAGAGACCCGGAAGAAGCTCCTGGCTTCCATCTAGCCCAGTTTTGACTGGGCCATTTGGGGAGTGAACTAGCAGATGAAAGACCTCTCTCTCTCTCTCTCTTTCTTTCTCTCTGTCTCTCTCTGTCTCTCTTTCTCTCTGTAACTCTGCCTTTCAAATAAATTAAATGAACCTTTAACTAAAAAAATCTTTAATTTATTTAAATACATTTGTGGGACATCCTCCCTGTTTCAGGCACTGTGCTAGATGCAAGGGCTAGAATGGCAAATAAAATGTATTATATAATGAATGAATAAAGTTCTTTGTATAACGCAAAGTGTGCAAAAGAACTAAACAAAACCTGCATATGTAATTATAATTGTGGTGAGGAGAATAGCAGTGCTAACAGGGGGCCTACTGTAGACTGGGAAGGCAGAGCAGGCTTCTCTGAGGATGATTAAGCTAACACTTCAAGAAGGAAAGGATGGACATATGTAGATGGAAGAGCATTTCAGTCAGCAAGAACAGTCTTTTTCATTTTACAGATGGAGAAATAGTTCTGTCAGATGTGTTGATTTCAAATACCTGTAAAAGATCTAAGTAGAATTGTCTATTCGGAGTTGTTGGATTCTAAAGTTTCCTCTTATTTAAAGCAATATTAACAACCTTGCAGAGGTTTTTGTGATGATTTAGTAAGATTAGGTATATGTAGCATTAGCACATTGCTATTTGTTTGAAAACATCAAATACACTGAGCATATTATATAGGGATTTTTGTTTTTGTCGAAACAGTAAGACCAACTCAAACTAGCTTCTATCAAAAAGACAATTCAATGATGATATTGAAGTCCCCAGGACATGATGAGGCTGGGCTCAGCAACACTGAGCCCTAAGCCTGTGAGATTCTGTCTTGCTTCTTCAGTGATCACTTGCCTCTAGGCATCTGCTTGTGCATCTGTGTGGATTTTCACTGTAAAACTTCTCTCCTTCTCAGCTTTGTTTGGCAAGAAATATGTTTCCTTAAAACATTCAATTTCTATATCTTAGAAATCTATATTTCATCTCTCGGATCTGATTCCCACTCCTGGGCTACCCAAGTGAACAGCAGACAAAGTCACAAATTGTAGTAGCGCCTGTGGTATGGAGAAGGGAGCATTTCTGAAAGGCTGAGCAGACTAAGTCATAGGTGTCCACTCTGTTTTGATTCTCTTTGTAAAAAATTATACTTTTTCTATCTGAAGGCGCTTTTCTCCTCTTGTGCCTCCAGTGGACATAGAGGCCAGCTTCTCTTATCTTCTAATTAATACCTGCCTAATGGCACCTCTATTCTGTTAATGAACCTAGCAAACAGGCTGACTAGCACTGGTTTTCTTAAAAGCTTCAGTGCTGCATTGTTACTGACAGCTTCCTTTCATTACCAATAACTTTGCTTTATTTAACTCTTACTGACTGATTTGGCAGATAGAAAAAAAAAAAAAACTGAAAGCTTAGTGCCTGAAAGAAAGAGAGATGAAACAGGTGGCTGAAAGTTAACTTTTAAAAAAAATGTCTATAGGGGCTGGCGCCATGGCACACTAGGTTAATCCTCCGCCAGCGGTACCAGCATCCCATATGGGCACCGGTTCTAGGCCCCGTTGCTCCTCTTCCAGTCCAGCTCTCTGCTGTGGTCTGTGAAAACAGTAGAAGATGGCCCAAGTGCTTGGGCCCCTGCACCCACATGGGAGACCAGGAGGAAGCACCTGGATCCTGGCTTCGGATCGGTGCAGCTCCAGCCGTTGCGGCCATTTGGAGAGTGAACCAATGGAAGGAAAACCTTTCTCTCTGTCTCTCTCACTGTCTATAACTCTACCTCTCAAATAAATAAATAAAATCTTTTAAAAAGTCTATAAAACATGAATAGAATGCCATGGAAAAAATAATAATCAGTAAAGAGAAAATAGAACAAAATGACAAAGTAATAAAAATGTAAAAAATAAGAAAATTAAAGGATCCATCCAGCAGGTCAGTATCTTAATTCAGGAAACTAAGAAATTAAAGAAAGAAGAAAAAAAATAAAAATGAGACATAATTTGAAGGGCATTTGTTCTCCAATTTTAAGGATCCACTGAGTGCCCAATAAAACAAATGAAAACATACCTAGGTCAAGATATACCATTGTAAAAATTTTAGAACATTGAGAATGACAGGAAGAACCTAAAATCTTCCCCAAATGAAAAAATAAAATACAATCAGAACAGGGACAGAGAGGAAATTTACAGTGAATTTGAATCACTTCCAAATACTCAGTAGCAAAAAAAGCTAAAAGACAATGGAGCATTGCATTGCAACTTCTGAAGGAAAACACAAGGAACTTAGAATTCTATACCTAACCAAACAATTGATATAATGAAAGGTTAAAATAAACACATTTTAATTTATATAACAACTCAATATTTAAATCCCATGAGATTCAGGAATTCATCACAGGAGAAAAGAAATCCTAATAGGATTCTAAAATGAAGTTCCGGGATCACAGATGGCAGTAGGCCTAGAGAGCAGCCAGTCTAAACTGAGGCAAGAAGAGAGAAGTCACCAGGAAAGGTTATCTCCAGAGATAAAAGAAATAGTAAAATTAATTGATAACCTGAAAGTTGTTAAAAGTAGACAGACTTTTTAAAAAATTTTAGGAAAAATGAGAAGATTTACCCACAAATCTGAAAAAAAGCAAGGCAGATGAGAAAAAAGGGCAATTAACATCAGTAAACATTACCTTGGCAATGAATAAATAATCATAATCATAATAAAACATAAAATGTGAATGTAATAAAAAAACAAGTATTACAAATGTCTAAAGATGTGAGTAGACTGAGCAGAAATATTCTGTACAAATTTCAATGTAAAAGAACCAAATTCTCACTTTTCATAATTGTAACAAAGTTATATCTAAAACTGAATAATTAATAATGCAATAAGTAAGTTATTTAGAAATATGGAGATAAAGACCAAATAGAACTACCAAAACATTTCAAAGTGGTTGCCTCTTAAGAAAGGGATTTAGGTGCAGACATTCAATTCACTGGTTAAGATGCTGCTTGAAACTCCTGCATCCCACATCAGAGTGGCTGTGTTCAAGTCCCAGCTCGACTCCCAATTCCAGCTTCCTGCTAATGCACACGCTGGGAGGCAGCAGGTGATGACTCAAATAGTTGGGTCCCTAACATTCACATGAGAGACCTAGGCTGAGTTCCTGGTTCCTGTCGTTGACCTGTCCAGCTTGTGTTGTAGGCATTTGGGTAGTAAACGAGCATCTCTGTCTTCTCTCTGTCTCTCTCATTTACAAAAGTAAAATCACAATCTCTGCCAACTATTAGTGTTGTTGTTGTTGTTGTTGTTGTTGTTGTTTTGACAGGCAGTGACAACAGGACAGTGAGAGAGAGAGACAGAGAGAAAGGTCTTCCTTTGCCGTTGGTTCACCCTCCAATGGCAGCCACAGCTGGTGTGCTGCAGCCTGCGCACCGCGCTGATTCGAAGCCAGGAGCCAGGTGCTTCTCCTGGTCTCCCATGTGGGTGCAGGGCCTAAGGACTTGGGCCATCCTCCACTGCCTTCCCGGACCATAGCAGAGAGCTGGCCTGGAAGAGGGGCAACCGGGACAGAATCCGGTGCCCCAACCGGGACTAGAACCCGGTGTGCCAGCGCCGCAGGTGGAGGATTAGCCTATCGAGCCACGGCGCCGGCCCAACTATTAGTTTTTATTGAGACAATATCCAACAAAGTTATCTATACTATAAAGTGTATTATTTTTAAAATCATGTATCTTCTTATTGCATAGTTCTTTTCAGATTTTCTGTATTTAGTGCCAAACATCTCTGTGATTGAAGACATACCAGTTTCAAATTGTAAATTTTTGGTGATTGACAAAGATGGTGAAGAAATCTGGATTTTCTGAGAAGCCCTTTGAAATTTTATAGTCAAAGTGAGAGGGAACCTTCTGGTTAACGACTACTGATATGTAAGGAATAGGTTTAAAACATTACTAACTTGCCTAACCACAACTACTTCCCTCTTTAAAATTACTTCCATGTAAAATTTTATCACAAATCATATATTGCAAGTCTTTTTTCAGATGTTTAGGAAAAGGTAAAAATTTTCCACACAATGTGAATATATCTGAAAGCACTAAATTGCAATACTGGTTGTTTCACTAACTGACAAAGGAGGGTTTCCTAGAAAAAGTTGACTGTCTAGAGAAGGAAGTCCAACTTGAAGAAATGGTGAGCGCTAGAATTTTACATTACCCTAATGTCCATCACACGTACCATCTTTTCACAGAATTCTGGAGCAATGCTGTTAAACTTGTAAACATGACGTGTACAATTGAGCATACAAGATAATGGTATCAGAAAAATCTCAAGACATGAAGCAAAATGAAATATATTTCTATGTTTATAAAGCTTTGAATATTTCAGAAAAGTTCTTGAGTTACCCACTGGTAGTCCATAAAAGTAGAACTTGAATCTGAAGCCTATGTATTCTTTTCATTATTAGAGTAGTTATAACTACTATCTGTAAGTCAGAACATACTAGGTACCTTCTGCCTTTCTCTAGTTATTTTCCATTTGTCCCTCCAGACTCACTTTTCCTTTTTCTTTCCTGCTCTGTGTACTACAAGATTCTCACATAGAATGCTTCAATGGGTTCCCTTGAGTTCTGGCTTCAAATTAATTTTGATCATTGGAGATAGAGGAAGGAAACAGTAGGAAGAAAAAGGTTAGGAACTAATTCCCCTGTGTCTCCTTACTGATTCATTACAGCTTGGATGTATCCCTCAGGCAGAACCACAGCTTTGGTTAGGCAACCCTCTCCCTCATGTTGCCTGTCCAGGACCAGAGATAGAAATGTTCTTCCCTACCGCCTGCTGTTGGCATCATCCCTTACTGACTTTCCTAAAAACCTGTTGTGCCAGTCTCTTTGATTTGCTATGACCAAGTATCCTAGTTTGGGCGGCTGATAACAACAGATTTATTTCTTAACAGACTTGAAGGCTGGATGCCTGAGGTCAGGGTGCCAGCAAGGTCAGGTTCTGGAGAGGGTCCTCTTCTAGTCAACAGACTGCCAACTCCTCTGTGCCCTCACAAGGTGGAAAGACAGTAAGAGAACTCTCTGGGATCTCTTTAATCCTATTCATGAGGGCTTTACCCTCATTAACTACTTCTCAAAGGCCCTACCGCATAACACCATGACACTAGGGAATAGGATTTCAATACACAGATTTTAGAGGGACACATTAAGTCTATTGTACCTGCCCATGCCACTGTAAATAGTTCCCTTAGTCAGCTTCCTTTAATTAGCAGTTTGTGTGAGCATATAGTCCATCTATCTTCCAGCAAGACCTTTATAAGCACACATATGTAATTTCAAAATGTTATTGACTTGTCTTTAAAAACCCTCCAAATCTTATGTCTGTTTTACAAGTGAAGAAAATGAAACTGAGGCCAGTGCCACAGCTCAATAGGCTAATCCTCCACCTGCGGCGCTGGCACACCGGGTTCTAGTCCCGGTCAGGGCGCCAGATTCTGTCCCAGTCGCTCCTCTTCCTGCCCAGCTCTCTGCTATGGCCCCGGAGTGCAGTGGAGGATGGCCCAAGTCCTTGGGCCCTGCACCCGCATGGGAGACCAGGAAAAGCACCTGGTTCCTGGCTTGGGATCAGCGGGGTACACCGGCCACAGTGCACCGGCCACAGCGCGCCAGCTGCAGCGGCCATTGTGGGGTGTACCAGTGGAAAAAGGAAGACCTTTCTCTCTGTCTCTCTCTCTCACTGTCCACTCTGCCTGTCAAAAAAAAAAAAGAAGAAGAAGAAGAAAGAAAGAAAGAAAGAAAGAAAGAAAGAAAGAAAGAAAGAAAGAAAAGAAAATGAAACTGAGAGAAATCTAGCAATTTGCCCAAAAATAAATAATAAAGTCAAGATTATAACCCGGGTTTAAGTGGCGGTTGTCTTCTCTATACTTCACTATTTCTGAAAAATTTATTCAAGTGATGGGAAATCATATCCTCATCCCAGAGAGTCCTCAAAATCTGGAATTCTATGAGTTTTCAATATCACTTCTTTAACACTGTTGGGTATGCTGATTTATATAGGCCAATAATAGGTAGAACAGCAATTAATGAAGTAGGTTTTGTCTTGATTTTGGCCAAACACCCAGACCTTTGTCCAAAAAATAAAAAATAATGTATCCTGGTTAATGTGGTATAATGGTGCCAAGTGGCAGCTCCTTCACATATGCTGTGTACTTTTCATGTCCATCTATAATCACACTCTTGCTCTTTCTTTAGGCTGTTAAATTGGGAACAGAATGTCCTAAAATCCTTTCTTCTCTTCTTTTCCCTTACCTCCAGCGAGTCTGAGAAGAGCCCTACTAAGGACATACTCTCCCAGGGCTAGACTATCAGAGTTTAAATTATCATGAAAAATTTGTCCCTGGAGTCTATTTTTCTGCCATTTGGTAGTAGGTTAGCTATGGGTTTTACAACGGGATAAAGTTTGAGAGTGGTGTTAGTTTAATTCAGTTTAGTCCCCTTAACTAGGTTCACTCTAACTTTTCTTCTATTAGCCATATATAAAAGGTAAAATGGGTTATGCATCATGGCACAGAGGTTAAGCCAATATTTAGGACATCAGCATCCCATATCAGAGTGCCTGGGATGGAGTCCCATCTCTGCTACCAATCCAACTGCCTGCTGGTACACACCCTGGGAGACAGCAGGTGATGACTCAAGAACTTCTGTCTCTGCCACCCAAATGGGAAACCAAGATGGAATTCCTGGGTCCTGGCTTCAGCCTGGTCCAATCCAGGCTATTGCGGGCATTTGGGGAGTGAACCGGGGAACAGATGGGCTCTCACACTCTCCTACTCTTTCTCTCTCCCTCTCTTTCTGTATCACTCTCTCTCTCCCTTTAAATAGATTTTCTTATCTTTTACTTATAAAAAATAAGAAAAATGAGAGTCCTCCCATCCCAATCAACCAGTTAATTTTGTAATAGTGATAAATATCATAAAAAGGAAATCTAATTTTCATTGAGCTAGACCTCAAGCTAAATGCTTTTCACCACCACATCATTTACCTGGTAGAACAATCCTGTAAGGTAGGTGCTGTACATATTTCTCCATTTTTTAGTTGAAAACACTGAGGCTTACATTTATTGGCATGGTATCAGCAAGGTGGAAGAACAAGACTTTCCAGAACTCATCCATTCCCAGAAACATCAATTTTAATAATGACCTGTGCACAAAAGTGTCTCCTAAAGAGCTAATGAATGCAGATGAGAGATTATAACATCTGGCTATTGCACAGAAACAAGAAAAGATACACTGAAAAGAGTAGAAAAACATTCCTTTTTACCTACATCCTTTCCCTCCTAAGACTGCTGGCCTAGCACACAGAGGGACAGCCACTGTATGGTGGAAGTAAATAATACCCTACTTGCCATAGACATCCGCACTGGGCCCACCCTGGTGAATGCCAGCACCAGGCTGGCCCATGGCTCCAGGTTACAGGCTTACCTCAGTGATAAGGTGGCCCTTGCAAAGTCGAGCTCAAGCCCACAGTAGTGCCATTGCAGTATCTGTGGACCCAAGCTTTAAAGTCATGTAGAAACAGATTCCAAGCCACCTCTCCTCATGGACCCAGGTACTAGGCTGGAGACTACTAGAGATACATTTTTCCCCTAATATTTATTCATTTGAAAGAGTGAAGAAGGAGAGATTTTTCCATCCACCAGTTCACTCTCCCATTTGGCTACAATAGCCAGGGATGGGGCAAGTGAAGCCAGAAGCCAGGAACTCCATTCAGGTTTCCTGCATGGATGACAGAAATTCAAGTACTGAATCATCCACTGTTTCCCAGGTGCTTTAACAGAAAGCTGGATCAGAAGCAGTGTAGCGGTAGCCAGGACTTGAAATAGCACTCCCATATGGTTGCAGGCATCCTAAATGACAGCTGAACCTGCTGTGCCACAATGCCCACCCACCACCCAAGGCCTCCAGGAGCAGGCCTGCCTCCAGACCATGCCAGCCAGTATGTCTGGATGAACTGATTGGTGAAGGGTATTCTTTGTCCATGTTACTCTGTAAAGACTAGAAAAGGGTTAACTTTATCAAATGTGCAAACACTAACACAGGACACAAGGATAATGAATAATCAGAGAAACAATAAATTATCAGTAACTGACCCTAGAGAAATAGAGATCTATGAATAGTCTGACTGGTGAGTCAAAATAATCATCTTAAAGAGTCTCAAGGAGCCCCAAGAGAATGCAGACAAGTAAATGACATCAGGAGAATATGCTAAATGAAATTAACCAGGCACAGAAAGATAAACATTGTCACTTACATGTCACTTATATGCGGAATCTAAAAAAAGTTGGATTCAGACATTCAGAGAATAAAATTGGTTTGCAGAGACTGTGGGCCACAGGAAATAAAGGGATGTTTGTCAAAGGACACCAAGTTATCATTTCTCAACTTTTTGGCTATGATCCAATGTAAGGGTACAGAATTTCACTCATGTAAGATGAATAAGATCTGAAGATGCAATGTAGAGCATAGTGGCTATAATTAAGAATACTACATGATATACTTCAAATTTGCTAAGAGAGTAGATCTTAAATGTTTCACACACACACATTAATTAGCTTAACTGTGGCAATCATTTCATAATGAACACATGTATCAAAACATACTGTACACTGCAAAAGACTCAATTTTTATTTTTACATGATTTAGTTATTACAGCATTGTACATTTCTATCTACCCTTCTTATTAGCTAATTAAATATTAGGAAGATCACTGTGAAATCAGGTAACTGAGGTTCACTATTGCAGCTTAACTCTGACATAAATGTTCCACTAATATATTAAATATTGTCCTATGGAAATATTACTCTTTGAAGGGAAATAGAAAAAGTGACATATGGCAAGTGCTGGAAATCCATATTCTTGCTTTCTCACATATTTATTCCTTTTAATATTTCACATAAATGGCCTGTATTTTGATAAGTCCCAAGTGTGTTTCCAAAGGCTCAAGAGAAAGAGTGCTTTCAAAACTTTGCTTCTTTCCATTTAAGATTATATACTGGTTATATTTTGGTTACATATTGATTATATATATAAAGGAATATGCTTATATATTGGTTAAACATTAACCTACAGGGAAATTATTTTACTTGTGTTGTCTTCAAATGAAACTATTGTCAACTGAATACAAAAGTGTGGATTTTCTTTGGATACTAAGAACTCATGATCCTCACATGTAAATTTAATTTAATAAGTTCTCTCTCTTTCGGGATTTTAACATCAAGGACTAGCTTGGGATTTAATTTGACAGGCTGTACCTGTCAGATTTTGTATAGCCTACTTTCATCACAGTTCAAAGGGAGAAAGTGAAAGACTGTCTTATGGTAAGTAGGTCACTCAAGACACACGATATGCATGAAGAATCTTGGAATTCCTGCTATCTGGAACACTCTCTGGGGTGATTAGAAGAGCTTGCTCACACTTTAATAATATTTGGAAGGAATAGAGCCATACCTCATTAGCTATATCTCATTAGGAAAACCTTCCTAAGAGAAACAAAACCCTGGTGGACCTGATTTGAGAAAATAAATACCAACACATAACCTGCTTTTGGTAAAAAAAGGAAATGGAATACAAGTTAGAGAGATTCCATTCAGGAAGAAGTTTCAGCTAGAAGGTTGTATTCCAGCCCAACCTGTCAGAAGTTCTTAAGACTTAGAAAGAGGTCCTTAGAAAAAGATACAATTTCAAAAGAAAATATCACCAGCCTGTTTGCTCTAAGGCCCAGCTGGTAGCCAATCACATGATGGTCCCTTTGCATAGTACTCTTCCTGCCAATTCTGTTTTGTAATCATACCACATGATTGGTCTTTATCTGATTTTTTTCCCCCTCATTGAAAGGAAAGACCACCACAAAACACACCAAATACCAGAGTAAGGGAAAAGTTTATTGTCAGCTGACAAGGCTCCTTCTCCATGTACAAGAGGAACAGCAGCCTGTACTGGGAGAACAGGTCTTATAGAGCTTTACAGAGATAAGGAAGTGGGAGCAGTGAATCCCCTTAGGGTGGGGGTGGAGCTGATACTTGTGGATGGGCCATTTGGTCACCTGACTTCTAGTAAGCCAGGCTGGGTTTAGGATTGAAGCTTATTGTACAAAATGGCAACAGGGCCAGGGCCTAAGATGGTGCCTCAGATAAGATGGCACTAGTTTCACTAACATTCCTGGAAATATCTAAGCTCTTTAATCAGATTTCTCAATAGATAGCATCCATTTTATAATAGATTAGATCAATTATTAATTATTCAAAGATAGTCCATCATTTTAAGTCAAACAAGTGATAAATTGACCAAGGAATGGTTAATTTTGCATAGGACAAGTGTTTACTAATTCATCCTCTAGTCAGTTCTTTGGACTTCCATTACTTATGTCAAGAGACCACCGTTTGACAAGGTTGACCTTATCTTCATTGGTGGTCATCCAAATGTGGCTGAAGGAAACCAAAATATCTGGAATTATACAAATTGGCAATCCCTAAAATATTAGTGGCCCATCCAGGTTGATAATTATCATAAAACATGAATTGCTCTGGGCATTATGCTAAGTGCCTTTGTGTATGTCATCTTATTTATGTTCACCACAGCCCTGTGAAAACAGACATGGTCACCAGTAGTTTACAAATGAACAAAGAAAGACTCAGACATTTGCATTCCAAAACCCAGTAATCAATAAGAGCCAGACCGAGAATGCCAGCTCTGATCTGATAGATTTCAATGTTTTTACTCATTCTTTCATTGCCATTGCATACTTTAGTTGTCTAATATCACCCTTGTGAGTTAAAATATTAACTCCCATCCTACTATTTCTCCAAGAAGTCTAGTGGGAATGTCATAGGATAAATTTTTCTTCTTTGGCAATATTTCAGAAATGAGAGGAAAGCCCAGGTACATTTTGCTAAAGTAAATAGCACTTCTATTCAGGACAAAACCCAGATGGTTCAAGATACAAATTAAGATTTTCAAAATCAATAAGTATTCATTGATAATTGAGTAACATGAACGGAGGAGGAACAACAATATATGATGTGTATTCCCAATTTGGGAGAACAGAACAATTTATGTGAAAGAACAACTAAAGCAAGGCTATAATTACCAAGTGTCAGTGGAATAAACAACTTCATGATATGCATATTTATCCTTTGAGCTAACTGGTGATGAAATTCAGCTGGAACATATGAATTAAATCTCAAATTCTGTAGCAGAGAATTCACTTTTTTGGTGAACCGTGAAGATAAGGTGGGTTTTGGAGAGGACCTAGGGTAACCACATGTCTGCATAGTGTAGAAAACATGAGTTACAATCAATGTGATTACTAACTCAGGTAATCCATTCCTGACTATCACTGTGGTAATAGTGCAATATTGTTGAGACCTAAATTTCCCCAGTAGACCCACTGCATAATTTGCTGTTTTAACTGAGAAGCCTCTTGGATTACATAGCATTGCCGTGATTTTTCTAATCAATCCCTTAGCTTTGTCCAGTCACTTCAGAATGAATCTGGCACATCCAGAGTATCTTTGTACTTTGCCTCAGGATTCACATCCTCTCTTTTGACACTTCAGATTGAGTTGAAAGAAGGGGCTGTCACTGACTTCATTCCCAGTGGGGTGATCTTCTCTGATAGCTAGTGTCCCAAATTGCCTAGGACAATCTGAATTTGCTCTATTGTTGCAGTGTCCCAGTTTGAACAATAAACTATACAGTCACACTTCTCAGAGCCCAAACCGCCATCCAGTGTGAGAGCATGTACCTAAAGAACCACTTTTGTCCCTTACTCCAGCAAAGTAGACCTACATTTCTGATCCTTTTCAAAGAGACATAATGCCACAGGCTAAAACCCTCACTTTTCTCAGGAGTATCAATTTAGAGAAGGCCCCAAATCCTTGTAAATGCAACCTCCTTATAAAGCAATTTAAACAATCACCTGGCATATCATAATAGCAAATTATTCAGATATTTTGATTCTTTTCAAACAGCATTGCTAATACATCCATCACAAATTCTGCTCTGCATGATTCTCCTGGTCTTGAATACTCAGCAAAATTTCAATGTCTGATTTTGTCACCTAATGAACAGTTTCCTCTTTACAACACTCAGAAGTAACTGGAGACGTGCACTAAGCAAATATCAGACATAAATGTTAGATTAAGCAAACAATGGGAAAAGAATACAGTTTAGGTCAGAAGCAGCCACATGCTACACAGCTATTCCAAGGGCAAACAGATGACACTGTCCTTGAAGGCAGTATATACTCAACAAATATTAATGTCTCCTTTGCCCTAGCTCCAACAGTAAATTCCTTTGCCAGATAAATGCACTTTTAATTTAAAGGGCTCTGAGTCAGTTTTCTCCACTACTCGGTTCCGAGACAAAACATGCTGGGCAAGAGGGCATGGAATGCCCCTGGACATCTGGTTCTGGCTGGGGTGATAGTTCACATAGATCGTTTAACATTCAATTTAAGAGTAAATATTTGTTGAGTACCTGTTGTGTTTTGAATTTGATGTAGTCCATGACCAAGATATAGTCTACCAACAAGGTTCCTCTTCAACAGAAGTGATAACACAGGTGCAAAAATAACTGTAAAACAAAGCAGAATCTGGCATGTATTTTAGAAGGACTAGAAACTGTGCAGTGGGAACACAGAGGAAAGAAAGAATGATTCCGACTTAGGGAGTAAGAAGAACTTCCTGATTGAATGTACTATCATCATCATGGTAATAACATTAACTCATACACATCAGGAACTAATTATGACTCAAGATCTAATATAAATACTTTAAGGGAATATTTATCTAACTAGCCTCATTTAAGTTTGACCCTGAAGAGAAGGTAAAATTGAGGAAAATAGAAATACAGAAGAAAAAATACTCTAGGTGACAAGAACAGATTACCAAAAGGCACCATGTCAGGAGGCATTCAGGAAACAATAACTACTATATTCATTTTCCACCACAGGTTAGAGTTTAGAAGGAATAAAGGGAGATAAGCTTCAAGGAAGAAGGTGGTTCCTTAAATGTCACAAGAGGATTCTGAGAGCTGTTCAGTAGGCACTGAAGTTCCAATAAAGCAATGGTTCTTAATCACCCGTCTACATCAAAATCCCTGGGGCAGGGAAGATGGGACTTTCTCAAATTATGCATACCCATGCCTCATCTCAAAGTAAGCAAGCCCATGCCTTACTCCTATAAACTGATTTAAGAAATCTTATTTGCAGTTTCAGGATATTACACTTTTTTCAAAACTCCTGGGCAATTGTAATGAACGTCCCAGTTGAGAAGCACTGAATTAAAGGTTTCTCTTCTGGAGACAGTTATGCTTCGATCTGAATTTTAGAAAGATATCATTGAGGAGAATGATTGAGTAGGGCACAGCCAGATGACTGAGAGCTGAGTAGACAAATCCTGCAAAAGTAATGAAATGTGAAGAGGCTTGAAAGGAGGTGATGTTACATGTGTGTGACAGGGTCAGAATCAGTGGGTCCTGTGCTTTGTTCACATGGGAGAAGGGAATAAAAGATGATTCCGATATTTAAGCCCATGCAGAGAGGAAATTACTGTTCTTGGTCAAGATACAACAAAGAAAGAGAGCTAGGGACCAATATCTCTGATGCACAGAGATGCAAAAATCCTCAACGAAATACTACCTAATCAAATCCAACAACATACTGGAAAAAGCATTCACCTGGAACAAGTGGGATTTACCCCTGGTATGCAGGCATGGTACAACATATGTAAATCAATAATTGTGATACATTACATTAACAAATGTTAAATGTAAATGCCATATGATCATCTCACTAGATACAGAGAAAGCCTTTGTTACAATACAACATCCTTTCATGAAAAAAACCTAAGCAAATTGCGTATAGAAGGAACATTTCTCAACATATCAGAGCAATATATGACAAACCCACAGTCAGCATCATACTAAATGGGACTAAGTTGGAAGCATTCCCATTAAGATCCAGAACTAGACAATAAGTCCACTTTCACATTGCTATTCATATAGTTCTAGAAATTTTAGGGGCCAGCACTGTGGTGTAGTAGGTTAAGCATCTGCCTGTAGTGCAGGCATCCAATATGGGTGCCAGTTCAACTCTAGCTGCTCCACTTCTGATCCGGCTCCCTGCTGATGCATTGGGAAAACAGTAGAAGATGGCTAGTGCTTGGGCCCATGCACCCAGTTGGGACACCCAGAAGAAGCTCCTGGCTCCTGACTTTGGATCGGCCCAACTTCAGCCATTGCAGCCATCTGGGGCATGAACCAACTCTTCTTCGTGTGTAGAAGTATGAAAAAAAGACCCCTACTTAAACCTTGTAAAAACCAATTCAAAATGGATCAAAGGTCTAAATTCATGACCTGGTATTATCAAATTACTAGTGGAGGGGCCAGTGCCGTGGCGTAACAGGTAAAGCCTCTGCCTACAGTGCCGGCATCCCATATGGGCGCCAGTTCATATCCCAGCTGCTCCACTTCTGATCTAGCTCTCTGCTATGGCCTGGGAAAGCAACAGAAGATGGCCCAAGTCCTTGGGCCCCTGTACCTGCAAGGGAGACCTGGAAGAGGCTCCTGGCTCCTGGCTTCGAATCGGCCCAGCTCTACATTTTGCAGCCATTTGGAGAGTGAACCAGCAGATGCCTCTCTGTAACTCTGCCTTTTAAATAGATAGATAGATAGATAGATAGATAGATAGATAGATATTAAAAAAGAAATGAGTAAGGATATGAACAGGCATTTTTCAAAAACGAAATTTAAATTTCCAACTGACACATGAAAATATACTCAGGATCACCAGCCATCAGGGAAGTACAAATGAAACTCATAATATTTCACTTTCAATTAGAATGGCTATCATCCAAAAATCAAAAAACAATAAATGTTGGTGAGGATCTGGGGGTAAAAGTTACCCTAATACACTGTTGGTAGGAATGTAAACTAGTATAACTGTTATAGAAGACAGTGTGGAGATTCCTCTGAATTCTGAAGATTGATACCTCAGAAATCTGTAGACCTACCATATGACCCAGCCATCCCACTTCTAGGAGTTTACCCAAATGAAATGAAATAAAAAAATGAAAAATCAATCAAAGATACATTTTAATTTGTATGACCTGAATCTGTGTATCATATGTTTTAAACTTGTTGGTAGAAAGAAACTAAAAACATTTTATATGGTTGTGCTTAAGTTTACTGGTTAAACAAACTACACCATGTTAGATATTTAAGACGTGTTTTCAAATACATGATTCTTAAAATTTATAGAAGGCATTGGACCTTCCGGTAAATGTTTTATTAAGTTCTTATCTAAGGGTTGAAACGGTTTGCTAAGTATTCATGTAATATTGCTATTGTCAGCAAGTGATCTAGGACTTGCTCCCTCATTTCTCTATTCTAAGCCCAACTTGTTCTTTCACTTCTCTATTCTCTTCAAGGTAGGGAACTAATTCTATTATGAAGGAATCTGTAGGATACACAATTTAATCTTTAGACCTTATAAGAGATGGCTAACATTTTTCTGTAATAGCATAGCCAAAATAAGAACTTAACTAATAATCTCATAGCTAGATTCACATCGCCATCAGCGAAGTATACAGTAAGTAAAAAAAAAAACCTCCCTTTCAGACCAAAGGGAAAGAAAGTTTTAAAGTGAGAATATAATTTTCCTCATGGGCATTGTCTACCTTAGAAAAACTACTACAGAACATGCCTGTGACTATAGACTTGTAGTTCAGGCCACCAAAGATTAGAGATGGGACACGGGCACTCCCTTGACTTGCATCGTCTGGTCTGCTTTAACACAAACCAGGAGGAAAAGAAAGCTAGGCATCAGAAGCAATGGGTGGCAGGCCTATTAATGGCTGATCTGTACAGTGATCTGCCCTTAAGGAGACCCAACAGGCCAGTCCACTGCAATGGCTTTCAATGTGGTAAGCCTGGGCTTCAGCAGAAGTCAGCTTGTGAAGAGCCCTGGCAGCTCTGCCAAGAGTTGGATCACTGGAAATGGACCTGCCCTGGAATCGAAGGATGCCCAGGTCAGAGCCACAGATCTTATTGGCTCCAAGCTGAAAAGCCCTTCACTCAGCCCAACTTCCAAAGTGACCACTGCAGTTGAGGGGACAGCCAAGTAGGGTCAGCAACATTGCAGGCAGAACTGTAAATTTCTTGTTAGAGATGCCCCCTGCCTTTACCTGGCCAGCTCTCCTCCCAGGCCAGCCAAGTAATGAAAGTCAACAGAGTGCCTTCCCCTAGGAGGTTCACACCTCCCTTAGGATATACCCCATGTGAAGAGATAGATAGGTCTGGGCCTCTTAACTTACAAGGCCTAAAGCCCAACAGATTATTATCAAGCCCCTTCTATCAGGTTCTATTTGCCTCTCAATCAGAAAAATTACTTGTAGCTTAGACAGCACCTTTCTTAGCTCCTCTAATAATGACTCTGTCCTTTGTTCTAGACCCTGTCTAGTCCACTTGGGCCTCATTCCTTTGTAATCATAACCTCTACTCTACCACCAATGGCTCTACTCCCAACCTGTGTGTACTGATGGTCCTCTTCCCCACTTAATGCTGTATAATTGTTCAGACCTGGTTAAGGCCACTCTTAGGATCATTGGTTACTATCCTCAACCTGTCTTTTATGACCTTGTCTAAATATGATCAGAGTCGGGGAACTTGGAAGGCTTCCATAGCCTTGGCAACTCATGACGACAGCCTAGGGTGGTTATTGGCGCCATAAACTAGAGTGTCAATTTGTTGGGTCAACAACAGGAGCCACTGTGCGCTTGCTCCTGATGTGGGATCTCTGTCCTTAATGTACTGTACATTTTGATTTAATGCTATAACTAGTACTCAAACAGTATGTTTCACTTTGTGTTTCTATGTGGGTGCAAACTGTTGAAGTATTTATACTAAATTGATCTTCTGTATATAAATAGAATTGAAAATGAATCTTGATGTGAATGGAAAGGGAGAGGGAGCGGGAGAGGGGAGGGTTGCGGGTGGGAGGGAAATTATGGGAAGGGGAAGCCATTGTAATCCATAAGCTGTACACTGGAAATTTATATTCATTAAATAAAAGTTAAAAAAAAAAAGAAAGAGTTAACTTTTCCCCAATGTTTATTGTAGCTCAGTTCACAACAGATATGTAATCAACTCAGATAGCCATCAACTCATGACTGGATAAACAAAGTATATATGTACACTATGGAGTACTACCAGCTGTAAAAAAAAAAAAAATGAAATCCTGTCTTTTGCAACAAAATGGATGCAACTGGAAACCATTATGCTTAGCAAAATAAGCCACTCTCAGAAAGACAAATATTATGTTTTCTCTGATATGTGTCAGTTAACACAGAATAAAAAAAAAATGGACCTCTTCAATATAATTATTATTTTTAGCCCTTATTTATATTCCTGTGGAACTGTGGTTTTCCTACTTTTTACTTGTTAAATATTATGACTAGTGGTGAATTAAGCCTGTTGTTACAGAGTGGATTGAAATTATGTCTGCAAGAATTAATGAAAAGAAAGGGAAAGAGGGGGATTAAGGGAATGAGAGATGGAGGGAGGGAAGCATGGTTATCTTCTTAGAACTGTACCGATGAAATACATGAAATCTGTACTCTTTATATAAAACTTTAAAAAAGGGAAGATAGAAAAAAGATCTTATTTGAATGCTAAAATATGAGTCTGATTGTGAACATACTGAAGTTGAGATAGCAATAGCTGACCTCAGATGGCAATGGGTCAGAAACCATGTCTAGATCCTGGGTGTCTTGGCGCTTGGTTATGTCTGTTTAGAGTCTTCTGTATTTAGGTTATGGGGGGATTAGCTCCTTCAAATTGTGTTTTGTTGAGGTGAATAAATGAGAATGTAAAAAAGGGTCCCATGAATACAATTTGGGGAAACTTCCCACTCAGAAGTAGGGGAAAGAAGACCAACAGTGGAGACTGAGATGATATGCAAAGGAAGGAGTCCAAGAATACAAAGATAGAAGAGTGAAGAGACACGGGAATAAAGATTCTTGGCAGGGAAAGGTGTTCTTCAGCGTCTGGTGCTACCAAATTGTTAAAAAATGATGGAATACGATTTTCCTAAGTCTTGATTGTAAAACATTAAAGCTCACTCCAGCTAGCTAACTCTAGAAGGAATTTAAGGCCAGTGCCTATAGAAGGACTCTAGGACTACCCACAAAGAATTGATGGGCGCAATAAGCAATCAAAGCACAGAAAGAGTAGGAGTCGGGCAGTTTGGGGGGCCCTCTAGGAATCCACAAGCCATCTCTCTAGGTGATGTAGCTCCTTAATAAAATACTGCTGCAGATGATTCTATGTCTGTAATCCAAGCTCCAAATTTCAGGAGAGGGGAATTTGGCCCAGTTTACCTCTGTGTCTCTCTCCCTATAAAAATCTCTATGAACAGAAGAACAATGCCAGGAAAGCCAGGCAATCATCCCAATCAGAGCTTAGCACTAGATGACAGGAAGAGGTCGCTCAAGATTAGCACTACTCCAACAAGCAGGTTCTGCTGGATTTCGGAACTTGTGGGAGCCAGATTGCAAAATGTCGAGAAGTGGGAGAGGGCAGTCACACAGTTTCTAGTCCTGTGGTTACAAAAGGAAGCAGAGAAGTGAGGTCCTAGCATAAGAGCAGGCTTGAAGGCAGGCTTTTTAGGAAGGGGAGGCCTACCTATCTTTGTAGAATGAGGATAAATCCTGTAGATTAACAGGTTTAGATACAAGAAATAAAGAAGATAAATGATGGAGCAGAGACCTGGATAATGGGCAAAGTATTTCAGTCACCAAGAAATTGGGTAGACGGTCTCTTAGGAACTTTATGGAATTACCTATATATTCTATACAAAATAGGATGAACTTCCAAAAAAGACTGTATACAGTGATAACAGTAAAATGGTCAGAGAGTTGAAGAGCTTGCACAGAGAGAAATGATGAAATCAATAGGCTATGAATCAAACAGATATATACCAAAAATATTTAAAGAGGAAAAATTGGACACTAGGCCACAAAGAAATTGTGTGTAACAAAAATTAATATATTATCTTCACCAAACAAAGAGTGCATAGGTAAGAAATTGACTTTGTGAGTTTGGTAAGTATACAGGAAACAGAAGTCACTGAAGCAAAAGTTAGTAACACTATCTCAGCATTGCCCAAGAGTGATAGCGTCCTGGCCAGTACTTCAGGTCCTGTGGGTGAGACGCTTTTTTCATCTGAAACCATTGAACAGTTGACTTTTCTCTAGTGCCTGTGCTCTGTGTTCACAGTAGCTTTCTTCCTGATTGGAGTCAAGCATCTCTCACTAAAGTATTGTCAAATAGACTTCATTCTCATCCCTGTGCAGTAGTTTCCTCTGTAGGGATGAATGAAGGAATAAATTGGCTTATCATTTCACCTAGATTTTCAAGGATTTGGCACTCCTCATATGGACTCCAATATTCTGAAAGTAATTTCTCAAATTAGTAAAATGATGCCTTCGTTGGGGCAGACACTGCTAATTGCCTGTTCAATATCCCTGCTTAGTAACACATGGTATCCTTGTAGATAGACAAACTATCCTTGTTTAAGCTCATGCATTACCTTCTTTAATTATTCATTGTATTACAAAAATAATGACAATGAAATTTGAAAGTTACAAAAAAAAGATAAATTATTTGTAGATCACATTTGTAAATTTCATTGATGTATGGAACTAACTCCTAGAGAGGAGTTTTCTGCGCATGGGTAGATAAAATTGGGGTACTCAACCTACATGGGTAAATTCATATCTGCTCAGGATACTTGTCAGTGATCATCGGTGGCCTCCTCCTAGTAGAAATGCTCTTTTTTTATAAGATGTATTTATTTATTTGAAAGGCAGAGTGACATATAGAGAGGGAGAGACAAAGAGATAGAAATCTTCCATCTGCTGATTCGTGCCCCCAAATGCCTGCAACAACCAGGACTGGGGCAGACCAAAGCCAGGGCCCAGGAAATTTCCCATGTCGGTGACAGGAACCAAGTACTTGAGCCATCATCCACTGCCTTACCAGGCACATTAGCAGGAAGCTGTACTGGAATTCTCGAACAGGCACTCTTATATGGTATGGGGGTTTCTCAAGTGGTGGCTTAACTTACTATGCCACAACACCTACCCTTAGCAAATGCACTATTGACATATTTTTTGTCCCCAATTGCCATTATAGGCACTAACATATATCTTTCTGCACTGCCCTTTTTGGTCAAAGAAAAACATTGGTAGAATAAATATCTTTCATTGTCAGCAAAACATTTCATTTACCGATTTTAATTCACCTACTCTTATAGCAAGGAAAATTAGTGATTAGTTTTCAGAGGTGCAAAAACTTGAAACTTACACTAAACTTTAGCTGTATGTAGCCATGCATAGAGCTATACATTTATATGTATTATTTCACTGAATTCCATAGCCACCTGTCCAGCACCCAGCAGGAATAAACAGTGCCTCAGCCATGTCCACAGCCTGTGTCTTAAATTCTTGGAGGTTACCCATCTGTGATGGCCTTGTTTCCCACTCTGCTCTTGGTCTTGGCTCCTCATCTCTTTTCCCTATCAGTCCCATAGGCCAGGCATCCCAGGTCTCATCTGGTCATTCTTTGTCCTCCACAGCTATGCAGCAGTGGAGGCACAGCCATACCCTGCTGTGTCCAAGCTGGAACACAGGTAGATGGTAACTATCCTGGCTTCAGCCCATGAAGCCAGCATCCTTGCATGCTTGCTCCAAATCTCTAGCCAGGAATCAGACACCTCACTTTCAGACCTCTTCCTGTTACTCACTCCTAATATGTGGCTGAGCACCTCCACACTTTCTTCCAGTGATCAAAGGCACCGGACTTGTACTTTCTGAATTCAGGAAGTCAAAAAGTAAGAAAGAAAAGAAGAAAGGGAGGGAGGGAGAAAGAAAGGGAGGGAGGGAGGCAGGGAGGCAGGGAGGCAGGGAGGAAAGAAGGGAGGGAGGGAGGGAGGGAGGGAGGCAGGGAGGGAGGCTTCTCTTTTCTACTCCCTTCCCCATTGGAATGGCCAGTTTTTTCATGTTTTCTTACTCCCCAAGGACAAACATTCTGTTACAAAGTCATCCAAGTAGTATTTTTCTTGATTGGCTAGAAGTTCCTTAGAAAGACATTTAGTTCACTTCTAAATATGATTTATTATTACTACTATTATGATGGTAATATGATGGTGATAATATTGGTTCAATCATCAGGACTTTAATTTTCTTTGAATGTTATTTTTGTCTTCAGAAAAAGCCTGCCTGATCAAACCAAAACAAGAAAGGAACCAAATATCACCATACTGCTTGACCAATTTCTCCTGATTCAACTATCTTAGCTTTAGCACTGAAAGTCCCTCATCCAAGGAAATCCTCAACCCTTGGAGAGCCGGGACAGTTGGTAACCCTATCACCTCAAAAGAAAAGACCACAGTGTTTTGAGTCCTAGCTGTGCTTCCAGTTCCAGCTTCCTGCTAATATGCACTCTGAAACAGCATATGATGGCTCAAGTACTTGGGTCCCTGTCACCTGTGTGGGAGAGCCAGATTAATTTTTCTGGCTCCTAGTTTCAAATTGGCCCTGCTTTGGATATTGCTGTCATTAGAAGAGTGAACCAGTAGAAGAAGGATTTCTTTTTTTTTTTTTTTTTTTTTTTGACAGGCAGAGTGGATAATGAGAGAAAGACAGAGAGAAAGGTCTTTCTTTGCCGTTGGTTCACCCTCCAATGGCCGCTGCGGCCGGCACATCATGCTGATCTGAAGCCAGGAGCCAGGTGCTTCTCCTGGTCTCCCATGGGGTGCAGGGCCCAAGCACTTGGGCCATCCTCCACTGCCTTCCCGGGCCATAGCAGAGAGTTGGCCTGGAAGAGGGGCAACCGGGATAGAATACGGCGCCCCAACCGGGACTAGAACCCCGTGTGCCGGCGCCGCAAGGCAGAGGATTAGCCTGTTAAGCCACGGCGCCGGCCTGAAGGATTTCTTCTGTCTCTTTCTCCCTACTTCTCTTTTTCTCTCTCTCAGCCCCTCCTACCTTTCAAATCAATGAAAATAAATAATAAAAATTTTTTTGACAGGCAGAGTGGACAGTGAGAGAGAGAGACAGAGAGAAAGGTCTTTCTTTTCGCCGTTGGTTCACCCCCCAATGGCCGCTGCAGCCAGCGCACCACGCTGATCCAAAGCCAGGAGCCAGGTGCTTCCCCTGGTCTTCCATGTGGGTGCAGGACCCAAGCACTTGGGCCATCCTCCACTACACTCCCGGGCCATGGCAGAGAGCTGGACAGGAAGAGGAGCGATGGGGACAGAATCCGGCGCCCCGACTGGGACTAGGACCCGGTGTGCCGGCACCGCAGGTGGAGGATTAGCCTATTGAGCCACGGCACCAGCCAATAATAAATATTTATTTAAAAAGACTGCAGTGAAAAGATAGCCTTAGAATGAACATTTCTGCTAATGCAAAAGTCTATTTACAGATTTTCTTCTCTCTGATACTACTGGAGGTATATTTGTATATATTCTTCCAATAATAATAATAATAATAATAATAATACATGTTTTGAGTGATTGCTATGCTCTAAGAAATATACACTTTTAACAACTCTATAAAGTCAATATTATTATGTTCATTTTCAGAGAAGGAAAGTGAAACTCTGAACAGTTAGTGAAGGCCCCACAGCCAGACTTAAACTCCAAATATTTAAAGGTCCCCAAATCCATGTTTTCAGTGATTTATGTATCAAATATTTTATGTTAGGTAAAAGGAAAGAGATGGAAGAATTAAAGCAAATGTCAAATTCCAGTGTCATCATCTGGGGAAAAACAAAGATTAGGGTACTGACCATTTATTCTACAAATTACAAGTAGGATAATTATTTTGGTAAATTTAAGAGAATATTTTTTCACAAAAATTCTTTCCTAAGTTAGCAGCACACATCATTTATTTACTTACTTACTAACTAGTTTTATTTTATTTTATTTTATTTTATTCTTTTGAGAGAGACAGAGAGAGAGGGACAGGTGGAGAGAGCACTCCCATTCACTGGTTCACTCTCCAAATGGCCGCAACGGCCAGGACAGGGCTTCTCGCTCATGAAGACATTATATTTTATTTTTATTCTTTTATTATATTATTCTTGGTTTACGATGATACTTGCAGACTGGGGCTTGGGTTCTTCAGGGAAGAACTGATATATATCTGGAAGGCATAAGTGTATGTTTCTAGGTGTATACACAGAAGGCCCCTAACCAACTTGTGACTATGCCGTTCAAACTACAAATGCAATGCACACATAACAAAAAACATACTTTAAATTTTGAATTTTAATCTTTTTCTGGGTTAGTGATATAAGATGTGAGAGTCTTGTACTGGACAGCAGGAGCAAGCCTCAGCTCCCGGTCAGCCCTACAATCATGAGGGTAAACAACAGATAATCCATAGTGTCCTGTGGGAGATATTTAACACTTGATTATAAAATAGATATTGTGTTAGATGATTTTGCCCAACTGTAGGCTAATGTAATTGTTCTGAGCAAGGTAAGCTTGGTTAAACTATGATGTTTGGCAGGTTTAGGGGTTTTGAATGCATTCTCACCTTATGATGGGTTTATCAAGCCATAACCCCATTGTAAGCTGAAATGTGTCTATTTAAATATAGATATGTATATAAACACATATTTAGATAGGGAGATATATCTACCTCTATTTTAAAAATTTCATCTGAGAACTTACATTATTTCTAGAATGGTGCTGTGAATTTCCCCAGGCCATACCAACCTGTGAGTACAAATTAGGCCATCTTGTCATTAACTTCAACAACTTTCAGGCACATTTGCCCATAATGTAGCCCTGAGAATCATCTGGCAGTGTCACACGTGCTTAACTCACTTCACTCTCTCCGCTGCTCCCTGCAACTGCTAAGGAGGCAGCGCTTCAACTGCCACCCTGCCCAGCACAGGGGATCCCCCAGGGTGTGCAAGCTGAGCAGTACTGAAATCTGGTAACTGTGGTTACCAGTAATTTCCCTGTGGAGCATGCGTGGGAGGGAAAGCTTCCCTTTTAACTATATGCATGCCCTGGTGTGCCTTTTAAAACCTCGTCTTATGCATCTACAGCATTCTTTCAGAGTCAGAAATAATTAAAAAGAAAAGGGAAAGCTGTGTAGTTAGCTGTGTAGGGACCAGCTAGAATGGGCTCCCTGGTTCCCATGTTACATACCGAGAGCAACAACAAAGCAGGCCAGCTTGTGTGTCAGTGTTTTCCAGAACAGCCCTGTCCCTTTTAGTCCTCAGTCCTTGTGCTGCTCAGGGTCACGGCAAGCATTCAAGGGGACAGAGTCAAACACCAGCCATTCCCTATAATTCCCACTTCCTTCTGAGGGGGGAGGATTTGCATCATGATGAATAAAACTGATTCTGCCGGGTCTAAGCCTCACTCCTCCCCACCCATGTGAGTCACCGCAGAAGCCCACCAGACATTCCCAAGGTGAACAAGCCACCAGCAGGGGAGCCAATCAAGGGCTAACACAGTGTAAGGGAAGAAATTTATTTTAAAAGATAGGTGCTCAAATATCAACTTTAACTGGAAATTGTTCCTAAATCCTATAAAAGGCTCTTGACTAACCCATTTGTATGTGTAACCAACCCCTCCTCTCCCAGGCAGGGTAGTTAATCTGTGACCATGTGTTTACCTGTTATAGGAGTGTTACAGTTATACGAGTGGGCCTGGGGAAGTGTGAGTGCTATATTGAAGGAGAAGGCTGAGGGGCCTCTGAGAAGTCCGGTAGTTTCAGGAGCTTGCACATGTCTAACAGTGTTCTGCACAAAGCAAGGGCTTAGGAAGTGGGGCCCTTTTGATTATTGTTACAGTTGTTTCAATACAAGTGACTCAGGATGTCAAACACTACAACCCATTTTTTAACACTGGAGTTTGATGACTTCAGGGAAGTAACAATAGCATCTTAAGATACGTATCCCAGGTCTAGGCACAATTACTCTGCAGAATGGTAGGATCCACAGAAGATCATCAAGAGCTAATTTGGGCCAGTGCCGTGGCTCAATAGGCTAATCCTCCGCCTTGCAGCGCTGGCACACCAGGTTCTAGTCCCGGTTGGGGCGCCAGATTCAGTCCCGGTTGCCCCTCTTCCAGGCCAGCTCTCTGCTGTGGCCCGGGAGTACAGTGGAGGATGGCTCAGGTTCTTGGGCCCTGCACCCACATGGGAGACCAGGAGAAGCACCTGGCTCCTGGCTTTGGATCAGCGTGATGCGCCGGCTGCAGCGTGCCAGCCGCGGCGGCCATTGGAGGGTGAACCAATGGCAAAGGAAGACCTTTCTCTCTCTCTCTCTCTCTCTCTCTCTCTCTCTCACTGTCCACTTTGCCTGTCAAAATAAAAAAATAAAAGAGCTAATTTGTTCAGGAGGAACAATGATTTCGATAATACTCTGAGCTTTGCTGTCACCTAGTGGACAGTGAAGTTATTGTAACCTATCCTCAATAACAACTCAGTGTGAGATGTCTACCCAGTCAGTCATGTTTTCTGTACTTGCCAATGACCTCTACTGGCGTGCATCAACCAGGATCCCAAACTTCTGTTAACAGAGTCCACGTATATGTGGATGTACCTTTTTAAAACTGAAAAGAGCAAGTCCTATGTGAGCCGCCTAGACAGAAACCAATGGCTTCAGAGAACTTGCAGGGTAAATGCCAGGTTGCCGGCTCCCTAAAACAGTGGGTCTGGCATGTGGTAAGGTTTCGACACCTAACTGCTGAATGAAACTTTGCCACAATAATTACAAACAGAAAGTAACAACAAAAACCAGAAATAAAAGTTACTTAATCATAGTTCCCTTTTTAAAGCGTTGTATATATTGTCCTTATTCTCAGGAAAATAGATGAAAAAATTTTCCCAGTTTAAAGATAATACCTATTCAGAAAAGATAATGGTCAGGAAGTCAAAAAGTAAGGAAGAAAAGAAGAAAGGGAGGGAGGGAGGGAGGCAGGGAGGGAGGGAGGCAGGGAAGGAGGGAGGATGTATCAAAACCCTTTTCTGACTCTAAATTCTGAACTCCACCCTCATCAGTATTCTGCCTACCAGGATCCTGTGGTTGGCTTATCAGAGTAGATATTAGGAAAGAAGGTTAACAGTTTGGTTTGTTTTTGAGGGAGGAAAGGAGAGAATAACCCTATAGGGAAAGAAGGGGTGCCCCAAGTGAAAGGCAAAGCACAGGGGCTCACGGGCCGCGGGGTGGGGTGATATGACAGCCTTCCACCCAGGGCTAGTCCCAGCTAGTCTGAGCCTCTGCCCTCTGGTTCCTCTTGGCTCTTGCTAATCTAAGCACCCTCCTTTTCTACCCACATCCCTTCTAGCTCTAAAAGTGAAAACAAAAGTGCTATCATCATCCAGCTATCACTAGAGATGCTATCCTTTTCCTCCTCTACCTTTCAAAATAGGCTTATTAGATGGGTTATGTATTTTTGGCAATAATATTACTTAAGTGATATTGGTCCCCCACAGTATATCTTGTCAGGAAATATAGGATATTCATTTGTTCTGATTGGATCCCTTAGCCACAATGTTCCCCTGTGAAAGCACTTTTTCCCTCTGGAAGTTAATAAGTGATCTAGGAGAAGAAATTCTCACACTTGGTAAATATACTCACCCCTAACAAACATTCACCCAGCGGTCTTATCTAAATCAAACAGTACTCTGATGACTGCAAAATGGCAATTTTTTAACTGTCATTCTTTCTGTATTTGTGAGCTGATGCTCTTTCCCTGACGTTCTTTGTTTCTCTCTTTTAGTTTCACTAAGGATGCATGAAACCTTACTGTCCACCCCAGCGCTTTATAACCCATGACTGTGATTATTCTTTTTGTTGTTGTTCAAATTTTCAGTGATTTTATCAGCAGAAGACCCTTCAGGCTGCTGCATCTGTCCCTTCAGTATGCTCCATTTTTAAAAAGCATGTTTTTCTGGCACAACAAAATGTTATTTGTTATCTTGTATTTATTTTGTGTTTTAGAATCAGCAATTTTTACGGGGAATTATCTTTAGGCATCAAAATCTAGGAAGTGCAGGTGTACTCGTCGTTACTAAGATAGCATTATATCTAGGCCCTTTCAGCAGACAGCTAAGAAATTTATAGATGTATACACATATTATTTTTTTTTTTGACAGCCAGAGTGGATAGTGAGAGAGAGAGAGAGACAGAGAGAAAGGTCTTCCTTTTTGCCATTGGTTCACCCTCCAATGGCCGCCACAGCCGGCGCATCTCGCTGATCCGAAGCCAGGAGCCAGGTGCTTCTCCTGGTCTTCCATGTGGGTGCAGGGCCCAAGCACTTGGGCCATCCTCCACTGCTTCCCAGGCCATAGCAGAGAGCTGGCCTGGAAGAGGGGCAACCAGGACTGAATCTGGCGCCCCAACCGGGACTAGAACCCGGTGTGCCGGCGCCGCAAGGCGGAGGATTAGCCTGTTAAGCCACGGCGCCGGCCGTATACACATATTATTTTCAAGATTTAAAAAATCAAAAATTCAGGGACCAGCGTTGTGGCATTGCAGGTTAAGCCGCTGCCTGCCACACTGGTATCCCGTGTATGCACTAGTTGGAGTCTCGGCTGCTCCACTTCCATTGAAGCTCCCTGCTAATGAGCGTGGGAAAGCAGCAGAAGATAGACAAAGTGCTTAGGACCCTTCTTCTGGGAGACCCAGAAGAAGCTTTTGGCTCCTGGATTTAGTGTGGCCCAGCCCTGGCTGTTGTGGCCATTTGGAGAGAGAATCAGCAGATGAAAAATCTCTCTCTCTCTCTCTCTCTCTCTTTGTAACTCTTTCTGATTAATTAATTAATCTTCTTTTAAAAGATCAATACTTCATACTGACAACTGCAATCTAGATCAGTATCAGAGTTTCTTCCTTATTTCTGTCATTCCATAAATTACATCTCCTTTCTCCCACAACAGGAAGCCTGTTCTCAGAAGAATCCCTCTGTTTACTCATTTGATCAACTCCAAAATGCACACATAGGGCAGGCGTTTTTGCGTGATGGTTAAGATGCCAATGTCCCATATCAGAATGCCTGGGTTTGATACCCACTTCCAGCTCCTGACTGCAGTTTCCTGCCAATGCAGATTATGGAAGGCAGTGGGGAAGTGGGGAAGTCGTGAAGGCTCAAGAAATTGGGTCCTTTATTCACTTGAGAGGTTTGGATTGAGTTTCCAGCTCCTGACTTAATTCATAATCCCAGACATTGGGGACATCTGGGGAATGGACCAGAAGTTGGGATCAATTTTTTGTCTTCCCCCTTTCTCTCTTTAACTAAACAAACAAACAAACAAACAAACAAACAAAAAAAACCACATTAAATAGTTTCAGAATTGCTACACCCTTATCACTAACAAATAAAATTTATTTGTATTTCTCTTGTTCTTGAGACTGGGGGGTTATAGGTCTACATGCTGTATTCAAGATGACATGAATTCATTTTATCTTTTTCTCTGTACCGTTTGTCATTCACTTAATACAATATTAGTTCCTGTTTTTGATCAATTCGATACTCCTCTTTTCACACTTGTTGGTTTAATGTCTTACATATGCAAAATGTTAGCATACGTCCAATAGTCAAAATTATATACAAAAAAAAATAATATACTCAGAAGGCTGCCACTTTCTCCCATCCTTTCCACTCCTTTATCTGTAAGGGATTCTATTAGCTTCTGGTTTAACTTTCCTAAGTTTCTTTTTTGAAAAAAAAAAAAAAGGTGGAGATACATATGAGAGGAATTCAAAAAGTGTGTGAAAAAAGAAATTAAAAGGTAAGTTTATTTTGTTGCAAAATCTTTTATATTTATGCTTACTTTTATCACAACATACCTCTGTCCATGAACTTTTTGCATAGATATATATATGCAAGGAAAAATATATATGCATATATATATGCAAGGAAGGAATATATATATTTTTTCTTATGAAAATATATATTTTCTTATGAAATGCTAAACATACTAAGGATTTTTTCTGCCTATGGGATTTACTCAAGGAAGACCCTGCCGAAGATAAAATCTGCCACCCCTGCCTGTTCCTAAACATAGGGAGCCAAACAAACAAAAACAAAAACTCAACTTAATGATGGTCTTTGAAAATGGAAAAGATGTTCTAGGCCAGTTATTCTTAAGGTATGATCATTGGACCAGCTTCCTTGCAGGACCTGGGAACTTGTTAGAAAAGCAAAGTCTCTGTTCCCTGCCCCATAGATCTACTGAATCAGAAACTCTGAATGTGGGTCAACAATCTGTCAATAGTTAATTCTGATGAGTGCTAAAGTTGGAGAATCACTGGTCTATGTTAATCTAAGAAAGAAGAATAGCATCTACCTTTCATTGCATGACTACTTTGTATCAAATAGTTAAAAACACCCTACGTATATGTATTCCTCATAATTCTCACAATAGCTCTGGCCAGTAGGGGCTATGATCACTCAAAGTGCACAGGTGAGGAAAGTGGAGTGCAGAGAGGATCACTAACTTCTCACAATCATGTAACTAGTGAATGGCCGAGACCAAATTGGAACCTAGGTAGACTGGCTTTAAGCTCCATGAGCTCAGCTGTCAGTCTATACTACTTCTCACCTTAGCCTCCAATTAAGAGAAGCTAAATTTCTCTCCATCATAGAAAGATAGCCTCCCTGACTGAGGGACAGTAAATGAGTATCTCTGGACTGGGGGTGTTGAGAGAAATGTTTGGATAGAAGGAGGTGAAGCAAGTCCCAGGACACGGTGGTAGGCCAGGGTTTTGTAAGAAGGCTGAAAATGTCACCAGTAAGAGTCAATGCATCTGGAAAGCCAAGATATCATGGAAAAAAAAAAAAAAGACCTAAATGAATGATCTCTGTGAATGAGATCCCAGTGGAAAGAACGGGGCCTTCAAAGAAGGAGGTACCCTTCTCCGAAGGGAGGAGAGAACCTCCACTTTGACTATGACCCTATCGGAACAATATCAAAGTCAGCGAAATCTAAAGGCTTCCATAGCCCTGGCAACTCATGACTAGAGCCCAGGGAGATTACTGACGCCATGAACAGGAGTGTCAAATTGTTAAGTCAGCAACAGGAGTCACTGTGTACTTACACCCCATGCGGGATCTGTCCCTAATGTGTCGTCTAAAGCCAAGTGATGCTAGGACTGGTACTGAAAGAGTATTTTTATACTTTGCATTTCTGTGTGGGCGCAGACTGATGAGGTCTTTGCTAATTATATACTGAAGTGATCTTCTGTATATAAAGAGAATTGGAAATGAAAAAAAAAAAAAAACAACCTGGTGTTAAAATGGAAATGGCATAGAAAATTAATTATTTTGAAAAAAAAAATTATGTAGGATCTCTGTCTTTAATGTGCTGTACATTGCTAATTAATGCTATAATTAGTAATCCAATGGTAGTTTTTTCACTTGATGTTGCTATATGGGCAAAATGTTGAAATCTTTACCTAGTATATACTAAACTGATCTTCTGTATACAAAGAGAATTGAAAATGAATCTTTACATGAATGGAAGGGGAGAGGGAGCGGGAGGGGGGAGGGTTGCGGGCGGGAGGGAAGTTATGGGAGGGGGGAAGCCATTGTAACCCATAAGCTATACTTTGGAAATTTATATTCATTAAATAAAAGTTTAATAAAAAAAAAAAGAGTCAATGCATCAGGGACAGTGGAGGGCCTTTGATGCCAATGATTTCTACCGTTTGATTTTGTTGTTTCTTATATTTTGCTACCGTCCCTCACCATCACCCCTAACCTTCAGGAAGGGTTTATTCAACACAAAAGCCATGTTCCATGGTTCTTTGAGACTTGAAGGTGGAGGAGTGGGATCCAGGCACATGGACAGCAATACAGAGAAAGTTCAACAGCTGCAGAAGACCAGGTAATGAACAAGCAAGAAGAAAGCATTCTTTAGGATACAGGAACTTAATTTGCAAGTTCTCCTGTAGGATGGTTAGTGAAGCCATTTTGACTCACCAGTGGCATGATGAGGCAGATATCAGCTACAGAAAGTAAAAGAAAGTTCCACTCATTTTCCAGCTCTGGGCATTGGTGGAAAGGGGGGCAAAGGTAGAGAGCAGGAGGAAAGCCAGATGTGTGCATTCCAGTATTTCCAATTTGGAGCTAGACTGGGATGACTCATCAGGTCAGGGAGAGATTTACCAACATTTCTCATTTAGATCTGGAGCAGGTCTCACAAACCTAATGTATGTTGTGATCAAAAGAGATAGGCCCTGGGGCTTAACTAGTCTGAATGGATGCTGAGTGGAAAGTCAATGTGTCTGCCACTGAGTCATTATGGCAGGGTAAAGTGGCCTTCCCAGTAGTCAAGCCAACAGGCTGGACAGTGAACTTGGCAGAGACCTGAGTCCTATAGCCAGTAGATTCAGAAAGGAGGCCACTCCTGCCAGGGGGTTAATCCGAGAATCTGACCAGGCCAAGAGAGAGACCACAGTCTGTGGGCGGCACTAGCTCAGAGTCCACCAGCTCACTGGAGAACAATAGGCACTTATAGGGAGATCAGGAGAAGCAAGGGACACACAGCTTGAGACCTCAAATAATCCCCCTCTGTCTCAAATCCTGTGACACTTCTCCACACGGTCCCCATGCCCCCAACTCAGATATTAGTTTTAGAACAAAAATAGAGTGAGGGAAGGACAACCTGAAAAGCTGGACATTTTGCTGGAAATTCTAAACATACCTGATTTGGAATTGCTTAAAACATTGGATTGAAAGAATTCTAAAGATATTAGAAATTTAATTAACTTTCCCACAAGTGGTTGAAGGTTTATAAGAACAAGTAGATGGCAAGAATATTAAACATTTTCTTGTTTTTCCCTGTTGTCATGAGAACTTAATTTTGACACATGCATATACATATTTACTCATAGAGTTGCTTAATTTCTACCTCCCTTGTAACCTTTAAGCCCCTAAGTGCAGGGACTGTGCTAGCCCTAAAGCCCTAGCTCCAGAACAGGAGAGCAAGCACTTAGTTTCCGTGGTATCTTCAGCACTGGGAACAGTCCCTGACATTCAGTAGGCACTATATAAATATTTTTTGAAGTTAAATTTCCCTTACAACAATTTCGGGTGAATTAATCAGTGAGAGAAATGAGACAATCCAGAGAAAAGGATATAACTCAGTGTTTTCCCTCACTGCAGCTTAACAAGCAGAGACAATAAGGACTAAACAGCATAAAATTACATTTCTATGAAATTATTATTTTGTATGATGTTTTGAGACACATAAGACTTAAGAATAACACTTTGCATATACATAGTGCTTTAAAGTTTACAAACTGCATTCAACATATTATCATTTGATTCTTTCAACAGCCCTGTAAAATAGATCTGGTATATTAATTTTTATTGTAAAGATAAACTAGCTGAAGTTTGAAGAGGTTAATCAACAAACCTATGGTCTAAAGTAGAGGAGTTAGCAGAGCTTGTTCATCAGAACACACAGTACTGGTAGGACACAAGTTTGGGAGCCTGGCCAGATGACCAGTAAAAATGATGCATGTTCTGGGTGCTGGTGCATTATTCCCATCCAAGAGTGTAGATGAGAATTTACCAGCAGATAAAGCCCCCCAAGAAGGAAGAAAAATAGTGCCCTACTGTAGAGAATGCTCAGTTATAGCATTCTGCCTCCTCTAATGAGATGGGACTGTGTCATCCTGAAGCTCATCCAAGGTGGTCAACCTGGGGTGCCTCTTCTGGGGCAATGGGAGGGTGGGGCCCACTGCAGTTGTCTCTGGCCTATATACAAGGAGAAGAATATGGGGCATATGTCTTTTTGTCCCCAAAATTATGCCATGAAAATAGTTCTGTTTTCTTACCTTGCTTTCACTTTTTATCTTTTAATAACTTTTATCTATTTGAGAGGCAGTGAGATACACAGAAAGAGAGAGAAACAGAGAGAGTTCCCATCTACTGGTTTACTTCTGAAATGCCCTCAGTCCCCAGTGTCTGGAGCTGAGCCAGGGGCCAAAGCTGGGAGCCAGGAACACAATCCAGGTCTCCTACACGGGTGGTAAGAACCCAATTACTTGAGCCACCATCCCTGCTTCCCAAGGTTTCATCAGCAGAAGGTTGGAGTCAGGAGCCAGAGCCAGGTATTGACACAGGCATGTTAAGTGGTATATTAACTACTAGGCTAGATATCCACCCATGGCCTGAATTTTTATGAGAAGAATTTATGCTCCTGCTATGCAGTGGGCTGGGAGGTGCCTGAGTAAGAGGGGCCATGCAAGGTGGGGGTACCCCTCCCCTCCTCATCAAGGTGGTATCGCTAGTGCTCTCACCAGTCTGGAATGGAAAACCAAAGCAAGGGGCTGGCGCTGTGGCACCGCAGGCTAAAGCCCTGGCCTGAAGTGCCGGCATCCCATATGGGCGCCGGTTCTAGTTCCGGCTGCTCCTCTTCCAGTCCAGCTCTCTGCTATGGCCTGGGAAAGCAGTAGAAGATGGCCCAACTCCTTGGGCCCCTGCATCCACGTGGGAGACCCAGAAGAAGCTCCTAGCTCCTGGCTTCATATTGGCGCAGCTCCGGCCATTGCGGCCATCTGGGGAGTGAACCAGCAGATAGAAGACCTCTCTCTGTGTCTTTACCTCTCTCTGTAATTCTATCTTTCAAACAAATTTAAAAAAATCATTTTATAAAAAAGAAAAGAAAAAGAAAACCAAAGCAGGCATTCACGTACTATCTAATCCTGGCACTACCCAGATGGCCCTCACAGTGGCAGTGCAGGCTTAATGAGTGGGAGCCTATCCACGGGCTCTGCAGAGAAGTACTTAGTAGTGGCACTGCTTAATGAGGATACAGCATCTCGCCTGGCCCGTCTGCAGAAGAGCACAGTTAGGACTCCTGTCATTCATTCACTCACTCACTCACTCACTCATTCATTCCATTTTTGTATAACTTAGCACCTGGCACTGAAAGTTTTCTCTGTATATGAGCCCTGCAATAGGTGCTTGGGATACAAAAATAATTAATATCATGTTCCAAAGGCCTCCTGGTACTCTGAATGAGAGACAGGTTTGAAAATAACAAATGCCATGTAACTGAGATAAGTGCTTAGCACAGCAGTGGTGAGGATGAAGTGTTGTGTGATGCAGGACAGAATCCTTCAAGTCTCAGCTTAAAAGTAACTTCTGCAGGAAAGTTGTCCTCAGCCCCTATACAAGCTCTGGGCACCTGTCCTGTGTTGTTGAAGACCATTGTACTTCTATTGTAAAATTCATCATACTGCACTTTTAATCCTTATTTACTTGTCTATCTATTCTGATTGATATAGCAAGCTACTCAACTGCTTGTATCTCCCTCCTCACTACATCCCCAACACCTACCTGGCCCACAGTAGGTGCTCAACAAATGCTTGTTTCAAATGAAGATTAACAGAGTCCCAATTGTTCCATGATACCTCAAGTGCAAGGAACAACAAATCAAATCTTAGCTTATCAAGATAGGTAACAAGTCCAGTATTAGTTTTTAACTTTCCTTCCATCTCCCATGGATCATACCAAAATCCAAGAGTGTTTGCATGTGAGAGAAATAAAAGGGAAAGACCTGTGGCCTTTACTGCTGCCTGTCATGAGGCACAGGCTGAGTTCAGGCCTTTTCACATGTCGCCTTAGGTGGGTGACTCACAGCATCCCTTTGACACCTGCTTGAAGCAGCCCCCACTGAAGAGCTGCCTCTCTTGCTGTTTGCAAAGGGTGCACAGAAGAAAAATGAGTTCCAGAACATACAGACACCCAGGCTTCCTACTCGATGAGAAGTCACCAGGATGGGGCCACACCCCACTTTACCTCCAAGCACCAGCATTCCCCCCTCCCTTAGGTGCCTATCTGAAGCACCTTTGTGGCTCTCCTTGCTGTTCCTTTGGAAGAGGAGGGAAAGATACCCTCCAGATTAGTACTAATGAATTTACAGCTTCCAAACACACAAGAAAGCAATTAATTCCCAACACCTCTCCCTGTTACTAAATGAATGGACGAAGGAACCTTTGAAAGGACATTCCATATTTTTGTCTTGAGGTAACCGAATGTAAGTAAACAAGCAACCATTATTTCTAGAGAACTAAATTCTGTTGAGTCTCATAAAAGATAGTTGTGTGCCACATAATGGCATTTTGGTTAGAAATGGGCCAATATACCACAGTGGTCCCATGCAATTGTAGTAGAGCTAAAAATTCCTATCACCAAGTACTTTTATTGTATCTTTTCTATTTTCAGATACACAAATATTTGTCATGTGTTGCACTATTGTAAGTACAATAATATGCTGTGCAGGTGCAACCTAGGTGCAATAGGCTATACCATATAGCCAAGGTGTGTGGTAGGCTAAACCATCTAAGTTTGGATAAGTACCGTCTACGATGTTAGCACACAATGACAAAATCACCTAATGATATACATCTCAGAACATATCCTCATCTTTAAGCAACAGGCAATTATACCCACACCTTGTGAGAATTAATGGAGATAATGTCCTTGAAAGCACTTTGGGAACTAGTCATATTACACAAATGTAGAGTATTGTTGTCATCTTCTAGTGGTCTCTTACAATGGAATTTAAAACTAGACAGGCAATGACATGAGAAATGACCTCTTTGGGGTCCTTTCCAGTTCACTCATGATAGTTATTTTTCTGCTAAAAACTGTCTTTCAGCTAACAATTATGGAACACTTTGTACGCCTTAAAAAAAAAATCTATGCATTGATGTTGCTTTCTTTTTCTCTAATTCAAACCTGAGATCAAAATATTCAAGCTGAAACCACTACTGAGAGTAGACAAAGGACGTTAACAGCTCCCTTTTAACTCTAAAACCCCATGATTTATCAAAACTCCTATGTGCTCATGTTAGGAAATATCTGATTTCTCCTCTGTTTATTCATTCATTTTCTTGGATATTATTTATTTAGCACCTATTCTGTATTAAGTTACCATTCTATGTATTTCTTTTCTTTACAATTGCCCACAAACACTTATTTGGTGTTCTGCTGACACTTAAATTTAGCACACTGAATTTGAGCTCACTACTCCCACCCCACCACTCTGCACATTCTCCTATTAGAACTCCACACACCAGCTACTTCATGTTTTTCTCTTCTCTACTTCAGTGTCCTTGGATGCCTTACCACTAATGTGCCTCCACTTCTATGTCAAGGTTCTTGACTGTTACACTACTGACTGTGTTTATAGTGTTTGTTAGAGGAGAACATTCAGAATCCCTGAGATAAAAAAGCAAGAAACATAGCACAGAGATAAAAGCAGTGGAATAAAAACTCTGTGAGTTACAAAACAAAATAAAAATGTTTATCTCATGAAGCATGACCTGTTTTTTCTGTAGCCAAAGAAATACCAGTCTTGAGCTGGATAAGCATAAAGTTAAGTGTGGGGCAATGTTCAAGTTCAATGTATACTTTGATGTTGTGATGTTGTGTGCATGCAGTAGTATTTTGAATGATATGGGCCACTTATATGCAATTTCTATTATGCCTTCTTACAGTCTCATACAAGTCATTCTTTGCTTCTGTTTTTCTGGAAACTGACCTTTTTCCCTTTTCTTGAATCTACCACTCACAATTCATAAACTTTGGTGTGAGTCATCATATTTTATAATGCCACCCTGTTCTGTTGCTATAACTGGTAAAGCCTGGAATATATCTGACCTGGACATTTTGGAACTAGGATGAGAAGGAGAGAGCAGTTTCTCTCAAGTTTGCTGTGATGAACTATGCAAACAAAAATGGTGCAGATGTTATAGTCCCTGTAGCATACACCTGTTGGACCCCATCATGGGATAGGCATGACTGGGAATTTATCATACTTAATTTCTCATGCATTTTGTACACAAAAGCCTGGAGTCACAGAAAGGTTCAGCAGCCTGCCCAAGGTGAAACAGAAGCTAGAGGATCTGGGATATTAACCCAGTGGTTCTGGCTCCAGGGTCAGAGCATATAACCACTGGACTCAATAACCTCTCACACTCTGCAACAAGCTCTCTGGGGCTTGATCTCAGCTCTTTGTGGTCTCCTTTCTCATTGTCTATTTATGGTCTCAGTTTATTTGGAACTTTCTTCCTTTTTCCTTTCCTGCTTTGTTTTTCCCATTTAGAATATGTTTTCATCCCCCTCACCTACACACAAACACTATATATCTAGCTACTGGGGTAATGGCAGAACCCCTCCCATTCCTATATGGCCCCAGAAATTTTGTGATAAGCAGCAATTTCTTTGTGGAAATAGGATGCAAGTAAAACTATGGCAAAGTATTTAATGGAAAACTTTTCTTGAGGAAAAGGTTTTTTGTAAAAAGAAAAAACTATACAAATCCTAAATGTATAGTACAGTGAATTATCACAAAGTAAACATATCTATGAAATCAGTTCAGGATACAAACTGTTACCAGCACCCCCAGAAACTCCCCTTGCATTCCCTCCTCCAAACACTGTCACCCCTTCTGCCCCAAAGTTCACCACATCTGATCTCTGCATTAGTTTTACTTGTTTTGAAATTTGTATCAATGGAACCATTCTTTATGCATTGTCTGTCATGGCTTCTTTTGCTCATTATTAGCTTGTGAGAGTCATCCATGTGGTCTCACATAGCTATAGTTTGACCATTTTCATGGATGGGTTGCATTCTACTGTATGAATCTACCACAATACATGGACCCATTCTACTGTTGATAGACATTTGGATTATTTGCAGTTTAATGCTATTGTGAATAGCACCACTATAAATATTATCCATGTCTTCTGGTGGACAAGTATGTAATTTCTATTGGGTAGATACCTAAGAGTATGAAAAAAGAACTCAAAACAGAGAGGGGCAGGACTGTGAATAGAACACATTTTATGGTGAGATCATAGGGAAAAAATTTCTGACCAAGGAGAATATCTGCAGGCTACCACTCCTATGACATATATTTTTTCCCATTTAATTTGAGAAAACATATAAAAACCCTCTTCTTGGAGAATAGCATCTTTTTTAAAGATTTATTTATTTGAAAGGCAGAGTTAGAGAGAGAGAGAGAGACTTCCATCCACGAGTTTACTCCCCAAATGGCCACAACAGCTTGAAGTAGGCCAGTCCAAAACCAGGAGCTTCATCAGGTATCCCATGTGCATACAAGGGCTCATACACTGATGCCATCTTCTGCTGCTATCCCAGGCCACTAGCAGGCAGCTGGATCAGAAGTAGAGCAGCCTGAACACAAACTGGCACCCACACATGATGCTAGCATTGCAGGTAGTACCTTTATCCAATATGCCACAATACCAGCCAGAGAATAGCATCTTTTGCAGAAGGCATTCATGGGAAAAGAGCATTTTTTTCAGAGTACATTCTCAGAGTACATAACTCTAATCCTGCTATTATGTGGGTTTCTACTATGATGTAAAGGAATCAAAAAAGAGGACTGGAAGCACACATGATGGAATTGTATAGATACAGTGAAAAAATCTAAAATTTTAGCCATCTTAAGTACCTAGGCTGAGAACTCTGTAAACCAGCTTGGTTATAAGGGAAAAATTCTTCCAAATGGATGGAAGTAGAATGAGATATAGCTGCATTTAAGGTGAGATGTAGAAGTATAAAAATTAACAGCAGGGTGGGGGAAACTAGAACTTCAGAGACCACCTCAACCTAAGTACCACACATACTAAGCACTTTGGCTAGGACATTTTATTAGGTTTCTCCAATCAGGATGCAAGCTCCATGAAGTCAGAGACTTCATTTCTCTAATCAACACTATCCCCAGCTTTCCTCATGGCTTGGTACAGACTATGAGCTTAATATTTATCAAATAACACATGAATAGCACATTGGTGAAGAAAGGTTAATTCTCCAATAGCATAACTAATTATTTGCCTTACACATATTCATGTTTAAGTACCAGCAAGTACTGTAAAACTCATTTTGAAGGATAAAATGAACAATTATGCCAATGATTGACATTAATAATAATAGGGTGTTTCTAACTCAACAAACAGAAGACTTTTGAATCCACTTCCCTCTATCAGTCTCTGTGTAATCTTTTAAAGGCCGATGACTTTGAATAGCTGAATTGTTCTATTTTCCTTTTGTGTTTTTTAAATTAATTACTGACTCCTGAATAGCACTGTTATCTCCAACATCCACCGAAAGGAGCCACTTCCACTGATAAGTAAAAAGTCAAAAGTACTTTCTCCCATAAATTTAATGTTTAGTGGCAGAAATCCTGAGTCATCAAAGAAAAAAATAAGGTTTTGTATAATAAGATAGTAGTTTAAAATGCTCTTTTTCTTTGTTACTTCTCCTTAGGTATATTGATGAAAAAACATGACTACTGAGAAGACACTGAAAAGAGTATAACTTTGTAACCTAAACATTTCTTAACATGTTTTTTGGCTAGAAGATCTCTGCCAAATTCTGTATTTTTAAAAATTATCTCAGGGCCAATGTCATGGGATAGCAGGCAAAGTCACTAGTTGCAGCACTGGATCCCATATGGGTACCAGTTTGAGTCCCAGCTGCTCTGCTTCTGATCCAGCTCCCTGCTAATGTGCAGCATTAGCATCCCTCCTAATGTGGTGCAGCATGGAAAGCAGCAGAGGATGTCCATGTGTTTGGGCCCCTGCCCCGATGTGGGAGACTCAGAGGAAGCTCCTGGCTCCTGGCTTTAGACTGGCCCAGCTCTGTTGCTGTGGCCGTTTGGGAAGTGAACCAGTGGATGGAAGATTTTCTCTCTCTCTCTCTCTCTCTCTCTCTCTCTCCTCTCTCTGTGTCCCTCTCTCTCTGTAACTCTGCCTTTCAAATAAATAAATATATCTTTAAAAATTATCCCAGTATTCTATATGTTATAGGTCAGAAGAAATATGTTCTGATGATGAAGATACTTAGCGAGAGACCACTCTTTCTGCTGGGATTATTACCCTGATAGAATCAACTTGGACAGATCAGTGCTTTTGCTGCCCCATGTAGATATAATCTCATTGAAATGAAGACAACATGTAAGAAGTGAAGATAAGACATATAGAAAGCAAGCACACAAATGGTATTGTATGACATCTTAGACGAAGCTGCACCTGGATTTCAACTGCGACTAAAACAAAATTCATCCTTGACTTCCCGTTTTCATTAGCAATGTAGTTTGAGCTGGGGTTTCCAGTACTTGCATTCAAAATGGTCTTCACTGATACAGAGAGATATGTTCCTCATGGAAGAGTGAAGATTTGAAACACAACCCATGCTCTTACCTTCTTTGAGAAATGACAGGAAGGGAGAGAGCTGAATGAATTTGATAATACACATAAGATTTAAATTAATTTTTAAAAAAGTAGAGTAGACCAAAAACCTATTGTGATGAATCCTAAACAAATCATGGCTGCTAGAGGAAAAAAGAGACAATGCACTGAAAGAAAAACACCAAGTTGATCTCTTCCAGGCATCAGTGTGCACACAGATCATTTCCTATTACAGCCTTTTAAACTAATGTGGCCAGATCTCTGTCCCCCTAACGTGTTCACATGAAGTTCTCAGTGTAATAATTAGGTGATATAAACCAATGATTCTGAACCTAAGTACCACACACTCATGTAGAGGGGAACTTAGGACTATTGTTTGAGGTCTGAGTACCAGGAAGCATAAGGACTTCCTGGTAGGTCTCAATAAATCTTGTTATTGGATAAATGAATGATTGAATGAATATGTACATATGGAATTAATGGTAAATGGTGACATTACCAATGAAATATCTGGCTCGGATACATCCTGTAGTTTTACAGCTAGATGCTTTATCACTGATAAAATTAAAAAATTAAAATTCACTAAAAGACTTTATGGATTTGACAGAAACTCACCCAATCCCTGCCATTTATAGGTCCTCAAGGGGCTGGCACTGTGGTGCAGCATGTAAAGCAACCACTTGCAATGTCAGCATCTCATAAGGGCATTGGTTTGAGTCCCAGTCCTATTCATCTAATTATCTTGGTAAAGGAGTGGAGCATGGACCCATGAGTACTTGGGCTTCTGTACCTATGTGGGAGACCCAGAAGAAGCAACTGGTTCCTGGATTTGGCCCAACCCAGCTCCAGTCATTGTGTCATCTAGGGAGTATTCCAGAGGATGGAAGACCTCTCTCAATCTCTCTCTCTCTCTCTCTCTCTCTCTCTCTCTCTCTCTCTTTCTCTCTCTCTCTCTCTCTCTCTCTCTCTCTCTCTCTTTCTCTTTTCAATCTCTAAAAACAAACAACTCAGTTAAGAAATGGGCAAAGGACTTGCAAAGGTGTTTTTTCAGGAAAGGAAATTCAAATGGCCAAGAGACACATGAAAAAAAATGTTCAGGACCACTAGCCATCAGAGAAATGCAAATCAAAACCATAATGAGGTTTCATCTCACCTCAGTTAGAATAGTTCTCATACACAGAAATCAACAAACAACAAATGCTGGCAAGGATGTGGGGGAAAAGGTACCCTAATCCATTGTTGGTGGGAATATAAACTGTTGCAGCCACTGTGGAAGAAAATATGGAGATACCTCAGAAATCTGAATATATACCTACCATATGATCCAACTGTCACACTCCTGGTAATTTACCCAAATGAAATGAAATCAGTATTTTAAAGAATGATCTGTTCAACCATGTGTATTGCAGCTCAATTCACAGTAGCTAAGATATGGAACCAACCCAGATGTCTATCAACTGAAGACTAGATAAAGAAATTATGGTATACGTACATCGCAGTTAAAAAAAAAATACATAAAATCCTGCTGTTTGCAACAAAATGCATGCAAGTGGAAACCAATAAGCCAGTTCCCAAAAGACAAATATCATATGTTCTCCCTGATCTGTAGTAACTAATAGAGTACCTAAAAGGTAATCTAGAGGAGTGAAATTGACATTTTGAAATTCGATAATTTTTTTCTTTTCTTTTTTTTTAAATTTATTTGACAGGTAGAGTTATAGACAGTGAGAGAGACAGAGAGAAAGGTCTTCCTTCCATTGGTTCACTCCCCAAATGACTGCTATGGCCAGCGCTGTGCCGATCCAAAGCCAGGAGCCAGGTGCTTCCACCCACGTGGGTGCAGGGGCCCAAGCACTTGGGCCATCCTCCACTGCCTTCCTGGGCCACAGCAGAGAGTTGGACTGGAAGAGGAGCAACCAAGACAAGAACCTGGTGCCCATATGAGATGCTGGCACCACAGGCGGAGGATTAACCAAGTGAGCCACAGCGCCGGCCCCCTATTTATCATTTTATTATCTTCTTCTACTCATTTGGAATATATACCTTCTATTTTCATTATTTTAGTGGCTCTTTAAATATTACATTTACTCTAAAGTTGTCAAACTCTAAAACTAATTGATACTTTTATTGCTCTCATAAATAATATTAGAATTTTAGAATATTTCAATCCAATTTTCTCACCAATTCAAGTTGCATGTTATTATTGTCATGCATTTTAAATCTCTTTGGTTTTAATCTAATAATATAGCATTATTTAGATATACTTATTATAATTTAGATATACCTATTTAGATATTTTAACTTCTTGCTTCTCAGAACTTCTATCTGAGATTATTTTTCTTCTGCCTGAAATATATTGTTCAAATTTTTTTAAGGAGGGTCTGGTCATATTAAATCCTGTCATGTTTTCTTAAGTAAAAAATTTTTGTTTCCCTTGATTTTTGACAGAAAATTTAGTTAAGTAGAATGCTTAGTTTGGAAGCTGCTTTCAAAATACTGAAGATTTTCTGCCTTCCAATTATGTGTCTGAGAAGTCAGCTTTTGGTCCAACCACTGATTTTTTTTTAAATTTAATCTTTTATCTATGTTTGCTCTTAAGATTTTTCTCTGTCTTTAGTACTCTGCAGCTTCACTATGATTTTCTTGTGATTATTTTTAGTTATTTTTTAAGCTCACTTATGCTTTTTGAGACTGTGTACTATTTTCTTCAATTTCAGAAAATTCTTGGCTGCCATCTCATTAAATATTAAATATTGCTCATGGCCCATTTTCATATTTTAGGCCTCTATTCTTCATGTCTCTCAGCCTCTCATGTTTTCCATCTTTTTGTCTCTATGTATTTCATTCTTATTCATTTCTTTAGATATATTTTCCAATTCAATAATTTTATATTCGGCTACTTCCAATCTCCTATTAAGTCCACACAAGGAGTTCTTTAATCAGCTATTATATGTGCTCTATTTTAAATTTTCTAGTTTTATTTAGTTCTTTTTCAAATATGTTAGATCACTTTTCATAGTTCTTGGGTTCCTGTGATCTCATAGGCTTTGGTCTGGAAGTTTCTTGTAATCTTTCAGCTCAAGATATAGCAAACTATATATAGTATATTCAATTTTTTTCAGTAGTAACTTTAGTAAGAATAATGTATTTATTGTAATAAATTTTAAAAGTCATTAGAATTTCTTCTCAAAAAAAAAATAGCCCCTTTGTAATGTGTCTCTGCCGATTTTCTCATCAGGAGGTAGAGTATTTCCCCATTTTTGAATCTAGGCTTGGCATGTGACTTGCTTTGGCCAATGGAACAAAAGCAAGTAGAACAAAAGCAGAGTTGAAAAGAACAAGTGCATTAGAACTGACGCTTTCTTAGTGCTCTGGGCAGCTCTACTCTCACCACTATGTAATGGGCCTATGCTAACCTGCTGATGTTGAGTTGCTTCCATCACTCCTGCCAACCATCAGATGTATGAGTGAGCCCAGCTGCATGATGAGCCCAGCCAACACCATGTGAAGAGACAAGCCATCCCAGCTGAACCTAGCCCAAATTACTGGCCCACAGAACTTAAAGCAAATAAATGATTAATGTTTTAAGCTGTTCAGTTTTAAGATAATTTGTTATGGGGCAAAGTAACAGATATACCTTTCAAAGCCTGACAGAGATGTCTCTAATTATAATGTTTTTAAAATGTTTATTATGTAATGATCGCTGTAGAAACAAATATGAAAAAAAAAGTCTTAAGATTGCCTATAGTTTTCCTGCCCAGAAACAGCTATGTTGATGTTTTGATTTATTTAAGGACATGTGTGCGTGTTTATTTTGAGTTGTGGGAGTTGGAATGGCAAAGGGTATGTACAGGGTGATAATGAGTATAACTGCAGATACACACACCAAATATAATACACACATACATACAGAGTACAGTCTGTAAAACAAACACTCACTCAAGGGGTCATAAGATATGCACGGCTTCATAAAATGATTTTTATGCTCAATCCCTATTTTTATATAGGTGAAGCTTAGTCTACATGAACAATGATACTATCCTTTTTCAAAGGAATTAAACAGAAAACAGGAAGAAAGGCAAACTGTAGTTGGAATTAATGTAGCAAGAGAGTATCACAGAGGTGCAATTGATGAAGCTAACAGGAAATCAGGGAAGTTTTCCTGAATTTGTGATTGTGACTCAAGTTATGTCTTATCTGTTCTTGCCCACCCTAAAAACAGCATCAAAGGCAATTCCTGTTTTTCTCTGCTCTACAGGCACTTGGGGCTATGGCTATGAAATTAAGCCTAATTCCAATCCTACCGTCAACTTGAGAAGTAGCTACTGTTCTCGACTTAGATTCTCTTTCTCTTTACTTGTACTCAAGAAGCCCCTCTGTATCTGGGAAGTGGGAATCATTTCACAGCCACTGCCCGAGAATCTGCAGCAGAGGACAAGGCCTCCTATGTCCTTCCTGTCAGTGCCACAGAACACTTTCAGTGTGGGTGACTTTAAGCTGTGTAAATGTTCTTGGGAAGTCTCCAGAATCCTTAAAACAAATCTCAAATTGGCCTTCCTGGAAATGTTTTTATGGAGGAAAAGTAACTTGAGCCACATTTTCCTGAACCTAATAGAATCAGGAAATCATAAAGGAATTACACAGTGAGCCGTAAACCTCTCTATGCAGCTTTCTTTAAAAGGACCCTGTCTGCACAACATGATAGCACCATGCCACAGCACAATATGGCATATGTGATGTCAGTCACCTGATCTGAATGAACTAGCACCAGTTATTTCAGCATTAAGTAGACAAACCCTGTGTCTGTAAAGATTTTCCTGCCTGAAGATACTCCCAGGATTCTTTTGGCATCCGTGATCTCAATCTTAATGTTCAGGCCACTGTGAGAAGAACGCACACTCTGAAGGAGTACCTATGAGGGACTTAACTTTGGAAAAGGGGGGAAGACCATTTCCAAGCCTCATTTCCTTGATCTATGAGAGAAACACTGGGCACCTGATTGAGGAAACTGTATTCTCAATGAGTCTTCTCAGAATAAGGGGCAGATTTTGTATCTGCAAGAGGTCTGCTTTATGTATGATTCACTTAAACCATCTATATTTTCCAAACACCAACCCTAGACTCTGTGCGTATCTCTACTTTTGTGAAGGAATCCAATCAAGATTCTGTTGGCTACTCAAAAAGACCCAAAGCTTGAATTATGAAAAGAGTTCCGGAGTTAAACAAACTGTGTCCTTCCTTCTCCAGTACAATCTCCCCAGCTCCCGATGACATCTTAAAAATGGGAGTTTTCAAATAAAAATCTGAATATTTATCGTAAAATCAGAAGCTCTGCTAGCAGGGCTTGAATTCCCATTCGGCAACAGTTGATAGGTACAGAGATGCCGCCCTCCCCTGTAGGTGAGGCATGCACTGCACATGCAGCCTGATGCCCAGCTACTCTCCGCTGTCTCCCTCATTGGGAACTCAGTGTCTGGGGCTGTATGATATTTCACCTGACTACTTCCCTCATCTACTTTACCCACAACTCTACATTCAACTTACTTGGCATCTATTGGTCTGGTTTGTTGTGGGGTGGCCCCTGGCAAGGCTTGGTCCAGGTTTTTGTCCCCATATGAAAATAATTCAAGGAAGAGACATAGATAAAGGTGAGCAGGACAGCAAGGCTTATTTAAAGTGAAAATATACACACAGGAAGGAGTGGTGGCAAACTTGAGAAAGAACAGCAACCAACAAAGTTCAGAATCATCACTTTATACTATCAGAAGGCTTAGGGGATAGTTTCTTGGGCAGGGCTTATAACTGAATATTCAAAGAGAGAAAACATGTCAGCTGGCCATGAGTGTCACTCATTTCTGTGCCCTTTTTTGGAAATATCACAAGTGTCATGGCATCAGGTATATGATGGCAGTGGGAGTGTCAGCCATGTCAATAGTATTATAATGACATTATAACCCCCTAAAGGTCATCGAGGGACACAGCCTGCAGCTTCATTGGTTCTGAGTTTGCAACACGGCAGAACCTGTGGTTTCTGCTACATGGGGAGTGTCTAGCAGAATGTGGAAAGGAGAGTGATGCAGTGCACAGAAAGGGGTTGGATAGCACAGACCAGGATGTCACATTCTAGGTTGGCCTGTCACATGGCCTGCATGGCTGCCACACCAGCCAACTAAGGTTTCTGCATCTGTCACACAGATCAGCTAGGGCTGTCCCACAGGTCAGATGGGGCTGTCACAGGGGTTGGCCAGGGCTGTCGTGCCTCAGGCTGTGTTTCCAAGCTGTGAGCAGTGATTGGCTACAGTAGGCAAAGCCGGGCAGCAGGGCACTGCTGTTAAACCTCAGCTCCTCTCACTCTCACCACCTTCCCACCTACATCAAGTTGGTAAATTAGGAACTAGGACTGTATCAGCTGTCTAAGATCCCTAATCTCGCATTCGTCAAGCTCTGTCTTACCCTCTGGATCCTCTTCCCTCCTGTTTTTCTCCCCTTGAAAACTAAACTCATAGTTCCCTTTGTCTAGATTTCAATCGAATGAAAATGTTGTCTGTTAGGAATCCCATTTTCTCTGGTTTACTGAGTCCTTCCCCTTCTGGAGAGAGCCCCATCACTTTTTCATGAATCTCAGGGACTTATATTATTTTTCACACAGGCCAAGAGAGCTACATGGGTCTGGTGGGCACCTTTCTGAAATAAAGAAAACTCACAGAGCAATTTTTTTTCCTGACATTCATGTTGATTCCATGTGATCTTTATTTAGACTATTGTACACAACAGGTAATTCTGTTCAGAGAAATCTGACTTTGACCCCTGCTTCTTCCTTGATCATGATGAATCAGAGGAGTGGGATTCACCTTTGTAAAATTACTACTTCACCTTTGTAAATATTACTACTTTAGAATTGGGAAGATATTTCTTAAGCCTCCATCAGGGTCTATTGTTAAGCAAGGCAACACAATCACCATAAAACAGTCCACTGACCTCTGGCTTTAAAATTGTGTGTAGATGTCAAAGAATAAAGAACTCCTTTTCTTCCAAATTTACATATTCAATTTGAACCACACTATAACAGTCTACTTAAAGGCATGATTTAGTTGATCTATTATTTTCTTATTCATTCAAGTTGCTTCATGTGTGCATGTTTTATCTCCCTCATGTGGCTAGTGGCTGCTTAGCAGAGAGAGAGCGCAGTTCCATATCATTGATTTTGCTCAGTTCACTGTGAAAGATTGAAAGTGAGAGGGTCACTGGTAGAAGACTATTGCCATAATCTAGATTTGAAGGGTCATGAAGGTTTAGGCCAGGCTTAGAGAAGTGGGAATGAAAAGAATATATTCATTACCTGCTTGAAGGATGATCAATTAGAAAAATGTTTGAAAGTTAGAAGTCAAGAAAATGTTTCAAGTATTGAAAGAGCTTCAGCCCAAGTTTGTCCTCCAGAATTCTAGTTTTATGAGCTGTTAAAATAAGTTTTAGAGATACTGACCTTAGGAAACAGTTTGTTATACTGTATGTCTTTCAGAGATTTTCCATGTGTTACATGCTTAGCAATCTTGCAAGAGTGGGATAACTTACGCCACATTTCCCAAGTTCGTTTGATTATGAATTCTTTCAGAAGGAACGTCTCTTATTATTAGTGCCCTGATAGTAAGCGGAATTCATGAATTCATTTTGATGACAAAGAAATGGTGAAGATGCTGAGAACTCGCTGATGAGGGTCTAGCCTAGATTCAGAGAAGCAGAGAATTTTTGGATAGTTCTTAAGTGGCTCCAGAGAAGGTAATTTTGATACTGCAGTGGATGCCATGAGTCAATACCCAGATATCCTCTCAAACATCAAGGAACTTCCCAGCTTTAGGAACACTGTCAACCTAAAGTTCATGGGCCTTCTATAATTTCTGTAGAAACTGCATTCAGTTGAAAATAGTTAGCTTGCCCAAATGTATAGCCTCTCCCCAATGGGCACCCTGTACTAAGTGTCAAGTCAATATGGAGGTACGAAGGCCCAGCCCCTAGTTTTGATTCAGATGCTGTCTGAAGAGCTGCCCAGTTCAGAACCAACATTCAATCAAGGAACCCACTGGATCAATGAGAAGCCAAGTCTCCACAAGGAAGGATCCTGCAACACTATGACAATGTGTAGGGTACCCATTGCTCCAGTCTTACTTCAAACAGACCTATAGACATTTAGTTTGAATGCTGTATACTGATAGGATAATACTTAGACATTTCAAGCAAGGTTAGACACCACATCTAAGTTAACACTGATATCCATATGATCATCTGAAGCCTCTGTTGCCACTATAATCCTATGGCACCTTAGTGGATTGAATCATGGTCTAGGTCATGGTTCACCAATGTGCTCACTGATGCCAAAAATCCACCCAAGGATCCTTTCCTGAGTCCCTGAATATATACCTATAATAGAATCTGGGTAATTAGCTGAACTTCCACATTTGTTTACTAATTTTTTACCTGTGAGGTAACAATAAACGATGTGGATAAAGTCAAATGGTAAGCTCTTTCTTTCTCTTCAGCTAATATTGTAAAATCAAAATAATATCTCTTAATGAGAGGACTGGTAAGGGAGAATGCTACCCATCACCATGCACAGGACACGGATAGTGGCCCCTACCACATTCTCATTAATATAAAGCTCTAGTCTGCTCTCTATAAAAACCAACAAGATCCTGGAGGTGGCGAATGGACTATTAAAAACCCCACCAAGTAGTAGCCCTAGTTTCAGCTGCATTGTTAGTTGCAGTATCTTTGCTAAAGCAGATTGGCACAGTTTCAGGCACATGTTAGGTAGATAGTGATCTAGTGTATGCTTTCTTTTGAATCCCCATCATGAAGGAGAACCAGCTAATATTCAAGTGAGATCAATAATAGTATACATTTATAGTCTTGCAGCTCAGGGCTATGTTAATTCTACCACCTTTTCCCATAATATAGTGTGAAAGGACCAAGACAATCTGAACATCCCACAGGTTATCTCACATTAGCTTATCATGTATAAAACATCATGCTAAATGAACCATATGAGGATGTGTTACATCAGAACATTTGAAAAGTCTGGGAAAGACACACATTTACCACAGAGTGGGAGACGTACTCTTCAAAGACTCATAGACTCACATCAGTAAAAATTTTAGTATTCCAGTAGTCTGGGCTATCCTGTGACATGCCCTTCAAATTAAAGGACAAATTATTGCAAATTAAACCTCCCACCATTAAGAAATAAGCATAGGACCTCGAGGGCCAACTCAGATTCTGAAAGCAGCAACTTCCACATTTGAAAATATTCTAACCTATTTACCAGTTGAAATGAAAGGCCGCCAGCTCTGAAGGAGAGTCATAGTAGGAAGAACATGTGAAGCAGTTTAGGCAGTGGAGCAAGCAGCACTATAACTTGAGCCATATGTAACAGACCTCATGTTACTGTTGTGCCCATGGTGCACAGAGGCAATGTGATGTTTATGGTAAACCTCAGTGGAAAAATCATGAAGTAGATCATCAGGGTTCTGGAGCAAGGCATATGGCCCACAGCAAGTCATTAAAGAACCTAACCACAGGACACAAGTTATGATGTAACTGGAACTCTCCCTTACAAGCTGTGTGTGTGTGTGTGTGTGTGTTCATGCCTTTCAAATAAATAAAAAAATGTACAAAAAGTAAAACAGAAAATAGGATGAAGTAGATTCACTGATGAGTTGACTAAGTGTGTTGCTAAAACTGAAACTGGACTGTACCTGCACTATAGTCTCAGTCAACTATGGCCATAAAAGTGGCGGGTGTTGTAGCACAGCAGGTTAAGCTACAGTTTTTGATGCTAGCATCCCATAGTGGAAGGCTGGCTCAAGTCCCAGCTGCTCAGCTTACCATCTAGCTTCCTGATAATGTACCTAGTAAGGTAGTGGAACATGGCCCGAGTACTTAGGGTCTGCCACCCTTGTGGGAGACCAGGATGGCTCCTGGCTTCAGCTTGGCCAAAACTTGTCTATTGCAGCCATTTTGGGGGTGAACCAGCAGATGGAAGAGTTCTTTCTCTCTCTCTCTCTCTCTCTCTCTCTCTGTCTTTCATATAAATATATGAATAAATTTTCAAAATAATGGCTATAAAAGAAAGCAGTTAAGGTAAAATCTCCCAAAGGGCAAAGTTCATGAAGTGTAGCTGGTCACATATGTTGTGTGCAAAAAGAATTATCTTGAGATTTATATATATACAAAAATATATAAATACATATTTATATGTGTATTTATTTCATGATGGTCTTGGAAAATGGAATTAAAAGACACATTTGTTTTTCATAATATGCATTTTCCATTAAATTTTTAATAGCCCTCACATGTATAAGGGGAGGGTAAAACACATACATATACATATATATTCTTTTAAACTTGCCCAACAGACTTTCTTCTTCATGACTTAACCCTACTGATACAACATCCCTAACACCACAGTGTCCCCTATTTCTCAATTAGAAGGATAATTGTAAAAGAAAAACAACTGCCAACTGCCATTGCTTAGTCTTGGCAGGGGGTGGGAGTGGTGAAACAGACTCTAAAGCTTTCTTCTGATCAAGAAATGTTGCCATTCTTCAGTTTAAATAGGAATAACACATATAAGTTGAAAATATGGCAGATAAAAGTATTTTTATTTGAGTTCATCTTATTTGAGATAGACAACATATGTCTTAGTACTACCAAATTGCTATGCACCCATTATACTTCATAATGAAACAACGTTGTGCTTATTGACTACTTGAATTCTACAAATGTAGAAAGGTGTGTGACAGTGTGATAATTAAATAAAGCTTAACTTGCTATTAAAGTCACATCTACTCAGATGTTACTAATACATATTCATTAGTGAAGAAGGCTTATTACAATACCAAAGTGACAGGAAACGTATGTGATGGGGACACTTCCTCAGATAGGTCACTCATCCAGCAAAGAGGACTCAGCGGGTATCTATTCATCTTCTGAGAATGGCTTAGTCTCCAGGCAGGAGTCCTGCCTGATTATGCAGTGTAGCCCTTTACTGAGAGATGCCTAGATTAGAATGGTCTCTGCAAATGGCATTTCCTGGGGAGGAGCCTTCTGTTTCCCACGTGTTGAATAGATACCAAAATTACAATCAAGGGCATAAGAGATTATAACTGTAATTATAGTAAGACCACTACTTACTGCTAGCCTCATTCTTTGATGATTTTCTGCTGTGAGTGTGATAGATTCGTATTAACATTCAATAGAAGACATCTCATTAGCTTCCCCCAAAAGATCCTGCAGAAGAGCCATCCACACCTACCAAGGGGTTGAGGAATATGCAGTATTAGGAGAGATTTGCTAGAGGAGAATTGGATGTAGTGAACCGTTGACCAAAGGATGCTCTAGAAGATACTCTTTAGAGAATTTGAAATCAGATCAACAGACTAAACATCAGTAGTAGAACTGCTGCTGAGTTGAGTCTGGGACTGTAGGGCCACACGTGAGAGGTAAGCAGGATAAAAGAAGTTTATGGAGAGAAAAAGCCAGAGTGAAGCAAACAAGAAGCAGCACACACAGGAAGAGGCCATAAGTCTCAGTGTCCATTCTGCTAAAAGATTATAATTATTCTAAACAATGCCTCAAAGCCATGCATCAGCGCACATTAAACAATCTTCATAAGGCATCTTCTTACATACTGACCAATCACTATGTTAAAGGGAGAATGATTTCCAGGCAAGTAAGCACTTCTTCCATTTAAAAAAAAAAAGTAAAATTATAAATTATATTTTTAGTTGCCTGATATAAAGTAAATGTAATCCAGACTGGATTCATTATTATTATAGCTATTTTTTCTGTGTTTAAAAGAAATTAAAATGAAGACATTTTTATGGATTCTAAAAGTAATATAGGACATATGAACTTAGGAACGCCGTAATATGTACCTAATGAATAAGTCAGCTCTGGGAATTTCTACCACCTTTCACAATTAAGCATAAAAGATTTCTGTATAGCATGGGTTATAATTTCAACTCTCATCATTTCTTTTAAGAGCACTTTAATTTTCTTTCAAGATGGGCTTTATATTCTTTATGTACATGGTTTCAAAATGCATGACTGCTTTGTCAACAGATACTTCCTGTTCCAAGTACATCTGCAATTTGGCTGTTGGTTGTTAAGTGGTTGCCATTCCCATCCTAGAATTTGGTGCATTTTATTTCCTGTCTCCCTTAAAGAAATATATAAGGCCAGCGCCGTGGCTTAACAGGTTAATCCTCCGCCTTGCAGCGCCGGCACACGGGGTTCTAGTCCCGGTCGGGGCGCTGGATTCTATCCTGGTTGCCCCTCTTCCAGGCCAGCTCTCTGCTATGGCCCGGGAAGGCAGTGGAGGATGGCCCAAGTGCTTGGGCCCTGCACCCACATGGGAGACCAGGAGAAGCACCTGGCTCCTGCCTTCGGATCAGCATGATGCGCCGGCCGCAGCGGCCATTGGAGGGTGAACCAACGGCAAAAAGGAAGACCTTTCTCTCTGTCTCTCTCTCTCTCACTATCCACTCTGCCTGTCAAAAAAAAAAAAAAGAAAGAAAGAAATATATAACTTTGAACTATTCACCTTAAGGACATGATTAGCTTCCCAAAATGGGACTATTACCTCAGGGCATCCACAGAAGAGAAGAATTCAGACAAGAAATGAGGAAATCACCACAGGGGATTGCCCAAGCTCCCTGAAAAACCCACAGGGAAAATGGAATATTCATTTATGAGACTGATTTGTTTCAGATGCAGTGACTTTGATACAGTGACGTAGCCCCTTTTCCTGCCATCCTATAGGAAGCCAGTCACCTTGTGGGCCTCTTTGCAAGGCCTTGAATGAAATAAGCAAAAGCCAATTAGCACATTATTCATGGGATGGATAAATAAGGACTATCATTATCACTATTCCTTGGGATTCCTATATAATAATACTCATTTTATATATAAATGTAATTTTATTTGTTCGACAATACTTTTTCATGTTGATTTTGTTATATTAAACAGTAGTTTCTTAGCCCTTGTTCCCATTTTTTAGTCCTTGACAAATCATATAGGTTACAGAGCAAAATTTCTTAATATTTGGGAGGGTGTCACAGATCTCTGAAAATGTGAAAAAACTGTGAACCTTATCTTTATACAAAAGGCACACACAAATGTCCTGAAGTTAGTTCATGGGTCATTCATTTGGAAAATCTTAATACACAGAAGATAAATAATTTCATAAATGAAGTTATATAGTAAAATATATGTAGAATTCTGCACTTTATAAAGTTAGAATCCTTTCCTTTTTCATGTGTTTATACAAGTATTTATAGAAATTCACTACTTAGTAACTCATCAAGAAAATCTTAATAAATTCCAACAGGAAGAATAAACTGAAAATTTCCATCAACAATCTGGGATCATCATTCAGTAGAGGTAGAAATTATCAGCAGAAGTATGAATTTGAAAATCTAATTTCCTGAAAATCTAAAATATATGCCCTAAGTAATTTAGATAAAGAAGAAAATCAAATAGACTAATTAGAAAATACCAATAAGAAGACTACATATCAAATGTTTGAGATACGGCCAAAATTATGCTCAGAGGTAAGTTTGTAATTTTTAATTCTTTCATTATTAAATAACAATGAATGGAAATAAATGAATTACATATTCAACCTAAGAAATTAGACAAAAAGAGAACAATAAAACAAACTTTAAGGAAATATAAGAATGGGATTAATACAGATTTTTTTAAAGCTTTTATTTAATGAATATAAATTTAATACAGATTTTTAAAGAAATATTGATGGGGGGGCAGTGCTATGGCACAGTGGGTTAACGTCCTGGCCTGAAGCACTGGCATCCCATATGGGTGCCAGTTCAAGACCCGGCTGCTCCACTTCCCATCCTGCTCTCTGCTATGGCCTCAGAAAAAGGTAGAAATGGCCCAAGTCCTTGGGCTCCTGCACCCATGTGGGAGACCTGAAAGAAGCTCCTGGCTCCTGGCTTCAAAACGGGGCAGCTCTGGCCGTTGCAGCCAATTGAGGAGTAAACCATCCAATGGAACACCTCTCTCTCTCTGCCTCTCCTTTTTCTGTGTAACTCTGACTTTCAAATAAATAAATAAATCTTAAAAATATATATATATTGATAGAAGAGGTGGAAGAGAAAGATGGCTGCTGAGTAAGATGTTCCGGTGATCATCTCTCCCAAAGAGGCACCAAACTGAACCACGCTCTTGGCCATCCTCACAAGAGCTGCAGAAGCCAGGTGAGAGACCGCAGTTAGTGCTTTTGGTAAGATAATAAATTGTGAGAAAGATACTAATATGAGAGCCGGCGCCGTGGCTTAACAGGCTAATCCTCCACCTTGCGGCGCCGGCACACGGGGTTCTAGTCCCGGTCGGGGAACCGATCCTGTCCCGGTTGCCCCTCTTCCAGGCCAGCTCTCTGCTGTGGCCCGGGAGTGCAGTGGAGGATGGCCCAAGTTCTTGGGCCTTGCACCCCATGGGAGACCAGGAGAAGCACCTGGCTCCTGGCTTTGGATCAACGTATTGGAGGGTGAACCAACGGCAAAGGAAGACCTTTCTCTCTGTCTCCCTCTACTGTCCACTCTGCCTGTCCAAAAAAAAAAAAAAAAAAAGATACTAATATGAGTTGTTAATAAGGGGAATGGGGTGAAGGATATATTGGAACTCTTTGTATTACTACCTTACAATTTTTGTTTTGTAAATTTAAAATTAAAACATGTTTAAAAATGTAAAAAAAAAAAATGCATTGAAGAAAGAAGAAAAGAGTTGCCTGTTTCACCTGTCCCTCAGCTCCAAGTAGCACAATGTGGAGAGAGACATCTCTTGCTTGGGAGAGGAAAAGAGGAATTAAGCCCAGATCTTAGCCTTGATACATATGCCAGGCCCACCAGGAGAAAATAAAAAAAGAAAAACAGTTCCCAACAAGACCCCATGGCCCCTGCACCCAGTCTCATAACTGCAGACTAAGTCTTTGAACACTCTTTAGCCAGGCAGCCTCTAACAACCCTCCCCCAACCTCCAGTACACAACAGAGCAAGATTCTAAAAGCCACTGGGAATAGGGCAGGAAAGAGAACTCTGGATCTTGCCTTACTCAGAGCTGGGCCACCACTGCAAGACCCAGCACCTGATAAGGCCCAAAAGCCTCTACCCCAAGGATAGTGCTTGCAATGGAAGCCTCTAGGGTTGACTCAGTATTAGAGATCTGCACCTAGTGGGCCAGACTTATTTTAATGAGTATCACAGCCAGTCTCATGTGGGCTAGCATATACACCATAGATTGTGCAATGTCCAGTGACTGTGAGACCCAGGTGTGATCTGGCATAGGATCAGCCATTTTGTTTCCACGTCTAACTTTATAGTCAATAAATACTGAAATCATTTTAAAATAACTTTTAATAACCAAAATGTTTCATGCAAACCTCATGGCAAAAAACCACAAAGCAAAAATCTATTATAGATCTTCTGAAAACAAAACACACTCCTGGAGAAAATCAATTCACCACAAAGGAAGATTCTAAGAGAGGTTAAAAAAAAAAAAAAAAGTGGAGCCACAATAAAACTAGAAAACAAGTATCAAAATGTCAGTAGTAAGACATTACCTATCAATAATTACTTTGCATTTAAATGAATTAAATCCTCCAATTAAAAGACATAAAGTGACAAATGGATTTTTATAAATGGCCCCATTATTTGCTGCTTACAAGAAACTCACTTTGCCTCAAGGACACACATTGATTGAGAGTGAAAGGATGTAATTAGATACTCTATGCATACAAATGGAACCCAAAATAAAGCAAGAGTAATACATTTATCATATGAAATAGATTTCAAATCAAAAGCAGTAAAAAGAGACAAGGAAGGTCATATAATGATAAAGAGTACAATCCAGCAAGAGGAAATAACACTTGTAAATATATACATACCAATATCAGAGCACCCAAACACATCAAACATATATTAACAGACTTAATGGGAGATATATACTCTAACACAATAATAGTAGGGGACTTTAATACTCCACTCTCTGCAATGGACAAAAAATCAACAAAGAAACAGCAGAATTACCTTGCATCCTAGATCAATTGGACCTACCAGACGTCTCCAGCATACTCCACCCAACAGCTGCAGAATACATTCTTCTCTTTTCCTCCTGGTTTGTGTTAAAGCAGACCAGACGATGCAAGTCAAGGGAGTGCCCGTGTCCCATCTCTAATCTTTGGTGGCCTGAACTACAAGTCTATAGTCACAGGCAAGCTAAGCATCAGAAGCAATGGGTGGCAGGCCTATTAATGGCTGATCTGTACAGTGATCTGCCCTCAAGGAGACCCAACAGGCCAGTCCACTGCAGTGGCTTTCAATGTGGTAAGCCTGGGCTTCAGCAGAAGTCAGCTTGTGAAGAGCCCTGGCAGCTCTGCCAAGAGTTGGATCACTGGAAATGGACCTGCCCTGGAATCGAAGGATGCCCAGGTCAGAGCCACAGATCTTATTGGCTCCAAGCTGAAAAGCCCTTCACTCAGCCCAACTTCCAAAGTGACCACTGCAGTTGAGGGGACAGCCAAGTAGGGTCAGCAACATTGCAGGCAGAACTGTAAATTTCTTGTTAGAGATGCCCCCTGCCTTTACCTGGCCAGCTCTCCTCCCAGGCCAGCCAAGTAATGAAAGTCAACAGAGTGCCTTCCCCTAGGAGGTTCACACCTCCCTTAGGATATACCCCATGTGAAGAGATAGATAGGTCTGGGCCTCTTAACTTACAAGGCCTAAAGCCCAACAGATTATTATCAAGCCCCTTCTATCAGGTTCTATTTGCCTCTCAATCAGAAAAATTACTTGTAGCTTAGACAGCACCTTTCTTAGCTCCTCTAATAATGACTCTGTCCTTTGTTCTAGACCCTGTCTAGTCCACTTGGGCCTCATTCCTTTGTAATCATAACCTCTACTCTACCACCAATGGCTCTACTCCCAACCTGTGTGTACTGATGGTCCTCTTCCCCACTTAATGCTGTATAATTGTTCAGACCTGGTTAAGGCCACTCTTAGGATCATTGGTTACTATCCTCAACCTGTCTTTTATGACCTTGTCTAAATATGATCAGAGTCGGGGAACTTGGAAGGCTTCCATAGCCTTGGCAACTCATGACGACAGCCTAGGGTGGTTACTGGCGCCATAAACTAGAGTGTCAATTTGTTGGGTCAACAACAGGAGCCACTGTGCGCTTGCTCCTGATGTGGGATCTCTGTCCTTAATGTACTGTACATTTTGATTTAATGCTATAACTAGTACTCAAACAGTATGTTTCACTTTGTGTTTCTATGTGGGTGCAAACTGTTGAAGTATTTATACTAAATTGATCTTCTGTATATAAATAGAATTGAAAATGAATCTTGATGTGAATGGAAAGGGAGAGGGAGCGGGAGAGGGGAGGGTTGCGGGTGGGAGGGAAATTATGGGAAGGGGAAGCCATTGTAATCCATAAGCTGTACACTGGAAATTTATATTCATTAAATAAAAGTTAAAAAAAAAAAGAATACATTCTTCTCAACAGTGCTCGCAACAGTTTCTACAATAGATCATATTATAGGCCACAAAGCAAGTCTCAACAAATTTTTAAAATCAATGAATGAAGAGCTAATTTTTTTTTTTTGACAGGCAGAGTGGACAGTGAGAGAGAGAGAGACCGAGAGAAAGTCTTCCTTTTCCGTTGGTTCACCCCCCAGTGGCCACTGAGGCTGGCGCGCTGATCAGAAGCCAGGAGCCAGGTGCTTCCTCCTGGTCTCCCATGACTTGGGCCATCCTCCACTGTACTCCTGGGCCATAGCAGAGAGCTGGACTGGAAGAGGAGCAACCGGGACAGAACTGGTACCCCGACTGGGACTAGAACCTGAGGTGCCAGCACCACAGGCGAAGGATTAGCCTATTGAGCGGCAGCTAATTCTTGAAAAGATACAGAAAATTGACAAACACTCAGCTATTCTAAGGAAAAAGAGAAAATTGAAAGGGATAAAATCAGAGATGAAAAGGGAAACAATACAACTAACATCACAGAAATGCAAAGGATTTTTAGAAAGCATTAGGAACAATCTAATGACAACAAATTAGATACCTTAGAATTAATGGACAAATTGCTGGATACAAATACCTTACCTAGATAGAATCATAAAGAAATAGAGCATAAGAGATCAATAAAGGGCAGTGATTAGTAACGAAATGTCTCTAATCACAGAAAAGCCCAGTACCAGATGATGAAGTCACTGATGAATTCTACCAATAATAATATTTTATATTAATATAAATGTTAATATAAATAAATTATAATAATAATTCACATCAGCTATTAAACTATCCCAAAAAATAACAGAGAAGGAAATGCTTTAAAGCTCACTCCATAATGCCAGCATTATCCTAATACCAAAACCAAAGATCAACAAAGGGGCTGGTGCTGTGGCGTAGTAGGTAAAGCCGCCACCTACAGTGCTGGCATCACAAATGAGTACCGGTTTGAGTCCCAGCTGCTCCACTTCCAGTCCAGCTCTCTGCTATAGCTTGGAAAAGCTATAAAAGATGGTCCAAGTCCTTGGGGCCCTGCACCTGCATTGGAGAGCAAGAAGAAGCTCCTGGCTCCTGGCTTCAGATCACCGCTGCTCTTGCTTTTGCAGCCATCTGGGGGAGTGAACCAGTGTATGGAAAACCTCTCTCTCTCTCTCTCTCTCTCTCTCTCTCTCTGACTCTGCCTCTCTATAACACTGCCTTTCAGATAGATAGATAGGTAGATAGATAGAAAGAAAATAAAGAAAGCTACAGTCCAAAATCCTTGATGAACATAGATCAAAAAGCCCTGACAACATACTAGCAAACTGAATCTGACATCATATTAAGGGGTTGAGGTTGCAGCATAGCTGGTTATGCTGCTGCTTGTAATGTCATCATTCTGTATCAAGGTGCCAGTTCCAGTCCCAGCTGTTCCACTTTTGATCCAGCGTCCTGCTAATGTGCCTCGGAAGCAGAGGATGGCGCTAGTATTTGGGTCATTGCCACCTATGTGGGAGACCAGACTGAGTTTCTTATCTCCTGGTCATTGTAGCTATTTGGAGAAGGAACCAGCAGGTGGAAGATTTCTCCTTCTCTTTCTGCTGGTCTGCCTTTCAAATAAAATGAATTAGAAGTGTATTATTCTCCGGGGGCAACACCATGGCACAGTAGGTTAATCCTCTGCTTGCAGCGCCGGCATCCCATATAGGCACTGGTTCTAGTCCCAGCTGCTCCACTTCCAATCTAGCTCTCTGCTATGGCTTGGAAAAGCTATAAAAGATGGCCCAAGTCTTTGGGCCCCTGCATCCACATGGGAGACTGGGAAGAAGTACCTGACTCCTGGCTTCAGATCAGCATAGCTCTGGCCATTGCATCCATTTGTGGGGTGAACCAATGGAAGAAGACCTTTCTCTCTGTCTCTCCCTCTCACTGTCTATAACTCTACCTCTCAAATAAAATAAATAAGATCTTTTTAAAAAAATTATATTATTTTCCATGATCAAGTGGAATTCATCCCAGAGAAACAAGGGTGGTTCAAAACAGATGAAGGTCAATAAATGAGACATGCCACATCAACAGAATGAAAGATAAAGTTCATATAATCATCTCAATGGATGTAGAAAAGCATTCAATAAAAGTCCAACATTCATTCATAATAAAGCTGTGGATAAGTAATGTATAGAAAGAAGTAGAAGGAACATACTTCAACATAATAAAAGATATACAAAACAAACCAACAGCTAACATCATAGTAAATGAGGAAAAGTCTTCCTCTCTAATATCTGAAACAAGACAAGGATGTTCACTAGCACCCCTTTTGGTCAACATGTATTTAAAGCCTTTGCCAGGGAAATTATTCAGGAGAAATAAATAAAAGGCTTCCAATCAGAAAGAAGTCAATTGACAGAGGCTGTAGATTCAAAAGGCTTCCATAGCCTAGGCAGCTCATGTCAAGAGCCTTGGGTGATCCGTGATACCATACATAAGAATGTTAATTGTTGAATTAACAACATGGGTCACTGTGCATTAACTTTCCATGCAGGACCTCTGTCCTCAAAGAGTTGTATTATGAGACTTAACAGTAAAACTTCTTCTCAAATATGTATTTTGTTTTAGTGTATTAAGTGGAGGATATACGTATGTCTCATAGTTTTAATTATGCCTAAGTGTCCAACTCTATTGCTTGTTTCTTAGATGCTTCCTTAAATAATGATAAAATTCATTCTCAAGGACTTACTTTCTTTTAATGTATTAAGTGGAGGATATTCTTATGTCTCAATAAGTTATAGTTATATCTAAGTACTCGCAAAAGATGTATCATTCTTGTGTGCTTATTTAAAATTAATTAAATTTCTAAAAAAAAAAAAGGAAGTGAAATTAACTTCAAGATGCAAAGACTTTGAACAGCCTTTGTCTCAACTGTTGAGGAACAGTTTTTTTTTCCCCATGCAAATTGACAAACTCTTTACTTAGTAAAGAGTGGGTCTTCTGTGTATAACATGGATTGAAAATGGATCTTAGTGGAGAATGGGACTGGGAATGGGAGAGGGAAAAGGAGGAAGGGTGGGAGTATGGGTGGGAGGGCAGGTATGGTTGTAAGATCACTATATCCTAAAATTGTACTTACGAAATGCATGAAGTTCATATTCCTTAAATAAAAGGTATCTTTTGGAAAAAAAAAAAAAAAAAAAAGAAAGTCTGGGGAAGGATGTGGGAAGGGAGAGATGGCGGAAAGTTTGGGTACCATGTCCATGTCATAGACAGGAATGAGAAGTTCTCAGGGCCAGTGCTGTGGCATACTGTGTTAAGCTGCCGCCTGCAGTGCCAGCATCCCATATGGGTGCCAGTTCAAGTCCTGGCTGCTCCAGTTCTGATCTAGCTCTCTGCTAATGTGCCTTAGAAAACAGCAGAAGATGGTCTAAGTGGTTGGGACCCTGCACCCACAGGAAGCTCCTGGCTCCTGGCTTCGGATCAGTCCAGCTCCAGCCATTGCAGCCATCTGGGGAGTAAACCAGCAAATGGAAGACAGACTCTCTCTCTCTCTCACTCTCTCTCTCAAATAAATAAATAAATCTTAAAAAAAAAAAAGTTCTGGTGTTCTATTGCACAGTAGGGGAACTATAGATAATGTACTGTGTGTTTCTCTAAAACAGCTTAAAAGAATGGATTTAGAATATTTTGACCATAAAGAAATGATAAATATTTGAGAAGATAGATATGTTTACTCTGACTTGACATTACATGTTGCATACAAATATATCACACGATACCCCATAAATAAATATGTGCAATTTTGTGTCAGTTAAAAAATTTTTAAAAAAATAAATGCCTAAAAATAAAATAAATAGAAAGAATGTACTAATTATAACAATTGAATATTTAAATTTACATAATGTAGGTATATCAGATAAACATTAGTTAATTGCTTTATTATATTTACTATGTTTCTGAATATCTGTTTTTTTCCTAGTTTCTGTTAGTATTAAGAGGAATTATGGAAGCTAGCACTGTGGCATAGTGGGTAAAGCCACTGCCTGCAGTGCTGGCATCCTATATGGGTGTCAGTTCAAGTTCTGGCTGCTCCACTTCTGATCTAGCTCTCTGCTATGGCCTGGGAAAGCAGTAGAAGATGGCCCAAGTCCTTGGGCCCCTGCACCCATGTGGGAGACCTGGAAGAAGCTCCTGGCTCCTGGCTTCAAATTGGCCCAGCTCTGGCCATTAAGGCCATCTGGGGAGTGAAACAGCGTGTGGAAGACCTGTCTCTCTCTCTCTCTCTCTCTCTCTGCCTCTACCTCTGTGTAACTCTGCCCTTCAAATAAATAAATAAATCTTGTGCTCACTTCAGCAGCACATATACTAAAATTGGAATGAATAAATAAAAATTTCTTGAAGAGGAATTATGGCTTAGGTTTTGAAGCTAATAAAAACACTAATTAACACTTTTAGGCACTTCAGTGATTCACAAAGCAATTTAAAATACATTATCTCACTAAATCAGCCTTAGTAGTTATTCTCATTTTACAGGAAGAAAAATGAGACTGAGAAAATGTATACTGTACATACTGAATATATACTGTATAGAACATTTCTTTAAAGTTTGTTAAAGATTATCTAATCTTGGAGAATGAGGAAAAGTAAAACAGGTGGCAGTTTATGTTTGGGAATTGGTCTATTATTTTGTATATCACCTTTGTTATCTTTTCTCTTTTTGATAATTGCTAATATAACTAGAATGAAGTAGTATGTCACTGTGATTTGCATGTTCCAAACATTATTCTGTATGCTACCCCTAGAAAGAGAAATCATACTGTTAACTAAGATGTTCTGATATTGAGTCTGACATTTATCCCACTCTTCTATCGCACTACTTTGACTTATTCTCCTCAGATGGTCCTCTGTGGTTCACTGAGCCCCTGGTACCCACTACTACTCTCAAACTTCTCATCATTCATACTACATACATGATGCTAGAAAGGCCTCCTATCCCCCCGAACATCTCTGCACACTCCTAAAATGCCACAGCTGAAGGTGTTTAGACAAGGCAAATATAGTACAATTTTTTATTCTAGAAATAATAGAAATGTATATACTGCAAAAAGTGATATGGTGAAATACAAAAATAAATAATCATATGACATAATAGGATATAAAAGAAAACAGATTCATAGATAGAAACCGATGGGATATGTAACACAATAAGAAAAGTATTACAGTTAAAGACGGTAACCCATGTGTACTAAGATCCATCACATATTCATAATCACAACTAACTCAGATTTATTTATTTATTTATTTATTTATTTATTTATTTTGACAGGCAGAGTGGACAGTGAGAGAGAGACAGAGAGAAAGGTCTTCCTTTTGCCGTTGGTTCACCCTCCAATGGCCGCCGTGGTAGGTGTGCTGCGGCCGGTGCACCGCACTGATCCGATGGCAGCAGCCAGGTGCTTCTCCTGGTCTCCCATGCAGGTGCAGGGCCCAAGGACTTGGGCCATCCTTCACTGCCTTCCTGGGACACAGCAGAGAGCTGGACTGGAAGAGAGGCAACCGGGACAGGATCGGTGCCCCGACCAGGACTAGAACCCGGTGTGCCGGCGCCGCAAGGCGGAGGATAAGCCTAGTGAGCCGCGGCGCCGGCCGTAACTCAGATTTAAATTCAACAGCATCACAGCACAGAGAAGCCAAGGAACCTACCCCAAATCACATAGCCAGGAAGTGGGGATCAAATGCCAGGTGACTTGGCTCTAGGGCCTGTGCTTAGCATCTCCACTCTGCCGGTGACAGTCTTTTACTGAAAACACTACTTCTAGGGATTTATTTCAAGAAACAAATTAAAACCAAAAAAATAAAGGCCCAATGCACAAAAATATTTGCTCTGTCACTTCTGAAACAAACCAAAAAGCTAGACATAAACTGGATTTAAAAGCGACCCAAGAGTGTTAATAACCACCACCATTGTGACAGAGCACACAGACTTACACATCTCATTTCATCTCGTCCTCACCAAAGTCATCTCCCCATCATTATCAAAGAAAAAAATAAAAGCTTAGAAAGGTTAAGTTGCTTTCCAGGGTTCATAAAGCAAGAAAGTGACCGTGCAAGAATTGGAATTCAGGCTGCCTAATTCCAAATACCCTGCTTTCAATCTCCACTTGTCTTGTCTGTAAGAGAACTGAAGAGTGATCTACTTTTTCCCAAGCAGACCCTGCTCTTAAATGTAAATAGGTGGGGCTTTGGCAAAGCAGAGTTACAGTCAGGTCACATGAGTTCTTCCTCTCCCTGGAGGCAGAGGATTGCCAGATCTGGCAATTAAAAACACAGGACGCCCAGCTAGACCTGAATTTCAGACAACCAGTGGATAAAATTTCAGTAAAAGTATATGACACGGGCGCTGGTATTATGGTACAATGGGTTAAGCCACCACCTGCAATGCTAACGTCCCATATTGGAATGAGCCTGGGAAGGCAGTGAATGATAGCCTGAATAGGAGACTTGGATAGAATTCCTGGCTCCTGGCTCCTGGCTTCAGTATAGCTCAGCTGTGGCTGTTGCAGCCATTTGGGAAGTTAGTCAGTGGATGGAAGATTCTCTCTCTCTCTCTCTCTCTCTGACATTCTGACTTTCAAATAAATATGTTTTCTAAGAGTGACACGTGATTTTTTGTCTGAAAATCTTAAACTTGACAGTGTATCTTTATGTTGAAAAGTGAGACTGCTATACTCAAAGGTTTATTTTATTTATTTGAAAGGTAGAGTTACAGAGAGAGATAGAGACAGAGAGATCTTCCATCCTCTAGTTCACTCCCCAGATGGCTGCAACGGCCAGAGCTATGCCTATCCAAACCAGGAGCCAGGAGCTTCTTCTGGGTCTGCCACATGGGTGCAGGGGCCTAAAGACTTGGGCTATCACCTACTGCTTTCCCAGGCCATAGTAGAGAGCTGGATCAGAAGTGGAGCAGCAGGGACAAGAACTGGCACCCATGTGGTATGCCAGCACTGCAGGCCAGGGCTTTAACACACTATACCACAGCACTGGCACCAGGGGTGAAGCCTAATTCTTTGACCTCACCTCTATGCCTAGAAGAAGATCTGACATGCAATAAACACTCACTGATTTCATTTCAACCCTAAATGTCTGCTAGGATAAATGAATGAGGAATATACTGTGTATAAACTAGCATAGTTATGAATAGATAATATATTATTGCAACATATCCTTGAAAAGTAACCTCCCCTGGGAAGACTTCCCATCCCTAAGAGTCAGGGATCTCCAGAGACACAGAACCAATAGGAAGTATAGACTTATATACAGATATAGGTAGATAAACACAAATACATAAAGAGATCTATCATAAAGACTTGGCTGATATGATCACAGAGACTAACAAGACCCAAGATCTGCAGTAAGCATGCCAGAGACTCAAGAGAGCTGCCGGGCTAGTCCCAGCCAGTGTCTGAAGGCCTGAGACGGAGGAGAGCCCACAGTGCAGTTCCAGCTCAAAGGCCAGTAAGCTTGAGGCCTATGACGAGTTTGAGTCTGAAGGCCGGGAAGAAGCAACATCCCAGCTCAAGAATAGTAATTCCCTTTTGTTCTGGGGAGGACCCACGTTTCTATTCTATCCAAGCCTTCAACTGACTGAAGGGGGCCCACCCACATTGAGAAGGGCAATCTGTTTTATACTCAGCCAAACGGTAATCTCACTCAAATGTATCTTCACGCACACACCCGGAAGTGTTTGACTAAATATCTGGGCACCCCGGGGCCCAGCCAATTTGACACAGAAAATTAACCTTCACATCATGCTCAAGCAGAATCGTTTCCTGTGGGCTCATGAAACAGGACCCATATTTAAGGATCCGTGTAAGGCATTGGTCTAAGCACTGTAAAGTCTTTAGTAGTACTTTGGCTGTTCTTATTCTTCTAGGATAAGCCTCTTCTGGTCTTTTGGGACCTTTATGCAACCCTGTGGTTGGGGCATGTCTGTGTCACAATGCATTGTGAGTTCTCTCAGAGCAGAAACTCGGTGCCCAGCATGAACTAGGACTGCAGATGACACTTACATTTTTTAAATGGTTTGCTTGCCCTCTTTTCTGAATATTTCTTTTGTAGATAAGATGGATTTTGCTTAGTTCATTCTTAGCCAGGAGTACCAATGTGTTCTCCTGAGCTTTAAGAGCAGACAAGCTGCCCCCAAAACATGCCACACCTCTGAATGACAGGCGAGAATCATGGCCTGGCGATTGCAGCCTGCATGAGCTTCTGCTGGAATGGAAATCCACTGTCCTTATTTTTCAGATGTCACCTGTGCAATGATGCAGCTTAGCCCTAAGTGAAGGCAGATGCAAAGATATCCTCTCTGTGCGGCCATTTGGATCTTCACTTTCTTCTTTCTGAAATTCTCCTAAGCTATCCCACAAGGGGGCTTGAATTCTGACCCATAGACACTCATTAAAGCAATGTCCGTAGCCATGATCCATGAACTACTAAATCTGAAAGCTTGAGGTGATTGTTAAAAATGCAGATCTATAGGTGCAAATCCAAAAATATCATATTACAATCTCTGGGGAAGGAAATCTTCATTTCACATTATCTCAAGTGATTCTTACATCCACTAAGGTCTGAGATCCATAGCTTTAGAATTTTCAAATATATATATATGTGTGTGTGTGTGTGTGTGTATAGTCCTTTTCATCCTCACATCAATGTGTTTATTACCCTTATTATTATCATCAGCTATATTTTATAGACTGATAGAGACCTTATGTTAATTTCCTAATTATCACAAACTTAGTTGCTTAAAACACTACAATGTGTGGACTTACAATTCTGGAAGTCAGATATGTAAAATCAGTCATTTAGGGCTGAAATCAAGGTGTTGGTAAGACTTGGTCCTCCTTGAGGCTCCAGGAGAGAATCCACTCCTTGCTTCTTCCAACTTCTAGAGAGTCCCATTGCTCCATCTCTGCTTCTGTCTTCCCATTGTGTCCTTCCTGTATGAATACCACTGATCACATCGGGCACACATACATAATCCAAGATGGTCTCCCCATCTCAAAATTCTGATGCGGGACCAGCACTGTGGTGTAGAGGGTAAAGCCACTGCCTGCAGTGCCAGCATTCCATATGGGTGCCAGTTCAAGTCCCAGCTGCTCCACTTCTGATCCAGCTCTGCTAATGTGCCTTGAAAAGCAGCAGAAGATGATCCAAGTCCTTGGGCCACTGCACCCTCAGGAGAGTCCCAGAAGAAGCTCCTGGCTCCTGGCTTTGTATCAGCTCAGCTCTAGCCCTTGCAGCCATTTGGGAAATGAACCAGCAGATGGAAGACCTCTCTCTCTCTCTCTCTCTCTACCTCTGTGTAACTCTTTCAAATAAATATTTTTTTTAAAGATTCTGATATAATCACATATGCAAAGATCCTTTTTGTCAAATAAGATAACATTTATAGGTTCCAGGGATAAGGACGTACACATCCTTGGGGAGCATTTATTCAGCCTACCACAGACACGGACTTGATACAGTCCATAGCTGATGAGGAAGAGAACAAAAATGCAAACCTAGTACTTATGTTTCAGAATTGAAATTAACACATCAAACCATATTTTCCATTGACACATTGTTGAGCACTGTTTGGTTTTTCCAACTAGCTTCTGTCAGCTAATTCCAGTGGGAACTTAAATTAATGGGATGTGTAACAGGACAATACAGAGCATAGAGAAAGGCTGTGTTTGGGTGGAACGCCATGGTAAGAACCTTGGGTTTCCACGAGGCTCCTTGCAGAACAAATCTGGAGCAATGAAAGGAATGGAGAACCACAGAATTCAGAGACAATACTGCCAGCCTGGAGAACTGTGCACTTTTTAAAGATGAGCCCTCTTGGGGCCGGCGCCATGGCTCACTTGATTAATCCTCTGCCTGCGGCGCCGGCATTCCACATGGGTGCCAGGTTCTAGTCCTGGTTGCTCCTCTTCCAGTCCAGCTCTCTGCTGTGGCCCAGGAGGACAGTGGAGGATGGCCCAGGTGCACCCACACAGGAGACCAAGAATAAGCACCTGGCTCCTGGCTTTGGATCAGCACAGCGCCAGCCGTAGCGGCCATTTACGGGGTGAACCAACGGAAGGAAGACCTTTCTCTCTGTCTCTCTCTCACTTTCTATCTGTCAAATAAATAATAAAAAATAAAAAGATGAGCCCTCTTCAGACTCCAAATTGGAGCACTTATGGAGGCTTGGGACTATACAAGAGGGTTTTTAGTCCTGTTACTCAGACTGTAGGCCCAGACCAGACACACCAGCATTACCTTGTTAGGTTGCAGAGCCTCAGGTCCCTCCCAGACCAACTGAATCAGCATCCCATCTTCACAAGATCCCCAGGGTAATTTGTATGCACTCAAAATACTGAGAAGTGTTGGCCTTATCACAGCCCCTTGCCCCCATGTACTTGGGAGAGGAGAGCTGTTTATACCTTGCAGGTCCAGGCCTTCATTATGATCTGAAAATGGCCATTCCTAAAGGGATGCTGCCAACTCTGAGCAGGCTGACTGATGTCAAACACAGAGAAGAGCCCTGAGACAGAATGACCTCAAGGTTATCTACTATAGAATTGGGATAGATGCCGAGTTCATTAAAAGAAACAATTGCAAGCCAGAGAGGACAAGAGTCAAGGACATCCTTTGAACATAACTTCCATTCAATTGAAGAAATCTGGAAAACATCCAAGTATGATCTTACAGTTACCTTCATGCAATGCTAAAAGCCCCTGCTAGGTCAAAGTAAACTGAAAAGAAATGTAAATGTCACCTGAACAGAATCACTGAATAGAATAAAAGAATGTATGTCATTCAAAGGTTAATATATTAATAGAGGAAAGATATAAAGCATGAGAAGTCGTTACGAGACTTTATTCAATTATTTTTAGAAAAATCCGTTACTAAAGCCAAGGCAGAGAAAGTTGTATATGAATTGTGTTCTGATTTGTTTAAGCCAAACTTGGATACATTTATTCATTCAACCAAGAGAACATTTATTGAATCATCCTATGTGCCAGGCCGAATGGTTTAAAATAAAGAAGATACAGTACTTGCTCTCAAGAAATCTGTGGAACACACACACACACACACACGGTGTAATGGGATCATAAGTACAGGATAATAAGGCACTACCTCTGAGAGCTGCTGATAGGAAGAAGCTACTGTGTTGGTGAATAGAGGAAATTGTAAGTTTAGAAATACATAAAAATCAGGGAGAAGAAAATAGAAAACATGCAGGATTCCCGCACAAGATTTCCCAGTGAAAAGTTTTCCTATGCCTTTGGGACTTTTGCCCATGCACGTATCCTCATCTTATATTTATTTCTCATTGATAAATTGATCCATCTGAAGCCGCTCATTTTGCAGATTAAAAATGATTAATGGTAACTTCAGATGGTTCAATCTAACACTTCCAAAAATGTCTGGGGATAATTTATGACAGTAAAATATATAGAGTAGGTGATTTTTTTAAAAATGAGATTGAAAAGCAGTTGAAAGCACAGATATACAAATGGTATCAGGCATCTGAGACCCTTCGATGACTTCCTTTGCACTTTATACTGTGATGGTGAGTTTCCTGGAAGAAAAAGTAAAAAACCTATTCAGTTCTTAAAATCTTCTTTGTGGGGATGGGCCTTTGTCCTGCACCCCATATCAGAGCTCCTCCAGCTCCTGACTGATTTTCTGCTAATGCAGACCCTGGGAGGCAGCAGCGATGGCTCAAGTATCTGGGTTCATGCCACCCACCTGGGACACAGAATTGAGTCCCAGCTCTCAGATTTGGCTCCAGACTCAGCCCAGCTCTGGCCATTGTGGGCATTTGAGGAATGAATCAGCAGGTATGCGGACCTGTCTCTGTCTTTCTGCCTCTCAAGTAAATAATTTTTCTAAAAAATGTTATCCTTGGGGCCTGTTTTGTGGTGCAATGGGTTAAGCCACAGCCTGCAATGCCAGAATCCCATATGAGCATCATTTCAAGTCCCAACTGTTCCTCTTCCAATCTACCTCCCTACTAATGCACTGCCACCCAGTTGGTAGACCCATATGGAGTTCCTGGCTCCTGACTTTGGCCTGACCCAGCCTCAACCACCGTTGCCAGTTGCCATTTGGGGAGTGAACCAGTGGATGGGAGATTCTCTCTCTCTCTCCCTCCCTCCCTCCCTCCTTCTCTTTCACTTTATGTCTCTCTTTCCTTTTCTCTCTGTAAAACTCTGCCCTTCAAATAAATAAAAATAAATCTTAAAAGCATTTGGCATAGCAGGCAAGGCCACTACCCACAGGGCTGGCATCTCATATGGGCGCTGGTTAGAGTCCCGGCTGCTCCACTTCCGATCCAGCTCTCTGCTATGGTCTGGAAAAGCAGTGGAAGATGGCCCAAGTCCTAAGGCCCCTGCACCTGCATGGGAAACCTGGAAGAAGTTCTTGGCTCCTGGCTTTGGATCAGCACAGCTCCGGCCATTGTGGCCATCTGGGGAGTGAACCAGCAGATGGAAGCCCTCTCTCTCTCTCTCTGCCTCTGCCTCTGCCTCTCTGTAACTCTGCCTTTCAAATAAGTTTAATTTTTTTTAAATTTAGCCTTTTTTCTTTTTAAAAAATATTTACTTATTTATTTGAAAGGCAGAATGACATAGAAAGAGAGAGAAAGAAAGATATCTTCCATCTACTGGTTCACTCCCCAAATGCCTACAACAATCGGGGCTGGGTCAGATTAAGGCCAGAAGCCAGGAACTCCATTCAGGTGTCACATGTGAAGGGGAGGAACCCGAATATTTGGGCTATCATCTGCTACTTTCCCAGGCATATTAGCAAGAAGCTGGATCAGAATCTCAGGAGCCGAGACTCAACCGGCATTGCAATATGGGATACAGGCATCCCAAGCTGCAGCAGCTTAACCTGTTACACCACAACATCTACCTGTACCTTCTTTATAATTACAGAAAACATATATTGCTTACCTGGAGAAATGAACTATTCCTCCAATTTAAAAAAGGGATTTTTTTCTATTTTGTATTTAATTGACACACAATAATTGCATATGTTTATGAAATGTGCTTTTCCAATACATGTATACATTGTGTAATGATCAAATCAGGGTACTTAGCATATCCATCAACCCAAACATTTGTCATTCCTATATGGTGAAAACATTCAAAATCCTCTTTTCCAGTTATTTCAAAATATAAAATACAATGTGATTAACTATAAACATGGCTAAACTAACTATGCTAGCATACCAGAACTTCTTCTTCCTAACTGTAACTCTATAGCTATTGACTAATCTCTACTCATCCTCCACCCTCGGTCTCTTAGGCCCCTATTGTACTCCTTACTTTAGCATAAAAGGAATTTATTATTTTAAATGGCATTCTTTAGATGGCTCTCTATTACAGCAAAAACTATAATACTCAATCTTTACTCTTGATGACCTAATTTAATGGTGGCAGAGGATTTCAAGAAGCTAAAGGTCTGGAAAATTAACAAATCACTCAGACTCAGTCCCAGATACCTGCTTCCTGCAGGCTTTCACCAGGTGACTATACAAAGTCCAATTTCCTCCTAAATTCTCTTGACATCCTGATCATCTTGGCATTAAAGAGCACTCCATGCGCTGTTGGTGCTAGCAATGTTGTCAGAGTTAACTCGCAGCTTTGGCAATTTATTTAGGAACTTGATCTTCAACCCAGCAAAAGATGCTTTCTGTGTTAGGTTTGTCAGAAACTGAAGGCCAGAGAGGTACTCAGACATGCTGAAATGTTGACGATCTTTCAGGGACACTAAGAGCACTTCTGTGACCTGCCCTCAGGACTGGTGACACAGACACGATCTCTCCCTTCCTGGTCCTTGCTAACACCCAAATTCTTAGGCAAGTTATAGATTTTCAAGTAGCACTTGCAACTTGACTTGTTGAAGATAATTAATATTTTCTCAGTGTAAATGGAAGTACTTGCATTCTTTTCATTTTGAATTTTTCCAAGCATTAGGGAACAGAAATTCTCTTGGAGCCCCCCTTGAAAATGCTGTGCTCTCATAGCTGTATGTGCCGCACCTCTCAACATCTATCACAGTGACTTGGCAGGTGTCTGATTGTTCACAGAACAAGAGAAGGTCAAGCCATTGCCATTTTTGAGAATACTACCTTCAAGCATTTTCAAAAAGTAAAACTGCTATCACAACATACAAAACAATGAAATTTACACTCCCTATGTATAAGATAATTAAAATCCATATAAGTACTCATGAAGAAAATACAACAAAAACAACTGTACAAGGCTATTTCAAAAGTTTGTAGAAGATGGAAATTAAAGTTAATTTTGGTGCAAAAATTTTTAAGTGCATGCATCCAAGGGAACTTCAAAGAGTTCATGGAAAATATGAATTATTAAAAAACTATGCATGGATTTCAAAATTTTGCACCAAAATACCTATCTTTGTTTTGGCACAAACCTATTGAAGTATACTTGTAATAGTCAATTTGCAGTATTTTATAGCTTGAGATTTTCACATATTTTCAAAAAGTAAAATTATGATAAGATTAATATATTAGTTTATAGTGTGCTGTAGACAGCATGGTCTGACAATGTGCTTGTAAGCATCACCTAATTTGTGCCATCATTGACAACTCTGAACCTTGCCAGGATGCCTCTGCAACAATCTGTGTAATATTATCCGTAATAACATCTTGAGGTCCAGACCAAACAACCAGCCTCCAGTTTCCATGACCAGCTGCATATAGTAATTCTATCTGTTGTTTTGTGGGTAATATCTACTTACAAATACTTAGAATTTGAAGATCTGTTAGACGTTTTCTTACCCAATCCCATTGTCCTACTCAGCTTTCTTCTTCCTCCCTCCTCGCTTCCAAACTCTGCAAACATTTGCTTTTAGCAGTCCAATAAAGTAAGAATCAAAAATTTTTTATAATTAGCAAAGTAACCTAAACTCTCCAAACTTACTAAACTAAGTCCATAATCTGACCTCTTCTAACTCTCTAAAACCTGGGCAGTGCAGAGGAGCTGTTTTTCCTTCATGCTCCTATCATAATCTCAATTCATTTCATCTTCTATACAGAAACCTTGGAGTCCTTTTTCTCCTACTCCATCTCCTTCCTCATTCTTTATTATCAGTCAGATGTAAACCCTCCCTATTTTTTCTTTATTATTTTAAAAATATTATAATATTATTTTCTTTATTATTTAAAATGTTGAGTTTTATGTTTTGGGTAATAGACTGAAATAGAATAAAAATTATTGAGTGGTAGACACTTTGAATAATTGTTATTATCATTGTTTTGTTATCTCCAGGAGGTTAAAATACTTTCTTTCTAAGACCTGAGAATTATTAAGCCATGGGGTTTTGACCTAGAGCTCCTCACTCTAAACAAACAATGATTGTATTAGTTAGGTTCTTCAGAACATATAGGATGCATATAGATGTAGAAAGAGATTTATTATGAATGTTTGGCTCATAGCATTATAGAGGCTGAAAAGTCCTATAGTCAGCTGTCAAACGCTCAATGCCCAGGGACACCAGGAATACAGCTCCAGTCAAAATCCAAAGTCCTGAGAAACAAATAAATCCATGGCATAAATCTCAGTCCCAGGCCCAGTCTGAAGGTCCAGGAACTGGTGAGCCAAAGATTTAAGTCTGGATCCCAGTCCAAAGGGCTGGGAACCAGGACTGCAAATGCCCAAGGGCAAGGGAAAATGAACATTCCAGCTCTAGCGGAGAGTGAATCCCCCTTCCTCAGCCTTTGTGTTCTATTCAGGTCCTCAATGATTTGGAGGATCCCCCCCTACACTGGTGAGGGTGGATCTTCTTTCCTCAGATAGCTTCTTCAAATGCTAACCTATCCTAGGAACACCTTCACAGATATACTGAAAACAATGTTGTACCAGCTAGCTGGGCATTCCTTAACCCAGTCAAGTGACACAAAAAATTAACCAACACATTGCTCTTAAAACACTAGGCTGAGAGATCCAAGATGGCTCAATAAGGTATAGCCACACTAACTTTAGCTACTCTTGGATATGAAAAGAACAAAGGAAGGACTATGGTTCCAGGGGTCTGACTGACAGAAATTGTCAGTGAAGAAATTGTCAAGGAAGAATCGAAAAAAAAAAAAAAAAACTGACTCTGTAGGACAAGAGGAGAGAAGACAGACTGCCACAGCCAGCCATGAGCACAGCCAGCTGCTGTGAGCCACCATCTTGCCACCTTAAGGTAGGAGGAAATTGCCACCAGCTCCACTGCTTGCAGTTTTAACTGAAAGGGAATTCCAGTCAGCCACTGACTTTTCCCTCAGCCTGGAAAGCTGACTAGGGTTTAGAGCAGTACATTGCTTTCCTTTCCTCCCCTCTGCCACCCACACATAGCGCCGTACTTGGTGGCAAAAAGCCACAAAGCGTGCCTCTATTTTCCTACCAGCATTGTAGTCAGAGTCAGGGCAATGTATAGGGCAAAGCAGCTGGGTACTAACACCAGAAGCAACCCATAAAAAAAATCTGCTCCCAGCCTGGAAAATCTGGATAATGACCTCACTACAGTCTTCAAAACCAGGACTGTAATAATTCATTCTAAATTTCTAGGTGCCACTGCAATCTACCCGGTGGGCATAAGGAAGAATCTACCTGCATTGTACCTCTCTGGACTCATGTCCTTCACAGTAAAATCTGTATACTTTGTAGTCACCCTGTAGGACTGGAACAGGGTTCACTTCACATCCTGTAGTCCTAGGACCAGAGCTGTTGGCATTATAAGCCACAGTATCAGTTAGATTCTCCAAGTAGGAGCTGAGGAATGCTCATTTTGTAGCACACAGTCCTAGAGCCACAGCAATTGGTGCCACAAGCCCTGGCATCACTCAGGCTTGCAGTAGGACAAGAGAGCAGCCACCTTTGTCTCCCTCAGCTCCAATAACAAGGCCCTGGCTATCACATTCACCAGGCAGACTGACATCAAACTCTATTGGCCAAAGATACATGTGGTGGAATTAGAAGGTCATGCCAAGATGGCCCCTGGCAACAGAAACTGCCTGGCAACAGGCCGTGATTGGATGGCTTCGGAAACCACACGACAACAGAGCCTGACAGGCTAAGAAAACCACTATTCATCTCAAATGCACACTTCTATCCCCATGAACTGCAGTATACTAGTCCACTATGTCACTTTTAGACACACCTGACACTGATTATGACAAGGAAATCACTCAGAGACTACATTCATGGGCTCACCCAGAACCAAAGCCAACAAAGCAACAAGCCAAATAATACCCAGCATTCCAACTAAACTATAAACTCTTTTCCAATAACACCTACTACATAAAGAAGAAGGAATGAGTATACCAGAAGTCAATGGAGGGACACAGGAGACATGAAGATGCAAGGTGGCATGATGCCTTCAAAAGAACACAACAACCCTCCTGTATTAGATCCTGAACTGAAGGAAATCTATGAAATAACAGATACAGAATTCAAAATAATGATTGCAAGGAAACTCAATTAGATGCAAGAAAACACACATAGACAGATTAAAGAAATGAGAAAATCAGTGGGTGACATGAATTAAAATATTACTGAAGAGACAGAACTCACTAAGAAGAACCAAATAGAAATTTTGGAGGTAAAATCCTCAATCAGTGAAATAAAAAACACGGATGAGAGCTTTAACAGCAAAATAGACCAAGTGGAAGAGAGAATTTCTGACCTCAAGGACGAGAATTTTGAAAAAACCAAATCAGACAAAAACAAAGAGAAGAAAATTAAAAGGAAAGAAGAAAATCTACATAAATTATGGGATACCATTAAATGACCAATTATTTGTAATATAGGTAATAAATATCTGTGTGTATCAGTAGTGCTGGAAATAGTTTTGTAAAACTTTGTATTATACCTTTGTGAAACCAATCATTAAGAATGTTATACTACTATAGCTTTAATGATCTGTGATTACTTTAAAATTTACTGTATATGGGTGAAATGGTCACTTTTCATTCAATTACTATTTAATGCTGTTATCTATATTCCTACTAAACTAGGGTCTTTTTGCTTTTTACTTGTTAAACTTCTTACTCACAGAAGTGTTAAGCCTTTTTATTGTACTGTAAATGTAAAATGTGTTATCTCAAAAACTAGAAAAACAAAGAGAAAAGGAAAGAGGGTAGAAGGGAGAGACTAGGATGGAGGGGAGAAAGAGGGAAGGAGGGAGGAAGGAAAGGAATATCATTATGTTCCTAGAATTATATCTACGAAGCACACTGAATCTGTTAAAAACTAATTAAAATTAAAATTTAAAAAATTTTTAAAACCACTAGGTAATATTGTTCCTACAGATAGACTGGTGAAACCTATAAAATGTACTCTCCACAGACAAATACACAAATTGTAACATAGTATAAACTGAAGGTTTCTAAATTCTCAAGATTTATTCTTGAATTCTCTAAAGAAATCCATGGATCACAAATTACAAAATTTTACTTTAAAATATTTTTTAGCTTCACCTTTCATTCCATTATTCTCATTGCCATTGCTTATGCCCAGGTCTCCCACATCTTTCTTCAGCTTGTATTTCTGCTTTTCAATCTTTTCTGCTACCAGCCTAACAATCATAAGTACTATTCACCACATTATACTTTTGTTAAGAAACATCCCCAGCAATGCTGCAGCTGAATCTTTGCGAAATTTGACAATTTACTTAGCAAATTATAATTTTACATACTATTTTACCTACTATTCTGTAAAATGCATAGGAGGCAGGAATAGTTTCTGCTTTGTTTACCATTATTTTACAATCCCTAAGCACACAATAAGCATTTGTTGCTTGACTTGATTTGGGGCAACTCTCCTACATGAAGAGAGAGAACAGAAATCATAGGGAAATTCACCAATTAATTGATGTGCATAGAAAAATTTCTGGAGAAACACAAACATGTCAACAGTAGACATCTCTGAAAAGTGGGATTACGTTTTATTTTATTTTTTGGATTACTTTTTAAAGAAATCTCCAATGAGTTGGCAAACTCAAAAGGCTTCCATAGCCTTGGCAGCCCATAACAAGAGCCTAGGGTGATTACTGATGCCATAAACAAGAGTGTCAATTGTTAAGTCAACAACAGGAGTCACTGTGTACTCACTCCCCATGTAGGATTTCTGTCCTTAATGTGTTTTACTATGTGAATTAACGGTATAACTAGAACTCAAATAGTACTTTACACTTTGTGTTTCTGTGTGGGTGCAAGCTGTTGAAATGTTTACTTAATATATACTAAATTGATCTTCTGTATATAAAGATAATTGAAAATGAATCTTGTGAATGGAATGGGAGAGGGAGCGGGAGATGGGATGGTTGGGGGTGGGAGGGAAGTTATGGGGGTGGGGAAGCCACTGTAATCCAAAAGCTGTACAATGCATTGCACTACTATGTGGTCGAATGACGTGTTAAGAGATACATTCAAGGACAGTGTGAGTGCAAAGAAATTAGTGGTTGATTTTTGTACAGGTGCCAGAGGAGGTAGAAGGGTCTGGAAGAGGAAACCATATTCAAAATGGACCTTGAAGAGGAATTTGACGAGACAGAAAAAAATGAAATAAAACTATCCCAGGCAGAGTAAACAGGCAATGAATAATTCCATGAGGCCTATTCTGGAAATGGCATGGACTGAAATCCTGGACCTGGTTCAAAGGAGTCCACGGGTCACAGTGATAGTACAAAACCAGGCAACTCAAGTCTTGCTTCCTCTAAAAAGTCTTCCTGGATGCTCTTGGCATACTGAAGCCCCTCCTTTCTTGTAGCTCTAGTGTCCCATTCTTTTGCGTTTGATTCGGGACTTATTATTCTTTTCTACATATTTCCCAAACTGCTTTGCATCCTTCTTTGGAGATAAGATTATGCCTTTTGTTTGCCGGTCTACTATCCACTTCAGTGGCTGATTAATGCACTCTTGAGTATACAGTAAGTGCTTAAAACTCATTGCTAACTGACTGACAGGTAATACTGCAGCCACCTTATTTCAGATACAAGACTGAATAGCCACACAAAAGGCTAATCCTAAAGGCAACTGAATGGAGCATTCGGATATACCACTGGGATAAGGACTGGGGTGCACTCACCCCAAACTGTCTTTTGAATCCTCTCTCGAAGTAAAAAGGGCAGACCCACCACTGGTGCAGAACCAGAGTTGCTATAAATAAGCTTGCTGTAGCTCCATCAGACCTTTCAATGCTGACTGAAGAGCTGGCAGTGTTTACTAAACTCCTGAGATCACTAAAGTCTGAAGTAATCTCTCATGCCTCATTAATCTCCAATGTTTGAAGTAATCACTAATGTGTAATAAATCTCCAGTCTCTGCAGGCTTAAGCCACACAGATGTGTTGCTGCAGATGAATAATGACAGATGTGAGTGTGCCGTTCAGTCATTCAACCCACACCTAGAGAAAGTCTCCATGTGCAAAAAACTGAACCAGGCTCCTCTGTGGCCCACACAACTGTACCCAAACTGCTCTATGTTAATAGTGAAAAGTGGGCAAGCTACAGAAGGGAAGGGCCATAAATACGTATTGAAGGATTACTTTAGCCTTCAAATAGATCAGGGGAGCTTCTCCCATTTGTTTTAGGTCAAGACTTGGAGATGTGTTCATTCATTCAGTTCAACACATGTTTTGGAGAAACTACAATGTGCCAGACCTGGTACCAGAAGCCTGAAACCTAATGGTAGAATAGAGACATGGTTCTGCCTGTGTGAATACTTTGCAACATAACAAGCAGAGTCCCCTAAAGCTTTACATTTAACCTTTCTTCCGTGAGCATTCACTTTACACCAGGGGTTAACACAAAGTAAATGTTCAAAATAATGAAATATGACTTTTACGTGGATGATTGATTATGTATATTGGATTCAGAGTTAAAAGTCTTGGGTTCTGCTCTGCCTTATGCTTGGGAAGCAGCCTGAGAAGATCATTTCCTTCCATGTGCCTCAGTTTCCTAATCTACAGAATGGAGGAAGTGGTAAATGCCTTCTCTCTGGGCTTTTGTGAGGAGCAGAGGAGAGTCCTGTGTCTTTGTGCATGTCTTTCTTTACTCCCCAACTGTGTCTCCCATCTGCCCATCCCTCTGCCTGATAAACTCCTAATTATCTTTTTTTTAAAACTTTTATTTAGTAAATATAATTTTCCAAAGTACAGTTTATGGGTTACAATGGCTTTCCCCACCCCCATAACTTCCCTCCCACCCACACCCCTCCCATCTTCCGCTCCCTCTCCCATTCCATTCACATCAAGATTCATTTTCAATTATCTTTATATACAGAAGATCGATTTAGTATATGTTAAGTATTGGCTAATCCTCTGCCTGTGGCGCCGGCATCCCATATGGGCGCCGGGTTCTAGTCCTGGTTGCTCCTTTGGCCATCTGCTGTGGCTCAATAGGCTAATCTTTACCTAATTATTTTTTAAATCTTGACTAAGTTTCACTTCTACAAAATCTTCTTTCTGTCCATGACGGTGCTGAGCACCCTCTCCTCGGGGCCCTCAATGTGCCATACAGGCTCTTACACTGTGATTATCACAGGATACCATAGCAAAGAAGGGCAGAGCCTATATCTTATTCACATCTCCCCTACCTACCACAGCCCATAATCAGTGCTGTAAAATCTTTGCTGGATAAATAAATGAAAAAATATGTCAAGAAGTGCTTAGTAAACCACAAAATAGTAAATAAAGAGAGATGATTATCATCACTATACTCCTTGCCTTCACTCAGAATGTTATAACAAAATAAGATAAGCCAAGTGTTTTATCAACAAGAACTTACTTCTCACTGTTCTAGAGGTTGGGAGTCCAAAATCAGGGCAAAGGTATTTTTTAGGACTTATTTCTTTATTTCAAACATAGAGTTACAGAGAGACAGGGAAAGACACACACACACACACACACATATATGGATGTATATGTATGTGTATATATATATATATATATATATATATATATAGAGAGAGAGAGAGAGAGAGAGAGAATCTTCCATCTGCTGGGTCACTCCCCAAATGGCTGCAAAAGTCAGGGTTGGACCAGACCAAAGCCAAGAACATGGAACTCCATCCTGGTTCCCCACATAAGTGGCAGGGGTCCAAGTACTTGGGCCATCTTCCACTGCCTTCCCAGGCACATTAGCAGGGAGCTGGATCCAAAATACAGGGGGTGGTGTTGTGCTGTAATGGGTTAAGCCGCTACCTTTGTTGCTGGCAACCCATATGGGTGTTGATTCAAGTCCCAGCTGTTCTACTTCCAATCAAGCTTCCTGCTAAAGCACCTGGGAAGGCACAGAGGATGACCCAATGCTTAGATCCCTGCACCCACGTGAGAGACCTGGATAAAGCTCCTGGGGAGTGAACCAGCAGATGGAAGAGCTCTCTCTGTCTCTCCTCCTTCTCTCTCTGTAACTCTGCCTTTTGGGGGAAAAAAAAGTGCAGCAGTCAGGACTGGAACTAGTGCTCATATTGGCTGCTGGCCTCACAGGCAGTGGCTTAGCCAGTTGTGCCACAACACTGACCCCTGGGTAGCAGTAGGATTGGGTTCTTGTGAGAGCCATCTTCCTGGCTATGGACAACTGACTTTTCACTGAACCTTCACATGGTAGAAAAATAGCAAGGGAGCTCTCTGGTCTCTTGCTAAAAGGGTCCTAATCCCATTCATGGGGGCATCACCTTCATGACCTAATTACCTCCCAACAGCCCCAACTCCAATTACCATCATCCTAGGATTAGGTATTTCATATTCCTACATATAATAGTGGGAGGAACCGAATGCAAACATTTGGTTCATTACACTTCCCATTTCAGTAGGACTCAATCTATAAAAAATATCAAGTTTATTCTGGGTAAATTCTGATAGGCAACTGTGGCAGATATTATGCTGCTCACTAATACACTGGTCCTCTTCTCGTTTTGGAGAATTATAGTAGAGTTGCATTTCCCTGCCCCCCTTGAAGGCAGGAGTAAACGTGTGACTGGCTTTAGCCAATTAAATTGTGACATAGAAACTGCCATGTGGAATATTTCATGGCCAGTGCTTGATTCTCCGCCTTTCTTCCCCCCACCTTAATGACCCAAGGAGTACATGTTGACACAGAGGTGCTGTGAGATTAAAGCAATCCAGAATGGGGACTTTGACCCCATGGAGAACACCTGCCTTCAGCAGCACCTTGACTAACAAGGGACTTGACGTGACGGAGGCATAAAGGAGCACCCTGTTAATCTGAGATTTTGCCATTTCTGTGTTACCACAGCATAAGCTAATTTATCCTTACTGATGAAGTTAGCAACTCACTTCTGGGGGTGGGGGGAAATGACAATTTTCTCATAATGTAAGCATGGTAATGATCAAAACCAAGACATGAAGATGTATACATCTGAGAGGTTGAATAATACATCATAGCAGTTAAATAAAAAGAATCAAGTTTACTTTGTAGAGGTGTCAAACCTCTCTTACCTTCAGTCCCCTTCCCAAAATCTAGAGAAATGCGTCTGGCAGTCAGTACTAAAATTGGAACCAAATCCCCTTCTTACATCAGAAGGGAATTTTATGAAACAAAAATATTTTCAAAAATAAGGCATTTGGCATAAAATGTTTTAAAGAAATGTCGTTAGGATCTCCCACTAACATGATCACTGCTAATACAAACTGTTCATGCCCCTCTCTCACAATAGCCTCTTCCATCAAGTACAAGTGAGGCAAACATTCACTTATGGATTTAGTTATATTTAAATATTTTGTTTTATTGTGAAATATATACACACAAAGAACATGAAGTATATACTTAAAGTTTCACAAAATGATTAAAAGATGAAATTGACATACTCATACTCAGATCAAGAAATAAAATAGTGCCAAGACTCTAATACACTACTCCTCCTCATGGATTCCTTTCCCTGAAGGCAATCTCTGGCCTGGCTTTAGGATAATCATTTTCTGACATTTCCTCACAGTTGTACCATTTGAAATTTATCACCATTTAAAATTTATTTTATCACTTAAAATGTATCATATTTATTGTGGCCTAATTTATCTGTGATAAAATTCACACATTTAAAACTATTTACTGAGCTTCTCCAAATGTGCATGCCATGTGAGGACCCTCCCTAGTCAAGATACAACATCTCCATCGTGACAAAACATTTCCTGTGTTCCTTCGTAGTGAATCCTCTCAGTGCCAAGCCCAGGCTACCGTTACTTTGCTTTGCATTCACTCTCAGTTAGTTTGGCCTGATCAAGACTTTCATATAAATAGAAACACACAGCATACATACTTTTGTATCTGACTTCTTTCACTTAGGATAATCTTTGTCTTAGTTTTAATTGCAGGTAAATAGAATCATAATGTATATTATGATACTTCTGTATATTGCTTCTTATTCAACAGACTTTTGTAAAATTCATCCATAAACTTGTATATGTCTATAACTCACTCACTTTTGTTGCTGTTTATAAACCATTGGATAACTACAGTATAATTTATTTATCCATTCTTTTATTAATAGACAGTTGAGTTGTTCTCTGGTTCAAATGCTGTCACCTACTGAGTTTGAAAGTTGAATTTATATCCAGCTATCTTGCTAATCATCCCTATTAATAATAACTGATCTATATTTCTTTGGAATTTCTAGTGCATATATTCATGTTATCTATGAATACTGAAAAGTATTTATAAACCCTTTATATTTTATTTCTTTTTCTTGCTTATTTAACTGCTGTCATGAGGACCACCAGCACAAGATTAGAGGGAAGTGTTGACAGTGGTATTGTTGCATTGTACCTGATCTGAAAAGAAACATTTTCTAATGTGTCATTGTTAGGGATGATGCTTGTGGAAGGTTTTATGGTTATTATTTATCAGAATATTCATTACCTGAGTAATGAATCTAAGAGTTCTCTTTTAATCTAATAAAATTTATAGAAAAATATCATGAATGAGGCAAGTTTGGTAAGAGATAAGAAAAATGGATTTTATTATACTTTTTGTATATGGTAGGATAATTATGATTTCTCCTTCAAGCTGTTAATGAGGTGAGAGCTACCTTAACTGGTAATCTATCAATATAACAATCTTCCATTCCTGGTATAAAGTCATTGAGTAATAATATCCATTATCAATTCTGTTTATTTTTTTTTTGTTTACATCCAACTTCATTAATGGAGTTCACCTGTAATTTTCTTAGCTAAAACTTTCTTGATCAGATTTTTGTCTCAAAAATTAGAAGAGTATACTTTTTAAAAAATATTTCACTCTTTCTCTCCCCTCCACCACATTAACTCTTTCAAGTAAAATAAAGATTTTTTAAAAGGAGGTGACAGTTGATTAAGATCATAATCCTGGCCGGCACCATGGCTCAACAGGCTAATCCTCCGCTTTGCGGCGCTGGCACACAGGGTTCTAGTCCCGGTCGGGGCACCGGATTCTGTCCCGGTTGCCCCCCTTCCAGGCCAGCCCTCTGCTATGGCCCAGGAGTGCAGTGGAGGATGGCCCAAGTGCTTGGGCCCTGCACCCCATGGGAGACCAGGAGAAGCACCTGGCTCCTGCCTTCGGATCAGCGCGGTGCGCCGGCCACAGCGCGCCGGCCATGGCAGCCATTGGAGGGTGAACCCACAGCAAAAAGGAAGACCTTTCTCTTTTTCTCTCTCTCTCTCACTGTCCACTCTGCCTGTCAAAAAAAAAAAATCATAATCCTGATAATCATCCTATATAAACCGAATGCAAGGGGGTTCCAAGATGACTAAATAGGGGAAAAAATGGTGATTTTGACCAGGGGAAGAAAGAAGAAAAGCAGAGGAAGTGTACTCCAAAGGGAGAGTTGGAGAGAACAGTACAGATTCTACAAAAAGAAGAAGGACACCGTGGAGCAGCGTGGACAAAGCAGATATGCAGCAGCGCGTGGGGACAGCACACATGACTCCTATAGCCAGGGGCTGGAAGAGAAGCAAGTTTCTGAGAGTGAAGTGAGGCAGATTATGGCAGCCCATGCCACTGGTGATAGTGTATTTGGGAGAAATTTGTGGACCACACTGATTTTGAGCCCTAGTGAGGAGCAGGGTGCTCACCTAATCCAGTGAAGGAAAAGCACATTTCTTTGTCCTCATCCCCTGACAAGGGTACCCAGCAACCAGTAGGGAGAAGGAGCCATCTTGACACCAGTAGAAGCTGTAATGCCTCTTGCATGCACAACCAAGGTATTTTACAGAATGAAAAATCCACATAGCCCAGTGACCATGAGTCTGGCTGGGAGGATTGACAGGGGGCTGAGCATCCACTTAGGACTGTGAGGTGCTCACATCCTCTCAACCTATCACAGGCTCCAGGGCTCAAAGTGCCAAGGCAAAGCACCAATAGGCAGCTGGCACTGGGACTGTCTCTCCTCTCTCTTGAATAGTGCCGGCTTTGGGGGCTGGGAAGAGTCCTTTGCACTGAGACTGTGGGAATTCTATGACTGCACGATAGGGTATGAGGTGCAGCTGTGTCTCTGGGCAATCACTGTGTATGTCATCAGAGGCTCAGAGCTCCTGACTGCCTGGAGTGGATCATTGCAGAGAGTTCCATGCTCACACTGAAGTCTGCACAGGCCCTTCGTGCAGCACATGTGCCAGCATGGGTGATGGTTGCAGCCTCTGTGAACTAACCACTGGCAATGATCACCTGGGAAGAGAGGAGGCAAGGGTGTGATTATGCCAACAGTCATGATTATACTACCCTACCTGCTAACATTAGAGGAATCTACCACACCCAACTTGGGTGTCGCCAAGTTTTGCTATACCCTTGAGCAATGACCTGAACTCCCTGGCCCCACCTATCACATGCCTCTGGGTATTCACTAAAGGAGCAGACATTCCAATAAACCAAAGAGGAATAGTTCAAAGATAAAAGCCATGAGAGGAAAAAAACAATACGTTTTTCAACAAATACCTAAAAACAAACACAGAAATACAAGAAACAAGAATAATGAAGACAACACCCCCAAAGGAACACCACAACACTTCAATATTAGAAAGTGAAGATGAAGAGATTGATGAAATGCCTAAAAACAAATTCAAAAGAACAATCATAGAATTACTCAGAAGCAATGAGAAGCAATCCATGAGTTAAAGAACTCCACAAATGACATAGTTGAAAAAATTAGCCTGTAAGATAGAGATTTTGAAGAGAAATCAAGCTTAAATATCAGAAATGAAGAATTCAATATGTCAAAAAATACAGTAGAAAGCCTTACCAACAGACTTGGTGAGGCAGAAGAAAGAACACCTGAGATAAAGATATGTCTTTGAAAATGTTTCAGAGCAAAAGAAGAAGAAAGAATCAGAAAAATTAAAAATAGTGTTGGAGATTTACATGATACAATCAACAGACTCAACATATGGGTCTTAAGAGGTCTTGAAGGTGTGGAGAGAATGGATTCAAAGGCCTATTCAGCAAAATAACAACAGAATATATCCCTAATTTGGAAAAAGAACGGGACCTCCAAGTATAGGAAGCACATAGAACTCCTAATAGACATGACCAGAAAACATCTTCACCATGACACATTGTAGTCAAACTTTCAACAATAAAACATAAAGATTCTAAAATGTGCACAAGAGAAATGCCAGATTATTTTCAGAGGGTGTCCAATTAGACTGACAGCTGATTTCTCATCTGAAACCCTATAAGCTCAGAAAGAATGGAAAGACATAGTCCAAGTCTTAAAGAAAAAAACTGTCAACCCAAAACACTGTACCCTCCAAAGCTCTCACTTATGAATGAAGATGAAATAAAGACCTTCCATAACAAATAGAAATTGAAAGAATTTGTCAGTACTCACCTAGCCTTATTTGGATATGCCCACACAGAAACACAGAAACATACTCATTAGTATGAAAGAATGTGAAGGCAGAAAATCTCCTAGTAAAAATACAAAGGAACTACAAAGCAAATAAGGGGAAAAGTTATGGGAAAATGACAATAATAACTTTGAATATAAATGGCCTGAACTCTACAGTTAAAAAGATACAGACTGGCTGAATGGATTAAAAACATGACCCATCTATTTGCTCCCTACAAAAAACACCCCTCACCAGCAAACATACACACAGACTGAAAGCAAAAGGATGGAAAAAAGTATTCCTTGCCAATGGAAAGCAAAAAAGCAAGTGTATCCATCCTAATATCAGACAAAATAGGCTTTAAAACAACAACTGCTAAAAGAAACAAAGAAGGGCATTATTTAATGGTTAAAGAATCAATTTAACTGAAAGATGTGACTATAATAAATGTATATGCACCCAATTACAGGATGGTTGGCTATTTAGAAGAAAAATTAATGGATCTAAAGAGAAACACAGACTCCAATAAATAGTGATGGAGGACTTCACTGCCCCACTTTCATCAGTGGACAGATCAACTAGAAAGAAAGCCAACAAAGAAACAAAAGAGCTAATTGACACTATGAACCAAGTGGACCTAACTGATATCTACAGAATATTTCATCCCACAGTTGATGAATTCACATTATTTTCATCATTGCATGGAACTTTCTCTAGGCTAGACCACATGCTAGGCTATAAAGCAATTCTCCACAAATTCAAAAAATTGAAATCATACCATGTATCTTTTCTGACCACAATGTACTGAAGCTGGAAATTAACAACATAAAAATCTCTAGAAAATATGCAAACACAGGGAGACCAAACAACACATTCCTGCTTGAACAGTGTGGCATAGAAGAAATCAAAAGCAAAATCAAAAATCCCTGGAAATGAATGAAAATAATAATACAGCATATCAAAATCTGTGGGATACAGCCAAAGGAGTGTTAAGAGGCAAGTTTATAGCAATTAGTGCCTACATACAGAAATTGGAAAGCATGAAATAAATGATCTAACAATGTATCTCAAGGACCTAGAAAAACAACAAACCAAGCCCACAATAGTATGAGGAAAGAACTAAAATTTGAGAAGAAATAAGCAAACTTGAAACAGAAAGAAAAAACAAAAAAATCAGTGAAATGAAGAGCTGGTTTTTTGAAAAAATAAACAAAAGTGATGCACCAATGGCACAACTAACCAGAAAAAGAAGACCCAAATCAATAAAATCAGACATGAAAAAGTAGATGTAACAACAGATACCACAGAAATTTAAAAATCATCAGGAATTACTACAAACAGCTAAATGCCAGCAATTGGAAAATCTAGAAGAAATGGACAGATTCTTAAACCCACCAAAATTGAGGTATGAAGACACTGAAAACATAAAAGGACCAATAAGCAAGACAGAGAGTGAATCAATAATAAAGACCCTCCCAAAAAAAGAAAAGTGTGGGGCCAGTGCTGCATTGTAGTGGCTAAAGCCAGCATCCCATATGGGCACTGGTTCAAATCCCAGCTGCTCCACTTCCAATGCAGCTCTGTGCTATGGAAAAGCAGTAGAAGACAGCCTAACTCCTTGGACACTTGCACCCACATGGGACATCCAGAAGCTCCTGGCTCCTGCCTTTGGATTGGCCCAGCTCCAGTCATTGCAGCCATTTAGGGAGTGAACCAGCAGATGGAAGACCTCTCTCTCTCTCTCTCTCTCTCTCTCTCTCTCTCTGCCTCTGTGTAACTCTGGCTTTCACATAAATATAGAAATCTTAAGAAAAAAAAAAGGGAAGGGGGGGAAGGGGAGGGGAGGGGAGGGGAGAAGAGGGGAGGGGAGGGAGCCCAGGACTAAATGGCTTCACTGCTGAATTCCATAAGAGCTAATTCCAATTCTTCTCAAACTATTCAAAATAATTAAAAGGGGGGTAATCTTCCCAAACTTCTTTGAGGCCAGCAACACCTTAATTCCAATCAGAAAAAGATCCAACAAAGAAAGAGAATTATACACCAATATCACTGATGAACATAGATGAAAAAATGCTCAACAAAATACTAATAAAATCTAGCAACACATCAGAAAAATCATTCATCTGGACCAAGTGGGATTTATCCCTGGTATGCAGGGATAGTTCAACATTTGCAAATCAATAAATGTGATACATCACATTAACAAAGTGAATAATGAAAACCATGTGGTTATCTCAATAGATGCAGAGAAAGCATTTGATGAAAGAAATCATCCTTTCATGATGAAAATCTTAAGCAAAGTGGAAATAGAAGTAACATTCCTTAACACAATCAAGGCAATATACGACAAATCCATTACCAGCCTCTTATTGAATGGGAAAAAGTTGGAAGCATTTTCAGTAAAATCCAGAACCAGACAAGGATGTCCACTTTTACCACTGCTATTCAATATAGTTCTGGAAGTTTTATCCAGAGCCATTAGGCAAGAAAAATAAATCAAAAGGGTACAAATTGGAAAGAGGAAGTCAAATTATCCCTGCTTGCAGATGACATATAGAAGAACAAAAAACTCCACTAATAGGCTCATAAGAGATTCATAAGACTCCATTAAGAGACTTTAACTTTACCAAACTCTCATAAAAGTATATAAAATTCACACAAAAAATCAATGGCTTTGTACACACAGACATTGCCTGGCTGAAAAAGAACTTATAAGATCAATCTCATTCATAATAGTTACCAAAAAATTTAAATACCTTGAAATAAATTTAACTGGGGAGGTTAAAGTTCTCTACAATGAAAATTATAAAACATTAAAGAAAGAAATAGAAGATGACACACCAAAAAAACTCCCATGTTCATGGATTGGAAAAATTAATATAATTAAAATATCTGAAAGAATTAGGGGAATAAAAGAAATTGGGCAGGTTTAAAATGGAGTTGCTTGAGCTAACTGCATACTGTTTTGCTTCTGTGCAAAATAGCTGGGCTTGCAAAATGCTTTTATGAGCTAATTGAACTTTAGTTGAACCTGTAGCATGTGATAATTATTTTAGGAGCTATGTTAAGTTTTTGGTCACGATGACCCCGTATTTGTGCTTGCTCAAGTATTTTGTTCCTTTACCCTGGAAAAACCCTTTATCTTGTGATTTGTTTTGTCATGCTGTGGTTTATCTTGTGATCTTTTGTAATGCTGTGGAGATATGCTAATGTTGTGGTTTTAAGCCTTAAATACTCTGTGCGGTTGATGATCGGGGCCTCTCTTCTTGCACTGCACCAGAGGGTGCTGTTGTGCTTTGAGACGGCCCATCTGCGCAGATGTAATAAACTTCCTCATGCTCTTTGCATCGATTGGAGTGGAATTCGTGCATCTGGGGTCGGTCGGATCGTGAGACACCTTTCTGGGGTCTTACATATCAACACTTCCAAAAGCAATTTACTGATTCAACGTGATTCCAATCAAAATGCTAACAACATTCTTCTCAGGTCTAGAAAAAAAAAAGATGCTAAAATGCACATGGAAACGAAAGAGACCCCAAATAGGTAAAGCAATCTTAAACAACAAAAACAAAGCTGAAGGCTTCACAATACCAGATTTCATAACATGCTACAGAGAAGTTATAATCAAAACAGCTTGGTACTGGCACAAAAATAGACATATGGACCAATGGAACAGAATATAAACCCCAGAAATCAATCCATGCTTCAACAACCAACTGATCTTTGACAAATGAGCTAAAATCAACCCTTTGAGAAAGGACAGTTTCTTCAACAGATGATGCTAAGAAAACTGGATCTTTGCATGTTAAAGTATGAAATAAGACCCCTACCTTACACCTTATACAAAAATCAACTCAAAATGGATCAAGGATCCAAATCTATGACCTGATACTTTCAAAGTACTAGAGGAGAACTTTGGGGAAATTTTTTCAGATGTTGGCACAGGCAAAGACTTCTTGATAAAGACCCCAGAAGCATAGGTAATCAAGGTAAAAATAGACAAATGGGATTACATCAAGCTAAGCAGCTTGCAATGCAAGCAATGCAATGCAAAAGAAACACTTAACAAAGTGAAGAGGAAACCAACAGAATGGGAGAAAATATTTGCAAAGTATTTAACTGATTAATATCCAGAACCTATAACGAGCTCAAAAAACTCAACAACAACAAAACAAACAATCCAGTTAAGAAATGGGCAAAGGACTTGAACAGGCATCTTTCAAAAGAGAAAATTCAAATGGCCAACAGACACATGAAAAAGTGCTCAGGATCACTACCCATCAGGGAAGTGCAAATCAAAACCAAAATGAGGTCACCTCACTCCAGTTAGAATGGCTCTCAGAGGGAAATCAAAAAGCAATAAATGCTGATGAGGATGTGGGGGAAAAGGAACCCTAATCTACTTTTGGTGTGAATGCAAACTAGTACAGCCTTTGAGGATTACAGTATGGGGATTCCTCAGAAAGCTGAAAATAGATCTACCATGTGACCCAGCCATCACACTTCTGGGAATTTACCCAAGCAAAATGAAATCAGCATATCAAAGAGTTATCTGCACCCAATTACAGCTCAATTCACAATAGCTAAGATATGGAATCAGCCCAGATACCCACCAATAGATGACTGGATAAAGAAAATATTCTATTTATTACACTAGGGAAAACCTCTCATCCATAAAAAATAATGAAATCTTGTCTTTTGCAACAAAATGGATGTAACCGGAAACCATTATACTTTATGAAATAAGCCCAACACAAAAATTCAAATACTGTATGTTTTCCATGATCTGTGGTAACTAATAGAGTATAAAATAATGTAATGTTGATGAGAAAAATTAACATTTTGAAAATTATTATTTACAGTCTTTGTCTCTACTGTTGAGAAATAGTATTTTGTTTTTCCTTCTAATTATTTATTGAATTCTTTACTTAGTGGAGGGTTAATCTTATGATTATAAAGTAAACTGAAAATATGTCATTATAAAAAGTAAAATAGAATAAGAAAGGAAGGAAGATGGAAGGTGTGAGCATGGGCAGGAAGGAGGGTATGATGGGAAGTATCACTATTGCTCCTAAATCTGCATATATGAAATACCTGAAATTGGTTCACTGTATATAAATTATATATATAAATGGAAAAAACAAACCATACACAAAATGCATATTAAAAACATATTTACACCTTATGTCACTTTATCATTGGAAATATAAAAGAAGATAATTCCTTTGATATATATTAACAAAATTGGGGAGAAAATATTTCAACCTTGTGTAAGATTGGAGTTATTGTTATTATTAATTTGATGTTTGTTAGAACTCACCAGTGACATTATGTGGGCTGATAATTCCCTTTGTGAAAAGCTTTTAATCACACATCAGAATTCAAGTTTTATACTCCTATTCCTTTTTTTAAAAAAAAGATTTTATTTATTTATTTCAGAGTTAGAGCTACAGAGTGTGAGAAGGAGAGACAGAGAGAAAGGTCTTCTGTGTGCTGGTTCACTCCCCAAATGGCCGCAATGGCCAGAGCTGCGCCAATCCAAAGCCAAGAGCCAGGAGCTTCCCCCAGTCTCCCACGTGGGTCCAGGGGTTCAAGGACTTGGGCCATCTTCCACTGCTTTCCCAGGCCATAGCAGAGAGCTGGATTGGAAGAGGAGCAGCTGGGACTAGAACAGGCGTCCACATGGGATACCAGTGCTGCAGGTGAAGGATTAACCTACTGCGCCACAGCGCCAGCCCCTCCTATTTCTTTTTAAGTAAATTTGGTAACATTTTTTCTAATAATTGTTTAATGTTTAATAAATACTTTAATTTTTGGCATGAATTTCTTCATAGAAATCTCTATATTAACATTTAATATCTGCAGTATTCTGAAGTGTTCTCTATACTTTGTTAGATCACATGATGGTTCATTTATGTGCCAACTTGACTTGGCAAAGGGATGTCCAGATAGCTGGTAAAATATGCTTTCCGGGTATGCGTGAAAGGTTGTTTCTGGAGGGGATTAGCATTTGGATCAGTAGAATGAGTAAAGAAGACCTGCCATCACTAATGTATGCATGCATCATCTAACCTCTAAATAGGAAGCAAGGGCTGCCTGTGTAACTTGTGGCATTTACTACTTGTTTGAATTAGCAGTAACAGTGTGTCTTTATCATATCAAAGATTTGGGGCAGTGTTCTTGGTAGCTTAGCCCTGAGCCTTCAGCCTTCTTGGTTATTTTTTGAGCCATACAAAGCCTTCATCATAAATTCTTTCCTACTTAAGTCAGCCAGAATTTTTTTCTACTGGTTAAAGCTAAGAACCCTAATTCCAAAAGTAGTTGATGGTGTGCATTAACAGTCTTTCTTGACAATCTAATAAGTGTCAACATTATGTAGTCCCATAATATTTGAAACAAAAATTACTGGTATTAAGTGTTTATGGAATTTTTTTTAAAACTTAGTATTATCATATACAATAGTGGTTTCTAAGTTGTGCATTCAAAGCTTCACCAAGTGAATAACTAAACAGAACTGATTTTCTCTTGGATTAGTATAATGACTAAACATAATTCTGGGTAACCATGTGGCCTGTATTATTTAGTTGTTAATATAGCCAAAGGAACCAAACTAACTCTTATAACAATGCTGTCTTCTTAGCAGAGAAAACAGATTGACTAAGTGTCTGTGTAATTGCTTTCTCAGCGGTGGTGAAATGCTTGATCCACTTAACAATATAGATCAGCTTCTCTTTTTAAGAGATTAAAACAGCATGCAATTAATTAACTAATTAATGTATTGATTCATTATATTTACTAACTTAGTGTAGCTATGGGCTTTAACCAAGCAAGATGCTCAGAAGCACAAAAGATATGAAGCTTATGGTCTCTTGGGGGAAACAACAGCAGTTGTTAACAATTCTTTCCAACACTCTAGCCACCTTCCTGGCCAACCATGATGACCTCTTGTCTAGACTTTTGTTTTTTTCTTCTACTCCTGCTCTTCTGCAATCCATTCCCCTCAGAGGAACTACAGCATTCTTCTGAATCATTAATTGAGTAATATTACTGTTCTGCTGTAGTATCTTCAAGAATGTCCCAATATCCTTGTCTTTAAATCTGAATTTCTTTTTTTTAACTTTTATTTAATGAATATAAATTTCCAAAGTACAGCTTATGGATTACAATGGCTTCCCCCCCCATAACTTCCCTCCCACCCACAACCCTCCCCTTTCCCACTCCCTCTCCCCTTCCATTCACATCAAGATTCATTTTCAATTCTCTTTATATACAGAAGATCAGTTTAGTATATATTAAGTAAAGATTTCAACAGTTTGCCCTCACATAGCAACACAAAGTGAAAAGTACTGTTGGAGTACTAGTTATAGCATTAAATAACAGTGTACAGCACATTAAGGACAGAGATCCTACATGATATTTTTTAAAAATTAATTAATTTTCTATGCAATTTCCAATTTAACACCAAGTTTTTTTTTTCATTTTCAATTATCTTTATATACAGAAGATCGATTCTGTATACACTAAGTAAAGATTTTACCAGTTTGCACCCACACAGAAACACAAAGTGTAAAAATACTGTTTCAGTACTAGTTATAGCATTACTTCACATTGGACAACACATTAAGGACAGATCCCACATGAGATGTAAATACACAGTGACTCCTGTTGTTGACTTAACAATTTGACACTCTTGTTTATGGCATCAGTAATCTCCCTAGGCTCTTGTCATGAGTTTCCAAGGCTATGGAAGCCTTTTGAGTTCACCGACTCTGATCTTATTCTGATAGGGTCATAGTCAAAGTGGAAGTTCTCTCCTCCCTTCAGAGAAAGGTACCTCCTTCTTTGATGACCTGTTCTTTCCACTAGGATCTCACTCATGGAGATCTTTCATTTAGGTCATTTTTTTTTTTTTTTTGCCAGAATGTCTTGGCTTTCCATGCCTGAAATCCTCTCATGGGCTTTTCAGCTGGATCCGAATGCCTTAAGGGCTGATTCTGAGGCCAGAGTGCTGTTTAGGGCATCTGCCATTCTATGAGTCTGCTGTGTATCCTGCTTCCCATGTTGGATCATTCTCTCCCTTTTTTATTCTATAGGTTAGTATTTTCAGACACTAGTCTTGTTTATGTGATCCCTTTGACTCTTAGTCCTATCATTATGATCAGTTGTGAACAGAAATTGATCACTTGGACTAGTGAGATGGCATTGGTACATGCCACCTTGACGGGATTGTATTGGAATCCCCTGGTATGTTTCTAACCCTACCGTTTGAGGCAAGTCAGCTTGAGCATGTCCCAAATTGTACATCTCCTCCTTCTCTTTTTCCCACTCTTATATTTAACAAGGATCACTTTTCAGTTAAAATTTAAACACCTAAGAATAATTCTGTGTTAATTACAGAGTTCAACCACTAGTACTAGAACAACAACAACAACAAAAATACTAAAAAGGACAAAGTATTACATTGTACATCAACAGTCAGGACAAGAGCTGATCAGGTCATTGTTTCTTATAGTGTCCATTTCACTTCAACAGGTTTCCCCTTTGGTGCTCAGTTGTCGCCGATTAGGGAAAACAAATGATATTTGTCTCTTTGGGACTGGCTTAATTCACTCAGCATGATGTTTTCCAGTAAATCTGAATTTCTTAACATAACCTGGAAGGTGCCATATCATCTACTTGTTTGTGTAAACTTATCCCAACCCTGCCACCAGCCCTCTGTTGCAATATTCAAGCATTCTGCTCATCTTCCAATTTCTCACATGCTTTCATTTCTTTCCTGACTCAAAGTCTTTAAACATATGATTCCTCCTGCCTGGAATGTTTTTCCTCCTACTGCTAACCTGTCTAACCGCTACCTATCCTTTATATTTTAAATGTTATCTTCATAGGGGCCACCTTTTTTATTTACTTTCTCAAAGAATCTAGTGGTTTTCCTATATAGCCCTTAGTGCAATCTGAATTATACATTTATGTATTTGCTTAAGTGTTCAATACCTACCTCCTCCACATGAGCCTACAAGCTTCAAGAAGACAGGGACTATGTCTCCAGCAGAGCATCCTGAATGCCTCTCTAAACACTTTTTGAATGAACAAAAGAATGATTGAAATAATGTGCAAAGAAATCCAAGACTTACACAATTCTAAATGAAAATGATGTTCTGGCACAGAAGTGCTGTCAAATCATAGACCCTGGAAAGCTAAAAAAAAAAGACTCTTGGAAGAGGTGGCATTTCAGTTGGATCCCAAAGTATGGGTTAGATGTGAAATGGGCTGTGAGGAGACCTATAGAAAGACACTTCATTGCTCAAGGAAAGAGTGGGACTAAGGAAAAGATGGTCATTTAGCAGAAGATAATGAAAGGGCCACACATGGATGTCAGTGCTTGGCTTCCAAGTGTACAGTGAGGTTAGGAAATAGGCAACCTCTTATAGACTGGCACTACCCTGCATACTGATGGCCATGTGGATAGTGTGACAGATACTGCAGGCTGGCTGCCTCAGTTCCATGCCAACCCCTTCCAAGGGTGTGCTTACTGCATAGTTGAGCCTTGAAAGCTAAGACTATATCCTCGGGCTCTTCAGATCAAATTCTAATTCTACATCTACTCTAGATTCTGTAAAGCAGATATCCCTGTGCCAAATCTGGGAAGAAGCAAAAATTATACACAAGAGGACAAATTTCTGCTACTGCTTTTTGCAAGCACAGTAGTCAAGATGTCCTGATGCAGCTGTAGCAGAGAGCTCATTGTCCAGTTATTCACACTGGTTATTGAAAGGTGTGGTGCCAATCACCCCATTTTCCCAAGTGGATCATGGTCAACATAAAATGGTTCCAGGATGAAAAGTCCTAGACAGTCCATGATTTTCTGATCTCTCTTAACTCACAGAAAGTTTGAAAATCACTTTAGCAGGCAAAAGCAGTGTCAATTCAAACAATGAAAATACTTAACCTGAGATGACAATTAAAATTTCATATTTGGTTAAACTTAAAATACTTACCCCTGCCACAACTGAACTAGGACTTATAGGCTGGCTTTAGCCAGAGGGTCTAGTCCCTACTTCCTTCTATGCTCTTCCTTCTCCAGCTTGCTTTTCAGTTCCTAGTCCCTCTGGGACTGGAAACCAGACAGGTCAGAAAGGAAATGGAACAGGAGTGTCTTTGTTTGCACAGTCCTACTTTAAGGTGGCTTCCTGTTTTCTGGATATAGCAGATATTTAAACTTGACTCACTTTGGGGGATTCTTTAGAGACTGCAGTGTACAGTGGTCTCACCTGCAGTTTATGTGAATTAGGCAAATATGTGCTATTCCTCACTTCCCTCTTCAACAAGCTCTAGGCAAAGGATGACCTACCTCAGCTTCATTGGTGCTGAGGGTCACTGTTCCTCCCAAGTTCCTCATGGAAAGGATCTGAGATGATTTCTGTACTTACTCTCAAGTGCACACACAGAGACTACATCCTGGCCACAGGAAAAATTCTCACACGCCTTGTGACCAAAACTTTGTAAGTGTAGATCCATCATAGTATAGCAGCAAGCTATCCATGTATTCTATTGCAGCCCCCTCATATCCAGATTGTAGTAAGATTTGACACCTATCCCCAAATAGGGTGAGGCTTAACACTCTCAGCACACCAGCATCTCTTTCTTTAAAAATCATTCACACTTGGGGTGAGTGTTTGGCACAGAAGTTGAGATACCTGCTCCCCTTATCAGAGTGCCTGGGTTCAATCCCCAGCTCTGCTTCTAATTCCAACTTCCTGCTAATGCACACCTTGAAAGGCAGCAAGTGACAGCTAAAATGCTTGAGTTCCCACCATCTACATGGGAAACCTGGAGAGAGTTCCTATCTCTTGGCTTCAGCTTAGCCTAGCCCTGGTTGTTGCAAGAATTTGAAGATTGAACCGGTGGATAGAAGACCTCTATCTGTCTCTGTCTCTCTCTGTTTCTCTGACTTTCAAACAAAAATGAATAAAATAAATAGAAATGATTCTCAACAAACTTTCCCTTGATATCTCTCTCATTTTATGTCTGTGATATGACTATTTGAATCCACATATATGTTCTCTGTGATCTTTGCCACCTACTTTGATATTTCTGCAATATAAACCAGCTTACAACTCCCTGATGAAATTTATGTCTCTGTTGACACATGAATTTTGGAATCTTTTTGCATTTGCATTCTTCTCTCTCCACCTCTGACTTATACCTTCCCAAGAGAACACTGCTCTCTTTGGGATAGCTCCCTTTATTCCAGGGTCCTAACTAGTGTAACCTTCTCTAGTACTTGTGTCCCTCTTACGGCTAATCAAATCCGAAATCAAAGACTAAGCTGATCCTGAAAGCTATTTTCCTGGTCTGTTATTGGCTCAGGTTGAACACATGCCCTAAATTGGTTCAGTTGTAACAAAGAACAAAAGGTCTCCTCTCTTTTTCACTTGCTTGGTGTGAAAGATGAAGCTATGTCATTGAAGATGTTGCCAGCAGTTTTTCTGTGGTCATGAGACAAAGCATTCTGATGACAATACCAAGCTATGGAGCAAGCAAAGCTGAGACATGGGACTTTTATCATGATGTGTCTGGGATTGCACTGCCTTTAGACTTGTTGTAGAAAATAATTCTCATTATTTTGGCCAGTATTAACTAAAGTTCTGATTATCAGCAACCCGAAACAACAGACCTTCTGTAGATGCCCTGTGTAAGCTTATGAGTCCTGAACATTCACTATAGAAATAGAAACATGTGGTGATGGAAAATATTAATTGTCATGGTGTAGATCATTTGTTTCTTCCCTGGAACTGGGGGTAGAAATGACTTTCCAGAAACCAAAGGACTCTATTTTGGGGAAGGGAAAGAGGTAAAGGAATGCCAGGGAGGCAAAAAACAAACAAACAAACAAACACTGGTATTACAAGGGTACCTAAAAACATTCATGGAAAGACAGGACTAAAAAATAATTTAAAAGGCAGCTGATGCCACAGCTCACTTGGCTAATCCTCCGCCTGCAGCACCGCACTCCAGGTTCTAGTCCCAGTTGGGGCGCCGGATTCTGTCCTGGTTGCTCCTCTTCCAGTCCAGCTCTCTGCTGTGGCCCGGGAAGGCACTGGGGGATGGCCCAAGTGCTTGGACCCTGCTCCCACATGGGAGACCAGAAGGAAGCACCTGGCTCCTGGCTTCAGATCGGTGCAGCGCGCCAGCCGTGGCAGCCATTTGGGGAGTGAACCAACGGAAAAGGAAAATCTTTCTCTCTGTCTCTCTCTCACTGTCTAACTCTGCCTATCAAAAAAAGAAAGAAAGGAAAAAAAATAATTTAAAGGGCAAGCACTGTAGCCAAGCAGGTTAAGCTGCCACCTGCAAAGCTGACACCCCATATTGGAGTACCAGTTCAAGTCCTGGCTGCTCTGCTTCTGATCCAGCTCCCTGCTAATGTGCCTGGTAAGGCAGTAGAAGATGGCCCAAGTATTTGGTTCCCTACAACCTATATGGGAGATCCAGATGGAGTTCCTGGCTCCTGGCTCCAGCCTGGCCCCACCCTGGCCATTGAGGACAATGGGGAATGAACCAGTGGTGAAAAGGTGAAAGATCTCTCTCTTCCTCTTTCTGTCACTCTTTCAATTAAACAAATCTTTTTTATGATTTTTTTATTTATTTATTTGAGAGAGTTATGTACAGAGAGAGGGAGAGACAAAGAGAAATATCTTCCATCTGCTGGTTCACTCTCCAAATGGCCACAATGGCTGGAACTGGGTCAATCCGAAGCCAGGAGCCAGGAGCCTGGGGCTTCTTCCAAGTCTCCCATGTGGGTGCAGGGGCCCAAGCACTTGGGCCATCTTCCGCTGCTTTCCAAGGCCATAGCAGAGAGCTAGATTGGAAGAGGAGCAGCTGGACAAACCAGTGCCTATATGGGATGCCAGTACAGTAGGCAGAAGCTTAACTACTTCGCAACACCACTGGCCACTATAAATCTTTTTTTTTAAGATTTATTTATTTATTTGAAAGGCAGAGTAACAGAGAGGCAGAGGCAGAGAGAGAGAGAGAGAGAGAGAGAGAGAGAGAGAAGTCTTCCATCAGCTGGTTCACTCCCCAAGTGGCCGCAATGGCCGGAATTGGGCTGATCTGAAGACAGGAGCCAGGAGCTTCCTCCAGGTCTCCCACACAGTTTCAGGGGCCCAAGGATGTGGGCCATCCTCTACTGCTTTCCCAGGCCAAGGCAGAGAGCTGGATCAGAAGTGGAGCAGCCAGGACTCGAATCAGTGACCACATGGGATGCTGGCATTAAAGGCAGCGGCTTTATCCACTATGCCACAGTGCCAGCCCCTATTAATCTTTTAAAAAGATAATATATTTTGATGGAAAATATTTTTTAAATCCATGCATAATTTTTCATCATATTCTTTGTTCATGAACTTTTTAAGACCCCACATACTGGCAGAAGGTCTTTGAAACAACTTTTTTTTTATCTTTTATTTAATGAATATAAATTTCCAAAGTACAGCTTATGGATTACAATGGCTTCCCCCCCCCATAACTTCCCTCCCACCCACAACCCTCCCCTTTCCCACTCCCTCTCCCCTTCCATTCACATCAAGATTCATTTTCAATTCTCTTTATATACAGAAGATCAGTTTAGTATATATTAAGTAAAGATTTCAACAGTTTGCCCCCACATAGCAACACAAAGTGAAAAATACTGTTGGAGTACTAGTTATAGCATTAAATAACAGTGTACAGCACATTAAGGACAGAGATCCTACATGATATTTTTTTTAAAAAATTGAATAATTTTCTATGTAATTTCCAATTTAACACCAAGTTTTTTTTTTCATTTTCAATTACCTTTATATACAGAAGATCGATTCAGTATATACTAAGTAAAGATTTCACCAGTTTGCACCTACACAGAAACACAAAGTGTAAAAATAATGTTTCAGTACTAGCTATATCATTACTTCACATTGGACAACCCATTAAGGACAGATCCCACATGGGACGTAAGTACACAGTGACTCCTGTTGTTGATTTAACAATTTAACACTCTTGTTTATGGTGTCAGTAATCTCCCTAGGCTCTAGTTATGAGTTTCCAAGACTATGGAAGCCTTTAGGGTTCGCCGACTTCGATCTTATTCCAACAGGGTCATAGTCAAAGTGGAAGTTCTCTCCTCCCTTCAGAGAAAGGTACCTCCTACCTTGATGGCCCCAATGAAACAACTTCTGAAACCATGCTGCTTTGGGGAAAGGAGTTGGACTGCAGTTCTGTTGTTCCAGTTCCCTGGGGACTGGTTAACAGCACCTAAGCAGCTAATGTTATTTGAGGTCATTGCTCCCCATGCCTTGCAGAGGTCCACAGTGCTTGATTATTTTTTTTCCCAGAGAAATGTTTAACATGAGTTTTATTAATTTATGAGGCCACCATGGATATTTAGGAAACAATACCTGTAAATTTTACAGGAAGATACAAAATCAGCAAATGACCTCCTGAACTTCATTTTTAATTAAATAAATGTCTTTATGGGAAGTTGCCAATTCCAGCCAACAAGGCTCTTTAGTTAACAATTTTGTTTTTATTCTGTTGGTGTATTTAATTCTATCAGTTTAGTAAATTACCTATGCACTCTATGTATTTCTGGGAAGCTCAGGATTTTTTTTTTTTGTATTTTCATGTGTTCCTTGAAAAGAAATCTGATCACACCATATGCAATACCACTTTGCTTCTAGCTACTGATAGTATCAATGATAAAAATAGACAGGAATGAGATGGCATCATCTGTGTTAGGACCAGAGAAATGATCAATATCCTCTGAATGCCTCTTGCATTTCCCCTCCATCACCTCAGTTCAGACTCATTATCTTGCTGAATTACAGCAAACCACTGAATCTGGTATCTTTTTAACCTCCTGTCTTTCTTCTCTTCAGTCCAAGCTTCACGCTGTTTCTAGATAAATCTTAGAAACACACAGCTCCCATTGCATCACTGTCTTACTGAAAAGCCTTCGGGACCCTCCACTGCTGGCCAAAATCAATAGTATTCAGGACCCTGGTGTTCAAGGGTCTTGTCATGTGATCCAAAAACCTGTGCAAAAATTTCTCCCAGTGTTCTCCTCCAGGTGCCCCGTGATTCAGTCAGTTCTGCTCAAACATCCCTCCCATTTACACTCTTTCTCCTCCATCACTGCCACCCTACCTCCAGTCCATGCCTGCCAACTTTGAACTCATTCTTCAGAGCCTGTTCAAGGTAAATAATCTTTTTTTTTTGGGGGGGGGGGCAGTGTTGTGGCATAGCAGGTTAAGCCACCACCTGTGATGCTGGCATCCCATATGGGTGCCTGTTTAAGACCTGGCTACTCCCCTTCTGGCACAGTTCCTGGCTAATGCACCTGGCAGAACAGCAGAAGACGGCACAAATGCTTGGGGCCCTGCACCCACATGGGAGACCTAGATAAAGCTCCGGCTCCAGGTTTCAGCCTGGTCCAGCCCTGGCTGTTGCAACCATTTTGGGAGTAAACCAGAGGATGAAAAGTCTCTCTCCCTCTCTGTCTCTCCTTCTCTCTAACTCTGAATTTCCAATAAATAAATATAAACAGTATCTTTTAAAAAGATTTATTTATTTATTGGAAAGGCCAAGTTTACAGAAAGAGAGACACAGAGAGAAAGAGAAAGAGAGAGAGAGGGAGAGAGAATATCTTCCACCCACTGATTCACTCCCCAAATGGCCACTATGGCCAGAGCTGGGCCCATCTGAAGCCAGAAACTAGAGCTTCTTCTGGGTCTCCCACATGAGTTCAGGGCCCAAGCACTTGGACTGTCTTCCACTGCTCTCCAAGGCACATTAGCAAGGAGCTGGACTGGAAGTGGAGCGGCCAGGTCTCAAAGCAATGCTTTATGATATGCTGGCATCACAGGCAGCAGCTTAACACACTGTGCAATAATGCCAGCCCCCATGATAATCTTTCCGCACACTCCAATCAACCACTCACCATAGCCAAGCCATGGGGTGAAAGATCAGTGAAGACTGTCTAGGTCTTCAGGAGCACAGCAACTATCAGGGCAGTTTCCTGAAGAATCACCAAATGGGAGTGGCTCCACTCACTACACCTCTAGTAACTGGAAGTCAAAGAAAAAGTGTTCATGTCCCTTGTTAAAGATGGTGAAGAAGACTTTATTCAAAAGGAATTACAGTGGGGGGTAGAGAGGGTGAGAAGATTTGTGACAGGGAAGAGAGATGATCACAACCACAAATACAAACACAAGTTGAGATTTTTAGCTAAAGACAATGGGGGAGGAATATGAATGGAAAATTACCAAGAGGAGGCATCAACGCTAAAGGCTAAAGGCTAGACCAACTCAACAGGGTTCTTTCTGATGGCAGACCAGGATAATAAGATGTTGAGGGTGGGGATGACGAAGTTGATATCAAAAGCAAGCAGATACTAAGAGGATTTTTTGCTAAATTTACCGAGTATGATTCTTGTTAAAACTGGACTAGTAGGCCAAGGGAAGAACTCAAGATGAGGGCCTAGTCAAAAAGAGAAATCAGAAGAGTCTGTCTCAAGTTTGGTAAATGATAGCATTTGGGGAACATTAGCAAAATTTTGCTTCCTGCTCCTGAGACCTTAAGCAGCATTGGTCTACAGGTCTTAGTTCCAAAGGGAGGAATTGTATCACCAGGAGACACAAACAATAATTCTTATGAATGCGAAGTAAGGCTTCCAGTTGGCCATCTTGGTTTCCTACTGCCACTGTGTCAACAAGCAAGGAAGGGTTAATATGGTTAATCCAAACAGAAACTGGACTACTACTAAGGAAGGAAGGAAGGAAGGAAAGAAGGAAGGAAGGAAGGAAGGAAGGAAGGAAGGAAGGAAGGAAGACACAAACGGAGGGAGGGAGGGAGAGAGGGGGAGGAGTGGAAGGAGGGAGGGAAGGTAGGAAGGAAGGGAGGGAGAGAGGGAAAGTAGGTAGGAAGGAAGGAAGGGGGAAAAAAGAAACTGAGGGAGGTAGGAACTTACGAAATACAAGAGATCCCTTAGTATAAAAAGAATCATCAGAAATTACTACAAGGACTTGTATGCCAGCAAACAGGGAAATCTATCAGAAATGGATAGATTCCTGGACACATGCAATCTACCTAAATTGAATCATGAAGACATAGAAAACCTAAATAGACCCATAACTGAGACAGAAATTGAAACAGTAATAAAGGCCCTCCCAACAAAGAAAAGCCCAGGACCAGATGGATTCACTGCTGAATTCTACCAGACATTTAAAGAACTAAATCCATTTCTTCTCAAACTATTCATAACAATCGAAAAAGAGGGAATCCTCCCAAATTCTTTCTATGAAGCCAGCATCACCTGAATCCCTAAGCCAGAGAAAGATGCAGCATTGAAAGAAAATTACAGACCAATAACCCTGATGAACATAGATGCAAAAATCCTAAATAAAGTTCTCGCCAATAGAATACAACAACACATCAGAAAAATTATCCACCCAGACCAAGTGGGATTTATCCATGGTATGCAGGAATGGTTCAATGTTTGCAAATCAATCAATGTGATACACCACATTAACAAACTGCAGAAGAAAAACCATATGATTATCTCAGTAGATGCAGAGAAAGCATTCGATAAAATTCAACACCCTTTCATGATGAAAACCCTAAGCAAACTGGGTATAGAAGGAACATTCCTCAATATAATCAAAGCAATTTATGAAAAACACAAAGCCAGCATCCTATTGAATGGGGAAAAGTTGGAAGCATTTCCACTGAGATCTGGTACCAGACAGGGATGCCCACTCTCACCACTGTTATTCAACATAGTTCTGGAAGTCTTAGCCAGAGCCATCAGGCAAGAAAAATAAATTAAAGGGATACAAATTGGGAAGGAAGAAGTCAAACTATCCCTCTTTGCAGATGATATGATTCTTTATTTAGAGGATCCAAAGAACTCTACTAAGAGACTAATGGAACTCATAGAAGAGTTTGGCAAAGTAGCAGGATAAAAATCAATGCACAAAAATCAACAGCCTTTGTATACACAGGCAGTGCCACGGCTGAGAAAGAACTTCTACAATCAACCCCATTAATGATAGCCACAAAAACAATCAAATACCTTGGAATAAACTTAACCAAGGATATTAAAGATCTCTACGATGAAAATTACAAAATCTTAAAGAAAGAAATAGAAGAGGATACCAAAAAATGGAAAAATCCTCCATGCTCATGGATTGGAAGAATCAATATCATCAAAATGTCCATTCTCCCAAAAGCAATTTATAGATTCAATGAGATACCAATCAAGATACCAAAGACATTCTTCTCAGATCTAGAAAAAATGATGCTGAAATTCATATGGAGATGCAGGAGACCTTGAATAGCTAAAGCAATTTTATACAACAAAAACACAGCCGGAGGCATCACAATACCAGATTTCAGGACATACTACAGGGCAGTGGTAATCAAAACAGCATGGTGGTAGTACAGAAACAGATGGATAGGGCCGGCGCCGTGGCTCAACAGGCTAATCCTCCACCTTGCGGCGCCGGCACACCGGGTTCTAGTCCTGGTCGGGGCACCAATCCTGTCCCGGTTGCCCCTCTTCCAGGCCAGCTCTCTGCTGTGGCCAGGGAGTGCAGTGGAGGATGGCCCAAGTGTTTGGGCTCTGCACCCCATGGGAGACCAGGAGAAGCACCTGGCTCCTGCCATCGGAACAGCGCGGTGCGCCAGCCGCAGCGCGCTACCGCGGCGGCCATTGGAGGGTGAACCAACGGCAAAAGGAAGACCTTTCTCTCTGTCTCTCTCTCACTGTCCACTCTGCCTGTCAAAAAAAAAAAGAAACAGATGGATAGACCAATGGAACAGAACAGAAACACCAGAAATCGACCCAAACATCTACAGCCAACTTATATTTGATTAAGGATCTAAAGCCAATTCCTGGAGCAAGGACAGTCTATTCAATAAATGCTGCTGGGAAAACTGGATCTCCACGTGAAAAAGCATGAAGCAAGACCCCTACCTTACACCTCACACAAAAATCCACTCAGCATGGATTAAAGACCTAAATCTATGACCCGACACCATCAAATTATCAGAGAACATTGGAGAAACCCTGCAATATATTGGCACCGGCAAAGACTTCCCAGAAAAGACCCTGGAGGTGCAGGCAGTCAAAGCCAAAATTAACTATTGGGATTGCATCAAATTGAGAAGTTTCTGTACTGCAAAGGAAACAGTCAGGAGAGTGAAGAGGCAACCGACAGAATGGGAAAAAATATTTGCAAACTATGCTACAGATAAAGGATTAATAACCAGAACCTACAAAGAGATCAAGAAACTCCACAACAAAACTAACAACCCACTTGAGAGAGGCCAACAGACACATGAAAAAATGTTCAAGTTCACTAGCAATCAGGGAAATGCAAATCAAAACCACAATGAGATTTCACCTCACCCCAGTGAGAATGGCTCACATTCAGAAATCTACCATCAACAGATGCTGGCAAGGATGTGGGGGAAAAGGGACACTAATCCACTTTTGGTGGGAATGTAAACTGGTAAAGCCACTATTGAAGTCAGTCTGGAGATTCCTCAGAAACCTGAATATAACCCTACCATTCAACCCAGCCATCCCACTCCTTGGAAGTTACCCAAAGGAAATTAAATTGGCAAACAAAAAAGCTGTCTGTACCTTAATGTTTATTGCAGCTCAATTCACAATAGCTAAGACCTGGAATCAACCCAAATGCCCATCAACAGTAGACTGGATAAAGAAATTATGGGATATGTACTCTACAGAATACTATACAGCAGTAAAAAACAATGAAATCCGGTCATTTGCAACAAAATGGAGGAATCTGGAAAACATCCCAAAGGGACAAATAACATATGTTCTCCCTGATCGGTGACAACTAACCGAGCACCAAAAAAGGAAACCTGTTGAAGTGAAATGGACACTATGAGAAACGGTGACTTGATCAGCCCTTGCCTTGACCGTTGATGAACAATTTAATACTTTATCCCTCCTAGTATTTTTTTGTTTGTTCTACTTAATACTATTGGTTGAATTCTGTAATTAATACACAGTTATTCTTAAGTGTTGATACTTAACTGAAAAAATAATCCCTGTTAAATATAAGAGTGGGAATAAGAGAGGGAAGAGATGGACAATTTGGGACATGCTCAAGCTGACTTGCCTCAAACGGTAGGGTTAGAAACATACCAGGGGATTCCAATACAATCCCATCAAGGTTGCATCTACCAATGCCATCTCACTAGTCCAAGTGATCAATTTCTATTCACAACTGATCATAATGATAGGACTAAGAGTCAAAGGGATCACATAAACAAGACTAGTGTCTGAAAATACTAACCTATAGAATAAAAAAGGGAGAGAATGATCCAACATGGGAAGCAGGATACACAGCAGACTCATAGAATGGCAGATGCCCTAAACAGCACTCTGGCCTCAGAATCAGCCCTTAAGGCATTCGGATCCAGCTGAAAAGCCCATGAGAGGATTTCAGGCATGGAAAGCCAACACATTCTGGCAAAAAAAAAAAAAAATGACCTAAATGAAAGATCTCCATGAATGAGATCCCAGTGGAAAGAACAGGTCATCAAAGAAGGAGGTGCCTTTCTCTGAAGGGAGGAGAGAACTTCCACTTTGACTATGACCTTGTCTAAATATGATCAGAGTCGGTGAACTCAAAAGGCTTCCATAGCCTTGACAACTCATGACAAGAGCCTAGGGTGATTACTGATGCCATAAACAAGAGTGTCAAATTGTTAAGTCAACAACAGGAGTCACTGTGCACTTACTCCTTATGTAGGATCTCTGTCCTTAATGTGCTGTACATTGTGATTTAATGCTATAACTAGTACTCAAACAGTATTTTGCACTTTGTGTTTCTGTGTGGGTGCAAACTGTTGAAATCTTTACTTAATATATACTAAACTTATATTCTGTATATAAAGAGAATTGAAAATGAATCTTGATGTGAATGGAAGGGGAGAGGGAGCGGGAAAGGGGAGGGTTGCAGGTGGGAGGGAAGTTATGGGGGGGGGGGGGGAAGCCATTGTAATCCATAAGCTGTACATTGGAAATCTATATTCATTAAATAAAAGTTAAAAAAAAAAAACAGAGATCCCTTAGAGCATATTACCATTCCCTATTTATAGTCAATGTAAAACTACAATATCACAATACATATATCACTACTAATGACTAAAAATCTCAGGAATGAAGGTTTGGATTTTCTTACCATGTAAAGAGTCACAGCCAATAGAGGTTCTTCAAAAGAAACTTGGAGGCCGGCGCCGTGGCTCAACAGGCTAATCCTCCGCCTTGCGGCGCCGGCACACCGGGTTCTAGTCCCGGTCGGGGCGCTGGATTCTATCCCGGTTGCCCCTCTTCCAGGCCAGCTCTCTGCTGTGGCCAGGGAGTGCAGTGGAGGATGGCCCAAGTGTTTGGGCTCTGCACCCCATGGGAGACCAGGAGAAGCACCTGGCTCCTGCCATCGGAACAGCGCGGTGCGCCGGCCGCAGCGCGCTACCGCGGCGGCCATTGGAGGGTGAACCAACGGCAAAAGGAAGACCTTTCTCTCTGTCTCTCTCTCACTGTCCACTCTGCCTGTCAAAAATATAAAAAATAAAAAAAAAAGAAACTTGGGAATCAGCATTTGTAAAAAGGACCTCATGTACTTCCTATGATTAGGTGAATTTCTGGTATGCTGTAATTGACAATATACTAGTATGGTTGGGAAGGAAATGGATACAACACAGTGGATTAATAAAGGAATGGTGGCAATCAATGAAAGATTTAGGGGAGGAAATTTAGGCTGTTTCCTTGGCAAAGAGGGGGAAAAGGAGGCAACCAAGTTAGAACCATTTTTAATTTATGCACAAAGATCAAGGGGTTTTTTGTTTGTTTGTTTGTTTTTGACAGGTGGAGTCATAGTGAGAGAGAGAGAAAGGTCTTCCTTCCGTTGGTTCACTCCCCAAACGGCCACCACTGCCGGCGCTGCGCTGATCCGAAGCCAGGAGCCAGGTGCTTCCTCCTGGTCTCCCATGCGGGTGCAGGGCCCAAGCACTTGGGCCATCCTCCACTGCCTTCCCGGGCCATAGCAGAGAGCTGGCCTGGAAGAGGGGCAAATGGGACTAGAACCTGGCACCCATATGGGATGCTGGTGCCACAGGCGGAGGATTAACCAAGTGAGCCACAGCGCCAGCCCCACAAAGATCATTTTTTTAAAAGAAGCCATCACATATCAAACAGTTCATGCGGCATGCTCTGTGCTAAGAACTTCCTATGTTATTTCACTTAATTCTCACAATGACCTTATGAAAGAAGTCACAATTATTATTGGCATTTTACAGAGATGAAAATGAATGTCATGGGAAAGAACAGAGGATTGTAAATCAGACTTATGTGTAAATCTTACCCTCACCACTTAGCAGCTAAACAACCACATTTGAGAGCAGTTTCTGCTGTTGGTGCTTGTTTTCTTTATCATTCTCTACCTTTGCCTCACACATATAGGACCTCTTCACTTTCCCCATTGGCTTTTCCATTTATCTACCACTCTTTACCATATAATTCAATGATAGCTAATTTTCATCTTAGCTGGAAACATTAGAGATAGAAAACAGCAGTGGATAAACAAGGTAGAGGAGTAAAACTTCAAACCAGTCCAGGCGTGGGGTGGTTACTTCACTCACGAATGTCCTGAAGGAGCCTGGGTCTCCCTATGTTCCTCTGCACATGGCTTGCATTCCCAAGATAACTTTATATTCCAAGTTGGCTGCTTCAGCTCCAACCACCTTGTCTGCATCCCAACTAGCAAAAAGGAGGAAAAGACAAAGGAACAAGGAGAGAGGACAAATGGTGGATTCCAGCATTGTTCCTAGAGAGACAGAGAGGGAACCCCCATCTCCTGGTTCACTTCCCCAAATGCCCACAGGCTAGCAATGGGAACTCAATCCAGGTCTCCCATATGGGTGGTAGGGAGAAAATGACTTGAACAATCATTGCTGCCTCCCCAGGGTCTGCACCAGAAGGAAGCTGGAGACAGAAGCTGGAGCTGGGTTTCAAAGTCTGGTATTACCAGATGGGACATGGATTTGAACTGCTGGAACAAAGGCTCACCCTGCCAGCAGTGTTTTAAAGGATATTTTCAGAAGTTGTCACGAAGATATTTCCACTTATTTCCCCACTGGACAGAACTTAGACATATGACCATCCCACCATAAAGGCAGCTGGGATGTGTGGTGTTTACTCTGGATGACCATGCGCATGATTAAAAGCAAAGATTCTATTCTTAGGAGAGAAGGTAAGAATGATATTGCATAAGGAGTTCAAGTGGTTTGGGGGCTGGTCGAGGAAAAAGATATACCCACAAGAGGCAGCAACACACAGCCTTATTTGATAGCTCTTGGACAAGGTTGCATGAAAGGGGAAGTCCCTGGCAACATGCGACTTTGCAGAGGCTACAGTGTGGGGGCCACATCTAGAGGAGGAGGAGAGTGAGCGGACTCCCGCAGGAGAGAGAACTCGCCTGTTCCAGTGAAGTCACTCAGCAGCACGGTGGCAAATCTCGGTCAGGAGCTCTGAAGGGCCATAGCGGCGTGGAGTGCTAATAAGCACAAGGCTTTCTCTTATCAATAACCAGCAGATGTGTGGCTCAGGTTTCCTGGGGCATGCAAAGCAGGCTGGCTCTAAATTGCTACAATGTTGCTTGTTTGGGCTATTTTGTAAATAATTGGATGTGTAAAAATTTGGTATCAGCATGGACAGTCCTTTGAACTAACAGCCTGCAGTAAAGAAATAAACACTATAGGAGCAGATATACAAAGGCCATTCGTGGCTCATTTGTATAGTAAATTTGGAGACTCTCAGTCAGTACCGCTGCAACAATCCACAAATTAAATTAAGAATTAAGCATTCACAGCTTACAAGGTACTCCAGCAAATGAGAAGACTTAGCCTTTATAGTTTAAACTAGGAAAGGACAAAACCAATTTTATTGGTGATGGCAACACTCAGCAAAGGTAGAGGGGGAGGGAAGCATGTACTGACTCAAAATATATGATATATAAACCAGCCTACATGTCCTACTGTGCTTGCATTTACAGGTGAAATCATCACTCTCTCCCTCTTCTTAAGTCCATGGGAACAACAGCAATCCGGTGTGTCAGAGTTCAGCCCAAGATGCCCAAATGGAGGTATTCATCAGTATGATGGGGAACAGAGGCCTCCAATGTTATGACCCCACTAACGCTTGTTACCCAATAGCTGCTATCCAGATTGTTTTAATTACAAGATTTCCCTTCAAAACGGAAGAGGTGAAAGTATCTGGGGAAAATGTATTATTCTGCCAAACATTAGAATTGTTTATGTAACCGTAATTTAAAATGTCCCACAATTTATACTATTCCCCCGACAAATAATCTTCTTTGTTTTAATATAAAAGCTCTACAATTTGGACTCATTTTCTGCAGTCCAGAATTGATGAAAGCCCAACTATTTATTTCACATGAGTGCAGAATCCTAAACAGACATTCTGTACAAAAAGAGAGCTCAGCATATTAGAAATTTCCAAGTCTCTTAAGCAGTTTCTGGGACATATATAAGATTTAATTACAATTTACTACTCCTAAGTTAACATAAAGAAATGGTTTTCATTTTCCAAAACTTGAAGTCTACTATGTGCTCAACAAATATTCACTGAGCACCTACTTTGTGCCAGGCACTGCTCCAGAAGATGGGGACCTGACCATGAACAAATGCAAGATGATGCCGCCTTAATGGTGTGGGGAGTGACATAGAGGCCAGAATGCTGCCCTAAATGGTTACCCTAAAACTGAAGATCCTGACAAAGTTAAGACAAAAGTGAACCATTTTGTTGTTTTATTTTCTTCTTGTCTGTGCTTCTGTAAGGTTGGAAATTTGTTGAGAATCTGGCTGGAGAGAGAAAGCACTCCCCCCCACCCCGCCCTCCCCATCCCCCAGGGGAATTGATAGCTATGTGATGGAATCACTGGTCTGAGGATTTCAGCTTAAGCCCAATTTGCTTCCCCCAAGGTCCCTGATCAGCCTCAAGGAGACCAGTTCATGGAATATCACATTGTGACTTATCAAAATATTCATTTGACCTTGAAACACTCTTGTTGATGTCATGTGGATAGAAAACAAATAAAGCGTTAGAACAAAATGTTTGCATCAGTGACTCCAAATTGACACAAACTCCGTAGGTTGTCCAGGATGAGAAAACTCTCCAAGGCTCACTTTATTTAGAGCCTGCAGTGTTTTGCTATTCTCTGGGCTAAAGGATGGCACGCAGCATGTTAATTAAAGAACTGACATCCTTCATTTACTCTTTTTTTACTACTCGCAAATGTTCCTCTTTCTCCCACAACTCCCATCCTCACTCCTGCCATTCCCAAGGAAGTGTAAATGAAAGTTTTCACAGTTTTTACATGAATAATTTGGGGGCAGACACAGTTCTTCTTATCAACCACTTTACAGCAAAGTCAAATTGTGCACCCTGTTATGCTAAATTTTGATCTTTTTAACACAAGAAAAATTCATTTTGATAAAGGTTAATGCCTCCTTAATATTTATACACTCGAATCATATGGAAAATGCATTTTAAAATTCTGAAATCCTGAATTAATATGACAACATGCAAAGACTGTGTGACACCATTTGTAATTCATTAGCACATACTTTACAATATATTAGCATCAAACGTGGAATACTCTGTCATGGTCCTGGCAAGCCTGTGAGTTTCATCCTAGTTTATTCTCCAGAACATTAAGGTTTTGACATGCATATCCAGAGACAATTCCAAATGATTTTTCAGATCAGGAATAAATTAATTTATCCAGCATCCTGCTAGGCATAATACATTACCCTGAGAAACATGCTTAGCTAGCAGCCACCAGCATATGTTTGTCTAGTTTTAAGCAGATCTTGAACACCAGACTGGCATTATGTGAATGAATTGTGACATGATCTGGGTAAATTGGGACCACATCTGCTGTATGCACCTGGCACCGTGCCCTTCCCCCGTAGTGAGTCTGCAGATGATTAACATCCCTACCACTCACATCATTTTGAAATAGCACCTGGGTAACCCCACATGTATCGTCAGTGTTCCTGGAACAGATGGAAATCTAACCGTGTCACAGATTTCATAAGTTTGTCCTTTGCTGATGCTAAAGCCCTCTGGAATATTTATTTTAATGATCTGTTCTCCTAGGGATCTAAAAACCAGTCTGACTGACAAATACACATGCTGTCCAAAACTGTAATTTAATGACTAGACTTAGTTTGACTAACACCTCAAATATTTAAATCTCAGCTCCTAAAAAATTCTCAAATCTCCAAAAATGCATTAACATTTGGATATTCAGCATGACCCTGAGCTTGAAAACTTTTTCGCAGGGAACACAGCATAGAAGTTTATGTTTAAAAACATTTATAAGGATGTTTTTGGTCTTATTATTAAAGATAAAGATAGGGGCAGGCATTTGGCACAGCACCAAGGACATCACGGGACAACCACATCACATATCAGAATGCTTGTCTTCACTCCTGATCCCAGCTTCCTGCTAATGTGTACCCTGGGAGACAAGAGTTAACGGTTCAAGTACTTGGGTCCCTAGCAGTCACACACAGGAGATTCTGACTGAGTTCCAAGTTCCTGCCTTTGGCTTGGCCCAGCCCCAGCTGTTTCAGGCCATTTCAGTGAATGAACCAGTGGATTAGAGATTCTCTCTCTCTCTCTCTCTCTCTCTCTCTCCCCTTCCCTCCTTCCCTCCCTCCCTCCCATTCTCTCTTTCACTCTGCCTTTCAAATAAATTTTCTTTAAAAAGAGAAAGATGAATCACCCAAATTTTAAATTTTGGAATCAATAGGGTTGCTTCATGTTTATTATCAATTTCTGTGATCAAAATGTTTTTGAACTGTGTTGGCTTTTTGATCCATTGAGTACTGTATACATTTAAGTATATGTATGTGTGGGTACACTTGTGCATGTATGTATAGCTTCATGGAACAAAGCAAATGCACTAGAGATTGCCTGAGCGTGGCTTTGTCATTGTGGTCATTGTTACCTGCACAAGTCAACATGTTCTTGCTTCCTACCTTTGAGCACTGACAGACAGCTTTGCTCTCAGCTCATCCCAGCCATGCTGGTTCACCCCTCCAGTACTGTGGCAGGAACTGCAAACTTCTTTTCCAATCCCTTTCATGGTAACACAACATTAGATTTTAGCTGGATACATTGCTGCCCTCACAAAGGCTTTAGGTCCCATTCTTCCCTGGAGACAAATGTGGCCGAATGACCTTACTCTAGACAATAAGACATAAACAGAATTATGGGAAACGTATGTACTCTCCTTCTTTGACCCTCTCCATTAACCTGATGCCTGGAACACCAACTCAATATCTTGGGCTCCAGCAACTTATGCAAATACTGAGTGACGTCTACACAGGGAGCTGGAATTAGCCTTTTCTCTGACAACTGAGTGACCTCACCAGCCTCAGGCTGCCTATATTTAGATTATTTTATGAAAAAGAAAAGTATCTCACCCAAGATACTGTTTTTCCTGCCTTTGTGCGTGCAGAATCTTAACTGGTAAAAGTGCCCTGGCCATTTCTTCTGTACCTGCCCTTGATGCTGCCATCTCTTGCCCTGAGTCCTGCCATCCAGAGAACCTATTGTGTCCCTAGGAGCCCTTTCTTGCCTGCCTGGCATCTTCAACTGATCACATGAGGCCCACCAAGATCTGACAACTGCCTCCCTGTCCAGTCCCATGTCCGCCATTCCTCCTAACCTTCAAGCTTCGTGTTTCAGCAGTATCATCATTCTTCCTCACACTACAGATTTGTGTTGGTTTCCTCTGCCTAGAATGTCCTCACCAGACTCAACAACTTGGGAAACTCAAGCCTCAGCTTCAATGCTCTCATTTCTTTGAAATCTTCCATCATCTCCTCCAGACAGAGTAGACCACTTTGTCTTTTCTTTTATATGACCCTGCCCTGGGTATGCGACCTATTGACAGCAATTGGCTAATCAAAATCCTCTGCATGCCTGTCTTCATGTTAAACTATGAGTTTCCAGACAGTAAGGACTCACTTAATCCCTCCTGCTCATTTTGAAACAAACACGTTATAGACACTATATATATGTATGAATGAAAAACTGAAGGAATTAATGTTTCAGAGATTAGTCCAATAAGAAGTGAACTCCCCCTGTCCAAGTAACCTAACTTCAACTCCTTAGCTGCAGAGGTGACAAATGATTTTTTAAAATACACTCTAGGCTGGGATTAGCATTGTGGCATGGCGCTTGTGATGACAGAATCCCATATCAGAAAGCCAATTCAAGGCCAGGCTGCTCTGCTTCTGATCCACCTCTCTGCTGTGAGAAGGCAGAGGAAGATGGTCCAAGGACTTGGGTCTCTGCCACCAATATGAGAGACCAGTATGGAATCATTCCTGTTTCCTAACTTCAGCCTGACCTAGCTCTGGCTCTTGTGCCCATACGGAGAGTGAACTAGCAGCTGGAAGATTTTTCTCTCTCTCTTTCTTTCTTTCTCTCCCCCCCCCCACCCCGCCTTTCCTTCTCCCCTCCTTTCCCCTTCTCTTTCCCTCTCCCTCTCCTCTGCTGCTGCTGCTGTTCTGCGTTTCAAGTAAATATATCTTTTTTAATAAAAGATATTTCAGGGGCCAGCAATGTGGCACAGTGGGTTAAAGCCCTGGCCTGAAGCACTGGCATCCCATATAGGCGCTGGTTCTAGTCCCGGCTGCTCTTCTTCCGATCCAGCTCTCTGCTATGGCCTGGGATAGCAGTAGAAGATGGCCCAAGTCCTTGGGCCCCTGCATCCACATGGGAGACTGGGAAGAAGTACCAGGCTCCTGGCTTTGGATCAGTGTAGCTCTGGCCGTTGTGGCCAATTGGGGAGTGAACCATCGGATGGAAGACCTCTCTCTCTTCTCTCTCTCTCTCTCTCTCTCTCTCTCTAACTCTGACTTTCAAATATATAAATAAATCTTTAAAAAAATATATTTCAAAGTGAGAAAAAATTTCAATTCATACTCAGATGTTACAGTATGCTGTTTTAATTATTTTATGTTTTATTTTCTTCATCTTGAATATTTATGATGTAAAAATGGCATAAAAGTATAGAAATAAGTATATTTTATAGTTAATTAGTTTTAATAATGGCCACTGTATATTTAGAATCTTAAATTTTATACTACCAAACACTGTACTAAGTGTTTGTGGTTTATTTTATTTAATTTTTCCCCTAACCTTATGAGATGAATGTTATACTGGGACTCTTTCAGTGTAAGTTATAGGAACCAAAGTCAAACTAGCGTAAGCAAGAGGCATTTATTGACTCATATAGCCAAAATTCCTAAAGGTAGTGGTCCAGCTGAACCCAGAGCTTACACAATACTAAAAGGGCCTGTCCCCTCCCCTGTCTCTAACTCTATTCCTGTCCCCATCTCAAGCTCTTCCTTCACTTCTGTCTCAGTCTCCACCTCCATATCTATTCTTATTCCTACCTGTGTCTCTATATCTCTAAAAGTCTCCCTTCACATAACAATCATGATGAGTACCAATAGATTCCAGTGTAGCCTATATTCTACCACCTTAACAGTCCAGACAGAAAGGAAACATCTTCCCCTAACACTAGAAGAAAAATCCCAGAGAATCTTCTGATGGACTATTTACCCTAAACTGTGACTGATTAGAGGGCAAGGTAATCACACCCAACCATGTGAATAAGGCCAGATGAATTCTGTCCTACATGGAATAATCACATAGGAAGAATGCCCTCACAGGAAGGAGGGGTTCCAGAAGAAGGCAAAAAATCCCAGATAGGCAAAAATGGAAATTTTTTTACCACAGATGCTGTAGTTTGATTATTAATTATCCCCTCTGAAGCTCATGTTGGAGCCCAATTCCCATTAGGAAGTACTAAAAGAGTAGAAGCTTAATACCAGTATCAACTTGTGCTGTTGCACACTATTCATATAAAGATGAGGCAGACACAATCAAATTCCAGGGAATATAAAATTGCCACTGAAAAGTATCAGGAGATGTTAACAGATGCTGTGCTTGATGGATGTAAGTTTGTGTTTTTGAATCTTGTACTGCAACTCATTTTTATCATAGAACACATAATATCATCACTGTAGTAGTTGAAATGAGAAAAAGAGAGAAAATCATGAAGAAAGAGTGACAATAAGTCCTTGAAAATGATGATTAAATATCAACCAGATAATTCTGGTATTCTATTTTTCTATAACAAGGCATCTCTTTTCATTTTAATAATTCCCTTTCTGAAGTTGTTCAAACCTCATTAAGTTGTCACATTGTCATGGAGCCTCGCTTCTAATATGAATTACTACATGTTGACCTGAAGAAACATGACTTTCTAATGAAATGTTATATCAACATTGCTCATGAAAAGATATGCAGCATTTTGAAAACTCAACAATAAAATTCTATTAATCACTGTGCTGTAAAGATTCAAAGTGTGTCCTTATTGATTTCAGAAGTTAAAAAAAAACCCTAAGTGGCTTTTGTTCAACTATAGCAATTTCACTGGAATAGTGGAATGTATAGTAGTGACTAACAGCCTTTAATTAAGGAATTGTTCAGAATTAGGTGTACAAGGATATATATTCTGCGCTGGGACACAACAAACATATACTAGGCTTGCTTTACTTAATTTTGGAGATGCAAGGCCAGCCATCTGATGTAAGAGATTGAGGATTTCTTATCAGGCCAAGAATGGCAAAGTTTTCATCTGTAGACCTAACTCTGATAAGTCTAAAAGTAGACAGTGGAAAGCACTGTCTTCCAGGCTCTGGGGACAAAGAGAGCTCTTATCAATTAGTAATGTCTCCCATGGGCAGAAAAAGGAGAGGCAACACCCATGTGCTGCCTTTTTGTTGTTTCTTTGTTTTCTCTGTATTTCAATTTTAATTTGTATCAGACTTACATTGGTACATGGTTAACTAGTCAAATAATTATCAAAGGCTTATAATGAAAACTAATAGTTATTTGACTTTCCTCTTTTTTTAAAGATTTATTTATTTATTTGAAAGTCAGAATTATACAGAGAAAGAAGGAGAGGCAGAGAGAGAGGGAGAGCAAGAGAGAGAGAGGTCTTCCATCTCTGTTGGTTCACTCCCCAATTGGCCACAGCAGCTGGAGCTGCACTGATCCAAAGCCAGGAGCCAGGAGCTTCCTCCAGGTCTCCCACGTGGGTGCAGGGGCCCAAGGACTTGGGCCATCCTCCACTTTCCCAGGCCATAGCAAAGAGTTGGATTGGAAGTGGAGCAGCCGGGACTCAAACAGGTGCCCACATGGGATGCTGGCACTGCAGGTGGCGGCTTCACCCACACAGCGCTGGTCCCTTGACTTTCCTTTTACTACCCCTGATTTTCAAGCACAGAGGCAGCCATTTTGAAGTTCTTTAGCTGTCCTTTTGATATTCGTCACTGCAGCTTTCAGAACTGACCCTGGGGCACCAGAGTTGTGGTGTAGTAGGCACACCCGCAGTCTGAAACACCAGCATTCCATGTAGGTACCAGTTAGTGTCTTGGCTGCACCACTTAGAATCCGGCTCCATCCTAATGGCCTGGGAAAAATAACAGAAGATAGCCCAAGTGTTTGGATCCCTGCCATCAAGTGGGAGACCTGGATGAAACTCCTGATTCCTGGCTCCTGGCTTTGCCTGGCCCAGCACTGGCCCATCCCTGGTTACTGTGTCCATCTGGGGTATAAACCAGTGGATGGAAAATATATCTCTCTGTGTGTTTCTTCCTCTCTCTCTGTAACTCTGACTTTCAAAATAATAAATAAATCTTACCCAAAAAATCCTGGATATTGAGTAGCTCATGTTGATGCCAAGCTCTCAAAAACAATGGTTGAACTGTGAGGCAGAGCTGCCCTAAAAAAGAAAGAAATTCTACCACTAATTCATCCACTGATGCCAGTTCTGCTCTGGAGCTCAATTTTATGGCCACCCTCCAAAGATGAATGATTCTGCCACAGTCCTCACCAACAAAATATTCTCCAACTAGGCCACCTTCCTGAAGTTACTCATTGTTAAGTCCAAAATCCCGGGTGAGTGAGTCTAGTAGTAGAGCTCACGTTAAGTGTGTCTGTTCCACCTGCAAAGGACACTGTAAAACAGAATTTGGGTGCATTTTGGAAAGATAGGACTCATAAAGTAAATTCCTTAAATATAGTAGGATGTTGTTCAAATGTTGCTGGACAGCCTAAAAAAGAAATGATGAATGTCTACTATATGTTTAAAATAAACAATTTATTCAGCTATATTTTTATTTTGTATTTTAGCTATTATCTAGGTACTGTGGACATATGTTATAACTCTCCTGAACCCCCATATATACTTCTCTCTAATTTACCTGATGGATGTGTGTACATGTGTGGGTATACATGCACACATATATATGTCTTATATTTTGATAGATCAGCATTTGGACTTATATTACTCTATGTAAATATTATTCTTGAGTCATGTACTTTCTATCACATTCCTTTCTTGTGTAATGTTATGTTTTCCTTAGAATTACTAATTATCTCATTCCTTTTCTATTGATCTTTTTCTATGTGGCTATCATAACACATTTTAAACTTTATTCCAGAATTTGTAGTTTCCATGGAAAACAGCCTAACATTTTGGACAGCCTATCAATTCCATATTTATTATTTCCCATCTTCCTCCTGCAAGTTTTGTCCTTCTAATCCAGAAGCATTTCAAGAGAGCTCACAGCCATTGCCTTGGGAATCTTCCTTTGCCATCATTCAGGATGTTCCCTTTGCCTCTCTGGAGTGAGATCCCTATTCCTTGGATTCCACATGTTGCCCTTTCTTAGTTCACTCTTCTTATTTGATTAGTGCACCCTTTTTAAACTTCTGAAAAATGATGAAAGGAAGGTACATCTATTGAGATCTTACTTGTCTGAAATTGTCCCTATTCCAATGTCACACATGGTTAGTAGTTTGGATGCAGAATTAGAGGTTGGAAATAATCTTCTCTAGAAATTTTGAAGGCATTGGTCCATTGCTTTGCATCTAACTTTGCCACCAAGGAACTTTGCTAGTGACATTTTTATTTTCAATGTTTTTTATGTGACTTTAAAAATCTGGATTTTTTTAGGATCTTATTTTCCCAATGTTCTGAAATTTCATGATGTTGTACTTCTGCATAAGTCTACTTTATTTATTTATGTGTTTACTTAATTTATTTGAAAGGCAGGGAGACAGAGAACAAGAGACAGACAGAACGTCTATCTGTTGATTCACTTACCTAATGCCTGTAACAGCCAGGCAGCCCAAATTGGGAGCCAGAAACTCATTCCAGTTATGCCATGTGAGTGATGGGAACCAAATATTTGAGTCATCACCTGCTCTCTCCCAAGGTATGCATAAACAGGAAGCTAGCATCTGGAGCACAGCCAGAACTTGAGCCTGGGCACACGCACCAATATGAGATATGAATATCCCTACTGGTATCTTAACTGTCCTGCCAGTGGCAGCCCCTTGATCCCACTTTAATGTGGGACACTGAATGGGTTCATTCAATCTGCAGATATCTCCATTCATTCTGGAATTTTGTTCTTAAATGGTCTATTTGCTAATTTCCCCCTCCATTTCCTTTGGTCTCTTTCTGGTATTGTTATTTGAATGTTAGAAATCTATATCTCCTTTTTTCTTTTTGATTTTTATATCTCATTGTTGTTCTTGTTGTTTGCATACTTTTAAGAGTTTTCCTTAATTTTTTTCATAAAAACTTTAAATTTCCATTTCTTGTATCTCATTTCAAAATTACTGGTAGCTTTATTTTGTTTTCCAAATATCCATTTTTGTACCTTTTGTATATCATGGATATAATGCTTTTTCTTACTTACCTCATGGTAATCACAGGTATTTTTCCTTCTACCTCCTACACTGTCTCATTTGTGCCACTTTTTCCCTTGTTTTGGCCTCTCAATGTTAAAAATCCCCCTCAACTCTCTTGTCATTCTTCCCTTGGCTCATATTAAGAGAGAAGCCTCAAAACTGTGTCTCAGAGTCAAGCTTCTTAAAAATTGGGCTTCACTGAGGAATAATTGAGTAGAGCACAGTCATTTCATTGGAGGACTACCAACTACCAACTGCCAAGGCTTTGTGTTGTGTTTTGTTGTCTACTTTTCTCTTGGACTGATCACTTTTCCCAGAAAAGACTCCTCCAATCTTCTGCCATTAAACTTGGCAGCCAAAGCCTAGACCAAACCATGGGAGAGGCTACTTAGCATAGACTTTAACTCTGTCTCCCTGGTTAGGAATTAACAATTTATCCTTCTTTCTGCCTAATGCCCTATGTCCAGAGTCCTCCAGCTTGAGAGCTCCAGAGAGTGAACCTCTAATTTTCTGCCAGGGTTAGAAAGAGGGAGTTGCCCAAATAGGGACAGGTGTCGGGATCCAGGAAATAAACAACATCTTCTATAGACTCTCAGACAATTTTCTTGTTTCCTTCTCTGTCTGTGTCCTCTATATTCTGCAGGCATAAAATTCAGTTCCTAAAACTTTTTTGGAACTTCTTGGCATGAGTTGACACACTTTTAAGCCTCAGCCCTTGTGGCTTCTGTTTTATCTTCCTCTGATCTGTGGAGCCAATTACCACTTATCCATCTGCTTTCCCACTGTCAAAATTACATGATTTTCTTCTTTCCTGCCCTTCCCACCCCATGGTGTGTGTGTGTGTGTGCATGTGTATGCACATGCACTCCCACAGGGACACTGCACTGGACTTTCAGGAAAAAGAATAGGTAAAGCCTATTTCAATATGCCATCCTTGCATTTTAACCAGATGTCCTTTCTTTTATATCTTATCATAAAATATTATAACATTTATCCTGTAGTACATTTGTGCTCTAGTACAACAAATATTCACAGAATTGAACATGTCACATTTTAAGTGACTGATTTTAACCACTTTTAACAAACCCATCTACAGTTGAAAAAATTTGTTTTCCTCTTGGACATTTATTTGATCATTACATGGAGAATTGAGGTGAATCATACCTTCATCTCTATTCTCTTTAAATCCAAATTAATGTTCATGGCCAAATGTTAAATTTCTCCCTGTTGAGTGCAATTGTTAATTGTGTAAGCCATACACGTTGATTGTAGAAAGTCTAGAAAATAGAAAAACTTAAGGAGAAAGTAAAAATTCATGCATGACTTCTACCTCTTTTTCAAAGTAATATATAAAATTCTCTCCTCATCTCATCAGGCTGCCTGGATTTATTTCTTTGCAAGTATCTTCCTCTGCAAGTACTAGCAACAATTTGAACTGTAGGCTTTTAGACATTTTTATGCTTGTACCTACATTTGAAAGATTGGGTTTTTTTCTCACAAAATAGAGGATCATGCTATACATATAGTAATAAAACTTGGGGTTTTTTGCATAATAATATATTAATACTTTTCTAAGTGAACATTTTTTGACATGCCTCATTCTTTTACATGGGTATTGCAGTGCTTCTAAACTATACTCATAAAATAAGTCCACTAATTCTTGATACTCTACTTCCAAAGGCAGAACTTAATCCCCTCTCCTGAGGGTGGGCCTTACCGTTAATGGGAAGACTATGGGCAGAAGCGACAGTGAGTTCTGAGACTAGATCACCCAAGGCGTTGAAGATTTTCTTTGCTCTCTCTCTCAGTTCACTCAGTCAACAAAAAGCCAATTTCTGTGTTATAAGGACACTCAAACAACCATAAGGAAAGAATCAGATGGCAAAGGAAACATGGCTTCCTGCTAATATCCACTGAGGAACTACGATCTTCTGCCAAAATGCATGTGGGGGAGACATCTTGGAAGTAATTCAAGCCTTCAGCCCTACCAATACCTTGACTGTAATCTCAAGAGAGACTGTGAACCAAAACCACCCAATCAAGCTACTCCCTGATTCCTAATCCACAGCAATTGTGATATAACAAATGATTACTGTAAGCTGCTATGATTTGGAGTGATCAGTTACACAGCAACAGATAATTGATACGACTTTGGTCCTGGAAATGAGATGCTGCCATAATACATATCTCAAAATGCAAAAGTGGTCCTCCAGATAGCGGGGAAAAGCTGTAAGGGCTTTAAGGAAAAGTGCTAGCAAAGGTCTAATGAAAATGTTAACAGAAGCCTGAGAGCCACAGGGAGGTCGAGGGTGATCCTTAAAAAACAATGATAAAAGCTTATTGGAAATTGGAGAAAAAGAGATTCTTGTTATTTAGTGATGAAAGTTAGCAATTCTGCACCCTGTGGTAATATGGAAAGCAGAAAATGTATGTAATGAACTAATTGATGTAGCAAGAAGATCTAGGCAAATTAGCAAAGGCTTCTCATAGTTTCTTCTTGCTACTTTTTATGAAGGAAGAAAATAAACTAAAGGAAGGATTACTAAAGAGGAAAAGCTAGAACTTGATGGTTTTGAAAATCCCCAGCCTCTGCAGATAATCCAGCTGAAAGTGTGACTATAAAATATTTTGTTGACAACCTCAGAAAGATCTGGGATGGTACCCCAAAAACCCATTCAGTCAACAGCATGGTTTCAAAGAAGCTTAAGTATAGGATCCTCCCTTGGCTCAGAAGAAGCCCAAGGTAGGGAAGGATTGGAAAATATATATATAGATGTGATTTTTGTCTAATAAAGTGAACCCCAGTAAGATGCACAGGAGGCCCACAAGTTTCTAAAAATAATGATATTAACACAAATACCACCAACTTAGATTGAATGGGACAGAGACAGAACACAAGGAAAAAAAAAGAGATACTTAAAATCAAAAATTTTACTAACAAAATTACATGCCTCCATAAGCAGCTTACCATTGGAAGAAATGGAAGGATTAATTAGAGGAAGACGCTAAGAATCCAGAGAGTGGAGCCAAGAGCCATGGAGAATAATTCCTGAGCATGTTCTTGACTTTGAATCAAGGAACCTCTAACATGTGCCAGGTGAGTTTCAGAATTGCTAGAGACCAATACTGCTTCCATCCTTCCATTTTGCCTCTTTCTAACCAGGAGTATCTCCAGATTGGTCATTTTATGCCTGTGCTACAAATGTGTTTTGGGTGACTATGCAGGTAGATAACATCATTTTAGCTGATGGGGCTTGAAATAAAAGTAACTATACTCAAAAAGCTACACGAAAGGAAAAACGCTAGAGAGGCCATATCCACATCTGGACCTGATTAAGATGAGGAAGCTATAGACTTTGAGCTGATGCTATAAAAGCTTGACACTTGGGTTAGACAGGGTGGTTTTGGAAAAGGATAAATATCTTTTCCATGTAAATAACTTGTGGACAGAGGGAAGTTTTGGTTTTTAAAATTATTCAACACTCTTTCTTCCTAAAGGTGGTACCTAATTTGCCATTTCCTGGCCTTAGACTGGACTTGGCCATTCAATGTTAATGAACAGAACACTGTAGAGATGATGTTGTGTGACTTCTGAGAGTAAGTCACAAGACACTGCAGCTTGCTACTTTTTAAAATTAATTTTGACAAATAAAATTAGAGCTATTTGGTTGGTACAATATAATGTTTTGAAATATATAATTTATGAAATGGCCAAATTCAGCTCATTAACATATGCATTACCTCACATGCCTACCAATTTTTGTGGTGGCAGCTTTTGTCTTACTCTCCTGGATAACTTTCTCTAGCTTAAGCCAGTTATGTCATGAGGCTTCCCAAGCAACACTATAAAGAGGTCCATGTGCTGAGGGATGGAAGTCCTCTGCCAATGGACATGTAAGTATGCTATCCTGGAATCAGATCCTCTGGTCCTTCAGATAACTGCAGTCCCAGCCAATACTGTGACTGTAATGTTACAAAAGACTGGGCCAGAACCACCCAGCTCAATCACTCTCAAATTCCTGACCTAAAAAACACTAAGACAATAAATGTTTGCTGTTTGAACAGCTAACTGTTAGTACAATTTATTATACAGTGATACATACAAGTATATATTAGTCTGTTGTTCTCCATTCCCTTCTATACAAGTATGTGCAATGCTTTAACAAACCTACTGGTATATATATATATATATATATATACACACACATATATTTATGATATCGATATTTCTTCTGGATAAAACCTTAAAATTGGAATTGCTGGCTCTGCACATTTTAAATTTAGATAAATATTGTCAAATTTCTCAAATACTGTGTCAAATAATTGTAACAATTTATATTCCCCCAAAGAGAATGCCCTTATATCTTTGCTAAATCAAAATCTTACTAGTCTAATTTTCTAAATCCTATGAGAGAAAGAATTTTATAATTTTATTAATTTGTATTCTTTAGATATTGGTGAGGGTGAGCATCCCTTTGTATGTTTGTGGTTTGAAAGAAGCACCTAGCTAATTTCAAATGAAATTCTCTTTGTCTGTTCCTACCCATTGATCATTACTCTTTCACAATGCCTAGCAAATAGCTCATTTTACATAATTTTAACAGAATAATGATCGAGAAATGAAAATCAGACACATAAAAAGTCTTAGTTGGGGCCAGCACTGTGACGTAGTGAGACCACCGCCTGCAATGCCGGCATCGGATATAGGCACTGGTTCAAGTCCTGGCTGCTCCACTTCCATTCAGCTCTCTGCTATGGCCTGGGAAAGCAGTAGAAGATGGCCCAAGTCCTTAGGCCCCTGCACCTGCGTGGGATACATGGAAGAAGCTCCTGGCACCTGACTTCAGATCAGTGCAGCTCCAGCCATTGAGGCCAATTGGGGAGTGAACCAGCAGATGGAAGACCTCTCTCTCTCTCGCTCTGCCTCTCCTCTCTCTGTGTAACTCTGAGTTTCAAATAAATAAAATAAATCTTTATTTTAAAAAAGTCTTTAACCCCATAGTATTGAATTCTAATTGGGGAACATATTCAATTAATTTAATTATCTTTCTCTTCCCCTTTATCATTATTCAATTATTATTCAAATGTTCTCATATTAAGTGTTAAAGTGAACATATAGATAGGATTAAGTGTTAAAATGATCATATAAATAGGATCAAGTGTGGGGTAATTACAGTAGATAGAATTTAAAAGGAGAGAATGTTCCAACATGGGAAGCAGTACACACAGCCGACTCATAGAATGAAAATTGCTTTAAGTAACACTCTGACCTCAGAATCAGCCCTTATGGCTTCCTGGTCTCGCTGAAAAGCCCATGAAAACATTTCAGGCATGGAAAGCCAAGACACTGTGGCAAAAAAAAAATATTCTACATGAAGGATCTTTGTGAGTGAGACCCGAGAGGAAAGAAGGGGCCATCAAAGAGGGATGTACTTTTCTCTAAAGGGAAGAGAAAACTTCCAATTTGTATATGACCTTGTCTAAATACTGACAGAGTTTGTGGATTCAAAAGGCTTCCATAGCCTAGGCAGCTCATGTCAAGAGCCTTGGGTGGTTACTGATGTCATACATCAGAGTGTTAATTGTTAAATTAACAAGAGGAGTCACTGTGCACTAACTCCCCATGCAGAACTTCTGTCCTCAATGAGTTGTATTATGAGTTAAATGTGATACTTGTTCCCAAACAGTTTTGTATGTGTGTGCAAACTGTTGAAATCTTTACTTAGTATAGAGCTGGTCTTTTGTGCGTAAAGTTAATTGAAAATGAATCTTAATGGAGAACGGGACTGGAAAGGGGAGAGAAGGAGGAGAAAGAGGGGTGGGAGTGTGGGTGGGAGGGTGAATATGGTGAGAAGAATAACTATATTCCTAAAGTTGCACATATGAATTTGTATTCCTTAAAAAATAAATTAATAAAAATAAAAACAAAAAAAGTTCTCTATGGTCTTTACCTTTACATCTGCTTCTAAAAACAGCTATATAGTTTTTATCTGAATATTTTAAAAATAACAGAAAAGGGGCAGGCATAGTGGCACAGCAGGTTAAGCTGCCACTTACGACACATGTATCCCGTATCAGAGTTCATAGGATTGAGTCCCACCACGGTATTCAATTCAGCTTACTGCTAATGTACACACTGGGAGGCAGCAAATGATGGCCCAAGTACCTGGGTCCCTGCCACACATGTGTGACTTGGATGGAGTTCCTGGCTCCTGGCTTCAGCCTGCCCTAATCCTGGCTATTGTAGGCATTTGCATAATGAACCACAAGATGGAAGATTGATCTCTCTCTCTTTCCTTTTCAAATACATAAATTTTTAAGATAACAGAATATACAGTAGGTTAAAAAAAATACTGGAAAGATGTAGAGAAAGGGGAACTCTCATATACTGCTGGTGGGAATGTAAATTAGTACCGCCACTATGGAAAATGATATGGAAGTTTTTAGAACCAGAACTGCCATTTGATCCAGCAATTCAAGTATTCAGTAACTATTCAAAATATACAAAATCACTGTATCAAAGAGATAGCCTACTCCATCATGTTTATTGCACCATTGTTCACAATAGCCAAGATAAGAAATTAACAAAAGTGTCCTTCATCAGATGAATGAATAAAGAAAATGTGGTATGTATACAGAATGGAATAATATTCACCAACTTAAAGAATGACATCCTGTCATTTGCAGCAAAATGGGTGGAACCAGAAGACAGCATGTTAAGTGAAATAAGCGAAACACAGAAAGACAAGGGACTTCTTTCAGAAATCTGATTATTCTACTTCATATAAGAATATAAGAAAGCTTTAAAAAAGTCTGAACCCAGAATTTGATTACTTCAGGACAAAAGGGTTGGGAGGGCTAGTAGGAGTTTAAATAATAGCTACTAAATCAAAGTTAGGACAAAGGACCAAGTTCCTCATGTTACAAAGCAGAGTGGGGGAGACTACGGTTCACATAACCTAATATATACTGCAAGAACAAACAGAAGAAGCTCCAAGCATCCAATTATAAAGTAATGTCAAAGAAGGGGAAATGTTGGTTACCTTGTTTTAGTCAACATACATTGTACACATGTATTCAGACATCACACTGCAGCCCATACCTATGTATAATTATTGTTAATAAAAATGTTTTAAATATTAAGATAGTTGTTTAACAAATTATAATGCTAATAACAAAAATAACAGTGATGCTAATTTTAACTATTTTGGGGCCACTACTTAAAGGTGCATACTATATACATAACTGTCATAATTTAATCTTTACTACTGCCCCGTAAATAAGTATTGTCATTCCCCACTATCAAAATGAGGAAACTAATAATTACTGAGGTCAAAGAAATTCACTACAGTCACATATCTATTAAATGGTAGTGTTGGGATTCAAACTCTTGTCTGTGTGAATTCAGAGCCCATATTCTTTCTAAAATACTCAGTTGTCTGTTAGAAGTAAATCACTGATATAGTTTTTTCTCATATGTTCAGAAAAAAGGAAAGTCCCAGAAAAAAACTCGCAATTTTAAAAAAAAGAGCATTGAAATTATGTTTTTCCTGCCTTGGAGGGCAGCTTCTTGCTACAATTGATTCCGTTTTCAATAACTACTAGTAAAAAAAGAAAAGATTAAGCAAGAAGAATGGACATTTTTCCTATCCTTTATGGTTTCCAAACTTAATTGGGCTATCAATGTGCAAGTGATTTGTCTTAGTCCTTTTTGTATTGCTGTAATAAAATATATGAGGTTGGATACTTTATAAGGAAAAGAATTTGGTTTTGGAGGCTTGAGTGACCACATCTGGCAAGGACCTCATGCTATGTCACAACATAGCAGATGTCATCTAATGGTGGAAGCATGTGTATGTGAGCGGCAACTGCAGAAGCAGTCCGACATTGTAAACTGCTCCCACAGCAACTAACTCAGTCTTTTGAGACTTAACCTCTCCCAAATGATGGACATTAATCCCTTCCAAAGGTGGTACCCCCATGACTTAATTGGTGTCCACCTGGGTTCTACCAGCTCTCCGCTGTTACTCAAAAGATCAAAGTTCCCGGACATGAACCACTGGGGGAATAACCAAATGCAAACCATAGCATGACTTGGGCCCAATTTAAATGAGAGAATGCAATTGAAACATTCAACTATGAAAAGAAGAAAAAAGGAAATGCAGTTTCTTTCCACGATGATCAGTTTTACCATCTAAGGATTTATGTCAAGCTGAGAAAATTCTCCTAGCCAGTTCAGAGATAGGATTGCATAATAAATTTTAACATAACACCACGAAAATGAGCTTGATACCTTCTTCACAAAGCAATTTGCAAACTTTCAGAGATAATTTGGGTTTCTAGATGTTGAGGTCACCAAAGACTGAAGGTGATTATACTTTTCAGCTGACATTTCAAAATGTCTCATCAGAATGATGTAAATTTATTTTTTAGAGAAGATAACACCCCCAAATTGTCAGAAGTTATTTTCTAACGGAACCATAGCAGTGATGAAATGCAACCAGGTGGGAAGTAAATGGCACTGTACGTGAGGACATTATGAACTAGATTTCTTATGGAAACATTTCTCCATATCCCTGAGACCTGTCTGAGAATTTTTTTTACAATGTCACTCCAGGAAAAGGAATTGAAAACTGTTTTCCTTTTCCTATTGAACATGGAAAACTCATGTTCTGTCAATGCTGAACTCAGGCGCACCCCAGAACAATGTTTTTTATAGGCATCACAACTCATACGCAGCAGCAATAGCAGTAATGTTAACATAGTTTATACCAGGGACAAAAAGAGGTATAATGATGGCATCATGATGACTAATCTTGCAACACAAACATAAGTAATGAGGACACTGAGAGTCATTTTTCTTCCACCTGTGTGTTGTTCCATATGGTAATTGAAGGGTGACACTGAAATGAATAAAACACTGATATCTCTCTAAAACAGGTGCTGTAGTCTCTCATGGTAATGACAGAATGTTTATTCATTAAATATTTGTTTGAAGTACTTATTCATGTATCTCTAGCTCAGTTTTATTCAGCCAACTGCATATTAACTATTATTTATAGTATAACCAGAAAACATGACACCCATAGACACACAGAAAGTAATTATCCATTCATGGAAGCCATTTAAATAAAATTAAATAATAAAAATAACAATAATTGAATTTCCTAGTAAAGAATTTTGTCTTCTAAATGTATTTTAAAGAGAAGACATGTTCTCTTATTTCATAATGGCTACATTATTTTATTTTTCCCTAACATCACTCTTTTATTACAGATGGACCCTGACCTTGAATCATTTTTATTTAACCAATTCACAACTGTTATCCTTCCTGTTTCCAAAAATAAAGAGCTGGGGGAACTTAGAAGACATTTATATATAAAAAAATTTTTTTAATTGAAACAATGTAGAAAGAACTTCTATTTATTTTTTTAAAAAAAGATTTATTTATTTGAAAGGCAGAGTTACGGAGAGGCAGAGCCAGAGAGACAGTGAGAGATCTTCTATCTGCTGGTTCACTCTCCAAATGGCCACAATGGGTGGAGCTGGGCCAATGCGAAGCCAGGAGCCAGGAGCTTTTAGAGGTCCAAGCACTTGGGCCATCTTCTACTGCTTTCCCAGGTCATAGCAAAGAGCTGGAGTGGAAGTGGAGCAGCCAGGCCTTGAACCGGCGCCCATTTGGGATGCCGGCACTGCAGGCGTTGGCTTTATCCACTATGCCACATTGCCAGCCCCAGAACTTCTATTTCTGATAACACATTTGATTAGATATCCTTGAACATCCCTCCTAACTGCAACAAAATAGTATGTACTATATAAATATTGTTGAGTTGAAATGAAGGAATGCAATCCATAAATTTTAAACACTAAGTGAAAGTAGGGACTCTACCAGGGTAGTCAAAATTAAAAGTTGTTTTTTCCCTTGAGTGCTTTGCTTATACTATGATGCCTACCTGCAGAAGGACAATAGGACTTAAAGCCCAGGACTAGTTCCCTGTAGATTCCACTAGGAGACTTCTGCATAAAACCGGGATCCCAAAAGACAACTTTCACTGTAAAGGTAAACGAGACGGGGCCAGCGCTGTGGCGTAGTGGGTAAAGCCACCCCACCAAGTCATCCTAAATGGGTGCTGGTTCAAGCCATGGCTACTCCACTTCCAATCCAGCTCCCTGCTAATGTGCCTGGGAAAGAAGTAGAAGATGGCCCAAGTGCTTGGGCCCCTGCGCCCATGTGGGAGACCTGGAAGAAGCTCCTGGCTCCTGGCTTATGCCTGGCCCAGCCCCCGCTGTTGCAGCCATTTGGTGATCCAGAGGATGGAAACTCTCTCTCTGCCTCCACCCCCACCCCGTAAGTTTGCCTCGCAAATAAAATAAATCTTTTTTTCAAAAAAAGAAGTTAATACTAGGGCTACTGAATGTGGAGTACTAGGAAAAGAAGAAAAACAGATTCTTTGTAAATTTGTATCTTATGCTCACCTTGCTGCTTATATTTTTTAAAAACTTTTATTTAATAAATATAAATTTCCAATGTACAGCTTATGGATTACAATGGCTCCCCCCCCATAACTTCCCTCCCACCCGCAACCCTCCTCTTTCCCGCTCCCTCTCCCCTTCCATTCACATCAAGATTCATTTTCAATTCTCTTTATATACAGAAGATCAGTTTAGTATATATTAAGTAAAGATTTCAACAGTTTGCACCCACATAGCAACACAAAGTGAAAATACTGTTGGAGTACTAGTTATGCTGCTTATATTTTTAATTCATTCATATTATTTGTTTCATCTACAAATTTTCTCATGAAAAAACCTAAGTGATTTGGAGTTGGTGATGTTCCTAGGCAACTGTCAAGCACAAATGCAAATTCTCTCTGGATGAGTTCAGCTTCGGTTCTGGCCTCAAAGATGCCTAGAGGGGCTGGCATCGTGGTGTAGCATGTAAAGCCACCACCTGTGATGCAGCATCCCATATGGGTACCAGTTTAAGTCCCAGCTGCTGCACTTCCGATCCAGCTCCCTAAAAAGCAGCAGACCCTGCCACCCAAATGGGAGACCCAGATGAAGCTCCTGGCTCTGAGGTAGCACTGTGGCATGTGGCCGGCATCCCACATGGATGCCGGTTCATGTCCCGGCTGCTCCTCCTCCAATCCAGCTCTCTGCCTATGGCCTAGGAAAGCAGTGGAAGAATGGCCCAAGTGCTTGGACTCCAGATGGGGAAGAAGCTCTGGCTCCTGGCTTTCGGCCATTGTGGCCATTCAGCACGTAACCCGGCAGATGGAAGACCCTTCTCTCTGTCTCTGCCTCTTTCTGTCTGCAGCTCTAGCTCTCAAATAAATAAATATAATATTTAAAAAAAAAAGAAAAGAAAGAAAAAAAATCTCCTGGTTCCTGGCCTCAGCCTGGCCCAGCCCCAACTATAGTGGCCATCTGGAGAGTGAACCAGTGGATGGAAGAGTTGGAAGAGTGAGTTCTCTCCCTCCCTCCCTCTCTCTCTCTCTGTGTCTGTGTGTGTGTATGTATGTGTCTCCCTTTCTCTCTGTAACTTTAACTTTCCAAATAAATAAATCTTTTTAAAAAAGATGTCCCAGAATAAACTTCTTCCCCCCAAAATTATCTCATTGTAAAGAAATCATAAAATGCACAAGAAAACAAGATGACATGAGTGAGAACTAGCAGTAATAGATCTAAAATACTTCAGAGATTGGAATTATAAAACAAAAAATTACTATTATTAGTATGTTTAAAATTTCTAATTAAAAGAGAAGGCTAAACATTTGACAGAGAAATGAAAATTATATAAAAATGACAAATGATTTTTAAATAACCAAATTAATTATTTTAAACTTCAAATTCAATGAATACTTCTACATTCCAGGGCACGCATTAAATATTTTCATGCAAGTATAGTTGTAATTTCATATTAACAAATATTTCTATTAGTAAGTACTAAAGTTTAAAAAAATTTATATGAATTTTTTCCTTTGTTGATTCCAAATTTTGGTTACTGTGAACAGTACTGTTATGAACATGGTGGTGTAGTTATCTCTGATACAATCTGATACAAATCTTTTGGGGATATATCCAGTTATGTCACTGCTGGATCACATGGCAAGTCTATTTCTAGCTTCTTAAGAAATCTCCACACTGTTTTCTATAGTGGCTGCACTAATTTACACTCCCCTCAACAGCGTAGAAGTGTTTCCCTTTGTCCACATCCTGGCCAATGATTGTTACTCTCTGTGTTTTGGATTTTAGCCATTCTGAGATGGATGATGTAATATCTCATTATTGTTTTGATTTGCATTTCCCTGATGACTAGTGATGTTGAGCATTTTTTCATATACTTGTTGGCCATTTGTATTTCCTCTTTTGGCATAGCCCAAATTTGGAATCAGCCAAGGTGATCTTCAGATGAATGGATAAAGAAAATGTGAGATAGATAGATAGATAGATAGATAGATAGATATTTCCCACATTTTCTTTGTATATATACATCCATTGTGTCTATATATATATATTTTTATATAATATATAGCTTTATTATATATTTTTATATATACATATATATAGACACAATGGAATAATATTCAGCTATTTAAAAAATGAAATTCTACCACTTGCAGCAAAGTGGACACAACAGGGGCTGGCGCTGTGGCACAGCGCATTAATGCCTTGGACTGGAATGCTGGCATCCCAGCTCCCTTTGCAAAACTTCCCCACCCACATTATACTCTTCCCCTCCTTTAGACCCCAGGTCCTCTTGATTTCCTCATCCCTCTCAAAACAAATTCACCTGAAAAGATCTAATCATACATACAAAGTGAATTCAAGTTACTGTAGTTGCTTCTTACTTAACTCTTATCCTGAAATCAAAGTCTTTATTCCTACAAAGTAGACTGGGGTGCTTCCATTCTATACTTAAATTCTCCTAATATTCATTAAAGCATTAGTCTTATGTTTTGCAAGCTTTTCCCACATTCACTCTTTCCTGTGAAAATGTGAAATCTACAGTTACCTATGCAAGATTGTGACTGCTAAAGAAACCTACTCAGTCTTAAGTTGCAGACAGTTGATGCACATTGGATATGAAGCAAAATGACCCAGGTTCATATCTTAGGTGCACTTGAATTAGACATATTATCTTGGACAAATCCTTTATTCACTCTAAGCCTGCATTTCCTAATTATTACAAGAGCTATGTATAAGCACTTGCCTCACGAGATGTTTCTGAACCTCTAAGGAAATGATAAACATCTAAGTATTCACCAATGGCAAAGAAGTACAGTGTGAGTGATCTTGGGCATCCTAAAACTTCATTAAACTTTATTCCTAATTGCGCCATCCTTGGGTCAGGAAAAACACATTCAATTTAGACAAGAATAAAGAATATGACTAAGATTCTCAGAATAGTGAAAGGTTCCAAGTTAAGATGAAAGGTACAGTCTCTTCATTCAATCACAAAATAAGAACTAGGAAACACTTATTAGAACTAATGTCCTGGGCTACTGTAATTAATTCAGTTATGAAAATCAATTTGTCAAAAAACAGCAAATGGTTTTATGAAATCCAGATGGAACGTGGATGGAGACAGATGGGATGGTATTAAACTGCTAGCCAGTAAACTAGCAAACGGAAGTTATGAGAGGGGTCAATCTTGTGCTGCAGCAGGTTAAGCCTCTGTCTGTAATACCAGCATCCCATATGGACACTGATTCAAGTCCTGGCTGCTCCATTTCTGACCTAGCTTCCTGCTAATGCTCCTGGGGAAAGCAGCTCAAGGCGGTCCATGGGCTTGGGCCTCTGCACCAAGGAAGGAGACCCAGTTGGAGATCCTGGCTCCTGGCTTCAGCCTGGCCCAGCCCCTTGCTGTTGTAGCCATTTGGGGAGTGAACCAGGGATGAGAAATTTCTCTAACTCTGACCTTCAAATAAATAAAATCATTTTTAAAAATTACAAGAGTGAACTGCAAATCAAAACTTGCAAGAATTACAAATTAACCCACTGGATGTACTTGAAAGGAATTCTGTTCCTAAAATAAATACAACATTTTCCAAACACAATTCAAGCACAAAAAAAAAAAAAAAAAAAAAAAAAAAAAAAAAAAAAAAAGTCAAGCTATCAGTAGGGAAAAAATACACACATCATCAACATGCACGTTTTTCTATCATTTTCTCTCTGAAATTATGAGGATGGGATAGAGATTCTGTCATTGATTATTTTTGGAATTCTGTGGAAAAGGGAAAGAATTTGGAAGCAGCTGCTTTGAGTTCTGTTCCCCGCTAGAAGTGAGTCCCTTCTCCCCCGAGAGGGAAGCCACACAGCCTGCTGGGCCCAGCTGGGAGCGATGCGCTGGGCAGGATAAACAGGTACAAATGCTGCTCTTAGCACCACCAGAGGCACTGTGGGCGCGGACCTGCAGAACGAAACCCAGCTCTCCCCAGCTGGAAGACAACTAGTGGACAGAGAGAGACAGCTCTCTTAACCCCAAGCCTATTACTATTTCCTAACATTTCAAATTTGGGTAAGAGGAAAGAGGGCCAGAGGGGGTTAAGGCACGCGGAGGAGGAGGAACTCTCCCCATTCATTCATTCACTCAAAGGACACTGCAGAGAGAAGACCTCGAGTGGTCTACCGGGCGGACACAAGACGCACAGCGACGGGACGAGAGGTCGCGCTCGCGCTGGGGAGGCTTGGGGCGCCCTGGGAGCCCCGAAAGGTGCAGCCCCGCCGCGCCCATCCCCCTCCCCGGCGGCCGCGAGTTCGAGGCGCGTCCCCTTGGCAACGGTGGCGGCGCAGCTGGCAGGAGGCTCTGGGGCAGGGAGCGGCCTCAACGGCCTCGGGGGCCGCGCGGCGGGAGCGCGGGAACCCGACGGCGGCGGCGGGTGGCGGGTGCCCCGCGGGGCGTGCCCGGCCGGGCGGGAGTGACCCGGGCGGTCCCGCTCCCGGGCCCTCAGACCTCTCCGGTGAGCGCCGCGCGGCACAGCGCAGGTAACCGGCCCCTAGCGCCCCCAGCCGAGAAGGGCTGGAGCCCCCAAGGCCCGGGTGCTTGGTGGGGGAGGCCGGGCTTGAACTGGGCGCGGGGCGGGCCGGGGGCGCGCGACGGGAGCGGAGCGCCTGGGGTGCAAGGGCCACGAGGACCGCCCTTGAGGAACCCAGAGCCGTCTACCTCCCCTGGAAGAAAGCCCAGGTGCCAGCTGTATGGCCTTCGGCCAGTCATCTCCCTGGCCCGTGCCTCAGTTTCCCCAACGTTACACTGGGGAGGGGGTCTGAGGAGCTACGTGGTCATCTGCTTCCTGCCAAATTTTCGCTCACCATCTCCGCTCTGCACACAAGTCCAGGCTCTCTTTAACTGCCTTTGACTTGGAGGAGTCTTCCTCCTCTCCCTCCCACCTTGAATGCTACTAGTTTACTTTCATTCTGTGATTCACAGGAGTTGAAGTCCTTTTCAATACTTTCCCCACCTATTAGATTATTTTTAACGAAAACGTCGTTTCTGGGAAAAGAAAAAAACTTTTTTTTTAAACTTTAGGCAAGTGGAAACATCCCTATTTTTCAACAGGTGAGCCAATGCCTGCTGACCCACTGAGGAATTGGATGATTCTGATCTAGGGGCAATTCTCAACATTTCTGTCCTAACTCTCATGGTACATCCTTTCTAACACAGTCCAGAAAGGGTCATAGAAGGAATGTACTTAAACCAAGGCCGACGGTTAGAGGATCCCCAAATGGAAAGTTTGAGAACATCTAGTGGGCCTCCTTTGACTAGGAACTCTGATTTTTTAAAAAAGATTTCTTTATTTTATTTGAAAGTCAGAATTACAGAGAGAGAAGGAGAGACAGAGAGGTAGTTCTTCCATCTGCTGTGTCACTCCCCAAATGGCCCCAACAGCCAGCACTGAACCAGGCCAAAGCCAGGAGCCAAGAGCTTCATCTGCATCTCCCACATGGATGCTGGGGCCCAAGCACTTGATCTTCCATTGCTTTCCCAGGTGCATTAGCAAGGAGCTGGACTGGAAGTAGAGCAGCCAGGTCCCCAACTGGCACCCATATGGTATGCCAGCACCACAGGCATAACCTACTACACCACAACACCAGCCATGGAACTCTTATTTTACTTGTTCTCCTATACTAAGTACTTGGCAAAGACTTGGTACCAAGCTGTCATTCTGTAAATAATAAGTGGATACCCATGTCAGTCAATTCCACATATTTCAGCTTATCACTAAGCCAATACCATAAATGCTAGGGGGTATTAAAAACAAATAAAGCCCAAGTTTCTACACTTTATAGAACCAATAGCCACAACACATAGACTCATATTAAATGATTTTCCAATTACAAAATTTTTATCTTTTATAGGTTAACAAAATGTAAGCATTTAAGAAATCTAGATCATTTGCTTCCTAACAGGTTAAAAATCGAGAAATATAAACCAGATGTAGCTGATTCTTGACATGGAGAACCAAACTCATAATACAATGGGGTAAGTGTTGAGAAATTTCTGTTTAATAAATTAATACTTTTATGCCCAAAAACTTCCTGATGAAAAATGAATTTTGAGAATTACTATTAATAAAAGGACATGCCAGTTATTTTTGGGGAAGAGGCTGGGAGGAGGGGAGGAATTTCAAGTAACTGTACTTATCATTCTATAGTGTAAGTCTCTCCAGTCTTGACCATGCTGATCTAAACTCAAAAATTATGATTTTCCAACTTTTAGTGATTATGTCATTGTCTTGGGATAATGAGTGCCCAGGCTCATTTGCTCATAATGTTTCCACAAAGCAGCAACTGTTAGCCAGCCTACTCCTTTCTTGTGTTGCTTCCAAAGTTAACCTCTATTCTTGCTCTTAAGGCTGAACTCAACTTTTTTTTTAAGATTTTACTTGTTTATTTGAGAGCTAGAGTTATAGGCAGGGAGAGGGAGAGACAGAGAAAAAGGTCTTCCTCCAATGGTTCGCTCCCCAAATGGCTGCAACGGCCAGAGCTGGAACAATCCAAAGCCAAGAGTCAGGAGTTTCTTCCAGGTCTCACACATGGTTGTAAGGGCCCAAGCACTTGGGCCATCTTCTGCTGCTTTCCCAGGCCATAAGCAGAGAACTGGATTGGAAGAGGGGCAGCTGGGACACAAACAGGTGCCCATATGGGATGCCAGCATGGCAGGTGGATACTTAACCCACTATACCACAGTGCTGGCCCTTGAAACCAACATTTAAACACTGACTGAAAATAGGTCCAGCTCCACAAAACAGTAACAAGAATGGAATAGCTTACCAAAACTTTAGTAAAGAGATAGGAATGAAATTTGTATAGCATTTACCATTGTAGAAAATGAATCAAATTCCTTGTTACAAATACCTATTCCCTGCCCCTTCCCTGCCACCAGCACCTCAAAGGTTTCTCTTCCTATTGCACTAGTCCACTGGCCACTTCCTACCCAGGACTTGGTGAGTAGGGAGTGTATGGGGTGGAGCTGTAAAGCCTCATTGTGACTGTGACTGACCTTAGCATCCGTCACACCATTCTGGGTGTGTTATTGCAGTGATTCTATTCAGGCGTGACTTTGACACCAGGCTAAAGGAAAGATGCACAAATCTGGATATAATAACTGTCCTCCTTCCTCCTTATAATAGCCCTGCTAGGTGCCATTTTCATTTTACAACAAGAAAACAGAAATATTGTAATCTAAGCTCTTGTAACAAAAAACCCCAAAATACAAGTGGTTCAAGTAAGATGGAAGTTCATTTCTATCTCAAATACCAGTCCAGAGATAAAGCAGACCAGAACTGAGAGGGCAGCTCTACCATCCTTAACATGATTTCCATCTCTGAACCCAAAATGATTACTTCAGCTCCCACCATCTCTACTAAATTCTTATTTTTTAAAGAACAAAGTCTCTTAATGATCTATGTATGAACTATAGTATAGGGCTTAGTACTGTGCCTGGTATACACTCAGTACTCAATACCTTTATTTTTAAGAGACTGGAGAGAAACAGAAATCATAATTATGCTCTTAATAGAGGGAAAGATAAGGACAAAAAGAAAGAATAACATTTTTCCTTTTAGGAATGTGGCCTAGTCAGGGCAGAGCCAGAACTTGGTTTCAGCCAACTCCACTAAAGGCTGGGAAATGTGGACCCTAACTGGGCAGCCCTGTGGCCAGCAAAAGCTTTGAAATTCTGTGATGCAGATGGTCCCCAATGATGGCTTGACTTACAATCGACTTCATGATAGTGTAAAAGAAATATGTATTCAACAGAAACCATACTTTGAACTTTGAATTTTTGTCTTTTCCCAGGCTAGTAATTTATGATAGAATACTGTTTAGCAATGCCAGGTGGTGGCAGTGAGCTACAGCTCCCAATCAGCCATGGGATCAGGAGGGGAAGCAGCTGATAACCTGCAGTGTACTGAGTTGCTTAACTGTGATAGTGGATTAGTTAGGAGTACAAGAGTACTTCAGCAAGTTCATGAAAAAATGGATGTTAAAAGATAATGCACATTTTTCAAGAACTCTCTAAAGTACCCTCATATTAAATTCATTTTTGACTTATGATACTTGCAACTTACGATGAGATCATCAGAACGCAACCCCATCAAAAGTGAGGGAGAATGTGTAAAGGAAGAAATGTTACTGTGAATAATGAGCAGCCTTTAACACACTGAGACTTGGAAGAGTAGAGAGAGGGAAAGCAGAGGCGAGGAGAGAGAGAGAAAGCAGCAATATACCCCAGAATATACAGCTGGTTGGTGGAAGGAGACAAGATTCAAAAATCAGATATGTCTGGACCCAATCCCTGCATTCCTGGCAATAAGAGTCAAGGAGGGGCTGGCGCTGTGGCATAGCCGGTAAAGACGCCACGTGCAGTGCCAGCATCCCATATGGGCACCAGTTTGAGTCTCAGCTGCTCCACATCTGATCTAACTCCCGCTAATGTGTCTGGAAACACAGCAGAAGATGGCCCAAGTCCTTGGACCCCTACACCTGCATGGGAGACCTGAAGAAGCTCGTGGTTCCTGGCTTCAGATTGGCCCAGCTCTAGCCATTGTGGCCATTTGGGGAGTGAACCAGCAGATGAAAGACATCTCTCTCGGCCGGCGCCGCGGCTCAATAGGCTAATCCTCCGCCTTGCGGCGCCGGCACACCGGGTTCTAGTCCCGGTCGGGGCACCGATCCTATCCCGGTTGCCCCTCTTCCAGGCCAGCTCTCTGCTGTGGCCAGGGAGTGCAGTGGAGGATGGCCCAAGTTCCTGGGCCCTGCACCCCATGGGAGACCAGGAGAAGCACCTGGCTCCTGCCATCGGAATGGCGCGGTGCGCTGGCCGCAGCGCGCCTACCGTGGCGGCCATTGGAGGGTGAACCAACGGCAAAAAAGGAAGACCTTTCTCTCTGTCTCCCTCTACTGTCCACTCTACCTGTCCAAAAAAAAAAAAAAATCTCTCTCTCTCTCTCTCCCCCTCTGCCTCTGCCTCTGCCTCTCTGTAATTCTGCCTTTCAAATAAATAAATAAATCTTTAAACAAAAAAAAAGGTACAAGGAGCAGCCTGATACCCATAGCTACATCAGGTTAGAATTCTAGATTGAGCCTGTGACAATGGCATCCCATATGGGGACCAGTTTGAGTCTCAGCTGCTCCACTTCTGATCCAGCTGCCTGCTAATATGCCTGGAAACGCAGCAGAAGATAGCCCCAAGTGCTTAGGCCCCTGTACCACTTGGGAGACCTAGAAGAAGCCCCTGGATTCTGGTCTTAGACCAGCCCAGCTCACAGCCATTTCAGCCATTTGGGGAGTCAATCAGTGGATGGAAGATATCTCTCTCTGTCTTTCTGTGTGTGTTTCTCTCTCTGTCTTTCTCTTTCTGTAACTCTACCTTTCAAGTAAATAAGTAAATCTTTAAAAAAAGAAGAAGAAGAAGAATTCTGGATTGAGTATGTATTGGGTCCCTGGTGTGACAATGACAGTAAGGATTAAGATGCAGATTGGAAGTTTCAAACCTAAGGCGGGTTTATCAGTGATCATTTCACTCCTGAGATCTCAGGTCATGGGGACTGCTATTTCCATTCTCTTCAGGGGGAAACAAGTATTGAGTACTGAAAAGAGTGTGACAGGCCCAGTACTGAGCCCTGTAGTTCATGCAAAGATCATTAAGAACCTTTGTCCTTTTAAAACTTTAGGATTTAGTAAAGAACCATAGGACTTGCTTAGGTACATGATGTAATTACACAACAGAAGTTAGTGGAAGTTACTGGAGGTTTCCATGAGGAACTGCTCCACTGATAACAGCAACCACGGGCCAGACATTGCTAACCATGCTCTCCAAAGCTTAGAGAGCCTCTGCACCTTGTGCTGTTGAGAAATAATGAAAATCTAGATCACGAATCTAACAAAACCTCTGCACCAGGGACTTGTAATGTAGCATATCAAACTGCATCGCCCAGGTACACAGCAATGTTTTATGGCACAGCCTTCACTCAACAAATATTTTTAGTGTCTCCTATGAGCTGCTCATAACAAAACAGACAACAATTGTCTCTGAAGGAACTTAATATGTTAGTGATAGAGACTGACAATAAATATACAGATATATACATAGATAGTCATATGTGACATGAAGAAAAATATGAATATATACTTTAAAAAGCCATTTGAAACTTCACTACTGTCACTGAAAAAACAGCCATCTCCTGTTCCTTCCCCCATTCATCTACTGGAGGCAACCACTTTTAATTCTTTTGCCTGATTTTTTTTTCCATTTCTTTCTTTTCTAGGGGGTGTGGGAAGGAAGACAGATTTATCTGTCTCTGAAAATATGCTTATATCACTACTTCCTCATTGGGTATTATCCACTGACTTCCACAATGGATATTTTGCATGCCCTGCACTGCCTCATCCCCACTCAGACACACACACACACACACACAGCCACAATTCCCACTCCTCCATCCTCCCAATGCACCGTGATTTTGGTGAGCCCGGTTTTCCCTTTTGCCTTGTTATGACTAAGTACTCTTCACCTCTGAGTCATGCAGTACACTGTGATTACTTTTGCTTTTCCTGCACGATATTTTATTATGTCTAAAATGAATAACTCTGGTATCTTAATGCTAAATCTTTGAAGTATTCCTTCTGCATAATTCTCTTCAAAATCTGCCCTTTTGTTTGTATTTGACTCACCTTGTCTGCCATGTGAGTCCGGGATTCCTGCTGCTTACTCCCATTTCAGAGTGGTACTGTAGAAAGTTGCTGGAAAGCTCCTGTGCACACAGTTCACTGTGTGGTCTTCAGGCTAGGCTGTGCTCTTGCCAGGACCCTGTCCTTTAGCCTTCTGCCTTGGACTGATCAGATTCCAGAGAATCCTCTTCCAGTCCCCTGCCTGGAAAGAATAAATTGGGTATCAGCATTTGGGGAAAGGAGGGAGGGGGTGCACTGGGGATTTACACTTGCACTGTGTGGTAGCAACTTAACCCCCCCCGTTTCTAGAATAGCAGCTCCCTGTTGTGCCTAGTGTTCCTCCAGTCCCACAGCCTCTTTCTGTTACCTTCACCGGAGAATGTGCATGGACTCTGCTGCTGGGGAGGTATCTAGGCATCCATTCCCTTCCCTCTCATTTCCTTCTGAAAGTCCCTCCCTACTTCGCCGTTCTCGTGCTTGCAGGCTCACATTCACCTCTTCTTCCAGAAGTACCTAACTGTGTTTCTTCTTGGCTTTCTCCACCACCAGCCGACTTTTTTTCCCATCATAGGTTTAACCTCATAAGTTAAAATTACTCCTTTGTTTTACTGTACTAGGATATGGGAAGAAAGCACAATGTATGTATGTTTATCCATCATTAACCAAAAATCTCATTTTTTCTCTACTGAATCTTTTATTATACCTCTTATCTGTGACTTATCCCTTGCCATTGATCTCTTTCATAGAATCTTGTCAAATGCTTCCTGGAAATCTAGACACTGCTACACAATCCACCAGATTATTTGCATCTGCCATGAAAGTCATATTTTCAAGCGAGCAAGGCAGATGAATATTAAAGCATAATTCCTCACCTCTGAGTTCAGAAAAAGTCCTTTAAAACTACTCTTCTATATGTGCATCAGTTTTACCTCTTAGAAGTCTTTTCCCTCTGAGATATATTAATTCAGAATCACAGTTTTACTTGTTAGCATCTTGATGAGTCAAATACAGTTTTAATTTTAGCTTTTAAAAATTTTAATTTTTCTGTTATAATACAAGACATTTGCCGGCGCCGCGGCTCACTAGGCTAATCCTCCGCCTTGCGGCGCTGGCACACCAGGTTCTAGTCCCGGTCAGGGCACCGATCCTGTCCCGGTTGCCCCTCTTCCAGGCCAGCTCTCTGCTGTGGCCAGGGAGTGCAGTGGAGGATGGCCCAAGTGCTTGGGCCCTGCACCCCATGGGAGACCAGGATAAACACCTGGCTCCTGCCATCGGATCAGCGCGGTGCGCCGGCCGCAGCGCGCTACCGCGGCGGCCATTGGAGGGTGAACCAACGGCAAAAAAGGAAGACCTTTCTCTCTGTCTCTCTCTCTCTGTCCACTCTGCCTGTCAAAAAAAAAAAAAATACAAGACATTGGAACTTTAATAGTGTGTTCTTATTGCACATTGAAAATCCCTTTTAATTTGATTGATTCTCTTCCCTTCTGTGTGCTTCAAGCTATACTTCCCCTGTTCTCCATCCATGAGATTTTATTCCTCTCCACGCACACATGCTCCTCTCCAGAGCAATCAAATTTGACATGTTCTGCTAGTCTTATTTCTCTGAAAAAGAAACAAAGTATACAGGCAGTAAAAATATTGATATGCCAGACTATGAAGGTGGATTCTGAAATGTCAGCACAATGCTATATGATTATAGGGATTCAGTGAGTGATTTTGAAAGGAGGAAAGAATATTAGAAAGAAGAAATGGAACAAGGGAAAAAATGATAACTGCAGGGGAAGATTCCATTGAGAGACTAACTAAGCTGCTAACACATTCGGGAAAAGATTTGTGAGCCTCTAGTCAAAGCATTGGTGAAACAGAGAAATGCTCGCCATGGGGGGAGAAATGTCCAACATGTGAAGGAAGAAGCAATCACAATGACAGCAGTTAGCATCAAAGCTGCATCCTCCTCAAACTAAACTCAAGGAAAGGAAAAATTGAGACAAAAATAATAAAAAAAATTGGGCAAGAGAAGTGTGGCATAAGCATCAGTGTTGACAGAATCATCAAGTGAATCCAGTAGCACTGTAAGCCTGTGGGTTCTAGGGCCCTCAGCTCTGCTCAAGAAGGTTTATCATCTCCTCTGTTGCACTATAGGGACCCACACAGTGGCTGACATGGGGTAGGCGTGCGGTCAGCATATCTGAATGAAAAAACAAATTCAAACATGACAGCCTATCAAAGAAAATAGTGATGGGGTGTGAGACTCAATTGGTGCTATGGCCCAGGGACCTGTATAATCCAGTGCTTGCCACAAGCCACAGCACATATACATTTATGATGGTGAAGAGAATCAAGATGCTTTGAGTAGTAATGGTCATGAGGCCACCCACCTTATAGAGTGTCACATAGCAAGAAATAATAAGGCACTGCTGCCCCTCCCAGCCAGGGTAGCATCAGTGAAGGACTACTGGGTAGCCTGAACACCCACCCCAACAGAGTGGTAATGAAGAACTGAGGAGTACCTCCCTTGAAGGGGTAAAAGAGATGGAGTCAAGAACCTGAAATTGGAGCACTGCCTGGTACCATGTCCCCATGCTGGAGAACTGTCAGAGGAGAAGCACAAAACTCAAGTATGATTCAGAGTTGCCTACAACAATACCCAAACAAATCAGGGTCCAGGGGCCGGCGCTGTGGCACAGCATGTTAAAGCCCTGGCCTGAAGCACTGGAATCCCATATGGGCATGATTCTAGTCCCAGCTACTCCTCTTCTGATCCAGCTCTCTGCTGTTGCCCGGGAAAGCAGTAGAAGATGGCCCAGGTCCTTGGGCCCCTGCACCCATGTGGGAGACCTGAAAGAAGCTCCTGGCTCCTGGCTTCAGATCGGTGCAGCTTTGGCCATTGTGGCCATCTAGGGAGTGAACCAGCAAATGGAAGACCTCTCTGTAACTCTTTAAAATAAATAAAAATAAAATCTTTTTAAAAGGGGAGGAGGGCAGATGAAGGGTGATGAATACAAACAAAAGATTACATGCTGGCATTCCTATTTGGGGGTTTCTATAGAAACCAGCTGTAAGGCAAGAGTTTGGATACAAGTGGTTTACTGTGGATATGAAGAGATAGCGTATTATTTTCCTATGGCTACTATAACATATCACCACAAACTTGGCAGCTTAACACAATGAAAATCACTGTTCCAGAGGCTGAAAGCCCAAAATCAGTATCACGGACCGAAATCAGTGTCAGAACAGCTGCACTCCCTGCAAATGCTCTTGGGGAGGACCTTTTCCTCGCCTCTTCCAGAGCTGGTAGCTGACAACATTCCATGGCTTGTGGCAGCATCATTTCAGTACTCAAGGCCACTTCTTGCAATTCGCCTCTGCTTCATCTTCATATCCCTTTCTCTTTTGTGTGGCAGATCTCCCCTGCCTCTCTCACACAGCCCATGCAGATCCAGGAAGACTTCCCCACTGGAGAGCAGGCCCATGTGTGCCAAGGTGGTGAGGATAGAGAGGTGTAGGGCTCCCATAGCATCCACTTCAGCCCTCTTGTTAAAAGCCTTACAGCAACTTCTGCTTGCCTTTCACAGGCCATATTTTGTTGTAAGGCCGTGCCTAGCTCCAAGGAAGCCTGGGAAATGTAGTTGCCTTTTCAGCCGGAACACTTCCACTCTGAATAACATTAAAGTTCTGTTATTACAGAGGAAAAGCAAGATTTGGGGTAGATACATTAATCTGTTTTATGTGAAAATCACAGGAATACATGAGGCTGGGTCCTTTATTAAGAAGAGGTTGATTTAGCTCACAGTTTTTGGAGACTGAAAGTCCAAGACTGGGCAGCTCCATCAGGCCAGGCTCTGCTGAAGGCACCAGGGCAGAGGGTGTCCCAAAGATGGGAACATATGGTGAGATGGGAAACCAGAGAGACACAGGGGTAAGGCTTTCTCTTTTTATAACAACTCACCCGTACAACCATTAACTGGGGTCCCACAAAAACTACATTATTCTCTTCCCACAGTGATGGTTCGAATGGCCTAAGTACCTCCCTCTAAGCTCCACCTCTTAAAGGTTCCACTGTCTGTCATTACCATTACATTGAGGGTAAAGCTTCCAGCAAATAAGCCTCCAAGGGACACAGTCCAACCATATCAAATCATAGCAGTAAGCTACCAGAAGACAGTGATAAGGATGACTCCGACCAGGTTTTATCACTGGATATCGTGAGACAGGGTCAGAATGCATGATATATATTGGAGGTAGTGCCAGTAAGACTTACTATTATTTTGGAGTCTGAGGGGGAAACACGAATCTATGATTATGAAGAGTTTTTATCTTGATCAACTGGTAACAATCATGCTAATTAGAGAGATGGCATGGACTGGCATGAGGAGCAGGTTTCTAGTACAGGGAGTCAAGTGCTCTGTTTTGAACATGTGAAGTTCAAATGCTTCTGGATGTCCTATGGAAATGTCAGTGTTGAATAGGTAGCTGGCTGTAGAAGTCTGGAGCTCAGAAACTTTGTCTGCAAATAGATTTAGAAGCTATCAGAACAAACTGGTATGAGTCGCTCAGTAGAGATTTCCAACATTCAGGAAACAATTTAAAAGGTTGTCTAATGCAAGAAAAACAGATTTTATCAATGAGTACCTAATTCTTTCCTATTGGGATCTAGTAAATAGTCGTGTTTAAGTAGGAAAAGGGTAACATGACTATCCTCACATGTATCAACACTGCAGTCTCATCAAATAGACTTTCTGGCAGGAGGGAAATTTAATTTCCCAGAGTTTGGCTTACAGAATCCAAGTAATAAACATGTAAACATTTTTATTAATTGTATTACATGTTTATATGTATTGCTGTAAAATAATAATTCAGATTCATAAGTTTATGAGGATAGTGAAGCTATTTATACTACAAAGTAATTGCTAAGATCCCCTGAAGAAAGACATTAGTGCATCTAATAAATTCACTGTCAATGCCTTCTTACCTTCCCCCCTCTGTACACTATGAGGTATTCAGAAGGTGGAAAGTTATTACAGAAAAAGTCATCTGTAGTGTAGGTATTTAGCATATTTTCTCTCTTTTTATAACATTTTAAAGAAGAGATTTTAAGTTTGTATGTTCCTGTAATCCTAATGAAACATTGATAGGGACTTGGAGGCTATGACATTGCATGTTATTGCTATTAATGTCTTTTTTTATGGTTATGATGAAGACTTTGAAGCAAGGTCTTGGCAGTGGGTGCATTGGTTAATATACGACTTGCGATGACCACATCCCATGTTGGAGTGCCTAGGTACAAGTTCTGGCTCCTCTTCCAATTCCAACTTCCTGCTAATGTGCACACTGAGAGGCAGCAGGTGATGATTCAAGTACTTGAGTCTCTATCAAGCATGTAGGAGATCCAGATGGCATTCCAGGCCCTTGACTTTAGTCTGGCCCAGCCTCAGTTGGTGCAGTCATCTGGGAAGTGAACCAGCAAATGGAAAATATCTCTTTTTTTTAACTTTTATTTAGTAAATATAAATTTCCAAAGTGCAGCTTATGGATTACAATGGCTTTTTCCCCCTCATAACTTTCCTCCCACCTGCAACCCTCCCAACTCCCGCTCCCTCTCCCATTCCATTCACATCAAGATTCAGAAAATATCTCTTTCTCTCTCTCTCTCTCTCTGTGTATGTGTGTGTGTCCTTCTTTCAATAAATATAAATAATTTTTTAAAGATCATGGCCTTTATAACTACATTTAAGCATACTTTTCAAAAATAATGATGTTCAGGGGCCAGCGCTGTGGTGTAGTGAGTTAAAGCCCTGGCCTGCAGTGCCGGCATCCCATATGGGTGCAGATTTGAATCCCAGCTGCTCTACTTCCAATCCAACTCTGCTGTGGCCTGGGAGAGCAGTAGAGGATTGGCCCCTGCACCCATGTGGGAGACCAGGAGGAAGATCCTAGCTCCTGGATCAGCTCAGCTCTGGCGGTTGTGGCCATTTGGAGAGTGAAACAAGGAATGGAAGAGCTCTCTCGCTCTCTCTCTCTCTCTCTCTCTCTCTCATTGGCTCGACCTCTCTCTCTGTAACTCTGTCTTTCAAATAAATAAAATAAATCTTTAGAAAAAATAAAATAATGATGTTTATACCTCCACCACATCCCAGCATTATGCTTTTTACAAATGAGGCAAAAGAATGGGCTGAATATGAGCTATCAACTCAATTATGTAGGAAAAAAGAAGCATTTTAATGCTGCTGAGTCAGCAAACACTAATGAAGACAGTAACTAACAGTCTTCAGGTGATAATAAAAGTGCTTGAGGGGCTGGCATCTTGGCAAAGTCGGTTAAGCTGCTATCTGTAATGCTGGCATCCCATATGGGCACTGGTCAAGTCACAGCTACTGCCCTTCCAATCCAGCTCTCTGCTAATGAGCAGCAGGGGATGGCCCAAATGCTTGGGTGATGCAGATGAAGTCTTGGCTCCTGGCTTTAGTCTGGCACAGCCCAAACTGTTGTGACCATTTGGAGAATGAGCCAGCAGATGAAGATCTCTCTCTCTCTCTCTCCTCTTCCCTCAACCCTCTCTTGTTTCTCTTTCTGTAACTCTGCCTTTCAAATAAATAAATTTTTTTAAAAAGTGCTCAAAGAAAATCTATTTTTATCTGTATTTCAATAAATAATTTTGGACAAAGGTAACCATGAAATTATAATCTAAATGTTATAAAGTCATACATCTTTCCTCTTACTATTTGAGGAGAGACAGTCAGCAAAAGAGCAGACTGACATCACAAACATATCTGTGAAGGTGGGGTCCAGGCCTTCCCCTGGAGCCTCTCCCCATTAGGTCTTGTTTATGTCTCTGGGGTAGCACAGCATTTAATGTGCAGAATAGGGTCTATGAGCCACCATGAAAACTCACATTATACAGCGTAAAGCCTACTAACTGAGGCACGTAAGTACGTGATATATCTTAGAGTGAGTTTCAGTAAAGATGATTGCTCATCAGCCTTGTGGAAACTCAATTTCTTAGACTGTTCCACTGTTCTCACTTCTGAGTCTCCTTTCTCCCTTTTCTCTATGCCTCTCTCCCTCCATAGTGTCCGTGATGACTTCCCTACTTGTCTTTCAAACCCTCTTGTCTCTTCCCCAAGCTCCAGAACTCTTTTCTCTTCAGATGTATCCCAGGCCCCAAGCTGAACTCACTCTCTTCTACGTTTTCTTTAAAAAAATAATAATAATAAGTATCTCTCTACCCCTCTTTTCCAATTTGTTTCTGGGTAGGCTGACCCTATATGCCAGTGTGCTCAGAACAGCCACTGTTTATACCTGGTGCTCTGGCATAATTATTGTGAGTGCTCCTTTCACTTTCAGAATTGTCCTGGTCTGGATAACAAATGATATGGTCATAATAGCAGTCTGACTGGTGAAGGTCTGCCCACTTCAGAACCAGGACATAAGCCCATATCATAAAAGACTTTAGAGGGAGAATCCACTGGGTAAAGAACTTGCTCTGGGTCACCTCCATATGTGTCCTGGATCTTTCTCCTCTGGATGGGACTCTCTCTCCACTACCCTGCTCCTCCATAGATACTGTTACAATATAACCATCATTGAGAGCATCAGGTTTGTTTGCTTGTTTTTTTTTTTAATCTTTCTCCCTCTTTATTTCCCAGTATAATACCCCAATATTTTGATTCTAGGCCCTCAGATTTGCATGTCACCCTGCAGGTCTCAGTATGACCCCCTTTTTCTGGCTTAATGCATTACAGGATTAATACGGAAGGATCTGGCCTGACCCTGGGATCTTTTTCTTGTGAATTGCTGCCAAGGATAAACCCTATGGCAGGGAGTAGGCTTCACATGTCTTACGCAATCCACCCAGTCTCCAAGGCTGGAAGACGTAGAAGATTTGTTTTTCCTTGTTAGCAACTTAATCAAATTCCCCCAAAATGGAATAATAACAGCTGATATATAGGACTATTGTAAGGATCATGAAGGGAAATACAGGAAAACGCTTTGCATCATCATAGTTTGCCTAAAGGAAGTAATGAACATATAAGTGTGTTCATGCACAGCTATGTGAGGATGCTGAACCATGTGTTGTTAATATTATTTTAAAGTTCACTGGATTTTCAGAATAAATATTGATGATAGTGAGACAGCTGAACTGCTGGTGATTATCTCCAAAAAACTGAAGAAGAGAAAACATTAGAAGATTGGACACTTGAATTTCAAATGGGAATATTAAGTTTAACTAAAAGCTGAGCTTGACTAAAATCTTAGGTGAGATTCTGAAAGAAGATAGAAGTCCACATGACTCAGCATGGGTGTCCCTTGCCCACTGCATACAGGGGTAACACACTGTCACAGATGTGTTCACTAAACCTTCCAGTTGGTGCCATCAGGAACATAAAATAGATGTCTCACTGAATGTTAGCATGATACTTCACAGCGCTTCTCAGGATATTTTTGTGGGAAAGAAAAATTGCAAGGTTAATTAAATGGATTAGTATCTGATTATAAAAGAAATAATCTATGTAGTAAGTCAATGAAGTGAAGGGCTTGGTATTGGAATATCATAGGACTCTTTCCTCCATTCTGTCCCCTATGGCATATTATTAATGACTTGTCTAAAATGTGTGTGTGTGTGTGTGTGTGATATGTTTTCTTGACATAATACTATTGCACACTTACAGGCTGTAGCATAGTGTAAATGTAAGTTTTATATGTACTGAAAAACCAACAAATTTGTGTGATTTGCATTATTACAATATTCACTTTATTGTGAAAGTCTAAAATTAAACCTGTACTACTTCAAGGTATGCCTGTACATATACACTAAATATATATATTTATATGTTACATATAATTCATATATGTGTATTTCATTTGTACATAAGTGATATATAATATATAAAACAAGTGATGTTTTTCAAATCTGTAGCTAACACAAAACTGTAAGGTATTGTGAATATGCTCTCAAAACAGAAATAGAGCCTCAAATATAAGCTCAGGTGTTAGCTCATTTAGAAAGACTTCTGTGACAGCTGACCCTCTGCAGGTCTGCTTTCTGAGAAGCCTGTGTGTATTCATCAGTCTTTTATTCTGTCTGCCTGCCTGCCTTGCACTCTCTGTCTATGCACAGGCATTTGGCCTTGTGTCTCTGTTTTCCATGTACCTCATACAGTGCTTAATGAATATTTGCTGAAAGAACCAGTGATAGTGACCCAGTAGGCTGAAATTATCAAGCTGAAATTTAATAAGGATAAGTATAAAGCCCGCCCTTGGATTCCTCCCCCACAAAATCTATACAAGCACAAGACAGTGAATAGCTGGCTTTCTCATAACATGCATGAAAAAGAAATAAGGTTTATAGACAAGAATAAATTCACCTTGAAATGCTATCAAATCACTACTTAACCCTTTCCCCTTCCAGATGCAAAGCTACTGTGATCTTCATCTATTTGAATGAAAGTGGCACCCAAAACAAAGGATGTAAGAGTCCCTCTCTGAGCTGATTAGACTATCCTGTGGTATTATGTTAAAGTTCTAAATGGTACATTTCTTTTTAAAATTTTATTGATTTATTTGAAAGGCAGAGAGACAAAGTCAGAGACATAGATGGACATACAGAGCTCTCTCAACCTTTGGCTCCTTCCTTAAATATCTGCAACATCCAGAGCTGGGCCAGACCAAAGCTCGGATCCAGAAACTCAGTCTAGGTATTTCACCTGGTTGGCAGGGACCCAACTACTTGAGCCGTACCCTGCTGCCTCCCATGGCGCACTTTAGCAGGAAGCTGGGATCAGGAGTGGAGCTGGGACTTGAACCAGGCACTCCGAGATGGGATGCAGATGTCTCAAGTGATATATTAACCATTAGGTCAAACACCTTTCCCCTAAGTGGTACAGTTCAAGAAGGAAATCAGCAAACAAGAATTTGTTCAAAAGAGAGCCTCTGGGATTATGAAGGGTCTGATGATCTTACCATAGTCAGTCATTCTTTCATTCATTCAACAAATGTGTATTAAATGTCTAATATTTTCCAGCTGTTATACTGGGTACAAAGTATAAAGTTATAGAGGAAAAAAAATAATCTCTAGGATCAGTTGAAGCAAACACAGATATTTGTGAAAATAAAGACCAACCACACAAATGAGGACAGTCAAAGGCTACTTATTCAGAGCTTGCTATATCAAGGGAATTACCACTCACCATCACTAGAATTTGGCAGAGACTCAAAGGCAGACAAGGGAATGAGAAGCTCTGAAAAGTGAAAGAGGCTATAAAGAGTAAAGGAGGCTTCAGTTCTGCTGTGATCCAAGGCTGTTGGCATGGGGAAGTTGGAGGCATAACTAGAAGCAGCGTAATTGATCGGGGTTGCATATTTACTTTCTCCAGTTGGTCCTCGGGTGCTAGTAGGCACAAATTTAGGGAAGCTGGCAGTAGGCGATGCAGCCCTGACAATGCTGAGATGATCACTGAAGACTCTGTGATTTGCCTTTCTGGACTAGTTGTGGATTGGAGTGAGCTATCTTCCATGTGTTCCAGCCATTGTCCATGTGGGTACTGAGTCTCAATGTTGAACACAAATACTGAAGGTACAGTGAAATTGTAGTTAGCACATTGGTGACTCTATTCAAGTACTTTAAGGCCCAGAGTATTGAAAAGGCCTTTGTTCTAAATAAACTCAATGGATCAACTTAGGACCAGTGAATGGAAAAGTTGTCCAGGATAAGAAAGAACTTCCTAAAACTCATTGCGATTTAGAGACAATCTCAGATTATTGTTACTTTTCAAGGGAAGAATCCAGACCTAGGCAATGAAACTCCAAGTTGAGAAGCATCAGAATCACATGTTAAATTTGTTATTGATGTAGAATCTTAGGCTCTGTCCTAGACCTGCTGAATCTGATCAATGGTGTAAATTCATTAATGCTCTTAAAAAATATTTATAGATGTAATGAAAACACAGATCAAGTAGTTAGACTAAATGACTTGTACAAGTCCTTCACCCTGAGAGTCTGAATATTCTAACTTTTTTATGATATAGTTAGAACTAGGAAAGAAACCATTTGTTCATTTAGTTAACGACATTGATTGAGTGGATTGCATTACACCCACAGTCTACTTTAGGCCCATTTTTAAAAAAATTCTTAGCATTTTAGTTTTTAACAGATTCATAGATACAATTCTAGGAATATAATGATGCTCCCTTCTTTCTCCCCTCTCTCTCTCTCCCCCTTCTCTCCCTCCCACTCTTTCTCCTTCTTTCCTTTTTTAGATTTTGAGTTCACATATTTTTAATTTATATTACAGTCAAGGGCTTAGTTCTCTACCACAGAAAGAGTTCATCAGGTAAAAGCAAAAATTCCTAGTTTAGCAGGAATATAGGCAAGAACTATAAACGAGTAAAATGGAAAGATGACATCTTGCCTATATACAGTAAATTTTAAAGTAATCACATATGAAAACTGTAGTAGTATAACATTCTTTTTTTAAAAAAAATACTTATTTGAAAGTCATAGTTAAAGAGGCAGAGGGAGAGAGAGAGAGAGAGAGAGAGAGAGAGAGAGATCTTCCATCTGCTGGTTCACTCCCCAGATGGCCACAACAGCCAGGGCTGGGCCAGGCAGAAGCCAGAAGCTTCTTCCAGATTTCCCACATGGGTGGCAGGGGCCCAAACACTTGGAGCATCATCTGCTGCTTTTCCCAGGTCATTAGCAGGGAGCTGGATCTGAAGCAGAGCAGCCGGGACACAGGGTTGGTGCCCATACAGAATTCTGGCATCTCAGGCAGTGGCTTTACTCACTATACCACAATGCCAGCCCCAGTATAACATTCTGAACCCCTAGTTTGACAAGGTATAATAAAAGTTTGACAAAACTGTATTTTCAGCAATACTGATACACACATGCATTTCTTTCCTTGTTTGTTTGATTTTTTTTCTTTTTTTAACTTAGCTCCAACATATAAGAGAGAACATGTGGTACTTGTTGTTCTGTGTCTGGCTTATTTCACTCAACATAACGTCCTCCAGTTGCATCCATTTTGACGCAAGTGGTAGAATTTCATTCTTTCTATGGCTGAATAATATTCCATTGTGTATATATACCTCATTTGCTTCTTTTAAAGGTTTATTTATTTATTTATTTAAAAGGTAGAGTTACAGAAAGAGAAAGAGAAAGGGGAAAGAGAGAGAGACAGAGACAGAGAGAGAGAGATCTTTCATCTGCTGATTCACTCCCCAAATGACCACAATGGCTGGGGATGGGCCAGGCTGAAACCAGGAACTGGAAGCTTCATCCAGGTCTCCCATGTAGGTGCATCCTCTGCTGCTTTCTCAGGCACATTAGCAGGGAGCTGGATTGGAAATAGAGCAGGTGGGACTGGCCATCCATATGGGATGCTGGGATCACAGGCAGTGGCTTATCCAGCTACACCACAGCCCCCACATTTTCTTTATTCATTCACCTGATGATAGAAACCTTGGCTGAGTCTGTAACTTGGCTATTGTGAACAGTGCTGCTATAAACATGATGGTGCAGATATTACTCTGATGTAACGTGTTCATGTCTTTCGGGTATATACCCAGCAATGGTATTGCTATTGTTCTAAATCTACTTCTAGTTTGTTTTTTTTTTTTTAAAGAAACCTCCTTACTGTTTTCCACAGTGGCTGGACTAATGTACATTCCCACCAACAGTATATAAGTGCTCCCCTTTCTCCACATCCTCTCCAGCATTTGGTACTGTCTGTCATTGGATAACAGCCATCTGACAGGGGTGTGGTGATAACTCATTGTGGTTTTGATTTGTATTTCCCTGATGGCTAGTGATGTTGAGCATTTTTTCATATATTCATATTTCTTCTTTTGAGAACTGTCTATTGAGGTCCTTTGATCACTTCTTAACCTGATTGGCTGCTTTCTGTGTTGAGTTTTTGAAGTTGCTGATATACTGTGGATATTAATCCTTTTTCAGATAGGTATCTTGCAAATATTTTCCCATTCTGTTGGATGTCTACTCACTCTATTGAAAATTTCCTTTGCTATGCACAAGCCTCTACGCTTGATATAATCCTTTTTGTTTAGTTTTGCTTTTGTTACCTGTACTTTGGGGTACAAAAAGTCATCCCCTACACCAATCATCATGGAGTGTTTCCCCTGCATTTTCTTCCAGCAACTTCACAGTCTCACATCTTAAATTTTGGAGTTTGACCCATCTTGAGTGGATGGGTCTAACTTCAGTCTTCTACATATATACATCCAGTTTTGCCAGCATTATTTGTTGATGAGATTATCCTTACTCCAATGTATGGCCTGAGCATTTTTGTCAGATACTAGTTGGGGGCTGTCACTATGGCATAGCAGGTAAAGCCATCAGTGCTGGTTCAAGTCCCAGCTGCTCCACTTCCAATCCAGCTCTCTGCTATGGCCTGGAAAGCAACAGAAGATGGCCCAAGTCCTTGGGCCCTTGCACCTGCATGGGAAGACCCAGAGGAAGCTCCCAGCTCCTAGCATCAGTTCAGCGCACCTCTGGCCATTGTGGCAAACTGGGGAGTGAACCAGCAGATGGAAGACCTCTCTCTCTCTCTCTCTCTGCCTCTCCTCTCTCTGTGTAATTCTTTCAAATAAATAAATAAATCTTAAAAAAAAAAAAGCAGTTGGCTGTATGTACATGGATTGATTTCTGGGGTCTCTATTCTGTTCCATTGATCTATGTTTCAGTTTCTATGCCAGTATCATGCTGTTTTAATTACTATAGCTTCATAGTATGCTTTGAAGTCAGGTATTGTGATAATTCCAGCTTGATTTTTTTTCCTTCAGGATCACTTTGGCTATTCTAGATTTTTGTTATTTCACATGAATTTTAAGATTGTTTTTTCTAGTCCTGTAAAGAATGATTTTGGTATTTTGATAAGGATTGCATTGAGTCTGTAGATTGCATTAGGTAGTAGGGACATTTTAATGATATTGATTCTCCTAATCCATGAGCAAAAAATATTTTTCCATTTTTTGTGTCCTTTCTGATTTCATTCATCAATGTTGATTTATAATTTTTTATTTATAATTTTTATGGTAGAGATCTTACACTTCTTTGGTTAATATTTTAATTTTTGTGGCTACTGTGAATGAGAGTTATTTCTTGGTTTCTCTTTCAGTAAATTCATTATTGGCAGATTAAAAAAAACCTACCATTTTGTGTCTGTTTACTTTGTAACCTGCAACTTTACTAAGTTGGCTTATTAGTTCTAACAGCATTTTGGTGCAGTTTTGAGGTTTCTCCGTGTACAATATCACGTCATCTGCAAACATGGATAATCTGACTTCCTCTTTTCCAGTTCTGATGCCCTTTATTTCTCCTCTCTGATTGCTCTTCCTAATACTTCCAGTACTATATTGAGTAAGAGTGATGAAAGTAGACATCCTTTTCTTGTTCCAGATCTGAGTATTCAGTATTATTTTGTATTCAGTTTTATATTGGCTGTTGGTTTGTCACACAATTTTGCCATTATAATTTTGAGGTATGTTCCTTCTATACCTAATTTATGGAGGCTTTTTTTTTTATTGCAAAGGGCCATTGAATCTTATCAAATTCTTTCTCCACATCTATTGAGATGACCATATGGTTTTGTCCTTCATTCTGTTGATGTGATGTGCTATGTTTATTGATTTGTGAATGTTGAACCACCCTTGCATCTCTTGGATAAATCCCACTTTATCATGCTGTATAGTCTTTTTGATACAATTTTCAATTCATTTTGCTATTATTTTGTTCAGAATCTTTGCATCTGTGTTCATCAAAAGATATAGGTCTGTAGTTTTCTTTCTGTGATGTATCTTTGTACAGTTTTGGTATCAGAGTGGTGCCGTTAGGCCCATATTTTAATTCCATTAGCATGATGCATTTCTGTAGCTAATGAGATAGCAATGACTAGAACACATTATTCTTTTTTCAAAGAATTATTGAGCATCTACTGTGTTGCTGGGGCACTATGCTAGACTGCTGAGATAGTTATGAATAGGATGATATAGTCCATTCTTTTGTCCCACAGCTTATACTAGCATACAAAATAGGCAAAATATATTTACAGTAGAGGATGAAACTTTATGAAAAAGAAAGCATTAGGCCATAATTCTGTTATTTTTCACTACATCTTAATTCCAACTAAAATTCAATCAAGTTACTCATAGAGAAATTGTTCCTTTCCTTAGGTTTGTTTTGGGTTTAGGTAAAATTCAAGGGCCCTTCAGCCTTAGTCCAGGAATGCAAAGAGAAGATTTCAAGATGGTATTTTGTACTTAAAACCTCACCAATGTCAAAGGATACTTATTATTCAGGTTGACTCTGGGTGTTTTAGAAAGTGATTCTGGGAGCCCACGCTGTGGCGTTGTGGGCTAAGCCTCTGCCTGTGGCTCTGGAATCCCATATGAGCACCAGTTCATGTCCCAGTTGCTCCTCTTCCAATCCAGCTCCTGCTTATGGCCTGGGAAAGCAGTGGAAGATGGCCCAAGTACTTGGGGCCCTGCACCTGCGTGGGAGACCCATTAGAAGCTCCTGGCTCCTGGCTCCTGGCTCCTGGTTCCTGGCTCCTAGCTCCTGGCTTTGGATTGGCTCAGTTCTGGCTGTTGTGGCCATTTGGGAAATGAAGCAGCAGATGGAAGACCTTTCTCTCTGTCTCTCTTTCTCTCTGCCTGTAACTCCACCTCTCAAATAAATTTTGAAAGTCAGAGCTACACAGAGAGATGAGAGGCAGAGAGAAAGTGAGGTCTTCCATCTGCTGGTTCACTCCCCAGTTGGCCGCAACAGCCAGAGCTTTGCTGAACCGAAGCCAGGAGTCAGGAGCCACTTCCAGGTCTCCCACATACCCATGTGCAGAGGTCCAAGGACCTGGACAATCTTCTACTGCTTTCCCAGGTGATAGCAGAGAGCTGGGTCAGAAGTGGAGCAGCTGGGACTCAAACCGGCATCCATATGGGATGCTGGTATTGCAGGAGGTGGCTTTATCCACTATGCCACAGTAACGGCTCCTAGTAAAATCTTTTTTTAAAAAAGAAAACAAGGGCCAGCGCCGTGGCTCAACAGGCTAATCCTCCGCCTAGCAGCGCCAGCACACCAGGTTCTAGTCCCGGTCGGGGCACCGAATTCTGTCCCGGTTGCCCCTCTTCCAGGCCAGCTCTCTGCTATGGCCCGGGAAGGCAGTGGAGGATGGCCCAAGTGCTTGGGCCCTGCACCCCATGGGAGACCAGGATAAGTACCTGGCTCCTGGCTTCTGATCAGCGCGGTGCGCCGGTTGCGGCGGCCATTGGAGGGTGAACCAACAGCAAAAGGAAGACCTTTCTCTCTGTCTCTCTCTCACTATCCACTCTGCCTGTCAAAAAAAAAAAAAAAAAAAAGAAAGAAAGAAAGAAAAGAAAGTGATTCTAGAAGTTCTGAATTCTGTTTTTTTTTTTTTTTTTTTTTTTTTTTGACAGGCAGAGTGTATAGTGAGAGAGAGAGACAGAGAGAAAGGTCTTCCTTTTTGCCATTGGTTCACCCTCCAATGGCCGCCGTGGCCGGCGCATCTTGCTGATCCGAAGCCAGGAGCTAAGTGCTTCTCCTGGTCTCCCGTGGGGTGCAGGGCCCAAGCACTTGCGCCATCCTCCACTGCACTCCCGGGCCATAGCAGAGAGCTGGCCTGGAAGAGGGGCAACCGGGACAGAATCCGGCACCCCAACCGGGACTAGAACCCGGTGTGCCGGTGCCACAAGGCAGAGGATTAGCCTGTTAAGCCACAGCGCCAGCCTCTGTTGATTCTAATACCTGTTTCTAGCTTTTGCAAAAAAGTGAATTTGTACTATTTTTATGTTTATTTTTATTTGCTTTCATCTACTTGAAAGGAGCGAGGCAGAGAATCTTCCATCTGATGCTTCAATGCCCAAATGCTTTCAACAGCCAAGTCTGGGCCAGGCTGAAATCAGAAGCCTGGAACTCCATCCAGGTCTCCCACACTGGTGGCAGGGACCCAAGTACTTAAGCCATTATCAGCTGCTTCCCAGGTTGCATTAGCAGGAATGCAGGAGCCAAGGTGCTGGGACTCAAAACTGGTACTCCATTATGGGATGTGGGCATCCCAAGCCACGTCTTAACCTGCTGAGCCACAAAGCCTGCCCCAGATTTGTAGCATATTTTTCAAACATTTGTCATTCAAAACACCATGTGTTGCTATGATCTGCTTTGCAGCACGTAAGATGAAAAGCGGCTGCAAAGGATCTGTCTGCTCTTCACTATTTAACTGTGGAACTTCGGACCTCTATTGGCCTCTCTTTTTTCTAAAAGGCTAAATGACCCTTCATTGCCCCCAGAATTCTGACTTGGTGACTCAAAATAGAGGGCGTCTTGTGCTGCACCAGCCTCTTCCTCTTGCCCTCTTCTTGGCTTTACCAATAATTAGAAGGCTCCTCATCACCACTGAAAGGGATACTGAATGACCTGCTTTTCTAATCTGGACACTGCGTGTCCCTGGTCTGATGCCTGAGGCTTCACTATCTACCTGCTCATCCAGTCTGAATGAGTGGCCTTGGGCCAGCTCCCTGAGCAATGCTGCAGATTCTCTGAAGGAGAAGGCTGCCCTCTCCGCTACTTTTCACCACCCTGTCTTCTCTATGGTTCTAGCTGTTTCCAAGGGTCATGTTTGAACTCAAAGGACCCTCCTAGATCCATGATATTTTCACCAGTGTGACTGTGGTATCCTTATTATATAAAGACATTATTCTGCCTGCACCTGCCTGGTCAAATTCTTTCCAAAGAGACACCAGCTAGATTGTGCCAAGTCCCCTCCTTGAGGAGAATGGTAGCCCGGGTAGTGCTCTTGATTCCGGTCCTACCTAGCTCAGGCTTGCTCTCTGTCCCTGACAAGCATGACTGACATCCCCATTTATCTCTGTCAAACCTCCTCAAGTTATGACAGATGTAGCTACATGTACATTTACATGTAAGAGCATTGATCCTTAAGCTAAGTCTTAAACATTTTTCAAAATTAGCATTTCCCTAGAATTAACTCAGTCTAAAAAACTCGTTTTAAAATACATATATGTGTCTCTGTGTGTGCCTATATGTATATATACTCACAACTGGCTCTGAAATTAGCTTTTAGTTTTAATTTAAAAAATTAACCTGTAGCTTTTGGACTTCTTCCTACTTAAATAACTGAACAGTTTGAAGAAATATGATCAAGCTATGTAGATCAATATAATAATTTTTTTGACCTCACATCTTGCTCTTTCAAAATGTATTTTACTTTTCTGCAATTGTCAGAGCTTCTCCTTGTGAAGCTGAGCTTCAGGAATTAATGGAACAAATTGACATCATGGTAAGCAACAAAAAAATGGATTGGGAAAGAAAGATGCGGGCTTTGGAGACACGATTAGATCTTCGAGATCAAGAGTTGGCAAATGCACAAACTTGTTTGGATCAGAAAGGTCAAGAGGTACTGAAAACTTGTGTTAAGAAATTGTTAATTCATCAGACTCCCATATATAGTGTTTATTGCATCGGATTATGTTTTTCATCGCATATACTTTTTACCAGGCATCAGTGAAAGCACTTACTATTTGAAATGCTGTTAGTAACAGTTTGCTAAATGTATTTTTTCGAGTAAGTAGCAGATACTAAATCCATAGATGTAGCTGATGAAGGTAGACATATGGTGTCAATGCCATCTGTAAAAGTAAACACTGAACATGTATGTGAAAAAAAATGCTGTTTGTAAGCAAAGATGCAAATGCTTCTGCTGCTATAGAAACAAACCGTCTCTTTGCATAAGACAGAGTTCAGGAGTATGTGTCTCTTCTAACCTGATAGAAAAATATTTCCTGAAAGAAATGAGGTGTGAAGAATAGATTACAAGACAAAGGAGAAGAGAGTGTAGTGAAGGTGTCCCATTGCCCTCGCGGGGCTGCTCACAACCAAGCTGGTGATCATGGAAATGTGTCTAGGTACTCTCAGACTCACAGAGTTCAGAAAGCCACCTGCTTGCTTAACAGGGACTCTTGTGTCCTCGGTTTTTCTTTTAGGTGAGGCATGAGAGAAATGTTTCCTAATCAAATAATATAACACCATCAGTTAACTTGTTCACCAGTCAGTCGTCTACTTCTCTCAGCTTCTCAGTAGAATGTAGTTTTTGGCATAATCACATTACTGTTTGGCCTGGTTAACTTAGTTATTGGCACCTAATTTCCCTTCACAGTAGACAGGCATGGCATTTGCGAGGGAACACTCCCTCACTTCTAAAACTCTAAGGACAAAACATATCCAAGGTTCACTTGCTTTCTGAGCAAATAAATTCTGTAAGACAAATCCTTATCAACTACTCTTTATAATAGGTCAGTGCTTACAAAAATCTAATGATTACTCCATAGTGCCAGTAGAGTGGAACTCTCTTGGATGCAAAAGCACCCCTCCCCCCAAAGGAGCTGAAAAGCCAGAAGAGGTCTCCCCTGAGTCAGGATGGCATATCCCTCCAATGAGATAGCGCCAGATAAATTCTAATTCTTAATTTAAGATGTGAGAGTGATAAAGACCTTCTGCTAAGCACCCATACCAGACTGTCCTAACGAGCGCCTACTGAAATGCTGCTATGATGCTTGCTTTTGTGAAGTTAATTATGAAGAGCTATTCTAGGAACTGCAGCACACATATTTATTCTCGACTTGGTACAGCAGCCTTATTTGAATTGTGCTTCTCTTTTGTACATTTTCTGATTTTCTCAGGCAAAGTTTAGAAAAAGAAAAAATTAAACTTTACTCTCAATACAGGTGGGGTTACTTCGACAGAAACTGGACAGTCTGGAAAAATGTAATTTAGCAATGACTCAGAATTATGAAGGACAACTACAAACCCTAAAAGCTCAAGTAAGAGAACTTTTCCACCGTTTAATTCCACACATTTTGATATGTTTCTGACCTATACATTTTGTTGATTTTATTAAAACTCATTGTTTTAATGCAAGCTGAAGTTCTATGTTTTAATTATATATTGTACATTTTCATTGCTTCCTATGTGCTGATTTTGCACCTTCCGCTAGACTATTAGCTGTGTATCTCTTCAGTACTTCTTTCTCAAGAGAGATGTTGATTAATTAAATGATAATAAGTAGCTATGTGAACAACAAAAAAATTGTCTTCTGGGACTACTACCACCTAATAGGAATGTCTTTTATCCCCTGACAATTTAAACTATGGAAGTTTGGTATGACAAAATAGGTGATTGAGAAAACAAAACTGATCTTCATTATCTTGTTACTAGTACAGTGTTTCACAGTGATAGCATGTGTGGTACAAGGGATACTAATTTCTCAAGTATCCCTGTCTCTCCCCACTGTGCTGACAAGCAAACAGTCCTCCCTCCCTTGCCACAGACAAAACACAGGCAGTGATCATCCAAGCATGTCAGATCCAACAGATGCTGCATCCTGGTATAATCTAGTGAGTGAGTCACTGGGAAACAGGATTCCATTATGAGATTTTACTTCACAATCAACGTTTTTCGAAATGCAAAGATTTCAGACATCATAATATAGCCAAAAGAATCCAAAGTAGCTAAAGCCCCTCAAGTACCTTTCAGAGAGAGCATCTGGCATTAAAATCAGAATATAAAACATTTCACGCCATTTAACAAGGCCCAACTTTATAAGACTAGCTTAGTCTATCTAGACATTTTGCCTGCAATTCAAGTTAAGGCCACTAGATGGTAGCCTGGATTATGAAATTATACAGTTTCCCTGGCTGAGCTCGTTAGCATTTTAACAATCCATCTTGGTTTTTCTATAAAGATAAAGCTACAGAACAACAGCAAATGTGTTTCACTGCAATGATTCATTGTAAGCAAAAAAATTAAAATCTGGAATAAGTTTTAAAAACTACAAAAATCTACCAGGGTACTTCAAAAAGTTTGTGAGAAAAATAAAAGCTTATGGGAAAATGGAATTAAAAGACAGGTTTATTTGAGGGCAAAAGACAAATTTAAATCCATGCAAATGTTTGTCATAATATGCATTATCCATGAACTTTTTAAGTGAAAAAAACTATGCATGAATTTGAATTTTTTTGCATCCAAATAAATTTACCTTTTCGTTGCATTTTTTCCCATGAACTTTTGCAAGTACTGTTTACCAAATCTTTAACTTCTGGGTGTTTTTATCACCTTGTGGAACGTTCTGTGTGTATGGGTATTTGGCAGTCACTTAATAGTATGAATCCTTGCCATTTGACATTTTTCAGCTCTTACTATTTTATTATTTGACAGCCTGGTTTTCAGTGCTACCCAACAAATACTTTTATGATAGTTTCATGAAAATCTGTTGTGGAACACTAATAATGAGAGTTTAGGAAATGCTGTTTAAGTGGAGCTAATGCTGGCGAAGTTAATAGTCCTCCTCTCCTGAGAGTTATGGTGCATGTTAGCGTATTGCAGGCTGTAAGAAGTCCTGCATTAAGCAAATCCACTTAACCTTTTTAATCCATCATTTTCCAAAGGCATTGGACCTTGGAATTCTTTCTGTGTTTTTTTTTAAATATTTATTTATTTACTTGAAAGTCAGAGTTACACAGAGAAAGAGAGGCAGAGAGAGAGAGAGAGATCTTTCATCCACTGGTTCACTCCCCAGTTGGCTGCAACAGCCGAAGCTGTGCCAATCCAAAGCCAGGAACCAGGAGTTTCTTTCTGGTCTCCCAGGTGGGCACAGGGCCCAAGGACTTGGGCCATCTTCTACTGCTTTCCCAGGCCATAGCAGAGAGCTGGATCGGAAGTAGAGCAGCCGGGACTCAAACTGGTGCTCTTATGGGGGACGGCGCCTGCAGTGCTTTCTGTGTTTTTAATTAAAACCTATTAACATCCCTGTAAGCAAGTATTTCACAAAGGATACTTTGGAAATACTACATTGTTTTTGAGAGAACTTTCTAATTCCATGGCAACTTTCTGCTTCACTCCCCCCACACACACACACTCCACCCCTCCCTCCACGCCTCAGTTAAAAAGAAAGGAAGGGGGGCCAGCACTGTGGCATAGTAGGTTAAACCTCCGCCTGCAGTGCCGCATCCCATATGGTGCTGGTTCAAGTCCCGGCTGCTCCTCTTCAGATCCAGTGCTCTGCTATGGCCTGGGAAAACAGTAGAAGATGGCCCAAGTCCTTGGGCCCCTGCAGCCACATGAGAAACCCAGAAGGAGCTCCTGGCTCATCGCTTTGGATTGGCGCAGCTCCGGCTGTTGCAGCCAACTGGGGAGGGAACCAGTGGATGGAAGACCTTTCACTCTGTCTCTCCCTCTCTCTGCTTGTAACTCTGCCTCTCAAATAAAAAAATAAATGAATATTTTAAAAACATAAAAGAAAAGAAAGGAAGAGATTTAGGGAGGGAGAGGGAAAGAGAAGGACAGGACAGAGGGGGAAGATGACACGGATGGGACAGGATTTGGGCTAGTGTTAAAGATGCCTCTTGGGAAGCCTGCCAGGGTTTGAGTTCCAGCTTCTGCCTCCAGCCTCCTGCTAGTGTGACCTTGAGAGGCATTAGGTAATGTCTCAAATACCGGGGTCCCTCTGGCCCAGGTCCAGGCCCAGCTGTTGCAGGGCATTTGGAGAATGAACCTGTGGATGAGAGATCTCTGTCTCTCTGTCTCTTTCCCTCTCTGCCTTTCAAATAAAAGAGGTAAGTTTACAGAAGCAGAGAAGTACTCTGTACTTGAGTAAGTAATATGTCAGATTTCTGACCAGGAAATGGTGTCTTATAGAAAATATGCTCCTGTTACTGCTTGTCACTCTGTTGCTTCCTCCTTTGAAATTCCTGGTTCATTTAAAATGTTATTTTTCAAAAACATCCTAAGGGTACATTTTACTGTTACATTCTGCTTTGAATAGCTCAAATCTGTCAAAACTTTCTTGTAGAAACTGCTTTCCTTTTTTAAAAGGGAATATTTTCTTTTCTTTTAACCATTATAAAGCTATTATATATACACATACACATGCATGTCTATATATCTGAGACTTCCATTTCTGGAACAACAGAGTAGAAGGAAGCCCTTTTCCCTATCCCACTAAATACAGCAAAAAAAAAAAAAAATCCTGGACATTATTTATAAAACAACACAAGAAGACATTGAGAAGTATTGAGAAGAGAAATTGGCCAGGGACCTTGGGACACAAAGAGTGACACAGTGGTGAGTTCCCTGGAATTTCTTTTTGCCTTTTATATCCCAAACTGGATAATAGAGAAACTTTCAAACTGGACACACCAATTGTGAAAACAAGCAAACAAAAAGAACCCCAAAGAAAGCCTGCTGGCTCCAGACAAAAGACTCAGAAGGAGACAGCCTGGCAAGATAAAACACTTTTAGATAATAATATCTCTAACTCCAGCCAAACACCATAGTGGGGGAAAAACTATCCCCACCGCTAATAGCAAAAATGGAGTAGAAAACCTATATTTCCACCCTTACCAGACTACAGCAAGGTAGTCCCGGAACCCCTGCCTACGTGGTGCCAGGGAAGAGTGAGTGGACAGCCAGGATCTTCATCACCACTAGACGTCGGCAAGACCTTCCCCAGCTCACACTGCCAGTGGAGACCACGTCCACCTCCCTGGTGGCAATGAGCTACCTCCCCCTCTCCTCTCAGGAATGGTTTCAGTGGAAACCTAGTGAGGAGACACCGCATCTTAGTGGCCACTCATCCACTATGGTATCACTGGAAGCCATGTAAGAAGCAGTAACAAGGCACTCTACCCCTCCAATCAAGGCAAAGTCAATGCAAGGCAAGTGGGAGCCCACCCTCCCACTCCCAGGCAGCGGTAAAAGGGACACCCTCCATGGACGCCAGTGGAGGGCAAGGCGAGGCCAGACTCCCACCGCCACTCAGCACCGAGGTGGTGCTACATCTTCCCTGCTGGGACACTGTCAGAAGGGGACTGCTGAAAGGCAAGATTAAAATGGAATGCACAGTGCCATAACACACCCCACAAAAATGTCCAGGTCACTCATCATAGCAAGAACCAGAAAGATCTCAACTTGAATGACAGAATGCAATCAGCATATCCAACACCAAGATGACACAGACATTAGACTTGTCTGACAGAGATTTTAAACCAGCTGTTATAAAAATGCTTCAGTGGGGCCAAAAATGCTACAGTGGGCCAACACTGTGGGGTAGCAGGTAAAGCCACCACCTGCAGTGCCAGCATCCCATATGGGCACCGGTTTGAATCCCGGATGCTCCACTTCTGATACAGATTTTTGCTATGGCCTAGGAATGCAGTAGAAGGTGGGCCAAGCCCTTGGGCCCCTGAACCCACATGGGAGACGTGGAATAAGCTCCTCGCTCCTGGCTTCGGATCAGCCCAGCTCTGGCCATTGAGGCCATCTGGGGAGTGAACCAGCGGATGGAAGACCTCTCTCTCTCTCTGCCTCTGCCTCTCTATAGCTCTTTCAAACAAATAAATAAATCTCAAAATAAATAAGTAAATAAATACTTCAGTGACCATCGTTTGATAGTAATACAAACATGCTTGAAATAAATGAAAAATTGAAAGATTTTAGAAAAGAGATAGAAATATAATAAACTAACCTGGAATTTTATAACTGAAAAATATAATAACCAAACTAAAAGATCAGTGGATGGGCTCAAAAGCAGAATGGAGAGGACAGATGAAACAATCAGTGGGCTTAGATATTGTACAACAGAAATTACCCAATATGTACAGTAGAAAGATTAAAAGAAAATGAACATTAGGGGCATGTGATATTATTGCAAAATATTTACAATTTATAATCAGAGTCCCAGAAGAAGAGGAGAAAAGAGGATGAAGATTAAAAAGTATTCAAACAAATAATGTTCCTAATAAAGTTTCCCAATTTGACCAAAAAAAAAAAAAAAAAGTAAACCTACAGATTTAGGAAGCTAAGTGAATCTCAAACAGAATGAACCCAAAGAAATCTTGCTAGGACACTTCACAATCGAAGTCCTGAAAACTAAAAGACAAAATCAGATCTTGGGAGCAGCAAGACAGAAATGACATCTTGCTATGGGGGAAAACCAATTCAAGCAACAATAGATTTCTCATCAGAAACCATGGGGGCCAAGAGCAAATAGCACATTTCTCAAGTGCTAAAAGAACAGACCTGTCAACCCAGAATGCTATCCAGCAAAAATAGCCTTCAGCAGTGAAGGGGAAATCAAGATATTCTCAAAGGAAGGAAAATGAAGAGCATCTGTCTCTAGATCTCCCCTAAAAGAAAGGCTGGAGGAAATTCTCTGTGCAGAAAGAAATGATAAAGAAGGAATCCTGAAACATCAAGAAGAAAACACTAGAAAGAGTAAAAACATGGGTAAAGGGCAACACACTTTCCTTCTCCACTGGAGTTTTCCAAATTGTTTGATATTAAAAAAAAAAAAAAGTGTCACCATGGTTCTCAATGTATCAGATAACACCGCTGCTATAAATGGGGCAAGGTAAAGGAACATAAAAGCTGATAAACTTTCTACCTTCCAACTAACATATCAGTATGTAAATATAATGTAACACCTGGAGCAACCACTTAAAAAACAAATACAAAAAATCTATAATTAAAAACACTATAAAGTTAAACTGGATTATAAAAAAAAATGTTCAAGTAACCTACAGGAAGAAAGGAAAGTGAAAACAGATATCAGAAGCTACAGAATAAACAGAAAGCAAATTAAAAAAAAAAAAAAAGGTCAGACTTAAGCCTAACATATCAGTAATCTCATTAAATGGAAATTAGCTAAAACACCAGTTAGAAGTCAGAGATTGACAAAGTAAATTAAAAGTCTGACCCAATTTACTCCCTGTTATAGAAACTCACTTCAAATATAACTATATAGGCAAGATGAAAGTAAAAGATAAAAAATAAAATAAAATCATACAAATGTTAATCAAAAGAAAGCAGAAGTGGTACCAAAGTAATTCAGTGAAGAAAATTAGTCTCTTTAGCAAATGGTGTAAGCACAACTGGATATACATGTGGAAAAGAATTAAGTTGAATCCCTTACTTTAAAGCATAAACAAAAGTTAACTCAAAATGGATCAAAAATGTCAATGTAGCAGCTAGTGTTTTGGCACAGTGAGTTAAGCCCCGCTCTTGAAACACCAGCATCCCATATCATAGTGCTGGTTTGAATCCCAGCTGTTCTGTTTCTGATCCGGTTCTCTGCTAATACACCTGGGAAAGCAGCACAAGATGTCCCCAAGTGCATGGTCTCCTTTGTGGGAGACTTGGGGGCGTTCCAGACTTCTGGCTTCCTCCTGGCTCAGCCCTGGCTATTGAAGCCATTTGGAGAGTGAACAAGTAGATACAAAATCCTTTCTCTGTGTGTCACTCCTTCTCCCTCTTTCTGTCACTCTGCCTTTCAAATAAATAAACTTTTGCAAATAAAAAATTGCAATTTAAAAGGCTAACTATAAAAGCTAACTTTATAAATTCTTAGCCTAAAACAGGAATAAACCTTCATAACTTTGGATTAGGCAATGATTTCTTATATTTGGCACCAAAAGCATTGGCAACGAAAAAAATTAGATAAATTTGACTTATCAAAATTTAAAAAAACCTTTATGCTTCAAGTAATACCATTAGGAAAGTAAAATGACAACCTACAGAATGGGGAAAATATTTAAAAATTATAAACAGATTGCATATATCTCCTCTAAAATATTTAGGACCTGAAATATTTCAGATTTTGGATTTTTGGATTAGGGATGTTCAATTAGTATTTGATAAAGGACTAGGATCCAGAACTAATAAATTACTTACTAGTGAACAATAAAAAGACATATGATAATTTTTTTAATTGGATGAAGATTTGAACATTTTCCCAAAGGAGACAAAGGAAAAAATGCTTACCATCATTGGTCAATAGGGAAATGCAAATAGAAACCACAGTGAGAAATGCTTTATACCCATTAGGACAGCTGTAATCGAAAAGATAGACGATAACAAGTGTTGGTGTGGATATGGAGAAGTCGGAGCCCTATATATCGTGAGTGGGAATGGAACATGGTGCAGCCACTTTGGAAAACAGTTTGGCTGTTCCTGAAAAGCTAAAAGAGAACCATTCAGCATGGAGGAACTTTCATGAAGTGTGTCAGAAAATCAGCAAAACCCACCGGCTGCCCATTCCTCCAGAAAGCCTGCGGACCAGGGAGACCCATCCCTATGAGCTCTTGGGACAATGAGGGCAATTAGCTTCCACTGTGGTCTGTTGGAGATCTTTAAAAACTCAGACTCTGTTGGAGGGTTTGAAGGAGTCTATCAATTATTGCATGAATTCAGACACCATGATGATATCATGCATTTCCAGTTACCAGGAGGTGACTGCAGCTGCTTCATCAACAGCATGTGTAACGGTTTTCCTTCACTATCTGAATAACCAGGCTGTCCGTCAACCACCAGTAGACAACAGCTCACCACCACACAGGTCCCAGCTGTCTCTCCTTTGGCAGAGCATCGTGCACAGGGATTGTGTATCACAATCCAGAAATTGTTATGGCTGGAGAGGATGGTCAAATAAATCTCCTCAGCGTTAGTAGCTCTAAGAACCTTGGACAGTGCAGATAGTGGTACCCTCTATGCTACAACCTTCCTTTGAACTACTGAGATTCTTAGGGTAAATTCTACTGGACAACTAAAAACACGGGATTCCAGACAACAAGAAAATGAGTCCTCTCAGATACTGTCACTGACTGGTATGTATATAGACATCCCAACCAGAAGCACGTTGTAGCTACCAGCGGTCAGGATGCTACATTGAGTATCTGGGATGTTAGACAAGGTACTATCCCTTTATGCCAAAGTAAGGGAGATAACTCTCACCCAGCCAACCCAGACCATCTGTTCTGAAGATGGATTCCTCTGCTATTGGCATGCCTCCCAGAAAAATCATCACTCTTTCACCAATGAGGGAGAACCAGTGCTTTTTGGTCTCATAGCGTTAATAACCAGGCTAATGGTCACCACCAGTCTCCTGTAAGTTCCTCGCTCAGCACCCATTCTGCCAAATACTGTACTGAAATCACCAGTTTGCTTCCCAGTATGGCTCTGTGCACAGTTTGGATGTTTTAGGTCTTTGTCTTGTTTATGGAACTGATGCATAGCAATTTATGTTACTAGACAGCTTTTTTCATGAAAGTAGTGTAATTATAAGATTTCCAGCAACACATAGTCAGCTTTGTGAATTCCAACTTCTGTACAAAATTTTATTATTAGAAAATATGAGATTTGCAGCAGAAACATCAGTAAACTATTGCTAATATCAGTGTTCAGTTTTGGCTTTTCTTAGTTGGATGCTCCCACAGCAGTTGCAGAATCTAATAAATGACTGATGATAAAAGATTTTGAATCTGTGGAAGAACATCAGAGGGGTCTTTGTGCTGATGAATACATTTCCTTCAAACAGACTATTATTAACAGCGCATGAAACCAACCCTTCATTTCTGATGTTATGAAACTTTGCACTGTCAAACCATCAATGGATTCCTATAAATGGAATATTCTCCCTGGTGGCATTAGCTGATGTTACCGCTTATTCTTTTTACAAATGTTTCCCTCAATCCTTCCATCTTTTATTTTCTCAGTAATTTTAAGGAACTTTTTCATGATGAATTGCATAGAGAAAATGACAAATTTATAGTTAAATTCAAACTGCTTATGGTGAAAATGTTTTGACAATTTCGTTTGTTAGAATAGATTTGAACAGAAACTCTATTAACTGTTTATCTATAACTTTTCTTGGAGAAGATAAAGAAAAAAATATACTTTTCCTATGGATTTTTGCTTTTGCTTAATTTTATAACACCTGAAAATTGCTAAACTGGATATTGTTTAATAAGGTAGAATTTTGCCGGCGCCACGGCTAATTAGGCTAATCCTCCATCTGCGGCGCTGGCATCCTGGTCAGGGCGCCGGATTCTGTCCCGGTTGCTCCTCTTCCAGTACAGCTCTCTGCTGTGGCCCGGGAGTGCAGTGGAAGATTGCCCAGGTCCTTGGGCCCTACACCTGCATGGGAGACCAGGAGGAAGCACCTGGCTCCTGGCTTCTGATCGGTGCAGCACGCCGGCTGTAGCGGCCATTTGGGGGGTGAACCAACAGAAAGGAAGACCTTTCTCTCTGTCTCTCTCTCTCACTGTCTAACTCTGCCTGTCAAAAAAAAATAAGGTAGAATTTTGAATTAATAAGTAAACTGGCTTTGAAACTAAAATTTGATAGATAACAAGTGTGACAGTAGTATGAAGATAGGGGTGAGAGGAAAGAATTTTTCAATTTTTTTAATTGGATGAAGATTTGAACATTTATCCTTATCCAAAATATGAATAATGACCTAACATGTAATGTTTTTTTTTTTTTTTTAATTTTTTTTTTTTTATTATTTTTTTTTAGACAGGCAGAGTGGACAGTGAGAGAGAGAGAGAGACAGAGAGAAAGGTCTTCCTTTTGCCGTTGGTTCACCCTCCAATGGCCGCCGCGGTAGGCGCGCTGCGGCCAGCGCACCGCGCTGATCCGATGGCAGGAGCCAGGTGCTTATCCTGGTCTCCCATGGGGTGCAGGACCCAAGCACTTGGGCCATCCTCCACTGCACTCCCTGGCCACAGCAGAGAGCTGGCCTGGAAGAGGGGCAACCGGGACAGGATCGGTGCCCCGACCGGGACTAGAACCCGGTGTGCCGGCGCCGCAAGGCGGAGGATTAGCCTAGTGAGCCGCGGCGCCGGCCCTAACATGTAATGTTTAAGGCAATTTGATGACATCATTTTTTCAGTTTATTATACTAAAAGTGTTATTGACCTATGGCCTTAATGACAAATCACTGCTATTTCACAGTTGAAGTGCATATTTACTTACTTTTAGAACCCCAACAAGAGAAGTTATGGCGAGCTTTTGCTGTTCTGTCCTAATGAGGATTTTCCCCTTACTGCAAGAGATTATGGAATTTCGGTGTTTGAGTTTTTGGTTTTTGAGTTTTAAAAGGGGATATATATATGCTTTTTGATATATATTTAGGTCAAGAAGTTAAAAATTTTGAATTCCAAAGAATTGGAGAAGAAAAAAAAGTTGCTGCTAGAAATTTTAATATGTTTATTGTTTTATTGTTGAAACTAACTTTTAATACTTTGTCATTACAAAACTTATTCATTACAGAATAAAGAAAATATAGAAAATAAAATTTTAAGTATAGTCTCAAATAGAGACAATTTTCTTTTGATACCCCTTTTTATTAAACTATATGTAATTTTTTTAATGACAGTTAAAAACTACATGTCGATCTTTGTGGATGCATTTCCCCTAGCAGTAAACACATTACTGTCTTTTTAAAATACTATATAATACTCTGAGGTATAGATATGTATACCATCATTTATTTAGTTGGTTGCTTATTATTATTTCATATGTTCCTAGCTTCTCACTGTTATAATCAGTGCTAGAATGTCTATTTAATCTGTATTTCCTTTGAGACTTGCTTATCGCTTTTTTCCATTTTGTGAGGTAGTTCGGCATTTCTTAATTTGCAACATCTGTCTATATAATCATACAAAGGATTTTTTTTTTTGCCTTTGGTCTCTGACAAAATATTCAGTTTATCTCTTGGCTTCACTTAAGGTGCTTGTTATGCAGGTTTGCATTTTGTAAATGATTAAACCAGTTGATTTCTTTTTTTTACAGTTTCTGCCCTTTACATCACACTGCCCCTATGTTAGGTTTATATAAATGTTAACTTGTAATTACTTCTTAAAAAAAGTTAAATTTATAGTTCCTATGTGTCACAGCAGTTCCACACCTAGGTATTCACCCAAGAAAAGTAAAAACATATATCCATTTAAAAACCTGTGCACAAATGTTCATAGCAATATTATTCATGATATCTGAACATGAAAACAAGCAAAATGACCATCAGTTGATAAATGGAAAACAAAATATGGTATATCCATGCAGTGGAATATTATCCAGGTGAACTTTATAGTAGGTGAATTATATCTCAGTAGAAGAAATTACAAAAAAAATTTACTATCAGGTACAGTATAGACAGTTGTTCCTAACTTTATTTGTAATAGCCAAAAACTGAGAACAATCAAAATGTTTCAGTATGTGAATGGTTAGAAAATTATGGTACATCCATACCATGAACTATTATCAGTAATAAAAAGGAATGAAGAATTGATATATTCACGAGTCTCAAGGGAGGCTGAGTGAAAAAAAAAAATCCATCCTCAGAAGGTCATAAACTGTATGATTCCATTTTACGACATTCCTAAAATAACACAATTATAGGGGTGGAAAACAAATTAGTGACGGGGTTTGAGGGGTGTGAGTGATGTTAAAGGGAGGAGATCTCTGTGGGGATGGAATAGCTCCGCATCTTGGTTGTGGTGTGGGCACACAGACTCACACACATGATAAATGACATACAGCTATACACATATTGAGTTTCATGAGTCTGATATTATACCCTAGTTCAATAAGATGTAAATATCAGGGGAAATGGGGTGAAAAGGATCTGGAATGTCCCTGTAGTGACTCTGTGACTTCCTGTGAGCCTATAATTATCTCAGCATAGAAAGTATAAACAAAAAACTTCCGAAAACAGAGAGAAGTTTCCTCACAGATGCTGCTACACTATGCTGCTTTTAATCTATTATTTAAAGGTAGAACAAGAAATGGGGGAAAAATACAACATCTCCGTTATTGAAAGTTTTACCAGTAAAAAAATAATCAGTTTTTAGATGTAAATGACTTTAAAGTTATATCAGCGTGAATATATGCTTGACATAGCTCGTGTCTTAAATGTCTAGTTTTCTTGGAAAAAATATAAGCTGGTTATTTTATAGATTGAGTTACTGAAATTAAAATTGTCAACACAAGATGGCACTAAATAAAAGTAAGAAAAGAACCTGTTTTTTCCAATTTTGAGCTTTGCTACGTACGGTTAAAACAAAACTGAACAAAACATTTATGAGGTGAATCATTGTTTAACTGTGCAATTAATGAAGTCCCAAATTTACATGAAAGCTGAATCGTGTTCAGCTTCAATAATTTAATTTTAATAACTGGTTCCATCTTCACTAATTGGAACATTTAAGCTTAACTGCACTTTCTAATCATGACTTACATTTCCAAAGAGGTACACAAGAAAAGAAATATGGTGAAATCAAGTTAGAATAACTGGTAATAGTAAAAGATGAGTATTTTCTATTATTTGCAGTTTTCCAAACTAACAAATAGCTTTGAAAAACTGAGATTGCACCAGATGAAACAAAACAAAGTTCGACGACAAGAGCTGCCACACAAAGAAGAAATGCCCTTTGAAATGAGCAATTTGAACCAGAAATTGGAGGTGAGATCCAGTTCCTAGTTTCTTCATGTGTATAAGGACTGCTTTCATGGCTGTGGGCTGTGTTTCTAGCTACGCAGTGGCCTGTACAGCAGTGGTAACAAACAGTATACAAGTCAACTTCTCACTGAATATATTGTCTTAGTGCACCTTTCCTTTTAGGCACTTAGTGAATTAAAGCATCACTTTGATTTATACTATATATATATATATATATATATATATATATATATATATATATCAGCATTTTGGGAGAGCCAAAAAAAAAAGTTCAAAGAAACTGCAGCTGTTGAGTGAAATTGAAGGACACCCCTGGGGTCAGTTAAAGGGAATATCTAATAAATCTTTTAATGGCCATTTAACTATTAGGTATTTAAATCCCAATGAAGCCTCATAACCCTCTTCAGAGCAGGGCCTGAAGTTGCAGGGTTTTTTTCTTTAAAGGCACAGTACCAGTCCAATTAACTTGCCCGACATGTTCCAGAACTTCTCAACTCTGGAACTCTAAAAAGGTGTCATGGGTGCACTTACTCTTGACCCCTCCGCTTTCCAACTTTGGAAAAAACAAAGCCCATTTCCTCTCCTGTGTTCTTTGGTGTTCCTGCTTCATGTCATGGAATCGCAAATGGAGTCTGCTGTAATTTCCTATTATCTAACCTTAGCCGAGGTTCCAGGGCTGCTCAGTTATGATTTTTAATGGGCCTCAAGTAGACTTTTATGCTGTGCCACTCGGTTTCATTCCTTTCGAGCCCTAAACCCCAGCACCCTCCACCCCAGCCAGTGATTTCACTTTCTTCTCCTCATTGATAGGCAATAGCCCCGCCATCACCCACGCTGGACACCTCTATGCGATCTTTGATCTGTTCCTTTCTCTTTCGTGTATTCTAGTTCAGATCTTCCCTCTGCCTCTCATCGCCTATCTAGTTGTCATTGCCACATTTCATACTGCATCTTCTTACTCTCCAATTAACAGTCCTCAGGCAAAATACCTTTAAGATCAGAAAAGGAAGAAAGAGAGAGGAAGGAAGGGAAGAGGGGAGGGAGGGAGGGAAAGAAAGAAAAGAAAGAAAAAGCCTGGGATCATAGCCTTAAATTCTGGCTATTTTGAGAGCTCTTGGGTGTTATCTTTTAAAATGCTGCAAATTTTACATTCTACTAAATAATACAGTTTTCTCTTTTTTTAAAGAGTTATCTATTTACTTGAAAGGCAGAATTACAGAGAGAGGGGGAAACACAGGAGCTTCTTCTGGTTCCTCCACATGGGTACAGAAGCCCAAGCACTTGGGCCATCTTCCTCTTTTTTCCCAAGGAGCTAGATCAGAAATGGAGCAGCTGGATATGAACTAGTGCCCAAATGGAATGCCAGCATTGCAGGCAGCGGCTTCACCCATTGTGCCTCTGTACACTTCTCTGGGTACAAAATTAGTTTCAGTAAGCTGGCACTCCTACTCCCTGGCTCTTGCTCTGATATAACCAGACTAGCCTCAAAAACATACTGGTCTCATAGAAGATGTCCAGACATGTATACTGCAATACACATGTTCTCTCACCAACAGAGCTGACTTTACTCACGGATACACATTTTGTTGACTTTTTTATGGGATTTTGTGGGAGAACCACATTCATATATATTTTAAAAAACAGCTTTACATTTTTGTTAAGTACTTTGTGCACAACTTAAATTTAAGGAACTAAATTTAGGGAACTAAATATTTACATAAAACATGTCTTGTGAAATTATAGTGGATGGGACTGGTACTGTGGCACAGTGGGTTAAGCTGCCACTTGCCGTGTTGGCAATCCTATATGGGTTTGAGTCTTGGCTGCTCCATTTCCAACCCAGCTCCCTGCAACTGCACCTAGGAAAACAGCATCAGATGGCACAAGTCTTTGATCTCCTGCCACCCACATGGGAGACTTGGATGAAGCTCTTGGCTCCTCGCTTTGGCCTGACCCAGCCCTGGCCATTGCAGCCCTAATTTAGGGGAGTGAACCAGTAGATAGAAGATTTCTCTCTCTCTCTCTCTCTCTCTCTCTCTCCCTCTCCCTCTCCCTCTCCCTCTCCCTCTCCCTCTCTCTCCTCCCTCCTTCCTCCTTCTCTCTCCGTTAACTCTGCCTTTCAAATAAATAGTATTTTTAAAAAGGAAAAATTATAGTGCAAATTAGAGGCAACATCTGCTTTGATATGTTTGTACCATCCAAAAAAATTTCAAACACACTATGTAGTTACAATTTATCTTACATAATTACAGATGAATTCCTATACCTCTTTTTATCAAAGTTTGCTGTTAAGTGATTCATTTTTTCTGTTTTTGTTTTTTGAAGATTTATTTATTTTTATTTGAAAGGCAGATTTACAGAGAGGGAGAGGGAGGGAGAAAGGGAGACAGAGAGAGAGAGAGGTCAGTCTTCCATCTGCTGGTTCACTCCCCAATTGGCCACAATGGCCGGAGCTGTGCAGATCCGAAGCCAGGAGACAGAAGCTTCCTCCTGGTCTCCCATGCGGGTACAGGGGTCCAAGGGCTTGGGCCGTCTTCCACTGCTTTCCTAGGCCATAGCAGAGAGCTGGATTGGAAGTGGAATAGCCAGGACTCAAACTGGTGCCCATATGGGATGCTGGCACTGCAGGTGGCAGCTTTACCCACTATGCCACAGCGCTGGCTCCTGTTAAGTGTTTTTACTTTGGGACAAACACGTATACACTGGAATAATACAGGAGGAAGTCTATAGTAGTGGAAGTACATGATACTTTATAACATAAAACAGGCCTTGACCAGTGCATTAATTTGCCGCATGACTGTTGGGCAAAGTTGTAAGCCTCACAGAAATGCCCTTGTTTTTCATCAGTAGATGGTGTTAAAAGCATCTGTTGGGTGACATTGTGGCTGTGGAAGAAAAATGCACACACACACACGCACGCACACACTGTGAAGCATTTAAGGTTGAAAATATATGAGGTCTGGAAGTCACTTTAACATATTCTAACAAAAAAGGTTGAAGAGATAAGGAGAAATAGACTATGTCAGTGGAAGTTAAACAGCAAAGGACACATGGGGCAGGGGTTGTTTTACTCCCTAGTTTTATGTGAGTATAAAACTTTCATAATAAAAAGTTCAAAATCTCCTACAGATGGAGGTTTGTAGAGTCCCCAACATACTTGCATAAGTAATCACCAAAGACTACCTCGTCACTTTTAACAGTATTTTTCTGTTTATCACTGGACAGTAATTTTAATGACTCCGAACCAGAAAAGGATTACCAGCCATGGAGAACTTACTCTGGAGTTCTAGGGAAATCTACCGACCTTCAAAACCTAGGCTAACAACTCCTGTCTCCACAAAACCCTGTGAAGTCCTATAGGTTTCTTCCTGGTTCCAGACTACTAGATACATTATGCTGGTTTTCTAGTCTGGAAACTATAGACGTCAATAAGACCAAGGCAGACATCAATAAGACCAAGGAAGGCAGGGATGCCCGCCTCATTTATTCACGTTGTAGTATTTGTAAGAAGTGTCTCTCTCTATAGCCTTTTAGGAGATATTTATTTTCAGCATTATTTGAGGTTGTTGGGTAGGCGACATTGAGTATTTGTATTATCTAAAAGATACGAAGTGCATAAGTCAATCTTGCCCAAATTTTGACATCTTGCTACAAAGATTCCTTTCTAAATTAAAAGTAAATAGAAATGTTAAAATATAGACCATATTTATTGGAAAACATTAGCTGTTTTCTACCTGAGCCTAATTTTGTAACCTTGGCATTATTACTTGAAGATCCTGTTTTCCTGTACCAGTTTTTATATTGTTGGATGTCAGAATCAAAGTCAATTAATTTTAAAGGATTGCCTTCATTTTTCCTTGTAAAGATAGTGTACATCACAAGACAGTCTCATATATTTAGAAGGGAGGTCTACATTTTTTGAAAAAAAAATTTATTTATTTTGAAAGGCAGACTTACAGAGAGAGAGAGAGAGAGAGAGAGAGAATCTTCCATCTTCTGGCTTACTCCCCAAATGGCCACAATAGCAAGGACTGGGCCAGGCTGAAGCCAGGAGCCATGAGCCTCTTCCTAGGCGGCAGGGGCCTAAGAACTTGAGCCATTCTCCACTGCACTCCTAAGTGCATTAGCAGGGAGCTGGATTGGAAGTGGAGTAGCCATATTGGACGCTGGCACCACAGGCTTTACCCACTATGTCACAGTGCCAGCCCTTGGATTTTTATTCTTATTTCTTCAACCATATATATCATCCCTCAATTTTAGGTCATGTTAATTACCCTAACAGCTTCCTAATTTATAGCCTGCCTTCACCACTTATTTGGGGACTTGTGGATTTATAAAATGAAAATATACCCAAATGTTTTTAAAAATAATTTCAGTTTAGAAAATATTAAATACTATGTTATTCTCATTTTAAGCAAGATGTAGCTTTTATTATCTACATTAGTATGTTTTTTTTTTCCAGCATAACTAATCTAGTCATTTCAATCCTCTTCAAAAGAATACAAATCACTCTGGCCAAATGAACTATGTTCCAATTTAACATATTGTAGGAAATAGATGAGATAATCACAGCATCATCTGCATGGCTTTTATGTAACAATATTATTGTACTTACACTGTAAAATTGCTTTCATATGTACACTTCCCTACTTTACTATGTATTCCTTGATATTTTTCCTTTCAAAAATCTTTTTATAAAATAGTTCTGAATTTTCATCTCTTCACAGTACCTGGTGGACATCAGTTACTCAATAAGTTCTACTGAACTGATAATTGGAAACATCAATACATCTACACCATGTTCACAGCACATCACCAGTATATGGTCATGAACTTAGGAGCTGTAAAGTCTACTTTCAGCCATGTTGTTTTCTTTGAAAAGTCTAGTGAGAAATGTTTAAATTCCAGGAGATGTTAATACTATGCTTTTGTTTGTGCATTCATGGAACACAAGTAGTATCTGACACTCTGTCAAGCGCTGTGAGCAACCTGAAAGTAATAAAATACACAGCCCTTCACATTCAGTTGCTTAAAGCCTGGACAGAACAATAGGAATGGCCAGCCCTAGGCAACATTGAAGAGTGAAGTTCTCTTTGGTATCCCCAGTACCACGCCTTTTGTTCATGTTACTAAGTCGTGAAGAGATAATCATGCTCTGTGACTGTACTACTTCAGAGAAAAGTCAAAGAACTGCATGTGCTTTATAAAGCTAGTGCCACTGCTTCTTTCCCAGGTTAACCCAACTGATACTCCCTGCACAAGACCTCAAATGGTTTTTCTGTTTCCAAGATCGAGTTGGACTTGGACAGAAACTTTGAAAGCCACATCACTATCTTAGTTCAGGCTGCTATGACAGAATAACACAGACAAATCGACTTAAGCAACAATCATTTATTTCTCACAGTTCTGAAAGTTGAAAGTCCAAGTTCAGAGTGCTAGGTTCTGGTGACGGCCCTCATCCTGGTTTATAGATGGCTGTCTGCTTATATCCTCATAGAGAGAAATAGAGAAACAGAAAAAAACTCTCTCATATCTCTTCTTATTAGAGCACTAATCTTTATGAGGGTTCCATTCACATGGCCTAGTCATTTCCCAAAGGCCCCCAGTCCAAATAATATCATATGGGAATTAGGCTTCAACACATGGATTTGGGGCATGGATGGGGGAACACAAATATTCAGTCCAAGCAGTGGCAAAATCTAAACTCTATACAGGGCTGGGGAACCTTTTTTCTACTAAGAGCTATTTGCATATTTATAACATCCTTTACAGGCCATACAAAATCATCAACTTAAAAATTAGCCTGCTATAGACTTCCTGAATTTCGAGTCCCACCTGCAGTTGCCTTGGCAGAGCCAGACCAAATGGTTTCACGCGCATTATCATTCCCTATCCTTGCAAGGGAACAAGTTTAACGACTGATTATAGAGAATAGAAGGAGGGAAAAAACTTCTGGTATGAGTAAATAGAATGAAAGTAATTAATTGAAGAAAAAAGATGTTTGGAAGGTAGCTTATTAATAGCAATTTTCAGAGGAACTTATAATATTTTTAATAAATAGAATATTTAATGCTTTTTGTACAAGGACTAAGTTATAAATTCCATATTTTCCTAGCAAAAATTAGAAGACTAATAAATCCAATATGAATGATTTGATACTTAATTTTTATAATTTTCCTAATAGGCAAAGAATGAACTTACTTTTTATTCCCCTCTGAATGAAGGTGTAAATAAAAGAAACCCTATTCATTGTGCTTCACAATGAATAATGTTCTTCAATTTATCTTTGTTCCCCCATTTTTTAAAAGGAATTTAGAGCAAAATCAAGAGAATGGGATAAGCAAGAGATACTATATCAGACTCACCTAGTTTCTTTAGATGCTCAGCAAAAATTATTATCTGAGAAGTGTAATCAATTCCAGGTATGTTACTTAATACTAACCTCTGAATGTAAAGTTACATACTGGTGTCTTTGCCATTCAGCATGGAATCTATTTACAGATAGAAATGCTAACCAAGTGAAAATGCATAGAATAGAGCCAATGGTGGGTATAGTCACCAATTCATGAACTATCTGTGATAGTGAATTTAGTCTACATACCTCAAGGGATGATGCTTTTTAAAATGTCATTGTCATTATGTCATTAGACAACACCTTTTGCATGCCTATGGACAAGGTCCTAAGAGAATCTTGGATTGTTTGACTTGCTGACCAAACTTGTAAAAGACTAATCACCTCTTCTTGTATGAGAGACTTAAAAAGCATGTGAAAAACGAAAAGATAAATTTATTTCAATTCAAAAATCAAAATCTATGCAAAGTTTTTTCATAATACACAATTTTTGACAATGCCCTCATATTTCTTAGCCTTTTTCATTTCCTCTTCTGTGAATTGCCTCCATATATTCTGGTTATTTTTCTTCAGTGTTGTCTTTTTCTTATTGATGTATAGAAGTTATTGTACATTAGCAACGATTAACCCCTGTTGTTGCCTTCACAGCTGTTTCTCCATAATCCAGTTGTTTCTATTTTCTTTTGCTTTAAATCAGAGACATTTTTCAACTATTGTGTAATTGAATTCATAATTTTCTTCTTTTACAGATTCTAGACTTTAATTCATGCTTAATAAAACTGGCCAATCTGCAGACCTTTCCATGCTCTAGATCTTTGCTTCAATGTTATACAAGCATATTTTCTCTTCAACCATTTAAAATTGAGATTTCATGACAAAGAGAGACTTAATTATAAAAGGCCAACCTTCACTATATAGTAACATACTTAACTGAGTTTTTGCCAGTTGTTTTCTATCATTCATTTAATGCTTAAATGTGATATTCTTCATTGAATTTAGAGTTTTTACATTTCTCAGAAACAGGCACAAAGTTACCAAACTCAACTAGATGGTAAAGCACAGAGCATAGAAGACAGCAGCTGTGAAATTCCTCGCTTGATATGTGACCCAGATCCCAGCTGTGAAACCAATGAAAGAGATGAATTCATTATTGCCAAACTAAAATCAGCTGTGAGTGAAATAGCACTAAGCAGGAATAAGTTACAAGACGAAAATCAGAAGCTCCTGCAAGAACTGAAAATGTACCAAAGACAGTGCCAAGTAAGAATTTATTTTTTGTCATCCAACTAGTATCGTCCATGTTCTGTTTAATGATGACTCAACAGGTATAGGGATTATAGAAAGCTCATTTTCTACTATATGTGTAAATTCAGTCCATATTTCCTTAGTAAGTAATTCCCACTTGATGAAGAAAGTAATTAATCTCATAGGTACTTTGCCTCATCAGAGTGCACTTTGGTTCCATAATGACATAATATGCATTGGAAGTGAGTATAATAGATTCTCATACAGACTTCTATGTCTGAAAAGCATGGCCCTTTAACCACACACCACCCTCTGTACCCTGTAATTTCTTTGACCCTGTGCCTCTCTGACTCAAGGAATCCTGGATGAGAGGTCCAGGAAATCATGAGAAGTTCAACTATTTAGTAACTTCAGGAAAAGGCATGGGAGTTACTCCCTGTGACTTATCACTGGTAACCTTATCATAATCATTTGCCAAGCATTGGCCTCAAATGCATTCTGAGGTAACTTACATTATGACTGATGGGTTCTCCAAGCATTAATTTTTTCTCTTGACCCAACAATCTTCTTTCTTTCTACTCCTTACTATAATTAAGAAGCTTATACGCATTCAGCAAAATTGATCATTACTTATTTTCCTACTAAAAATGAACATCTTGTTCATGAGTATCCAGCTACTTGATATATTCAAACAACATATATTCTAGGGTTCTATCTCTCATCCTAGGTTTAATTCCCACCCTCAACATCCAGCCTCTTGCTTCCATCTCCTCAATGACAACTGGCCCGTCTCTTCATCCCACTTTATTCTCTCTCCATCCTAAAATGTTTTTTTTGAGGTTACTAACTGAACAGACTTTCACTTCCCCAAGGTATTCTATCCCAGCATCTTCAGTCACTTAAATTCTCAGGATCATTCCTTAGTACCAAACCAACTCCCCTTTCCCTGCCCTGCCAAGTTCTGCATGGGATTTTCTTTCTCAGCTGCCAACTGCTGTTCTCCTGAGTTCCTGTTTACCTGTCTTTAAGAGGGGGACAGAACACAAGGCCCAGCTTCTCCCATTGGGTGGTATTTCTAGGAGACCTACACCTCCCCGCCTCAAACTCCAGCTTTGTTGGTCTGTATTCTAATGCCAAGTACAACAATATGTAAACAAACTAGGCTGAACTGTAAATATTAAACACTGAGGAAGCCAGAAATTTTCTAAAAATAGAAAAAAGTATGTTATACAATAAATGAGATCAGCCTTTAGTCTTCTGTCCAGGGGCTTCCAATGCCTAGCCCACCAGGCAGCCCACACTGGCCTATGAGCTGGGTTGACCAGACATCGCCAGGGGCCCATGTAGTCCTGGTCCTGTGTGATCCTGGGTGTCAGACCTGCCTCCACAGAGCATACAGGATGCTGGGCTGTGCAGGGCCTCAGGACCTCGGAGGCCCACAGGACACACAGGTCACCAGCCCGTGGAGTTCTTTCCCTTTTCAGAGATTGCTTCTCACTCACCTCCCTGGGTGTGGCACAAGTAGTCATGCCTCCCATTTATAAACAATTTAACTTAAATTTTGCAGCTATATTTGTACTGCTGGAGTCTACACCAAGATCAATAAATGGAAAGACTTTTTTTAATGGCTGTTTCCCAGATATTCCTCCCTGGGCTCTGGTCAGACAGCACAGAGAGCAATTCTCGGCTTTGCCCCTTCTCGAGGTCATTAGGGCTCTGGTCCCTACAAATCGCTTTTCTGCTCAGACCTATTCTTCGCTGTTCTGCTTAGTTTGCCTGAAACGCATCTCATTAATCCAGATGTCAAGTCTGGTCCTACTCTTCAGTAAGGGTCAGCTTCTTCACTAACTCCGGTTCCTTTTCATCTCCTCTAAGACAGTTCTATTAGACCCATTTACAACCTGCAAGAGCATCCTGCATTCCAGGCTGTGGTGCAGCTGCTGTCTGGCTCACTTGTAGACTAGAACTGGCTACTCCTACACCTGTCTTCTGGGGGAGGAGAACCTCTGTCCCCTTTTCTGAGTAGTATGAATGACTTTCTCTCTAATGCTTTCCCTAGCAAACCCCATCTTTTTCCTCCTCAGAATTTTACATTTACATTTTTCCAGGAAGGAGGATGGAAAATCTTGTTAAAAGGAAAAATATTACAAACACAGGAAGAGTGTACATTGACAGAGATCAGTAAATTAATGTGTCCAGTTCAGATCACCATCTCTTCCTTCCTCCAAAGAAATGCCTTAATCCTGTGCTTCTTACACTTCTCACACTGGCACACTCCTATCAGCAAGAAAAGAAAGAGGGCGTGCAGTCTGGGAATCTGAAGGTATAGCAGGAAGTTGGAGGGCCCCAACCAGCCGCTGGCCAAGGTCACCCTATCCTTTACTGATCCTGCTTGTCTGACTTACCCTCCTGACCCAAGTCCATCGGGATTTGACCTGCCACCCTTCCCCCACCGATGATTTCTACAGACCCCACACTTATGGCTGCCTTGAGAAGACACTGTGGGCTGCCTAAGCTAAGGAAAGCCCATGTTGACCCCTTTGATTTTCCTTAAGTTATTGAAGTTCCTGAATATGCACTAGCACAATGAATACCCAGATAATAATGAGAGTCAATATTATTATGAAATACTTATACCAAAGGTTGCAAAGGCTACAGCAATAGTTGCCTAATTGTTGTGACTTCCTCCTGGGATGATGCTGCCTCCCAGGATAATGTCTGGATACACTTTTGGTTGTCATAAGGGGAAGGAGTGCTACAGGCATCTCGTGGTAGAGAGGATGCTACACATCCTGAAATGTACAGAAATGTACCCAGCCCCAAACAAAGAATTGCCCAGCTCAGGATGTCAGTAGTGCTGGAGACTGACAAACACCCTCCATCTAATTTTGAAAATAAGTTCTTTTTCTCATACTCTTCACCATTAATTCTCTATTTTCTGCTGTTTTCTATAATTAATGCTAACTTGAATATGACTGATATTTATACTGTTTCCATAAAGAGGTTAAGTTTTTGTTCACTTAAAAAATAATTCAGTTATCTTTGGATCTAGAACATTATTAAATTATGACTCTCCATTTTATATTTTACAAAAGAACTGCATGCATTAAAGAGCAAACCAAATTATTCTGGAGCATGTTTCACCACAAACAAACGAACAAAACCTGGTATAGTTCTAATGAAAAGATTTTTGAAAAGTAATTTCATTCAAAAAATTTGAAATGTCTAAAAGATAATATTTATACTCCAAGAAAAACACTATATGTATTTTTGGTTCATTTTGGGAAAAAAAATACTGAAAATGATGCTTTTATTTAGCCTTCCTGTCTTCCAGATTTTACTCACGTTTCTATTATTTTAGGATAAATACTAACTGAGAAGATACTTGTTTATATTTGGTGGTTGAGTTGGAGGTTTAAAATAATCACTGCTCCTCTCAAGCCAGTGGGCAAATCTCTCACTAAACAGATGGGCCTTAAATTTCACTTACAAAATTAATATCTTATCAAATGGTAATAAATAGAAGTATATAATACTTAACTAGCACATGGATTGGGAAAGAAATTTCTCTTTTTGCAAAACTGTTAAATGGCAGAGTATTCTACATCTTGCACATAAATGCAAAAACAACCATTTCAATTTGAATTACTGTCATTTAATAAATATAAAATTCTCATTAGTTTACCATATATTTTAATGCCAAATGCATCTGAATTTTCACATGAATCACCTCTTCTCACTTGTGTTTCTACAACCTTGAAATGTGTCAGTATACATATTAATTCCATTGAATATATTTATTTACTATGCTACACTACACTCACATTTTGTAAATGTGCACTATTTCCCACTGGAGGCTAATGACAAAAATAAACTGTTTTGCATTTTTCTAATATCTGTGCCAGGAAAGTTAACCTGTTTTTGTTTGCTTGTTAATGTATCAGTAAGGGATTTCAGCAACCCTACCCAAGAGAAATATAATACAAGCCACAACTATAATTAAAATTTTTGTGCAGCCATGTTAAAAGAAGATAAATGATTAAAATTAGCCTATATGATTATATATTGCCCTCAACACAGTATATATACAAAATATTATCATTTCAACATATAATCAATATGTAAAAATTGATTATTGAGATATTTTACCTTTTTAAAACTAAGTTTGAAATCTGATGTATTTTACCACTCAAAACATCTCAATTTATACATTCAATATTCATCTGAAATATCTGATCTGTATGTAGATTTCACAAAATTTTACAGTTAAAAAGGAAGATTTACATGTTAGTTTCAAATAAATTTGAAAATGTTCCAGTAATTGAACCAAATAGTAAATAATAATCTTCCTGAAATTGGCACACAATGACAAATAATTTAACTTTCATGCAAAACCATACCAATTTCAAAACTACATCTTAGTTAAATAAATATACTAATTCTTATATCAACTCAAATTCAAAGTCAAAAAACAATTCAAATTTATCAGTATCAACAGATCTTTTGAACATTTCTTATACTTTTAAAGCCAATTTATATAATACCAATTATAATTAAAATCTTTTGCACATTAATTTACCTGTCAATTATCGATTTATAACATGAAAAATTGTAATATTAATATATTTCTTATACCTGTTTTGCTTCTTTCCCATCTTAGTGATGTCTTTAAATGTCACTCATAGATATTATTTTCTAATAACAGTAAAAAAAAAAAAACCAGACTATAATTATCTCATTTTTTCAGAGTTTCGCCTAACTCTGGCCCATGGTGACACAGTATGTCACTGGCTTGGAATTCAGCCTGTTTCCCCAGCAAAGACAGCTTCATGCTTGAGTGTTCCCTGGTAGCAAATTTGCAAAGCCCAGATATCACCTTTTTCAGTTGAGCAAAGTAATGTATGACATTCACATTAAGTTAATCTTTCTATGTGCAATCTGTTGTTAAACATTATTTTAGGGGGCTGGCACTGTGGCATAGCGGGTAAGACCACTGCCTGCAGTGCCGTCATGCCATATGGGTGCCGGTTTGAGTCCTGGCTGCTCCACATCCGATCTAGCTATCTAAGGCCTGGGGAAGCAGTAGAAGATGGCCCAAGTCCTTGGGCCCCTGCACCCACGTGGGAGACCTGGAAGACGCTTTTGGCTCCTGGCTTCAGATTAGCCCAGCTCCAGCCATTGCTGCCATTTGGGGAGTGAAATAGCGGATGGAAGACCTTTCTCTCTCTCTCTCTCTCTCTCTCTCTCTCTGCCTCTGCCTCTCTGTAATTCTGCCTTTTAAATAAATATATAAATCTTTTATAAAAAAAAAAAACATTATGTTTGAGCTTTTTCTCAACCCTCACTGTTGAAAACAGAGGCACTCTCCTAACTCTCCCAGCAAGTCTTTATCCAAACATGTCGTAAATCACCAATTTGAATCTGTTTTTACACTTACTTCTCAGCCATCCAGGACCTTCTAGGGCCAAAGTATTGCCCCTAGTCTTCATTGCATCCAGGTCTCTAGGTCACCTAGAAAACAGTATATATTTGAGGCTTTGATTAAGAAAATTGTTTTGTTTTTAAATCTGTGAACTCATTATGTTCTATGCCACCTACATAATTCAATAAATGAAAACATGTGTATATAAAAACGTGTACATTTTTATAGAAGCATTATTCATAATATCTAAAAGTAGAAACAACCCAAATGTCCATCAACTGATGAGTAGACAAGCAAAATGAGTCATATCCATGTAATAGAATATTATCCAGCTGTAAACAGGAGTAAACCATCAGTACATGGTATAACATGGATGAACATTAAAAGAACTTTGCTAAATGAAAGAAATCAGTCAAAAAAGGCACATATTGCATGACTGCATTTGTACTCTCTTGGGAATAGCAAAATCTACTGGAGAAAATTACTCAGCAGGCCATAGCCACAAACTTCCAATGGGGACACGACACTGCGCAGCAATTAATGGGTTTCTCCAATTAGCCAACTCTCCTATTCGCACTGTAGACATTTCAATCTTGTTTATGCTCAAAAATTACTGTTATAGATGACCTCCACCTGTCCTTACCCTCTCAGCATGTGATACAGTATTTGACTTCACACACACAAAGAAAATGCTCGCAGAAAACAACAGCCAGCCAGTCTCTGAATCTCCCTATATCGGAAGAATAAACGTGTCTCCAGTCCATCTTACTTCCTCCTTGTTGCAAGACAGGAAGGATTCTCTTTTGCTTTAGGCACCTAGCTCTGGTTATGCCTTGGGCCCATTCCACTCACTTTCTCAGTACCTGACACCATTACCATTACCATTACCATTACCATTACCATTACTCACTTTTCTCTCCTAACAGGATCCTACCCAATGACTTCTAGACTTGCACAGGTCTCCCCTGTTAACAAAATAAAACACTGGACCCACAGGGTTGCTGGTATTCCTAGTTAATGACTAAAGTATGGCTACCACCAGGCAAGAGTAGAATCATGGCTTATAATTCATTTTCTTGGCCAGCTTTGCCATTAGATTACTCTCAGTTATTATCTTTCCTAATTGAGAAATATGTGTATTTAATCTTATGCATTGTACTTTTTTTTTGAATGGGAATAATTTGAATTTTATTTTTTTAATTTTTAAAATTTATTTCTTTTTTAACTTTTATTTAATAAATGTAAATTTCCAAGGTACAACTTTTGGATTATTGCAGCTTTTCCCCCCATAACCTCCTTCCCACCCACAACCATCCCATCTCCTACTCCCTCTCCCATCCCTTTTACATCAAGATTTATTTTCAATTATCTTTAAATACAGAAGATCAATTTAGTATAAACTAAGTAAAGATTTCAACACTTTGCACCCACACAGAATCACAAAGTATAAAGTACTGTTTGAATACTAGTTATACCATCAATTCACATAGTACAACACATTAAGGACAGAGATCCTACATGGGGAGTAAGTGCACAGTGACTCCTGTTGTTGATTTAACACTTGACACTCTTGTTTATGGCATCGGTAATCACCTGAGGCTATTGTCATGAGTTGCCAAGACTATGGAAGCCTCTTGAGTTTGCCAACTCCAATCTGACTTAGACAAGGCCATAGTCAAAGTGGAAGTTCTCTCCTCTCTTCAGAGAAAGGTATCTCCTTCTTTGATGGCCCCTTCTTTCCGCTGGGATCTTACTCACAGAGATGTTTCAATTAGGTTTTGGTTTTTTTGTTTGTTTGTTTTTTGTTTTGTTTTTGTTTTGTTTTTGCCACAGTGTCTTGGCTTTCCATGCCTGAAATACTCTCATGGGCTTTTTAGCCAGATCCAAATGCCTTAAGGGCTGATTCTGAGGCCAGAGTGCTGTTTAGGACATCTGCCGTTCTATGAGTCTGCTGTGTATCCCCCTTCCCATGTGGGATCCTTCTCTCCTTTTTAATTCTTTTTATTTATTTTTTATTTTTGACAGGCAGAGAGGATAGTGAGAGAGAGAGAGACAGAGAGAAAGGTTTTCCTTTTTGCCGTTGGTTCACCCTCCAATGGCTGCTGCGGCTGGCGCATCGCGCTGATCCGAAGCCAGGAGCCAGGTGCTTCTCCTGGTCTCCCATGCGGGTGCAGGGCCCAAGGACTTAGGCCATCCTCCACTGCCCTCCCGGGCCACAGCAGAGAGCTGGCCTGGAAGAGGGGCAACCGGGATAGAATCCGGCGCCCCAACCGGGACTAGAACCCGGTGTGCCGGCGCCACAAGGCAGAGGATTAGTCTGTTAAGCCATGGCGCCGGCCTCTCCTTTTTAATTCTGTCAGTTGTTATTAGCAGACACTAGTACTTTATTCCTTTTAGTATTTTTTGTTCTACTTTTTTTTTTTTTTTTTTGGACAGGCAGTTAGACAGTGAGAGAGAGAAAGACAGACAGAGAAAGGTCTTTCTTCCATTGGTTCACCCCCCAAATGGCTGCTATGGCTGGCGCAGTGCCAGGAGCCAGGTGCTTCCTCCTGGTCTCCCATGCGGGTGCAGGGCCCAAGCACTTGAGCCATCCTCCACTGCCTTCCCGGACCATAGCAGAGAGCTGGACTGGAAGAGGAGCAATGGGGACAGAATCCGGCGCCCCAAACAGGACTAGAACCCGGGGTGCCGGCACTGCAAGCAGAGGATTAGCCTAGTGAGCCACGGCACCTTGTTCTACTTAATACTATTGGTTGAACTCTTTAATTAACACACAATTATTCTTAGGTGTTTAAATTTAACTGAAAAGTGATCTCTGTTAAATATAAGAGTGGGAATAAGAGAGGGAGGAGATGTACAGTTCAGCACATGTTCAATCAGACTTACCCCTAACGGTATAGTTAGAAACGTGCCAGGAGATTCCAATTCAATCCCATCAAGGTGGCATGTACCAATGCCATCGCACTAGTCAAAGTGATCAGTTCCAGTTCATAATTAATTATAATGATAGGATTAAGAGTCAAAGGGATCACATAAACAAGACTAGTGTCTGCTATTTCATTGTACTTCATTCACACTTTCATGTTCCAGTCTTTTAAGTTTACATACAATATGACCATGGCTGTGTGATCATTTGATTATTCCTTGTCTTTATCACTAAGGACAGGGTCTGTGTCCATATCCTCAGAGCACATAATTAAAGTTCAGAAAATACAAGTGCATTTGTGAATAAATGAAGGAATGGAATTCTATAAAACAGAGGAAGTAAATAACTAAATATCAGTTCATTTAATATTAGGCTGGTTCATCAGTGTTAGTTTTGAGTTTATTGTATATCAGGATATCAGAAAATGAACATTGAAAGGCTTTGATTTTTTTTAGGTCATGGAAGCAGGACTCTCAGAAGTGAAAAGTGAGTTACAGTCACGTGATGATCTCTTGCGAATTATAGAAATGGAACGATTGCAATTACACAGAGAATTGCTAAAAGTCGGAGAGAACCAAAACGCTCAAGAAAATAAGAAAAGGTATTGTCTTATATTTGACAGTCTGAGAAAAACTGTTCAAAACATAATGCTTGAATGATCTTAAGGGTTTTAGATTAAAAATGTGGATAAAAGTCTACTTTGTATTGACATGCTGTTAATTACTGGATATTAAATATTAAAAATAAAATTGTATCTACCTTGGCCTTCACAGTCACCATTCTGCAAGTTACATTAAGGGTTTATGTTAAGGGACTGGTGCTGAGGCGCAGCGGGTTAACGCCCTTGCCTGAAGCGTCGGCATCCCTTGTGGGTGCCACTTCGAGACCTGGCTGCTCCACTTCCCATCCAGCTCTCTGCTATGGCCTGGGAAAGCAGCAGAAGATGGCCCAAGTCCTTGGACCCTTGTGCCCTCGTGGGAGACCTGGAAGAAGCTCCTGGCTCCTGGCTCCTGGCTCCTGGCTCCTGGCTCCTGACTCCTGGCTCCTGGCTTCGGATTGGCATAGCTCCCGCCGTTTTTTAAAAAAAAAAAAAGGTTTATGTTAAAATATAATTTTCTCCTCTTTTAGAATCAGATATCATGTACTCCATAACTACAAAGAAAATTGGACTGCTGAGGATTATTGAATGTATATGCTTATGAGCAGACAGTTTAACTGTGTTAGCCATTCATTGATGTTCTTACTCTCATTGAAACACAAATCTTTCTCCAAAACCAGAAAGCTAACACCACACTAATGATAGGATTTTAATAACTGAATAGCCATACAGTGAAGAATATTTTAATGAAAGATTACATTGTTTTAAAGGCACTAATTATTTCTTTGAAGTTGTGGGACCTAATATTTTTTGTTTGAAGTTCTACACTTAACAACAAATGGCAAATCAAAACCCCTTGAAATGACCTATCATTGGCCTCACCAACATTGGCAGATTGCCTTTTAGTCAGTCAACAATGGGTGCTCAGTATACAAGCTAAGGATCATCATCACTGATCATTAATAAATCCGTTGGGTATCTATTATGTTTAAGGTGCTATTCCAGTGTGGTGAACTTGAGAGAAATGTATGACTATATGCTTAAAAACATAAGAAATTTCACAGGAGAGCACACTGTCTAACCTGTGTCTAGCTTTGGTTTTGTGAAGAGCATTATGTGTACTTTCTCTGGCTCTTACAAGGCCATTGCTGAATTCCAAACATTGCCAATCTTTCTTCAATTCCCGATTTGCTCTATAAAGTCCTGCACTTGTATGTTTAGGCAGTACAAACGTTCTGCTTTGCCTGTTTGCCATCCTCTATGTAATTTGGTATTTATTTTTGTCTCCAAACTACCTCTTTCTCATTTGGAGGGTTTCTGCCAGTTCTGCTATTCTGAGATTTGATGAAAAGGTATTGTATTTAACTTTTCAGTTTCCTTGTGTTATAGACTTCTCAGGCTTCATCTTCCCCACTGAAAATTTTGAAGCCTTTTAATCTGTTCTCGCTATGAATGCTATTCTGCGTCACTGTTTTGGTTTCTTTTACTCAGACTCCATTTCTCCTTTGTGATTGTATTAAGGAGAAGCAGCCCATACTACTGGGAGTAGACAAACAATAATTTTATAGAAGTATTAATCACTTTACTCATTTTCAAAACTTTCTTAATAATGAGATATTGTTAGCCTTTTTTACTTTTGGATGTAGAAGCATTTTGGACTGATGGGTTCTGAGTTATTAAAAATATTTCCAACAACATTTTCCTACATGAAAAATGCTAGCTCCTTTATTGTTCATCTTAGCATAATTATTGCTTTGCTTTTTGCAGTTGTCCACACTGGGGTTTGATATTTGTTACCTTCATGCACAAAACTTTGCAAGTTTACCATTGGGTGTTTTGCAGTCAGTTCAGCATTCCACTTCCTATAATTGCTTAGGAAGAATTTGAAAATAATGAATTTCATTTTTCACTGCTTCCAAATCATAGCAAATAAGAAAAAATTAAATCCAATCCTGAAACAACAATTTAGGAGAATATTGGGTAAAATATGTTGGGAAACAAAAGGAAACTGAAAAATAATGTATGTGGTTTATTTTGACCTTATAGGGAATGGCTATTTATTTATGCACAAAGAGGATTCTTAAAAAAGTACATAGAAAATGGAATTTAGATGTTTATTTAGATGTGAAAAAGTTGAAGGCCTCCATTGTTTTCTCATGAGTCCACATTTTCCATGAATTTTTTGAAGACCCTGCCCCAATACATGCATAGGGAAAGAAAATATACAGAAAAATGCTAAAGATGGTTTTTCCTGGATGATAATACTATAGTGACACATTGCATTCCGCGATACTCTACTGCCCACAGTTATATATATTTGACAATCAGAAGGAAACAATCTAACCTAGACACGTGACATCACTATCAATATGCACCTTTTGAAGGAGACTATTTTCAATCTTTAAAGTAGTTATTGCTCCATCATTACTTGGGTTTTGGTTTTTTGTTTTATTTGTGTGCTTTATGTTTTTCATGTGTGGAAGCTTTTCAAAAATTCTTTGGAAATCTAAAATTGTATTCACTTGCAAGTATAGTCCTCAAAACACCAGTCTCCACCAGAGAGCCAGGCCCGGCTTCTGAAGGGAAGTGTGCCACATTTCCTATCTGCCTATCTTTATTCTGGAGTGTCTGTGACTTTCATTTTACCAGTTTGCCTCAGATGGAAGTGACATTGCCTGCTTTTACTTTCCCTTGCTTCCTGTGGGAATCATACTTTCTTACACTAGTTTGTGCTTTCTCTCTAGAATTAATATGTGGTTGCAATTCCATTTTATAAATTGAACAGGCAAAGAATAGATGTGTTTGAGCCCTGTCAGGTGTACTCACTTCTGATCACTTTATGAAGCTGTTCCCCTCAGAACGCTCAGGACAGTTATTTTCTGCAGCACATTAGCAAGTCGGGGTGCTTCCTTTTCTAAAGTGGGCTCCCCAGCTATTATAGGAACTGGCCTTATCCAAAAACCTTATCTGCATTCAACTGCAGCATTCTGCCAATTTCTAGTGTATAATTGAAAATCCATATTAACTGTTAACTTTTTCCCCCATTAAAACCATTTACTACATTCAGTGAAAGATGTAAATGCTTATGCGATCTGAATGTATTAGGACTTGCAATTTCTGTAACCAGCAATGTTTCTAACAAAGTAATGATCTGTTTCTGAGGTCTGCAATGGTCTAAATTAACAATATACTTACAACAACTTAGCAAATTAAAATTAATTTCTACTCATTTTGTTTTTAATTTGTAGACTCGAATCATCTTATTCACCTTCTATTAAAGAACCAGAAAGGAAAAGGAAAGAGCTGTTTTCAGTGGCCCCAGATCAATCAAATCATGAAAAAGAATTAAACAAGGTATGGAAAATAATGAGCTCCCTTCTTCTAGGCACATATGAAATCTTTGCCTATAAATAGGCAAACAATCTCCCTTCCCATTCTGGTCTTTTTCTTCCTATATTTTTTCCAAAAATAATCTCCCAAGCTGATAATTCTAGCGTTGTTCTGTGTGAACACAAACCTTAGTCTGCCACTGCAAGGCTGGCCATGAAACATGGATTGCTGGTGGCTCTGCAAGAAGCAACTTGTATCAAGAATGGCAAGAGCAGATTCCAGTGCTCTGAGGATGTGGCGAGGACTAAGTGAGCCAGTAATGCTGCGACCTAAATTGCTCTTGCCATGTGCCGGTTCATTTATTCCTCACAACCATTTTATAAAGTTGAGTCCTAACATCCTATTTTAACATTTAAGAAAAATAAGGCACAAGCAAGTTAAGTAACTTCTCCCAACACTCACAGCTAATAAGTGGCAGAGGCCAGATCTGAATCTAAGCAATCTGGCTCCAGGGGCCATATTCCTTACCCTTAGAATAACTGAGATGACACATGTAACAGGCATAGAATAGGGCCTGGCCACAAGTAAGTACTGCTTCATTGTTGGTTGCTGTTGTTATTGGTTACACCTACATTTTTTTCATTAGCTCCTGACAGGTGCCAAGCCGTCTCCCAGGAGCTAGGAATACCGGCATGAGGAAGAGCTAGGCACTATCCTTGAAGAGACTTTGGGTCTCTGGTCTCCCTCTAGGAAGATCCAGGAGTGGCTTTCTGGCCATGAGTTTATCACATCTGCTTTCCATCTCTCTGGTCTTTAGGTTTAAGGTTTTGATGCTATAAACATAAAAATTGCTAAAAATCACACAAACCTTGGCATGACTATGAATTATCAACTAGAGCCCTGCACAGTACTTGACACACAGTGAATGAAAACAAATAGAGAATGAATTAATTAATATGGGGCTAGGTTACCCCATAAATGTACATAGCCATATATTCAGTTATTGGTTGTATTAATTAAACAAATATTTTTTGAGAATCTGGTAGGACTAACATAGCTATTCTAATTTCTATAGGAAATACAATGGTGTGAAAAAAGAACCTTTCTTCCAAAGAGTTGACTAACAGAGAGCTAATAGGTGTTACGAATCAATGTCTATTTTCCTTATATTGCAAACACTTTAATACCACATCCAATGAAAATGGTTTTATTGATTGAATGAAAACCTGTTCTTCTGGTGTTTCCAGAGCACACAATATAATAAAAGATTGATTAAAGTCACCTAAAATATAGTTACACCATTCTTAACCTCATGGATTTAGATAGAATAATAAAGCTTTTAAAAAGGACTCTACTGATTTCAGACAGTTTTGACATGGAGAGAGCGAGAGAGACCATAAGACACAAATATCTTTATAGGGTCTGAGAGACCACTAGATAGTACAATGCTGTGCAGAAAAGGTAACAAATGAATCGTAGCTAAATAGCTATCACTTCCAGGAAGTGTTCCTGGGAGCAGTTTCACTCTCTTATACTGAGAACAACAAGAGGCATATTTATGAATCTTGCAACTGTTTTTTTCTCTTTTTTTATTATAGAACTATTTTTAGTCATTTTGTAATAAGATTCACATTTTTAATAAAGCCAAAATCATCTAGAACTCAAGCAAATCAATCTCATTGTAGTATAGCACATTGTTTTACTATCTAAACATTGTGAAAATAATATAAAATAGTTTGCTCTGTTTTCACAAGATTGTATTCCCTTTTTTTCTACATTTCAAAAGTTCCATTCTAAGAGGAACATGCTAAACTAAGCCACTGAAATGCAATCAATAAATACAGCCTGAAACAAACTGCAGGACTGTGCTGTTGTATCATCAAATCAATGGTAAGGGGAAAACCCAGAGACAGAAGACACCTGTGACATTGTCCCCAGGCAGGGATAATTTTGCAGCAGTCTCCTAGTCTTTGCCTTTGCTTTTAAGAGTTGGACGACTCCGGTCCAGTCAGTGCTCTTCCTTGTTCAATTTGTTAAATGATGGGGTTAGACCATGTGATTTCTAAGACAGTGCCCAATTCTGAAATTCTAATGATGTTAGTAGCAAGAATAGAATCGGATGACAGGGTGTGCCATAAAGGCTTGAGATGTATGAATTTGGCCTCTAGACCTGTGTTCTGTCCAAACCTGTTTAGGCATCATCTGCCCACACCCAGCTCTTTCCAGTGTGCCTGCCTACCAGAAACTGGGGAGGACAACAGGTCAGGTCACTTTCTCCAGGAATAGGACTCTGAAAAGTGATGTATCTGAAGTTTCTCATTTGCTAGATAGAGAGAATAGTACAGGTATCAAATGAGACGATGCATGTCTAGTACTTAGAACACACAAACGCACACACCCGGAGAGGCTGTAAAAAGACACATGAGTCAGTCTCAAGGAATAGACCATATTTCAATCCTAATTCACTTAAACAAACTAAAAGAGCATTCATTACTGCCCAGAGAGTTGATGATACGGAAGAACTGTTAAAGACATTTAATGGCATTCCAGCTATGTCAAAAAGACAGGGAGCAAGCTCTTATTCTTTTAAAGATATATACTAAAATGTTTAAAGATAAGATGAAAAAAACTCAGTTTTAAAAGTAAGTGCCGTTGGCCGGCACCGCGGCTCACTAGGCTAATCCTCCGCCTTGCGGCGCCGGCACACCGGGTTCTAGTCCCGGTCGGGGCGCCGGTTCTGTCCCGGCTGCCCCTCTTCCAGGCCAGCTCTCTGCTGTAGCCAGGGAGTGCAGTGGAGGATGGCTCAGGTGCTTGGGCCCTGCACCCAATGGGAGACCAGGATAGGCACCTGGCTCCTGCCATCGGATCAGCGTGGTGCGCCGGCCGCAGCGCGCCAGCCGTGGCGGCCATTGGAGGGTGAACCAACGGCAAAAGGAAGACCTTTCTCTCTGTCTCTCTCTCTCTCTCACTGTCCACTCTGCCTGTCAAAAATAAAAAATAAATTAATTAATTAAAAAAAAAAAAAGTAAGTGCCGTGGAATAAACTCCTCTAAATCTCTCTGTGGATGGCTTCCACACAGCCTCTCCAGCCTTATTTTTCATAACTTGCTAAGCACCAGCCACTTCAAACTCCTTTTGGCTCACAAGGGCATTGCTGTGACTCATGCCTTCACTGAATCTTTGCTGGAAGCCTTCTCCAGCTCTGAATTCTACCTGTCTTCCAGTCATCCTTCACTGTTTGGGCTGACGACCCTATGAGAATCCTGTCTTGGCATCTCCAGGCTGGGTTAAGCACCTGCCACTATATACCACTAACCTCAATGGCTGAACCCACTACTATATACCACTAACATCCATGGCTGCCCTGTGCTGCAATTGTCTGCTTATGTTTGTGTTCCCCCCAATAGACTGTGATTTTTTGAAGATCTTTGATTCTGTACTTGATCTCTGAATCTCAAGAATTAGAAACCATGAGTGGTTTTCTAGAAAGATGCTAAGAGGCTGGGCCAAGCCAGTAGGACTAGGAATGGAAAGCAGAGATGAGACCCGAGAGGGGTTGAAACATAAATAAGAGTGTCAATTGTTGAATCAACAACAGGAGTCACTGTGCACTTACTCCCCATGTAGGATCTCTGTCCTTAATGTGTTGTACTATGAGAATCAACGGTAAAACTAGTATTCAAACAGTACTTTAAACTTTGTGTGTCTGTGAGGGTGCAATCTGTTGAAACCTTTACTTAGTATAGAGTTGATCTTCTGTATATAAAGATAATTAAAAATGAATCTTAATGAAGAATGGGATGGGAGAGGGAGTAATATATGGGATGGTTTGCGGTGGGAGGGTGGGTATGGGGGGAAGAACCACTATAATCCAAAAGTTGTACTTTTGAAAGCTATATTTATTAAATAAAAGTTTCAAATAAAATAAAATAAGAAACAGAATGGACCAAATGCCTGACTGGATTTGGAAGCACAAGGGTGGAGAGGAGCTGAAGATGCTGTCAAGGCTCCTAACATGGGAGGTATAGCCAAGATCAATAATGTAAGCAACTCCACAAGCTTTCGGGGAGGCACTGATACGTTTTCACAGACACTTCTGGGTTGAAGTTTATAATAACATGGTTCTGAAAAACACAGGGTTTACTCACAAGCAGCTCTGTATAATTCAGTCCAAAAATACGGCACTGAATGTAAAGCCAAGAGCCAAAGGGTCTGGTCTCATTTCTGCCAATTATTAGCTTTATAATGTCGAGTGAGTTCCTTAAAATCTTAAGCTAATTTTTTCTTCATAGTAAGTGCTTAATAATATTTTCCTCACCTTTCTGTCAAACTGGTTATCAAAGTAGTATCAGTACTAGGTGATGGCTTCCACACAGTAGACAACAGGAGTGAGACATGGAATTTTAGAATTGGAAGGAAAAACAGTTATGTGAATCATTATTGTAAGCATCTCTTCATTTAGCATTGACCAGAAAAGGAGGGCACAGTGGGGCCTGCCAAAGTTTCAGGACAGGAGAACTGAATGTGGCCAATAAAAGCATTAAGCTGCTCTATAAGCAAAGGATTTGTTCTTACTTTCTGGTCTCTATCTGCCACAGATAAGAAGCCAGCTCTACCAGGAGGAAGAGTACCATAGTTCTGAGCAGGAAAGAATGAGGAATGAAATCTCCGACCTAACAGAGGAGCTCCATCAGAAGGAGATCACTATAGCAACTGTCATGAAGAAAGCTGCCCTTCTGGAAAGACAGTTAAAAATGGAATTGGAAATAAAAGAAAAGATGTTAGCAAAACAACAGGTATGCAAGCAGCTAGAACAGCACCTCTTCCAGTGCCAACAGCAGCCTTATTTTTTTTTAATGCTTACTTATTTATTTTCATCTACTTGAAAGGCAGAGAGAGAGAGAGAGAGAGAAAGAGATGGGGGAGGGAGGGGGAGAGAGGGAGAGAGGGAGAGAGAGAGAGAACTTCCATTTGCTGGGTCAAACTGAAGCCAGGATCCCAGAACTCCATTCGGGTCTCCCACATAGGTGGCAGGTTCCCCAGTACTTGAGCCACAACTTCTGCCTCCGAGGATGCATTAGCAGGAAGCTAGATTGGAAGCAGAAGTGCCAAACTCCAACCAAGCACTTTGGTATGGGATACAGGCATCCCAAGCAGCATCTTAACCTGCTGCTGTGCCACAACACCCACCGGCAGCCTTCATTATTTACTAATAAAAGCTTGGCATCGCTCAGTGTTACTTCTGAGACTAGCATCACATAGAACTGCCTTGTGGAGGCACACAAAGCCCCTGTGAGATAATGCAAAGTGTCATCAAAACACAGAGAGAAGTGAGTGACAGCACCGTGATTTTCTCATAAAACCTCATCAAAACATTTTCCTGTAACCTCAAACAACCTCCTACCTATGCTCTAATCAAAGATTTTTTTTCCTTCAGTTCTTTTTCTGTAATTGCCTTCCATTAATATTTTTATCTGTTTTTTTTTTTTGTTTTTTTTTTGTTTGTTTGTTTGTTTGTTTTGACAGGCAGAGTGGACAGTGAGAGAGAGAGACAGAGAGAAAGGTCTTCCTTTTTGCCATTGGTTCACCCTCCAATGGCCGCCGCAACCGGCGCACCGCGATGATCCGAAGCCAGGAGCCAGGTGCTTCTCCTGGTCTCCTATGGGGTGCAGGGCCCAAGCACTTGGGCCATCCTCCACTGCCTTCCCGGGCCATAGCAGAGAGCTGGCCTGGAAGAGGGGCAACCAGGACAGGATCGGTGCCCCAACCAGGACTAGAACTCGGTGTGCCGGCACCACAAGGCGGAGGATTAGCCTAGTGAGCCGCGGCGCCGGCCCTAATATTTTTATCTTAAAAAAGGAAAAACTCCAATTCCACATTCTTTTGGCTGTTTCCCACCCACCTCCACGTTTCATGCATTTCTTCTAGGCTTTTAAAAAATGAATGTGGAAACACGAAAATCACTTCATATTTACCTTACATTCACCCAGTGCACAGTATGGTGCAAGAGGAAAAATAGCAAGAATCACATTCTACTGTTAAACACTGCAAGTTACTTCACCTTCCTCCTCCTCCCCCTCTCCTTCCCTCCCTCCCTGCTTCTCGTCTTTCTGGCCTTCTGGTTTATTTTTTAAATTCCCTCAGTGTCTTACTCATTATCAAACTGGCAGCCATAGGGAACACAGCAGTTATCTGCCCTCTTACCACATCCTAGTAGATGTTTTGAGAGCAGAAAAACATTTATTGAGGCTTCAGTAACTTTCTAGGCTTAAGAGGGTTATTTCACAAACAGCACCACTATGTAAATCCTGTGCATTACAAAAACAGAAGAGGTCCTGCCTTTGCCCAAGCATGAGCCTTAACTCAATATGCAGGAAGACAGCACAGGTAGGATAATGGTACTGGTTGGGCCTACACAGGGATGGATATTTCACAAGTGTTAACAGTGATCTGGGTAGCTGGATGAGGAATGCTTTTTATTTTTTCTTTTATGTAGCTATGTATTTTCTTGGTTTGTCAATAAGCATATGTTTCATAATTGACAAAAAAAAATTCTTCAGGCAAGTGTTCTATGTAGAAATAAGTCCTACATCAATAAAAGGACACATACTATATCCAAGTATTGTCAAGTAGAAGAAATGAAGGAAACAAAAGATAAATTAGGAGACAGAATGAAATAGTCACCAAAAAATGAAAATTTGAAAGAATATGAGAAAGAACAAAATTAAACATGAAAATCATGTTGCATGTTGTAAAACTTAATCAGGTGTTGAAAATTAATGGATGATGCTGTTTAAGCATGTTTTTAAAAATTATGATATTCTGGTGATAATTTGTATACAATAGAAAACAGAATGAGGAATAGAATTTTGGAATTGAAGGAAAAAAGTAATGAATCATGATTATAAACATCTACTTTTAATTTAGTGTTGATCAAAAAAGGAAGGCCCAGTGCGTCCTTGGTAAGCAGAGAACTAGATCAGAAAAACCTGACTGGTAATGATCAAAACCTAGGGAGAAATGTTTCCATTCACCACTCACAAAAGTCTGTATTCACAAAATCCAGTTTTTAACGAACTTTGAGTCTTTTATATGAATTTTACATTTACCTTTTATCTGCTAATCTTTCAGGTCTCAGATATGAGATATAAAGCTGTCAGAACCGAAAACACACATCTGAAAGGAATGATGGGAGATTTAGACCCTGCACGGTACCTGGTAATACACTGAATCCATTCAGTAACTTGAACAGAGATGGGTTGGCCAGGATTTACCCAGACGTCACCCAGCATGCAGGAGTTAGGCTGGCAGATTGTTTTGCACTTCAGTTGAATTTACTTTCATCTTTAGGCTGAACGTTTAAATTTCTAGTTTTCTCTCCTGTCCTTTTCTTGGATTGGGCTCAATTTTGATCATTTCCCAAGCAGGCAATTTCCTTACTTTTGCCTTTTGATGTTGCCTTGAAATCCTACATCCTACCTGGCAAGATGCAAGTGTCAGCCTTCCAACCCCTGTCAGAACGAATGGTTCTGCCTTGTTTTGCAGCTTGTCACTTCCCACTGGGTGGCAAGCAGGGCTCTTCTCTTAGTAGTGGTTGTATTACTAGCACCTCACAACATCACATGTTGAGTAAGCATTCAGTGCGTGCTGCTGACTAGAAAAAGGTAAGAGCTCCTGGTTTTAACCAATGGCTCTACATGTCTGCACAAGGCAACTTAACCATGCATGGTGCTTCTCATTTCAATTATTTAATGTAACAGTTGATTTTATATGAGAATTTATATTGAAATAATGAAATATCATTGTCACTTATTATTTATTTGCTTGGAGAGCAAATTCTAAAATAATTTTTCTACCATTTGAGAATTGGAGAGTATGAGATGCATATTGTAATTGTTTAACTTAGCCTCAGTATCTTCAACCATTCTCCATGGCCCCATGATACCATATTTTATGGTATCATGTGATATTATGTGCCTGTTCTCACAATCGTCATTATTCTGGCACCTTCCTTCTTTTTTTAAAAAAAAAAAATTTTTTTGACAGGCAGAGTGGATAGTGAGAGAGAGAGACAGAGAGAAAGGTCTTTCTTTTTGCCATTGGTTCACCCTCCAATGGCCGCTGCGGCCGGCGCATCGCGCTGATCCAAAGCCAGGAGCCAGGTGCTTCTCCTGGTCTCCCAGGCGGGTGCAGGACCCAAAGACTTGGGCCATCCTCCACTGCCTTCCCGGGCCATAGCAGAGAGCTGGCCTGGAAGAGGGGCAACCGGGATAGAATCCGGCGCCCCAACCGGGACTAGAACCTGGTGTGCCGGTGCCGCAAGGCGGAGGATTAGCCTGTTAAGCCACGGTGCCAGCCGGCACCTTCCTTCTTGTTTAGGCTTCTGGTTCTGTGATTGCAGTACAGCTGGATAAAAAATAAAGCATGTAATCTCATGTAAAAGATTGTTCCCAGTCTCTTATAGTTAATTCACATGGCCTATGACTCATTGCTAAACACCAGACACACAAAAACCTAAATCAGATCCTGTCCCCCGCCTCCTGGCCTGAGTCCTTTTTGCTCACACAATGATTTTTTGTTTGTTTTCATTTCAGTCTGGATGTTTTTAGGTGTATGTCCTGGGTCACCATAACCCCCACTGAGCCTGCTTCACTCTGGCTCCTGCAGGCTTTGTTTATTTATTGGTTTTTGGTGTTTCAAGAACTATAAAACCTACAGAGATGTATCAAAAAGAAATGAATTGGCCACATCCCTACCCGCATACCTAGTTTGGATTCCAGAGATATCCAGTGCTCACATGGTAGTTTGCAGCACTCTGTAACTTTTGCCTTGCTCATTCACACATCACAAGAGGATTAGTTGGGTGTTCTTTTACAGAAATAAATGGATACTATATACATCGTCCCAAATTTTGACTATACATATAATATATAATATGTTATATTATATATAATGACTATATATATAATATGTAAAACTGCCTTTTGACCATATATATAATGTCAGTAAGCATCATTTAATCTTTCCTAATTTCCTAAGAAAAAACAGTCATGTAATATAATTTGTATTTTTCTTATCAATTTATAAAAGTACTTTTCTAAATCTGTTGTTTATAACTTTGTTTATGATTACATTTGCCACAAAAAGATTTAAATTTTGTTTTCCATATATGTTTACCTTGTGGCTTTAACGAGTTTTCCCAATTTCTAGATGTATATGTGGCCTCTAAGAATTTTCAAATACTTTTATAATTTTTATTTAAGCCTATAATCCATTTGAATTGTAGTTTTGCATGTAATATAAAATAGAAACCCCATTTAAATTTTTATATGAACATTAAGCTCAATGCTATCCAGTTCCTCCTGATAACTTCTTGTTGGATTCTATTTGGAATTGAATTAAATATATATATTAACTTTGAAAGATTTGGCATTTTTATTATAATAAATTTTCTCATACAAGAATATGACATGACTTTCCATTTCTTCATATTTTATGTCTTTCAGTAAGATCTTATAATTTTCTTTGTATATATTCTATGCCCTTTCTTTTGAAACTTATTTTCAGATTTTTTACTATTCTCATCATTATTGCAGATGGAATATTTTCTTTTCTCCATATCTAGGAACTTATAGTAATATTAAAAATCCAAATTGTCTTATTAATTCTGGTAGGTTTTTTGTAGAGGTTTCTTAGGGTTTTTTGAGATTTATAATCATCTCAATAAAAATATATCTTCATTTCCACTATTCATAATGATTATTTTTGTCATATTACATTTGCTAAAACTTTCACGAAATTATTAACCAATAATAGTGATTGCTAGCAAATTTTCCAGTTCCTGATTTCAAATGACATGGTTTTAGAGTTTTGTTGCTTAGTGTAATATTGTTCTTGATTTATAGTCTTTATTATAGCTTTCTATTCCTACACAGAGTTTTTTTTATTAAGAGTTGCCAATCGTTTTTATAAAATGTCTTTTCAGCATATATGACATAATGTGGGTTTTGCCCTTTAATTTGTTGATGTGTAACAGACTGTGGTTAACAGATTTCCTGATATTGATCTACCTTTGAATTCCTGGAATCAATCTTCTTAGTCATTATATTCATTTGATAGGGCTGCTGTAAAAAGGCACCACAAATTAGGTAGCTTAAAAACAGCAGAGATTTAATATTGCACAGTTCTGGAGGTTGAATGTCCGAAATCAAGGTGTCAGCAGCTGGCAGACCAGACCTGTGCTTGGTGTGAAACTGTACAGGAGGATTCTTCCTGGCCTCTTCCGAATTTCAGGAGATTGGCTGGCAGTTGTTGGTGTTGCTTGGTTTGCACACGCCTGTCTCCCATCTTCCATCTTTCCATGGCATTCTGCCTGTATCTCCGCCTTCACAAGGGTGTGTGTGTCTTCATGTGTCTTGTCTCCATTACTGTCTGTTTTGGTGTCCAGATTTCTCGCTTATATAACACAGCAGTCAAACTGGATGGTCTAGAATAGTTTAGATAATATTAGAATTATCAGTCCTTTAAATGTTAGGAAGAACTATCTTGACCTAGTAATCTTCAACTACCTTTCCATTATTTTTAAGTTGCTTGGTATATTCAGGGTTCACTACTTCTTAGGTCATTTTAGTAGTGTGTATTTTTCAAGAAAATCTTCATCCCTTTCAGTTTGTTTCCTTGTTACCAAAGGTAGTAATGTCCTCTACTGTTTTCATCTATAGCCTGTGATTATGTTTCCTTTCTTATTTCTAAGTTTGCATAATTTAGCATGCTGTTTCTCTCCTTTTTGTTTTACTCCGATTCATAAGGGATTCATTTATTTCACTCATATTTAAAAGTATTGGTTTTGGACTTATTTTTCCTTTCATTTACTTTTCCTAATTTTGTTACCTTTAGATTTTATTGATTAATTTTCTCCTTCTAGTTTTATTTTGCTGTAATTCTAGTTTCTTTTTTTTTTTTTTAAAGATTTATTTATTTATTTGAAAGTCGGAGTTACACACAGAGAGAAGGAGAGGCAGAGAGAGAGAAAGGTCTTCCATTGCTCGTTCACTGCCAAGATGGCTGCAACAGCCGGAGCTGTGCCGATCCAAAGCCAGGAGCCAGGAGCTTCCTCTGGGTCTCTCACGTGGGTGCAGGGGCCCAAGGACTTGGGCCATCTTCTACTGCTTTCCCAGGCCATAGCAGAGAGCTGGATAGAAAGTGGAACAGCTGGGTCTTGAACCAGCGCCCAATGGGATGCCGGGGCTTCAGGCCAGGGCATTAACCTGCTGCGCCAACAGCGCCGGCCCCAATTCTAGTTTCTTTTTTTTTTTTTCTTTTTTTTTGTGTGTGTTTTTTTTTTCTAGTTTCTTAAAATGAAGAAAACTCTCACATCTGTTAGGTGTTAAAGTCCAATAATTAGAAAAAAAACTCACAATTAGGTAATTTTTTCTGAAATAACTGAAATAAGTAGAATTAAATAATGTGCTGATTTTACATGAAGCAAAATATTTATATCATTATTTTTAAGTCCTTTAAAATTTAATATATTTGGATAATATCAAAATAACAATAATTTTTCTTCTCTAGGCAAGGAAATTTCTGATCTTAATGTTGATCATTTCCAAATAATACAGCTTTGCAAGTTTTTCTGCTTAACTAGTGGTGAAGCGCCCTACTCAGTTCCACTCGGGAAAAGATGTTCGCAGAAAGCCCGTGCTCAGTGGTAGAAAGAGCAGCCTGGCATCAGTTACCTCCCAGTGCAGGCAGGGGCTGGGCAGCTCCTAGTTTCCTCTGAAGAATGTACTGATGGGACTAACTACTTGGTATCTAAGTTTTCCTGGGTCTCCTTGACACAGTTAGTATAGTAATAGAACTGGGCAGAGGCTCTTTGCTCTGAAAGATGCTTTCCTTGGATTTGTATGGAAACTTGAATGCATGGAGCACAGAAAGGGGTTTTCTTGATTTTATAGTAATACTCAGTTCATGGAAATGTTTAAGAAGACCAGTTTGCCTTGCACGAATCCATTCAGTTTGCTAAAGAAAATAGCATAAAAAGTTTGTTCCTTCACAATGATTAAAACATCTACTTGCTGGCCGGCGCCGTGGCTCAACAGGCTAATCCTCCGCCTTGCGGCGCCGGCACACCGGGTTCTAGTCCCGGTCGGGGCACCGATCCTGTCCCGGTTGCCCCTCTTCCAGGCCAGCTCTCTGCTGTGGCCAGGGAGTGCAGTGGAGGATGGCCCAAGTCCTTGGGCCCTGCACCCCATGGGAGACCAGGAGAAGCACCTGGCTCCTGCCATCGGAACAGCGCAGTGCGCCGGCCGCAGCGCGCTACCGCGGCGGCCATTGGAGGGTGAACCAACGGCAAAGGAAGACCTTTCTCTCTGTCTCTCTCTCTCTCTCACTGTCCACTCTGCCTGTCAAAAATAAAAATAAATAAATAAATAAAAAATAAAAATAAATAAATAAATAAATAAACATCTACTTGCATGCTGAAAACTAACATACTAACCATGAAACATGATTAAAGAGTCTTTCTTTTTAGTCTAATTATTGTTGAATATACATAATTAAAAAGAAAAACTGTATAGGCATAATGCTAACATTTCACTAGTTCAACTGACCTCATCCAAGTCTTTCCAAATAAATAAGCACCAGGAGAGTTTGTCATTTCAAGAATAAGAAATGAGGCTTCAGACCCTGCCACTCACCTGGGAGTCCCAGATGGAGTTCCTGACTACTGGCTGCTTCCTAACTTAACCCTGGGCCATTACCCCTATTTGAGGCGAGAACCTGGGAATGGAAGGTGTGTGTGTGTGTGTGTGTGTGTTTCCCTCTCTTGCTCTAAATCTGCCTTTCAAATAAATATTTTTTTCTTTTTTTAAAGACATTTATTTACTTGAAAGTCAGAGTTACACACAGAGAGAAGGAGAGGCAGAGAGAGAAATAGAAAGAGGTCTTCCATCCACTGGTTCACTCCCCATTTGGCTGTAACGGCCAGAGCTGAGCTGTTCCAAAGTCAGGATCCAGGAGTTTCTTCTGGGTCCCCCATGTGGGTGCAGGGGCCCAAGGACTTGGGCCATCTTCTACTGCTATTCCAGGCCATAGCAGAGAGCTGGATTAGAAGAGGAGCAGCCAGGACATGAATCGGTGCCCAAATGGGATGCAGGCACTGCAGGTGGTGGCTTTACCCACTATGCCATAGCGCAAGCCCCTAAATATATCTTTTTTAAAAAAGAATAGGAAATGAAGGCAAGCATTTGTCCTAGTAGTTAAGATACCAGCTGGGACACCTGTACAGTCTTACATCAGAGTGTCTGGGTTGGATCCTTAGTTTTGACTCCTGATTCGAGCTTCCTGATAAGGCGGATCCTGGGAGTCAACAGAGATGGCTCAAATAGTTGGATTCCTGCTATCCACGTTGGAGACCTGGATTGAGTTCTCAGCTCTAGGCTTTGACTTAGCTTTGGCCTGGCCCAGTTCCAACCTGTTGCAGGCATCTGGGGAAATAAGTCAGTGTTATGGAAGCTCTCTATCCATTTGTCCCTCTACCTTTCATATAGATTTCTTAAAAATTTTTAGAAAAGAATAAAGAAATGAATGAAAACTATGGATTTCTAAAATTTTGGAAGAAATAAGAATTGAATACCGGATCTCTAAAGTAACCAAACGGAACCACAGAGGTAGATTTAATTAATATTTATTTTGCATGTATTTAATCATTTAATGGAAGATACATTCCTGAAATTAGAAAAGTGTTCAAGAACATAAAATGAGAGAACCTAAAAATAGATGGTTGTCAAGAAAAATGGAATATGCTCTTAAATTTAATATTTAATATTTAATATTACCTATGTAATTCTTTCAGGTCATATTCATCATACTTATTTAATTATGTACATTTAGAAAATTGGGGGGGTTAAAAAACTCATTGCTATTATCTTAATTATTTTAAGACAACATGAGTCTAACAATCGTCAGAGATATAACCTAATTTCATAGAGAAAACTTGAGTAGAATTTTAACTAAACAGCAGACTATCAGAGTCATACATTTTCACTGGCAGTTATTTGATTCAAAGTCAAATTTTGAATCTTTCCAAAGATGAGATTCTGACGGACATCTGGTTGACCTTTTTCAACCAGATCTACACATATAAACTTTTTACTTATAAAGAAAATTTTATAAGACAGTGCCTCTTCCATATTTATCAAAAGTCTAATTTTAGAATAAGCGATCATGAGGCCAGCGCTGTGGCATACTGGGTAAAGCTGCTGCCTGCAATGCCAGCATCCCATATGAGCACTGCTCCACTTTCAACCCAGCTCCCTGCTAATGCTCCTGGGAAAGCAGCTGGATGGCCCACATCCTTGTGCCCCTGCATCCATGTGGGAGACCCAGAGGAACCTCCTGGCTCCTGGCTTCAGCCTGGCCCAGCCCTGGCCATTGGGGTCATCGGGGAAGTGAACCAGTAGATGGAAGGTTTATGTCTCTCGCTCTCTCTCTGTAACTCTTTCCAGTAAATAAAAATAAATTTTTTTAATTAAGCAATCCTTTCTCTTTTAATGAAAAAGACTAGATCACTCTTTTATCTGCCATGGTGTCTCTCAAAAGAGTAAATGATGACAAATTCCAAGGCAAGGGCCCACCAAGCAGAGAAAGACTTTCAATATCCCTCCTTCTTCAAAGAACACCATGGTCAATGGACTTAGAAGCATGTAACCCTTCCCATACTGTTTGGTAGAAAAGTTCGCTCCCCTAGAGCATTTTCTTCCATTTAAAACTGAGGCCTTTCTGCGTATTTCCTAAACTTCCATAATGTGTTAGGCAGGAAACAGAAAACTTAGTTAACAGATTTGGTATTTTAAGCAAAAAAACAAAATAAGTAGGCAAACATTTTAAAGACCTAATCTATATATATATTCCTACACTTATTTATTTTATAACACATGAATAATTTACACTGTTCCAATTAGTCAAAAATTTTAGAAAAATCAGAATGAATATTTAAAGCATTCAAAGCTTTAAAATTTAGGAACTTCGAAATGCACATTCAATGCAATGATCATTTATATTTATGGACTTTGAACCATAGATATTTGGAGCTCAAAAAAAAGTTATTTCAACTCAGGTTGTGCTTTTTGTCCTAAAATACTATCCTTCTGAGAAGAGAGAATGTTTCTTAATCAGCAGGTTCACTGCTCATGAATATTGAAATCATAGTGCTAGAAATGACCAGATAGAGCCATTCAAAGCATTTTCATTGTGAAAGTACATCCTGTTTCTTAAAAATCTTTATGAAAAGTTCAGATACCCACTAGAAAACTTCTTATAGCATTTAATTAAAATATCCTCAGAAATCTTTATTTTTACTCTAAATCTCTCATTTTGTGATTTAACATATTTCATATTCTATTCTGAGGAGATATTAGAATTGACTGGCAGCCAGCACCGCAGCTCAATAGGCTAATCCTCCGCCTTGCAGCGCCGGCACACAGGGTTCTAGTCCCGGTCGGGGCACCGATCCTGTCCCGGTTGCCCCTCTTCCAGGCCAGCTCTCTGCTGTGGCCAGGGAGTGCAGTGGAGGATGGCCCAAGTACTTGGGCCCTGCACCCCATGGGAGACCAGGAGAGGCACCTGGCTCCTGCCTTCGAATCAGCGTGGTGCGCCGGCTGCGGCAGCCATTGGAGGGTGAACCAACAGCAAAAGGAAGACCTTTCTCTCTGTCTCTCTCTACTGTCCACTCTGCCTGTCCAAAAAAAAAAAAAAAGAATTGACTGGCTCCTACCAGGTAGTAAAACTTTATGATGACGCTGCCTTGCTCAAATCTGTGTGATTTTGGCAAAATTGTATCTGTGAGATGAATAAAATAGAATACTTCCGACTCAGACCCTAAGCTATATGCTTTTAGTATATATAATCTGTTGCATCATTCAGTAGTGGGGAATGGATGCTTTAATCAATGTGTGATCAGAACAATCAGAACAATAATTAGTATTCTCTCTCATTTTATACCAAAATTAATTCCAAATCATCTAAAGAATTAAATATAAAATAATGAAATTATAAAATATATAGAAGAAAATTTAAGTGAATATTTAACAGATTTATAATGAAAAAACTGAGATATGAAAGTAAGGAAGAGGCCGGCGCCACAGCTCAATAGGCTAATCCTCTGTCTTGCGGCGCCGGCACACGAGGTTCTAGTCCCGATCGGAGCGCTGGATTCTGTCCCGGTTGCCCCTCTTCCAGGCCAGCTCTCTGCTGTGGCCCGGGAGTGCAGTGGAGGATGGTCCAAGTCCTTGGGCCCTGAGCCCGCATGGGAGACCAGGAGAAAGCACCTGGCTCCTGGCTTTGGATCAGTGCAGTGTGCTGGCCGCAGCGGCCATTTGGGGGGTGAACTAATGGAAAGGAAGACCTTTCTGTCTCTCTCTCACTGTCTAACTCTGCCTGTCCAAAAAAAAAAAAAAGTAAGAAAGAAAGAAATACCATGATTTGTGTAAAAGAAAACCAATACAATGTTACTTAAAATTTTGAAAATAAATATTCCATAATAGAACAAATGAATTTGCTTATAGCTCTACAATGCAGTCATTAAAAATCTTATATTTGAAGGATATATAATATTTGAGGAACAAAAGCAGATCTCAAAACTTTATAAAATTTTTTTGATATTGGGATTACACTTTTAAAAGTATCCCTTTTCACTCTGACCTCAGAATCAGCCCTTAAGGCATTCAGATCTGGCTAAAAAGCCCATGAGATTTTCTCAGGCATGGAAAACCAAGACACTGTGGCAAAAAAAAAAAAAAAAATTACCTAAATGAAAGCTCTCTGTAAGTAAGATCCCAGTGGAAAGAAGGGGCCATCAGAGAAGGAGGCACTTTTCTCTAAAGGGAGGAGAAAACTTCCATTTTGATTATGACCTTGTCTAAATAAGGTCGGAGTTTGTGAACTCAAGAGGCTTCCATAGCCTTGGCAGCTTATGAAAAGAGCTTCGGGTGATTACTGACATCATGAGAGTGCCGATTGTTAAATCAACAACAGGAGTCACTGTGCACTTACTCCCCATGTAGGATCTCTGTCCTTAATGTGTTGTACTATGAGAATTAATGGAAAAACTACTACTCAAACAGTACTTTATACTTTGTGTGTCTGTGTGGGTGCAAACTGTTGAAATCTTTACTTAGTATAGAGTTGATCTTCTGTATATAAAGATAATTAAAAATAAATTTTAATGAAGAATGGGATGGGAGAGGGAGTAGGAGATGGGATGGTTTGCGGGTGGGAGGGAGGTTATGGGGGAAAAAAACCTCTATAATCCAAAAGTTGTACTTTCAAAAATTATATTTATTAAATAAAAATTTAAAAAGTATCCCTGTTATGTTTTATATTGATTATATTTTCTATTATTCTTACATATGGATAATTTTCTAAGTATTCATATACTATCATTATATTGACATTTTGCTAATTATATTGTATTTTCTATTGATAGAAAAAAATAATAGAAGGATATAAATTTAATTATTAATAGAAGTTATCATTGAGTAGTATGAAATATTTATTTTGTTCTTAATAGCTTTCCATAATTTCTACAGAAATAACAATAATACTTATGTCATCTATTATTTAACCTGAAAAAATTTTATTTTAAAATGAAAATGTATGTTGCTTCTAGTTTCATCATTTATCAATATTAGCTCTTTTATTAACGCTATTTCTGGTTCTGTTATTAATCTGTAATTTTTGTGTTTATGTTATTAATGTGTTATGTTATTAATCTGTTATTTGTGTGTTTATGCCTATAAACACACAAAATCATTCTGTTCTAGACAGAAAGGATGATAATGCACAGAGTAGATCATCCGTACTTGGGCATGGTAGTAGTCCATGCATTGCTTCTACAGCAAATGTGTTGTTCAGCAGCAGTTGCCACTGATTATGTGCTTGTTGTGAAGAGATAGACCAGTAGGAGGTGAGCAAGAGTAGAACTGCTGGGCTTGGCTCCAATGAAAGGGCCTTTCCAACACACACATCCAAACACACAGAAAGTATGCAAGACTTATAAGAGATAATGTATTCAATAATGGTTTATTTTATTCTTTAGAGTATGGATTTCACTAACAGGGAACATTCAAGGCATACATCTATCAACAAACTGGAATATGAAAATGAAAGGCTTCGAAATGATCTTGCAAAACTTCATGTTAATGGAAAATCGACATGGACGAATCAAAATAGCTATGAAGAAACTGGAAGATACTCCTATCAAGGCCAAATAAAAATGGAAAAAAATGAAGATAGGTATGCCGGTTGCATTATTTAAGGACATAAGTTTAAAAACAATTAAAATTTACTTCTCAATAATTCAGATTATAACTATGCTTTCTCATTGTTTACAATTTATATTATAGTGGTAATGCAGTAGTCTAGATACATTACTGTATTTTAAAAATCTTGTTGTCACTAGCTTTCAAAATATAACAGTGAAATAGGTGGGGTGTTACAGTGGATTTTAGCTCAGTAGTCTCTTCAGACCATCCTTGGAAGCTGACATGGCATGCAAAATATACAAATAAGTATTCCTCATTAATTTCTTACATCATAGCAACAGAGAAAACTAGATCTTAGTAGGTTAGGTACACTGTTCAAACAAAATAGAAAGTATTGGAAGATGTCACTTCTGACATAATATTGACAATCTAGCTGTGACAATAAACTGTTGGTCATTGCTTAAGAAAGGAATCTATGACTGTGTAAGAGAGATTTTCTCTGATTGTATGGAAAATCAATATTTTCTCTCCATATTATTCCTATGCTCTTTAAAATGTCACACTTCCAAGTTTTAAGTAAGTATATCATAAAGTAGGCCAATTTTCTCAATTTTAATAAATTGGGAAATCAAAAGTGTCCAAAATGGAAAAAGCTCAGAAAAACAGGTAAATCCTTTTCTACAGGGTTTCTCAGACCCATTAATATGCTAATTTATATTGTAAGTTTCCAAGAAGGGGTTTGGTGTACATCATTCCCCAAACTTATTTCATAATCAGATTTCTTAACATTCTGTGATACAGAGAGGTGGCAAATAGGCTCAGACTCAACTTCACTACAACTGTGTTCAGAAGCTCATAATACTTAACATGAAGAACCTCACATACTGGTCTCATACAATAGGATTCATACTTACAACCTTGGAAAATAGGCTTAACCTTTGTCATCCTCAATTTCCCACTTGAGAAACAGGAAGAATAATTGTGGGATTTTAGTGAGAATTATGAGAAAATCTATGTAACGTATTTAGTTCCATAAATGTTAGCCACTATTATCGATATTATTACTAACAAAATTACACTTGTAACAGCACTACTTTTCCAACAATTCACAGTGCCAAGAAAGTATATTTTGGTGAATATGTTAGCAGACACAGGTCTTTTCGCTTGGGGTATTACCAAATAATCAGTCTCAAGGACCAGTTGCTCAGAAGAAAGCTCTCCTTACTTTTCTTACTTGAAACAAGTAAAGAGACAGCAGAGTTTTAGTTCCCTACAGAAACTGCCCTCGTGGGAAGCAGTTTGCCAGGGCTTCTATTGCAAGGGTTAGGGCATGTCCAGAATGAAGAAGAAGAATGGCAGAGCCCTTCCTGCCTGTAACATACATCCGGGATACACAGAGACAGCGAGAGGGCCCTTCTTGCTCAGGCGACCTGCATCTTCACACATCAAATGTTTAAAAATCTGACTCACACTGGTTTCTTACAACTCTCCCTATTCATGGTGGTCCGACTCCCTCCAAGTACAATATTGCAAGATAAGCCTTCCTGGACCATCCCCTGAAAAACAAGCTTTGCAAAGTCAACTGTTTCGGATTCTCTGCCCCTGTTCCTGCACCCCTTTCTTGCCTACATCCTACACTCTTTCTTGCAAATAGACAAATGACTGAATCTAATATCTGCAGAGATAGTCCTGTTGAAGACAGTTGCCGCTAGGCTCATCTTTGTAACTAAGCTCATTGATTTTTTTTAAAGATTTATTTTATATATTTGAAAGACAGAGTTACAGAGAAAGTAGAGACAGAGAAAGAGGTCTTCCAACCTCTGGTTCACTCCCCAGAATGTTGCAATGGCAGGGGCTCAGTCAATCTGTAGCCAGGAACCAGGAACTTCTTTTGGGTTTCCCACATGCATTTAGGGGACTCCTCTGCTGCTTTCCCAGACACATTAACAGGGAGCTGGATTGGAAGTGGAGCAGACAGGACTCCAACCAGTGCCCATATGGGATGCCAGCACTGCACGCTGGAGCCTTAACCTGCTGTGCTGCTGTGCCACTGCGACAGCTCCACAGCCTGCCCACTTCTACAGAGAGGTAAGTCCATAAGCCCATGGGCCAGTTGAAAACAAATGTCTGCTTGTGGAAGATGGCCCAAGTCCTTGGGCCTCTGCACCTGCATGGGAGACCCGGAAGAAGCTCCTGGCTCCTGGTTTTGGATCAGCACAGCTCTGCCATTGCACGCATCCGGGGAGTGAACCAGTGGATGGAATACTTCTCCCCCTACCCCCCTTCTCTGCCTCTCTGTAACTCTGCCTTTCAAATAAAATAAATAAATCTTTTTTAAAAAATAAAGAAAGAAGAAGGTTTGTTTAATAGCTCTCCCCTACTTTCATCATCTCAGCTCTGAATGCATTAGAAGGGTATATTCAACCCCAACGCAAGATACAGCAAGCATTCAAAAGTGCTAAATAACCCTTCCTCGGGTGGTTAAAAAAGACTAGATGCAGAGTACTGCAAAAACATCAGTGGTAGAGTGCCATGACGGCAGTGGTGGCAACAGTATAAAAACAACAATGGGAAGATGGAACGGGTCTTTGGGCCACATCCACAGATCTGTTGTCTGGTGAATGTGCCCACATCGCCCAGCTGCTATAACTGAAAACCTGCCCCAAAGGGGTCTTACCTTGATCTTGGTGTAAGAATCTATTTTCTAACATAGACTAAACTCTCTACAAAGTGTTTCCCTTACTATATGACTTCAGTTCTCTGGAGGTCAAGTAATTACCCCCATGTATATAGTTTTTTCATGGTAAAGAGAAAACCAAGTCCCTACAGATACTATAAAGGGTCTTCCTGTACATTTTAGCTGCTGGCCTGTATTGAGCACCCTGAGTTGTTTCCTGTTCTTGCTTGTTGGAAATAACTTTGAAGCCTTAGATGAAGGTATCAGGTGGTGTTGTTGAAACAAAAATACAGTTGTAGTATTTTTAAAAGATATTTTTATTTGGATTGCCTCCATTTTTCTCTTAGGCAGGTAGTACAGAATGTGTTACAAGTGTGTAACAAAAACAAGACAGTAGGGGACACAACCAGCAACATAAGAGGTAAAGCACTCAGCAGGAGCTTATCTTAATAAGCAGTTTGGACTGCTATTCCTGCAGCAAAGCCTTGTGTCCTGCCAGTTTCATTTGTGGAAAGTTTCATTAAATTTGTTTTAATGCCTTGTCTGATTTCAGTGTTCTCCAGTGACCTGGTTTTTTAAAAGAAACAGCATTTCAAATGTTCTGAATAAATTATTACCATGTAAAACCCACTATGGGGATGAGTTGTGGACATGCAAGGACACTGTAAACTCACCAGTAGAGAACTGTAAGGCAGATATATCTCTATTAATTTTACCAAATGAAAAATGAAATCTTTCCCACATAGCTCAATGAAGTCAAATAGTGAAAGTTATACATATTTGTCAGACATAAATTAATTGGAAAATATATAAGCCATTTTACATATCAGAAGCTAGTGAAATAAGGTCTTATTAAACTATTTTAGGAAGGAAAAACCTTTTAGGTAAAGGCATATGAAGATAATGTTCCACAAAATAAAGTCCACTGTCTAATTATAAGGGAAATCTTGACTTAGTAGAGGAAAATTTATTTATTTAGTATGATATTATCTTTTATTCAGTCTGAAACATCTCACTTTTTGTTATTTTTCACTTCTGTTCAAAGTGTTAAGTTTTTTTTTCATTTATTAAACTTTTATTTAATGCTCATTCAGTTAAAATGTGAAGCATTTCAGGTTATTCTAAAGCATTTGTTTTCCAATAGAAAACTCAACACTTTACAAAACTATGAGTAAAATATAATCAAGTTTGATGAGGGTATTTTGAATATTGTTCTTAAAAGTTACACTTTTGACGTTTCAGGATAATGTATAAGCTAATTTGGAGTTATTTATGGAATTATTTATATATAACTAATTTTAATTATAAATCAATTCTACAATAAATAGAGGTTTATTCCTATAGAAGATATATTAAAGTGAATTTATGCTTTTAAAAGTTGTGTCATGTTACTGGAAAAATTTTAGTAATCACAAACATTAATCACTAAAGTGGCTTCGGGTCTAGCTAATGAATTAAAAGACTGTAATACAGAATGTCAGCAGGATTGTCATAAGCACCCACAGGATGGATCCCTTGCCATCTAGAAGCCATAAGGAAGCTGAGAAAATTTTGTCTGTTGCTCAATAAGGAGCAAAACACAGTAGACTGAAGAGTGCTGGGTCAGGAAACAGCAGCTCACAGAGTAGGAGCTATGTGCAGTGTTAGAACGTGAGCCTGGGAAGAGGTGATACAGCGTGATATGTGATGGGACCTTGTTCCTGCTAAGGACGTTGTCTGACAGCCCAGGAGAAATTAATGGAAGAGCAACATTTGCTGTACAAGTCAGAGCACTCTGAAAACTGTGACACATTGACACAAGTATCAAGTAGATAGATATGGACTCTTCAGGCCCTTCCTACCTAGCAAATTAAGCAGCAGCCTTGGAATAGAGCCTGTGGTAAAGCTAACTGTACAGATCAGCTTGTGAGGGGATACTAAAAGCCTCTGGAATAATTTTCAAGATAGCTTTTAAATTGATATAGGTAACATTTTATGCAAGGTGGTTTTATGAAGTATCTGAATAGCTATATTCTAGAAGAGCTTGTCAGATATAAAGATGATTTAAAACAAAAGTACTTTACTTCATAATGTAGTCTTTCCTTTCAATCTCTACATTTTATTGATCTTACAATAATAAGAATGCTCCTATATAAATTTTAGTAATTAATACCATAAAACTATATCTATACAGCCAGAGAAAAATGGATAATTGAGATAATTATTTAGATAATTTAGAACAAATAATACTTTACCTGAAATCTCTGTGTAATTGAGATTACAAAGATAGATGTGTGTGTGTGTGTATTTGAACTACTTGTATAATTATTTTTTTCCCCACTGTGCTTTGAAGTATAGAGGGTAGCCTCACTCAAATTAAGAGGCTTGGTTAAAGATCATGTGGAAATGTCCTATGCAATTTTTATTATTCTGTTTGATTTGTGAGATGTTTCATCTCATTGTGCACATCATAAACCATGTTATTTTAGTTTAATTTGCCGTTCTGTTTCCATGGTAATTATGGTTTTGGAAAATGGGTAGAAAAAAGATTTATTTCACAATAAATAAAAATGTATAACATGTTGTGTTTGTTTTTATGTACTAATTTACAGATGCCTCACTTAGCTTTTATTGCTATTTGTATGCATAGCTTTGAAAATGTTTCAGTAACAAAAAAAAAAGCCAAGTCTACAAAGATTAATCTTTGGACAAGGACAGAGAAAAATCATGTGGACTATTTTTAATTACATCAAATTTAAATCTAATCCATAATTATCTGTGGGAAATTTGAATTATTAGCAAAATTAAATAATTTTAAATGGAAGAGATTTTTATGTTTTCATAGTCTCTGATGATCTGATCAAATTTAGACCCCATTTTTTTTCATTAAATATTTAATCTCAAATGGCCTAAGATAAAAAAAAAATTTTATAAAATTTTAGGATAAATTGGTTCATTTCTTTGTTTTATTATTCATTTGTTCAGTCAGCAAATTGAAATTAAAATCTCACTGGTATTCTTTTTTTCACTGTCATCTTCCACCCTGTGTTTTAGCACAAATAACAGATTGCATGCTGTGCCTTTTTTCCAAATTATGAGTTCTGAAGTAAAAAAAAACCCTGGATTTAAGTCCAAAATCGAAAATTATTACTTCCTAGCAATTGCTCTGATTTAAAAAGTAGATTACTCAAAAAATAATTTAAATTTTAAGTCTTAGTTTCCTTATCTATAGATAGTATTCATACTGTTAGGATTATTTTGAAAACCAAATGAGTTTAAAAATAATAATAACAATAATACCTAATCTTTACTGGGTGCTTACAATATGCCAGCTATTGTGTTCAAAGTGTTTTACGTGTATTAAATAATTCAAGTCTCATAACAACCCTCTTTTATAAAAGAAAATTAAAGTTACCAAGAGTTAAGGTTGACTCTTCAAGATCATGTGACTAAAAGTCGAGATGGTATAAATTGAAAATTTTACATACATCATTAAGTTCAGTAGAAATTAGAATTTTTATACAAAGATTTATTTTATCATGAATAAAAAGTATAATTTTATTAAGAAAGCCAGTAAAGTTAAGTGTAATAGAGAATAAAAAAAGGGTATCTATCTAAAATCTTGAAGGGCATCAATATCAGCTGTTTAATATTTTTCTTAAACTGGCTTCAGATTATTTAATTAAATGGCACAGAGATATAAGAGAAAAACAGAAAAGGAAGCAACATAGGCAGAATAGCTTTAACAATTATCATGTTTTCTGCTTCACTATTAATCATTCTAAATCTTTTAAGTAAGCAAAAATTATTCATTAGGAAAGTCATTTTCAAAAAAATACCCAGATAAAGATCCCAAACATTTGGTTGTGTTTTACTTCTAAGTAGACATCAAGGAAATTAGGATTCTTAGCCACATAAACATACATTTATCAAACAATAACAAATATACCTTCTCTTTTAGACTTAGCCAAAACTGTGAGCCAAAGAGAAGTGCAACACCTTCATTACTACCTTTGACTTTTCCAACCAAAGAAATGACAAGCCCTTTGGTTAGCGATGATGAAGTATTCCCACTGGTGAGTTTCTGGTTGTTTGGACCTTTTTTTCCCTTTAATAGGTAATTATTTGTCCTTACATTGATATCAACATACTAATGTACGTAGTAGCTAAAAACAAAACAAAAGTTGCTCCCTGATCTGCAAGTCATTTGACCAAATGATGCAGGAAAAGAAAAGATCTATATTGTTTCATGAAGTCTTTTCAGCCCACGGTTATGCACCTCTACTGTGAGGTGTGCACCACAATTATAGGTGGTGCTTTTTAAATTGTGTAATCTTAGGGACTCACACCTGTTCCATGAGCCCTCAAAGATCTGTATATTTTATAGAGCAACAAGTTATCAATATTTTTATTGACCTTGACTTATATAAACATATACACATCCTAAGTGGACAGGCTGATAAATTATTACAAAGGCAGCACATCAGTGTAACTTCAACCCAGGTAATAACAGAACAATCACACCTGTTCAAGCTTCACTCATGCCCCCCCCTACTAGTCTCTACTTCCACTTGCTCCCAAGGATGACTTTTACATCATCCATTTTGCCCATTTGTAAATTTGATAGCAGTGGTATCACACTATATGTCTTATTTTGTGTCTGGCTTCTTTTGTTCAACATTGTCTCTGAGCTTCATCATCAACCATATTGTTTTACATAGTTGTAGTCCATTGTGTATTTTTTCTCTATAGTATGTCATTGTATATAAATACCAGGCACAAGGAAACTAAAATTCATTTATTCCTTCTACTTTTGATAGGAATTTTAGTCATTTCTAATTTGGAGGTATTGCCAAACTGTTTTCATAATTAAGCCAATGAATATCTCCAAAAATAGTGAATGAAAGCTCTCTTGCTCTCTATTCGTTCAAACACAAGTTACCATGTGTTTTAAATTTCAGCCACATGGTCACTGTGTAGCAATATCTTACCATGATTTTAATTCATATGCCTCTGGTGACTAAGGAGCACCTTTTCATAAATTTATTGGCCATTTTGCTATCCTTCTTTGTAAAGTGACTTCTTTGCTTAATTTTCTTTCAGATTGTCTTTATTCTTCTAATTTATAGGATTTTTCATGTATTCTTGATATAAGTCCTTTGTCGGTTTATGTATCAAAAATATCTTCTACTCTTACTTGCTTCTTTTCTTATGGTATCTTTCAATGAACAGAAGTTTCTAATTTTAATATATTCAAGTTTCTGACTCTCTTCATTTATGGGTAGTATTTTTGGTGTCCTATTAAAAATTCTTTCCTGTCCCAAGGTTATAAAAATACCCTATGTTATCTTCTAGACACTGTGGTTCTTTACTTTTATATTTAGATATACAATCCAACTGGAATTAATATTAGTGTACGATGCAACTTAATATTCTGAGTCCTTTTTTCCTACGGAAATGTTCAACTAACTCTGTCCCATTTATTCCAGTCCTGTAGATTCCTTTGGATTTCCTATAGTTACCATCAAAATAATGATGGTCTGATTTCTCACTGTCAGACCATTACACCTTTCCCCACTCCTTTTCCTTGCCTGATTGTACTGACTCAGCTCTCCAGGAAATGCTGAGGATTAAACACTACGAGCATCTTTCTCTCATTCTAAATCACAAAAAGAAAGCTTTCAAAATTTCACCCTGTGTATGATATTTCCTGTAGATGTTTTATAGATTCCCTTAGAAAGGTTAGAGAAATGACCTTTCATTCCTAAATTGCTAATTTGTTCATAGATAATGGATTTTATCAAATGCTTTTTCTTCCTCTATGAAAACAGCCATATTTTTCTCCTTTGCTCTTTTAAGGTGATACTTTATCTTGATTTCAGATTTTAATCCAACTTTGCATTCTTAGAACAAACCTCACTTGATCACTGGATTTTTTTAGTCCATTAATATCTGGTTTAGAATTTTGCTTTATGTTCATAAGAGAATTAGCTATAATTTTCCTTTGCCGTCCCTGTCATGTTTTAGTATCCGATTATGGTGTATTCAGAAAATGAGTAGGAAGGGTCCTTAATTTCAATTTTAATATTTTTCAGTTTTTGAATTTTCAGTGATTGTTTTAACAGTTTCTACTTCTCTGCTGAAGTGTTCTATTTTGTGATAATTTATTGAATATAATAATCAGTTTTAAAAACATATGTATTTTTTCCAATTCAGAAAGTACATAAGAATACTTTCAGCAATTACCTTACCTTATATTCGAAGTATATTATGTAATGTTTTAGTGCCCATTTGATATTAAGTATTTTTAAAAGTCAAATACAACAATTAAATTAGATGGGAGTATCCCATGAATTCTTTCTGCTTTTCTGGAATCTGTCACCCTATATTAGTAGGAACTGGAAGTAAGGTTGCAACTATTGTGGCAGAAAAAAAGAATTAAAACTTTTAACTTTTGAAGCAAAGGCAGAAACTATCAGGTTTTTTTTAACCCTCAATTCAAAGTTGAGACAGATTTCTGTAACAAAAGACAGCTTAATAAGAGAAAAAACAAGCAAGCTGAATGCTTGTAGTGCACAGTATGTGGGCAAAACGATTCAAAAGCAACTCAAGTCAAAAGCAACTCAAAGTAGCAGCTTAGAGTCTGGCTTATATATCCTCTTCCACAAAGAACAATGAATGTTAGAAAAGTGACAAGACAAAGGGAAAGCAGTCCTGGGCTTCCAAAGGCAGGAGAACAGTGGAAAGGAGTACCGTCTGCACCCAGATTGCTCTGTTGTCTCTGAGCTAATAAAACTTGTAATGAAAAATTTACATCCTGTCCTTAGGAAAGGGGGCACATAAAAAGACCTTCTGTCTCCGTAAATCTCCATCCTTCTCTTGGGCCAACAGAAGGGAAGGCATCTTAATTGTCTTTAGCTCAACAATCCTTCATATCTTGAGAGGCACACTATGGTTTCCCTCAGAAGTTTCAGCAATCTGTAAAGCCCTAAAGTGTTCTTTGTGTACAGCTCAACATAAAATGCCAACATTATTTCAACAAAATAAAATTTCAGACCCAGAAAGTAAACTAAAGAAACTTCCTCCTTTAAGTTGTGGGAATCTCTAGGGGAACTTTGTGAATTCTGTACCAACAAAACTTTGCTCTTTAATGACTCAAATTTTAAGCACGAATTCCAGTCAAGCAACACATTTTTACAAAGTGACGACAAAGCTGCTAACTATTGCATTATTCTAATATCAGATGGCTCAGGCTCTTAGGATCATACTCTATTTTGTCATACATCACCTCATCAGAGATACCTGAGCAGCCAACCTATAATAGCACCTCGCTCTTCACTCCCTGTCTCCTGGTCTTGCTTTTTTCCCCCCTTTTTACATTGTACTTCACTATGACACATTTTGTTTGCTTCTTCGTTTTCCTAGCTTCCTACAATGTAAAATCCATGAAAACAGAGAATTTTTCTATTTTTGTTTACCATTATAACAACACCTAAAACAGAGCTTGGCACTAACAGGTGCATAAAAGGCATGCAGAAGCATATGTTGATTTAACTTAATGAACAGTGGGTCTCCTGCCACTTCTAAAATTATACATTATTCCTTTAAGGAGTTCTTAAACCTTCAGAGTTACAGGAAAAGAAAATCCTTTACTGTTGTAGGGTTGGGCATAGGGAACTTAGTCTGTGTAGGAGGCCTTACAGTTCTCTGAGAGACATAGGCCAACTCATTGTTGCAGGTCTAGCAGTTTCCATCCGTGGCTCTATTCTGTCTTCCACATCCACACCATTCCTACCATGCCGCCTGTGATTCCTAGTTACTAACTAAATGAACACTTTTAAGTATTTGTCTTGTTTAATCCTGTTTTCTTGAAACTCTTCTATTCTCTGTCTTCTGTGGCACTGTTCACTGATTTTCAAGCTGCCTTTCTGGCTATTCTTTTCCTGTCTGCTTCCAGTGTTTTCTCTCCTACCCCCTCCCTTAAATGTAAGTGTTATCATCCATTCTTAAACATGTATGAATGGTAAGCACCCACTGTAAGGCAAATCCTGTTCTTTTTAAAAAATATTTATTTACTAAGTTATTTGAAAGGCAGAGTAACAGAGAGGGAGGGAGAGACAGAGAGATATTCCAGACATGAGTGTACTCCTAAACTGGCTGTCACAGCCAGGGCTGGGGCAGGCTGAAACCAGGAACAGGAGTCTAGAACTCCTTCCAGGTCTCCCATGTGGGTGGCAGGGGCCCAAGCATTGGAGCCATCCTCTGCTGCTTTTCTAGGCACATTAGCAGGGAACTGGATCAGAAGTGGAGCAGCCAGTACTCCAATAGGTGCTCATATGGGATGCCACTGTGGCAGGTGGTGGCTTAACCCCCTGTACCACAACGCCAGTCCCAAGGCAAGTCCTCCTCTAAATGCATCTTTGTATGAGACAAGTCTATGGTACAGTACAAAAAAGAGGGAAACCCCATCAGTGCATGAAAGGATAAATAAATTGTGATATATACATACAATGAAATGTTATTCGGCTACAGAAAAGAGTGAAGTATCAGTCTATGCTATAATGTAAATGAACCTCAAAAAATGCTAAGTGAATGAAGCTAGACACAAAACGTCATATACTGTATGATCCCATTTATATGCAATAGCCAGAATAGGTGCAGTCATAGAATAGAATGCAGACTGGTAGTTACCAGGGATTGAGGAGAGGGGGTGGAGGGAGCTGCAGCTTAATGGGGACGAAGCTTCCTTCTGGGATGATGAAAACATTTTGGAACTACATGGAGGTGTTGGTTGCATAACATTGTGAATGAACTAAATGACATTGAATTTTTCATTTGAAAATGGCTTTTTGTAAATTTTATCTAAAAAAACAAAAAGGAACAAATGATATCCAAAAACAAATGAACAAATATTAAAATATCAAATACTGATAATGCTGTGATGAAAAGAAATCAAATAATATGATGGAGGGTGGTGGGAATATGAGAAATTACTTTAGGTTGAGTGGTCAGGAAAATTTTCACTGGAGGAGTAAGATTTTAAAGGAGGTGAGGGGCAGGCATATGGCACAGCAGTTAAGTAACTACTTGGGATGCCCATATCCCATATCAGAATGTCTAGTTCAAGTCTTGTCTACTCCACTTCCTGACTTCCTAAATAAAGTCCAACTTCCCAACTAAAGCACACCCTTGGAGGCAGCAGGTGATCATGGCTCAAGTACTGGGGTCCCCGCCATCCACATGGGAGACCACGATGGAGTTCCAGGCTCCTGATTTTGTGGTGGCCCATCCCTGGTTGTTGCAAGTATTTAGAGGGTGAACCAGCAGATAGAAGATCTCTCTTTATCTGTCTCTCTGTCTCTACCTTTAAAATAAAATGAAAATAATTTTTAAAAAAAATTTAAAAAACAAAGGAAGAGACATCAAAGGTGCAACCTTGACAACAACAACAACAACAAAAAATCCAGGCTTGCAAACATCTGAATCGAGAGGAAGTTTCAGCAAGGAAACTAGTACAACTTGATAAGGCAGGAACAAGTGTGGCAAATGTGAGAACTAGGAAGGGGAGCATGCATGGGTGCTGGAACTTAGAAGGGAAAAGGAAGAAGGGAATGAAATGGGAAAAGTAGTAGTCAGAGGAAGTCCAGAGGTACAGGGATAGTGGGCTGAATGATGGAGTTTGTATTTTATTTTAAAACACTGAGAAGCCACTGGGAAGTTTCAAGTAGGAGAATGTATTAGTCCATTTTCTATTACTGTAACAAATACCTGAAGCTTGGTAATTTATAAAGAAAAGAAGTCTATAGGTTTATTTAGCTCACAGTTTTGGGTGCTGAAAGTCCAAACAGCATGGTGCTGGCTCAGGCGAGGGCCCACTTGGCTGATAGCACATTATGGTGAATGGCATCACAGTGGGAGTGTGGGAGGAGGGGGCAATCACATGGAATACTAGAAGCCAGCAAGCAACTCAGGGGCCATGCTTGCTCTTTTCCAACAACTTGTTCTTATGAGAACTAACAAAAACCCCATGAGAACCACCTTAATCCCTTCCAAGGGTAGCAAACCCCAATGACCTCACCTCTTAACGGTCTCTCCATGTCTTAACATTGACACACTGAGAACCAAGCTTCCAGCAACCATAGCAGAGAGAAACAAACCATATCTAAACTGTAGCAGAGGGAATTCATGATCTGTCAACAGTTTTTGTAAAAAAAACTTTGTTAAATAAAGTATAAATTACAGAGGATTAAGGATGGAAGTGGGGAGAACTATTATAAGGCTATTCCAATATTCCAAGCAAGAAATGATGGTAATTCTGTCTTGGTAGCCTTGGAGATGGAGCAACATGATGGATCCAGGAAATGTTTTAGAGAGTAGACCAGACTTGACAATAAATTGGTTATGAGGATTGAGGGGAAAAGAAGGATCTAATATTACTCCTGGGATTTCATCCAGAGCACTGGGTAGGTGGTAGTACCATTTCTGACATGGGAAGGCTAGGGAAGAAACAGAAGAGAAGTTAAGATTTCTAGGTTGGACATTTAGGTTTGAAATATTTATTAGACGGCCGGCGCCGTGGCTTAACAGGCTAATCCTCCACCTTGCGGCGCCGGCACACCGGGTTCTAGGCCCAGTTAGGGCGCTGGATTCTATCCAAGTTGCCCCTCTTCCAGGCCAGCTCTCTGCTATGGCCCGGGAAAGCAATGGAGGATGGCCCAAGTCCTTGGGCCCTGCACCCGCGTGGGAGACCAGGAGAAGCACCTGGCTCCTGGCTTCGGATTGGCGCGATGAGCCGGGTGCAGCAACCATTGGCGGGTGAACCAATGGCAAAAAGGAAGACCTTTCTCTCTGTCTCTCTCTCTCACTATCCACTCTGCCTGTCCAAAAAAAAAAAAAAAAAAATTATTAGACGACCACATGAAGATATTAAGTAGTCAGTAGGATTTGTGAAACTGGTATTTAAGTCTGTGGAACTGGATAAAAATATTTAAGGCAGTATGAAGGAGAAATTGTCCCAAGACAAAACATTGGTTCATAATGGTTAGTGGCCCAATGAGAGCTCAAAGAGAAGAGTTTGATAGTGAAAGGAGAAGAATTCAGGAAAGGACAGGTTCATTTGCAGAAGCAAAGTCATTGAAAAGGTAAGAAGGAACAGGATCCACAGTACAGGTGGAAGGATGAATCTCTGTAATATGGCCACAGTTCTAAATGGATGGGGAGAGATGAGGGAACTCCTCCCTGAGGAGGAGGCCAAGTCAAAGACAATCAATCAGAAAATGAATATACTAGGCAATTGCAGTAGAATCACCAGGCAGCATTAATTGGCAGTTTGACATCTGTGGTGTTGAATCTTAAAGTGAAACTAGTGCATGCTGTAATGTAATCCTCCCACCCCCAACCTGACTGCCCCAGGATTCAGTTGCTCAGGTCTTGGCATGAGCCAGGCAGATGGGTTAAGCTAATTAGGGCCAGATTTTACCCAATAACTAGAATAGAGACAGGATACAGGGAAGGACATGGTATGGAATGGTTATAATGATGGATATGAAATACAGGCAGAGTTAGAAAGGAAGGGAGGACATGAGGAAGATGGTGGATTGGGAAGAGTCCAAATGAAGTCAAAGAAATGCTGGAATAGGAGATTAAGTAAGCTGGAAGGATAATAGGTAGATTGCTTTAAATCTTGATTACTAAATAATGCAGTTATCATTGATGACAACGCCAAGAACATGGGCATAGGAGTGACTACCCAGGGTTCTGTTTTTTAAAATTATTTTTTTCTTAATTTATTTGCATAGTTTGGAGGTTTTTAATCTATCTTATGGCTTTAATTGTCATCTATAATGTCCAAATCAGTGCCTCTGATCCAGATGTATCTTCATTTGAGAGACAGACACAAGAGACAAAGAGAGAGAGAGAGAACGTGAGCTCTCATCCACTGCATTACTCCCCTGATGCCCACAATTGCTGCTGGTGGGCCAAGCTGACATCAGGAGCCAGGAACTCAACCCAGATATTTCATGTGGGTGTCAGGGACCAAACCACTTGAGCCATCACCTGCTACCTCCCAGGGTCTGCATTAGTAAGAAGCTGGAATCAGGAGCCAGAGAACTCAAACCCACATGCTCCAATATGGGACTTGGGTGTCTCAGCCAGCAAATTAACCACTAGGCAAAATAGTCACTTCCAGATCTGTCTTCTGAGACCTGCTGCCTCCTTGACAGTCTATTCGAGTTCCATGTCACTGCAAACTCTGCATTATGCAAAACCAAATGCATTTTTTTCATTCATGTACTAATTAAAATTTTTACTGCAAACACACTCTGGCCCAGCACATGTACTAGATCCTGGGGGGGTCAGAAATAAATAACATCCTATTCCTCAATGGGCTTTTAAAAAATGTTTTTTCCTTTCTCAGTAAATGGCATCAGTATCCCTCAGTCACTCAAGCTAAAATCTGGAAGTCATCTGCCTGAGGTCAGATTTCCTAAAACGTGAGATGGGGATTCTTGTCAAAGTGATCTGTTACGAGAGTACCCTCAGGAGCAGGAAAGTGAAGGGAGCAGGCTAAGGGAGGGGAGGAAAGCTTAGCAAGGAGGTGACCTCAGCCGGAGATCAGTTTAGCTTATGCTGCCAGGGCACATGGCACACGAATTGCACCACAGGGTTGGATCCCTCTGGAGGCAAGAAGTCTGGTGTTTCTCGTCCCAGTGTCAATCAGACATTGCCTCTGAAAATGGGGGAACAAAGAGAGGAAGTACTACGACTTCTCGGATGTGGCAGGAGGCTCCAGTTCAGCTGAATGCAGTTCTGCAGAGGCGGTTGCTGTGAGCTGTTAGTGGCTGGAGGACAAATAACCAGCCTGGTGAAGGGGATCCAGGTAGGGCACCAACATTATTCACTACAGTCCACCTCTCGCACCACTCAGATCCCCCTGCCGCCACAATGCTCACTGCACCCAGGCAGAGCCTTGAGATTCTTGCTGGTCAGAATTTCTGGGAAAACTTCTAAGAAATGAGTTAATGGGTCTGCGATTGATCTCAGGGCCTTAAATGATGCTTATCATTTCCTCACCCCTGTCAAATTCTTTCCCATTCAGCTAGCACTTCTGCTGGTCCAGATGGACTCCCTTTGGGGTAACCTCTGGATACCATGGCCTTAACAGGATGTGAGTTCCGAATTTGCCATTTATAGTAAAAGCTGGGCACAAGAGTAAAAGGATCACCTAGCACCAAGCACATTCCTCACTGCCTTCACTGTGCGTTAACATTCTTATGGCTTCATGGTGATTAGGGCCTGTCACCTCTACCAGGACAGTGACTACACCCTGTGCTTCTGATCTGATGGCACAAGGAGCTCAAACTGACCAATGGCAGCCAGAGCTTTACGTGTAATGGGCCTCTTACATGTCTCTGAGACTCAGGACTGGAAGACCAACCAACCCTGAAGGTACAGAGCCAGAAAGCACAGATTCCACAGAAGGATAGAGAATAAAGCCAGTCCTACTTCCTTTCTTTTGTTCCCAGATCCAGATGTTCTATCTGTAAGAAACACAGCACCTTATGACAGGTGTAAAGTCTATACTACATACTGAAGAACTTCACCGCAGCCTCAGAGGATAAACTCTCCAAGTGGTACCTCAGCTGTGTCTTCAAGAGGCTATCGCAAAGCATGCTAGCACCCTCTGGATGGTGCTGTGTGTGGCTAGGACAAAAGGATACTGTGGTCATAACACCAGACCATTACCTGACTCTTCTTTACTCTTTACTTCTGCACTCTAAGGCAGCAGATTAGTCACTCCTTGAGAATTCAGACAGAGGCGCTGGCCAGTCCCCTCAGGAAGGAAAGGCAAACCTACAGAATACAAGTCAATTCTAGTAAAGACAAAACATTGCCCTTTCCATGGTATAAGGGACCTGATGTCATCAAATTGCCACCAAAGTGCTGATTGGTCTTCTTGAGGGATGGTGCTACATCAAGAGCTCATCTTTAGTTTCTATTACAAGCAGGTAGGACATGCCGTAGTAGCTAGATTATCCATGGTGAAAGGGAGACCGTGCTATTGGGCCCATGCGAAATATCCACTGGGGTGAGTAGATCAAGTCATCCTGTCTACTTGCTAGATGCTCTGTCTCAACCAGGACTGAATGGCAGAACAGAAACTGCTTTGCCAGATGGCATGGCCTTGCTCCAGAATCCTAAGGTTCCACAACACAACTTTCACAGTGAGCCTTGCCACAGGCTCCTCAAGGCATTCTTCTCTAACAGAGGGATCTGCCAAGTCACTTGACCCAAGTAAACGAATCTCTTTTACTCTATCCTGAACCTACTCTAGAGTCCTTTCTTGTTCAAACAAACAAAAGCAGCCTTCTGTGTCACTCAATGAATAGTCAGATTATTCTACCCAAAGGTGGAGTATTTTCAAGATGCATTAATTTTTGCTGTACTTAAGGTGTCCTAACATGGCCCATGCTACTGGACACAAAAAACAACGTAACAAGTCCCTGAATCTTTTGTGGGTTAATTTTTCACCCTTTGGAGTATTTGCATATTTCCAAACCTTCGATATACTTGCCATTTCTTGCTCATCAGATCTTAGTAACATGATGTTAGTGTTAATATATGAAGTTCTATGTAACAGTCCTTGAAATGTCCAGGTAGTCCAGGCCCCTTCAGAATTTATTGTGACAGCATCATTAAGATAATGTAGGAGCAAGACCATGCATGTGTACTGTTGTCCTTTTCCTGTGAATGCCATTTCTGAGCTGTCTTTTTATGAGTACTAAAAAGAATGCTTTTGCCAGATCAATAGCCAGACACCATGTACCCAAGGTTATTAGTATTGGGTTTTACATACAAAGATACCACATCTGGCACAGTACCTTCAGCTGGGGCTACTACTCAGATAAATTTGCAGTACTCCACTATCATATGTCATGATCCCTAGTTTTGTCAGGAGCCAGACTGGTGACCTAAGTCCCCCTTTAACAAGGTTCTTCCTACACCAATTGTTGGCTCTTCAAACACTTCACAAAGTCAGATTATCCCTAAAAATACAAAAATGAAAGAAAAATATAAGGACCACAGAACTAGATAATTAAAGTATTAATTTCCCCTACCTTTTAAAAAACCAACTGTCTTTGCCTTTTTCAATGAATAACAACAAAATTAATCTAATATTGCCCTTTATTCCTTAGCACAGATGTTATTTTTTGTAAATATACACTCAATAGGTAGCAAACAGTTAAATTGCTTTTCCATATCACCAGGAAAGATGGAACTTCCCAGCTATAATGGGACAAGCAAGCCATGTTCCCACATCATAGCCTGCTCCACTATGCCAACACTTTCATCCCTGGGAGAATCATACAGTCAGCCATCCTCACCCCGTTAACTCCAAGTACCAGTTAGCCTCATTCTTATGCCAATCCTTAACTTTTCTTTTTGTTTGTTTGTTTATAAGCCTTCTTTATTCAAGTCTGCTGTAACCTCTAGCTTTTGTGAACTGCCTGTTTTCAGATGAGAAGCATTGGCTTTGCAAATTCATACAGCATGTTTTAGGCAGGTTCTATGGTGATTACACTGTGCCTACAATAGCAATTGAACAGTACAATGTCCATTTCTAGAACTTCTTAATGTAATGGTGCTGTGATGTCTTCCTTAGTTCCTTGAGGATTTCATTAGCATTATACAAGCATTATACAATCGGAGTTCAGCTCGAGACATACAATTTAGTTAAGAGTGGTGGTGTTTGACAGTGTGTCAGGGATAAAGCCTGGAGACAGGAAGATTTAAGAGGGCTCTGTGTTCCTCATCTCACTTTTCCTTCTGTTTAGTCTCCCCCAGATATGTCCTTCCCAGCTTCTTTGGCTGCACAACATTTCCTTCTGGAAGAAGAGAAGCGAGCAAAAGAACTTGAGAAACTTCTAAATACACATATCGATGAACTGCAAAGACACACAGAATTTACTCTTAATAAATACACCAAGCTAAAACAAAATAGACACATATGAGCTTTTAAACTTTTTCATTTACTTCTGCTACCCCAAGGAAAGAAAAGCTCGGACAAAATATTTACAAAGATGATTCATGAAACTAAGAAACTGTGTTGTTTTCTTGAGTAAATAGCTTCTGTAAGGTGGCTAGACAATAGTATTTTGTTCCAAAGCTGTTTGTATTTCTGCATTAACATATTAAATTGTTCTGCTGTAGAGTTACTATAAAATAAACATGACTACTCCAAAAGAGATTTTTTTCCAGCCTAAGGAATATGTTGGAATTACATATACAATTTTTCCCACTTGAATCATGTATGCTAAACCCATTTTCTCTGCAGCAATGCAAAATGAGAGAAAGGGAAGTGTTGTATTCCAAATACAGATCAATCAAGTGCTGCTCAGTTGTACTTGATTGGAAAGTTCATGGATTTTTAAAGATGAAAAAATAGTTAAATGTTTTGAGCTATGTAGACATCCCAGGATTTTTTGTTAGGAAAAAAATATATAGTTCTACTGTTTTTACATTCATCTATGTAATGTCTCTGTTTTAACACAATAAAGTACATGGAATGTGAAATTTACAAACTTCAAGTATATGTGCCAAAGATTAATGCTTTCCTATTGGTACTAATTACTTCATGGACATGAACAAGATAAAGAAAAATAAAAATAAATGTTGTAGCATTCTCCTTGGTAATCACCTCTGTTTCTGGTACAATAAAGGAATGCAAACTGAATGGAATTAGAACATAAATGCCAAATCTATATGGACCAAGAATAGTTTAATAGTGAAGAATAAAATTCAAGTTAAACATACACAAGAATCGGGGAGAGTTTTGGGGTACAATGGGTTAAACTGCTTGGGATACTTGCATTCCATATAGGAGGAGTGCATGGTTGAGTTCTGGCTACTCTGCACTTCCAATCCAGCTTCCTGCTAACATGCCTGGGAGGCAATGGATGATGGCCCAAATACTTAGGTTCCTCCCATCTACATGGGAGACCCAGATGGAGTTCCTGGCTCAGCCCAACTCATCTCTGGCTGTTATAGGCATTTGGGAAGCGAACCAGTAGATGGAGGATATCTCTCTTTTTGTCTCTCCATCTTTGTCACTCTGCCTGCATTGCAAGTAAATAAATTATTTTTTAAAAAAATACATGAGGGGGGCTGGTGCTGTGGCGTAGCAGGTAAAGCCTTGGCCTGCAGTGCCGGCATCCCATATGGATGCTAGTTCGAGTCCCGGCTGTTCCACTTCCAATCGAGCCCTCTGCTATGGCCTGGGAAAGCAATAGAAGATGGCCCAAGTCCTTGGGCCCCTGCACCCACATGAGAGACCCAGAAGAAGCTCCTGGCTCCTGGCTTCAGATTGATGCAGCTCCAGCCATTGGGGCCAATTGGGGAATGAACTAGTGGATAGAAAACTCTTTCTCTCCCTCGGTCTCTGCCTCTCTGTAACTCTGCCTTTCAAATAAATAAATCTTTAAAAAATAAAAAATACACAAGGGGGCAGGTGCTGTGATATAGCTGGTAAAGCCACTGCCTGCAGTGCTGGCAGCCTATATGGGTGCAGGTTTGAGACCTGGCTGCTCCACTTCCAATCCAGCTCTCTGCTATGGCCTAGGAAAGCAGTGGAAGATGGCCCACGTGCTTCCAGCATGGGAAACACAGAAGAAGCTCCTGGCTCCTGGCTTCGGATTGGCGCAGCTCTGGGCATTGTGGCCAACTAGGGAGTGAACCAGCAGATAGAAGATATCTCTCTCTCTCTCTCTCTCTCTCTCTCTCTCTCTCTCTCTCCCCTCTCTTCCCTCTCTTCCCTCTCTCCCCTCTCCCCCTCTCTGCCTCTCTGTACTTCTGCCTTTCAAATAATAAATAAATTTTAAAAAATACACAAGAAGGGCCAGCACTGTGGCATAGCAGGTAAAACCACCACCTTCAGTGCCAGCATCCCATATGGGCACCAGTTGGAGTGCTGGCTGCTCCATTTCCAACACAGCTCTCTGCTATGGCCTAAGAAAACAGCAGAAGATGGCCCAAGCCCTGAGGCCCCTGCATCTGCACGGGAGACCCAAAAGAAGCTCCAGGCTTCTGGCTTCAGAACAGCCCAGCTCCAATCATTGTGGTCATTTGGTGAGTAAACCAGCTGATGGAAGACCGCTATCTCTCCCTCCCTCTATCTCTGCTTCTGCCTTTCTGTAACGCTGCCTTTCAAATAAATAAATAAATCTTAAAAAAAGAAAATACACAATGGCGCCAGCACTGTGGCATATCGGGTAAAGCCACCACCTGCAGTGCCAGCATCCCGTATGGGCACCAGTTTGAGTCTCAGCTGCTCCATTCCCGATCCAGCTCTCTGCTATGTTCTGGGAAAGCAATGGAAGATGGCCCAAGTGCTTGGGCCCCTGCACCCACGTGGGAGACCTGGAAGAAGCTCCAGACTCCTAGCTGGGGATCAGCCCAGCTCCAGCCATTGAGGCCATTTGGGGAGAGAACCAGTTATGGAAGATATTCTCTCTCTCTCTCTCTCTCCCTCCCTCCCTCCCTCCCTCCCTCCCTCTCTCTCTCTGCCTCTCTGCCTCTCTGTAACTCTGCCTTTCAAATAAATAAATAAATCTTTTAAAAAAATACACAAGAATGACAATCTAATATCCTTTCTTTAAAAAAATAACATAGATATCTATATCGAGAGAGAGAAAGAGAAAAACAGTAAAATACTCAAGTTCCTAGCTTTTAAAGTTTTCTATTTGTCTTTCTCAACATACTGAAAGATAAGTCAAAACGTCTTTGGATAATAAGAGTCATTTTCATGTAGAAATGCAGAGCATTATTCACTGTGACACAACCGCATGTGTCTGTATGGTTCTTTATGTTTGCAGAAAGCCTTGTTTTAGTTTGGACTGCTAGAACAGAAATATCATAGACGGAGTGGCTGCAGCAGCAAGCATTCATTTCTCAGTTCAGAGGTTGGCAAGTACTCAGACCAAGGTGCCAGCTGACCCAGTGTCTGGCAAACTCTACGTCCTCGTTAGTGGACAGCTACCTTCTCACTATATCCTCACGTGGCAGGAAGAAAAAGCCCTCTCTTGTATCTCTTCACCAAAGGACACCAGTTGCGTTCACGAGGACTTCCCAGTTCATGACCTTTTCACTTTTTTTTTTTTTTTTTTTTGACAGAGTTAGCCAGTGAGAGAGAGACAGAAAGGTCTTCCTTTTCTGTTGGTTCACCCCCCAAATGGCTGCTATGGCCAGCGTGCAGCGCGCCAATCCCAAGCCAGGAGCCAGGTGCTTCCTCCTGGTCTCCCATACTGGTGCAGGGCCCAAGCACTTGGGCCATCCTCCACTGCCCTCCCAGGCCACAGCAGAGCTGGACTGGAAGAGGAGCAACCGGGACAGAATCCGGCACCTCAACCAGGACTAGAACCCCAGGGTGCTGGTGCTGCAGGCGGAGGATTAGCCAAGTGAGCTGCGGCACCAGCCGACCTTTTCATTTTCTAAGCCCTATCTCCTAATCACCTCATGTGGAGGCTTGGGCTTTCAACCTGTGAATTTTGAGGGGATGCAAACATTCAGCCCACAATACCTTCATCTAGAATTGTTTACTTAAGCTTAAAACAAGCCTATGAAGTCAGCAAGGCTAGTATCCTCTTTCCGAGGAGTCAGAGTGGTTAAGAAACTTTCTCAGAATCATGGTAAGCAGGAGAGTCAGAAAGAACACCCGTGGCGTTCTGATTCCTGCCTCCAGCTCTTCTTACTTTCTAGTATCCCTTCCTGGAAGCAAGCAGATGAAGAACACAGTCACATTCTTGGAAGCCACTAACAACAAACCCTCAGAAGGGTGAACAGCCTTTAGTGTACCCACAAAAGCCCCACACAGGAGAATAATACAAGTTACAATCCTTTCAAATTATTTAGTGATTTCTAGTCGGGACATGAAAATAAATATTTTTCAGTGTATAGAATATGGGAAGAAAAGTATGTTTAGGAAAAGTTCTACAGTCTTTATATTCCTAGTAGAAACACAAACTGAAAAAGTTTAAATATACATTTCTTCATGAGCCTGTAAATTGAAATGCCGTTTCATTCTCTTTGGGGTAAAGGCACGATTAAAAACTGTTGACTGAAGTAAAGATCCAGGTCACAATGTTCTTAGAACTTAGCAGAGTCAAAAGAGCATATGATGAATTTGCCCCTAGAGATTATTCAATTCCATAAGCAAACATCTTCTAAATCATTAGTTCACCATTCCACTTAACACCAACTTTCTTAAACCAATGGTTTCAGGGCTGGCTTAGTGGCATAGCAGGTAAAGTCACTGCCTGCAATGCCAGCATCCCCTATAGGCACTGGTTCTAGTCCCACCAGCTCCATTTCTGACCCAGCTCCCTCTAATGTGCCTGGGAAACCAGTGGAAGATAGCCTAAGTACTTGGGCTCTTGCACCCACATGGGAGACCCACAAGAAGGTCCTGGCTCCCGACTTCAGTCTGGCCCAGGCCTGCCCACTGCAGCCATTTGGGGAGTAAACCAGCTGATCTCTGCGTCTCCTTCCCTCTCTCTGTAACTCTATCTTACAAATGAATAAAATAAATCTTTAAAAAAAAAAAAAAAAAGAAGACGTCAAACAGCTAAGTCTCACACCTAAAAAAGGCAAATAGCATTTTTTTAAAAAAAACACTGGTTTTCAATATTTTTGCTTAACAGCAAGAATCAGTATTCAAAAGAAATCGTATGTGGAAGTCATATTATATACTTAATCAAGATATAAAGAAGCAGTTCTGGTTGAGTGCTGAAAGGGTGGAGGGAGTTCAACCTCTCTCTACTCCTCTCTCCTACCCCCCTGCCCACCACAGGGCAAAGGGATTCCAGGATCAGTAGCCCAGATGTTGCAGGAGGGACTGACAGAGTAGTAGATGTGCTCGGTCATTACCTTAGCAGACGTGTGTTTTCCTACAGAAATCTTACCGTAGTTAATGGCGATAATCTCCTCCACACTACAAAAGCCAATTTAGCAAGGTTTCAAGCAGAGAAGGCTTCAGGCCCAAGCACAGAACTAAGGAAATCCTCAGAGCTACTTAGCTAGCCCCAGGACTAGACTCAGAATTTTCAGATCTAAAGGTTCTCAACACATGAAGACAGGTTAGGTCTATTGGAGACAAGGTTCTCTATGCTTTGGCCCTGTACGCTTAACACAGCTTCCATTTCCTGATCTGTAGAACAGGCCTAATAATAACACCGATGTCCGAGGATTGTGGTGAGTACAAAGGAGGTAATGTATAGAGTGGTTAGCGCTGAGCTGGAACATGGTAAGTGCTCAGTCCCTGCTAGCTGTTAGCACCCACATGCTAGCCCTCAAGGCATCAGCCCTGACTCAGATGACAACATACATCTCAAAGAATAACATTATCATTTTTTGAGAACCATATTGCAGCCACTAGTCATTTACATGACCATCATTTAACATTAAGTTTTATTAATAGTTTACATACCATAACATTCACCCATTTCAAGAGTGTTATTCAATGATTTTCACTAATTTCCAGAGTTATGTAACAATTGCTGCAACCCAATTTCTGAATGTTTCCATCAGACCCCTCAGGCCAATTTTTCCGTCATTCCTTGTTCCCAGGCCCAACCCCAGGCAGCTGCTGAACTACTTTGTGTTTCTAAAGATTCACCTGAATATTCCATATAAATGGATTCCTGTGTGGGTGATTTTTTTTGTTGTTTTGTTTTGTTTTGCATCTGACTCCTTTCACTTAGCAAGTTTTTGTGGTTCATTATTGTAGTATCAGTATTTTGTTGTTTTTTTTTTAAATTGCTCATTAGTGTTTCTGTTGTACAAATAAACTATATTTCGTTTATTCATTTCACCAGTTGAGGGACATTTGAATTGTTTCCACTTTAGGGCTATTATGAATGAAGCTGTTTAGAGACTATCAAACTCGTTTTCAAAATGGCAACACACTTTACATTCCCACCAGCAATGTGTAAGGGTTCCAGGTTCTCCACATTCTCCCTCTGGACTGGCTATTGTCTGTTTTATTGATTATAGCCCTTCCATGTGGAGGAAGTGGTATTTCACTCTGGTTTTAGTTTGCATTTCTCTAATAACTAATGATGTGGAACATCTGTGCTTTTATTGACCATTCACATATATTCTTTGGGAAATGTTTATTCAGATCTTCTGCTTACTGTATAATTGAGTTATATCTCTTCTTATGAAACTATAAAAATCTGTATATATTTTGGATAAAAGTCCTTTATCAGATATATGATTTGCATACATTTCCTTTTGGTCTGTAGCTTATCTTTTCCTTTTTTAAATGAAGTCTTTCAAAGCTTATGAACACTTAATTTTAATGAAATATATAATTCATCATTTTTTTCCCTTATGGGTCATGCTTTTTCACATCATATTATACCCAAGATAACATTGTATCCCATACTTTTTTCTAAAGTTTTCCTAGCACTGGGCTTTACATTTGGTGTATGGACCATTTGGAGTTAACATTTTATAAGGTATAAGGATTGAGATTCAGCTTGTTACATGTGGCTATCCAATTATCCTAGAACCATTTGTTGGAAAAACTTCTTTCCTCCATTGAACTGTCTTGGCACCTTTGTTGAAAATCAATTGATTGTAAATAATCAACATTTACTTATGGATTCATAATTCTATTCCATTAATCTATATGTGATTCCTTATACTAGTCTTTATTATTGAAGCTTTCCAGTTTTAATATTGGAATATGTAAATCCTCCAACTTTCAAGGTGATTTTTAGCCATTTTGGGTTCTTAGAATTTCTACATAAGTTTTAGGATCAGACTAACACTTTGTGATTTTTTTCAAAAAAGCTTGCTGGGATTTTGATATGGATTAAGATGACAATTCTCTCTTAATTGACCTATATTGAATCTCAGTTTGGGGTGAGTTGTTACCTTCATAATATTGAGTCTCCCAATTTGTGAACATGAAATGTCTATTTATTTATTTCTTCTATAGTTTCAATTGGAAATCCTTCATGGTTTTTGATAGGTAAGCCTTACATTTCTTTTATTAAATTTATTTGTAAGTATTGCATGCTATTTGATGCTAGTGAAAATGGAATTTTTTTAAAAACTTGTTATTTTTATTTATTTGAGAGAGTGAGAAAGAGAGGGCAAGAGCTCACATCTGTTGGCTCACTTCCTAAATGCTGGCAACAGCCAGGGCGGACCCAAACCAAAACCAAGAGTCAGGAGCTCAATCTAGGTCTAATATGGGTGGAATGCATAGAGCTCCTAGAGTCCTCACCTGCTCACTGCCAGGGTGCACATGAGAAGGAAGCTGGAATTGGGAGCACAGCTGGCACTTGAACCTAGGCACTCTGACATGGCATGCATGCATCTCAAGCAGTGTCTTAACCACTAGGCCAAGTACCCAGCTCCAGGAATTTTTTCTTAATTTCATTACTATATTGTTCATTGCTACTATATAGAAATGCAATAGATTTTTATATATTGGTCTTAAATTCTGTTGTGACCTTGCTGGGCTCATTTATTCTGGTAATTCTTAATGTAAAGCTGTCTATATAGAGAATTGTGTTTTCTTTAAATAGACAGCTTTTTTTTTCTTCTTTCTTTCCATGCTGTGTGCCTTTTATTTATTGTGCTCACTTGAGTGCATCAGCTGAAAACAATACAGTGTTAAATAGAAGTGGAGAGAGCAGACATGTTTGCCTCAATCCTGATTCTAAGAGAAAGCTTTCAGTCTTCCTTCATTATTGAGTATGGTGTTATCCATAGGTCTTTGATAGCTGCTTTTCATCAGGATGAGGAAGTTCCCATCTATACCAAGTTTGTTGAGAGTTCTTATTACTGGAAGTTAGATTTGTCAATTGTGTTTTTCTGTGTCTGCTGAGATGATCATATGGTTTTTGTCCTTTGTTAATGGAGTATCCTATATTGACTTTTAAAAATGATAAACCAGTATTGTGCCCCTGAGAAAAATGTTACCTGGTTGTGATGTATAATTCTTTTTATTATTGCTATAATATATTCTTAAAAATTGCTGTTTATAGTTATGAAAGATATTGTTCTGTAGCTTCCTTGTCGTGTCTTTGGCTTTGGAACAAGGGTAATTCTCAGCTACTAGAATGAATTGGGAAGCTCTCCCTACCATTCTGTGTTATGGAAGAGTTTACAAAGGAATAGCGTTATTATTTTAAATGCTGATGGAATTCACCCGTGAAGCTATCTGGACTTTGCTTTGTGGGAAATTTTAAATTATTAATAGCTTTCCTTGTTATTAGCCTATTTAGATTTTATATTTCTTCTTGAGTCAGTTTCAGTGATTTATGTCTTTTAGCTCAATTTAATTTTTAAAAAAGATTTATTTACTTATTTGAAAGGCAGAGTTACAGAGAGGTAGAGGCAGAAAGAGAGAGAGAGAGAGAGAGAGAGAGAGAGAGAGAGAGGTTCTCCATCCACTGGTTCACTCCTCAGATGGCTGCAACAGCAGAGCTGCGCCAATCCAAAGCCAGGAGCCAGGAGCTTCTTCTGGGTCTCTCACACAGGTACAGGGGCCCAAGGACTTGGGCCATCTTCTACTGCTTTCTTAGGCCATACGAGGAGCTGGATTGGAAGTGGAGCAGCTGGGTCTCAAACCAGCGCCCATATGGGATGCCGGCACTGCAGGTGGCGACTTTACCCACTATGCCACAGCGCTAGCCCCAATTTAATCTTCATAATAATGCCTGAAGGTAAAAATTAGGCCTATTTTGAGACTTAAGAGACTGACAGATTCTCACATATGGAAGCTAAAGTTGATCTCAAAGAAACGGATTAGTGGTTATCAGAATCTGAAAAGAGTGTGTGTGTTGGGGAGGGTGAGGGCGTGTGTAGGAATGGAGAGAGGCAGGTTAATGGGTCTGGGGTACATTTAGATAGGAGGAAAGACTTTTAACATTCTTTATCACAGTGGGATAAGTATGGTCGATAACAATTAATTCACTATTTCAAAATACTTAATAGAGGAGTGTGTGTTTGATACAGTGATGCTGCTTGGGATACCTGCATCCTATGTCAGAGAGCTAGGGTTTCATTCATAGCTCCACTTCCAATTCCAGCTTCCTGCTAATGCCAACCTTGGGAGGCACAGATTCCTGCAGAAGTACTTGGTCTCTGCCACCCATGTGGGAGACCCAGATTAAGTTCCTGGCTATGGCTTTGGCCTGGCCCAGCTCCAGCTGTTTTAAGTATTTAGGGAGTGAATCAGTAGATAAGAGCTCTCTCTTCTCTGCCTTTCAAATACATAAAAAATTAAAATTAAAAAATAGTATTTTGAATGTCCATAACACAAAGAAATGAAATATGTCTGAGATAACAGATATGCCAATTACCCTGATCTGATAAATACATACTGTATACCTGTATTGAAATGCCACACTATACACCATAAATAAGTACAATTACTATGTGTCAATTAAAAAAAAATAAAGACTAAAGGATAAAATGCCAAGTTCAAATATCTAGAAAATGGCCAATCTGTGGCACTCTAAAGTCTACCTTTCTACCAGGTCATCACACTGCCTCTAAGCAGAGGACTTTTAAAAAAAAAAAGTGTTTTAATAAAAAAAAAATTTTATTTGTTTTATTTGAAAGGCAAAGAGAGAGAGAGAGAGAATCTTCCATCCACTGGTTTGCCCCCCAAATGGTCACAACATCCAGGGTTAGGCCAGGCCAATACCAGAAGCTAGGACTTCCATCCAAGTCTCTCACATGGGTGGCAGAAAATCAAGTAGTTCAGCCATCATCTGCTGCCTCCAAAGGGCATTAGCAGGAAGCTGAATCAGAAGCAGAAGCAGAATCAGAATCAGAGGCAGCCACTCAATCTCAGGCACTCTTTTCTGATATGGGATGCAGGCATCCCAAGCCATAACTTAACCTGCTGCACTGCCATGCCGCCTCAGTTATAGGACTTTTTAAAAGAAAAGGTGACACCCTTCCCTAAGGGTTGCCACTGAAAATAAAACTATTGGGGGTGGGGGGGGGAGGGCTGGTCTATTTAAACTTTTTTTTTTTCCCCTCAAGGATTTGCCCCTGCCTGGTGTCTGACTTGCTAACAGTGGGGATGCTTAGTTTGTTTTTGGGTTGCTGTAACAGAATACCCGAGACTGAGTAATTTATAAACAACAGATGTCATTTGGTGCTCAGTTCTAGAGGCTGGGAATCCAAGAGCATGGCACAGGCCTTCTTGCTGCGTCATCCCTAGGCAGAAGGTAGAGGGCAGGAGAGCACACCCAGGAGGCAGAGAGAGCAAGAGCAGGCCACTTGTGTAACAAACCCATTCCCACAATAATGACTCTATTCCATTCATGAGGGCAGGACCCTCATAACTCATCAATTCTAATTGGGCCCCATGCCTCACAGCTCTTGTACTGAGGATTAGGTTTCCAACCCATAAACTCCAGGGGCCATCTTCAAACCATAGCAAATGCTAACAAGGTCACAAAGCCTGCTTCTACCCACAGATCAGATTCTCCTTACTTGAAAGCTCTACTCAAATTACTGCCCAGGAGTCCCAGTACCAAGTTCACAGGTAGCACCCCCGAGGAATGCACTCAGTGAAATGGGCTGCAGCTACAATGCAAACTGACACTTTCTTCCCTTGCCTGCTAAGCAGCAGGTAACATGCCTCAGGACTAGGCTTGGAAAGAACCACACTTGTTTTTACATTGACCTCTCTAGATAAGAAGAGCTCTGAAGTCTGATGCACTGAATGGGGTTGGTTTGCCTAGGAAGGAAGGAAGAACCCATCTCGGATAACAGCTTACTTGGCTCTGTATGCTTCATAGAAAATAAAGAATTAAACTTCTCACTGATGTGGTCAGTATGTCTCTTTTTGAGTATGAAGAACTGCTATCTTAGTTCCATTAGGCTACTGAAACAAAATACTCTAGACTATGTAATTTATAAATAACAGAAATGTATTGCTCATGTCTGGAAGATGGGAAGTCCATGAGCAAGGTGCCAACAGATCCGGAGTCAGGTAAGTGTCAGGTGAGTGCCCATTCTTCATTGATGATATTTCTGGCTGTGCCCACACATAGCAAATGGGCACGAACAAGTCCCTTGAGCACTAACAGCCTCACCTCTTAATATTACACTGGGGAAGGCCGGCGCCGTGGCTTAACAGGCTAACCCTCCGCCTTGCAGCGCTGGCACACCAGGTTCTAGTCCCGGTTGGGGCGCCGGATTCTATCCCAGTTGCCCCTCTTCCAGGCCAGCTCTCTGCTATGGCCTGGGAAGGCAGTGGAGGATGGCCCAAGTCCTTGGGCCCTGCACCCGCATGGGAGACCAGGAGAAGCACCTGGCTCCTGGCTTCTGATCAGCGAGATGCACCGGCTGCAGCGGCCATTGGAGAGTGAACCAACGGCAAAAAGGAAGACCTTTCTCTCTGTCTCTCTCTCTCACTATCCACTCTGCCTGTCAAAAAAAAAAAAATACATATATATATATATATATATATATATATTACACTGGGGATTCGGTTTCAACAACTTTAGGCAGGAAACAAATATTCACATCATAGCTCCTGCCTAAAAGATTATTAATAAGATGGAGCCAAAGGGCCTATACTAAATAGACTTCTGTTGTACTTCAGGTGTGTATAACAGGTCTCTCTCTATTATAAAATTTTATACAATAAAATGGTAAAACAGAGAAGTTCTAAGCTATAATTTTTCCCACTTGGTATGATTTCTTTTGGTTTTTTGTTTACGAAAACAAGAACTTTAATGGCTTTGAAAATCTCCTTTTCATCAGCTTAAGGAAAATCTTACAAAAATCAACACTGGGGTGGGTACTGGCACAGCAGCAGAGATGTCATTTGGGATGCCTACATCCCATATCAGTCACCTGATTCAAGGCCTGGCTTCTCTGCTTCTGATCCAGCTTCCTGCTAATGTGCACCCTAGGAGGCAGCAGGTGATGGATCAAGTATTCTGGGTCCTTGCAGCTCATGTAAGAGACCTAGATTGAGTTCCAGGTTCCTGGCCTCAGCCTGGCCAAACCTTGGTTGTTAAGGACTTTTGAGCTATTAGCCAGTGGATGGAAGATCTCTGCCTTTCAAAGAAAAAAGAAAAAAAAGAAAAGAAAATGTTAGCACTGACTGAGCTCAAATCTTTTCTAATCCTAAACATTTATTTTGGCTGAGATAGATTATTTGGTAACTCATTTCCAAATGATTTTGATGAACAAAATCATGAGTAATCAAAACAGTTCTTTGGCTTCTGATATAATGTGTGCTATATAGAAAGTTCAGTTTGTAAACAAAGATTTTATATTAGCAAGAGTTTCATCCAAGAATTTTTTTTAAAGTATATTTGCTTATTTCCATCTATTTGAAAAGCAGTTTGACAGGGAGAATGAGAAGGAAAGGGAGAGGGGAGCAAGACAGAGACAGACACAGACAGACTGAAAGAGAGAAATCTTCTAACCATTGTTTCACTTCTCAAATGCCTACAACAGCAAGGGCTTGGCGAGGCCAAAGACAGAAGCCTGCAACTCTATGTACATCTCCCATGTGGATAACAGGTCCTAAGCACTTGAACTATCATCTGTCACCTCCAAGTATGCATTAGCAGGAAGCTAGATTGGAGGCAGAGAGGTGGGATGTTGGCATTCCCAAGCGGCAGTTTAACCATTGTGCCATAAAGCCTGCTCCTGCATTCAAGAATCTTGACAGAATATATATTCATATATATGTGTACTTATGTGCATAATATTCATATATATATACAAATATATATACATATATACATACATACAAATTCTGGAAATAATAAAACATGAGTCAAGAACAGTGTTGGGGCTTAGAAAGCTAACATACATAATGCAACCATTATTTTAATATTGAAAATATGAATATTTAAGAAAAACTAGGACTTAATGGCCAAATGTGATAGCTTCATTTTGGACAAAAATGCATTATTTCTTTAAAGACACTGTGCTACATATATAGGGCACTCAAAATTTTGAGAACACAACTTTAGCTATCTAAAAACATATAAAATATATTGGAGAGTATAATCTAGGATAGTAGCCAGGAGACATCAATGAATTAGAATACTACCAAGTAAAAACAACATGACTACTATGAAAATGTCACACATAAAAATTATTGAGGGGCTGGCACTGTAGCATAGCAGGTTAACCCTCTGCCTGCAGCACCAGCATAATAGGTGCTGATTCCAGTCCCAGCTGCTCCACTTCTGATCCAGCTCCCTGCTAATGGCCCAGGAAAGCAGTGGAAGATGGCCCAAGTGCTTAGGCCCCTGCACCCACATGGGAGACCCAGAAGAAGTTCCTGGTTTCTGGTTTTGAATTGGCCCAGCTCTGGCTGTTGCAGGCATTTGGGGAGTGAGCGAGTAGATTGAAGACCTCTCTCCCTCTTTCTCTTTCCATCTGTAACTCTGCCTCTCAAATAAATAAATCTTGAAAAAAATAATCCTTGGATATGAGGGAGATCAACCCAGAAGCTAATTTTCAGCTGCCATAAAGAATGAGTTGGAAAAGAGGTAAATGAAAGAAAGAAGTGAACAGAAGTCATGTGTGCGTGTTATCTCACTCACCATTCATTCTACAGACATTCACTGAGAACCCACCCAGGGCCAGACACTGGCCAAGATGCTAGATGAGAGCTTACTTGTGAACATAGTAGACGTCCAGAAATAGGTTTTAAGCAAATTTGAAAGACTGTCTTGAGTTATCAGGCTTTTCCATTTATAGAGCTCTTCCATGTGGAGGACATGGGTGGAGGAAACTGCTGAAGTAGGGGCAGGGTTGCCTAAGTAGTTTGCCATTTCTTTTATTCAGCTCAGTAGTAAAATCATAAAGAGTTTCTTGACTGTGTCACAAGTCAGGTGGAGATGGGTTTTGAATGTTAGAAACTGTTCCTGCTCTCAAGAAACTCTCAAATGAGTGTCAGGCCCCTAAACAGATCATTAAAAAACAACAGCAAGCAGTATTAGAGGTCTGTGCACAGCATTATGGGAGCTCAAAGGAAGAGATTCAATTCAGCTAGGGGTGTGCATATATTAGGAGAGGATGGGAAATGGAAATCATCCCCCAAAAAGGCCCCCAGAGAGAATTCTGTCTATGCTGAGTTTTAGAGGAGCAAGCCCCAAGCAGGACAGGAAGGGTAGACTTCATGTGTCTAAGACCTGTGCAGTCACACAGAGCCGAGCCTTGTGCTCATAAGGACCCACGCTTGATCCACCGCTCCACTGTTGCTGTCTGGACCTTCTAAATAATTTTCTAATAAAATGTTCCAAATTTTCATTTTGCACTGGACACTGCAAATTATGTACCTGTTCCTAAGGATAGGGTGAAGATGGGAGGCAGCTGGTTCTGCAGGTTAATGAAGCCACTTATAAGGCCATGGCACAAACATAAACAAAACCGTGGCATGGCACTTGTGTTATTGGTGCCTTTATGTTCTCTGCTCCAGGCTGGGTCACATTTTCTCAGGTTGTACTTAGGCTAAGTTCAACTAAAAACTCTGGACTTAAATATGAAACAAGCACAAGACGACTGAAAGATAGAAAGAAGGCAGACTGGCTGGAGCCAACAGGACCCAAGAAACTATGTGACTGGTGTGTTTCCTGAATTTTCTTTTTGCCTCACCATTATTGACTGAATTGTGTCCCCTCAGAATTCATATCTTGATGTCTTAAATAGCTAGTACCTCAGAACGTAACTGTATCTGGGAATAGGGTCATACAGCTATAATTAGCTAAGATGAAGTCATATTAGAACAGTGGACCCCTAATTCAATATGACTGATGTCCTTATAAAAGGGATAAATGGGGTTCTTACAGGTACACCCAAGATGTCATTTGAAGATGAAGGCAAGAGGCCAGGGTGATGCTTCAACAAGCCAAGAGCACCAAAGATGGCCAGTGAACACCTGGACTTCAACTTCTGGTCTCCAGAACTGGAAGACAACAAAGCCCTGTTGTTTAAGTCATCCAGTTTACGGTACTTTGTTATGGGGCAACCCCAGAAAACTGATTCTCACACATCTGAGACTTGGTGTTGAAAAAACTGGCAACAGGTGCAAACAAAAAGCCCCTGCAAAACACCCTTCTTCTCTAGGCAAAGACAAGAAAAACAGGAAACTATCAGACATGAACCCCTCTAGTCCAGGCAAATACCAGAGAAAATGCTGTGGCGCCATCCACACCCATACCCACAAACACAGAGGAAGAACCAAGACTCACTCTCTCCCCACTGGGGTCGGAGAAGGCTGAGCAAAGGGAGGGACGGAGCATCCATCCATGCCAGCAGGTAAAGAGGTAGCTGCCACAGCAGCATCAGTGCAGACCCTGTGGGAGCCCCTACAAGACAGGAACAAGGCAGCCCTACTCCTATCCATTAGAAAGGGTTCAGAGACGAGGCCTAGTGCACACTCAGTATAGTCACCTGAGCTTAGTGGTAATTCCCTCTCGCTCCCCTCATGGCAGGTAAAGAAGTGCTAAGAGCGAAATCTATAGTACTAAATAGATAGATTAGAAAGTAAGAGGGGCCAGCATTGTGGCGTAGTAAGTTAAGCCTCCACCTGTGGCATGGGCATTCCATATAAACACTGGTTCAAGTTCCGTTTGCTCCAGTTCCAATCCAGCTCCCTGTGGATGGCCTGGGAAAGCAGTCAAAGATGGCCCAAGTATTTGAGCCCCTGCACCCGCATGGGAGACCCGGAAGAAATTCCTGGCTTCTGGCTTCATAGCGGCACAGTTATAGCCATTGCGGCCATTTGGGGAGTGAGCCAGTGGATAGAACTCTCTCTGTTTCTTCCTCTGTTTGTAGCTCTGCCTCTCAAATAAATAAGAAAATCTTAAATCAATCATGTAGGCTGTTATCTCAAGAATTTGGGGGGGGGGGGGGGGAGGTTGGGATGGCATCCAAAGCAGAGAAAGAAGGAAATTAAATAAAGAGGAGAACTCAGTGATATTGAAAGCAAAAAAACTAAGGAAAATCAATGAAATAAAGAACTGGCTCTTTTTAAAAAAAAACAATAAAATTGACAAATCCCCAGCAAGACTGACAAAGAAAAAAAAGGAAGACAAAAATTACCAATATTAGGAATGAAGCAGGGTCTCCCACTGCAGACCCTGCAAAACACATATGAGAATGCCATTAGCACAAACATTGACTTGACAACTTAGTTGAAATGGAGCAAGTTGTTAAAAAACATAAATTATTACAACTCATTCAATATGAAATTGTCTGCACATCCCTAGAGTTATTGAGAAAATTCATAATTTTAAAATTACCAGGACTCTCCAGACCTAAATACTTTCACTAGAAAATTCTAACAAAAATTTAAAGAATAATTAAAATAAGTTGTAACTAATCTCTCCCAGAAAATAGGAGTGAACACTTTTCAATTCACCTCATGAAAATAATATTGCATGTAACAAAAAAAGAGAAAACTACAGGCTAAAATCCCTCATGAATATAGATGTAAATATCTTTAACAAAATATTAACAAACTGAATTAGTAATATATAAAACAATTATAGGGGCCGGGGCTTTGGTGCAGAGGGTTAAAGCCCTGGCCTGCAGTGCCGGCATCCCATATGGGTGCTGGTTTGAGTCCCAGCTACTCCACTTCTGATCCAACTCTCTGCTATGGCCTGAGAGAGCAGTAGAAGATGGCCCAAGTCCTTGGGTTCCTGCACCCGCGTGGGAGACCTGGAAAAAGCTCCTGGCTCCGGATTGGCACAGCTCCGGCCATTGTGGCCAACTAGGGAGTAAACCAGCACATGGAAGATCTCTCTCCTTCTCTGCCTCTCCTTTCTCTGTGTAACTCTAACTTTCAATTAAATAAATAAATATTTAAAAAATGCTCTCAGAAAAATAAGAACCCATCATAAATTGAAAAATTTAATACTCTTTTTTTTTTTTTGACAGACAGAGTGGACAGTGAGAGAGAGACAGAAAGGTCTTCCTTTGCCATTGGTTCACCCTCCAGTGGCCGCCGCGCTGATTCGAAAGCAGGAGCCAGGTGCTTCTCCTGGTCTCCCATGCGGGTGCAGGGCCCAAGCACTTGGGCCATCCTCCACTGCACCCCCAGGCCATAGCAGAGAGCTGGCCTGGAAGAGGGGCAACCAGGACAGAATCTGGCGCCCCAACTGGAACTAGAACCCAGTGTCCCGGCGCCACAAGGCAGAGGATTAGCCAATTGAGCCACGGCGTCGGCAAAATTTAATACTCTTAACCTATCAAATATCACAGCTTATTTAATTTAGCTTACCTTAAACATACTCATAACATTTATGTTAGCCTATAGCTGGGCAAATCATCTAACACAGAGCTTACTTTATTTTAAAGTGTTGAGTATCTTGTGTATTGTATTGAATACATTCCCAAAAGTGAAAAGACAGAATCCCAGAATCCTGTAAGCTTTCATACCACTGTACGCATGGACAGTAATCAATACTGTGGAGTACTGGTAAAGAACTCAGAAACAGACCCACACAAATATTATGCTCGATTTTTGACAAAAACAATTCAGTGCATGAATGACACCCTTTTAACAAATTATGCTGGAGTAACTGGACATTCACACATTCACAGGCAAAAAAAAAAAAAAAAAAAAAAAACCTTGACTTAAGTCTCACACTTTAAAAATGAACATTTTTACTATTAAAAAATATAAAGTTAACTAACTGTATAAAAATGGATCACGGACTTAAATGCAAACTATAAAAATTTAGGTACAAAGAATAAAAGTTGTGAGACCTATAGCTAGGCAAAATGTTTTTAGATGTGACAGGAAAACACAACCTATAAAAGGGAAAACTGATAAATCAGAAGTCATTTAGAAAAAAAACAAAAACCTTTGCTCTAATAAAGGCCCTATTAACAAAATGAAAACAAAAGCTACTGGGAGAAAATATTTGCAAACCACATATCTGACAAATGATCAGAATCTTGAATATATGGAAAGCTCTCAAAACCCAAAAGCAAAAAAAAAAAAAAAAATCTAATCACAATATGGGTAAAAGAGGCAAAGACATGTTTCATTAAAGAGGATATAAACAAGTGGTAGAGAATCACATAAAAATATGGTCACCATTATTAAGTCACTAGAGAAATGCAAATCAAACCACAATAAGATATCACTACACATTTATCAGAATAAATAAAAATAAAAAGTAGTGATACCACCAAATGCTGCCAAGAACACAGAGAAACAAGATCACATTGCTAGTGGAATGAAAAGTGGTACCATTACCCTAGAAAACAGTTTGGCAGTTTTCTTTAATAACTAAACATGCACTTCCATGTGATTCAACATTTGTCTTTCTCAGCATTTATCCCAGAGACATGAAACAGGTTCACAGAAAAACCTTTAGAAGAATGCTCATAGCAGCTTTATTCATAATAGCCAAAAACTAAAAACAAAACAAATAACCTTCAAGGGTGAATGGTTTAAAAACAAAACAAAACAAGGTTCAGCCATGTGACAGAATGTTACTCTTAAGTAGAAAAACACTACTGATTCATGCAAAACCTACATGACTCTCCAGAGAATTACGCTGAGTGGAAAAAAATTCAATCCCAGGGAGTTATATTCCATCCTATTCCATTTTATATGACTGCCATGGTTTGAATATGTCACCCAAAGTTCACTTGTTGGAAACTTAATCCCCAAGGCAACAGTGTTGAGTTAGGAAGCGTTGAGTTTAAGAAGTGATTATGGGGGCCGGCGCTGTGGCGTAGCAGGTAAAGCCACCACATGCAGTGCCGGCATCCTATATGGGCGCCAGTCCAAGACCCAGCTGCTCCACTTCCAATCCAGCTCTCTGCTATGGCCTGGGAAAGTAGTAGAAGATGGCCCCCAAGTCCTTGGGCCCCTGCACATGCATGGGAGACCCGGAAGAACTCCTGGCTCCTGACTTCGGATTGGTGCAGTTCTGGCCACTGCGGCCAATTGGGGGGTGAACCAGCAGATGGAAGACCTCTCTCTCTCTCTCTCTCTCTCTCTCTCTCTCTGCCTCTCCTTCTCTAACTCCTTCAAGTAAAATAAATAAATCTTAAAAAAAAAAGAGAAGTGAATGTGAATGCTCTGCTCTCATGAATGAGTCAATGCCATTATAATAGGAGAGGGTGAGTTATAGTGGGAGTGGATTCCTGATAGAAAGAATTCAGTCTCCTTCTGCACCCTAACTCACATGAGCATGCTCACTTGCCCTTCTGCCTTCTGCTATGGGATGACACAGCAAAAGGGCCCTCATCAGATGTGGACTTGACTTTGGACTTCTCAGTTCTTTATAACTTAGGCAACGTCAAGTATATTGTCATAGAGCACAAAGACAATGACACCTTAAAATGACAAATTATTTTTAAGAAACATTATTTTGAAAGAGGTACATAGGGAGAGGGAGAGACAGAGACAGAGATCTTCCATCTGCTGGTTCATTCCCCAGATGGCTGCAATGGCCAGCGTCAGGCCAGGCTGAAACCAAGAGCTTCATCTGGGTCTCCCACATAGGTAGCAGGGGTCCAAACACTTGCGCCATCTTTCACTGCTTTTGCCAGACCACTAACAGGAAACTAAATTGGAAGTAGAGCAGCTGGGACATGAACCTGTGCCTTGTATGGAACACAGCATCACGTGATAGGTGGTGGCCCATTATGCCACGTTACTAGCCTCAGAAATGACAAATTATAAAAACACCAGATGGGTGGTTGCCAAGGGCAAGAGGATCATGGATGTGGCTATGAAAGGGGCACATGAGAGGTCTCTGTGGTGATCTGATCTATTGTATCAATGTCAACATCCTGGTTATTCCAGGCTATCGTACTATAGGTTTGAAGAAATCAACAATGGAGGAAACTAGATAAAAGGTACAAAGGATCTTTCTTGATTATTCCCTATAACCACACATGACTCTACAGTTATCGCAAAACAATTTTTTAAAATAATCATTCTTAGCTCTCCATCTGGTCAAAAACAGGTGGCAGGCTGGATCTGGCCCCCAGGCTACGGTGGTTTATATCACAGAGTTTAGTGCAAACAACAAGAAACACTGTATGATCATCTGGCAGTGTTTTAGATGCAGAAGCTAGAGATCCAAACACAATCGGAGCTCAGCTGCCGCACTGGTTTCCTGAAAGGTAAGTGTCCATTCCTAAACTGAATCTGATGGGTGTAAGAGCAGTGGGTAAGTAACCTGCTCTGGATTTGGAATCTTAGAATCCTTGTTTATTCTCAGCACTGTGGCCTCATCTTCACCAGTTACATGCCTCTAATATTCTGTATTCCTGCATCCTGGATTTTCACTGTATCGTGGAAGCTGGTGTCTGTTTTACTTAACACTTTTTTTTTGTGGACCAGGTAAATGACTGTTCTTTGAACGTGAGTTCTGATTGAATTGTATGTGTTGCTTTCAGGTGTCTCAGCCATTCACGGTGCATTTTGTCAACTGTACAGCAAAAAAAAAAAACAAACTTTAAATATCTAAAACGTTTAATTTACATTCACATTAGGAAATCTACTTTGATCCAACACAGCAATCATTACACATTCAATATGGTCTCTTGTTTCCTTTGCATTGTTTAATGTTCATTTTGGCTTCTTTTAAATACTGTATTATGACTCTTAGCTGTCTGGTCTACTTGTGTTTAAGGGCAGGACACTAAACAGCTATATGCGTATGGCTGGGCTCAATGGGAAATATTGACCCAGAACTTTACTGCAAGCTAATTCAAATAGATCGTTTCCTTGGGTAGCTCTCAATATCAGTGTCTTTAGGTTTTTGCTGCTATGGATTTTAAATTCTCCAGAGAATATGCTTCTGCTGCCCTATGTGAATACTCCTGATACCACTCTGGGGGCCAGGCATGGAAAAAAGGTTGGGACCTTAGCATTTGACATGTATATGTGTATTTTTTTAATCTTTTTTTTTTTTATTTGACAGAGTTAGACAGTGAAAGAGAAAGAAAGGTCTTCCTTCCATTGGTTCACCCACCAAATGGCTGCTACGGCCAGAGCTACACCAATCCGAAGCCAGGAGCCAGGTGCTTCCTCCTGGTCTCCTATGCCAGTGCAGGGGCCATCCTCCACTGCCCTCCAGGGCCACAGCAGAGAGCTGGACTGGAAAAAGAGCAACCGGGACTAGAACCCGGCGCCCATATGGGATGCTGGTGCCACAGGTGAAGGATTAACCAAGTGAGCCACGGTGCAGGCCCCCATATATGTATATTCTTTAAGCCTCATAGTTTTAGTACAAGACCTCTTCCTTCAACCATACTTGGTGCCCTTAGTCAAGAAACCTTGTGCCTCACCTTCTGAGAATGAATCACCCACTGTTTGCCAGAACCAGGACAAGAATCTGGGGTTCCAACAAGTCCTTAGGCTGACTCCCCATCAGTCTTTTCTAGTCCCACCTTCATAGTTAGTTCCAGAATAACTTGGTTGTATCAATTGCTGAGCTATACTAGGGATCTGCGGTGAAAGTTAGGTTGACTCTTAGATGCTCCCACGTCCAGCTTATAATTTAGTGTTCTCGGGGCTGCTAAGTCAGTTACTGCTCATCTATCTGCTTTCCAAAATGCTGTTGCTTTCTGTCTACTCCCCTTCTCTTAGTCCTGGGAATTCACATCTTTTTCTTCCTGTCACTATTGTTTTATCATCAGGAAGGTGCATGTCTTCAACTCACCATCATTAACCAGAGGACTTAATTTGGCCTTTGTCTCAAATAACTATAGTATGCATAAATATATAGAAACAATGTGGTTGGGAGAGTTTAACATGACAAGTAGGTTTGTCAAAATTTTCATCCAGTGAAGAGCTGGGATATGGGCACCTTTCTTCATGCATGTAGACTCAAATGCCAACCTTTAAACAACAGAGAGAGAGGGAGAGACAAGCAGGGAGAGTTTCTCCATCTCCTGGTCCATTCCCCAAATGGCTGCAACAGGCCAAAGCCAGGGGCCATTAACTTCCTCTGGGTCTTCCATATGTGTGGCAGACCACACATCTTCCACTACCCTCCAAGGTGTTTTAGCAGGAAGCTGGATCAGAAGTAGAGCAGTTGGGAAAAGCCACTCCAATATGGGATGCCAGTGTTGCAAGTAGCAGCTTAACCAACTGTGTCACAACTCTGGCCCCTCAAATTGTCATTCTGAGTGTATGTGATTAGTTCCTATCATTACTGCTGGTAATGGTAATGAATAAAGGCATGGTTTGGGGCCACGCCTTGGAAGAGGAAGTATAGTGAGCACAGTGTCCTTATCTGGATACTGAATCTTCTTTGAAGTCCTTTTTCCCATCTTGTTTTACATAATTTTTTTCCTACCAGCATTTAAGGCCTATCTCCTGCTGTTGTAGGATCTTCTAATGCTGAATATGTGAGCAGAAACTATCAGGTTGTTACAGGCAGAGGTGGGAGATTCAACCATGATTTCCATGGATCTTTAATTGTAAGCTTCCCAAATTCGAGCAGTTTTTTGTGGGACATTATGGATATCTAACCCTGAAATGGACTTTTATTGCAATATGAAATATATTCTGGGTTCCATGAAGCAAGTTTGCTGATGGATAATGGAAAATGGTGGCCTGGGAGAAGTACTCCTTTCGGAGACAGCAATAGAATGGGGCAGACTGACAGCGACTGGCAAGAGCAGCTAAGTAGAATTCCTGGAGGCCCCATTCAGGAAAGGGTGGACCTCTGCCGTGGGTCTATCAAGATATGTCGCCCTTCCTAGGACATGCAACTCATTGAAGTAAAGGGAATGCCAGGCTATGACACAATACACAATAGTGCATGGCTTACCTTTGGTGTTTGCATGAGGGAAATGGGAATCAGGAAGAACTGGATGTATCAACTGCTCTGCCTGACCTTTTGCAAAGGTGACAAATCACCTAGGTATGCATTTACATATAAAGTGAAGTCTTGAGAGCATGTTAGTTCTTGAAAGTGTTGCCAAGTTGATAGGCAAAATGGAATTGTTATTTAATCAGAAATACCTTGGCTTGCCAAGTTGTGCTCTTAATAAATGAACCTACTGGGGGCCAGCGCTGTGGCGTAGTGGGTAAAGCTGCTGCCTGCAGTGTTGGCATCCCATATGGGCTGCTCTACTTCGGATCCAGTTCTCTGCCATGGCTTGGGAAAGCAATAGAAGATGGGCCAAGTCCTTGGGCCCCTGCACCCATGTGGGAGACCCGGAAGAAGCTCCTAGCTTTGGATTGGTGCAGCTCTGGCTGTTGCAGTCAATTAAGAGAGTGGACTAGCGGATGGAAGGCCTTTCTCTCTCTCTCCCTCTGCCTCTCCTTTTCTGTGTAACTCAGACTTTCAAATACATAAATTTTTAAAAATAAATAAATAAGCTTACTGGTCTTGTTTTTCTTTTAATTATCTGTCCTTTCATTTATTAAAAAAAATTATTGGTCACCTCTTTTAGTTCCTGGGGAAACAGGCTCAGCAAGACAGAGAGGCTCCCTTTCTATCCCATGATCCAGAGGAACTAAACAAGCATTAAATAAGTAAATGGAAAAATAACAATTTTATGTTCCTAGAACATAAAATTAGTTTCTGTTATTAGGTACAGCATTTGACAAGTATGAGTCAGATGTATTTTGTGCTATTTGAATCTTTTAAGATTTATTTATCTGAGAGGCAGAGTTACAGAGAAGGAGAGACAGAGACAGAGACAGATCCTCCATCTGGTTCGCTCCTCAAATGGCTGCAACAGCTGAAGCTGGGCTGCTCCAAAGCTGGGAGCCGGGAGCTTCTTCCAGATCTCTCACATAGGTGCAGGGGCCCAAGCACATGGGCCATCTTCTGCTGCTTTCCCAGGCCATAGCAGAGAGATGGATAGGAGTGGAGTAGCTGGTACTCAAACATTGCCTATATGGGATGCTGGCGCTGCAGGTGGAGGCTTAACCTACAACACCACAGTGCCAGCCCCTATTTGAAACTTTTAAACCTTTATCTTTTATTCACTTGCTACATCATAGGCTGAAAATGAAGTTACTAATGTCTCTATCATTCCATGTATGCTGGTTTCTGTGGAGACAATTTTGATCATTCTGTAGTTTTAGATTTTCATTGTAAACTGTCATCATAAAATACTTTTATGCTTCCCTCCCATTCAGTTGTAAGGTTATAACTGCTGCATTCTTTCCCATTGGTCTTATTTTTTTCCAGGTGGATCACACTTTTGCTCACCTTTTGTGTTTTCAACTGTTTTGAATCAAAATCTTTTTTTTTAAGAAGGTGTAGCCTGGATTTTCCTTTATAATGCAAATATATCCAGGCTACTTATGCTTACAGATTTGACAGCAAGGTCTTTTACCATATATTTTATATTACACTTTCTATTTCCATCATTGGTATAAAACAACTTTCAATTGCTTGTGTTTCCTTTATTCATTTGAGTGTTCCGGTCATTTTTAAACTTTTTGTCTCAGTTGCTGTGTTTTTAACTGAAAAATAAATATTGCATGTTTATTGTATAGACATTGTTTGGAAATATGTATACATTATGGAATGGATAAACCAAGCTAATCAACATTTGCATTACCTCACACACATATTTTCCTATGGTGAGAACACTTAAAATGTACTCTTGGAAATTTTCAAGAACACATTTATAAATAACTAAAGTCATCTGGTTGTACAATAGATCTCCTCAATGTATTTTTCCTAACTAAAATTATGTATCCCAGTCCAGCATCTCCCCAGCCCCCTCACCAACCACCCACTCAGAAGTAACCACCATTCTTCTACTTCTTTTTCAGATTCCAAATATTACAGCATTTGTCTTTCTGTACCTGTTATTTAATATAAGGTACTCCAGGTTCAATGTTGTCACAAAAGACAGGATTTCTTTTTGTAAGGCTGAGTTCTTAAATAGGAATTCCATTGTGTGTATCATTTACCACATTTTTCTTTATCCATTGATCCACTGATGGACATGTTGATTCCACACCTTGGCTATTGTGAACAGTGCTGCAATAAATATGGGCATTAGGGCTCTCTTCAACGTAACTCTGTTTCCTTTGAATATATACAAAGTAGTGGGATTGTTGGATCATAGTGGTAGCTCTATTTTTAACTTTTTGAGGACTCTTCATACTGTTTTCCATAAGGATTCTGGTAATTTCCTTCCCTCCAGCAGTGTGCAAGGGTTCCATTTTCTCCACATCCTCTCACATTATCTTTCATCTTTTTTATAATTGCCATTCTAAAGGGTATGAGGTAATACTTCATTGTGGCTTTATTTTGCACTTCTATGATGACTGATGATGCTGCACACTTTTCATATGCCTGTTAGCCATTTGTGTGTCTTCTTTGGAGAACTATCTATCCAGATCCTTTGTCCATTTCCAATCAAATTACTTGTTTTCTTACAATTGAGTTCCAAATATATTTTGGATAGTAACCACTCACCTGATATGTGGTTTGCAAGTGTTTCCCCCCATTCTATAGGTTGTCTTCATACTGATAGTTTCCTCAGCTATACAGAAGCTTTTTAGTTTGATATAATCCCATTTATCTGTTTTTGGATTCATATCCAAAAAAATTCACTGTCCAGACCAATGTTGTGAAACTTTTCTCCTATGTTTCCTTCTAGTAGCTTTATCTATTGATTCTTTATTTCTCTAGCTTCTATCTGCTGAACCATAGTTAAGCAAAAATAGTATGACAAAATAATAGTAAGCTTTTACTTCTTCATACCTCCTCCACTGAATTGCCTGATCATATTACTTCTACTTAATTTTTCTGTACTTACCCTTACAGTTTAAAGTATATCCTCCCCTTCATATAATTTGAAATCCTAATAAGAGTAAAAAATGAGAATACTTCGGCTGGCGCCACAGCTCACTAGGCAAATCCTCCGCCTGTGGCGCCGGTTCTGTCCCGGTTGCTCCTCTTCCAGTCCAGCTCTCTGCTGAGGCCCGGGAAGGCAGTGGAGGATGGCCCAGGTCCGTGGGCCCTACACCTGCATAGGAGACCAGGAGGAAGCACCTGGCTCCTGGCTTTGAATCAGCACAGTGCACAGGCCGTAGCAGCCACTTTGGGGGTGAACCAATGGAAAAAGGAAGACTTTTCTGTCTAACTCTGCCTGTCAAAAAAAAAATGAGAATACTTATTCTAACTCTTACCTTCTCCTGTCACTCCCACCTTCTGTTAGTTACAGCATACCTGAAGCCATACTTTCCAGTTGATTCTGTCTTAATCCTATAGCGAACTCTTCTATTGTAGTTTCTCCATTTACCTCTTGACTATTTGGACATTATCCAATTATAGTTTCTTCATAAAATACTCATGACAAATATGGTCCCTGCTTTTTTCAAGTTTATAAATGCTTAGAAAAGTGCCTTCATATATAAGTGTCAGTTCCATACACTGCTCTTGGTAGAATGCACAGTACATAAAAAAAGGAATATTTTGTCTGTTTGCTCAGTGGTGTATTTCCAATGTCAAGAAAAGTTCCTGGCACATATTGTTTCATTGCTATTTGTTAAATGAACAATATATAAAGGAAAAATACAAAAAACTCTTGGGTGAGGCTTTTTCCTCCTGAGAAATCAGCAGGCACTTCCCTTCTATAATGCTCTTTGGGCCTACTACCTAATTTCCATGCCTACCACAATTTATTTTTGGTTTTCAGCAGTCTGACTCGGAGATGCCTAGATGTGGTTTTGTTTATCCTGCTTACAGCTTGTTGAACTTCTTGAATCTAAAAGGTTTACATTCTTCTTGAAATTTAAAAAATAAGCCAATTTTTATTAATGGTCCACATATGCCCTTAAAAATGTATAATCTCTATTGAGTGAAAACATCTCTATTTGCCTACTAGATCAAGCTTTACTAATTTTATTTTTCAAGCCTATTCTTTGCTTCTTTCAGCTGCTTGATCTATCAACTTCTGAAAAGTGTATCTTTAAAAATTCAACTGAAACTGATATTTCTTCCCACATTTTTATCAATAGTCACTCACCATATACGCCGTTAGCAACAGACACAACCATGATCATGGTATCTTTATTTGTTGCATTGCCAGCTGATGCCATTCTTTGCCACTCATGGCATTGCTCACCTTTTAGTTCTTTTGCTGAGGTTAAAACTGCTGCCATGGCTTTTGTTCATATTTCCCTATCTCTTTCTTTGTTTTAATTTTCAGTCTGCTGTACACTTCTTTAAATAAATTTTTGTAGATATCACTACCTCTTTTTAAAACCAATCAAGGAGGACTGTGTGAGGCAGGGAATTTCAATGTCTCTAGAAATTCTGGGTGGATAAGACAGATGGCCAGGCCTTCAGCCAGTAACCCCTTTGGAGACAGAGGTAGAAGAGTTTGCAAAAAAAAAAAAAAAAGTTCATAATGGACTTTTCTATTTTATTAGATACCTTGGAGGTTAGGTCCAATCCTAAAAAGGTTAACATGCTTTCTGAAATATCAACATGTGACCAGATATGCCTTATTTCAAATGGGAAAGGAACACTGGAACATTAGAGAAATGATTATCTCCTGGGGAAGTTCAAAGACAGACAACCTCCAGGGAACAAAGGGAGGGGCAGAAGTAATGACAAGGGAAGGAGAATGAGCAGCCTTAACCATGACATTGCTGAGCATCCAAATAATGTCTCAGCTTTACATTCCTTAAGCCATTACTCAACAGCTCAAGGGATTAAAAGCTTTTTGAAAATACTGGCTACCTTCCAAAGATCTGGCAGGTGGAGAGATAATACCAATGACCCAACTGAAATACCAAGGCTAGACACATTTGCCTTCAAACGAGAAAGAACTCAGAGTAGAAGAGGACTGCCTACTGATCTACAGAAAGACTCATAAGGAAAAATCAGGGCCTGATAGAGTAAGTGAGGCAAATCTCATAAGCACAATTGCTCTGTCTGATATTTGAAGCACGGTGGACTGGGGACCTCCAATTCCAGTGCATTCTGGAAGGATTTAGAGGAAGCTGCTAATACACTTCCTTGATCCAAAGATTCTCTATCTCATTTCTAACAGTGAAGCGACAGTCTGACAAACATACAGAGCACAGAATCAAACAGGGTCTCTGAAAACAGAAGCTACATTCAAAATAAGGCATAAACAAGACACATCACTGGGGGATATTTTCACAGCAAAGCTATAGGTTGTTGACTATACATGTGATGGTATGGGTCTAAGAAGAAACTTAAGAATCACAATTTCAAAGACTTTCTAATTTCTCTACCTCTAACAAGCACATAATGCTGTGAAATCCTTTTGGGGAAGAGGAAAGGACAATCCTCTCTTTCCTCTTCCTAACAAGCCAAGGCAGGTGTTGCCATCTTCAATTTACAGCTAAGTCTTGCCACAGGTTTCCTTATCACCTCATGACGGATGCAGGATGGAAGGATGCATGCGTGCTGCTGTGTCTTTGCCCAAGAAGGATTAGCTGGTAGCCTTAGAACCAACTAAACTGAACTTGGGTTTTATAGAGTTAGACGCACAACCAGACAGTGGCAACCAGTGCAACTACAGAGCACTGGGGGCAGACCACAAAGAGATATGCAGACCTCTCTGTAGCTTCCACCTTCAGACCTCCCAGCTGCAGGAGCTACAGGTTTTCCGAGCTCTAAACAAATGTATTCATTCCCGTAGGGATTTTGTTAACTCTGCATTCACAGTTTCTGGGCAAATGCTGCACTGTGAGTGGCAGACCGGTTCTGTTATTCCCTCTCAGCCTCATACCCCTGAGGATGGAAAGGACGGGTCACCAAGATTTAGGTTAGCCAGAGAATGGGAACACTCATACACACCTTGGTATTGTGATTTTCAAAATATATCAAATGACAACTTTGAAGCTACTGGCAATGGTTTCTATTCCTATTTCCAACCCAACTCCTCTTTTGGAATATGCCCTTCATGAAACCTAAGACTTGACTGTGAGGCCTCTCAAGAGTCCTGGATCCTGCTACAGGAACCTCAGCAGGACTTTCTGTGAAACTCCTAAGAAATCATTCAGCTTTGCCTTGAAGTCATTGAATAACCGGCAGTAATTTGGAAGTTGGTGTCTCAAAGCATTACCAAGAACATCTACACGAGAATCCTATCTGCCCTGAGAATTGTTAAAATTCCACCCAGCAAGTCCACAGTAAATTGGCATCTCGTCATGCCAGGAGGTGGCTCACATCAAAGTTGTGTTAACTTTAAAAGTCCATTTACAGCCTACCTTCACCAAGCCTGTCTAGTAATTGCCTTCTGAAAATCTAGTTCAAATTCACTGGGCCTCCTGACGGACAACAAAGAGGAAAACACTGGTGAAAATAGGACCCCAAGGCACCTAACAGATCTATTACACAGTGTGTGGTGGTGTCACTCTGGCAAGCAAAGCCTTGGGGAGCAGGCCTTCATTGTGTTCTGTGATGCTCTGAACACAGACGTCGAAGGAAAGGAATGGCCATTGATGGGACATCTGCAATGCACTAAGATAGGCACAGCATTATGCCTTTCCGTATTTCAATTTATCCTAGATGATAAAATTAACCTTGTGAGAAGTGGGGCGACTGCATCTCCTGTTACAGGACCTCACTGAGGTCATCCTGCTAGAAGCAGCCTGAGTTAGGATTCATATACCTCTTTGCTTCCCACAGATCATGCTCTTCTCACACCATACTCAATTCTCCCCAGCAACACCACCAAAATGTTAGATGCAAGAAGTCCATGGAACAGATGTTTCTCCTCGATGGTTACTGGGCAAGGCTCCTCTTCCACCAAGAAATAGATCAATGATTGAGCAGTGTGTTAGATGCCCCTGGGGGGAGCAGCAAGCAAAATGCCCAGCCTGCTCGTCTAAATGCAGCATCTACAGTTGTTCAACACGCTTGGGTCATAAAGCTCTCTTGAGGCCAGGAAAGTGTTGTTTTTGAAAATATTAATTATTGAAAAGCAACAGATTTCAGTGATGAAGAGCACAGGCTACGGAGCCTGACTGAGGTTAAGCCCCATCTCCTTTTCTGCCCCACAATAACCCACTGCATGGGTGCAGGGAACGGGGGCTGTGCAGATGGACATCAGTGGGCACAACAGGCACACTGGGTGTTCCATTTTGCAGTAAGTTTGAAATATCCTGTAACAAAACGTTTACAGCAAACAAGTCTTGGGCTTCTCTACTTACTTGTGTGTGGCATGGACAGATTTCCTGGCCTGCCTCAGCTTCCTCATTTTTAAACCTAACTCCTCATAGGGTGAGAAATCACTGACACTGAGCTGCTACTGTTACTCACAGAGCTATCGTGTCTGGCCCTAGACTCCGCTCTATGAACACATGATTTCAATTTAATCCTTCCAAGCAATCCCATGAGGCAAGATAGCATTATTTTCACATGAAGCTGTGAACGCAAAGATATCCTGCAGCAAAAATCTGCATAAAAACCCAGGTTTACTCCAAAGTTGTTCGACTAGATTGCTTGCCTCCCTCGAGGGGACTTCAGCAGGTTTTATAGACAGGGAAACTGAGGCTCACTGGGGCTAAGTAATCCACATGTCAGGCAATTACACAGCAGGCAGACCAGGTTCTATCAGAGTGGACAGGACAAGCTGTCCTCACAGCATCCACCCTAGGGAGAGGGGGCCCCAGCAGGCACTGTGAGAGGTGAGGATGGCCACAGATCTCCTCTCCCTGCCACACCTTCGTTATGGGCTAAACTAGGCCAAAATGTAATATTTCAGGCTCTTGCCTTTTACTTAGATAAGAATACTAAGCACAGGCTCAGACACAGCATGCAGCACGGAAAAGTTTAGTTTATTTAGACAGTGGGAAGAATACACAGGAACATAAGGTAACAGGAAACTCCATACTAGTCGTTTCCAAGGATCCAAAGGAAAGGAGCAGGAGCAAGCCACAGGACTGAGCAGGCAAGAGGATGCAGACGGAGAGCCGCAAGAGAACAGGGTGGGCCAGCGTTCTCCAGGCCTCTCATTCACTTCCAAAAGGGTGTGGTTATATAGTCTGATTGACAGGTGGGTGGATACAGGTCATGTGGCCTCCAGCTCATGGGCCTAATCTAGCTCCCTGCCCAGTCCCATATCACCCTGAACAAGCAGATCTTTAGCCTTTCCCAGATCACTGAGGCTCAGAACCAAGTAAAGAAGAAGAACTAGAAACCCAAAAGGAATTTTATGCTAGCTGCCTTTGCATTTGGTATCTTAGTCAATCTCTTCCAAGGGCCACCAGCACTTGAGCAAAGCATTAGGGAGGCAAAGTATCTCCCTCTGGGACTGATGTAGGCAGGCATACAGGTTAAAATTGATTAGGTTTGTGAGCTGGAAGGCCACGCCTTCACCACGCCCCTGTTTGACTTCATGCCCCTTCCTGGCCACACCTGAGCACCCACCGGCCAATCAGTTTAATTAACCACTCCCCTTTGGAAGTGGATTAAGGCCGATGCTGCAGCTCAATAGGCTAATCCTCCGACTGCGGCGCCAGCACCCCGGGTTCTAGTCCCGGTTGGGGCACCGGATTCTGTCCCAGTAGCCCCTCTTCCAGGCCAGCTCTCTGCTGTGGCCCGGAGTGCAGTGGAGGATGGCGCAAGTGCTTGGGCCCTGCACCCCAAGGGAGACCAGGAGAAGCACCTGGCTCCTGCCTTTGGATCAGCACTGTGCGCCATCCGCAGAGCGCCGGCCATTGGAGGATGAACCAACGGTAAAGGAAGACCTTTCTCTCTCTCTCACTGTCCACTCTGCCTGTCAAAAATAAATAAATAAATAAATAAATAGCAAAGGAAGTGGATTAAAAGCCTGAGACTTGGTGTGCCATTATTAATAAGCACACAGTGATATTGTATGGCACCCCAAATTCTGGTTTCAGGACCAGCACTCACAGAGCAGGAACCCTCAACGCAGCTGGATCAAGCTCTGCCTTGTCCCGGGAACTCCAAGAGGCCCCGTGTCTCCAGGAATGGCCTGTGCCACCGAGAAGAGAAAAGCGCTTCTCTCCACACAAATCTCTTGTAATCAGCAATGACTGGCGAACAGACACCCTCAGAGCAGTTACTACAACTCTACTTCCAAAAAGAAAGCAGGAACCAGGACTGCAGGAACAAGGCAGTTAGAGTAAAATGAGCCAACCCTTTTAGCTTGGCCAATTGGAATGGAAAACTCAGCTGGAATGCCACCAATTTGCATCCTGTCAGCTAAGAACAAAACCAAGCCTGACCTTTTAGCTCCAGGCCCACTGGGCACTGCTGTTTGCAAACAGTATTTAAGTAGGAAAGGCTAACTGCAGTAAACAGCACTCCTGCTCCCATTCTAATTAGAACTCCATTTTTGCTAAAACAAGTCAGTTAAAGCACCCTCTCTGCCCTCTTCAGATCTCCTCCCTCAATCTTAAAATGATCCAGTGAAAAAGCACCATTTTCCTGGGAGTGCTGAACAAGGGGTGCAAGAAGTAGACGCAGAGACTCAGGGAGAGAGAAGTGGGGCACATGGGATCCCACTGACGGCGCACACCTCCTGGCAAAACAAAATCAACATCCAGTTTAAGGCTATTATCTCCTTTATTCAAAAAATAAATATTTCACTTTGAGTCAACATATTTCAAATCACATTGAGCACGAGGAGAAATACAGTCCCTTTGGAAATTGTGAACACGTGTAGGAAAGAGTCATGTTCCAGACAATGGGGGTGAGGTGAGTACTGATTCCAGCTGCTTCGTGACCCGGAGACACCTATCTCACCAGGTGGAGCTACTAACTGATTTCAGGAAAGACACACACACACACACACGCACACACACGCACGCACGCACGTACACACAGCTTTGAAGTCTGAAAGGCACATGAAGTGGACCATAAGGTATATGGCACATTCACTGATAAAAACGTTCCCTATTCCCTCCCAAGAAAAGTGGAGAACTTTAATCAAGTCAAAGACTAGAGAAGACAGGGTGCTCCTGCTTACAGCCCAGCATCATGGACAGCTCCGAGGAAGAAAGCCATTTTTCGACTGCTTTCCCCTCCAGCGCCTCCTCTCCCTGCCCATGGTGTCCACAGCCAGCGGCGCACTCACTCGGTGACAGTGGGGCGTGTAGCCACGTACACGAACACCACGATCAGGAGCACGACCACAGCCAGCGTGGGCAGCACCACCGTGGTGATCTGCTGCCGGGCCTCCTGCATGGCCTGCTTCCGCTCCTTCTTATCCTTGGACGTCTCCTTCTTGGGCTTCCCCTTGAGCTGCCGCATCTTTCCCGGGAGGTACAGGGAGAGTGGGTCCAGAGGCGCTCTGAGGAAGGGCCACAGTCCTCTTGTCAAGGCAGGAATCTCCTGTAGGGAGAACAACTGTGATCAAGAAGGAACGAAGGAAAAAGCAAGCATCAAGGCAAACAGAGAACTCGAGGTCCCCCAGGGCTCTGAGCTGCCGAGTCACTTATCCATCAACGAACACTTAGTGGTAGAAGGACTGGTGAGTATGACATACTACGGCCAGGTCACTGGCGTGTGGGCAAGGCCCTGGGTGCCATACAAACGTTACCATGATGTATGCATGCCATGATGTGAAGGCACTGGGCTGCACCAACCACACAGCTTCCATCTGGAGGATGGGGAAGCGCCTGCCCTTCTCCATTCCAAGGCTCTACACCTCCATGCTTTCCTAATCTCCAATATGGAACCTGTTACAGGTATAGCAGGCCTTGTCTCCCCACAACTCATGCAGCTGTTCAAACTCCAATGTCTTAGTGTTAACAGTTGATTAAGGGTGATGGCATCTGAGAGGCAGGCAGGTCTCTGGATCACTGGGGCCACACTCCTCACGAGAGGTTTGATTATTTGAGTTCAGTTCGGCCCAGGTTCTTTCTCCTTCCTGGCTCATGACGTGAACATGCCTCTGTACCTGCCATAACCAGCCTCCACCAGACGCTGGACTTCAGGGCCACCCGTCCTGGAAACTTCCAACAGTAAGCAGAAAGAAACTTTCTCTTTCCCGAAGAAGTGTCTCTTGAGTATTTCAGCTAAGGTAACAAAAAACAGACTGAGGGGGCCAGCATGGTGGTACAGTGGGTTAAAGCCACCACCTGCAGTGCCAACATTCCATATGGGTGCCAGTTCTAGTCCCGGCTGCTCCACTTCCAATCCTGCTCTCTGCTATGACCCGGGATAGCAGAAGATGGCCCAAGTCCTTGGGCCCCTGCACCCGTGTGGGAGACCCAGAAGAAGCTCCTGGCTTCGGATCGGCACAGCTCCAGCCGTTGCAGCCATCTGGGGAGTGAACCAGCAGATGGAAGACCTCTCTCTCTGTCTCTACCTCTCTGTGACTCTTTCAAATAAATAAAATAAATCTTTAAATACATAATAAAAAGCAGACTGATAAAGAAGTGCAGGTAGCCTGCAGACTCCGGCCACACAAGTTTCTTTCCTGCCGAAGCTTGGGGCCAGACCACAGGTCAGGCCGGGCCAGGCTTGCCAGGTACAGTGGGCCCGGAGGCCAACTTCTGTGCCTCTTCATGGTTGCCTTGACCCATTTCCAAAATATCCTGAGCACCTACTACGTAGGTGCACTTACTGTGTGCCGGATACAGCTCAAGGAGCCAGGGATGGTGAAGAGGGACTGGATTCTGTTCTCCCAGGGCCCTGCTATAGCCCTTGGAGGTGCTCACAGGCCAAGCAATGTTGTCAGCAGCCCGAGAATGAATGACAACTCCTGGATAACCAGAGAGCATTTTCTCTACAGAAGTCTGCTGCTTTGTTTAAAGCAAAACAGACTCTGGCCTGTTTACATGAGGAGTTTACTCAAATACCTTTGTCTTCTCACAGATTCCCCAGAACAGCCAGAGAACCAGGCTCTGAAAGTGGGCAGGATAAGGGATGCTGGGTTGCCATATCCTGAGCCTGGCCCCTGCCACTGGTGAGAGGATGCCACTGTAGCCGGCCCTGGACCAGGGCACCAGGGTCAGAGGTGCTGACTCTGCAAAGAGGCAGCTGCTCACACTGTTTCCAGAATGAACTCTCCACTGCTCAGCTTGTATGGAAAAATAATTCTGATTTATTGCATCTTAAGTTTTATTCATTTTTTTGATTAACACGTAAATAACTGTACATATTTATGGAGTACAGCATGGTATTTCAAGACATTTATACAGAGTGTAGTGGATCAAATCACAGTAATTAGCATTTCATCTCATCATTACTTTATGATTAGAACCTTCAGGTTCCCGTCTTCTAGTTCTTCATAAAATATATAATAGATTACCGTGAACTACAGTCACCCCACTGGGCTGTCGAACATGACTATTGCACTGTGTTCTGGTACCCATCTCCCAACCTCACTCCATCCTCCTTATCCTTCTCAATCCCGAGTAATCAGTATCAGACATTCTGAGCAGGTTTTGTGTTTTTTTTTTTTTTTTTTTTTTTTTTGCCTCCACATTTCCACATGAGACACAGAAAATTCAATATTTGTTTTTCAAAGTCTGGCTTATGTCACTTAATACAATGTTCTCCAGTTCCATCCATTTTGCTGCAAATGTCAGAATGTCATCCTTTTATGGCTGAATAATATTCCACTGTGTATAAATACCACATTTTCTTTATCCTTTCATCCATCGATGAACACTTAGTGACTCCTCATCTTGGTTACTGGGAACAGTGCAACAATAAACATGCGATTGCAGGTATCTCTCTTGATAGCTGACTTCACTTTGGAAAGATGAATACCTAGAAGTTGGTTTTTCTACACTGCTAGCTCCCAGGTGCATTTTTAATAAACATTTTAGTGAAATACAGTATACATACCAAGAAATGCACATAAGTGCACAGATCAGTGAGTTTTTTGTCCTCTGATCATACTCATAAACAGTTTTTACATGAGAAGAGTATGATCCAGTGAAGCAATATTTATAATTATATGCCAAACGATCTGACATCCACAAAATTTTTATATTCTCACTACACATTAACTACTACAAGTAAGAGAAAACGTGTGATATTTGTCTTTTGGGATCTGGCTTATTTCACTTAGCATACAGATACCCAGCTGCACCCATTCTGTTGCAAACGTCAGGATTTCACTCATTCTTCTGGCTGAGTAAGGTTCCATCATGACTTGCCAAGAGAAAGCTCAATATGCCTATAGTCTTCCCTTGCGGCTTCTATGCTAGGTGGAGCACTTTCTAAACACAGTGAAGGAGGAGGAACTGGACACAGGGCAGGATCGTCTATTCCAGCATTCTGGGAGACCAGCAGGGAGTGAGGGACCCTCAGGAACAGGAAGGCATTGTGTAGCAGTGCTCCCCTGGAAGGGGACTTTCATGCCAGATACTACAACCCCCAGCCCGTCATCCTGACGAGAACCACGACATCTGCACCCAGTGACCACATACGCTGGGTGATGGAATGTGGACTCCGAGTCAGCAAAGGCTGTGTTGATGCCTTCCTGGTTGAGAGGCAGAGACACAGCTCCCATCAGCTGGCTTATCCCCTAAATGCTTGCAATGGTCCTGGTTGGGACTAAAGCCAAGGCTGGAAATTGGACACTCACTCCAGGTCTCCCACGTGAATGGCAGGAGACATCATGGCTTTCTCCGAGGGTCTGCAACAGCAGAAGGCTGGGATCCAGAGTCTGAGGCAGGTGTCCAACCCAGGCACCCAGATGCAGACACTCACATCTTAACTGCTAGGCCACAGGCCCACCTGTAGCTTCCTGATTCTGTAAGGGACGCTAATCTCTTTAACTCCCCTCATCCCATATGGGCTCCAAAACTATTTCTGCATCATCTACAACCATGCAGAGTTGATGACTAATACTTCTTCACTTGGATAACATAAAACCCGTTAAAAGCAAATATTCAAGTTCAGGGCCACATCTTTTGGGCATATGTACAACACCCATTAAGAAATTAGAAATAGTGATTAAAAAAATACTCAGTTACTTTCTTAAGGCCCAACAGGAGTAGAAGCCCCTGGCTTTACCAATTCTCCCTTTTAAATTCCAAATAGTCTTCAAACAGACCAGGGTTCAAACCCAGGACAAGCCACTTACTGGCTGGATGGCTTCTTTGGCAAGTCACTCAACTCCACCAGGTCTGAGTCATCACCTGAACAGTGAGGACGACTTCGGTCCTTAGAATGAGTGTGAGGGTCTGAGACAAATCGGGTGAGGGAGGAGGGGGCTCTGGCCAGCGAGGCGCCCCACGTGCACGTGGGGGGAGGGGAGCTCTGCCTGGGTGCAGCCTTGGAGAGAGCTTGTGGTGCTCTCCAAGCTGCAGCCACCACCCAGGAGGAGGTATCCCGGCACCATGGTGAGGATGAACCAAATCTGCATTACACAGGGCTCAGCATGAAACAGGCACTGAATCCAGACCCCTCTGGAACTCAACAGTGAGACAGACCTTAGCATGCCCACTGGAGACAGGAGGAGACCAACGAGAAGACAGGGAGCTGCCTTGCCAATGGTCACTCAGTCTGTGGACAGTACCCAGTGGCTTCTAGGAGAGCAACGGAGAGCATCTCTTGTTCACAGCTACAACCATAGTCCATCCACTCCCTGATGTGGTTGCATCAAATTGTTTAAAAAGAACAACCCATTAGCAGCACTCTGACTCATGGCCATTTCCGCGTGAAGCTAATGGCCTGTCAGTCCCTTTGGCTGTCTCTCACGGAGCCCCAGGGGGCTGGCAGGGACCCCGACCACGACGGCTAACAGCGCTGGGCTGACTTTAGCTGCTGTCTGCCTCCTCTCACGTACATGCAGTTGACATTCAAAGGCACCAGCCTCCACAATGACCAGCTCTTGACATTTCTAAGGTGCACTGAGAAGTTCCCAGAGGCCTGGCAAAAAGCCGAGCTGCTGGAGACGCTGCAGGTTTTATAGGACAGACACGCTGGTCTGAATTCAGGGTTCTGCTCACTCTGCAGTGGGGACAGTAGAGAAAGCTTCTCTGAGATGACAGCTGAGATGAGGGCCCCTGTGAGGGAAAGGGACTGCCCGGACAGAACCTGGATGAGCACCAGGCCTGAGCCAGGAAGGGCCTGGCTTACTGCAGGGGACTGACACAGGAGACCGGGAGGGTGGCAGACAGTGGGGTTTTGCCCCAAGTGCAGTGCAGGGCGCTGCAGGGCCCAAAGTGGGGAGGTGCAGTGCCTAGACTGTCCCTGCTGGTCTGTGGGGAGTGAGGCCTGAAGGAGTGGAAACCGAGGGAAGCTCTGCAGCAGGACTGGGGCACACAGGACGACGACTAGAGTATGCCACAGATGGGGCACAGCCATGAGGAAAGGGGACCTCTGGAGTTCAGCTGCTGGGTGCTCTCCTGTCTCATGAGAACAGAGAGGACGGGGGTGAGTGGACTGGAGAAAGATCGTGCAGCGTTCTGTTTCACACCTATCTGTGTGTGAGGATGCGCTGAATGAGTCAGCTTGGCCTAGGCCGAAGATCTATATTTGGAAGTCCCGTGCTGTGGGACTAGGTGAGGTCACTACAGCAAGGCAGAGAGAGCAGAGGGCCCCACACCAAGCCCTGAGACACCTGAGAACCTCAGGGCCGGTGGAGAAAGAGCAAGCCAAGGACAGCTGTAGGTGTGGCACCACGGGACCAACAGTCAAGGAGGTTAGACTGCCAGCAAGACAAAAGAAGATAGAAGCACTCGCTGTGTCTGGAAAGCGGGGACTGTGTGCTAACTTCAGCGGTGTGGGAGGGAGAGTCCAGACGAGGGCTCATCTGAGAGGAGCACGCCACGTGTACGTGAGCACGCGGCTTCCTTCACTGAGGTTTCACCACGGAAAAGCACCAGCTGCACAAGCTGCAGCACTCTCTGCAGGTCCTGAGACGTGGCCCACAGGCCAGCACAGCAGAGTGGATGGCTCCAAGCCCCGTGGGAGAGTGTGTCTGGCCAAAAGGGCTTTTCTTTCCTTCTTTATGTAACAGCAGACACCACAGGACATCTGAGGAGTCTAATGGAGTGGGGTCAGCCTCTCCAACACCGGGGAAGGACAGGGAATCTGCAGAGGTGAGAGGAGAGCACAGGTGGGCAGATTTGCCTGTGGGATGGGCAAAGGTGCAATTTCACCTTTGACAGCACAGAGGGAGGTAAACGCGGGTCCAGGAGGCAGTGGGTCTGGACTCCAGCCGGGGAGTGCACAGGCAGGCTGCAGGGAACCCAGCAAGTAGACTTAGGAGAGAAAACCATCCTGATGGTCTACGTCCTATGCCCTCACTGTCCATGAGCGGGATAGGACCACCTCACCACATGATCTGGCCTCAGTCACAGGGCCAGGTGCCCTCCTGAGCCAGGCTGTCTCAGGCAAACACCACAGGGCCTTTGAAATGTGCAGCTTGCTTCAAAAAGCAGCTGGACAACTGGCCTCCACTTGAAGAGAAACATGAAAGGACATGCAAGTGGACAGTGATGCAGGTGCAGGGGCCAGGAAGCCATCCAATGCCACGAAGCCGGGCAGAAGAGAGGAGACAGGAGTGGAGTGGAGCCCCCCTAGAAGAGAAACTACACCCCGCTTTTACCTTTCTCTCCCAATCCCGAGAAGGCCTAGCTCTATAAAAAGGCTCCTGCCCCAAAGTTACTCTCTCGTATCCGATAAGTACCTCTTTCAACTTGAGTGGGCTCAGACGCCGAAAAGGGACTAACAGGACTACTCCAGTTTTACAATGAGGAATCCAAAGCTGCTGCTGTCACAAAACCAGGGAGTGGCCAAGTCAAAGGTCAAGCCCACCTCTGACTCCAAGGATGTGTCACTGCCATGGGGTTGAGAGGAGAGAGGTGTTGGCCCCACTATCTCCCTGCCCTCCACCCACTTGGGGACCATGCCATCCCTCACCAGGCCTCGTAATTGAAGCACACACGGCTCAGCCTGGCTTCCCAGCAGGTGGCTTGGGCAGGATGGACGCTGAGGTCTCCAGCTGAGTTCCAGCTCTACAACTTCCACTGCTGACCAGCCACCACAGCCTCCAGCTCCACTGCCAGCCAGGAAACAGGAACCTCACAACGCTCAGGTTCCACCTGATTCCAGTGAAACCACCTGCTAGGGCCCTGCCCCCACCACTGCGGGCCCATGGCAACCCATCAGCACTGGAACATTCCAACTGGTCCCCACTGTGGGCAGGAGTCCTGGGGGGAGGGGGAATAGAATTTTCTAACTCATCCATCCACAGGGGTGCTGAGCATCTGAAATGTGGCCATGGTCTTAAAACAAGCTATGCCATGCAATTAAGGACATACATATTTTAAACACTTGGTACCCAAAGAAAGAATATGTAAACTATCTTACTAAAAGTTGTTTAAAAAAAAAAGTTGGGGGCTGGCATTGTAGCGTAGCAGGTAAAGCCACCTCCTGCAGTGCCGGCATCCTATATGGGCACTGGCTCGAGTCCCATCTACTCCACTTCTGATCCAGCTCTCTGCTATGGCCTGGGAAAGCAGTTGAAGATGGCCCAGGTCCTTGAGCCCCTGTACCCTCCTGGGAGACCTGGAAGGGGTCCTGGCTCCTGGCTTCAGATAGGCGCAGAACCGGCCACTGCAGCCAGTTGGGGAGTGAACCAGCGGATGGAGGACCTCCCTCTCTCTTTCTCTGTGTGTAACTCTGACTTTTAAATAAATCAATCTTAAAAAAAAAAGTTGTTTATACTGATTACATGGATTTTTAATATACTGGGTTAGACAAAACATATTACTAAAACTAATTTCATTTGTTTTCTTTTCACTGTTTTAAAGTGGTTACTAGCACTTGTACTGGACAGCACTTCATTCTGCTCCTGGGAAGCTGTCACATCACAGGCTCAACCCACAATGCTGAGAACGCTCTAAGCCTTCACAACCCAACCCTCTTTGCTCTTTCCAGTCTCATCATATCCCACATGATCCACTGCTCCCGACGCACCTGAACCTTTGCAGATGCAGCATCTCTGTCTTTCCCAGAAAGCCCTTTCCCATGCACCTTCATCTTGTCACAGCCTTTCTCATTCTTAGAGAACCCTCACATGTAGCCTGCAGCAGCCCCTCCAGCAGAGGCAATGGGTCTCTTACTTGATGCTGTCTCAGAACTTGGTTTATGCCTTTACTGCAACCCAACTGGCTGGCAGGGCCTCTGCCCCCCAACACACACACTGCTGAGGGACAAGTGCTTCCTGCAGGGTTGGCATGACACCTTCCACGTGACCAGTGCTCGACAAACATCTGCTGGAAAACAGGCAACTACGGAGCTGAACTAGCTAGCTACCATTCCAGCACTGCTTACTTCATTCTCAGCACAGTGGAATCAGATTCGTACTTTTTACCAACATTTTACATGATGAAACTGAGATTCAGGAAAGTATGCTGATTTGACCAAGATCAAGCATAACGGGGGAACTAGCAGAGTCTCATCTCAGTGGAATACTCTTAACAGCATTCATTAAATACTAACTCATTAAGAAAATGAATGTGGATTTGAACACGGATCTGACTCAAAGGCTAACCATCCTCTTTGGGGGAGGCCTGCCAACCACCCTACAACCAAGAACAGCAGCTACCACTTCCTGAATGCTCACCACCTGGAGGCTACTGCACAAAAGCTCTTCACAACCAGGCAAGCCTCAGAGCAGACTTCACCCACATTGTGCAGACGGGTCTGAAGCTTGGAGCATCCCGGGGGTTAGTCCAAAGTACACTGGCAAGGTTGGGTGCTCAGCTGTTAAGGATACTCAGGACACTCACATCACATCTCAGAGTGCTGGTTCAAGTCCTGACTCCCCTTCCAATCCAGCTTCCTGCTAACATCCACCCTGGATGGTTCAAGTACTTGCATCCCCACCACACAAATGGGAGATGAGACTGCGTTCTGCGCTCATAGTTCCAGCCTGGCCCAGCCCTGGCTGTAGCGACTGAGGAATGAAGCAGATGAAAGACCTCTTCCTCCATCTCTCTGTAGTACAGTGAAAATACACAACAAAAATTTTTAAAGCCAAACTATTGTTTAAAAAATAAAATAAAAACAGGCCGGTGCTGCGGCTCACTAGGCTAATCCTCCGCCTAGCGGTGCCGGCACACCGGGTTCTAGTCCCGGTCGGGGCGCCGGTTCTGTCCCGGCTGCCCCTCTTCCAGGCCAGCTCTCTGCTGTGGCCAGGGAGTGCAGTGGAGGATGGCCCAAGTGCTTGGGCCCTGCACCCCATGGGAGACCAGGAGAAGCACCTGGCTCCTGCCATCGGATCAGCACGGTGCACCAGCTGCAGCGCGCCAGCTGCGGCGGCCATTAGAGGGTGAACCAACGGCAAAAGGAAGACCTTTCTCTCTGTCTCTCTCTCACTGTCCACTCTGCCTGTCAAATAAATAAATAAATAAAATAAAATAAAATAAAAAACAAACACTAGGAGTACAGCTGGGATAAGTGAGCTCTGTCTGGGTCAGAAGCTGTGACTCTCCCATTCCACATAACTGCTGCCTCCCAAGTGACCAGGGCTTGTGGACCCAGGCACACTGTTCCTGCCCATTGGCTCCAGAAGAGGGAGCCTAGGCCCTCCTCCCTGGCTCATCTCACTTGGCAGCAAAGTCTGTTTCTTACAGGCAGGCCTGCCCTGATTCCTGGAACACATGGCTACACTCACACCCGGGCTGGGCAGTTGTCCCAGGTTAAAAGATGTGTTGTATCCCACTTCAATCGTCATGGGCCAAGCTGCTCCCAGGGTCCCCAGGAGAAGCGCCACTCTCTTTGCCCACCCCAACGCTGCTCGGGACCAACAGTATGGATAGAGCCAAGGAGGTTCTAGGTCGTTGGGGGGTGCCCACCAAAACGGCCTGACCTGGCCTGGAGTCCCTATTAAGTCGCCATGTGCTGTGTTAATTATATCCCATCACACAGTACTGCTCTCTCCTTTTCTAATCCTCCCAAACTCTCCTGGTCTTCAGAGAAGACAGTTTAAGGTGCCACCTAAGAAAATGGCTGCATGTTCTTCCTACCTTACAATCAGGAACACAAATGAACGACCACCACCTGAGGAGGGTGGACACAGGGCGATCACTAGCATCTCTTCCTGTGGCTGTGTCACGGCAGTAATGTGAAGCACTGTAAGGGCCAGACTGCTCCACACTTTAAGCAATGAGCCCGGGGAAGCTGCCCTGGGTTCAGGGAGACATAAATTCTGCACTTGAGGGCAGCAGCTCTGCAGTTCGTCAAGTGTGCTTGCTTCATTTTATGTCCCCGGTATTTAGCTATAATGGGCCTGGGATCACTTCTCTCCAGTCTAGAGAGTGGGGGCAGGCTGCCAGGAGAATTGCACAAGACGGGACTCCTGACTCCTGCTAAGCACCTGCTGATAACATAAGCGTCTTCCCCAGGAACATGCACATGAACAGACAGTGACAGCTAAACAGGTACCGGCTCCACTGCCCCTGGCTGCTGACAACCCACAGAGGCCAGGATGCACCAGACCTGATGGCCTGTACGTACATATGTGTGCAAGTGTATGTTGGGATGGGATGGGTGGGGGGGGGGGTCAAAGCTGGAGAGAGATAAGTGCATGCACATAGGGCAAAGGGAAAGAGGAAGTGAGTAATTTGGTGGCAGCAGTACTGGCTACTCCTAGATAAAACTCCAAGAACACAAAAAAAAAAACCCTGTGGGTGTGCTGCTAGTAATAGACACGTACAACCAGGGTCTCAATCAAGTAAATGAGTAACATTTGTTTGGCACAGCAGGGTCTGCAAAGTGCTCTCCTGTGCATATTCATTTCACCCTCACAGTAAGTCCACAGTGACGTGCCATTGTCCTTACTTAACAAGAAAAGGGAGTCCACGGAGCACACGTCAGGGTTTCAGTCCCATCTGGCTATGCTAGGGTCCTGACCCTGGGCAAATAAATAATGTAGCCTCTCAGACTGCCAATTACTCTACGGTGAGGCAGGGATAAAAATCCCTATCATTCAAATATTTTTTCAGCATGCACTACACAGCAGGGGACATGAAGGTACAGCCTGAACAAAGCAAGGCAAAAACACTGCTTTCATGTAATGAAGCTGTCTTCATTCACGGGAACCTGGGGGAGACACACAGCTTCCAAATGAACAGACCGTGTCGGATAATGCCATGTATTGCATAGATAATAAAGGTGGGACATAAAGAAGACCAAGTGTCTGCTAATAATAATAGATAGAATTAAAAAAGGGAGAGAACGATCTAACATGGGAAGCCAGCCACACAGCAGACTCATAGAATGACAAATGCCCTAAATAGCACTCTGGCCTCAGAATCAGCCCTTAAGGCTTTTGGATCTGGCTGAAAAGCCCATGAAAACATTTCAGGCATGGAAAGCCAAGATACTGTGGCAAAAAAATGACCTACATGAAAAATCTCTGTGAATGAGATCCCAGTGGAAATGAGCCATCAAAGGAGGAGGTACCTTTCTCTGAAGGGAGGAAAGAACTTCCACTTTAATTATGGCCTTGTCTAAATAATGTCAGAGTTTGTGAACTCAAGAGGCTTCCATAGCCTTGGCAGCTCATGACAAGAGCCTCGGGTGATCACTGAGGTCATAAATAAGAGTGTCAATTGTTAAATCAACAACAGGAGTCACTGTGCACTTGCTCCCCATGTAGGACCTCTGTCCTTAATGTGTACTATAAGAATTAATGTACTATAAGAATTAATGGTGGCCAGCGCCACAGCTCACTAGGCTAATCCTCTGCCTGTGGCGCCAGCACCCCAGGTTCTAGTCCTGGTTAGGGCACTGGTTCTGTCCAGGTTGCTCCTCTTCCAGTCCAGCTCTCTGCTGTGGCCCGGGAGTGCAGTGGAGGATGGCCCAAGTGCTTGGGCCCTGCATCCACATGGGAGACCAGGAGAAAGCACCTGGCTCCTGGCTTCGGATCGGTGCAGCGCGCTGACTGTAGCAGCTATTTGGGGGGTGAACCAACAGAAGGAAGACCTTTCTCTTTCTAACTCTTCCTTAAAAAAAAAAAAAAATTAATGGTAAAACTAGTCTTCAAACAGTACTTTATGCTTTGTGTGTCTGTGTGGGTGCAAACTGTTGAAATCTTAGTATAGAGTAGATCTTCTGTATATAAAGATAATTAAAAATGAATCTTAAGAATGAGATGGAAGAGGGAGGAGGTGGGAGGATGGGTTTGGGGAGAAGAACCACTACAATCCAAAAGTTGTACTTATGAAATTTTTATTTATTAAATAAAAGCTTTCTATAAAAAATAAATAACTTAAATGGCAAAAAAAAAAAAAAAAGAGAAAGATAAGAAAGGTGGGAGGTGCAGAGGCTGCAAATTCAGAGTAACTGATAGGGGAAGCTTGAGGAGAAAGTGACACTGGACCAGAGACTCAAAAGAAATGGGAAGAGCTTCCAGGCATAGCAGGGCACATGCAAAGGGCCTCAGGCAGAGCATCCTTGGCACATCTGAGCAGCAGCACGGGGGCCAGCAAGGCTGGGTAGAGCAGAAGGGAGTGCTGACAGGTCAGAGGGTGAGACAGCAGCCGTGGAAGGTTCTGTTTACGTTTTACAACACCGCTGTGTGGGCGGACAACTGACTGCAAGGGACCAGGGCTAAGGCAAGGAAACTGGCAAAGGCGCTGATGAATCATTCAGCTGAGACATGGTAGCTGGGTCTAGGATGGGGACAGAGGCAGTGAAGAGTCAGACACTAACGCACAGGGAAGGCAGAGTCACACAACTTTCCCGGCAGATCAGAAACGGAGTGTGAAGAAACATAGCAGACGAGAGACCTCTGGCCCAAGCAACTGGAAGCCCAGAGTCACCATTTAGGGAGGTGGGGAAGATGTGAGGGGAGGGTCTGGGAAGAACAAGGGTGTCACCCTGAAGTCCTGCTGGACAGGGCTAGCAGAGGCACCAGAAGCAGACGGACATACAAGTCTGCAGTTCAGGGAGGGCTGGGCTGGACACAGCACCGTGGGAGAGGTCAGCACTCCAAGCTGGGAAGTTGATGATGAACACAGAGAAGGGGTCCAAGGCCTGAGCCCTGTGCAATGCAAGAGCGCAGTGAGGGCTCGGAGGTAGAGCGCTGGGGCTGGAAACCTCGTTCTGCCATTCATCACCCCGGGGCTTCAGGCAGGTCCTTAACCTTTCTGTGTCTGATTTCTCACCTGGAAAGTGGGGCTAATTGTTGTACCTAGGTAAGTCATTTATGAAAATCGTGTCTGGTAAATAGTAAGTACGATCAAATATCAGCCATATCAGCCATCATCATCATCATTACTGAGAATGACAAAATAATCATGAGAAATTAGCTTAGAAAAAAGGAAGGGGGAACAGATGCGTGGCAGCTGCAGAGACAGAAGTCATGAAACAGTAGTGCAGGAGAGGGACAAATGGACCAGAGGCTACAGTGTCTCAGCTGCAGCACTGGCCCACCCTTGGTTAGGGATCACACATCTTAAAGCCAGGAGCAGCTACAGAGGAGGCAGGAGATTAGATCTGACCAGGGCTGGGGCTTCATCAGCTCCTTATGACAAAGTGACAGAAAGACAATGGCCTGAAATGCAGCTCCTGCTGAAAGGGCTCCAGCAGCCTGTCCAAGGAATGCCCCCTCTCTCTGCATCTAACCCTGAGCCCAACACACAGAGTTCAGGACCAGAAAATGCTGGGTTCTCAGTTGTGCTCCTTCCACTGAGCCACGTCCCTGCCCTGTTCAGTTCCTTCCTTTCCCGTGTCTCTGGTCAAGCTCTGCTGCCTCTCCTGCCTGTGAGGATACCTCTAGGCACAGAGCTGTCTGGAGACCACAGCAGCCTGCATGGGATAATAGAAGGACATCTGACACAAACTAAAGTTTCACAAAATTTGTGCCCTAATGTACTCAGATATCTTGTTTTGCTTGATTTCATTTAAAAGTGTTGCTGGGGGCCGGCGCCGTGGCTCAACAGGCTAATCCTCCGCCTTGCACACCGGGTTCTAGTCCCGGTCGGGGCACTGGATTCTATCCTGGTTGTCCCTCTTCCAGGCCAGCTCTCTGCTATGGCCCGGGAGTGCAGTGGAGGATGGCCCAAGTGCTTGGGTCCTGCACCCCATGGGAGACCAGGAGAAGCACCTGGCTCCTGCCTTCGGATCAGCACGGTGCGCCGGCCACAGTGCGCCGGCCACGGTGTCCATTGGAGGGTGAACCAACGGCAAAAGGAAGACCTTTCTCTCTGTCTCTCTCTCTCACTGTGCACTCTGCCTGTCAAAAAAAAAAGTGTTGCAGGGTAGACATTTGGCCTAGTGGTTAAGACACAGGTTAGGATGCCTGTGTCCCACACTGGAGGGCCTGAGGTCAATTCCTGGCTCCAGCTCCTGATTCCAGCTTCCTGCTAATGCAGATCCTGGGAGACAGCAGTGATGAGTTAAGGACATGGTTCCTGCCACCTATGTGAGATACCTGTACTGAACTGAAAGCTCCCAGCTTCAGTCCTGGCCACTGTGGCATATTCATTCTAACTGTATGTATATATGTATATATGTATGTATGTATGGTATGTAAGTATGTATGTGTGTGTGTGTGTAGCTTCAATCCACTAGGACAGATTTCACTATCAGTCCATGAGTCATAACAGTTGAAAACCACTGGCCTAAGGAGACCTCCTACAAAGTGAGGGTTGCATCTCATAGATTAAATCTACTTAATATATTTAATGCTTAAATCATGGGCTCAGGTGAGGCGATGAAAACACTGGGTCTCGAGTCTGTCAATCAGAGAGAGTTCATGTTAAGACAGCACCTGTGGGGCTGGCGCTGTGCACAGTGGGTTAAAGCCCTGGCCTGCAGCACTGGCATCCTATATGAGCACCAGTTCAAGTTCTGACTGCTCCACTTCCGATCCAGCTCCCTGCTAATGAGCCTAGGAAAGCAGCGGAGGATGGTCAGAGTCCTTGGGCCCCTGCACCCACGTGGGAGACCCAGAAGAAGCTCCTGGCTCCTGGCTTCAGATCAGCTCAGCTCTGGCTGTTGCGGCCATTTGGGGAGTGACCCCAGCAGATGGAAGCTCTCTCTCTTGTCTCTATTTCTCTCTGTAACCCTGCCTTTCAGATAAATCTTAAAAAAAAAAAAAAAAAAGAGGGGAGAAGTTCCAGGGAGCACAGACAGCTGTCTGGGCTGCCTCTGGGGCAGTCATTACTCTGTGCCTAGGAGAAACCAAGCAGAGTCTAGAAGACAAATGGGAGGCTGAGGGGATTCAGGAATGGGATATGGGATTAGAGAGGGATCCACGAGTTCCTGAAGATTCTCCACCATGCCAGTCTCCTCTACCCTGATGAATGGGCTACTCTGAGAACAAAATGGAAGAATGTTTGTGAAAGTGCTCAGAAAGCCTACAGGCTCTTCTCAGTGCTGTCACTCATTCCTTAATGGCAATTCTTTACCCATACCGGTAGATGCCCACAGCTTCATCTGCCTTTTACTTTAAGACAGCAGGTTCTCAACGTGAGCATCACTCATTTATCCTCCTTTAATGACAGCTGTACTGTGTGACAGCTCAAGACTAAGGCGGGGCAGGGAAACACACAAGGTCTGCCAGCCAATCAATTCCATGCGTTGCTCTTTCCTAAGGTGGCACTTCTCTAACTTTTCCATCTCAGATGTGAAGAGGTGAATGATCACCTCTCTCTCAGGCCAGGGCTGGGGTACAGCCAGCATAAAAATAAAATTCCATTTGTCTCCTCTGTCACCTTAAAATGTCAAGCGGTCAGATACAGCCCAAGCCTTGCTGTTTACTCAGGATGTGCACGCACTGCTGGAAATCCTTCCGTGGCTCGCACTGACTACTGACAATGTCCCCATGCCCACCACCTCGTCCTGCGAATGAGGAGCCAGTCCTGAGCTTCCGGAGCTCACCCAGGACCACAGAGGAAGGAAACCATGTGACGGAGCCCAGCCCAGGCAGTCTCCTTCCACAGCCCGCTCCTAACCACTAAGCCACATCTGCTTCTCCTCCCACAAGCCTCTATATGTGTTAATATTCTGGACATCTCATTTCCTCCACGTCCTTGGGTAAAACGTGACCCTGAGGAAGATGCCCCGCACTCACCCACAGCTCTGTGCACTGTGGCGCACCCTGGAGCTGGAGACACCACCTCCCCAGAACTGCCAGCCTGCCTGCACACTTCCATGGGCCATTGTATGCCAACAGCCCCTCCATTCCTGCACACATAACACAGCCCTCCTATTCCTCCACACACAGACTTCATTAACAACCAAACTACTCCAAGCCCCGGCTGTTTATAATGGCTTTACAATGAAAAACTCATCTCCTAGCAAAATTATAGTAAGTTAATTACAGAGCCTGGCTGAGAGAGGGGGAAAAAAATAAAAGTATCACACAGGAACAATGACAGCACACAGCAAAGACTGAACGTCCACTCATCTTGGGAGCCAGACTTCAATAGGGGCGGGTAAGCTCTGTCATTTGCTCACTGATTCAACAAATCTTTGCTGAGCACCTAAGTGCTGGGGACTAGCTAGTCATGCCCTGATTCGCTCTCTCACCAGTTCATTCATTCAGAGCACCTGCCACAAGCTCCACACCCAGGAACCGCTGTGCATATACAGACTGACCCATCCGCCCCCTCCCTGACTCACCAAACGTAAAGCAACCTCGTTGTGCTTGGTACTGTCCCAGGAGGAGAGGGCAGAATAGTGAACAAAACAAGGTTCCTGGCTATCTCATTCTGAGGGATACAGATGAAAGACAAACGTGTAAGATGTCAAGGGGCCCAGTGCTATGAAGACAGGATAGCGTTCAGTGACAGGAGACAGGTTGTCAGAGAGGGCATTCCAAGGGATGGCCTCTTTGCTTAGAGTGTGCAGGCCTGAAGTAAGGGTGGGAGCAGGCCACAAGGAGAACCAGGGGAGGAGGGTATCACGGAGGGCAAAGGAGATGAGGCAGGAGAAGCCGGAAAGGTTGCACACGACAGCAAGGTGCCGGGCACCTGCAGAGGGTGCTGCTGTCCCATGAGCAAGACGAAGAGCAGAGGGGCCAGTGGATCAGCATGAAGGGAACCCTGCAAAGCCCCTGGCGACGCTCCCACACTCCAGCACTGGTGCTGCATCGCAGGCCTGATTCCTGCCCAAACTCAAGCATTCTGCCAAAGACAGGCAGGCAGCTAAGGTGCCATCTCATTCTTATAGTACGTGCATCAGTGCTCTCTGGAGCATCCTCAGAGTCCATTCTGCAGCAGGGGAAGGTGAAAAAAACCCCATCAGAAAAATGCACTTCGGCTGAGAAAGCTGCCCTTGTCAATAACAACAACGGCAGACATTTGATCTTTAATTTAAATGCCTCTTTTTTGTTGGCCGAATCTGAAGCTGATTCACCGCAGTGAACAGTCAGTGAGCAAGCGCTGGGTGAAGTGCCCAGAGACCAGGGCTATTGATCTTGCCACCGGCCATCAGCAGGCTCTCCGGGTCAGCTGTGGCCTTGGTCCACTCGGACCACCACAGGACATGTTGACTAGGGCACCCTCAGGCATCTGGGGAAGGTGGCTCCCGAAGCCATCTTCAGCTCCATTGTCCCCTCATCACAAGCCTGTTTACAGCTTTCCCGGGGCTGACTGCTCCCTTTCTGAACTGACCCTCCCCGCCCCCAATGCTACACAGACACTACACACACACCAGGCACTCCGCCACTACTGCTGAGCTGAGCCTCTCACCAGATGCCTTCCTCCTCCAGCCTCCTGAGTCCTCAGTCTCCAGACAGAACGATGTCACAGAAACCAAGGTCTGCTCTAACTAAAAATGTGGGTCCCCACAGCCAACGCTACACAGCACCAGGACAACCTGGCCTTCAGGGCCCTCCGGTGCTGAGCCCAGCCCAGTCTCCTTGCATCTCATCATTTGTCGTCACAGTCCAACATATGAAGTGGGAGAACAAGTGCACCTCAGCCCACCCCCAGGTCTTGTCATGGCTTGCTCTGTGTGCCTGCTCTGTGTGCCTCTGAACGTCACAAGTCTGTTCTTCTCGCTGATGTTGCCCAGGCCAGAAGTTTAGGTGTTGCCTGGATCCCTGCCCTGTCCATCGTCATTCTCTATGTCACTGGTTCCCCAAGTCACATCACTCCCTTACACCTCTCAGACATGCCCCTTCTTCCCCATCTCCACACCACAGGCCTGGGGCCCCGTCTTTGATTTCTGCTATAGCCTCCTCACCCATGTTTCCCTCCTAACCAAGCCCTAAGTAACACAGACATTTCCAACCCTTCCCACAATCCCTGTCCATGGAGGCAGGTAAAGGATGCACAAGTTGTCTATCTCACACCTTTTTCCCCTTGCCAGCCCATAACAATGTGGTACCCCCAGTCAAGAGTGACCTGAGGAGCAAATGTGCAAGACCCATACATCTTCATTAGCAAAGAGTATGGATAATTTACACACTAAACCTCACACCTGCTTCAAAGTCTAGCTATCAGAAACTCTTAAGCCAAAAGACATTCCCAGCATACATATATATGCATCACTCTGTGCTCCAGGGTGAACATCCAACCAAATCACGTTCAACTAGTCACAAGAAAGGCAAGCTACCAGTAATTGAAAATTAAACATGCAGGCTCCCAGCAACCGCAAACTGTTGCCAATTCAAGACCAGGCTGAGGCTGCACTGTCAGGAGTACTGTTTCCAAGACCTGCAGGAACTCCAATTACCTGAACACCCAAGCGCAGTGGGTGCCAAGAGCACCCCACAGCTGAACAGGGGAGGCAGCCAGCCTCCTGGTAGAATAGAGTCATCCTGGGACCCCAGCAGGGTGCTCACAGAACACTAATCATGCTCCAGTAACTATTCATACCCTAACCGTGGAAGGCTGTGGAATTTTAAGTCTCCCATCCGTGAGAACTGATAAAAGGACTGACAGAGGGATCTGAATCAGATCGCTGCCCCTCAGAAGTCTCTGGAGCACAGACCATGCCTGCAGAATCACAATTTGAAAAGACAAATCTGCTCCAGTAACTCCCTATTGTAAAATCCTGCAGTGGCATTCCACTGCCTTTATTATAAAGACCGAACCCCTTGCCTGACCTGGTCACTAAGGCAGGCCCCACAGGATCTGGCTCCTGCCCATCCTTTGGTGCCCAAGCCCCACTTCCTCCAAGCCCTCCAGGAAGCAGTTCCCTGGGCACACCCTGCCCTTGCTGGCCTCTCAGGCCCTATCTATATGCTATCTGCAGTGTACCTTTGCATTTCTCTCCCAAGCCCTCCTGCACTGCAAACCCTTTTTAGGACCCATTTCAAAGGAGCCCATCTCCATGCTCCCATGACACCTGGTGATACACTTGGCCACAGCGCTCATCACACTGTACCAAGAGCACCTTATCTGGTATTTCCATTGCAATCATTAACTCACAATGGGGATCCACCAAACTGAGACCTCAAAATATCTAAAGTTAAAGCTCATAGAATAGTTGTCTTCATTTGAGACCACAGAACACCAAAAACCCAGCTGGAATTTCAGTATTTCCATTAATTACTTTGAACAGTGCACCCATGTGGGAGACCAAGAAGAAGCTGCTGGCTCCTGGCTTCAGATTGGCTCTGCCTCAGCCGTTGCAGCCATTTGGGGGAATGAACCAGAGGATGGAAGACCTCTCTCTCTCTACCTCTATTTTCTCTGTAACTGTCTTTCAAATAAACCAAATAAATCTTAAAAAAAAAAAAAAAAAAAAAAAAAAAGAAAAGAAAAAGAAAATTTAAGGCAAAGAAAAGGGAAACAAACAGGCCTTGGGATAGAAGAAATGTGTTTACATACAAAGGAACGTTCTATGAATGCACTAACACTTAGCCAGCTTTCCTTCTTCTCTGTGGAATGGTGGTCTTCTCAGGCCTAGCAAAGTTTCCTTTCTGCTTTCCTGAGCTAAAACAGTGTGGTGCTATTTCTCTGTCAAAGGAGTGGGAGCTTCTTGGGGAGTGACAGAGCCCTACAATTTTAGCTGATTACAGATCTGTTACTAACTCACTACGGTCCCAGATGAAACAATGGCCTGCCTCCACCTTCTGGGAGCCATATTCTAGAGGTTGATATTCTATGGTTTGGAGAAGCAGATCCCTCCTGTTTCCATTTCCCAGAACACAATTTCCATTTCAAATACACCTTTGAGAGCCTGAGAGTTGTTTCACTGGACTTGGAACACTCAAGTCATGCAATCTTCCCAGGGAGTCAAGAACGAAAGGGACAGCATCTCACAAGTTACAAAAAGGTGGGGCTGACACTGTGGTGTAGCAGGTAAAGCTGCCGCCTGCAGTGCTGGCATCCCATACGGGAGCCAGTTCAAGTCCCAGTTGCTCCACTTCCAATCCAACTCTCTGCTATGGCCTGGGAAAGCAGCAGAAGATGGCTCAAGTCCTTAGGCTGCTGCACCCGCGTGAGAGACCTGGAAGAAGTTCTTGGCTCCTGGTTTTGGACTGGCCCAACTCGGGCCATTACAGTCATTTGAGGAGTAAACCAGCAGAAGGAAGACTTGTCTCTCTCTCTCTCTCTCTGCCTCTCTCTCACTGCCTCTCCTTCTCTCTGTGTAACTCTGACTTTCAAATAAATAAATAAACCTTTAAAAAAAAAAAAATAGGTGCTGAGACCAATGCCACTGAATCTCTAGCCAGGCCAGGAACCAAAACCATGCAATCCTGCCAGGCTTATGGGCTTCACCTAAGTGCAAGAGGAGGTGACAGACAGGTTTTCAACAAGGCAGTGAAATGATACAGAAAGCATTTTTAAAGACCATTCTGAGACCAAAGCAATGAGCAGAATGGAAGAAAGTCAGGAGCATGACAAGAAGATAAACAGCCTTGGCTGTAACCTGGGCAAACAAAATGCTGGCTGGGACTTGGAGGTAGATGTTAAAGGGCAATGGAAGAATTTAAGGACCTGGTGACGTGGAAGAAGAAACACTGAGTTAACAACTGTGCACCTCAATGAGATGGATGGGAGGAGATCTGGAAAGGTGCTAAGGTAGAAAGAGACCTAGAGTTAAGATTTGGACACATTAAGCTTGAAGTGTCTGTGCGATACCCAAGTTTGCTAACCACTATCAAAGGCGCAGAAAGCACCACAGAGCATGGAGGAGTATATGGAACGACGGACACCTGGGGCTGGCTCACAGGGGACTCCTCCCCATCCTCCTCTCATGATGCCTGCATGTCACACCACTGAGGAGCTTATGGAACCAAACTCAGCCGTGACATACACAGGCTGCTTCTAAAATGAGCCTCGGTGATACAGATACCAGCTTTGGGTCAAACAAAACAACCACCTTAACAGTAAAAGGGTACTGGCATCATGCCACAGTTGGAAGTAAAACGTGAAGCCTGATGCTTTCTTCAACTACAAGCGTCTCATGGGTTTGCCGACTTCTTGGTGTCTGGTCCTGAGCACTGATACATACATCACTGGGAGCACCACCCTGTTCGAGGATTTCGTATTAGAACCTCCTACAGAAAACCTCTTCTTTCATCTAAGGTGGTATCAGACGCAGAGTAAAGTCAACCAAAACCCCAGAGAGCCGCCTGCCTATTTGAAGAAAGCAACAGCTCACAGACATCACACCCTGCTCCAAGTTAGCTTACCTCCTTCTGGACTAGAACTTGGTTTCTTACTACGATGGGACTACTTTCCAATTTCCCCATCAAAGGACAAATCAAAATGTCACTTGACAGTCTGCTTTCTAATTAAAAGTTGAGTCATTAAAAAAAAAATCACATTTAGCTAAATAATGCCAAATGGCACCAAAGCACGATGCTCTGCCACCTTCACTGGCAGAAGCATGTGTGATTATTTAAAGAAGGAAGGGAAGCCCATTAGCTACAGCCAGATTAAGCTGATCAAGCCCCTGTGACCGTCTTCTGGCCTTCTCATAGAATGAGACAATGCAGCATTACTGTAAATTCACTCAATTTCCTGCATTTCAATAAGCCCTAAAAACAAAACTTTCCGGACTGAATGGGGGGTCAGGAAGGGATGGGAGATGGCTGCTCTTTCAAGAAAGCTGCCTTGGGTGATGGGTACATCAGGGCCAACCTGTGGTTCTCAACAGAGGGTCAAAACTTTCCCATGAAAGGAACACAAAGGAAAGGCACAGAGCAACTGGTTTCATGTCGCCAATAGTTTGTCATGGCCTCCAAAGGGAAGGACCAAGACAGGAAAGACACGTCTCACCGGATCATGTCCTTGAGCAAGATACCCAGCTTCTCCAAGTTTGCCTCCTGCTTCTGAAAATGAGAAGTCACTCACTATTTGTCCCTGCCTGCTGCCCAGGATGGGTGGCAGAGAAGGATCTGGTCATGCATAAAGCAGCACTCTGTACAAGGAAAAGATGCTACAAGTGAGACAACTGCTGGTTACACCGAGGTAGGGAGGGCTGGGACCAGGACAACTGATAAAATCGGTTAGGAACTTCTCTGGGTTATTTACTGGAGGCAGTAAACAGCTAAGGAAGAGAAGCTGACTCCACTCATTTAAAGCAATAACATTTGGTGCACAGAGGTGTGCTGAGATGCAACACTCCATTGCCTGAAGCAGCCTGGAGGGCCACATGGACGGAGGCAGGCAGGGGTCTGTCATTCAGCACCCAGGAACCATGGTAAGACCCACACCCCACCTTGTGCAACTGCCCTTGTCATAGGAAGGTGGGGGACAGGCTGAGGAGCCATGCTCCCAAGGCACTGGCTTCCTATTCTGCCTGTCACCTCCCTTCCTTTCCAGCTTCTGTATTACTGCTCTTAACAAGGGCTAAACCATCCAGGAAAATGAAGAATCAGATACAGAAGCTGTGCTATTAGCTTCATTTCACCAATAGCTAAAAGAAAACAAAGGGCAACTAGAGAAGATTAGAAATTCCTAATTTCCTAATGCATGCTCACAGAAGAAAATCTGTCTAGGAAGGATTTCTAGTCTGGGCCCTACAAGGCTGCAGGGGTGGAGGCACAGAGGGAATCCACAGGGGAGCTGACAGTCCAGGAGGGGAGGCCTATTCATTATTCATTCAACAAATGTCCATGGAGCATCTCATCTCCTGCATCTCAGACATAATACAGATACACACAGGAGCTCCCCAGGGAAAACATTGGAGCAACAGAACCAAGTGTGGGGTGCTATGATGGGGCGAATGGGGTCACCAAGAAGGAACCCCTCACCAGGCAAGGGAGAAGAACCGTGCTGCAGTTAGAGGGGCACCAACAACGTCACTGTCATTCTAAGAAGAAGTTATGAGCATTCAGTAACAGAAGAAATCAGCCCCAGCCGGAATGACTCCCAAAAAGCCTTCCTTTCCAGGGAGGCAGCATTTGATAAAGGTCTTGAGTATGAATAGGAACTTGGCCAGGGAGAGAGGACCGGTAAAATATTACAGACTCAACCAGGCACATGTGAGGAATGACAGGGACAATAATTCCTCCCCAACATGTATTTCCCTTATAAAAGAATTTTTACCTTTTCTTCAGCTCCGAGAACCACTGCTTCGCGAGTTTCAGCAAGCCAATTTCTGGGAAAGGTGCTTGAGTTATTCCTGTTGAGAGAGAAGAAGTGGTATTAGGGGTGCCTGAGGGGGCTACCTCCACACAGACCCCTTTTGCAGAGCATCCCCACTAAGGAGGCAGTGGTTCCCTCCCCAGCTGACTGGCTGGGGGACAGACACCCGCCACCACGGTCCCCGGCCCTGCCTCCACACAAGACACAAAGAATGGGTGTGCAAGCCCAGAGCTAGAGGCGCCTTCAGCTCTGGTTCCTGGTAGGCTGGCCAAGCTTTGCTCCTGCATTCCTGAGATTCCTACACCAAGACTGTGCCATTTCTATTCCCTACAAGCAAAAATCACTGACATAAAAATGAGAGATCCAGGGTCACGACTAGAAAAAGCAGCAAAAGTGGAGGGTGAAGGAACAGAGGCTCCTGAAATAAATCCTTGGGGAAAATAAAAAGATGGCAGAAAGCAGCCTGGGTCTCTGCACTGCTGTCTCATAATGTCTGAGAGGAGAGTAGAGAGTTCTTGTCTGGAACTCCAGACTGGAGACCAAACCAGTTGATTCATAAAATCCCAGCTGCACTCAGTATTAAGATGAAGTTCCACTGAACACCCTCTTGACTCGCATCCTCTTAAAAGTTGCCTCTGTGATCTACTTTACCAGAAACCAGGAAGAAAGAGGAGCAAGCTAGGCAGCAGTACCAATGTAAAGATACGTGGCAGGCCAATTAACAGCTGCTTTCCACAGTGATCTGCCATCAAGGAGACCCAACAGGCCAGTCCACCACAAATGGCTTTGGTTTTCGATGTAGAAAGCCAGAGCTTCAGAAGGACGCAGAAGTCAGCTTTTGGACAGCCCTGGCAACTCTGCCAGCCAAGAGCTGGGTCACTGGGAACAGAACTGCCCTAAGGGTTGAAGGACTCCTGTGTCAGAGCCACAGATCCTGCTGGCTCTAAGCTGGAAAAAGCCCTTCACTCAGCCCAGCTTCCAAAGTAACCGCCACTGTTGAGGGGACGGCCAAGTAGGGTCAGTAACACTGCAGGCAGAACTGTGAGTTTCCTTTTAGAGATGCCACCTATCTTCATTCAGGCCAGCTCTCCTCCTAGGCCAGCTAGGTAATGGAACAACAGGGTGCCTTCCCTAAGGAGGTTCACACCTCCCTTATGATGTCTCTTCCAGTACCACATGTGAAGACACAGTTCTGGATCTCATCAATACCTGGCCGGGCCTTAGCCCACCTGATTTTTATCAGGCTCCTCCTGTCAGTTTGTATTTGCCTCTCAATGGGAAAACTTCCTCATGGTTTAGACAGCTCCTTCTTAGGTCCTCTAATAATGACTCTGTCCTTTTAGACCCTGGGAGTTTAATTTGCTTGTTACATTCGTTTTCTCCCTACTTGAAACAGTGAAATGGCCATGCACATGAAACCTCGGATGGAAGCAGTTTCTCCAAGTTGGCACCGCATCCCCCACTTGCTGCCAGAAGACTGTCTTGACTACTACTCCACCCCTATTCAGCTTGAAGACACCTAGGTGGTCACCATCCCAACCCCCTAACAGAAGTTAGGGTCCATTCTTCTGTGGGAGGGAATATGGTAAGTCCAGCGGGATAGTGGGCAGTCAGCGTAGTCCCAGCGGACGTTTAGGGTGCAAAATGCTTGCCTTCCCTGGAAGTTGTCTTTAGCAAGGTCAAAGTGCCTGCCTGCCCACTCCTTGGAAGCTTCCAATCTTAGGAGAATAGCACAGGAGTGGGGATTCCTTCTGAGCTCCTGGTGATGGCTCTTTTTATCATGAGCAAGCCAGACAGGATAAAAGACTGCAAATTAGGTCTTTTGATGGGTCTGTCCCCACCTTGTAACTGAATGTCAAGTTTTTTTCTTCCCTAAAATTGTGCTTAAAAACCCCAGTACCACCGGCTCCCTTTGAGTTTTGCCTCTCTTGGAGACCCCTTCCATGCCACTCTGGCTGGAGGTCTTTGACTCTAATAAATCTTGCTCTTAAATCTTTTTTTAAAAAAAAGATGGAGTCCAAGACCTACGCTGAGTGGACTCCTAACATGAGCTTTATCCATTACAAAGCAAGATAAATAAGGTTTTAATGGAAAATATCAAGATGAGAGACTCTGCAAAGTGGCTATCGCAAGCAAAGAATGGCTGAGTAATAGTGCAATGCATGTTGTTACCACAAGAACTGCAATAGTTCAAGGCCAACTCTTAGTTTACTGTTCAATCTTTTATCTTCCTTCTTCTTCTTGATTTCTATGTGGCTCATGTGGGCTTGGATGGCTTCAGATGACTTCACTCACAAGCTCTTGGGTTGATGGCTGCCACCAGCTGTTTGTGCTGCCTTTATGCTCTACTTCAGCAAATATAAACATTTCTCTCTTGAGAGCACCAAAAATTTATGCCCAACCTCTATCCCCTTGTCACATTTTTCTACTAGTTCTTGAGTTGAACAATCATGAACTTGCCTGCTATGGAGCTTCAAGAACCGAACTGCTCCTAGTCCGTTTCACCAGGGAGCAATGATTTTGGTCAAGTTCAGAGATTAAGGTCCACAGAAGGGAGGGATGGAAGGGAGAAGGGGGCCATGAGTGCCAAGTTGAAGAGGTCAGACTTTAGTTAAGCGATAGATGAGTCAAAATGACTACTGTCTAGTCCCTGTTCTCTACTACCACTCAAATACTACAGAAAGTTAAAACTGGGCTCCAGAGAGAAAACACAACCCAAACCACAAAGACTGAAGCAGGCAGCTGGAAACGGGTAAGTCGCCATCAAGCCATCAACTAACTCCACCCAGCAGGGTTCTTCACCTGCCGCTGCTGGCTCCTTAGCTGCAGCAAAGGCTCAACCAGCTCGCCCTGGTGTCTGGGCATTCTGAGCAGTTCAGTGCCCAGGGGCACCATCCAGACTGCGGAGCAGGCCAGAGGGTCTCACCCCAGACCTGGCCCTGTCTACCCACCCCAAGTAACAGAAGCAGCTGCTGCTCTACCCCCAGCCCTACTACTTCCTCTGTCTGGGCTTCAGTTTCCTCATCCATAAAACAAGAGAGGGGGACTAGACTAGTGGTCCTCACGGGATGGTCTGCAAGCCAGCGCCACCCGCCAACTCTTTGCTGCTGGCTCATGACCAGAGTGAGAAGCTTTTATTTCAACCCGACTTTGCCACACAGCCAAGCACATGATCAATGCAACTGTTTTGGTTGAAGAGGGCACAGACTGGTGTATGAGGTTCTTGGGCTGCCATAGCCAATGACTGCAAATAAGGTGGCTTCGAACAGAAACGTATGCTGACAGTTCTGCAGTCCAGAAGTCAGAAATTGAGGAAAATGCTGTGCTCTCTCTGAAGGCTTCAGGGGAGAATCCACTCCTTGCCCCTCATAACCGCATCTTTGTAATTTTTGCCTCCACTTACACACTGCCTCCTCCACTGTGTGTCAGCTCTCCCGCTGTTCATACAAGAACACTTGTGATAGCAAGACTCTTAATCATCTCTACAAAGATCCTTTCTCCAATTAAGGTAACATTTCTAGGTACGAGGGAGTGGAACATGACTGTATCTTTGGGGCCACCATTTAACCTAGTACAGCTGGTTTGGATGGTGAATTCCTGTGTGACAAGATGGACATGGTCTGCACTCTATACTCCTCTCGGCTCACCAGTGCAGAATTACATCCTATATTTCCTAGAAGCCTAAACGGCTGTAGACCAGACAACCTCTGACCTCTGGGCTCCTTTGAGTAGGCACATCCCGAGCCCCTGCTCTTCCTCTCTATCCCAGAGGCCTGGGCTGGGCAAGACCAGTCTGCAGTGGGCACTCCCCAGGGAAGGAAAGCAGGCTAGCAGGTAGCAGGTACTGGCCGGGCTGTCCCCTCAACCCTCCTGGCCCTTGTGGCAAGCAAATGTCCAAGTCCAAGGACAGGAACAAAGCTGTTTTACTGGAAACCTTGTTTAGCTAGCACTGCCCTGCTACTAACATATCCTTACCCTCAACACCTCTTTCTAACCTCAAAAAATACTCAGAAAGTTTCAAGGCTTCAGAACAGAATAGAGAAGACATTTGAAGACTTGACAAGGCCGGAACTTCATTTCCCATCAAAAGTTTTCTTGCCTTCCCAGACTACTCCTTGCTAAAGGAACAATGTTTACAGTCCTTTGCTATGTCACATGACTGCCCGGGAATGTTTAAAGCAGGCACAGCCATGGTAAAACAGGGACTCTCATCATTCAGCCTCTGGTAGGAGCTTTAACAGGCACAGTCTTTCTGGAAAGCACCTTAATACATTTTCATTAAGTGGCTTAAAACTGTACACACCCCTTGATGCCATAATTCCACCTCAAGAATTATACAGTGGGGAATGAACCTAAAATAGAATAAAACTTTATGCTCAAAAACATCCATGGTAGTGATACACAGGGAATAAAAAATTGGAAAGAAATGAAGGCAACAAAAGGCGATGATTAAATTATGACAGATTTATAAATGATGCTTTATATAGCCCTTAAAATTATTACAGGAATTTTTAATAAAAACAATTGCAATAACACTAACCCTTACATGGGCCAGGCACTATTCTAAAGCTTTTAGGTGCTTTATAAAAAATATACTCATTCTCTTTAAATCTTACACCACTAGGGAGGTAGGTACTGTAACTCTCATTTTATAGATCAGAAAACAGAGGCACCAAGAGTTGAGATACTCGGCCAAGGTCATCCTGCTAGTATGAGCCCACACTCTGGCCCCAAAGTCCATGCTCTTTAACGCTGTGATAGTGTTAAGGTAATGAGGTAGATATTAGCCCATGTGTGTAAAAGAGATTAAAGAAAAAGGGAAGAAAATGAGACATGTTAAAGAAAATAAATGTATGTACAATGGAATGAAGAAACAAGCACTGGAAGCAGACCAGCAATTACACCTGCAGTAACTGCTCTGCTCTATACCCTGTTAGATGGGTTCCAGCCCTCTCCTTGGGGGTAGCTCAGGGGACTTTCCTGCCCTACACCAGGAAGACTATTCAGTCCCATAACACTGTGCTGATAAGGTCCAAGGCATATTTTCAGAAAACTACATCCAGAAATCCCCCATCCACAATTTCCCCGAAGAGGGAGGAAGGGAGAAGAAACGAGGGACCCACACTTGTGTTGATGAAACTCCAGTGAGAATGTAGACTGAGCTCTCAGTCTTTTCCTGAGATGTCCACCTGGCCTATCAGGTGTAACCTCTTCATTATTTCTCTTCATTAAACTTTGCTATCTCACTTAGCACTATTCTGCCTCATGTCTGAATTCTTTCTTGCATGAAAACAAGAACCCCTGAGCAGCCCATCTCCAGTAACAGTAGGACGAATAATGGCCCAAAGATACCAGGTCTTACCCATGAATCTGTATAAAGGGTCTTTGCAGAGGTCCTTAAGAATCTTTAGAGAGATATCCTTGATTACCCAGGTGGGGCCTAAATGCTATCTTGAGTGTCCTGTAAGGAGGAGGTAATTGCACACACACGTGTGCAGATACACACACCTATGAGAAAGCCATGTGCAGAGACAGATACCGGAAAGTTGGGGCTGCCAGCCCAGGAATCCCTGCAGCCACCAGAAGCTGGGAGGGCAGGGAAGAGATTCTCTCAGAGCCTCCAAAGGGGCACAGCCCTGCCCATATCTTGACTTTGGACATCTAGACAACCAGAACTATGAAAGAACAAATTTCGTTGCATTAAGCCACCAACTTTGTGGAAATTTGTTACAGCAACCTCCAGAAATGAATATAAGCCCCATGCTGTGCTGTTCTCAATATAGAGAAAATATTCATGTTAAACAGAAAAAGTCAAAATTTATACACAATGACCTTAATTATGCATATAAAAATGTGCAAAGACAACAAACCATTTGCAATCATTATCTCTGAATTGTAGAACTATGGGTAATTTTCAGCATTATGCCTTCTGGCATTTTTCCAAATTTCTATAATTATGTGAATTAAAAGAAAGTTATTTTTTAAAATTAGCAATTCATGATAGTTCTGCAACTCTACCGCAATCACAAAGATGAGAAATCAGAAAATCCAAAACTCCCTGATAATTTTCTTGATGCAATCTCAGAGCAACACCTGAAAAATCAGCAACCGGAATTCACACCATTGATGCTCTGGGGGACATTACTGAACCCCTGGTCTCTCAAAAACCTACTAGTTTCCAGACTCTGGGAGGAGCATGAGAAGTTCCCTACCTCTCTCTCCCTGTGTAGGAGTAGGGGAGACTTTTATGTATTCCCAGAGCTCATCCAGCCCAGACTGTGGCCACACACCAAGAATCAGATGCATCCACTAATAAACATGCAAACGTTTGATTTCTCTATAGGTGACTTCACAAGTTGAAACATCCAATTAAACACCAACCTAATCTTACAAAAGTCCTGATTCCAGGGCTTTTCTGTTGCAAAACTCGCATCATCTGGCCAGTCCCAAGACCAAAGGCCAATTTTACTGTATCAACATCGTGTCCTTTGATTAAACATATTCTCAAATAGTGTATTAATATTTCCCCCAGTGTGTGTGCAGTCCTGGACCAAAATAGAAACCAGGATGTGTTTTTTCTGTTTTGCATTTTGCTTTGCATGAGAAGGAAGGGAGGAGTCACTGGATCCCTCCACAACGGGGCCAGATCCAAGTAGAGGGGCAGGAAATGACACTCTGGTTTTATACACCTACTCAGTAAGGCGTAGAGTTAGGGCACTTAGGTAATGAGTGCACAATGGAAGCCTTTTCTACAGTCATAGGTTTTCCTTCTTTTTGTTTTAAGGTTTATTTATTTGAAAGACAGAATGACAAAGAAAGAGATAAATCTTCCATCCACTGGTTCGCTCTCCAAATGGCTGCAACAGCCAGGTCTGGGCCAGGCCAAAGCCTAGAGCTCCATCCAGGTCTCCCACGTGGTTGGCAGGGGCCCAAGTACCTGGACCATCTTCTGCTGTCTTCCCATGTACACCAGCAGGAAGCTGCATCAGAAGTAGAGCAGCCAGGACTCAAATCGAAATGCTGGAATTGCAAGCAGTGGCTTAGCCCACTGCACCACAACACAGGCCCTGTCCCAAGTTTTCCTAAGCACATTTATGCCTTCTTCATTTGGCCACATAACACATATAAGCCAGGCACTAAGAGGAGGTTGTCTTCAACAATACACTCTCTGATGAAACAACAGAGCAAATGGCCAACATTCCTTTGCTCTTCATTTGTCATCTGGATTGCAGAGAGCTCTCAGGGCACAGTACTGATAGGAAGGCCTAAATGGAGCTGGTAAGGCTTTAAAATGGGCAAAACAAAAAGCAAATGGTTTAGAACTGTAAGCCTTCTGACATATCACTTGTCATTTCAGTGATTACTTGATGAACGCTTGTTATCTCTCTCTTAACCATCCACTTCAGATAAAGAGTATAATATCTCCCCAAGTCTGTTTTCTTTCTCATTTGCCACTGAATTCCCACATCTAGCAGCATCTAACATTAAGAGGAGCTCATCAAGTATCTAAGGTATAATGCAAGAAGGAACACAGGTAGACAACTTCCTCATCTGTAAAAACAGAAAAGCCAGGCTCCCTTATTATTTCCCAAGGAAAATTCCAAAGAACCTATTCCTTATAAGAAAAGGATGTCAGCTTGGGAAATGTCACACTTGTAGCCTCCTTTCCCCCCCACCCCGAGATTCAACACACTAAAATCTGGGAAGCCCTGCAATGAAGAACCCATTTGAGTGTTAGCAAACCTGCTTAACCACAGATGTCATTCCATGCTTAACATTGATATCAAGGAGAACCAACATCCCAAGGAAGTCCTAGGAATATTAACTTACATTATTCATTTGTTCAAAACACCATTTATCAAGCCCTTGCAATGATGGTGATGATGATGAGCACAGCTACTCTTCACCAGTGATCACCTATGCCAGGCATGGTACTTGTTGCTCCCACCACCAAGGTGAAAGTGTGAAACCTGGCTCACAGTCTACAGTCCATGGAAGAGAGCATCACACACATGGTGTTACTGTGAACTGAAGCCACACTCGCACCAATATATACACCCTGTACACACAGGTATACATGTACAAATACATTCCTACACATGTGCACAATGTGTTTATATGCATACACACACAGGTAAAGATGAGTCTTGCTGGAAGAAAAGGAATGGAGCCAAGATACAGGAAGCAAGAGAGATTAGCATGTGCAAACAAATGAGCCCTATCCAGTGGTTTTCTTGTTCTCTTTTTTTAAGATTTTTTTTTTTTTTGACAGAGGAAGAAACAGATCTTCCATCCACTGGTTCATTCCCCAAATGGCTATAACTACAGGGGCTGGGCCAAGTTGATGCCAGGAACCAGAAACACCATCCTGCTCTCCCACATGGGTGGCAAGGACCCAAACACTTGGACCATCTTCCTCTGCTTTCCCATGCACATTAGTAGGGAGCTAGATCAGAAGCGGAGCAGCTGGAACCTGATTCAGTGCTCATATAGGATGCTGGCATTGTAGGTGGTGGTTTAACCCACTGTACAACACCAGCCCCTCCAGTGGTTTTCAACGTGTGCCCCAAGACCTTTTCTGGGGATCTTGTGATGTTCAAGATATCTTCAACCATGCTGACATCTGCACTGACTGTGCAGAAGCCGTGGCGAGTCAGAGTGCTGGTGCCCCAGCACAGAATAAGGCCACGGTTTCTGTGTTCTCATTGTTTTCACTGCCACACAACCACTGTTTTTTGTTTTTGTTTTTGTTTTTTTAAGCCGATTTCACCCAAGAACATCCCTGATGAAGCAGAGAAATGATGAATTTTATTAACTACCAAGTCTTGCGCATTTAATTTTTGGATATCCTGTGTGACACAATGGGAAGCACTCTCAAAGCACTTGTGCTGTAAGCTGTGAGGAAGCAAAGCCCTCGCGTGACTGAGCTGGGAGTGACTGAGCTGTGAGCCGGATGAGCCGCTGCTTTTCACAGAACACCATCTGAAAGAATGACTGACAGAAAAGTACAGCTATTTAGATTTGGGTATTTGTAGGTATTTCCTCAAAAATAAACAGGTTTGTTTTTTCAAGGAAAAGGGATGGTAACTATTGCTAAAGATAAAACTTGAAGTTCAAGCAAAAGTTAAAATCTTGGAAAATCTGTATCCACCATTGGAAGCTTCAGAGCAAACACTAGAAGACTTTTTGGGTGAGAATGGTAATGACACTAACAATATGGTTTTTATTTTTAAACAGTGATAGTAAATGTAGTATGCTAATATCTGACAGATGATGAGTGCATGGCATTACAAAATGATCTATTAAAAATCCTTTTCAAGTGCAAGACAGACCAATGGGCTTCATGTGAAGAATGAAAAGTTCACTGAGACAGTTCCAGATTCCATGCTGCCAAACCTTTAAAAACTACTGCTGGCCAAGTTCTAATGTAGTTTCAGAGACCATCCACAATTAGCTAAAAAAGTGATTGAACATGTCTGCCTTTTTCAAGAATTCCGTGTAAGGCTGGGCTTCCTTCCTATCGTCAAACCCACACAACATACTGCAACAGAGTGAACGATGAAGCTTTCAGGGGAATCTAGCTGTCTTCCATTAAGGCAGCATTAAGGAGCTCCAGAAAGTAAAACAATGTCACTCCTCTTACTAAACACTGGTGTTTTGTAACTAGTTGCTTTTCATTAAAAATGCTATGTTATGCAACGGGTTGATCAGTTATATTTAAATGAATTTAAAAATATTTTTCAATCTTTTCTATTTCAATTTCTAAGGCAGAAAATAATGCTGAATACAACCCACAAAAAGGAGAGCTCTTCAGGGAAATCATATTCGTTTCTCTTTTTTTAAAAGATCTATTTACCTGACAGGCAGTGTTTCAGAAAGATCTTCATCTGCTGGTTCACTCCCCAAATGGCTGCAACGGCCAGCGCTGGGCCAGGCCAAAGCCAGGAGATGCTTCCCATTATCCCACATGGGCACAGGGCCCCAAGCACTTGGGCCATCCTCCACTGCTTCCCCAGGCACATTAGCAGGGAGCTGGACTGGAAGTGGAGCAGCAGAGACCCGAACCAGCACCCATGGGGATGCCGGCACCGCAGCAGTGGCTTTAACCCACTAAGCCACAGCGCTGGCCCCAATCATACTCATTTTTAAGCCTTAGGTAAAGGGGTCTTTAAAGACTGAGGTGTAGCATAATGTGGGGAGGGGAGGTGAAGAGGCAGGAGGGAGAAGAACAGCCATGGTCTCTCACACTGTGACAGGGTGCTCAGGGAGTCAGTGAAGGGTGCTGAGTACTGAAATGACAGATCTGCCTTTTAAAAAAAAGCAAGGACATCACAGAAGAGCTCTCTGCTTCATGAACCTGTGATTCTAAAAACAAGTAAGTACGAGGGAAAGTCAGATGGCAGGGCACTGAAGGGTCCATTATCACAACCTAAGAGAGAAAATACAAATGTCTATAAAAGAGCAGAAACAGAAAAATATTAAAATTTAATGATGGAAGAAAGGAGCAAAGCAAGACAGACCTGCAACCAAATGGAATGCCACAAAATGAAGGAAATCATCAGTAACAACATACAGGACTTTACACATCCATAAATGCAGAAATCAGGATCCATTTCAGACAAATCTGGAAAATAAAAATAAAAGTGCCACCAAAAAGCAATCAACTGCTGTGGTAAAGAGGGAACATGAGTGCAATCCAGAGAAGACTTAGAAATAAAAGCAGCAGGGAGGAGAGGGCCTCGGTCCCTGGCTTCTGAGCGTGGCCTCTATCCGATCAGGACGCACTCTGCCTGAGCACCCTGTCACAGTGTGGGAGACCATGGCTGTTCCTCTCCCTCCTGCCTCTTCACCTCCCCTCCCCACATTACACTGCACCTCAGTCTTTAAAGACCCCTTTACCTAAAGCTTAAAAATGAGTATGATTGGGGCCAGCGCTGTGGCGTAGTGGCAGCATCCCCATGGGTGCTGGTTCGGGTCTCTGCTGCTCCACTTCCAGTCCAGCTCCCTGCTAATGTGCCTGGGGAAGCAGTGGAGGATGGCCCAAGTGCTTGGGGCCCTGTGCCCATGTGGGATAATGGGAAGCACCTCCCACCTGCCGCCGGAGGTGGGGCTAGAGGGAGCAGGAAACACCCACAGGGTCTGGACAAGCAAATCTCCTGAGCAAGGGTCTCACTTCAAAGAAGTCTGATCATGCAAGCACGAACAGAGAACATATAGAACATACTGAGAACGACTATTAAAACGGACTCTCAAGAAGCTTACAAACAGTATTTTCTAAGTTAAAAAAAAAAAAAAGTCACGAACAAGGCAGTGGTAACTAACAAGAGAAAGACATCCTCGAGAGAACTCCAAACAGAGCTCAGCAGCCTTCTCCTTGGGCCTCCATCTCCTCTTCTGCAAAACCCAAGGTCCACTACCTGCTGCACAGCCTGTGGCAGGACTGCTACTGTTACCATGGACACTGATGCACAGGGCAGGTGCTCAATAACGGAAAGCCATGGTTATTATCACTGTAGTTATTTCTTCAAGGCTGAAGTGGAATGTAGAGTTGTCACTGTCCTGGCCAAGGCCAGAAAGCTCCCCAAGGTCAAAGATCAAGGTTTGAACAATCACGTGAACACAGAAAGGACTCTGAACGGCTCTGGCCTGGGGTTACATACTGCAGATGCTCGAGGTGGCTTCTTTTGTGCTGAGGAGCATGCCCCACAAAGGCACACTGTGGAGACCCAAGGAAGATCTTGGAGATAAGCAGTCATCCTCCTGGACAGGCAACCTGCTACGCCAGGTCCTTGCACACACAGTTCACTCCTCGATTGTTATCACCAGCTGAACAGAGGCTCCTCCACCGTGACCACCCGTTATGGACCAGAAAACTGTCTCATGGCTGACCCGCAAAGAAGTGGTGCAGTCAGAGCCTCACCTCTTGATGTGGGGTCCAAACTCTTACCCTAGGTCACCTCGCCCACCCCACAGGGAATGGAGCCCAACGGAGGGAGGCCAGCAGTTCCTCAGCCAGTGAGGGCAGTACAGTGGGAATCTGCTGGATTAAAAACACAAACTGCCCCACTGGCCCTTTTTGTTTTTAGGCAAACAAAACACTCACTCAGAGGGTTTTGATCTATTCATAAAAACAAACGCTTTCTACAGAGCTCAGATGATTAGAAGCGAATAAATAATTTTTGACAGGTATAGTCAACTCCATCAAAATTCAAACTCCTCGTATTCTTCACCTCCCATAGCTATCTGATCACCAAGAATTCACTGCCTGGCATGCCAGATGCTGCCCCAGGGCCTAAGGGATGCAAGTCAGCCTATGTGCCCCTGCCCTCAGACAGACAGTAAGTGAACAAGGAACTTTTTTTAAAAAAAAATTGTTTATTTGAGAGGCAAAATTACAGAAAGAAAGAGGGAGACACAGAGAGAGAGAGAGAGAGAGAAAGAGGTCTTCCATCTGTAGGTTCACTCCCCAACTGGCTACAATGGCCAGACCTGGGCCGATCTGATGCTAGGAGCCAAAAGCTTCTTCTAGGTCTCCCACGTGGGTACAGGAGCCCAAGCACTTGGGCCATCTTCTGCTTCTTCCCCAGGCTATCACCAGGGAGCTGGATTGGAAGTGGAACAGCCAGGACTCGAACCAGCGCCCATATGGGATGACGGTGCTGTAGGCAGAAGCTTAGCCTATTATGCCACAGCACCAGCCCTGGAACTAATAGCAAGTGTTGTGAGCCTGCAGTACAGGCTACTTTGGAAGCAGCTCATGAAGGGACTCAACTACTCTGAGGTCATAGGAGTGTAAGCAAAGGCCCTGAGGTCTTTAAAACCCTGGGGCATCTAGGATCTGAAAGGCCAGTGGCCCAGGAAACTAGTCAGCACAGAAAGAACTAAGAGGTGCGCAGGAACCAGATTACACAGGACCTTGTGTCTACAAAGGTTTCTCACTCTCCCAAGAGCAGGGGATCTTGGGTAATGCCATAGCGGAGGAACATCATCTGATTAGCATTTATGAAAGGTTATCATAGCTACAGGGTGGAGGTCTAGAAGGGATAAGAACAGTTCAGAGACCTGTCAAACAGAAAATTTCCAACTTTAACCACGACCCACAAGTCAGAAATATTGCTTTGCAACCCAGTGTACTATACATTCACACACACACACACACGGCCTGTGAGAGGCAGACCACCAGCCTGTGCTCAGCATTCCCTACAAATCTGGCTCAGCTTTTCAATTCCTGAGTCTCAGTGATAAAAATAATAATGGCATCTAATGTGTAAGTTGTGGGGGATAAATAAGTTGACATGTAGAAAGCCTTTAGCAATGTTAGCCTTTCCTGGCAGAACTATTAATATACAAAATACAAATCTCAAGCTTATGGCTGGCAACGTGGCTCAATAGGCTAATCCTCCACCTTGTGGCGCCAGCACACCGGGTTCTAGGGTCAGGGCGCCGGATTCTGTCCCGGTTGCCCCTCTTCCAGGCCAGCTCTCTGCTATGGCCTGGGAGTGCAGTGGAGGATGGCCCAAGTGCTTGGGCCCTACACCCGCATGAGAGACCAGGAGAAGCACCTAGCTCCTGGCTTCGGATCAGCGTGATGCGCTGGCCGCAGCGCCAGCCAAGGCGGCCATTGGAGGGTGAACCAACGGCAAAAGGAAGACCTTTCTCTCTGTCTCTCTCTGTCCACTCTGCCTGTCAAAAATAGAAAAAAAAAACCCTCAACCTTATTACATGCAATGCACTCTAATGTTTTCCATTCTACCTCTTTTTCTTTTTTGTGACTGCTAGGAAGGACTCCCTAAATTAATTTCAGAACGTAAGATAACATGGGTCACACTCCACAGTGGGGGGTGATGGCCTGCACTTGGCTGATGGCCGTGGAGGAGAGCAGTACAGGGCAGCGGTCAACAGGCCTGAACAACTGCATACACAGAGAAAGGTGGGGTGGGGGTGGGGGATGTGCCAAAGACCTCCTCTAGCCTTTGGGTTGTCGATACTTCTTGCGACAGGGGAAGTGCAGGTTTTAGTCTGTGGGAGCAGAGGAAGGTGGAACTCTTCAGGAAAGACTTGGTGTGGGGAGAAAGATTTGGTGGAGGTGACAAATGGAACCTTCACTCCAACACTCTGCCAAGTAGGGCACTGGACAGATGCTAATGAAGAATCCACTCATCCAGATGTGCACAAGATGGACTGTCTTTGTGAACTGAGCACAGCACAGGGGGCTGATGGAGGATGCAGGGTTTTGGGGTTCCTGCCAAATGTCATTCCTTATCTGACCAACACAAAGCACTAATCACATTTAATTAAGAGTCTAGTTGCCCATCTGCTTGTTCCACCAACCAAGCTGTTTCAGGGCAGGGACCACCCTGCCTCTCATCAATCTTTTCATCCCCCAGGCCTCCCCAGATTCACTGCCCTGCATGCTGCTTGTAGTAGGTGCTCTGCTGAATGATCCCAGGAGCGCTCTGAAGGTTCAGTTCTTGCCACTGCTTCCCCTGCTGCCTTTTCTCATCAGCTCTGTGCCTTTTTCAAGAAGCCTCCCTGTTTCCAGTCCCCTGCCACCTTTCAAAGCCACTCACCCTTGTATGAGTCACCTTTTATATGTACATGATTTGTTTCCCCAGTAGACAGGAATAACGTGACACATCTTCTTATCTACTCCACTGTCACCATGCACAGAGGAAGACCCCAGTTTGATTTTTATACTGAATAATTGATTTTGGCCTTAAACATCAAATTCAGATTCCTATTTTCTAGACTCGCCCCCTTTATCTGCAACCATTACTGAGACTATACTTTTTAAAACTGTGGTTATTTATTTATTTATTTGAGAAGCAGAGAGACAGAGAGCCCATGCACTGGTTCACTTCTCCAAATACCCCTAAAAGTTCTCAGCTAGGCAGGCGCCATGGCTCACTAGGCTAATCCTCTGCCTAGCGGCACCGGCACACCAGGTTCTAGTCCCAGTCGGGACACCGGATTCTGTCCCGATTGCCCCTCTTTCAGGCCAGCTCTCTGCTGTGGCCCGGGAGTGCAGTGGAGGATGGCCCAAGTGCTTGGGCCCTGCACCCCATGGGAGACCAGGAGAAGCACCTGGCTCCTGCCTTCGGATCAGCGCGGTGCGCTGGCCACAGCAGCCATTGGAGGGTGAACCAATGGCAAAGGAAGACCTTTCTCTCTGTCTCTCTCACTGTCCACTCTGCCTGTCCAAAATAAAAAAAATAAATAAATAAATAAATAAAAGTTCTCAGCTAGAACTCAAGCCATGAACTCAATCCAGGTCTCCCCTGTGGGCAGTGGCGATCCAACCACTTAAGCGATCAGCATTACTTCTTGGAGTCTGTGTTAGCAGGAAGCTAGAGTCAGAAGTAGGCAGGGATCAAACCCATATACTCTGATGTGGGACACAGGAATCTTTACCACTGGGCCAAAAGGCCACTCCATGTTTAACAACAGCTACATTTGTTGTCAGACCTACCACATCCCAGACATAGCGAAGGACTTTGAAAACATCATCACCTACAATCCTCAAACCACAGGGTTGAGATAAATCCCATTTTACAGATGGCAAAACTGAGTCTCAAGCAGATGAAACAATTTGGTAAGTGGCAACATGAGTACTCAAACTCAAAGCTACTTAACTCCAAGAACCAAAGAAACATGCAATTACTCTGAAATTTTAACAGCATGGTCACTGGCACAGAGACATGAAGAACAGCCTATCTGACCTGGAGGCTACACGCTGCTCCCCAGAACATAATTAAGAACCAACTCAGAAGGAATTTTTTTGGCTTGGAAAGGCCACAATTTATTAAGAGTCATTCATTCATTTCCTACAAATATGTAAGTCAGGTCAAGCAACTCTATGATTTAAAAAAAAAAAAATGGAATGCACTAACAGCATCATTTATTTCAGAAAGAATATGTAATTTACAGTAAGCAAGCCAATAGTGTTGACAATCAAGTCTTTAGTGTCCGGGAGTTAATAAAAGAATCAGGAAACCTGCAGCGGCCTCTGTATCTCCCGCGCTGCAGCCCCTCGAGCTTCAACGTGCTCATTTCACACGATCATCTCAGCACCTGTGAGGTGGCTGTGGGCACTCCACTGCACACCTGAGGAAAACCCAAGTACGGGACATTCCAGGAGTCACGGAAGGGCATGGTGTCTATGACCAAGAACTCCGGTTATAAGTGACCAATCAACCAAACACACTGACCCACTGAGGCCAAAGAAGAACTTTGTGAGAAGGAAGAACAGTTGGCGCAGGGACTCCCAGATAAACACAAACCCTTCCCCCTCCTCCAGGAAGGAAACCAGGGCCACTGAAGCTCCAGACTCCCCTTTCCCCAGCTCCACCACCCTAAAGGGAAGGGCTCTCAAGGCCTCAGGCTCAAACATTCAGGGAGATGAACTTGAAATAATGTCCACTCCACTTCGTACCTCCTGGGTAGGAGGATGGCGGGAGCTACAAGACAGACAATGGCTCTCTCCAAAAATTTCCCTGCAGCAAGTCCTCCTCTCCCTCCACAGTCTGAGCCTCTTTTTGTATCTTCGATCAGGTTGAGGGCCCCAAAAGCAGTGAGCCATCCTCCACTGGCCCTTTTTGATTTCCACATGGAGCTGTTGCGCACTCACTCTGGCACGGAGTATCCATGTACTGGCATCTCTATAGAGACAAAGGCAGGAAGAGGCCCCACTCTAAAATCCCATTTATTACATGGCTATAATGACTGCTTAAGTCTCCTGAGAAACCCAAGTCCTCATAAAAAATTCTTACTTTTGCTTAATGGAAGTGGGGACCTGAGATAATAGGGGCCCAAGAACCACATGTGGCAAACCAAAGAGTAGATGGGCAGAAGCAGCACCCAAAATAAGAGAAGAGGGACCAGGTAGATTACATTGTGGACACCCTGGACACACCACTGCTAACCTCTGCTCTTCAGCCTCCCAGTCATGATGCTGCTTCTTTCGACACCACGCTGACATCACCTAGGCCTAAATAGTGAAGGACCAGAAGTAAGCAACCACCAGGACATAATTAGATGCAAGTGGCACAATCAAGAGGCTTAGGGCAAACACAATTAGAGGGCACAGAGGGCAACATACCCATTCACATCCCAGTGTGTGCTAAAACTAGATCTACTCCACAGTAACTGGTTCTTTGCCAATGAGAGTAGAGGAGCCTTTCCCGCCCCGCGAGGTCTAGGGTCCCTCCCTTGAAGCCTCTCAGAGGTCCCAGGTCTCTTGATCCTCTACTCACTCAGCCAGAGAGTTCATCCAGGCCCGAGTGAAGGAAGAAAGGCAGAATTGGAAAGCAAGTCTACACAGGTGACTGGGGAATCACAGTCGCTCAATTTCCTGCAAATACTGGAGGGCTAATAAAAGATGCGGTGGCATCTCAACATGTGCCCACGATGGAGGCACAAGTCAGTACCAGAATGAGACAAGGCCACCACATAGAAGGCAGAGAGTTCAGCAAAGGAGTGGGCAGGAACATCACCCCAGGGCTGCCTTAAGATCACCATAATCTGACTGTTCTGTCCTTAACCTAGTCAAGCACTTACAGAGCCCTCCTCACTATCTGCCAGGCACTATTCCAACTGCTTTACGAATACTGTTTATGTTGGTAGAAGCAAGCCCTCACTAGCTTTACTGGCTGCTAATGGTTATGGCAAACTTGAGATAACAGGATTGAACCCTTTTCCCAAAGGTCTAAGCTAAGATTGGATGGCTGACGTCAACCCCTGCTTCTCTAGCTCCAGCATTTTGCCTGTCGCCATAAGTTTACTCAGTTCTCTTCCTCATGCGCCAGAGATAAAGGTTAACACCTATTAAGCTCTTACAGCATGCCACGCACTGTATATCTAGCATCCCACTTGATTCTCAGAGACTCAAAAAGGGAATGCCTCCTTTTGGGGAAAAAAAAAAGTTTATCTGAAAGAGCGACAGAAAGAGGGGGCTCTTGAATCTGCACATCAGATTCACTTCCCAAATGGCCACAACAGCCAGGGCTAGGCCAGGCTGAAGCCAGAAGCCAAAACTCCATCCAGGTTTCCCATAAGAGTGACAGTGCCCAAGCAATGAGCCATCATTTGCTGCCTTCCCAGGTGGACTGGCAGGTAGCTGGATCAGAAGCAGAGGAGCCGAGGCTTAAACCAGCTCTCCAATAAGGAATGCCAGGACTGGAAGCAGTGGCTTATCTGGCTGCACCACAATGCCAGTCTCAAGAGAATGCCTACTCTTAAGCCCTACTTGCAGCAGAGGAAGACAGGCTGAGAGGGGAGGCTCACCTGCTCACGGCTCTGAGTGACAAACCAGGACTCCACTCCCGTGCTATACCTGCATCAAAATGACTCGCCCAAGAGCAACTCCTTAGGGCATCACCAGAAAAGCCACCTTTGGCAAGAACACCTATGGCTATCCCTTTAGGTATTTATTTAGTTCAGGTGAAATTCATGTAACATGTGTTAGCCATGGACAATTTAGAGCATTTAGACATTCACTATGTCATTCAACCACCTCTGTCGGCTCCCACTCATCACCGTAAAAGAAAACCAGGACCCTAAGCAGCCAATTTCCACTCTCTCTGCCTCCCCACCCCCGGCCCATGTCAAGCATCCATTTGCCTTCTGTCCCCATGGACTGACCGATTCTGGACATTTCATGTAAGTTGTATAGAATCATACAATATGTGGTCTTTTGTGTTTGATTTCTCTCACTCACAGTGTGATGTTTTCAAGGTTTACCCAGCTTGTTGCACAGATGTGTATTTCATTCCTTTTTATGGCCAAATAATACTCCATTGTATGGATATACCACATTGTATGGATATACCATACAGCCAATGATAAGACAGCTGGTTGCTTCTTAATCTGGTTATTATGAATAATACTACCATGAAAATTCATGTGCAAGAATTTGTATTCCTGCTTTCAACTCTTTTGACTGTATCCCTATGAGGACTGGCTCTTGTAATCGTTTGTAAACTTGCTGAAGAATCCTAACTCCTTTAAAATACTTTCAAAATTTGATATTTTATAAAGAAAAGCCAAAAGGAAACAAAAAGCAAAACACAAAATCATAGTAAAATCAAATCAAAGTAGTTCAAAAATCTATTTTTCTAGTCTTCCTTCATTCTTAAGTTCAAAACTGGATAAAAGGAATCCAAAAAGCACGCTTCTGCCTTTGAAAAGGGCCAAAACACCATGAAGAGAATATTAAGAGAATATCTCTACCAAGTAATTAACAAGAGTTGCTGTATCCCCAAGTTATCTATAACAAAGTCACACCCACTGCAGGGCTCCATTAGGAACCACGTGACAGCCAAAGAAAACAGGCATGAAGACAAACATTGGCCACTAAAGGGCACAGTTTCTGGGGTCAGGGAAGACCAGACACCCTACGCTGACCCTTACCTTTGTAAGACCATTTTTGGATTCTCACATCTTTGGATATAAGTCAGAGATCTTATAAGTCCCTAGTGTCAAAAAATGTCAACAGTGTTTTAAAAACCATGTTATATCTGAACTATCGGCACTGTTTCAAAAATAGCTTGCTAGAAACCTAGTTGGAGACAAGGAGAAGATGAACAAGCCTGAGAACCAACCCAGGGTGTGCACCTGCCTTAGCGCCACATCTGATCTTCCAGCAGTTTTCCTGAGTCTCCCAGTCCCTGATGGTCACAGCTCAGAGGACAATGACAAGATGGGGTACACAGACTGCAGCAAAGGAGGATGTGTCAGCGCCTTTATGTTAAGTGAAGAAACATGTTCTCTAAGAACATAGTAAACTAACAACAAATGACAAGACCGACTCTTCTGATACATGCAAGACATTGACACAACAGGGATGGCTGGCAAACCAGGTAACAGGCAGGTGAGTTGGCAGCATTCTCTAGGCAGGTGTTCAATTAGGCAGGAACTGGGTTGAAAACAACTCAATTAATTCATTGTGCACGCTTGTCTGAAAGAACCAGAAGATAAGCTGACATCAGTGGCAAAGCAGAGATTAACTCCAGTTTTTGCAAAAGTGGGGGCTAACAAAAATGCATGTACAAAACATAAAATTACACTGTGACTGGCTCTGGTTAGCACTAAAGCTCAAATGACACCTGAAGACTAGGAAGGAAACAAAGCCAGAAGGTGGCTATGGATCCAAACACCCTTTCCTCTCTCTGCAGTGGCTCTCCAGTCAGCCTCGGGTTCTTGGGCTGGGGAGCATGAGGAAGACAAATCCAGACATGATTTAGAAACCAAAAGCAAAGTGATGGGATGACCCTTGTTTGGGATGACCCAAGGAGTGTGAGGCTCAGCCAACCTGAGACTTAACTCCAACCCAACAGGTCTGAACACACTAGAAGTAATATATATAGAAGTGTGTGTGTGTGTGTGTGTATATGCAGAGCTAGGGAAAGGTAGAGACACTAAGAATATAGAATCAAGGAAAGAAAAGCAAAGGTTATGAGGTCAATACCCAGCCAAAAATGAAACCTCACAATCTGGCAGCCAGCACTGCATAGCTCAGGCCTGAAAATAAAGCAAAACTTCAGCACATAAACCAGAACTTTCAAACTAGCAGGCACCTGAAGCTTCTGGGCAACTCCCTTACTTCATAGTAAACAACATTGAGGTTCACAGGGTTCGATAATATATCCTGTGCAACTGTTAGACACTGCAAAATCGGGACTAGAATCCTGGTCTCCTGGAAGGCTTCCCACTAATAGTATTGATGGCAAAAAGAATCCTAACCCCCGTATGCTCAACAGTTTACGAACAGCTACTGCACTGGGGGCTTACAAGTGCTACCCTGTTTAACTTCTCAACAGCCTATAAGGTAGTAGGTACTCTTATTAGCCCATTTTACAGATTGGACACAGACAGGTTAAGGTACTACCCCAAAGTCACAAAACTTACTGGAAACACAGGCAGCACAGGAACCTAAATTCAGTAAAAACCCTGTGCTCTCAATCATTGTACTGATTCATCCCTATCCTATGTTGCTTCCAAACAAGAAAGAATGTATAAATCAGAAACTTTCCATTATTGATAATAACCCAAGATACAAAAATCCATCGGTGATGGGCACTGTAGTACATGGGTTAAGCCACCACTTGGGATGCCTGCATCCCACATCAGAGTGCCTGAATTTGAGTCCACTCCACTTCTTTTTTTTCTTTTCTTTTTTTTTTTTTTTATTTTTGACAGGCAGAGTGGACAGTGAGAGAGAGACAGAGAGAAAGGTCTTCCTTTTGCCGTTGGTTCATCCTCCAATGGCCGCCGCGGTAGCGCGCTGAGGCCGGCGCACCGCGCTGATCCGATGGCAGGAGCCAGGTGCTTCTCCTGGTCTCCCATGGGGTGCAGGGCCCAAGTACTTGGGCCATCCTCCACTGCACTCCCTGGCCACAGCAGAGAGCTGGCCTGGAAGAGGGGCAACCGGGACAGGATCGGTGCCCCGACCGGGACTAGAACCTGGTGTGCCGGCGCCGCAAGGCGGAGGATTAGCCTAGTGAGCCGCGGCGCCGGCCTCCACTCCACTTCTAACCCAGCTTCCTGTTAATGTGCTCACTGGGAGGCAGCAGATGATGGCACAAGTACTTGGACTGCTGACACCCACGTGGGAGACCTGGAATGAGTTCCTGGCTCTTGGCTTCAGCTTTTCCCAACACAGCTGTTGCAGACATCTGGAGAGTGAACCAGCAGAAGGAAGCTCTCTCTGCCTCTATCACTCTTTCAAACAAATAACAATGCAAGCATTAGTGATATAGTGGTGAGTATAGCAGCCTTCCAAATAAATAAAATCTTTATAAATAAAAAGAAGTAAATTATTTTAACTTGAGGAAGAAGATCCAAGCCTCTCCAGCCTGGACAACAAAACTGAACAGACTCATACTTGAAAATGAGAGGCTATTGCCAAAACCAAGCCCCTCTGGCATTCTGTCTGGTGCTTGTACCTCCAATGTTTCACGTGCTTATTTTCATGCAGTTAATTCTGATTGCAGAGTGGTACTTGCTAAGCCCAGTGGGGGATTTCAGAAACCAGTGCAGTATCTACACTGAGCTCCCACTAAAACCATAACTGTGCTAGCCACAAAACCACCAATTTAAGCATAGATGGAAGCCGAACTGTTTCAGGAAATGGTTGCTTATCGATGGGGAAAAAAAAAGAGAGAGAGAGAAAGAGAGAAAACACCTGACTTGCCTAAGAATTACCGCTCAGATTCTCAGATTCCACGGTGATAGTCCTATTTCACTGTCTACAGAAGATGCTCTGTTTTCTCTGAATTACGAAACCAGGGCATCTCTTTGCACACACACACCACCTGCTCAGATGCAACATCCACATCCTCTCACCACCACAACCAAACCACAGGCTAGAGCTATGAGTTCAGTTCAAGATCAGCAACCCTCACAGAACTACAGTTCTAAGAAGGGGCCTCCTGCAGTAGGCCCGGCTCCAGCTGGTACCCTGGGATCCAAAAGGAGTCATTTAATGTCTCTCAATATTACTCATAAAGCCAAAAGCAGTAAATAATGCTTACCGACTGATTACCAGATGCCAGGCACTGAGCCAAAGGCACTTAACTGGAATTAGCTTACCCTTACAATACCTCTGAGGTGGGTGCCATTATTATATCCAGCTTAAAATGGAGAAAGTGAGGTTTAAAAGAGTTGCCCTGGGCAGGCGTGTGGCGTAGCAGGTAAAGCCGCCGCCTACAATGCCTATATTCCATATGAGCACCAGCTCGTGTCCCAGCTACTCCACTTTCAATCCAGCTCCCTGTTAGGGGCCTGGGAAAAGCAGTGGAAGATGCCCCTAAAGTTTGGGCCCCTGCCACCCACATGGGAAACCTGAAAGAAACTTCTGGCTTCATCCTGGCCCAGTCCTGGCCATTGTGGCCATCTGGGGAGTGAACCCACGGTAGAAGTTCTCTCTCTGACTCTGTCTCTTCCTCTCTCTAACTTTCAAATATAGAAATGACTCTTAAAAAAATAAGTTGCCAAATGTCACAATCAACGTAAGACACACCCAGAATTGAAACCCAGGTTTCTGAGACTTCAGAGCCTGAACTCTTAATGAACAGAACAGACCTGAAGTTGCAAAGGAGTGAAAACCTCCCCTCCACCCTCTGAAGACTCAGTAGTTCAGTCTATGAAATAAATTCACAATAGACAGACTAACAGCAGAAAATATTACTTGTACATGGACAGCTCATGAGAGGAAAGCAAATCTCACATTCCCGTGAGGTCTAGAAGCTCATTCAGCCCCTTCAGGGGGTAACCTAGAGGAGAGCAAATGATTCCTGGAGAAGATGAGTGGATGAATATGAATAGGTGACAGTCTGTGATAAGGTCTGCCTGGGCATGGTGTGTACCTGCAGTCTCCTCTCCCTCGACATGTGGGTTCAGCTTCCCTGGCTGATGAGATCCCCAGTGAGGGATTTTTTGATGGCTGAGTTCCTAAGGAGACTCTGTCTTCTGACAGATGAGGGCAGTTCAGAGAAAGGTCCTCCCCACAAGGTGCTGTTCCCTGCGTGTCCTCAGTTTGAAGACAAAAGTGACATATTTGGGGGTGGCCTCCTTCAGGGTCTCTCTGCTTTCCTCCTTCATAAAGCAAAGGCAAGACCACCTCTCTCTTTTCCTTGCAGGGGAGGATTCTGCAAACACTCCTTACTCTTGTTCTGCCAGTCCACAGGGTGAACGACAGTAAGTCCTCCCAAGCACTGGGCTGAGGACAGAGAAAGCAGATCATTTCCCTAAGACCTCACAGCCAGAACCGATTTAGACAACAACCTGTTTGGGACACTCTGACCATGACCCATGCTCCCATCATGACCTGGGAGACAGACAGACAGACACACACACACAGCCTTACCACGTGTGTTGCGCTATTTTTATTCTATTTCATTAAAAAAAGTAGTCAATCCACTAAGCTGAAACTTTGTGGCTTGTGAATGACAGCTTGAAAAGCCTCTACTCTAAAATGCTGTTTTAGTGCTAATTTTAAAAAAAGAATCAAAAAGAAGTCAGGAAGTTCTTCCTTAGATCTAATTTACATCTCTTGAGCTGTCAAGCTAACTAACTTTGTGTGCCTGGATACATTCTCAGGGCAGATGTGCCGTGTATCAGATTAGTCAAGGGCCTGGGATGTGGAGTCAACAGACCAGCTCAGATGCTGACGCTCCTGAGCAAGTCTTCACTTACAAAGAAAATAGGAGAGGATACCACTCACCCCTCTGGCTTGTAACAGAGCATCTACCTGGTACCTGGTTGCATGTTTCTCAACAGAGGGGCTCAGGCTCAGGGGGAGGAGATGATGGGGGACATTTGGAATCCTTGGCCCCACACAGCTCCCAGCGCCCCCTGGTGGCTGAGCCCATTCTGCATTATAAATGGCGGTAGCTGTTCTGCCTTCTTCCCACCGTGTTGATCCCAAATCTTTCATCTAACCATCAGTGGTGCTGAACATAAAGATACAATACATGGGATGCCTAGGGTGTAAGAGAGCAAAGACCACATCCCTGCTATTCCAGAGCTTGTTCTGAAGCTGGGCAGGTACAAGATGAACAGGTACCTGCACCACGTAGCATTAACAGAAGCCTGGGAGCCTGCAGAGACAGTAATTCCAGGTGGGAAGTCCAATCCTTAATCCCATATGTAATTCTACATGTATAAAAAAGCCACACCTTACAAATTTCCAGATTACAATGCATTAAGATTTGAAACCGACCACGACCACCACACCAAGATTCAACCCATGAAGGAAAGAATCCTTGGGTGTGGACGGCAGCACAGGACCATCACATCCCCAGGTCCATCTCCCCTGCGAGACTGCCCATGGCCATGCAGCAAATGCCATGCACACAAAAGGAGAATTCCAGAAAGGGAAAACTGTGGGCCGCTTCCCTGGCTCCTCTGCAATGTCCACTTTTCCTGTCTAGATGCCAAGTTCATAAAAACTGAAGAGGAAAGGACAGAAACAGAGAGGGAGGGAGGGAGGGAGGAAAAGGTCTCGCTTTAGTTGGTCAAATACATAAGATTGAATCCACTACAAGTCCCAGCTGCTCCACTTCAGCTCTCCTGAGAGGCGACAAGCCAGGGGCCTTTAAAGTCACCTCAATTACGTAATCGAAGGCCTGTGTGTTCAAAGTGCTGATGTGTCCCACAGGCACACTGAAAATACCTCTGCTTTTAAAATCCTGTTCGGGCCTTTCTTCCTGTTTTACAACCCTGGCCTGGGCATCTCTGAGTGGCCACGTGGTTAACATGGACGTCCTTGCAGCTCTGGTTCCCTGCCAAAGACACACATACCAGCAACCCCAGGCATAAACTAAAATGAATGAAGAAAGAACAAAGATACCAGCTGAGAGCGCGCTCTTGGCATCCCACCCTCTCCCTTTTGTTCTAGTCAGTCACTCATGCCCTGGGGGTCACCCAGGCCTCAGACTCCACAGCTGTCAACTGCACTCACCCCAAGTCACACTGGTTGAGAAACAAAGCCCAAAGCTAACAAGCCATGGACAGAGCTCTGGGTGGTCTTATATACTGTATCATTTATATCTCATCACAACCTCTTCCAGATAGTATTATCATCATCCTCAGTTGACTGGACAGACTCAGAGAGGTTAAGCAGGCAGCCCAGGCTCACAATGACAGAATGGCTGGGAGAGAAGCTAGGACAACCCAGGCCCTCAGCTCCTTTGACCAAGAACCCCTCAGTGCACAGCAAGCCCAGACAGCATTTGAAGAGGCAGTGTTTCTCTCACTTTGAGTGTACAGGCTGATCCTCACCAGACGCCTCCACACAGGTTTGTTAGGAAACTTCCAGGGGAAGCTGCGGCAGAGAAGGAAGTGTGCTACCTACATGTGTGAGTCAGCGACTCCCTCTGAGAATTCCCGTCTGGAACATGGGGACGTGCTGGCTCTCTGGGAGCACTGGACGAGAGCACTCCTGGGCACAATGCCTGCAGACACGGACATGCCACCAAACCCAAAGGACCTTCAACAGCAGCAGTCCTGTCAGGGCTGTGCAATTAGCTTAGGGAAAAAACTGTACAGAAAGACAGCACCGGGGCTTCAAGTCCCAGCTGCTCCACTCCCGATCCAGCTCCTGCTAACGCGCCTGGGAAAGCAGCAACAAGATGACCTGGCTGTTGTGGCCATCTGGGGAGCGAACCAGCAGATGGAAGATCTCTGTCTCTCCCCCTTTCTCTGTAATTCTTTGAAATAAATAATTCTTAAAAAAAAAGGACAAAGCACACATTCCACTACAAACTTGGGTTTACTCTTTAAAAATGTAGAGAAGCATAGACCATTGAGGATGCAAGAGTACAGAGGCCAACAGCTGGTGCACAGAAGAGGTGGTTCGCATAGCGCCGTCACCACCGACAGCACCAGCTGGAGCTCAGCACCACAGTGTGCTCCCCCATGGTCTTGGGCAAAGACCACTAAGAGAAAAACAGTGAGTTGGAGAAAACCCAAAAGAGTGAAAGTAGCGAGTTCTGTAGAGTGGTCTGAGCAGAGTGCAACAGCCAACTCCAGTTCCACACGGGAAGCCCTCAGAGCCTGCGCCCAGCACCCACAGCCGGCTCCGCTGAGAGGACGGTCAGGATCAGCCAGAGAGTGCCACCACACTCCCCATTCCCAGCTGGGGCACCGCGGTGCAAAGGGATCAATGGTTTTCAGAACAGTTAAGAAGGCAGGCGGACAAACGCCATTCCCTGGCTTGCTGAGGAGTCCTGGAGCCTCTGCACAGCCAGCTCCCAACAGGATCAGAGCACGGGGGTGTCTCATTACCTGCAGAGACCACACTTTATAAATACACCCTGCCTGGGCTGAGGGCGTTTGCTGACAGTGGGACCTGATCCGGAAATTCAGTGTCCGTGCAGCCCAGCCTTCCTCAGTTCAAAATAGATATCCGTGACCTACTTAGTCTTCGAGTGCCACTCTCAAAGGCAACTAACAAGCAGACGGCGGCCAGGGCCGCTGACTTCAGCGGAACCCGCTCAGGCCCCGGCCTTCCTGTCAGGTGGAACAGCTACAGTGATGACTCAAAAAGGTGCCAATGGGAGCCACACTGCAAGCCCAGCCCAAAGCAGCTGATTCAACCCCCTGCTGACAGGCAGAGTCACAAGAACAGCACTTGTGCTTCATCCCCCCCCCGGGGGGGGGGGGGCAGCACTCCTTGCAGCAGTGACTCTGCAAGCCACCCTCATCATCATTCGTTTCCCAAGGGGTGAAACAGGAGGTTCCTGGAAAGTGAACCCTCCACCCCAGCCCCTCTGCCTGCATGTTCTCCACAGTGTCCTGCACAGCGCAGGTCCACCAAGCAGCAAGCACCATGAGAAGGTGAGCCCCTCCCCAGCCTAGCCCACTCATGCTTAGCTACTCAACATTAGACAGCAGGACAGACACTGACACGGAATACACAGACCAGACAGACAAGACCAGGGAAAGCTCTGCACTCAAGGAAGCTGGCAGGGACAAATGTCGGCAAAACCCCAGCACACTCCATGCCACGCAGTACAACAGCAGACAAGGAAGCACGTTGATGGCGCAAACCAAACAACGCAGGGCGAACTTGCCCATCTTCACATCCACATCCACCCTCCTCGGATCTCTGGGGCTGGTCCCAGACACTCTCCCCCCACCGTTATACACTCCAAATTCCCAGCACAGGAACTTACCCGAGAGCGCTTTTCACTCACATCAGGACATTCAGTCACCGCCACCACCCAGCAGGCTGGTGGGACAGGCATTTTTATCACCCACTTAGAAATGAGGAAATTGAGACCAGTGGTTATAAGTAAGGACAAAGGCACAGACCTTCTAACTCCAAGTTCTGTGCTTGTGGTCACCCAAAATCATCCCGCAGGGTGCACCCAGAACCGACACAGCCATGAATCTGAGCTTTAGGGGCAGCACCTTCTGGAGTCCAACAGTGGCCCCCACCCTTCAACCTCAGCAAAGAACAGCAACGCACAACCATCAACCTCCAAATCTGCGGACAGGTGGCCTCTGTCAGCCACATGTCCCTGAGCCAGGCTCATCACCACCTCCCTGACAAACACCCGAAACCCAATCCTTAGAGTTCACAAAGGAAAGGGCTTTACAGGATGAACGCCCATGGACTCCAACAGCCACAGCCAGAGAGCCCGGGAGCTCAAGGCCTTTCTGAGTGTCAGTTGACCCTGCCTTCAAATCCTGGCTCTGGAGCTTACAGCTCTGTGACCGTAGGCAAGTAACTTTGTTCTAAGTCTCAGCTTTTCTCATTATAGAAAAAGAAGTTAAAAAAAGAATCTCACAGTACATGGACTTAATGCCACAGAACTGAATACTTTAAAATGGTTAAAAAGTTAAATTTTATGTTATATGTATTTTGCCATTACAAAAATAGGTTAACATTTGCATTTTTTACAAAAAAAAAAAAAAACAATCTTACAGGCTCACAGTGAGGATTAACTAAGAATCCTAATGGCAAGGTCTTACATTGGCACATATATCCTAATAGACATTTGTTATTAATAGTAATTTAATAGCCTTATTGTACAGAGCCGGCACTGTGGTATAGCAGGTAAAGCTGTTGCCTGCAGTGCCAGGCATTCCATATGGGCACCAGTTCAAGACCTGACTGCTCCACTTCCGATCCAGCTCTCTGCTGTGGCCTGGAAAAGCAGCAGAGGATGGCCCAAGTCCTTGGGCCCCTGCACCCTCATGAGAGACCTGGAGGAGGCTCCTGGCTTCAGATTGGCCCAGCTCCACCCATTGCAGCCATTTGAGGTGTGAACCAGCGGATGGAAGCTCTCTCTCTCTGCTTCTCTAACTCCGCCTTTCAAATAATTAAATCTTTTTTAAAACAGTTGTATTGCAAATACATACTCAATGTAGAAAATCTCACAAAGATAAAATCTCCTGTGATATCAAAATCCAGAAATAACACCACTGAAAATTTTTTGTTAGTATTTTTCCTATACATAGATATTTCCTAACAAATTTGGGATACGATGTACATATAATTTTGTTGTCATGAGCCATTACTTTTCTGCCTTACTTGTAATTTCAAAAACAATTCTCATAACAATATCCAGAAATAAAGGGCCTTTGTTCAATGCAAGGATAAAAAGTGGAGTGCAACTTGAGAAAACAATAAGGGGCTCATTAGGAACTGGAGACACCTGCCTCCAGGGCCAGACCGGCGGCCCAGCCAAATCCTCCACACCTGCTCGCCTCGCAGAGTCAGAACTCTGCGGTCTGGCCAGACGGCAGGAAGTTCATTCATCAGGAACCTTGGTTGTGACGCCAGGAGCAGCTCTGGGTGTGCCAGGAACAGCCCGGTGTCCAAGGAGCTCCCACTGTGACCAGGAAGACAGTCGCAGGCGGATCACCCCAGGTCCCCTGAGCAAGGGGTTATCCAGAGTGGGGGAACGGGTCGGGTAGAGGAGCACAATGGAGGGGGACATTCGTTCCCATCATTTCATCCAACCCCACAGGTTAAAGATGAGACAACTGAGGCCCAGGAAGGCAAGTGATTCCCCCAGGCAGCAGCCAAGAGACCAGAATATAACGTTCCAGTTCCAGCCTGGGCACCAGAAGACCCGGAGCTCAATCACAGCATTTTGCTAGCACGGAACCTAGCGGAGTTGTCAGGACCCACATCCAGTAAAGTCCTATCCGTCAACAAGTGTTTATCTAACTTGGTGCCAGGGGCACAGACACAAGAAACCAAAGCCACCCTCTGGGCACAGGACACGGAAACTGCTTTAAGGGAACACTTGGCCCTTGTCTGGTGAGTAAGATGTCTGCCCCCACTGTAACCCAGCTCCACAGATCCTGGAGGGTGCTACCTGCGTCCAGGCTTCCTGTGGGGTGCTGGCAGGAAAAGGCTGTGCAGCTCAAAGCCAGCTCCTCTAAGCTCTTCTGAAATGCTGGGAGGAAGCAGCCCCATGTAACCCTGGAGGACTCACATTCCGTTCCTAGCTAAGGACTGTCTTCACAACTTTCCTCTGGCACAGTGAGTTTGGGAGGGGGAAGGGAATGGGCGAGAGGCTTCCCCCAGGCGGTTCCTGAGCAGCTGCTCCTGGCACTGTGGAATTCTATTTCCATCTCCACCGACACCTAATGGGACTTCTAAAGATGCTCCCTAGAGCGTCACAGCAGCTGGGGGTGGAGGGCCCCCAGACAACCTCCCTGCATTGGTGCTGCCGGCACTGCCTTAGTAGGTGGAGGCAAGGAAGAAGGCCTGAAACCAGGCCCTTTCCTCTGGGAGGCCCAAAGAGGAAATTAATACAGCAGCCAGATAAGGAGACTTCCCTTCAAGTCCAAAGTTATGATCCCCCAGTAACCATGCAGGCCAACGAGGCTGGGCACAGAGAGTCCAAGCTCCCGCCTGGAGTGCCTCTTCCATTTTAATGACCGATGCTCAGATTCAGGCTAAAGTGCTTTTAAGACAAACAACAGTAAAGTGTGAAAACAGTAGGCCACTTAGGAAGTCAGCAGCAGAGAGGACACCCGGCCTGTGTGCCATGACCACCTGGGAGCTTGACCACTCCCTACCCTGTTTTCAAGGCCAAATGTGGCCCGCAACCAGGGGGAGCTGACTTGACTCTTTTCACGGCATAGTGACTATGCGCAAAAGGATCCTGGAAGCTGAACACACTGAGCTTACACGCTGACCTCAGCATTTTCTCAATCTGCCCCGAGCAGTGGCCGCCTGAAGCCGGCCAGCGGCTGGAGGGCAGAGCCAGCCATCAGCATGGTGTGTGGCTCTGCAGCTCCCAGCATGGCAGCCCATGTCTCCTGACAATCCAGCTGGCCCCTGGCCTGTGACAACGCCCTCCTCTTCGTGTATGTGGGTGGGGCCGGGAGGACGAGTGAAAAATGCATCTAGGACAGAGAACAGACGGGAAAAGGTGGTGGGTCCAGGCAGCCAGGAGCGAAGAACCAGCTGCTGTGAAATATCTATGTGCACACACACATGTGGCAACGGCCAGGGCAATGTGGAAAAGTTCTCCGAGGAGCTACTCCACATGCCCCTGCTTTCATTCCTGCTCTCAGCCACAAGAGTGGCTCCTATGGCACCACAGCAAAAGGTCAAAGTCTTAACAAAGACCAGCATGGTGTTCCTCATCTCTTGAACTTCTCAGACCTCAGTCTCAGGATCTCCCCACCCCACCACCCTCCATCACCACTGCCACACACACACACACTGACCTTGAACTTCAGGGTCCCCACACCATCCAGTGGTGCATATGCCCATCTCAGGGTTTCTGCCCTTGGCCTGGAATGTGCTTCCTCCATACCCCAGCTCCTCCCCAGACACATTCCAACCACCACCAGCTCAGCCAGGCCACTTTTCACCCCTTCTTCCCCCCTCCCCTCTGGCCCATACTCCCCTCTTAGCAGTCACTACCATCTCACACAGGGCCCATAAACTCATGTCCACCTGGAACCACAGCGTGACCTTGGAAACAGGGACCTGGGATGATTAACTTCATGAGTCAACCTGACCAGGCCCCAGGGTATCCAGGTGTTAGTCCAATCATTATTCTGCAAGGGCGCAAGCACAGGCGGGGCGGGGGGGGGGGGGGGGGGGGGGGAGGGGGGGGGTGTATGTCTGTGGATGAGATTAACATTTGAATTGGTAGACTGAGTGAAGCAGATCCCTCTCCCCAGTGTGGTGGGCCTCTTCAAATCAAATGAGCCCCCGGAACAGAATGAGCTGAGCAGAGGAACTCCTCCTGCCTGCCTATCTGACTGAATCAATGGTTGTGCTAGGGTCTCAAGCCGCCAGCTTTCAGAACGGAACTTACCCCAGCTTGCTGACCTGCAGTCTGCAGAGGTTAGCACGTGACACCTCCACAATCATGTGAGCTAGGACCTTATAACAAACCTCTTGTCACTCACAGCTCTACTGCTTCTGTTTCTCTGCAGAATTGTTGCACAACAATGTGTATACAATGCACACAGTAACACACTGTACACCTAAAAAATGGTTAAGATGGTAAATTTTGCTCTGTGATTTTTTTCTACAATTAAAAAGAGATGAAGTTATACTGGGATAGAGTGAGCCCTGATTCAGAAATGTGGCAGCCTTCTAAGAAAATCAAGGAGACGCAGACAGAAGGAGGCCATGTGGGTGCAGAGGCAGGGACTGGAGCTGTGCTGCCACAAACCAATGACACCAAGGGTTACCAGCTGCCCCCAGAGGCTGAGAAAGACGCACGGGAACTATGGTAGAGTAAACTCCTGTTGTGTAAGCCTTCCGGTGTGTGGCACGTCCTTACAGCAGCCCTGGGAAACTGAGGCACACACCACATCACTGATTGCTGTCACCAGAAAATAAGCCCCAAGAGAACATGGTTTGGGCTTCTTTTGTTCAGTGTCAAATCCCCAACCCCCAGAACAGCATGTGGCCCCTGGGAGACAGTAAGTATTCGCCCAGTGAGTTCTGAGCAAATGAAGCTAAGCTTGGAAGGCAGACACGGAAGCTGCACTCATCCTACAGAGAACAGAACCATGGAGCTAATGTTCTAACTTCACTCACAGCCAGAAGAGCTGGGATCAGAACAGAATTGGGACCTTGCTTGTTCGCTTGATGAATAACCCTGAGCTCCTCCCCAGTACTGAGTGCACACTGGGTCCCGAGAGCTGTCACACACAGTAAAGACAAATCACACATGTGGGGTGGCAGCAGGACAAAAGGGCAGGCTCCTGTCTCAGCCCTCCCATCAAAGAGGCCAGTGACCTCGAACAAGGTCCCTAGCTGTGTGCAAAGCCGACTCTGCCTGCTCTGTAGGGGTCAGCAAGGCTCATTTGTGCTGCTACTGAGACATTTTCTGAGACCTGTGGAGCCTGCAACCTGCTGACTTACCTTCAGGGCAGCACCTCTGGCACCTACCATACACTACTTTTGAAATCTATTATCCCACCTTTATGGTTCATTTTCACACCCATTATCCAAACTCATGCCACAGGCTCTGCATCTGGCATGGTCAGGCCATGCTCTCCGCCCGGGTCCTGCTCCTGCCTGGATCTTTGCTGCGTGGCTCTCCCCTCCCAGCCCACAAAGCATAAGCTCGGCTCCCGAGAGCAAGAATTCTTTTCCCCCTGTGCAGCCCAGCACTCTAGGTTGCTCTGCAGGTCCTGGGCGCAGCCTTCTCCATATTCAACCTGCAGGCAGCAGACATCTGGTTCAGGCAAAACATGAGCAAATAAATTAAGGGCTTCAAATGAATTTGCTGTCACACACAAACACACATGAGCACACACACACACACGCGTGGCCAGTTTCCCCTGGGTGCATTACAGGTGACCAGGGGAGTGAAACCAGCACAGACATCACCCCCAGGTTGGCACTTCCAGGAGGATACGAACATAAGCTGTTGAGCCACTCAGGCCCCAGGCCGAACCCTGAACAACTTGAGCAACTGTTTACCTCACCTCATGTCAGTGACCTTGGTGGGGCCCAGGGGCCTAACACTACGTAGTTCACTTCCCTGCATGTGGAGGCCGGCAGTGCACAGTGGTGTGGGGGAAGTGGGGAGACAATCTCCCAGAGGCCTGGGGGCATTTCCTCTTGGTCCCCAGCACTCAGCGGAGCTCACCACAGTGTAAAAGGCCTGGGTGTCCGGGACCTTGCTGAGCAGAAGGAGGGTCACGGCAGGAGAGGCGAAGAACAGCCAAGCCCCTCCCTGGCCCATTGGAAGCCCCCTGCAACCTCCCACCCCCACCACTCCTCCTTCCCAGAACGCTACCCCCTAGGCGGCTCCTAGGAGTCTGGATTCCTCTCTGTAACATTATCATTCAAGTCCACATTTAAAGTCAGCAAAGGTAGTATGTGGCCATTCATTTCAAAGCCACTTATTAGAGAAAGAAGAGTACAATTAGTAGTTACCTCAAAAGGACTAAGTACTTATTAGGTAATATACGAAGACTTTATCAACATTATTATTTTAATCCACACAACAACCAGGTGAGGTGGGTCCTAATAATATTCCAGGGAGATAAAATAACTCTGCTCAAGTCCCACAGCTGTCAGGAGCAGAGTGGAAGCTGGGTCCTGGCATGGCCCCCCTCCCTGGAGTCTCAATACCTCCCACCACCACAGGCCACAACCTGGCCCCCTTTAAGCGGCAGGTAAGTCACTGTTGCAGCTCACTCAGTTGTCCAGGAAATGAGCCCAGCGACAGATCCACGTGCCACCTCCACAGCCCACTCGTCAGGCCCTCCTACACCTTCTGAGAAGCCACTGCTTCCCCACAAAGCACTAAGGAGCACACTGTCCCTATATTCCCACAGCAGGCCAGAGACAGCGGCATGAGCACCACCCAGCTGAGGGGCACACTGTGGCACTCCTGGAGGTTCTTCCAGAAGCTATTATCTGTCTGCTCCACTGGCACACAGCCCTTCAGTGTTCTCCCAGCTCCAATTCCTGCCTGCACAGGGCAGGATCCTAATGCACAGGGCAGGATCCTAACGCACATGTGCTCTCTCAGGGGACTGGCTCAGAGGTGGCTCTCACGGAAACTAAAGCCCTCTACTAGCCTGCCCAGCCTCAGGGCAAAGCACAAAGAATGTGCAAACAGGAGCCCATGCGGCCAGGTGCCACACTGCCATGACCCCACGGTCCTCTCGGGCTCGGCTCCCCCATTGTCCACGGTTACCACGGACCCGTCGCTCCGAATATCTGAGATCTGACACCTGAGATCCGGTAGCTCACCAATGAGTCTCACAACCTCACCAGTAGTCAGTGAAACACCTATGAACCACAATCCGCTTCTTTCAACCTGAAAGACAGCCCCGTTGGAAGCAGGTGTTTCATCCACTAGTGATAGGCTAAATTAGTACAGTAACATTTCAAATCAGCACCACCTCTGACAGTCAATTCCAGTGCTAGAGAAACACATGCCCAGCAATACGGATGGATGGCAACAGAATACAAAACTAGTGAGTTTATACTCACATGTCCATCAGTAGGGATCTGATCTATAAATTATCATATATCTGTATTAAATATTTTGTAGACAAAAGACCAGAGGAAAGCTACTTGCATACACTATGTGAAAAAAAGCGAACAGTGGAACAACATGTGGGATACAGATTCAAACTTTTACAAGAAAGCAGACCATATGTATTTGTGTCTACACAGTTCAGGATATGGGACTGACCGCTAAAACCCGCCGCCTCTGAAGACCAGGCAGAGAGGTGATACCTGGGGGAGGGGTGCCAGGGAAAGGGTGGCCAGGTACTTCCACACTATCTGAATAGGAGGACAGGTGCAGGAGCAGAGTGTATTCACACATTACCTACATAATTTAGAAAACAAGCAGCCAAACTTGGTAAAAATACCACCGCCACCACCAAATCAGGATTTTTATGCTGATGTGAACAGGTTCTTCTTCTTCTTCTTCTTTTTTTTTTTTTTTTTAAGATTTTACTTATTTGAAAAGCAGAAAAGAAAGAAATACAGAGAGATAGAGAACCTTCCATCCGCTAGATCACTTCCTAAATGGCTACAACAGCTCGGGCTGGGCCAGCCCAAAGCCAGGAGCCCAGAGCTTCTTCAGGGTCTCCCACATAGGTGCAGGGGCCCAAGCACTTGGGCTATCTTCTGCTGCATTCCCAGGCACATTAGCAGGGAGCTGAGTCAGAAGTGGAGCAGCTGGAACTTGAACCGGCACCCATATAGGATGCCAGCACTGCAGGCAGAGGCTTAACCTTCTAAGACATAGGACTGATCCATGTTTCTGTGCCCCACTCCTCAGTCTCCCTTAGGACTGCCAGATCAAGTTCAAGCCCAATTTCTAAGCCACTACTGACAGACTGGATCACAGTTAATAGACAAGGAGGTGGGGGGTGGCCCGGCGCAGTGGCTCACTTGGTTAGTCCTCCTTCTGCGGCGCTGGGCATCTCATATGGGCACCGGGTTCTAGTCCCGGTTGCTCCTCTTCCAGTCCAGCTCTCTGCTGTGGCCCAGGAAGGCATTGGAGGATGGACCCCTGCACCCACGTGGGAGACCAGGAGGAAGCACCTGGATCCTGGCTTTGGATCGGCGCAGTGCGCCGTAGAGGCCATTTAGGGGGTGAACCAACGTAAGGAAGACCTTTGTTTCTCTCTCTGTCAAATAAAAAAAAAAAAAAAAAAAACCAACAACAACAAAAAACCGACAAGAAGGGGAATGTAGGATGTGGGCAAAACTTTGGTGAAAGCTCTGTCCTGCACAGAGCCTGCCTCTCAAAGCTCACCAGTTCTTGAGCCTTCCTCCGTTGCACCCCCACAGGACGAGACAAAAGCCAAAGCCAGGATTAAGAGAGAATTCCCTTTCCCACAGGGCACAGGGGAGGCTTCCCGCTGTCACCAACGGAGCTGTTCCAGGTCTGGCTGAACTCCACCTGCCTGCGCACCAGGCTCCTGCGACAGCGAGAGAGCCAAGGCTGGCAGTCCAAAGCCCACTCATTCGAGTCCCTGCACTTCGGCAAGGAGCCCAGGAATCTCTTTGCACTCACTACTGAAAATCCAAACTGAACCAGTACATACAAATCAGATGGTTCTGCCAACAAAACAGCAACAACGTGGAAAAAAAAAGAGATAAATCAAGGGTATCTTCTAAATATATATTTATTCTTTCAGCCTGCCAGAGCAGTGGCACAGCTGTACATTTAAACATTTGATAAATATCTTTTTTGCTTCCCAGTAATGATTAAAACAAGCACACACCCCATGAAGCAAAAAGAATAAGCAACAAGGGGCTCTGCTGCTGACGTAACATTTGGGAGGAAGGCTGGAGAGCTAAGACACAGGAGAGGGTACCCTTCTCCCAGACACTTTAACAGCCTGCAGTCAGGAGAATATGGAGAGCTATGCCCCCAGATCAGAGAAGAGAGGCCACCTGTTCAGGGAACAGAGTCAACATCAAGCAGGGAATGGGGGTGAGCCACGGTATCAGCACAGTGACTCCCGGCAGAGGGAGTTTGCGACCAACCACGCTGGGGAGCAGGCAGGTACAGCAAAGGTGAGCTGGCTGCCTCCACACAATGAGCACACAGCCTAAGCCAACTCCTAGCCAACACCTCTCCAGCCTGACCCCAGAAAGAACAAACTATCTAAAGGGCAAGGATATTATGCAATCTGGAAAACACAGAAGCCCTGAAGCCAGGTTATAACCACATGTGGCACTAAGCAGGGGAGAGGGCACAGTGGGTGAGAACACCAACCAACATCCCCCGGGGCTCTCACCCACCTGAGTGCATGCTGGCTGCCCACAGGGACTGCAGCCTTCAGAGCAGGGCTGGGGGTTGGCCATTATGTTCTGCACTGTGAAGTCACCCACCATCACTCCACTTCCCACTCAACCCCTGCAAGGTTGGGTCAACAGGTCAACCCTCCTAGGGCAGACCAACCCTTGGCAAGAGCCAGCACTGAGGCTCAAACCCCTGAGGGGTCCCTGGCGCCACCAGGGAAGAATGGGGTGCGGACTACGCCCAAGAGAGGCTTCCTTCTTCCATGGTTTTTTCCCTCCAGCACATTTCACTTGAAGTCCGAATGTTCACAGCAGCATTTCCCTGAAGGGAACCTGAAGAACTCCCCTCCCATCCTCTGAGATGCTCCTGGGAAGAGAGGAGTGCAAAGGCCAGGGGCTGGGCACGGAAGTGCGTAACCCTAAAGGCTGCACTCAGACACCTTTCTCCACCGGCAGACGGAAGGAGGCAAGAGACTGGTTTTAGTCTCCACAGATATGATACTTCCAAGACCCAGCTCTGGGGACACGAGGATCCGAATTGCAACCAGAAGGGATGAGGAGGCAAGGCAAAGCTCAGATGCACTCCCTCCCTCTCTCAACCCAATACCCAGAGGGACTGAGCTCTGTTGGTCCCGCTGCCTCACCTTTTCTCCATCACCACTGCCTTTTCTCCACTTGAACACCACTGTGTTCAAGTCTGAGGTTCGCGGCCTCCTCACCCCTCTAGTCAGTTACTTCAATGGTTTCACTCCTCTCCTAACGTCTTACTCCACTTCACACTCCACACAGCCTGTGCAGCTTTCTAGAATACAGACCTCACGCTCTCCCTGATGGGACACAGTCCTCATCCGAGGCAAGCGTGCAAGGCTCTGCCTGTCTCTGCAGCCCCCAGACCACTAAGCACCTATGGGCGACGTGAACATCTGTGTACTGGGAATGCCATGACCATCCTCCCAGAACTGCAGTAAGGATTAAACTCACATTGTAAGGAACCTAGATCTCCAAGCGCCACTGCACCTCTCACCCACAGCCTGCTTTCTGCACCCCTCGCCTTAGCAGCTCTTCACAACAAGCAATGAGAATCAACTCCAGAGAAAAGGCGGCACCTGTGAGATTTAGAAATCAAAGGTCACAGGGTCAGTGCTGTGGCACAGCAGGCTGCAGCACCCACATCCCATATGGGCACAGGTTCCAGTCCCAGCTGCTCCACTTCTGATCCAGTTCTCTGCTACGACCTGGGAAAGCAGTGGAAGATGGCCCCTGCACCCGTGTGGGAGACCTGGAAGAAGCTCCTGGCTCCTGACTCCGAATAGACCCAGTTCCAGCCATTGTGGCCATTTGGGGAGTGAACCAGCAGATAGAAAGTTCGTTTTCTCTCTCTCTCTCTCTCTCTCTCTCTCTCTCTCTCTCTGTAACTCTGCCTTTCAAATAAATACATAAATCTAAAAAAAAAAAAAAGAAATCAAGGGTCATAAATATAAATGCTATCAAAATGTGAAAGCAGCCAAAATTAACTAAGTTATCAAAATAATGTCAGAGGAGAAAAAGAAAGAGAAGGAAAACATTGCTCTTGGGAGGAAAGGCTTCTAAAATATAAATCTCTATGATGTCTTGGACGTCATTTGTCCCAAAGCTTTAGGAGGACGACATTTCAAAAGCTCACAGAGGAGACACTTCTATCTTTTGAAAAACTCTTTAATTAATATCCTCCGAGAAAGAAGACGCATTTTCACAGACTGACTGAACCTTAATACAACTCTCCGAGAAATGCTGGCATCAGTCACAACAAACACCCTCTTGGAATTTAATTTCCTTTCAGCACACAACTTAACTACGGAAACTCATTTATGATGCCACCACAACCAGTCACACTCTGCCTGGAGCACAAAAAAACTTCAAAGTCCCACAAGAAAGCCTTATAGCACCAGACGAAAACTGGCCCCCGATTTAGTCAAATCACACACTAACAGACTTCCCCCACACCCAACTCGCCCATGTGAGCCAGGTTCAACTCCTCCACCTCCATCCCACCCTGCCGTGCCCCCCAGTGGCTCCCTCCACCTAGAAACCCCCCAAGATTGTCTTTTCCTACCCAACGAAATGAAAGAGGAAAGAAGGCCACAAAACAGGCAAAGGGAAGATCGCGACAGCCATCTTCAACGTTCTGTTAAAGACCTGTCCTTTTTGGCTGCTGATTTTGTTCACTTTCTTTCTTTTAGACAACAGGATCACAGGCCCTGGGTGTGCGTGGTGAGGGTCGGGATGTGAAGGCAAAAGCTAGAAGAATTATTGATGAATACAAAATCGTACTTTAAAAGCCTTTTCCCCTGAGGACAATTCCTACTGGAAGACTTAATCCTATCATCCAGAGTGGCTGTGAGCACGCAGGGAAAGGCGTGGGCAACTCTTACAGAGGGCTCACCACAACTCACAGGTACATCTCATTTAATGTACGGCGGATTGTGTCATCCTGATTTTACAGGGGTGGAGACCGAATCAGAGAAGTCAGGTGCTGGGTGCAGAATTTATACCCAGGCCCTCCAGCCTCCCTAGACTCCTGAGCACACCCCTTCACCCAGCTCCACGATGATTCAAGTCCTTGTGCTAAAACGTCCTGGGCTGCAAGCAGGAACTGTGGCGCAGCAGGTTAAGCCGCAGCATTTGTATCACAGCGCTGCCTCCACCTTCTGATCCAGTTTCCTGCTAAGGCACCTGGGAGGCAGCAAATGATGGCCCGAGTACTGGGGTTCCGCCTCCCAGGTAGAAAACCCAGAGGGAGTTCCTGACTCATAGCTTCAACCCAGCCCAGCACTGGCTGTTGTGGGCATTTGGGGAGTGAATCCGTAGATGGAAGATCTCGCTCCCTCTCTAACTCTGCCTTTCGAATAAATAAATAATCTTTCTTAAAGACCTACACACTGCTTTACACATGTTAGCTCATTTAATTGTCCTAACCATGTAGGATAGCTAAGAATTGCTTTATTACAAAAGGTTCTTTGGAGCCAAGGATCATCAGTAACTGTGCAAGACAGCTGTCACACTTAACACAGCTCTGACCTCTCTCAGCTTTGTTCTCTCACCTGTAAAAGTGGTGCTCACTCCCAAGGCACAGTTCCCAAAAAATGGCAGGGGCTCACCTGGAGCCTACTATTATTACAGTGACTTTTATTAATCCAACGGCCCTCAGCAAAAGGAAAATTTATACACTTACACGCTGCAGACATTTTAAAGACTCAACCTAATTAGTCAAGCCTTTACTGGTTGGAGAAGATACCATCTTACTGCGATCTCAAACTCAAGATAACCAAGAACTGCAGCTTCCAAGGAACTGACCAAAAAAGGATTACCGAAGCGATGTGGTCACACCAAATATGGATTCCAAAAGCTACTAAGGGAAGGGAACAGAAAGACGGGCACTCAGCTGTGATAACACAAAAAGCCCTGCTCACCTCCCAGCATATGGTTTGAGCACTAACATGCTGTTCAGCCCCAGCTGTGTCATTTCAGCTCTGCCCGTGGCCCTCAGCAATGTGAACCGTCTCTGCAAGTTCCAGCAGAGAGGTTGTCCAGGAGGTCGAGGAGCCAGGGCTGGGGTGGAGAAGACACACTTTGTTCTGAGCTAGCTGTCATGTGCAGCATGCGACACATTGCTTGCCTGTCTGGTCACCACAATTGCTACAAAAGAAACCCAGAATTCCCAGGCAACAGGAACCAAGCTAGAACAGAAAAGACGACAGAAGTGTGTGTGCGAGGGTCCCAGCATTGGTCAACCTACAGCGCAATGGCAATGAGAAATCCTGGGGGTGATCATGTAAGGCCCTACAAGGCCAGTCCAACTGATCGCTGATCCCAGGCTTGAAGGGTTAAAGAAAGGAAAATTCATCTATAGGCCACTAACATTTCCTCAACCCAGCAACCTCACAGTAAAAACAGCTGAACAGCAGGGTACCTTCATATTCTCAATTCACTGCCAATTATTATTATTTTGTTTTGCAATCTTTCTTGCTCCTCATCCCTTTTCATTTCAATCACCCTAATTTCCTTAGAAGACCAAGCTGAGGTTTGTGTGGCCAGCCTGTTCTCACAAGGAAAAAGAGCTCGCCAACTCAATCAGGTTTTCTGGCTCTCTCTGCACCCATTTCACAGATAATTGAGATCCACAGAGGGCAAGTGACTCACCCAAGGACATACTCGTGGTTACTGTATTTGGGACCAGAACAAGGGCTCGCGAGGCCCAGACTGGATCTCCAACTGCACCACTGCTGCAGATGACAATGACACTGGCAAACTAGGATTCTGAACGTGAAGTTTGAGAAGGAAAGCCAATATGAATCATCCCCATTGTCAGGGCCGCCACACAGGTTGTTCCAATAAAGCATCTAGCATCTCCAGAACCACCTGTTTTTGAAATAACCCAGCTCAGCCAGAGCATCAGGGGCCGTGTTCTCTGCCCAGGAAACTGAAGGCAGATATGCTTGCGGCTGAGCCAACCAGGAAATCTCGGGCATTATTAAGAGTAAGGGAGCCTGGCCCTCGACGGTGCCGGCAGGGGAGCAGCGGGGCTGCCTGTAGGAGCAGATCAGAGTTGAATCTTCACACAGGCGGGCTGTCTCGCAGCCCAATACTAGGCACCCTGGAACACCCCCTAAACGTTTCACCCCTTCAGCGCCCTACTCCCACGCCAACTTCCGCAGGACAAAAGCACCGCGGTCTGAGGTGAACCCGGCCAACGCGGAGGGGCGGTACTGACCCTGGCAGCAGGAGCAGCGACCCGTCCAGCGGGTCTTTCGGGGGCCCCCATCGCTGAGCCCGGCCCGTCTCCCCGGTCTGCCCCGGACAGAGGCGGGGAATAGGGAAAGCCCAGCGCTAAACTCCGCCACCGCCGCCTCACCTCCGTCCCCGCGACCCCCAGAGCTCGCCCCGTCCTGGGGCCTCCCCGTTCCTGCTCACGGCGGGACCCCCGCCGGACACTTGCCCGCTCCCCGGAGCGCACCGCTTCCTCCCAACCCCCGAGAGAGGACCCGCGCCTCCCGCCTGCCCGCACCGCGCGCGCCCGCACTTCCCGCCCGGCCCACGCGGGCTCGCGGTCCACCCCAACTTTTCCCGGCTGCGGCCCCGGCCCCCGCAGCGGCAGCGACGCCTGGTTCGCAGCCACGACAGGCGCGCGAGCCCGCGTCCGCTCGGCCCCCGCCCGCCCCGCGGCACGAGTTGCGCTCGGGACCCGCGCGGCGCCCGGGCCTCGGTCGGCAGCCCGCCGCGGAGGCGGAGGCGGAGCCGGCGTGGCGGGAACGGCGCTGTCCCGGCACCACGACCCCGCCGGTGCCCGGTGCCCCGCCGCGCCGCTCTCGCCCACCTGCCGCGGGCGCCCGCGCCGCTCACCTCCGCGCCGCCGCCACCACTGCCGGGAATACGTGGCAGTGGCCGCCGCCGCTCGCGCTCCCCGCCTCGCCTCGCCTCTCCTCTCGGCGCCCGCGCGGGCGGCTCCGGCGCGCTGGACCGCAGCGCCGGGCGCCCTCTGCCGCCGGGAAGCCGAATCCTCCCGCCCTAACCCTAACTCGCGGGCCGCCCCCGCCCGGGCCGCGACTCCTGCCCCCGGCTCCCCTCCTCCACAGCTCAGCCTCGCCGCGCCCCGGGCCGGCCCAGCTCCCGCTTCCGCGCCGGATCCGCAGCGGCGGGAGTGCGGGCCCGCGTGGTGCCGCGGCCTGCCGCTGCCTCCGGGGAGCCGTCCTTGACCAACCCCGCGGCCCCCACGCGCCCGGTGTAGAAGTCACCCCCTGCTAATAGACTTGTAGCGGATCAGAAGGGAGGGTGGTTTAGAGTGGCAAACCCCACGCCCGGCGTGTTCACCACTTTCTCTTAGGGCTAGGTTAGCGCCCTGCGTGCAGTACGGAGTGCTCAATAAATACTTGCGGCCGGGGCGAGCGAGCAGATCAATATGAAGAGATTTTTTTACAGCTCTCTACTCAAGTAGCCTTTTATACCACAAGCGGGCAGAGATCCTGACCTGGATTTTTTTTTTTTTTTCTCTTTAAATTGCACGTGCGCAGCTTTGCATGAATAGACGGATTCGCAGTTTTCCCCACTTCGGCCCCAAACCCGCACAAGGCTCCCAGCAAAGTGGTATTCAGGGCCTTCAAGCAAATAAACGAGATCTACCTAAAAGCTGGGCAATCTGGAAGGCTCATCTCCCTGGGCCCCAGTTAACGCCTCTATAAATTAAGCATACTAAAAGCTACTTCATAGGGTTGTTGTGAAGATTAACGGAGATCACGCGCTGAAAAGGGCTTCCCGCGGGCCCCTGATGTGCATGCTGGTATGCAAATGGTAGTTCTCCTTAGTATTCTTACTGATCTAGCAGGCAATAAAAACCATATGCAAAACGTAAAACGATGGCTACCTTTCCGCCTGTGTGTGTCTGTGTGTGTGGTATTGCCACCTGCCCAGCACGGCCAGCCTTGGAGCAGGGCTGGTCCTATCCCTCCCCTCCTCCACCCACAACAAATGGATCAGATCTTGGGTTTTTTTTTAAGAGCTGTAGAACCGGCTTTCCTGCAGGTTTTCCACCTGGGTATCTGTGCTCAATCTCTTAATTAGCAAGTGTTTATTTTATTGATGTCAACGCGGTGCACAGGGTCAGGGGTCCCTGCAGTCTCCTGCCTCTTCTGGAGTTCTTCCTGCGCCCAAACACATCAGGCTGAGGTTTCACATTTACTAGAAGTCTCCTTCCCACTCCCCACATAAAGGAGCAGAGGGGAGGCATTGGAGGGGCCATGGCTGGGCAGCCACTCCCCGCAACATCAGGAGGGAAGCAGTTTCTATTCTGTGAAGGAAATACCTGGAACACAAAGGCGTTTCATAAGACAGCTCCCGACTGGTTTATTTGGCAAATACTTAAGGCGCATCTGTTTAGTGCTGTAGGTGCTGGAAGGCTGGGGAAGGCAGAAGCTGGATGAGACAGGCTTACACATCGGTGGAGTCCACTCCGGGCCAGAGGAACTGGGAAGACTTGGGGTGCAGCTAAACGTAAAATTAACAAGCCTCAAGGTCCATACTGGGGCAGCAGTATTGCAGTGCATATTGCTTTAATTCATTATCCTTGTAAATGCCATTTTCCTCTAAATATTATGTGCATAACTTCCCAAGGCCACTGCTAACAACTAATGAATAATTGTATGAGGCAAGCAGAGCCACTGATGTAAGGAGTCATCTCTCAAAAAGTATAAGCTCCCTTATACTGGTAATAACATGGATATTGTGACTTTATGAAAGCATGAGAACATTTAAGTTGGAGTTGCATATCTTGCTATGAAAATGTAAGAGAGGAAGTTTACACTTTAGTTCAATAATGGTTTCTAATGAATTGCCCCTATGAAGATGCCCCTGTGTAGCCCTCCCACATTGCTTGGTCTTGTGGCTTCTGTAGCCACTGGGATGTGAGCAAATAGGACACATCAGGAACACCTGATGAGCTTGTACCATGATCCTTGCTGTCTGGGAACACTGCTCTGAGACTACAGTAAAGAAACCTGGTCCAACCTCCTTGCTGATGAAAGGTTCAAGGAGATACAGTGTCACCCTTCCAGCCACAGAACTGCCAGCTGACTTCAGCCTCATGAGCTGGCAAACTCAGCCTAGAAGCTTCCAAAAGCTGTACCCACTACTAACTCTATGGAACAGCAACGACAGCCGTCACAGAAGTTGATTGTCTTTCTCTCTCCCACTTTATTGTAAACTCCTCCGTGGCAAAATTATTGACAAGTTTTGTTAAAGATCACGAAACATCAAGGAGGGAAGTTAGAGATCATCTAATATGCCATGTCATTTTATAGATAAGAAAAACTGCATCTAAGAGAGATGACAGGAGTTTCACAAATTTCCAGGAACCTGGAGCTGCCTCAGAGCAACTCTAAGTCCTTTGCAAATTGTTGAACTGTTCTGTTTTTTCCCTTTGTGATGCTTGTTGTGTTTTAAAATAGTCTTCTCATGCTCAAAATGTACCTACAACTTTCCTTTGCATTTAGAATCAAATCCAAACTGTTAATGTGGCCTCGCGACCCCATGAGGTCAGATACAACTTGCTCCTCCAGAGGCACTGGTTCTGCTCCGACGCCATCACTCAGCACGCTGCTTTCCTTCTGTTCCCAAAGCAGCAAGGCCTTCTCCATGCCAAGCCCTTAGCATATGCTGTTCCCTCTACTGACATGCTCTGCCCTGAACTCTTCATTTCGCTAAATCCCACTTACCAGGACTCATTAAAGTACTGTGGTTATAAGCAATGAAAAAGCAGACCAGGAGATAACAGAAACAGAAAAATCGGTCAGCAGACAGGTAGCTGTCTCTTTAGCCAAGTTTTAGAAAAATCAAGAATGAGAACCGAGGCAGGCATTTACCTAGTGGTTGACATTGGTTAGCTCGTTTTGGAGTTCCTGGGGTTGGCACTGAACCCCGGCTTCCTGCTAATGCACACCCTGTGAGGCAGCAGTGACTGGGTTTGTGCCATCTACGTGGGACAGCTGGGTTGTGTTACCAGTTCCAGGCTTCAGCCTGGCCTGGGGCTGGGCCATTGCGGACATTTGAGGAATTAACTAATGGAAGGGAGCTCTGTCTCTGTCTTTCTGTTTCTATTTCTCTACTGCTCCCATCTCAATAAATAAAGGATGTTCAAACTTGAGAGAGGAGAGTTAGAAAGAGAATCAGCCCAGGAACCCAAGGAGAACAAAGCAACAGAGACCTTGCCCAAGCTCAGCCCCTGGAGCAACTCACTCCTGTCTGTCTTTGCATACTTCACTCAGGATTCCAAACCCTGGGTGTTGGCATTGTTGCTCAGTGGGTTGAGCCACCTCTTGCAATACCAGAATACCATCTTGGATGTTGGTTCCAGTCTCTGCTACTCTGCTTCCAATCCAGCTTCCTGCTCATGAGTCTAGGAAGGTAGCGGAAGGTGGCCCAAATGGCTGTTGCAGCCATCTGGGGAATGATCCAGTGAATGGAAAATTACTCTGTCTCTTGCTCTCTCCCTCTCTCTCTCTCTCTCTCTCTCTCTGAGTGTGTGTGTGTGTGTGTCTGTGTCTGTGAGTGCCATCTCTCTGATGCTCTGCCTTTCAAATACATAAATCTTAAAAAAAAAAAAAAAAAAAAAAAAAAGATTCCATGCCCTGGAAGCAAATCAGACAAAAAGACTGTGGGGAGTATAGGTTGTGGGAGATTCACTCTGCTGGATCCCTGTGTGATGCTGTGGACAGGATGTGGACTCACATTCAGGCCAAATGAGGATTTACTAAGTTGTGTGTCAGAGAGGAGCCATGTTGTGTTGTGTTGGGCTGTGCTAGTTTATTTATTCATTTTGTTTTTTGAAAGGAAGAGAGAGAGAGCACGCAAGTGAGCTTCCAATGTGCTGACTCACAATTCAAATGCCCACAACAGCTGGAACCAGGCCAGGATGAAGCCAGAAGCCAGGAACTCTATCTGGGTCTCCCACATGGGTGGCAGGGATCCAACAACTTGAGCCATCACCTGCTGCCTCCAAGGTCTACTCTAGCAGGAAGCTGGAATCGGGAGCAGAACCAAAACTTGAATCTTGGCACACTGATATGAGATGTAGGCACACCAACTGGCCAAATGTCGGCCCCATGGGCCATGCTATTCATAAGGGCTAAATTATCTAAACAGTAAAGTATAAGGGCGGGAGGCCTAGAATGGTGAACTCCATGTGCCTCAGAATGTTTGCAGAAGTGGGAACCCTCAAAACTGAAATTGGGTTGTGGCCTGGCTGCAGCACTACACCCAGCAGTGTGTGTTCATAAACCCGCACCCTCAGCCTTCATTCACATCTATGCACAGGTCCCACACACACCTGTTGATGGTTGCAGGTCCCAGGAGAGGTTTTCACCCTGTCAGGGACAAAATTAGAGTAATAGGAGCAAAATAAAGCTAAATGCGCATTTTAGTTTCCTGTGGTCTATTTTGGTCACTTCTCCCAACCCCCAACGCACACACAAAGTTTTTGTAATGTTACTGCTCCATGAAACATGAAAGCCTTAGAAATCACCATAGTACAACCTCAGAGACTTGGGCAAGCCCTCCAAGGGCTTTAGGTCCAACAGTCAGTCAACTGTTGCTGTTGCTATTTTGATCATGTAGACTCAGCCCATTTCCTGTTCTGCCTCCTGCATACTTGGCAGTCGGTATTAACGTCACTGCTTAAAACACAGGGCTAAGTAGAAGTTCCATTTCCCTGTCTGCATCTGCGGCTGTGGGCCAGGAGGGAGCTGGGCCTTGGCTCTTGTCCTGTTGGGAATAAAGACCTGGCCTTTAGGTCTGCTCAAAGATCGTGAGTCTAGGTGTGCATCTGCGCACATGTATGTATGTACGTACACTCGTATGTATGTGCTGATAGTACAGGGAGTCCTTCTGAGTCGACCAACACCATCTCAACACAGGGAGGCTACTTAACCCTAGGAGGAGATATTGTTAATAATCCCTGCTTTATAAAGAGACAAACTGAGACTTAGAACACTTGGGTAATTCTCTCAAGCCTGGCTGAATACAAGTTCAAACACTACATTAACCTTTCGGTAATGCTCTGGGGGCCCAGCTGATACTAGTTGAAGTTAAATCTGATGTGAATTCTCAGAAGCAAACATTACAGAAGGAACCTTCTAGAGGTGGGAGGAGGATTAAGTGTATCTTTCCTAATCAGAGAGGGGAAGTCCAGCTTCTTGTATTGGAGAAGTAGCTTGGCCTTAGGTCCTGTCCTTTCATATCCCCACCAGAAGCTAGACAACCCACTTCATACATTCAGCTGCAATTTAATCAAGAATTATATGAAAATGACTTTTTTCCACTGGTAGCAATATATATGTATTTTTAATAAAGACTTTAAATAAAATTATACTTAATTCAATAATAAAGCTAAGCTTGCCCATTTTCACAAAGCTATAAAATCCCTTATAAGGCAAAGCTGAGTTTTTTAGGATTTTTATTTATTTACTTGAGAGGCAGAGAGAGAAAAAGATATATAGATAGATAGATGATATAGATATAGATAGATATAGATATAGTTACAGAGAGAGAGAGAGATCACATGCACTAGTTCTCTCCCCAAAAGCCCAGAGCCAAAAGCCAGTAACTCAATCCAGGTCCCGCATTGAGAGACTTGAGCCATCATCACCGCCTCCCAGGGTCTGAATTAGCAAGAAGCTAAAATCAGGAGCCAGAGCCAAGTATGCAACCCAGGCACTCCTACATGGGGGCACAGGCTTCTTAACACTAGGCTAAACACCTATCTCCAGGAAAATGTTAGCATCTCTGCATTCACTTGAACCCAAGCACTGGAACACTGATGAGAACTTCAGCCAAGATCTGCATGTTCAGTGCCTCTGGTTCTCCAAACTATCAGTCTTCATCCAGAGGATGTGAAGGAATCTCCACTCCCCCCCTGCTGCCAGTTTTTGAAGCATGCTCTCAAGCCAAGAACACCAGTGGAATCTTTAAACTTAATTTCTTCACAACTTTTTCCCTGCTGGCAAATGCTAAGTTTCTATTTCAGGAGAAATAAGAGCGTCATTAACTCCTCTGTGTTCATGCTTGTCTAACTCCTTTCAGGATGCCAGGGTTTTCTTTCTTGGGAAAGTAGGATCACACTAAAACCACAACTCCCAAGAGTCCTATTAAGAGCAGAACCGTCAGCATGTTTAGAATGGAGCAGGGGAACGCCACCTTTATTCCATGGGTTGTCAATAGTCTACTATAATTTTTAAATGCCAAACTGAAAAATAACACTTCTTAATTACCTTAATTTCAGACCCATAACCTGCAAGATCTTCATCAGTGACTCATAGAGCAGCTGTCCCTTTGGGTCCGGCACATTTTTAACATCAAAATGTGTTTCCTATCATCTATGTCTTGTCCCCAGCTGAGCTTCACCATCATCAGAAAGCAATGATGAGATTTCTAGTCTGAGCTTAACTCTTCCATCCCTGCACAGGTAGTGAGTGAGTCCCTGGTACATACAATGTGTTGAGTTTTGTGGACACAGGTAATCTCCCTCTGCAGGGAAGCTCACAGACCAAGAGAGAGAAAAATAAGCAAAGAATTACAAATTGTGTTAAGTGTGCTAAGGAGAGAACAAGGTTCTATGAATAAGTTTCATAAAGGGAACAGGGACAGGTGTTTGGCCTAGTGGCTAAGATCCTGGTAGACACCCACATCTCTTATTGGAGTACCTGGGTTCAATTCCCACCTGCAGCTCATGACTCAAACTTCTTGCTTTTGGAGACCCTGGGAGGCAGCAGATGGTGGCTTAAGTATCTGAGTCCCTGCCACCTATGTGGGAGATTTGAGTTGAGTGTCCAACTCATGGCATTGCCCCAGGCCCAGACCCAGCTGTTGCAAGCAAGCATTTGGAGAGCGAACCAGAGGATGAGAGTGTTCTCTCTCTTCCTCCCTCTCTCAAAAAGGGGGGAACCAGTTTAACTTTAAGATGTCAATGAAGGGCCGGTGCCGCAGCTCAATAGGCTAATCCTCCGCCTTGCAGCGCCGGCACACAGGGTTCTAGTCCTGGTCGGGGCGCTAGATTCTGTCCCGGTTGCCCCTCTTCCAAGCCAGCTCTCTGCTGTGGCCAGGGAGTGCAGTGGAGGATGGCCCAAGTGTTTGGGCCCTACACCGGTGTGGGAGACCAGGAGAAGCACCTGGCTCCTGCCATCGGATCAGCGCGGTGCGCTGGCCGCAGTGCGCCTCCCGCGGCAGCCATTGGAGGGTGAACCAACGGCAAAAAGGAAGATCTTTGTCTCTCTCTCTCACTGTCCACTCTGCCTGTCAAAAAGAAGGAAGGAAGGAAGGAAGGAAGGAAGGAAGGAAGGAAGGAAGGAAGGAAGGAAGGAAGGAAAGAAAAGATGTCAATGAAGGCCTTCTGGGAAGTGATGTGATGTGAAAATGAGACCAAAGAAATAAATAAATGGTTGGCTCCATGAGACACCTATCAGGCACATACATGTTCCCCCTCACTCTAGGTCTCTTGAACAATGACCAGGCCTTGAAGTGATGTTCTCAGTGCATGATGCTTTCAGAGTGGTATGCTGGAGCCCTGTCTGCCCACAGGTACAGGTTTTTCCATAAATTTTCCTTCTCTACTTAATCCATGCTCTGCTCTCTGAACCTTTAACTCCCCTGAGCTTCAGTGCTCAGGCTAGACCCCAAGCAATAGCATTTAGGGTTGCAATCCAGGTGAATAGTTTCCTGGCTTCTGTGCAGGCAATCTCTACATTTAAACTCTTGGAGTGCAGGCGGCTCTGCCTTTTTCTCCTTTTATGATGCTTTCAGGGCCTTGGGACCTCGACTCACAGCCACTGTCCAACAAACACTTGTTTAATGGGGTTGAATTGGATCTGAGCGTTGAGTAGTAGCATGTCCAACATCTGATGTGAAGTAAGCGCCAAGTTAGACGAAGTATGTACACTTTAGAAGGGCAGAGATGAAAGGAAAATGGCATGAAGAGCATTGATGTGAAGCTCTTCAAGGCATTCAGTTTGTATGGCTTTGCTTGACATTGTTAAAACTACACACTCTTCCTTAGCAACTTAACTGTAAGATGTAAGACTGATTGAACAACAGTTTATTTTGGGGGTAGAAAGGGGAAGGATTGCTTTCAACATATACTTATATTGAGAGTTATCTCCTGATATCAGAAACGTTAAAATGTTTCCCAAAAAGTGTGTCTTATAATAAGACCAAAAAAAAAAAAAAAAAAGCAGGGTTTTTAGCATTGCTTTTCATGGGATTTAAGTTTTGTTCTCTCCTCTGCCTGCCTCTCATGTATACAACATTTGCTTCATTTATTTTGGTAATAACACCCCATTCCTTTTGTGAAGTTAGCCTTTCCTAGTAGATGCAGTATGCTGAGATATTTCATCAAGGTAAGCTGCTTTCTCCTAGTGAAGGGATGGGGCACGTGACCCAAGCGACAGATGAATGATCAGTGTCCAAAGCCCAACCACAGGTGCAGGGTGCTCATTCCAGCCCTGGAATGCAGTAAGGTGGTTCTGAACCATTTGCTAAAACAGCATGGTTCCAGAGCCAGTTACTATTGTTACAGCCAAAGAATCCTGAGTGGGACAGTGCTCTTGACTGTTGGTATATCTAGAACTGGAGCTCTTCACCTGGGGGGGCCAGACGCTTGCAGAAGCTCCATGGATGGAAGTCAGGGGAGACAGGTATGATATAAATTTTATCTCTGTAGATAAAGGCATCTTTCTGCTGAGAAGATCTATAGACAGGTTTCATGAGAGCCTGAATGGACCCTAGGCTGAAAATGAGTTAGAAACCCACTGATGCCAGTGCAAGGTCTGTGGATGAACTTGAATGGGGAAAAAAAAAAAAAATCACATCTTTGTTTTCACTAACTTCCATCCATGTTCCCTCAATTATGAATGTAGGCAACAAATTGCAGTATTATTAACAATTCCAATGACTTCACCACCAACAGAAATCATATATTTTTATATCACATTACAGTGTTGCAGATACCTCAAGATATAATTTACACTTCTTGCTACTTTGATACTACAGTGTTATTAGACCCAAAGCCAGATAATATCATTCAGTGTGAAAATAAGGAAGCAAATGTGTTATTTGATCACCAAAAACTTATACTTTTTATAATTTGTAACTGTATCTCAGTTTAATTGATGTTCTTTGTAATTCTGTATGCTTTGTTTTACTCAAAAGATTTTTTTTTTTTTTGAGGGATGTGTTAAGCTGCTGCTCAGGATGCCCATATCCCATGTCAAGGTGCTTGGGTTGAGTCCCAGCTACTCCATGTTTCCATTCCAAATTCCTGCTAATGTGCCTGAGAGGCAACAAATGATGGCCCAAGTACATGGCCCCTGTCACCTACATGGGAGACCTGGATGAAGTTCCTGGATCCTGGCTTAGTCCAGACCCAGTCCAGGCTGCTGCAGGCATATGGGGAGTGAACTGGTAGGCAGAAGATTGATCTCTCTCTCCTTCTCTATCATTCTTCATTTCCAATATATAAATAAATATCTAAAAAAAGATAAATGGACATAGTCAAGAAATGTTTTTAAAAAAAGACATTATTCTGAAAAGAAGTCCAAGACTTCATCAAGGCATCCACCATGCAAGAAGGTTAAGAGCCCCCTTAGGGAAAGCTCAGTAGGACTCAGTCTCCTAGCCTTGCTTACACTGATTCTATAATGCCAGGATCTAGCCAGTAATTCCCCTCCTTTAAACAACCTAACACTTTAGCTCCCAGCATTGAATTTTTCCAAAGTAGCAGGCATTGCCTAAAGTCTAGAAAAGCACACTAATGTATATGAACCATAGAACAGAAACAAGCACACACACACACAGAGACAGCCTGAGAGAGAAAAATCAAGAATAGATAAACCCATAGAAAAGAAAGCACATCAGTGCTTGTCAGGGGCTGGAAGGAGGCAGAAACAGGCAGTGGTTGCTGAATGGGGGCATTGCTCATTTAATGGATATAAGGATTTCCTTCTAAGGTGGTGAAAATGTTTGGAACTAGGTAGAGGTGACACTGGCACAGCATAAAATACCACTAATTTGTACACTGTCCAAGAGTTAATTTTATGTTGTGTAAACACACACACACACACACACTCATACACACAAAACACTCAGGGACGAGGCCACGACTGTGGTATAGTGGGTAAAGCCGCCACTTACAACACCGCCTACAACCCCGGCGTCCCACATCGGCACCAGTTTGTATACTGACTGCTCCACTTCTGATCCAGCTCCCTGCTAATGACCTGGGAAAAGCAGCGGAAGATGTCTCTAGTGTTTGGGTCCCTGCCACCCACGTGAGAGACCCAGATGAAGTTCCTGGCTCAGCCCTGGCCATAGAGGCCACTTGGGGAGTGAACCAGCGCATGGAAGACCTCTGTCTCTTTATCTCTCCCTCTCTCTTTAACTCTAACTTTCAAATAAATAAATAAATAATCTTAACAAAAATAAAGAAGAAACTCCATAACAAATTCACCTGGGAATTATTCAGGGTCCTACCTAGGGAACTAAGTAAAAAATATCCTAGAGTTGAGTGGTATTTTGTTTCCCTCTTTCCTTCTTAAACCACCCCTCCCCTCAAGTCGCTCTTGTACACTGCAATTTTAGATCACTTATGAAATTGCTAATGTGTACTTTAGCCTACACATTAAAGTCTGGTTTGCACTTATGCATATTAAAACACATCACTAAATACTCATCTGACAAGCTATATTTTAAACCTCAAACTAGGTTTCATTGTGCCTGGATGCATTTTTAATAAGCCTACTAAATTTCAGTCGGACTGAAGAATGGCTGGCAATGATAACCGAATGGGAGAGAGGGAGGCTCTCCCTTTCTTTCCCCCACAGCTTGCTTTCACTTGGTGGACGTAGGGGTTGGCAGCTCCTGTGGCACACGGCTCTTGGGCACTTTCAGGAAAAGATTTCCAACCTGGTCTCAATGCTGCAAGTGAGGTTTGAGAGATCACGGGCTTCCCCTTCCCAGAACCTGCCTCGTACCAGGACCTCAGCAAATTCCATGAGCGCTCTGGCCCGTGATCACACACACAGGGCAGGCAAGGGTTGAGCTTGCACAAGGTCCTCTCGTGTCCTCCGTCATTCCCTCTCAGCCTGGGCCTTCGGGCGCCTTTTCCTGCAGGATGCTCTACAAGTGCTCAGGGAAGGGGAACAGCCATCTTTTGAGGGCCTGGATAACACCAAGCTTTCACATCAACTATCTCATTTAACTCTGCAAACAACACCGCAGCACTTCTAGGGTAAGGAAACTGGGCCCAGGGTGATACAAAGTCACACATTCATCAGGTCTCCAGCACAGTTCCAGGCTGCCTTTCTTCCCAACTTTTTTTTTTTTTTTTTTTTTTTTTTTTGCCACTTCTGTACTCTGCTTCCACCAACAGGCCCCTCCTCACTGTCTCCTGACTGTGTCTATTTATCAGACTCCTCCCCTGGAGCCTTGCCCCTCCGTGTTCCACATCCTATCATCCTTCAAGGCGTGGCTCAAGTTCCCTGTCTCCCACAAAGCATTCTCACGTCCCCATGCCTCGTCCTCTTCTGATTCCCAATTATTGTACCACTACTCACTGATCATGTGCAGGCACTGCCTGGCATGGAGCATAAGGCCAGCCTCCCTCATTAAGCAGTAAACTCCCTGAGGGTGGACTGTGTCCTACTCCTCATTAATTTACTGCAATGCCCAGCAGGATTGAGAGATGGAAACTGTTTGATTCTCTCAATCATCAAGAGATGGACGTCCTCAGCCCAAAACACATATCCTCTTTCCCAGTTTCTGTGTGTCTCTTTTCCTTGGAGAAGTCTGAAGGGGCTCCACATCACTCTCTGCAGCCTGCCCTGAACAGGTGAGCCTAGACTCACATAGGGCATTCCTGCTACTACACCATTTTCCTAGATTCAGCCCGCTTCCTGTCCTTTGCAGCTAGAAGATGAAACAGCTCTTTTCCCCTTTACATGTCTAATGACATCGCTCTGCTCAGACAGGGACTTTGGGGAAAGCCATGGCAAGTGAAGTGTGGCTGCTGATTCAGAGAAAGAGCAGGCTGTGCCCTGTGCCCAGGTGTCTGCTACCTGCTGAGGCGGTGGTTTGTAGGTGGCGCTGGCAGGAAGAAGAGCCTCAGTGGCATTAAGCACCCACACGAGAGGACAGGAAGGACAGGGGACATGGGTGAGAGGCACAGTTGCTGGCATCTTGTATAAGACTCTGAGATCCCCTGGAGCTGACACTGGTTTTTTTCTTCTTTCCTTTTGTGTTCAAAATTCCTATCATTTTGGTTTTTTTCTCTGTTTTAGACTAGGTGGTTCACTAATATGTAGCAGTAAAAATCTTTGTTTTCTTCTCTGATTTTCTACCCTACAACTTCCATAGCTACTTTATTTTTTTTTTTCTGGAGAAGTATGTGTCAGGGAAGAAAACAGGGATCAGTCAGTGAAATTTCTGGCCTTGGTTTTCCAAAATCATATGTTCTTTGAAGACCCAAGTGGGTTTATGAAGGAGATTAAAGGAGAGACAATTCTTTGAAGAGCTTGAGGATTTGGAGAGAATGGAGGCTCCCCCTAAGAACAGAGATTCCCCTAGGCCCAGACAGAGAAGGGGGAGGCAGTAAGAATCCAGAGAGGAACGAAAAGGAGCTCACGTACTTAAATGCTGGAAAGAATCAGGAAGATGCCATAAATGAGTAAAGCTGATGAGAGTGGAAGGGATTGCATACACCTGAGGTTATATGCAGCAACTGCATTAATTTTTTAAATTTATTTTCATTATATTTGAGAGTCAGAGAGAGAGACAGAGTGAGATCTTCCTTCCACTGAGTCCATCCCCAAATGCTCACAACAGTCAGCACTGGGCCAGGCCAAACCCAGGAACCTGGAACTTCACCAGGATCTTCCACATGGGTGAAAGGAACCCAAGTACTTTGGCCACCACTGCCACCTCCCAGGATGCACATTTGCAGGAAGCTGGACCAGAAGCAGAGAAGCTGGGGCTCAAATCAGGCACTCGGAGTTGGGGTGCACCTGTCCCAAGCGGCACTCAAGCCATTGCTTCAAACACCCACCCCTCAAGTATGTTAATTTTGTTAAGAAATGTAAACACTACTGGTCAAATAAACCCATCCCTAGGCTTAGTTCCCTCCATTGGCGTCTCGGAGTCCAGCTAGTTATGATGACCTGTGGAATTTTGTATCTCAAGCAAGAAATAAAAGCTACAGAGAACCACTAGTTCAAAATGGCTCTGTAGACAGAGAGTTATCAGGTGACCAGGCACAGTTGTGTGGCTGGGAGCTTAAGCATTATGTGTCCTGGAAGACATTTCGTCCAAAGAACAAGAGTCACTTCCTGCAGCTGATGGGAAGAAGCAGGGAAAATCAGAAGAATTCTAAAGGATGGGTAGAATGTTAGTGACAAATGTGTGGTTGGGAGGGTGCTCCGAATGGAGCAGACATCAGGGATTCAAAATGCAAACTCAAGAAAGCACCCTTTGCTCTGCACAGAGTGAGCCATGCCGTTTGACTATGACAGAGACATGAAAAGAGCTAAGCTTGCAGAGATAGCTGGAATCAGTTGATATTTGTGTTGTTTCCATCACACACCAGGTTTTGAGCCCTTGTTTCCCCACTTGCAATGTCATTAAATCACTTACCCTCTCTAGGAATCTGCAGCATCACATGTGAAGTGATTGTGAAGACTAAATGAGATACAGCATGTAAGAGCCTGACCCAGAGAGAGCCATCAACATGCAATGAGCGAGTTGGTTCCCTAAACTGGAATTAGGTCCCAGATGACAGAGGGCCCAACAAGAGTGCTGATGTGCCATGGATCAGGGCTCCTTCCACCCCCCTTCAAACCAGAACTGGGCCCAGACCCAGGGTAGGGTGGAGGTAGGTAGAGGACGAGACATCGTAGCTCTGAGGGAGGGCTTGGATCATTCCTTGCTCTCCTGCCTTTCCCTCACACTCATGCCTGGGGAGCTGGGCATTCTTTTTTTTTTTTTAAGTTTTTTTATTTATTTTGAAAGTCAGAGTCACACAGAGAGAGAAGGAAAGGCAGGGATAGAGAGGTCTTCCATCCGTTGGTTCACTCCCCAATTGGCTGCAATGGCCAGAATTGTGCTGATCTGAAGCCAGGAGCCAGGAGCTTCTTCCAGGTCTCCCACATGGGTGCAGGGGCCCAAAGATCTGGGCTATCTTCTACTGCTTCCCCAAGCCAGAGCAGAAAGCAGGATTGGAAGTGGAACAGCCAGGACTCTAACCAGCACCCATATGGGATGCTGGCACTGCAGGCAGCAGTTTTACCCACTACGCCACAGCACCAGCCCCTAGGAACTGGGCATTCTAAACCAGGTGAGCACACATGGCTATGCCTCTGTTTCACAATGTCTCAGGCCAATAAATATCAGAGGAAATATCTCACATGGAAACTGCTAGAAACAACGCACTTTTGTAAATCTGTATAGGCATATGCTGTCATCGTGGCCTGTCATAACAACAAGCACATTTGGGGCCAGCGCTGCGGCGTAGTGGGTAAAGCCGCCATGTGGGGTTCCTGCTAGAAGAGCCCGTCTATGAGCAGGCAGCCCTCATCAGGCAGCAGATCTGCTAGCACCTTGGACTGCAACTTCCAGCCTCTAGAAGTGTGAGAAACAAATTTCTGTTGTGTATAAGCCACGCAGGCCATCATATTTTGTTAGAGCAGCTGGATCAGACTAGACAGTGCTGTTCTAGATACTATTTTCATTATCTTCATTTTATAGATGAGAAAACTAAGCACAGATTGTTCAGTGATTCACCAGTTAGACCATAGACCATAAAGCAGACCTGGATGCAAATAACACAGGAACACAGGCAGAGCCATTAATTTTATCCAAACAAAGGTAAGGAACACATCAGGTGTAATTACATATCTTGGTCAAGAAGAATCAGTGGAATTTCACCTGGCAAAGATGAGAGAGAGAGAAATGGAGAGCCCAGGGACTAGCAGGAGCAAACATGCAGAGATGTGGCCTAACCATGGACCTGGAGGGAGTCTTGGTGTAAACAACAAGCCCATGCAGGTAAAAATGAAGGATCAGGGCACAGGTGTGCCCTAAAGCTCATTTAAGTTTTCTTTTTGAAAAAGAATATTATATTATTTGAAAGGCATAGTGGCAGACAGAGTGGGAGAGATAGAGATCCTTTATCCATTGTTTCACTCCCCAAAGGGCCACAGCAGCTGGGCTGGCCGAGTAGAAGCCAGGAGCCTGGAACTCTATCCAGGTGTGTGGCAAGGGCCCACATACTTGGTCTATCTTCTGCTGCCTTCCCACATGCATTAGCAGGGAGCAGAATCAGAAACAAAGCACTCAGCACTCAAACGAGCACTAGGATATGGGATGCCAGTGTCAAAGGTGGCAGCTGAATCCACTGCACCACTCCACCAGTCCCTCCTGTAAGTTCTTAGTCCTGCAATTTACCTAAAAACTGTATCACCAATTCTTTGTTTAAGGACATCATGCAACACTTGTTTCCACATTAGCAATCATGCTGCCATTCAATGAGGTGTCTATCTCTCTATCCCATCACCCCAAACAGTTGTCCTTTAGGCAGTTCACATGATGTGTGGCACCTTTCTATGTACATAAGTTACATCCCTGATTCCCCTGAACGAACCTGTAGACAGGAACTCGGTGCACAGCATCCTGTTTGTTCCCACTGCACCGCCTTTGTCGTGCCTGCAGTCTCTGTTTTCTCCAATCCATGACTGTCTTCCTGATGGCATGACTCTAGTCATTCAGATTTCCCAAGCCTGGCTCCTCCTCAACAACCATTACGCCCAGCACAACATCTGTCCCTGTTAGCACAGTGCCTACTACACTTCTCCATCTTTTACCATCTGACCTTAAGCTCCTCGCCTGCCACTCCATCCCCTCCATCCTCTGCCTGTTTATCCTAAGCTGCAGCTCACAGCAAGTCGCTCCTCACCCAGAGAGTACTCACCTGCTGCTGAATTGTCAGCCTGTCTGACAGCTCCAGGCAGCCCGTCATTCCTTCCTCCCACAGCTCCCTGCTCTAACCATGTGCTGTACCCACATCACCCAGCTTTGTCTGATACACCAAGATCTTTTTCTCCAAGGTTCACCTGGGCCTGCTTTTCTTACAAATGTTCCATCACCGAAAGCACAGAAACCTGGTGACCATTAAAACCGGGCCTGTAAGGTGTAAATGTTGACACAGGTAGGTGATCATTACCTACAAGAAATGTACGGGATTTTGTCAGCAATTATTCCATAATGTTGTTAAGGTTAATTTCTCAACTCATTCACCACATACATATTGAGTGTTTTCTCTCATACACTAGTCACCACGGTAGAGTAATGAGAAGCAAAACAGCGGGGAGGAAGCCACTATTATGGAAAATAGGAAATCCATGCAGAATCTTTTCAAAAACATTTTCCATGATCTTTTGGAAGATGCTTCGTAAAATATTCCAGGTGGAAAAATGGACAAACATGAGAAAAGGAATAAATGCAACCGGGAAAGGCTCTGATAAGTTCTCACCAGCAAAAACTCGTTATCGGGAAAGGTCATCGTCAGAAGGAGCTGCTTAGATCAAGTAGTTAAGAATGGCCCCTGCAAGGCTGGGACACTCGAGCTGAGCCCTGGTGAATGTGCAGGAGCCAGCTGTGAGGAGGGCAGGGACAAGAGTCTTCTATGTCAAAGGAACAGGAAGTGCAAGGACCCAGAGGCGGGAAAGGATTCTGTAAGTATTTGGAACAGAAAGGAACAAAGTGTGGCTACCGTGTAAGTTAGAAATGAGGAGAGACAGGGCCGTCATAAAGATTAAATGAGAAGAAACATGTAAAGTGCCTGAGGAGATTGGTCAAAAATGCACTAGTCCTTCCTTGCCCCGCCCCTTCTTCTTCTTCTTCTTCCTCTTCCTCCTCTTCATCATCATCATCATCATCACAGTTTTGAGTGACTAGAGACAGTTCTTGCAGGTCACTGCAGCCCATGATAAGAAATTTGGGTTTTCATACGAAAACAACTGCAAGTCATTGATAGACATTTACTGGGTAAGTGACATGATCTAATTTATTGTTTTAAAGATACCCTGGCTGCACCAGACAAGAGGATTACAGCAGGGCACAGAAGAATCAAGGAATGATTTAGTGGGGCTTTATAATAATCTAGATTAGCATTTAGCAGCACAAATGTTTAAACACTCTCCTATTATTTTGATCTTAAAGTAGTTCATGACAATGAAATCCTTTGTGCTTCTTAAACTACTACACACTTTTAAAAAATACTTATTTATTTGAAAGGCAAACTTAGAGAGAGAGAGAGAACTAGAGAGAAAGAATCTTCCGCCCCCTGATTCACACCCCCAGCTGGCCACAAGAGACAGGGCTGAGCCAGGCCAAAGCCAATAGCAACTCCATCCAGGTTTCCTCATGGGTGGCAGTGGCCCGAGTGCTTGGACCATTTTCTGTTGTTTTCCAAGGCACATTATCAGGGAGTTGGATTGGAAGTGGAACAGCCAGGGATTGAACCAGTGCTTATATTGGATGCCAGCCAGCATCACAGGTTGGGGCTTAAGCCACTGTACCATAATGCCAGCCCTTACAAAACACTTTTTTTTTTTTAATGGTTTATTTATTTGAAAGGAAGAATTATAAAGACAGAGGGAGAGGCAAAGTTCTTCCATTTGCTGATTCACTCCTCAAATGACCTTAATGGCCAGGGCAGGGCCAGGCCAAAGCCAGGAGCTAGGAACTAGGAGCTGCATCCAGGTCTCCCAGGGGCCTAAGTAACTGGTCCATCCTCCACTGCTTTCCCAGGCACATGAGCAGGAAGCTGGATCAGAGGTGGAGCAGCAGGGACTTGAACCGGTGCCCATATAGTATGTCAGCATTGTAGGCAGCAGCTAAACCCACTACACCACAGCACCAGCCCCCTACTACACACTTTTCATAAGATGATGTTTGTGGCCAGCGCCGCGGCTCACTAGGCTAAGCCTCCACCTGTGGCACCGGCACCCTGGGTTCTAGTTCCGGTCGGGGCGCCAGATTCTGTCCTGGTTGCTCCTCTTCCAGTCCAGCTCTCTGCTGTGGCCCAGGAGTGTAGTGGAGGATGGCCCAGGTCCTTGGGCCCTGCACCCACATGGGGAGACCAGGAGGAAGCACCTGGCTCCTGGCTTCGGATCGACGCAGTGCGCCGGCTGCAACGCACCAGCCTTAGCAGCCACTTAGGGGGTGAACCAACGGAAAAAGGAAGACCTTTCTCTCTGTCTCTCTCTCTCACTATCTAACTCTGCCTGTCAAAAAAAAAAAAAAAAAAAAAAAAGGATGATGTTTGTATTTTCTAAATCTCATGTTCACTCAAGAATTCTTGTGGGGTGTCTTTTGATACCAAAACCCAGTTCTCTGGTTCTTCAGACACCAACTGTCTTACAATTCAATTATGATACTACATGAAGTTAGTGTCAAATTCCACAAGTGGAGGGCTCAGACCCACAAAACTGTGCCCACTTTAGGTGCCGGTCACCATGCCACCCATACTTCTGACTGGCTGGCTATGAATCAGGAATCCCCATGGTCCTCGCTTCAGGTTGATAATTTCCTAGAATGGCTCCCAGAACTCAGGAAAGCACCTTCCCTACTATTATCAGTTTATCATAAAGCATTCATCTCCACCTCCATTTCCTGGAACAGTCAAATGGAGAGATGCACAGAGCAAGGAAACAGGGTGGGGAGGGGGAAGTTTGTACCCCACCTCTATGTGCAGCTTCTCCATCTCTAGGTGCCGCATCTCTATCTCTGGTTGTACCATCTCCTGGCACACTTAGGCACTCACCAATCTGGAAGCTTTCCACACCAAGATGTTTAGGAGTTAAGGTTTATCATGTAGGCATGCTCAATTATAAATTCATTCTCTAGTCCTCTCCTCAAAGAAGTCAGGGGCTGGAGTTGAAAGTTTCAGACTTCTAATCAAGCTTTTATCTTTTTTGGGGAGCCGCCTCTGTTCTGAAGCTATCTAGGGACCTGCCCAAGTCCCCTCATCAGAATAAAAGTGCTCCTATCACCTTGTCACTCAGAAAATTTTAAGAGATTTAGGAGCTCTATGTCAGAGACAAGGGACAAGGACCAAGCATGTACCTTATTATGCCACATCCACCATTGGTCTATCTTTTTCCTGAGAAAAACCTCTTGTTAGTTGCATACAGAATAAAGCATTTGCATGAGTAAATAAAATATGTCAATAATCTAAAAATAATTGCTAAGAACTGCTAGAATGGCATATGTCCTGACAGGTAGACCTCATTATTTTGTAGTAGCTCACCAACGTCCCTGGGTATTATCCATAGAGGCTGCAAAAGCTTAGCTGAGTCCCTGGTGCATAATTAATGTTCAGTAAGTGTTTCCCATGAATACATTCTTTGGAAACCTTGTGGTAAGAAATAGTCCCTTCCCTTAAAAATGTTTGCAATATATTTGGGAAGAAAGTAGAGATATGAGGGCCGGCGCCACGGCTCAACAGGCTAATCCTCCTCCTTGCGGCGCTGGCACACCGGGTTCTAGTCCCGGTCGGGGCACCAGATTCTGTCCTGGTTGTCCCTCTTCCAGTCCAGCTCTCTGCTGTGGCCTGGGAAAGCAGTGGAGGATGGCCCAAGTCCTTGGGCCCTGCACCCCATGGGAGACCAGGAGAAGCACCTGGCTCCTGCCATCGGATCAGCACAGTGCGTTGGCCGCAGCGGCCATTGGAGGGTAAACCAACGGCAAAGGAAGATCTTTCTGTCTTTCTCTCTCACTATCCACTCTGCCTGTCAAAAAATAAATAAATAAATAAATAAATAAGAAAGTAGAGATATGAACACAAACAGTAATTCTTTCCACAATCCTCCAGAGAGAGAGAGATACTGATGATGATGAAAGCTTGGACTTTAGAGTTAGCCTGAGCTCTAAGTACATAAGCCATGTGTCATTCTGGGGGTTACTTCACCTCTCTACATTTTTGTGTCCTTTCCTGTGAAGGGCAGCTGTCGAGAGAAGTAGGTAATCCACTACTTAGAGCAATGCCTGAAACCAAGAAAATGCTATACATTTGAAAACTCAAAGAGGATACAATTTTTGTCCTGAGCAGCACTGGCATCAAGACCAAAGTGTTAGTTTGGGTTAATAAGAAACAAGATTAATAATGAGATGACACAAAGCCTGGATGATCTGGCATCCTGTGAACTGCGGAGGCTTAATCTCAACCCAGCAGAGAGGTGTCTGGTATTCAAAAAAGCAACTCACATTGGCAGCCCCTGCCACAGCTCCAGGACCTTGGATGGGTCCCTGCTGTAGGGCATTGGCTTGGGAATGATTCAGAGCATGCTGTGACTGGACCATCTTCAAGAAGCCAGTTACTCTGCATTTGGCTGGAGGGAGGCGTGGGTGGCTACCGCTGCCAATTTCAGTTGGGCACCAGCCACGTGTTGGCAGCAAGGCTCTGGGAAAATATGACCTCTTACTTCACTATATTCTGCACAGCCCATCTGCAGAGCTGTATTTTGGCCTCCACCACAAAGCTGGTTCCGAGCAATGAAGCAGTGGCTGCTGCATGAGATTGATCCATTAACCTGGGTTCTACCCAGGTGGATTAGTGGCAGGCAGGATACCGCTGCCCACCTGACCTCTCACCACTAACCCAGTTGGAATATGGTGCCTTCCCAGCACTTTCCCTTGTTGGCATGATAATACGATGGATCTAACGTGCTGAAAACAAGACTCAAGAGCCAAACTATCACCCTTCCCCTCACTCCAATCCCTCACCTCTCCCAAACTATCAAAATATGTCACACTTCAGAACACTCAACCAGAGAAGCCCAGCAGAAAGTCAAGGTGATGTGCCAAGTTGCTTAGCCCTTGACACATCAAATTCCTCAATTGCACTCAAATGCTATCTGACACATTTCTAAAGCATGACATTTTTACATAAAACTGAATATGATTATGGAATTAACCTCTCATTTCTAATCCTGCCTCATACCTAGCTCAGTGATAGGATCTGTTACTCTTTCAATTGCTGTTACTTCTTTTTATTTACATAAAATATTCATTTTAATTGCCATCGTATCATATATTTTATCTTTATTATAGGGAAGCAGAATATCATGGTGATTAATGCCTATCTGATGAAGTCTGGTTGCTTGGGTTGCAATCACAGCCTTTATACTTAGTAACTGGAAAACTGGAATAAGTGATACAACCTCTGGGTCCCTCAGTTGGCTTATTTGTAAGAAGAGTATAAATGGGGTCTTTATGAAGTGCAAATGAGATCCTGCGAAATGCTTAGAGGTCTACCAGAAAGGTAGGAAGCAGTCAAGAAATGTTTGCTAACAATGTGCTGTCCCCAAAGCCTCTGATCAGTTCCTCATTGCCTTGTTTCATTCTTCAGCTCTACATATTGCAAGTATAGCAGGTATGTAACTCATTCATTTATCAGACATTTTAATGAAAAGCTAAGTACTAGTCAAGGTTTTTCAGAGAAACAGGACCAATCTGATGTGGCGCTACATGTAGGAGTTTTTTTTTCCTTTTGGTAGTAATTGGCTCACACGATTCTGGATGCTGAGAAATCTTCTGAGTTACTACCTCCAAGCTGGACAACCAGAGAAGTCAAGGATCTAACTCGGTCCTGAACCAAGAACCAGAAGTATCAGTGTCCAGGGCTGGAGAACATGAATGTCCCAGCTTTATCAAAGAGCAAATTCTTACATTTTCCACCTCTTTGTTCTGTTTAGGCCCTCAAACATATTGCAACATGCACAACCACATTGATAAAGATAATCTTCTTTAGTTAGTTCACTGATTAAATCACCATTCTCTTCCAGAAATACCCCAGAGACACATCCAGAAACAGTGCTAGACCAGCTATCTGGGCATCCCATAGCCTGGTCAACTTGACATCTAAAATTAATCACCATAGTAAGAATAAAAATAATATTCAACAGTAGCACTTAATATGTATTTAGTATTTTCATGTGCCAAACTCTACATCTAGTTACTTATATAAATTAGCTCACTTAATCTTCATAAGTAATGGATAGCAAAGTCTGGAAATAAAGTAATGTTGGTGCAAGACTCAAGTTTTCATTAGCCTGAAATAACAATGTTGGAAAGCATTTTTCTTTCTCTCTCTCTTTATTTTTTGAAGATTTATTTATTTATTTATTTATTTGGAAGGCAGAGTTATAGAGAGATAGGGGCAGAGGCAGAGAGAGAGAGATCTTCCATCTACTGATTCACTCCCCAAACGCTCTCAATAGCTGGAGCTGGGCTTATCCGAAGCCAGGAGCCAGGAGCTTCTTCCAGGTCTCTGAGGTGACTGCAAGGGCCCAAGGACTTGGACCATCTTCCACTGCTTTCCTAGGCCATATGAGAGAGCTGGATTGGAAGTGGAGCAGCCAGGACTTGAACCAGCATCCATTTGGGATGCCAGCACTGCAGGTGGCGGCTTTACCTGCTATGCCACAGCACCGGCCCCAGCATTTTTTTTTAAAGATATTTCTGTTTAAAGGAATTTATCCTTTCTAGTTTTTTGCATTAAATATTCTTTTGTTTACCGTGATAGTAGATGATAGTTTTTTGGGGGGACATCCTGGCTTGGAAAAATCAAAGATGTGTAACTCTGTTAGTCACTAGAATTTGTTTGCCCATTAAATCCAAAAGTCTAAAATATTTCCCACATCATAACTCTATGGTGTGGATAAAATTATTCCCATTTTGGGCAGGAGGGAGGGTGGGGTGGAAAATATCACTATGTTTCTGAATCTGTATATATGAAATACATGAAACTTGTATACCTTAAATAAAAATTTCTTCAAATGGGAAAAAAATTATTCCCATTTTACAGATGAGAGGCTAAGGCCCAGAGATTACATCATTTGCCCAGCTAATAAAAGGCAGGTTTGTGTGGGACCTCAGAGTCCTACTTCTTAAGTCTTTAATGACATGTATTGAGTACCTACTGCATGTAGGACACACATCTCACTTCCACTGCCCTGCAAGGAGGTGGGATTCTCCATTTCCCAAGTAATGAACCTTGAGGAGATTAAATACTGCACTTGCCACGTCTGAAAATATGATAACAAGACAACAGCACAGAACTCTCTGATTCAAACTTCTGTTCTCTGCACATACTATGTAGCTGACAGAGTTAAGTCAATCAAGAAACTCACAAACATAGCCATGAGACAATTTATTACGATGTCCTGATAGGCACTGTACTGAGGGGTATCTAAGGGAAAAAAAAGTTAATTCTGGGCCCTTTGCAGACATTTCTAAAAACATTTTAATATCTGCTATATATCTTTTTAAAATCCATTATGTCCCATCATCCTATGAAGACTAAAATTGAGCTATAAATACACCATTTATGGTAACTTTGAAATAAATACTGTGTCACTGAAATATTTGCAGAATTGAAAACTTGGAACTTAATAGGTTAATAAATCCCAACTCCTCTTCTGAACATTTGACAGGAACATTTTTTTTCCCATTAATAGCACATTTCTTGTATTATAATGTCCTGATTAGTTCACTTAGTGATGATTTTCTGAGATCATCTAGGCTAACACATTTTGTATTTGAGATTGAAAAAGGTTTTTAATTTAAAAAAGGAAAAATTTTAAATCCTGTAGCTTCTATTGTAGCCAAAAGCAACAAACCATTTCTTTTTGTGTCTTCAACTGGGCTGACTTGGACCATTGGCAAAGGCCTAAAAGGAAGTTGATTCTATGGTGGGAATTTGGGCTAACAGTTAAGACACCAGTAGGATCCTTGATGGGAGTACCTGGGTTCAGCGCTCACTGTGGCTCCTGATACCAGCTTCTTGATCACTCAGATCCCAGGAGGCAGCGGTGATGGCTCAAGTCATTGGGTTCCTGTTACCACAGGGGAAATTGAGATTGCTTCCCTGCCCACTACAGGCATTTGGGAAGAATTTCAGGGATAGGAGTGCTCTCTGGCTAAATAATTTCTTAAAATGAATTTGATTCTGTATCCCTTCCCCAGCCTCAGCTTTGTGTTCAGGTTTTTGTCTAATAATTTGTAAATAATAATGTAGGAGAAAATATAAAGCAAATGGCAAATGAAGATTAAATTACACAGGGGGCAGGGAGCATAAAGGCCAAATTTCACTGTAAGCCCCCAAACAGGTAGCAGGTGAAATGTTTCAGGCCAAATCCTTCTCTCCAAATTGCACTGTGGAGGCTGAGTCAGACACGCAGAGCCCAGGGAACTCTTACTGACGTCAGTGCCCATTTGGAGAACAGGCTATTAAAGCCACAGTCAGGCAGGCAGCCTGCGCAGCAAGTTGTGCCCTTGGATTTTGCCTTTGAGTGTTAATACATCACCGTGTTTTCCAAAGTGTAGGCAGCCAGCTGGCGTCCGACATAGGGTATCGGGAATTGTCAAGCCCCAACCTTTGGGATGGGCTATGTTTTCTGTCCTTACAGGGCACAGGCTTCTGCAATTTATAGTGTCCTTGAACTTTGTGCATTCAAGGTAAATGATCCTCTAATCCAAGACTTACAGCCTGGCCTTGCATCATCCTATAGACCTATTTTTTTCTCTTGATCCATCTCCTAGGGTCCAGTCACTCTTTTTAACTGATGTTTGTCAGGCAATTTTGTATGATCAAGATACAGATATGTGGGAGAGCCACCACCGACATGCATGATCCAGATGTTCGTCAATCAAATCAATAGCACTAGTGAATGTGCAATACTGAATGGGGATTAATCAGGTTCTTTAACAGTGAGTGAGAAAGGAAGCTGTTCTAGACTGAGGAGCCAGGAATAAGGATAGTAAGGGTTTCTAAGCAAAGGCTGGGCTGTGGGAGGGACTGAGAGAAGGCTTCACAGAGAGATGAGAATTGAGAGTGGACAGGACCATACCAGGTGGGGCCATGTGGGCCTATTTGAGCATTTGATCATTATCCAGAACCATAGGATCTTTGGAGGGTCCTAAGCAGGGGATGATGTGATCAGATGTGCCTTTTTTTTTTTTTTTTTTTTTTTTTTTTTTTTTTACAAACAGAGTTAGACAGTGAGAGAGAGAGAAAAAACAGAAAGAAAGGTCTTCCTTTTTGGTTGGTTCACTCCCCCAGTGGCTGCCACTGCCGCCGCTGCACCGATTCGAAGCCAGGAGCCAGGAGCCCTGGTCTCCCATGTGGTGCAGGGCCCAAGCACTTGGGCCATCCTCCACTGCCTTTCCGGGCTACAGCAGAGAGCTGGACTGGAAGAGGAGCAACCGGGACTAGAACCCAGGGTGCCGGCGCTGCAGGCGAAGGATTAGCCTAGTGAGCTGCAGCGCTGGCCTCAGATGTGCCTTTGAGAAAGATGACCTAATAGTGGTAATGGCCTGACAGAGAACAGCAGGGGTGGGGAAGGAAGTCAGATCACACATAGGAAAACCAATCAGGAGGATATCTGATTGACCACACCACGTGCTAGTGAAGATGTGGAGCCACAGCAATTCCCATTGCTGATGGGAATGCAAAGTGGTACAGGCACTTTGGAAGTTCAGCAAGCAAAATCAAATCCCTGTTACCATACCATTCAGCAATTCTGCCCCTGAGCATCTACCCCGAGAAGCTGAACACTTGCATCTACACAAAAACTAGCACGCAGAAACCTATAGTGGTTTTCTTCACCATTGCCAACACCTGGAAGCAACTAAAACATCCTCCAGGAGGTGAATAGACTGTGGTACATCCAGGCAGTGGACTATTTCTCAGCACTAAAGTAAATGGGCTTTGAAGTCACAAAAAGACATGGAAGAAACTCAAGTGCACGTTACTAAGTGAAAGAAGCCAGTCTGGAAAGGTTACATACTAGAGGGTTCTAACTGTATGACATTCTGGAAAAGGCAAACCTGGGGAGACAGTAAAAAGATGAGTGGTTGCCAAGGGGTGGGGTGGTGAAAAGACAGAGCCCAGAAGATTTTTTCCAGCTGAGAAATGCCCTTCCAAGTAAAACAGGCCCGGCCCTGCTTAGCTTCTGAGATCAGACGAGATGGGGCGCACTCAGGGTAGTATGGCCGCAGACTAGAAATATCCTTTACTGTCCACCAGGAAAGCTGTCGAAACTGCAGAAAGCACAAGGCCAAGAGTGAATAGTACTGTGAATATGAACGTCGGGTGATTATCATGAGTCAATTTTGCTGATAATGGAGAAGAAGCAAGTGCTAGGGCAGAGCACGTGGAAACTTTCTGCACCCTCCTCTTAATATTGCTGTGAACACAAAACTGCTCTAAAAAGATAGTCTTTCTTAGAGTACCACGACAAGAAGAAGGTGGATCCAGAGCTGTGGCACAGTGGTTACGTTGTCACCTACAATGCCATTGTCCCATATTAGAGTGCCCGTTCAAGTCCTGACTGCTCCATTCTTGATCCAGCTCCCTCCCTGCTAATGAACCTGGGAAGGCAGTGGAGGATGGTCCAAGTGTTTGGGCCCCTGCCACCTATGAGGGAGACCTGGGTGGAGCTCCTGGCTCCTGGCTCCTGGCTTTGTCTTGGTCCATTCCTGGCTGTTTGCAGCCATTTGGGGAGAGAACCAGCAGATGGAAGATTTATTCCTCTCTCCCTCTGTCTCTGTGTCTCTCTTTCAATTAAATAAAAAATAAGTCTTAAAAAAAGGAAGAAATAAGAGGTCTACTGTGGTGGTTCACCAAGACATGATAGTAACTTGGACTGGGGTAGTGGCAACAAAGATGGTGAAAAGAGAATAGATATTCAAGGTCTTATGATGGGGTTCTGTATAAGTGTGGGGGAGCAGGTGTGAGGATGCTGTACAGTATCAAGCTTTTGGAACTGGGTCCATGCTAGTGCCATTTAGTAATAAGGATGCCCCACATGAGTACCCGAGGATGAGGGGGAAGGCTGAAATTCAGTCTTTTATTTATTTTTTTGCTTTAGAAAAAGCTTTATTTACTACATACATTCCAAGAATGTACTGTAAATTGAACAAGATCTAAAAAGCTTGTCAGATACAAAGTAGCTAAAGACAACAACTAAACAAACTACTAGAATGCTTTAAAACAGAACTCTAAAATTTTTTAAATATTTATTTAGTTTGTTATTAGCCCTAAAAAAAGTTCACATTTCAGGTTATAAACTTACCTCATTAGTGTACATGAAATGGTTTTGAAACAACAGGATCAGACGAGACCACAGGAGGCTCACTGATACTTAATTGGCCATGTCACCGTTTGAAGCTAGTTTGGCAATGGCCACATTAAGATACCACTTTTTGCCTTTTAATTTACAGGCACATGTAAAATACAGTAAGAACACTGGGGCCGGGTTCCCTCCTGGGACCCTCTGTGGCAATTCAGTCTTGGCCACAGGACCTTTGCAGAGCCTTTGAGACCCCTAAGTAAGCATGACTGAGCATGGGACTCAGACAGGCCAGAGCTGGAAATACAAACTGGATGGCCAGCAGTTAGTCATAGACATTCAAGATGGGTATAAGATCATTAAAGCCTGAGGTGTTTATACCTTGAAGGAGAAAGGGTTTGAGGTGCCTTTAGGAATTTTGTCACATGGTTTAGGAGAAGAAGAGGATATTTAGAAAGCCTGAGGTGTGGGCATTTGGCCTAAGAGTTCTGATTCATGCATTCCATACTGGAGTGCCTAAGTCTGAGTTCCAGCTCTGCTCTGGATTGCAGCTTCCCCCTAAAACACACTCCGGGAGGCAGCAGGTAAAGGCTCAGGACTAGGTTCCCCCGAACCCCAGCGATTGTACACATCTGGAGAGTGAACCAGTGGATGGGATATTCTCTCTCTCTCTCTCTCTCTCTCTCTCTTTCCTTCTCCGAATCTCAAGTAAAGAAAAAGGCAAAAGTGCTTAAGATGGATTTGCTATGAAATCATTCTCTCCTTTGTATGGGCTCCATCCAAAGCCATTTATTTATTTACTTATTTATTTTATTATTTTATTTATTTGAAAGAGAGTTACAGAGAGAGGTAGAGACAGAGAGAGAGAGAGAGAGATCTTCCATTTGTTGGTTCACTCCTCAGATGGCCCACAATGGCCGGAGCTGAGCTGATCCGAAGCCAGGAACCAGGAGCTTCTTCCGGGTCTCCCATGTGGGTGCAGGGGCCCAAGGACTTGGGCCATCTTCCACTGCTTTCCCAGGCCATAGCAGAGGCTGGATCAGAAGAGGAGCAGCTGGGACTCCAACCGGCACCCATATGGGATGCCAGCACTTCAGGTCAGGGCTTTAACTTGCTGTGCCACAGCACTAGCCCCCCAAAACCATTTATTTATAATTTTGTATTTTTGTAAAGACAGCCCTAAAGACCACGAAGGACATAGTTGTGCTCAGGCATTCTTAGAGGTAAGAGGAAATTTCAGAAAGTATGCATCAAAGAAAAGCAACAAAATAGCATGCTTCATGTAAGAGGGACAGTTTCATACATACACATGGAAGACTTGGACAGAGTCTCTGGAACCAGGTTCTGGCCCTGGCCATTTCAGGCATTTGGAGAATGAACCAACAGTTAGGTATTCTCTCTCTCTCTCTCTCTCTCTCTCTCTTCCTACATGTGCACTTGTGTGTGTGTATTTGTGTGTGTGTGTCTACCTCTCAAATAAATAAATAAATAATCATTTTAAAGACTTATTTTGTTTATCTGGAAGGCAGAGTTATGGAAAGAGAGAGAGAGAGAGAGAGAGAGAGAGATCATCCTTCTGCTTGTTCATTCCCCAAATGACCACAATGGCCAGAGCTAGGCCAGGCCTAGCCCAGGAGCCGGGAGATTCTTCCAGGTCTTCCATGTGCATTAAGGGATCCAAGCACTTGGGCCATCTTCCACTGCTTTCCCAGGAGCATTAGCAGGGAGCTCCTGGAAGTGGAGCAGCCAGGTCTTGAACTGGCTCCCATATGGAATGCTGGCACTGGGGGCAGCAGCTCAACCTTCTACAGACTCCAATGAATAAAAATTTTAAAAGATGTTCAAAATGTAGATCTGACAGGACTTAACACTATGTATTGGGAGGGAGGAGTGATGTGAGAGAGAGTTGAGGGCTGGGCTTGGAAGTGCCAGTTTGGGAGACAGGGGCGGGACTAATGCTGCAGCAGGAAGAGGCAGGATTGGTCCAGTTCTCTCTCTCAGGAACTCACAGATCCCACTGGGCCTCTGTCTCTCTTCTTGAAGTGAAACAAAGCTTTCTCATGCCCTAGTCTTGTTACTTTCCCCTGAACAACCACCACCCTCAGAAGCCTAGGTGTGGCATCTCTTCCAGGTGTCGTCCAGGCAGCTCAGAGGCATGCGCTCCAACACCCTGCGCCCCATTCTTGAGATGCCATCTCGGACAGCTGCTGCCTCCTCTCACAGGCTGCTCTTCATGGTCACCTAAGCATCCAATTTCTATGTCCCACTTCTCAGCCACATCTCTTCCATTCTACATTTGTGACACTGGATTTTTTTTTTTTAAGCCAAATGCTGAGCATTGTGTTTGTAGTACATTTTAGATGTGTGGCTTCCGTCCATCTCCATAGCTTTTAAAATGTTTCCCAGCCCCAATTATTAGCACATTGTTTCTTCAGCGTTAGCTGTACCGAGTGATGGCGTGGTCTCCCACACAGCGGCCACAAGCAGGAAGGCTGGTGATGCAATATCTCCTATGGTGGCTGGCAAGGAGGGAGAGGCATGCACATGTTGTAGAGCATGTGCTTTGCTTGCAAGGAGTTGTAGTACAGCCAGGTGAACATTTATACATTGAATATTCTCCTTTTTTTAAAAGTCTGCTTATTTATTTGAAAGGCAAAGATAGAGAGAGAAAGGGAGGGAGAGAGAGAGAGATCGATCTTCTATCCACTGGTTAACTCCCCAAATGGCTGCAATGGCCCGGTCTAGGCCAGGCCAAAGCCTGGAGCCAGGAGCTTCATCCAAGTCTCCCCTGTAGGTGGCAGGAGCTCAAAGACTTGGGCCTCTTCCCATGGTTTTCCAAGCTCATTATCAGGGAACTGGATTGGAAGTGGAGCAGCTGGGACTCAAACCAGTCCCCATGTGGGATGCTGATGCTGCAGACGGCGGCCTAACCTTCCACACCACAACGCTGGCCCCTGCATACGTTCTTTAACTCACTCTCTAAATTAGAGCCACACGTTCCACCATGGGTAAACCTAAGAATATGGCACTTAGCCAAAACAAAAGCCAAGTTACAAAATGCATGCGATATTATGTTGTTTATGTAAAGTTCTAAAACATGTTAAACAATACCAAGAATTGTTCATAAATTCATACAGATGTGGTATGAAAACAAGCAAATACATTATAAATATCAGATTTAGGAGAGTGAGTGCCTCTGAAACAGAGGAAATACAATTGCACTGGAAAGGTATTCCCCGGAGGCTTCAACTGTATCTACAGAGGTCATAATTACTTTTAAAAGTCTGTGAAGCAAATAAAGCAAAGCCGCTAATATTTCACAAGAATGGATATCCAGGAATTTATTTTATTATTCTCTATATTTTCTAGGTTCCTAAAACAATTTTTTAAAATTTCAGGTTTACAATCTAGTGGGAGACTAATAAGTGATACAATAGAGGTATTGACAAAATATTACAGGAGTGTTGGAGAAGAAAAATAATTCTAGGAGGAGAATTTATGTTGCTAAGTAAAACATTCGGAGCAATATGGTCAAGGTATATGTCTGGTTGTGTCAGTTCAATAAACATCCATTGAGCCCCATATGCTGGTTGGTAAAGTCCCAGTCATGACCATGGCAGAGTCTGTTCTGTCAAATCACACACGCGAAGGGGAACAGACAATGAGGCTTGTTCCAGACAGTGTTGATGCCCATGTTTGCTGGGGTAATTGGGAAAATCTCCACAGAGGAGGAAGTAGTGAACCCAGACTTTAAGAAGTAAGTGTGGGGGTCCTTTGCTGGCGCAGCGGTTTAACACCCTGACCTGAAGCGCTGGCATCCCATATGGGCACCAGTTCAAGCCCCGGCTGCTCCTCTTCCCATCCAGCTCTCTGCTATGGCCTGGGAAAGTAGTAGAAGATGGCCCAAGTCCTTGGACCCCTGCACCCACGTGGGAGACCCAGAGGAAGCTTGGGGAGTGAACCATCAGATCAAAGACCTCTCTCTCTGCCTCTCCTCTCTCTGTGTAACTCTAACTTTCAAATAAATAAATAAATAAATCTTTAAAAAAGAAAAGAAAGTAAATAAATGTGGGGTAAGGGGCAAAACAGGGGACAGTGCAGCATAAAGGTGGAGTTGTGAAAGCTCGAAGTGGCTAAAAATGACAGCAACTGATTCGTGAACTAGCTCTGCATGGCGTGCTAAATGCTGCCTCTTTCCAAAAAATACTTAATAAATGAGTATTTTTTCTTTTCTAGGACTATACAGTATGTGCTTTTAACTCAGCATAATATTTTTAAAATTCATCTATTTTTGTTGCCTAGGTCAGTGGTTTGTGCCTTGATATTGTCAAGTATCCTTAGCCCACTGTGTGGATTTGTATTTTTATTTCTCATAGGGGAAGTAGCTATGAGAGAATTTGCTGCAGCACATGGTAATTGTGCAAGAAACTGATGATCAGTCCTCCAAAGTAGTTGTACCATTTTATATTTCCATGAACAGTATATGTGAATTCCAGTTATTCCATATCTTTGCCAACATTTGTGTAACCAGTCTTTAAGTCTTATGTGGGTGCATAATGGTGTTTCATTCTTCAACTCTATTATCTGATGACTCATGATGCTGAGCATCTTTTTTTTTAAAGATCTATTTATTTGAAAGGCAGAATTACAGAGAGGCAGAGGCAGAGAGAGAGAGAAAGAGAGATCTTCCACCTGCTGGTTCACTTCTCAGATGGCTGCAACTGTTGGAACTGTGCCAATCTGAAGCCAGGAGCCAGGGGCTTCTTCCAGGCCTTCCATGTGGATGCAGGGGCCCAAGGACTTGGGCCGTCCTCCACTGCTTTCCCAGGCCATAGCAGAGAGCTGGATCAGAAGTGGAGCAGCCAGGATTTGAACCAGTGCCCATATGGGATGCTGACACTGCAGGCAACAGCTTAACCTGCTATGCCACAGTGCTGGCCCCTGAGCATCTTTTCTTGTGCTATTTGTATATATTCCTTCCAAAAAATATTGATTCAATCTTTTGACTGCAACAGTTCTTTATGCATTTTGGGAGACTGAGAAGCTAGGAAAAGCATTAACTGAGATAAGGCATAGTGGAGAAAGAGCAGCTTTAAAAGAGTAAAGAGGAAGGCTGGAGCCATGCGTTCGGTTTTGAACCCCTTATGTTTGAAGAACATACAAAACATTTTGGTTGAGACACAGGAGGAAAAGCCAGGCATGATTTCTGGAGCCCATGAGAGAGCAGCCCAAGAACAGACTGAGTTTCAAGGTATGGAGGCCTTGCTCACAGCATCAAATGTCACCAACAGGTCAAGGAAAATAAAGACTAAAAAAACGCAGATTTCTGCAGTGGTTTTTAAGCTGTGAACAACACCTGTTAGAAATAATTTTAGTGGGGCTTGACCAGTATATTTAAAAAAAAAAGAAATAAAAAAAGTGTATTGCAAGTACTAAGATTAAGTGTCATTGATTGGGACATTTTTTTCTGTCATGTATGAGCACTATGCATTGGGTCACAGTGTAAAATAGCTCTTTCACTTTGGATTATGGGAAAAGACAAGGCTGGAGGGAGACAGGAAGCCACAGATCAGTCCCCAGTGTTTATGCAATAAATGTAGTGTCTGAGAATACCGAATCAGTCTGGTCTGGCTTTCAGCTCTGGCTTCTTCCTCTTTGTTAGATGTGTGATCTTGGCTAAGCTTTGGAAACACTCTCTAATTCTCACCTATATTAAGTACATATTGGAAAAGATGATAATATTTACCTCAGAGGTCTGTTGGCAAGGCTACTTTTCTGCACATGTGGAATCCAGTGCCACCCTCTCAAAACAAACTCAACCTGAGTGAGGGTCTCAGTTGAGCCAATGGAGTCTGGACTTGATTCCAGCTCCTGGACGCTCTGCTGGGCTGCCTGATACAATACCAAGCTGCACATGCTTCTGCCGTATGAGGACCAAATGGAACTATGCTTGACAAGCACTCAGCACAATGCCCAGAGTTGGGCAAGTGCTCCACAGCCGCTGACTGTCATCATTACTGTTGTTACTCTTTGTTGGAACAGAAACCAAATACTATTAGATTAAGGAAATTGATGTAATGCATGAGAAAGACTCTTTAAAAGCTTGGTTTGGTGGAAATGACCCAAATGTCCATTAAATGATAGATAAAATATCTTATATCCATATAATGGGATAGTATTCACTCATGAAAAAAGTGGATAAGTGATCCATGCTACAAAGCAGATGAACCTATGTAAGAAGCTCTTTAAGAGGGTCACACACACACATACAGAATATGAACTACCCAGAGAAGTTAGTCCACAGAGGCAACAAGCAGACCAGTGATTTTGAGGGGCTGGAGAGAAGGAAGGAAGGAGGAGGGACTGCTTAGTGGCTACGGGTTCCCTTAGGAACTGATGAAAATGTTCTGGAATGAGCTAGAGATGATGGTTTCACACGTCCAACATCGTGAATGTAGTAAATGCCACAACACTGTTCACTTTAAAATGGCTTAAGTGGTAGATTTTTATGGATATTTTACTACTTAAATTTTAGAAGGCCCTGCTCAACTTAAGGATGCTTCTCACAGCTCTTTTGTCATCTTCCCAAGCTGTCTCCCAAAAATGAAAGTTTTCTTGGAAGCCCAATGAGAAGGGAGAGTTCAACAGGAGTGGTGGAGCTGATGGGAGGTTTTCCCAAGATTGGGTGGGGATGAATGTGCTTGGAGCAGGAAGGGAGCCAGGAGAGGGGAAGGTGAATGAGCAAAGGGAACAATTTCTTCTGTGCAGAAAGCTTCCAGGGTCTCCCCATCCCCACCCCTGAACACAACTCTGTGAGTTCTGAAGCCTTCCTAAGGATCACGCTTCCTACTGAAAGGTCCTCAGGGCCAACCCGGGGTGACCTCGTTGGACCCTGTAACTATGAGGTGGGCACAGATGGAACCCTCCTCCCTCCTAGAGGCACAGTGGGTTCTGTTGCTGTTTCTACCGGACCAGGAATAGCTGCCCAGATGATTAATAAGTAGCCTCCTATCACTGCCCCTTTGGCAAGTGTTTGGCTTGGCCAGTGGAGCTTGGGAGCTAAATAATTCTTTATTATAAACTGATTTCTAAGTACATGGTATTATTGGTATTAATAATTAGTCAATTTACTACTGTTAGTGCTATTGAGTGAAGCAACAACATGTGTAATCTGAGATGATTTTTAAAACTCTGTGCATGGTGTTACAGGTATTTGAAGTCCTTCCACTATGCTGACGTTCTCAATTATGTCCAGCTTAGAACCACTGGAAAGCTGCTTTGCATTCCCAGAAAGGGGCCATGTAAGCATCCTTCTCTTGGCTCCTCTCCTCCCCCAGACATGCTCAGCTCTCACTGTCCTAACTAATTTTAACCTTAGAATGAAAGCTAGTCTTCAAAAATTCTATAAATAAAATCATTAAAAGCAGGATATATTACAATGATCACATCAGTAATGAATGTCTCATTCTAATCTGCTTGAAAACATTTTGACAATATTACTAGTCAATGATATTGAAATATCCTTATGCCATTCATGCAACACATAATTTTTTAAATGTTTATTTATTTATTTTCATCTACTTGAAAGGTAGAGTGACAGAGAAACAGAGAGATTCTTCCAGCTGTTGGTTCACTCTCCAAATGCCCGTAACAACCAGGACTGCGCCAGGCTGAAGCCAGGAGCCTGGAACTCCATCTGAGTCTCCCATATGAGTGACAGAGGACAAGCACTTGGTTCATCATCTGCTGCCTCTTGGGATGCATTAGCAACAAGCTGGATCCAAAGCAGAGTAGCTGGGACTTGAATCAGCCTTCTAATTTGGGTTGCTGTGTCCCAAGCTGCTGCATCACAATGCCTGCCCCCAACAAACAATTTTTAAGGGCTGTGTAACAGTTGAAGAAGCTATAGATGTAAATAAAATATGAACATTGATCAAAGAACCATCAATATAGTAGAGGAAACAGACATAGAAACAAATATTTGCTCGCAAATTTAGTACATATGAGAAAAAGCAATCAACTCAGCCTGGGATTGAGGCTTTTGATGAAGATATACGGGAGAGCTACCTAAAAATACCGCCTTCTGTGGCTAGTGTATGCATTAGTTATATACGTAGACCCAACCCAATGAGAGATATGACTCAGCTACGTCAATGTACCTCAGACCTCTTGTTTAAACCACCATTGATTTTTTTATTAGTATGACTGTTATTGCATTATTATTGATGCTTTTATTGACAATACCAGTATCTTTCCATCAACCTAAGGAAACACATAAGTGAAGAGCTTAGCAGCTTCTGTTGTCCTAGCAATTGTCTCAGGCTTGATGTTTGGAAGTGGGAGTTTTTGACCATCAGCGAGAGGGGATGAAGAGGGGTGATCACTCTGGACTTCAGCTGTAGGCTGAGGCAGGTCGTCTGCAGGACTTCAGATGCCATGTGGAATGTGACATCTGTTCTTGGCTCAGTAACTGCCTCTGTCCCCACCCCATCTCCGGATAGTACAGCCCAGGGCACTATCAAGGCCTTGGTGTCTAGGATGCTGTTGAGATTATGAGTGTGCCTGATTTCCACCTGTCCCAGGCCTCTAGGTAGATGCCATTGTGGCTTGGCAGCCCTCACACTTTCCTCCTTCTGACTGTGAGAAGTCTCTTCAATACCATCCCAGTGGAACAGAGAAGAAGCAAATGGTAAGTGAATTCTAGGTACATCTCAACTCATGTGACTTGTTCATTCATTTACTCATGCATTGATACTGAATGAGTGCCTACTGCATACCAGACACTGTCTGTGATGCTGGGAACAAAACACGCTGTATGGGTTGTATGACCTATGGAATGTATGGTTTGTGATGAGAAAGCCAGGAAACAACCACGCTGATCTGATGCAGAGGCAGGAGGATGGGGTAAGGATGGGGATGAGGGTAAGTGGGAGGTGGCAGGCACTTTAGATAGGATGCTGGAATAAACTGCCATCAGGAATTTGAGGCCAGTTGTCACCAGGTTAGGGACAAGAGCTACACCTGAAAGAGTGGAATGACAATAAAAACAGTGGTTTAGCTGTCGACAAGAGTTCTACAAGAATTCTCAAGAAGAAGCCCGAGTCTGCAGAGGGATATGATCTAGCGTGTGTGGGTCATGGAATTGAAGAGTACCCAGCCGCTAGGGCTAAGTTGTGTCCTCTAACATTCATATGTTGAAGTCCCTCCGAACTTGGAGACAAGGTCTTTAATGTGGTGGTTAAGTTACAATGAGGCCATTATGGCAGCCTTAATCCAGTCTGACTGGGGTGCTTACAAAAAGAGGGATGAGGGAACACAGACACCCAGGAGTATCCATTCACAGAGCTGCCCTGTGGGTATCTGCAAGCCACGGAGAGAGGCCTCAGAAGAAACAAACTCTGCTGACCCCATGGTCTTGGTCTTCCAGTGTAGCACGGTAAGAACAGAACTTCCTGTTGTTGAAGACTTTCAGTGTGTTAAAATACTGTGTTGTGACAGGTGACAGCCCTAGCAAACTAATACACTAGCCCAGGATCACTCCTATCAATCACTCAGTAATACACAGAACTCTCACATAGAATATCAATCAAGGTGTATGTGGGCAAGGGGGTCGACATCTAGACTTTAAATCATCACCCCCTCCCCAAAAATATTTGGAAAGAATCTCCTCTATGTTGAAGTTTGAAAACCACTCCTGTCAGCAGGAAGACCAACTTGCTCATTTAACAGAGTGGAATCCAAGGAAGAGAAGCAGTGTGTTGAGCGTGCTCTCCACACCAAGCCTAACCCAGAGCTTGCTGCTCTTTCCATGTCACCAGCAGTGGCCCGGGGAGTGTGCCATTGCAAACCAGCTCAACACTGACAGCAGAAGCTGTCCAGTGGGGCTGGTTAGGTCTTCAGCACCAGGAGCTATTACAGCCTGTCTTGTTGGTCCTGAGACTGAGGGTGTGTGGATGTGGTGGGTGATAGAGGTATACAGAAAGTAGAACAAGAAGCTCCTTATCTCTTTTTTAAAATATTGATTTATCTATGTGGAAGGCGGAGTTATAGAGAGCCAGAGAGCCTGAGGCAGAAGCAGAGGCAGAGAAAGAGAGGTTTTCCATCATTGGTTCACTCCCCAAATGGCCACAACGGCCACAGCTGGGCCAATCCTAAACCAGGAGCTTCTTCTGGGTCTCCCACATGGGTGCAGGGGCCCAAGTGCTTGGACCATTTTCTCCAGGCCCTCGCAGAGAGCTGGATCAGAAGTGGAGCAGTCAGGACTTGAACCAGCACACATATGGGATGCCAGCACTGCAGGCGGCAGCTTTACCTGCTACGCCACAGCACGGGTCCAGCTCTTTATCTCTTAACCACGCCTAGGCTATGCCCTTTGCTAACACAACCCAATCCCATAGACTCTTAACAATGCTGTAATGAGGTTGCATGATAATCTTTAGAACCTTCTTGCCGTAGGTGAAGCCTATTTCTTATTTTCTCGGCCTGACAAAGAAAAATAACTGGCCACTATTGTTTATAATAACCCTTCATGTAATTAAAGCTATTGACTGATAACATTTCAATGTTTCTCCTTGAGCAACCAACTTTCTTTAGCCCTTTAGCAAAGCCCATTTCTTGGCCTGTTAATACATGCCATTGTTTTTATGGTTTTCCAAATGTTCCCCACATTAGGGAGACCCCAAATTATCCATATAAAACTTACTGCCTGGGAGCTGGCGCCGTGGCTTACTTGGTTAATCCTCCGCCTGCAGTGCCAGCATCCTAAATGGGCACCGGGTTCTAGTCCCGGTTGCCCCTCTTCCAGGCCAGCTCTCTGCTGTGGCCCGGGAGTGCAGTGGAGCATGGCCCAAGTGCTTGGGCCCTGAACCCGCATGGGAGACCAGGAGGAAACACCTGGTTCCTGGCTCCTGGCTTCGGATCGGCGCAGTGCCGGCCGTGGCGGCCATTTGGGGGGGTGAACCAACGGAAGGAAGACCTTTCTCTCTGTCTCTCTCTCTCACTGTCTGCATCTCTACCTGTCAAATAAATAAATAAAAATCTTTAAAAAAAACTTACTGTCTGATTATTGAATACTGTATGAAACAACAAAAGAATAATTTGCCTTCTGCTCCTGCCTTCCATCTAGGCTATGAATTTTTTGTGGTTTTAAAAAAAAATCTCTAAGAATGAATAGAGACTCACAGAAAATCAGCCATGGCAAATGTTGGCTTCTGAGAGATCCATCAAGCCTGGTGGGCCATCGTTACCAGCTGGCATTGACCTGGTCTCTCATGGCCTTCTCTGGGATCTTTAGGTAGTGTTTTCATTTGTATTTTCTCATTACTTTGTCTTCTACCTCAGTCTTGTGCTCACCACCTTTCGTTATAAAGCATTTTTTTCCCTTAAATAATGAGTTGTTGTTGTCATGGAAAGCTTCAGTCCTGTTACTTCCTTAGCAGTACCAGGGGCTCACAGACACAGAGTGATGAATCTTTTAGGACATGCATAGATCCCAGGCACATTAAAGAAGCTATGTAATAGAACGGCAGATGTCCTAAACAGTACTCTGGCCTCAGAATCAGCCCTTAGGGAATTCAGATTCGGCTAAAAAGCCCATGAGAGTTTCTCAGGCTTGGAAAGCCAATACACTCTGGAAAAAAAAAAAATGACCTAAATGAAAGATCTCTGTGAGTGAGATCCCAATGGAAAGAATGGACATCAAAGAAGGAGGTACCTTTCTCTGAAGGGAGGAGAGAACTTCCATTTTGACTATGGCCGTGTCTAAATAAGATCAGAGTTTGTGAACTCAAGAGGCTTCCATAGCCTTGGCAGCTCATGACAAGAGCCTCGGGTGATTACTGATGTCATAAATAAGAGTGTCAATTGTTAAATCAACAACGGGAGTCACTGTGCACCTACTCTTCATGTAGGATCTCTGTCCTTAATGTGTTGTACTATGCAAATTAATGGTAAAACTACTACTCAAACATAGTATATACTTTGTGTGTCTATGTGGGTACAGTCTGTTGAAATCTTTACCTAGTATATACTAAGTTGATCTTCTGTATATAAAGATAATTGAAAATGGCCGGCACCATGGCTCACTTGGCTAATCCTCCACCTGCGGTGCTGGCATGCCAGATTCTGTCCCGGTTGCTCCTCTTCCAGTCCAGCTCTCTGCTGTGTCCTGGGAGTGCAGTGGAGGATGGCTCAGGTCCTTGGGCCTTGCACCCGCATGGGAGACCAGGAGGAAGCACCTGGCTCCTGGCTTCGGAGTAGCGGCCATTTGGGGGGTGAACCAATGGAAGGAAGACCTCTCTCTCTCTCTCTCACTGTTTAACTCTGCCTGTCAAAATAAATAAATAAATAGAAAGATAATTGAAAATGAATGTTGATGAAGAATGGGATGGGAGAGGGAGTGGGAGATGGGATAGTTGCGGGTGGAAGGGAGGTTATGGGGGGAAAAGCCACTATAATCCAAAAGTTGTACTTTGGAAATTTATATTCTTAAATAAAAGTTGAAAAAAAAGAAGTTAAAATTTAAAAAAAAGCTATGTAAATAACAAAGGACTCAATGAGATCAAACGGGACTTAACACTTAATAACGTACCAAAACGTAACTGGATCTTGTCCCTCTCCTGTTCAAATACATGTGTATGGTAGTATGTATGTGTAATATAAATACATACACATCCTTGTGTAGATTAGTGTGGATCTTGGCACAGATGCATAGTGAATGTGTGGTAGCAATTAATGAGTAGGAGGAAAAAGAATACACCATTTTGTAGACAGCCGGAGCATACTTTCAAGGACTTGTCTGTGGATTAGGGGACAACTCCAGCAGTCCTGAGCATGTGGGACTTGAAGGGTGCATCCCTTTAAATCCCTGGCCCTTAGGATCAGGACCAGTGGTAGCTCACACAGTTCAATGGTCCACCAAGCATCTGTTCAGTCCAGCTGCTCAGCTGCATCTGTTATTAGCATTATCAGTCACAGGAGCCCAATCATAGACTCTCAGAGTTGGGAGGAGCCCTAGAAACCATAGCCCCCAATGTTCCACCCAGATAACAATGACAATTCTACCTCATACACTTGCCATGAGAGTTCAACAGATTAACATTTAATGAACATCTAGAATAGTAAGGCCTTTATGAGTGTCAGTTAAATAAACAAACACCCTTTGGTGAGTGTTTATCAAGTGTGGACCTAACCATGGTGCTGTTTAGAAGCACCTTGTGGCATTTAACCCTCTCACTGTGGATGAGTGTTCCTCGCAGGGGTTGATACTGCTTGGGGGGACCGGCGCTGTGGCATGGTGGGTAAAGCTGCCACCTCCAGTGCGTACCAGCATCCCATATGGGCACCAGTTCAAGTCTTGGCTGCTCCACTTTGATTCCAGCTCTCTACTATGGCCTGGTAAAGCAGTAGAAGATGGGCCAGGTCCTTGGGCACCTGCACCTACATGGGGCACCCTGAAGGAGCTCCTGGCTCCTGGCTTCAGATCAGTGCATCTCCAGCTATTGAAGCCAACTGGGGAGTGAACCAGCAGATGGAAGACGTCTCTCTTGCTCTGCCTCTCCTATTCTTTGTAACTCCAACTTTTAAATAAATAAATAAATCTTTAAAAAAAAAATATACTGCTTGGGATGCCTGCATTCCCTATCAGAGTGCCTGAGTCCAGGTCCCGGCTGAGCTCCCAATTCCAGCGTCCTGCTAATGTGCACCCCAAGTATTTAGCACCATGCCACCCATGTGAGAGACCCAGACGGAACTCCTGGCTCCTGACATTGGCCAGCTCTGGCTAGTATGAGAGTTTGAGGCATGAACCAGCAGATAGGCGATCTCTATCTGTTTGTCAAATAAATTAAATAAGTAAACAAAGAAGTCAGTAACTCTCTCACTAGCCCTTTTGCCATTTCGTTTGTCAGGAAATTCAGCAAGATGCAGTGACCAGCCCTACGCACGCCATTAGCAAGCCATGCTGCTGAGCCTTCTCTGCCTGCTAGCAATGACATTGCAGTGCCCTTGACAAGAACGTCTTCTCGGGCTGAAGAGTTCCAGGGCCAGAGCACTCACCCTGCTGAGTGGCCTATTCTACGTACAGAAACAAGCCTAGTTGTTAAAAGAAAAAGTCTTCTATATTCGGAGCCAAAATTTGCCTCTAGTGATTTCTTCTTATCAGGCTACACGGAATAAGTTTCTTGCTCTTCCACTCCACAGGCCTTCAAGTACTTGAGAATAGCTATCAGTGGAGATAATAAACCCAGAGCAGAGAAATCATTGCCAAACCAGTTTTGCTGCCAGTAAAGTGAGTAATCTGTAAGCTGGGTCAAAGATGGATGAGAAGGGTCTGAGGGCCCCACTGCTGTATACTTCAGGGTTGCTTTTCAGCTGCTTGGGGCGTTGTGCAGGTGGCGAGACCTGTGGCCGGGACTGCAATGGCTGCTGGGCTGCAGAGCCACAGAGAGGGGCACCTGAGGAGACGGCTTCCGCCAGCCTTCATCGTGCAGAGCCCCAGCTTTAATTAAAGTGAGCTGTCAGCCTGCACCAAGGGACCGTGGTGCTGCGGTGCTGGGGTCTGGTGGGGGTCAACACAGAGAGCTGCTGACTGCCAGGAAGGCAGCGGCCAGCAGGCCAGCACTGCAGAACGCATATATCTCAGCGTGAAACCGAGCCTGCGCCGGCTGCCAGTGACACAGGGGTTTCAACCCTGGCACTCAGATGGCCATATGACCTTGGGCAGGTTGCCCAATGTCACTGCCTCCCCTTCTCTTCTCCTCCATAAAAGGAGGATGATAGTAATGGATGTACTTGGGGCCGGCACTGTGGTACAGCAGGTAAAGTCGCCGCCTGCAGCACTGACATTCCATACGGGCACCGGTTCACATCCCGGCTGCCCCTCTTCTCATCACACTCCCTGCTAATGCACCTGGGAAAACAACTGAGGATGGCCCAAGTGCTTGGGCCCCTGCACACAGGTGAGACACCTGGATGGAGTTCCTGGCTTCAGCCTGACTCGGCCCTGGCCATTGCAGCCACTTGGGGAGTGGACCAGAGGATAGATCTCTCTCTCTCTCTAACAATCTACCTTCAAATAAATCTTCAGAATAAAATACAGTAAGAAGGTGGGTGGCAATTCACTGGCCTAGTTGAAGCCATCACAAAAATTTATGTTGGGGCCAGCACTGTGGTATAGTGGGTAAAGCTACTACCTGCAGTGCCAGCATCCCATGTGGGCACCGGTTCATGTCCTAGCCACTCCACTTCCAATCCAGCTCTCTGCTATGGCCTCGGAAAACAGTAGAAAGCAGGGGCCCCTATACCCAAGTGGGAGACCCAGAAGAGCTCCTGGCTCCTGGCTTCAGAATGGCCCAGCTTCGGCCGTTGCAACCATTTGGAGAGTGAACCCATGGATAAGAAGACCCCCTCTCTCCTGTCTGCCTCTCTATAGCTCTGCCTTTAAAATAAATAAGTAATTTTAAAAAATACATTTATGTAGAGGGTGTGCTGTGCTGATGAGCAGTGACTCGGGCCAAGAAGAAAGCGCTCCACCCCCCTAATCCCTTCATCCAGGCAGGGAAGTCGTTTGCACCAATCCAGTCCCCTTCCCCAAAATACTTCTGCCTTCTGCTGTAGTATCTGCTGCCCTACAGTCTCTGAATATTGCACAGTTCTTTTACTCTGCATTCTGAGCAAATCAGAATCAGATCTGCTTAAAAAGCGGGTACCCTTCAGCTTTTATCCTGACTCTAGATGTACAATGTAATACTTTATCCTTTTTAGTATTTGTTGTTGTTGTTGTTGTTCTAGTACTAGTGGTTGAACTCTGTAATTAACACACAATTATTCTTAGGTGTTTAAATTTTAACTGAAAAGTGATCCCTGTTAAATTTCAGAGTGGAAAAAGAGAGGGAGGAGATGCACAATTTGGGACATGCACAATCAGTCTTGCCCCAAATGATGGAGTTAGAAATGTGCCAGGGGATTCCAATACAATCCCATCAAGGTGGCATGTACCAATGCCATCTCACTAGTCCAAGTGATCAATTTCAGTTCACATTCGATGGCTTGGATAGGTCTAAGAAACAAAGGGATCACACAAACAAGACAAGTGTCTGCTAATACTAACTGATAGAATCAAAAAGGGAGAGAAAGATCCAGCATGGGAAGTGGGATACACAGCAGACTCATAGAATGGCAGATGTCCTAAACAACACTCTGGCCTCAGAATCAGCCCTTAAGGCATTCGGATCTGGCTGAAGAGCCCATGAGAGTATTGTAGGCATGGAAAGCCAAGATACCATGGAAAAGAAAAAAAGAAGAAGACCTAAATGAAAGATCTCTGTTAGTGAGATCCCAGTGGAAAGAACGGGGCCATCAAAGAAGGAGGTACCTTTCTCTGAAGGGAGGAGAGAACTTCCACTTTGACTGTGACCCTATCGGAATAAGATCAAAGTCAGCGAACCCCAAAGGCTTCCATAGCCCTGGCAACTCATGACTAGAGCCTAGGGAGATTACTGACGCCATGAACAGGAGTGTCAAATTGTTAAGTCAGCAACAGGAGTCACTGTGTACTTACATCCCATGTGGGATCTGTCCTTAATGTGTTGTCTAATGTGCAGTGATGCTATAACTAGTACTGAAACTGTATTTTTACACTTTGTGTTTCTGCGTGGGTACAAACTGATGAGATCTTTACTAATTATATACTGAATCGATCTTCTGTATATAAAGATAATTGGAAATGAAAAAAAAAACCTGGTGTTAAATTGGAAATGGCATAGAAAATTAATTAATTTTTAAAAAAATATTATGTAGGATCTCTGCCTTTAATGTGCTGTACACTCTTATTTAATGCTATAACTAGTACTCCAACAGTATTTTTTTTTTCACTCTGTGTTGCTATATGGGGGCAAACTGTTGAAATCGTTACCTAATTTATACTAAACTGATCTTTTGTATATAAAGAGAATTGAAAATGAATCATGATGTGATTGGAAGGGGAGAGGGAGCGGGAAAGGGGAGGGTTGTGGGTGGGAGGGAAGTTTTGGGAGGGGGAAGCCATTGTAACCCATAAGCTGTACTTTGGAAATTTATATTCATTAAATAAAAGTTTAATAAAAAAAAAAAGCGGGTACCTTGGAGAAAAAAACACACCGACTCAGATTCCATACTCAGAATGGAAGTATATCCTTCTCGTTTATTGGTGAAACACCAGCCCTTAGCCTCACATTTCAAAGCACACATGGATATGAGAGTGTGTGTATTTGTAAATAAACAAACAATACCAAAATATTGTCTGAAAACAGATTTCCTAGGGTCTGACAGATACTAAGCGCTCAATAAATATGGAAATTTAATAAATATGGAAATTTACAGCAAGGGCACCTTGTGAAAGAAAGGTGATCAAGTTACTCAATTTCATAATTTTGACAAATCTGTTTTGTTATCATGGCTCTTTGCTGTTTGCATAAGACTTGATTTCTCTGATTTGCAATTGAATAAGAAAATAAAAGAGTGATCAGAAGGAAATGGTACACTTGATTAATGTTATTCAAAAGTAATGAAAGTGTGTGTGTGTGTGTGTGTCTCCAAAGATTTTTGGAACTAATTAGTGAGGAGCAGTTTTAATAGATTGCATAGATCGAATAGGCCTGGCCTATTGTGAGGCTCAATAAGTGTCTGATAAATGAGCTGAACAGAACTGAATATAAGTAGATATGTAAGTGAACTTTAAAAGAGAGTTTTCGGGGCAGGTGTTGCAGTGAGCTAAGCTGCCATCTGCAATGCTGCCGTGCCATGTCCAGTCCCAGTTGCTCCACTTAACAATCCAGCTCACCTCTGCTGTTGCAGCTGTTTGGGGAGGGAACCAAGGTGTAGAAGAGCTCTCCCTCTCCATTTCCCTCCCCTTCTCCTCCACCCCTCCCTCCTCCTCTCCCTCTTCCCTCACTTCTCCCTCTCCCGTGCCCTCAAAAACTCTGCCTTTCAAATAAATAAATCTTTTTTTTTTTTTTAAAAGAGAGAGAGGTAGAGTTTTCAAGCAAAGGTAAACCTTTGCCTTAGGGCCTGGTTCAGGCTGGTCCCTGTACCTGTGGGTCAGTGCATTATTTTGGTGCAGCTGGGAAACTTATTTTATCCTGAGCTGAGAAATAGATTGATTACATACTTGGGCTGTTCAGTCTGTAGGCTTCATCCCTCATTTTAATCTATTTCCTTTCTTCATTTCTTCCTACCCCGATTCCCTTTTTCTTTTGTGTTTTTGACTCTATAATATGTCTTCTATGATTTTCTCCCTTTGCATGCACAGGATGTGTATTAATGACAAGGAGGATTCATTCACTGTCAATTAGACTTTCCTCACAGGAACTGCCTGGTTGTTCACTTCTCATGGACACTCCAAGGTTCCTCATTTCCCTTTCATCAGAGAAGCATTTCCCCAGGTTGCATTCTGATCCTGAGAGTTGCTAGACGTGGGTAAGTGATTGAAGATCAACTTGGAAACCAGGCAGCTGAAACTGCAGGGTTTCTTTCATGTCTTAATATAGTAACACCTCAGCCACATCAAATGATGCAGGATTGGTGAAAATAATGAACAAGTAAGTGATTAAGGAAAGACTGAATGAAATAAGAGAAAAAAGTGTTTCTCTGGCTTTGTAGTGAGTGACATAGTCCTAGCAATAAAATTTAATGTAGTAGAAACTCTACCCCAAAAGTTTTATTTTAGTTATTTCCCACCTTAATGTGAGTCCGTTGGATATAATGTAAGCTTTGCTTGATGACTCAGAGTCATACCTTTTCATGCTAATGTGACAATATGACTGGGGTAGCACATCATCCCCTTCTCATGGAAGATTCCAGAATGTCAGGTTGTTGAGTCAGTCTGGATGTCTGCTAAACGTAGTAGGTTATGTCTCCTTCAGTATTGCATTAGTAGCAATTACAGTTGCCACTACCAACAAATTGTGTCTAATCGCCAGCTAAGAATCAGGCCAGTTAAAATTGAGTCCAGGGGCAGATATTTGGCTCAGTGGTTAAGGCAGAGTGTCAGCTTCCTGTTTGTGTGCATCCTGTGAGGCAGCCAATGGTGCCCCAAATACCTGGGTTCTTACAACCCATGTAGAAGACCCAGATGGAATTCCAGCAGGCTCCTGGCTTCAGCCTGGCCCAGCTCTGGTTGTTGCAGGCATTTGAGGAGTGAACCAGCAGACGGAAGTTCTCCCTGTCTCTGTCTCTATCGTCTCTCTCCGTCTCAAATAAAATGAAAAACTAGTTGAAAAATTTTTTTAAATGTAAAAAATAGAAGTAAAAAATTGGGTGAGCTTTTGGTACAGTGGTTATGTTGCTGCTTGGGACACCTGCATCTTATTTCAGAGGCCAGGCTTCGAGTCATAGCTCTGCTTTTGTGTTCTTTGGGAGGTGATGGCTCAAGCACCTGGGTTCCTGCCACCCATGTGGGAGAACCAAATTGAGTTCTTAGCTTCCAGCTTTGGACTTACGAGCTGAGCTGAGCTGTTGCAGGCATTTCAGAAATGAATCATGGATGATCTGTCTTCCTCTCTTTCGCACAAAACAAGAAAATACTCCACAAAAATTAAAAAAAGAAAAATAACTGAATCCATTCTGAGTGAAGAGTCCTAAGGTTCTATCATAGGAAAAGTACAAGACTTAAAGTGTTCAGATTTGAGGCAGTTTGTATTATGTGCTTAGCATTTAATTTTGCTTCAACGGTTTTTGTTGGTGTTTTTATTTTGGAGAATGGGGCTTTTTAAAAAAAATTCTAACTTATCTCTTTGTTTTAGCTAGTTGAAGCTGCTACCTCAGTGATTCTCCAATTACTCTCTGATTCCAGGGGCTAGGCCCAGCCTCTCAATTTCTTTCAAAGGACACTATATTGGCATGACAAGAATTAGTTTGAGTAAAAGATTAGATTATAGGGATCCCTGCACTGAGATCCCTGATTTCAAATACAACATCCTCTAATTAAGCATCTGGAACATAGTATGTACTCAAAGAAATGTCAATTTTTGCCCCCTAAGACCATGCCTCTTATGTTCTCTATTTCTCCTTCCTTAGTTAAGCATAAAGTGACTTAAAATACACACACACACACACACAATAAGTCCGAAAATGGGGCCCCACCAAGTTTGAGTTCACGACACAGGGACACAACTGAAGTTAATTTCTTGAAAGTTACTAAGGTAAGCAAACATGCAAGAAGAATATGGAAGAGTGAGAAGTAAGACACGTACTGAGACAAAACTTTAAACGTGGAGGGTGATTGGCCCTTATCCAAAATGTTTGGGGCCAGAAATGTTTCAACCTTTGAAGTTTTTCAGATTTGGGAACATTCACAAGGATTGTTTACACATGAGTGTTCCCAGTCTGCAAATTCCAAGTCCACAATGCTCCCAAATCTGGGAATCCTGTGAGCACCAAAGTTTCAGATGTCAGAGCACTTTGGCCTTTGTATTTTCAAACTAGGAATGCTCAACCTGTAATAGCCCATTGCACATAGAATTGTGGTGTTAAGCTGGCAAACTCTGTACCTACTTTGGGTTATTGTTTGTATGTAGGAATATGAAAATGGCATTCCGTTGATAATATTCCATAATTCAGACATTTCTTCTCTCCAGTGAGTCTCAAACATCACGGTTTGCCAGAGCAGCCTAGAGAAAGAGATTGAATGAAAGTATGGCCCCTTTCATCTTACGACAGGAGAGGGATGGTAATCTATTGGTGTGCCTGATGTGTTGTGACAGCATATACTCCTACCCGCTCTTACAAAGATGCTGGGTCCCAGAACACCATCAGAGCCACTATCCTTTCTCTCTACACGTTTTAAACATGGCATCCTCCACAGATAATTATAGATAATTATTCTCATATAAATAAAGCAGGCTATACTTTAAGAACTTATTCTGTGGTTCAATCAGCATAATGGGTATACTGCAGGGAAGATGCGGTTCGAAGTATTATTACCAGGTGAGTGTTTCTCAAATCTCTAAGTCATACAGATAGAGACAGCAATTTAGAAAGAGTAGAGCAGAAATTCTTTATATGTACATTTCATAAAGTGGATTGCACTTCATGAATTTCAATGTGACAGGATATTCACTCTGCTGTCCTGCCATTACCAAACAAGGTGCTTGTTATAAAAAAGAAATATGCTTGAGGATGGTGCCTTATTAATGACTGTGTTCTGCACTCTGTAAGATATGTCATTGGAATGTTGTCACCTGCACTGAAAATGTGCACAAACTTCTTACCTAAATTATCTTGCTGAAGACATTCAGAATATGCTAACTCTACAAATCCCCAGATAAAAACCCCGTTTAACAAGACGTCATGTTCTTAAATTTAATGTAGGAATAAAATACCAGAACCATGACAACGATGGATGATCCTTTTCCAGTGAGTTGTAAGACACTTCTCTTTATTTAATGGCTCCAGTGCAGTTAGTTTTAATAAGTAAAAGCTGTATAAAAAGCTAAATGGCACGTATTTTTAATCTGAGACTGTATGATTGGCTTAGAGAATACTGTTAGCATTAAAAATGCCTGGTGCATCTCAGTCTGAAGACAATGGGTGGGAGTTCTGTGGAAAGGGGCAGTTTCCTCTGCTCAGAGCAGGTGGCTGGGGACAGTGTATGTGTTAAAGAACACATGCATCTCTTTTATGAAAATAAACTCTCCTTCCCCTAAGATTTCGATTCACCTCTGCCAGCACTGATTCTTTTTGATGTCATCTGTTTCCTTTTCTCCAGTAGTTCCTCCCTCTCAGCCTGTAATTCTGTTCCAACCTGGTCCAGCTTGTTCTTTCACAAGTTTAGGTCTGTTCCTAAAATGAGTCCCCGCCCCATAGTGCTCGTGGTGGATCTGTTTCTCTGACCGAGTCCTGTGTGTGCCTTTATTATCAACTCGCAGATTTCTGAATTAATGGCCTAACTGTTCACTCTCCCATCAACACATCTTGTCCATGATTTCAGACTGGTCTTTACCGTGATATTCAAAGGATGGCGCATATCCATGCATTGTTTAAAAAATAAAATCTGTGATCAGGACCCTCCAGAAGCTAACTTTCTGAGCTTACCTCCCCTATTCTCCCGTCATGAATCTCTTCTGCCAAACTGATCTACTCCCTGTCCCATTATTCCTTGTTCTTAACCACTCTGCCATCACTTGATTCCAGTTCCCATAGTTCTCCTTTCCTGATCCACTTCTGATGATTTGTTGAAACCACTTCAAGCCCCAGCTCCCCTGCAGAGATGCTTCCGTCTCAGCTCCAAACCATGGTGCCCTTTACTGAGCACCTTCCTAAACTAGGGCATCCTCTCAACATGTATTTTTTCCATCACAGGTTCCAGAACACTGGTTTTCAAAACACTTTCTCCATTTGACACAAATTAAAAGTATGATGCAGAATTTCATTTTTAATAAGACTTTAGTCATAAGTAAAAAGGAAATGGGCACTATATATTGTTGAAATGTATTTCCAAACTAAATAAAATAGTTTGTGGGGCTGGCATTGTGGCGTAGTAGGTAAAGCCGCTGCCTGCAGTGCCGGCATCCCATATGGGCACTGGTTCCAGTCCCAGCTGCTCTAATTACAATCCAGCTCTCTGTTGTGGCCTGGTATAACAGTAGAAGATGGCCCAAGTCCTTGAGTCCCTGCACCAGCATGGGCAACCCAGAAGAAGATCCTGGCTCCTGGCTTAGTATCGGCCCATCTCCAGCCATTGAGGCCAAAGAGAGCGGATGGTAGACCTCTCTCTGTCTCTCCTCTCTGTGTGTAACTCTGACTTTCTTTTTTTAAAGATTTTATTTATTTATTTGAGAGGTAGAGTTACAGTGAGAGGGAGAGTCAGAGAGAAAGGTCTTTCTTCTGTTGGTTCACTCCCCAGATGGTGCAAACAGCTGGCGCTGCACCGATCTGAAGCCAGGAGCCAGGAGCTTCTTCCTGGTCTCCCATGCGGGTGCAGGGGCCCAAGGACTTGGGCCATCTTCTACTGCTTTCCCAGGCTACAGCAGAGAGCTGAATTGGAAGAGAGGCAGCCAGGATTAGAACTGGCACCTATATGGGATGCCGGCGCTACAGGCGGAGGATTAACCTACTGCGCCATAGGGCTGGTCCCCTGACTTTCAAATAAATAAATAAACCTTTTAAAAAAAGTTTGTATGAGGTTTATAACTTCCAATATTATACAATGAATCAGAGTCTCCGCCCCCAGATCAGTACTGAGGATTCAGCTAACACAGCTAGTGAGGTCAGTGGGCCTTGGCCAAGAACTGGGTCTACATGGTCAGACTGATGGGTCTGGGGTCAGAAAGACATACTGCATGGGCAGGATGCTGTCTGTAGTTATCACAGGGGGATGAGAAAATAAATAAACACAAGGAGTCTTCAAAAAGTTCACGGGAGGGGATGGTGCTGTGGTGCAGTGGGTTAAGGCACCGTCTGCAGAGTTGGCATCCCATATCAGCATCTATTCTAGTCCCGGCTGCTCCACTTCCAATCCAGTTCTTTGCTAATGCTCCTCGGAAAGCAGTGGAGGATGGCCCCAGTGGGAGACCTGGATGAAGCTTCTAGTTCCTGGCTTCCCCCTGGCCTAGTCCTGGCTGTTGTGGCCATTTGGAAAGTGAAGCAGAAGATGGAACCTCTCCTCCTCTCTCTGTCTCTCCCCCTTTCTCTGTAACTTTGATTTGCAAATAAATAATCTTTTTTTAAAAAAAGCTCACAGAAATGCCTAATATGAAAAATATGCATAAATTTAAAAATTTTTACAGCAAAATAAATTTATATTTCAATTCCATTTTTATTTATTTATTTTTATTTTTAAAATTTTATTATTTTTGACAGGCAGAGTGGACAGTGAGAGAGAGAGACAGAGAGAAAGGTCTTCCTTTGCCGTTGGTTCACCCTCCAATGGCCGCCACGGCCGGCGTACCTTGCTGATCCGAAGGCAGGAGCCAGGTGCTTCTCCTGGTCTCCCATGGGGTGCAGGGCCCAAGTACTTGGGCCATCCTCCACTGCACTCCCGGGCCATAGTAGAGAGCTGGCCTGGAAGAGGGGCAACTGGGACAGAATCCGGCACCCCGACTGGGACTAGAACGCGGTGTGCCGGTGCTGCAAAGCGGAGAATTAGGCTGTTGAGCCACGGCGCAGGCTTTAATTCCATTTTTATCATGAAGTTTGTGAAGTAACTTTTACTGATGATGATGAAAGAGGAGAAGACTACAATAAACCCATGGTTATTGGCTGCAACTGGAAGTTTCAGTGTGAACTCATGTATTTATATAGAAATATATTTGTGTGTGCATGTGTGTGTGTGTGCGTGCATGCTACATAGACTGGCTTCTCTGGAAGCAAACACTGAGATGAAGAAGTTTGGACGGTAGGGTATTTGCTAGGGATAAAAACATGTGGAAGGAAACATACTGGACATAAGGAGAAGTAGTTGAACTGTAGTACAGGCCCAAGGGAGCCTTGGCTGACTCCTTTCTAAAGCATGTATGGTGTCAGAGCTGTTCCTCATTGAGCCAAAATGACCAGCCTTATGCTCTTTCCTCAGTCAGACTTTACATATGGACTGTCTGACATTGGTCAAGGAACTTCTCTCTAACAAATCCTCCCTGGAAGGGGACATTACTTACATGTATTTCCTGGCTCTGAGAAGGCCTAGCAGCGAAGAAACCCTAACAGAATCAGCACATCTAGTGCCTAGATATTGCTTGCTAGATACCATTCTCTACTCAAAGGAATCAGCCTCCTTCGAAAATGGCTACTTCCACAGCTGAGAAATGGCTAATTCCACACAAATAAAGTAGAAGCTGCACTTGGAACATCTTGTACCAAAGAATAAAAAATTAATGCAAGAATGACAATGACCTGTCAAAAGGACACGGACACTACCGTGAAGAGGCTCAACCCAGATAAATTTAAAATATTTTAGCATCAAATAATAATGATAGCAATGAATAACTCACTAAATAAAATGCATCTGAGTCCATACTCACATAAAAAAAGAAATTGGGAAACAGGGAAAGAGCTATCTTACAGTAGAATAACTAATGATTGTAAATCACCATCTGGCAACCATACTAGGAACAATTGGTTCAGACAAGAAGCATCAATGGATGCTGAAACCAGTAGGGAAAAGTTTAAGAAGCAACTATGCATTTCAGTAATCTCAAGGTATTGCCCCATAAAATGTGTGTTAATTATTTATTAAGTGAAGTACACTTATAAGGTTTTTTTAAAGATTTATTTATTTATTTGAAAGCAGTGTTACAGAGACAGAGTGGAAGACAGAGATAGAGAGAGGGAGAGAGAGATCTTCCACCTGCTGGTTTACTCCCCAAATGGCTGCAATGACCAGGGCTGGGCAAGGCTGAATCCTGGAACCAGTAGGTTCATCCAGGGTCTCCCACTGGGGTGCAGGGGTCCAAGCAGTTTGATCATCTTCTGCTGCTTTCCTAGTTGCATTAGCAGGGAGCTGGATCAGAAGTGGAGCAGCTAAGACTCAAACCAGCACCCACATGGGATGCTGGCATTGCAGGCGGCAACTTAACCTGTTACACCACAACGCTGGCCCAAAAATACTTAGAATTTATCTTTCCAGTGTAGACCATCTTGTCACATGATGAAAATTACCATCTTTGGTAATGGGACAAACCAGCATCATGTGCTTCCTGACACAATGCCCTGAAAAAAAGAGTACAGCACCATTTCTATGGTATTCTTGCCACACAGGACCTACAATAAATATAAATATGAGGAAACATCAGACAACCTAATCCAAAGGGCATTCTACAAAGTCACTTCCCTGTACTCATAAAAAAAAATCATGGTGATAACAAGGAAACATAGAGGGAGAGTCAATGGTAGGTTGGAGCCAAGTTGCACTGGCTTAGCCCCACTCTAGAAAACCAGTTGTGTGTCTGTTTTCTCAACTCTGTCACTCAGTGACATCAGTGGGTAGCTTGAAACCATTCAGAATAGAAATAAAAAAATTGCCAACTCTGTGCTATAGTTTGAAAGTGGTTTTTCCCCAAAGTTGCATGTGTTGAATTGCCAACTCCGTGCTATAGTTTGAATGTGGTTTTTCCCCAAAGTTGCATGTGTTGCATGTGTTGAAATCTTGGTCCCCAGTGTGGTAATGCTAAGAGGTGGTGGGGAGATGTTTAAGTCATGGGCTGGGTCGGGGTGGGGATGGGGTGAGTAGAGTAGGGAAGGAGGTGGTGGCTAAGGAGGGATCAGCAATCTGAGGAACCCGGTCTCTCTCTTCCCCATGCATGTGCTCCTGCGCTGCCATCCCTCATGGTGTGGTACAGCCAGGGAGCCCTCACCAAAGCGGGCTCTCTGCTGTTTGGACTTCCAGCCTGCAAAACTGTGGGCTAAATAAGCATCTTTTCTTTAGAAAGTACTTAGCATTCGGAATTTCATGGTAGTACAGGGAAATGGACTCATAACACCCTACGAATCAGAGGCCTCATAGCAACCCCACTCCAGTACAGTTCCCCACTGAAGGAGCCTAAGGAGACCCACAAGACAAGGCAACATGTGACCCTGGACTTGATCCTGGAACTGTAAGGGACATCATTGGGACTATCAGAGACACTTCAACAGGGTCTGAGGATGAGGTGTAGTATTCTGTCCATGTTCCTATACTGTAGTTATGCTGGAAAGTGTCCTTGTCTTTGGGTCACATGTGCGAAACTAGTTAAAAATAATGGGATGTCATATCTGTAACTTCTTCTTAAAGGTTCAAAAAACTATATGTATAAATATATGTCAAAAGTGAATGAAAGGCAATGTGGCCAAATGTTAATATCTCTAGGGATTAGGAAATAGGATGAAGGGACTATAGGAGTTCTTTTTATTAGTCTTGCTACTTTTCTATAAATTTGAAGTTATGTCAAAAATTAAGAAGTTTTATTTTAATCAAATCCTCTTAAGTTGGTCTGCGACTCCTTTCTGATTCTGCCGAGAGCCCCACCCGTTTACCACTCAACAGTTAGAGAAAAGGGGATGCTAGTAGGTGTCCATTCATGATACTATGTAGCTGGGTTTAACCTCTGCTAGGCTGTTGTCTCCCTCCTCCTGGCTCCCTGGGAAGGTGGAAAAGCCTTTTTCATTTCTCCCAGAAAGTAATGGGTATGAACCCTGCCAGAAGGTTACTTCTCTGATTTTGCAAACAATGAAGATGCGAACGTGGTTAAAACCAGAGTTCTTCCACCCTGCCAAAAAAACCTTTTATTTAAGGAGTACAAATTTCATTTTTTTTTTTTTTTTTGACAGGCAGAGTGGATAGTGAGAGAGAGAGACAGAGAGAAAGGTCTTCGTTTCTGCTGTTGGTTCACCCTCCAATGGCCGCTGCAGCCGGCGCATCGCGCTGATCCGAAGCCAGGAGCCAGGTGCTTCTCCTGGTCTCCCTTGCGGATGCAGGGCCCAAGGTCTTGGGCCATCCTCCACTGCCTTCCCGGGCCATAGCAGAGAGCTGGCCTGGAAGAGGGGCAACCGGGATAGAATCCGGCGCCCCGACCGGGACTAGAACCCGGTGTGCATAACTTCCTACAACTTTAGGAATAAAGTGATTCTTCCCACCATACCCGCCATCCCACCCCACCTCCTCCTCCCTCTCCCATTCCCAGTCCCATTCTCCATTAAGATTCATTTTATACACAGAAGACCAACTCTGTACTATGCAAAGGATTTCAACAGTTTGTGCACACACACACACACAAACTGAGAACAAGTTTTACAGTTAATTCTCATAATACAACTCATTGAGGACAGAGGTCCTGCATGGGAAGTAAGTGCACAGTGACTCCTGTTAATTTAACAATTAATACTCTTATATATGACGTCAGTGATCACCCAAGGCTCTTGACATAAGCTGTCAAGGCTAACGCCAGAGTTTTTTAGGGGAAATATGTTTTGAGTATTTCACTTTAAGATTTAGTTTTTGAAAGAGTTTCAGAAAGAAAGAGAGGGAGAGAGATCGAGAGAGAGCTTCCCTTCTCTGCTTTTCTACTTATATAGCCACAAGAACCAGGAGCCAGGAGTTTGATCCAAGTCTCCCACATGAGTGAAGGGGCCCAAGTACTTGGGCCATCTTCTACTGCCTTTCCCAGGCCATTAGCAGGGAGCTGGATGGGAAGTGGAGCAGCCTGAATAGGAACCTGCATTGATATGGGGTGCCTGCATCACCGCAGGCAGCAATTTTACCTGCTGTGTCACAACCCTGGCCCCTGTTTTGTGTATTTTAAACATTAAACCTCTAATACTTAAATAATTCAATTTAAAAATAGTGAACAAAGATCACAAAGAGAACAGAGGTTTGTTTCAAATTTTCCTTCCTCCCCTCCTTCCTTGCTTCTCTGCTTTCTTCCCTCCAAAGGCAAATGAGCACTGTGTGTATGTTTAATCTTCCCAAGCAGATTCAGTGCCCCTTGGGGCTTATACTTCTTTTGTGCCCACAACACCTGCCTGCAGTACCAGTCTTTTACATGGGTGACTGGGTTGCTGAATGAGACAACAGAGTTTGCTGTTGATGCTGAAAAAGACAGTAAGTCCCTTGGGGACAGTCATCTGAATTGTCACTGTAGATGATTTGAAAGTCAGGATGAACCAAGTCCTGACAAAGAACCCATGCTGACTGGATGGGAATAAATTTCTTCTCTACCTCTCCCATTGTCAGAAAGCAATTTATAATAGAAGGTAGGGATGTGAGGGCTGGCTGTGAACTCATTTAGCAGTTTTTCTCTTGGGCTGTCTAGATCTGCCGAATTCTCTCGACCTGACATTTTAAAGGGCCCCACTGTGTTTCTCTTTGGGGCAGATTAATGATGCCAATCAGGAGTTTCTATTCCTGTTTACTGTTAAGTTACTTCCTTCTCTTCTTTAGTTCCTAAAAGAGGCAAAGAGGGAAGTTCAAGGCTGACTCCTGGAGTAATTACCAGGGTCTGTCGTACTCCATGGGCAATTGTGAGAGAACCGCCAGTTCCCCAAGAAGACTTGGGGGCAGCTGCCAGGCGTGGATGCACGCCCTCTGATTTCATCAGCCATTGCCCAACTTGTCACGGCCCGGACATGGACAGCCAGGAAGCTTTGGGGTTCACCAGCCAGGATGGCGTTTCTGGCAAAAACAGACAAAGCTCATTCTAAAAAATTGTGCGTGAAACTATTTTAAACTCATATATTCATATAGATGAATTTAATGTATGTGATCAATATATTATGTAAATATATGTGAATACAATGTACATCATATACTTTATGTTATATGTGAATATAATATATACAAATTTAAACTCATATATGTAATATATATGAATATATATTAAATCATTTTGTTTTGCCAATCTTTAAAACAAGTTTTTCTCTGCATTTTGCTTTTGCAAATGGGCCTCCATTCACATAATTGCTGCTTAGGAGGCAGGAAGAAGAATTTTGTGCTGTTACCTCTCCTGTCTCTCAGCCCCTACCTCCTCTCTCACAAAACAGTGGTGTATTCAATTGGTCAACAATTAAAACTTATGACTGATACATAATTTACAGAGAACAAAACCAACATTAAAACATTTTAATTATTTCAATTATATTAAATACAATAGGAAAAGGAATAAATTCCTGTTGAAATTGATCCCTTACAATACCACTATCTTTTTTATTAAGATTTATTTATTTATTTGAGAAGTAGAGTTACAGACAGAGATGGAGAGACAGAGAGAAAGGTCTTCCATCCACTGGTTCACTCCCCAAATGGCCACAATGGCTGGAGCTGAGCCAATCCAAAGCCAGGAAGCAGGAGACTCTTCTGGGTCTCCCACATGGGTGCAAGGGGCCCAGGCACTTGGGCAATCTTCCATTGCTTTCCCAGTCCATAAGCAAAGAGCTGAATTGGAAAAGAAGCAGCCAGGACATGAACCCGTGCCCATACGGGCTGCCAGCACTGCAGATGGAGGCTTAGTCCACTACACCACAGCGCCAACCCCACATTATAGTAGTTGTAAAACTACATTTGTAAAACTTCCTCTTTCGCCGCAGCAATCTGTAACCATTAACTGGTAATTTTTTGCAAATACAATGTGCATTAAATTATAGCTTTATGCAAACAGAAAAGCAAAACCTATGGGCTAAAATTTTATGAGCATACCCTAGGGATTTAATTTTGAATGTTCAATCAGGTGTTTTACATATATTCTGAATGAGGATAACTTTTCAGAAATTCCTATATCCAATTTTTTCCTGCCACCTTTTTGTAGCTGGTTATGTTTAGTAACCATTTAATGGGCCTTTTAATTACATCCTGCCAATCAAAATCTTGGCCCAGTGGGCTGTGTTTTAGTCTCAGGGAAGACACCAGCTTTAATTACCATTGCATTGTTTCTAATTCCACCTGCAAAGTATATTCCCATCTGGAGTGACAAGACATTAGAAAATTCTTACATTTCACATTTTCCACTTACCGTCTAAACTGCACAGGACACAATGGTAATCAGGCTATATTGTTTCAATCCTAAACCTACCAATCGTGAGAGATGGGGCTCCTAATGGAAAGAATTAATCAGTGGATTTTTTATATTCATGGATGGCGAGATAATCTTGCTGCAGAGTGACATCGTCCTTTTGAGAGAGCCCAGCTTCTGGCTGTGAACCCATTCCCATGCGATTTCTTTCTAACAAGCCAGGAAGCTGCTTTAATCTTTAAACATGAAGCATCCTGCTTACAGTATCAAAGGTAGGCAAGTTCTCCTACTGAGGTTCAAAAGCAGAGAATAATAAGAACCCAGTTGCTAATGTCAGGCTGATGTCAGGCCTGAAATCACTTTTCACTTGATTGAGCCATTTTGTCCTCAGAATCGCTTTGTTCCGGTTGCCGAGTTTCCTTCAGCCCCTAATCGTGAGCAGCACACCGGATGCTTCCCAGCGGCTTCTTGTCAGAAGTTGGAGCCCCTGCACAGTAGACACGTTATTAATATCCAAGCTCCACGCAGCCCAGGGATAGCCAGGGAGCACCTCTGGAAGGTGCTGTAGGCTCACTCAACCTGGCTTCCCCCTAGATGCTGCCACTTCCAAGTCTAACTCAGAGGGAGCTGCCTGCTCCAGCCAGGCAGAGCCCTGGGATGCCAGGCTTTCCTTCCTGTCTGAAGGGACCAGCAAGATGCTGGGTTCCATGAAGACTTTCCTAATTCAGTTGTGCAGCCCGAGAAACCATCCTGTGCAAAGTCTCCAGCCGAAGACAGAAGTGAAGCAGAGAATGCGAACCTCAATGTGAAGTGCCGTTAGACAAAGGCAGAGCTGAGATAGACAGAGCCCAATAAAGATTTGGTGCCCCGCACCATTAGCTTGAACTTTTCATACGCATGCAAAACCAGATACGAGAGACTACATAGTATGCACTTTGGGGTGTAGTCCAATTTTTAGAATGTTCCAAAATTCCTGCCATCAGTCTCAAGCCCAATTAATTTCTCTTGTCACTAATATTATTGGACTCAAACAGTTTATCTGCAGCTGTCTTCAAGTGCAGTCCTGGAGCACCATAGAATTTTCTAGACTTCCCAACTTGAAGCATATCCTGGCACAATCATAGATCCTCCTCCCTGGCCCCTTACGTTTCTTACTTCATGGTTTGTATTCGTTTCCAACGCGTCTGCTCCACCAAAGTGCCACAAATCGATTGCTCAAAATGGCAGAAATGCATTTCCTCACCGTTCTGGAGGCCAGCGGCTCAAATCAAGGTGTTGGCAGAGGCAGACTCGCTGCAGATCGCGCTGGGAGAATCTGCTGCTGCCTCAGCAGCGCGGGAGGCTGTAGGCATTCCCTGACACAGTCCTCTGTTCTCTGCCTCTGTGGCCACCTTGTCTTCTCCTCGACCACCTGAGTCAAATCTCTGAAGATTCTTAATTGAATCCTACCTGCACAGTACTTCTGTGCTACCTAGGGCCCACATTCATAGGCTCCAGGGATTAGATCATGGACATCTTTGGGAGGAGGGTGATGGAATTATTCAGCCTACTCAATGTTACTGATTGCTAAAGCATGATTTTTTCTATCTCTTGAAAGTAGAAACTGGCTAAGAAAGGTGAATAGTGAGTGCATTCCATTTTGGCACCCATGAGGCATCCCAGGCTCCTAGGAGCTTCTGTGTTTTTTTTATTCATTTATTTGTTTAAAGTCTGGCAGTGGGGAAACTTTGTTTTTAAGATTTATTTTCATTTATTTGAAAGGTAGAGTTACAGAGAGGGATAGAGACAGAGAGAGATCTTCCACCCACTGGTTCACTCCCCAAATGACCTCAACAACAAGGACTGGGTCATATTAATCTTCTGGGTCTCCCACATAGGTGCAGGGGCCCAGGCTCTTAGGCCATCCTCTGCTGCTTTCCCAGGTGCATTAGCAGGAGCTGCATTGGAAATGGAGCAGCTGGGACTCGAACCAATGCCCATCTGAGATGCTGGTGCTGCAGGCCAGGGCTTTAACCCCCTGCGCCACAGTGCCTATCCCTTCTCTGTTTTAAACAAAGGGGCCGGTGTTGTGGTGGTGTGCGTAGAAGGTTAAGCTGTTGCCTGAGATGCTGGCATCTGGGGAATGAACCAGCAGATGCAAGATTTCTCTGTCTCATGGGGCCGGCACTGTGGTGTAGCAGGTAAGGCCACTGCCTACAGTGCTGGCGTCCCATATGGGCACGTTTGAGTCCCAGCTGCTCCACTTCCGATCTGGCTTTCCGCCATGGTCTGGGAAAGCAGTGGAGGATGTGGAAGACGGCCCAAGTCCTTGGGCCCCTGCACCCACGTGGGAGACCTGGAAGAAGCTCCTGGCTCCTGGCTTTGGATCAGCACAGCTCTGGCCGTTGCGGCCATCTGTGGAGTGAACCAGCAGATGAAAGACCTCTCTCTCTCTTTCTCTCTCTCTCTCTCTCCCTCCCTCTCTCTCTCTCTCTCTCTCTCTCTCTCTCTCTCTCTCTCCTTCTCTTTCTGTATAACTATGACTTTCAAAGAAATGAATTAATAAATCTTAAAAAAAAGATCTCTCTGTCTCTCCTCTCTCTCTCTGTAACTCTGCCTTTCAAATAAATAAAATAAATTAAAAAGAAACTACCAAATAAGACAAAATACTCAGATTCCAATCAGGTTGACAGCCTCTAGATAATTGAATAAATTATGGGAGTTTTTTTTTTTTCCAAACTACCATAAAGTTTCCTTTTGGAGGTTCCACAAAACCCTATTTAAATTTGGCCTGTGTTTGATTCAAATGACATATAATGTAAACTAAAAAAGTCACAGGCAGTGTCTAAAGGGAAACCCTACCACTTCATTTCACCATCTTTTTTGAACACCCATTCCCTTGAGCAAATAATTAATTACGTAGAGTTTCAGCTGCCTTCCAAGGGAATGAATCAGCAGTTGGTGGCATTTGAATGTTTAGATTTGGTCATACGTTCTGAATGGTTTCTAGCATGCCCTTAACCTAAAATCTATTCTGACCTAAACCACCTGGCTTGCTAACTGGTGCCAACCAAATCTACCAGATAATTATGCAGCATTGGACTTTGCTTTGGTTGGGTACACACATTTAGCTTATCTTATCAAGAACAGCAAATACAGCAATGCAACTTGGAAATGTGGAAACACCAGACCTCAGCTCCAGCACTGGATTTAAAGGAAAATGCGTAAGTAATGAGAAAAGCAATTCGGGAAAAATAAAAGCGAGGGAACAAGAAACCTTGCCAGGAAGCTGGTGAAACCTTGAAAGCTTTCCTGCTCAGCTTCAAAGCCTGCTTGCTCTGCTTGCAACCTTGCCACACCTGAGCTACTTAGCGGTAAAGTCTTTCTACTGTATTAACTCTGAAAACATTCATGTCACAAAATGTCCAGTAATAATGACGTCCTTGAGCTGCTTGCTAATTGATTGTGAAATGCTTTAAGAGCTTTATGACAGAAGGAAGGTACAATTAGTTATTATTAGATCACACAATTCAATGACTTTAAAGGGCAACAAAACCTCGGCGGCGAGGGTTTCCACATGTCTCCTGTGAGAAAACAGACTTGTCAGGCCGCCGTGCTCTGCTAGTAGCAATGTCACCTTCTCACCACGGTGGAATTTGCATATTTTGTCACTATACAAAGTTTTCTTATAAATATAGTCGGGAGAATCTCATTTTAAAGGAGATGCTTCACTTAAAATATAATTTGGCCATCATAGCTAATAACAAGGACTTAAATGTAAACGCTTTTTAATTGTTTTTAAATATCACAGAGTTAAAAGCAAAAACGGAAATCACAAGTTTAACACTGTTAGGAGCTCATCAAAGGAACACAACATATCTGTGTAGGAAAAAAAAAAAAGGTTCAGAGCTGTAAGGTTGCTTTAAAGAAATATTTAAATAGCATTTACAAAATAACCTGTCCTGTGTGAATTAGTATCAATACTGTTCTATTTTTTGTTCCCTGAAACATCTTCTCAATGAGAAGTTTGATATATTCCTTTAAGAATCATACTTAATAATAACTACAGCCTAGTTTTTATTCTAAATGGTCTGCTTCCCTAGGTCTGAATTGGCAGGAAGCGTGAGTCAGGAGCCAGAACCAGGAACGAAACCCAGGCACTCTGATGTGGGTTAGGACATCCTAACTGGCACCTTAACTGCTAGGTCCAACACCCACCCTGCAAGCCTCTATTGTAAGAGAACTAATCTCATTCATGAGGGTCTAATCACCCCATGAAGGCCCGTTCCCTTAATACCACCACAGTGGGGATTAGGTTTAGGTATGAAGTCTGGAGGAATGTAAACATTCACACCATAGCAGGGAATACCATAGCTACAGCCACCAAGAAAACTGTTGTGAGGTGAGTGCCGCTCGTCTCTCCTGCAGTTGGTATCCATTGCAATGATGTCCATGGCCATTCCACATGGACATTCCCATTGTGCAATGCAAAGGGCACGTAGGGTTTGAATCATGCCTCTGATTGTAACTGGTTGCATAACCTTAGGCAAATTATCAACTACTCTAACCCCTAGTTTTCACATATAAAAAAATGGGGATTATAATACCTGCTGCAGATTTATGAGGATTAACTTAAATAACATGTAAAACAAAATACTTCGGCACTCTATAATAACTCGCTGATCAAATGAGTGTCAAGGGCACTAGGATTTAAGGACAGGAAAAAAAAAATCAGGCATAGACACTCTTCTCATAGCGGCCTCAAATAACCTCTGAGCCACTTCTGATTCTAGACAGCAAGACTATAGACAGCTGTGGGCCCTCATAACCTTCCTGTAATTCAAACTCCATGTGATCTGCTGTGACATTAGCCACGCCCCCAACTGGATCGCAGACTTGATGGCAGAGACCTGGGGGCCACACTCCTGTTCCCAGTGAAGGCCTCTGACCTCTTACCATTAGTGAAGAGTGACTCTGCGTCTGGTGCCACTGCAATAAACTTTGTGTGCATTATCTTCCTTCCCACAGCTCTATGACATTGTCCCCACTTTCCAGATGAGAACATGGAAGCCCAGAGGCATCACATAATTGGAATAAATAATGTAGACAGCAAGAAGTAGAATCAGAATTCAGACCCAGATCCATGTGACACCAGAGCCCATTGTCACAGTCACTCCCTCCATGCCCCCTCTTCTGAGTCATCCCTGTTCCACCTGTGGGACCTGTGTACTACTCCTCACCATGGCTTTCCCCCAGAACTGCTCTCTGCCCTCTTGATTTATGATGGCTGCCAGCCTCTTCTTACCTAACAAACCTCTGGTCCCAATGCACACAGCGCAACTGTGTTACCCCCTGTGACACCACATGCATTGAAGATGACAGTTTGCCTGCTCCCTGAAGTGACCTAGTAGACGTGATTGAATTTTTTCTGTTTTCAGTGTTGTTTCAGTAGGGAAAGGACTTCTTTAGTGATGGTCATCAACTAGCTACAGCTCTCCGTCCATCTAAGAAATGTGTTTTTCTTCCATTGGGGGTCAGGGGAAGAAGGGAAAGAGCATCTCACATTATGGGCTAGATTGCTCCACCCACCCTGAATTTATACCGAAGTCCTACCAGGTCCGCAGAACGTCTTGTGTTTGGATGTGAGGTCTTTGAAGAAGTAATTAAGTCAAAATGAGGTCATAAATGTAGGTCCCAGCAAACTATTCCATCTTCTCATAGCCCCTCCTGTCAATGAGTGAACCTTCATGCTTCCCAAAGGCAGAGGAATGCATCCCGTAGTGAACAGGAAGGTGTTTTTTCAGGCACAGGAACTGCAAGGTAAGGAAGGAAGGAATAGGAGAGCACGTGTTACCCTCTTTTTCCTCCTCTCTTCCTCCCCCCTCTCCTTCTCCCCTTTCTTTAACACTCTGCTCACCAGCTAACATATTTTTATCTGAAAACAACAAATTGGAGGCATATCTGTACATATCATTACCCTCCACTCTTATGACCAGGATCAAGATCCATAACCCTACTCTACCACTAAGCCCAGACCACTACCTCAGAATCCTTTTCAACACAGTGCTCTAGGTAAACAGTCAGAAATGTCACTGGAGCTGAAATGTAGCTGCCCTGAGAGGCAGGAGCTGCTTATTGCCTTCCCAATATCTATTTTCCTCTTCTTTTCTGAGATAGTCCTATTTTTATTTAGATAAAAGCAACATTTGTCAGTTTCTCCCCTCTCTAATACCGGTCAGTGAGATAAGTAGAAGATATTGATTGGAAGACTCCTGAAAAAAGGACAATTAGCTGGAGTGTGCCATGTTGCATTCCTTCTTTTTTATTATTTGAGAGGCAAGCAGAGAGACACAGAAAAAGCTCTCATCTGCTGGTTCACCCCCAAATGCCTCTAATGGCTGGGGCTGGACCAAATCAAAGCCAGGAGCCAGGAGCTCAATCCAGGTCTCCCATGTAGGTGGCAGAAACCCAACTACTTAAGCCACCATCTGCTGCCTCCCAGGAAGCAGCTTACAGGAAGCTGTCATCAGGAGTCAGAGCCAAGATAAACCCAGGTGCTCCAATACTGGATGTGGACAACCCAATCAGCATTTTAACTGCTAGGTCAGGTGCCCATCCTCTGCCTCTCTTCTTCATCCTCCCTGCTTTCTAGAATAAAACTGATATCTGGAACTTCAGCAGCCATTCTGGATTGCAAGTAAAAGTTGGAATGGAAACTAACACTGAGAATCAAGGAAAAGAAAAGTAGAAGAAACCTGCTTTCTTGATGTGGAGCCTTCAAAACCAGCCCTAGCTGGCCTGCATCCGGACCCTCATGTGTTTACACACTGTTTGGGTTTCTTTATATGTGCTGCCAGGTCTAAAATTTATTGACACAACCTCCCAAAATAACTATTGTAAAGTGGCTTATTCAACATTGTCAACTACTTTTACCCCTTGGAGGCTAGGAAGCTAAAAATACAAGTGCCTAACTACCTTCCTTGAAACTGAGATGGCCATAAGAAATAAGCCAGTTCTAAGAAACTTTCTTAGCTCCTCTAATAATGACTCTGTCCTTTGTTCTAGACCTTGTCTAGCGCACTTGGGCCTCATTCCTTTGTAATTATAACCTCTACCACCAATGGCTCTACTCCCAACCTGTGTGTACTGATGGTCCTCTTCCCCACTTAATGCTGTATAATTGTTCAGACCTGGTTAATGCCACTCCTAGGAACATTGGTTACTATATCCTCACCCTGTCTTTTATGACCTTGTCTAAATATGATCAGAGTCGGCGAACTTGGAAGGCTTCCATAACCTTGGCAACTCATGACAGGAGCCTAGGGTGGTTACTGGCACCATAAACTAGAGTGTCAATTTGTTGGGTCAACAACAGGAGTCACTGTGCACTTGCTCCTCATGTGGGATCTCTGTCCTTAATGTGCTGTACATTTTGATTTAATGCTATAACTAGTACTCAAACAGTATGTTTCACTTTGTGTTTCTATGTGGGTGCAAACTGTTGAAATCTTTACTTAATATATACTAAATTGATCTTCTGTATATAAAGAGAATTGAAAATGAATCTTGATGTGAATGGAAGGGGAAAGGGAGCGGGAGAGGGGAGGGTTGCAGGTGGGAAGGAAGTTATGGGGGGGGAAGCCATTGTAATCCATAAGCTGTACATTGGAAATTTATATTCATTAAATAAAAGTTAAAAAAAAAAGAAAGAAAGAAGCCAGTTCTGGCCATAGAAAGCAAAGCAACAGTCTGATTATTTCAGAAAAAAATTCTCCCTTTTTCCTCCTCCTCCTTGCTACCTGGAAGGCAGATGTGTGGCTGGGTGGCTGGGTAGCCATTTGATCATGCACCAACCATGAGTACAGGTGCCAACAAATGCGACAATAGAGTGGAAATATGGGAAGGACTTGGGCTGTCTATGGCATTAAGTAACTGCACAAGCCCTGAACCGCTGGTGTCTGAACTTACTGTTATAGAAAATAAATGAACATCATTTGATGAGCTTTTTGTTATTTTCGGCTGAACACATTCCCAGCACCGTCCTATACTAGCCCTTCAATTCTCAGCTGAAGCACCATCTCATCTGAGATCACCGCAAGCCTAAGTGTCAGGTTAGCTTCCTAGAGATGCTGTAACAAATAACCACAAATTAGGTGGCTGACCACAGTTCACAAAAGCCCAAAGTCCAAAATCAAGGTGTCAGTAGCACTGATTCCTTTTGGATCTGAAGAAGAAACCATCCCTCACACTCCTTTGCTAGTGGCGTTTTTGGTGTTCCTTGGCTACTGCTGTATCACTTCAATCTCTGCTCCCATCTTTGCATTCTCTCTGTCTCTCTCTCTCTCTCTCTCTTGCTAATAAAGACAATGGTCATTGGATTTTTTTTTTTATTTTTTGACAGGCAGAGTGGACAGTGAGAGAGAGAGACAGAGAGAAAGGTCTTCCTCTGCCGTTGGTTCACCCTCCAATGGCCGCCGCGCTGCGGCCGGCACACCGCGCTGATTGGAAGCCGGGAGCCAGGTGCTTTTCCTGGTCTCCCATGTGGGTGCAGGGCCCAAGCACTTGGGCCATCCTCCACTGCACTCCTGGGCCACAGCAGAGAGCTGGCCTGGAAGAGGGGCAACTGGGACAGAATCTGGCGCCCCAACCAGGACTAGAACCCGGTGTGCCGGTGCCGCAAGGCGGAGGAATAGACTATTCTGCCTGTCAATGTAGGATTCACTCTAATCCAGTGTGATAGCATCATAACTTGAATACACCGGCAAAAACCTGATTTCCAAATAAAATCACTTCACGTGTCCTGGGTAGGACAATTTTAGGGACCACAATTCAACTCACTGCAGTGATGGGCTCTTCTTATGCTGCCCTGGGCACCTGTGCCCACGCTCTTACCCACACACCCTACTCAGTTTATTATGTTGAAGGGGACCTTAAACTGGAACATCAGCCCGAGTTCTGCTTTCTGCCATCCCATTATTTATTTTGATTCCCTAGTCCAGTTTTTCAGCTCCTCAATGACTCTATTTCTTCACTAGTAACACGGGGATAAAACAATTGTTCAATTTACATTTAATGAGAATGCCACTGTATTATGGTAAATGACATAGCCTTGGACATAGCATCAAGGTTTTTCAAAAAGTAAATCCTTTGGGATTTCCTCTCCTTTTATAAAAGTGTCATCTTTGCTTATCTCTGGTTTTCAAACTTGTGAGAATGAAAAGGAAAGCAGGAAGGACCTGGGTAGCCAGGATGGCTATGTAAAGGCAAGCAGGGGTTCTCTCCACTTTCTGCTGGCAGGGGTGTTCCAGAGGCAGCCCGGGAAGTGAATCACGGGAAAACAGGAGAGAGGCAGCAGCGTGGGCTGGGAAGAAGCCGCCTTGGGATGCAAGGCTGAGGGACCCCCCCAGGCACTTCACAAGCTGTGACTGCAAAGGCAATCTTCATCCTGAAAACTGCCTTCATAGGACCTGCTTTGCAGACTTCGGGCTGGCACTGTGGTGTAGTACGTAAAACATCCCCCTGCACCGCTGGCATCCCATAAGGGTACCGGTTAGATTTCCAACACCCACTGCAACTCCACTTCTGATTCAGCTCTTTGCCGATGGCCTGGAAAAGCAGTAAAAGATGATCCAGGTGCTTGAGCCCCTGCACCCACATGGGAGACCCAGAAGAAGCTCCTGGCTCCTGGCTTCGGATTGGCCCAGCCTTGGTCACAGCTGCCATTTGGGGAGTGAGCCAGTGGATGGGAGACAGCTTTCTCTCTGTCTCTCCCTCTGTAATTCTGCCTCTCAAACAAATAAATCTGTTCAAAAAAAAAAAAAAAACCAGAAATGTGTTTGGTGCTTGTTTACCTTAATATGACAAACACCTGCACATATCTCTCTCAAAAAATACCAAACATGGACTTGTAAAACATAAGAAAATGAGCATAGTTAGTGCTTCAATAAAAGCATGTTACCCATACCCAGATCTAACATATGCTAATATGTCTCCATATTTATTGCAAATTCTTCTTAGGAAACAAAGTATTAGGGATGAGATTGAAGATCCCTACAAAAAGTCCCAGTTCCCTTCTTTCTTTCTATTGTGTTGATGGGGGTGTGCCTCCTCCTTTGCTTGTTTGGTTGCTTTCCTACATATGTAGGTAGCTATATTAAAAAATTCCACTGTCATTTCCTACATTTTAAATTTTTCATAAGTGGCAGAGTTCTTCAGCACGTGTTTTGCTCAGTCACCATGATTTTGAGACTTATCCACGTTGCCACATACAAATCATTTGTTCATTTTAATTGCTAAATAACAGTCACGCTATTCATATGAAGAAATCACAATTTATTTTTCCACTCCCCTACTGAGAAACAATCAGGCTGCTTCTGATAATTTTCTAACATAGCCAATGCTCCAGTGAACCTTTTGCATTCCCCCTCATGCCCATGTGTGAGTTTCCCTGGATCTAGTCATCCCTCACAACCATACAACCGCTGGGTTGTAGGGTTGATGCAGCATCAATTTCACAGAGGTGTTAGGTTTTAATATCATTGAGGTCATCACTTTCTTCAATGTGACTTGAGCTTCTTATTTAAGAAATCCTCCTCTATACTGAAGGTCCCAGAAACAGTCTTATATTTTCCTCACATTTAGGCTCTAAGTTACCTGGACTTTATTTTGTATGTGGTGTGAAGTAGAGCTCTATTCATGTGCCTTCCTATAGGGATGGCTGCATGTCCAGGGTCATTCTTGGAGAAGTCCCTTCCTCTCCTATTTACCCATAACCCAGCCGGATGGCATAAGCATCTGTTTATGTGGGTAAGGCTAATCCTCAGCTCTTTGTTCTGTTCCTTTTGTTTCCTTTGAAGCCTAAATCATGTCAAAATTCATTTAGCTTTCTTTTTTTTTTAAGATTTATTTATTTATCTGAAAGTCAGAGTTACAGAGAGGCAGAGAGAGAGAGAGAGAGAGGTCCTCCATCAGCTGGTTCACTCCCCAATTGGTTGCAATGGCCAGAGCTGTGTAGATCTAAAGCCAGGAGCCAAGAGCCTCCTCCAGGTCTACCATGCGGGTACAGGGGCCCAAGGACTTGGGCCATCTTCTACTGCTTTCCCAGGCCATAGCAGAGAGCTGGATTGAAAGTGGAGCAACCGGGACTCGAACCGGTGCCCATATGGAATGCTAGCACTGCAGGTGGTGGCTTTACCCACTATGCCCACAGTGCCGGCCCCATGAGACAGAGAGAGGTCTTGTATCTGCTGGTTCATTCCCCAGATGCCAGCATCTCGGGCAACAGCTTAACCTGCTATGGACACCACCACAACACTGGCCCCTTTGTTTAAAACAGAAAAGGAACAGGTGCTGTGGCGTAGCAGGTTAAACCCCCGGACTGCAGCACCGGCATCTCTTATGGACACCGGTTTGAGTCCCGTCTGCTCCACTTCCAATCCAGCTCCCTGCTAATGTGCCTGGAAAAGCAGTGGAGGATGTATAAGAGCTTGGGCCCCTGCACCTACGTGGGAGACCCAGAAGAAGCTCCTGACTCCTGGTTTGTTGTTGAAGCCATTTGGGGAGTGAACCAGTGGGTGGAAGACCTCTCTCTCTGTCTCTACCCCTCTCTGTAACTCTGCCTAAGTTCTAGAGCTCTACAGTATGGTAAAGTGACTATGGTTAATAGCAAGTTATCATAATTTTATAAAGAACCAGAATAGAGGAGTTTGAAGGTTCCCAACAAAAAGAAATGATAAATAGTTATGGAGATAGAAATGCTAATTATTCTGCTTTCATCATTATGCATTTTATTCATTCATCAAATTATCACTTATCCTATAAATACATATAATTTTTTTCTTTTTTTTTTACATATAATTTTTTAAAGTAAGAAAATTAGGGGCCTATGCCATGGCGTAGTAGGTTAAGGCTCCACCTGTCGCCAGCATCCCATATAGGCTCCAGTTCCTGTCCCAGATGCTCCTCTTCTGATCCAGCTCTCTGCTTATGGTCTGGGAAAGCATTGGAAAATGGCCCAAATGCTTGGGCCCCTGCACTCAGGTGGGAGACCCGAAAGAAGCTCCTGGCTCCTGGCTTTGGATTGGCCCATCCCTGGTCATAGCAGCCATTTGGGGAGTAAACCAGAGGATGGAAGATACCTCTCTCTCTCTCTATCTCTCTCTGTTTCTCTCTCTCTCCCTCTCTGTCTATAACTCTCTCTCAAATAAATAAAATATTTTTTAAAAAAATAAAAGAAAATTAAATACTTGGAATGGGACAAAATTAACCAGGAATATGAAGAAAAAGCATTTTCTTTAACTCAATGGTAATGAGGCAAAAGCAAAAAATGTAACTTGGATGTAACTTTGCAGAAGGGGAAGTAACTACACTCGCAAGTGTTGAATTTATTTGCCAAAACCAAGCAGACTTAAGGTAGGGGATTTTCAAAGTAAATTCTGTGGAATTTCTGGCAATAACAAAATGCATATAATTTTATTTTCTAAAAATAAACTCCAATAATTAGAATTTAAAATCCATACCTAATGAGCAAGTACTCTTCGAAATTCTTCAAAATTCTCTGGACTTTTCTGGGCAAAGTGCTTTCTTAAGAAAAAAGTTTTAATTGGGGGAGTCAAGGCTGACCACTCAGAGTAACATATTTGATTGAGGCCGGTGCCATGGTTCAACAGGCTAATCCTCCACTTTGCAGCGCCGGCACACCGGGTTCTAGTCCCGGTCGGGGCGCTGGATTCTGTCCCGGTTGCTCCTCTTCCAGGCCAGCTCTCTGCTGTGGCCAGGGAGTGCAGTGGAGGATGGCCCAAGTCCTTGGGCCCTGCACCCACATGGGAGACCAGGATAAACACCTGGCTCCTGCCATCGGATCAGTGCGGTGCGCCGGCCGCAGTGGCCATTGGAGGGTGAACCAACGGCAGAGGAAGACCTTTCTCTCTGTCTCTCTCTCTCACTGTCCACTCTGCCTGTCAAAAAAAAAAAAAAAAACCATATTTGATTGAAGAAGTTTAATTCAAAGCCTTTATTTAATATCCATGGTCTCTGAGCAGAAAGCAGGCTTGGGAAGAGTCTGAACACAAGAGACTCTGAGATAGGGAAAGGGAGCCTGGAGGCTGAACGGCATGGCTCAGTGCATTGAAGACCAGAAATAGAGCACCCCAGAGAGGGAAAGACAGAATGAGAAAGAGAACTCTTCCATCTCCTGGTTCACTCCCAAAATAACCACAATGGTGCAGGCAAGGCCAGACCAAATCCAGGAGCCGGAAACTCCACCCGATCTCCCATGTGGGTGGCAGGAATCCAACCACTTGAGCCTGTCAGTCTTGGTTGGGAAGTTGCTTCCCCTGGTCTGTGGATTTGTTCTCGATAGAGAAATAAAAAGTCCAAAAGTGAAAGTGATTTTACTGGAGCCGGGGAGGGGCCCCAGAGCCGGCAATCTGTTGCCCCCACAGGGGCGCTGGTCTCTTTTATGTAATTTTCCCCTCTCCTCCCTTATTTATGATATATACTGGTCCCTTACCCAGTGCGTGTAGTATGGGTCGTGTTTGGATTGGCTCCCATGCTTCTGTCGGTAACTGGATCCCCACCTTTGCAGGTGGATCCTCCCCTCCTGTCTGCATGCAGGGAGGGTCAGTAGCTGGTTAATGTTTCCCATACCCTAACCTCAGGTGCTGTGTCACCCCTCTTCCTCCCTTTAGTCTATTCTAAATTGTGTTTTCTTACATGTTGTTTTGCTCTCCTCTCCCCCAGGGTAGGAATTTTCCTGGAATTTGCATAAAGTCCATTCTTTTTTCTCTAACCCTGCCTCCCAGGTGCATGAGCAGGAAGCTGGGTTGGAACCGTGGAACAGCCACGGTTCAGTCTCAGGCACCCCAAGTGGTGACTTAACCCAATGCTCCACAATGCCAGCCCCTAGGATGTTTTTAAGCTTTGATTCAGGGGGACGGCACTGTGGCTTAGCGGGTAAACGCCACCGCCTAAGTGCCAGCATCCCATAGGAGTGCTGGTTTGAGTCCCAGCTGCTCTACTTCTGATCCAGCTCTCTGCTATGGCCTGGGGAAGCAGTAGAAGATGGCCCAAGTCCTTGGGCCCCTGCACCCACGTGGGAGACCCAGAGGAAGCTCCTGGCTCCTGGCTTCGGATAAGCTCAGCTCCAGCCTTTGCGGCCATCTGAGGAGTGAAGCAGCAGATGGAAGACCACTCTCTCTCTCTCTCTCTCTCTCTGCCTCTGCCTCTACCTCTCTGTAAGTCTGCCTTTCAAATAAATAAATAAATCTTAAAAAAATAAAAAGCTTTGCTTCAGATGCATTTTCCTATTATAGTAGATGTCTCCACAGATGGCTGTCACGATCCCCTTTCCGCCATTGTCATTGTACATGCTGCTCCTGTGAATCTAGGCTGGCCTTGAGACCTGCTTTGATCAACAGACTGTGGTGGAAGTGACACTGATCCTTCTGAGCCTATCCTCTGAGAGTTTAAGAAACCTGGCACTCCAACTTTGCCTCTTGGAACCCAGCAGTCAGCAGTAATGGTATCCTCTGGGGGTAGAGAATCAGGCTATGGGGAAGGGAACAAGGGGCCCAGCACACAATCAGCACCACATCCCAGACATGAGGGGACCTTCAGGGACCCTCCAGCCAGGGTCTTCTGCCAGCTGAACACAGTGGCATACGTGAGCTGGCACGTGAGGCTGAGGGGCTGCCTGGCCTACCCATGGAACTGAGGAAAAGAATGAATTATTGTTGTTTAAGACCTAAGTTTTGGGGTGCTTTGTTACCCAGCAGTAGACAATGCAAACAATCACAGACACAACAGCTGAAATAAGATGGTGCTATTTCCCTAAGAGTAACACAAAAGCCTGTTTAATCCATGAACAGGGTACATTTGCAGTGAGAAATAATTAAAAAAACAAAAACAAACAAACAAAAAACCCTACAGACTGATCCAGAATGCCCAGAAAGTTCTAGAGGGGCCTGGGTCTTGATAGTCAAATGTAGCCCAGTCTCCCCCATCAGGGCCAGGCAAAGGAGCAACGGCTTTACCTGAGTTCCTATGCTTTCCCCTGCAGCAATCTGGTTTTTAAAAGAGAAAAGGAGAGAACAAATCATTTCTTTAAAAAAAACAAAAACAGCTTTTCAGTTCCAATCACTTTTCAAACTTAGGCAGAATGACTTTCACAGCTTCAGTCAAGTTTGTCAAAAAGTAATTTTCTACCTAATTTCCTCTCACAGGACGCAGGCCTTCTCAGAGGCCGGAGGAAAAATTTCTCTGTGACAAGGGTGAGAAGGGAACTCAGATTTCTTCCAAGGTTTCCTTCCTTCTGGCTCCTTCACACGTGTCAGGGACACCAAGGACAGGCTCTGCTGAACCCAGCGTGCAGCCTGGGCAGGGAGCGTGGAGAATCCCCTCTGTGGTAGGGCTGGGAGCTGCTTGCCATCCCTGCTCTGCTAGCCTCAGTCACGGTCAATTGCAAACAGAAACCCCGGTTTCTTGGGGGTTGTTCCACAGCTAACAGGATGAGGAAATCCAGTGGGACTTTTTGTTTACTTGGGGTCAAATGGAGGTGGAGCAAACCAAAAACCGATTTTGACGCCAGCATTATTAAGTAATTTATGACAATGCACACAAAGATAAAAATCTCCCCAGAAAAAGAAAGCAGACAAGTGAATGACTGTGGCTTCCTAAATGACCGGAACTTTTTTGTTTATCTTCTCTTTCTATGTTATTGTATTGTATTTGCTACTCCTTGGCTCCATTTTGTCTGCAACTGAAGGATGACACCACCCCTTCTAGCAACCCCCCCCCCCCAACCTTTTCCTTCGTGCCCCAATCCAATTGCAGGGCTGTCATGAAACTTAGTGATTTCTAATTACAGACTCTAATTACAGTGGTAGAAATTAGCGTGCAGAGAACAACTCGGTGCATGCACCAGCAAACTCAGACTTCTCTGTGCTGCTCTTATTGGCATTCCTGGATGCACCGGTACTGACCAGGTGCTGTGCAGAAAACCCGTGAAGGGGCTGAAACCCCCACCACCTCTGCAGTTAAGATGCACAAAGCTGGGGCAGTGTGAATGTAACAGAAAGAGGAGGATCTTCCCCAGACCCTAGACTCGGGCTGACCTGCCAGGTCCAGAGCCTACCCTTGCCACAAAGAGGAAGTGAGGGTGTTAGGTAGGAAGTCAGAAATTGAGCCTATGTGAATATGAGAAAGGCCTGAAGACCAGCACCTACTGCGGAAGCTCCAGGAGCCCAGCATCTTGCACTTCAAAGTCCTGCCCGGATCCTGATGACCTTCCAGGGGTCCTGCTCCTTCTACCTGGCCTGATAAACATCCATCCTCTAAGGTGGGGGGATGCCAGCCGGGCTTCCCCTGTCTGACAACTTCAGGGGGGAAAACTCAGAAAGGGATTTTTGGTATTTACACCCAACAAGTCCTTTGTTCAGACAAGGAGAGGGGGAGAGAAAACGGAGGAAGGCAAAACCCATCCATCCTCTTAAAAACCCCAGCCTAAATGTGAACTCGGTACTCTCTCTGAGGTTCTGTCTGGAGAGGTGCCCATCTGTTCTTATGGATGTCCCTACCCTAATAAACCTTGCCATGTTGCTTTCCACTACTCTCTGTCTCACGCCTTTACTCTTTCTTGCACGAAGACAAGGATCCTTTGCTTCTCCGGTAACAAGGGGAGAGCATGGTTGAAAAGAGGCCAAGGATGGGCCTCCTGAACTGCATCCGGACCTGTTATGGGCTGCACTGGACACTTTAATTTGAACTTTTTCTCTGTTTTTAAGACTTTTATTTATTTATTTATTTATTTATTTGAAAAGCAGAGTTACAGAGAGAGAGAAGAGGAGAGACAGTGCAGGAGATCTTCCATCTGCGGGTTCACTACCCAAATGACTGCAATAGCTGGGGCCAGGCCAGGCTGAAGCCAGGAGCTAGGAGCTTCTTCCAGGTCTCCCACATGAGTGCAGGGGCTCAAGGACTTGGGCCAACCTCTACTACTTTCCCAGGTGCATTAGCAGAGAGCTGGATTGGAAGTAGAGCAGCGGGGTCTCACCCATTGGAATGACGTCATCCCAGGTGGAGGTGAAACCAGTCTGGTTATCAAGATTTCTTAATGTAATAAGCTGTGTGGGTTCTTGCCACAAATTCAGAGAAGAATTCTGCATACTGGCTCAAATAGACCAGGCAGCATGGTAAGCTCTTTTAAGCTTTTTATTTAGTGAGGGAAATGTTTAGGAGAGTGAGGGCTCTATCTGAGGGAGAAAGGAGGTCCAGAGATTAAGTTGGGCTGTAGCAAGCAGAGAGCAGGCCAGGAGCCACACGCAGCAAGCATTTGGTTATGAGCAACTACAAGCAGCTTAGTACAGGTAGGGAAGCCAAGGCTGAGAGAGTGGGTGACTGAAGGCCACGTGCCCTGAAGGCATGGATCAACAAGGGGATCAGTGGCATCCAGGGAAAAACAAGGGAGGGGCCTACGTGCTCCAGGCCTTTTATCCACTTCCAAAGGGGCATGGTTAGTTAGTCTGATTGGCAGGTGGGCATACAGGTGGGGTCAGGTAGGGACATGAGATCACACAGGGGGCATGGTGAAGGCATGGTCTTCCAGCTCACACATCTAATCCATTTTATCCTATCTGCCTGACTAACATCAGACGCTTAACCTGTACAGAAAGCGGGCCCCAGAATTTTTTCTCTGTTAATTCTCACGACAACCCTATGTGTCCAGTATTTCTATACTCACACTATACGTAATGACTTCTCTGCCTCAGACATTCTCCTGCGCAGCCAGCCCTAGCTCCGTTCGTTGCCTCACTCCCACGCACTCTGTAGGACTCATCCCGTCGTTACCCACCTGCTCTGAGAGGGGTTCCCTCACCGCCTTCCTCTCCAGTGCTCCCGGCCTGCAGCAGACTGCTTCAGCACTGCTCCGGGCAGAGCCTGTGTTACAGGGTGTGTAGGAATTTGTCATTTACCTTTCTGTAAGACTAGACCGACCAGGAGACCCCTGCAAGGAGGAATTTCGTCTTATTCATCTGGGCCTCTCTCAAATTTAGCCCCATAGCTAAGCATGTGGTCTGTCATGTGGTCTGTGCTAGTTAACGTTTGCAGGATGGACTGGGCACGTTACCCATAGATACTTCGTTCATAAAGGGTGGAACTTCCATGCTAGTTCAGGCCTATTGGAGTCTAAAGTCTTATGATGATATCTTTTTTATTTTTAAGATTTATTTATTTATTTGAAAGTCAGAATTACACAGAGAGAGTAGAAGAGGCAGAGAGAGAGAGAAAGAGAGAGGTCTTCCATCTGCTGTTTCACTCCCCAGATGGCCGCAACGGCTGGAGCTGCGCCGATCTGAAGCCAGGAGCCAGGAGCTTCTTCCAGGTCTCCGAAACCAGTGCAGGGGCCCAAGAACTTGGGCCATCCTCCACTGCTTTCCCAGGCCAGCTCTCTGGATCAGAAGTGGAGCAGCCAGGACTTGAACTGGCACCCATATGGGATGTCAGCACTGCAGGCAGCAGCTTTACACACTACGCCACAGCACCAGCCCCATGATGATATCTTCTTTTCAAGACTTTCTATTAAGTAGACATAAGATCTGGAGCATTGCTTCAGCAAAGCAGAACAAAACAAAGCGACAGGAAAACTCATTATCCAGGTTTAAATTGATGTTAGGAATCCTCTGGCATCCCTGGAGAACAGGTGTGCAGTGCTATGTTGGTGGTGAACACAGGGTTGGTGCTGCAGCACTGCGTAGAATGAAGTTCTTTGAAGATACCAGAGTAATTCTGTCCCTTTCTCCATCCTTCCATGGCCCAGACGGTCACTTGGACCAGAGGACACCATGCCTCCTGCTGCCTCCCTTCAGAGTACAAAGACTACAGAATCCTTGGAAGAATGTTCAGCCCAAGAATGCCATCTTATCCCACATAGTAAAAAATGAACAAATAACTTAATTTCCAAGCTCTGCAAGGTATTCTGAAATGGCTAATGGTGACCTTGAAGTGGTAGATGCCCCTAATGTGTTTATTTGGTTCCCACTCCCCTGCCAACAAAAGGAACTTACAGAGATTGACAAAACTGTATAATAATATAAACATTCTGCCTGCATCTGAAGGCAAGAGCTTCAGTGACCTGTCCTGAAATTAGGAATGTTTCATTGGCTCATTACGGATTTAGGCTGGTGTGTGTTGTATGTAGTGTGTGGATGTGCCCAAGTCACCTGACAGTTATACATAGGATCACCCGGAAAGATGAGGAGGCTTCCAGCTAAGACAACTTGAAGGGTGCGGCTCAAAAGTATCCTGTTAAACTTTCTGGAGTGCCTAAGTCTGACTTGGTGAGATGGGCTCCTGGCAACTTTTGTGCTCCCTGATTGCCCCAGAGGTGGGGGAGATCAAAGGATGCAGATTCTAAAGCCAGAGAAACCCCTAAGGGTAGGGCAGATTTCCCTAAAGGGTGGTGGTTTGTGCACTTGTAGCTTTGAAGAATGGGATCTTTAAGAGGAGTGTGCTCCAGCCTGAGGATGGAGATCAAAGCTAAGAACTGGGGTGGCTTCTGGGGGTGGCCCTAAGGAGTTCATGCTTTTCTGTTGGCTTCTGGGGCAGTCATTTGGATGTCTTTTTTTAAAAAAGATTTATTTATTTATTTGAATGGCAGAGTTACATAAAGAGGAAGAGAGAGAGAGAGAGAGAGAGAGAGAGAGAGAGAGAGAGAGAAAGAAAGAAGAAAAAAATAGAGGTCTTCCATGCACTGGTTCACACACCAGATGGCCACAGCAGCTGGAGCTGTGCCGATCTGAAGTCAGGAGCCAGGAGCTTCCTCTGGGTTTCCAATGTGGGTGCAGGGCCCCATGGACTTGGGCCATCTTCTACTGCTTTCCCAGGCCATAGCAGAGAGCTGGATTGGAAGTGGAGCAGCCAGGACTCGAACCAGCACTCATATGGGATGCTGGCACTGCAGGCGGCAGCCTCACCCCCTATGCCACAGCGCCGGCCCCTGGAAGTCTGTCTTTAATTCCCTTTAGTTATACTAGCTCTTGGCAAAGTCTTACACACCTGCTCATTGGCTCTTATTGTAGGTAGAAAGGGTTAGGGCAGTAACCTTGTGTGTAACCATCTCCTGATGCCCGTCCAAAGGAGCAGCATCCTCTGGGAAGGACGGTGCCCTGGTGGGCTGGCCAGTGATGTGAGACAGAGGTGACCCACACCGCAGCAGGAAGTGGGAAGGAAGGGTGAGTGAAAGGATGATCCCTCTCCCTCCCCCTCCTCCTCTTCTCCCTCCCTCTCAAATGATTTTTTAAAAAACTCCACAGAGACAATGGATGTGAAGTACCCAGGAGACAGCTTGTTGATGATTTATTTGTCACCATTGTATTCTATTAGTTAATGTCTGTAATGTCTGCAGAATTGTGAACTCCATGATGGAAGAGACTCTATCGTATTCATCCCTAGCAATTATTACAGTATACATAGTAAGCACTCAGTAAATATTTTTAGAGGAGTTAAATTAGGATGGCAAGTGGAAAGAGGCAATGCTAACAGATGAGTGATTGGTGCCCTCTGCCTTCTTCATCATCCAAAATGCACTTTTCTTGAATTGTACTTGTGTGTAATACCATCTGTCTATGCTGGGAGACATTATAAGAAATGTAGTATAAAATGTAGTTCAGTGTTATTGTGAGGGTGCAGTTGAGGATGGTTCTCATGTTAAACAGAATAACTTCATGAGGATATTCAGAACAATCTTTTTCTTAATGGAGAGTAGACTATAACTACTGAGTGTCATGTTTTATCGCAGGACACACTCAGATAAACAAAGATGAAGTTTTCATGCTTACAGTGGCCACCCCAGGTGTCAGAAAAGTCTGGAAACAGAACGAACTTACTTTTTTTTTTTTTTTTTGACAGGCAGAGTTAGAGAGAGAAAGAGACAGAGAGAAAGGTTTTTCTTTTTCCATTGGTTCACCCCCACAAATAGCCACTATGGCTGGCGCGCTGCGGCCGGCACGCTGCGCCAATCCGAAGCTAGGAGCCAGGTGCTTCTCCTGGTCTCCCATGCGGGTGCAGGGCCCAAGGACCTGGGCCATCCTCCACTGCACTCCCGGGCCACAGCAGAGAGCTGGACTGGAAGAGGAGCAAACAGGACAGAATCCGGCACCCCAACCAGGACTGGAACCCGGGATGCTGGCGCCACAGGCGGAGGATTAGCCAAGTGAGTCGCAGTGCCTGCCCGAACTTACTTTTGAACAGGATGTAGTCATCTTTTCAGACAATATGCTAACTTTTGTGGATCAAGGCCCCAAATAAGTGCACTATGGAATATCAGATTGTTAACAAAGGGCAATAAAGCTCACTGAAGAGACAAAGCTCGCGGAAGGGCAGTAACGTTCACAAGATGTTACCCCCCCACCATTCCTCCCTAGTGTCAAGACCTTTGGTGCAGGAACCAAGCTCAACCTCCCCCAGACTTCTTGCAAAGCAATTGGCAAAACAGAGAAGCCCCCAGGGCAGCTGGTGAAACAGACAGAGGAAAATCCCCAGTGGCTTCAAAAAAGCCCCCTTCCCAGCAGCTGCCAGCCCCGTACCTCCCACTGGCAGCGGCAGATTCCCTCTTCAGGCAGGTAAAACCCCAGCCCTACACGTGCCCTGTGCACAGGCTCTGCTAGAACAGACTGTCACCCCTCTGTGCTTCAATAAAGCAAACTGTCTCTGTTGAGATCGGTCTCTGTCTCTTTTTCCATCTCTCTTTTCTGAGAATACGAAAGGCCAGAACCCCAAAACATTCCAAACCTAACAGTTAATCTGAAAAAAAAAAAAAAGCATAGGAATTATACTAGCTTGTGTTATGAAAAAAATCTTTTAACACTGTGTGTATTTATTATATATATTTTTTTCAGATTAAGAATCAGATCCTCTGCCTAAAATTTAGAGGTATTTTACTTACAAAGATGTCTGGAAGTTGAGCATATTATTTAAAAATATAACTAACATACTGGCCGGCGCCGTGGCTCAATAGGCTAATCCTCCGCCTTGCGGCGCCGGCACACCGGGTTCTAGTCCCGGTCGGGGCACCGGATTCTGTCCCGGTTGCCCCTCTTCCAGGCCAGCTCTCTGCTGTGGCCAGGGAGTGCAGTGGAGGATGGCCAAAGTACTTGGGTCCTGCACCCCATGGGAGACCAGGAGAAACACCTGGCTCCTGCCATCGGATCAGCGCGGTGCGCTGGCCGCAGCGCGCCAGCCGCGGCGGCCATTGGAGGGTGAACCAACGGCAAAGGAAGACCTTTCTCTCTGTCTCTCTCTCTCACTGTCCACTCTGCCTGTCAAAAATACCAAAAAAAAAAAAAAAAACAAACCTAACATACTGTATAATAATAAGCTTACTTTATGTTTCCAGACTTAGAATGTCTTATCTAAAGCTTAGAGTCAAATTGGTGGCTCATCTCTAGTCAAGGATTGTTTTGCTGCAAGAAACAGGACCCACTCAAGCTAACTAGACCAAGAAGGGAGGTTCCTGGAGGAAATAGTATCACAGCACACTGAGAACCATCTCTCTCAGGAGACAGAATCTGATTAGTTCCATGCAGCCAATGTTTTACCAGCCAATGCCCCCAGTTCCTGGTTCAATCTGCAGTAACAGCAGACCAGGCTCACTACAATATAAACTTGGCCACACAGCAAGGGCAAAGGGAAGTTGTGGTTAAGACTGGCTTACATAAGTAATGTCTCTTACAGTCCCTATGTTTTAGGAGTCCTTGTAAGCTATCTTAAATATTCTACCATCTTTTAATTTTTATTTTCCCCCCTTTTTTTCTTTATATCTGACTGGGTTTTTTAAAAAGACTTATCTTTAAGCTCAAAAATTAATTTTTATGCCTTCTCAATTCTGCTATTGAAGATCTCAACTCTATTTTTTATTTCATTTATTAATCTCCTTAGCACCAATATTTCTGATTTATTTTTGTTATGACCTCTGTTTGCCAAATTTCTCAATAAAATCAAGAACTATCTCCCTAATGTCATTGGGCTGTCTCTTTGTATTCTCTTATATCTCATTAAGTTTCTTTAAAATCATTATTTTGAATTCTCTGCTGGGCAGCTTGTCAATTCCCATTTCTTTGTGGTCTGTAGTCAGATAGTTATATGTTCCTTTTTTTTTAGGATTTATTTTTTGGCCAGCGCCGTGGCTCAACAGGCTAATCCTCCGCCTTGCGGCGCCGGCACACCGGGTTCTAGTCCCGGTTGCCCCTCTTCCAGGCCAGCTCTCTGCTGTGGCCAGGGAGTGCAGTGGAGGATGGCCCAAGTGTTTGGGCCCTGCACCCCATGGGAGACCAGGAGAAGCACCTGGCTCCTGCCTTTGGATCAGCACAGCTCGCTGGCGCAGCAGCCATTGTAGGGTGAACCAACGGCAAAAGGAAGACCTTTGTCTCTCTCTCTCTCTCACTGTCCACTCTGCCTGTAAAAAAAAAAAAAAAAAAAAAAAAGATTTGAAGGACCCTTATGGGGGGAGGGACAAGAAACTAGGCCTGGGCAAATATCAGGGGCTTCTTAAGAGGTTAGATGTTCCCCAGAGTCTAGCGGGCAGGACGTTCTCTGAGAAGGAAAAGTCAATCCCCTTCAGAGAATCTCTAGGCACGCCCAGAGCAGAACTGCCCCTCCCCTCCGGGAAACCTCTGGGCGCACCCAGAGCAGAGCTGCCCCTCCCCTTTGGAGAGTCTCTAGGCGCGCACTTATGATGTCACTGTGACCGGCCAATCCTGTAACACCTCAGCACTCTCCCTCAGCATTCTCCGGTATGCTAATTGTCCCTCCGAACCAGCCAATCCCGTGCCACCTCTGCATTTTCCACCAGCACTCTCCACCAGCATTCTTCGCCAGCATTCTCCCATATGCTAATGGTCCCTCTGAACTGACCAATCCTATGCATGCGCATTAGGAATATGCTAATTCGTTGCCTATATAACCTGTGTGAAACTGCCGCTCAGGGCTCCTCACTGCCTGAGGTGGGGGCTCGTTTGCGGAAACGTTCAATAAAAACCTCGTGCTTTTTGCATCAACTGGTCTGGAGTCTGGATCTTTGGGCATCCTCCCGAGCAAGTGGGCATCTCTGCAACTGAGAGGTCCAACAGATTTATTTATTTATTTTTGAAGGACAGAGTTACAGAGAGAGAGAGAGGTCTTCCATTCACTGGTTCACTCCCCAAATGACCGCGACGGCCAGAGCTGAGCTGATCTGAAGCCAGGAGCCAGGAGCTTCCTCCAGGTCTCCCACCCGAGTGCAGGGGCTTGAGGACTTAGGCCTTCTTCTACTGCTTTCCCAGGCCATAGCACAGAGGTAGATAGGAAGTGGAGCAGCTAGGACTCGAACTGGCGCCCATATGGGATGCTGGTGCTGCAGGCTGGGGCTCTAACCCGCTATGCCACAGCACTAGCATATGTGTTCCTTTGGAAGCATCATGTTACCTTGATTTTTCGTATTTCTTCTGCCCCTTTGTTGTTTTTGGTGCATCTAGTGAGTCAGCTTTTTCTACCAATTTTATAGGATTATTTTTGTTGTAAAAGACTTTCTGCTGGTGATGTGCCCTAGGGTGTAGATGTTGCATTGGTTCCAGGATGCTTCAGGGTAGTATCTGTAGCTCCTTCAGCTTTAATCAAGTTGGTGATGTCTGTGTGTCTCAGTGGCCTAAGCTGCAAGAGTTCTGTGACTTCACTGCCAGTTATGATGCAACTCCCTTAGGTAAGGCAGGTTCACTGGCAGTTCTGGGTGTGGTGTGCCTGGCTGTAAGTGTGAGGTGCCCATCAGTTTCTAAGGGACACGTGAGGTAGAAACCACCACCCACTCTAGGCCCAGGTGGGTGTGATTCAGTGTGCCTGGTAATGGGATGGTTTACCCATCAGTGTCTGAAGCCGCATGGGAGCCAGGCACACTGGTGTACATAGATGGGCACCTGCCAGTGTCCAAGGGCTGCACAGGTGACTTCGTGGGGCTTCTGGGGGCCACCTGCTCAGGGAGGTCCTCCAGCTGCTTCCCGGGGCTGAAGGGGGGTGGTGAGGCTGTGGGTCTGCTTTACAGAGCTGCAGTGGGCGGTGCTTCTGAGAACAGCTGTTCAACAGCTGCTGGGGGTCACAGGAGGGAGGGTTACTTCCCAGGGACCTCGGGAGGCCAAGTCACTGAAGAAAGGCTGTTTGGCCTCTTCTCGGGGTTGTGGGTGAGTGGGCAGGACTGCTCATCAACTTCCTTGGGCTGCTGTGGGCCTAGTCACTCAGGGTTGGCCATCTGGTTGCTTCCTGGACTGGGGACTCCTGAGTGAGGCCACCAGGCTGCTTCTGGGGCAGAACGAAAGAAGGTGGTGTGGATGCCCAACTGTTTTCTGGGGGGCTTTTGCAGGCTGTAGGATGTGCTCCCTGGATTCTTCCCTGGGCCACGGGAGGGCATTCTGGAACTTGGTCAATGGAGCTGGTGGTGTGTTGGGGACAGGAGGTCTCAATATGGTTCCATAAACCAGAACCTGGGTGGAGGAAGGCACAATATGGGCTGAGCTCTTTCTCGGAGGCAATGCAGAGCTATGGTAACCCGATAGTCTCCCAGACTGCGGCCTGCGAGAGCCACAGGGTTCTCTCATGATAAATGCCTCAAGTGTCTATAGCATGAGTGGGGGTGGGGGTCTGGGCAGGGGAGTTTCTGTTCACCCTTTCCCTGCCGAGCAAGGCCCTCTAGGTTCAGGCTTGTTATCAAGACAACAAGAGATGCTCTGCGCTTAGTTCCCTTCTTAGTAATGCCACCATGTTTCTCCTATGCTTTGCAACATCTAGTCTTTGCTCACTTTCCTGTTCAATTCTCACACACCCAGTCTTCTGCCACATGGTGCTGCCCAAGGTTGTGGGGTGGTGGCAGGGGGTGATGGTGGAAGCAGTCACTTGGCTGCCTGGGTACTGACTTGGAGACAGAGGCTGTGGAGCCTCTGCCTGTCACTAGGTTTCACCATAGTGGACCTGGTACTAAGTTCTGGACTTAATAATACCCTCCCTCACCCAAGTGGGAGGTGTCTCTCTCCAAAGTATGCAGCTTGGAGCTGGGGAAGTGAAGTCATGGGCAACTCTTTTCTTTCTGCCTTCTTCAACACATCTTTTCTTACTGTTATACTAAAACCAGGCACTGTGGTATCTCACCTGCTTCCCCAGCTCTTGTGAAGGTACATTGGTGAGTGAATAGGTATTCAAATTTCTGTCTTTTGGGGGAGAAGATTGGTGGAGCATCTTATTCAGCTACCATCCTGACTCCCAAAAAGATTTTAATTCTCCAACTTAAATTTACAACAACCTCCACCTCAAATTATGCATAAAGGTGATGATCACTTAAAAAATCCTTAAAGAATGTAACTCTTGAGTTCAGTTGTGGAACTCAGCCAAGAGGCTTTTAAATTCAAGCGCACACATGGTAGGGTTGCATAATCACATTGAGTAAAGATCAAATCTGACAACAGGGAAGTCATTTATTAAAGAAAATCATTCAATGATCACAGCAGAATTGTTCGTTAAAGGTGATCGTAAACCATGGTGCAAATATTGATGTTTATCAACATTTTTATTATTGTCATTTTAAATGGATGGCTTAGCAGATTATTTTTCCGTTCTGGGGCCCCTCAACTCAGCTCTAATGAGCTGGCCTTATAAAATTACTGAAATCAGGCCATGCTGTAAAAGCTGGGGCTGAGCAGCCCCAGGAGAACATCTCAGCAAAATCAACAATCAACACATACCGTATTATTGGAAGAGGATAATATGCGGAACAGCAAAAGTAATGAAGCCACCTTTGGCAAGAATACACAAGTAGGTTCTTCTGGAGAATCAGGAGCAGGAAAAGCATTTACATTCTCAGTTTCCCAGCCACCAATGTGGGTGACGCTCTGTGCCCTGCATTCCCATTCACTTTCCAGTTGAGCTTTACCTCCTCCCAGCACTAGCAGACATCTCTCCTGACCCTTGGAACAGAAGAAGACAGCCCTTCCAGGCCTCTGACCAGCATGCGTGGGTGGCTTCCTCTCTCCCACCTGCTAATCACATGGATCTCGCCTAATGCAGCATTATCTTGCATCTCTGTGGTCAAGGCAATGAAAGCAGAAAGCAAGACTGGGTGGGTAGGGCTGCATCAGCATGTGAGCAGGGCACCCTCAGCTGCTACCCCAGCCCCGCCTGTATTTTCTGTGTGCTATCTACTCCATGTTCTTGCGTTGGATGCTCCCCAGAGTGTAGTGCGCCATGCTTGTGAGCAGCTGGTGGGGTCATCATCAGACTAGCAATGATAGCCATGGAAGTTATATTATCAAACTGAATAAAAGGGAACATATACAGCTATTTTTTTAAAAGGTTTAAAGGAGCATGGAATGTTCTGGAAGGAGGTTTCACATTCTGCATTTAGAACACACTGTAGAAGAACCTAGTTATGTACTGTGGCTTTCCTCTGGGGAGATGGGACAGGGTGAAAGGATGACTTACTTTTCACTGCACTGTGCTTAAATCCTTTCACACATTTTGGATTTTCTATCTTGTGTATTTTTCAAACTTAGGTTTTAATGGACCTTGGGCATCATCTAGCTGAAGCTGAGATCTAAGGTGTGATTTTTTTAAAAAATGGAATACTTAACAACTGTTTATCCTTTCTCCTAGAACTCCCTGAAGTCCTCTCAGATGGAGGCAACCTGTTCATTGCTTATGTTTGCCCAAAGAATTGGTGCAAGAGTAGGGAGCAGGTGGGACTAATGTGTTGCCTGCTGCTTCAAGTCCCTGCTTATGCACTTTCATACAGCAGCCCCTACAGTGCTCTGGCCCCTAGGGATTCTGTGCTCAACAACACCTACCTCTATTGAACTTTTACTAAATAGATAGCATTGTGAAGTGCTCTTCGTCTTCTGTTGCTATAACAGAATACCCTTGATGGTATAATTTATAAAGAAAAGAAATTCATTTCTCATAGTTCTGGAGGCTGGGAAGTTTGAGGTCAAGGAGCTGTGTCCTCCCATTGTGGAAAAACAAAGGGCAAGAGTGGCTGGGGGTCGGGGGTGGGACCGAACTAATGTTTTTATCAAGAACCACTTCTATGATTATCAGTGTTAATTCAGGGACCAGCGCTGTAGAACAGTGGGTTAAGCAGGCATCCCATATGGGCATCCCACTCTCAGCTAATGTGCCTGGGAAAGCAGTAGAAGATGGCCCAAGTACTTAGGCCCCTGCACCCACATGGGAGGCCTGGATGAACCTTCTGGTTCCTAGCTTCGGCCTGTTGTGGCCATCTGGGGAGTGAGCCAGCAGATAGAAGATCTCTCTCTTGTTTCTTCCTCTCTCTCTCTCTCTCTGTAACTCTGCCTTTCAAGTAAAATAAATAAATCTTAAAAAAAAAAAAAAAACCAGCATTAATTCATTCATGTGGGCAAAGATCTCATAACTCAATCACATTTTTAAAAAATAGCAGTTGTATTGAGATTTAGTTCATTTAGCATAAAATGCATCCATTTAAAGTATAGAATTGTTTTCGGCCGGCGCCGTGGCTCAACAGGCTAATCCTCTGCCTAGCGGCGCTGGCACACCAGGTTCTAGTCCCAGTCGGGACACCGGATTCTGTCCCGGTTGCCTCTCTTCCAGGCCAGCTCTCTACTATGGCCCGGGAGTGCAGTGGAGGATGGCCCAAGTGCTTGGGCCCTGCACCCCATGGTAGACCAGGAGAAGCACCTGGCTCCTGGCTTCAGATCAGCGCGGTACGCGGGCCACAGTGCACTGGCCGCGGCTGCCGTTGGAGGGTGAACCGATGGCAAAGGAAGACCTTTCTCTCTGTCTGTCTCTCTCACTATCCACTCTGCCTGTCAAAAATAAAAATTAAAAAAAAAAGAACTGTTTTCAAGTATATACACAGATTGTAAAAACCATCACCAATATATTTTTGAACATTTTCTTTATCCTTGCTTTTCTTTTTTTGCAGTCTTATTTTTGCTAAGATCTATTTTCAATTAACTTTATACACATAAGATTAACCCTATGCTAAGTAGAGAGTTAAAAGCCCTCACCCTCAATACTCTTGCCAAGGGATTAAATTTCCAATACATGAATTTGGGGGACAATTCAAACCATAGCATATTCTAAATACACAACCTAATTAATTCCTGTCTACAGATGTGAAAGCTGAAACTAAGTTAAGTGATTATATGGCTGTTCTGCACTAACGCTGGAATTCAAAAGCAGTAGTGTCTTAATTCTAACACAATACCCCCTTTCTCCTCTCTGTGTTACTTCTCTTACCTCTTTTCACTCATGCATTCTTTGGAGAGTTTTCCATGGGACAAGGTATTTCTGTCCACACCTTATGTCACCTTCATTCTTGATTGAAGGAAGGAACTATGGAAAGGAAGTCAGGGAAGATGGAGGAAGCAGAATTAGAATCAAACAACTAGGCCGGCGCCGTGGCTTAACAGGCTAATCCTCCGCCTAGCGGCTCTGGCACACCAGGTTCTAGTCCCGGTCGGGGCGCCAGATTCTATCCCGGTTGCCCTTCTTCCAGGCCAGCTCTCTGCTATGGCCCGGGAAGGCAGTGGAGGATGGCCCAAGTGCTTGGGCCCTGCACCGGCATGGGAGACCAGGAGAAGCACCTGGCTCCTGCCTTCGGATCAGCAAGATGCGCCGGCCGCAGTGGCCATTGGAGGGTGAACCAGCGGCAAAAAGGAAGACCTTTCTCTCTGTCTCTCTCTCTCTCTCATTATCTACTCTGCCTGTCAAAAAAACAAAACAAAACAAAAAGAATCAAACAACCATCAGGAACACCCAAGCACTCCTCCTCCCCCAACACATACACACAAACACATCAAAGTCATGACAAATGTAGATTCCGCCATTGAGAATTTTGCTTCTCTTATTCCTAGAACCTTACGTTTTTTTTTATTTGTTTTGTTTTGTTTTGTTGTTTTTTTTATTAAGAGAAAGATCTACCTGGAAGGTCTCTGCTTAGTAGACAGAAAAGACTCTTCCCTCCCATGGGAGGCCATTCAGGGCCAGAATGGGCATCATCCTGAGTGGGACAGAGACACAAAGGTTGAACGAGGTCAGGAACGCTCAGGAGGACAGGAGATGGAAGGGACATCTCTTATTCTGCTTGGGCTGCTATAATAATTGACCACTGACTATGTGACTAAATCAGCAAACATTGGGACCAAGGTGGTGGCTGAAAAAAATGCTTTTCACACTTTAAGCCATCTTCACAAAAGCCAAGGAAACCAGGTGAGAGATTAGAGTGTCTTTTTTGGTATAAAAATAAGAAAAAAATCAGTGAAGAAGGGAAGGGCTGCCATGTCACTCCTCTGCCATCTGGCCTAGCAGTTAAGTCGCCACATATGGGTTATCCACATCCCGTATCAGAGTGACTGGGTTCCACTTCTGCCTCTTTCCAGCCCAGCTTCCTGCTATTGTGCACCCTGGAAGGCAACGCATGATGGGTCAGGTACTTGGGTCCTCGCCACCCACTTTTTTTCTTTTTTTTTTTTTTTTTTTTTTTGGACAGGCAGAGTGGACAGTGAGAGAGAGAGACAGAGAGAAAGGTCTTCCTTTGCCGTTGGTTCACCCCCTGTTCACCCTCCAATGGCCGCTGCGGCCGGCACATCTTGCTGATCCGAAGGCAGGAGCCAGGTGCTTCTCCTGGTCTCCCATGCGGGTGCAGGGCCCAAGCACTTGGGCCATCCTCCACTGCCTTCCCGGGCCATAGCAGAGAGCTGGCCTGGAAGAGGGGCAACCGGGATAGAATCCGGCGCCCCAACCGGGTCTAGAACCCGGTGTGCCAGCGCCGCAAGGCAGAGGATTAGCCTGTTGAGCCGCGGCGCCGGCCCTGCATGGAGTTCTAGGCTCCTGGCTTTAGCCTTGCCCAGACTTAGCTCTTGCAGGCATTTAGGGAGTGAACCAGTAAATCAAAGATCTCTCTCCTCTCTCTACCTTTAGATAAATTTTTTAAATAAACAGTATATTAAAAAAAAAGAAACCTAAAAATAGATCTACCACATGACCCAGATTTCTCATTCCTAGGTGCATAACCAAAGGAAATAAAATCAGCATATGAAAGAGTCTTGTATTCCCATGTTTATTGCAACATGAATGAATAGAATATTATTCATCCATCAGAAAGAATGAAACTTAACATTTATAGCAAAGTGAATGGAAATGGAGATCATTATGTTGAGTAAAATAAGCCAGGCATAAAAAGACAAATACTGAATGTTTTCTGTTACATGTGGAACTAAAAAAAAAAAAAAAAAAAAAAGTTGATCTGAACATAGACTAGTGATTGCTATAGGTTGAGAAGGGTGGGAAGAGGGGGATGGAGGGAGGTTGGAAATTGGTACCAAAACAAAGAAGTAGGGGCTGGCATTGTGACATAGTAGGCAAAGCCACTGCCTGTAGCACTGGTTTGAGTCCCACCTGCTCCACTTCTGATCTAACTTGCTGCTAATACACCTGGAAAAGCAGCAAATGATGGCCCAAGTGCTTGGGCCACTGCACCCATGTGGGAGACCCAGAAGAAACTCCAGGCTTCTGGCTCCTGACTTCAACCTGGCCCAACCCTAGCTGTTGCAGACATCTGCGGAGTGAACCAGCAGATGGAAGCTCTCTCTGTCATTCCCTATTTCTCTGTTGCTCTCTCTCTCTGTGTGTGTAACTCTGCCTTTCAAATAAATCTTTTCAAAAAAGGAAAAAGAAAGAAAAGATAAGGAAATAGAATGCCTCACTGCCTTGATTGGTTTATGCTTTATATATGTGTTGAAATATTTTACTGTGTGCCATAAAAAAGTATACATACTACATGTTCATCCTTAAATTTAATTAAAAGTTTAAAAAATTTAATGGAATAGGCAGAGTGGACAGTGAGAGAGAGAGACAGAGAGAAAGGTCTTCCTTTGCCGTTGGTTCACCCTCCAATGGCCGCCGTGGCTGGCGCGCTGCAGCCGGCGCACCACGCCGATCCGATGGCAGGAGCCAGGTGTTTCTCCTGGTCTCCCATGGGGTGCAGGGCCCAAGGACTTGGGCCATCCTCCACTGCACTCCCTGGCCACAGCAGAGAGCTGGCCTGGAAGAGGGGCAACCGGGACAGGATCGGTGCCCCGACCGGGACTAGAACCCGGTGTGCCGGTGCCGCAAGGCGGAGGATTAGCCTAGTGAGCCGCGGCGCCGGCATTAATGAAATAAAATTTTAAAGGATATTTATTTATCATAGTTTTGGAGACTGTCAAGTGCTGGTTTCAGGCGCCAGCAAATCAGGTGTCAGGTGAGGCCTGGCTTCCTTGTTCGCATACTGCTGCCCTTTCATGGTGTGCTCCTGTGGCAGACAACAGAGCAAGAAGCAAGTTCTCTTGGTATCTCTTCTTAGAAGGAATTCATCCTATTCCTGAGGGCTCCATCCTCATGATCGTAGCTAGCGCTCCTTGCCTCCCCCAAGCCCCACCTCTCAACACTAGCACTTTGGAGGTTGGGATTTTAACCAAGGTGTTTGGGAACAGGGGTAGGAGAGGGACCATCCAGCCCATGGCAGATTTTTTTTTTTCCTTCAAAATTTATGAAGTAGTTATAGAAATAAGAAAGTTCATCATTTCCCAGTCCTTATCCCCTGGCTACTCAATGGCCTGAAATTAAATAACTGAATTACCATCCTCGTCCCAGCCATCCTAATAAGCCATGCCACAGGGGAAACACAAAGTACAAGCAGAGCCTACGGACTGGGAAAAAATAACCAGAGAGCTCCGTCTTTGGTGCTCACACTCAGAAGCTGTTGCCACAGCCCTGCAAAGAGACACACACACAGCTGAAGTCACAAAACTATCTAGATAGGTATCTTTATATCTTTTTAAGTTTCCTACAGCTTGTGTCCCAGGCAGAAAAGATGTTGTTTTAACTTCAGATGGAGGACTAGCTTTAAAGGAAAATGTCAAAGGATTTAAACAGCTTTCTGAATAAGGCAAAACTCAACCTGTCAAGAAGATTCATATTATTGTTCTTATTTTCCCTCACCCTTCTATCTCCTTTTTTTCCCTCTCTGGCTATATCCCCTGATGGTGTCGTCCCCTCCCCCCAATTTTTCCTACTTTCCTTCTTCACAAAAGCCATTGGTCAGGGCAGCCAATAACCCTGCTTCCACGGTATCACAGCATTTGAGGCACTGAAGGAATAAATGCCATACCTCATTAGAAGACTGTCAGCCTTGGGGAAAAATCCAAGCACAAGAGCTGGGAGTGGACTCCCTGCTGCTGCAGCGCAGAGCTGCAAGGGGGGCAGGGGATGGGAGGCTCCCTTAATCAGCTGGGTTGACGGTAACCGGTATTTCAGCACTTATGTGGAGGTTAGCACCATCAACTCAGGCGTGCAGGCCTGCAGCAGTTCTCAGGAAGTATTGTCTCATTAGGATATGTTGGAAGGACATACAAGTAAGGTCTCTAAATCACGCCGCTGGTTTGTAAGCCACTGTGACCCTCGTGTCAGAGACAACAGAAGCAAAAAGAACCTGGATAATTTTCAGAGAGCCCATCTTTGTGCATCTGAGCGTCCACATGGCAACTGCAGGGAGGGACAGGGCTGGGGTGATGGTCAGGAGTCTGGATTAGGAGTCAGGCAAAGTAAACAGCACCTGCTGTTTGCCAACTGCACGCTGAGCAAGCTGGCGGTCTCGGCTCTGGCAGCACTAAGGCTGCTGGGGAGGCGGAATATGAAGAACACACGGCACGTTAAGCTGCATACAGCAGTAAGGGTAAGGTTAAGAATATGGTAGGAAAAACTTAATCTGCTTGGATGGGTAGAAACAGCCTTCTAGCATCCCAGAGCTTCCACAGTCTTCCAACCCTCCCAGCTGTCTTCCCTTCTCACCTCTCAGCTCTTGTCTATGGCCAAGGGCCCACCCATATGCTGACATTACTCCTGCCAACACCGCTGCCCAGCCAAGATTCTTCATCCTGGGGACTCCCAGTCTCTCCCTGACCCTGGCAGTTAGTAGCCCCTTGGTCATTTGTGGTTTTCTGGGCTCCTTGTTTGTAGCCTCTTTCTGACTACAATTATCCACCTACTTCTTATCCTCTCTCTAGATTTTGAGACACCTGACTTCTGTCTGCTGCTCTCCACTGATATCCCAGTCTCACAGGCCTTTGACTCACTTCCACCTGGTGTTGTGTCTAATGTTCAGGCCCCAGATACTTCCTTACTCTCCGTTTGACTTGATGGAGTCCTACTCTTTGCTTTGTTGGACCTAGCATTCACGCTCCAGGTTAAGTGAGTTAAATTATAACCATGAGAAAATAACAGAATTTCCTCTTGCTTTGATGTGTTAGCCTTATCTAGGTGCAATGACCCAGCCAGTCTTTGTAAGGTTTGGAAGCCAGAAAAAGTTCTCCCTGGTTCTCAGAGCCAACCGTATCAGAGTGAATCTTTTCCCCTTTCTAATTACAAAATTAATTAGTCCCCCAAAGGAAGTCAGCAAGTGGTATCACAACTTTCAAGAACTCCAGAACAAGTAAAACCTTGCATTTTCAGGAGATTTTGAAAGCTTTTTTTTTTTTTCTGATCCTTTGCATGGCTGAGGTCTGCAGTGAGGAGCTAACAAAGGGGAGAGTGCACCTCAGCTGCCCTCTTTCTGTTTCTCCTGATCTGTCTACCGGATGTGAGAAGACTGGGGGTGGAGCACCATTAAGGAAATGCTGTGGCCTCTCCCCTGGATTAGAAGCCTCTAGGATGCAGACAATTGCTGACTTCTCTTCATGCCCAGTGTCTGACACATGGTAACAGCTCAATATGGTTTGGGAGTTGTTTGTCCCCCAAAGGTTCATGTTGTCCTTGGTGTGACAGTGGGAAGGGTGGGGCCTTTAAGTGGTGGAGCCTAGGGAAATGTTCTTAGGGCACGCGCTTGGAAGGAATATGGGACTCCGCTTGTTCTCTAGTCTCTGCTGAGCCATGTGATCCCCTCCTCACCACCTGCTCCCCTCCACGCTGTGATACAGCCAAGGGGGCTCTCACTAGAGCTGAACTGATGCCAGCGCCACGCCTTTGAACCTTCAAAATCAAGCAAAAGAAATTTTCCTTTATAAAGTTAGCCTGACTCAGGTATTTCATTACAGTAACAAAAGCAATCTAATACACAGCTTGATTCAGTTTTTTTTTTTAATTTATTTATCTATTTGGAAGGCAGAGTTACACACAGAGAGAAGGAGAGGCAGAGAGAGAGAGAGAGAGAGAGAGAGAGAGAGAGAAAGAGAGGTCTCCCAACCCCTGGTTCACTCTCCAAATGGTTACAATGGCCAGAGCTGTGCCAATCCGAAGCCAGGAGCCAGGAACCTCTTCTGAGTCTCCAACACTGGTGCAGGGGCCCAACGACTTGGGCCATCTTCTACTGCTTTCCCAGGCCATAGTAGAGAGCTGGATCGGAAGCGGAGTAGCAGGGACTCAAACTGGCGCCCATATGGGATGCCAGTACTGCAGGCGGTGGCTTTACCTGCTAGACCACAGCACTGGCCCCTATCATGTTTGATGAACAAATGCAAAGGACAGCTTTGTTCCAATTGTGGATCTTACAGGTTAAATATTCCTTCAGTTAATACTCAATGGGTTAAACTCAATTGTGAGTTCGATCGGTAGCGGGAGCGGAGAGCGGACCCCAGAGAGCCCTGAGCAGCCCCACCACCACCGCCGGCCTAGTTACCATCACACCCGGGGAGGAGCTGCAGCTGCCGCAGCCAGCCCCAATCACCATCACTGCAACCATGAGCAGTGAGTGAGGCCGAGACCCAGCAGCCGCCTGCCGCCCCCGCCCTCAGCGCCGCAGAAACCAAGCCCGGCACCACCTGCAGCGGCGCAGGGAGCGGTGGCCCGGGCGGCCTCACATCGGCGGCACCCGCAGGCGGGGACAAGAAGGTCATTGCAGTGAAGGTTTTGGGAACAGTGAAATGGTTCAATGTAAGGAACGGATGTGGTTTCATCAACAGGAATGACACCAAGGAAGACGTATTTGTACACCAGACTGCCATAAAGAAGAATAACCCCAGGAAGTCCCTTCTCAGTGTAGGAGATGGAGAGACTGTAGAGTCTGATGTTGTTGAAGGAGAAAAGGGTGTGGAGGCAGCAGATGTTACAGGTCCTGGTGGAGCTCCAGTGCAAGGCAGTAACTATGCAGCAGACCGTAACCATTATAGATGCTACCCACGTCGTAGGGGCCCTCCACGCAATTACCAGCAGAATTACCAGAACAGTGAGAGTGGGGAAAAGAATGAGGGGTTGGAGAGTGCTCCCAAAGGCCAGGCCCAACATCGCCAGCCCTACCGCAGGCGAAGGTTCCCACCTTACTACATGCGGAGACCCTATGGGCGTCGACCACAGTATTCCAACCCTCCAGTGCAGGGAGAAGTGATGGAAGGTGCTGACAACCAGGGTGCAGGTGAACAAGGTAGACCAGTGAGACAGAATATGTATCGGGGTTATAGACCACAATTCCGCAGAGGTCCTCTCGCCAAAGACAGCCTAGAGAGGACGGCAATGAAGAAGATAAGGAAAACCAAGGAGATGAGACCCAGGTCAGCAGCCACCTCAGCGTCGGTACCACCGCAACTTCAATTACCGACGTAGACGCCCAGATAACCCTAAACCACAAGATGGCAAAGAGACAAAAGCAGCCGATCCACCAGCTGAGAATTCGTCCCCTCCCGAGGCTGAGCAGAGCGGGGCTGAGTAAATGCCAGCTTAACATCTCTACCATCATCCGGTTTAGTCATCCAACAAGAAGAAATGAATATGAAATTCCAGCAATAAGAAATGAACAAAAGGTTGAGCTGAAGACCTGAAGTGCTTGCTTTTTGCCCGTTGACCAGATTACTAGAACTATCTGCATTATCTATGCAGCATGGAGTTTTTATTATTTTTACCTAAAGATGTCTCTTTTTGGTAACGACAAACGTGTTTTTTAAAAAAGCCTGGTTTTTCTCAATACACCTTTAAAGGTTTTTAAATTGTTTCATATCTGGTCAAGTTGAGATTTTTAAGAACTTCATTTTTAATTTGTAATAAAAGTTTACAACTTGATTTTTTCAAAAAATTCAACAAACTGCAAGCACCTGCTAATAAAGGTCTTAAATAATTAAAATAAATAAACTCAATTGTCACCGTGGCTCAATAGGCTAATCCTCTGCCTGCGGTGCTGGCACCCCGGGTTCTAGTCCCAGTTGGGGTGCCAGATTCTGTCCTGGTTGCTCCTCTTCCAGTCCAGCTCTCTGCTGTGGCCCGGGAGTGCAGTGGAGGATGGCCCAAGTCCTTGGGCCCTGCACCCACATGGGAGACCAGGAGAAGCACATGGCTCCTGGTTTCGGATGGGCGCAGTGCGCCAGCTGCAGCGGCCATTGGGGAGTGAACCTGCCTGTGCAAAAGGAAGACCTTTCTCTCTCTCTCTCACTGTCCACTATGCCTGTCCAAAAAAACAAAGAACAACAAAAACAACAAAACCTCAATTGTCATTAATAGAGGTTAGGGGGCCCTTTTCTGCAGTGTTGGCTGGAAAGACCTAGAATGCTTAACTAAAGGGACAATTCTCATGCTGTTTAGGCAACACATAATATTTGGCACAAAAAAAAATACTTTGGATCCAACCAATCTGAATGGTTCTAAGAGCTGAGTTTGGCCTCGCTATTCTTTCTCTGCTCCCTGGGTCACCTTGTGATCCTTCTCCTGCATGTGTTTCACCACCACCGACTTCCTCAGGTGCTGGATCATAGACTGTGAACCTCCAAAATTATAAACCTAGATAAACCTGCTTCACAGGTGACTTCCCTCAGGTATTTGTGACAGAGACAAAAAGCTAACAGACACACCAGGATTTAGGCATTTTCTAACCTCTTAATGATCTCCAGGTCACAAGTCTCTACACGGTTTGGTCTTAATGACCAAAGTTGCTTGCCCAGACTTGGCTGCTTCCTGGTGCAGACTGACCTTGGGTAAAACTGTAAAGATACCCAAAGTTGTGACTCAACTCAATATCCTATGGCTTGTCCTAAACCCTCTACACCACTCTCTGTCATTGTGGTAGCAAAAATAAGAGGTTGAAAATTTTTTCCTTTAAATATCCCAGGCCTGTAGGCAATAGTCCTTCTCTTGTCTCTGCCTGCAGGGCAGGCTTGACACATGAATCCAAGTAACTGGATTTCCTATTCCAAAAAGTATTCCTGTGGAATGAAAGTCTTTGTTCCTTCCAATTTGAGGTGGAAGAGTGGGGAGAGATGTATGTAGGGTGGTGTGTGTGCCTGTATGTATGTCCACAAATACATATACACTAAGGCCTCGCCCAGTACCTTTTACATTCAACAAATACGTCATAAGCACTTTTACAAAAACAGAATGGGATGGGTAGTGACTCTCACTTAGACTACACATTAGGATCACCTGACAGGCTTTTGACATGAGCCAGTGTCTGGGCTAGGACCTGGGGATTAGTATTTTTTTAAAAAAAGCTTCTAATGTAAATCCAAGATAAAAAATATACTATTCTAAAACAAGGACGCATATATCATTATGGGGAAAAACAATAAGTGCTCAAAAGATGGATTTGCCTTCCAGCTTTGCCACTTATACTATGACCTTAGACACATCACATAAATTCTCCAAAATTGAAAATAGAGATAATGTTATTTGGCTTAAAGGATAGTCACAAGGATCAAAAAAGATAATGTGAGTGAAAGTGGTCTTTAAATCATAAAGCACTGTGCAGTTTTAGCTCTGAAGATGACATTGTCTCAGGTTAGCTGCATAATTGGTCTACAACCTTTGCAAGACTATATGGGACCTGGGGGTGGACTGGAGGGTCTGGACGTGGGTGGATAAAAGGACGTGACATTGACTGTAAAATGACTTTGCATTCTTTCTCCAAATGGGAAAAGAGAAGACATTTCTCTGGCTCAAGAATCCATCAAACGTCAAGGCAAATTGAAACAGCAAGTTTCTCACCATCCCGAGCAGTAATTTATCTGATATGTAAATAGTTGCTGAGACCTCTTATTTTGCAATACAGTTTCTATTTCCCAGATTGGGCTTCCTCTGGCTTCTACAATACTCCCCCACTGGCCCGTCTTTCAGGTGGATTGAAGTAGTTCATTATTCTAATCATGCAGGTCTTGGGTATCAGATTTAATTTAGCTGCCTGTGCAGTAAGATACTGGGATATTTTCAAACCTTTAGCCTCTGGCACCGTAAATCAGCCTGAATGTCAGCCAAGAAAAGTATTGAGATGTGAGTTAGCCTTCTCTCTACAAATACCATTCATTACTTATGTAATAAGGAGAGGAAAAACCACCATGAATGTTGTATTTAAATCCTACTTTGAGGTAGGTCATAAATACCAACAAAGACGAATCCAGGAGGTTTTCAAAATGCTGCTATGGCTCCCCACTGCCTTCCGTGCTCAGATGCTCTGTCGCATGCTGTCGCCACCCATCATTCCAACACCTCTTCAGTCATTCGTTCTCAACCTTGGCTGGATCATTTATGAGTTGGAGAGAAATGAAAACCTCAGGCCCCAGCCCAGACTTGCTGATTCAAAGTCTGCATTATAACCTGTGACTCCCGCAGGTGACTCTCAGGCACGTTCATGTTTGAGAAGTCCTGTCTGGCAAAGTCATCTCATCAAAGTCTCCCAAAGCCATTCAGCAGTGACTGTGCCCCCTCACATACACAGATGTGGTGACTGAGACCCAGGCAGGCAGCAATGCCGTGACCAGGTCAGGACCACACAGTTGCTGCCTGGCCCCAGATCTACTGATTCTGAGAGCAGAACACTTCCTGCCTCACCACCTGGGCCACGTCGACTGTTATTTTTCAAACCGTCACTGAGGACACAGCCTCTGTCATTTCTTTTGCATCTTCTTCTGCACAAAGCATTTTCCCAGAGATTAGTCTTAACAGATTAACTGCAAACCAAAGGAAAAGAGAGAAACTGTGTCCAGAAACTAACGATGACGAAAAGTAAGACTTCCACTGATCACAGCCCTTTCAAGGAAGCCAGAGAAAGGCTTCAATCTGCGGATTTCTGGTAACCCTGGAAACCTATACCTTTGTAGCACAGGGATGCATTCCTCAAAGGGCTGGGATGAAGATTAGTAACATAATTAGACAGAAGGCAGATGGTACCCTCTGAGAAAGAAATCAATACACACACAGATGCAGAATACCAATATAGGGATGTTTCCCTGCAGCCAGACACCATTGCCCTGTCCTAGGTGGGGCCGGACAGCAGGGACTCTGATGACAGGGCTCTACCATCTGGCATTTTTGCCCGACTTGATCCAGGCTGTGCCAGAGCCTGAAGGAGCAGCACCACATGAAGAGGGAGTATTGCAGTGGGTTTTGTGACCTTAGATAAGTCCCTTCATCTTTCTGGACCTGTTTCTACATCCATAGAATGGGGGCTCATGAACCTGCTCAGACTTTTTGAGTTTGGACTTATCCATGTGAACGTGCTTGGGAAATCACAAAGGCTGGTGGTAAATTCTAACAGGTGCTATATAACTTCTAGCTTTGTCTGGCCACGCAGGCACAACCCCCTGAGACCTAGATGCCCGCTGGCATGCTGAAAGTGGCGTCTGTGCAGAAGCCGTCAGCTGCTGGGCTGCCTGTGCTGGGTCAGGCTAAGGATGTTTAGAAGACGCCAGGAATAAATGGGGGAAGGCCTCCTAACAAAATGGCTTCCCCACTGTCCAGCTGCATTGCCTCATACTCCACGGTTACGGCAGTACTTCCTTAGCCAATGCTTTGTCCCTGGGAAGCTACTTCTAAAACTGCTCAATTGAGCATGTTTATGGAGTACAGTGTGATATTTCAATAACCGTATACCATGTGTACTGATAAAAGCAGGATGATAAACACTGTCATTATTGGTTCAGTAGTAACCCCTTGTCATTACTGTGTTCAGAGCCTTTGAGCTTTCCCTAGGAGAGGTAACAGATTAACTGGTTGGTTACCAGTCATTTATGCTTGAGCCTGGATTAGTCCATCCACAATTCCTCATGTACAACTTTAAAAAAAAAAAAGATTTATTTATTTATTTGAAAGTCAGAGTTACACAGAGGGAGAAGGAGAGGCAGAGAGAGAGAGAGAGAAATCTTCCATGTGCTGGTTCACTCCCCAGTTGGTGGTGACAGCCAGAGCTGACAAATCCAAAGCCAGGAGCCAGGAGCTGCTTTTGGGTCTCCCATATGTGTTCAGGAGCCCAAGGACTTGGGCCACCCTCCACTGCTTTCCCAGGCCATAGCAGAGAGCTGGATCAGAAGTGGAGCAGCCGACTAGAACCGGCATCCATATGGGATGCCAGCACTGCAGGCAGCAGCTTTACCTGCTATGCCACAGTGCTGAGCCACCAAAGTCATTTTATACTTAAAATCTAAAAGGGGAAGAAATGCAAGCTATGTTTGCATGATCCAAGTCCCTGTTTGTGCTGATTTTTTCCTGTTTATAACAGAGTTTAGCTTAATATTACTCAGGTAATGGAAAAATTAACAAAGCTAATGAAACATTGACCATCACTCTTCGTAAATCACTTATCCCAGACAAGTAGCTCTCTGCAAGTCTCTTTTAATTGTACCACTTTTTATCAAAATTCTTTAAAGCAGGCTAAAAGGCTTTTGTCCAATAGAAGATACTTATTTGAAGAAAAAAGCATTCAAGGTCCTAAAAATGGGAAATGTGCCAGAACACTTCAATGGTGCAACATGCTGCCTTGGTTTCTGTGTCTGGAGAGCTGAAGACAGGACAGCAAGCAGACAATACAGATCTAAGCAAATGCAAAATGGATAGTTCAGAGTGCGTCGATGGACTCTAAGGAGTTCTGTGCCCCAAGCCTACACCTTCACGAACCTTGAAGTCAGTGAGCTCATCCATGTTGCAGCCAGTCACTGATCCTTGAACACAAGCAACTCAGAGTGTCCCTGCAACCACCCTGGATCCACCCTTGCTCTAAATTCCTAGGCTCCTCCAGTTCTGGAGTCTTCCCTTTCATTCCTGGCCATACTCTCAGGCATTGTATTCAATTCCTGAATTGAGATCCCACATGTGGTCCTCAGGAATCTTGACTCAATGCAGTAGATCGGATTGGCTCATTTCCAAACGCTCGGATTCTCCTTCCTGTGAGAGGATGATAAAAGCCTGCCTGGTCCAACTCCAGTATAGCCATGGGCTCATGTGGCCAATGTAAAGAAGGCAGTAGTGCCACTAAGAAGCAGGGCATGGGTTGCCATCTCTCTTCTTCCCCTGTCTCAGTGGCAAGAAAGGATCCCGGAGAAGGCTACTTCATTAGCCAGTCCCAGCACGGAGATGTGGAATGGAGTTGCAACTGGTCCATATTGTAAATAAGAGTGAGAAATAAGACTATTTAACTGAGATGTCAGAGAGTCATTTGTTATGTAGCATAACGGATTCATACATCCGTGGACTTATCAGTTGTATAACTTCAGACAGACTACTTGATTTGAATCCAGTCCCAACATGCCATGATCTTCAGAAGGGGTAGAGAACACCATCAACCAGGGCAAAACAATGTACTCTCTGACGATTTCAGTAAGTGGGTAGTGACATGTAATGTTTTCTGTCCCTTGATTTCACCAGTCTTTCTGGGTAAAGGCCCTGACAAAATCTCATTCCAGAATCTAACACCCTGCTTGATACCAGGTCCCCTTTGGGTTCTAGTCATTACCATGTGAGAAGGTCATGGGAGAAGGTGGACATGGGACTCTTTCAGACCTTGTAAAATGAAGTCACTTGGGACCTGCACTGTGGTGTAGTAGGTAAAGCCGTTGCCTGCAGTACTGGCATCCCACATGGGCGCTGGTTCAAGTCCTGGCTGCTCCACTTCCAATCCAGCTTTCTGGCATGGCCTGGGAAAGCAGTAGAAGATGGCCCAGGTTCTTGGGCCTCTGTACCCACTTGGGAGGCCTGGAAGAGGCTCCTGGCTCCTGACTTCGATTGGCACAGCTCCAACCATCGTGGCCAATTGGGGAGCGAACCATCGGAAGGAAGACCTCTCTCTGCCTCTCCTTCTCTCTCTGTGTAACTCTGACTTACAAATAAATAAATAAATCTTTAAAGAAAAAAGGAAGTCACTCATCTGACTGACACAGGCTATCTACCCATCTAGTAACTTACCAAACTCCATTCCATGCTATAAAATTGAATCTCTAAAAACCCAGCAGCTATCATTAAAGGTGTTGCTTTTTATGTCAAATTTTCTTCAAGTCTGAATTTTCATTTCTTCTCTTTATCGCTTTCCTAACCATGGAAATAAGGTGGCGAAGTCAAAAGAATACTGCTTTTCAGTCTGACAAATGTGGATTCTGATTGCATTACTTTCCCCTAGTGTCACCTTGGGGGATGTTTTTACCCTCTGGGGACTTTACCTCCTCAATAGCAGTCTGGGACTGCTATTCAGAGATTGCCATTGAGGGCAGGGTGGGTCTGACACTGAGTAAGGAGCGCTCCAGAAGTGGGGGCTATTCACTGTTACCACATTTACCAAGCCTTGGATTGTCTTCTTATTGATAAGAGAGAAATTCTAAGGAGATAGATGAGTAATTGGGGAAAGCATTTCCTTCCTTATGCCAATGTGTTAAAATAGTACAGTGTTTCCCTCCTACCCTCAGTATCCCTGCTCCAGGAGACAGTGGCCCTTGAGGACAGAGATATGATATAATATTATTTGCCATTTAAGTATCTATCAAATGTCCTGCAATACAGTAAATGTTCAATACACATTGTTAAATAAAATAATGCATGAATGGACTTGAAATCGTGAGTCATACAAAATAATTCACCACTACTTATTCTTTCCACTTATTTCTCTTTTGTTCTTCTGCTCACGTGTCAATCCTGTACTCACTTGTGGCAATCATCAAAGGAAGGAAAAGCGAATGCTTGTGTGCATGAGCTCCTCAGAAGATGAGTGCTCTTTCAAACCAAATGTGTTTAAAAATGTATTCTGTTAGGATAAAAATTCTACAGGAGAGATCTTCCGCCTCTGTGGCTAGTTACTGTTCATTGTTCTTTAACTCTGCTATGCCCTGAGGGGTTCAGCAATGCACAGATTGATTCTGCTGTGCTGGCTGATTTTTATTGTGTTCAGGGTGTACACAATTTATTAGTAGGAGTTACAGCCATTCAGTGACTTAAATTATACATGAAATCACAATAAAAATTTTAAAAGGTAACAAACATCGCTGCCCACATTCCATTTTGTAGAAAATGAAAAATAACAAGATTTGGGGTTTGTACTCAAACAGATCCCCAATCTTCTTACCTGGTCATTATTCAACCAACCCCTTCCTTTGAGGCATCTGTTCAGCCAGAGTGAGCCTGCTCTGTGCTTTCACCCAAAGCTTGGGATTGGATCCAAAGGTTTCTAGGAGGAATCTCAGTCTGCAGCCTGGGTATTAGCCAAGCCTTCATTTTGAATTGCTTGGAAGTACAGGGTCCTTCTCTCCCCAGAAACACATTGGTAACCATTAATTAAAGGTGCAGTGCTTTGCAAATTGTGTTCTGTGGCCATCTGCCTCAAAGGCCGATTTCAGGGCTCTGTCCCAGATGGATTGGATCGGAATATTAGGGGGGAAGTTTTAAAAACCATCAGTTTGCACCCACACAGAAACACAAAGTGTAAAAATACTGTTTTAGTACTAGTTATAGCATCACTTCACATTGGACAACACATTAAGGACAGATCCCACATGAGACATAAGTACACAGTGACTCCTGTTGTTGATTTAACAATTTGACACTCTTGTTTATGGCGTCAGTAATCTCCCTAGGCTCTAGTCATGAGTTGCCAAGGCTATGGAAGCCTTTAGGGTTCGCCGACTTTGATCTTATTCTGATAGGGTCATAGTCAAAGTGGAAATTCTCTCCTCCCTTCAGAGAAAGGTACCTCCTTCTTTGATGGTCCCGTTCTTTCCACTGGGATCTGTACACTGTTATTTAATGCTATAACTAGTACTCCAACAGTATTTTTTCACTTTGTGTTGCTATGTGGGGGCAAACTGTTGAAATCTTTGCTTAATATATACTGAACTGATCTTCTGTATATAAAGAGAATTGAAAATGAATCTTGATGTGAATGGAAGGGGAGAGGGAGCGGGAAAGGGGAGGGTTGTGGGGAGGGTTGTGGGTGGGAGGGAAGTTATGGTGGGGGGAAGCCATTGTAATACTTTGGAAATTTATATTCATTAAATAAAAGTTAAAAAAAAAAAACCCCATCATGTAAATCTTTCACACACTAAATTGTGAGAATCACTAGTATACTTGCTTAGAACATGGGTTCTAGAGTCAGAACCGAGTTTGGATTCTTGCTAGTTATGTAATTTTAGGAAAGTTACTTAACTTCCCTGAACCTCAAAACCCATATATCTGAAAAACTCATAGTTGCTTGGCAAGATAAAATGAAATGAGATTATGCATATGAAGCAGTGCAGACTTCTAGTGAACTTCTAGTGCAGAGCAATCACCTGGGGATCTTGTTAACATGCAAATTCTGACTCAGTGGATGTGAATTGGGGCCTGGGGTTCTGCCTTTGTCTAGCAAGCTCCTCAGAAAAGCCAATGCTCTTCCAGCCACACTTAGAGCAATTTCTAGGCATACAGTAAGTTCTTAATCATTGCTAGCTCTTCATTATTCAGCTGGATGATTGTGGAAAAGAGTGCACAGTGCCTTATCTGTGCATAAGTATAGTAGTATTTTGTAATATCATGTCAGCCCATACTGCTCTGAGAAGGAAAGGGAAATACTGTAGCTATTCAACATATCTATATCTATATCTATATCTATATCTATATCTATCTATCTATCTATCTATCTATCTATATATATATATAGTTCTGCAAACTGACAAAGGTGTCTGTATAAGCCTTTCTACTTCTCCAGAATTGTGTAGTTGTATTCAGCTACATGTCTGTCCTTGGAGCAAAACAATGTGAGTAAGCAGCTTCTAGAAGCTACAGAATGGTCTCCCTCTGGGACCTGCTTTATGCATAGAGGTTTAGCAAACCCTGTTGCTCACCCTTCCATGAACTCCCCAGGTAATTGGTTTCACAGCATTTTTCCTCAGTTTAGCATTCCTACTCCCTAGATTCATGGAACGATACATTTCCTAGGCCAGGTAATGTTATACCATCTCCTTCTACCTGAACTCATGTAAGAAGACTTTAGAGAGACCCTTATCTACAAGAAAAGAATATGCCTAATAAACATTACCAAGAAAGCCTGATCAGGCTCAGCATTCAAATATTCATTACATAAATATATTCTTATCAGAGAAATTTTAAAAGACACAAGGGAAAAATGAATAAATTTGCATAAGAATTTTAAACTTCTTTTTTGCAAACATTAAAAACAAGTTTGAAAGACAAATCATGAACTGAAAAAAAAATGGCAATTTAAACAAACTTTTTTATAAGGCTTATTTATTTACTTGAAAGGCAGAGTTAGAGAGGCAGAGGCAGAGAGAGAACAAGTCAATAAGATAAATAATAATAGAAATAAGAATAAATAGAAATGAGATAAATAATCATAATAGAAAAATGCACAAAAATACAATCTAGGAATTCACACAAACAACTGATATACAAATGGCTGATAAATGTATATATATTATATATGTGTATATAAAAAACTTTTATATATAAAACTTTTAAATATATTTTTATATATTTATACATAAATATATATATATTATATAAATATATATAAAAAACCTGTGGGGCTGGCACTGTGGTGTAGCAGGTAAAGCCACTGCCTGCAGTGCTGACATCCCATATGGGTGCCAGTTCGAGTCCTGGCTGCTCCACTTCCAATTCAGCTCTCTGTTATGGCCTGGGAAAGCAGTGGAGGATGGCCCAAGTCCTTGGGCCCCTGCACGGTTTGGGAGACCAGGAAGAAGCTCCTGGCTCCTGACTTCGGATTGGTGCAGCTCTGGCTGTTGCAGGCAATTGGGGAGTGAACCAGTGGATGGAAGAGCCCTCTTTCTCTCTGCCTCTCCTCTCTCTATGTAACTCTGACTTTCAAATAAATAAATAAATCTTTTAAAAAATGCAAATAATTCCAAAATGTCAACAGAAATTAAATATTCATATTACTGAACATCAAAAGCATTTTAAAAATTCCTTTTGGTAAGCGTTGGGGCATGGCCCTGTCATGCATTCTTCTTTCTTTTTAAAGATTTATTATAGGGGCCGGTGCTGTGGTGTGGTGGGTAAAGCACCGCCTGCAGTTCTGGCATTCCATATAGGTGTCTGTTGGAGTCCTTGGCTGTTCTACTTCCAATCCAGCTCCCTGCTGTGGCCTGGGAAATCAATGAAGGATGGCCCAAGTCCTTGGGTCCCTGCACCCATGTGCGAGACCTGGAGGAGGCTCCTGGCTTCTGGCTTCGAATTGGCACAACTGCGGCTGTTGCGGCCATGTGGGGAGTGAGCCAGTGGATGGAAGACCTCTCTCTCTCTCTCTTTCTGCCTCTCTGTAACTCTGCCTTTCAAAAAAATATTTTATTTATTTGAAAAGCAGAGTTGGGGCCAGCACTGTGGCTCACTTGGTTAATCCCATATGGGTACCGGGTTCTAGTACCGGTTGCTTCTCTTCCTGTCCAGCTCTCTGCTGTGGCCTGGGAAGGCAGTGGAGGATGGCCCAAGTGCTTCGGCCCCTGCACCTACACTAGAGACCAGGAAGAAGCACCTGGTTCCTGGCTTCGGATCAGCACAGCGCGCCGGCCATAGCAGCCATTTGGGGGGTGAACCAATGAAAGGAAGACATTTCTCTCTCTCTTTCTCTCTCTCACTGTCTAACTCTGCCTAATTAAAAAAAAAAAAAAAAAAGCAGAGTTACAGAAAGAGAGGGAGCTGGGGGAAAGAGAAGGAGTTAGAGAGAGAGAGATCTGCCATTCATCGGTATCGGTTCACTCTCCAACGGCCAGGGCTGGGCCATGCTGAAGCCAGGAGCCTGAAACTACACCCAGGTCTCCCACATGGATGGCAGGACCCCAAGTACTTGCACCATCTTCCCTTGCTTTCCCAGGCACATTAGCCAGGAGCTGGATAGGAAGCAGAGCAGCTGGGACTTGAACTAGTGCTTTGATGTGGGATGCCAGTATTGCAGACAGTGGCTTAATGCACCGCACCACAACTCCAGCCCCACTGTCATGTATTCTGTTGATGGGAATATAAATTGTACAAAGATGTCAACTATGTCTTTAATATTCTTACCCTTGGAGTCAGTAATCCCACTCTTAAGAGTCTATCGTAAGGAGATAATTGCACTAGAAGATAAATATTCATTATTCAACAGATATTTACTGAATCCTTATATGTGCAAGGCCTTAAATTAGGATTTAGGGCTAACTAACTTGTAGTCAAAGATAATAAAATAAACAAACAAACAAAAAATCTCTGCCTTCAAGAAGCATACCTTATAGTCAGGGAAGTCAAGTGTTTTTTCATTGTGTATGTCCTGGTGATAATGAATAAAGATAGAGTTAAGGCAATACAAAATTGGATGTGGTGCCTCTGCCAGATGATTAGGAAAGGTGTCTCTCTTGGGGACACATGTGACCAGAGACTTGAAGAAAGCAGGGAAATAGGGCATAGAGACTTATGAAAGATGACTCCAAGCCAAGAGCAGGTGCAGAAGTGGAGCCTGCTGATGTGACTAAGACCCAGTGAGGAGGCCAGCGAACCTGGAGCAGAGTGAGGGAGGGCTAAAGTGGTAGAAGGTGAGCATGGTGTATGTGCATGGAGGGAGAGGAGAAGTGGGGGAGAAGGGAGGTGGTTCTTGGAGACGATGCAGGGAATCACCGGCTTTGGTAATGCCAGCGAGTTTGACTGCCAATGAGACAGGTAGAATTGGAAAGTTTTGAGCAGAGCAGTGATGGGCTATAACTTGAATTTGTAAACATTGCCTAGCTACAGGTGATGAACAGTCTTGAAACAGGCAGAAGGAAGGAAGGCAGACAGGCAGGTGACTTGGGAAGCCATGATAATGATTTAAGTGAGATTCGCTAGAGAGGGGGCCATGGTGGTGTTTGGAAGTGGTTGTTTTTCAGATGATTTGAAGATAGAGCCATCTGGACTTTCAGGCAGAGCGACATGAGTTGTATGAAAAAGAAGAAGTCAAGGGTGACTCTGAGATCTGTGGCTGAGAAGTGTGGTATTTATTGAGATGGGGAAGCCCTAGGAGGAGAAGTGGATAAGGTGAGGTCAGAGAAAGCAAGGGGGCTCAACTTTGAGATTTCTGTTAGCTATCTAAGTAGAGATGTCAAGAAAGCAGTTGGGTTGTGAGTCCAGAGTTTAGGGAGAAGTCAAGGCTGAAGTACGTGGATGGTGTTGATCCCTGAGATTGGATAGGATGACCTAAGGAATTAACATAGATAGAGAAAAGAAGAAGTGCGCTAACTGAACCCTGGGATACTTCAAAATCTGGAGGTTGGGAAGATGGGAAGAAACAAGCTAAAGGGACTGAAGAGCAGTAACCAACAAAACCAGAGAAACCAGAGAGTGGTGTCTGAGAAGGCAAGGGAAGATTTCAAGAAAGCAAAGAACGATCTGTGCCAAATGCTGCTCACAGAACCAGATGGGTGGGAGGACAGGCCAGCAATGGGCTTGACAACACAGAGCCCGCTGGCAACTGTGAGGACTGCCCATGGAGGAATGTGGATGAAACTTGAAGGGAGCAGGTTGGAGAGAAGCAGGAGAGAAAGCGAAATGTGTTGAAGCTCAAAGTAGGATGATATTACAGAAATTATTTTAAAAGATGGGTGCTATAGTACCATAACCTGTTTGCTAAAGACATGGTATAGCAGAGAGAAAATATGACAAAAGGAAAAGTATAGATGACTATTAGATTAAGGGAGATGAAATAGGACTAAATTAACAGAGAGAGGATACCTTAGATAGAAGCAAACATGAACAATTTACTCTGCAATCATTTATAGTGGTAAAAAGAAAAAGACTCTGGAAATTAATGAAAAGTTTGCCAATAGGTACCAAATGACCAAAGATTTAAGATGTCTTCTGGGGCCAGCATTGTGGCATAGACGGTAAAAGCTACCACCTGCATTGCTGGCATCCCATAAGAGTGCCAATTCGTATCTCAGCTGCTCCATTTCCAATCCAGCTCCCTCCTAATGGTCTGGGGAGCAGCAGAAAATGGCCCATGTGCTTGGGTCCCTACTTCCCACGTGGGAGACCTGAAAGAAGCTCCTGGCTCCTGGCTTTAGTATGGCCCAGCCCTGGCTGTTACATCTATCTAGAGAGTGAGCCAGCAGATGGAAGACCTCTCTGTCTCTCCCTCTCTCTAACTGTTTCAAATAAATAAATAAATCTTTAAAAGAAAAGATTTCTTCTAAGTGTGATACAATAAAATACAATGATTAAAATTAATGGTTAAAAAAAATAATGAAAAAATTGATGGTGAAGATGCTGAGTATTTATTCACCTAGTAATTGTGTGAGTATGCTATCTGCTTGCATTCCTGGGGCAAACCTGGTAAGCTAGAGAAGACAAAAGGGGGACCCGCTATGATCAGGAGCAATGGTGCTGCCTGGCTTATTCCTATTTCTGGCGACCCTGGTCCCTCTTGTCTTGTCCAAGGAAGGAGGATTACTGAGAGCAGGAAAAGAAAATTCCGGAGTCTTCTCAATTACTAGCAAACATTCCAAAGTTTGACTAATCTGCCATCTAGTGGCAGATGTTATCATTTCCACCACATTTCCCCCAACTAGAGTTGAAAAAAAAAAGCTCATAAAGGGTGCCCTCTGAGGTATTTGCCTCACTGCCTACTATGTATGAATCCTACACCATCACGTAAAGGGTGGCATGCCTCAGACTGGCCCCTTCCTTCCTTGTGTTAGGGCTCAGAAGGTCCTTCTCAAAATGCCACATGATACCTAGGAAGAATAGTCTATGCATCCTTTAGCTTAAATCCAGTCTGCCTGCTGAATGAGACATGGAGTAGATCACTTTTACAATAAGATAAGGGTCAGGAAGGTCCAAGAGAAGTTAGCTATCAAGGTGAGTCAGAAGGGGGCCATGCTATCCCAGGGCTGGAGAGCAGAAGGCAGATATCTCACATGAGATAGATGTGACAAGACTGCAACATAGGTCTTAAGGGAAAAGGATGAAAACCTTGCTAGCCCCAAATGGACTCCCTTTAACATTTTAGTATGCACTCATGCTGGCCCGAAGACTTTCAGATTTGGGGTCAAAAGACGGGATTGAATGTCCGTCTTGCCATAAGCAAGCTTTATAATACCAGGTGTATTAGTAAGTCTTTCATTACATGAACTGCGAGGAGCTTCTTGGGAAGGAATAGGTTTATTTCAGCTTCCCATTTGGGGTTCAGTTCAAGACTGGGTAGCTTCATTAGTCTGTCATCTTTATAACAGGCGAAGAAACTGACTTTTTTTTTTTTGGACAGGCAGAGTTAGACAATGAGAGACAGAGAGAAAGGTCATCCTTCCATTGGTTCACCCCCGAAATGGCTGTTACGGCTGGCACGCTGCACCGATCCGAAGCCAGGAGCCAGGTGCTTCCTCCTCATCTCCAATGCGGACCCAAGGACTCGGGCCATCCTCCACTGCCTTCCCGGGCCACAGCAGAGAGCTGGACTGGAAGAGGAGCAACCAGGACAGAATCCGGCGCCCCAACCGGGACTAGAACCCAGGGTACCAGCGCCACAGGTGGAGGATTAGCCTAATGAGCTGCGATGCCAGCGGAAGAAACTAACTTTTAAGAAGTGGTAAATAGGGGCTTGCGCTGTGGTGCAGCAGGTTAAAGCCCTGGCCTGAAGTGCTGGCATCCCATATGGGCGCTGGTTCTAGTCCTGGCTGCTCTTCTTCCAGTCCAGCTCTCTGCTATGGCCTGGGATAGCAGTGGAGGATGGCCCAAGTCCTAGGGCCCCTGTACCCATGTGGGAGACCCAGAAGAAGCTCCTGGCTTTGGATGATGCAGTTCTGGCCATTGCGACCATCTGGGGAGTGAACCAGCGGGTAGAAGACCTCTCTCTCTTTCTCTACCTCACTCTGTAACTCTGTCTTTCAAATAAATAAAATAAATCTTAAAAAAAAGAAGTGGTGGGCTGGCACTGTGGCTCACTTGGTTAATCCTCCACCTGCAGCACCAGAATCCCATATGGGCACCGGGTTCTAGTCCCAGTTGCTCCTCTTCCAGTCCAGCTCTCTGCTGTGGCCCGGGAGGTCAGTGGAGGATGGCCCAAGTCCTTGGGCCCTGCACCCGCATGGGAGACCAGGAAGAAGCACCTGGTTCCTGGCTTTGGATCGGCGCAGCGCGCCGGCCGTAGCAGCCATTTGTGGGGTGAACCAATAGAAGGAAGACCCTTCTCTCTGTCTCTTCCTCTCACTGTCTGTAACTCTACCTGTCAAATAAATAAATAAATAAATAATCTTTAAAAAAAAAAAAGTGGTGACTAAGCTTAAAAATCAGAATTGGTAAAGCCAGAAATATAAACCAGGCAGTCCAATGCTGGGTCCAAGATCTTAACCATATTCAACGGAATGCGCAGGCATGTTACTGACGCAGGCACTTGAATGCTGGCCAGATTCCACATGCTGCTGCTGTAGGACGGAATCGATCTTTCGGATCAGCTCCTGAGGAATCACATGTTGGGGAAGTTCCCTGAGGAAGCTCCAGGTTCATATCCCAACATGAACTCTGCTCTGCTGGCCCCAGTAAGAAAAATTCCGGGGGCTGGCACTGTGGTGTAGCAGGTAAAGCCACCGCCTGCAGTGCTGGCATCTCATATGGGTGCCGGTTCGAGTCCCAGCTGCTCCACTTCTGATCCAGCTCTCTGCTATGGCCTTGGAAAACAGTAGAAGATGGCCCACGTCCTTGGGCTCTTGCACCTGTGTGGGAGACCTGGAAGAAGCTTCTGGCTCCTGGCTTTGGACTGGCCCAACTCCAGCCGTCGCAGCCATTTGGGTAAGGAACCAGTGGATGGAAGACCTCTCTCTGCCTCTGCCTCTCTGTAATTCAGCCTTTCAAATAAATAAATGAATCTTTAAAAAAAATTCCTGTGAAAAATTAATTGGCCCAACTTAGGTCATGGACACAATTCTTGGGTTGATCACAATGGCAAGGGAGAGACAGTACTGCAATTTGTACAGTCTGGGTCACCTACCCCTGTGGCCTGGAAGACTGCTTCTGTGCCAGAGTTGTAGAGAAAGGTGTGAGACAGAAAAAAATAAATACTTGTGTTTACCTCTTTAGCATTTAACAAAGTACTCTCATGTGATCCAGGCCTTTTGAATCTCACAACCACCTTGTGATCATGGCAGATCAAGTATTACTATGGAAAGAGTGGTAGGTTAAGATGGCCACAAATTCTTTATCACTCCCTCCATTGATAGATGGAGTTCATTTCCCTTTCACTTGAATCTGAGCTAGCTCTATAACCAATAAAATGTGGCAGAACTTACTGCAACTCCTTCTCAGCCTCATTTTAAAAAGACTTGCAGCTCCCACTTCATTTCTCTGAAAGCGCTCTTACTTAGGCACTCCCTCTCAGAAATGTGCCAACACACAGTAAGGTGTGAAATCCATATAGAAAGGTCACATGTCAAGGGCTGCAGCCAACAGTTCCAGCTGACTTCTCAGCTGAAAGCCAGAATCAACTGCCAGCCAGAACCAGTGAGCCATAGTGAATCTCTCACTATGGTTGGCAGCAACAGAGAACCAAACAGAAACGAAGGCTTACTGGTTTGAAGTATCAGTTAGAAAGAATCAGAGTTGTGCTGTTAAGATACTCTGACTCCAAGCCCCCCTGGGTTTTGATTCCTCACTACATCTTATTAAAAACAGAACAAGCCTCTGTTCAATATCTCTGCCCAGGATGCAGGTTTGTGAAGTGGAGCATATAATTTGTTAATTCATTCAGCTGGTCAAGAAACCTTTCAGAAGCTCTATATGCCAGGCAATGGAACAAAATGCACTCGTCCTCTCAAGGGACTCAGTGTGAGCTACAGGGAGCCTCATAAATAGCTAGTTTTATTAAGAATTCATGAATGCCATGATGGGGAACGTGAAAGGGACTTTTAAAACCCATGACCAGGTCCCACAGCCTAAGGAACGAATAATTAGCACATTTGTTAGATGTAGAAAGGTGGTCTCTGTTGAGGATGTTGACAAACATGTTTAAAATGAATGCAGTTATGCACCAAGATAAATGCGACAGGAAGTGGGGAGAGGGTGGGGACAAAGCTCCCCAGTATTTGGGAAGGGGACATGAATTGTAGCCCTGGTCCCACCTGTCATTTACATGTGCTCCTGGCCAAGTCTCTGAACCTTTGAGTGATTTAGTAATCTGGGTGTAAATCTGAGATGGGGGTTGGGGCTCATATTATTTCTTCTTCATGTACTTGGCAGTTCCTTCTTCCAACTCCTTTCTTTTCTTTTTCTTTAAGATTTATTTATGTATTTGAAAGTCAGAGTTGCAGGGACCCAACAACTTGAGCCATCTTCTACTGCTTTCCCAGGCCACAGCAGAGAGCTGGATCAGAAGTGGAACAGCTGGGTCTCAAACCAGAGCCCAGATGGGATGCTGGGCCTGCAGGTGGTGGTTTTACCTACTATGCCACAGTGGAGGCCCCCCCATTTCTTTCCTTTAAGTTTTGGAGTTCCTCAAAGTTTGGTCTTTAGCTCTTTGGTTTTTTCATCCTGCAAATTCTGAGTGATTTCGTCCACTCCTCCAGCTTTGCTATCACACATAGGGCAATGAAAGTCCTGTAAGGTTAGCCCAGTTCTCTCTGTGGGTTGTCTCTCAATGTCTCCATCTACGGATTGCATACAGATGTTCCACAGGCACATGAAATTAAGCAGAGATGAGCTCATCACCTTTGCCCATTTAATTAACCCCCCACTTCGGATTTCTCTGTTGAGGATTAAGAATCAATATTGCTACCCACACTAGTGGCCTGTGAGATTAACTGTGGTCTTGATTTCCCTCAACCTTACATGCCATTTTTTATCCAGTACTGTTGATTCTGTGTCCTAAATATTTCTGGAACCCACACTTCTGTCCAGATAACTTATAAACAACTCTAATTCAACATATTCAATGCTTACCTCCTAACTGCTCCTCTTCCCCTGTGTTATATTAAAATGTTATCTCGATTCACTGAGTTGCCAAACCTGGAACTTGGGGATCATCCTTAATTTCTCCTCCTCTTTTGACTCCCATAACTAGCTATCCAACAATTCTGTGTTTGGCCTCTTATTAGCCTCTTTATTTACCTCCTCATCTCTATTCCCCCAGCTGTAATCTTCATCCCCTTCAGCACTATCCTATTCAGATCCTATTCCGTTTCCCTGCCTTCTTGTCTTCACTCCATTTTCCACTGTTGCCAGATCTGATCACGTCTGAAATCTCTCCTTTTCCTCTCCCCTCCAACTTTCTAATCCTTTGAGTCCCAGTATGTTTATCCCAGTATTCTGCAAAATCTGATGGAAATCATAATCCACTTACATGAGTCTCCCCTGACCTGGCTCAGCACTCTGTGGCACAAAACAGGTCATATGAACCTGCGCTCACCCCCTCACTGGTCAAAGGTTACAGCAGATAAATCTAGGATATGGTACATCAGACCTCCGAAGGCACAAAATAGCCAACTAAGCCTCAGGACTTATGCGCTGGAAGAAGCGTTAAATGAAACCTCTTGGCCATTAAGCGCAAACAACAGGACCAACGAACTCAGTGCGTAAAAGGACGCATATTCTAAGACATATTCATAATGGGGCCTTACGACTAAAGTCACCCTCGTGGCTTTGGGCAAATACCTTCCCGTTTCTGGCATTCTGCTTCCGGATCTGTAACAAGAGCATATTGTTGGGCGAGAGGAAGTAAACCTTCAGAGCTCCGGTAGGTATGAGAAATAATGGGCCTCTACGTAAGGCGGGTACGTGCTGGTGCGCATGCGCGGGCAGCCGGGCTCAAGCGCCGCTCGGCCTTCCCGGCGGCCTCCAGGGGAGGCGGGGCCAGGCAGCTTCCCGCGGTTTAGTCCCGCCATTGGCGGGCGGTTTGAATGACGGAAGTGACGAGAGCTCTGCGATGGCTTCCCCGCAGGCGCACAAACGGCTGGTGGGAAGCTGATCCGTGGGGACCGCCGGGGCCGGCTTGCCTGCTAGAGCTCCGGACTCTGCGCTGCGTGCCGCCAGGTGAGTGACGGGTGCACGGTCTTCCTGGCCACCCTGGGCGTGCACAACCCCCTGAGGCGGAGTTGCTGGGCTGGTGGTCCTGAGGAAGTGCGTCTCTCGGGGCGCCGCGTCGCGAACGCTGGTCGGCCGCTGTTCTCAGGGCCCCGCAGGCCGCGGACCAGGCTGCGGGGCGCTGGCGGCTGTAAGGGGCTCCCGGGCAGGAGTGTCTGGCCCACACCCACCAGCTCCATGCGAGAGCCTGAGGCTGCCCCGGGACATTTGCATCAGTGGCTTTCCGCGCCCTGCCGCCCTCGAGTCGAGGGGGCTTCCTTGCAGCCTTCTCGGTCCCTGAGCTTCCAAGTTGGGGACGGTCAGGAAGGGCCTCCGATGCTAGTGCCTGCGGCAGCTGCAGGTGCAACCTGGTAGTCATTTAAGAGCATTGCCTGGCATCGTTTCATGCAAAGAGCGCCCTCTATTTTGGTGTCTGTCACTTTTAATTCCTCAGGTATTGAATTCTGTCACAAACTCGGATTTAAAACGTTTCAAGTCTGTAATACTTACCGAATAGGTGGCAGTGTCACTTTTCAGTTGCATGATCAATCAGGACAGATGCTGGGGTCAATGTTATTCCGTCATTTACACGGTGTAAGAGAACCTGAGTGACTTGACTGGTGTCTTACTGCTAATAAATGACATTGTCGGATTTTGAATCCAAATCTTGTGAGTCTAGTGTTAGTTTTGTGATCGTCACGTGCCTTTACCATTTAATTGGCAGGACCAATACTGTCTTACAAGATAAGTACTATCGTCCCTAATTTGGATAGTAAAAATGTACAATTTAGGAATCTGTACTAATAGGAATAAATAAATAGGGCAGGAAGGAGGATTTCCCTAGGTAGGATTGCAGTTGTTAAGTGTAGAAGGAATAATGGAAGTAGAAAATGATACTTGATAAACACCACTGTAATTGGTTCAGACAGCCATCAAAGGATATTACACTTGGTAGGCAAAATATGAGAAACCTAATGTTTATGTAGTCTCTACTGTCTCTCCGTCAGAAATGTATAGCTTATAAGAGACAGTAGTAACTACAATGGAGAAACCTGGTTAGACACCATCTTGACCAGGTGGTCCCAAGCTCCATCCCATGTCACTGAGAAGCATATGTCATCACTTCCGTTGTGTGCTTGCTCTAAATGTGAACCCCAAGTCTAATCACAAGAAAAAAAAATTAGACAAATCCAAACTGAGGGATGTGGAACAAAGCCAGTGGCCTTTTCAAAAATGTCAGGGTCTTGAAAAGAAAGACAAACCGAGGAACCTGCCTGGATTAGAAGAGACACCACAAGCATGGCAGCCAGCAGAGTGTAATTCTAAGATCTTCTCTTGGAGGCTGTGACTGGGTGGTGGGAAGAAGGCGGGCCTGCGCTGGGGAAACCCACCGAAGGACCTGCTGAACCTTCCTTAGATTTTGTGCCTTAAGAGTCATCCACCCACTCTTCCCTCCTGCCTTTTCAGTGTCAGGTTTGCACCGAAACCTGAATATCCACCTTTTACCAACTCCCTTCCCATCGCCCCTCGCAGGCCTTTTCCTTAATAAACTGTGGGTTTAACCCCACCTTGGCATCTACTTCTTGGAGAGCCAAGTTTCAGTGTATTGTCCTTGGATGGGGACCCGGGCCACAAAATAGACATTAGTGGCACAACTGATGTGAAATTTGAATAAGGTCTATAGATTTAGTTGAATTTTGTGCCAATGTTCATTTCCTGGTTTGATCCCTGTACTGTGGTTACATAAGATGTTTACATTTGGGAAAGCTGTGTAGAAATTCTAAGTCTGAAGTTTCTAAATAAGTTAAACATTCAAAAAAATTATATCGCAAGAGGAAATATCTTAGAAACTAAAAGTTGTGTGTGTGTGTATATATATATACATATATATATACACAGAAATATATGCCTCTAGCAAATGAGATGGTGGGTATTCAAAAGAATCGGAAAAATTGTGTTTTTTCTTTTATATTGGCATATAACTTAGAATAAAACATACCAACCTAAATGTACCATTTGAGGAATTTTTACATATGTATACAACTTTGTAATAACCATCATATAGACAAAATATAGAATATTGTCAGGCCTCAGTAAGCTTTGCTGTGCCTCCTTCCTCATCCATAACCTCCAGAAACGTAAACCCTACTTAACCTCTTTCATGATGGATTAATCTCTCTTGCTCTTAAACTTCATTCAGTAATATTATGCCTATCAGATACATCAGGAATTAGTGTAATATGAATATGAATGCATTTTAAAAGATTTTTGGATAAATTGAAAAGACATATTTTGAGGACTAAATTTAATTGTGCTTCCCCCGCCTCTTTGGTTCTTTTCTCTTTTTTCAGTTCTCACAAACAATAGCTTAAATAAAATTTTTCTAGGCCCACGTGTTTTAGCATGTTGGAAATTTGAGAAACATTTTGAATAAGGGAACCTCGTTCTTCTCTTACCCTTTTCTTTGGATATTGCCATTTAGGGCAAGTCCTTTAGCCCAAGAGGCCTTTGTTTCTCCATGTATAAAATGAGAAAAATATTCAGCACTTTACTTACCATTACTAAATGAGCAGGATGCATTGGAAAAGATCTTTAAATGTCAAGATTTTTAACTAAACAATAATAAAAAAGGTTATTCCATTTTGACCTCAGAGTCCTCTTGGAAGATACCTGAATGACTGCTTATACCTATGTAGCACTTGATGCAAATGAACTCAGTGAATAAGTCATTCAATCAACATGCTTATTGATTGGGCTGTGGGCATAGAATGGAGACTACCTGTTCCCATTCTGATGGAGAATTCACAGGAAAAAGTGTTAATCCTTGTTAAGTAATAACTTCATAGCCCTTATTCTGTTTATACCTAGTTGAAAACATATCCATCCACAATATGTGAAATACTGCCTGGTATTTGTTACTACATTAATTTGACTATTAAAATTTAAAAACTATATAGCCCCTATCCTTAGGAATCTAGCTGGAAAGGACAAAATGTAATTCGTGAAAAACTGGAGGAATCAATGCCAAGATAGTGTAAAATCAGTACTCATATGAATGTACAGATAGGCAAATCAGTAGTAGGTGAGTGAGTGGAGCAGAAATGACTTAAAAGACAGCTTCATGGAAGGAGTGAGGCTTCAGCTAGCTTCAGAAAGATATAAGTATCCAGTAACACAGTTTGCCTGGTCATTTTGTGAGGTGGCTGAGAAATGTTGGCTTGTCCCTGATAAAATTATGCTTGTATGTATATGTATATATGTTAAGTGCATACATTTTGGAAGTGGCAGTAATGAGGAAAAACTGACAATGGAATTACTTGGATGGTTTTCAAGTTGTAGAAACTGTAGAGTCTTACATTTTTTTTTCCATTTCTGCTCACCCCTCTACCCTCCCACACCCCCAAAAGGGGGACATGTCATAATTCAGGGAGGAGAGTGAGAAGAACTGAGTGTAAACAGTAGCAGCAGAATAGATTTGGGACTTTAAACCCTTGGTACCTTCAAGCAATTATTTGAAAGGAATGTTCAAGATGGTCGTTTGTTTAAAAATCATGCCATCATAATTACTAAAGGACCATCTACTGTAGAGTGTAGCACACAGGTTTGATTTAGTGATTCCATGAGATACCAGTGATACTTGATCAAGTTAGATACTGCACACTGGTAGTAGAACTAGGGTCTGGGAGCCCCTGACTGTATAGCACACTTGCTGGTTATGAACAAGTTATTGAACTCTAAAGTGTTAAATGGTTTTTGTGAAAGCATTTATGCTATGCTAACACACTTTTTTGAAACCATGTGTTTTTGTATGTATGTGGGTTTTTTTTATTGTTGTTGTTTTTAATTTGTGCTAGGTAAACTCTGGAAATGCTATCAGGAATAAGTCAGGTCTGAGATACTGTAGGAAAACAGTAACCTGCTATAGATAGGGAAGAACTTTTCCAGATAATTCTAATCTATTTTGTATTTCCTTTTTCCCACCCATCTGAAAAGTACTATTCTAAGTACTGGATTTATAGATAATTTTGCTTTTTTTTTTAAATTCAGATTATTTATATTTAAAATACACAGAAATGAAAAGAAAGGTAGCAAATGCTGCCAAGCTGAGATTGAGTCCTAATGAGGAAGCCCTCATCTTGAAGGAAGATTATGAAAGACGACGAAAACTAAGATTGCTACAGGTATGATTTATTTTGGATTAACATTTAAAATTTTTTGCCTCCCCCAAATTATTATTTTTTACATTAAAACATTCTAAATAAAATGTTGGATTTAAAAGCCTTTTCTGAATGTACAAGAGCCCTGCCTCTTTTGTATTGATTACTTTTGGAATATTTAATAAGTGGGCTAAGGTAGCAAGTAGATTAGAGAAGAGTTGGAGAATTAGTATTTGACTCAAATATTGGAAAATAGTTATTTAAATATTCATTTTTAAATGATCTATAATTGATGAGTATTAGAACAGGCATCTTAGCATGATTTGGAAGAAGACTTACTTCAGTAAGTTTGCTGAAACAAATTAGGAAGTTGTAGATTATTGTTAAGTCTTTTGGTGGCACACATTTTAGGTGCAATTACAGAGTTCTCATCTGGTTCTGTTGTCCTCTGGGCTGTGAATTTTGTTGAATCATGTTTACCATTTTAGCCTTTATAATTAGAGTGGTAATAGCAGTCCCACTGGGGCCTTGGGGTGGAAAACAAAAGCATCAGAAGATTTTAGAAGTAGTCTTAAGATGTTGATTTTGTCTACACTAGATGGATTTATTACTTTACATAGTACTTACCTTATACAAGATGAATATTCAAAAGGATTGATAGACCTAAACTCAAAATTAAGGTTTTGTTTCCAAATAGTTTCTCAAACAAGTTTAAGCTTCCTTCATGTAATCTGTTTACTCATTCTTAGGTTCGAGAACAAGAAAGAGATATTGCCTTACAGATACGAGAAGACATAAAACAGAGGCGAAATCAGCAATTTACTCGTTTAGCGGAGGAGCTAAGGGCAGAATGGGAGGACTCACAAACTCAGAAAATACAGAACTTGGAAAAACTGTATTTGGCAAGTTTAAGAACTATGGGAGAGGGCCATCGACAGGCCAAAGAAAATGTGAGTGAGAGCTTATTTGGCTACCTGATTGTGGCAGTAATGTTAGTTAAACATGGTTGTTGAATGGTTCTTTAATTAAAAAGGTTTCATGTATAGAACTTCTTTTGGGCAGCCTGAGCCTTTTCTAATCAGTATAACTTGGGAATAACGGTAGGTTAATTTCTTAGTAAAAATCATGTCAAGTAAATGCTGACTTCCTGTGATATATAAATTAGCACTATTTTCTTAGTACTTATCTATCTTTGTAAATAAACTAATAATCTTTTGACACAGAAATTCATCTCAAGCATTTTGAACAGGTTGAGAGTGAATTCAGATTTCTTATTTCATTATGATTTCTCAAATTCTACATATGTATAGTTGAATGTACATGCATTTGGGTTTCATTCAAAAGTAGTAAAATTCTTTTTTTTTTTTTAAAGATTATTTATTTATTTATTTGAGAGAGAGAGTTACAGTGAGAGGGAAAGGCCTTGACAAAGTTTCTTCCATTGCTGGTTCACTTCCCAAATGGCTGCAACGTCTGGAACTGTGCCAATCTGGAGCTAGGAGCCAGGAGCTTCTTCCAGGTCTCCCACGGGGGTGCAGGAACCCAAGCACTTGGGCCATCTTCCACTGCTTTCCCAGGCCATAGCAGAGCAGAGTCGGAAGAGGAGCAGCTGGGACTAGAACCGGCACCCATATGGGATGCCAGCGCTGCAGGCAGAGGATTAACCTGTGCCACAGTGCCGGCCCCAGTAAAATTCTTGATGAAAAGTCCAAGTAGAAGGCCGGCGCCGTGGCTCACTAGGCTAATCCTCCGCCTGCGGCGCCGGCACACTGGGTTCTAGTCCCGGTCGGGGCACTGATCCTGTCCCGGTTGCCCCTCTTCCAGGCCAGCTCTCTGCTGTGGCCAGGGAGTGCAGTGGAGGATGGCCCAAGTCCTTGGGCCCTGCACCCCATGGGAGACCAGGAGAAGCACCTGGCTCCTGCCATCGGATCAGCGCGGTGCGCCGACTGCGGCGGCCATTGGAGGGTGAACCAACAGCAAAGGAAGACCTTTCTCCCTGTCTCTCTCTCTCACTGTCCACTCTGCCTGTCAAAAAAAAAAAAAAAAATTAAAAAAAAAAAAGAAAGAAAAAAGAAAAGTCCAAGTAGAACTTACTCAGTATTTATGATGTCTCTGAATGTATTTTGATATATTTATTGTGAAATATGGTTTGAAAATACTAGTTTGCAGTCCCAGAGTCAGTCACATAATAAAAGCTGTTTCCAAAGGGGAGTCCTTGATAACTAGTGAAGAAAACAAAGTATGTTTAAGGGGCTGGCACTGTGGCGTAGCAGGTAAAGCTGCCATCTGCAGTGCCAGCATACCATATGGGCACCAGTTTGAGACCCCGGCTACTCCACTTGTGATTCAGCTCTCTGCTATGGCCTGGAAAAGCAGAGAATGGCCCAAGTCCTTGGGCTCCTGCACCTGTGTCGGGGACTGGAAGAAGCTCCTGGCTCCTGGCTTTGGAATGGTGCAGCTCCAGCTGTTGTGGCCAGTTGGGGAGTGAACCTTCTGTGTAACTCTGACTTTCAAATAAATAAGTAAATTAAAAAAAAGAAAAGTATCTTTAAGGTCTGGTAATCTCTTTTTGGTCCCTGGGTTTAGTCTGTTTTCAGTAATAACCTTAGGTTCTGACATCCTATTTTTACAGCTTTATGTGTGCCACCATTAACTTTGTGCTTTCGTGTAGTGTCTCTCAAATCTTAGTTGCTGGAATACCACCTTCCTGATTTTTGCCATTACTAGTATTTTCATTTACATGGGCTCATTTATTTATTTATTTAAATTTATTTGAAAGGAGAAAAGAGAGAAACAGACAAAAGATCTCCTGGTTCATTCCCCAAAAGTCCACAATAGTTTCTGGGGCTGGGCTAGGCCAAAGGCAGGAGCTCAGAACTTAAGTTGCATCTCCCACATGGTGACAGGGATTCAAATACTTGAGCCACCACCTGCTGCCCCCAGGGTGCTCATTAGCAGGAAGCTAGAATCAGGAAACAAGCCAGAACCTGAACCCATGCACATTCATGTAGGATGCAGGTATCCCAAGTAGCATCTTAAACTCTGAGCCAAATGCTTGTCCCTAAAATGGACCCTTTTATTACTTAATTTAACCTTGTCCCACATAGTTTGATATTTTTAAACTTTTATAATAATCTTAAATTTCGACATTACTAAGTTAAAATATCTGTGTTTGTTCCCACCCTTCCATGTGACATTGATACCATTACTGTGCTTTGGGAAATACTGCTGTGGTATGTAGGAAGAGGATGACAAAATGAAAAAGCCACTTCTGATATCAAATAAGATGTAGTTCTGTGTATCTTCTGTAACATGACATTTTAAGTAATGTATTTTTAGGAACCTGACTTGGATGCTTTGGCACGACGGGCAGCAGAAAGGAAAAGAAAAGCACAAATGAGACATAAAGAGGCCCTAAAGCTACAGAAAAATCAAAAAGAAATACTAGCAAAAGAAAAAACCTGGTAAAGTGACCATTTTTACTATATTCTTGTTTAAAACTGACATGGCTGGAAGTAGAGGCCACATAGGATGATTTATAAGCAGATATTAAGTAAAAATCATTCAGTATATGTGTTGCATTTGTTAAACTTGGCTTAAAGTTAATGCAGTGGTATAGTAGTTTGCTGAAGTGGACATGGTAATGAATAAACTTTATCTTATTGTGATTTGAATATTCTGAGTTTGGAAGCAGTTACTTAGTTTCTGGAAAAATGCATGTTTAGTTCAACATGCATGTCAGACAAAATCTGATGTACAAAATAAAAATTGTGATTAACATTGAAAGAAGTTGCAGGTTCAGTAGATGTCATTAGTGAATATTTTTTGCATGTTGGAAAGATTAAAGACCTTTTAATTTGTCAGAAGTCGTTATTTTAATAGCCCATATTTATCAACATTTCTAGTTTTTTTGCTCTAAACTCTTCTTAACTAAAGAGCATTAGATATTTGTGGATTGATCCGCACTGTGGAGCTTTATGTCATTAATATGTCTCTTTAAGTAGGTAAACATTTTTTTTCCATGTCCACTGTATGTAGTCTGTTCGTTAGATGACATATTGAGCCTATGGGATCAGACTGGGAGGTTTGTTGAGATCGTATGACTTATATATTTTTTACCTAAAAGTTATATGATGTTACCTGAGAGATTATTTGATGACGTATGTTATTTCCTAAGGCATATACAAGCTCGAAAGGAAGCCCTCCTTGTGGAAAAAGAGAGATCTGCCAAAATTGCAAGTCTGCCACCTCCTCCTCCAACTCTTTTTGAGGTAAATTACTTTGAGTTTTCGTAGGAACTAGGCTATATCATTCAAATACCAATGAATTCAGTGGTGGTCAAATTAATTATAATTTGTGTAGGCCTTTAATTGTACAAGTAATGTTTGAGTATATTTAAAGTATTTAAAAATGATCCTAGATATCATTTCACCCATAATTACTTAATTATGTATGTGTCCCTGATGCTTAAGAATTTCTTTTTTAAATATGATAGTAATGTTGCTTCGCCAGCGCCGCGGCTCACTAGGCTAATCCTCCGCCTTGCGGCGCCGGCACACCGGGTTCTAGTCCCGGTCGGGGAGCCGATCCTGTCCCGGTTGCCCCTCTTCCAGTCCAGCTCTCTGCTGTGGCCAGTGAGTGCAGTGGAGGATGACCCAAGTCCTTGGGCCCTGCACCCCATGGGAGACCAGGAGAAGCACCTGGCTCCTGCCATCGGATCAGCGCGGTGCACCGGCCGCAGCGCGCCTACTGCGGCGGCCATTGGAGGGTGAACCAACGGCAAAAGGAAGACCTTTCTCTCTGTCTCTCTCTCTCACTGTCCACTCTGCCTGTCAAAACTTTAAAAAAAAAAAAAAAGAAAGAAAAGAAAAAGATAGTAATGTTGCTTCCAATATTATCTAATATCCAGTATTCAGTTTTCCCGAATGCTGTCAGGTTTTTTGTTGTTGTTGTTTAAAAGTTATGGTTTTGGTTTTTTAAAAAAAATTCTGCTTTTTAAAAAAAATGCCCTTTGGGGGCAGGTGTTTGATCTCCTGATTGAGATCCTGCTTAGGATGCCATGCATCCTACATTGGAGCACCTGGGTTCAACTACTGGCTCCAGCTTTTTTTTTTTTTTTTTAAGACATTTATTATTTATATTTATATTTATTTGAAAGGCAGAGTAATAGAGACAGAAAGAAAGATATTCCATCCACTGCTTCACTCCAAATGCCGAGAACAGCTGGGGCTAGTCTAGGCCAATGCCAGAAACCAGGAATTCCATCCTTGTCCCCCATGTGGGTGACAAGGATTCAAGTACTTCAGCCACCATCTGCTCCATTTCCAAATGTGTTAGCAGGAATCTGGATCAGAAGGGGGATACCCATTATTTGAACTAGGCAATCTGATACGGATTGTGAGTGCCCCAGGTGGCAGCTTAACCCTATGTGCCACAATGCCCAGGCCAAGTCTGCAGCTCCTGATTCCAGCTTCCTGTTGATGCAGACTCTTGGGAGGCAGAAATGATGGCTTAAATAAGGCTCCTGCACTTACGTGGAATATATAGGTTGGATTCTTAACCCCTAACTTCAGCTGTTCATGTTGAGGGCGTCTGGGGAGTGAACCAGTGTATGGGAGTGCCTCTCTCTCGCTAAATAGTGTTCTTGGGGCCTACGTTGTGGCATAGAGGGTAAAACTGTTGCCTGCAATGCTGGCATCCCATGTGGGTGCTAGTTCAAGTCCAAGCTGCTCTACTTTTATTCAGCTCCCTGCTAATGGCCTAGGAAAGCAGTGCAAGATGGCCCAAATGCTTGGGCTGCTGTACCCACGTGGGAGATCCACATATGAACTTCCTGGCTCCTACTTTTGCCTGGTCCAGCCCCAGCTGTTGGCGGCCGTTTGGGGAGTGAGCCAGCAGATGTAAGATCTCTCTCTGATTCTCCCTCTGTCTCTATAACTCTGCCTTTCAAATAAAGAAAAATCAGTCTTAAAGTACTAGTTCTTTTGTTCACATTAGCTCATTTTGGTTATTGAAATGGCTATTTGGATGATTATTTAAGTTCTACAGTAATTTTATTTGAAAAGTGAACTAGAAGTAAAAATCACAAAGAGAGGGATATCTCACTTGGTTGCATATACAAGTATATTTTACGTATGTGCAATTGGCAGTAAGTTACAGATATTTTCCTCTCGGGTCTTTCATTTTGTCAGCCTTCTTGCTTTTATGCTGAGCCATCTGCCATATAACATTTGATCCTGCAAGAGTCAGATGGAAGTGTCATATTTCAGTCACTCCCTGTGTATGAAAAGGTTGGCAGTGTTTTATCCATGGTGCCTTTTGTTTACCTTTGTCATTATTCTTAGTGTTCTTAGTCAGCTGTGGCCAAAAAAAGAAAAAAGTCACAATAAGCAAATAAAACTTCAAGTGCTTTGACAGATACAACATATATATAAATATCTGGTTGTACTTTTTCCCCTTGAACTTCTTAGGAAAATTTTCAAAGTACAGAGAAGGTAAGAGTACAATGAATTCCTGTTTGTGTTCTGTATAGATTTCAATAAATATATTCATATATATATTTACTATAAATTATGGAGGTGATGTTTTAACTTACACGCCTCAGCGTGCTTCTTATAAGAATAAGGACATCCGGTTGTCCCTCTTCCAGGCCAGCTCTCTGCCGTGGCCAGGGAGTGCAGTGGAGGATGGCCCAAGTGCTTGGGCCCTGCACCCCATGGGAGACCAGGAGAAGCACCTGGCTCCTGCCTTCAGATCAGCGTGGTGCGCCGGCCGCAGTGGCCACTGGGGGTTGAACCAATGGAAGGAAGACCTTTCTCTCTGTCTCTCTCTCACTGTCCACTCTGCCTGTCAAAAAAAAAAAAATAATAATAATAATAATTCCAATGAAGGCAAATGAGTTTTTCTCTTGAGAATATCACTATGGACTTGTGGGTTTTTATTTATTCAATATTCCATCGTCTGTTATAGTCACTGTTATTTTTCTTCTTTCTGCTGTTCATAATGTCCGACGTTGTGTCTGTAGGAGGCGCTTCAAGATGGCACTATCCGCATTATTCCTTGAACTTGGTTTTGTTATTTAGTCCAGTATATGCCGCAGGCTCAACCCATATTTACCCTCTCATATACCTGGAATCTGCAAAAGCCCTTGGTTCTTTTCAGTGAAGAAGTGGCACTAATTAACTAGTGTCTGGGTGATTTTATTGTTATTTGATTAAAAACCATTTTTTTGTTTGTTTGTTTCTGTAGAAAGAGGTCCATTACTGAAGCCTATAAAAGTGCTTTAAAAAGAGTGATGTCTCTAAAGAGCAGTGTTGGGTGGTTGTGAGTAGGTAGTGTAGAATGGAGAAAAGGATTTTGATTTGAGAAAGACTAGGTTGCTGGGGTTATTTGGGGGCTAGGGAAATGCCATATAAAGAACTTGTATCAGGAGTGGACATTTGGTTCAGAGGTTAATACACCACTTGGGATGCTGGGGTTTGAATCTTGATTCTGCTTCCAGTTCTAGCTAATATACACCCTGGGAGTATTAGGTAATGGCTCAGATATTTGGGTCCATGCCACCCAAACCTGGATTGAGTTCCAGGTTCTAGCATAACCTTGTATCATATACATAGGATTTAGGTATACCTGTATCAGTGTTCCTGCAGGCAGATAAAGCTATGAATGAGAAACCTGGGGAAATTAATCTAGGTACTTAGTATTCTCAAACCAAGGTCTTTTGTTAAATAATTCAAGAAAAAAACATTATTTTCGGTGGACTAAAATCTTACGCAAGAACTGTTCACATGGTGATGAAAATGGACATTAATTGCATTGTTACGTGATTTTAGTTATAATGGACTTTCTAGTCATATCTTAGGTAATCACCAAAATTTCCTTGCAAGGTAGAAATCATCCCCTTTTCACAAGTGAGGAAAATTGAAGGTCACAGTTTAAGTGACCTGACTAAAATCATTTAATAGTTAAGTGAGAAAACTAATGCTTATATTGAAGTCTAATTTTATGAAGCTCATGATCTTCCTACTTGACTCTTAGCTTTCCATAAATATACTTCAGAGTTCACTCTAACTGTTCAAGTAAACAATTCAGACACTAAGGTCTGTATATATAAAAAATGTCATCTTATCACAGAACTATTAAAGAATAAAGTTTGTATTAAAAACAGAGATGCTGGCTGGCGCCGTGGCTTAACAGGCTAATCCTCCGCCTTTTGGCGCCGGCACACCGGGTTCTAGTCCTGGTTGGGGCGCCGGATTCTATCCCGGTTGCCCCTCTTCCAGGCCAGCTCTCTGCTATGGCCCGGGAAGGCAGTGGAGGATAGCCCAAGTCTTTGGGCCCTGCACCCGCATGGGAGACCAGGAGAAGCGCCTGGCTCCTGGCTTCGGATCAGCACAATGCGCCGGCTGCAGCGGCCATTGGAGGGTGAACCTACGGCAAAGGAAGACCTTTCTCTCTGTCTCTCTCTCTCACTATCCACTCTGCCTGTCAAAAAAAAAAAAAAATTAAAATTAAAAAAAAAAAAGAGATATACAAAAGTGTATTATACGTTTTAACAAACCTTATCTTTTTTTTTTTTTTTTAAGATTTATTTATTTATTTATTTAAAAGGCAAGGTGATGGAGAGACAGATGTTTCCATCCGCTGGTTCACTCTCAAATACCCGCAGTAGCCAAGTCTGGGCCAGGTCAAGCCTGGAGCCTAGAATTCCATCTGAGTCTTCCATATGGGTGGCAGAGGCCAAATACTTGGGCTGTCTTCTGCTACTCTCCTAGGCACATTAGCAGAAAGCTGCATTGGAGGTACAGAAGCCAGAATGCAAACCAGCACTTTTAATTGGAATGCCGGCATTTCAAGTGGCAGTTTAATCAACTGCTCCACAATGCCAGACTTTTTGTGTTGAATTTTTACTTATTTATTTTTGAAAGATTCCTTTATTTATTTGAAAGGAAGAGTTACAGAGAGGCAGAGAGACACACACACACACACAATTTAAAATAATTCAACTCTAAGGGCCAGCGTTGTGGTGTAACAGGTTAGGACACTGCCTGCAATGCTTGCACCCCATATGAGTGCCTGTTTGAATCCCAGCTGCTCCACTTTTGATTCAGTTCCCTGCTAATGTGCCTTGGAAAAGTAGCAGATGATGGCTCCAAGTCCTTGGGCCCCTGCAGCCACATGGGAGACCTGGAAAAAGTAACTGGCTCCTCCTGGCTTTGGTCTGGCCCAGCTCCCAATGTTGCAGCCATTTGGGGAGTGAACCAGAGTAGGTCTCTCTCTGGAGCTCTGCCTTTCAAGAAAAAAAAGAAAATTCTACTCTGGAAAAAAAGATTCATTTTGTTCTGAACAGTTTTAGCTTATCATGAATGATAACTAATTGACAGTTTGTTTCCTGTTGCTAATAACACAGTACCTCAGACAGAGCAAGTTATAAAGAAAGAGGTTTGTATTAGCTCATGGTTCTGATCCACAATAGAGGTTGCTGCACCTGCTGGTGGTCTTGATAGCAGGGTCCTGGAGACGGTGAAGGGCCTCATGTGATGAGGACAGGGAGTGCTCCCAAGAGACTAAGCCAAACTGGTGTTTACAGCAGACCCTCTTTCCACATAACTCATTAACCCAGTATTAGTTGCGTGAATGAATTAATCCGTTCGTGACAGTAGAGCTCTAATCAGCTCCTGAAGGTCCCACCTGGCAGCACTTCTCATTATTTCACAGTGAGGATTAAATTTCAACATGAATTTCAGAGCACACAAACCATATTCAAACAGCACTGATTAAAATATCAAACAATGTTTTTGCATTGGATCCAATTTTAAATGAAAATTAATGCCTTTAACCTACTTTTTATATTCCATTTTCCAGAGCATTGATGTAAAAAGAACATCCGCAGTAAAGCCCAGTAGTTCCACCTACCATCATATGTCCACTTTTGTGAGTAGAGAGAAGGACACGAAACAGGTGATTGACTTAGTGTTTGTGCTGTCACTTTATTATTTCTGTGTTCACTGAATTAAGTTATATCTATGTATGGTGTTCCCAGATCTCAAAATTTGAACAATTCTATTAACCATCCTAGTGTTAACAGTGATTAAAAGTCTTAAATGTACTTTGAATTTTCATGTCAGATACATGATGGTTTAGTGTGAATAAATAAGTAGCTGGCAATTTAAATAGATATGTTTGAAATAGCAGATTTTTAAAACTTATAAAATAATGCGTTTTCAACTAAGATTGATGAAGAATTTTTTTTTTTTTTTTTTTTTTTGCCTGCATCCATAGGTTACTGCTAATGGTATTAAGTCATTACATTTTCCTTTTTGATAGTAACCAGAAAACCTTTCTCTTCAGTTTCTGGAAGATTAGATCAGTCATTATAAAGCAGTTAAATAAAAGCAGACCCACAAATAAGTTTTGTGTACTGATTGGAGATTCTTTTTAAATATTTTCAGAGACAGATTTATGATTACACATAATATTTATGATAGTATTTTATTTGCTGCTTCATTCCAGCACATGGGCAAAACCTGCCTTTAAACCTTGGCTTTGAAATGTGACATGTGGGGCCACTGTTGTGGTACAATGGGATAAGCTAATGCCTGTGATGCCAGCATTCCATATGGGCTGCAGTCCAAGTCCTGGATGCTCTGATTCCAGTACACCTCCCTACAGGTGTGCATGGGAAGGCAGTGGAAGATGGTCTGAGTGCTTGGGTCCCTGCCACCCACGTGGGCTTCTGGCTTGTCCTGGCCCCAGTCCTGCCATTGTAGCCATTTGGGAAATGAAACAGCAGATAGAAATCTCTCTCCTCCTCTCCCTCTCTGTAACTCTGCCTTTCAAATAAACAGAATAAATCTTTGGGGGAAAAAATGTGACAAGCAGTATGCTTAGCTTTCAAGATAACAAAATTATCTGAATTTTTATACTCATCTCAGCTTTTATTATATACACAATAATTCATATGTACAATAATTTAGTGTCTTGCCTGGACTAAATTGATAAATTAGAGCAGGTATCATAGAAAAAAATACTTGCACTTTCGGCATATATGTTTGAGTATTTTTCTTCAGCCTGTTTTTGCAGATGAACCACTTTCATTTGCTCAGTTAACCTTTTTAACATGTAAGACGTGATGGTACTTTTGTTTAATTTTTTTAGGAAGCTTTTATTTAATAAATATAAATTTCATAGGTGCAGCTTTTGGGTTATAGTGGTTCTTCCCCCCCATACCTGCCCTCCCACCTCCTACTCCCTCTCCCATCCCATTCTTCAATAAGATTCATTTTTAATTATCTTTATATACAGAAGATCTTATTTAATATTTTGATAAAGTAGTTCTAAATCTCTTATATGTCATAAAATTTGTCTTTGGCTGAAGCAAAATGATGAAAGTGATCTGCGGTAGTGCTTCTTAGAGTCAGTAATTCTCTGTGTTTTCTTTGCTTTATCCCCTCTCCATACATACAGTCAATTAAAGCATGCTTGAAAGTCCTATGTCATGTCTGTTCCCTTATAACAGTTGTATAGCACTTCAGAAAACTTTTTCGGGCTGGCGCCGCGGCTCAACAGGCTAATCCTCCGCCTAGCGGCGCCGGCACACCAGGTTCTAGTCCCGGTCGGGGAGCTGGATTCTGTCCCGGTTGCCCCTCTTCCAGTCCAGCTCTCTGCTATGACCCAGGAAGGCAGTGGAGGATGGCCCAAGTGCTTGGGCCCTGCACCCCATGGGAGACCAGGAGAAGCACCTGGCTCCTGCCTTCGGATCAGTGCGGTGCGCCGGCCGCAGCGCGCCAGCCATGACGGCCATTGGAGGGTGAACCAACGGCAAAAGGAAGACCTTTCTCTCTGCCTCTCTCTCTCTCACTGTCCACTCTGCCTGTCCCCCCCCAAAAAAAAAAAAAAAAGAAAACTTTTTTGATCTATAAATGTTTCTCCAACCTGACCCACTATGATTTGCTGTGAGATGCAGAAATGTGTGCAGAAAAGTGAAGCAGATTCAGTTAAAATCCTAATCAACGTACTGTGCTGTCATACTTTGCTTTCTGTCCAGATATCTGATCTACAAGGTGCAGAAGTCTATGAGGTTACTTCCAAAATTCATGGAAAATAAGATTAAAAGATGTTTATTTTGTTACAAAAAAAATTGAAGTCTGTGTATAATTTTTGGTGAATTGCATTTTCCACGAACTTTTTGAAGACCATTCATGTTCATGGATTTCACATTTTTTGCAACAAAACAAACTTACCTTCTAATTTTTCTTTCCATGAACTTTTCCCATTGCCCTTGTATTTAATAATATCACCATTTTCTGTACTGCAGACTATAAATCATTTCGAAAAGTTTTTCAGTATTTTTTTCTAAAAACTTTTTTGTGACTAGGATTCACAGTTTTTTGCAAATTTCACATATATTTTATCTTCAGCTACTACAAATGGAACCTAATATTTCACCCAGCTTTTGTTTAAAGTTTCAATTCACACAGATCTACAGGGGCTTCTTTCTAAAGCATTTTTAAATGTTGTTTTGAAGTTTAAGTAAGAACATTAGTTTAGGATCCCTTATTTCTAACTCTTTATGTTCTTCATATGTTTCCTGTGCTTATTATGCATTAATTAGCAACGAATTCATCATTAATAAAGATAAATGTTTATCATGCTATTTTATTATGTGCTATTTTGAAGTTTTCCCTACCCTTAAAATTTTAGTTTACCAAAATTGGCATTCTGCATTTAATTCATACTCAAGAGATAGGAAGAATTCCTTGGGGCTGGCGCCGTGGCTCACTGGGCTAATCCTCCAACTGAGGCACTGGCATCCCATATAGGCATCGGGTTCTAGTCCCAGCTACTCCTCTTCCAGTCCAGCTCTCTGCTGTGGCCCGGGAGGGCAGTGGAGGATGGTCCAAGTGCTTGGGTACCTGCACCCGTGTGGGAGACCAGGAGGAAGCACCCGGCTCATGGCTTCAGATTGGCGCAGTTCCAGCCGTAGCGGCCATTTCGGGGGTGAACCAACGGAAGGAAGACCTTTCTCTCTGTTTCTCTCTCTCTGTCTGTAACTCTACCTCTCAAATAAATAAATAAAATCTTAAAAAAAAAAAAAAAAATCCTCCGCCTTGCGGCGCCGGCACACCAGGTTCTAGTCCTGGTCGGGGCGCCGGATTCTGTCCCGGTTGCCCCTCTTCCTGGCCAGCTCTCTGCTGTGGCCAGGGAGTGCAGTGGAGGATGGCCCAAGTTCTTGGGCCCTGCACCCCATGGGAGACCAGGAGAAGCACCTGGCTCCTGCCATCGGAACAGCGCGGTGCGCCGGCCGCAGCGCGCCTACCGCGGCGGCCATTGGAGGGTGAACCAACGGCAAAAGGAAGACCTTTCTCTCTGTCTCTCTCTCACTGTCTACTCTGCCTGTCAAAAAAAAAAAAAAAAAAAAAAGATATGAAGAATTCCTAAACATTTTTTTCTCAAAAACCTTATTTCTTACATGGAAAGAAATATTGCTCTTAAAGGTTATTTTGTCCCATAGATTATAATTTTAATTTAATTTAACCTTTTTTTTTGTTCTGAGTAATACTATTTAGATTTTCATAAATATTTATTAGCTCAAAGGGGATATGTTATTTTAGTAAACTTGTTTATCCATGTAAAATTAATAGCTTTCATGATCTTTATTATTTCAACTAACAGAATTTCAACATATATATATAAAAATTTCTACTCCTGTTTACCTTTAGAGTGTATATATTTGAAAGTGAATGTTCACATAATATAAGTATATACTCGGGTTGTATGGCCCTTCTTTTTTGTGTTATTATGTTATATTAATGAGATATAATGACTGATTATACAATGGCATAATCATTGGCTATGCACAAAATCTAGGAAACCAGAAATTATATTAAAGTTGGTATTTTGGCCATGCTGAGGCTAAATCCAAGCAACAAATGTTGGCTAAAAACCAAAGACAGATTTCAGTGTTCCCTTAATGGGGTATAGGGTTTTTAACTACCATCTTTAAGGATGCTCACCTTTCAACATCATGTTAATGGAATTTCTTTACTTAAAAAAAAAGCAATTGAAGAATGTGTTTTGGTGATAGCCTTATCTAATTTGAAAGGAATAGGTTGTAAAACTTTATACTAACAATTAGATCCATTTTATAGACACATGTTGATAATTGAGGGCATTTAAATATATGACTCTTCTTATCAGTTAATTTTGAAAGTAGAAAACATGATTTTTAAGTTTAAGCTATTTCTTTGTTTCACACTTTTGAAAAAAGTTGTCTAAAATGTTTTTGATTGACTGCTAGCCAGATGCTCATTTGGCTGCTGAGGAAGAAGCTAAAAGATTGGACGAACTACAAAAACAGGCAGCACAAGAGAGAATGGAACAGTATGAAAAGGCACATGCACGAGGTTTCCAAGCAATGCAAAAGATCCACTTGGCTCAAGTAAGACTTAAGTTATACCTGTTGACCACTATTGCCTGACTTACTGATAGCACTTCAGAATCGATTAGTGGATAAGCTCAGAGTAGGGGATTAACATAGTCTCTAATTCATATGATTTCAAATTTCCAACTTCCTTTGCCCTCTTAATTCAGGTTCAGGTTAGGTTTAGTTTTTCTCCCAGTGTATCACTGTTCTAGAACTTTTACTGGCAGGCATTTGGTTCAGCAACTTAAGTTGCTGCTACGGTCACCCATATCCTATATTGGAGTGCCTAATTCATATTCATGCTACTCTACTTCCAGTCCAGCTTCCTGCTAATGCACATCCCCAGGAGGCAAAAGTTGATAGCTCAAGTGATTGGGTTCCTGCCACAGAGCTAGGAGACCTGGATAGAGTTTCAGACTCCTGGCTTTAGCCTGACTGAGCCCTGGCTGTTGCAGGTGTTAGGAATGTGAACCAGCAGATGAAAGATCTCTGTTTATCTGTGTCTTTCTCTCTCTCTCTCTGCCCTTAAAATAAAATGAGTAGGGGCCAGCACTGTGGCTCAGCGAGTTAAAGCCATGGCCTGCAGGGCCAGCATCCTGTGTGGGCACGGGTTCATGTCCCAGCTGCTCTACTTCCTATCTAGTCCCTACTGATATGCCTGGGAGGGCAGTGGAGAATGGTCCAAGTCCTTGAGCCCCTGTACCCATGTAGGAGACCTGGAGGAAGTGCCTGGCTTCTAGTGTTGGCCTGGCCCAATCCTGGCTATTGCAGCCATTTGGGGAGTGAACCGGTGGATGGAATATCTCTGTCTATCCTCTCTTTCTGTGACTCTGCTTTTTAAATAAATAAATAAATCTTTTAGGAAAAATGAGTAAATGAAAACTTTTACTAATGGATTTATTAAACGTTTGAGGTTTTACTGGTCCAAAAATAGTCTGAGAAGAAATTAATCATTTTTCTAATTTAATTATTTGAATTACAGTTGTACTGTATAAACTGAGAATCCAGTTCATTATTTAGCAGAGCACTTTCTGACTTTGCAGAATATCTATTGGAAAGTAAAGTCATATTCTTGCTATCAAGGAGCTTTAAAAAAGTGACTCACTTTTTATGTAGTTTTATCATCAATTCTGTCATGCTTATTGTTCGGTTAGTGTTAATTCTTCAAACGTAACATAAAAAGGATTTTTCTCATTAAAAGTCTGTTTTTTTCTGAATTTGACTACTGCATTTAGATATTTTAAACATCCAGCTTAGGAACAAATCTTTAAGTATTTCTCTGGGAGTTAAATGCTTGTCTTAAGAAAGCTTGAAGTTTGAACTAAATTATACCTTCTTCCCTCAGTTTTTGGTTTTTGAAAACTGGGAGTAAATTATAATTAAAATAACAATATCAGAATTATTATTAGTAATTCTCCTCATCTAAAGCTTATACCTGCAGGATGAAAAAGAAAACACATGAAAAGCAGTTGAACACATTATTCCACAAGTGAGAATGTTTAGAAAGTAGGGTCCACAGTCAGTGTACTTGAACTTTCCTCGCTTCTTCACTGCTTAGTTGTTTGATCTCAGCACATTAACCTCTCCAACTTGTCTCATCATCTGTTTCATGAGGATTAAATGAGTGTATTAAAGCCCTTAGGAATATGCCCTCAGGGCTGGCCTTATGGCATAACAAGTTAAGCTTCCGTTTGTAACCTTGGCATCCCATTGTTGGATTAGTGCTAATTCTTTAAACATAATTTTATATTCTCTGTACGAACGGTCATCAAAAACCATGCTGTCTTATTGTAATAAAGTTTCCTTTTCCCTCACTGAACCTTTTTACTACAGATCCTATTGTGGCCTTGAACCTTACCTCCTGCTAGTGAATGTTCTAACTTGTCTTGGCCCTACCTGCCTCTCCAAGTTTTTCTTTTTTTCCCTTAATCGCTCTTACCCTCCGTGCCCTAGCTGTAAAGAACAGTGTGATAGTCTCTGAATACCCCATGTCTTCAGCTCCACACCTTTGTTCTGCAGTTGTTATTTCTTACTTATACTCCTCCTTCACCCACTTTTATCTGGCTGAAGCCTCATCTCAAAGGATGAGAGATGTTATCTCTCCCCTTTTTCCCCTACCACCAAAATTTAGATATATAACCTCACTAAAAGTTGTGCTTAAACTTTCATATAAGCCTTACTCTTTAAGGTTAAAGAGGTTCCTGCAGATCCTCTAGTAGTAGATTTTCAAAAGAATGAAGTAGTAAGAATCTTCTGCTAAGCCACAGTCACTCCTGGTCTTGGTGTATCCCTGAGACAGCTATATGGAGAATTGGAACAGAGCATTTCTCAAGAGTGCATATGCAACATAAAAAGTAGCTTTTTGACTTTCCTTAGAAGGGAAAACTAACCAGCAGTTACTTTTGAAGCTTTGATCTAACTAGTACCACCTTCACAGAGTAGTTATTAACCTAATACTACTTGTTTGTTAGTCTCACTACGAGGCTGGATTGTCTCTAGCATTTAACATGCTATCTTGGATTCAGCAAGTAGTTGTTGAATGGATAAATAATAGCTTTTTGTGGCAGAACAATCTGTAGAGGTGAGGGGGCCGTGTTCCTCATTGTTTCCCTCACTGTTCATGTTCCTATGCAAAGTTCATGACTCAGCTGTTGTTGATTCTCTTTATCTTGAAGAATCAAGAGAAACTAATGAAAGAGCTCAAACAGCTACAACAAGAGGACCTGGCTCGTAGGAGACAGACTGTAGCACAGATGCCACCACAACTAGTTGAACTTCCATACAGACGCAGTGAAATGAAAGAAGACTGGCAGAGAGAGCTGGAATTTGCCTTTGAAGATATGTATAATGCTGACAGGAGTAAGATGTTTTCAGTTGACTTTTGACAGTGCTTTTAAATACATGGGTGGGGAAATACATTTGTCGTGAAAAAGCAGTTTTTGTTTTGTAATGAGTTCTCCATTTAAAAGAGGACCTCAGATTATAGATTTAGAACAATAATGACCATTAACATTTTATGATCAAATTCTTTTCAACCATGTTGGAATGGAGACATGTCTCTATATTTCTTTATAAAGAGGTGAAAGGAAACCTGATTTTGCACCTTGAACCAGAGCCTTTGCCTACTGTTACTGATCAGATTCAAGATGAAGAACTGGACCTTTCAGTGGAGCAGGAAGGCTTAGGTGAAACTGAGAACCTTCAAATGACAGAAGCTAAAATAATATCTAGTGAACCAGAAGGTAAAAACTTTTGATCTGATTATTACAATACTTTATAGAAAAAAATACTAATCTAGATTGGCAGGCATTCAGCCTAGTGGTTAAGTTGCTCATGTCCCATGTTGGAATACTTGGGTTCAATTCCTAGTTCCATCTCTGACTCCAGATTGTTGTCAGTGCAGACCCTGGCAGGCAGTAAGTGATGGCTCAAGTACTTGGATTGCTGTCTCCAGTGTGGGAGACCTGAATTGAGTTCCTGACTCCCAATTTCTTTTTCTTTTTTAATTTTAAATTTTTTTTTAATTTAGTAAATATAAATTTCCAAAGTACAGTTTATGGATTACAATGGCTCCCCCCCCCCCATAATTTCCCTCCCACTCACACCCCTCCCATCTCCCGCTCCCTCTCCCATCCCATTCACATCAAGATTCATTTTCAATTATCTTTATATACAGAAGATCGATTTAGTATATATTAAGTAAAGATTTCATCAGTTTGCACCCACACAGAAACACAAAGTGTAAAATACTGTTTCAGTACTAGATATAGCATTACTTCACATTGGACAACACATTAAGGACAGATCCCACATGAGAAGTAAGTACACAGTGACTCCTGTTGTTGACTTAACAATTTGACACTCTTGTTTATGGCGTCAGTAATCTCCCTAGGCTCTAGTCATGAGTTGCCAAGGCTATGGAAGCCTTTTGAGTTCGCCGACTTTGATCTTATTTAGACAAGGTCATAGTCAAAGTGGAAATTCTCTCCTCCCTTCAGAGAAAGGTACCTCCTTTGATGGCCCCGTTCTTTCCACTGGGATCTCACTCAAAGAGATCTTTCATTTAGGTCTTCTTCTTTTTTTTTTTTTCCAGAGTGTCTTGGCTTTCCATGCCTACAATACTCTCATGGGCTTCTTAGCCAGATCCGAATGCCTTAAGGGCTGATTCTGAGGCCAGAGTGCTGTTTAGGACATCTGCCATTCTATGAGTCTGCTGTGTCTCCCGCTTCCCATGTTGGATCGTTCTCTCCCTTTTTGATTCTATCAGTTAGTATTAGCAGACACTAGTCTTGTTTGTGTGATCCCTTTGACTCTAAGGGAGTCAGTGTGATCAATTGTGAACTGAAATTGATCACTTGGACTAGTGAGATGGCATTGGTCCATGCCACCTTGATGGGATTGTATTGGAATCCCCTATGTTTCTAACTCCACCATTTGGGGCAAGTCCAATTGAGCATGTCCTGAATTGTACATCTCCTCCCTCTCTTATTCCCACTCTTATATTTAACAGGGATCACTTTTCAGTTAAAATTTAAACACCTAAGAATAATTGTGTGTTAATTACAGAGTTCTGATTCCCAATTTCAACCTGACCCACCCCTTGCCATTGTAGGCATTTTTGGGAGTTGACCAGTGGATGGGGGAGCTTACATGTTTCTCCCTCCTGTAAATGAATGAATGAATAAGAAATAAATATGAAATTTTTTTTTTAAATGCTAACATTAGCAACAGTTAGGAAAATCTGGTCTAGTTTAAGTATAAACTAATGGGAGCAGTAACAGGAAGAAGTAATGTTTTCATCTTTCTGTCATTAAAAATCCTTTTCATATACGCAGGAAGAAGGTTATTTTATTCTTTTGTACATATATTCTGAAGGCTTTTAATTAAATGCTCAGTTCTGATTTAGGGAGGTCAGTACTTTTTTAGACATTGATCAAATCATCGGAGATTTTATTGTGTTCAGTTGCCACTATATACTTCATGGATAGTGATAAGTAGCACAAGCTTCAGTGTCATAAACTTTGTATTTCCAACACTCTGAACTTTTTCTCTTGGCTTTTGCACATATACTTAAAACTCAATGTCTGCCAATAGATTCATCATCGTCTCTTGCTTATGGAAATCTTTATTCTTGTCTTCTGTATCTTAGTGAATGGTACCATCATCAGGGGTTACCCAAGCCAGATACTTCTCTATCTTTTACTTTTACATCTTCTTGAAGACCAAGTCTTGATAATTGAATTCACCTCTTTTCCTACCATATTTCCTAAGGTATTGCCTTAGTTTAAAACCATATAGGGAGGCCAGGGCTGTGGTGTAGCGGGTAAAGCCGCTGCCTGCAGTGCTGGCATCCCATATGAGCACCAGTTCAAGACCTGGCTGCTTCACTTCCCATCCAGCTCTCTGCTATGGCCTGGGAATCCAGTAGAGGATGGCCCAAGCCCCTGCAGCCGTGTGGGAGAACTGGAGGAAGCTCCTGGCTCCTGGCTTTGGATCGGCACAGCTCGGGCCGTTGTAGCCAATTGGGGAGTGAACAAGCGGATGGAAGACGTCTCTGCCTCTCCTTCTCTCTCTGTGTAACTCTTTCAAATAAATAAATAAATCTTAAAAAAAAAAAAAACCTTGTAATCTGAGGGCCGGTGCTGTGGTATAGCTGGTAAAGCCACCACCTGCAGAGCAGCGTCCCATTTGGGCACCAGTTCATGTTCTGGCTGCTCCACTTCCGATCCAGCTCCCTGCTAATGGCATAGGAAATCAGTGGAAGATGACCCAAGGGCTTGAGCCCCTGCACCCATGTGGGAGACCTGGAAGAAGCTCCTGGCTCCTGACTTCGGATCAGCCCAGCTCCAGTCATTATGGCCATCTGGAGAGTGAACCAGCAGTTGGAAGACCTTTCTATCTTTCCCTCTGTTTGTAACTGCCTTTCAAATAAATAATCTTTAGGGCCGGCGCTGTGGCTCAATAGGCTAATCCTCCATCTAGCGGCGCCGGCACACCGGGTTCTAGTCCCGGTCGGGGAGCCGGATTTTGTCCCAGTTGCCCCTCTTCCAGGCCAGCTCTCTGCTATGGCCCGGGAAGGCAGTGGAGGATGGCCCAGGTGCTTGGGCCCTGCACCCCATGGGAGACCAGGAGAAGCACCTGGCTCCTGCCATCGGATCAGCGCGGTGCGCCGGCCGCAGCGGCCATTGGAAGGTGAACCGACGGCAAAAGGAAGACCTTTCTCTCTCTCTCTCTCTCTCACTGTCCACTCTGCCTGTCCAAAAAAAAATAATAATAATAATAAATAAATAATCTTTAGAGAAAAAAAAAGTGTGTAGGCTTTCTTATCATCTTGCCTTGGATGTAGCCCTTTACCATTGCGACTTTGTGTGGGTCTCCCCTTGGGCTCCTCAGGTGGGTAATCTGACCTTTATCCTTTTCACCTAAGCCCTGATTGTTATCCAAACTGAAGTAAAGGTTACTGTATTTTGGCTGTGGTGTAAACTTGAAGGAATATGGTTTCAAGGTTCACTTGCCTTCCTTCCAGGTCCCATTTAAACTTCATATCTGATTTCTGCAGAATCTTGTTTTCTTGCTAGATCAGCAGTGTCCTTAAAATCCAGCCTTTTTTTTTTTTTTTTTTTTTTTTTTGACAGGCAGAGTGGACAGTGAGAGAGAGACAGAGAGAAAGGTCTTCCTTTTGCTGTTGGTTCACCCTCCAATGGCTGCCGCGGCCGGCGCACCGCGCTGATTCGAAGGCAGGAGCCAGGTGCCTCTCCTGGTCTCCCATGGGGTGCAGGGCCCAAGGTCTTGGGCCATCCTCCACTGCACTCCCGGGCCATAGCAGAGAGCTGGCCTGAAAGAGGGGCAACCGGGACAGAATCCAGTGCCGCGACCGGGATTAGAACCCGGTGTGCCGGCACCGCAAGGCGGAGGATTAGCCTATTGAGCCGCGGTGCCGGCAAAATCCAGCCTTTTTATTTACTTTAATTGGGAATATCTTTCAGATCTCTAGTTTGTTGGATTGAAAGTCGCTCTGTCTGAAGCACTTTTCAGTTCTTGATGATCCCATTTAGCATTGCTGGCATGGTGTTTCCAGGTCTTTGAGTTTTTCAAAAATAGCTAGATATCCTGTTAAATCGTTGTTTTTAAATATTCATAATTATTAAAATGACTGGGACATGGACTCATGGTGATTGAAAAAAGCTCGCAGATGCAGCCGTGTCAAATTCGGCACCTGCCTGCCCATGGCAGGGGCTGGCCCAGAAGGCTGCCACAGAAACATTGTGATTCATGGGCCCTGCCCCGCACTCGGGCTCAGGGATAAATTTGGTCACAGACACAGAGAAGGAAAAAAAAAAAAGCTGGCAGAAAAGAATACCTAACTGTGATTCCATGTTTACATGAAATTAAACAAAAATGAAAAAATGAGCAAACATCTGTGGTCCTGACTTTAGCATTAATTATTATCTTTAGGAGTATGTTGACAGGAAAGAGGCGTGAAGAAGCTTTCTAGATGCTCTCAATGTTCCATATACTGATTTGGATGTTACGTATACATTTATGAAATTATTGGGTCTGTTAGAATGTGGCTTGGACAGAACTACAGTCTGCCAGTTTTTTGTTTAATATTTATTTATGTATTTGGAAGGCAAAGTTAGAGAGCGAAACAGAGAAAGAAATCTTCCATCTGCTGGTTTATTCCCCAAGTAGCCACAACAGCCAGGGCTGGTCCATGCAAAAACCAGGAGCCTGGAACTCCATCTAAGTCTTCCATGTGGGTACAGGGGCAAGAGGATTTGGGCCATCTTTGCTGCTTTCCCAGGCACATTAGTAGGGAGCTGGATTAGTAGTGGAGCAACCAGGCCTCAAACTGGTACCCATGTGGATGCTGGCTGGTGTTGTAGATGGCACAGCCTTGCTCTACGATGGCTGACCCTCAGTCTTTCAATTTTCAACCTCTAGATATTTCTAAATAAACAGTATATTTGCATTAATTTTTCCCCTTCAAACATTGTTAGCATTGTCCTGAGTTTTGGCATTGTTCCACTATCATCACTAGAGGGCTCTCTTTATGGAAATAGAAGAAATTGATAGTAGTAGGAATAATTTGGGAGAAAATGATTTGCTTTTAAGGTTATAACAGTGTTTTCCTCTGTTGGCAAAGAAGTCTAGAGCCATTTTGGGATCATTCTCGAGCAAAGAGTATAGAACTTTACAGCACACAGTTCAGATTCTGATTTTATCCAGAAATCAGTTAGGAAATATGAAGTGTCTTCATTTGCAAACATAATAAATATATCTGTGTATTTAAGTTTAATTATAAATATTTACATTTTTAAGCTTCAAGTTGGGTTGAATTCATATTATAAAATAGTTAAATTTTAAATTTTAAAAATTCTTGAAAAAATTATTCCTGGTTATAAAATTATTGGGATCAAATAACATAGAGTGTTAGATTATAAATTGCACAATTGTGAATATTGAGGAAAATGCTTTTGTTTTAACTAGTGGCTATAACAATAACTGGGAATAAAGATAAAACAATTTAGCTGGTTTATAAAAGGTGCTGAATGAGTTTTTTTCCTTTTTTTTTTCTTTTAGTTCCCTTGACAATGAAGACCAAACAGGTCTCTTCAAAAATTCTTTTTAAAAAATTATTAAATAAGATCCGAAGCCAAAAATCTCTCTGGACAATTAAGTCCTTGTCTGAGGATGAAAGTGAAATGATCACAACTGTCAATGAAATGAAGAGTAAAGCATCGACTGCTGAATCAGGAACTGGGCAGGAACAAGGTAGCTGTCTCCAGTAGTCTCAGATTGTAGCACATAAACTCACTGTAAATTATTAAAAAATGTACCCATACCTGAAAAGTCAAAGAATGGAGGGCAAAAGGAAGAAAAAACATCATCTTGCTACTGAAAGGCAACAAACAAATTTTAAAAACCTCAGTGAATTTTCTTCTGGACTGCTTTCACTGTAGAATTATTCCCATACATAAAAATTCCAGTTTAACTGATGAACCAGAATTAAGCAATTCTCTATTGCTAAGTATATTTCCAGAAGTTACAAAGATCATACCGCTTGCATCTCCTTGATTTATACACAAATGAGAATTGTGAAGATTTAACTCCTTTTTGGTGTGTTTTGATATTTTTTTCTTAGAATTTTATCTTTGGAATTCTCTTGAAAATATGGTTGGATTTGTATGGAAATATTTTGATAGAAATTATTGTCTGTGTTTGGATTCTAGATGCTATCCTAAGTATGACAGGAAGCTTTTTTTTTTTTTTTTTTGACAGAGTGGATAGTGAGAGAGAGAGAGACAGAGAAAGGTCTTCCTTTTTGCCGTTGGTTCACCCTCCAATGGCCGCTGCGGCGGGCGCATCGCGCTGATCCGAAGCCAGGAGCCAGGTGCTTCTCCTGGTCTCCATTGTGGGTGCAGGGCCCAAGGACTTGGGCCATCCTCCACTGCCTTCCCGGGCCATAGCAGAGAGCTGGCCTGGAAGAGGGGCAACCAGGATAGAATCCGGCGCCCCAGCCGAGACTAGAACCTGGTGTGCTGGCGCCGCAAGGCGGAGGATTAGCCTTTTGAGCCACGGCGCCAGCCAGGAAGCTTTCTTGAAGTATTTCCTTCACATGGCCTCTTGACAGCACCTTCTCAAATTTGTTTTCCTACCTTATCTGTTCCTCTTCATGATTTCCTTTGCTGTTTATCAGCGTTTGCACAACCACTAACCATTGCCCCCAGAACTCATTCCTTACAGCTTTGTATCAGAATTCTGCCCCTAGTTCATCTAATGCCATAATTTTACATTATTGTCCATTTACTGATATCTCCCAAGGAGGTCTTTATAGGCTTGGTCTTGGAACTCCATTCATTTATTTAGCTGTCTCTTTCACTTCTTGTGTATTTAGTAACATATTGTCCAAAACTGAACTTTTGATCTCTTCTCCCACCCAACACCTACTTTTCTTAACAGCTTCTCCACGTTTTCATAACTGGCAATATTTTAATTCCCTTGTGCCAGCCAGAAAGTTTATGGTCATTCTGGATTATTCCATCAAAACTACCAGCAAATCTAGTTGGTCCTACAAGCAAAATTATCCAAGGCCCAGCCATTTTTTACCACCTACCCCCCTAATTTGTCGCATTTGTTTTCTAGTTTAGTCTCATGGTGGTCTGCTATCTTCAGCTATTGTACTCTGCTAAAGTGTATCCACAGAGCAGTCCTATTTAAAATATATGTCAGCTCATTCATTCCTCTGGGTGGAGCCCTCCCATAACTACCTGTTAATCAATAAAAAAGTGCTCACAGCATTACCTAACTATGTATGATCTGAGCACACATATTTGCCTGTCTAATTTCCTTTTCTACCACATTGCCCTCACTAACCACTACACCGTAGATAATCAGCTTTATTGCTCTTCTTCATTCAGAGCAAACATGTGACTCATGTGCTCTTTGTAATTGCTCATCTTTTTGCTTAGAATTTTCTTTTCTTGGATATTTCAAATATCTTTCTTAGGCCTCTTCTGACTACTCTGAAATGACCATCAGCGCCCCTGTCTGCAGCCTCGCTGCTGCCCCCTTTATTCTCTTTTCTACACTGTTTTTCATCCATAGCTCTTAGCAGAATGTGATGGGCAGTATATTTACTTTCTTTCTTTTCTTTTTTTTTTTTTTTTTTTTTACTTTTTGATAGGCAGAGTGGACAGTGAGAGAGAGAGACAGAGAGAAAGGTCTTCCTTTGCCATTGGTTCACCCTCCAATGGCCGCCGCGGCCAGCGCTCTGTGGCCAGCACACCGTGCTGATCCGAAGGCAGGAGCCAGGTGCTTCTCCTGGTCTCCCATGGGGTGCAGGGCCCAAGCACTTGGGCCATCCTCCACTGTACTCCCAGGCCACAGCAGAGAGCTGGCCTGAAAGGGGGGCAACCTGGACAGAATCCGGTGGCCTGACCGGGACTAGAACCCGGTGTGCCGGCGCCGCAGGTGGAAGATTAGCCTATTGAGCCACGGCGCCGGCCAGTATATTTACTGTCTTACTGTCTTAACACCTATACCTCCCCAACCCCTTCCATGACCTAGGAGACTCTTTTTTATTGCTCTTTCCCCAGAGCCTAGTACTTTGTATATAAAGGATGCATAGTATTTACTGAATTAATTAATTGCATAGTTGAGCAAGGGAGGTAAATTGGGAAGTCAGACTATGTAATGCTTGAAACTGTAGCCATGAAAAATTTTTTATGGGACATGCTTCAGTGAGAAGACAGTTTATAAAACGATCTGAAGGATTCTAGCTCTTAGAAGACAGTTAGAGAAGGGGCAAACAGCAAAGGCATAAGAAAAAAATGGCCAGAGAAGTAGGAGAGAATATGGTATTGGAATCTAAAAGTGGAGGACTCTTTCTTAGTAAATCCATAATGAAGTTGTTTTGCAAACAGCCATGTATAAGTAGGCTATCTCCATCCTCGCCTGCTTCATTCTTCCTCTTGTCTGACTACATGCACGGGATTTATGTCGATCTTTCAGGTCCTTGAATGAGCCAGATTTTATTTTTTACTCAATTTATTTTTTTTTTGGTCCTCAGAGGGCCTTCCATACCTGCTGATCTACTTGGAAAGGTCTCTCACATACTCCCCACATTCTTTCTAGGAAAGACTCTCACCGAGTCTTACTTTTTAGATATGTGCTTAAATGTCATTTCTTCTAAGAAATCTCATCTGACCTGCTAGTCTGATACTATCTTTATTATATTCTTTTGTATATAGCCCTTAATTTTTCTTATATAGAACTTAACACAGTTTATAATTTTATATTATTTTTACTGGGTTAATTATATGATTTTTCTGTCATTCATACTTACCCTGTAAAACCTCCCTGAGGCCTTTTCTCATTCCACACAGTATCCCTAGCATCTAGCTCATCAGTAGGTGCCAAATCAGTAAGTTAATGAATGCAGAATTAAATCTTAGTATTGAAATATATCAAAGATACATTGATTTTTCTTTAAATTCTCTTTTTTTAACTTTGATAGCTTGCTTATTCTACTCATTTTATGCTTTTCCACTGTGTTTGAAACACTGGCAGCATATCTTTTATATCAATTCTTCACTTTTTCCTTTTTCATAGTTTTAGTCTTCTATTTATCTTGTTCTGTCAGGCTTGGTTTTGATGGATAATATATTTGATCAAGAAGGTGACTGGAACGTAAGAAAGATGTGACGTTCAGGGAGACCAAGATTAAATTGTTAGTCTGAATGTAGATTTTTGTTATTTTGCTCAATTTAAGCTTGAAATTGATAATATGCTCATATTAACAATGGTGTCTGTTACAGATGCTGAAGGTGACAGACTAACAATTGAGTCTGGGCCACTTACTAGTGAAGACACACTACCCTCAGACCAGATAGACTCCAGAAAGGAACAAGGTATTTTTCATCACCTACTAAAATTAAACTTACTTGATGCTTCATGTATTTTTCCTTATAATATTATTTGTACAAGTGAATGAAATAGCAATATAGTGCTGTCCAAATTCTAAATAAGACTGATTTTTGTTTTTGGAAATTATTTTAGAAATAAATGAGACTCTGCCTGTCACAACTGTAGCTCAGAGTTCAGTTCTCCTCCATCCTCAAGAGGAAGCAGCCAGAGTTAGAATATCTGCAAGGCAGAAGCAGGTAATCGGATATTTAGTTTTTTGTTACCAATGAAATTTGTCATACTGTCTGATTACTTTCAACATTATGTTTTCTCCTGTGTTATGCAAAGTTTCAGCTGATAAAATGCATTTTTGTCTTTGTAAACTACTCATTTGATCTTTATTCAATCTGCTTTGTATATTTTAATGCTTCTTTTAAAAATTTGATTTATCCTACATAGTTACAGGGCTTTGTACACTATTAAGTGCTCAATAAATATTTGCTGAATTAACAAGTCTTCATCATAATATTAGACACCAATGAACACGAAGGGTCTTCAAAATGTTCATGGAGATGCTTATGAAAAAGCTATGTATCAATTTCAGTGGTTTTTTGGGCACAAAAATAAACATTTTTTAATTTCTGTTTTTCCATGAACATTTTGCTGTCCTCTCACATTGATAGTGCAATTCTGGAGGTGCTACAGAATTATAAACCATCTAAATTCAGTGAAACCTGTGAGTGAAGGAAAGAAAGGAAGATGACAGGAACTCAGTGGTATTTTCCATTTTGAAAACAAGACTGCTCTTTATGAAACTTCACATGCATTCCTTTTTCTACTCAGTAAATATTTATCTGTGTATCTGACTGTACCAGCTGCTGGCTTTGGCATGTGGCTGGACATAGTCCGTGTCTTCATGAAGCTCAGATATGCGTTCATGTTATATAGAATGTGCATTTGTATAATATAGAGTATATTTGTGATTCCTCTGACATTTGACAGGAAAGGTACAAAATGTTGTTCATTGCATTACGTAGCATCTAGATCTCTACACTTTGTAAGGAGTATGTTAAAAATCAGAGTTGCTCTGGGAGGCTTGGCACTTGATACTTTTTTCTTTTATATTCATACTGGGAACATTGTATAATTAAAGATGGGAACATAGAACTTAATATCATTTGCTGCTGCTTGATGAGGATTCCCTGTGCTTCCAGAAAACAGAAACAGTGCTTATATATATTTTTCCTCCTGCCTCTTTGCACCTCTTGCTCTTTTTTCCTTTTCCCGTCTCACTCCTATCCTCCCTTTGGCAGTAATATAGATAAAATGTCACCACCACTTCTGGGATCATTGGTACTCTAGAGATAAGACCTATTTGTTTTTAAAAGTATGATACATGTTGTCAGTTTTCTTTTGTGTAAGTTTGTTAATAGATTGATAATTTGTTTTGTTACCTAGATAATGGAAATAGAAGAGCAGAAGCAAAAGCAGCTGGAATTACTTGAACAAATTGAACAACAGAAGTTAAGATTAGAAATTGACTGCTTCAGGGCTCAGCTGGAAGAAGAAAAAAGAAAGAAAACGCAACAGACTGAGGTAGGATGCAGAGGCTCTCTTCCATAAGTTGTTGGGACATAAGAAAAAATGACAAGTAATAGAATTCAGAAAGGTAAAATGCCTTTCCAGTTGTTACTTGGCCATTTTTTCTTCATCGTTATGTATATTTATAAACTAGTTTATATATATATATATATAAATAAGGTAATGACTTTCAGCTTTTAGTTTTTTTGTTTTTATTTATTTGAAAGAGTTACAGGGAGAGAGGTAGAGACAGAGAGGTCTTCCATCTTCCAGTTTACTCCCCAGATGGAACAATGGCCGGGGCTGCACTGATCTGAAGCCAGGAGCCAGGAGCTTCTTCTGGGTCTCCCACGTGGGTGCAGGGGCCCAAGGACTTGAGCCATCCTCCACTGCTTTCCCAGGCCATAGCATAGAGCTGGATCGGAAGAGGAGCAGCTGGGACTTGAACCGGCTTCCATGTTGGATGCCGGTGCTCCAGGCCAGGGCTTTAACCTGCTGTGCCACAGCACCGGGCCTGTCATCTTTCAGTTTTTATAAGGTACCAGTACATATGACCATGATTTGTACATACTGTGTGTACTGAGCTTTTGGAATTGGCACTAAAGGAGAATGAATGGATGCTTCAATTCTTACTAATGGAAGTGCCAGATTTTTTTTAAAAAAATAAAGATGGGGAAGATAATTGCTACAGCAGTTAAGATATCATTGAGTAAGCTTGCATCCCATACAGGTGTGCCTAGATTTGACTCTCAGCCCTGGTTCTGATTCTAGCCTCTTGCTAATGTACACCTTGGGAGGAAACACGTAATGGGTCAAGTACTGTGTCCATGCTATCCAAGTGGAAGACTCATGTTGGGTTCTGGGCTCCTGGCTTCAGCTGAGCCCAGCCCATCCTTGTGTTGTAGGCATTTGGGGAGTGAAGCAGCAGATGGAAGATCTCTGTCCCTGTCTGTCTCTGTCTCTCTTTCTCACTACCTTTCAAATAAATAAAACTACATGAGGGGCCGGCCCTGTGGTGTAGCAGGTAAAGCTGCTGCCTGTGGTGCTGGCATCTCATATGGGCACGGGTTCGAGTCCCAGCTACTCCACTTCTAATGTTCGAGTCCCAGCTACTCCACTTCTGATCCAGCTCCCTGGTAATGTACCTGGGAAAGCAGTGGAAGATGGCCCAAATCCTTGGGCCCCTTCACCCACGTAAGAGACCCGGAAGAAGCTCTAAGCTCCTGACTTTGGATCAGCCCAGCTCCAGCTATTGCAGCCATTTGGGGAGTGAACCAGCGGATGAAAGACCTCTCTCAGTCTCTGAACTCTGTCTTTCAAATACATAATAAATAAATCTTTAAAAAAAATACTACATGAAAGTTTACAGTTATACAACTTTAGTTTATGTAAATACTTTAATAGTTGTTTCTAAATTTGCCTTTTAATTGCTTTGTCTTTTTTTAGGTTGGTGCTGCTACAGTATCGTGCACTGTGCTTCCTGATGAAGACAGCCACAGGCAGATGATTCGCAATTATCAACATCAGCTTTTACAACAAAATAGGTATTAGCTAGAGTGTAATTTATTTGTGATATTACATGGCTACAGCTTCAGAATTTATTGGAATTCCGCATAAAACTATGCCATATAGATTTCTCCAAACACTGTCTTGCTCCTTTTCCTTCATGATTATGACTAACTGCAGACTGCTGTTTGTTCAATTTAATGTATAGACACTTGAGAATGTGGAGCAAGCGTAAAAACAATACTTATTTATTTTTGTGTTTGCTTTCGATAGGTTACACAAGCAGTCTATTGAAACAGCGAGGAAACGGTTACTCGAATATCAATCTATGTTAAAAGGAAGGTACCCATCCATGTCAGCTACATCATTAGTATCAGATTCTGTTATTTTGGTACCACCTCAGAAACCCGAAAGACTCACTGCTGTATCAGAACATAGGGATCAAAGTCAGAGACCTAAGTTGAGTCCTAACAAATATCAACCCACACAACCCATACAGATCTCCAGATTAGAACATGATCCTTTTCAGGTGCAAAAACAAAATCACTTTCCACAAACACAAGCAGAAAGAACAGAAACATTAAGCACTCCAGATGTTTTAGCCAGGCGATGTTTAGAATCACAGGAACATCTAAGGCAATTCACACAGACTGAAACACAACAACAAAACTATAAATCTTCTAAGCCAGATGAACCTTCTTTATTTCTGCCACTGCTTCCTCAGCGTTCTTTTACTTCTCTGCCTATTAAAGTTGAATCTGGAAAAACCCACAAACCCTGTTCAACCAGGAGCAAAAGTGCAGTTGCAAAAAGCCATTCTGTAATCAGCCAGAATGGGCCTCTGCCATTCTCAGAGAATATCACAGCACAGCAAAATCATTTGAAGGTTCTCCAAGAACAGCTAGACCTACAGAAGGAAGCTCTTCAGGCAAGACAGGAAGCTCAGGAACAACTGCTTTTGTGCAAACAGAAACAGTTGGAAGAGCAAATTGGTTTCTCTCTATTTCTTCCATTGGATTCATCTGCTTCACTGCCTGGTGCCAAACCTGAATCAGGGAAAATTCAGGAACCTCCTCCATTCAAGGTGGATACTGCACTTTCCTCAGGTGATCCTGTGGTCCCACAACTTCAGGATGGGCATTTGAGTTTTCCACAGCCTGTTTGTTTACCACAGCAAACTAATTTTAAATTTCTGCAAGAAAAGTTGAATATTCAAAAGGATAGCCTTCAGGCTAGGCGAGAAGCTCAGGAAGTACTAGATATTCATAAACAGAGTCAATTGGATGGAAGAGTAGATTCTGAACAGGCTGAGCCCTCCCCTCTCCCATTTCAGGTAGGTCAGCATACATTTACCTCGCCACCTTCTACTGATAGAAAATCTAGAAAAATCCAGGAGCAGTGTTTACCTACGAGTGAGAAAGGTCTTCTCTCAAGCCAGTATGAAATCACAAAATCTCAAGATGAGTCCTCAAGTTTCCTACAACAGTTCCTTCCTCTCCATGATAGTTTGAAATTGCTCAAAGAACAGCTGACTGCACAAAGGGATGCTCTTCAGGCTAGGCATGAAGCTCAAATGGAATTACTTTTACATAGACAAAGGGATCTGAGGGACAGTAAGTCTGGGCAGATGAGTTCTTCATTCTCACCAATGGTTGTTGGACATTCTTTTCCTTCACAAGATTCTTCTGATGCTGAGTCTAGGAGAATTCAAAAACCTTATTTATCTGAGAAGGAGCATGTAAGTCCTTCTAGTCATTTGATAGTCCCAACATTCCAGGATAAATCTCTTAGTTTGCCACAACATAGCCTGCCACAGCAAGATTTGACAGCATTCCACGAACAGTCACACATACAGAGGGTAATACTTGGTGCTGGACAGGAAACTCAACGTAAACAAAGTGTGCTGGAGAATATCCGAGGAAATACACTTGAAGAAACTGACTTGTCTTCCTTCTTACCCCAGTTAGCACAAGCTTCATCTCCCTCACTGCCTTCTGCTGAGTCTGGTGCAACCCAGGTGTTTCTTTCAACAGAAAGTGATAATGAAATTCCATCAAGCCAGTTTCAGATCCCAGAACTGCAGGATAGGCTTTTGAGAATATCACAGCTTATCCAGCCCCAGCAAGATAATTTGAATGCACTTCAAGAACAGTTAGCTACTCAGAGGGAAGCCATCTTTCAGCTCAGACAGGAAGCTCAGGAAGAACAACTTTTACATCGAGAGAGTGAGTGGAAGGGAAGACTATCTCCTGAGCAAGTTGGCACCTCTTCCTTACCCCAAGTAGCAGAGCATCCATTTACTTCATTACCTCTTACTGTATCTGAAAGAACCCAAGAATCTTGTTCAGCTAACAGTGATTACACAGTCTCCTCAAGCCATTCTGAAATGCCAAGATTACCTGAAAGGCTGTTGGGTTTATCACATAGTGTTTTACCTCAGCAAGATAATTTGATTTCACTTCAGGAACATTTGCAGGCACAGGCAAATTCCCTTCCTTCTATTGAAAAAATCTCAAAAGAATTTATTTTGCCCAGACAAGGTAAATATGAGGAAAAAGTATCTAATGAGCATTTTATCCAAACTCACCATGATGATTTGAAGGCACTTCAACAGCAGTTAGATATTCAGAGGAAAGCCATTCGGTCTAGGCAGGAAGTCCAAGAAGAACTACTTTTTAAAAGATTAAGTAAATTGGAGAAAAGGGTATCATCTGAACAGATTGGCTCCTCTTCATTCTTACCCCTTGATGCACTGCCTTTTGCCAGCTCTGATAGAACCCAGAAATCTTTACCAGCTGAAAGTAATGGTACTCTTCCCTCAAGTCATCCTGAAATCACAAGATCACAGGATAGGCTTTTGAGTTTATCACAGCCTATTCATCAACAAGGTAATGTGACAGCACAATTGGACTTACCTAGAGAAGTGTGTTCTAGTAAGAGACCTCAAGAAGAACTACTTTTAAACAAAGTAAATAAGCTAAACAAAAGTGAATCTGCTGAGCATGCTATCCCTACGTTTTTCAAGGAAACAGAGCATTCATTTATTCCACTACCTTTTGCTGAAGCTAAATCTAAAAGCATATGTGAATTGCATTCATCTAAAAATGAACATGCAGCTCTTCCAAGCGATTCTGTGTTCCCAAGGTTTGAAGATAGGCTTTTGAGTTTTTCACAGCCTGTCTTAGCTCAACAAGATAACTTGGGTCTTCAGAAGCAGTTGGGTTTTGAAAGAGAAGTTCTGCATTATAGCCAGCAAGCCCAAGAAGAATTGCAGGTACAGAGACAAACAGCCTTGCAGCAGCAGATCCAGAAACATCAAGAGACTTTGAAGGATTTCTTTAAAGACAATCAGGTATGTTGTAAACATGAATATCTAAGAAGTAATGGAAGTTCGGAACCAACTCAGTTTTAATCCTAGGCCTATGAGCTTTTAGTTAATGAGAGTAAGTGGTTTGACTTTTAAATATGCTTTAATTTTTAAGCAGTGTAGAAATTAAATTGATAGACCTCACATGAAGTTTATGAGCTTAATGGTTATTTGAAACCAATTAATTTTTAAAGGGATTTATATTTTTATTTGAAAGGCAGAGTTAACACAGAGAAAGAGAGTGACATCTTCGATTTGCTGGTTCACTCCTTAAGTGTCAGCAGTGGCCAGAGCTAGGAGCCAGGAGCTTTTTCCTGGTCTCCCATATGGATTCAGGGGTCCAAGCACTTGGACCATCTTCCGCTCCTTTCCCAGGTGTATTAGGGAGTAGGATTGGAAGTGGAGCAGCCAGGACTCCAACCGGTGCACATACAGGATGCTGCACGGCACTGCAGCCCATTGTACCAGAGCTGGCCCCAGAAACCAATGAATTCCTAGTGGAAACTTTGTAAAACAATGTAGCCTTTTATTTGGACATTTGGTATGAGATTTAAATATACCGTAAAATTAAAATTGTAAAAGTAATTGGTTAGCAGAATTTCTTTTATGTAGTAGATCTTGTGCTTTTTATCTATAACATTCTGTTTACATGTGTGAGAATAAATCAAGTCCCATTTTTTTCCTCAGGTAACACAATTATTGCCTGTTGTGAAACTGCCATTATTTTAGGATGATGGAGAGCTGGACAGGCTGCTTCTATCTGAATTATTGAAAAGACTCTGCCAAAGTCACTCAGACATTCATTATTTCTCTCCACAGGAGACAAGAGTGTTTTCTACTAAAAAGGAGTGTATCCATTTTTTATTTTAAATAGCTGCTTTTTGTTTATTTATTTCTTTAAAGATTTACTTATTTGTTTGAGAGGCAGAGTTCCAGACAGAGAGGGCTTGCATCCACTGTTCACTCCTCAAATGGCCGCAACAGCTGGGCCATTCAGGAGCCAGGAGCTTCTTCCTGGTCTCCCATGTGGGTGCAGGGGCCCAAGCACTAGGGCCATCTTCCACTGCTTTCCCAGGCCGTTAGCAGGAAGCTTGATCGGAAATGGAGCAGCCAAGACTTGAACCAGTGCCCATATGGGATGCTGGCACTGCAGGTTGAGGCTTAACATACTACTCTACAGTGTCAACCCCTACTTTTTGTTTATTCTAAACAATGTTCTATGAATCCTTTGATGTTCAAGAAAAGTTGAGTTTTTGAGATTGATCATTTGAAGGAAAAGCAATGGCAAATGAAAATGGGAGATCCTTGAGTATGATTGTTTATTGAAAGAAAGATACAGGAGAGGCAAGATTTTAGGTTTAGCATTATGAATTATTGCACTTTTTAATGGGAATATAGCTTTTTCATTATCTTACTCTTTTAGTTGTGGATAGCATGGTGCAGTTGGTGGAACTATTTGAGGTTCTAATTTAGGAAGGAAGATATTAAAAAAAGGGAGATATAAATCTAATGAATTCTTCACATGATCCCTCAATTTGTGTCATCCCCACCCTCATCTGTCCACTTTTTCAGACAAGTAATTCCACAGTTGAAAATGACTTAAAAATGCAGAAGATGGGGCACTTCAGAGAGTGGCTTCCTCATATCCAGGACCTTGCAAGCAACGATCAGGAAAATAGTCGTGTAGATGGGAGCAACTCTGATTATAATCAGCTGCTTTCAGAACGTACTAGTGCCAAGCAAAGTGGTAAGATATTGCAATTTATTATAATTATTCTGATTATTATTTGCTCTCATCCTCTGCAGTACTTTTGTTTGTTTGTGGGTTTTTAAAAATTTTTTTTTGCCTAACTTTGTCATTGACTTGATAGGTGAGCATTTGGACAAAGAGTTCGGTAGAAGATCCTCAAAGCCACCTGTAGCAAAAGTTAAATGTGGATTGGAGGTAAACCAACATGAACTTAGTGCTATACAAGAAGTAGAATCACCAGCAAGTGTTAGAACTTCTATACCAGGTAAACAGAGGGCTTGATAAAATATTTTAATAGTCTGCTATTCTTCTAGATTTTTTTAGGCTGGCTTTATTTTATTTTATTTTATTTTTGCTAATGAAACAGACTTTGAATACTTAAAATAGGAAAATATTGGTTTTACATATATAGTATTTAAAACTTGGGCTTAAGAAAATGTGGCTTTAAGTAACTAGTCTTTATTTCGTGTATGAATGATGCCAATGTACTATATACAGCAATTCTTCCATGTACCATATTTTGACACACTTGTTCCCTATTATTTTTGTTGTTTACTTCTAAACTTGTTACTTTAGGATGTAACCCAGTTTGTTTTTGTTTTCTTTGTTTTTTTTCTCTTAATGACTTTTTGCTTTAATACCTTCAGTGCTGTTTTCCTGTATTTTTTATTTAAAAAAAATTCTAAAAATACTGGCTTTAAGTACAATTAAAATAGGTATATTTCTTCACTATTATTTCTACATCTGAGAACCTAGAAAAATTCTTCCCTACAAAGTTTACTAAGTAGTCCTGTTAGAATTTCTTAGTTATTTTTAGATTTCAAAGTTACCAAATAAATTTCCTGATCAAAATTTAACAAAACAAATCCTTTTGTAAAAGGAAACATAAGCTTTTTGTGTATACAAAGGTATAGAGAAGTGTAATGAAAACATTGTCTATTTTGGTCTTGAGTCATATGGTACTGTACTTTTGTTTCTGACTGAAAGAATAAGAAAGGTAGAGATTCATAGTGATGCCTAAGAATCAATTCCTTTGTGGCCAGCATCAGCGCACGTCAGGTTAAGCCGCTGCCACTGATGCTGATATCTTATGTTGGAGCACTGGTTGGCGTCCTGGCTGCTCTGCTTCCCATCCAGCTCCCTGCTAATGGCCCTGGGAAAGCAGCACAATGATCTTGGTGATCAAATGCTTGAACCCTTGCCACTCACAAGACTCAGATGAGCTCCTGGCTCCTGGCTCCTGGCTTCAGCTTGGTCCAGCCCCAGTCTGTGGCCAGTTAGGGAGTGAACCAGTAAATGGAACATCTCTTTGTCTCCCTTTTTCTCTGTCACTCTGCCTTTCAGATAAATAAAAGAAAAAGAATCAGTCCCTTTTTGCTTCCTCATGATGTCAGTGGAGCATGTAAAGATTTTATTTTACTAGGCTTTGGGAGCTTTTCTGTTTTGCACTTTTTATCAAACCACAACTGTTTAGGAATTGATCATCATTGATTTAGTAAATCATGTCTGAGGTTGCAAAAATGTCATTTTGTCTAAAAGAGAAAGAACTTATTCCCTTTCCTCTACTTTCCTCTTTCAACTGTCTTTTTTAAGTGAATGTTATCCAGATGTCAAGCCTTGACCTTCCCTTGTCCATACTTAACCAAACCCAATGAGCCACCAGATCTGATCTCTACTTTGTGAACTCTGCTATCTGTCCCTTCTTTCCATTGCTCTATCACTCCATTAATCTGGCTCTCATTTTTTTTTTTTTCCTGGATGGCTGCTACAGCTTGCAGTGTTTGCTGTTTCCAGTCCTGCCTTACTCTAGTCCATTTTCCCATGATATATTCAGCTAATCTCCCTCTCCTTTCCCCTGTTTAGTACTCTAAGGCAGTTTATTTTGTTGTTTTTTATTTGTTTGAAAGAAATAGGTAAACAGAGACAAAGAATTCATTACTCAAATGTCCACAGTGATTGGTTTGAGAGTGAGGAGTGGGGAAGCAAAACTGGTAGCCAGGATCTCAACCATGTCTCCCACATAGGAAACACCAGGCACTCCTGATGTGGGATTTGAGCATCCTAATCAGCATCTTAAATACTGGGCTAAATGCCCACCCCAGTGATTCTGATGATTGAAGGACTAACTCTTAAGTCAAGGTCCCTACTTCACCTATCAAACAAACCCTTTAGGATCTTTTTTTTTTTTTTTTTTCTTTTTTAAACCTCAGTGGTTTCTCCACAAACTATTTTTTTTTTTTTAAAGATTTATTTAGTTATATGAAAGGCAGAGTTACAGAGAGGCAGAGGCAGAGAAGGAGGGATGGAGGGAGAGAGAGAATATCTTCTATTCTCTGGTTTACTCCTCAAATGGCTGCTATGGCGAGATCTGGGCCAATCCGAAGCTAGGAACAGGAACCAGGAGCTTCTTCCGGGTCTCCCACTTGGGTACAGGGACCCAAAGAGTTGGGCCATCCTCCAGTCCTTTCCCAGGCCATAGCAGAGAGCTGGATTGAAAGTAGAGCAGCCGAGATTTGAACCGGTGCCCATATGGGATGCTGGCACTGTAGGCAGTTGCTTTACCAGCTGCACCACAGTGCTGGCCCCTCTTTAGGATCTTATTCCTTCCTTCATGACTTGGCTTTGGTCTAGTAAACTCCTGAAGTACCAAGTGTCCTTCTCATGTGCCCTTGGGAGCTCTCAAAAAGATAAATAATGCTAAAAGTTATAACATGAATAGTAGTTCTTCCTGTCCCTGCTCACCCCTTGATCTCATTCTACAGAGGCCATCATTTTTCAATTCATACAAGTGTTTCTTATATTTATGTTCATAAATACAATGAATTAAAGCAGAAATTAAGCTAAATTATCATCATGGTGATGCATAAACATTTTTCATGGCTATGACAATTAGTATATTGTGATTATATTTCCATTTTGTAAGTTTCTTTCCTATAGTGTCTCATATTTTTTCATTGCTTAAAGTTTCTATAGAATGCCTGTTTTCCTAATACTTTTATTAAATATCTCTCAATATAATTTTCCATGGAGTTCACAGTATTTTCTCTGTGGAATAGTTTTTATTTGGAAGTTGGAGGAGCTTAACAAGGTCATTTTTAACAAAAGTTTTACTTCTCACAGGGGGCTAGGTTAAAAAAATTTTTTATGTACAAAGACAAACATATACAGTATATCTATAGTAATTAAAATATCACAAGGGTAGAGGCAATGGGTGGGGATCCAAAAAGGCCCCAAGGGGGTGATGATAACAATGAAGTTGAGAAATCTTCATCTATATTGTTCTTTCAGGTTTTCTTCTCTCCCGTAGTTCATTTCTGTTTGTTCTGGTTTTGCTTTCTAGGCAGATTTCCTATACTTGTTCTTACATATCTTCTGAATTTTTATTTTGATTATCAAATTGTAGTTTCTAAAAATTTGCTCTTTTTATCTGTGTTTCCCCTTTTTATAACATCTGGCTATTCTTTCATGGCAGCAGAATAGTATCTATTTTTTTTAAGATATATTTTATTTATTTGAAAGAGTTATAGAGAGAGGTAGAGACAGAGCAAGCAAGAGAGGTCTTCCATCCACTGGTTCACTCCCCAAATGGCTGCAACTGCTGGAGCTGAGTTGATCTGAAGCCAGGAGCCAGGGGCTTCCTCCAGATCTCCCACATGGGTGCAGGGACCCAAGCATTAGGCCATCCTCTGCTGCTTTCCCAGGCACATTAGCAGGGGAGAGTTACAGACAGAGAGAAAGAGCGAGAGACAGACAAAGGTCCTCCATCTGCTGGTTCACTCCCCAAATGGCCGCTATAGCTGGAGCTACGCCGATCCGAAGCCAGGAGCCAGGTGCTTCTTCCTGGTCTCCCATGCGGGTGCAGGGGCCCTAGCACTTGGACCATCCTCCACTGCCCTCCTTGGCCACAGCATAGAGCTGGACTGGAAGAGGAGCAACCGGGACTAGAACCCGGCGTCCATTACATAAAGTCTTAAAGAGTTTAGATTTATACCCATAATCTAAATTGTCATTTTAGTTTTAGCTAGCTTTAGAAACTTTAGAGGGTATTTATCTAATTAATCCATTTTTTTCATCCCAGGTAAACCTGACTTTTGTCAAGACAGAGACCCCATGAGGGTCTCAATAAGTAGAGAACAAAGTTTCCTTGGGAGCCCACTGGCCTGTGATCCACTTGCTTGTCTTCAGTCAGTTGCCCAAGACAGTGTCTGTGGTGATGAACATGACAAAGCAGGTGAGAAATAAATTAAAAGTGGAACTGTTGTGTACAAGGATATGTAGACCAAAGATACTTATTTTACAATTACTTGCAGTAGTGAGAAGTGGTAAATAATGTCAGTGACTGTTGGTAATCAGGTCATTGTGGTACACCCACACTATGTTGTTCCATGTAGTTGTTAAAAAGAAATGGAGAGAAGACAAGACATCTTTGTTCATGCATAGAAAATGTTGGTTCAGGTTTACTTTTGTTGGGAAATGGTTTTCTTTCTTTCTTTCTTTTTTTTTTTTTTTTTTAAGATTTATTTATATTATTTGAAAGGCAGAGTTACAGAGAGGCAGAGAGAGATCTTCCATCTGCTGGTTCACTCCCCAGATGGCCATAATGGTTGGAACTGCACTGATCTGAAGCCAGAAGCCAGGAGCTTCTTGCAGGTCCCGCATGTGGGTGCAGGTACCCAAAGATTTGGGCCATCTTCTACTACTTTCCCAGGCCATAGCAGAGAGCTGGCTCGGAAGTGGAACAGTTGGGACCCAAACTGGCGCCCGTATGGGATGCCGACACTGCAGGTGGCGTCTTGACTCACTATGCCATAGTGCCAGCCCCTAAGATTTATTTATTTTACTTGAAAGACAATTAGTGAGTGAGAGAGAGAGAGATCAATCTTGCATTGTGGATTGATTCCCCAGTGACTGCAATGGCCAAAACTGGGCCAGGTTGAAGCCAGGAGCCAGGAACTCCATCTCAGTCCTCCACGTGGGTGGCAGGATCCCATGTACTTGAACCATCTTTTGCTGCTCTTGCAGGTGCATTAGCAAGGAGTTAGATTGGAAGCAGAGCAGCTGAGATTTGAACTGGCATTCTGCCAGTTCTCAACTTCTACCCAGTCCTGCCCAGCCCTGACTGCTAGGGCTTTTGGAGAGTGAAACAGTTATTAGGAACTCCTTTGTCTCTCTCACTTTGCTTTTTTTTTTTTTAATATTTATTTTATTTGTTTGAAAGACAGAATTACAGAGAGAGGTAGAGACAGAGAGGTCTTCCATCTGCTGGTTTACTCCCCAGATGGCTGCAACGGCCAGAGCTGCACCAATCTGAAGCCAGGAGCCAGGAGCTTCTTCCGGGTCTCCCATGTGGGTGCAGGGGCCCAAGGACTTGGGCCATCCTCCACTGCTTTCCCAGGCCATAGCAGAGAGCTGGATCGGAAGAGGAGCAGCCGGGACTAGAACCGGCGCCCATATGGGATGCCAGCGCTTCAGGCCAGGGCTTTAACCTGCTGTGCCACAGTGCCCATCCCTCTCACTCTGCTTCTTAAAGAAATACAAAGTGAATTCTGTCCGTGGCACTCTAAATGAGCTGCTTTTATGTTTATTGTGAGTATTTGGAAAACAGTTATAAGGAAAATCTTTATATCAGTTAATCTCTCCACCCAAAGACAACAAATGTTAATTTTCTTCCTATTGAATTAATCATACATTTAACAAGCTATTGCTTGCTGACACTACAAAACATAGTTCTAATACTACTTTAGTAATTGTAAGATACCTTTTCTTTTCTTTCTTTCCTTCTTTGACAGGCAGAGTTAGACAGTGAGAAAGAGACACAGAGAAAGGTCTTCCTTTGTCATTGGTTCACCCTCTAAATGGCCGCTACGGTCAGCGCACTGCGTCAATCTGAAGCCAGGAGCCAGGTGCTTCCTCCTGGTCTCCCATGCGGTGCAGGGCCCAAGCACTTGGGCCATCCTCCACTGCCTTCCCGGGCTACAGCAGAGAGCTGGACTGGAATTGAGCAACCAGGACAGAATCTGGCACCCCAACTGGGACTAGAACCCAGGGTGCCGGTGATTAACCAAGTGAGCTGCGGCACCGGCCTGTAAGATACCTTTTGATTAGCTCCCATTTTTTAACCAGATTTCCTTTTAACTGTCACCTATAGTCAGATAATTGATATCTTAGTTGTATTTATAGTTTGATAGAATGAAGAGATGAGAGATCTATTTTGTTTTTGTGGATTTTGTCATCTGCTTTTCAAATTGTAAATTGAAATAACTGACATAATTTTTGGTACTTAAAATGTTTGACATTTCCAAATAAAAACATTTTTTTTAGATTTTGCCAATGGATACTTGTCTTTCCTTTTTATTCTACCTGTGTCTTCTAGCTAAAGACTTAAAACATTTCAAAGTTCAGGGGTTTGGTCCAGTTATAGTTGGGAAGGATGCACACCTAGGACAACCATAAGGCATTTCCATTAAGAGGGTATCAGACAGGACTTAGTACAGTTGGCCCTCTGTGTCTGCAGAGCCAACCAACTGTGAAGCAAAAATCTTGTTTTTATCATGATTCCCTAAACAATATGATACAAAAACTATTTACCTGGCATGTACACTGTAGTAGGCATTATTTAAGCACTCTAGAGATGATTCAAGGCATACAGGAGGATATGCATAGGTTATATGCAATGCTATGCTGTTTCACGTAAGGGACTTGACATCCTCGGACTTCAGTATCCACAGAGGGTCTTGAAACCAATCCAGATACCAAAAGACAACTGTATGTGGTTTCTGCTTGTATTAGGTGATTGGGAGCGGGTTCAAAGAAACAGGGCTTTGCTATGTAGTACTGGGTATTGTCAGGAAGCAGGGTTAACTCAATTGAGTACCAAAAAATTCTTATCTAGGTGGTGGGAGGACTGGAATAGGTGAAGCAGCAGTAGTCACTCAGATTAACAAGGATAAGGGGATGCTTGGTCGTTTTTGTGGCTTGGGTAATATTCATGGTTTTGTCCATGTTCCGGCATAACTACAAGAGGTCTTATTTTTGTCCTTGTGCGTTGTGATCATGGAGTAGCTTTATCTGCTATTGGCACTCCGCCAGGTATTCAACGGAACGCCAAGGTCTTACTGATAGTGCCAGGTTAGTCCCTGACCCTCACAGCCTGGTTTCTATTATAGAAAGGTCTTGTTTTCTCCATCCCCTTCCTCCACTTTATGCTGGCTCTCAGCACCTCACACTTTGATTTTTAACTCCATAATCTTTTTTAGTTCAGGTCAAGGAGTCCGAGGTAGAGAATCATGCAGTATTAAGTTTCGCTGTGGAAGAAGAATATCCCCATTTGGGTCTAATTGTAAAGCCAGATGATAAGGTTAGTAATGTCTTGTTGTATGCTAAGTTTTCAGAGCTGTTTGGTTTCATATTTTCTTTTGCTTGGTTTGCTGAAATTTTAAAGTCTGTGTTCTCTGAGATCCGCTCATACCAAGGTGGATCAATGATGAAAATAGCCAAATCTGAGCATCAGAAGACCTTCTAGTCTTACCTGATGCATGATCTCCATTGTTCTGAGAAGCAAAACTATCATTATTTAAAACATTATGGGCGATACATCTGATGTGTGTGTGTGTGTGTGTGTATGTGTCTATAAAGATGGCAGTGGATAACTGAGGACTAGATGGATGAAATTTGTGTGTGTGTGTGTGTGTGTTGAGTGTAAGAGAGACGGAGAGAGAGAGAGGCTAATCTTTTCTGAGCAATGATGAAAAGGTTTTACAACTGACCTTTATAACTATGAGGTTTTCTACACTTGACCTGAGCTCAGAATTGGTAACTGCTGAGATTGGTAATTTGAAATTTCTATAGACATTAGTTGCTACATTGTGGTCTAATAACACCTTATTTTTTAGGCTGAAACACAAGAGATTTCTCCTGAGCCAATATCCTCAGAAACTGTTTCTACTGGGAGCTTTTTGAGTTATGAAAACATAGATTTGAGCCTAACAGATCCAGGTAATAACAGCAGAGTATACAAGACAATTGAAAGACTAACACCATTTTAATTGCCACACAGTGGAGGCAGGAAGCATTGTTTTTTTCCTAATTCATTTGGAGTGAGGGCTTAAGGGAGGGGAGTTGTACTGTTTCTTTACATCTCTAAAGTGAAGTAGTATTGTTGCCCCATGAAATATTGGACAGTCTAGTATTCAAAACATGACTGGAAGCCACAGAGATGTTCTCTGTGTCCCCAGCAGCATTCAGAAGTTCATAAATACTTTTTCCTGTTCAGTGGAAATCTACAGTAGCAAATTTCTCAGTTGCACTGTCTCTTAACAAATACTTACTGTCATGCCTTTCTACCAAAATATGTCTCTAAGGAAGTACTATACCATTGAAAAGACTGTAGTGTCAGTGTCAATTAAATATTTTTATTAAACTCAATTTTCAGAGCACATGGACTATAGGGAACAAGAGTCTACCACTGGTAAAGAAGAGAAAACAGGTATTTTAAGTTCTATACCTCCTTCAATGTAAGTCATTTCTCAGCAACAGAACCCTTCTGGCATTCATAAATCTAATGCCTATGATGGAAGAATTTATATCTGATCACACATACTTTCAGTAGATCATACACAAGTACATAAATGAAACAAATTTGATACCTAAAAAAACCTACTTGTGGTGTATAATTATTTTAAAGAAATGATTTTATATAAACTGTTTATCTTTTTTTATTTTCATCCTTTTTAATTTCAATTTTTATTTCGTTTATTTGAGAGAAATAGAGCTCCAATATGCTGGTTCACTTGGAACAGCTGTGGCTGAGCAAGGTTAAAACCAAGACCCAGGAACTCAGTCCAGGTCTCCCATGTGGGTGGCAGGGCCCCAAGTACTTGGACCATTGTCTGCTGCCTTCCCAGGAGCATTAGCAGGAAGCTGGATTGGAAGTGGAGGAGCCAAGACTCCAATCAGCAGTCTGAAATGGGCTGCATTCTATCTGGTATCTTCCACTAGGCCAAACAACTAACCTCATTTTTAGATTTAAGTTGTTACTTGTTTGAGCTTCCTTCTTTTTTTTTTTTTTTTTTTTTTAAGATTTCTTTATTTACTTGAGAGGCAGAGAGAGAAAGAGAAAGGTCTTCCATCTGCTGGTTCACCCCTCAAATGGCTGCAACAGCCAGAGCTGGGTTAACTGAAGCCAAGAGCCAGGAGCTTCCTCTGAGTCTCCCATGTGCATGGAGGGGCCCAAGCACTTGGGCCATCTCCTGCTGCTTTCCCAGGCTATCAGCAGGGAGCTGGATCAGGAGTGTTGCAGCCGGAACTCAGCGGGTGCCCATATAGGATGCTGGCACCACAGGCAGATGCTTAACCTACTACACCATATGTGGGCCCTGAGCTTTATGTTTTTATGGCAGCATAGTTACACCACAGAAAATATTGAGGCCACTTAATGAGAAAGGGGTTCTGGAACCAATTTTATGTAAGAAGGATACCTGCATCGGCTGGCGCCGTGGCTCAACAGGCTAATCCTCCGCCTAGCAGCGCCGGCACACCGGGTTCTAGTCCCGGTTGCCCCTCTTCCAGGCCAGCTCTCTGCTATGGCCCAGGAGTGCAGTGGAGGATGGTGCAAGTGCTTGGGCCCTGCACCCGCATGGGAGACCAGGAGAAGCACCTGGCTCCTGCCTTCGGATCAGCGCGGTGCGCTGGCCACAGCGCGCTGGCCACGGCGGCTATTGGAGGGTGAACCAACGGCACAAGGAAGACCTTTCTCTCTGTCTCTCTCTCACTGTCCACTCTGCCTGTCAAAAAAAAAAAAAAAAAAAAGAAGGATACCTGCAGGAAATTCATTAGCAAATACCATTGCAAAGTTAGCCATCACAGCTGAGACAGTACAGTGGTCAGAAATCAGACCATTCAAGTCAGTTTGACCATTTCCTACCGGTGAAATCATTGTCCAGCTATCTTCCATAAAAGGAATGTTGGAGATTGTAATGCACTTAAAGTATAGCAAACTTCCCTCCTTTCTTTTTTTCTTATTTTAAATATTGATCCTGAAATAAACTAAGTAAAAACAACAAAGCAATGATCACATGGCCTGTTTCTCCTAATTAATCTCTGGTAGAAGTACAAGTTTATGTTTGTCAAAAAGCTTTAGTCACTATCCTGTTTTATACCTTGGAAATAATCTTAATAAAAGTAAATCTGAGGGCTGGCGCCATGGCTCAACAGGCTAATCCTCCGCCTTGCGGCGCCGGCACACCGGGTTCTAGTCCGGGGCGGGGCGCCGGATTCTGTCCTGGTTGCCCCTCTTCCAGGCCAGCTCTCTGCTGTGGCCAGGGAGTGCAGTGGAGGATGGCTCAAGTGCTTGGGCCCTGCACCCCATGGGAGACCAGGAGAAGCACCTGGCTCCTGCCTTCGGATCAGCGCGGTGCGCAGGCCGCAGTGGCCATTGGAGGGTGAACCAACGGCAAAAAGTAAGACCTTTCTCTCTGTCTCTCTCTCTCACTGTCCACTCTGCCTGTAAAAATAAAAAAAAATAAAAATAAAAATTTTTAAAAAGTAAATCTGAAAGCATTTGCTGATTTAAATGTAAGTAATTTTTGTTGCATTGGCATTATCTTAAATAGTTTTATGCATATAAAACATTTTTTCCTTCTATAGGCTTGATTTTAAAATTAATCTTTCTTTTCCTTAAAATTCCAGCAGTTGACCTTGACTTTCCAGAATTGGAACACATTTTTCCACATTTGCATCGTCAACTGTTTAGACCCTTAGAACCACATCCAGATTTTGGTTTGTCACCATCATCCTCTGAGATTTCTCAAGACAACAGAGACTTTTACCAGGTATAGTAAAATAGATGTTCCATTGCAGTGAGTATCCAAAAATAGCTTTGGAATAAAGTTCTTTTTTTTTTTACTTTATTATTATTTTTTTATTTTTTATTTTTGTCAGGTAGAGTTAAGAGAGTTAGAGAGACAGAGAGAAAGGTCTTCCTTCCATTGGTTCACTGTCCTAATGGCCGCCACGGCCGATGCTGCTCTGATCCGAAGCCAGGAGCCGAGTGCTTCCTCCCGGTCTCCCATGTGGGTGCAGGGGCCCAAGGACTTGGGCCATCCTCCACTGCCCTCCCGGGCCACAGCAGAGAACTGGACTGGAAGAGGAGCAACCGGGACTAGTGCCCGGCACCCCAGACGGGACTAGAACCCAGGGTGCCGGCACCACAAGCGAAGGATTAGCCAAGTGAGCCACAGCGCCGGCCAGAATAAAGTTCTTAACCATGGCTGCCTATTAGAGTCACACAGAAAGCTTTTTAAAATCCTAGTGGTCCAGACTATGCCCTGGACCAATTAAATCAGTCTCTGGGAGTATTCAAATACTGTGATTCTAATATGGAACCAAGCTTGAAAACAGATGTAATTGAATTTTTTTCCTAGCATCATTGTCTCTAATGAGTATGACCCCATTAAAGGCTTGAGAACTGTTAATTTTGTTGGGTTTTGTATATTTTTTAAACTAATGGAACAGTTTTAACCATTTAACATATTTAAATACATAAATACGGATTTACAAAATTTAAGAAGTCTTTCTGGGGCCAGCACTATGGTGTAGCAGGTTAAACTACCATGTGTGGTGCTGGCATCCCAAATGGGTCTGGTTTGAATCTTGCTTCCCTTCTAATGTGCCCAGGAAAGCAGTGGAAGATTGCCTAGGTGCTTGGGCTCTTGGACCCACGTGGGAGACCTGGAGGAAGCTCTTGGTTCCTGGCTTTGGCCTGGCCCAGCCCTGGCCATTTTGACCATTTGGAAAGTGAACCAGCAGATGAAAGACTTCTCTCCCTTTCTCTGATTCTTTCAAATAAGTAAATAAATCTTAACAAAACAAAAAAGTCTACCTACATACACAGTAAAGGAGCTGACTTTGAGTCCCGAGTCTTTGCTTCCACAGTCTGCCATCACAACATCCCCAGCTACTCTGCATAGTTCTCACTTGTCGGAAAATTACCTCATCAAGTTCCAAACTACCTGGTTAGTTCACAACTTCCTTTCTAAATTATCTTTTTTATTAGGAAATCTCTTGGGTATTGAATGAGAAGGAAAAACTGGATTTGAGCAAGCAAATTGATCGTAATGCTAACATGGTAATTAAGGATAATATCAAAGGGACGTAGTGATTATTTATTAACTGTTAGTACGTAATCAGTGTTATAGTCATTCTGTTATTTTCTGTCAGGCCTCAGATTCCTCATCTGAAATCCACCGTGCTACTGCATCATCCAAAAGATCACTTTCTTTGACTGCACTGAGGAGGACCAGCTTGCATTCTCCCAATACCAGCCTGAACCAGCAGACTCACCCTGACTTGGCTCTCGCTGCAGGTCAGAGTTTTGCTACAGAAAATACTGAGGGTATGTATGGCTAAGTTTGAAAAAAAAAAAGTCAAATCCAATACATTTTTCCCATAGTTCTTTATATCCATTTTGTTGTATATTGTACCTAGCTCCTCTTGGTTTGTCTTCATTTCTGTCCACACCCTGTACTCATTGTTAGAGGCTGTTTCTTTAATTGTGTATTTAGTTTTTAATAGAAAGCTTTTATTTAATAAATATAAATTTCATAAGTACAGCTTCTGGATTATAGCCGATCTTCCCCCCATACACGCCCTGCCACCCCCAAACCATCCCACCTCCTCCTCCCTCTCCCATCTCATTCTTCATTAAGATACATTTTCAATTATCTTTATATGCAGAAGATCAGCTCTACTAAGTAAAGATTTCTACAGTTTGCAGCCACACAGACACACAAAGTATAAAAGACTGTTTGAAGACTAGTTTTATCATTAATTCGCATAGTACAACACATTAAGGACAGAGGTCTTACATGGGGAGCAAGTGCATAGTGACTCTTGTTGTTGATTTAATAATTGACACTCTTATTTATGATGTCAGTGATCACCCAAGGCTCTTGTCATGAGCTGTCAAGGCTGTGGAAGCCTCTTGAGTCCACAAACTCCGACCTTATTTAGACAAGGCCATAATCGAAGTGGAAGTTCTCTCCTCCTTTCAGAGAAAAGTACTTCCTTCTTTGATGGCCCCTTCTTTCCAGGATCTAACTCACAGAGATCTTTCATGTAGGTCATTTTTTGCAGCAGTGTTATTTATTTATTTATTTATGAATGACAGGCAGAGTTAGGCAGTGAGAGAGAGACAGAGAAAGATCTTCCTTCCATTGGTTCACCCCCCAAATGGCCGCTATGGCCAGCGCGCTGGGCCGATCCGAAGCCTGGAGCCAGGCACTTCCTCCTGGTCTCCCATGTGAGTGCAGGGCCATCCTCCAACTGCCTTCCCGGGCCACAGCAGAGAGCTGGACTGGAAGAGGAGCAACCGAGACAGAATCTGGACTTGAACTGGCATCCATATGGGTTGCCGGCACTGCAGGTTTTGGCTTTACCCATTACACCATAGTGCTGGCCCCTATATTACTGAATTTGATTTAAAAAATATTGTTTACTCCTGCTCAACTTAACCTGTCTCTACTGTTAGCAATTTTAAACATCCTTCCAGAATCTTTTTATGCAATTCACATAGAAACACACACAGAAGGATTCCTCAAAAAATTCATGGAAACTATGTATTATGATAAAACTATGCATGGATTTCCCTTTTTTTTCCTTTTCACATGTGAATAAATTCTTATTAATGTATTACAGCATGTCTGAACAGGATCTAGTTTGAGACATTAAAAAATATAACAGTCTGGAATAATGTTGCTACAATTTAAACAAGAACAAATACCCACCTGACATCAACTTGGAAGGAAAAAATTAATCTTGTTCATGCTTTAAAGGAAGAGGACTATGGTTAATAGCATGAATAAGAGCCAACACCGTAAACATTTCGATTGGTTCAACTTGCACAGTTATGACTGAAAAAGTGAAACAAATTCTCAGTGAGTACTGAAACTGTTTCACCTTTTCAGCTTTTGACAAGAGCAGAACTTTCATTAGAAATTTCCAATAAGTGGCATCAAGATGCTGAAGCATTTCTTCCAAGAACTGGATCAGGAGATGAAATGTGGCTTTTCACTATGATCCTGAAGACAAATACAAAAAGCTTTGGCTACCAGGAGGTACAAGTGGTCCAGTCAAAGCAAAAGTGTACTGGGCAAGAGTAAAATTCCTGGCAACAGGGTTTTGGACTGCTCAAGGCACTTTGCTTTTTGACTTTCTGGAAGACCAAAGAATGATACTATCTGCTTATTAGGAAAAGTTAGCCAAAACTTTAGAAGAAGGACTAGGGCTGGCGCTGCGGCTCAATAGGCTAATCCTCTGCCTTGTGGCGCCGGCACACCGGGTTCTAGTCCCAGTCAGGGCGCCGATCCTGTCCCGGTTGCCCCTCTTCCAGGCCAGCTCTCTGCTGTGGCCAGGGAGTGCAGTGGAGGATGGCTCAAGTGCTTGGGCCCTGCACCCCATGGGAGACCAGGAGAAGCACCTGGCTCCTGCCTTCAGATCAGCGTGGTACGCCGGCTGCAGCGCGCTACCGCGGCGGCCATTGGAGGGTGAACCAACGGCAAAGGAAGACCTTTCTCTCTGTCTCTCTCTCTCACTGTCCACTCTGCCTGTCAAAAAAAAAAGAAGAAGAACAAGAACAAGAAGAAGAAGAAGGACTAGGGAAGCTTCACCAGAGTCTCTCTCCACCATGATAATTTTCTGGTTCATTCCTCTCATCAAAAGGACAATTTTGTGAGTTTCAGTGAGATCATTAGGCTTCCATCTGACAATCCTTGTTTGGCTCTTTCTGGCATTTTTGTTTAATACTTTTAAAAAATCTTGGATTTTTTTTTTTAAGAGTACACATTATTCTTTAGTGAATAATGTAAAAGAAGCCACATTACCCCTCTTCCAGGCCAGCTCTCTGCTATGGCCCAGGAGTGCAGTGGAGGATGGTGCAAGTGCTTGGGCCCTGCACCCGCATGGGAGACCAGGCACCTGGCTCCTGGCTTCGGATCGGCGCGATGTGCTGGCTGCAGCGCGCCGGCCACGGCAGCCATTGGAGGGTGAACCAGCAGCAAAAGGAAGACCTTTCTCTCTGTCTGTCTCTCTCTCTCTCACTGTCCACTCTGCCTGTCAAAAAACAAACAAACAAAAAAAACCACATTAACAATAAATTCCTCAAGACCCTCATTTCTTTAAAGACAGAATAAATGGCTGGTATCATCATTTACAACCATGCCTTGAGTTGGTGAGATTTATGTTGAGAAATACTTTTCATTTTAATATTTTAATTTCACTTTTCCATGGACTTTGAAGTTCCCTGGTCCGTATAAAAATATACACATTTGAGGTACATATCAGGAGCAAAAAAATTAACACTAATAGCTTAATTAAGCATATTACAAAAGGAGAAATATATATGGTATATAAGTTGTAGAGTTGTTTGAAGATGACTGTAACCTCTCATCTTTGTATATACATGTGCACATTCCCTCCTAAAATTATTTATTTGAAAATCAGAGAAATTTTTCATACACTGGTTTAGTTCCCAAATGCCCACAACAGCCAACACTGTGCCAGGCCAAAGCCAGGAACTCAGTTTGGGTCTCCCAGATGGGTTGCAGGGACTCAAGTACTTGAGCCATTACCTGCTGCTTCCTGCATACCATGGAAGCTGGAACAGAAGTAGAGCTGGGGTCAAATCCAGATACTCTGATAGGGGATGTGGATGTCCGAAGTGGTGGCTTGACCTTTGGGTCAGACTTCCACCCCCTTAAATTGTAGGAAGTAAAATTGTAGGAAGTAACACTTTATTATATGCATTTCACTCAGAAATTATCTGAATTCAAGTTTTATAACATAATTTTTTTTTTTTAATGCAGAACCTGAACAATCTTTTCAGCAGCTTCTTCCAGAATTTTCTTCACAAGAGGAGAGCCAGCATGTTGATCTACCAAGTATTTTTAGTGTGGAAGCTAGATATTCTTCTGAGGGCATGGACAATCAGAACTACCTCTCTGAAGAACAGACCAAAATATTACATAATAAGAAGAAAAGTGTTCATTTCCAGCTATCTGTAGAAAATTTAAGTTCAGTCTGCAGTTCATCTGATGAGGCTAATGTGTTTGATCAGGTGCATGTACAACATAGCACACCATGTGGTTCGACCTCTAGTGAGTGCTCAATAAAACACCAATTAGAAAGAAAAGATAAACTGGGTTTTGAAGAACTATCAAAAAGAGGGATTGTTACAATGTTACAAAGTCAAGAACTCACTGAAAATGGACAAGATGAAGCTTATAGAGTTTTAGCTGTAAATCCAGAAAGAGAAGAAATTGATTCCCAATTATGTATAAGAACAGTGGAAAAGGGATCTTCACTTCAGATACCTGCCATAGTACCCATTCAAAATGAAAAATGTTTTGAGGACTCACCTAAAACTGAAACTCCAGAAACCTTAAGAAACCTATCTCAACTGGCAAAATCAGAACGCTTTGTAAGTTCTGGATCATTTTCATTTCAGAGTTGTATTCCAGTCTGGGTAAGTGAAAAAGATGTTATGTAAACAGCATTTTAGTTCCATAAACAGGAAAATATTTTCAATCAAAATGTATGAGAATCTCAACAAAGTTACTTGTTAACAGTCGAGCTCATGATCATTGGAAATCTCTAGTGACATGAGAAAATTCCAAATGTTAAAAGCTCTCAGAATTTTACAAAAGGTCATTCCTCCCTGTTCCACTATCATTTCTCCAGCTTCTGTGAGAAGTAGCATGTCGGGAACCTCAAAGCACTGCACTTAATTACTCCATTGTAAGGGTAAATGCTAGAACACTGTCCATGTTAGTCAAGCTGTATTAAGCTTGATTTCACCTTTGGTCAACTGGACATGGATCTCACCTAATATTACTTGTAGTTTGTCCTTCCACAGCCAAACATGAGAGGAAATCCACATGAACGGCCTTCAGAAAGTTCATGGAAGATGCATGTTATGAAAGAAGTATGCATGGATTTCAAAAGTTTTTGCCTCAAAATGAACTTTTAATTTCATTTTCCACAAACTTTTTGAAGTCTCCCTATATAACACAAGATTGGAAACACAGGACTGTATCTGGACTACAGATGTGCTTTTTTGTTTGGATTTAACTTATAAAATTTTTCAATGTGTAAAGCAAGTGTTTTGAGAAATGTATAACTTGACAGCAGTGGCCCACATCTGACTGCAACTGATAGCACTGCTCCTTTAGACAGGATATGTCCTCCACTCCCCTATAGCCCCCAGTCTTCCTGTTTATATTCTTGCCCTGTAAATGTTTAGGCTTACAGTTCTTACAGAAGCTGTTTCAATTACACCGTCTCATCCCATCCCTAAAATCCAGTATTTCTGCAAGTGCTTGATGGGCTGGGGAGATCCAAGAGGAATCTGATCTGTTGATCTTCCTTAACAGTGTGCATTATTCCCACATTTGTTTACTTGTATAAAATAAATGAACATTATGTACTTTCTCACATTTTGAATATTTTGCCCTATACAGGAGACAGAATCTGGCCATGGGATAATGGAAGAACCAGAACTTACTTTAGTAAGCACCAGTGATATCAGTGTTGCTGAAACAGATTTTGCAAACTTAACCCTAGAAGAAAAGGGAGAAATTGAGGCAAAAAGCTGTTTCCAGGTAAACTTAGTAACCCTTAGTAGTAATACAACCTGTTTATACAGCAATATGTAGCTGAAGATTGGGAGATCCAAAAAGGGCACTTTTCTGTTTTCACTTTAATTTTGACATGGCATTTTTCCTTAAAATTGTTACACACACATATCACAAGAGTTATCATTAACACTTGGGCTGGAAATCTTGCCTTCCTTTTCTATGGAAGTTCTGTGGTTTTTTAAGGATTTATTTATTTGGAAGGTGGACTTAACACAGAAAGGGATAGAAAGATCTTCCATTTGCAGGTTTACTCCCCAAGTGGCAGAAATGGCCATGCTATGGTTGAGCCATGCTGAAGCCAGGAGCCTGGAACTCCAAGTCTCCCAATGTTGGTGGCAGGGGCCCAAGTCCTTGGGCCATCTTTTGCTGCTTTCTCAGTCGCAGTAGTAAGGAAGCTGATCAGGAGTGGAGTAGTCAGGAAAATTGAGAGAGGTTGTCATAGATCAGATTTGAGGCAACTATAAAACAGGTTTCCTGGTAATTTCCTTTCTTAGAAGGCAGTAATTGGAGTCAGTTATGCTATAGATCTTATTCTGATTCAGTGGCTTGTATCTTTCACTTAGTTCTTACCAGCTGTTTCTCAAACAGTTACTGGATCAACTGCATCTTTTAGTCCTCAGAATTTTATAAGTCCCAAGCATCCTTTTTTCAAAATTCATGACTATCTCTGAGATTGGCAGAATTCATTTTCTGTATTGTGCACTTGGAATTATATACCTAAGAGATGACTGCAAAACCACAACTGGTAGTGTCCTCGTGTGTGTAACTAGTAGTGAGGAGACACGACAAAAAAAAAAAAAAAAAACCAGTATAGATGGTATGCAGAAAGTAGTTAATGAAATTCAGACAGGAATAAAAACAGGAATTGGGGAAAAGTGTAAGAAAGCAGACTGAGCTGATGGTACAGCTGGCCAGGTTTAAAAAAAAATTGAGAGGTAGAGAAAGGTCTTCCGTCTGCTGGTTCACTCCCCAAATGGCTGCAACAGCTGGAGTCCAAAGATAGGAGCTTCTTCCAGGTCTCCCACATGATTGCAGGGGCCCAAGCATTTTGGCCACCTCCTTTCAGACCAAGAACCAAGATGCTGGCTTAACCTATTATTACCACAGCACTACCCTACTCTCAAGCTGTTGAGAAGCCTGAAGGAGGGAACGCAGCTTATGCTGAGAAAGTGAACCACTCAGCCACCACATTCCCACTAGCACATTCAGATCTACAAAAGGAAACCAAGGTTCCTGACATGAAAATACAAGTGCATGTATACATCAGCTTTCTGCTAATGCAGTGCCCCTGGATCAGGCCTGCAAAAGCTGTGCCATTTGGAGAGGTCTTTCTCTTTGAAGTAAAATATAAATATTGGAGTGGGCAGATGCGATACTTTCATGGAAAGCTGGCTTTTTTCTGAAAGGGCCAGGCTTTGGGTTACTGTAATATCGAAACAAAATCAATGACTTTCTTACAATTAGGTGAGTGAATCTCTGCCTCTTGCACCAGAAACAGAAACCGCAGATCATCTAGCTTTATCAGAGTGTTCTACGGATAAGGATAAGTCAGCAACAGTTTCTACAGGTATGTTTCAAGTATGTGAACGGGATCCTGTGCCCCAGTGGGAAGAGTAAGTCTTCCCCAAGAATTTGTTTTCCCAACAGAAATGCTACTAGAGTTCACTGCTATACCAGGGAGCTTACAAGAAGCTTTTGTAAAAAGGAAGAAATCATTCATACAACGATCCTGCCAGAGGCAGAAAGAAATAAGAAATAAAACTCATGTCTCTGAAAACTCTCAGATAAAGACAGCTAAGGAGAAGCCACCTACAGGTATTTTGCTTCTAAAAGGAATTGGGAAATTTTTATTCCCCATAGATGCACATTCATCTATCTTCAAACCTCTTTTCTAGGTTCATTTGTAAATCGCCTAAAGGGTGTGAGTAAAGTTAGAGTATCAATTCCTGAGGACAGGAAGACTACACAATCTCTTATGCACCAAAGGGCTTTAAGGTAGTATTTATTTCTTTTAGTGATATACTTTTAATACTATTTCTCATCTTTTTAATCACCCCACAAATTTCTTGCAGATTATACAATCAATTAGCTGAAGTGAAACAACAAAAAGAAGAGAAAGCAAAGCAAGAAGCCTTTGCCCAAAACAGAGCAAGGGCAAAAGAATTTCATAAGGTGAGCACAATCAATTTGGAAAAGGGTTCTATTTTATATATCTAGTGTGGCATCACAGAACTGCTAAATTTAATTTTTATTCCCCCTACAGAAAACACTACAGAAACTTCGAGCCAAAAATACATGGTGATTTTCTACAAACCAGTGTAAAGTTTATTTTTTATACTGTATAACATAAGGCAAAATTATTTAAAGTTTATAATATTAAATAAAAATTTATTAAGAAAGTTCCCATGTTGCAGTTCCTTCCATTGTCCAAAGTCATCTGGTTAGCTCTTTTAAATCTTCAGCCCTGAGAAAGAGAACACTGGTCAGAATGCATTATGATTAATAAGAGTGGCTCAATCTTGTATCTCCTCAGGAAAACACAGCACTATTGAGTGACTATGGCATCCTGTGGAGAACATCAGTCTTTGGTCACAGCGTTAAGAGCTCTTGGTCTCATAGCTCCACAAGCCCTCTTTGAAATGACCTTTATTATTTTTTCTCATGTGTACGTACCTTTGAACAAACTGATGTTTCACGGTGTCGTACACCCTACGTAAGAATGACATGAAAATTGAAAATTTCAGGGATGATCATAAATTTTAACAATCATTTCTGGGGTTAGTCTACCTCAGATCCTGTTACATACAAACCCATAAAAATGTCAGTGATGCAAGCATGCACTGTGGTGAGAATTTGAAACTGGGTATTGCAAAACTTGATTAAACAGGCACACACAAACTCAAAAGTGTTCCCAATAGGCTGATTGCTAGCAAGGTAGCAGAGAGAAAGCCTGGTGGGAAATTTCTTTATGGTCATGTCCACAGCAAATGAGAAACTGCATTCTATAAGCCTTGGTAATGACCTTCAACTTTCAACTTATAGGTAAAGTTAAGGACAGTTATACTTGCCACAATTTCTTGTCTGTTAATCCTCACTTGAATTACATAACTTCAAAATTCCACCTGTGAAAAAATTTATATTTCAAACTAAGAAACAACTAAGTCAAACTCTGAAAATTAGGTCCCAAGTTATCCTAAAACCCATTTCTCCACTATGTATTGGAAATTTTAGGTTTAATGCTGTTGCTTGCATGTGTTCCAATCCAGTTCATTTTAACTAATACAATAAAATTTGTAAGTGAAAGCTAATTTCTACTTTCAGTGACACCTCAAACATGCAGGTTTTAGGTTAGCTTTCACCCTAGAGCTTTTAAAATGTTTCAAAATAATTGCATAGCATACATTCAATGTTGATGTTCAGAAAGGCTATTTTCATTCAGCCCATTCAGAGCAGTTGAACATTTGGCCCATCATCATGACATCACTCTTAATCATGGTACACACATGACATGTTGGAATCTACTCTTTCATAGTAGTATTAAATCAACTACCAGGTTTAACTGAAATAAGATCTACCTGCATTGACTTGAGGTTATGTAAACCTTACCTAAAATCTTTGGAATTTCTTCAAGCAATTTACTCGTGTTCTAGAAAGGAATAATTATAGAAAATACATTGGTACTTTTGCAGATGACCTAGAATATGAAATCTTGTAAGAGTCAACATTAACACACTTCACAACACAATTTCAGAATTGTTACAGGTCTCATTGTCACCACTGCAATTCATTTGCTGTGATGGAAGCATAACCTGTGTCTCAATTTAGCCACATTAACAGTTTTTGGACACCATGTTTAACAGTGCCCATTCTCATCTACAATGAGGCCCAGTGAATGTTCCTCTGAAACTTGCTGTGCAAGTCTCTGCATCTCTATGTGGGTTTAGCAATGTTAGCAATGCTCTAAACCATGGGAAACAAGCAGTTAGAAAAGAAAGCCTTACTTCATAGAATAGATGTACTTGCCTGATTCTTGACACACTAGAAAAAGAAAAGAAAGCATTAAAGATTACATCAAACTGAACTGTATGAAAAGAACAAATACTGGGGCTAGCACAGTGGTGTAGTAGGTTAATCCTCCACCTGCGGGGCTGGCATCCCATATGGGCACCGGTAATAATCCTGGAAAACCTTTCTGTCTCTCCCTGTCTGTAATTCTAACTCTCAAATAAATAAAAAGAACAATTACTGTATCAATAGAAATACCAGGTTTAACATGCACAAAGCCAAGAAAACCAACGATGCCAGATACTGAATTTCTATTGCACTGTCCTTTGAACACCCCAGCAGGAATAAACTGCTGTGTGCAGATACCATGCAGTGCAGTCATAACTGAAGCCCTTCACTTTAAGTTTGCATTATGGCTAGAATTTGTCAAATACTTTTGCCAATCTATAAAACACAAATCCCTCTAACAAATAACTTTTATAAACACTTCCAATCCAATGGGGAAAAAACATTGACTTTTTATCCTTTAAGTCAGTATAAGAAAACACAAATGTCAAAAACACTGAAGGTCAAATTGCCAACTTTTTTAGGTTACATTTCTTTTTTTCTTTTTTCTTTTTTTTTTTTTTTATTTTTGACAGGCAGAGTGGACAGTGAGAGAGAGACAGAGAGAAAGGTCTTCCTTTGCTGTTGGTTCACCCTCCAATGGCCGCCGCGGTAGCGCGCTGCGGCCGGCGCACCGCGCTGTTCCGATGGCAGGAGCCAGGTGCTTCTCCTGGTCTCCCATGGGGTGCAGGGCCCAAACACTTGGGCCATCCTCCACTGCACTCCCTGGCCACAGCAGAGAGCTGGCCTGGAAGAGGGGCAACCGGGACAGGATCGGTGCCCCGACCGGGACTAGAACCCGGTGTGCCGGCGCCGCAAGGCGGAGGATTAGCCTGTTGAGCCACGGCGCCGGCCTAGGTTACATTTCTATCAATTCAATTCCTATTTAATCAAGATATCCAGGAAGGCATGGTTTTAGATGAACCACGTGGAACTGTCACTTGATTGACAATTAATTAATGCAAAACAATGGCATTTAGTAGGTCTACACGGGCATTTTCCATTTTTTTCATACCAAATATTTTTGCTAATCTGTTAACTCATAATTACAGTATTGAGATTTTGCATTCAAGCCCTTGAAAAACAATAAATGCTTAACTTACCACACATGTGAATGGCTGTATTTTTTTCCTGTGGAAAAAGTACAAAATGAATTATTTAGGAACCTTACATATTTAGCTATGAAATTAGATCATACATATAAATCTTGAGATTTCAATGTATTATAGCCACATCCAGCTCTGTCAGAATTAGGTTTTAGTTCATGTCTGTAATCATTCAGCAGTTGAACATTTAAATTCATCATGTGAACTGTAATTGAACTTCAAAAGATTCCACTGTCACCATTTAAAACTTACCTAAGCCATCACTCAAAAATATAACTTATCTGGGGTATTCCAATACCTAAGGTTAAAAAAAAACCTATTAGGTCTTTCACACTTAGATTAATCAACTGTCTTGTAGTTCCTTCCCACAGACCTAAGAATAAGTCCTGTGAGCAAAGCAAAACCACAGAGTTGCTCTATGAGGCGTTTCCAACGATGAATGGCTATAGGAAAAGCCCCATCGGGATAGACCTCAACAGGTGTTTACAGGACCTTAAAATATAAAGGAAATCTAAGATTCAACACAAAAGCAGTTACTAGCCAGAGTTGAAGTTCTCCAGCAAAAGCATGCACAAAGCCATAACCAAGAAAGGCATAAAACACCCCATTTTAATCAGATTATTTCATAATCACATGGTAAAGATTTTCACCAATCAGCTTAGGAGCCACAGTAGTGATAAAAAATCCAGAGCACCTTTAAACACCTATTTCAATATCAGGAAAAGATAAATTATGTGACACTGATTATGCTGGAAACTTAAGACCATATATTATTCTACTGCTTTTTGTATTTAGGAAATCTTGCATGTACATGTAATCATTTACTAGATTACATGATGAATGCTTGTTTATGATATGATGGTCTTCATTTTAGATTTTTACTAATGTTGGGGGCAGGTATTTAAGCAGTGTTTAGGATACCACATGACACTGACATGCCTTATTTCTGTTTAGATTTTTCCTGCTACCCACACGAGTTAAGTGCTTAGGTCCTTGCCACCTGTGTGGTGTGGTAGGAATGGACTGAGTTCCTGCAACCAGATTCCACTTAGCTGATGAGGGATTTAGGGCGTGAAATGGCAAAAGGGAGGGGTGCAATCTCTTGCCTTTAAAATTAGAGGCAGTTTTACCATGGGTTAAGCCACTCTGTGGGATTGTCCACACCACCTTCAGAGGTGCAGATTAATTGGTTCCAAGCCAGTTTCCTGCATATGCACCAGATAGCAGATAATGGCTCGTATACAGACAGAAATCATTTGTCTCCTACTGCCTTTCAAACCTTTCAGTAAAATTGATGATGTCCTTACGATATCCTTAGGACCATTCAATAGCAAAAACACTGAGAAATCCAAGGTGTTCCGATTAGTGCCGGACCAGGAAGAGTCAATAATAAAGCTACCATCACACATCACTTTCTGGAAATCAGTGTTACAACTGCAAATTAGAGGGTGCTGTAAATGAAATCTTAGTTCTTATAGGTTTCTTTAATCTGATAATGTACTACTTACTACAGCAAATATGTTCTACTCACATTAAGATACACTTTCAACTCCAGACTTGTTGAAGATAAGAGCCTTAAAAAAAAAAAAAAAAAGAGTTTGACTTACCACCTCAGCATAAAAATAGGAACATTAAGATCTTTAATCCTAAAACCAACCCTTATAACTACAAATACTCCACCCATCACTTTTAACCATGTTAGGCATCTATTCCTGCTTGTATGTATCAAAACTCACACTGATCAATGAGTTCTGGGTTGCAAAAGAGGATTTATTTTTTGCACCTGTATGTCAGTCTTTGTCCAAATTAGACAAAAACATTTGCCAAGTGCAGCAGATAGCTCAATAATCATGATCATTATTAAAAAAATGGTAGCTGAACATTAAAGAACTGCAGCTTAATTGGTAGGGGATTGTTCTGTATATAAAACATTTGACAGTGAAACATGACTGCTGTCTAAATAAACCTGTTATATAGATAACTGCAGATATACTAATTAAAGTGGCTGGACACCTCATTTAAGATTTTTTTGGGGGGATGAGATGGGGATGGGACTGGCACTGTGGCGTAGCAGGTAAAGCTGCCACCTGTAGTGTTGGCATCCCATGTGGGTGTTGGTTTGAGACCTGGCTGCTCCACTTCTGATCCAGATGTTATGGTCTGGGAAGGTGGTACAAGATGACCCAAGTCCTTGGGCCCCTCCCCCCTGGCATTGGAGACCTGAAAGCAGCTCCTGGCTTTGGATCAGCACAGCTCTGGCCACTGTGGCCAACTGGTTAGTGAACCAGTGGATGGAAGACTTCTTTCTCTCTGCTTTAAAATCAATGTTTTTTTAAAAAAAGGTTTTGGGGGGCTGATATGGCACAGGTTAAGCCTGTGAAGCCAGCATCCCCTATAGATGTAGGCTCAAGTCCTGGTGCTCTACTTCTGATCCAGCTCCCTAATTAAGTGGGAAAACAGCAGATGGCCCAAGTGCTTGTGCCCTGCACCCAGGAGACCCAAATAAGTTCCTGGTTTTGGCCTGACCCCATACTGGCAATTGTAGCCATTCAGGGAGTGACCCAACAGATGACTTGACACCCTCTAACTTTGCCTTTCAGACAAAATCTTTAAAAAAAGATTCAGGATTAATATCTGTACTTCATTGTTTCAGTGCTCAAGTGACACCTGTAAGGTCTATCACTCTGAAATCAGTTAAGTACTGACAATAAGAGCAAGATCATTTATTTAAGTAGTGTCATTTCTTAGTTTTTCCCAAAGATGTCTTTTTTCACAAACTTGTTTTTTCTCAGATGATTCTGGATTTAAGAATTTATTCACCATCAGACTGCCATTTGTCCACATTTATCGTTTCTAGTCTTTCTGTGAAAAGTCACTTTTCCTGTTCGTTTACCTTCGTTGAGTTTCCTGTTGCTGTCTCCTTTTCAGGAGGTTCCGTCTTCTGTGCAGTGTTTTTGACCTTTGAGGCTCTCTTTTTAGATGAAACAGCTTCTTTCACATTCTGTTCTGAATTCACACTCATCAGTTTTGGGAATTCCGAATTTATTATGAAACAACTACTGTCCTGCATTCAAAAAAAATTTGTGATAAACAACCTAAGTCATTTTGTAATTATATATAGCAGAAAACTAGGTTACAACTAAACATCTAGAATTTTAAAATCCAGGTGAGTATCTGCATACTAAATTGCAAAGCGCCTATTAAATTGTTAAAAATACTGATGTGGCAAGTGTTTTGGCACAGTGTGGGCACGCTATTGCCTAGGATCCCCCTCCATCCCAAATCCAATCCAGCTTAAGGCTAATGTGCCAGTAGGCAGCAAATGACGCCTCAGCTGTCCGGGCTTGTGCCACCTCTGTAGGCCTGATGGAGTTCTTGTCTCCTGGACTCTGCGTGGCCCAAATTGGCTGTGCCATTTAAGGAGTGAACCAGTGGATTGAAGATGTGTTTCTCCTCTTTGTCACCCTGCTTTTCAAATAAATGAAACTACAGAAAAATGAAAAGTGTTCTAGTTTCCTCATTGTGAAAAGATAGTATTTTTATCTTTGCACACCTAATACATTTACTTAGGCTCTTGAAAATTACAGAGCACTGGCCAGTTGTTCTGTGGTATAGGGTAAGCCTCTACCTATAGTGCTGGTATCCATACAGGCACTGGCTGCACCAGTTCTCATCCAACTCCTTGCTAATGGCCTAGGAAAGCAGTGGAAGATGGCCCAAGTGCTTGGGCCCCTGCACCCATGTGGCAAATCCTGAAGCAGCTCCTTCTCGCTTGGGATCCACCCAGCTACAGCCATTGCTGCCATTTTGGGAGTGAACCAGCAGATGGAAAATGTTTCTCCTTCTCTGTAACTCTGCCTTTCAAATAAATAAATCTTTAAAAATAAATTAGCAGTATCAATTCCTGCCTTCCTAGCATGAAAAATAAAAACAAAGACACTTACTACCAATTTGATATCACATTCCTCCTGTTCAGGGTGTGCTGCTTCCTCATCCTCTGCTCTGTAACATTAAAATGCATCATTTAAATGACAAGTTTTATGACCTCATCAGTTACATATACTGTGCTCCCAAATATAACCAAACAGCAAAGCTTGTCAACAAAATACAGTATTCTAATGCCTGAAAGTGGATTAACTTGTGTGGCAAAGTCAGCTCTTAGAACTGTTCACTATTAAAACAAAGTATGACCAAAATTATTTCACAATTCAACTTACACTGATTCTTCAATAGGAGATATAGACCCATCATCATCCAAATACTTGTATCTTCGACTGTCAAGATCTTCTTTTTCTAAATCATCACCAACATCCATTTGTTTCAGAGATTCTTTCAGGTGATATTCATACTTCAGTTTTTCAATGTAATTAAAAAATCCTCTTGCAACTGCTTGCTACACATTAAAAATAACATGATTTTTTTCGAGACCCCCAACAAAATTAAAACTTTTTTTCACAACCCACCAGAGGCCTGTCTTCAATAAGGGTAACCATCCCTTTACCTAAAACAGAATAGCTGTGCTGATTTAACTTTCTCCACCTACAGACTACACATGCTAATTGTAAATTACTAAACTTTAAGCTGGCACCAAGGAAAACACTAGTTTTGGGAATTACTAATGTTGATGACAACCTTATCCTTAAAATAGCATTTCTCAAATTCCAGGTTCTTGCAAGCAATCAAATTAACTATGCATTTATTCAACACACAATTAAGTATTTGAAGAGTAAATCTAACTAGGAATGTAGTTCCAAAAGTTCATGGAAGATGGAACTAAAAGGTTTATTTTGGTGCAAAAAAAAACCCCTTACCTGACCCTCCACATCTATCTTACACAATCCTAATATTGGCTAACAAATCATCTCAGCTATATTAACTATGTGTCTCCAAATATTAACATACTTACCTCAAAGGTTAAAATTTTCCTCCAAGGTGATGGTTGAGTTCCATTCTCTGACTCTAAAAATGAGAACCTAGGCCCTTTGTCTTTAAATTGGTTTTTATCTACATGTGATTTAGTGTTTTTCCGTCCTTTAGGCCTGCCTACTGGCCTCCCTGTTGCCTTGTATTTCTGTTTTCTCCTTTTACGTTTCTTTTTCTTAAATTTTGCAATAAGCGCTTTTAGTGTCAATGGCCTTGGTTCTACAGATGAATCACTTGAAGAATCTGTTGTTTCGACAATTTTAGATGAATGAATAGGTTTTCTAATGGGGTTTTTGGGTCTCCATTTAGGTGAGGAAGGAACACATTGAGTTTTAAACACACTGCTACCAGATGAACTGTCATCACTAAAAAAAAAAAAAAAAAAAAAAAATTCCACTTAATCTTCTGGTACTACCAAATGCCCATTGTCAGCAATGCATTATCCCAAATGTACATCTCTCCTAAGACCAACTCAGAACATGCCCAATATAACAGAAGTGTTGTGTCCTTGCCAGTCACTAGGACTGCTACTCTACCACACATACCAAGTTGGCAGAGTACATACTGCTTCCTTTTATATAAAACAATCATACTTTGAATGCAAGTATTTGCATTAAATAAACTAAAGGCCTTCCTTCTCTCCCAAATCCTGAAAATTACCACTAATTACAGTGACTTAGTTTATTGCTTAATTCAAATATATTATTGACTGAATCTACTTGTTTTCCAGTTAAAACCCACTTACCTTTCATTATCAATTTCCATAGTTGCATCAGATGTCATGTGGTCAAGAGGGTCCATTTCTGACTTGTCCATCACTTACTGTCTGCTTTACAAGCTTCCTGAAATTTATTAGACTTAATCAATGTTCTGTAGCTAGTTATTACTTCAGTTCAACATAACCAGACCACACCATTTGCTAAGCTTTTACTTAAGTCCATTTTATGCATTTCTTTTAAAACTCTAGAATTTATACTCACAGGTTCTGTCTTTGATATTTTGCCTGATCTATTGGATTTTAGCAGTACTTTCATTCCCAACAAAAGCACCTTCCTTAGTACAGTTTCATCATTAGCCAAGCCATTTTCTAGGACCTAAGGGAAACTCCCATGTTATACTTTTACACAGAAAGCCAGAAGGAAAAGTTTGCCCTCTTAATATAGGCATTAGGATTGCATCTTGAACTAACAGGCATTTTTAACCCCTGATCTGGGATTTGTCCCCGATCAGCTCATTCTTTCTTAGATTCGTGTAACAAAACTGTTTTATTACATCTTTGCTATTGGTGCAAACCGAGAAGCTTTAAAAAGCTAAAACTACAATGACCTGCTTTTTGTCTTTCTCTCCTTGTAAGAGTATACAATAGTTATGGCAATTAAACTTTTAAAAGGTTAAAGATGACTATTTCAGCCTGCTTGAGAATCAATATTTAATTCAAGTCCCAGAATAAGCTAACACTTCAAATTATAGGAAACAATAGTGTCTTTAAGAACTCAGATTTGTGAAATTCCCAGGGGACCTATATGACAATTTTATCGAACGATTTATGAGTTCCTAAATGCAAAATTCTGAAAAATTAAATTGTAAAATATAAACTGCTCAAAGAGCGAACGCCGCAAAAACTTACACAATGGTAATGCTGTACTTGTGGTCAAAAAAAATCTTTTTCCTAAAAGGCTTATCAACATGTAATTAGCTCAGAAATCTTTTCGGGAACCTGTTTAGAAAGCAATCCTACTCAGATGCCGCTTTCAAGTCTGGGCTTCCGCGATTTTTTGGAGCCCTACTCGTACTGTGTTGTAATCCCGGAGCCAGTCTCTCCGGGAAGCTCCTAACACCAAGCAAAGAAAATGGCGTTACCTCACTCTAATCACGATTCCAGCAGAAGACCCCAGAGGTCGCGCGGAATCCATTTTAGCACCCACAGCCCAGGCACGACGAGCCACGCCTACACCACGAAGGCGGCTCTGTGGGCCTCCGCGGGCCTGCGCCGTCAGCACACAGCTTCGCGGCTCAGCCCAGGGCAGGGCGTGGGTCCTGGAGACCACGGCCCCGGGCCGCTCCTCCCGCTCCTCTCCACCTCGGGCCAGACAGCTGGCACCAACGGGCCCGCCTGCGCCCTAGCTGCCCGTTCCCCACGCTTCGGGCCGGGTCCCCAACTGCCTTGTGACTCGAGTCCCTGATAAGGGTCTACACCCGCCAACCGCCTCACCTGCGTCCGCCAACGAACCGACAACCGCCTACCTCTTCCAACCGCGCGGAAGGAAAGAACGCGCCAATCCCGAGGCCCGGATAATAGTGGGGCCGAAATCTCGCGTTACAACTTGGCTCTCGCGATGACGGCGAGCGGTGGGAGGAGACCAGAAGCGGGACCGCCATCTTCAGTCCCGCTAGGGGCGGGGCGAGCTGGTGGGCGGGCCCTGCACTGTTCCTCCCGGGGAGGCGGGGTAAGGCTAAGGGGTGTGTGTGTCCACGGCCTGTCTGGTAAGTGGGACGTTTCGGCCAGTGTAAAGAAACTGTAAGTGAACTGCGCGGAATGGATACAGAAAAAGCTGATTTGTTTCATTTGCAGGGCTCTGTGTGTGTTGTGGGTGGGGTGTGCGTGTGAGTTTTGAGAAACTGTCAGCTTTTGCCTTCGGCATCCCGTCTGTGATAAAATCCTACGCAATGATCACACTTTGCCCACTGGACTGGAGTCTTGTGTTTCCCCACAGCACACCCACTTCTCCCCGTCTTTGGAGCTGGCTCACGCTTTCACTCTGCGGCAGGGTCTGTCTCCCTGGCCTGGTTACATAGCACGGGAGACACCCGTGGAGGACTTTTCTCCCTGAGAATTCCTCCTCCCAGTGGTTACTGAGTTAAAATTAAACTTTTAAAAATGTGATTTATTTTGAGAGAGAGAGCGAGACTTCCTGGTTCATTCCTACGTGGCTTCAACTGCCAGGGCTGAGCCAGGCTGAAGCCAGGAGCTTCATCTGGGTCTCCCGCATGAGTGGCAGGGCCCAAGCACTTATACCATCTGCTACTGCTTTCCCAGGCCATTAGCAGGGAGCTGGATCAGACCCAAACCAGCGCCCGTATGGATGCTGGCATTGCAGGCAGCAGCTTTACCCACTAGACCACAACACCTGCCCCAAGAGTAAGCTTTTAATTTTTCAGGTAGCAGACCTGAGTGGCATTGAGGTTTTTTATTTGTTAAAATTGGTTGGGGGCTCTCACGTGCGGCCGGTGGCGGTAGAAGGAGAAGCGCAGCTGTGGAAAGTTAACAGTTGCTGCAGCCCCTGGAGCTCCCAAAGCAGGAGGGGAGGGAAGCCAGCGAGAAGTGTTGGCGTCCGCCCCAGCCAGCCACTGTTCGTGTTCCTCTTTCACGTCGGGTTCCTAGAAGGCTTCCCACTCTGCTAAGGATGCACAGTGCGCCCTGGGGAACCAGAAGCCAACAACAGAGAAGCCCGTGCGTTCCTGCCTTCAGCGCCCTTAATCTCTTCACTGAGGATTTTAGTCTTTCCTTCCATCTGCGTTGCCTTTGTCAAGGGCTCACGTTGTTTCCTTCTTGGAGCTGTAGTGTGCGAAACACTAGAGAGCAGGCGGAGCAGATGCTATCGCTCCATTTTACGGATAGAGCAGTTGGGGCCAGAGAGGTAGCTCGGGGTCGTTTGTGACTTAGCGGCCAGGGCTAATTACCCAGGTCGTCTTCTTGAAGATGAGCTGCTCTGAACTGCTGGGTTCCCACGCATCTTCTTTCCAGGAGGGAAACTCAGTGACTCCTTTTCTTCTAGTCTAAGCCCCGATAGACCTTCTGTTGTGACAGCTGGAAAGAGCACTGGACTGAGTGTGAAAAGATGGGAGATTCTTATCCTGTGTTATTTGTGAAACTATGATGATTAGGTCTGCTTTGAGTTGTCTATCAGTATGATTAACGATATCCCCTTTCCTGGCATATTAGATGGGTTGGGAATGCCAACGAAGTTTCCGGTGTGAAATAAGTTACCATGTCTCAACGTTTTTTTTTTTTTTTTTTTTTTTTTTTTTAAGATTTATTTATGGGGCTGGCGCCGTGGCTCACTAGGTTAATCCTCCGCCTTGCGGCGGCGCCAGCACACCGGGTTCTAGTCCTGGTCGGGGCACCGATCCTGTCCCGGTTGCCCCTCTTCCAGGCCAGCTCTCTGCTGTGGCCCGGGAGTGCAGTGGAGGATGGCCCAAGTGCTTGGGCCCTGCACCCCATGGGAGACCAGGAGAAGCACCTGGCTCCTGCCATCGGATCAGCGCGGTGCGCCGGCCGTAGCGCGATACCGCGGCGGCCATTGGAGCTGACTTTGGGGTGCAGCAGGTTAAGCCTCCACCTGTGATGCAGGTATCCCATACGCGTGCGCCAGTTGGAGACTTGGTTGTGCTCCACTTCCCTTCCAGCTTTTTGCTAATGCGCCTGGGAAAGGAAGCAGTGGAGGATGGCCCAAGTTCTTGACCCCTACACTCCTGTGGGATACCTGGAAGAAGCTCTGGGCTCCTTGCTTTGGCCTGGTCCAGACCCTGCTGTTGCAGCCATTTGGGGATGGAAGATCTCTCTCTTGCTCTGTCTCTCCTCTCTCTGTAACTCTACCTTTAAAATAAATATAAAATTAATCTTTTTTACAAGAGATTTATTTATATATTTATTTATAGAGTCAGAGTTACAGAGAGGGGAAGAGACAGAGACTTCCATCTGCTTGTTCACCGGATAGTGGTAACAGCCAAGGCTGGGCCTGGCTGAGGCCAGGAGCTTCTTGCTGGACTCCCACTAGGATGGCTGGGGCCAGAGAATTTGGGCCATCTTCCCCAGCTTTTCCCAGGCCATTAGCAGGGAGCTGGATTGGAACTGGAGCAGCTGGTTTGTGAACCAGCCATACCAGCGCCCATATGGGATTCAGGAGTCTGCAGGTGGTGGCTTTACCTGCTGTGCTACAATGCCAGCCCCTCAACAGTTTTTAATTGTGAAGTCTAACGTGGACGTTAGGAGGTTTTTGAATACCCTGAAATAGTGTGCAAAATTTTGCATGAGTTGTGTGTAATTCTATAACATCAAGTTAAATCTTCAAAATCAGTGAAACCGCTGCCTCTTACAAATAAATGGAAGTGGTGGAAAAAAATTGTTTGAAAGGCATAAAAACAGGTCTTCTAGCCACTGGTTCACTCCCTAGTGGCCCCGAAAGCTGAGGCTAGGCTAGGTCAAAGCCAGGAGCTCCATCCAGGTCTGGCTTCCTTAGTGTTGGGACTTAACCTTGCTGCACCACAATGTCTGCTCATATAAACAGGTCTAAGCTAGTTTAGTTTTTGGTGGGTTTTTACCCAAAAAAGTAGTTTAAAAAAACAGAATTAAATTTTTTTTTCAGTTTTCAGATCTTTATATCATATGATAAACCAATAAAGCCATCTAATATCAGCCGTGAAAGTAATCGAATCTCCTTGCTCCAAATGGGAAACAATTCCAGGGATCAAAAGTCTGAGGCTGGGGCTGGCACTGTGACATAACAGGGTAAGCCACCACCTGCAACGCAGGCATCCCATATGGGTGCGGGTTGCTGTCCTGGTTGCTCCATTTCCAATCCAGCTCCCTGTTAATGCTTCTGGGATAGAAGCAGAAGATGGCCCAAATCCTTGGGCCCCTTCGCCAATGTGGGAGACCCAGATGAAGCTCCTGGCTCCTGGCTTAGACTAGTCTAACCTGGGTCATTGTGGCCATTTGGGAAGTAAACCAGTGGATGGAAGATCTTTCTCTCTCCAGTACTCTGCCTTTTAAATAATTAAAAAATAAACTTAAAAAAAAGTGTGATGCTGTAGGCAGCCTACTGCCTTTGATCCCAAAGGAATATGCAATTGCTGTAAGCTCTGGGACAAGTATCCCATGCCTGACTCTCTACAACATTCAGAGGCAGGCCTGGCTATGTAATTTGTGAGGCTCAGTACACAACGGAAATGTAGGGTCGCTTTTTCAAAAAATAAAGGAAAAAGTGCTGTTAAAGGTACCAAAACATAAACTTTTCTGTGTTACCACTCTTGTCATGATGTTTAAATTTTCCTATTTAACATCATTTTAAGTAAAAATTATTAGCATGAATTTTACCATTTTTCCTAATATTGTGCAATTTCAGTTTTAAATACAAATATAAGAACATTTAACCCATCTGAAGAACCACAGAAATATCATAGATCATATTTCATAGTTCAAACAAGCATATGTATTTTGTTCTTACTAGAACAGTGGAAACACTGCACAAAGCAAACTCACCTGTTCTTATTTTCTCTCTTTCTTTCTATTTGAGAGGCAGAGAGAGAGAAAGGCAGAAGAAGCTGCCATCTTCTGGGTCACTCCTCCCATGCACCTACCATGGCCTGGTCCTCAGTGAAGCCTGAATCTGAGAACTTAGTTTAGGGCTTCTCCCAGGATAGCAGGAACCGAATTACTTGAGCTATCCCCACTGACTCCGGGGCCTGCATTGGCAGACAGCTGCAGTCAGGAGCAGGCCACAGTATCCTAACCACCAGGTCAAATGCCCCAGGATTTCTATTCATTCCTTCTCTAGACCCTGTTTCTGGGGCCTTGCCTCCCCTCCTTAATCAGGAGAGTAAATGTTGTTTGCCTCCATCTGGTCCGAGCCTGTCCTCCTGGAGCCCGTCTGGGTTGTTCTGAAAACCTTTCTGACTCCTTTCTGTGGTCACTGCGGCGTCCAGCCCACAAGTTCCCCGCTCACATGGGCACACCTCCACGTTCTGCTGCCCTGCCCTCTGTGCTGTTTGGCTGCCTGAAGTTCTACATTTCTAAACCAGTTATTCAGGCTGTAGCCTCAAGGATTGGACTTTGTTTCTGTTCCGTAGGAGAATTAAGCAAACAAAAAAGCTGAACTTCTTTTAGTGAAAGTAAGGGGTATAAAACTGAGATTATATTTAAATTTTAAATATAATCGTCACTCCTATTCCAAGTAGGAATTCTAAAGTGCTTTTATTATCCTCCTCATAAATGAGTATACTCATTGTGCAGATTTTGACATATTCAAGTACTTGCTGGTTGCCTGATAAAAAATGTGATAAAATGTTAGCATTTGGGAAATCTGGGTGAAGAGTACAAAAGAATTATCTGTATATAATATATGTCTGAAATTATTTCAGAAAAAAATGTTAAAATGTCTCATTCCTAAACCGTTATAGATTATTCAGTTAAAAATGTGCTTAAGATAATTGCAGTACAATCGTGTAGCATGAGGCCCATTAACAGCTGTTACTTATAATTAAAGGATAATAAAAGTTTTTGATCAAGTACTAAAGTAACCATTAGGCCATAAACGCATGCAGTAACATGGATGCAAAGGATATGTTGTTTGAAAGTATCAACAAAACTAGAAATCCAGTTTCTAAGAAATTGGAATCTTGGGAAAAAATTTAAAAGACTTTTTGGAAAAACATTTCAAGTGATTCCCAGGGACCACTTTTCACTTGCTAAGTAAGCATATTGAAACCAGAGACTGTTCAGATTAGTGAGATGTTCTATTAACAATTTTAATGAAAATTTCAGCAGTGCCCTTAGAAACAGAAGACCTTAAGAGTTTTCGTCGGTATACTTTGTTGTGATTGGCCTGGAGTAGGATTCCCCACCCACCTGATTTATTTTCTGCCTTCGTTTTATTTGCTTCCTCTGCTCACATACCTCCTCGCCTCAACACTTGAGGTAAGACGCTAATCTCTGTATGTGGACCTCTTGTAAAATATACTTAGCATATACCTTAAAAAATTAAATTGTAATTTGTTAGATTATCAGAATAATTGAAATTTAAAATTGCTTACTAAGAAAATACAATCCTTTGTAAATGAAAGTGAAAATTCCAATTTCAGGAGCTGATCATATTGTAGAAGTTTCCACTCCTATTAGTAACATTTTCTTTTGTAAAATGATAATCTAAGAAACTTGTTTAATTTTCAGCTTAAATTTCAAATATAAAGGAAAAGTGACAGAAAAAAGAAAACATTGTTATATAAATGGTGATTCGTGTACTGTTATATATGTTTCATATATGTATCAGATACGTGTTAAATATATAACAGTATAGAATCCTATAAAATCCATTCTACCTATTCTGTGGTTCTATCTACAACCACTTATATACTTATTCATAAGCTTTAATAAGGTTTTATTTCAAAACCTATGTTCCTTAGACCAACCATTAGAAAACTGCTCATTCAATCCAGATAGACGACTAAAGAAAATTACTCATGTGTGCCTTCTAGACTACATTTGATCTTAGCCAAAAGGCTGAGAAGCCATGTGTGTACCTTCCAGGTTTGCTGTTTCCCCTTGTCAGTAACAGACGAGATCACTTGCCCATTTCTTGCTTGGAATATTCAAAGCTACAGGCTGGGTTGCCCTCCGTTGCAGCTAGAAACCTGCACGCCCTTTAGCCCTGTTTATATAATGGAACTCTTCATGTTCATTTCCAGAGCAGCAGCCATTCATGCGTGGTGCACTGTGAACTCCTGTGATAATTAGCCAACAGCAGCTTTGTTTGTACAGCCTTATACCAGAAGACGGAAAATGGCCTGTGCTGAGTGTCCTTTTCATGTGCCAAGTCTAGAGGAGCTTGCTGGAGGTAAAAACAATTTTCAATTTAGACTTTTAGAAATTATTCCAAGAAGAAAAAATATTTAAAAGAATTAAGATAAGTATGTATCTTATTACTTATCTATATGTATAGGTTACTTATGGAAATTATAATTTGCTACAGAATTTTTTGTTTCAGCGTCTGATTCACACTATTTTTATTGAGAAAGTCAAAACTGTCCTTAAAAAAAAAAAATGAGCTCCCCTTTTGTAGACTCTTCTTGGTGATACCAACTGCATAGGATGAAAATGACGAAAGTAATCAAAGATTTAAGTATGTATGATACCCAAAGTGCTGCCCAACTTTGCTTTATTAACTTCACCACTTACAATATTCTTTAAATATAGAACCTACTGGTATATTAATTATGTTCCCAACATGCTACTTTTTCCCATCTTCTGACTTCAAAGACTGCCAGTGAACTTCCTGGGATAAATTAGGAGGAAGATAGATAAGAAAAGGAAAAGAAAAAATATCAAATGAGTCAGAATAGTACCAACTCATTTTCCTAATCCTGTTCTGTTTGATGATAAGTATAAAATCTTCCCTATTTCTCAGTGTGGTGTTCTAGTAATTATATCCTAATAAGACTGAAGTTGAGGTATATTCATTTTTTGCTTTGCTGTGGTTTTCCTCTTGATGACCTTTCTGATTTTGGTTTTGTTTTTCTTTTCCTAATTGGATAGTAGTTACTATCCAAATACTGTCTCGTTGCCAGTATTCTTTGGTCAACATGTCTTTTCTGTTAGTGTTTCTGATGTGATAGGACAGCCAAGCATCTTCCCTTTTGAGTGCCCTTTTTTTTTTTTTTTGTTCTTTTTTCTTTTTAATTTTATTTAAGATGAGTGTCTTTTTTTTTTTTTGGACAGGCAGAGTTAGAGAGAGAGACAGAGAGAAAGGTCTTCCTTCCGTTGGTTCATCCCCCAAATGGCCGCCACGGCCAGTGCACTGCACCGATCCAAAGCCAGGAGCCAGGTGCTTCCTCCTGGTCTCCCATTCGGGTGCAGGGCCCAAGCACTTGGGCCATCCTCCACTGCACTCCTGGGCCACAGCAGAGAGCTAGACTGGAAGAGGAGCAACCGGGAGAGAATCCGGCGCCCCAACCAGGACTAGAACCTGGGGTGCCGCCACCGCAGGTAGAGGATTAGCCTAGTGAGCCACGGCGCTGGCCGATGAGTGTCCTTTTAAAACCTATCTCTATGTGTTTCCATTGATATTTTCCTTTTTATATACAGGATATATTCAGTACAAAACAGAAATTGAGTCTAAGTTTTTTTTAAAATTCATTTTTAATTTTTTTTTTTTTTTGACAGAGTGGATAGTGAGAGAGAGAGACAGAGAGAAAGGTCTTCCTTTTTGCCCTTGCTTCACCCTCCAATGGCCGCTGCGGCCGGCTGATCATGCTGATCCGAAGCCAGGAGCCAGGTGCTTCTCCTGGTCTCCCATGCAGGTGCAGGGCCCAAGGACTTGGGCCATCCTCCACTGCCTTCCCGGGCCATAGCAGAGAGCTGACCTGGAAGAGGGGCAACCGGGATAGAATCCGGCACCCCAACCGGGACTAGAACCCGGTGTGCCGGCGCCGCAAGGTGGAGGATTAGCCTGTTAAGCCACAGCGCTGGCCCATTTTTAATTCTTACATAAAATTTTACAGTAAGAACCTGGTCCCTTTATAGTTGGTAAAAAAAAAAAAATAGGTTTTGCTATGTTTTTGCTTGCTGAATCTTAGTTTGTAAATTCTTAAGTCTACAGTCATTAGTCCAGGTAGGAGAATTTTTTCCGGTCACTTTGATTCCTGTTCTTCCATGGCAAGATTTAGAATGACTTCATGTCTTTACATAGTCTGATTCTAAAAAGTTAAATTAATGGTTGACACTACTATTAGAAATTTTTTGTAAGAACTTTTGACCCTTAAAATTACATTGTTTTAGGTGTCTATCTTTGCAACAGATATAAAATGCATTTTTATTGTGGTATAACATCTACAGTAAAGTACACTAACTTTAAGTATACAGCTTGTTGAATGCTAACATGTGTTAACACCCGTGTAATTACCATCCAGATCATTTTCAATGTACCAGAAGTTTAACCTTCCCCATCAGTGTCTCTACCCCGAGAGCTAACACTATTCTGATTTCTGTCATCTTCAATTAGTTGTCTGTTTCTGAAATACATAAAGTCCTATGTAGTCTATATTCTTTGCATCTGGATTCTTTTGCTCCACATTTTGTAATCGTCATTGAAATTTTTGCATGTGATTGCTTTCTTTTTAACATCTGAAAGATTTATTTGGGGGGCTGGCGTGGTGTCCTAGCAGTTTAGCTGCCGCCTGCGATGCCAGCATCCCTTATTGGTGCTGCTTTGATTCCTGGCTGCTTCACTTCTGATCCAGTATCTGCTATGGCCTGGGAAAGCAGCAGAAGATGTGCTTGAGTCCCTGCCACCCGTGTGGGAATCCTCGATGAAGCTCCTGGCTGTAGCCTGTCCCAGGCCTGGAAGTTCTCTATTCTCTCTGTCTCTTTCTGCCTTTCAAATAAATAAAAAATCTTTAAAATTTTTATTTGGAAGGCAGGGAGACAGAGAAAGTGCAGCAGAGATTTTCCATTCCACTGATTCACTCTCCAAATTCTTGCAACAGTTAGGACTGGACCACATAGAACCCAGGAGACTGGAGCTCAAGCCAGGTCTCCCATGTAGGTGGCATTAGCAGGAAGCTGGAACTGGGGGTGGAGCTCAGACTGGAACCCAGGCAATCTAGTATAGGATGCAGACGACATCCCAAAGGGTCCCAAGTAGTGTCTTAAGTGCTAGGCTAAATGCAGCCCCAGGTGCTGAGTTTAAGTAGTTACTTTCCCGTAGGTTTTGGAATCCTCTCTTTAAAAAGGAAGGTAGTCCTCACCTGAGTAAGGATAATGTGTTGGCCTTCAATAGTTTATAAGCACTGTAGATAAGATACTTATGTGTCTTAGTCTATATTACTATGCTTACTATGTCAATTATCTAATCCTCAATAATAGGCCCATTTCCCCTGTTTATTTATTTATTTATTTTATTTTATTTTTGACAGGCAGAGTGGACAGTGAGAGAGAGACAGAGAGAAAGGTCTTCCTTTGCCCTTGGTTCACCCTCCAATGGCCGCCGCGGCCGGTGCACTGCGGCCGGCACACCGCGCTGATCCGATGGCAGGAGCCAGGTGCTTCTCCTGGTCTCCCATGGGGTGTAGGGCCCAAGCACTTGGGCCATCCTCCACTGCCTTCCCGGGCCATAGCAGAGAGCTGGCCTGGAAGAGGGGCAACCGGGACAGAATCTGGCACCCCGACAGGGACTAGAACCCGGTGTGCCGGCGCCGCAAGGCGGAGGATTAGCCTGTTAAGCCACGGCACTGGCCTGTTTTTTTTTTTTTTAAGATTTATTTATTTATTTGAAAGTCAGAGTTACACAGAGAGAGGAGAGGCAGAGAGTGAGAGAGGTCTTCCATCCACTGGTTCATTCCCTAGATGGCTGCAATGGCCGGAGCTGTGCCGATCCAAAGCCAGGAGCCAGGAGCTTCCTCTGGGTCTCCCACGTGGGTACAGGGGCCCAAGGACCTGGGCCATCTTCCACTGCTTTCCCAGGCCATAGCAGAGAGCTGGATTGGAAGAGGAGCAGCCGGGACTAGAACTGGCACCCATATGGTATGCCAGCACTTCAGGCCAGGGCATTAACCCACTGCGCCATAGCGCCAGCCCCTCCCCTCTGATTTATTATACATCTGGGTTAGGAATATGATCCAGAAAAGTTGAGGAACATTTGATATACAGTGGCAATAATTTTACGTACTGTTACACAATCCTTTTCTTGTCTTTATTAGTTATGCAGAAGGGGCTAAAAGATAACTTCGCTGATGTCCAGGTCTCTATAGTTGATTGCCCTGATATGACTAAGGAACCATTTGCCTTTCCAGTGAAAGGTAAGCAGTTTCTGCAATTTGCTTTTGATTTTGACTCACGATCTTTTTCTGAAATGAGAATTATTTTATCTCTAAATAAAAGATATTGTCCTGATTTTAGGCTAAATTGTGCTCAATGTTTTCTGAAAGTAGTCAAATTTCACTTTATACCCTTGTGGTTAAAGTTTGTGTTGTATGTACTTTTGTAATACTCACTTTAATAAGCTGCAATCCTTGATATCACGTGAAAGTTTTATTTTTAATTGCTCAAGTGACAAGGAAAATTACTTTTGTTTTTCTGTTTTTAATTATTTATTCAAGCCAAGAAGGGATCTTAAAAGATTTACATTTGAATCATATATTAAATATTGATAACTCTTCAACAGATTTAATGAATAATCATCCACTGCTTGAAGTGACAAGGAAGACAAATTAATATTGGTTGAATACCATATTTAGGCAGTGTGCTAGATACCTTTGCAGTTAGACTGCAAGGAAAGAACTCGCTCCAGTCTTTATAGATGAGAAACTGAAGTGGTGAGAGGATGAGTAAGCTCAGTGTGAATCATAGTCAGGATTCAATTGCAGTTCTCTCTGCTTACAAAGTCTAGCCTTTACTCACTATATGCCTTTTATAGCTATGTATCTTCCAAATATGAGAGTTATATGTTCTCCCTGCTAATCAGTTGACTGAAATAAAATAAGTCAGAGAACATGAAGAGTACAAAGAAGAATATAAAATGGTTAATCTTAATTCTGTCCTGCAAAGGGTAATCTTTTAAAGAAATTTCTGGTCAATAATTTGAGTCTTTTAAATTGCAATACTGAAAGCTAGATAGGTATGCATTTGCATTAGATATAAGATATGCATGTACGTATATGTATATGTTTGATCTTTCATAACATAGTTAAACACTTTCTACATGAACTGGTCTCACTAGGTCACTAATGACCTTGGTATGTGTAATCTCTCTATGTAGATCATGCTGTTGGCTCATTGCTGCTGGGCATTCTTAGTGCTCTCTGCCCTCTCCTTGGTTCTTTGCCTCTTCTGGGTTGGTGCCTTTCCTGGCTCCTTTGTCTTTTGGCAGGCTCTTTTTTTTTTTTTTTTTTAAGATTTATTTTATTTATTTGAAAGAGTTACAGAGAGAGGTAGAGCCAGAGAGAGAGAAAAAGAGAGGTTTTCCATCCGCTGGTTCACTCCCCAAATGACCACAACAGCCAGAGCTGAGCTGATCTGAAGCCAGGAGTTTTTTCTGGGTCTCCCACATATGTGCAGGAGCCGAAGGACTTGGGCCATCTTCTGCTGCTTTCCTAGGCCACAGCAGAGAGCTGGATCAGAAGTGGAGCAGCTAGAACTCAAACTTGCGCCCATATGGGATGCCGGCGCTGCAGGCCAGGGCTTTAACCCACTGAGCCACAGCGCCAGCCCCTTGGCAGGCTCTTACACATTGATATTGTCCAGAATTCTTTCCTCAGCTGCTTCTTATTTTGTTAGATAAGATTTATGATTTTATTTACTTGAAAGGCAGACTGATAGAGACAGAATGACAGAGAAAGAAATCTTCCATCCATTGGTTCACTCCCTAACTGGCTGCAATGACCTGGGCTGGGCTAGGCTGAAGCCAGGAACCCAGAGTTCTATCTAGGACTCTCATGTAGGTGACAGGGTCCCAAGTACTTGGGCCATCTTCTGCTACTTTCCTAGGTGCATTATTAAGGAGCTAGATAAAAAGTAGAGCAGGGTCCAGCATTGTGATGAAGTGGGTTAAACCACTGACTGCAACACTGGCATCCCATATGGGAACCAGTTGCAGTCCCAGCTGTTCCACTTCTGATCCAGCTCCCAACTAATGTGCTTGGGAAAGCAGCAGAGGATGGCCAAAGTGCTTGGGCCCCTGCACCCTCGTGGGAGACCTGGAAGAAGCTCCTGGCTCCTGGCTTTGGCCTGGCCTGGCCCAGCCATGGCTGTTGCAGCCATTTGTGGGGTGAACCAGCTGATGGAAGCTGTCTCCTCCTCTCACTCTCTCTGTAACTCTGCCTTTCAAATCAATGAATAAATCTTTAAAAAAATAAAATAAAAAGAAGTGTAGCATGCAAGGCTTGAACCAGCATCATAAGCCATGGCTTAACCCACTGCACCACAACACCAGCCCAGCCATTTCTTATTTTGTATACTTTCTCTGAGTATTTCCATCTGTTCTTTTTTTTTTTTTTTTTTTTTTTTTTTTTTTTTTTTTTTTTTGACAGGCAGAGTGGACAGTGAGAGAGAGACAGAGAGAAAGGTCTTCCTTTGCCGTTGGTTCACCCTCCAATGGCCGCCGCGGTAGCGCGCTGCGGCCGGCGCACCGCGCTGTTCCGATGGCAGGAGCCAGGTGCTTCTCCTGGTCTCCCATGGGGTGCAGAGCCCAAACACTTGGGCCATCCTCCACTGCACTCCCTGGCCACAGCAGAGAGCTGGCCTGGAAGAGGGGCAACCGGGACAGGATCGGTGCCCCGACCGGGACTAGAACCCGGTGTGCCGGCGCCGCAAGGCGGAGGATTAGCCTGTTGAGCCACGGCGCCGTCCATCTGTTCTTGTGGTTTTATTACTCCCAGTATACAACAACTTTGAAGTCTGTACATCTTACCTAGATCTCTTTTTCTTACCTGTAGATATTTCTAGCAGCCTGTAGAACTACTCCATTTATACATCCTAAGGGCAATTTGAGATTAACATGCCTAAAATCTAATTCATTATCACACTATAGTTGCCTATCTTTTCTTGTCCTTTTAAAAATCTCTCCTCTGTGTCTACAGTCATTATTGTCAGCTATTGCTTATCTTTCCCCCTGAGTACTGAAAGAGCCTCCTAATGGCTTCTCTAAACTTTAGCATCACTGTCACCTATAAGAAAGAGTCTTGTCCATGAGTCATTTCACTGATTCCCTGGAAAGCATTTCCAACATCTCCCATTACAAATGGAACCTATAATACTTTTATACTTTGGGGTGGGCTTTTGGCCTAGCAGTTGAGATGCTGCTTGGGATGCCTGCATCCCACCTTGGAGTACCTGATTTTGAGTCACTGCTTACTCCCAAGTCCAGTGTCCTGTAAACGAACTCCCTGGGAGGTATCAGGTGACAGCTCAAGTCCTTAGGTCTTTGCCACCCATATGGGAGTTCCACACTGAGTTTCCAGCTCCCAGCTTTAGCATGGTCGAGCTCCAGCTGTTGCTGGCTTTTGAGGCAGTGAACCTTGATGGGAGATATTTCTTGTTCCCTCCATCTCTCTCTGCTTCTCAAATAAATAATTAAGTAAAAATTTCAAGAGAATTTTAGGCATTTGTACATAATTGAAGAAATAGAGCAACTTTATCTACTTTTCAGTATAATATGTTAGTGCTAAACTGACAAAAACAATTTATTTTAAATACGCCTTCTTCCAAATTGTGTCTGGCTTTACCTGTGATGGTAATTAAAGATGTAAAGTAGAAAGTCCCTAGCATCTAAAGTTATCTCTAATTACTTGTCATTTTTATAAACAACTTTGGGAATAAATAACTTTATTCCCAAATAAACAAAAGGAGGATTTCCCAGAAGAGATCCAAAGAACTTAAATTCTACCAGAGCAAAATATTTGAAATAAAAACAATTTTAGCAAAAAAAAAAATCCTCAGAAAGCACCTATTTTTAGAGAAATAAGACATTATAGACTAATTCTTGAAAACTCATCCAATCTATACTTCGGCCTCAATTCTAGCCCATCAACTTTCAGTTGCCTTTAGGCTACCAATCATGTCAAGTCATGCTTGGCCATCATAATATCGGAAAAACAGGTAGTTAATACAGGACAAGAGAACTAGCTTCTTACATCTTTCAACCCCTTGCAAATGAAGAATTACATACTAGTAATAAATTAAATTAACATCTCCTGGCATTTTATACTTTAGTTGGATGTTTGCTTATTTTTAAGATGGTTTGTGTTTTTTTAGGCATCTGTGGGAAAACTAGAATTGCAGAAGTAGGAGGTGTGCCTTACTTAATGCCTCTTGTAAACAGAAAAAAAGTAAGTGTGCTTTTATTCTTCACATTCACATGAAGATTATAGAAAATAGACTGATTCCTCTATTTGGAATTAGAAGAGCCATTGATCAATGTGGGAAGGAAGTGCTAATGAACTCAGTAATAAAATACGGAATTTGTATAAGTTCTAATTTAAATGCTTTTCCCACTTCTTAGGTTTATGATCTGAATAAGATTGCAAAAGAAATCAAACTGCCTGGAGCATTTATTCTTGGAGCGGGTGCAGGCCCATTTCAGACTCTTGGGTTCAATTCTGAGGTCAGTATATATATAATTGTTGTATTTCATTTTATTGGTTTGAAATTTGGTTTGTCTTTCTCCTTTTAATGGCTTGTCAAGAAGACTACTTTCATTGTGGATTGTGTTTGATGTCATATCTCTCTGTACAGATTTGATACTATGTAATACAGATTTGGGCTGCAGCATTTGCTCCAGTTGGTCCAACTGAAACAGAGCATGCATGGAACTCCAGTCTCAGATTCTCTTGAGGGTCTAGGTAAAGTCTTAGATTCATCAAAGGTTTTAGGGTATTCTGAAGGTCCTGAATTATAAAAGATTTTTATCCTTTTGCATCCTAGGGATTCCTTGCTTCTTTATAAATCTTTGCCTTTGGTTCTAAAGTACCTTTGGATCAGAGGTGAGATGGAATATTAAATGACGTAGTCAACTCCCTATTGCAGCCAAAATAAGAAGAAACTATCAGAAAGTATGATGGTTATTATAAAAATGTATAGTTGTTACTAGTGTATGGCACATATACTACTATTTAGTTGTGGGAGAGGGGCAGACTTAACAGGTTATTCACTCTTCCATTCATGAGATACAAAGAAACAGTGAGATTTTTATATTTTGATACAATAATGTACAGATTGCTATGTGCCATATATACTAAATGGTAGTGCTGCTGTATATGACATGCAGAATGAATGACCTCTTCTCTCACAACCTCTTCAGATGTGACCATTAGTCAGCAGTGATACACGTTTTTTTTTGCAGAAACAGTAATATAATTTGCCAAGAGTTCAAGAGGGGAAAAAAAGTTTAAAATGTAAAATTAGACATTTCAAAGCAAATATTACAATGTTATAGAAACACTTTAAGAATATTGTAAGCATTTTGTAACATGTTTTTCTAGTTGTTTGTATATAACATTACTTCATATTTCATGTCTTCTTACTAGAACTTGAAATAAAATATCTTAAATCTAGGATAAAATATTTTGTTATATTCAAAATATTCTCTGCATAAAAATACTAAGATTGACTAATTATCTTTCTTTATTTTCAGTTTATGCCAGTTATTCAAACAGAAAGTGAACACAAACCTGCTGTGAATGGAAGTTACTTTGCTTGTATTAACCCTGCAGATGGAGGGTGCCTACTACAGAAATACAGTGAGAAGTATCATGATTTTGGATGTGCATTACTGGCTAATCTTTTTGCCAGTGAGGGCAAACCTGGCAAGGTGATTTTAAATAAAAAGACTATTGTTAAAATGTTCTCAGATAGCTAAAAATTTTAACTGTTACTACCATAAATACGTTTTTGCTAAGAAAAAAAATTAGAGCTTTTTAACTCAAGTATAAAAGATTCATAAGAGAATATAAGCAGAGTGAAAACTTTATTTAAAACTGAGATCCAGAATAATATTAAAGAGAGGTGGGCATTTGGCCTACTGGTTAGGCCACTGATTAGGATGCCTGCTTACCACATTGGAGTACCTGAGTTTGGTTCCTGGATCCTGCTGCTAATTGGAGCTTCCTGCTATTTTTGACCTTGTCGGGGCCAGTGGTGATGTCTCAAGTGATTGAGTTCTTGCTTTCCACATGGGAAGAACTGGATTGAGTTTCTGGTTCTTAGCTCCCCCCCCCAACCCCTGTAGTTGTAGCAATTTCAGAAGTGAACTCACAGATGAGAGCCCCCTCTGTCTCTTCTCTATCTATCAAATAGAAAATTTAATAATAATATAATAATAATAATAAAAACACTACAGATATTTCAAGTCATACTTATGAGTACCTCAAGTATTGAATTTTCAAATTCTAAATAAAATCCAAGGCTAACATAATATTTTAATTTTTTAAGATCTATTTATTTGTTTATTTGAAAGACAGAACAACAGGTAGAGGGAGAAACAGAGAGAGAGAGCTTCCATCCATGGTTCACACTCCAAATGGCTACAACAACCAGGGCTTTTTTTTCTGGGCAACTAAATAGTAATAGGAGTGAGTTACTTATGTAAACCATGCAGCTGATCACACATTGTGCTAGATAGAAATGGTGGTTCCAGGCCAGCGCTGCGGCTCAATAGGCTAATCCTCCGCCTTGTGGCGCCGGCACACCAGGTTCTAGTCCCAGTCGGGGCGCCGGATTCTGTCCCGGTTGCCCCTCTTCCAGGCCAGCTCTCTGCTGTGGCCCAGGAGTGCAGTGTAGGATGACCCAAGTGCTTGGGCCCTGTACCCCATGGGAGACCAGGAGAAGCACCTGGCTTCTGCCTTCGGATCAGCGTGGTGCACCAGCTGCAGCGCGCCGGCCACGGCGGCCATTGAAGGGTGAACCGACGGCAAAAGGAAGACCTTTCTCTCTGTCTGTCTCACTGTCCACTCTGCCTGTCAAAAAAAAAAAATTAAAAAAGATAAATAAATAAAAATAAATTTTAAAAAAGACAAAAAGAAAAGAAATGGTGGTTCCAAGCAGTTGACCTGGGCCAATGTACCAAAAATAAGGAGTTAATGCCTCACTTCCTATTTTCTTCCTGTTTTTCCACAAAAAGATGATTTTCGTTTTAGCAACTGTGAGGACTCTCAGGAGCCACTTCAACTGCTTTGGGGAATGTGGTAGAGAAGATAAAGTAACCTCGTCCCCCTCCGTCCCATTTGCCTGAGTTTCATCCTTTTAAGCCAATGAGGATTCTCTAGATTTCAGTGTAGGACTTAGCTAAAACTCTCCCAGTGCAGGAAAACATGAACCACATTTGTTATCAGAGTAGATTATACATTACTGATGTGTATGTGTGTCTGTACCTGATGGATCAAGACATACAAGGGGGGCTGGGACACCTTAGCACAGATCTGGGTGCTTGAAGCAAACAAGAGAATGTTGGCTTGTGGCATGAAATTGTAGTTTCACTTTGGTAGTTTACATAAAATTTTGCAGCTTAACCAACAGTAGGCATTTTATATCCTTTGTAGGTCATTGAGGTAAAAGCCAAAAGAAGAACTGGACCACTTAACTTTGTGACTTGCATGAGACAGACTCTGGAAAAACATTATGGAGACAAGCCTGTAGGAATGGGAGGTACTTTCATTATTCAGAAGGGAAAAGTAAAGGCTCACATTATGGTAAGGACCCATGTATGCACACGTGCATTTATGGGGTTGTGTGTGTGTGTGTGTGTGAATTTTCTTAAGATCTTGGGATTTTTAAATATATGTTGGATATTTTACTATTATTATATTATTACTATTATTATATTACTTTAAAAGTTAAGTGACCAGCCGGTACCTCCGTAGCTCAACAGGCTAATCTTCCGCCTAGCGGCGCCGGCACACCGGGTTCTAGCCCTGGTCAGGGCACCGGATTCTGTCCCAGTTGCTCCTTTTCCGGTCCAGCTCTCTGCTATGGCCCGGGAGTGCAGTGGAGGATGGCCTAAGTCCTTGGGCCCTGCACCCCATGGGAGACCAGGAGAAGCACCTGGCTCCTGGCTTCGGATCAGCGCAGTGTGCCGGCCGCAGCGGCCATTGAGGGGTGAACCAATGGAAAAGGAAGACCTTTCTCTCTCTCTCTCTCTCTCACTGTCCACTCTGCCTGTCAAAAAAAAAAAAAAAAAAAAAAAGCTAAGTGACCAAAAAAAAAATCTGTAAATCATATTGTGAGATTAAGTTTATCTGGAGTTCTTTCATGTTAATATGAAGATACTTCAAAAGTTGATGGAAAATGGAATTAGAACGTATGTTTATTTTGGCACAAAAATTTTTGAAATTGTTTCTTGGGAAACGTACTATGGAAGAAACCACTCTTAAATTTCAAAAAAACTTAGTGTTTTGTGGTTGTACAGCAGATGAGGTGGTATTTACTTATTTATTTGCTGCTATGTACACGGGTGTACAAATATTTCCTTAAGACCATACTTCAAGTTATTTTTGGTATTTACTAGAATAGAACAGCTGGATCATATGATTGAGGAACCACCATGCCATTTTCTACACATAAAATGGCTGCACCATTTTCCATTCTCATCATGTGCTCATGAAGCACAAGAGCTTTAATTTCTCCACATCATTGTCAAAAGTTGTTGTTACTCACTTTTTTGATAATAGCCATTCTGTTGGGTGGGATGTGGTATTTCATTCTGGATTCATTTTGCACTTCTCTAATCATTAGTGATGTTGAACATCTTTTTGCCTTCTCATTGGCCATTTACATATTCCCTTTAGAGAAATACCCATTTAGTTCCTTTGCCTCTTTTATAAATGGGCTGTTTAGTTTTTGTTGTTGTTGTTGGGCTTTAGAAGTTCTTTTTATGATCTGAATATCAATCACTTAACCATAAATATAATTTGTAAATATTTTCTCTCATTTCCTGGATTGCTTTGTCACTCTGTTGACAGTCTCCTTTGATGCTCAAAAATTTTAAATTTTAATATATTAGAGTTTATCATTTTTTGTGTTGCTTGTGTGTTGGGTGTCATATGCAAGAAATCATGGACAAATCAAGTGTCATTGAAACTTTTCCCTTATGTTCTAAAAGTTTTAGCTCTTATGTTTAAGTCTTTGACCCTTTTAGGATTAACTTTTGTATGTGGTATAAAGTGAGGATCCAAATTTATTTGTTTGCATATGTAAATCCAATTTTTCCAGCAGCATTTGTTGAAAAGACTATCTGCTCCCCAGCTAATGGTGTTGGCACTGTTGTTGAAAACCACTTGGCCATATATGCAAGTGTTTATATCTGAGCTTTCTATTCTATTTTTATTGGTCTGGAGGTCTACCTTTATGCTAATATTGCATAGCTTCCGTTACTATACCTTTGTAGAAAGTTCTACAGTTAAGAAGTATGAGACTTCTACTTTTTCAAGATTGTTTTGGCTATTCAGGGCCCCTTATGATTCCAAATGACAGGGGCAGTGTGGTGCAGTGGGTTAAGCGACTGCCTGCAATGCCAGCATGCCATATAAGTGCCAGTTCAAGTCCCCACTGCTTCACTTCAGATGCAATTCCTTGCTACTGCACCTGGGCAAGCAGCGAAAGATGGGCCCCTGTCACCCCTGTGGGAGACCCTTCAGATGGAAGGTCTGTCTCTGTCATCCCCCTCTCTGTAACTCTGCCTTTTAAATAAATAAATCTTTGGGGAAAAAATCCCAAATGAATTTTAGATGGATTTTTCTGTTTCTGAAGAGAAGTCTTTGGGATTTCAATAAGAACAGTATTGATTCTTTAGATTGCTTTGAGTAAGTATTGCCATCTTAACAATATTGTTTGTCTAATTTCTAAAAACATGGTACCATTTCACATATTGGGGTCTCTAAGTTGTTTTGCCATTGTTTTATAGTTTTCAGCATACAAATCTTTTGGCTCCCTGGTTAAGTTTGTTACTAAGTATTGAATCCTGTTTGATGCTTTTATCTATTTTGAGTGCCTTGCTTTAAAAAAAATTTTTTTTTAGGATTCGTTTATTTATTTGAAAGAGTCACACACAGAGAGAAGGAGAGGCAGAGAGAGAGAGAGAGAGAGAGAGAGAGAGAGAAAGAGAGAGAGAGAGAGAGGTCTTCCACCTACTGGTTCACTCCTCAAATGACTGTAATGGTCCAAGTTGGCCCAGTCCAAAGCCAGGAGCCAAGAGCTTCTTCCAGGTCTCTCATGGGGATTCAGGGGCCTAAGGACTTGGACAATCTTCTACTGCTTTCCCAGGCCAGAGCAGAGAGCTGGATTGGAAGAGGAGCAGCCGGGACTAGAACCAGTGCCCATATGGGATGCTGGCGCTTCAGGCTAGGGCATTAACCCACTATGCCACAGCTGGCCCCTGGCCCTGCTTTGTAAAATATTTCATCTTTGGACTGTTGCTGTGGCAAAGCCAGGAAAGCCACAACTTATAGTACTGGCATCCCATATGGGTTCTGATTCGAGTCCCAGCTTCTCCACTTCTGATCCAGCTCCCTCCTAATGTGCTTGGGAAACCAGCAGAAAACGGCCCAAGTCCTTGGGCCCCTGCATTCACATGGGAGACCTAGAAGAAGCTCCTGGCTCCTGGGCTTTGGCCTGGCCCAACTCTGGCTGTTGTGGCCATTTGGAGAGTGAACCAGCAGATGGAAACCCAATCTCTCTCTCTCTAACTCAGCCTTTCAAATAAATAAATCTTAAATTTTTTTTTCATCATTGGTAGTAGTAATGATTTGGGGCTAGGATAGGGACATATACACAGGAAAAATGAGAGGCTATATAGCATAAAAAGTAAAGAGATAGTAATAGATCATTCCTGCATTTACTCATTGGTAAATTATAGTTTCTATACACTGATTGATTATCCTTTCCAAAACCATGGTATACAATTTTCTGGATGCCAGAAATAGCCAAAGATATAAGAAGGTTTAAATTATTCAACTTAGTGAAATTATATACTTTAAGCATTTTTAATTCTCAGTAATATTCAGTATATTTACCTATGTAATAATCTTTCATTGTAGCCAGGAGAATTTTCTTCCTGCCCACTGAATTCTGAAGAAGATGTGAATAACTGGTTGCATTTTTATGAGATGAAGGCTCCTTTGGTCTGTCTACCAGTTTTTGTCTCCAGAGATCCAGTAAGTTTGTGTCTTTTAAATTGCCGCAAAATACATTCATAATGCTTCATTGTTAGGATATTCATTTAGATGTAGGCACTTTTTGTTGTGGTGGTATTTTTCAACAACTAGAGCAGACTCTACAATCATCTTGAAAGATAATGGAGCAGTGGCTTACCACTGAATGAGTTAGGCAATGCAGATTTTACCTTTGAAAAAGTAAAGGCAGGGGTGCAGGCACTGTAGCACAGAGGGTTAAGCTGACACTCTGGATGCCTACATCCCGAGTGATAGCACCTGGTGTGAGTCCCAGCTATTCTGAACTTAAAATCCAGCTTCCTGCTAATGCAAATGGGAGGCAGGGGTAATGGCCCAGGCACCTTGGGTTACTGACACCCATGTGGGAAATCTGGATCAAGTTCCTGACTCTTGGAGCCTGTGATGGAGTGGGTTTAGCTGCCACATGTCACACTGGTATCCTATCGAGCACCTGGTAGAGTCTCAGCTGCTCTACTTCCAACCCAGCTTCCTGCTAAAGTACCTGGGAAAGCAGCCTGAGCCCCTGCCATCCAGGTGGGAGAACTGGATGAAGTTCCAGGCTCCTGTCATTGGCCTGGCCCAGCGCTGGCTACTGTAGCCATTTGGGGTGTGAACCAGCAGATTGAAGGTCTCTCCCTCTCTTCTGTCTCTCCTTCTCTCTCTCTCTCTCCACAATATTGCTTTTCAAATCTTTTTAAAAACGTTTCTGGGGGGTCAGCGCTCTGGTATATTGGGTTAAGCCACTGCCTGCAGTGCTAGCATCTCCTATGAGCACCAGTTCCAAGTCCTGGCTGCACCACTTCCGATTAAGCTCCCTGCTAGTGCACCTGGGAAAGCAGCGGAGGATGGCCCAAGTGTTTGAGCCCCTGCACCCATGTGGGAGACCCTGAAGAAGCGCCTGGCTCCTCGCTTTGGCCTGACCTAGCTCCGGCCGTTGTGGCCATCTGGTGAGTGAACCAGCAGTTGGAAGATCCTTCTCTCTCTGTAACTCTGCCTTTCAAATAAATAAAATAAATCTTTAAAAAAATGAAGAAAAAAAATTTTCTGACTTCTAGTTTCAGCCTGGCTAACCCTAGCTAACTCTTGCTATTGAGGGCATTTGGGGAGTGAACCAGCTGATTGAAGATCTCTTTGTTTTTCCCGTTTTACCATTCTTTCAAAAAATAAATCTTTCTAGGGGGGGAGGGCAGCATTGTGGCATATGGGGTAAGGCTGCCTGTGACGCTTCCAGACCTGGCTGCTCCAGTCAATCCAGCTCCCTGTTTATGTGACTGGGAAAGCAGTGGAAGATGGCCCAAGTGCTTAGGCCCATGCAGTCACGTGGGAAACCAGGAAGAAGCTCCTGGCTCCTTGGCTTCAGACCAGCCTAGCCCTGGCTGTTGTGGATATTTGGGAAGTGAACCAGCAGATGGAAGATCTGTCTCTCCGTCTCTCCCTCTCTCTAACTCTGGCTTTCAAATAAATAAATCAGAAGAGAGAGAGAGGAAAGAAAGGAATAGACATTTCAAAAAACATCCGAAGTCATGTTAATTGAATAGTAGAATCACAGATAGGATTCAGATCTCCTATTATCTTATTTACTATTTATTATAATACTATATATAAGACATTCAAAGAAAATACATCTTGTGATTCAGTTATGTCTCTAGAATTTTATTCTTTATTTTAAAAGATTAATTTACTTTTTTATTTGAAGGCAGAGTGATACACATAGAGAGAGATGGATAGATGGGGAGAGACCAACATCTGCTGGCTCCATCTGCTGGTTCACTCCCCCAAATAGCTGCAGTAGCCATGGCTGGGCCAGGTTGAAGCCAAGAGTCAAGAATACCATCTGAGTCTCCCACGAGGGTGGCAGGGAGATAAGTACTTGGGTCATCTTCTGCTGCCTTCCCAGGCACACTAACAGGAAGCTGGATCAGAAGCAGTGCAGCCAGGACTCAAACTGGCACTCTTATAGGGGAAACCAGTGTCAGCAGCAGTGGCTTAACCTGCTGTACCACATTAGCCCCTAGAATTATATTCTTAACTGTATCATGATTGTGTAAAATGGTTAAAAGGTTATTCATAATTGTTATATTGTTATCCATAACAATATTATTATATTGTTATCCATAACAATATTGTTATAATAGCAGAAGAGCTAGAAGTAATATAAATGTCAGTTGAGAAGAGTTAGTACATATAAGGGATCTTCAAAAAGTTCATGGAAAGTGCATATTTTACAAAAAATTGTGCATGGATTTCAAAACTTTTTGGATCAAAATAAACATTTCTCTTTAAAAAAAAGTTATTTATTTATTTTTGTTTCTTTGAAAAGCAAGGAAATCTTCCATCTGTTGGTTCATTCCCAAAATGTTAGCAAAAGCCAAGAGTGGTCTAGGCTAAAACCAGGAGCCCAGAGCTCAGCCCAAGTCTCCCATATGGGTTTCAGGGGTCCAACTACTTAACCCATCATGTGCTACCTCTCAGGGTGCACATTAACAGGAAGCTAGAATCAAAATGGAGCCAGGACTTGAACTCAGGCAGTCAATACATGGGATTCAGGCATTCCAAATGGCATTTTTAAAAAAGATTTATTTATTTATTTGAAAGTCAGAGTTACACAGAGAGAGAAGGAGAGATAGGGAGAGAGAGGTTTTCCATCTGCTGGTTCACTCCCCAATTGGCTGCAATGGCTAGAGCTGCACCGACTGGAAACCGGGAGCCAGGAGCTTCTTCTGAGTCTCCCATGTGGATGCAGGGGCACAAGGACTTGAGCCATCTTGTATTGCTTTCCCAGGCGATAGCAGAGAACTGGATCAGAAGTGGAGCAGCCGGGACTTGAACCAGCACCCATATGGGATACTGGCACTGCAGGCGTCAGCTTTACCCGCTACACGACAGCACTGGCCCCCAACTGGCATTTTTTAAAATGATTGATTTATTTGAAAGAGAGTGAGGGAGACACAGAGAGAGATCTTCTATCTACTGATTCACTCCTCAAATGGCTTCCATGGCTAGGCCTAAGGCAGACTGAAGCCAGGAACCTGGAGTTTCTTCCAGGTCTCCCATGTGGGTGCACAGGCCCAAGCACTTTAGTCATCTTCTGCTTCTTTCCCAGGCACACTCACAGGGAGCTGGATTGGAAACAGAGCAGCTAGGACTAAAACCATTATCCATATGGGATGCCAGTGTTGGCAGGTGGCAGCTCGAACCCACTGCACCACATGCTGGCCTCCTCAACAGCATCTTAACCATTCAGCAAACACCCACCCTAAACTTACCTTTAAATTCCACTTTCCACGACTTTAAAAAAAAATGTATTTATTTATTTGATGGAGGGGGGGTGTAGAGAGAGATCTTGTATTCAGCAATTTATTCCCCAAATGGCCACAATGGCAGTGGCCATATCAGGCTAAAAGTAGGAGCCGGGAACTCCATCCTTGTCTCCCACATGGCTTGAGGGATCCAAGTACTTGGGTTGTCTTCTCCTGCTTTTCCAGGTGAATTAGTAGGAGGCTGGTTGGAAGTAGAGCAGCTGAGACTTATACAGGCAGCCTGATGCAGGATGCCAGCATTGCAAGTGGCAGCTCAACCCATTGCACCGCATCACTAGCCTTCCATGAACTTTTTGAAGTGCCCTCCTACAGTGGAATGCCAATGTAGGTGGAAAAGAATGAGGAAGCTCTTTTGTAAATCTGATATATAAAGCTCTCAAAGCTATATTGTTAAGTGAAAAAGAGCAATGTACAGAACATTGTGTAGAAGAAATCAAAGTATACATTTCTGGATTGATACATAAGACACTGCTTACCTTGGTTGCCTGCAAAGAAAAGAAGTGAGTTAGGGCAAGAGAGGGGGGAGATTCATTTTACTGAATATGTTCTTTTGCATTGTTTGAATTTGGAATCATGTGACTGTATTACCTATTTTAAGTCCTCCCTCCCCCTTAAACAAATTGTATTAAAACATTGAAGTACTTCCTAACAGATTGCTTGTTTGTTGTCTTAGGGCTTTGATTTACGACTGGAGCACACTCATTTTTTCAGTAATCATGGAGAAGGTGGACACTACCATTATGACACCACCCCTGACACAGTGGAATATCTGGGATACTTCTTACCTGCAGAGTTTCTCTATCGTATCGATCAGCCAGAAGAGACCCATTCTATTGGGCGAGATTAAATCAGCTGATCTCATTTAGAAAGAGCGTAGTTAACTAAGGTTAATTAACTAACTCATTAACTGACACTAACTTAAATTCCAATGGAAATGACATTACTACTTAAACCCTATTTTTCTTAGCCTTTACAATGAAAAGGAATATTGACACTGCATTTTGAATGACTTCATAGATCTGTCAGAAAAAGATTATTGGGAGCAATGATACATAATTGAAATCTTTTTTGCATATATACACTTACTGAACCAACATCATTTTTTTACTGGTATGATAGTAAGAAAATCTGTTTCGTTTATACCTCATATATAACAGTAATAATTTGCATTGATATTACATTATTATAATTTTCAGTCTCAATAACTAAATGGATATTTCTGGATATTAGAAAAAATCATTCTTTAGAAATGTTGATAGTACTGATTTAAAAAATCTGTTCTAGGCTGGCGCCGCGGCTCAATAGGCTAATCCTCCGCCTTGCAGCGCCGGCACACTGGGTTCTAGTCCCGGTCGGGGAGCCGGATTTTGTCCCAGTTGCCCCTCTTCCAGGCCAGCTCTCTGCTGTGGCCCAGGAGTGCAGTGGAGGATGGCCCAAGTGCTTGGGCCCTGCACCCCATGGGAGACCAGGAGAAGCACCTGGCTCCTGCCATCGGATCAGCGCGGTGCGCCGGCCACAGCGCACCAGCTGCAGCGGCCATTGGAGGGTGAACCAATGGCAAAAGGAAGACCTTTCTCTCTGTCTCTCTCTCTCATTGTCCACTCTGCCTGTCAAAAAAAAAAAAATCTGTTCTAGAAATCAGATTATTCCTTCTTCAAGGAGCAAGATGGGCAGGGGAGCCCTTCTTTCTTCTGGGGAAGTTAAGCTCTACTCAGAAGTTGGCAGTTTGCCTTTCACAAACATCAGCAAATAGTTAGCCATGATTCTTCCTGTTATTGGATTGTCCCCTGGAAACACTTTATACCTTGTTGGTCATTTGCAAGAAGAGAAGAGAAAAAACATCAAAATTTAACATTAATGTGACCATTTAAGGGACCTTCAAATAGTTTGTGGAAAATGCATTTAATAAAAACTATGCATAGATTTCAAAATCTTCACACCAAAGTATCTTTTAATTTCATTTTCCACAAACTTTTTGAAGTTCCCTTGTACTTTATAAGCAAAGCTGTTGCTAAACATTATCATTGTCTTTTGTGGAATACAAAATTATACTCTTTTACTGATTATAATGGTTGAAATTTTCCTCATTGTTCTTCTATACAAATTACTAGCTGGAAATAAACTCTAATGTTGCTACTGCCAATAATGTGCAAATTTACAAGCTCCTTAGTAATAAGTATATAATCTTCCAAGATTTTTTTGCTTTGAATGTTAGCTATAACATCTTATGAATATAAATGTCTACATATTATTTTAAGTGAACACTATTTGAAGCAAATAAAAAGAATTAAAAGTTTATGGAGTGAGCATTTAGCAAACCAGATCAGTCACTACTTGGGATACCCACATCCCATATAAGAGAGCCTGGGTCATGTCCTAGCTCTCCCATTTTTGACCCAGCTCCCTGCTAATGGGGGGCAGCAGATGATAACTCAAGTATTTAGGTCACAGTCACCCACATAGGAGACCTGGATTGGGTTTCTGGCCCCTGGCCTCGGCCTGGCCCAGCCTTGGCTATTTTGTGCATTTGGGGAGTGAACCAGTGGATGTAAGATCTTTCTCTTTCTCTTTGCCATTCAAATAAAGTGAAAGTAAATAAATAAAATTTTATATTCATAATATGATGTTATGATTCTTTTTAATAGCTTACCTCCACACAAAAACAACTTAGTATTTGTTCATTTAAAAATATATATCAGGGGCTGGTACTGTGGCATAGCAGGTAAAGCTGCCACCTGCAGTGCCGGCATCCCATATGGGTGCCAGTTCAAGTCCCAGCTGCTACACTTCTGATCCAGCTCTCTCTACTGTGATCTGGGAAAGCAATACAAGATGGCCCAAGACCTTGTACTCTTGGCTTCTGGCTCCTGGCTTCAGATCAGTGCAGCTCTGGCCCTTGTGGCCAATTGGGGAGTGAGCCAGTGGACAGAAGACCTTTCTCTCTCTCTGCCTCTCCTTCTCTCTCTGTGTAACTCTGACTTTCAAATAAATAAACTTCATGAGGGCAAGGGTTCTGTCATCACTATAGCACCTGTGCCCTTGACAGTACCTAGCCAAAGTAGGTACTCAATAAATATTTGTTGGATGAATAAATGGGTAAATGCATATGCTAGACACTTCACTAGATCTTGGAGATCTACCTAGGGGAGGGAGACAAACAATAAACAGATTTCTATGGCAGGTGCTATGAAGAAAAATAAAGCAGAGAATAGATCTCAAAAGAGAATGCTGTTTTATTGTGGCTAGCCTGCACTGAGATAGGATGGACTCCCCACCCAAAATTGGCTCAGGATCAAGATTGAGGAAGTCACACCAACTAGGCCTGAGTTTATTCCTTTAAAATGAAATGGCGAAGAGAGCAGGCAGTGCCTAAGCAGTCCCAAAAATGGCTTGAGAGAGCAGGGAAAATAAATGTGCTTGAGGGTGGTAGGGCCAGTGGTGGTTCCTGCGTGCACTTGGAGTTTTCCACAAGTGTCAAAGAAGGGACTACATAGGCCTTGGCAGTTTGCCAAAATGTGGGCCAGAAGAGGACAAGGAAGTAAGGCTTAAAAGCCCTGAGCAGTCAAACATCAAAAATGGAATCAGACTTTATACTACATTTTATATAGGAGGATCAGGGAAAGCTTCTCTGATAGAGACATTTGAGCAAACACTTAAAGGAAATAAAGGAGTGAGCCATGAAGTTGGGTGGGTGATATACATCCTTCCTAACATACTCAAAGGCCTAGAGGCAATAAAGGACATGGTAGCTTTCAAAAACAATGGTACAGGCCGGCGCCACGGCTCAATAGGCTAATCCTCCACCTTGCGGCACTGGCACACCGGGTTCTAGTCCCGGTTGCCCCTCTTCCAGGCCAGCTCTCTGCTGTGGCTCGAGAGTCCAGTGGAGGATGGCCCAAGTCCTTGGGCCCTGCACCTGCATGGGAGACCAGGAGAAGCACCTGGTTCCTGGCTTTGGATCAGCGTGGTGCGCCGGTCGCAGCGCGCCAGCCGCAGCGGCCATTGAAGGCTGAACCAAAGGCAAAGGAAGACCTTTCTCTCTCTCGCTCTCTCTATCCACTCTGCCTGTCAAAAAAAAAAAAAAAAAAAAAAAAAAAACCAACAAAGGTACATTAGGTCAAGCCCCCACTTTTAACAATAGCATCCCATATGAGAAACCAGTTCAAGTTCTCCTGTCATTGATCCCTGCTAATGCACCTGGGAATGTATCAGATGAATGTCCAGGTACCTGGACCCCCTGCCACCCACATGGGTGACCCAGATGGTGTTCCAGGCTTCTAGCTTCAGACTGACTCAGCCTCTGCTGTTGCAGGCATTTGGGGAGTAAACCAACAGATGAAGAGCCTTCTCTCAGATCACTGTATATGGAAAACTGCTTTTTTTAAACAGAGGTGACATTGCAGATCAGTGAGGAAAGGAAAGTTTTCAAATAGGGCTGGAAAACTAGTTATTTACATGGAAAAATAAAATTGGATTGCACTCAATACTAGATGAAGACCTAAATTTGAGTAGTAAAGACTATAAGGGATAGGAATTGTCACACAGCAGGTTAAGCTGCTGCTTGGGGCACCCACATCCCATATCAGAGTACCTGGTTCGAGTCCTGGCTAGTCTGCTTCCCATCCAACTTCCTGATTATGCAGTTGGGATGGAGCAAATGATGGCTCAACAGCTTGGACCCCTGCACCCATGTGGGAGACCTGGATGGAATTACAAACTCCTGGCTGTAGTGGGCATTTGGGGAATGAGCCAGCAGGTGGAAGATGTCTTTCTCTTTCACTGTTGCTCTACCTTTCAATACATGAAAATAAATTTAAAAATAATTTAAAAACTTTAACATATTTAGAAGTAAATAGAGGACAACATATTTATGAAGTCGAGGGATGGAAGATTATCCTAAAGAACATATTGTACAAACTATAAAAAAGACAGATAAATCTGGCTGGACAACATTAAAATGTAAAACTTGTCAGACTTTGCTCAAAAAAGAGGAAAGGCAGACCATAGCCAGAATATATTTTCAAAACATAGCTGATTAAATTTAGTATTCAGGATGTGTAAAGAATTTCTATAAATCAAGCAAAAGAAAAAACTCAATAGAAAATTTAGGAACTGGCATTTGGTAGAAAAGGAAAAAACAATGGATAATTGGTATGACCCTATCGGAATAAGATCAAAGTCAGCGAACTCTAAAGGCTTCCATAGCCCTGGCAACTCATGACTAGAGCCTAGGGAGATTACTGACGCCATGAACAGGAGGGTCAAATTGTTAAGTCAGCAACAGAAGTCACTGCGTACTTACATCCCATGTGAGATCTGTCCTTAATGTGTTGTCTAATGGGCAGTGATGCTATAACTAGTACTGAAACAGTATTTTTACACTTTGTGTTTCTGCGTGGGTACAAACTGATGAAATCTTTACTAATTATAAACTGAATCGATCTTCTGTATATAAAGATAATTGGAAATGAAAAAAAAAACCTGGTGTTAAATTGGAAATGGCATAGAAAATTAATTAATTTTTTAAAAAAATATTATGTAGGATCTCTGTCTTTAATGTGCTGTACACTCTTATTTAATGCTATAACTAGTACTCCAACAGTATTTTTTTTCACTTTGTGTTGCTATATGGCAACACTAAACTGATCTTCTGTATATAAAGAGAATTGAAAATGAATCATGATGTGATTGGAAGGGGAGAGGGAGTGGGAAAGGGGAGGGTTGTGGGTGGGAGGGAAGTTTTGGGAGGGGGAAGCCATTGTAACCCATAAGCTGTACTTTGGAAATTTATATTCATTAAATAAAAGTTTAATAAAAAAATAAATGTTAAGGTTGTTATTAACAGTAGTTGTGGATTAGATAAATCAGACAACCCATCTCACTACAGACAGTTCAAAAAGCTGGAGAGGAACTAGAGGACATCCTGATAACTGAAATAAATAAGCCAGACACAGAAATATTTCACATTCTCCCTTATAGGTGGGAGCTAAACAAAGCAAAACAAAAAACTCAATATGAACATGGAATGCTAGTTACTAAAGGTTGGGAGGAGCAAAACCTTTTTGGATTAAAAAAAATAGAGGTATCTGAGTGTGCCTCATTAATTATAAAAATACTAATATTAGATGTTAATAGGGGAAATGTGGTGAGGGGTATATGGGAATTATTTGCATTACTACCTCACAATTTTTGTTTTGGAAATTTATTTTTTTAAAGACTTATTTATTTATTTGAAAGTCAGAGTTACACAGAGAAAGAAGGAGAGGCAGAGAGAGGGGTCTTCCATCTGCTGGTTCACACCTTGTTTCGGAAATGTAAAACTATTCTGAAATAAAGTGTTTTTAAAAATAAAATAAAAAGCTAGAGGCATATTTAAGAAGCATGTTACTGAAAATACTGAAAAGTAACCTAGTCTCCCACAGCTTGTCCTACAGCTACTTTAGCAAGTACAAGTGATTACGATTACTGTTTTAATCGTGTGAATTTGGGGATGCTTTACACAGCACTATGTGACATTTTAAAATAAACATATGGGGGACAGCACTGTGGCACAGTGGGTTAAACCACAGCCTGCAGTACCAGCATCCCATATGAGCATGGGTTTGAGTCCTGGTTGCTTTGCTTCTGATCCAGCTCCCTGGGAATGCAGCAGATGATGGCCCAAGTCCTTGGGCCCCTGCACCCACATGGGAGAACCAGAAGAAGCTCCTGGCTCCTAGCTCCTGGTTCCTGGTTTCAGACCGGCCCAGCCTCTATAGGTGCAGTGATTTGGGTACGAAACAGCAGGTGGAAGATCTCTCTGTCTTTCCTTCTCCCTCTCTAACCCTGCCTTTCTAATAAATAATTCTTTTTTAATAAGTAGACATATTCTTTTTTTAAAAAAGATCTATTTATTTTTTTTGAAAGGCAGAATTACAGAGAGGCAGGGGCAGAGAGAGACAGAAAGAGAGAAAGAGAGGTCTTCCATCTGCTGGTTCACTCCCCAAATGGCCAAATTGGCCAGAGCCGAGCCCATCCGAAGCCAGGAGCCAGGAGCTTCCTCTGGCCTCCCATGAGGGTGCAGGGGCCCAAGGACTTGGACCATCTTCCACTGCTTTCCCAGGCCACAGTAGAGAGCTTGATAGGAAGTAAAGCAGCAGAGACCCAAACCAGCACCCATATGCGATGCCAACACTGCAGGCGGTGGCTTTACCAGCTATGCCAAATCACCAGCCCCTAAATAATACAAAAATAAATAAATAAGGGTTGTCTCTGTGGTGCAGTGGGTTAAAGTCCTGGCCTTCAGCACCTATATGGGTGCCAGTTTGAGTCCTGGCTGCTCTACTTTCAATCCAGATCCCTGCTAAGGCACCTGGGAAAGCAGCAGAAGATGGCATAAGTCCTTGGGCTCCTGCACTCATTGGGAAGACCCAGAAGAAGCTCTTGGCTCCTGACTTTGGATTGGTGCAGCTCCGGCCATTATGGCCAATTGGGGAGTGAACCAGCAGATGGAAGACCTCTCTCTCAATCTTTCAAGTAAAATAAAGATAAATATGTAAAATAAATAAATATATGAAAACAGTAAATCATGGTTATTTACAGGAAGAAGGGAGATGTGAACTAGGAAGAGTACAGATGAGCTCCAACTGCTGTTTCAGCCATGCTTTATTTCCTAATTTGGGTGGGAATACACAGATTTTCATGACTTTTTGACTCTGATATAAACTTAAGGACACAGTATCATAAATCTACTTTTTGGAAGCAATGTTCTTTTGTACTTAATTTTTCATAATTACTTGAATTTATTTTTCTTTATAGTGTGGGATAGGGGATATAATTGGATTATTTTCCATATGTAATGAATTGTTGGTACTGCTTTTCACTTTATCCACATCCCTTTGCCATGTAACTACAGTTTCTACAACTAAAAACTTTCAGTCTGTCCCCTCCCCACCCTTGACCTTGGGCATGGCCATGTGATTTGTGGATGGCAGAGACTTAACACATGGAAGGCTTGCCTCTTGTACCTCTGCCATCGCCATCAGTAGAACATACACTGCACCATTTGCTGGTACAAGAAGAATGAAGTAAGGTATCATCTGAATAAACTTTAGACCTGTAACTTTAAGTAGAACCAACTGAGCCCATCCTAGATCAGCTCATCCTCAGCCTAACCAAAGGTGTGTGAGCCAGCCCAGCTGAGATGATAGACACCACAGCTAAAATGCAAAAGTATGAGCACCTTACAAAGGAAAAATTAAATGAAAAATACTTAGCACAGTGCCTGGCAAAAATAAAGCCTATGATGAATAGAAATAAATTTTTTAAATTTTTTTTTGACAGGCAGAGTGGATAGTGAGAGAGAGAGACAGAGAGAAAGGTCTTCCTTTTTGCCATTGGTTCACCCTCCAATGGCTGCTGCGGCCGGTGCATCGTGCTGATCCAAAGCCAGGAGCCAGGTGCTTCTCCTGGTCTCCCATGCAGGGGCAGGGCCCAAGCACTTGGGCCATCCTCCACTGCCTTCCCGGGCCATAGCAGAGAGCTGGCCTGGAAGAAGGGCAACCAGGATAGAATCCGGCACCCCAACCGGGACTAGAACCCGGTGTGCCGGCGCTGCAAGGCGGAGGATTAGCCTGTTAAGCCATGGTGCCGGCCAAAGAAATAAAATTTTTTAAAAAGATTTATTTTATTTATTTGAAAGACAGAGTTACACAGAGAGAAAAAGACAGGAAGAGAGGTCTTCCATCCACTGGTTCACTCCCAAGATGGCTGCAAAGGCTGGAGCTATGCCGCTCCAAAGCCAGGAGCCAGGAGCTTCTTCCCCACCTTCCCACGCAGGTGCAGAGGCCAAAGGACTTGGACCATCCTCCACTGTTATCCTAGGCCACAGCAGAGAGCTGGATTAGAAGAGGAGCAGCTGGGACTAGAACCGGTGCCCATATGGGATGCCGCTGTTTCAGGCCAGGGCATCAACCCGCTGTGCCACAGTGCCAGCCCCTAGAAATAAGATTTTACAATAAAATATTTAGACAAATTTTACAAATTTCTGAAAAGTATAGTGACTCTGAAACATGACTATGTGACAGAATCACTTGTGTGGCCTGTCAAAAATAAGTTCCTCTGTTTGAAAATTCAGCCCCCTCCACACAGCTCCATATACTTTCTCTTAATAGTTACTGACACCAATTAACCTTATTTTCCACACTACCTTAGGAAAGTATTTATTTTTAAAAGATTTATTTATTTATTGGAAAGTCAGAGTTACACAGAGAGGAGAAGCAGAGAGAGAGAGAGAGAGAGAGAGAGAGAGAGGTCTTCCATCTGATGGTTCACTCCCTAGATGGCTGATCCGGAGCCAGGAGCTTCTTCCAGGTCTCCCACGCTGGCACAGGGGCCAAAGACTTGGGCCATCTTCTACTGCTATCCCAGGCCATTGCAGAGAGCTGGATTGGAAGAGGAGCAGCCGGGACTAGAACCGGTGCCCATATGGGATGCCAGCACTTCAGGTCAGGGTGTTAACACGCTGCTAAAAACCTAGCTATATCTTGGTGAGAACAAGACTTCACAAAATCGCCTGATAAATGATATAAGTCATTGGAGGTGGGTGTTTGGCACAGCCCTTAAGCAGATATTTGTGACAACCAAATCCCATACTAGAGTGTTGGTTTGGGTCCCACCTCAGCTTCCTATCCCAATTCCTGCTAATGCACACCCTCCAAGGCAGTAAGTCATAGCTTCAAGTGCTGGCCTGGGGGGCCAAGTCCCGGCTGTTGCAGGCATTTGGGGAGTGAGCCAGCAGATGGAAGATCCATCTGTCTCTCTCTCTGTCTAATAAATAAAAATAGAATGGAATACAGTTATACAAATCCTTACAGAGTTTTGAAATATAAAATAACGTATCATTCCTTATGGAATTATTTCTAAGGAGATACTTGCTTGAGGACTCCGAAGTCTTATTATTGCATCTTAGTCTTCTTTGTTCTCGGCATGAAATAAATATTTATTAAGCCCATATTACTTGTCAGGCTCTATTATGTTTATAGGAGATAGGCACTATTAATACAGTTTACAATTAATGGGAAACTAATTATGTAGTATAATTTTAAGTGGTGATTAGCATTATTGTTTCCCTCAAACTATACCCTTAATCTATAGCTTCTGAAATGTTCCTACTCTAGATGAAAGCCCCAAATCTGACCTTTGGGTTTGCACGCTCTCGGAACCTAGATCCCTCCTTCACGGTAGCTGCCGGAGGAGCCTTCTACACGCCCGGAAGTTTGTCCGACCCTGTACTGGGATTCACCGGAAGCGCTTGCCGGAAGCCCTAATCTGTAGCGCCTGCCCAGTTTCGTTCCGTGAGACGGAGCGGGAACCTTGCAGTGCATTCTGGGAACTTCGCTGGGTTCCGGGCTTTGTTTCCGGCTGCAGAGCTGCGTTTGGTTTCCCTAGCGTCCGCGGTCTGGGTTCCGGCTTCCCCTCAGAGGCGGCTCAGCGTCTAGCTCGGTTTTCGGCTCGCGCGGGGGTCCCCCCCATAGCTCGCCGACGCCACCAGCATGTCGGGGGTGCGCGCGGTTCGGATCAGCATCGAATCGGCCTGCGAGAAGCAGGTCCAAGAGGTGGGCCTGGATGGCACCGAGACTTACCTGCAGCCGCTGTCCATGTCGCAGAATCTGGCGCGGCTGGCCCAGCGCATCGACTTCAGCCAGGGTTCGGGCTCCGAGGAGGAGGAGGCGGCGGGGGCGGAGGGCGACGCGCAGGACTGGGCTGGCGCCGGGTCCAGCGCGGACCAGGACGACGAGGAAGGTAAGGCCCGTGCACCTGCCCGGGTGAAATGCCCCTGCTTCTCTCCTGAGCTGGGCGAGATGCTGGGCGTGGGGTCCTTCGAAAGCATCTCCCGCGCGCAGTAGTCATTGTGTGCGTGAGCGTCGTCTTGCTGCCCGACAGTTAAGACACTGCTTGACCTACACTTCCTCTTGTGCGGGTCTCCTGGAGGGAGGGGGTCCTTTGAGACATTGTCACTGGTGGAGAGTTTGGATCAATCCGTTTTCATCGCGCGCCGGTCGTGGGACACGTTTGGCGGGTAGGGGCCCTGTGGGTTCGCGGTTCTGCCGCTGTTTTGCTGAATGACCTTGGGCGAGTGTTACACTTGGCTTCCTCGTGCAGTGTGCAGATGATAGTAGCATCTGTTGAGGGCTGTGTTGGCCGCAGATGATGTAGAGCCTGGGAGGCCAGGGTGGATAAGCGTTTGGCTTTTATTAGGACAACTAGAGTCAACTTTCAGAGGATTTCTATGTAGAGATGAATGGTTTTCTCAAAGACGACTATGAATGCGTGGTAGTCAATGATGTATAGAGGAAGCCAGATTAGAAGCCAGGAGGCTACTTAGGAAAGAATTGAAATAATATGAGTGGGTTCCAGGTTCTCATTTTTGTCAGGAATCTTTCTTGAAATCACAATTTTTGCTTTATGCAAAAGACTCATCAATTGGAATTCAAAGACGGCATTCCAAACTGCTGATGTTTGGACAGTTAGAGGTGCATTTGGGGGACATGGGTAAATATTACTTCAGAACTCACACAAAAAATATTTCCATGAGAATTAAAGTGCCAAATGACGAGAGGGAAAAACAAGATGTTGAAAGAAATAATAAAAGAATAGTCATTTAACTTTATGACTAAGACAGATCTTAAGATAGGAAACAGATGTTATAAAGGAAAAGATAGATGTATCAATTTCATGATATTTAAAAATAATGGGAAAAGATGTAATACATAAAGTAAGACAATAAGTGACAGACTGGAAAAAGTATTTGCAACACGGGTCACACACAACTGGTTGATAACTCTGATATTCAAAGAGTCTGAAAAGAAAGCTGTTTGGAAAAATATGCCAGAGGAATAAACAATCACTGGTAGACTGCAGATGCTAATAAACATGAGATAACTCAATCTGACTAGTGGGGAGAAGCAAATGAAACATCATTAAGATACTATCTTCATGCATTGTAATGGCAGAAATATAAAATATTACTATTCAGTTTTGGGACTGTCAATTAGTTGTTGAGACTTTTGGAAGTCGTTTTGGCAGTGTAATGTGTATCAGAATTTTTTTTTTAAGATTTATTTATTTATTTATTTGAAAGGCAGAGTTATAGTGAGAGATCTTCTGTCTGCTGGTTCACTCCCCAAATGGCCACAATGTTCCAAAGCCAGCAGCCAGAAGCTTCTTCTGGGTCTCACACACGGGTGCAGTGGTCCAGGGACTTGGGCCATCTTCCACTGCTTTTCCAGGACCATTAGCAGGGAGCTGGATTGGAATTGGAACAGCCAGGAATTGAACCCGTGCCCATATGGGATGCCAACACCACATGCGGCAGCTTTACCTGCCACAGTGCCAGCCTGTGTTCCAGAATTTTAAATGTGCAGCTCTTTTGATCCACTAATATTACCTCTAAGAATTTAGCCTACAGAAAAAGTTGTCCATCTGTGCAGGTAAATGTTGAAGATAACTACCATGGGCATTGTTGGAAACAGTCTGCAGGTCCACTATATTAGAGTGGTTAAATATATCGTGCATCCATGCTTTATAACATCAGTAGTAAAAGAAGGAAGTGGATCTATTACGTACTGTTTGGAAGTATCCATGACATTTAAGTGGAAAAAAAGACAAATCTTGGAAAATGGGAATATATGTATATGAATAGGTAGAAGAACCTTTGAAAGGCTGTACTCTAGATTTTTTTAAAAGATTTTATTTATTTGAGAGGCATAGTTAGAGACAGAGAGAAGGAGAGACAGAGAGAAAGGTGTTCCCTCCGCTGATTAACTCCCCAAATGGCTGCAGTGGCCGGAGCTGGGCTGATCTGAAGCCAGGAGCCTGGAGCTTTTTCCAATTCTCTCATGCAGGTGCAGGGGCCCAAGTGCTTGAGCCATGTTTTACTGCTTTCTCAGACCGTAGCAGAAAGCTGGATCAGAAGAGGAGCAGCTGGAACTCAAACTGGCGTCCATACAGGATACTGGAGCCATAGGCAGAGGCTTAGCCCACTATGCCACCACACTGGTCCCTCTAGATGTTAATAGTGATCCTGAAGAGAGGAGAGAATTAGATGGTGAATGAAGGAAAACTATTCTCTAGTTCTTCATTGTTTGAATTCTATACAGTGAGCATGTATTTTACTTTAAAAAAAAAAAAAAAGGAGAAATGCTAATAATGGCATTAAAGGTTATTTTTGGTTTTGTGCCTTTCTGTACTTTGGAAATTTTCCACAGTTACTTAATTCAAGTTCCAAAAGCTGGAAGAAAAAGTTTTTTTTTTTTTTTAAAAAAAGATTTGTATGAGTTTTAAAAGATAGACTGCCTACCCTATAATGTTGTAATTAAAGATTCATCCTGTAGAAGTTAAATGTGCTATTTGTTTGACATTGTATGAATGTCACTTTAAATGTTAAGAGATTCAAGAAAGGATGTGGGAAATGGGATAAAAGAGCAAATTGAAATAAAATTCATTATTTCTATCTTTTATTCAGTGTGACCAATACTTCTGTAATTCTTTTTCTCTTTTTAGGGTTGGTAAAATTTCAGCCTTCCCTTTGGCCTTGGGACTCAGTGAGGAACAATTTGAGAAGTGCCTTGACAGAGATGTGTGTTCTCTATGATGTTCTCAGTATTGTTAGGGATAAAAAATTTATGACTCTTGATCCCGTCTCTCAGGATGCACTTGCTGCAAAACAGGTATTTGAAGAATAGCTGTTTTTTACTATTAAGTTCTGCGATCATTTTTTGGCTGTGTGCTTATTGTTGCCTTTTCCTTTCTTGCAAAATTAAGTCCAGGTGAAGATTTACAAACTTAACTGATCCAAAACAAAGGCATAACACCGTAACTCCTATATCTATTTTTTATTGAATACCTTTATAAGAGTTAATACTTTAAGGGTTCCCAAATATTAACAAATTCTTACAGCTTGGGTCGTTGATCTATGATACTTTACATAGAAGTGTGATGGGGGCCTGCACCGTGGCTCACTTGGTTAATCCTCTCCCTGTGGCACCAGCATCCCATATGGGTGCTGGGTTCTAGTCCCAGTTGCTCCTCTTCCAGTCTAGCTCTCTGCTGTGGCTTGAGAGGGCAGAGGAGGATGGCCCAAGTGCTTGGACCCCTGCATCCACATGGGAGACCAAGAGGAGGCACCTGGCTCCTGGCTTTGGATTGGTGCAGCTCCGACTGTTGTGGCTATTTGGAGGGTGAACCAATGGAAGGAAGACCTTTCTCTCTGTCTCTCTCTCACTGTCTATAACTCTACCTGTCAAAAAAAAAAAAAAAAAAAAAAACATAGAAATGTGATGATAAAAAGGCTTTGGAGGCATGAAGACTTTGATTCATATCATATTTCATTAGTTTTGAGACCTTAAGTAAATTATTATTATTATTTTTTAAAGATTTATTTATTTTACTTGAAAGAGTTACACAGAAAGAAGGAGAGGCAGAGAGAGAGAGAGAGAGAGAGAGGTCTTCCATCCTCTGGTTCACCCCTCAATTGGCCACAATGGCCAAAGCTGCACCGATCCAAAGCCAGGAGCCAGGAGTTCCTTCCAGGTCTCCCACATGGGTGCAGTGGCCCAAGGGCTTGGACCATCTTCTGCTTTCCCAGGCCATAGCAGAGAGCTGGATCAGAAGTGGAGCAACCGGGACTCAAACTAGCACCCATTTGGGATGCCGGCACTGTAGGTGGTGGCTTTACCTGCTGCGCCACAGCACCGGCCCCAGCAAATTATTTTCTATAAGTCTCAGTTTTCCTTTCTAATCTCCCCTTCTTTTATAAAGGACTGGTTAGGAAAGGTTAGCCAAATTAAGGATAATATTGAAAGCTGTGTAGGATTGTTGATATTTGGTTTAAAAAAATATTCAATTTTTGAATATTTGAAGTTGAAAAAGAGGCAGCAGAAGGAAGAATTGGCACCACTTAGGAGGTCCTGAGGAAAACAAGCATTAGAACCATGTTAGTCATGACCAAGTTATTGGTGGAAAGGCAGCTGCTTATAAATAAAATCAAGTGAATAATAGTTTCAGACTTCAGACACATTGTTCTGGAAGACTTCCTAGCACTCATTAAATCTGCTTCTTTCACTTTACAGGTAGGACTAGAGCCCAGAGAGATTTGTGTTGTGCTCAGGTTGCAGTTAATCTGGTAGTTAGAGAACTGAGGCCTAGAACTCCGGTCTCGTCCGCAGTCTGCTCCCTTTTCCACCATTCTGCACTTTTCCCAGAAAGGAGCCACCAGTAACTTCTTATGATCTCCAGGATCTTTGTGTTAGGTTCCCTTTTACAGTAAAGATGTCTGTGACATTTTATATGATTGTGATTTTCACATAGCCAGAGCTTTCTTTCATTAAACTTAGCTTTTTGGAAATATATCTGGTTAATCACCTTTGGTGGTGATTGTGTTCTCTGTATTATATGACAGCATCTCCAAAAACTTGATGGAAAATGTGTATTATGAAAAAACTGTGCCTGATGTCAAAAATTTTTTTACACCAAAATAAGCTTTTTATTTTTGAAGATTTGTTTATTTACAGAGAGGAAGAGAAAGAGAGAGATTGAGATCAAGATCTTCCATCCACTGGTTTACTCCTTAGATGGCTGCGATGGCTAGGACTGGGCCAGGCCAAAGCCAGGAGCCAGGAGTTTCTTCCGGGTCTCCCACATGGGTGGCAAGGGCCCAAGTGCTTGGGCCATCTTCCTCTGTTTTTCCCAGGCCATTAGCAGGAAGCTGGATTAGAAAAAGAGTAACTAAGACTTAAACAGCTGCCCATATGGGATGCTGATGTTGCTGGAAGCAGCCTGCTATGCCACAACGCCAGCCCCCAAAATAAACTTTTAATTCCATTTTTTTCATGATTTTTTAAAAGTATCCTCATATATGATATATGGATTTTGGTTTGTGACCAGTTTTCCAAAGCATTCTTGGAAATGTATTTGATGTTAATGCATTATTTAAGTTTTAATTCTAAAAATATTATAATGATTTGCAGTAATATAATTTCATAATTATACTCATTAGTCATTCATTTACTCATTAGATCAAATATGTGCTAGGTATTATTTTAGGGCCTGTGGATATAGTGGTTTCTGCCATCACATGGATTACATTCAAGCAGAGATTACGTACTAATCAAAAGTACAATGAGTGCCGCAAAAATATACATGGAGACAGGGTTGAGGGGGAACGTATAAGGAAAAGAATACCAATACATATAAGAGGACTCCATTGTAGGCTGGGCAGAGTTGATGCAGTGGGTAGTTCTGACTTCTAGTCCCTTGTGTTTCTGGTTTAATATAAGTCTTTAAGTGAGTTGACCAAAGAAATAGCTTGTTTTTTTAAAAGCATTGTTCTGTGTATTCCCCCCTCCCCTACTTTATTTTTCTTTAAGTTCTAAATTTTTTCTTGGATAAATATTTTAGTGTATAATTTTAGTCTTTTTAAAATAATACAAACTACAGATTGGAGTGGCTTTTTGTTTTGCTGTAATTCTCAGACACTGCAGTTGATTTCCAAGAAGAAGTCACTTGCAGGAGCAGCGCAGATTCTATTGAAGGGGGCGGAAAGACTGACCAAATCAGTTACTGAAAACCAGGAAAACAAGCTGCAGAGAGACTTCAACTCTGAACTTTTGAGACTAAGGCAACACTGGAAACTCAGAAAGGTTGGAGATAAAATTCTTGGAGATCTGAGCTACAGAAGTGCAGGTACAGATAATCGTTAAAAACATTTTTGTGTAGGTCTGTAGGGTTGATTGTTATGTTACACATCTTTCTCTAATGTTTCTCAGCTACATATTACCTTTTAAGATTTTAATCTCTGTAAGCATAATCCAGAGGCACTCTTATCAGAGCCTAATTTGAAAACCTTTTAGGTACATTTGTCAGAAAGTTCGAAGATGTGATTTGTTTGCTAACACACCCTGAACTATAATTGACATTTAAATCAGAAATAAGGTAGAACCAGACTCTTCAGTGGCCTTACTTAAAACCATTAAAAACCGAATGTGAAAGGCTAAGAGAAACATTTCTATTCTTCCTCATTCTTTTTCCACCTCTTTAGTCTGCTAACCTGTCTTCACATTCCTGGATGAAGAGAAAGGATGGTGAAAGCACTTGGATTTTCTTTTTGTCCTTCAGCCAAAAGTACATACTTAAAGAATGTAGTTTTTTTAAATACATGAAAGTTGAATTCATATCCTTTGGTATAAATTCTTTGTTGCTGAGTTGTAATAGGCAGCTTTATAAGATAATGATGGCAGTGCTTTATAAGTTGCTGTGGGATAATCAGAGCAGCCATATAGTAACAATTGGTAAGGTTCACAGCTCAGTGTGGTAAAGGCTTTGAATGCTGAATGAGACAAGGAGCTCTGGTTGTAATAGTTGCAATAGACTTTAGAGTGAGATCTAAAAAGATTCATTACCAGAGCAAATCTTCATTGTCCTAAAATTAAAGGAGGATAAGGGCTGGTGCTGTGGCAGGGCAGGCATCCCATATTGGTGCCAGTTCAAGTCCCAGCTCCTCCACTTCCAATCCAGCTCCCTGCTAATGTGCCTGGGAAAGCAGTGGAAGATGGCCCAAGTCCTTGGGCCCCTGCATCCAGGTGGTAGACCTGGAAGAAACTGGCTTCAGATTAGCCCAGCTCTGGCCGTTGTGGCTGTTTGGGGAGTGAGCCAGCAGGTAGAAGACCTTTCTGTCTCTGCCTCTGCCTCTCTGTAACTCAGCTTTCCAAAGAAATAAATAACTAAATAAATAACTAAATAAATCTTTGAAAAATAATTAAAAGAGGGTAAGATGAGATGATTCAGACAAATGCTGGAGGACCCAAGTGCCTCTGTGTTGGTGAGTTACGGAATTTTGAATTCTGAAGGTTAATTCCCCATGACAGAAATGAATTCATCAAGATGTTTTAGTTTTAGACATGTTCCTTTCCAGATGTAAAAATGTGCAAGTGCTTCTTGTACAAGTCACTGAGTCAGTTATTACTCCTGATTTGAAAGAATTTGATTAATGTTTTCAGTTACAAGATGCTCTTGAGCATCTTCCTTTTTTATAATAGAGCAGTAAAATTTAACTGTCCACTTCTCACAAAAATTCAGTCTAAAAAAAAAAAAAATGCCCCAACTTCTGAACTACATGAGAAACATGAAAATTTAGGAACAGGTGGGGAAAATGTGTGCACTTTATTTTGTTTTTCTGTTGCTGGAGTCAGAACACATCATTTACAATCATGTAACAGAGACCGAGCTCCAGAAGTATTTCATTCCTAAGGTTTAATTCTGCGGAACTGATTTCTAGAGTTACAACCATTTTTATTAAAACTTGACTTGAATAGGACAACTTGGATGGCCTGTGTACTTTGTATTATAATAGTACCATTAGACTAAGGTTTTTTTTTAAGCTGATTAACTTTCCATGTTTCCTTTCTTCCTTTTGCTGTCCATTCCTGCTTGAGTGCCTCAAATCACACATGTTTAGGGGGAATTTAATTTATGACTTAATGGTGTAGATATAAAGTATCATATACTTAATTATTATGTTAATATGTTAACTTTTTTTTCCTATTTTTAAATACCCCATTAGGGTCTCTCTTTCCCCATCATGGTACATTTGAAGTAATAAAGAACACAGATATTGATCTGGATAAGAAGATACCTGAAGATTATTGTCCCCTCGATGTCCAAATTCCTAGTGATTTAGAAGGATCTGCATATATCAAGGTATTTGTCAAAGTATTTGTTGACTAATTTCATTTTAGTAGCCCTGAAGTTAATCTGCCAACATTTTTTTTCATGTTTTTATTGTCACATAGGTTTCAATTCAAAAGCAGGCTCCAGACATAGGTGACCTTGGTACAGTTAACCTCTTCAAACGACCTTTGCCCAAATCCAAACCAGGTATAGTTATGTTATATCTTCTAACCTCTAATCTTACCTGAGCTTTGATAAACTGAAGGTGAATATATTTAGGGAAAATAGGTGCTTTGTAGTGAGAACAATTGGAAATCTACTTTCTGTAATTTTTAAATAGACTATTGCTGAGTAGCTATGCAGTTTTGTTTTTTTCTTTTTTTTAAGATTGAATTAATTTACTAGTTTTTTTTTCTGTTTAAAAGAAATGAAATTTTTGTATTTTTGCAAAGAATATGCTGTAATAGAGTGTTTCTGAACTATGGTCGTATGTATTGATGTCAATATTTAAACTGGTTAATGCATAATATTGTTGGATAATTGATATACATGTATTTATTCTTTCAGGTTCCCCACATTGGCAGACAAAATTAGAAGCAGCACAAAATGTTCTCTTGTGTAAAGAAATTTTTGCACAGCTTTCTCGGGAAGCTGTTCAAATTAAGTCACAGATCCCCCACATTGTGGTAAAAAACCAGATTATCTCTCAGCCTTTTCCAAGTAAGAGCAACCAACCCTTTTGAGACCTATAAATAGGACTTTGTGATTTGGGGAATAGAACAAAAGGGGGTGGTTTGGGTGTATTGGGAAAACAATAAGAGCAAAGAGGTTGTATACAATCTGTAATGGTAGCCAGTAAAGCATGTAACACAGACTATACCTCTAATTCTATTTACGTTCGAAGTTGCGTAACTCCTGAATTGTAAAACAATATATATATATATATATAAAATTTGCACTAGCATGGTTACTGTTCATCAACAGTTGGGTTTTTTAATTTTAATATTTATTTTTGTGAGAGACAGAATGTTCAGTCCATTGATTTACACCTACTCAGCTAGGACGAGGCCTGGCTATATTCAGGAGTTGAGAACTCACTCCAGGTATCATATGTAGGTGGTAGGAACCCAGTTACTTCAGCCACCACCACTGCCTTCCAGGGCCTGCACTGACAGGAAGCTGACCAGAACTGGGCATCTAACCCAGGTACTGTGATATAGTGTGGGCATTGTAACTGCTAATTAGCCCTTCCAACAGCAGTTGCTTTGCAATAAGGTCTTTTTCAGAGATCCTGCCTTGTTGTCTCAAGAGATGTCAATAAAAAAAAAGAAGTTACATTGGGACAAGTGTTATTCTAAGTCTAAAATGCTCACAACAGCTGGGGTGGGCCAGGTTGAAGTCAGAAGCCAGGCACTCTGATGTGGAATGCAGGAATCTTCCTCCCTCCCTCCCCCCTTCCTCTCTTCCTTCCTTCCCTACCTTTTCTTCCTTCCCTTCCTTCCCTTTCTTTCCTTTTATTTATTTGAGAGGTAGAGACAGAGAGAGGTCTTCCTTCCACTGGTTCACTTCCCAAATGGCTGTGACGACTAGGGCTGGGCCAGGCCGAAGCCAGGAGGAGCCAGGAGCATCTTTCCAGTCTCTCTCTCTCTTTTTTTTTTTTTTTTTGACAGGCAGAGTGGACAGTGAGAGGAGAGAGAGAGACAGAGAGAAAGGTCTTCCTTTTTGCCGTTGGTTCACCCTCCAATGGCTGCCACAGCTGGTGCACTGCGGCCGACGCACCGTGCTGATCCAAAGGCAGGAGCCAGGTGCTTCTCCTGGTCTCTTGGGCCATCCTCCACTGCACTCCCTGGCCATAGCAGAGAGCCGGCCTGGAAGAGGGGCAACCGGGACAGAATCTGGTGCCCCGACCGGGACTAGAACCCGGGGTGCCAGTGCCACAAGGCGGAGGATTAGCCTATTGAGCCACGGCACTGGCCCTCTTTCCAGTCTCATATATGGGTGCAGGGGCCCAAGCACTTGGGCCATCTCTCACTGTCCTCCCAGGCACATTAGCAGGGAGCTGGAAGAGGAACAGTGGGGACCCGAACTGGCACCCATATGGGATACCAGCAGGCCGAGGCTTTAACCAAATGCACCACAGCACCAGCCCCAGATGCAGGAATTAGTTTATTTTATTTGAAAGGCAGAATTACAGAGAGGCTGAGGCAGAAAGAGAGAGAGAGGTCTTCTATCTGCTGGTTCGCTCCCCAGATGGCCACAACAGCCAGAGCAGCTGGGACTCGAACCGGTGTCCATATGGGATGCCAGCATTGCAGGCGGCAGCTTTACCCACTGTGTTATAGTTCCAGCCCCAGATGTAGGAATCCTAACCAGCATCTTTGCTAGACCAAATGCGTGGCCTTGGTTTTGTTTTTTTTAAAGCAGGAAGAAGTAAATGAGTATGTAGCTTCTGTTCACCACTCTTTAACCACAAGTGAAAATCAACAGTCATGTTACAGGGCAACAGAATTTGAATTGTTAAAATAACATAGTAGTGGGGCCGGCGCCGTGGCGCAGTAGGTTGATCCTCTGCCTGCAGCACCGGCATGTCATATACATCTCATATCTGCTCTTCTTCCAGTCCAACTTTGCTGTTGCTTGGGAGAGCAGTGGAGGATGGTTCAGGTCCTTGGGCCCCTGCACCCATGTGGGAGACCAGAAGAAGCTCCTGGCTCCTGGCTTCAGATCGGTACAGCTCCGGCGTTGAGGCCATTTGGGGAGTGAACCAATAGAAGGAAGACCTTTCTCTCTGTCTTTCCCTCTCACTGTCTATAACTCTGCCTCTCAAATAAATAAATAAACTCTTTTAAAAAATACATAGCAGTGTATTATATTCATAAATGATGGGCAGTGTTAATCATGGACTCGATCATTAAGTTTAGTATATGTGGTTTTTTTTTTTTTTTTAAGATTTTATTTATTTATTCAAAAGTCAGAGTTACACAGAGACAGAGAGGTCCTCCATCTGCTGGTTCACTTCCCAGATGGCCGCAACAGCCGGAGCTGCGCCGATCCGAAGCCAGGAGCCTCCTCCAGGTTTCCCACATGGGTGCAGGGGCCCAAGGGCCTGGGCTGTCTGCCGCTTTCCCAGGCCATAGCAGAGAGCCGACTGGAAGTGGAGCAGCTGGGACTCGAAAGGGCATCCATATGGGATGCTGGCGCTTCAGGCGATAGCCTTCCTCACTGTGCCACAGCGCCGGCCCCATGGAGTATGTGTTTTGAGAGTAGGCTGTGATTGTCATTCATGAAGACAGTTTGTGCCTTTCCGCATTGTAGATCGTTTACCCTGTCCTGTTTCTTTTGTATGAATAGGCTTGCAGTTATCCATTTCTTTGTGCCATTCCTCAAATGATAAGAAATCTCAAAAGTCTGCCTCTGAGAAGCAAAGTCCAGAAGATCACCTTTATGTGTTAGAGCATAATTTGCATCTACTAATTAGAGAGGTAATGAAATAAATGTTTTTCTTTGAATGTCTAAGGCAGTGGATATGGGCAAACTTCTTACGCTGAGTCTTGATTATTCACATAGCAGCAACATTCACTATCTGATTTGAAGGAACCTTGCTATGTGCTAGGATAACACAGATAATCAGAGTGCTGTCCCTCTTCCCAAGCATTCCTTATACTGAAAGAATTATACAGCAGGTTTTATAGTGCAGGTATAAGAAGTATATGCTAATGGCTGCAGTGGGAAGGGTCATTCTGATGATAGGAGACAAGGGAGCATATTTTGCCACTGCCTGAGAATGGAAATGTTCGGTGACTTCAAGACCTAGTCCAAAGTCGTGTTTCCGGAGTGCTGGTTTGCAGTTGAGGCTAATTTTTGTAGAACCTCCTGAGAAATCATAGACGTATAGATTCCAGCCTTGTCTGCTGTACCTCAGAATCTGATTGAGTTGATTGTGATGGTGTAAAGGTCAGTGTTTTTTATTTTTTAACATTTTGTTAAAGATTAATTTATTTATTTGAAAGAGGTGTAAGAGAGAGAGGTCTTCCATCTGCTGGTCACTCTCCAGATGGCTACAATGGTCAGGGCTGGACCTGGCCAAATACAGGAGCTTATTCCAGATCTCCCACGTGGATAGTGAGGACCCAAGCGCTTGGGCCATCTTCTGCTGCTTTCCCCAGGACTTAGCACAGAGCTGGATCTGAAGTAGAGCAGCTGGACACGAACTGACACCCATACGGGTTGCCATCATTACAGGCTGCAGCTTTACCTTCTAATCCACAATGCCAGCCCCAGGACCAGTGGGGGTTTTTTTGGAAGATTTATTTATATATTTGACAGACGGAGTTACAGAACGGGGAGAGGAAGAAGCAGAGAGAGAGAGAGAAGTCTTCATCCACTCATTCGCTCCCTAAATGGCCTCAATGGCCAGGGCTGGCCAGACTGAAGACAGGAGCTTATTCTAGGTCTACCTTGAGGATATCAGGAGCCCAAGCACTTGGGCCATCTTCTGCTTTTGCAGGTGCATTAGCGGGGAGCTGGATGGGAAGTGAAGCAGCTGGGACTCAAACTGGCACCCATATGGGATGCTGTTGTTCCAGGCATCTTAACCTATCTTCAGGGGCTTCTCCTAGGCAGCTAGGTTTGGGAACCTCAAAGTTAGATAAGTGTGGTTTTCAAAGTTTCTTTCACCAAAATAAACTTATTTTTAATATTCCAGAAGGTTTTTGATGTGCCCTAGTATAATGTAATAACTACAGATTGTATATGTTCTGCTAATGAGACTCAATGAAGAATACTTGTTAAACTTTTAAAATAGGCCGGCACCGCCGTAGCTCAATAGGCTAATCCTCCGCCTGCGGCGCCGGCTCCACAGGTTCTAGTCCCGGTCGGGGCGCCGGATTCTGTCCCGGTTGCCCTTCTTCCAGTCCAGGTCTCTGCTATGGCCCGGGAGTGCAGTGAAGGATGGCCCAAGTGCTTGGGCCTTGTACCCCATGGGAGACCAGGAGAAGCACCTGGCTCCTACTTTCGGATCAGTGTGGTGCGCCGGCCGCGGTGGCCATTGGAGGGTGAAGCAATGGCAAAAAGGAAGACCTTTCTCTCTGTCTCTCTCTCTCACTGTCCACTCTGCCTGTAAAAAAAAAAAACTTTTAAAATAAAAACTGTAATTTCAGAGGGACTTTTCTCTATTGACTTGCATTATACTAGCATTTATCTCTGTGCCAGGATTGCTTTTTATATATAGTTCAAATTGCATTACTTTCAGTGTTTTCAAAATGTGAGCTGTGCTTTGATGAAATATTGTATTGTTTACTACATGCGTACTGATGACTTGAACTGGCTGTTTCTGTTAGTTTCATAAACAGACCTTGAGTTCCATCATGATGCCTCATCCAGCAAGTGCACCCTTCGGCCACAAGAGAATGAGACTTTCAGGTCCCCAGGCTTTTGATAAAAATGAAATTAATTCTTTACAATCCAGTGAAGGCCTTCTGGAGAAAATAATTAAACAAGCAAAGCATATTTTCCTGAGGAGTAGGTAAGGCTGAACAAAGTTACCGCTTTTCTTTGAAATTGTAGTTGTTTTCCTGTATTATTTCATCTATGTTATTTCTAGAGTACTTTAACCTTTCATTCCAGAGAAAAGAGGCTAGCTCAATTTATAGTCGTAGGCTGGGTCCTGTTGAGTATGAGAACGAGTAAGATCCATGGCCCATCAAACTAAATATATTGTTTCTAGTACTGCTCTAACATTTTGCAAGGATGACTGATGAGGAATGTAAACCTGTCATCTTCAGTTACTTGTCCATGAGATAATTATTTCTGAATTGGTTTAAATCTTTTTGTTTTAAAAATTTATTATTTTATTTATTTGAAAGGCAAAGTTACAGAAAGGGAGAGACAGAGAAAGAGATACTTTCCATTTGTTGGTTCAGTCCCCAAATTGCCACAACAGTCAGGAGCTTCATCTTGGTCTCCCATGTGGGTGCAGGGTCCCAAGCACTGGGGTCATCTTCCCCTGCTCTCCCAGGTGCATTAGCAGGGAGCTGGATAGGAAGTGGAGCAGCCAGGACTCAAACTCAAATCCCGTGTGAGATGCTAGCATTCCAGCAGTAACCAGCTGAGCCACAACACCAAGCCCTACACTTTTTTTTTTGTAAAATCTGTATTTTTTTTTTTTTTTTATACATCCTTGAGTTTGGAAGGCACTTGCCTCTATGTTGACTTATTTAAACCTTGTTCATCAGAGCAGATGGTACTAACTCATTCTCACTGATGAGAAGATTGAGCCTTAGAGGAGTCACACAGCCTGCTCCAGATTACAGCTAAAAAGTAACAAAATCAGGATTTCTGCCCAAGTCTGTGTAGCTTCAAAGCTCATTTTCTTTCCTTTATACATGCTGCTTAAAAAAGTTGCATTGATAGTACGCCAGAATTTCAAGCATGGTACATTGTCATTTAGTAGTTGATGTTATTTTTGGTTTTCAGTTTTTTGTCTTGTTTATTCAGACATGGTTTCATTAGCACATTAGTTTTGGTCATTTGGTAAACAATAAAATATTATGTGGTTATTGTTATTTTCCATTTATCCATTCCAATTACAAAGGTACTGTGTTGAGTGTATTGTTGTCTTGTAAACTTCTGATTGACCATAAAGAAAAATATTCTTAAAATAAACAGACATGGAAATAGCTGTCTTCAGAACCATTATGAACTTCGGAGGAATAAATACACACTTGCGAGACGCAAAGCTTTATAGAAGTTACTTTCCCCTAGTTATAAAAAAAGTTCCAACTTACACAAAGTATAATGAAAAAAACACCATTTAATACCATATATGGTGAGATCTGCTTTTAACCTATTTTTATGTGTATTTTACTAAGGTTTTTTTTTTTTCAATCTGAGGTCATAAAATTTTATTATCCTTCCTTTACTTACATGTTTTCACTTTTTATTGATTGCTTTTAAAGATATTTTAATAGTTATGTAATACAATATTTTTATTTTCCTAACTCTTATTTGCTGAAAATTTTCTATTTCCATTTTATTGGTCGATGTAACACTGAGTGGAACACTGTCTGCTGTAGGAATTTTGCAGAATTGTTAGGGAAACAAATCATGGGAGAACAAAAGAAAGTTACCAGACTAAGAAACCAGTACTAGAGCAGCAGTGTAAAAAGGCAAACCCTGAACCAGTGGTCAACACTGACTCTTCTCAAATATCTCTAGGCTTTTCTTTCTCTTTCTAATAAAATACTCAAATCAGATAGTTACAAACTAAGGTTGTTTGGTTAATTTACATGAGTATTGCTTCAGCGCTAAGCGGCAGCTATTGATGGGTGTGTGTAAGATAGGAAGGAAAAATTACCAGCTTTAGAGTTAGATACCCAGGTTTTTGGCTCTGGATTTACATTCCCAGGTTTTATCACACCATTTATAGCTATGTGATCTTGATCCAGTTGGTTAACATTACTAAACTTTATTCTTTCTGGAAAATAGAGATGCTAATGGTGCTTACCCAGTGCACAGGGCTATTAATAAGATTAGATGCTGTAATTCATGAAAGCACTTAGTACAGCATTTGGTAACCATGAGCACTTAATCATATTTCTCTTTTGTATTTACTATATTTTTCTGTTTTGGTGTATAAGGTTTTAATTGTGTAAAATGTCTGTACCTTCTCTTGTAATTCCATTATAGTAATGAGTCTAGGTATGAGTGTGTTCCAGGGATCAAGTACTGACATTTATGAATGATTATGTTAGGTTAATACCCACTGAATTATCCTTTTCATTTGTGTCCTGGTAAGCTTTCCTGAGTAGAAGAAACCGAATGTGGTTAGAAGGGAGTAAACCCATCATGAATGTGGTAATTGGGTTAGGTGATGTAAGTGTACTGTACTGTGAAGCTAAGAACCAGCACACTAACATGATGTATAAGAGGTTCTCAGAACCACCTCTACCTCTCTCTCTTTTTTTTTTTTTGACTGGCAGAGTGGACAGTGAGAGAGAGAGACAGAGAGAAAGGTCTTCCTTTGCCGTTGGTTCACCCTCCAACGGCCGCCGCGGCCGGCGCACCACACTGATCCGAAAGTAGGAGCCAGGTGCTTCTCCTGGTCTCTCATGGGGTGCAGGGCCCAAGTACTTGGGCCATCCTCCTCTGTACTCCCGGGCCACAGCAGAGAGCTGGCCTGGAAGAGGGGCAACCGGGATAGAATCCGGCGCCCCGACCAGGACTAGAACCTGGTGTGCCGGCGCCGCAAGGCGGAGGATTAGCCTATTGAGCCACGGCGCCGGCCCACCTCTACCTCTCTTAAAAATCTTTCTTTTTCAGATGTTAGAATTTTCTAGAAGTAGTCATCCAATTTTTAAATTTTCATAAAATTAATGAGTGGCTTATATAATTTTATATGGTGATTTAAAATTTAACTTCTTTTCTTTTTAAAGAACTGCTGCAACCATTGACAGCTTAGCAAGTCGCATTGAGGATCCTCAGATCCAGGCTCACTGGTCAAATATCAATGATGTTTATGAATCCAGTGTGAAAGTTTTAATTACATCACAAGGATATGAACAAATATGCAAGTAAGTGTTCAGAATTAAAGTAATGCATTTAATGTATTCAGTTGCTTCATATTTGTATCAGTGTTTGCTTTTCATTTTTATTTGCTGGGGTAGCATAACATTCCAGTAAATTGTATCAACCATAGAATATTTGCAAGAATGTCTGAAAATGTATGAGGTAAATGTCGCATAATTGAGCTACAGTAAAACAAACCCAACAGAAGGTTGCCTTACCTGCTTAGACTCCAGGTTTGCTTTAGGTCTTATTTAGAAGCTGTGGCAAGTCCAGTATATTTAAAATGAGAAGGGCCATTTATATTAGATCCTATACTTCCTGTGCTGTGCTTAGAATATCCGAAGTTTTGTGGTTCTCTCCTGATCTGGTATTTTCCTTAGTCTAATCTATTTCAGACTAATAGCTGTGTATCCATTCAGAAAGATGCAGTCTACTTAATTTACATTCACAAGTTAATACAATTGGCTAGTATCCATCAAAGGGTATTTGGGGGTTCCATTTAAGCTTCTTGAAAACTTAACAGCTGACAAATAAAGCTGACTTTTTCCAAAGTCATTCTGAGCCAGCTACTTATATTTGTCACGGTCTGTTAGTACTTTTTATTTTTCACGTTAGTTGCCTTATTTCAGAGTGACGTGACTGTCCATAATGAGGGAAACACGTCTCAAAACACGAATCATTGCCCTTAGGAGAGGGAGCAAAAAATTAAGTTTTAATGCTATTTTTTGTGTTGAGAGTTTAAAGCACTATTTTTTAAAATGCAAAGTCATAGAGAAGCATAAGATCAAATATACAAGTTAAGAGAATACATATGGAAAGGAAATTTGTTTGGAAACATCCAGGGAAAGATGTTAGAGTGAAAATGGAGTATGAAGTTTTCTTCCTATATACCCAAAGAAATAATAAAATAATTGGGGTGATTTTGGAGAGTGGGGCAAAGGGAGTAAATGTTGAATGTAGATAAAACAAGTTTGGGATGAGGATTTTTTTTTTTTTAATTTATTTTTTATTTGAAAGACAGAGAACACAAAAGAAGAGACAGAGATCCTATATCCATTCCCAAATGCCTGCAACAGCCAGATCTGGAGCAGGCTGAACTCCATCCTGATCTCCCACATGGCTGAGAGAGGTCCAAGTATTTGGGCCATCTTCCACTGCCTTCTTTTTTTTTTTGACAGGCAGAGTGGATAGTGAGAGAGAGAGAGACAGAGAGAAAGGTCTTCCTTTTTGCCGCTGGTTCACCCTCCAATGGCCGCTGCGGCCGGCGCATCTCGCTGATCCGAAGCCAGGAGCCAGGTGCTTCTCCTGGTCTCGCATGCGGGTGCAGGGCCCAAGGACTTGGGCCATCCTTCACTGCCTTCCCGGGTCATAGCAGAGAGCTGGCCTGGAAGAGGGGCAACTGGGATAGAATCCGGCACCCCAACCGGGGCTAGAACCCAGTGTGCCGGTGCCACAAGGCGGAGGATTAGCCTGTTAAGCCACGGCGCCGGCCTTCCACTGCCTTCTTTAAAGCATTAGCAATAAGCTGGATTGGAAACAGAGTGGCCAGGACTTGAACTGGCTCCAGTATGATAAGCCAGTGTTGCAGGTGATAACTTAGCCTGTTGTGCTGCACCACAGCCATTGAGATGAGTTATTAACCATTAAGACTGGGTGATGGGATAATAGGATTTCATTATACTATGATCCATTTCTGTTTGTATTTAAACATTTTCACAATAAGATGGTCCAAGTGCTTGGGCCCCTATACCCACTTGGAAGACCTGGAAGAAACTCCTGGCTCCTAACTCCAGCCGTTGTGGTCATTTAGGAAGTGAACCAGCAGATGGAAGACCTACTCTCTGTCTGTCTCTCTCTCTCTCTTTGAATTGTGTCTAGAACTGAGACCAAAACAACTCATTATGGTTACAGGATCCAATGTAAATCTTCCAGATTTCTTGAAGAAAGGTTCGTGATGGTGGCAAGCATTCGGTACAGAGGTTAAGACTCTACTTGGAACATTGCCTCAAGTATCAGAGTGCATGTGTCCAAGTACTGCCTCTGATTCCAATCCAGCTTCCTGATAATACGCATGCTGGGAGGCAGCAGATGATGGCTCAAGTACTTGGGCCCCTACCACTCAGATGGAGGAGCCAGGGGAGTTCTGGGCTCCTAGCTTTGGCCTGGACCAGGCCCAGCTGTTAAAGACAGTTGAGAAGTGAACCTGTGGCTGAAAGATCTCTTTCTCTCTCTGTCTTTTTCTGTGTATTTTCCCACCTCTCAAAATGAAAAACAAAAAATTTTAATAAAATTTTAAAGATAAAGACTGGCATTTTGGCACAGCAGGTTAAACCACCACTTCTGATGCAGGCACTCTATATGAGCACAGGTTTGAGTGTGGGCTACACCACTTGTGATCCAGCTCCCTGCTAATGCACCTGGGAAGGCAGCAGAGGATGGCTGAGTACTTCAGCCCCTGCTACACACATATAAGACTGAGATGGAGTTCCAGGCTCTTGACTTTGCCTTGGCCCAGCTCTGCAGGTGGCCTTTGCAGCCATTTGATAGAAGATCTCTCTGTCTGAATCTGTCTCTGTAACTCTGCCTTTCAAGTAAATACTGAAAAAAAGTTTATAAAAAATATATGAGAGGTTGGTGATGATGTAGGCTTCTTGAAATCAGGAGGGGTGAAATAGAATGCCCTTTTCCTCATATTTTGTAGCTACTGTTGACTTGAACTATTTAAAGGGACAATAATTCAGGAATAATCATTTAAAACAGTTTATTATACATATTTCTAGAAAAATCTATGTAATTACAAGCATTTATATCCTATCTGCACCCTACTTTTATACGGTTTTGTGGGCTGTTTTTAAAAAATTGGAATACAGTTCACAGAACAATATGTGCCATTTTAAAGACTGCAATTCAGTGGTTTTTATTATATCCCCTATGTTGTGTAACTATCATCATCTTCGATTCTAGGACATTTCCACTGTCCCCACAAGAAACTTTGTATACATTGGCATTCACTGCGATGTGTTGCTTTGTTTTACTCAGTATTATGTTGGTGAAGAAGCATGCCTTTTTGGCACATACAGATAGATGTACCTCATTCTTTTTTACATCCTTACTATGTTTCATTATAATTACTTTTAACCAGTCTTCTGTTGATGAACATTGTCATTGGGTGCTGGCAAAATTTGTAAATGCACAAGCTTGTCTGTTTATAGGATAAAGTCTCATACACTTAAATTTTTCATTGTTTTGCCAGATTGTTCTTCAAAGTATTTGCCACACGTATGTCCCACCAGTAGTGAGTGTAAGAATGTTCCTTCATATAAGATGTCTTTGAAAATGTTTTTTTAAGAATATTCCTTTTCACCCTTGTTTTTGAAAAAAGAATTTAAGGGGTAGGCGTTTGGTTTAGTGGTTAAGATGCTGGTTGGGATTCCTGTAACCCAAATCAGAGTACCTGGGTTTGAGTCCCATCTCTGCTTTCAATTTCAGTTTTGTGCTAATCCACATCCTGGAATATGCACTGATGGCTTAAGTGGTTAGGTCTTTTGCACCCATATGGGAGACACAGCCATTGCAGGCTTTTGGGAAGTGAACCAGCAGATGGTTCACTTCTGTATTAGAATTTGACCTTTGGTTAACTGTAACTCTAATCCTTTGGCAACCTGATAAGGAAAGATACCATCTGTATTACTAGGCAAAATTACATGTAATGAAAGTGATTCCAAATTGGTAAAATGAATCTAGATTGAGAAGAATTTTAAATACCTGATGGGTTGCCCATGGACTTCTCTGGATGGGGTGCTTTTTAAAAACGGGCACAGCAGTTGTGTGGGGAGCTGGGAAACTACGCCTATGGAATTGTTACCGGAGCCATGGCTCCTATGGAGAATGAGGTTTCTGAGTCAGGGCAGGTCCCACGTATATACAATATGGATCTTGATGCAAGGATACAGGATCTGCTGCTGTGGCTACAGCTGCCTCTCCTGCCACAAGGACTGCCATAGAGAGCCTCTGATACTCTCCTGCTGACAGGCTGTGCTTCCTGTGCTGTGTCTGAGTAGGCTGGTGTTCAGTGTGGTCTGGGGTAAGTCTGACTGGTTAAACACAGCAAGACTCCTCCCATGAATGTTGGCATAGGTTATTAAAACTATTGTTTTTCTTTGATGGTAAGGTTTTTGTCTGTGGTATTGTGTAAAATAATTTTGAACGTTTCTGATTTTTAGTATATGTGTCTCTGAAGGTCTATTCAGCTGCAGTTGAATATTGGAGTTGAACAGATCCGAGTTGTGCACAGAGATGGAAGAGTAATTACACTATCTCATCAGGAGCAGGAACTACAGGATTTTCTTCTGTCTCAGGTAATAGCTGCAGTCTCTAAGTCTGTTTTTAATTTTTTTAAAGATTTATTTATTTATTTGAAAGGCAGAGTTGCAGAGAGAGAGAGAGAGAGAGAGAGAGAGGTCTTCCATTTACTGGTTCACTCCCCAAATGGCTGCAATGGCCAATGCTGGGCCAATCCGAAGCCAGGAACCTGGACCTTCTTCCAGGTTTCCTATGTAGGTGCAGGGGCCCAAGCACTTGGGCCATCTTTCACGGCTTTCCCAGGCACATTAGCAAGGAGCTGGATCGGAAGTGGAGCATCTGGGACTTGAACCAGCATCCATATGATTACGGCTTTACCTGCTGTGCCATGTGCCGTCCCCAGTCTCTAAATCTTAAGCTCCTTCCTCATAGCTGCTTATAGTACAAATTGAGTAAGAGATAATTAAAATGTAGCAAATCGTATAAGAAGAAAGCCATATCTTCTGCTATTGTGTTTAATTTTAGGGCACATTTGCAACTTACTGGCTAATTGAAAGTGTTAATAGACTATAGATTTTTTTTCTACTCAGTTTGTGTTTAAGAGGAAAGATCTATTTCTGAGACTAGCAAGTAATTTATTTGCCAAGATTTACAACCTCTTTGGGACCACATGAAAGTGGATTAGTATTAACCCAAGAAAAGAGAGGGAGAGAGACAAAGAGTGAGAGATCTTCCATTCACTGGTTCACTCCCCGAATGGCTGCCACAACCAGGGCCAAACCAGGACGAAGCCAGGACCTAGTTTATCCCCTTCTAGGTCCCCCACATGAGTGCAGGGGCTCAAGCACTGGAACTATCTTCTGCTGCTTTCCCAGGCACATTAGCAGGGAACTGGATCAGATATGAAGAGGCCAGGACTTGAACCAGTACCCATATGGGATGCCGGCATTGCAGGCTGAGGCTTAATCCACTGTGCCATGCTGCTGGCCCTGCTAATTTGCTTCTCTAGTGCCACATAATATAAAATGCATTTGTGAAGTATGATAGCTCTTGGCTGGTTGCATCCAAAATAGTTTTGGTTAGTTTAAATACACAAAGAAATGTAATGGAGTGCTATTAGTCGTACCCCAGAATCAATAACAAATCAAGAGAACAAGGTTTGCAAATGGATTGGACCAAAGGAAGAGAACCACAGCCAGGGAAATTGCTGCCCTGGCACTAATGCCTTCACTGCTGCTGGCAGCAGGCATTCAGAGTCTTAAGGAACAATGCCATGCCCTGGAGGATAATCTCAGGAAATCTGTTGACTAAGGATCTACAAGGGTCTCAAAAGCTTATGGGAAGTATGTATTATGAAAAAAATCTGTGTGTGGATTTTTTAAAAAGTTTTTTTTTTTTTTGGACAGGCAGAGTGGATAGTGAGAGAGAGAGACAGAGAGAAAGGTCTTCCTTTTTGCCGCTGGTTCACCCTCCAATGGCCGCTGCGGCCGGCGCATCTCGCTGATCCGAAGCCAGGAGCCAGGTGCTTCTCCTGGTCTCGCATGCGGGTGCAGGGCCCAAGGACTTGGGCCATCCTCCACTGCCTTCCCGGGCCATAGCAGAGAGCTGGCCTGGAAGAGGGGCAACTGGGATAGAATCCGGTGCCCCAACCAGGACTAGAACCCGGTGTGCCGGCGCCGCAAGGCGGAGGATTAGCCTGTTAAGCCATGGCGCCGGCTTTAAAAAGTTTTTTGCATCAAAATAAACGCCTTAATTCTGTTTTCTCCAAATTTAAAGAAACTTCATATTTAAGTTTTATATGTAGAAGAGCCATCGTGGTTATTGTGGTAACCTGCTACTTGTGGTAGCCAGGCCCCAGGGTTAATAACCAGTTCTAAGCCGGGGTTAATGGGAGGGAGAAAAAGGAATCCTGAAAGGGAGAGTCACATAGAACAGGCCACCTTTTATCAAGACATACAGGTAACGTAGACAGCCTCACAGCGAGGGTACCAGAAGAATAAAGATGGTGGCCTCACTCGACCTTGCCATCCTGAAGAATCCCACTGGATAGCTCCTGTTACTTGCATGGCTCCCATTACCTGAAGCCAGAGGTCATAAGAAGCTGTTAATGTAACCATATAGGTCAGCTTCCCAGGCAGATAATAGGGTGGAGAGTGGATTTGAAGGGGCATCTGGAGGCTGTTCAGCATACCTGCCACTTTTAATGTTACTCTCAATCAAGATCTAGGCGGGAGCCTCCAGCTGGCCATAGTGGGTAGAGAAAGCAAGTATCTGGTGATTTTAGCTTCTGCAATGGAAGATGGGGTCCTGCTTCTTTTACCTCATAGTCATATAGGGAAGGGTTTCTCAAACATAAGATAGAGTTGTTGCCTAGGCAGTGAAAACCCCAGTGAAAGTTTACAGTCATGATGTCGGGTTCCTGCAAAGTGAGTATCTATGTGGTTTGTCATTCAAGTTTTCGTTTTCATTCACAGATGTCACAGCATCAGGTGCATGCAGTTCAACAGCTAGCCAAGGTTATGGGCTGGCAGGTACTCAGCTTCAGTAATCATGTGGGACTTGGGCCCATTGAGAGCATTGGCAATGCCTCGGCCATAACGGTGGCCTCTCCGAGTGGTGACTATGCTATTTCAGGTATTTGGTGCTGCTTTGTATGACAATGAACCATTGGGAGTTTGGCTTTAACATTTAGCTTTTTAATAACTAAATATATTTAAGAATAATTTATTTTGCAGTAAGTAAATGTTGTATTTACCAAAAACATTTGATCAAAGCTGTTATTCAGAACAAGAATATGGCAGCATATTTGCCTAGTAGATCATCTGAAAAGTGTCCATCAGCATTGTTATTCTTGCTGTCGTGAACCTACAATGAATAAAAGAAAATGTATGACTACGAATGTGGGAAGGATAATATTGGGCCCTAAAAATGGTAATGGGACAGGACAGGGGTAAGAAATATTTTATTAAGCATCCACTGTGAGTGAGCATTTTAGTAGGTACTCACACATATATTTTCTAGCTGAAACTTACATTTGGAATACCATGGTTATAGTGTGATAGTGTTTCCTAATATTTGTTCTAAATAAATATTTTTTAAATATAATACGCCTCTCTTTTTTTTTTTTTTAACTTTTTTTAAAGATTTATTTTATTTATCTGAGAGTCAAAGTTACAGAGAGGGATAGACAGAGAAATTTTCCATCTGCTGGAACATCTCTGCCTAAATGGCCACAATGGCCAGGGCTGGGCTAAACTGAAGCCAGGAGCCAGGAGCTTCTTCCTGGTCTCCCACATGGGTGCAGGGGCCCAAGCACTTGAGTCATCCTCTGCTGCCTTCCTGGGCACAACAGCAGGAAAGTGGATGGGAAGTGTAGCAGGTGGGGCGCTTTGCTTCTTTCCTAATAGTTAAAATGTCATTAAAATGGGGAAATGTTTTTTGAAGATGTATTTATTTATTTGAAAGGTAGAGTTAGAGGGAGAGACAGATCTTCCTTCCCCTGGTTCACTCCCCAAATGTCCACAACCACCAGGTCTAGGCCAGATGAAGAATTCCATCCTGGTCTTCCACATGGGTAGCAGAGGCCTAAGGACTTGGGCCAATTTCCCCTGTTTTCTCAGGCCATAACAGAGAGCTGGATCAGTAGTGGAGCAGCCGGGTTTTGAACTGGTGCCCATTTGGGGTGACAGCACTGCAGGTGGTGGCTTTACCTGCTGTGCCACAGCGCCAGCTCCAGTCATAAAGTTCTTAATTCCCTTCATCTCTTCCCAGTCCTGATTCTAATTGAATTATCAGATAAATGAATTAACAGATATAGGTGACTTCCTGAAAATGTGTAGGAAATTTGACTCTTTCAGGCCAAAATTTACCTTTGCTTCATCTTTATAGCACAGAGTAATTCATGAATATTTATCCCAGCCTGGTGTGTGTGTGTGTGTTTATGTGTATGTATACACATGTATATGGATACACATGTATATATAAAAGTTAGTACAGATAAAGGTTTTTGTATTCATAGTAGGATGAAGTTGTGTCATTTATCTTTGTTATTTTTTAGTTTGGAAAATGAATGTATTCATATTTTTGTTTTTCTCCACAGTTCGTAATGGGCCTGAAAGTGGCAGCAAGATCATGGTTCAGTTTCCCCGTAACCAGTGTAAAGATCTTCCAAAAAGTGATGTTTTACAGGATAACAAATGGAATCATCTTCGTGGACCATTCAAAGAAGTCCAGTGGAATAAAATGGAAGGTCGAAACTTTGTCTATAAAATGGAGCTGCTTATGTCTGCACTTAGCCCTTGTCTACTATGATTTTTTCCAGAAAAGTTTCCAGGAACTTCGGCTTGATATTTCAGGTCATCTATAAGCACAAGGAAGAGAAATATTCCAAAGGAGTATTGTTTTTTAAACATAGAAGATTTTTACTTAGCATTTTGAACCCTTTCACTTTATAAGTGACAAGTGCTTTGAAATGCAGAAGTTTCTGTACAGTTGTAGGGTGTATAGCATGGGGAGATGTAAAATAATACATTTTTATGTGGTTAACTTGAAAATATTATTAACTTAAAGATTTGACTTTACTTTTAAAATATTCCTTCTTTGATGTTAACATCCAATAAAGTACGTGGTTAAAAATCTCCAGATACTGTCTGAACTCTTACCAGCCCCAGTGAATTGTCTGTAATCATCTGGTTTCTTGGGGCTGGCACTGTGGTATAGCAGGTTAAGCTGCTGCCTGTGGCACTGGCATCCCATATGGGTGTTGGTTCAAGTCCTAGATTCCCCACTTCCAATCCAGCTCCTGGCTAATGTGCTGGGAAAGCATCAGAGCATGGCCCAAGTGCTTGGACCCCTGCAACCACATGGGAGATCCTGAGGAGACTCCTGGTTCCTGGCTTCAGATCAGCTCAGCTCTTGCCATTGTGGCCTTTTGGGAAGTGAACCAGCAAATGGAAGATCTCTTTCTCAATTTGTCTCTCTCTTTCTCTATAACTGCCTTTCAAATGAATAAGTAAATTTTAGGAAAAAAAAACCCAATTCCACTATTTTTTTAAGATTTATTTATTTATTTGAAAGGCAGAGTTAGAGAAAAGAAAATCTTCCATCTGGTGGTTCATTCCTGAAATGGTCTCAATGGCTAGGGCTGGGCGAGGTAGAAGCCGGGAGCCGGAAGCTTCTTCCAGGTCTTCCACGTGGGTGCAGGCACCCAGCTACTTAGGTCATCTTCTGTTGCATTCCCAGACACGTTAGAAGGGAGCTGGATTGGAAGTGGAGCAGCCAAGATTCAAACTGATGCTCATAGGGGATGCAGACATCTCAGGTGGCAACTTAAGCCATTGCGCCATCATGCCAGCTCCCTCCACTAATTCCTAAAAAGTTTACATGATGGCATTTAAACACTTTTACAACCCAGCTTTTTATTCAGGAATTCAGTTACACTGAGAGCATTGGATTCTTTCTTTATGTGCCCATAGAAGAAGCACGTTCTCCATTCCATTCCCAGGACTACTGAAGTGTGCTCCTGTATTTCTGAGTGAAGTGCTTCTTCCTCCAGTTGTGTTCTTTAGAAATGCCTGAGTCCAGCCTACATAGGGAGTTTAAGAACTTCCTCAAGAAGGACAGCTGGAAGCTTGAAGACGCAGGTACCTTTAGGACTTCCTTAAATCACTTCGGCCTGCTCTCCTGCTTTGAGTGACCTCATGCCACTTGAGACATTTAGTGAATGCTCAGGCCCAACCTTCTCCCTACGGTTCTTCAGCCTCTACCCAGTGGCCCAGGATGCTTCCTCTAAGTCTTTTTCATAAACTCTGCTTTTTTAGTGGATTAATGGGTTGGTTACCTTTTCCATTCAGTGTGTTTATACTACTTGGAAATAGTGTTCAAATCATAAAATATGCCTGAGTAATTACCATTAGTAAAATAGATTTGTGTTTATGGGCCTTTTGGTACTGCTAATTCTCCTTTTAAGTGAGGCTTTCAATTTTTTTAAGTGATCCCCCCCCACCCCCAAGTTTCCATTTATTTATTACAGACAGCTTCCACCTGCCGCTTCACTCCTTAAATACTTGGAATGTCCAGGACTGGTCCAAGCCAAAGTCAGGAGCCAGGAATTTAATCCAGGTCTTCCACGTGAGTGTCTGGACCCAATTACTTGGGCCATCGCTGCTGTGTCCTAAGATCTCCATTAGCAGGAAACTAGAGTCAGGAGCTGGGGCTGGGTATGGAACCAGGTTCTCTGATTTGGGATACTGGCATCTTAACTGCTAGGCTAAATACCCTCCTTGGCTTTCAGTTTTTAAGGGAAATATTCTGCATTAGTCACCTGTGAATGACTGTAGGAATAAAAATTTCTTTACCTTTTTTTGTTTCTTTAAAAGAGAAATGGAAAATATAGGCCATTATATGACAACTCTGCTTTTGTTTTTGTCCTCTTCAGCTCAAGGTACTGCATCTTTCTCTCCAGAAAAATTAAAAGAATTAGTGTTACCAAATCTTAGTTATTTAGAAATCTTTAGTGTTTCAAACATTGCAGTGGCATGCAAAAATTTTCCTTGTCCTATAATCAGTACAATTCTGCTCACATGAGTGTGATTCCAAATACTTATACTAGTACAGTGAGTCACAAACTTGCTGAAGGACTTTGTTTCTTTAAGTTTTTATTTATTGTAAGTTGATACTTTGCTAAACTAATAAAAATGAGCTACTAGTAAAATGAAATGTTTAAAAAGATACATAGTGCCCCATTTTTATTATAATAGACATAAAATTGCTATCAAATATATAAATTTCTGTGCTTATCCTGTTAGGAACCAGTCGCAGTTCATGGACCAGGAGCACACTTTGGTAGAAAGCATGAGAATTTGGTGCCAGTGCTGTGGCGTAGTAGGTAAAACAGCAGCCTGCAGCACAACATCCCATAGGGCACTGGTTCGAGTCCTGGCTGCTGCACTTCCAATCCAGCTCTCTCCTAGGGCCTGGGAGAGCAGTAGAAGATGGCCCAAGTCCTTGGGCCTGTGCACCTACATGGGAGACCTGGAAGAAGCTCCAGGCTCCTGGTTCCAGATGGACCAAGCTCCAGCCATTGTGGCCATCTGGGAAGTGAACCAGCAAATGGAAGATTCTCTCTCTCTCTCTCTCTCTCTCTTTCTCTCTCAGCTTCTACCTCTGTAACTCTGCCTTTCAAATAAATAAATAAATCTTTAGAAAAATACATGAAAATTCATGCAGAGATACTAAATAGAGTGGGATAACAAGACTACGATCTTTGTATGTCTTCCTGTCTGTGTTCTGTTAAGGTGCTGTTTAGTGAATTCCATTACCTGCTTAAAGAGTATTAGAAACTACAGCAGACGTCAGGGGGGAAATGGCAGCTCTTCTGCCTTATCTTGATTTACATTTCCAGCTTGAGGTTTCCGTCTGAATTATCTGGAATTGGAACAGTGTTCTGTGGTCCTTGAGAGACAAATTGGCAAAAAAGTTGTGTTTGAATGTTGACTGCTACTGGCTAAATGTTTGAGCTTGTCAAGGTTATCCTCTGACCCTGTTGCTAGAATACCATCAAATCAAAGTGTTACCATTGATTATGTCATGTTGATCAGAAATACTTCTTTTTTTCTTTTTAAACATTTATTTATTTAAAAAGCAGAGTCACACAGAGAGAAAGAGAGAGAGCATCCATCTACCAGTTCACTACCCAAATGGCCACAATAGCCAGTGCTGGGCCAACCTGAAGCCAGGAATCAGGAGCTTCTTCCAGGTTTTCCATAAGAGTGTGTGCAAGGGCCCAAGAACCTGAGCCATCCTCTGCTGCATTTTCAGCAGTGAGCTGGAGAGGAAGTGGAGCTGTGGGGACTTGAACTGGCACCTGTATGGGATGCTGGTGCTGCAGATGGCAGCTTAACCTACTAGGTTACTACTAGGTCACAATGCTGGACCCTGATAGAAATTATTGGTACTTGTGTGTTATTATGAATAGAAATAAAACTGAATTACTTAGTAAGTTCGGTTTATTTAGTAGAAAAAAACATGAGATTACTTAGGCAAAAATATTTTTAGGGACAGAACTACCTGAACTACACTACTGTTAGATAAGAGATTTAAACTAACTGTGTGTGTACTTTATAAGATAAAATATAAAGCTAAAATTTGACATTTTTACATTAGTAATAACCTCTCCCATCCCTACAACTCAGTCTCTGATAAACTTTACATAAAACCCATCAACATTATAAATTGATTATGAATTCCCTGAAAGAGTAAGAATCAGCAGAGTTGAATGCATTAGTTATTAAGAGGAAGCCATCTTAGTTGAAGTAACTAATCTGACATATCAGGGAATCTGCCCATGATTTTTATTTTTGTATGTCATTTGAAAGTTTTTCAGTGAACAGTTAAAATGTATCCATGCTGTGGATTGCATTGTGCACGCAAGAATAAGAATAAAGTTTAGGAATAAGTAGAGACCTAAAATAATGCCAAAGATACCTTAAGGAAAGAAGTTGTAGGATGATGTGTATTATGGAATCCCATCTGACTAAAAAGAAAGTGTGTAGATGGACAGAAATGTTCCTATATGTATAAGCAAACCTAGAAGGATATACATCAAATTTAATTATTGTTCCCTCTGGGAAGTAAGATTGAAGAAGGAGAAAGAGCTTTATAGACTTTAATATTAATTTTAAAGAAGGATTTATCACATATGTAATCAAACCAAAAACCTACTTTATGTATTTTTTTTAATTTATCTAGTTGATAGACAAAGCACTCCCGTCTGCTGGTTCACTCCCCCAATGTCCATAAAAACAGGAAGCTGGGAACTCAATCTAGGTCTCCCACAAGGAAAGCAGAAACCCAAATACTGGAACATCACCACTGCCCCCCAGGATCTGTCAGCAGGAAGCTGGAGTCAGGAACCAGAGGCAGGTATCCAACCCAGTCACTCCATAAGGGACAGAGGAAGTATGGGGTCACACCCTGCATGTTAGCCACTAGGCTACATGCCAGTCTTCCACTAAATTTTTTTTATTTAAAAAGTATCAGGGGCTGGCGCTATGGCACAGCGGGTTAACGCCCTGGCCCGAGGCACCAGCATCCCATGTGGGCGCCGGTTCGAGACCTGGCTGCTCCACTTCAAATCCAGCTCTCTGCTATGACCTGGGAAAGCAGTAGAGGATGGCCCAGGTCCTTGGGCCCCTGCACCCATGTGGGAGACTTGGAGGAAGCTCCTGATTCCTGGCTTCAGATTGACACAGCTTTGGCCATTGTGGCCAATTGGGGATGAACCATTGGATGGAAGATCTCTCTCTCTCTCTCTGCCTCTCCCCTCTCTGTGTAACTCTGACTTTCAAATAAATAAATAAATCTTTTTTAAAAATATCAGACATGAATATTATGGAAATTTATGGAGTACTGTGATGTCTCATCACTTGTATATATTGTGTAACGTCAATTAGTATAAATATATTTACCCTTTCAAGCATTTAACATTTCTTCTACTAGTTGTTTAAATAGAGAAATATACAGTAAATTAACTGTCTTTATCCTACTGTGCAGTAGAACCCCAACTTTAATGTAGTTCTTGTCAATCAACTTTCCCCCAATCCCTTCACTTTCCTCCCCAGTCTCTAGTAGCTATATACACACACACACACTCACACAAACACACACACATTATATTTAATTGAAAGACAGAGTTAGAGAGGCAGAGAGAAAGAGAGGTCTTTCATCTGGTTCACTCCCCAGAATGGCTGCAACGGGCTGAGGTACCTCGATCCAGAAGCTTCTTCCGGGTCTCCTACACAGAGGGTGGGGGCCCAAGGACTTGGGCTATCTTCTACTGCTTTCCCAGGCTGGAGCAGAGTACTGGATGGGAAGTGGAGCAGCTGGGACTCAAACCAGCGCCCATAAGGGATGCTGCCACTGCAGGCAGCGGCTTTACCGCTATACCACAGTGCTAGCCCCCACAGTTATATTTTTAATTTCTGTGAGATCAGGGGCCAATGCTGTGGCATAGTAGGCTAAGCCTCTGCCTGCCATGCCAGCATCCCATATGGACACTGGTTTGTATCCCCGCTGCACCTTTTCACTTCTATGAGATCATGTTTTTTGTTTGTTTGTTTGTTTGTTTTTTGGTATGTAAGATTGTGTGCTATTTGTCTGTGCTTGACTTATTTCACTTAATATAAAGACCCAGTTCCATCCATGTTGCAAATGAGATTTCATCCTTTTTAATACTATTCAATTTTTAAAAGTTAGCGTAAGGGGCCGGCGCTGTGACCTAGTGGGTTAAGCCATGGTCTGCAGTGCCACTATCCCATATGGGCGCCAGTTCATGTCATGGCTGCCCCACTTCCAATCCAGCTCCCTGCAAATGTGCCTCGCAGAAGATGGCCCAAATGCTTGGTCCCCTGTACCCATGTGAGAGATCCAGAAGAAGCTGTTGGTTCCTGGCTTTGGCCTGGCCCAGCCCTGGCCATTGCAGCCATTTGGGGAGTGAGCCAGCAGATGGAAGATTCCCCACCTGCTATGTAATTCTGCCTTCCAAATAAATAATTTTAAAAACAGTGGAAAAAGTGGTCATACTGACCTTGACAATTATGTTCTCAAGAATGAAAAAAGCTGACAATGGGCAGGTAAAGTGACATGTGCAGGATGTGCAGAGAGGCATCTACACTGGCCACCTGGCACCTTTCTGTGGTAGGAGTTGAGTTGTGCATGGACACACCAGTAGTAACCACAGGGGTCTGCTCTGGGTTTAGTTAACTACCGATGAGTCTGGTGCTTTCCTAGAAATGGCATACCTGGTCGTTGTTATGTCTCCAGCATTCTATTTTGTCACCTCTTCTGTGCACCTTGCTACACTTCCCCAACCCAACCCTTCTGAATTGTATCCTCCTCTGGGGTTGTCTCCATTCCTGCACTGAACAAGATGCCGTGATAACTTCTCTCTTAATATCTTTGCTGCTCACCTGCATTGCTTCCAATGGAAGCCTGAAGAGCTCTCAGGTATTTACCACCTACGTGGGCTTCAGGGGCCGGAGGTCCTCTGAGCTCTCCTTGCGTACCTGGAACATCCTGAAATGAGGGAGTACAAAATGGACCTTTTTGGGTTCTTAGATCATGATCTCTGAGAGGACATTCTGTTGAAAAGCATTTATGTTCTGTAGGGCGTCCTAGGTACTGCTGGACTATGGTGCAGTTGTCACATCCTTGTTTGAGGCTTTAATTGAATTACAACTCATATTCTGGAAGTACAGATTTCAGATTGGTTGAGGAGAATGTGGTGCTAACAAGATGTTTTTCTGTAGAGAATGTTTGCTGTGTTGTCACTTCAGATAGGCGCTGTGGCTGTGGTTCCAGCTCAGCCTCTGAGTTCTTGGGCAGAGAAGGACCAGAGCTTTATTTTCAGATTTTATTTCATTCTTTAAAACATTTTTTTCACAGTTTGAACCATAATTTATAGATTAACATTTACATTGGCCAATTCCCGTGAATTGATATTTTCTTTTTTGAAAAATAGACAAAAACCTCACATTCTGGAATGAAAAACTCAGGAAGAGGGGAGCTTTGAAAGTGCATCTAGATCCTTTTCCCCCACAAGCAGAAAGCCAGGGGAATAGCTTTTCATGATATTTCTAGGGGGCAACTTAATTCATGTCTGGGTTTGCCCATGGGGGCCTCCCATTGGGTATTCTTTGCCATTTCTCCTTTAAGCATGAAGATCACTTGCCCTGATTTCTGACAAGCTGAGGGGCAGAGTTGTGAAAAGCAAGTAGTGCAGACAGGGCCACAGATGCCCCCGCTGCCACCCAGCTCCAGATGGCTTTCCTCTCGTGGGCTTCTGTGTGAATGTAGTACCGAGATCAGCTGATCCCTGGTCCCTTTTCTCCTTGGGTACTCCTCTCTCTCTCCATGGCACTGGAAACTGTCCAGCGCAGGGTCTGATTCCTGTGGCTGCTGCTGCCTGCAGAAGGACACGTGTGTGTGTGTTTACACGTGTGTGCAAGAGGTGGCTGGGGGTGGGGGGGAACCTGTGCCAGACGCCTTTCTCTAGATCACCTTCTCTAGTGCCTGTCTCAATTCCAAATGATCCCTTTCGTTAGCTCTGGAGGCATACTACTACATGAACACCCTACTACGTACACCCTACTTGTCTCACAGGAAGTAAAAGAGAGGCATTGGAGACCTGAAGGGAGGGAGAAGAGAATGTTCTAGCATTTCTTTACCTCTGCAGTGTGTTGGGGCTCAGAAAATGATACCCCAAAATGTGCTGGATTTTTTTTTTTTTTCTTACTGAGTGACTTGATTGAAATGGTAAAAAAGCCTTCAGCAGGCTTAGACTCAGGTCCCTCTAACCTTGTATTCTTTCTGTCCACCATTTCTCTCTGCATTGAGCCAGACTGTAAAAGAGAAAGCAATTGCCTTCCATCCTTACCCTGAAATCGTATGTCTCTGAGGAGGAGACAGGAATGTAACTGCACCTGGATGGAGTTCTATTACAAGATAATGTTTTTTTCCTTGGGCTCAGATTCTGAAGAGAATCTTGTTACAAGCTAAGCTTTGTCTCAGGGACCCTCCATCCACACACACCCCACATATTCCTCATTCTCCTCTATAGAAAAAGGAGTATCTGAGCTTAGTGATTTTATGCTGCTGAGCAGTCACAGCTCTGATTTCCTCTTGAATGATTTTTCTTCTCTCACTTGTTAACAAATGTGTAGCCTTTTTTCTCCTAGTGAGTCTTTGTCAGTTTGTTCCAGTGGACCTTTATGGGGTGGTGGTCACTTGGGAATTTCTCTTCACTTCTACACATGGGTGAATTTGCAGCTGAGGGCTGGGCACACAGCTAAGGACCATGGCTTCTATCATAATCCATCTGGTACCCTTGGTCCTTAGCTGTGACTATTTGAGAGGGCAAAAGAGAATGAGAAATAAACTCATGCTTGCATTTAGAGCTTGCCAAATGCAAGTTGGGATGGAGAAACTTAGAGGTAAACATTGTGACCAACAACCTGAGAGAATAAGACCAAGGCCAGGTGCAGTTTGGTCCCCTGTAGCCTCAAAGCCCCAGCACGTTTTAGTTTCTAATACTCAGCATAGCACTTTCCAGATCCCTGAAGAATTTTCATGCTTTTCTTAAAGCTTCATGAGTTCTATGCATACTGTGAGCTTCTCTTGATACCCTGGCTATGAGGTAGTGAAGGCCAAGTGTTCCTCAACCCAGGGAGGAGAAAGCAAAGGCCTGACGGGAGAGACAAACTGACTGTGACTGGGGGTGGGGGTGGGGGTGAGGTGGGCAGGCTCAGCTTTCACACAGGTGGCATCCCTGCGTGTCAGGAGCCCAGGTGCTGCCTGTGGTGGCTATCCATTTCCTTCACAGTGGCCTAAGTTTGGGCCACAGGAGGGAACAGCCAGTTACTGTCAGAATGAGAGAGAAAGGGAAAAGACTTGTCTCCCTATCCCTCGTATCCAATGAGTTTCTCTCCCTAAAGCTCTAAGCCATAGGGCCTCGCTGTGAATAACTCACTACAGCCTCAGGTTTTCTCACAATAGCTTCCACAGCAGTGCTTGTGGGGCACAAGGCGAGGGACTAGTGGGCACAGCGGTGCACAGAGGAGACAGTGCAGAGCACAGACAGCATGTTCCAGGGAGGGCTGCACATGTGTCTCAGGATGCTCTGGAACAGGGACTCCTCCCACAGGTGTCACAAACAAGCAGCCGGGGCCTGCACTGTGCTGTGGGTTATGGGTCAGCCTGGCCCTGAAGGCAAGCGAAGCTCCTACTTCCTCTTCACCTTGAATTCAGTGCAAGTCCTACCGCTGTCTGTCCAACCCATACAGTCCATTTTGTGAACTTCCAGCTATCCCATCAGAACAGGTCCACGGGAGGCCAAAGGGTGGACTGGCTGTGTTTGCTCCTTTTGCTGGAAAGTAGTGTTTTCCTCTTGAGGTAGGAATGTCATTGGGGCCAGCCTTGGCTAACACTCAACATCTTGCAGCTCAATCTCTTCTGTTGTGCTTTCTGCAAGACAAAAGACAACTGAGTAAGCTAGCAAGCAGCCACTTAGTGGTTTCTTGGTGAGAACAAGATAACATGCACCACCCATGACCTCAAAACCAGGAATGCATGATGGCGAGGCCAGGGAGTTACCTTTGAGTTTGTGTCTTCTCTTCCTCTGGAATTTATACGCACACTTATTACAGACCCACATGAGGCTGATTAACACCGCGGCCACAGCAGCAAGGAAAGCAAGGAAGACAGCGACAAAGTGCAGGTCTTCATAGAGGATCTCTATGGGGCGGAGGAGGGGAGGGGGAAGATAATGTCTCTTTTAGTATCATGAAGTTGGCCTCGCACACTCTGGCAGTTGAGAAGGGTCCCCAGGCCCCTGGGGCCTTCTTACCAGACACATGGAGCACGATGGTGCCAAACTGGCTGCTCCCCAGGTGCTCCGTCACAGTGATGATGTAGTAGCCGGAATCCCTCACGCCCACACTGAAGAGCTGGATGGAGCCGTTGTCGAAGGTGCAGACTCGGTCCCTGTGGCTCTGCGAGATGTTGGCCTGTGTCCCTGGTTTCCACTCTACGATCTTTTGCGCTCCCCAGCTGGACGTGTACTTCCATTCGATGGTGGGCACGCCGTGGCAGGAGTAGTCAACTGAGAGTAGGATGTCTTCTTTGACGGTGGCATTGATGGTGGGATGGGGAATGTACAGTGACACTCCCTGACCTGCAGGATGGAGCGCACAGCATGTAGGACATGTACGTGTACTGAAGTTGACTGACAGACTCATTCACTGAGTTCCCAAGTGTTTACTGCCTGTCCACTACACCTCAGGCAGTGACACAGGTTGCCTGGAGCTTGTATTCACTCCTGGAGATATACAAGGGATCAATAAGCCAAGGAGATCATTTAAGCCAATCACAAGAGCCTTAAAGATAATAACCCAGGGTAAAAGGGGCCAGGTGCCAGGGTGGCACATGGCATTAGGTAGGATGGCCAGGGAAGACCTCGCTGAGGAAGTGACTTCTGACGTGAGACCTGGAGGACAACAAGGAGGTGGCTGCATGGGGGAACAGGATTTCAGACAGAGGGAGGAACACACGTGAAGCCTGTGTCATGAGACTGAGCGTGGATGTGTCTGAAAGCCAGAAAGGCAGGCTGTGGGCTTTGTATCCTGACGACATGATTGGTGGTGCTAGGGCCCCGATGGCTTCAGGAGGGTGGTTGTTGACAGAAAGACCAAGCCCTGATTTGTGGGTTGGCACTTTTATCCCCACCGCCTGACTGCCAGGGAGGGGAGAAAGGCTGATGGTTGAGTCAGTCAATGATCATCAGTGATTTAATCAACCGTGCCTCTGTCACTAAGCTTCCATAAAAACCCAAAAGGACAAGGTTCAAAGAGTTTCCGCATTTCTGAACACCTGGAGGTCCCTGGAAGGTGTTGTGCCCAGAGAGGCTTTGGAAGCTCTGTGCCCCTTCCGCATACCTTGCCCTGTGCATCTCTTCCCTCCAGGAAGAGCCAAAGCCATGGTATGAGCCTTGTAAAAAACGGATGTAGACTGATTGAACCTGAGGAATGGGTCTGGGAACTCCGATTTATAGCTGGTTGGTCAGAAGCATAAGTCATGATCCGGGGTTTGCATTTGGCATCCAAAGTGGGAGGCAGGCCAGCGCCGCGGCTCAATAGGCTAATCCTCCACCTTCAGCGCCGGCACACTGGGTTCTAGTCACGGTTGGGGCACCAGATTCTGTCCCGGTTGCCCCTCTTCCAGTCCAGCTCTCTGCTGTGGCCCAGGAAGGCAGTGGAGGATGGGCCCCTGTACCCGTGTGGGAGACCAGGAGGAAGCACCTGGCTCCTGGCTTCGGATCAGCGTGGTGTGCTGGCCGCAGCGCGGCGGCCATTGGGGGGTGAACCAACAGTAAAGGAAGACCTTTCTCTCTGTCTCTCTCACTGCCCACTCTGCCTGTCAAAAAACCAAAGTGGGAGGCAGTCCAGGGGACTGAGCGCTTGGCCTGGTGTGCTCTGGCGCTGTCTCCAGGTAGAAAACGTCAGAACTGCATTGAACTATACAACACCCTGTGGGTGTCTGCTGGATAACCTGGTAGCAGAGTATTGTGCTGCGTGTGAAAGTAGGAAAAGCTATTTGGTTAGTGTCTTAGGATCCTCAAGTTTAATATTTTTTTAATTTGAGGGTTTGGCACTGTGGTATAGTGGACTATTTCTCTGTGCACTCTCCTCTTCTGTTTCCTTAGTGTTTCTGTGGACTTACAGACCTTTTTTAAATGTATCATACTCCATATCATTGTAATTTTTCTTGTTGCTTTATCCTATACTTGGCCAGTGGGAACCTCTTTGGGCCATCTGTATGTTCTTAGAAATGTTCTCATTCATTTTATATATTTACACACGCATAAATGTATATTTATACACACACATATATATGTATATTTACACACAGACATATATAGGTATATGTGTATACACACACACACACACATACTTGGAAGAAAGAACTTTCATGTGCTTTTTCACTCCTCAAATGCCCATAGATCCAGGGCTGGGACAGGCTGAAGACAAGGGCCTGGACTGGCACTGTGATATGGGATGCCAGCGTCTCAAGCGGCAGCTTATCCTGCTGCACCACAGTGCCTGCCCCCTCTCTGGTTTTTAAGCATGTCCTTGAACTGATTTCATTTTAACAAGGATTGTCATACTTTATAAACATTTATGTACTTATCTGAAAGGCAGAGTGATACAGAGAGAACCAGAGATAGAGAGAGGTATCTTCCAACTGTTGCTTCATTCTCCAACAGCCAGGGCTAGTTGAGATCAAATCCAGGAGCATTTGAGTCTTGCATGTGGATGGCAGGAACTCGAGTACTTAGGCCATTATCCACTGCTTCCCAGGTGCATTAGTAGGAAGCTGGATCTGAAGCTAGGAATAGCCAGAACTGGAACCAGGCACTCTGGTATGATACAAGCATTCCAAGTAGTGGCTTAACTCACTGCACCACAATGCCCACTCCCAGCACCCTGATATCTTAAAGCCAAAGAATAAAACACTTGAGAAATTCTCACATTGGGGCAGATTGCTGAGATCATTTTGGACAGGTGGTCTTTTTGCACCCCCTGCTCACATGAGGTGGCCACTGGCTCCACTCACAGGCCACCTTCAGAGACAGAAGCTCAGAGCAGAGTCCAGGTCTGTAAATACATGGGAACCCAATAAAAGAATCAGACTGGCCAACTTTCCACCAGTGAGGCAGTTCAAAGGGTTCACCATTCAACCTGTGCTTGCACTCTTGCTGACAATGATAAGAGTACTTTCTACACACAAGGCAACTGTTTTCCATTTCAGGGAAGCTCCCTTTTATTTCAACCTGAAATCTGTCTTTTTTTTTTTTTTTTTTTAAACAATGTAATGTACAGAGGTTCTCTCCCAGGGTGTGGGAGCCCTTCAGACACCCAAGGACCATTCTCAAGAGTGCTTAGGTCACTCTTTCTCATTCACCCTCTCAATGTGTGACAGAGTTATTCTTTAACACAGAACAAAGTGCAGAGTTTAAGGCTACTGGAATAAAGAAGACAATAGAGGCCAAATTCCAGGTCAGCGCTTGGAGGGTAGGAACCATATAATATTTCATCCCTGTGTCCTCTGTACCCAGAAGAATGCCTGGGACATGCTGATTGCTCATTAAATGGTGTTGAATGAATAAATAACTGAATGGCCAACTATTTGTAAGTCACAAGGAGTGGGAGCCATTTCCTGGCAGCAGTGTTGCTGCTTAGTTGGTTTTAAAAACTAGGCACATCTAAAAGCTAAAATACTTAAAAGGGAAAGCACTACACTTCAATTGCAGTTTAATGTACCAGTTATTGTATTACATACTTTATGATCCTGATCTCTTTCTCTCTCTCTCTCTTTTTAAATTTTTTCTTTTTACATAAGAGTCAACAACATGCCCACTTCGATAGTAATTGGCCAAAGAGGATGTCAATGCTATTTTGCTTGCAAATCCTGGGTCTCTACTTTGTGACTCTCCAACAACCTCCTCCCACTTTCCTGAATTCTGTGACCTCAAAGATGATTTGGAGTACTGATTACTGCATGATTTGGGAAGCTGTATTTAGAACCACTGACAAGTCTGTGTGACAGCCTCTGTGTTCTTCGTATACTTTCTGGTAACCATGGTGGTCAAGGTTACTGACAAACCGGTCTCCTGGGAGGCTTCTAGAACTTCAAATCAGTTCAGGGACCTTTATTTTGAGCCCTTCAGTTACTTTGGCTCAAGAAACAGCAAAACTGAAAAACACAAAAATAACAACCCTGAGTTTCTCAGACGTTGAAACAGCTGGGAATTGGCCATCTGACTCTGACTGGTTTGTGGATTTTATTTTGATCAAAAAAAACCCCTTTTTAACTTAAAAATGTTTAATTGAAAAATGAAGATTGTATATATTCAGTGTACAACGTGGTGATGGGTGTTGTGGAGCAACAGTTCAGATGTTGCATTAGATGCCTGAAACCAGTATCAGTGCCAGAGTAAGTCCCAGCTCCACTGCTGATCCAGCTCCCTGTTCATGTGCACCCCGGCAGGTCCCTGTCATCCATGTGGATGAACTGGATGGAGTTCTGGGCTGCTGATTTTGACCTGGCTGGGCCCTGGCTATTGCAAACATTTAAGGAGTGAACCAGTAGATGGTCTCTCTCTCTCTCTCTCTCTCTCTCTCTCTCTCTCTCTCTCTCTCTTTCCCCTTAGTCCCTTTCTGTCTCTCAAATTAGAAACAAAAGTGTATGAAGTGATTACTTGACATATCCATGAATACATCCATCACCACCCATGCTGAACATTGGACCCCCAGAACTTGTTCATCTTTTATGATTGAAAGTTTGAACCCTTTGATCAGCATCGCCCATTTTTCCCAGCCCATCACCCTACCAAGCACCATTTTACTCTGTTTCTATAAGTTCAATTTTTTTAAAAAAAGATTTATTTATTTTATTTGAAAGAGTTATACACACACAGACTGGGAGAGAGAGAGAGAGAGAGAGAGAGAGAGAGAGAGAGAGAGAGAGAGAGAGAGAGAAGGAGAGAATCTGTCCACTGATTCACTCCCCAAATGGCTGCAATGGACAGGGCGAGGCAAGGCCAAAGCTAGGAGCCAGGAGCTTCACTGAGGTCTCCCACATGGTGGCAAGGGCCCAAGTACTTGGGCCATCTTCCGCTGCTTTCCTAAGTGCATTACCAGGGAGCTGGTTCAGAAGTGGGGCAGCCAGGACTGGAACAAGTACCCATATGGGATGCCAGTATCACAGGCAGTAGCTTAACCCAATATGCTACAACACTAGCCTCAAGTTCAATTTTTTAAGATTCCACATATATCATATCTGAAAGATATCATACAATATTAAGTATTTAAGTATCATATGGTATTATTTCACATAGCATAAATTCCTCCAGGCTTATCCGTTTTGTTACAAATGGCAGGATTTTGTTTTTATAGGTGAGTAATATATAGTGGGAATTATGTGTTTCTTTATCCATTATCCACCAACACACATTTGGGTAGTTTTCTTGTCTTTGCTATTGTGGATAACTGCGATATTGCAATGGCAATATTGCGGATGATAGCTGCATTGACAATGGAGTGCAAATGTCTGACGTACTGATTTCATTTCTTTTTCTTGCTGTCACTAGGACTTTCAGTAAAATGTTGAATAGAAGTGGTGAGAGTGGGCATCTTTTTCTGGCTTCTGATTTTGGTGGAACAGCTTTCAGTTGTTTGCTACTGAGTACATTAGCTGTGGGCTTCTCCCATATGGCCCTTGTTATGGTGAGGTACATTCTCTCTATACCTAATTTATTCAGAGTTTATATCATGAAAGGATATTGAATTTTGTTACATATTTGTCTGCATCTATTGATATTTCATATGACTTTATCCTTCATTTGTTAATGTTGTATATCACATTTATGGATTTGTATATGTTGAACCATTCTTCCCTCCCAGGGATAATTTCTACTTGATCATGATGAATAATTCTTCTTATGTGCTGTTGAATTCAGCTTGCTAGTATTTTGCTTAGTTGGTAAACAGCTATGTTTACCAGGGATAATTGGCCTGTAAGTTTCTTTTCTTATAGTGTCCTTGTCTGACCTTGATATCTGGGTAATGCTGGCCTCTTCAAATGAGTTCAGAAGTGTTTCCTCCTCTTGGATTTTTTTGGAAGAGTTTGAATGAAATTGGCATTAATTTTGTAAATGTTTGGTAGACTTTACCAGTGAAGCCATCTGGTCCTGATTTTTGTTGTTGCTGGGAAGTTGTTGATCACAGATATAGTCTCTTTTCTCATTATTGGTCCATTCAGATTATATATATCTTCATGGTTCAGTCTTAGAAGGCTGTTTTGTTCTATAAATTTGTCTATTCTAGATTATCCATTTGGCTGGCATATAATTGTTCATAATAGTCTCTTATAATCCTTTATATTTCTGTAGTACCTATTGTAATGCCTCCTCTTTCACTTATGATTTTCTTTGTGGGGAGCAACCATGGGGTGCAGTGGGTAAAGCTGCCACCTGTCACACCAGCATCCCATATGGGCACTAGTTTGAGTCCTGGCTGCTCCTCTTTTGATCCAGCTCCCTGTTAATGGCCTGGGAAAGCAGTGGAAGAGGCCCAAGTGCCTCTACACTCATATGGGAGACCATCTTCTGCCATTTTCTCAGGTGCATTAGCAGGGAGCTAATAGATTGAAAGTCAAGCAGCCGGGGCTCAAACCAGCACCTATATGAGATGCCAGCGCTGCAGACAGAGGCTTTACCTACTACACCACAACGCTGGCACCTAAATAAAAATATTTTAAGAGACAAATGAAAATGTCACAGAACCAAAGATGTTAGTCACCAGAACCAGAATGAAAGGGCTCCTGGGGCTGATGAGACCCCCTGGGAATGAATGCCAGTGCTGTTGGGAGAAAGTGCCGAGAGTGCTGGGCAGGTGCAGCCACTCAGATTTCACTCATTCCTTTTCTTACAAGTCATTACATAGGCCATGCTTTCAGCTTTTAAAAATTGATTAATTAAGAAAGGCAATATATTTCTTGAAAAAAATTTTTTTGACAGGCAGAGTTAGACAGTGAGAGAGAGAGAGACAGAGAGAAAGGTCTTCCTTCCATTGGTTCATCCCCCAAATGGCGCCACGGCTGGTGCACTGTGCCAATCTGAAGCCAGGAGCCAGGTGCTTCTTCCTGGCCTTCCATGCAGGTGCAGGGCCCAAGCACCTGGGCCATCCTCCACTGCTGGCCTGGGCCACAACAGAGAGCTGGGCTGGAAGAGGAGCAACCGGGACAGAATCCGAAGCCCCGACCGGGACTAGAACCCGGGGTGCCAGTACCGCAGGCAGAGGATTAGCCAAGTGAGCTGCAGCGCCAGCCATATTTCCTGAATATCTTAACAGAGATCAATACTGTTCAGATAACAATTATGATGAACAAGAATATTAACTAATGGTGAGCTCTATGACTGCTACCAATGTGGTTTCCTAGATTAAGCAGTCATACACATACTTCAGAAGATTTATTTGTTTTATTTAAAAAGCAGAGTTACAGAGAGGCAGAGGGAGAAATTTTTGGCTGGCATTGTAGCATAGTAGGCTAAGCCTCCGCTTGTGGTGCTGGCATCCCATATAGGCACCAGTTTGAGTCTCTGCTGCTCCACTTCCAATCCAGCTCTCTGCTAATGGTCTGGGAAAGCAGTAGAAGCTGGCCCAAGTCCTTGGGCCCCTTCACCCGTGTGGGAGACCCGGAGGAAGCTCCTGGCTCCTTGTTTTGGATCGGCTCAGCTCTCACCGTTGCTGCCATTTGGAGAATGAACCAGCGGATGGAAGACCTCTCTGTCTTTCCCCCTTTCTGTCGGTAACTGCCTCTGAAATAAATAAATCTTTCACAGAAATAATTTTTAAGTTATTGGAAAGGCGGTGTGTGTGGGGAGATTTCCATCTTCTGGTTCTCTCCCCAGATGCTCCCAACAGCCACGGCTGAGCCAGGCCAAAGCCAGGAGCCAGGAATTCAGTCTGGGTCTCCCAGGCAGTGGCAAGTACATGAGCCATCATCCGCTGCCTCCCAGGATGTGCATTAGTAGGAAGCTGAATTGGAAGCAGGGGTGCGACTCAATCCTAGGTGGTCTCATAAGGGCTGTGGGCATCACAAGTGGCAGCTTAACTAGCTGTGCCACGACACCTGCCCAATAGACATCAACCGTAATTAACACAACTCAGTGTCACATCACTTATCTGGAAAACCACTTACCCAGCAAATGAGATCATTAAACGCAGCTGAAAATCAGAAAATACAAATTGTTGTGAGCCTTATCAATGAGTAGGTAGCTAACACAGACATTACAAAGCCTAGAGTTTAGGAGTCCTAATTCAGAAAACTGCAGGCAGGTGGTGCCGTACTGCATCACATTCCTAAAGGATTATTTCGAGAGGTGGTGAGATGTAGTGGAGATACCTGATGTGGGCAGGATACACCAAGTTGCATCCTGGATCTCCTTGCTGGGAGTCCTAGAGATGGTGAGAACCTGGGCCTGCCCTGGAGGATGAAGGGAGATGACACTTGGAAGGCCTAGCAACAGGCCAGGCACTGAACAGCTCTTGGTGCCCCTCCAGGAGCTGCAGCCCCACTGCTCCCCCTTCCCTGGTCAGTTCTGTGTCACAGGCCTCAGGGTGACCCACCATCCCAGGGTGCCCCGGACAGAGGAATTTCCCAGGATGTGGTAGCTTCAGTGTAAAAAATCAGAGCAGCCATGGGCAAACCAGGACAGCAGATAACCCTGCCTGAGACTCAACGAAGAAAGGCTGAAGAGTAGAGAGAAAATGCTAAGGCACGAAGTTGCTGATTTCTGAGGCACCCAAGGGGGCTGGCTTAGCAGGGGTGATGCAGAGGTAGCCAGCTCCAGGTAAACTGAGCCAGAAGTGAAACCAGACTCCCCCTAGCTATCTAGATTTCTAACTCCTCTCCCAGGGGTCAGCACACCACACACCCCATGGAGTGGGGACCCTGCTAGTCCCTGAACCCAGCCCCACACTCACCACGGCTTCCTCAGTGGCAGGAAACTGACTTGTCAGTGCTGGCCTGGTGAACAGTACGTTATCATGATCCCCATTTCACAGGGAGTCAATGAATGTTTCCTGGGGTTAGGTAGTTTGCCCAACATTACAGTAAGTGGCTGAGCAGAGCTTCAAGCCCTGGAAGTCTGCAGGAATTGGAAAAGGAGAAAGGACTCAAATAAGCTGGGCATAAAGAGTAAGATGTTAAATGTTTGACAGGAAGGAAGCAAAGTCCACTGAGAGAAGTGAGCTGACCAGGGAGGCAAGTGAGGTCCCTTGAATTCTCAGGCTGGGGACTGGGGGTTAAACAGTGTGGAGTTGGGGGCTGGTGCTGTGCTGTAGTGGGCTAAGCCATCATCTGCAGTGCTGGCATCCCATATGGGTGCTGATTTGAGGCCCAGCTACTCTACTTCCAATCCAGCTCCCTGCTAATGTGCTTGGGAAAGCAGTGGACAATGGCCCAAGTCCTTGGATCCCTGCACCCATGTGGGAGACCCGGATGAAGGTCCCGGCTCCTGGTTTCAGCCTTGCCCAGCCCTGGCCATTGTGGCCATTTGGGGAGTGAACCAGTGGATGGAAGATTGATCTCTCTCTCTCTGTCTCTCTCCCCTCCTCCAACTCTGACTTCCAAATAAATAAAATAAAATAAATCATGAAAAAAAAATAAGTGCAGAGTTGCAGGAGGGATGTGTGACAGAGTGGAGGTGAGGATGAGGGTATTCAAATAGAGCCGTGGCGTGGTCTGAAGCAGGCTCCTGGAAGGCTAGTCTGACAGAACTTAGGATCTGATCATTTACACCCATAGCCTGGTTGGCTGGGGCAATGTCCTCCATCACTTGGCTGTTCAGGCTGGCCTCTGGAAGAAAGGGCTGCAGGAAGTGCTCACGCACATGGTAGGCCTGCCCAGGACGGGACGCTGAGGTCCTCATGGGGAGAACTCACGTACTGTGCATCTCAAAACCCCCAGCACGCAGGACCTGGCAATTTGAAGGTGCTCAGAATATACTCATCTGAATGAATGAATAATGATGACATGCAAGCCCCTCCTGTGAAACTGTTGCCAGCCAGGAGAGATCAGGAAGGAGGGATCTGTGTTGAGCTGAGGGACACTTGATGTGACTGAGAGGGCTGCCGGCAGAACCCCTCTCCCAGCCCCGAGTCTGTGAGAGGCAAGCAGCTAGGAGGAGACACAGCACTTTTTAAGCCACAATTAAAATTCCCATGTCTCCGGCCAGCTTATGCCATTCTGGAACAAGGCAAGCTCGGAATTTTGGAAACAGCTTTGTAAAGGAGGCCTGCACGGCAGCCCCAGATGATGCATTTCTCATTTAGCTGCCAGGAATAGTGTTGATGGCTGAGGTGTGCTCAGTCTGCAGAGAGCCCATCCCTCCTCTGGGGCAGGTGGCAGTTCCCACCCTCAGTGCCTGGTTTTTCGGAGGCTAAAGCGGAGCTCACTTTGCAGGAAGCGCCCCTTGTGCTCTTGCTGCTTAAGGGCCTTCGGGAATCACCCAGATGTGGACCACACCCCAACAACATGGACAGAGTCAGGTTTAAGCGGAGGCAGCTGGACTGCTCCCCTTCGTCAGGTTTCAGAGTCTGTAATCACTCCACAATGGCAAGAGCCACCCTTTCTGTGGGTCACACCTGTTAAGTACAAGACGCATATCACAGTCAATTGAAACAAGGTGGGAGAGGTGAATGACTTGGCCATTATCAGACTGGCAAAGATGAAAAAGTCTGATAACACTGTGTCATCAGGACTGTGCAGAAGTTATACTCAAACATTACCGTAATGACGGTAGATGGGTGTAACCCGCTTGGGAGGGCAATATGGCGAAACCTATAAAACTATTTAAATAGCACACACCTTTGACCCAGAAATTCCACTTTTAGGAATTTATCCTACAATTAATATGGGCATATAGACACAAAGATCTATGTTTAAGTGTTGCATGAGGTATAGGAGAGTCAACTGTAGTTAGCAAAAGACTGGAGATACCTGTGTTCTTTGGTAATGGTTTGGTTAAATGAATCATTAAATCCATACCTCAACACACTACAGAGACATTCAAAGATGAGGTAATTCTATAGGTACTGATATTAGACTATCTCAAAAATAATGACAGAAGTTCTCTCCTTGTCTCTGTGACTCCCTGCACCTAAAATAAATAAACCAACCTAGCAATTAAGATGTTGGTTAAGACACCTGCATACATATCAGAGTGCCTGGGTTTGATATCTGGTTCTGGATCCTGATTTTTGCTTTTTAATAATTTACTTGAAAGGCAGAGCTAAAGAAAAAGAGAGGGGGAGAGAGAAAAAGGAGGGAGAGAGAGAAGAAAAGGAGGAGGAGGAGGAAGAGGAGACCTTCTATCTGCTGGTTGACTTCCCAAATGGCCACTACGGCCAGGTCTGGGCTAGACCAAAGGCATGAGTCAGGAACTCCATCCTGGTCTCCCATGTGGGTAGCAGGTTCCCAAGCACTTGAGCCATCATCTCCTGCCTTCCCGGGTACATTAGCAGGAAGCTGGATTGGAAGCAGAATAGCCATTACTTGAACTGGAACTATGATATGGGATGAAAACTTAACCTGTTGCACAACAGTGCCAACCCTGGGGTACCGATTCTGACTTCCTATTGATGCTGGGAGCCAGTGGTGATGGCTCAAATAGTTGGGTTCCTGTTACCCATGTGGGAGACCAGATTGAGCTCCCAGCTCCTGACTTTGGCCTGGCTTAGTCACAGCTGTTGTGGGCGTTTAGAAAATGAACTAGCTTGCTCTCTGTGCCTCTCAAATAAATACACATTTTTTAAAAAATGGGATAGGTATAGGGTAGAACAGTAGATACACAGAGCAATGCTTCCACTTGAATTAGTAATTGCACTTGTGTTTGTATACACAGTCAGACATGCGTGACCATATAAATGTATGGAACATCTCCAGGAGATTACACTGAAAACCAGGGGCTGTGGTTGGCTTTGGGGAGGAGACTGGGTGTCTGGGGTGAAAGGAAGCTTTGCATTTCACATGAGAGTTTTGAACAGTTGGTGTATTTTGGATAGTTTGTGAATTACTTAGAAAATAAAAACAGGGATGGATGTTTGGTGCAGCAGTTAAGGTGCCCACATCCTGTGTCTGAATTGCTTGGGTTTGAGTACTAGTTCCATTTTTTTTTTTTTTTTTTTGACAGGCAGAGTGGACAGTGAGAGAGAGAGACAGAGAGAAAGGTCTTCCTTTTGCCGTTGGTTCACCCTCCAATGGCCGCCGCGGTAGGCGTGCTGCGGCCAGCGCACCGCGCTGATCCGATGGCAGGAGCCAGGTGCTTCTCCTGGTCTCCCATGGGGTGCAGGGCCCAAGCACTTGGGCCATCCTCCACTGCACTCCCTGGCCACAGCAGAGAGCTGGCCTGGAAGAGGGGCAACCGGGACAGGATTGGTGCCCTGACCGGGACTAGAACCCGGTGTGCCGGCGCTGCAAGGCGGAGGATTAGCCTAGTGAGCCGCGGCGCCGGCCATGAGTACTAGTTCCATTTTCAATCCAGCTTCCTGCTGATGTACACCCTGGGAGTCAACAGGTGATGGCTCAAGTGCTTGCATCCTTGCCACCCAGTAAGAGACATGGAGTTTCTGGCTCTCTGCTTCTGCCTGGCCCAGCCCCAGCTGTTGTGGGCATTTGGGGAGTGAACCAGTAGATGGAGGATTGTTCCCTGTCAGTCTCTGTCTCCCTCATGGTCAGCCTCTCTCTCTCTCTCTCTGCTTTAAAAAAAAATCAAATAAGTAAAAGCACATCTTACATAAAAACAAAATAAATAAATAGAAACACTGATCCTAGAAACAAAATGCATGCCAAGATTGGGTCTAAGCCCTAGAATGTTCCCATCTGAGGTCAGGTGTTCACATTTAAACAGGAGACAAGCATTTCACAAGCATTGTCTCAACCTGTGAGACTCAGCAAGGAGACCTGGGTTAAGGAACTATGCTTTTCCCTTCACAGGTACTTGGGTATTTGATCACTGCTCTGTACATAACAAAGCTGAGGCTCAGAGAAGTAACATAAATGCCCAATTTCCTACTAGGTAAACAATTCAGAGTTAAGACAGGTATCAAAGTCTTTTCATTAGCGCCTCCCTCCAGCTGACTCGAATAACTAGTTGGATTATGTCTGTGCTTCCGAAAATAATGCATTGCTCAGTGCTGATGAAGACTTGGGATTAGATGTGAGAAGAAACAGAGTCTGAGCCTGGACTGTGCATTACAGTAGCTGTGTGTTACATGTGGCAACTCAGCACTTGGAATTGGTTGGTTCCAACTTAGATGTGCTACAAGTGTAAAATGCACACCAGATATTGATGATTTAGTACTTAATATGTTAAATATGTTACACAGAATGTAAAATATGCAATTAAGAATATTTTATACTGATTATATGTTAAAATGATAATGTTTTGGGTTTTATGGGTTAAAGAAAATATATTATTAAAATTGTACCCATTTCCTTTTATATTTTAAATGTGGGCGCTAGAAAATTTAGCATTACAAATACAGCCTGCACTGTTTTCCATTATATTTCTGTTGCATCGTGTAGGTTATCACTCTTCTAACCTCCTGCCTCCTCCCAGAATCCTGTTCCCTTGAGTTTGTTCCTCTCCCTCCCTTGCTCAGAGTCCCCCAGCATTTCATTCTTTTTTTTTTTTTAAGATATATTTATTTGCTTGAGAGGCAGATTTATAGATGGAGAGAGGGAAAGGTCTTCCATCTGCTGGATCACCCTCCAAATGGCTGCAATGGCCAGAGCTGGGCTGATCCAAAGCCAGGAGCCAGGAGTTTCTTCTGGGTCTCCCACATGGGTGCAGGGTCCCAAGGACTTGGGCCATCTTCTACTGCTTTCCCAGGACACATCAGAGAGCTGGATTAGAAGTGGAGCAGCCAGGACTGGAATCGGCGCACATATGGGATGCTGGCGCTGCAGGCGGATGAAGGCTTAACCTTCTATGCCACAGCACCAGCTCAATCATTCTTACTCTTTAAACAACTTGGCACCATTACAACAAGCTATGGCTTCATCTGGAGTACTCTTAGTACCCTGTGGACAACCCTTCCAGTACCTTCATTTATAGCAGGGGTGGGGAACTTTTCTTTGCCAGGGGTCATTTGGATATTTATAACATCATGTGTGAGCCATACAAAGTTACCAACTTTAAAAATGAGCCTACTGTAGATTCATTGAATTTCAAGTCACACCTACAGTTGATTTTGCGGGCCCTACCATGGGCCAGATGTTCCCCACCCCTGTTTTATAGGAGCATCCTCCCTTTACTCCACCTCAGCCTCCAGTGAGGCTGTCTGCTCTGACCACAGCCTTCCCTCCTTCCTGGTCACTGCCCAGCTTCCCTCATTGGCCTCACCGGTCCTCCCACTCAGATGCCACTGTTTCCCATGCATCATCCTCACTTCCCACCCTAACCAGTCTCTGTTTCACAGCCCATCATGCTCTGTGCCCTTTTGCCAATTCTCAAAGCTCCTATGGCCTTTCTTTTTGTAAGAGCTGCCTGGCAAGACCCTATGCCTGGATAATAATGCTCTCCTTTCTCTCTGCTCATACCTGGGTAGCCAATACTGCAATAGAATGTTCCACAGGGGACACTCTTCAGAACAAAGTACATGGTTTCCAGTGTAGACTAAAAGCCACCAAATTCAAGAGGGCCTCTGTAATGCTAGACAATATTACTAAATTTTTCAATCAGATTCACTCTTCTTTTTCCCATGGTTACTATGACAAAGTCTCTAATCTCTTTGCACCTCCACATTCTCCTCATTCCCAGCAGATGAGCTGCTCCTCCTTGGGTGATTGTGGCTCTGGGCCGCCACAGTTGCCCAGTGTTCTCCTCCCTTCCCTTCCCATCAGCCCCTTCTCAGTCCCTCTTTTTTTTTTTTTTTTTTTTTTCTTGACAGGCAGAGTGGATAGTGAGAGAGAGAGAGAGAGAGGAAGGTCTTCTTTTTTGCCGTTGGTTCACCCTCCAATGGCTGCTGCGGCCAGTGCACTGCGGCTGGTGCGTCGCGCTGATCCGAAGCCAGGAGCCAGGTGCTTCTCCTGGTCTCCCATGCGGGTGCAGGGCCCAAGCACTTGGGCCATCCTCCACTGCCTTCCTGGGCCATAGCAGAGAGCTGGCCTTGAAGAGGGGCAACCGGGACAGAATCCGGCGCCCCAACCGGGACTAGAACCCAGTGTGCCGGCGCCACAAGGCGGAGGATTAGCCTGTTAAGCCACGGCGCTGGCCTCTCAGTCCCTCTTGAAGGTTCATCCTCTTTGGTCTGCCATTACATAATGGCATTCTTGGACGCTGGGTCCTAGGGCCTCTCCATTATTCTTTATTCTCTGCCTAGGCAATCCGACACAACTTTTAATGCAATGACTCCCAAATTCATTTCACTGACCCACACTGCAGTGTGAACTTCAGACTCATTAACCCCACCATCTGCTTGACCTCTGTACTTGACAGTTGAAAGGAATTGCAGAATCAAAGATAAATTCAGTGCATGCACAGTTGTGTTGATTCGCTTTATCTCTGGGAGGACATACTTGTCCAAGAAACTGGTAATGCCGGTCGGCTCCAGTGGGTAAGGGGAAGACCCAGGTGGCTGGAGGACGAGAGGGGAGGGCATCTTTGAAGTACACACGTTTTGAATATTGGACTATGTGCAAATAATACCTAGTCAAACAGAGGCAAACTTTACAAGAATTTTTAAAAAACAAAACAGTATATTTCATCCGCCCCTCAGATCTGGCCTTCTGCTATCCCCAACATTAGCAAAATTTGCTCTCTCAGCTGTACACTCCAAAAATGCCATCCTGACACCTCCTCCCTCCTAACCCCACGTCTGTCACCTTGTCCTACACGCCTCCAAATGTGACCTGAGGCCGCCATGCTCACTCTTTCTTCCTCTGTCACCTTAGTCCAAGCCACCACCTTGTGCCTGGTCACAGTGCTCTTCCAATTGGCTTTGCTGTGCCTGCTCTCCTCCCGGACCTACTGTCTGCACAGCATCCTCAGTGATGTTTTTCTTTTTTAAAGATTTATTTATTTATTTGAGAGGTAGAGTTAGAGAGAGAGAGAGAGGCATCATTTATCTGCTGTTTCACTCCTAAATGGCTGCAATGGCCCAAGCCAGGAGCTTCTTCTCCCACACAGGTGCAGGGGCCCAAGCACGCAGGTCATCTGCTGCTGCTTTCCCAGGCCCTAAGCAGAGAGCTGGATCGGAAGGGGAACAGCTGGGACTCGAACCAGCGCCCATATGGGATGCTAGCACTACAGGGTAAAGCTTAACCTACTATGCCACAGCACCAGTCGTGAGTGATCTGTTTCAAAATGTGAATTGTGGTGGGTCACTCTCCTGCTGAAAACTCTCCTCTGGCTCCCCACGGCTCTGGGAGTGAAGTCAGTCATGTGGCTCACCCGGCCAGCATGGTCTGGGCTCTGGCCACACCTTGAGCCTCAGGGTCTTCAGCACACCCTTATGCTCTGGGCTCCCTGCACATGACCTTCTTTCAGCCCTTTCAGTCCATCGTATTCTCTTCCACCACAGGGACTTTGCACAGGCTGCTCCCTCCGCCTGCTCTTCCCTTGTTTGCTGTGAATCTTTATTCAGCCTTCAGACCACAGCCATTGCCTCTTTCTGGGGAACCTGTGCCAACCCCTAGGCTGGTCAGGCCTCTTTTCTCTGTTCTCGCGACACCTGTCCGTTACAGTAACGATTGCCATTTGTAAGTGCCCACTTGTGAAATTTTGTCACGTCGGGTCCCCTATTTGGGTGGTAAGTCCCATGAGGGCAGGAGCTGCCTGCTTGCTTCTCCATTGCAGCCCTAAGCTAGGCAGAGTGCTGGCACACGAGTGGGAGCTCCTGAGCAGTGACTTCCCTTACACATGGCTCTAGGGGTTGTGAGGTGCAGAACCCAGGAGAACGCCAAACTGAGCTCAGAAACAGGGGTTTGGGCAGCCAGCTCTTGGGATGCAATGTGCTTCCATTGGGATGCAATCCTTGGGATGCAATGTGCTTCCATTTCTGTCTGAAATACATATATAGTACTCCTGCCTAAGCTGCCCTGTGACACACGCATGTGTGTGTACCCACGCTCCACATATGCACTCACACACACACAGCCCGGTTTCCCTGTTTCTGGCAGATGGGGCCACATGTGCAAAGAATCCCTAGGACTTCTCCCTAGAGACCAGGGCTTCAGAGATGATGAGCCAGGCAAACAGATGTGGCTTCCAGTACTGATCTAGTCTTTATTCAGGTTGCCTCTGCTGCTGACCCTCTGTCTCTCACCCTCTGTCCCTCTGTCTGGCCACAGCCACCTGACAGATGAGATATGCTGGAAGGAATGAAAGTGACAGCGCGTGTGCCAAACACTTAGCATTGCGCTCCCCGCCTCTAGTAAATAAAAGACAATGACAAGCACGGGTGTGCACCAGAGCTCCAGACCAGCTGTGCCTTAAAGAAGGCCAGGGCTAATCAGAAGACAAGGCATTGCATATTCCAGGCTGCTGCAAACTCACCTAGGAAAAGTGTGATTTTTTTTTTAAACAAAGAGAACAGGCAAACTGCTTCCCTACCCTTAAGTAGAAAGTCAGCAGGCGGTATATGAAGTCAGTACCACACTCCTCCTCCTCCTATGCCAAGGGCATATCTGGTCCAGGGCATGGGGAGGGGTATCAGTGGGGGCATCTATAGGTGGGAGCAGAGGGTGGCAGGAGAGGGCAAGATGGGGTAGATGGGGGACCCCGGGAAGGCTACCCCACACAGCGGAGCATGCACAGTGCAGCCAGAAGACCCAGCTTTTGTCTCAGCTGCATGCACCCTAGCTGGGTGACTTTGTGCAAATCCCTCACCTCTGTGGACTGCCTGCCATTCTGTCTTTTGTAATAGGAAACCTTGTGGCTTGGCTGTCAAGGATTCAGTGTAAAGAGACACACATAAAAAAAACCATGTGGTAAGAGTGCTTGTCAGCTGAGGACAATTCCGGAGGAGCACAGGAGGTCCTTTCTCTGATTTCCCACCCAGGGAGCCCTGATTCCAGACCACACAAATTCAGCTGCCTTCCATTCAGCAAGCTTTTGTGAAGAGGTGGGTGGGGTACCAACCTGCCAGAGCCCCTCCTTCTAGGGACACTGCATTTGGAAGTCTAGGATGACTCGGTTACTTTGGCTGCCCCATCAGAGCCGCTGCAAAGAGCACCCTGGCAAAACCACCTCCGGCTACAGGTGACTGGACCAAGGCAGGCCACCTGCCGTGAGCTGGGCCAATCAGAATCTCTGAGAGTTTGGGATTGGATGCGGGGTCTTGTGGGGTGCCTCTGAGAGAGATGTGATGCTACACCAAGGTTGCAGGAAGTATAGATGAGAAAGGAGAGAGCTGGTCCTGGGTGTGCGAGGCTGCCAGGCTGCAGGAGAGGCAGGTGCTCCTGTGGCCCAGGACTGCTGGGAAGAGAGGCAGCTGTGGGTGCAATTGACTGCTGGGGTCATGGTGCCAGTCCTGGTGAGAGACATGGCTCACTTTGTGTCCTTGGCAGGTACCTTGGCCACCCTCTGCACACATTCCCTCAGGCCTTGTACCCTCCTTTCAGTTGCTTAGACTCTCTGAATCCACTTTTTTTTGGGGGGGCAGGCAGAGTTAGACAGTGAGAGAGAGAGACGGAGAGAAAGGTCTTCCTTCCTTTGGTTCACCCCCCAAATGGCTGCTACGGCCGGCACAGTGCCAGGAGCCAGGTGCTTCCTCCTGGTCTCCCATGTGGGTGCAGGGCCCAAGGACCTGGGCCATCCTCCACTGCCTTCCTGGGCCACAGCAGAGAGCTGGACTGGAAGAGGAGCAACCAGGACAGAATCCGGTGTCCCAACCAGGACTAGAACCCAGGGTGCCGGTGCTGCAGGCTGAGGATTAGCCAAGTGAGCTGGGGCGCCGGCCTGAATCCACTTCTCTGCATGGCAGGGATGCCTTAATGCCTCGCTCATATGGTGATGGTAAAGACTCAGGGTCTGACACGCAGTTAGAACGCCCTTTGTATAGCAGGTGAAAAATATTGATTATCATAGCCTTCCTGAGCTGGCTTGAAGAAGTGATATAGTGGGCTGGGTGAGCGCTAGGAAGGAGCTGCAGACTAGACGTTAGGACGGAGAGTAGTCAGGGCTTGATGCCACCTAGATCTGCTTCCTACCTAGGGCCCTATCCTTTTTTGCTTGCCTGTTATGATTTGAGTTGTGTCTCTCAAAAAGACAAGTTGCTATCCTAACCGGTAGTCAGCAGGTGGTCTTGTCTGGAGGCAAGGTCTTTGCAGAAGTAACCAGGAGGAAGCGGTCCCTTGGGCGAGTCCTAATCTGATGTGGCTGGTGTCTTTCTACAAAGGGAAAATTTGGACACCGAGATACACAGGCACACAGAATGCCAGGTGAAGGTGACAGCAGAGACCAGGTGATGTGTCTATGAGCTGAGGAACAATGGAGAAGGCCAGCAGCCACCAGAAGAGAGGGGGAGGCCTGGAATGAGCAGCCTCTCAGCCCGGGGAAGGAACCAGCCTGCCAACACCTTGGCCTTGACCGCAGACTTCCAGTCTCTGGAAGTGAGACGAGGAGCTTGGCGTTTAAGTCACCCCGTTGTGGTGCTGTGTTCTGGCAGTCCCAGCAAAGGAATACACCAACCTCTGTGGCTCTTGTTTCCAGGAATGATAGCCTTTGGGTATGTAGCTTTCTAGGTGGAAAGGATTGAATTAGCTAATCAAGTTGTTTTCAGACCTTGATTGAACATTGTGCTATTCATGGAGGTTTTAACAACATCACCCTCCAGGCAGACACTTGGCAAAGCAAGTAAGACACTGGTTTGAGGCACCCACATTTCATATGGGAGTGCCTGGGTTTGAGTCCCAGCTCACTTCTGACTTCAGCAGGTGATGGATTAAGTACTTGGATATCTGCTCCTACCAAGACTGAGTTCCTGGCTTTAGCGTGGTTCAACTCTGGCTGTTGTGGGCATTTGGGGTGTGAATCACCCACCAGATAGCAACATTATCGCTTTCTCTGTATTCTCTCTCTCTCTCTCTCTCTCTCTCTCTCTCTCTCTCTCTCTCTCTCTCTCTCTCTCCTCCCTGCTCCCCTTTTCAAATAAAATAAACATTTTGAAAAACAATTAGAAAGAAAGCAGACAGATACTACCTTGCTAGTGAATTCAGAATCTTTGGAGGTGGGACTAACCTGATTTTTAGAACTCCCTATGTGACTCCAGTGTTGGGCCAGGATTGGTAAGCACTGAGCTAATCCACATTAAAGTGTTAGCAGCTGGAGGTCATGCATTACAACACCTGGGGGGGTGGTGCGCCTCCCTCGTAAAAGCCTGAAGCCAAAGGAACGCTGAAGGAGAGACGTCCAGGATACTGCGGCAGCCCTTTCAAGGTAATGTTTAGAAGTGCGCTCTTTCTGGCACCCCCCCATATTTTTACTGCACCCTTTGTTTTTACATCACCGTTTCTGGTGACGGTTTGGGGGCTTAGGAGGAAGCGCAGATAGGCGAAGGGACTGCATTTGCTCCAACACCCCAGCACTGCAGCTCTCAGTCAGCTGGGTCAGAACCCCGGGGTGGGGGTGGGGGGAGAGGGCTTGTTAACATTGCCGGGCCTCCCCCTCCCCCTGCAGTTTTTCCTCAGTAGGTCGGATTGAGGCTTGAATCGCTAATGTTCCCTACGGTTCCCGCACCCGCTTTAGAACCCCACCAGGGCAAACAAAGGGGCCTGAGGATGCTCTGAGGATCCCCAGGGGCCCAAGGTTGTTAACACCCCTTTGGTCGGGCAGCCGCCTGCCTGTGATGCACAACTTCTCATCATGGAGAAGGGAACGTGATGGACAAAGGCCACAGAAACCAAACGGCGCTGGAGGCTTTGGGAGGAAATGAACACCGTTTATTTACGCATGCGGGCTTGACTAGACTCCAATCTCAAAAGCCAAGCCCCAGTCCTGGTCTTTGCCTACTTTCATACCCTAAATGTAGCAAGGCAGTTACGAGATACTTTCCAGGAAGTTTTGGGGCAGTCTCAGGGAGCCTAGTATTATCTTAGGTTCTCAGGAATTAATGAATTACAACTGCAAGGTAAGACAGTTTTACAATACAAGAACCAGTAAGTTATAACTTAAAGGCAGTTTCAAGAGGCACGCAACTATCTTGTCTGAGGTATGCGGCTAGGCCTTTATGGCAGGTGGGGAACCGGCTTCTAAAGTTAGTATTGGTTTGCTTAGACCCACCTGGCCCTTTGATAACAAGCGGAGGGAGCCTGTAACAGGGGCACTGGGGACACCCCGTGATTACCAGTAGGCGGACCAAGGGTAGAGATGGAAAGGACACAGGTACCGGACAGAATGGAGACAGTGTGTACATAGTGGGTGTGTCCTTGGATTCTGGAGTCAGACTGTGGCCAAGTTTAGCTCTGCTAGTAAGAACTGTGAGGCTTGGGGGTCAATTACTTGATTTCGTTCAGCCTCAGCCATAGCTCCTCCGAAATATGGATGTTACGGTGATGCGGGGCCCACCCCATGCAGCAGAATGCGGCTTAAATGAGACGCACTATGTAAGGGGCTTACCATAGTTTCTAACACTCGGTAATTACTCAATAAGTAGTAGCTGTGATTCGTGAGACTTCTTCAAGGACGCATAGAGCGAGCTCCCCATCCCTAGGAGTGTGGAGCTGGAATGGGGCGGGAGCGGGTGTGTTGGCGGAGGACGTTCTTCTTGCACTCCATGTCACATAGTAGGCTGTGGTCTGAATGTTGGTGTCTTCCCCAAATTCCTGTGTTGGAACCTAATGCCCAGTGTGAAGGCAATCAAGGGGTGGGTGGGCCTTTGAGATGTGATTAAGCCATGGGTAGAATGAGTACACTTAGAAAAGGGGCTCGGGCAAGCTGTGTTGCCTTTTGCACCATATGAGGTCACAGAAGTTGCCAACTCTGAGTAACTCTCACCGGATACTGAACCTGCTACCACCTTGACCTCAGACTCCCAGTTTCCAGAACAGTGAGCACCAAGTTTCAGTTTTGAAAAATTATTCACCCTACAGTGTTGGGCTGCAGCAGCCGATTTGGACTAACACGGCACCTGTGTGTTTGTGGTTCTCTTCTGGAAGTATGGTGAGGGATTGGGTGATGGTGAATGCCTGCTTGTGGAATGCCTTCTGGAACATTCCCAACACTCCTTTTCCTGGTACAAACAAAAGACACCCTTGCTGGAAAACTAGACTTTTCTGAAAGGCCACAGGCTATGGTAGAGTCCTGCCGTGCTACTGAAAAGATACCAAAGCAGTCAGGCATGACAGCAGTGTGTGCCTCACCCTGCCATAGCCTTGGGGCTGGGGCTGGCTGGGTTTGCCCTCTGCAAAGCTGGGCTGCAGGGCTCAGCATCAGGCCATCCTGGAGAACTGGAAGGCAGGGTCCTTTCAGGCACCTCTGTGGGATGTGTATTGAACAGGAGGTAGCAGGAAGGAATGAGGTGGTATGATTGCCCAACAATTCTTTAGGGGAGAGTTATAGGAGGCCTGAAGGCACCTGGAAGAGGGAGGAATAGTGATCAAAAAATAATGCAGGCACACACATGCCTGGGTACCGCAGAGAGAAGAGTGCAGTGCTCTCCAAGGAGATTAACGGTGCACTCCTCTGCACGCTGTCTCGAAGCCTTCCCCAGCCTCTCAGCATCAGGTTCAGGGTCTCCACTGGGTGTTCTCATTGCTCCTTCTTCCTCTCTCTGAGCACTCACTCCTTCTTGATGAATGGCTCATCCTCTGAGACCAATGTTAGCTGTGTGAACACAGGAGCTGCCCAGAGCCTAGCACAAGCGGAATGCATGCCTTTGGGCAACTCCCCTAGCCTCTCTGAGCCTCAGTTTCCTCACCTGGAAAATGGAGGCTCATCACATTTCTTTGCAGGATGACTTTGCAGGATGGAAAGCAGCTGTTAGAGTGCTTGGCACAAAGTACGTGTTCAGTAGAGTCACGGTTACTCTTTTCTTATGATTGTTATAAATGGTCATAAAAGCTTGAGAGATACTGGCTTCCTTCTCTTCAGTTGGCTGGAGGGTATTGTTGGTGACCTCTGTAACTCACACATCTTCTTGTGTCTCCCGTGCTCCGGAAAGACCTCAGCAAGCTGTTCCTAACTTTCTCCTCCATCCCCACTTCCCATCAGTCCTCTCCACCCCTAATTCCATGGCACCCAGTTATGGACCATCCCCCACTGGGCCTGAATCCACTCAAGTCATCTCAGTTATTCCTTCCCTGTTCTCAGCAATCTGTTCACTTTAAAAATATTTTTATTTATTTGGAAGGCAGAGATACACAGAAGGAGAGACAGATCTTCTATCTGCTGGTTCACTCCCCAAATGGCCACAACAGATGGAGCTGGGCTGATCCGGAGCAAGGAGCTTCTTCTGGGACTCCCGCATGGGTGCAGGGGCCCAAGCACTTGTGCCATCTTCCACTGCTTTCCAAGGCACATTAGCAGGATCAGAACTGGTGTCCATATGGGATGTTAGCGCCGCAGGCAGAGGCTTAACCTATGCCACAGTGCTGGCTCCCTTGTTCACTTTTTCAATCCATCTTAAATGTCCCCTCCTTTGCTGGGTCCCATGAGACTTCTGCAGCTCAGCTCACATGAGATGAGTGATTGTCTGCACTGCTCAGAGGGACAGCAGGCATTGTGTTGTGTTTAGGTGTGAAGCAGCAGCACCCAGCAGTACATGATGTGAGGGCTGGCTCACTCATGCAAAGGCAGTTGAATTGAACTGACTGCTGACTTGACATAAAGGACCAAGTTCTTGTTTAAGAAGCTCTGGAGTGCCACCTCAAAGAATGTGGAAGTATTGGTGGGTGAGGAGAGGAAGCACAGGTCCCAGGTTCTAGTTTTAGGCATTGGTTTCCAAAAGGCACGTGATGTAGCCCACGTTAGTGAGCATTAGTACAGAAGGGCGGAGGTCAGAGGAGTTTCATATTGTATCCCCTTACCAGTGCTCGGTGCCCAGGGACCCCTGCTCCCTCCTCCTCTGAGACCAGGTCTAGCAGAGGAAAGAGGAGTTATTCCAGCACTTTCCACCCAGGATTTGAGACTCTCCAAGCGCCATTCCCTTAACTCTCAGACAGTTTGTCAGATTGAATATGAATATGATGGAAATTGGAAAAACAAGCTCAACTAAAAAATAATCATCCCTCCTCCTGGGTCCTCTGCTCAGACTTTCTCTCTCCCTCTGTGCCCCTGACTACTTCCTGCTTTGTTTTCAAAGCTTCCTCTTTGAGAAGGTCCTCCCAACTGAAACTGAATTAAGGACATTTCTCAGTGCCTCCAGGGCGTCTGATGTCAAATATCTGTTTAGGATCTGCCTTTCGCTGGGGTTCAGGAACCTGCTGTGTAGCCCCAGTTCCTGGAATGCTATCCAATGCACAGTAGGTGCTCGGGAACTACTGAGCTGAACCAAACTTCAAAGCCAAGCAGCTTTGCCTCCTGTCCTGAGCCTGATGGGACACTGTGGGTTTGCCAGGATAAAACCACAACTAAGACACAGCAAGGCTCTACCTCACGGTTGTGGGTGTTCTGGGATCAGAAGGTGGGTGACATGCATGTGCTTCCTGACAAGCTGTTTCCACAGGGCCAGACCACTGCAGGGCACCTGGGGATGATCCAGTGAGTAGCTCTCCACTTGGTCTCACATTAGAATCCCCCAAGGAGCTTAGAAGCAAAGTGAAACCATGCCGGGTCCTGGTCTCAGATACTGATTTAGCTGGGCTTTGATAGGACGTGGGCTCTTGTCCATCTTCTATGTCCCCCAGGTGGTTCTGATGTGCAGCCTTGGCTCAGAACTACTACGCTTGCCCCTTCTCCATGGAAGAAGGACAGCACTGGGACTGGAACTGGCCCTTTGCAGGCAGCTGGGATTCTCCTGGGGTCAGCATGGCACCTGATGGTGCATCTCAGCAGTGGGGAAGGCCAGTGTGTTTTCTTGACCAACTGGTCACACAGACAAGGCCTCTCCTGTGCTTCCTTTACGGTCCAGGGTGTCCTTTCCCCTTTGCCCAGCAGGTGAATTCCTTCCCAGCCGAGCAAATCACTTGCAAGGGAAAGTTAATTTCCAGCTTGGAGCTTGCCAATTCCCCTTCTTCCCACTCCGGTTTCTGCTGGGTAAGTAAATGCTGTTCTACTCCAAGCCCAGTTTTCATGGAAAACCCATGTGCAGAGAGACCCAGCTTCAGAGTGCACAGGCTGTGGGGGCTCAGTGAGTGTCATGAGGTCTCTGGGGCACCAGCTAAATGCTCCATTGGTGCCTGGTAGCGCAACACCCACTTCCCATTCTCTGGCTCAGCACATCCCTATGCTGCCAGGCCCCAAAGATTAGGGCACCTGTTTTTTGAGCACCTGCTCTGTGCCTGCAGTTCTGTGCCCTGTTCTGCTTTCAAGACTCAGCCTTGCGCTCCCCGTGAAGTCCTTCCTGACTCCTCAGGTAGGGGCCTCCTGTAATGACTGGCAGAAGCCACACACATCTTCTCGGGAAGGACTCCACTGCAGCCCATCGGAATTTGTAACGTGCACCTTGGATCTGGACATACTAAAATGTTTTAGGGCAGGTATTCTGACACAGTGGGCTAAGCTGCCACCTGGGACACCCATATCTCAGAGAACTGGGACTGAGTCCCACCCACCTCCCCTTCCTGCTATGTGATTGGGAGGTAGCAGATGATGGCTCAAGTACTGCCATCCATGTGGGAGATTGGGACAGAATTCTTGGCTCTTGGCTTTGGCCTGGCCCAGCCTTGGCTGTTGCAGGCATTTGGGGGAGTAAGCCAGCGGATGGAAGGTATCTCTCTTGTTTTCCCCTCTTTGTCACTCTGCCTTTCCAAGAAAAAAAAAATTTTTTTTTGACAGGCACAGTGGACAGTGAGAGAGAGACAGATAGAAAGGTCTTCCTTTTTGCCGTTGGTTCACCCTCCAATGGCCGCCGCGGTGGCGCGCTGCGGCTGGCGCACCGCGCTGATCCGATGGCAGGAGCCAGGTGCTTCTCCTGGTCTCCCATGGGGTGCAGGGCCCAAGGACTTGGGCCATCCTCCACTGCCTTCCTGCGCCACAGCAGAGAGCTGGACTGGAAGAGGGGCAACCGGGACAGGATCGGTGCCCCGACTGGGACTAGAAACCGGTGTGCCGGCGCCGCAAGGCGGAGGATTAGCCTAGTGAGCCGCGGTGCCGGCTCCAAGAAATTTTTAAAACAAACATTGTAAAATGTTTTTTTAAAAACGTCTTAGAGCATATGACATACTTCGTTGTCATTAGGCTCCGGGAATGGGGGAGAGCAGAGGGTGTCTGGGACTCGACTCTGCCCCCAGAGCAGCAGGGAGTACGCTCAGGAAGGCCCTTGGAAGTCGGGAATGCAGGCTTTGGGTGACTTTCTGTGTGACCTACCCTCCAGGGCTGCAGTTTAGTCCTCTGGGCATGTTGGGGGAGGTGTGTGTGCAGGGCGTGCCCATCGGCTGGGACATGGCATTTCATCATTGTAGTGTGTTTGTCACTAGCACTGCGCATGTCACCCAGTATAAGGGGTCTGTTTCTCCCCTCTGAGTGACAGCTGGAAGCTGAAAGCTTCAATGTCTACCAGGAGGGGACTGCTGGCTAAGATGTAGTTCTATGTGGGGCTGGTGCCGTGGCGCACTAGGTTAATCCTCCGCCTGCAGCGCCGGTATCCCATGTGTTATAGTTCCAGTTGCTCTTCTTCCAGTCCAGCTCTCTGCTGTGGCCTGGGAGAACAGTGGAGGATGGCCTGGATGCTTGGGCTCCTGTACCCGCATGGGAGACTGGGAGGAAGCATCTGGCTCCTGGCTTCAGATCGGGGTAGCTCCAGCCATAGTGGCCATTTGGGGAGTGAACTAACAGAAGGAAGACCTTTGTCTCTGTCTCTGTCTCTCTCACTGTCTGTAACTCTCCCTGTCAAATGAATAAAATATTTTTTTTAAAAAAAGATGTAGATCTACGTGATGGCATACTGGTAGGAGTAGTAGTTGAAAGGACTGCACAAGATCCCGGCTGATCAACATGGATAAAGCTAAAAGAAAAATCAGCATGAAATCTAACTTGCTGAATAACAAGTATAAGCATGCTGAAAACCCGCCTTTTCCCAGTGAGTACACTTGCATGAATGCAAAACTATTCTCTATAAATCTGAAAGGACAGTGTGGAGCAAGGCCACATCTCCTTTATCTCTGATTCATTGGGCGCCGGGATAGAGCTCTAGGCAGCAGAGTAGAAGTTCAGTGTGTCTACGTAGAGGTGACCAGGGAGGCTTCATCCTGGAGACATGGATCTGGGAGTCTCTCAAGGGCCCTCAGGAGATTGCTCCTACCCTGCACACGCCACCCCTCTCTGTTCATTCCTATCCTCAGCTAAGCCCTGAACCCACAGCTCCAGCTCTGGGGCTGTCCACACCCTCTTCACACCCAGACTCGGCCCTGACTCTCTTCCTCCATTCTGCTGGGCACCGGGCTAAGACCACCGCCGTCAGCCATGTTCCTACCCTGTTAAGGGGTACACATACACTGTGTGTGTGTGTGTGTGTTGTATATGTCTGGGGGGAGCAGTTGCTTCTTAGAAATGAGGGTAGGAACCAAGGAAGAAAACTCACCTGTCCGTGCCATTATCCAAACCATCCTACTTTAGTCTTAGATCACCTATTTCCAAACAAGAGGGAGCACTGGGTACTCGCAGGCCTGATGGCTGATTTGCTGTGTTGAGAGCTAGAAAGGAAGGAGCTAGCCCCTGCCTGCTGGCCAGCTGTAGGAAATCTGCCAGCTTTCTAAGCAGACAGACAGTCTAACATGTGAGCTATGTGCTTCCAAAATACAATGGTGGGACAGGGTAGACATTCTCATTCCAAAGGGGAGAAATCAGAATGCAGAAAAGGGCAATGGGTCCCAAGCAAGTCCAAAACAAGGTGGGGGGAATACCATTAGATCAGAATGCTGCTACTTGAGAATAATCCTCTTTGATTTGATGTTCGGCCTTCAGAACACGATGCAGCAGGGGCCACACCCTCTGGAGCTCTCTCAGGAGGCTCTGGGAAGCCACTGTCTGGGCTGTTGGAACTGAGCTAGCAGCCCTGATGATCTCTGAATCCCGCTGCTTATTCCCTCGTTCTTGAACGGTGCATCGTGTTCGCAGCTGAGCACCTGTCTGGTCCGATCCTGTAGGGTGTTCAGAGTCTGCCAGTCTTCCTTCATTCGGTCCTGTTTCTGACCCCTACAGTTCAAGCGGGCAGTGTTTCTGCAGGGGTGACTGGCCAGGGCCTAGGTTCACACTTATACTAATCTTATCAAATGGCTGTTTGGCCACGCCTTGCTGTTCTCTTCTGAACATGCCTTTTCACTTACTGCAATATAGACAGGTTGAGAATTTTTCAAATCTTTAAGTACTGGTTCCTTTTTGCTTAACAATTCTTTGATCAATGTATTTCTCATTTCTTGAATTCTATAAGAAGTTAGGGGGAACCAAGCTCTTCCTTCAACACTTTGCTTAGAAATCTCTTCTGCTAAAATCCAATTCTATCACTTCTATGTTCTACTTTCCACAAAGCATGGGGACACAAACACAATTCATCCAGGTTCTTCACCATGTTAAAACGAGCATCATCACTTTTCTTCTATTCAATGACATGTTCCCCATTTCTGTGTGACAGGTCATCAGACTTTCCTTTAGCATCCATAATTCTAGAGTATACTCCTAAACTCCTCCAACCTCTACCAATTACCTGGTTCCAAAGCCACTTCCATGTTTTTACATATTTATTATGTTAGTATTCCATTTCTCAGTATCAAATTTGTTTTTTAGATTATTTGAAAGGCAGAATAAGAGAGAGGGTTAGTGTCTCTCTCTCTCTCTCTCTCTCTCTCTCTCTCTCTCACACACACACACACACACACGCATATACATCTTCCATCTATTGGTTCACTTCCCAAATGGCCTCAATGGCCAGGGCTGGGTCAGCCCAAAGGTAGGAGCTTCTTCCAAATCTTCTAAGCACTTGGGCTATCTTCTGCTGTTTTCCCAGGCACATTAGCAGGAAACTGGACTGGAAATGGAGCAGTTGGGACTTGAACCAGCACCCATATGGACCTAACCCTTGAAGGCCACAGCGCTGGCACCCATTTCTTTCTTGGCTTGCGTTGCTATAATAAAATCTCCTAGGCTGCATGGCTTCAACAACAGAAATTTATTTCTCACAGTTCTGGATGCTGGAAAGTCTAAGGCTACCATGTCTGCAGATTCGTTTTTTGGTGAGGGCTCTTCCTGGCTTGCTAATGCTGCCTTTTCTCTGTGTGAAGATAGAGAGAAGCTCTCGCTCTTCCTCTTCAGAAGGATGCTAATCCCGTCATGGGGCCAAGCTTTATGACCTCATCTAAGTCTAGTTATCCACCCAGGGCCCCACCTCCAAACACTGTCACATGGGAAGTTGGGGCTTCAAGCTAGGCTGACACTGAGTTCATACCAGTGTCACACATAAAAGAAAGGCTTCAAACACAGGGTGCTTGTGTGTGTGGGCTTGCTTCAACACAAGACTTCAGTGTATATGAAGAACACTGCACTCTCTGGTTAGGAGCTTTTGACAGAGGCTGAAGAGGCAGAGAATGCAGGAGCTGGTGTGAGGAGAGAGGCCCACCTGCATCACTAGGGCTGGCCCTAAGGCAGAGCCCCATTCAGGCAGGTGCAATTCTTAATTCTTTTAAGGGGTAGGCCCTGCCTACCACTGGGCAAGTGTGAGGACCCAGAGCTGCAAGAGTGTTTGCCCTCCTGGGACACACATGATGTGTAGCAGACAGTCAATGGATAATTGCACACTTTTACCTGCCCCCTAGATTTTTGTGCAGGCTGTCCTCAGTCTGGGACACCCCGTACTCCTCTTGTCCCATTTCCTGACTGTTTTCTGTCCATTGGGTCTCAGTAGGTGTGACATCCTTTGGGATGTTTACTCTGGCTTCCCAGATCTCGGTGCTGAATCTCAAGGACTCCCAGCATGTGGCACCTCCTGCCTGTCCAGGTTTGCCATGCCAAGGCTGGCACCCTTGCTCACATGCCTGTCTTCTCCCTGAGATGCTAAACTTCCTGAGTCCAATACTGTGCACCACGGTGTCTCCCACATCCACTGAGGCCTGCTTCCTGCAAGGAGGGATGTAGTGACGAGTGAGCGCCTGGAAGAATTATATGCTAAGGCAATGGCTGGCCCCTGGACATCGCTGTCCTCCGGACACCTGTGTTACGAATGATGTACTTGGGGTTTGGACAACTGCAGAAGAGGTTAGTGCAATAGCAAAGACACCGCATACCTTGCAAGACTCACAACTATTTCTTGCTCCATGGCCACCAGAGGAACATGCTGCATCCCATTACTGGGATTCTGAGACTTGCAACCTCCAAAGCCAAGCTCTACCCAGAAATATATAAAGCCAAGAGTGCCAGGTTGCCCCGTTTGAATCTGGTTTCTCCATTGAATGGACGTCCCCCACGGGAGTAACAATCCTTCTGTGCCTAGCTTTGTTGTTTGTGAAACAGGGATGGCAGCAGCAGTTACGGGGCGGTGTTTGGCTTAGCTGTTAAGATCCCCAAATCCCATATTGGTCAGAGTTCTGGGTTTGAGTCTCAGCTCTGCTCCTGATTCCAGCTAATGTGCACCCTGGGAAACAGCGGGGTGGTGGTGGTGGTGGTGGTGGTGGTGGTGGTGGTGGTGGTTCAAATGCTTGGGTCACTGCTGCCTCTGTGGGTGACCCAGATGGAGTTCCAAGCTCCTGGCTTCCCGGCTGTGGCAGGCATTTGGAAAACCAGCAGGTGGGAGTTCTGTCTCTCAAATAAGTAATAAGATAACTCCCTAACAAATATAAAATGTACATATGTCAAGATTAGAAAGAAAAAGGAGTAGCACTTTATTTCCTAGGGTTGCCCTGGGGGCTCAATGGCAGGAGTCTCCTAAAATCCAAGGATGGTGAATACAAAAGGACCTGTGGTCCTTACTGCTCCAGCCGCCCAGCCTGGGGTTCTGTCTAAAGCTCAGTTGACTAATCCATGAAATAGGAGTGATAATGTTGATGATTACAGATCGCTTTGCACTCTGTTGTGTGCGGGATGAGAGCTGCTGGGACTGTGCGTTACAGTCCGACTCACCCCTCTGGCAAGAGGGTCCAGAGCCAGCCCCACCCTCGCCCCACCCCCAAGCGGTGCACCCGGTGCAGGGTGGTGAGGACCAGCTCTTGCCTGAGGAATTCAGGCCCCATTGCCCAACCCCCTTTCTTCAGAAGCCAGCTGCTAGGGGTTCATCTGGCCTGCGGAGCCCAGGTGACCTGGAGGTGCATGGAAGGGCACAGTAGGGGGCGGGCTCCGTGTGCCCTCCGAGGGCTGCAGTCCGGATGTTCCAGGAAATCCCCCAGATCGTGGAGGCCACGGGCTGGAAGCCGGTTATCTCCGCGCGGGCTTCCGGCTCTGATAACCGCCTCCTGTGCTCGCCAGCGGGGCGCACACCCCGTTGTGGCGCCGGGGCCAGGTTGCCTCAGCTCTGCGGTGGCCCCACTGGGCCGCAGTCGGCGCCCGGGCTCGTGGCTGCGCCCAGCCCCTATAGCAAAGGGTGGTGCGGGGCCTGCCTGCCGGGGCTCACCTCGCGCCCCCCACCGGACAAGGTCTCCTCCCGCAGTTGCGCGACCCCTCTGCATGCACCGGCGCTGCCCTCCCCAAGCCCAGTACTTACTTTGCAGACAGCGGGCCGTGGCCAGGCAGAGGGCGAAGAGTCCCAGCGAGAAGCCTTGGGTTTTCCTCCTCCGGCTCGGCAGAGGCTTCATGGGCAAGCCCCAGGCGGCACGGGCCGGGCATGGGCTTCCTGGGCGGCAAGGCGCGGGCCCCGGACCGTGTGGCTGCCGCACCTCGGCCCGCCGCCTCTTGTCGCCGCCACCCCCTCTTCCTCCTCCCGAGGGTCCTGCAGGTTCTCTAGGGCTAGATGCAGATGAGCATCAACTGCGGCTGAACCAGATCCCGAGGAGAGAGAGAGAGCGAGAGAGCTAATCAATGTGGGAAGGAATGGGAGTGCATACACTCAGAGGTAAATAATGGCAAATAATGAGCCGCTCCTTCCGTTCACACCCAGTTTGCTGGCCTTGATTCTAGAGTCCGCTGGATGCCGGGTGGAGGGAGAAAAGGAAAGTGCTAGCCGTGGCCTGAGGACAGAGAGGGACCGGTCTAAATGGCTCCACGGGAACAGAGGCTTTTAGCAAAGTGAAATGACAGCCGGTGAGAGGGGGTGAGGGGAGGAGGACTGGGGACTCCGACTGCTCCGGGTGGAGCCGTCCATTGGACAGCAATAATATCCATCATCCATCTATCTACCCATCCATCCAGGAAATGTTCAGAGAGCTTATTTATTTCAGAGTCTGGGGCATGGTAGTCACGCAGACGACATTGGTGGAATGAAGCCCGGCAGTGCGTTAGGCACTGGAGACATTACAGGACAGATGTAGGAGTCCCTGCAGAGGGTGGGGGCTGTGCTGTGTGCCCCTAGCCATGGAGGGTGTGAGGCTGGGGCTCAGGATGCTATGGGGCTCAGAGCAAGACTAGCCCACCCCCAGGAGCGATGGCAGTGGGAGATCAGAGTTGGTCAGTCATGACATTTTCTCCCACTCTTCCGTTTAGGTTTTCTAGCCACTCTTGCAGCTAGGGCATAGCTGTGTGACCCCCATGCTGGCCAGTTCTGTTTCTGGAGAAGATTTTACTTTTCTGATAAAAGAGATAAAGCTGGGGCTGCACCCTCGGGTTTTCTTCCTGCCTTGAGAATATTCGCTGTGTTTAGATCTGTGGCATTATCGTGCGTCCAAGGAGTTTGTCGTGTTAAGTGAGGAAGTGGAGCAGGAGGATGGGAAGAAGGAACCCCTGTGTCCCCTGCTGCTTCCCAAGGGCAGCTCCTTGGCAGGTCCAGGTGTCCCTGGCCAGGGCAGAACACAGTGGTCCCCTGCTGACTGCCTTGGGGTCAGCTTGCTGTCCACTCAGGTGGACCTACCAAATCCCTCATCACCAGCCAAAATGGGCCGGCAGAAGACGGGCAGATCAGGCCCTCAGAATCTTCCCTGGCATCATATGTGGCTGCTGCTTGGATTGCTGCAGTCCTGGAGCTGCTGACGGACAAGGACTGGTTGAGAGTGAAGCCACGCTGAGGCCAACCGAGCTGGGAACCTAAGAGAGATCCCTAGTGATGTGGTTTGTGCCCTGGGACTCTGCACCCCTAGGTTTGACATTGTGGGCAGATAAAATGCCCTCTCGCCTCAGTGGATTTAGGATGGATTCCTGTGACATCAAATCGAGGTTGGCCAAATATGTACAGTTACAGTTTGAAAGGAGGGATGAGTTCCAGAGATCTATTGTACCACAGTTAATGAGAGGTGTTTTATTGTTGAAAAATGCTGGGGCTGGCATTGTGGTGTAGCCAGTTAAGCCGCCACTTGTGATGTCACCATCTCATTCCGGGCTTAAGTCCCGCTGCTCCGTTACAGATCTAGCTCCCTGACAGTATGCCTGGGAGGGCAGTGGGTGAAGACTCAAATGCTGCCACCCATGGGGGAGATCTGGATGGAGTGCTAGCTCCTGGCTTTTGTCTAACCTCGTCCCTGCTGATGCAGCCATCTGGGGAGTGAACCAGCAGATGGAAGATATTCTTTCTCTCTCTGCCTTTCAAATAAAAGTAATCTTTTAAAAAATGTTTAATATTTTAAAAATGAGTGGATACCACAAAAATGAAGACTCTAATTGATAATACACGTTTTAATTAGCCATATTTAACCATTCCACAATGTATTGCATTGTAAATGCATGGATTTTTTTTTTCCTGTAAACTTAAATAAGTAAATTTGGAAAGAAAAGGTGATGAAAATCCCACAGATAATAGTCCTTTAATTCCAGGGAGTCAAGTAGAGGCTCGTGAATGAAATCCAAATTGCGTAAAGATGAAAATATATTTTTAAAAAAGATTTTATTTACGTATTTTAGAGGTAGAGTTACATACTGTGAGAGGGAGAGACAGAAGTCTTCCAACCGCTGGTTCAGTCTCCAGAAGACTGCAATGGATGGAGCTGAGCTGATCCGAAGCCAGGAGCTTCTTCTGGGTCTCCCACATGGGTGCAGGGGCCCAAGCACTTGGACCATCTTCTACTGCTTTCCCAGGCCAGCAGCGAGCTAGATTGGAAGAGGAGCAGCTGGGGCATGAACCGGTGCCCATATGGGATTCTGGTGCCGCAGGTGGAGGATTAACCTACTGCACCACATGTTGGCTCTGAAACTATTTTTTTTTTATTTTGTTTATTTATTTGAGAGGTAAAGTTACAGACAGTGAGAGGGAAAGACAGAGAAAAAGGTCTTCCATCCGCTGGTTCACTCCCCAAATGGCAGCCAGAGCTGCACCCATCAGGAGCCAGGAGCCTTTTCCTGGTCTCTCACATGGGTGTAGGGGCCCAAGCACTTGGGCCATCTTCTAATGCTTTCCCAGGCCACAGCAGAGAGCTAGGTTGGAAGAGGGGCAGCCAGGACTAGAACCAGTGCCCATAAGGGATGCCGGCGCTGTAGGCAGAGGATTAACCTACTGTGCCACAGCATTGGCCTTGAAAATATAATTTTTAAAATTGAGGATGTCCTGATTAAAACTAGTAGACTTCTTGACATTTTCTGTTTTCTGGGTTCCTTGTAAGGGCTTAATCACTTGCATTCATTTGTCTATTCAGCAAGTGTTTATCAAATCTGCTTACACTGGGCAGTGGGCCAGGCACTGCAGCTCCAAAGGTGAGTGGTAACTCATGGTCCTTCATCCCGAGGAGCTCACCAACTAGTGGAGACAGAGTGATTCAAGAGGAGAAGGGTCTCCAGGCACACGGGCTCTTCCCACTGAGGCCCCAGGGGGAGCAAACTGGCTGTTTGCTCACTGGGCAACTGGCACTGTGCAGATGCACAATAGCTATTAGTTGAATGACTATACAATCGAGAAAAACTGCAGCCTGAGAGCTGTAGATTATAGAGAAGGAAGAATGTCATGAGATAACTCAATCTGAACAAGCATCTTGGTTACTATAAGTTGGAAGGGGTAAGAGGAGTTTGGATTAAAAAAAGGAGAAGCTGGGAGTGGTTCATTAATTGCAACAAATATGAAATTAAAAAAAAAAGATTTATTTATTTAAAAGGCACAGTTATAGAGAGGCAGAGAGAGAGAGAGAGAGCTTCCATTTGCTGGTTCATTTCCAAAATGGTTACAAGTGCCTGAGCTGGGCCGATCCAAAGCCAGGAGCCTGGAGCTTCTTCCTGCTCTCCCATGTGGGTACAGGGCCTTGGGCCATCTTCCACTGCTTTCCCAGGCACATTGGTGAGCTAGATTGGAAGTGGAGCAGAACCAGTGCCCATGTGAGATGCCGGCCACTGCAGGGGGCGGCTTTACCCACTATGCCACAGTGCTGGCCCCACAAGATGTTAATATTTGGAGAAGTCGAGTGAGGGGTATTTGACATTGTCTTACTACTTCACAATTTTTTGTTTCATAAATTTAAAACTATTCTGAAATAAAAATTTTTTAAAAGAATCTCAGGAAATAAAGATAATTTCATTCATTCGTTGAACAAATATTTATTAAGTGCCTGTAGGAGCCCAGGCCTGGCAGTAGTCTGTCTGAGTCAGAGGGGAAAGAATGGGGTGGAGCAGCTGGAAAGGTAGACTGGGACTGAGGTTGCACGGGTCTGTGCACTGAGGCCTCAGGATGCTTGTTTTTGCACAAGGGAGGTAACTCAGGATTCACGCTCAGTGTGAAATGTCGGCTCCTCCTTTGCCATCTTTGGCATACATGATAGCCCTCAGGTATTTGGGTTACACGTCTCACCGGCCAACCACTCTGGGAACAATGCCACCCACCAGCATTTATTTTCTCGAAGCCTTAGGAGCCATGCTTCACTTCCAAGGGAAGCAAGTGATGTGTGTTCCAGTGACCAGGCATCATGACATTGCATAGCCCCATGAGTTTCTCATTTTTGAGGACAGTCTTGGTTTTAAATATGCTGTTCTGTTGTTCATCTGGGTTTGTGAGACAATGCATCTTGGTATTCTGTGACATTGATTGCCATATTCAGATGGTCTATAAATTATTGCTGCTTTTGCCTCTTGAAAATAGGCTTGATGATTGTCATGGGATTGTTGATATGGCGACAGGCAGGTGGCTGAACTGGGAGGGGATTAGTGTAGAGTGTTACAACATGGAAGGCCCACATACAGTACGGAAGCTCATACATTTTTTGATTCCCTTGAGCTGGGCTCTTATTGTGCTGTATAGGCCCTCAGACTCTCTAAGTGGAGCTGGTTGGTATCTCTGGCTTCATTCCAGGACCACACAGAGGCCAAGTCTAGAATGGAGAAGGTCTGTAATGGGTGGTCTTTTCCTTTTTTGGACTCTGATGGTGCAAAATGCCTCTACCACACAGCCTGTGTTAGCCTCTATAAGCAGACGTCGTGGTGATTGGTGTACTCAAATTTTAGTTTCCATATTTGACTACATTTATGTCAAGGGAAAATGCTAATGCTTGTTTTCTTTGTGTCAGGTCTACATGAAAATGCTGTCCACTGCTGGGGAGCCATTGGTAAGAAGTCTGGCTTTGAAATCGGGAGACACCCAGGAAAAACTAAGCTCTGATGTTTGCTAGCAGTGTGACCTTAGGCATGCTGTTTAACATTGATTGCTTTAGTGGCAATTTACTTATCTATAAAATGAGATTCTGATATTACTACTTAATAGTCCTGTTGTGAGGGTTAGATAAGATACAACTGTAAAGTGGGCTGGCTGCAAGGTAAACCCTTGATCCATGTCAGTTACTGTCATGATGTCTACTCAGTACCTTGCATAGTAAGCACTCAGTAACCACTGAATACATTTCCCTAGTGTTTGTATATTTTAGTCTTGGGCTCTTAGACTATGTAGTTTTCAAGAGTAGATACCATTCTTTCAGAACTTCTATAGAATGACTCTTTTTTGTTTGAGAAGCACGCGTGCACACACACACACAGTGCTTCCATCTGCTATTTCACTCTGCAAATGACCACAATGGTCAGGGCAGAGCTAGGCCAAAGCTGGGAGCTGGAAACTTCATCCATGACTCCCACATGGGTGGCAGGGACGCAACTACTTGCACCATCACCTGTTGCCTCCCAGGGTGAACATTAGCAGGAAGCTGAAGTGGAGGTAGGGCTGGAACTCCTGTGCTGTAACATGGGATGCAGGTGTCTCACCCAGCATCTTAACTGCTAGACCAAATGCCCACTTCCGCTCTCTCTTCTTGTTTGTCACATAGAAGGTGCTCAGTGAATACACAGTGGAGCCAGCAGGTGCAAGGCTGAAGTCTAATCTGGATTTTGTCCTTAGCTCTTCCATTACAATAATGATGAAATATATCAAGGGCTCAGCTTTTTATTGGTAAAAACAAGGCATTTGTTAGCCTGGGGGTATGTGTCATGAGCTTGATCTCAGAACATGGCCTGCAGGAGACTTTCAGTCAAACATAACAAAACTAACATGAAACTTACACATTCCGTTTTCCCAAATTTGCAGACACTTGTGAGCAAGGTGTCCTGCAGGGCCTGGAAGAGTTGGGGATTCCATGTACAAGATAGGAATTTTGGTGCTCAAATTTGATTTTAGTAAGTCAAAAAATTATAGAGGCAGGGTTCTATGAAGGAGAAATACCCAAGAAGAACAGGTATGATGAAAGCTGATCACCCTTCACTTCTGTACTCAATCAAACTGAACATGCAGAGAGAAATCTCAGACCCTGTAGACCATTACTGAAGATGGTGGTATAAGAAAGGCAGTTTGCTCCACAGGGAAGAGTTCTGTCACCAATGTTGTCCAGAGTTGTGAGCACATGGTAGTGATAAAAACCTCTGGGTGGGCCTATGCTTGATTTTAAATTCCCTTTAGACACCACATCTCTTCATTGCCTTCTTCAGGGACCAGATGTTCCCTGCCCTTGGTTTTCAAGGACTGAAATGTTTAGGTGCCCTTGGGCAAGATCTCTTTGGTTTCTTGCACATTGATCATCCTTTTCACTATTTAGTTCTTGGCACAGACTTCTTTCTGTTTGCAGGGACTCCAGTAGCCATGCCTGACCCAACCCTCTGAGTCATTATCCCCATTTTTTTTTGTAAGATATATTTATTTATTTGAAAGGCAGAGTTACAGGGAGGCAGAGGCAGAGAAAGAGAGGGTGAGAGGTCTTCCCTATGCTGGTACACTCCCCAAGTAGCTGCAACTGCCAGAGCTGCGCCAATCTGAAGCCAGGAACCAGAAGCTTCCTCCAGGTCTCCCATGCAGATGCAGGGGCCCAAGACTTGGGCCATCTTCTACTGCCTTCCCAGGCCACAGCAGAGAGCTGAATCGGAAGTAGAGCAGCCAGGACTCAAACTGGCGCCTATATAGGATGCCAGCACTGTAGGCAGTGGCTTTACCTGCTATGCTACAGCACCAGCCCCTATCCCATGTTTTAAAATCGACTTTACTGAGGATGAATTTGTGTGTAGTACGTTGCATCCACTGAGAGTATATACCAAGTTTTGTGATGTGTGCATACTCATGGTACCTCCACCTTCAAGACGCAGAATGTTTCCATCACTCAGAATTCTCTGAAAATTGCCCTTCTCTCTGTCCTCCGCCCTTGGCAGCCGTTGCATGGTGTGATATCAAGACAGGTTTGTTTTCATCCTCTAGGGTGTTGTGTGCGCAGCATCACGCAGCACATGATTTTTTGTGTCTGGCTTGCTTCCCCCCACGTGACTTTCATCCATGTTGTCCTGCATGTAAGTGTTTGTTTATTTTTTTTAAAAGATTTATTTTATTTGAATGACAGAGTTACAGAGACAGGTAGAGACAGAGAGCTCTTCCATCTGTTGGTTCACTTCCCAGATGATCGCAATGGCCAAAGCTGCATTGATATGAAGCCGGGAGCCAGGAGCTTCCTCCAGGTCTCCCACGTGGACACAGGGGCCCAAGGGCTTGGGCCATCTTCTACTGCTTTCCCAGGCCATAGCAGAGAGCTGGATTGGAAGAGGAACAGCCAGGACTCAAACCGGTGCCTATGTGGGATGCCAGCGCTTCAGGCCAGGGCTTTAACCTGTTGCGCCACAGCGCCGGCCCCATGTCAGTGTTTCAATTCCTGTTATTCACTGTATGAATGGTCTGTAGTTTATGTATTCCCTCATCTTTGATGAACATTTGGGTTATTTTCACTTTTGCCTGTGGACAGCAGTCTGTTTTATTGTCTTCATTGCATTATCGCTATTTGGAATTACCTCATTCACCTATTCTTGGATTTTTTTTTTTTTTTTTTTGGACAGGCAGAGTGGACAGAGAGAGTGACAGAGAGAAAGGTCTTCCTTTATTCTGTTGGTTCACCCCCCAAGGCCACCGCAGCTGGCGCGCTGTGACTGGCGCACCGTGCTGATCTGAAGCCAGGAGCCAGGTCTTCCTCCTGGTCTCCCATGTGGGTGCAGGGCCCAAGGACCTGAGCCATCCTCCACTGCACTCCCGGGCCACAGCAGAGAGCTGGCCTGGAAGAGGAGCAACCGGAACAGAACCGGCACCCCAACCGGGACTAGAACCCGGTGTGCCGGTGCTGCAGGTGGAGCATTAGCCTATTGAGCTGCAGCGCCAGTCTATTCTTGGATTTTTGACACCAGTCTTCTCCCCAGGAACCAAACAGGATCTCATCTTCTTTTCTTCACTTTACTTGCAGTGCCTGGCACATGTTAGGAGCTCATGCGTGAAATAATTCCAGGAATTCCTAAACTGTGCTTGGAGCATTTCTGCATTCAAATACCAGCTATGACACTATTAGCTTTGTAACTTTGAGCAAGCTGCTCCACCTTTCTGAACTTCAGTCACATAATCTATAGACTAATAGGTACTTCAACAAGTTCTTGGAAAATGGTGTTAAGATAAATGTTTTCATTCAAAAATGCTTGCACTTAAACATTATTGAATTTTTTCACAAGGTGGTTGTGAAAATGAGAGTAGATTACTAGCAATAGGAAGCCAGTGCTATCTCAAGTGCCTTAGCTGTAATAACTCATTGAATCCTAAATCAGTTCACTGACCACATGAGAAAAGTGCTATATCATTCCATCCATTCTACAGATAAGATAATTGAGTCACAGAAATGGTAAGTGTCAGGGCTTCACTTGAGTCCGGCTGTTTAGTTTATAAGTCATCAGTCTGTTAATTCTGCTGCTTTTTTTTTTTTTTTTTGACAGGCAGAGTGGACAGTGAGAGAGACAGAGAGAAAGGTCTTCCTTCCGTTCGTTCACCCCCAAAATGGCTGCTACGGCCAGCGCGCTGTGCCGATCTGAAGCCAGGAGCTAGGAGCTTCCTCCTGGTCTCCTGTATGGGTGCAGGGCCCAAGCATTTGGGCCACCCTCCACTGCCTTCCTGGGCCACAGCAGAGAGCTGGACTGGAAGAGGAGCAACCGGGACAGAATCTAGTCCTGATCGGGACTAGAACCTGGGGTGCTGGCGCCGCAGGTGGAGGATTAGCCTAGTGAGCTGCGGCGCCGGCCAATTCTGCTTCTTTATGCTAGCAAATGAGATAATAATAGGTGGAGTGCCTAGCACAGTACTCAACATATAGTAGCTTCACAATAAATATAGTTTTCCTTCTCTCTTAGGTACAAAGTCAGAGTAAGAAACCAGACATTCTACCATTTCCCTATAGTTTCAGCACCATACATAGAAAGTTGCAGCAAGTAAGAGTCGATAGAATTTTATATATTTTGTCATTACTGCATTATTTGCATCATCGTTTCAGTTTCTTGCTCTTGAGACATGATAAGTACCTGAAAGTATATATTTGTCAAGTGAATTAGTTCAACCTTATATTTTTCAGTGAGTTTTTGTGAATTCTTGCTCATCCTCAAGTGATAGAAACACTTTATTGGGATTTAAGGATCAGAATCTTTTTTTTTTTTTTTTTTAAGGTAAGCTGGGGCCTGCTCTCAGACTGTGCAGGTTAGCATTTGTAAGTAACTCAAACAATCACAGGGAACCAATAAATGTCAGGAATCAGAATGGAGCAGGTGCCAACCCTCAGGGGTGGGTCAGACATTTTCTGACTTGGACCATAAAGCGCTCCAGTAAACGAACTGTCTAGGACTAGTCTGGGAACTACAGGCTGTGAACTCTGTTTATAGCCTGTTATCTGAGTGACCAATCAAGGAGAGGCCCACAGATCCAGGGAGAGGCTGGAATGAGAGGAAGACTGATGCTGCTCACCGCGGCACTGCTCTGCCTAGAGAGTGCACTAATATGGTGGAGGCAGGAACAGGACAGGCCCTGCGCCTCATCTTGGGGGAAAATATAACCTGCACTCAGTCTGCTGTGAAACCTGCTTAGAGAACTAGCGAAGGGACTCACGTTTTCAGCCATCCAACGGCTCCCAGCCTCAGTGGGGAGGTGCAGCATCCAGCCAGGCCAGAGCCCTGCTGTAGCATAACATGTGAGGGAGACACATAGCATGGCATCCTCCAGAGCAGAGGGTGGAGGGAAGGGGGAGGTGACAGGAGTAGGGAAGTCTTGACCTTGGCCCGTCTGTCCTAGGGCTGACTTCACGGCTGTGTGGCTTGTGCAATTGCCCATATCCCTTGCTCAAATGGCCTTGCAAGATGCTATACCTTTGTTGAAATTTTCATAATTTCTGAACAAGGGGCCTCTGCCTGTTCACTTTTTTCAGAGCCCCACTAATTATGTCTTGACCATCCCTAACAGGTTATTGCTAGCCTTTATTATTTTTCTTCCTGAGCAGGCTTCTCCCCTTTCATTCTCCATCTCAGCTACAAATGCTGACTTCCTCGAGGATCTCTGGACTTAAAGCCTTCAGGTACCTCTCACTCATGCCCCTCACTCTGGCCCTTTATGCATAAATGAGTCAACACCTGAGGATTATTCTTGCAAACACTTCACATCCTCTGTTATCTCGCCATTCTCAGAGTCGTGCACCTACAAGAATGCCAGGATTGTGTTGTCTTTTGTTTGACCTCTGCACCTTGCTTTTTGTGTGTGGCAGGGTCCTACACTGTCAGGACAACCTAGGAGCTGTCTACGGATGCAAAACCTTGAGCCACACCCAACATCTATGTTTTGGACAAAATACTTAGGTGTTTCCTTTTCATTTTATGTATGTCTCTTTAAAATGTTTGCTTGTTTATTTGAGAGGGAGAGAGAGGGAGAGATAGGAGAGGGAGAGGAAGTCTCATCTGCTGGTTCACTTTCTGCAGTGGCTGGGGGCTAGGCTGGGGTTAGACTAGAACTGAAGCCCAGTGCCAGGAGCCAAGGACTCAATTCAGGTCACTCAGGTGATGGCATGACCCCAATTACTTGAGTCATCACCTACTGCCTCCCATGGTCCACGTGAGCAGGAAGCTAGAATTTTGAGCACAGCCAGGACTCTGATATGAGACATGGGCATCCTAACTGATCCCTAACCACTGGGCCAAACGCGCACCCCACCCCACCCCACCCCATTCATTTTAGTTTGAAAAGTCTGGTCAGTGGTTCTGGACTTTGGCTATATAACCTGGGAGATTTACAAAAAACAATGATGAATTCCTATCCTTAGAGTTTCTGGTTTAGGTAGCATCACTTTCTTATTTCAAAGCCCCTGCTTCCCACTTGTTTTAGCTATCTTGCTGTGTAACAAGTTACCCCAACCATTAGTAGCATAAATAAACATGCATTTATTCTCTCGCAGCTTCTGTGGTCAGGAATCCAGACACACTTAGCTGGTCCTTTGTTTCAGGGTCTCTGACAAGACTGCCATCCAAGTTCCTGGAGCAGGCTGTACTTCCAAACCCATCAGTAGGTGGATGGCAGGACTCGGTCCCTCTCAGCCTGTTGGACTGATGCTTTCTTTCTTTCTTTCTTTTTTTTTTTTTGACAGGCAGAGTGGACAGTGAGAGAGAGAGAGAAGGTCTTCCTTTGCCATTGGTTCACCCTCCAATGGCCGCCGCGGCCAGCGCGCTGCAGCCGGCGCACTGCGCTGATCCGATGGCAGGAGCCAGGTGCTTCTCCTGGTCTCCCATGGGGTGCAGGGCCCAAGCACTTGGGCCATCCTCCACTGCCTTCCTGCGCCACAGCAGAGAGCTGGCCTGGAAGAGGGGCAACTGGAACAGAATCCGGTGCCCCGACCGGGACTAGAACCCAGTGTGCTGGCGCCGCAAGGCGGAGGATTAGCTTGTTGAGCCACGGCGCCAGCTGGACTGATGCTTTCAATTCTTTGTTGGCTATTGGCTGAGAGACTACCTTCAGTTCTCTGCTCTATGGGCATCTCCAGCCTGGAAACTTGCCCGTCAAAGCAAGACATAAGGAGTCTGCTAGGAGACGCAAGTCACACTCTTTATAACCTGTTCATGGAAATGACATCGCATTACTTTTGCTATATTCTGTTCTTTAGAAGCAGGCCACCAGGGGCAGCCCAAAGGGAGGGGATTACACATGGCTGTTACTACCAGGAGGTGGGCTCACCAGGACCCCCTTCAAAGTCTGCCCATCCCCCCACCCAGTTGATTCTAAGGTATACCAGGTAGAGAACCATTGCACTATAACAGGGATGTAAGGCAATTCATCCCTCGCCTGGATGCAGATTGAATAGTAATGGAAGCTTGCAGTCATGAGTGAGATTGTGAGATTACTCCTGGGATCTGTGGAAATGGTGTGGTAACTGAATAGTAACAGCTGCCAGGGTCAAGGCATGTGGCAAATGAGGGCTAGGTCACTATGCCTAGTCTAGATTCTGCCAACCTTAATCTAAGCATTTGGGGTGGATGAATCCCTCTCCAGTCTCCCCCATCCTCCAATAAAAATATTTTCTTCTGACTTGTTCGCAACATCAGTTGTTCTAAGCTCAGTTTTATGTCCTTCCTGAAAGAATGCAACAAATAATAGCTGAGACTTTTGAGAGCCTGTTAAATGCTAGGGACTGTTCTAAGCACTTAACATTATTTAATTTAACCTCACAAAATTCCGAAGAGGTAAGTTACCATTAGTATCTCCCTTTCTCAGGAGGAAGCTGAAATGATGAAAGGTGAATTAACTAGGATGGATCATACAACTAGTTGGAGGTAGAGGTAAGATTCAAACCTTGCTGCTCTGGCTCCTGAATCTGTGCTGTTAACCATGAACTTCATGTAAGAAATCTTCAATTTTCTCACTTGCCCATATAGTTTTGTTATGACATTACCATTTATTATAGTAAATTGGAAACAATATCACTGCCTAACAGTAGAGAGATAGTTCCATAAATCATGGCACGCCCTTATAGTGAGGTGAAGTACCCATTAAAGGGGGGTGTTTTTCAAACAATTTTAGAGATGGGGCAAATGCATCAAATGAGGTTAAGAGAAAAGAGATGGGATGAGATGAAGATGAGAAAAATGGAAAGAGACATAGTGAAGGCAAGAAAGATGGTTCAGGACAACAAAGGGGGGGGGGCAGTGAGAAAGTAAGAAGACAGGGAGGCCGGCGCCGCTGCTCAACAGGCTAATCCTCCACCTAGCAGCACCGGCACACCGGGTTCTAGTCCTGGTTGGGGTGCCAGATTCTGTCCCAGTTGCCCCTCTTCCAGGCCAGCTCTCTGCAATGGCCCGGGAGTCCAGTGGAGGATGGCCCAAGTACTTGGGCCCTGCACCCCATGGGAGACCAGGAGAAGCACAGTGCGCCGGCTGTAGTGCACCGGCCACAGTGGCCATTGGTGGGTGAACCAACGGCAAAGAAAGACTTCTCTCTCTCTCTCTCTCTGTCTCTCTCACTGTCCACTCTGCCTGTCAAAAAAAAAAAAAAAAAAGCATCAGAGGGACAGGAGGAAGGGATGTGTATGTGGGAGACACACAAGGATAGTGAGGTGGGGACAGGTAAGGGTGGGGGATGTGGTGGGAGAGGAAGAAGGGACAAGACAGAAGGGAGGCAGAGAAGCCAAATCCTTCCCATGCCATCTGTCCACTAGGTAGCTTTGGAATGACCCAGCCCTGGAAGGAAATGTGTTTGCCAGCAGGCACCATCTCTGTCTCTGCTCCTAGTGGCAGAGCCGAGTTGTGCTGAGAGCATGTCTCATGAATATCAGAGGCTCCTACCGGCTCTAATGGCCCCTGGGGCACTGGGGCTGCAAAGGACTGGAGAGCTAACAGGCTCTTTCTCATAGGGATGGCACCTCTCTGGGTCAAGCTGGGACCTGAAGGCAGCTCAGTGACCTGGAGGACCTGGAGGACCTGGAGTAGTTTGCTTGGAGCAATCAGGCCACCAGGAGCTCTATTCTCATCCCAGGGCTGACCAGCGGCCCCTGCAAGTACAGTTCACCAGCAGAGAGAAGCATCTTATGGCAGCTGTGTAATCAGAGAGGTGGTCTGTCTCTTGGTTCCTTCAGTCTATAATAGACACAGAAATTCATGGGTACCACCTGTCCTCAAAAAGCTGACAATCTTGTCAGTGGGAAGTGGCAGTCACTCATAAAATATGTCCTTCAAGAGATAAATATTGCAGGTCCTTTAAAATGTCAGGGACTCAAAGATTTATTGAATAATTGGTTGAATGAGTGAATAAATGCTTGACTCATGTCTCTGTTAGCACAGAGGAAGAAGCATTATTTGTGAACTAGTTCTCTGCCCTGGATTGGCCACGTGGTAGATGCCAACTACAGTTTTATTAAGTGAATGGCTGATGACATTACGCTGTGGAGGAAAGTGAAAATGCTCCCCAGGGAAGAGGCCCTTCAGGCTGCTGTCCCTTACTGGCACTTACTCTGAACCCAAGCATGCCCATTTTCCCTGATACTGATAAATCACATTAGCTTGCTTACATCTCACAGGCGTTTGGTGAAGTCGGCAGGGCCGGATGCACTGTGTTTAGAGATTCCGACGTGGTGGGCCGGGTAGGCTGGGGGTTGTGCTAAGTGCCCAAACCACATCTGGAATGCGGGGCTCCCAATTCTCCTGTCCCTGCTCCCTGTGGCCCGCCTTGTGCTCAGTGGTGGCTGCTGGTGGTGGAGGGGTTTCTGCGGGATCAGAGGTTTTCTGCAGGAAGCACTTAGGGTGGTGGAGGTGCGACTAGGCAGCAACACTGAGGCAGTAGCTGTACGCGGATTATGGTGTCTAAGGAACTTGTAACCACTTTGGGAGGTGGCAATTATTATCCTCATGTAAGAGTCCTGTCACTTGGCTGTGGTCCGAGCCAGGATTCGGACCAGATCTGCTGCACTTCGAAACTCACACTCCTTGCACGGCATCAGGGTCGTTGGAGGAGCGCTAGTGACAGCACTGCGGTTTCTGAGACTCCAGCAAGTCCCAGTTGTTCTGGGCGGGGCAGGAGGGACAGGGGAGATCCTGCATCTCCAGGCCTTGGGCTCACGGAGGGGTGGGGTGGGGTGGGGGTGGGAGCGGGAGCGGCAGGGTGGGAGATTGCGACCCCTGGGGGTAAATGCACTGGCTCTTCCTTGGCTAGGCAGAGTGAAAGAGCTCACTGAGGTGGCTGGGCTTCGGGGCAAATTCAGGGCCAATCCTTCCAGGGAAAGGTGGAGATTGTAGGGAGAAAGGAAAAGCTTTGTTCTGGGAGGTGGATTCTGCCCCGTGCCTGTGGCTGGCGTGGGAAATTTCAGTGTTTGCCTGTGGGTGTGGCTCCCCTCGCTCCATCCACTTTAGGTCCCTACTCCTCTGCCGAGCCCATTTCCTTACTCTTCCCTCTGACTTCTCAGATGGCTTTCTTATAGTCTGCTCCTCATGGCTGTGTTACAGCTTACGGAAGCTACAGGGCTTGGATCAGAACCAGGTCTCTCTATTATCCTTCATTCTGTTACTTTGTATTATTGGCCAGGACTTTTCTAGTGGCGAGTGATAGAAACCCGTGGTGAACATGCTTCAAGAAAAACAAGGCATGTGTTGGCTCTTTGAACTGGGAAGGACAGGGGTGCAATTTCCAGGGTCAACGGATGTTGTCAGACTCGTGGCCCCTGCTACTCTTGTTCAGGTTGGGCACTGCACAAATGCACTCCACCTAAGGTGTGCATATTATCTGTGAAATATATGCCGTTTCTATAGATGCGTGAGATCTGAGCAATTGGGTAGTTATCTCTTTAATAAATCCATATTAGCATATAGAGCCACAGACATACTCAGGAGACTGTGTACACACATGTGCCCCGTCCCAAGTTCTCTGGACCTCTCCTGAGTCCATCCAGCGTCCAGGACTCCACAGGCAAAAGATGGGATTCCAAGTTAATTCCAGCAGCAGTGCTGGGAAGAACAGCAATTGGCTGGCCTTGGTCCCGTGGTCATCTTCAGGCCTATCACTGCGGTCAGAGGGTGGTGTACTCTGATTGGCCAGCCTGGCCTGGGACATGTGATCACTCTCGTGATTGGGAGCAGAGGAGTCTTCTCTCCTGAAGGAGGCAGGAAATGTTCCGGGGAGTAAAGGTCAGTAACTGTTGCAGGCCTCTTGCAGCTGTGATTTTGTGGATTTCTGTTGAGTATCCATCTGTGGTGGGCATTGTGCTATGTATGCTTCCTGCTTAACACGAGGAGTCTTCACAATTACTTTGGCCAACACCCTTCGCTCTCAGGTCTGACCTGGCAAATCTCCTCTCCATATCCAACTCATGTCTTTTCTGCTGCTATGCATGGTCAGTGACTGGAGAAAATGACACAAGGATGCACATGCGCGTCTCTGCAAACTCAAGGCTTATCTCAGCGGGAGCCTCGGTGCAGCCGGGTGAGCTTGCTACTTGTCCCTGGAAACAGCTTCTGTGATTCATTCCTTTAGAAAGATCACTTGGAACCTGACAATCTGGCGGTGTGCGGAGAGAAGTCAGTGATTGCTCTTCCCATTTGGAACAGCACAAGTGAGTCGTGCTCCCATTTGAAGCCTGTTTTGGCTTCTTGTAGTCTATAGAATAAAACAAAGTGGCTTGGTGGTGAGGTATATGGAGTCTGGCCCCTCTCTTCTCCTTGTCCCTCCTGTCCTCCTCCTTTCTGACTCATGAGTTCTCCGGTTTCCAGCTCCCCTGTGTGGTCCATGCTTCTGGACCTTTTGCTTACCTGTTGTCCCTGCCTGCATACTCTGTTCACTTCCTTCAGCTGCTAACTTCTTGCTCATGTGTTTTTTTTTTAATTTATTACTTTATTTGAAAGAGTTACACAGAGAGAGAAGAAGAGGCAGAGAGAGAGAGAGAGAGAGAGAGAGAGAGAGAGAGAGAAGGGTCTTCCATTCGCTGGTTCACTCCCAGTTGGCTGCAATGGCTGGAGCTGCTCCGATCTGAAGCCAGGAGCCAGGAGCTTCCTCTGGGTCTCCCATGTGGATTCAGAGACCCAAGGACTTGGGCCATCTTCTACTGCTTTCCCAGGCCATAGCAGAGAGATGGATTGGAAGTGGAGCATCCAGGGCTTGAACTGACATCCATATGGGATGCCGGCTCTGCAGGTGGCAGCTTTACCCACTATGCCACAGCACAGGCCCCGCCACATAGCCCTATCTTTTTCAGTACTCAGTGCCTTTCCAGTGTGCTTCAGTGGCACCCTGGTTGTGGCCTTATGTAGCACTTGCTCTGTCTTGTTCATATTACCTATTTCCCCCCACTAGGAGGTTGGTTCTGGGAAGACAAGGGCCGTGTCATGTTCATCTCTGTGTCTCTAAGCCTGGCATGTAGGAGGGAATTGAAGCAGTCTGAAGTGACCTATCATACACTGGGCTTTTGTAACCACCACCCTGGAAGAGGCAGTTCCTCCCAGAGGCCACAGGTCACAGAGCAGACATCCTACAGAGGTACCATGCAAGCCAGTCACTGATTTCTAGGTCACTCTGCACTGCAGATCCCAGGGCATAATCTGAGAGTAGACCTTCCTGCCACTCAGATTTGAGCCTCCCCTTCATCGTCACTGACACCACCCAGCATGCCGCCTGCACCGCCCCAACTCAGGGACTCTTCTAGTAAGGTGAGTTGTTGCCTTAGCTGCACATGGTTTCTGATATAAAATTGACCCCTGGCCAATTGTTGCTCTAACAAACTCAACTAATCCTCAAGAAGGTGTGGCTTGGCTTTTCACAACAAGGGTCTTGCTTTTCCAGGAAGTTGGTCTGAGCAAGCTGGTTCCCTTGGAAATCCCTGGTTGATGAGTATTGTGCCCCACTGATGGACCTGATGGAATGTTCTTAGGGCAGACCTGGGCCAGTGGCTTGTGTGAGAAGAGGAGAGAAGGCCTCTCTCTCCCGGGGTGGGGAATGTCTGGCCCACAGGTCATATAAAGCCCACAAAATCAGTCTGACCCTGCCAAGGCAACTGTAGGTGGGACTTGAAATTCAATACATCTGTAGCAGGCTTTTTTTTTTTTGTTTAAAGATTTATTTATTTATATGAAAGAGTTACACAGAGAAGGAGGGGCAGACAGAGAGGTCTTCCATCTGCTGGTTCACTCCTCAATTGGCCACAATGGCCAGAGCTGCGCTGATCTGAAGCCAGGAGCTTCTTCTGGGTCTCCCACATGGTGCAGGGACTGAAGGACTTGGGCCATCACTACTGCTTTCCCAGGCCATAGCAGAAAACTGGAATGAAAGCGGAGCAGCCAGGACTCGAACTGGAGTCCATATGGGATTCTGGCCCTGCAGGTGGCGGCTTTACCTGCTATGCCACAGTGCCAGTCCCAAGCTAACTTTTAAGTGGATCATTTTTATGGTTCAGGGATGATTTTTTAAAAATTTATTTTATTTATTTGAAAGAGTCATAGAGAGAGGCAGAAACAAAGAGAGAGGTCTTCTATTACTGGCTCACTCCCCAAATGGCCTCAACAGCTGGAGCTGAGCTGATCCAAAGCCAAGAGCCGAGAGTTTCTTCTGCATCTCCCACATGGGTATGGGGGACAAGGACTTGGGACATCCCCCACTGCTTCCCCAGGAGCATTAGCAGAGAGCTGGATCAGAAGTGGAGCAGCAGGGACTTGAACTGGTGCTCATATGGGATCCCGGCCCTGCAGGCTGGGGCTTTAACTGTGTCACACAGCTGGCCCAGCAATGATGTTATAAATGTCCAAATGGCCCTTGGCAGAAAAGAGGTTCTCCACCCTGTGAGTCTAGACCTTTGAGTTGCTGGGTAATGGTGGTTTTTGTGCTTAGAGATAAATGAGGTCATCACATAGAGTTTACATTATTCAGCAACATATATACCTGTTATAGCTCTGTTGCAAGTATAGAAAAAAAAAAAAGACCTGAATTTGCTAGGAAGTTCAGTGTTGTCCTAGGAGGGTAAAGAAGGGCAGGACTCCAGGGCCCACGTCTAGCAGCTTGAGCCATGCCCAGGGCTGCCCTGGAAGAGAGAACACAGCCACAAAGAGTGGCAGGGGAAAGATCAGGGCAGTCAGGAGACCCAGGAGCCAGACCCAATCTTCATTCTAAGTACTGGGAGGCCCAGCTCAGGGTGTTGAATGTGGCCCTGCCTCAGTTTCCTCATCATACCATGGGAGCATTAATATGTGGCCTGTGCTTCCCGCCTGAGCCATTTCCCCAAGCTTACTTCATCCCTGCATGTGAGGCCAGAGTCGGTCACCACTGGGTGCTCAGGTGCAACCCTGATGGCTCAGACTATGTGTGACCTTGGCTAGGCAATAATGTTTGGTCTGGTGCTGGTTTAGAAGTTGCTGTGAGGTGTTTGTAGGTGTGGTTAACATCTATGTATAGTCATATCCAATTCCTTAAAAATAAATCTCTCTGGCTCTACCTCTACACACACACACACACACACGGACACACAGACACATACACGTGTGTATATGTATGCACAGTTACATATACTGCTTCTCTTCCTCTGCAGAACTCTAGCACACTGTTAAGCATAGGTCCCACTCCTATCTTCACTGATTACCAATCTGTGAATATGCACATGTCTCTTAACCTCCTTAATTCTCAATTTATTTTCTTTAAAATTTTTATTAATTTATTTGGGAAGTAGAGAGAGACACGAACATTCACTAGTTCACTCCTCAAAAGCCCACAGCAGCTGGGGCTGGGCCAGGCAAAAACCAAGAAATCAGTAACTTTTTATTTATCTTTTTTTATTATTTTTTATTTATTTATCTTTTTGACAGGCAGAGTTAGAGAGAGAGAAAGGTCTTCCTTCCGTTGGTTCACCCTCCAAATGGCCGCTATGGCCAGCGCACTATGGTCGGCACTGCGCTGATCCGAAGCTAGGAGCCAGGTGCTTCCTCCTGGTCTCCCATGTGGGTGCAGGGTCCAAGCACTTGGGCCACCCTCCACTGCCTTCCTGGGCCACAGCAGAGAGCTGGACTGGAAGAGGAGCAACCGGGACAGAATCCAGCGCCCCAACCAGGACTAGAACCCGGGGTGCCGGTGCTGAAGGTGGAGGATTAGCTTAGTGAGCCATGGCGCCGGCCTAGTTTTTATTTTTTTAAAAAGATTTGTTTATTTCAGAGGCAATTACACAGAAAGAGGGAGAGACAGAAACAGAGATCTTCCACCTGCTGGTTCTCTCCCCAAATGGCTACAACTGCTGGGGTTAGGCCAAACTGAAGCCAGGAGCCTGGAAATCCATCTGGATCTCTCACGTAGGTGCAGGGACTTGGGCCATTTTCCACTGCTGGATCAGAAGTAGAGCAGCCAGGGCTGAAACCAGCACTCGCATGGGATGCTGATGTTGCCTTGAACCCACTGTGCCACAATGCTGGCCCCCAGCTGGCTATAAAATAAGGAGATTCTCCTGGGCCCTTTGGGTGGGCCTCATGTAATCACCAGGGCTGATGATTAGGGAATATTCAGGTTCCTTGCTTGACCTGTGGCCCATTCCTTAATCCTCCAAGCTAGCAGCAGTGAGTTGAGTCCTCAAGGGCCCCTCTGGAACTTCTAAAGATCCTGCTAATAAAGATTCTTAATCCCCACATGAATGAGATTCCTACCACTGCTGTACCCAGATTCATTATCTTAATAGCTCTGGGGCTGGGAATCTGACAGGGGCCTCCCTGGGTCAGACTTGTGGCACTCAGATCCGGGACCTCACTGTTCAGGGGACTGATTCGAGGACAACTGCCTTTCCCCACCTTGGCAGCTGCGACCACAGACCTGCACTGCTCCTTCTGTTAGCCCCAGCCTCTGGCAAGCGCTTCCTAGGGGCCCTGCCACTCTCACAGCCCAGAAACCGAGAACTTAATTCAAGTCTCCCGTGTGCATGGCAGGGACCCCAGTGCTTGAGCCATCACCTGCTACTTTCCAGGGTGTGCATTAGCAGGAAGCTGGAATGATGAGCAGAGCTGGGGCTTGAACTCAGGCAATTGGCCATGGGATACAGGCATCCCAAGCAGCATCTTAACTGGTAGGCCAAATGCCCACCCCTGAAAAGCCCCTCTGATAAGGCCTCTGCATTCTCGGCACCTTTCCCTCATTTTTCTGGGGCAGTGGTGTCTCGCCTGTGAGAGAGGGATGCCCGTTTCCTCTTATGGAGGGCATCTGTCTATGCACTAACAACAGCAATAACAAAAAACCAGGTGAGCCCGTTAAATGTGCTGGGGCTGGTGCTGTGGCGTAGCATCTAAAGCTACCGCCTGCAGTGCTGGCATCCCATATGGGCACTGGTTTAAGTCCCAGCTGCTCCACTTCTGATCCAGCTCTCTGCTATGGCCTGGGAAAGCAGTAGAAGATGGCCAAAGTCCTTGGGCCCCTGCACCTGCTTGAGGGACCCGGAAAAAGCTCCTGGTTCCTGGCTTAGGATTGGTGCAACTCTGGCTGTTGCAGCCACCTGGGGAGTGAACCAGTGGATGGAAGACCTCTCTCTCTCTCTCTCTCTCTCTCTCTCTCTCTCTCTCTCTCTCTGCCTCAGCCTCAGCCTCACTATAGTTTTGCCTTTCAAATAAATAAATGAATCTTTAAAAAAATGTGTTTCCCACATTATGGATCTTATTTAATCCTTATATCTGTATTGAAAGGTTGGCAATTTTATTTCCATTTTACTAGTGAGGAAACAATCAGACATCAAAAGGCTTGCTCATGCTTTCAGCAGATGAATGGATAAAGAGAATGGGTATGATTATGATTTACAGTGGAATACTGCCCAGCCCTGAAAGGGAAGGAAATGCTGTTATTTGCCAAACATGGATAGACCTCTAGGAAAATACGCTAAGTGAGAGGTAAATCAAGCACAGAGACAAATACTACACGATCTCACTTGTATGTGGAATCTAGAGTAACTGAAGTTGTAGAAGCAGAGGGTCGAACGGGAGTGGTATGGGGAGATGGTCATGCTGAGGCCGGGAGCCATGAACTACATCTGGGTCTCCCACAAGAACCGTCCCCTGCTGTCTCCCAGGTAAGTCATTGGGGGATTGGATCAGAAGCATAGCAGAGGCAGTATGCAATCCCAGGCATTCTTATAAGGACTGTGGAGTTCCCATGTGGCAGCCTAACCCACTGGACCACAGTGCTGCCCTTTATTTTATTTTTATTTATTTGAGAGGTGGAGAGAGGGAAGAAAGGGGAGAGAGAGATGGATGGATGGATGGGTGGATGTCTTCCATCTGCTGGTTTACTCCCCCAAAACTCAAATAGTCCAGGCTGGGTCAGGTCAAAGCCAGGGGCCCAGAATTCCATCTGGGTCTCCCTCGTGGGCGGTAGGAACCCAAGCCACCTGAGCCATCACTTTCTTCCTTCTGGGGTGCATGTCAGCAGGGAGCTGGATCAGCAGCGGAGCAGGCATGGGTCACAGGTCCTCGGATATGGGATGTGGGTGTCCCAGGCAGCATCTTAGCTTCTGGACCACAACACCTGCCCTGGTCAGAGGTTCCAAAGTTGCAGTTAAAGAGGAAGAATAAGTCTTTGGAGATTATTGCACATTACGGTGATCCTAATTAATGTTATGTTTCAAAATCATGAGAGTAAATTTCAAATATTCTTACCACAAAAATGATAAGGATTTGCGATTGTAGATATCATAATTAGCTTGATTTAGTCATTCTCCATTGTGTACATATACCATCACTTTGTATTCCATAAATACACAAACTTAATTTTCAGTTTACAATGAACAGATGTGTTTGATTTTGGATAGCTTTAGGCAGCTGAAGTTCAGGACTGTCCACTTTGAGTTTTGCTTGTTTTTCCTACACTACAGTAGCATGGCTAAAACCCTTGAAGACGTGGGTTTTAGCTATGCTTTCTTGAGTGCTGTGGAGTGCCTGGTCAGATTAACATCTGGAGGAGGGGCACAGAAGATGAAAGTGGGCCCAGAAGAAAAACAGGTTACACGCACTAGTTGTTTCTGTTCGCTATTTAAATGCATACTATGCTGTCTTCTCTTCCACAACCCGTAGTTCCTGTTAAATTTACTTTCAACATAGGCTTTCAATTTAGAAATTAGAACCTATCTTAATGAATAACTACATTTCTTCTTATTAGAGTGGAAGAAAATTAAAGGCATATATCTGGTGCCCATCACAGTGTTTTCAGCAACACATTTGCTGGATGAATGCATTTTTTTCTGCCTTTACAATCTACAGCCCTATCCTCTAGGCAGGAATTCAAAGTTTAATACCTGGAAGATCCACCAGGTGGTGCTCCAACACTGTCTAGTGTGTGTGATGCTCGGAAAAACAATTCTGTGCTTAGGGCCAAAGAGCTGAAATCTGTGGTTTTTGGCTTAAAAGGAGGAGGTGAAGGGGAAGGAAGAAGAGAAGTCTTTGGTCTTGATATTCTGTTGATCACAGGAGGACCACCATGCGAGACCTCCACCCACAGTTCACTTGGGCATATACCACTCCCTCCCTCATATACTCCCTCCCACATGATGCCTTTTGCACCTCTCCCAGGCAGGTACTCTTTGTACTAAAATACAAGCCCCTCCCTCCCTTCTTTCCTCCCTTCCTTCCTCTCTTCCTTCCTCTCTTCCCTCCCTTCTTCCCTCCCTTCCTTTACAGAGAGGCAAAGAGAAGGAGGTCTTCCATCTGCTGGTTCACTTCCCAAATGGCCACAATGGCCAGAGTTGGGCCAATACGAAGCCAGGAGCTTCTCCCAGGCCTCCTATGAGGGTGCAGGGGCCCAGGGGCTTTAGCCATCTTCTGCTTTCCTAGGCCATAGCAGAGAACTGGATCGGAAGTGGAGCAGCCGGGACTCGAACCAGCACCCACATAGGATGCCGGCACTACAGGCGGCAGCTTTATCTGCTACACCACAGCTCCAGCACAATGTCCCTTTACTTGCTTGAGCACATCTGTCTGCCCTGGTGTCAGGGTGAGACCGCAGGGCCACCTTGCTGCCCAGCAGTCCCTCTGTGAGTTCCTGGATGGCCTCCATTTCTCCTCCTGTCATAGCCATGTGCAACCGTTCTTTCTTTCCTCAACCCCCATCCTGCTTCCACAACCCCTCCCCACCCGTTCCCGGTAGACATCTCTACATCCTCAATTCTCCGTTGAAGTGAAGCACATCCTGTGGAGGCTCCCTCAGCCTCAGAACTGTGCACCTGTGCACGCTTGTCCCCATCTGTCCCTCACGCTCTCCTTCAGGGATGCTAGAGGAGTGGGTTTTCTTAGCAGTTAACATGAACTCTATCCCTGGCTAGTCTTTCATTTATTCACCCATTCTTCAAAAAGTTACTACTGCTGTGTAGTAGGTTCCAGGGATACCAGGTGAGTAGGACTGACAGTGTCCAGTTGGAGGGACAGCTGTGAATTGATAACCAGCCTGCTCTGTGGCGAGAGGGGAGCGTTCCTGGGCAGCACTCAGATGAGGTTAATGCAGCTTCTTAGTTCCTGTAACGGGCATAGCTTCCTCACCAGCAAGTTAATGGTACTTCAGGCTCAGGGAGCAATCAGGCTAGGTACACCTGCAGAGGCAATTCCCTCTGACAGAGCCCCTGCATCTGCTGGGAAAGAACCCTGCTTGACCCCAGAGAAGGACATCGCTGGGCACAGTGGCAGACAAGCCCAGGCACCTAATGGAGGTAGAAGTGAGCTTCCCATGTTACGCTGACTTCATGCTTGTATCAGATTCCCTGTTGGACTGTGGTGTGTGTGTGTGTGCTAGGGAGAGACCTGGCTGGCAGTGGGGTGGTGGACATGTGGCTCCTGGAGCTAGGGATGCAGAGATTAATTTGGGGAGCAAGGCAAGGCCCAGGTGCCATGACATGAGAATGACAGTTAAGATGGGAGCTCAGTGGATCAAGATGGAAGAGACTAGAGGTGTGAGGAGCATTTGAACAGACAGGGAGTGGGAAGGCCAGGCCTGGTTGAAGGGGAAGAATCTACTCCATAGCCCCCCAGTAACCTGCCTCTGGTGTTTGAAATGGTAGCATCAGCTCCTTACTGTCTGACTTGAAGTCTTACCCAGTGTCCGGGGGAGATTAGGAGCAGCTCTCCCCTCTTCTGTCTTGACTGCTGTGTGCAAAGAACATTTGCTGAGCACCTTTGACATGCCATGGACGACACCTGCTCTCACAGCACCATGGTGATGGCCACACCTTAACCTCTCTTTTGGAGATGAGGACTCAGGTTCAGAGAGACTGTCCAGTCTTTGCTGGTGCCTGCCCTCGTCTCTGGCTCCAAGGCCAGTATTCGTTCTTCTGCATCGCGTGGCCTTCACAGTCAGGATGTGTGAAGTGCTCATGTAAGGAAGAAAGCCCAGGAATATGGGGCCAATGTGAGTTGAAACTACTCCAGTGAGAGCCGGGTAATAATGCCTGGTATGCAGTCCATGCCTTGGCCCTGCAGCCTCTTTCCACAAACACCTTTCGACATGCAGGCAGTCACAAGTCTGTGCTGTGTGACATAACAAGAGAGGAGTTTGGAGCTAGGAGTGATAGCAAGGAACAAAATGGGCAGGCGTGAAGCAGCATCAAAACCTAACCACAGTCTCCACTGTTTCAGCCATGGCCGCCCACTCATATGCCCTCCATGACTCAGAAAGTGCTCTTCATGAGAACTTTTTTTTTTTTATCATTTATTTAAAAGTCTCAGATACAGAGAGAGAGGGAGAGACACAAAGATCTTCCATCCTCTGGTTCACTCTCTAGATGGTTGCAATGGCCAGGCTGGGCCAGGGCAAAGCCTGGAGCCAAGAGTTTGTCCCAGGTCTCCCACATGGGTAGCAGGTTCCAGGCCACTAGCAGGGAGGTGAATCGGAAGTAGAGCAGCTGGGACATGAATTGATGACTGTATGGGATCCTGGCATTGCATCTTCTTTTTAATAGTATTTTTTAAAAATTTCTTTAAGATTTATTTTACTTATCTGAAGGGCAGTTACAGAGAAAAGAGGGAGGAGGGAACAGAGAGAGAGGTCTTCCACCTGCTGGTTTACTCCCCAAATGGCTTCAAAGGCTAGGCCTGGGCCAGGCTGAAGCTAGGAGCCAGGAACTGTATCTGGGTCTTCTACATGAGTGCAGGGGCCCAAGGACTTGGACCAACCTCTGCTGCTTTCCCAGGCGCATTAGCAGGGAGCTGGATTGGAAGTGGAGCAGCTGGAACTCGAACCAGCACCCCTGTGGGATGCCGGATGGCATCTTTACTGCTAGGCCACAATGCCAGCCCCTCCATGGGAATTTTTATGATGTCCATAGCTCCCAAACTCATAAATTTCATGAAACTATAAAATAATAGTTTAAAAAGGTAATATAAGGTCAATAATCTTTTGCTTTTTTGAGAAAGGACAAACAATAGCAACAGCAAACAAAACAAAACAAAACAAAACAATCACACTAAAATCCATTATTTCCAGTTTTGCATACAGGATACTTAACATCAACAGGTGGGAAGGACTAACAATAATGAAAACATCTTATACATTGAACACATTTAGCTGAATGGACGTGAATGCAATGCCCTGATTTTTCTCAGAAATTGATCGCTTGGACTAGTGAGATGGCATTGGTACATGCCACCTAGATGGGATTGAATTGGAATCCCCTGGCACGTTTCTAACTCTACCATTTGGGGCAAGTCCGATTGAGCATGTCCCAAATTGTACATCTCTTCCCGCTCTTATTCTCACTCATATTTAACAGGGATCACTTTTCAGTTAAGTTTCAACACTTAAGAATAATTGTATATTAATTATAGAGTTCAAGCAATGGCTACTGTCTTTTTCTAAGAGCCTGGGCCAGGAGGAACCAATTCCATTGGCTCTTAGTGGTGGTATCACAGAATCTTCCATTTTCTCCTGGAACCTAATCGTTCAGAGAGAAGAGCAAAGGAGACTAGGGCAGCCTAAGCCTGACCTGGGGAGGGGTGGCACGGGTAGGAATTGTTTGCTCTGCCACCTGGCTTATGTGTGGCCCCAAATAATTCATCTCTCCTCCCCTGGTGGCCTTTATTCATCTGTAAAGTGGGTATAATAATTTTTTACCTGCCTCAGAGGTGTGTTGGGAGGTGTAATTAACGATGGTCCCAGGACTTTGAGAGGCAGAGATGAAAGGCCCTGCTTAACGTGTACACATCATTATGATGATGAATGGTAGTTTTCTGCTTTGAACCCACCAGGAGACTGCCCTTTGACTTAGGTCATTTAGCTGCATCTCGGCTCCTCCGTCAGACAACAAGAGACATTGCAGCCTCCAGGATGGCCACACAGGAACTTAAGGCCTTGGAAATCGACAGCCATCCTAACAGGGATTTTAATCTCTGTTTTACTCACCCTCTTTTGATGGGCCCCCCAAATGATCTGACTTGAAAAGTGGCAGCTTTTATATATTATCAATCTGTTTCATCCAAAGGACTTCACAGGTGTGAAAGGTGGGAAGAAAATTGCTCACCGCCCCTGATTAGGCATTGCTTTTCTGGAACACTGAGAAAATCCAGAGGTCTGAATGCCGGCAAGGGACGGATTTTCCAAGATGGGACCAAAGTGACTCATGTTGGGTCCTGGGGCTTCTAGAAGCTGGGACCCCCTACTCCCATGACGGATCCTGCTTTGTGGTTCCCATGTAGACACCCCCAGCCCCATCTCACAGTGTGCCCTGTAAATGCAGACTGGGGTCCCAATGAATGATGATGCACTTAGCTTCCCTCGTGGGACCCAACAGAGGGACCATCAGCCTGGACAGCCTGTCCTGGATGCTCGCTCTCACTTCTTGTTAGCTCTGTGACCTTAGGCAGGTTCCAGTAGCCACTCTGGGCTTTCTGAGGGCTACACATGTACCTTAAAAGTTGCTAAGGGAGATTAAGAGAGAAGGCCTGTGAAACACCATGTGCTTGGCATGTCCTAGGTACTTAACGGATTTTTCTTCCCCTTCCCTTCAGTGGACCTGAAGAAAGCTGGAGCTACGTTTATAAAACTGCTGGACAGATGGCCAGGGTGTCTGGCCACAGGCAGGCTCCTAGGAGAGGCTGGGTCCTTTTGTTGCTGCACTCATGCAAGGACATGAGTATATACTGTGAAGTGGGGCAGGTCTTCCCTCCTCAATTCAGTAACCTGGTGGTAACCTAGTACTGGGGGCAGCTTCTGGAGTGGCCCTTACACTATTTTAGAGCCTTTCAACCAATGGCTAGAGTGTTCCCAGCACTGCTAGAATTGGACGACATGGAGGAGTCAGGAGGGATGAGGATCAGTGGTATGCTTTGGCATTATTTTTTGAGTGTTTAAAATTGCTTTTTATTATTTAGCAGACATGTGAGTATCTCAGTTATTTCTGTGCATGTGTTCAGAAGTGGACTCCACATCTGTTTCAATAAGGAAGCAGCATACAGCATTAGGTCTATTTTTATTCCAATCCATTATTGGCAGGTGTCACTTTGTTCTCCCTCTCTGCACCAGAACATGCCCTGTGGTGTGCGGTTCAATCTAGATCCCACACTTTGAGAGGTCTATAAATGACATGGGCATGAACTTGAGTTGATGTTCCAATAGTAAAAGGAATCACTGAGCTCAGAAGTAAGATGCAGGAGATATGTGATCACTGTGTTCAAGTATTTGAAGGTGAAGTGAAAGATTAGAGATGTCAAACCACGAAGTTGCAGAGAGACAGATCTTGGCTCATTAAAAGGACATTTTTGGGGGCCAGTGTTGATGCACAGTAGATTAGGCCTGTGATGCCAGTATTGCATGTTGGAGCACTGGTTTGAATCCCAGCTGCACTTCTTCCAATCCAGCTCCCTGCTAATGCATCTGGGAAAGCAGTGGAAGATGGCTCAAGTACTTGGGCCCCTGCCCACCTACATGGGAGACCTGGATGGATTTCCTGCCTGGCTTCTGGCTTTGGCCTAGCCCAGCATAGCCATTGCAAGCTTTTGGGGAGTGAATGGAATATCTCTTTCTTTCTCTGTCTCTCTCTAACTTTGCCTTACAAATAAGTCAGGAAAGATATTTTTCACCCTCTGGATTGCCTAGAATGGAAATTAATTAATTAATGTCTGGATAAACAACTGACAGGAATTGTGATCAGAAGCCTAGGTACTGAGATTGTGTGCTGACTTGAGCTTGTAAGATCTCTTTCAACTCTCTCACATGTATGGCTTGTGATTCTAAAATATGTTCAAATTAACAAGCCATGTGTGGAACCCAGGGTAGCTGCTTATTAACCAGAACATTTGCTTAGTGGAGCAGTCCTTGACACTGCTTGAAATAGGAAGTTTACTCATTTAAGTTTTGGCGACATAAACATCAGCTTTGTGCCAAATACTGCTAAGCATGTGTTCATAGCTTAGTATTAAGCCACTCGGCCAGACCCTAGTGAGTAGTGAAATGGCCCCATGGTGTAAACTCTTCCTAGCACTCCCATATGCCTCTTGGCCATCTTGGTCAGTAGAAGTGGGAGCTACTGCAATAATCTGGCCAAATTACTTAATGATGGTGAACACATCTCTGAAAGCAACCTTGGGGAATGCTCTGACAATAAGTACACACCGCCAGTCAGTAGCCTGTGGAGGCCCAAGGTTGGCTGTAGACATGGGAGGAGGTTACCTGTCCACTATAGTGTCTAACCAGCCTTTAGGACTAACATACAAGCACTCAGTTGAGAGGCCCCAGGTAAGGTTGCCTAATCGTTAGGGCAGAGACTCTGTGAGGTTTTGAATTATCTTGCCTTCAGAAGGTTAAATGTTCATACTTAGAAGAAAAGCATTATTTTCAATGATTCAATGAAGTTCAATGTAATGAAAGCACTTTAGAAGAGTGTCTGATCTACTGTCAGTGAGACTTACACTTTGGGAACTTTGGTATGTGAGATGCCAACCCTGGAATTTCACAGAGGAAAGATATTCACTAGATGCCTTCAAGGTAGATGAGGAAGGAGGAGAGAGAACCAGGGTCTGGGAGGTTCTCTCCTGCAACACCCGTTGGGCTTGTTCACGCAGCAGAATCTCCTGGAGGGCTTATTTAAATCAGATTGCTGGGCCCCTGCTCAGAGTCAGTAGGGCTGGGCTGGGGCTCCTGAATTTGCTTTTCTAGAAAGTTCCTGGATGACGGGGATGTTGCTGGTGTGGGGCCCACACCTTGAGAACCACAGTTTTTGGAGAATGGATTTAGGAAGTTTGTCTGATCTTCTGTTCATCCTGTCTTCCTTTGGGAGGAGATCAGGAGGCCAGGCTGGAGCAGGCTGTTCTCCACATGCAGGCAGGTGATGGGTGATGGGTGGGTGAAGACAGCTGGCAAGCCACTCCTGAAGACAGGACCTACGTGTTGGTGGCTGAGGTGGGAGCAGTCAACCCAGAGGCCCAGAAGTGGACCTGGCAGGGAACAAGTTGATCATCTAAAAGCAAGTTCTGATAATACATCTGAGAAATGCACTTGTGATGGTTCATTTTATAAATCAAATTAGCGAGGCTACAGCACCAGATATTTGGTCAAACGTTATTCTAGATGCTTCTGTGAGGATCTTCTCTTTTTCTTTTTTAGCTAATATAACATTTTATTATTATTATTATTATTTTTGACAGGCAGAGTGGACAGTGAGAGAGAGAGAGACAGAGAGAAAGGTCTTCCTTTGCCATTGGTTCACCCTCCAATGGCCGCCGCGGTTGGCGCGCTGCAGCCGCGCACCGCGCTGATCGGAAGCCAGGAGTCAGGTGCTTCTCCTGGTCTCCCATGGGGTGCAGGGCCCAAGGACTTGGGCCATCCTCCAGTGCACTCCCTGGCCACAGCAGAGAGCTGGCCTGGAAGAGGGGCAACCGGGACAGAATCCGGTGCCCCGACTGGGACTAGAACCCGGTGTGCCGGCGCCGCAAGGCGGAGGATTAGCCTAGTGAGCCGCGGCGCCGGCTAGATAATAGAACATTTAAATCCATGGACATTGAGTAGAGCAGGTTACCCTCCCTAGTGTGTGTGTGTGTGTGTGTCTGATCCAATCAATTGATCTCCCTGGAAGGAAGGAATTCTGCCAGTGGGCTGGCTTCAGAATTGCACTACAACTTTCCTCTGGGTCTCCAGCCTGCTGGCCTGTGCCCTTAGGGTGTGCAAACACCAAGTCTCCAATCACCAGAGCCAATTCTTTGAAATAAATCTTTCTCTCTAAATACATCTGTTAATTTTGCTTATATGAATGTTGATTATTAGTGCAACATTCAATAGGATGTGGCCACTGGCAGGTTAGCAATGCATGTGTAACCCCCATAGTGTCAAAAATGTGAGATATTACTACCACAGTTTGAAATGTTGATTCCCTTTCTGGGCTGGAGGTGGGGTGGTAGGTGGTGGTGGGTGGGGGTGTGGCATTTATGGAGGACATTTATATTATTTGGACTGATCTCACTCAACATGAGTCAGAGAAGGGAAGAAGGTGCTGTAGGGGCCACAACTCTGGTGACAAATGTGCAGGCACCAGCTTGGTGTTTTTCTTCTAATAAATGATGCACCTTTTAATTTTCTGTTTTTGGGTACTTAGCACTCTCACCTTCAAAGGCCCTGGAAAATGTGGTTAAAATATCCTTACAACATCACTAGGAGATGGTGGGTGTTATTCCCACTTTATGTCTGGTAAGACTGAGGAAGGAAGATTGTGACACACTTAAAGATGTGGTTAGAGACCAAACTTGGGCCCTGCTGACACCAAGATCTGTGTCTTCTATAAAGTCTTTCTTCTTTCTGAAGAAATTCATACTTGTAGAATCAACATTATTCTTAATAACAGTAATATGAGTAGCTACCATGTACCAGGTACCATATAGAATACTCCGTGTAAATCAACTCATTCAGTTCTTCCAGCGGCCTCTTGTGGCTGATGAGGTTATCATCCATATCTCATATATGAAAAACTAAAACTCCAGAAAGTGAACGCATTTGTTTAAAGTAGCACAGCTGGGAAGTAAGCTGGGTTTAAACTAGCCTCCAAATCCCACCCCTGCACCACCACTCCCTAAAGCTTTCTGTGAATCCTGACGATTCCATGCGGGAACAAGGGCCCTGAGCATTAGAGATTTTGAGAACTATTGAATTGTAAACAACATGAGGAGGAGGTTTTGGGCTGGTTTGTACACTACTGCAGCCCCAGTGCTTAGCCGAGAGTCTGATACCCGGTAGGCACTTAGTAAATATTTGTTAAATAATGAATAGATTGCTTTGGGGACTTTCTGGAGAAATACATTGAGAGTAAATAAGGCAGCTTCTCCTAGCTGTATAAGAAGCTTCACATACCATTTTGGTGCCCCAAGAAAGAGGGAAACCCCAAAGACATCCTGAAAAGTCTGATGTGGGAAATGGTATGGTCCACAAGGGTGTATGTTGTCCAGCTCTAGCGATTTTCACTCCGGCTGCTTCAGTCCTGCCCTGGCCCATCTGTGCTAAACTGAAGGCCAGATTATAAAGAACAAGGCATGACTGAGGTACACAGAGGAGAAATTAGCCACCCTGGTTGTTGGGTAGAGGCTCTGATGGGCGTTTTTGAGCTTCCCTTTGGACTGGATGTGGTTACGGGGGACCCAGTATTAATGGATTTTCATGAATGGATGGCGTGCCATACTTGATCTCCCAGGAAAGCTAGAGAAATGACATTGGAATGCATGATGTCATGCCAATAGGATGGGATTATGTCCATGACTACAGCACAGTCTGTGACAAGGACTTAGAGCAGTTTCCCCCCGTTTCTGTCCATCAGGGCAGAATCAGTGCTGCCTTCATTCCCTTCCCCAGGGACTTCTCTCTCATTGCTTTATTCCTTCCTAAGCCCCAGGTGGTAGAGAGGAGAGCTTCCTGTTATTGGTCCAATCGCACTATCTCATCAGGCAGAGCTAACTGGAACACAATTATTTTGATTAATAACATATCTTAATAACACCTTAATGACATTTTATTGTGATAAATGTACATAACATAAAATTTCTATTTTAATCATTTCAAGTAAATAATTCAGTGTTCTTATTAATTTTTTGCTTACAACCTTGTCTATATACACACACACACATGAACATACACACACAATCACAGTCATATTCTAGTGTGACAAACACTCCTTCTTCAACAAGGAGAGAGCTCTATCACACCCCAGTTCCCTGGAGAATCCAAAGAAAGCCTAGGCCTGGCAGTCTTCATGGAGTATACCCAGGAGGGTGTGCTTTTATTAGTTAAGTGGGAAAGGGTAAGATACATACCTGGGTGTGTACTGTCTAGGGCTTCATGCAGGCTCAGAGCTCTGTGGTACCTGCTTCATCAGTTCTTCATGCTGTACAGACAACTCTGTCAACTTCTTACCCATTTGCTCATGGATGTCCAGGTACTTGGAGACACACAGGTCCAGGCACACAGACTCACCTTTGGACAGCTCTTCCAGCGGCAGGCACTGGTCAGTCTGTCGTATTTATCAGCACCCCTCTCCACCTCCAGCTGTGCAGCCAGCTGTTAGGCTCTGAGTGGGTCATCTCAGCCCAGCTTGTGAAGGGGCTCTCCTGGCCGCCAACTCTACAGCCTGGGGAGAGTCACAGTGTGCAGAGTGGCTCACTCTTTACCCATTAAACATGAACACCCCATTATTTCCTCCCCCAAGTGCCTGGTGATCATGATAATACTTTCTGTCTCTAGGATTTGTCTTTTAGTTAACTTTCTCCCTTTTACCTTTTAGCTTTGAATGGAGACTAGGAAATGCCAGTCCTGGGTGGATGGTTGTGAGGATTATTCCAGGAGGTGGGATGCTTTTTTCCCATTCTCTGGGAGGGAACAGTGGATCTAGATTGCAGAGGAGTGAGGGGAGAAAAAAGATGCAACTTCCTGAATCAGCCCTTGGACGTATAATCCCTCTACAAAGGGGCAAGGGTCATTTCCACCTACGGAGGGAACAGGCACAGATGGTGTTGTGACTTACCCAAGGTCCTAAGTGCGGAGCTGGGATTTGAACTCAGGTCCTGTCCTTGTCTAATACTTTTTATTTATAACTTTTTTTTTCAAAACCAGCTTTATTACATAGCAAAAACTCATTTAAAAATTTACAATTCAGTGATTTTTAGTATATTTATAATGTTGTAACCATTACCACTAATTTTAGATTATCTTCATTACTCTCCAAAGAAATCCTATATTGATTTGTGGTCAATCCCCATTCCCTATTCACTTCCAATCCAGTCTCTGGGAAACATAACCTATGTTCTCACTCTCTCTTTCTCTCTGCATTTATCTCTTCCTCCCCATCCCCCCACAAAGAAAACTTTTATTTAAGAAATACAAATTTCATAAGTACAACTTGAGGAATATAGTGATTTTTCCCACCATACCCACCCTCACACCCCCACTCCTACCCCATGTGCTCCTCCCTCTCCCATTCCCATTCTCAGTTCCATTCTCCATTAAGATCCATTTTCAATTAACTTTATACACATAAGACCAACTCTATACTAAGTTAAGAGTTCAACAATTTGCATGAAAGAAAAACAAAACAAAACCTGCTCCTCAACAATCAAGACAAGCGCTGTTCAAAGTCATTGCATCTTGGGGCCGGTGCTGTGGCACAGTAGGTTAATCCTCCACCTGCAGTGCTGGCATCCCGTATGGGCACTGGTTCTAGTCACGGTTGTCCCTCTTCCAATCCAGCTCTCTGCTGTGGCCTGGGAAAGCAGTAGAAGATGGCCCAAGTCCTTGGGCCCCTGAACCCACATGGGAGACCAGGAAGAAGCACCTGTCTCCTGGCTTCAGATCGGCTCAGCTCCGGCCATTGTGGCCATCTGGGTAGTGAACCAAAGGAAGGAAGACCTTTCTCTCTATCTCTCCCTCTCACTGTCTGTAACTCTACCTCTCAAATAAATAAATAAAAAATATTAAAAAAAGTCATTGCATCTTGAAGTTAACTTCATTTCTTTTTTTTGAAAATTAATTTTAAAGAAGCACCCAGGAATGATACATCTTTTGTGAGCACTTAGACGTAACTATAACTTATGAGACATAAGAATATCATCCACTTAATACATTAAAAGAAAGTAAGTCATTGAGAACGAGTTTTATCATTAATTAAGGCAGCGCCTAAGGAAGCAATGGAGTTAGACATTTAGGTGTAACTAAAAATTATGAGACATAAGAATATATTCCGCTTAATACACTAAAATGAAATAAATCTTTGAGAAGAAGTTTTACTGTCAACTATTTGAGGACAGAGGACCTGCATGGGAAGTTATTGCACCGTGACTCCTATAGTTAATTTAACAATTAACACTCATATATATGACATCAGTGATCACCCCAGGCTCTTGACAAGAGCTGCCTAGGCTATGGAAGCCTTTTGAATCCACAGTCAGTCAGTATTTAGATAAGGCCATAAGCAAAGTGGAAATTCTCTCCTCCCTTTAGAGAAAAGTACATCCTTTGATGACCACTTCTTTTCACTGGGGTCTCACCCACCGAGGTACTACATGTAGGATATTTTTTTGCCACAGTGTCTTGGCTTTCCACACCTGAAATGTTTTCCAGAGCTTTTTAGTCAGAACAGAATGCCTTAAGGGTACTTAAAGTGATTGTCATCCTATGAGTCTGTAGGGACTACTTCCCATGTTGGAGCATTCATTCCTTTTAAATTCTATCTATTATTATTTACCACATACTTAATCCTATCCATATGATCACTTTAACACTTAATATGGTATTTTTACCACCCAACTTAAGGGGATTTTGGGTCTTGTGGTAAGTTTTTAAACAGTACCCTTAGAAGTAAGTCCATAGGAATGTATATGGAACTATACAGCTTTACAGTTATAAACTTCGTGTACTTCATAATTACAACTTTAGGAACATAGTGATTCTTCCCACCATGCCTGCCTTCTCACCCATACTCTCAACCCTCTTCCTCCTCCCTCTCTTTTTGCAGTCTTATTTTTTACTAAGATCTATTTTCAGTTTACTTTATACACATATGGTTAACTCTATGTTAAGTAAAGAGTTCAACAAATAGTATGAAAAAAAAAAACTGTTCTTCAACAGTCAAGACAATGGCTGTTCAAGTCATTGATTCTCAAAGTGTCAATTTCACTTCTACAGATTGCCTTTTAGGTGCTCTGTTAATTACCACAGGCCAAGGAGAACATATGACATTTGTCCCTTTGGGACTAGCTTATTTCACTAAGTATGATGTTTTCTAGTTTCATCCATTTTGTTGCAAATGACCGGATTTCATTTTTTTTAACTTCTGTATAGTATTCTATGGTGTACATATCTCATAATTTCTTTATCCAGTCTTCAGTTTGTGGGCATTTGGGTTGATTCATGTCATAGCTATTGTGAATTGAGCTGCAATATACAAGGGGATGCAGATAACTCTTTAATATAATGATTTCATTTTCCTTGGGTAAATTCCCAGGAGTATGATGGCTGGGTCATATAGTAAGTCTATATTCAGGTTTCTGAGATATCTCCATACTGTCTTCCATAGTGGCTGTACCAGTTTACATTCCTGCCAACAGTGGATTAGGGTACCTTTTCTCCCATCCTCACCAGCATTTGTTGTTTGTTGATTTCTGTATGAAAGCCATTCTAATGAGGTGAGGGGTGAGATGAGGGGTGAGATGAAACCTCACTGTGGCTTTGATTTACATTTCCCTCATGGCTAGTGATCCTGAGCATTTTTTTCATGTGTCTGTTGGCCATTTGGATTTCCTTTGTTGAAAAATGTCTGTTTAAGTTTGTTTTGTTGTTGTAGAGTTTCTTGGTCTCTTTATATATTCTGGCTATTAATCTTCTATCAGTTGTACAGTTTGCAAATAATTTCTCCCATTCTTATCAGTTACTTCTTCACTTTACTGAGTGTTTCTTTTGTAGTACAGAAGCTTCTTAATTGATGTGATCCCATTTGTTAGTTTTGGCTTTGATTGCCTGTGCCTCTGAGGTCTTTTCCAAGAAGTCTTTGCCTGTGCCAATGTCTTGTATAGTTTCCCCAATGTTCTCTTATAATTTGATGGTGTTGGGTCATAGATTTAGGTCTTTAATTTATTTTGAGTGGATTTTTGTGTAAGGTGTAAGGTAGGGGTCTTGCTTCCTACTTTTGCATGTGGAAATCCAGTTTTCCCAGCACCATTTGTTGAATAGACTGTCCTTGGTCCAGGGATTGACTTTAGCTTCTTTGTCAAAGGTAAGTTAGTTGTAGATGTTTGGATTTATTTCTGGCATTTCTATTCTGATCCTTTTGTCTATCTATCTGTTTTTTATATGAGTACCAGGTTTTTGATTATAACTGCCCTGTAGTATGTCTTGAAATCTGTTATTGTGATGCCTCCGACTTTTTTTTGGTATAAGATTGCTTTAGCTATTCTGGATCTCCTGTGTTTCTGTATGAATTTCAGCACCATTTTTTCTGTATCTGACAGTGTTCTTGGTATTTTGATTGATGTACTGAATCTGTAGATTGCTTTTGGAAGTATGGACATTTTGATGATACTGATTCTTCCAATCCATGAACATGGAAGATTTTTTTCCATTTTTTGTATCTTCTTCTATTTCTTTCTTTAAAGTTTTGTAATTCTCATCATAGAGATCTTGAACATCCTTGGTTAAATTTATTGCAAGTTATTTGATTTTTTGGTAGCTATTGTGAATGGGCTTGATCTTAGAAGTTCTTTATCAGCCATGGCATTGTCTGTGTATACAAAGACTATTTATTTATTTATTTTTTGACAGGCAGAGTGAACACTGAAAGACAGACAGAGAGAAAGGGCTTCCTTTTTGCCATTGGTTCACCCTCCAATGGCTGCCGTGGCCGGCATGCTGCGGCCAGTGCACCACGCTGATCCGAAGCCAGGAGCCAGGTGCTTCTCCTGGTTTCCCATGCGGGTGAAGGGCCCAAGCACTTGGGCCATCCTCCACTGCACTCCTGGGTCACAGCAGAGATCTGGCCTGGAAGAGGGGCAACCGGGACAGAATCCGGCACCCCGACCGGGACTAGAACCCGGTGTGCCGGCACCGCAGGCAGAGGATTAGCCTATTGAGCCGTGGCGCCGGCTGACTATTTTTGTGTACTGATTTTATATCCTGCTACTTTATCAAACTCTTCTGAGTTTCTTTTTTTAAAAGATTTATTTATTTATTTGAAAGAGTTAGAGAAGGACACACACACATACACACACACACAGAGAGAGAGAGAGAGAGAGAAAGAAAGAGAGAGAGAGAGAGAGAGGTCTTCTATTGCTGGTTCACTCCCCAGTTGGCTGCAACTGCAGGAGCTGCGCTGATCTGAAGCCAGGAGCTTCCTCAGGGTCTCCCATGTGGGTTTAGGGGCCCAAGGACATGAGCCATCCTCTACTGCTTTCCCAGGCCACAGCAGAGAGCTAGATGGGAAGAAGAGCAGCTGGGACTCGAACTGGTGCCCATATGTGATGCCAGCACTGCAGGTGGCAGCTTTACCCACTACGCCACAGTGCCAACCCCTTCTGTGGGTTTCAATAGTCTCTTAGTGGAGTCTTTTGGATCCCCTATGTACAGAATCATGTCATCTGCAAATAGGGATAGTTTGACTTCTTCCTTCCCAGTTTGTATCTTTTTGATTTCTTTTTCTGTCTAATGGCTCTGGCTAAAACTTTCAGGACTATATTGAATAGCAATGTTGAGAGTGGGCATCCTTGTCTGGTTCTGGTTCTGGATTTATCTCTTGTGAACATCTCATATTTCTTTCTTGTTTTTGACAGGCAGAGTGGACAGTGTGAGAGAGAGACAGAGAGAAAGGTCTTCCTTTGCCATTGGTTCACCCTCCAATGGCTGCCGCGTTGTGGCCGGTGCACTGCGCTGATCCGAAGGCAGGAGCCAGGTGCTTCTCCTGGTCTCCCATGCGGGTGCAGGGCCCAAGCACTTGGGCCATCCTCCACTGCACTCCCGGGCCACAGCAGAGATCTGGCCTGGAAGAGGGGCAACCGGGACAGAATCTGGCACCCCGACCGGGACTAGAACCCGGTGTGCCAGCGCCGCAAGGCGGAGGATTAGCCTATTGAGCCACGGCGCTGGCCAAACATCTCATATTTCATACAAATGGATTCATAGAATATGCAGTCTTTTGTGGCTGGTTCCTTTTACTTTGCTTGTTTTTTGAGTCATCCTGGGGTAGCATGTGTCAGTATTTTACTCCTTTCCATTGTTGAGTAAGATTTCATTGAATGGATGTATTATATTTAAAAAATGTATTCATTAGTAGGTGAGCATTCCGGTTGTTTCCATCTTTTGGCTGTTATTAGTAATGCTGCTCTGAAAACTCGTATATAAGTTTCTGTGTGGATGTATGTCTGGCTTTTTCTTGGTTATAGTTGCTATACTTAACACTTTGAGGACCTGCCAAACTGCTTTCCAGCTGCACCCCTGCAGTGTTTGAGAGTTCCAGTTTTCCTCACACTCTTGTTAATAATTGCCATGGTCTATCATTTGCATTTTAGCTATTCTAGAGAGTGAATGTGAAGTGGTATCTCACTGGGTTTTGACTTGCTTTCCCTAATGGCTAATGAGTATCTTTTAATGTCCTTATTGGCCATTTGAATATCTTTTTTGCATATTTTAAAATTCAATTTTTCAAAAACAAATTTATTTTAATCTTTTTATTCCATTTCCATGAACTTTTTAAAAATCTTTTTTTTAAATTAAGATTTATTTATTGGGGCCAGTGTTCTGGTGTAATGGGTAAAACTGCTGTCTGTTATGCCAAGATCCCAAATGGATTACAGATTGTGTCCTAGCTGCTCCACTTCCAATCCAGCTCCCTGCTGATAGCCTGGGAAAAGTGGTGGAGGATGAACAAAGTGTTTGGGCCCCTGCTACCCACATGGGAGACCCAGAGGAAATTCCTGACTCCTGGCTTCAGCTGGGCACAGCCCTACCAGTTGTGGCCATGTGGGAAATGAACTGGTGGATGGAAAATCTCTGTGTCTCTCTTTCTCTCTCTCTCTAACTCTGCCTTTCAAATATAAAATAAATCTCTAGGATTTGAAAGGCAGAGTTACAGGAAAGAAGAGAGAGACACAGAGAGATTGTCCATCCACAGGTTCTCTCCCCAAATGGTTGCAATCACTGGATCTGGGCCAGGCCAAAACCGGGAACCAGGAGTTTTGTCTGGGTCTCCTGCATGAGTACAGGGGACTAAGCACTTGGGCCATCCTCTGCTGCTTTCCTAGGAGCATTAGCAGGGAGCTGGATTGGAAGTGGAGCAGCCGGGACTTGAACTGGTGCCCCTATGGGATGCTGGTGCTGCAGGTTGTGGCTTAACCCATTTGGCCACAGTGCTAGCCCAAAAATTCAAATATTTATCTTTTAACTATTCTGCTATAAGAGTTAAGACTTAAACAACTCTGCGTCTCATTTCTGAACACAAATTTCTTATCAGATACGTGGTTTGCAATTATTTTCTCCCATTCTGTGAATTATATTTTCATTTTCTTGACAATATCTCTTGAAGCTCAAAGGTTTTAATTGTGATGGAATCCTAATTGTTCTTTTCTTGCTTGAGATTTTGGTGTCATATCTAGGAAAACATTGCCTAACAGGTGATTACAAAAGTTTTTCCCATGTTTTCTTCTAAAATGCTTTCTCATGGGGCCGGCGCAGTGGGTTAACCCTCTGCCTGTTCTAGTCCCAGATGCTCCTCTTCCAAACCAGCTCTCTGCTGTGTCCTGGGAAAGCAGTAGAAGATGGTCCAAGTCCTTGGGCCACTGCACCCACATGGGAGACCAGGAAGAAGCTCCTTGCTCCTGGCTTCGGATCGGTGCAGCTCTGGCCATTGCCGCCATTTGGGGAGTGAACCAACGGAAGGAAAACCTTTCTCTCTATCTCTCCCTCTCACTGTCTGTAACTCTACCTCTCAAATAAATAAACAAAATCTTTAAAAGAAATAAAATTCTTTCTATTTTTGGCTCTTATATTTAAGTCTAAAATTAATTTGGGATTAATTTTTAGATGTTGTATGAGGTAGGATTCCAGCTTGTTTTTTTGAATGTGGCTATTTAGTCCCCGAACTGTTTATTGAAAGGAATATTCTTTCCTCATCAAATTTTCTTGGCACCCTTGTAAAAATCAATTGACAGTAAAGATGAGAGTTTATTCCTAGATTCTCAATTCTATTTTTAATCTTTTTAAAAGATTTACTAATTTATTTGTAAGGCAGAGTTACAGAGAGGTAGAGGCAGAGAGAGAGGTCTTCCATCCTCTGGTTCCTCAACAGAAGAGACAAGCACTGTAAACAATCATTGACTCTCCACGACATTTCAGAAATGCTGTTAGTTACCTCGGATCAGGAAAAACCATATGATATCTGTCTTTTTGGGAGTGGCTTACTTCACTAAGTATAATGGGTTCCAGTTTCATCCATCTTGTTGCAAAAGACAGGATTAACTTTTAACAGCTAAGTACTACTCTATACTTTATATATACCATAATTTCTTTATCCAGTCAACAGTTGATGGACATCTGGGTTGATTCCATATCTTAGCTATTGTGAATTTTGCTGCAACAAACATGGGGGTACAAATAATTCTTTCATATGCTGATTTCTTTTGGTTTGGGTAAATTCCCAGGAGTAGAATGGCTGGGTTATATGGTAGGTATTTATTCAGATTTCTGAGGTATCTCTATATTGTCTTCTACAGTGACTGTACCAGTTTACATTCCCAGACAGCTGGGATTTTGACAAGGGTTGCATTGGATCTGTAAATTGATTTGGGTAATATTACTAATATTCCAATACATGAACCTGGGCTGTCTTTCCATTTATTTAGGGTTTTAATTTCATTTAACAATATTCTATGCTTAAAGTGTTTGTATTTTTAAATTTCTTTTGTTAAATTTATTCCTAAATGTTTTATTCTTTTAATGATATTATAAAAAATTGCTTCTTTATATCCTGAAACCTCTCTGTATTCATTTTTTCAAAAAGATTTATTTTATTTATTTGAAAGGTAGAGTTAGAGAGTGAGAGAGAAGGAGAGAGAGGGAAATATAAAGAAAGAGGTCTTCCATTCACTGATTCACTCCCCAAATGGCTGCAATGGCCAGGGCTGGGCTGAGATTTGTCTGGGTCTCCCATGTGGGTGCAGGGGCCCAATGACTTGGACCATCTTCTGCTGCTTTTCCAGGGATATTAGCAAGAAGCTGGATTGGAAGCAGAGCAGCTAGGACTTCAACTTGTACCCATATGGGATACAGGTATTGTAGGAAGCTGCTCAACTCACTAAGCCACAACACTGGTCCCTGTATTCATTTATTCTAATGGTTTATTAGTAGATTCCTTAGGATTTTCTATCTACAAGAGCATGTCATCTGCTAATAGAGTTAATTTTACTTCTTTTTCTAATGTGGAAGCTCCTTGTTTCCTTTTCTTGACTAATTGCCTTGGCTAGAACCTCTAGTAGAAAGTTGAGTAGACATACCAAGAGTGGCAATCCTTGTCCTGTTCATGACCATAGGGGAGAACATTCCATGTTTCACCATTAAGTATGATATTAACTCTAGGTATTTCATAATGTACTTTAACAGGCTATGTTCCCTTCTTTCTGTTTTGTTAAATATTTTCTACTGGGAAAGTATTGGAATTTGTCAAATGCTTTTACTCTTATCTATTGAGATGACCATTTTTTTCCCTTTATTCAATTGCTATGGTATATCACAGTGGTTTATTTTTATTTATTTGGTTTACTTTTAGGTATTAAAACCAACCTTGCATTCCTGGTATAAATTCCACTTAATGATGGGAGAGAGGGAGAGAGACACAGAGAGATCTTCCATCCACTTCTTCACTTCCCAAATGGCTGCAACAGTCAGGGATAGGCCAGGCTGAAGCCAGGAGTCAGGAGCTTTATCCAGGTCTCCCATGTGGGTGGCAGGGTCAGGTAGTTAGATCATCATCTGCTGCTTTCTTAGGTGCATTAGCAGGGAGTTGATTGGAAGCAGAGCAAATGGGACTTGAACCAGTGCCCATATGGGATGCTGGCATTGCAGATAGTGGCTTAACCCACCATGCCACAATGCCAGCCCTGCTTTTAAATTTTTTTAAAATTTCTTTATTTCATAGAAGGAGAGAGAAGATTATTCCATCTGTTGGTTCATTCCCAAAATGACAATGGCTGGGGCTGGAGGCAGGAGCTGTGAACTCATCCCTGTGGCAGGGACACAAATAACCAAGCCATCATGTGCCACCACTTGGGATATATACTGTCAGGAAGTTGGAATTGAGGTTGGAAGCTGGGAATTGAACCCAAGTACTCTGATATAGGATGTGGGCATCTTAACTGATATCTTAATCACTAGGCTAAGTGCCTCTCCATGTTTTCTTGTTATTTATTTATAAAAGATTGATGTATTTATTTGAAAATCAGAGTGATAGAGACAGAGGAAGAGACAGTGAGAGAGATCTTCTATTTGCTAGTTCACTCCCCAAATGCCCACAATAGCCAGGTCTGGGCCAGACTGTAGCCAAGAGACAAGAATTCTGTCTGGGTGTCCAAGGTGGAGAGCAGGAACCCAAGTACTTGGGGTCATATGTGTTGCCTCCTGGGCACATTATGGAGGAGCTGGATTGTAAGCAGGATAGCCATGACTCAAACCAGGCATCTAATATGGGATATGGGCACCCCTAAAAGTGGCTTAGCAGTGCTGTGCCACAATGCCTTTAAGGTTTGCTTTTTAAGCACTATAAATAATTCAAGAAAAAAGACTTTGAAACACAAGATTAAAATTGGTTATTACCAGTCCCTGGTGGCATATTAATGATTCCAATTATTTCACTCAGTCCAAAATATACCTGCAGTGAAAGGGAACCTTAGTAAGCAAGCCATCTTGGAGCAAATTAATTGATGTGATCACAGGAAAAAAGTAGTTTTAGGTTTGGAATGAAATCAAACCAAGTCCTCTGAGTTTACGGATTTCTGTACTAAGCACCATCATTATATATTCATGTTATTTGCAAAATGAAAGGTAAGAAGATAAAAATCTGAGTCCTCCATGGAATTTATGGGCCTCAATGCTGTCATTCCAGTGATAGCACATCTTTACTACTCTTGGAGTGTCCACAGGTGGTTTTTTTTTTTTAAAAAAAATTTAAAGCTTTTACTTAATAAATGCAAATTTCATAGGTACAACTTTAGGAATATAGTGGTTCTTCCCCCTCCCACCCGCCCTCCCACCCCCATTCCCATCCCACCTCCAACTCCATCTCCCATCCCATTCTTCATTAAGATTCATTTTTAATTAGCTTTATATACAGAAGACCAACCCTATATTAAGTAAAGATTTCAACAATTTGCACCCATTCACACACAATGAATAAAGTACTATTTGAGAACAAGTTTTGCCGTTAATTCTCATACTACAAGTCATTAAGGACAGAGGTCCTACATGGGGAGTAAGCGCACAACTACTTCTGTTGTTAATTTAACAATTATCACTCTTATTTATGACGTCAGTTATCACCCAAGATTCTTTCCATGAAGAGTCTATGGAAGACTTTTGTGACCAAAAACTCTGACAGTATTTAGACAAGACCATAAGCAAAGTGGAAGTTCTCTCTTCCCTTCAGAGAAGAGTACATCCTTCTTTGATGGCCCCTTCTTTCCACTGGTGTCTTACTCATAGAGATCCTTCATGTAGGATATTTTTTGATCACAGTGTCTTGGCTTTCCATGCCTGAAATGCTCTCCTGGGCTTTTCAGCCACATCCAAATGCCTTAAAGGCTGATTCTGAGGTCAGAGTGTTACTTAAAGCAATTGTCATTCTATGAGTCTGCTGTGTGGACTGCTTCCCATGTTGGACAGTCCCTCCTTTTTAATTCACAAGTTGGTTTTAGATCAGAGGTTTTATCTGTCTTCCTTGATAAACTTTGAATGTAGGCATGAAATGGAGTTTCGCATATACTTCCTTCCTCAACAGTCTGATGTGCTCCAGCGCTGCCCTTGGGGGATGCACTTTAATTGGAGACTGAACTCCTGCTTCCTTCTCTGTAAAATTTAACTTACCTCCTTGGCTATGCTGATGATTAAGTGAATGTCTGCTAGACAATTGGCAATAAGCTGGGCATGAAGGAGGCACTCAGTAAATGTTGGTTTGCTTCCTTTCCTTCCTCCAATTGAGGCAAGAACATGCTCTGCAGCTGGAGACCCAGAAAGGAGTCACCAGTGTGTGCTGGCCATAAGGCTTTAGCCAGGGACTGAGCAAGCCATGTTGTGAAGAGTCAGAGCCTGTGTTTTTTCATTTTAGTGGAAGGAATGACAATAACATTTCAGAGTGAGACACTTCTTTGCTTGCTGTCCCTTTGGTACCTACATATGAGGGTTCCAGCTTCCTGCCTGTGCTGACCTCATTTTCTAATCTTTTGCCTTTTCCACATCTGTGCTTCCCAGGGCTCTCCTTGCCCACACGTGTAGAATGACTGTGACATGGCCAGGTTGAGATGGTGACCGTGAGCCCCCGAGGCTCTGGAATTCTGTTCACTGTAGTGGCAACCAGAATGGGATCTGGGGCAGTGACACCTCCATTGAGTTTGGGCTCTGTATAGCTGGTGACTTGGTAAAAGATTTTATCTTTGAGTCTTCATTTCCTCATCTTCCCCCCCCCCCAAAGATTTATGTTATTTATTTTATTTATTTGAAGACAGAGTTACAGATAGAGAGTCTTTCATCCACTGGTTCACTCCCCACATGAATGCAATGGCTGGAGCCTAACTGATCTGAATCCAGGAGTCAGGAGCTTCTTCTAGGTCTCCCTTGTGGGTGCAGGGGCCCAAGGACTTGGGCCATCCTCTGTTTTCCTAGGCTATAAGCAGGGAGCTGGATTGGAAGTGGAGCAGCTGAGACTTGAACCAGTGCCCATATGGGATGCCTGTGCTGCAGGCCAGGGTTTTAACCCACTGCAGCACAGTGATGGTCCCCATTTATTCATCTTTAGAAAAATGACTAACTCTTTAGAAACGTGCCAGGGGATTCCAATACAATCCCATCAAGGTGGCATGTACCAATGCCAGATCACTAGTCCAAGTGATCAACTTCAGTTCACAATTGATCACACTGATAGGTCTAAGAGTCAAAGGGATCACACAAACAAGACTAGTGTCTGCTAATACTAACTGATAGAATCAAAAAGGGAGAGAACGATCCAACATGGGAAGTGGGATATACAGCAGACTCAGAATGGCAGATGTCCTAAATAGTACTCTGACCTCAGAATCAGCCCTTAAGTCATTTGGATCTGGCTGAAGAGCCCATGAGAGTATTGTAGGCATGGAAAACCAAGACACTCTGGAAAAAAAAAAGAAGACCTAAATGAAAGATCTCTGCAAGTGAGATCCCAGTGGAAAGAACGGGGCCATCAAAGAAGGAGGTAACTTTCTCTGAAGGGAGGAGAGAACTTCCACTTTGACTATGACCCTGTCAGAATAAGATAGAAGTCGGCGAACCCTAAAGGCTTCCATAGCCTTGGCAACTCATGACTAGAGCCTAGGGAGATTACTGACGCCATAAACAAGAGTGAAAAATTGTTAACAACAGGAGTCACTGTGTACTTAACGTCTCATGTGGGATCTGTCCTTAATGTGTTGTCCAATGTGAAGTAATGCTATAACTAGTACTGAAACAGTATTTTACACTTTGTGTTTCTGTGTGGGTGCAAACTGATGAAATCTTAGTATATACTGAATCGATCTTCCGTATATAAAGATAATTGAAAATGAAAAAAAAAACTTGGTTTTAAATTGGAAATTGCATAGAAAATTAATCAATTTTTTAAAAAAAATCATGTAGGATCTCTGTCCTTAATGTGCTGTACATTGTGATTTAATGCTATGACTAGTACTCCAACAGTATTTTTCACTTTGTGTTTCTATGTGGGTGCAAACTGTTGAAATCTTTACTTAATATATACTAAACTGATCTTCTGTATATAAAGAGAATTGAAAATGAATCTTGATGTGAATGGAAGGGGAGAGGGAGCAGGAAAGGGGAGGGTTGCAGGTGGGAGGGAAGTTATGGGGGGGGAAGCCATTGTAACCCATAAGCTGTACTTTGGAAATTTATATTCATTAAATAAAAGTTTAAAAAAAAATGACTAACTCTTGCTTTGGGGGTTGTGTGGTGAACTTTAACATCAGCTAGGCTTTATTGATCACTAATCTCTGCTGGTTATTATGTTATGTGCTTTCAAAGGAGTTTCTTCATTGGCTTCTTCTAACCCCATGTTATTGATGATATCATTATAATTTACATTGTATTGATGAGGAAGCTCCAAGAACAAAGAATTCTGTCCAAGGTTAATTAGTTACTGATGGATCAAAGACATAAGCCTCAGCTGTTCTTGCTTATTGCCCAAACGATAGGTAAACACTGGAATGTATTCCTTGCCCTTGAAACTCAACTGGGTCTCAAACTCTAGTGCCTTCATACCCCACCCCAATGGCCACCTGACAGACCCGTTGCTGAACACCTGAAAGACCAATTCCAGGAATTGGAATTCTCCTCTGCCTGCTGCCCCCTACCCCACCCCATCCCTAGCCCTCCTAAAATATAAAAAGGCCTGGCCCCAGGGGCCAGGGCCTTCTGCCACATGTTCCATCATGTGTGCCAGCAGTTGGTCATGCACCTCTATGAATTTATTTTCTCTGAATAAATCTGGTCTGGCTGTAAATTCGTACACTGCCCCCTCTCTATTCTGCACCTCTTTTCCTAACATTTTTGTTGACCTGTTTGAGGAGGCACAAATCTGCAACTCTTTTCCTAACAGTTACCATATGAAAAAGATAAAGCCACATCTTTCTTACTCCAGAGGTCACCTGTTAGCCTTGTGTTGAGCTAACATGTATAAGCACTGGGAACATACTAAGCACCCACGAGAAGCAATTAGCATGACAAGTACAATTCATGGTATGTGATGGGATTGATTCTTCCTTACCTTTAGGGGACCACTGGTGTCTTGTGCTATCCCACCCACTGTCTTGCAGAATCATCCTCCTAGTAATCGGCCTACACTCCCAGCAAAGTTACCAAGGAAGAAGGCCATGCTGCAGCCACATAGCTTCCTTCTCACAGAGCGCACACCTGGCCAGCTCTCTAAGGCTGAATGAAAGAACTGAATGAGTGGAGCAAAAATGATTTTTTATCCCTACTGGAAGGAGGGTGATTCTGTGAGTTGGTCTGGAAGAGATTGAGGCAGAAACCATGTATGACCAATGTTGAGTTTTGCTCTCGCTGTCTATGAAATGAGATTGGGCCTAATGAATGTTTGCATTCAAAGGATCTTTGAAATTTCTGAGATGAAAGCCCTGCACTCTGTTTCTCAAGAAGCTTTGCTGGTTCTCATTGATCTGTTTGTCTGCCACTGGGGACGGAGGGCAATTAAATGATGTGTGAATTTGTATACATCAAAGAGTACCACAACCCTTTGTGTCCTTAATGCCTCAGCACCTGTGTGTGCAATGGAACTCTATAAATATCTGTTTTCATTAATGAAGGTGGGAGTCTGATCTGGCTTTCCCCATTGGCTCTGGTTTTCTTCATTCCGATGATTCCTTTTTATGCTTATTGGGTATGCAGTTATAAGGTGCCATGCATGTTTATGTGGGGAGGGGTGGAGGTGGTGAAAGCAGGAGGAACAGCACACTCCTCTTTTTCCTCTTTTGCATGCCAATCAGGACATATAATTGCCAACACACAGGAGTTTCCAGCACTGGTGGTTTGAGTGTGTATAACAAAAACCACATACAGAACAAAAGCGAAGTTCCCAACCACAGAGAAATCAGAATTTCCTGCTATAGTGAGAGTTCTCCTGAAGGGCCTTGGGAGCAGAGCCAGGTATTTGGGCCAGAGCCAAGTCCTCAAGGAAACAGGTCTGGGAGTAAGGGTTGTGCCTTGGATGCAATACCTGGAGGCTTTTCTGCACTTCTCAGATGTCACAGTGCTTGATCATGCAAGTTGTATCTCTCTCTCTCAAAGTGTGTGTACTTTAGAAAGTTCGTGGGAAAATGGAATGAAAAGATAAGTTGGGGCAGGCATTTGGCGTTTGGTTAGGATGCTGGTTATGATACCTTCCTCTTGTATTGCGTAGGTGCCTGGGCTTAGCCTATTGTTGTATTGGCTTGAGTCTTGGCTCTGTTCTCCATTCCAGTTGCCTGTTAATGCAAACCCTGGCAGGCAGCAGGTGATAACTTGAGTAGTTGGGTCCCTGCTGCTCACATGGGAGACCTGGACTGAATTTTCAGCTTCCAGCTTTCTGGCATTTGAATGATCCAACAGATGGGAATCTTTTCTGTATCTCAGAGACAAATAAAAAATTAATTAAAAGATAAATTTATTTTGGTGCAAAAAATTTTTGAAACCCATGCAGTCTTTTTGTATATTTTCCATGAACTTTTTTGAAAACCTTTTATGCATGGATTTCAAAGTTTTTTTTTTTTCACCAAAATGAGCTTTGAAATGATCTTTTAACTCTATTTTCCACAAAGTTTTTGACTGCGGCACGACACTGTGATAGAAAGAACTCTGTGTTTCAGGCCATCATTTCTGGCAGTTCTCATATGTTCTTGGTAAAACAGCAAAGGATATTGGTGGGTGCCCCACTGTCCGTAGTTTGCCTTTTCAGCTTTCAAGCTGCCCCAGCATTCCCTCCTTGCAGGATTCCAGATAAGATGTCACCTATGTTCAGCCAAGCCAGGTGGCTGAGCTGGTTGAGTGTAGTGATGTTGGGCTATAGGTAAACTGTCTGCTTGCTGGGAAAGAGTCTGGAGTTGTTTTAAATTTTCCCAAGAAAGACTATGCCACCACCCAATCTGTTAAGCTAGTTCATACCGAGGAGTTCCTGGTATGGTGGGCAGAGCCCTGGATTTTGAATTGGAAAGTTTGGGTGTAATTATATAGAATGCTGTATGTAAACTGACAATCTCTGAGTCTTGCTGTTTTTTATTTAGCAATATGGGTTTATTAATATGTTCCAAATATGTATATTAATTTCAAATATAAATATTAGTATCTATTCAGAAACTGTTTGGTGGATCAGGGGGATGGTGGATGTGACTAACAAGGGGCCGTATAGAGAAAGGAGTTTATGAGTAGTGTTGGGAGAGCATTACAAGTTTAACCACTATGCCAGGTAAGGTCAGTATTTTCCTTTTGTCTTCTGGGAAACACTATTCCCTTCCTTGTCTTATTTAGAGGGAACTTTATTTCAGGTGACTCTCAAGCCATGTAGCTAAGAATATAGGGTCTAGAACAATAGGTGTCATATAATAGGCACGCATACCTTGGTTGACTAGATGACAGGATGATTGGGTGTATAATGCAGTATGGTAAGTACATGCCTCTGGGGCTGAGGAGGCATTTGTCTACTAGGTTTAAAAGCTACTTCTAGGTATAGGTACTTGGAAACCATAAAGAATAAATAAAGGGGACTCTAGATTGCTCAATACAGAATTTTAAAAATTACTGAACTATGTATTACAGATTAAAAGCTTGGTATTATATCAGTTTCAAAATAGCTCAGTGTGTCAATGTTTAAACTACTGTCTCCTCTCTTTCAATAAGCTTTTCTATGCTTGGTTCTGGAACTAGGATTTTTCAAATCACCTTTCTCTCGTTTTTAAGGATTTCATTTATTTATTTGAAAGATAGAGTTATAGACAGAGAGAGGGAGAGACAGAGAGAAAGGTCTTTCATCCCTGGTTCACTCCCCAAATGGCTGCAACGGCCGGAGCTGCACTGATCCTAAGCCAGTAGCCAGGTGCTTCTTCCTGGTTTCCCACATGGGTGCAGGCTCCCAAGGACTTGGGCCATCTTCTACTGCTTTCCCAGACCATATCAGAAAGCTGGATCAGAAGTGGAGCAACCGGGACTCCAATCGGCATCCATGTGAGATGCCTGTGCTGCAGGCAGAGGCTTAGCCTACTATGCCACAGTGCCGGTCCCTCACCTTCTCTTTTGCTAGTGGCTCCCTGGAAGGCTGGGCCAGTAAGAGCTGCTGTAGGAACGCTGGAAGAGGAGAAAAGCACATAGCCCTTTCTGTTGTCTTCCAGCATCTCCCAGCATCAGCCCTGCAAGGCTCCTGTGCCCTGGTAGGGCCAGCTTGTTCCAGTAGCAGCAGGTGAATATAAGTAGCAGTTTTTCCAACATTTAGAGAATCAGCCTCAGGCAACACCACTTTCTGCCTAACCTGGGATATCAGCTCCTGAGCCAGGGCCTCTTTCTCAGAGGGGTTCTAACCCCACCCTGTCCTCCAAGCATCTAGGTTTTAATAATTTCAACCATTTCACTTTGTTTCCCCAGACTTAGTGTTTTCAGGAACTGTATCTTAGGCTTTTTATTTCTGTGATAGTGTGGAGTTCTCCTTTGGCCTTCTCAGTTCTTCTGAACTTAGCAGGCCACTCTTTATATTAAATTTTCTTGGTGAAAATAACTCAGAGAGGGACTTTCAGTTTCTAGTCTGGCATGTGAGGAACTTAAAAGTTGCCACTCCATCTCAACAAGTGAAAAGCAAAATAAACTGAAAAATATCAACTCTTCTGAGATCCTTAAGAGAAGTAGGGTCACAAGGAAAACCAGGTGCCCAAATTGGAGAGACAGGCAAATACAGAGAACCTTAACACACTAGGGCAGAAACATGCACGGGAGCACTGCCAAGCTGGGAAATGAGCTGTAACTGACAGCGTGCTAGAGGCCAAGGGTGGATACCACTGAGAGTAAACACTCCAGAGGACCCAGGTGTCAGGGAGCCCCATACTTTTGTGAGTTTTGCCTCCTGGAGTTCTCCTAGGTTCTCACAGTGGATGTGGGAGAAACATCTCCTTGGGTTTCCAGCAGGACCAGGAAAAAGGGATCCATTGTGAAATCCACCTGACTATTCTGTTCCTCTTAGCAAGGCCTGCCTTTAGGAGAAACTATTTCATCAGAGCCTTACCTGGTAGATTGTTTCTGAGCTTCACTGACCTGGAGGAAGAAAAATACCCACTCCAGTCCTACCTAAGGGGAGGGAGAAACGGAGAAGCACATGTGACATTCACAGTCTGTAGGCAAAGGCTCATTGAATGACTGAGATCTAATCATAGTGCTATGGAGTCTCCCTTTTCCCGACATTGTACTACCACATTACTCAAGGCCTATTTACAGCAGCTGCTTTTACCCAGAATAACACGACTGGTTATCAAGAAAAAACTGTAAGACATGCTAAAAGGCAAGACAGTTTTAAATACAGAGCAAGTACCAAAATTGGACTCGGATATGGCAGGGATACTGGAATTATCAGAGTGGGAATTTAAAGAGCTATAACTAGAATGCTAAAAACCCTAGTGGGTTAAGTAGTAAGCATGTAAGAACAAATGGTGAATGCAAGCAGAGAGGTAGAAATTCTAGGACAGACCAAAGAGAAATGCTAGGGATGAAGAAATACTGTAATAGAAACAAGGGCCTTATTGGTATATAAGACACTGCTGAAGAAGAACCTCTGAGCTTGAGACTATCTTAATGGAAACCTCCAAAAGTGATAAGAAAAAAAAAGGCTGGAAAAAAAACCCAGAAGAGAATATCCAAGAATTGTGGAACAACTATGAAAGGCATGACATGCATGTAATAGGAATAACAAGAAAGAAATTCCTTCCCTCTCCAAATTAATATCAAACGCTAAGCAGGATAAATGCAAAAAACCAACAAATCACACACACACACATACACACACATTCACACACAAACATGTTATCTTCAAATTACAGAAACTCAGGGTGGGTGTTTGATGCAGCAGCTGTGATTCAGGCATTCCATCCGGGAGTGTGGTGTTAGAGCCTTCTTTCCATGCAATTCAGCAACCACATTCCTTGATAATTACCTATAGGAGCTGAAAAATTACATCTACACAAAAACCTGAGCACAGGTGCTTATAGCAGCTCTAGCATAATCACCAAACTTGTGAGAAACAAAGTGTCCTTCAGTTGGTGATTGGATAAGGAAATCGTGACACCCGTAGACAGTAGGACACTCAGTGGCAATAAGAAATGAGCTATTAAGTGATAAAAAGACATGGAGAAAACTTCAATGTGTATTATCACGTGAAATAAACTGATCTGGATAAGCTATATACTGTATAATTCCAACTGTATGACATTCTGGAAAAAGCAAAACTGGAGATAGCATAATGATTAGTGAGAGAAGGGAAGGATGAGTAAGGAGAACACAAGGAATTTTTAGGGCATTGAAACTGTACTGCCTAATGCCATAATGGATACCTGTCTTTATGCATTCGTCTAAACCCATAGAGTGCGCAACACTAAGAATCAACCCTAATGCACACTATGTACTTTAGATAATAATGACATGGCAGTACAGGATCTGCAATTATATAGCAAAAAATAGCACTCTTGTGGGGGAAACTGATAATGGAGAAGTCAGTATATGCACATGTGGAGGGAGGAGTTCATGGGAAATATCTGTGCTTTGGACTCAATTTTGCTCTGAAAGATCAGTTCTATTAAAAAAAAAACCTGATGTAATAGCTGATGTGGAATGGATTGCACTCTGACTGATACTCAGAAAATTCTGAGAGCTCCAAAAGTTGCTGCTGCTTTAGGGTTTTTGGTAGATCCCTTCTGAGTAGCCACCCTTTTGGAAGAATGGCACTGGCTGTGTGGAGAAGCAAGGAGACGCAATGCTTCTTCCAGAATATTTGGAGAGGTTTCCTCAGAGTCAATCAGGAAGCAGATCTTTCAATGGAGTGTGGAATTTACTAAGGAAAATTTCTCTTTCCTAAGTAAAAAAATATGATTTATTTTAATGGTGGGAGAGAGAGAGAGAGAGAGAGAGAGAGAGAGAGAGAGAGAAAGAGGGAGAGAGAGAGAGAGAGAGAATCTTCCATCTACTGGTTTACTCTTCAAATGCTTGCAGAAACTGAGGCTCAGACTGGTCCAGGCTGAAGTCAAGAGCCAGGAACTCAATCCAGATCTCCCCATGTGGGTGGCAGGGACAAAACTGTGAGTCATCACCATTGCCCTTCAGGGTGCCCATTAGCAGGAAGCTGAAATGGAGAATGGAGTCAACATTTGAACCCAGACACTCTAATGTGGGATCCAGGCACCCCAAGAGGCATCTTCCCTAATATTTAGTTTCTTTTTTTTTTCTGTTTGACAGGCAGAGTGGACAGTGAGAGAGAGAGAGACAGAGAGAAATGTCTTTCTTTACCATTGGTTCACCCTCCAATGGCCGCTATGGCTGGCACGCCGCGGCTGGCGCACTGCACTGACCCAAAGCCAGGAGCCACGTGCTTCTCCTGGTCTCCCATGGGGTGCAGGGCCCAAGCATTTGGGCCATCCTCCACTGCCTTCCCGGGCCATAGCAGAGAGCTGGCCTGGAAGAGGGGCAACTGGGACAGAATCCGGCGCCCCAACCGGGACTAGAACCCGGTGTGCTGGTGCCGCAGGTGGAGGATTAGCCTAGTGAGCCACAGCGCCGACCCCTAATCTTTAGTTTCTTAAGAACTTTTAAAATGAAAAGCTGGAAGAGACTTCAGGGATCACTTAGTTAAATATCATTTTGCAAGTTAAACTAGTGTCCAGAGAGGTTGATACTTGCTTGAGTTGGTACAGTTGTTAGTGCCATTGTCTGGAATGGATTTCATGTCTACACAATTGAAGATTCACCCTGGTTCTGTATGGCTCATTTCACATCAAAATGGTGTCAGATACCATCTTGTCTTTAGGTGGCTTGAGTCAAGAAGGGGTGATCGTACTTTCCAGGAAGGAAGCCTCACATCTTCAATGCCACTGATAAATGACATCATAACCATGTGGAAGATGTGTAAGTCTGCAGTACTGGCTTCTCACCTTCTGAGGATTGAAGTGGCCTAACTCTTGGGTCTGAAACTTTTTCTTTGTTTAGCCAAATTCACTTTCCAGGTGATTTCATCTAGTCTTACAGCTCAGACTTAAATCTCCAATTCTGACCTTTATTCTACTTTTCAGACACAAATAACCTACTGCCTATATATCACCTCTCTTTGGGTGCAACAGGAAAGTCAGCCTTGGCATGCATAATACCTAAATTTTCATCTTTCCCCAACCCTTAAGTCTGCTTCTCCTCTAATGTTCTCTGTCTCTGTGAATGGTGCTGCAGTTCATCTAGCTGCTCATATCAAAATCCTTTGTAATCATCCTTGACTCTTCTCTCTCCTTCATTTCTCATAGCTAATTCATTTGCAATCCTGTGGGTTATACATTCAAAGTATATCCTGAATCTAGCTTCATAGTACTCCTTCCATCACTCCACCCTTGCTTGGACTAATTTGATAGTGTCTTAATTGGTCTTGTATTCTTATTCTTGCCATCTTTTATTCTATTCTCCATAGAACAGTTTCACTGGACTGTAAAAACTATAATTTGGAGCACATGGAGAGTCCTCTGATTACCCCAGTTTGCTATCTGCAAGTACTTTCTGGGTATTTCTACAGGGAATTAGAGGCCAAGCATTCTTGCTGAGCTGAGGATATTGGAGTTCGGGGAGGTTGAGGCTGTTAAAATGCAAGGCAGAGTAAGGAATAGAAGTGAGTCATACAGAGCAAGAAATTGTATAGTGGCCCCTTTGAGTCTGTTGCTGAATACCTAACTATGCACACACAGGGTAAACTAAGGGGCCAGGCAAAGAATGCCTGGGGTTATAAAAACGTAAACTTTCTCAGAGCTTACACAAAGCTGAAAGACATTTGTTTTCTATTAAGCCAACAGGCAAGTACTGTTGAATTCTTGGTCACTTGCTACATACTTCCAAAGCATGATGCCTTAGTTTTAGGGCTATCCTAGCATTAGGAGAAGGGCTGCTTTAGAACTTCATTAACAAAATTTTAAAACCAAGCTCAAAGGGATCAAGCTGAACTTTAAGTAACTTGCCTATATGCCAGAAAAAAATTCTTTTTATAAAAAAATCAGAAACTTTCTATGGAACAAAAGTTAACACCTAGCCATGTAAAACTCAAAATGTCCTGTTTGTAAACAAAAATAACTAGACATGCAAATGAATAGGAAAATGTGACCCATAGATGTTTTAGGGCCTTGGTATTACTATTCTCTCAGCCTAGAACTCTCTTTTCCCTGTTGTCTACATAACACCTCAACTCATTCAAGAATTTGTTCAAAGATTACCTCCTGATATATAAAATTGTCATCATCTGCTGATATTAATTTCCTCACCCTGAATTTTTCACTATTCATAGCATCTGGTCAATTGATCATATGTCTATTTAAAATGTCTTTGCCTTTAATTTTTATCATTTATTTTCATTTTATTTGAAAGTTAGATAGACAAAGAGAGACAGAGAAAGATCTTTCATCCATCAGTCTATTCCTCAAATGTCCAAAATAGCCAAGGCTGAACCAGATGAATGCAGGAGCCAGGAATTCAATGCAGGTTTACCATGTTGGTGGTAGGGACTCAAGTACCTAAGGTATCACCTCCCTCCCAGGGTGCGCATCAGCAGGAAGCTGGATCAGAAGTGAGGCTGGGACTTAAACCTGGCAATCAATCAATCAATCAATCAATCTCAATCTCTCTCTCTCTAAGATTTATTTTATTAATTTGAAAGGCAGAATTACAGAGGGAGGGGGAGAGAGAGAGATCGATCTTCCATCTCCTGGTTCACTCTCCAGATGGCTGCAATGGTTGGGGTTTGGCCAGGCCGGAGCCAGGAGCCAGGAACCAGGAGCTTCTTCCAAATTTCCCACATGGGTTCAAGGGCCCATGTACTTGGGCCATCCTCTGCTGCTTTCCCAGGTGCATTAGCAGGGAGCTGAAGCAGCTGGGACATGAACTGGTACTCATATGGATGCCAGAACTGGAGGCAGCAGCTTAACCTGCTAAACCACAAAGCTGGCCCCAAACCAGGCAATTTGATATGGGATGTGGGTACCCAAAGTGGCATCTCAACTGCTGTGCCAAACACCCACTCCTATGTCCTTATCTTGTATATAATATATACTTAAACCACTTATTAAATTATTGAGTGAATGAGTATGATACAATATTTTAGTTTTCTTTGGATAAAGCTCAATATGATCACCTAATTTTCTAGTAAATGCTACCAGGATCATATATATCATAATGGACCACATAGCAACATTTTGGCTAATGTTGGATCACATATTCAACAGTGGTCCCTGAAGATTATAATGGAGCTAGAAAAATTCCTGTCTCCTGGAGTTGCTATAGTCTCATAACTTCATAGTGCATCCCATTCCATATAATTGTGGTGATGCTGATGTAAACAAGCCCACTGTGCTACCAGGCATATAAAAGTGTAGCACATACAATTATGTATAGTAAATAATACTTAATAATAAGCAACTATGTTACTAGTTATGTGTTTACTATACTTTTAATCATTGCTTATAGTGTACTCCTCCTTATATTTTAAAAAGCTAAGTATCAAGCAGTCTCAGAGTCTTCAGGAGGTATCTAAAAGATGGCATTATTGTCACAGGAGAGGGCAGCTCCTAAAGACCTTCCAATGGCACAAGATGTGAAGGGGGAAGACAGTGACGTTGATAGTCCTGACCCTGTGTATGCCTAGGCTATTGTGAGTAGTGTTTGTGTCTTGTATTTTAACAAAAATGTTTAAAGAACTATAACAAAAAATTAAAGCTAGAAGAAATCTTACAAAATAAAGATATAAAGAAACAAACTATTTTTTGTACAGCTGTCAATGTGTTTTAAGCTCTGTGTTATTATAAAGGAGAAAAAAATGGAAAAACCTCATAAAGTAAAAATTACAGCAAGCTGAGATTGACATCATTGATAGGAGAAAAATTTTTCATACATTTCACGTAGCTGAAGTACACAGCATTGATAAAATCTACACTAGTACACAGTGATGTCCTAGGCTTCCACATTCATTTGTCACTCACTGATTCACCCAGAGCATCTTCCTGTCCTGCACGCTCCATTCATTATAAGTACAGGTGTACATGAAATAGCACTGCTTTCTAACATTGATTTTTGAGCTTACTATGTCCCAGGCATATAGTAGGTTCTTATTCTACTTCACGTTATCCTAATAATATTCACATGAGGTGGGGAACTGAGATAGAAAAACCAGGTAGAAGCCTCAGAGCTCATGCTCCAGCAACAGAGAGAATACATTTTATTTTAAAATTTTAAACTTCTTAGTTTTTATTTTTATTTTTGGCTTCAAATTAGTTTTTTTTTTAATTTTCCTCTAAAAGAAATCTTTTATTTAAGGAATGCAAATTTCATAAGTACAACTTCAGGAATACAGTGATTCTTCCCACCATATCCACCCTCCAACCCACATTCCCACCCCTCCTCCTCCTCCCTCTCCCATTCCCAGTCCCATTCTCCATTGAGATTCATTTTCAATTAGCTTTGTACACAAAAGACCAACTGTATAATAAGTAAAGATTTCAACAATTTGCACACACACACACACACAAACACAAAAACTGAGAACTAGTTTTACAGTTAACTCTCATAATACAACTCATGGAAGACAGAGGTCCTGCATGGGGATTAAGTGCACAGTGACTCCTGTTAATTTAACAACACTCTTTTTTAACTTTTATTTAATGAATATAATTTCCAAAGTACAGTTTATGGATTACAATGGCTTCCCCCCCGCCCATAACTTCCCTCCCACCCCACCCCCCACTCTCTCTCCCCTTTCATTCACATCAAGATTCATTTTTAATTCTCTTTATATACAGAAGATCAGTTTAGTATATATTAAGTAAAGATTTCAACAGTTTGCACCCACACAGAAACACAAAGTGGAAAATACTGTTTGAGTCCTAGTTATTGCATTAAATCACAATGTACAGCACATTAAGGACAGAGATCCTACATGAGGAGTAGGTGCACAGTGACTCCTGTTGTTGACTTAACAAATTGACACTCTTGTTTATAGCATCAGTAATCACCCTAGGCTCTTGTCATGAGTTGCCAAGGCTATGGAGGCCTTTTGAGTTCACTGACTCTGATCATATTTGGACAAGGTCATAGTCAAAGTGGAAGTTCTCTCCTCCCTTCAGAGAAAGGTACCTCCTTCTTTGATGACCTGTTCTTTCCACTGGGATCTCACTCGCAGAGCTCTTTCATTTAGGTCATTTCATTTTTTTTTTCCAGAGTGTCTTGGCTTTCCATGCCTACAATACTCTGATGGGCTTTTTAGCCAGATCCGAATGCCTTAAGGGCTGATTCTGAGGCCAGAGTGCTATTTGGGACATCTGCCATTCTATGAGTCTGCTGTGTATTCTGCTTCCATTGTTGGATCATTCTCTCCCTTTTTTATTCTATCAGTTAGTATTTGCAGACATTAGTCTTGTTTATGTGATCCGTTTGACTCTTAGTCCTATCATTATGATCAATTGTGAACAGAAATTGATCAGTTGGACTTGTGAGATGGCATTGGTACATGCTACCTTGATGGGATTGAATTGGAATTCCCTGGTACATTTCTAACTCTACCATTTGGGGCAAGTCCGATTGAGCATGTCCCAAATTGTACATCTTTTCCTTCTCTTATTCCCACTCTTATATTTAACAGGGATCACTTTTCATTTAAGTTTCAACACTTAAGAATAGCAATTAACACTCTTATTTATCATGTCAGTTATCACCCAAAGCTTTTGACATGAGCTGCCTAGGCTGTGGAAGCCTTTTGACTCTACCAACTCCATCAGTATTTAGACAAGGCCATAAGCAAAGTAGAAATTCTCTCCTCCCTTCAGAGAAAAGTACATCCTCCTTTGTTGGCCACTTCTTTCCACTGGGGTCTCACTCACAGAGATCTTTCATGTAGGAATTTTTTTTGCCACAGTGTCTTGGCTTTCTCTGCATGAAATGTTCTCCTGGGCTTTTCAGCCACATCTGAATGCCTTAAGGACTGATTCTGAGGTCAGAGTGCTGCTTAAAGTGATTGTCATTCTATGAGTCAGCTGTGTGGACTGCGTCCCATGTTGGAACATTCTCTTCTTTTTAATTCAATCTTTTATTATTACCAGACCCTTAATCCTATCTATATGATCACTTTAACACTTAAGATGGCATTTTTATCATCAAGCTTAATGGCATTTGAGGTTCCCATGGCAAGTTTTCAAACTGTACCTTTAGAAGTAAGTCTGTAGGAATGTATGCAGAACTATAAGCTTTATAGTTATAAACTTCCTTCTCCCTCCCTTATTCCCACTCTTATTTTTTACTGAGATCTATCTTCAATTGACTTTATACACATATGATTAACTTTATGTTAAATAAAGAGTTCAACAAATATATGAAAAAACCCCTGTTCCTCAAAAGTCAAGACAAGGGCTGTTCAAGTCATTGCTTCTCAAAGTATCAATTTCACTTCTACAGATTTTCTTTTGGGTGCTCTATTAATTATCACAGATCAGGGAGAGCATATGGTAGTTGTTCCTTTGGGACTAGCTTATTTAACTAAGTATGATGTTTTCTAAATTCATCCATTAAAAGATTTATTTTATTTATTTGAAAGACAGTTACAGAGAGAGGGAAGGAGGCAGTTGGAGGCCCAACCCGCTACACCACAGTGCCAGAACATTTTTAATTAGTTTTTAACAGATTCAGTGTGATTATAGATACAGTTCTAAGAACATAATGGCATTCCCTGCCTCCCTCCCTTCTCCCCTCTCAAGGTGCATTTTAGAGCCTGCTGGGATATTAAGTAATTCAGGGATAAGATCATATTTCCCTCCCAAGACAGCCCAGCTCAGAATCATTAGTTTGGCTTGTGAGAGGGTTTCTAGAGGCCAACCCAACTTTCCCAGTCATGGTGGAAATGAGTCAGGCCATCAGGACTGCAGCCACGCTGGTTTGTACTTCCTTTTTGCTACTCTGACTTGTCATGCAATGTGGCTGGATTTAAATGAGAGTTACCATGGCAGGCTGGTGCCAGCATGACGCATGACAAACCCACTTTCCAAGTTGGAAGCAGTGTTTCCTGTGGACTGAGTTCATGGTGCATAGCACTCATCAGAATGTTCTGAAAACCCCAGAATTCACAGATGTACCAGCAGCCTCAGCAGAGCAAAGCAGATGTTCCAATTTTCTCTGAAGAACTCAATAGAAGGAAATAAATTTCCATTATGTACCTGCTCAACATTAAGGTAGCTTTTGAAGGCCAAGTTGACAAAAAGTGTTTGTATTTTCTAGGCCAGTTTTTTTAAACTTTTATTTAATGAATATAAATTTCCAAAGTACAGCTTATGGATTACAATGGTTTCCCCCCTGCCCATAACTTCCCTCCTACCTGCAACCCTCCCCTTTCCTGATCCCTCTCCCCTTCCATTCACATAAGATTCATTTTTAATTCTCTTTATATACAGAAGATAAGTTTAGTATATATTAAGTAAAGATTTCAACAGTTTGCACCCACATAGAAACACAAAGTGAAAAATACTGTTTGAGTACTAGTTATACCATTAAATCACAATGTATAGCACATTAAGGACAGAGAGCCTACATGAGGAGTAAGTGCACAGTGACTCCTGTTGTTGACTTAACAAATTGACACTCTTGTTTATGGCGTCAGTAATCTCCCTGGGCTCTTGTCATGAGTCTAGGCCAGTTTTTTAAAAAAAGATTAATTTCACTTGTTGGAAGGCAGAGTGAGAGAGTGAGAGAGTGAGAGAGAGAGAGAGAGAAAAGCACACACAGAGAGAGAGAGATCTTTCATTTGCTGGTTCAGTCCCCAGATTGCTGCAATGGCCAAGGCTGTGCCAGCCTGAAGCCTGAAGCCTGCAATCCATCCTGGTCTCCTATGTGGGTGGCAGGGTCCCAAGCACTTGGGTCATCTTCTGCTGTTTCCTAAGGCTTATCAGCAGGGAACTGAATCAGAATGGAGCAGCAGGTCTTCAACTGGCCCTTGGATATAGAATGCTTGTGTGGCAGGTGGCGGGTTAACCTGTGCCACAGTGCTGGTCCATCAGGCCATTTCTAACTAATGGCAACATAAAATTAGAAGTACTTGTCATCTATTGGGGTGACTGCTTTATCATATGCATGTCGCCAAAACAGATTTGTTTCTGTATCTTTGGCAATTGGATGAAGCAGAAACAAAGCAAGAAAGTAAACTTGCTCTTTGAGAATTCCAGTAACTGACTGAGAAAACTCCAGCTACTCTGGTGTCTATGCGACAGGCTGGAAGGTCTCTCTGATATGACAGGACTCACTGGATCTATCTAGTAGAACTTGTTGGATTCTCTGGGATTTGCAGAATAAGTTCATGACCCCAAATTAAATAAACCAAAAGTTGTAAAATTCTAAACAAAAATTAATAGTTAAAACTCCTAAAAAGTTCCATTGATAGCATTTTTATATTGTTTAACCTTGAAGATCTCAGAGAACTTGCTCTGATCAAAATCACTTTATTGGGAGGTCTTGCTAATCACCAAATGCAAACACCAGCATTCCTTGCCTTATCCAAACCAAGACTCTAAGCCAATTGCCCTGGGTAGTTTTTCTCCATAACAACTATCTGTACCTGACAAGTATATTGTCTGGTCTCCTTTAAAAAAAAACTCTATGAAAGAAGGAACAATTCTTGGCACACAGTAGATACTCAACAAATACTTATGGGAAAATTGAATCAATAAGCTCCTAGTCTACTTTTAATTTACCAACTCTAATGTGTATTCAGTGGTCACGGAGATCCTCAAACTACATAGTTAAAACCATTTCATTCCCTCCTTTTCCCCATATCTTGATGATTACTATGCATTTGCAAAGTTAGAACTCTCTTTGCAAGCAGCACAATTCTCTTTGATTATGACAGTTGTTCCCTTTATGAAATTCCACATCTGTAGGATGCGAACTATTTGTCCTTATCACTTTCAATCTCCCTCTCTCTCTCTACTCTTATTTCAGGGTCTGCCTGGCCTTATGCCACTGTCTCAAGAACCCAGCCCCCCTAGTGCACTTCTCAGAGGCTCTGCCCAGGCCTGAGTCTTGCCTTTGCTGCTGGCTCCTACTGGTATCTCTACGTGGGATGGCTTCTCTTTTCCCTTGTCCAACTGAAGCGCTCTCTCTGGAGGTCTTCCCTTACTCCCCCAGCCCCAACGTGGTGCCTGCCTTCTGGTCCTCTTCTGTGCACTATGCACTAGTGCTAGCACTTCAGCTAGGTTGAGTGGTGAGATCACGTGGAAGGAACCCTTTGACTCGGAAACAGTTCAGTTTTGAGTCTCATATCTGCTTCTCCTTGGGCAGCTGTCTCCGAGCCTCAGTGGTGACCATTTGTACCTGGACAATGAGACAAGTCCATTTCAGGGTCATGTATGGTTATGTAGGAAAAGAGTTTTGGAAGTGATTCAGCCTACACAAAGGTCCCAGACATCATCATTACAGGCTTTTTGTGCATTACTCTGCATCTAGAACAGCGTGTTCCTTACTAAGAACTTCATATAAATCCCAGCTGATGGGCGGTGGCCAGTTACAAAGTACATTTTAACTATAGTCACAAAGTGAAACCCTACTCAGAATCGGCTTTGTTCCCTTTGGAGAGCTTCCACATTTGGGCCACAGTGATCAAAGGGAAGAGGAGAAAAAGAAGGAAGCTGATGTTTTACAGAGCTGTGCGTTCAGTCTGTATAAACTACTTTGGACAATCACATTTCCTGATTCCTTCTGCAGGTCTGGAACCTTCGCCCATTCATTCATTCATTCATTTCATCATTCACTAAACTTTATTGAGAACCTATTAGGATGTAGGCACTATGGATACAGAGATGAGTAAGGCATCACAGCCAGGTTGAGGGAGCTGGCATGTGAACACAGGATGAGTGCCATGATTAAGATATGTCCAGGGAATGGAAGGGGCACCACGTGCAAAGCAAGGGGTTACCAATTATCCTCAGGATTGTTTGCATGGAAGGTAAGAGAGTAGAGCAGGCATGTGACTGCACATACTAGGGCAATAAAAAAATATCCAAATACAAACTGTAGTCCAAAATTATGGTCTCAGTCACTTTAGAACTGACGCTGGCTGTGCGTTACTGTGACATAAAGAAATTTCTTTTATTTCAATTTTTAAATTTAATGGACACATTACTTTTATACATAGTTGTGAGGCACAGTATGATAATTTGGTGGATGCATATAATGTATAATGCTCAAATTAGGGTAGTTAGTGTTTCTATTTCCTCAAGCATGTGTTATTTTTCCTATACCTTCTCTTTTTTTCATTTATTAAACTTTTATTTAATGAATATAAATTTCCAAAGTACAGCTTATGGGTTACAATGGCTTCCCCCCTCCCATAACTTCCCTCCCACCTGCAACCCTCCCCTTTCCCGCTCCCTCTCCCCTTCCAATCACATCATGATTCATTTTCAATTCTCTTTATATACAGAAGATCAGTTTAGTATATATTAGGTAACGATTTCAACAGTTTGCCCCATATAGCAACACAAAGTGAAAAAAATACTGTTGGAGTACTAGTTATAGCATTAAATAACAGTGTACAGTACATTAAAGACAGAGATCCTACATAATATATTTTTTTAAAAATTAATTTTCTATGCCATTTCCAATTTAACACCAGGTTTTTTTCCAATTCCAATTATCTTTATATACAGAAGATCGATTCAGTATATAATTAGTAAAGATCTTATCAGTTTGTACCCACACAGAAACACAAAGTGTAAAAATACTGTTTCAGTACTAGTTATAGCATCCCTGCACATTAGACAACATATTAAGGACATATCCCACATGGGATGTAAGTACACAGTGACTCCTGTTGCTGACTTAACAATTTGACACTCCTGTTCATGGCGTCAGTAATCTCCCTAGGCTCTAGTCATGAGTTGCCAGGGCTATGGAAGCCTTTAGGGTTCGCTGACTTTGGTCTTATTCCGATAGGGTCATAGTCAAAGTGGAAGTTCTCTCCTCCCTTCAGAGAAAGGTACCTCCTTCTTTGATGGCCCCGTTCTTTCCACTGGGATCTCACAGAGATCTTTCATTTAGGTCTTCTTTTTTTTTTCTTTTACATGGTATCTTGGCTTTCCATGCCTACAATACTCTCATGGGCTCTTCAGCCAGATCCAAATGCCTTAAGGGCTGATTCTGAGGCCAGAGTGTTGTTTAGGACATCTGCCATTCTATGAGTCTGCTGTGTATCCCGCTTCCCATGTTGAATCCTTCTCTCCCTTTTTGATTCTATTAGTTAGTATTAGCAGACTCTCCTATACCTTCTCTTAGTTCACTGCCTTGGGAAAAGAGGCCAAATCAGGAATCCTCACATAAAAAGCCCTGTATTTCTCTACTGTGTTTTGCTCATGCTAGCCATCTGTGGGTAAGATCACTGAACAGGCAGATATACTCAAACACAGAAAGAGCTGGTTGAGTCCTTCCACTTTTTGATGATTTCAACTTTGGATAGGTTGGGAAGCAGAGATTCTTTTTCTTTTCTTTTCTTTTTTTTTTTTGACAGGCAGAGTTAGATAGTGAGAGAGAGAGAGAGACAGAGAGAAAGGTCTTCCTTTTCCATTGGTTCACCCCACAATGGCCACCACGGCCAGTGTGATGCGGCCAGCGCTGTGCCAATCCAAAGCCAGGAGCCAGGTGCTTCTCCTGGTCTCCCATGGGGTGCAGGGCCCAAGCACTTGGGCCATCCTCCACTGCCCTCCCGGGCCACAGCAGAGAGCTGGACTGGAAGGGGAGCAACCGGGATAGAATCCGGTGCCCCAACCAGGACTAGAACCTGGGGTGCTGGTGCTGCAGGTGGAGGATTAGCCAAGTGAGCCACGGCGCCGGCCAGGGAAGCAGGGATTTTTTTTTTGACAGGCAGAGTGGACAGTGAGAGAGAGAGAGAGAGAGAGAGAGAGAGAGAGAGAAAGAGAAAGGTCTTCCTTTTCTGTTGGTTCACCCCACAATGGCCGCTGCAGCCAGCGTGCTGCGGCCGGCACACTGCACTGATCTGAAGCCAGGAGCCAGGTGCTTCTCCTGGTCTCCCATGCTGGTGCAGGGCCCAAGCACTTTTGCTACTGGAAATAATCTTCCTTCTCATGAGTATGTCAAATCCTACCTCAGAATGGAAAATTATCTACATGGGGGTTTCTTTTGTCACTGTGGTCCAAGGCCATTTTTTCCCTCTGCTGTAGTATATTTGAGAAAATAATTATTTGTCTTTGGAAAGCTCCTCTATTACTGCTCTCTCTTTTTTAAAAAGGATTTATTTTATTTTATTTGAAAGGCAGAGTTATAGAGAGGCAGAGGCAGAGCGAGAGAGAGAGAGAGGTTTCCCATCTGCTGGTTCACTCCCCAAATGGCTGCAATAGCTGGAGCTGAGCTGATCCTAAGCCAGGAGCCAGGAACTTCTTCTGTGTCTTCCATGTGGGTGCAGGGGCCAAAGGACTTTGGCCATCTTCTGCTTTTCCAGGCCATTAGCAGGGAGCTGGATTGGGAGTGGAGCAGCCGGGTCTTGAACCCTCACCCAAATGGGATGCCAGCACTGCAGGCGGCAGCTTTATCCACCATGCCATAGCACTGGCCCTGCCACATGATTTACTTCCCAGGTAGACTACAAGAGGGTGGAGGGGCTATGGAGGGGTAGAGGGTTACTATGTCTTCCACTTCACTGTCTCTCTTTTTAAAAATCTTTCTACATAGTCCGGCTGGTGCTGACGCCATGAACAGGAGTGTCAAATTGTTAAGTCAGCAACAGGAGTCACTGTGTACTTACACCCCATGTGGGATCTGTCCTTAATGTGTTGTCTAATGTGAAGTGATGCTATAACTAGTACTGAAACAGTATTTTTACACTTTGTGTTTCTGTGTGGGTACAAACTGATGAGGTCTTTACTAATTATATACTGAATTGATCTTCTGTATATAAAGAGAATTGGAAATGAAAAAAAAAACAACCTGGTGTTAAATTGGAAATGGCATAGAAAATTAATTAATTTTAAAAAAATATTATGTAGGATCTCTGTCTTTAATGTGCTGTACACTGTTATTTAATGCTATAACTAGTACTCCAACGGTAGTTTTTTCACTTTGTGTTGCTATATGGGGCAAACTGTTGAAATTGTTACCTAATATATACTAAACTGATCTTCTGTATATAAAGAGAATTGAAAATGAATCTTGATGTGAATGGAAGGGGAGAGGGAGCGGGAAAGGGGAGGGTTGCGGGTGGGAGGGAAGTTATGGGAGGGGGGAAGCCATTGTAACCCATAAGCTGTACTTTGGAAATTTATATTCATTAAATAAAAGTTTAATAAATGAAAAAAAAACAAAAAAAATCAGTGTTGATAAATTTTTATTAAAGATACATTTTATTTATTTGAAAGGCAAAGTGACAGAGAAAGGAAAAGATCAAGGGATCTTCCGTCCTTTGGTTTACTCCCCAAATGGCCGCAACAGCTGGGGATGAGCCAGGCAGAAGCAAGGAGCCAGGAGCCAGGAGCTTTATCTGGGTCTCCCACGTGAGTGCAGGGGTCCAAGCACTTAGACTATCCTCTCTGGCTTTCCCAGGCCCATTAGCAGGGAGCTTGATTGGAACTGGCACCCATATGGGATGTTGATGGCGTTGCAGGTGTCAACTTAACCTGTTATGCCACAACACTGCACCGGTACATTTAACTAAACTCCACACTTTATTTGAATTTCACTATGTTTCCACTAATATCCTTTTCTGTTTCAGATCCCACCTGGGATCCCACATCACATTTAATTGTCCTGTCTCCTTAGGGTCCTTTGACTGTGACAGTTTCTTAGATTTTCTTTGTTCTTGATGACCTTGAGAGCTTTGCAGAGTGCTGGTCACAGATTTTGTGGGATGCCCCTCAGTTCAGGTTAGTTCGATGTTTTTCTCATAGGTAGACTGGGACTGTGGGCTTTGGTGAGGCAGAGTGCCTCCTCCCCACAAGCTATCAGGGGTACATACTGTCACTGTGACCCATCGCTGATGATGTTAATGTTGGTGACCTGCCCCAGGAGGGCCCTGCTCTTCACCCATGTAGAATTGCTCTCCACTTTGCACGCTCTTCTCCTGTAAAAGTCAGTGATTAAGCACAGCCCCTCCTCAAAGTGGGGGGCAGACTAAGCTCCACGTTCTGGAGAGGGAGAAGCTACAGAAGTTATGTGGACTTCTTCTGTAAGGAAGCTCCCCGCCTGCCCACTGCTCCCTACACCACACTTATTGATCATTTACTTACATCAGTGTGGACCACAGCTATTTGTTTTATACTTTTGTTATAATATAAAAATATAATATAATCATATTGTTTAGTTTGTTGCTCTAGTCATTCTTGCTTTGGCCCCTGAGAGTATTCCGGGTTGGCTCCTCTGTGTTTGGCTCCTCTGTGTTTTTGGCTTTCCCTGCCCTTTTGCTTTTCTTTTCTTTTCTTTCTTTTTTTTTGGACAGGAAAAGTGGAGAGTGAGAGAAAGAGAGACAGAGAGAAAGGTCTTCCGTTTTGCCGTTGGTTCACCCTCCAATGGCTGCTGTGGCCGGCGCATCTTGCTGATCCGAAGCCAGGAGCCAGGTGCTTCTCCTGGTCTCCCATGCGGGTGCAGGGCCCAAGGACTTGGGCCATCCTCCACTGCCTTCCCAGGCCATTACAGAGAGCTGCCTGGAAGAGGGGCAACCGGGATAGAATCCAGCGCCCCAACCGGGACTAGAACCCGGTGTGCTGGCGCTGCAAGGTGGAGGATTAGCCTGTTAAGCCACGGAGCTGGCCGCCCTTTTGCTTTTCAACACTTCTTCCTTTTTTTTTTTAAGGTTTATTTATTTAATTGAGAGGCAGAGTTACAGAGAGAGGGGTCTTCCACCCACTGGTTCACTCCCAAAATGGATCTAACAGCCAGAGCTGGGCTGATGTGAAGCCAGGAGCTTCTTCTGGGTCTCCCATGTGGGTGCAGGGGTCAAAGCACTTGGGCCATCTCCCACTGCTTTTCCAGGCCAGCAGCAGGGAGCTAGATCAGAAGTGGAGCAGCCGAGACTTGAACCGGTGCCCATTTGGGATGCCAGCACTGCAGGCAGCGGCTTTACCCACTACACCACAACACTGGTCCGGTGTGGCACTGTTCTTACCTAAGGCATTCCAAGGGTTTTAGAAGCACTTATGTCAGGAATATTTCTTATTATATAACAGTATCACACCATTCCTAGAATCTGCCATTTCCTCAAGAAACACTGATTGCTTTTATTGAAGAATGACCTTAGAAACCAAGATCTAGGTACTAGGTGTACTCAGCACTCCTGGGGTGTCTGCTCTAAGCTCTTTCCACAGATAGAGCTAACAACTCTTAGTACATGTGTGTGTGTAACAACCCATGCATTCTCAGGTATGTACACTTCTGTGTCTGTTTTTATCTACATTGAGCTAAACGTGAGTTTAGTTGAGGTCTATAACTCTAACCCATCACCATAGAAACACACTCCAGCTTTCCCTCTTTGCTTCTTGATAACTTTCTCTCTTAACAGTGAGATGCCTGGATCCAACCGTTCACCACTCAATCCTATCATGCAGGGAATTTTTTCCTCTTCCCTCCCCTCCCCTCCCCTCCCCTCCCCTCCTCTCCTCTCCTTGCCCATGCCCTGGCATGGGGCTGCGTGGTTTCCAGTGGCTGCTGTAGCACAGTACTGCCAGCTGGGGGCACTGAGGACAGACGTCTCTTCACAGTCCTGGAGGCTGGAAGTCTGGAATCAAGGTGTCGGCAGGTTCTGGTGGTTCACTGGTAGAAGCTGTGCCATGCTTTGGTGGGTTCTGGGAATCCTGGGTGTTCCCTGGGCTATGGCAGTATAAGGTCCATCTCTGCCTCCCTTTTCACATGGCCTTCCTCTTTGTATTTCTTGTTCTCTTCTCATAAGGGTGCTAGTAACAGATTTTGGGGCTCACTCTAATTTAGTAGGACTTCCTGTTAACAAATTACATCTACAAAGATCCCATCTCCAACTGGGGATCTAGTTGAACAGAAGTTTTAGGGGATGCTGTCCAACCCCAAACAGGCTGCCTCTATTAGAAGGAGAGAGCGCTTTAAAATCTGCCAGTGGCCTTGTCTGCTACCCAAGCTGTGTCTTCTGATTTTTTCTGATTTGAACAAAGGTGCCATGTGGGCTAGCAGGGCCTGGGTATTTGCTGTGGAAGTTGTCATCTGTGCAAGATCCATTAGCTTACAGGTCTCCTGAAGCAGGCCCCTGCCCCAATGCCTAAAGAGGAACTGCCAGAGCTCCTACTCACAGACTCAAGTTCTCAGACATGTTTGTTGCAATGGCAGTAAAGAATTATGACAAGAAAACCAGAGAGGATCCCTCTCTTTTTTTTTTATACACTTGTTTTTTTAAATTTATTTTTTAAGGAATACAAATTTCATAAGTACAACTTTAGGATTATAGTTATTCTTCCCACCATACCCACCATACTCCCACCCCTCCTCCTCCTCCATCTCTTCTTCCCAGTCCCATTCTCCATTAAGATTCATTTTCAGTTGACTTTGTACTCAGAAGACCAACTCTATACTAAGTAAAGATCTCAATAATTTGCACACACACACACACAAAAAACTGAGAACTAGTTTTACAGTTAACTTTCATACTACAATTCAATGAGGACAGAGATCCTGCATGGGGAGTTAGTGCGCAGGAACTCCTCTTGTTAATTTTTTTTTTAACCCTCCCCTTTCCCGCTCCCTTTCCCCTTCCATTCATGTAAAGATTCATTTTCAATTCTCTTTGTATACAGAAGATCAGTTTAGTATATATTAGGTAAAGATTTCAACATTTTGCCCATATAGCAACATAAAGTGAAAAAGCTACCATTGGATTACTAATTATAGCATTAAATAGCAATGTACAGCACATTAAAGACAGAGATCCTACATAATTTTTTTTCAAATTAATTAATTTTCTATGCCATTTCCATTTTAACACCAGGTTGTTGTTTTTTTTTAATTCCAATTCTCTTTATATACAGAAGATCAGTTCAGTATATAATTAGTAAAGACCTCATCAGTTTGTGCCCACACAGAAACACAAAGTGTAAATATACTGTTTCAGTACTATAGTATCACTTCGCTTTAGACGACACATTAGGGACAGATCCCACATGGGGTGTAAGTACACAGTGACTCCTGTTGCTGATTTAACAATTTGACACTCCTGTTCATGGCGTCAGTAATCTCCCTAGGCTCTAGTCATGAGTTGCCAGGGCTATGGAAGCCTTTAGAGTTCGCTGACTTTGATCTTATTCCGATAGGGTCATAGTCAAAGTGGAAGTTCTCTCCTCCCTTCGGAGAAGGGTACCTCCTTCTTTGATGGCCCTGTTCTTTCCACTGGGATCTCACTCACAGAGATCATTCATTTAGGTCTTTTTTTTCTTTTACATGGTATCTTGGCTTTCCATGCCTGCTATACTCTCATGGGCTCTTCAGCCAGATCTGAATGCCTTGAGGGCTGATTCTGAGGCCAGAGTGTTGTTTAGGACATCTGCCATCCTATGAGTCTGCTGTGTATCCCACTTCCCATGTTGGATCTTTCTCTCCCTTTTTGATTCTATCAGTTAGTATTAGCAGATACTTGTCTTGTTTGTGTGATCTCTTTGACTCTTAGAGCTATCAGAGCTATCAATTGTGAGCTGAAATTGATCACTTGGACTAATGCGATGGCATTGGTACATGCCATCTTGATGGGATTGTGTTGGAATCCCCTGGCACATTTCTAACTCCACCATTTGCGGCCAGTCCGATTGAGCATGTTCCAAATTGTTCATCTCCTCCCTCTCTTTTTCCACTCTTAGATTTAACAGGGATCACTTTTCAGTTAAAATTTAAACACCTAAGAATAATTGTGTGTTAATTACTGAGTTCAACCAATAGTACTAGAACAACAACAACAACAACAAATACTAAAAAGGATAAAGTATTACATTGTACATCTAAAGTCAGGACAGGAGCTGATCAGTTCATTGTTGCTTATAGTGTCCATTTCACTTAACAGGTTTCCCCTTTGGCGCTCAGTTGTCACCGATCAGGGAAAACAAATGATATTTTTCTCTTTGGGACTGGCTTAATTCACTCAGCATGATGTTTTCCAGATTGCTCCATCTTGTTGCAAATGACTGGGTTTCGTTGTTTCTTACTGCTGTATAGTATTCGATGGAGTACATGTCCCATAATTTCTTTATCCAGTCTACTGTTGATGGGCATTTGGGTTGGTTCCAGGTCTTAGCTATTGTGAATTGAGCTGCAATAAACATTAATGTGCAGATGGCTTTTTTATTTGCCAAATTAATTTCCTTTGGGTAAATTCCAAGGAGTGGGAGATCATCATAGAGATCTTTAACATCTTTGGTTAAGTTTATTCCAAGGTATTTGATTGTTTTTGTAGTTATTGTGAATGGGATTGATTTTAGAAGTTCTTCCTCAGCCGTGGCATTGCCTGTGTATACAAAGGCTGTTGATTTTTGTGCATTGATTTTATATGCTGCTACTTTGCCAAACTCTTCGATGAGTTCCAGCAGTCTTTTATAGAGTTCTTTGGGTCCCCTAAATAAAGAATCATATCATCTGCAAAGAGGGATAGTTTGAGTTCGTCCTTCCCGTTTTGTATCCCTTTAATTTCTTTTTCTTGCCTAATAGCTCTGGCTAAAACTTCCAGAACTATATTGAATAGCAGTGGTGAGAGAGGGCATCCCTGTCTGGTACCAGATTTCAGTGGAAATGCTTCCAACTTTTCCCCATTCAATAGGATGTTGGCCGTGGGTTTTTCATATATTGCTTTGATTGTATTAAGGAATGTTCCTTCCATACCCAGTTTGCTTAGAGTTTTCATCATGAAAGGGTGTTGTATTTTATCAAATGCTTTCTGTGTGTCTATTGAGAGAATCATATGGTTTTTCTTCTGCAGTCTGTTAATGTAGTGTATTACGTTGATTGTTTTGCAAATGTTGAACCATCCCTGCATACCGGGGATGAATCCCACTTGGTCTGGGTGGATGATCTTTCTGATGTGTTGTTGCATTCTATTGGCCAGAATTTTATTGAGTATTTTTGCATCTATGTTCATCAGGGATATTGGTCTGTAATTCTCTTTCAATGTTGCGTCTCTTTCTGGCTTAGGAATTAAGGTGATGGTGGCTTCATAGAAAGAATTTGGGAGGATTCCCTCTTTTTCGATTGCTCTGAATAGTTTGAGAAGAATTGGAGTTAGTTCTTCTCTAAATGTCTGGTAGAACTCAGCAGTGAATCCATCTGGCCCTGGGCTTTTCTTTGTTGGGAGGGCCTTTATTACTGTTTCAATTTCTGTGTCAGTTATTGGTCTGTTTAGGTTTTCTATGTCTTCCTGGCTCAATTTAGGGAGGTTGTATGTGTCCAAGAATCTGTCCATTTCTGATAGATTTCCCTGTTTGCTGGCATACAAGTCCTTGTAGTAATTTCTGATGATTCTTTTTATTTCTGTGGCGTCTGTTGTTACGTTTCCCATTTCATCTCTGATCCTATTGATTTGGGTCTTTTCTCTTCTTTTTTTAGTGAGTTGGGCCAATGGGGTGTCAATTTTGTTTATTTTTTCAAAAAACCAGCTCCTCGTTTGGCTGATTTTTTGTAATGTTTTTTTGGATTCAATCCTGTTGATTTCTTCTCTGATTTTAATTATTTCTCTTCTCCTACTGGGTTTGGGTTTGGTTTGCTGCAGATTTTCTAGATCCTTGAGATGACTTGAAACCTCATCTATTTGGTGCCTTTCCAATTTCTTGATGTAGGCACCTATTGATATAAACTTTCCTCTTAACACTGCTTTTGTTGTATCCCATAGGTTTTGGTATGTTGTGCTGTTATCCTCATTTACTTCCAGAAAATTTTTGATTTCTCTTTTAATTTCTTCTATGACCCATTGTTCATTCAGGAGCATGTTGTTCAATCTCCATGTGTTTGCACGTGCTCTAGGGATTCCTGAGTTGCCAATTTCCAATTTCATTCCTTTGTGGTCTGAGAAGCTGCATGGTATGATTCTAATTCTTTTGAATTTGCTGAGACTTGCTTTATGGCCTAGTATGTGGTCAATCCTAGAGAGGGTTCCATGTACTGCTGAGAAGAATGTAAAGTCCTTAGATGTAGGATGAAATGTTCTGTAGATATCTGTTAGATCCATTTGGGCTATAGTGTCATTTAAATCTACTGTCTCCTTGTTGATCTTCTGTCCTGTGGATCTGTCTATCTCTGAGAGTGGAGTATTGAAGTCCCCCAGTACTATTGTATTGGGGTCTAAGTCTCCCTTTAAGTCCCTTAACAAGTCTTTTAAATAAGCTTGTGCCCTGTAATTAGGTGCATATACATTGATAATCGTTATATCTTCCTGTTGAATGGATCCCTTAATCATTAAATAGTGCCTCTCTTTGTCTCTCCTGACAGTTTTTGTGGTAAAGTTTATGTTGTCCGATATTAAGATGGCTATGCCTGCTCTCTTTTCATTTCTGTTGGCGTGGTATATCTTTTTCCAGCCTTTCACTCTCAGCCTGTATGGATCATTGTTGGATAGATGGGTTTCTTGTAAGCAGCAAAAGGATGGGTTTTGTTCCTTAACCCAATCAGCCAATCGGTGTCTTTTAACTGGACAGTTCAAGCCATTAACATTCAATGTGACTATTGAGAAGGAGTAACTTTGCCCTGCCATTAGCCAAAGATACTTTCTAATATATGGTTTGAGATTCCTGTGATCTTTTGGTGTGAGGTTTCCTACCTTTACCTTCTTTCATATTGGTGACCGTGTTTCTGTGTTTCTGTATGTAACACATCTTTAAGCATCTTTTGCAGGGCTGGACAAGTGGCGACAAATTCTTTCAATGTCTGTTTGCTGTGAAAGGTCTTTATTTCACCTTCATTCATAAATGAGAGCTTTGCAGGATATAATATTCTGGGCTGGCAGTTTTTCTCTCTTAGCACCTGGGCTATGTCTCGCCATTCTCTCCTAGCTTGTAGGGTTTCTGAAGAGAAGTCAGCTGTGAGTCTAATTGGAGATCCTCTGAGAGTAATCTGGCGTTTCTCTCTTGCACATTTTACGATCTTTTCTTTGTGTTTCACTGTGGTGAGTTTGATTACGACGTGTCGTGGTGAGGATCTCTTTTGGTCATGTTTATTAGGGGTTCTGTGAGCTTCCTGTATTAGGATGTCTCTGTCCTTCTCCAAACCTGGGAAATTTTCTGCTAGTATCTCACTAAAAAGGCCTTCTAATCCTTTCTCTCTCTCCATGCCTTCAGGTACTCCTAGAACCCGAATGTTGGGTTTTTTTTAATAGTATCCTGTAGATTCCTGACAGTATTTTTTAGATTTCTGATTTCTTCTTCTTTTCTTTGATTTGATTGTTTCCTTTCCTGTTCTCTGTCTTCTAAGTCTGATATTCTCTCTTCTGCTTCGCCCATTCTGTTTTAAGGCTCTCTAATGTGTTTGTCATTTGATCTATTGAATTCTTCATTTCATTATGATTTCTCGTCACTATCACCATTTCTTGTTCCACTAGTTGTTTCATTTCATTTTGATTCCTCCTTAATATTTCATTTTCACGAGAGATATTTTCTATCTTGTCCATTAAGGATTTCTGTAGTTCAAGAATTTGTTTTTGAGAACTTCTTAATGTTCTTATCAATTTTTTGAGATCTGCTTCTTGTATTTCTTCAATCTCCTCATCTTCATAATCTTGAATTGGGGTGTCTTTTTCATTTGGGGGTGTCATAGTGTCTTCCTTGTTCTTGTTAGCTTGGTTTTTGCGTTTGTTGTTTGGCATGTTGGAGATATTTGGTTTCTTCACTGTGGTGTTTTTTCTTGTTACACTATGGCTCTATATTAAGTCTCCTCTTGTTAATTTAACAATTAACACTCTTATGATGTCAGTGATCACCTACTCTATGGAAGCCCTTTGAGTCCACAAATCTGTCAGTATTTGGACAAGGCCATAAGCAAAGTGGAATTTTTCTCCTCCTCTTAGAGAAAAGTACATCCTTCTTTCTGTTCCTTTCCACTGGGGTCTCACCCACTGAGATCCTTTGTGTAGAACATTTTATGCCACAGTGTCTTGGCTTTCTATGTTTGAAATGCTCTCATGGGCTTTTCAGCCAGACCAGGAAGCCTTAAGGGCCGATTCTGAGGTCAGAGTGTTACTTAAAGTGATTGTCATTCTATGAGTCTGCTGTGTGGGCTGCTTCCCATCAGAGAGGCTCTCTTGATTTCAGCTATCACAGCGAAACTTTTTGTCTACAACTTAGGTGAGTAATCCCCAACCCATTTCATCTCATGATTCTTTGCTTCTCTGGTAGTTTGGAAAAGTCTGTTGGATTCTCACAGGTTAAGTGTGGCAGGTTCTGCCTTTTTACTGTGAGTTATGCATTATTTCCCAGTGTGCCCCACAAAATGTGTATCGGGAGAAAAGGGTTTTGTGGTCCTTTAAGACTGCAGAATTGTGTGTTTGGTATTTCTTTCCTGGAGATTAGCAATGCATACTGGCTTTGTGAAGGTTCTGGCAAGTCCTAAAGTAGAGAAACCCATTAAACTGTTTTTTTTTTTTTTTTTTTTTTTTTTTTTAGAACTGGGGCCCTGTGCTGTGGCACTGGTTCGAGTACTGGCTGCTCCACTTTTTTTTTTTTTTTTGACAGGCGGAGTGGATAGTGAGAGAGAGAGGCAGAGAGAAAGGTCTTCCTTTTTGCCACTGGTTCACCCTCCAATGGCTGCTGCGGACGGCACATCTCGCTGATCCGAAGCCAGGAGCCAGGTGCTTCTCCTGGTCTCCTATATGGGTGCAGGGCCCAAGCACTTGGGCCATCCTCCACTGCCTTCCCGGGCCATATAAGAGAGCTGTCTGGAAGTGGGGCAACCAGGATAGAATCCGGCGCCCCAACCGGGACTAGAACCCGGTGTGCTGGCGCCGCAAGGCGGAGGATTAGCCTGTTAAGCCATGGCGCCGGCCTAAACTGTGTTTCAATTAAGTATATCTCCTCCTCCTTTTTTAATCCCACCAATTTTTAAAAAGATTTATTTATTTGAAAGGTAGAGTTACAGAGAGAGGGAAAGGAGAGAAAAATAGAGAGAATGAGCATGTGCTTCCATCCTCTGGTTCACTTTCCAAATGGCTGCAACAGCCAGGGTTGGGCCAGGCTGAAGCCAGGAACTTCTTCTGATCTCCCATATGGGTACAGGGGCCCAAGGATTTGGGCCATCTTTCACTGCTTTCATGTACCCATTAGTAGGGAGCTGGGTTGGAAGTGGAAGAGCTGGGACACAAACCTACACCAATATGGGATGTGGCTTAACCTGCTAAGCCATAATGCTGGCTCCAAGCCCCTTTTAAAAACATTACTTATTTTGAGAGGGAGAAAGAGAGTGAGTGCTCCCATCTCCTTGTATTAGCTGGCTCATTCCTCAAATACCTGGATGCCAAAAGCTCAATTCAGGTTTCCCATGTGGGTAGCAGGGATCCAATCACTTGATAGCTGCCTCCCAAGGTATGCATCAGCAGGAAGTTTGAATCAGAAGTGAGCTGGGATTCAAACCCAGGCACTCTAATATGGGATGCAGGTGTCCCAGTCAGCTTCTTAACTGCTGCAACAAATGCTTGCTTCCATGCCTCTCACTCTTTGGGTAAATGATTAACATCTATTACATTCCATCAAACTCATGTCTAAGCTGCAAACTTGGAACTGCTGGAGAGTGGTCACAATATAAATGTTGAGATCAGGCTCAGGTTCAAAATTTAGATTCATTGACTTTGGACAAGTGCCTGAGCCTCTATGAGCTGAGGTTCCTCATTTGTTAGATGGCATTACAATGCCACTTGCTTCAAAGGATTAATTGGAATAGTGATTCAGGGTGGGCATTTGGCCTCATGGTTAAGACACACTGGTTAGGATGCCCAGAGTAGTTGACTTGAGTCCCAGCTCCTGCTCCTGGTTCTAGCTTCCTGCCTTTGCAGACTTGGGTGGCAGGAGGTGATGGCTCAAGGTATGTTGCTCATTTGGGGGACTTGGATTGAGAGAGAGATATCTTCCATCTACTGGTTCATTTCCCAAATGGCCACAATGGCCAGAGCTGTGCTGATCTGAAGCCAGAAGCCAGGAGCTTCTTCCTGGTGTTCCATGTGAGTGGCAGGGCCCAAGGACTTGAAGTAATTGGGCCATCTGCTGCTGCTTTCCCAGGCACATTCCCAGGGAGTTGGATTGGAAGTAGAGCAGCTGGAATAAGCCCACATATTGGATTCTGGCACTGCAGGGGGTGGGTTTACCTACTATAGTGCTGGCCTCTGTTTACTTGTTTTTAAATGTCCATTACAGTACTTTGTAAGGAAAGGAAGCTAATTCAGTTCAGTTTTGGATTTTTTTCATAATTATTTTTTTAAAGATTTATTTATTTAAAAGGCAGAGTTACAGAGAGAGCGTGAGAAAGTGAGAGAGCGAGAGAGAGATGTCTTCCATTCACTGATTCACTCCCCAAATGGCCACAATGGCTGGGGCTGGACCAGGTCACAATCAGGAGCTTCTTCTAGGTCTCTCACGAGGGTGTGGTGGCCCAAGCACATGGGCCATCTTCTGCTGCTTTCCCAGGCACATTAGCAGGGAGCTGGATTGGAAGTGGAGCAGCTGGGACATGAATTGATGCCCATATGGGATGCTGGAATCACAAGCAGTGGCTTCAGCTGCTACACCACAATGCCAGCCACTGTAAATTTATTTTTATTCATTTGAAAGACAGAGTGACATACACACAGAGACACACACAGACACACACAGACACAGAATGAACAAGTGAGAGAAGTATCTTCCATCAATTAATTCACTCCCCAAATGTCTCAAAAGCTGTAACTGAGCCAGGCCCAAGTCAGGGGCCAGGAAACTCCATCTGTGTCCCCCATGTAGGTGACAAGACCCAGGTAATTGAGCCATCATTTGCTGCCTCTAGGGAACGCATTAGCTGAAAGCTGGAATACAGGTAGAGGCAGGAGTCAATCCTCAGCACCCCCATGTGGGATTTTGGGGTCCCCGACAATAACTTGACCTGCTGCACTATAGCATCTTCCTTTCATTTCTCTCTCTGTATCCAGCTTATTTAACATAATGATCTCTAGTTCTATCATTTTGCTGCAAATGTCAGAATTTCATTCTTTTTTTAGGACTGAATAATATTCCATTAAATATATTATATATATACACACACACCATATTTTCTTTATACATTCCCCCATCAATGGATACTTAGACTGATTTTATATCTTGGTTGTTGTGAGTTGTGCTGCAGTGAACATGGTAGAGGATACTGGTTTAATACAGGCATCCATGGAGCTTCAGGGTCTTTCTTGCTTTCATCTTCATAGAGGGAGCAGATTTACTATGTGCCCATTGGTTGGGAGGGTTGAGTGGAAGACCATCTTTCTGTAAGAGCACAACCTCCTAGTAATGCATTGTGGATCCAGACATCTCCACACAAGATGGCATAGGAGGAAGTGGGAAATCAGGTGATTCAGAATTTTGACAGCCACGAGGAGCTCAGAGGCAGCAAGGGGGTGGTGAAGAGTAAGGACTCCAATACACACCTGGGTGCCAATGCCAGCTCTAGACAAGTTTCCTAAATGTTTCTGTATTGCAAATACCTGAAGTGTAAAAACAAGGTTAAAAGTAGCATCAACAATGGAGTGGTTGTGAACATCAGGTAAGATCATTACCAGCACAGTGCCTGCCATGAGGGGGAACATAATTTAGTTAAATCCTTATGATATGCAGTAGAGATCTGAGAGGCTTAGAGTAGTGGGAGAAGACTTCATGGAGAAAGCTGGAGCCAGCTGGCCCTGAAACAGGCCAGCAGCAGAGATATAGCACATAGACAGAAGCCCTGAGGGAGATTTGGAGTCAGAGTGCACTAGTTGGATGGAGAGCAAATGGGATAGGTTTTCAGGACATGTTATGTAGAAGACTATGTATTAATTGATATCTCTGTGTCCACCTTCATGTGTATCTCTTTCTTTATCTACTGAGTTCTCTGTGAGATTTTAAGTTCCTTGAATGTAAAAATTTCTTAGCCTCAGAAATGGGATTGGAATACTTGTTGGAAGGCTCTTGTAGAAGCTAAGACAAAGGGTGATGGACATTTAGAACAGGGTAGTGATGGAGCAGTGCTTGGACTCAAGATATACTGTCTAGAGAAAATCAGCAGGAGCTAGTGGTGGCTGAACACAGGAGCTGAGAAGAAAGAACAATCAAAGATGATTTATGGGTTTTAGATGTCATTTAATGCAAGAAGACAATTGAAGGAGGAGCCACAAGGGGGAAATGTTATGACACATTCAAGCAGAAATTTGTTATGTGTGCCAGGAATGCAGAAAAAATACCTGGGCTAGAGATAGATATCTTGGGGGTATGTATTCACATCTGAAGATGGGTGGTTCTGAAAGCATGGGGATGGATGAGATCCGCTGGGGAGAGAACAGGAGAAGAGAAGGCTCTTTCTCAACCACTTGCTGTTGAGTCTCTTCTGTATACCTTTAGGGAAATAAATGTGTATCATAGAGCCCATCCACTTTAGGATATTTCTGCAACCCCAGATATGGTAGTTAAGTCTCCCCAGTACAATTGTGAGCTTCCTGCAAATAGGCAAGTTGTCTCATCTTGCTTGTCCCTCTCCTCCCATGGCACCTAGCCATGCTGAACATGCCATTGGCACATACTCACCCAAGCCTAATAATTGGAGCTAATGAAGTCAAGGTATTAAGTTTAATGCCTTGGGGACTGCTTAATTCATGGACCACACAGAACTCCTTGACTTGCCCAATCATCTCTCATAGATTGCTGATGTGGGGACATCTGGGAAGAAAAGAACAAGACACTAGGTATGAGTGAACGTATCTGGCCCCCTTAATGGACAGCCAATACTAAGAGCAAACAGACTGCGTGGTCACCAGCTGTGTGTTCTTTAGAGGACAGAAAGTGACATAAGACCATGACTGCCACTCACTCCAGTGAGAGAATGACCACAGTACATAGGCCACATGGAGCCCTGGATGGCCATGAGCACAGGGAAGGCATCTGAAACACAGCCTGCAATTCAGCGCAGCCAGGAAGGTGATGAGAGCTCAGCTTTTGAAAGATGTATCTCCTGAAAGCTGAGAGGGTTCCACATTTCCACTTGTAGATGTCCAACCAGGTATTGTGTTTGCTTTGCTTCCACATGCATCAGGAAATGGAACACTAGAGCTGAGCAACTCTTTGCTCAGCTGCCCAGTTGCAATTATACAGACTGAAATCACTGGCTACAAAATTGTGACTAGGAACTGAGACTTATTCACTGTGGAACTCCCAATACCCACACACTGCCCAGCACGTTGGAGAGTCTTTTAAAAAGTTCATGAAAAAATGCAATTAGAAGATAAGCCTGTTTTGATATAAAAAATTAGAATCCATATGTAAGGTCTCCAAAAAGTTCACAGAAATGCATATTATAAATAAACTATGCATGGATTTCAAAACAAACTTTTAAAATCAAAATAAATTTACTGTTTAGTTCTATTTTCCCACAGACATTCTGAAGTACCCTCAGAGAAGTAGGTGTGCTGCCAGTGTCCTTGCCTACACTCAGGACAGACATCAGTAATTGATTTCAGCACTCCTGTCTCCAAGCCTGGACAAGGCCTTGTAGTCCTTCTCAGATCAGAGTGACTGCTCAATTGATGCTGGCCTCTGAGTGAAGCCCATTTGCCATCTTGCCTGCAGGTGTTCAGTAAATGTTTGTTATATCATTGGGTGAGTCAACGAATACTCATTTTCCTAATGCCTGAGTCAGTGACCAACACAGCACCTTGCATGGTGTACAGACTCCATAAATATTTGCCGACTGGATGGGTGAGTGCGTGTGATTATGCAGGTGCTACAAGAAGGCAAGGGACCCTTGCAGCAAATTAATACCTTGCTGATTTGGAGCCAAGAAGGACTCATTTGCTTTTATTCCTGACCCATCCACAATGCGTCTATGTGTCTGTCTTATCACAGGGAGGCACAGGGGAACTGAATGGAGAGCCTTAGAGAGGGCCACAGGAGACACAGGGCCAGAGGTCCAGGGGAGGGTGGTTCTGACTGGGAACTCCAAGAGTTATGATGGGGCCATTGGAGCAGGAGGGTCTCTGGCCATTTGAGTTTTTGTTTTTGTTTTCCAGTTCTTAAGGGGAGGAAGGAGGTAGGAACTAGACTTTTAAGAACAGTGGACAGCTTGTGTGATCAGGGACACTGCATGTGGGAAACAGCTGCAATGAGCCCCAGCCAGGCCACCCCACTTTTCCTGAGTGCTAACTGTATGTCAGATACCATGGAACACTTCAGAGTTCAATGGATAATAGAACATGTGCCTAGCCCTGAAGAAAGGAGCTTTTCAGTCCCCCTGGAGTTGGGCAAATAATCCTGCACATGGTTTCCATCTCTAAAGTGCAGCTACAGGACCAGTGTTGTGGTGTAGTGGGTGAAGTTACTGCCCGTGACACCATCATCCCATATGGGCATGGATTCTTGTCTCAATTGCTCTGCTTCCAGTCATGCTCCCTATTAATGGCCTGGGAAAGGCAGTGGAAGGTGGCCCAAGTTGTTTGGGCTCTGGTCAATCTGGTGGGAGACCCAGATGAAGCTCCTGGCTTCAGCGTGGCCCCATGCTGGCTGTTGCAAACCAGTGTATGGCAGATCTCTCTCTATTTCTCTCTAACTCTGACTTTCCACTAAACCTTTCTTCTTTTTCTTTTAAAGTACAACTCCATGAATTTGGGCAATCACTCAACCTCTCTGGGATTTTCTTTTCTTGCTTGTCAAATGGGGATAAATTGTGATGTTTGTGGTGATGGTAGCACAGGTTATTCTAGTTGGGCTGTGTGGCAGAGAGCAAGGGTGTCATAGGCCGTGGGCCAGGTACAAGAAATAACTACACAGTGGATAAACTTGTGTTAATGAGCTTTCATGTTGTTTTTCCAGGGCCAGTGTGGAGAGCACCTCCAAGGGTGAACTGAGATGCAATCTCCCACGTCCCTTCTTGAATGCTGTTCTGTGATGCGTCACTCTCTTGGCTCCTGGGAAATAAGAAAGCCATGGGATGGGAGGGTTCTAGACCTCTCCATGGGCAGGCAGACAGAAACACAAGCAAACGACGCCGTCTCAGCAGGCTGGCCTCCCAGTGCCCATGGGCTTTGTGTCCACTGCCAGGGCTTCCCTCAGATCTTCTTTCTGGTCTCGTTTTCCTCAACATCTCATGCAATGGTGCCCATGTCTGTGGGCTGGAGCCCTGCTCATACCCCTGTGCGGTGAAAGGAAGGTGTTAGAAGGGCTAGGAATTGGTCAAGCACACAGCCTAGGAAGTCACTCCTTTTGGATTATGATTCTGTAGATCTCAAAGTACTGACCACACCTCTGTAAACACAGTAGCCTTCTCCATCCACCTCTCCTCAACAGCGTGAGTGCTGGCAGCACCATCTGTGATGGTGAACGTGCTCTTTTAATGAATGGAGTGTTAGATTTTTAGTATTTTGAGCTCGTCAACACAAGTTTATCCACTGTGTAGTTATTTCTTGTACCTGCCTCATGGCCTATGACACCCTTGCTCTCTGCCACACAGTGTGACTGGGAGAAACCTGTGCTACTATCACTACAAACATCACAAAATGATATTTTGAGCCTGCCTCTTCCTATTTGAAAGTATCCAACCATTATTTTTAGAGATTTATTTATTTATTTGAAAGAGTTACACAGAGAGAAGGAGAGGCAGAGAGAGAGAGAGAGAGAGAGAGAGAGAGAGAGAGAGAGAGAGAGAGAGAAGGGAGGGAGAGGTCTTCCATCGCTGGTTCACTCCCCAATTGGCTGCAATGGCCAGAGCTGCGCTGATCTGAAGCCAGGAGCTTCTTCTGGGTCTCCCATGTGGGTGCAGGGGCCCAAGGATTTGGGCCATCTTCCACTGCTTCCCCAGGCCGTAGCAGAGAGCTGGATCAGAAGTGGAGTAGCCGGGTCTCAAATCAGTGCCCATATGGGATGCCAGCCCTGCAGGCGGCAGTTTTACCTGCTATACCACAGCGCCGGCCCCCTGAACCATCCTTTATGGCCTGTAAAATACAGGTCCTAGATGTGGCACACAAGCCCTTCAGACCCTATTGTCAGAGCCTCACTGTTCCTGTTTCATTGAGACCACCTGAGACATCAGCCTATGGGCTCCCAAGACGAGCCCAGGATTTTCCTTCCTCTGGGCCCTTGAATATGCCCTTCACCTCTGCCATCAAGCAAACTCCTGTTCACCCTCCCAGGGAGAGTTCAAATGTTATTTCCTGCAGTAGAAGGAGAAAATGCATCCAGCTGCCAAAGATAGATTCATTTCCCAACCCCTGGAACCTGTGAATATAAGGAGGTCTTCAAAAAGATCATGGAAAATGTGTGCTATGAAAACTTCTGCATGGAATTTGAAGGGTTTCTTTGGCACCAGAATAAACTTTTCCTTTCCTTTCATTTCCCATAAACCTTTTGAGGTATCCCCATATTACCTTCTAGGTTAAAAGCTGGAAATGCATTGAGCTATTGAGAGAAGATGCTTGTCTTGGATAATCTGGGCTCTAAATACCATCACATGTATTCTTAGAGAGGGGCAAAAGAAGTTATGAGAGGGAGCCGGCTCTGTGGCTGTGGCTCATTTGGTTAATCCTCTGCCTGTGGTGCTGGCATCCCATATGGGTGCCAGGTTCTAGTCCTGGTTGCCCCTCTTCCAGTCCAGCTCTCTGCTGTGGCCTGGGAAGGCAGTGGAGGATGGCCCAAGTGCTTGGGCCCTGCACCCTCCTGGGAGACCAGGAGGAAGCACCTGGCTCCTGGCTTCGGATTGGCCGCAGTGGCCATTTTGGGGGTGAACCAACGGAAGGAAGACCTTTCTCTCTCTCTCTCTCTCACTGTCTAACTCTATCTGTCAAAAAAAAAAGTTGTGAGAGAAGGCAGACTCAGAATACCATGTAAAGGTGGAGGCAGAGGTTAGCATGATGTGGCCAACCAGAGCTGGGAGGTGGGGAATAGATTTCCTGCCTTGGATCTTCCTGAGAGATTGCAGCCCAGCTGACACCTTTATCTTGGACTTTGGACTTTCATTTTTAATGCCATTTTTATCATAAAAATTTTGAATTAACACATAATTGTGCACATTGTTTTGTGCATACATGTATATATTATTTTGTCTGTTTCATTCAGAGCTCTGTTCCTGATGCCTAGAATCATGCTAGCACATAGTGAGTGCTCAATAAATGTTTATGGGATGAGCTGCTACTCAAGGATAAGAACCCAACTCTTCCCAGCATGGCATGTGAGGACACTGGGGAATTTTATTCCAGTCCGCATTTTAGAGCCATTTCCTGATACCTTTTCAATAAGCATCGCATGCTCCAGCAATACCAACCTGCACTGTTTCCCCAAATATACCTCAGTCTGTGATGCCCCTGTGCCTTTGCACAAGCTGCCTCCTCTGCCTGGAACACCCTCCTCCCCTCTGTGCTTGGCAAACTCCTACTAATTCCACATGATCCAGCTCAGGTACCTTCTTCTCTGGCATGCCTCTGTTGGTTCCCAAAGGTAAAGTAAATTGTTTCCTCTTCGGCAGCTCTCAGGCCTCCATTGTAGTCAGTGAGACCCACCCCTTGGGCTGGGATTATTTATGTGTCTGTGTCCCTTAGTCTGAAGGAGCACGGTGGCCGTCTCTACCAGGCCAGGTCTATTGCAGTCCATCCATTCCTAATCAAGCCCTGTGTTGTCTTGAACCACACCACTAGCTATGCCTTAGCTGTTCCTCCTAATGTTCTTGCTGAGTCTACAAATAGTATTAATGGAAAGTAACCATTGCTTACATATGATAAGAAGTTGGGCTCTATTGCTCAGTCTGTAGGATGCCCCATTCGATTTATGTTGTGCTTGGCCCAGATGCCCAGTTTTTACCACAGAAGCCTGCTAGGAGTTCTCAGTTGGCCTGTGGCTCCAGAAACAGAATTTTTGTTCTTGCCATTGGCTGGGATGAGACAACACCTTGCTGGTGTCATGAGCCTTCGAGAAATGACAGAAGCAGGCTGCAGGGAGCTCTTCCATGGAGGAGATATGCTGCTCTCCACACTACTGCCATGACTGGGGAGGACTCATCCCCCTCCCTCACTGGCTGTCTACCTGGCTGGAGGAGATAGGGAGGTGATGACTCACACAGCCCTTCTGAGCATCTCTATGTCCTGATGTGGTAAGCCATGTTGTGGAACAGAGCCTCTGCTGGCATGAGCCTCACATATGCCTTCTTCTTCTTCTTCTTTTTTTTTTTTAAGATTTTTATTTATTTATTTATCTGAAAAGTAGAGTTACAGACAGTGAGAGGGAGAGACAGAGAGAAAGGTCTTCCTTCCATTGGTTTACTCCCCAAATGGCTGCAATGACTGGAGCTGCACTGATCCGAAGCCAGGAGCCAGGTGTTTCTTCCCAGTCTCCCATGCGGATGCAGGGGCCCAAACACTTGGGCCATCTTCTACTGCTTTCCCAGGTCATAGCAGAGAGCTGGATTGGAAGAGGAGCAGCTGGGACTAGTACTGGTGCCCATATGGGATGCCAGCACTGCAGGCAGAGGATTAACCTACTGTGCCACAGTGCAGACCCCAACACATGTCTTCTTTCATTGTGTCCTGTCTCACGTGTGCACACATGTGCCAGGTGGAGGAGAAGTGCATAGAAACAGGCTTCAGAGTCAGATGGACATTCAGTTACCACTTTTGCCCTGTACTAGCTGTGTGGCCAAGGTCAAATGACATCATCTTCCTGAGCCTCTTTTCCACACCCATAAATTGGAGGTACATGATCCCTACCTCACAAAGTTGCTGTGGGAAGCAAATGAAATAATATGTGTGTAAAGATTTAATATAATCTAAACCTTTATGCAAATGCCTGTTACAATTATTATTAAAGGGCAGCAATTGTGACTTCTGGTTTTATCCTGTATAGATCTTAAAGAGTGTTAAGCATGGAGCTGATGCTTAATGAGTGGTTGTGCTTGTTATTGTCTTATGAGTCCCTTGTGGCTTTTGAGATCTTGCCTGGGCCTTCCCACCTTAGCTCAACCTATTACCCTTTCTTCTTCATTCTGAGGAGATGAGTGCCACCCTGTGCCTCCAGTTCCTCACCTCCAATCACAATTCAGCCCTCTGCGGAGTCCCTAGCCACTCTCCAGGACTGCTCCAGCCAAGGACATCTGACCATGCATTGGAGTCCTCTCAGGTCCCAGCTCATGTCCCCTCTGATGTAATTGACATTGGGATTCCTCACTGCTTCTAGAAACGTCCCTGCTTCCCAGTTTTCTAACTTTCCTCCCCACTGCATTGTCATTGACTTTCTGCTTATTTCTTAATCTCCTTCATGGGGTTCTGTGACTCTGGATACTTCTCATTGATTTTTGTGCTCACAGGAGTTTTGACCTAAGTTCCTTTCTCCTCTCTCTTGCTATCACAGATACACCAACCTTCTTGGGGTGAACACATCACCTCTCTGAACTGATTCTGTCTCGTCTCTGGTTTTCTTGTACCAGCTCAACCATCCACTGATCCCTCACTGTGGTTGTGGAAAATGGAAAAACAGAGCCCTCCATCCTCTCTTCAGGTTTGCTTCCAGGTTTGCTTGGAGAGTGCTACCACCTCCCCAGGGGCCCGGTCTAGGATGCTGGGGCCAAACCAGAGTGCTCCCCTGCTCCATGCCTCATAGTTTTTGAGTTGTGCCAACTTGATCTTTTTATGTTGCTTGAATGCTCCTTGCTCTGTGACTTCACAGTCATTGTCTTGGGATACTTTAGTTGGGCTCATGTAATGGCATAGAATGGACACACTCAAGAGTGAACAGCAAAATCAGGAAAAAAAGGAAGAAAAGAGAAAAGAAGGGAGAAACTAGGAGCAAAAGAAGGGAAAAACGAAGAGAGAAACAAAGAAGGGAAAATAGGGAGACTTCTTGGCTTGTTGGTTCATCTAACTTCGTGACTCAGTTTGCTCCTGTTTACATTATTCTTGTTTGGGAAAGCTGGGGATGTTTTGCTGGGAGGCTGGAGTGTGAGCTGGCCAAGCTGGCTGGATTCAAGGAAGTTGCAGAGTCTGGTTCATGACTGAGCCAGGCTCACTCGCCTGTCCTCTGGGCCATGGAATGTTTTTTCTGGGTCACTCTCTTCAGTAAATAGTCTGGGGTTCTGGTGTTAGGAAGCAGCTTGACTGCTTTCCATAGCCTCTGTGTCTGCTTATTTATATAGTGAAAAAAGTTGTGTGGTGGTTCCTATAGAGTCTCTAGATGAAGAGAGTAAGGCGTAGGGGGCAGTGGAGCTGAGAAATGTAAACCTCTCCTTCGGAAATTAACAGGGTGAGCAAGAGGCAGGGGATGATGCTTGGCGTTGTCTGCAGAGGAAGAGGCAGAACAGGTACTCTAAAGCCAGGAAAGAGGACAGCTGTGTGTTCACTGGCTGCCAGCTGTGTGCCAGATGCTCTGCATATGTCATCTCACTCAGTGTTCCCCACTTGCTTGTGACATGCTGTGATTCTTTTTGCACAGAAGCTCAGGGAGATCACACAGCAGACCAGAGGCAGATTCATGATGTGAGCAGAGTCTGTTAGATTCCTAGGTCTGTGCTGCCTTTGGGCTGAGACAGACGATGCTTGCTGAGGTATTGCTGATTTAGATGTTCTCATGCACAGCACAAGAAGTCTGAGCCTGTGCCATAAGGGAGGGCAGATGGTCAATGGATGCACCTTGCTGCATCACTGTCTCTCTACGATGTGTACAGAAGAAATCAGAAGGGAGGGTTCCTTATGCTCTGTCCTTTCACCCATTCAGGCACTCAGTGCCTGGCATTTGGGATTTTCATCAACAAATTTACTTTTCATAAGGGAAAGCTAGATATCTAGGAGAGGAGGAGTCAAATGAAAACAAAGATGGAATGGACACCTTCAATGGTGACTTCAGGGGGCAGCAAACCATAGCTTGCGGACCCAATCTGTCTGGTATCCTATTTTTATAAATGAAGTTTTATTGCAAAACAATCACATCTGTCGACTTACATATTATCAATGGCTGTTCTTGCCTTACCATAGGAGATTGAGTTGTTGAATCAGAAGACTGTGTGATTCATAAAGCTGGAAATACTTTTGTCCTGCCTTTACGATAGAAGTTTACCAATCCCGTAATTTAACAAAAGAAATCCTTTTTAAAAAATTCATTTATTTATAGGTAAGAATTGGAAAGGAGGAGAGACAGAGCAAGAGAGTGAGAGTGAGAGCGAGAGCAAGAGTGAAAGAGAGAGAGGAGGAGGGAGTAAGGGAGGGAGAGATCTTCCAGCTGTTGGTTCACTCCCCAAAGAGCTGCAACAACCAGAGTTGGGCTAGACTGAAGCCAGGAAACAGGATTTTTATCCCAGTCTCCCACACGGGTGCAGGGGCCCAAGCACCTGGGCCATCTTCCACTACCTTCCCAGGAGCACATTGGATTGGAAGTGGAATAGCCAGGTCTCGCACTAGTGTCCATATGGGTTGCCAGCGCTATAGACTGGATTAACTCACTACTCCACAGTGTTGGCCCCACATAAGAAGCTCTTGGGGCTGGCGCCGTGGCTCACTTGTTAATTCTCCGCCTGCGGCTCCGGCATCCCATATGGGCGCCGGGTTCTTGTCCCAGTTGCTCCTCTTCCAGTCCAGCTCTTTGCTGTGGCGTGGGAGGGCAGTGGAGGATGGCCCAGGTGCTTGGGCCCCTGCACCCGCGTGGGAGACCAGGGAGAAGCACCTGGCTCCTGGCTTCAGATTGGCACAGCTCCAGCAGCAGTGGCCATTTGGGGAGTGAACCAATGGAAGGAAGACCTTTCTCTCTGTCTCTCTCTCTCACTGTCTGTAACTCTACCTGAAGCCAGAATGGAGGCACCTGGGAAGAAGGGAAGACTATACATCTTGCTTTCTTCTCTACAATTGCTCCTTCTGAACTTCATTCAAATTGGATAAACTCAGTGGGGGGGGGGCTTTAAGTTTGTGAAAAATGTGTATTATGTAAAAACTACGCATGGATTTCAAAATTATTCACACCAAACTAAACTTATCTTTTAATTTCACTTTCCAAAGCCTTAGAATATTAAAAAATTCTTTATTAATTTGAGATATAAGGAGACTGAGAATGGAAGAAGAGAGAAAATGAAGGAGACGGAGAGATCATTCATGTGCTGGTTCACTCCCCAAATGCCTGCAACAGTTAGGACTCCAGAATTCCTTCTGAGTCTCCCACACGAGTGGTTGGGACCCAACTACTTGAGCCATCATTTGCTGCCTCCCTGGGGGCACATTAGCAGGAAGCTGGATCAGAATTAGGGATAGAACTCAAACCAAGTCACTCTGCTATGAAATGTGGCAACCCAGGTGGTCATTTAACCATACTACACCAAACCCCTGTTCCTTTTGAAATAGTTTTTAGATAATGTATAACACTTGAACATTTTTATGAGGTCCAATGCAATATTTCAATGCACATATACAATGTGAACTGATTGTGTAAGATGATTAGCATTTCCATATCTTTTTCATTTGTTTAGAACCTACCAGTGCCTTCCATGAACTTTCTGAAGTTCCTTATAATTCATTTACTAAGTAAAAGCCACTGGAGAAGCACGAGATGCTGGTGCTCTGGTTCAGGGCCAGGACTTCTGGAACGTGCCTCCGATACCCCAGAGGCACTCCTGTTTGATGTTAGGCAACACTGTGCTAACACCCCTACTCTTCATCCACATTCACACTGACATTGTTAACTGGCTCATGAGTAGCTGTTGCTCACTCACTAGTTGGTCCTTCCATGAAGTAATTTGCAGAGCCAGGGACCTCTCTTCGGGAACAAAACAGAAACAACTTCAGCCCAGCTTGTTGCACTGAGATTTCAGTTACCCATGAGTAACTGTGTAAGCAGGACGATACTGCTTGGGTTTGTTTGTTTCTTTTTTTTTTTAAGATTTTATTTATTTATTTGAGAGGTAGAGTTACAGACAGTGAGAGGGAGAGACAGAGAGGTCTTCCTTCCGTTGGTTCAATCCCCAACTGGCCACAACGGCCAGAGCTGGACTGATCTGAAGCCAGGAGTCAGGAGCTTCTTCTGGATCTTTCACATGGGTGCAGGGGCCCAAGCACTTGGGCCATCTTCTACTGCTTTCCCAGGCCATAGCAGAGAGCTGGACTGGAAGAGGGGCAGCTGGGACTAGAACCGGCACCCATATGGGATGCTGGTTCTGTAGGTGGAGGATGAACTTACTGTGCCACTGCGCCAGCCCCCTGGGTTTGTTTCTATCTGATGTCCAGATTCAGAGCTGCAGACAGCTGAGGCCGGAGTGGGATGCTGCCCTGCTCCGTTAGATGTAGGAGGCTGAAATTGCTGCTTAATCTCCCTCTGTGATCCCTGGCAGTGATGATGATGAACACTGAAACTTAATGGGAAATACCACTATATGATGTGCAGCCACCCATACAAGTACTGCTATTTGCTCCAGGCAAATGATAGGTGTTATCTCATTTAATGCTCAGACCACCCCTAGGAGGTATTAGCACCACGAGGAAACAGGCTTATGTGAGAGTACTTGGAAAAGTTCATGGAAGATGGAACTAAGAGATATGTTTCTTTTAGTACAAAAGAAAAATTGAAATTCATGTGTTTTTTTCCCCCACAATATGCATTTGCTGTGAAGATTTTAAAGACCCTTGTAAGAGTTTTAATAAACTTCGAGTTCCCCAGAAATGTGGGTCTGCTCATTTCTACCCCCTGTGTCTCCCTGTTTAGGGCTGATGTTTAGGAACTGGGAGTGCTGATAATCCCAGGCTATGGAGCCTTCTTCCGGCATGCGAAGGGGGCTCTTTCTCCATTCCCAGGGTTGAACCAGGAAGGCAGTTAGTTGCAAAGCCAACAGCCTCCTGCTGCTGCTCAGTACTTCAATGTCACAGCCACGGCTGCAGTGAGTACAGTTGTACTCACTTCCTGGGAAGACTGCAGACCTTCCTAAGAGGAAAGGGAGCTGCGTTTGGAAAAGAGAACCAAGCAGCAACCAAGGTTGTGCCTCAGTTCAGCCATGGAGAGGTAGTTGCTCTTTGGTGTCATGGCAGAGAATGTTCTAGCTGAGAAAGAACCTTGGCATGCACTCTTTTCTTTCCCAGGAAACATTGCCCAACGAATTGAAATAACTTGTTCAAGGTTAAATATTTCGATAGTTGGAAATAACAAAAAATAGTAAAAGTCAGCTTCATGGGCCTTATCTCATTTGACCTCATCAATGCTTCAGTGACAAAGACGTCATTAATATATCCAGTTTTTATAAGAAGATTTATTAATTTATTTTGAAAGTCAGAGTCATGGTGGGGGTAGTGTTGGGGAGGGTATATATATATATATATATATATACACACATGTACAGAGAGAGAGAGAGAGAGAGAGAGAGAGAGAGAGAGATCCTCCTTCCACTGGCTTGCTCCCCAGATGGCCTCAACTTCCAGTGCGGGGCCAGGCTGAAGCCAGGAGCTTCATCCCATTAGTGCCCAGGCCCAAATACTTGGGCCATCCACAGCTGCCCTTCCCATGCCATTAGCAGGAAACTGGATTGGAAGTAGAGCAACTGGAACATGAATCTGTGCCCACACAGGATGCTAGTGTCACCGGTGGTGACCCCATCCACTGTGCCACAATACCGGGCCTGATATATCAATTTTTTATGCATCTGCTGAGACTCAGAGAGGCTAAGGAACTTGTCACAGGACACAGAGTTTGTTACAGGGCAGATTTCTTTAAAGTCTATTCATGTCCATAGCTTTAGGCCTCAACTTGCTCAACAGGTGGGGCAATCAGAAACCTCTGTGTTCCTAAATCACACACTTCATTTTGCATAATCTGCTCCATGCTCTCTCTATATTCATATTTAAACTTGTCACTCAATTAGACCGTAAGTTTTGTTTAGACAGTATGGTTGTGCTGAGATTTCTAGACCAGCTGTGTAGCACCAGGCTGCAGCAACTTGTTTCCCATACCAAACCTGCCCTTCTGTAGACAGAAACACACAGATGTACCCATCAACCCAGTACCTGGTTGGCAGTGTGCTGTGCAAACAGGTTCACTGGGTTGCTTCTCCTGGATACAGTGCCCCAACCCAGACAGCCTGGTAGCAGCAGAGAGGGCTGCAGGTCGGGTAGCAGTGTCAGGGAATCTGCCACTCAGCTGTCTTGGGGTTTCGTGGTGAGCTCTGGACCTTCCACCTTTCATAAGGCAAGAAGTGAACATTAGTTGCAAAAGTCCCTTACAGGGCAATGCAAACATCAGTGCATGGCGGTTGACTCTTTCTTGAAGGCTCCTTGGTTTGGAAGCCCCATGTTTCTTTCTTTTTTTTAAAGAAAACTTTTATTTAATAAATATAAATTTCGAAAGTACAACTTTTGGATTATAGTGGTTTTTCCTCTCATAACCTCCCTCCCACCTGCAACCATCCCATCTTCTACTCCTTCTCCCATCCCATTCTTCATTAAGATTCAATTTTAATTATATACAGAAGATCAACTTAGTATATACTAGGTAAAGATTTCCACAGATTGCACCTACACATTCACACAAAGTATAGAGTACTGTTAGAGTAGTAGTTTTACTGTTAATTCTCATAGTACAACACATTAAGGACAGAGATCCTACATGGGGAGTAAGCGCACAGTGACTCCTGTTGTTGATTTAGCAATTGACACTCTTATTTATGAAGTCAGTAATCACCTGAGGCTCTTGTCATGAGCTGCCAAGGCTATGGAAGCCTCTTGAGTCACAAACTCTGACCTTATTTAGTCAAGGTCATAGTCAAAGTGGAAGTTCTCTCCTCCCTTCAGAGAAAGGTACCTCCTTTGATGGCCCTTTCTTTCCGCAGGGATCTCACTCACAGAGATCTTTCATTTAGGTCATTATTTTGCCACAGTGTCTTGGCTTTCCAAGCCTGAGAAACTCTCATGGGCTTTTTAGCCAGATTGAATGCCTTAAGGGCTGATTCTGAGGCCAGAGTGCTGTTTAGGGCATCTGCCATCCTATGAGTCTGCTGTGTATCCTGCTTTCCATGTTGGATCCTTCTTTCCTTTCTAATTCTATCAGTTATTATTAGAATACACTGGTCTTGTTTATGTGATCCCTTTGACACTTAATCCTATCATTATTATCAATTATGAACTGAAACTGATCACTTTAACTAGTAAGATGGCATTGGTACATGCCTCCTTAATGGGATTGATTTGGAATCCCATGGCATGTTTATAGCTGTACCTCAATGTATTTGATTGTTTTTGTAGCCATTGTGAATGAGATGGATCTTCGAAGTTCTTTCTCAGCTGTGGCATTGCCTGTGTATACAATGGCTGTTAATTTCTGTGCATTTATTTTATATCCTGCTACTTTGCCAAACTCTTATATGAGTTCCAGTAGTCTCTTAGTAGAATTCTTCGGATCCCCTGAATAAAAAATCATATCACCTGCAAAGAGGGATAAATTGTCTTCTTCCTTCCCATTTTGTATCCCTTTAATTTCTTTTTCTTGCCTAATTGCTCTAGCTAAAACTTCCAGTACTATATTGTATAGCAATGGTGAGATTGGGCATCCCTGTCTGGTACCAGATCTTAGTGGAAATGCTTCCAACTTTTCCCCATTCAATAGGATGCTGGCCATGTATTTTTTATAAATTACCTTGATTGTATTGAGGAATGTTCCTTCTATACCCACTTTGCTTAGGGTTTTCATCATGAAAAGGTGTTGTATTTTATCAAATGCTTTCTCTGCATCTATTGAGATAATCATATGATTTTTTGTTCTGCAGTTTGTTAATGTGGTGTATCACGTTGATTGTTTTGCGAACATTGAACCATCCCTGCATACCAGGGATAAATCCCACTTGGTCTGGGTGGATGATCTCTCTGATGTGTTGTTGCATTCTATTGGCCAGAATTTTATCGAGGATTTTTGCGTCTATGTTCATCAGGGATATTGGTCTGTAATTCTCTTTCAATGCTGCATCTTTTTCTGGCTTAGGAATTAAGGTGATGCTGGCTTCATAGAAAGAATTTGGGAGTATTCCCTCTCTTTCAGTTGTTTTGAGTAGCTTGAAAAGAATTGGAATTAGTTCCTCTTTAAATGTCTGGTAGAATTCAGTAGTGAATCCATCTGGTGCTGGGCTTTTCTTTGTTGGGAGGGCCTTTATTACTGATTCAATTTCTGTCTCAGTTATGGGTCTGTTTAGATTTTCTATGTCTTCCTGGCTCAATTTCGTTAGGTTGTATGTGTTCAGGAGTATATCCATTTCTGATAGATTTCCCAGTTTGTTGGCATACAACTCTTTGTAGTAATTTCTGATGACTCTTTTTATGTCTCTGGTGTCTGTTGTTAGGTTTCCTTTTTCATCTCTGATTTTATTGGTTTGGGTCTTTTCTCTCCTTTTTTTTAGTTAGTTGAGCCAATGGTGTATCAATTTTTTTTTTTTTAAAACAGCTCTTTGTTTTTCTGATCTTTTATATTATTTTTTGGATTCAATTTTGTTGATTTCTTCTCCAATTTTAATTATTTCTTTTCTCCTACTAGTTTTAGGTTTGATTTGCTGTTATTTTTCTAGATCCTTGAGATGCATTGATAGCTCATTTATTTGGTGCCTTTCCAGTTTTTTGATGTAGGCACCTATTGCTATAAATTTTCCTCTTAACACTGCTTTTGCTGTGTCTCATAAGTTTTGATATGTTGTGTTGTCATCTTCAATTGTTTCCAGAAAGTTTTTGGTTTTTCTTTTGATTTCTTCTATGACCCACTCTTCAATCAGGAGCATGTTGTTCATTCTCCATGTGTTTGCATATACTCTAGAGATTCCTGAATTGCTGATTTCCAGCTTCATTCCATCGTGGTCCAAAAAGATGCATGCTCTGAATTTGATATTTTTGAATTTGCTGATCCTTGCTTTATGGCAAGTATGTGGTCAGTCCTAGAGAAAGTTCCATGTACTGCTGAGACAAATATGTATTCTGCAACTGTAGGGTGATACGTTTTGTAGATACCTATTAGATCCATTTGGTCTATAGTGTCAATCAAATCTACTGTTTCCTTGTTGGCTTTTTGTCTGGTTGATCTGTGACTTGGGCCATCTTCAACTGATTTCCCAAGCCATAGCTGAGAGCTGAATCGAAAGTGTAGCAGCCAGGACTCAAACCTGCACCCATATGGGATGCCAACACTGCAGGCAGCGGCTTTACTTGCTATGCCATACCACAACCCCAGCACTGCCTCTCTGCCAGGCATGTTGGCAAGCAGTCCAGCCACAAAGGCGCTGCACATATTATGCTGGCCTCCACTCTGGGTCATTCAGGATAACCTCAGCATTTCCACTCTGAACTTGTGGGGAGTCTTGAGAGCGATGTGGCTCTGAGGCATGTGGCTTCTGGGGATGCTGGCAGCCAGGCAGGTGTGAATGCCTCAGGTTATTGATTGGAGAGATGAGCATCACCTCTTCATCCCTCATCTTGCATTGTGGCAGCTCCCTGCTAATGGCTCCCAACTGTTGTCACACTCCATGTCACCAGTTGTCATGTGGTCTCCTAGCTGGGCTTTGGTTTTCTGCTGGAGTCATATCTCTGCCAGCCATTGAAGGGAAATTGTACTTTGCCTCTGTTTCCCTCTAATCTCTCCCTCTGGACTCTGAAGCTGTGATATGAATGGAATGAGAAGGGATGAAGAGCAGCAACAGGAGGTGCTGGGCCAGGCATATGGTTACCCAGTCACCCAGTGGGACGAGCCCATATGGCTCTGCTCCCTCCTCTGTCTCAGACATTACCTCCTTTACATTTGCCCAAGAGGGTACATATCCCTTTAACAATCTACTAAGCTTAATTCTTCCTGCACAATGATGATGAGTCTGCTGCTAAAACCTTTGAAAAAGTAGAGCTTTATGATTCCACAATACCTGGCTCCAGAGGCCTAATTGTGCCATAATTTTTAACCTACATTGTTATGGGGGTTCGTACCTGTGCAAGAGTCTAATGATGTAAATCGTATCTTGAGTTTTTCCATTGTGATCCCCATCTGTCAACAGGGGTGAACATCAGTGAATGGCTGCTGTCCTTTCTTCATTCCTTTTCCTTAAGATTCATTTACTGAGCCTTTCTCCCTAACTTCCTCCCTGGTTCTACCTCTGGATCCATAATTCCCTTCAGTTCATTCATTGATGAAGCTTGGACTGGTGACACTGACTGCGGCAGCCAGTGTGGCGAGGAGGTCTGTTGGTCTCCGTAGTTGAGATTGCTTATAGAAGACAGGCCTGTTTTGTGTATCTGGGCATGATTTTGCCAATAGAATCTCAGATTCTTTTCTCAGTATTTAAAAAGGCCCTTTCCCTCCCAGTGTCATCTGTTGAGCTGTGATTATTTGTAGAATAAACACAGCACACTGCAATCAGAGGGATTGTGCAAAGTGCTTTGTCTGGGTCACTGCAGATGAATTCTCGAACTTCTCCTAGTTGATGCTTATTTGTTTATAAAATGGAAGCAACATAGCATATCTGTGAACAGATATTTTTAAAAGGATGTTAGTTATCCCCTCTACCAGGTCTGTGATGAGTCTAAATGTGTCCTGGATCCAGAGGCACACACCCCTGGGCTGTGCTAAGCTTTGCTCCCCGTCTGTGCCAGGGTTCTGACCCTCTCTTCCTGCAGCTTCTCTTTCCCTGGAAGTGACTTTTGAGTGAAGCTACAGAACCAACTGTAAACGTGGGGCCCTTTCCCCTTTGTGGTACATGAAAGTGTGAACACAGCAGATGATTAGCACAACTGCCTGAATATCCAGTCACTGACCCTTTGAATCAGGTTCGTGGTGGCTTTGAACCAGGTGTGCACAGCTGAGACCCTGTCATTTGTTCTGTTCATGATTCGACATGCCAGATATCTCTTTGTTCTATTTGGTGGCTCTCCTAAAGAGTGCCCAGCTCCTAAGGATAAAAAATAATGCAAACCTTCTCCAGAGAGTACCACGATCCCCATAAATGTGCTTCCAAGAGCAGATAGGCAGAGATGATGGAGTTTCGCTTGCAATTTCTGAAAACACAGATGGAAGTAATGAGATAGAATAGCAAGTAGGCCATGAAAAGATACACAGATATGATACTTACATAGACAGTAGCCTACATTTTGAGTCAAGCTTTCTGATTTATGAAGAGATTTCAAATATATTTAATACAGCAATCTAGGGGATGACTTTTATTTTTCTTACAGAAGAGAAATTTAAAATTCATGGAGAACAAATAATTTGCCTTAGGTTTTACAATAAATGTAAAGATGTGGAAATTTCACCCAGGTGTGTATGCATATGTTTGTTTTGCTCATGTGTGAGCATTATCCACATGCTTTCATGTGTATGTGTACTTGAGATTATCAAGACATTCAGAAGTGCATGGGAAATGTGTTGTATAAGAAATGCACATATTTCAAAACTTTTTGCAGCAAAATAAACATCATTTTTAAAGTTTACTTTTATTTGAAAGAGAGACACAGCAGAAAAAATGGAAGGGAGTAGGGGAAAAGAGAGAGAGAGGAGAAAGATATCTTTATATACTGATTCTCTCTCCAAATGCCTGAAATAGCTGGGGCTAGATCAGGCTGAAGCCAGGAGCCAGGAACTCCATCTGGGTCTCCCACATGGGTGGCAGAAGCCCAAGTACTTGAGCCATGAGCTGCTGATTCCTGGATGCACAGTAACAAAAAGTTGGATCAGAAGCAAAGGTGAGACTTGATCCCAGACACTCCCAAGTGCTGGCTTAACAATGTCCTCCCCTACATTTTAATTTTAATTCCATTTTCCATGAACTTTTTGAAACATGGCATTTATTGACATTCGAAACATGAATTTGATTTGTCAAAATATCAGTAGGGATGGTGTGCTTATGGGGTTTCCCTCTCCCTGATTTCAATGGTCCAGGTGCTCCTGCCCAGATATTGATCACAGCACCATGTGGACCTGACAGAGATAACAGATTTAGCTGATATACTTATCAACACAAAGACAAATACATGCATAGCTGAGTCTAGAGCTCTCTATTCTTCCTGGCCATTTCACTCAAGAAATAGCATAAAAGCTCTGTCAGGGGCACAGTTTCACAGGAATCCAATTAGAGTTTCTCTTTTCTTAGGCCTGATTGACCCTTTTCTACATTTTCCATGCTGTGCATATATTTTTTAAAAAATTTAAAAAACCGGAGCTGGTGCTGTGGCATAGTGGGTAAGGCTGCCTCCTCCAGTGCCGGCATCTCATATGGGAGCTGGCTTGAGTCCTGGTTGCTCCACTTCTGACCCAGCTCTCTGCTGTGGCCTGGGAAAGCAGTAGATGATGGCCCAAGTCCTTGGGCCCCTGCACCCACGTGGGAGACCCAGAGGAAGCTCCTGGCTCCTGGCTTTTGATCAGTGCAGTTCCAGCTGTTGCAGCCATCTGGGGAGTGAACCATCGGATGGAAGTCCTCTCTCTCTCTCTCTCGCTCTCTGCGCTCTGTAACTCTGCATTTCAAATAAATAAATCTTAAAAAATTAAAAGACTTACTTATTTGAGAGGCAGAGAGAGAGAGACAGAGAGTAAAAGAGATAGAGATGAAGATTTTCCATCTGTTAGTTAACTCCCCAAAGGCTCACACTAGCCAGAGCTGGGCTAAACCAAAGCCAGGAGCCAGGGACTTAATTTGGAAACAGAAGCAGAGCCAGGGACTCAATCTGGATTCCAGCTCTTTGATATGAGATACAGGTGTTCCAGGTGGTCTCTTAACCATTGTGCTCAATGCCTGTCCCCTGTGCTTATTTTATGTAGCCAAATGGCCCAGAGTCTTTGGGCACTTAGAGCCTTGCTGTGCCACTGACTAACTGGATATCTTTGGTTGAGTTCCTTAACTTCTCTGTGCCTCAATGTACTCATCTCCAGAATGGAAAGCGTAAAAATGGCAGAGTCACTTCATGACTCATCAGACTGTTTTGAGGACTGAAAGCTCCTAGTACACACAAATCAAATTTAACAACAGAAAGGCACTAGTTACAGAACATCACGGGACAGTGCCAGATGCAGATTAAATGCTCAATAATGCTACCTGCTTATAGTACGCTAGGTAGTGTTGATTACAATGCCCTTAACAGAGTCCTCTGGGAAATTGTATTACAGCTTTTGTGCAGGGCACTGCCATGGAGGCTGGCTTCCCTTCAGGATGCCCTGCACAGAGCTGGGACCTGAGCACGGCCCCAGGAGTACTGTTACTGGAGCCTATGGTACAACAGATTTCATGTATGTCATAGGAACAATTCTAATAAGGTAACCATACTTCCCTGTCTCTCTCTTTCCCTCCCTCAAACTCCTTGCTTCCTTCCTTTTTTTTCTTAATTTTTTTGCAAAAGCATACTTTCAGACTACTCTATAATCACAGACTTAATGTACCACTAACCATAATATTCAACAAGTAACAAAACAGACCATAGTTCCATGGGAATATAAACAAGGACAAAAAACAATAATCAAATTTCAAGACCATTTTGTTCCTATATATTTTTATATTCTATATTAATCACTACATATCAGAGAAAACATATTTTTAATCTTTTTGGGGCTGGCTTATTTCACTAAATATAATGATTTCCAATTGCATCCATTTTGTTGCAAAAGGCAGGATTTCATTCTTTTTTATGGCTGAGTAGTAATCACAGTGTATATATACCACATTTTCTTTATCCAGTCATCAGTTCATGGCCATCTGGGTTGATTCCATGTCTTACCCATTGTGAATTGAGCTGCAATAAACAAGGGGGTACAAATAACTTTTTATATGCTGGTTTCATTTCATTTGAGTAAATTCCCAGGAGTTGGATAGCTGGGTCATATGGTAGATGTATTTTCAGATTTCTTAGGAATCTCCATACTGTCTTCCCTAATGATTGTACTAGTTTACCTTCCTACCAACAGTGTATTATGGCACCTTTTCCTCTACATCATTGCCATAATTTATTAATTTTGATTTTTGAATGATAGCCATTCTAACTGGGGTGAGGTGAAACTTCATTGTGGTTTTGATTTGCATTTCCCTGATCGCTAGTGATCCTGTGCATTTTTTCATGTGTCAGTTTACTATTTGTAATTCATCCTTTTAAAAAAAATCCTGTTATTGTCCTTTGTCATTTATTAAATAGATTATTGGATTTGTTGTTGTTTATTGAGCTCATTATAGATCCTTGTATTAATCCTTAACCAGTTGCATAGTTTCAACTTTTTTCTCCCATTCTATCAGTTACCCCTTAACTTTGTTGAGTGTTTCCTTTGTAGTGCAGAAGTTTTTTAGTCTGGTGTAATCCAGTTTGTCTATTTTTGTTCTTATTATCTGTGTTTCTGGGGTCTTTTCCAAGAAGTCTTTGCCTATGGCAATGTCTTGCTCAGTTTTCTGATTTTTCCTCTAGTAATTTGATGGTATCAAGTCATAGGTTAGATCATTTATTAACTGTGAATTGATTTTTTATAAGGTATAAGATATGGGTCTTGTTTCATACTTCTACATGGATAGGTGCAATTTTCTCAATACTATTTGTTGAAGAGACTGTCTTTGCTGCAGAGATTGATTTTAGCTCATTTGTCAAAGATTAGTTGGTTGTAGCTATGTGGATTAATTTTTGGGATTTTCCAGTTCTGTTCTATTGGTTTACCTGTCTATTTTTTTATTAAACTTTTATTTAATGAATATAAATTTCCAAAGTACAGCTCATGGGTTACAATGGCTTCCCCCTCCCAAAACTTCATTCCAAACAAAACCCTCCCCTTTCCCGCTCCCTCTCCCCTTCCAATCACATCATGATTCATTTTCAATTCTCTTTATATACAAAAGATCCGTTTAGTATAAATTAGGTAACGATTTCAACAGTTTGCCCCCATATAGCAACACAAAGTGAAAAAAAAATACTGTTGGAGTACTAGTTATAGCATTAAATAACAGTGTACAGCACATTAAAGGCAGAGATCCTACATACTATTTTTTTAAAAATTAATTAATTTTCTATGCCATTTCCAATTTAACACCAGGTTTTTTTTTTTTTCATTTCCAGTTATCTTTATATACAGAAGATCGATTCAGTATATAATTAGTAAAGATCTCATCAGTTTGTACCCACGCAGAAACACAAAGTGTAAAAATACTGTTTCAGTACTAGTTATAGCATCCCTGCACATTAGACAACACATTAAGGACAGATCCCACATGGGATGTAAGTACACAGTGACTCCTGTTGCTGACTTAACAATTTGACACTCCTGTTCATGGCGTCAGTAATCTCCCTAGGCTCTAGTCATGAGTTGCCAGGGCTATGGAAGCCTTTAGGGTTCGCTGACTTTGATCTTATTCCGATAGGGTCACAGTCAAAGTGGAAGTTCTCTCCTCCCTTCGGAGAAAGGTACCTCCTTCTTTGATGGCCCCGTTCTTTCCACTGGGATCTCACTAACAGAGATCTTTCATTTAGGTCTTCTTCTTTTTTTCTTTTCCATGGTATCTTGGCTTTCCATGCCTACAATGCTTACCTGTCTATTTTATGCTAATTCCAGGCTGTTTTGGTTATAACTGCCCTATAGTATCTCTTGAAAGCTAGTATTCTGATGCCTCCAGCTTTGTTTTTGTTTTGAAATTGCTGTAGCTATTCTGCATCTCTTCTATTTTCATATGAATTTTAGCATTTTTTTCTGGGTCTGAGAAGAATGTTATTGGTAATTTGATTGGGATCATATTGAATCCATAATTTGCTTTGGGAAGCAGGGACTTTTTGATGATATTAATCCTTTTAATCCATGAACATTGAAGATTCTTCCATTTTTTAGTGTCTTTTGTTTCTTTCTTTAATGTTTTGTAATTTCATTGTAGAGATCTTTAACTTCCTTGGTTAAGTTTATTCTGAGAAATTTAAATTTTTTTTAGCTGCTATGAATGGGGCTGATCTTACAAGTCCTTTCTCAGTTATGACATTGTGTACATATACAAGGTTATTAATTTTTGTGTGTTAACTTTGTATCCTGCCACTCTACCAAACTCTCTTATGAGTTCTAGTAGTCTCTTAGTGGAGTCTTTTGGTTCTGCTATGTATAGAATCATGTCATCTGGAAATAGGGATAATTTGACTTCCTTCTTTCCAATTTATATCCCTTTGATTTCTTTCTCTTGCCTAATGGCTCTGGCTAGAACTTCCAGAACTATATTGAGTAGCAAGGATGAATTGGCATCCTTGTCTGGTTCTAGATCTTAGTGGAAATGCTTCCAACTTTTTTCCCATTCAACAGGATGTTGGCAGTGGGTTTGTTGTATATAGCCTTGATTGTGTTGAGGAATGTTCCTACTACATCCAATTTGCCTATGATTTTTTTTGTCATGAAGAATGTTATATTTTTTTAAAGACAGAGTTAGAGTGAGAGGTAGAGACAGAGAGGTCTTCCATCTGCTGGTTCACTCCCCAGATGGTGGCAATGGCCAGAGCTGAGCTGTTCCGAAGCCAGGAGCCAGCAGCTTCTTCTGGGTCTCCCACATGGGTGCAGGGCCTCAAGGACTTGGTCCATCTTGTACTGCTATCCCAGGCCATAGCAGAGAGCTAGATCAGAAGAGGAGCAGCCAGGACTAGAACCAGCACCCATATGGGATGCCGATGCTTCAGACCAGGGTGTTAACCCACTGTGCCACAGTGCAGCCCCAGAATGTTGTATTTTATCAAATGCTCTCTCTGCATCTATTCAGATAATCATATGGTTTTTACTTTTCAATTTGTTAATACATTTATTGATTTGCATATGTTGAACCATCCTTGCATCCCTGGGATAAATCTCACTTGGCCTAGGTGAATGATCTTTGAAATATATTGTTGGATTCGATTAGCTAGTATTTCGCTGAGAATTTTTGCACCTATGTTCATCAGGGATATTTGTCTATAGTTCTTTTTCTTTGTTTCACCTTTTTCTTGTTTAGAAATTAGGTGATACTGGCCTTAAAGAAGATGTTTGGGAGAATTCCTTCCCTTTCATTTGTTTTGAATAGCTTGAGAAGAATTGGAATTAGTTCTTAAAAAGTTTGGTAAAATTCAGGAGTGAAGCCATCCAGTCCTGGGCTTTTCTTTGTTAGGAGGATCTTTACTGTTGTTTCAATCTCCATCTTGGTTGTTGGTCTGTTTAGGTTTTCTATGTCTTCATGACTCTATTTTGATAGACTGTGTCCAGAAATATATCTATTTCCTCTAAATTTTCCATTTGTTGGCGTATAGTTCTTTGTAATAATTTCTGAAGATTTTTTTTATTTCTGTGGTATCCATTGGAACATCTCCTTTTTTATCTCTGATTTTATTAATTTGGGTCTTCTCCCCACCATTATTTTTTTTTGTTTAGCTGAATCAAGGTGTATTAATTTTGTTAATTTTTTTCAACTTTTATTTAATAAATATAAATTTCCAAAATACAACTTTTGGATTATAGCAGCTATTCCCCCCATAACCTCCCTCTCACCCTCAACCACCCCATTTCCTACTCCCTCTCCTATCCCATTCTTCATCAAGATTCATTTTTAATTATCCTTATATACAGAAGATCAACTTAGTATATACTAAGTAAAGATTTCAACAGTTTGCACCCACACAGACACACAAAGTATAGAGTACTGTTTGAGTAATAATTTTACCATTAATTTGCATAGTACAACACATTAAGGACAGAGATCCTACATGGGGAGTAAGTGCACAGTGACTCCTTTTGTTGATTTAATAATTGACGCTCTTATTTATGACGTCAGTAATCTCCCAAGGCTCTTGTCATGAGCTGCCAAGGCTAAGGAAGCCTCTTGAGTTCGCCAACTCCAATCTTATTTAGACAATGCCATAGTCAAAGTGGAAGTTCTCCCCTCCCTTCAGAGAAAGGTACCTCCTTCTTTGATGGCCCATTCTTTCTGTGGGGATCTCACTCACAGAGATCTTTCATTTAGGTTATTTTTTACCACGGTGTCTTGGCTTTCCATGTTGGAGAAAGTCTCATGGGCTTTTTAGCTGGATCTAAATTCCTTAAGGTGTGATTCCGAGGCCAGAGTGCTGTTTAAAACATTTACCATTCTATGGGTCTGCTCTGTATCCCGCCTCCCATGTTGGATCATTCTCTCCTTTTTAATTCTATCAGTTAATATTAGCAGACACTAGTCTTGTTTATGTGATCCCTTTGACAATTAATCTTATCATTATGATCAATTGTGAACTGAAACTGATCACTTTGACTAATAAGATGGCATTGGTACATGCCACCTTGATGGGATTGAATTGGAATCCCGTGGCACGTTTCTAGCTCTACCATTAAGGGTAAGTCCAAGTGAGCATGTGCCGAACTGTACATCTCCTCCCTCTCTTATTCCCACTCTTATATTTAACAGGGATCACTTTTCAGTTAAAATTTAAACACCTAAGAATAATTGTGTGTTAATTACAGAGTTCAACTCATGGTAATAAGTAGAACAAAAAAATACTAAAAAGAATAAAATACTAAGTTGTTCCTTGATAGTCATGACAAGGGCTGATCAAGTCATTGTTTTTCAAAGCATCCATTTCACTTCTACAGCTCTTCATTTAATTGATCTTTTGTATTTTTTTTGGCTTCAATTTTGTTTATTTCCTTCTCTAATTATTTCTGTTTCATATTTTAAGCACAAACTATATGTTATTAATTTACCTTTAAAGTGCAGGGTGGGAAGTGGGGTTGGGGCCAGTGGCCTCTGCATTAGAAAATAAAGCCCTGGATATCCTAAAAAAATCTACCTTTAATAAATAAAATGATTATTTAGGAATTCAAAGTATGTATAAAGGCTTCCATAGCCTTGGCAACTCATGACTAGAGCCTAGGGAGTTTACTGATGCCATAAACAAGAGTGTCAAATTGTTAAGTCAACAACAGGAGTCACTGTGTACTTACTTCTCATGTGGGATCTGTCCTTAATGTGTTGTCCAAGGTGAAGTAATGCTATAACTAGTACTGAAACAGTATTTTACACTTTGTGTTTCTGTGTGGGTACAAACTGATGAAATTTTACTTAATATATACTAAATCGATCTTCTGTATATAAAGATAATTGAAAATTAATAAATTGAATCTTGATGTGAATGAAATGGGAGAGGGAGTGGGAGATGGGAGGGGTGCGAGTGGGAGAGAAATTATGGGGGGGGGTGAAGCCATTGTAATCCATAAACTGTACTTTGGAAATTTATATTTACTAAATAAAAAAACCACAAAGTATGTATACCAAGTTTAAATAATTTAAAAGGGTAGATGGGACCTTTCTCTTCAGTTTTGCTCATGAGTAGCTTCCTTCCTTGTTGTTCCACTGCTGGGGCTCATGAGGCTGGAAGAGGCCAGTGTGCTCCTTGCAGCATGAGGTGCAGGGTACTGAGTACCACATGGACACCTGAGTTCGATGAACTGTACATTCTCACATGCACTGGTGTCTGATGCTCACTGATCTGATGCTCATCTCTAAATTACTTCTTTTCTACTTCAAGAATGAAATTCTCATTGCCTTTGCTTCTCTAGCGAAGTCACTGAAACAACATTCATATCTTGTTCCTAAGATTTACTGTGACTCCTTTTTTTTTTTTTTAAAAAAGATTTATTTATCTATTTGAAAGTCGGAGTTACACAGCAGAGAGAGGAGAGGAGAGGCAGAGAGAGAGAGAGAGAGAGAGGGAGGGAGGGAGGGAGGGAGGGAGGAAGGGAGGGAGGGAGAGAGAGGTCTTCCATCCGATGGTTCACTCCCCAATTGGCCACAACGGCCGGAGATGCGCCGATCAGAAGCCAGGAGCTTCCTCCAGGTCTCCCACATGGGTGCAGGGGACCAAGAATGCGGACCATCTTCTACCGCTTTCCCAGGCCATAGCAGAGCGCTGGATTGGAAGTGGAGCAGCTGGGTCTTGAACTTGCTCCCATATGGGATACTGGCGCTTCAGGCCAGGGCATTAACCTACTGTGCCACAGCACCAGCCCCTGTGACTCCTTTTCCAAAAATGGATCGAGAGGAATTTGGACTGAACTTTACCTCTTTAGGCTCCCTAATTGAAAAGGTGCCACATCTGAGAGGCCACTTTCTCCTCACAGCTGGTGAGGAGCAGTTCATGCCAGGCTTCTGGCTGAACCTGAGGAACTCTTTTGTGACCAACTGTGACCATTAGAGGGAGCCTAGGCCTTGTGAGAACAGGAAACCCGGACAAGATAAGGATGACACTATAAAAAGAGCAGCCAAGCATAGATTCTCTTATTCAGTTTCTAATTTTACCAATTATGGAAATAGTATGCCTGGTAAACACATTTCTATTTCCTGAGGGCACATAGAAAAATCCCATAACCCTACAAGGGTTCTTACGAAACATTTATTTTTACTATCATTATGAATGATTATGCATATTTATGATTTTTTATATTAACAGTAACAAAATATTTACTAATAACTTGTTAGTAGTAATATTTCAAGGTTAGCTGGGAGGCATGTGTGACAGGCTACATCAGGGGACCTGAGGAGAATTAGGACATGTTTTGTGATATGGACATCAACCCCCAGGGCAGCTACTCTCTGTAGCTCCGTCGTTGGGTCTGAGGGAGGGTTGAGGGTGCTCCAGGACTCAAAAAGAGATCTTCAGAGACTGGGATATCCATTTTTTAAAACTAAATTAGCCTTATCTTGAGTGTCTTCTTGAGTTTGGGTCTTTGCACTTGAATGAATGGGCAGGGAATGAGCCCAACAGATTAGTGGTGATGATGGGGGAAGGCTGGGCATTGAAAAACTAGGCCCAGCACACAGAATCTACTCTGGGTTCCTCTGTCTGTGACATCTGTAGTTCTTGTTCCAGAAGAAGACAGGATAGCCACCTATTCCTCTGGGTCTATGGAGGACATGAGTTGTAGCTGAGGACATGCATTGATCCAGGTGATTTCTCCTCATCTGACTCATACTCCTTGTTGGAGGCAGGTCAGGCATCATTGTCCTTGGTCACCAGGTTGAGTCCAGCCCTCCTTCATGGCTACCAACAGGGCTCAGAATGCTGTGCCTCTCTCCTTGGTGAGACCCTGGCTCTCCTGGGGTCTTGTAGGTGACCCAGCAGCCTCACATGCTGGTTTGGCTGGCATTTGGTCCCACAGATCTCTTATTGTTATTATTATTATTATTTTTAAGGAATACAAATTTCAAAAGTACAACTTTAGAAATATAGTCCCTTGGGGCCAGCACTGTGACACAGCGGGTTAAAGCCCTGGCCTAAAGAGCCAGCATCCAATATAGGCACCAGTTCTAGTCCCGGCTACTCCTCTTCCAATCCGGCTCTGTGCTATTGCCTGGGATAGCAGTAGATGAAGGCCCAAGTGTTTGGGCCCCTGCACCCACGTGGGAGACCTGGAAGAAGCTTCTAACTTCTGGCTTTGGGTCAGCTCAGCTCTGGCTGTTGCGGCCATCTGAGGAGTAAACCAGCTGATGGAAGACCTCTCGCTCTGTCTCTACCTCTCACTGTAACTCTTTCAAATAAATAAAATAAATCTTTTTTTTTTTTTTAGTTTTGTAAAACTTTATTTTATACCTTTGTCAAACCCATGTTTTTTTTTATTATTAAACTTTTATTTAATGAATATAAATTTCCAAAGTATAGCTTATGGGTTACAATGGCTTCCCCCCTCCCATAACTTCCCTCCTGCCCGCAACCCTCCCCTTTCCCGCTCCCTTTCCCCTTCCATTCATGTAAAGATTCATTTTCAATTCTCTTTGTATACAGAAGATCAGTTTAGTACATATTAAGTAAAGATTTCAACATTTTGCCCATATAGCAACATAAAGTGAAAAAGCTACCATTGGATTACTAATTATAGCATTAAATAGCAATGTACAGCACATTAAAGACAGATATCCTACATAATTTTTTTTTCAAATTAATTAATTTTCTATGCCATTTCCATTTTAACACCAGGTTGTTTTTTTTTTTTCATTTCCAATTCTCTTTATATACAGAAGATCACTTCAGTATATAATTAGTAAAGACCTCATCAGTTTGTGCCCACACAGAAACGCAAAGTATAAAAATACTGTTTCAGTACTAGTTATAGCATCACTTGGCTTTAGACGACACATTAGGGACAGATCCCACATGGGGTGTAAGTACACAGTGACTCCTGTTGCTGATTTAACAATTTGACACTCCTGTTCATGGCGTCAGCAATCTCCCTAGGCTCTAGTCATGAGTTGCCAGGGCTATGGAAGCCTTTAGAGTTCACTGACTTTGATCTTATTCTGATAGGGTCATAGTCAAAGTGGAAGTTCTCTCCTCCCTTCGGAGAAGGGTACCTCCTTCTTTGATGGCCCCGTTCTTTCCACTGGGATCTCACTCACAGAGATCATTCATTTAGGTCTTTTTTTTTTCCATGATATCTTGGCTTTCCATGCCTGCTATACTCTCATGGGCTCTTCAGCCAGATCTGAATGCCTTGAGGGCTGATTCTGAGGCCAGAGTGTTGTTTAGGACATCTGCCATCCTATGAGTCTGCTGTGTATCCCACTTCCCATGTTGGATCTTTCTCTCCCTTTTTGATTCTATCAGTTAGTATTAGCAGAAACTTGTCTTGTTTGTGTTATCTCTTTGACTCTTAGACCTATCAGAGCTATCAATTGTGAGCTGAAATTGATCACTTGGACTAATGCGATGGCATTGGTACATGCCATCTTGATGGAATTGTGTTGGAATCCCCTGGCACTGGAACCAACCCAAATGCCCATCAACAGTAGACTGGATAAAGAAATTATGGGACATGTACTCCATAGAATACTATACAGCAGTAAGAAACAACGAAACCCAGTCATTTGCAACAAGATGGAGCAATCTGGAAAACATCATGCTGAGTGAATTAAGCCAGTCCCAAAGAGAAAAATATCATTTGTTTTCCCTGATCGGTGACAACTGAGCGCCAAAGGGGAAACCTGTTAAGTGAAATGGACACTATAAGCAACAATGAACTGATCAGCTCCTGTCCTGACTTTAGATGTACAATGTAATACTTTATCCTTTTTAGTATTTGTTGTTGTTGTTGTTGTTCTAGTACTATTGGTTGAACTCAGTAATTAACACACAATTATTCTTAGGTGTTTAAATTTTAACTGAAAAGTGATCCCTGTTAAATCTAAGAGTGGAAAAAGAGAGGGAGGAGATGAACAATTTGGAACATGCTCAATCGGACTGGCCGCAAAATAAATCTTTTTTAAAAAAGAAATACAGTTATTCTTCCCACCATACCCACCCTCCCACCCACACTCCCAGCCCTCCTCCTCCTCCTCCTCCCTCTCCCATTCCCAGTCCCATTCTCCATTGAGATTTATTTTCAATTAACTTTGTACACAGAAGACCAACTCTATACTAGGTACAGATTTCAACAATTTGCACACACATATACACACACAAACTGTGTGAGAACTAGTTTTACATTTATCTCTCATAATACAATTCATTGAGGACAGAGGTCTTGCATGGGGAGTTAGTGCACAGTGACTTGTTGTTAATTTAACAATTAACACTCATATATGATGTCAGTGGCCATCTGAGGCTCTTAACATGAGCTTCTTAGGCTGTGGAAGCCTTTTGAGTCCACAAGCTCCATCAGTATTTGGACAAGCTCATAAGCAAAGTGAAAGTTCTCTCCTCTCTTTAGAGGAAAGTACATACCTCTTTGATGGCCACTTCTTTCCACTGGGGTCTCACTCATAGAGATCCTTCATGTAGGATTTTTTTTTTTACCACAGTGTCTTGGCTTTCCATGCCTGAAATGCTCTCATGGGCTTTTCAGCCACATCCGAATGCCTTAAAGGCTGATTCTGAGGTCTGAGTGTTACTTAAAGTGATCATCATTCTTTGAGTCTGCTGTGTGGACTGCTTTCCATGTTGGAACATTCTCTCCTTTTTCATTCTACTTATTATTATTACCAGGCACTTGATCCTATTTATATGATCACTTTAATACTTAATCCTATCTATATGTTCATGTTAACACTTAATATGATCACTTTAACAATTAAGATCAGATTTTTACCACCAAACTTAATGGTATTTGGAGTCTCATGACAAGTTTTTTTTAAAACTTTTATTTAATGAATACAAATTTCCAAAGTACAGCTTATGGATTACAATGGCTTTCCCCCTCCCATAACTTCCCTCCCACCCACAACCCTCCCCTTTCCCGCTCCCTCTCCCCTTCCATTCACGTCAAGATTCATTCTCAATTCTCTTTATATACAGAGGATCAGTTCAGTATATATTAAGTAAAGATTTCAACAGTTTGCCCCCACATAGCAACACAAAGTGAAAAAATACTGTTGGAATACTAGTTATAGCATTAAATAACAGTGTACAGCACATGACAAGTTTTCAACTTGTATTCTAAGAAGTAAGTCCATAGGAATGTATGCAGAACTATACAACTTTACGGTTGCAAACTTCCTCCTCACTAATTATTCCTACTCTTATTTTTTACTGAGTTCTATTTTCAATTGACTTTAAACACATACGATTAACACTATGCTAAGTAAAGAGTTCAACAAATAGTATGAAGAAAAGAAAAACTAAAAAACAAAAAAACTAAACTGTTCCTCAATAGTCAAGACAAGGGCAGCTCAAGTCATCCCTTCTTGAAATGTCAATTTCACTTCTACAGATTTGTTTTAGGTGCTCTATAGTTCTCATTGATCAGGGAGAACATATGTATTTGTCCCTTTAGGACTGGATTATTTCACTGAGTATGATGTTTTCCAGATTCCTCCATTTCATTGCAAATGACTAGATTTAATTTTTTTTCGCTGTGAAGTATTCCATAGTGTATATATCCCATAATTTCTTTATCCAGTCTTCTGTTGATGGACATTAGTTTGATTCCATGTCTTAGCTATTGTGAATTGAACTGCAATAAACATGAAGGTGCAGATAGCTCTTTTGTTTACTGATTTCCTTTCCCTTGGGTATTTTCCCAGGAGTGGGGTGGCTGGGTCATATGGTAAGTCTGTATTCAGATTTTTGAGGTCTCTCCATGCTGTCTTCCATAGTGGCTTTACCAGTTTACATTCCCACCAACCGTGAATTATTGTATCTTTTCCCCTACATCCTCACCAGCATTTGTTGTTTGTTGATTTCTGTATGAATGCCATCCTAACTGGGGTAGATGAAACCTCATTGTGGTTTTGATTTGCACTCCCCTGACAGCTAGTGATTCTGAACATTTTTTCATGTGTCTGTTGGCTATTTGGATTTCCTCTTTTGAAAAATGCCTGTCTAAGCCCTTGGTCCATCTCTTAAGTGTGTTGTTTGTTTTGTTGTTGTGGAGTTTCTTGATTTCTTTGTAAATTCTGGTTATTAATCCTTTGTCTGTTGCATAGTTTGCAAATAATTTCTCCCATTGTATCAGTTGCTTCTTCACTTTCCTGACTTTCTTTTGCAGTACATAAGCTTCTTAATTTGATGTAGTCCCATTTTAAAAAATGTATTGGCTTTTATCTACTTTTGAGTGCTATCTTTGTGCTTTTTTTTTTTTTTTAAAAGATTTGTTTATTTTATTTGAAAGAGTCACACAGAAAGACAAGGAAAGGGAGGGAGGGAGGGAGAGGAGAGGGAGAGGGAGGGAGGGAGGGAGAGAGACAGAGAGCAAGAGAGAGAGAGCGAGAGAGAGAAAGGTCTTCCATCTGCTGGTTCACTCCCCAACTGGCTGCAAATGCTGGAGCCGCACTGATCTGAAGCCAGGACCCAAGAGTCTCCTCCAGATCTCCCACATGGGTGCAGGGGCCCAAGGACTTGGGCCATTCTCCATTGCTTTCCCAGGCCATAGCAGAGAGCAGGATCAGAAGTGGAGCAGCCGGACTATACCATTTTTTGTTGTTGTTGTTGTTTTTAAATGAAGAAAGTCTCAGTTAAAGTTTAATAGATACTACAAAAGGTCAGTGGACTGATGCCCCACTACTGGTACATCATACACATCAAATGGCCTTGTGCCCCAATACAGCTCAGGCCATTCCAAACAAAGGGAAAAGGCTGGACTCCCCAACCCTGTAGGATAGGCCTTTCCTTTATAGCACACCATATCTTGGCTGAATCTATAGTTTTCTATTTTAACCAGGGGAAAAAAAGTACAAAAAGATTTTGTTCTCATGGTTGCATGCTGCAGCCTACCACTAACTGGCTCAGTGCTCACTTCTGCTTGGAGAAGTATTCTTTGCTCTTCTGGACATCAGGCTTGATGGTATCACTGCCAGGCTTCCAGCCAGCTGGGCACACTTCCCCATGTTTGTCAGTACACTGGAAGGCCTGAACTAGTCTCAGAGTCTCATCCACAGAGCGGCCAACAGGGAGGTCATTTACAGTGATCTGTCGGAGGATACCCTTATCGTCGATGATAAAGAGGCCCCTGAATGAGATGCCTTCATCAGCCTTTAAGACCCCATAATCTTGCGCAATGGTGCGTTTAGGATCTGATACCAAGGGAATGTTCATGGGTCCCAGTCCTCCTTGTTTCTTGGGTGTGTTGATCCAAGCCAGGTGACAGAAGTGAGAATCCATGGAAGCACCAATCACTTGGCAGTTGAGTTTCTTAAATTCTTCTGCCCTATCACTGAAAGCAATGATCTCCGTGGGGCACACAAAGGTGAAATCAAGAGGGTAAAAGAAGAACACAATATATTTTCCTTTGTAGTCAGATAGGCTGATGTCTTTGAACTGACCATCTGGCATAACAGCTGTGGCTTTGAAGTTGGGGGCTGGGTGCCCGATTTTAGCATTTCCTGAAGACATTTTGCAGTTCCAACACAGAAGCCTGAGAGACACTGAGAACCGTCCGGAGCCAGGAAGACGAAGCCCTATACCATTTGTTAATTTTGGCTTTGACTGCCTGTGCCTCTGGAGTTTTTTCCAAGAAGTTTTTGCCTGTGCCAGAGTCTTGTTGTTTTCCCCAATGTTCTCTTATAATTTGATGATTTCGATCATAGATTTAGATCTTTAATCCATTTTGACTGTATTTTTGTATAAAGTATAAGGAAGGGGTCTTGCTTCATACTTCTGCATGTGGAAATCCAGTTGTCGCAGGACCATTTGTTGAAGAGACTGTCTTTGCTCCTGGGATTGGTTTTAGCTCTTTGGTCAAATATAAGTTGGTTATAGATGTGTGGATTGATTTCTGGTGTTTCTATTCTGTTCCATTGGTCTATCCATCTGTTTTTGTACCAGTACCAGACTGTTTTGATTATAACTGCCCTGTAGTATGTTTTTGTTGTATAAGATTGCTTTAGCTATTCAAAGTCTCCTGTGCCTCCATATGAATTTTTTTTTGACAGGCAGAGTGGACAGTGAGAGAGAGAGACAGAGAGAAAGGTCTTCCTTTTTGCTGTTGGTTCACCTCCCCAATGGCTGCTGTGGCCGATGCGCTGCAGCTGGCGCACCACGCTGATCTGAAGCCAGGAGCTAGGTGCTTCTCCTGGTCTCCCATGCGGGCGCAGGGCCCAAGCACTTGGGCCATCCTCCACTGCACTCCCGGGCCACAGCAGAGAGCTGGACTGGAAGAAGAGCAACTGGGACAGAATCCGATGCCCCAACTGGGACTAGAACCTGGGGTGCTGGTGCTGCAGGCGGAGGATTAGCCTATTGAGCCATGGCGCCGGCTCTCCATACGAATTTTAGCATCATTTTTTCTAGATCTGAGATGAATGTCCTTGGTATTTTGATTGGTATCATATTGAATCTGTAAATGGCTTTTGGGAGAATGGACATTTTGATGATACTTATTTTTCCAATCTATGAACATGGAAGATTTTTCCTTTTTTTTTTATCCTCTTCTATTTCTTTTTTTGATGTTTTGTAATTCTCATCTTAGAGATCTTTGACATCCTTGGTTAAATTTATTCCAAGGTATTTGATTTTTTTGGTAGCTATTGTGAATGGGATTGATCTTAGACGTTCTTTCTCAGCTGTGGCATTATCTGTGTATGCAAAAGCAGTTGATTTTTGTATATTGACTATATATCCTGCTACTTTACCAAACTCTTCTATGAGTTCCATTCAGAAATCTACCAACAACAGATGCTGGAGAGGATGTGGGGAAATAGGGACACTAACCCACTGTTGGTGGGAATGCAAACTGGTTAAGCCACTATGGAAGTCAGTCTGGAGATTCCTCAGAAACCTGAACATAGCCCTACCATACAACCCAGCCATCCCACTCCTTGGAATTTACCCAAAGGAAATTAATTTGGCTAATAAAAAAACCATCTGCACCTTAATGTTTATTGCAGCTCAATTCACAATAGCTAAGACCTGGAACCAACCCAAATGCCCATCAACAGTAGACTGGATAAAGAAATTATGGGACATGTACTCCATAGAATACTATACAGCAGTAAGAAACAATGAAACCCGGTCATTTGCAACAAGATGGAGGAATCTGGAAAACATCATGCTGAGTGAATTAAGCCAGTCCCAAAGAGACAAATTTCATTTGTTTTCCCTGATCGGCGACAACTGAGCACCAAAGGGGAAACCTGTTGAAGTAAAATGGACACTATAAGAAACAATGACCTGATCAGCTCTTGTCCTGACTGTTGATGTACAATGTAATACTTTATCATTTTTAGTATTTGTCGTTGTTGTTGTTGTTCTAGTACTAGTGGTTGAACTCTGTAATTAACACACAATTATTCTTAGGTGTTTAAATTTTAACTGAAAAGTGATCCCTGTTAAATTTAAGAGTGGAAAAAGAGAGGGAGGAGATGTACAATTTGGGACATGCTCAATCGGACTTGCCCCAAATGGTGGAGTTAGAAATGTGCCAGGGGATTCCAATACAATCCCATCAAGGTGGCATGTACCAATGCCATCTCACTAGTCCAAGTGATCAATTTCAGTTCACAATTGATGGCTCTGATAGGTCTAAGAGTCAAAGGGATCACACAAACAAGAGTTCCAATAGTCTCTTAGTGGAGTTTTTGGATCCCCTATATATAGAATTATGTCATCTGTAAATAGGGATAGTTTGACTTCCTCCTTCCCAATTTGTATCTCTTTGATTTCTTTTTCTTGCCTATTGGCTCTGGCCAAAACTTCCAGGACTGTACTGAATAGCAATGGTAAGAGTGGGCATCCTGTCTGGTACCAGGTCTCAGGGTCCCACAGATCTTAAGGCTACCTGCTGACTTCTGCAGGGACACTCTTGTTGCAACACTGGTGGTCTTTGTATCACTCAAGATGTTACTCTTAGAGATAAAAGCAGTTTATGGCCAATGAAATCACACAAAATTGAAAATATTCTTAATAATGAGACATTTAAAAATCTTAAAACATTGAAAGTTGAACGTTAGCAGGAGACCTTTCAGGTAATAAGCACAATCTTCACACCACCGTTAAAAACAGGGATAAAAGAGAAAGAGAAGGAAAATTTGGGGGACTTGGTAGTGCAGATGGGGTATTTTTCTCAAACTCATTTCAGCAAAAATCAATGTGTTAGTGGAGGGAATAATTCTGGCTTAAAGAAGAAAGGGTGACCTCAGGAAAGATTTCCAAACCTGAACCCCAGTACTTCCTCCCTGAAGCTGTCTTTCTTCCACTGTCTCTGCCTCTCTCTGCGGTCTCCTCCCTTAGTGCAATGCACTTCTCCGTGTAGGTGTCAGCCCAGAGCATCCGTGTAGGAGCCTGCGAGAGCAGACTTACATCATCAGTCTCTCCTGCAACCAGCCCAGTGTGCATGCTTAACAAAGATGCACCCATTGGAAAGGTGCCTGTGTAAGCCCTTGCTCACTGTTCACTCCCCAAAAATCTTAAGACCTGCACTGCTCTGTCTCTGACTTCTCATGCATGTTTCTAACAAGGCCAAGTCAGTTCCGAGCTTCTGAAAGGGAGCACTCAGTCTGTTCTTCCTTGAATGCTCCCTGACATCCACCATAGAACTCATAGCCTGGAGCGGGTTTTCTAAATAACTTCTGATCAGCTTTGTAAACAAGTGAGACTCCATTCACAGCTAATTAGGCCTTTCTTTCTCAGGTGTCCCCATTCTCACGGGCTTGCTGTGGCTCCTCCCGTCCCCCAGTGCCACTGCACGTGGTTGGATCACTCAGCCAAAAGAAGGAAAAGAAGAAGCCATAATTAAGTCCCATCACAAAGTATTTTCAGAGAAAATCCTCCTCAGGACCTAAAAAATGTGGGCTAAACATCTCCAATTCCATAATAAGGCTCCTGAGACTCAATAGTGTCCTCTTAATTCTGAGTGATGGATCCAACCCAGCAAGTTGGTTGTGAGAGTGCTTTGCCTCAGTTTTCCCATATGCATAATGGGGTTAATAGCTCCTGCCTCCTACTTTCCCTCCAGTGAGATAATGCTATAATATGTACTGCAGTCTCCAGATGAAAGGCACTATATAAATATCCAATGTTATTAAAGGCCCTTGACATACAGAAGATCATGGAAACTCCATTGCTTATGATGTTCACAGCAAAATAGATAAAAAAGATTGCGGTATGCCCAAGGATTTCTTGGCTTCAGGACTTTGGAGCTGCCCATGAGAATCAGGATATGTCTGTGAAATAAGGACATAGAAGAAATTTGGCAGTGATTTCAAATCCTTTGTTTGTGAGATAATTTATCCTGGTGAATAAATCAAAATTGTGAACTCTTGGAACAAAAAGCTGTAGTTGCTTGCCTCGCCTTTTGTCACTCCTATCCTTTGCCTGGGGCACTCACTTTAAAATTTTTGACTGTTTCCCACCTCTAAATAAACTTTTTATCCTTATGTTTTTTGATTGACTAATTTTAGATATTGGTTATTGAATTTTGGCCATTGGTCTCTTAAGGTTTTACCACCCCACATTCCCTTTCCATCAGTCTTTACATACAGTCGCATCACTATTTGATCACTTTGATCAATTTACTTTGAAACTTTAAGTCGTAAACTTACTGCTTTATTTTACATTCAACAGTAGTCAGTATTTTGGAGTAGGTGGGTGTTTGGCCTAGAGATGAAGAAACTGGTTAAGATGTTTACATCCCCTATCTAAGTGCCTGGATTCGGTTTCTGGTTCTAGCTCTCTATTCCAATTTCCTGCTAGTGCAGACCCTGGGAGGCAGCAGGTGATGGCTCAGGTATTTGGGTCTCTACCACCCACATAGAAGATTTGAACTGAATTCCTGTCTCACAGTTTCATACCACCTAGTGTTGGCCACTGCAGACATTTGGGGGAGTGAACCAGTGAATGGGAGTGCTCTCTGTTTACTTCTCTGTTTCTTTTCCTCTCAAATAAAAAAAAAATCCAGTTTTTTAAATCCTCCATATTACTTTTGGCTCTTCTTCCTGCTTTCCTCTACACATCATTTGAAATTTTGCATCGTCAGGTTGATAATATGGTTATCCCTTAGTATTTATGTGGGATAGGGTCCAGGAATCCCTGAGAATACCAAATCTATGGATGATAAAATCTCTTGACTAAGAGGACACAGTGTTTGCATATCCTCCTGCGCATATCCTCCTGTATACTTTAGATCATCTCTAGAGAATTTAATAATACCTAATCCAATGCAAAGGCTGTGTAAATAATTGTTATACTATATTGTTTAGGGAATAATGGTAAGAAAAAAAAGTCTGTACACATGTACACATGTGCAGTTTTCCCCCAAATGTATTTGACCTGTGGTTGGTTGAATCCACAGGTGTTGAGTCATGGATATAGATAGGGACTGTATATGTTTACATTCCTTTCAAAACCATAACTGCCCTTGGTGACTTGTCTATGGAATTAGTCTAAGAGCTGAAGATTCTTTTTTTTTGACAGGCAGAGTTAGACAGTGAGAGAGAGAGAGACAGAGAGAAAGGTATTCCTTCCGCTGGTTCATCCCCCAAATGGCTGACACACCTGGTGCGCTGCGCCAATCTGAAGCCAGGAGCCAGGTGCTTCTTCCTGGTCTCCCATGCGTGTGCAGGGCCCAAGCACTTGGGCCATCCTCCACTGCCTTCCCAGGCCACAGCAGAGAGCTGGACTGGAAGAAGAGCAACTGGGACAGAACCCAGGGACTAGAACCTGGGGTACTGGCATCGCAGGCAGAGGATTAGCCAAGTGAACCAAGGCGCCGGCCTGAAGATCCTTTTAACTGTTTAGGGCAGAGCCTGATTTTGTACTGTGATTCTTTTTTTTTTTTAAGATTATTTTATTTAAAAGGCAGAGTTAGAGAGGCAGAGGCAGAGAGAGAGAGAGAAAGAGAAAGAAAGAGAGAGAGGTCTTTCATCAGCTGGTTCACTCCCCAAATGGCTGCAACAGCAGGAGCTGCACCTATCCGAAGCCAGGAATCAGGGGCTTCTTCCTGGTCTCCCATGCAGGTGCAGGGGCCCAAGGATTTGGACCATCTTCTATTGCTTTCCCACGCCATAGCAGAGGGCTGCATCAGAAGTAGAGCAGCTGGGACCCTAACTGGCACCCATATGGGATGCTGGTGCCACAGGTGGAGGATTAACCTACTGTGCCACAGTGCCAACCTTGAGACAGAATTTCAGTCCTCTAGTTCACTTCCCAAATGTGTGTAATATCTCGGACTGGGCCATGACCAGAACCAGGAACCAGGAATGCAGTGCAAATATTCCACTTGGGGAGCATGAACCCCCTTTCTTGATGGCTCAACTTATTTTTTTTTTGACAGGCAGAGTTAGACAGTGAGAGAGAGAGAGAGAGAGAGAGAGACAGAGAGAAAGGTCCTCCTTTTTTCCATTGGTTCACCCCCCAAATGGCTGCCATAGCTGGTGCTCTGCAGTGATCCGAAGCGAGGAGCCAGGTGCCTCCTCCTGTCTCCCATGCAGATGCAGGACCCAAGCACTTGGGCCATCCTCCACTGCACTCCCGGGCCACAGCAGAGAGCTGGACCGGAAGAGGAGCAACCGGGACAGAATCTGGCGCCCCAACTGGGACTAGAACCTGGGGGGCCAGAGCTGCAGGTGGAGGATTAGCCCAGTGAGCCACAGTGCCAGCCGATGGCTCAACTTATTAATACTCTGAGGCTCCATGAGCGAGATCTTGGAAGAGAGACATATTTCATAGAGTTTGTTATGGTGAATTTTTATACCATTTGGGTTTGTCTCACTCTGAAGCTGTTGTTCTTAACTATCCCACGTGGCTACCTTCCCTCAAGAGCATGAAGTCAAAAGGCATAGGGGCCAAGACCTAATCCAGGACTGCCTGTCTTCAGTGGCCAGAGAACTAAATCCTCTTGGAGGATTTAGAAAGAAGTTTAGTGGTCACAGAGCCTAACACTTGGTTCATAGGTGAGGAGATTGAGATGAAGAGGTCAAGTGCTTTGCTCAAGGTCATATGTAGCAGGAAGTCAACAATGACTTCAAAATGCCTTTTCTTGTCAATATCAGCACTCAAAAATTCATTCTTAGTGAGCAAAGTGTTCTGCCTCTATGACTTTTTGTGATTACTAGCAATATTGCAGGTACTTTTTTTGATTTGTAAACTTTCCTTTACAAGAACTGAAAGATACTTTTTACATCAGTATCTATCATGTAACTCTTCAGCAAAATTGTTCTAGTATGCACATGGGCTCATCATTGCTCTTCTGTAGCATTTACTGTTGATGGCATCTGATCCAAGAATTCCATCATTAGCTTCTTCACTTTCTCTTGAAGCATTATATTGTTTTTCTGGAACTTGAGGCTAGTTTTATGGTTTGGAAAGTATTCAATTAATTAATTTTTGTTAAGTGCACAAATCTCTCTAGGTTTTGTTTTTTCTCTTTTTTTTTTTTTAAAAAAAGATTTATTTATTTATTTGAAAGTCAGAGTTACATAGAGAGAGAGGGCAAGGCAGAGAGAGAGAAGGGGGTTTTTCATACACTGGTTCACTCCCCAATTGGCTGCAACAGCTGGAGCTGCATTGATTTGAAGCCAGGAGCCAGGAGCTTCTGGGTCTCCCACATGGGTGCACAGGCCCAAGGATTTTGGTCATCTTCTACTGCTTTCCCAGGCCATAGCAGAGAGCTGCATCAGAAGTGGAGCAGCCAGGACTCAAACCCATATAGGATGCCGGCACTGCAGGCAGTAGCTTTACCTATTATGCCATAGCACCAGCCCCTATGATTACATTTTGAAGTATAGTATTTCTATTATTTTAATCATGACTTTCACACTTCATTGAATCATATTTGGGGCCTTGATCCAACTTGAAAATTGGGGGTATAATAAAATGCCATAGTTAAGTGAAATGATAATTTAACAAATGTGAATAGTAAGAGGCAAATGAGAAAATGACTGGAGCTGAAACAAGCAATCTTCTTTTGAATATTTGAATACTGGCTGGAACAGACTGACCAAGTCTTTGAAGAGGATGAACAACTTTGAAAAATGTAACCATTATTGGAAATGTTATAAGATTTCTATGACAATCTTTACTTCCTAATTGGCAAAATAACATAAATAAATAAATAAATAGTAAATCCATTGTGTTTCTCCGGAAATGGCATCGCCATTTGTAGCAAACTTGATAAACCGTTGATTAACATTTGTAGTTGATGGAGCCCACTTAAACAGTACTCAAAGAGGTTATTCTAGAAGTGTATGATTATCATCTGGAAATTAAAACATAAAAGATAGGTTCTTATATTTTGGACATCCTTGGAGTCTTTCACAGCACCATTTGAATTTGTCTTAGAGTGAAGACTTGTTCCTGGATTTAAATCTTTGTCTAAATCAGAGGCACACAGTGATTCTTCCCAGAGATTTAAATCCAGGAACAAGTCTTCATTCTGAGACATATGTTCCTAAATCTGTATATATGAAATCTGTATACCTGAAGTAAAATTTAAAAAATAAATAAATAGAGGTGCATTTAGGAGGATCAAATAAAAACTGAAATAACCCTAAAACTGGCAACAGTACCAAGCCTTATATATTATACCTGCACTTTCTCTGTAAAATAATAACAAAAACCAAACAAAAAAAATCTCAGAGCAGTTTCACTGAAAAATATCTTTGATGTTGTTGAAACAGTAGATTTATAAATTTTGTTAAATCCTATTCTTTCACTATTCATCTTCCTAATATTCTATGACAAAACAGAAGTATTTTTTCTTAATTTTAATATTTGGTATTGGGGCTGGTGCTGTGGCACAGTGGGTAAAGTGGCCGTCTGCAGTGTAAGCATCCATATGGGTGCCAATTTGAGTCCCAGTTGCTCCACTTCTGATCCAGCTCTCTGCTATGGCCTGGGAAAGCAGTAGGAGATGGCCTAATACCTTGGGCCCATGCACCCATGTGGGAGACCCAGAAAAAGCTCCTGGATCCTTGCTTTGGATTGGTGCAGCTCTAGCCATTGTGGCCATCGGGGGAGTGAACCAGCGGATGGAAGACTTCTCTCTCTCTGCCTCTCCTTCTCTCTTTGTGTAACTCTGACTTTCAAGTAAATAAATAAATCTTTAAAAAAATTGGTATTAATATGAAATACTTGCTTGTTTTCAAGGGTACAATATAACATTCCAGCACATATTACTAAAAACTGACCTCACTAGGCAACCAGACCACACCAAGCAACCAGGCTTTTCATTTCCTTATCCTTCCTTTATCTGGAGATCTCCCACTACTATTCTTTGTACAGAATATTATATGTCAGCATGAGGCATAGTTACCCCACTGAGCTGCAAAACTCCAGAGTCCTTTGCATTCACTTTATTGTGTTTTGATAATGTGTAAAGTCCTTCTATGGCATATTACATTATGATGGCTGACTCAAAGAAATGGAGTCAGATGATTATTTGAGCTTCAAGCTGAATTAGTGTCTTTGTTTCATGGAGCACCACTTTGTTTGAAAGAATTACTGACAGGCAAAATATAATTATGCTAAACTGGAGTTAGGAGGCATTTGAAAAAATGAGCAAAGCGAGCCTACTGATTCAAGGAAAACAATAGAATATTTTTGACAATGATGAAATTAGGCTTTTGATTAAAAATTAAAATTTTGAAAAAACTGATATGTATCATCAGAAGCTTGACAGTTTCCCTAGTACTTAAAAACTTTCCAGTGGTATTGGTCAGGCTGTTACAAATGCAATTTTTTCTTATTATATTATGAACTGCATCAGCATTTGTAATGTCTTTATAATTCAGTGAACTAATATTTCTCAAATGAACAGTGTATAATATTACAAAATTATGCATGGGCCAAAGATCATTCCAAGTATAAGACAGATCCATGGATATTAATATAAAACTCTATGAAAAGTTCATTTACTTCCAGAAAATTTTTGATTTCTTTTTTAATTTCTTCTATGACCCATTGTTCATTCAGGAGCATGTTATTCAATCTCCATGTGTTTGCACATACTCTAGGGATTCCTGAGTTGCTAATTTCCAATTTCATTCCTTTGTGGTCTGAGAAGCTGCATGGTATGATTCTAATTCTTTTGAATTTGCTGAGACTTGCTTTATGGCCTAGTATGTGGTCAATCCTAGAGAAGGTTCCATGTACTGCTGAGAAGAATGTAAAGTCTTTAGATGTAGGATGAAATGTTCTGTAGATATCTGTTAGATCCATTTGGGCTATAGTGTCATTTAAATCTGCTGTCTCCTTGTTGATCTTCTGTCCTGTTGATCTGTCTATCTCTGAGAGTGGAGTATTGAAGTCCCCCAGTACTATTGTATTGGGGTCTAAGTCTCCCTTTAAGTCCCTTAACAAGTCTTTTAAATAAGCTGGTGCCCTGTAATTAGGTGCATATACATTGATAATCGTTATATCTTCCTGTTGAATGGATCCCTTAATCATTAAATAGTGCCCCTCTTTGTCTCTCCTGACAGTTTTTGTGGTAAAGTTTATGTTGTCCGATATTAAGATGGCTACGCCCGCTCTTTTTTCATTTCTGTTGACATGGTATATCTTTTTCCAGCCTTTCACTTTCAGTCTGTATGGATCATTGTTGGAAAGATGAGTTTCCTGTAAGCAGCAAAAAGATGGGTTTTGTTTCTTAACCCAATCAGCCAATCGGTGTCTTTTAACTGGACAGTTAAAGCCATTAACATTCAATGTGACTATTGAGAAGGAGTAACTTTGCCCTGCCATTAGCCAAAGATACTTTCTAATATATGGTTTGAGATTCCTGTGATCTTTTGCTGTGAGGTTTCCTTCCTTTACCTTCTTTCATATTGGTGACCGTGTTTCTGTGTTTCTGTATGTAAGACATCTTTAAGCATCTTTTGCAGGGCTGGATGAGTGGCGACAAATTCTTTCAATTTCTGTTTGCTTCATACATAAATGAGAGCTTTGCAGGATATAATATTCTGGGCTGGCAGTTTTTCTCTCTTAGTACCTGGGCTATATCTCGCCATTCTCTCCTAGCTTGTAGGGTTTCTGAAGAGAAGTCTGCTGTGAGTCTAATTGGAGATCCTCTGAGAGTAATCTGGCGTTTTTCTCTCTTGCACATTTTAGGATCTTTTCTTTGTGTTTCACTATGGTGAGTTTGATTACGACGTGTCGTGGTGAGGGTCTCTTTTGGTCATGTTTATTAGGGGTTCTATAAGCTTCCTGTACTAGGATGTCTCTGTCCTTCTCCAAACCTGGGAAATTTTCTGCTAGTATCTCACTAAAAAGGCCTTCTAATCCTTTCTCCCTCTCCATGCCTTCAGGAACTCCTAGAACCCGAATGTTGGTTTTTTTAATAGTACCCTGTAGATTCCTGACAGTATTTTTTAGATTTCTGATTTCTTGTTCTTTTCTTTGATTTGTTTGTTTCCTTTCCTGTTCTCTGTCTTCTAATTCCGATATTCTCTCTTCTGCTTCACCCATTCTGTTTTTAAGGCTTTCTAATGTGTTTGTCATTTGATCTATTGAGTTCTTCATTTCATTGTGGTTTCTTGTCACTATCACAGTTTCATGTTCTACTAGTTGTTTCATTTCACTTTGATTCCTCCTTAATATTTCATTTTCACGAGAGAGATTTTCTATCTTGTCCATTAAGGATTTCTGTAGTTCAAGAATTTGTTTTTGAGAACTTCTTAATGTTCTTATCAGTTTTTTGAGATCCGCTTCTTGCATTTCCTCTATCTCTTCATCTTCATAATCTTGGATTGGGGTGTCTTGTTCATTTGGGGGCATCATAGTGTCTTCCTTGCTCTTGTTACCTCGGCTTCTATGTTTGTTTTTTGGCATGTTGGAGATAATTTGGTTTTTTTTTTTGTTGTTGTTGTTTTTTTTTGCTGTGGTGATTTTTTCTTGTTATACTATGCCTCTAAGTGGACTGTCTGCTTTGATGGATCCTTAGAGGCTGTGATGGGTGTGGCCAGAGAGATCTGCTTGATTCTTCAGGTTTAAGGCTGTGCAAAAAGTGACTCACCTTGCTCCTTGCTGGGTCTCTCTCTCTCTCTCTTTTTTTTTTTTTTGAGTCAGTTGGGAAGTAATTAGGCACAGGTGAGTGGAATTGAGGGTAGTTGAAATCTGGCCTCTGTGAGTATTCGTTTGATCTACCCCTGGGACCACACAAAGAGTTTATGCAGCCCTCAATGTGTTCTCAAGTTTCACCTTAGATCCAAAGTTACTGAGTTTGTGTACTCATTGCCGCTTTACATATGTAAAATGGTGCCTGCTCTTTGTTTTGCTCAAGTGGAGGGAGGGGCCTCTGCCTTTCCCCACTAATGTCTCGCGTTTCTAAAGCTTTTGTCTTACCTCCCGTTTGTTCCAGCGCTGGGGAGATTTATGCGGCTCGGCTCCCGCGGTTGGGTTCCATGCGGTGGGCTCCTTGTAGGTACTCTGTGTCACATTCACTAGATCCGGAAGCGTTTCCTCTGCAGTTTTTTTCTTGAATCTTTTCCTGAGGCTACAGTAATTCCACTTTTATGAAACTTTATTTTCCAGACTATGGGCGCACGTCCTCACTGTCTGCCATCTTGGCTCTGCCCCAAAAAGTTCAATAATACAGTTTCAGATTCCACACTGAAGTCAGCCTTTAAGAAACTGTCACTTTTCCATTTGTGATTTAGTAACAAAGAAGAATGTTCAAAATCATTTGAAAAGAGAGTAGAATGGAGTTGCTAGTGGCTCTGGGAGGAGCAATGGGGAATTGCTGTTTAATAGATGATAAAGTTTCAGTTATGTAAGATAAGTAAGTTCTAGGAATCTACTGTATAAACTCTACCTACACTCGTAGTTAGCAATGAAAATTGTGAACTTATGGATTTCTAAAAAAAATTAAAAAATCTAAAACAACAATTTTATCTGAATAGGCTATTGAAATACTTCATGTTAGGTTTTCTTCATTTTTTCCCAGTGAAAAGAACACATCATAGTGAACTGCTTTTTTTCTACAATATTTCTACCACAAAGGGTGTGGGTTTTCCCCATAGCAGCAACCAGTTCTTCAACTCTTGACACTGATCAGGTGTCAGATCAGTTCAGTTCTGATGCTCTCTACCCAGAGTATGGGCATCCCAGACTTAAGGACTCAGTCCCAGGAGATTGCCTTCTCTGCAGAGTCCAGTCACAAATGTGGCACCCAGGTTGCCCACACTACTACCCTTTTGGCTAAAAGTTCCCACAACAAACTCCTCAGGTTTGGCAGCTTGTAGGAATGGCTCACAGAACTGAGGAAGTGACTTAACTGTTCCCAGTTTACCACAAAACATGCAACTCATGAGCAGCCAAATGGAAGAGAGGTACAGGCCAAGGTCTGAGGCAGGGTTTAGAGCTTCTATTCCTTCTCTGGGTACATTACCCTTCCAATGCCTCAATGTGTTGACCAACTGGAATGCTTGACAAACCATGGAAGCGTCTTTGTGTAGGCACAATTGGTTAAATCATTGCCTATTGGTGAATTTGATCTCGACCTCCTCTCTTCCCACAGATTAGGGGCCAGGCTGAATGTCCCAACCTCTGTTCATTCCTTGGTCTTTCTGGTGAGCAGCCTCCAACCTGAAGCTATCTGGGAGTCCCCATCACCAGTCATCTCACTGAAACACAGGTAACTCTATCCCTTTGAAGATTCCAAGGGTTTTAGGAGCTGTGTGCTTGGAACTGGGGACAAAGACCAACTCTATGGCTTCTGTTGTACCACAAACTGAGTGAAGAAGCAGATATGGGAATCCATCAATCTTCTAATAAGCCTAATGTTAACTAGACTTAGAGGAATTTGTTATACTAAGCTCATTTTTTTCTGGTAATTGTAGCTATTTTCCTTAAGCATATACTGTTTCTGTTGGCATGTATGGGCTTACTTTTGTGACCTTAAAATGAACCTTAAAATGAACTAGTAAATACTTTTAAATTTTCAATAAGCTGATTTTGATAGATTTAAGTGAGATAAATACAGGTTCTTTTGGTTCATCAATACATTTTAAGAATGTAAAGGGGGGCTGGCATTGTGTTATAGCAGGTAAGGGTGCCACCTGAGATGGCAGCATCCCATGTAGGTGCCAGTTCGAGACCTGGTTTCTCCACCTCCTGTCCAGCTCCCTGCTGATGTGCCTGGGAAAGCAGTATAAGATGACCCAAGTGCTTGGCCAGGTGCTCCCAGCTTTGGGGTGGCCCCACCCTGGCCATTATGGCCTTTTGGAGAGTGAACCAGCAGATGGAAGATATCTCTGTCTTTCCCCCTCTCTCTCTGTAACTCTGCCCTTCAAATAAATAAATAAATTTTTAAAAAATGAATGTGAAGGGATCCTGAGACTAACATGTTGGAGAATGTTTGCTCTCAGGGATGGTTCTTGCGTCTGCAGGGTAGACTTCCTATTGTTTCAACCAGACACCTGAGGTGTTAACAAGATACTGTCAAGGTCCTGTAGATACCTCCAGGCCATCAAGCATCCCACAACCTCCCAGATGCTTGGTCTCCTGTCTTTCTCTTTCTTTCTCTGGCTGGTAGAGTTGTTGGCTCATTATCCTTGTGTAGCATTGCTCTGCACATGCCCAGGATGGGGCAGTTGTTCAATGGAACATTTTAATCCTTTAAGATATGAAAGCCCTTTGGGGAGTATTCAGAGTGGTCCTGTCTTCATTTATTAGTGTTTGTTTAAAGTGAGACTTTGAGGTTGAGTTGCAGGAGGTGTCCTGGAATGCTAGGAGAGCTTTCTGGACCTAAGCTGTCTGACATTGTGGAACAATCCAGTGCAGCAGATGCTTGGGGCTCTCTATCTTTGGCCCTGAGTCCTTCTAACCATTTGGTGTCCTTAATTTCCCTTATCACTGTCCATGTCAAGCTGAATTGTGATAAGGGCTGGTTCTTTTTTTTTTTTAATTTTTTGACATGCAGAGTGGACAGTGAGAGAGAGAGACAGAGAGAAAGGTCTTCCTTTTTGCCGTTGGTTCACCCTCCAATGGCTGCCGCGGGTGGCACGCTGCGGCCGGCGCACCGCGCTGATCCGATGGCAGGAGCCAGGTGCTTCTCCTGGTCTCCCATAGGGTGCAGGGCCCAAGCACTTGGGCCATCCTCCACTGCACTCCCGGGCCACAGCAGAGAGCTGGCCTGGAAGAGGGGCAACCAGGACAGAATCCAGAGCCCTGACCGGGACTAGACCCAGTGTGCTGGCGCCGCAAGGCGGAGGATTAGCCTAGCGAGCCATGGCGCCGGCAGGGCTGGTTCTTTTCCACTTTCCTTTTTTAAAATTTTTATTTATTGATTTTAAACTTTTTCACTTTTATTTATTTTCGTTTTTAAAACTTCTGTTTTCATTTTATTAGAGAGAGAAAGCAAGTGTATGCTTTTCCATTTGCTGGTTCACTTTTCCAAATGTTCACAACAGCTAGTATATTGGTGTGATTAAATATTTTAATTATAATTAATTTAAATTTAATACCTGATAGTTCAGTCCATGGGAAACATTTAAGCGCATTTGGAACAACTTGAATATGTGAATCTAGTTTTTCCTCTGGTCAAACTCAGGAGCCTGGAACTCCACCCAGGTCTGCCACATGAGAGGCAGGGACCCAAGTACTTGAGTCATCATCTGCTGCCTTCCAACACGTACATTAGCAGGAAGCTGGAGTGGACTTGAATCAAGCTCTCCTGTTAGGGAGACGGCATCCCAAGCAATGACTTAGCTGCCATGCCAAATGCCTGCCCCATTTTTCTTTATTCTTCAGTTGATGCTGAGCTCCTTGGGGGCAGAAGTCACACTGACCTTTCTCCTTGCTGTATCCTCTGTCCCTAACACAGAACTTGACACATTATTGGGTTTCATTATCTCTGCTTTGAACAAATACATAAAAAAGCTGTGTGCATGTCTAGAGGTTGGGAGGAATTTCTTAGGACTGAAATGTATAAGAACTTCTCTTTTAAGATCATATTAGCTCATTACTTTGATTAAAAATCAAATCAAACCCCCCCCCACCAAAAAATTCCTCCAGTAATGAAGACCAGTGATTTTGAGAGAAGGCTAATGCCATGTATTAAGAGGTTGCTGTGGACATGGGGAAATGCTACATACTGTTTTAGGTAGAATGCTAGCAGTTCTCCCTGTAAAAATGGCTGCTTTTAAGCCAATGGGCCTTTACTGTAAAATGCTTTGGCAAATGAAGCCTTTGATGAAGGTGTGTCGCTTCCACCAGTGACATGAAAGATGACACCCTAGATGTGGTCTCATACCACATGAAACAAATCTGTAGGAAGAAGTATCAACACATGAAAACCCCATTCTCTGTCTATATGTGTCTTTCATTAGGGTTTATTGTGATCTTGAGTGTTCATTCATAAGCATTTATGAAGCACTGCAGAGGTGTTGTTGGGAGATATAAAACGCTGAGCAGGTATGGCTACTGTTGTTCTGCTGGAGCTTGCTTGTGGCCAGGGCACAAGTCATAGTGACAGGGCAGCTTACGTAAGACCTGCAGCACAGTAGTCATGGACAAAGCAACATTCTGTGGTAGGAATTGAAGGCCTGAGGAATTTGAGATCTGTAGAAAGGGGGACAGAGTTGCATTATGGAAATATTTCTGGAAGAGCAGGATTTTGGTATAGACCTTGAAGGAAGAGGAAACTGCAGACTAGAGAAATAATAGTATTTGAGGAAAGGAATGTGAGCCTGAATACACTAGAATGGAACTGACAAGACACCTGTTGGCTAGAACATAGGCAAGATGATAAGAAACAGATATGAGATTACAGAGATATGGGCTGTGGGGAGGTGCCAGCTGCATGGAGCCAAGATGTAGTTGCAGAATTTCCATTACAAACTGAGAAGTTTAAATTGGAGATGAGAAGTATCTAGGAGGCACTAAGTGGAAAGATGCCACATGGAAAACAGAGTCTGACATGGGAATTTCTGGTACAGAGAGAAGATGAGAAGCAACGCTTGGAAGCACTGGAGGTTTGAGGCCAACTTGGAAGTTGCATTCATTTTAGAGCAGCGTTGCCCAATAGAAATATATAATACCAGCTACATATGTAACTGTAATTTTCTTGTAGTCACATCAAAAATGTAAACAGGAAAAAAGAAGAAACTTAATTTAGTCAGGGATTTATCATATCCCAATCTTATCCTAATATATTAAAAATACAGAATGTAGGCCAGCGCTGTGGCTCACTAGGCTAATCCTCCGCCTTGCGGCGCCAGCACACCTGGTTCTAGTCCCGGTCGGGGCGCCGGATTCTGTCCCGGTTGCCCCTCTTCCAGGTCAGCTCTCTGCTGTGGCCCGGGAGTGCAGTGGAGGATGGCCCAAGTGCTTGGGCCCTGCATCCCATGGGAGACCGGGATAAGCACCTGGCTCCTGCCATCGGATCAGCGCGGTGCACCAGTTGCGTGCGCCAGCCGCGGCGGCCATTGGAGGGTAAACCAACGGCAAAGGAAGACCTTTCTCTCTATCTCTCTCTCTCTCACTGTCCATTCTGCCTGTCAAAAAATAAAAATAAAAATAAAATTAAAAAAATACAGAATGTATAATCCATATTTAAATTATTAAAATATTTAACAGTTTTTGAACACTAACTTTTGAATCCCTATGTGTAATTACACTTTTGGCACATCTCAAGTTGGATGTTAAACTTTTACTGAACATACTGATCTGTGTTTAGATTTTATAAGATTTCCAAGGAAAAAAGTAGATTCATATATTTATGTTTTTCCAAACATGCTTAAATGTTTCCCAGGAACCTAATTAAGTATTAGTTATTAAATATAAATTCATTAAAATTAAAATATTTAATCACACCAATATACTATATATATTTTTATTGACTCAATATATAAAAATAAAATATATTTTATTAACTCAATAGTCTTACGTGGTCAGTGGCTACCACACAAGTGGTAGCTTAGGTTTAGAAGCTTGCTCTGGAGTGACAAATGGGATTTCCCTATTAGAATTGTGCTTTTCCTAGTGCTGTAAGGGGCAGAGGGAGGAAATTAATTTCTTTGTTCAGAAAGAATAAAGATGATCTCTTTGTGTCTAAGATGTTAACATTGTAAGTTCTCTGAGACGGGACAAAGGTCTCTGCCTCTGTCTAATCGTGCCTGGTATGTGGTAAGCGCTTGTGAGCTACCATCTGATCTAAGGAAACCACTTCCACTTCACTCAGTTCTTTTCAGCCTTCTCAGAACACAGTGGTGGTTTTTATTTGAATTTGCACATCCTGCTCATTCTCAGCACCTGATTGGAGAGAGAAGGTGTGAAAGCACACCTGACTTCAGAGTGTCTGCCTCCTCCCAGGGCGTGTGGAGCAGAGGCTGAGAAACTCAGGGAGCAGGAGCTGGGGATTTGTCCCTCTTTCCCTGTGCTGACCCTCGTTCCTTTTCAACCCTGTTTTTCTCTCTTGTGTTATGACTAATCTCTGCACTGATGCAGAAAATTGTGCCACAGCTTTATATCAGCCCAAGAGCTCTGCTCTTGTCCCATTATTTCTTCCAAGAGCCTCAGTATTGGTATTGGTAATGGTAATGGTAATGGTAATGGTAAGATCAATACCCTGAGGGGGTCCCTCTGATTCTTAGTGACTACACAGAGTCACTGGGGGTCCTGCCACCACTTCCAGGCTGTTTCAATCACCATTGGGTCCAACTCAGTGACATGTGTCCTAGGGCTTGCCACTGGCACTCACTGACTGGTTTCCAAAGTAACCCTCCATGTGTACACTTTTTAAAACTTATGTTTTTTTTAAAGTACAGTTTTGGACTTACAGCATGGTTGAATAAGTACCACACAGTTCCACATACCCACCTGTACTACCATTCTGAAATCCTCAGTGCTAGAAATCAAAAAGACAATAATGTTTATGATGAGAAAATTATGCAAAATTTCAATTGTGGTGTCTATAAGTGAAGTTTCATTGGGATTCAGACACACCCACTTGTTGAGACACTGTCCTTTGCTTCTTTCACTTTGGAACAGGGTTAAGTATTTGCAACAGGGACCATCTCATCTGCAAAGCTAGAAATACTTCTTATCTGGCCTTTTCTAGAGCAAAGCTAGAAATATTTACCATCTGGCCTTTTGTAGAAAATTTTGCTGACCCCCTAGTCTAGACTATAGTTTCTGGAAAGTTCATTCATTTGTTCTGGAAGGTTGTCACCTATTAGCACTTATGAAAAGGATTTGAATTTGTTTGGTTTCTGCTCTAACCTATTTTATTTGAGTCCCCTCCAAAATGTGAGTGAATTTTCCATTTCCAGCTTTCTCCTGGGGTCCCTAGGATCACTTCTACCATTTTGCTGATGGGTCTTTGGCACATAGGTCTGGATTTTTAAAAAAGTGGATCTCGAAAGGGGCTGTACAGGCTGTATGTTCAAAACTCACAATATTGTGGACCAAAAATTAATTCATTTGTTCATGTGCTCTCTCTCCTTGCCTTTGACAGATAGTTTGGGCTTTTTTGATGTGTGCAGTTCTGGTGAAAAATGCAGCCCAGTCTTCAAGGAGGTGAGAAATGAATGTGGTCACAGACAGATGAAACAGGTGTAAAGCAATGTGGTAAGTGCTATAATGAGGCTCATGAATGAGGTAATAGAATCCTAGGCCCACCAATCATTTATTTAACAAGTATTTAGTAAGTTCCTGTTAAACGTCAAGTATTGTGCCAGGTGTTGGGAATATGACAGTGGGCAAGGCAGATCTTAAGAGCTTTCAAGTCTAGCTTATATTTATCATAAGTATGGGAGGGATTGGGGGGCCCTGATGCAATTCTCTTATGTTGTGCAAGGATCCTTGCTATGGCTTTCATGGCAAATTCTATTTACTCTGATGTGGTGTATCTTCAGTGATATGAAACTCAAGGATTGACTTATGTTTGATGCTGAGCAATTATAAAAGTTGGTTGCTATACTTTCTTTGGAGTGAACGTATAGCAGAAATTAGTCGTTTCGGAGCTGAAAAGTTGCTTGCTAGAAATCCTCAATGGATTTTTTTCATGTGACCAAGCAATGTGTTGTCATTGACTGAAATATGAACTCCAGAAGGACAGGAATTTTTGTCATTTGTACATGATGTTACTCGCAGCACACATATGAAGATTAATACTTCTATCAGGATTAATTTCTGAAATGAGCACAGGAAGTTGGTATACAATTTTGCAAAAATCTGAGAACTTCTGATTTTATCCTATTTCTGCAGAGAACCAAAAATAATAGGTTCATTACTTCTAGTAATAAATAATTTGTGTGTGCATATGTGTCTGAATGTGAGTAAATAATAATAGCTAGCATATACTGGGTATTGGATATATGTTAGGCTTTTACAAATTTATCTTCTTTCTCCTGATAAAACAGCATGTGTGTTAATTCTTATCCAACTGGTGAGTCAACTGATGTTTAAATAACCTACTGTGGCTAACAGATTTCTTAAGTGTAAAGCTTAGGCTAATGCTGTCTTTGTACCTTCTTGTGGCCAACTGTCATTCTTGCCTATGTTGGCAAGAATGTTGAGTATCCCAGAAGTTTGTCTCCCCTGATACAGGAGGGTAACTGGACAAGTTACATTGAGGGAACACTCAAGCAAAGTACAAGCCATCTTTGTCAAGCTGTGGTGCCCAGGGCCACTCTGTGGGAGCCATTGGTAGGCAGTTCACCTGTGTTAAGGACGGTAACACTGCTGTCTAATAGCCCTATTTTCTCTCAAATCTGTTCTTGCCTTCCTTCCCCCCACATTTTTATGTAACATGAACTACATTCCACAGACTTTCTTGTCAGCTAACTTCTGGGTGGTGAGGACAATAGGATGCACAGGCAGAGGAGAGCAGAAGCCAGGATATTTCTGCTTCTCCTGATCTGTCTTGGGTGGCACTCCTGCAGTGGTTGGCTCCTCTAAGGCCACCTTCCCTGTTGTGGTCTCAGATCTGACAGTTTCCACTGAGGTTTCAGCTCCAGGCATTCTAGCATCTGAGTTCTGATAACACTGCCTCTCTGTTGTTTCACATGGCTTAGGGATAAACATCATTCTACTGTTGCTTTCATGGGGTTGCCTCACCAGCTCATGCTTAGCTTCCAAGTTCTTGTGTTCTTTGTGCAATCAATTCCTTGTATTGAGTTCTCTCTGTTGAAATATTTGGAGTTGTTTCTGTGCCCTGACTATATTGCCCTGACTAATATACAGTTAAGCCCTCCAGTTTGAGCAACAAGTTTTAAAAATTTTTTAAAAATATTTATTTTAAAAGGAGAGAGAGAGTGAGAGAGAGTGAGCAAGTATGAGTGCTCCTATCCACTGGTGCCCTCCCCAAATGCCTTCACCATCCAGAATTGGGCCAGGGCTGAAGCTAGGCACCAGGAAAGCAATCCAGGTCTCCAAGTAACTTGAGTTATCACTGCAACTTCCTCAGGTCTGCAGTGGCAATTATCTGGAGTCAGGAGCTAGAACCCGGAATTGAACTCAGGTACCCTAATGTGGGATGTGGGCATCGTAACCATTAGGCTTAATGCTGGCTGCATTAATAGTTTTATTGTGTGCTTAACATATATGGTCAGGCAGACCTACATGATTCCTAGTCCATGAGTGTTCTCCCTAGTGAGTCTGCTTTCTGTGGGCCCTTGGAGCTTTCTCGGCTGCTCTGACAATAGAGGGCACAGAGTGAGAACCACACTTAGCAGGGTTTTATGGGCCAGCCCTGAAAGTGTCCCATAATACTTCTTTCCCATTCTGAGGGCCAGAACACAGAGGGAGGCTGAGCAGTGTGGTCTTGGCATGGGTGCAGGAGGAGAAGGAGACAGGTTGCACGATCATTTCTTACATTGCATGATCATTTGCTATACTAGAGTGCTAGAGAAAGCCATCTGCATATCTGGCCAAGCTAGCCTGCATGTGTACAGTTTGCTGTTCACTCCTTATCTCTCCCATTTGCTCTTCTCAGCTTGCCTTGTTCATGCATAGCTCAGTTGAGAGGCATTCAGTAAAATCTAGGACAAGGTGATGCCTTCTCTCAGGGCATCTCACAGAGGAGGGAGAGGTAGATTGGGATATGTTCTGAACCAACTTTGCAGGTGGACCAAAATATGTCTCCTAAGATCTTAGAAATTAGTACTTGGAGGTAACCATCAGCTGATTGGTGATACCCAGGTGTCCTTTCACACACTCCATCAATGAGGGTAGGAATTGTTCCGGATGCATTATCGTGGTGTACGTTTTGCTGCTCAGAGTAGATACCATCCGTAGCAGCATCAGCACCAACTGAGTTTGTCAGAAATGCAGTTTCAGCGGCAGGCATATGGCACAGCAGTTAAGATGCCGCTTGGGAATCCTGCAACCTTTATATGAGTTTCTGGTTTGAGTCCTCACTTACTCTGGATGCCAGCACTGCAGGCAGTGGCTTTACCCACATACCACAGAGCCAGCCTCTGCTTTACCTTTTTTTTTTTTTTAAAGATTTTATTTAATTATTTGAGAGGCAGAGTTACAGACAGTGAGAGGGAGAGACAGAGAGAAAGGTCCCCAGATGGCTGCAATGGCCGGAGCTGCGCCGATCCAAAGCCAAGAGCCAGGTGCTTCTTACGTGTCTTCCATGCGGGTACAGGGGCCCAAGCACTTGGGCTATCTTCTACTGTTTTCCCAGGCCATAGCAGAGAGCTGGATTGGAAGAGAGGCAGCCAGGACTAGAACCGGTGCCCATATGGGATTCCTGCACCACAGGTGGAGGATTAACCTACTATGCCACAGCGCCGGCCCCCCCTTGCTTGACCTTTTAAACAAGCTAAGATTTTGGACAGCTGGAACATACTCTTGGTGTTTCTAACAGCAACAGAAAAGTGGAAGAAAGGAGCAGAGAGAGGGAGGGAAGCAGAAATGCAGACAGGCAGGCAAGGAGGCTGGCAGATCAAGTTCATGTAGCCCAAGCAGCTTGAGCCAGCCATTCCCAGGCTGTCCAGGGATAGAACTCACTGGGTGGTTGCTCAGCTCTTGCCTCTTTGCCTATAGAGCCTAAAATCGTCTATCTCTTGTTCTCAAGTATGGCTGTTGGCAGTGAACCAATTCTTGGCAATTTATGAAACAGTAAAATGATTTTAATTTTTTTTCTTGCTTCTCTGCCTGCATGCAAAGCTTCCTATTCAGAGTAAAGACAGCTTAAGTGCCAACTCTCCTGTGATTCCATGAATGCAAAGCTCACACCACGACTTCAATATCCTTCTGGACTGACCCTCCAGGTGACTCTCCAGGGCATTAAGCTCTGGTAACTCTGCCACTGCCAGCTCCTCTGCACCTTTTCATAACCTAATCTGCTCTCCTACCCTATCCGCTCTTTGCAAGGAGGAAGATGCCAGCCAGATCATCAGATTAATGAGCGAATTGTTTTTGGGTGCTGTGAGGAAGGTATAAGACTGGGTCTGATAATAACACAGGAATTCTACTAGAGGCCTTCTAGGATCCTTAATGAAGTCCAGGAAGCACTTGAAGGAAGGTTTCTGTCCAGGAGGAGAAGGAAAGAATTTCCTCTCTGCCCTGCTGGGCAACCACATTCTCTGGCTGTGTGCAGTGCTTTGTTTCATGCAAATTAATTTGGCAAAAACAGAAATTTTTCCTAGCCTGGAATCTTCCCCAGGGCAATAATGCGTTTATCCTATGACAGGCTGTGTGTGTCAAGGATGAGGAATATTCTTAACAATTGTAGCTCTCAACAGGGTGGGGATGGACAGGTGTGTGTGTGTGTGTGTGTATGTGCATATGTTCAGATCCATGTTCCAAATTTGATGGGTAAGAGTAGAAGGAATTGCTATGATTTGAGGAGGATTCCTTGGTGTTTATGATTCTTGTTAATAACTGCCTTAAAGTAAAAATTTAGTCAGTTTTTCCATCTGTTCATTCATTCAGCAAATATATGTGATGTGCTGTATTTACTTACTTATCCTCTAAGCACTTGCTTAAGCCTCACTCACTTATGAACTTACCCAATTTTTGCCTGTCCTCCCTCTACCCCACTCCTAAAGTGGGAGAACCCTGCTGCCCCTCTCCCTTTAAAAAATAATAGGCCGGTGCTGTGGTGTAGCAGGTAAAGCTGTTGCCTGCAGTGCCAGCATCCCATATGGGCACTGGTTCGAGTCCCAGCTGCTCCACTTCTGATCCAGCTCTCTGCTATGGCCTGGGAAAGCAGTAGAAGATAGCCCAAGTCCTTGGGTCCCTGCACCCACGTGGAAGACCCAGAAGTTCCTGACTCCTGGCTTTAGATCAGCCCAGCTCTGCCAGTTGCAGCTATTTGGGGAGTGAACTAGTGGATGAAAGATTCTCTTTTCTCTCTCTCTCTCTTTCCCTCTCTCCCTCCCTCCCTCCCTCCAACTCTGCCTCTCTAATTGTCTTTCAAATAAATAAATAAATCTTTAAAAAATTAATAGGCTTTATTTATTTATTTTTTTGTTGCTGAATATGCCTTGGCGGTTACTTTTTTTTTTAACTTTTATTTAATGGCTTTATTTATTTTTTTTAATTTCTTTTTTTAAATTTTTTTTAATTTAGTGAATATAAATTTCCAAAGTACAGCTTATGGATTACAAAGGCTCCCCCCCCCCGCCCCGCAACCTTCCCCTTTCCCACTCCCTCTCCCCTTCCATTCACATCAAGATTCATTTTCAATTCTCTTTATATACAGAAGATCAGTTTAGTATATATTAAGTAAAGATTTTAACAGTTTGCCCTCACATAGCAACACAAAGTGAAAAAAATACTGTTGGAGTACTAGTTATAGCATTAAATAACAGTGTACATCACATTAATGACCAAGATTCTGCAAGATAATTTTTTTTTAAAAAAAGATTGATTATTTTTCTATGTAATTTCCAATTTAAAAACCAAGGTTTTTTTTTCATTTTCAATTATCTTTATATACAGAAGATCGCTTCAGTATATACTAAGTAAAGATTTCATCAGTTTGCACCCACACATAACCACAAAGTGTAAGAATACTGTTTCAGTACTAGCTATATCATTACTTCACCTTCGACAACCTATTAAGGACAGATCCCACATGGGATGTAAGTACACAGTGACTCCTGATGTTGTTTTAACAATTTAACACTCTTGTTTATGGCGTCAGTAATCTCCCTAGGCTCTAGCCATGAGTTGCCGAGGCTATGGAAGCCTTTAGTGTTCGCCATCTTCGATCCTATTCCGACAAGGCCATAGTCAAAGTGGAAGTTCTCTCCTCCCTTCAGAGAAAGGCACCTCCTACTTTGATGGCCCCGTTCTTTCCACTGGGATCACACTCGCTGAGATCCTTCATTTAGGTCTTATTCTTCTTCATCATCTTTTTTTTTTTCCCCCCAGCATGTCTTGGCTTTCCATGCCTAAAATACTCTCATAGGTTCTTCAGCCAGATCCAATTGCCTTAAGGGCTGATTCTGAGGCCAGAGTGCTATTTAGGACATCTGTCATTCTATGAGTCTACTGTGTCTCTCCCTTCCCATATTGGATCCTTCTCTCCCCCCCCTTTTTTTTATCAGTTAGTATTAGCAGACATTAATCTTGCTTGTGTGATCCCTTTGACTCTTAGGCCTATCAGTGTGATCAGTTGTGAACTGAAATTGATCACCTGGGCTGGTGAGATGGCATTGGTACATGCCACCTTGATGGGATTGTATTGGAATCCCCTGGCACTTTTCTAACTCCATCATTTGGGGCAAATCCAATTGAGCATGTCCCCTATTATACATCTCCTCCCTCTCCTTTTCTCATTCTTATATTTAACCGGGATCACTTTTCAGTTAAGATTTAGACACCTCAGAATAATTGTGTGTTAATTACAGAGTTTACAAAAAAAATACTAAAATGGATAAAGTGTTACATTGTGCATCAACAGTCAGCACCATAGCTGATCAAGTCACTATTTCTCATAGTGTCCATTACACTTCCACAGGTTACCCTTTGGTGCTCAGTTAGTTGTCGCCGATCAGGGGAAACAAATGATATTTGTTTTTTTGGGACTGGCTTAATTCACTTAGCATGATGCTTTCCAGATTGCTCCATCTTGTTGCAAATGACTGGGTTTCATTGTTTTTGACTGCTGTATAGTATTCCATAGAGTACATGTCCCATAGTTTCTTTATCCAGTCTACTGTTGATTGTCATTTGGGTTGGTTCCAGGGCTTTATTTTTGAGCCGTTTTAGGCTTATAGAAAATCTGAATACAAGGTATAGGGAATTCTCATATACTCCCAACTCAGTTTCTCCCATTTTAAGCACCTTGTATTAGTGTGATGCATTTGTTAGAGTGATGCGTCAGCACTGATATATTATTATTAACTAAAGTTTGCAGTTTACATTGGGCTTAGTTGTGTTGTCCATAGCAAATGTGCAAGGTGTCCGTTAGTGCCATAGCTTGTAGGATGTTCCACTGCCCCCCAAATTCCTCATCCATACCTCACTGTGCTTTCTCTCCTTGTTCTTCTCTGGCTCTACCCCTTTCCCCTATGTCTTCCTGCCCACACAATACTAGAGTAAGTTGACACCGACTTGGCGGGAGTCAAGGTGGAGCTTGTTTTTAGGTTACCTTGCTCCACCTCAGTATCTTGACCAACTTATCACCCAGACATCTCTAAATCTTCACCAAACTTGACAAGAATTCCACCCTGTCTACCCAATGGAAAAAAACAGTAGAAGCTGAGAAGAGGCTGTAAGTAGAAAAAGTTACAAAGAATCCAGCCCTAAACTGGGCAGTTTGTTTTCCCACTGAGCTACCTCAGGAAATTTCCCAAGAAATGCCTGGATTTTAGAAATAGCTTTTCTTTCATCTTTGTGACTCACTCCTCTTGAAGAAGCCCAGGTCCTTTAATGGAGTGTTTTGGGGATATAATTTTAGTGGTGCCACAATATGTCTAATGAAGCGATAATTTGTGGATGCACAGGGTATATGAGGGTATATGAGGCAACAGTGGGGGCCAGTTTGGGGATCACTGAGCAAAGCCAAGACATCAGCCTGATTGAGCAACTGCCCATTTCCCGGGCCCCTCTCCAGGCTGCATGTTGGGCGCTGGGAAAGCTGGGGTTGGGAAGGACCCTAGCAATCATTTTATGTTACTTTTCAGTCTTCAAGTACATGTTCCAGGAAAGCAGCGTGGCCTTGGTGGTCATTCTGGTTTGCAAAATTGTATCTAAATTTGCTGACAGCAGGTTCTGTGTGAGCTGTGAAAGTCTCTTTTCTGGTGGCTACTGGTCTTCCAAAGGCAACAATAAAGTTAGATTCCATATTGCCTGCAGGGCCACCCCTGATGACAGCCAAGGAGGCCAGGACTGCCCTTGACCCTGTTCCAGGAGCTTCTCTGATGAAGCTCTTTCTCTATTCCAGATTCTGGTGAGTTGCTGTCTCATGCCTCTACAAGCCTCCCCTTTATGAAGCCCCATCTACCCACTGGCCTCAGCAGATGCTTTTCCTAACAAACCTGTTGCAATTTCATTCCTACTCATCCACAGGTCCCGCTGGACTCTTAGCTCATTTTTTATTCACTGAGGTCTGGTCAGTTCCTGCAAAAAATGCCTGACAAAATATATAGGCTTGTTGAAGAAATGAATGAATCAAATGGGTTCTTTGTTCCCATTAATGACACTGTTGTAAACAAAGAGAAGTCTCAGTGTCATTCTTGGCAATGTCATTGTTGCCTCAGCAAGTGTTCTCCATTTGGTCACCAATTCCTGTCAATTTTAGTCCTAAAAGGTGTCCTGAAGTCTCTAATTTCTTTATCCCTACCTAGGCTGAAAATCTGAGCATTTCTTGTCAGTGTTGCCAGGTAAATTACAGGATGCCCATTTATGTTTGAATTTCAGAGAAATAGCAAATAACTTTTGAGTTTAAATATGTCCAAAATATTTCATGAGAAATATTTATGCTAAATTACTATTTATTGATCATCTGAATTTTAAATGTAATTGTATTAATTTTTTTTTGCCAGGCAGAGTGAGACAGTGAGAGAGAGAGACAGAGTTAAAGACAGTGAGAGACAGAGAAAGGTCTTCCTTCCGTTGGTTTACTCCCCTAATGGCTGCTACGGCCAGCGCTATGCCCATCTGAAGCCAGGAGTCAGGTGCTTCTTCCTGGTCTCCCATGTGGGTACAGGGACCCAAGCAGTTGGGCCATCCTCCACTGCCCTCCTGGGCCACAGCAGAGAGCTGGACTGGAAGAGGAGCAATCGGGACTAGTACATAGTGCCCCAACCGAGACTAGAACCTGGGGTGCTGGCACCGCAAGCAGAGGAATAGCCAAGTGAGCCATGGTGCTGGTGCTGTATTAAAATTTTTATTATGAAATATAACACAGTTTGCCTTTTCAATCATTTTCAGGAGTATGATTCAGTGATGTTAAGCACATTGATGTACAACTATCATCATTACCCTTTTCTGGAATTTTGTCATCACCACAAAAGGAAACTATACCCATTAAAAACTTACTTCAGGCACAGGCATTCAGTGTAGCAGTTACAATAACATTTGGGGCACCAGAATCCCACATGGCAGAGCTTAGGTTTGAGTCCCAGCTTCTACCTTCCTGCTAATGTGCACCCTGGGAGGCAACAGGTAATGGGTCAAGTAAATGGGTCCCTGTCACCCTTGTGGGAGACCTGGATTGAATTCCTGGATCCCAGCTTTAGCCTTGGCTCAGCCCCAGGTGTTGAGATCATTTGGGAAGTGAGCTAGCAGTTGAGAGCGCTCTCTTTTTCTTTCTCTCTCTCTTTCTCTCTCACTGTCTCTCTAAGATAAATATAATAATAATAACAACTTCCTGATTCCCTATATTCCGTAGTAATATCTATTATAGTTTCTGTCATGAATTTGCCTATTTCAGGTAATCTTTATACAAGATGTCATACACTACTTGTCCTTTGTACCTTAACATTTTCCCCCTTAACATCATGTTTTCAAGGTTCATCCATGCTGTAGCATGTACCAGAGTTTCATTCCTTTTTGAGGCTGAATACTCCCATTGCATGTATATGCCATATTCTGCTTAACTGTTTATCTTGTTTATGGACATTTGTATTGTTTCCACATTTTGGCTAATGTGAGTAATACTGATTTGAACACTGATGTCCAAGCACCTGCTTAAGTGCTTGCTTTCAGTCATTATGGGTTTGCTCAATCATATGGCAACTCTATGTATAACTTTTTGATGCTTTCCTTGGCAATAGCACCATTTTATGTTCATACCAGCAAGGCACAAGAGTTCTAATTTCTTTACATTCTCACTAATATTTACTCTTTACCACTTAAAAAATAACAATAATCTTAAGGAGTGTGAGGTGTCACATTATAGTTTTGGTTTGCATTTCCAAAATTAATGATATTGAATGAATGTATTTTCTTGTGTTCATTAGACATTTATGTACCTTATTTGGAAAAAAACCTATACAAGTCCTTTGCCCATTTTTGTTTTTTGTGGTTTTTTTGTTAGAACAAAATGGGTATATTTCTATTAGATTATTTGATACAGAGGATAGTGTGGTATGGATGAGTAGTATGAATAACAAAAAATACAAATATATATTACTTGAAACAGAGAAAAATGCTTACACAGCTCATTGGGTCACTTGGAAACAATCTCTTGCTTGACTGTATTTCTGAGCAAAATCAAAACTGAGACATAAATACCCTTCTTTATTTACATGTATTTGGAGACAGATAGGAAGACACTACTTGATTTCTTAAAAAATTGACCTTCCCTTTAAGGCCTGGCGCCAGAAATATAAGCAATGTAAATGAATCCACCATTATCAATTTTCATGTCATACCTATGACATCTGTGTATTCTGAGATCACACACATACCTACCACTATACCTGGGAAGGGTTGCTATATCACAGCTACATTTCAGTTCTTTGCAGTCAGGACTGAGGAAAAATAATTTGAAACAAGTATTATATCCTATTTATAAAAGATCACTAATATTCCCATAAATAACTGGCTATAATAGAAAGACAACTGCTTGGAAATTATCTTTTTCACTTTGGTACAGTTTTCATATTTGCGATATACATAGTTGATTCATTTGCTCATAGTACAATCCTGCCACAAAGTAATAAAGTATGAGATAACTATTGTTCCTTTGACATCTGCATTTTTCAAATTTTATACTTTATTATATTCATGGTAGTTTGGCAGTTCTTACATTACAAAAAATGGGTAAAACTGTTCTAAAAATGCAGATGTCAATAACTACAATGGGACAAGCTGGAAAGGAGACAGGAAAAGAAAAAAGGAAGAGGAAAAAAAAAAAAGGGAAACACACTCATACACAGGGAATGTGGTTAAAGTCTTTGGATTTAAAAACAAGTTCCCTAGAGAAGCTGACTATAATGGAATTTCCAGAAATTCCCCTTTGCCCCTCACAAATGACCTGAAAAGCCCCAAGCCAAACTTTTGAAAACGACCATTATGAGGTGCTATAAATTATGATCAAAGGAGGAATGTGTCTTCCATTGAACTGTAGTTTGTAGCATGGCCTCTTTACCTGTTGGTGAATCAGTAAAAAACATTTGAAGTACTAGAAGTTCTGAAGGATGGGGTGAAAACAGACTAATATTTATCTGTCTAAGTCGGACAGGGCTTCACAGCTAAAAAGATGTTCTTTGTTTCTTTTTTTAACTTTTATTTAATGAATATAAATTTCCAAAGTACAGCTTATGGATTACAATGGCTTCCCCCCCATAACTTCCCTCCCACCCACAACCCTCCCCTTTCCCGCTCCCTCTCCCCTTCCATTCACATCAAGATTCATTTTCAATGCTCTTTATATACAGAAGATCAGTTTAGTATATATTAAGTAAAGATTTCAACAGTTTGCCCCCACATAGCAACACAAAGTGAAAAAATACTATTGGAATACTAGTTATAGCATTAAATAACAGTGTACAGCACATTAAGGACAGAGATCCTACATGATATTTTAAAAAAATTGATTAATTTTCTATGCAATTTCCAATTTAACACCAGTTTTTTTTTCATTTCCAATTATCTTTATATACAGAAGATTGCTTCAGTATATACTAAGTAAAGATTTCATCAGTTTGCACCCACACAGAAACACAAAGTGTAAAAATACTGTTTCAGTACTAGTTATAGCATCACTTCACATTGGACAACACATTAAGGACAGAGATCCCACATGAGGAGTAAGTACAGAGTGACTCCTGTTGTTGATTTAACAATTTGACACTCTTGTTTATGGCGTCAGTAATCTCCCTAGGCTCTAGTCATGAGTTGCCAAGGCTATGGAAGCCTTTAGAGTTCGCCGACTTCGATCTTATTCAGACAGGGTCATGGTCAAAGTGGAAGTTCTCTCCTCCATTCAGAGAAAGGTACCTCCTTCTTTGATGGCCCCGTTCTTTCCACTAGGATCTCACTCACAGAGATCTTTCATTTAGGTCTTCTTCTTCTTTTTTTTTTTTTCCAGAGTGTCTTGGCTTTCCATGCCTAAAATACTCTCATGGGCTTCTTAGCCAGATCCGAATGCCTTAAGGGCTGATTCTGAGGCCAGAGTGCTGTTTAGGACATCTGCCATTCTATGAGTCTGCTGTGTATCCCACTTCCCATGTTGGATCTTTCTCTCCTTTTTTGATTCTATCAGTTAGTATTAGCAGACACTTGTCTTGTTTGTGTGATCCCTTTGACTCTTAGACCTATCAGTGTGATCAATTGTGAACATTAATGTTTATTGCGACTCAATTCACAATAGCTAAGACCTGGAACCAACCCAAATGCCCATCAACAGTAGACTGGATAAAGAAATTATGGGACATGTACTCTATAGAATACTATACAGCAGTCAAAAACAATGAAACCCGGTCATTTGCAACAAGATGGAGGAATCTGGAAAACATCATGCTGAGTGAATTAAGCCAGTCCCAAAGAAACAAATATCATTTGTTTTCCCTGATCGGTGACAAATAACTGAGCACCAAAGGGGAAACCTGTTGAAGTAAAATGGACACTATAAGAAACAATGACCTGATCAGCTCTTGTCCTGACTCTAGATGTACAATGTAATACTTTATCCTTTTCAGTATTTGTTGTTGTTGTTGTTGTTGTTGTTCTAGTACTATTGGTTGAACTCAGTAATTAACACACAATTATTCTTAGGTGTTTAAATTTTAACTGAAAAGTGATCCCTGTTAAATATAAGAGTGGGAAAAAGAGAGGGAGGAGATGCACAATTTGGGACATGCTCAATCGGGCTTGCCCCAAATGGTGGAGTTACAAACGTGCCAAGGAATTCCAATGCAATCCCATCAAGGTGGCATGTATCAATGTCATCTCTTTGTTTCTTTTTTAAACACCCCAGGAATTTCTTTCATGTTTGCTTGAATACATTTTATATGGAAATATTGAGATTGTTATCATTTACTCTAAGTGCCCCTGGTAAATCACAGGGATCCCCTGAATTACAAAGGGCTGTAGATTTGGAGACATCAGAAATGGAAATCACAAGCCCAATTTTAGGACTGTTCTCAAGTTACAGGCTTGTCTCCAGTGAAATTAGGCCACTCCCTTAAAAAAATGCTAAATCTGTTGAAATACTGTGTGAAAACAGCAGACATTTACGGGGTGTTTTCTTTTCTGGTCTTTTGGAAAATTTAAATACTTGCAAATAAAAAAATTCAGCTTTGAAGTTTTCAATACTGGAAGTCTAGGGTTTGCAGCCAGGAAGGGCGGCTTTGTGTTTCTTAACTTGAACTGTCTCCCACAGAGTTCATCTTCAGCTTTGGCTTCCATTTCTTGTGCATCATCATCTCCATCTACTTCTGCATTTTCTCTCTGGAACCTCTCCAGCTGCCTTGCAAGTTCAGTCTCATCTGAACCATTTGAACATGAAACGTACCTCTCTTTTCCTTCATCTTCTCTTTGGTAACAGCCATAGCTTGACTGAGGACAGAGAACTTCTGTTCTGTCTGGGGTTGTTGTAGTGATCACAGATTGAGGAGGAGCTGTTAGATTAATTTTGATAGGCATGGTTCTGTAGAACAATTCAAACCTGCTCTCAGGGCTTCTATAGTATCAATGCCTTCATAACCATAACAAGCTACTTCAATATCTGCTCGAATTTTCAGTCTGTGGAGTCAAATGCCTATTAGTGCTATTAACGAGTACTTTCAGTTCATCTTCATTCAAATCTAAACTATCTGGCACTGGCACTGAGGCAGACAGTACTGTGGTGCAGTAGGTTAATCCTCCACATGCGATGCCAGCATCCCACATGGGCACTGGTTCTAGTCCCGTCTGCTCCTCTTCTGATCCAGTTCTCTGCTATGGCCTTGGAAACAGTAGAATATGGCTCAAGAGCTTAGGCCCCTGCTCCCATGTGGGAGATCCAGAAGAAGCTCCTAGTTCCTGACTTCCAATTGGCTTGGCTCCAGCCATTGCTGCCATGTCGGGTAGTGAAACATTAGATGGAAGTCCTCTCTCTCTGTCTCTTCCTCTTTCTGTCTTTAACTCAGCCTCTCAAATAAATAAATAAAATATTTAAAAGAAAATCTAAACTATCAAAAAATAGATGGGTCTGATACTGCATGTTTGAAAGCATCATAGGCACCATATCCAGGTCTCTGGAACAGGCCTTCCAGTTGCTCACCCTTGGTGTATTCTAACATCTCAGCAACATGACAGAGAATGTTAAACACAGCTTTAGATTCTTTAATTTGTCTTCACATTTGATTGTCTCCTCTGGAAAAACTCTTCTTTTGGACAAATCAATATATCTTTTTCCTTTTTCCACCCTAGTGACAACTCCACATTCATTTCTGCTCGTTTGAATGAGTTGGTTTATAGAACAGAGTCTTCTGGATAATTCACTGAGAAGAATCATGCCTTTGATGTTGTTTTCCAACAAGCTGATGTAAACCCCCATTTCAGCAATGGATCCTGCACCATCACTACCTATTCTACCTCAGGAAATTTGGGTTGATAAAATCTAACACTTAGACCTGGCATTCTGAAGGATGTGTGTGAATCCCAAACCAGGGTCCCACATTGTGCCTTTCAATTGGAAAGATCCAGAAAAAAAATTTTAAAGATGTATTTATTTATTTGAAAGTCAGTTACACACAGAGAGAAGGAGAGGCAGAGAGAGAGAGAGAGAGAGAAAGGCCTTCTATCCGCTGGTTCACTCCCCAGATGGCTGCAATGGCTGGAGCTGAGCCGATCTGAAGCCAGGATCCAGGAGCTTCTTCTGGGTTTCCCACGTGGATGCAGGGGCCCAAGGACTTGGGCCATCATCTACTGCTTTCTCAGGCCATAGAAGAGAGCTGTGTCAGAAGTAGAGCAGCCGGGTCTGGAACCGGCACCCGTATGGGATGCTGGCCCTGCAGGCAATGGCTTAACCTACTATGCTACAGCGCTGGCCCCCAGAAAATTTTCTAAGCAATAAAACTTCAGGATAGATTTATCTCTCTAACATTAAATATGGGGGGAGGGGTGGTGGCACTGTGGCACAGTGGCTTAAAGCCCCAGCATGCAGCACTGGCATCCCATATGGGCGCCAGTTTGAGTCCTGGCTGCTCCACTTCTGATACAGCTCTCTGCTATGGCCTGGGAAGGCAGTAGAAGATGGCCCAAGTATTTGGACCCCTCCCTGACGTGGGAGACCTGGAAGAAGCTCCTGGCTCCTGACTTCAGATCAGCTCAGTTCTGGCCATAGTCATCATTTGGGGAGTGAACCAATGGAATGAAAGACCATTGAACATTGTCATCTTCAGACTAGAGAACCTGAATCTTAAACACTCCAACCACTTGGCTATAGGTGGTGTGGTGGTAAATTTCTACTCTGATCTTCAATGACCATTCCAGAAGTTTTTTGATTGAAACTGATGGCTTTCAATACATGTAATAAAATCTGTTGCCCATCTGTAGTTGTAGCAAACACAGTATAGAAGCTGTTGGAATAATGATCTTTCACATAGGCTCATAAAGCACTGTAAGAAGATTCTCTCCAAGACTTCAAGCTTTCATCTATTTCTTCTGGCTGGGGATCACTTACTTTTTTTCTCTTAAGTGATCAAACTTAATGAAATTTTGTTTCTTGGATCTAAAAACCTGCTTTTACCCATGTCACTGTACTCTGTTATTGAGAACTGATCTTCATATCCTTCTATCTTTTTATTTTTATTTATTTTTATTTTTGACAGGCAGAGTGGACAGTGAGAGAGAGAGAGACAAAGAGAAAGGTCTTCCTTTGCCGTTGGCTCACCCTCCAATGGCCGCCGTGGTAGGCGCGCTGCGGCCGGCGCACCGCGCTGATCCGAAGGCAGGAGCCAGGTGCTTATCCTGGTCTCCCATGGGGTGCAGGGCCCAAGCACTTGCGCCATCCTCCACTGCACTCCCTGGCCACAACAGAGAGCTGGCCTGGAAGAGGGACAACCGGGACAGGATCAGTGCCCCGACCGGGACTAGAACCCGGTGTGCCGGCACCGCAAGGCGGAGGATTAGCTTATTGAGCCGCGGCGCTGGCCTTTATCCTTCTATCTTCACAGGTGTGAACTGATCCATGTTGTACAGGGAAAATGCATGTGCTGCCCCTTCTGTGAGAAGACTGTCATTATTCATTTAATACCTCATTAAATTTCCCTGGGGGTGCAGGGGTGATGAATGTAGCAGCTATGGGTGCCTTTTCCTCATCTGACATTTGATCCTTGAAGTTGGCATCTCAGGCTGCTGTATTTTGCCCATTTTTGAATTGGATTGTTTCATTTTGTTGTTGTAGAATTGGAGGAGCTCTTTATATATTTTAGAAATCAATCCCTTATGATATTACATGATTTCAAAATATTTTCTCTCATTATGTAGATTGTCTTTTCAGGGATCTGTATTTCTATTTGTTGAATCTGTGCATTAAATATGTGTTTTTCTATGTCATTGGTTCTCAATCAGGGTGAGTTTGTCCCAAAAGGACATTTAGAAACATCTGGGTAAATTTTTTAAAAAAAGATTTATTTATTTATTTGAAAGTCAGAATTACACTGAGAGAGAAGGAGAGGCAGAGACAGAGAGAGAGAGAGAGAGAGAGAGAGAGAGAGAGAGAGAGATAGAGGTCTTCCATCCGCTGGTTCACTCCCCAGTTGGCTGCAATGGCCAGAGCTGCACTGATCTGAAGCCAGAAGCCAGGAGCTTCTTCTGGGTCTCCCAAATTGGTGAAGGGGCCCAAGGGCTTGGGCCATCTTCTACTGCTTTCCCAGGTCACAACAGAGAGCTGAATTGGAAGTGGAGCAGCCAGGACACAAACCAACCTCCATATGGGATGCCTGCACTGCAGGCGGTAGCTTTACCTGCTACACCACAGCACCAGCCCCTGGAGACATATTTTAATACCTCAACCTTGGGATGATTGCTACTAGTATTTTAGTGGATAGGAGCCAAGGATACTGCTAAAATTTCTCTTTTCTAACAAACACTGTCCAGTCCAAAATGTCAACAGCGCCGAGGCTAAGAAATTCTATAGACTGCCGATTCTTAGATTACCACCTTCTAAGATCTTTGCAAGTGGCAGCTTCCAGAATGACACTGGTCTTAGAGCTTCTTTCACAGTCTTCTGAGACTCAGTTTTACTGCTGTTAGTGGATAAGAGAAACTTGTGGCAGAAGCAGGAGCAAGATCACTGTGAGAGGTATTTACAAAAACAGCTGTTCCCTGGAGACACAGTAGCCATGAACTTGCTTGACTCTCAGAGCTTCTGATGTGAAGTGTAAGACAAAGTGTGTACTGAGCAGCAATCCTATGCCCTAGGTACTGTCCTAGGCACTTTGACAAGTATAATCTAATTTAATCCAACAATGATTTTAGGCACTATTTCCCTTTTACAAAAGGAGTCTTTAAAAAGTCCATGGAAGGTGTGTATTACAAACCATATAATGAAGAAACTATATGTGGATTTCAAAATTTTTTTACACCGAAACAAATTTATCTTTTAATTACATTTTCCCACGAACTCTTTGAAGTACTCTCAGAAATGAATAAATTAAGATTTAGAAGGGTTTTAACTTTTTAAGTGCTTCTTACGTTAGGTTTTTTCTCGTTCCACTTATATATCCTTCATACCAATGTGTATAGTATTTATAGTCTAATAAGCACTAGAACCCATTTACTAGTCTTTTAGTTTCATTTTTTAAAATACATCCCCAAATATTCCTACTATTATTCTTTTATTAAATTAATGCTTCCTCATTCTAGATGTGATCACTTGTGCCTGCCATCACCACCTGCTGTGATGTGATATAGCCAAGAGGGTCCTCAGCAGAAGTGAGTCCATACAGCCACCATGCCCTTGAACATATGAGCTAAATAAACCTATTTTTTTATAAGTAGCCGGTTTCAGATATTCTGCTATGGTTGTGAAAACTGACTAATAAATAAGGTCTAACATGTGTCATGTGACACTTCCAGAAAGAAATAAAAACATTGGAATTATAAAATATGAAATTTTCTAGAACTAAAGACATTCATAGGCAAAGAGCATGACATATCCAAGCAATTTTTTAAAAAATCAATGTCTTGGCATATTGTGTTGAAATCATAACATAGCAAAGACATAAAAAATATGCTAAAAGTTACCAGAAGGAACAGTTTGATCATTGCAAAAGAATGGTAAGTAGACTGGCAGAAAACTTCCAAAGAGTAGCATCAGAGGCAAGAAAAACAGCATCTTCAAAATACTGAAAGAAGACAACTTAAAATACTAGCTAACCCATCATCTATGGAAAAAGTTAAGACATTTTTATGCAAACGAAAGGGAGCATATAAAATACATTCATTAGCAGTAAAGAAAGTAAATCCAGAAGGAAGGAATGATAGGTAAGAATGAAAATTGAGGTGAAAAAAGGAAAGAGACCTGGGGTGGGTCATAGTCTCAGTGTTGTCTAATAGCCCTCGATGAGAATCACCTTAATCACTTCGAGGACACACCCTCAAGAGCCTAAGGATCTCTTTTTAAATTTTTATTTATTTTACTTATATAAAGTAGACAATTTTTTATCAATTTCATATAAACAGATTTATGAACATAATGGTACTTTCAACCATACCCTCCCTCCTGCCCCTTCTCTTGGCCTCCATCCTCCTTCATTTCTTATGTTTTCTTTTAATTTTTACATTGACAAATTTCAGTTGATTTTGTAACCACAAATTGAACCTTCCACTAAATAAAGAATTCAATAAGTATTAAGTAGAAAAACCACTGTTCCTCAAGAGTATAGACAAGAGCTGTAAACAATAATTAAATCTCAAAGTGTCAATCTTGCTCAGATACATTACTTCTTCTGTACTCTGTATATTAATTACCACAAATCACATAAAACATGATATTTGTCTTTTTGGGACAGGCTTATTTCAGTAAGCATAATGATTTCCAGTTGCATCCATTTTGTTGAAAAAGATAGGATTTCATTCTTTTTTCATGGCTGAGTAGTATTCCATAGTATATATATATACCGCATTTTCTTTATGATGGACATCTGGGTTGATTCCTTATCTTAGCTATTGTGAATTGAGTTGAAATAAACATGGGGGTACAGACAACTCTTTCATGTACTTTTTAAATTTTGTTTGGGCGAATTTCCAGGAGAGGGATGGCTGGATCATATGGTAGATCTATTTTCAGATCTCTGAGGAATCATCATACTGTCTTCCATTATGGTTGCACTAGTTTACATTATTAGATAATAGGATAACTTTCCCCCATTTTCACCAACATTTACTGTTTTTTGATTTTAAATGACAGCCATTCTATCTGGAGTGATATGAAACCTCGTGGTTTTTGTTTGCATTTCCCTGATGGCTAGTGATCCTAAGCACTTTTTCTTGTGTCTGTTGACCATTTGAATTTCATCATTTGAAAAATGCCTGTTCATTTCCTTTGCCCATTTCTTAACTGGATTGTTTGTTTTGTTGTTGAGTTTTTTTTTTTTAACTCTTTTAGATCCTGGATGTTAATCCTTTATCTGTTTCATAGTTTGCAGTTATTTTCTCCTCTTCTGTCAGTTGCCTCTTGATTTGATGAGGGTTTCCTTTGCAGTGCAGAAGCTTCTCGATGTAATCATGGTTGTCTATTTTTACTTTTACTGCCTGTGCTTTTGGGGTCTTTCCCAAAAAGTCTTTGCCTCTGCCAATGTCTTGCAGTGTCCCTGATGTTTTCCTCTAGTAATTTTATGGTATCAGGTAATAGATTTAGGTATTTGATCCATGTGAGTTCATTTTTGTATAATGTGTAAGGTAGGGGTTTTGTTTTGTACTTCTACATGCAAAGATCTAATTTCCCCAGAACCATTTGTTGAAGAGACTAGCCTTTCTCCAGGGATTTATTTAGTTATTTTATCACAGGTTAGGTGATATAAATGTTTGGATTAATTTCTGGGCTTCTATTCTGTTCCATTAGTCTGCATGTTTATTTTTGTGCCAATACCAGGGTGTTGTAATTATAACTGCCCTATTGTATGTCTTTAAATCTTGTATTTTTATGCCTCTAGCTTTATTCTTGCTTTTAAGATTGCTTTAGCTATTCTGGATCTCCTAAGTTTCCATATGAATTTTAGCATTGTTTTTTCTAGATCTGAGAAAAATGTCATTGGTATTTTGATTTGGATTACATTGAATCTATAAATTGCTTTGGGTAGTGTAGAATTTTGATGATATTAATCCTTATAATCCACAAACATGGAAGATTTTTACATTTTTTGGTATCTCTTCTCTGTTTAATTCTTTGTAATTTTCATTGCAGAGATCTTTCATCTCTTTGGTTAAGCCTAAGGATCTTTTACTAGGCCCTACCTCTGTAAGGTTCCACCATCACCAAACATTGCCTGAATCACAAGAACTCTGCAGGAAAAAACCATGTCCAAACCATAGCAGGCCTTAATTTTTCCTATCTCAGCCACTCTTTCATATTGCTCATCTTGTTATCTCTTTCTGCTTCATTTTGTTATTTTTATATCCAATTATTTTATTCATTTAACATGTTAATTTGAAAATTCTCAAAAGTTTAAAAACCATTGAAAAATATATACAGTTTCACATTATTTATGTGAGTAGCAGTTCCAATAGCATGTAGATATTGCCATGGAGGAAACATGGTGTGAAGGCCATGAGTCACTGCCTCTTAAATGACAAACAGTAATGGATGTGCTCTCATACTCCAACACAGAGTATGTACATAGACTTCAGCACCTTTAATTTTGTGTTTGATCTTATTATTTTCCAAGCTTTCTGCATTTTAAATCTCTTATTTATTTTAATTTATACAAGGTGATCAAATTTCATGTATTTCATTAAATCCCTTTACAACTTAACTTTACCCATGATTAAGCTGTATTCTGTTACTATTTTAAGCAATCAAACACTAGCCACATGGTTAGCTAATGTCCACAAATCTAAAACTGCAAAATAAAACTACTTAACCAATTTCTGAAGGACATATAATTTAAACTTCAAAACCACCAACTGCTTTGTGAGTAGTGTGAGTTCTACTGACAGTGCTTCAGTTTCCATGCTGTGGACAAACTTTTCAGAAAAGTGTGTGAAAAAAATGGCTGACAAAATTTGTAATAATTTTTTCAAAAATTAATCAAGAATTATAAGATAAAATATTCTCCAATTCTAATTTTATTTGTACTTGGAAAATACATCAGAAATCTCCATATGCCCATGACCAAGGTTAATTTCAATATATACTATTACTCCAATTTACATATTTTGCTTTGAACAACAAAGTGGGAAATGCCTGTGGACTACCAGCTGGCCTTGACACCTGGTATGCATTATTGCTTGCTTATTCATGATGATGCATGACTTTCATTTGCCTTTTATCACCTGGCCAGCTTTCTGAGCATAATAGTAACTGTGAGCCAATGCAGCTGTGGGCAGAGCTGTAAAGCAGCATGTCATCTGAAGAGAAACATGGTCCACATAATTAAAAACCAGAATTACCACCCAAATCACCACCAAGATGAACTGGACTAATGTGTTTACCTTGCTGATGCATGCTGGCTTTAGTGTAAGGGTGGCAGAGCCAGGCTCAAAGCACTTAGCATGTGTTCTTTGTATTGGAAGAGTCCAATATCTGACATAAAAATGACATCTGTTGGCTGGCGCTGTGGCTCAACAGGCTAATCCTCCACCTAGCGGCGCCGGCACACTGGGTTCTAGTCCCGGTCGGGGTGCTGGATTCTGTCCCTGTTGCCCCTCTTCTAGGCCAGCTCTCTGCTGCGGCCCAGGAGTGCAGTGGAGGATGGCACAAGTGCTTGGGCCCTGCATCCCATGGAAGACCAGAAGAACCACCTGGCTCCTGGCTTCGGATCAGCACGGTGCGCTGGCCACGGCAGCCATTGGAGGGTGAACCAACGGCAAAGGAAGACCTTTCTCTGTCTCTCTCTCTATCCACTCTCATAGCTAGATTTACTTCGCCATCAGCGAAGTAAACAGTAAGTAGAAAAAACCTCCCTTTCAGACCAAAGGGAAAGAAAGTTTTTAAGTGAGAATATAATTTTTCTCATGGGCTTTGTCTACCTTAGAAAAACTACTACAGAACATGCCTGTGACTATAGACTTGTAGTTTAGGCCACCGAAGATTAGAGATGGGACTTGGGCACTCCCTTGACTTGCATCCTCTGGTCTGCTTTAACACAAACCAGGAGGAAAAGAAAGCTCGGCATCAGAAGCAATGGGTGGCAGGCCTATTAATGGCTGATCTGTACAGTGATCTGCCCTCAAGGAGACCCAACAGGCCAGTCTACTGCAGTGGCTTTCAATGTGGTAAGCCTGGGCTTCAGCAGAAGTCAGCTTGTGAAGAGCCCTGGCAGCTCTGCCAAGAGTTGGATCACTGGAAATGGACCTGCCCTGGAGTCGAAGGATGCCCAGGTCAGAGCCACAGATCTTATTGGCTCTAAGCTGAAAAGCCCTTCACTCAGCCCAACTTCCAAAGTGACCACTGCAGCTGAGGGGATGGCCAAGCAGGGTCAGCAACATTGCAGGCAGAACTGTAAATTTCTTGTTAGAGATGCCACCTGCCTTTACCTGGCCAGCTCTCCTCCCAGGCCAGCTAAGTAATGAAAGTCAACAGAGTGCCTTCCCCTAGGAGGTTCACACCTCCCTTAGGATGTACCCCATGTGAAGAGATAGGTATGTCTGGGCCTCTTAACTTACAAGGCCTAAAGCCCAACAGATTATTATCAAGCCCCTTCTATCAGGTTCTATTTGCCTCTCAATCAGAAAACTTAATTGTAGCTTAGACAGCACCTTTCTTAGCTCCTCTAATAATGACTCTGTCCTTTGTTCTAGACTCTGTCTAGTGCACTTGGGCCTCATTCCTTTGTAATCATAACCTCTACTCTACCACCAATGGCTCTACTCCCAACATGTGTGTACTGATGGTCCTCTTCCCCACTTAATGCTGGTTAATGCCACTCTGAGGATCATTGGTTACTATCCTCACTCTGTCTTTTATGACCTTGTCTAAATATGATCAGAGTCGGCGAACTTGGAAGGCTTCCATAGCCTTGGCAACTCATGACGAGAGCCCAGGGTGGTTACTGGCGCCATAAACTAGAGTGTCAATTTGTTGGGTCAACAACAGGAGTCACTGTGCACTTGCTCCTCATGTGGGATCTCTGTCCTTAATGTGCTGTACATTGTGATTTAATGCTATAACTAGTACTCAAACAGTATGTTTCACTTTGTGTTTCTATGTGGGTGCAAACTGTTGAAATCTTTACTTAATATGTACTAAATTGTTCTTCTGTATATAAAGAGAATTGAAAATGAATCTTGATGTGAATGGAAGGGGAGAGGGAGCGGGAGAGGGGAGGGTTGCGGGTGGGAGGGAAGTTATGGGAGGGGGAAGCCGTTGTAATCCATAAGCTATACATTGGAAATTTATATTCATTAAATAAAAGTTAAAAAAATAAAAAATAAAAAAAATGACATCTGTTGGCATTGCAACTTTGGAAATTATCATACAAGTTATACAAATTATCATACAATTAAGTGACCTTGGAATAAGTTCTGCATAGGTCAAGCTGATATATGTCAAGTTGGTATATATATTATATATACATATATATATATATACACACATTACAAATATATAGAGACAGAGAGATATTTCATCAGAAGTGGACAAAGAACACTTCTCCCAGCTGATTTTTCATTGTGCCAATTTTGTGCAATATGTGTATCCAGTAAATCAGTTAGCCAAGTTAAACCTCTTAGTGGTTTAATTCTGAAATCTTCTCCAATAATCAAATGACTCTGAACAAGGACCTAGCCAATCCTACTCATAAACGCATAATGGAGTTGTTCATGAGTCTTCCAATGGGGTTGCTCTTAGCTGCAGCATGGGGACCACTTTTCTGTAATTGATTGGTAGCCTCTCCCAGTCAGTTTTTTATGATTAATCATCCAGTTGATTTATTCTTTCTTCAGGTGTCTAATAAGCTGTTCGAATCATCTACTATTGGTAATTTCAGTGACTGCCTTTTTATTTTTAAAGATTCTATTTTAAAAATCTAACCATTGCTTTCATTATACCCTTTTCTTAATTTTTATTGGTTAATAAGTTTTTTAAAAAAGATTTTATTTATTTGAAAGTCAGAGTTAGAGAGAGATAGAGAGATAGATATATCCACCTCTTCCATCCACTGGTTCACTCTCCAAATGGCCACAACGGCTGGGGGCTGGACCAGGCCAAAGCCAGGAGCTAGGAGCCAGGAGCTTCCTCTGGATCTCCCGTGTGAGTGCAGGGGCCCAAGTATTTGGACCATCCTCTGCTGCTTTCCCAGGCACATCAGCAGTGAGTTGGATAGGAAGAAGAAGAGTAGCTGGGATTTGAACTGGCGCCCTTATGGGATGCTGGAGCTGCAGAAGGTTGCTTAACCTGCTGTACCACAGGACCAGGCCCTGAGTTATTTCATATCTTTTAGATAGTGGTTCTATTATCTCAAATTTCTAAAGTTCTAATCATGCTATTTACTGTGTCTGCCAACTCGTGAACATGGTCAATTTTTTCTTTGTGTTTTTAACATTTTGATGAACTTCCTTCTTCTTCCCATAAGGAAACTTCAAGGTATGGGCTGTGAGAACCTCCCATCACATGGCTTCTCATTTAATTCTGTAAAAATTAAGCGATGTGTCACTAGCTTGGATTAATTATAAGGAGAATTTCTTGGCCTAGGAATTCTGGGACTATGAGAATAACCAAAGATAAATAACCAAGAAAAAAAAATGAAGCATTAAGTTCCCATGAAACACAGCCCTTAGTTTTCAAATTTTCAACTGAGAGTATTTTTATTTTTAATCCTATTTAGACTCCAGGAGAAACCAGTGAATTTCTTTGTTGTCATTCATTGTTGTGGATGTATTTTTTTTTATTTCTTGTCCACTTTTTCTGCTGGAAGTGATCCTGGCTGTGTGTGTGTGTTTGTGTGTGTCTGTGTGTGTGTGTTGGAGGGGGTTTCAGCTCCAACTTGGTCTTTGCAGGACCAAGAATTGAGCTCCAGTGCTCAGCAGATGGTAAATTCTAAGCCTCTCAGTTACTGAGTTCTATCATTAACTCAGGGAAGCCACAAAGTTAGCTCACACTATTCACTGTCCTCACGTTCTATGACTTTGTTTTATCTCTGATATCTCTTTATTTCTCCTTTTATCTTAAGAGTTCATCTATGCCTTTAAAATGACAATAATTTATGCAGAACTATACTGTTTTACTGTTATAAACTTCATACATTTCACAGTTACAACTTTAGAAACATGGTAATTCTTCCCACAGTGCCTGCACATCCACCCACGTTCCCACCCCTCTTCCTCCTCCCTCTCTTATTCTCTTATTTTTTTTTTACCAAGATCTCTTTTCAATTGACTTTATACATATGTGATTAACTCTATGTTGAGTATTCAACAATTAATATAAAAACATACAAACATTAAAAAATGTTCCTCAAAACTCAAGAGAAGGGCTGTTCAAAGTAATTGTTGCTAAAGCTGTCAGGTTCAATTCTACAGGTTGTCTTTTAGGTGCTCTATTAGTTATCACAGGTCAGGGAGAACATATAGTATTTGTCCCTTTGGGACTGGCTTATTTCACTAAGTATGATGTTTTCCAGTTTCATCCATTTTCTTGCAAATTACTGGATTTCATTTTTCACTGCTGTGTAGTATTCCATAGTGTATATATCCCATAATTTCCTTATACAGTCTTCAGTTGATGGGTATTTGGGTTGATTCCATGTCTTTGCTATTGTGAATTGAGCTGTAATAAACATGGGGCTACAGATAGCATGTATGCTGATTTCATTTCCCTAGGATGAATTCTCAGGAGTGGGATGATTGGATCATATGGTAGCTCTATATACAGATTTCTGAGGCATTCCCATACTGTCTTTCATAGTGGCTTTACCAGTTTACATTCCCACTAACAGTGTATTAGGGTACCTTTCTCTGCATATCCTTGCCAGCATTTGTTATTTGTTGATTTTTGTATGAAAGTCATTCTAACAGTGGTGAGGTGAAACCTCATTGTGGATTTCATTTGCATTTCCTTGACAGTTAGTGATCCTGAGTATTTTTTTCATGTTTCTGTTGGCCATTTGGACTTTCTCTTTTGAAAAATGGCTGTTTGAGTCCTATGCCCATTTCTTAGCTGGGTTGTTTGTTTTGTTGTTTTTGAGTTTCTTGATCTCTTTATAAATTCTGGCTATTAATCCTTTATCAGTTGCATAGTTCACAAATAATTTCTCCCATTCTGTCAGTTGCCTCTTCACTTCGTTGATTGTTTCTTTTGCAGTGCAGAAGCTTCTCAATTTGATGTAATCACATTTGTCAATTTTGGCTTTGATTGCTTGTGCCTCTGGGGTCTTTTCCAAGAACTCTTTGCCTATGCCAATGTCTTGCATGGTTTCACAAATGTTCTCTAGTAATTTGATGGGTCATAGACTTAGGTCTTTATTTTGTGTGGATTTTAGTGAAAGTTTTAAGGTGGGGGCCTTGCTTCATGCTTCTGCATGTGGCCACCCAGGTTTTCCAGCACAATTTGTTGAAGAGACTGTCTTTGATCCAGGTTTTGATTTTAGTTCCTTTGTAAAAAATAGGCTGTATGTAGATACCTGGATTGCTTCCTGGTGTTTCTATTGTGTTCACTGGTCTATTCATCTGTTTTTATACCAATACCAGGCTCTTTTGATTATAACTGCCCTGTAGTATGTCTTGAAATCTGGTATTGTGATGCATTTGGCTTTGTTTTTATTGTATAAGATTGCTTAGGTATTCTGGGTTTCCTGTATTTCCAAACAGGTTTCAGCATCATTCTTTGTATATCTGAGAGAATGTCCTTGGTATTTTGACTGATATCACATTGAATCTGTAAATTCCTTTCAGTAGTTTGGACATTTTGATGATATTGATTCTTCCAATCCATGAACATGGAAGATTTTTCCTTTTTTGTGTGTCTTCTTCTATTTCTTTCTTTAATGTTTTGTAATTCTCATCCTAGAGATCTCTGACATCCTTGGTTAAATTTATTCCAAGGTATTTGATTTTTTTGGTAGATATTGTGAATGGGATTGATCTTAGATCTCAGCTATGGCATTGTCTATGTATACAAAGGCTGTTGACTTTTATGTATTGATTTTATATCCTGCTACTTTTCCAAACTCTTCTATGAGTTCCAATAGTCTCTTAGTGGAATCTTTGGATTCCCTATATATAAAATCATGTCATCTGCAAAGGGGGATAGTTTGACTTCCTCCTTCCCAATTTGTATACCTTTGATTACTTTTTCTTGCCTAATGGCTCTGGTTAAAACTTCCAGTACTATATTGTATAGCAATGGTGAGAGTGGGCATCCTTGTATGGTTCTGGATCTCAATGGAAAAGCTTTCAGCTTTTTCCCATTCAATAGGACAGTGGCTGTGGTTTTCCCATATATTACTTTGACTGTATTGAGCAATGTTGCTTCTATTCCCAATTTGCTTAGAGTTTTCATCATGAAATGGTGTTATATTTTATCAAATATTCTTCAGCAGTATGTTAATGTGATGTATCACATTGATTGATTTGCGAATGTTGAACCATCCCTACATAACAGGGATAAATCCAACTTGGTCTGGGTAAATGATCTTCCAGATGTGTTGTTGGATTCAATTCACTAATGTTTGTTGAGAATATTTTGCATCTGTATTCATCAGGGCAATTGGTCTGTGTTTCTCTTTGTTGTCTATTTTTCAGGTTTAGGAACGAAGGTGATTCTGGCCACATAGAAAGAATTTGGTAGGATTCCCTCCCTTTAAATCTTTTGAATAGCTTAAGAAGAATTGGAGGTAGTTCTTCTTTAAATGTCTGGTAGAATTTAGTGGTGAAACCTTCTGGTCCTGGGCTTTTCTTTGTTGTGAGGGCCTTTATTAATTTTTTTCTATTTTCTTTTTTTTAACTTTTATTTAGTAAATATACATTTCCAAAGTACAGCTTTTGGATTACAGTGGCTTTTTCACCCCATAACTTCCTTCCCACCCACAACCCTCCCATCTCCCACTCCCTCTTCCATTCTATTCACATCAAAATTCATTTTCAATTCTCTTTATATACAGAAGATCAATTTAGTATATATTAAGTAGAGATTTCAACAGTTTGCAACCACACAGAAACACAAAGTGTAAAATACTGTTTCAGTACTAGTTGTAGCATTAATTCACATTGGACAACACATTAAGGACAGAGATCCTACATGAGGAGTAAGTGCACAGTGACTCCTGTTGTTGACTTAACAATTGACACTCTTGTTTATGGAGTCAGTAATCACCCGAGGCTCTTGTCATGAGTTGCCAAGGCTATGGAAGCCATTTGAGTTCGCCGACTCCAATCTTAATAGACAAGGCCATAGTCAAAGTGGAAGTTCTCTCCTCCCTTCGGAGAAAGGTACCTCCTTCTTTGATGGCCCCGTTCTTTCCACTGGGATCTCACTCACAGAGATATTTCATTTAGGTCCTCTTTTTTTTTTTTCCAGAGTGTCTTGGCTTTCCATGCCTAAAATACTCTCATGGGCTTTTTAGCCAGATCCGAATGCCTTAAGGGCTGATTCTGAGGCCAAAGTGCTGTTTAGGACATATGCAATTCTGTGAGTCTGCTGTATATCTCACTTCCCATGTTGGATCATTCTCTCCCTTTTTTATTCTATCAGTTAGTATTAGCAGACACTAGTCATGTTTATGTGATCCCTTTGACTCTTAGTCCTATCATTATGATCAATTGTGAACTGAAACTGATCACTTTGGCTAGTGAGATGGCATTGGTACATGCAGCCTTGATGGGATTGCATCTATGTTCTTCAGGGATATTGGTCTGTAATTTTCTTTCAATGCTGCATCTTTCTCTGGCTTAGGGATTAATTTGATGCTGGCTTCATAGACCGAATTTGGGAGGATTCCCTCTTTTTCGATTGTTCTGAATAGTTTGAGAAGAATTGGAGTTAGTTCTTTAAATGTCTGGTAGAATTCAGCACTGAATCCATCTGGTCCTGGGCTTTTCTTTGTTGGGAGGGACTTTATTACTGATTCAATTTATGTCTCAGTTATGGGTCTGTTTATGTTTTCTATGTCTTCACGGTTCAATTTAGGTAGGTTGCGTGTGTCCAGGAATCTATCTATTTCTGATAGATTTCCCTGTTTGCTGACATACAACTCTGTAATAATTTCTGATGATTCTTCTTATTCCCTTTTTCATCCCTGATTTTATTGATTTGGATCTTTTCTTTTTTTAGTCAGTTGGGTCAATGGGGTGTCAGTTTTGTTTATTTTTTCAAAAAACCAGCTCTTTGTTGGACTGATCTTTTGTAATTTTTTTTTTTTGGATTCAATCCTGTTGATTTCTTTTCTGATTTTATTTATTTCTCTTCTCCTACTAGATTTGGGTCTGGTTTGCTGCAGTTCTAGATCTTTGACATGCATTGAAAGCTTGTTTATTTGGTGCCTTTCCAATTTCTTGATGTAGGCACCTATTGCTATAAACTTTCCTCTTAACACTGCTTTTGCTGTAACCCATAAGTTTTGATAGGTTATATTGTTATATGTATTATTGTATTTGTATACATGTTATATTCCAGAAAGTTGTGCTGTTATCCTCATTTACTTCCAGAAAGTTTTTGATTTCCTGAGTGGCTAATTTTCAACTTCATTGCACTGTAGTCTGAGAAGCTGTATGGCATGATTCTAATTTTTTTGAATTTGTTGAGACTTGCTTTATGGCTAGTATGTGGTCAATCCTAGAGAAGGTTCCATGCACTGCTCAGAAGAATGGAAATTCTTTAAATGAAGGATTGAAAGTTCTGTAGATATCTGTTTGATCCATTTGGGCTATAGTGTCGTTTAAATCTATGGTCTCCTTGATGATCTTCTGTCTGGTTGATCTATCTCTGAGAGTGGGGTATTGAAGTCCCCCAGTACTATTGTATTGGGGTCTAAGTCTCCCTTTAAGTCCCTTAACATATCTTTTAAATAAACCGGTGCCCTGTAATTAGGTGCATATACATTGATAATCATTATATCTTCCTGTTGAATGGATCCCTTAAACGTATAGTGCCCCTCTTTGTCTGTCTTAACAGTTTTTGTGTTAAAGTTTATTTTGTCTGATATTAAGATGGCTACATCAGCTTTTTTTTGGTTTCTGTTAGCATAGAATATCTTTTTCCAACATTTCACTTTCAGTCTGCATGCATCTTTGTTGAAAAGATGTATTTCTTGTAGGCAGCAAATAGATGAGTTTTGTTACTTAATCCATTCAGCCAGTCTGTGTCTTTTAACTGGAGAGTTGAGGACATTAACATTCAATGTGACTATTGGTAAGTAGTAACTTTGCCCTGCCATTTTCCCAAAGATATTTCTTTTTTTCCCCCAAGTTAGATTTTATAAAATCATCAAGCATTCACGTTACTAACATCTTTTTTTTATTAAAAACTTTTATTTAATGGATATAAATTTCCAAAGTACAGCTTATGAATTACATTGGCTTCCCCCCTCCCATAACTTCCCTCCCACCCACAACCCTCCCCTTTCCCGCTCCCTCTTCCCTTCCATTCACATCAAGATTCATTTTCAATTCTCTTTATATACAGAAGATCAGTTCAGTATATATTAAGTAAAGATTTCAACAGTTTGCCCCCACATAGCAACACAAAGTGAAAAAATACTGTTGGAATACTAGTTATAGCATTAAATAACAGTGTACAGTACATTAAAGACAGAGATCCTACATAATATATATATATATTTTAAATTAATTAATTTTCTATGCCATTTCCAATTTAACACCAAGTTTTTTTTTTCCATTTCCAATTATCTTTATATACAGAAGATCTATTCAGTATATATTTAGTAAGATCTCATCAGTTTGTACCCACACAGAAACACAAAGTGTGTAAAAATACTGTTTCAGTACTAGTTATAGCATCACTTCACATTAGACAACACATTAAGGACAGATCCCACATGAGGAGTAAGTACAGAGTGACTCCTGTTGCTGACTTAACAATTTGACACTCTTGTTTATGGCATCAGTAATCTCCCTAGGCTCTAGTCATGAGTTGCCAAGGATATGGAAGCCTTTAGAGTTCGCCGACTTTGATCTTATTTTGATAGGGTCATAGTCAAAGTGGAAGTTCTCTCCTCCCTTAGGAGAAAGGTACCCCCGTTCTTTCCACTGGGATCTCACTCACAGAGATCTTTCATTTAGGTCTTCTTCTTCTTCTTCTTTTTTTTTTTTTTTGCAAGAGTGTCTTGGTTTTCCATGCCTACAATACTCTCATGGGCTCTTCAGCCAGATCTAAATGCCTTAAGGGCTGATTCTGAGGCCAGAGTGCTATTTAGGACATCTGCCATTCTATGAGTCTGCTGTGTATCCCGCTTCCCATGTTGGATCGTTTTTTCCCTTTTTGATTCTATCAGTTAGTATTAGCAGACAGTAGTCTTGTTTGTGTGATCCCTTTGACTCTTAGACCTATCAGAGTCATCAATTGTGAACTGAAATTGATTACTTGGACTAGTGAGATGGCATTGGTACACGCCACCTTGATGGGATTGTATTGGAATCCCCTGGCATATTTCTAACTCCATCATTTGCGGCAAGTCCAGTTGAGTATGTCCCAAATTGTACATCTCCTCCCTCTCTTATTCCCACTCTTATATTTAACAGGGATCACTTTTCAGTTAAAATTTAAACACCTAAGAATAATTGTGTGTTAATTACAGAGTTCAACCAATAGTACTAGAACAACAACAACAACAAAAAATACTAAAAAGGATAAAGTATTATATTGTACATCAACAGTCAGCACAATTGCTGATCAGGTCATTGAACTTCCTGTGATCTTTTATTAGGAGATTTTCTTCCTTTACCTTCTTTCATATTGGTGACCGTGTTTCTGTGTTTCTGTGTGTAACACATCTTTAAGCATCCTTTGCAGGGCTGGACGAGTGGCGACAAATTCTTTCAATTTCTGTTTGCTATGAAAGGTCTTTATTTCGCCTTCATTCACAAATGAGAGCTTTGCAGGATATAATATTCTGGGCTGGCAGTTTTTCTCTCTTAGTCTTGGGCTATTTCTCACCGTTCCTTCCTAGCCTGTAGGGTTTATGATGAGAGTCTGCTGTGAGTCTAATTGGAGATCCTCTGAGAGTAATCTGACGTTTCTCTCTTGCACCTTTTAGAATCTTTTCTTTATGTTTCACTGTGGTGAGTTTGATTACAATGTGTCGTGGTGAGGATCTCTTTTGGTCATGTTTATTAGGGGTTTTATGAGCTTCCTGTACTAAGATGTCTCTGTCCTTCTCCTAACCCGGGAAATTTTCTGCTAGTATCTCTAAAATGCCTTCTAATCCTTTCTCCCTCTCCATGCCTTCAGGAACTCCTAGAACCTGAACGTTGTTTTTTTTTTTTTAGTATCCTGTAGATTCCAAACAATATTTTTTAGATTTCTAATTTCCTCTTCTTTTCTTTGGTTTCACTGTATACTTTCCTGTGCTCTGTCTTCTAGGTCCTATATTCTCTCTTCTGCTTCACTTATTCTGTTTTTAAGGCTCTCAAATGCGTTCATCATTTGATCTATTGAATTCTGCATTTCATTTTGATTTCTCTTCACTATCACAGTTTCATGTTCTACTAGTTTCTTCATTTCGTTTTGATTCCTCCTTAATATTTCATTTTCATGAGAGAGATTTTCTATCCTATCCAGTAAGGACTTCTGTGGTTCAAGAATTTGTTTTTGAGAACTTCTAAATGTTCTTATCATAAATTTTTTGAAATCTGTACCTTGCATTTCTTCGATCTCATCATCTTCATAATCTTGCCTTGGAGTGTCATGTTCATTTGGGGGTGCCATAATGTCTTCCTTTTTCTTGTTTCCTCAGTTTTTGCGTTTGTTCCTTGGCATTGTTGAGATATTCTTTGGTTTCTTCTTTTTTTTTTTCCTTGCCGTGGTGTCTTTTCTCATTATACTATGACTCTAGATTAAGTGGACTGTCTGCTTTTGTTGAATCTCTAGAGACTTGTGATTGATGAGGATGAGAGCTCTGTTCAGTTCTTCAGGGTTAAGGGTGTGCCAAAGGTGACACACCAAGATTGGGCATGGTAACACACACTCTCTTTCTCTCTCTCTGTCTTTTTTTTCAGAAGGGAAGTCATTCCGCACAGCTGAGCTATTCTCCTTGAAGGCAGACAGTGTCTGAGCTCTGGCCCCTGTGGGTATAATATTTGTCTGCTCTGCCCCAAGGACCACACAAAGGACCTGTGCCATCCTCAGTGTAAGCTCAGATTCCCCTGCAATCTCCCACTGGTTGCCAAGGTTACTGAGTTTGTGGCGTCTCCCACTGTGTACTTGAGTACTCACATCTCAGGCACTCCATGAGTTCTCACACACCCTGTTTTTTTTTTTTTTCACAGTCTCAGTTCATAAGCTCCACACCTTCACTAGGTCTTAACCTGTTATTTCTCCCCACCCCATCCCAGAGTCAGGTTTTTCTGCTCGGTTAAGGGCGGGTACAGCCCTGAGGTGGCACAGCTTTTATGTATGTCCAAAAGGGCGCCTGCTCTTTGTCTTTCTTGCCTTTGTAAGGTGAATGGAGAGAGAGAATTGTGTCTGTTCCAGCCCTTTTATTTATTTATTTATTTATTTATTTATTTATCTCCTCTAGTTAGCCTGGTGAACTTTCCCCCACGGGGCTTCAAGCCTAGTTCCGTCTAGGCTCTTCCTACCACTTTCCCGCCAGTGTCTTGGGGTACTGAGGTTTTGTCTCACCTCCATTTCCAGTGCTGGTGCATATACTCGGCAGCTGGGGTCCTGAGCCATGGGCGCCCGTGCCCTCCATGTAGGTCCACCATGTCTCACTAGTTCCAGAAGAGTTTCCTCTGCAGTTTTTTCCCTAACTCTTTCCTGAAACTACAGTATCTCCACTTTTATTAAACTATCTTTTCCCAGACTATCATTGTGCTCCCTCCCTATTCCGCCATCTTGGAGGACTGGGCCTTTATTACTGATTCAATTTCTATCTCACTTATGGGTTGTTTAGGTTTTCTAAGTCTTCATGGCTCATTTTAGGTAATTAATATGTGTCCAGGAATCTATCCATTTCTTCTAGGTTTCCGAGTGTGTTGTCATATAGTTGTTTGTAGTAATTTCTGATGACTCTTTTTATTTCTGTGATGTCTGTTGTTATAGTTCCTTTTTTATCTTTAATTTTATTAATTTTGGTCTTCTCCCTTCTTTTTTTTGGTTAGTTGGGCCAATGGTGTGTCAATTTTGTTTAATTTTTCAAAAAACTGGCTTTTCATTTTGCTGATCTTTTGTAGGTTTTTTTTTTTTTGGTTTTGATTTGTTTATTCCTTCTCTAATTTTAATTATTTACTTTCTCCTACTAGTTTTGGATTTGGTTTGCTGTTGTTTTTCTAGGTGCATGATATGCACTGATAGCTCCTTTATTTGGTGGCTTTCATATTTCTTGATTTAGGCAGTAATTGCTATAAACTTCCCTCTTAACACTGCTTTTGCTGTATCCCATAAGTTTTGATATGTTATATTGTTATGTGTATTATTGTATATGTATATATGTTATATTCCAGAAAGTTTTTGATTACTCTTTTGATTTCTTCAGTGACCCACTGTTTGTTCAGGAGCATGTTGTTCAGTCTCCATGTGTTTGCAGATGTTCTAGAGATTCCTGAGTTGATTACCGGCTTCATTCCATTGTGGTCAGAGAAGGTGCATGGTATGATTTCGATTTTTTTGAATTTTCTGAGACTTGCTTTATGGCCTAGTATGTGGTCAATCCTAGAGAAATTTTCATGCACTGGTGAGAAGAATGTGTATTCTGCAGCTATATGATGAAAAGTTATATAGATATCTGTTGGGTCTATTTGGTTTATAGTGTCTTCCTTATTTTTATTTCATGAAGTTTTGCCTTTATTTGTTGGCATTTATAGAATTATTTATTTGTCTGATGGCTTTTATCTTTGGTCTATATCTCTGGGGCTTAGTGAGATTTCTACACTTTGGCCAGTCCTATTTATAAGGATACTAAGTTGTTCCTAGAGTCGCTGTGTATGGTCTTCCCACCCACATTTGTATTGGTGGGAAAGGTGTTTTTTTTTTCCACATTTACAATAATTACTTTATTTATTTTTTTATTTTTAAAATTTTTTAAACTTTTATTTAATGCATATAAATTTCCAAAGTACAGCTTATGGGTTACAATGGCTTTCCCCCCATAACTTCCCTCCCACCCACAACCCTCCCCTTTCCCGCTCCCTCTCCCCTTCCATTCACATCAAGATTCATTTTCAATTCTCTTTATATACAGAAGATCAGTTTAGTATATATTAAGTAAAGATTTCAACAGTTTGTACCCACACAGAAACACAAAGTGAAAAATACTGTTGGAGTACTAGTTATAGCATTAAATCACAATGTACAGCACATTAAAGACAGAGATCCTACATGAGGAGTAAGTGCACAGTGACTTCTGTTGTTGACTTAACAATTTGACACTCTTGTTTATGGCATCAGTAATAACCCTAGGCTCTTGTCATGAGTTGCCAAAGCCATGGAAGCCTTTTGAGTTCGCCGACTTCGATCTTATTTAGACAAGGTCATAGTCAAAGTGGGAGTTCTGTCCTCCCTTCAGAGAAAGGTACCTCCTTCTTTGATGACCTGTTCTTCTCACTGGGATCTCACTCACAGAGATCTTTCACTTAGGTCATTTTTTTTGACAGAGTGTCTTGGCTGGGAAAGGTGGTTTTTTCTTCTGGTGAGATCTGTGGTTCACAGGTGCACAAAATACCTGCCCACTGCAGTCACACTCTCTTCTCGATAGTGCTGGGCAGGTATGAGAGTCCTGCAGGCAGTGTTTCCGCTCCCCTCCCTTTACCAGGCAACTGGCGTGGTTCAGCTGGTGCGGAGGAGGAAGGAATTCTTCTGAATTCACTGACTGGGTGGAGGCTGACACCTGTGATCACGGGGTGTGTGCACAGTAGGAGCAGTGGCAACTCCTGCCTATGTTGTGAGTCCTTCCCCTGTTGGCTGCAAGTCTCTGCTGCAGCAAGAAGAGAGGGAGGGAGAGAGACACACAGCCTTTTTAAATTTTTTTTCCAACCTTTGGATGCTTTTAGGGGGTCCACGTGGAACTCTGAAAGCAGTTCACCAAGCTTTCCCTCCTGCTGTATCAGCAGTGCCATTGACCCATGTATTCCCCTCTCATCTGGTTTGCTGGGGTGGGCATCTTCCTCCCTGGATCCAAGCTTTACTCTTTTTTTGTGTATTTTCCTTTCACCATGATCTGGACTGTTGCCTACTCTTCTACTGCTTTAGTGGGTATCCTGCTGAGGTTCTCCTGCAGCTTTATCCTAAGAGTGTACTTTCTCTCTTTTTTAAAATATTAATTTTGCCCTGCATGAATCATACCATATTGTTATTATTCCTCCATCTTGGAACCCCTAAAATAACATATTTTGGATCATAAATTTATCCACCACTTTCTGGGCAAGCGAGTGGAGGATTTTTAAGTACCTTAGCTCTTGCACCATATTGCTAGAATTAGAAGCCACTAGCAAGTTCTTCAATTCTTTGAATCTCAGTTTCTAATTTCAGTCAGTGAAATATTTCTTTACTCAAAGGGCATGATTTATAAAAAATGGCTCTGGCTACATTTTTTGTATTTTCTTTCTAAATTGTTGAAGCAACTGATAATGCCACCAGAACTATATGTTTAGGGTAGATTTAATACCATGTTCTAACAAGCGTTTTTATTAAGTTTTTCTGATGTCATAGACATAAAATGGTACATCACTCTCATTTAGGTTCATATGGATGTCACTATTTACTCAACTATTCTTCCAAAGACCCCCTTTTCTTTTTTTAAAAGATTTATTTTTATTTATTTGAAAGACAGAATTACAGAGAGAGGGGGAGAGAGAAAACTTCTATACACTGGTTTACTCCCCAGATGGCCACAATGGCTGGAGCTGAGCCAGGCTGACACCAGGATACTAGAACTGTATTCCAGAGTCATTAACAAGGTGCTGGATTGGAAGTAGAGTAGAGCTAGAACTGGCACTCTTTGGAATTCTGGCATTGCAGGCAGTAGCTTAATTCAATGTACCACAATACTGACCCCAAGACTCCTTTTAACTGTGTTTTTCCCTTAATAAAGCCTGTTCATCTTTCTTCCCACTTTCCTTATTTATTATTTATTATTTATTTGAAAGGCAGAGTTACAGAGAGGTCTTTCATCCTCTGGCTGCAATGGCTGGAGCTGGGCCAATCTGAAGCCAGGAGCCTAGAGCTTCATCTGGGTCTCCCATGCAGGTGCAGGGGCTCAAGCACTTGAGCCATCTTCCACTGCTTTCCCAGATGCATTAGGAGCTGGATCGGAAGTAGAGCAGCCAGGACTAATTGGTGCCCATATGGGATGCCAGCACTGCAGGCGTTGGCTTTACCTGCTACACCACAGTGCTGTCCTCTCTCTCTTCTGCCCTCTAAAATATGCTCTCCATTTTGTTTTCTTCTCAGCTAGTAGGGAAACCACAAGAATTTTCTTTTGTGGGTCAGTCTCATTTCTATCTATAAGCAGATGATAAAGTCACAACCTCGAATCTCAGAAAAACTAGAGGCTCCAGAACCTCAAATGTCAGACATTTGTATTTTTAACTTTTCTAGTAGTCATACTAAAAATGTAAATAGAAACAGGTAAAGTCAACTTTACTAGTATATTTCCTCCCTTGCCCTCCCTCCTGCCCTCCTCCTTTCCTTCTCCCTCCCTCCCTTCCTTCCTGCTTCCTTCCTTGTTTACCTTCCTTCTCTTCTTTCCTTTCTAAAAAGAAACTGTGGTTCCAAGAAGTGTGGCTTCCCTAATGACACACGAGACTTTGATGAGTTTGAAGTTGACCCAGTCACTCTAAGGTCTTCTTTTCTTTGTTTCATTTCATTTATTTATTTGAAAGGAAGAAAAAGATTAAAATCAAGATCTCACATCCACTGGTTTACCCACCAAATGCCTGCAATAGCCAGGGCTGGACCAAGCTAAAGCCAGGAGTGAGAACTTAATCTGGGTCTCCCATGTGGGCAGCAGGAACCCAAGTACTTGAGCCATCATCTGCTGCCTCTCCACATAGGAAACTGAACTGGAGAGCTGATACTCCAAACCAGGCACTGCAGTATGGAGTGTAGACATCCCAAGTGGCAGTTTACCCACTGTGCCAATGCCTGCTCCTAGAATATTTTATTTAACATATCTAAAATATTATAATTTTAATATGTAGTCAATATAAAATTATTAATGAGGTATTTTATATATTTTTCATACTGGGCCTTCAAATTTTATATACTTAAAGCACATCTCAATTCCGACTAGCCCCATTTCCAGTGTTCATACATGGCCAGTAACTATCATATTGGCAGAATAGCTGTATATCCTTCCTGCTTTTTATATAAATTCATATTCCTAGTATTTTATTCCATACAGCAGCTATGGGCAAAATTGCAAAAATAAGAGCACAGATCTCAGACACTTCTGAGCTATTTGTTGGGTTTCTTTTAATAAATGTTTTACTGATTTAAATATATATGCAGAGAAGAGCATAAACCATGAGTATGTGTGGTGGAATGAGAAGGTGAGGTCATGCCAAGATGGCTGCTGACAACAGAAACTGCCTGGCAACAGGCCTTGATTGGATGACTTCGGAAACCGCACGACAATAGAGCCCGACTGACAACAGGCCATGATTGGATGGTTTCAGAAACTGCATGGCAACAGAGCCTGACTGGCAACAGGTTGTGACTGGATGGCTTTGGAAACTGCCTGGCAACAGGCTGGGATTGGTTAGGGCATAGACCGCCCCTTGACTGGATTGGCTGCCTTGGCTATATAAGCAGCTGTAGCAACTGAAATAAATGAGTCTGCAGGCTGCTTGTCTCAGGCCTGCTTTCACCCGACTCCCAGGGTCTGTGTGGTGACTCTGTGCCTCTTGCCCCCACCATGTTCCTCCTCTCAGGAATGAATCCACCTCAACAAGTATGCACCCTGAATTTTCACAAGATTAATGCACCTGTGTAATCCGCTCTATGAGGAAGATGCAGAAAACTACTTACAGCATGGAGGAGTCCCTCACACTCACTAGAGGTCAATTCCTACTCCTCCCACCCAGGATAAACATCATTCTTCTAATACTGTAAATTGGTTTTCCTTTGTTTTGATCCACAGGAATGGAAACTTGCACTCTGTTTTGTTTCTGACTCTTCTTATGTTGCATATTAGGGTTGTGTGTATTCTCATTGCTTTGCCACATTCCAATGTATGATTCCACCACACTCCCTCGATCCACTTTGTAGTCAAAGAGCATTTGGTTGTTTCTGGTACTGCTGTGAATGTTCTTATATGTGAACTTTGGAGAATATAAGTATGCCTTTCTGTTGGGTGTATCCTAACTGCATAAAATGGAGATCTGACAATGGAGACCCAAGGGCTGTAGATTTTGTGTAGTTAAAAAATAATGCTGGATTCCCGGGGGATGGGTGGAGAAGAGCTTTCACTTAAATTTTACAGAATAAAGAGAAACAAATGGAGCAGGGGGATGGAACAGTCATGCAGCCATGAGCGGGGACCTTGCTGCAGCAGGTGGGCATCACCGGCGACTCCCACAGCTGGTGGCTGGAGGAGATGTCATCTTCTTGGGGCAAGGTGAGAAAAACCTGTCACTGATGATATTGGCTGAGGGAGAAGCTTCTGGATCCCATTGACTTTGAGTCCAGACTAGAGCTCTATCTGGGGGAAGGGTGCTCACCTAAATCTGTGAAAAGACAGCATTGCTTTCTTTCCAACCTCCAACAGGGTACCTAGTGACTAGCAAGTAAGAAGTGCTATCTTAATAATGCAAATAGAAGCTAATGTGGCTTATGCCAGTTGGGGATTTTATTGCAGGGATAAATCTGTGGTCTCCACTGACATTGAAACTGGCCTATAGGCCAGCGCCGCGGCTCAACAGGCTAATCCTCCTCCTTGCGGCACACCGGGTTCTGGTCCTGGTTGGGGCACCGGATTCTGTCCTGGTTGTCCCTCTTCCAGGCCAGCTCTCTGCTGTGGCCCGGGAGTGCAGTGGAGGATGGCCCAAGTGCTTGGGCCCTGCACCCCATGGGAGACCAGGAGAAGTACCTGGCTCCTGCCATCGGACAGCGCGGTGCGCTGGCTGCAGTGTGCCAGCCGCGGTGGCCATTGGAGGGTGAACCAACAGCAAAGGAAGACCTTTCTCTCTGTCTCTCTCTCTCACTGTCCACTCTGCCTGTCAAAATAAAAAAGTATAAAAAAAAGAAACTGGCCTTCAATGTTGGCAGGGGGCAGGGTACCCAGTTAGGTCTGGGAAGTTCTCCCCTCCTCTTACTCTATCAAGGTTTCCAGACTTGACTTGCCAAGGCAGAGCACCTGCGAACTTCCATCAGGTGGCAACTGGCTCATGCCAAGGCTCTCTCTATGGACAGGGAGGCTCGTGAGGCTGCTAGTGGATAAACTGCTCCCTGTGACTGTGGGAGCCCCGTGTGCTATGATGTGAGAATGCTATGACTGTGTTATAGGGTGTGGGGTGTGACTAGGTCTTTGGGCAATCACTGTGTCTGGCTTCAGAGGTTCAGAGTTTCTTGAGTGTCTGGGGTGGATCTTCGCAGAAGGTTCCATGCTCACACTGAGGAGTGCACAGATCCTTTGTGTGGTTTATATATGAGCGTGAGTGGAGTGTATTGCCACTATGGGCTTACCCAGACATGGTGCACCTTGTCAGAGAAGGGCTGAGGCTGTGATCATGCCAGCCAGACTAATCATATTCTCCCCACTGTTGATGATAGAGATCTACCACACCCAACTTGGATGTCACTCTGAAATCTTGCCCCACCCTTAAGCTCTGGCCAGAGCTCCCTGGCCCCATCCAGCATATACCTCTGGGTATCCACCTAAGGAGCAGACATTTCACTAAGCCATAAAGGCGTATTTCAAAGATAAGAGACCTCCAAAGAGAAAACCACAAGTGTTTCTACAAATGCCTAATACAGAATACAAGAAACATGAAAAAGGAAGACAATATGACTCCCCAAAAGAAACACAACAGCACTTCTATATTACAGTGTGATGACAAAGAGATTGATGAAATGCCTGAAAAGGAATTCAAAAGATTGATTGTAAGATTAGTCAGAAACACAGAAGTAATACATACATGAAATGGATGAAAAATTTTGCCAGGAGATAGAGATATTGAAAAGATATCAAACTGAAATATTAGAAATGAAGAATTTAGTATGTCAAAAAATACAGTAGAAAGCCTTAACAACAGACTTTTTGAGGTAGAAGAAAGAATATCTGAACTAAAAGATAAATCTTTTGAAATATTTCAGTCATAAAAAATAATAAAAAATTAGAAAAAAACAAAAATTGTGTTTGAGATATATGGGATGCTATCAAGCAACCATACGTGTCCAGGAAATTCCTGAGGGTATGGAAAGAGAATGGATTAAAATACCCATTCAGTGAAATAATAGTAGAATATTTCCCTAAATTGGAGAGAGATAGGGTCATCTAGCTACAGGAAGCACATAGAACTCCTAATAGACATGATCAGAAAAGATCTTCATGATGACACATTACAGTCAAACTTTCAAAAAATAAAGGACAAAAACTGTTTAAAGAAACAAAGAAGGGCATTATGTAATGATTAAGAGAACAATTCAACAGGAAGATGTGACTGTAATAAAAATATATGTCCCCAATGCCAGGGTGACTGACTATTTAAAGGGAGACATAAACTCCAACACAACAGTAATGGAGGACTTCAATACCCCACTTTCATCAACTAGACAGGAAATCAACAAAGAAACAACAGAGTTAATTTATACTATGAATGACATGGACCTGATATCTACAGAATCTTTCATCCCACAGTTGCAAAATACAGATTCTTTTCATCAGTGCATGAAACTTTTTCTAAGATACACAATATGCTAGGTCATAAAGCAAGTCTCAGCAAATTCAAAAACATTAAAATCATACCATGTATCTTTTCTGACCATCATGGGATAAAGTTGGAAATCCACACCTTAAGAAACTTTAAAAAAATATGCAAACACATGGAGGCTGAACAGCATGCTCTTGAATGAACAGCAGGTCATAGAAAAAAATCAAAAGTTAAATAAAAAATTCCTAGAAACAAATGAAGATGGCAATATAACATGTTAAAACTTATGAGATACAGCAAAAGCATTGTTATGAAGGAAATTTATAGTGATTAGTACCTATATCAGAAATTAAAAAGTCATTAATAAATTATCTAACAATATATTTTAAGGACCAAGAAAAACAAGAACAAAAAAAGCTATAATTAGTGGTAGGAAAGAAATATTTAAAATTAGAGAAGAAATAAAATTAAAACAAAATGATACAAGAGATCAGTGAAATGAAGAGCTACCTTTTTTGAAAAAATGAGAATGATACACTGTTCGCTCAACTAGCCAAAAAAGAGAGAAGACCCAAATTATTAAAGTCAGAGATGAAATCAGAGATATTCCAATGGATTAAATAAATAAATAAATAAATAAATAGAATCATCAAGAATTATTACAAACAGCTATATACTAACTGGAAAAATCTATAAGAAATTGATGGATTTCTGGATACATACAACCTACCTAAATTGAGGCATGAAGACACAGAAAATGTAAATAGACAAATATCTGAGATGGAGATTGACTTGGTACTAAAGACCCTCCCAACAAAGAAAAGGCCAAGACCAGATGGCTTTACTATTGAATTCTTCTAAACATGTAAAGAAGAACTAATTCCAATTCTCAAACTATTCAAAACAATTGAAAAGGAGGGAAACCTCCCAAACTCCTTCTATGAGGCCAGTATCACCTTAATTCTAAAACCAAGAAAAGATACAGCAGAGAGAGAGAGAAGCATAAACCAACATTACTGATGGACATACATGCAAAAATCTTCAACAAATACTGACTAATTGAATCCACCCACACATCAGAAAGATCATTCACCTGGACCAAGTGTGATTTGTCTCAGGGATGCAGGGCTGGTTCAACAAATGCAAATCACTAAATGGTTTCATCACGTTAACAAATTGTAGAAGAAAAACCCTCAATAGATGCAGAGAAAGTATTTGATAAAATACAAAACCCTTTCATGATGAAAACCTTAGGCAATTTGGGCGTAGAAGTAACATTCCTCAACACAATCGAGGTAATCTATGATAAACCCACAGCCAGCATCTTACTGAATGGGGAAAAAGTTAGAAGCATTTGTACTAAGATCTGGAACCAGACAAGAATGACCACTTTAATGATTGCTATTCAATATAGTTCTGTAAGTTTTATACGGAGCCATTAGGTAAGAAAAATAAATCAAAGGGGTACAAATTAGAAAGGAGGAAGTCAAATTATCCCTGTCTGCAGATAACATGATCCTATAAATGGGGAAACAAAAAGACTCAACTAAGAGATTATTGGAACTCATAAGAGTTTGGTAAATTTGCAGGATATAAAACTAACACAAAATCAGTAGCCTTTCTATACACAAACAATGCCATGGCATTTGTAAAATCAGTCCCATTCACAAAAGTTACAGAAAATTTTAAATACCTTGGAATAAACTTAACCAAGGAGGTGAAAGACCTCTAAAATGAAAATTATAAAACATTAAAGACATAGAAGAAGAAACAAAAAATGGAAAATCTTCCATGTTGATGGAGTAGAAGAGAAAATATCAAAATGTTCATACTACCCAAAGCAATTTGCAGATTAAATTGTAATCCCAATCAAAATACTAAGGACATTTTCCTCAGATCTAGGAAATAGCAATGCTGAAATTCATATGGAAACACAGGAGACCCTGAATAGCTAAAGCAATCACAAAGAACAAAAACAAAGCTGGAGGCATCACAATACCAGATTTCAAGACATATTGTAATTGAAACAGCTTGGAACTGGCACACATATAGACAGGTAGACAAATGGAATGGATACAAATCCCAGAAATGAATACACAAAGTTACAATCAATTGATCTTTGACAAATGAGCTAAGTCAATCCCTGGAGAAAGGGCAGTCTTTTCAATAAATTGTCCTGGGAAAATTGGACATAATTTTCACCTTATACAAAAATCAACTCATGTGGATCAAGGATCTAAATCTACAACTTGCTACCATCAAATTACTAGAGAAAAACATTGGGGAAAATTCTGTAACATATTGGCACAGGTAAATATTTCTTAGAAAAGGTCCCAGAAGCATAGGCAATAAAAACAAAAAGATGAATGGGATTACAGCAATCTAAGAAACTTCTACACTGCAAAGGAAACCCTCAACAAAATAAGAGGCACTGCCTGAATAGGAGAAATATCTGCAGATTATGTAAACGATAATGGATTAATATCCAGAATCTATTAAAAAAACTCAAGAAAACAACAACAAAACAATCAAGATAAAAAATGGGCAAAGGACATAAACAGGTATTTTCAAATGATAAATACAAATGACCAACAGATACATAAAAAAATGCTCAGGATTACTAGCCGTCAGGTAAATGCAAATTAAAACCACAATTAGGTTATACCTCACCCTAGTTAGAATGGCTATCACCCCGAAATCAAAAATAATAAATTAATAAAATCTGGTGAGGGTGTGGGGAAAAAAGCTACCCTAATAAACTGTTGAGAATATAAACTAGTACAGTCATTGTGGAAGACGGTATGGAGATTCCTCAGAAATCTGAAAATATGTCTGTCATATGACCTACCCATTCCACTCCCGGGCATTTACTCAAATTAAATGAAATCAACATATGAACGAGTTATTTTTACCACCACCCCCAACCATAAACATTGGAGCTCAATTAATAATGACTAAGATATGGAATCAACCCAGATGTCCATCAACTGTTGACTGGATAAAGAAATTATGATACACACACACACACACACTATGGAATACCACTGCCTGTCAAAAAAAAAAAAAGAAAAAAAATGAAATCCTGTCTTTTGCAACAAAATTATGCAACTGTAAACCATTATACTTAGTGAAGTAAGCCAGTCCCAAAAAGACAGATATCATGTTTTCCCTAATCTGTGGTAACTAGTAGAGTACCTAAAATGTAATGTATTGGAGTGAAATTGACATTTTGAGATTCTGTGATCATTTACAGCCCTGTTCTCTACTGTTGAGGGACAGTGTTTATTTCTTCAAACTATTGTTAAACTCTTTAGTTAGTGCAGGATTAATCTTATGAGTATAAAGCAAACTGAAAATAGATGTTTGTAAAAATTAAGAGTGTGAATAGGAGAAGAAGGAGGAAGAAGGGTGGGAGTGTGGGCGGGAGGGAGGGTAGAGTGGAATGTATCACCATGTTCCTAAATCTGTATATATGAAATACATGAAAGTTGTATACTTTAAAAAAATTTAAAAAAGAAAATGTGCTATGTATATTCTGTGGAATACTACTCAGCCATAAAAAAAAGAAATACTGCCTTTTGCAACAAAATGGATGCAACTGGAAGCCATTTTACTTAGTGAAATAAGCCTATCCCCAAGGACAAATATCATATATTTTTTCTGTTATGTAGTAGTTTATATAGAATACAAAAAATGTATAGGGATGAAATAGGCATCTTGTAGGTTTTTTAAAAAAGATTTATTTATTTGAAAGGCAGGGTTACAGAGAGGCAGAGGCAGAGAGAGAGAGAGAGAGAGCCTTTCATCTTCTGGTTCACTCCCCAAAAGGCTGCAATGGCCAGGGCTGGGTCAACCTAAGCCAGGAACTTCTTTGGGATCTCCCATGCAGGCTCAGGGGCCTAAGCACTTGGGCCATCTTCTATGCTTTTTTTAAAAAATATTTCTTTATTTATTTGAAAGGTAGAGTTACAAAGAGGCAGAGGCAGAGAGAGAGAGAGAGAGAGAGGAAGAGAGAGAGAGAGAGAGAAAGAGAGAGAGAGATGAAAGAGAAAGAGAAATAAGAGAGAAGCCTTCCATCTTCTGGTTCACTTCCCAAATGGTTACAATGGCTGGAGCTGTTCTTATCTGAAGCCAGGAGCCAGGAGGGTCTTCTGTGTCTCCCACATGGGTTCAGGGGCCCAAGGACCTGGGCCATCTTCTGCTTTCCCAGGCCATAGCAGAGAGCTGGATTGGAAGTATAGTGACTGGGACTCGAACTGGTGCCCAAATGGGATGCCGGCACTGCAGGCGGCAGTTTTACATACTACACCACAGCACTGGCCCTTATCTTGTGATTTGAGTGTTGTTTTTAGCTCTTGTTGATACTGCTATGCAACTGTGGTCTTCTTAATTTTTACTTGTTGAATATTATGGTCAGTCGTGCATTAAGCCTGTGGTTATGGATTGGATTGAAATCATATTTTTGCAAAAATTCTTGCAAAAAAAAAACCAAAGAAAGAAAGGAAGGAGGGCGATTGAGGGAGTCAGAGGGTGAGGGAGGAAAGTATGATTACTTTCTTGTAATTGTACCTATGAAATAAATTAAACCTATTCTCTTTATATTAATAAAAAATTTTTAAAACTGAATGCTAGGGACCAGTGTTGTGGCACAACAAATTGGGCTGCTACTGCAGTGCCAGCATCTCATATTGGAGTGCTGAGTTGAGTCCTGGCTGCTTTGCTTTGTGACCAAGCTCTCTGCTAATGTGCCTTGGAAGGCAGCAGAAGATGGCCCAGGTGTTTGGGCCCTGCCACCCATGTAGGAGACCCAGATGGAGGTTCTGGCTCCTGGCTTCTGTATGGCCTAGTCTTGGCTGTTAATGGCATCTAGGGACTGAACCAGAGGATGGAAGATCTCTGTCTCTCCCTCTTGTTATTCTTTTTAAATACATCTTTTAAATAAGCAGAAAAAAACCTAAAAATAATTGGAGATCTTTGTTGACTGTCCTCTGTTCTCTCAGGGCTTGAAATGGGAGAGTTTGTTTCTAGTAAGGTGAAGGAAGTAACATTTATCATTGTTATTGTGGATACTGATCACTTTTAAAATGTCTTTTATTTATTATTTTTATCCGGTATCTATTGACAGTTTTTATAATATTCATTAAATAGGACTGGTAGTAATAGGTTAGCTCAGCTTAATATATTACTGTGTAAATTTTAAGAACATTCTCGGCCGGCGCCGCGGCTCACTAGGCTAATCCTCCGCCTTGTGGTGCCAGCACACAGGGTTCTAGTCCCGGTCGGGGCTCCGGATTCTGTCCTGGTTGCCCCTCTTCCAGGCCAGCTCTCTGCTGTGGCCAGGGAGTGCAGTGGAGGATGGCCCAAGTGCTTGGGCCCTGCACCCCATGGGAGACCAGGAGAAGCACCTGGCTCCTGCCATCAGATCGGCGTGGTGCGCTGGCCGCAGTGTGCCAGCCGCGGCGGCCACTGGAGGGTGAACCAATGGCAAAGGAAGACCTGTCTCTCTGTCTCTCTCTCTCACTGTCCACTCTGTCAAAAAAAAAAATTCTCATCATTAAATAAAAATAAGGACCTCTCTTTAGGAGGATTATTATTTGGCCTGAGCCATTTCAGCAGTGTTGTTTCAGGTTATGAGGATAATCTTGTTTCCTTGGGCATCATTTAAAATGAATATAAATGGAGAGACCTTAAGCAGATCCTGGTAATTCCAGTGACCTGGATCTGCCTATATTTTAGAGAACTGAGCATTTTTACAACTTAGATGCTCATCTGAAAACAAATTCTGTCTATCTCACTGGGAAAGGTGGCCACTGCAGCTAGTGAAGATAGGCTGAACGGCCATTACTTGGTTAGTCAAAGCTACATTAAAGCAAGAAACACATGAGTATAAGCATTGGCATAGCTAGTAATTCAATAACTTTGCAACAGACTTGACCAATAACTAGCACCTGTCACAGGAAAGCTGCCGGCTCTTTGTGGCATGCAGGGTGGAGTGTGGACCCTTAAAAAGTACGGCTTGAGGTACTCATAGGGTCCCTGAGTGCTTGACATGCATATACTCATATTTCTAGTGTTTGATTTTTCTCCTAGAATTTTTTTGAAAGCAGAGATTATACCAGCAGTCATAATGATCTCGATAGATTTCAGGCAATATTTAGTCAATCCATGCTATGTTCAATACACTGTACACTGGGATGGAGATTTAAAATGTATCATAGTAATCTCCTCCTCTCCAAAGGCATCAGTACCCCTACAGATAAGTTGAGACAGAGAGAGGGGGGAGGGAGGGAGGGAGGGAGAGAGAGAGAGAGAGAGAGAGAGAGAGAGAGAGAGAGAAACAGAAATAGGCGGTGGTTTCAGGTTATCTCATGTAATTCTTTCATCAACCTGATAAAATGCATCAACCTGATAAATATCTCTTTTTTCTTTTTATTAATTTAAAAAGAACTGAGTTCATGTATTTAATAGGCACAATTCTTTTTTCCCCCAAGAAACCTTTATTTAAGGAATACAAATTACATAAGTACAACTTCAGGAATATAGTGATTCTTCCCACCATACCCACCCTCCCACCCACACTCCCACCCCTCCTCCTCCTCCTCCTTCTCCCATTCCCATTCTCCATTAAGATTAATTTCCAATTAACTTTTTACACAGAAAACCAATTCTATGCTAAGTAAAGATTTCAACAATTTGCACACACAGACATACACACACACAAACTGAGAACAAGTTTTACCGTTAATTCTCATAATACAACTCACTGAAGACAGAGGTCCTGTGTGGAAAGTTAGTACACAGTGACTCTTGTTCTTAATTTAACAATTAACACTCTTATGTATGACGTCAGTCACCACCCGAGGCTCTTGACGTGAGCTACCATAGGCACAATTCTAAGGAGACAGCAAAACTTCCCTCCTTCCCTTCTCCTTCCCTCAACCTCCTTCCTTTAATTTTTCTGCAGATACACTTTCAGTCTACTCTGTAATCACAGGCTTAACTCACCACCAACCATAATATTCAACAAGTAAAAAGCAGAAAGACCAGAGTTCCACAGAAGTATAAGTAAGGGTTAAAAATAGCAGCCATGGCCGGCGCCGCGGCTCACTAGGCTAATCCTCCGCCTGGCTGCGCCGGCACACCGGGTTCTAGTCCCGGTCGGGGCACCGATCCTGTCCCTGTTGCCCCTCTTCCAGGCCAGCTCTCTGCTGTGGCCAGGGAGTGCAGTGGAGGATGGCCCAAGTGCTTGGGCCCTGCATCCCATGGGAGACCAGGAGAAGCACCTGGCTCCTGCCATCGGAACAGCGCGGTGCGCCGGCCGCAGCGTGCTACCGCGGCGGCCATTGGAGGGTGAACCAATGGCAAAGGAAGACCTTTCTCTCTGTCTCTCTCTCACTGTCCACTCTGCCTGTCAAAAAAAAAAAAATAATAACAGCCATGTCACAGGAAGTCCATTTCATTCCTATATATTTTTTGATATTCTATATTAAATGCTGCATATCAGAGAAAACATATGATATTTGTCCTTTGGGGACTGGCTTATTTCACTAAGCATAATGGTTTCCAGTTGCACCCATTTACTTACAAAAAACAGAATTTCACTCTTTTTTGTGAGTAGTATTCCATAGTGAATATCTAGCACGTTCTCTTTATTCAGTCATCAGTTGATGGGACATCTGGGTTGATTCCATATCTTAGCTATTGTGAATTGAACTGTAATAAACATGGGGGGTGCAGATAACTCTTTCATATGCTGATTTCATTTCATTTTGGTAAATTCCCTTCCTCTCCCTTTCTCCCTCCCCCTTCTCTCCCCTCTCCCTCTCTATGTGTAACTCTGCCTTTCAAATAAACAAATAAATTTTTAAAGGACCTTGCTGTTGTGGCAAAGTGGGTAAGCTGCTATCTGCATCACAATGGGATGCTTGTTTGTGTCCCAAGCTGCTGTACTTCCAACCCAGATCCCTCCTATTGGCCTTAGAAAAATAGTAGAAAATCGTCCAGGTGTGTACGCCCCTGCCACGCATGAGGGAAACCCAGATGAAGCTCCTGGCTTTGACCTGGCCCAGCACTGGCTGTTGCAGCCATCTGGGGAGTGTAGTAGTAGATGGAAGATCTCCCTCTGTCTCCCCATCTCTTTGTGACTTTGACTTTCAAATAAATATCTTTTTCTTAAAAAAAGGAACTTGAAATGAACAAATTATCATAATCAAACACTATTGAAGACTGTTATAGGAACATTAGGATAAATGTGTTGTATAACTCCAGGAGCAGCATCCATGTACAGAAATCTGTGGTAACAGAGAATGCTATAATATGCATACTAGAAAGAAAAGGAATAAATTGGGGAAATTTTGTTATTTTATGTTAAATTTCAAGTACAAAGACTTGATAGAAATATATGAGGCCACTTCAGAAAGCTCATGTAGGACCGGCGCCGTGGCTCACTAGGCTAATCCTCCGCCTGCAGTGCCGGCACCCTGGGTTCTAGCTCCGGTTGGGGTGCTGGATTCTGTCCTGGTTGCTCCTCTTCTTCCAGTCCAGCTCTCTGCTGTGGCCCGGGAGTGCAGTGGAGGATGGCCCAAGCCTTTGGGCCCTGCACCCGCATGGGAGACCAGGAGGAAGCACCTGGCTCCTGGCTTCGGATCGGTGCAGCACGCCGGCCGCAAAGCACTGGCCATAGCGGCCACTTGGGGGGTGAACCAGTGGAAAAAGGAAGACCTTTCTCTCTCTCTGTCTCTCTCTCTCTCTTTCTCTCTTTCACTGTCTAACTCTGCCTGTCAAAAATAAAAAAAAGAAAAGAAAGCTCTAAAACATTTTTGAATTCATGCATGATTTTTTCATTATATATTTCCTTAACATGTTGAATATCAATATATGATTTTAATTTTTATACTCATTTTCTCCAAACTCTTTAAAGTATATTATGTTCCTATTAATTCTTATTTTGAATGTAGTAAAAAGGGAAGTGCTGTTTCACTGCTGATGGAAATAACACAATATCTCATCATTTGATGAAATGTCCTTCCTTTCTAGTAATTAAAAATGGGTGAATAAAAATTCATAGCCATCATTACAGCCACCATTAAATTAACAACACCACTGATAAAATGCAGTGATGACAAGGTGGAAAGAATTGGGCTCATGAGAAACTGTATATCAACCAGTCTCACTGGAGATCATTCAACAATCTCTCTCAAGGACTGTAGCTGTGTTTAGGTTTTGACCAAACAATTCCTACTGCCATAAAGAAGCATATCTTAATGAATGCCAAAAATATTTACAGAAATATCAATTATAAAAATACAAAGAGAAGTGAATAAAAGTGCATATTGGTTAAAAAATGCCAAAAGAATGGATGATGTGGAGAATCAGTTTATGGAATGCTAACTACCATGATATAAACTGTATGTACCTTGATAGATGATAGGGTTTCAAGTGGACAAAGGATTAGTTCAATTTATAGAGCATTTACTAGTGTTCAGGAGGTTTGTTTGGTTCCTGGAAACAGAAAAAAAAAGACTGTTAAGTGCATAGGTATTTTCTTTTTTTTTTTTTTAAGAAGCTTTTAATTAATTAATTTTTAAAGATTTATTTGAAAGAGTTACACAGAGAAGCAGAGAGATAGAGAGACAGAGAGGTCTTCAATTTGCTGGTTTACTCCCCAAATGGCTGCAAAGGTCGGAAGCCAGGAGCCAGGAGCTTCTTCCAGGTCTCCCACATGGGTTCAGGGGCCCAAGGACTTAGGCCACCTTCCACTGCTTTCCCAGGCCATAGCAGAGAGCTGGATAGGAAGCGGAGCAGCTGGAACTCAAAATGGCGCCCACAGCACTGCCTCTATTTATTTTTTTAAAAGATTTATTTATTTATTTGAAAGTGAAAGTTACACAGAGAGAGAAGGAGAGGCAGAGAAAGACAGAGGTCTTCCATCCTCTGGTTCACTCCCCAGTTGGCTGCAACGACTGGAGCTGTGCCGATCTGAAGCCAGGAGCCAAGAGCCTCCTCCAGGTCTCCCATTTGGGTCTCCCATTTGGACCTGGGCCATCTTCCAGTGCTTTCCCAGGCCACAGCAGAGAACCAGATCGGAAGTGGAGCAGCTGGGACTTGAACTGGTGTCCACATGAAATGCCAGCACCAGAGGCGGCAGCTTTACCCACTATGCCACAGTGCTGGCCCCAGCTTTTATTTATTAAATATAAATTTCATAGGTACAGCTTTTGGAATATAGCGCCCTCCCACCCCTACTCCCATCCCACCTCCTCCCTCTCCCATCCCATTCTTCATTAAGTTTCATTTTTAGTTATCTTTATCTACAGAAGATCAACCCTATACTAAGTAAAGATTTCAACAGTTTGCACCTACACAGACACACACAGTATAAAGTACTGTTTGAAGACTAGTTTTACCATTAATTCTCATAGTACAACTCATATAGGACAGAAGTCCTACATGGGAGCAAGTGCACAGTGACTCCTGTTATTGATTTAACAATTGACACTCTTATTTATGATGTCAGTGATCACCTAAGGCTCTTGTCATGAGCTGCCAAGGCTATGGAAGCCTCTTGAGTTCGCCAACTCTGATCTTATTTAGATAGAGCCATAATCAAAGTGGAAGTTCTCTCCTCCCTTCTGAGAAAGGTACCTCCTTCTTTGATGGCCCGTTCTTTCCACTGGGATCTCATTCACAGAGATCTTTCATGTAGGCCATTTTTTGCCATAGTGTCTTGGCTTTCCATGCCTGAAATGTTCTCATGGGCTTTTTGGCCAGATATGAATGCCTTAAGGGCTAATTCTGAGGCAGAGTGCTATTTAAGGTGTTTGTCATTCTATAAGTCTGCTGTGTGGCCTGCTTCCCATGCTGGATCATATTCTCCTTTTTAATGCTATCTATTGTTAGTAGCAAACACTTGGTCTTATTTATGTGATCTCTTTGACACTTATTCATATCTTTATGATCAGTTGGTGCACAGGTATTTTCAATGTGATAAGTGCTACCTAAATAAATATAATGGCTAGAATATAGGAGGTGATTAATTTGGGACAATTTTAAGCAAATTAAATATACCACAAGTTATTATTCTGATGGGTTATGAGGTTGAAACTATCATTATTCTCTCTCTTTTTTTTTGACAGGCAGAGTTAGACAGTGAGAGAGAGAGAGACAGAGAGAAAGGTCTTCCTTTTCCATTGGTTCACCCCCCAAATGGTCGCTACAGCTGGCGCGCTGCGCTGATCTGAAGCCAGGAGCCAAGTGCTTCCTCCTGGTCTCCCATTCAGGTGCAGGGCCTAAGGACCTGGGCCATCCTCCACTGCACTCCCGGGCCACAGCAGAGAGCTGAAATGGAAGAGGGGCAACTGGGACAGAACCAGCACCCCGACCGGGACTAGAACCCAGGGTGCCGGCGCTGCAGGCGGAGGATTAGCCTAGTGAGCCACGGCACCAGCCTCATTATTCTCTTTTATAGATGAGGAAACTAAGATATGAAGGGTCAGGTCCTGTGCCCAAGGTCACACTGCTTTGATAGGGATAAGCCCAAGGGCCCATGGGAGCTCCAAGGTGGAGCAGCAAACCCAAGTTGGGAAGGACCAAAGGTATTTCTGGAAAAGGTGACATCCCTGAGTCTGGCAGGACAGGAAGGATTTAGATGGGTCAACGACATTCTCAGCAGAGGAACTGAGTGAGAAAGGTAAAGAGATGAGAAGCAGGTGCAGTGTGCATCCCAGGACCACCGAAGAGTACACAGATCAAATAAAAAGCTTTACGGGGAGAGTGGCAGATTTTAGGTGTGGGCAGGGGTAAAGCAGTAGAGATTTATTCTTGTTAAATTGGGTTTGATGGAGAAGGGAAAAGAATAATATCTCTTGTTCTCCGCCATGCAACTGATCCTGTTACAGGTGATTCACTTGGATTATTTCAATGGGTTTTTTCTTTATATAAAATTTCTTCTTTTATAAGAATTGGAGATCACAGGCTATTTGAATTAGGCAGACGCTATGGAACAATCTAGCCTACTTCATGTTGATGCCATAAAAAAAGATGCTCTCAGAAATAACAGAAGTACTGCTTTTAATGAGAAAGTTTTCAGAATAATACACATGTATTCCTTATACTAGGAAGAGCTTTAAAAGTATTAGTAACCTTAAAGTGTAGATCCAATGAACTAGATTCTAACTTATCAGAACCATAAATTATCTCAATCCTGCCATATGATTCCACTTGAAGGAGAAATAAGCATGTGACAAGAAAACATTTGTTATAAAAGATCGCCTAAGAGAAAACAACTCTAGGTCTAGTCTTGATGGGTCACCATCTCTACTCTGCAGAGCTATGATGAGCCCTGGTGACTCTGGCCCAGCAGGATGGTGATCAATTAAGTTCATTATTCTATAATAAGGCAAGGACCTTTGACAGGCAGTATAGAACATTTTTCAAACAAGAGACTCATTCATTTATTTAACAAACATTTATTGTGCACTGAACTCTGTTTCAGGGCTTTTCAGGAGCTGAAGTTTCCTTCAGAAGAAGGAAGTTCTTGAGCTGAGGCCAAAGATGGAGTCCATCAGGTAGACAAGCAGGAAGGAAGTGAATTCCAGGCTGGGGTTGGGGGTGGGGGGGAACTCCAGAGCCTGTGTTGAAACTGTGCGTGGTTTGCAGGCTTACAAGGAGCTCCTCATGGTGGAGTATAGAGTCGGGAGAGGTGTGTGAAGTGGTGCAGCTATACGGGTTCTCAGGAACTGGTTGAAGGAGGGCCTTTTATTCTACAAAGAAGTTTAACGGTGTGGGTCATGATCAGATTTGTGTAATAGAGCACTTGTGGGGGCAGAGTGGAGACCAGCAAAGATGTGAGATAATGACTGTCTCAAGTGCGGGCTGTTGTGGTGAACAGGAAAGGTGCTAGGATTGTCTAAGGAGGCAGTGATGGTGACTGTGGCCGAAACTGAGAGGGGAGGGTATAGGAGGAATCTGGGCTTCTGGCCCAGGCCCCTGCCTGTGGGATCCAGCAGGAGGAGCACATGCAGAGCTTGAGATGTGAATCAGGGTGACCTCAACCCCAAAGCCACCCTTTCATAACCAAAGACCTACAGTCTCTGCTGATGGAATAACTCAAGGCCAACCGACCCAAATGTAACATGGAAGTACCACTTCCCATTTCTTTCTAAGGAGCAAAAATGGAGCCCATTTACCTTTTCTTTCTTTTTAATTGTACAAACTATCCCTGACTGTATGCTTGTTGGAATTCAAGTAACATAATTTACATTTGTTAGGCTTGTTGGGTAAGCAGTTCTCAATCTTTCAAACTCAAGGCTTCTTGATACTCTTAAACATTATGGAAGACTCCAAAGAGCTTTAGTTTACATGGATTATAACTACTGATATTGATCATATTAAAAATGAAAACTGATAAGTTTAAAAAATACTTAGTTCATCTTAAGAATAGTAAATGTTAACATAAAACATATTAAATATTAACATTAAATATCATGCATTCTAAAATGAAAGATATTTTTCCAAAAATGTATTTGGTGAGAAGAGTGGTATATTTATGCAATTTTGCAACACGTTCAATGTCAGTTTCATTATTCTCCTGTCTTCTTCTGCCATCAAACCCTGTGATATCACAGGTCATATAGTGCCTGGAAAGTGGAAATGTTATGTTCTTGACAGTATGAGAGTGACAAGAGCAAATATTAGCTTGGCGTGTCTTTGCAAAAACAGTTTTAACCTCACAGATTCCTCTGGAAGGATCTTGGGGACCTCCAGGGCTCCTGGACTATACTTTGAGAATCACTGAAATAGTCCCATTAGGGCAGTACTGTGGTCACAGCATAAGTGGGTTTAGGTGAGAGGAAGGACAGACTCAAGTGAGATAGCCGTGTGTGGCCACCTGGGTTCTTGCTAAATGCAGCTGCAAGTCAGGCAACTCTCTGTGCCTCAATCACTCTCTCTCTGAAATGATGGGTCAGACTAGCACATTGCCAACTACTATTTCTGCTCTACAACTCTGCATTTGTGAGTCTCAGTACATATTTTTTGAATGTATGAATAAATGAATGAAGAATACGTGTTGTTGAAGGGACTTTTGCATAGAGTGGAAAGCTGGACCAGAATTCAGGGGTCACCTATACATGGGCCTGCAGGCCAGGAGTCTGAACAGATGTAGTGGACAGTAGGGCAGTGAGGAGTGGTGGGGTGTTTGATGAACTGGCGGACCATATCCTCCTTAAAGGAAACCACATTCCGATTTTATTATATACTATGTTAGGCCAGCAATGCAGGCTGGAGTTGGCAGGTTGGCTACGGATGGAGACTTCTGAACTAGATGGTCGCCTGACTTCCTTCTGACTCAAAGCAGAGTCTTTGTGAAGCCTTCTGCTGGAAGACCAGGCGGCTCCTGCTCTCTATTCCTCCTACCCGTCTGAATCTGTTCATGGGAAAGAATCTAATAAACTCATTTGATGAAGGTAACCGCAAGCTGTGAGATGAATACTGTGAGACATTTGCATTTTTACGGGGTTAATCTGAAGCAAAAATAAGAACATTTCCTCTGATTGTGGAACTCAGAATGAGTGATCAGGCCAGAGCAGGGAGTTCTTGGCTGTGCGCCAGGATCCATGCCACATGTGTCTGCCTGCCCAAACCTGGGTGCTGGAGCTGCACCTATAAAACCTTTCTCTATACAATGGCTGGCTGCTTTGATCGTAAATGTGTTTCTCCTGGGAATCCATACCCCAGGGAGGTCTCAGATAAAGCAGCTACTACCTGGAGCCAGGGCCCTCTTTTCTAACAGGAACCCACTTTCTGCAGCTACCACACCCAGAAATGTGCTACAGTTAATCAGCATCTTTGATGTCATACAATAGGCTTTCTTGAGGAACCGTATTTCTTGGGTACGCTTTTTAGAAAGTACTGGGGTGAGCAGCCTGGTACCTTCCACAAAAATAAGTTGGAAGTCATAGAGTGCTTCCCCAGTGCTCTGCACAGATCCTCTGACTTCAGTTGGCCTGGGTCACCTTTGATGTACTCAGGAAAGCCCTAGTAAGCCATTACTGAGGCTGAGAAGAGTGGAGAGAAGAGAGAGTGGCTCTTCCATATCCCAGTGAAGGGGATCCGGAATCTGGATTCGCCTTCAACCAAACAATCCTAGATATTGTTCTGTTTTTCCTGATGGCTTCACACAGAAAGTACCCTGAAACCCATAGACCTCAGACAAGGGAAATCCCTTTATCTTTAGGCCTTCTTCTCTGGTCGCTAGTTATGATGGAAATTGGAGCTTTTTCCACTGGCATAAATCAATGCTGTTACAAAGCAAGATCGTTACAAAACAAGCTTCAATGTACAAGGAGGACCCACTTACATAAAATATTGGATGGACACACAAACTTCTAGACCCAACAGAAGGATCCTGAGAGTTCTGTTGCCATGGAAGTGGACTTTTTACTGACTGCTCAGGTTGTCCTGTTAACTACCTGACTTCTGTATGTCTGAACTGATAACACAAAAGGAAGTTTCAAGACCTTTTGGTGAATTGTTTAGATGCCATGATCACATACCATGTACCAAAGTTATAACTCAGCTGGTAGGAGGGTGGCAGGGTGTGTTTTAGGAAAGAGATAGTGAAGGGTAACCCCGTCCTATGGATGAATGAATGAACACCTGACCCTTTAGTCACGGAAAGAGGCAGGGGATGGGTCTCTGGAAACTTTCTAGCTCTTCTCTCTAGTTTTTTTCCTTGAATGAAAAACACAAAATATGGCCTCAAGGGTCTTGAAGTGTTGCCCATGAGATTTGCTATGGGAAAACTCTATGTCTGGACAACAGAGGCCAGATGGTGTCCTGCCTCCAAAAGCCCAAGCACTTGAGCTAGGAAGAGAGCTGGATGCCTGAATCCAGTGTTGTCCTTAGACATGGGTAATAGGGCTCCTGTGCAGAGCCACAGCCCTCAGGCAGTCCCTTGTTTGTAGTGCCTTCCTCAAAGGTGGTTCCTTTCTGGGAACTATCTGGGCCTAGCAGTGCCATCTTGGCCAGTGACTCTGAGCCCAGACAGGAACCGGCAGGGCCTTGGCCTCCAGTCCCAGTTTTCCCTTCAGGAAAACTCTCTAACGTTCTAGCTCGGGTGTGGGGTTGACCAGATACCCCACAACTAAGGCACTGGTATTACCAGGTTGTGCTAAGGTCATCTAGCCAGCTCTAGTTCCAGGAAAGTGGCTGTTTGGGTAGATGGTTCCTGCTGGCAGGCATGACATTTGTTCACTGTGTAATACTGAGCTCCCAGAATGGTGCTGCTTCTCAGCCTGTTTATATAGGCTCCCGTCCTGCCCGTGTTCACCCTAGGGGTAATTTCGCTGGAACTCATCCAGATCCACGTGTGAAATAGCACTGGGAGCTTGCATCACCTTGCTGGGCTGTGTTGGTTTGGGTAGAAGGAGGGAAGACAGGAGAGAGTGAACAGGAGTCAAGTCTGCTCTCTCTTCACTGTACCCGTGCTTGGAGGCTGGCTCTTAAGAGTTGTAGGCACCAAGGTTGGCCTCTGGCATGTGAGGCATCACCAGGCAACTCTACAGGGAGGAACAAGTCTGAAAGTGGAAGTTCCTACTGGACAGGGATGTGGCCCATTAACTTTCCTCCTTGAACTCAACCAAAGTATCTGTCAGGCCCATCATGGGCGATGATCACGGTGGGTGGAGTTTCCAGGCATGAGGCTCCTATGTGCTTTATTGTATCCTATAAAATATTAGTGTGCTTCAGCACAAGCTGCTGAGCCACCGCCCGGAACACCTCAGACACCTGCACATGCAGTGAGTTTCTCCCCATACTGTTCTGCTTGGGCGTAACTTGAACTTCACTGGTCTCATCACAATATTTAATGAATACATAAAATTTGTTTATTGTGTGTAATCTGCTTCTTTAACTACCATGTAAGCTCTTTGAGAACAGGGTCATGCTTGTCTCTTTCTTAGTAGACTACAGCAGTATCTCCCACTAGTCAGAGAATCAGTAAGTACCTTCAAATGGTTGAATGAGTGATTTCATCATAGGACTTTCATTTTTTTGGAGTATTTGCTCATCTGTATTCCACCTTTTGTTCCTTTGAAATACTTAGGTGTTGACAGCAGGCATTTAGTGCAGCAATAAAGCTGTTCCTTGGAACGTTTGAATCCTGAATCAGTGGAGTGCCGGGGTTCAAGTCGCAGCTCTGTTCTCCATCCCACCTCCTGTTAATGCTCACGCTGGGGGCAGTAGGTGATAGCCCAAGTAGTTGGGTCTCTTCCATCCACATAGGAGATCTGGATTGAATTCTAGGCTCCTGGTTTTAGCCTGGTCCAACCCCAGCTGGTGTGGGCATTTGGGGAGTGAATTAGCAGATGGGAGACCTGACACTTTCTATCTCTCTGTCCCTATATCTGTATTTCAAACAAAGAAGTACATTTTAAAATCCTTTTTGTTTAAGGAAACCTCTTGTTTAAAAATTTATTTATTTATTGAAAGGCTGATACACAAAGAGAGAAGGAGAGAGAGTTAGAGATCTTCCATCTGCTGGTTTATTCCCCAAATGGCCACAATGGCTGGGGTTGGGCCAGGCCAAAGCCAGGAGCCCAGAGCTTCTTCCTGATCTCCCAAATGGGTGGCAGGGCTCCAGACACTTGGGTCATCTTCCATTGCTTTCCCAGGCACATTAGCAGGAAGCTGGATCAGAAGTAAAGCAACAGGGCTTCAAATTGGTGCCTGTATGGGATGCCGGCACTGCAGGTGGCTGAGACAACCTTTGTGATAGTCAAGGATTTTTGTTTCAAAACAATGCATGCAATCTTCCTCATAATTACCTTTAAAAATCCATCCTTGCCTTAATCTCCATGAATATGCTTGGGACCCTTTACAGCATACATAGCTTGATTTTGTAAATTCATCTATCATGTATCAGAAATTGGGGACACAGAGATGGACCAGGCTGAATGGTTGTCTGTGAGGAACCTGTGTGGAGTGTGTGTGTGTGTGTAGGAGGGCAGACAAGTAAACAGGTAATTACTGTGCTGTGGTGAATGTCATGGTCAAGGTGTGTATGGCACTGATGGGAACACAGGTGAAGGGTATACTGGGTGCCACAATGATGACTTAAGCATGCGCTGTGAGTTCAGAAGAGGCACTCAGTCCTAGCCATCAGATCGATGTCAGCCTTGAAAGTCAAGTGCAGGCCGGCGCCGCGGCTCACTAGGCTAATCCTCCGCCTTGCGGCGCCGGCACACCGGGTTCTAGTCCCAGTCGGGGCACCGATCCTGTCCCGGTTGCCCCTCTTCCAGGCCAGCTCTCTGCTGTGGCCAGGGAGTGCAGTGGAGGATGGCCCAAGTGCTTGGGCCCTGCACCCCATGGGAGACCAGGAGAAGCACCTGGCTCCTGCCATCGGATCAGCGCGGTGCGCCGGCCGTACTGCGCCAGCCGCAGCAGCCATTGGAGGGTGAACCAACGGCAAAAGGAAGACCTTTCTCTCTGTCTCTTTCTCACTGTTCACTCTGCCTGTCAAAAAAAAAAAAAAAAAAAAAGAAAGTCAAGTGCAGGCCATCCGCCCCTATCCTGAAGGCCATGGGAAGCCTCTGAAACACCTCAACCAGTGGAGAGACCTGGTCACTTGCATCCATGACAGCAGTTAGGAAACTGCAGGGCTCTGGGTAGAAAACAATGATGTGCCAACAAGGACCAAAGGGTCCTAATGAGGTTGGAGAGGCAAGATCTACTGTGGCAGGGCAATGAGGGGGCTGGGCTGTTGGAGCTGGTGGTCAGAGCATGTGATATCATGAGTTTTGAGGAGTATTGGATGCATCCTCAAAACATGCAAAAAGTTGGGGCAAGAGTTTGGTGCAGTGATACACCTCCCACCTGGGACCTCCACATCACAGTGTATGGGTTCAGGTTCTGGCTGAGTTCCCAATTCCAGCTCCCTGTTAATGTGTATCCTCGGAAGCAACAGAAGATGGCTTAAGTAGTTGGGCCCCTACCACCCACATGGGAGATCTATATTGAGTTCTGGGCTCCTGCTTTCGGTAGTTGTGAGCATTTGGGGATATCAGTGAATAGAAGATTTCTTTCTTTCTGCCTGTCTGGATCATTTGTTCATTCATTCATTCTCTTTCTCTCATTCACTCATTCTCTCTCTCTCTGCCTTTCAAATAAATAAATAAATAATTATAAAAGGTAAAACATTTAAAGAATAGGACAGCCAATTTTGCCACTTTTTACTTATTTAAAATTATACCTCAGGGAATGCAGCAGGGTTAGCAGGTTAAACCTCCACTTGCAATACCAGCATCCCAAATGGGCAGTTCAAGTCCTGGCTGCTTCACTTCTGGTCCAGTTCCCCACAAATGTGCTTGGGAGAGCAGTGGAGGATGGCTTAAGTGGAGGATGCACCCATGTGAGAGACCCAGAAGAAGCTCCAGGCTCTTGACTTCGGCCTGGTCCAGTTCCAGCCATTTTGGCCATTTGGGGAGGGACCCAGTAGATAGAAACTCTCTCTCTCTCTCTCTCTCTCTCTCTCTCTTTCTGTGTCTCTCCTCCTCTCTATATAACTCTGCTTTCAAATAAATTTAAAAAATTTTAAATTGCAAATCAGCTAAGACTATCTAGAATATTACTTTTCTACACTGGATTCTCCTACTGAAAGTTGTGTTTGAATATCCTGTGCTATATTTCAGAGAAACATGATTTGACCCACGATTGTCTTTTTCTTGTTTTAACACCTGATACCAAATTCACTGGACAGTGAGGAATTCGTGAGTGAGTACATGGGATGGACTCCCTCAGGTAGCAGGTGCTTGACACCTGGTGAGTTTCTCTGCTTGAATTATGTCTGAGAAGAGTACAGTGGAGTTGAAAGTATTTGCTAGCATTATCACTCACAGATATTGCCAGTAACAGCCTGTATTTAACTGTGATTTTTAGAAGAGTCTCATTAGGCGCAATTCATTCTCTCATACCAGATATTCTCTTGTCTTTATATCTTATAGAGTTCTAATGGCCTTTGAGTAGCATTTGTATTGTCCCATGTAGGGAAGAATTTAAGAGAATTTTCCAGGAACCATATTTCATTGCTTTTAGGAAACCCTTTCCTCAATTCTTGGGTAGCCAAGTACTAACAATACTTAGTATCAGGTTCTCTGCTACCAATGAGTTTTCTTGACCTGGTCTATCCTCCCGCGAGTATAGTTTTGAACCAGAGTTAGGTGATATCTCCCCAGTGTTTGCATGATATGCATACTGTATTCTGGGCAGGAAAGTTAACCGCTTTGTCTATTTGATCTGTATCATTTATATTTCTTGTTCCTCTTGTCTAAAAGAATAATGAAGCTTTTGATAGGCCTCAAACAGTCTGCTTCTCTGGGGGTATAAACAAAAAGTGATTTAGTCTGGAACATTTTCAAATTCCAAAACTCCTGACTCTCTACTTCTTTTGAGGCCATGCTCAGGACCACCCTGTGAGTTCTTTGACAAAAGAATGAATCAAGGGGCCAATGCTGTGGCATAGTGGGTTAAGCCTCTGCCTGTGGCATTGGCATCACATGATTCAAGTCCTGGCTGTTCCTCTTCCAATCCAGCTCTCTGCTGTGGCCTGGGAAAACAGTAGAAGATGACCCAAGTGCTTGGGCCCCTGCATCCACATGGGAGACCCAAAAGAAGCTCTTGGCTCCTGGCTCTGGATAGGCTCAGTCCTGGCCATTGCAGCCATTTGTGGAGTGAACCAGGGGATGGAAGACTTTTTTCTCTGTCTCTCCCTCTCTCTGTCTGTAACTCTACCTCTCAAATAAATAAATAATTTTTTTTTAAAAAGAACAAATCAATAAATCAAAGATGTTAAGAGTGTGGCTATACCTAAACAGCACTCTGGCCTCAGAATCAGACCTTAAGGCATTCATATCTGGCCAAAAAGCCCATGAGAACATTTCAGGCATAGAAAGCCAAGACACTATGGCAAAAAATGACCTACATGAAAGATCTCTGTGAATGAGATCCCAGTGGAAAGAGCGGCCCATCAAAGAAGGAGGTACCTTTCTCTGAAGGGAGGAGAGAACTTCCACTTTGACTATGACCTTATCTAAATAAGATCAGAGCTGGCGAACTCAAGAGGCTTCCATAGCCTTGGCAGCTCATGACAAGAGCCTTGGGTGATCACTGACATCATAAACAAGAGTGTCAAACTGTTAAATCAACAACAGGAGTCACTGTGCACTTGCTCCCCATGTAGGACCTCTGTCCTTAATGTGTTGTGCTATGCGAACTAACAGTAAAACTACTACTCAAACAGTACGCTATACTTTGTGTGTCTGTGTAGGTACAGTGTGTTGAAATTTTTACTTAGTATATACCAAGTTGATCTTCTGTATATAAAGATAATTAAAAATGAATCTTAATGAGGAATGGGATGCGAGAGGGAGTGGGAGGTGGGATGGTTTGGAGGTGGGAGGGCGGGCGGGCATGGGGAAAAGATCTGGTATAATCCAAGAGTTGTACTTATGAAATTTATATTTATTAAATAAAAGCTTTCTATAAAAAAAGAGTGTGGCTATGAAACATAATGCTCAGTGTATATTTTATTAAGATGTATGTTAATTTAAAACCTGTGCTATAGGATATCCGTGGAGTTCTGCCATTTATAGCCAAAGAACTCTTCTTGGAGACTGCTTGAGGGCACAGCAGACTTTGAGAAAAGGTACTGAAGAGAGAGTAGGAGGGTCGGTAGAAATGGCAGTCTGCCAGCTCGCAGCTGATAGAATCTTTCAGGGGTGTGAATGGGGCTGAAGGACAGTGTGGATGACTGAGCGCTCAGGCTGTGCCTGGGGCTGTGACGAGCCCCTGCAGATGACATCTTTTTCAATCTTCCTAAGGCTCCCTACGTGTCTGTTTTGCAGACTGAGGCTCAGGAGTGGTGAAGAGATTCCTCCATGGTAAATGGTGAGACTCAGGCTGGAATCCAGTCTGTCTTCCCTCCAACTCCAGGGGGTTACTTCCTTCCTGCTGTGGCTGTCGCTGCTGGAGCAGCTGTGTGTGGGGATGGGATTGGCTCTGTTGCAAGGTTGAACGAGGTCTCTTTCCACACGGAGATTCTAGGTCACAGATTAGAGCTCACAGAGGAAGGACACTCCCTTTTTCCTTTCTGACCTGAGGGCTGGCTGCTGGACTCTGTCTTTGTGTGCCTGAAGGGTACTCCTGGGTCATCATTCCCACACATTCTGAGAAGGGAGTGGTGGCCTCAAATTGTAGCTGAACTGGCAGTCAAGTCGCTCAGTTTTCCTGGTGGGACTTGAGAGGATTTGGGGGAGCTGGTGCCTGAGCAGAAGGAGTAGAAGTAGGGTTTTATAGTGCTGTTGTGAACTTTATGATGCGCGCTGATTGTTTCATGTAGCCTCATAAAACGAGTTGGAGGGTGATTACGTCACTCCCTTTGCCTCCCAACAGAGGTGAGCCTTCCTGAGTGCTTGGGATACTTCCTGATGCTCCCCCATATAGGCCAGCCCCCTTTTCAGATTTTAATATGTTCCTGTAATAGGTGTGGAGAAGAAAAGAAAAAAAAAAAAAGAAAAAGCAGGGGTGGGAGAAACCTGTCAGCCCAAGTTGTACCACCATTCTCAGAAGAGATGAGTGACTAACGTCCTAACAGAGCAGCAAAACTTAGAGGAACAGGTCTGCTTGGCTTGGGCAGTACATAAATAATCCAGTTTCACATCTTGCGGATGGCTGGCAGGAGTTTGTTGTCATTGCAACTCTCCCATAGGGATTGCTCTGCTTGCACAAGTGGTAAGTCTCTGTCCCAACCCCAGACTACCTCAGGAGGAGGAGCTGGGCCTCATCCATTCCTTATTTATAACCAGCCCTGAGAGAGGAGGAGGGGCCAACAGGGTGTCTCTTGCACCAGCTGCTTGCCCGGGTTACATCCACAAATGCCTCGGAAGCAGCCTGCTGGCTGCATCCTCCTCACATTCCTGTGTCTGTCTGGGCTGGTCGGTGCAGTCACCAGGACATACTACATTGGAATTGTGGAAGAATACTGGAACTATGTTCCCCAAGGGAAGGATGTTATCACGGGCAAAAGTTTCTCAGAAGACAAGTGAGTGAACTTGGGGTCCTCACAGACTCCCAGGTTTGGCTTCTTTTTGACTCTGCATGGGGAGGGTTGTATTGCTTGGGTGGTCATATGGTGGATGAGTTGGTCTGGATCAACTGGAGGGTTTTGCTTCTGCCTGAAGAGACCTACTGTGGGTGAGTCTGTAACCCAGATAAGAAATTCTTAGCTCCATTATTCATTGAGCCATCTATTCCCAGCCTTGTCTGTGAAGGGATGTATACAAGACCAGGTGTTTTGAGAGTGGTTTTTTCTATGAAAGGACCATTTTCACAAGGCAGCATTAGTCACTTTTTTTTGGGGGGGGGACTGTATTAAAAAAAGATAACAATACACTTGGCTAAAAATTTGAACATTTTCAAGAATTCTGCCATATTAATACACATAGTGTTTTCTTAATTTTTATTTTTTGTAAATGGAGATAGATATGCTAAGTTGTGTTTTGGCTTGCTTTTGCAATGTTTAAAAGAAGAGAAAATCACAATCAATTTGGTTGGATTTTTGAGAATTTCCTTGAATCCACTCAGAAATGGCCCCTTCATGGGTGAGAGGTTTGTCCCAGCCTCAGTTCATCACTCCAGGGTAATGTATCCTGAGCCTGTGGCAGAGCAGGGTGACATGCCCTGGATTTTTAATTTTTGCAGAAAATAGCCCTTGTCCACCCCCTCCACTCCGAGGTCCTGTGTCATAAATATCTTACTTGTTCCCTGAATCCCTCTCTGAAGTCACATCTGGTTCTAGAAGCTGTCATATGTATTTTCTTCTTTTGATTCCTAGGACATTTTCCAAAATGCTTTAACACCCACTGGACATTTGCATACCCACTTCCTTTCTGATAGGCATTCAACAACCATGTTCCATTTCCCAGACATGAGCTTAGTCGCTAAAATTTAGGAATGGCTTAGGGTCCGCCAACAAGTCTTTAAGAGCCAGGTGCTGTTGCCTGTAGGAAAGACTCACAATCCAGCTGGTTTGGACACACAGCATGCAGGTATTCTAGCAAAACAAAGGTGGGGTTATTGTGTTTTGTTTGCTAAAGAAAAGATGATGCTGTGGAAGAAAAACTTTTCCTTAAGCTGCCTACCAGGAAACCTAATGTCTTTAGCGCTATTTCCAAAGAAAACTGTTGACTCCTTTCCATCTCACACCTGCAAAGTGAGGGTGCTGGTAGTCTTTACTGTGAAAAATGGGTGTGGGAATGAAAGGGTAGCCTAACTGCCAATCACCTTCTCTAAAAATACAACTGCTACCTCTGAGAGCACTCACTAGAAAATGGTCAGCGTGACCAGCTGCTGGGCGTCAGAATGTTTAATACTCATGCGTTGTGTGGGGTGACTATGGCTTTAAGCTAAACACGATGGTGGGCTGCCTTTCTCTCTGAGTAAAAAGCACTGAAATTCTCTTTCACCTGAAATACTCAGGTTGGTATAGCTGCTGTTGGCCATTTTGAGACTTCCCATTCGCTGCTGCTTTCAGACATTACTATTCTCATTTTACAAACCAGGAACCGAGGCTCTGAGGTTAAATGCTTACTGGAGTTTACAGAGTAAGCTAGCTCTAGTAATGGAGCCTGTATTTCTTTTTACCATACAACCTAGCTTTTTCCAAAGGTGATCCTTTCTCACTGAGTTAAATCCATCTGTGATGAAAGCCAGAGATCCCAGTAATTGAAACTTTTTGAAAATCTTGTTTCCTACTAAAGGAATATTTGGCCTTACTTGTCATTCTTTTCAGAGGGATGTTGAAAACCATCACCAGTTGTCAGTGACCAAAGTGGCTACCTGGGTTCACTGAAACCCAAAGTATCTCAAATAGTCAAATGTGAGGATGCTCTTTCCACAGAGCTTGGTACAGGAAGAAGTTTGGGTTCTCTGTTGACCAACTGAGCTCAAACATGACACTTTGAAGAAAGCCAATAAAATGTAGAAGATGATTATGGTGAAGTAGAAATTAAGGATGATGGAAACTACTTGACATCGGATTGCAGTGAGGAGGTCCCACAAATGCTATTCTTGGGAGCAGCTGCTAGGCTAAGATGTCAGTCTTGGAAAGCCAGGGGCCACAGGTGTTTCCTTTTGGTGTACAAAGGGCCAGTGTTGTGGAGAGTTGAGTCTTGAAATGGGAGCCCAGCTTTGGTTCAAGACCTAGAGGCCTTTATCGGAGAGCAGAGCAGGAAGACTGGTGGCTGTAGCAGGAGCTCAAGGCAAGACCCTAGGAAGTTTGGTTGTAGCCAGCTGATGGCCTCCTTGCAGACCACAGGATGCACGAGCTGGGAGCATGAGGAGGGTGTGGTTGAGGCACATGTGTGGAGTTCAGCATGCGTCCTTTGTGTTGTGTCATTTCCTTGGGAGCAGGAAGGAGCTGTCCCAGGTGAGGTCAGCACACCTCAGCCTCCCGCGGGATGAGTAGACATCACGTCTGAGGACAGTCTGCTGTGTCAGGCATTCAGACTCCGACAGAGGCTGGGTGTTCAGAGCATTCCGAGAGCCAGGTGCCCAGTGTTCCACCATGAGGAGAAAGATCCAGGGACAGGAAGTCAGAGCCCTTTCGGTCCTAGGTCTGCCCAAATTGCTGTGAGATCTTTAGCACTTCACATCATCTCGCTGAATATCACTTCTCTTAATTTGTGTGACAAGGAAGTAGAAATATGATCCCTAAAGTCACTTGAGTATTGTAATTCCAAAGCATCAGAAATATTTTTTGAAACTGAGTAACACAACAAAAGAAAACCATATGTTTTGCCAGTACTTGGAAGAATTTTGCAATGAGTAATGAAAGAAGAGAGATAGTTTGCAAAGTTCAGCCCTAAGAATTAGAGATGGAGGAAACCTGGGACTAATAGTCGGGATATGTGACAATTTTTCAAGTATTCATAATTTTTCCTTATCCATCTTTCTTTACTTAAGAACTATCTCCAATTTCTCACTTCACACATAATTTTCCTACAATTCTGGCTTATTCCTTTATTTTTTTAAAAAAGAGCTTTATTTATATATTTAAAAGGCAAAGCAACAAACAGGGGGAGAAGGAGGGAGAGAGACCAAGTGAGCGAGTGAGAGTGAGCGCTTCCATCCACTGTTTCATTCACGAAATGGTCACAATGGCCAGGTCTGGGCCGGGCCAAAGTCAGGAGCCAAGAACTCTATCCAGGTCTCCCCACATGGGTGGCAGGGACCCATGTATCTGGGCCATCTTCTACTGCCTTTCTAGGCACAGTAACAGGAAGCTGGATTAGAAATGGAGTAGCCAGCCCTCTAATATACAATGCTGGCATAGTGAATGGTAGCTTAACCAGCTGTGCCACAATGCCTGCCTGGCTTATTCTGATCTGTTTCCTTCCTAACTGCTCACAGAGCACACTGGGTCTTTGTCATCCCCTCTGGCCCAGAATTTTCTTCTCTCTGCATTGCTCTCATGGTCTGATGTGCATCAGTTTCCTCTGTGGCTAGAGTAAAAGCAGCATGATAGGGAAACAGGCCCGGCAGCTATTAGATAACCCCTTCCCTCCACGAGATTTGTCCATGAGAACATCCTAGGGAGGACTGAGTACAAGGCTAGGCATTTGGCATCACGGAAGCAGAAACGAATCACTTCGTCAATTTGATTGTTCTGGTTACTTCATCTTTGAATAAGGGGAATGGGCAAACCTTAGGAAAACACGAGGGTAGGTGTCAAAGTTTCGGTGATGTAAAGACAATTGGAAACTAAAATTAGGCAGTGCTAAGAGCATAATCCTAACACACCAGAAGAGGATAGGAAATAAAATTGAAATCGTTTCAGTGAGACTGTGCGGCAGCCAGGTGCTGCAATTGAACTTTCCATCTTGACCATAGGCTTCAAAAATATAATTGAGACTAAAACCACTGGTGTTTCTCAGAAAGCACAGGACTTGGGAGCTAAATTCTAGTTAGAAATATTTTCTCTTGGAAAATACGCTCCCAACCCCTCCTCCTGCTGGCTGGCGTAATGAGGACATCAGGCTCCTTTGATTTGCCTGGGGATGGTGTCAGCATTTTGATTCCTTCATGCCAGTCCTGCTCAGGCTCATAAAGTCCTTAATTAAGGTGCGACTGTGCTTCAGCAGTAAAGCCTGGTGTTTAATGGAACCAGAGTGGGGTCACCTTAGTCGAAGCCATGGTTCTCACCACAGACCTCAGCAGGTATCCCACATACACGCAGTGAGATGCAGTGTTTTGTGGATGCTAACTCATGGGCAACACTGTCTTCCAACATGAGCAGGGCTGATCCCTGCTTAGCCCCACGCTGGGAGGGTCTGTTAGAGGGAGTTTACCTAAGCCCCTCATTGCAGCAGCTCAGGTGACAGCCAGGGGTTCTGAGTACTCCCTAGCAGCAGGCCCCAGGAGGGGAGTGAGGGAGATGTCTCTACTTCTGAAAGGAGGCCTAGTGAAGGGAGGTGAGGGATGGAAGAGCGGCTTCTATGAGCTTTGAAATAAAGGGAAGGATGGCATCTCATTAGTGCTTGGTCACAGACCAATGGAGACTTTCAAATGTCAAGTCCTATCTTAGCATCAAAAATCATGTTTTGGCCCTGGTCCCTTGTTAATCTCTTATAGCTGTTGTTATGCCCTGTGTCAGTAAGTGATTGCTTCAGCTGCCAGTGAACACTGGATTATCTTGACTTAAACCAATGAGGGTTTTTTATCTGCTGTAAAAGAGATCCAGGGATGGGATGTGCAAGGCTAGTGCAACCGGTGGAATGATAGGGTCTCAGGGGCTTTCTGTATTTCTGATGTAACATCCACAGGATGTGGTTTCCTTCCTCAAGGATGTTCACGGTCACAGGGTGGCTGCTGGAACTCCAGTCATCATATCTGTGTTCCAGGAAGGAGAAGAATAAAGAAGGCACAAGGCACATAATTCCTGCTGTGTAAGCCCTTAGAAGGGCTGTAATGGAAACTCTACCCAACCCGTCCTACTCACGTCTCACTGGGTACTCCCAGCCAGTGTGGATTGGAAGGCACATCCTTCAGCTATAGGCTTTCTGTCTGAAAAGAGAAACTGACTTTAGTTCTGTTCCTAAGAAAGAAGGGCAGTATGAATGTTGCAAGGTGGCTGGCAGTCTCTGTCCCCATGCGCGCCTCTGCTCTCAGCTGTTCCTGTCATTCATGAGCATCTTCTCAGTCCTCCTCTTCCTTCCCCCAACTCCATGTATGAGCCTCGAGGCTTATCAGCAGGATTCGAGAGAACTCACAGAATAATAGCTAAGGGTCACTGAATCCTACTGTTTTCTAGGTGTTATTCTAAAACCCCTGGGTAGGCCCTGTGGTACAGCCACCCCCTGGGATGCTGCATCCTGAATCAGGTGTGGGTTTGAGTGCTGGTGCCTCCACTTGCCATCCTGCTTCCTGCTAATGTGCTTGGGAAGGTAGCAGCAGATGACCCAAGTGCTTGGGCTCCAGCCACCCATGTGTTCCTGGCTCCTGGCTTCAGGCTGGCCTAGAGCTAGCTGTTATAGTCATTTAGGGAATAAACCAGCAGATAGAGGTTCTCTTTGTTGTTGTCTCTCCTCTATTTCTGTCACTCTGCCTTTCAAATAAATAAAATAAATATGTTTTTAAAATATTTATTTTATTTATTTGAAAAACAGAGTTACAGAGAGAGGTCTTTCATCCGCTGGTTTACTCCCTAGATGGCTGCAATGGCCAGAGCTGCACTGATCCAAAGCCAGGAGCCAGGAGCCTCTTCCAGGTCTCCCACACAGGTGCAGGGACCCAAGGACTTGGGCTATTTTCTACTGCTTTCCCAGGCCATAGCAGAGAGCTGGATGGGAAGAGGAACAGCCGGGACTCGAACCGGTGCCCATATGGGATGCCGGCGCTTCAGACCAGGGAGTTAACCCACTGTGCCACAGCTCCAGCCCCATAAATAAATCTTAAAAATAAAATCTTTATATGCACTGTCAGGGGGGCCAAGAGGCAACGGGAGGGATCCCGTAGCACAGTGTAGCCCATCACTGCTCTAACAGAGACACCAAGGCAGCCCCAGCTTGTTGATGATGTGGGGGCTCTGACCGACAAGTTCAGAATTCCTTGCTTCACTTACTGGGCAAGCCATTGAAACTTTCATTGCTTTGGTTTTCTCATTAGTAAGACAAGATAATGCTATTACTTGCTTCAGGGGGTGTATTAATTTCCTGTGGTGGCTGTAACAAGTTACCAAGTAGGTGGCTTCAAACAATAGCAATGCCTCCTCCCTCTCCCTCTGTGGTGGAGTCCAGAAGTCTAGAATGAAGGTGACGTCAGCCGCCCTCCCTCCAGGACTCCAGGGAGGACCAGTCCTTGCCTGTGCCAGTGTCTGGCACTCCAATCTCTGCTTCCATTTTCTTTTCTTTTCTTTTCTTTTTTTTGACAGGCAGAGTGAACAGTGAGAGAGAGAGACAGAGAGAAAGGTCTTCCTTTACCGTGGGTTCACCCTCCAATGGCCACTGCAGCCGGCACACCGTGCTGATCCGAAGCCAGGAGCCAGGTGCTTCTCCTGGTCTCCCATGAGGTGCAGGGCCCAAGCACGTGGGCCATCCTACGCTGCCTTCCCGGGCCATAGCAGAGAGCTGGACTGGAAGAGGAGCAAACGGGACAGAATCTGGCACCCCGACCGGGACTAGAACCTGGTGTACCAGCGCCGCAGGCAGAGGATTAGCCTAGTGAACCGCGGCGCTGGCCTGCTTCCATTTTCATGCTGCCTTCTCCTTTGCCTCTGCTACTCTCTTACAAGGACACTCCTGATGGTATTTAGGGCCTACCTGGATAATCCAGGATCATCTCCCCATCTCCAGACCCTTTACTTAATCACATCTGCAAGGCCCACTTTCCACACAGGGTTATGTGGATCAGGACCATGGGGTTGTCTTTGGGAGCCATGTCTGCCTGCCCTTTGGGGAGGCCCTAATGACACGGGATCTGCAAGTACTCAGATCTCATGCCTGACACTGGGTGAGCACCTTATAAATGCTGTCCCCCATGGCAGCTCTTTTACCCAAAGGAGTTCTTGAGAGTACAAGTTCTGTGGGAAAGAGATCTCAAACGGTCACATTTCTCTGCCTTCTAACAGAGCTTGCCCAGAAATAATCGGAACTACCATTGATTGCGTGCTACTCTCCTAGGTGCTGTGTGCCCACACTTCTCATTTAATCCTCATCATGGCCACAGACTTTGGTTGACAGCCAAGAAAGCTGGAGTTCAGAAAAGTTAAGTCCCTTCCCTGGGATCTTACCACCAGCAAGCAGGGAGGTCTGATTCAAGCTTGTGCTCTTTCCCTGTCACCACAGGGATTTGTTTTTTAACACAAGTTGTGCACACATGTTGCAAGGGGGTTCCGTGGAAATGAAGTGCAAGAAGGAAGCACCCACGACTTGGGTGGGACCAGGGGACTTGGGGTGAAAGAATGCATACAGAAGCACATCCCCTGGATGACTTAGAAAATTATTAACGTAATTAGGGTGGGCGTGGCTGTGCCGAGCAGTGTTCTCCATCTCCACCCTTCTTTTTGCCGAGTGGCATTGTTGTAGTCTGGCTCTGTTTTCTCCATGGTGAACAATGTCCCTTCTCAAGCCCAGACAGCACTGCTTGTCCTCATTCTGAGTGAAACAATCTCACTCACTGGCTCCGGCCACACCCTCTGCTGGGGCCTTGCTGTAGCTCCTGTTCACCCATGCCCACAGCCCACTCCCCGACATTCAGGCTCTGTGCACTGCAGATGACATTTGCTATATGAAGCTGTTCTGTGATTTAGTCTCCAATGCCTGCGTTTCATCTTCCCAGCAAGATTGTAAGTTTCCTGAGTGCAGGGACTAAATATATGGTGGCTCCAGTTGATGGTTTCATACAGAAGCTTAACACATTTCTCTATGGCGAATGAGTGGGAAAGTATTGTCACTGAAGGACCTTGGTGAATGAACTTTTCTGATCTAACCTGGAAGCCCAGCTCTGCACTGTGTAGCTGATTCCCACAGGCAGTTTGGTCTGACAGTGATTACTGTCATTTGGTTTTGGCAGGTGTCTCTTTCATGGCACCTCCTGGGCTTGGCAATATGATACTCTTAATCCTCATCCTGTCTTTATGGCATTTGCTGATGTGAAAATTTCTATTCCTTCATAGCAAGAAATAGACACCTCCTCAGCTTGAGTCAAAATGCTGGTATGGGGGTACACATGTGATATAGCAGTTAAGATGCTTCTTGGGGGACTGGCGCTGGGGCATGGCTTGTGAAGCTGCTGCCTGCAGTGCCCACATCCCATATGGGTGCTGGGTCGAGTCCAGGCTGCCCTTCCAACCCAGTTCCCTGCTGATATGCCTGGGGAGGTACCAGAAGATGGCCCAAGTTTTTGGGCCCCTGCACCTGCTTGGGAGACCTGGAAGAAGCTCCTGGCATTGGCCTGGCCCAGCTCTGGCCATTGCAGCCATTTGGGGCGTGAACCAGCAAATGGAAGATCTCTCTCTCTCTCTCTGTCTCTCTCTCTCTCTCCCTCTCCCTCTCCCTCTCTCCCTCCCTCCCTCCCTCCCTCTCCCCCCCCCCCCGCCTCTCCTTCTCTGTAACTCTTTCGAATTAAAAAGAAAAAAAAAAAACCACGATGCTGCTTAGGATGCCCATATCCCATATTGCAGTGCCTAGGTTTGAGTTCCTATTCCAGTTGCCTGCTGATGAAGTCCCTGGGACACAGTAGCTTAAATAATTAGGTCCCTGCCACTCTGGCAGGAGGCCTGGATTGAGTTCCTAGCTCATGGGTTTGGCCTGGCCCAGCCCTGGCTGTTGTGGGCAGTTGAGTAGTAAACTAGTAGATGAAAGATTTGTCTATCAGTCTCAGTCTGTGTGTGTCTGTGTGTCTATGTCTCACAAACAAACAGAATTTTCAAATGCTTGACTGTAGTTTGGAAATGTTCCTGAGGGGTAGGGATTGCTCAGCTCCTCACATTGGGGCCATCCTGTGTACACACCATAAGGAACAGATAGCTTACCAGCACCGACACTCTAATGAAGGGGCTCTATCTAAGTTGGAGGTGCAGGCCAATGAGTTTCTTGCTTTGTTTTTTGGGCAGTATTTGTATCTCCTAGGACGCATGGGAACAAGAGCTTCTGTTCTAATGTGACAGAGGCATAATGTGTTCTTAAGGGGTGATTTGCTGCATAGATACTGAATAAAAGGTTATTTCTTTCTCTTCTCTCCTTCCCCCTGCACCCTTTCTTGTTCACATGCATTGGGTTTCTGTCAACTAGTTCCTATGGGTTTTGTTTCATGCCAAGCACTGTAGAAATGTAGTTCCCAAACTTGAAAGCACAGCAGAATTAGGTCAGGTCAGGCGCAAGTAACAAACACCCCACTCTTCAGGTGTTAATGTCACAAAGGATTATTTCTCACCGCTTCATAAAGTCTCATAGAGGTCCGTGTGACTCAAGGCCAGTATCTGCTCTGGGCGACCCAAAATCCAGACTGCTTTGATGTTAAGACTTCGCTGTCAGTACAGGGGACTTCCCCTGCAGCAAAGGAAGAAGGGGTGTTGCAATGACCAAGAGTCACCCTGTGCCAGGAGTGACACTGTCTCTCACACTCACAGCACGTTTTCCGGAGCCCCGTGAATCCGCCTCACTGCAAATGCAGGATCTTTGTGCTCCCCTCCTGCTGGGAGGACAGAGAATCAGAACGGACAAGTCTTGGAAAGCTCTACTCGGAATCATTTGGTGACACTAGGGAGACAGTAGAAGCTGCAGCCTTGCTACCAGCAAATCTAAACTGGGGTCCGGAAACTAAAAATCTCACAAATACTTCCAGTGCTAAAACGGCAGCCTGTGTAATACGTGGACACAGTGGGCTCTTCCCTTCCCTCTGATGCTCCACTTTGCTTCCTGTTCAAGAGGAAGAGCAAAGGACCCAAAGGCTCTCTACCAGCTACATCCAAAGATGCATTCTTAAGTGATTCTGCTTACATCTCATTGGCTAGAACTATGTCATATGATTATCCCAAGCTGTCAGTGAGGCTGAGAAATGTAAAAAACTGTATAATAAAGGCCTAGAGTCAGGCGCTTAGATTTTTTTTTTTAAAATCCCATTCATTTGCACAGGTAAATGCAGGCTTCTGTCTTGTAGAGCAGAAGGGGGCCGACCCAAACAGGCTCAGGCTCGGCAGATGTATGAAGGCAGTGGGCCCAGCATGTGACAGACAGGCCCAAGACCTCAGTCCCAATGCCTGAGGGAGGGGACTTGGCAAGCCAGAGGCTGCCCAGGGATTCTGTTTCCTTTAACTCAGTGAGCAGGCCACTGTGCTGTCTGCCCAGGAGGCCATTCCCCTGGCGGGGAAGAGAACTCATCCTGACAGCATGCTTTGTTATGACAGCTCGGTTTCCAGGTGCCCTGGGCAAGTTGGCAGTCTTGGTGTCTGGCATCACTTGGTGTCCAAATGAAAAAAAAAAAAAAACACCAACCTTGTTTACCTCTTACTTGGAGGTTCAGGACTGAAGGTGAGCTGGGGCTGGCAGTTCTCACCCTGCCTTTTGCTGCAAGTACGAAGGCGCCCACTCTACAGTGCACAGGATCAATTCCCCTTGAAGGAGACTTTAGTGAGCACCTGTTGTTACTTAAGCACAGCCATTGGGATTTGCCTTTCCCAAACCCCATCTCAAGCAGCTTTTCAAGACCTTTCCAACCACATACCATACTCACCCCAGAGATGCTCCAGGAGTGTGGTTTTCTCTGTCTTCAATATAATTTCCCAGTGCCCTTTAGAGCTGGGTCCTGTCTGGTTCATCCTTAACCCTGGTCAGCTGAGGCTCCCTGGAGGTTCTCCAGCCTCTGGGCCAAAGCCACCTTCATTAAAGGGTCTTGTTGCTGAGAGGTTCAATCTGGCTCATTATCACGTTAGCTGGGTAGACTGGAGCCTTAGCCAGTTAGAGAACATGTAAGCTTGACTTTAAGAACCTATTATGTTGGCTTTAATTTTTTTTTTTTTAATTTTGCTGTGCGGTGAGCTTCAGATGATCAATTTGAAGAAGGCAAAGTGGCTGAAAACCATACTTGTCAGTAGGTTCCTAGGAGGAAGAAAAGTTTTTGTAAGGCAGGCCCAGCAAAATGAAGCTCACAAACTCACATGTTGGATTTCTAAAAGATTCCAACTGGATATGATAGCTACAAATGCTAGCCTGGACTCAGGCATCATCAGATAAATACTTTGTATGTGAATGAATGTGAGTAGATTCTTCTCTAGTCATTGCCACGCAACTGAGTGTGTGCTCTGCCGGTGGTGAGATATTATGTCATCCAGGTGCAGAGAGGGCCACACCCACAGATCCGGGAATTGCTTGGCCATCTATGTAGATCAAGCAAGGAGAGCAAGTGCTTGTCAAGCGTGCATCCAGCCCTGTATCTGCAGCAGACACCATGTGTAGATCAAGGCATACTTCCTGTCTGATTCAACCCAATCTTGACTCATTTTCTAAGCACTCACTACTAGTCAATCAGATTTGGTGCTCATGATACAATCTAGTTGCCATCCTAAGCCTAGAGGATATTCAAAGTCAAGACTGGCAACGTATGCTTCTCTGACAATATGGTTTACACACAACTATCCCAACTTTAACTCACAAATTCAAATTCACTTTTTTTTTTAAAGATCCAAAAGCCATTGCACAACTTGGAATTTTCAGGCAATTAGGAATAGGAAATTAGGAATTAGGCATTAGGGAATTAGACATTAGAATAAAATATATATTTGAAGGGTTTTTGTCTTCAGGAATCCCACAAACCAAAGATATACATATTTTGTATAAAATTTTGTGCATGTTCGCCGGCGCGGTGGCTCAACAGGCTAATCCTCCGCCTTGCGGCGCCAGCACACCGGGTTCTAGTCCCGGTCGGGGCACCGATCCTGTCCCGGTTGCCCCTCTTCCAGGCCAGCTCTCTGCTGTGGCCAGGGAGTGCAGTGGAGGATGGCCCAAGTGTTTGGGCTCTGCACCCCATGGGAGACCAGGAGAAGCACCTGGCTCCTGCCATCGGAACAGCGCGGTGCGCCGGCCGCAGCGCGCTACCGCGGCGGCCATTGGAGGGTGAACCAACGGCAAAAGGAAGACCTTTCTCTCTGTCTCTCTCTCTCACTGTCCACTCTGCCTGTCAAAAATAAAAAATAAATAAATAAAAAAAAATTTTGTGCATGTTCATAGAAAAGAGAGCACATTGTGACTAGTGCCATCACTGGAATATGAACAGTGCATTGTGTGGGTAGAGAGGAAGAAAGGAGGAAGAGAGTGAAGCAAGCTTGAAGGATACTTGGCAGCTTCAGAATGAGGAAGACCCTTGGGGCCCAGGAAAAACACTGTGTGCAGGTGCTGCCCTGCTGAGAGGACATGGTATCTTCAGAATTGGCAGACGTGTGGGGGCCTGGAGTCGGAAAAGAAGGAGGAAATGAGCCTGGAAAGAGGACCAGGGCTGAGTGCTGCAATGAGGACTTTTTCTGCTTTGATTTGAACATTTGGTGCCTTCTTCCTGGCTTGACTCAGGTGCCCTTTCCTCCATCTGCCCAAGCCATTCTTCTGCCATCAAGCAGGCTTCCCGGATTCTGCTACATGTTGATCTCCAGCTCTGTCATCCTGAAGATTCCACGTGGTGGGCAAAGCCACTATTCATAATTGAGACTGCTAGGGAGCTGTGTATCAGGAACTGCTTAGGCTCTTATACCTGAGTCATTGGTGTCCTGATATTTGATAATCTCTTTGAGGAAATGAAGGTAAAGCTCATATATATATATATATATATATATATATATATATATATATTAGTTTTTGGATCTGTACTTTATTTCCCAACCTTCATGAAGTGAACAAAAATCCACTGGTTAATGCAGAGTTGGGAGACCTGATGTGGTTCTGTTCACAAAGGAATGGCTCTGCTTGAACAGGGTCAGAAAGAGGTGAGAGGAGTCGAGTCAAAGTAAAGAGAAGTTGTCAAACTTCTGCCAAAGAAAGGCTTGGCCATATCAGTCAAGCAGATGCCACCTTTGGGCCACTGCATTAGGAGATTCAGCTGAATCAGGTCCCAAGGTACAGAACCCCTTCAGTCCGGTCTTAAGCTAGAGGCTTGCTCAGTCTTACAGGTGTCGTGACTCAGTATTCAGAGGTAGAAGCTTAGGAAGAGGCTTGATCCAGTGAGCAGAGCACATGGGATAAGTCATATGGTCAGGTTCATGAAAAGAATTTGGGTATGGGATCCTTCAGAAATTTTCTTCCTGAAACATACATCTGATCAAATTTCTCTGCTTAAGAATCTTCAGAGGCTCTTAATTATAGATATAATAATATCTAAATTCCCTAGCCCAACACTCAAATTTCTCCACAATGTCACTCCCATCAAGTATTTAGGCCATTTACAACTGCTGTTGCTTCCTCGAACTGACCTCTAACCCCCTCAGCCTGCTACCTTCTCAATCTATTCTGTCTACCTGGTCCCTCCTGTTTCCTGGATTCCCAGAGCACATTCATTTTTCTACTGTTAACAGTTCTCAGTAGTCTCATTTGTGCCCACATCAATATCTTTGTCCCCGCCTCTTGGTCCTAATTATGCTTATTCAAACTTGTGTCCAAAATGATATCTAACCCAGAACTTCAATCTGTGCTTGTAGAAAGTCAGTGGAATGCCTTACAAACCCACTCTAGGACTTGGAGGAGATGCACTGGGATCTTCTGGCCAGGTTCTCAAGGAGGCCACATTTGATGATGGGGGCAGACAGAACCCATTACACAGGCAAACAGAGCCTTTCTGTTCGTCTCCATCCAAAGTGGGCATGTAAGTCTTTAAGAGTCTCTCCCATTGTGGGGACACAGTCACCCGTGGCTATAAACATCATATATATTTTGTTCTAGGAAATATATCATCTCAGGGGGAATACTTCCCTTGAATCTGTTTCTGGGAACAGTGGGAATGTGACTGATGTTCAGTGAAAAGCTGAACCCCAAGGGGCAGTGGGCTAATAGCTCCATCTGTTGATATCTATGGGTTAATTGCTCCATCTGCTCTAGGCTTAGTGCTTAGGACAGGACAATGATGTCTGACTCAGAGTATCCAACTAGGATTCTGACTCAGGACAGAGAAGAATAAAAGGGAAGCAAAAATATTGTGCCCTATGCTGGGAGGGGTTGGGGGCACTTTGGAAGATCCTGGAAGAGTCAAGTCATTGAAGGATGCTTCAGGCTGCTATGTCATACCAGAGGATGCTCTAGGGACTTCTTCCCTTGGTCTAGCCATCCTAGAATTATTTACTGTGGACCTGCAATAGACAGAACTGCAGAGTGAGCTGTCTGATTACTCCACTAAAGCTATTGGATCATAGGCTAGGGTAGGTTTCTATTGAGGAGAACTGGAAAGGAGGGGGAAAAACTAGAAAAGAATTGGGGAGTACATAAGGATGTAAAGGGGTGCTGGGGCTGTGGCATAGAGGGTAATGCTGCCATCTTCAGTGCTGGCATCCCATGTCAGTGTTGGTTTGAGTCCTGGCTGCTCCACTTTTGATCCAGCTCTCTGCTAATGCACCTGGGAAAATGAACCATGTCCTTGTGTTCCTGCATCCATGTGGGAGACCCAGAAGAAGCTTCTGGCTCCTGGCTCCAGCTTGGCCTAGCTCTGACTGTTGTGGCCATTTGGGGAGTGAACAAGCAGATGGAAGATATCTCTCTCTCTGCCTCTGCCATTTCTTCTCTGTAACTTTGACTTTCTAATAAATAAATAAATCTTAAAAGAAGGGTAGAAAAGAAAAGATTTAATGATACCTCATAGGTACTTAATACCTTTTAAAATTAATTAGATGGATGATTGAATTATTGGAAGCAACTCCGAGAATAGACTGTTCAATAGATGAGAAAGAGACAAACATAAGGAATAGTGACATGATAATGGAGGTGAGTAGAAGTGGATGAGAGGGGAGAAGTAAGTGGTAAAATTTAAATGATCAGAAGAATAAGTGCCAGCTCTCAGGAAGCTTCTCTCCTTGGTTAGCCATATGATTGCCAGATGCCCAACATCCACACCCCACAGTACACAGTAAAGAGATCCTTCACAAGTCCCTAGGTTCCCCTGGATTGAACCAGTCCACCCATCTGTGACAGTCCTTGAACTAATCACTATGGTTCAGGATGAACTTATTGGGGGTGAATGACAAGTATGGGTCAAAAGTCTCACCATGTGTTCAGTGTATTAGGGGAACTTGACATGACCACAGTTGAGGGTGAGTTCCCTGCTCCACCACCATAACTGGGGATGGGACCTTATTAGAAGCACAGAGAATGAGAAGGGAAAAGTGCTCTAAGAATGAGAAGGGAAAAGTGCTCTAAGAGAAAAGTTTTTCCATCTCCTTTGCTTAGATAACATCCCTTTGTTCTTTGGGAGAATATTTAGGCATTATTTTCTCTAGGAAACTTCTCCTGGCCTATTTTCCACTCAATATTAAAGACTCCAGAATATAATCGGTATTCTCATAACTCTCCCTTCCCGAGTGGGAGCTCCTTCAAGGCAGGGACTTTGTCTTGTTTGTCTGTGTCTCGAGCACTGAGTACAGGGCTTGTCATAATTACTGTCTGTGGAATGACTGAGAGGGAACACATGCATGTGCACCTGCAGGGGCATCTGCCAGAACGGGCCATGGCTTCCAGCTCTCAGAGAGGCACAGCTGCACTGCGATGGCTGTGCTTTCCCTCAAACAGGAGCCAGGACCTCCAGGATTGGAGCTAGGCTTGGAACTCCATGCTAGGCACATAGACTTAGAGTGGGAAAGGGGACTTCAACTCCACAGGGATATGTTATGGTCACCCTGAAATGGTATCTCTAGTGCTGCTATGGTGTTAGACTCCCAGAACTCCTGCACTGTCTCCTTACTTTGGGGTCCCAGGAGGACACAGGGTCACATAGAGTCTTAGGATTCTGTCCCCTCCCATGCATCCTTTCTTCCTATTGTACTATCCCCTCTGGTATCCTTGCAGTCTCTCTGCCCCTCATCTTGGCTCTCCCCTTTGCCTGACCCTCTAAAGCTTGCACACCACTGCCATAAGAATGGTCCTTAAGCACTGATGATCATGTCACCCATTTTTGAAACATCTCAGGGAGTCCTTTAATTTTTCAGCCTGGAGGTAGAGTTCATTATCAGACCACCTTCAGAACTTGCATGCAGCTGCGTTGCCCACTGCTCATTCTCTTAGACCTGTGCCCAGCCTGTACCCTGCTCTCCCTCTCCATGTGCATTTCTTTCTCCTTGTTGCTCATGCCTTGCCCCTGTCCTCACTCTCCCTTTGATACCCACACCTACTTCTCTCATAGTATTTTGTGACCTCATCTACTCACAGCCATATTTCCCATCTTTCAACTGCTATAATCCTGGGAATATGAGCTTATATTGTTGTCTGAGGGGAACTTCATGGAAGTTCATGAAAATTAATCTTATGGAAAAAGAACTCTGTATGGTTTTCAATTCTTTTGCATCAAAATGAACTTACCTTTAAAAAATCCATTTTCTATTAGCCCTTTGAGCTATCTTTTTACCACTCAGTTGCTACTTCGTCATATACTCTCTGCACAGGCACTTAATTCTTCCATTATTAGGTGATAACATTCTGCATCCCTCCACAGTACCCAGCAAAGGGCTGGGGATACAGTAAGTGCACAGTAAGTGCTTGTTCAATGAGCAAGTGAAGGGGTGGGGGAATGTGTTGAATAAAAAGGGGCAAATGAGTACCATGACTTGAGGGTCCTTTGGTTTTGTTGTAGTTTGTCTGTGAACACTATTTGTCCCTTTTGGCTTGGTAATTCACTTACTGAGCCTTGTTTCCACATTGGTAAACTGAAGATAATCTTACCGGTCCTACAGAGGTCACAGATTGTGGTGAACACCAAGTGGGAATCCATATAGGCAACTACTTTGGGAACATGTAAAAGGTAAGCTGTTAGGATTTATCCATTAATTTCAATCATAAAATATTTTCCTTCTTACTTTTAGACTTGCGACCTTATTTCTCGAAAGAGGGCCCAACAGGATAGGCGGTATTTACAAAAAGGCTGTTTACAGACACTTCACGGATGGAACCTATTCCACGGAGATCCCCAAACCCTCGTGGCTCGGATTCCTGGGCCCCATCTTGAGGGCTGAAGTAGGTGATGTGATTGTCATTCATTTAAAGAACTTTGCTTCCCGACCTTACTCTTTGCACCCGCATGGCGTTTTCTACAACAAAGATTCGGAAGGTAAATATTGATCCTTTACTATTGGCATTTTCTCTGTAGTTCATAAGTAGGGTAACTGCAGTTACATGTCCAGGGACTGTAAGACCTTGTGATTACAGATGTTCTTGTGTTTTCTTCTGCTCTTCCCTTCAATGTCTCTCTTCTTTCTCCTCTTCCTGTTCTGTTCCCTTATTTCCTTCCTCCCATCCTTGTTACTCTTATGTTGACACTGAACTGGGGGCTGGGTTCCCTTGGCCCCTGTCCCACCATACCCCCAGGAGCATCCTTGCTTTCTTCCCAGTCATTCTATCCTGCTGTCCTGGTAGCACACTGGGTGCAGAGCTGTGTGTTCCTACCAACACCCACCCAGGTCATGTTCTGTTAACTCAGTACAAGGGGATCTTCACTGTCCTGCGCCAGGCTTCTGTCTTCGGTGTTTCCTTTGTCTTCTTGTGTGTGCTATGGGAGTTTCAACAGAGTAGTTTCTGAAGATTCCTCTTGAATATGTATATTTTAATTTAAATAACATTCTTAAACTTTTGAGTTAGAAATGTTTCTTAGACACCAGAAGAAGTTTTTGCACTTCTCATTGCATTTTTATTAAAAGAATTTTGTTGAAATACTGTTTACATACCAGGAAATGCACATAAATGGGATATTTTTTTTTTTGGTCACCTGATCACACTCATGACCAATACTCAAATTAAGAACAAAGCATTACTAGTACCCCAACAGTCCTCACTATTCTCCTCTCTCCATTTCTTTTTTTCATTTTTTATTAACATGTGGAAGAAGAGCATATTGTCACAGGGTAGCATTCCTGCTCATGACCAGATAGAATGGACTGGATGGTGCTATACCTGATATGTCACTGCCTCTGGGGAATGTGGCAGCACTCCACCATCTGCTTTGATGCAACACACCTTGCTATCATCAGGGAAGAGCTTCTAGGTATTAACAAATGTCCCATGGCAGCCAAACTTGCTTGACAGTTGCTTCAGCAAGGTGTGCATAAGCAGCCAGAAGAAGGAACTCCGATGATGAACACAAGATTGAATTTTCCCTTGTTGTTGGATCTTTTCCCCAAACTGAAGTGCAGCAAAGATTTGGCACTTCTTAGTTACTGAGCATGCACACGTAAAATTGTGCTGGCTAAACTTAAAGGTGAAATTTTGCAAATAAAATGGATCATTACTGATGTATCTTGCTTTATTATGGTTTTATAAAAGTATTACTTATACTACAGATAGAAAGTGAAGATGCAAAATAGATATGCCTGTCTTTTTACACAAGGAGATAATAGAGCTATTTTGAAATCTTTAATTTTTTATTCAGTACTCCACTTGTCTCTGGAAAGCATACTGTGATAGAGTGAAGGTGTGCTGAGAGATCATTTAGGCTAGTGATTATTTTCATCTTTTTACTTATTTTTAATTTTAATTAGATTTTAACAATTTCAATATATATTGTACATACAATTCTAAGAATATAATGGTTGCCCTTCCTCCCTCCCGCCTTGCCTCCTTCCCCTTCCTCCATTCCTTCCTTCCTTCTTTCTTTTTTTTAACTTTTATTTAATAAATATAAATTTCCAAAGTACAGTCTATGGATTACAATGGCTTTTCCCCCCATAACTTCCCTTCCACTTGCATCCTTCCTTCTTTCTTTCCTTTTATTTTTGAGATAACATAGTTTAAGTTTACATTACAATAAAAAGGTTTAATGCTTCACCAACTGAGAAGTTTCACAAGTAAAAAGCAAAAAGACCCTAGTTTAGTGAGAATATATACAATGGCTACAAACAATAATTGAATAGAAAAATGACCCTTTCACCCATATACAGTTAATTTTAAAGTAATCACAAGTCATTAAAATTATAGTAGTATCACAGTCAAAACCACTAGTTTAGCAAAGGTATAAAACGAAGTTTTACAAAGCCTCATGGGGCCATGGGTCCTTTTAAAAAAATTTTGTGGTAAAAATATATAACTTAAAGTTTACCATTTGAACCATAATCCAGGGCATAACTCAGTGGCATTAATTACAGTCACAATGGTGCACAACTATTGCCACTGTTCGTCTCCAGAACTGTTCAAAGAGAAATCCTGTATCAATGAAATAATACCCTCTCCCCTTCCCCTCAGCCTCTGGTAACCTCTATTCTACTTTCTCTATGTCCCTGAACTTGCCTGTGTAAGTAGCCCATGTAACCAGAACCATACAATATCGTCTTGCATATGGTTTATGACAGCGCAGCGTTTTCAAGGTTCATTCGTGTTGCAGCATCTGTCATTCTTTTCTATAGCTGAAAATGCCTCATTTTCCATATGTACAAGATTTTGCCTAAGCATTTGTCTCTTGATAGATTCTTGGGTTACTTCCACTCTTAACTGTTACAAATGATGCTAATGTGGACATTGGTATACCACAGATCCTTCTCAGCACTCATGAAAGCAAGGAGGTCTCCCACAAGAAAAACACGTGTGTGCTCAACATTTGGAATTTAAGGAGTTCTCAGAGCCCCTGAAATATCCGTGGGTCTCTAAAATCAGAACTCTTTAATATCACTTACCCAGGAAGCCCTCTCTAGTCCTGGCCTTACGTAGGTCTCTCCCACATTAGGAGTCTCTTGGTTTATCTCACAGCACTTAGCAAAGCTTGCACAGTAAGTATGCATCCTTGTATCTATCTGTTCATTAGAACATAGGTGTCTAGAGAGCAGAGATTATCCTGGAGTATGCGAATCACTGTCCCCCAGTGCCTGGCTCAGGGCCTGGCTTTGTGGTAAGTGCTCTCTCAACACATTGAATGTATCCAAGATCTACGCTAAAATAATCATTTTATAAGTGAAAAATCAAGACCAAATTTTTGCTGCTGGTTAGGATCTGAGTTATAATAGACATGGACTGTCTGCCACACTTCTATTCCCCATTCCAGGGCCCTACCACCACTCCATACTGCTCCTTTGCCCTCTCCTTCCTGTGTGCAAATCTCGGCAAGGTGTGTTGAAGCTTGGACTCTTAACTGTCCTGAGTCTTTCAGAGGGCTCTTGGGAAAGTGCAGAGCAGTGGTCGGATCCTTGCTTCATGTGATTTAGGGCCCTTGATTCTCTTTAATATTCTCTCTCTCTCTCTACACATATATATAAACATTACATTTTTATTAACAAAAACTTTGTACATTTTCTTTTAATACGTGTAGAATTTTACATCTAGGTAAAATTACAACACATTCAAAATTTACCATTTATGCAAATTGTTACAGATATTGATATTTTGATTTATAATAAATATATATAATGTTACAAACTTTTCACAATACAAAACAGATTCACAAAACCTTATCTACAGAAATGAGGTAAGGACTGTGCAATGTTTAACCAAGAGCCATGTTGCAGAATTAACATGATCTTCCAGCTAAGTACACAGTGGAGGTCTAGTTACAGCTGGGTCTTTTCCACTAATAATTTATACCTTTAAGAACTGTTCAATGATTATATCCCCAATTCTTTTTTTAAACTTTTATTTAGTAAATATACATTTCCAAAGTACAGCTTTTGGATTACAGTGGCTTTTTCACCCCATAACTTCCCTCCCACCTGCAACCCTCCCATCTCCCGCTCCCTCTCCCTTTCCATTCACATCAATATTCACTTTCACTTATCTTTATATACAGAAGATCAGTTTAGTATATATTAAGTAAATATTTCATCAGTTTGCACCCACACAGAACATAAAGTGTAAAGTACTGTTTGAGTACTAGTTATAGCATTAATTCACATTGAACAACACATTAAGGACAGAGATCCCACATGAGGAGTAAGTACACAGTGACTCCTGTTGTTGACTTAACAATTTGACACTCTTTTTTTTTTTTTTTTTTGGACAGGCAGAGTGGATAGTGAGAGAGAGACAGAGAGAAAGGTCTTCCTTTGCCGTTGGTTCACCCCCCAAGTGGCCGCTGCGGCCGCCGCAACGTGCTGATCTGAAGCCAGGAGCCAGGTGCTTCTCCTGGTCTCCCATGCGGGTGCAGGGCCCAAGGACTTGGGCCATCCTCCACTGCCTTCCCGGGCCATAGCAGAGAGCTGGCCTGGAAGAGGGGCAACCGGGATAGAATCTGGCGCCCCGACCAGGACTTGAACCCGGTGTGCCGGCACCACAAGGCAGAGGATTAGCCTGTTAAGCCATGGCTCCGGCCATAGTTTGACACTCTTGTTTATGGCGTCAGTAATCTCCCTAGGCTCTAGTCATGAGTTGCCAAGGCTATGGAAGCCTTTTGAGTTCGTCGACTTTGATCTTATTCCGATAGGGTCATAGTCAAAGTGGAAGTTCTCTCCTCCCTTCAGAGAAAGGTACCTCCTTCTTTGATGGCCCATTCTTTCTACTGGGATCTCACTTGCAGAGATCTTTCACTTAGTTGTTGTTGTTGTTTTTTTTTTTGTTTTGTTTTGTTTTTTTTTTTGCCAGAGTGTCATGGCTTTCCATGCCTAAAATACTCTCATGAGCTCTTCAGCCAGATCTGAAAGCCTTAAGGGCTGATTCTGAGGTCAGAGTGCTGTTTAGGACATCTGCCATTCTATGAGTCTGCTGTGTATCCTGCTTCCCATGTTGGATCATTTTCTCCCTTTTTTATTCTATCAGTCAGTATTTGTAGACACTAGTCTTGTTTATGTGATCCCTTTGACTTTTAGACCTATCAGTGTGATCAATTGTGAACTGAAATTGATCACTTGGACTAGTGAGATGGCATTGGTACATGCAACCTTGATGAACATCCCCAATTCTTTAATTTACTCCTCTGCCATATATTACATCAAGATCATCTCTCTTTTTCACCACTAATGTATTTTTTCGAATGGTTTGCATTCATTCATAAACCTGCCATTTAGCACTCAATAGGACTAGAGATTGATTCTGGGTGCTGGAAATAATAGATGAATGAATGAATCATAGTCTATAGTCACTGATGGATGACCATAAGTATAAGGGGTTTGTTATAGAGCTCAATTCTCTTTTGTTGATCTATGTTTATCCATGCACCAATGCCACGCTGTGTTGGTTACTGTGGACTTACCACATGTTTTGGAATTAAGTAGTATAAATCTTATAACTTTATTCTTCTCTTTAAGATTTTTGGTTATTCTACATCCTTTGTATTTATACATGAATTTTATATATAACTGATAATTTTTTAAAAGAAAGAAAAGCTAGCTGGTATGTTGGTGGGGATTGCACTGAGTTTACCAATTAATTATGGGAAAATTGCCACGTGGGTTTTAAATATGAATTGATATCTTAATTATACTGAGTGTTTTAATCTATAAAATAAACATGGAATTTAAATTTTACTTATTAATATAATATTATTTATTTGAGGGAGGAAAGGAAGGGAGGAAGAGAAGGAGAACTCTCCTAGCCACTGATTTATTCCCCAAATGCCTGCAAAAGCCAAGGCTGAGGCAGGTTGAAGCTGGAACCTGGAAACTCAATCTGGGCCTCCCACATGGGTAGCAAGAACCTGAATACTTGAGTCATTACTGGCTGCCTCCCAGGTTGTGCATTAGCAGAAACAGAGCCAGAGCGCAAACCCAGGCACTCCATTACGGAATGTCGTTGTCCCGAGGGGTGTGTTAACAACTGTGCCAAATGCCTGCCGCAGGAGTTTATATCTTTAATTGCTCTCTGCAAAGTTTTAGTTTTCAATGTATCAGTGCATTTGTGTTGCTAAATTTTTCTGAAATGGTTGATTTGTTCTGATATTGTTGTTAATGAAATGGTTTTCTTAATTTCAACTTTGAATTATTTATTGCTAATACAATTGATTTGGATCTATTGATGTTGTATACTACTACCCTGATAAATTTGTCTTAAAATTAGTGGATGTTTAGTAGGTTCTGTGGAACTTTCTCTATATAGTTTCATGGTATGAATAGAGACAGTTTTACTTCTTCTTTGGGCATCTGTATACCTTCAGTGCTTTTTTTCTTTTACCTTATTATACTGCTTTAAACTTCCAGAGCAATAGTTAATAATAGTGATGAGAACAGACATTCTTTCTTTACTTTCAATCTTAGGAAGAGAGCGTTTAGTCTTCTTCCATTAAGACTGATGTTAACTGTGGATTTTTCCTAAGTACTCCTTATCAGGTAGAGGAAATTGCCTGTTATTCCTATTCTGTTGAGAGTTTTCAATTTAACAATTACTAGATTTTGTTAAATGCTCTTTTGCATCATTGAGATGTTTGTGCCAATATCTATCATTTTTTAAAATTCTTGCTTTCAGTTTAGTTTATTTTTTGTCCTTGATTTTATTTACATGCAGTAGTAAATTAATTGTTTGTAATATTGAAATCATGGGATAAATCTCACTTGTCATGGTGCTGTTTCATGGTGTTATGTTTTTATATGTTACTGGATTTGTTCTGCTAATATTTTGTGAAGAATTTTTGTGTCTGCATTTATGAGGAGTAGGAGTCTGTATTCTCTTGTGATGTCGTCATCTGATTTTGTTATCAAGATAATGTCTACCTCATAGAATGAATTAGGACATTTCCCCTTCCTTCTCTATTTTCTGAAAGATTTTTTTTATTTGACAGAATTAGATAGACAGTGAGAGGGAGAGACAGAGAGAAAGGTCTTCCTTCCGTTGGTTCACCCCCCAAGTGGCTGCTACGTCTGGTGCTGTGCCGATCCGAAGCCAGAAGCCAGGTGCTTCCTCTGGTCTCCCACACAGGTGCAGGCGCCCAAGCACTTGGGCCATCCTCCACTGCCTTCCCGGGCCACAACAGAGAGCCGGACTGGAAGAGGAGCAACCGGGACTAGAACCCGGCACCCATATGGGATGCCAGCGCCACAGGCAGAGGATTAGCCAAATGAACCACGGCGCCGGCCCTATTTTCTGAAAGATAATTTTTAAAATTGCTGTTGTTTCTTTTCATACTTGAAAGCCTTATAAGATTGGGATTTTTCTTTCAGGGAATATTTTTAATTTATTTATTTTTATTTTTTATTTTTTTAACTTTTATTTAATGAATATAAATTTCCAATGTACAGCTTATGGATTACTATGGCTTCCCCCTCCCATAACTTCCCTCCCACCCACAACCCTCCCCTCTCCCGCTCCCTCTCCCCTTCCATTCACATCAAGATTCATTTTCAATTCTCTTTATATACAGATCAATTTAGTATATATTAAGTAAATATTTCAACAGTTTGCACCCACATAGAAACACAAAGTGAAACATACTGTTTGAGTACTAGTTATAGCATTAAATCAAAATGTACAGCACATTAAAGACAGAGATCCCACATGAGGAGCAAGTGCACAGTGACTCCTATTGTTGACCCAACAAATTGACACTCTAGTTTATGGCACCAGTAACCACCCTGGGCTCTCGTCATGAGTTGCCAAGGCTATGGAAGCCTTCCAAGTTCGCCAACTCTGATCATATTTAGACAAGGTCATAAAAGACAGGGTGAGGATGGTAACCAATGATCCTAAGAGTGGCATTAACCAGGTTTGAACAATTATACAGCATTAAGTGGGGAAGAGGACCATCAGTACACACAGGTTGGGAGTAGAGCCATTGGTGGTAGAGTAGAGGTTATGATTACAAAGGAATGAGGCCCAAGTGCGCTAGACAGGGTCTAGAACAAAGGACAGAGTCATTATTAGAGGAGCTAAGAAAGGTGCTGTCTAAGCTACAATTAAGTTTTCTGATTGAGAGGCAAATAGAACCTGATAGAAGGGGCTTGATAATCATCTGGTGAGCTTTAGGCCTTGTAAGTTAAGAGGCCCAGACCTACCTATCTCTTCACATGGGGTACATCCTAAGGGAGGTGTGAACCTCCTAGGGGAAGGCACTCTGTTGACTTTCATTACTTAGCTGACCTGGGAGGAGAGCTGGCCAGGAAAAGGCAGGTGGCATCTCTAACAAGAAATTTACAGTTCTGCCTGCAATGTTGCTGACCCTACTTGGCTGTCCCCTCAACTGCAGTGGTCACTTTGGAAGTTGGGCTGAGTGAAGGGCTTTTCAGCTTGGAGCCAATAAGATCTGTGGCTCTGACCTGGGCATCCTTCCACTCCAGGGCAGGTCCATTTCCAGTGATCCAACTCTTGGCAGAGCTGCCAGGGCTCTTCACAAGCTGACTTCTGCTGAAGCCCAGGCTTACCACATTGAAAGCCACTGCAGTAGACTGGCCTGTTGGGTCTCCTTGAGGGCAGATCACTGTACAGATCAGCCATTAATAGGCCTGCCACCATTGCTTCTGATGCCTAGCTTTCTTTTCCTCCTGGTTTGTGTTAAAGCAGACCAGAGGATGCAAGTCAAGGGAGTGCCGGTTTCCCATCTCTAATCTTCGGTGGCCTGAACTACAAGTCTATAGTCACAGGCATGTTCTGTAGTAGTTTTTCTAAGGTAGACAATGCCCATGAGGAGAATTATATTCTCACTTTAAAACAAGGCATGACTACATTTATAATTGGTATATTTTCATGATACATTGACCCTTCTATTACTTTGTGTAATATCTATCTTTACCTCTATTAATATTTGTGTCAGAAATATATTTTTCAGTTATTAACATGGTTTCACATTTTTCCTATTTGAATTATTTAATTTCAATCAATTTGAATCTGAGACACAAATACAAGGGTACTTCAAAAAGTCCATGGAAAATGTAATTAAAGTATAAGGTTTGTTTTAATTGATTAGTTACTTTTATTTATATGAGAAGCAGAGAGAGAGAGAGAGAGAGAGAGAGAGAGAGAGAAGCTTTCCTCTGCTGGTTTACTCCCCAAATGCATGAAACAGTTGGGGCAGGGCCAGGCCAAAGTCTGGAGCCAGGAACTGAATCCAAGTCTCCCACATGGGTGGCAGGGACTCTGGCTTCTGAGGGGTAACTTATATCTTCTTAACTTAGTGGTAAGCAAATAATTGGATAAACGCTGTCCTTAAACACCTAGAGTCCATCTCTACAATCAAGCTGAAGCTTTGGCAAAAAGGGACAGGAGCTGCCCCAGGCGAGAATACACAGATTTCCACTCTTAGCTGATGTTCATTTTTTTTTTCAGCATAAATACAGCTGAATACCTCTATTAGATTTCCAGAGTACTGAAAAAAATTTTAATGAACTGATTATGTCCATATTTATAGTTGCTTTTGGGAAAGAGGATTTGCTGACCTCCTTGTCCTACTTTATCAGTTTTTTCTTGTCTTCAAGACTGCAAGCTTATTAATGTTGAAGTCTCTGCTTAATGCAACTTAGTATTTACTGTGACCCAGACACAACCCTGGCTAATAGGGCAGGACAGTTGAGTAGATACACAATTGCTACCTCCAACATAGTCATCAAGGGGAGGGGTAGAGAATGGAACTTAGAAGTGGGCAAATGGGTGGAACTAACTTTAATCTAGCAGCTACTGGATTCCAAGGCCAGTGCTAGAGTTCTTACATGCATTCTTTCATTTAATGACCAAATGAATTAGTATTTTCTGATCTTCATTAAACTATGTTTAATCATTATTACTTTTTAAGAAAGACTTATTTATTTATTTGAAAGGCAGAGTTAGAGTGAGAGAGAAGGAGAGACAGAAAGAGTGACCTTCCATTCAGTGATTCATTTCCCAAATGGCTGCAATGGCCAGAGCTGGGCCAGACCAGAGCCAGGAGCCAAGAGTTTCATCCAAGTCTCCCAAGTGGGTGCAGGGGCCCAAGGACTTGGGTCATCTTCCACTGCTTTCCCAGGCCACAGCAGAGAGCTGGATTGGAAGTGGAGCAGCTGGGAGTTGAATGAGCACCCAAATGGGATGCTGGTGCTACAGATGGTGGCTTAACCTGCTGCGCCACAACCCTGGCCTCATTAGTACAATTTATGAAAATGAATATTACTGTTTTTTTAAATACAAAATGGTATATAAAGAAAAGAAAAATGGCACACAATCTGATTCTTTACATTCTCTTTAAAATTAATTTCAAAGACAAAGGAAAAAAGTAGTATATGAACATAGTTACAAATTTTTAAGATTACAGAGAACTGAAAAGATTGGAAGAAAATTCCCTTTCACTCATCTCTTCTAATAAAGACAGCCATTTTAACAATTTCTTATAAATTTTTCTTGAAAATTTCTCTATAATGTATTAACACATGCATGTATATGCCTACATATGTGTATATCCTTGTTCATTTATACAGAAGAGATTATGTTATGCTATTATACTTCCTATTTTTCATCTTTTCAATAATTTCTATTTTTAAAGATTTTTATTTATTTTAAATTGAAAGGCAGAGTCACAGAGGTAAAGAGAGGAAGGGAGTTAAGGATGGAGAGAGAGATCTTCCATCTGCTGATTTACTCTCTAAATGGCCACAATGGCTGGGATTGGGCTGGGCTGGGCTGAAGTCCAGAGCCAGGAGTTTTATCCAGTCTCCAATTTGGTGGCAGGGGCCCAAGCACTTGGTCCATCTTCTGCTGCTTTCCCAGGTGTAATAGCAGGGAGCTGGATCAGAAGTGAAGCACCTGGAACTCAAACTGGCACTCATATGGGATTGCAGTATTGCTGGTGGCAGCCTAACCTGCTGTGCCGCATGCGGTCCCAGGATTTTCTCATGTTAACTCATATATAAAGATTGTTTTTAACAGTTTTTCCATTTTCCACTGTATGAATGTGTAATTTATATTGCTTCTAGTTTGTGTATTTTGAAAAACATTTTCAAGTGTGTCTCTATGGCAAATTCTTTAGAGCATGTTTACTGGTTATATGCAAATATGTACTTTTTTTTTGGACAGGAATTGGTAAGTTTTTCTCTGGAAGATTATTCATTTAATTCTTCTACCATTTGTTAATGAGCCGGCTTGTTTCTTACAAAATACTACCAATCCTCAAAATTCTAAAATATGATGAGTTTAAAATTGTATATTACAAGTTTTAAAAATGTTTTTACCCTAGTAATCGTGTTTTATTCTTTTTTGTTGTAAATGTACCATTGTTCAAGATTCTTATCAAACTCCCTTTTGGGGCATACCTTTCAGAATAACTTAATAAACTATCCACCTCCAAATCATTTCTTGTTTTATATTAACACTTTATTTTGGATTCCAAGTGGTAGCCCTCATCTTGAGAGGCAGCACCAGTAGTTCGTCAGAGGCTCCACCTCCTTATTTCAATAATAGCCATTAGCAACTCCCAATAATAATCATCAAAAGCAAAGCCCATTCAGTAAATTCTGAATAGAAGAATCTATAAACAATTGCTATATGCACTGATTTTTAAAAATATTTTATTTATTTATTTGAGAGGTAGCATTAGAGAGAAGGAGAGACAGAGAAAGAGGTCTTCCATCTGCTGGTTCACTCCTCAAATGACCACAATGGCTGGAGCTGGGCTGATTTGAAGCCAGGAGCCAGGAGCTGCTTCCAGGTCTCCTATGTGGGTGCAGGGGCCCAAGGACTTGGGCCATCTTCCACTGCTTTCCCAGGCCATAGCAGAGAGCTTGATTAAAAGAGGAGCAACTGGGACTATAATCGGCTCTATATGGGAGGCCAGCACCACTGGCAGAGGATTAGCCCACTGCACCACAGCGCCGGCTCCTATATGCATTGATTTGTATCATACAATCAGAGTAAAATTAGTGAGCTCAATAGAGGACTAATAGAATACCTAAAAATATAATGTATAGGAGTGAAATTGACAATTTGAGATTTAATGATTATTTATAGCCCTTGTCTCTACTGTTGAGGAGCAATATTTTTTCTTCTTGGGGGGAAGTAGAGGATTTTTTTTTAAGTTATATTTATTTATTTGAAAAGTAGAGTTACAGATGTCGAGGAGTGGGGGGGAAACAGAGAGAGGAGAGAGATCTTCCATTCACTGATTCATTCCCCAAATGGTTGCAATGGTCAGAGCTGGTCCAATTCAAAGCCAGGAGCCAGAAGCTTCTTCTGGGTATCCCACATGGGTGCAGGAGCCCAAACACTTGGGCCATCCTCTGCTGCTTTCCCAGGCACATTATCAGGGAGCTGGATTGGAAGTGGAGCAGCTGGGACTCAAACCAGCATCCGTATGGGATGCCAGAACTGCAGGCAGTAGCTTTACCTGCTATTCCACAGCGCCAGCCCAATAAAATAAAATTAAAAAAAAATTGAAGCTTTAAGGCACACCCATCTCCTACTCACCCTCCCCCTTACTCCTGACTCTTAGCTTTTCAATATATAAATTCAGAAACTCCCAAGCCATGCATTTTACTCATATAGCTTTGGATAAAGGCAGTGTAAGACAAACTCACTCACTCACTTTATTTTTTTCAACAGAAACATATTGAACATCTACCACAGTAAGCCTTGGAGTTGACCCTGTGGATACCATAATGAGCAAAGAGTTGCCTGGTAGTTGCTTTCATAGAACTTACAGTCTAACATAGGAGACAGAAATTAACCAAGCAATCACACACACATACACACACACACAAACTGAGTGTATACCTGTAAACAAACACACACTTGCACACATTTGAAAACCATGGATTTTAAGGATCTTCAAAAATGTCATGTAAAATGTGTATTATGAAAAGAACTATGAATGGATTTCAACAATTTTGCATCAAGCTTTTTTTTTTAACTCCAGCTTCTATGAACTTTTTGAAGTACCCTTGTATAATTAAAAACAATAATAAAAAACTTGAATAAATAATAATTGGTGTTTATGAAATGATTACTATATACCAGACACTGTGATAAGTGCCTTACAAATATTGTATAATATAAGCCCCAGTAACTCTGTGGCGTACACCTATAATTACTGTCATCTTACAATTAAGAAGCTGAGACTCATAGAAAAGAAGGAACTTGCCCTGATTCCATAGCCAACACGATGGAGAAAGGATTTTATTCTAGGCATTCTACCTTCGGTGGCTATAAACTAAAGCATGAACTGGGCTTCCTTTTACTCTGTGTGAATGTGTTTCAGAGAACTGACCTCATCCAGGGAGTTTAAGATTGCCTGAGCCAGGCCATGCTTTGACCTTCATCCCATACTTAACCTTCATCTCAACACTGATGGAAAGCCATGGGATCATTTTAATCAGGGAACAATATAATCAAATTTGAGATTGGAAAAGATCACTCTTGCTATTGCAAGAAAAATGGATCAGAGAGGCAAAAGACATGGAGGAGCCAGCCAGGAGTTTATTTCAGAAGTCAGAAGAGAGATGATGGTAGTGTGGACTATAGTTGTAATGGTCGGGATGGGTGGAAATGGATGGATTTGAGAAGAAGCTGGGGCACGACCTGTGGTGGTTTGGAAATGGGGAAGAAGGAGGAGGAGCTTGAAGATAAGAATGCTTCCTTTGTTTCTGGCTTCTGATGTTGGATACTGGTGTTGTCTTTCACTGGGAAAGGAGGCAGTGGCTGAGGATCAGGCTTGGGAGAAGAGATAATATTCCTTGGGAAGTGTTGCATCTGAGATCTCTTTGAGATGTCAGGTGGGTAGTTGGATATCAGTGTCAAGTTCAGAGTTGATGTTCAGGCTGGAGATGAACGTTGGAGTCATTGACATGTGGTTGATTGGCTGATTGGCGGCACTGTGGGGATCAGTTCTACCAACAGGATGGGAGAACTGTGGATGGAAGGAAGGAGCCAGCACCATAATTTTCAGATTTCTGACAGTGAATGGCAAACAGAGGTGAGTTAATTCCACATGCCACTCTGCTTTCTTATCAATGTGCCCCATGTATTCATGGCACATACTCTGATCTGCCCAACAGAACTGTAAAACCTTAAGAGGAGGAAGTGTCTTACCCTTCCTTCTCATTTCTCTGTGCACCTGCACAGGTGCTGAACCTGTAATAAGTCCCTAAGAAGTGTTCAACATGTCTTCTGCTGCTTCTCCTTCCTTTCTTGAGTTGATGCTAAGTGAGGTGAATTGAGTCTTCCTGATTGGTACAGTAGTTCCATCAGAAATTATGATACTGAACACTTATTAAGTTCCTGTGTCTGGGAAAAAAAACACCCTGTACACATTCTCTCATTTAGTTCTCCTATTCCTGCAAGAATAAACAACCTTCTAGTTTTACTAATAGAAAATAAAGACATTAAGAATTTAAGGAACTTCTCTCAGATCCTTTAGCAAATAAATTTAAATTCAGTTATGTTTGATTCCAAAGCTCTGGCCTTTTCTATGATAACATGTGATATCTGTGTTTTAACTATGTTTCATCTTTTTCTTGGAAGGAGCCCTATATCCAGATGGAACGTCTGGAAGGAACAAGAATGATGACATGGTTCCTCCTGGCAAAAATTACACCTATGTCTGGCCAGTGAGAGAAGAATATGCACCTGCTCCAGCGGATGCCAACTGCCTGACCTGGGTGTACCATTCACACATTGATGCACCCAAGGACATCTGCTCTGGGCTAATAGGCCCCCTACTGGTGTGTAAGGGAGGTAAGGAGGCCACCAACTCCACTGCACCCTTTATCCCAGATACCTGATGTTTTCAAATTGTGAATAATTTTGAGGTCTTGAATTCACCCACCTCCCTTGCTCCACCCATTGGCTCTTCTTCCAAATTTTCTGAGGTTAGGGAAATCCTTCTAACTTGTAAGATAAATCTGACACCATAGCAGAGAGCGATAACACTAAGAATTGTCATGACCATTCTGAAACACATATGCTTTTCTGAGGAAAATTACATTGCATAATGCCATACATAGAAAAGTGAGAAATTTAGTCAAATGTTCAAGGTGTCTCTTACTTCATTATTTCAGCCAAATAGTTTGTTATTTTATTTACTATTAGTTGATTCGGTGTGTCTCTGCTCTGTCAATTATGTTGACTTCTTTCAGGGACATCCAGATTTTGAAGTGTGAAGTTGTGAAGATTTCTGTTTTGTGACTTTTCTTTTCTATACTCTGTCATTTGCATTATGGCCCTCTGCTGCTATTATACTATGGGTTATTCTTGTATTTATAGATCTTTGACAAAGCTCATATTTGTCTGACACCTTTGGCAGAAAGCAAAGATCACTGTCTCAGTCTGTTTTTGGTTACTGTAACAAAATGTCTGAAGATGGATAATTTGTAAAGGATCAACGTTTATTTGGGTTCATGCTTCTGGGAGTCCAAGAGCAGGAGACCAGCAGCTCCTCTGCTTCTGGTGTGGGCCATGTGCTGCTCCCTGTGCAGTCGAAAAGCAGGGGGACAAGTAGGCGTTTGTGAAGATATCACCTGGCAAACGAGGAGGCAGGAGAGAGCCAAACTCACTCTATACAACCCACTCTCAGGATAACCAACCCTCTCTCAAGGGAACAGCATTAATCTCTTGGAGAAGGTGGAGCCCCCATGATCCAATCACCTTGTGAAGGTTCTACCACCTCTTAATCCTGCTACGTGGGGAATCAAATTTCAACACGAGTTTTGGTGGGAATAAGCCATGTCCAAACCACAGCACGCACCTTGATTTATTTCACCTTGGACTTTTTTCTTTACTCCTTTGGTTGTGCCTGATAGGTATACTGAATAGATATTCAGGGACAAGGACTGATGTGGATCGGGAGTTTGTTATTATGTTTACTCTGGTGGATGAGAACCAAAGCTGGTACCTTGATGAAAATATCAGACATTTCTGCACTGATCCCAATTCAGTTGACAAAAAAGATGCTGTTTTCCAGAGGAGTAATAAAATGCATGGTGAGTGTTTCATTTGTTCTCAAATATGTACCAGTGCCTTTATATGATAAAGTACTACAAGGGCTGCAGAATACTCAGACATGTTGCACTTAGTTTTGAAAAGTTTATACTTAGTGATGAAAATGATTGGAAAATGATGTAAGACATAGTACATGTCAGAACCTAAAACACTTTGAAGAAGACAAGGCATTAGATACATGTGAAATTAGCTATGAATTTGGACAAAGATGTGGCACAGAAAATGCAGGGATAAAAGTGATAATTAGGACTGAATCTAAGCCCATAGGATGAATGGATTTAGATTGACAGAGGGGGAAAAGGAGAATGAAACCGCCACCGTATATAATAATCCTATGTTTTGCAACCTCTACTTTGCCCAGTAACCATTTTCTGGGTGGTTACTAACTTTAAGAACTATGCTATGCATAAAGTTTAAATATACATTTGGCTCTTGTTTGACCCATGTTATTCCTGTTCTTTACAAAATGAGAGTGATGATCTCAGATTTGCTGAGAAGTACTAATTGGCACTGATCCATTAAGACTCCATTGCACACATAATCCTTCTTACTAGTATTGATTCTTTTGAAGTGAAAATATCCAACAAAAAGGAGTTATTTATGCAAGAAACACAGACTACATTTAAAATAAAAACTAGCCTGTGTGCAAACAATCAGTCTTTCTTAAATACTGGCAAGGGAAACTTCTATAAATGCAGAAGAAAAAATTAAATAACAACTAGACTATAGAAAATAATTAATCTAAGAATTCTTGATTAATTTATTTAAACTTATGGGACTAAGTTAAATTAATTGTGCTTCCTAAATCATTTTATTATTTTTTTTTATTTAATAAATGTAAATTTACAAAGTGCAACTTTTGCATTGTTGCGGCTCCCCCCCCCAACCTCCCTCCCACCTGCAGTCATCCCATCTCCCACTTCCTCTCCCATCCCATTCTTCATCAAGATTCATTTTCAATTATCTTTATGTACAGAAGATCAACTTAGCATATACTAAGCAAATATTTCAACAGACTGCTCCCACACACCCGCACAAGATATAGAGTACTGTTTGACTAGTAGTTTTACCATTAATTCTCATAGTAAAACACATTAAGGACAGAGATCCTACATGGGAAGCATGTGCACAGTGACTCCTGTTGTTGATTTAACAATTGACACTCTTATTTATGACATCAGTAATCACCTGAGGCTCTTGCCAAGTGCTGTCAAGGCTATGGAAGTCTCTTGAGTTCACCAATTGAACTTGTTTAGTCAAGGCCGTATCACAGTGGAGGTTCCTTCCTCCCTTCAGAGAAAGGCACCTCCTTCTTTGATGGCTCATTCTTTCTGCTGGGGTCTTGTTCACTGAGATCTTTCATTCAGGTAATTTTTGCCACAGTGTCTTGCTTTCCATGCCTGTGAGATTCTCATGGGCCTTTTAGCCAGGTCCGAATGCCCCAAGGGGTGATTCTGAGGCTGGAATGCTGGTTAACAGCAGTTTTAAGTCCACATCAAAATGCAAGGTGTCTGGTGCATAACAAATCTTCCCAGCCAGATGAATCAATTTATAGGCTTTTATTGGGATTCCGCTCCTGGGCGAGGTTCCCTGGTCACAACACGGTGGGGGGCCATGGAAGTTGCACAGGTCAGAGGTTGGGAGGACTCCTTTTATAGATACAGGGTGTGGGGATTAAAGGTTGAGGCATGTCTGATCCTCATTGGTTGAACTTTAGGCTCCTGTGGGGATCTTGACAAGGACTTTTTGTTCCTGGAAGTGTGGGTAGGGACTCTCCATTTCTGAAAGTGTGGGCCTTCTCTCCTGTGGATCCCGAAGCTACCACAAAGTTGAGAGGAAGATACAGAAATGTCATATGTACACCCTGGCCCAGCCCATGAGAAACGTAAAATATGAAGTTTTTGCCATCTTTTTTTTCAAAGATTTTTAAAATTTATTTATTTGAAAGAGTTACAGACAATGAGAGGCAGAGGAAGAGAGAGAGGTCCTCCAGTCTCCGGCTCACTCTCCAAATGGCCGCAACAGCCAGAGCAGAGCCAATCCAAAGCCAGGAGCCAGCAGCTTCCTCCAGGTCTTCCACGTGGGTGCAGGGGCCCAAGGACTTTGGCCATCTCCTAATGCTTTCCCAGGCCACAGCAGAGAGCTGGATCGGAAGTGGAGCAGCTGGGACCAGAACCGGCACCCATATGGGATGCCGATGCCACAGGTGGAGGCTTAGCCTACTGCGCCACAGCCCTGGCCCTGAAGCTTTTAGCATCTTAAAGTCAGTCAGCTTATAAAGGGTGGGGAGATCCCATACTGCTGGAAGACACTGCTTGAGAGAAATCAAAAACAACCAAAACCAAAAACAACTTGGAGGTGGTGAAACAGAGAACAGAGGAAACTTGAAACTTCATACAATGGAAAAGCAGCCAGCCAGATACAAAACACTATAAATTGTATGATTCTATTTATATGAAATATGCACAATAGGCAAATCCACAAACACAGAAAATAGATTAGTGGTTACCAGGAACTGGGAGAAGTTGGGGGGGGGGGGCTACAATTTGGGCCCTTTCAAGTTAACCTCATGTGATTAAAACTAACCAGAGGCTATGACAATTACATTTGCTAAGTCCATAGAGAGAATGAAACAGGAGAGGAGAAAAGAAAGATAACTCTTAAATGTAAGGTATTTTGCAGTCCCTATGCTATCAGTTGAGATAGTTTTTTCTACAAAGTAGCCAGTGACACCTTCTCAAGTCCTCTCTTTGGATGTCCATAAGTATTTGGCACTCATGACCATTGACAACATTGAAGCCGGGTCACCAGAAGCCCATGGATGATTACAAGAGATCAGATGGCAGCCAGTTTGCCACAGCCGCCAGAGGGTGTACATTCAGGAGGACCTCATTCATCACCAGAAGTGAATAGAAAATGTGCCCTAAAGAGAATCATGTTTTTTAAAGTGTACAAGTCCATTTTTTTTCCAGTAGATTCACAAATCAGCACTATTGAATTCTAGAATGTTTTCATCACCCTTAAGAAAAACCTTGCATCCGTTAGCAGTCACTCCCCACCTACATAATTTTTTAACAATAATTTTTAAAATTTATTTGACAGATAGAGTTAGGCAGTGAGAGAGACAGAGAGAAAGGTCTTCCTTCGTTGGGTCACCCCCCAAGTGGCTGCTACGGCCGGAGCTATGCTGATCCGAAGCCAGGAGCCAGGCGCTTCCTCCTGGTCTCCCATGTGGGTGCAAGAGCCCAAGCACCTGGGCCATCCTCCACTGCCTTCCCAGGCCCAGCAGAGAGCTGGACTGAAAGAGAAGCAACCGGGACTAGAACCCGGCTCCCATATGGGATGCCAGCACCGCAGGCAGAGGATTAACTAAGTGAGCCACGGCGCCAGCCCCTTAACAATGATTTTTAACAATTATAACAATTTTTTAAAATCAATTGGAATTTAAGAAGAAATATTGTGGCTTTTGACTGTTCTAAATCAAGTTCTCTCTGTACTCATTCAGTGCAAGCTGTTATTTTGATGGTTTATAAGTATTATTGTTGCCATACTTAATGGTGTAAACTCAGTCAGTAAGATTCTACCCTCCCAACAGTAATTAAAACTGCTTTTCCTGTCTTCTTTTTTTTCTTTAACAGATTTATTAATTCATTTGAAAGGCAGAGTTACAGAGGCAGAGAGAGAGAAAGAGAGAGAGAGAGAGAGGTCTTCTACCCACTGGTTCATTCCCTAGATGGCCACAAACAGCTGGAGCTGTGCCAATCTGAAGCCAGGAGCCAGGAGCTTCCTCCAGATCTCCCACATGGGCGCAGGGACCCAAGGACTTGGCCATCTTCTACTGCTTTGCCAGGCCATTTCAAAGAGCTTGACTGGAAATGGATCTTGAACCGGCAATCATGTGGGATGCCAGCACCACAGGCAGTGGCTTTTACCTGCTCTGCCACAGTGCCAGCCCCTCCTGTCTGCTTCTTAAAGCAACAAAATGCAAACATGCCTTATAGATCCTTCCTAATTCACTCATTTCCTGTCCTTGCTGCCTGGTTTGTCACTTAATTCTGTGCCAGCTTCTCTGCTGGGTCCCAATAGCTGCAAGATGAGCGAGGCAGGTGTCTAGTTCCAAGGAGTACTGCCTGGTGCTGGGGCAAATATGGGTGAGGACAGGAGGGCACTGAACCTCCTGTTTATGCCTGGCCCCTTTATTGGGCTCAGGGCTATTTTCAGTGTGTGCTGACCTTCACTTTCAGTGAGTATTTTTTCTCAGAAAAGAGCAATGCAAAGCTTGTCATTCCCTTCTGGGACATTTGTTTTTAGAGAGTCAAGCTCTTCAACATTACAGCCACTGATTTGCACTGATCTTCCAGTATGCTCTATGTTCCTGGTCCTGCTCGCCTCTGCAGGGAAGTCTCTCCCACTAGTGTGCTTCTGCTTTCAGCCCTCAATGGATACCTCTTTGGAAACTTCCCTGAGCCTGAAATGTGTGTGGGTGAATCTGTGTCCTGGCACCTCTTTGGAATGGGGAATGAGATAGACATCCATTCCATCTATTTCTACGGTAACACCTTCATCAGCAGAGGGCACCGGACTGATGTCATCAACCTGTTCCCAGCCACTTTCCTCACAACTGAAATGATAGTGGCGAATCCTGGGAAGTGGATGATAACCTGCCAAGTCAGCGACCACCTGCAGGGTAAGAAGGACAAAGACCGGTGTGTGTGTGTGTGTGTGTGTGTATGCTTAGAATGGTACAACTAAACCGCACAGAGGAAGTGCTCATCAAGCATGTGATTTAGGTAGATTCCTATTTGATTAAACATTAAGGGTATGGAAAAACACAATGCACATTTACTTGGTAGCCTATCAACAGATATTTATTCATCACTTTTCCATGACCAAGGTGGGGAATGATGAGACCTTCAAAGAACCTATAATCTAGCAATTAGACATTCACAAAATGAATATGACTCGAGGAAGATTGAGATAAATGCTTTTAGGTTGCCATTGCCGTTGCTCTAGAACAAGCAGAGAGATTTCCTGAGCAGCTGGCTCCTAATCTGAGCATTGACATAAGGCAGGAGCTGCCTAGACAAGGAAGGGAACAAAGGCTTTCCAGGTAGAGGAAAATCGCATTCTCGGTTTCAGTGGCTCTAAATAAAATAAGAAAGTTTTAGCATCAGAAAGAACTTTCTAGATAAACTGGACCAGTCTGCTACCCAATTCTTTTTTTTTTTTTTCCTTTAAAGACAGCTCTTGTAAGCAATTGCATCAGCTCATCTCATTCTGGACTGCTCTATTAGAATGTTTTTTATATTAAGACAAAAAATCCTTGAGCTGTAGCTGTCCTCATGGCCCATGATACATTCTAAATAAACACTAAGTAACTTAAAGACTTGTTGAATGACGTGGTCTTGATTCCTTAGGATAGCCCTTACTCAGCTAGATGGTAAGGTTCATACCAGAGGAGTGATGAGACAGAAGTCCAGGGGAGCAGAATGGGCCTTGCTGGAAAAAGACCTTTCAATGTCAAGGCAATTGTGAGTCCTGGAATCTGATGTAGACTAGTGACCTACTGTGATCAGTGCATTATGGGAAGATTAACATATGAGGGTACTTCAAAAAACATTGTGGAACTAGGATTAAAAGACAAATTATTTTATTGCAAAAAAATTGAAATCTCTATTTTTTAAAATAATATGCCTTTCCACTAACTTTTTAAAGTCCCCACATGTGTATGCAGAAATGATTTGCTGGAAAAATTCTGGCTACTGAGCACCAGTTAAGAATCATTGGCAGCATGAGAGTTATGACACATAAAGAATCTGGTCCAAGTTGGTGAAAACAAGAACAGAAAAAAAAAATATGTCAGTGAGATAGACACTCAATAAGCTTACTAACTATGCAAATAGTGCAGGTGCAGGCATCCAGCTGTTCAGGACTGCTTTGATAACACACAACTGCTCCCATTAACTTTATGTAGCTGATGGTAGTGTTAGTCAGCTAGCTTAACCCAAATCAATTCAACTCAAGAATTGATCAGTTATGGCGTGAGTGGCCTGGTGGATAAGATCCCAGTTGAGATGACCGCATTCCATAAAGGAGTGCCTGGGTCTGATGCTCAGCTCTGGCTTCTGATTCCAGCCATTGCAGGTGATATTTTGAGTAGTTGGGTCCCTGTCACCCATATGGAAAATTTAGATTAAGTTGCTGGCTCCCAATTTTGACGTGGTCCAGTCCCTGGCTGTTGCAGGCATTTGGGGGAGTGAACCAGCAGATGGGAGCTCTGTCTGTCTCTGTTTCTGCAATAATAATTATAAATTATAAGTATATTATAAATATAAATATAAACAATTATAAATTAATATAAATAACAAATTATATATTATGTTAATATGCCCTGGGTATTCTTCTGGGAAGACTAAAACAAAAATGGCAAGTTTCCTTTTCTTAAAGGTTCTCATGCTGTTAAACCTGGAAGACATTGTAGCTTTAAAATCAAGATATTAGTGGGCATCTGAAGACTAGTTAAGATTGCTAGATTCGGCCAGGAGTTGTGGGCATAAACTGCTCTTTGTACATTTACTGGAATATAGTATTTCCTAAATTGTCCATATCTGTAGAAAAAAATTGTTGAAACATTAGAAAATACATATAATTCAATTTTTAAAATCAGTAATCCCATATAGAGATAATGGCATTGCATTTTGATGAATATCTCCCCAGTAGCATCTTTTTTATTTTATTTTAATTAATTAATTAATTTTTTTGACAGGCAGAGTTAGACAGTGAGAGAGAGAGAGATAGAGAGAAAGGTCTTCCTTTTTCCGTTGGTTCACCCCACAAATGGCCGCTACAGCCAGCGGTGCGCCGATCCGAAGCCAGGAGCCAGGTGCTTCCTCCTGGTCTCCCATGCAGGTGCAGGGCCCAAGCACTTGGGCCATCCTCCACTGCCTTCCCGGGCCACAGCAGAGAGCTGGCCTGGAAGAGGGGCAACCGGGACAGAATCCGGTGCCCCAACCGGGACTAGAACCCGGGGTGCTGGCGCCGCAGGCGGAGGATTAGCCTAGTGAGCTGCAGCGCTGGCCCCAAGTAGCATCTTAACCACTGGGCAAAAAGACTATTCTCTTCTTTATTTTGAAAAGTAATTTGTATATTTATCTTTTGTCACATGTTAAAAATATCCCCCTATTCACTGTTTACCATTTGTTTTTAACTTTGTTTATGTTTCTTGTACAAAATTTTCAATGTTCCTGGCTTCAAATCTATCAGTCTGTTCCTAGATGGTTTATCTTGTGCACATTTTTACCTCGCCTTGTGATTGTCTTTTGTTCTGCAGCTGGGATGCTGGGGCAATACAATGTTGGTAACTGCAAAAGTGATGTGTCTCACTCCAAGGTGAAGGGTCATCAAAGGCGCTACTTTATAGCAGCTGAGAAGGTTCTTTGGGATTATGGTCCTCAAGGCTATGACAAATTTAGTGGTCTTCCCCTCAATGCCTCTGGCAGGTAAGCACTCTTTTCGGTGTTCCCAATCCTCTGATCTCATCAGTTTTCTAGGCACTGCTCTGATGAGCCCATACCACATAGATGGCATAAGGCTACTGCTTAAGGAGTTCTCAGCCCTGTAATTTAGGAACAACGGAGACTGGCAGAGTAGTTATTACTCATGCCCTGATGCCAAAATCCAAATACTAGATCCGCTCATTCATTCATTCAACATTTCTTGAGTACCTAGTTTCTGCAAATTGCAGTGGTAGAATGCCACAAGAAATACTAAGCTAACAATGATTAGAATAAGGCCTTTGTACATGCAGAGTAGGCAGTCTTGAAGAGGAAATAAGATGAGACTCTCCTTCAGTGGAGATAAGCTTTTGAGTTCATGGGCAGCCTGATTTGTAAACTATGAATATCCTTACTTTCCCTGTCCAGTAAAATGTCAATTTTTCTTCAAAGCTTAACCCTAATGTCACCTCTCAAATGCAGCCTCCCCTGACCTCCCAGCCATAATTATTTTCTCTCTGGACTCCCATAGTACATAGTGTTTCCTAGTAGAATCTAGCAATTCATTAAATGGATGTTAACTCCTGTAACTGGTTATTACAGAATCATATGCAATAATGTCTGTAAAAGCACTTAAAAGTGTAGAGTGCAATATACCAAGAATGATGGCTGTTACTCTATGACCCTTTTATATTTGAAGGAATGTCTTAAAAAATTTCCCAATCAGTGACCATACACTTTTGTTTCTTTTTTATTTTTTTATTAGTTTTTTTTTAGAGATTTATTTTATTTATTTGAAAGACAGAGTTACAGAGAGAGGTAGAGACAGAGATGGCCACTCCCCAGATGGCTGCATTGGCCAGAGTTTTGCTGATCTGAAGCCAGGAGCCAGGAGCCTCCTCCGGGTCTCCCACATGGGTGCAGGGGCCCAAGGACTTGGGCCATCTTCTACTGCCTTCTCAGGCCACAGCAGAGAGCTGGATCAGAAGAGGAGCAGCCGGGACTAGAACCGGTGTCCGTATGGGATGCCAGCACTTCAGGCCAGGGCTTTAACCCACTGCGCCACAGCACCAGCCCCATGTTTCTTTAATTGCATATTTCAGTCAGTTATTCATGCATTCATTCTTTCACCAAACTGAAGCACTTGAATCACCTTGCCTAAGAATTTTTGTGAACCATATACAAAATACTTTGTGATATCAACATTTTCTATTGATTTCTGTTTATTGTTTCATAAACAGATTAATGAGAATTAACATTTACAGTTATGTCATGGAAGCCTTGTAGGATTCTGAAGTTTCTTCTGTAATATGAAACATTAAAGTATATTCAATCAATTGATTAAAATATAATAAATGAAAGCACAAGGTACTAGATGACATAAAGGGTATAAAGATGTCTGAGACAATCTTCCCATTCATAGGTGGAGAAAGCATCTGTGTTTACAAGACAAGAGAAGTATCTTTGCAAGCTACAAATAAGAGTAAGATTAGTCATCCAGACAGTGAGTTCTTTGGGTGTTCGGAAACAGAAATGGTAGCCAGGAAAAACTTCACAGAGGAAATGGGAGTTATACAGGATCTCAAAGAAGGATGGAATTTAATTAAGTGAATAGCAAATAGATGTAGAGGTGGCTAAAACAATCAGAATGAGTGGAGTGGAAGGTTTGCACAGGGAAATGGGTATTTATCCATAGAAATAGTTAATGAATTAGAGGAAACTGGGTATTAATTTAACTTTATTTGATTGGCTTTGGGAAAAATTGAAGATTTTGGAGGTGGTGAATGCCAATGGAATTTACCATTTTGGAGATTAATGTCATAGTGGTATATATGCTGAAAACAAAATGAGTCTGTGTGAGACAAGGGTGCAATGTGCAGTTAGGAGGTTCATATAATGGTCTAAACCCAGGTGATAAGGGCATGAGCTGGATTTGTTGAGGTAGGAGGAAAGGAAAAGAACAGATGAAAAATGATGTAGAAAAGGAAGGTACAAAAATTTTTTACAAAGTAAGTCTACGTGACTGCAAGAGTGACAGTGCTATTGATAGTAATAAGATAATATAGAAATGGTTTTAGGCAGAATTTATATGATTGTACTTTACAACATTGAAATTTGATATTTTATATGTAAAGTTTATATGATATGTTCTCCATTAATGAAGCTATTTGCTGACTAGACCCTCAGTTCCTTACTTTGGCCAGATGTCAATGAGCTTGCTATATGCAGAGACTATTCATATTGACATCAGCAAGAGTTAGAGGGATGCTTATTCTGCAAGGAAACTAGTTAGCTCTATGTTACTTTGTAGGACACCATCCTGGGATGCCAGTGTTGGTAAGTAAGCAGTATTTGTCTGTGACTTCTTCCATTGCTGGGCCTCTGGGTGAACAAGTGTGATGCTAAGAGCGAGATGAGCTTGAGCATCACTCAGCTTCTGAAAACTCTGAAGGCTTCCTGATGACTGCTGGGAACTTTGCTGAAGCCTGAGCTGTCTTTTATGGGGATAAAGGTGCAAGAGTGGAATAAAGATAACAAAACAAAATGCTAAAGTTAAGGCATTTGGTGGGTGTGTTGAAACATATTCTCAATCAGATTGCTATGTCTTTTTACAGTGACTCAGAATTCTTCTTCACACAAGGGAAAAACAGAATAGGAGGAAAATATTGGAAAGCTCAGTATGTGGAGTATGTTGATGCAACCTTTACTCAAAGAAAGAGACTCTCTGGGACAGAGGCCCATCTTGGAATTCTTGGTACAGTAAAACTATCCTCATAGTTTGAAACAGGAGAGATGTTTTAGCTGGACATATGCATGTACATAGTAACTATTCTTCTGCTCCTTTTCATTTATTTTGTCCCTTTTCATCCTTTTCTCCTCCCCCGTTTGATGCTTTCCAGGCCCAGTCATCAGGGCAGAGGTGGGTGACACCATATTAGTGACATTTGCCAACAAAGCTGACAAGGTCTACAGCATTCTGCCCCATGGTGTGTTCTATGACAAGGCATCTGATGCAGCCCCAAATGTAGATGGTAAGTCTCAGCCTGCACTTAAAGAAATAAGATGGTATTTAGTACTAGCACAGTATGAGTAAGCTAAGGACTTAGAACTAGAGAGACTTGGTTTAAATCTCAGCCTTCCCATTAGCCATGAGAGCTTGGGCAACTACTCAAATTTTCTGAATGTTATTCTTCTCTCCTATCAGATATGGATGATAACACTCAGCTAATTGGGCTTTGGAAAGTGATGGAGAGAATTCAGGAAGGGGTCTGACTTACTGTAGGTTCTTGGGAAATTTTACCCTCTTTCTATTTCCCTTAGGAATGTAGTAAATCTCAAAGTAAACTCCCTCCACAGTCACTTCCACTTCTCTGATATGGAGAGCACTTCTCCTGCAGGTGCGTGGGATTCTGTGGTTGGAGGCTGAGGGAAATCTAATTTCCAATGTTTTGGTAACATCAAAGTCTCACATATGGCTTTTTCTCTGTAAATACTTATTTAAAACTTGTATTATGTGCTTGCCATCATATACACACTCTCCCCATCACAGAGCAGGGAGCACAGGCTTCCAGTACATAAGAAAAGCAGGTTTGGCCCAATGGCTGCAGGAACCATCCTTGCATTCATAACACTGCTCTTGGGGAACTCCTGTCTTCATCATGGCAACAGACACCATGGCCATCAGGAATGCTTCCTCATGCCCAGGTGTGATGCCAGTTCCAGACATGACATGAGGGAATGGAGAAAGAAGAAATGGAGGGAGAGATTCCCTCTTCTGAAATGCATCTTCACCCTCTTCCATCGCAGCAACATTTCTTAGAACTGTGGTCAAAATGCTCAGAATGAGCAGAAACAACACCAGAGAAGCCAATATATTCACATTTTCCTTCTTTTTTTAACTAAGAAAATGTTCTAGGCACCTTTTTGCAAAGCACTGGAAAAGTTTCAGAGTGAATCCTTGGGCTGTGCTATGAGATCTATTGTGTTCTTTGGATTATTTTCTAGTTTAATTTCCCAGATTCCAGATTCTTTAAAGATAAGTTCCTTGTTTAACTTTTTAAGGTATCTTCTGTAGGGCCAAGTGTAATATAGTCTATTTAGAAGGGACTCTATGACATTTAATTGTTGAATTAACAACTAACTTAGTATTTGCTAAATCTGTTATTTGAGTAAGAAATAATATGAAATCTACGAAGGAGATAATCCTTTGATTTAAGCTTCTATCTCATAAAATAGCAGACTTTGGGCAGTGCCCCACCCTTGGTAGGATACTTAAGAGAACACAACCATCTTTCACAAAACATGTTATCATCGTGGGAGACACTCTGGCCTGGGAGACCCATCTGACAAGTAGAGAGTTCTTGGACATTGCTTTCAGTGGTTGTTTCTATTTCCTCAGGGTTTCTGAAACCAGGTGCACATGTTAAACCAGGTGAAACCTTCACATATAGGTGGACAGTGCCTGAGAGTGTAAGCCCGACAGCTGATGATCCTCCCTGTCTGACCTATGTGTACTTCTCAGCAGTTGAACCCATCAAGGACACCAGTGCTGGCCTTGTGGGGCCTCTGCTAGTTTGTAAAAAGGGAGTTCTCAATGCTGATGGCACACAGGTAAGCCATCAAATGTTACTACGTTCTTCACAGGGTGCATGTGGGAGATACTGGTGTGCTCCAACTGGAGATTAGATAGCGATAAGGAATTAGTTACAAAAACCAGTTTCTTAATGGAAGGGGAGAGGGAGTGGGAAAGGGGAGGGTTGCGGGTGGGAGGGAAGTTATGGGAGGGGAGGAAGCTATTATAATCCATAAGCTATACTTTGGAAATTTATATTCATTAAATAAAAGTTTAAAAAAAACCTACATTTGCAGCAAAAAACAAACAAACAAACAAAAAAGCAGTTTCTTTTGAAATTGACTTCTACATAAGGGAGTTCTATTTTTTTGTAAATTAAGGAACTGAACTTGCACAGTTAACTGATGCCCACCCAGGAACCTAGATTTATACCTGTTATTCCTGGAATTCAGTGTTTCTCTTCCCCTGTGCATTGTTTTGATTCTGGAATTTTCAGAGATCTTCATGGAATTCTATTGGGATTCTTCTTGTTGGACAAGGTTCCTCAGGCTTGACCCACACCTTAACACCACCTGATTAAGATGCTCCAGACAAATTAAATCAGAATCTCTGGGTGATTTTAATGCATAGCCATGACCAAGAACCACTGTATCTCACTGTCGTAGACTGGCAGTTCATCACTATGATAAAGGAAAAAGAAGGCATGTTGATAACTTTTTGTTAAGTCCTGAGTTAGAGGCATGTGGCAAAGCATAGTGTGGCAAAGCATAGCGTTTCAAGCTTTGTCTACACAATGTTAAACGTATTTATTAAAGGGGAGCATCCATTCATTTACCCATTTACTTCATCAATTCTATCAATCACAAATCACAAGGCAATTTACTTAAAAGGTATATTTTATAATGCTTATCATAGTACAGACCCATTTCTGTGATCAAAGGAATTTCTAGGTTAAAGGGACACAAAGTATCTTATTCTACCTCAGATTTATGTTTTCCTTCAAGAAGGCCCCATCATGGAAATGTCTATGGTGTATATAATTTATGATGTACTTCCATAATCATATTAAGTAAAGAAGAATGATTGCCAACACATTAAAATGGAAGAAATTGAGGCTCAGAAACACTGAATGATATCCCTGGAAAGTCATTAGTAAAACAGGGCTTTGACCATCCAACTTTGTTATTTTCTCAAATGCTGTCTTGCTTCTTACCAGCTAAATATCTGAGCCAAGGACAGTAAATGCCAGAAAATGTTTGTGAGGTAGTTCTGACTTTGCTCCAGCTATGTGCATACAGAGGTAACTGAAATTTGCTAGAAGTATCTTAGTGTTTATGGAAATTGTTATATAAGCTAAATACAATTCATGATCAGTCTGCTTATATAAAATTCATGAAAAAAAAGTTACTTGAAACACCCTATATCTGGAATTTGGCTGAGGGAGAAATCCAATTGTTCAGATAGAAAGTTATTTCTAATGCAATGAATACTTAAGAAACACCTACCATGTGTTAGGCTTCTATTGGTATGAACTTGGTCAGGGGTCTTCTAGGCAGGTAGGGAGGTTGGTAGGTTCATGGAAGAGCAAAAGACCAGTGTGGCTGGAGCCAGCTAAGGAAGAGCATGGGATGAAGCCAGAGAGACAGAGGGGTTGGAGCTGGGGTGTGAGGTCTTGATAAGGAGAAAATGAGTGAGGAACAACCTGACAGCAGGCGAATCAGAGTAGAAAGGCTGCTGGGCAGACTTACTTCCTTGGAGGAAGTCATGTGGAAAGAAGGAAGGATGTAATGAGAAAGAGGAATTTTCTAGGTGTGGAAAGAATTCATCAGAATCATGTACAGAATCCTGATTTACACAATGATCCAGTGACTCCATGACTAGTATTAATCAGCCCTAATCCACTTTGTGTCAACTTTGAAAGTGAAGCAAGGTTACGAGTTTCTCCAAGCTGGACCTTCTGTCTATTCATTTCTTTCTTCTCTTTAGAAAGGGATAGACAAGGAATTCCACCTACTGTTCACAGTCTTTGATGAGAATCTGAGCAGGTATATTGATGAAAACATTCGGAGGTTTACCTGGTATCCATACAGTGTTGACAAAGAAGACAAGGAGTTCATGGAATCCAACAGAATGCATGGTATGATATGAATGGATTTCCCTCCTGCAAATGAAAGGCTTCGTTGCATTTGAAATGAAGATGTTCTAAATATATTAATTTTGATTGCTTGGGTACTGTTCTTGGTCATATAGATATTTCATGGTTTTAGGTTCATATTTCATGGTTTAGGTTTTAGATTAGGGATGGCAAAACTTTTCTATAGGGGCATGTCATGGCGTAGCTGGTAAAGCTGCCACTTGCAACACTGACATCCTATATGGGTGCTGGTTGAAGTCTCAGCTGCTCTGCTTCTGATCCAGCCCCATTCTGTTGGCCTGGAAAAAGCAACAGAAGATTGTCCAAGTGTTTGTGTCCCTGCCTACCATGTGGGAGACCCGGGTGGGGCTCCTGGCTCTTGGCTCCTGGGTTTAGCTAGGCCCAGCCCTAGCCATTGTGGCCATCTGGAGAGTGAACTAGAGGATGGAAGATCTCTGTCTCTTCTTCTTTCTCTATCACTCTTTCAAATAAAGTAAATAGATCTGAAAAGAATCCCTCTTCCCTATCTCTCAGAGCTGTGAAAGTTAATTAGTATGTCTAAAACAGCTTATCAACCTTAGAAAAAGTAATGCAAATTTTGAACTAACAAAGATCACAGCACACCATAAGTATAAAAAATTACTGGCTTACCACTCTCCCTTCGTTTCACAATAATGTCAAGTCTAATACCCGAATGATGATAGGTGATAACAATTATACAGCTAATATATCTCTAATCGGGTAATATGAGTGACTGGTGAAGGTGTTAATTTGTAAATTACTATCTGTTCCTATCCTAGATTTTTATTTGGGAGGAATTACTCAGTTCTCCTTCCCTGTCTCTCTTTATGTCAAGCGTTACAATAGCAAACTACATGGTAATTGCATGTGACTAACACAGGATTCCCATTAGTCTTGGGCACATTACCTAAGATGGCAGAGTGATGAGAAAGAGTACAAACTCAATGCCTGCAAGAGCATGCAGCCAACAAAAGTGCCAAAAGCAAGCACTGTAAGATAACAGATATGAACTGCTTGTCTTAGGACCAAGTGTAGTATCTATGAAAGGTCATCAAAAATTCACATTAAAAAATGCCTGAATTTTAAATCTGTTTTATTTGAAAGAGTTATAGAAAGAGGAGGAGAGACAGAGGTGAGGGGAGGCGGGGAGAGGAAGATAGAGAGAGAGGAAACTAACTTCCATCTGCTGATTCACTCCCCAAATGGCCACAACAGCCAGGACTGGGCCAGGCTGAACCAGGAGCCAGGAGCTTCTTCTGGGTCTCCCACGTGGGTGCAGGGGCTCAAGGACTTGGACCCTCTTCTACTGCTTTCCCAGGCCATAGCAGAGAGCTGGATTGGAAGTGGAGCAGCCGGGACTCAAACTCAGCACCCCTATGGGATGCTGGCACTGCAGGCAGTGGCTTTAGGTGCTACGCCATGGTGCCAGCCCTGCACCACTGGTTTTGCAGACACAAAAATTAGAAGTAATTTTATTTGACAGTGGGATTATAACAGAAGTCATTCATGTGTGTGATAGTTGTTCTTTCCTATGCTGGGCACATAAGTAGGAGGGCGATAGAATATTTATTTCTTTAAAGAACATCAAGCATGAGACATGATTATGTGAACTCACTCATCAGACATTGCTATTTGACCATGACATTCATCCCCACAGGGAAAATGTGGTTTCTAAGTTCCTGAGTCATTGTGCCAACTAACCACTATCAGTGGGTTGGAGTTGATGTAAAAGATAATAGCTTGCCACTGTGTAAGTGCAGAGGGTCTGCATATGAGTGTAATCATTGCCCTTCACTTATTTTGGGGATAAGGAACTGAAAGTTACAAAACAAATTTATTTACTTAAGGACTAATCTTTTATAAATTTAGTGCCTCCTCTCTCTCAAAATATCCCTCTCTCCTGGCAGGGAATGCAATATAATATCCACCTTTCAAATGATGCAGAATTCATGAAATCAGCAAAGGAGTATCTGATAATTCTCAGGTCAAATGCAAAGTCATTGGCAAATGCTAGTTTGGCAGAATTAGGTGCATTTGTAACAAAGGAAGTGACATTTAACAAGGAAGGATACAGGACTAAAAACTTCAAAAGAGAATGATTTTCATAGCAAGAGTTGTAGAGAAGCATATGAGGAAATTGATAAAATCATCAGCAAATATTTTTATAAGGATAATGTTCTTCATGATCTGCAAACAAAATGTAAAATGAAGGACATCATGAAATAGCTTTTTTTCAGAAAAGTGGTGCTAGAAAAAAATAACCTTATTCCTTATTGATTCATAGAATTGGCACTGTTGGGTATGTGTGCTAAAGCATCAACAACTCTAGTATATTATCACTATTCATTGTTAATTTTGGTCTCCACTTTAAACGTGGCTTTTCTCTAGTACTATTTACTCTCTGGTAACAAAGATTTTCTTGTTGAACCCCTGCTCCAGATCCATAGACAATGTTTCACTAAGATGGTGTGCCTTCAGCCTGTGTACATAATTATTGTGGGCTCTGACTATATTTTCTATATTTCTCCTTCCATTTAGCTGTTAATGGCTATATGTATGGCAACCAGCCAGGCCTAAGCATGTGCAAAAAGGATAGGGTTTCCTGGCATCTGATTGGAATGGGCACTGATACCGACATGCATGGAGTTTATTTTCAAGGGAACACCATCCACCTGCGAGGGACTCACCGTGACTCCCTGGCTCTGTTCCCCCACATGTCCACCACGGCGTTCATGCAGCCAGACCATGCAGGTAAACTTGGTGGGGCCAACCCAAGTGACCAAATTCCTATCCTGAGGCATATTCTTGTAGGTTTCTCTCCCATAAGAAATTGGTAGACTTTGTTAGAAACAGATACAAACTTGATTAGAATCAGAGAATCCCAGCTAGTCTAGTCCAAACACACAGGATAAGGGATAGAAGAGAACCATCTCGAGTGACATCCAGGTGTGGGCATTTGGCCTGCAGTCTGTATCAGAGAATCCAGATTCTAGTCTCAGCTCTGACCTTTGATTCCAGCTTCCTGCCAAGGCAGACTCTGGGAGACAGCAGGTGATGGCTCAAGTAGTTGGGTCTCTGCCACCCACAGGGCACCTAAATTGAATTCAGAGCTTCTGATTTCTCCCTGATCAAGCCCAGCCCAGCCCCTCTTCCTCCACTCCCCATCCTGTTTCTGTCTCTCTGCCTCTTGATTAAATTTTTTTAAAAAGTTATAAAGCGACATCCACAAAGCAGTAGTAGGAGCTTTCTAGATTACTTTGCTACATAAATCCCATGTGAATGCTTTTGACTTCATATCCATGAAAATTCAGCCCTAAGAAGGAGGTTAGGTTTTACTCTCCTTAGGCATAGACATTACTGTAGTTATGGCTCTGGAGCATCTACCAGGCAAAGATAGCCCATTGGATGCTTCTGGATTATGGATACAGCCATAACTATAGCCTGGTGCCCTTTATCTAGGGACTGATAGTGGCCTTTTGATGAGTCATTTAGGAATACCTCCATTTTCATTCTGCTGGTCACCCTTGGGCAAGCTGCATTGGGTCTGCAGTCCTTGAATGTCCCATTAAAAGTCAGTACCTGAAACTTCTTCTCTTAGAGACTCCAAGTGAATTAGATAATTTGGGCATTTTATAAAAGGCACAGAACAACATAGATTAGCATATGCTAACTGCTACATGAATGTGAGGAGGGCTAGTGCTGTGGGTATTCAATACGTGTTTTCAACCCAACTTTTTCATCAGCCTTAACAAGAAACAAATATGCAATGTGAGATGAATCCTTGCCAATTCTATCTTATATATTAATGGACATTCTACTTCTTTGTTTCACACTAGAGCTACAGTTTAGATGCCTTTGTGTCATCAGTTAAGATTTTGAACCTTGGTCTTCAAAATCTCTGCTTAAGAGCTGAGCCTAGGAGCTCCATAACCTTTGTTTTATAAACTTCTTGTAGTGTTCTACCTTCCTACACTAGTGTGGGTGATCAATTATGAGTCATGAGTCATACAAACTGAGAGATGCATTGGACTCCAATTTTTTAAAAAAGTTTAATACACTCTTTAAGACCAAAGAGGGGAGCATATTGCAAAATTGTCAAATTGTTTTAATGTATAGAAATCAGCACTCAAAGCTAGAGATGGAATAATTTCAGGATGTTGGCTACTTATTCTCATATTACCCATGTGTCCTACAGAGCTCTAAAGTGTATTACAGCAATGTTTTCTGGTTTATATTTGATGGTAAGCATAAATCTGTTACTACTAAATGCTTGATCATTTTACTAATTCCTGTTCTTTACCTATAAGTTAAGAAGGGTACTCAAAATGTGGGTAGATTGTAGGCTGCAACTTAAATATTTCCTCTTTATTCTTGGAGACTGTAATTTCTTGACTATTGAAGAACCACGAGGGACATGTAAAAATAATGGGCTGCCTGGAAAAAAATCATACACAGAGGAAGGTCTTTCCAGGTCTGTCTTTATGTATCTTTGTGGATCTTTATGTATCTTATGAGGATACTGTTCAATGGTGGTGCTCAGGTATGAATTGGATCAACAGGTTTTTCTCATCCAGAAAGGGTTTTGTGGCAATATTTAGACAAGAGATATGGTATGGAACAAGATCTAGCTCTCTTTGTGTGTTGTAGATGATGAGTGAGAGGCTCAGTAATCACTCACCTCTAAAAATAGGGTCTATTAGAAAAGATTCATTGATCCAGTAATTCCATTGAGAGGTTTTCATAATTTTATTTTATATATTTTATGAAGGGTTCAATTAGGATTATTTCCCTGATATCAAAATAACTAGGAAATTCAGTGTAAAATATTACATGATTTTCATGCAGACATGATTTTAGTTTTACATAAAGAACCCTAGTTAAATTTTCTTTTCTCTTGTTCCTTTTTATCTGAGATAATATAGATCTACCCTTGGAAATGAAAAGGCTTATTGAAGGAATACATTTGACTTTAATAATACCTTACATATTTATTGTGCTCTATAGTTTATGAACTTCTTTAGGAAAAATGTATGACCTCATAAATGTGTCCTAATTTGAACTTTGTCTAGAATATTCAACCTACAGGTGATTAGTTCATTTTAAACTGTGTTGGGCTAAGAGAGTTACACCTACAGTGATTTTCCAGGAGTGACTCTTCCAACAGGTATGTGTCATAGGGAAGATTCTGAGAAGTCACTTTTTGACATTGTAGTTTCTCTCTCTCTCTCTCTCTCTTCCTTCCTTCCTTCCTTCCTTCCTTCCTTCCTTCCTTCCTTCCTTTTCCTTCCTTCCTCCTCCCTCCTTCCTTCCTTCCTCCCTCCCTCCCTCCTTCCTTCCTTCCTTCCTTTCTTTCTCTCTCTCTCTCTCCCTTCCTCCCCCACCTTCCTTCCTTCCTTTTAAATTTTATTTATTTATTTGAGAGGTAGAGTTACAGACAGTGAGAGGGAGAGACAGAGAGAAAGGTCCTCCATCTGTTGGTTCACTCTCCAAATGGCCGCAACAGCCGGAGCTGTGCCGATCTGAAGCCAGGAGCCAGGTTCCTCTTCCTGGTCTCCCACGTGGGTGCAGGGGCCCAAGGACTTGGGTTATCTTCCACTGCTTTCTCAGGCCACAGCAGAGAGCTGGATTGGAAGAGGAGCAGCCAGTGTTCATATGGGATGCTGGTGCCACAGACGGAGGATTAACCTACTGCTCCACAGTGCTGGCCCCAGGGTTTATTTTTCTACTCAAATGAATTTCAGATGACATATCTGGCACCAGAAATAAATATATTTGTAATAATTTATTCTTTTTTTAGGATTTATTTTTATTTATTTGAAAGAGTTACAGAGAGAAGTAGAGACACAGAGAGAGAGGTCTTCCATCTGCTGGTTCACTACCCAAATGGTCAAAAAAAAAAAATGGTCGGAGCTGAGCCCATCTGAAGTCAAGATCCAGGAGCTTCTTCCAGGTCTCCCACACTGGTGTAGGAGCCCAAAGACTAGGGCCATCTTCTACTGCTTTCCCAGGCCATAGCAGAGAGCTGGATTGGAAGTGGAGCAGCCAGGACTTGAACTAGTGTACATATGGGATGCCAGCACTTCAGGCTGGGGCATTAACTTGCTGTGCCACAGTGCCAGCCCTAAGTCATTTATTCTTGTAGAGGCCTGCTCATAAAATATTAGAAAATCGATTATTAAAAAACCCACCCTACTGTTTATTTCTTTTAGAATAAAAATACATATTTGTTTTTTTAATTGATTAATTTTCTATGTAATTTCCAATTTAACACCAAGTTTTTTTTTTCATTTTCAATTATCTTTATATACAGAAGATCGATTCAGTATATACTAAGTAAAGATTTCATCAGTTTGCACCCACACATAAACACAAAGTGTAAAAATACTGTTTCAGTACTAGCTATAGCATTACTTCACATTGGACAACCCATTAAGGACAGATCCCACATGGGACGTAAGTACACAGTGACTCTTGATGTTGATTTAACAATTTAACACTCTTGTTTATGGCGTCAGTAATCTCCCTAGGCTCTAGTCATGAGTTGCCGAGGCTATGGAAGCCCTTAGGGTTCGCCGACTTTGATCTTATTCCAACAGGGTCATAGTCAAAGAAAAACACATATTTGTTAAAAAACACAACAATCAAGCACTACACACAAGGACAAGCCTTTCTCTTTCAGGCATTTTCAAGGTGTTCTGTTCCACCTTGCACCACTTCGCGAGGGGCATGGGTCAGATCTATGAAGTCAACAGCTGTGGCAACAAGGACCCTTCTGAACAGCCGTACGGGATGATAAGAACCTTTTACATCGCCGCTGAAGAGGTAGAATGGGATTATGCCCCTAACAAAAACTGGGAGTTCGAAAAGCAGCACTTGGACGCAGGAGGGGAAAGGTACCGCCAGCGAAGCCGCCAAGTCTCTTCGGTGGGATTGCGCATGCTCTGTAGGCCTTTATCAAAGGTGGAACCCTAACAATGACCTGGTTTTATCTGCACAGTTAAAGCTACTATCACAGAAAGTTAGGGAAGCTGCCCATCTTTACCCCTGGTAGGAAGTCCAGGGTTATCTTGAGGGCACCCTTGCGACAGGTGCTGGTTCACGTGAATGGATGTGCCTCGGTGTGAGTGTGCTGTGTGCTAAGGTCTAGGGAAAGAGGCAGACCCACAGTGATAGCGGGACTGGGAAGACCAATGGAGTCACTGGAGGCAGAGATTCTGTGAAAGGATGGGCAGCTAATTGCGGAGCCTGGGGAAGGGGAACCGAGGATGAGCCACTGGCCAAATGGACCCAGGAGGTGGAGGGTAGGTAGCCATTGTCTTCAGAGGGATCCCTGAACTGGGTGAGGAAGAACAGGTCTCTGCAGTAGGCACTGTAAGTCCACAAGATTGACCCACTTGAAAGTGCTCTCAGCCAGCCAAATGCCAAAGAATCAGCAGTGTTGTGTGGGGAGCAGGCATGGAATATTCATCCTCTACTGCCCTAAGCTGTAAAGTCCAGGAACCAAACTCCCCAGTGTGCAGGAGAATAGAGCTAAGCCAAGGAGTTAGGCACAGACTACAGACCTCTTCCCCAGTATCTTCCATGCTACAACAACCTGCTGCTTGGGCAATAGTGTGCTGATATACAGACGAGGAGAGTCAGGTACAAACAGGCCCTTCCACTACTCATTGGTAGAGTTGGAACGGAACAGAGATCTTAGAAAGACTGAGCTGTGTTCTCTCCAGCGTACTACGTGTTCTTTCAAGCCACTGTTCCTCTTTTTTTTTTTTTTTAAAAAAGCTATTTTGCTGCAGAAAAATGTACAATTCAGTTTTCATAACATGCATTATTCATGAACTTTTTTTTTTAATTAAACTTTTTTTTTTTTTTTAAATTTTTGACAGGCAGAGTGGACAGTGAGAGAGAGAGAGATAGAGAGAAAGGTCTTCCTTTGCCGTTGGTTCACCCTCCAATGGCCGCCGCGGTAGGCGCGCTGCGGCCGGCGCACCGTGCCGGTCCGATGGCAGGAGCCAGGTGCTTCTCCTGGTCTCCCATGGGGTGCAGGGCCCAAGAACTTGGGCCATCCTCCACTGCACTCCCTGGCCACAGCAGAGAGCTAGCCTGGAAGAGGGGCAACCGGGACAGGATTGGTGCCCCGACCGGGACTAGAACCCGGTGTGCCGGCGCCGCAAGGTGGAGGATTAGCCTATTGAGCCACGGCGCCGGCCTGAACTTTTTTTTTTTTGACAGGCAGAGTTAGACAGTGAGAGAGACAGAGAGAAAGGTCTGCCTTTATGTTGGTTCACTCCCCAAATGGCTGCTATGGCTGGTGTACTACGCTGATCCGAAGCCAGGAGCCAGGTGCTTCCTCCTGGTCTCCCATGCGGGTGCAGGGCCCAAGGGCCTGGGCCATCCTCCATTGCACTCCCAGGCCACAGCAGAGAGCTGGACTGGGCCACTGTTCCTCTTTTCCTTTCTTACCATCTACTCCAGACCCCTCCCCACAATTCTTCCCTCCCCACATCTCATAGGTATCTTCTAAGGTTGTGACACACACAAATTACACTACACATTACTGTTCCTAATCTCTTTAAAAATTTATTTATTAAATATTTTATTAAGGCTGAGACGGGGAGAGCTCCTATCCACTGGTTCACGTCCTAAATGCCTGCAAAAGCTGGGGCTGGGTCAGGGCAAAGCCAGGAACCAGGAACTCATCTGGATCTCCCATGTGGGTGGGTCAAGTAGTTGGGCCTCTATATATGAGTTTATTAAACAGTTGCTATGCTAGGCATTCTGAAAATCATTGATAAAACAGTGTGGAAAAAGACAAAGTCCTTTCCCATACAGAATTCACTGTCCATGGGGAAGATGTTAGAAGAAACATATGAAAAGAGGCACTCTCTGAGAGGGCAGTGCAGTCAGTGGGAGCTCATAGTGGTAGTGCACAGCCTCACCTTGGGAAAGGCAAGAACAGGTTAGGTGGTCAGTGGAAGAAGTGAGCACCATGTTCTTGGCAGAGGGAGCAATGTGCATGAGGGTCTGGGGGTAGAGGGGAGAGAAGTTGATGTTCAAGAGGATGAATGTCCTTGGGGTTTGGCACAGTGGTTAAGTTGCAGTTTGGGACTTCCACTTCCCTTATCAGAATGCCTTGGTTTCAGTCCTGGCTCCGCTTCTGTTCCAGCTTCTTGCTAATGTGCAGCCTGGGAGTTGGTAGATGATGGCTCAAGTGCTTGAGTCTCTGCCCTCCACATGCAAGAGGTAGATTGAGTTCCTGGCTCCTGGCTTTGGCCTGGCCCAGACTCAGCTGTTGTGGGCATTTGGAGAGTGAACCGTAAGATAGAAGATCTCTGTCTGTTAGTCTCAAATAAAATAAAAATCAATCAGTAAAAATTTTTAAAGAGAGAGAAAATGCTCAGAATGACTAGAGTGCAGGGGATGTAAGGCCAAGGATGGGAAAGGAAGCTGGGGAAGTGACAAAATCAATAGTGAAGGGAGTTCAAAACCCAAGTTGAGTTTGTCAGTGGGAAACCATGAAAAGGTTGACCAAGGAGAAACTTGCACCGAACTTAGAGCTTAGGATCACTCTGCCTGCAGTGTAAAGAATAGAGGGAGGGGAGGGTGCTCATGCTGAGGATATGATGAACACAGTTACAGTCAACACAGGTCAGTGATATAGGTGGCTGGGGTTAGAAAGCAGGCAGTTAAGGGAGGAAGTGAAAGGGTATGAGACTCACTGTGTTAGGGAGATCGAATGGATAGGTTTCATTTTATTATGAAGATTTATTTTAAGTGTTTTAAAGGCACAGTCGAGAGAGAGAGAGAGAGAGAGAGAGAGAGAGAGAGAGAGAGAGAGAGAGACACCTTTCATTTGCTGGTTCACTCCCCAAGTGGATATAATGGCCAGGACTGGGCCAGATCAAAGTCAGGAGCCAGGAACTTCTTCCAGGTCTCCCACATGGGCACAGGAGCCCAAAGACTTGGGCCATCTTCTGCTGCTTTCCTGGGCACATTAGTAGGGAGCTGGACTGGAAGTGGAGAAGCTGGGACTCAAACTGGTGCCAATATGGAATGCTGGCATTACATGCGGTGGTTTTTTCTGCTATGTCACACCACCAGCCCCAAACGGATGGATTTTAAATCTATCTCCTGTGGGGATCTACCTTGTTGAGTACATATATGTGTTTCAGCTCTCATACTAGATACAAGTGTCATTTTTGAGTCTATTTAAGGATACAAGTTTTATGTATTTTTACTTTATATGGATGATTTCACTGTTTAAAAAAATCTCCTACCCCCAACTCCAGGGATGGGTGTTTGGCTCAGCTGTTAAGGCCTTGCTTGGGACATTTACCCACATCCCCTATTGGAATGCTTGGTTTGAGTCCTGCTCCTTTGCTTCTGATCCAGCTTCCTGCTGCACACCTTAGGAGGCAGCAGATGATGACTGAAATCCTTAGGTTCCTGCCACCCACATGGGAGACCCAGACTGAGTTTCATACTCCTAGCTTCAGCCTGTCCTAGCCCAGCTGTTGCAGGCATTTAGGGAATGAACCAGTGGACTGGATATCTCTATCTTTCTGACTTTTAATTTATATGTATATTTAATTTATATATGTATTTATATATTATATAATATATATTCAATTTATATATGTTTTATTTTAAAGATAAACAATAAGCTATATAAATTTATATATTTATGTATATATATGTTCTCAGAGACTTTCTAGAACCTAACCACCATGAGTTACAAGAATTGATTGTATCTGTATTTGTACAAGCATATAAGCATAATATAGAACATGTAGGCCTTCTTGAGATCTTTCAAAGTTGAAAAGCATTATAAGGTTCAGAATGATCAGAAGGTACATGTGAAACCTGGAAGAATTCTAAGTGGTAGAGGACAAGCGTGAGTGTGTGTGGGTATGGGTGTGCATGTGTACATGTGCGTGTGCTGGAGCTTAGTTAGTCCCAAGAAAAGAAATGCAACTTCAGAGGCCACAAGAATCTCTAGGGTTCACCCTATTCAGTCCTAGCAGTGTTTAGAGCGATGGCTCCCGAGCGGGCTGTGAGCCAGTTCCGGGCTACTCATCTCAGAACGTGGTGACCTCTAAGTGCAGATTCCTGGCCCTACTCCCAGACAGTGGTACAAAAGGCCAGTTCCCCAGGGAGACCCTGCTCAGAACTGGGTTTGGGGAGCACTTCTCTGGAGCACCCCAAGTCCCTCAGAAGCACTTGAGGATTTCCCACCTTCTGACGAGTTTAACTTCTAATGCTTGTGATTTGCAGACATGGAGACATATTCATGAACCATACTGAAAACTGGATTGGCTCTCAGTACAAGAAGGTGGTTTACAGGGAGTACACGAATGGAGAATTTGTGGAGATCAAAGCCCGACCGCCGCGAGAGCAGCACTTAGAACTGCTGGGTATGGCACAGATTTCAGCCACGCACTGTCAGCCCCAGCATGCACGTGCCTGTGTGTATGCACACACACACACACATGCACACATGTGGCTGAGACAGAGGGGAGTCTCACTGCATTCATCCAGCTGAAGCAACTTCCGGCTCTGCTGTTACCAGGGAGCAGGCTGTATGCTCAGCTCAGGCAAAGAATGGTCACAGTGAGACTATGGAATAACACACCAGAGGAGTCCATATCATCAGGGCAGGCCAGCCTCCATTCCCACCCCTCGGCTGAGTCAGAAAATGCTAACTTTGAAACAATTCGACATTTCAGAACATCAGGTGGTATTTTGTATGACCACTTCCAGGTCCTGGATCTTCCACGCACAGTGCCTACACAAAGCAAACCCCTGATATAAGTTGGATGTCAAGGGTGAAAGCTCTGGTTTCATTCTAGAGGCTTCACTCATCGCCTTCTCAGGGGCTATCAGGAGCCCCAGATGTCTGGGCTGGCCACCAGGCCATCAGATAAGCTCTCCCTGCTTTCTTTCCCCTACTTTTCCTCACCTGGGAGTCACCAGACCTGACCCCATCTTGAAGATAAAGTCTTAAGGCTGATGACTATTCTGGAACACTTTTTGGAACTCTTGTTTTATTTTTTTTTCTTAATGCAAAGGGAACTTAGATGGACCGTGTGGTTTTACAGGATGCTGTTCAGGATTAAAATAAGATACCATGGCTCCTAGCTTGATATACATGTCCCATCCCCATCCTCCCCGACCTATTAACACTGGCACAGGAGCTTGTTTATCAACCCAGTGAGTTAAGTCAGCCCTGAAGGAACAGTCACTCATCTGAGCTATGTAGAGCAAAAGAGCGCTGAAGGGCACTGGTCCTGCTAAGGGGAGTGGGCTGTACCTGCAAAGAGCCCTGGTTCAATTCTGCTCAGTAAAACACACAAATGAATGATTTTGTGGGGAGCAAGGCCAGCAGCACTTCAGCCAGGGGAGTGTGAGGCCCAGCTACTCATTTTCTACTGCTTACAGAGAGGCCAGAGCTGCTAGAATTGCCCAAAGGGTATGTGGCAGCCACACCTTGACTCATTTCTGCTCCCAGCAGCCTGTTGCACAGTAAAGGCATTTGCTCCTACTCACCAGTCCACCAAGGCACGTGCAATTTCCATGGTAATAAGTGTACAAATAATGATTTTAATATGTCACTATAGTAGATTGTATTGCTTAAAATATGCATAGCATTCTGTCTAGCTATGTCATAGAAAAGAGTTGCGTTCATACACTTCCTGATTCATGCTAAGTATTTGATTCTAAAGAGAGTAATAGCCCAGAAAATTTTAAAATTATTTATGCCTTTAGTGGGTTTTTCAGAAAAGCTATTAAAACCATGGCTTAAATCAGTGAAGAATGGACAGATGAGGCCAGACCACTGACTGTGAGTGAATCCCTCTATGGCTGGTGAAGGCACAAAATACTAGGAGGGGACCACAGGGATCAGGTCTGAGGTGCTTCCAAAGTGGGAGTCTACTGATCACGAAGCAGGGCCTCAAGAAGCCGCTGGGAGTATGAGGCTCCACCAGTGTGGGCGTGCCTGGTCTGAGCACTGCAAGGGGAGAGGCTTCCAGCCACAGGCATGCTGGCACAGGCTCATCTCCCTTGGCACACAGGCTGGTTGCTTGCAACAGAAATGTGCAGATGTGAGGAACTAAGATTGCATGTCTCAAGGAATCCGTCTATTGCGAAAGAGTGTTAGACATGCATTGGCGAAATCACTGTCTTGATCGTAAATCAACGTCTTCTTATTTGGCCCTTACATTTCCCTGGATTTTCCTTCTCCTCTCCATTTATCTGACAGTGAGCAATTTCAGACTTATCAAAGGTTCTACACCTGAGGTTTATAACTGAGACACCACATCATGTGGGTATGGATTTCTCTGGGATCATTTCTCAGCAACAGTAAAGAGTTAAGCATTTATTGAGCACTTACTGTGCTTCAATATACTGAAATAGCATGTCCCATACATTATCTCATTTAATCTTTACTGTAATCTCATGAGAAATTTATCATTACACACATTTTACAGATGAGAAAATTGAGATTCAGGGAGATTACAAGAATCATCCAAGAGCTGTCTAATAAGTGAAGGAATATTTACTCAAACTCAGCTTGGTCCCACAGTCAAACACTATGTGATATTTAATACTACACAATGCTGTCCTCTAAAGGAAGTAACCTAATGAAGATGCTAACTTCTGTTTTGCTTTGCTAAATATCTACATTTAAATTACACCAGTGTGGAAAAGGCAATGATAATGCACACAGGCCTGTTTGCCTTTAGGCCCAATGATTCACGCTGAGGTGGGCGACTCCATCCTGATCATATTTAAGAACAAAGCCAGCCGGCCCTACTCCATCTCAGCCCAGGGTGTGGAGGACATGGATAGTGGAAAGCGACTCCAAGTGCCTGTCACGCAGCCAGGTAAGTTACACCAGATATCTGCACCGTCATAAGGAGGATGCCAAGTTCAACTCTTCTCATCTCTGAGGGATCTTGGAGAGCTCACCTTAATGTCAGTGTGTGTCAGCCATCACCCACACTCCCAGGGTGAGCTCATCATTCATTCAATAAGTGTTTAATAAATAATAATGGCTAACTCACAGTGGGTGTCAAACTTGCCAGGTGGTAGGCTTCATATTACAAAAAAAAAAAAAAAAAAAAAAAAAAGAAAGAAACTGGGAAGCTCATTTATCCTTACAGCCCAGCAAGGTAAATACTAAAATACTGCTTGGAATCTGACACCATGGATTATAATACCCATCATTATTTTATCTATTACTAAAATAAAGTAAAACATAGGGCCAATTAAACCTTAACATACTACAGGGTGAATAATGCATCTTGACTTCAGATATTTTAAAATGTAAAAGTTTTTCCTATATTTGACCAACTGTGGAATTGTTATGTCATTTAACACATGTCTAAAGCTAGAGGGCTAAAGAACTCGATTATGTCCTATCTTAGAAATGGTGGAATCTCAGCTGTTTGACTCCAGAACCTAGGCTGTTGACAAAATATTTCTCTTGAGATGATTAAGATGCATTGGGGGTAAAAAGGACAAGCAGAAACACTTTAGTAGTTAGGAAGATTATTCATGCTAGGTGACGACAAAGTTCCAGAATATTCCTGCTTTTAAAATATTTTTAGAGAAGGAAAAATCCATGAAAGCTATTGATTCATTAGCATAAATCAACTAGGAGAAAGGAGTAATTAGGGCAATTTTTTTTTCCTTTTTTTATTTTGCAAAAGTTTATTTGTGAATGTACTACAGGCTCCCTTAGTTCTTGCTTTGGTGGCAAAAGATGCTATGGCAGGAAATCCAGATGTTTAGACAGAAATTGAATCAAGGCTCACCATAGGAACAAGGAACAGCTTAATTTTCCCCCCAGATTCCTCCATCCACCTGTGTTCAAGGGACACTTCCCTTCAGCCTTTGTTTTAGCTCCTTGAGCTTCTCCTCTTTTTGTTTTGCTTGAAAGCCTCAGCTTCCTCATCAGTCTCCTTGGCCTGCTTCTTGGTCTGTTTCAGTTACTTCTTGCCATCTTCCCAGCTGGACGTGGCGCCTGCCTCTTCCCCAGACCCTGCCACCCTAGGGAAAGCTTCATAAAGGAAGTAGAACACCAGGTTTATTTTTAATTAATCTTATTTTGTAGAGCATTTTTAGGTTCACAGAAAATTGATCAGAAAGTAGAGATTTTCTATATACCTCTTGTGTCTACAGTTGTATAGTTTCCCACAATATCAGTATTCCCCTGGGAGTGGCACATTTATTTAACTGGTGAACCTATATCATTATCAACAAAGTCCATAGTTTTCATTAGAATTCACTCTTGATGTATACACCCTATGGGTTGTAACAAATGTACAGTGACATGTATCCACCATTGTAGTACCACACAGAGTTAGTTTCATTGCCCTAAAAATTCTCTGATTTGTCCATTTATTTCTCTCTCTCTGGAAACTACTGATTTTTATGTTGTCTTTATGATTTTGCTTTTTCCAGAATGTCATGTAGTTGGAATTATCTGGTATGTACACTTTTAAAGGATTTTAACAACTTCATTTACTTTGTTGACAGAATGATGGTGAGGGCAAAGGTGAGGGAGAGAAACAGAGAGAGAGAGAGAGAGAAAGGGAGGGAGGGAGGGAGGGAGGGAGAGAGAGAGAGAGAGTGAGAGGGAGAAATGATGCTCCTATCTGCTAGTTCACCCCCTAAATGCCTGTGATGATCAGGACTGGCCGGTGGAAGCTGGGAGCCAGGAACTCAATTCAGGTATCCGACGTGAGTGGCAGGAAACCAACTACTTGAACCATTGTCTGTTGCCTCCTAGGGTGTGTATTAGCAGGAAGCTGGAATCAGAAGCTGGATCCAAGAATCCAACCCAGACCGTCTTATGGAGAATGCAGGTGTTCAACCAGTGACTTAACTGCTAAGCTAAACACCTGCCCATAGTTTTTTTTTTTTTTAACCTTTTGTTTAGTAAATATAAATTTCCAAAGTACAGTTTATGGATTACAATGGCTTTCCCTCCCCCCCATAGCTTCCCTCCCACTCGCACTGCTCCCTCTCCCATTCCATTCACATCAAGATTCATTTTCAATTATCTTTATATACAGAAGATTGATTTAGTATATATTAAGTAAAGATTTCATCAGTTTGCACCCACACAGAAACACAAAGTATAAAATATAGTCTTTTTAAAAATTGAATCCTTTTATTCAGTGATTTACATTTAAGTTTTCTCTGTGTCTTTTCATGGCTTGATAGCTTGTTTCTTTTTCTCACTGAATAATATTCCATTGTGTGGCTATACCACAGTTTATCCACTGACAGGCTACAGGACACCTTGGTTTCTTCTAAGTTTTTATAATTATGAAGACAGCTACTATAAATATTCATGTGCAGGTTTTTGTATAGACATAATTTTCAAACCATTTGAGTACATATTAAGGAACACTAATGCAGGGTCATATGGTAAGAATATGTGCAGTTTTGTGAAAAATGGCCAAACTGCCTTCCAAGGTGGCTGTACTATTTTGCATTCTCAACAGCAATGAATGAGAAGTCCTCTTGTCCCATATCCCTGTCAGTATTTGATGTTCTTTATATTCTGGATTTTGGCTATGCTAATTGATATACAGTGGTATGACATCATTGATTTAATACACAATTCCCTAATAACATATGATGGCAATTATCTTTTGCTATGCTTACTTACCTCCTGTATATCTTTGGTGAGATGTCTGTTTAGGTCTATTTTGGTATCTATTTGATTCTATTTTAAAATCATGTTGTTTTCTCACTGTTGAATTTTGCTAATTCTCTGCTCATTTTGGATTAACAGGCCTTTATCAAATGTGTTCTTTGTAAATGTTTTCTTTCAATCCGGGCTTGTCTTCTCATTCTCTTGACATTATCTTCACAGAGAAGTTTTCAATTTTAGTGGACACCAGCTTAGCAATTTTTACTCTCGTGGATCATGTTGATGGTTTTATGTCTAAAATGTCATTACAATATCCAAGTCATCTAGATTTTCTCCTACATTATCTTCTGGGAGTTTTATAAGTTTATATTATCATTTACTTCTGTGGTTCATTTTGAGTTCATTTCTGTAAAAGGTTCAAGGTCTGTGTCTAGATTTTTTTTTAATGTACATACCCATGGGTTGGGAATGGGCTGCAGATAGTTCTAAAGGAAACAATGATTTAAATGTGGCTTTTATTTGGGACTTTTATATTATAGTATGGTTCTATTGTTAATTCATGTGGATGTATTGGTGCCTCCTTTATGCAAGGCTCTAGGTCAGCCCTGTGGGGTGGATAGATATGATTCCTTCCCACAGATTTTCTATGGATATTCATAAAAATTTGCATTTATTTACATCCTTCAATGTGAGGCACTATCCCATGTATTTAATTTAATTTAATTTAATTTTATTTTTTTAACTTTTATTTAATGAATATAAATTTCCAGTGTACAGCTTATGGATTACAATGGCTTCCCCCTCCCATAACTTCCCTCCCACCCACAACCCTCCCCTCTCCCGCTCCCTCTCCCCTTCCATTCACATCAAGATTCATTTTCAATTCTCTTTATATACAGAAGATAATTTAGTATAAAGATTTCAACAGTTTGCATCCACATAGAAACACAAAGTGAAACATACTGTTTGAGTACTAGTTATAGCATTAAATCAAAATGTACAGCACATTAAGGACAGAGATCCCACATGAGGAGCAAGTGCACAGTGACTCCTGTTGTTGACCCAACAAATTGACACTCTAGTTTATGGTGCCAGTAACCTCCCTAGGCTCTCGTCATGAGTTGCCAAGGCTATGGAAGCCTTCCAAGTTTGCCGACTCTGATCATATTTAGACAAGGTCATAAAAGACAGAGTGAGGATAGTAACCAATGATCCTAATAGTGGCATTTACCAGGTTTGAACAATTATACAGCATTAAGTGGGGAAGAGGACCATCAGTACACACAGGTTGGGAGTAGAGCCATTGGTGGTAGAGTAGAGGTTATGATTACAAAGGAATGAGGCCCAAGTGTGCTAGACAGGGTCTAGAACAAAGGACAGAGTCATTATTAGAGGAGCTAAGAAAGGTGCTGTCTAAGCTACAATTAAGTTTTCTGATTGAGAGGCAAATAGAACCTGATAGAAGGGGCTTGATAATAATCTGTTGGGCTTTAGGCCTTGTAAGTTAAGAGGCCCAGACCTATCTATCTCTTCACATGGGGTACATCCTAAGGGAGGTGTGAACCTCCTAGGGGAAGGCACTCTGTTGACTTTCATTACTTGGCTGGGCTGGGAGGAGAGCTGGCCAGGTAAAGGCAGGTGGCATCTCTAACAAGAAATTTACAGTTGCTGACCCTACTTGACCATCCCCTCAGCTGCAGTGGTCACTTTGGAAGTTGGGCTGAGTGAAGGGCTTTTCAGCTTAGAGCCAATAAGATCTGTGGCTCTGACCTGGGCATCCTTCGACTCCAGGGCAGGTCCATTTCCAGTGATCCAACTCTTGGCAGAGCTGCCAGGGCTCTTCACAAGCTGACTTCTGCTGAAGCCCAGGCTTACCACATTGAAAGCCACTGCAGTAGACTGGCCTGTTGGGTCTCCTTGAGGGCAGATCACTGTACAGATCAGCCATTAATAGGCCTGCCACCCATTGCTTCTGATGCCTAGCTTTCTTTTCCTCCTGGTTTGTGTTAAAGCAGACCAGAGGATGCAAGTCAAGGGAGTGCCGGTTTCCCATCTCTAATCTTCGGTGGCCTGAACTACAAGTCTATAGTCACAGGCATGTTCTGTAGTAGATTTTCTAAGGTAGACAATGCCCAAGAGGAAAATTATATTCTCACTTTAAAACTTTCTTTCCCTTTGGTCTGAAAGGGAGGTTTTTTCTACTTTATACTTCGCTGATGGTGAAGTGAATCTAGCTATGAGATTATTATTTAAGTTCTTATTTTGGCTATGCTATTACAGAAAAATGTTAGCCATCTCTTTTATAAGGTCTAAAGATTAAATTGTGCGTCCTACAGATTCCTTCATAATAGAATTAGTTTCCTACCTTGAAGAGAATAGAGAAATGAAAGAACAAGTTGGGCTTAGAATAGAGAAATGAGGGAGCAAGTCCTAGATCGCTTGCTGACAATAGCAATATTACATGAATACTTAACAAACCGTTTCAACCATTAGATAACAACTTAAGAAAACATTTACCAGAAGGTCCAATGCCTTCTATAAATTTTAAGAATCATGTATTTGCAAACACCTCTTAAATATCTAACATGGTGTAGTTTGTTTAGCCAGTAAACTTAAGCACAACCATCTAAAATGTTTTTAGTTTCTTTCTACCAACAAGTTTAAAACATGATACACAGATTCAGGTCACACAAATTAAAATGTATCTTTGATTGATTTTAGCAGCTTAAATTTATGGACAATCTTATCTATAAGCCATTTAAAATAAAACTCTTAATAAAATTTCCTATGTGGACATACAATATGTACACACATATAACATAGCATAATAGACCAAGATAGCAATTTTAATAATAGCTTTTAAAATCTTTAACTCTTTTTGTAGATTGCCAATTGATTTGAATTGCTTTTTGTTTTTAGATTACTTTAACACATTGCTTTAACAGAGCATCAGAGTTTAATTCTATGTCAAAGAGAAATTGAGCTTCCTGTGATCTTTTGCTGTGAGGTTTCCTTCCTTTACCTTCTTTCATATTGGTGACCATGTTTCTGTGTTTCTGTGTGTAACACATCTTTAAGCATCTTTTGCAGGGCAGGATGAGTGGCAACAAATTCTTTCAGTTTCTGTTTGCTATGAAAAGTTTTAATTTCACCTTCATTCACAAATGAGAGCTTTGCCGGATATAGTATTCTGGGCTGGCAGTTTTTCTCTCTCAGTACCTGGGCTATGTCTCGCCATTCCCTTCTAGCTTGTAGGGTTTCTGATGAGAAGTCTGCTGTGAGTCTAATTGGAGATCCTCTGAGAGTGATCTGACGTTTCTCTCTTGCACCTTTTAGAATCTTTTCTTTATGTTTCACTGTGGTGAGTTTGATTACAACATGTCGTGGTGAGGATCTCTTTTGGTCATGTTTATTAGGGGTTCTATAAGCTTCCTGTACTAAGATGCCTCTGTCCTTCTCCAAACCTGGGAAATTTTCTGCTAGTATCTCACTGAAAATGCCTTCTAATCCTTTCTTCCTCTCCATGCCTTCAGGAACTCCTAGAACCCGAATATTAGGTTTTTTAATAGTATCCTGTAGATTCCCGACAATATTTTTTAGATTTCTAATTTCTTCTTCTTTTCTTTGGTTTGCCTGTTTCCTTTCCTGTTCTCTGTCTTCTAAGTCTGATATTCTCTCTTCTGCTTCGCCCATTCTGTTTTTAAGGCTCTCTAATGTGTTTGCCATTTGATCTATTGAGTTCTTCATTTCATTGTGGTTTTTTGTCACTATCATAATTTCACGTTCTACTAGTTGTTTCATTTCATTTTGATTCCTCCTTAATAGTTCATTTTCATGAGAGAGATTTTCTATCTTGTCCAGTAAGGATTTCTGTAGTTCAAGAATTTGTTTTTGAGAACTTCTTAATGTTCTTATCAATTTTTTGAGATCTGCTTCTTGCATTTCTTCAATCTCCTCATCTTCATAATCTTGAATTGGGGTGTCTTTTTCATTTGGGGGCGTCATAGTGTCTTCCTTATTCTTGTTACCTCGGTTTTTGCGTTTGTTGTTTGGCATGTTGGAGATATTTGGTTTCTTCACTGTGGTGTTTTTTCTTGTTACACTATGGCTCTATATTAAGTGGACTGTCTGCTTTCGGTGGAGCCTTAGAGGCTTGAGATGAGTGTGGACTGAGAGCTGTGTTTGGTTCCTCAGGGTTGAGGGTGTTTCAAAGATGACACTCCCAGGTTAGGCATGGTAAATCTCTCTCTTTTTTTTTTTTTTTTTTGATTCAAAAGGGAAGTAATTCCGCACAGCTGAACGTAATTGGAGGTAGTTAGCAGGCGAATGATATACCCACAGGAGCCAGAGATTGGAAGCTCTTTCCCAAGGACCACACAGGGAATCTCTGCTGCCCTCGGTGTGGGCTCCAATTCTCCTGCAGTCTCCCACTGGGTTGCCAAGTTAGATGCTAATCTCCTGTTATTTCACCCCTCCCCCCAGAGTCAGGTTTTTCTGCTAGGCTCAGGGCTGGTGCAGACCTGAGGTCGCCCTGCTTATGACTTATGTCCAAAATGGCGCCTGCTCTTTGTCTTGCTCGCCTTCGAGGGGTGAGCAGAGAGAGAGAAACTTGTGTCCGTATCAGTCACTTTTTTTTTTTCCTCTCTCTCTTCTAGTTAGCCTGGTGAATTTTTCCCCACGGAGTATCAAGCCTCGTTCCCTCTAGTCTCCTCTTTCCACTTGCCCGCTGGTGTTTCGGGCTATTGAGGTTCGGCTCACCTCGCGTTCCAGCGCTGGTGTGTTGAGTCTGCCGCTGGTGTCCCGAACTTGGGCTCCCACGCTCTCCACGCAGGTCCACTGTGAATCACTAGTTCTGGAAGAGTTTCCGCTGCTGTTTCTTCCCCTACTCTTCCTTGACCCTACAGTATCTCCACTTTTATTAACCTGTGTGTCTTGCTGAACTATCAATGTGCTCCCTTCCTATTCCGCCATCTTGTCGTTCCCCATGTATTTAATTTTATATTTATGCAATCCTCACAACAATCTGGAAACTGGGGTGAGTAGCTCACTTTATAGGTAGGAAACTAAGCATCAATGAAGAAAAGTAGCTTGGTAAATTATGGATAAATAGAAAGGCATAGACTTGAGACTTAGAACTGGATATCTTGGATTATCTCTGGCTCTACCTTACTCACCTGAGAAGCTCTCAAAAATACTAGTACCTGGGACCCAGACGCTAGTACTCTGATTTCACTGGATTGGGGTGAGGCCTGAGCACTTAAGTACTGAAAGTTTAGAAAGTTCCCTGGTGACTCCCATAAAAGGCCAAGGCTGAGATTATTGATGATTAAAGTATGCTCAAGGCTAATTCCTGGACAGAAGATACAAAATTTGAAGAAGAAAAACAGTGAAGTATAAATCAGATTTTCATATCTGAAAATATACCTGTTGACAAATGATAAAGGCAAATTAGAAGGAAGGCTGGAGTCAGAAATGACAAAATTTCACTTTGAAATTATAGAAATCAATGTGTGAGCTTAAAAAGGTAATTTTTAATGACTGGGTGATTCTTTCTAGCAACACACATTGACTAACGTGAATAAAGACCAGCTTGTATTTTTCTAGGTCCAAACACTACAAAACACTAGTAAATTCTTTCCATTTCTTCTCATTTATTTCAGGAGAAATAAAAACTTACAGATGGAATGTCCCTAAAAGATCTGGCCCTGGGCCCTCTGATCCCAATTGTATTCCATGGGTTTACTATTCAACAGTAAACTTTGTGAAGGTAAAGGGGAGAGAACAACCAAAATGCTTAAAGTAATGTGGCTGTAAGTTGACTATGCACGTCGTCACAACTCGGGTTGGTATAAGTGAAGGGGTGCAATGGTTTATAGCATAGTGTTCCAAGTATGGCCCAGTGGCCAAATCCAGTCATGTTCACTCATTAACATTGTCTGTTGGGAGAGAAAATATGGCCCACTAAGTAAAAAAATCTTTACTATCTGGTGCTTTACAAAAAATAGTGTTTGCTGACTCTTCAGTTAAAGTCTGGGGGAATAAAGACAATATTTCAGTTACCATATTTAGAACTTGTAGATAATTTGAAACAGAAAAGGATATGGAAAAACATTAAAATAAGTGAAAGTATGTTAGAATGAAATGCATGGATGATTTTGCTTATGTGAGTTATTAATTTTAATGACATTACCAGAACTACCAGGGCACAAGAAAAGCAAACATACTTTAAACATAGTATCTGAAAGCATGAAACTAGTAGAATGATAAATAGGGTATATTATAATGGCAAAGATTCAATTCTATCTGAGCCAGATATGTGTATGTAAAACAACTATTGTATTTAATTACTTGTTGTAAACCAAAGTCCAAACTAAAGTCATATCTGATATAATATGTAAGCATTATCCATTATAAAAAAGTGAAATATTATCTTAACCTTTCTCTTGGTTATTAGATGGCTTGTATTAATGTCCTTGAGTTATACTGGACAGTGCTGGGGTTCTGGAGACATATATGCAAGATACTTGAAAAAAATAAACTTAAATATTAGAATTATGGGAAACATAGTTGTTTGTTCATTCATTCATGCATCCCAGTGAGTATTTGTTTAAGCATTTGTAATGTGCAAATAATCAAATACTATGAACGATGCAAATATTCTTGCCTTGGAGAAACTTACAGCTTTGTGAGGGAAAATAATACATGTCTACACTTATAACTAAAATACAGCTATGAACTTGCTGAGTTCTATAGGAGCAGGAGGCCATCTAGGGTGCCAAAGGAGGCTTTGGAAAGAGAGTCTTGGGAGAAAGAATATCATGAGCAAAGCTGAAGACAGGAAAGTATAAGGCACGTTGGAGAAGCTTGTAGAGTCTCATTTGTGTATCAGATAGGGTACAAAGGGAGCAACGGGAAACCTAAGCCAGAGAATCAAGGAACACACTGAGGGGCTTAAGGACTTGTTAAGGATTTGAAGTTTATTTTGTAGGCTGCAGAAAGTCTCTGATGACTTCTAGATATGGAGGTGTCGAGATTGATCAGACGGTGGTCAACAAGATGGGTGAGAGATGGAGTGAGTCTGACACCAGAGAGGACCTGAATTCTAGTCCAGAGTCAGGGAGTAGGAGCCTACAGTAGCATGGTGGATGGTGGCATGTGAATCAATTATTTAATGGCTTTTATAATTGTTTATTTTTCTTTCAGGATACATACAGTGGTTTGATGGGTCCTCTGATTACATGCCGAGAAGGAATATTGAATGAAAAGGGAAGAAGAAGTGATGTCGATTATGAGTTTGCACTCTTGTTTTTGGTGGTAAATGAGAATGAATCCTGGTATCTGGATGACAATATTAAGAAGTATCTCAACAAAGATCCACGAGATTTTAAGCGCAGTGATGATTTTGAGGAGAGCAACAAAATGCATGGTATATTAGGAGTTTAAAAAGACCATTGTTGAGAAAGAATCAGAGGAATTCCTATAACTGCAGGAAGCTTGCGGCCTCCTTTGAGCCTTTCTCCTTCCCGGGGGGGCACCCAAACTGAAGAAAATGTTCTAGAGCTTTCTTTCAGAGTGACCCAGCCTAGCCATTGGTTTGGTAGTAGCAAAGTCATTGAGGTTTTGGACCAACTCTTTAGTGGCATCTATCTCTGAATGCTGTAACTTCTAACCTCTAAGACCGTGAAATAATTCTTTAAAAATAAATCTTCACTCATTGGTGTATTTCTATAAGAATGCACCATAACTCTGTTTGATAACATTTGGTGGTATGGTTTAATTGTCTCTGGGACGTGAAACTTTGTCACCAAACTTCTGTTTCAATGTATCTACATTTTAAAATTCTTGGTCATTTCAGATAGTATAACTGGAGTAATGTGTTCAAATTGATATATCCATCCATTTTCACCAAGTTTTACTTTTGCCCAGAAGTATATAAAAATATAGACCTTGTCCAGGGTCACAAAGCTAGTTGTCAATAGAGATTCAAACAAAGTAGGCTGGCTTCTGATTCAGCCACTCTTTCACCTCTCAATTTTGTTGCCCTCTCCCAAAATTTCTCACTCTGCTCTCCTTGCCTAATGAATGCTACTCATTTGATTGTCTGTCATGATGCATAGGTTCATAAATAGTGGAGGAAAGTTCATAAATAGTGGAGACATCAGAATCACAGCATGGAAATCCAGTTTGCTTTGGTCATTGTTAGATCATGGGTTCAGTCCACCTGAAATTCTCCTTTTGGAGATTCAGCCATGCTTGAGCTAGTGAAATATTAAGAAAATACCTTCTAATTCATTCCATTTTGATTTCTATAATGTTGATTCTTTGTGCTGTAGGAGTTTAAAAAGACCATTGTTGAGATAGAATCAGAGGAATTCCTATAACTGCAGGAAGCTTACAGCCTCCTTCTTTGAGCCTTTCTCCTTCCGGGGGGCACCCAAACTGTAGAAAATTCTACTTATCCGTAGAATGGTATGGTTATGGCTATTCACCCATGAGCCTGGAAAGAGATTAGGTTGAATAGACAAACACTGCCACCCCAGATGTAGCTTTAAAAATCAGACTATAATGTCCCCTTTCTGGCTCTCTTTGCATAAAGATTTCATGGTAATATGAATTCTGGGTCTAGGATGTTAGGGACATTGGTAAACGTGAGTAAATTTGTTACCTGTTCATCAGGTAGATCAACATATTGATGATCTAAAGATCTTCTTGAACCACATCTAAAACCAAATTAAGTATGAGTATGTTTTTTCACTAACCAAAGACTATGTTCTTTTTTCCCTCTTAGCCATCAATGGGAAGATTTTTGGGAATCTCCATGGCCTCATAATGAATGAAGATACAATGACAAACTGGTACTTGTTAGGCATAGGAAGTGAAGTGGACATTCATACCATCCATTATCATGCCGAGAGCTTTCTCTTCAAGGTGAGTATAAGGACGACACTTTGGGAAGACTTTTTAAACTAACAGATCAACTGTATTTCCACTGGGAAATGAGATAGTTACTTGGCAATAATGTTTGTAAAGGACGGCGGTTTGTATTAGAGAACGGAGCACAGTAATGTGATTATACTCTTCTCCTGGTTGATATTTGTGATATGTATAGGTATATGTACATGTTATTGAATTCTAAGAACCTCTCTGAGTCACAGGTTAGAGTTTTCTCCTCAGTTACATGGTCATCACGCAGGCTGTAAATACTACATATGAAGGCACCCAGGGCACTCGTCCTTGTTCTTGCCCCTTACATATTTTCCTTTCCTTTTCTTTTTCCTTTCTGATTAGCAGACAGAAGAGCCCTATGCAGTAAAGCAGATATTTTGAGTTCTGACTCGCTCCCCAGACTCTAGCTTAACTTTTAGCCTTGCAAGCTGGCTGGCCCACGTGCAACTGACCTTCTGCTCTCTGGATTCAAGTTGTACTGTATGGGTGGTGCTGGCGGTATAGCACAAACACCTGTTTATAGAACAGATTGTCAGGCGCCACCGCAGACCTGCTGAATCAGAATCTATCAGTATAAAGTCCAATTAGGCTGCCATCTCAAATTCTCAGTGCCATTTACAAGGAAGTAGAATAGAAAACAATAACAATAATTAATCTGTGGAGGAAACCAGAATCTAGTTATACATTAACAAAGATTAATTTAATAAAATCTCTAAATCTTCTCCCCTTTGTATATTTCAACATCATTTAGGACAGCAAGAATTAGCCTATAATGGTTAGAGTTTCACATGTTAAATAGTTATGCAGCTTTTCGAAATTTTATTTTTTAACCCACATTTTAAAAACTCTGCTACTAAATAATAATTTATAAAATTCAGTTAAATTTATGAAATTATAAGTATATATAAACAAATATTTAGTACTCAAATAGTTTTTATTGCATTGGATTTACCCTACTTCCTGTGCTGTTCTGAAAAACACACACAGTGATGCAACCATCATCAAACTATAGAACACTTGCTTTGCCTCCCATCCCAAATTTTCCTTTGTTACTCTCTAGCATCAACTTCTTCCCTATGTTCGACATGGGGCAGCCACTGATCTGTCTTGTGTCTTTACCATTTTGCTCTTTCTGAAATGTCACATGGAAATCAGTTTGGAGACATTCAAATCAGGCTTGTTTCATTTAGGATAGGCATTTGAATCGCATTTATCTTGTTATCAGTGGTTTGTTGTATTTGTTGAGTAGTATTCCATTGTATGGATATAGTGTACTTTGTTCATCTGTTCTCCCACTGAGGAACATTTGTTTCCACTGTTGTTTATTACAAATTAAGTCATTGTAAACATTTGTGCACATGCTTTTGTGTGAATGTAAGACTTCATTTCTTTTGAGAAAATATTCTGGAGTTAGATGCTAAGCCATGTGACTTGTATGTTTAACTTTACAATGAACTGGGAAATGGTTTCCAAAGAGACAGTACCATTTTGCATTCCTAACAGAAATACGTGAGAGCTCCATTTCTTCCACATCTACGTTAGCACTTGATATTTTTAGTTTCTATTTCATTTTTTTCTTAGCCATTCTATTAAGCATGCAGTAATATCTCATTATTTTTTTCTTTACATTTTTCTACTAATTAATGATACTGTGCACCTTTTCATGTGTTCATTTATCATTTTCCCTGGATAAATCTTTAGAGACATATCCAAATTTTATTTACATTTTAAATTGAGCTGTTTTTTTTCCCTTAATGTAGGTTTGAGGGCTTTCTACTTTCTAGATAAAAATCCAATATCAGCTATGTAATTTGCAAATATTTACTCCCAGTTTATGGTTTACCTTTTCATCCTCTTAAATTTTTTTTTCAAATAGCAGAATTTTTACATTATTTATTAAGTCCAATTATTTTTTGTTTTAAAAAGATTTATTTATTATTTGGTTGAAATGTAGAGTGACAGAGTAAGTGAGAATGAGAAAGAGACAGAGACAGAGACAGAGAAAGAAATACAGATTTTCCTTTCACTGATCACTTCCCAAATAGCTGCAATAGCCAGGTCTTGGCCAGACCAAAACCAGGAGTCACAAACTCCATCCGGGTCTCAGACATGGGTAGCAGAGGCCAAGTTCTTGAGTCATTAGCTGATGCCTTCCCAAGTGCATTAGCAGGAAGCCGGATTAGAAATGGAGCAGCTGGGACCTGAATCAGCACTTGGATATAGGATGCAGGATTGTAAGCAGTGGCTTAATGTGCACCACGATGGCAGACTCCATCATTTTTATATTATACAGATCATGCTTTTGGTGTTCTACATGTAAAAAATTTTCATCTAACTCTTCTCTTTTTATTTAGGAAGTTTTACCATTTTAGGTTTGCATTATGGCTGTGATCCATTTGAAGTTAATTTTCATGTATGGATTGTGATTCATTATTTTGCCTATGGGTGTCTGTATATTCCATCACTACTTATTGAAAAAGCTTTTTTCCCTGATTGATTACTTTTGTACTTTTGTCAAAGTAATGTTAACATAATGTTGACATACTATGTCTATTGATTCTTTATTCTGTTACATGAACTTTGTCCCTTCTTGAATGCCATGCCTTGATAACTTTAGTGTTAGAGTCTTTTTTTTTTTTTTTTTTTTGACAGGCAGAGTTAGACAGTGAGAGAGAGAGACAGGGAGAAAGGTCTTCCTTTTTCTGTTAGTTCACCCCCCAAGTGGCTGCTATGGCTGGTGCGTTGCGGCCAGTGTGCTGTGCCAATCCAAAGCCAATCCAAAGCCAGGAGCCAGGTGCTTCCTCCTGGTCTCCCATGTGGGTGCAGGACCCAAGGACCTGGGCCATCCTCCACAGCAGAGAGCTGGACTGGAAGAGGAGCAACCGGGACAGAATCCGGCACCCCAACCGGGACTAGAACCTGGTGTGCCGGAGCTGCAGGCAGAGGATTAGCCTAGTGAGCCGTGGCACCAGCCCAGAGTAAGTCTTGAAATACAGTGGTGGATGTTTCAGGTTTTCTAAATCTTTTCCTGCCATATAAATTTTAGAAATAGCTTTTAATTTCAATTAAAAATTCTAATGTGATTTTGATTGGAATTGCATTGAATCCATATAAGGATTTTGGAGAATTTATATCTTAAAAAAATATTGATACTGGGGCCAGCACTGTGGCACAGTGGGTTAAAGCCCTGGCCTGAAGCCCCGGCATCCCGTATAGGTGCCATTTCTAGTCCTGGCTGATGGTCTTCCGATCCTGCTCTCTGCTATTGCATGGCCACAAAGGCTGGAGCTGCACCAATCCAAAGCCAGGAGCCAGGAGCTTCTTCTGGGTCTCCCACGTGGGTACAGGGGCCCAAGGACTTGGGCCATCTTCCACTGCTTTCCCAGGCCTTAGATAGCTGGATGGGAAGTGGAGCATCTGGGTCTCGAACTGGTGTCCATATGGGATGCCAGCACTTCAGGCCAGGGTATTAACTGCTGCGCCACAATGCCGGCCCCTATAAGTTTCATAGTTTGAAAATATTTTCACCCATTCTGTTGGTTGCCTCTTCACTTGCTGAGTGTTTCTTTTGCCATGCAAAAGCTTCTCATCTTGGTGTAATCTCATTTGTTAATTTTGGCTTTGATTGCCTGTGCCTCTGGGGTGTTTTAAATCAAGTCTTTGCGTATGCCAATGTCTTGTAGAGTTTCACCAATGTTCTCAAGTAATTTGATGGTATTGGGTTGTAGATTTAGATCCATGTTCCATTTTTAGTATATTTAAGTGTAAGTGTAAGGTAGGGGTCTTTTTTCATCCTTCTGCACATGGTGATCCAGTTTTCCAAGCACTATTGCTTGAAGTGAGTGTCCTTGCTCCAGGGGTGATTTTTAGCTCCTTTGTCAAAGATAACTTGGTTCTAGATGTTAGGCTGATTTCTGCAATTTCCATTCTGTTCCATTGGTATATCCACCTATTTTTGTACCAGTACCAGGCTGTTTTGATTATAACTGCCTTGTATTATGTCTTGAAATCTGGTATTGTGATGCCTCGAGCTTTGCTTTTGTTGTATAAGGATGCTTTAACTATTTGGGTCTCTCAAATTCCATATGAATTTTAGCCTCGGTTTTCTAGATCTGAGAAGAATACCATTAGTATTTTGATTGGGATCACATTGAATCTGTGAATTGCTTTTTTGTAGTATGGACATTTTGATGATATTAATTCTTCCAATCCATGAACATGGAAGATATTTCCATTTTTTTTGTATCTTCTTCTATTTCTTTCTTTAATGTTATATAATTTTCATTGTAGAGATCTTTGATCTCCTTGGTTACATTAATTCCAAGGTATTTAAATGTTTTTGTAGCTATTGTGAATGGGGTTGATCTTGGAAATTCTTTTTCAGCCATGGCATTGTTTGTGTATACAAAGGCTATTGATTCTCTTTTGTGTTAATTTTATATCCTGCCTCTTTCCCAAACTCTTCTATGAGTTCCAATAGTCTCTTAGTGGAGTCTTTTGGTTCCTCTCTATATAGAATTATGTCATCTGCAAATGGGGATTGTTTTATTTCCTCCTTCCCAATTTGTATCCCTTTGAGTTCTTTATCTTGCCTAATGGCTCTGGCTAAAACTTCCAGGGCTATATTTAATAACAATGGTGAGAGTGGGTGGCCTTTTCTGGGTCTGGATCTTAGTGGGAATGCTTCCAACTTTTTCCTATTAAATAGGATGCTAGCTGTTGGCTTGTCATAAATTGCCTTGATTGTGTTGAGGAATGTTCCTTCTATACCCAGTTTGTTTAAGGTCTTCATCAGCAAAGGATGAAGCATTTATCAAATGCTTTATCTACATCTATTGAGATAATCATATAACTTCTGTTCCTCAGTTTTTTTCATGTGATGTATCACATTATTGATTTGCAAATGTTGAGCCATCCCTGCATCCCAAGGATAAATCCCACTTGGTGTGGGGGAATGAAATTTCTGATGTGTTGTTGGATTCGATTAGCTAGTGTTTTATTGAGGATTTTTTAATCTGTGTTCATTAGGGATATTGGTCTGTAGTTCTCTTTCTCTGTTGTATCTTTTTCTGGTTTAGGAATTGAAGGGATGCTGGCTTCATAGAATGTGTTTGGGAGGATTACCTCCCTTTCAATTGTTTTGAATAACTTGAGGAAAATTGGAGTTAGTTCTTTGAATGTCTGGTAGAATTCAGCAGTGAAGCCATTTGGTCCTGGGCTATTCTTTGTTGGGAGGGTCATTATAACTGATATAATCTCTGCCTTGGTTATTGGTCTATTAGGTTTTCTATGTCTTCATGACTCACTTTTGATAGATTTTATGTGACCAGGAATCTATCCATGTTTTCTTGATTTTCCAGTTTGTTAGCATATATCTTTTTGTAGTAATTACTGATGATTCTTTTTATTTATGTGGTATCTGTTGTTATATTTCCCTTTTCATCTCTGATTTTATTGATTTGGGCCTTCTCCCTCTTTTTTGTTTGTTTGGGCCAATGCTATATCTAGCATTTTTTTTAAAAAAATAGCTTTTAATTTCACTGATCTTTTACATTTTTAAATTTTTTTTATTTTAATCTAATTTTTAAATTTTTTTTAATTTAGTAAATATAAATTTCCAAAGTACAGTTTATGGATTACAATGGCTTCCCCCCCCCCATAATTTCCCTCCCTCTCATACCCCTCCCATCTCCCGCTCCCTCTCCCATTCCATTCACATCAAGATTCATTTTCAATTCCCTTCAGAGAAAGGTACCTCCTTCTTTGATGGCCCCATTCTTTCCACTGGGATCTCACTTGCAGAGATCTTTCATTTAGGTCTTCTTTTTTTTTTTCCAGAGTGTCTTGGCTTTCCATGCCTAAAATACTCTCATGGGCTCTTCAGCCAGATCCGAATGCCTTAAGGGCTGATTCTGAGGCCAGAGTGCTGTTTAGGACATCTGCCATTCTATGAGTCTGCTGTGTATCCCACTTTCCATGATGGGTTGTTCTCTCCCTTTTTGATTCTATCAGTTAGTATTAGCAGACACTAGTCTTGTTTGTGTGATCCCTTTGACTCTTAGACCTATCAGAGTCATCAATTGTGAACTTAAATTGATCACTTGGACTTGAGATGGCATTGGTACATGCCACCTTGAAGGGATTGTATTGGAATCCCCTGGCACGTTTCTAACTCCACCGTTTGGGGCAAGTCTGATTAATTATTTCTTTCCTCTTATTAATTTTGTGTTTGGTTTATTGTTGTTTTCCTAGGTCCTTGAGATGCATTGATAGCCCACATATTTGTTGTCTTTCTAATTTATTGATGTAGGCATCAATTGAGATAAACTTCCTTCTTAACACTGCTTTTGCTGTATCCCCTATGTTTTGATAAGTTGCAATGTCATCTTCATTCCATGGACTTCCATGCACTGAAAAAATAATGTGTTTTCTGCAACTATGAAATGAGATATCAGTTAGGTCCATTTGGTTCTCCATAGTGTCGATTATCTCTGTTGTTTCTTTGTAGATGTTCTATCTAGTTGATCTATCCATTGCTGAAAGTGGGGTGTTGAAGTGCTTCATTGTTATTGTATTGGACTCTATGTCCCCCTTTAGATACATTAACGTTTCTTTTAAATAGCCATGTGCCCTGGCATTGGGTGCATATATATTTATTATAGTTTTATCTTCCTGTTGAATTGATCCCTTAGTCATTACATAATGCCCTTCTTTGTCTCTTTCAACAGTTTTTTTGATAAATTCTATTTGCTTGATTTTAGGATGGCTAGACCTGCTCATTTCTGCTTTCTGTTAGCATGGGATATCTTTTTCCATCATTTCACTTTCAGTCTGCTTGTATCTTTGTTATAGATGGGTCTTGTTTTTCTAATCCATCCAGCCATCCTGTATCTTTTATTTGGATAATTTAGGTCATTTACATTCACAGTTACTATTGGTAAGTAATGACTTTGCCCTTTTATTTTTCCATTAATATTCCTATTGTCTGCTTTGGATTTCCTTTGTACTTTGACTAGGAGATGTTTCTGCCTTCACATTCTTTCATAATGATGACTATCTTTCTGTGTTTCTGTGTGTAGCACATCCTTAAACATCTTTTGTAAGGCTGGATGAGTGGTGACAAATTCTTTCAATTTCTGTTTGTTATAGACGGTCTTTATTTCACCTTCATTCATCAATGAGAGCTTTTCAGGGTATAATATTCTGGGTTGACAGATTTTTTCTCTTATGCCTTGGACTATGTCTCCCTATTCTCTCCTAGACTGTGGGGTTTCTGATGAGAAGTCAGTTGTGAGTCTAATTGGAGATCTCTGAAATTAATATGGCATTTTTCTCATGCATGGTTTAGAATCTTTTCTTTATGTTTCAGCTTTGAAAGTTTAACTACAGTTTTGGTGAAGATTTTTTTCTGTTCTTATGTATAAGAAGTTCTATCTACCTCATGTACTTGAATGTCCCTTCCTTTGTCTAAATTAGGGAAGTTTTCTGTAATTATCTCACTGAATAGGCCTTTTAATCCATTCATTCTTTCCACACCTTCAAGAACTCCTAAGATCAGTATGTTGGGTTGTTTGATAGTATCCCATAAATCTCCAACACTGTTTTTAATTTTTCTAATTTCTTCTTTTTTTGGTCTGACTGAAAAACTTCTAAAGATTTGTATTCTATCTTGGATATTCTTTCTTCTGCCTCATCAAGTCTGTTAAGGCTTTGCACAATATTTTTATTTGACACATTGAATTTTTCATTTCTAATATTTCATTTTAATTTCTTTTTAAAATCTCAATTTCATGGGAAAATTTTTCATCCATGTCATGTAGGGATTTCTTTTCCTCATGAATTTGCTTCTGAGTAATCAGATGATTACTTTTTTGAATTCTGTTGCAGGCATTTCATCAATTTCTTCATCTTCACATTCTAATATTTTTTTATTATTATTATTTTTTTTTGACAGGCAGAGTGGACAGTGAGAGAGAGAGACAGAGAGAAAGGTCTTCCTTTTGCCGTTGGTTCACCCTCCAATGGCCGCCGCAGTAGGTGCGCTGCGGCCTGCGCACCGCGCTGATCCGATGGCAGGAGCCAGGTGCTTCTCCTGGTCTCCCATGGGGTGCAGGGCCCAAGGACTTAGGCCATCCTCCACTGCTCTCCCTGGCCACAGCAGAGAGGTGGCCTGGAAGAGGGGCAACCGGGACAGGATCGGTGCCCCGACCGGGACTAGAACCCGGTGTGCCGGCGCCGCAAGGCGGAGGATTAGCCTAGTGAGCCGCGGCGCCGGCTTCACATTCTAATATTAAAGTGTTGTGTTTCTTTGGGGACATCATGTTGTCTTCCTTATTCTTGTTTCTTGGATTTCTATGTTTATTTTTAGGCATTTGTGGAAATACTTGTTGGGTTTTTTTCCTCTGATGGCTTTTATCTTTGAACTGTGCCTCTGTGGCTTAGTGGAATGTTTGCTTTTTCATTGAATACCCAGAGGTGTGTGCTGGGTGTGGCCAGTGAGTTCTGGTGAGTGCTTCAGGGTGGGGTGAATATTCAGGGTGACTCCCAAGTTGGATGAGGTAGAACTCCTGTTGTTAGCAGAAAGGTGGGTATGATCACCTCTGTTGGCATAATCACTCCCTCACCTCCTCTATTCCAAGTTGATCAATGCCCAAGTGTGAGCCCACCATGGATGCAATACTTACCCATGCTGCCGCATGAGCTGCACAAAGAATCTCTGAACAAAGGATCCCAATTCATTGACCCATCCCAGGCAATCAGGGAGCTCTGAGTATATGGAGCTGCACATAGTGATTGCCCAGAGAACCAGCTGTACCCTGAGCCATCTCATGGAGTCACAGAGTCCATACAGTCTCAGCATATAAGGCTCCAACAGTACAGGGTGCAGAGGCTCTGCTAAGTGCTACAATCATGTTCTGTCCACAGACAGGCAGAGGCATTCCCAGAGACAGCTTTCTGAGGGTGTTCTGCCTAGGTGGTTTGAGCCCTGGAGCCTGTGATATGTTGAGAGGCTGGGGGCACTTCATAGTTGTATGTGGGTACCCAACCCCATGTCAGTTCTCCAAGTCTCAAAGTCATTGGGGAACATGGATTTTTTCCTCTGGTAAAATCTCTGGATCACACGCATGTGCATGAGCCACTGGCTGTAGCCCCTACTCATATCACAATGGCTGCTTCTCCCCACCCGTTGCCAGATACATGCACTTGAGCTACCATTGCCACTACTGGTGTCAAGGTGATGTCTTTCCCTTGCCAGTTGCTAGATGTGCACATAAGAGCTGCCACAGTGGCTACTGATGTCCAAAATGATGCCTGCCTCTCTCATCCGGTTGCCAGTTACCATCGTTGGGGGGATATTGAGAGAGAAACCTGCCTTTTTAATTTCTGCTGTGTTTGTGGGTACTCTGGTCCCTTAAGGCTCCAGGCTGGTTTCAGACACAGTGTAGTCTGCCAGGCTCTCCCTCCAGCTATATCACCAGTGGCATGGGCTGCTGCAGTCTAATCATCTCGCCTCTCTTTCCAAAGCTGGTGCTTTCTCTGGCTCTTGCTTCTGGGGTCATGTGTTGTGTCCATGCTCATTGCTGCATATCTGTACCTTCCTCACATATCCAGGGTGTTATTCTTCCTTCCATAGGATTTCCACTGTAGTTTTTTCTCTAACTCTCCCTGAGAATGTACTTCATCCACTTTTTTTTTAAACTCTCTTCCCCTAGCCTAGAACTGTACACTCTTTCCCTATGCTGCCATCTTGGAATCCTCAACAATTGTTAAGTTCTATGAATGATTTGTCCAATATTTGTTCAGTATTTCTTTATTATCCTTTTTAATGTCTGTAAGGTCTCAGTGATGTCTTCTCTTTTATTCCAGGTATTTTAATTCGTGTCTTCCTTTCTTTTCTTTTCTTACAATCTATCTAGAGATTTTTTTAGTTTTCTATTGGTGCACGGCATATTAAAACAGTAGACTAAACCAACTAAACAAACAACTATTTATATCTCACAGTTTCTCTGCGTCAGGAATCTGAGAGTAATTTAGCTACTTAATTCTGATTCAGCATCTGTCATAAAGCTGTTATCAATTTGTTAGCTGGGGCTGCAGTTATCAAAGGTTTGGAGCTGAAGGAGTCACCTCCAAGCTCACTAAAATGAGTGCTAACTGGAAGCTTCAGTTAGTTCCTCAACAGGTAAGTATGGCATAGGTACTTGATTCCCCAAGAGTAAGTGATCCAGGAGAAGGGTATGAGAGAGGATGTTTAAGACAGAAGTTATGGTGTGCCTACTCTTGGAAGATTAACACCATCACTTGGGCCATATGCTACTACTCATGCAGATAAACTTTCATCCAGTGTAGGAGGGGACTACAAAGGCTTTGAAAACCAGGAGATAGGGATCACTTTGGGGAATCATGCAAGCTGGCTACTACAAAGCTTCTTTGATTTCTCTATATTGTGTGTCTCATCTTGATTTTATTAGTTTCTGCTCTGTATTATTTTCTTCCTTTTGTTTACTGTGCATTTGTGTTTTTCCTCTTTGTTTCCTTTTTGCTATTTTGAGCAAAGAAAGCCATGAGCTACGTTGTGTAATTTTTGCAGATAGAAAACTCTTACCGAGAAGACGTGTATGATCTCTTTCCTGGGACCTTCCAAACCATCGAACTGTTTGCAGATCACCCGGGGACATGGCTGCTGCATTGTCATGTGTCTGATCACATCCATGCTGGCATGGAGACAACCTACACGGTTCTCCGAAACATAGGTACTGTTGTCTGTCAGTGATGCCAGATGATGGCACCAGGCTTCCTGTAGACCCTGAAAACAGGAGGCGTAAGAAAAACCCAGATACAGACCCCAAGGAACTCACAGTCAAGTAAGAGAAACAGATGTGTAAACATGTAACCATGACAGAGTATGATAATGTGCTTTAACAGAGTGCAGGGTGAAGGAGGCAGTGGCAGTAATAGGAGGGAATAACCAAGAGTTCAGGGATGTGAGCCAAAGTAACAGAGGCTGTGATACTCACGATGGATCTGAATGGATGAGCAGAAGCTGCAAAGGTGGATGGGGTAAGAAAGCAGGTGCACTAGTGTGAAGCTAAGTGAGACTCCAAGAAAGACTGGTAGATACTAGTGGGTTAAAGTGCTCACTGGTGAAATGAAAAGACTCATATCATGAAAAGAAAATCCCTCTGTAGTTCACAGAACAACCAATCTGTGTTCTTTGTTCAGATAACAGGATTCCTTACTCCACCAAGTCTCCGTCTGGAGGAGCACCGTATCCGGCGACAGTGTCCCCCAACGGTAATGATGCCCTCTCTTGCACCCTGCGTGTGAACGCATCATGTTTGACTCCTCAGTGAAAGGCAGGTACCTGACATCTCACTCTACTTTTCCACAGAACCACCTGGCAAGGGGATGCTGTATTTCTTCGGCAGGAATCTGGGTCCAAGAGGAGCCAAGGCAGCCTTGGTTATCCTTTTCATCATAGGACTCCTCCTCCTGACGGCCACTGTGATTCTTTCTCTTCGACTCCGCTCCGTGAGGAGGCAGATGGCATACCAGGAAGTCCAGTCCTGTGCGCTCCCCACGGATGCTCTGTGAACCATCTGGCCTTCCTAGGCAGGGAGCGGGGAGGTCCGACAGCTGGATAGAAGCCAGCAAGGGAAACAACCACGGCCTCATTCACCAAGGAAGGTTGACACCGAATCTTGGATTGGGCTTCGGATCCTCTGGAACATCACTCAAAGCAATTTGCTTTTATTTATTTATTTATTTATAGATGGGCTGTGAATAATCCTCACGTGTAAAATACCACAACAGAAGAATGTGTGGAACTGACTGGGAAAAGCCAATGCTTAGTCTGTTTTCTGAACAAATTTGTTCAAGTAGGAGACCTTCTGAAAGATATCTTTATATTCCATCTTTTATAATTCTTAGGAACAGTGCTTCCTTAATTAACCATCACAATCTCTAAATGGAAAACTTCTAGAAAGAGTTTTAGTGCTTCAGCATCTCACTGGAATGGCACTGATTGTTCAACTCTGTCAAGTGAGGTGCTTCCCTTAGTTGATTCAGGGAAGCATAACTTTCTGAGGACTTCATGTATGTTTCTTAAGACAGATTCTACTGACAGAATTGAACCAAATGAAGCTTTTGGAGGCTTTATAACTAGCTCTCCTGGCCTGTCCTCCTTTGATATAAATAACCTGTGCACTGTTAGTCACAAAAGGTATCATAAGCTTAAAAAAATCAAATTGATGTTGTTTTTATGAAAACCTGCAGAAATACTTGAATGTTTACAACTCTCTTCATGTTATATGTTTTCACAATATGTTTCCATGGCAAGGTTTGTGTTTTTCAAAGTCAACCAGAGAACCTCTATTTCCATTTCAGACTGTGGGAGGGCTGGAATCTGTGAGCAAGAGTCAGATGGCCCCTCAGGCAGGTGAGTGAGAACTCTCACTAAGGGAGGGAAACTCTGCAGGAAGCAAGTCTGAGCTTGTATCTTCAGTCTGATTTCTGTTCACAGGGGCACCCTTTCCAAGTCTCCATTCTTTGACACAACACTAACCTAATCAGTGAGAAGCCCCAGGAGGAATTCATCAGTGCAGCTGACCGAGTGGGAGGAGAGGGGATCTCTCAAAACCCTAGATTCCACGCCTCTTAAAGACAGCCCACTGGGTGAAGAGAAAATAAGGAAAAGCAAAGGCTAGAATAAGGGAGTCTCACTGGTTCTTCTTGAACCATTAAAGCAGCTTTGAAGATAAGCATTATAATTCCCAAGGAAGAAATGCAAAAATAAAATACTGAACAATAGAATTCAGTCCTTTACAAGGCATTCCGCACTCTCTGTAGGCAAGCCTAGACTTTAGATGTAAGATGGATGAAAGCAACATTGTTTATTACTAGCCAGAAGAAATTGCCATTAGCTCAGGTCAAGATGCCCTGGGGAGCTGATGTCAGATGAGTGATATTAGTGCACCTGCCTTAGCAATGGTCATTTGAATGTCCAGGTGAATGAGTAGGACCCGTAAGTACTCTGGTGGAGGGACCTTTCATACTTTCTTTATCTTGGTGAGGGGAACCAGGTAATTTAATAGAAGCTCTTCTGTTAGGTAGAACAGGATGCAGATACTAACAGTTTTGTTCATGGTTTGCTTGAATGTCATATCAAACAGGATATTCAAAAGATTTCGAATCTCAGGCTGTTAACCACTGACAATGTGATTTTGTAGTCCACCCTCTACAGTTTTCATACATGTGTAGGCTGTGTAATTACATAATAATAATTATGGTAAATGCCTTATTTATTACTCATCTTTAATAAGACAACATGTTTGGTTATAAGTTTTTTCTCTTTCAGTTTTTTTTAAATGAAAACAAAAGCACAAAGTAGTTAGCACCATTTCTCTTTTTAATAAAGTTTCACATATTATCAGATGGCTATTTCATTTTTTTCATTCAAAATTACTTCTCACTAACCTTGTGGAGGAGTTATAGGAGGTTATCTTTTAGACACAAATATTCAGCCACTATGACTATGCCACTCACACTTTCTAGGGGAGATGAAGTAAAATACTCTATCTCCACAAATGATGTGACTCCTCAAATGTTATTTCCTTGAACATTGCACAGTCCTTCATTTTCAGCATATCTTATGGGGAATTCAACCCTAGCCTAATTTACACACACCTTCTCCTCTGCTTCTCCCAGATGAGCCAGGTTCTCCATTTGGCTTTGGACCTCACCCTTCCTGCTTTTTCAAATACTTTATTCTCTCAGTTATCACTTTCCCTCTCCTGTATCATTTCATAAAACCATCAGTGATGTCCGCCATTAAAAACAGAAAGTGATGGGCTTTCTTTCCTAAAGATTTATTTATTTATCTGAGAAGAAGAATTACAGACAGAGTGACAGAGATCTTCCATCTGCTGGTTTACTTCTCAAATGGCTGCAAGGGGCAGGGCTGGCCAGACAGAAGCCAAGAACCAAGAGCTTCTTTTGGATCTCCCATGTGGCTGCAGAGGCCCAAGTATTCGGACCATCTTCCACTGCTTTCCCAGGCTACTGGAAAGGGCAGCCGGGACATGAACTGCTGCCCATTTGGGATATGGTGCCACTGGCAGAGGCTTAACCTACTATGCCACAGTGCCAGTCCCTGGGCTGTCTTTCTTACTGTACCACCTCCTCCAACCCAGTGTCTCCATTCCCTTGATTGCAGAAAGTAAAGAGCTGTCCACTTGCTGCCTGTACCACCTCAGGCCATGCATTTCTCAGTACTCCAATGGCTTTCGATTCAATGTGTCCAACCCTTGCGTCCTGATTTGCTGTTGTCAAGATGACCAACCAGGATGACATTTCCAGTGTTTCTCACCACCTCCATCTTTACCTTACTCAGCCTCAGTATCCATGGACAGCTCCTTCTATCCTGACTCCCCTGGCTCTGCATCATGGCTCCCTGGCAACCTTCCCTCTTTCTCAACTGCTATTCCTTTACCGTCTCTTTTGCTAGCTCCTCTTCTATGTCTGGAAAATGTCAGTATGCCTCAGAACTTGAAACTGGGCCCCTTTCCCCCTTTTACCTTTTGTGGCAGACTGTATAATGTTCTCAAACATTTGATACCCCAGGCTTGAACTTGTGAATGTTGTATGACAAAAGGGACTTTGCAGTTATAATTAAGGATCTGGAGATGAGAAGTTTGGCCCTAAAAGGAATCCACAGTGATTCTGTAGAAGAGCTGCAGAGGGAGATTTGACTACAGAAGATGAAGAAGGCAACGGAACAGCTGAAGCAAGATGCCATGCTTCTGGCTTTTGGGATCCAAGAAGGGACCACATGGAATGCAGCTCTAGAAACTGGAAAGGGCAAGAGGATGTATTCTCCTCTAGAGCCTCCAGAGGAAGTTTGGCCCTGCCAATTGCTTGAAACTGATTTCTGTTTTCAAACTGTGGGAGTTAATGAGTGCCACCAATTCTGTGGTAATTTGTTACATTCCTCTCTGGACTTCACTCCATCTGTCTTCCAGACCTGAAAGCCAGCTAGTAAATTAAAAGTGTGCTTCTTTAACCCAGACTCTGGGCTGCAGACTCACAGATCCTGCTCCAGCAGGGTCACTGCTCCAGTCTCCTTTCCACTGTCACCGTCTCCAAACTGTCCACACAGAGTTACAGTGTTCTTCCAAATCTGATGGCATCACTTCCTCAGTTAATAAAGTCTCTGGGGGCCGGCACTGTGGCGCAGCGGGTTAAAGCCCTGGCCTGAAGCGCCGGCATCCTTTATGGGCGCTGGTTCTAGTCCTGGCTGCTCCTCTTCTGATCCAGCTCTCTGCTGTGGCCTGAGAAGGCAGTAGAAGATGGTCCAAGTCCTTCGTCCCCTGCACCGTTGTGGGAGACCCAGAGGAAGCTCCTGGCTCCTGGCTTTGGATTGGCGCAGCTCCAGCCATTGTGGCCATCTGGGGAGTGAACCAGCGGATGGAAGACCTCTGTCTCTGTCTCTACCTCTCTCTGTAACTCTGTCTTTCAAATAAATAAAATAAATCTTTAAAAAAATAAAGTTTCTTGCCGGCGCCGCGGCTCACTAGGCTAATCCTCCGCCTTGCGGCGCCGGCACACCGGGTTCTAGTCCCGGTCGGGGCACCGATCCTGTCCCGGTTGCCCCTCTTCCAGGCCAGCTCTCTGCTGTGGCCAGGGAGTGCAGTGGAGGATGGCCCAAGTGCTTGGGTCCTGCACCCCATGGGAGACCAGGAGAAGCACCTGGCTCCTGCCATCGGATCAGTGCGGTGCGCCGGCCGCAGCGCGCCTACCGCGGCGGCCATTGGAGGGTGAACCAACGGCAAAAGGAAGACCTTTCTCTCTGTCTCTCTCTCACTGTCCACTCTGCCTGTAAAAAAAAAAATAAATAAATAAAAAAAAGTTTCTGACTTCCCACTTCCCATTTCATGGTATCCAAATTCTTGGGGCTAGAGTTTTGGCTAAGTGTGTTAAGCCACTGTCTTCAACACTGGCATCCATGTATAGGTGCTGAGTCCTAGCTGCTCTGCTTCTGGTCCAACTCCCTGCTAATGTGCCTAGGAGAGCAGCAGAAGATGGTCCAACTGCTTGGGCACCTACATCCATGTGGGAGGCCTGGATGGAGTTCCAGACTCCTGGCTTTGGCCTGGCCCAGCCCCTGGCCATTGTGGTCATTTGGAGAGTAAACCAGCAAAAGGAAGATTTCTCTCTCTGTCTTGTCTCTTCTTCTGTCTGTAACTCTATCTTTAAAATAAATAACTAAATATTAGAAAAGTAAGGTAAAGTAATAGTATCCAAATTCTTTACCTTGGTCCATAAGGCCCAGCCTGATTTGGTTCATGGTTACCTCTCCAACTTCATCTACTTTCTTTGAAAGGTGGAGTTACAGAGAGATGAAAGACATACAGAGATATACACCTTCCATCTACTGGTTCACTCCCCAAATGGCCACAATGGCCAAAGCCAGGAGCCCAGATTTCTTACAGGTCTCCCATGTGGGTATAGGGGCCCAAGGACTTGGGCCATCTGCTGCTGCTTTCCCAGGCACATTAGCAGGGAGCTGGATTGAAGTGGAGCAGCCGGGACTCAAACTGGTGCCCATATGGGATGCCAGCGTTGCAGGCGGTGGCTTAACCTGCTGCTCCACAGTGTGGCCCCTCCAACTTCATCTCGGACTCTTCTTTGCTCCAGCTTCTATTGCTGCCTATGTCCTTCTTGCCTCAGGGCCTTTGCATGTGCTACTTCCTATGCCTGGAATGCTCTCCCTATGCAGCACTCCTAATCCCTTTCCTAGTCTTCTGAGCTCATATATGAACTCCCCAGATTGCATTTTTAAAGGGGATCCCTTCCCTTGTGAGTTACTATTCCATTGTTTTCTTTTTTAGCACTTATTACAGGGCATACTCATTTCATCCTAATTAAATGTGGGCGCTATAGAAGCCAGGACCCCAGACCTGCTTTGCTCACTGCTGCATTCCAACATGGACCACAGTACTGATACATAATCACTGCTCAGCACGGATTTCTTGAGTGAATGAAAATATAAACAGAGCAGGCAGTCTAATGAGCTTGACCATTTTGCCTTTCACTGTTTTGATTGCAAAAGACCTTGCTTTCAAATGTCAAGGATCTCAAACAGGCAAAATGGGGTTCTGTGAGAGCAGCTGTGTGACTCACAATATACCTTGGTTTGTTTCTAACAGATGACACAGGGGCAAGAGGTGAGGGCAGGGCAGGCTGGGGAGAGGATGTGTAATTTAATCCCTGAAGGCATCTTATGACTACAAAAAAGTTATGTCATCAAAAACGAGGAAAGCTGAGAAACTGTCCTGACCAGGAGGAACTGAGTCACTATAACTAAACATAACTGGTAGGAGGTGGGATCCTGGAACAAAAGAATGATTTGAGGTAGGAATTAAGGGAATCTTTAATGTGTTGATATTAGTTCACTAATTGTAACAAATGTACCACACCAATGTAAGATGTTACTAATAGAACCCGGATGCAGGAGAGGGGTATATAGCAACCCTCTGTACCACCTGTTCAATTTTTCTGGAAATATAAAACTAATATTTGAATTAAAATCTAGAAATTAAAGACTATTTTAAATAAAAAGCAATGTTATCTAAACTTTCATTTGACGTACACTGTTCCTGAGGTTGATAATGGCAGTTAGCAAAGATCAAATTCCTATCATAATTCAGCAGGCACTGTGAAATGTGCCATCACATTTAATCCTCGGAACAACATGAGGTGGAGGTAGCAGGATCTCTATGTGGCAAATGAGGCAATGGAGCCTTGGAGGTATCCAGAGATATATCCTTGATTACACAGCAAGTAAGCAGTAAATCCAGGAGTTGAACCAAGCCTTTTGCCATCTCATTTCCTCCCGAAGAACGCTGGCTTGTGCAAGATTGTTTGATTTGATTTCTGTCGTAGGAAAAAGGCTCCCTTATCTACCATGCCCTCTGTGCCACTTGTCTCTGTCCTCAAAGCCACAGCAACAGTCTGTGCACGGGCAAAATCTTGGCAATCTCTTCCCTGTCCTCCCCAGCTCCACCCTCTTCCTTCCAGCCCATTATAACGTGTCTGGTGGATTAGTCAATTGAAAGTACAGCTCCTTTTCTATTACTCCCTTCCAAAAATTCCCTATGCCTTCCTGGAAAAAGCCAACACTACCTTCACTGACCCCAAGTGAAAAGTCATCTTTGACTGTTCCCTCATCTTTCCTACAGCTATGGGGGTGTTTCTACTTCTCATTTCTTAACAAGCTCTCTTTCTTGTCTATTCTAAATTCAACAGTACTTCTTAACGTAAAACAAAACAAAACATAACAACAACAACAACAAAAACCCACAAATAAAACAAAGCAGCCTGGCAAGTCCCAGGGAAATTTACATAACTGCTGAGGTTCAGTCCAGATCCTCAGAGCATCTTGTGTGTAATGAAAAAGCAGATATGTCATCCACCATCACATAAGCAGAGTGAACTAAATGCTAGCCTAGAGGAGGTGAGCACCAAGGGAGGGAGTGATTATCCAGGAGAGCATCCTAAAGAAGGGCTGAGGGAGCCCATGGGCTGAGTAGATTTTGACATGGAGAGGAGAAAGCATCCATATGTCCTCACTCCCAGAGAGCCCCTATCTCAGCTCTGTCTGCCCCAAATCAAATCCTCCTCCAAGCCCTACTTCTCATCTGCACCTTTCTTGGCAACCCCCCCCCCCCTTCACAACACTCATTCACCCTATCTAACTTGTGTGAAAATTAACTGTCTATACCTTATTTTTCTTACTAAGCCAGAAGGTCTTTTGAGGAAATGGAATGCATTCATTTCATTTTTGCTTCTCCATCCATTGAGCTCAGGACTGGATCATCTGGTGATTGTTGTAATTGTGATTTTTGTGGAGATGGAAAACTATCAAGCATAGCAGATGATTTTGTATAGTGTTCATCGGTTTCCAGGTGCTATCCTAGGCACTCCACAAGTAAGCTAACTCATGTGACCCTTACCACACCCTAAGTAGTAGTTCCATGTCGCAGGTGAGAAAACTGAGGCAAAGGAGGACCAAGTAACTTCCCCAAGAGCCCCAGCCAGTAACAGGGTGGTGACAATATCATGAGCACATTTAACAAAGGGACCTAACCGAGTTTGTCTACTCAGAGGTTACCCTGGCAGAGTGACATAGAGCTGAGGCCGGGAGAGCGAATGAGAGTTGGTCAGGCACAGGCCACTGTGGGGTGTTCTGGGCAGGGGAAAGGGCCTGGCTGATCTGAGGAACTGAAGGGGGTTAGCAGGGATGGTGTCGAGGTCAGCAGTGGCCATGTTAAGAAATATGGGTTTTAGTCTAAAAGCGATGTACACTTTAAGTGCGGAGTATGATGACTAGACTGGAGCTTTTAAAAACTCTCTCCCCGTAGCCGTGGGACAGAGCAGCTTCCGGGGTCCTGGGAGGACTTTCCTGAGTGGGCTTAGGGGACAGGACGGGGAGCTGAATGCGAGTGTTGGCAGTGCTGTCAGATTTGCTGGCTGTTGGACTGAGAAGCAGGAGAATGTGGACACAGGTCTGGCAGCTGGGAGAGGTGGAAATGTTAACCACAGCTCTAGGAAGAGTCCTAGAGCTTGAGCGCCTGGGCAGGGGTTGGGGAGTGGGGGTTGTGGTGCCTTCAGTAAGATGGGGAGTTCAAGTTGAAGGGGAAGACGAGGAGTGACACCTTGGCCATTGGGAGTTTGGAGTCCCATAGGACGCTCCAGCTGAGTGAAGAGTTACGCAGGCCCCTGGGTGTCTGTGTAGAGGATGATCCGGGGCCATGAGCTGAGGCTTCCTCACGGCCTCGGGCTTGCAAAGAACAGACGGCAGCCAGGCCCGGCCCCAAGCAGCCCTCACGTTTGAAGGTCCTCACGGCTCCAGAGGTTGCTGTTGGGAGCATTTCCTCATCCTTCCTCATCCTCCGCTTCCTAGGAGAGGTGTAGGGGCTTTCCTCTGCGGCTCCCCCGCAGTCGGCACCGCGCGACCAGCTCCAGAGCAAGGCTGACTGGAGAGGCAGGGGAAAGGGGCTAGGGGACCCGCAGCGCTAATGGAGGCCCAAGACCCCAGCACGCGCAGCGCTCTCCGCGGAGCTCCGGGAAAAGTCTGCGCCGCCCGAACCGCCTTGCGCGGCACCCGTTCTTTGAAACTTCTTAGCTCCTGTTAACCCGATCTCTCGGTGTAGACACGTTGTGAGTGGGCCGCAAGAAGAGTCCACAAGGGAAAGGTCGTTTACAGAGACGGTTTTAAAAATCCCGGGCCCTGGGGGGGAGGACGAGGATGCAACGGCCCTGCAGCTTCCCAGAGATGCCCCTGGCTGGGAAGCTCTTTCCTTGGGCGGGCACGAGGGGCGCGGGCGCACCCCGCCCCGCGTCAGCGCCGCTTCCGGAAACTCCACGCCCCTTGCTACTCGGTTTCCCCGGTGGTTCCGGAAGAGCGCGGAGGGCTGGGACGGCGTGCAGCGGCCGGGGGCGCGCGCAGGGGACTGGGCACAGCGAAGCGCTTTGTTCCTGGTTGTTACTGGCGCCTACGGGCTCGCAGCGGAGGCGTGGAGCCCGGGCTTGGGGCGCCCCCGGGGGATCTGCCGGGGCTGAGCGCGCGGGGCGGAGCCGCTGGGCCCCAAGCGCCTGGGTCGAGCTTGGCCGGCGGTCCAGGCAGGAGCTGGAGAGCTCGTGCGCCCGCGCGTTGGGAGCCGAGTGGAGGCCGCTGGGGGCCCGACGGCCCTAGACGCAAAAGGCGGCAAGGATGAGGGAGCAGCTGCGGGGCGCACGGCGAAGGGAAAGCGAAACCCGCGCGCCCGGCCGGTGACAGAGTGAAGGCGCCGCGCCGCCCTCCCGACGCCGGCGGCACCCGGTCCTGCCCGGCTGAGCCCCGCGCCCCGCAGCCATGGCCATCGCCCACCTGGCCACGGAATACGTGTTCTCGGACTTCTTGCTGAAGGAGCCCGCTGAGCCCAAGTTCAAGGGGCTGCGGCTCGAGCTGGCCGTGGACAAGATGGTCACCTGCATCGCCGTGGGGCTGCCACTATTGCTCATTTCTCTGGCCTTCGCCCAGGAGATCTCCATCGGTAAGATCTGGGGGCCGGAGGGGCTGGGCCAGCCTTATTGCGAGCTGTGGGCTCCGAGGGGGTGGGATTTTCCGGGGACTCAGGTCTGGGACTCGCCCAGATTTGGGGTCCGAAGCGGTTTGAACCCTTGTCAACCATGCTCACATCCCTCACTCCTCAGTTCCTTTGTTCCCTGCGCCTGAATGATCAGACTGTGGCTTAATAGTTCGTGTTCCGTCTGCTTGACGGATTTACCACCAGATTTGCCAAGAACCAGCGTCTCCCCCCCCCCCGCCCCACGTTTTTACCTCCCCACCCCAGCCCCCGTGTTTGTAAAGGCACCTAAAATTTTGTGCCAGAGAAGTTACTGGGTAGCTGAAGGCAGAGGTTGTGACGACAGGTGCTCCATGAAACTCATGGCCTCCCTCACTCCCTTACATTTCATTGGTACTCCCTGAGACTTGAACTGTGGAGTGACAGAAAGCGCCTGCCTTTGGACAGCAGGATTATGAATGTGAGATGAGCAAGTCCCCCTCATGTACGTTTAGATTGTGCATCTTAGTACCAGATTGGCAACCCTGGTGGTTTGGGAAGGGTCACGTCGCTAAGTGGCTCCTGTTCCTCAACAGCTGTTGAGACTTTGGGCACAGGAGAGAGTGTTAATGACTCAACAGGAAAGTGCTGAAGTCAGTTCTGTAGTGGGGGAGACCAGGGGCCCTGGACCTTGGGGAGGGCTTCTGTCAGAGGGTGGGCGGGAGTTGCAGGAGCACAGGTGAAACCTTGGCCGAGATTTTGAGACAGCTGAGGGCATTCGCGTTCCTGTAAGGGGAGACACAGTGGCTGTCCTAGCCAAGGCAGGAAGGTTAGTAAAGGTTCCTGGGTTAGTTAGGACAGAAGAGCGCGCCCTGACGGACTCAGGCAGGTGAAGTGATTTGAACAGACAGACTGGTAGAAAGCAGCAGTCAGTAGTCAACAGCCTGGTTGTGGCAAGCAGGGTCTGCATGAGAAGGAGCGGAGAGGATGGAGCGAGGGGACCTGGAGGCCATGGGGTGGGAATCCACTGAGGTCTTGTACATGGTGGTGCAAAGAGTGATGGGAAGGGATGGCGGTTTCTGACAGATCAAGGAACAATAAGAAGCACTTGGGTACCTGAGTTTTTATTTTTGCCATTTATTTGAAAGGCAGGGAGACAGGGAGAAAGAGATCTTCCACCTGCCGGTTCATTCCCCAAAATGCCCGCAATAGCTGGGGCTGGTCCAGGCCAAAGCCAGGAACCCAGAACTGAGTCCAAGTCTCCCATGTGCATGGCAGGAACCCAAGTACTTGAGCCAAATCCACTGCTTCTCAGGGTATGCTTTACCCGGAAGTTGAATCAAAAGCAGAGGCAGGACTTACAGCAGGATGCGGTTTAAGTATAGGATGTGGGCGTCCCAAGCAGTGTCTTAACCGCCTGCCCAGGCTGCCTGGATTTTAATGGGCCCATCATAGGCAGAAACTGGTTAAACTTGTTGTGAAAGTTGTAGGCTTGATTGATTGGAGGTTGATGATTGTGTTGATGGAAATAGTGGCATTGAAGGAAGCATTGGTTAGAAAAGGGTGATGTTGGATTTGACCTTATGGTCTGCAGTACTGTTGTTCCTTTGGGCAGGAGGTGGCCAAATTCAGTGTGGAAAATAAAGTTTCAGTTCTGCTGAACTTTGGGCAGGCGTAGTCAGCAGGGTTTCCCTTTTGCTTTCCAGATGGCAGGAGATTGAATCTTCCAGCTAAAAGGAAAACCACAAGTAGCACGGGTCCGGGAGATAATCTCTTCTTTCAGTGGTTGCCCCTTAGTACTGTAGCTCGTGCTGATCCCAGTGCCAGGCACCAGGGCCACAAGAATACATGAGGCATGGTCCCTGTTCTGGAGGAACAAGTCTTGGGCATTTGGTGGGGACAGAGAGCCGGAGGGGAGGAATTAGTCACTCTGTGTGACCAAGCTACACCTTAAGTCCATGTACCAGAGGACTCGTAAGTCCCCTTCCCTAGTAATGCCTTAAATACATCCAAATTGATGGGTTGTCTGAGAGGCATTCTTGGGGATCATAAGTGGGTATACCCAGCAAGGGTCTTAGCTCCTTAAGCGTGTAGCACTGCTGTACGTTGAGGGGGATCAGACAGGATTTTGAGACAAGGTCCTCTCCCTGCCCTGTGAGAACTTACCATGCAACTGGGCACCAGAACAGATGTGCTAGCACCATTCTGCGTCAGTGATAGACGGCTGTGGCACTCTGAGCACCAGGCGAGGGAAGTTTGGCAGGCATTTAGGGGAAGAGCTGTGGAGCAGACTCCCATGGGGTCTGGGCCTGGGGACAGGTGTGCAGCATGAGGCCATCAGGACCGGGGAGGACCTATCAGCCTGAGTATGCATCTAAGTAAGCCCAGAAGCAGAGCGTTAGAGACGAGGGAGACTGGCACGGGAGGAGTGTGTCATGCAGCACTTGATGTACGTGGAGCAGTCACTTTGCCTACCACATTGGTCTAAGAGCCCAGGCCCAGAAGGCACGTGAGAGGGCTTGCGAACGTCAAACCTGGCCTCATGGATGCCTGCATTCATTACTCTTTCATTACTTTACACACTGCACTGCAGCCTGCCTGTGGGGCTGCCTCACCTGCAAGATACTTAATGTACGGATCCCTAGAAGCTGGTGCATCGCGTGGCATGCAGAGAACCCTGTGTAAACATCTGCTGAGTCAGTGGAAGGTGATAGCTCTGGCATCATCGCCTCTTATTGAGCCAGGTGTATGTGGTGCTGTTCTTGGCAGCGGAGCGTCAGACACGTGTGAGCTGCGGGCTCTGGCTCTCGGAAGCACAGCCAGCAGAGAAGTTGACAAATAACTGTCTGGATACAGGAGTCACAGAGTCTGGGTGGTGTTGGAGGTGTGTTCCAAGGCCTGGGCTAGCGGGAAGCAGATGGAGAGGTTGCTTCTGACTCAGAACAACGTAGGAGTTCAGGACAGGAAAAAGTGTTGCATTGAGCCCCAAGGCGGGAGTCCCTGGAGCACGCAATTGACTTGAAGTAGGGAGATGTGGGAGCGAGTGTGGTCACTGGAGCCTCAGGGCACCATCTCCTTGAGAGGTGAGAGCGCGGAGACTATGGATGGCCCGTATGGAAGGGAATGCAGCAGTTCTTATTGTTTTCTCATTTGCTTGGGGTGTGTGTGTGTGTGTGTGTAAAATTTGAAATGAGAAGATCACTGTTAATGCTTATACTAGTCACAGCTGTCACATGTCCTTCTGCTATGATTTGAATCTGATCCACCCCCAGTGCTCATCAGGCATTTAATCCCTGTAGTCTTATGTTAGTGAGAATAATAAGGTGGAAATTTTAAAATTTTATCTGACTGTGGTGTTTTTTTTTTTAATTTTTTTATTTGCAAGACAGAGTGACAGAGAAGGAGAGACAAAATCTTCCATCAGCTAGTTTACTTCTTAAATGGCTACAACAGCCTGGACTGGGCCAGGAATTCTATCTGGGTTTCCCACATGGGTGGCAGGGCCCCAAGCACTTGGGCTATCCTCCTCTGCTTTCCCAGGCTCATTAGCAGGAAGCTGGTTTGGAAGTGGAGCAGCTAGACCTTGTACTGACACTCAGATATAGGTCACAGTTTAATCTGTGCCACAGTGCTGGCCCCGGTGTAGTGTTTATGGAGTACCATATGATATTGTATAATGTCGAATCAGGAAAAATGTCTTTTTCTCTTCCAACATTTAACTTTTCTTTATGTCGAACACATCCAGAATCCTATCTTCCAGTTGACCATCGGTGTTTGAGGTAGGGCCTTTGGAAAGTGATTAGATTAGGTTGTGGTCGTTGACATGGAGCCCTGGTGACTTTGTTAGGAGCTGGAGTGAGACCACACAGACAGGGACAGACAGACACACAGGTTGCCTGTCTTTCTTAAAGTGTGATGCTCTGTGTTGCCTTGGGACCCTGCCAGCACTGTGGCCATCTCTGGGCGATGCCCTTCGATCTTGAACCTCCAGATATGTGACCCAAAATAAACCTCTTTCCTTTAGAAAGTTAGCCTGCCTCAGATATTTTGTTATAATAATACAGCACTGGCTACTATATCTCTTTTCCACTTGTCTTAAGAAACATGTATTATAAAAATTCACCAATTAATTGTGTTATAAGATCCTTGAGCAGAAAATGGAAATTTTTTAGTAATTTCTGAAAACTAAAATTTCTATTAGTCAGTATTCTGTAAAATAGTATTTGGGTTGTAACTGGTTTTTACTTTAAAGAAACATCTTTAGTTTAAGAGCTTAGTTTTTAGCTCCATCTTCCATGAACTTGCTTTCTCCCACTCAGTAGTTTTGGAGGGTTTTCCATGTGAGTACATACGTGTCGCCTCACTGTTTTTTAACAGGCAGGACAATACTCTGTAGCATAGGATATTCTCAGCAAAATTCACACAGCAATCTCTTAGTGCTGGGAATTTGTATTCTTTCACAATTTCTACTCTTGCACAAATGCTCCCCTCCTTCCAACACTGAGAGGAAAGGAGAAGGAAACAATATGGGTTTCCAGACGAGTGAATCACTGTCCAGGATAGTTTTGCATTCTTGAGTTCCTATTTCAGATAAGTAGAAAAAACACTGCTTTATGCACTGTGCTACTCTACTTCCCTCTGAATGTGACTCTTATCAGGTTGACAGGTGTCCTGTATGCTCTGGGTTTTAAGAAAGAGAGGACCTGTTTTCCTGGGTAAAAATGCAACTTTAATTTGGGATTGCTGATACATGTTCTCATAACATACAAAATGTATCTTTCCTAACATCACTCGTTGCAGTTGGGTAACTGCTTGTATAATTATTTGATGATTACCATCTCCCCACCATACTGTAAGTTCATCAAGGGCAGGGACCTTTGTTCTGTGTTTTTTAAAGATTTATTTATTTGTGGAGCTGGTGCTGTGGCACAGTATGTTAATCCTCTACCTGAGGTGCCAGCATCCCCTGTGGGCACCGGCTCTAGTCTCAACTGTTCCTCTTCTGAACCAGCTTCTGCTGTGGCCTGGGAAAGCAGTGGAGGATGGCCCAGGTCCCTGGGCCCCTGCACCTGCGTGGGAGACTGGGAGAAGGCACCTGGCTCCTGGCTTCGATTTGGCGCAGCTCTGGCTGTTGCAGCCATTTGGGGAGTGAACTGACGGAGGAACGACCTCTCTCTCTATCTCTCCCTCTCACTGTCTGTAACTCTGCCTCTCAAATAAATAAAATAAATCTTTAAAAAAATTCAGTAAAGTGTGTGTAATCGAACAGAATGAACAGGGATGTGAGTATGAGTTTAGCACTCTTGAGTGTTGGTTATTATATTGTCTCTAAAATGAGATCTTATATCTTGAAAGATTCAATGTAAAATATAGCTGAGCAGCCTTGGGGGCGTTAGAGGGTGGAGTTACTTCATGCTTGGTTGTGCAGGCAGGTTGGTCAGGGCAGGCTGCTGATGCCTGAAGGAGGAGAGATTTTTGGAAGGGAAGGAGCAGGACTGGTGTTCAGACAGATACTTTTTTTTTTTTTATTTTTGACAGGCAGAGTGGACAGTGAGAGAGAGAGACAGAGAGAAAGGTCTTCCTTTTGCCGTTGGTTCACCCTCCAATGGCCGCCGCGGTAGCGCGCTGCGGCCGGCGCACCGCGCTTTTCCGATGGCAGGAGCCAGGTGCTTCTCCTGGTCTCCCATGGGGTGCAGGGCCCAAGAACTTGGGCCATCCTCCACTGCACTCCCTGGCCACAGCAGAGAGCTGGCCTGGAAGAGGGGCAACCGGGACAGGATCGGTGCCCCGACCGGGACTAGAACCCGGTGTGCCGGCGCCGCAAGGCGGAGGATTAGCCTGTTGAGCCACGGCGCCGGCTCAGACAGATACTTTGTTAGGGAAAAACCTCTGTGCTAGGGATGTGGGGCAGTAAGAGTGCTATGTACAGGATATTCCTTGGGAATTTGGGGAGACCAGCAGCAGAGTTCTTTCTTTTTAGATGTATTTATTTGGAAGGCAGAGTTAGAGAAGGAAAGATAGATATCTCCCATCCACTGGTTCACTCCCCCAGATGGCTGCAATAGCCAGGGCTGGGCTAGGAGCTTCATCTGAGTCCTCTGTGTGGGTGCAGGGGCCCAGGCGCTTGGGCCATCTCCCACTGCTTTTCCAGGCACATTAGCAGGGAACTGGATCGGAAGTATGGCAGCTAGGACTCGAGCTGGTGCCCATATGCTGGCTTTATCTGCTATGCCACAGCACCAGCCCCGCAGAGCTCTGTTACTGAGAGTTTCCAAAGTGAATCTAGTGCGTTCTGATGCAGAGAGCTGGGGAAAGGTGATGTAAGCACCACCTGTGGCATGAATCCTAGCTTGTAGTAAGGTCAGTGTTTTAGCCCTCTGGGTGGGAGCCGCAGGATTGCTCCAGTGTTTGAAATAGCCTGCTTGTCTGATACAGATGATGTTCTGAAGTTTTGGTCTTTCATACCTGCCACAGACAAGTGGAATTAGAGGCATTAAAATTTTTTCAAAAAATTTTAAAGACATATTTATATATTTGAAAGGCAGAGTTACAGAGAGAAGGGTGGGGGTTGGGGTGGAGATGAATTCATCTTCAGTCTGCTGATTCAGTCCCCAAATGGCCACAGTGGCGGGGTCTGGGCCAGGCCCAAGCCAGGAACCAGAAACTCCATCCAGGTCTCCAACTTCGGTGGCAGAGACACCCATACTTGAGCCATTTTTCACTGCTTTTCCAGGCACACTAGCAGGGAGCTGGGCCTTGCAGAGAGAAGCTTAACCCACTGCACCACAACACTGGCCGCTGTTCAATTCTATTTTCTTTTTTAAGATTTATTGATTTGAAAGGCAAAGTTAGAGAAAAATCTGGGGCTGGGGCTGGCTGAAGCCAGGAGCCCAGAAGTACATCTGTATCGCCCAGGTGGGTGACAGGGGCCCTCGCACTTGGGCTGTCCTCTGCTTCCTTCCCGAGTGCATTAGCAGGAAGCTGGATCAGAGGTAGAGCAGCCGTATGGGATGCCAGCCTCGCCCATGGCAGCTTAACCCTCCATGCCACATTTCCAGCCCTCTTTTTTTTTTTCTAAAAAAAAATATTTATGCCTGTGTAGCTCATAATACTTTATACCAACTTTATTTTTGCCGCTAAATGACATTTAGATGTGTCATAACTCATGTGTCCTTTCTGCAGGTTTTTATGTGTGGACTGTGATTACTATGTCCAGTGGGTGAAACCTCTCATGTAGTTGGATCTGTCTTCTTTGGCAGACTTGCAATGACTGTGTAATGTTCAGTAGTTTCAGAAGATTGGAAAGTAAAACGCAAAAGACATCTCTACTCACATGAGTGTAAAATTTAGTTAGAAACAATCTAATATACATAAAACAGAGAAAAGTTGAAGGGAATGTGAAACGGCAGACAAAGCTTTGGAGAATCAGAGGTCCAAATTCATGTGGCTCTGGGTCCTAGACCCAGAATCTCATTCAACCCTCAGAACCGTCCCGTGGAGACAGAAAACAGAGTAGGTGACAGCCTCTCTCACTGATAGATAAGCAGAAGTAGCATCTGAAAACTTCACTTTCACAAGGACATAGAGCTGTTACGTTGCAAGCCAAACTCTGAATCCCAGCTGTTCCAGCCTTCTCCCTGCTGGTTCCCACAGCATCAGCTCCCCCACCTAATCCTTGCCAAGGAGCACTGGGAAGAGGTCTGTTTCTTTGGATGGCTTGCCATTTAACTGCACCTAAATTGTCCATGTGCCTACCTCTTTTATTAATGCCTTGGTCTCCAGTGTGAATATCCTGGCCCCTCCTCTATTTCACTATCACAGGAGGTTATCTATCCAAAGACAGGAGGATTTGTGAGTTCAGGAGTGAAAAAAGGCTGCAGATACTGCTGTGGGCATTTATTTAAACAGAAAGACAAATGACCAGAGGAGGTTGGTGAGTCCTCAGTTAAAGCAGTTAAAAGTTGGGGCCACCTGTTCTGTGTGGATCTTCCTCTCCCTTGCCGTGTGGGTGCTGCTGAGCCCCGAAGTCTCCGTTACCTGATTCTCATGCCGAATCGGTTGCTGGCTCCAGCTCTTGTCCACTCCTCTCCTCCCTGGCTTTGCTTGTTTCCTCTCTCTTTCCTATACAGGGTTAAATAAAAATGTCTTCCAAAAACGAAAATACACACACAAATACGGTCGTAAGGATATTTGAAAACCATGCAGTGTGGACTGGAGCTGGCTAGAGTAATAGTAATAGAGCAAGAAATGTGAGTTACAGATAAAAAACAAAGCTTTTGTAATGCTGAGGTCAGTTAAAATACCCTGGAACTTACCGGGATAGCATTCATTCCCTCTTAACATCCTGTGTTTCCCTTCCTTGCACACTGTTTTTTGATTTTAAAATACCCAGTGGGCAAGTTATTAAATATTTAATTATTTACTACCCTTTTCTTTGTCTTTGCATGCCAAAAAACAAGAAAAAAATGAGGCTACCACTGTGGGAAAACAAACAAAAACCCCTTCTTTGAAGTTAATGAAACCTCCACTTCTAGCAAAACCCACCAAGATCTTGGGCTGTCTCAGAATCTTGATTTGGACCAGCAGCGTCGTTTTTAAGAGCCACACATTAGACACTGTGCTTCCATAGCAGATTGCTCCCTTGTCACCCTTACTGAGGCAGTGAGGGTTTCGTTCAGAAAGGGGCCGGAGGAGCTGTTTGGGACCCTTGTGCCCTGGTTGAGTTAGGCAGCGCTGGGCCAGGTGGGCCTGGCTGTGAGCCACTGGGTTGCTGAGGACAGCAGGGCCCCATTAATTTTCTGTGGGAAAGGGGCCCAACAGATAATCTGGTGCCCACCACACCTGGTCCTGTGGGGCGGAGTGGAGAGGGCATTCTTCTCTTTCTCATTTTTTAACTCTCTCTCTAAAGCTTGTGCTCCTTTTTCTCTAAGTATTTAAATATATATACCTGATTATAAAGTTAAGGCTTTCTGTAAAAAAAATATGGAAAATATAGACAAGAACATAGCAGTAATTCCACTACCAGAGATAACTGCCAGTCCGTCTTGGTGCATTTTCCCCCAGGCTTTCTTATGTACACTATACTAAGGGTCTTCAGAAAAGTTCATGGGGAGGCAGGCATTGTGGTGCAGCTGGTTAAGCCACTGCCTGTGACACAAGCATCCCATAAGAGCCCTGGCTCAAGTCAGAGGTGCTCTACTTCTGATCCAGCTCCCTGCTAATACACCTGGGAGGGCAGCGGAAGATGGCCCAACTGCCTGGGTCCCTGGCACCCATGTAGGAGACCGGGATGGAATTCTGGGCTCCTGGCTTTGGCCTGGACCAGCCCCGGCTGTTACGGCTATTTGGGGAGTTAACTAGTGGATGGAAGGTATCTCTCTCTGTTTTTTTCTTTTTGTATCTCTGTCTCTTCCTCTCTCTCTGAAACTCTACCTTTCAAATAAATAATTTTTTTAAATCAGTGGAAACTGCATTTTATGTTAAAAAAAACAAACTGCATGCATTTTAACCTTTTTGTTTTTTGGCACCAAAATGAGCTTGTACTGACTTGTTAGAATATGAATAGGGATTAAACTGAAACCTGGAGAAGAGTGAGGTATCAGTTTGAAAAGGGCCCCTATCAGCAGCATGAATTCTGTGAAACTGAAACAAGAGCATCCACCCCGTTGTGCTAAAACTTGGGTGAAGAATGGTGAAATCCTTGACGCTTTACAAATGTTTGTGGCACAAAGGAACAGCGGTTTACAAATGGGTCACTTCTTTTTTTCTTTTTAAAGATTTATTTATTTATTTGGAAGCAGAGTTACAGAGAGGCAGAGAGAGAGAGAGAGGTTTTCCATCTGCTGGTTCATTCCTCAGATGGCCACCAACGGCCGAGCTATTCCAATCTGAAGCTGGGAGCCAGGAGCCTCTTCTGCATCTTCCATGCAGGTGCAGGGGACCAAGGACTTGGGCCATCTTCTACTGCTTTCCCAGGCCATAGCAGAGAGCTGGATTGGAAGTAGAGCAGCTGGCACTAGGCAGTGGCTTTACCTGCTACGCCACAGCACTGGCCTCATGGATCACTTCTTTAATAGAAGACTGGCAGTGTTAAAGAAGAAGCCTGAACAAGCAGACCGTGCACATCAGTATAAAGGAAAAAATTAATGGTGTTCATGCTGTAATTAAAGAAGACTGACAATAGAAGACACAAGAGCCAACTGGCTCAGCTGATACAACTCTGAAAAATTAAGGTGGAACAAACTTAGTGCTTAATGGGTGCTAGAATGATGACGAGAGCAGAGCTTCCAAAGGGCATTTTGAACAAGTGGGACCAAGATCCTGGAGCATTTCTTCCAAGAACTGGAACGGGAGATGAAACATGGCTTTACTCAGTGTGATCCTGAAGACAAAGCACATTCAGAGCCATGGTTACTCAGAGGCAGACGTGGTCCAGTCATAGCAAAGCCTGCTGGTCTGGAGCAAAGATCATGGCGACAGTTTTTTGGGATGCTTGAGGCGTTTTGCTTGTTGACTTTCTGCAGGGCCGAAGAATGATACTGATTGTTAAGAGTGTTTTCAAGGGCTGTGGCATAGCAGGTAAAACCCACCACCTGCAGTGCCTGCATCCCATGTGGGCACTGGTTCGAGTCCCAGCTGCTCCACTTCCGATCCAGCTCTCTGCTATGGCCTGGAAGGCAGTAGAAGATGGCCCAAGTCCTTGGGCCCTGGCACCTGCGTGGGAGACCCAGAAGAAGCTCATGTTTCCTGTCTTTGGATCGGCTCAGCTCCAGCTGTTGAGGCCAATTGGGGAGTGAACCATCAGATGGAAGACCTCTGTCTCTCTCTCTGCCTCTCCTTCTCTCTCTGGGTAACTCTGACTTTCAAATAAATAAATCTTTTTTTTTTTTAAGTGTTTTGAGAAAGCTAGCCAAAGCTTTAGCAGAAAAATGCCTGGGAAGGGTTCACTGAGAGTCCTCCAATGCTCCAGTTCATTCCTTGAGAGCAAATAAGGGCAAATTTGTGAGAATTTTGAAGGGAAGTCATTAGGCTTCCACCTTATAGTCATGATTTGGTTCCTTCTGACTTCATTTTTCTTTCCCTAATTTTCCCCCTAAAGATCTATGTATTTATTTGAGAGGGAGGGAGGGGGGGAGGGTGAGAAGAAGAGGGAAAGGGAAAAGGAAAGGGAGAGAGAATGTCTTTCATCTTCTGCTTCACTTCTCAAATGTGCACAACAGCCAGGGTTAGGCCAGGCCAAAGCCACGCCTGAGGACCTCCATCTGCTGCCTTGCAGGTGCATTGGCAGGAATCTGCATTGGATACAGAGCAGCCAGGAGTTGAATCAGCCACTCCAGTGTAGGAAGTGGGCATCCCCTGTGGTGACTGACCTGCTGCACAACATTGCATGCCCCTACTTTTTGTCTTTATGTTGTGATATCCCTTGTCAGTAGCCTTTGGAAACTCACTGTACACTTTTTTTTTTTTTTTTGACACGCAGAGTTAGAGAGAGACAGAAAGGTCTTCCTTCTGTTGGTTCACCCCCCAAATGGCTGCAACGGCTGGAGCTATGCCGATCCGAAGCCAGGAACCAGGTGCTTCCTCCTGGTCTCCCATGCTGGTGCAGGGCCCAAGCACTTGGGCCATCCTCCACTGCCTTCTCGGGCCACAGCAGAGAGCTGGCCTGGAAGAGCTGCAACTGGGACAGAATCCGGTGCCCCAACCGGGTCTAGAACCCGGGGTGCCAGCACTGCAGGCAGAGGATTAGCCTAGTGAGCCATGGTGCCGGCCCTTACTGTACAATTGTAAGAGAATAAGAATAAAGAGGCAAATCCCAGTGTGAAGCTATTGTGGAAACAGGTTCCACATCAAGAATCTCCTCCTGCAAAAGATCTCTGGTTCCACAGTGGCTAGGCTACCTGCTGAGAATTGGTGCTCTAGAGTCATTCCTGAATGGGTTGGAAGTCACAGGGTCAGAGCTGGTGTAGTGGGTTGGGCCACCGCCCATGTTTCCTGCATCCGTTATGACTGCCGGTCTGTGTCCCAGCTGCTCTGCTTCCAATCCAGCTTCCTGCTAATGGCCTGGGAAGAGCAGCGGTTGATGGCTCAATGTGTTTGGGCCTCTGCTATCCACATAGGAGACCTGGATGTAGCTCCTAGCTTTGGCCTGACCCAGTGCTGGCTGTTGCAGCCATCTGGGGAGTGAACCAGCATATGGAAGATCTCACTTTCTCTGTCTCTGTCTCTCCCCCTCTCTTTATAAATGATTTTCAAAATAAATAATTAAATCTTTTTAAAAAAGGGAACTCACAGGGTCAGGTCACCTTTTATATTTACAAGGTGCTTCTAATGGCCCTTCAGAATTTATACTCTTTCAGAATTTACTTTATTTGAAGGCAGATTGGCATAGAAACACTAAAAAAAGATCTTCATCTGTGACTCCCCCCCCTTTGTAAAGATTATTTATTTATTTGAAAGGAAGAGTTAGAGGGATACACACACACACACACACATACACAGATCATCCATATGCTGGTTCACTCCCAGATGGCCACAATGGCTGCTTTCCCAGGTGCATTAGCTGGGAAGTGGAGCAGCTGGGGCTCAAACTGGAACTCTCTGGAGTGTAGGTTTCCTAGTTGGCAGCTTAATCCACTTCACTGTGCCATCTCTACTGGTCACTCTCTTTTTTTTTAAGAGTTATTTATTTATTTAAAAGGCGAAGTTACAGAGAGAGGGAGACACACACAGATCTTCCAGCCCTTGGCCTATTCCCTAAATGGCTGGAGCTGGGTTGATCCAAAGCCAGGAGCCAGGAACTTCTTCCAGGCTCCCACATGGGTTCAGGGGCCAAAGGCCTTGAACCATTCTCTGCTGTTTTCCCAGGCACATTAGCTGGACAGGCAGTAGAGCAGCCGGGACTTGAACTGGCGCCCACATGAGGTGCTAGCACTGCAGGCAGCAGCTTTACCCACCGTGCCACTGCGCCAACCCCTGCTGGTCACTGTTAATGTAGGGGAATGCTGCTTTCCCCACCTCTCTATGGATACTTAACATTCTCAGAGTTTTGAGTTTCCATTCTTTTCTATTTTTATTTTTTTAGGATTTATTTATTTGGAAGGCAGAATGAGAGAGGGAGAGACAGATTTCTAGCCACTTGTTCACTCCTCAAATGCCCACAGCAGCTTAGGCCAAATTCAGGAGCCCAGAATTCCATGTGGGTCTCCTACATGGGTGAAGGACCCCTAGTACCCTGGTACTTGGGCCATCATCCGCTGCATCCTAGGCAGTTAGCAGGGAGCTGGATCTGAGGTGGAGGAGCTGGGACTCTGATGTGGGATGTGGGTGTCCTGAGTGGCGGCTTAACCAGCTGCACCACAGTGCCCACTCCAAGTGTGCCATTCTTGCAGCTGAGGTGGTATCTCATCGTCTTGGCTTCTGGCTCCCTGCTATACTGGGACTTCCCAGGACCTATTCTGGGCCCTTGCTGTCAGTCACGCAGCAGAGTCTGGAGCCTGCCTCTCCTCTCCTGGCTGCCTGTGTTACAATTTAGCCTGGGCCGTTTGGTCCTAGAGAAACTGACAGTGCCAGTTTATTGCCCTTGGCTTCTGATATCTTGTCCCTTCTCTTCTGAAATCCATCTTAACTTTTTCCTTGAACCTATTTTTTTAAGCTAAAAGGTTAAAAGCCAGTTATTTGACTTCTGAGCCTTCTGTTTTGTTTTTAAATTTAGCCCACTTATAAAACTAGCAAATGCCATATATTAGGAAGTGTGAAAATGTCATTTTAAATGTTTTCTTTCTTTTGTTTTGATTTGAAAGACAAAGTTATATAGAGAGATGCTCCATCCACTGGTTCACCCTCCAAATGGCTACAAGGGCCTGGCCTGGGCCAGGCTGAAGCTAGGAGCTTCATTTGAGTCTCCCACATGAGTTCAGGGTCCCAAGCACTTGGGCCATCCTCTGCTGCTTTCCTAGGTGCATTAGCAGGGAGCTGTATCAGAAGTGGAGCAGCCAGGACTCAGAACTGGTACAAATATGGGATGCTGGTCTTGCAGGCAGCTTAACCTGCTATACCAGAATGCCAGCCCCTTAAGTTTCTTTTAAATGCTTACATCATTTCCACATTTGAAGACTTAGTATAAGAGTTTTTAAACTTTTTGAAAAGCACAGTGTGTTTCCCATGGAAAGGTTGCTTTTCAGAGAGAAAAGTTCTTTTTATTTTATTAATTTATTTATTTATTATTTTTTTTTAGAGGAAATGTTTATTGTCGAGTGGGGGAAGCCCAATGGGCCAGGGGGAGAGGGCGAGAGAGAGAGCAAGAGAGTAGGAGAGCATAAGAGAAAAAGAGAGCATGTGTTTGGGAACAGAATAGCTCCTGTTAAACCTTTGCCAGGGGTCGTGCAGCGAATCCCATTAGAGGGGGAGTGGAGCTGACACCTGTGGCTGGGCAATGTGTTCACCTGGCTTCCAGCAATGGCGGCTGGGGGCTAGAGCCCAGGATGATATCTGGGGTATAAATGGCGCCATAGATAAGACTGCACCATTTTACTAACATTCTCCCCCTCTTTTTTTTTTTTTTTTTTTTTATAAAACAAGAGTTGTATGGGATTACATCAGCCCCAAAAGTCCAGGAGGGGTAGAGGGACGATGATCTGTCTTCAGAGCTACTTCCTGCTGACATGGGGCGACGAGGTTCTCTTCACTGGCATGGGGCCATGTCTCAAGCCGCTGTCTCCTGGGTGGGAGCCAAATATTTCCCTGTAGCAGCATTGCGACCGCCTGGTTGCTGAAGGCTTTGGTTCCTTCCGTTATCAACTCCTGTAAACACTTAAACAGACACGGTAGTATAAAAGACAGGGTGAGAATAGCAACCAATGATCCTAAAAGTAGTATTAACCAAGTAATGAGAGGATTTCAGAGAGAAGAGGAAATGAGGAGGGGGTGGTCTCTGGACCCTTGTGAAGACTGTTTGATGGACATGGTTTGAAGCTGACCCCAACCAAGACAGGGAGAAAAGCCACTCATCCTTTGTGGGTGGAGGGGTTTGTCTGTAGAGAAAATTCTGAACAACCATACAACATTAAGTAGGGGAGAGGACCATCAATACACACAGGTCAGGAGCAGAGCCATTGATGTTAGAGTAGAGGCTATGATTACAAAGGAATGAGGCCCTAAGTGGGCTAGACAGGGTGTAGAACAAACAACAGTCATTATTAGAGGATCTAAGAAAGGTGCTGTGTAAACATGAATAAGTTTTCTGATTGAGAGGCAAATAGAACCTGACAGAGGGCCCTGATAATAATCAGATGGGCTTTAAGGCCTTGTCATTTATGAGGCCCAGACCTATCTATCTCTTCACATGGGCACATCATAGGGGAGGTGTGAACCTCCTTGGGGAAGGCACTCTGTTGACTTCCATTACGGAGCAGGCCTCGGAGGAGAGCTGGCCAGGTAAAGGCAGGTGGCATCTCTAACAGGAAATTTACAGTTCTGCCTGCAATGTTGCTGACCCTACTGGCCATCCCCTCAGCTGCAGTGGTCACTTTGGAAGTTGGGCTGAGTGAAGGGCTTTTCAGCTTAGAGTCAACCGAGTCTGTGGCTCTGGCCTGAAGTTCTTTGACTCCAGGGTAGTTCCATTTCCAGTGATCCAACTCTTGGCTTGCAGAGCTGCCAGAGCTCATCATAAGCTGACTACTGCTGAAGCCTGGGCTTACTACATTGAAAGCCACTGCAGTGGACTGGCCTGTTGGGTCTCCTTGATGGCAGATCACTGTACATAGCAGCCTTAATAGGCCTGCCACCTATCTTTACAATGCTTCTGATGCCTGCCTTTCTTTTCCTCCTGATTTTTGTTAAATCAAATCAGAGGGTGCAAGTCAAGAGGGTGCTCAAGTCCCATCTGTAATCTTTGGTGGCCTAAACTAGAAGTCTATAGTCACAGGCATGTTCTGATAGTGGTTTTTCTGTGAGGTAGACAATGTCCATGAGGAAAGCTAGGTCCTCACTTTAAAACGTTCTCTCCCTTTGGTCTGAAAGGGAGGTTTTGCTTGTTTACTGTGCCCAAAGTTAAGTAAATCTAGCTGTGAAATAGTAATTTAAGCTCTCATTTTGGCTATGGTATTATTACAAAAAAATGTTAACTATCCCTTTTATAAGATCCAAAAATCAAACTGTGCATCTTGGAGAGTCCTTCAGTATAGAGTCAGTTTCCCATCTTGAAGAGAATAGAGAAGTAAGGGAGCCAGTCAGGCTTCCCAGATCACTTACTGACAATAACAATATCAAATGAAAATTTAGCAAGCAATTTCAACCATTATATTTATTTATTTATTTGAAAGGCAGAGTTACAGAGAGACACACACACACACACACACACAGAGAGAGAGAGAGAGAGAGAGAGAGAGAGAGAGAGATGTCTTCCGTCTGCTGGGTCCCTCCCCAAATGGCCACAATGGCCAGAGTTGTGCCCATCCAAAGCCAGGAGCTTCTTCTGGGTCTCCCATGCATGTGCAGGGCCCCAAGGACTTGGGCCATCTTCTACTGCTTTTTCAGGCCATAGCAGAGAGCTAGATCGAAAGTGGAGCAGCCAGGACTTGAACTGGCGCCCATATGGGATGCAGGCACTGCAGGCAGTGGCTTTACCTGATCCACCACAGCACCGGCCCTGAGAAAACTTCTTACTCTTGTGTCTTTGGTTGTTCTTTGCAGAACCTGTTAAATGAGGTGATATGTGGAAAGAGGCCTGACACTGAGTAGGCCCTCAGTAGATGGTTGGCCCTCAGCGAGTGTCAGCTGAGCGTCTGCAACCTGAGCATACTTGCAGGATTGTAAGCAGCCTGCAGAGCTGAGAGGGCCGCTCACGCTTCTCTCTTCAGAGCCGTGTAGCAGCTCTGCGGGCTCCACTGGCAGAGTGAGTGACAGTGGTGACTGTGGCTTGCTGCCCTTCCTTCCTCCAGTGTCCTTGGAGGGAGGAGGGCCCAGGGGCTGATGGTCATGACATTCTTCTTCTTAATAAGGCTTCATTCCTTTTCCATGAACACTCTGAGCCTTTCTGCTCTCAGCTAGTTTACTCTGCTGCACACATTGAAGGGAATTCTGGAACAGAAAAGGGTACCCTTTTAAGAATGAAGGAACGCTCCCTTGATACTCACTGCTTGACAGCAGGGAACAACCACAGGGTGCAGATGAAACTGGAGGCATGCAGCCTGGGGATTCGTCTCACCCGTACGGGGCACTGGGCTAAAATGAGTTATCAGATGCACTCTGGCTGTGACAGTGCGGTTCACACCCGCCGCACAGTAATTAGTCTTTTTTTTTTTTATCTCTTATCTCCATTCCTTCATGTTCTCATTCATTGGACGGAGTATGTGGTACACCAGGGATCACTCAGTTAAAAGGCAGACATGGTGCTGGGAGCCCACAGCAGGGTTTCTGGACTGTAGCTGTGCTAAGTGCTTTGGAAGAAGTGCCCCCTCCAGGGAGCCTCTCCTGGTCGGAGGTAATGAGGATGGCTTAGGAAATGCCACCTTAACCAAGTGACCCATTGCTGCGTCTCTTAGGGAAAGACAGGCAGGTCTTGTCAGAGAAACGGAAAGAAGAATCTGTCGGGCACCGGAAGTGGAGCGGTGTAGAGAGATCGGAGAAGGGGCAGAGATCTGGTCATGGAGGACCCTGGAGGGTTCGCACTTGAGAGCTCATCCAGGGAGAAGTCGTAGGGCTCTTAGCTGAGGGCATTTGAACTCTCTCCCAAATACTTGATGGGGAGAGGAGGAGACTAGCTCAGGGCTGCTGCTGTAAGTTCAGGCTTTCTTGCTGTGTGTGCTCTGAGGTCTGCTCCGCCAGGACTGCCTTGGGATCTGCCGCGGCACTTTGGCTGGGGCCGGCGTTTTGTAAACCTGGATCAGGAACTGTTGCTGGGAGCTGCACAGGCACGCCCAGCACCTCCCTCTTTTCCTGGGGAAGCTGGCACTGATGGGGAAGAGCCAGGGCAGGTTTGCCCTGGGGGCGCCCTGGTAGCTTTGGAAGCCAGGCCTGGCACAGGGAATGGGTGAGGGATAAGGCTCTGCCTGTCAGTTTAGGGGGCCAGGTCTGGGTGTGGGGTCTTGCTGGGTGGGCCCCAGCAGTTGGCCCTTGTTACCTGGCCCAGCAGCAAGCTGTGTCTGCTGAGGGCCTATAAGAAGCTTGCATGCTGGGAGGGCCCTGCAGGGGAGCAGCCAAAGGTAGGTGTCCCCTGGGGAAGTACTCACGTGCACCTGTACGCTTAGTCAGTGAAACAGTGGGGAAGACAGGAATTTGGGAGCCAGACTCCCTGATGCAGCCTGTCACCCATTCACTGTGAGAACTCAGACAAGTGGCAGGATTTCTGTGTGCCTCAGCTTTCTCATCAGGAAATGGAGTCCCAGGGTAGTGGGAACTGGGTGGAGTTCTCATGTGAGGGGCCCTGGAGTAGGTCCTGGAGCATGGATAGCACTCAGTGCAGGTGAGCAGCCGAACACGCCCTTGATCGTGGTGGTGGGCCCCTTGACAGGTGAGGAACTGGGGCCCTCAGGGGCCATGCAGTGTGTGCCAGGGGTGCACAGAGCTGGATTGGAGTGCAGCTGCATTCCAAAGCCTGGGTTCTCAGGCTGTGCACCCTCTGCCCTTTTCCTGTTATGTGCCCCGAGGACAGCAGCGTAGAGTAAGCTTGCACCCCAGCGAGAGGCAGCTAGTCTGCTGCAGTGGGATCACCCTTCCCCAGCTTCTTGGATTCCTGCTAGGCCAGCGCCTGCTCTGTTGGAGTCACGGTCATGCTCTCCCCGAGTCAGTGCTGCAGGTCATCAGGAACAGGTACACAGACTACATACAGCACTGAGGACACACCCCACTCCGCCCTGCTGAGTCTCCTTGCCTTTGCCACAGAATCAAGTCTGGACTGCTGGCGTGTGATCCCAGAATAACCTTGACCTGATCGTTGCCCTAAGTGGGCTGTCAACTTCCTTTTTTCTTTTTTTTTTTTTAAAGATTTTATTTATTTATTTGAAAGAGTTACACGGAGAGAGAGGAGAGGCAGAGGCAGAGAGAGAGGTCTTCCACCTGCTGGTTCATTCCCCAACTGGCCGCAATGGCTAGAGCTGAGCCAATCCAAAGTCAGGAGCCAGGAGCTTCCTGTGGGTCTCCCATGTGGGTGCAGGGGCCCAAGGACTTGGGCCATCTTCTGCTTTCCCAAGTCATAGCAGAGAGCTAGATTGGAAGTAGAGCAGCCGGGACTTGAACTGGCGGATATGGGGTGCCAGCACTGCAGGCTGCGGCTTTACCTGCTACACCACCGCGCCAGCCCCTGGCTATCAACTTTAAAGACACAGGGAGTTTGCTTGTGTTGTTTCCTCAGCCCAGATTCCCTGCACTTCTCTCTCTGAATACGAACATTTTCCATGGTTCAGCCGTTACCCCGGTGCAGCGTTCCCATCAACTATCATTAGTGGTTTCTATTGCTGGTCGCCTCCACTGGACTGTAAGCATCGCAGGGCAGGGGCCATGCCCTCCCCCGCTGCATTGCATAGGGTACCATGTACGTGATAGAGGCCCAGTGAGTACCTTTTGGGTTGAGCTCAGCATTGCGGAGCTCTGTGCTGCGTGGGGATGATGGGCTCTCATGCCTCATGTAGAAGTGGCAAGAATGGAGCCCTTGGGGTTGTGAGAGTCCTTGGCTGTCTCTGCTGGCACAAGGGCCACGTGCCCTCAAGCACCCTACTCTGATGGAAATCTTGGAAGTTCCTTTTCTTTTTCAAGGTTCCTTGAAAAGAAAGCACTTGCCACTTTAGCTTCTGCGTCTGTCACATGAACGACATGATGGCCTGTTTAGAAAGGCCTTGTATTTGCAAAGGAGTCTCATGACCAGTTAGCAGTAACAGTCCTCCTAAGTTCTTGTCCTTTTGTCCAAGTCACTAGTCTGATTCGGAACTGAATATAGGTCCTCAAGGCCAACTCTTACACAAAAGGGTCTCTTTGTTGCAGGAGCTACAAAAGCTAGCTTTTAAAAGGCTTCTTTGAAGGAGAGGTGGTATTAAAGGACTTAGCAAAGTTGGATCTAGTTTCACACTGTGGCCTCTTTCAGTTCCAAGTTACCCAAGGCCCACTTCCATGGTGCTTGGGGCCCAGAATTGTAGGAGCGCAGACAGACAAGCCACTTAATTTGTTTTTAAAGATTTATTTATTTATTTGAAAGTCAGAGTTACACAGAGAGAGGTCTTCCATCCACTGGCTCACCTTCCAATTGACTGCAATAGCCGGAGCTGTGCCGATCTGAAGCCAGGAGCCAGGAGCTTCCTCTGGGTCTCCCATGTGGGTGCAGGGGCTCAAGGATTTGCACCATCTTCTACTGCTTTCCCAGGCCATAGCAGAGAAGTGGATGGGAAATGGAGCAGCCAGGACGCGAACCGGCGCCCATATGGGATGTTGGCACTGCAGATGGTGGCTTTACACGCTACGACACAACACTGGCTCCTAAGCCACTTAATTGTACATGCACTGTGATAGTGGCATCCTATGTCCTTGTGTCTGCAGTGCTTACCATGGTCCCTGACTCGTAGAACTAAAAATCATTGCCACCATTTACTGAGTTCCTACTACGTGCTGGCATGGTGGCAGACAGTTCCCATAATCTTCGTAGGAATTCTGTGAGGTTTTAACAAATGAAGAGAGTTAAGTCCAAAGAGCTTAATCATCTTGCTAGGAAACGGGAACACTTCTTGCCTGTTGAATATAATGGGATATTTTTAAAAGCAATATTCAAGAATAAAAGGTCCCAGGACCCCTATTTAATGAAGATTTACCCAACTTTCCTCCCTTAGGCTGAAGCCTCTCCTGCATATCTACGTGGACACCCATATTATTTGATCCACTAGGTCTCCGTGTCAGTGAAGACCCTCGTAGCAGTAATTTTGCTTTAACTCTTCTACCTAAAGGCATCCATCCAGTTGCCCCTTGGCCTTAAATCATTCCGTTAACCTTCCCACCACCTTTTTTCCTGTAGCATCTTTGTTTTTCACACCTTCTTGGGATCATGCCTGCTTTCTTCCACAACCCACTTCCAGTGCAAACACGGAGACCAGATGCATTGGCTATGGTGGAAGCGTGGCCCATCTAGGGTTGCTGCACACGTCATGATCCTGTTGTGACATTTTTGCTGATGTTGTTAGTTGACTCTGACTCTTCCCTGGCATAGGTCCCCCTCTGTCCCCTCCTCCCTGTCATCAGTTGTTCTAATGCCCCCTGAAGGAGCATGAAGTGCTTTGGGTAAAATCCACATACACCAGCCATCAGCTGCAGGTCATGTAGGCTCTCTAGGTTTTAGTGACACTTTTGATGAACTTGGGCTTAGAGCTGAGGTACAAAATGCTGGGGAGATTGATGCTGGCCCTTTCCTGCTGCCGCTTGGGTGTTGGCTGGCCTGACCATCTGCAGTGCCTAATCGTCTGCACTCCACCTGGCTGCATGCTCTGATTCTACCTGAGTCACTGATTCCCAGGGTGTCACAGTGTTGGGCAGTGCATGGCCAGACGCTCAGGGTTGAATCTTAACTTGACCCAGAATTAGCTGTATCACCTAACCTCTATCTCCTCATCTGTAAAATGGGAACGATGATGCTACTTCTCAGATTTCTTTTGTTGGATTGAATGAGAGCATCAGATTCCTGGCTCATCATTGTGTTTAGTAAATACTCCTCTCCTTTGAAGAGGTGGTTCTGTATTGGTATAGAGCTCACGGTGATCAGTGTTGGTTCATGTGTGGCTGTTATTTCCAGCATGAGAATGATTTGTGCCACCAGATAAGAGCATGGCACCTTCATTGTGCAGTCTTCAGGCGTTTCCCCAGAGATTTACTTCAAAAGGAAAGAGGCACTTTTATAGCAGAGAGACCTGGCAGACAGCACTTGAACCAAATGACTGCCACAGGTGACATCGCCAGTCATGGTGGACTCTGTCACCTGGTGTCTCCCGGGGAGCCCCACCTTGGGGTTCCTGCCACAGTGCGGCCCTTGGATCAGGGCGTGGAGAATCATCAGACAAATGCCAAGTTGAGGGCGTTGCACAGAATTGAGAGCCTGTGCTCTCCATACATTAGGAATATGAGTGACAGAGAAAGACAGAAGGGATTAGGGCGAGGTGGCAGCTAAATGCAGCATGTGGTGGTGGATTGGCTCCTGGCTGGAAAAAGAAAGTGACTCTGAGGATAGTGTCAGAAATCTAAATAGACGTGACAGATTGCGTCAGAGTGTGTGTATACGTGGTAATTGCACTGGCTTAAGCGAATGTCCTTATTCTTACAAGATACACACTCCTGAGAGTAAAGGGTCATGAGCTCTCCACTCTCAAGGGGCTCAGAAAACAAAGAATGTTGTATATATGGAGCGAGGGTGTGTGCTAGTGTTGGCAGTGGCTGACTCTGACTGCCAAGTATGTGGGAGGTCATTGTAATTCTCTCATAACTTTTCCGTAGGTCGAAAACATTTTCCAAATGAAATATTTAATGTTCAAAAATGAGGTCAGTACAGCACAATGTCAATATTGTGTTAAACTCCTATGAGTCTGTCCTATTCTCTATAATTTCCTGCATGTTTGAGTTAAGTTTGTTAAAGATTTATTTGAAATGCAGAGAGAAGGGGGGGCGGGGAGAGAGAGAGAGAGAGAGAGAGAGAGAGAGAGAGAGAGAGAGAGGTCTTCCATCTGCTGGTTCACTCCCCCAATGGCCACACTAAGCTGCACTGGGTGGGAGCATGGGATTCTATCTGGATCTCGCATGTGGGTGGCAGGCACCCAAGTACCTGGGCCATCATCTGCTACCTCTTGTGTTCAGTAGCAGGAACTTGGATCAAAAGGGTAGAGTGGCAGGGACTCAAACGAAGCAGTGTGATATGGGATGCTGACATCCCACGCACAGGCTTAACCCTCTGTGCCACAAAGCCCTCTGAGGTCAGATTTAATTACTCTCAGGTGACAAGCATTTTAAGAATAAATACATTCAATACTTGTGTCTTTAATAGACCACTGAGTTCTTAGGCCTTTCCTTCCCCTGGTCATGGAAAACAGCTGTCAGGTTTTACATTAGATTTTTGCAAGTTCCTCTTTCGTGTGGTGTAGACGTTCCGGATGGTGTGGTAAGGACTGGGCTTAACACACAGGAGAGGAACTCTTCACGGTGCCGCTGGGTTCCCTCGTCTGTTCGGGGTGTAAGCCTGGCCCCAGACCTCCTTGTGACTGTCTCTCGGTCCAGCTTCCTTTTCACTCCTGTTCTTGTGCTTTGCAGGCTGTTTGGTTGACACCATTGTTCACTGAATTGAGTCAGCCCCACAGGTGCCCTCTGAGGCTCACCGGCTTGGCTGGCTGTTCCCTTTGGCTTCAGGGCCCCCAATCACATATCCTGGCCCATCCATGAGATGGGTACACATGTTAACTGTCTCCATACGGTGAGAGGATTGCTGTATGAGGGGACCTAAGACCACTCATCCCAGCATGCTGAGCTGTGTTTGTTGCTGTGTACAACAGGGGATGGGTAGTGAAGCAGCTGAGACTCCTTGGGACGTCAACAGAAGTCACAGTTGCTTACGCCCATCTCGGCGAAGGCACAGGTGTTAGCCGTGATGTGTGCTCTTAAAAAGTCAGACTTAGCTGGTGAGTCAGCTTTGTTAGCCTTCACAAATGAATGGAGACTTGCCATGTTTGTGTTCCTGCTACCTTCACTCAATATCTTCCAGCTCCATCCATGTGGCTGCGGATGACAGGATTCCATCTTTCTATGGCTGGGTAGTGTCCATTGTGTTTATGTAGTACATTTTCTCTGTCTAGTCATCTGTTGGACGTTTCGGTTGATTCCATATCTTGGCTATTGTGAACAGTGCTGCAGTAAACTGGAATGCAGGTGTCTCCCAATACTTCATTTAGTTTTGTTGTGTGGGGATCACAGCTACTTTAAGTACATTCAGACCTGTTTCATCCTTGTGAGTGCTTGTTCTGTGTGCGTGTTTTAAAGATTTAAGGATTCTTTTATTTGAATGACAGAGTTACAGAGAGAAGGGGACACACACACACACACACACACACGGTATATTTCATTCGCTGATTCATTCCCCAAATGGCCACAATGGCTAGAGTTGGGGCCAGGCTGAAGCCAGGAGCATGGAACTCCATACAGGTCTCCCACGTGGATGGCAGGAGCCCAAGTACATGGACCATCTTCACTGTTTTCCCAGCTGTGTTAGCAAGGAGCTGGATTGGAAGTGGAGCAGCTGGAACTTGAACTGGTGCTCATATGGGACGCCGGTGTCACAATCTACCACAAATCTGGCCCATGTTTATTTTTAAGAGCTGACCCTTACCCATCTCTTCATGTCTATCCCATGCATTGCAGGTCTTCTTTGTATGAATATTCTCATCGAACTTGGGATTTTCATAGTTTTCACATTTTTTGTCAACCTTGGTATACAGCCATGAGGTGGGCACGGTGGGACCCAGTAGTTAAGCTGCTTGTTGGAACACCTGTGTGTCACGTTGGAGTGCCTGGGCTCAGTCCAGGCCTGGCTCCTGATTCCAGCTTCCTACTCCTGCCCACCCGGGGAGCAGTGGTGACAGCTCAGGTTGGATTCCTGCCACCCATGGGGGAGACATGGATTGTGTTTTTGGATCCCCATGTCCTTCGTCTGGCCCAGTGCTGGCTGTCGTAGGTGTTGACAGGCAGGTAGGATGGTGCTCTTATGCGTTCTCGCTTGCTCTGTCACTCGCTGTTTGTCTCTCTGCCTCTCAGATTAAAAACATTTAGAACTTTGAAGTTTATAGGTTGTGTTATGATCTGTCTAGGTCCTGTTTGTGTGAGAGAGGCTGTGTGTATATAGTTTACGTTGAGGTGAAGTAGGACTGTTTTTCTAATTAGATTCTAATGATTATAGTTGGTATGTTCGTTATTATACTCTTGGTTTTCTTTTTGTGCCTCCCAGTACAACAATGCCAGGATTTACTGTTCCTCTAAAAAACAACAACAACAACAACAAAAACTTCTCCTGGCTTCTAGCTTTTCCTTGCCCTGTCTCTCATCCAGTTTTGTTCAGTGACCTGTGCCTTTTGCTTCCTCTCTGTTGGGTACGGAAGGTGGACGTGGGGGCCTGGTTGAGGAGCCCGGCTCTGCTGCCCATGAGCCATGCCATCTCAGGGCTTCTCTTTCCTCATCTTTAAGAGGAGGGCAAAGTGCACAGCATGGGGTGCTGCCCCCTGCAGCCTCTTCCTGGTGGCAGTTACTGCAGCTTAGAATTGCCTCACTGGGAAGCCTCTCTACTTCTCCCAGCTGGCTGGTGGCTGCGTTTATGGTGTGGGTTGGATGGGTTCTGTTAACTCCCCATGGGGCCTGATTCCCTTGTTAGCCCACAGCTCTGGGGAGCACCTCGGTGCAGGAGCAGTGCTGGAGACCTACTGCCGGCCTGTGGGCTGGGCCTGTGGGGAGAGGAACACAGTCAGGAGCGAAGGGGAGCCAGAGTCCCCTCTGGGTGAGCTCAGGCAGGAAGAGAGTGCTGACCCCATGTGACCTCAGTGCCAGTGTGAAACCCTTGGCTGCTCCTCGCTCTCCCTGGCTGCCCCGTCCTGCTTCTCCTGTGCAGTCATGGGTACGGCTCTAGGCAGCAGCAGGGCAGCCTGGGCTGCCCCTCAGGAAGGAGTGATGGCACCCAGGCCCCGGGAGGGTGGGCAGGGAGACGGCTGCGGTGCGATCCTTGCCGCAGTGCTTCCCCGGGCGGCAAGCAGAGTTTCTGCCTCGTGGTCTTCCGTCATATTTGGTCGGACACTGTCTCTGCACTGCGGCCAGCTGCAGGTATTGCTCTTTGTCGTTCTGGTGCAAAGCGCGCAGGCATTCCTTGCTTTCTGCATGCTGTGACGGGCAGTGCCTGTCTCATGAAAGCCATTCCCTAGAAATGATCTTGTACTTGTTCAGCCGTCACAGTGTGGCATGAGGAGCTGGCTGGAGGCTGTCGTAGGCTCTGTTTTGTCAACCAGGGGATTGTGCAGTACGTGCTTACAGGGGTATCTGAGCACTGATTGAGAGGGTGTTTATGATTTAATTTAAAACATGGCAGCACCTGCAAATATTGGTGACTTGATAGAGGATGGCGTCTGATTTTGCAAAGACTTGATATTCCTAGAGGAGCTAAGGCATGCGTGGGTAGTTCTGGGTGTGGTTTAAGGTGATTTCTGTGTGGCCCTTATGGCTGTTAGGGGAGGTCAGTGGAGAGGAAACCACGTGCCCAAGGTGACCTCTCAGCTGGGTTTTGAAAGATGGGCCGTTGAGGTATGTGGTGTGGATGGGGCATCGGATTAGCAAATATTGGAGAGACCGCCTTCTGAGCAGAGGGAATAGGGTGAGGAAAGGCACAGATTTGGGAATGTGTAGGCCTGAACAAGCCACAGCAGTCGTGTGTTGGATTGGAGCATTGGTTTGGGTTTGTACCCTGGGCACTGGAGGACCAGTGAAAGACGGCAAGCCGGGGGAGTGTCCGTGTCAGAGTGGAGCTGCAGGATGAATGATCTATCCACGGGCTAGGCAGGTGGGGTAGGAGAGGCAGGAAATGCCTCACTGGGAGGTATGTGTGCCTCCTGATTTGATTTTGAGGAGTAAATGAGGTCGGTGGTGGGGAAGTAGTGTTGGGCATGTGAGTCAGGAGCTGCCCAGCCCCACGCTGCAGCTGACCGCCCCGATGCAGTGCCCTGGAGCCAGGCTGTGCTGTCACCCTGGAGGGCCGTGTAGGGCTGCAGTCCCTGCACCCTCCTGCTGTGCCTTCTCCCACCCCTGTGGCGGCTCCTTCCCCTGCCTGCCTCTTGACTTCCTGGATTTTGTGTGCTGTTTCTGGCCTGGGGGTACCTAGATCAATTACCTGTGTTTGATCTGTTTCTTTGCCTGGCTTGTTCTTGACCCTTCCTGGGCTGCTGTCTGTCGCCCTCCTAGCTCCTTGGAGAAACCACCTGCTCAGACCACCGTGCCCCTCCCCACCCCGTCCCATGTTGTCAAAACCCCATTCCCTGGACCCCTCCACTTGCTGGAGAGACTGGCCCAGAGAGGAGTGTGCAAGGAGACCATGAGTGGCTACAAATTCTGGTGCTGCCATTCACTAGCTTGGGTAGGGATTCCTGAGACGTTTTGCGCTTTGGTTTCCTCCCAGAGAAAAGACAACAGGAAGGTTGTGAGATCTCAGTGAGCTCATGGTTGGAGGAGTAGTTGGTGTCCCGTGAGTACTGGCTGCCCCCGTCTTGCCTTCTGACATTTCTTTCCCTGTGAACTCAGCTGGCCCTCAGTCTCAGTATCTCTTGACTCAGTTACTTCTCTCATTCTTTGTAAAAGCAGGAAATGTCTATTACTTCTGTGCCAGGAGCTTCTACCACTGCCTTGCGGACAGTTCCTGAGATCCCAAGCCAGAATTTGAAGCATCTTTTCCTATAGAAAAATGTCAGTAGTTGCTGAATACATGCACCGTGAGGACTTAACCTTAGGAACATTCTGGGCCAGGCAGGTGAAATCTTGGCAGTGTTCATTTTTATGACTGATAGGCGTTTCCAAGCAAGCAGTTTAACGATGAACTTATCAGAAGCTCTCTGTGTATAACCCGGGGACTGCCTGCCTTTCTTGTGTGTCTGCTGCTGCTCTCATGAGCCTTGGCAGGTGAATGACATGGGAAACATTGAACAGAGCCACAGTGATGCAAGCACAGGGTGAGGGTATCCCCGAGATCCTGGGCCATCCCAAACACCCTGTTTGTTTGCTTGAGAGGCAGAGGGATAGACAGAGCTACCATCCATGGGTTCCCTTCCAGATGCCCGAGTTGAGCCAAGACTGAAGCTGAGCACTAGAACCCAATCTAGCCTTCCATATGAGTGGCAGGAACCCAAATAGTTGAGCTGTCACTGCTGGCTTCCAGGGCCTACCTTGGCAGGAAGCTGGAGTCAGGAGCCAGAGCGGGGTATCAAGCCTATGTGGGTCTGATGTGTACTGCAAGCATCATTTAACTGCCAGCTTAATGTCCACTCCTCTATTTCTTACAAAAATGCAAGAAGTCAAGTTAAGATCCGAAAAGATCTTGAAATGTCTTACTCAACCCCTGCTCTCGCTTCAGCTCTTGCAGGATGGCAAGAACTACCAATGTCATTGTACATTTTATGGTGTTTGGAGAGTTTTTGTTATGCCCTCCCTCACGGGCTCCCCTTGAGATATCTTTTCATTTTAAATAATCATGCATTTTCAGAGCTTGGTGGTTTTTTTTTTTTTTTTTTTTTGACAGAGTGGACAGTGAGAGAGAGAGAGAGAAAGGTCTTCCTTTTTGCCGTTGGTTCACCCTCCAATGGCCGCCGCGGTATGCGCGCTGCTGCCGGCGCACCGCGCTGATCCAATGGCAGGAGCCAGGTGCTTCTCTTGGTCTCCCATGGGGTGCAGGGCCCAAGCATTTGGGCCATCCTCCACTGCACTCCCGGGCCACAGCAGAGAGCTGGCCTGGAAGAGGGGCAACCGGGACAGGATCGGTGCCCTGACCGGGACTAGAACCCTGTGGGCCGGCGCCACAAGGCGGAGGATTAGCCTATTGAGCCGCAGCGCCGGCCTCTTTTTTTGAAAGGTTTATTAACTTGAAGGAAAGAGTGATAGAGTAGGACAGACAGACATCTCCCATCTACTGGTTCAATTCCCCAGTACCTGCAACAGCCAGGGCTGGGCCAGCCAGGAGCCAGGGACTCCCTCCAGGTCTCCCACGCAGGTAGCAGGAACCCGAGTACTCCGGTTATCATCTGCTGCCTCCCGGGCACATTAGTAGGAAGCAGAATTGGAAATGGAGTTGCTGGGACTCAAACCAAGTGTTCGAGTATGGGATGCAGATGCCCCATGTGGCAGCTAAACCCACTGTACCACGCCAGCCCCAGAAGAACTTTCTTGATCGATGGCTGTGAGGGTCAAGGCACCTGCTGAGGAAGGTGTGCCCAGGGTCTTGCCCAGGCACCCCTCCCATCACAGGAATCTGTTCTGACAAGCCCCTCCCCCACGTCCCTCTCCTTCCACAGGTGTTAAAGATCACCTCCTCCTCATTTTGTGCCAGAGCCTAGGGCAGTTCAACTGGATGGCTTCTTACTGTCCCTTCTCACAGGGTGGGGGTTAGGGGGTAGGTGGTGGGCATGTCTGCCACTCCCATCTTTACAGCAATACCCGAAACTGCGCATTATGTCATCCAAAAAGATGTAACACTTACCGAGCAACTGGTGGGAACCCGGCGCTGTAGGAGTGCTGCAGTGACTATATATGTGTGTTTATTTTGTCACCATAACAAATCTGTAATGTGGTTGTTAATGTCATCTCCATTTCTGGAGTGCCTCGGCTTTGTAAGGGAAGTGACTTGCCAGCTGTGAGTCACCCAGCTCTGAGTGGCAGAGCCTAGGGACCTGGCACTCTCCATGAAGCATAGGAAGTGGGAGGGAGTGTGCCTGTAGTGGGTCCCTGGACTTGTGGCACACACATCCCATGGGATCTCAGTGGGTTCAGGGGAGCAGGGTTGGGTTGGGGGAGGCTCGGTGCTAGCCCCACTGCCTGTGTGTGTGAGAAGGGAGGGCATGGCTCTGGCCTGGGCCTCACGGTCCTGATGGTCTGGTCACTGCCATGGCTCTTGTGCATCAGGAGCACAGAGAGTCTTGCAGGTATCATTTTGACCAACATCACAGCAGTATTTGCAGAGTGCTGCAGAGGAAAGCAAGTCACAGGTCCCTTTCCAGAAAGCTAGGTTCATGGCAGAGCTCCGAGGGAGACCAGAGCCCCCAGCGTCCCCTGGGACCATCCATGTCTTGAGCATCCGCCTTCCAGGTGTAATCATCTGGGCTGCAGTTTGGCCTCTGTCATCTTGATTCCTAGAGACTGGAAAATGCTGGTTTGCTGCCAGTGATCTGTAACCAAATCTTTCTTCTGCCTTCTCTCCTAGACTGAACATTCCTTGCTTCTCTGTTCTATAGACTCCTTTCTAGGCCGGCTTCCTGCATTGCCTTTCTTCCTCAGACCCCCTGCCCAACAGTGGGACAACTTCCCCTCCCCTATTCTGCCCCTGCCCCAGTCCTTACGCCAGCCTGAACCATCACTGCCCACGTTCACCTCACGTGCTGTGATGCTTGGGGTCTTGCACTGCACCCTTTTTCTTTTGGTGATGATTTTTTAAGATGTATTTATCTGAAAGGCAGAGCAACAGAGGAGGAGAGATAGAGATTGTCAGCTGCTTGTCCACTCGCCAAATGGCTACAACAGTTGGGTCTGGGCAAGGTCAAAGCCAGGAGCCTGGGACTCCATCTGATCTCCAACATGGGTGGCAGGGACCCAAGCACTGGGACCATCTCCCACTGCCTTCCCAGGTGCATAAGCTGGGAGCTGGCTGGGAAGCGGACCAGCCAGGACTTGAACTGGTACCCATATGGGATGCTGGCGGCCACTTAACCTGCTGTACCAGAACACCACCCCCACTTTTCACAAGTTTTCCCCAACTGAGCCCCAGCTCTGGACATGACCGGTGTGGGCCAGAAAACCAGTTCAGTTTTAATGTGAACTCTGTGTGTGTGCCTGTATTCTGTCCTCGCTAATGCCCCCACTTCCTGTCCTCGTGCCGTGTGAGCTGGAGGACATTTGTTAGAAACAAAGCCACGAGGCAGTTTGGCGGGATGGGAGGGCTGTGGGTAACTGCGCCTTCATTCATCCGAATGATCTGTTTGCTTCTCAGGTACACAGATAAGCTGCTTCTCCCCGAGCTCCTTCTCCTGGCGTCAGGCCGCCTTCGTGGATTCTTACTGCTGGGCTGCCGTCCAGCAGAAGGAGTCCCTGCGGAGCGATTCTGGGAACCTGCCCCTGTGGCTGCATAAGGTAGGAAGCGCTCGCACATCCAGCCGGTTCACTTTGCAGCTGGGGAAACTGAGGCCCAGAGACTGCTGGCCAGGGGTGCATCTCAGGCCAGAAAACCACAGCAGGCTGAAGTCAGGGGCAGCCTAACAGGTTGGTTAGTCTGGCCCTTTTGTATAGCAGTTGGGGAAATGGAGGTGTTCTTGGGAGCTTAGCTCTCTGATGGCAGGTACCTCCCCCTTGAAGTCCAGCAGGCTGTGTGGCCCTTCTTGGGGTCTCAGTACATTCTGAGCATGGGAGTGGCAGAGCTAGGACTCCAGCGTGGCTTCTTGGCTGGTGTCTTCGCTGACACACATAGAGTCTTGGACAAAGCAGGGACTGAGTGGTGCTGAGCCAGTGGGCCGCTGGAGCACTGAGGAGCCCAGTGAGGACTCCGGGGAGTGCTGGCTGCAGCACGGCTTTTGGAGTAAATTCTTTTGCTCTCTGTTGGATCCACATACTGCAGGGAAGGGAGAAGGAGCAGGGGTCAGGAGCTCTGTGGACGGGAATGGGGTGTGTGTATGTACATGTGCACGCGTGCAAGGGGAGGGGTGTAGGTGGGGGATGCACTGAGGCTGGGCACTGAGGGACTTGGGCTGCAGCTGGTGAGTTTGTACAGAAGAAAACCCTTAGATAACGATGAGACTCGGAGACTCCGTTAGGTCTTCTCTGTGCTTATGAAAATGACTTTGTTTCAATCACTGTTTCTTTTATCTGTCATGGAAGCAAAATAGAAGTGGGTGTATCTTCTGCTATTGTCACCTGCTGAGAAAACACCACTTTCACTTCTAAAAAGCCAGAGGCTGACCTTTGTTGATTCTCTCTGCCTTGACCTGCTCCTGAACTCGCAGTTAGCATCTTTCTTTCTCAGAAGAGCCGTTTCCATGTGCTATGACTCAGCCTGTATCCCCCGTGTTCACTGCAGGCCATGTGGCCTAGTGATGCCCGATAGTGACTCCTTCCTTCATTCGGGTCAGGCCTGTCACTTTGACGTCCAGCCTGAGTATCAGGTGGCTCCTATGTTGGCTTTGCGAAACTTGGTAGCCGGGGAATGAACAATAAGGATCTGCTGTATGAATGGGCACTGTTCTTGAACTTGAACAACTTTGTTTGTAAGTGGAAACCCATGCTGTTGCAGCTTAAGTCCATGTGTCTTAGTAGCTTAGGAGAACAGAGCGCTCTAATCAGTCTCTTGGCTGGACATTGGTAGATTCGCAGAAGAGGAACATACCAGTCTGGGATTGTCTGGCGTAAGCCTTGGCAGGGACGTTAGTGATTGTGAAACTTTTATAGCAGGAAGAAATGCAGAGGTTTGCGTCCAGGTGGCGTTTCCTGGGTAAGGGAGCCTGGAGGGTTCAGGCCAAGGGTCCCAGTGCTGGAGTTCTACCCTGCCGCCCCTGACTGAGGAAGGGGGAATCTGCTAGCAGTAGTGGTAGGCACAGCTTAGGCCACCTGGTGTGAGTGGAGGTCTGGAGTCAGCAGTGTCCCTAGGACACCCACTTACCAGAAGCAAAAACAAATCCTTCCATTCAGAGCCTGAAATTCTCACTGTGGTTTTTCACATACGGTGTTCAGCACTCACTCAGAAATAATCAGGTGTGCAAGAAAACCAAGAGAAATCAGATTCCTGGGTGATTGACAAGCCACACATTTAAAATAATCACCAGGAGTATGTTCAAAGAATTGCAGTAGAATTGCAGAAGTGGGAACTATGTCAAGGAGTGAAATGGAAATTATGGAGCTGGGACGAGAGGGTGGATCGTAGCTGACGCTGATAGAGGGCCGAAGGCTGGGACACAAGCTGTGCATCCGGAGCCGCCAATGCCCCAGGCCCCGCCTGGGGCAGCCCACTGTTGAGTGGAGGGAAAACCGTGTGGGAGAACTCGGAAAAGACATCATGAGAAAGCTGGGTGGGAAAAGGAGATGGTTATCCCAGACGCCCAGGAAGAGCGTGAGCGGAGCGGGCGAGACGGAGCTTGCCGTGGTTCATGAGATCCTCAGCGATCCCGGCAGGAGGGATTTCGTGAATACAGAGGGGCCAGCTGGCCGTGGGCGAGGAGTCGATGGGAGGGGGACAAGATGGGAACAGATGGTTTCTCTAGACCTATTTTTTTTCTATTCAGAAATTTTCTCTTCCTGGTAACCAGAGATACAGTTAACTCAATGTTTGAGTGGTGGCTGGGGTTGGGTTATGTCCCCTAAAAAGTATGTTGAAGTCTTAACCCCCAGGCCCCAAGCATGTGACTCTGGGCATGTAGTCATGGCCAGTGTAACTAGTTAAGGTGGAGTCGTACCTGAGTAGGGTGGGCGCCTGCTCTGATGTGACTGATGCCTTCCTAGGAAGAGGATCAATTGGGACACAACAGTATGAAGACCCCTGGAGGGGGAGGACAGCCATGGGACCATGGAGGCTCGTACTGGAGCCATGGTGCCTGGGCCTTCTAGGAAAAGGAGGGATCCCCGCACTGAGAGGTTGCAGTGGGAGTGTGGTCCTGCTGACACCTTGACTTTGGACTTCCGACAGCCAGAACTGAGACACAAACTTTGTGGTGTGTGAAGCTGTCCATTGTGGGGGCAGAGAGAACCAGGTTCAGAGCAGCCAAGCCAGACGTGAACGTCAGCATGCCCTTCTCAGCCCGGACGGACTCTGGCATCTCAGCTCCTTTATTTCCATGGCTGATATCTTTTTTGAGCTTTTCCATTTTTAAGTACATAGCATTTGCCTTCTGAACCACTTTTAGGCATACGGTTCTATGACATTAAGGAGCTTGGCATTGTGCATCTGTCACCACTGTCTATGTCCAGAATATCTTCATCTTCCCATGCATCAGCAGTGACTCCCCCTTGCCTCTGCCTCCCAGCCCCTGGCAAACACCTGTCTGTTGTAGACACGTCACAGTATTTGTCCTTCTGCATCAGACTTACTTCATTTAGCACCGTGTTTTTAAGGTCCTCCTCCTTGTAGCCTGTGTCAAGTTCATTCCCTTCTAAGCCTGAACAGAGCACATGTTGTAGATCTGTTCTGTTCACAGACAGCCCTTGGCCTTTGTGCCTAAGGCCGCCGTGAACGTCTGTTCCAGTCTCTGCTTCCGGTTCCCTTGGCTGCCCTGAAGTGGAACTTAGGAAGGCTTTGCTGTTGGCTTCTTTGGCTGCTCCATGCTGAGCGGACTAGGGGCAGTCACAGCGCCGGGACATCTCCAGGCTCTTCACTTCTCAGCGGCGACTCCGAGGGCCCGAGCTGTGGATGCCTTGCCTGAGGCCCCACAGCCCCCTTCAGATTCCAGATGTTTCCACGTGTTATGGAAAGCCACAGGTGGCGGTGGTGTGCCTTCAGGGGGCTGTCCTGTCTCCTTGGTGGAAGTTACCGGCTGGTGATCTTGAGTGCATCCAGGAAGGAACCTGCTGGCAGAGGAGCCCACTGTTGGCCCGGGATGTGCTTGGGTCCAGAGGCCACTGGAGACGTCCTCAGCCTCGCTGCTCTGCCTTCCCGCGCAAACCCAGCTCTTAGGTTCCTAGACGCTCTTGCCGCTGGCCCCACCCTCCCCCTCTGCGTCACCCCTGTTCATCCATGATAGGACTTGCATTCTTCACTGCCTGGACAGCCCTCCTGGCGCCATCACCTGTCTCCTCTCCAAGGAAGTTGACCTCCCCTTCATGCCTGCATCTCCATGGCCCTCACTCTGAACTGGTTGCCTTGAGCCAAGTCAGGTTCCCACCTCGCCCTCCCTGGTCACTCATGGAGTTAGTGACAGCTCCACAGGAGACCCTCAGACCTGCCCCTGCCCCCCTGCAGCACCAACCTTTCCCCTCCCCAAGGGCTGGGTCCACTTCGTGTCCCGTTGGGGTCTGGGCCACACCCCCTGCCCTCCTTCCCTGTTTCTCTCCTCTGTTGTCAACCATTCTCCTGTGATCTTGTTCCCCATTAACATTTGAACCATGTGTCTCCCCTCACAGGGGAAGACAGGGGGGCCTGCTCTGTCCTTTGGTGTCTCCATCATCCTCTGCCCCGCAAAGTACCAGAGCCTGCACTGTCTCACCTCCCCTCACCACAGCCCAGGAGCGTCTGGCCACACCCTCAGACCCCGCCCCACCCAGACCACCCACAACCTCCCTGCGACTCCCCAGGGCTTACATCCCTGGTCCCTGGCCCCTCTCCTCGTGAGGGTGAGCCCTTGCCGCACACCCGGCCTCCTTTGCTGAGGCCTTTGTTTAGAAGCGGGGGACCTGGGGGCTCCATGCTAGGCAGCCCTTCTCCTGGCCATCTCATCCACTCCTGAGCCTCGCCTGCTGCCCAGGAGCCGCCCTGGCTAATTCCTGCTGCATTGCTCTGGGCTCAGCTGAAGGGCCTTTCCCACCTAAAAGCTTGTGCTGATACCTGCAGTGGGGCGCTGCTGGCTGTGATGCTGGGGACTTTGCAGAGAATGCCGAGAATTTGATCCCGCGGCATAGCCGGAGAGGGCGAAGTCTTAGGCAATGGATTGATTGCTCTGGTTGAACGTTTTTTTCCTGGAAGTAGGTGGGTTTGATGGAGAACATTTTGTGCTCTTGCGGGGACATGGAGAAAGATTCGTGGCTGCACTTTTTCTTTTCAGAGGGAATTATTAATAAAATATAAAGAGCAATTTGGAGCAAGTCACAAGAAAGAATTAGATGGAGGATTTCAGGATGGCTGTTTCCTCAGATGTTTAGCTGGTTCGGTGTGTTTCTCTGCAGTGATCCTCTCCTACCCCTGCACTGCATCCCAGGTTCATGAACCGGCTGGTATGCATGCATATCAAGCTGTACTCTGGGACAGGTGAAATATTTGTCTTCTGAGCAGAACTATTTTGTGTTCCATGGAAATAAAATGTCTGCTCTCTCACTCTGGCTGTGCATCCCTCCAGCAGCTGCCACGTCTCTTGGAGTTACCTTTGGGTATAGTGATACTCACCTTAGTTCTAGCTCGTTCTTGAGTTCTAAGGGTGTGAGTTCCACACAGACAGAGGCCATGCTTGGGTCTTTCATCCCCGCGCCCTGGGACACTATATCTCCTGGGGCACTCAGAACATACGGGAGCACTTCAGGAAGTTTGTTGGAGATGGGATTAAAAGATAGTTGTTTTTTGTCATGTACATTTTCACAGCTTTTTACACCAAAATAAACTTTTCTTTCTGTCACCCACAAACTCTTTGAAGTAGCCTTAACTGCAGGGAGGAGAGAAGTAAGATGGCTTATGTGTCTCTCTACAGAACCAGGCTTAGTTCTGCAAGAGCACGGTGATGGTGGGGAATGAGAGACTCAGGGTGTTCCTGAACATTTCTTTAATTCTGATGCTGAAGTTAAAACGTGGGGAGTCAAATGTCACCAAGGAAGTTATTTGGTGCAATGTTCAAGTGAATATCAGTGCAGATTGCGTGGTGTGGATATGATCTGCGGTGTGCTTTCTCCCGTTTGCTTCTTCAACGACTTTTCTTTCCCTCCTCCCTTTCCTGCTCATTGACTGTTGATGGCTCCCAGTTTGTGCTCAGGAGTGTCTTTGCTGGAGATGTGGGTGCATCTGGGAGGCCAGCAGGTGGCGCTCTAGAACTGCTTGATAACTGGACTTTCTGCATGTTCAGGTTTAGAATGTGGGCAACTGTTCTGCAAGATTTCTCTCCAAAACGGAAAAGTTGGCTTTTTACTAAAAACAACTTAACGGAGTGGGCAAATCTTACATCGTCTGAAATAGATTCACAGAAGCGTGGTTGGAGGGGTCCTCTGACAGAGTTGTAGGACCAGAGATTTCCAAACCTTAGCATTACCTTGGGGACCCTGTTAAAATACAGGATCCTGAGCCCCTTCCAAGCCTCTGGGGTTGAGGCCAGGAATGTGGCTTTGATGGGCTTCCCAGGAGACTGTGATGCCGGTTGGTGGCCTGGCGTGGGGCCCTGGGTGGGCACCGGCAGTGTGCAGCAGTGTTTCTGAAATTCTCTGTGCTTGCAGGTCACCATCTGGCTAGACCATAGACTGGTGGGGCCTGGGTGATGCTGGCCATGCTGGTCTGTGGGTCACACCCTGTTTGAGAAGAATTGGGACCCAGGCTCCCTCTGAATCCAGCCTGACACTTGTTTAGTAAAGGAAGTTTTACTGGGACACTGTCTGCACCCTGTGAAGGGAGGGTAGGGTGATTGCTGCAGGGACCGTGTGGCTCACAGCCAGGCCTGTGATGCACGGCACGGAAGCCCCATGGAGGATCACCTGCTCCACTGCCGGGAGCCCTGGCCTCAGGGCGCACCGTTCTGCTTGCATGCAGCTCCAGGGGCAGGCTCTGGCTTGTTTCCTTGCAGGCTGCTTCTCATTCTCTCCTGAGTCTTTTCCTTCCGTGCTCCAAACGTGTGCTCATCACCTGCCCTTCCCCAGGTCTCCCCCATGCAGGGCCCTTCCTGCCGGGATGTCGCCCGACACGAGGCGCAGGACCTTGGCGCCGTCTGCTCCATGCCGCCACCCAGACCCTCACGTAAGCTGGAAAGCAGCACCAACCTCAGTCCTGGCCGTTTCTGGCCCTCACTTCTGAGCAGACGCTGACACATTTGCCCCCTCTGCCTGGAGCTCCCAGACCCGTCTCGCCTTCCCTCCGTCCCCGCCTCCTGCTTGGCCGCAGTGAGCGCCCGCCTTCTCTCCACTCACCAGCCTGCTGCTGTGGTTTTCTGGAATGAGTGCTCATGCCCTGCACCGGGGGCTTCCTGATTCAGAGTGTGGCGCTTTGGGGGTCTTCATAACTCAGTGTCTGCCCGCCCTTTGTGTGCGTGCTCCAGAGCTGCCATAACTAACTGACCACAATCTGGACGTCTCGTCTCCAGAAGAGAAATAAAGTCAAGGTGTTGGCAGGGTTGGTTCCTTCTGTCGGGTGGGGAAATCTGTTCCTTGCCCCTCTCCTCCTTCCCAGTGGTTTGCTGCCTGTCGCTGGTGTACCTTGGATAGGAGATGCATCACGCCAGTCTCTGCCTGTACACGGCTTCTCCCTGTGTTGCTTCCAGTGGCCTTTTAGAAGGACAGAGCCCACTAGAGTCGGGCAGCTCCTAATTTGGCACAACTTCATTTTAATGACTCTGTCAAAACCTTGTTTCCAAACAATATCCCATTCTGAGGTTTGCGGTAGACGTGAATTGGGGAGGGATGGTGTTCAGCCCAAGGTACCTTCCAGCCTCAGCAGTTTCTTCTTCCTCATCTCTGAGCCTGTTGGTGTGCTTTGGTGCTCCGAAGGGCTTAGGGTGGCCCAGGTAGAGGGAAGAGAATGCCTGAATGGCTGTAGAAGAGGCAGAATTCGAGCAGAATCTTCACATAATATGGCTTCACGTTGTCTTCCAGTGCTCTGGGACAGGAAGACATAGCAGGTGTGACCTCTTGGATCTTGGATGAGGCTCCCCCATCCCCTTAGCATTTACATAGGCCGTGACCAATGCTTTTATGTTTGGCCTACGTGGTCTTGGGGAAGACTCTGCATTTAGTGGAGATGTTGTTGAGTCGCTTTACCTATATGCATCTAACATCCCAAGGTAGGTCACGCCTACATCAAGAGAGGACTTGTTCAGTTCTTTGATGAGGTGGAGGCAACTTGACTGTGGACAGAGGTTGTGTACGTAACCTTCAGGCTTCCTTCCATTGGGAGGTTTTGTTGTCCTGACTCTTCTAGAAACAGCACAGATTATAAGGGCACAGAGACTGAAATTTGTGGTTGGAACTGGTCGGCCGCCCTTGAATGGAGGAGTTTCCCTGTCCTTGCAGAGCTCAGCACTGACGTGGACGTCATACAGAACAGTTACAGCTTCTAGGGCTGTGGAGCACCTCAGGCCAGAGTGGGGCAGGCAGAGCTCAGGAACAACACCAGCCCTGTCCAACAGGGGACTCTCAGAGAACTCCAGTGTGAATATGTCCCTCATTTGGAAAAACAGGTCTTAAAGATTTTAATTTAATGCTTTTTAGATTCTTAGATCAGTGGAATTGATTTTACTACCTTATTACAGACTCACTGAAAATAGTCTTTATTTGTTTGTTTGTTTATTTTTAAATAGGGAAAAGTGTTTTACTTTGGAGGAACCCAAGAAAGGGCAAATTGAGTTATATAGTTACATAGGTAATCAGGGTACAAAGATATTTTAGCAGAAAGGCAAATAATCAGTAAGTTATACCCTTAAACTTTTGTTTTCCCAATTACAAGGAACTGTAAGGCACTATTCATTAGTTCTAATTATTGCACCATGTAGGTATGTTAGAAAGACTGCCATGGACCACAATCACTTTTTAATTGAGGAGAACAATTTGAATATGATTCAAACAGCTTTGAAACAAAAGTGACAAAAATACTTCACAAGCCCAAGCTACAAATACTTTCCCTTCCGTAGTTCCTGGAGAAAATGTCATGTTCTCTTGGATATAGAAGCAGGACAAACTCTGTATCATGCAATTATGGTTTTATGTTAATGGGCACCCTCTAGAGTGAGCAAAGATTGAACATTGCTTTCCCTACAGCCAGTTTTGAATTATGCAGCCAAATGTAGCTGATCATAGCCTGCTGGGTGTGTTCTTGTGTTGCAAATTGGGTTAATCATTTTGAGAAACCCCATTGCTATGGTTTAGATGTGAAAGATCCCCTAAAGTATTGTATTTAAAGGCTTGCTCCACAGGGTGGCGCTCTTTCAGTCCTTGTGGGTGTGCCCTGGAGGGGGCTCTTGTGAAAGCCTTAGTTTATGCCAAGCCACTTGTGGCTCCCTATGTGATCCTCCCTCTTCCATCCACCAGGGGACACTCGCCAGAGTCAGAGCATACACTAGGCCATTGGAGGCCAACCCTCCAAAACCATGAGCCAAAGTCAGCTTCTCTTTTGCTTACCTTGTTTCTGGTCCTATGTTATAGTAACAGGAAGCTGACTCATTCACATCTCCTCCTGGAACCTCCAAGGTAAGGAGGCTTCACAAAGTCCCAGGGCCATTGGTGCTTGTTTATCTCTTCCTCTGGGACAGAGATCCCTAATGCAGGTCCGTAGTCGTTTTGAGAGGCCTGTGAAAATAGGAAAATACTTGATAGCTTTGCTTTGTTTTAGCATTTACTTGTTTAGTTGAGCGGCAGAGTTAGATAAAGAGATCTTCCAAGTGGCCGCAATGGCCAGGGTGGAGCCAGGAACTCTATCTGGGTCTCCCATGTGGGTACAGGGACCCAAGCACTTGGGCCATCTTCCATTGCTTTCCCAGACACATTCACTGGGAACTGGACTGGAAGTGTAGCAGTCGGGACTCAAACCAGTGCCCATATGAGATGCCAGTGTTTCAGGCAGCACTTAAGCCTCTGCTGGCCCCTTTCCCTGACTTGCAAATCCTCTCCACCTTGCCTGTGCCCCTGGGTCCTGCCGCCCACTGTGATTGGCATCTCTGAACTCAGAGTGTCCACTGTAAAAAAGTCTGCTCCGTGTCCAGTGAACATCAGCTACAGGTTTCAGCTGTTCTACTGGGCTAATGACTGTATCTCTGAAGCTGTGTCTTCTGTGGCATTTTCCCAAATCCCAGAGAGTGGGGAAAAAAACAGCCTAGGCCTCGGCTTTTAAAATCTTAACAGTGGGGACAAAAATAGCGACACTCACCTGTTTTGCAGTGGGCATTTTGTTCAGGAGCTACTGGAAGGGACATGGGAATAATTTTTTTCTTTTCTTTCCTTGATTAGCAAGGAGATACCATGCAGTTGCCAGTTACTTCAAATGAGTGTCTGTTGGGTTTTTTAAAAGGCGGTTTCCAGTGTGGGAAGATTAGCTGGGCAGGTGAAGGTAGCCATATGAAGTGGTTAGTATGGTTAGTCCACAGGTGACAGGGGCCTGCACACTGTCCCGCAGTGAAAGCAGCCTGGGTGGGGGCAGGGTCTGCTAACCTGGGCCTTGCTCTCTTGTCTTTCAGTTTTTCCCCTACATCCTGTTGCTGTTCGCCATCCTCCTGTACCTGCCGCACCTGTTCTGGCGTTTCGCAGCTGCTCCTCACCTGTGCTCAGACTTGAAATTTATCATGGAGGAACTGGACAAAGTTTACAACCGTGCAATCAAGGCTGCAAAGAGCGCACGTAACCTCGACCTCACAGACGGTGTCTGCCCAGGTCCGGGCTTTCCAGGAGTTAAGGAGAACGTAGGACAGAGGTAGTAACTTCACCCCAGCAGGCAGACTGTCGGGGTTTGTAGTGCAAGTTCGCTGTCTTTCCTCCTGCCCAGCTGGGCTCAGACCTCCCATTGCTAGTGGATGGGAGGGGGGCCATCCCCCTGTGGACGGTCGCTGGGAGCCAGGAATACCCACCTGTCTGTTTCAGCACCTGTCCTGCTCTCGAGATCCGTCCCTGGTTGAATGACGTATCCCCATCGGGTTACAGGCTAACAGCCCACATGTAGCTTGCTTGGTGTGGCCTACTCCTTCCTGGAAAAACATAGAGGACCCTGGGGGCAGCAGAGTGCAGAGAGAGGGTGTGAGAGAGATGGGGAAGAGCAGGTAGTGCCTTGCCTTTCCCCTTCTGGTTCTTGTCACTGACAGCAGTCAAGTTAATATTAAAGAGCTAGCATTTCTGGAACCTTTACTATATCCTAGGCACCGTGTTGAATTCAAGACGTTGTCAGTGTATTTATTTATCCCCAAGTGCATACTTTTTTTTTCTAGATACAAACACCATCCCGTAGCTGTAAGTAGGAGAGCCTGGCCCTACAGCCTCACCCACATCCACTGAGCTTACTCCACCCTCCCCGGATGAGTTGGGCTAAAAGATTCTTTATCCTGCACGTTTTAGTAGAAAATAATTTTAAAAAAAAAAGCTATTAACAGTTCCTTATTCACAAACATTTCTCACGTTCCAGGTGCCAGGCATTGCTGTCAGAATGTCTGGATATTAACTCTCGTGCTAGATCTCTCTCCTTCCTTTTGGAAAACTGGCTTTCAGTTCCGGTCCTCTGCCTCAGCCAGGCTGGCTGAGGTTCCCCGTGGGACGGCCATGAGAGAGTCTGTGCGGTCCGACTGTCTCAAGGTCTGTATTCGTTTTATGTCCTTTCCTTCGCAGTTTATGGGAGATATCTGAAAGTCACTTCAAGTACCCCATCGTGGAGCAGTACCTGAAGACGAAGAAGAACTCGCACCGGTTAATCGCGGAGTACGTGGGCTGCCGGCTGCTGACGCTAGCCATCGTCCTGGTGGCCTGCGTCTACCTGGGCTATTACTTCAGCCTCTCCTCGCTCTCGGACGAGTTTGTGTGCAGCGTCAAGTCGGGGATCCTGCGCAACGACAGCAGCGTGCCCGACCAGTTCCAGTGCAAGCTCATCGCCGTGGGCGTCTTCCAGCTGCTCAGCCTCATGAACCTGCTGGTGTACGTGCTGCTGGCGCCCGTGCTGGTCTACACGCTCTTCGTCCCGTGCCGGCAGAAGACGGATGTCCTTAAGGTCTACGAGATCCTGCCTACCTTTGATGTCCTGCAGTTCCAGTCGGAAGGGTACAACGACCTGAGCCTCTACAACCTCTTCTTGGAGGAGAACGTGAGTGAGCTCAAGTCCTACAAGTGCCTCAGGGTGCTGGAGAACATTAAAAGCAGCAGCGAGGGCATTGACCCCATGCTGCTACTCACCAACCTCGGCATGATCAAGATGGACGTGATGGACGGCAAAACTCCCAGGCCTGCGGAGATGACGGGAGAGGAGCCCGGGAGCCAGCTGGCGGAGCTCACAGGTAGGGCCCTAGCGAGAGTGCCCACGCGGCCTTCGGGGCAGCCTTCTGAGCCCTGCCCCCATCCTTTAAAAACCATTTTCCTGCTGTGGTCTTAGGTGAAGCCCCTGAGGCGGGGGAGCTGGGGAGGGAAGAACTACGGCTGCTCTTACCCTAGCACTGACTCTATCTGGTGGCTCTCTCTTCCTTCTCTGTCGCTCCAGCATTGTTCCTGATTGTCTAGCTTGCTTATTTTTGTCTGATCTCACTGGCTTTGAAAAGGGATTCAATGCTCGTTGATTGATTTGTTGCCATGTTCCACCTTCCCTGTGCCTTGAAATTAGGCTCTTTAGCAGCCAAAGAGCTGATAGCATGGATGGTCCCAGCTACAGGTTGGTCATAAATATTTGTTTTCAGTTTTGACAGATTTCGCTGAACAGAGTGGAGCTAAAGCAACTAACGGAGATAAGCACGCTCGGCAGAGACTTCTGAATTCTTCTTGCTGATGCTATTTTTCTTGAACATCAAATCCGTGACTTCTGTGACATGGGATTCATCTGGTCTCAGGCACCCCTATTTGGTTCATAGTGGATGGTTTGCAGCAAATTGTTCTTGGTAGAGATATTGAGTGTGTCTTACTGAGTCCCTAATGAACACAGCGGTCAACACGGTGTTGCAGAAGATGGCTTATGAACTCCTTCCAAGAAGCAGTGCATCATCAAGTCTGCGTGTGTGAGTCCTGCTAGAAAAATGGAAAGAGTGGTAAGAGTCGTCAGGAGTAGGAGCCCTCTTACCAGGGTAAGCACCTCTCTGCTCCCGTGCAGTCACTGGACAGCGAGAACTTTAGGGGACTTGTAGTTTTATGAGATAATAATAAACGTGCCAGAATACAACTTAGTATGAGTCTCTTATGTCCCCTTCGTGACTGAGGGACAAGAAGAGTATTCCTCGTGGACCCCTCGGTCGACCTGCACTGGGCAGGTCCTTAATCGGTGTGTGTCTGGTGCTGTGGTCCTCGTGCACATGGGTACGTGTCGATCCTGGCTCATTACACTCCTCTGACCACTGGTGGTTGCACTCTGCCCCGAAGGGCAGCAGCCCAAGGACTGCTTCACCAGAAACTTGGTCAAGGGTGAAAGCTCCAGGAGTCCTACCTCGCTGGCTTCAACTCAAGAAGGAACACGTAAGCCCAGTGGAGAAACCTCAATTCCGTCAATTTTCAAAGGGGTTAGCTACAAGGTGGTTCTGTTATCAAAGGCATTTGAAAGATGATTTATATACTGTCATAGAACGCAGGAACATTGAGCACAAGCAACGCTGCCTAACACAATCAAAGCCCAGGAGTGGCATCTGCCACATGGTGCCCTTGGAGATGACAGATAAGAAGGTTATCATGTTTATACAGTGTCAGAATCGAGGCCACGTGGGAAGACCATCCTAGCAGCGATGGAGCGTGACAGAATCAGTGTTACAAATGGGCGGGTCAGATAGCACAGCTTCTTTCATTAAGAGTTAGAGCTGGGGCTGATGCTGTAGTATAGTGGGCTAAGCCTCTGCCCACAGTGCCAGTATCCCATATAGATGCCAGATCGAGTCCTGGCTGCTCCTCTTCTGATCCAGCTCTCTGCTATGGCCTGGGAAAGCAGTAGAAGATGGCCCAAATCTTTGGGCCCCTGTACCTGCATGGGAGACCAGATGAAGCTCCTGGCTTCAGATCAGCTCAGGTCCAGCTGTTGCAGCCATTTGGGGAGTGAACCAGCAGATGGAAGAATTTTCTGTCTTTCCCTCTCTGTAACTTTGCCTCTCAAATGAAGAAATAGAATCTTAAAAAAAATTAGTTAAATTTGACTTGGCATATGACAAAAACTTTTCCACGTTCTGACCATGTAAATAGCTCTTAGAAAATATTCTTACAGCATTAACACCTTGTTTAGGCGAGTGGGGCCTCGAAGTTTGCATCTGGCTCTGGGCAGTGGTGCTTACCCAATGCAGCGACTGTCTTGTGAGGAACAGAAGGTGCGGAAGGTACTGTCTGCCTTTCGGAGTGTTCAGAGAGGCAGATTTCACTTGTATGTCTACTGATCAGTGTGTCAAGGATGCAGTCAATGCTTTGTTATGCATTATGTGATATTTAATACTGTGAATTATAGTGTGGCTTAGAAATGGCAGGAACAAGTAACTGATGCTACATTTTTATATCACTGTGTCTGACACAGTCCATCGTGATCTCTGCTCTGGTTTCTTTTGAAAATTTGAAGTTTGTTTAATTATATTTTTCTATGATATGGTTTTTTGAAAGTTTCCCTTACCCCAAATTTGTATTTGGATTGAAATGATAAACATGGGTGCTTTGAGACCGGGAACTCTCCATGCCCTAGCACATGTAGTCGTATCTCTCATAGTGGTATAATTGGGTCCTTGGCCTCTGTTTGAATTCATCTTTCCGTTTCCACTCTGAGCTCCAGTGGAGTCTGTGCCCCCCCAGGCATTGCGCATGGCACTAGCTGTGCAGCTGTGAATAGGCAGGCCCTGTCCCGAGGGGCTCCGAGTCTCGCGAGAGGCAGCAGGGACAGAGGCAGGTGCTAGGAGGAGGAAGAGCAGCCCCCGTGAAGGCCCTGCCAGCAAAGGAGCAGATCCTCTCTGTTCTTGGGAGGCGCCATGCTGGTTTTTGTCTCTCCCAGAGTTTTCATCACTCATGGTGTTTGAGAGTCTAGTTATGACTTTTCCCAGAGGCTGATGACTCTCATGAGTTTCTGTAGGCCCCGTCCTGTAAGTTGCACAACACTTAGTGATTTTGAGCAGTAAGGGCTGCAGGTTTTCAGACCCTTCCTTGCTGAGGGTCAAGAGAACAACAGTTGTGTCTCCACAAGCTTGTATGAATGCCTGATGAGACACTTCACCTTGGAAGCATTAGGAAAGCTAACTCATCCATCCAATGGGAGGGGCCGGCTGAGTAGACTGCTGTGTAGAAGCCAGGGTCCTGAGGGTGAGTAGAAATGCTCGCATAAAACACCCGCTGCTTTATAAAAGGAGATGAGCAGGTCTAAATGATGTGATCCAAATGAACGCAGGCTTCTAGCATGCCTTAATTTCACCAAGAGACAGGAGACCTCTTGTGGAAAGGTTTTTAATCTTCCAGGGCTTCCAAACTCCCTAGCAAATATGTTTAAAGCTGTGACCCTCTGCTCAGAGATGCCTACGCTCTGTGGCTCTGAGGTCAAGGAGCTGAGCTCTAAGGGCCGAAGAGCAAGCCCCAGGGCAGAGAACACAGCTCCCTTTGCCCTTGGGAAAGTTATTTCTTCCAGCAAAAAGACTCTGGCTTTACATTCATTTAATTAACTGCTTGCATTCTTCTGAATGAGCTGCATCTTTTCGATAGCTGTGTTTACTTTCTAGAGTCAGACTGAACAAGGTCAAGGGTAAATAGGGCCCAAAATGACCAGGAAGCTGACCTTGATCGCTATTTTCTCCCTGGCCACAAGGCATTATCTCCTTCCAGACTCAGATGATTGTCATCTTCCCCTTCTTTGCAATGTGCAAAGGATGAACATACCTCTGATAAAATGCAAGTTCCTGCCCTGTGGTACTGTGAGAAAGCTAGAAACTTCAAGCCACACAGATGTCTGGTTTGCATGTTAATGTGTAGTGTGGATACTACCTGTTCACTGCATAATGTCTCCCTATCCAGGACTGAACTCAGAGGGGAATGTCAGGGCCAGTTTAGCTGTGTACCTGTGAGAACTGGCACACCTTTTAAAATGTGTTCTTTGTGTTTAGGGGCCAGCATTGTGTCTTGGCAGGTAAAGTCGCCCCTATGATGCTGGCATCCCTCATGGGCACTGATTCATGTTCCTGCTGCTCCACTTCCAATCCAGCTCCCTGCTAATGCACCTGGTAAAGCAGCAGCAGATGGCCCAAATGCTTGGGCCCATGCCATGCATGTGGGAGACCTGGAAGAAGCTCCTGGCTTTGGCCTGATCCAGTCCTAAACATTGCAGCCATCTGGGGAGTAAACCGGTGGACGGAAGATCTCTCATCTCTCCTTCTCTCTAACTGCCTTTCAAATAAATACATCAGTTTTTTTAAGAGAGCGAGAGGCAGAGGTAGAGAAAAGTCATCCATCCACTGGTTCACTCCCTAAATGGCCACAATAGCTGGAACTGAGCTGATCTAAAGCCAGGAGCTTCTTCCGGTTCTCCCACGTGGGTGCAGGGACCCAAAAACCTGGGCCATCTTCCACTGCTTTCCCAGGCCATTAGCAGAGAGCTGGATCCAAAGAGCAGCAGCCGGGACACAAACTGGTGCCCATGTGGGATACAGATATAGTGGCCCTGCAGAACCACTATACCACAGTGCTGCCCCCGCCCCACTTTTTAAAAAAAATATGTTCATGTTTAGTTTCTTTTGCTTATTGTCAATCCAGGTTGTCAATAGGAGACCTCCAAGGGTGGGAGTTCTCATCCACTGCTCCAATGCCCAGCTCCTAAAGCCGTGACTGACACGTAACAGGCATCCTATAAATTTTGTTGAGTGAGTGAATAAACGTCTAAGACAAGTCCTGGTCTGTTGGTACCAGTGGTTCTGTTTTGAAGGGCACATGCTCCTCCGTAGGAGAGGGGTTGGCTCATTTAACCTCCTGGTAGAGAGAAGAGCATTTCTGCCGATGAATGGTTTTCCAGTTAGGTAGTAGCTGCTCAGATTCTCATTGTAGAGTGAGTTGTGACCGCTTTCAAGTTCAGCGTTGCTCGGTGATTAGGGAAATTGAAGTTTTAAAGGTTCTGATTTCTTAATTCCCCAGAAAGAACCTCTTTTTAAAGGGGATGTTGATTGAGATGTGCAATTACCTGTAACTAAGGCTGGGCCTGAGGGCATTGGAGGTGAAATGCCTCCTCTTGGGCAGTCCTTGGCATTCTGGCCCTATTTTTCACAAATAAAATAAAACCTTTAAAAAAGATGTACAGAGGTAATACTGTGTCATAATAGATGTCAATTTCTGATTGTCCTGGATGCTTTCATGAAATGTGTTTTGTTTTGGGGTTCTCTTTTTAGCTGCAAAATATTTGGTCACCAAAGCATGTGGTTTGATCACTGCTTATTCTTTAGGTGTCTCAAAGTTAGAAAAGTTTCTCAGAAAAGTTTCTCATGCCTCGAGTGCTCTCCCCTGCCTATCAAAGGAGAGAAATCCTTGTAGAATTCCACAGTGCAACAGAGTTCTAAAAACCAGAACAATGAGCTCCTCTCTAACAAGTTGGCTTTTTTTTTAAAAAGCACCATAATTGCAATTTAATGGTATTCTGTAAAGTGGTGTTCTAGGGCTAAATTAAATTTTTTAATGACTAAATTTCTTCGAAACTTTTAAAGAAAAAAATTTTTTCTTGCCTTGTCATTTGGTGAGAATGTGCCAACAGATGAAGAATGACTTGAAAAATTAAGATCTTCGATTGTGTTCCACAAAGATGGGAAGATGAAGACAATTTATGGTGCTAACAAAATGATCCTTAAAAACACCAAGATTTTTCAAAGCTCTGCAGTTTGGGAGTTATCGTTGTTACATTTTTTCTTTCCGTGGAAGTCACTTTTCAAGGCTCTATATTCTAATCACCCTGTTTTCCAGCAAAGAGAAATGGGCTGGAGATCAAGGCTGTTGTGTCTTCTGGTAACAAGGAAGTGATGTTTTAGTTCTGCACTGTTTATTCACCTGAATAAAACGGAGTAATGAAAAATGTTCTAGTATTTCTTGCTTTCCATTCAGGGACTGTTATTTCACGGAAAATATAACAGGAGATGAGTCCTGAAATATCTTGTTGCTCATTGATCTCTGCTGGATACACAGAATTCAGTAGGCTCCTTGGTAGTTGCTAAAATCCAGCTGGCAATAACTAAAGGAAGGAAGTCTTTGATTGAGGGCCCATCAATTCTAGAATATCTAAAGCAGAAATCACAAGTTTCCTGATTGAGGATTGTCTGCCTGAACTTGGGGAGGAAGGCTGCTAACATGGGTTGACCTGCCCCCCTCCTTCAACAGGACTCCTTTATACAATGATCAATCAATGCAGTACTGTTGTGGATAAGAAATCAAAGCCATGCATGGTGCCAAAAATACAGAAAATACTCCACAAATGCTAGTTCTGAGTATTGTCACTGTCTCCTTTCTCCAGCTCATCCACCCACCCACCCCCAGCCACCTTGGATGTTGTATTAGGTTTCTGTTGCTCCATAACAAGTTACTGCAAGCTTAGCAACTTGAAACACTGTGTGTGTGTTCTCTTGGAGTTTTGTGGTCAGGAGTCTAGGCACAGGAGTGCACAAGCTGTAATGGAGATGTGGACAGGTTGTCTTCTCACCTGGAGACTCTACCCAAGGAAGCAAGCTTAGCTCAATATCTGCTGATTTGGGAACTTAAACATACCTGTGCAGTGCCTCCACCATTGCCATGGGTTGGTAAGAATCAAGTCATAGCTCCCACTCACGTGTACACCAGGAAATTCTGTGGAGCGTGAACATCAGGGGAATCGTGGGGCTGCCTGACAACACTCTGTCTGCCATGGAAGTTATCCTGAATCCCAAGTGGTCAGGGTAATGAACAAGTGGCGGGATGGACCCTGCGAGGCCCTACCTCCTGTCCACCTCTTCAAGGTTGGCACCCACCACTCTTGTTCCCATTCCTGATGCTGCCACATGTGCCACTCACTAAAGCCCTGTTTGTTCAGATGCTCTTCTCAGTCTCCACACCCTCTCACTTCCTACCCAGGAGTCAGCTCTAGCCTCCCCTCCCCTTATCCATATTTAAGTATCCCTCTGTGCTCGCCATTACACAGGGGCTTAGTGGTTGGCCTTCTGCAGCACTGTAATGGCCTTTGCTGCTGCCCACCAGCCTGGGAGGCCCCTGAGAAGGGTGGTGCCTTCCTCATCCCTGTCCTCCCAGCACTCAGCACATAATCACAGACACTATGGATTAATTAGAGCCACCTGAATACCATCAAATACTCAGTATTGAGATCGCCAGGTTAGAGTGAACCCTCCAGTTAGAGCCAATCATTCGTCACCACCTTTGCCACAGGTTGCCCAGTTTAAGGTAGCCAAGTACAGTGCCTCCATTTCTTCTTCCCATTGTAGGGACTGGGGGCTTACCTGGGTTCCTTTCTGAAACATTTGCATTAGCTTTTTGTTGCCACAACAAAATACCAGAGGAAACTAATTTTTAGGGAGGAAAAGTGTATCTGGTTCACAGCATTGGAAGTGGAACTCCAGATTGGACAGTCCCAGGCAGAGGAATGAGTGCAGAGGAAGAAGCACATGATGAGCTGGGGAGCAGAGAGTGTTCGAGTGTTCTACATGTCTATTGTGACAGACCCTCCCATGGGAACTGCCTTTCAAAGGCACACCCCAATGTGTACCCCTTAAGTACCTACCAGTAGGAGCACCTGTTAAGCACTATAACTGGATTGTTTCTGTACTCTTAGTACCATTCATAATGAGCATGAGTTCGGAAGCCGCATTACAGTCAAACCATAGCATCCCAACCCTAGTTCCCTGAAACTCGTGTTCTTCTCATGTACAACATGCAATCCTTCTGTCCCCAAGTTTTAACTCAGTCTGACATAAATCCAAAAGTCCAAATCCAAAGTTCACTTGAGACTCAAGACTAGTTCCCTTACATATATCCAGGACCGGCACTGTGACATAGTGGGTTATGCTGCCACTTGCAGCACCAGCATCCCCTGTGAGTACTGGTTCAATTCTTGCTGCTCTACTTTTAATCCAGCTCCCTGCTAATGCACCTAGGAAAGCAGTGGAAGATGGCCCAAGAGCTCAGGCCCTTGAACCCACATAGGAGACCAGGAAGAAGTTCCTGGCTCCTGGCTGCTAGCTTCAGTCTGGCCAAGCTCTGGCTGTTGCAGCCATTTGGGGAGTGAATCAGCAGGTGGAAGATCACTATCCCTCTCTCTCTCTAACTCTGCCTTTCAAATAAATAAAAATATGTATTCCTAAGATACAATGACAGGACAAGCATTGGTTATACATTGCCATTCCAAAAAGAGAAAATAGGCAAATAGAAATGATTCATCAGACCAAAGCAAGGCCATAATCCACCAGGGCAAACAAATGCCAAATCTCCATGTCAGGCATGCAGGGCACAGTGGGCACACTGGTGGGTGATGAGCTCCCAAGGGCCCCTGCATCCTTCCTGTCATACATAGCTTAGGCTTCAGTTCCCATGGGTTGGATGCTCTTGTCTGCTGCTCCACTAGGCCTCACCTCATTGGGGACTATCTGTGGCAACTCCAATCCCACCTTTCCACTTAGCATAGCCCTGGCAGGGACTCTAGAGTCGTTGTACTCCATGATAACTCTCTGCCTGTGTCCCCAGGTTGTCTGAGCATCCTTTTTAGTCCAGGTGGAAGTCTCTAAGCTTCCATGGCTCTATAGTCTCTTCCATCTTGGCTGCTCTCTGGGGTTGCATGCAGGTGTCTCTGGCTTTCCCAAGGAGGTCTTGCATGTTCTGATCACTTCACCTTGCTGAGGGCTCCACAGTGGCTTCCTTCCCACAGTTTGACTACACATTGCCCCAACAGGCTCCACGTAGGGCCTCCACCCTCATTCTACAACTCTGTTTGGCCCTCCAGGCTTTCTTTTGAAATTTTAATGGAAGCGACCATGAACCCTGATGCTTGGCACCCTATGTGTAAAACCAGCATCACATGGATGCTGCCAAAGTCTGCCCTCAGCACAGCCACTCCCAGGCCTACTTGAACTCTGCTGCAGCCACAGAGTGCTGGCTGAATGCAGGGAAACAAACCCTGGGGCAGTCAGGGGAAGCTTGCTGAGAGCACCTTGGGGGTTATTAAACAATGCTGCCCTCCCAAGCCTCTGGGGCTCTGATGGGAGGGACAGGCTCCAGGACTTCAGAGATGCCCTCCAGACCTTTTCCCCCTTTCTTGTCCATTAGCACATGGCTCCCTTTTACCTCTGCAAATCTGTTAAGCAAAGGATTAACAATGCTCTCCTATCTGGGCACGCTTTTTTCTTCATGCCTTCTTTGGCTAGGTTTCACATTTTCCTAATTTTTCTGCTATGATCCTCTTAAAAGTTAATTTAATTTTATTTCGAAGGTAGACACTGAGACAGAGAGACTGATTTTCTATTCATTCATTCACCATCCCTGCCCCCCCCCCCCCCATCCCAAATCCCTGCCATAGCCAGGACTCAGCCAAGCTGAAGCCAGGATCCCAGAACTCACTCTGGGTCTCCCAAGTACTTGAGCCATCATCTACTGCTTCCCAGGTACACACCAACAGAACACAGTGTCAGACGCAGAGAGGCTGGAAGTCTATGGATACAGTCTGAGATGGAGTATGGGCTTCCTAAGTGGCAGCTTAGCTGCTGTGCCAAATGTCTGGCCCTGCTCTGCTCCTTCTTGCTTGAGATTCTCACTGTCAAACTTCTCAGCAGCTGTCAATAATACTCATGCTGCAGCATGAGTGCTTTGCTGCTTGCAGTCTCCTCCATCGACTAACTAGTCTACCATCTTTGAGTCCAGTCTCCCGATGAAGTATGTAGATAAGGACGCAATGCAGTCAGGCTGTTTTCCACTGTGTAACAAGGGGGGCTTGTTTGCCTCTGAAACCTCATCAGCGCGCCCTTCACTGTCCACATTTATAGCAGCATTCTGCTCCTCTAAGCCTGCACCAGAATCAGCTGTAACACTTGGCTCACAGCATTCTAGGCCTTGTCTCACCTGTTCCTCCAAACTCTCCCAGGAAACTCTTCCAAAGGTTCCTCCACATCCTCAAGCATGGTTATTAGCAATGACCCTGCTTCATGGTACCAATATTCTGTTAACTTTTCATTACCACAACAGAATACCCAAGGAAACTAATTTTATAAAGACAAAATGCTTATTTAGCTTACTTGGGAGATTCAAGTCCAAGATCAGGCTGCTCTGTTGGTTTGGCCTCTTTTGAGGGTGGCCATGGTGGTGGGACACCTGCAGAGAAAGAATTGCATGCTGAGCTAGGAAGCAGAGAAGGGTACTTCCCACTAGGCTCACCTGCTAAACTCCTATTTGGATTAGGTTTCCACTCTCTCAGTATTGTCACCAGCAGTGGCTAGCTTGCATTGGTTCCTTTGAGCTGACAGAGTAACAAGTTGTAGTTCAAAGCTGAAAGTAGGGATAGTAAAACACATTGAAATACTTTCCAAGGGAGGAATAGACCAGTTGAGAGGGCACATGGCACCCTTTCTTCCTGGTTTGGGGCTTTCATCCATTGGCTAGTGATGTGGCCATGGTGCTCACGACTGGCATTTGTGGTTGACAACCGGAAGGTGCATACTTCTGTGCTCTGCACACGTGGCTATAAACTAGACTTCTCCAGTTTGGCTGAGTTCCCATTTTGTCAGGATAGTTTAATGACAAGTTAAACTGCAAAGTGTGTGGTATTGAGTGGGTTCCAGCAAAAAAGAGGGTCCCTGGCCACTCCCCTGTCACTCATGTCTAATGATCTGCCTGAGAAGTATTATCATCTTGTAACTTCTTGAGACCTGGCATGAGTTTGGAAGTCAAATCATGTTCCAACAACTTTTTTTTTTTTTTTTTTTTTTTTTACAGAGTGGATAGTGAGAGAGAGAGAGAGACAGAGAGAAAGGTCTTCCTTTTGCCATTGGTTCACCCTCCAATGGCCACCGCGGTCAGTGCGCTGCGGCTGGTGCATTGCACTGATCCAAAGCCAGGAGCCAGGTGCTTCTCCTGGTCTCCCATGTGGGTGCAGGGCCCAAGGACTTGGGCCATCCTCCACTGCCTTCCCAGGCCATAGCAGAGAGCTGGCCTGGAAGAGGGGCAACTGGGACAGAACCGGCGCCCCGACCGGGATTAGAACCCGGTGTGCTGATGCCGCAAGGCAGAGGATTAGCCTATTGAGCCACAGCGCTGGCCTCCAACAACTTCTAAGTATCTTTGCTTGGTGATGGTTTCTCCTCTCTATACCCATGTTCTGTCTACACCATTTCTGAGTACCCTCATTTCATTTTTAAGGGTTCTGACTCACACTACCTTATCCGCACCACACAGTTGGGTGCACTGATTGGATATACTGATGCCATTGTGGTAAGAACAGTGATGCCTTTCCTAGTCACAGTTTGTGTTCAGTTAGGAAACAGATGACTTTTATAATGTGTTTCAACATCCTGTGGGCCTCAAGGGTGTGCGTGTGTATGTGTGTGTCCACAAAAAAGCTGAGCCGGAGGCCACTGACCTGGACCTACAGCTCACGGGCTCTCCTGATTAAACTGAATTGCAGTAGTTAAAATACAAAATTGAAAATGCACCAATTCAGATTCTACATCTTCCTCCTTGTGCATTTTCCTCCCTGAAAGTAGAGTGGAAGGAGGGAGGAAACCATGCCCCTGTGTGGTGCACCAGAGACTGGGCACACCCCTCCAGGGAAGAGAGGCAAGGCAAGCCCACAAATAAGGGAGAACCAAGATCCATTCTCCCAGAGCCAGTTCTAACGTGGCACTGTCTTTTCTCAAACCCAAGTGAAGGAAAGACAAAAGAAACTAACGTGCTATCTGAAATCACTTGCAAATCCCCAGAAATGAATTGTGCTTTACCTCGGGAAGCAGAGTCCAACAGAACCCAAGCTTCCATGGAAACTTCCACGTGAAAGGAAATGTTCTACGGCAATTTCAGAGGCAAAGAGACTCAGAGTTTAACGTTCATCTCACTTGTTCACTTTGAATATCAAAACTGTCTGTTCCAAAGGAAGCATTGTTGAGTAGTGAGGCCCTGGAGACTCCTTATCATCTTTCTAAGTACCTTATAAATAGTATCAATCCTTGAGATACTAGAAGCTTCATTTAAGGAAAAAGAATCACAAAAAAAGAGAAGAGAGTACATGTTAGAAATAATAGGATGGTCTGGCCAGTGTGTCCACAGAATAGAATGAGAGACACTGAAGTGATTTTAAACTTTCTAGCAGCTAGGTTTTAAAAAATGAGTTAATGTTAATTTTTAAACAAAATATTTCTAAAATATTATTTAAAAATGTAATAACATAAATACATTGTAATTGTACCGTTCCTAAAATTTAGCATACCTTTTTTTTTTCTTTCCAGCAGATCTCTTTCCAGAGTAGCCTCATGTAAATTGCTCAGGAGTTGCATGTGGTCTCCAGCTTTTCTACTGGACAAAGGGGTCTGTGGTAACAGACTGTGTTACCACATCTGCTCCCATGCATCTAATGACATACATGTCAATGCCCTTATGTCCTTGCCAATCTCTTTACTCTTTCAAGATTTGACAGGCAGAGTGACAGCAAAAGGGAAAGGGAGAGGAAGATCTTCCACTTACTGGTTTATTCAGAAAATGGACACAACAGCCAGGGCTGGTCCAGGCCAAAGACAGGGGTGCCGTATGGATCTCCCACCTGGGTGCAGGGGCTCAGGCACTTGGGCTATCTTCGTTCGCTTTCCCAGTAGGGAGCTGGATTGGAAGTGGAGCATCTGAGACTTGAACCAGTGCTCCACTGTGGGATATTGGTGTCTCAAGCAGTGGCTTAACTGCTACACTACAATGCTGGCCCCAGTGTCTTTCTTCTGGCCTAGGGTTTTCTTTCCTTGTCTATCTCCTTAAGATTTTTAGGGAATGGTTTTTGTGGCACAGAGATACCAGCACCCTGCATTGGAGTGATGGTTCAAGTCTAGGCTATTCTCTTTCCGATCCAGCTTCCTGCTAAATGCCTGGGAATACAGTGGATGTTAGAGCAAATACCTGTGTCCCTCCCACCCCTATGGGAGACCTGGATGAAATTCCTGTCTCCTGACTTAAGTCTGGCCAGCCCTGGCTATGGCGGGCATTTGGGGAGTGAACCAGTGGATGGAATACATCTCTCTCTCCCTTTTCCATCTCTCCCTCTTCTCCCTATCATTAGCCTTTCAAATAAATAAGTAAACCTTTCTTAAAAAAGGACTTTTTGTCCTTCCGAGCTGAAGTCATTAAATGGGTACACAAAAACTCCCCTTTTAGTTACCTTTAACGTACAGTAAGGATCAGTTACAGCTGTTGGCTGCTTTTCCAACCCCCATGCTACCTTCTGTGTTCGTCAGCTATTTGTTACTACAACAACATACCTAAGGCAGGTCACTCATAATGGAAGGGAGTTTATTTTGGCTCAGAACGTAGGAGTTTCACAGTTCAAGAGTAGGTGGCAAGGCTGGCGCTGTAGTGTAGTGGGTAAAGCCACCACCTGCAGTGCCAGCATCCCATATGGGCACCTGTTTGAGTCCCAGCTGCTCTACTTCTGGTCCAGCTCTCTGCTATGGCCTGGGAAAGCAGAAGAAGTCCTTAGGTCCCTCCCCTGCATGGGAGACCTGGAAGAAGCTCCTGGCTCCTGGCTTCGAATCAGCTCAGCTACGGCTTTTGCGGCCAATTGGGGACTGAACAGAGGCTGGAAGACCTCCCCCTCCCTCCCTCCCTCACACCCTCCATCCCTCTCTTTCTCTCTGCCTCTCCTCTTCTTTCTGTGTAACTCTGACTTTCAAATAAATGAATAAATCTTAAAAAAAAAAAAAAGAGTAGGTGGCCCCATTGGTTTGACATCACCAGATAGTTCTTGCTGGCAGAGTCCTGAGGTGACACAGAGCACTACATGGCAAGAAGGAACACATGTCTATGTCTGTCCTTATAAAGCCACTATGATTCTGGACCCCACCCTAGCAACCTAATCCAATCTAATCACTTCCCAGAGGCCCCAGATACCATTAACATAAGAATCTGTAGACCAAGCCTTTAACACACTGTGAACACTCAAAGCAAAGATGGCCTAAGCCATCTTCCTTCCTTCCTTCCTTCTCCTCAAACAGGACCTAATCTCTGTGAAATTCAGGCATCTTGTCTTAGTGCCTTAGTAGGCTTTGTTGAAGAAAGATTAGTCAACGACCCTTTTTAAAACATGGTAAAGCAAGCTTTTGGGGGGACCATTTTAATAGGTATAAGAGCACTACAATGCAATTTTGCAATTTGGAGAGAGATTAAGCTCTGATTACAGCATAAGCAAGGGGAAATTTATAGTCAAGAACAGAGTGGGGAGTCAGCAGATAGAAAATTACTGGGAGGAAACATCAAAGGTAGGGGGATTCTGGCTAACTTGACCTAGCAGGATTCTTATTGAATACAGGGCAGGATGACTAGACGTCACCAGGGGGAATGTGGAGGGCCAGACGCTGGATCAGATTACTAAAGGGATCAGGCAGCTCTTGCGGGGGTTTCTGGCTGAGACTGATTTCCTACGCTCATTCATAGATGAGCCCAGTTTAAGGTGTGGGAGCCTCACTCAAGTTGTTGGTTTACCACCAAACCCCAACACTGTTCTAGCAACTTGCTGAGCACATAGCATGCTGAAGGGCGATGGGAGGGAGCTGAGCAAGCCAAAGGGTAGGTGATGAAGTGTGTTTTACTCCTCTGAGAGCAAATGACAGGTGCACAGAGTCATTCTTTATCCTCCACAAGAGCCTTGGTGGAGGCAGAGAAATAACAGCATACCAGGGAATGCCTTAAAGGCTTTCCCACCAACTGAGCCAGCTACGCCAGGCTCCCCCTGCCTCAGAGGGAAATATTCCTTCCCCATGTGCTTTCTTGGCTGGAGTGGACACTAGACCACCCTTAAGAGAAGTCTTTGAAACTGGAAGCAGATAGGAGTTTGGGACTGTGTAGGCCGGCCACACTCAAGGCCCTGTGATGGGGAGGGCTGTTCATAAATTCAGGCTAAGAGAAGTGGAATCAAATCCGTAATTTCCTATTCACAGCTGTGTGATCTTGATGCACCCCAAGTCTTTCATCTGTAGAATAGGAGAGTAGCATTTCACAGGCTTTCCTTCCCTACTTTTAATTTTGAAAAGTTATGGACATAGAAAGGTGCAAAAATAGTATAACCTGGAGAGAGAGGCCACCTCTAACCTCAATGGGAACAGTGTTCCACAACACTAACATCTTCCATAATTATAGTACAATAGCAAAACCATCAGTGCAACATACGGTTGGTTTCAGATTTGGCCGGTTTTCTACGTTGTGATTCGTGTGTGGGTACAGTTCTGTGCAATTTCATCTCACGTATAGATTTGAGTGACCACCACAATCAAGATAAAGCACTGCTCACATGCACAAATTCCATCCTGCTACCTTTGTACAGCTGTAGGGAAAGAGGGTCCCCAAGGCAGGGTTTGAGAAGAGTGGATGATGGGCCAATTCCAAGCGAATTCCACCCTTCTGGGGAAAAACAAAATGTACAAAAACATAATTCAGAATAGACTCAAGGCTGGAAGTGGGATGATATTGTGGTAGAAGCCTTTGTCTTTTAACTAAACTTATTTCTAACTGACAAGATTAAAATTGCGGTAAAAGCCTTCCCAAGGTCAGAAGAAGAAAAAGGGAGGAATTTGTCCTGGGAATGAAATGTGGTTGTTATCTTGCCTATATGAATGTTTCAGCTGTAGGTATTATCTGCTTATATGTAATCACATCAGATTTCGCTTGCTGGTACGGAGCAATGGTGTTAACCCTTGCCAGACAGCAGACAACTCAATATGTGTGTGGAAAAAAACATCATCAGTAACTATGTATGCATGCACAGTATTATATCAATTCCTGTGGCTGCCATGTAGCATTAGTATATCCAATCAGATGTATGCATGCAGCCATATAAGGGAGACAAAGAAGCTAAAACTATATATAAGAAAATATGCCTCTTTGTTCTGGGCTCAGGCTCTTGGATAAGAAATTCCATCTGGGCCTTATGTTGGCATAAATAATAAATGACTACTTCCTATTAAAAGGCCTTGGTGTATTGTCTCTCATAAATCCACTACAATGTGGCACCTAAGGGGTGAGCACTATGGTGTAGAATACTAAGCCTCCACTCGCGGTGCCAGCATGCCATATGGGTGCTGGTTCGTGTCCTGGCTGCTCCTTTTCCAATCTAGCTCTCGGCTTGCGGCCTGGGAAAGCAGTAGAAAATGGCCTAAGTGCTTGGGCCCTTGTACCAGTGTGGGAGACCTAAAAGAAACTCCTGGCTTCGGATCAGCTCAGCTCTGGCCGTTGTGGCCATTTGGGGAGTGAACCAGGGGATGGAAGATCTTTCTCTCACTCCTTCTCTGTAACTCTACCTCTCAAATAAATAAATAAAATCTTTTTAAAAAATGGCACCTAAGACAAGGATAGGTGGTATGGAAAAATATTAACCAGCCATGACCCTTCTCACAGAGGTGAGTGGAGATCCAATTACCAACCACTTCTGTGCCTGGAAGCCAATCCAAATACAACCCCTACTGCATGTACTAGGTGAGGGGCCAGTACATCACAAATAAGGGAGGAGAGAGAGAAAAAACAGGCCTGCGGAGACACCAGATTCCTAGCTCTGGGGCCCCTCACCTGCATGGAGGTGTTTTTGCTGCTTCTTGCAAATAAACTCACCTCAGCTCTTGCACTGTATTTCCGAATATTCTCTTTGTTTCTATGCTGAGCATCAAGTCTGTGGACCAGGGGGAGCTACTCCCCTGACAACCAGGATGCATCCTAGCCCTGCCCACACCCACACTCTTTCTCTCACCGCTGGCAACTCCTAATCTGGTCTGCTTCTCTCTGATTTTGTCACTAATGGAGTCATGCAGTTGGTAACTTCATGAGCTCGCCTGCTCTCCCTAGCAGAGTGCCCTTGTGGTCCATTCAAGCGTGCATCAGTAGCAGTTCCTGATTGCTGAAGAGTGTTCTGGGGCTCTGACATGACGACATAAAGGCAGTTCCCTGGCACACTGCTCAGCAGAGCTTAGTTCTTTCCTGGCGGGCTGTTCTGAGCTCTTGTTGCAGACAGACCCCAGTCTGGACAGCAACTTCCACTGCTCATGGATTCCCACCCCACCTTGTTTCTGTTTCTTCCCTGAAAAGCCTGGTGGTTGGAGCTCTTCTCATCCCTTCCTCGCCCTTTAGAGCTAAGGGCGTTAAAGCCCAGAGAAGGGAAGTGCCGTACAGGACAAGGCCCAGGTTGCTGGCTCCCAGCTCTGTGCTCTCTCCACTGTACTGCCCTGGGGGTCTAAGCCAGCTGGTAAATCTTCCAAGGGGTCCTAGGAAGTCTTCCTGCAGAACGTCAGCTAGGAGATCGGGCTCCTTACTGAGCTGGTGAGTCATCCCTGAGCCCTGATCAAGTTGGGGCAAGGAGCCAAAGGTACTTAGGTTTCCCCTAGATAGCAAGCTGTCATGAAGTTTCCCCAAATACCTATTGTGCCCTGATGGTGAGCACATGAATAACCAGCAGGCCACCGGCTTCATGGAATTTCCTAGGAATGTTGGTGGAGAGGCCAAGAAATAGGAAAGCATCCTTTCCACCCATAATTTCACCTCTCTCAGCCATTTGTCCAATGAGAGGCTGTGCTGGTCTGTGCTTCTGGGACCTACATTTTTACCTGTAATGTCACACACAAAATCCCTGGAACCCACATGGAAAGAAGAAAGGAAAGTAATATTTGTTGAGCTGCTATGTGCCAGGCATTTAAAAATGAGCATTAATTCACTAAATCTTCACAAGGCATGAAAGATGTTCCTTAGTTTAGGGGTGCAGAACATCAAGAGAAGGGGTCCCAAGAGAAGCTGCCTGAGTTCTGGTCCCAGGCTGCTCATTGACCACTGAGTGACCACAGTTCCTGACTCTGCTACACCTGGGTTTTCATTTCCTTATCTCTACGGAAGTCCTAGGTTCAGATGAGAATTAAAGTAGGTTAAATAAAGGTTAATGTTTGCATACTGCCACAGCATGGGAAACATTCTATTTTTTAAAAGATTTATTTATTTGAAAGATAGAGTGAGAGTAAGAGTGAGAGTGAGCGAAGAGATCTTCCTTCCATATGGTCGTTCACTCCCCAAATGGCCACAATGGCTGGACCTGGACCAATCAGAAGTCAGGAGCCTGGAGCCTCCTCTGGGTGTTCCTTGTGGGTACAGGGGCCCAAGTACTTGGGCCATCTTCTGCTGCTTTCCCAGGTGTATTAGCAGGGAGCTGGAATGGAAGTGGAGTAGCAAGGACTGGAACCAGCGCCCATATGGGATGCTGGCTTCACAGGCAGCAGCTTTACCAACTACGCACAGTACCGGCCCCTCTTTCAAGTCTACTAGCATTTTGCCAACCATATTTGAAAAGCAGAAAAATCCCAACATATTGGAGCATAACTGAAAGGCAGTTGGGCATACTGAAAAGGCTCAATTTTGTTTGAAGTCTTAGCTTTAATACTTACAAGTGGTGGCCCTGGGAATCATTTCCAGTGCTTTTTCTGCATCAGTGTCTACCTTTGAGGGCTGTTATGAAGACTCAATAAGATAGTGCACCTGGCACTCAATAGGAGTTCAAAAAGAGTAGCTATTTTTGGAATAGGAACACTGGTAACAGCTTAGCCAGAGAACTCCTTACTTTAGATTTTCTTCATAGACCTCCTGGTGAGGAATTCGGCTGGGGGGAGGATCTTGGAAAGGGCATTCCTAAGATAAGAAAACCCCTGCCTCTCCAAGAGCAGTCACTTGCCCTTAATCCTGTTTTGTCATTTGGACCAGAATGAGTAGCAGCAAAGATCTGGCAGAGCTGTGAGAGCAACTTGGGTATTTTTAAAACTATTTAGGAATATCTTTGACTCAGACAGTCCCAAGATGAGCCAGATGGCCCCTGTGGGCATCAAGCTCTCGAGCATTTGGAGTGGATGCTAGAGAAGCTACCTGGGGAACTCCAGCCCTCAGGGCCCTTGCACAAGGCAGCACAGGCACCATGGAGACTCACACACACTCTATCAGCATGCCTGTACCTCAGACAGGAGCACCAACTCATTCTTCCCAGCCTAACAGGGGCAACAATTGGTGAATCCCCCAAACAGGCTCCTGCACCTCTCGGTTTCTATTCCTCCTTTCTCTTTTCTCATTTATTAATTTTAGTTTTAAGGCAAGCTATTCATGATTGCATACTCTCTGTATAAAGAAAAAAATCAGATCCTACAATAAGTAGAGGGGCTGGAACTGTGGTGCAGCACGTTAAAAGCCACAGCCTGCAGTGTCGGCATCCCATACGGGTGCCAGTTCAAGTCGTAGTTGCCCCACTTCCAATCCAGCTCCCTACTGATGTGCCTAGGAAAGTAGCACAAGATGGCCCAAGTCCTTGGGCCCCTGCACCCATGTGTGAGAACTGGAAGAAGCTTCTGGCTCCTGACTTTGGATCAGCCCAGCTCCAACCATTGCAACCATTTGGGGAGTGAACCAGTGGATGGAAGTCTTCTCTCTCTCTCTGTCTCCACCTCTCTCTTTAACTGTCTTTCAAATAACTAAAACAAATCTTTAAAAAAAGAGAAATAAGAGTAAATCATTCTTTACTGCCTCTTCCTAGCCCAGTCTTGCTGCCCACTCTGGGTGCTGTTATAGCTCAGGGGTTATCTGCACACTCATGTGTCCACTCCCCACATTAAACTTGGCCTTGGCTAGACACCTGCCTCGTTTGCCCAGTGCGTGATTTTAGGTCGGAATTGTTCCAGCAAGGAAAGGGTCTCATAGTTTGCTAGCACATATTAAGTACATTTCTCTGTGAAGATAGGACATTTCAGTCAAGTGTTTCTGGTTTCAGAGGAATTCTTTTTCAAGTGGAGTTACAGAGGATGTTCTGCAACTCCTCATTCAGGACGCAGTATCCTCTCAATATTCAGCTAAAAACAGGGATGGTATCACTTCAGGAGATGGTGGGAGGGTTCAGTTAGGGCACCCAGGTAAAGAGCTATAGTAACTGGCACACACGAGGCTAACATTAATTCTTGTAACTTTATTGGAATTTTTTGTGTTTGCCTTAGAATTTAACGCTCAAGCAGTAATCCTTTATGGCATTTTCAGCTTCTTTCAGTGGTCACTTCATATAGGAATCCATCGAGTTTACAGTCCCCAAAAGGAGCCTTGTGAACTTTGGCTTCTGATGATCTAGAATCCAAGTCCACGAGAGGCAGGGCTTAGTGGCGGGTATATACATGTTCCCCTGGCTAGATTAGTAACTTGCACCCACAGGGGAGAATTTTAAAGGTATACCAAGAAATAAAGCAAAAAACATCTGTAATGTGTATGGCTTAGATCAGACCATTTGGCAGGGGCTGTGGATGTTGGGGGTTTATTACATGTCAGGCACAATCAACCTTCAGAACTGTGGGGAATAAATGTTGTTTAAGCCACGCAGTCTATGGTTTTTGCTACTGCAGCCCAGACTGATGAAGATGACCAATAAAGTGACTCCCTCCACAAAAAGGCTATTTCTGACCATTTGGCCCCTTTCCAAGTAAGGATGGCCAACCACAACTGGCACATGTTTTCTACACATTCAGTCAATAGCCATAACCCCTGTGTGAGATAGATACTGCCAACTCCAATTGCACAGATGTGGCAAATAAAGCTTAAAGAGATTAATACACTTCAAGTCAGTTTTTTTTTTTGACAGGCAGAATGGACAGTGAGAGAAAGAGAGAAAGGTCTTCCTTTTTGCCGTTGGTTCACCCTCCAATGGCCGCCGTGGTAGCGTGCTGCGGCCGGCGCACCACGCTGATCCGATGGCAGGAGCCAGGTGCTTCTCCTGGTCTCCCATGGGGTGCAGGGCCCAAGCACTTGGGCCATTCTCCACTGCACTCCCTGGCCACAGCAGAGAGCTGGCCTGGAAGAGGGACAACCGGGACAGGATCGGTGCCCCGACCGGGACTAGAACCCAGTGTGCCGGCGCCGCAAGGCGGAGGATTAGCCTAGTGAGCCGCGGCGCCGGCCACTTCAAGTCAGTTTTTAAGGGAGGGAAGTAGAATTTGAATGCCAAAGCCTGTGCTCCCAAACATGGTGAGAGATGGACCCTGTTCTTGGGAGGCTGAAGACTGGGGTTCTTGCAGCAGAATCAGCTTGGCATCATCCTTTCATCTACTCATTGCACAAGCATGTTAGATGCTTCACCTCTGCAGCCAGCTCTGTAACAGACACAGTCTTTGCTCTGCAGGGTCCCCTCACCATCAAAGGGTGTGTGTTTATGTAATGGGAACCACCCCTGAATACTGCTCAGGAACACACACAGAGAGGGGAAACATCCTGAAAGAGGCCATGCTTGGGAAAGTCCAAGATGGCCGAGTAGGGAAGGGTATACTGCTCTAGGCTAAGGGTGAAGAGTAAAAAATAAAAAAGGTACATTCTCAGGGGAGAGTTAGAGAGAAAACTGTGACAGAAATTCTACAGACAGAGGAGGAACACCATGGATCAGAGTGGAAGGTGTGGTCGTGCAGCATGAGCATGGACACAACACACAATCCCAGCAGCAGAGAACTGGAGAGAGTTCCAGCTTTGGAAAGTGAGGTGGGGTCAGAATGCAGCAGCCTGTGCCACTGGTGACATAGCTGGAGGGAGAGCTTGGCATGAGTCTGGCCTGGAGCCCCAAGGGGGAAAGGGTACCCACTGGCCCTCTAAAAAAAGGAGTAACTTTTTCTCTCCCTACCCCTCCACAATGGCACCTGGCAACTGGGTGAGAGAGGGTGGGCACCATTTGGGGCATAAGCAGCATCTGTGGAAGCTCTCGTGCGCATGCCCAGCAACTGGCCAGGACAAGATGCCATCTCGTCAACAATAGCAAGGCAGCAACTCAGGTGTGCACACCCCACAACTGGCAGGGAAAAGCAACATTGTGAAATGAGCAGAGGCTGCGGCAGGCAGCTCTGTGCACGTGTGTGATCCAGGTTTTTTTAACCAGAGAGAAAAATTGCCATTCTGCACTGACAGTCTGGCTGAGAGGATTGACAGGGAGCTGGGCACCCATGTTCGACTGTGAGATTTCCCCAGACTCTCAACATATAATAGGCTCCAGGGCTCAAACCATCTAGGCAGAACACACACCAGCAGCTGGCTCTGGGAACATCTCTGCCTCTCTGTAGACTGGCAGAATAGTGGGGCGGAGCAGATCCTCTGCATGTTGTGACTGTGGGAGCCTTGTGTACTGATTCTGTGAGAACTCTGTGCACCAGGTAGCTGAGCCTCTGGGCAATCAGTGTGAACAGCTCCACATATTCAGAGCTCCCTGACTGCCTGGAGTAGGTTATTGCAACAAACCCATGCTGACACTGAGGACCGCACAAATCCTTTCTGTGGTTAATACAGCAGTGCGGATGAGTATTGCACCCACGTAGGCTGACACCCGGGCACTGATCACTGTGAAAGCTAGGAGGTGAGGGGGTGATTATGCCAAATCAGGTAATCATACCCTTCTTTCTGCTAAAAAGAAGAGAACCACCATGACCCTCTTGGGTGTTACCCTATATATTCACCCTACCCTGGAGCACTGACCAGAGCTCCCTAACCATACCCTGCATAACTCTGGGCATTCACTGCAAAAGCTGACACACCACTAAGCCACAGAGACATAGTTCAAACATAAAAGGCATCAGAAGAGAAAACCAACAAATATCTCCACAAATGCCTAAAAATAAGCACAGTATTCAAGAAACAAGTATAAGAAAGACAACATGACTCCCCCAAAAGGAACATACAACAACACTTAAATATTAGAATGTAAAGATGAAGATATTGATGAAATGCCTGAAACAGAATTCAAAAGATTATGGATTACTCAGAAGCAATGAAAACAAATTCATGAATCAAAAAAACTATACATGACATGAATGAAAAATTTTCCCATGAAACAGATTTTGAAGGGAAATCACAATGCAATATTAGGAATGAAGAGTTCAATATGTGAAATAAAAATATAGTGGAAAGCCTTAACAGCAGACTTGGTGAAGCAGAAGAAAGAATATCCAAGCTAGAAGACAAATCATTGGAAATTTTTCAGTCAGATCAAAGGGAAGGGGGAAAAGAAATTAGAAAAATTAAAAACAGTGTTGGAGACTTATGGGATACTATTAAACAACCTAATATAGAGGTCATAGGAGCTCCTGAGGGTGTGAAAAGAGAGAATGTATTAGAAGGCCGTTTTAGTGAAATAATTACAGAAAAATTCCCCAATTTGGAGAAAGAAAACATTCAAGTACATGAGGCACATAGATCTCCTAATAGGCATGACCAGAAAAGCTCCTCACCATGACACATTGTAGTCAAGCTTTCAACAGTGAAAAAAAGGAAAAGATTCTAAAATGTGCAGGAAAGAAATGCCAGATTAATTTGAGAGGCTCTCCAATTAGACTCACAGTTGATTCTCATCAGAAATCCTACAGGGTAGGAGAGAATGGAGAGACATAGTTCAAGTTTTAAGAGAAAAAACTTTCAACCAGAATACTGTAGCCTGCAAAGCTCTCATTTATGAATAAAGTTGAAATAACGGCCTCCCATAACAGAAAATAAAAGAATTTGTCATCACTCATTCAGCCTTACAAATGATGAATGAAGGCCACCGCCTGCCGCTCCTGAACCAAATCCATGACCCAACCAAACTTCCTCGACCACGTTTCAGCCCAGTCCGGGACCTCTATACCCTCTTCCTCACCTCTACGTGCAGTCTTGTCAAGGCCTCGGAGGCAAAGGCTCGGGGAAAAAATTGCAGAGGAAACTCTTCTGGATCTAGTGGATGTGACACGGATGATCTATGGGGAGAGCAAGGATGCCCACAGCTCCAGAGTCCAACCATGGAGTCTACACATCTGCGCTGGAAGGGGAGGTGAGGCAAACCCTCAGTAACCCGAGATATTGGCGGGGAAACGGCAGATAGAGCCCTGAGGGAATGAGGCTTGAAGCCCTGCTGGGGAAAGTTCACCAGGCTATCCACAGGAGAGAGGGAAAAAAAAAAGGGGGACTGGTACGGGCGAGTTTCTCACTCTGCCCACCTCGCAAAGGTGAGCAAGACAAAGAACAGGCGCCATTTTTGGACATACATAATAGCTGCGCGACCTCAGGGCTGCGCGCAACCTCAGAGCTGCACCCGTCCTCAGTCAAACAGAAAAACCTGACTCTGGGGGGGAGGTGAAATAACAGGAGATTAGGACCTAGTGACTGTGTGGAGCTAATGAATTGAGATGGTGAAAAAAGAGATGGTGGGTGAGAGAACTCACGGAGTTCACATGAGTACTCTCCAGAGATGCTATAATTTGATAACCTTGGCAACCTGGTGGGAGACTGCAAGAGAATTTGCGCCCACACTGATGGCAGCACAGATTCTTTGTGTGGTCCTTGGGAAAGAGCAGACGAACGACATACCCATAGGAGCCAGAGATTAGAAGCTGACCACCTTCAATTCCGCTCAGCTGTGCAGTATTACTTCCCCTCTGAATAAGAGAGAGAGAGAGAGAGAGAGAGAGAGATTGATTGATTTACCATGCCTAACCTGAGTGTGTCACATTTGGCACACCCTTAACCCTGAAGAACCAAACAGAGCTCTCCGGCCACACCCATCTCAAACCTCTAAGGCTCCATCAAAAGCACACAGTCCACTTAATACAGTCATGGTATAACAAGAAAAAACACCACAGCGAGGGAAGAAGAATCCAAAGAATATCTCCACAATGCCAAACAACAAACACAGAAACCAAGGAAACAAGAACAAGGAAGACATTTTGATGCCCCCAAATGAACAAGACACCCCAAGCCAAGATTATAAAGATGATGAGATAGAAGAAATGCAAGATACGGATTTCAAAAAATTTATGAAAAGAACATTTAGAAGTTTTCAAAAACAAATTATTGAACTACAGAAATCCTTACTGGACAGGATAGAAAATCTCCTTCGAGAAAATGAAATCTTAAGGAGGAATCAAAATGAAATGTAGAACTCAATAGATCAAATGACAAACACATTAGAGAACCTTAAAAACACAATCAGTGAAACAGAAGAGAGAATATCAGACTTAGAAGACAGAGCACAGGAAAGCACACAGTCAAACCAAAGAAAAGAAGAGGAAATTAGAAATCTAAAAAATATTGTTGGGAATCTACAGGATACTATTAAAAAAAAAAACAACATTCGGGTTCTCGGAGTTCCTGAAGGCATGGAGAGAATAGATTAGAAGGCCTTTTTAGTGAAATACTAGCAGAGAACTTCCTGGGTTTGGAGAAGGACAGAGGCATCCTAGTACAGGAAGCTCATAGAAACCCTAGTAAACATGACCAAAAGAGGTCCTCACCACGACATGTTGTAATCAAACTCACCACAGCGAAACATAAAGAAAAGATTCTAAAATGTGCAAGAGAGAAACGTCAGATTACTCTCAGAGGATCTCCCATTAGACTCACAACAGACTTCTCATCAGAAACCCTACAGGCTAGGAGGGGGAATGGCAAGACATAGCCCAGGTACTAGGAGAGAAAAACTGCCAGCCCAGAATATTATATCCTGCAAGGCTCTCAATTGTGAATAACGTAAAATAAAGACCTTTCATAGGAGGGGGGGTGGCGGCAAGATGGCGGAATAGGAAGGGAGCACACTGATAGTCAGGAAGAGACAGTTTAATAAAAGTGGAGATACTGCAGGTTCAGGGAAGAGTAGGAGAAGAAACAGCAGAGGAAACTCTTCTGGTACTAGTGATTCATAGTGGACCTGCGTGGAGAGCGTGGGAGCCCAAGTTCGGGACACCAGCAGCAGAATCAACACACCAGCGCTGGAACGCGAGGTGAGCCGAACCTCAATAGCCCGAGACACCAGCGGGAAAGCGGAAAGAGGAGACTAGAGGGAACGAGGCTTGAACTCCATGGGGAAAAGTTCACCAGGCTAACTAGAAGAGAGAGAGGGGGAAAAAAAAGTGACCGATATGGACACGAGTTTCTCTCTCTCCGCTCACCCCTCAAAGGCGAGCAAGAGAAAGAGCAGATGCCATTTTGGACATACGTCATAAGCAGGGCGACCTCAGGTCTGCACCGGCCCTGAGCCTAGCAGAAAAACCTGACTCTGGCGGGGTGAAATAACAGGAGATTAGGATCTAACTTGGCAACCCAGTGGGAGACTGCAGGAGAATTGGAGCCCACACTGAGGGCAGCAGAGATTCCCTGTGTGGTCCTTAGGAAAGAGCTTCTGATCTCTGGCTCCTGTGGGTATATCATTCGCCTGCTAACTACCTCCAATTACGTTCAGCTGTGCGGAATTACTTCCCTTTTGAATAAAAAAAAGAATGAAAGAAAGAGATTTACCATGCCTCACCTGGGAGTGTCACCTTTGGCAACCCTCAAACCTGAGGAACCAAAAAGAGCTCTCAGGCCACACTCATCTCAAGCCTCTAAGGCTCCATCGAAAGCAGACAGTCCACTTAATCTAGAGCCATAGTATAAAAGAAAAAACACCACAGTGAAGAAACCAAATATCTCCAACATGCCAAACAACAAACGCAAAAACCGAGGTAACAAGAACAAGGAAGACACTATGACGCCCCCAAATGAAAAAGACACCCCAACTCAAGATTATGAAGATGATGAGATAGAAGAAATGCAAGAAGCGGATCTCAAAAAATTGATAAGAACATTAAGAAGTTCTCAAAAGCAAATTCTTGAACTACAGAAATCCTTCATGGACAAGATAGACAATCTCTCTCATGAAAATGAAATATTAAGGAGGAATCAAAATGAAATGAAACAACTAGTAGAACAAGAAACTGTGATAGTGACAAGAAACCATAATGAAATGAAGAATTCAATAGATCAAATGACAAACACATTAGAGAGCCTTAAAAACAGAATGGGCGAAGCAGAAGAGAGAATATCAGACTTAGAAGACAGAGAACAGGAAAGGAAACAGGCAAACCAAAGAAAACAAGAGGCAATTAGAAATCTAAAAAATATTGTTGGGGATCTACAGGATACTATTAAAAAACCCAACATTCGGGTCCTGTGAGTTCCTGAAGGCATGGAGAGGGAGAAAGGATTAGAAGGCATTTTCATTGAGATACTAGCAGAAAATTTCCCAGGTTTGGAGAAGGACAGAGACATCTTAGTACAGGAAGCTTATAGAACCCCTAATAAACATGACCAAAAGAGATCCTCACCATGACATGTTGTAATCAAACTCACCACAGTGAAACATAAAGAAAAGATTCTAAAATGTGCAAGAGAGAAACGTCAGATCACTCTTAGAGGATCTCCAATTAGACTCACAGCAGACTTCTCATCAGAAACCCTACAAGCTAGAAGGGAATGGCGAGACATAGCCCAGGTACTAAGAGAGAAAAACTGCCAGCCCAGAATACTATATCCTGCAAAGCTCTCATTTGTGAATGAAGGTGAAATTAAGACTTTTCATAGCAAACAGAAACTGAAAGAATTTGTCGCCATTCGTCCAGCCCTGCAAAAGATGCTTAAAGATGTGTTACACACAGAAACACAGAAACATGGTCATCAATATGAAAGAAGGTAAAGGAAGGAAACCTCACAGCAAAAGATCACAGGAAGCTCAATTTCTCTTTGACATAGAATTAAAATCTGATTCTCTGTTAAAGCAATGTGTTAAAGTAATCTATTATGTTCTCTTGATGTCTGTTAAATTCTAATTGTTCAAAAACAGCTGAATTTTTATTAAGAGCTATGGGTTATTTCAATATGTGCTTATTTTCAAAGATTTGAATAGTCACCTTGTAACAACGATCAAATTTGGTCTATGTTATGTCATGATTTTAAGGAATCTTATTTCAACCAGATATTTTGGAGTTTGAGCCTTCTTGGCATTCTTGACAGGCATTCAAAAAAGCAAAGTTCCAAACAATCTGGACTCTAAAATTTCTAGTAAATCTTGGACTTTGGTTTTTCCAGTTGGGGCCCAACTGAAAAAAATCGAAGGACCTATGCCTCTCATCTTATAGAGTCACCAACTAATCAGGCTATTTGGATTATATTAGAAGTATTGTCAAGATGTGATGTGGTACCAAGCTTTGAGTTTCTATAATGGAAAATGCTATTAATACAAATGTTTGAGAATTAAAAAGTCTAATGATCTTGTGTTAATAGACATGATAGTGATCTTAATGAGAAAGCCCCAGAGGCCTAAAGGGTTAAATACTTGTAAAATCCTACAGGTGCTTTCAAAAATACTGTGAAGTAAGCAAGTGCCTCTTGTTGATTGATGAGTTTATAATTTTAAACATGGCGACTTAAAGTCTTTTGTCATCCACAGTTATATATGATTTGCTGCTCATAAAACTAATGTGTTGTTGGTTCTGTGTTTAGCTGACCTCCTATAGGTTCCTATGGACTTTTTCCAGCCACTTCTATTGTATTCAGTACTTTGGGATGGCTCTGTAAACAGATGAAGCCAATAATGTATTAACAGTACCAACTGAGAGAAAGTATGGTTAACTGAGGTTACTAAAAACAAAAAGCAATTCAAATCAATTGGCAATCTACAAAAAGAGTTAAAGATTTTAAAAGCTATTATTAAAATTGCTATATTGGTCTATTATGTTATGTTATATGTGTGTACATACTGTATGTCCACATAGGATAATTTTATTAAGAGTTTTATTTTAATTGGCTTATAGATAAGATTGTCCATAAATTTAAGCTGCTAAAATTAATCAAAGATACATTTTAATTCGTGTGACCTGATCTCTGCATCATATGTTTTATATTTGTTGGTAGAAAGAAACTAAAAACATTTTATATGGTTGTGCTCAAGTTTACTGGCTAAACAAACTACACCATATTAGATATTTAAGAGGTGTTTTCAAATACATGATTCTTACAATTTATAGAAGGCATTGGACCTTCTGGTAAATGTTTTTTAAAGTTGTTATCTAATGGTTGAAACTGTTTGCTAAGTATTCATGTGATATTGCTATTGTCAGCAAGCGATCTAGGACTTGCTCCCTCATTTCTCTATTCTAAGCCCAACTTGTTCTTTCATTTCTCTATTCTCCTCAAGGTAGGAAACTAATTCTATTATGAAGGAATCTGTAGGATGCACAATTTAATCTTTAGACCTTATAAAAGAGATGAATAACATTTTTCTGTAATAGCATAGCCAAAATAAGAGCTTAAATAATAATCTCATAGCTAGATTTACTTCACCATCAGCGAAGTAACCAGTAAGTAGAAAAGACCTCCCTTTCAGACCAAAGGGAAAGTTTTTAAGTGAGAATATAATTTTCCTCATGGGCATTGTCTACCTTAGAAAAATTACTACAGAACATGCCTGTGACTATAGACTTGTAGTTCAGGCCACCGAAGATTAGAGATGGGACTTGGGCACTCCCTTGACTTGCATCCTCTGGTCTGCTTTAACACAAACCAGGAGGAAAAGAAAGCTAGACATCAGAAGCAATGTGTGGCAGGCCTATTAATGGCTGATCTGTACAGTGATCTGCCCTCAAGGAGACCCAACAGGCCAGTCTACTGCAGTGGGTTTCAATTGGTAAGCCTGGGCTTCAGCAGAAGTCAACTTGTGAAGAGCCCTGGCAGCTCTGCCAAGAGTTGGATCACTGGAAATGGACCTGCCCTGGAGTCGAAGGATGCCCAGGTCAGAGCCACAGATCTTATTGGCTCTAAGCTGAAAAGCCCTTCACTCAGCCCAACTTCCAAAATGACCACTGCAGCTGAGGGGACGGTCAAGCAGGGTCAGCAGCATTGCAGGCAGAACTATAAATTTCTTGTTAGAGATGCCCCCTGCCTTTACGTGGCCAGCTCCCCTCCCAGGCCAGGTAGGTAATGAAAGTCAACAGAGTGCCTTCCCCTACAGGTTCACACCTCCCTTAGGATGTACCCCATGTGAAGAGATAGATAGGTCTGGGCCTCTTAACTTACAAGGCCTAAAGCCCAACAGATTATTATCAAGCCCCTCAGTCAGGTTCTATTTGTCTCTCAATCAGAAAACTTAATTGTAGCTTAGACAGCACCTTTCTTAGCTCCTCTAATAATGACTCTGTCCTTTGTTCTAGGCCCTGTCTAGCATACTTGGGCCTCATTCCTTCGTAATCATAACCTCTACTCTACCTCCAATGGCTCTACTCCCAACCTGTGTGTACTGATGGTCCTCTTCCCCATTTAATGCTGTATAATTGTTCAACCCTGGTTAATGCCACTCTTAGGATCATTGGTTACTATCCTCACCCTGTCTTTTATGACCTTGTCTAAATATGATCAGAGTCGGCAAACTTGGAAGGCTTCCATAGCCTTGGCAACTCAAGACGACAGCCTAGGGTGGTTACTGGCGCCATAAACTAGAGTGTCAATTTGTTGGGTCAACAACAGGAGTCACTGTGCACTTGCTCCTCATGTGGGATCTCTGTCCTTAATGTGCTGTACATTGTGATTTAATGCTATAACTAGTAGTCAAACAGTATGTTTCACTTTGTGTTTCTATGTGGGTACAAACTGTTGAAATCTTTACTTAATGTATACTAAATTGATCTTCTGTATATAAAGAGAATTGAAAATGAATGTTGATGTGAATGGAAGGGGAGAGGGAGTGGGAGAGGGGAGGGTTGCGGGAGGGAGGGAAGTTATGGGAGGGGGAAGCCATTGTAATCCATAAGCTGTAAACTGGAAATTTATATTCATTAAATAAAAGTTAAAAAAAAGACCTTTCATAGCAAACAGAAATTGAAAGAATTTGTCGCCACTTGTCCAGCCCTGCAAAAGATACTTAAAGTGTGTTACACACAGAAACACAGTCACCAATATGAAAGAAGGTAAAGGTTGGAAACTTCACAGAAAAAGATCACAGGACGTTCAAAGCATATATTAGAAAATATCTGTGGGAAAATGGCAGGGCAAATGTACTACTTAACAACAGTCACGTTGAACATTAGTGGCCTCAACTCTACAGTTAAAAGGTACAGATTGGTTGAATGGGTTAAGGAACAAAACCCATCTTTTTGCTGCTTACAAGAAACACATCTTTCCAACAAACATGCATGAAGACTGAAAGTGAAAGGCTGGAAAAAGATATACCATGCCAACAGAAATGAAAAAAGAGCGGGCATAGCCATCTTAATATCAAACAACATAAACTTTAACACAAAAGCTGCTAAGAGAGACAAAGAGGAGCACTATATAATGATTAAGGGATCAATTCAACAGGAAGATATAACGATTATCAATGTATATGCAACTAAGCACAGGGCACCCGGCTATTTAAAAGATGTGTTAAGGGACTTAAAGGGAGACTTAGATTCCAATACAATAGCACTGGCGGACTTCAATACTCCACTCTGAGAAACAGATCAACAGGACAGAAGATCAACAAGGAGACAGTAGATTTAAATGATACTATAGCCTAAATGGATCAAACAGATATCTACAGAACTTTTCAGCAGTACATGGAACCTTTTCTAGGATTGACCACAACTAGGCCATAAAGCAAGTCTCAGCAAATTCAAAAGAATTACAATCATATGATGCAGCTTCTCAGACCATAGTGGAATGAAGTTAAAAATTAGCAACTCAAGAATCCCTAGAGCACGTGCAAACACATGGAGATTGAACAACATGCTCCTAAATGAACAGTGGGTCATAGAAGAAATCAAAAGAGAAATCAAAAAGCTTTCTGGAAGTAAATGAGGATAACAGCACAACATACCAAAACTTATGGAATACAGCAAAAGCAGTGTTAAGAGGAAAGTTTATAGCAATAGGTGCCTACATCAAGAAATTGGAAAGGCACCAAATAAATGAGCTTTCAAGTCATCTCAAGGATCTAGAAAATCCGCAGCAAACCAAATCCAAACCCAGTAGGAGAAGAGAAATAATTAAAATCAGAGAAGAAATCAACAGGATTGAATCCAAAAAAATTACAAAAAATCAGCCAAATGAGGAGCTGGTTCTTTGAAAAAATAAACAAAATTGACACCCCATTGGCCCAACTAACTAAAAAAAGAAAAGACCCAAATCAATAAAATCAGAGATGAAAAAGGAAACGTAACAACAAACACTACAGAAATAAAAAGAATCATCAGAAATTACTACAAGGACTTGTATGCCAGCAAACAGGGAAATCTGTTAGAAATGGATAGATTCCTGGACACATACAACCTACCTAAATTGAGCCAGGAAGACACAGAAACCTAAACAGACCCATAACTGACACAGAAATTGAAACAGTAATAAAGGCCCTCCCAACAAAGAAAAGCCCAGGACCAGATGGATTCACTGCTGAGTTCTACCAGACATTTAAAGAAGAACTGACTCCAATTCTTCTCAAACTATTCAAAACAATCAAAAAAGAGGGAATCTTCCCAAATTCTATCTGTGAAGCCATCATCACCTCAATTCCTAATCCAGAGAAAGAGTCAGCATTGAAAGAGAATTACAGACCAATTTCCCTGATGAACATAGATGCAAAAATACTCAATAAAATTCTGGCCAATAGAATGCAACAACACATCAGAAAGATCATCCACCCAGACCAAGTGGGACTTATCTCTGGTATGCAGGGATGGTTCAACGTTCGCAAAACAATCAACATGATACACCACATTAACAGACTGCCTAAGAAAAACCATGTGATTCTCTCAATAGACACACAGAAAGCATTTGATAAAATACAACACCCTTTCATGATGAAAACTCTAAGCAAACTGGGTATGGAAGGAACATTCCTCAATACAATCAAAGCAATATATGAAAAACCCACGGCCAGCATTCTATTGAATGGGGAAAAGTTGGAAGCATTTCCACTGAGATCTGGTACCAGACAGGGATGCCCACTCTCACCACTGATATTCAATATAGTTCTGGAAGTTTTAGCCAGAGCTATTAGGCAAGAAAAAGAAATTAAAGGGATACAAATGGGGAAGGAAGAACTCAAACTATCCCTCTTTGCAGATGATTTGATTCTTTATTTAGGGGACCCAAAGAACTCTACTAAGAGACTACTGGAACTCATCGAAGAGTTTGGCAAAGTAGCAGGATATAAAATCAATGCACAAAAATCAACAGCCTTTGTATACATAGGCAATGCCATGGCTGAGGAAGAACTTCTAAGATCAATTCCATTCACAATAGCTACAAAAACCATCAAATACCTTGGAATAAACTTAACCAAGGATGTTAAAGATCTCTATGATGAGAATTACAAACTCTTAAAGAAAGAAATAGAAGAGGATACCAAAAAATGGAGAAATCTTCCATGCTCATATATTTAAGAATCAATATCATCAAAATGTCCATTCTCACAAAAGCAATTTATACATTCAATGTGATACCAATCAAGATTCCGAAGACCTTCTTCTCAGATCAGGAAAAAATGATGCTGGAATTCATATGGAGACACAGGAGACCTCAAATAGCTAAAGCAATCTTGTACAACAAAATAAAGCCGGATGCATCACAATACCAGATTTCAGGACATACTGTAGGGCAATTGTAATGAAAACAGCTTGGTACTGGTACAGAAACAGATGGATAGGCCAATGGAACAGAATAGTAACACCAGAAATCAATCCAAACATCTACAGCCAACTTATATTTGATCAAGGATCTAAAACCAATCCCTGTAGAAAGGACAGTCTATTCAATAAATTGTGCTGGGAAAATTGGATTTCCACATGCAGAAGCATAAAGCAAGACCCCTACCTTTCACCATACACAAAAATCCACTCAACATGGATTAAAGACCTAAATCTACGACCCGACAGCATCAAATTATTAAAGAGCATTGGAGAAACCCTGCAAGATATAGGCACAAGTCTTCTTGGAAAAGACCCCGGAAGCACAGAGAGTCAAAGCCAAAATTAACATTTGGGATTGCATCAAACTGAGAAGTTTCTATACTACAAAAGAAACAGGAAAGTGAAGAGGCAACCGACAGAATGGGAAAAAAATATTTGCAAACTATTCTACAGATAAAGGATTAATAATCGGAATCTACAAAGTGATCAAAAAACTCCACAACATCAAAACAAACAACCCACCTAAGAGATGGGCGAAGGACCTCAATAGACATTTTTCAAAAGAGGAAATCCAAATGGCCAACAGACACATGAAAAAATGTTCAAGATCACTAGCAATCAGGGAAATGCAAATCAAAATCACAATGAGGTTTCACCTCACCCCAGTGGGAATGGCTCACATTCTTCTCATCAGTACCTAGAGCTTTCTCTAGGACAGACATATGCTAGTCCACATAGCAAGTCTCAGCAAACTCAAAAAAGTTGAAATCGTACAATGCATCTTATCTGACCGCAATGGATGAAGCTGGTAATCAACAACTCAAAAATCTCCAGATCATATGCAAACACATAGAGACTGAACATGTTCCTGGAGGAACAGTGGGTCGTAGAAGAAATCAAAAGAGAAATAAAAATTTTTGGAAAGAAATGAAGATAGCAATACACCATATCAAAATTAATGGAATACAGCAAAAGCAATGTGAAGAGGGAAGTTTATAGCAATCAGTGCTTATGCAAAGAAATTGGAAATGTACCAAATAAATGAGCTATCAATGCATCTCAATGACCTAAAAAACAACAAACCAAATTCCAAATTAGCAGGAGGAAATAATTAAAATTAGTGAACAGAATTGAAACAAAAAATACAAAATATCAGTGAAATGAAGAGTTGATTTTATGAAAAAATAAACAAAATTAATATACCATTGGTGCAACTAGCCAACAAAAAAAGAGTGGGAAGACCCAAATAAATAAAATCAGAGATTAAAATGGAAATATAACAACAGATACCACAGAACTAAAAAGAATGATCAGGAATTACTATTACAAAAACTGTATGTCAAGAAATTGGGAATCCCAGAAGAAAGGGATAGATTTGTAGACACATATAATCTACTAAAATTGAGTCATGAAGACATAGAAAACCTAAACAGACCAATAACCAAGACAGAAATTAAATCAGTAATAAAGACTCTCCCAACAGAGAAAAACCCAGGACTGGTGGCTTTACTGCTAAATTTTAATCAGACATTTAAAAAAAGAACTAACTTAAATTCTTCTCAAGCTATTCAAAACAATTGAGAGGGAGGGAATACTCCCAACCTCCTTCTGTGAAGCCTGTATCACCTCAATTTCTAAACCTTAAAAAGAAACAGAGAAAGAGAACTATCCCTGATGAACATACACATGCAAAAGTTCTCAATAAAATATTAGCTAATTGAATCCAACAACACATAAGAAAAATCATTCACCCCGATCAACTGGGATTTATCCCTAGTATGAAGGGGTTATTCAACACTTGCAAATCAATGTGATATATCACATTAACAAAATGAAGAACAAATATCATACATTATCTCAAGCAATGCAAAGAAAGCATTTGATAAAATACAACATCCCTTCATAATGAGAACCTTAAGCAAATTGGGTACAGAAGGAACATTCTTCAACACAATCAAGGCAATCTATGACAAACCCATTGTGAGCATCCTATTGGTTAGGGAAAAGCTGGAAGCATTCCACTAAGACACAGAACCAATCAAGGATTCCCACTCTCACCAATGCTATTCAATATAGTCCTGGAAGTTTTAACCAGAGCCATTAAGCAAGAAAGACAAATCAAAGGATACAAATTGGAAAGGAGGAAATAAAGCTATCCCTATTTTCAGATGACAATATTCTATATATAGGGGATCTAAAAGACTCCAGTAAGAGACTATTGGAAAAATGATGCTAAAATTCATATGGAAACACAAGAGATCCTGAAGAGCTAAAGCAATCTTACACAACAAAAACAAAGCCAGAGGCAACACATACCTGATTTCTAGACTCTGTAGAGCAGTTATAAACAAAATAGCCTGGTATTGGCACAAAAACAGATATGTAGATCAATGGAACAGAACAGAAACTCCAGAAATCAATCCATATATCTACAAGCAATTTATCTTTAACAAAGGAGCCAGATTCAATCCCTGGGGCAAGGACAGTCTCTTCAACAAATGGTGCTGCAAAATTTTGATCTCCAGATGCAGAAATTTGAAACTAGACCCCTATCTTACACCCTACACAAAAAGCCACTCAAAATTAATGAAAGACATAAATCTATGACCCGATACCACCAAATTACTAGAGAACATTGGGGAAACCCCACAAGAAATTGGCATAGGCAAAGAGTTCTTGGAAAGGACACAGAGGCACAGGCAATCAAAGCCAAAATTGACAAATGGGATTACATTAAGTTGAGAAGCTTCTGCACTGCAAAAAGAAACACTCCAAGTGAAGATGCAACACATTTTGGGAGAAAATATTTGCAAACTATGCAACTGTTAAAAGGTTAACATCCAGAATCTGTAAATAGCTCCAGAAACTCAAAAACAACAAAAGAAACAACCTAGTTAAGAAATGTGCAAACGACTTAAACAGACATTTTTCAAAAGAGGAAATCTAAATGGCCAACAGACACATGAAAAAACATACTTCACTAGGGAAATGCAAATCAAAACCACAAAGAAGGGCCCGGCACTATGGTGTAGTGAGTAAAGCCACCGCCTGCAGTGCTAACATCCCACATGGGCACTGGTTCGAGTCCTGGCTGCTCCACTCCTGATCCAGCTCTCTGCTGTGGCCTGGGAAAGCAGTAGAAGACAGCCCAAGTCCTTGGGCCCCTGCACCCATGTGGGAGACCTGGAAGAAGCTTCTGCCTCTTGGCTTCAGATAGGCACAATTCTGGCTGTTGTGGCCAACTGGCAAGTGAACCAGCAGATTGAGGAACCCCCACCCCCACCCCGCCTCTCCTTCTCTCTCTGTAGAACTCTTTCAAATAAATAAATAAATCTTTAAAAAAAGCACAAAGAGATTTCACCTCACCCCTGATAGAATGGCTGTCATACAGAAATCAACAAGCAATAATAGCTGGCAAGGCACTCGTCCAGCCCTGCAAAAGATGCTTAAAGATGTGTTACACACAGAAACACAGAAACACAGTCACCAATATGAAAGAAGGTAAAGGAAGGAAACTTCACAGCAAATGGTCACAGGAAGCTCAAAGTATATATTAGGAAATATCTTTGGCAAATGACAGGGCAAAGTTACTCCTCTCAATAGTCACATTGAATGTTAATGGCCTGAACTGTCCAGTTAAAAGACACCGATTGGCTGATTGGGTTAAGGAACAAAACCCATCTTTTTGCTGCTTACAAGAAACACATCTTTCCAACAAACATGCATGAAGACTGAAAGTGAAAGGCTGGAAAAAGATATACCATGCCAACAGAAATGAAAAAAGAGCGGGCATAGCCATCTTAATATCAAACAACATAAACTTTACCACAAAAACTGTTAAGAGAGACAAAGAGGAGCACTATATAATGATTAAGGGTTCCATTCAACAGGAAGATATAACGATTATCAATGTATATGCACCTAATTACAGGGCACCAGTTTATTTAAAAGACTTGTTAAAGGACTTAACGGGAGATTTAGACCCCAATACAATAGTTCTGGGGGACGTCAATACTCCACTCTCAGAGATAGACAGATCAACAGGACAGAAGATCAACAAGGAGACAGTAGATTTAAATGACACTATAGCCTAAATGGATCTAACAGATATCTACAGAACTTTTCAACCTACATCTAAAGACTTTACATTCTTCTCAGCAGTACATGGAACCTTCTCTAGGATTGACCACATACTAGGCCATAAAGCAAGTCTCAGCAAATTCAAAAGAATTAGAATCATACCATGCAGCTTCTCAGACCATAGTGGAATGAAATTGGAAATTAGCAACTCAGGAATCCCTAGAGCACGTGCAAACACATGGAGATTGAACAACATGCTCCTAAATGAACAGTGGGTCATAGAAGAAATCAAAAGAGAAATCAAAAAGCTTTCTGGAAGTAAATGAGGATAACAGCACAACATACCAAAACTTATGGAATACAGCAAAAGCAGTGTTAAGAGGAAAGTTTATAGCAATAGGTGCCTACATCAAGAAATTGGAAAGGCACCAAAAAAAGGAGCTTTCAAGTCATCTCAAGGATCTAGAAAATCCGCAGCAAACCAAATCCAAACCCAGTAGGAGAAGAGAAATAATTAAAATCAGAGAAGAAATCAACAGGATTGAATCCAAAAAAATTACAAAAAATCAGCCAAATGAGGAGCTGGTTCTTTGAAAAAATAAACAAAATTGACACCCCATTGGCCCAACTAACTAAAAAAAGAAGAGAAAAGACCCAAATCAATAGGATCAGAGATGAAAAGGGAAACGTAACAACAGACACCACAGAAATAAAAAGAATCATCAGAAATTACTACAAGGACTTGTATTCCAGCAAACAGGGAAATCTATCAGAAATGGACAGATTCTTGGACACATACAACCTCCCTAAATTGAGCCAGGAAGACATAGAAAAACCTAAACAGACCCATAACTGACACAGAAATTGAAACAGTAATAAAGGCCCTCCCAACAAAGAAAAGCCCAGGACCAGATGGATTCACTGCTGATTTCTACCAGACATTTAGAGAAGAACTAACTCCAATTCTGCTCAAACTATTCAAAACAATCAAAAAAGAGGGAATCTTCCCAAATTCTTTCTATGAAGCCAGCATCACCTTAATTCCTAAGCCAGAAAAAGATGCAGCATTGAAAGAGAATTACAGACCAATATCCCTGATGAACATAGATGCAAAAATACTCAATAAAATTCTGGCCAATAGAATGCAACAACACATCAGAAAGATCATCCACCCAGACCAAGTGGGACTTATCTCTGGTATGCAGGGATGGTTCAACGTTCGCAAAACAATCAACATGATACACCACATTAACAGACTGCCTAAGAAAAACCATGTGATTCTCTCAATAGACACACAGAAAGCATTTGATAAAATACAACACCCTTTCATGATGAAAACTCTAAGCAAACTGGGTATGGAAGGAACATTCCTCAATACAATCAAAGCAATATATGAAAAACCCACGGCCAGCATTCTATTGAATGGGGAAAAGTTGGAAGCATTTCCACTGAGATCTGGTACCAGACAGGGATGCCCACTCTCACCACTGATATTCAATATAGTTCTGGAAGTTTTAGCCAGAGCTATTAGGCAAGAAAAAGAAATTAAAGGGATACAAATTGAGAAGGAAGAACTCAAACTATCCCTCTTTGCAGATGATTTGATTCTTTATTTAGGAGACCCAAAGAACTCTACTAAGAGACTACTGGCACTCATCGAAGAGTTTGTCAAAGTAGCAGGATATAAAATCAATGCACAAAAATCAACAACCTTTGTATATACAGGCAATGCCAGGGCTGAGGAAGAACTTCTAAGATCAATCCCATTCACAATAGCTACAAAAACCATCAAATACCTTGGAATAAACTTAACCAAGGACGTTAAAGATCTCTACGACGAAAACTACAAAACCTTAGAGAAAGAAATAGAAGAGGATACCAAAAAGTGGAGAAATCTTCATGCTCATGGACTGGAAGAATCAATATCATCAAAATGTCTATTCTCCCAAAAGCAATTTATACATTCAATGCGATACCAAAGACATTCTTCTCAGATCTAGAAAAAATGATGCTGGAATTCATATGAAGACACAGAAGACCTCGAATAGCCAAAGCAATCTTGTACAACAAAAACAAAGCCGGATGCATCACAATACCAGATTTCAGGACATACTACAGGGAAGTTGTTATCAAAACAGCATGGTACTGGTACAGAAACAGATGGATAGACCAACGGAACAGAATAGAAACACCAGAAATCAATCCAAACATCTACAGCCAACTTGTATTTGATCAAAGATCCAAAACTAATCCCTGGAATAAGGACAGCCTATTCAATAAATGGTGTTGGGAAAATTGGATTTCCACATCTAGAAACTTGAAGCAAGACCCCTACCTTTCACCTTACACAAAAATTCGCTCAACATGGATTAAAGACTTAAATCTATGACCGGAAACCATCAAATTATTAAAGAGCATTGGAGAAACCCTACAAGATATAGGTACAGGCAAAGACTTCTTGGAAAAGACCCCAGGAGCACAGGCAGTCAAAACCAAAATTAACATTTGGGATTGCATCAAATTGAGAAGTTTCTGTACTTTAAAAGAAACAGTCAGGAAAGTGAAGAGGCAACCGACAGAATGGGAAAAAATATTTGCAAACTACATTACAGATAAAGGGTTGATAACCAGAATCTACAAAGAAATCAAGAAACTCCACAACAACAGAACAAACAACCCACTTAAGAAATGGGACAAGGACCTCAAGAGACATTTTTCAAAAGAGGAAATCCAAATGGCCAACAGACACATGAAAAAATGTTCAAGATCACTAGCAATCACAGAAATGCAAATCAAAACCACAATGAGGTTTCTCCTCACCCCGGTGAGAATGGCTCACATTCAGAAATCTACCAACAACAGATGCTGGAGAGGATGTGGGGAAAAAGGGACACTAACCCACTCTTGGTGGGAATGCTAACTGGTTAAGCCACAATGGAAGTCAGTCTGGAGAGTCCTCAGAAACCTGAACATAACCCTACCATACAACCCAGCCATCCCACTCCTTGGAATTTACCCAAAGGAAATTAATTTGGCTAATAAAAAAGCCATCTTCACATTAATGTTTATTGCAGCTCAATTCACAATAGCTAAGACCTGGAACCAACCCAAATGCCCATCAACAGTAGACTGGATAAAGAAATTATGGGACATGTACTCCATAGAATACTATACAGCAGTAAGAAACTATGAAACCTGGTCATTTGCAACAAGATGGAGGAATTTGGAAAACATCATGCTGAGTGAATTAAGCCAGTCCCAAAGAGAAAAATATCATTTGTTTTCCCTGACCGGTGACAACTGAGCACCAAAGGGGAAACCTGTTGAAGTGAAATGGACACTATAAGAAACAATGACCTGATCAGCTCTTGTCCTGACTCTTGATGTACAATGTAATACTTTATCCGTTTTAGTATTTTTGTTGTTGTTGTTGTTGTTCTAATACTAGTGGTTGAACTCTGTAATTAACACACAATTATTCTTAGGTGTTTGAATTTTAACTGAAAAGTGATCCCGTTAAATTTAAGAGTGGAAAAAGAGAGGGAGGAGATGTACAATTTGGGACATGCTCAATCTGACTTGCTGCAAATGATGGAGTTAGAAATGTACCAGGGAATTCCAATACAATCCCATCAAGGTGGCATGTACCAATGCCATCTAAATAGTCCAAGTGATCAATTTCAGTTCACAATTGATCACTCTGATAGGTCTAAGAGTCAAAGGGATCACACAAACAAGACTAGTGTCTGCTAATACTAACTAATAGAATCAAAAAGGGAGAGAACAATCCAACATGGGAAGCGGGATACACAGCAGACTCATAGAATGGCAGATGTCCTAAAGAGCACTCTGGCATCAGAATCAGCCCTTAAGGCATTCGGATCTGGCTGAAGAGCCCATGAGAGTATTGTAGGCATGGAGAGCCAAGACACCATGGGAAAAAAAATAAGAAGAAGACCTAAATGAAAGATCTCTGTGAGTGAGATCCCATTGGAAAGAATGGGGCCATCAATGATGGAGGTACCTTTCTCTGAAGGGAGGAGAGAACTTCCACTTTGACTATGACCCTATCGGAATAAGATCAAAGTCGGGTAAATCTAAAGGCTTCCATAGCCTTGCCAACTCATGACTAGAGCCTAGGGAGATTTCTGACGCCATGAACAGGAGTGTCAAATTGTTAAGTCAGCAACAGGAGTCACTGTGTACTTACATCTCATGTGGGATCTGTCCTTAATGTGTTGTCTAATGTGAAGTGATGCTATAACTAGTACTGAAACAGTATTTTTACACTTTGTGTTTCTGTGTGGATGCAAACTGATGAAACCTTTACTAAGTATATACAGAATCGATCTTCTGTATATAAAGATAATTGGAAATGAAAAAAAACCTGGTGTTAAATTGGAAATGGCATAGAAAATTAATTTTTAAAAAATATTATGCAGGATCTCTGTCTTTAATGTGCTGTACACTGTTATTTAATGCTATAACTAGTATTCCAACAGTATTTTTTTCACTTTGTGTTGTTATATGGGGGCAAACTTTTGAAATCTTTACTTAATATATACTAAACTGATCTTCTGTATATAAAGAGAATTGAAAATGAATCTTGATGTGAATGGAAGGGGAGAGGGAGCAGGAAAGGGGAGGGTTGTGGGTGGGAGGGAAGTTATGGGAGGGTGGAAGCCATTGTAATTCATAAGCTGTACTTTGGAAATCTATATTCGTTAAATAAAACTTTAAAAAAAATAGCTGGCAAGGATGTATGGATGAAGTCACCCTAATTCACCGTTGGTGGGAATGTAGACTGGTACAGCCACTGTGGAAGAAGTATAGAGATACCTCAGAAATCTGAATATATAGACCTACCAAATGATCCAGCCATCCTACTCCTGGGAATTTACCCACACCACAAGAATTCAGCATCTGAAAGAGTTATGTGTACCCTCAAGTTCAATGCAGCCCCATTCACAATAGCTAATACATGGAATCAACCCAGATGTTCATAACTATTGACTGGATTAAGAAATTATGGTATATATCCACTATAGAGTACTAATAATCTGTAAAAAAAAAAAGTGAAATCTTGTCTTTTGTAGCAAAATGGACGCAATTGGAAACCATTATATTTACTGAAATAAGCCAGTCCCAAAGAGAAAGATATCATATATTTTCTCTGATCCGAGGTAACTAAGAGTACCTAAAATGTAATGCCTATGAGTGAAATGCACATTTTGAGATTTGTTGATTGCTTATAGCCCTTGTTTCTTCTGTTGAGGATCAGTGTTTTTTCCTTCTTCTTTGTACTATCTGTTGAACTCTTTTACTTAGTAGGATTAACCATACAATCATTAAATAAACTGAAAATATATCTTTGTAAAAATTAAGAGTGGGAATGTGAGAGGAAAGAGGAAGAAGAGTTAGAACTTGGGTGGGGGGGACAACAGTGGGGGGAAGTACCACCATGTTCCTAAATATGTATATAAAATAATGAAACTTCACTTGTTGAAAGATAGTGGAGCTTTCTGCTCTAGTCTAAGGGAAGATAGTTTTTTTTAAAAAAAAAAGTAGAGAGAGTGCAGTCTTAGAGAAGAGTTAGGGAGAAAACAGCAGAGGAAACTTCATGTAAAAGGGACACTGTGGACTTATGTGGAGGGTGTGGATGAGCAAAACTCTTGACCCCAGCAGCCTGGAGCCTCAGCACTAGCCTTGGAGAGTGAAGTGAGACCAGTCTGCAAAAGGCCAAGCCACTCACAATAAAGCTGTGGGAAGAGCCTCCCATGGGCCAGGCTTGGAGCCCTGTGGGAGACAGTGTACCTGCCAAAGTAGAGGAGAATAAAAGGGGGCACATTTCTCTCTTCCAAACCACAGTGCACAAGTGTCCTGTAAGAAGCTGAGAGAGGACGGGTGCCATATGGACGTATGTAACAACAGTGCCAGGTCGTGTCTGCACCCCAGCAACCAGCCCAGGGGAGATGCCCGAGTCTAGCTGGGAGAATATGCAGGGGGCTGGGTGCTTGTGACTATGGGAGGCTTGTGTGCCAGGACTTTGAAAACACTGTGGCATCATCGGAGGGCATAGGGTGTGGCTGGGACTTTGGGTGGTCACTGGATGGCTCCACATGTTCAGGGCTCCCTGATTCCGGGGTGAGGGTCATTGCTGGGGGATCCATGCTCACACCAAGGACTATACATATCATTTGTGAGGTTCTTGGGGCAGCACGGATGCATACTGTACCCTTCTCCTTTGAGGATTGGAAGTGAGTGTGAGACACCAACGGAGCAGAAAGAATTTCTACTCTGATAAAAAAAAAAAAGAGAGAGATTTCCCACGGCAACCTGGGTGTCACATTGGATACTCCCTTCATTTTGGAGTACTGAATAGAGCTCCCAGGCCACACCCACCACATACTCTGGGTATTCACTGAAAGAGCAGAAAGCCCACTAAGCCACAGAGGCATAGTCCAAAGATAAAAGCCATCACAGGGAAAAATAAACAAAAAGAAACCAACAAATATCTCTACAAATGCTGAATAATAAATGAAGCAAATCAAGAAGCAAGACTAAGACAGACAACATAACGTACCAAAAAGAACACAACAACTCAATACTGGAATGTGAAGATGAAGAGACTGAAGAAGTGCCTGAAATGGAATTCAAAAGATTGATTGTAGGATTACTTAGAAGTAATCAGAGGTGGCCAGCGCCGTGGCTCAATAGGCTAATCTTCTGCCTGCGGTGCTGGCAGACTGGGTTCTAGTCCCGGTCAGGGAGCCGGATTCTGTTCTGGTTGTCCCTCTTCCAGGCCAGCTCTCTGCTATGGCCCGGGAGTGCAGTGGAGGATGGCCCAAGTACTTGGGCCCTGCACCCCATGGGAGACCAGGAGAAGCACCTGGCTCCTGGCTTCGGATCAGCGCGATGTGCTGGCTGCAGCACGCCGACCGCGGCAGCCATTGGAGGGTGAACCAATGGCAAAAAGGAAGACCTTTCTCTCTGTCTCTCTCTCTCTCACTGTCCACTCTGCCTGTCAAAAAAAATAAGTAACCAAAGTAACCAGAGGCAAATCCATGAACTAATGAAATCCATTCATAACAAGAAAGAAAATTTCTGCCATGAAATTGAGATCTTAAAGAGAAATCAAAATGAAATACTAGAAATGAAGAATTCAACAGATCAAATAAAGGTGGTGGAAAGCCTTAACAGATTCAGTGAAGCAGAAGAAATAATATCCAAATTAGAAGACAAATCTCCAAAGGGATCACATAAATAAGACCAGTGTTTGCTAATAATTGATAGAATTAAAAAAGAGAGAATGATCCAACATGGGAAGCAGGATACACAGCAGACTCAAGTATGGCAAATGCCCTAAACAGCACTCTGGTCTCAGAATCGGCCCTTAAGGCATTAGGATCTGGCGGAGGAGGAGGAGGAGGAGGAGGAGGGGGAGGAGGGGGAGGAGGGGGAGGAGGGGGAGGGGGAGGGGGGGAGGGGGAGGGGGAAGAGGGGGAGGGGGAGGAGGGGGAGGGGGAGGGGGAAGAGGGGGAGGGGGGAGGGGGAGGAGGGGGAGGGGGAGGAGGGGGAGGGGGAGGGGGAGGAGTCAAGCTCTCCACTCTAAAAACTAAAGAAAAGATTGAAAAATGTGTATGAGAGAAGTGCCAGATTACTTTTAAAGGAACTCCAATTAGACTCACAGCAGACTTCTCATTAGAAACCCCACAGGGTAGAAGAGAATGGTGAGATATATTCCAAGTCTTAGAAAAAATCTGTCAACCCAGAATACTGTACCCTGCAAAACTTTCATTTATGAATGAAGGTAAATTAAAGATCTTCCATAACAAAGAGTAATTGAAAGAATTTGTCACTTCCCATCTAGCCTTACAAAAGGTGTGGTACACACAAAAACACAGAAACATGGTCATCACTACAAAAGAAGGTGAAGGCAGAAAATCTCCTAGTAAAAGTACAAAGGAAATTCAAAGTAAGCAACAGGAATATTTATAGAAAAATTGGCAAAGGGCCTAGTCATTACTTATCAAGTCACCTTGAATGTAAATGGCCTCAACTCTCCAGTTAAAAGTCATGGACTGGCTAAAGTGATTAAAAAACCCATTCATTTGCTGCCTACAATAAGCACATCTCACCAGCAAAGATACCCGCAGACTGAAAGTGAAGGGATGGAAAAACATTTTCCATGCCAGCAGAGAGAGAAAAAGAGCTGGTGTAGTCATCCTAATATTAGAAAAAATAGACATTAACACAAAAAAGTGTTCAAAGAAACAAAGAAGGGCACTATGTAACGATTAATGGATCAATTCAACAGGAAGATATGACTATTATAAATATATGCACCTAATTACAGGGCACGTGGCTATTTAAGAGAAATGTTAAGGGAGACATAGACTCCAATACAATAGTAATGGGGGACTTCAATACCTCACTTTCAGCAATTGACAGATCAACCAGACAGAAAATCGGCAAGGAAAAAACAGAGTTAATTGACACTATAGACCAAACAAACCTAACAGATATCTACAGAATGTTCTATCCCAAAGCCACAGAATACACATTCTTCTCACCATTGCATGGAACTTTCTCTAGGAATGACTATATGGTATGCCATAAAACAAGTCTCAGGAAATTCAAAAAAACTCAAAATCATACCAAGCACCTTCTCTGACCACAATAGAATGAAGCTGGAAATCAATAATTCAGGAATCTTGCGAACATGTGCAAACACATGGAAACTGAAGAACGTGCTTCTGAATGAACTGTGGGTCATAGAAGAAATCAAAAGAGAAATTAAAAATTTCTGGAAACAAAATGAAGAGAACAATACAACATATCAAACTTCTAAGAGCAAAGGGGGCCAGCACCGTGGCTCACGGTTAATCCTCCTCCTGTGGTGCTGGCATCTTATATGGGTGCCGGGTTCTAGTCCTGGTTGCCCTTCTTCCAATCCAGCTCTCTGCTGTGGCCCTGGAGGGCAGTGGAGGATGGCCCAAGTGCTTGGGAGACCAGGAAGAAGCACCTGGCTCCTGGCTTCGGATCGGCGCAGCGCTGGCCATAATGGCCATTTGGGGAGTGAACCAATGGAGGGAAGACCTTTCTGTCTGTCTCTCTGTCTATAACTCTACCTGTCAAATAAATTTTTAAAAAAAAATTTAAAAAAGATACAGTAAAAGCAGTGTTAAGAGGGAAGTATATAGCAATTGGTGCCTACATCAAGAAATTGTGAAGGCACCAAGTAGATGAGCTAACAATGCATCCCAAGGACCTAGAAAAACAACAGCAAAACAAACTCAAAACTCTAGGAGAAAAGAAATAATTAAAATTAGGGAAGAAATCAACAAAATTGAAACTAAAAACTATACAAAAGATCAGAAAAATGAAGAGCTTTTTAAAGAAAAAAAAAACACAACTGATACACCATTGGCCCAACTAACCAAAAAAAGAAGACCAAAATCAATGAAATTGGAGATGAAAAATGAAATGTAATGACAGTCACAACAGAAAGGTATCATCATCAGAAATTACTACAAAAAGCTCTCTACCAACATACCCGGAAACTAGAAGAAATGCATAGATTCCTGGGCACATACAACCTACCTAAATTGAGCCACAAAGACATAGAATACCTAGACAGATGCATTATCAAAAAGGAAATTGAATCAGTAACAAAGACCCTCCCAACAAAGAAAAGCCTGGGACCAGATGGCTTCACTGCTGAATTCTACCAGACATTTAAAGAAAAACTAACTCCAATTCTTCTAATGTTATTCAAAACAATTGAAAGTCCTCACAAATTCTTTTATGAAGCCAGCATCACATTAATTTGAAAACCTGAAAAAGATACATCAGAGAAAGAGAGCTATAGACCAATTTCCTTGATGAACATAGAAACAAAAATGCTCAACAAAATACTATCTAAACAAATCCAACAACACATCAGAAAGATCATTCACCTCAACCAAATGGAATTTATGCAGGGATGTTTCAACATTCCCTAATCAATGTGATACATCACATTAACAAATTGAAGAACAAAAAACATACAAATATCTCAATAGATGCACAGAAAACATTTGATAATATACAACATCCTCTCATGATGAAAACTTTAAGCAAATTGGGTATAGAAGGAACATTCCTCAACACAATCAAGGCAATTTATGAAAAATCCATGGCAAATATACTACTGAATGGTGAAAAGCTGGAAGCATTTCCACTGAGATCTGGAACAAGATAAGGATGCCCATTCTCAGTGTTGCTTGTCAATATAGTCCTGGAAGATTTAGCCAGAGCCATTAGGTAAGAAAAAAAAATCAAAGGGATAAAAACTGGGAAGCAAGAAGTCAAACAATCCCTATTTTCAGATAACATGATTCTATATAGAAGGGATCCAAAAGACTCCGGTAAGATACTATTGGAACTCTTCAAAAAGTTTAGTAAATTAGCACACACAAAAGAAGTTTAGTAGTGAACACACAAAAATCAACAGCATCTGTATACACAGACTGCCACGGCTGAGAAAGAACTTCGAAGATCAATCCCTTTCATAATAACTACAAAAATTCAAATAGCTAGAAATACATTTAATCAAGGATGTCAAAGATCTCTATGAGGAGAATAAATAACATTAAATAAATAAATAGAAGAAGATATAAAAATAAAAACTCTTCCATGTTCATGGATTGGAAGAATCAATATCATCAAAATGTTCATTATGCATTAGCAATTTACAGATTCAATGTGATACCAATCAAAATACCAAGGTCATTCTTCTCATATATAGATAAAAGATGATGTTTAAATTTATATTGAATAACAGGAGACCCCGAATAGTAAAGCAATCTTATACAACAAAAACAAAGCTGGAGGCATCACAATACCAGATTTCAAGACATACTACAGTTATATAGTTGTTTTTTCCTTCTGACAGGTAGAGTGGACAGTGAGAGAGAGAGAGACAGAGAGAAAGCTTTTCCTTTGCCGTTGGTTCACCTTCCAGTGGCTGGCATGCTGCGGCCAGTGCACCACGCTGATCCGAAGGCAGGAGCCAGGTGCTTATCCTGGTCTCCCATGGGGTGCAGGGCCCAAGGACCTGGGCCATCCTCCACTGCACTCTCAGGCCACAGCAGAGAGCTAGCCTGGAACAGGGGCAACCAGGACAGAATCTGGCGTCCCGACCGGGACAAGAACCCGGTGTGCCGGTGCCGCAGGCGGAGGATTAGCCTATTGAGCCATGGCGCCGGCCTTACAGTTATATAGTTATAATCAGTTATAATCCTAACAGCCTGGTACTGGTACAGAAACAGATGGATAGACCAATGGAATATAATAGAAATGCCAGAAATCAATCCAAGCATCTACAACCAACTTACCTTTGACAAAGGAGCTAAAATCAATCCCTGGAGCAATGACAGTCTCTTCAACAAATGGTCCTGGGAAAACTGGATCACTACATGTGGAAGCATGAAGCAAGACCCCTACCTTACATGTTACACAAAAATCCACTCAAAATGGATGAAAGACATAAATCCATGACTCAATACCATCACATTATTAGAGAACAGGGGAATCCCTGCAAGACACTGGCTTAGGCAAAGTGTTCCTGGAAAAGACCCCAGAGGCACAGACAATCAAAGCCAAAATTGACAATTGAGATTACATCTAATTGAGAAACTTCTGTATTGCACACAAGCAATCAGCAAAGTCAAGAGGCAACCAAAGATTGGGAGAAATTATTTGCAAACCATGCGACAGATAAAGGATTAATAACCAGAATATATAAAGTGATCAAAAAATGACAACAAAACAAACAACCCAGTCAAGAAATGGGCAAAGGACTTAAACAGGCATTTTTCAAAAGAGGAAATCCAAATGGCCAACAGACACATGAAAAAATGCTCAGGATCACTAGTCACCAGGGAAATGTAAATCAAAACAACAATGTGATTTCACCTCACCCTCATTAGAATGGCTTTCAGACAGAAATCAATAAACAACAAATATGGCGAGGATGTGGGGAAAAGGTACCCTAATCCACTGTTTGTGGGAATGTAAACCAGTAAATCCACTATGGATGACTGAATGGAGATACCTCAGAAATATGAATATAGACCTATCAGATGACCAAGCCAACCCACTCCTAGGAGTTTACTCAAGGGAAATGAAATCAGGAAATCAAAGAGCTATCTGTACCTCCATGTTTATTGCAGCTCAATCACAGTAGCTAAGATATGCAATCAACCTAAATCCCCATATACTGAAGACTGGACAAAGAAATTATGGGATATGTACTCCATGGAATATTACACAGCAGTTAAAAAATGAAATCTGGTTGCTTGCAACAAAATGGATGAAACTGGAAAACGTCATAATAAGTAAATAAGCCAGTTCCAAAAGGACAAATACCATATGTTCTCCCTGGCCTATAATAACTAATAGAGCACCTAAAACCTAATCTATAGAAGAAGTAAAATTGACACTTTGAGAATCAATGACTTTGAACAGCCCTTATTTCGATTGTTGAGAAACATTTTTTTCCCATACTATCTGCTGAACTCGTTACTCAACAGAGTTAATCATATGTGTATAAAGTTAATTGAAAATAGATCTCAGTAAAAAAATAAGAATGGGAATAGGAGAGGGAGGATGAAGAGGAGTGGGAGAATTGATATGGTAGAAAAATCACCATGTTTCTAAAGTTGTAATTATGAAATGTATGATGTTCATATTTGTGAAATAAAAGGTTTCTGGAGAAAAATTAAATAATGAAACTTATAAAACTTAAATAAAATTTTAAAAGCATTTTAAAAGTCTAACAAGACAAAAAAAGAATTTGTCATCATTTGTCCAGCCTTATAAAAGATGATTAAGGATGTGCTACACACAGAAACATGATTGTCACTATGAAACAAAGTGAAGGGAGAAAATATCCCAGTGAAAGTACAAAGGAACTCCAAAGCAAACAATATGAAGATTTATGGAAAATGGCAAGAACAAGTCGTTACTTATCAATAGTAGCATTGACTGTAAATGGCCTAAACTCTTCAACAAAAGATACAGATTGGCTGAAAGGATTTAAAAAATCCATCTATTTTCTGCCTACAAAACGCACCTCAACAACAAAGATCCAAACAGACTGAAAGTGAATGGATAGAAAAAGCTAATGTAGCCATCCTAATATCAGACAAAACAGGTTTTAACACAAAAACTGTTAAAAAGATAAAGAAGGACATTATGTAATGATTAAGGGATCAATTCATCAGGAATATTTGACCATAATAAATATGTATGCCAGGGAGCCTGGCTACTTAAAAGAAATGTTAATTCATCTGAAGAGAGACATAGACTCCAATACAATAGTAATGGGGGACTTCAACACACCACTTTCATCATTGGGCAGATCAACTAGACAGAAAATCAACAAAGAAATAATAGCTAATCTAAATTGTGGACCAAATGGAACTTACTAATATCTACAGAACCTTTTATCCTGCAGTTGCAGAATATACATTCTTTTCATCAGTTCATGGAAATTTCTCTAGGATAAACCATATGTTAGTTCATAAATCAAGTCCCAGAAAATTAAAAAAAAAATTGAAATCATGCCATCCATCTTTTCTGACACAATGGAATGAAGCTGAAAATTAACAACTCAAGAATCTCAAATACGTGTGCAAACACATGGAAACTGAACAGATTAAGAAGCTGGGACTGTGGTGGCATGGTATAAAAGATAAGAATGTCTGGCCTCTATCAGGTAAAAGCCAGAGACCTCTCAAGATGAATGAGGGGTAAAAAAAGGCTGGGCTGGCATTCATCTCTTTCACTTGGTTACCCTGCAGTTACTTCCATATTCAGGTAATCCCTAGAAACAGCCAGCAGTGGAGCTACAGATGCACAAGGACATACATGTTCAGGGCACAGGAAGGAAGTGCGGCCTCAGGAAAGAGCTGCTTTTACCAAACACCTGCGTTTTGGGTGCTTTGATGAAGTACTTCACCAAATTCACTGGCTTATACTGTACCACATATCAGCACCCTGCCTGAGGAGGAAATATGCCCAAGAACCTCAGCGACCTGCTCTAATCACACTGCCCAGCCCTAACCCTGGTCCAGCCTGACCCCCGAGCCCAGGTCATGTTAATGTGATCTGTGGCCTACAGACCACACGTATGAGAAGAAAAGAGAAGAAAGAAAGGTTGCTGCAAACCTAAGGAGTCAGGACCTTGGGTGGAGCCTGGGGTCATGCATGTATTTTGCCTTCCTGGATATTGAAGGATGTCAGCATTAGAAAATCCATGCCCTGGACTGGACTGCCTCCCTTTGCACTGAACAAGCTGGACCAAGAAGACGACAGCTCGGAGGAGAGGAAGCTTTTCCAGCAGAGGGAACAAAACTGACCCACCCCTGTTCACTAAGATGACTGTGGAACTTCCAGAAGCTGCAGGAATAGTGATGGTCCCCAAGGACTTCACTACTTCAGGCCCTGCTGGCCACCTGGTTCCACTGTGTTCCCTTCACGCACACATTTCTAAGGTGCTTCACCAGTTCCAAGAGAAATTGCCCAGTGTTTGGGGGCACCCGCATTCACAGCAGCAATGGGGCTGTACCAGTTCTTGCCCACAGGACGTGCTCAGCTGCCTGTCCTCATCCATGGGATGGGCCTACGATTCCCACTCCCAGTGTAGCCTGCTCTGACCTCAAGGCCATGTGCTGCCTGTGTGGGTGGTTAGTCTTAGATGGAAAGAGGCCATACATATCAGAAATTTGTTTTTTGTTATGCCAGAAAAGAGCACTTTGCTGTTTTCATAGCTCCATTATGAAGCTGGGACTGCAGTGGCGCAGTGTGAAAGATGAGAGCATGTGGCCTGTTGCTCTGGGAAGGACTAGAGGCCTCTTGGTGAAGAGGAATTAGGGGCGAGCCAACGCTGGGCCACAGAAAAACATCATAGTCTCCATGCTAATGTGACGTCTGTGATCAGAGGAAGAGCCGAGCCATCACAAGCTGCTGGGGTTGGTGGGGATGACAGGGGGCCTGGTCCAATCTTTCCTGCTGAGGGTTTTACCCATGGCCTGGTCAGCAGGGGCTGGAGATGGTATCAGAGCTGTACCCAAGTTACCCTGGAATATTTCAGTTTTGATAATTTATATCTATGTTAAGAATAGATAAAACACACCATCCCTTTGAATGTGTTCAATTCTCCTCCCTATTTGTTCTGCTTATAAAATTCCCAATTAAGGGGCCAGTGCTGTGGCACAGTAGGTTAAGCCACTGTTGGAGTCATGGCTGCCCCACTTCTGTTCCAACTCCCTGTGTACCTGGGAAAGCAATAGAAGTGACACCTTGGGCCCTGCCTCCCACATGGGAGGCTCAGATGAAGCTCCTGGCTTCAGCCTGGCCCAGCCCAGGCCATTGTGGCAATTTGAGGAGTGAACCAGTACATGGACGATCTCTGTCTCTCTAACTCTTTCAAATAAATAAATAAAATCATTATAAAAATAATTTCCAGTGAAAAGGCACAGTGATGTGCGCTTAAAAAGGTTAGTGTTGCTCTGGAAAAAAAAAGAAGACCTAAATGAAGGATCTCTGTGAGTAAGATCCCAGTGGAAAGAACGGGGCCATCAAAGAAGGAGGGACCTTTTTCTGAAGGGAGGAGAGAACTTCCACTTTGACTATGACCCTGTTGGAATACGATCAAAGTTGGTGAACTCAAAAGGCTTCCATAGCCTTGGCAACTCATGACTAGAGCCTAGGGAGATTGCTGATGCCATAAACAAGAGTGTCAAATTGTTAAGTCAACAACAGGAGTCACTGTGTATTTACTTCTCAGGTGGGATCTGTCCTTAATGTGTTGTCCAATGTGAAGTAATGCTATAACTAGTACTGAAACAGTATTTTTATACTTTGTATTTCTGTGTGGGAGCAAACTGATGAAATCTTTACGTAATATATACTAAATTGATCTTCTGTATATAAAGAGAATTGAAAATGAATCTTGATGTGAATAGAATGGGAGAGGGAGCAGGAGATGGGAGGGTGCAAGTGGGAGGAAAATTATGGGGGTGGAAAGCCATTGTAATCCATAAACTATACTTTGGAAATTTATATTTACTAAATAAAAATAAAAAAAGGTTAGTGTTGGTGGTGGCATAACCCCTTATAATCGTCATGAGACCCAACCTCCTGCCCCAAATGTATCTGCAGTTTAAGTGAAAGTCAACTAGCTTTCTGAGTAAATGCAATTTTATGACAAAACCTTTAGTCCTGCAGCAGTTAAGATGCCTGTATCCCACATCAGAATGTCTGGGTTTGATTCCCAGCTCTTGTTTCTGACTAATGTGGCCCTTGGGAGTCAGCAGTGATGGCTCAGATAATTACCACACATGTAGGAAACCTGGATTATGTTCCCAGCTTCCGCCATGATCATTGCTGAATGAACTATTAGATGGGACATTTAGGGAATGAACTAATAGATGGGGTTTCTCTTCCTTTTTTCTCTTCCCCCTTTCTCTACATCTCAGATAATAAATAATCATCATCATCATCATCATCACTTTTAGCCCATGCTAAACTAACTCTATGGCTGCCCTGGTTTCTTCTGGCATAGACCTTAGGAGCTTCCAGAGTTTCTGTTAAAATATATGAGTGCAATGAGCCAGCAGCAGTTGCTGTGGGGTCCAGAGTACTGGGCAACAGCTCAGAGTAGTGTCTGCCTGTCTCAGTCACAGCCGACTTCCAATCCCTCCCCTCACACAGACTTGGCACAGGGTAGGAACCACACCTATTCCCACAGCTCACTCTATCCCTTTCATCTTCGTGTCACTGCCCCCACTTCCCTTCCCTGTTTCTCACCCCTAGATTGGGTTCAGTTGCAACGCCAGGCTGGGTTACAAGTGATGGCTCAACAACTTATTGATTGACTGACTGATGCACTCTGTTGCTATGGGAACCACAAGATTTGACTAACGGGACTCAATCCTGACTCTACACTTGACAAAACACCGACTCTCTGGGTTTGCATCTCCTCCATGTGCCAACTTCATCTGGTTCTAGAAGAGCAAGTGAAAGGGAAAGCTCTTTAAAAAAGGTGGGAATGGTGGTAAACCTTAGGGAGAAAGTAAGATGAGGTGGGGCAATAGCCCCAAGAGTGAAAAATTCCTTCAGAGGCAGGTGTCCAGTGAGTGTGGGTTTTAAGGTTTTGGATTCAAGCTAGACCTGGATTCTAATCTCAGTTCCTTCACTTTCTAGGCTTGAGTTTAGTTAAGCCTTTTGGCCTTTGTCTCCTCGATTGTAAAATTGGCATAATACTATCTGAGTCTCTTACTTGCTTGGAGAAGTGATTGAGATCATGTAGATAAGGCATAAAGCAGAGTACCTGGTACCTGGGGGGGCCTGGCCCAGCTCATGAGGGGTCAGACCATCATGTTTTTAAAGGTTCTTGAATAGGAAAGGAAATAATATTATTTATATTATTTAGCAAATAATATTAATAAATTAAAGTTGAGTTTAAATGCACATATGTAGTGAACTATTCTTTTAGTACAAAAATACAATGCTAAATGATTACAGGAATTCTAGAAAATATTAAAGATTCTTATACACTGTGTCCACAAGTTAGATCTAAGTGTGTATGATGAATATTTTCTTTGTATGGACTCTGCGATTTTATTTATAACCTTTCTGAACATGACATTGATAGTTAAATCCATGATCCTTTGTGAATGAGGTACACAGATTAACTTTCTTTCCTCAGAAACCTTCCTAAGAATAGAGTAAGAGTTCAACAAGTATTAGTTATTTTAGGCATCATTGTACTGTCTCCAGTGGAGCTGAAACCACCATGAATATGCAGGTGGAGTCATGGCACTGGGTGCACAGTGATGGAGATAGCTGGAGCACAACACAAAGGTGACAGACACACCTGCACACTGACTTCCTAGACCACAGGGAACAGGGTGACTCATGCTATACCTCTGGACTCTGTTCAAGTGGCTGCTCTTCTTTAACCCAGACCCCAGTTACCCACTCACAGTAATGCTCCTGTGCATGTGCCAGTTTCATATCTTTGTGTAATAACCATAATAGTGTTCACCCAGGTTTCCAGTTCTCCCTCTCCTCCCTTGTTGTTCAGTTCCTCCCCGCTCCCTTAGAGGTAAGTATGGTCATATGACTTTGACAAATCAAATGCCAGACTCCCTTTCCTTCTGCCATGGGAACCAGCAATGGCTACTCTGTCAATCTGGGACCTAGAATCAGACCAGCACTAGTGCAGGTAATGGACATATAGCATGAAACTTGGCTGTTTTGTTACTACAGCATTAACTGGTCTATACTGATTGATACATTCTATTTTTGACCACCTGATGGTTCTGTGTCTCATTCATGTTCTGTTGCTATAACAGAACACCTGAGACTAAGTATGTTATAAGAAAGAAGGTTTATTTAGCTCAAGGTTCTAGAGGCTGTAAGTCCAGCTTCTGTTAAGGGCCTCATATTGCTTCAAGAAGGGCAAAAAAGCCGAGGGGTAAGCAGGCACATGCAGAGAGGAGAGGACAGAGGAAGTAAGATACTTTATAACAACCTGCTCTTGTGGTAAATAACCCACTTTTAGGGGAACTTCATTAATCTCTTCATGATGGCAGAGTTCAAAGACCCAAGCACCTCTAAGTCTCCATCACCTGTCAATTTTGTTACATTGACAATTATATTTCAACGTGAGTTTTGGCAGGGACAATTCACATTGAAACTATAATAACGCATTTGTCCTTACTGTGAAAGTTTGGTGGGCAGAGACTACTCATTTCTGATTCTGGATCTTCCAACAACAGTGGCAGTATTAATATCTGTTTACTGGATAGAAAAACCGTAAGTGTGGTCTGCACCATTGACAGCTTCATGACATCGGAACATGGATGTCTGTTTTGAAATAAGGTCCTTATATTCCATTCTTTTCTGTTTCCAGGTGGTCCTTTAGTATAACAGGTCATCTCCCATCGCATCATGGATAATTCCTACATCTTCAGCTACTCTCCTGATCATTTCAGACATCTATCCATCCCTCCCTTCACTCATTTATACATATATTCATTTATTCATCAAATACTGTCTGAATGTCTCCTGTTTGTCAGGCTGGGAATATGAAGAAATGTAAAGCTTCTCTCCCTCTCCCTCTCCCCTCTCTCCTCTCTCTGTAGATATAGATATAGATATATAGATATAGATATAGATATATAGAATCTGCCCCCCCACCATGAGAGGATAGCAAGAAGACTGTGAATAAGCCAGAGAACGAGCCCTCACTAGACACTGGACAACACATCCTGGTTCCGGACTTCCTGATTTCCAGAGCTTAACATGGGAAATAAATGAGAAATAAATGTTTGTTGTTGTGCCAGCATTGTGGCATAGTGGGTTAAGCTGCCACCTGAAACTCTGGCATCCCATAGGAGTGCCAGTTGGAGTCCCAGCTGCTCCACTTCCAATCTAGTTCCCCACTAATGTGCCGAGCAAAGCAGCAGAAGATGGCCCAAGTGCCTGGGCCCTGGACCCTCACAAGGGAAACCTGAATGGAGTTCTGAACTCCTGGCTTTGGCCTTGCCCAGCCCCAGCTTTTGTGGCCATTTTGGGGAATGGATCAGTGAATGTAAGGTCTGTATCTCTCTCTCCCTCTAACTTGGCTTTTCAAATAAATAAATTTTTAAAAGTGTTTGTTAATGTTTAAGCTACACAGTCTAATATTTGTTAAAGCAACCAGAACTAATATGGGGAGAAAAAGGCACATAAACATGTAAATAATGCACATTATAAAAACTTTTTTGTCAATTTTAAGGGTCTACAATTTTTATCTCATGAAGGAAAACACTCAAGTGTGAAAAATACTTCCCTAGTCTTAATGCTCTTGTTTTTCAGATAAGGAAATTGAGGACTACTGGGCCAAGGAAGCAGTGTTTGCCATATGTTCTGCTATGTGGCCTCAAATACTTGAGAAACAGGGAGGTCTGGCCTGGTCCAACAAATATGAAGAGTCAGAGCCAAATCTCAGCCTCAGCTTGTTAGTCAGCTTCTCCAGATCCCCTCCTCTGGTGAAGCACACAAAGTTTCTGTAAAAATTAAAAAGCAATGGCCAAACTGGTAACTGAATAAGCCTAGCCTCACATTTGTCAACAGGTCACATGGCATCTGTAGTGAAACAACAATGGGAATCTGCCATTGTTCTCCCTGTGTATGTATTGGCTGCTAGGAGCCTTGACTGTCACAGGGCCAGAACACATGACCAAGTCAGCAACATCTAGGTGTGGAGGGGATATTAGGGTTTGGCTAAGTTGGACATGCCTTCTTACCTTTAAGGAAGCCAAAGTGACCTTGTGGATAGTGTATGGCCTTGTCCTGGGTAGATGTGCATGAAAATTCAGGTCCACCACCTCTATACATACATGAGTGCTTTGTTTAACCATAGATAAAATGAGACTACAACATAGAGTTATTGATAACATCCACTTACTAATCTGCACCAAGAACAATATCTAGTCAATGGAAATCTACACACAGAGCAAATGCTATTGTTCTTGATGTCAGATAAAACCGAAAAGTTTTCAGGCAAGATAATGCTGAATATAAAGTATCCATTACTGATGTCATTATCAATATCATATGCAGAGCATGACATTCTTAGGAAACTAACTTTGAGGGAAACTATTGTGGGTTATGTTGCCACTTGAGAAGCCCACATCCCATATTAGAGTGCCAGTCTGAGTCCCAGCTACTCTATTCTCAATACAGCGCCAGGTTATGGCTCAAGTACTGAGTTCTTGCCATCCACATGGGAGACCATAAGTGAGTTCCTGGCTCCTGGCTTCAGCCCAGCCCAGCCAGCTGCTATGAGTATTTGAGAAGTGAGATAGCAGATAGACGATCTCTCCCTCTCTCTTTCTCTCTAATAAATCTCCAAAAAAGAGAATTCAACTTTGAAATGTCAGCAAGGTGAAAGGACAGGAGCTGTCATCCCTTATAGAAGCATCAATTTTGATAACTACCTAAAAAGAAAAGTACCTTTGTGGGAGCTGGGAGTACAATGGGAGACGTTCCAGCACATTGTTGAAGTAAAAAAAAGTATGAGAATAAACACAGTGAAATGATTAAGAGGAACAATTTCACTTTATACACATCACCCCTCCCAAAGGTGGTATAGCTCAACCAGACACCCTCATCCTGTAATTTATCCCATGGGAAAAACTGAGAGCATCGCGAAGGATTTCCATGCTATTCCAAGAATACAGGGCACTTCCAAGGGACCCTCTTTTGCTTGCCTCGCTCATATTACTGAGGTGACCAGCACAGCTTAGAGGTTTGGAGAACCCAAGAGCAAGGAAGAGAAGTTCTGTATCCTATTTACTGCTACACAAACTCCATCAAGAAAATTGGCCATGAGTTAACACCTCACAGGCAAGACACTTCCCCAATGAAAAGATCCCCAGCTCAAATTCTCTGCACACCTCAGTTTCCTAGGTCAGTTTCTTTTCAAGTTTGCCTCCAAAGATGAGTGTATCTCATGCAGGAAGCTGGCTCAACTCTGCAGATTTGAGAGCAGGCACACAAACTTGAGCACTTCAAAGAACTTATATAAGGGAAAAACAAATGGGAGGGCTCGCAGCACCGGGTTTGGCTCTGTGGGATCAAAAAAGGCCTATACACTTAAGCCCACTGCCCTTGCTTTGGTTCCAAGGTGGTGGAATATCAACAGGATGGTCTGATTTAGGCTGAGTGAAATTAATATAAAAAAGTGGAAAAAAAGCACTCTTGGGGTAAAGCTGCAGGGGAAACTGCAGTGGCAGATCCTGTGAAAGCAGTAGAAATGTCCTGGACCTATCCAGAAAGTGCAGACACACAGCAAGGTGCAAGGAGACAATAAAAGACCTAGCAGCTTCCATCCAGGGAAGAAAGTACCTACCCTGGCAAACCAGGTGAGATTGGACTGTATGGGCCCACGCCACTGTGACAGTGGTAGAGAGAGCTAAGTGAACTTCACCTTTTTGAGTCTGGCCTGGATTTCTCAGTACAGCAGGTAGCATGGTGACTACTCACCCAGGGGGTGGGGAAGCAACACTTCTCTCTCTCGCTCCCCTTTTCCCTGCTACAACAGTGACCTACAGTCAACAGTGGGAGTGCTGGTGCCATTTTAGGATGCAGGCAGGTAGTGGCCACCCAAGTTCATGTGTGCACACCCATCAATTATTGGGATCACACCCCAATGCAATTGATGGGGGCAACCACAGCAGATCAAGAGCAACCTATGGAGATGGTCTCCACTGTGCCAGTTGCACCCACCTGGCAATGGGAGGGAAGGGGGAGGCATTCCTACAGAAGGGGAATGCAGCCTATGGAACCCTCCTAACACCCAGCACAGCTATGAAGAGAGTGGGGCTGTGGCTGGCAGGTATTTTGCATGCCTATGAACCAGAGATCTTACCAGAAGAAAAAAAAAACACATTCCCCACTGACATCAGATCTGGTTGGGAGGACCAGACTTAATCCAGGAGGCTGGAACACACACACAGAGTGGTTCTGGGACCACCTTACTTTCTTTGCTGGACAGGATGGGCTAATGGGGCAGAGTGGCCCCACTTATACTCCTTGACACTGAGAGCCTTGGGTATGAGATTGAGAAAACACTATGACTGTATGAGAGGAGGCAGGGTGTAGCTGGGTTCTGGGCAATCAGAGCGCTTCTGTACATTATCAGAGCTCCTTGGTTGCCTAGAGCAGTTCATAGCAGAGGGAATTATGCTCACAGGAAGGACTCTGCAGATCACATGTGCAGTTCATACATTGGTGCAGATGAGTGTACAACACACTGGGGCTAATACCTGGGCATTCCTCAGCTTTGGGGAGAAGGGGTGATTGCACCAACAGAGACCATTCCTCTCCATCCAGTTAACCAGAGGAGAGCAACCATGCCCAACTTGGGCGTTATCCTGGATACCCACCCCATCCTGGAAAACTGAAAAGAGCTCCCTAGTCCCACCCACCACACACTTCTTGGTATTCACTGAAAGTATAGACATTCCACTAAGCCACAGAGGCATAGCTGAAAGATAAAAGCCATCAGATGGAAAAAAAAAACTAGTCTACAAATGCCAAAAAATAAATGCAGAAATTTAAGAAACATGTACCAATGCCATCTCACTACTCCAAGTGATCAATTTCAGGTCATAATTGATCATAATGATAGGTCTAAGAGTCAAAGGGATCACACAAACAAGACTAGTGTCTACAAATACTGACTGATAGAATAAAAAAGGGAGAAAATGATCCAACATGGGAAGCAGGATCCACAGCAGACTCCTAGAATGGCAGATGTCCTAAACAATACTCTGGCCTCAGAATCAGCCCTTAAAGCATTCGGATCCGGCTGAAGAGCTCATGAGAGTATTTTAGGCATGGAAAGCCAAGACACTCTGGCAAAAAAAGAGGACCTAAATGAAAGATCTCTCTGAGTGAGGTCCCAGTAGAAAGAACAGGCCATCAAAGAAGGAAGCACCTTTCTCTGAAGGGAGGAGAGAATGTCCACTTTGACTATGACCTTGTCTAAATAAGATCGAAGTCGGCAAACTCAAAAGGCTTCCATAGCCTTGGCAACCCATGACTACAGAGAGATTACTGACACCATAAACAAGAGTGTCAAATTGTTAAGTCAACAACAGGAGTCACTGTGCACTTACTCCTCATGTAGGATCTCTGTCCTTAATGTATTGTCCAATGTGAATTAATGCTATAACTAGTACTGAAACAGTATTTTACACTTTATGTTCTGTGTGGGTGCAAACTGAAGAACTCTTTACTTAATATATACTAAACTGACCTCCTGTATATAAAGAGAATTGAAAATGAATCTTGATGGGAGAGGAAGTGGGAGATGGGAGGGTTGCAGATGGAAGGGAAGTTATGGGGGGAAAAGCCATTGTAATCCATAAACTGTACTTTGGAAATTTATATTTACTAAATATTAGTTTAAATAAAAAAGAATAACTAACTCCAACTCTTCTCAAGCTATTCAAAACAATTGAAAGGAGGGAATCCTCAAACTCCTTCTATAAAGCTGGCACATTCTTAATTCCTAAACCTGAAAAAGATACAACAGAGAAAGACAACTACAGACCAATTTCCCTGATGAACATAGATACAAAAATTCTCAATGAAATAATAGCCAATTGAATATGACAACACATCAGTAAGATCATTCACCTGGACCAAGTGGGATTTATCCCTGGCATGCAGGAATAGTTCAAAATTTGCAAATCAATCAATGTGATACATCACTTTAGCAAATTGAAGAACAGAAACCATATGGTTTTCTCAATAGGTGGAGAGAAAGCATCTGATAAAATACATCATCCTTTCAAGATGAAAACTTTAGGCAAATTGAGTATATTCCAAAACAATTCCATAAATTGATTGATATGATTCCATAAATCAAGGTGATTTATGACAAACCAAAGGCTAGCATCCTATTGAATGGGCAAAAGCTGGAAGCATTACCACTAAGATCCAGAACCAGATAAGGATGCCCACTCTCATCATAGCTATTCAATATAGTCCTGGAAGTTTTAGAAAGAGCCATTAGGCAAGAAAAAGAAATCAAAGGGACAAATGGGAAGAAGGAAGTCAAATAATTCCTGGTTGCAGATGTCATGATTTATATATAGGGGATAAAAAGATTCTACCAAGAGGCTATTGGAACTCATAGAAGAGTTTGGTAAAAGTGGCAGGTTATGAAATCAACACAGAAAAATCAATACCTTTGTATAAACAGACAATGCCATGGCTGAGAAAGAATATCTAAGATCAGTCAAATTCACAGTTGCTGCAAAAATATTAAATACCTTAAAATAAATTTAATAAAGAACATCAAATACCTCTATAATGAGAATTTTAAAGCATTAAAGAAAGACATAGAAGACACAAAAGCTGTAAAAATTTTCCACATTCAAGGATTGGAAGAATCAACATCATAAGAATGTCTATATTACCAAGAGCAATTCACAGATTCAATGTGAACCAATCAAAATACCAAGGACATCTTTCTCAAACATTGAAAAAATGATGTTGAAATTCATATGGAAACACAGGAGACCTAGAATAGCTAAAGCAATCTTATACAATGAAAACAAAGCTGGAGGATCACAATACCAGATTTCAAGACATACTAAGAGCAGTTATAATCAAAACAGCGTGGCACTGATACAAAAATAGATATGTAGAAAAATGGAACAAAACAGAAACACCAGAAATCAAACCATACATCTACAACCAACTTATCTTTGACAAATTAGCTAAAATCAATCCCTGGACCAAGTACAGTCTCTTCAACAAATGGTGCTGGGAAAACTGGATCTTCACATGCAGAAGTATGGAACAAGACTCCTACCTTACACCTACACAAAAATCCACCCAAAATGGATCAAAGTACTAAATCTACAACCTGATACCATCAAATCACTAGAGTGGAACATTAGGGAAACCTTGCAAGACACTGTCATAGGCAAAGAGTTATTGGGAAAGAACCCAGGGGCACAGACAATTAAAGACAAAATTAATAAATGGGATTACATCAAATTGAGAAGCTTCTGCACTGCAAAAGAAACACTCAGCAAAATGAAGTAACTGACAGATTGGGAGAAATTATCTGCAAACTATGCAACTGAAAAGGGATTAATATCCAGAATATATCTATGAAGAAAATACCTATGAAGAACTCAAGAAACTCATCATTAATGAAACAAACAACCCAGTTAAGAAATGTGCCAAGACTTAAAAAGGCATTTTTTTTTCAAAAGAGGAAATCCAAATGGTCAACAAACACATGAAAAAATGCTTAGGACTATTAGCAATCAGGGAGATGCAGATCAAAACCACAGTGAGGTTTTACTTCATTCCAGTTAGAACAGCTTTCATACAAAAATCAACTAACAACAAATGCTGGCAAGGATGTGGGGGAAAAGGTATCCTAATCCACTGTTGGTGGGAATTTATACTGGCAAAACCACTATGTAAATCAGTTTTGAGATACCTCAGAAATCTGAATATAGAGCTACCATATGACCCAGCCATCCCACTCCTGGGAATTTACCCAAGGGAAATTAAATCAGTATATGTGTTATCTGTATCCCCATGTTTATTCCAGCTCAATATACAATAGTTAAGATATGGAATCAACCCCAATGTTTGTCAGCTGGAGACTGGATAAAGAACTTTTGGGATATGTACGCCATGGAATAGTACACAGCTGTAAAAAATGAAATCCTGTTGTTTGCAAAAACAAAGTGGATGCAACTGGAAATCATTACACTTAGTAAAATAAGCCAGTCTAAGAAAGACAAATATCATATGTTCTCTTTGATCTAACAGAGCACCTAGAAGGTATTATGTAGAATTGAAATTGACACCTTGAGACGCAATGAATTTGAACAGTCCTTATCTTGACTTTTGTGGAAGAGTTTTTTTTAGTACTATTTGTTGAACTCTATATTTGGTATAGAGTTTATTTTATGTATATAAAGGTAATTGAAAATAGATCTGAATAAAAATTAAGAATGGGAATAGGAGAGGGAGGAAGAAGAAGGATGGGAGGGTAATATAGAGTGGGAAGAGACACTATGTTCCTAAAGCTGTATTTATAAATTTTATGAATTTTGTATACCTTAAATAAAATGTTTCTGGGAAAAATAGAATTCACGTATTACATAAGGAAAAGAATATGTGAATAAACTTAACAAAGAAATCTCTTTACAAATGAAGTATATTAAGAACATAACTCAATACAATAAAGATCCCAGATGACAAACCTACAACTAATATTATGCTCAGTGGTAAAAAGGATGAAAATTTTTCCTTGAAAAATAAGAACAAAATCAGCATGCCCACTTTGACCACTTCTATTCAACATAGTACTCGAAGTCCTAGCCAGAGCAATTAGGCTAGAGAAAGAAAAAAAAAGTCTTCCAAATCAGAAAAGAAGAAGTAAAATAGTAAAACAATTTCTGTTTGTAGGTGACATGATTTCATATATAGAAAACCCTAAATATTCCACCCAAACTGGCTAGAACTAATAAATTCAGTAAAGTTGCAGGTTACAAAATTAACAACAAAAATCAGCTGTGTTTCTATACAATAACAACAAATTATCCAAAAAGAAAATCAAGAAAACAATCCATTATAATGATATCGGGGGGGGGGGGGCAGTTCCAAGATGGCAGAACAGGGAGGAAGCTTATTGATGTAGTCCAGGAGAAGATAGTTTAATAAAAGTGTAGATAGTGCAGTCTCAAGGAAGAGTTCGGGAAAAAACAATAGAGGAAACTCTTCCATAAGTAGAGGGACACAGTGGATCTACATGGAGGGCATGAGCACCCATGGCTTGGGACTCCATCAGCTGAGAGCCTCCATACCAGTGCTATAAAGTAAGGTGAGATGAAACTGCAGTAGCCTGAGACACTGGTGGAAAACTGGCAGGAAGGGACTAGAGGGAATGAGCCTTGAAGCCCCACTGGAGAAAGTAAACAAACCTAACTAGAGGAGAGAAAAAAATAAAAGGGACAGTACAGACACTATTCTCTCTCCAATCACCTTACAAAGGCATACAAGCTGATAGAGCAGGCACCATTTTGGACATATATAACAGCTGTGCCATCTTGTGTCTGTGACCAGCAATCATTCAAGTGGAGAAACCTGACTCTGGTGGGGAGAAATAATAGGAGGCTAAGACCTAGTGACTTTGTGGAGCTTTTGAACTGGGACTATGGAAAAAGAAAAAAAAAACTGAATGTGTGTGGAAGAACTCAAGGTGTGGCTGAGACTTTGAGTAATCTCAGTGGGAGATGCCACAAGCTTGGGTGGTCCTGGCTACCTGGTGAGAGACATGCAGGGGAATCTGAACTTACACTGAGGACTGCACAGATCCTTTGCGTGGTCCTTGGGACAGAGCAGACGAATATTATACTCACTGGGGCTAGCGCTCAGGCACTGGTCACCATTGAGGAGAAGAGCTCAGCTGAGTGGAATTACTTCCATTCTGAATAAGAGGAGAGAGAGAGAGATTGATTTACCATGCCAAACCTGGGTGTGTCACCTTAGGCACACCCTTAACCCTGAAGAACTGAACAGAGCTCTCTGGCCACACCTCCTAAAAACCTCTAGAGATTCACTGAACGCAGACAGTCAACTTATCTACAGAGTCACAATACAACCATAAAAGCTGCCAGAGAGGGAAAAAAAAAAGACGACAAAGAAACCAAAATGAAGAACAAATGCAACAATCCAAGAAACAAAAACAAGGAAGACATCATGACGCTCCCAAAAGAACATGACACTTCAATACAAGATTACGAAGATGATGAATTAAAAGAAATGCAAGAAATGGAATTCAAAAAATTGATAAGAATACTTAGAAGCAATCAAAAGCAAATGCACAAACTACTGAAGTCCATGCAAGACATGAAAGAAAATCTCTTATGAAAATGAAATCTTGAAGAATCAAAATGAAGACTTCAATAGCACATGAAATTGAGATACTGAAATCAAAATGAAATTAGGAATTCAATAGAACAAATAAAAAACACAGTTGAGAGCCTTAAAAACAGAATCAGTGAGGCAGAAGAGAGAATATCAGACCTAGAAGACAGAGCACAGGAAAGTATACAGTCAAACCAAAGAAAACAAGAGGAAATTAGAAATCTAAAAAACATTGTTGGGAATCTACAGGATACTATTAAAAAACTAACATTCGGGTTCTAGGAGTTCCTGAAGGCATGGAGAGAGAAAAAGGATTGGAAGGCCTTTTTATTGAGATACTAGCAGAAAACTCCCAGGTTTGGAGAAAGAAGGAGACATCCAAGTACAGGAAGCACACAGAACTCCCAATAGACATGACCAGAAAAGATCCTCATCACAACACATTGTAATTAAACTCACCACAGTGAAACATAAAGAAAAGATTCTAAAATGTGTAAGATAGAAACGTCAGATTACTCTCAAAGGATCTCACAGCAGATTAGACTCACAGCAGACTTATCAGAAACCCTACATGCTAGGAGGGCATGGCAAGACATAGCCCAGGTACTAAGAGAAAAAAACTGCCATCAAGAATATTATACCCTGAAAAGCTCTCATTTGTGAATGAAGGTGAAATAAAGACCTTTCATAGCAAACAGAAATTGAAAGAATTTGTCACCACTCGTCCAGCCCTGCAAAAGATAAAGATGTGTTACACACAGAAACACAGAAACATGGTCATCAGTATGAAAGAAGGTAAAGGAAGAAGATCTCTCAGTAAAAGATCACAGGAAGTTCAAACTATACTAGAAATATCTTTGGGAAAATGGCAGGGCAAAGTCACTATTTATCAATAGTCACATTGAATGTAAATAGCCTCAACTCTCCAGTTAAAAAACAAAACCCATCTATTTGCTACTTACAAGAAATACATCTTTCCAACAAAGGTACATGGAAACTGAAAGTGAAAGGCTGTAAAAAGATATTCCATGCCAACAAAAACCAGAAAAAAACTGGCGTGGCCATCTTAATATCAGACAAAATAGACTTTAACATAAAAACTGTTAAAAGAGTCAAAGAGGGGCACTATAGAATGATTAAGGGATCAATTCAACAGAAAGATGTAACTGTTATAAACATATATGCACCTAATTACAGGGCACCGGGTTATTTAAATGATACATTAAGGGACTTAAAGGGAGACTTAGACTCCAATACAATAGTATTGGGGGACTCCATACTCCACTTTCAGCAATGGACAGATCAACCAGTTAGATCCACAAGAAAACATCAGATTTAATCAACACTATAGCCTAAGTGGATCTAACAGATATCTACAGAAATTTTCATCCTACAGTTGCAGAATATACATTCTTTTCAGCAATGCATGGAACTTTCTTTACAATTGACCACATACTAAGCCACAAAGAAAGTTTCAGCAAATACAAAAGAATCAAATTATACCATGCATCTTCTCACACCACAATGGAATGAAGCAGGAAATTAACAACTCAGGAATCCCTAGGGCATATTCAAACACACGGAGACTAAACAACATGCTCCTGAATGAACACTAGGTCATAGAAGAAATCAAAAGAGAAATAAAGGGCTGGCGCCGTGGCTCAACAGGCTAATCCTCTGCCTTGCAGCGCCGGCACACTGGGTTCTAGTCCTGGTCGGGAGCACCGGATTCTGTCCCAATTGAGTGCAGATGGAGGATGGCCCAAGTCCTTAGGCCCTGCACCCCATGGGAGACCAGGAGAAGCACCTGGCTCCTGCCATCGGATCAGTGCCGTGTGCCGGCTGCAGCGTGCTGGCCGCGGCGGCCATTGGAGGGTGAACTAACGGCAAAAGGAAGACCTTCCTCTCTGTCTCTCTCTCTCTCTCACTGTCTACTCTGCCTGTCAAAAAAAAAGAGAAATAAAAAATTTTCTGGAAGCAAATGAAGATAATAACACAACATATCAAAACTTATGGGATACAGCAAAAGCAGTGTTAAGAGGAAACTTTATAGCAATAGGTGCCTTCATCAAGAAATTGGAAAGGCACCAAATAAATGAGCTTTCAACACATCTCAAAGATCTAGAAAAACTACAGCAAACAAAACCCAAAACTAATAGGAGAAATTATTAAAATTAGAGAAGAAATCAACAAAATTTAATAAAAGAAATCACAAAAGATCACCAAAATGAAGAGCTGGTTTTTTGAAGAAATAAACAAAATTAACACACCATTGGCCTAACCAAAATAAGGAGAGAAAAGACACAAATCAATAAAATCAGAGATGAAAAATGAAATATAACAACAGACACAACAAAAATAAAAAGAATCATCAGAAATTATAACACAGAGTTGTATGCCAGCACACTGGGAAATCTATCAGAAATGGATAGATTCCTGAACACATACAACCTACCGAAATTGAACTATGAAAACACAGAAAATTTAAACAGACCCATAACCAGGTCAGAAATTGGATCAGTAAAAAGGCCCTTCCAAAAAAGGAAAGCCCAGAACTGGATGGATTAACTGCTGAATTCTACCAGACATTTAAAGAAGAACTAACCCCAATTCTTCTCAAACTATTCAGAACAATCAAAAAAGAGGGAATCCTCCCAAATTCTTTCTATGAAGCCAGCATCACCTTAATTCCTAAACCTGAAAAAGACACAATAGAGAAAGAGAATTACAGACCAATTTCCCTGATGAACATCGATAAAGAAATCCTCAATAAAATTCTGGCCAATAGAATTCAACAACACATCAGAAAGATCATCCACCCAGACCATGTGGAATTTATCTCAGGTATGCAGGGATGGTTCAGTGTTCACAAATCAATCAGTGTGATGCACCACATTAACAAACTGCAGAAGAAAAACCATGTGATTATCTCAATAGACGCAGAGAAAGCATTTAATAAGATATATCAACCTTTCATGATGAAAACTCTAAGCAAACTGGGTATAGAAGGAACATTCCTCAGTACAATCAAAGAAACTTATGAAAAACCCATGACCAGCATCATAATGAATAGGGAAAGTTGGAAGCATTTCCACTGAGATCCGGTACCAGACAGGGATGCCCACTCTCATCATTGCTATTCAATATAGTACTGGAAGTTTTAGCCGGAGCCATTAGGCAAGAAAAAGAAATTAAAGGGATACAAATTGGGAAGGAAGAACTCAAACTATCCCTCTTTGCAGATGATATGATTCTTTATTTAGGGGATCCAAAGAACTCTACTAAGAAGACTATTGGAACTCAGAAAAAAGTTTGGCAAAGTAGCAGAATATAAAATGCACAAAAATCAACAGCCTTTGTATACATGGGCACTGCCATGGCTGAGAAAGAACTTCTAAGATCAATCCCATTCACAATAGCTAAAAATACAATCAAATATCTTGGAATAAATTTAACAAAGGATGTCAAAGATCTCTACAATGAGAATTACAAAACCTTAAAGAAAGAAATAGAAGAGGATACCAAAAAATGGAAAAATCTTCCATGCTCATGGATTGGAAGAATCAACATCATCAAAATGTCCATTCTCCCAAAAGCAATTTATACATTCAATGCAATACCAATCAAGATACCAAACACAATCTTCTCAGATCTGGAAAAAATGATGCTGAAATTCATACTGAGGCACAGGAGACCTCGAACAGCCAAAGCAATACTGTACAACAAAAACAAAGCCGGCGGCATCACAATACCAGATTTCAGGACATACTACAGGGCAGTTATAATCAAAACAGCTTGGTACTGGTACAGAAACAGATGGATAGGCCAATGGAACAGATAGAAACACTAGAAATCAATCCAAATATCTACAACCAACTTATATTTGATCAAGCATCCAAAACCAATCCCTGGAATAAGGACTGTCTATTCAATAAATGGTGCTAGGAAAACTGGATTTTCTCATGCAGAAGTATGAAGCAAGACCCCTCCCTTGTACCTGCCACAAAAATCCACTCAATGGGGATTAAATATCTAAATCTATGACCTGACACCATCAAATTATTAGAGAACATTGGAGATACCCTGAAAGATATAGGTACCGGCAAAGACTTCTTGGAAAAGACCCCAGAAGCACAGGCAGTCAAAGCCAAAATTAACATTTGGGATTCCATAAAATTGAAAAGTTTCTGATCTGCAAAAGAAACAGTCAGGAAAGTGAAGAGGCAACTGACAGAATGGGAAATATTTGCAAATTATGCAACTGATAAAGGATTAATAACCAGAATCTACAAGAGATCAAGAAACTCCACAACAACAATACAAACAACCCACTTAACAGAGGGGCCAAGGATCTAAATAGACATTTTTCGAAAGAGGAAATCCAAATTGCCAACAGACACATGAAAAAATGTTCAGGATCACTAGCAATCAGGGCAATGCAAATCAAAACCACCATGAGGTTTCACCTCACTCCAGTTAGAATGGCTTACATACAGAAATCAACTAATAACAGATGCTGGTGAGGATGAGGGGAAAAAAGCACACTAATCCACTGTTGGTGGGAATGCAGCCTGGTAAATCCACTATGGAAGTCAGTCTGGAGATGCCTCAGAAACCTGAATATAGCCCTACCACATGACCCAGCCATCCCACTCCTTGGTATTTACCCAAAGGAAATTAAATTAGCAAATAAAAGAGTTGTATGCACCTCACTGTTTATTGCAGTTCAATTCACTATAGCTAAGACATGCAATCAATTTAAATGCCCATCAACAGAAGACTAAGATCAAGAAATTATAGGATATGTACTCTATAAAATACTATACTGCAGTAAAAAAAAAACTGGTCATTTGCATCAAAATGGAGGTATCTGGAAAACATCATGCTGAGTGAAATAAGCCAGTCCCAAAAGGACAAATATTATATGTTCTCCCTAATCTGTGACAACGGAGCACCTAAAGGAAACCTGTTGAAGTGAAACTGACACTATGAGAAGTGATGACTTGATCAGTCCTTGTTCTGACTGTCGAGGAACAGCTTACTATTTTATTCTTTTTAGTATTTTCTTGTTCTACTTAATGCCATTGGTTGAACTCTTTAATTAACACACAAATATTCTTAGGTGTTTAAATTCAGCTGAAAATTGATCCCTGTTAAAAACAAGAGTGGGAATAAGAGAGGGAGGAGACATACAGTTTGGCACATGCTCACTCGGACTTACCCCTAATGGTAAAGCTAGAAACATGCCATGGGACTCCAAAGCCCATTAAATTGGCATGTACCAATGGCATCTTACTAGTTAAAGTGATCAGTTTAAGTTCATAACTGATCATAAAAATAGGATTAAGTGTCAAAGGGATCACATAAATAAGACCAATGTCTATTAATAATAATTGATGTAATTAAAAAGGAGAGAAGTATCCAACATGAGAAGTGGGATACATAGCAGACTCAGTGCCCTAAACAGCACTCTGGCCTCAGATCATCCTTTAGGGCATTTGGATCTGGCTAAAAAGCCCAAGAGAGTTTCCCAGGCATGGAAAGCCAAGACACTCTGGCAAAAAAAAAAAAATGACCTAAATGAAAGATCTCTATGAGTGAGATCCCAGTGGAAAGAACGGGCCATCAAAGGAGGAGGTACCTTTCTCTGAAGGGAGGAGAGAACTTCTATTTTATGGCCTTGTCTAAATAAGATCGGAGCTGGCGAACTCAAGAGGCTTCCATAGCCTTGGCAGCTCATGACAAGAGCCTCGGGTGATTAGTGATGTCATAAATAAATGTCAATTGTTAAATCAACAACAGGAGTCACTGTGCACTTAATCCACCTATTGGATCTCTGTCCTTAATGTACTATGTGAATTAACTGTAAAGCTAGTCTTGAAGTAGTACTTTATACATTGTGTGTCTGTGTGGGTGCAAACTGTTGAAATCTTTACTTAGTACATACTAAGTTGATCATCTTTATATAGAGATAATTAAAAATGAATCTTGATAAAGAATGGGATGGGACAGTGAGTGGGAGATGGGATGGAGGTTGGTTAGGGGGGGGAAAACTGCTATAATCCAAAAGTTTTACTTTCAAAATTTACATTTATTAAATAAAATTTTCTAATAAAATAATAAATGTTGAAGAGGATTTTGGGGCAAAGGTACCCTAATTTACTGTTTTTGGAATATAAACTACTATAGCCATTGTGTAAGACAGTATAGATACACCTCAGTAAGTGAAAATAGATCTACCATATTACTCAGCAAACCCACTCCTGGGAATTTACCCAAACATATGAAAGACTTATTTGTACTGCCATGTTTATTGCAATTTAATTCATAGTAACTATGATAGGAAATCAACCCAGATGTCCATCAACTGATGACTAAAGGAAATATTTTGTATATAAATATATATTAAATATAAATTTATACATTAAGTATATATTTATATATATTAAATATATATATTCCCAGTAAATAATATATATTTATATATGTAAAATATTTATATATGTATGTATGTATGTATGTATATACACACACACTGTGGAATACTTCTCAGCCATAAAAGAATGAAATCCTGACTTTTGCAACAAAATAGATGCACCTTGAAACCATTATACTTAGTGAAATAAGCCATTCCCAAAAGACAAATGCCATATGTTTTCCCTGATCTGTGCTAATAAAGTACAAAAAAGGTAATGTAAATGAGCAAAATTGACATTTTTGAGATTTGATGATTGTTTGTAGCCCTTGTCTCTACTGTTGAGGAATAGTGTTTTTTATTTTTCTTATTTGTTAAATTCTATATTAATGTAGGGTTAATCTATGGGTATAAAATAAACTGAATTTAGATCATTGTAAAAATTACGAGAGGAAGTATGAAAAGATGCAGGAAGGGTGGAAAGTATAACTATGCTCCTAAATGAGTATATATAAAATACATGAAATCTGTTCACCTTAATAAAAAAACAAAAGAAAAAAGAACAAAAACAAAAAATGCCCATGTTGTATCTGTATTGCTGGAAATAGTGTTTTGTCAAATTTTGTTTTAAATTTTTGCCAAGCATATTTTTAAGAATGATAGACTACAATACTTTTAATTGTGTGACTATTTTAAACTGTCCTGTATATGAGTAAAATTGATATCTCTTCATTTGATTATTGTTGATATATTTCTGATGAACTAGTCTTTTTCATTTTTATTTGTTAAACACTTTATTGGTGAAGCATTAAGCCTTGTGTGAAATGGTCATTTTTCCATTCAATTACTGTTTATAGTCATTGTGCATATTCCAACAAAACTAGGGGCTTTTTGCTTTTTACTTTTTAAGCTTCTTATTTAGTGAAATATTAAACCTTTTTACTTTGATGTAAATTTAAAATATGTAATTTCAAAAACTAAAAATAGAATGAGTTGAAAGAAAGATGGGAAGAGGAGAAGAGGGAAAGAGTAGAAAGGGAATATCATTATATTCTTAGAATTATATCTATGAACTATATTTAATCTGTTATAAACTAATTAAAAATTAAGGGACAAGTCAGCATCCCACATGGGCACTGTTCATGTCCTGAATGCTTTTCTTCCGATCTAGCTCTTTGCTGATGGCCTGGGAAAGCACTTGGGCCCCTGCACCTGCATGGGAGACCCAGAAGAAACTTGTGTCTCTTGGCTTCAGGTAGGCTCAGCTCTGACCATTATGGCCATTTGGGGAGTGAACCAGTGGATGGAAGATCTTTCTCTCTGTCTCTCCTTCTGTCTGTAACTCTACCTCTCAAATAAATATTTTTAAAAAATTTTAAATTCCAAATTTTTAAAGAAAAACACATATTTGTGTTTGAGATATATAAAAATTATGTATCATAAGAATATACTATTAGTTTTATTATATAGATGACTATAAATAAATATTCAAAGTTTTCAATAAAAAAATTCTTCCATCTTTGGCCAGTGGGAATATCCAAACTTAGTTCCTTTTGAAAGGGCCTTAATGGTTTTTGATGGATTCTTTGCCTTATGATACCAAAGTATTCTAGTCTCCATATGTTAATTTTCTAGCAATAACATAACAAAGAACCACAAACTGAGTTGTTAAACCAACAAATTCTTTCTCTTTCAGTTCTAGAGGTCAGAAATCCAATGTTAAGTTATTAGCAGTGCCATGATTCCCCTGGAAGACTTCAGGGAAGAATCTTATCTTGTCTCTTCCTAACTTGCTTTGGTTGCTGGTAATCCTTGTCATTCTGTGTCTGGAAGTTGCCTTATTCTAATCTGTGCCTCTGTCATCATATAGCCTTCTTTCTTGAATCTCTGTCCCCATTTCTCTCTTTAAAAAAAAAAAAAAAGACTTAGGCTGGCGCCGTGGCTCACTAGGCTAATCCTCCACCTGTGGCACCGGCACTCTGGGTTCTAGTCCCGATTGGGGCGCCAGATTCTGTCCCAGTTGCTCCTCTTCCAGTCCAGCTCTCTGCTGTGGCCCAGGAAGGCAGAAGAGGATGGCCCAAGTACTTAGGCCCTGCACCCGTATGGGAGACCAGGAGGAAGCACCTGGCTCCTGGCTTTGGATCGGCACAGCGCTGGCCATAGTGGCCATTTTGGGGGGGTGAACCAATGGAAGGAAGACCTTTCTGTCTCTCTCTCTCTAACTCTGCCTGTAAAAAAAAAAAGACTTATTTGAAAGGCAGAGTTACAGAGAGGGAAAAACAGAGAGAGAGAGAGAGAGAGAGAGAGAGAGAGATTTTCTATCTATTAGTTCACTCCCCAAATGGCTGCAACAGCCAGAGCTGGGCCTATCTGAACCCTGGAGCCAGGAGCTTCTTCTGGGTCTCCCATATGGATTCAGGGCCAAGTACTTGGGCCATACTCTGCTGCTTCTTCAGGCACATTAGGCAGGAGCTGGATCAGATGTGGGACAGCTGAGACATGAACCAGCTTCCATCTGGGATAACAGCACTGAAGACAGCGGCTTAACCGGCTATGCCCCAGTGCCAGCCCTCCATTTCTCTTCCTAAAAAGACACCATCCATTGAATTAGGGTCCACGTTAATCCATTATGACATTTTAGTTTAACTAGTTACATCAGCACAGATTCTATTTTCAAATAAGGTTAATATTCTGAGATTTTGGGTAGACATAACTTTTGGAAACCGAATGGGTAATAATACACAGAAGTATTTTCACCTAAACACATTATAAAATTCTACAGTTGAGCATTAACCAAACTGAAGACAGAAAAAAAAAATCAACACAACAATTGAACGGTCTTTGAAAGAAAACAAAACTAGTAGTGCAGGAGGAGCAAGACAGCATCTGGCCTTGAACTCTGAGAAGCATTTCTCTTCATGGGTGACCACAAAGGAGACACCATATAGAAGGGAACAATCTACACTTTCAGCAGTGAATCCATCAGCTTCTTCTTGTCTCCCTGACTGACCTCTCTTCTGCATGACAACTCTGGCTGACCGGCAGGATGAAAGTTATTCCTTTTTCTCTCCGTGCAGATGAGGAGACACAGGAGAAAGAAGAGGATACACTGGCTGTCAGTGTGGTTTAAGATGTGAGAAGGAGAAGGAAAAGGAAGTTCAAGATAAGGCAGAAAAGTATTGAGGAAGGTTTTTGTGGGCAGAGAAATTGAAGAATGACTCTGTTGGGGAAGAGCTGAATGCATAAAAGTTGCCATCAGAAAGGCCCTCTGAGAAATCTATGACTTTGGATACACTCTGTAAACTCTGAGTTTCAATCGCTTTAACTTAAAGGCAACAATAATATCATCCTTATAAACTCATGCTTATATGTATTGAACATCTTTTATGTGCCAAGCACTGTTGTTAAGTTCTGAGGATAATGCAATAGAAAAAGCAAACAAAAATATCTGTTCCGTGGAGCCCCTATTCTTGTTAAAGTACTTGTGAAGTGGAAGTAAAATAACAGATGTGAACACTTAGCAAATAAGGATTCCAAAAAAGTTAGACTCTCCACACCTGACCTGAGTCTGAGTTGTGGTTCAAAGATTACCAAAGCACTTAACTTGGAGTGATTGACATGAGTGAGGACTAACCTGAGACAGAAACTACCCCTCAAAGGTCCAGTACAGTCTCAGAGAATAAGGCAAGGAAAGGAAGAAAAATCAGTACTTGTTCTGAGAGAGAAGATATTTTTAATCTTAGGAATTTGTTGTTTACTGTCCTAGTGTGATTTCTGAGATCATGGGGTCTTGGAATCTCATTGCTAAGACACCATCATGTTTTCATCACAGAAATATACTGGCCACTCATATAGTGACTGTGGTTGTCCTGCCTCCAGTCTCCCCCTTCCAAAATCTGCTTAATCTTCCAGGCCCCTGCTCCCTGAGGAGGAGGTAGTTGGAGTTGGACAATGGATTTTGTATTGGGTTCTCTTGGGGTGGATAACTGAGTGATCACTGGGGTGGAAGCGGGTGCCTTATCTCTGTGTAACTCCAGGAGCTTTGTGCAGGGGATCCAGGATTCTTCAAGGCATTCTGGATACAATGCATCTTTACAAAAAGGAGCCTTGGCTTCAGATAGGTGGGGAAGACCAGTGAACACCTAGAGATAGACAAAGACATCTCCTTATCTGCTGATAATATCTTTTCAAATAGGAAAGGTTGTGGTCTTCTCCCCGAGGCAGTCATGGGAAGCACTTGTGCTCTCTTGGATCTGTGGCACTTTTGGGTTTGGTATTGTTCTCCCAAAGGCCGATTCCTTGGGAAAGGGGCTAGAATGAAAGAGTAAACCTGAGCTTTTTGCTTCCTGTTGGAAATTCACATTGCAAATACTAAACAGACTCAGGGAAGATCCTCATGGGATTTTTTTCCTCTCCCTAGAAGATTGAGTGATAATAAAAAATTTATTCTATGCAGAAAAGAGGATGAACTTGTGGTCTCAGCACACCACAGACTTGAAACACACAACAGACAGAAATGATGATTTCTCTGGGCAAAGCCTGTGGCTCTTTATTTCCAAAAAATTTCACTAATATAAAAAGAACAAATTTTGTGGATTTCATAGGCACAATTCTATGATTAGCCATATTTCCCTCTCTCCCCCTTCCTTTATTCCCCTTCCTTCCTTGTTTTTCCTTTAATTTTGAAGTAAAATACTTTCAATTTGCTTTATAATTACAAGGTTAATTCTTTAAAGCTGTTGTCTAGATTCTTAAGGAACAGTGATCTTTCTACTTTTTACTTATTGAACATGATGGCTATGGATGTATTAAATCTTTGGCTTGGAGAGTGGCAAGATGGCAGAATAGGAAGGGAGCACACTGATAGTCCAGGAAGAGACAGTTTAATAAAAGTGGAGATACTGCAAGTTCAAGGAAAAGTAGGGGAAGAAACAGCAGAGGAAACTCTTCCAGAACTAGTGATTCACAGTGGAACTGCGTAGAGAGCATGGGAGCCCACGATTCGGGACACCAGTGGCAGAAGCAACACACCAGCGCTGGAACATGAGGTGAGCCAAACCTCAATAGCCTAAGACACCGATGAGCAAGCGGAAAGAGGAGACTAGAGGGAACAACGCTTGAAACCCCATGGGGAAAACTTCACCAGGCTAACTAGAAGAGAGAGAGAGAAAAAAAAAAGTGACCAATACGGACACGAGTTTCTCTCTCTCCACTCACCTCTCAAAGGTGAGCAAGACAAAGAGCAGGTGCCATTTTGGACATACGTCATAAGCAGTGTGACTTCAGGTCTGCAACCACCCTTAGCCAAGCAGAAAAACCTGACTCTCTGGCCGGAGCCGTGGCTTAACAGGCTAGTCCTCTGCCTTGCAGCACCGGTACACCGGGTTCTGGTCCCGGTTGGGGTGCCGGATTCTATCCCGGTTGCCCCTCTTCAAGGCCAGCTCTCTGCTGTGGCCCGGGAAGGCAGTGGAGGATGGCCCAGGTCCTTGGGCCCTGCACCCGCATGGGAGACCAGGAGAAGCACCTGGCTCCTGGCTTCGGATCGGCATGATGCACCAGCCACAGCGGCCATTGGACAGTGAACCAATGGCAAAAAGGAAGACCTTTCTCTCTGTTTCTCTCTCACTATCCACTCTGCCTGTCCAAAAACAAAAACAAAAACAAAAACCTGACTCTGGGGTGGGAGAGGTGAAATAACAGGAGATTAAGACCTAGTGAATGTGTGGTGCTAATGAATTGAGACTATCAAAAAAGAGAGAGTGGGGGAGAGAACTCACGGAATTCATGTGAGTATTCTCCAGAGATGCTATAATTCGGTAACCTTGGCAACCCAGTGGGAGACTGTAGGAGAATTTGAGCCCACACTGAGGGCAGCACAGATTCCTTGTGTGTTCCATGGGAAAGAGCTTCTGATCTCTGGCTCCTGTGGGTATATTATTCACCTGCTAACTACCTCCAACTCCACTCAGCTGTGCAGAATTACTTCCCTTTTGAATCAAAAAAAGAGAGAGAGAGAGAGATATTTACCACGCCTAACCTGGGAGTGTCACCTTTGGCACACCCTTACAGTCCACTTAATACAGAGTATAACAACAACAACAACAAAAAAAAACACCACAGCGAGGGAATAAGAATCCAAAGAATATCTCCACAATGCCAAGCAACAAACACAGAAACCAAGGAAACAAGAACAAGGAAGACATTATGACACCACCAAAGGAACAAGACACCCCAAGCCAAGATTATGCAGATGATGAGATAGAAGAAATGCAAGATGCGGATATCAAAAAATTTATAATAAGAACAATTAGAAGTTTTCAAAAACAAATGCTTGAGCTATGGAATTCCTTACTGGAAAGGATAGAAAATCTCCTTCGAGAAAATGAAATCTTAAGGAGGAATCAAAATGAAAAGCAGAAACTAGTAGAACAGGAAAGTGTGATAGTGAAGAGAAGTCAAAAGGTAATGAAGAACTCAATAGATCAAATGACAAACACATTAGAGAGCCTTAAAAACAGAGTCAGTGAAAGAGAAGAGAGAATATCGGAATTAGAAGACAGAACAGGAAAGGAAACAGGAAAACCAAAGAAAAGAAGAGGAAATTAGAAATCTAAAAAATATTGTTGGGAATCTACAGGATACTATTAAAAAACCCAACATTTGGGTTCTAGGAGTTCCTGAAGGCATGGAGAGGGAGAAAGGATTAGAAGGCCTTTTTAGTGAGATAACTTGTAGAGAACTTCCCGGGTTTGGAGAAGGACAGAGACATCCTAGTACAGGAAGCTCATAGAACCCCTAGTAAACATGACCAAAAGAGATCCTCACCATGACACGCTGTAGTCAAACTCACCACAGTGAAACATAAAGAAAAGATTCTAAAATGTGTGAGAGAGAAACGTCAGATTACTCTCAGAGGATCTCCCATTAGACTCACAGCAGACTTCTCATCAGAAACCCTGCAAGCTAGGAGAGAATGGCGAGATATAGCCCAGGTACTAAGAAAAAAACTGCCAGCCCAGAATATTATACCCTACAAAGCTCTCATTTGTGAATGAAGATGAAATAAAGACCTTTCACAGCAAACAGAAACTGAAAGAATTTTTCGCCACTCGTCCAGTCCTGCAGAAACACAGAAACATCATCATTATTATGAAAGAAGGTAAAGGAAGGAAACCTCACAGCAAAAGATCACAGGAACTTCAAAGCATATATTAGAAAATATCTTTTGCAAATGGCAGGGCAAAGTTACTCCTTCTCAATAGTCACATTGAACGTTAATGGACTGAACTGTCCAGTTAAAAAGACACTGATTGGCTGAATGGGTTAAGGAACAAAACCCATCTATTTGCTGCTTACAAGAAACACATCTTTCCAACAAACATGCATGAAGACTGAAAGTGAAAGGCTAGAAAAATATATACCATGCCAACAGAAATGAAAAAAGAGCGGGCGTAGCCATCTTAATTTCAGACAACATAAACTTTACTACAAAAACTGTTAAGAGAGACAAAGAGGAGCACTATATAATGATTAAGGGTTCCATTCAACAGGAAGATATAACGATTATCAATGTATATGCACCTAATTACAGGGCACTGGTATATTTAAAAGATTTCTTAAGGGACTTAAAGGGAGACTTAGATTCCAATACAATAGTACTGGGGGACTTCAATACTCCACTCTCATAAATAGACAGATCCCTCCCAACAAAGAAAAGCCCAGGGCCAGATGGATTCACTGCTGAGTTCTACCAGACATTTAGAGAAGAACTAACTCCAATTCTTCTCAAACTATTCAGAGCAATCGAAAAAGAGGGAATCCTCCCAAATTCTTTCTATGAAGCCAGCATCACCTTAATTCCTAAGCCAGAAAGAGATGCAACATTGAAAGAGAATTACAGACCAATATCCCTGATGAACATAGATGCAAAAATCCTCAATAAAATTCTGGCCAATAGAATTCAACAACACATCAGAAAGATCATCCACCCAGACCAAGTGGGATTCATCCCCGGTATGCAGGGATGGTTCAACATTCGCAAAACAATCAACGTAATACACTACATTAACAGACTGCAGAAGAAAAACCATATGATTCTCTCAATAGATGCAGAGAAAGCATTTGATAAAATACAATACCCTTTCATGATGAAAACTCTAAGCAAACTGGGTATGGAAGGAACATTCCTCAATACAATCAAAGCAATATATGAAAAAACCACGGCCAACATCCTATTGAATGGGGAAAAGTTGGAAGCATTTCCACTGAAATCTGGTACCAGACAGGGATGCCCTCTCTCACCACTGCTATTCAATATAGTTCTCGAAGTCTTAGCCAGAGCTATTAGGCAAGAAAAAGAAATTAAAGGGATACAAATCGGGAAGGACGAACTCAAACTATTGCTCTTTGCAGATGATGATTCTTTATTTAGGGGACCCAAAGAACTCTACTAAAAGACTGCTGGAACTCATCGAAGAGTTTGGCAAAGTAGCAGGATATAAAATCAATGCACAAAAATCAACAGCCTTTGTATACACAGGCAATGCCACGGCTGAGAAAGAACTTCTAAAATCAATCCCATTCACAATAGCTACAAAAACAATCAAATACCTTGGAATAAACTTAACCAAAGACGTTAAAGATCTCTACGATGAAAACTACAAAACCTTACAGAAAGAAATAGAAGAGGATACCAAAAAATGGAGAAATCTTCCATGCTCATGGATTGGAAGAATCAATATCATCAAAATGTCTATTCTCCCAAAAGCAATTTATACATTCAATGTGATACCAATCAAGATTCCGAAGACCTTCTTCTCAGATCTGGAAAAAATGATGCTGAAATTCATATGGAGACACAGAAGACCTCGAATAGCTAAAGCAATCCTGTACAACAAAAACAAAGCCAGAGGCATCACAATACCTGATTTCAGGACATACTACAGGGCAGTTGTTATCAAAACAGCATGGTACTGGTACAGAAACAGATGGATAGACCAATGGAACAGAATAGAAACACCAGAAATCAATCCAAACATCTACAGCCAACTTATATTTGACCAAAGATCCAAATCTAATCCCTGGAATAAGGACAGCCTATTCAATAAATGGTGCTGGGAAAATTGGATTTCCACGTGCAGAAGCTTGAAGCAAGACCCATACCTATCACCTTACACAAAAATTCACTCAACATGGATTAAAGACTTAAATCTACGACCCGAAACCATCAAATTATTAGAGAGCATTGGAGAAACCCTGCAAGATATAGGCACAGGCAAAGACTTCCTGGAAAATACTCCAACAGCAGAGGCAGTCAAAACCAAAATTAACATTTGGGATTGCATCAAATTGAGAAGTTTCTGTACTTCAAAAGAAACAGTCAGGAAAGTGAAGAGACAACCAACAGAATGGGAAAAAATATTCGCAAACTATACTACAGATAAAGGATTGATAACCAGAATCTACAAAGAAATAAAGAAAATCCACAACAACAAAACAAACAACCCACTTAAGAAATGGGCCAAGGACCTCAAGAGACATTTTTCAAAAGAGGAAATCCAAATGGCCAACAGACACATGAAAAAATGTTCAAGATCACTAGCAATCAGAGAAATGCAAATCAAAACCACAATGAGGTTTCACCTCACCCCGGTGAGAATGGCTCACATTCAGAAATCTACCAACAACAGATGCTGGAGAGGATGTGGGGAAAAAGGGACACTAACCCACTCTTGGTGGGAATGCAAACTGGGTAAGCCACTATGGAAGTCAGTCTGGAGATTCCTCAGAAACCTGAACATAACCCTACCATACAACCCAGCCATCCCACTCCTTGGAATTTACCCAAAGGAAATTAATTTGGCAAATAAAAAAGCCATCTGCACATTAATGTTTATTGCAGCTCAGTTCACAATAGCTAAGACCTGGAACCAACCCAAATGCCCATCAACAGTAGACTGGATAAAGAAATTATGGGACATGTACTCCATAGAATACTATACAGCAGTAAGAAACAACGAAACCCAGTCATTTGCAACAAGATGGAGGAATCTGGAAAACATCATGCTGAGTGAATTGAGCCAGTCCCAAAGAGACAAATATCATTTGTTTTCCCTGATCGGTGACAACTGAGCGCCAAAGGGGAAACCTGTTGAAGTGAAATGGACACTATAAGAAACAATGAAGTGATCAGCTCCTGTCCTGACTTTAGATGTACAATGTAATACTTTATCCTTTTTAGTATTTGTTGTTGTTGTTCTAGTACTATTGGTTGAACTCAGTAATTAACACAATTATTCTTAGGTGTTTAAATTTTAACTGAAAAGTGATCCCTGTTAAATCTAAGAGTGGAAAAAGAGAGGGAGGAGATGAACAATTTGGAACATGCTCAATCGGACTGGCCGCAAATGGTCGAGTTAGAAATGTGCCAGGGGATTCCAACACAATCCCATCAAGATGGTATGTACCAATGCCATCACACTAGTCCAAGTGATCAATTTCAGCTGACAATTGATAGCTCTGATAGGTCTAAGAGTCAAAGAGATCACACAAACAAGACAAGTATCTGCTAATACTAACTGATAGAATCAAAAAGGGAGAGAAAGATCCAACATGGGAAGTGGGATACACAGCAGACTCATAGAATGGCAGATGTCCTAAACAACACTCTGGCCTCAGAATCAGCCCTCAAGGCATTCGGATCTGGCGGAAGAGCCCATGAGAGTATAGCAGGTATGGAAAGCCAAGATATCATGGAAAAAAAAAGACCTAAATGAATGATCTCTGTGAGTGAGATCCCAGTGGAAAGAACGGGGCCATCAAAGAAGGAGGTACCCTTCTCCGAAGGGAGGAGAGAACCTCCACTTTGACTATGACCCTATCGGAATAAGATCAAAGTCAGCGAACTCTAAAGGCTTCCATAGCCCTGGCAACTCATGACTAGAGCCTAGGGAGATTACTGACGCCATGAACAGGAGTGTCAAATTGTTAAGTCAGCAACAGGAGTCACTGTGTACTTACACCCCATGTGAGATCTGTCCCTAATGTGTCGTCTAAAGCCAAGTGATGCTATGACTGGTACTGAAACAGTATTTTTATACTTTGCGTTTCTGTGTGGGCGCAGACTGATGAGGTCTTTGCTAATTATATACTGAAGTGATCTTCTGTATATAAAGAGAATTGGAATTAAAAAAAAAATCAACCTGGTGTTAAAATGGAAATGGCATAGAAAATTAATTAATTTGAAAAAAAAATTATGTAGGATCTCTGTCTTTAATGTGCTGTACATTGCTATTTAATGCTATAATTAGTAATCCAATGGTAGTTTTTTCACTTGATGTTGCTATATGGGCAAAATGTTGAAATCTTTACCTAATATATACTAAACTGATCTTCTGTATACAAAGAGAATTGAAAATGAATCTTTACATGAATGGAAGGGGAAAGGGAGCGGGAAAGGGGAGGGGGTTGCGGGCGGGAGGGAAGTTATGGGAGGGGGGAAGCCATTGTAACCCATAAGCTGTACTTTGGAAATTTATATTCATTAAATAAAAGTTTAATAAAAATAAATAAATAAATAAATAAAAATTAAAAAAAAGAAATAGACAGATCAACAGGACAGAAGAGCAACAAGGATACAGTAGATTTAAATGACACTATAGTCCACATGGATCTAACAGATATCTACAAAACTTTTCATCCTACACATAAAGAATTTACATTCTTCTCAGCAGTACATGGAACCTTCTCTAGGATTGACCACAACTAGGCCATAAAGCAAGTCTCAGCAAATTCAAAAGAATTAGAATCATATCATGCAGCTTACCAGACCACAGTGGAATGAAGTAGGAAATTAGCAACTCAGGAATCCCTAGAGCATATACAAACACATGGAGATTGAACAACATGCTCCTGAATGAAGAATGGGTCATAGAAAAAAATCAAAATAGAAATCAAAAACTTTCTGGAAATAAATGAGGATAACAGCACAACATTCCAAAACTTATGGGATACAACAAAAGCAGTGTTAAGAGGAAAGTTTATAGCAATAGGTGACTACATCAAGAAATTGGAAAGGCACCAAATAAATGAGCTTTCAAGTCATCTCAAGGATCTAGAAAATCTGCAGCAAACCAGACCCAAATCTAGAAGGTAAGAGAAATAATTAAAATCAGAGAAGAAATCAACAGGATTGAATAAAAAAAAATTACAAAAAATCAGCCAAATGAGGAGCTGGTTCTTTGAAAAAATAAACAAAATTGACACCCCATTGGCCCAACTAACTACAAAAAGAAGAGAAAAGACCCAAATCAATAAATTCAGAGATGAAAATGGAAACGTAACAACAGACACCACAGAAATAAAAAGAATCATCAGAAATTACTACAAGGACTTGTATTCCAGCAAACAGGGAAATCTATCAGAAATGGACAGATTCCTGGACACATGCAACCTGCCTAAATTGAACCAGGAAGACAAAGAAAACCTGAACAGACCCATAACTGACACAGCAACTGAAACAGTAATAAAGGCCCTCCCAACAAAGAAAAGCCCAGGAACAGATGGATACACCGCTGAATTCTAGCAGACATTTAAAGAAGAACTAACTCCAATTCTTCTCAAACTATTCAGAACAATCAAAAAAGAGGGAATCCTCCCAAATCCTTTCTGTGAAGCCAGCATCACCTTAATTCCTAAGCCAGAGAATGAAGCAGCATTGAAAGAGAATTACAGACCAATATCCCTGATGAACATAGATGCAAAAACCCACAATAAAATTCTGGCCAATAAATTCAGCAACACATCAGAAAGATCATCCACCCAGACCAAGTGGGATTTATCCCTGGTATTCAGGGATGGTTCAAGGTTCGTAAAACTATCAACGTGATACACCACATTAACAGACTGCAGAAGAAAAACCATATGATTATCTCAATAGAAGCAGAGAAAGCATTTGATAAAATACAATACCCTTTCATGATGAAAACTCTAAGCAAACTGGGTATGGAAGGAACATTCCTCAATACAATCAAAGCAATATATGAAAAACCCACAGCCAACATCCTATTGAATGGGGAAAAGTTGGAAGCATTTCCGCTGAGATCTGGTACCAGACAGGGATGCCCACTCTCACCACTGCTATTCAATATAGTTCTCGAAGTCTTAGCCAGAGCTATTAGGCAAGAAAAAGAAATTAAAGGGATACAAATCGGGAAGGAAGAACTCAAACTATTGCTCTTTGCAGATGATATGATTCTTTATTTAGGGGACCCAAAGAACTCTACTAAGAGACTACTGGAACTCATCGAAGAGTTCGGCAAAGTAGCAGGATATAAAATCAATGCACAAAAATCAACAGCCTTTGTATACACAGGCAATGCCATGGCTGAGGAAGAACTTCTAAGATCAATCCCATTCACAATAGCTACAAGAACAATCAAATACCTTGGAATAAACTTAACCAAGGATGTTAAAGATCTCTATGATGAAAATTACAAAACCTTAAAGAAAGAAATAGAAGAAGATACCAAAAAATGGAAAAATCTTCCATGTTCCTGTATTAGAAGAATCAACATCATCAAAATGTCCCTTCTCCCAAAAGCAATTTATATATTCAATGTGATACCAATCAAACTACTGGAGACCTTCTTCTCAGATCTGGAAAAAATGATGCTGAAATTCATATGGAGACACAGAAGACCTCGAATAGCCAAAGCAATCTTGTACAACAAAACAAAGCTGGAGGCATCACAATACCTGATTTCAGGACATACTACAGGGCAGTTGTTATCAAAACAGCATGGTACTGGTACAGAAACAGATGGATAGACCAATGGAACAGAATAGAAACACCAGAAATCAATCCAAATATCTACAGCCAACTTATATTTGATCAAGGATCCAAAACCAATTCCTGGAGTAAGGACAGTCTATTCAATAAATGGTGCTGGGAAAATTGAATTTCCACCTCAGAATCATGAAGCAAGACCACTACCTTTCACCTTACACAAAAATTCACTCAACATGGATTAAAGATTTAAATCTATGACCCCAACACCAAATTATTAGAGAGCATTGGAGAAACCCTGCAAGATATAGGTACCGGCAAAGACTTCTTGGAAAAGACCCCACAAGCACAGGCAGTCAAAGCCAAAATTAACATTTGGGATTGCATCGAATTGAGAAGTTTCTGTACTGCAAAACAAACAGTCAGGAAAGTGAAGAGACAACCAACAGAATGGGAAAAAATATTTACAAACTATGCTACAGATAAAGGGTTGATAACCAGAATCTACAAAGAAATGAAGAAACTCCACAACAACAGAACAAACAACTCACTTAAGAAATGGGCCAAGGACCTCAAGAGACATTTTTCAAAAGAGGAAATCCAAATGGCCAACAGACACATGAAAAAATGTTCAAGATCACTAGCAATCAGAGAAATGCAAATCAAAACCACAATGAGGTTCCATCTCACCCCGGTGAGAATGGCTCACATTCAGAAATCTACCAACAACAGATGCTGGAGAGGATGTGGGGAAAAAGGGACACTAACCCACTCTTGGTGGGAATGCAAACTGGGTAAGCCACTATGGAAGTCAGTCTGGAGATTCCTCAGAAACCTGGACGTAACCCTACCATACAACCCAGCCATCCCACTCCTTGGAATTTACCCAAAGGAAAATAAATTGGCAAACAAAAAAGCCATCTGCACCTTAATGTTTATTGCAGCTCAGTTCACAATAGCTAAGACCTGGAACCAACCCAAATGCCCATCAACAGTAGACTGGATAAAGAAATTATGGGACATGTACTCCATAGAATACTATACAGCAGTCAAAAACAATGAAATCCAGTCATTTGCAACAAAATGGAGGAATCTGGAAAACATCATGCTGAGTGAAATAAGCCAGTCCCAAAGGGACAAATATCATATGTTCTCCCTGATCGGCGACAACTAACTGAGCACCAAAGGGGAAACCTGTTGAAGTGAAATGGAGACTATGAGAAACATTGACTTGATCAGCTTTGTCCTGTTGATGTACAATGTAATACTTTATCCTTTTTAGTATTTTTTTGTTCTAGTTAATACTATTGGTTGAACTCTGTAATTAACACACAATTATTCTTAGGTGTTTAAATTTTAACTGAAAAGTGATCCCTGTTAAATTTAAGAGTGGAAAAAGAGAGGGAGGAGATGTACAATTGGGGACATGCTCCATCGAATTTGCCCCAAATGGTGGAGTTAGAAACGTGCCAGGGGATTCCAATACAATCCCATCAAGCTTGCGTGTATCAATGCCATCTCACTAGTCCCAGTGATCAATTTCAGTTCACAATTGATCAAACTGATAGGTCTAAGAGTCAAAGGGATCACACAAAGAAGATTAGTGTCTGCTAATACTAACTGATAGAATAAAAAAGGGAGAGAACGATCCATCATGGGAAACAGGATACACAGCAGACTCATAGAATGGCAGATGTCCTAAACAGCACTCTGGCCTCAGAATCGGCCCTTAAGGCATTCGGATCTGGCTCAAGAGCCCCTGAGAGTATTGTAGGCATGGAAAGCCAAGACGCTCTGAAAAAAAAAAAAAAGAAGAAGAAGAAGACCTAAATGAAAGATCTCTGCAAATGAGATCCCAGTGGAAAGAACGGGGCATCAAAGAAAGAGGTACCTTTCTCTGAAGGGAGGAGAGAACTTCCACTTTGACTATGACCCTGTTGGAATACGATCGAAGTCGGCAAACTCAAAAGGCTTCCATAGCCTTGGCAACTCATGACTAGAGCCTAGCGAGATTACTGATGCCATAAACAAGAGTGTCAAATTATTAAGTCAACAACAGGAGTCACTGTGTTCTTACTTCTCATGCGGGATCTGTCCTTGATGTGTTGTCCAATGTGAAGTAATGCTATAACTAGTACTGAAACAGTATTTTACACTTTATGTTCTGTGTGGGTGCAAACTGATGAAATCTTTACATAATATATATTAAATTGATCTTCTGTATATAAAGATAATTGAAAATGAATCTTGATGTGAATGGAATGGGAGAGAGAGCAGGAGATGGGAGGGGTGTGAGTTGGAAGGAAATATGGGGGGAGAGCCATTGTAATCCATAAACTGTGCTTTGGAAATTTATATTTACTCAATAAAAAAATTTTTTAAAAATCTTTGTCTTCTAGGTAGAGATAATTCTCCTAAAATGATTGTTGCAGTGGGCATCTGCTTTTGTCTCTGTTGATGAATCCTCTTTATATTCAGTTTAACTGTAGCATAAAATGTATATGTAAAAATCAAGAAACTGGTGTCAGAGGCCTAGTTACTAAACCAGAGTTTAATGAAGATACTGCTTCTCTGGGAATTTTTAGGCTATCTGGTGAGAGGTGAAGCCTCTAATATGTTCCCCTCATCCATTTAAGGGAAAACACAGCTACCAGCATGGACACTGGAGGTGTAAAACACATGTTTTGCTTTCAATCTTTTTTTATTCTCTCTCCACAGTCTTAGCCTCCTGTCTCTGCCTTGAAGAGAAGAAGAAACAAAGAGGTTGGCAGGGCAACCAGGGCCTTCTTTCTCTTGAGAACATTTAAGCAGGCAACTAAAGACTCTCTTTCTGACTAGGTAGGAAACAAAAATTGCAGAATAATAGAAAACAGGCAGGAAACAGAGTTCTGAACATACAGCCATTTTTTTACATTTATTAATCTTATCCTAATAAAAAGGCTCAGAGTGAGTTATTAGAACATGTTGTACTTGGTTTTGAAGAATAAGCAGTGGTTATACTAATAGGAATTGTGCTAGACATCATTTATATATAATTCTTGCTCTACATTTTGTTCCACTTAAAAATTACTAATGGTGGGTATTAAACAGATTTGTTCAACACCTTTATTATGCATCTATCATATATCACTATTTTACATCTTGGGACAAGAGTGGTACACACACACTGACGTGGCCCCTGCTCTCATGGGCCTTAGAGTCAAGAAGATGTAACAGTGAGATTGTACCTATCATAAAGTCCCTAGGGGTGTTGGGTTAGAGCAAAGTATTAAAAATGTGCGGAGTTTAACAGCACTCAGGTAAAGGAGAAGGGTTCCAGCAGAAGGAACAGAGTTTGCAAAGTCCTGAGCAGGAGGTAGGAGATCAACCTAGAGGAACTGAAAAAAAACCTATAGTGAGTGGAAAACAGACAGGAAAAAGGAGCTTGGTGTTAAATGACAGTAACACAGGAAGGGACAAAGATATTATAAAACATTTATTCTCCCTGTGCTTCAGGATCTTCATCTGTAAAATGGAAATAGTGTCTATATTTAGGGTTAATGTGAGAATGAAATATATTAATATACATAGAGCACTTAGTAGTACCTGAGAACTTGTGTTTACTGTGAATATCCTCTCTCACGTTCCATTTACCGCATTCTACCTTGTGTTAAAGTTATTACCGATCCTGTTTATCCTTTACTGTATTATTAACTGCTTGAGATTAGGGATGCTGTCCAGCTAATCTTTGGATTGCTAGGGTCTAGGGTATAACAAAAGCTAAGCAAATAATTTAAAATTAATTTTGGGGGACTACTACAAAGAATATTGCTTTGGCCGGCGCCGTGGCTCAACAGGCTAATCCTCCGCCTTGCGGCGCCGGCACACCGGGTTCTAGTCCCGGTCGGGGCACCGATCCTGTCCCGGTTGCCCCTCTTCCAGGCCAGCTCTCTGCTGTGGCCAGGGAGTGCAGTGGAGGATGGCCCAAGTGTTTGGGCTCTGCACCCCATGGGAGACCAGGAGAAGCACCTGGCTCCTGCCATCGGAACAGCGCGGTGCGCCGGCCGCAGCGCGCTACCGCGGCGGCCATTAGAGGGTGAACCAATGGCAAAGGAAGACCTTTCTCTCTGTCTCTCTCTCTCTCTCACTGTCCACTCTGCCTGTCAAAAAAAAAAAAAGAATATTGCTTTCAACATCATGATCTAATTATTACTTTGATTTTATTTAAAAGGCAGATACAGAGAGAGAGAGAGAGAGAGAGAGAGAGAGAAATCTTCCATCCACTAGTTCATTCAGAGAGAGAGAGAGAGAGAGAGAAATCTTCCATCCACTAGTTCATTCCTCAAATGTCCTCAACAACCAGGGCTAGACCACAGCCAAAATGAGGAGACCAGAATTCTATCTGGATCTCCCGTGAGGGTGGCAGAGACCTGGGCACTTCAGTCATTTTCTGCTGCCTCCTAGCACTCCCAGGATACACATTAGCAGGAAGTTAAAAAACAAAGCAATATATGAAAAACTCACGGCCAACATCCTATTGAATGGGGAAAAGTTGGAAGCATTTCCGCTGAGATCTGGTACCAGACAGGGATGCCCACTCTCACCACTGCTATTCAATATAGTTCTCGAAGTCTTAGCCAGAGCTATTAGGCAAGAAAAAGAAATTAAAGGGATACAAATCGGGAAGGAAGAACTCAAACTATTGCTCTTTGCAGATGATATGATTCTTTATTTAGGGGACCCAAAGAACTCTACTAAGAGACTACTGGCACTCATCGAAGAGTTTGGCAAAGTAGCAGGATATAAAATCAATGCACAAAAATCAACAGCCTTTGTATACATAGGCAATGCCACGGCTGAGGAAGAACTTTTAAGATCAATCCCATTCACAATAGCTACAAAAACAATCAAATACCTTGGAATAAACTTAACCAAGAATGTTAAAGATCTCTACGATGAAAATTACAAAACCTTACAGAAAGAAATAGAAGAGGATACCAAAAAATGGAGAAATCTTCCATGCTCATGGATTGGAAGAATCAATATCATCAAAATGTCTATTCTACCAAAAGCAATTTATACATTCAATGCAATACCAATCAAGATACCAAAGATATTCTTCTCAGATCTGGAAAAAATGATGCTGAAATTCATATGAGACACAGAAGACCTCGAATAGCCAAAGCAATCTTGTACAACAAAAACAAAGCCGGAGGCATCACAATACCTGATTTCAGGACATACTACAGGGCAGTTGTTATCAAAACAGCATGGTACTGGTACAGAAACAGATGGATAGACCAATGGAACAGAATAGAAACACCAGAAATCAATCCAAACATCTACAGCCAACTTATATTTGATCAAAGATCCAAAACTAATCCCTGGAATAAGGACAGCCTATTCAATAAATGGTGCTGGGAAAATTTGATTTCCACATGTAGAAGCTTGAAGCAAGACCCCTTCCTTTCACCATACACAAAAATTCACTCAACATGGATTAAAGACTTAAATCTATGATCCGAAACCATCAAATTATTAGAGAGCATTGGAGAAACCCTGCAAGATATAGCTACAGGCAAAGACTTCTTGGAAAAGACCCCAGGAGCACAGGCAGTCAAAACCAAAATTAACATTTGGGATTGCATCAAATTGAGAAGTTTCTGTACTTTAAAAGAAACAGTCAGGAAAGTGAAGAGGCAACCGACAGAATGGGAAAAAATATTTGCAAACTATACTACAGATAAAGGGTTGATAACCAGAATCTACAAGAAATCAAGAAACTCCACAACAACAGAACAAGCAACCCACTTAAGAGATGGGCCAAGGACCTCAATAGACATTTTTCAAAAGAGGAAATCCAAATGGCCAACAGACACATGAAAAAATGTTCAAGATCACTAGCAATCAGAGAAATGCAAATCAAAACCACAATGAGGTTTCACCTCACCCCGGTGAGAATGGCTCACATCCAGAAATCTACCAACAACAGATGCTGGAGAGGATGTGGGGAAAAAGGGACACTAACCCACTGTTGGTGGGAATGCAAACTGGTAAAGCCACTATGGAAGTCAGTCTGGAGAGTCCTCAGAAACCGGAATATAACCCTACCATACAACCCAGCCATCCCACTCCTTGGAATTTACCCAAAGGAAATTAAATTGGCAAATAAAAAAGCCATCTGCACATTAATGTTTATTGCAGCTCAGTTCACAATAGCTAAGACCTGGAACCAACCCAAATGCCCATCAACAGTAGACTGGATAAAGAAATTATGGGATATGTACTCTATAGAATACTATACAGCAGTAAGAAACAATGAAATCCAGTCATGTACAACAAGATGGAGGAATCTGGAAAACATCATGCTGAGTGAATTGAGCCAGTCCCAAAGAGACAAATAGCATTTGTTTTCCCTGACCGGTGACAACTGAGCACCAAAGGGGAAACCTGTTGAAGTGAAATGGACACTATAAGAAACAATGACCTGATCAGCTCTTGTCCTGACTCTAGATGTACAATGTAATACTTTATCCTTTTTAGTATTTGTTGTTGTTGTTGTTGTTGTTCTAGTACTAGTGGTTGAGCTCTGTAATTAACACACAATTATTCTTAGGTGTTTAAATTTTAACTGAAAAGTGAACCTGTTAAATTTAAGAGTGGAAAAAGAGAGGGAGGAGATGTACAATTGGGGACATGCTCAATCAGACTTGCCCCAAATGGTGGAGTTAGAAATGTGCCAGGGGATTCCAATACAATCCCATCAAGGTGGCAAGTACCAATGCCATCTCACTAGTCCAAGTGATCAATTTCAGTTCACATTTGATCACTCTGATGGGTCTAAGAGTCAAAGGGATCACACAAAGAAGATTAGGGTCTGCTAATACTAACTGATAGAATAAAAAAGGGAGAGAACGATCCAACATGGGAAGTGGGATACATAGCAGACTCATAGAATGGCAGACGTCCTAAACAATACTCTGCCCTCAGAATCAGCCCTTAAGGCATTCGGATCTGGCTGAAGAGCCCATGAGAGTATTGTAGGCAGGGAAAGCCAAGACACCATGGAAAAGAAATTAAAAAAAAGAACACCTAAATGAAAGATCTCTGCAAGTGAGATCCCAGTTGAAAGAATGGGACCATCAAAGAAGGAGGTACCTTTCTCTGAAGGGAGGAGAGAACTTCCACTTTAACTATGACCCTATCGGAAAAAGATCAAAGTCAGTGAACTCAAAAGGCTTCCATAGCCTTGGCAACTCATGACTAGAGCCTAGGGAGATTAATAACGCCATGAACAGGAGTGTCAAATTGTTAAGTCAGCAACAGAAGTCACTGTGTACTTACATCCCTTGTGGGATCTGTCCCTAATGTGTTGTCTAATGTGCAGCGATGCTGAAACAGTATTTTTACACTTTGTGTTTCTGCGTGGGTACAAACTGATGAGATCTTTACTAATTATATACTGAATCGATCTTCTGTATATATAGGTAATTGGAAATGAAAAAAAACCTGGTGTTAAATTGGAAATGGCATAGAAAATTAATTTTTTTAAAAAAATATCATGTAGGATCTCTGTCTTTAATGTGCTGTACACTGTTATTTAATGCTATAACTAGTACTCCAACAGTATTTTTTTTCACCTTGTGTTGCTATATGGGGGCAAACTGTTGAAATCTTTACCTAATATATACTAAACTGATCTTCTGTATATAAAGAGAATTGAAAATGAATCTTGATGTGAATGGAAGGGGAGAGGGAGAGGGAAAGGGGAGGGTTGTGGGTGGGAGGGAAGTTTTGGGAGGGGGATGCTATTGTAACCCATAAGCTGTACTTTGGAAATTTATATTCATTAAATAAAAGTTTAATAAAAAAAAATCCAAAGAGAGCTGAGACTCAAGCCAGGCATTCTGAGACGTGTGTGTCCCAAGTGACATCTTTACTGCTGCACCAAACCCCTATATCCTATTTCAATCACTATCCACCTCCAAGAATACATTATTGGTTATTCCTTGTAGTTATTAAACACTATGCTCATGTACTCTTCTATGTCCAACTTCTTCCACTCAACATTATGATTTAAAGTCCATACATATATGTAGTCAGTTTGGTTATTTTCATTGCTGTAATTTGCTTGCTATTCAACTCCTGATGGGCATTTGGGTAGTGCCCAGTTTGGACTACTTTCAACAGTTTTGTTTTCAACTTCCTAGAACATACCATTTGGTTACTAGATGTATGTATTTCTACTGACTATACATCTGTGAGTGAAATTTCTGCATCACAGGGAATACCTAGGTTCAGCTTTAGATTTTGCTACACTGTTTCCAATGACATTGTACATGTCTACACAGCCCCCAGCAGTTTGCCAGGGTTTCATTTCCTTTATATCCTCACCAACACTGATCATTTCATCTTAATTATGTTCAGAATTCAGGTTTGACCAGCAAGATGGGATGTAGTGGACTATGATTCATCCTTTTACAATGAAGTTGCAGCCATGTCATTCATTCAAATGTTTCTCTGTCAGATATCATTTGTATATTCAAAGCAATGATCAATAGTCTATTCTATTCTAGCCACCTTGAAAAAGAGCACACTTCAGGCTCAGAAGCCTTCAAACTTCAAGTCAAGGAAGGATTGATGGGTTGGGTTCTCAGAGTGGAGTCTGCTGACTGTCTGAGGGCACAGAGCATGTCCACAGAGCAGAGGGCATTTGAGTCCAGGAGAGGAGAGCGATTGTTTACAAGGCTTGGGTAGAGGAGAGTCCCAGCTCTCTCCTGGAGGAAATGCATGCCAAGGCTTAGAAACACGAAAGGCATAGCTCAAACAGTTCTAGGTTTGAATAACCAAGAGACTTGTCCTCTTCCTGAAGCAAAAATCCCTTCTACAACACTTCCACGGTAGCTGCCCAGCCTGTTCCTGGTGGTGCCCAAAGGGACCTAGTCCGAATATCATAATCCCAAACTCTGAAATCTCAAAAGATCAAAATCCATAAAGATGAAAATCAAAATAGATTCTGATCTTTCAGGATTTTACCACTCACGATTATAGCATTTCAACCTTCAGAACTACATCCTGCTATGTCCTTTGAGATTATGGCCCAAATCTTCCTCTTGGAAACTTCCAAGATAGCATCCTTGCCACCTCTAAGCAGACTCTTATTTTCATGCACAATAACTGATAAAACTAGCAACAATAACACTCTTCTCTAACAGGCACTTATCATCTGGCAGACATGATATGATGTGCTTTGTTGTATTTACTCCCCTAACAACAGATCCCATCTCATAGGGCTTGTTCTCTTATTTTACAGTTGAAGAAACTGAGTTAGGTAAATAAACGTGCCAAGATCACAATGTAGAGATTTGTAGAGCCAGGAACTGAACCTAGATTTTTTTTCCTCCCCTGATTTTAGAACTTATATTTGAATAAGTTTTTTATTTTGAATCAAAGCTACTCTTCTTCTTTTGCCTATTCATCATAATCTATAATCCCTTTTCCCACACACCATCACTTTTTAAAATGATATTCAAAAAAATGTAAAACTATGATTTTTCATAGATATAAAATATCAAAGATTTTGTTCTATTCATATTGTAACTGATTCACATGAGACTGAGGCACAGACATATTATAGATCAGGAACAATTAAATTAATGCACAAACCAGAGACTGGTTTCTCTAAAGGAAGGAGGAAGTCAAGTGGACCTCTGGGCACAAGACAGAATTGCATGTATGATAATTACTTTGCTTAGTTCTTGGTTATCTATAACTCAGAGCTGCAAAATAGCTCAAAGATGATTATAGACTAGAATCAGAGAGCTGGAAGGAGTATACTGCAGATGGTATCTTCTGTTGATGTAAACTCTTCCCTGTGCTACTCTTCACAAAATTTGAAGAGGGATATTATGTTCCTGGGAATCATTTTTTTTTCTCAGAGTACACATTCTCAGCTCTCTGATGATCCTCATACAATGTGTTTTCAAATCTCCTCTGCATCCTGGTTTTTCATTATCTTACTCTATTCAGGCTGCTACAAAAATATCATAAACAGGGTAACTTATAAACATAAATTTCTCACAGTTCTGGAGACTGAAAAGCCCAAGATCACGGTGTGGGAAGATTTAGTGGCCAGTGAGGACTCACCTTCTTATTCATAGATAGCACCTATTTGCTGTCTTCTCACACAATGGAAGGGTCTGAAGGAGCATGGGTAATTTTACTCCAAAATAGAACACTCTGGCGTGCTATTTTACGTTAAAGGTCCTGGAACCCAGAAGAGGCTTTATTCTGATAATTCCTGTCTGATTAAAAACTGGATCCTCCAAAAAGGAAAAAAAATTGCCTTCAGTTCACTCCCCAAGGTTCCATTAACTAAACTCATTGCAGTCAGGAAGACTGAGAAAGTTAACAATACATGGGCAAAATTTATTACAAGCTGTTGTTTGTCTCCCAGGTCCATGCATTCTCCCAAAGAAAATCATTCACAGCCTCCTGTTTATTCTCTTGGCCCATTCATTCTGCCTAAAAGTCATTACTGCCACTAGAAATTGCCTACAGTCAGCTATCCTCTCTGCCGTATGGAGAAGGGCACATGACCATTTGAAGCCCTCTGGGTTATTGAGTAATTACTCTCCTGTGATTTCTTTTGTGCATGTTAATAAATTTCTATTCCTTTCATCCTGATGAATCTATTGTCAGTTTATTCCAATAAATTTTGGAATACAGGGCTTTGCCTCTACAGGGCTACCTGGATCTCAGAGGTCTGTTTTATAAGGGCACTAGTCCCACTCACGGGAGCTCCGCCCTCATGACCTACTCACCTCACATGGTCTACATCTCTGTACTGTCACATTAGGGATCAGGTTGTAACACAGGAGTTTCAGAGCGACACATTCAGACCATAGCATTAATTTTTGTGTGCACAACATCTCAATGTCTATTAAAGTGTGGTACCTTGAACTGAACAAGATACTCAAGGATTGCATTAACCAGTTTGAAGTAATTTGTTTATATTGATGTGTCTTTATTTCATTTGTCTTTATTTTCCAGGCTTGCTGCTTTGTCATATTAAACCCATTTCCCTTTCCTCCTGGACACACAGACCACATTTTCCATATTGCTTGCTGTGAGTTATGGCCACAAGACTGATCTCACCAATAAAATATGAGCAGAAGTGATGTTTGTCATTTCTGGACAGAAGTAGGTATATATACCTTTCTCATGTCTCTATCCTCATTTATCAGTTGAATGGGAAAAACCAAACCCCATAAAAAGGGTGGATTTACCATGGAAATGAGCCTGGGGCCCTGGATATTTTTGTGGAAGTTTGCTGGGCCATGACACCTGCTCTGGACTGTGTCGTGGAGAGAGGTAAACCTGTGTTCTGGGCAGCTGCCAGGACTGCAGGGTGTAGCCCACAGCAGGTAGCATCAGCTTCAGTGTCTGCCCTTGTCTTAAACCGCTCTCCCACCCATTTTCCCCAAGATACCAACAGAGCTTCCACAGTTCCGTTTGCAATTTCTCCTAGTATAATGAGGAATATTCCACCAGGGGAGGGCTTGAAGTTATTCAGATGAATTCTGAGCATCCTGGTGATCTTTTCTCCTGCTGCGTCTCCATACCCTCTGGCTAGTATGGCCCTATTCTTACTAATTTGGCAACTCTTCATTTTTCTTAACTAAAGAGGCTGAACTGGGGTAGGATTCAGGAAGTTCTGCCTTCTCTCTGCACTGGCACCTCCACAACATCTGAGAGTTGTTTCCACTGACAACAAAGCACAAGAGTGTGTGCTTCCTCCTGCTGAGTGGTAAAGCAAGCTTCCCATACCACACACTGTCCTCCCGATATTCTCAGAGAGGGACAAGCAGAATGAAGAGAGGGAGAGGGCCAGCCCCAGCCCAAGCCAGCTGCATTTTTCACAAAGCAAATCAAGTACTGGGCCACCATGAGGTCCACGTGCACGCTGCCTGGCTGATGGAGTCCTCATGTCACATCATCAGTACCCTGAATGACTCAGGTACTACTGTTTTCTGGTAAGGTATTGAAATAAAATCTCATGGTAACTGGCCCTAGGAGACCACTGGTCAAACCATTCATTTCCTAAGCAAAGATTATCATTAGTAGCCAATCAATGAAGCCAAGCAGTCAGCATTTCCACATACAAATCTGAGAATGCTGAGTCTGTTGGTCACTTTGGTCACTTGCTAGAAGCAGCACTGGCCTAGAAATCACAAGCCTGGATTTGTTTTAGGAAATCTAAAAATAACTACCACAAATGGAGCACTTGTGTTCCAGATCATTCTGGGCACTTTGAAGGCATCATCTCAAACATAAAAATTTGCATGTCTATAGACTTTGCAGATATCTCTATACTACAATTTTATAGATATTTCCACTTTATAAGTGAAGATGTTTTTCTGTCTACTTCAGGCTCAGTGTGCTGGTCCCTCCTGGAAATACATTAGGATCTTAACTTTGATCAATTTAAAGTATCCTCAAGGAAATGAGATTTTCCTGGAATAATGTATCACATACCACAGCATACAAAGCTAAGTGAGTGTTTATGCTGCTCAAAACTAGATGGAGACTGAGGGCCCTGGCCACAGCAGTGGAAAGAAGAGTCACTCGAGCCTGAGAGGCCAGGACTGCAGGGTAAAATTAGCCTTGTTACCAGGTGCCTGGATGGATAAACTGCAGGAGTTGAGCTAGAGTACAACCTGTACTGAGGTGTGCTTGGAGAGGCATAGTGGAAGCCAGCTGGGGAGACCGGAGACAGGATATTTGGGAGGAAGCTCAGAATGGCTTGTTTTTGTTTTACTGGGTAGCTGGCCTAGAGCAGTCTTAAAGCAGTGATTCTGAAGCTTGAGTGTACATGGGAGATTATCAGGTGAGCCTTTTAAAAACAGATACCTGGGCTCCACCCCCAAAGATTCTGAGTTCGTGAGTGTGATTTAACGGGTTTGGGTCTGCATGATTTGAGTTTTCAGAGCTTCCCAGATAATTCTAATATGAAGTCAAAATTGAGAACCTCTACCTTAAGAGGCAGCACATGCACCTGTCTGTCATCCTTGGGCTGTCTGTAATGGGGTTCCTCATTCTAATTCTTACAGGTGTTTTCCTGACAAGGGAAGATCCAACCACCCTGGGGTTAGGAAAGGCAAGATTCCTGGAAAAGGGGAAACTCTAGTTAGGACTAGAAACTGAAGCTTCTCTCAGGACAGGAGGGCTGTGTAGCAGAACCAAGGTGATAGGAAGTCCACAGGCTGTCTGCCAGGTGAGATCTGGTTTTCACCTAAGGAAGGGAGCTGATAAAATAGTTCCCATTTCAGCTGGGATTTATCTTGCAATCCAGGACTCTTTCAGGGTCTTAACCTCCCAGCCAACAGCAGGATTTACATTTTCAGATTTAACAAACACTTATGGAACACTTTTTGTCTTCGAGGCACTGTGCCAGGTGCTTTTTCTTGTTATCCCATACGATGTATTTGGCTTCTTTTAGCATCTCTTGCCTTTCCTGCATAGATTCTTGCTGACTCTATTCTTCATTAGCTGGATTCTGGAACAGAAATTAATCTACTCTGTAGATTCTTAGCGTTTCAAGGGACAGCTAGTAATAATTATTGTAATTATAATAGCTGTTGTTAACATCTAGTAAGCATTTACTATATATCCCAGCCTCTGGGCTAAGCACTTCAGGTTTGTGCCATCCCAGTTAATTCTTATAAGCTGTGGCATGGATTATTCCCCTTTTATAGATAAGGAAACAGGTGTTTAGAGGTTTGAAATGTCTAGCTGAAAATTTTGTCAGGATTGATGCCTGGAGCTGTTTGAGTGCAATCTGTTCTGATCCTTTAGGACTGAGGTCTCAACACCTGAGGCCATATCAAAGCCTTTGCGGCACTTTTTAAAAAATAAACTTTTAGTTTGGAATGATTTTAGGTTTTCAGAAAAGTCTGCAAAGACTGTAAAGAACGTTCTCTTCTACCATCACTCTGTTCCCTCCATTGTTAACATCCTATATTTCCATGGGACACTCACCAAGGCTAAGAAACCAACTCTGACACATTCCTATGTACAAACTGCAGACTTTATATGAGTTTCCTTGGTTGATCCATTAATGTTCTCCATATGTATTTTTCAGTATTCAATCTAGGGTACATTATATTTGGTTGTCACATATCTCCAGTTTCTTCTGGGCTGTGACAGTTCCCTATCTTTCCTTATTTGTCTTCACCTTAACAGAATTAAGAGGTAATTCAGATGTTGCATTTAGTCAGCTCTTTGTTCCTTTACCTAAAATACCTAAGAGGAGCTTCTAAAGAGGAAGAGAAAAAGGATAATCTTGGCTTACAGTTTGGAGGTTCAACATCAGGCAGGCCCATTAGTCTGTCATCTGGTAGAGGCTGGCAGTGGGGGAACATGCAGAAAGGAACAGTCACATGATGACCCAGAAAGCAGAGAGGAGCTGGGGAACTCGGCTTATATAACAACGCTTTCATGAGAGCTACCTTCCAAGGGGAAGCCCTAATTACCTAAAGACCTCCCACTGGACCTAACCACCACAATTAGATCAAATCTCCACTTTAATCCGTCGACCACTAGCATTAATCTGATAACTGTGAATGTATGACTTTGAAGGTTGAAATGTTTGTGTGAATCTGGAAGACAAGTCCTGTTCAATCATAACAAGCAGCCTGTAGAAGGTTCTCCAACCTGGGTTTGCTGATGTTTCTTCCTTGATTGGACTGTGGCTCTGGGTTTTGGTGCCTTTCTCAATACCTCACACCAGAGGACACAACGGCCAGGTGATGTCACTAATGATGTTAACCTGCCTCACTTGGTTAAGGTCATGTTAGCCAGGTTTCTATTTTTCTTTTTTTTTAATGTTTTATTTTTTCACTTTTATTTAATAAATATACATTTCCAAAGTACAGCTTATGGATTACAATGGCTTTCCCCCCCATAACTTCCCTCCCACTCACATCCCTCCCATCTCCCGCTCCCTCTCCCATTCCATTCACATCAAGATTCATCTTCAATTCTCTTTATATACAGGAGGTCAGTTTAGTATATATTAAGTAAAGATTTCAACAGTTTGCACCCACACAGAAACATAAAGTGTAAAATACTGTTTGAGTACTAGTTATAGCATTACTTCACATTGGACGACACATTAAGCACAGAGATCCTACGTGAGGAGTAAGTGCACAGTGACTCCTGTTGTTAACAAATTGACACTCTTGTTTATGGTGTCAGTAATCTCCCTAGGCTCTTGTCGTGAGTTACCAAGGCTACGGAAGCCTTTTGAGTTCGCCGGCTCTGATCTTATTTAGACAAGGCCATAGTCAAAGTGGAAGTTCTCTCCTCTTTTCAGAGAAAGGTACCTCCTTCTTTGACGGCCCTTTCTTTCCACTGGGATCTCACTCACAGAGATCTTTTATTTAGGTCTTTTTTTTCCCCCAGAGTGTCTTGGCTTTCCATGCCTAAACTACTCTCAGGGGCTCTTCAGCCAGATCCAAATGCCTTAAGGGCTGATTCTGAGGCCAGAGTATTATTTAGGACATCTGCCATTCTATGAGTCTGCTGTATATCCCGCTTCCCATGTTGGATCGTTTTCTCCCTTTTTGATTCTATCAGTTAGTATTAGCAGACACTAGTCTTGTTTATGTGGTTTCTATTTTTCAATTTGCCTGCTCTATTCTTTGGCAATGAATCACTAAGTATAGTGTGGCTCTTTATAAAAATAGTCTAATAGACATCTGTATAAAATACATATTCTTTATAAAAATACTAAATCAAAAATGATAATTTGAGTGTGTTGCTGGTTTAAGTCATCTTTTAAAAGAGAATGCCACGTAAGTGATGAGACCTGCACCATGTATTTTTAAAGTAACCCAAGTAATATTCCTATGGGTCCAATGTTATAACCCCTCTAATATTTAATGTAGTTCATGGAGGAGACATTTCATGCAGAAGGAGCTCAGCTTCTTATGAGGCAGAACTTCCTTACTCACCAAGCTGTGCTAAGATTATGGGATGGGACAAGCAGATAGCCCAGGACAAACAGGTTTGGATTCTGACAGGTCAGAGAGCAACTCAAAGTCATTTGTAGATTTATATCTCCTTTACTCACAGTGGCAGTGAGAAATGCAATAGGATGAGCCACTCGCCCACAATGGCTGTGAGGCTATAGGAGATATCTACATTTGTGCCTGTGGCAGTAGAAATATCTACATTTATCTATACATTCACATAGAGCTGTATCCATCAATAGATGCCTGTGGCCACACAATCACACACCCATAAGCAGCTACATCTAGCCATGCCCTCCAGTTGCTTATATGCGCTTACAGACAATAATGGCCTATAGCCAAACCATTACATAACAGCCAACCAAGCAAGTGGACTTGTTGGTTACCTTGACACCAGTTACCATAGAGACACCATATGGGAGCACAGAGATGAGGGGCAAGGGCAAAAGGTGTGGGAACTTGATAACTTCAGTTTCCCAAGTTCATCTCCCTCAACAGAAGTTATGGAGAAATCTGGCTTAGATGTAGTAGGTCCATACGTTGGAACGTATGATAAATAAGGCTTCAAGTTTTCTGTCTGTTATTGTCTCCTTTCAAAAATCTGGGAGAGGGGCAGGAGCAAGGGAGAGAGCTAACAAATATTCCACTTGAAACAAAATTGTACATGGAATGCTCATCTGTCATCAGGCACTAGAGATGTAACACATTAATCAGACAAATAAAGGGACATAGGAAAAGCAAACAATGAATTGCAGAATGTATAATTATAATTAGATAAGTGTCACAGAGGATAAACAAGTGACTAGTGAGATTGTATTGGGTATTAAAATGGAGATAGGAAAATCTATCACAGAAAAATAATTAATTTAATCCAAGGCTAAAAGATTAGAGGTGGTTTCACAGAGTTGTGTGCCAAGTCCTAAAGGAAAGAGTAGTGTCTCAACAGCCGCCTAAGAGGCAGACCTAATTACCTAAAGACCTCCCACCAGACCAGAAGGGTGTTTAGGCACAGCTGTCTGGCAGCGTTAGCATGCTAGGGCAAGAATGAGTTTCAGCCTGGGTCTGAAGCAGGAGTTTGAGGTAGAAGTGCTGTAAAGGTGAACCGAGGCAGGAAGAATGTCATAAAATACTTTTGAGTAAAATGATCAGATACAAGTGAACTTCAAAATGTTCATGGAAAATTAAAAGATGATTTTGGTGCAAAAAATTGAAAACCATGCATAAAAGGGGTTTTCAAGAAGTTCATGTAAAACAGGTATCATGAAAAACTATGTACAGATTTAAAAAAAAAACTTTTGCACCTAAATAAACTTATTTTGTAATTTCATTTTCCACATACATTTTGCAGTGCCCACTTAAGTTCATGAGAGTAAACTCTGTAGGTTACAGAGAGAATGGATTGAAGGGTTGCTGGTCTGTGGCTCCTCAAACTCGACAGGCACTACACTGAGTTAATACCATCTTTCATCAGATTTTCTCATCGTGGTAGTTAAGGCTGACTTATTATATCCAGTAAATCTTCAAGCCTGTAAATATTACCATCTGAGGTATCACATCTGTTCAGCCCCATGGCCGTAACTTAGGCTGTCATGTCTTCTGGAGTGGTGCATTAGCCACTTATACATTCCTCTGCTCATAGTCTAACCCTTTCCTAATTCACCATCTCCACTACTGGGAGAGTAATGTTTCCAGCAGGCAGAGCTGAGTTATTGTTACTCACCAACTATAAGTCTTGCAGGGGCACAGTGGATAAGTCACTGCTTGGGATTCCCTCATCTCATACTAGAGCACTGAGTTTGAGTCCTGACACCTTTGCTTCCAACCTAGCTTTCTGCTAATGTACATCCTGCCACCCACATAGGAAACCCAGGATGGAGTTTCAGGATCCTGAATTTGGCCTAGCCCAGCCCTGGCTGTTGCAGGTATTTGGGAATAAACCAGTAGATGAAGAGAATGTCTGTCTATCTGTCTCTCTCTCAAATAAAATGAAAATAAATATTTAAAGATCCTTCTGTAGCTCTCTATTATCCATATAATAAAAACTCAAATTTGTTCACATAGTTTATAGGAACTTACATATAAGAACCCATTCCTTCATCTGTTCTGCCTACCATTTAGCACTTCATATTTGTGTGACATGGAAGCCCCAACCTCCTCTCCCCAATCACCAAGTCTTCTTGGATCTCTGTGACTTTGCATGTGCTGTTACCTCTGCCTTAAATATCATATTTGCCTCCCAATTTATCCACTTGAAATGCCTTCTTATGCATCTTAAAGAGTACCTCTAGGGGGGCTCACGTGTGCCTGATTCTGGGACTTCTGCTGCATTTTATCCATTCTTCTATTATCAAAATAATCTTCTATGTTTCCTTTCCCACAAGTTGATCTTTCCGTTCCTAGTGCCTACCATGGCACCTAGAATACCTTAGATGCTCAATAATTGACAAAGAAACAGAGGGAAGTATGGAAAGAACAGAAAGGGGAATAAGATAGAAGAGGGTGGAGGAAGGAATGAAGGAAGGAAAGAAAATGGAAAGATGGAAGGAAGGGGGAGAGGAAGGGAAGAAGAAGGTAGGGAGAACCTTGGAGGTGATGAGAGGGAAGTCATAGGTTTTATCTGAGCCATACATTGTCTCAGTTCAGCAGCGAATTTGGAAGGCCCTCTGAGTTTCAGAAGTGATAATAGACACAGAACTTGAAGTGCAGTTCTGTAAAATAAACAAAGCACACACGCAGACACAAGAATCTATTGCTTTAGGATTATGAAAAAATTCTGAAGCAATCTATTTCTTGAGAAAATCTATGTCTTGAGTGGCAAGTTCATGAGCCAAGTTCTTTCTTGGAGCACCAATGAAAGAAAGGAAAAATACTTGAAATTCCAAGCAGATTTTGGAGAAAAGAAGAAGAGAAAAACAAAACTCTCAAGGCAGACCCAAGTGAGATGCTGGCAGAATAAGAAATCAAAAGTTAAGTTGGAACAGCCTAGAATGATGAAGTTCCTTTGTGCCTCCCAAAATAATACCACAGAAGCAACATGGCCTCCTGCAGCTGTAGGAACTTTCAGGGTTCTGTGGCGTGTTATAGTCACACAACCTGGTCTGGGGTATCAGGGAGGCACTCATGCTGTCTCCTCCACTGAACTGCCGCCTCCACTTTGGGATCTCTATACAGAAACTTCTTCTCCCCACGTCTCCATTTCATTGTCTTCCCAGAAGGCAAGTAGTCTGAAGCCCAGCTCACACCTCCCTTTTTTAAGATTTAATTTATTTGAAAGACAGAGTTATAGAGAGGTAGAGACAGAGAGAGAGGTTTTCCATCCACTGGTTCACTCCCCAGATGGCTGCAACAGCCGGAGCTGAGCCAATCTGAAGCCAGGAGCCAGGAGCTTCTTCTGGGTCTCCCATGTGGGTGCAGGGGCCCATGGACTTGGGTCATCTTCTACTGCTATCTCAGGTCATAGCAGAGAGCTGAATTGAAAGAGGAGCAGCCGGGACTGGAACCGGCACCCGTATGGGATGCCAGCACTTCAGGCCAAGGCTTTAAACCGCTGCACCACAGCGCCGGCCCCGACACACCTCCCTTTCTTAAATAATCCGTGGGAACTTACTTCAGTGATCAGCAGTGCTGCTAAAGCTGTAGGCCACAGGAAGTCCATGCTGGCAATAGGGCTGCTGGATCTGGTGGGATTTTCAAGCCCCGTGGGAGCCTCCTTCCTAATCTCTCCACGCCTAGGCTCAGCCTTCACCCAGGGTGTCCCCTCTAAATAGAGATGTGGATTCCTATATCACCCTAAATATTCATCCTTCAGTCTTCAGCCTCCAAATGGGCAGCTTCTGACTCTAGTCTCTGGAACTTTTCCCCTCAGCCTTGGCCATATGTTCTGTTGTATTCTCTGCACCATGTTTGTGAGTTGTTAAAGTTGGTCTCACCTGGGAATGAAGTCTTCATTTCTTCTTGTTGCTCTTCCCAGACCACAGATTTCTAAGTAGGACAGAATTACCTAGTATCTCTCTCCTACCATCTTTGAAAACCACTGAGAAGCTAAATATATAGACAATGGTAAGATCACTTGTTACAATGGAACACTGACCTACAACCTATAGTGCCATCTTCTACTGCTTTTCCAGGCCATAGCAGAGAACTGGATCAGAAGTGGAGCGGCTGGGACTCGAACCAGCACCCATATGGGATGTCGGCACTGCAGATGTTGGCTTTACACGCTATGCCACAGCGTTGGCCTCCCTTGTTAGTTCTGAGAGGGTTGAGCCTGGCTCCATCTAGCCTCTCTCTGGCTGCCTATTTTAAGATGTGATTCTTCGTCCCACAGACACTGCTGCCATGATGGGAGACCATTAGGCTCTCACCGGAGGTCAACCTTTGGAAGCCTTTCATCCTCCAAAACCATGAGCTAAATAAACCTCTTTTATTTATAAAGTTATACCACCCCAAGATTTGGTTATAGTAACCAAAAAGTTAATACAACTTGCTTCTAGTTAGCTCACCTTCAGCTTCCACCTGCTAATAGCTTCCAATCAGGGCAGTCCTGAAGCCTACACTTTTTACACTGGAAATCTTTCCCACTGCACCATCTGCTTTGAGTCCCCACCAAAATGCAAGTGAGACTCCGTTGCTGTAAATAGTCTTTGCTTCTTTCATTTGCATGGTCCCCTTTTATTTCCACACAGCTGAATGTAGTAGAAACAAGAATTAAAAGCCAGGATTGAATGGTTCCATTTATATGAAGTCCACAAAAGACACAAAGATTCTATTGTAGCAGAAATAAGAAAGGGGTTGACCATGTGTGTTGGTGGGTGGTGGGAGCTGAGTGAGGTCAGAGGTGGGGTGACTTGACTGGAAAGTGTCATCAGGAAGCTGCCTGGAAGGATGGAAATGCTTGGTATCCTGGGTGATGATGACATGACATATACAGTTTTCAAAACTCACTGATCTGACTACTTCTGATATGTAAATTATACATATGTATGTATGACTTATACATATATATGTAACCCCATAGGTGATCCTCAATTCCTGATAGCCACACTGTTATGTAACACCCTTCCCTGGAGTATGGGCTGAACCTGGTGAGTCACTTCTCACATATAGGAGTGATTTATAGAACTGTACACTAAAAGGGATAAGAATTGGTGGCCATTGTGGTACAGCAGGGTAAGCAAGCACTTGAGACCCTGGCATCCCATATTAGAGTGCCTGTTCAAGGCCCAGCTACTTGGCTTCTGACCCAGCTACTTGCTAATGTGCCTTGGAAGGCAGCAAACGATGACTCAGATGCTTGAGTCTTTGCCACCCATTGTGATACCTGGATTGAGTTTTTAGCTTCCAGCTTTGACCTGGCTAAGCCTTGCTGTTGCCAATGTTAAGGGAGTAAACCAGTGGGTAGAAGGTATGTCTGTCTGCCTTTTCAAGTAGATGAAAGTAAATGAAAATTTTTAAAGAGGACACGAATTATCTGTCAACCTGCTTTCAAGAATAATGGAAGGAAGTGAAGGAGGCAGATACAATAAGTCTCAGTCTAGCTCACCAAGACAGTCCACCACACAGGTTTGTCACAGCTCTGAGCTTGCTGAGATTACCCAAGGTGTTTTACTAATGTGAGCTAAGTTTTTCATCTCTCAAGCCCTCCCTCCACACCCCCTAAGACTTCTAGCCAAGTCCCTGTTGCTTGGGAGCAATTGTTGCTCTTGGGTAATCAGATTCAGTCCCTGGAAGGCCATGTGTAACCGAGTGTCAGGACCGGACCGCTTACCACTGGTGTGAAAATCCACACCTATTGAAACAAAGGTAATGTTCTAGCTTTTCTTCAAGATCCCATCAGCTAACAAGCGAACCTTGAGAGTCAGCCACTAGCATCTGTACAAATATATACATTTCAAAACTCCGAAGCAGTAAATATGATGTTAACATCACCATAGAGGCCGGCGCCGCAGCTCAATAGGTTAATCCTCTGCCTGCGGCGCCGGAACACCAGGTTCTAGTCCTGGTTGGGACACTGGGTTCTAGTCCCGGTCAGGGCACCGGATTCTGTCCCAGTTGCCCCTCTTCCAGTCCAGCTCTCTGCTGTGGCCCAGGAGTGAGGTGGAGGATGGCCCAAGTCCTTGGGCCCTGCACCCGCATGGGAGACCAGGAGGAAGCACCTGGCTTCTGACTTCAGATCAGTGCGGTGCGCCAGCCGCAGTGGCCATTGGAGGGTGACCCAATGGTAAAGGAAGACCTTTCTCCCTGTCTCTCTCTTTCACTGTCCACTTTGCCTGTCAAAAAAAAAATTTGTCATAGAACAGTGGCTCCTACCAACAAAGTGATGCATTTCTCCTCCCAGGGAAATAAGGAGATGTTTTAAAAAAATTTTTAAAGATTTTATTTACTTGTTTGAGAGGAAGAGTAACAGACAGTGAGAGGGAGAGACAGAGACAAAGGTCTTCCATCCGTTGGTTCACTCCCCAAGTGGCTGCAATGACCGGAGCTGCACTGATCCGAAGCCAAGAGCCAGGAGCTTCTTCTGGGTCTCCCATGTGGGTGCAGGGGCCCAAGGACTTGGGCCATCTTCTACTGCTATCCCAGGCCATAGCAGAGAGCTAGATTGGAAGAGGAGCAGCTGGGACTAGAACCGGCGCCTACATGGGATGCCAGTGCCGCAGGCGGAGGATTAACCTACTGTGCCATGGCACCGGCCCCAAATAAAGAGATTTTAAATCAAACTATAAAGCAAGAAATAAACAGAATGTGGCAACCAATGCCTGTCTATCTTCTTGAAGTTTCCACAGTGATGGGAACTGTCAGAAGCCTTCATTTCTGTGTAAACCACAAAAGGCAGTTTGGACAAAAGGAAATTTAACCAGGGCAAGGAAGGGATTATCTGTGTTCTGAGAAAGAATGAATTCCAAGGCAGGTCAGCTGACAGGCTTGGGAGAATTCAAAGCTGGAGAGGCAAAGCCCTGTTGCTCAGTACCTGCAAAAGTATTTCTCAGCCGTGGGTTGGAGGGTAGCCCATATGTCCCAAATTCTTTAGGCCTGAGCGTGGCTAAGTAAATCCAGTGAGGCTCTTATAGGTAGGACAGGGCAAAAGCACCGGTAGGAGAAAAGGAAAAAGAGAGGGGGAGAATGTGCTCACCCAAGACTTGCTTCCCAGGACCCATATTTGGATTAGCACCTTCCTCTGCAGTCCCAAAGCTGCCCTACACTTGGCCCCACTGGAATACAGAACACTTATTGCAATAGCTGCTTACCTACTGTTACTGCCACCAGACTTCTCATGAAGAACAACTGAACAGAGATTTCATTATTTTGTTAACAGACTCTAGCTCAGGGCTCAGCTCATCATTGTATAACAACAACTAACACACATCATACTTCTCAGTATAGCAGATGTGTTCTCAATTCTTTACATTTATAATTTTCTATAACTATATAGATAACTATATATATAACTATATATATAACTATACCCATTCGTTAGATGAGGAAACTGAATCCCAGAGAGTTTAAGATGCTTGCCCAAGGCAACATGGCTAGTAAGTGGCAGAGCTAGGACACAAACCCAGGTTGCTTGCCCCAGACCATGTACTCATTCCTATTATGGGTTCAGTAAAGGTCTTTTGAATGAATGGCTCAGCAAGAGTCTGTCCTTGTCCTTTTGTCTCTGTTTCACCATGATCTCATCCATCTCCTGTTTCAACTATGACATATCCACCTGTGACTCCTAGACATGCCTCTATAGCACAATTCTCCCTCCTAAGTGCCAATTTCCTACAGATAGGAAAGTGATCTCTGCCTTCTCTATGTTTATTATTTAGTCAAGAGACAGGTAAATAAATAACAGTAAATCACTGATATTAGCATTCTCCTATATTTAACCTACTTTCTCCCTCTCTCTCTCAACACACACACACACACACACACACACGCATCACAGAAACTCTGCATTTTCTCCTACAGGGTATAATTTATGAGAAACAGTATGCCTTGCTTCCCTTCTCCTCTTCTATCTCCCCAAAAATCTCCTAAAATTGCTGTGTTGAAAATGAAATAAGGGCCAGTGCTGTGGCACAGTGGAGTAAGCTGCTGCTTGCAACACCAGCATCCCATGTCAGAATGCCAATTTGAGCCCCGGGTGCTCTGCTTTCCATCCAGCTCCCTGCTGGTGCACCTCGGAAAGCAGTGGAGGATGGCCCAATGACTGGGTTCCTGTCACACACATGAGAGATCTATATAGGGTTCCTGGCTTCTTGCATCAGACTGGCACATCCTGGCCTAGCCTTGGCTATTGCTGACAGTTAGAGAGTAAACCAGCAGAAAGATCTTCCCTCACCTCGCCCCCACCACTGTTTTTCTCTGTAGCTCTGCTTTTCAAATAAGTAAATAAGCCTCTTTTTTAAAAAAAAAAAAAGATGAGGTCATATTTGTTGGACAATTCCATAAGGGAAGCTTATTAACAAAGCCACAGTTTTAATTTCCTTTGCCACATAGGACCTTGTCTTAATTATTTCAGAACAACTCCAGTCCCTGTCAGTATCTTGTATTCTTAAAAATTGATATCCAGTCTGCCTCAGGACCCACAGACTAAAGGGGTAAGCATTTCCAAATCAGATTGAAATGATGAATGCCTGATGGAACTGTTCCCTGATGCCTGGACTGTCTCCTATCAGCTTTCTCCGTAGTCCCTCCTGCTAGGAGAAAGTACCCTGGAATAAGTAAGGAGTGATAAAGACTCCAGACCATCACTAGACACTGCCTATGCATTCATGCCTAACAATCTGCTTCTTACCTGGCACACCTTGACATGAAGATTTCTGAATTGGGCTCATCCATTGTGGGGAGCTGGCCACCTCTGTCTTCTGCCTGCCTGCCTGCCTAGCCCTGCCTGTAGACTGATGTGAAGTAAAACAACCAAACGTTCCCAACATTCCAATGTGCGCAGAGAGGCTATCAAAAGGACAGTACATACCCTCAAGGACACTCTCTAAAACAGGGGGCTGCGGTATGTGATATGTCGTGGAAGCCTCGGTCTCTCTCTTCCTAACTGCCTCATTGACCGCTTGCTCCTACACTGTTCTTAGGGTGGACCGGTAGTCAACGATGGGTAAGCACTTGCAGGCTTCTCTAGCAACCTAAGACAGAGGGCAGGACATGTTTCCTGTATCCTTGATGACGGGTAAGCAGAGTAAGCGCTGCGGGGCACCTAAGACAGGCACGAGTCCACGCCATTCAGCGTTTAACGCGAGGGACTTGTGGGGGATGGGTCCTCCCCCACGGTGGACAGTGTAGACATCGGTTACCATAAACACCAGGCCATTCTTGTACAAACAAGAAGGGGGAGATGTCGGGGCCAGTGGCCCTGGCCCAACATGAGATGCAGCAGGCTGAGGCTGTCCCTTATCTAATCCTGTTTCCTGTGCTTATTGTCCTGAAGGTTGAAGGCACAAGATTTTTCATCCCACATTCCTGCAGGCAGGATGTGACTTCTGATGAAGGTTTATGATGTTCTTTGCTCTATCTGCAGAGCTTGTACCCTGATCATTGCTACTTTGTAAACTTGCTCTGTTCCTGTGCTATGCATGATTGCACACAATGAATGTTATCTGTATGGGGTCTGGGGTATATATCCTTGTCTTTCTGTGTGCTCGCGGCTGGAGACTGAAGAGTTTCCCCAGGGAGACTGCCTCCAGTCCCTCATCGCCGGGCCCCCTACTTTGGCTTGGAACGCGACAAGGCAATAAACGTGGTGATGAATTGACTGAGTGCTGCGTGTCTCCGTGTGGTTTGTCGGGTGGCCTCCGACACACCCCTTTTCTTGAAGGTAGATACTTTCTGTGTCTTGCCTCAACTCTATCTGAAAACTGGCATTGTAGCACAGCAAGTTAGCCTACAATTAGAGATGCCAGCATCCCATATCTGAGTGCCATTTTGAGTCCTTTCTGCTCTTCTGATCCTGGTTTCTGATAATGCTCTAGGAAGCAATGAAAGATGGCCCAAGTATTTGGGCCCTTGCTGCCCATGTGGGAGACCCAGATGGAGCTTCAGGCTCCTGGCTTCAGCTGGGGCCAGACCTGTTTATTGCAGTCATTGGGGGGGGGGGGCGGTAAACCAACAGAAGAAAGATGGCTCTCCCTCTCTCTCTCTCTCTCTCTCCCCTCTTTCAAATAAATACTCTATCCACACTCTGATGTGACATATTTATATATATATTCCTTTTAGTTCTGAACTTTTATTTTGTTAATTTTAACAGAATGTTATTTACATGGGCAAAATACAAAAAAGTATGTTGATCCCACTCTTATTCACTGCCCCTGGGACAAACTCTCAAACCCCTGAGTTCTCATTGTTTTCCTACTTGTGTAGCTAAATCAAAATCTGTATAAACCCAAATTTTTGCTGCTATTGTGCCTTCATCTGCAGAATTAACCAATGATGGAAAAAACAGAACAATAATAGTTGGTAATTCCTTAAATCTATGGCTACTGACAAGTGGTTCAGTAGTATTATCTGGCAGTGAAACCATTGTTCCATCCTCTGCCGCCTTAAAAGATGAACTCTCCTCTTGATTTGAATATCTAACACTGCCTCTTTTTTTAAAAAAAAGATCTATTTATTTATATAAAAGGAAGAGCTAGAGAGAACTAGCCCACTATTTACTCCTCAAATGGCCACAACAGCCAGGGATGAACCATTCTGAAACAAGGAACCATGAAACCCATCCACATCTCCCATGTTGATTTCAAAGACCCAAACACTTGGGTCACCTTCCACTGCCTTCTCAGGCACTTTAGCAGGAAAATAGAATGGAAGTGGAATAGCCAGGACTCAAGTTGCTGCTCTTGTGTGATGTCTGCATTGCAGGTGGTGGATTAACTGCTCCATCACAGTGCCTGCCCCACTGTCTCTTTTTTTAAAAAATGTGATAAAAGGGGGCAGAGCCAAGATGGCGGAATAGTGAGGGTGCACACCAATAGTCCAGGAAAAGATAGTTTAATAAAAGTGGAGTTACTGTAGCCTCAGGAAAAGACTCAGGAAAAAAACTGCATTGGAAACTCTTCCGGATCTAGTGGATGTGACACAGAGGACCTACAGGGAGAGCAAGGTCGCCCACCACGTGGAAGCCAAGCCGCGAGAGCCGAGCCGCAGAGTCTGCTCGCCAGCACTGGAAGGGGAGGTGAGACAAAAACCTCAGTAACCCGAGACATTGGCGAGGAAAGGCAGAACGAGGCCTAAGGCCCCACAGGGGAAAGTTCATCAGGCTAACTGGAGGAGAGAAAAAAACGAATAAATAAGGGGAACCAGCATGGACACTAGCCTCTCTCTCTCCTCTCACCTTACAAAGCTGAGCAAGACAAAGAACAAGCGCCATTTTACGTATGCAAAGCGGTGCCGGCCATTAGCCAAGCAGAAAAACCTGACTCTGGTGCGGAGAAATAATAGGAGGTTAGGATCTAGTTAAAGTGTGTGGAGCTAACGAACTGGGACTGTGAAAATCTGAGGGGGGTGGGGAGGGCAAGAGAACTCGCCGAGTACAGAAACTCAGTAACCTCGAAAACCCGGTGAGAGACTGCGGAGATTTGAGACCACACTGAGAGATGCATAAACTCTTTGTGTGGTCCCAGTGGTAGATTTCATACATTTCACAGAGGCCAGATTTCATACATCAACTACCCTCAATTCCACTCAGCTGTGCAGAATTACTTCCCAGCTGAGTCAAAAAAAAAAAGAGAGAGAGAGAGAGAGAGCAAGTGAGCGAGCGAGAGAACAACCTGGGTGAGTCACCTTTGAAACACCCTTAACCCTGAATAACCAAACAAAGCTCTCTGGCCACACCCATCAGAGCCTCTAAGGATCCATCAAAAGCATACAGTCTACTTAATCTAGAGTCATAGTATTACAGGAAAAAGCACCACAGCAAAGGAACCAAAGAATATCTCCAATATGACAAACAAACGCAGAAACCAAGGTAACAAGAGCAAGGAAGACACTAAGATGACCACAAATGAAAAAGACAACCCAATTCAAGATTATGAAAATGATGAGATAGAAGAAATGCAAGAAGCAGATCTCAAAAAATTGATAAGAACATTAAGAAGTTCTCAAAAGCAAATTCTTGAACTACAGAAATCCTTAATGGACAAGATAGAAAATCTGTCGCGTGAAAATGAAACATTAAGGAGGAATCAAAATGAAATGAAACAACTAGTAGAACATAAAAATGTGATAGTGACGAGAAATCATAATGAAATGAAGAACTCAAAAGATCGAATGACAAACAAATTAGATAGCCTTAAAAACAGAGTCAGTGAAACAGAAGAGAGAATATCGGACTTAGAAGACAGAGAACAGGAAAGGAAACAGGAAAACCAAAGAAAAGAAGAGGAAATTAGAAATCTAAAAAATATTGTCGGGAATCTACAGGATACTATTAAAAAACCCAACATTCGGGTTCTAGGAGTTCCTGAAGGCATGGAGAGAGAGAAAGGATTAGAAGGCCGTTTTAGTGAAATACTAGCAGAAAATTTCCCAGGTTTGGAGGACAGAGACATCCTAGTACAGGAAGCATATGGAACCCCTAATAAACATGACCAAAAGAGATCCTCTCCATGACACGTAGTAATTAAACTCACCACAGTGAAACATAAAGAAAAGATCCTAAAATGCACAAGAGAAAAACGACAGATTACTCTCAGAGGATCTCCAATTAGACTCACAGCAGACTTCTCATCAGAAACCCTACAAGCTAGAAACGAATGGCGAGATATAGCCAAGGTACTAAGAGAGAAAAACTACCATCAAGAATATAATACCCTGCAAAGCTCTCATTTGTGAATGAATGTGAAATAAAGACCTTTCATAGCAAACAAAAATTGAAAGAATTTGTCGCCACTCATCCAGCCCTGCAAAAGTTGCTTAAAGATGTGTTACACACAGAAACACAGAAACACCGTCATCAATATAAAAGAAGATAAGGAAGGAAACCTCACAGCAAAAGATCACAGGAATTTCAAAGCATATATTAGAAAATATCTTTGGCAAATGGCAGGGCAAAGTTACTACTTATCAATAGTCACATTGAACGTTAATGGACTGAACCGTCCAGTTAAAAAGACACCAATTGGCTGATTGGGTTAAGGAACAAAACCCATCTTTTTGCTGCTTACAAGAAACACATCTTTCCAACAAAGATGCATGAAGACTGAAAGTGAAAGGCTGGAAAAAGTTATACCATGCCAACAGAAATGAAAAAAGAGCGGGCGTAGCCATCTTAATATCAGACAACATAAACTTTAACACAAAAACTGTTACAGGGCACCGGTTTATTTAAAAGATTTGTTAAGGGACTTAAAGGGAGACTTAGACCCCAATACAATAGTACTGGGGGACTTCAATACTCCACTCTCAGAGATAGACAGATCAACAGGACAGAAGAGCAACAAGGAGACAGTAGATTTAAATGACACTATAGCCGAAATGGATCTAACAGATATCTACAGAACTTTTCATCCTACACAGAAAGCATTTACATTCTTCTCAGCAGTACAAGGAACCTTCTCTAGGATTGACCACATACTAGACCATAGAGCAAGTCTCAGCAAATTCAAAAGAATTAGAATCATATGATGCAGCGTAACAGACCATAAAGTAATGAAGTTGAAAATTAGCAACTCGGGAATCCCTAGAGCATATGCAAACACATGGAGATTGAACAACATGCTCCTGAATGAAGAATGGGTCATAGAAGAAATAAAAAGGGAAATCGAAAGCTTTCTGAAAGTAAATGAGGATAACAGCACAACATACCAAAACCTATGGGATACAGCAAAAGCAGTGTTAAGAGGAAAATTTGTATCAATAGGTGCCTACATCAAGAAATTGGAAAGGCACCAAATAGATGAGCTTTCAGTTTATCTCAGGGATCTAGAAAATCAGCAGCAAACAAGACCCAAATCTAGTAGGAGAAGAGAAATAATTAAACTCAAAGAAGAAATCAACAGGAATGAATCCAAAAAAATATTACAAAAATCAGCCAAAAGAGGAGATGGTTTTTTGAAAAAATAAACAAAATTGACACCCCATTGGCCCAACTAACTGCAAAAAGAAAAGACCCAAATCAATAGGATTGGAGGTGACAAAGGAAACGTAACAACACACACCACAGAAATAAAAAGAATCATCAGAAATTACTACAAGGACTTGTATGCCAGCAAACAGGGAAATCTATCAGAAATGGATAGATTCCTGGACACACACAACCTACCTAAATTGAGCCAGGAAGACAAAGAAAACCTAAACACCCATAACCAGGTCAGAAATTGAAACAGTAATAAAGGCCCTCCCAACAAAGAAAAGCCCAGGACCAGATGGATTCACTGCTGAATTCTACCAGACATTTAAAGAAGAACTAACTCCAATTCTCCTCAAACTCTTCAGAGCAATCAAAAAAGAAAGAATCATCCCAAATATTTTCTATGAAGCTAGCATCACCTTAATTCCTAAGCCAGAAAAAGATGCAGCATTGAAAGAGAATTACAGACCAATATCCCTGATGAACATAGATGCAAAAATCCTCAATAAAATTCTGGCCAATAGAATGCAACATCACATCAGAAAGATCATCCACCCAGACCAAGTGGGATTTATCCCTGGTATGCAGGGATGGTTCAATGTTCGCGAAACAGTCAACGTGTTATACCACATTAACAGACTGCAGAAGAAAAACCATATGATTCTCTCAATAGATGCAGAGAAAGCATTTGATAAAATACAACACCCTTTCATGATGAAAACTCTAAGCAAATTGGGTATGGAAGGAACATTCCTCAATACAATCAAAGCAATATATGAAAAACACACGGCCAACAAACTATTTATTGGGGAAAAGTTGGAAGCATTTCCACTGAGACCTGATACCAGACAGGGATGCCTACTTTCACCACTGCTATTCAATATAGTTCTGGAAGTTTTAGCCAGAGCTATTAGGCAAGAAAAAGAAATTAAAGGGATACAAATCGGGAAGGAAGAACTCAAACTATCCCTCTTTGCAGATGATATGATTCTTTATTTAGGGGACCCAAAGAACTCTACTAAGAGACTACTGGAATTCATAGAAGAGTTTGGCAAAGTAGCAGGATATAAAATCAATGCACAAAATCAACAGCTTTATATACACAGGCAATGCCACGGCTGAGGAAGAACTTCTAAGTTCAATCCCATTCACAATAGCTACAAAAACAATCAAATACCTTGGAATAAACTTAACCAAGGACGTTAAAGATCTCTCCGATGAAAATTACAAAACCTTAAAGAAAGAAATAGAAGAGGATATCAAAAAATGGAAAAATCTTCCATGCTCATGGATTGTAAGAATCAATATCATCAAAATGTCCATTCTCCCTAAAACAGTTTATACATTCAATGCAATACCAATCAAAATACCAAAGACATTCTTCTCAGATCAGGAAAAAATGATGCTGAAATTCATATGGAGACACAGAAGACCTCGAATAGCTAAAGCAATCTTGTACAACAAAAACAAAGCTGGAGGCATCACAATACCAGATTTCAGGGCATACTACAGGGCAGTTGTTATCAAAACAGCATGGTACTGGTACAGAAACAGATGGATAGACCAATGGAACAGAATAGAAACACCAGATATCAATCCAAACATCTACAGCCAACTTATATTTGATCAAGCATCCAAAACCAATCCCTGGAGTAAGGACAGTCTATTCAATAAATGGTGCTGGGAAAATTGGATTTCCACGTGCAGAAGCTTGAAGCAAGACCCCTACTTTTCACCTTACACAAAAATTCACTCAACATGGATTAAAGACTTAAATCTACAACCTGACACCATCAAATAATTAGAAAGCATTGGAGAAACCCTGCAAGATATATGTACTGGCAAAGACTTCTCAGAAAAGACCCCGGAAGCACAGGCAGTCAAAGCCAAAATAAACTATTGGGATTGCATCAAATTGAGAAGTTTCTGTAGTTCAAAAGAAACAGTCAGGAAAGTGAAGAGGCAACCGACAGAATGGGAAAAAATATTTGCAAACTATACTACAGATAAAGGGTTGATAACCAGAATCTACAAAGAAATCAAGAAACTCCACAACAACAAAACAAACAACCCACTTAAGAGATGGGCCAAGGACCTCAAGAGACATTTTTCCAAAGAGGAAATCCAAATGGCCAACAGACATATGAAAAAATGTTCAAGATCACTAGCAATCAGGGAAATGCAAATCAAAACCACAATGAGGTTTCACCTCACCCCGGTGAGAATGGCTCACATTCAGAAATCTACCACAAACAACAGATGCTGGAGAGGATGTGGGGCGAAATGGATACTAACCCACTGTTGGTGGGAATGCAAACTGGTTAAGCCACTATGGAAGTCAGTCTGGAGATTCCTCAGAAACCTGGACGTAACCCTACCATACAACCCAGCCATCCCATTCCTTGGAATTTACCCAAAGGAAATTAACCTGGAAACAAAAAAGCCATCTGCACATTAATGTTTATTGCAGCTCAATTCACAATAGCTAAGACCTGGAACCAACCCAAATGCCTATCAATAGTAGATTGGATAAAGAAATTATGGGACATGTATTCTATAGCAGTTAAAAACAATGAAATCCAGTCATTTGCAACAATATGGAGCATTCTAGAAAACATCATGCTGAGTGAATTAAGCCAGTCCCAAAGGGACAATTATGTGTTCTCCCTGATTAGCGACAACTAACTGAGCACCAAAGGGAAACCTGTTGAAGTGAAATGGACACTATGAGAAACAGTAACTTGATCAGCTCTTGTCTTGACTGTTGATGTACAATGTAATACTTTATCCTTTTTAGTATTTTTTTGTTCTAGTACTGGTGGTTGAACTCTGTAATTAACACACAATTATCCTTAGGTGTTTAAATTTTAACTGAAAAGTGACCCCTGTTAAATATAAGAGTGGGAAAAAGAGAGGGAGGAGATGTACAATTGGGGACATGCTCAATCAGACTTGCCCCAAATGGTGGAGTTAGAAATGTGCCAGGGGATTCCAATACAATCCCATCAAGGTGGTATGTACCAATGCCATCTCACTAGCCCAAGTGATCATCATTCAGTTCACCATTGATCAAACTGATAGGTCTAAGAGTCAAAGGGATCACACAAACAAAGCTAATGTCTGCTAATACTAACTGATAGAATCAAAAAGGGAGAGAAGGATCCAACATGGGAAGCGGGATACACAGCAGACTCATAGAATGGCAGATGTCCTAAACAGCACTCTGGCCTCAGAATCGGCCCTTAAGGCATTTGGAGCTGGCTCAAGAGCCCCTGAGAGTATTATAGGCATGGAAAGCCAAGACACTCTGGCAAAAAAAAAAAACACCTAAATGAGAGATCTCTGTGAGTGAGATCCCAGTGGAAAGAACGGGGCATCAAAGAAGGAGGTACCTTTTTCTAAAGGGAGGAGAGAACTTCCACTTTGACTATGACCCTATCAGAATAAGATCGAAGTCAGCGAACTCTAAAGGCTTCCATAGCCTTGGCATCTCATGACTAGAGCCTAGGGAGATTACTGACGCCATAAACAAGAGTGTCAAATTGTTAAGTCAACAACAGGAGTCACTGTGTTCTTTCATCTCATGTGGGATCTGTCCTTAATGTGTTGTCTAATGTGCAGTTATGCTATAACTAGTACTGAAACAGTATTCTTACACTTTGTGCTTCTGTGTGGGTGCAAACTGATAAATCCTTACTTAGTATATACTGAATCGATCTTCTGTATATAAAGATAATTGAAAATGAAAAAAACTTGGTTTTAAATTCAAAATTGCATAGAAACTCAATCAATTTTTAAAAAATATCATGTAGGATCTCTGTCCCTAATGTGCTGTTCATTGTGATTTAATGCTATAACTAGTACTCCAACAGTATTTTTCACTTTGTGTTACTACGTGGGGGCAAACTGTTGAAATCTTTACTTAATATATACTAACCTGATCTTCTGTATATAAAGAGAATTGAAAATGAATCTTGATGTGAATGGAAGGGGAGAGGGAGAGGGTAAGGGGAGGGTTGTGGATGGGAGGGAAGTTTGGTGGGGGGGAAGCTATTGTAACCCATAAGCTGTACTTTGGAAATTTATATTCATTAAATAAAAGTTTAAAAGTATGTGATAAAAGACATTAAATTTATCATCTTAATTTTTTAAAATTATTTACATTTCTATTTGCAAGGGAGAGGGGGAGGAGGAGGGGGAGGGAGAAAGAGAGAGAAAGTGAGGTAGGGAGGGAGAGAGGGAGGGAGGGGGAGGGAGGGAGGGAGGGAGGGAGGGAGGGAAGGAGGATTTCCTATGCTCTGGTTTGCCTTAAATGTTTGCAATAGCTGAAACTAGACCAGGGTGAAGCTTGAATCCATGCACTCAGTCCAGGTCTCCCACATTAGAGGCAGGGATCCAGGTACTTGAGCCATTTCCAACTGTTTCCCAGGGTGTGCATTAACAAGAAACTGGAATCTGAAGCAGAGCCAGGACTCAAATAAACCACTCTGACATTGGATGTTGGTGTCCCAAGCACATCTGTATTGGCTGTACCAAACACCTACCCACCATTTTAATCCTATTTTTAAGTGCATAGCTCAGGAGTATAAAGTATATTCATATGGTTGTTTTTCTCTTGAAGTTTTTCATTTTGTAACACTGAAACTATATACCTACTAAACTCTAATTCTCTCTCCCTCCAGCCCTGGGTAACTACCTTTCTAGTTCTTTGTTCTTTGATTTTGACTACTTTAGAAACTTCATAGAATAGAATCATACAGTTTTTGCCTTTTTAAGATTGGTTTATTTCACTTAGGCCATCCTCAAGACTCATTCTTCTACTAGATTCATTTCTTCAAGCCTGTATAACATTTGATTGTATCTTACAATGGAATAAAACCTACACATTTTCTTTATCCATTCATCTGTCAGTGGACATTTGTGTTGCTTCAGTCTCTTGTCTATTGTTAGTAATGCAACTCTGAATATGGGTGTGCAAATATATTTTGAGATCTTGTCTTGGATTTTTTTGGATATATACCCCAAAGTGAGATTGCTGGACATAGTCTATTTTTATTTCAGAGGAACCCCCATATTATTTAACATAATGACTGCATTATTTTACAAACAACTGTGCATAGCAGTTTCATTGTCTGTTACAAACACTGTATTCCTTTTTTTTTTTTTTGATAGTAGTTTTCTAGATGGGAGCAAAGTGGTTCCTCATTGTGGTTTTTATAATGATTAGTGATGTTGGGCATCTTTTCATGTAGTTGCATATCTTCTTTGGAGAAATGTTTGTTCAAGTCCTTTACCATATTTTAATCAGCTCTTTGTTGTTGAGTTCCTAATAAATTCTGGATATTAACTTTACCTGATGTTTGATGAGCAGTTATTTCTTCCTGTTCTGTAGCTTATCTTTTCACTGAAATAAGTTTCCTTTGACATGCTGAAATGTTTAAGTTTGGCATAAAATTTTATGTTCTTTGTATTTTAATTTCTAAAAAATTTTTGTTTTCTGGGCATTTGGTGTTATAGCCAGGAAATCATTGCCAAATATGATGTCTTGAAGATTTCACCCTGTGTTTTCTTTTAGGAATTTAGAGTTTTAAGATATTACATTTAGCTCTTAAATATATTTTGAGTTCCTTTTTCTGCTGACAACAGAGGACACCTACTAACCCAAGGTAAATTCTCACACCATGAATTCTCACACCCAACGTGAACACTGACCAGGGCTCTCTGACCTCATTTAGCAGACACTGCTGGATCTATTGAAGGCAAAGACACTCCCTAAGCCACAGAGGCAAGTTCAAAGATAAAACCAATCATAGGAGAAAAGCAACAAGTGTTTCCAGAAATGCCTGAAAATAAACAGTCATAAAAGAAACAGAAACAAGGAAAACAACATGACTCCCCAAAGAAAAACAACACTTCAATATTAGAATGTAAAGATGAAGAGATTGATGAAATGCCTGAAGATGAATTTAAAAGAATGATCATTACTCAGAAGAACAAAGAAACACATTCATGAGATAAAGAAATCCACACATGATGCAGATGAAAAATTTTCCCAAAAGATTAAAATATTGAAGAGGAATCAAACTGAAATATTAGAAATGAAGAATTCAATATCTCAAATAGAAAGTACAGTAAAAAGCCTTAACAAGAGATTTTGTGAAGCAGAAGAAGGAATATCTGAGTTAGAAGAAAAATCCTTCAACTAAAAAAGGAGAAAAAAATAGAAAAAAGGAGAAAAAAAATTAGAAAAACTGAAAATAGTGTTCAAGAATTATGGAATACTATCAAAAGACCAAACATACATCTTAGGAGTTCCTGAAGATCTGGGAAGAGAGAATGGATTAAAAGGCCTATTCAACAAAATATAGCAAAAACTTCCCTAATGTGGAGAAGGTAAGTACAGGAAGCACACAGAACTCCTAATAGACATGATTTCAAACTTCCAACAGTAAAACATAAAGAAAAGTTCTAAAATGTGCACCAGAGAAAGGCCAGATGGCCTACAGAGAGTCAAACAGCTGATTTCTCATCCTACAGGTTGTGAGAGAATGGAGAGACATTGCTCAAGTCCTAAAAGAAAGAAATAGAAAATCCATAATATTGTACCCAGAAAAGCTCTCAATTATAAAGGTAGAATAAAGACCTTTCAAAACAAACAGAAATTGAAAGAATTTGTCACCACCAGTCCAGCCTTACAAAAGATGCTTAAGGATGTGCTACACACAGAAACAAAGAAAGATAGCCATCATTATAAAAGAATGTGAATGCAGAAAACCTCCTAGTAAAAGCACAAAGGAAATCCAAAGCAAACAATAGGAATATTTATGGGAAAATGGTAGGACCAAATAGTTACATGTCAATAATAACCTTGAATATAAATGGCCTAAGGTGTTTAATTAAAAGATACAACTGGCTGAAAGGATTAAAAAACAAGACCCAAAATAATAATTTAAAAAAGGTGGAGGAAGTACATTCTCAGGGGAGTGTTAGAAAACCACAGTGGAAATTCATGAAAGGAAGAGGAATGGTGTGGACTGGAGTGGAAGGTGCAGACATGCAGCATGAGTGTAGACACAACAGATGACCCCAGCAGCTGAGAGACAGATAAAGCACCAGATCTGGAGAGTGAGGTGAGAGCAGACTGCAGCAGCCCATGCCAGTGGTGACACAGCTGGAGGGAGAGCTTGCATGAGTCCAACCTGGAGGCTAACGGGGATAGGGAACCCAAAGACTCAGTGGGGAAAAAAGGGCACAGTTCTCTCCTCCCTATCACCCAACAGCACCTGGCAACTAGATGAGAGGGCAGGTGCCATTTGGGGCATAAGCAGCAGCTGCACAAGCTCTGGTGTGCATGCCTAGCAACTGGCAGAGACAAGATGCCATCTTGTCAGCGGTAACAGCAGCAGAATCTTGGGTGCATGCACTCAGCAACTGATGAGAAGGTAACATTATAAAATGAGTGAGGCTGCATCTGGTAGCTCTTGTGCATGTGTGTGATCCAGATTTTCTACCAAAGGGAAAAGTCTGTGTTCCCCACTGACTTTGAGTCTGGCTGGGAGGATTGACAGGGGGCTGGACACCCATGTAGGACTGTGAGATACCTCCAGCCCCTCAACATATCACTGGCTCTGAGGCTCAAACCATCTAGGCAGAGCACCCACAGAGAGCTGGCTCTGGGAATGTCTCTGCCTCTCTGTGGAAAGGCATGCAGGAGGGAGGAGTAGATTCTCTGCACTCTGCGACTATAGGAGCCTCATATGTTGAGACTGTGAGAACTCAGTTACTGCACCAGACAGCACAGGAGGTGACTGGTTCCCTGGGCAATCAATGTGAGTGATTCTACATGCTCAGAGCTCCCAGATTGCCTGAAGTGGATCATTGTATTGGGAACTATGCTCACACTGAGGACTGCACAGATCATCTGTGCAGTTCATATGACAATGTGGATGAGTATTGTACCCACAGTGGGCTAACACCTAGGCATTGATCACCTTAGAAGAGAGAAGGTGAGGGAGTGATTACACCAACAGAAGCGATAACAGCTTCTTGTCTGCTAAAGAGAGATCTACCACATCCTACTTGTGTGTCACCTTGGATACTTGTCCCATGCTGGAGCACTAACCAGAGCTCACTGGCCATACTTTGCACATGCCTCTGGGTATTCACTAAAGAGCAGACATTCTACTAACCCACTGAGGGATAATACGAAGATAAAAACCATCAAAGGAAAAATTGAAAGTATTTGCACAAATGAGTAAAAATAAATGCAGAAATTCAAGGAAGACAACATGACCTCCCCAAAGGAACACAACACTTCAATACTAGAATGTGGGCCAGTGCCATGAGTCACTTGGTTAATCCTCTGCCTGTGGCACCAGCAACCCATATGTTTGGCGGGTTCTAGTCCAGTTGCTCCTCTTCCAGTCCAGCTCTCTGCTGTGGCCTGGGAGGGCAGTAGAGGATGTCCCAAATGCTTGGGCCCCTGCACCTGCATGGGAGACCAGGAAGAAGCACCCGGCTCCTGGCTTTGGATCAGCACAGCACTGGCTGTAGCGGCCATTTGGGGAGTGAACCAACGGAAGGAAGACCTTTCTCTCTGTTTCTCTCTCACTGTCTATTATTCTACCTGTCAAATAAAAAAATTCTAGAATATGAAGATGAAATAATTGATGAAATGCTTGAATCAGAATTCAAAATATTTATAATAGGATTATTCAGAAGCAATGAGAAGCAAATTCATTAATTAAAGAAATCTGTACATGATATGAATGAAAAATTGTTTCATGAAATTGAGATTTTGAAGAGAAATTAAAATATTAGAAATGAGGGATTTAATATGTCAAATAACAAATACAGTGGAAATCCTTAATACCAGATTTGGTGAGGCTGAAGAAAGAATATCCAACCTAGAAGACAAATCTTGGGAAATTTTTCAGTCAGACCAAAGGAAAAAAAAGAAAAAGAAGAAAAGAAAAGAAGAAGAAGAAGAAATAGAAGCAGAATCATAAACAGGAGTACAAGGAGAAAGAAAAAGCAGAAAAATTAAAAACTGTTGGAGGGCCTGCACCGTGGCTCAATAGGGTAATCCTCCACCTGCGGCACCAGCACACCAGGTTCTAGTCCTGGTTGGGGTGCCGGATTCTGTCCCGGTTGCCCCTCTTCCAGTCCAGCTCTCTGCTGTGGCCCAGGGGTGCAGTGGAGGATGGCCCAAGTCCTTGGGCCCTGCACTCGCATGGGAGACCAGGAGGAAACACCTGGCTCCTGGCTTCAGATCAGTGTGGTGCACCGGCCACAATGCGCTGGCCACAGTGGCCATTGGAGGGTGAACCAACGGTAAAGGAAGAGCTTTCTCTCTGTCTCTCTCTCTCTCTCTCTCTGTCTACTCTGCCTGTCAAAAAAAAAAAAAACCAGTGTTGGAGATTTATAGGATACTATCAAACAATCCAACATACAGGTCTTAGAATCTTCTGAAGGTATGGAAAGAGAAAATGAATTAGAAGGCCTGTTCAGTAAATAATTGCAGAAAACTTCTCTAATTTGGAGAAAGAAAGGGAAATCCAAGTACATAAGGCACATAGAACTCCTTATAGACATGACTAAAAGAGATTTGACATAGTCTAGTCAAATTTTTAAAGGTAAAACAAAGAAAAGATTCTAAAATGTCCATGAGAGAAACACCAGGTTACTTGTAGAGGATCTTCAATTAGAGTCACAGCTTACATCTCATCAGAATTCCTATAGGCTGGGACAGAATGCTGAGACACAGTCCAAGTATTAAGAGAAAAAACTTTCAACTCAGAATACCGTAGCCTGCAAAGCTCTCATTTATGAATGATGGTGAAATAAAGACCTTTCATAACAAACAAAAATTGAAAGAACTTGTCACCACCTGTCCAGCCTTACAAAAGATGCTTAAGGATGTGGTACACATGGTAACAAAGAAAGATAGCCATCATTATAAAACAATGTGAAGGCAGAAAATTTCCCAGTAAAGGTACAAAGGAACTCCAAATAAAATAATAGGAATAAAAAAAGGAATATTTACAGAAAAATGGCAAGGCCAATTCATTAACTATCTATAGTGACCTTGAATGTAAATGGCCTAAACTCTCCAATTAAAATATATGGGGTTGATGAATGGATTAAAAAGTAAGACCCATAATTTGCTACCTACAAGATACACACATCACCAACAAAGATACAGATTTAAAGTGAAAGGATGGAAAAAGATATTACATGTTTATGAAAAGTCAGACAAAATAGACTTTAACACAAAAACTCTTTTGAGACAAAGAAAGGAACTATGTAATTATTAAGGGATCATTTCAACAGGAGAATGTGACTACCATAAATGTATATCAGCCAATCCCAGGGCACCTGGTTATTTAAAAGTGTTAATTGATTCAAATTATTATAATGTTAATATGTTGATTATTAAAATTATATTATTATATGATATAATATTATAGCTATTATAATGTTAATAATAAATATTAATGGATCTAAAGGGAGAATAGATTCCATACAATAGTAATGGAGGACTTTAACACCCCATTTTAATCAATGGACAGATCAACTAGACAGAAAATCAAAGAAGAAACAACAGAGCTAATCTACACTATGGACAAAATGAACCTGGTATCTACAGAATACTTCATTCCACAGTTGCACAATACACATTCTCCTCATCAGTGCATAAATTTTCTCTAGAATAGACCATATGCTACACCATAAAGCAAATCTCAACTAATTAAAAATTATTGAAATACCATGAATCTTTTCTGACCACAACGGAATGAAGAATGTAAGAAACTAAAAAACATGCAAACACATGGAGACTGAACAACATGCCCCTGAATGAACAGTGAGCCACAAAAGAAATCAAAATGGATATCAAAAAATTCCTGGAAACAAATGAAGATGACAATACAACATACCAAACCTATGGGATACAACGAAAGCAGTGTTAAGAGGGAAGTTTGTACCAATTAATGCCTACATAAGAAATTGAGTTCTGGGGGTGACCAAGACATTCTGACTCACATGGGGAAAAATAGACAGTTAGCAGAGGGGATATAAGGCAGCAGCACAATCACAAGAAGTTCATGCAGAGTGGGCCAGGAGTCCACCAGAGACTGCTCAGATCCACGCTGGGGGAGCAAAGAGGAAGGAGAGGTGGCAGACAGGCAGCAAAGGAGCAATGCAGGGGCCAAGTGAGGAGATTGGCACCATCACCCTCAGCAAACCAGGTAAGAGGTCACAAGTCCACGGAGCTGTGGAGAGTGGCGGGCAGGGAAGCTTGGCAAACTGCATTTGAAGCTCTAAGAAGGAAGGAAAAATTGTAGGGGAATGGGCAGAGAGGTTGGGCATGCCTCAGTCCTTCTGTGTATCCTCTCCTCCCTCCAACTGGACCTACAGCCAGTGGGAAGAAACCATATTGATTGTTTACATTTGTGAGTGTAAGCAGGAGGCTGCTGTGTCTGTTTCCCATGCACATACCCATCAATTTCAGGGGCCACCTTACAACATGCCCCACCCAGGAACAAGGATCACATAATTTCAGAATGATTTCCTCCCAACCACACAAGCTGTACAATAAGGGGTAGTCCTAAACATTGGAAACCTGAGCTTGTTTCCTGCATCAGTGAGAAGCACACCTGGCCCCAGTATGCAAGGCTTAGTGCACCAAAGCCCTGGTACCCACCTCCATCATGATCCAGAAGTAAACAGAGCTCCAGGGGGTGGGGCTGTGTGCTTCCACTTGCAATGCACACATAGCAGCTAATAGCAGAGGGAAATCAATTTAAAAATAAAATCAACCAGAAATGCTGAAGAACAAAGGAAAAATCCTAAATAAGGAAGACTTTATGAACTCACCAGTGGAGCAATACAAATCCTCAATAATGGAGGCTGAAGAAGAGATCAAAGATATGCCAGAAAAGGAATTCAGAAAATTAATAGATTACTTAGAAGCAATCAGAAACAAACTAATGATCTAAATGGAAAACACTCCCAAGAAATTGGGATTTTTAAAGAGAAGCCAGGATGAAGAATTCAATAGACCAAATAAAAAATGCAGTGGAAAGTCTTAGCAATAGAATAGATGAAACAGAAGAAAGAATATCAGAACCTGAAGACAAACTTCCAGAAATAACACAGACCAAATACAAGAAAATAAATTAGAAAATTAAAAATCATGGTTGGAGAGTTACAAGATTCTATCAAATGACCAAACTTATGGATCCTAGGAATTCCAGAAGGTGTGGAAAGAGAGAATGGATTAGAAGGCCTTCTTAATTAAATAATAACAGAGAATTTCCACAATTTGAAGGAAGAAAGAGACATCCAAGTACAAGAAATACATAGAACTCCCAATAGACACGACCAGAAAAAAACTTCACCACAACACATAATAGAAAGACTCACTGAGGTGAAATACAAAGAGCAGATCATAAAATGTACAGGAGAGAAATGACAAATCACATTCAGAGGAAACCCAATTTGACTCACTCCAGACTTTTCATTGCAAAGCCTACTTTAAAGGAGACAATGGTATGACATAATCCAAGTCCTAAGAGAATAAAACTGTCAACCCAGAATGCTGTAATCTCTAAAACTCTCATTTATGAGCAAAGGAGAAATAAGTATCTTCCATAACAAGCAGAAATTGAAAGAATTTGTAACTACTCGCCCTGCCCTACAAAAGATGCTCAATGATGTGCTCCACACAGAAACAGGAACATCACTACAAAAGAAGATGAGTGCAGAAAATGACCCAGCAAAAGTACAAATGAAACCCAAAATACATAAACAGGATTATTTAAGGAAACATGGCAGGGCAAAGACAGTATGTAACAATAGTCACACTGAATGTAAACGGTCTTAACTCTCCAGTTAAAAGAGACAGACTGGCTGAATGGATTAAAAAAGTAAACTCATCTATCTGCCGTCTACAAGTAACACACCTTACTAACAAAGACACATGCAGACTGAAAGTGAAACAATGGAAAAAGATAATCCATGCTAACAGAAACCAAAAAAGAGCTGGTGTGGCCATTCTAATATCAGACAAAATAGACTTTAACAGAAACACTATTGAAAGAGACAAAGAAGGACACTAAATAATGATTAAAGGATCAGTTCAACAGAAAGATGTAATTACTATAAATGTATACACACCTAATTACAGGGATCCTGGCCATTTATAAGAATTAAGGAATTTAAAGGGAGATATAATTTCAAATACCCCACATTCAGCAATGGACAGATCAACCAACAGAAAATCAACAAAGAAATAATAGAGCTAATAGGCACTTTAGAGCAAATAGACCTAGCAGATATCTACAGAGCCTTCCACCCTAAAGCCACAGAGTACACATTTTTTCCTACAATGTGTAGAACTTTCTCTAGGATTGACCATATGCTAAGACCATAAAGCAAGTCTCGGCAAATTCAAAAAAAATTGAAATCATACCATGCATCTTCTCAGACCACACTGCAATGAAGCTGGAAATCAAAAACTCAAGAATCTCTACATCAGGCTGGCGCCGCAGCTCACTAGGCTAATCCTCCACCTTGCAGCGCCGGCACACCAGGTTCTAGTCCCGGTCGGGGCACTGATCCTGTCCCGGTTGCCCCTCTTCCAGGCCAGCTCTCTGCTGTGGCCAGGGAGTGCAGTGGAGGATGGCCCAAGTCCTTGGACCCTGCACCACATGGAAGACCAGGAGAAGCACCTGGCTCCTGCCATCGGATCAGCACAGTGCACTGGCCGCAGCGCGCCTACCGCGGCGGCCATTGGAGGGTGAACCAACGGCAAAAGGAAGACCTTTCTATCTGTCTCTCTCTCACTGTCCACTCTGCCTGTCAAAAATAAAATTAAAAAAAAAGAATCTCTACATCATATGCAAACACATGCAGAATGAACAACATGTTTCTGAATGAACAGTGGATCATAGAAGTAATCAAATCAAATCAAATTCCTTGGAATAAATTTAACCTAGGCTGTCAAATCTCTCTATGATGAGAATTATAAAACATTAAAGAAAGAAATAGAAGAAGATACAAAAAAATTGAAAAATCTTCCATGTTCATGGATTGGAAGAATCAATATCATCAAAATCTTTATTCTTCTGAAGCAATTTACAGATTCAATGCAATACCAATTAAAATACTAAAGACATTCTTCTCAGATCTAAAAAAAATTATGCTGAAATTCATATGGAGGCACAGGAGACCTAAAATAGCTAAAGCAATCTTGGACAACAAAAACAGAGGCATCACAATACCAGATGTCAAGACATACTACAAGGCAGTTGTAATCAAAACAGCTTGGTACTGGTACAAAACAGATGGATAGACCAATGGAACAGAACAGAAACACCAGAAATAGGTCCATGCATCTATAATTAACTTATATTTGACCAAGGAGCTAAAACCAATCCCTGGAGCAATGACAGTTTCTTCAACAAATGGTGCTGGAAAACTGGATTTCCATATGCAGAAGTGTGAGGCAAGACTCCTACCTTACACCTTACACAAAAATCCACTCAATACGGATTAAAGTTCTAAATCTATGACCTGACACCATCAAATTATTAGAGAACATTGGGGAAACCCTACAAGACATTGGCGCAGGCAAAGAATTCTTAGAAAAGATCCCAAAGGCACAGGCAATCAAAGCCAAAATTAACAAATGAGATTACTTCAAATTGAGAAGCTTCTGTATGGCAAAAGAAACAGGAAACTGAAGAGGCAACCGAGAATGGGAGAAACTATTTGAAACTACGTAACTGATAAAGGATTAATATCAAGAATCTACAAAGTGATCAAGAATCTCCACAACAAAACTAACAACTCACTTAAGAGATGGACAAAGGATTTAAGTAGACACTTTTCAAAAGAGGAAATATGAATTGCCAACAGACACATGAAAAAATGTTCAGGATCACTACCCATCAGAGAAATGCAAATCAAAACCACAATGAGGTTTTACCTCACTCCAGTTAGAATGGCTCACATACAGAAATCTACAAACAACAAATGCTGGTGAGGGTGTGGAGGAAAAGGTACCTAATCCAGTGTTGGTAGGAATGTAAACTGATAGAACCACTATGGAAGACAATATGGAGATACCTAAAAAACCTGAATATAGACATACCATATGGCCCAGCCAACCTACTCCTGGGTATTTTCACAAGGGAAATGAAATCAGTAACAAAAGTGCTATCTGCACCTCAATGTTTATTGCAGCTCAATTCACAATAATTAAGACAAGGAATCAAACTAAATGCCCATGAGCCAAAGAATGGATAAAGAAATTTTGGGATATGTACACTATGGAACACTACGCAGCAATAAAAAAAAAATGAAATCCGGTCATTTGCAGCAAAATGGATCAATCTGGAAAACTTCACACTTAGTGAAATAAGCCAGTCCCAAAGGGACAAATACTATTAGTTCTTCTTGACCTGTGAGAACTAATAGTGCACCTAAAATGAAATCTGTGGAAATGAAATTGACACTTTGAGAAACAATGACTTGAAAAGACCTCATCTTGACTGTTGAGGAACAATTTTTATTTTTATTTCTTATTTTTATGTTTTTTTCTTTTCTTCATACTATATATTGAACTCTTTACTTAACAGAGTTAATCATATGTATATAAGTCAATTGAAAATAGATCTCAGTAAAAAATAAAAGGGGTGAATAAGAGAAGAGAAGGAAGAGGAAGTTTGTAACTGCAAAGCTGTTAAATGCCATCATAATTGTTAAAGTGATCATATCAAGTGTTAAAGTGAACATATAGATAGGATTAAGTGTTAAATATAAATAGCATCAAGCTCCTGATAATAATAATAGGTAGAATTTAAAAGGAGGGAATGTCCAACATGGGAAGCAGTCCACACAGCAGACTCATAGAATAACAATTGCTTTAAGTAATACTCTAACCTCAGAATCAGTCCTTAAGCCATGCAGATGTGGCTGAAAAGCTCATGAGAGTAATTTGGGCATGGAGAGCCAAGACACTGTGGCAAAAATTCCCTACATGAAGGATCTCTGTGAATGAAATCTCAGAGGAGAAAAGGGACCATCAAGAAGGATGTATTTTTCTCTGAAGGGAGGAGATAACTTCTACTTTGCTAATGGCCTTGTCTAAATACTGATGGGGTTTGTGGTCACAAAAGGGTTCCATAGCCTTGGCAGCTCATGGCAAGAGCCTCGGTGATCACTGACATCATAAATAAGAGTGTTAATTGTTAACCGAATAACAGAAGTCACCATGCACTTACTTCCCATATAGGACCTCTGTCGTTAATGAGTTGTACCAAGAGAATTAACTGAAAAACTGATTCTCATATAGTGCTTTTTATGTTGTGTGGGGGGGGATGCAAACTGTTCAAATATTTACTTAGTATAGAGTTGGTCTTTGTATATAAAGTTAATTTAAAAATGAATCCTAATGAAGAATGGGGTGGGAGAGGGAGTAGGGGGTGGGACAGGAGTGGGTGGGTAGGAGGGTGGATATGGAGTGAAAAACCACTATATACCTAAAGTTGTACCTATGATAATTGCTTTCATTAAATAAAAGCTTTTTTAAAAAATAAATTGAACAAAGAAATCAAGAAAATCCACAACAACAAAACAAACAACCCACTTAAGAGATGGGCCAAGGGCCATTTTCGAAAGAGGAAATCCAAATGGCCAAAAGACACATGAAAAAATGTTCAAGATCACTAGCCATCAGAGAAATGCAAATCAAAACCACAATGAGGTTTCACCTCACCCCGGTGAGAATGGCTCACATTCAGAAATCTACCAACAACAGATGCTGGAGAGGATATGGGGAAAAAGGGACACTAACCCACTGTTGGTGGGAATGCAAACTGGTTAAGCCACTATGGAAGTCAGTCTGGAGATTCCTCAGAAACCTGAACGTAACCCTACCATACAACCCAGCCATCCCACTCCTTGGAATTTACCCAAAGGAACTTAATTTGCCAAATAAAAAAGCCATCTGCACATTAATGTTTATTGCAGCTCAATTCACAATAGCTAAGACCTGGAACCAACCCAAATGCCCATCAACAGTAGACTGGATAAAGAAATTATGGGACATGTACTCCATAGAATACTATACAGCAGTCAAAAACAATGAAACCTGGTCATTTGCAACAAGATGGAGGAATCTGGAAAACATCATGCTGAGTGAATTGAGCCAGTCCCAAAGAGACAAATATCATTTGTTTTCCCTGATCGGTGACAACTGAGCACCAAAGGGGAAACCTGTTGAAGTGAAATGGACACTATAAGAAACAATGACCTGATCAGCTCTTGTCCTGACTCTAGATGTACAATGTAATACTTTATCCTTTTTAGTATTTGTTGTTGTTGTTGTTGTTCTAGTACTAGTGGTTGAACTCTGTAATTAACACACAATTTTTCTTAGGTGTTTAAATTTTAACTGAAAAGTGATCCCTGTTAAATCTAAGAGTGGGAAAAAGAGAGGGAGGAGATGTACAATTGGGGACATGCTCAATCGGACTTGCCCCAAATGGTGGAGTTAGAAATGTGCCAGGGGATTCCAATACAATCCCATCAAGGTGGCATGTACCAATGCCATCTCACTAGTCCAAGTGATCAATTTCAGTTCACAATTGATCAAACTGATAGGTCTAAGAGTCAAAGGGATCACACAAACAAGACAAGTGTCTGCTAATACTAACTGATAGAATCAAAAAGGGAGAGAACGATCCAACATGGGAAGCGGGATACACAGCAGACTCATAGAATGGCAGATGTCCTAAACAACACTCTGGCCTCAGAATCAGCGCTTAAGGCATTCAGATCTGGCTGAAGAGCCCATGAGAGTATTGTAGGCAGGGAAAGCCAAGATACCATGGAAAAGAAAAAAAAAGAAGAAGACCTAAATGAAAGATCTCTGCAAGTGAGTTCCCAGCGGAAAGAACGGGGCCATCAAAGAAGGAGGTACCTTTCTCTGAAGGGAGGAGAGAACTTCCACTTTGACTATGACCCTATCGGAATAAGATCAAAGTCAGTGAACTCTAAAGGCTTCCATAGCCCTGGCAACTCATGAATAGAGCCTAGGGAGATTACTGACGCCATGAACAGGAGTGTCAAATTGTTAAGTCAGCAACCGGAGTCACTGTGTACTTACATCCCATGTGGATGTGTCCTTAATGTGTTGTCTAATGTGCAGTTATGCTATAACTAGTACTGAAACAGTATTTTTACACTTTGTGCTTCTGTGTGGGTACAAAATGATGATATCTTTATTAATTATATACTGAATCGATCTTCTGTATATAAAGGTAATTGGAAATGAAAAAAAAACCTGGTGTTAAATTGGAAATGGCATAGAAAATTAATTAATTTAAAAAAATATTATGTAGGATCTCTGTCTTTAATGTGCTGTACACTGTTATTTAATGCTATAACTAGTACTCCAACAGTATTTTTTCACTTTGTATTGCTATATGGGGGCAAACTGTTGAAATCTTTACCTAATATATACTAAACTGATCTTCTGTATATAAAGAGAATTGAAAATGAATCTTGATGTGAATGGAAGGGGAGAGGGAGCAGGAAAGGGGAGGGTTGCGGGTGGGAGGGAAGTTATGGGAGGGGGGAGGCCATTGTAACCCGTAAGCTGTACTTTGGAAATTTATATTCATTAAATAAAAGTTTAATAAATGAAAAAAAAATAAATTGAAAAGGAATCAAATATATGATCTAATAATGAATCTCATGGACCTAAAAAACAATAATGATACAAACTTGAAATTAGTAAGAAGAGAGCGATAATAAAAATTATAGAATAAAGAAAACTGAAGCAAAAAATTCAAAAGATCATTGAGATGAAGAGATTGTTTTTTTTTTTTTTTGAAAAAAACACCGACACAGCTAATGATAAAATAAGTGAGAAGACCCATTCAACAAAGTCAAAGATGAAAAAATGAAATGTTATCATGGATACCATAGAAAGAAAAATGATCATCAGGAATTATTATAAACAGCCATACACCAACAAATTATAAAATCTGGAAGAAGAAATGGATAAATCCCTGGGCATATACAATCTACCAAAATTGAGTCATGAAGACATAGAAAACCTAAACCGACCAACAACTGAAATGGAGACTGAATCAGTAATAAGAATCTTCCCGGCTGGCGCCAGGCTCAATAGGCTAACCCTCCGCCTGTGGTGCCGACACACCCGGTTCTAGTCCCAGTCGGGGTGCCGGATTCTGTCCTGGTTGCTCTTCTTCCAGTCCAGCTCTCTGCTGTGGCCCGGGAAGGCAGTGGAGGATGGCCCAAGTGCTTGGGCCCTGCACCTGCATGGGAGACCAGGATAAGCACCTGGCTCTTGGCTTCAGATCAGCACTGTGCGCCGGCCACAGCATGCTGGCTGCAGCGGCCATTGAGGGGGTGAACCAACGGAAAAGGAAGACCTTTCTCTCTGTCTCTCTCTCTCACTGTCCACTCTGCCTGTCAAAAAAAAATAATCTTCCCAAAAAATAAAAGCCAAGGACTGGATGGATTCACTGCCGATTTCTACCAGACTTTTAAAGAAGATCTAATTTCAATTATTTTCAAGCTATTCAAAATAATTGAAAGGGAGAGAATTTTCCTAAACTTCTTTGAGGGGACATCACCTTAATTTCAAAACTGGAAAAAGATACAACAAAGAAAGAGATCTATAGACCAATATCTCTGATTAACATAGATACAAAAATCTCCAACAAAATACTAGCTCATTGAATCCAACAACACATCAGAACAATCATTTACCTGATCTAGTGGGATTTATCCTTGGTATGTAGGGATGGTTCTACATATGCAAATCAAAAATTGGGATACATCACATTAAAACTGAAGAATAAAATCATATCATTATCTTATTTGATCCAGAGGAAGCATTTGATAAAAATACAACATCTTTTCATGCTAAAAACTTTAAGTAAATTGGGTATAGAAGGAACATTCCTCCACACAATCAAGACAACATATGACAAACCCACAGCCAGCATCATATTGAATTGAGAAAAGTTGAAGCCATTTCCATTAAGATTTCAAACCAGAAAAGGTTGCCCACTTTCACTATTGCTACTCAATCTAATCCTGGAAGTTTTAGCCAGAGCCATTAGGCATGAAAAAGAAATCAAAGGGATACAAGATGGAAAGGGGGAAGTCAAATTATCTCTATTTGCAGATGACACGCTTCTATATATAGAGAGACCAAAAGACTCCACTGAAGAGACTGCTGGAACTCATAGTTTAGTGAAGTGGCAAGATGTAAAATTAACACAAAAAAATCAAATGATGAGGATGATGCTATGGCGTAGTAGGCTAAGCCTCTGCTTGAGGCGCTGGCATCCCATATGGGCTCTGTGTCATGTCCCAGCTACTCCTCTTCAGATCCAGTTCTCTGTTTCTAGCCTGGGAAATCAGTGGAAGATGGCCCAATTGCTTGAGCCCCTGCACCCACATGGGAGACCCAGAAGAAGCTCCTGGATACTGGCCTCAGATTGGCCCAGTTCTGGCTATTGTGACAATGCTGGGATGAAACAGCAGATGGAAGACCTTTCTGTAACTCTGCCCCTCAAATAAATAAATAAAATCTTTAAAGAAAAAAATAGCCTGTTTTATACTCAGACAATGCCATAGCTGAGAAATAAAATTGTAAGATCTTTCCCACCCAAATCCATTTAAGCTGGTGGTAAAAATATCATCTTAGGTGTTAAAGTGATCATATGGATAGGATTAAGTGTCAAAGTGATCATATAAATAGGATTAAGTGTCTAGTAATAATAATAGAATTAAAAAAGGAGTTAATGCTCCAACATGGGGAAGCAGTCTATACAGCAGATTCATAGAATGCCAATTGCTTTAAGTAGCACTCTGACCTCAGAATCAGCCTTAAGGCATTCTGTTGTGGCTGAAAAGCCCACAAGAACATTCCAGTATGGAAAGCCAATATACTGTGGCAAAAAAAAAAAAAATGTCCTACATGAAGGACCTCATTAGGTGATACCCCAGTGGAAAGAAGTGGCTATCAAAGAAGGATGCACTTTTCTCTGAAGGGAGAAGAGACATTCCACTTGGCCTTTGGCCTTGTCTAAGTACTGAAGGAGTTTGTGGATCCAAAAAGCTTCCATAGCTTAGGCAGCTCATGTCAAGAGCCTCAGGTGATCACTGATGTCATACAGAAGAGTGTTAATTTTTAAATTAACAAGAGGAATCACTGTGCACTAACTTCCCATGCAGGACCTCTGTCTTCAAAGAGTTGGATTATGAGAGTTAACAGTAAAACTTGTTCTCAAAGATTTATTTCATTTTAGTGTATTAAGTGGAGTATATTCTTTTTTTCTTTTTTTTAACTTTTATTTAATGAATATAAATTTCCAAAGTACAGCTTATGGATTACAATGGCTTCCCCCCCCCCCATAACTTCCCTCCCACCCACAACGCTCCCTTTTCCCGCTCCTTCTCCCCTTCCATTCACATCAAGATTCATTGTCAATTCTCTTTATATACAGAAGATCAGTTTAGTATATATTAAGTAAAGATTTCAACAGTTTGCCCAAGTGGAGTATATTCCTAAGTCTCGTAAGTTTTAGTTATGCCTAAGTGTCCAACTACATTGCTTGTTTCTTTAGGTGCTTCCTTAATTAATGAAAAAACTCATTATCAAGGACTTACTTTCTTCTAAAGTATTAAGTGGAGGATATTCTTATGTCTTACAAGTTATTGTTATGTCTAAGTTCTCACAAAAGATGTATTATTCTTGGGTGCTTCTTAAAGTTAATCAAGAGGGGTTCCAAGATAGCAAAATAGCAATAGGACAGTCTGTCTTATGCAGAGCAAAATTAATGTGTAAAAAAATGTCTCTAGAGTACATTCTCAGGATAAAACTACTGGACGGCTGTGGTGGTAGACCCTCCCCCAGAGTTGTGCAGATTGTCCAGACCCATACAGAGAGATAAAACAAAATAGATCTGCCTATTTCGATCTGGGGATGAGGACACCCAACTCAGCAAGCCAGGTGAAAGGGGATTCCACAGGCCCATGGAGCTGCTAATACATCAGGAGGGAAAGCTTAGTGAATTGCTACTAGAGTTCCACACAGATCTCCTATAGTCAGGAAAAAAAATGGGGGAAAAAAAGGCCATGCTTCTTCATCTCCCTCCCTTCCCCCATTACCACTACAGCAGACACCTGCAGCCAGCAGGGGGAGAGCTGACTCCATTGTTGGGCACAGGCAGGGAGCAGCTACCCCAGCTCTAGAGTCAGTTACACCACACTGGTTGTCTAGCAATGGAAGAGGATTGGGAAATCTATAAGGAAGCCTGATACATGCCCAATCGAGAACTGAGAAGAGCAAAACAGGCTTGAAACTGGCATGCCTGCAAACCACAGATATGACCAGAAATAAAAGAAGTCTACAAATGTTGAGAAACAAAGGTAAAAATCCAAAATAAGAAAAACACTATGAGTCCCCCAAAGGAATACTACAACATTTCAATATTAGAATATGAAGATAAAGAGATTGAGGAAATTACAGAACCAGAATTCAAAAAACTAATTATTGTATTATTCAATCAGAAGCAAATTCAAGAACTAAAGAAAACTATACATAATATGAATGAAAATTTTTCACATGAAATTGAGATTTCAAAGAGAAATCAAAATGACATACTGGAAATGAAGAAATTCAATAGATCAAATAAAAAATGCAGTGGAAAGTTATAACAACAGAGTAAGTGAGAAAGAAGAAAGAAAATCCGAGCTAGAAGATAAATCCCTGGAAATTTTACAGTCAGACCAAAAGCAAGAAGAATAAATCAGAAAAAGAAACATTGTTGGAAATCTACAAGATATAATCAAATGACCAAACATGGGCTTAGGAGATTGTGAAGACATGGAAAGAGAGAATGGATTAGAAGTCATTTTTAGTGAAATAATAACAGAAACCTTCCCTAATTTGGATAAACAAAGGCACACCCAAATACAGGAAGTACATAGGATTCCCAATAGAAATGACCAGAAAAGATCTTCACTATGACACACTGTAGTCAAACTCTCCACAATAAAACACAAAGAAAATATTCTAAAATATGCACAAGTGAAATGCTAGATTACTTTCAGAGGATCTCCAATTAGACTGACAGCAGACTTCTCTTTGGAAACCCTACAGGCTAGGAGAGAATGGCGAGAAATAGTCCAAGTCTTAAGACAAAAAACTGTCAACCCAGACTACTGGAAAGTTCTCATTTATGTACCCTGCGAAGTTCTCATTTTATGAATGAAGTTGAAATAAGGACCTTCCATAACAAACAGATATTGAAAGAATTTGTCACCACTTGACCAGCCTTACAAAAGATGCTTAAGTATGTGATACAAACAGAAACAAGGTCATCACTACAAAAGAACATGAAGGAAGAAAATACCTCAGCAGGCCGGCGCCATGGCTCAATAGGCTAATCCTCCACCTTGTGGCGCCGGCACACAGGGTTCTAGTCCCGGTTGGGGCGCCTGATTCTATCCCGGTTGCCCCTCTTCCAGGCCAGCTCTCTGCTATGGCCCGGGAAGGCAGTGGAGGATGGCCCAAGTCCTTGGGCCCTGCACCCCATGGGAGACCAGGAGAAGCACCTGGCTCCTGGCTTCAGATCAGCGCGGTGCGCTGGCCACAGCAGCCATTGGAGGGTGAACCAACGGCAAAAAGGAAGACCTTTCTCTCTCTCTCTCTCTCTCTCTCTCTCTCTCACTATCCACTCTGCCTGTCAAAAAAATAAAAAAGAAAAAAAAGAAAATACCTCAGCAAAAGTACAAAGAAAATCCAAAGTAAAAAAAAAATAGAACTATTCATGGAAAAATTACAGGGCAAAGTCATTACTTATTAATAATCACTTGAATACAAATGGCCTCAACTATCCAGTAAAAAGAAACAGACAGGCTGTATGGATTAAAAGACAAAATCCATCTATCTGCTGTCTCCAAGAAACACATCTCACCAAGAAAGATACTTGCAGACTGAAAGTGAAAGGAAAGAAAAAGATACTCCATGCTAACAGAAATCAAAAAAGAGCTGCTGTAGCCATCCTAATATCAGACAAAATAGACTTTAACATAAAAACAGTTAAAAAATACAAAAAAGGGCATTATTTAATGATCAAGGGATTGATTCAACAGGAAGAAATGACTATTATAAGCATATATGTACCTAATTACAGGCCATGTGGCTACCTAAAAGAAATGTTAATGGAACTAAAGGGAGACATAGACTCAAATACAACAGTAATGAGAGACTCCAATACCCTAATTTCAGCAATGTAAAGATCAACCAGACAGAAAACCAGCAAAGGAACAACAGTGTTGAGTTAATCGACACTATAGACCAAATGGATTTTACAGGTAGATATAGAACATTCTGCACTTACTGCAGTATACGCTTTCTTCTCACCAGTACATGAAACTTAATCTGGGACTTTTATACTAAGCCATAAAATAAGTCTCAGCAAATTCAAAATAATTGAAATCATACCATGCATCTTCTCAGACCACAATGCAATGAAGATGAAAATCAAAAACTTAGGAATCTCAAGAACATATACAAACACATGGAGATTGAACAACATGCTCCTGAATGAACAGCAGGTCATAGAAGAAATCAAAACAGATACCAAAAATTTTCAGGAAACAAATAAAGTTGACAACACAACATATTAAAAATGATGGGACATAGCCAAAGCAGTGTTAGGAGGAAAGTTTATAGCAATTTCTGCCTATATAAAAATTCAGAAAGGTACCAATTAAATGAACTATCAATACATCTCAAGAATCTAGAAAAACAACAGCAAACCAAATCCAAAACCAGAAGAAAATAAGTAATTAAAATTAGAGAATAAGGGGCCGGTGCTGTGGTGCAGTGGGTTAACACCCTGGCCTGAAGCACCGGCATCCCATGTGGGCACCAGTTCAAGGCCTGGCTGCTCCACTTCTGATCCAGCTCTCTGTCATAGCCTGGGAAAGCAGTAGAAGAGGCCCACGTCCTTGGGTCCCTGCATCCACATGAGAGACCAGGAAGAAGCTCCTGGCTCCTGGCTTCAGATCAACACAGCTCTAGCCATTGTGGCCAATTGGGGAGTGAACCATTGGATGGAAGACACTCTCTCTCTCTCTCTCTCTCTCTCTCTCTCTGCCTCTCCTCTGTGTAATTCTTTCAAATAAATAAATAAATCTTTTTTTAAAATTAGAGAATAAACAAAATTCAAACCAAAATAATTATACAAAAGATCAGCAAAATGAAGAGCTGTTTAAAAAAAAAAATAACCAAGAACAAAATTGACACACCACAGGCCCAACAAACCAAAAAAAAAAAAAAAAAGGAGGGAGAAGAGCCAAATTAATAAAATTAGAGATGAAAAAGGAATTGTAACAACAGACACCACAGAAATAAAAGAATCATCAAAAACCACTACAAAGAGCTGTATGGAAACAAATCAGGAATCCTTGAAGAAATGGATACAGGCCTAGACACAAGCAACCTACCTAAAGTGAGCCATGAAGACAGAGAAAAGCTAAACAAACCCAAAAGCAAGACAGAAATTGAATCAGTTATAAAGACTCTCCCAGCAAAGAAAACCCCAGGACTAGATGGCTTCACTGCTGAATTCTACCAGATATTTAGAGTAGAATTAACTTGAATTTTTCTCAAACTATTCAAAGCAATTGGAAAGCAGGGAAGCCTCCAAATTCTTTCTATAAGCCAGCATCACCATAATTCCTAAACCTGAAAAATATACAACAGAGAAAGGAACTACAGACCAATTTTCCTGATGAACTTAGATGCAAATATCCTTAAAAAAATTCTAGCCAATTAAATCCAATAACACATCAGAAAGATCACTCACTCAAACCAAGCAGGATTTATCCCTGGTATGCAGGGATGATTCAACATTCACAAATCAATCAATGTGATACATCACATTAACAAACTGCTGAGCAAAAACCATATTATGCAGAGAAAGCATTTGATAAAATACAACGCCCTTTCATGATGAAAACTCTAAGCAAATCGGGCATAGAAGGAGCATTTCTCAGCACAATCAAGGCAATTTATGACAAACCCACAGCCATCATCGTGTTGAATTGGGAAAAGTTGGAAGCATTTCCACTGAGATCTGGTACCAGATGGGATGCCCACTCTCATAAGTGCTATTTAATGTCATTCTGGAAGTTTTAGCCAGTACTATTAAACAAGAAAAATAAATCAAAAGGATACAAATTTGAAAGGAGGAAATCAAACTATCACTATTTTCAGATGCCATGATCCTATTTATAGGGGATCCAAAAGACTCCACTAAGAGACTTTTGGAACTCATAGAAGAGTTTGTCAAAGTAGCAGGATATAAAATCAATACACAAAAATCAGCAGCCTTTGTATACACAGACATTGCCACAGCTGAGAAAGAACTCCTGAAATCAATCCCAATCGCTACCAAAAAAATCAAGTACCCTGGAATAAATTTAACCAAAGATGTAAAGATCTCTATAATGAAAACTACAAAATATTAAAGAAAGAAATAGAAGAAGATACATAAATTTGAAAAATTTCCATCATGACAAAAGCAACTTACAGATTCAATGTGATACTAATGAAAATACCAAGGACATTCTTCTCAAATATAGAGAAAATGATACTGAAATTCATATGAAATCACAGGAGACCCCAAATAACCAAAACAATCTTATACAACAAAAACAAAGCTGGAGGCATCAGAATACCAGATCTCAAGACTTACTACAGGGCAGTTATAATCAAAACAGCCTGGTACTGCTAGAAAAACAGTTGGATAGACCAATGGAATAGAACAGAAACACCAGCAATCAATCCAAGCACCTACAACCAACTTATCTTCAACAAAGAAGCCCAAATCAATAAGTGGTGCTGGGAAAACCAGATCTTTACATGCAGAAGAATGAAAAAATCCATATATAAATACAAAAGTCCTACAAAAACTCACTCAAAATGGAAGATCTAAATCTATGACTTGATCCCACCAAATTATTAGAGAACATTTGAGAAACCCTACAAGACACTGGCATAGGAAAAGAGTTCTTGGAAAAGACTTCAGAGGCACAGTCAATCAAAGCCAAAATCAACAAATGGCTCTAGATCAAATTGAGAACCTTCTGTACTGCAAGAGAAAACACTCAGCAAAGAGGCAACTGATAGAATGAGAGAAAATATTTGCAAACTATAGAACTGATAATGAATAGTCAGAATATATAAAGATATCAAGAAACTCAACAACAACGAACGAACAACCCAGTTAAAAAAATGAGCAAAAGACCTAAGCAAATGTTTTTCACCTGTTTAGAAATCCAAAAGCCCAACAGACACATGAAACAATGCTCAGAATCACTAGTCGTCAGGGAAACGCAAATCAAAGCCACAATGAGGTTTCACCTCACCCTATTAGAATGGCTTTCGTACAGAAATCAACAAACAACAAATACTGGTGAGTATGTGTGGAAAATAGGTACCCTAATCCACTGTTGGTGAGAATGTAAACTGATAAAACCATTATGGAAGACAGATAGAGATACCTCAGGAATCTGAATATAGACCTACCATATGATCCAGCCATTCCACTCCTGGGAATTTACCCAAGGGAAATGAAATCAGTATATACTCTTTCACAATAGCTCTTTATAGTATAGTATAAATAGTATAGACTATACCCTTTCACAATCTATACTCAATTCACAACAGCTAAAACATCCATTCAATCCAAATATCTGTCAACTGAAGACTGGATAAAGAAATTATGGGCTATTTACACCACTAAATACTATACAGTGTTTAAAAAAAATCCAGACATTTCAAACAAAATGGATGGAAAACATCATACTTAGTGAAATAAGCCAGTCCCAAAGAGACAAATACCATATGTTCTCCCTGACCTGCGACAACTAATAAAGCACCTAAAAGACAATCTGCAAAAGTGAAACAGACGCTTTGAGAAGCAACCACTTTGATCAGCTCTTGTCTTGACTGTTGAGGAACAGTTTGCCTTTTGTTGTTTTTTCTTTTCTTTTTTCTTTCTCATACTATCTGTTGAATTTCACCCAATATAACTATATGTATATAGTGTTAACTGAAAATAGATATTAGTAAAAAACAAGAGTGAAAATAAGAGAGGGAAGAGGAAAGCAGCTGGGAACATAGGTGGGAGCATGGGGACAGTGAGAAGAATCACCATGTTCCTAAAGATATAATAGTGAAACATATGAAATTTGCAACTGCAAAACTGTATATTTCTTCATATATTCATATGGACTTATTTGTAAGGATACAGTAAAAAATTTACCATGGGATCCCAAATCCCCTTAAGCTAGGTGGTAAAAATAGCATTTTGAGTGTTAGAGTGCGTATGGGTATAGGAATAAGCAATAAAGTGATCATATAGACAAGATTAAGAGTCAAAGTGATCATATAAATAGGACTAAATGTTTGATAATAGAATTTAAAAAGAGTAAATGCGAACTGAAATTGATCACTTGGACTAGTGAGATGGCATTGGTACATGCCACCTTGATGGGATTACATTGGAATCCCCTGGCACATTTCTAACTCCACCATTTGGGGCAAGTCCAATTGAGCATGTCCCCAGTTGTACATCTCCTCCCTCTCTTTTTCCCACTCTTAGATTTCACAGGGATCACTTTTCAGTTAAAATTTAAACACCTAAGAAAAATTGTGTGTTAATTACAGAGTTCAACCACTAGTACTAGAACAACAACAACAACAACAAATACTAAAAAGGATAAAGTATTACATTGTACATCTAGAGTCAGGACAAGAGCTGATCAGGTCATTGTTTCTTATAGTGTCCATTTCACTTCAACAGGTTTCCCCTTTGGTGCTCAGTTGTCACCGATCAGGGAAAACAAATGATATTTGTCTCTTTGGGACTGGCTTAATTCACTCAGCATGATGTTTTCCAGATTCCTCCATCTTGTTGCAAATGACCAGGTTTCATTGTTTCTTACTGCTGTATAGTATTCTATGGAATACATGTCCCATAATTTCTTTATCCAGTCTACTGTTGATGGGCATTTGGGTTGGTTCCAGGTCTTAGCTATTGTGAATTGAGCTGCAATAAACATTAATGTGCAGATGGCTTTTTTATTAGCCAAATTAATTTCCTTTGGGTAAATTCCAAGGAGTGGAATGGCTGGGTTGTATGGTAGGGTTATATCCAGGTTTCTGAGGAATCTCCAGACTGACTTCCATAGTGGCTTTACCAGTTTGCATTCCCACCAACAGTGGGTTAGTGTCCCTTTCTCCCCACATCCTCTCCAGCATCTGCTATTGGTAGATTTCTGAATGTGAGCCATTCTCTCCGGGGTGAGGTGAAACCTCATTGTGGTTTTGATTTGCATTTCCCTGATTGCTAGTGATCTTGAACATTTTTTCATGTGTCTGTTGCCCATTTGGATTTCCTCTTTGGAAAAATGTCTCTTGAGGTCCTTGGCCCATCTCTTAAGTGGGTTGTTTGTTTTGTTGTTGTGGAGTTTCTTGATTTCTTTGTAGATTCTGGTTATCAACCCTTTATATGTAGCATAGTTTGCAAATATTTTTCCCATTCTGTCGGTTGCCTCTTCACTTTCCTGACTGTTTCTTCTGCAGTACAGAAACTTCTCAATTTGATGCAATCCCAAATGTTAAATTTGGTTTTGACTGTCTGTGCTCCTGGGGTCTTTTCCAAGAAGTTTTTGCCTGTACCTATATCTTGCAGGGTTTCTCCAATGCTCTCTAATAATTTGATGGTTTCGGGTAATAGATTTAAGTCTTTAATCCATGTCGAGTGGATTTTTGTGTAAGGTGAAAGGTAGGGGTCTTCCTTCAAGCTTCTGCACGTGATCAATTTCAGTTCACAATTGATCAAACTGATAGGTCAAAGAGTCAAAGGGATCACACAAACAAGACAAGTGTCTGCTAATACTAACTGATAGAATCAAAAAGGGAGAGAAGGATCCAACATGGGAAGCGGGATACACAGCAGACTCATGGCAGATGTCCTAAACAACACTCTGGCCTCAGAATCGGCCCTTAAGGCATTCGGATCTGGCTGAAGAGCCCATGAGAGTATTGTAGGCATGGAAAGCCAAGATACCATGGAAAAGAAAAAAAAAGAAGAAGACCTAAATGAAAGATCTCTGTGAGTGAGATCCCAGTAGAAAGAACAGGGCCATCAAAGAAGGAGGTACCTTTCTCTGAAGGGAGGAGAGAACTTCCACTTTGACTATGACCCTATCGGAATAAGATCAAAGTCAGCGAACTCTAAAGGCTTCCATAGCCTTGGCAACTCATGACTAGAGCCTAGGGAGATTACTGACGCCATGAACAGGAGTGTCAAATTGTTAAGTCAGCAACCGGAGTCACTGTGTACTTACATCCCACGTGGGATGTGTCCTTAATGTGTTGTCTAATGTGTAGTGATGCTATAACTAGTACTGAAACAGTATTTTTACACTTTGTGCTTCTGTGTGGGTACAAACTGATGAAATCTTTACTAATTATATACTGAATCGATCTTCTGTATATAAAGATAATTGGAAATGAAAAAAACTGGTGTTAAATTGGAAATGGCATAGAAAATTAATTAATTTTTAAAAAAATATCATGTAGGATCTCTGTCTTTAATGTGCTGTACACTGTTATTTAATGCTATAACTAGTACTCCAACAGTATTTTTTCACTTTGTGTTACTATATGGGGGCAAACTGTTGAAATCTTTACATAATATATACTAACCTGATCTTCTGTATATAAAGAGAATTGAAAATGAATCTTGATGTGAATGGAAGGGGAGAAGGAGCGGGAAAGGGGAGGGTTGCGGTGGGAGGGAAGTTATGGGAGGGGGGAAGCCATTGTAACCCATAAGCTGTACTTTGGAAATTTATATTCATTAAATAAAAGTTTAATAAATGAAAAAAAAAGAGTAAATGCTCCAACATGGGAAGAAGTCCACACAGCAGATTCATCAAATGACAATAGCTTTAAATAACACTCTGACCTCAGAATCAGTCTTTAAGTCATTCTGAATTGGCACGTCATGGCATGAGAGCACATCAGGCATGGAAAACCTAGACACAGTGGCAAAAAAAGTGTCCCACATGAAAGACTTCTGTGGGTAAGACCCAATTGGAAAGAAGTGGTCACCAAAGAAAGCTGTACTTTGAAGGGAGGAGAGAACATCCACTTTGCTCGTAACCTTGTCTAAATATGGAAGGAGTTAGTGGATTCAAAAGGCTTTCATATCTTAGGTAGATCATGTCAGGAGCCTCAGATGATCACTGACATCATACATAAGAATGCCAATTGTCAAATTAACAACAGGATGGGTTGGCACTGTGGCATAGTGGGTTAATGCCCTGGCCTGAAGCTCCAGCACCCCATGTGGGCACCGGTTCTAATCCTGGTTGCTCCACTTCCGATCCAGCTCTCTGCTATGGCCTGGGAAAGCAGTAGAAGATGGCCCAAGTCCTTGGACCCCTGCACCTGCGTGGGAGATGCAAAAGAAGCTCCTGGCTCCTGGCTTTGGATCGGCACAGATCCAGCTGTTGCAGCCAATTGGAGAGTGAACCATCGGATGGAAGACCTCTCTCTCTCTTCTTCTCCTCTCTCTGTTTAACTCTGACTTTCAAATAAATAAATAAACCTTTTTTAAAAAATTAACAAGAGGAGTCACTGTGCACTAACTTCCCATGCAGGACCTCTGTTAGATTATTAGAGTCAATAGTAAAACTTCATTGCAGCCGGCACCGCAGCTCACTTGGCTAATCCTCTGCCTGCAGCACCGGCACCCTGGGTTCTAGTCCTGGTTGGGGCGCTGGATTCTGTCCTGGTTGCTCCTCTTCTAGTCCAGCTCTCTGCTGTGGCCCAGGAAGGCAATGGAGGATGGCCCAAGTGCTTGGGCCCTGCACCCGCATGGGAGACCAGGAGCAAACACCCGGCTCCTGGATTCGGATTGGCACAGCGCGCCTGCCATAGTAACCATTTGGGGGGTGAACCAATGGAAGGAAGACCTTTCTCTCTGTCTCTCTCTCACTGTCTAACTCTACCTGTCAAAAAAAAACTAAAAAAATTCATTGCAAAGATTTACCTCATTTTAATGTATTAATTGGAGGATATTATCTATGTCTCATAAGCTATAGTAATGTCTAAGGGTTCGCAAAAGCACCGTTCTTGAGTTCTTCTCCAAAGTTAACTCTTTTAAATATACATATAGAGAGAATTAAAAAAAAATTTCTTTCCTTATTGTAAAAACAATCCTGTTGGTGTTTTACTGCACAGTAGGGTAAAAATAGTTAATAACATACTGTACTTTTCTAAATAGCTAGATGAAAAGACTGCTGAATGTTCACACTGCAAAGAAACCTTGAATATATGAAGCAACAGATGCTAATTATCTTACTATGATCATTAAAATGTATGCATATATTGATATATTATACTGTAACCCATAAATATGTACAATGACTGTAAATAAGTAAAAAAAATTAAGTTTCTGAAAAAAACTGTGAAATTATCTTTGAGATACAATGACTTTGACCAGCCTTTGTCTCAACTTGAGGAACAGTTTTTTTCTTTCTGTGCAAATTATTGAACTCTTTACTTAGTATAGATTTGGTCTTCTGTATATAAAGTTAATTGAAAATGGATTTTAGTGGAGAATGGGACTGGGAATGGAAGAGGGAAGAGGTGGAGGGGTGGGAGGGCAGGTATGGTGGAAAGAATCACTATATTCCTAAATTTGTATTTATGAAATGCATGAACTTTATATTGCTTAAACAAAATGTTTGTTTGGGGAAAAAAAGATCTGTCTCATTCTCAATAGCTGCAAAAAAACCCTTAAATACTTGGCTTGTATTATGTTGCAGCAGTTTTTTTCTAGTACTACTTTGTTGAGTGTCTATCATGAAGCAGTGTTAAATTTTGTTGAGTGCTTTTTCTGTATTATTGAGATGATCAAGTGGTTTTGTCCATTTTGTTAAGGTGGCATATTACATTGATTTGTGTGTGTGTGTGTGTAACCATCTTTAAATTCTAGGTATAAAGCTCAACTGGTTACACTGTATTTTCTTTTTCATGAGCTAATAAATAGTTTTCTGGTATTTGTATAGGATTTTTGTATTAATAATCATCAGGGATATTGGTCTGTAGGTTTCTTGTTTCTTGGTCTGGGTTTAGCTCTTCCATGTTCTTTTAAAAGCTTTAAACTTTTGATTTTTCAGAATTAGGACTTTAAAAATATTTATTATTTATTTGAATGGTAGAGTTACAGAGAGAAAGGAGGAGAGAGAGAGATCTACCTGCTGATTCACCCTACAATTGGCTATGACAGCCAGGGCTGTGCAAGGCTGATTCTTCTGGGTCTCCCACATAGGTGCAGGGGCCCAGGGGCTTGGTTTATCTTCTCCTGCTTTCCTAAGTGCATTATTGGTGACTAGAGCAGACAGAAACTGAATTGGTACCCATATGGGATGCCAGAATTGCAGGCTACAGCTTAATACATTGTGCCACAGCTTAATCCACTGTGCCACAGCATCTTCCCCAAGTTGAAGATTTTCATCTAGTGTTGATACGTATGGTATGGTATGGTATGACGTAGGATTTGATATTATCTTCAGTAATATGATGTTATTTATTAAATAATCTACCCTTTTTAATCTATTTCCTATATCATATCATTCATATGCCAAGGACCCACCAAAGTATAGGTCTGTCTCTTATTTGTCATTTAATAGTTTTAATGAAAGCAACTATCCATTTGCCAAAAATTTGAGAACTCCAAATGTGGCACATAGGTAGAGCATCAGAAAGTCTCATGTGGTGCTAATAGTATAGTGCATTCTTTTTGTGAGGATAACTTTTTATTTCTGTAAGTAGAGGTGGAATCACTCAATCATATAGTAACTTTATAACTTTTAAAATTAATTTTATAAGAAACATCCAAACTGTTTACTGAAGTAGTTATACTATTTTGAATGCCAGCTATTAGAAATGGATGCACTGCCTCACTTTAAGAAGTTGTAGGGTACAATTTCCTTGATCAAAATATCTCCCTGGGGGCAGATATCAGTAATCCAAAAGTCAAAGGTTATTTCTTTCAGAATGGACTGCTGAGCTATGAGATATTTCAGATCTAATAATAGAAAATCACCCCTCCACCTACACCTTTATTTAAATTTGACTTTTAATGCTCCATCAGCTGCTCTTTAGACACACCAGGTTTCTGTTGCAGTTTGCAGGTTGCATTTCTGAAACACAGATTCTTAGCAACCTTTAGCAAAAATACTCAATAAAATGGTAAACCCAAGTATATTAGAAATGTAATACTTATAGTTACATAAATCAGGAACCAATCTCTAAAAAGAAGAAATGTAATAGTACTCTATTATGTGATTTTCAACAAAATGACTCATTTCTGAATTGAAAAATAATACAGATTTAAGATCCAAAGTAGCAGTATTCAGCAACTCCTGGATATGTCTGCCATGAGGGAGTCTTCCTGACTGTCCTTTAGTGTTTGCTAGATCCAGATCTGAATCCCACCATGGGGTCTCCCTTGGATTTTTGCTTGGCACAGGTGTTGCAAGAAGATGTATAGAGACAACTGCAGGTTGATCAAGAAATTATAAACTATTTCTTGGAAGCCAGTTGACCTTAAACATGTCAGATAAATTTGTGGATAGACTTACTACCTCTTTGGTGAACTCTAGCAATTAAAAAATATTTCTGTGGGCACGACATCCTATCCCTCCTAGTGATGAAATTGCATGATCATCTGTTGAAAGCACAAATAGCCACAGTGGTAAGTCAAATGGGCAGACTGGGAGATGGTAAAAATCTGAGGGAGAAAGACCCAAATATTGCTGCTAAAGATCATGCATCAGATGCTAATCCCCAGTATAATTGGGACAAAAAGCTCAGAAGCACCAAACACGAGAATTTCTGTACTTGAGAAGGCATCTTTATCCCCCTTATTGCAACATTCAATGCCTCTGGAGCATATACTCAACACAAAGAAAATTTTACACATACGTGGCAAAACTTAGTCAGATACAGTCATGTTTGAGATTCAGTGACAAGCAGCTTTGTGGAAATGTAAGTACATACAGGAGAACATGTGAAGGCAGATCTCCACAAAAAGGATTGCCACAGTTCAAGCTGACTGTGATTTTTACAAAACTTGATGAAGCTAAAAAATAAGACAACAAGACATGATCTGTGATGATACAACCTTCGATGATGAAGAACCTACAGATGGTAACAGTTACCACCATCTACCATCTTTTACCAGATCTACATTATCCAAAGCTCCACCAATTTCTTGGAGAAACACTGGAATGGGGAACACTGGTGGGCTTGGGTCATCCACTATTGAACCTCAGCCCAAAGTTGAAAAGGAAGCACTGGTGCAATGGATGAAGTAGACTTATTTATGAATAGTACAGATTCCAGCTGAAATATTAAAGAATCCATAAATAAAATATGAGGACTTTTATAGGGGACAGGTATGATTGTGATCAGAGAATTAATGGTTTAAAAATAATTGATCTACATACAAGGCCATAAAGCAAGTCTCAGCAAATTCAAAACAATCAAAATCATACAATGCATCTTCTCAGACCACAGTGGAATGAAACTGGAAATTAGCAGCTCAGGAATCCCTAGAGCATATGCAAACACATGAAGACTAAATAACATACTCCTAAATGAACAGTGGGTCATAGAAGAAAGAAAAAGAGAAGAACTTTCTGGAAGCAAATGAATATAACAACACAACATATCAAAACTTATGGGATACAGCAAAAGCAGTGCTAAGAGGAAAGTTTATAGCAACAGCTGCCTACATCAAGACACTCTGGAAAAAAAAAGAAGACCTAAATGAAAGATCTCTGTGAGTGAGATCCCAGTGGAAAGAACAGGGCCATCAAAGAAGGAGGTACCTTTCTCTGAAGGGAGGAGAGAACTTCCACTTTGTCTATGACACTATCAGAATAAGATCAAAGTCGGCGAGCTCAGGGGGCTTCCATAGCCTTGGCAACTCATGACTAGAGCCTAGGGAGATTACTGATGCCACAAACAAGAGTGTCAAATTGTTAAGTCAACAACAGAAGTCACTGTGTATTTACATCTCATGTGGGATCTGTCCTTAATGTGTTGTCCAATGTGAAGTGATGCTATAACTAGTACTAAAACAGTATTTTTACACTTTGTGTTTCTGTGTGGGTGCAAACTGATGAAATCTTTACATAATATATACTAACCTGATCTTCTGTATATAAAGAGAATTGAAAATGAATCTTGATGTGAATGGAAGGGGAGAGGGAGCAGGAAAGGGGAGGGTTGCGGGTGGGAGGGAAGTTATGGGGGGAAGCCATTAATACATAAGCTGTACTTTGGAAATTTATATTCATTAAAAAAAGTTAAAAAAAAGAAATTGGAAAGGCACCAAATAAAAGAGCTATCGATGCATCTCAAGGATCTAGAAAACTACAGCAAAACAGACCAAAACTAGTAGGAGAAGAGGAATAATTAAAATTAGAGAAGAAGTCAACAGAATTGAATCCAAAAAAAAATTACAAAAGATCAGCCAAATGAAGAGCTGGTATTTTGAAAAAATAAACAAAATTGACACTCCATTGGCCCAAGTAACTAAAAAAAGGAGAGAGAAAACTCAAATCAATAAAATCAGAGATGAAAAAGGGAATGTAACAGCACACACCACAGAAATAAAAAGAATCATCAGAAATTACTACAAGGACTTGTATGCCAGCAAACAGGGAAATCTATCAGAAATGGATAGATTCCTGAACACATACAACCTTCTGAAATTGAACCATTAAGACATAGAAAACCTAAAGAGACCCATAAGCGAGTAAGAAATTGAATCAGTAATAAAGACACTTCCAAAAAAGAAAAGCCCAGGACTAGATGGATTCACTGATGAATTCTACTAGACATTTAAAGAAGAACTAACTCTAATTCTTCTCAAACTATTCAGAACAATTGAAAGACAGAGAATCCTCGCAAATTCTTTCAATGAAGCCAGGATCACCTTAATTCCTAAACCTGAAAAAGACACAGTAGAGAAAGAGAATCACAGACCAATTTCCCTGATGAACATAGATGCAAAAATCCTCAATAAAATTCTGTCCAAAAGAATTCAACAACACATCAGAAAGATCATCCACCCAGACCAAGGAGGATTCATCCCTGGTATGCAGGGATGGTTCAACGTTCATAAATCAATCAATGTGAATATAACACTAACAAACTGCAGAAGAAAAATCATATGATTTTTTCAATAGATGAAGATAAAGCATTTGATAAAATACAACACCCTTTCATGATGGAAACTCAAACTAGGTTTATAAGTAACATTCTTCAACACAGTCAAGGGAAGTTATGAACTGGAAGTTTTAGCTAGATCCATTAGGCAAAAAAAAAAAAAGAAATTAAAGGGATACAAATTGGGAAGGAAGAACTCAAACTATCCCTCTTTACAGATGATATGATTCTTTATTTAGGGGATCCAAAGAACTCTACTAAGAGACTATTGGAACTCACAGAAGAATTTGGCAAAGTAGCAGCAGATAAAATCAGTGCACAAAAATCAACAGCCTTTGTATACACGGACAATGCCATCTTTGAGAAAAAATTTCTAAGATCAATCCCATTCACAATAGCCACAAAACAATCAAATACCTTGGAATGAACTTAACCAAGGATGTCAAAGAGCTCTACAGTAAGAATTACAAAACCTTAAAGAAAGAAATAGAAGAGGATACCAAAAAATGGAAAAATCTTCCATGTCCATGGATTGGAAGAATCAGTATCATCAAAATGTCCATTCTTTCAAAAGCAATTTATAGATTCAATGTGGTATCAATCAAAATACCAAAGACATTCTTCTCAGATCTAGAAAAAACGATGCTAAAATTCACATGGAGGCACAGGAGATATCGAACAGCTAAAGCAATACTGTACAACAAAAACAAAGCCGGAAGCATCACAATACCAAATTTCAAGACTTACTTCAGGACAGTTATAATCAAAACAGAATGGTACAGACACAGATGGATACACCAATAGAACTGAATAAAAACACCAAAAATCAACCCAGACAGCTACAGCCAACTTATATTGATCAAGGAGTTAAAACCAATTCCTGGAGCAAGGACAGTCTATTCAATAAATGGTGCTGGGAAAACTGGATTTCCACATGCATAAGCATGAAACAAGACCCCTACCTTACACTTTACACAACAATCCACTCAACAGGGATTAAAGACTTAAATCTATGACCTGACACCATCAAATTATTAGAGAACATAGGAGGAACCCTGAAAGATAGAGGCACAGGCAAAGACTTCTTGGAAAAGACCCCAGAGGCACAGGCAGTCAAAGCCAAAATTAACATTTGGGATTGCATCAAATTGAAAGGTTTCTGATCTGCAAAAGAAACAGTCAGGAAAGTGATTAGGCAACCAATAGAATGAGAAAAATATTTGCAAATTATGCTACTGATAAAGTATTAATAGCCAGAATCTACAAAGAAATCAAGAAAATCCACAACAACAAAACAAACAACCCACTTAAGAGATGGGCTAAGGACCTCAAGAGACATTTTTCAAAAGAGGAAATCCAAATGGTCAATAGACACATGAAAAAATGTTCAGGATCAATAGCCATCAGGGAAATGCAAATCAAAACCACAATGAGGTTTCACCTCACCCCTGTGAGAATGGCTCACATTCAGAAATCTACCAACAATAGATGCTGGAGATGATTTAGGGAAAAAGACACACTAACCCACAGTTGGTGGGAATGCAACCTGGTAAAGCCACTATGGAAGTCAGTCTGGAGACTCCTCAGAAACATGAATATAGCCCACCACATGACCCAGCCATTCCACTCCTTGGAATTTACCCAAAGGAAATGAAATTAGCAAATAAAAGAATTGTCTGCACCTCAATGTCTATTATAGCTCAATTCATAATAGCTATGACCTGGAACCAACCTAAATGCCCATCAACAGTAGACTGGATAAAGAAATTATGGGATATGTACTCCATAGAATACTATACAGCAGTCAAAAACAATGAAATCCAGTCATTTGCAACAAAATGGAGGAATCTGGAACACATCATGCTGAGTTAAATAAGCCAGTCCCAGAGGGATAAATATTATATGTTCGCCCTGATTGGTGACAACTAACTGAGCATCAAAAAGGAAACCCGATGAAGTGAAATGGACACTATGAGAAACAATGACTTGATCAGCCCTTATCATCACTCTTGATGTACAATTTAATACTTTTTCCTTTTAGTATTTTTGTTTGTTCTACTTAATACCATTGGTTGAGCTATGTAATAGACACACAATTATTCTTAGGTGTTTAAAATTAACTGAAAAGTTATCTCTGTTAAATATAAGAGTGGGAATAAGAGAGGGTGGGGATGTACAATTTGGGACATGCTCAATAGGACTTGCCCCAAATGGTGGAGTTAGAAATGTGCCAGGGGATTCCAATACAATCCCATCAAGGTGGCATGTACCAATGCCACATCACTAGTCCAAGTGATCAATTTCAGTTCACAATTGATGGCTCTGATAGGTCTAAGAGTCAAAGGGATCACATAAACGAGACTAGTGTCTGCTAATACTAACAGATAGAACTAAAAAGGGAGAGAACAATCCAACATGGGAAGCAGGATACACAGCAGACTCATAGAATGCAAGTTGCCCTAAACAGCACTCTGGCCTTGGAATCGGCCCTTGAGGCATTCAGATCTGGCTGAAGAGCCCATGAGAGTAGTTTAGGCATGGAAAGCCAAGACACTCTGGAAAAAAAAAAGGACCTAAATGAAAGATCTCTGCGAGTGAGATCCCAGTGGAAAGAATGGGCCATCAAAGAAGGAGGTACCTTTCTCTGAAGGGAGGAGAGAATTTTCACTTTGTCTATGGCCTTGTCAAAATAAGATCAAAGTCGGCGAGCTCAGGGGGCTTCCATAGCCTTGGCAACTCATGACTAGAGCCTGGGGAGATTGCTGACACCTTAAACAAGAGTGTCAAATTGTTAAGTCAACAACAGGAGTCACTGTGCACTTACACCCCATGAGGACCTCTGTCCTTAATGTGTAGTTCAATGTGAATTAATGATATGACTAGTGCTCAAACAGTATTTGGCATTTTGTGTTCTGTGTGGGGGCAAACTGATGAAATCTTTACTTAATATATACTAAACTGATCTTCTGTATATAAAGAGAATTGGGAGAGTGGCAAGATGGCGGAATAGGAAGGGAGCACATTGATAGTTCGGAAAGACACAGTTTCATAACAGTGGAGATACTGCAGGGTCAAGGAAGAGTAGGGGAAGAAACAGCAGAGGAAACTCTTCTGGAACTAGTGATTCACAGTGGACCTGCGTGGAGAGTGTGGGAGCCAAAGTTCGGGACACCAGCGGCAGAATCAACGCACCAGCGCTGGAACATGAGGTGAGCCGAACCTCAATAGCCCGAGACACCAGCAGGCAAGCGGAAAGAGGAGACTAGAGGGAACGAGGATTGAAACTCCGTGGGGAAAAGTTCACCAGGCTAACTAGAAGAGAGAGGAAAAAAAAAATTTTTTTTGACCGATACGGACACGAGTTTCTCTCCGCTCACCCCTCAAAGGCTAACAAGACAAAGAGCAGTCACCATTTTGGACATACGTCATAAGCAGGGCGACCTCAGGTCTGCACCGGCCCTGAGCCTAGCAGAAAAACCTGACTCTGGGGGGTGGGGTGAAATAACAGGAGATTAGCATCTAACTTGGCAACCCAGTGGGAGACTGCAGGAGAATTGGAGCCCACACTGAGGGCAGCAGAGATTCCCTGTGTGGTCCTTGGGAAAGAGCTTCTAATCTCTGGGTCCTGTGGGTATATCACTCACCTGCTAAATACCTCCAATTACGTTCAGTTGTGCGGAATTACTTCCCTTTTGAATCAAAAAAAAGAAAGAAAGAGAGAGAGATTTACCACGCCTAACCTGGGAGTGTCCTCTTTGACACACCCTCAACCCTGAGGAACCAAACACAGCTCTCAGTCCACACTCATCTCAAGCCTCTAAGGCTCCACTGAAAGCAGACAGTCCACTTAATATAGAGCCATAGTGTAACAAGAAAAAACACCACAGTGAAGAAACCAAATATCTCCAACATGCCAAACAACAAACGCAAAAACCGAGGTAACAAGAACAAGGAAGACACTATGATGCCCCCAAATGAAAAAGACACCCCCACTCAAGATTATGAAGATGATGAGATAGAAGAAATGCAAGAAGCGGATCTCAAAAAATTGATAAGAACATTAAGAAGTTCTCAAAAACAAATTCTTGAACTACAGAAATCCTTAATGGATAAGATAGAAAATCTCTCTCGTGAAAATGAAATATTAAGGAGGAATCAAAATGAAATGAAACAACTAGTAGAACATGAAACTGTGATAGTGACGAGAAATCATAATGAAATGAAGAATTCAATAGATCAAATGACAAACACATTAGAGAGCCTTAAAAACAGAATGGGTGAAGCAGAAGAGAGAATATCAGACTTAGAAGACAGAGAACAGGAAAGGAAACAGGAAAACCAAAGAAAAGAAGAGGAAATTAGAAATCTAAAAAATATTGTCGGGAATCTACAGGATACTATTAAAAAACCTAACATTCGGGTTCTAGGCATTCCTGAAGGCATGGAGAGGGAGAAAGGATTAGAAGGCATTTTTAGTGAGAGAATTTCAGAGAACTTCCCGGGTTTGGAGAAGGCTGGAGACATCTTAGTACAGGAAGCTTATAGAACCCCTAGTAAACATGACCAAAAGAGATCCTCACCACGACACGTCGTAATCAAACTCACCACAGTGAAACACAAAGAAAAGATCCTAAAATGTGCAAGAGAGAAACGTCAGATTACTCTTAGAGGATCTCCAATTAGACTCACAGCTGACTTCTCATCAGAATCCCTACAAGCTAGAAGGGAATGGCGAGACATAGCCCAGGTACTAAGAGAGAAAAACTGCCAGCCCAGAATATTATATCCTGCAAAGCTCTTATTTGTGAATGAAGTTGAAATTAAGACTTTTCATAGCAAACAGAAACTGAAAGAATTTGTCGCCACTCGTCCTGCCCTGCAAAAGATGCTTAAAGATGTGTTACACACAGAAACACAGAAACATGGTCATCAATATGAAAGAAGGTAAAGGAAGGAAGCCTCACAGCAAAAGATCACAGGAAGCTCAATTTCTCTTTGACATAGAATTAAACTCTGATGCTCTGTTAAAGCAATGTATTAAAGTAATCTATTATGTTCTCTTGATGTCTGTTAAATTCTAATTGTTCAAAAACAGCTGAATTTTTATCAAGAGCTATGGGTTATTTAAATATGTGCTTATTTTCAAAGATTTGAATAATCACCTTGTAACAATGATCAAATTTGGTCTATGTTATGTCATGATTTTAAGGAATCTTATTTCAACCAGATATTTTGGAGTTTGAGCCTTCTTGGCATTCTTGACAGGCATTCAAAAAAGCAAAGTTCCAAACAATCTGGACTCTAAAATTTCTAGTAAATCTTGGACTTTGGTTTTTCCAGTTGGGGCCCAACTGAAAAAATCGAAGGACCTATGTCTCTCATCTTATAGAGACACCAACTAATCAGGCTATTTGGATTATATTAGAAGTACTGTCAAGATGTGATGTGGTACCAAACTTTAAGTTTCTATAATGGAAAGTGCTATTAATACAAATGTTTGAGAATTAAAAAGTCTAATGATTTTGTGTTACTAGACATGATAGTTATCTTAATGAGAAAGCCCCAGAGGCCTAGAGTGTTAAATACTTGTAAAATCCTACAGGTGCTTTCAAAAATACTGTGAAGGAAGCAAGTGCCTCTTGTTGGTTGATGAGTTTATAATTTTAAACATGGCGACTTAAAGTCTTTTGTCATCCACAGTTATATAGGATGTGCTGCTCATAAAACTAAAGTATTGTTGGTTCTGTGTTTAGCTGTCCTCCTATAGGTTCCTATGGACTTTTTCCAGCCACTTCTATTGTATTCAGTACTTTGGGATGGCTCTGTAAACAGATGAAGCCAATAATGTATTAACAGTACCAACTGAGAGAAAGTATGGTTAACTGAGGTTACTAAAAAGAAAAAGCAATTCAAATCAATTGGCAATCTACAAAAAGAGTTAAAAATTTTAAAAGCTATTATTAAAATTGGTATATTGGTCTATTATGTTATGTTACATATGTGTACATATTGTATGTCCACATGGGAAAATTTTATTAAGAATTTTATTTTAATCGGCTTATAGATAAGATTGTCCATAAATTTAAGCTGCTAAATTTAATCAAAGATACATTTTAATTGATGTGTCCTGAATCTCTGTATCATATGTTTTAAACTTGTTGGTAGAAAGAAACTAAAAACATTTTATACGGTTGTGCTTAAGTTTACTGGTTAAACAAACTACACCATGTTAGATATTTAAGAGGTGTTTCCAAATGCATGATTCTTAAAATTTATAGAAGGCATTGGACCTTCTGGTAAATGTTTTTTAAAGTTGTTATCTAATGGTTGAAACTGTTTGCTAAGTATTCATGTGATATTGCTATTGTCAGCAAGCAATCTAGGACTTGCTCCCTCATTTCTCTATTCTAAGCCCAACTTGTTCTTTCATTTCTCTATTCTCTTCAAGGTAGGTAACTAATTCTATTATGAAGGAATCTATAGGATGCACAATTTAATCTTTAGACCTTATAAAAGAGATGGCTAACATTTTTCTGTAATAGCATAGCCAAAATAAGAGCTTAAATAATAATCTCATAGCTAGATTTACTTCGCCATCAGTGAAGTATACAGTAAGTAGAAAAAACCTCCCTTTCAGACCAAAGGGAAAGAAAGTTTTAAAGTGAGAATATAATTTTCCTCATGGGCATTGTCTACCTTAGAAAAACTACTACAGAACATGCCTGTGACTATAGACTTGTAGTTCAGGCCACCGAAGATTAGAGATGGGACACGGGCACTCCCTTGACTTGCATCCTCTGGTCTGCTTTAACACAAACCAGGAGGAAAAGAAAGCTAGGCATCAGAAGCAATGGGTGGCAGGCCTATAAATGGCTAATCTGTACAGTGATCTGCCCTCAAGGAGACCCAACAGGCCAGTCCACTGCAGTGGCTTTCAATGTGGTAAGCCTGGGCTTCAGCAGAAGTCAGCTTGTGAAGAGCCCTGGCAGCTCTGCCAAGAGTTGGATCACTGGAAATGGACCTGCCCTGGAGTCAAAGGATGCCCAGGTCAGAGCCACAGATCTTATTGACTCTAAGCTGAAAAGCCCTTCACTCAGCCCAACTTCCAAAGTGACCACTGCAGCTGATGGGACGGCCAAGTAGGGTCAGCAACATTGCAGGCAGAACTGTAAATTTCTTGTTAGAGATGCCACCTGCCTTTACCTGGCCAGCTCTCCTCCCAGCCCAGCCAAGTAATGAAAGTCAACAGAGTGCCTTCCCCTAGGAGGTTCACACCTCCCTTAGGATATACCCCATGTGAAGAGATAGATAGGTCTGGGCCTCTTAACTTACAAGGCCTAATGCCCACCAGATTATTACCAGGCCCCTTCTGTCAGGTTCTATTTACCTCTAAATCAGAAATCTTAATTGTAGCTTAGACAGCACCTTTCTTAGCTCCTCTAATAATGACTCTGTCCTTTGTTCTAGACCCTGTCTATCGTACTTGGGCCTCATTCCCTCGTAATCATAACCTCTACTCTACCATCAATGGCTCTACTCCCAACCTGTGTGTACTGATGGTCCTCTTCCCCACTTAATGCTGTATAATTGTTCAAACCTGGTTAACGCCACTCTTAGGATCATTGGTTACTATCCTCACCCTGTCTTTCATGACCTTGTCTAAATATATTCAGAGTCGGCGAACTTGGAAGGCTTCCATAGCCTTGGCAACTCATGACGAGAGCCTAGGGTGGTTACTGGCGCCATAAACTAGAGTGTTAATTTGTTGGGTTAACAACAGGAGTCACTGTGCACTTGCTCCTCATATGAGATCTCTGTCCTTAATGTGCTGTACATTTTAATTTAATGCTATAACTAGTTCTCAAACAGTATGTTTCACTTTGTGTTTCTATGTGGGTGCAAACTGTTGAAATCTTTACTTAATATATACTAAATTGATCTTCTGTATATAAAGAGAATTGACAATGAATCTTGATGTAAATGGAAGGGGAGAGGGAGCAGGATCGGGGAGGGTTGTGGGTGGGAGGGAAGTTATTGGAGGGGGAAGTCATTGTAATCCATAAGCTGTACATTGGAAATTTATATTCATTAAATAAAAGTTTTAAAAAAAGAAATATATTACAAAACTGGTCAGAGATACAGATCTAACAGATTTTGGAAACACTAATGAGACAAGGCTTGCTGTTTCTAGAATCATTACTCGAACAACAGAACTAGACAGTTCACATGAAAAGGAGCAAAATTGTGCTGAACGCTCCTGAATTTACCATGTTACTGTGTTTCCTGCCTAAAACATTACAGGATGGTGCTGCCAAACTCCTGCATAACCATCCCAAGAATTCCAGCAACACAGGGATGGGATCTCCAAGCAGCACCCAAGCAGCAGGACCAGCCCCTTGATCTCACCCACCAACTGTTCCCACAGTGGCCGTCTCAAAGCATCCTGGGGTATGATGCAGAGAACCTGTCTAGAAAGAAACTGATAGTTCTTTGCATGGAGTGATAGAAGCCATCGAGAAGTTTAGTTTTGGAAGCTAAGAGAATCTAAATGAGCCAATTAAAGAAGATGGCAGAAAGGACTGTGATATTGTGCCCCATGATGGAGGAGCTCCCCCAACCAACTGAGGGCTGGGGTTGCTGGGAAGTGGAAGGAGGCAGGACAACTCTGGATGATAAAAACTCCCTCACCAACACTCAGCTCCTCATGCCTCACCTGGGTCATGTACATCAGAGTGCAGTCCATATCCCTACTCAGATGACTATGACAAAACAGCCCTGAAGGAAGCCATGTTTGATGATGATGTGGAGCAGTTTCAGTATGTATCCAACAGCCATTCTGACCTGATAGCTGGCATTCTGATAGAGCTGTCCCACCACAAGGAGAGCTGGAGGAATGGAAAGGCGCTGGGCTGGGGCTGCTCAGGATCATGTGGGAAGACAGCCCAGGCACACAGAGGAATACTCCAAGACCATCCTGCTGCTGTTGCTGCTGGAGACACTGGGAGACAAAGAACATTTTATTCAGACAATAGCATTGAGAGTTTTATGGAAAATCCTAGGAAAGAAACAGCAAGATTTAAAATAAATGTTGAGACTCATAAGGAGGTGACAGCCTTCAAGGTGACTCCATCTGCCCGGATCAGTGCATTGAAGTGCTCTGCCCCAGCATCCAGAGGGCTGACTATCCCATCAACATCACAGCCATCATGAGGCAGACTGGAGATAGGCATTTAGTGTAGCAGTTAAAGTGCAGGTTAAGATGCCTGCATCCCACATTGGAGTACTTGGGTTCTATGCCCGCTCTATTTCTGACTCCAACTTCTTGCTAATACAGATGCTGGGAGGTATCCAGTGATTGTCAAGCAAGTAATTGGTTTCCTGCCACTCATGAAAGCAATGTAGATTGAGTAGATCGAGTTTTCAGCTCTTGGTTTTGGCCTCAGACTCAGCTCTGCCCCACTGCAGGTATTCAGGCTCTCTCACTCTCTCCCTGCTTCCCTCCCTCTCTTCCTCCCCCACCCCCTTTCTCTTCCTTCTCAAGGAATCCTGGCTGCAGCTCCTGACAGACATCATTCTGATCTTGCTATATGGTTATGACAACACCAACATAGTGTTGCAGGTTTTGCTTAGTGATAAGCAGGTTTTGGCTGGCGCCATGGCTCACTAGGCTAACCCTCCGCCTGCGGCGCCAGCACCCCAGGTTCTAGTCCCAGTTGGGGTTCTGGTTCTGTCCCGGTTGCTCCTCTTCCAGTCCAGCTCTCTGCTGTGGCCCGGGAAGGCAGTGGAGGATGGCCCAAGTCCTTGGGCCCTGCACTCGCATGGGAGACCAGGAGGAAACATCTGGCTCCTGGCTTCGGATCAGTGCAGTGCGCTGGCCATAGCAGCCATTTGGGGAGTGAACCAATGGAAGGAAGACTTTTCTCCCTGTCTCTCTCACTGTCCACTCTGCCTGTCAAAAAAAGAAGCAGGTTTTGCTTAGTGATAATTTATTCCATCATTAGAGAAGATGTGGAACATCACCTCACACAGCTCACAGGGAGCAAGATGAAGCTACTAAATGTACGTAGAAAGAGGGCCTGGAGAACCAACAGCTCCCCCTCCCCTGACTCTGCATGCAGCTAAGGGCAGCACCTGTCTCTGTGTGGACTAGAAACCATCAGTGATGCCTCCTAGAACTCTCCCCAGCCCCTTGATCAGCTGCCGAATCTGTACAAGAAGGCCTGCAAATGTTTATTGCATCATGATTGTTGATTCCAGCTTTTGCTTATGGTCTTACTGGTATTCAATGTAAACGAAGACCTGTATTAGAATCATCTTACAAAATGAGAGGAATAAGAAACAAAAAGGGCCCATACTAAGTATGTCTTGTACAGCTGGCTGAGACCACAAACCACGTGTGTGGGGTACTATTCTTAAAAATCAGAGTTCTCTTGGGCATTTAAGCAGTGAAGATGTCACTTGGGAGACCTGCATCTCATATATGAGTGCCTGGATACTGTTTTGGTTTCTCCATTTCTGGTTCAGCTTCTTGCTAATGTACACCCTTGAGGCATTTCATGGCTTGAATACTTGGGTTCCTGCTACCCACATGGGAGACCCAATGTAGTTCCAGGTTCTTCGCTCTATCCTAATCCAAGGAGACCTCCATCTGTCTATTTGCTTTACTACTTAGATGCACTATTTTCTTTAAAAGATTTATCTATTTGAGAGGCAGAGTTATATTGAAGAAGAGGTCTTCCATCTGCTGTTCAACTCTCCATATGGCTGCAACAGCCAGAGCTAGGTAATCCAAATCCAGGAGACTTTTCTGGATCTCCCTTGTGGGTACAGGGGCCCAAGCACCTAGGCCATCCTCCACTGACCTCCCAAGCACACCAGCAGGGAGCTGGATTGGAAGTGGAACAGCCAGGACCCGAACTAGCACCCACACAGGATGCTGGTGCCATGGCTCAACCCACTAAGCCAATGCAGCATCCCCTCAGATGCACTATTAGAATGGGGCATCTTCTAGCAATCACAATTAGTTGAGAGTACTTGGTGATTCAGATTTAATGCCATCATATTTTCTCTTCTGGCAAGTTCTGTCTAAACTGCTCAATTATAAAATTCTCAATTAGTCTGATAAATTTCAGCTTTACCATTTCAGTTTTCTGTTTAATTTGGGGTTAATAGCAGAGAACCACCTTGCGGGGTGGGGGTGGGGTCACTGTTATGGCATAGTGGGTAAAGCTGCTGCCTGCGAAACTAGCATCATATATGGGTATCAGTTCAAGTCCCAGTTGCTCTACTTCTGATCCAGCTGTTAATGGCCTGGGAAAAACATCAAAGGATGGCCCTGCTACCCATAGGGGAGACCCAAAAGAAACTCCTGGCTCCTGGCTTCAGCCTGGCCTAGCGCAGGCCATTGCAGCCAGGTGGAGAGTGAGCCAGCGGTTGGGTGATCTCTGTTTCTCCATCTCTCTCAAAATAATTAAAAGTAATAAAGAACCTAGAGGGATTAGGCATCAGAATCAGTTCTTTAAATTTTGTAAACCAGAAATTTCCTTAGTCATCTGTTGAAATAGTCATTATGAAAGGAAAAGTAATTATGAGTGGCAGATTGCAGACAAAGAAGATTTGGAACACCCTTGGAGAGGCCTTTTTCTTTCTTTCCATTGTCAGGCCCACTTGCCCAAGGTGAAACAAACCCCTCACTGACATGAGGGCAGTGGAAGAAAGTGGGTGTTTGACGTAAATCGCAGAGCAAGGGTCTGGCAGCTACGACTTAGCTCCAGGCTCCTCAAGGCAATGCTGCAGATTGAACTTGGCGTTGGAGGGTACACATTTAGCTCAGGTGCTGGTCCCTGGCTGGTCAGCAGTCCTTGTTGTCCTCCTTTTACTGGGCAGCAAGACTGTCTTCTTTTAGGAATCCTGACGTGGCAAAGCGGGGTTTGGTCAGTCAGGTGGTACCTACTTCTTGCTCAGGGCCTGAAGTTCTTGGGAAAAAACCCAAGGCAAGAACAAATATCAAGATGTTATTTATAGAGGAGATAAATGACCTCGTGAGTCTTGTGAAGGACTCTGTGGGGCCAGCTGCACCACTCCCTCTATTTAGTGCGTTGCTTTCAGTAAGAGGTTGATTTGCAAACAAACTTTAAGGTAAGGAAGGGGAAGGCAGGCCTGACAGTATCTAGCATGTGTATTAAAGGCATTATACAGGGGCTCAATTTCACCATGAGAAACCATCAGGCCCTCTGTCAACCTCTTAAGGGTCTGATTGCTCCTATAAAACTAACTATAGACTTAATACATTTTGAGTAAAAATTGTCAAATGATAATTCATAATGCAGTCAAGAAAATGTCTATTATCTCTTACTCTATTTTTGAGCCTCTAAATGGAACCAATTATTCCGTAAGAAAAAAAAACTCTTTTGATGTTCATTACCGTGAGGCACTTGCTATTCCAGTGCAAAGTCCCCTGCAGCCTAGGACCGAAAGCCGATGTTGGGGAACCCACATGTGCGTTCGTACCCCTGGTTTCCACAAGTGCCCCCTTTCTCTCCACAAGTCATGCCCCTCCAGATTTGACACTGGAAGTTGTGAACACCTGATATTTCATTTGGAAATATGCACTAAAAATGAAGGCTTTATAACACGCAGGAAGAGATCAGCCAGGTTGTGTCACTGCAGGGTGTGTAGAGGGGTGTCTTGCAGGTGTACAGTTCTCTACTGCTGCTGTTTAGGGAATGCCAGGGCGTGCTTTATGAGGTTGAATTCCACTGTGGGTCAGAACAGCAGGACCAGGCCTTATTTTCATTGACACATACTGTTTGTTAATATTTATTCATGGACTTTGTATATTATATATGTGGGCTGTGGAGTTTCTCCTCTCTTGTAGAAATGTGTATCCTGGTGAGATTTATGAGTTATTTTTTTGCCTAGTCCAGTAAGAAAGCACTTTCTCCTTGAGCTCTGGGACTCCCAGAAGGTCATCATGGTCCCGTGTGGTGGGCAGCAAGGAACTGAACCCTGTCCAGTGTCCCCACAGCACCTGCAGAGGGCCAGCCTTCAATGTCACTTGCTAGTCTTCTGTCTCCAAACTTGGAGATGATCCCTTCATAGGTCTCTTGGCCTCAAGCGGAGGCTGCCTCCTGCATTCTTGAGATTGTTCCTGCCTCACCAGAAGGGTGGCCATGTCCATCACCATGTTCTGTGACCCCTGACTGCACCTCACTGCCATTGCCCCACAGGACTCACGTTCAGAGAAACAGCAGACCTTGCTACCCAACTTCCCAGGGCCCCATGGTGAGGGACCAGAGAGTCTGACTTCCGGCCTCCCTCCCAGCTGCTGCCTCCTGGGCCTGCCTTCTCCATGGCTTATCCCTGGTTCCCCACTGCCTTTGGAGTTAATAGAACTGATGCTGTCTCCAAACTTTTTCTGCCCTACCCTGCTTTACTGATCAAGCTTTAAAGGCTCAAAAATGAGATCTCTGTGGAACCCCATCAGGACTTCATTTACAGCAACATTTGGACACAGTGAAGATAATGGGTACCAAATCAAAGGTAGACAGAGGTGATAGATCCTGGAGCACCTCGGCACAGTGTGGAGGTTGGGGGGGGCTGTAGCTCACGATGATGCATTATATCTTATATGAAGAACTGGAGGAGAGGAGCTGGTAGGTTCCAAGTACAAAGATAAGGAAATGGAAAATATTTTCAAAAAGAAAAAAAATTTCAGAAAAGGATCAGCCACCAAGATAATTTTGTTGGCACAGTGGCGTGTTTACTTACCCTATGTTGGGTGAGTTTCAAAAAAAACAAGTGTTTTTTGGAGGGGCTTTTTCATGTTACATCCACATCCTTGGCTATATATTTCTTTTGTTTCACTTTCATTTCAAATAATATTTGAGGGGCAGAGACAGAGAGACAGAGCTCGCATCCATTGGTTCACTCCTCCAAAGGCCTGCAATGACTGGAGCTGGGCCAGACCCAAGGCAGAGTCTAGGAACTCAATCCAGGTCTCCCACACGGGTAATAAGGACCCCAGTGACTCGACTCCCCATCACTGCCTGGCAAGGTTTGTACTGGCGGAAAGCTGGAGCCAGGAGTAGAACCAGGAATCAAACTAGGCATTCTGATGTGGAACATAAGCACCCGAACCAGCTGTTTTACCACTAGGCTGATGCCTGGCCATCTCACTTTCAGGTGCATCATGGAAAATGTACACATGCTTTTAGTTAGCAACATACTAGGATTTGCTATAAAAGAAAATAACAAAAGAAACTTTTGAGTTTGTAACAATAAATAAAACTTAATTTTTTAAAAATGCCAGTTAGTAATTACAAAACTTCTGGTCTCTCCACATTCTTGACATAACTGGTATTGTGAACATTTTTAATTTTAGCCAGTTTCTTGTGAAGTAATACATCATGATGATTTTTAGTTTGTGTTTGAAGACTAGTGTTGAGCATATTCTCATGTGCTTATTAGACACTCATATCTTTTCTTTCATGAAGTATTCAAATATTTTGCCCAGATTTTACTTATCTCCTTGTTGTCAAATTTTAAGAATTACCTAAGAAGGCCAGCGCTGCGGCTCAATAGGCTAATCCTCCACCTGCAGCTCCAGCACCCCAGGTTCTAGTCCCGGTCAGGGTGCCAGATTCTGTCCCAGTCGCTCCTCTTCCTGTCCAGCTCTCTGCTGTGGCCCTGGAGTGCAGTGGAGGGTGGCCCAGGTCCCTGGGCCCTGCACCAGCATGGGAGACCAGGAGAAGCACCTGGCTCCTGGCTTTGGATCAGTGCGGTGTGCCGGCCGCAGCAGCCATTGGGGGATGAACCAACAGCAAAGGAAGACTTTGTTTTCTGTCTCTCTCTCTCACTGTCCACTCTGCCTGTCAAGAAAAAAAAGAAAAAAAAAGGCCGGTGCCGTGGCTTAACAGGCTAATCCTCTGCCTAGTGGCACCGGCACACCGGGTTCTAGTCCTGGTTGGGGCACCAGATTCTATCCCGGTTGCCCCTCTTCCAGGCCAGCTCTCTGCTGTGGCCCGGGAAGGCAGTGGAAGATGGCCCAAGTCCTTGGGCCCTGCACCCACATGGGAGACCAGGAGAAGCACCTGGCTCCTGGCTTCGGATCAGCGTGATGCGCCGGCCACAGCGGCCATTGGAGGGTGAACCAACGGCAAAAAGGAAGACCTTTATCTCTGTCTCTCTCTCTCTCTCTCTCACTATCCACTCTGCCTGTCAAAAAAAAAAAAAAAGAATTACCTAAGGATACAAGAGCACTATCAGAAGATATATGTATTGTGGATAATTTTTCTCAGTCTCTTGGCTTTTAAGTTTTCTTCATGGTAACTTTCAAAAAGCACAAATCATTACTCAGATGAGGTCTAATTTTTCAACTTTTCTTCTGTGATTTGTCTACCTAAGAAATTTTGGCCTACAGGGTTGCAAAACCTTCTCCTGAAAATTGTGCAATGAGTATATTTATGACTCATCTTAAGACAATGTTCGCATAGGTGTGAGATAAGGCTCGAAGTTCATTCTTTCACTATGTATACTTAATTGTTTCAGCGCCGTTTGTTAAAAATAACACCCCTATTCTTTCCCCCATTGAATTACAATTTTCTGTAGCATACATCATTACCTTGTCATTCTGTCTACAAGTGATATTATTATAAGAACCTTACAAAATAATACTTCTGGGGGTGGGGTGGAGCCAAGATGGCGGATAGTGAGGACGTGTACTGATAGTCTGGGAAAATTTAGTTTAATAAAAATGGAATTACTGTAGCCTCAGGAAAAGACTCAAGAAAAAAACTGCAGAGGAAATGCTTCCGGATCTAGTGGGTGTGACACAGAGGACCTACAAGGAGCCCACCGCGTGAAAGCCTAGCCGCGGGAGCTGAGCCGCAGAATCTCGCTGGTGCGGGGACAGGAGGTAAGACAAAAACCTCAGAAACCCGAGACATTGGCGGGGAAAGGCAGAGGCCTGAGGCCCCACTGGGCAAAGATCACCAGGCTGACTGGAGGAGAGAAAAAAAAGAAACACGAATAAATCAGGGGAACCAGCACGGACACTAGCCTCTCTCTCCACTTACCTAACAAAGCCAAGCAAAACAAATGCAGGCGCTATTTTACATATGTAAAGCGGCAACCTCGAGTAGCCAGGCAGTAAAACTTGACTCTGGTTGGGAGAAATAACAGGAGGTTAGAATATAGTGAAAAAAGGTGAAGCTAACTATCTGCCACTGTGAAAATCCGAGTGGGGGTGAGCGAACTCACCGAGTACACAAACTTAGTAACCTTGAGACTGTGGCGAAACTTGAGAACACATCGAGGGCTGCATAAACTCTTAGTGTGGTCCCAGGGGTAGATCAAACGAATACTCACAGAGGCCAGATTTCAACTACCCTCAATTTCACTCAGCTGTGCAGAATTACTTCCCAACTGAGTCAAAAAAAGAAAAAAAAAAGAGATCCAGCAAGGAGCAAGGGAGAGAACAATCTGGGAGAGTCATTTTTTGCACAGCCTTAAACCTGAAGAATCAAGCAGAGCTCTCTGGCCACACCCATCACAGTCTCTAAGGATCCATCAAAGCAGATAGCCCACTTAGTAGAGGCGTAGTATAACGAGAAAAAAAACACCACAGCAAAAAAAAAAAAAAACAAATTATTTCCAACATGCCAAACAACAAACGCAGAAGCCGAGGTAACAAGAGCAAGGAAGACACTATGATGCCCCCAAATGAACAAGACAACCCAATGCAAGATTATGAAGATGAAGAGATAGAGGAAATGCAAGAAGTGGATCTCAAAAAATTGATAAGAACATTAAGAAGTTCTCAAAAACAAATTCTTGAACTACAGAAATCCTTAATGGACAAGATAGAAAATCTGTCGCGTGAAAATGAAACATTAAGGAGGAATCAAAATGAAATGAAACAACTAGTAGAACATGAAACTGTGATAGTGACAAGAAACCACAATGAAATGAAGAACTCAATAGATCAAATGACAAACACATGAGAGCCTTAAAAACAGAACGGGTGAAGCAGAAGAGAGAATATCGGACTTAGAAGACAGAGAACAGGAAAGGAAACAGGCAAACCAAAGAAAAGAAGAAGAAATCAGAAATCTAAAAAATACTGTCCAGAATCTACAGGATACTATTAAAAAACCCAACATTCAGGTCCTAGGAGTTCCTGAAGGCATGGAGAGAGAGAAAGGATTAGAGGGTATTTTTAGTGAGATACTTGCAGAGAACTTCCCGGGTCTAGAGAAGGACAGAGACATCCTAGTACAGGAAGCTCATAGAACCCCTAGTAAACATGACCAAAAGAGGTCTTCACAACAACACGTAGTAATTAAACTCACCACAGTGAAACATAAAGGAAAGATCCTAAAATGTGCAAGAGAGAAACGTCAGACCACTCTCAGAGGATCTCCAATTAGACTCACAGCTGACTTCTCATCAGAAACCCTACAAGCTAGGAGAGAATGGCGAGCTATAGCCCAGGTACTAAGAGAGAAAAACTGCCAGCCCAGAATATTATATCCTGCAAAGCTCTCATTTGTGAATGAAGGGGAAATAAAGACCTTTCACAGCAAACAGAAATTGAAAGAATTTGTTGCCACTCGTCCAGCCCTGCAAAAGATGCTTAAAGATGTGTTACACACAGAAACACAGAAACATGGTCACCAATATGAAAGAAGGTAAAGGAAGGAAACCTCACAGCAAAAGATCACAGGAATCTCAAACCATACATTAGAAAATATCTTTGGCAAATGACAGGGCAAAGTTACTCCTTCTCAATAGTCACATTGAATGTTAATGGCCTGAACTGTCCAGTTAAAAGACACCGATTGGCTGATTGGGTTAAGGAACAAAACCCATCTTTTTGCTGCTTACAAGCAACTCATCTTTCCAACAATGATGCATACAGACTGAAAGTGAAAGGCTGGAAAAATATACACTATGCCAACAGAAATGAAAAAAGAGTGGGCGTAGCTATCTTAATGGGAAAAAATATTTGCAAACTATGCTACAGATAAAGGGTTGATAACCAGAATCTACAAAGAAATCAAGAAACTCCACAACAACAAAACAAACAACCCACTTAAGAGATGGGCCAAGGACCTCAAGAGACATTTTTCGAAAGAGGAAATCCAAACGGCCAACAGACACATGAAAAAATGTTCCAGATCACTAGCAATCAGAGAAATGCAAATCAAAACCACAATGAGGTTTCACCTCACCCCGGAGAGAATGGCTCACATTCAGAAATCTACCAACAGCAGATGCTGGAGAGGATGTGGGGAAAAAGGGACACTAACCCACTGTTGGTGGGAATGCAAACTGGTAAAGCCACTATGGAAGTCTGTCTGGAGATTCCTCAGAAACCTGAACATAACCCTACCATACAACCCAGCCATCCCACTCCTTGGAATTTACCCAAAGGAAATTAATTTGGCTAATAAAAAAGCCATCTGCACATTAATGTTTATTGCAGCTCAATTCACAATAGTTAAGACCTGGAACCAACCCAAATGCCCATCAACAGTAGACTGGATAAAGAAATTATGGGACATATACTCCATAGAATACTATACAGCAGTAAGAAACAATGAAACATGGTCATTTGCAACAAGATGGAGGAATCTGGAAAACATCATGCTGAGTGAATTAAGCCAGTCCCAAAGAGACAAATATCATTTTGTTTTCCCTGATCGGTGACAACTGAGCACCAAAGGGGAAACCTGTTAAAGTGAAATGGACACTATACGAAACAATGACCTGATCAGCTCTTGTCCTGACTCTAGATGTACAATGTAATACTTTATTCTTTTTAGTATTTATTGTTGTTGTTTTTCTTGTTGTTGTTCTAGTACTAGTGGTTGAACTCTGTAATTAACACACAATTATCCTTAGGTGCTTAAATTTTAACTGAAAAGTGATCCCTGTTAAATTTAAGAGTGGAAAAAGAGAGGGAGGAGATGTACAATTTGGGACATGCTCAATCGGACTTGCCCCAAATGGTGGAGTTAGAAATGTGCCAGGGGATTCCAATACAATCCCATCAAGGTGGCATGTACCAATGCCATCTCACTAGTCCAAGTGATCAATTTCAGTTCACAATTGATGACTCTGATAGGTCTAAGAGTCAAAGGGATCACACAAACAAGACTAGTGTCTGCTAATACGAACTGATAGAATCAAAAAGGGAGAGAAGGATCCAACATGGGAAGCGGGATACACAGCAGACTCATAGAATGGCAGATGTCCTAAACAACACTCTAGCCTCAGAATCAGCCCTTAAGGCATTCGGATCTGGCTGAAGAGCCCATGAGAGTATTGTAGACATGGAAAGCCAAGATACCATGGAAAAGAAAAAAAAAGAAGACCTAAATGAAAGATCTCTGCGAGTGAGATCCCAGTGGAAAGAACAGGGCCATCAATGATGGAGGTACCTTTCTCTGAAGGGAGGAGAGAACTTCCACTTTGACTATGACCCTATCGGAAAAAGATCAAAGTCAGTGAACTCTAAAGGCTTCCATAGCCCTGGCAACTCATGACTAGAGCCTAGGGAGATTACTGACGCCATGAACAGGAGTGTCAAATTGTTAAGTCAGCAACAGGAGTCACTGTGTACTTACATCTCATGTGGGATCTGTCCTTAATGTGTTGTCTAATGTGCAGTGATGCTATAACTTGTACTGAAACAGTATTTTTACACTTTGTGTTTCTGCGTGGGTGCAAACTGATGAAATCTTTACTAATTATATACTGAATCGATCTTCTGTATATAATGATTTTTGGAAATGAAAAAAAAAAAAACCTGGTGTTAAATTGGAAATGGCATAGAAAATTAATTAATTTTTAAAAAAATATTATGTAGGATCTCTGTCTTTAATGTGCTGTACGCTGTTATTTAATGCTACAACTAGTATTCCAACAGTATTTTTTTCACTTTGTATTGCTATATGCGGGCAAACTGTTGAAATCTTTACTTAATATATACTAAACTGATCTTCTGTATATAAAGAGAATTGAAAATGAATCTTGATGTGAATGGAAGGGGAGAGGGAGCAGGAAAGGGGAGGGTTGTGGGTCAGAGGGAAGTTATGGGAGGGGGGAAGCCAGTACAATCCATAAGCTGTACTTTGGAAATTTATATTCATTAAATAAAAATTTAATAAATGAAAAAGAAATACTTCCATTTTTTCCTCTTCCTAGTCTGTGTGCTATGGTTATCATACATTTTATGTCAAAACACAATACAAGCTCTCCATTTCATTAGTTTTGCTTAGAAAGTTAACTACTTTTTAGCAACTTAAAAAAAAACACACATTTGTAGGATTTTTGTTGAAAGTTGTCAAAGGAAGTTGAGAAAGTACCTCTCTGATGGCTTCCAGTAGTTTCCCAAAGCCAGGTAGAAATGCCCTAGGAGAAGGATGTGGGAGCTCCCGCCGAAGTTCATAGTTAAATCAGGATAGAATTGCTTGGTGTAGTCATTGACATTACCCAAGACTGTCAGGCAACAATAAGAGGGCTCAACATGAAAACTCATGATTTTTTTGGTGGTAATGTCCACATGAAGGTGAGATTCTGCCTATTCATAATGTATCTTTTTTGTTTTGTTTTTATTTTTTTATTTTATTTTATTATTATTTTTTGACAGGCAGAGTGGACAGTGAGAGAGAGAGACAGAGAGAAAGGTCTTCCTTTGCCGTTGGTTCACCCTCCAATGGCCGCCACAGTAGGCGCACCACGCTGATCTGAAGCCAGGAGCTAGGTGCCTCTCCTGGTCTCCAGTGGGGTGCAGGTGCCCAAGCACTTGGGCCATCCTCCACTGCCTTTCCGGGCCATAGCAGAGAGCTGGCCTGGAAGAGGGGTAACCGGGACAGAATCCAGTGCCCCGACCGGGACTAGAACCCAGTGTGCTGGCACCGCTAGGCAGAGGATTAGCCTGGTGAGCCACGGTGCCGGCCCTATAATGTATCTTTAGAACATTCAAGACCAATACTGTTCAATACAAAAATAATTTAAGCCAAAACAATGAACCATATATATAACTTGAAATTTTCTAATAGCCACATTAAAAAAAAATTATAAGCGGCAATAGCATTTGACCCAGTGGTTAAGCAGTCACTTGGGATGCCCACATCCCATGTTGGAGAGTCTGGGTTCAAGTCCTAGTTCTACTTTCAATTCCAATTTCCTGCTACTGTGCACTCTGCAGGTAGCAATAGATGGCTCAAGAACTTGACTCCCTGCCACCCATGTTAGAGAGCTGGATTAAGTTCCTGGCTCCCAGCTTTGGACTGGTCCAATGTTAGTTGCTGTGAGCATTTGCAGAGTGAACCAGCAGCTAGGAATGTGCTTGCACACTCGCTCACTCTCTCTCTCTCTCATCAAAGAAGAGAGGGAGAAGGGAAAGTAGAAAAATAAACAGGCAAAATTCAATTTAATATATTTAGCCCAATATATCCAAATTATTTCAATGTATAACCAATATAAAAATTGACCCATTTTACAATTTTACACCAAATATTTGAAGTCAAGTATGAATTTTACAGCACATCTTGGCCGGTGCCGTGGCTCAACAGGCTAATCCTCCACCTAGCGGTGCCAGCACACCAGGTTCTAGTCCCAGTCGGGGCTCTGGATTCTGTCCCAGTTGCCCGTCTTCCAGGCCAGCTCTCTGCTGTGGCCAGGGAGTGCAGAGGAGAATGGCCCAAGTGCTTGGGCCCTGCACCCCATGGGAGACCAGGAGAAGCACCTGGCTCCTGCCATCGGATCAGCGTGGTGCGCCAGCCGCAGCGCGCCTACCGCGGCAGCCATTGGAGAGTGAACCAACGGCAAAGGAAGACCTTTCTCTCTGTCTCTCTCTCTCTCACTGTCCACTCTGCCTGTCTAAAAAAAAAAGAAGAAGAAGAACAAAAGAAGAATTTTATAGCACATCTCAATTTAGGTGAGCCACATTGCAAATTCCTAATAGCTGCCTATGGACAGTAGCTGCAGTTTTGGACAAAACATCTCTGGACAATGATTTTTTGTTATCCCCATCCAACAGCAGTGTGGTTCAGAGGCCAGGATTTTAAATCAAACTCTTATCATGTGTTTTTCTTCTCATTAAGGCCACACACTGACAGGATTAAGTAAGACTGATATGATGAGGCATTATGATAGACTATAAGAATGATAGGAACTGAGAGGATGCAATGTTAGTCAAATACAACAAAAGGTGAGTCACATACACAGAACAGAAGGTCATGAAAAGATTCTGTAAATGGAGCAGCTTGAGCCCCTCCTGCCTTTGAAACTCTTGTTTTTGGATTTGCTTCTTATAAAGATTCTTTATCATTTCTCTGGCACCTAAAGGACATGAACATTAACAAAAATGACACAAATAATTCTATTTCCTATCCAGTACATATTTTAGATGTAACATTTTAAAAGAAAACATCAGTATTTTGAAACTTGACATGAAATTTTTTAACATAAAACAAATTGATGTCGGTCATCAAGGGCTCTCATTTTCCTGAATCTCTAAGTTTCTCTGGCTCAAGCTGTTTGTAGGAGAGTCTTCAAAAGGAAAATAGCAGTTTCAGAGATATAGGCAAATGTGTGTCTGTGGAGATACACAGGCCCATGGTACTCATCAGTCAAGGAACACAAGTGGCTTCAATATCTATTGCTGCATATTGAACTGCGCTAAAACTCAGTGGCTTAAAAGGCTACTCTTTTGTTTCTTTGCTCCAAATTCCAAAATGTGTGCCCTCCATGGTATTGCCTGGCATGGCTCAAAGAGACCTGGAGACCAAATTCCAGGATGGCTTCACTCAAGTGGCCAGAAGTTATTGCTCTCTGTGGTCTGGGAGCTCAGCCTCAGCTCTAGGTCAGGGGCCAACATTCCCCTTCCTTGTGGCCTTCTCACAGGGATATATTGGGCTTCCTATGGGGTGTTCAGATGTTTTGAATAAAAGCTGACCTCTCTCAGAGGCTGGACACCACAGTAGAGCTGCTGACCTTTCTTAAGCCTTGGTCCCAGACCAGGCACAGCATCACTGGCACAGCACTACCTGTTCAGGCCAGATGCAAAGGGTGGGGACTATACAAGGGTATGAATAACTAGGAAGGGTGGCTCACTGGAGGCCCACACACACAGGCTCCACACTGGTGAGCTCATTGCCCCAGCCCACTTCTCTTCCCAGTAGATATTCTCACACTTAAACCTCTTTTATCCCCTTAGAGTAAAAAAGTCTCTACCATTAACAACCAAATTAGGATTTCAGCTCTGGTTCCTGACCAAAAACTCAAGTTCTTATGCCTTGCACTCAGCATTTGCAAACTGAACTCTTCATCTCCATGGCCCAAAGCTTTTCCCGATTCTAGGCTTATTTATCTTCATTAATGACATCACTAACCACACAAACCAATAATAAGGAATCCCCTCAAGTTCATTTCTCATTCAAGTATTGTTAAGCCTGCTATTATGGGTTAAACTCTGTACTCCACTCCACAAAGATATATTGAAATCCTAACTCCTGATACCTATGAATGTCATCTCATTTGGAAATAGAATCTGTAGATGTCATCAAGTTAAGGTGAGGTCCTAAGGGTGGCCCAGGATCCCATACATATACATCATGCTTCAGTCTTTGCAGGTTCATGTTCCATGACCCCATTTCTCTGGGAGTCTGCACATCAAATTTCATACACATGATGAACTCCAATTTTATTATAACTAGTCAATTAATATATGGCCTCATCTACAAGTCTTTTCTAAACCCTTGCCTTGAACCCAGGCAGAGTTAGTCATTTCCTCCATTGTGCTTCTGTAGCACCTCTGTGCATTTCTGTTATCAGCAATTCATGATGAGCTGCATAGTTGCTTGTTTATAGGTGGTACTCTTGTTGGAATATGAAATACTTGAAAGTAGAGACATATTCATTTCTATATCCTCAGGACTTACATATTTGGTCAATGGTAGGCATTTAATTAGTATTTGTTAAATATTATTAATAAAGGAGAAAATGAATCTATAATCTTCCTGGAGTAATCAAAGTCCACATATTAAAATTTCATATTAGAAACCTTCAACAGAATTTCTTTTCTACCTAGAATCATATAAGCCTGGGTTTTATAAGCTTCTTGTAAAAAAAAATCTCCATTTATCATTGATGTAGGACTGAGAATGAATTAAAGCCAATTTTAGCAACAAATCCTGGCCTCTTGAATCATGTAAATGAATGATGCCTGTGAGATCACAGAATGATACCTACTTTGGCACATAATCTGTTTGGGAATGTCTGGAACAAAAGGGTGAAAGACTTATCATTGGGTGTACCAGACACATTTCTACCTTTCAAAGAGGAGTCCATTTACCTCTGTGATGTCTGGAAGAATTCCACATTAGCTGTGGAACTCCTGATTGCTGTGGAAACTAAATTTGTCCCACAAAAATGGTTATCTTTTCGTGCATTCTTTTCCAACAATTAGGATGAAGTTCCATTAGGTACAATTAGGTATTTAATCCTTAACAGTTTTCAATATTTTTCTTTATTTGCTTATCCACCCCATGGAGTCTTCTGGCATAAGATGAACGTTTCCTTTTAAGAAACAATTTGGAGAAGGGGACAGCGCTGTGGCACAGCAGGTTAATGCCCTGGCCTGAAGCGCCGGTATCCCATATGGGCGCCAGTTCGAGACCCAGCTGCTCCATTTCCAATCCAGCTCTCTGCTATGGCCTGGGAAAGCAATAGAAGATGGCCCAAGTGCTTGGACCCCTGCACCCACATGGGAGCCCCAGAAGCTGCTCCTGGCTCCTGATTGGCAGAGCTCGAACTGTTGCAGCCAATTGGGGAGTGAATCATTGGATGGAAGACCTCTCTCCTTCTGCCTCCCTTCTCTCTGTGTAACTCTGTCTTTCAAACAAATAAGTAAATCCAAAAAAAAAAAAAATGGGGGGGGCCAGTGGCATGGCGCAGTAGATTAATCCTCTGTCTGCAGCACCAGCATCCCATATGGGCACCAGTTCTAGTCCCAGCTGTTCCTCTTCCAATACAGCTCTCTGCTGTGGCCTGGGAAAGCATTGGAAGATGGCCCAAGTCCTTGGGCCCCTGCACCCACATGGGAGACCGGGAAGAGGCACCTGGCTCCTGGCTTCGGATCGGCACAGCTCCAGCCATTGCGGCCATTTGGGGAGTGAACCAACAGATGGAAGACCTTTCTCTCTGTCTCTCCCTCTCATTGTCTGTAACTCTACATCTCAAAAAAAATAATAATAATAAAATAAAATAAAATCTTTAAAAAAAAAAAGAAAGAAAGAAAGAAACAATTTATTTCCCAACAGACTAAAACTTCCTGGTGTTTTTGTGCAACAGGCAGTTTGGGGCCCTCAAGGAATTTTGACATCAGGCACTTTTTCTTGTAATTGATAACAATTTCTTTTTAGCCTGACACCCCCCAGATAATTGCCCTCCCTTCTGTGCCTGTCCAGTTCGACTTCTCCTGCTGGAGTCTGGCCCAAGGCTCCACTTCACTACATGCTTCTGGTAGGCCTTGATCATCCCTCTGCAGTTTCTAGATAGTTCCTAATCTGCCTGTGTCTTTATTTTTAACTTTGAAAGTCTCCTGCTCTGAACCAACCTGTGTGGAAGGCGCTGGCAACCATGACCTTGAGCACGGTACCTCTCCCCAGTTCCTTAAGACCTCTCTTGTATTCCTCCTTGGAGGAATTTTTCACTTCTATGCAATGATCCCTCACATCAAATAACTCCATCACACAGTTCTATGTGGATGCAGATGGCTTTCCAGTAAAGAGAGAGACAGAAAGAGAGAGAGAGAGACAGTGAGAGAGAGACAGAGACAGAGACAGAGAGCGCGTGCGCTCCTGGTAGAGCTAAGGTGGTAGATAATATCTGGAGCTTTTTATATTTGCTACATTTTGTACTCATTCAATGGATACTATTGCACTCCCATGATGGGCTATGCTCTGAGAACTCAGTGCTGGACAAACATGTGTCTTCCTTATCCTTCATGATCACATTCCAATGGCTGAGTGTCAATGATCATTAATAAGATGCTATGAAGGAGTTGAGGCAGCAGGCATCTATTTCAGGTTTGCCAAGATTTCTAGAAACTTCTGAAGTTATAAAGGAGCTAAAGTAGGGTTACCCTCACTCTGTCACTGCCTTTAACGGTCCTTCATAGACTGACCAGGACCTGCTCAGAAATTGACACTTGTCTAAACGAGAATGGCCATGGGGCCAGTGCTGTGGTGAGGCAGGTTAAGCCACTGCCTGCAGCACTGGCATTCCATATGGGCACCAGGTCATGTCCTGGCTGCTTCACTTCCAATCCAGCTCCCTCTTCGTGTACCTGTGAAAGCACTGGAAGATGGCCCAACTGCTTGGGTTCCACAAGGAAGGCCCGGAGGAAGCTCCTGGATCCTGCTTTGACCTGGCCCAGCCCTAGCTGTTGCAGCCATTTGGGGAGTGAACTTGAGGATGGAAGATCTCTCTCTCTCTCTACCTCTCTCTCTACCTCTCTCTCTACCTCTCTCTCTACCTCTCTCTCTACCTCTCTCTCTACCTCTCTCTCTACCTCTCTCTCTACCTCTCTCTCTACCTCTCTCTCTACCTCTCTCTCTACCTCTCTCTCTCTCTACCTCTGCCTCTCCTTTTCTGTAATTGGGCCTTTCAAATAAAGAAAGAAATTTTAAAAAAATTAAAGGAGAATGACCAGCATGAAGAGATGATGCAAACTCTGAGTGAAGAATTGTTATAGTATTTATCCTGGAAGAGATACGGGGTGAAGACATGATGCAGGTGTCCTGAAGGGCTCCTGTGTGACAGGGTGAAGGGACTGATTTAATGTGGCTCCAGAGGCAGAACTGCAATACAATTGCATGATGTGGGAGGCAGAATTTTATTCAGTAAAAATGTTTTGATTACTCAGATTTCATAGTATTACAGTCACTGCTATGTCCTGAGTACCTGTGATGTCTTGGACACTGTTAGGCACTTTGAGAGGCAGAGTTACAGAGGGAGAGACAGAGAGGTCTTCCTTCTGGTGGTCCACTCCCCAAATGACAGCAAGAGCTGGATCTGGGTCATTTTAAAGCCAGGAGTTTCTTCTGGGTCTCCCACATGGGTTCAAGAACCCAAGTACTTGGGCTGCCTTCTGCTGCTTTCCCAGGCACATTAGCAGGGAGCTGGATAAGAGGGGAGCAGCTGAGACACAAACCAGTGCACATATGGGATGCCGGCACCACAGGTAGAGGCTTTACTTATTATGCCACAAGCTCTGGCCCCAAGTGCTGGGCACTTTCAATTTGGGCTTTTAGTTTAAAACAATATATAGATCACATAGACTAATGCATGCCACCAAAATAATAGGAAAGAATCATAAAAAAGTACAAATTCACAAGAGCTCTGTAAACCAGTCTGAATATGGTTAGGAAGGCAGTTATTTCAACCAGTTTCTACTGAACAAGAAGTAGTTGGGATCCTAAGGATAGAGGAACCAGGACAGAGTAGCTGCCAAAGTGCATTTGGAAAGGGCCATGGCACAGGTGGGAGCTGTGCTCTGCAAAGGGAGACTCAGACAAGGCCCAAGCTCAGAATCAGCAGGTACTAAGAGATGTGGGACAATGCCAAACCCCTTTCTCTGCTCCTTGCGAGCCCCTCAGCACACAGAGTGATTGGCAGTAGTAGCACTTGCCCCTGTCTCCTCAAAGATTGGTCTGCTTGGAGGCAGCGCCCAGTGTGGGAGTTCATGGCCACCCCACGGTTTGTTTCTCCTCACTTATCCCACATGAATGAGGTGGGTGTTGGTTGAGTGTGCTCTCTACAAACAAGCCCTGGACAGTTATCTTTCACTCAACACCCTGTACAAAGCACAAGGCGGCCTACCACCAGTCCTTTTCATCTGAGGAACATACCTCCTGGAGAAACGGAAGAAACTTGTGCCAGGGTCTCTACGAACTGAACCAGTCTTACTTCCATAAACAAAGAAGGAAATCTAGGACTATAGGTGTTTTGAAGAACATGGACAGATTAAAAGACTAGGAAAACAGAATGATTTTTAAAGCCTACAGGCTAGTTCAAAAACCGAATTTTTAAAAAGAAGTCTCATCTTAAAGGGAACAGAATACTCATAAAAGAAGGAAAATTTAAACTGTTTTTATTCATATCCTCAGAAACTTGAGGCAGTACTGCATGAATAGCCTGCTTTAAAAATAGGAATCCAGAAAATTGCTCAGAAATTAAAAGTGATTTCTTCAATAAAAAATTTAATAGAAGTGGATGATAAAGTAGGGAAACTGTCAAGCACATTGAACAAAAGAAAAAGCACTCAAATGCAGAGAGAAAAGACATTAAGGGCCAAACCAGTATCCAACATTCATCCCAGAAGAACAGCCTAGAAACCGAGAAGAGAATATAATCGAGGCAGGACAAAGAAGGTCTCAGAAATAAAAAGATTCATTTCTTCAGAATTAAATATTTCCATCATAAGCTGACAGCATGAGTGAACAAAGATACCTATACAGATACAGTACTTCCTCCGAGTCCACAAGAGTTTAGCTCCATGACACCTGCGGACACCCAGATCTGCCTATGCTGAAGTCCCTTACATAAAATGGCATTTGTAGCATTTGTGTTTAACCTCCATGCATTCTCTCATATCCTTTTAAATATTTCTCATGATATGTAATATAAATTCTATGCAAACAATTGTTATCCTTTATTATTTAGTAAGAGCCAACAGAAAAACTCTGGACATGTCTAGTACAGGCGAATTTTTTTTCTTGCACATTTTCAATCTGCTATTGGTTGAATCTGCCAGTGAAGACCTCTTGAGTATAGAGGGCCACTTTCCTGTAAATTTTCAGTAAGGAAAAAGAGGCACTCTAAAAGCTACTATAACAAAAAATAAAGCACACATATAAGTCGAGTCTAAAGGGAGAGTTATCAGATTGATGGGACATTGTTATCATCAATGTTGGAGGCTAGAATATAGTCTAGCAATACCTTCAAAGTGCTGACAAGGTAGAACCCATGATGCCACGCCCTGTGATACAGCTGGCCCAAAGGGTGGAGGGAGAAAGGCAGCTGACACAGACAGGGCACCCAGGTCCCTGCATGTAGATAAAGGTGACAGCTGACCAAATGCAGAGGGCCACTCAGAGCATATACCAGCAGCACACTCAAGCAGTGTGCACACTCCCTGGCCTTCACGGCTCCCTGAAGGTCACACTGCTCTGCCACCTGGTAAGGTGGGCATTCCATTGAAGAAGCTCCATTTGATGTCATTTTATATTACATACTCTTCTCCACTCTAATTCCTTTCCTTCCAGCTCTTAGAGGTGGCAAGTAACCCCAGCACTTTGTGGAACACTTTCTGCACGATTGGGGTGAATCTAAACCCAGTGTCCCAGGTAGACCTATTGGTTAGAGGAGTTTCTATAAAATCCTGAAAATCATACATGCTCACCAGAGACACAGAAAGTCAATCACTGGCATTGAGGCAGAGGAAAAAAAGAAGGAATGTATTGCAAAGCACAAAGAAGGAATCTGGTAACTATTGCTTAATTCTTACAATCCCCAAGAGATAAGAGGTGAAGATTCTTATAGACTGAGGTTAGGGCTAATAACTGTGTGTGCAGCTCATGTCTAAGTTACTGGGTAGTCAGCAGTGCTTATGGCCTACCTTTGATTGGTCAGTGTTACCATGTTCTTTAGGGAATTTTTATGGTGGCCAAGTAGGGTTCAGTTATTCTGGGGGTACATGATGGTATTAGTTACTTTCTGTACCAGATCTGGAATTTCTCAAAATGGAACTTATTGTGTTGACACCAACCATCAAGGTGTGATTTGTTGGAGAAGTAAATAACCTCATATGTCCAGCTTGTTAGAGCCTTGTAGGGCCAACCATACCACTCCCTCAAGTCAATGAATTAACTTTAGTAAGTAACTGATTTGCTTGTTTTCAAAAAGGAGGACAAGGAGACTATCTCCAAGAAAAAAATAATGAAGTATTAAAACCCTGGAAGCGGCCGGCGCCGCGGCTCACTAGGCTAATCCTCCGCCTTGCGGCGCCGGCACACCAGGTTCTAGTCCCAGTCGGGGCACCGATCCTGTCCCAGTTGCCCCTCTTCCAGGCCAGCTCTCTGCTGTGGCCAGGGAGTGCAGTGGAGGATGGCCCAAGTGCTTGGGCCCTGCACCCCATGGGAGACCAGGAGAAGCACCTGGCTCCTGCCATCGGATCAGCGTGGTGTGCCGGCCGCAGCGGCCATTGGAGGGTGAACCAATGGCAAAGGAAGACCTTTCTCTCTGTCTCTCTCTCTCTCACTGTCCACTCTGCCTGTCAAAAAAAAAAAAAAAAGAAAAAAAAAAAAAACCCTGGAAGTATCTCTCAATTTATTAAGGAAATCACTTGTTTCTCTCACCAAGAAAAATTAGAGAAACTCCAGAAGAAACAAACAAGATAAAGTCCCAGTACAGGGATGAAGCTAACTAATATGATGTGATTTTGAGCATTGATGGGATTTAAGAGAATTTATTTGGCGCTGATGCTTGGATGTGCTCCTCTGAACTGCACAGTCCTAGTGACATGGCATTTCATGAGTATTTGGTTCTATAGTAAGTTCTACATAACTAAAAGATTAGTGGTGAGATCTTTGGAAGTCAATCTGTAGACAAAATATGACAGACTTAATTATAGGTACAGAATTCAAGTGGCTTAGCCTTATAAAAATGATTTACTGTAAATGAACAAAAAATACATGCATTGGCCCTGGCATGCCCACTTACTCCAAGATTACTGACTCTCCTTTCCTGAACCAGAAGCACATAGTTGACTATATTTATTTAATTTACCCTACAATTACTTTAATTAAACACCCTCTCTGTACCAAGCCTTGGGGTAGGTCGGGACATACAAGTCAAAATCAAACAGATGTGCTTGTTGCCCTAGGGGAACTCAGGGGATAATGTGCTGGATCAGAACAAGTGGCTGTAGTTCACCTTCTTTGACAGAGGAAATGGTGGTTTCCCAACCTACAATTACAGTAACAATCGGAACAAGAAGATTAGAAATGGTCAAAAGCACTTGTCCCCTCGAAGTTAGAATGATGGGTAGAACAGCAGGGTTTAAGAAACTGACTAGTTTCTTGCTTAGCTCAAATTGTCCTACTTCAAATGATCATTTTAATTGCATAATATACTTCAAAAAGCCAATCATGTTGTTTCCAACCAGGAGGATTAAGCTGGCTTATATTAAGCCTAAGTGCTGCATGCAAGACCTAAGGTCGGGCATATGACCAAAATTCAGGGCAAGCAGAGTGAAATTGCACTACAGAGAACCATTCACCTCAATGACCACTGAGTCTGTGTTGGCCTCTTGATTGTACATCTGGATGTCTTACTAGTGTGATGTGAAACTTCTGAACTTCTGTAAGTATACTGTTCCTTTCTGCTCCATTTATTGCTTAGTTATCTGACTTTCAACTTTTTATTTTCATTTTGGTTGAGAAGCAGAGACCCATACAGAGATATAGAAATGGAGAGAGAAAGAGAGAGAGAGAGAACACACACACCTCTATCCTCTGGCTCACTCCCCAAATGCCCACAACATCCAGGGCTGGGCCAGGCCTAACCCAGGAGCCTGGAATTCAATCCAGGTCTCCCACACATGTGGCAGCAACCCAAGTACTTGAGCCATCACCTGCTGCCTCCAAGGGTGTACATTAATGCGAAGCTGCAATTAGGACATGAACCCAGAGACTCTGATATGGGCTCCAGGCATAGTAGGCCATGCCTTAACCACTGTGGCACACCCACCTCTGACTTTAATTTTTTTTAAAGAATATGTATCTGTTAAAAACCACTGTGGAAAAAATGGAAAAACAATTTTTAGGGAATCGAACCCTTCTTTGTATCCCAGGTCTAATAGTCATGTGTAGCAGTGATCCTCAGACAGCTGTATTCAGAGATCCATTCTGGCTGCCTTCTTTCGACCCCCAAACACCTTCACTTGAGCACTCTCTACTTCTAGAACTGTGACGGGAGCAGAATAGACCATGGAGAAGAACAGAAGGTTGAAGTGAGATCAGTTTGAGGATGCAGAGGTTCTGAGGGAGAACCAGGGGCACTGAGGTGAACCGGCTCTGGGCCGGGAAGAGACGCTTAGGGCAGACAGGGGGCTTTGAGATGAGCAGTAAGGGGGCAGAGCTGAGTGGAATAGATCCATTCCTAGCCAGGGAAAGAGGGTATGGGTGGTAGGGGAGGGCAGTCCCAGCAGCTAAGGGTGGTCATGAGAAAGAGTGGCTCCAATGAGAGGGGCAGAAGGGACCTCAGGGCAGGGCTCGGCTCGGGTTAAAGAAAAGAAGGAGTGGTGCAGCCAAAGTGTCATGGTGAGAAGAGGGGAAGCACCGGGTACAGCAGGCCTTCCCCCCAGGCTACCTGCTGAGGAATGTGTTACATGTTGAGGAGCTTCAACTTCTTGATCCAGAAACCTAGCCCACCTGGGAAGTCAGCAATGTGGAATGGAAATTCTGTTTAATGAACTCAGAGCCAGAAGACTCTGATCCATGAAGCAGAAAAGCTATTCAAAGAACCACACATGACCTGTAACTGTGCCTGGCGCCCCCTGTTCTCATTCTTAAAGTCAAAACACTCAAGTGATCACCTGCCTCCACCCGAGCCTGACCCTAATTATGGGTCTGGGTCACAGCTCCCTGATACTAAAACAAAAATGTTTTCTGGGCCTGACTGCCTGAATCAGAACCAGAGTGGTTTCAGAAAAAAAAAAAAAAAGAGCTGCTTCTACTGGCCCAGGTTTTCAGAATTCTTTTTGATCTTGCCATCTCATGAGCAGACACAGAGTTGAATGAAAATATCCTTGCCCTCAGCCAGTAGGAAGCTCTGAACCTGCAGGATCCAGCTGCTTCCTATAGCCCTTAGAGAGGCCCACAGTGCCTTGCCACTAGCTGTACATGCCATAGTGGTTTATCAGCAGCTTCTCACTTCTGTTTTCTTGGCAATGCATGTTGCAAGAACGTGAAGTGTGTGGCATCTTCCCTGAGTTTCCATGCTTGCTGGCTGCACGGGGGACATATCTGGCTATCCCGTGTCCACTGAGGTCAGCACTAAGGCTGGGTCTCAATCCAGCTCCTGGCCTAGCTCCCCAGCCTTACTTCATCCTCCCTCACAGAACCAGCAGAGTCTGCACCTCAAAAGTTCAAGTCCAGCTGCTGCCTCTCTGGTTTCCCCCATGTGCCACTGCCCATCTCCTCAGCCTCTGGAGAGGTCTGCAGGGCTTTTCCAGCTTCCTACTGGAGATCAGTATCCCAAATTCAGAAAGCCCCAGGCCCTGGGGAGAGCAAAGTCTCTGGGGAGCATGCTCTTTGCTTTCTCTCTGGTTTTGTGTTATTCTATTCTATTTTTTAGAGTTTGCAGGGGGTTAAAACCATACATTACGTTAACAACCCTGATAGTTGAGAAGACAATTTTATATGTTGATATAATTAGATTTGAATGCAGCAACACAATTTGTGTGTGTGACTTTGGGCTATATATCTTAATGTATCTTATCATCTAAATATGAGAACAATAGTATTCTATAATACAGGGTCTTTATCATCTGGTCCCAAGTAAAGAAACCTAAACTACATGTTATTTTTTTAAGAGTATAGTGTGTTTTTCACTTAATAAGACCTTAGGAGTAATGCCTAATTGTGTTGGTCCAATATCTCAGTGTTAGCTCCCCAACCCTTTCGCTCATTCTTATTGCCTCATGATTGACAAATGGCTGCTATATCTCCAGATATCACATTTATATTCAAAGCAATCATATCTTGACTTTTATTAAGAAAAGAGAATAAGTTCTAGTAATCCCTGTAGTAGATTTCCTCTTAGACACTGTTAGCCAGAACCAATCCACATGACAACTCTTATAGCCAGCAGTTCTAAGATTGGGGAATAGGGTTGTCATTATTGCCTTAGGCCAGCCAAAATTTATACCCTGGTACTGGGAACATTGTATATCAGAAAAAAACTGCAGAGTTTTGTTACCAAATAAGAGTAATGAATGTGGTTTGGTTTGTTACAAGGTTACAGCAAGTAATAAGTGTAATCATATTTGTAAAGTTCTTAGCACAATGCTGGCCTTGTTTAATTAAACTTGTGTTTAATAAATTATAGTTATTATTAGCAATAAATCTATAAATCAAATTGGTTGGCCATATTCTATCTGCAACTATTTTAAAACATAATTTCAAAAGTACAAGTGATTTCAAAGAGAGTATACCCTATCCTCATCAGCTTAAACATTTTCTTTAGTGGCACAAATGTTCATTAAATATTAACTCTGTGCTAAGTACAAGTGACAAGCATGCTCCTGGACCCTATGGAATTCCCTGGTCTCCAAAATTTAAATTTCAATACCATTTAAGCCACTGTTCCCCCTGTTGAAATCCCAGGCCCAAGCTCATATGGACTCATGGAGCTGCCTACTTTTCAAGAAAAATCAGAAGCTAGGAGAATGGTTTTGGTTAATCACTGCACAGGGAACTGTGGTCAAGCTCATAACTTCCTTTGAGGGTTTTAAGATCACCTGAATGTAAATGCCAGTAAAGCAGACATCAAACATGTACTAGGGAGCTCTTCATTAAGGCCAGGTGTTGCAGGGGTAGCCAACCAACAGCTCCCCATATCTTGCAGTGTCAGCTCTACTGTCAGACATTTACTGAGCGTGGGCTATGTACAAGTTGGTCCTCCCATACTGAATCCCAAGGATGCACTGTGTCTTGTGTAGGGATGTTTTAAACCCATCCTCATTTTCAGCAACACTAATACCCTCAAGGCAGGTATCCTTATCCTCAACTTATTAATAAAAGGGCTAAAATTCGCAACACAGTCTGCTCACAGTGCCATGCAATTTGCACACATTCTCGCACTTAATCCCCATACTCTGCCAAGTGGGTAACCTGCATTATCACCAACTCACAGATGAGAAGTCTGAGCCCAGCAAGGGTGGTTTACCTGAGGTCACACAGAGAGTTGATGGCAAAGCCACAATGGGAACCCAAGCCTTGAATTTCGAATCCCAAGTACGTCCTATCTGGTCATGTGGTCCCTCATTACACGTATCCTCTGGGACAAGGTACCTATGATAAACTTCTTAGGTTCAGTCTAAATGAAATTTTTATAGAAAGGACTTAAGCTAGGATTGTCTGTGGGTTTCAACTGCCTATATTTTCTATAATTGCAACTGGAAACATTACAAAATTGCATATGTGGCATACCACCATGATTATGATACAATTATGCTTTCTTTCCTTTCTCTTCTCTGCCAGCTCACAGTCCTATATCACATAATCACCACTTTGTGCTCCTTTGTGTCACGGAAGAGGAAGCTACTGAAGGTAACATTGAAACAAGATTGACAACACTATTTGAAAGAATCACTGAAGTTGTGTTAGCATTAGTCCCAAGGGTTTGCCACCTTCCCTCAACCTTCCATGGAGAGACCCTGCCAATGCTCAGGACCCATCAGGAAGAATAACGTGAAGAAATAAAGAATCAGGATGGAAATTCTGAATTTACTGAACAACAACCAAGAATCAAAATCCTGTAAGATAAATGTCAGGAGGAAGTGACACAAAGCACATCCTGAAATGGAAGTGGGTCAGAGCCCTTTTCCTTTACCTTGTTCTGGATGCGGAGAGATTGCAAAACAGGAGTGTGCTCTCTCTTGGAGTGCATGAGGCCTTCTGCTTAGGAGGACTTCAATGGTTAGAGGAGCTTATGGGGAGTAGAGAAGGGGATGAGAAATATTTCAGAGTATTTACGGAACTTCCAGGAAATCGGTGGGTGGTAATTTATAGAATCTCTAAATCATCCTTCAAGGCTAGTATAATTAAGTGAATATTACAGGTGAGGAGTAAACTGTGACTCTCAGAGATCTAACAATTTACCTAATAATGTAAGTGGTGGGAGCTGGATTTAAATCGGTTTGTCTGACCCTACACAGTTCTCTGAATAACTGCAACCTTCAGGTTCATTTCTGTGACTGATGTTTGGACCTGAGGGTAGGACCTCACACTGATCCCTCTTACATTTTATTTTGGAGTCAGTGTATCAAGGTAAGATTGACTGTGCTTGTCGATCAGGTAGGTAACTCTACATGCCATGTGTGCACCCTCTGTAAATCTTATAAATAAGTGCCATTAAACTAGCAAAACAGCAAAGCACTTAACAGTTGATATAGCACCTGGATATATAGTCATTAACAACTCCTCTTTTTTCCACCCTTTATGCTAGGTAGATTGTCACTTCCTGCTTGGTAGCTGAAAGAGACAAGAAAAAGTGCTAAGGAAATATATCACTACACTTGCTACAAACCAAATTCACAGTGTGTTACTCTCAGCTGAATAATGCCTGACTACCTTGGTCTGACCAAATTGCAAGTGTAGCCTTCTTTCCAATGCCAGTGAATTAGGAAAACCGAAGAGAAGCCCCTGTGCCAGATCACTCCTGACACATTTCTAAGATTATAACCTGCATGCTTTCTCATCCATTAGAAAATGGTTCTTCATGTCAATGCTATGTCTGAAAGCAGAGCTTGCCTTAATCAAGCCATACACACCAGAAATATGCTAACATTCTTCAGCCTCATATGGAGATTCCCTCCATATTGAAATCTGAGTTCAGAGTTTTCTTGCAAGAAAAATCATTCTTGCTATCCCTAGGTGTCCTGGTTTTCCTGTGACTGTGTCTTCCAGTCTTTCTAGAAAGCAGGACCACATGGCATCATCTTTATTTCTTCCAAGGACCCGTTTTTATCTTTGTGAGACACGTGGGCTCTGGGCTCCTGCTATGCATTCCTGCAAAGCAGGATCCAGCGATGGAGCAGCCCTATGGACCATAGATATCTTTAGGTAGAATCACAAGCTAGACAGAACAGCTACAAGCCAAAAATCCCATCTTAGGGTCGGCAGGGAGGGAGATGGGGTGTGGTATACAGTAAACAAAAAGATTCCTCACTGCCAAGGAAGCCTTGCCAGGATATCCCACTTCCTCCTCGTAGGCTCCAAAGCTGATCAGCATATAGTGGGGTGGGGCTTAGGGAGGGCCGCGGCAGCTTCCCAGAGCTTACAGAGGAATATCAAGGGCTAGTCTGGTTTGGGTTGTTCAGAGGGGCCTGTCATCCTTCCCTGCTGTGGGGGTCATAATAAACCAAAAGTTGTTTTCCCTGGTCCTTGGAGGGTGGCTCCAGTGACACTGCTCTGGACATTAAGGTCCCCAGTTGACAGCAATTCTGGCCCCAAGACAACACAGATGGTTCTGTTTAGAATCAGAAGCTTGGTCCTGATGCTGGGTTGGTGTAAGTAGGAGGTAGGAATCAGGAATCAAACCCAGCCACTCTCTCTAGAGTGAGTTGATCTTTAATTGCAGCTGACTTGCAGCCAGAGTGGACACAGGAACCACAAGCCAAGGGTGGAAGCCAATGGCATTGTCTCTTGGTTGCCTTGTGTAAGTTCCTGGTTAGTTCTCTGTTCCAGCCTCCTGCTAATGCTGCCCCTAATCCCACTCCCTCTCCATGACAGAAGTGATGGCCCCCACCACCTGGGATCAAAGATTTCCCTCCTGCCTCCTGGCTTGTGCTCTCTCTGGCCATTATGGACCTTTGAGGGCGGCGCTAGCAGATGGGGGTGGGTTCTCTCGATATAAAAGTTTTAAAAGGAAAAAAAATAGTCCTAGTTAGGAAGAGATTGGAGGGTATTTGATGAAATATGATAAACTGAGCAACAAAGACTATGGAAGGGATATGTCTGTTTAGTTAATTCTACTACAAGTGATATACATATCTGTTCATTCACTCATTCATCCATTCATGTATGCACTCTTTCTTCCATCCATTCTCTCTCATTCATCCTACACTTGCCACATCCCTAGAGAGAAGTCAGGGAAAGATCCAAGAATGTGAATACAGCCTCCCTGCCCTCAACTACTGGGATATGTCTAAAACCCAGTGGACAGCTGAAATTGAGGAGCATACTAAACCTTATATAATCATGTTTTCTCCTATACATACATATCTATGAGTAAGTTTAATTTATAGCTTAGGCACAGTAAGCAGTTAACAACAAAAACTAAAACAAAGTATATAATTTCAACAAAATACTATAAGTTACGTACATGTAGTCTCTCTCTCTCAAAATGTCTTTTTTGCACTGTACTCACCCTGCTGATGAAGATGTGAGATGACACTTCAAAGGAAGCTCTTTAAGGTTTCTCTTTGTCATATTTAATCATTAGCATCATCACACTCACATTTTGGGGGCATGATTAAGGAAATTAGTTGAACACAAGCACTGTCAAACCAACCATCGTGGTTGATCTAATCACCAAGACAGCTCTGGTGACTAACAGGCTGTAGCATACACAGCATGGATTCACGGGACAAAGGGATGATTCACATCCTCAATGGGATTGAATGGAATTCCAAGATTTCATATTGCTACTCAGAACACCAGGCAATTTAAAACTTATGAATTGTTTTTTCCAGGAATTTTCCACTTATCTTGATCAGACCACTGGATGGATGAAGTATTTGGCTTTACAGAAAATTTAAAGCATATGGTTTTCTTTGCTGAGTTCAATGATAGTGCTTGTTAGTGGACACTACTGAAAGCCTGTGCAGTACTAAGATGAGCCAATAATAGCCATTCTCAAACCCAGGTTACATGTAGTCCTCCACTAGTAGGGAGGAAAAAAAGTTTACCAGGATGGAATGAAGCGGAATCCTCTGAGAACTGGAAGATGCTGGATATTCTGGGAAAAGGACTATTTTTTCAGAGATTTGGTTATCCCAAGGAGACACTGAAACACTGAGCTGGAGAAGTTCCAGCTGAGGGAAGATGATTGGTAAAACAGGTAGCTTCTTTCTGTGTTTGAGACCGGGAACTGAGAAATGTATAAAGCTGAAGGGAGAGGAAATAGAAAGGAAACCTTTCAAAGCTACACACAGGTTTGTAAGAAAAGGGAAAGGAATGAAACCATGTATGACTGCTTTGAAAATGTGTGTATGTGCTAGACATGTTTTTAAAATGACTTTATACTGAATTACACCATACTTTGAAGATCAGCATAGGAAGTGAAGGATGAGCAAACATTCACTGAGATGCTCACTAAAGACAAGGTGTTCACTGAATGCTACATATATATCCTCTCTTGTGATCCTAGAGGCTTCTGAGGCAGCTCTCACTGTATATATTCAAGGACAGTAATTGACGCTTAGTGAGACCAAGAAAGAAACAAAAATCACACACCAAATAAGCTGGGAGACCAAGACTCTAATCAATACATCCAGCACTGTTGCTAATAAATATGCATTGAGCAATGAATATGTGAATGAATATAAAATGAAGAGACCAGACAGGCCCGTTTGATTCAAAAGTTCATGCTCTATCCTCTGCACTGCAAGTTTTGAAACTATGCCATAGAGCACTGAGCAAGGGGAGAAGGAACGTGTGGAGTAGTTCCTGGCAGAGTGGAGCCCCTGGTCTCCATTCTTTATTCCCATCAGAGCATCTCTAATTTTACATATGGCAAGCATTGAGTTTTGCAGGAGATAGCATTTGAAGAGGGCCTTCTTCTAGACAATGATACTTAAGGATGTGCTATACACTGAAACAGAAAAAGATAGCCACCATTATGAAGAATGTGAAGGCAGAAAATATGCCAGTAAAAATACAAATGAAATCCAGGGGCCAGTGCTGTGGTGTAGTCGGTAAAGCCACTGCCTGCAGTGCCAGCATCCCATATGGGCATTGGTTCGAGTACCAGTTGCTCCACTTCTGATCCAGCTCTCTGCTGTGGCCTGGGAAAGCGGTAGAGGATGGCCCAAGTCTTTGGGCCCCTGTACCCATATAGGAGACCAGGAAGAAGCTCCTGGCTCCTGGCTTCTGATCAGCACAGCTCTGGCCATTGCGGCCAATTGGGGAGTGAATCAGCAGATGGAAAAAGACACAAAAACAACAACAAAAAAACTAGACTTATTTCTCTGATGGACATAGACCCAAAAGTCCTTAACAAAAACTAGCCAATTGAATCCAACAACACATCAGAAAGATCATTCACCTGGACCAAGTGGGATATATCCCTGGTATGCAGGGATGGTTCAACATTCACAAATCAATCAATGTGATACATCACATTGACAAATTGAAGAACAAAAGCCATATAATTATCTCAATAGATGCAGAGAAATCACTTGACAAAATACAACACATTTTCATGGTGAAAACTCTAAGCAAACTGTGTATAGAAGAAACATTCTTCAATACAATCAGTGAAATTTATTACAAACCCATGGCCAGTGTCCCACTGAATGAGGAAAAGTTGGAAGCATTCCCACTAAGATCTGGAACCAGACAAGGATGCCCACTCTTACCATTGCCATGCAATATAATACTGGAAGTTTTAGCCAGAGCCTTCAAGCAAGAAAAAGAAATCAAAGAAATACAAATTGGGAAGGAGGAAGTCAAACTATCCATACTTGCAGATTACATGATTCTATATAGGGAACCCAAAATACTTCATTAGTAGACTACTGGAACTCACAGAAGAGTTTGGTAGAGAGGTAGGATACAAAAATCAACACACAGAAATCCAAAACCTTTGTATACACAGACACTGCCATGGCTGAGAGAGAGCTTTTTTTTAATGAAAGCTTTTATTTGATAAATATAAATTTCATAGGTACAGCTTTAGGAATATATAGGTCCTTCTCCCCATACCCACCCTCCCACCCCCACTCCCATCCTACCTATTACTCCCTCTCCCATCCCATTCTTCATTAAGATTAATTTTTAATTATCTTTATATAGAGAAGACCAATTCTATACTAAGTAAAGATTTCAACAATTTGTACCCACACAGATACACAAAGTATAAAGTACTGTTTGAAGACAAGTTTTATCATTAATTCTCATAGTACAACTATTAAAGACAGAGGTCCTATATGGGTAGCAAGTACAGTGAGCCCTGTTGTTGATTTAACAATTGACACTCTTATTTATGACATCAGTGATCACCCAAGGCTCTTGTCATGAGCTGCCAAGGCTATGGAAGCCTTTTGAGTCCACAAACTCCATCAGTATTTGAAAGAACTTCTGAGATCAATTCCTTTCACAATATCTACCCCCCCAAAATTAAATTCCTTGGAATAAAATTTAACCAAGGAAGTCAAAGATCTCTACGGTAAAAATTATAAAGTATTAAAGAAAAAAATAGAAGACAAAAAAAATGGGAAATTTTCCATAATCTTAGATTGGAAGACTCAATATCATCAAATGTCCATTCTTCTGAAAGCAATGTACAGATTCAATGTGATATCAAAATACCAAGAACATTCTTCTCAGAGATAGAAAAAATGATGCTGAAATTGACATGGAAATACAGGAGACCCTGAATAGCTAAAGCAATCTTGTAACAAAAACAAAGCCAGAACCACTGCAATACCAGATTTCAAGACATTATAGGGCAGTCTTAGTAAAAAAAAAAAAAAAAAGCCTGAAACTAGTACAAAAACAGATGGCTAGACCAATGGAACAGGATAGGAAATCCAGAAATCAATCTAAGCATCTACAACCAACTTATACTTGACAAAGAAACTAGAATCAATCCCTCGAGTTAGAACAGTCTCTTCAAAAATAATGCTGGGAAAACTGGATTTCCACATGCAGATGTATGAAATAAGACCCCTACCTTACATCTTATATTAAAATCCAAAGTGGATCAAAGACCTAAATCTACAATTCAATACCATCAAATTATTAGAGATCATTGGGGAAACTCTGCAAGACATTAGTGAAGGCAAAGAATTCATGGAAAAGACACCAGAGGCACAGGTAATCAAAGCCAAAATTGACAAATGGGATTAGATCAAATTGAGAAGCTTCTATACTACAAAATGAACACTCAGCAAAGTGAAGAGGCATCCAACAGAATGGGAGAAATTATTTGCAAACTGCGTTACTGATAAAGGATTAATAACCAGAACATATAAAGAGATCAAAAAACTCAACAAAACAAATTACCCAGTTAATAAATGGGCAAAGGACTTAAAGAGGCATTTTTCAAGAGAAAATCCAAGGGGCCGGCGCTGTGGCTCACTTGGCTAATCCTCTGCCTGCAGCGCCAGCATCCCATATGGGTGCCAGGTTCTAGTCCCAGTTGCTCCTCTTCCAGTCCAGCTCTCTGCTATGGCCTGGCATAGCAGTGGAGGATGACCCAAGTGCTTGGGCCCCTGCACCTGCTTGGGAGACCAGGATCCTGGCTTCGGACCAGTATAGCTCAGACCATAGTGGCCATTTGGGGAGTGAACCAACGGAAGGAAAACCTCTCTCTCTCTCTCTCTCTCTCTCTCTCTCTCTCTCTGTAACTTTACCTCTCAAATAAATTTTAAAAAATTTAAAAAAAGATAAAGTCCGAATGACCAACAGATACATAAAAAGATGTTCAGGATCACTAGTCATCAGGGAAATGCAAATCAAAACCCAACAAGGTTTCATCTCACCCTGTTAGAATGGCTTTCATAGAGAAATCAACAAACAACAAATGCTGATGAGGATGTGGGGGAAAAAGTACCCTATTCAACTGTTGGTGGGAATGTAAATTGGTGAAGCCACTATGGAAGATAGTATGGAGATACCTCAGGAATCTGAATATAAACCTACCATATGACCCAGCCATCCTGCTCCTGAGAATTTACCCAAGGGAAATGAAATAGCATATGAAAGAGTTATCTGTACCCCCATGTTTATTCCAGCTCAATTCACAATAGCTAAGACATGGTATCAACCCAAATGCCTGTCAATTGAAGACTGGATAAAGAAATTATGGGATCTATACACCATGGCATTCTACACAGTGGCAAAAAGAAAATGAAATTCAGTCATTTGCAACAAAATGGATGAAATTGGAAAACATCATACTTAGTGAAATGAACCAGTCCCAAAAGGGCAAATACCATATGCTCTCCCTGACCTGTGATAACTAATAGAGCACCTAAAAGGTAATCTAATAGAAGTGAAATTGACACTTTTTGAAGCAATGAGTTTAAACAGCCTTTGTCTCAACTGTTGAAGAACAGGGTTTTTTTTTTTTTCATATTGTATGTTGAACTCCTAACATAGAGTTAATCATGTGTGTAAAAATTGAAAATAGATCTTAGTAAAAAAAATAAGAATGGGACTAGGAGAGGGACAAGGAAGAGGGGTGGCAGAGTGGGTGGGAGGGCAGATATGGTAGGAAGAATCACCACATTCCTAAAGTTGTAATTATGAAATGCATAAAGTTTAAATTCCTTAAATAAAAGGTTTCTGGGGAGAAAATGAAGCAAACCAAGAAGTCTGGGTTGACTTCCAAAAGGAAGAGAGTGGTGCTGATCACACCTGCCCACTTGTCCATGTCCTAGTGTGACCACTGACTACTTATGACATTCCTCCTCATCCAGGAAATTGGAATGAAAAGATGAGGCAATATGCACATAATATTCTCAACAAGGGACATGAAGCCAGGGAGAGGAGCTGTGCGGAGCAGCCACACCAGTCAAATGGAACCTGAAAGAGGGAGTGGGAATGAAAAGAGGGACAAGGGCACAGAGAATGGAGCCAAGACAAGAAGGCTGATCAAGGCTCGTTTATTCCAGTGTCTCAGAGATATTTATGCATAACCAGCTGTAACTCAAGGCAACTCATAAGTTAACAACACATGCAAGAAACTTATCAGGTTTTCTGCAACACAGTCATAACATAGTTAATTTTAGCAGAGTGTTCTTGTTTGATCATTCTCCTTCAACATGGGAGTACGGGACTTTCTCATCCCAGGAATTCCACAAGCCAAGATTGACCTTGACTTGTCTATGACTTGTCTATGGGCTGCCTACAAGGAACCACTTCCCAGTAAACACCACAGGGCAGAGATGTATAGTGATATCATCACCCATCAAATCTCATCAAATGTTACTCACTTTTCTCTTTTGTTTTCTATAGAAGTGAAACATTTATAATAGTTATACCATCCTAAACAAATGGAACAATGACTATTTTAAAAATTATATATCCAGTCCCACAGGCTTTGTGGCTCTGTACCTTTCTGAGAATGGGATACTTCCTTCCTCAAGGAAAATAAATAGGATCCACGCCACCTTCCCTCCCCTAAGCAGATGTTACATTTGTGCCTCTCTCTCTTAGTCAGGGTTCCTCATCATCTCCTGGCTCTCCATGTTATTTCATGCTCTCTCTTTATCCAAGCAACTCTTCTGTTAATATCTAGAGATGTGGAACTCATCTTAGTCAATGCCCAGCATGGGATTTTGTGAATAGATTCTGGTAAAGTCTCCTCTCAGATCATCACAGAACCTGAGACTTCTACTCATTAAGCTCAAATTTCACCTCCCCAGAGATGCCTTTCTTGGCCACCTAAGTGAAACGAGCTACAACCCCACAAAACTTTATGCCATCAACCTATTTATCGCTGTCTTTATTTACTTAATTCCTGTGTCTTCACACTAGAATATTCATGCTATGTGAGCAGATACTTTGCCCCTTATTCCCCTTTTACTCCCAATGTCTAGAACATGGCTCATAGATGGAATTAATGAAATTTTTAAGTGAAAAAGAAAATCCACAAGGAAACTGGAATCTGAATTTATGCCACCCTTACCCCTTTCTAGAGAGAGGTAAGATGTTGGGTGAAGGTTCAAGAGAAAATAAGTTGGACAGAGAGAGAGAGAAGTTTAGCTCAGTTAATGCTGAATGGGTCAAAATCTGTTAATTTTGGCAGTCGATCTTGAAGATGGACACAGCACAGTTGAGCCCTAAGGCACTTGACTTTTTCTGTAATAGCTCCTCATGATAAAGAGAAAACAGCATGCTTGTTATTTGGTAGTTTTTAGATTGGAGAGAAACTGGGCAGGGGAATAGGCCCCAAGGTCTGCGAGGCTCTGGCCAAGTTGCCCTTTTCAAATGTTTTTTCCAGTAGGAGTCTAATTTATAAAGCTGCTGAAAAGTTTTAAATAGTCATGGCCTGGACTTACCACCTAGCAGAAAGGCCTTGCCCAACATAACTGAATTCAATGGAAGCCTAGGCAGGTGATGCAGACACGAATCTGACTGGCTACCCACCATCTCACCCATACCTCCCTACACTGGGGGGGTCCTACTTTGCCTACTGGCAAAGACATTATCGGATTAGTGTGATGGATATTAAGAGTAACCAGAGAGACTGGATGGAAATAATGACCTCACCTCTGATCTGGCAGAGAGTTATGGAGAAGGGATTAGGGATAATAGGGGATGAAAGAAGAAGGGTGGGGGAAGCCTGTATAAACTGAGTTTATGACTTTAAGAGATTTCAGAATGAGGGAGGAGAATTTGAGAGGAGTTGCTATACAAGGAGAGAGGAAGAGTATGTGGGAGAAACATATAGAGAGAACAAGATGTCTAAGACTTTTTTCCTAAACATTTTGTTTTGGCAAGACCTGGAAGAAAGGCCTACATGAATTCAATTTATTTGGGAATTATGGACTGTCTTTTCCTTAGGTGGGACTCCAAGTGAGCCAACCAAGCTACAGAAATGCTACCAATTAAGAATAATCTGGAATTGAGTCCAGGACAAAGTACGTGATGATATTCTCAATAAATTACTCTTAAATTCTCCTCTAGCTAGAAATTATATTTCAAGCACAAACGATTCTTATCTCTTTATCTCAAGTTCCTTGATGTCTGAGCTCTAAAGATAAAACTCTTCAGGGGCAGTGCTGTGGTACAGTATGTTAAGCCATCTCCCATAGTCCCAGCATTCACATAGGAGCATCATTTCAAGTTCTGTCTACTCTGTTTCCAATCCAGCTCCCTGTTAATGCACCTGGGAAAGCAGCAGAAGGTGGCCCAACTGCCTTGGTCCTGCCTTCCCAATTAAGAGAGACCTGTTGGAATTCCAGGCTCTGGTTTTAACCTGTCCCATCCCCAGCCACTGTAGCCATTTGAGGAGTGAACCAGCAGATGGAAGCTCTCTATCTCCATATTTCCCTCTCTGTCTCTGCTCTTCCAAAAAAATAGACTTTTTAAGGTTTATTTCTTTGAGAGGCAGAGTTACAAACAGAGGGAGAGACAGAGAGATAGATCTTCCATCCACTGGTTCACTCCCCAAATGGCTGCAATGGCTGAAGGTGGGCCAATCTGAAGCTAGGAGCATCTGACTCCAACATGGCTGCAGGGTCCCAAGTACTTGGACCATCTTCCACTGCTTTCCCAGGTGCATTAGCAGGGAGCTGGGCCAAAAGTGGAGAAGCTGGAACTCAAATCAGTGACCATATGGGATGCCAGAGCCACAGGCAGAGGCTTAACCTACTATGCCATAGCATTGGCCCCAAAAGAATAAATCTTTAAAAAACTTTCCAGCCAACAGCAATCTCATCTCTCTTTGATGCAAGCAGCTCTCAAATGGGGCCTTATGCTGCCATTTAAAGTAACTTCTTGCTTCCCCATCACCAGCGATAGCTTGTACTCCAAATCTCATGAAAGGAGACAATCATACTAGTAGGGAGAGGAAAAAATGTCAAATAAAGATTGCAAGTTGGTAACACTTAGCATGCAAATGGCAGAAATTCACTTGAAAATAGAGCAGGCCATAAAGATAATTTATTCAAAAGTATTGGATGTTACATGAGAGATTTCGGAAGGTCAGGGATGCTGCTAGGTCTTGGGAAGTTAAAGTGATGGAATAAAATGCTGTCAGAACTTCTTCCCATATCACATCAGTGCTTTGTTCTGCATATCAACTGCTTCATTGCAAGCTTAATTTCTTTACATGATAGAACTAGCACAGTTTTATTTATGGTAGAGAGACTGTCTCCATCAGTTTTGGTTGCTGAAACAACACTACAAACTGTGTGGCTTCAACAACAGAAATGCATTTCTCACAGTTCTAGAGGCTGGGAAGTCTGAAGTCAGCTTGCCAACATGGTCAGGCTCTGGTGAGGGTTTCCTTCCCAGCTTTCAGATAGCCATTTTCTCTGTCTACACATTGTGCAGAGCAGAGCACAGCAAGCCAGCTCTCATGTCTCTTATTATAAAGGCACTAGTTCCATGCATGAAGGCTCCATCCTCATAACCAAATTACTTCCCAAAGCACCATCTCTACATATCATTACATTGAGGATTTAGGCTTCAACATATCAATTTCAGAAAGACAAAACAGTTCCCAGAAGAAACCGATATATTTGATCCAAAGTCCAAAAATCCAGGGAAGGGTCAGATTGGAGTAGAGCAAAGCAGCTCCTCCATATGGAGGGGGTTGATGGAGGAGTCCCTTACACAGGAGGTTACTAAGGGCAAAGCAAGGAAGCATGTGGTCAATAAAGCAACAAGTGATCATTCCAGGCTGAGGACAGGAAGAAATTGAGAGTGAAAGAGGGTCTATGGCTTGTCCAATCTCCTGCTTCAGAGAGAAGCCAAGCCTCATAAAAATAGAAGGGAAGATACATGGCTTTTCACCAAGGGAACATGTACATTAATGAAGCAAGACCAGAATATTAAAGATTTTCTTTCAAACACCCACAACAGTAAGAACTTCACTGGGAGGAAGAAGATAAAAAGGACCCTGAGAGCAAAGAGGAAATAATCCCTCACTATTTCACCTTCTTTACCTGAATGGCAAGATGAAATTCCTTCAAAACAAGTGGTTCTCTAAGTTTTCGTGAGCCTAAAAAGTCACATGCAGGAGCATAAGATGAATTTTCCAAGACTGGTTTCTCCTAAGAAACCGTGGAGTCCAGAAGGCAATGAGATGATGCACTTAAGGTGATGAAAGTAAGAAGATTCCTGGATCCTGCCCCAGCCACACTGAATTGGAACCTGAGGGGTAGGGCCCAGGACCTCCCCAACAGATTCTAGAGGAACACTGCTCCAGGAAGAAATTTCCCCTCTCTCTGGAGTCGCTGGCTTTCTCCATTTAGTGGCAGACTTTGATAAACTGACGCATTACAGTGGAATAAAAAAAAATCAAAGAATGGATAGATATACAGAGACAGACATGAAAAATAAGACCTAGAAAAGGATGATTTTTAAAAACAAGCAAAAGACATGAAAAATTTACAAAACAACAGTAACAAACACAATAACTAAAAATTTTCATTGTATGTCAGATGCTATTCTATGTACTTTTCATGTATTAAAACTTTTTCAAGGGGCTGACATTATGGTGGAGGAGTTAAACCTCCAGGCTGTGATGCTGGCATTCCATATGAGTGCCAGTTCAAGTGTCAGCTGCTCAACTTCTGATCCAGCTCTGTGTTAAAGCACCTGGAAAAATAATAGAGGATGGCCCAAGTACTTGGGTCCTTGTAACCCACCTTGGAGTCCTGGATGGGGTTCTAGGCTCCTGGCTTCACCCTGGCCCAGCCCTGGCTATAGAAGTCATTTTGAGAGTGTACCAGCCAATGGAAGATCGATCGATCTCTCTCTCTTCTCTGCATTTCAAATAAATAAGTGGAATTTTTAAAAACTGCTTTCAATCTCAAGGCAACATTATGAGGCATGTACTAAAAGGAATTAGTGATTCGAAAAGTTATTTAAATATACTTTGTTATAATATTGTTTTAGCAAAGGTAAAATATATTAATATCAGGAAAGTTTTGATATAGCCACTGTTAAAACAGTGCTGATAGTAATACAAGTTATTTCCAAATGTGTTTAGATTTTTTTAAAGTTTACTTGATAATTTTACTTTTAGAAATTCATTATCCTGAGGCCTCAAAGATGGCAGACTAGGGAGAGAGCTTACTGCTCTAGTCTAAGAGAATATAGATTTTAAAAAGTGGAGAGAGTATAGACTCAGGGAAGAGATAGGGAGAGGGACAAAGAGGACCTGTGGAGGGTGAAGACATGCACAACTCAGGACCCCAGAGCCAAGTACCTTTTCACCAGTTTTGGAGTGAGGCGAGACCAGTCTGCAGCAGCCCAAGCCACTGGCACTAAAGCTATAGGAAGGGCCAGGTGGGAATCTGACATGGAGCCCTGTAGGAGACAGTGTACCTACCAAACTAGAGGAGAAAAAAGGGGGGATGTTTCTCTCTCCTCAACCTGGGTATCACCTTGGACACTCCCTTCACCCTGGAGCACTGAACAGAGTTCCCTGGACACAGCCACCACCTGCCTCTAGGTATTCACTTGAAAAGCAGACACTCCAGTAAGCCACGAGGAATAGTCCAAAGATAAAAGTCATCACAGGGAAAAAACAAAACAAAACAAAAAAGAACCCAATGAGGGGGCCAGTGCTGTGGCTCACTTGGTTAATCCTCCACCTGCAGAGCCGGCATCCCATATGGGTGCTGGGTTCTAGTCTTTGTTGTTCCTCTTCCAGTCCAGCTTTCTGCTGTGGCCCGGGGAGGGCAGTGGAGGATGGCCCAAGTGCTTGGGCCCCTGCACCCATGTGGGAGACCAGGAAGAGGCACCTGGCTCCTGGCTTCATATTGGTGCAGCTCCGGCCGTTGAGGCTATTTGGAGAGTGAACCAACAGAAGGAGGAAGACCTTTCTTTCTGTCTCCCTCTCTCACTGTCTATAACTCTACCTGTCAGATATATAAAGAAACCAGTGAGTATCTCCACAAATACCAAATAATAAATGCAACAATTCAAGAAACAAAAATAAGGAAGACAACATGATTTCCCCAAAAGAACACAACACTTCAATACTAGAATGTGAAAATGAAGAGACTGAAGAAATGCCAGAAATGGAATTAAAAAATTTGATCTTAGGATTACTTAGACCTCATCAGAAGCAAATCCACAAACTAATAAAATCAGTACATAAGTAAAAATTTCTTCCATGAAATTGAGATTTTAAAGAGAAATCAAAACAAAATTTTGGAAGTGAAGATTTCATTAGAACAAATGAAAAAATGGAGTGGAAAGATTAGCAACAGACTCAGTGAAGCAGAAAAAAGAATACCTACATTAGGGGCTGGCACAGTAGCAGGTAAGGCCACCGCCTGTAGTGCCAGCATCCCATGTGGGCACCAGTTCAAGTCCCAGGTGCTCTACTTCTGGTCTGGCTCTCTGCTGTGGCCTGGGAAAGCAATAGAAGATGGTCCATGTCCTTGGGCTCCTGCACCCACATGGGAGACCTGGAAGAAGCTCCTGGCACCTGACTTCAGATTAGTGCAACTCCAGCCATTGCATCCAATTGGGGAGTGAACCAAAGGATGGAAAAAACTCTCTTTCTACCTCTCCTTCTCTCTGTGTAACTCTGACTTTCAAATAAATAAATAAATCTTTCTTAAAAAACAAAGAGTACCTATGTTAGAAGACAAATTGCCAGAAATTTTACAAACAGACCAAAAAAAAAAAAGAAGAAGAAGAAATTAGAAAACTAAAAAACAGTGCGAGAGATCCATGGGATACTATCAAACGACCAAATAAATGGGTCTCAGGAGTTGTTGAAGGCATGAAAAGAGAATGAATTAGAAGGCCATTATAGTGAAATAATTACAGAAAATTTACCTAATTTGGAAAAAGAAAGGGACATCCAAGTACAGGAAGCATGATTAACTCCTAACAGATGTGACCAGAAAAGATCTTCACCATTACACACTGTAGTCAAACTCTCCACAGTAAAACATAAAGAAAAGATTCTAAAATGTGCACAAGAGAAATGCCAGACTACTTTCAGAGGCTCTCCTATCAGACACACAGCTGGCTTCAAATCAAACCCTACAAGCTAGGAGAGAATGGCAAAATATATTCCAGGTCTTGAAAAAACAACTGGGCTGGTGCTGTGGCGTAGTGGGCTAAGGCTCCACCTGTGGTACCAGAATCCATATGGGTGCTGGTTTTAATCCTGGCTGCTACTCTTCCAATCCAGCTCTCTGCTATGGCCTAAGAAAGCAACAGAAGATGGCCCATGTGCTTGGGTCCCTGCACCTGCATGGGAGACCCAGAGGAAGCTCCTGGCTCCCAGCTTCAGATCTGCTCAGCTCTGGCTGTTGCAGCCACCTAGGGATCAAACCAGCAGATAGAAGACCTTTCTCTCTCTCTCTCTCCCTCCCTGTCTGTAGCTCTACCTTTCAAATAAATAAATAAAATCTTTAAAAAAAGTTCCAGGATAAATTTATTTTGGAAAAAAAAAAGAGAAAAAAACTGTCAACCCAGAATATTGTACCCTGCAAAGTTTTCATTTATAAATGAAGATGAAATAAAGAACGTCCATAACAAGTAGAAATTGAAAATATTTGTCACTACCTGTCCAGCTATACAAAAGATGCTTAAAGATGTGCTATACACAGAAACACAGAAATATGGTCATCACTATGAAAGAAGGTTAAGGCAGAAAATCCCCCAGTAGAAATACTAAAGAAATCCAAAGTATGGCCGGCGCCATGGCTCAACAGGCTAATCCTCCACCTAGCGGCGCTGGCACACCGGGTTCTGGTCCCAGTCGGGGTGCCAGATTCTGTCCCGGCTGTCCCTCTTCCAGGCCAGCTCTCTGCTGTGGCCAGGGAGTGCAGTGGAGGAAGGCCCAAGTGCTTGGGCCCTGCACCCTATGGGAGACCAGGAGAAGCACCTGGCTTCTGCCTTCGGATCAGCGCACTGCGCTGGCCGCAGCGCGCCTGCCACGGCAGCCATTGGAGGGTGAACCAACGGCAAAGGAAGACCATTCTCTCCGTCTCTCTTTCTCACTGTCCACTCTGCCTGTCAAAAAAAAAAAAAAGAAATCCAAAGTAATGATAGGGACATTTATGGAAAAATGGCATGGCAACGTCAGTACTTATCAATAGTCACCTTGAATGTAAATGGCCTCAACTCTATGGTTAAAGGATACAGACTGGCTGAATGGATTAGAAAACAAGACCCATCTATTTGCTTCCTACAAGAAACATATCTCACCAACAAAGATATACACAGAATGAAGGTGAACCCAGATGATAACCAGAATCTACAAAGAAATCATGAAACTCCACAACATCAAAACAAACAACCCACTTAAGAGATGGGCCAAGGACCTCAAGAGACATTTTTCAAAAGAGGAAATCCAAATGGCCAACAGACACAAGAAAAAATGTTCAAGATCACTAGCAATCAGAGAAATGCAAATCAAAACCACAATGAGGTTTCACCTCACCCCGGTGAGAATGGCTCACATTCAGAAATCTACCAACAATAGATGCTGGCAAAGATGTGGGGGAAAAGGGACACTAACCCACTGTTGGTGGGAATGCAAACTGGTTAAGCCACTATGGAAGTCAGTCTGGAGAGTCCTCAGAAACCTGAATATAACCCTACCATACAACCCAGCCATCCCACTCCTTGGAATTTACCCAAAGGAAATTAATTTGGCTAATAAAAAAGCCATCTGCACATTAATGTTTATTGCAGCTCAATTCACAATAGCTAAGACCTGGAACCAACCCAAATGCCCATCAACAGTAGACTGGATAAAGAAATTATGGGACATGTATTCCATAGAATACTATACAGCAGTAAGAAACAATGAAACCTGGTCATTTGCAACAAGATGGAGGAATCTGGAAAACATCATGCTGAGTGAATTAAGCCAGTCCCAAAGGGACAAATATCATATGTTCTCCCTGATCGGCGACAACTAACTGAGCACCAAAGGGGAAACCTGTTGAAGTGAAATGGACACTATAAGAAACAATGACCTGATCAGCTCTTGTCCTGACTCTAGATGTACAATGCAATACTTTATCCTTTTTAGTATTTTGTTGTTGTTGTTCTAATACTAGTGGTTGAACACTGTAATTAGCACACAATTATTCTTAGGTGTTTAAATTTTAACTGAAAAGTGATCCCTGTTAAATATGAGAGTGGAAAAAAGAGAGGGAGGAGATGTACAATTTGGAACATGCTCAATCGGACTTACCCCAAATGGTGGAGTTAGAAACGTGCCAGGGGATTCCAATACAATCCCATCAAGGTGGCATGTACCAATGCCATCTCACTAGTCCAAGTGATCAGTTTCAGTTCACAATTGATGACTCTGATAGGTCTAAGAGTCAAAGGGATCACACAAACAAGACAAGTGTCTGCTAATACTAACTGATAGAATCAAAAAGGGAGAGAACGATCCAACATGGGAAGCGGGATACACAGCAGACTCATAGAATGGCAGATGTCCTAAAAAGCACTCTGGCCTCAGAATCAGCCCTTAAGGCATTCAGATCTGGCTGAAGAGCCCATGAGAGTATTATAGGCATGGAAAGCCAAGACACTCTGTCAAAAAAAAAAAAAAACTAATTGAAAGATCTCTGTGAGTGAGAATCCAGTGGAAAGAACAGGTCATCAAAGGAGGAGGTACCTTTCTCTGAAGGGAGGAGAGAACTTCCACTTTGACTATGGCCTTGTCTAAATATGATCAGAGTTGGTGAACTCTAAAGGCTTCCATAGCCTTGGCAACTCATGATAAGAGCCTAGGGGGATTACTGACGCCATAAACAAGAGTGTCAATTTGTTAAGTCAACAACAGGAGTCACTGTGCACTTACTCCTCATGTAGGAACTCTGTCCTTTATGTGCTGTACATTGTGATTTAATGCTATAACTAGTACTCAAACAGTATTTGTCACTTTGTGTTTCTATGTGGGTGCAAACTGTTGAAATCTTTACTTAATATATGCTAAACTGATCTTCTGTATATAAAGAGAATTGAAAATGAATCTTGATGTGAATGGAAGGGGAGAGGGAGCGGGAGAGGGGAGGGTTGCGGGTGGGAGGGAAGTTATGGAGGGGGAAGCCATTGTAACCCATAAGCTGTACTTTGGAAATTTATATTCATTAAATAAAATTTTAAAAAGTATTAAATAGATTTTTTTCTAGTGTAATGTAGAGTAGATAGATCTGGACTCTAATCTTTGTTTCACTGTTCATCACTGATTATGATCTTCAATAAGATACAGAAAATATCTTTACAGCAATACTTAGATTGCTGTTTGATTGAATTGTTATTTGATTGAATAGCAGAGGGTAGTATTCTAAACAATTTGATATATAAAACTGACCAACATAGTTTCATCCTGGCACCCATACACATTCCCTTAACCTATACTTAATATCCAAATAATAACAAGAGGGGACCTTCCACCTAACATGACACGACCATCCTGTGTACCACTGGACATGTGTGAATCTTTTCCTCAGGGGAGGATGCAGGTCCTCTAGTAAGGTTAATTCTTCTCCTTTGATATCTTGTAGCTTGAAAAGCATGATATAAAATTAATTGTTCCTAACACATATTGTATTCAATGATAAGGAAATAAAACTGAGAAATTTATTTGGGGGCTAGCACTGTGATGTAGCAGGTAAAGCCACCACCAGTGGTGCTGGCACCCCATATGGGTGCTTGTTCAAATTCCAGCCACTCCACTTCTTATCCAGCTCCCTGCTAATGCATCTGGGAAAGCAGTGGAAAATCACCCAAATCCTTGGGCCCCTGCACCTATATGGGAGACCAGGAAAAAGCTGTTGGTCCCTGTCTGTGTCTGTTTCCCTCCCTCCCTACCTTCCTCTCCTTTCTCCATAACTCTGCCTTACAAATAAATAAATCTTTCCAAAAAAGAAAAAACTTACTTACTTTCTACCATTTAATTTCTATAAACCATAATAGACCTTCCAAGCCTTCTGCAAGGTCTCTCATACATTTTCAATGTAAGACAAAGACTAAAACAAATCTAGAAAGATGCTTATTTTCCCTAGTCTACAAGATATAGAATGGTTCAGTTCCATTCTTCAAATTTGAAATTATGTACGTGTCTAAAAGGAAAACAATTCATTGGCCATAATTTCCATATCTCAAGGCTTATAGAACTGTGGGGAGTCAGAAAAATGAACACAACAAGAACCCCCAGGCCCAGGTCACCAGGTGAGAGCTTAGAGGTGAATGGAGGGCAGAAAAACATTTTTGAAAAGATAGAAACCCATAAACCTACTTATCACACAGAAATAGCATTCATTACTATGACCATACAAAAATAGATTTCTGAGAATTTTCCCTGATATGCTCCTTTGTAACAAATAATTCACAGGAATTTTTCTTACCAAGACAAAAGCCACTTCTTCACTTAACATTTATCAATGCCTACTGTGCACCAGGCCCTGTTACGGCTCTGAAGTTTCCATAGCTCTATTGGTCCAGGAGTGTGCAGTCTACTGGGGGACACACTAGTCAGCAGGAAATTCCAGAACAGTGCAGCAGGCATCATGCTAGAGGCAGCCCGATGACTGTAAAAGCATCAGAACAGACACCTAGCCCAGATTTGGGGCTCCTGGAGTGTGGGTATCTCCAAATCAAGACCTGGAAAATAAGTCAGCTAGGGGGCAAGGGGAGGATATGGAAAGGTTGTCTCACAGGCACTAAGTGCTGGTTAGCTAGGAGAAAGCACTTGTGATGTTTTGTTGCACAGTAAGGTGACTAAAAGATACCGATAATGTACTATATATTTATCTGAAAAAACAAGGTAGAAGAAAGGACTCTGAATACATCACCATAATGAGAAATGTTTGACTTGATATGTTTACCCTATTCCAAACATTACACAATGAATACACATATCAAGACATCATGTGGTACCCCACAAATATGTACAATTTTTTATATCCATTAAATAAAATTAAAAGTAAGCTTTAAAACAGTCAAGGAAGGTACTAGGCTTGTTAAGGATGGGAGTAGGCATGAGAAAGGGAACAAAAAACAGCAATGCAAAGGCCTGGGACACGAGTGACCACAGAGAATTCCAAGTGTTGAAGACAGTTCAGGGTCACTGGAGTTTGGGATCCTGTCTCTGTCTTGCCCAGGACAAGTCAGATTATGTTTATAAATTTAAGGCTAGCAGCAGCATTGGCTCACATTGCTGGATGAGGGTGGAGGAGATGGAGGGAGGATGCAGTGGCTAAGAATCATGCTCTGGGCAGCCATGTCTGGGTGGGACCCTCAGGCCATGCAGATTACAGCCCTGTGAAATTGTCCCAGTCTAAGAAAACATGTTCAGGAGCAATCCAAGATCCTCTGAGAGGAGCTACTGATAGATGTGTGCCTATCCAAACATACTTTCCATTTTAAATGTACTAGACTGGCATGATGGGACACTCACTGAATACTGTAAGGCGAGAAAGAACACTGTCTATAGACTCAAAGACACTGGGTTCTACAAGAGCTAAGGCCCTGTGGATTGTCTCACTTGGCATATCCCATTCACACACTCATTCATTCATTTATTCAAACATTTGGAGACTTTCTGTGTACCATTATTTTTGCTGGGCTTAGATGGCAAAGATAAAGTCTTTACCCTCAAGGAATTCAGAGTGGAGCCCTAAAGGATGAGCAGCTGTGAGAAGCAGCACAGCAACACCATTGCTGGCAGGCACAGCTGCAGGTGCAAAGGTACAGAGCAGTGGCTTCAGGGCTGGCATCCCATAGGTGCCAGTTCAAGTTCTGGCTTCTCTGTGTCCTATCCAGTTCACTGCTGAAAATTTATCTGGGAAGGCAGCAAATGATGATCCAAATACCTGGAGCCCTGCTACCCGTGTGGCATACCAGGATGGAGTTCCCAGCTTCGAGCTTTGGCCTGGCTCAGCCCTGGCTGTTGCACCCATTTGGTGAGTGAACCAGCAGAAGACTATGTCTCCTTCTCCATCTTCCTTTCTCTCTCTGCCACCCTCTCAAATAAATCTCAAATAAAAAAGTTTTTAAAAAAAAAAAAAAAAACAGAGAGACCAGCGCCGTGGCTTAACAGGCTAATCCTCCGCCTTGCAACGCCGGCACACCGGGTTCTAGTCCCGGTCGGGGTGCCGGATTCTATCCCAGTTGCCCTCTTCCAGGCCAGCTCTCTGCTATGGCCCGGGAAGGCAGTGGAGGATGGCCCAAGTGCTTGGACCCTGCACCTGCATCGGAGACCAGGAGAAGCACCTGGCTCCTGGCTTCGGATCAGCGTGATGCGCTGGCTGCAGCGGCCATTGGAGGGTGAACCAATGGCAAAAAGGAAGACCTTTCTCTCTGTCTCTCTCTCTCACTATCCACTCTGCCTGTCAAAAAACAAACAAACAAACAAAAAAAAAACAGAAAAGTGGCCATTCAGAGGGCAGCGAGTAGTTCAGTATGGCAGTCCATAGAGAGAGCATGGGAATGGCAGAAGGTAGGTTTCTCTAGATTAGGCATGTTTAGGCTAGTGTGGCTGTAGACTGGTAGGTTTCTCTAGTAACCAATGGCCAGGCCGTGGAGAGCCTTGCATGTCATCTTGAAGTATTTGTATGTGGTGGGAGAGCAAGAGAAGTACAGAAACTCCAAGCCTTTGACCTGGGTGACTGGAAGAACAGAGACCCACTAACCATCACAGCACATCTGTGGGGTGGGGAGCTGATAACAGTTGGGTCTAAGGTGTCTGGGAGAACTCCAAGCAAAACATCACTGGAAGAATGTATAAGTAACTCTACAGCTCAGAACTGTAGACTGAGGATACCCATTTATGGATGACCACTGAGGGCAAGATGGCCCAGATGAAAGAGGAGAGGCCCAAGAACAGAACTCAAGAAAACACTAAAAGGCAGAGGGAGGGAACGGAGCCTTCCAAAGAGAACAAGAAGGAACAAGAGTTGTGTGTGCGTGGTGTGGGAAATCACAGAGGAGTTGAAGAATTACTTGGTCAAAGGCAGTTACGAGATCAAGTGCAAAAGGACTTCAAAAAATTGGTGAGAAAGGAAATGAAAAGATGAGTGTATTTTGGTGTAAAATGTTTAAATCCATGCATAGTCTTTTCATAATATGCATTTTAAGAACTTCTTGCATGCATTTCAAATTTTTTTTCCGCACAAAACCATACTTATCTTTTAGTTTCATTTTCTGTGAGCTGTTCTGAAGTTCCGTTATAGGGTACAGCCGGCCCTTGCTCCTTAGATGGAACAATTCGGAGGCTGCTGCTGAATTGGGAAGAGTGCAGTTCCTGAAGCTGGGCAGTAGTGGTTGCTCAGTGAGTGAGGGGACCCAGAGAAGCCACAGTCGGCACACACAGGTCTTTTAGGAAGCGTAGGCAGGAAGAGAGAGCCCAAGTTCAGTAGCTGAGGTGGAACCAAGGGTCACAGAACAGTTCTGGGCGAGCAGCTGGGGAGACTGAAACTGTGCCAAGCAGCACTGCAGGTTGCCAAGCTGCAAACAAACCCCACTCCTTAATGACACTGCCCGCTAGGCCCAGTGGCGACCTGGCTGGAATGGAACAATAGTTCATTAGCCACAGGGAAAGTCTGTGATGAAGAGAGAAGGCGCCATCGGCCCAAGAAGAAAGCAAGCAGGAGAGTGAAGATGTCTGTTCTCAGCGGCATCGCCACCTCCCAAGGTTCATTTTCAGTTCATCGCTTTCCCATCCAGCTTTGATGTTTTTCTCTCTGCTCTCCTTTGACTTGCCTCTCATCAACGCCCAAAGGCTTCATGCTCATTTCCTTGTTGTGATTAGACCTCAAAAGTGGCCTTCTGCAAGTGGTGATGAAAGGCCCCAGAATTAGCTCTCTGAAATATCACAGGGATCAGAGGCTGAGCAAGCTCTGGTCCAAGTCTGGGAGCGGAGAGAGGAAATTGCAAGGGAGCCCGAAGTCAGGAGGCAGAAAAAGGGGAGGAGAGGCCTCCAGACACTAGAGGGGGAGGCAGGGAAAGGAGAGACGGGAGACAGTGGGGAGAGGGAGAGGGGAGGGGTCACCGTACCTATGGGGGAGGATGAGTGAGGACGGCAGAGGGAGGGGAGAAGAGATGGGTTGTATCAGGATCAACAGATTTTTTTTTTTTTTTTTGACAGGCAGAGTTAGACAGTGAGAGACAGAAAGAAAGGTCTTCCTTTTTCCGTTGGCTCATCCCCCCAAGTGGCCGCTATGGCAGGCGCCTGGGGCGATCCGAAGCCAGGAGCCAGGTGCTTCCTCCTGGTCTCCCATGTGGGTACAGAGCCCAAGGACCTGGGCCATCCTCCACTGCCATCCCTAGCCACAGCAGAGAGCTGGACTGGAAGAGGAGCAACCGGGACAGAATCCAGCACCCCAACCAGGACTAGAACCCGGGGTGCCGGCGCCGCAGGCAGAGGATTAGCCTAGTGAGCCGCGGCACCAGCCTGAGATTTTTTTTTTTTAAAGATTTGAGAGGCAGAGTTACAAAGAGAGGGGGAGAGAGAAAGGTCTTCCATCCACTGGTTCACTCCCCAAATGGCTGCAACGGCCGGAGCTGGGCCAATCTGAAGCCAGGAGCTAGGAGCTTCCTCTGGGTCTCCCACATCGGTGCTGGGGCTCAAGGACTTGGGCTATCTTCTATGACTTTCTAGGCCATGGCAGAGAGCTAGATCAGAAGAGAAGAAGCTGGGACTCAAACCCATGCCCATTATGGGATGCCAGTGCTGCGGACAGAGGCTTAGCCTACTATGCCACAGAGCCGGTCCCTCAACTGAATTTTAAAATGGGATTCTTAGAAATGCAATTTTATTCTGCTCAGATATCTCTATGTTGGTTCAACAACCATTTGTGGACCATCTGTTCTGGACCAGACCCCATGACTGGCTCTGGCTGCTGCTGCCTAGAGGCAGGGCTGAGCCTACAAGCAGGCACTCCCAAGTCAAGGCGGCAGCCAGCACGAGACCCCCAGAGAACATCTCTCCAACCCGCAGGGGCCCACACAAGCTTCTCTGTGGGGGAACCACCCGTACTGAAAGCTCAGTGACAAGCAGGAGTCACCGACACAGAGGGCGAGCGTGAGGACACAGCGCTGGCAGAGAGGGCCCCTGAAGGGAACAGAGCAGTCCCAGGCTGTCAGCGTTTGCCAGTGTCTGGAGCATGGAGGAGGCAGATGACAGATGAGGATAGATAAGTGTCAGTAGGCACCAGATGAAGAAGGCCACAGGTAACGTGTTACAGATTAGGACTTAAGGTCTAGAACGGCTTTTAGCATGGGACTATCCTAACCACCTGTACATTTTTAAAAGATTGTAGCGGGGTGGGAGATGGCAAACATTGAATTGCAATTAATGATATGCAAGCATGCTTCAAAAAGTTCATGGAAATGGAATTTTAAAATACCTTGAAGCAGAAAAAGTTGAAACCTGTACGAAGGAGGACTCTTCAAAAAGTTCATGGCGAATGTGCCTTAGGAGAAAACTGCCTGGAGGTCAAAAATGTTTGCACCAAAATAAACTTTTCTCTTAAAAAGCTATTTTTGGTTCTGGTATTGTGGCATAGCAGGTAAAAGTACAACCTAGGACACTGGCATTCCATATATATGCCAGTTCATGTCCCAGCTGCTCCACTCTGATCCAGCTCCCTGCTAACAGCCTGGGGAAAAGCAATGGAATATGCCCCAAGTGCTTGGGCTCCAGCTACCCATGTGGGAGACCCAGATGAAGCTCCAGGCTTTGGCCTAGCCCATGCTGGTGGTAGCAGCCAACTGGAAAGTAAAGCAGTGGATATAAAAATCTCTCTAAATCTTTCAAAATAAATAAATCATTTAAAAAATTTTATTTTTTAGTTGGCAGGTAGAGATTGAAAAGAGAAACAGGGCAATCTTCCATCTGCTGGTTCACTCCTGCAATGCTTACAACAGCGAGGGATGCGCCAGACTGAAGCCAGGAGCTGGCAACACAAACCAGGTTTCCCATCTGAGCCATCACCTGCTGCTTCCAAGGGTGTGCATTAGCAGGAACTTGGAATCAGAAGCAGAGCCAGGACTCGATCCATGCACTCTGGTAAGAGATGCAGGCATCCATCCCAAGCAGGGTCTTAACTGTTATACCAAATACCTACCCTTCAACTTATTTCTTAACTCCACTTCACATGAACTTTTTGAAGTATCCTGCTACATACTTGAATTACTTGGGAAGTAACCTACTTGTTTGCAACCCACTCCAAAATGAAGAAAAATGACAAGATTGATGCCAAGAGAGAGGGAAGTATGGTCAGGTAACATGTAACCAAAAAAACGGTGGTAAAACCTGAGTGGTGAGTATATGGGCGTTCACTGTAAAATGCTCTCAACTTTCCTCACGTTGGGAAACTTTCCTAGGAAAACACAGGGAATTCAATCCTGGCTGCCACCAGGATCCAGCTTGGAAAGGGGCCAGGGAGCAGGCTATGCTGGGCAGTGACTAAAGCAAGAACTAATCACGGCCTAGACAGCAGGGGGCGCTGCAACAAGGACAAAGCAGGTGAACTCAAGAGACATTCAGAAAGACCACAGGCTTGGCTGACGGATGGGGAGGGGAAAAAGAAAACACAACAGCCCTGCTTCACCTGACCTCACTACAGTCCAATTAAGAGTTCGCCCCTCTTCCAGGCCAGCTCTCTGCTGTGGCCAGGGAGTGCAGTGGAGGATGGCCCAAGTCCTTGGGCCCTGCACCCCATGGGAGACCAGGAGAAGCACCTGGCTCCTGCCATCGGATCAGCGTGGTGCGCTGGCCGCAGCGCGCCTACCGCGGCGGCCATTGGAGGGTGAACCAACGGCAAAAGGAAGACCTTTCTCTCTGTCTCTCTCTCACTATCCACTCTGCCTGTCAAAAAAAAAAAAAAAAAAGAGTTCAGACAAGGACGGGCCCATTGATTTCCAGGTGAGAAGAAAGGCTCACGGGACCTAGGAAGAAGCCTGAATCACTAATGTACCCTCCAGCTGGCCTCCCAAGAGATTCCTGGCAGCCGCTCTCAGCCTTGTTAGTCTGTTCTTGAGTTCAGTGGGCTTCTGCCCCGCAGGTGATCTCAGGATGGAGACCAGGAGAAGTCGCTACAGCCAGCATCCCCCATGGCCCCAGATCATAGCCAAGGCCGAGCAGCTCCCCACCCCATCCCACAGCCCATCCTCCTCACCTCCCTCAGAACCCTCTGAGTGGCCCTGAACCTTCTCCCTTGGCGATTTAACCATCTGTTTAGTTGTTGTTTAGAATCGTTGTGGATCAGCTGCTTCAAATGGCTTCAACCACAGCCAGCTTTGATTATCAGCTTTCAGTCAGAAAACAGATTTCTGAGTCACAATGAGGCAAAATGAGCTTTGCTCAAGGGCTGCAAACTGCGCGTCCAGGGAGCAGATGCCAGGTCGCCTGGTGGTTCTGAGAGGCAGCCCTGCCTCCACCAGCAGCTGCCGCCCTGTAATTTCTACTCATTTCCTACAGCTTTGTCCTGTGGCCGCGAGCCGCTCCTCCTCGGCCGTATCCCACGTGAAGCACGGGTCACAGACGACCTATTTTCCGTGATGATAATTAACTTCTGTGATTCACTTCTGACTTCTCGCTCTGCCACATCCACTGCCATTTAACGCTCAGTATTAAACCTGGAATCTGTCAGCCCTTCAAGGCTAGAGCTTCCAGAAGATTCGGGGAGAAGTGAATGGCACAAGGGGGGCGGTGCCCTTGCTGTAGACATGCTGCTACCATTGGGTACACAACGCCATGGAGGAGGCCCCCAGCACTGGCTAAAGCAGGGACGTGCGGGCTGGGCTGGTGACTGTCACCACAAGTGAAGCCAGCCCTCCCCTCCCGGCACACAGGAGCTGATTTTGGATTTGACTTCATAAAAGCAACTTCACCTGAGACCCCAGCAAAAATTGCCCACCTAGGTCTCCTGAGGTCTCCCCTCACCTGGCTCTTAAGCAGATGTGGGGTCACGTTTACCCCAGTTCTGACTCCAGCTGTCACCCCCCAGCTGAGCCTCAGTTTCCCCACAGCTACAACAGGGAGGAGATTCACTCTGGGGGTGCACAGGCTCCAGGGCACCAGCCCAGGGCCTGGGTCCTCTTTGGCAGCTATTTCTGGGGTGTAGAAAATGGCATTCATGTAAAACCTAACATTAACTTTAAAATGTGACTAATACATGTTTGCACATCAGCAGTGTGGTTGAACATCCAAGGTGCTTTTTTTTTTTTTAATTAAAAAATGCTCTCAAGTGTTTTGTTTTCATTTGCTGTCTCTCCATCAGACATCAGCGATTTCCACTACTTCTCCTTTGGAGAGGGAACCTGGGAGGAAGGAGCAAAGAAACGGGCTCCATTTCCAGTGCTGCTCTCCTCTCCGGGACTCTCCACAGAGCCCTGTGCAGGTTTCCCAGCCCAGCAAAGGGCAGTCTGGTGAACGTGATGCCCACAGCCTGTCTCCCAGGAGTGTGGCCCCTGCGTGCTGAGCGAGGCCATCCTGTGGGTTGTGGGGAGGCTGTGGGCACACGTGGAGCTCCCACAGCCACACTTCAGCCCCACCTCATGCTCTCCAGCAGGAAACTCAGCTCCCCAAACCACAGAGGGCGAAAGGGTTTCAGCTAAGAGAACAAGAGCGAAAACCCCCAAGACTCGCTGCGCCAGGGATCCCGCCAAGTCCTCCCGTGAACTTCCCCCGGGGTCTCTTTTTCCAGCAAATCCTGTTATAACAACTCCCTTTTGCTCATGGAAACTGGAGAGTCTCCCTGCCTGCCGAGTGTCTTGGGGAATTTTCACCAGCTGCTGAGCCGCAGAGCAGAGAGCAAAGCTCAGCAGCTCATGCGGGAGCCCGGAACTCACCTACTGCGGGGCCTCCATGTTCCTGCAGAAGCCAAGTCTGTGAGAGCCCAGGGGAGCGAGGAAGACGGGCGCGGCTTAACTGCAGCCACCTGAGCACTGCACCTGCGCCCACACCTGCACCTCGTAGAAGCAGGATTGGGTGATAAATGGGTGGACCGTGCCATGCCCGGGGGCCTCACTGCCAGTCTCTGGTCCGGCAGGGAGTTTCTGCATGCTCCTGCTTAGAAAGTGAGTATGACAATGCATGCTGGTGGGACAGGATCTTTCCTCATTTCTCCCAACACGCCTATTGCTTTAAAATATGCAGTGGCCACATTCAGGCTTGAAATTGGCCCTGCAGGGAGAGAGCAGTCTTAGGGGCAGACTCGAGGGTGGGCTCGGATGAGGAGGTCTCCAGTCCCAGGATGTGTGTGACTCTAAACTCGGGTGAGCTCATGAGATTTTAGCTTCGCTGAGATGGGTCCAGGCAAGCCCCCTTTCAGGCCATGGGCTCCTGCCTGGTGGGGGCTAAGGGCTCTGTTTCCTAAAGGCTTGGAAGCACGAGGCAGAGTGCTCCTTTGCCTTTTTCTGGAGGGAGAGGGGTCTCGTTCCACTCCCCCTGCTGCTTTCAGTACTACAGACCAGGCCTGGAATCTAGTGCTCAACCAACACTCAGGGGGAGGCCGCCCTCCCCATGACTGTGCCAAGGGTTGGGTTTGACACATGGAGGGCCCCTCACCCCTGACTCATGCCTGTGCATCCCCCTGGCTCTGAGAGGTCACCAAGGCCATGGGTTTGAGATGGATTGAGGCTGGCAGAAATAGAGCTACCATTCTATGAAGTTAGGCTGGGCACTCGGCCAGGTAAGGATGGCCTTGGCCATGCTCCCAGGTCCCACCGTGCCTTCTGGTCCCATGGAGAATTTGGGGACTGAGTATTTGTTCAGTTCCTCAGCCAGCACTGTGGGAGGTGGGCAGTTTTCAGGCTAGTGTCAAAGCTCTGAGTTCCCAGCCCGTGTGTCACTGAGTCGGGCTATTTCCCTCCCAGGGGAGAAGGGCTAGGAACCATTCCCCCAGGGAAGACTGGAACCATCCTCCCCTGGCCCTCTCTTAAGAGCTGGTCGCTTACTCCCTCCCTGTATCAGTCTCTGCATTAATCCAGTGGCTGGAGGTGGGGGTGTCAGGCACCTAACCATCGTTCCCCTGCTCTGACAGCCCATGATGTACTCCTGACAGAACACTCGGGTACCAGCCGGGGTGTTGCCAGCACTACGGGAGCCTCAGAGCCCGTGGTCCCTCTGCAGCACCTGCTATGGTGGAGGGGGGGGGGGGCATCCACCCCATTGCCTGAGCTGCATGGGTCTCTCTCCGCAGCAGAGCTCTGTCATGCAGCGGTGGTGGTGGCTCCTGCTAGGATTGTGGACGGTCCTGCCCACGGGGAGGGGGGACAAGCTGCTCAATGTCTGCATGAATGCCAAACACCACAAGAGGGAGCCGGGTCCAGAAGATGAGCTCTATGTGGAGGTACGGTAGGGACCAGAGGGGTGGCAGTGGGTGCTTCTTTGGAGGGTCAGGGAAGGGACACCAAAGGTGGTCTCTGGTCCCCATCAATCCTGATCATTTGATTCATTGGGTTGGGAATTGAGCCAACCGAATGGAGACTATGCCTCTTTGAGAACTTAAGAGTTGAGTGAGGTTGTAAGTCTCCCATCTCTGAGTTGCTGTGGTAGCTGGAAGAGGGATTTGAATGGTGATCCCAGAGGCCCATGGCTAGTTGAGCACAGATTCAAATCAGCTTTCCTACCAACAGGCCATGAGAAACATGACTTAAGGGGCCCCTCCTCCAGCTCCTAAAGGAACTTCACAGGGATGTGGGAGGAGCAGACCTGGCCACTTAAGTCTGAGTCCCTCCCACCCCAGGCAACCTCAGTTTCCCCCTGAGGTTCCTCTCCCTACTTGCTTTCTCTCAAAGGCCTCCTCCACCTCCTAGGAGCTGTGTCCGTAGAAGATCGCAGCAGCCCCTGGCAGGGAGGGCAGCATGCGCACCTGCTACCCTGTGGGGAAAGATGGACAGATTGCCAGCATTTGTCCTCTACAGGACACTGCTGGTCCAATGGCAGCCCACTTGCTGGGTCTTCTCCTAAGGGATGTTTTCCCTTTGCTACCCTCTGCCTTAGACATTCACCAATCCCAGCCTCTTCCTCCCAACGCCTTCTGCTTCTTCCCTACCCTCAGTGTGAGCCCTGGAAAGACAACGCCTGCTGCACATCTACTACGAGCTGGGAAGCCCACCTGGATGTGTCCCCGCTCTACAACTTCAGCTTCGTTCACTGTGGATTGTTGACCCCAGACTGTCATAGGCACTTCATCCAAGCCATCTGCTTCTACGAGTGCTCCCCAAACCTGGGGCCATGGATCCAGCCAGTGGGTAGATGGGAGACAGATCTCTGCAATGCCCCAAGAGCCTGAGCTTCTCTCTGATCTTATGTTGATGTCTCCAGGGTGCTTACAGAAACGGGAAAATCTATCCCCACTGTGGACAAGAGCAGGGATGGAGAGGAAGCCACCTGCAGTCCTGGGGAACTGTATAGGGGAAGCTGGCCAGATAAGGACAGTAGGATGAGGGACTGTCACTGAGGGATGCTCTGGAGGATTTCATGGGCCTGAGTTTGAATCCTATCCTCTGTATCTGCTAGCTGAATAGAGAGGAACAAACTGCTTAGCCACTTACACTCATGTCTTTTTGCAAAATAATACTTGGCGACTCTATAAGAGATGATATACAGATGGTACCTGGCCCATGTAACATGCAGCCACAAGTAGTCTTCCATGGTTGTGATTAACCTTCTTGTCTTGCTGTGCCCCACCCAGGTGGACCCCAGTGGGCCAGAGCAGCGAGCTGTGGGCGTGCCACTGTGCCACGAGGACTGTGAGCAGTGGTGGGAAGACTGCCGCACGTCATACACTTGCAAGTCCAACTGGCATGGTGGCTGGGACTGGAGTCGGGGTGAGTGGCAGGTGCAAGACTTCCTGTGTTCCCCCAGGGCAGAGAATGGGGGTATGAGGGGTGAGAGGAGCCAGAGAGAAGTTATCTGCCCTCAATTCTCCCACAGGGAGGAACCGCTGCCCTGCAGGGGCCCCCTGCCGCCCATTCCCCCACTACTTCCCCACCCCAGCTGACCTGTGTGAGAAGATTTGGAACAACACCTTCAAGGCAAGCCCAGAGCACCAGGGCAGTGGACGGTGTCTTCAGAAGTGGTTCGAGCCTGCACAGGGCAACCCCAATGTGGCTGTGGCCCGCCTCTTCGCCAGCCCCGCCCCAGCCTGGAAGCTCCCCTCCACCCTTGTGGGCTTCTCTCTATTCCTGCCGTTCCTCCCCTAAGAGCACCATCCTCTCCCACCAGTGATGGGCCAGGCTGTGGCCACCTCCTTCCTCAGACCCTTTCCTGAAAAGAGAAGAGGCAGTGGCTGGAGCCCGAGCCCTGGTCGTTGGTTCTGAGATCCCCTGCCCTGACTGGCCTAGGAGACCTGCCCTGGGGGATGGGAGCTGTGATGGACTCCAGGCCCTTCTTAGCCTAGCACACAACCTCCTCCTCCCATTTCAAAGGTGGCGGTGAGAGCCCTGGCCTCCTGTCCTGTGATGATCTCCCTAATAAAACAGCAATCGCCTCTCCTGGGTGTGTCATCCACTGTGTTAGTTCTGTGGACAGGGATCTAACAGGCATGGAGGGAGCCAGTGGACCTGCTGCACTAAAGTCTCAAAGTTAGGTGGTACCTGAGAATAATGAACTTCCCAACATCTGCCACTCAGCCAGCGGCACCTCTCTGATGGGAGTCATTTCAACGCTGCCTTTTTTTTTTTTTTCTTCAATAAGTGATGCACTATACAAGAGACCCAGGGATAGGGCATCCATCATCCATTGGATTCCAAAATTGAGGCAGATACCTCACCCTCTTTCAGGTTTGCCTTTTCTCTTTAACCCCCACCTCTTACCCTAGAGTCTCAACACACTGGGCTGGAATTTGGAAACAGTTTAATCTGGCCTTGCCACTTTTCTGTGTTACTTTAGGCCAGTCCTTTGACCTTCATGGAAGAATATCTTGTTTCTCTCTCTGCTGAGAGCGATGAGGTGTTTGAGCCAGATGACTTAATGCATTACAAAAAATGCAAAAGGCAAAAGTCAGCTTCTTGCTTCCAGGATACAGTTGTCTTCTCAGGCAGCGCCATGAGACAGAAGTATGAGAGCTAAACTGGAGAAGTGGTGGAGTCCCTGTTGTGGAATGGCCAGCAGACCTGCCCTCTCAACCTACTGGAGCCTAAAGCCTGACAGCTTCCCGCATCAGAGAGCGCCTTCCCGTGACATTGCCTTTTGGCAAAGAGAGGGCAAGCATGACTGTGCTCAAGTTCATTGGCTTTTTTAACAATTGTGTGCTCTTATCTGGTCCTAGTGTTGTACCTGAGCAAGTGTAAACAGAGGAGCACCACACATTGATAAAATTTGATGGTCCTTTATTGCCGGCGATGGAGAGCCGGCTCATGCCCTAAAGAACCTTGACCCTGAAGCCCAAAGTAACAGGGTTTGTAAAGGCAAAAACTGCAAAATCAGGAGGGGAATACATGGTTACCGAGGTCAAGCTGACCTAAAACCTATGCAAAACTAGTATCAATTATAATCTTGACAATACCAGTTATAATATTAACAATTTTAATTATAATCTTGACATTAATCCAGGTATTGGTTTTAATCATATGTAGGACATAGACAAATTACATTTTTATCATTAACCCAGGTGCAGCCTATCCACTTCCAAGCTTGAGCGACAATGCTAGGGGGTTTCTATGCTCTGCCAAGTGTGATGTAGTGGACTGCTATTGCTCAACTGTTTTAGATCATAGTTTCAGACCAGAGTCCCACAGTGTGGGGGGGCACCTTCACAGAATGGAGTTTCAGGTTCTCCAAAATGGAGTCCCTACTGTCAAGGTGTTACTTCACTAGCAAGCCCTGCTCAACAGTGAAATTCGGCCTCCATTCTTCACCTGCCTGGCACATGCTCATTCACTACCATGTCATAGGCAGGTGCTCCCGGCACAAAAGCAAAGCAAACAGTCCTTCCAAGTGTGGTGGTCTGGGTGGGAGACAGCAGCAGGGGGAACAAAGCTGTGTGTGAGATCAGGTCCTGAGAAGGCCTCACAAATAGTGAGGCTCAAGACCCACTGAGAACAGGAAGGAAACCCTAGTCACAAACCAGCTGAGGTCCCAAAGTACGACCCATAGGAAGCAGGAACTTCCATGGCTCTTAACCAACTGTGGCTTCAAAAATACTGTAGGTAAAATCTCTCAAGAATGGAGGACTGAATAAAGTGTCTGAGGGTGTGTGCTTGGTAGAAAAGTGGTTTAATGACTTCTTTCCAGTGGCTTTAGGCAGAGTATAGAAGATGAAGGGGTGGGCATTGGCCTGGCAGTTAGGATGCTGCTTGTGATGCCTGCGTCCCATCCTGGCTCCACTCCCGATTCCAGCCTCCTGCAAATGCACACCCGGGGAGGCTTAAATACATGGGTCCCTGCCACCCACATGGCAGGCCTTGATTAAATTCCAAGCTTCTGGCTTTGGTGTGGCTCAGCCCCCAGTTGTGAGCAGCTGGAGAATGAACGAGCAGGTAGAAGATCGATCTCTCCCCTCCTCCCTCTCTCCATTTTTAAGTAAATAAAATAAATTTAAGTATCCCAAGTAGGGTTAAAATTGGCTGGTTGTGGTAGCCCTAATAACAGCTACCTATTATTACTGTTACTGGATGCCCAGGGGCTCTGTGAAGCACACAATATGTGAGCTCATTTGATCCTCATAAGAGCCTTGACAATTTTCCTACCTTTTTTTTTCATATTAGGTGACAAGCATAAGTAGATTTTTTTAAAGATTTATTTGATAGACTTACACAGAGAGAGAGAGAGGTCTTCCATCCACTGGTTCACTCCCCAATTGGCCACAATGACCAGAGCTGCACCGATCTGAAGCCAGGAGCCAGGAACCTCCACATGGGTGCAGGGTCCCAAGGACTTGGGTCATCGTCTACTGCCTTCCCAGGCCATAGCAGTGAGCTGGATCAGAAGTGGAGCAGCCAGGTCTCGAACCGGTGCCCATATGGATGCTGACGCTTCAGGCCAGGGCATTAACCCGCTGCACCACAGCACCGGCCCCACATAAGTAGATTTGAAGCCAGCTAAGTGTGCCCTATAGCCCCAGCTCCAAAGCCTCTACTGAGCAGCCTGGTAGGTAGTTGAGTGGAACTAAAGCAGACTTGGGGGTGAGGAGAAAAGGGGCAGAATGGCTATAAGTCATGGTCAGGAAAGAGACTGAGTATAATCTTGATGTGTTTGAGAGAAATGATGGGTTTTCAGCCACAGAGTGGAGCTGTCAGATTTGTGGTTGAATTATGTGTTTGGATCTGAAGGACCCAAGCACAAGACTAAAATACACAGGTCAAAGGACTTCTGATACAAAACAACAGAGCACCAGCCAACCCAGCCCTAGGTTCCAGGGCTCCCACATAGAGGCACCCCCTTCTAACTCTGGATTTAGCTACAAGAAAAGTTACCAAAGGTGGCTTCGCTTTTCTGCCTTTTTGCTTGTTAATTTCTCAATTTAATCTTCCAATCTTTTCCATTTTGGCAATCTACTTTTAATTTCCAGGAGATTTTTATTTTCTTCCCATGTTTTTCACAGCCTGCTGTTTTTGGTTTTATGGATGTAATATCTTCTGAAATATCACTGACGATCTAATTAAGTTTTTTTTTTTTTTAGCCCATTTCTAGTCTCTGAATGATGTGTTTTCTCCAAGGTCAGTCTGTTCTGTTGATCTTCTGCTGCATACTGTTTTTCTCTGAGTCTAGTGACTTTGGCTGGCTGGCTGTATTTAAGAATGAGGGGCTGGGTGGATTTCTCCAGCAACTGGTGTGAGTTTCCTCTACAGCCATGAATGTGTGTGTCAGTCATTTTCCCTGAAAAGGAGACAGTCTGGGTGTAGGGAGTGGGTTTGCTGGCTGCAAGACTTTGCTTCAACTTTTGAAGACCACCAAAGGAGAATGAGCAAAGCCTCTTCACTCAGCTTGCAAGGGAGACGACCACCATCACTCATGTTTGACTCAAAGGCAGGCAGAGCAGTGGGAAATCTGTCATGCAGAAAAAGGGAAGGCTTTGGATGTGCTCTGAATGGGAGCCATTGGCAGGGGAAGCTGGAGGTGAGCTCACTGAGAGCAGGGCTCCTAAGGGACTGCTAAAGGTATGTATTTGGCTTTCTCCAGTTGGTCCTAAATTAGATAAAAATTGGAGGATCTAACAGTTATTAATCAAGTCCTGGCTATTTGGGGCTGATTGTTACAGGGGTTGTTTGGTTTCCTGGGCTATAGATAAAGTTGCTAGAGATAGAAATCCTATCCACAGATCTGAGTCATAGATAGTAGGCTGACTTATGGACTGTGACTGTATTAGTTAGAGTTCTGTTGCTATATAGGGTCTTGCCATTGTTCATCACTCAAGACTGAGTTGGAAAAGGGCTACACTGGGGTATGGGCCCGCATTTGCAAGAATAAGGATATTTTCTCAGGAATCGTAACACCCACCTATGACACTTTAGCATTATCCAGAATTTTGTTTAGTATTTTAGAGACGATCCCATCCAAGGTCCCCAACACCCTAGGGGTTAAATTTGGGTTGTCTGAATTCTAATATAGGTAGAGAAAGGGTAGTAGGAAAGGGATATGGAGACAGTTTCCCTCTCTCTCTCTCTCTCTCTCTCTCTCTCTCTCTCTCTCTCTCTCCCACATCTGCCTTCTCCTGAGTCCACAGCCCCTCAGAGGTTCTGCTAGTGAATTACCCCTTCTTCTGTTGCAGCTACCTCTCCTACTCTCTGTGGCCACCCCTGCTCCCTTTGCGCTTTCACAGGCTTTTCATCCTCTAAATATTTGTTGAGGGGCCTGAGTCATGGCACAGCAGGTTAAGCTTCCGCTTGCCACACCAGCATCACAAACGAGAGCTGTTTGAATCCCAGCTGTTCCAGTTCCACTTCTCACCCAGCCCCCTGCTAATGTACTGGGGAGGCAGCAGAAGATGGCCTGAGTGCTTGGGCTCTGACACACACATGGGAAACCAGGATGGAGTTCTTGGCTTCAGCCTGGCCCCAGAGACATTTGGGGAGTGAACCAACAGTTGAAGCACTCTGTCTGTCTCTCTCTCTCTCTCTCTCTCTCTCTCTCTCACTCTGCCTTTCAAATAAGTAGATAAATCTTTTAAATATTTGTTAACCTCTTATTCGCCGGTTTCCTTCACTTGTTCTTGGTAAAGGAACACTTTGAAATAAACCATCATTTTGGGATCCCAGGTATTCATTTCACCCTCCATAATCAGCAACTGCAGATTTACTGAAGATCCAGTTGTTGTGTAAAAAGAGTCAAGTAGAAGATAAGGATGCTGAAGGCAATATGTAGAATGGATCTGCAGAGAGAAATGAAATCAGAAATGCAAGTTTTAGCACTCTGGCCTCAGAATCAGCCCTTAAGGCACTCGGATCTGGCTGAAGAGCCCATGAGAGTATTTTAGGCATGGAAAGCCAAGACACTCTGGAAAAAAAAAAAAAAGATTTAACTGAAAGATCTCTGCGAGTGAGAGCCCAGTAGAAAGAACGGGCCATCAAAGAAGGAGGTACCTTTCTCTGAAGGGAGGAGAGAACTTCCACTTTGACTATGACCCTATCGGAATAAGATCAAAGTCAGCGAACTCTAAAGGCTTCCATAGCCTTGGCAACTCATGACTAGAGAGAGATTACTGATACCATAAACAAGAGTGTCAAATTGTTAACAACAGGAGTCACTGTGTACTTACTCCTCATGTAGGATCTCTGTCCTTAATGTGTTATCCAATGTGAATTAATGCTATAACTAGTACTGAAACAGTATTTTACACTTTATATTCTGTGTGGGTGATGAAATCTTTACTTAATATATACTAAATTGATCTTCTGTATATAAAGAGAATTGAAAATGAATCTTGATGTGAATGGAATGGGAGAGGGAGCAGGAGATGGAAGGGTTGCGGGTGGGAAGGATGTTATGGGTGGGGAGGAATTCATTGTAATCCATAAACTGTACTTTGGAAATTTATATTTACTAAATAAAAGTTAAAAAAAAGAAATGCAAGTTTTGACAACCTAATTGTGAGTATCTTTCTAGGAGGTATGAAGCCAAGCTATGGTAGAGGCATCAGATGAGACAGGAGAAGACTCAGGAACTGTCAGGAAGATGGAACCTATAAAAATTAGAGTGGGCATTGGGCCTTATGGGTAAGACATGTCTTGGGATGGATACCCTGATCCCATTTGGGAATACCTGGGTTTGACTCCTGACTCCACTCCTGATTTCCGCTTCCTGCTAATGTGTACCCTGGGTAGCAGCAGAGATGCCTTACGTAGTTGGGTCCCAAACTGAATTAGGGTCTCTAGGCTCCTGGCTTCAGCCTGGCCCAGCACCAGCTGTTGTGGACACTTAGGGAATCAACCAGCTCCAGCCCTTGAGCATCCAGTCTCTTCTTGTACTCCAAAGTCAGCTCTTCCCCCTAACACCACCACTCTCCATTTTTCATTTCTCTTTTCCTCCCTCCCTCTGTTCTGCTCGCATCCATCCTTAGATTTATTCTTCCATAGGGTCAGAAACCACTTTTCACAGTATTTTTGCCACAAATTAACCAAATAGACATCTGGAGGAAGACAGTGAATGTCCTAGGGACAAGAGGCTGCTGATGGGCTTTGAGATGCGGCTGGGGTGTTGCTATGGAGACATCTCTCAGCCAGTAGAGCTGCAAACCAAGAGAGAGGTCCAGACTAGAGATAAGAATCATGGATTCACTTTCCTGGAAGCATTATTTGGAGCTGAGGAGACAGCTGAGTTTTCTAAGGAAAAAAAGAAAAGAAAAGATTATGGAGAGCCTTGCTCTAAACTTACCACTAATGAGGAGGTGACACAGGAAATGGAGACATTCAAGAGACAGGGAAGTAGATGCCAAGTACAGGGAGGAAAAAGAATTTTGTATCTCAGAGGGATAATGTCAAATTCTGAGTTGCCATCCACATGTCAGTTATCCTGAGTAATTACTTATGCTAGCCTGGTCATGCATTTTGAAAGACTGAGTACACACACACACACACAAAATGGCCAGCCTTCATACAAAACAGGACTGGGAAGCCACACACCCCCCCCACAACCTGTACAAACCAGCCTAGGAGACCAACCTACAAACCCCAGAACCAGACCAGGAAGCCAAAGAGTAAACTGTGTAACAATTGCCCCCAAATGCAAGGAATTGACCAGCAACTGCCAGCCTCCAGATCTGGGGCTCTGGTCTTCAACCTAGGACCAGCTGGGGAAAGCCAACGACAAACACTCTGATCAATGCCGTAAGAGCTCTGCTTCCTCAGCCGGTCTCCAGGTTCCTCTGGCAACAGAGGAACACTCAGACTGCAGCCTTCCCTTTATGCCACTTCTCCACTGCTCTCCCTGCCCTCGAGTCTCTGACAAACTCAACTGATGGTGGCTGATGCCCTTACAAGATCTGGGTAAGTCACTTCTTATTCTCTGTTGAGTGGTTTTCCTTTGCTTCTACTAGATACAATAATGAATGAGGAAACATGATTCCTGATCTTATAGAACTTATGTTGTAACTCATATAAAATATATTTCAATCCTCCGCCTTGCGGCGCCAGCACACCGGGTTCTAGTCCCGGTCGGGGCACCGATCCTGTCCCGGGAGTGCAGTGGAGGATGGCCCAAGTGCTTGGGCCCTGCACCCCATGGGAGACCAGGAGAAGCACCTGGCTCCTGGATTCGGAACAGCGCAGTGCGCTGGCCGCAGCGCGCCTACCACGGCGGCCATTGGAGGGTGAACCAACGGCAAAAGGAAGACCTTTCTCTTTGTCTCTCTCTCTCACTGTCCACTCTGCCTGTCAAAAATTAAATATATATATATATATTTCAAATATATGTAAAAATATAAAATATAAGCAATAAAAATTAAAAGAGCTAAAAATATAAGACAATCCTTAAGGGAAGAAACACATGAGGGAGTGAGGGGCTTCTGGAGGTGGCTGATTTAGATGAGATGGACATGTTAAAGGGGTAGGTAGCTTGGGGAAACATTTTGAGCCTCTGGAGCATTTTGGTAGGAAAAATGGAAAGCGCTAGTTAAAAGAAGACAGAATTGCTGAGGGGACAAGTACAAGGCAGGCAGGTGACCCAGGGTCAAGCAAAGATCTGCAGAGGTGGATATTGCCTCCCTTGAAATAAGAGAGAAAATGTTAACAAGTGATCGCAGAATTAAAGTGCTTCAAATATAAGCCATTGACCCAATTAATAGTAAGGCTTAGCCAGCCGCTGGGAGGTAAGAGCCCAACTTTCTGGGCCAGTGGGACCATTCTGGCCGCAGTGTGAAGCCTGGACAGCTGCTCCTCATGGTCAGATTTCCAAGCTCATATCATAGGCAGCTTGTCTGTCCTCAGCCATATGCTAAGTCTAAACTTTCCAGAGGATCAAAATCCATTCTGGGGTGAGATTCAAAAAAAACAGAGAGAGGGTTATTTTTAAGGTCAGGACATTTTATCAATAGAGCAGCTAAAAGTTGTACCAGTAGCGGAAAAAAAAAATAAATAAAACAACACACAAAATCTGTCAGCCTTCTTGGAGCTCTGCCTTTCTGAGCCGTTTCTGAGCTCTGCCTCTACGGAGGCGGAGGTTACCGCCCCTGATCCCGGAACAGCCATTGATCGTGAAGCTGATGCGCTCAGGCCCTGTGACTGCTTCACATAGGAAGCACCCAGTCTTTACCAGGCTCTGATTACTCCCATTCAAAGGCGTACTCTGAGAAGAAGGAGCAATTTTCCCCAGGGTGTAATACGTGCCTTAGCAAAGAGCCCCAGGGAGCCAGATCATGGACAAGAACCAAGAGCCAGAAGAAGGGGCTGATTTTCACCAATCACGAAGTTTACTTTATCCTTTGTGGACATAAGTCAAGCTGTTCCCACCCCACCCCCCCTCCAGGGACATCAAATGGCCTCATCAAGACTTTAAACAATACATGTATTTCACCATTAAGAGATATAATATCAACTCGTTCTTAACCCATTTTTGCTGTCTGTAAGAAATACACTTTAATACAAAACTATATTTAAAAAATTAAAGGATAGAAAAAGACACATCATTTTAACACTAACCCAAAGGAAGCAGGATTCACTATATGAATATCAAACCAAATAGATTTCAAAGCAAAGAGTATTATGAGACAAAGATCATTTCACAGTGACAGGAGGTTAATTCATTAGAGGAACTAAAACCCTAACTGCTTTTACACCAAGTAGCACAGATTCAAAACGCACGAAGCAAAATCTGATAGAACTAAATGGAGAGGGAAAAAATCCGTGACTTGGGGCCGGTGCTATAGTGGCTAATCGTGCCTCTGCCTGCAGGGCCAGCATCTCATGTGTGCTCCGGTCCCTGTCCCGGCTGGTCCACTTCCCATCCAGCTCTATTAATGTGCCTGGGAGAGCAGCAGAGGATAGCCCAGGGCTTTAGGCCCCTGCACCTACATGAGCGACCAGGAAGAAGCTCCTGGCTCCTGGCTTCAGCCTAGCCCAGACCCAGCCATTGCGGGGAGTGAACCAGCAGATGGAAGATCTCTCTCTGTGTTTCTCCCTCTCTCTCTGGAACACTGCCTTTCAAATAAATAAATAAAATCTTTTTTTTAAAAGTTCATAACCTTAGTCAGAAATGTCTGCCTGCACCTCAAAAATTGATACTACATGTTAATAGAAAATCAGGATATAGAAGATCTGAACGACTCAATCAATTACCTCAACCTAATTGACCTTTCTAGAATATTCTAAGAATAGAATAATATATGTTCTTTTCAAGTACACATAGAATATCAATGCATACTATATTTTGGCAAATAAGACAAGTCTCAATATATTTACAGAGTTTCTAGTAGTGCCAGGTTTATTCTTAGGTCACAGGAAAATTAAATTGGAAATCAATAGTAAAAAAAAAAAAAACTCCCCCCAAAAATCTCAAGTATTTGAAAACCATACAATGTGCTTTTAAATAATTTCTCAAAGAGAAAATCATAAGGAAAATGTGACATTACTTTATACTGAGTAAAAATATAAACAAGATATGTAAAAACTTCATGAGGGGCAGGCATTTGGCCTAGTCATTAGTATGCCTGCATCCCACACTGGAGCGCCTGGGTTTGATTCCTGGCTGACTCCTGAATCCAGCTTGCTGCCCTTGCAGTGCCTGAAAAGCGGCAGTGCTGGCCCAAGTGATTGGATTCTTGTGTCTGCAGTGGGAGATCTGGGCTGAGCGCCCAGCTCCCTGTTTCAGTCCCAGCCAGAGGCCACTGCGGGCATTTGGAGAGTGAACAAGCAGATGAGAGCACAATCTCTCGCTCACTCTCTCTCTCCTCCCGCCCAAATAAATTTTAAAAATTCATGAGATTCTGCTAAAGTATTAAGTACATAGGGGGAAAATTTATAAAAGCAAATGTTTATACCAGAAAAGAAGAAAAGTCTCAAACTAATCACTTTAGTTTCCACTATAAGAAATTGATTTTTGGGGCCAGCACTGCGGCATAGCAGGTAAAGTTGCCACCTGCAGGGCCAGCATCCCATATGGGTACTGGTTCGAGTCCCAGCTGCTCCACTTCCAATCCAGCTCCCTGCTAATGGCCTGGGAAAGTAGCAGAAGATGGCCCAAGTGCTTGGGTACCTGCATCCATGTGGAAGACCTGGAAGAAGCTCCTAGCTTCTGGCCATTGTGGCTATTTGTGGAGTGATTAGCAGATGAAAAATCTCTCTCTGCCTCTGCCTCTGTCTCTCTCTCTAACTCTACCTTTCAAATAAATAAATAAATTTTTAAAAATAAAAAAGAAGTTAACTTTTCGTAAAAGTAGAAAATTAAACTGAAGTTAGCTAGAAAATACTAGAGATCAGAGCAGAGATCATTGAAATAGAAAACAGAAAAACCAAAGAGAAAAATCAATGAGATTAAAATCTGGCTCTTACAAAAGTTGGTTCTTTCACTACATATAATGCAGAATTTTTATTTAGCACTGAGCCTTCTCTGACACTTTTAAGACCAATGCAAATCTTTTTAGCTATCTATCTATCTATCTATATATGCATATATATACTACTATGTGCATTTACTCAAAATTAGGCATGGCATTCATTTCATTTAATAAAATGTATCATTTTTAAAGCAATCCTGCTAATATAAATAATAATGAAAGCTTGCTCTTTCAGTCATTCATAAAATTGATAATTGACTAGCAAGTCAAGAAAAAATAAAGAGATACAAATCACCAACATCAGTAATGAGAGAGGTAACATTACTATAAATTCTACAGATATTAAAATTATAATGAAGGAATATTATAGATGACTTTGTGCTGATAAACTCAACAACCTAGATAAAATACATGAAGTCTTTGAAATCTACAAACTGCCAAAGCTCACTCAAGAAGAAATAGATAATTTCAATAGCTGTATATCTACTAAAGAAACAGAATTTGTAGTTTAAAATATTCCCACAAAGAAAATACCAAGTCCAAATGGCTTCCCTGGGAAATTATCAGAGGCATTTAGGGGAGAAATAATACCAATTCCACACAAACTCTTCTAGAAATCTGAAGAGGAAGGAATACGTCCAGGCATATTTATTTTTAATGCAATATTTTCAATCAGCACCCTTTCACTGATATGAGGCACACAACATGGATTGCTACCTGGGGCAAAGAGAGCTCTGCAGGAACACAGGTTGAATGTGATGGAGTAGAAAGAAGATGGGGATAAACCCTGCTGCAAGGAAGGAGAGAAGAGAATGCCTGCTAGAGGGAGTCTCTCCCTACGGGCTGCACTCAACAGCCCAGTGGCAAGGAATATTCTTTATGGTCTGTAGGGTTTGTGCTAATATTTCTAGAGCATTACTGAAAAAAGGTTGTAGCCAACAGCACCTTGTCATACCACATCATGTGTTGGGTCCTAGCTCCTGAGTGTACTACTGTTTGTCAGGGGTCTCCGGGGGGCTGACTTCTGTGCTGGAAATTCTACGTGGAGCATCCCTTCTCTTCCGGGCAGCCGTTCTGTTTCAGGAAACACCAGCAAGCACAGTGTGCCTCTGCTGGAGCCCCAGGTTCCCTTCACAGTTTAGAAGAGGCCAGGGGATGAGAGAAGGGAGAAGCAACCAACCCTGACGAGATCCATGTCAGATCCACTCACTGATGCAGCATACACACAGCAGGGGCCTCCTTTTCCTCGCCCACAAATTGGGTCCTGAGTCACCTCTGAGGAAGGAAAGCATCCCACTTCGTGCCTCTGCACCTGGGCAGGGCACATCTTCATCACCTGTGTTCTGGAGTGAAGCTGTCTCCCCAGCCCAGTGGATGAGCCTGGGTGATCACTTCATTCCCATTTTTCCCACCTCACCTTCCCTTCATTGCATTCTGATGAGCATTTGAGTCATCCTTACTGGGGTTGGAGAGGACTGATGAGAAACAATTGATTGCCTCACCCTTGTTCTGGCTTGTGGTCTTTGAATAATAGAACAAAGCCTTTAGTCTGGAACCTCAGAGATACTCTTTACTTCCTCTTTTCCTTCTCTTCTCCTCTCTTACTTCTCTCTCTCTAAGGCAGCAATCACTCCAGACTGACCCTCTGTTCAGAATAAGGGCATTAGAACACAATTACAGGCATAAGACTCTCAGTGGCTTAGCAGAACTGGGCTTCCCACCTCCTGCTCTGCCGAGGTGTATGGGGTGGGGAGGGAGAGCTTTGCGAGAGTGGCATGCTAGGGGAGGGAACAATGGGGGAAGGGGAAGTTTTCCACTCAGCTGCTGGTGACCCCCGCCCCAAATTTATCTGAAATGAAGTGTATTTCACAACCTTTGATACCGGTCTGGGATTTTGTGTGGGCCACCATGACCTCAGGAGGGTCCTTAGTTTTGATGAGAGATGAAACTCAGTCGCATGCCAGCAAAGTGAAGGCAAAAGGGTTTTATTAAAGAAGGTGGCAAAAAGCAGGTGACTCCGCAGATGGAGCAGCCTGTGTACTGTTTCAGGCCCCTTTTGTTGCTTGACACATGTATGTTACTATCCGGGCAGCACAGTCACCTTATTTCTGGGAAAGGGGTGGTGACTTCCAGGAGGCACCTGTGAACTGTCATGGCACCACCATCTACATACAGTCCCCACACTGAGGCACTAAGGAAACTCTTCAACCTCTTGGTACATATAAACAAGGATTAGGATGGGGGACTCAAAATTTGGGAGAAATAAAATGATGGCGTATGCTTCAAAAATCCAGACATCATCACCCAGTGCTCGCTGATGTGTCTGGGAATGATAACAGCCACTTGTGATGTACTGCAAGAAACACAAGAGTTCACTGTTGGGCAGCCTATCACAGTGTATAGAATTCACTGCATGTTCTCACTTCTGGGACAAATGAGAGGTTGCTGGCTCACTTCTTGCCATATGGGGAAACACCCAGCCATGAGTTGATAATGGAAATGTCACTCTAAAAATGACATCATCTTTAAACCCAGTATCTCTGCCCCCAGGCAAACTATATGTAACTGCTTAGTTTGTTTAACAAGTGTGTCCTAGCAGGCTGGACTTGATCAATGTCTCCTTAGAGACCCCAGATCTGAAACTTTCCATGAATGGAAATAGCTTCACAGACTAGAAAAATCCAGAGGTTGGATACGCATAGTAACTATCCAAGATACTTTGGGAAGAGAAGAACTGCCACCAGCTTCCTTGGCCCAGAAGGCTGAACTCCTAACCCTTACCTGTGCATTTTGCATCAGGAGAGATAACAGAATAAACATTTACACTGACTCTAAGCAGAGAATGAGAAATGTTGATGGACTGGCTTTCTCTGGAATAGATAGGAAATTGTACTTAAGGCCTTCCAGTAGTTCAAGGAAGATGAAAAAAAAGTAGACAAAAGGCTGCCCAATTCCCAAATGTGCTGTAGATAAACCATATTTGTCTCCCACTGGTATTACTTGCAATCCATTTTTGTTCCAGAGAAGACAGGAGAGTGTGATTTTTTTTACATTAAAGCATTGTCAAATTATACTCAACATATCTTAAATCACAGTGCCACATACCCAGATTAGTTATATGCCTGACCCTCCTAGTTTGGGACTGTAAGTCCCTGGTGGTTTGCATTATAGCAGTAGGAATATCAGTGTGTTGTTGCTTGCTTTTTTGTTGTCGCTGTGAAATGATGATGCACCTGCAAGGTAAAACCATGCAGAGACTAACTGGGCCAAAGCATTTCATGATGCAGAACATCTCCTCAGTTAAGCCAGGCACTACGAATTTTCTTGCAAAGCATGCCTACCACTGTTGCCGTTGAGTTCTCAACAATGTTGCAGTGGGTTCTTTCTGAGAGGAGCAGCGTGGTGGGGGCAAGAGGCGCGGAGTCAACACACTGACCCCGGGAGTCGGGTGAAAGCAGGCTTAAGGCGAGCAGCCCGCAGACTCATTTATTACAGTTGGTACAACAGCTTATATAGCCAAGACCAGCCAATCCGATCAAGGGGCGGTCTATACCCCAACCAATCACAGCCTGTTGCCAGGCAGTTTCAAATCCATCCAATCACAGCCTGTTGCCAGGCAGTTTCCAATGCCAGGTGGGTTTCAAAGCCATTCCTGACTAACTGATGCTCACTTGCCAGTGGCCACCTTCACATGGCCTTCTCATTCCACTACATACCACTTCCTCTTCTCCAATCCTGAAACAACCCCACTTCTCTCCTTAACAGCAAGAAGTAGCCAGAAAAAAAAAAATTTTAAAAAGAAATAGCCAGAACAGTCATAGTCTCTACTTCTTCTGAACTGAAGAATAAAAAGAAATAGAGGGAACTGGAGACCAAGCCCCTGTACAGTGCCTTGAATACAGACACTAGATACCATCAGGTCGTGGCTTTCTCCTTTAACTTAAAGTTTTTTCACCCTGCTTTTTTGATTGCAAATAAATTGTTTGCTAAGGTTAACTCACAGAACTGAGGTAGTGGGGCAGCTGGCCCTACAAGATCCCCTAATCACCCATCCTACAAGGTTCTAACCACAGAAGTCATGAGAGGTCAGTTGTTTCTCCAGTAGGTAACATCTTGATGTTCAGTCTTGTGTTGAGGAGTTTCTTTCCCAGAAACCCCAGGCCAGAGCAAAATGTAACTACCCCATGCATACAGGCCCATTTCACCATAATCAGCATTCCCTAAAGGACACAGTATGCCACTCAGTCAAAAGAGGGTCACGAGCCCTGCAGAACTTGGACAGGAACCTGGACACAAGCTGAACGACACCTCTCAGTGCCAACCCCAGTTAATGAGCACCTTTTCCCCTAACCTGGGTACCGAGTGGGAAGCTAGGAACTAGGTGATAGCTGCCTAGTTCCTTGCTCTGCACTTTCCAACAAGCACCTCTTTTCTTCCCCCACCTTGGCTTTCTGCATGGCACATGAATGGACCTAGTTTTAAGAATTCATGTGGGGCTGGCGCTGTGGCACAGTGGGTTAAAGCCCTGACCCGCAGTGCTGGCATCCCATATGGGTGCCTGTTCTAGTCCCAGCTGTTCCACTTCTAATCCAGCTCTCTGCTATGGCCTGGGAAAGCAGTAGAAGATGGCCCGAGTCCTTGGACCCCTGCACCCATGTGAGAGGAGGAGCCGGAAGAAGCTCCTGGCTCCTGACTTCAAATCGACTCAGCTCTGGCAGATGCAGCCATTTGTGTAGTGAACCAGCGGATGGAAGACATCTCTCTCTGTGTGTCTCTACCCCTCTCTGTAACTCTGTCTTTCAAATAAATAAAGATAAGTCTTTAAAAAAAATGAGCTCATGGTGACTCCTGCAACCAGTTTGGGAGGCTGTTTCATGTCAGGGGTACATAAGAAAGTGAATACCGAGAGTGGGGATCATTGAGGCTGTCTATCACAAAACTCTGTCAAATAAATGAGAGATCTGAACTGGTAAGAGAATTTATTAGAAAGGATTCTTGCAAGGGGAAAGGACTATTGCAATAGGGAGAATACAAGATCAATAAAAGAAGCTTCTTTTTTATAGAGAGGTGGACACAGCCTAGAAAGAGCCCAGTGTGGAGCAGGGGGTGAAAAGGTGGCTCCAATGAGTAGCAGTTCCCAGCAGGCTTTGCCCTGAGTCACCCTCCTTTCTGGGAGGGACTCTTAAGAAGGGGCTTCAGCTCTAGCAGAAAGTGGGCAAAGTTCAGGGTTCTGGGGACAGGAGAGAATTTTAACTGGTTTGGTTACATACATTTAGTTCTTATGGATCAGTGGGGACAAAACCATCCATTTATAAGGCCTCTGAAGGGAATTTGGAGTCTCTCTCTCTCCGGCTTTGGCTGAGATAATCCAAAGGGGACATCAAGGACTCTTATCTAAGTCATACGGGAAGGGTGGCTCTTTGCAGTGAGCTGCTCCTGGATCACAAAGAGGTAAACAGACTTCTTAACCTTTCCTATTTTTTCAGGATCCAAGGCTTGAGTCAAATTCAACACTGTCACTTCCATGCCCATCCTCCTGGCTTCCACACAGCCCAGTTGCCCCTGCCCTACCTTTGCACTTCAGTTCTTCGCTCAATGTTGCTGTCTCAGGCAGGATGAGAAAATTACTGAGTACTTACATTTGTTAGAAGTTGCACTAAATGCCTCCTAAAGTTCCTCTTTAACCCACCCTTAAATTCAGCTCCATCATTCATGCCATCCCTACATACCCAGGATCCATTGTGGGGAGTTGCCTGGGGTCCTTGGGGGCCTGGGCAGTACTCATTTGAGCTATTCTCTATCACTGTTACCATCTCAGATGTTTGGTTGCTGTTACAAAATACCTAGACTGGGTAATTTATAAATAATAGAAATTCATTTCTTTTAATTCTGAAGGCTTAGCAGTCCAAGGACAAAGCACCAGCAGATTTTGTCTTCTCTGCTTCACAGATGGCACCCCTTGCTCTGTCACCACAGTCAGCAGGGAAAGGCAGCGCCCTTCAACCTTTCTCAAAAGGGCACTAATCCCGTTCATGAGGGTCAAACCCTCGTGGCTCAACCGCTTCTGTAAAGGTCCCGCCTTTTAATACTATTAGGCTCTAACGTATGAATTTGGGGGTGTTGTGGGAATGAGGACTCCCAATTATATTGTGGGTGTTGAGAGCCCTGATTGAGCTTGGAGAGATCCCAGCTGACCTTGGTCCAGATTCCTCTCTTCCCATATATAGGACTAGATCCAGGAACCTGCTTTGCAGTGAACAGGAAAACACAATTTATTGCAAGGCTAAAGGAGAGTACACACTCAGACGTAAGTGTGGACAATCTCATGAGGGAGAATTGCTCCCACCCAGGCTGGGGTCGTACTTTTTATAGGATGAAGAGTAAAGCTTGGGACAGGGCCTGATTGAAGAACCAAAGGAGGCAGGGTTTGGGGTGGGGCTGCAGTGCACATGGTGGTCATGACATCTGGTGCATGACGGACGCTAGCTGCAGGATGAGGAGGGGGTGTGCCAAGTCTTCAGCTATGTTGACTTTGCATGGAAGGGGATGGGATTAGGGCAGTGCACATGGTGTGGGTGTTAATACTCCTTAGCTCCTTGTTCCTCACTGACCCCTCTGCCTATCCCCTATTAGAGGGACACCAATATTTAGACTATAGTGATATGGGGGAACTTGGCAGGGAGTTAAGTCAGAATAAATGAGCTGGAAGGTTTTCTCACAATTTCTATTTCAGCAACTCTGCACTCTCACTCTACCCTCTTGCATGTCAATCCAGTAGGCCCACTTTCCCATAATGCACCTGTGTCTCATCCAGAACCGGGAAGAACATCATGTTGAGCACATTTGAGCTAAACTCCATGTGGAGTCTCCATGCACACTAAAACTGGTCCGAGCCCTACCTCAATTGTATATTTAATTAGGCACCATCTCCTACCCACAAAGAGGACTGCTAGCTGTGGGAATGGCCTTAGCCTCTTTTTGGCCTTCTTCTTCTTGCCTGCTTCGATGCTGTCTCCATATGGGCACCTCCATGGCCCTCTCACAGGGGGCTTTTCTCCTTATGGGATTGCCCAAACCCACACATGAAGATAATCTTACTTTCTCCCTTTAAATAAATCTCACTTTCATCTGTATACCTTACTTATGCCTCTGCTTTGAATTCTTGTCTCATGCAAGGGCAAGAACTTGGAATAAAAAATCAAGAAACATATTCCTGACATGGGCGTGCACAGATTAATTTTCCACTCCAGGTTCTTGTCCCACACAGAGATAAGAATTATAAGCAGATATAAAGTGGCATGCACAGTTAGGAACAGGATTTATTTAACAGTGAAAGAGAAAACATGCATTCATGTATGAGTGTGGCCTGCTCCTCAGAGAAATACCAATCATAAGTGGGCTAGAGGGTTACCAAGAAAGAAACAGGTGCAGGGAGGAGCCTGAATAGCTCTCCCAACCATAGTCCATGGTGAAAAGAAAGTTCACCTCCATTTGCATCCTCTTATGATGTAGGGGGTGGTGGGTGAAGCTATCTGAGAAGTTCAGGCACCTCCACATGGAATTTAATGTCCATATAATCCTGGCTTCAGCCTGGCCCTAGCCCCAGCTGTTACAAGAATTTGGGGAGTAAACCAGTGGATGGAAGATCATGCTGTCTTTCTCTCTCTCTCTCTCTCTCTCTCTCTCTCTCTGCAGCTTTGCATTGCAAATAAATAAATTTTTTTTAAAAATCTTGCAAATACAGAACATAGCAAAGGAAGATAACCACATAAACAGTGTAAGCTGTTTGGCCTTGGGGAAAATGTGACTCACTCTGCCTACAGAGTTAGGACACAGAACAGAGTGGAGAGTAAACATATTCTAAATGCTTTTGGTTTTCAGGGCAGTGTGAAGCTATTATGTTTGGAAAATAGATTTCTGTACAGCTTAACCTTCAGCCTCCGCATTATCAGTACACATTAACCCAGGCATCATCTCCCTCAATCACTGCCATAGCCCTTCAGAGGTCACTCGTATTGTCTGAATTTTGTGAATGGGAGCTCAAGTCCGGGGCAGTTGCCCAGCTGCAGGCAGCCAGCCTGTAAGTGGCAGAGCCTGAATTCACACCAGTCTGACCACCAAGAGGATGCAGCTCTTCTCACTCAAAAGGCTAAAACCAGGATGTACTTAGCAATTATCCGTGCATCTCACACAGTGCTTTCTTCATTACTAATGATCAACAAGCATTCAGAATTGTAGACCTGCAAAAACCTCTTATTAGTAAGAATGCATTTGAATGCACAGAATAGAAAATCCAGTGAACAGTGGCTTAGATAAACAGCAGGTTGTTCAGTTCACATGGAAGAAGGTGACCAGCTTAGGTTCTGCATTGAAGGTGAGTGTTGCCAGCATTCTTTCAGACTCTTGGAAGGGATGTTGTATCAGCCACCAAGCAGTGTCAGCCATGGGACTTTAGGGAGCATCTGGTCCCAAACCATTCTACAGATAAGACATGTAGCCCAAGGAAGTTGGGGGATATGACTTCAATGTCCCAGTTAAGTGGTCAAACCAAGCTTGGGACCAAATTCCCTACACCAGGGTCTTTTCTGCTTTTAAGAATTGCTCCCCACGGGTATCCTTCTCTATACTAGAACTAGTCTGATAATAGATTTTAAATGGCTCTTTCATCATACATCTCCTCACTGGTTAATAAGGGTTATTTCCATACTAACTTGCTCAATGGTCACAAGAGTGGAAATGACAGTTATTAGGCATAGTGGGTAACACTGCCTCCTGCAGTGCTGGCATCTCATATGGGCATGGATTCAAGTTCCTGCTGCTCTATTTCTGATCTAGCTCTCTGCTATCACTTGGGAAATCAGTAGAAGATGGCCCAAGTGCTTGAGCCCCTGAACCCACGTGGGAGACCCAGAAGAAGCTCCTGGCTCCTGGCTTCAGATTGGCCCATCTCCAGCCATTGCAGCCACTTGGGGAGTGAACCAGCAGATAAAAAATCTCTCTCTCTCTCTCTCTCCCTTGCTCTGCCTCTGCCTCTCTGTAACTCTGCCTTCCAAATAAATAAATATTTTTTTAAAAAGACACAAGTTGTATCAAAAAAAGGAAAAGAACTGCAGCTCCCATTTCTCACACTCACTAACACCCTTTTTTTAAAAATGACAGTCATTGTGTTCTGCAGAGAGAGAACACATGGTTCAGGGACCAGAATTGACAGAGCCTCATCAAGTGCCTCAAACATGTTCAAGTCCTATAGAATGTTCATCTACTGAACTTCTAGTCAATTTAAACACAATTCTAATAAAGAATGTCTCCTCTTTCTTAAAAGATTTATTTTATTTATTTGAAAGTCAGAGTTACACAGAGAGAAGGAGAAATAGAGGGATCTTCCATCCTCTGGTTCACTCCCCAAATGGCCACAACAGCCGGGATTGGGCCAGGCCAAAGCCAAGAGCCAGGAGTTTCTCTCAGGTCTACCATGTGGGTACAAGGGCCCAAACATTTATGTCATCCCCTGCTGCCTTCCAAGTGCACTAGCAAGGAGCTGATTCAGAAGTGGAACTTGAACTGGTGTCTATATGGGATACTGACGTTACAGGTGATGGCTTTACCCACTACACCACACTGCTGGTCCCAGAGTGTCTCCTCTTTATCCTTGATGTCTGACATACGGTCACTAAGGCTCTTGGGATTTTCTGAGCCATGATGACCACGTTTTTGTTACACTAACAAGGTGACTCCTTTGGGCCTCTGAATGGTTTCAGGACAGAGACTGGTCAGAAGAAAACCAAACCATGTGATTACAGGGTTCAGAATAAGGGCAAGCTGACCTCTAGGAGTGCCAGGGAGAGGGGGTGAACTTAGATTTTGAGTTCACAGTGACAAGGCTGAAAACTTAATACATAACAAAATTCCAGTACAAACTTTGGACATTGAAGCTTGGGAGAGCTTCCAGATGAGTGAACACATTGATTGCCAGGGGAGAGGGCACAAAAATTCCTAGAACTCTCTCCTAGACATCACCCTATGTGTATCCTTTACAATAAAACTATATTGTTGATATGGCCTAGGTATCTTTTTTTTAAAAAAAAAAAAAAGACTATTTATTTAATTGAGTGGTAGAGTTATGGACAGAGAGAGCAAGAGACAGAGAGAAAGGTCTTCCATCCACTGGTTCACTCCCCAAATTGGGGCTAGGTATCTAAACCTTTAACCTAGGTTCTTGACCCCCACAGAGATAAGGATTCAAAGTAGAGGCATACTACAGCATACAAGTTAGGGCAGGATTTATTTCAAGAGAGAGAGAGTGAACACACATTCCCATGTGAGTGTAGACCACAAGGAGAGATACCTGCTGTTATGAGTGGGCCAGAGAGTTGCCATGAGGAGAGGAAAAGAAGGCCAGAGAAGGATTCCCAAGCACGGTCAAGAGTGAATGAGGGCCCCTCCCCTGTTATCAGCCTCTTTTATGAGGTAGGGGGTGATGTCTTCATTGAATAAACAGTGTGGGATCTTAGCAAGCAGGAAGCTTTCTGGGCTTTTTATGGAAGTTGCACAAGCAGTTTAACATGCATGTGGTCATCACAGCCTCTCCTGCTTCCTGGTCCCAGATGAGACACAAGTGCATCCTGGGAAATAGGCATATTAGACTGATAGGTGAAGGGAGAAAGTTATAATGTGGGGCTGGCAAATATTCCAGCTCATGTATTTCTATCTAGCTCCCTGCCTAGTGTCTCCAGATCATCATAAACATAGTGCCTTTCTGAGTTCTGTGAATCTTTCTAAACGGAATGATCTGGCTGCCCTGAGGGACTTGTAGGCAGCTGAGAACAGGCCGTCAGGGGGATGGGCAGCCTGGGGACTCTTGGATCTTGCAGCTAGCATCCGAAGTAAGGGCGAAGTCTTGTGGAGGAGTTGCCTGATATCTGTGCTAAATCTGGGTAGCTGGTTTCAGAAGCGAGTTACAGTGCAATCGGCTGATGTTTGCTGGCGTTAGACAAGTTAGGGTGGAGGTGTTATTAAGAAATAGGGATCAGAGAAAGAGCTGGAGGAAATATGTCATCACCCTCTCCTCCCACCACCCTCACGGTTGTCCCTAAACCCCCTCAATGGCTGGCAAATGAAATTGCTATACGTAGCAAAGCCACTGCCCGGAACCAGCATTGGCTGAAAATACTCAACATAGATGCTGTTGTGTCCTTGTGACAACCCATAGCCTATAATAATATCATTACAATATATTGACCATGGCTGACTGGCCTATTCCCATGATGCACCTGGTGCTGCAGCACTTCCAAGACTTCCTAAAAAGCTGAACAGTTGGCAGTCACCAAATTCCTGGAAACTCCACCCTAAGCACTACCCTATGCCTCCAGATCTGATAAAGGGATGACCGCAAACCTGTGGGGCACAGCTCACGCTATAGTGTGCCCACACTCCACTTGAGTACACACTTATACCTTGATAATAAATCTTATTCCTCTGCTAACATTTATTGACACCACACTCATATTTGAATTCTTCTGTGCATCAGAGACAAGAATCTAGACCCTTCAGCCCCATTAACAAGATGCATTGTCAACTAAGATTCACTCCCTCTTGGACAATTTCTCCTCTCTGGATAGAGTAAATCTTCCCTTTTCTTTTTTTTAAATATTTTGTTTATTTTTTGACAGGTATAGTTACAGACAGTAAGAGGGAGAGACAGAGAGAAAGGTCTTCCTTCCGTTGGTTCACTCCCCAAATGGCTGCTACGGCCAGATCTGTGCAATCCAAAGCCAGGAGCCAGGAGCTTCTTCTTGGTCTCCCACGTGGGTGCAGGGGCCCAAGGACTTGGGCCATTTGTACTGCTTTCCCAGGCCATAGCAGAGAGCTGGACTGGAAGAGGAGCAGCCAGGACTAGAACTGGTGCCCATATGGGATGCCAGTGCCGCAGGCGGAGGTTTAACCTACTGTGCCACAGCGCCAGCAAATCTTCCCCTTTCATGCTACCTGAAAATACAGTGCACTTAGCACACTGCAGAGTGCTTTGTCTATATACTGTTCAGTCTGCTCCAACTAGATGATAGCTCTTAGAAGAAAAAGACTGCACTTTATCAGCTTTACATGTGTTTCCTGTCGCAGTGCTTGGCAAACATAGGTGCTCAGTGTATACTGAATAAAGGCCAAATGGGTGAGTATGGAATAAATTCATGCCCCTCCTCCAGCTCTGTGCTCTTGCTTTCCACCCCCTGTCTTCCTCCTGCTTTGCTGTTTCCTGCACAGACTAGGTAACCACTCCACACCAGCAACCCCCCCACATCTGCTGCTGCTGCACAGGAATCAAATGTATTGTGCATCTCAGCTCTAAACCTTAATGACAAATGGCCAGCAGGACACAGCCAGCTGGGCAGATGAATGAGTTCACAGGCTCTGAGCAACGTGCAGGTGCTGTTTCTGTGGAATGACTGTGGGATTTGCTTTTTGTGTTTCCCCCCAGAAAATGGAACAGTGCTGTTTATAATGAAATCAGGCACTTGAAGAAGTGCCTGAAGGAAATGCCACAGATGGATCTGGGATACTGTAGGAACAATTAAATAATAATACCCTAATACGCAGGGACCCCTCACTTCGTCTTGGCTGCTCTCCTGCTTTGAAGTGTGGACTCTCTGAATCCATGTGCGAGGAAGCAGAGCACCAGCCTGGGTACTCTGCAATCACCTCCACGTCTGGCTGAGTGTCCCCATGTCTACCCCTCCAAGCATTAGCGAGAGAAGCATGGGTTAGGAGGACACCTGCTCTGGCTCTTTCTCCCTTCCTCCCTCCCCCCTTCTTCCCTCATTCTTACTTCTTCCTCCCTCTGTCTCCACCTCCTCCTCCCAGCACCAGAAAAGCCTTCTCTTCCTTTTCCTCCACAGAAGGAGCTCCCTTTTGTCACCCAACTTCCTTCCCCCTTGCTATGTGGGCCTCTTTCTTCCAGGTGGTGTTCATGACCCCCTTCTCTGAGGCAGGAAGATTCAGCCCCTCAACTTGACATCTTAAGAGCTGTCAGGGATGAGGGAAAACATCTCTAAGAGGAGATACACAGAAGTGTTTATAAACTGTTGTCTGTATTACACAAACATGTAGCCAACATTTGCTTGCAACTGCAGTGTGCTAAGCACTAAAGAGGAGCCTAACAGAAAGGGGAGACATCATTTATTCCCTCAGACAGCAACTGAGCTAACAGCAGAGACCAGAAGCAAAGAAGCAAGCAGTAGAAAGAACCAGAGGAAGGTCGGGTTTCTTTGCTTTCACAGAGGATGACCCCCTAACCTAGATTTAGAGATCGGGATATTGGGGGTTGTGATGCTGAGCTGATACTTGGAAGGCAAGTGTTAAAGAAGAAACCCCCTTGGCCAGTGCCGCGGCTCACTAGGCTAATCCTCCGCCTGCAGCGCTGACACCCTGGGTTCAAGTCCTGGTCAGGGCACTGGATTCTGTCCCAGTTGCTCCTCTTCCAGTCCAGCTCTCTTCTGTGGCCCGGGAGGGCAGTGGAGGATGGCCCAAGTGCTTGGGCCCCTGCATCCACATGGGAGACCAGGAGGAAGCACCTGGCTCCTGGCTTCGGATCAGTGCAGCACGCCCGGAGTAGTGACCATTTGGGGGGTGAACCAACAGAAGGAAGACCTTTCTCTCTGTCTCTCTCTAACTCTGCCTGTCAAAAAGAAAAAGAAAAAAAAGAAACCCCTAGGGGCGGGTGTTTGGGTGAGTAATGAAACCCACCGTCAGAGTCATGATGCCTGCACGACTCTGGAACACCTGGTTGTGAGTTCCAGTTCTGCTCCTGGTTCTAATATCCTGCTAATGTGCACCATGTGGGAGTCCGTGGTGATGCTCAAGCAGTTGGATCCCTGCCCCACCCAAGTAGGAAACCTGGATTGAGTTCCTGGCTCCTGGGATCAGCCTGGCACAGCCCTAGCTTTTGCAGGTATTTGACTCAGCAGATGAGAATGTGTGTGTGTGTGTATGAACATGCACGTGCATACACACACACAGAGTCTCTTGTTCTCTTTCTGTCTCTCCTTCTGTCACTCTACCATTAAATGAATAAACAAATAAACCTTTAAAAAGTGTTTTAAACAGGGGATGACAGGTTTCGTTTAGAACCACTCCTACAAGGCATGCGAAGTGAGTGGGAGAGGCAAGAGTGGCCCAGGAGGCCAGTGTGAAAACCACCAGGTCACCCCAGGGAGGTGACTGAGGCACCACTAGTGCAAAATTGAAGGAGGCGCTTACTGTCACGGTCACAGTTGTGCAGTGCCTACCGGCATTACGCCCTGGGCATTTTCCTTGCTTCGTCCCAGTCCAACCCAGGCTGAGAATATGAGCTAATGCACTGAGAACTGATAATTTACCTGCTAGCTGAAGCATCCGCTTTTGTGAAAAGCTGCAAGCTAGAGGAGTAATTGCTAAAAATGAGACCCTGTAAAATTCTAATGCACCCAATCCCTAATAGCACACATAAAAATGTCCCTGACTGTCACAGAAAGAGCTGCATTCCTTTCTCCTGAGGTTGATAAAGCAGAGCTCAGGATGAGGCTCTCAGCAGCACGTAATGACAGCGGAGGGGAGAGAGATGTTGTCTCTTCCGATGGGGGAGCGGCTCTATGAAAATACAGATGATGGCTCCCCAGTGTGGAAAGGAGGTTAGTTTTAGGAGCCAAGGTCATGGTCAGGAGGCAAGTGTCCACCCATAGCCGAGGCAGCCTCAGGATGGAGGCAAAGATTCTTGGTACCCACCAGAGTACTGCAGCACTGCTGCAGAGCAGTGCCTTTCAAGCCTCTTCCTCTGGTGGACTCTGCACAAAACAACACGCAGCAAGTCAAAGGCACAGAAAGGGGGAGAACGAAGCCTCGTGGGGTTCTTGTGACAACTGAGAGCGTGAGCCCTACAGCACAGGGCCAGGTACATTCTGCTCCCACAATGTTCACTCACTTCCTCCTGACTGAGCTATGTAAGGAATCTTATGGATACTAATGAGCGCTACCACTTACTGATCAACTGTTAAAGTATGAGCACTTACCTGCATTATTTAACCCTTACAATAACCCCATTTTTCAGATAGTGAAATTGAGGCTCAGAAAAGTTAACTGAGTTGTCCAATAGCAGGTAGAGCATAAATAGCCTAGAGGGCTTTCAGCTCCAGTGTGTCTGACCCTAGCAGAGCCATGACCTTAAAACTGCACCCTACTGCCTCTCCTGGGTTCCAAGTCATAGGGTGAGACAGACATATAGCAAAGAATCCCTTCACTGAGCCCACTTCCCAGTCGAGCCCTTCTGAGGGGAGAGATTTTTTTAGCCTTCCTGAAGAAGCACTTCCATGCTTTAAGCCTCACGTGGGCACTGCTTTGAGAACTCTATTTCGTCAAAACCAAATCGCTTCTGGCTGTAATTGCATCTCCCTGCTTCTCACTCAATTTAGTTGGAACAACTTAGAAAAAAATGACATCAAAGCAATGTTTCAAAATGCTTAGTCACCATCCTTCATCAAACATATCTCCACTTTCGTTTGGACGCATTGGCAGGAGAGGTTCATTTCTTACTTTCAAGATCATGACCAATGGGTAAAAAGTAAAATGCACTTTTTTGGGTAATAACAAAAACTTTTCATTGCCAAGGGACTGGCGAGGGAGGTCCAGGACAGAATTCATGAAGAACGTGTGCTTTCTTGGCTACGAGCCCCCTCCTCTTTGTACTGCTTTCCGACTGCTGTGCTGTTTTCCGTCGTGCTGAAGTTCGAGGGTGGCTTGCATCCTATAGGCATGTCTATTCCTACTGGAAGGCTCCAGTGCCAAATATTCACCATGCATATTCAGTTTACCATTAAAAGAGGAAAACACAAGCTGTTCTGTCTCACTCTCACAGGACAGCAGGTCCTTCACGTTTTCAAGGGGTATTCCCAACACACTGACAAAACCCTAAGGCATCTGTGAAGATGCTCATATGGGCACCTAGTTATTCACCAACAGTAGTTCACCTGCATACTAATCAAAAGCCACGTGCTCCCTATATATGACTTTACAATCTCACTACATTTCGTTTTTCAGTCTTGTTCAATCTTCCACTTAATAAGCAAATGGAGGCTAACCAGACACTGCAAGTGCCAAGAAATCCCCTTTCAGTCTTTCTTCTGTCTGCATTTGTCATGTTCACATTAAAGACCTGAGGCCCTTCTAACATTTTTGTCTTTATAGTGATTCCATGAGGGTGGGGGTTGTGGTGCAGGTAGTTAAGCCACAGCTTGGGACACCAACATCCCATATCAGAATGCCAGTTCAAGTCCCAGCTCATTCACTTCTGATCCAGCTTCCTGTCATGTGCCTGGGAAGATGGTGGATGGTGTCTATCTGTTGGTCTCTGTCTCTTGCCTATTTAAACAAAATGAATACAAATAAATACATATTTTTTCAAAATCAAGTAATTTGGGGGCCAGCACTGTGGCATAGTAGGTTAAACCTCCATCCGGTGCTGGCATCCCATATGGGCATTGGTTTGTGTCCTGGCTGCTCCACTTCTGATCTAGCTCTCTGCTTATGGCCCAGGAAGGCAGTGGAATGTGACCCAAAGTCCTTGGGCCCCTGCACCCAGATGGGAGACCCGGAAGAAACTCTTGACTCCTGGCTTCAGCTTGGCCCAGCCCTGACCATTGCGGCCATTTGGGGAGTGAACCAGTGGATGGAAGATTTGTGTGTGTGTTTCTCTCTGTCTATAACTCTGCCTCTCAAATAAATAAATACATCTTTTTAAAAAATTAAGTAATTTGAACTTCTAACCTCTGGCCAGCCAAATAACTTCTGCCTAGAAGCACAGGAAGCTATTTTAGTGATTTTTCCCAGTGAGTAATCAAAAAAAAAAGCTGTATGAATGTGACAAATTAGAAAGAGGAATTGAAGCAAATTATTTATAATGCCTGTAATGGACTGAATTGTCTATTACAAAAATTCATGTGCTAAAGTCCTGGTCCTGAATATATAGTCACCTTTTTGGAGACAAGGCCCTTGGTGAGGTAATTAAAGTTAAATGAGGTCTTAAAGGGTGAAGCCCTAGTTTTTAGGACCGGTGTCCTTGTAAGAATAGGAAGACACCAGGTCTCTCTCTCTATTTCTTTCTCTCTGCTTCCCTCTCTCTATGTGTGCACACACAGAAGCAAGTCCATGAGTACATAACAAGGCAAGTATCCACAAATGAGGAAGACAGCCCTCTCCAGACACCAACAGTGACAGCGACTCAATCCTGGATTCCAGCCCCCAGAACTGAGGAAATAAATTTCCATGGTGTCCTCTGTTCAGTCTGTGGGGTTTTGTTACAGTGGCCTAAGTAGACTAACATGGTCTCTGTAGGATAACTTAAAATGATTATATAACCAGGGGCTGGCACCATGGCGTACTAGGTTAATCCTCTGCCTACGGCGCCAGCATCCCGTATGGACGCTGGTTCTAGTCCTGGCTGCCCCTCTTCAATCCAGCTCTCTGCTATGGCCTGGGAAAGCAGTGGAAGATGGCCCAAGGCTTTGGCCCCTGCACCCATGTGGGAGACCTGGAAGAAGCTCCCGGCTCCTGCCTTCGGATTGGTGCAGCTCCAGCCATTGCAGCTGATTGGAGAGTGAACCAACGGAAGGAAGACCTTTCTCTCTGTCTCTCCTTCTCACTGTCTGTAACTCTACCTCTAAAATAAATAAATAAAAATATTTTTTTAAAAAAAAGATTATTTAACCAACAAAAGTAGGAAGTGGGAGTCTGGGAAAAGTGAGGACATAGGGAATTATAAGTGAGATAACTCTTCAGTGTTGTTTTCAGTGGTCTTCACATTTTTTAAGAGTTTTAGTTTCACAGCAAAATTGAGAAGGTTTAGAGACTTCCTATAAACATCCCCAAGCAAAAGGGTACATTCATCACAATTGAGGAACCTCCACTGACTCATAGTTATCACCCAAAGTCCATAATTGGAGATTCATTCTTGGTGTTCTGCGTCCTTTGGGTTTGGGCAGGCATATATTGACATGCATCCACACTTATAGCTTCAGGCACAATAGTCTCACCGCCATGTATTCCTGTTCATCCTTTTCTCACTGATCATGAACACTGGCAATCGTTCATCTTTGTACTGTCTCCACAGTTTTGTCTTTTCTAGAATGTCATACACTTGGAAACAAAAAGTGTTCAGCTTTTTCAGACTGACTTTCACAGAGTAATATGCATTTAAGTTTCCTTTGTATCTTTTCATGCTTTTACAACTCATTTCCTTTGGCACTGTGTAATATTGTGTTGTCTGGATATAAAAAGTTTAACCAAACCTCACCTACTGAAGGACATCTTACTGCTTCTGAGTTTTGCCAATTATGAATAAGATTGCTTACAAACATTAACGTTCAAGATTTTGTGTGGGCATCAGTTTTCAATTTCTCTGGATAAATACCAAATGGTAAAATTGCTGGATCATATAGCGAGAGCATTTGTAGTTTTATAAGAAAACGCCAAATTGTCTTCTGAAGAGGCTGCATCTTCACCATCAATGAATGGTGTTCCTGGTCGCTCCCATTCTCACTAGAATTTGGTGTTGTCCTTGTTTCCAACGTTGGCCATTTTGGTAGGCACATAGTGGCATCTCATCATTACTATGCCCTCCTTATGTTCCCTGCCTCCCTCCATCATCATCTCCTCCTCCACCTCCTCCTCCTCCTCCTTCTTCTAGAGGCAAAGTCAGAAACAGAGAGCTCCCATAGGCTGCTTCATTCCTCAAATGCCTGCAACAGCTGAGGCTGAGCCAAGGCTGGAGCCAAGAGTTGGAACTACATCCAGGTCTCCGTGTGGGTGGCAGAACACAGTGACGTATGGGGTCTGTACTGGTAGAAAGCTGGATTCAGAAGCCAGGGCCAGGGATTGAAGTCAGGCACTCTGATGTGGGATGCAGACATCTTAACTGCTAGGCTAAGTGCACACTCTCATCTCCATCATTGTTCTCTTTCTGTTTTAAAAGATTTACTATTTTTTTAAGATTTATTTTATTCATTTGAAAGAGTTACAGAGAGAGGTCTTCCATCCACTGGTTCACTCCCTAAATGGCCACAACGGCCGGAGCTGTGCTGATCCGAAGCCAGGAGCCAGAAGCTTCTTCCGGGTCCCCTACACAGGTACAGGGGCCCAAAGGACTTGGGCCACCTTCTACTGTTTTCCCAGGCCACAGCAAAGAGCTGGATGGGAAGTGGAGCAGCCGGGACTAAAACCGGCTTCCATATGGGATGCTGGCGTTTCAGGCCAGGGCTTTAACCCACTGCATCACAGCACCAGCCCCTTAAAAGATTTACTATTCACTTATTTGAAAGGCAGATCAACAGAGAAAAGTGTGGGTGGGAGGGAGGAAGGAAGAGAGAAAGAGAGAGAGAGAGAAAGAGAATCTTCCATCCACTGATATACTCTCCAAAGGCCATAATAGCTGAGGTTGGGCTGGGCTGAAGCCAGGAGCCAGGAACTCCACGGTGGTCTCCCACATGAGTATCAGGGGCCCAAGTACTTGAGTCATCATCCTCGGTCTTCCCAGGAGCATTATCAGGGAGCTGGATGGAAAGCAGAGCAACCAGGACTCTAACCAGCAGCCAGATATGGGATGCTGAAATCAAGCTGCACCACACTGGCAGCACCCCCCCAGCCCCATCACTGTTTTCTGAATGCTTTCATTCACCCATAACATTGCAATTTCCCTGGAATTCTCAGCACATCTTAATCGTGCACATTTTTTCTGCCTGACTTTCAGTTTTGGTGACTCATTAAGTCTGAATTTAGCTTTAAGTTGACTAAATTGTACACCATCATTCAAGTTGCTAATGTGTGAGATTTGAAAAAATGCTTTAAGGAATGCTTGCGCAAGATATATTATTAGACTCTTGTTGAAGATGCCTGACTGGGCTAATGCAGGATGCCCTATGCCAACTACAAGTACACAGAAATATTGTTTAAAACAAAGGAATGGGAAAATCCAGATGCCATAATCAAGAAGTAAACTGACAGTTAAGCTGCTGAGTAGGAGTTACTATTAGAATTCTTCCCAGGCTGGCGCCGGGGCTCAATAGGCTAATCCTCTGCCTTGCGGCGCCGGCACACCGGGTTCTAGTCCCGGTCGGGGCACCAATCCTGTCCCGGTTGCCCCTCTTCCAGGCCAGCTCTCTGCTATGGCCAGGGAGTGCAGTGGAGGATGGCCCAAGTGCTTGGGCTCTGCACCCCATGGGAGACCAGGAGAAGCACCTGGCTCCTGCCATTGGATCAACGCGATGCGCCGGCTGCAGCACGCCAACCGCGGCGGCCATTGGAGGGTGAACCAATGGCAAAAAGAAAGACCTTTCTCTCTGTCTATCTCTCTCTCTCTCACTGTCCACTCTGCCTGTCAAAAAAAAAAAAAGAATTCTTCCCAGGGATGTCAAGATTGAGCATATGTTTTAGGTGTGGAAGTTATGTTGTCTTTGTGAACATGAAGGCTACATACATTGGTTGAGGAGGGGGGAGCTGGAATTCCCTGCCTAGAGCTGGAAGCCGATCGGTGGTTGGGTCATCTGAGAGAATGGTGGAAGTGGGACTAGAGCACTGAGTCCATAGGAAAGTGTTCTGCAGACCTCCCACTCATCCTGGACTGTGGGTGGAAGATAGAGTTACCCACAGAAACTAGAAGTCTAAATTAGCTCTCTGCTTGGATAAGGGGCCAAATTCCCACTACTTACTGAGTACGGGAAGCCTGCACTGAGAAACAGCCTTAAAGCCTCAGTACAGTAATCCAGAATAATATGATCAGATAACTCCCGTTGTGATAACAACTAAAACTAAAACAACAACAACAACAGAGACAGGAAGGCACTGAATAGGGACAGAAACATATAGAAATTAGAAATTAGATAGGAATCCATGCTCAGAATACAATAATTACAGATGGTACAATCTGGGAGCCTGGGTGCTTTTTGACCATGGAAATCACTAATTTGCATGAGGCTCAGGGGACAAAGTTCAGGGCTTGTGGGGTGACTGGGAAGGTGGAGAGAAATTCTAGAGAAAAGTGCAGAAGGAGTGAACCTCACATCTGAATATATAGGAGTTCTTCAAAAAGTTCTGAAAGTAACAGATAAAGCTACTCTGGTGCATAATAAATCTTCCTATACTGAGTCCAGTTGCCTGGTAGAACATTAAACTGCACATGTTGGGGACGCCCAGAGAGCATAGGTAAGAAGCAGCAGGTGGGAACTGAGGGAGCCGAGAGGAGATTTCAGCTGCTGCCCACACAGGGAATACCAAGGTTAACTGCCTGGAAGGTTCGAGCAAATAAAAACTGAACTTCTCAGAGAAACAGAAAATGTAGAATCTCTTCAACATACCCCTGTAAATGCCCATCCAGCCAGCAAAAATCACTAGATATGCAAGAAACCAAAATACGAGCCACACTCTGGAGAAAATGAGGCAATCAGATCCAATCCCGGGATTACCTAAATGCTATCTTTAGCAGCAAAGAACTTGAAAGCTGTCTCTGTTATAAATGCTCAATAATTTTAAAGGCAATTACAATAATGAACAGATGGAGAATCTCTGCAGAGAAAAAAGTTATTTTGGAGGCATGAAGAGAGGCACCAAAAGGTCAGGCAATTTCTCTTGAAGAAAACAGTGATAAAAACTGGACAAAAGTATTAAACGCAGCAATTGGAAGGCACAAGAGAAGGTCCAAATGACAGGCAGAAACCTGGGAAGAGTATCCTTTTCAGTGGCTGATAACACGCCAGGTGAGGAGCTTGGGTTTGGGTCTTCTCTCCTGGAGCGGCCCCACGAGTGATCAAGCTCTCGTGATGAGAAACAGCAGCGTTTCCAGCTGGAGGTGACCGAAGAGAGGGTTCAGAGAAGCAGGAACTTCTGGAAATCAGACTGCCAGAGGGTTCAGAGAAGCAGAAACTTCTGGAAATCAGACTGCCGCAGAAGGGCTGAGATCCAAAAAGCTGAGTATAAAGTTTACCCAAATCCTTGGCTTAGCATTAAAATATGCAAACACAGGGAAGCCCTCCAGGAAGCCAGGCTTAACAAAGCAACAGCCAAAGCTGGGGAAAAAAAACTGAGCAGAAAACTCTGATTCCACTGTGGCAGCAGAAGCCGCTGTTGATCACAATGGAAAATTCTGGACAAAACTCAAAAACAAAAGTTAAAAAATAAACAGATAAATAGTCTTTGTGGAAGTGAGTCAGAACTTGGGGAAGGCACACTCCTAGGAGTACGTTTCCATGTTGTTTTCCTCTTCCCTCCTCTACCCTCTCTTTCCCTCATCATTCTTCTCTTTTTGTTTTTTTCTCCAGGTTTCCACCCCATTTCCTAGCTGCATGGCGGAGCAGCAGGGCAGATGCTAGACCATTTATAGAATCTGCATGATTGTGGCCAGAGGAACCTGACAAGGGGCCTCTGTCTTGATGCAGAGGGAGCCTGGGCAGGGGTTCTCGGAAGTCTGTGCACCAGCCAGTCTGGGTCTTGGCTCGCCCATGAGGTTCACATGCATGGGACACATATATAGAGGCCCAGCAAAATCATTAAGAAGCGAATTTAAAAATTTAGACCAACACTCAAGTCTCAGATTAGCCTGAGTAGCGCATGCATGAGGTAACAAAAAACAATAGAGCAAAGATTTGAAAACTGAACTGAGAATAAAACCACTGGTCAGACAGGGGAGACAGAACTTACAATCTGAACCTAAGTTGGTCAATTCCCTGCTAAAACATAACACCAGCACCTTCTAGAGGATTTTAATGCGGTTCTATTCTAAACAACATGAAATTCAAAATGGCTGGAATATAATCCAAAATTGCATGATATATAAGAAAACAGGAAAATGAAAAGTTTGCAAAGAAAACTGACACTCAACAGATTGAGAGGACCCAAATATAGAAACCAGACTTTAAAAAAGCTATTTTAACTATGTTCCATGATATTAAAATAACCTCACTTTCAGTAATTGGAAGTTAGAAATTCTCAGCAAAGAAACGAAAGCAGTGAAAAACAGGCTGGCATTGTGGGGCAGTGGGTCGAGCCCCCACCTGTGATGCCAGTGCTGGCCTACCATCTGAGCCCCTGCTGTTCTGCTCATTATCTAGCTCCCATCAATGCACCTGGGAAAGCAGCACACGATGGCCCTAGTACTTGGGCCCTGGCCACCCATGTGGAAGACCCAGATAGAGTTCTAGGCATCTGGTTTCAGCCTGGTATAGCAAGGCCATTGCAGCCATTTAGGGAATGAGACAACAAATGGAAGATCTCTTTCTCTCTGTCGATCTCTCTCTCTCACTTGCTATAACTTGGCCTTTCAAATAAATAAATAAATCTTTTTAAAAATTACTATGAAGAAGAACCAGTTGGGCCAGTGCTGTGGCACAGTAGGCTAAGCCTCCACCTGTGGTGCCAGCATCACATATGGACATTGGTTCATGTCCTGGCTGCTCCTCTTCTGATCCAGCTCTCTTCTGGAAAAGCAGTGGAAGATGGCCCAAGTGCTTGGGCCCCTGTACCCATGTGGGAGGTCCAGAAGAAGCTCCTGGCTTCAGCTAGGCTCAGCTTTGGCTGCTGCAGCCATTTGGGGAATGAACCAGCAAATGGAAGACCTCTTTCTTTGTCTCTCCTCTCCGTCTGTAACTCGGCCTCTCAAAATAATTAAATCTTTGAAAAAAAAAAAAAAAGAACCAATTGAAAACTTTAGAACTGAAAAGTTAACATCTGAAATGAGATATTCATCAGATAAGCTTAATATTGATACCATTAAAATTAGGTCCAGGCTGCTCTATCACGGACAATCACTAGACACAAGAGTTGATGCAAGGGAAGAGGTTTGTTCAAGAGCAGTCCTGGAGGACAAACACACCTCTTCAGTAGCAAAAGTGCTTTTCCCAACTTGCAAGTTAGCAGAAGGACTTTTAAAGGAGAAAAGGTAGGAGAGGTTATGGAAAATTGTCAGAAAGGCTTCTAGGGTCCATTCTGGGAGCCATCCTATGCCACGAAGGTGGAGGCTTCCTTGTTATGAATCCTGGCTGTTTTTCCTTATCTGAGGTTAGCCACTTAAACTTTCAGACCATTAAAATGTTGAACAGGGGGCCAGTGCTGTGGCGCAGCAGGTTAAAGCCCTGGCCTGAAGTGCCAGCATCCCATATGGGCACCAGTTCTAGTCCTGGCTGCTCCTCTTCCAGTCCAGCTCTCTGCTATGGCCTAGGATAAGTAGAAGATGGCCCAAGTCATTGGGCCCCTGCACCCATGTGGGAGACCCAGAAGAAGCTCCTGGCTCCTGGCTTCAGATCAGTGCAGCTCCGGCCATTGTGGCCATCTGGGGAGTAAACCAGCAGATGGAAGACCTCTCTCTCTGTCTCTACCTCTCTCTGTAACTCTGTCTTTTAAATGAATAAAATAAATCTTTAAAAAAATGTTGAACAAACATTCCAACCAAAACAAGAGCAGTTAGCTTTTGTTAATTAGAATGTGAAAAGGAAAGGGGGATGTTGTCGGTATGCTTGCAACACCAGAATGGTTGTGGCAGAGTAAAGAGTCAGTGAGTTTGAAGATAGATGTTTTTTTAGATCATACAATTTGAAGAACAAAGAGAAAAGTACTGATTAAAAGGCAAACAGAAACTTAGAAACAGCAAAACATCAATAGGTTTAATATGCATCTCATGGGAGTCCAAAAGGTAGACAAAAAAGAGAGTGGGACAGAAAAAAATATTTGAAGAAAAAAAGTTGCTCAAAACCTTCCAGATTTGGTAAAAAACACCAATATTCAGGTTCAAGAAGCTCAGTGAATCCTATACATAACATATTCAAAGAATATGTCATAACCAAAATCAAATTCCTGAAAACCAATTATTAAAAAAGAAAGATCTTAAAAGTAACTAGAGAAAAACAACAGTTCTAATGAATGCAAATTTCTCTGAGGAATCATGGAAGTCAAAACAGTGTGATCGCATTTTTAAAGTTCCAAAAGTAAAGCTGTATCTACCAAGAGTTATGTGCATCCTACCAAAGCAAATTATTGAATTTAGCATGGTTTCAATAAAAAAATTACAAAACACACACACATACTCCACACACACTGACTAATCAGGATTTATCTCAAAAATATAAGATTATTTTCACATTTAAAGATTACCTAATAAGAAAACTATATATACAGAGAAAAGTGATTTGACAAAAATTCTGCACCTATAATGATATATACTCTAAGCATGTCTTATAATATTTTCAGTACAAAAAAGGTATCTACAGAAAACCTATAACAAACACCAAATGCATTCTGCTTAACATCACAAACAAGGCTCTCTGTTCACAGGTAAACCTAATTAGTACACTAAGACAAGGAAAAGATATAAAATCACATGTATTAGAAAGAAGTAAAAATATATTTACAGATGATATAACCATTTACATAGACAAGCCTAAGGAATCTGCAAAAAAATATCCACTAAAATGAACTACTGGGTATAGCATGATTTCAGCATAAGGGTTCAATATTCTTTTTTAATGTAAGTTTTCTATTCCTTGGATCTACAAGAAGAAATGACAAGTACCGGAAGTGATGACCTAACTAATGCCCTTAGGGTCTGACAGACGGAAGGAACTTCAATCTAACAGAAATTAAAGTGAGAGAAAGTGATTCTTCAAATCTTTGTATAACAAAGGAAGGAGGAGCTTGTAGCTTCCCCCTCAAAAGAAAAAGAAGCCTCTGGGTGATAATATTGCTTTATATGTTCACAGTCTAAAAACACACACAGAACTTCTGAGGGGCAGGACTAGACAGCTTTTCCTTTGAAGCAACTGCATCTGAGCTAACTATCTGTAGTCTGCCAGGGATAGAGCCTCTGATTACTGGAGTCAGGGGATGTTTCGTACCTCAGAGGATGGTAAAGCCAGTCTCTCCGGGTTCACTTTCACTGAGACCAATTCTGTGGCTATCAGACTGATAGCAAAATAGTGGGAAACAGACTTCAAGTGCCGCCTTCTTTCTTGGACATACACAAGGCTCAGATTTGGAGAGGGAGAGAAATGCGCAGGGGAAAGTGATTGGAGAAAGCTGTTTACCTCCCACCACCTTTCAGAAGAGGAAGTTTCTATGTTCTTCTTCTCAAAGCTAATTCAAGAAGCTCCTTTGAGAGGATGAAGTGTGATCCTTGGAGTCCAGGGACACTTTGGACAGATGTCTCCATCTGGTCCAGAGGATGACCGAAGGTAAGATGCTCACTGCTTTTGGTGGAGCAAAGAGAAGGCTGCCGTGAGGAATAGGCTGGGTTGTTTTAATGCCTGAGTATTTTCTGTGAACCAGGTATCACTCACATGGAGAGGGTGGAGCTGGAGCCATGGAAAGAGGAATGGACTCTGGCATATGCACCATGGTGGAATAGACCGGCAGTCATCTGGAAGCCAGTGGCAGAATTCCAGGGAATAAAATGCATCACTTTGTTTGGAGGATTATGGCTTAACAGACTCATCTGAAAGCAACCACGAGATAATTATCTGCCTAAACCAGAGAGGATGAAGTCACACCATCAGGTAAAAGCTCTTATGGCTCTCCCTTGCTTTGACTCATCCCTGGTGGGGGATGCAAACAGGAGCGAAAGGGTGAGGGCTATGATGAAGGATGTCAGAGTGGAAGCCAATCACAGACCTGCAGCTGGGACAAAGAGACTGCAGTCAGCGGGGGGGAGGCGTGGGGAGGCGCAGCCTTGTATGAAGATGGAAATGCTGGCCCTTGCACAAAACACTTCACTTTCCAAAGTTAAAACATTTGAAATTGGGTTTTTGACTTAAAGGTCTAAAAGGAAGCAAACAATTTGTCATGGAACTTACAACATTAGAATCATGATACATGAAAAAAATTGATAACTTTGACTTTATTAAACATCAAGGGGTGGGGCTGGTGCTGTAGCATAGCAGGTAAAGCTGCTGCCTGTAATGCCAGCATCCCATACAGTCGCCAGTTCAAGACCCAGATGCTCCACTTTCAATCCAGCTCTCTGCTATGGCCTGGGCACCTGCACCTCTGTGGGAGACCTAGCAGAAGCTCCTGGCTCCAAGCTTTGGATTGGCTCAGCTCCAGCCATTGCAGCCATCTGAGGAGTGAACCAGTGGATGGAAGACCTTTCTCTCTCTTTCTCTCTGCCTCTAACTCTGCCTTTCAAATAAAACAAATAAATTGAAAGAAAGAGAGAAAGAGCGAGAGAAAGAGAGAGCAAGAGAGTGAGAGAGCAAGAGAGCAAGAAAGAGCGAGAGAAAGAGTGAGAGCGAGAGCAAGAGAGAAAGAAAAGAAAAGAAAAGAGAAAAGAAGAAAGAAATAGAAAAAATGAAGGGGTGAGTGCTTAGCCTGCAGTTCAGATATTAGTTACGACACACACGTCCCACATCAGGTTACCTGGGTTCGGTACACAGGTTTAGTACCTAGCTCCAGTTTCTGGCTTCAGCTTCCTGCTCATGCAGATCCATGGAGGCAGTGGTGATGGTTCAAGTCGTTGGGTTCCTGTCAGCCACATCAAAGACCTGAGTTGAGTTCCTGGCTGCTGGCTTTAGTCTCAGCCTAGCCTGAGCTGTGGTGGGCATTTAGGGAGTGAACCATTGAATGGGAATGTTCTCTGTCTCTCTGCCTCTCAAATCAATAAATAAATAATTTAAGAGGCAAGTATGGTGGTGCAGTGGGTGAAGCTGCCGGCTGGGACACCTGCATCCCATATGGGAGGGCTGGCTCCAGTGTTGGCTACTGTTCCCAATCCAGCTCCCTGCTAACTCACCTGGGAGGCAGTGGATGATGGCTCAAGAACCAGTTTTCTTGGGGGAATCGCTGATTTTAGCATAAGTGCAGAAAATATATAAGGTGAGCCTGGGGCATTTCATAGCTCCAGAGAGCAAGGAAGCACCAAAAAGGTAGGCACAAAACCCACAGCAATGGGAGCGTGTCAAACAAAATCAGGATCCAACTGAAAGAGCTACCTGTGGGTAAAGCTGGGACAACTCAAGCAGCAAAACAAAGTGGAATTTGATCATAACCCCAGGATAAAATAAATACCCACGAGTCCAGCTGATATAAAGAAATAATTGAATAGATAGATACATGAGACAAGAGACAACTCTCCTGTGAAACAAAATTCTGACTAACTTGTGTTGCTGCTCCTCCTTCAAGAAGTAGAACATAACTCCACTGCTCAGTATGACCCTTCTGTAGTGACTTCCTTCCAAAGAGTACAACACAGGGTGGGAGAGGGTAGCTGCACAGGGAGCAGACGAGAAACAGAATCTCCCCAAGGAGGGACCATGACATAGGACTAATTCACATTCACAGGATGTACCTTTACTTGATGTGATAAGAACAGCAGTTTGAGGACTCCCCTCTAAATCTCTATCTACTTATGAAAAACCATCACAACAAATCCCACTTGAGGGCATTCTTCAAAAACCTGATCTGGACTCCTTATGACTGCTGACGTCACCAGAGAGACTAAGAAACCATCGCAGTTTGGAGGAGCCCCAGGGAAGCCAAAGACTAAAGGAAATGTGGTATCCTGGTGAGACCCTGAATCAGGAAAAGGACATGAGAGAAAACGTAAGGAAATGTGAACAAAGTATGGGCTGTTGTTAGGAGGAATGTATCCCTACCGGTTCATTAATTGTGACAAATACGCCATACCAATAGAAGAGGTTTATAATAGGGAAAAGTAGAGAGCATAGGAAAATTCTCTGTACTATTTTGACAATTTTTCTCTAAGCCCAGAACTATCTCAAAATATAAAGCTTATTTTTCAAGGTTGTAGAGCCTGGCCAAGTTTTCACCTAGGTATAAAGGAATATTGCATAAGGAATAAATTTTAAAATTACAATGGAGTCAAACAACAAAGCTTGGTTAAACCACAAGAAGACAGTTCCTCTAAAAATTCAGGGGTGTTAACAAAGGCAAATGATAACTCATGCATCCAAATTTTTGAATATACATGGCGTTTTGCGGACTCCTGTGAGGCCGCACTGCCAGGGAGAGTGGGCGGACGGTGTTCTCCCACAAGAAGACAAGCTTTGGGGACATGTCCATCTTTATTCACAGCCACATAACTTTTAAAGGGCAGGCAACTCAAGGCAATACTAATTCTATAGGACAGAATCGACACTGGTGCCAATATGCCTCTCCAATCAGCTCGAAGGTCACAGGGGTAGGGTAGCTTTCCAAGTGGGCCTGGGCCACACCCGGGAGCAGTTTATCTGATTGGCAGAAGGCAGGGGTGGGGGAAATGTGCCTGGGGGTCCTGCTGCTTCCCAGCAGCCAGGCTAACTGCATGGGCTAGGCAGGCTGCTCACAGGATCGCCCACAGTGCTTCCGTAGTACTGCATGGAAAATTCCTGCCAAATATGAGCTCACAGACAAAAATCACAAAACGCACAAGGAGATCCATCCTTATGGACTAGAGTTAGAGAGGATAACAAACAGGAAAATTTGTAGCCATGGAATGAAAGGTATTAGCTTCATATATGAGGGACTTAGCATGAACTAAACTGTCCAAAGAGAAAAATAGGAGCAATATTGTCTGTACTACAGGGAGAGGACATTAAGAGAAAGGAACAGACATTTTTCAAAAAGGAATATCTGGTCATACATACTAGGAATGTTAGAAAATAGAGTTCAAATATTTTAAGATTTTTTTTCTTTTTTAAATTTGGAAGGGGAGGAACACTGGGAAAGATCTTCTGTATGTTGGTTCACTCCCCAAATGCTCACCACAGCTGGGACCAGGCTAGCCCAAACTCAGTCCAGATCTCCCATATGGCTGGAAGGACCTCAATTACTTGGATCTTATCTGCTGCCTCCAAGAGTACATATAAGCAGGAAGCTGGAAAGGGAAGTGTGGACTTGAACCCAGGCACTCCAATACGCGATGCCAGTGTCCCTGTCAGTGTCTTAAACTGCTGCATTAAATGCTCAGGCCTTTTTGGGACTGGCTTATTTCACTAAGTATAGTGGTTTCTAACTGCATCCATTTTGTTGAAAATGACAGGATTTCATTTTTTATAACTGTATAGTATTCCATAATGTACATATACCATAATTTCTTTATCCAGTCTTCAGTTGATGGACATCTGGGTTGATTCCATATCCTAGACATTATAAATAGAGCTGCAACGAACATGAGGGGTAAGATCACTCTTTCATGTGCTGATTCCATTTTCCTTGGGTAAATTCTCAGGGCTGGGATGGCTGGATCATGAGGCAGGTCTATATTCAAATTTCTGAGGTATCTCCACATTGTCTTCCATAGTGGCTGCACCAGTTTACATTCCCACCAACAGTGGTTTAGGGTACCCTTTTCCCCACACCCTTGCCAGCATTTGTTTGTTGATTTCTGTACGAGAGCCATTCTTATGGGGGTAAGGTAAAACGTCATTGTAGTTTTGATTTGCAAGTCCCAAAAAGACTAATACTGTATGTTCTCTCTGATCTGTGGTAATCAATAGAACATCTAAAAGGTAATCTATAGGATTGAAATTGACACTTTATGATGTGATGATTTTGAACAGCCCTTGTCTTGACTGTTGATGAACAATGTTTTTTATTTAGTTTTTGTTTTACATTTTTCTTCATACTATTTGTTGACCCCTCTACTTAGTGTAGGGTTAATCTTTTGAGTATAAGGGTAATTAAAAATAGATCTTTGTAAAAGAGAAAAATGAGAATGGCAGAGGGAGGAGAAAGAAGTATTGGGAGTATGGATGGGAGGGAAGTGGGGTGGGAAGAATCACTATGTCCCCAAATTTGTATATATGAAATGCATGAAGTTTATATTCCTTAAATAAAACTTAAAAAAAGAAAAAATGCTCAGCCATAAATTTTAAAATACACAATAAAGTGTTGATAAGATTCAACTAAAGATAGAAGTAATGAACTAAAAAATCTTCAGAAATGATACAAAATATAACACAGAGACATAGAAAAAATGAAAGGAAAACTGAGAGTCAAAGAAGGTCTAATAGGATTGTTTCTAGATTGTCGGGTAATTTTTCAAAACTGAAAACAGTCATAAATACTTAAATGGAATGACCCTAAAGAGCCCTAAACAAAGCAAATGAAAACAAACACACAGCCAAGTACTTAGTAGAAAAAGTTCAAGGTATCACTGATAAAGAGAAAATCTTAAAAGCTACCTATAAATGAACCTGGAGAACATTATACTAAGTGAAACAAGCTAGGCACAGAAAGACAAATTCCCCATGCTCTCACTCATGTGCAGAATCTAAAAAGTTGAACTCATCGAAGCATAGAGGAGAATGGTAGTTGACAGGGTCTGAGGGGCAAATGTATCGTATATTTGAAAATTGCTAAAATAATAGGTCTTAACTGTTCTCATCACAAATGAAATGTTAATCATATGAGGTGATGCACATGGCAATTAACTTGATTGAATATTTTCACAATATATACATATATCAAAACATATTGTATACCATAAATATAAACAAAATAACAAATAAAAGAAAAATATACCTACTAAAGAAAGACATTAAAACCAAAGACCATTCATCACTGACAACAGATGGCAGAAACAATAGAATGATGTCTTCAACGTGTTAAGGGAAAATAACAGTTAACTTGTTATTCTCTTCACAGCTACCATTCCAGAGTGAAGGCCTAATAAAGTGATATTTAGACTCTTAAAGACTGAAAGAAATCATGTCCTAAGAGATTTGTTATGGCTGATACATTAGACTAGTTTACTTGATATTCATTCCAACTTTTTCTTTATCCAGGATAAAGTTTGGCACTGATGCTAAAAAAACAAAAATCTAACCAGACAAAAACCAAACCAAACCAAACAAACAAAAACCTCCCACATATTCCAGACTCTTTTGCCTTTAGAGAAATCTGCATGTTACCCAGGTTCTGGCACAGGACACACTCACAGAGACTGGATGGAAGTGATCTCTGTGAAACAGAAGCTGTGTCAGCATCCAGTGCTCTCCTATAGACCCTGAGTTGGAAGCGTTTGGTTCACTGGTGGCAGCCACAGCAAAGACTCTACCACCCAGAGTGTTCTGTGATGACCAGTGACCACACTGGATTTCCTTCCAACATAGTCCTATAGAATAACTTGGCACTTACTTGGCTGTATTGCTTCTTCTGCTTGTAAAACATTTAAACCTCATCCCATAATGCTCCTGAAGCTCTTGTAATCTTTCTCTGATACCCTGTAATAAGTTGCCTTTAAATTTAAACTAGCTGGAATGCCTTCAGTTTTCTACAACAAAGAACACTGGCTAATAAAGAACTTGTTCCACAAATGGAGGCAGAAGCTAGACTTTGAAGGAAACGAGAATCTGGAATTAGTTATTTCATAGGATTGGAAGGCAGGGGCTGGTGTTGTGGCATGGCAAGTGGGGTGCCACCTGTGATGCCAGCATCCCATGTTGAGTGCGAGTTCTTGTCCCAGCTGTTCCGCTTCTGACCCAGCTCCCTGCTAGTGGCTTGAGAAACACAGCAGAGGATGGGCCAGGTGCTTGGGCCCCTGCCACTGACTTGGAAGACCTGGAGGAAGCTCCTGGCTTTGCCATGACCATTGTAACCTCTGAGGAGTGAACCCGTGGATGGATCTCTCTTTCTCTCTTCCTCTCTCTGTAACTCTTTCAAATAGATAAATAAATCTTTAAAACAAAAAAAGGAATAGAAGGCAGTGAGGATGGGATGGGCACTGTAGGATGGCACACAGGTACTCCATAGCATGCAGTGGCTTAGCACTTACCATTTTACCTTCCCACCAATCATGGGAACTTGATAAAGGAGGGTCACGTGATAAAGGAATTTTGGCTTCTGTCCCACTCCTAATGGGTCCTTGAGTCTATTCTGGGGTTAGTTCCTGAGTCCCTAAGTGTAGCATTGAAGTACTTAAAGATTGGCAGAACCTACACATGAGAACACTTAAGTGTTATCAAGCAGAAGCCCTTGAGGCTCCTCTTCCCAGTGGAAATTAGTAAAGCAAGAGCAACATCACATCCCTGGAGGAACCAGAGTTGGTGCCAACACTAACTCCTTCAAAGGTGTGAAGTGATCCCTCTTTGAGCCCATTAAACTCACTGTTGGCCTCTACGTAAAGCAGATGGGACAACTTAGAACGCATGCATCAGTGTGGCAATCAGGAGAGCATCTCGAATCTCAGCAGAAGGGCAGAAAAGGAGAAGATAATGGCGCAATGCCAGCAAACAAAATAATGGCTTCCCAAAGATGCTCCTATTCCCATTTAAGCTGGTGGGCCCAATGTAATCACAAGTGCTCTGCAGAGTGGAGGGAACGGCACAGAAGACAGAGAGGGGCCAACACTGTGGCAGAAAGGGTAAAAGACACCGCCTGTGATGCCAGCATCCCATATAGGCACTGGTTCAGGACCCAGCTGCTCCACTGCCAATCCAGCTCCCTGCTAATGCACCTTAGAGAGCAGCAGAGAATGGCCCAAGTCCTTGGGTCCCTGCACCCATGTGGCAGACCTGGAAGAAGCTCCTGGCTTCCATCTGGCCCAGCGCTAGTTGTTGTGGGCATTTGAGGAGCAAACTACCTGACAGAAGATCTCAGTCTCTCCCTCTCTAACTCTTTCAAATAAATAAAATAAATCCTTTAAAAAAAAAAAAAAGTCAGAGGGAGCAACTACAGAGGACGCTCAAAGAGATTTTGGGCTCCTGTCTTTGAAGCTGGCAGAAGGGGGCCAAGGACCAGGGACTATTGGAGGCCTCCAGAGGTGGGTCCTTCTCAGATTATTTATTAAGATTTTATTTAAAGTGTAACAAGTATACAGGTATTAATCGTTTAGGAAATCACCTAGTGCTTCAACATAAAAATAAAACATTTTCTCTTTGGGAAAACAAAGAGACAACGCACTGTGCTGATGTCTTTTCATTCCAAGAAATCTGTGTCAGACTTATCTACCTACAGAATTATAAGATCAATTTGTGTTGTTTGAACCACTACATCTATAGTAATTGGTTATGGCAGCAAAATAAAACCAATACAAATGCCTTCACGATTCTGAGAAAAGTATTTCCAACTGATTAGTCTGTATTCAGACATACTGCTAACGGAGTGTAAGTGTAAAGATACATTCAGACAGTCAAGATCTCAAAGAAGCGAGGCCTGATATACCTTTTCTGGAAAACTGCTGGAGGATGAGGTCTTCCAAAACAAGGGAAGAAACCAGAAAAGTGGAAGTCAGGGGTCTGGGGAACTGGCCTGGATCCAGCCCTGGAGAGTGCAACAGGGACATCCAGGAGAACAGGTGTCCTGCAGGTGCAGACAGCAGCAAGCCCAGCCAAGATATCTCAGACAGTTAGGAGTTCTCAGTGGGTGTGGCTGGGAGCTGGCAGAGCGCTGGATGTGTGTGTCCATATCACAAAGGGGTTTCAACTATTTTGAAAAATTATGTTAGAGTTTGTGATAGTGATGTAGAAGACTGAGCAAACCGGCATGTTGTAACACTAGGAAAAACAGGGTTATTTTCAAAAGGAAATATAATTTTCATATCCTGGTTGTCTCAACAGTGAGTTCTATTTGCCTTTTTTTTTTTTTTTTTTACAGGCAGAGTGGACAGTGAGAGAGAGAGAGAGAAAGGCCTTCCTTTGCCATTGGTTCACCCTCCAATGGCCACCGTGGCTGGCGCGCTGCGGCCAGCGCACCGCACTGATCCAAAGGCAGAAGCCAGGTGCTTCTCCTGGTCTCCCATGGGGTGCAGGGCCCAAGCACTTGGGCCATCCCCCACTGCACTCCCGGGCCATAGCAGAGAGCTGGCCTGGAAGAAGGGCAACCGGGACAGAATCCAGCGCCCCAACCGGGACTAGAACCCGGTGTGCCGGCGCCACTAGGCAGAGGATTAGCCTATTGAGCCATGGCACTGGCCTATTTGCCTCTTAATAGTATGAATACAGACATAAGTTGATGAGAAGGGTGCAGGAAAGAAAAAGGAAGGCCTGGGTTGCTACAACTCCATCTCCATTGGTTTACTCTTTGTGTGTTTATAGACTGAACACAAATGTGGATGCATCACAATTCTTGGTTGATGGCACATCCTTGACATTGGCCCATGTACGACCTGCTTTTAGTCATCCAGTTAGTTGATTCTTTTTCAATCATATATACCCCTATGAACCCATGGCCTCAAACAAAAGCTAACCCTTGGACAATGCTCTATCTCTAACCCTATGACCCACATCACCACCTCCACACCAGTCCAGACTCCTTCTCCACTGCATGAGAGAACTAATACCCTGTGTTTGTGATCCTTTTGTCCTCGTCATCTTTAAACTGAGCATCTTAAATTCATAGTCAACCTGATGCCAAGGTCCCTACTAGGCTAAAGACAAGAGAGGAAGAAGAGCAGTTACAACCCAGAACTTTGTCCCAAACAGCCTATTTCCTGCAAGAGAGCTTACAAACCCTCACAAAGCAGACATGAGTCCAGGGTTTTTTCACATTAAATGCATTAGGTCTTTTTCCCTTTTTTCAAGATGTACCCATTGTTACAGGTTTTTTTTCCCCCTCCCCTTACTCCTTAAAATTGAAGGAGAACTGAGGAGTATAGAAGTGAGATGCTAAGAACCAGGGTCTACGACACTGGGAAGCTGGCCAAATGTATCTACCATCGTCAGGCTGCTCTCTGAGACAAGGATGGCTCCCCAAAGGATGCTGTAAGACTCCCAGTATTCCCAGATTCCTCAGACACCCTGGAAGGGGTCCCAGCCACACAGAGGCTCTGGTGATGCATCTCAAGCTGGCAGCATGGAAGTATTAGCTGTGTTCTGCCTGTGCTGCCTGAATACTTCCAGCCAAGCTGGCGAGGAGATGGCTCTTTGCCCTGGTAACCTGCCCTGGTCAGCCAAGCAGGCACCAACAGCATGGGCATCACTTGGGAACTTGCTTGGAAGATGATTCTAATCAGAATTAAGTGCACCATGATCCTGACCCTACCAGAGCCAGGATCCATCCACTACTGAGCTGCAAGGGGTCTTGGTGCTCACCTAGTCAATTTCCTAGAACATGCAACTCAAACACTAGTTGTCAGGATGGTTAACAGGTTTACTCTCCCCACAAAAAAAAATCATGTCATAATCAAGAAAATTTAGAGAACACTGGAATAATATATTTCTTCTACATACCTTCTCAGAACCTAATCTCCAAGATTCAGCATCTTCAGCTGTTCAAAGGTTTAGCTACTGAGGTTTGCTGAATCCCAGTTTTCTCAGCGGCAGTAATAATGGCCACTGTGGAGGATCGCTGTGAGGGAAAGTGAGCTCAGGAGCCCCTAGCACTGCACATGGAAAACATTAACAAATCGCATTCCCTTCCCTGAGCCTTGCATTTTGCTTTCAATTTTTCCTCCAGGCTCAGCAAATTACCTCTATTTACAACAGTCTGTGAAATTGTTTGAAATAGGTTTCTTGGGCTCTGAATGGCGTCAGGGTAATTATGTATGCAAGGAAGGCTCCCACCCCGCTTACCTGGCTGGATGGTGGGACCCCAGGCCCAGTGGAGCAGGAACCAGGTAAATCCAGGGAAGGCAGTGCCCAGTGCAGGGCAAGACAGGGGCTCTCAAGCCTCAGGTGACGGCTTCACCTCGTCCTGACTCAGCACACTGAGCTCAGGTGCAGATTCGATCACAGGCGAGGGGCTTGGCAGCCAGCTCAGTGAGAGGCACTACATGAAGAGCCAGAGGTTTCCTCTCTTCGTACTCGACTTCCTGTGTATGAAATCCTGGTGTTAGGCTACATCCCCTCCATGCTCCCTCAGTCAGATCCACGTGAATACTGCCAAAATCACAAGACCCAGAGGCACAGCCCACACAGCCAGAAAGATATTTTATTGAGACTGGAGCAATTCACAAGAAAGCACTCATTACAGCACAATCAAAAAACTCAAGTTTTACGAATTTCACATTCACGGTTAGAAAGCACTTTGCACTCTGCGGCACACAGCCAACATGGGAAAGGGAGCAGACAGGGTGCTGATAGGCGAGCCAAACCAAAAGTGCTCTGTGCCTTGGCAGTGTCTCCGGACACCCTCGGAGCAGGGGTGAATGAAGCTTTCCCCCTGAATCGCAGAGCAAGACACCTGGTGTCCCTCTGCCTGTTCCCATCGTGTCCACAGAATTTCTATGGCTGTAAAGCAATGGAACTATTAGCTACTTCTTGACACCACAGACACAATGACTATAGGCAAAAGCACAGGGCCCATCTGGCCTGAAAACCCCACTGGGGGACCCCAATGGCCTTAGAAGGTATCTTCTGCCCCACCAAAAGTCACTTTTTAAACTTGTCAGTAAAAGATCTTTTTTAAATGTTGCATCCTAAACATTTTCAAACATCCTTATTACACAGACCCCCATGGTTCATTATAGGGAGGCAGATGATGTAGCCAAGTTCAGTTTCAATTAACAACCAAGAGACATAAATGAATCTCAGACAAACTCCTTCTCTTCCAAATCTGTTTCCCATTCACCTCCATATCCACGCTTTGCTTTCATGATCTGGCTGGAAGGAGCCCTAAAACCAGCATGACAGCAGCTATTGCATGGGGCTGGCGAGTTAAGCTCCACTCTGCCTGATACATCTCCCTTCTGGGTGACACATGAGTCAACCAAGACCAGATGGGAGGTAATGAAAACGTTCAGTCTCTGGAATAGGAGCTGGAGACAGATCCTCCCCCGGCCTCTTCCCAACTTCCTCTACCTCATAGCTGCAGTGGGTTCCACGGATGACAGGTCTGTCTGCCCCGTCTGGAGCTGGGATGAGGGCAAGTGTGCCCTGCAAAGGAATAAGGTGCCTCAAGGGTCCCACAGGCTGTTGTAAGTGACAGGTGAATTGCCTTGAGGATATTCACAACAAATCTTCTTTCAGAAACTGGTGAAAGAAAATATTATTCAGACAATGCAGAAAAATGGCCTGTCTAGACAGCTTGGGCAGACGAGTTGTCTAAGCACAATTTTTTCCGGTGCGCTGGAAAGCCTGTCCTTTGCCTGCTGTGAAACAGAGCAATGTTCCACCACCTCTTGTATCTGTGGGCTAGCAGGGAAGGAGGACTTCTACCTCCTGCTGAGTCTCCTTCCCTGGCTCATCCCAACAGCTACCGTCTAGGAGAGAAAGGTGAGCCAGGACCTGCTCAAGAAGGGGCCAGTTCTGCCAGTGCGGCAAGTCCTCCCCATAGGTTCCTCTCTCATTTCTTCTTTAACCCTTCAGAGAAGGCTCAGACTCTGCTGTGCATGTTTCTTGCTGATCCATAGAGTTTACATGGAAAAGCGTAGTTTAGAATCACACAAACACACACACACGTATACACAAGGAAAGATCAGCAAGTAAATTCCCAGCATGTTAACAGAGGTTGTCATAAGTTAATACCAGGGTGCCTTTTATTTCCTCCTTTGTGCCTCTTTTCTGAGTTTTTCAAAGTGGTAAATCTTTCTCTTTGCTTTAAGGAACCCAAACTAGTCCTTTCTTGTCACATAGAGGGCCAGGCCACTGACGATGTGGTCCAAAGACTTCACAAAGCAAGACATAAAAGCCTCTGTGCTAGCACTTCCCTGGCCCGGTGCACCTGTTTCTAGCAGAGCGCTGTGCATCCAGGGCAGCCACCCCTGATGCATGGGTTGTATGGCAGTTCACTCAGCTCCCACCATGGCTGAAGTTGCTGCCTTTGGTTCTCTGGCTCAGGGGCCCCAGGTACTATGCCTGTTAGACAGGAATTTATAAATACACATGTGGTTGACAGCTGTCTTTTTCTTTTCACATCCAGCAGGGCCTGAAGCCTGGGCAATTTCCTAGGTACTTAAGAGTCCTACAGCCACTTCGGGCACTTGACTGGAGCATTGTGAAGATAGTGTGAGGAAACAGGCTCTTCCTAGCCCTCCCCAGCCTCTTCCTAACTTCCTCTAACTCATCGCCACAATGGGTTCTACAGATGACAGGTCTGTCTTCCCAGACTGCAACTGAGATGAGGGCAAGAGGTTATGGGCCAGTGGAGCCCTCCGGCCATTGCTCTTCTCCGTCCAGGCCACCCGGGAGGAAGGGACCGGGGAGGGTGGCCTGTCCTCCCGAGGCTTGGGCAACCTTTGGCACATGCTCAGTAATGCCTTTAGCTCCACTCTGAAATTCTCATTCAGCCAGCAGTAAATGAATGGATTGTAGCAGGTGCTGCTCATGGCAAACCAGTGGAAGGCAAAGTAGAGGGCATTATTGGTGCGGATGACCTTGCTGGAGAGGAGGAGGACATAGCAGTTGAGGGGGAACCAGCAGAGGGCAAAGAGGACCACTACCAGCACCAGCATCTTGATAGTGGTCTTCTTCTTGCGCCGCAGGGCGAGGTACTGCTCTGTGGTCACGTCGCCAATGGTGTTGCACAGCCACAGCTTCTTGGCCACGCGAGCGTAGGCCACGGAGATGATGAGGAGGGGTAGGATGTAAAGCAGGATGAAGGTGGCCAGATCCAGGTACTTCCAGAAGAGGTCGGCTGGCTCAGGGAAGTCGGGCAGGCATAAGGAGCGCACCACATCCTCGCTGGGGGCAGAAGTGGGGGGCAGCAGGAGAGAGTGACAGAGAGGCGGGATCAGTACCGAAAGGCTCCGTCCCGAGAAGCACCAGCCTCTCTCTCCACCACACCCCTCTACATCGGTCACTGATGGTACCTTTGATGCAGGGGCCTAATTACCTGTTATATTTCTGCTCCCTTACTATGCTGGGGGTTCTATAAGGGTAAAGAATCCACCTGAATCTCTCTGTGCCCTTTCCCCTTGCACTATGCCTAGTTTGTGTAGAGACCCAGTCGATCTTAGGATAGCCGTGTGGCTTTCTGCTCTTGCTATTCAATGTTGCTTCAAAAAGTTCATGGAAAATGGAATTCACATGCAAGGGTATTTTTGTGCAAGAAGTTTTGAAACCCATGCACAACTGCTTCATGATGCATTTCCCACAGGCTTCTTGAAGAGCCCCTCATACGTGGTGTAGGCCATCACCAACAAAATAAAAACCCCATTTTCTTTTTGTTGCACAAAATAAAGTCCTGTGTGTGTGCAGGCAGATGAAGTCTGAGTGTTGGGAGCTCTGGGTGTATGATTTATTTGAATATTCTAGAATTTGAGGATGGGGCTTAATAAATTAATGGAAATCAGCCTTCAGGGCTTGTTCTTCTTTTTACTTTTTTAAAATTTATTTATTTTCATTTTATTTGAAAGGCACAGAGATAGATCTTCCATCTGTTGGTTCACTCCCCAAGTATCTCCAACAGGCAGGCCACAGCCAGGAGCCAGGAACCAGGAACTCAATCCAGGTGTCCCGCATGTGTGGCAGGGACTCACACATCTGAGTCATCACCTGCTGCCTCCAGGGTGATCTGGAGCAGGAAGCTGGGATTGGAAGCGGAACCAGTACTTGAACCCAAGCACTTTCAAGCAGGATGCAGGCACCCCAAGCAGCATCTTACCCATTGTGCCAAACACTGCTTCCAGCTTGTTCTTGCCCTGCTTCTGTCACAAGTGTATGTGTGTGTTTCAGGTGGGCAGCACATGGCTACTGTCACGACACTCACAGCACTCTGCCTGGATCCCCTCTGATCCCTTCTCCCAGCACCCAGCGCCTGCCTGCGCAGTGAAAACAGCTGGCACCTGCGATCATCTGGCCCCCAATAACGACCCTTCACACAGACACACTAAGAGCCAGAAGAGTGAGGGGTTTTGTTGACCCCAGAAAAGGCTGGAATCAATGACTGACACATGGAAGAATAGCAACGTCCAGCTCCCTTGCTTCAAGGTGAGGCAAATTCTGCCTGCTCCCTGCCCCGTGTGGCACAGGTGCAGCTTCCCCTGAAATCAGTACCTTCCCTGGGCTCTCCTCTTCCCATCCTCCCTCCTTCTCCCTGACTCCCTTACCCACTTCCCCAGGTAGTTCTGCATCAATAAATCATTTGCAGGTGTACTTGACTTTGTCTCAGAACCCATTTCTAAGGAACTTCATCTGAAGCAACAGCTGTAAACTGATAAAAGTCACTCTAAGATCATCCATCCATCCATCCATCCATCAAGTACTGACGGTTTGTCTCGTAGTGACAGTCATCTAGGACTTGGGATCACCAAGGCAGCAAACTCAGAAAGGGGCCTCCTCTTCCCAGACTGATGGGCTTGGCAGAGAGATCACTTCTGGCAAACTTGAAAATTTGTGAAACCCGAGTGTTTGCAATAGAGATTCTCCCTCTGAAGAGCACAGTACAAAGAAAGCAGAATGGGAGGTGGGAGAGGTAGCAGAGGCTGCCTCCGACAAACACAGGCAGGCACATCTGTTTCTAAATTGTGTGAGGGATTTAGACCCTGCTCATTTTAAACAAGGCTTTGATAATTCTGCTATCAGTTTGAGGGTGGACACGCCCCCTGGTGACAGAAGCTGAGAACTATCGCCTTGTCCTTGCACACCATCCACAAGGAGAATCAGAAAAGCGAGAGCACAGAAAAACATAGAGTAGGCATGGTCCCAAAGCCAGAGAAGCTGGGAGAGGGGCAGGGGACAGCTCGGGGAGGGGCTGCTCGTTACTCTGAGATGTGGACCCAGAGCCCACTCAGACCGCCCTTTGTGGAGCCCTCCTTCCACCTGCTTCCTGCTAATTCATCTCACCTGTACTTGAAGGTAAATAATTTCTGGCAGATAGCGTGCGGGAGTGAAAAGAAGGTGGCCATGGTCCAGATGACGGTGATGGAGATGACCCCTTTTGTGATTGAGATCCGGGGTTTTAATGGATGCATAATGACCTGGAAAGCAAGTACACACAGATCAGTCAGCTGAAGAAGTTTTGAAGCAAATGAGAACTCTGATGACGCCACTCACTTGTCATGTAAAGAAGTGCTATTTATAAAGCCAGGCACCCCTTACCCTCATGACTGAGCTGCATCAGGTGGCTGGGGGTGAGAGAAGGAGTGGAAAGAGGGTGTCATCTGAATTCAGAGACTCCTGGCAGGTCAATGCCTCTACTGGTCGTACCCAGGAGCACCAGGGTGCAGGGAGAGGTGGGGAGGTGTCAGAGAGATCAGCTTGCCAGGATCACAAAGGAGCAAGCCATGCACAGCCTCTAGTTCCTGGGCCTCTGCTCCCAGCTTCCCAGGACTCTAGAACCCCTAGGTGAGGAAGCGCTCTGAGAGGGTGTGAGGCTGATAGACAGAGGAGACTCCCATCACTCATGGAAAGCTGCACTGACACACGTGGGGGAGCTCAGAACACCACTTCTGAGAGCGCTACAAAAATGCAGTGGGGCCCACCTCTCTGTTGCCTATCATAAAGCCAGGCTTCAGGCTGCAGTGCATCTTGGAATTGAAACCACATGTCAATCAATTCTACAAGGTCTAAACAAAGACTTTGGAATTTGCAAGCATCCTCATTTTTAAGATGGCAATGATTTTTTTTCTCACTTTATGTGAAAGGCAGAGAATCTGACAGAGATCTCCCACCCACTGATTCACTCCTCAAACGCTCGCAACAGCTGGAGCTGGACCAGGGTGAAGTCAGAAACCTGGAGCTCAATCTAGGCCTCCCGTATGGGTGGCTGGAACCTAAGTATTCGAACCATCATTTGCTGCCTCCTGGGGTGTGCATTAGCAGGAAGCTGCGTAGGAAGCAGAGAAACTGAGACACAAACCAGGCACCCTGACATAGATGCAGGTGTCCCGAGTGGCATCGTAACTGTCCCAAGAACCGTTATCTGTTAGAGAAGGCATTTTTGGATAGGTGAGCACAGGGCCATGGGGAGAGGAGTCTGCCTCAGGATGCCATCCCAGAACACACTGGACTTTCTACAATGCTGTGTCCTGGGATTTTTTTTCCTCCCCAATTTTTCAGCCTTATGGGAGGAAGTGATGAGGATTCAGGAGCTGCCCAGCACTTCTCCTTTCTGGAATTTGCCATCTCTGCCCCTTACAACCCTCCATGTTTGGGTTGCTGAAGTGGGGGGCAGCCTGGGGCAGAGGCTTGAAACAGGGAGCTCTGTGACAAGGACCATGCACAGCCAAGTATGTGGTCAGCATGAGTAAGACCTCACCCCTAGCCCCCAGGTCAACTGTCAGCTAGCTGTGCTCAGTGGGCAAGGGACAGTAAGCACAGGTCACCTGAAGGTAATACAAAGCCCTTCTAGTTGAATTAAGGGAGTAAGTAAGAAAAAGACAGGAGGGACTGGCATTGTGGCATAGCAGGTAAAGCCGCTGACTGTGACACTGACATCCCGTATGGACACTGGTTCGAGTCCTGGCTACTCCACTTCTGATCCAGCTCCCTGCTAATGCACCTTGGAAAGCAGCAGAGGATGGCACAAGTCCTTGGGCCACTGCACTCATGTGGGAGATCTGGAAGAAGCTCTTGGCTTCGGCCTGGCCTGGCCTGGCCTCAGCCATTGCAGACATTTGGGGAGTGAACCAGCACATGGAAGATCTCTCTCTTCTCTCTCTCTCTCTCTCTCTCTCTCCTTTTCTCTCTCTGTAACTCTTCCTTTCAAATATATAAATCTTTTTTAAAAAAAGAAAAAGGTAGGAAAGATTCATATGCAAACTTTTCTCACTTTGTGCTAAAGCATCTTCAAGATACATGAAGAGATAATTCTACAAAATAGAAGCATTTCAGAGATAGAGATACTCCCAAGTCTGGCTCATTAGTTTCTTATCGGATGCATGAAACGCCTCAGAAATATCCATATCGCACTGTCATCCAGACACTGCTTAACGATGGCAGGTGACAAGAAACTCATTACCTCCCAGGCAGGTGTGCCAACCACCAGACACTCCCATCAGCAAAGCCCTCGTCCTATTGCAGGGCGTCCTTGAATCTGCACTTGGAAACCTCCCATCCCTCGGTCCAGCAGCACCTTCACATGCCACGCAGAATAAATGCTGTTTTCTTTGTCCTGGTGGGCGTCACGACACTGGCCTGGTAGGTTCCTTTCAGTCTTCTCAGAGCAGGGTGGTCTGAGGATCAGAGGGTTGGCTTGGAGCCAGCCAGACCTCAGTTCTATTTCTGGTTTCTTCATTCACAACCACATGATCTTGGAAAAGCTATGTGTGCACTTTTCTGAGCCTTGATGGCTGAGTCAGTGTATGGCTAAACGTGCAACACAGGCTCACTGAACTAGGATGTGCCAGGCCTCGTCCCAACATAACCTTCGGGTCCCCTTGGATTCCCTCTAACACATCTCCCATGTGCTTCTGAAGAAGCTCAAGAGGGAGCAGGGACTTCCTGGCCCGGGGTGCCACTGTGCCTCCCCAGCCACCAGCTCCTGTTGCCTGGACACCCTGGGCTGCTCCCCTCCAACATTCAGCTCTCCAGAGAGCAATCACGGCCTGCTCTCCTTTCATCCACGGTCTTCCAGGTTTGCTTTTCTGCCCCCTCCCCAACCCCCACCAACAAGCTCATTAACCTATGATAGAAAACGCCAAACCGTGAGCGTTCACTGGAACAGCAAGTTGGAAATAGCTTTTGGCAACAACAGCAACAAAGCGTTTAGTATCCCTAAGCCAAGTCCTCACATTAACCAATAAGAAAACAAACACAATCATTGAAAACCAGGGTAAAACCCTGTCCCCAGGAGTCCCCAGGGGTCCCAGGAAACAAACCAAGGGAGGAGAGGCCTGTGCACTGGGCGGAGGCGCCCTTACCTGGTGGCGGTCCACAGCAATGGCTGTGAGCGTCAGTGCCGAGACGTGCAGGGAGCAGTACTGGGCGAAGCGGCTGACGTGGCACATGCCCTTCCCGAACACCCACGTGCTGTTCACGAAGCGGACCTGGAGACGAGCCCACCAGAGGTCAGGAGCCAGACTCTGCCTATGACACCCACCCCTGCCACGCCCCCACCTCGGGAGCCCCCTCCCAGCTTGCCCTGCCCCTCCCAGCTTTCTAACCATGTGATTCTCCCAGCACAACTGATGCTTGTTCACTCAATTAAAAAACAACCCTGAGGGTGCTTCTAGGCCGTTAGGTGCCACGAGAGCTGGGAAGGACTTGGGCTTTGGAATAAGACTTCCAACCTCCCTGTCTCATACTTTCTTGCTCTGCCACCTTGGGCAATGTATGTAACCTTTCTGAACTTCGTTCTCATTTTCAAAAAACAAAGGCTTCAAAATTTCTACCTTATGATAGGCTTAAAGTAAAGCCAAATTTTTTTAAGACTATAAAAAGAGGAACCCCATATCTAGCAGATTGCTAGCTGGCTGTCATTAGAAATAAATAGTAACTAGTTTTTATGTGTAGTAATAACATTCATTTCTGGCCCATCCAAGTTCAGTCCAGTGGGAGAGACACGTCTGAAAAGTTACTCTGTGTGTGAGCGGTGCTGGCAAATTTTGGCTTAGCTGGCCTTGCAACTCATTATCTGGGCAGGGGGCCCAGGAGCCTGGAGAAGTGTGGGCGAGGAAATGGGGCTCTAGGAGCAGGTCTGGTCCTCCTCCCACATCTTCGACTCAATTAGTACTTGAGCAGCTCCTCTGAGTAATGTCCATGCCCAAGAGAGATGAAGCATCGATTCTGATGCAGGCGCTTCCAGTCTGGACAGAGGAGGGCTGAACTAACTGCAATGCAAGACAGAAAGCCATCAGTGCCCTACAGAGGCCCAGACAAAGGGCCAGGAGCCCACCAAATAGAGGTGGGGGTGGGCAGAAAGAGAGAGAGAGATGACAGGGAAACAGAGCAAATCAGCCCAACAGAAACATCCAGTGATTTCCAGCAGAGTTTTTGTCATTTAGGGCCGTCCCCTTGAGCAAGGCACTCACTCATGCCTCTGAACTTCACTTTCCTTATGTGTAAAATGGGGCCAACCCTTTCGATAGGTAACACATGTGGAGTAGGTGCAGCAGCGCCTCACAGCAAGTCTTTCACGCTGCAAATGGCCACTATGACAACGTGAGGCGTGTGAGGTGCACATGTGGGGATGACAACAAAGGCATGGGCACTGCATCAGACACCCTGGGAGCTGTCTGAGGCATCCAGCGTGGGTCGATTTGGCTGGAATGTATGGCTAAGAGTCCAGACAAGTGCAGCCAGATCACGAGACGAGGACAGCAGGCTGTGGGCTTCGCTGTCTTTGGGACAGGCATGGAGGAGCCGCTGCAGGCTTTGGAGCAGTCCTGGAACAAGACGGCTCTACTCCTCCTGCTTCTCACCTCCTGCAGTTCTGCCTCTGTCCAGTTTTCAAATCCATTCCCTCTTCTTCAGTCCCAAGGCCATGGCCCTATTACAGCTTCTTCCCAGAATTCCCCGTTCTCCTATCTGTCCCATTCTCCTGTCTGTAATTTAGAGAGCACACTGCTGGGCGGATTTTTTGTTAGCCAAAAATTGGATTTTTGTTACCTTCCTGCTCAGAATCATCACGGCTCTCAGAACTGAGCCTGTTAGCATCAAGGCCCCTTTGCGACGTGGCTCCAGCCCTCCTGGCTTCCTCTCTCGCCCACTCCTCCACCGTGCTTCTCATCTCTGTTCCTCCAGCAACACGAAGCCACACAACGTTTTCTCAGCCCACTGGTCGCTCTGTCTGCATTGACCTGGGAAATCCCTTCTCACCCAGGTCCCATTGAAAAGTCAATGTGAAGTCTCCTTTGACCTTCTCATGGGACTGCAAATCATTCAGAATGAAAGACTCTCTTCCAGGACCCACTACATTCTCTGTATATCTGAACCAGGGAACTGTCTATAAGTGCTTTTCTCTCAATGGTCAGAACTGGGCTGTGGTGTATAAAGTGCATGGGAAGGGGGATCAGGGAGAAAGGACACTGTCACCACCAGCCAAGGGCAGGATGCCTTGTCCAGTTGGGGAGCCTGTGCTGAGCCAGCTGAGGGGCTGGAAGACCCTCCCTGCAACCTTCTCCCTCCCCCGGCTGCCAGTGCCTTGTATGCTCTAGTAGGAATTTGGGTTGGGGCAAGGTCCATGGGCCAGGTTCAAGGCCAGGCTGTTCTGGTTTATCCTGGGTGCATAGCTGGTTCCCAGGACCTTGACATCCTCTCTCTTGCAGGAGAATCCCTGGGGCAGAAGTTGCCAGCTCTCAGTTGAAGCCTAGCTTCAGACCCATGTCCAACCCACCCCCTGCATGTCTGCTGAGGATCCAGCCCTGCCTCCTGGTCTGGGCAACAGCACAAAGGCCATGCCCTGGGGCCTTGCAGATGCCATCAGGGTGGCCCAGCTCAGCCCCAGCATCCCACATGCTCAGCTCAGGACCCAAGGGAGGAGGCAAGAGGCATCAGAGATGTTGCTTTGTTGTGCTTCAAGACAACAGAGGGGCAGTATTGGGAGGTCCCTTTGACCTTGCTTAGTGCCTGGAGGATCCCAGTTGGCCATCAATGGATTAGATGCATCCTGGCAGGAAAGCAAGACAAGTCCACGGTCTGGAGTAGTGGAAGCTGATACTGTCCAAGGGTGCTTCCGGACTCCTAGACCTCTGAAGGTGAGCTAGGGGATGCAATTCTTATCCTGGCTCTGCCAAGGTGACCTTGGACAAGGAATTGAGCCTTTTTGTGTTTAGTTTCCTCTTCTGCAAAATACAACTATTCTCCTAAGTGAGGGCAAGAGAAAGCCCGTACCTCTACCACGTAAGGTGTGGAAGCACATTCACACAGGTGGATGGAATGGCGGGCTCATCCTCTTCTAGTTGCTTGCCAGTCATTTCTAGTTGTATATGTGTCTGTGTGTGTGTGTCTGTGTGTGTGCCAGAGAGGGATAAACAGCTTCTGCTTTGATAATAACTCAAATAACAATAAAGTTACCCTGTAAACTCCTTATCTGGGAGGTTTGTCTTGTTTTCCATAGCTCATGCTACAAACACATGCAGTGTGACTGTCATTCTGATTGCTCAGTCAGAACCCTCACAGTCCCAAATCGTCCTTGAGAATCGCACTGTCTGGCCATAGACAGCACCAGCAATGCTGGGCAGCTAGACCTTGGGTATTGAAGCCATCAGCCCATGTCCACCTCCCCTCCATTCTCCCTGCAACACAGCCGCATACACAGTCTCATTGTCAAATCTCAGGAGGGAAATAAAATTCCAATAAGCAGCCCAGGAAAATGCACCGACAGTGCTGTTAACAATTCACAACTGCTTGAGCCTCCAGTTGTGGCACAAAGCAGCTTCCTATGGTGGGGGTAGGCATTTCTGGGGTGGGGGTGGGGGTGGGGGTGACTTAAAAACCTCAGCTGACGATTAGGGAGCCTGATTAGGGAGCAAGCCCACACTCGGTGAGATGAAATGGGAAATCATCTACTTGAATGATTGATCCAGTGCCACCAGCCTCAGAAGCTGAGGCTTAGAAGGTGATGGAGAGAAGGGAGGGAGGAGACGGGGGAGTGAATGCAAAAGAGAAAGGGGGAAAGGGAGAGAGAATCGAAAACCAAACCCACTGACACTGGCAAGGAGAAAAGAGATAACAGGTGGGCCAGATTAAACAGACACAGAGACTGAAGAGGGCAGAGGCAAAGAGAGGGAAAAGGGAGACAGCAAGCCTTGAGAGAGAGGCAGAGACGAACAGAGAGACTAAAAGAAACGGAGGAGGAGAGTGTTGAGAACCTAGAAACGAGAGGGAGAGGGGAGAGACTGAGAAATGTGAAGACAGGCAGGGGAGACAGGGAGATGAGAAGGAAGAGAAATAGGGGTCCGTGAGGGGGCCCCACAGGGAGACACGGAGGATGGGGGTGTCGGGGGGTGGGGCAGTGGGCGCAAAGGGGCAGCCGGCCCCGGACCCTCACCAGAGTGAAGGGGGTGTTGAGCAGCGTGATGAGGATGTCGGCGACCGCCAGGTTGACGATGAAGAGGCTGGTGGCCGAATGCATCCGCTGGTTCTTGAAGATGACATGGCACACCAGCACGTTGCCGAAGAGCGAGAAGATGATGATGAAGGAGTACGCCACGATGAGCAGGGCTTTCACCGTGGGGTTCTGGGACTCGGCCCCGTAGCGCCTCCGGCCCACAAAGTTCTGCCAGTCGGAGAACGAGTAGTTGTTCCAGAAGAAGTGCGAGGCGTTGGGCACGGCCAGGGCCGCCTCCAGGCTCTGCTGGTCTGCCCGGCCCTCGGGCCGCTCGGTGGCCCGCACCGAGGGGAAGAGGAAGAGCAGCAAGAAGTAAGGGACCATGGTGCGGGCCCCTCTGCTCGCGGATCGCGGGCTTGCGGCTGGCAATGTGGCGGGGCGCTGCGCGGAGCAGAGCGCGCGCGGCTGTCCCGGGAGAGCAGCGAGCCCTGCACCGCGCGGCGTGGCGCGCAGCAGACCCGGTGGGCGCGCGCGGGGCGATTTCGGCACTTTTCCCTCTCGGCTCCCACCAGGCTGCGAGCGAGCGCCTCTGCCCAATGGGCGGCGCGGCGGCGACCGTGACGCTCGGGCTCTGAGAAGCCTCGCTCCCCGCAGCGTGGCCGGCGGCGCGGCGGGGGCTCCCGCGCCGGCCCGCTCCCTCGGCGCGGGCTCCTCCCCTAACGCACAGCCCAGGGCCCCCGTGGTTCTACTTAGCGTCCTACAGAGGGAGCAGGCGGCAGGTGCAAGCCTCCCCAGGAGGTGAGCGGGCGGGTGGGGAGGTCCCGCGGCGGTGCCCGGGTCTCCTTGTTCAAGGACAAGAATGAATTGCCTGTGTCTCTAGCTGAGGTTTAGCCTAGGCGCGGGGTCGGCACTGAGGTGGCTCACAGAACAAGACAATGACACAGAGACCCCAGAGCTTTGGCAGCCACCTCCTCCCGCCCCTCCCGCGAACATCTGGATTTCAGGTGTGCTGAGGAGGTTATTAAAGGCTTACTGTGTCTCTAACAGCCCCGGGAATGCAACACGAGGGGCTTTGCTTGTCACAGCAACTCTCCACAGCCCTGCTCCTGACGGATCAGAGTCCACGGAAGTAAGGGGCTTCGCCGCGTGTCTGCTTCTTGGGCCGTTTTGGAAGTTGTCTCTGTCAGGAATAGTATGGTATTTGTCCCCCCTCCTTCTCCAGCTCACCGTTCTTCGCTCCCACCGTGCGGGCTGTCCCTGCCAGCCACCCACTGCCTGACCTTGTGGTTATGGAACCAGGGCTAATCCCGGCTTTGTCACTTGCTAGCTGTGAAATCCTGCGGTTTTTTAACGTCCCTGGTGTTGGTTAAGGGTTTTCCTTTTCTTGTTTGTGGGGTCTCCAGAGACCCCTGTATAGATGTCCCATCACATTGAGCTCTGACACAAGAGACACAGTAATTAGTTGGCTACTTGTAACTGTGCCTCCTACCCAGCATCGACTCTTTTCCTATTGGGTCATCTCTGGCCCTGCTGAGCAGTGCCCTTAAGCAGACTCTTAACCAATGCTGCAAGCCCAGGTACCTTCCAAACTGTCCACATGACCCTGCCACCAAAGTCATCGCACAACACTAGGACATGGGAGGAAGTTCCAGTCACCTCTCACTTCGGACCTTTTCTGGAACAGTAGACATCAGCTCCTGCACTCCATTGAACTCCAGGTGGACAGGTCAAGTTTTCCTGTTAATAAGGAATTAGAAAGTGTGTTGATAAGTGGACAAGTGGGTTGATAGTAAAATAAAGGATGCATCTCTCCGGGTGGGAGACAGGGAAGTGTTCCCGGAGTAAGTGACACTTTAGCTCAGTCCTAAGGGAGCAGCAGGAGACAGGACATGGAGGAGGCGGCAGAGGGAAGACAGAGTACTCCCTAAGGAAAGGGGTCATAGCCCACCCACAGGCACGGAGGCGAGTGTGAACAAGGCACCGGCAACGACTGCAAGTGTGAAGTAGCTAGACCGGGTTGTGTAACCTCAGTGGAGAGTGGGGGCTGCAGTCAGGAGCCTGAACAAGAGGGCCTCATAGGTCAAGCTAAGGGTTTGATGATTCCCTGAGGGCAAGGGGAATGCTTGGAAGGGCTTTAGGAAGACACTGACATGAAGAGGTTTGCATTTCAGAAAGAACACTCTAGCATCTGAGAGGAGACTAGAGAGAGCTCTGGCTTGCAGCAGGAGGTCTGAAGGTTGTTCAGGTGATCCAGACGTGGGGGTGAGACCTGATTCGAGGTACCCGCATAGGGAGGAGCATGATTGATAGAGATTACATGGCAGAGCCAAGGAGGACTGCCTTCAGTTTGGTTGTAGTTAAACACACACACACGCACACAAAGCACAGAACAACCTGCTTTAAATCTGTCCTTGAGCTTTAAGCTTGTTTTTCTCCATTAATTTAGGATGGGAAGGTGGCCAATGAAGAGTATATTGTCGGGGGCCGGGAGCAAAAAAAAAAAAGAGTATATTGTCAATCCAGTTACCATCGTGGGTGACTGGAACTTACTCCTGCTCCTATAGCTAGTATACAGCTTAGACAGCGCCAACGCAGCCAGCAGGTGAGCGGGCTGGGACAGCCCTGCTCTCAATTGTGGATTGAAGTCATCTTCTAGGAGTCTGTTGATTCTCTTGGACTTCTGGGCTGCCAAGGAGGCAGCTCAGGTGGACTCCAGAGGCAAAAGAAGCCCTCGATGCTGGCAGAAGGAAGTTGGCCAGGCATACTCTGAAGGGGTGGTGAGTACTGACAGTATCCAAAGCGGGCATGAAGTCTTCCTAGCCCCTTCCCTAGGCATTCACCTCTCCCCCAGCCAGGCATGGGCCTCCTGTGCCCTTCTAAACTTCCTGCCCAGGACCATTACCCTGGATTTCTGGAACATCCTGGTCTTATTAAATAAGAACATCTTCCCACCTTGCCTCACACTAAGGCTAAATTCTTAAAAGAAATTCTTTCCTGAGAGGCTTTAGGAGTCCTGTAAATTGCCATCGCTCTTACTAAGGAGTTCTAGAAAGACATAAGCTGCTGGGACAGAATGGAACAACTCCTTTTGTATATTCTGAATAAAACTAAGGACACTGCATATAATCAGTATGTTCCAAAGTTTAATTAAATCTCCACAGCTCTAATAATTGTTCCATGTATGAATGCGCTTGAAAAAAGTTTATGGGAAATAAAATTAAAAGCCACGTTTGAAATCTATGGAGATGAGGGGTCTTCAGAAAGTTCGTGCTGGGCTGGCACTGTGGAGCAGCGGGTCAAGTTGCCATCTGCAGGGCCAGCGTCCCCTGTGGGTGCCAGTTCCAGTCCTGGCTGCACCACTTCCAATCCAGCTCTCTGCTAATGGCCTGGGAAAAACAGTAGAAAATGGCCCAAGTGCTTGGGCCCCTGCACCACATGGGAGACCCAGAAGCAGCTCCTGGCTCCTAGCTCCTAGCTCTAGCCTGGCCCATCCCTGGCCATTTTGGCCTTCTGGGGAGTGAACCAGTTGATGGAAGACCTCTCTTTCTCTGTCTCTCCATTCTCTGTGTGTAACTCTTTTGAATAAATAAATAAATCTTAACAAAAAATAACAAAAGTTCATGAAAAAATGTTTGTTATGAAAAAACTGCATGCATTAAACATGCCAAAGAGCAGTTTAACATTGAACTCTCCAAATAGTCTCAAAACAAACAAAAAAAGAAAAAATATTAAATCATCAGACATTTTAATAAAAATGAGACAAGCAATTATAGAATAATAAATAACAATATCACACAGAGGCTTTGAGAAACTCATCACCTGAGTATTGCAGACACCACAAACAATGCCCCTTTAACACCAATAGCAGAATGCTGGGTGCATGGTAGTTGCTAGAATTTGCTGCAATAGCCCAAGTTGGAAGTCATCTACTTGAAATACAAAGGAAGAAAGCAGGCCTGAAATGTCAAGGACAGTGGAAGATATGCTCAAATGCAGTAATGACACCAGTGTGTGGCCAGGCTAACTAGGAATCATTTTGCAGGGACACTGGAGCGTACACATGTATAGTTAGCATATATAAAAGGAAATATACCCAAGTTCCAATTTACAAAAACTTTGTGGCCTCCGATGAAATTGTAAATTGCTCAAGCTTATGTTACACCTTCCCATAGGAAGTTTTGTAAATAGTGGCTTGGACTGTAGGCAGACTCGTAATAACCCATTCAACATGTAGTGTGTGTAAAAAGCAGCATTAGTTGTACCATAGGCTCACTAGGTAAAGTTTGGGGCTACAGGATGCCATTATTGTCAGAGAGGTCCCCCTGCTCCCATGCACACTATTACTGTTACAATAGCTCACCTTCTGAGAAAGAGACCAGTTACTATATACGAACTACAGGCTTGTAGCAAAAAGGCAGGTCATCTTGAAGCCTAAAACCATCTCCTTGTACAGAAAGGGTTGGGAATTTATGGAGTTAGGGCAAATGGGGTAGAACTGGGTGAAACAAAGTGACAGAACAGGGTGAGTGCAGAGGAAAGGGGTAAGGAAAGTGTTTTGAGCATGTACCTTGACATATCATGTCTTTTTTTTAAAGATTTATTTATTTATTTGAAAGGCAGGGACAGGCGCTGTAGTGTAGCAGGTAAGGCCACCACCTGCAGTGCCAGCATCCCATATAGCCGCTGGTTTGCATCCCTACTACTCCACTTCCAATCCACTCCCTGCTTATGTGCTTGGGAGGGCAGCAGAGGATGGCCCAAGTCCTTGGGCCCCTGCACCCACATGGGAAACCCAGAGGAAGCTCCAGGCTCATAACTTTGGATGAGCCCGGTTCTGGACCGTTGCAGCCATTTGGGGAGTGAACCAGCAGATGGAAGACCTTTCTCTCTCTCTGCTTCTGCCTTTCTGTAACTCTGCCTTTCAAACAAATAAATAAATCTTAAAAAAGAAAAGAAAGGCAGAGTTTCAGAGAGGTAGAAGCAGAGGTAGAGAGAGAGAATCTTCCATCTGCTGGTTCACTCCCCAGATGGCTACAATGGCTAGAGCTGAGCCTATCTGAAGCCAGGAGCCAGGTCTCCCATGTGGGTGCAAGGCCCAAGGACTTGGGCCATCTTCTACTGCTTTCCCGGGCCACAGAAGAGAGCTGGGTTGGAAGTGGAGCAGCCGGGACTTGAACCAGTGCCCACATGGGATGCTGGCACTGCAGGTGGTGGCTTTACCCACTACACCATGGCACCAACCCCAAATCATGTCTTTATATACATCCTACATTCTAGGGTGGTTAGTGAAATGTCATCAGAGGTGTGTCACCCAACATAATGAACCACTAGGTAGCTCTCAGGTCAGCCTGTGTCTATCTGTGCAGGCTCCAGTTACAAGGCTGGCTGCAACCGGTTCTGTCCAGTTTTATGGGGGGCCTTGTAAAGACAGCTCAGCAGATATCTTTTGTAAAAGCAACTATTATGGGATTGCAAGTTACTATGCAACAGGTAGGCAAAGAACTATTGTGAGCTCTAAGTATGTTAGGCAGCCACAGACAGCTTGTTGTTAAGCAAGGTCAAGCCATGGCGGGGCGGGGGGTGAGGGGAGGCTCCTTTTGTCTACTGTTCCCTGTTCTCCATTTTCTGCTCATGTTGAATTAAATGTGCCATAGGGGATCTCAGCCACCTCCACTGATGTAACCATCAAGCACTCACCAACGACTCCAGCTCTGTATCTCTATCACCACTTTTTCGAAAGCTCCATACCTATGTGATATATTCACTGTCACTAGGACAGTTTCCCCTGGAACACCCCATACACTTAAAATTCAAAAAGCTCCAAACTAAATTCATCATGTCCTCCTCTCCCCTCACCTACTTACACTGCCTCTTTTCCTGGTTGCTTTCTTCATCTTGGAGTCATTTCACCAATTTCCTTGAGGCTTTGTGTTTGAAGATGCTGTTTCTCAGCCTAGAATCATTCTTTTACTCTCCAAGGGCCAGCAACACTCTTCATTCTTCAAAACCCGCTGTCCTTCCCTTGTTGTAGTCTCACTATTTGCTACACTTCTGTCTTTCCCACTAAACTGTCAGCTCTTCCTGGCCAGAAGTTATCCAATGCCCAATGTGACCTCCTGCAGCCTAGCATGGTGCTGAGACATGGAACATGAGCAGCTGTGGAAGAGACTGGACCTGGAATCAGACAATCCGCAAAGCAAATCTTAATTTCTCTGAACATAATCTCTCTGGTAATGACAGGGAAACTAGGCAGGGAGTTAAACTGAAATAGGTGAGCTGGAATGTTTGCCAGCCCTACATTGTAACTTTATCCCTTCGCCTGTCACTTTGATATGCCTACCTTCCCAGGATGCACCTGTGTCTCATCCAGGACCAGAAGGAGGAGACACCACGATGGCCCCTTGGAAGAAAAACTCCAGGTGGAGGTGTCACAGAAATCCTAGAAAGCTTCACGGATGCTAAGACTCCACCCTGCTTGTTTATTCAGTTAAGGCACCACCCCTACCTCACCAAACGGGCTGATACCTGGGGAGAGGAGTTTCTCTGCCCTTGACTATGCTTGAGGATCCGACTCAGGTTTCCTCTTCCTCTCTCTTCATAGGCAACTCTCTGCCCCATTCATGACAAGTAGCTCTCACTGTAGAGTGGCCCGCACTCATGTGTGAATGTATGTTCATCCTCTTTTAAATAAATACTGCCTTATTTTGTATACTGTATTATGCCTATGCTTTGACTTATTATCCCCTTGGTGGGGAGGCAAGAACCTGGAGTACAGGTGAAGAGACCTAGGGTCCTGGGACATAGCTAGTCATTTAAAATCAGATAAACATCTTCTGTAAGCAATGTGAAACCTACCTTCTGTGAAAATAACTATTTTCTCATTTGATTGCTGGTTAATCACTTAAAATGAGAATTTCTCCATTAGATCTCAGAAAGGGTGAAGAGAAGATACATTTCCTATGATGGGTAGAGCCATGGAATTAACGTTGCAAGGTGGTTTTCTGTAATTCTGTAAGTTGAGTCATATTTCTTAGCACCAGCTCTAACTGAATGCTCTTAATTGCTAATAGGCTCTTTTTCCTTCTTTGCTCTTATTTCTGCTGTGTGCTTTGTTTCAAATCAGATCCTCAGAACACGAAACAGGATAATTAACCTTGGTATTTAAGTCATTTGGATAATACGGTATGTTATGGGTGAAAGGGGATGATGATTAAAATAGGTTGTGCCTGTCTTACTATAGCAAGTAAAACTTTTATTCAAAGATATTTCTAGAAAACATTACTGGATGTGCAACTCATTTTCAAGGATATAAGCAGTAACTATCATTGGCCTTACTCTCTTCTGAAAAATACTTTAATAAGATTTTTGTTGAATTACTACTTGAGGCCATTAATTTTGAACGCCAGAAAAAGTTGTCATTTTTCATATTAATTTTATACTGACTTCTACTTCATAAAGTTCATGCTACGATAAAGACAAATTCTAGCAATTACAGTCTAGCTGGCAGGCAAAAGAAGCAAGGAAGGATGCGGTATTGGAAAGGCAGTGATCATCTCTCTCAGAGGGAAAAAAAACCAGAGTGAAGTAAACATACGGGAACTGAATGTAAAAGAGCTTGATCCACCAAAGTAGCAGGAAAAAAAAAAAAAAGCCAAAAACCAAAACAAACAAACAAGATACCCAGCCACAAAGGCTATCATGAAAGCCTAAAGTTAAAGGCAGAGTGATAAACTCTAATTTAAATTTTGTGAGGAAAATGACTCCACCATTTATGCAAATGCTAACTGAAAATTCTCACCAACGAGTGCCTTCTGCAAAGCTTGTGGACCCCCAGCCTGGATTCACCTGAAACTTAACCTCTACCACAGCCTTTTCCTACACAAGGAGTAACTCTTGACACCTGCCCCTCCCAGTCAACTAAGTTAAGGCAGGCCCCCAGCTGTTCCTCTGCTGTATTTTTTTTTTTTTTTTTTAAGGCAAAGTTGCAGAGAAATCTTCCATCTTCTGGTTTACTCCCCAAATGGTCACAATGGCTGGGGTTGGTCTCAGCTGTAGCCAGGAGCCTGAACTCTATCTGGGTCTCTTACATGGGTGGCAGCAGCCCAGCACCTGGACTATCTGCTGCTGTTTCCAGGAACATTAATGGGGAGCTGGATCAGAAGTGGAGCAGCCAGGACTCAAACCAGCATCCCTATAGGATGCCAGTGTGGCAGGCAGTGGCTCCACAAGCTGTGCCCCACTGCCAGACCCACTGTTGCCCTCAAAACCAAGCCTAGCTTGGGGTGGCACATAACAGCCTCTTACTAAGTTCTTAACATGAGAACATGTGAAAATGCAGATGCTGCTAAAGAAAACAATTCCAAAGCAAGCAGAGCTGTTACTTTCATCATCACGTCCTGACAATGGAAATACCTGTCATAAACACAAACGGCTGTGATCTGTAGAGCTCGGGCAGGGCATCAACAACAAAGCCAGTGATCTGATTTCCTCTCTGCTGAAATCTTCAGTACACGGAACCGAATACTGCAACCCAGGTCAGATCGGCTCAGCTAGCTGATCGGCTCAGCTGACTAAGATCAGTGATTCACCTCTGATGCTGACAACAAAAAGGGAACTGCTATGGCTAAAAACTGGCCATGGCCCTCTGTAAACTACTGGATCTTTCCTCCCTGAGTACAAAGTACTTGTTTTCTGAGGACAAATGGTATTTATGGGGAAGAAAAATTTAAAAATCACAATCTCACTATTAATACTTTTTATTGTTTTAAGATTTACTTAGTTGAAAGTCAGAATTGAGAGAATCTTCTATCCACTGGTTCACTTCCTAAAAGGCCACAATAGCCAGGTTGGAGCGAGGCTGAAGCCAGAAGCTTCTTATTGGTCTCCAAGGTAGGAGGCAGGGACTCTAACAATTGAGCCGTCTTCCACTGCTTTTCCCAGGCACATTAGCAAGGAGCTGGATTGAAAGTGAAGCAGCAGGGACTCAAACCGGTGCCCATGTGGGATGCCAGTGTTGCAGGTTGTAGCCACTGTGCCACTACAGCAGCCCCTGAGAAATATCCTTTTAAATGGCTGTAAAGTATTTTGTCTCACGGAGTACCACCACATAATACTTAGCACTATAATGAATACTGCTTGATGGAATCATCACATCACATAAATAAACTTTTATATGGAGATGTGGCATAAGAAATTTACTTGCATCTGTCATCCAACCTCAATCCATTTCCTTTCCTGTGATATAGATTATGGACTAGGATATTCCAAAAACTACACTCCCAGGTAAAGGACATGAAAATGCTTTAAGGTTAGTGACAATTTTGCTAGATTGCTTTGTAGCAAGGATATATCCATTTATATTCCCAGCCCCAACATGGGGGCATTTTTCACTGTACCCTAGCCAGCACCTATTCACTTGATTTTGAGAAATGCTGTTTAAAAGGTCCCTTTGACAGATTTTAGGCTTTAAAAATATTCTGTGCTCAGAAGCTAATGATGCAATGGTTAGTGAGACTTGGGCTCAATCCTCCAGCCCTTATGGCTGTGTGATTCATGCAAGGCAGTCTCTGGACATCTGCTTCTCCATTCAGTACAAAAATATACCTACCTTAGTTGGTTCTGTGGTGATGAGACATGATGACGTATATAACGTGCTTAGCACAGTCCTGCCCCATAAAAAGAGCTCAATAAATGGTTTCTTTTAGGCCCCAAGCTCTATGACATGATGTCTGTAACATTGGGGGGGGGGGTGGCATTTGCTTAGCACCTGATGTATGGCTGGCACTCATTACTGAATGAATGAAAAAAATTCTATTTTAATAAGTAAAAGTGATATACCATTTATGGCTTAGTTACTAATAAAATCGTGGCTTATTATCTCTTTGCATTTCCAGTCTGTCATTTTAAAATTCATACTGTTTGGTCATGCAATAAAGCAGTTTGTTAGTGTTTACCAGATATTTAAATATGACTATACTCAATATCTGAAACTTCACATCAAAGAATCCAGTCTAACAAAGCACTCTTTATGCTGTTTATTACCATTCATGTTTTTCTAGAATATCATGTGCTTTTAATTAGAAAAAAACTAACAAATTAGAAAAAAAATAAATAGAACCACCTGTGAAAAATCACTATTAAATAACTTTTTAGTTCATGCACACATTAATCATTCCTGTAAATCCTGGTGTAAACCATTCTCAGTTCTACCATTCATTATAGATTTTATCTAAAACAAATCAACTGAAAGCTATTTACATCATTTTTATTTGAAAGGCAGAGAGAGACAGATAGGAAGAGATCTTCCATCTGTTGATTCACTCCCTAAATTCATGCAACAGCCAAAGCTGGGGCTGATGGAGGCCAGGAGGCTGGAACTCCATCTGGATCTCCCATGTGACTGGCAGGGACTCGAGTACAGGAGCCATCATCTGCTGCTTCCCTGGATGTGCAAAAGCAGGAAGCTGGACTGGTAGCCAGGACTCAGACCATGCAGGCATCCCAAGTGGCAGCTGAACCTATTGGTTCACAATGCCCATCTATATAGAATTTTTAAAATGACAAATGTTAAAAATTGGTGAATATCCAGTTCCCTGCTAATGTGCACCCTGGGGAGCAGAGATGATGGCTTAAGTACTTGAGTCCCTGCCACCCACATGGGAGATCTGGATTGAGTTTCTGGCTCCTGGCCTTGGCCTAGCCCAACCTAGGCTATTTCAGGCATTTTGGGAATGAACCAATGGATGGAATCTCAATCTCTCTCCCTCTCTCCATAGTTCAAATAAATCAAACATTTTAAAAGTTGGAAAGCTAAAATAAAAAAATGGCCAACTTGTATAAAGGATAAAAAGCTTTCTATTTTTCTTGCAAATTTCCTGTAAAATAGGTATTCAAAATTAATAGTTTTAAAATCTGGATTTAAAGAACTGCTGAAAATCTCAGCTATCAATACAAGGATGTTAAAAATCTGAGAATTTCCAGGTATATTTATGGTAGACTTGTTTCATTGTTTGTGGCAAACATTTTAATTAAAATTTAAACATTTTACTTGAAAGGCAGAGAGAGATCAATAGACAGAGATCTTTCATTGGCTGGTTCACTCCTCAAACATCCACAATGGCCAGTGCTGGGAGCCATTTTGGATTTCTGACCTCCTGAGCCATCAACTGCTGCCTCCGAGGGCACATATTAACAGAGGAAGAGCTGGAACTTGAACCGAGGCACTCTGATATGTGAGTGTCCTAAGCAGTATTTTAACTACCATGCCAAATGCCCACCCTAAACATTTTAAATTTTATTTACTTATTTTAGAGGCAGAGACAGAGTGCTCCCATCTGTTGGTTCACTTCCCAAATGCCCACAATGGAAACTGGGCTGAAGTCAAAGGCAAGATGACAGGGCCGGGCCAACCTGAAGCCAGGAGCCAGGAGCTTCCTCCAGGTCTGCCAAGTGGGTGCAGGGGCCCAAGCACTTGGGCCATATTCTGTTGCTTTCCAAGGCACATTAACATGGAGCTGGATCAGAAGTGGAGCAGCCAAGACTCGAACCAGTGCCCTTATGGGATGCCAGCACTGTAAGCAGTGGCTTTAACCTGCTCTGCTACAGAGCTGGCCCCAGGACACAGTATCTTTAAAAATATACATATTTTCATTATTTATTTTGAGAGAGAGAGTTACAGACAGAGAAAGGGAGAGAGAGAGAGGTCTTCCATCCACGGGTTCACTCCCCAGATGGCCGCAATGGCCAGAGCTGAGCTGATCTGAAGCCAGGAGCCAGGAACTTCTTCTGGGTCTCCCACGTGGGTGCAGGGGCCCAAGGACTTGGGCCATTTTCTACTACTTTCCCAGGCCATAGCAGAGAGCGGGATCAGAAGTGGAGCAGCTGGGACTCGAAATGGCATCCATATGGGATGCTGGCACCACAGGTGGAGTCGTAGCCCGCTACACCACAGCTCCAGCCCGAAAACACAGCATCTTAACCAGCATCTTAGCTGCTAGGCTAAACACCCTATGGCAAGCATTTTAATGAAAGTAAACCGGATGCACTCATTTCACAAGTCTAATTTCCAGACTATTGAAGGAGCAAGAAAGTGCAGTTGTGCCTCTTATTCCCTCTAGAAAAATGTGTTCAAAGTCAGACCATACCCTACAATCAGTTCAAATGCACTGTTTGTAGACTGCAGTTGTATTTACAAGTTTATAATGTAGAAAATACTGCTTTTTAAATAAAATATAACAAAAATGAAACCCTAGAAATTAAACAGACATTATGCTCAAGGGTATTTATGCACTACTTTGGGTATTTACACGTGAACCATCAGGAGTGCACAGTGGCTCTGAGAGACAAAACAGAATGTGACTTGGGACCTTCAGCCTAATAGCCATTGCACCTCTTCAGGCTAATCAGTCATAATGTGCAATCACCAGCTAAGAGTCCTTTAAAATCACTGCCATTTCTGACATCAGGGCACCACTGGATAAGTATCTTTTATTTGATCCAAACTGAGCAGTAACATTTAAATCACATATTCAAAAGCAGAATACTTATCCCCAAAATAGGTTATTATGCCTTAGCTAAGAAGCTGATAAGTAGAAGTGGGAAAATCAGGATTTCAAGGTATGCACTAAGGTGAACTCAGACTTTGACATGGGGACTAAAATATCTGAGCCTACAATTTGGAGTTCTTGTTCCAACAGTGTTTGATAATCATGTCAAAAGCAGTTGGAGAAACATGCATCTAATTGTTGACAGGTTGTATCTCCAAAAGGGATTACAAGGACATACATTTTGATACACATTTCAATATATATAAATTTTGAAGAACAGATATGCATTGCTTTTGCTAATTAAAAAGAGCTAACATCAGACCTGGTCATCTGTCACAAAAATAAACAAATGAGCATGGCCGTAGTACGCAATGCAAACTGGCTTCACAGAAATCAAACTAAAACTGCAGTATTCTTTTTCTTTGTTAACTGTCTTTAACGTAAATAAACAAATACTTTTTTAAAAACTGCAGTACTTTCAGACCTAACTAATAAACATTAATTTCTAAACTATTAAAAGGTAATGAGGGGCAAGCAAACAGCACAGCAGTTAATTTGAGGGTTGGGACACCTACATCCCACAACAAGGTGCCTGGTTCGAGTTCCAGGTACTCTGCTTCAAATCCAGATTCCTGCTAAAGTACACCTGGGAAGGAGGCAGGTGATGGCTCAACTATTTGAGTTCCTGCTGCCTGCAAAGGAGACCCAGACTGATGTCTTGACTCCTGGCTTTAGCCTGGCCTGGCCCTGGCTGTTTGTTGGCATTTGAAGAATGAACCTGCAGATGAAATAAGATGAAAATGAGCAAAGGAAAACTCCAGATCCTAGAATGGAAAAAAAAAAGGAAATGAGATAAGCAAATGATGAAATGTGGACAGTTCTCATTTAAAGAATGTGGAAACTGTGGACTCAACTAACAAAATCTTTATTATGTAAAACATTTATAATCATCTTAATGGTTATTAGCTCAATAAAAAAGCCACAAAACACTAACAATCAAATGCATGACAGATTAAAAAAAAAGACATCAGATTGCTTTGGGGCAAAATTGCCTTTAAATACTGTACATTTCCAAAAGAAACATTTTACATTGGGAGACCTTTTCTTACTCAACCTTTAAAAAAAAGAATTTTTGTCTTCATTAAAATATTGAGCATTTTCTTTCTTCTTGAACCATTATAGGTATGTAAAATTTAGCAAACTGGCATTTTTTCATAGTAAGAGGCTGAATCAGGTGAAATATATCAAACAACTTGCATATATAATTAAAGGCTAACTGTGGTATTACTGCATAGAGGTTAGAATGCTAAACTGCATAGGCTCTCATTTACTGCAAAACTACACTACCTTCTTAATTTGAGGTTTGCCTTTGCATCATCCTAATTGCTTCTGTGGTGAAAGCACCACCTTGTGGCAGAAGAAAGAACTTCTTAATGACACAAGTCAGGCCCCGAGAAAGCACGGGTAGGCTTTCAGGGTCCCAGAGCTGCTCTATTTCTTGACCTGTAACATGATCCCACTAGAGGCTCACTTTGTAATTATTTGTCAAATTGTGTGACTTCTTTATTGCAATCTTAAAAGTTTAGGAAAAAATATTTTACATGTATCTGAATTAAAGGTCACAGGCCTAACTGCTGGATTTAAGCACCAATTCTATTTCCTAGAACTACAGTGCATCTTCACCCTTGTAAATACACTGTTATATTGTCGTGAGGAAACAAAACACCAGAAAGGTCATTCTTTGGTAAGCAGGGGAAGATTCCACACTAATGTTTTCCTCAGTGTTATAGCTGCTCTCTCACAGCCCCCAAGAGCAACCACAGGTGCTCTGGAATCATACTAAAGGCCTCTAACCCACCTAAATCTACGGCCTGAAAACTGAAAAAGAACCATTAACAATAGATTCTGTTGTGTCAATACAGAAACTCAAGGCCATGTGGCATTTTTAACTATGCCACAATATTTGCTCAAAAAAGGTTTTCCTTTATTCACAAAATGACACATTATTTGCAAAATGACCTGTACACCTGGAAGAGATTCTCATCCTCTGTAACTCACTTTTTCTAGTTGCTAAGTGCAGCCCATTGTGTATCTCTCTTCATAACCTAGAGCAAAAATTTTTTGAAGGGAAAAAATCTTATTCTTTTTTCCCAGAAACCTGTCAGCATCTTCAGTGACCAGCGCCTCACAATGACCCTCCCTGCGGCATATGTAACTGGGGAGGAGATGAGCCACTGGCCACGCTGCCCCAGAGATTGGCCAGAGCTAGCACGCCACATGCAGGGGTAATACCCCATTGCCCAGGCGCTGCCTGCCCTGCTACCTCCCAACCCATCATAAGAAGCAGAGTTAGCTCCTGATTTCTTCTCTGCTCCACGCAAATACCGACAACATTAGATTTAAAGTGCAATACAGATGTGGGCTGTCTGAGAATGTTTTACAAGACAGTGTCTTCAGCTGAGTTAACGCTACCTGCTAAAGTAATCCTTACACTCAAGTGTAAAAAAATACTTTTAAAGAAACCTATTAGAATGTCATGTTGGAATAACACAGAGGCAGCAACTACCCAATTGTTCTCCCTCTCACAATCTGACATGTTCCAGGGATGATTATTCTACTGGCCAGGAATACTCTCAGTGAAGCATTCGTTCCTACCTATGAGGCAATGTCCAGCTGCTGTTCTGCCAAGATCTGTAATTGCCTTAAGGAGTCTTTAAATATAGGTGCTTCCTAAGATTAAAGGAAGGACTACTCTCAGGGATGTTTTACAGAATGTGAAGGAAGAGAATGGGATTTTTAAACTTAAATCTGAAAAAAAAAAAAATCTTACTTCCCCCTTAAAACATGTAAGAAAATATAAACTTAAACATGACTTACTAAGATTTCTGGAATTGCCTGTTCAGAAATGTCTTATAGGAACCAAGTTAAGATAAAATATTGAGAAACACTAGCAACAGTATTCCACTGAAGTTATATTTCAGTACTTTAAATATAACCACAAGCTTCAACTGTTCATTTTACCAACTCCCTAAAAAAAGTTATCTGATATTTTCCAGAAGATACAGTTTAAAATTTTAAAAATTATTTTCCTCCCAGAAATAGATGGGGGAGAGGGGGAACTACTGATGGAGAATAACAGAGAAAATTGCTACTACTCAATGGGAACATAATCTTTTGAAATAAAGGCTTAGTAATTCAACAGACTATTCTTTTTAAAATGAAAACTTACATGTAATTATTCAAACTACAAGGTACTTCTAATCATTTAAAGTGTTTGTGAATGACTGTGCAATGAGCATTAGGAAAAAAAACTCATACATAGTAACAAGGTGAGCTTAGGCACAGTTCCCTATAGACTGTTTCACTTTCAGGAAATCTAGAACCTCTATGAAATTATTAAAATTATGACAAGGTCAGGTTTTATAATCACTTTCTCTCAAATTTGACCAAATATAACATTAAAATACTGATATAGTCTTTGATCATGAAACTGATGCATAATATATAATCGCATATTATTTTTAACCTTAATCAATAATATTTAAACCAAGCTCTTCCCCTAAGATACTAGTAGATGCCAGGAAAACAAATAGTCTAAATTTTGTAGAGTATTCCCAGGTCATAATATAATAAACAGATTATAATGAGGACAACCAGTGTTATTGGATATGTCCTTAAGCTGGGAGATTTTGTAAGTAGTGGAGTCATGTCCAAGATGTGATACTCAAAAATATAAATTCTTCACATCAGTTTCTCTGTTAAGTCTTTTTTTTCAGTTAACAGTAATACTTAAACATCTTCAACTGTACACTCTTAATCTGCAACATTTTGATTATTCTTGTGTTTTCAAAATTTAAGTTCCATTTAATATATTATCTTCTGTTTCTTCTTAAAGAACTGATATTCATAAAAGGATCATCATCATCACCCTGAAATGACACACAGAAGTTGGATTAGTGACTGCTGCATGGCTCACTGACAGAAGTTCTTATAAGCAAAGTGCTATCAGAGTAATTTTCTCTTTTCACGTAGCGTAGATTTCATTTTTGTATTTCCTTATAAATGTGAAATATATAAGTCCAAGTAAACTCTTAGTGAGTATTGAAATAAAATTACCCTGCAATGTATATACACCTGCATTTCCCACAAATATTAACATTAATAAAAGCAAATGAGGTGTGGATAAGTTTAAAAAAAAAAAACCTTCATCAAGTCCTTCCCATCTGGTTTTTGAACAGCTTTTTTTTCTTTCCATTTACATTTTATCATACGTATCTGCTGTTCTGGAAATTCACTGCCAAAAAACAATGAAGACACATGGAGAAAATCTAACTTGGAAATAGCTGTAACTCTTATTTCCACTTAATGTTAGATAGCTACTCTTACACAGAAGCCTGAAACAATCCAGCAAAGCAATCTTTGTTTTTTTGGCAAAGCAAGTAGATGGAGTATTTCAAAAGTTCCCATAATTCTGCGCTGTATATTATATACATGGTAAAGATATAAAGAATTATCAGATCAACTAAGAATTTTATTAAAGAAAATGAAAACAAACTTTAAGTAATTCTAAGTTATAAAATTTGATGAAGATAACACAAAATTGATTCTTGGGGCAGGCATGTAAGATGTTTCTCAGGGTGCTTACATCCCGCATTAGGGCATCAGTTTTGTTTGCCAGAGAGTCACAGCTTTGCTTCCAATTCCAGCTTCCGGCTAATGTGTACCTTGGAAGGCAGCAGCTAATGGCTCAAACACTTGAGTCCCGGCCACCCACAGGAGACCCAGACTGAGTTCTGGATTTTTGGTTTTGTGTGACCCTGGCTGATGCTGGCATCTGGGGAGTGAACCAGCAGATGGAAGATCTCTCTCTGCCTCTCTGTCTGCCTTTCAAAGGAAAGAAAAAAGAAAAAAAAAAAAAAAAAAAAGAACTGAAATTGAGTCTTCCATATTCTATGACAAAATATTTAGAAGACAGAAGCAAATTTGCTTATGACATTTTATGTTTAAGATTTTAATGAAAGAATTATGTGAGATTAAGCTTTATTGGAGGTACCAACACACTCTAATGTTAGCTAAATTAACTATCTCTGATGAGAAATGCATGCCTTGAGAAAATTTCTATGTACTGACTCATTTCCTGCTACTATCAAAGATAGAACTTAAGAAGCCAGAGATAAATCCAAATTAACAATTTTAATAGAGAATTTGCTAATAGTTCTTCCTTTCAGTTAAACATGAACTAGTGTACAGACTTTAAAAAACCAGAGATTAATTAATTTATTTGAAAGGCAGAGTAACAGAGAAACAGACAGAGAGACAGTCAGGGCTGGGCTAAGGCAAAGCCAGGAGCCAACAACTCCATTCAGATCTCCCAAATGGGTGGCAAGGGCCCAGGTACTTGAGTCATCATCTGTTGTTTCCCAGGTACATTAACAGGGAGCTGGATTGGAAGAGGAGTAGCTGGGATTAGAACCGGCACTCTAATTTGGGCATGTCAAGTGAAGGCTCAATCCTCTGCACCACAACACCAGCTCTTAGAGCACGGAGCTTTAACACACAGCATGCACACCTAGTTGCTTTGGAACTACCAAATGAGCCAAGAGCTCATCACCTCCTAGAGGCACAGAGTTAGCGTTTAATAGGTGGACTGAGTTCTTGCTACCATTTTTCTTCACAGCCTCCATTGTGGTGAGCCCTCTTAGGCTGCTTTAAAACCACAGATGACTTGTTGAGGACACTTAGCTAAGTGAAATAAGCCAGTCACAAATAGACAAATACTGCATGATCCCCCCTATACAAGCTACTCAGAATAATCAAATTCATGGAAAGAGCAAGTAGGGGGCTGGTGAGAGGGAGAAATGGAGACCTGTTTAAGGGGTACAGAGTTTCAGTTTTATAAGATTTTATAAGACTTTTTTCTAGAGATCTGTTTTACAACAACGTGAATTTACTTAATACCAACAAATATACAAGGAAAAATAGTTAAGGTGGTATGTTTCATGTAGTTTTACTATAATTTGAAGCATTTTAAAATTAAAAGATAAACAAACAGCAAGAGCAGAAACACCTTTTAGCAACTCAACTGCTACCAAAGACCCTCCAAACAGCAGCCACGGAGGACAGGGAAAGGCCAAGAGCTAGAGTCATGAGGCTTTTTAACTCAATTGAAACAGCACACGAATAAAGGGAAGAAGCAAGTCTTGATCAGACCTCTTATGGTCCTCTACCCATTTGTTCCCATTAATGTTACAGGAGATTGTATGGCAATCTGATTCAGGCAACTGTCTTGAATTAGTGTTTCTCCCTGCCTGATGACATTTTCAGGTAATGTCTGAATACCTCCATGACATGAAAATCACCATCTTGTGTAACAAACACATAGGGAACACAGTGGTACTTATACTTAATACATATTCTATTGAAGTAACATTAAAAGCTCTGACTTCATCCTCCTTCTCATCCTTCCAAATATAAATGGTAGATGCTCAAAGAACCATTCTGATTCTTCTGTTAACTGGAAAATTAAGAGCTGACCAAACATCACATTTTAAATATTATTAGGCCTTTTATATCTAGTAATTAAATTGAAGGATACTCAACAGATGTTACCTGTTGATGACTCAACATTATAGTTCAAAGGAAGGTTATTAATAAAACAATATTTTTGAAAATAATTTTAGGGGCCAGTGTTGTGGCACACTGTAGGCTAAGCTGTCATTTATGACTCCGGCATCCCATATCACATCTTGCTACCCTGTTTCTGATCCAAATTCCTTCCAATGTGTTTGGGAAGGCAGCAGCAGATGGCTTGGAAGATGGCCCAAGTGCTTGGGCACCTGAAAACTGTGTAGGGGACCAGGATGTAGTTTTGGCTCCTCGTTTCAGTTTGGACCAGATCTGATAGTTGCAGTCTTTTGGGGAGTAAACCAGTAGATAGAAGATCTCTCTCTTTCTCTGCCTTGCCTTTCAAATAAATGTATATTTTTTTATAAAATTACTTTTAGCATCTAGCTAGCAATTTAAATTTTATAAGTTAAAAATTAATTAAAATTTAACAATTTTATTACCTCATCTGATTCAAAATCAACCCCTTTAGCTATTTGGTTCTGAGAAATGCGTTTGCTGGATGATGTGGCCGACCACCTGAGGCAAAAGAGAGAGAGAGAGACAATGAACTACAGAATTCATCAAAACCAATTTTTAATTAAGTTTTTCCAATCTCCCAGCAGCCACAAAAAGAAATAGTACATAATCCCCTTTAACAAACATAAGAAGCAGTAAAAAATAACAGTACAGAAAAGAACCCTGGAATTACATCAGAATTATAGATTTTTGTATTTACTAACTATGTACCTTATGCAAATTCCTTAACCTCTTTGTGCCTCAATTTCCTCATCCGTAAAATGGGGATAATAGGTTTTAAGGATTCAGTAATTTTTTAAACTTTTATTTAATAAATATAAATTTCCAAAGTACAGCTTATGGATTACAATGGCTTTTTCCTCCCCATAACTTCCCTCCCACCCACAACCCTCCCATCTCCTGCTCCTTCTCCCATTCCATTTGCAACAAGATTCATTTTCAATTCTCTTTATATACAGAAGATCAATTTAGTATATATTAAGTAAAGATTTCAACAGTTTGCACCCACACAGATACACAAAGTGTAAAGTACTGTTTGAAGACTAGTTATACCATTGATTCACATAGTACAACACATTAAGGACAGAGATCCTACATGAGGAGTAAGTACACAGTGACTTCTGTTGCTGACTTAACAATTTGACACTCTTGTTTATGGCATCAGGAATCACCCTAGGCTCTTGTCATGAGCTGCCAAAGCTATGAAATATGAAAGCCTTTTGAGTTCGCAGACTCCGATCTTTGCTAGACAAGGTCATAGTCAAAGTGGAAGTTCTTTCCTCCCTTCAGAGAAAGGTACCTCCTTCTTTGATGGCCTGTTCTTTCCACTGGGATGTCACTCACAGAGATCTTTCATTTAGTTTGTTTTTTTTTTTTTTTTTTTTTTTTTTTTTTTTTTTTTTTTTTTTTTGTCAGAGTGTCTTGGCTTTCCATGCCTAAACTACTCTCATGGGCTCTTTAGCCAGATCCGAATGCCTTAAGGGCTGATTCTTAGGCCAGAGTGCTATTTAGGACATCTGTAATTCTGTGAGTCTGCTGTGTATCCCACTTCCCATGTTGCATAGTTCTCTCCCTTTTTGATTCTATCAGTTAGTATTAGCAGACACTAGTCTTGTTTATGTGATCTCTTTGACTCTTAGACCTATCATTATGGTCAACTGTGAACTGAAATTGATCACTTGGACTAGTGAGATGGCATTGGTACATGCCACCTTGATGGGATTGAATTGGCATTCCCTGGCACATTTCTAATTCTACCATTTGGGGCAAGTCAGATTGAGCATGTGCCAAATTGTACATCTCTTCCCTCTCTTATTCCCACTCTTACATTTAACAGAGATCACTTTTCAGTTAATTTTAAACACTTAAGAATAATTGTGTTAATTACAGAGTTCAACCAATAGTATTAAGTAGAACAAAAAAAATACTAAAAGGGATAACATATTAAGTTGTTCATCAACAGTCTGGGCAAGGGCTGATCAAGTCACTGTTTTTCATAGTGTCCATTTCACTTCTACATGTTTCCTTTTTGGTGCTCGGTTAGTTGTCACCGATCAGGGCGAACATATGATATTTGTCCCTTTGAGACTGGCTTATTTCACTCAGCATGATGTTTTCCAGATTACTCCATTTTTTGCAAATTACCAGATTTCATTCTTTTTTACTGCTGTATAGTATTTTATAGAGTACATGTCCCATAATTTCTTTATCCAATCTACTGTTGATGGGCATTTGGGTTGGTTCCAGGTCTTAGCTATTGTGAATTGAGCTGCAGTAAACATTAATGTGCAGACGCCTTTTTTGTTTGCCAGTTTAATTTCCTTTGGGTAAATTCCAAGGAGTGGGATGGCTGGGTTGTATGGTAGGGTTATATTCAGGTTTCTGAGGAATCTCCAGACTGACTTCCATAGTGGCTTAACCAGTTTGCATTCCCACCAACAGTAGATTAGTGAGTCTTTTTCCCCACATCCTCGTCAGCATCTATTGTTGGTAGATTTCTGAATGTGTGCCATTCTAACTGGGGTGAGGTGAAACCTCATTGTGGTTTTGATTTACATTTCCCTGATTGCTAGTGAAAGGATTCAGTATGTTAATATGCTTAAACACTCAGCATAGTGCCTGACACATATTCAACACTACACAGATGGTTACTTATGTTTTTTATTGTCCTCTTTATCATGTGTTAAAATGTATCAATTATCAGGCCCCACTTCTGAAAATCGAGGCAACCCTGAAGTATTTTTATTCAAATCTCAGTAATGTGTCCACCACAGGATCAAAGGATCTCAGGAAAGGCTCACCTCTCTGCAGAGCTGTGCCCCTGCTTGTGTTACTCAGCTCAATCTGGATCAAGCAGCAAATGTTTACTAAGTGTCTGCTCTTGGCCAGTGCTATGATAGCTCTGGGAAATAGTAGTAAATCAGAAAATCATGATTCTTACTCTAATGAAACTTATATGCTTATATTAATAAAAAGTTTGGAGTTAGTTCAGAGATCAGCAAACCAAAGCCAGTGACAAAATCCAGCCTGCCACCTATTTTTGGCCTAGTTTTTAAGGCCTGTGTGCTACTAGTGGCTTCTACATTTTCAAATGGTTACACTTTAAGTGATTATACAAGTACCTACATAATATCCATGATTTTTACCTCTTGGCCTGCAAAGTCTAAAATATTTATGATCTAGCCCTTTAAGAAAAACTTTGCCAATTCCTGTCTTAAATAAAAGCAATGTTTGTAAATTCCTAGCAAATAATTTTATTAACTTATTTTGTTAATTTTATTAACTTATTTTGTTATTTTGTAACAGCTTTGAAATACTATAGCAAAAGAAATATGTTTCAAAGTCTTGTTCCAATAAATAAGTTGAGAATCAAAGGATCCTGTGTCAGAAGGAAACAGAAAAACCCACACGTTCTTATGTGTGGATAAGGACCAGGATTTCTCAAGCAAACTGGCTGAACAACTAAGGTTCAGTGAGAATCAGAGAATTTATCAATTGGTCCGTCTATGGAGTCCCAACCCAAGTAGGAACTGGTCAATTGCTGACTTTCCATTAGAGACCAGAAATAACAGATCATTAAAAGTATAAACCCAGTGTTATGACTGGCAAAAGAGGGATTGAGAAGAGAGTTACAGAAAGAAAACACTGAGACCTGACCCCGCCTTCTGATACATCCCCAGGCAACCAACTACTGGGTCTCAGGAGAAGTAAGCCAGGCATCTGTGATGGGTGCTGACTCACATGGCCACAGCCACAATTCTGCAGTAGAGGGTCCCAAAGACCCAGAGTTGTCATCCTTGAGAGGCCCTTTGTCCTCAGCAATCAGCAGAAGGAAAAGAAATGGCTAAACTATTCTGACTGTTGGATTCAATAAATGAGCTTCGTTCTGGATATTTAAAAGTATTTAATTTGATCAGTCTTACATGTATGGATCAAAAATAAAGGCAGGGTGTGGGATCACATCAAATGTTGAGGCTTGTTCAGAAACAATGTGTGACCAGAAACCAGAATTCCTGTCTAGAGCTCTTTAGTCAACAAGACAGTTGTCATAGCATTAGAGCATGTTAAATTAGCTGCAGGCTATGCCTGGCACATGAAAGGTGGTCAAAGGATGTGAGTTCCCTTGGGGCCGGCACTGTGGCGCTGTGGGTAAAGCCACCATCTGCAGTGCTGGTATCCCAAATGGGCACTGGTTCGAGTCCTGGCAGCTTCTCTTCCGATCCAGCTCTCTGCTATGGCCTGGGAAAGCAGTGGAAGATGGCCCAAGTCCTTGGGCCCCTGCACCCACATGGGAGACCCAGAAGAAGCTCCTGGCTCCTGTCTTCAGATCAGTGCAGCTCCAGCCACTGGGCCATCTGGGGAGTGAACCAGTGGATGGAAGACCTCTCTCTCTCTCTCTCTCTGTGCCTCTGCCTCTCTGTAACTCTTTCAAATAAATAAGTATATTAAAAAAAAAAAAAAAAAAAAAAAAAGGATGTAAGTTCCCTCACTGCAAGGTTTAACAGACTCTCCTCTCAATTGCTCCTCCTCCACTTGGCCTGACAGAGCCAGGTCCTCACTCGCCACTGTGAGGAGACCATGGTTATTATCTGCCAGTTCTGGAAGTTTCCTCTTATTTCCAATACAACAAAGGTAGACTTTGGAACAATTTTTCCAAGGACAAGTAGGTTTTCTATTGTCGATCCAGTAAAAAGGGAGTTTCACAGCTGGAAGTTGTTTCTTTTTTAAAGTTAATTGCCAGGAATATCAGTACTTTTTTACTCACTGCTTTTCTTATTACTTTGCCCTATTTTCTGAGATTTTTGTTTTTTAATTTAATGTTTATATAGTTGTTACTATTTGGCAGGCAGTATTCCTTATCACATTATGAATATTTACACTCATTTAAACCTCAAAACAACCCTATGCATAAATACGATTTTTATTACCTTTATTTTGAGGGACCTCCAAAAGAGGACACCAAGGCACAGAGAAATCAAATGATCTCCCCATGGTCCACACTTAGTAAGTGGTAGACCTTACACACTTTCCTACCATCTTGGTATTTTTTATTTCTAAAAAGTCCAGCACGGACTTCTGTAACCTGCTAGTCTCCTAGATTTTTCTCATGCCTTTCTTGTTGATTCTTCAACTTTACCCAAGCTCTAGAGGTTCAAAGCCCCAGGATGGGAACTCAAGCCCTCTTCTCCACCTTCTCTTTCAAGGTGACCCTATCTGTCTCTATGGCTTTAAGTACCAACTGTATGCTGTCCAGAGGTAAATCTAGTTACCATTCTAAACCGCTCATCTGAGCTCAGGACTCACATATCAAGTTGCCTATAAACCCTTTCATGTAAATTTCAAAGTCATCTCAAACTTTCCAAATTTAAAGCAGAACTTGGGATTTTATGGTTATCATCCCTTACAAACAACTATCCCTATCAACTTGAATGACTTTCTCAACTTAAGGTATAACCTAAATCCTGAAGCAGGAAACATGAAAATCAACACTGATTGCTCATTCTCCTTGATTTTAGTTTTCAATCCACCCCTAGGTTTCATCATGTCCATCTACAAACTATATCCATCTATTTTCACTACTCCTGCCATCAGCCTGTGCAAGCCTCCATCATCTCTTATCTCAACTACCTACAGTGCCCTCCCCTTCTAATCAGCCTGTTTGCACTCCAAGCTTCCTGCAACCTCAGGGATCCTTCTCTCCTGTCTCCTCTGGCTCCCCAATGCATTTATAATAAGTACAAAATCCTTACCATTCTCACTTGTACCCGCTGCATGAATTAGCCCTGCCTCTTTTCTATTCTCATCTCAGCTTTCTTTTCCACCGGCTTTTAGTTACTGGCTCCTAAACTACATTAAGCTGTTTTCTTCCTCAAGAGACTTTGCATGTGCTTTTCCCTCTGCTCATTACAACACAAAGCCTCTCATTCTTTTACATTTTTTTTATATAAAGGAAACAAATTTCATGTATTTCCTGTATACAGTGTTAATAACATAATGATACTTTCCACCTTACCCCCCCCCCTTCTCTCTTATTCCTAAAACTTCAGCTTAAATGTAACCTCCTCAGAGGCTTTCCCTTTCAAAATGGACAACTGTGCCTATGGCATGGCTCTTTCTTCAGGACCCTGATCATTTCCTTCCACACAGTCTAATACACCTGTTGATGACCTGCTCAAATGGTACCTGTTGTTGTTGTAAAGCCCTGTGATCTTTCCCAAGAATATGCTGACACTTCCTTTGGATGTCATTACTCTTGACAAAAAAACTTATCTTACTTGGTATAACCTAAAATGTAAATATCTTGAAGGAAGGGTCATTTCCTTCATCGTTCTATCTCAGCACCTAGCACAATGTTTAGCAGACCTAATAAATTATCATGGCTATACTAGCAACTTTTCCAACACTGACCTTTAATTCACATAAAGTATGTATTCCCAATGGGCTCAATATCACAGCCAAGGAACAAAAACTGGTTCCCAGGGTACAGTGGGATGGGGTGACAAATCTTAAGACATTACAATGGCTTTTGGTCCCAGTAAGCTTAACCTATCCAACAAAATTTCATTTGCTAATACTCAATTTTTCTTGCTAGGTAGACACTGAATTAAACTTATTTATTATTTTTCTGTAGGTAATGGCATACAAGTTGAAAGCTGGAGAAATACTGATGCAAACCTTTCCTCTCAATCTCCGCATTTCTGTAGTTCCTGTTCAGGTCATTAGTCACGACTGGGATCATCAGTCCCCTGCCTACTAAGCCAAGTAATTCCTACCTGAAATCTGAGGTAAATTCTATTCCCTCTGTGAATATTTCTCTTTTACCATAGTCTATAGTCCTTGCTCTTTTTTCCAAGGGCTTATAAGCATCCATAGTTAGGGGCTGGAGCTGTAGCAAAGAAGGTTAAGCCTCAGCCTGCAGTGCTGGTATTCCATATGGGTGCCGGTTCACGTCCCAGGTGCTGAACTTCTGATCCTGCTCGCTGCTAAGGTGCCTGGGAAAGCAGCGGAAGAAGGCTCAAGTGCTTGGGCCCCTGAACATATGTGGGAGACCTGGAAGAAAACTCTTGGCTCCTGGCTTCAGCCTGGCCCAATCCCAGCCATTGTGACCATTTGGGGAATGAACCAGTGGATGGAAGATCTCTCTCTCTTCCTCTGTATCTCTGCCTTTCAAATAAATAAATAAATCTTTTAAAAAATCATAATTAATGGTCTGCATCAGAAAACTCCACATAATTTTGTGCTGATTCAATTATCCTTTAATGGATCCAAATGTGTTCATCTCTCTTTTCTTCTATAATTTAAGCTCCCTTAAGCCAAAACCATTTTAACATTTATTATGTTCCCATCAGACTTAATTCGATGCTCAAACAGAAAATAACTATTGAAAAGGGCTGTTATTTTCTTAGGTAAAAATTTCCACTCGAGCTGTAGTTAAGCAGTGTTCACCAAAAATGTTAACTTCTAAATGGAAATGCTAATAATGAATCAAGTCAAGCTTAACAGCAACAGGCAAACACTGAAAAGGTCAGGAAGAGCACATAAATGCTCGGAAGGCACAATACATCTATATGGCCTTCCTTTTGAGTGTTTAGCACATATATGATTGAGTACATGAAAATATGATAATGGTGGAAAGCTGAAATCAAACGCTTGTTATTAACAGAATGCAAAATTATTTTTTAATTGGGAAGAACACTGACATCCATTAAGAAAATCACTGGGTAATAAAAAGAAAAGGAGAAGTAGCATAGGCTATTATATTTTCAGTGAACAAACTTGCAATAATGCTGTCTTAAGTCTATGAACTAGGCCTCTGTCTTTCATTCTCTATATACTTTAATAATTAAAACTAAATCTGTTGGGGCCAGCGCTGCGGTATAGCAGGTGAAGTTGTTGCCTGGAATGCCAGTATCTCACATGGGCACCAGTTCGAGTCCCAGCTGCTCCATTTCTGATCCATTCTGATCCATTCCCTGCTTTTGGGAAAGCACTGGAAGATGGCCCAAGTCTTTGGTTCCCTGCACCTGCGTGGGAGACCTAGAGGAAACTCCTGGTTCCTGGCTTCAGATCAGCCCAGTTCCAGCTGTTGTGGCCATTTGGTGAGTGAACCAACAGATGGAAGACCTCTCTCTCTGCCTCTGCTTCTCTGTAACTCAGCCTTTCAAATAAATAAATAAATCTTAAAAAAAAAAAAAAAAAAAAAACTATATCTGTTGAATTTCTATGGCATAGTAAAGTATATAACTGGAATTTTGGAAAATTTTAATTTTTTCTTTTTTTTTTCCTTTTTTTGGCAGGAAGTCACTGCACTGACCTTTGATCTGTCTTTGAAGTGGTAGGAAAAAGATCTTCTTCCACATCTGATTCATCCACCTCAATCACCTAAGAGGGGTGGGGGAAACAAAACAATAAATGATTTGCATGGGAATAGAACACGTAGTTAAATATGAATCAAGCAACTGAATCTCAAAGCATTTTTTTAAAAAACTTACACCCCACAAAAATGGTACAAAAGGGAGGCAGAAACCATGTATGCAACAGCTATTAAAACTAAACCTGGGGCCAGCGCTGTGGCACAGGGGATAAAACTGCTGCCTGCAGTGCTGGCATCCCATATGAGCGCCAGTTTAAGTCCCGGCTGCTCCACTTCTGATCCAGCTCTCTGCTACGGCCTGGGAAAGCAGTAGAAGATGGTCCAAGTTTTTAGGCCCCTGCACCTGCATGGGAGACCCGGAAAAAGTTCCTGGCTCCTGGCTTCAGATCAGTGTAGCTCCAGCCGTTGCGGCCATCTGGGGAGTGAACCAGCAGATGGAAGACCTCTCTCTCTCTCTTTCTCTCTCTCTGTCTGCCTCTGCCTCTCTGTAACTCTGCCTTTCAAATAAAATAATTAAATCTTTAAAAAAAAAAAAAAAAAAACCCTAAACCTTTGCCTGCTGTCCCTCTAATATGTCTCTTCATTCATAAATGGTATGCTCTAGTAGGTGTCTAAAAGAGCTTCCTTCTTTACTGGCCCCACAGGAACCTGGGTAGTCTGCATGGGGCTCATGTGAGGCTACCCTGTGATTTCCTCTTGGGTTCCAATGACGAAGTTAGACCATCAGTGTTCCATCTCCACTTTTAAATGAGGTATCAGACTGTGTGGAGAGGACTGGGTATCTACCTGGTACATTTATCCTTATTAAATAACATTTCTTAAGTGTTCAGTTCCAATAGATAGTTCTGATTCTATCTTCCAAAATATTAACTATTCCTTCTATATTTTGTGTTATCTTGACACTTGAGATACACATTTGCTATGTTTTCATCCAACTGAAGGGCAGAAAAGGATAAAGCTAAAGAGAGAATACAAAAGAACAGCATCTGAAGCCAACGATGCTGCTAAACACCCTGGAGTATACAGGACAGTCCTTCACAACAAAGAATTATCTATCTAAAATGTCAGTAGTGTTGCTACTGAGAAAACTTGATGTTGGAGGAAGAATAATGACTTGGGAGTTAAGACACATGGGTTTTGAAAATGAGGGATTAGGAAAGTCAAGCTCATGCTAGATTTAGAGTCCAGAGGAAGGCCCAGCTTAAATCTACACAAAACACAGAGACTCCTGGATTCCAACTTTCAGTATGTATTGAGATTTCTATCCACCATGAAGGCACAACCAGAGCATTACCTGAGCACAAATAGCAAAGGAACCCAGGAGTAAATAAAACCTCTGCAGGCAATGTAAACACTTTCAACATTGGTATCCCATGCATGGAAAATACTGTTTCAAAACTATTACCCTTAAAAATATGATTGAAGACACAACATTTATTGATTTCTAATAATGTGAATTATTGCCTTAAAAAAAAGACAACAACAAAAAAACAAATCCTAAAGGTCTTCACTCTAGATAACTTGTAATGTTCTCTCCAGGTTTAGTTCTACACCTTTCCTTCTATTATTTACCTTGCAAATCAAACAATAAATAATTCACAAAGCAGGAAACAACAAATTATCAAAACACAACCATAAAATTTTCTTACCTCTGAATAATTCTTAGTAGCAACTTTTTGGGAGGTCTGCTGTCTTGTACATTTAAAGGCTTGAATGAAAGAGATAAGATACGCATTATATTATTCTTAAAATGACTGAAAAATTTGCACATTACTTTAGCTGTAAAAATCTATGACAACTATAAAACAATATATTTTTTAAAATTTGGAGGAAGGTAGATTATATGTTCAAATAACTCAATGCTTAGCTATCAGTTCACAACTTTGCAAGTTATTCAAATATTGTAACAAGCAGTAGTCATAAATACACCCACACTAAAAATATTTTATTGAAGCAGACCTGCAGGATTACATCTGATCACCTAACCAACTGCATTACAAATACAATGAAGGCAAACTTCCTTAAGAGACCTCCTTTGCAGCCAATGATACCTTCCCTATGGCTGTATTAAGAGCCATGTGGTTCCAGAAATGAGAAGGAGCTTTATCATTCACCTGTACCTTGGTGGCCAGATTCAGTACCTAAGAAATATGCCAGAGGAGCTGGCACTATGGTGTAGCAGATGGAGCCACCACCTGCCACCCTGCTCCACTTCCAATCCAGCTTTCTGCTATGGCCTGGGAACGCAGTAGAAGATGGCCCAAGTCCTTGAGCCACTGCACCCAAGTAGGAGACCTGGAAGAAGCTCTCGGCTCCAGGTTTCAGATCGGCCCAGCTCCAGCCATTGTGGCCATTTGGGGAGTGAACCAGCGGATGGAAGACCTCTCTCTCTGTCTCTCTCTGCCTCTCAGTAACTCTGCTTTCAAATGATAAATAAATCTTAAAAAAAAAAAAAAAAAAGAAAGAAAGAAATATGCCAGAGGGAATTCTAACTTATCTTTTATTCCATCATGTAACTTTCCTCTGAATCCTCATTTTTGTGGCTTTATGAACTGGGTTAGAAACTTGAAGTTCAGCTAACCTTTTACTTTTCCCATTCTTTCCCTTGAGATCAAAACCTACAATGAATTTCAAACACATACTTGAAGTTTATTTTCTCCTATCCTTTCTCAGTTTGTTAATATAAAAATATTAAGACAACCTTTAAACTAAATGAGGCAAGGAAAGAATAATTTAAAACCACAAATACTCTGGGGGACTTCAATACTCCACTTTCAGCAATGGACAGATCAACAAGACAAAATCAACAAGGAAACAGCAGATTTAATCGACACTATAGTCCAAATGGATCTAACAAATATCTACAGCACTTTTCATCCTACACTTAAAGGATACACATTCTTCTCAGCAGTGCATGGAACTTTTTCTAGGATTGACCACATACTATGCCACAAAGAAAGTCTCAGCAAATTCAAAAGAATCAAAATCATACCATACATCTTCTCAGACCACAATGGAATGAAGCTGGAAATTAGCAACTCAGAAATCCCTAGAGCATATGCAAACACATGGAGACTAAACTACATGCTCCTGAATGAACAGTGGATCATAGAAGAAATCAAAAGAGAAATCAAAAACTTTCTGGAAGCAAATGAAGATAATAACACAACATATCAAAACTTATGGAATACAACAAAAGCAGTGTTAAGAGGAAAGTTTATAGCAATAGGTGCCTATATCAAGAAATTGGAAAGGCACCAAATAAATGAGCTTTCAATGCATCTCAAGGATCTAGAAAAACTACAGCAAACCAAACCCAAGACTAGCAGAAGAGAAATATTAGAGAAGAAATCAACAAAATTGAATCCAAAAAAAAAAACATTACAAAAATCAGCCAAAGAGCTGGTTTTTTGAAAAAATAAACAAAATTGACACATCATTGGCCCAACTAACCAAAAAATGAGAAAAAAGACCCAAATAAATAAAATCAAAGATGAAAAAGGGAATGTAACAACAGATACCACAGAAATAAAAAGAGTCATCAGAAATTACTACAAAGAGTTGTATGGCAACAAACTGGGAAATCAATCAGAAATGGATAGATTCCTGGACACATACAACCTACCAAAATTGAACTATGAAGACATAGAAAACCTAAACAAACAAACCTATAACCGAGTCAGAAATTGAATCAGTAATAAAGGCCAAGGAAACAAAAGCCCAGGAATGGCTGGATTCACTGCTGAATTCTACCACACATTTAAAGAAGAACTAACTCCAATTCTTCTCAAACTACTCGAAACAACTGAAAGAGAGGGAATCCTCCCAAATTCTTTCTACAAAGCCAGCATCACGTTAATTCCTAAACCTGAAAAAGATGCAGCAGAGAAAGAGAATTACAGACCAATATCCCTGATGAATATAGATACAAAAATCCTCTATAAGATTCTGACCAATAGAATGCAACAACACATCAGAAAGATCATCCACCCAGACCAAGTGAGATCCATCCCTGGTATGCAGGGATGGTTCAATGTGTGCAAATCAATCAACGTGATACAGCACATTAACAAACTGCAGAAGAAAAACTATATAATTCTCTCAACAGATGCAGAGAAAGCATTTGATAAAATACAACACTCTTTCATGATGAAAACTCTAAGCAAATTGGGTATACAAGGAACACTCCTCAATACAATCAATTTCTGTAAAACCCATGGCCAGCATCATACTGAATGGGAAAAAGTTGGAAGCATTTCCACTGATATCCAGTACCAAACAGGGATGCCCACTCTAACCCTTGCTATTCAATATAGTTCTGGAAGTTTTAGCCAGAGCCATTAGGCAGATAAAGAAATTAAAGGGATATAAATTGGAAAGGAAGAAGTCAAACTATCCCTCTTTGCAGATGATATGATTCTTTATTTAGGGGATCCAAAGAACTCTACTAAGAGACTATTGGAACTCAGAGAAAAGTCTGGCATAGTAGCAGGATATAAAATCAATGCACAAAAATCAACAGCCTTTGTATACACAGGCAATGCCATGGCTGAGGAAGAACTGCTAAGTTCAATCCCATTCACAATAGCCACAAAAACAATCAAATACCTTGGAATAAACTAACCAAGGATGTCAAAGATTTCTATAATGAGAATTACAAAACCTTAAAGAAAGAAATATAAGAGGATACCAAAAAAAAAAAAAAAAAAAAGGAAAAATCTTCCATGTTCATGGATTGGAAGAATCAATATCATCAAAATGCAAAATGTCCATTCTCCTAAAAGCAATTTGTAGATTCAATGCGATACCAATCAAAATACCAAAGACATTCTTCTCAGATCTGGAAAAACGATGCTGAAATTCATATGGAGACACAGGAGACCTTGAATACCTAAAGCAATCTTGTACAACAAAACAAAGCCGGAGGCATCACAATACCAAATTTCAAGACTTACTACAGGGCAGTTATAATCAAAACAGCATGGTACTGGTACAGAAACAGATGGATAGACCAATGGAACTGAATAGAAACACCAGAAATCAACCCAAACAGCTACAGCCAACTTATATTTGATCAAGGAGCTAAAACCAATTCCTGGAGCAAGGACAGTCTATTCAACAAAGGCTGTTGAGGAAACTGGATTTCCACATGCAGAAGTATGAAGCAATACCTCTCCCTTATACTCGACACAAAAATCCACTCAACATGGATTAAAGATCTAAATCTATGACCCCACACCATCAAATTATTAGAGAACATAGGAGAAACCCTGAAAGATATAGGCACAGGCAAAGACTTCTTGGAAAAGACCTCGGAGGCACAGGGAGTCAAAGCCAGAATTAACTATTGGGATTACATCAAATTGAGAAGTTTCTTTACAGCAAAGGAAACAGTCAGGAAGGTGAAGAGGCAACCAACAGAATGAGAAAAAATATTTGCAAATTATGTAACTGATAAAGGATTAATAACCAGAATCTACAAAGAGATCAAGAAACTCCGCAACAACAAAACAACTCACTTAAGAGATGGGCCAAGGACCTAAATAAACATTTTTCAAAAGAGGAAATTCAAAGGGCCAACAGACATGTTAAAAAATGTTCAGGATCACTAGCCATCAGGGAAATGCAAATCAAAACCACAATGAGGTTTCACCTCACCCCAGTTAGAATGGCACACATTCAGAAATCTACCAACAATAGATGTTGGCGAGGATGTGGGGAAAAAGGCTCACTAATCCACTGTTGATGGGAATGAAAACTGGTGAAGCCACTATGGAAGACGGTGTGGAGATTCCCTCAGAAATCTGAATATAGTCCTACCACATGACCCAGCCATCCCACTCCTTGGAATTTACCCAAAGGAAATTAAATTGGCAAATAAAAAAGCTGTCTGCACCTCAATGTTTATTGCAGTTCAATTCACAATAGCTAAGACATGGAATCAACCTAAATGCCCATCAACAGAAGACTGGATAAAGAAATTATGGGATATGTACTCTATAGAATATATATAGCGGTTAAAAAAATGAAATCCGGTCATTTGCAACAAAATGGAGGAATCTGGAAAATATCATGCTGAGTGAAATAAGCCAGGCCCAAAGGGACAAATATCATATGTTCTCCCTGATCGGTGACAACTGAGCACCTGAAAGGAAACCTGTAGAAGTGAAATGGACACTATGAGCAACAATGACTTGATCAGCTCTTGTCCTGACTGTCAAGGAACAGCTTACTATTTTATTCTTTTTAGTATTTACTTGTTCTACTTAATACCATTGATTGAACTCTGTAATTAACACACAATTATTCTTAAGTGTTTAAAGTTAACTGAAAAGTTATCTCTGTTAAAAATAAGAGTGGGAATAAGAGAGAGGGAGGAGATGTACAGTTTGGCACATGCTCAATCTGACTTGCCCCAAATGGTAGAGCTAGAAACGTGCCCTGGGAATCCAAACTCCATTAAGTTGGCATGTACCAATGACATCATACCAGTTAAAGTGATCAATTTCTGTTCAAAATTGATCATAACGATAGGACTAAGAGTCAAAGGGATCACATAAACAAGACTAGTGTCTGCAAAAACTGATAGAATAAAAAAGGGAGAAAATGATCCAACATGGGAAGCAGGATACACAGCAGACTCATAGAATGGCAGATGCCCTAAACAGCATTCTGGCCTCAGAATCTGCCCTTAAGGCATTCAGATCTGGCTAAAAAGCCCATGAGAATTTCTCAGGCATGGAAAACCGAAACACTGTGGCAAAAAAAAAAAAAAATGGCCTAAATGAGAGATCTCTATGAGTGAGATCCCAGTGGAAAGAACGGGCCATCAAAGAAGGAGGTACCTTTCTCTGAAGGGAGGAGATTACTTCCACTTTGATTATGGCCTTGTCTAAATAAGATCAGAGTTGGTGAACTCAAAGAGACTTCCATAGCCTTGGCAGCTCATGACAAGAGCCTAGGGTGATTACTGACACCATAAACAAAGTGTCAATTGTTGTATCAACAACAGGAGTCACTGTGCACTTGTTCCCCATGTAGGATCTCTGTCCTTAATGTGTTGTACTATGCGAATTAATGATAAAACTAGTCTTCAAACAGTACTTTATACTTTGTGTGTCTGTATGGGTGCAATCTGTTGAAATCTTTACTTGGAATATACTAAATTGATCTTCTGTATATAAAGAAATTAAAAATGAACCTTAATGAAGAATGGGATGGGAGAGGGAGTAGGAGATGGGATGGTTGTGGGTGGGAGGATGGTTATGGGGGGGAAAAACTGCTATAATCCAAAAGTTGTACTTTCTTTTTTTTTTTTTTTTTTTTATTTTTGACAGGCAGAGTGGACAGTGAGAGAGAGACAGAGAGAAAGGTCTTCCTTTTGCCGTTGGTTCACCCTCCAATGGCCACCGCGGTAGCGCGCTGCGGCCGGCGCACCGCGCTGTTCCGATGGCAGGAGCCAGGTGCTTCTCCTGGTCTCCCATGGGGTGCAGGGCCCAAACACTTGGGCCATCCTCCACTGCACTCCCTGGCCACAGCAGAGAGCTGGCCTGGAAGAGGGGCAACCGGGACAGGATCGGTGCCCCGACCGGGACTAGAACCCGGTGTGCCGGCGCCGCAAGGCGGAGGATTAGCCTGTTGAGCCACGGCGCCGGCCCAAAAGTTGTACTTTCAAAATTTATAAATAAAGTTTAAAAAAAACACAAATACTCAAAAAATCTTACAATGTTTAAAATTTTCCTCATCAGAAAACCTGAAGAATCTTGCTAACTATATTATTATTTGCTCATATTTCCCATTCCAGGTTCTATTCCCAACCCTGTCACGTCCACAGAGAGATAAAAGGCACTGGCAGGGTTCTTATCTGTACTACTTTTTACTGATCTCTCCTGAAAAGACTAAGGGGTAGCAATTGGCCTAGCTGTTTGTTAAGATACCTATAGCCCTCTTTGGAGTACCGGATTCTATATTGAAATCCAGCTCCTTGATTCCAGCTTCCTGCTAATGCACAACCCAGGAGGCAGCATAAAGGCTCAAGAAATTGGGTTCCTGGGCCTGCGCTGTGATGCAGGGGGCTAAGCCACCCCCTGCAGCACTGGCATCCCATTTAGGCACCAGTTCAAGTCCCAGCTGTTCCATTTCCGATCCAGCTCCCCACTGATGCGCCTGGAAAAGCAGTGGGAGATGGCCCAAGTCCTTGGGCCCCTGCACCCACATGGGAGACCCAGAATAAGCTCGACTGGCTTCGACTGGCCCAGCTTCAGCTGTTGCAGCCATACTGGGGGTGAACTAGCAGACGGAGGATCTATCTCTCTCTCTCTCTCTCCCTCCCTCCCTCCCTCCCTCCCTCTCTCCCTCCCTCCCTCTCTGTAACTCCACCTTTCAAGTAAAATAAATAAATCTTTAAGAAAAATTTCATATCAAAGAAATAAAGGGAAAGAGAGAAAGAGAGAGAGAGAGAGAGAAAGAAAGAAAGAAATTGGATTCTTGACTCCCACTGAGGAGAACAGGATTGAGTTCTGGCTCCTAGTTTTGGTGCTGACCCAGCCCTGGTTGTAAGAGTTATTTGGGGAGTAAAAGAGAAGACTGGAGTTTTCTCTCTCTCTCTCCCCCTGCTTGCTCATGTGCTGTCTCTCTGCCTCTCAAATAAATAAATAGAAGAAAAAAGCTTGATCTTTTTTTAAAAAAAAAAAAAAAAGGCTGGAGAGAAACTGAACAGGAAAGCCAGTAATCAGAATGCTTTCAAAAAAGATTTCTGCTCAATATTTACACATTAACTGATTTCTCAAACTCTGACATCCTTGAAAATACGAAACTTCTACCTGTAAATTATTGTTAATATTTCATGTGGAAAATTGTTAAAAGGATAAAGAAGTACTTAATATAAACTGCTTTGGCAAATGCCTAGCAGGAAGTAATTATTCAAACACATGTAAGTTAAATGCAAAGGAAGTGGCTTCAATGGTATTTTTTATTTGCTTAATCACCATCCTCTGCCAACTGATTTCAATGGAAAAATCTGGCTGTAACTCTTAATTATAACTGCTACTGGCTATGAGTGTGATTTTTACCTTTCCCAGTAAAATTTCAGTACAACAATGAATCTCCATACTCCATAGAGCTCGTTACAATAGAATTTTCCCTTTATTTCCTCTTAATTCCTCCACTTATAGTAGGGACCTAGAAATTACAGTTTTAATTTTGTTTCTGTCCCAACGTGCTGACAAATATAGTTAGTACCCCATGGTTATTTTGTCAGAGTCTTAAAAAACTCCAAATCTGACCTAATAAAAAATGCTTCACACATTCACATTAACAAATCAGTTCATATTTCAACAGCAGGCCCAATACTGCAGGTAATCCACTAAATCACCTAAACCACCAGATCAGATCAAATCATCAGACAAAAGATAAATTAAAACAATGGTTTATATAACATCTGTTTCCCTCATTTACCATAAAACAGTGTGCCACTCATAATAAGAGCAGCAATCATCTACTGATTTTCACAAGGTGCTGTGCTCACTACTCTATATACACTTATGCCCACTTTACTATAACTGTATCTACTCTTTGAAGTCAGGACATTTTGCAAATTATATAAATAAGGGGGCCATGCTGTGGCACAGTGGGTAAAGCCACTGCCTGTAGTGCCAACATCTCATATGGGCGCCGGTTCAAGACCCAACCGCTCCACTTCCAATCCAGGTCTCTGATATGGCCTGGGAAAGCAGCAGAATATGGCCCAAGTGCTTGGGCCCCTGCACCCACGTGGGAGACCCAGAAGAGGCTCCTGACTCCTGGCTTCGGATCGGAGCAGCTCCGGCCATTGCGGCCATTTGGGGAGTGAACCAACAGATGGAAGACCTCTCTCTCTCTCTCTCTCTCTCTCTCTCTCCAACAGATGGAAGACCTCTCTCTCTCTCTCTCTCTCTCTCTCTCTCTCTGTGTATAACTCTGATTTTCAAATAAATAAATAATCTTTAAAGCACCCACACTGTGCCAGGTACTTCACATATATTTTTTTCAATAATCCTCAAAACAATCCCATGAGGTAGATGCTGTCATTACCCCTTTCAGATGAGGGCAATGAAACTTAAAGATGGGAAGCTTAACTAATTTGCTAGAGGACACACAGCTATAAATCAAGGAATCAGGATTCGAACGAAGATCTTTCTGACTTGAAGACATTGTTCTTAACCTTCATGCTATACAGACTCTAACTTTTTTTTTCAATCTCAAGTATTTCATGAGTATGACAGTAGGCCAAACAAAAGATGAACAAAAACAGTGCAGATTGTTTTACCAGTCCTTACCACACATGCGCACTGAACTGGTAAGTGAAGAGCTGGTTGACCAAGCCAGGCCTAATTCCAAAGCACAAGTTCTTAAACACATGCTGTGCTGCAAAAGGTACCCCAGTAAGAGTTTTGCCTGGAACAAAATTCAGGAAATCTGATGTTTCTTACTAATTTGTTTTACTTACATAGCCTCTTTCCACAGATTAATATTATGGCTTTTTTTTTAAAAATAGGTCAACCTATAAAACTTTTAAAGTACAATAACTGGTCTCTTGTCTCTCTATTCAAATATTCCACATTATTAACAGGTAACAGAGCAGAGTCTTTGAAAGTCTCCCTGGAATAGTGGCTCTGGAAGGGGCTGATGTTGGAAAGTGAAAACATGCTCATAAAAACAAAAGAGGCAGCCACGGTTGAGTTTTAAATAAAGCAAATGAGGATAAAACCTCTGCATCTATTCATTGTAAGATAGGTTATTAAAGATAACAACTCAGACTGCTGCCTCAACTATTAAAAACAATAATAATAAAATGAAATTCTCAATGGCACTGAAGAGCTGACCACCTGGTAAGGAAACAGAAGAAAAGCTAGAACTCAGAGAAGCACAGGAGTCCCCCAGAGGACACTTGTGGATGTGCAGAAATGTTAACATTGGTTCTGAGAATCCTGGAAGGAAAGGGAGAGAACTACCATAATCCAAGGCTGTTCCTGGTTGGGCAGCCTGAGGCATTTCCTCCTCACCTTAAGCTGGGACACCACTGGTTAAACAGAGAATCCGAGATAGACAGGATTTCACAAGCACCTATTACTACTGATCCAAATAACTCTCAAGTTACAAATTTCATCTCAAGTGGTCTAAGGCTTATCCTATAAACCTGGAGAACAAAGATGAATCTTCTCTGGGGGAAGATAGCTTCAGCTGGCGTCTCGAGTTATTCCTACTGATCATTTTCCAAGTCAGTAGATAATTAAGCATGTAACAAAGTAAGCCACCATGAATGAAAACCAACAGAAAGAAGCCAAACACCGGGTTATTGGACATAAAATACAGAACAAATATCCTTACTAATCACACACAAAAAATTAAAGTCAGGGTTAAAAAAATATCTCCAGGGAATTTTAAAAACTATTAAAAGTGACACATCATATTCAAAAAGCATTAAGTAAGATTTCTATACACAGCCAAAAAACATTGAAAATTAAAAATTCACAAGGAGGTTTTAAAAATAGAGTGGATCAGAAGATGGATCAGAAATAATTACTGAGCATGTACATGAAGGAAGATAAAACAGTAGAAAATACAAAAGAATAATTCTGGGCAGACAGATGAAAAGATCTTACATTTATTTAATTGAAGACCCAAAAAGGAGAAGAGAAAGATTAGCACAGAGGTAACAGCTGAAGCAATTTTTAGCATTTTTTAGCAATGATGAAAGACATCAATTCACAGATTGTGAAGCCCAAGAAACCCTAAGCAGGATAAAAAAATATGATATTTATATTCATCATAGCAGAACAGTACAACACCAAACACAGGAAGCTGAGGGAAAAACAGATTAATAATAATTTTAAAAAAGCAATTAGCATAATGTTAAAGCTGTTTGCTTAACAAAAATGGGAACCTGAAACCTCACGTGAAGTGATTAATTTTACACACTGTTATCATAGAAAGCTTCACGTAAAAACAATCAAACCAGGATTTTAAAAAAGCCAATTTGGGGGGCCATTGTCATGGTTCACTTGATTAATCCTCCACCTGTGGTGCTGGCATTCCATTTGGGCGCCAGGTTCTAGTCCCGGTTATTCCTCTTCCAGTCCAGCTCTCTGCTGTGGCCTGGGAGGCAGTGGAGGATGGACCAAGTGCTTGGGCCACTGCACCCGCATGGGAGACCAGCAGGAAGCACCTGGCTCCTGGCTTCGGATCAACATAGCTCTGGCCATGGCGGCCATTTGGGGGGTGAACCAACGGAAGGAAGACCCTTCTCTCTCTCTCTCTCTCACTGTCTAACTCTATCTGTTAAAAAAAAAAAAAAAAAAGCCAATTTAGTCTGAGGTGAAGGAAAGCAATCTGTGACACAGTGAATAAAACAACTCCTGATGGTTTAACATGAAATGTTCCATATTTTACTCACTTTCTATTTCTACGTTCCTCTGCTTTCCCATTTTTAAAAATAACAGTAAGTACTATTCCATAAATGCCTAGTATGTGCCAGGCTTTTTGCTCATTTAACCTTCAGAATAGCCCAATACAGATTATTATCCCACTTCACATGTAAACAAACTGGCTTATCTCATGTCACAGAGCTTTCACACAGTGAACTCAGCCTAGATACTTTACAATAACACATCATGCTGCCTTTTCTTTTCTCCCCTTTGGCTGCTTTTACATTGGACATGCCTGTGAAAGAAAAGCATCTTTCTGAATGCCGCTTCTGAAAGGGCAACAAAGAGAAGGCGTTCCTGAAGTCAAAGGCTAAGGGTCTGAAGAGGCTCTCCTGAAGTACTCAATAATACCTGAGTGACAATACAGCAATGGAATTTTTGGTATGAAGGTTCCTTACAAGCCAGTATCAATTTGATATTCATATCCTTTCTCCAATGTCAGTTGTCATCCAGTAAATGCTGAACCTTCCTGTAATGGAGTGAGAACTTACTTTGTAACTAACTAGACAGGTCATTCTGTATAATGCAAAGACTCCTCTATGAAGAACCAGCAGCTAGATTTCTTTTTTTTTTTTCTAACTTTTATTTAATTAATATAAATTTCCAAAGTACAGCTTATGGATTACAATGGCTTCCCCCCCCATAACTTCCCTCCCACCCGCAACCCTCCCCTTTCCCGCTCCCTCTCCCCTTCCATTCACATCAAGATTCATTTTCAATTCTCTTTATATACAGAAGATCAATTTAGTATATATTAAGTAAAGATTTCAACAGTTTGCACCCACGTAGAAACACAAAGTGAAAAATACTGTTTGAGTACTAGTAATAACATTAAATCATAATGTACAGCACATTAAGGACAGAGATCCTACATGAGGAGTAAGTGCACAGTGACTCCTGTTGTTGACTTAACAAATTGACACTCTTGTTTATGGCATCAGTAATCACCCTAGGCTCTTGTCATGAGTTGCCAAAGCTATGGTAGGTAGCCTTTTGAATTCACATTTAGACAAGGTCATAGTCAAAGTGGAAGTTCTCTCCTCCCTTCAGAGAAAGGTACCTCCTTCTTTGATGACCTGTTCTTTCCACTGGGATCTCACTCGTGGAGATCTTTCATTTAGGTCATTTTTTTTTTTTTTTGCCAGAGTGTCTTGGCTTTCCATGCCTGAAATACTCTCATGGGCTTTTCAGCCGGATCCGAATGCCTTAAGGGCCAGCAGCTAGATTTCTAATCTTACATTGCTCTGGAAACTAGTATAGTGGTCAACTACTGATTCTGGAGGCCAAAGAATATGGGATCAATCCAAGTCCTAGCACTGACTAGTTATGAGATTGTAGATAATTTACCTATCTTTTCAAAGCTTCACTTCCCTTTTCTCTAAAACAAGAATAATGTAAGCCCCAAGCCCACAGTGCTGTTAAGAGGCATTCAGTAACCATTTTATGAATTATTAGCTACTTTTGGTACTATTAGTAGTTTTATCAACCAAGGGCAAATTGCTTAGCTCAGCTCCCATATTTATAAAATGAGAGCAGCAAACGTGTTCTTAAATCTTCCAGGTCCATTCTATCAGATAACACACTTAAATTGTATGTTTCTAGCTTTTCCCATCCATTCTCACTGAACCATAAATTTTTAATCCGGAGAACATGGATGGGCTTCATGGCAGTACCTGAATCCTTTAAAATTGAATGGAATTACATATAAGCATTTACTTAGGGAGAGGAAACACAGCTTTCATCAGATTCTTAGAGAATTCATGTGGCTATGTAGATTAAAACTATGGCAGGGGCCAGCACTGTGGTGTAGCAGGTAAAGCCGCCACCTGTGGTGCCAAATTCCCTTACAAGTGCCGGTTCGAGTCCCAGCTGCTCCACTTTCGATCCAGCTCTCTGCTATGGCCTGAGAAAGCAGTGGAAGTCCCTGCACCCATGTAGGAGACCCAGAAGAAGCTCGTGGCTTCAGATCGTCTCAGCTCCAGCCATTGTGGCCATTTGGGGAGTGAAACCAGCAGACAGAAGGCTTTCTCTCTCCCTGCCTCTGCCTCTGTCTCTCTGTAACTCTTTCAAGTAAATAAACAGATCTTTAAAAAAAAAAAAAAAAAAATCATTGCCTTTGGGACTAACTCTATTCCGCCTTCCAAATGAAAGAACTTAATCTCTAAAAACATGAGTCTTTCCCAGGTTAGCTATCCAAGTTCCTTCAACCATTTTTTGTTATTGCCTGGGTTTTTTTCTGAACGATCATATATAGTTGAGACCTTTCTTGAAATACAGTCCCAAAGATAAGCATAGAATTCTCGGCATGATGTGCTCAATGACAGTACAGAAGAACATCTTTACTGCAGATATGCACTCTTATATAATACTGCTTGAGACAGCACTAGGTTTGAACAATTAGGCTACCCCACATAGGTCTTACTGATCTATGTTTATTTTACTTCTCACAACTCTATTTGTGCAACTTGTCCTTTTGAACATAAATGCAGTTTATATTTACCCTTGAAAATTTAACTTTTAAGAGATCTAGTCTAACTCTCCAATTTGTCAAAAATTAATCCTGGGGCCAGTGCTGTGGCACAATGGGTTAACGCCCTGGCCTGAAGCACCAGCATCCCATATGGGCAGTGGTTCAATATCCGGCTGTTCCACTTCCAATCCAGCTCTCTGCTATGGCCTGGGAAGGTGGTGGAGGATGGCCCAAGTCCTTGGGCCCCTGCATATGGGAGACCCAGAAGAAGCTCCTGACTCCTGACTTCGGATCGGCGCAGCTCCGGCCACTGCAGCCAATTGGGGAGTGAACCATCGGATGGAAGACCTTTCTCTCTCTCTCTCTCTCTCTCTGTAACTCTGACTTTCAAATAAATAAATAAATCTTTAAAAAAATTAATCCTGGATATAAAAAGGAGATAATAATCTTAAATAAGATACATTAATGTAAGTAAAATGCACATGAATATACACTAGGAGCTAGCAAGAAAACTATCATTAACTATCTTAATATATATTTTGTAAATCTGACTAACAACTTAGGTTGATCTCATATACAATAATATTAAGTATAGTTTAACATATCCCCTTAGGTTAAAACCAATTTTTCGACCACACAACATACACAAAACTAATTCAAAGAATCCTAAATATAATTTCCCTAAATAGTTCACACAAATTCTCTACACTGATAGCAGAGATGGACAGATGCAGAAAAGTTACTGTAAGCATTTCATTAGGAGAAATTTCCTTTTCTTTCTCTGTTGTTGTTGGTATACTAAACAACTGCCATGCTTTTCTGATTGCTCTGTCAAAGGGAAATTATGATCAAATCTGTCTAAAACTCAGGAATTATGAAAGTAACCTTTAAGGCATAACCTCTTCAGAAGCTCTGATGCATGGCAAAGATCTTTCAAAGAATAATTTACCCTGTGATCCTAATAGCCCTTTTAGTTCCCCACTGATTTTAACACAAACAAATGAAGGTTACAAATGGAAATTTCCTAGGTCTTCTTAGGTTGGAATTATAAATAGGTGCTAGACAATTACTCACCATCTATAATTGACATATTTCTAGATGTTGACACCGCAGCCTTTGAATTCCTGCCTCGAGAAGTCTCCAGACCAGTACCTGTTGTTCCAACAAAGAGCAATTACAATCTCATCAGTATGGAAGGTTTTTTTTTTAAAAAGATTTATTTATTTATTTGAAAGTCAGAATAACACAGAGAGAGAAGGAGAGGCAGAGAGAAAGAGAGAGAGGTCTTCCATCCACTGGTTTACTCCCCAGCTGGCCGCAACGGCTGGAGCTGCGCCAACCTGAAGCCAGGAGCCAGGGGCCTCCTCCGGGCCTCCAATATGGGTTCAGGGCCCAAGCACTTGGGCCATCCTCCACTGCTCCTCCAGGCCATAGTAGAGAGCTGGATCTTATATAATATATCAAGAAGTCATTGGATGACCATTTTCTATTGTTTAAGATATTGAATAACAAAAAATGTTCATGTTTAATAAAATGATGGCAAGTAAAGTTAATGAAGGGGCCAGCGCTGTGGCGTAATGAGTAAAGTCGCCGCCTGCAGTGCCAGCATCCCATATGGGTGCTGGTTCTAGTCCTGGCTGCTCCATTTCCGATCCAGCTCTCTGCTATGGCTTGGGAAAGCAGTGGAAGATGGCCCAAGTTCTTGGGCTCCTGCATCCCCGTGGGAGACCGGAAGAAGCTCCTGGCTTCCGGCTTCAAATTGGTGCAACGCCGGCAGTTACAGCCATTTGGGGAGTGAACCAGCAGATGGAAGATCTCTCTCTCCCTCCCTCTCTCTGCCTCTGCCTTTCAAATAAATAAATAAATCTTTAAAAAAAAAAAAAAAAGTTAATGAAAGCTTTTAGAGATCAAGTTTTGGTAATTTTCTTTTTAAACAAACTTTAAGCGGACCTTTTTATCAAAACGCTGTACCTTATGACAGTGACAACAGTATTTTTATGATCTGGAGTTTTCTTCCTGCTGTAAATGGCCATTATTAGTCAGCGATTTTTCTTTAACAACTCCAATCTGCCTCATTATTACTTTCTACATGTGAGAATGAATATGACATATGACCATGAAATGCTGCGTGAAACACAATGAAGCTTAAAAAAAAAGTATGTTAAGAGTAATTTAACCCTATTTATATGTGGCCATTAAAAATACATGACCATCTTTATGCATTATAAAAATACATCTTTAAAGTGTTGTTTCAGAAATACAAACGCTTAACTCTGACAAGATACAATTCTATATTTCCCACTCAACTGCCAAGTCTGAAGTGTACACGGTTATATTCAGTGCTAACCTCTTCCTCTCTGAGACCCTCCTCTCGATGCTGAATTCTGCCCTCTTCCTCCTCTTCGACCTCTTCCTCGGCCTCTTCCTTTGTTGGCTGCTGCTGAGATGCTGTCATCGGAGTCATTAGCCATCTCTTCTGCTAACTCTATACTCGTGAGGTCATCAGCACTAAAAGCAGAAGCCAAGTCCTCTGACTGAGACCTAAGAGCTCTGGCCCTGTTTATAGCCTAAGAGGGATAACAAGGAGAAAGTACACATTAGCAGATAATGCAGCATCCTAACAATTATTAATCTAGTCATTCATGTGAACATTTGTTATTTTCTAACTATCTGCCTTATTTTGTCACTATAAAATTATAAGGGAGGGGTTAGAATTTGGAGCAGCAGTTAAAACACTACTCGGGATTCCCTATTTCATACAGAATGCCTGAGTTAGAGTCCAGACTCCACTCCAGTATTCTATTTTCTGTCTGTATTAATTGTTTACTCTAGGTACCTCATATAAGTGAAGCTATACATTCTTCCTATTGTACCTGGCTTTTTTGATCTTACTTTTTTTAAAGGATTTTATTTATTTGAAAGAAAGAGTTACAGAAAGAGAGGTCATCCATCCACTAGTTCACTCCCCAAATAGTCGCAACAGCCAGAGCTGAGCAAATCCGAAGCCAGGCTCCAGGAACTTCTTCTGAGTTTCTCACATGGGTGCAGGGGTCCAAGGACTTGAGCCATCTTCTACTGCTTTCCTAGGCCATTAGCAGGGAGCTGGATCGGAGGTAGAGCAGCTGGGACTCAACTGGTGCCCATAGGGGATGCTGGCACTGCAAGCCAGAGCTTTAACGCTACGCCATAGCCCTGGCCCCAACCTTAATATTTTCAACAATCATCGATCTTGTAGTATGAATCAGAATTTCACTCCTTTTAAAGGCGGAGTAATATTCCATTGCATTTTTATATATTACATTGATCAATTTATCTATTGATGGACTTTTGTGTTATTTCTACCTTTTGACTTTTGTGAATCATGCTGCTAAGAACACTGGTATACTAATCTTGGGCCTCTAGAGCTGTCAGCTATTTGAGTCCCTGGCTTTTGATTCTTTTGGTCATATACTTAAAAGTGGAAATGCTACATCATATGGTAATTCTACATGTCAGTTTTTGATGATCCACCATACTGTTTTCCACAGCAGCTGTACCATTTTTCATTCTTACCAGCAATATACAAGGGTTCTAATTTCTCTATATTCTTGCCAGTGTGAGTATATAACCTGTAAAGCCTAATATTTACTGTTTGGCCCTTTATTTAAATGTGAACTTATAATTAAAGACTTGAGAGTTTTTCTGTATGAACACAAGACTGTAAATCATAATTTTTATCTTTAACACTTTGCTTGTCTGTTCAATATGCACAGTAGTGAGATTCATATTCTGAGCTAAACAATTTTGCAAAGCTGTGAATTACAGCTTGGGGAAGTTATCAAATTCTATTACCTAAGTTCCAAATAGTATGCTGAGAATGAAGAAATTTGTAACATCCTATGGCATGCTGAAATCTGGTTTGAATGTATCCCCGAAATTTCATATGCTGGAAACTTAATCTCCAGGTCACATGTTAACATCCTGTGAGTGATGGGACCTTTGGGAAGTGAAAGGGTCACAAAGGCTCCACCTCATGAATAGATTAGATCATTCATGGATCAGTATAGCAATTAATTATCAAGGGAATTACTGTATTATGAAAGTGAGGTCTCCAGGGTTGGCACTGTGGCTCAGTGGGTTAAGCTGCTGCCTGCAATGCCAGCATCCCATAAAAGCATAGTTGGAGTCCCAGCTGCTCCACTTCTGATCCAGATCCCTGATAATGCATCTGAGAAAGCAGCACAATTGCCTAAGTAGCTGGGCCCCTGCCACCCATGTCGGGGACCAGGATGGAGTTCCAGGCTCCCAGCTTTGGTCTGGCCCAGCCCTGGTCATTGTAGCTATTTGGAGAGTGAACCAGCAATAAAATATCTCTCCTTCTATAGCCCTGCTTTTCAACTAAATAAGTATTTTTTTCTAAAAACGTCTGCTGAATTAAAGTAATCAAGACAAAGCCCTCGTACAAATAATTTATAAAATAACCTTGTAAATACCAGATAGTGATCATAAAACACTATGGACAATTAGAAAATAAGAAAATATATTTCAGTTATGCGTCAGTTACTGGCCCAAAACTTAAACAAATGGTTGTTAACTTGTCCCTCTTAACATAAAAAGAGACTGAGAAGACAGTGATGATGGTGCTCCAGCTCACTGTAACACTTTGAAGGGACAATGAAAACTGTCTATTTAAAATGGTAACAATACTAACCAAAACACTGTTGCTGTTTTTGTACAGCATAATATAAACTCCACAGGGTAAGACTGCAGTTTACATCCACAAGATGCACTGACAGCAATTAGATAACATATTAACAAGTGCTCTTGTACATGCCCCCCCAACACATAATTAAATTCATTTTAGACCAGAGCAAAAGAAAAAAAGAGTAATGTCAGCAAAGAGAATATTTGCAGGCTGAACTGAAATAAATCAAAGGCAGTTACCTTCAGCTAACACTTGCTCACTTCTATCTACCATACCTGGGGACTGATTACTCTAAACAAACCTGCCGGTATTGAGTTTAACAAACTGATGCATAAACATAGGAATTAACAGCAGAAAAATCACCTCTCGAACTTCATCATCTTCTTCGTCCGTATTTTTTTGTCTGCTTTCTCTGAAACGACGCACCTAGATCATAACAGAATAAATCCAAACATGTTGTTTATTCCTGCTACATAAATACAAAATGGACTACACTAATTAAGAAATCTTTCCATTATAACCTAAAACTCAGAAATTTAAGTCCAGCATTGGGGCATAGCTAATTAAAACCTGAGCTGCAACATCAGCATCCCTTATCAGAGTGCTAGTTTGAATCCCATCTGCTCTGCTTCTGATCCAGCTCCCTGCTAATTTGCTAGGGGAAAGCAGAGGCAGATGGCCCAAATACCTGGGCTCTGCCAAATACATGGAAGACCTGGATAGAGTTCCAGCCTCCTGGCTTTGGCCTAGCCTGGCCCTAGCTGGTGTGACCATTTTGGGAGTGAATCCACAAATGGAAGAATGGAAGAGCTCTATTTCTTCCTCTCTCTCTCGGTTGTTTTGCCTTTCAAATATATAAATAAATCTTGATGAATTTGGTGGATTTTGCTCTAGGGTAGGGATAAATCGTTAAAAAAAAAAAAAAAAAAAGAAGTGCAGGAAGTACATTATCAGGGGCCAGTTAGAGAAAAAAACCACAGTGGAAATTCTATGGAGGGAACAGGAATGCCATGGAATGGTGTGGAAGGTGCAGATATGTAGCACAAACATGGACACAACACACGACCTCAGCAGCCAAGAGCCAGAAAACAGTGCCAGCTTAGGAGAGTGAGGTCAGATCAGACTGCAGCAACCTATTCTACTAGGGATACAGCCTAAAAATAAATGCGGAAACTCAAGAAACAAAAACAAGGAGGACAACATGATCCCCTACAAAGGAAAACAACAACACTTCCATATTAGAATGTGAAGATGAAGAGACTGATGAAATGCTATAAATGGAATTCAAAAGATTAAGCATAGGATTACTCAGAAGCAATAAGAAGCAAATTCACAAATTAAAGAAATCCATACATGACATGAATGAAAGATTCTCCCTTGAAATTGAGATTCTGAATGGAAATCAAAATGAAATATTAGAAATGAAGAATTCAGTATGTCATAGAAAAGGGAAGTCCAAGAACCCAGGGCACACACAACTCCTAATAAACATGACCAGGAAAGATCTTCACCACAACACATAATAGTCAAACTCTCCACAGTAAAACATAAAGAAAAGATTCTAAAATTTATATGAGAGAAACAGTTACTTTCAGAGGCTCTCCATCTCCAATTAGACTCACAGTGGACTTCTCATCAGAAACCGTATAGGCTAGAAAGGAGAGATATTGTCTAAGTCTTAAGAGAAAAAAAAAAAAAAAAAAAACTGTCAACTTAGAACACTGTACCAGGCAAAGATCTGATTTATGAATGAAAGTGAAATAAGGACCTTCCATAACAAACAGAAATCGAAACAATTTGTTACTACTTGACCAGCCTTACAAAAAATGCTTAAGGATGTGCTACATACAGGAGCATAGAACAACAGTTATTATTATCAAAGAATGTGAAGGCAGAAAGTCTCCCAATAAAAGTACTAAGGAAATACAAAGCAAACAATAGGAATATTCACGGAAAAATGGTTGGGCCAAATCGTTACTTATCAATAGTAATCTAGAATGTAAATGGCCAAAAGCTGAATGGATTGAAATTCTGTCATTTGCAACAATATGGATGCAGCTGGAAACCATTATACTTAGTCAGATAAGACAGTCCCAAAAAGACAGATATGTTTTCCCTGACCTGTGGTAACTAACAGAGTACCTAAGATGTAATGTACTGGAGTGAAACAGACACTTTGAGATTCAATGGCTGTTTACAGCCCTTGTCAGCTGAGGGATGGTGTTTTTTCCTTCACACTATATGCTGAACCCTTTACTTAGTATAGGGTTAACCTCAAGGATCATTAAATAAACTGAAAACAGATCTTTGAAAAATTAAGAGTAGGAATAGGAGAAGCAGGAGGAGGTAGAAGGGTTCCAGCATAGGCAGGAGGGAAGGTAGGGTGGGAAGTATCACTATGTTCCTAAATCTGTATATATGAAATACATGAAACTTGTGTAACTTAAATACAATTTTTTTAAAAAGACCCATTCGCTGCCTGCAAGAAACACATCTCACCAACAAAGATCCACAAGGACTGAAAATGAAAGGAGAGAAACAGACAGCAAAAAGGAGGTGTATCCACCCTAATATCAGACAAAATAGACTTTAACACAGAAACTGCTAAAAGAGACAAAGGGCACTATGTAAGGATTAAGGGATTAACTCAACAGGAAGATGTAACTATAATAAATGTATATGCACTCATGCGGGGTGCCTGGCTAAAACAAATGTTAATGGATCTAAAGGGAGACATAGATTCTAACACAATAGTAATGGGGGACTTCAACACCCCACTCTCATCAATGGGCAGATCAACTAGACAAAATATCAACAAAGAAACAACAGAGCTAATCAACACTATGGACCAAATGGACCTAACTGGTATCTGGTACAGAATCTTTCATCCCACAGTTGCAGAATACACATTCTTTTCATCAGTGCATGGAACTTTGTCCAGCATATACCAGGATAGATCATATACAAGTCTCAGCAAATTCAAAAAACCAAAATCACATCATGTACTTTTTCTGACAACAATGGAATGAAGCTGAAAATTAACAACTCAAGAATCTCTATAACATATGCAACAACAACAAAAAAAGCCAGAGGCATCACAATACCAGATTTCAAGACATACTACAGGGCAGTTATAAATCAAAAGAGCATGGTACTGGTAAAGACCAATGGAACTCCAGATATTAATCCATGTATCTACAACCAACTAATCTTTGAAAAAGAGCTAAAAAAACAACCCCTGGAGCAAGGACAGTCTCTTCAACCAATGGTGCTAGGAAAACTGTATCTCCACATGTGGAAATATTAAATAAGACTCCTACCTTACACCTCTCAAAAAAATCCACTCAACATGGATCAAGGACCTAAATCTATAACACGATACCATCAAATTACTAGAGAACATTGGGGAAACTTTGCAAGATATTGGCATAGGCAAAGACTTCTTGGAAAATACCCATCCAGAAGCACAGGCAATCAAAGCCAAAATTGACAAACAGGATTACATCAAGCTGAGAAGCTTTTGCACTGCAAAAGAAATACTCAGCAAAGTGGAAGAGGCAACTGACAGAATGGTAGAAAATTTTTACAAACTATGCAACTGATAAAGGATTAATATCCAGAATCTATAAAGAGCTCAAGAAATTCAACAACAAAACAACATTTAAGAAATGGGAAAAGGAATTGAACAGCTATTTTTCAAAAGAGGAAATTCAAATGGCCAACAGACACTTGAAAAAATGCTCAGGATCACTAGCCATCAGGGAAATGCAAATCAAAACCAAAATGAGGTTTCACCTCACTCCAGTTAGAATGGTTCTCATATAGAAATCAACAATAAATACTGGCAAGGATGTGGGGAAAAAGGTATCTTAATCCATTGTTGGTACGAATGTAAACTGGCACAGCCATTGAGGAAGACATTATGGAGATACCTCAGAAATCTTAATATAGACCCACCATATGACCCAACCTTCTCACTCCTGGGAATTTACTCAAACAAAATGAAATCAGCAGATGAGAGAGTTATCTGTACCCCCATGTTCATTACAGATCAATTCACAATAGTTAAGATATGAAATCTACCCAGATGTCCATTAGCTGATGACTGGATAAAGAAATGATGGTATATTTACACTACAGAATACTAGTCAGCAGTTAAAAAAAAAAATGAAGTCCTGTCTTTTGCAACAAAACGGATGTACTGGAAACCATTATACTTGGTGAAATAAGCCACTCCCAAAAAGACAGATACCATGTTTTCCTTGATCTGTGGTAACTAATAGAGTACCTAAAATGTAATGTATTGGGGTGAAACTGACATTTTGATATTCAATGATCATTTATAGCCTTTGTCTCTACTACTACTTAATCGTGTATTTTTTTCCTTCATACTATTTATTGAACACTTTATTTAATGCAGGGTTAATTTTATGAGTATAAAGTAAACTGAAAATAGATCTTTATAAAAATTAAGAGTTGGAATAGAAGAGGGAGGAGGAAGAAAGTTGAAGCATTTGCAGGAGGGAAGGTAGGATGGGAAGTATCACTACGTTCCTAAATCTGTATGTTTGAAATACATGAAGTTTGTGTACCTTATATAAAAATTTAAAATAAATAAATAAATAAAACAAATAAAAAAGTAGATCTTATAAAAAAAAAACTTGGAAATTTAAGTATTTTGTCTCACCAAAAGACTAATCACATTTTCCAAGTTGTTTATATTAGATTCCAAAATATACTCTTAAAAAAAAAAAAAAATACTGGCCCTAGGCAAAATTATTTCACGTGCTGCCAAAATGTTCTGTTTCACTGAAAAACTGTCAAACTAGAGGAAAAAAAATTCCTTATATCCGATGGGTATTATACTTCGTTAAAATAATTTTTAGGCCGGCGCCGTAGCTTAACAGGCTAATCCTCCGCCTTGCGGCGCCGGCACACCGGGTTCTAGTCCCGGTTGGGGCGCTGGATTCTATCCCGGTTGTCCCTCTTCCAGGCCAGCTCTCTGCTATGGCCCGGGAAGGCAGTGGAGGATGGCCCAAGTGCTTGGGCCCTGCACCCGCATGGGAGACCAGGAGAAGCACCTGGCTCCTGGCTTCGGATCAGCACGGTGCACCGGCCGCAGCGGCCATTGGAGGGTGAACCAACGGCAAAAAGGAAGACCTTTCTCTCTGTCTCTCTCTCTCACTATCCACTCTGCCTGTCAAAAAAAAAAAAAAGAAAAATCTATTACACTGCTCAAATGACTCTTCTGCACCTGGTAGTAAGACATCCAGGAGGCTCTCTGGATGGTATCTTACGTAGGTGGGCCCTTAAAGTTCCATTTTTGTCAACAGTCAACTACGGAATGTTTACTGACCATGGTCCTTGTACCAAGACAGACACAACAGATTCCTTTTTAAATGAATTCTGCTCACAAGGCTCTTATAATATAGCCACACAGTTGGAGAAAGTCCTACCTATATAATAATCTATTCAGTACGTATTTATTGAGGACCTACTATATACCAGGCACCACTGCAGGTAATAATACACGGCAATAAACAAAATCATCAAAAGTGCCACTGTCAAGTAGTTGGCAAGCTATTGTGTGCATGGGGTGGGGGTGTTGCAACACAATAAGAGCTTACACTGTATTTTGAATTGTGTCTATAACCAAAGTCAATTTATAGCTGGACTGGGAACATTTATCTCTGAGGAGCCTCTGGCATCCCCAGGGTTAGTTCATCTGCAGATGATGTTCAACATGCATTCCCTTGATTACACAAGCAGGGAAACTTGGTTTACAATCCAGGGAGAACTATGTAAAATAATGACACAGGGAGCTTATGTCTAGTGTTTCTCACATCCTGAATGCCTTTCTATATTCTTTTCTCACAGTACTATATCCTTTACCTTTAAATAAAACCTTCAGTAAGAATGTTCAGAGAGGAGTATTGTGAATCCCTTCAAATATCTGAGCCTGTGAAATCCTGTGGATCAATGCACCAAAAAAAATTAAAGCACAATGAAGGGTAAGGAGTGCTAAGGAATGGTTACAACTTAACAGGCTGATTACAAGGACTCAGTGAGAAGCTAATATATGAGCTAAGATTTTAAGAGGTAGGCAATGAGTCCCGCAAATTGGGGGAAAATCAATCAAAGAAAAGAATATGTATAAAAGCACAAAGGCAAAATCATGCATGGTGTTTAAGAAACAAGGAAGTGCTGAGGCAGGAGCAGATATGAAGGTAAAGAAATAATAGAAAGCTGGACAGAAAAACGCCTTGTGAGCAACTATAAGGACTTTTTAAGGGTAAGAATGACTAGACCTAGAGTATGTTAGGATCACCAGATGACTGAATTGGCGGACATGGTGGGGAATTAGAGTGGAAGAAAGGCAGAGTAGAAGTTTCAAGGCTACTGGAATAATCCAGGTAAGAAATGTGAGATGTGTTAGACCAATGGTAGCAAGGAAGGTGGTAAGAAGTAGCCAGGGGGCTAGCGCTGTGGCGTAGTGGGCCAAGCCTCTGCCTGCAGTGCTGGCATCACATAAGGGCACCAGTTCTAGCCCGGCTGCTCCTCTTCCGATCCAGCTCTCTGCTATGGCCTGGGAAAGCAGCGGAAGATGGCCCAAGTGCTTGAGCCCCTGCACCTACATGGGAGACCTGGAAGAAGCTCTTGGCGCCTGGTTTCAGATCGGCTCTGGCTGTTGGGACCATCTGAGGTGTGAACCAGTGGATCAAAGATCTGACTCTCCCTCTATCTGTAACTCTACCTCTCAAAATAAATAAATAAAATCTTAAAAAAAAAAAAAAAGTAGTCAGATACAGTCAGGTCAAAAGCATTTCTAGATAGGATATAGGTGACAGAAAAAGGATTAAGCATGACTGTAAAGTTCTGAATGGCACTTCCACAAGAACTCTACAGGGAGAGAAGAGAGTGAGGATCAATAATTCAGAATGAGACACAGTAAAAAGTTGAGATGGCTTTAAACATACAAGCACAAGCATCTAGCAGGCTGCTGGCTGTGAAAGTCTTAAGCTGAGAAGAGCCCTGGGCTAGGCTTCTGAAAGTCACCACCAAACCCAGAAAGTTGGATAAGATCACAAAGGAGATAGGTATACGAAGGGGTCATCCAAGGACTGAGTCCTGGGGACTCCAATGTAACAGGCTGGAAACATGAGAACAATCAACATAGAGATTGAGAATACACAGCCATAAAGGCAGAAAGAAAACCAGAAGAGTGGACAGTCCTGGTAGCCAATGAAAAAAAGTATTGACAGTCATGAGAATTAAGACAGAAAACTGACAGTGGATTTAGTAAGAGAGGTCACTAGTGACCCTGATCACCGGAATGATGGAGCAGAAAGCCTGAATAGCTGGAATTAAGTGAAAGTGGAGGGAGAAGAATTAGGGTAACAAATAGAACTCTTTGAAGCAATTCTGCTATACAAGAGAAACAAAGGAACAGGGTAGTAGTTTAAGGGAAATGGAATTGAGAGTGTGCCTGCTTTCAAGGTGAAAGAAATATCAGCATGTGTGTCGTGATTCAGCAGAGAGGGAATACAGAAATAATCATCTCTTAAAAACGACAAAATACATAACAGTGCTCTAGGTGGTATGTAGCACCTAGCAAAAGTGCTAAGTCATTCATAGGAAAGAAACAAGAGAGAGTGAAACACTGAGCAGACTCAGAGTTACTATCTAGGGACTTTACACATATTGACTATTTCAATCCTCACAATAACAAAGGGGGTTTTATAATCATCGCCCTTTATACCCAGATGAGGAAACTGAGATACAGAGCGGTTAGATAACTTACTGATATGTAAACAGCAAATAAAGGTTTTGATTTTGAATCTGGCAGTGCCATCCAGGGCTCACGCTACACACCTACACTCACACTCACACTTTGTAACTCAGGAGTCATTATTCTGGGTGGCAATGCTCATGCCTTATTTCAGGTGCTTACACAAGAAACTACCCGTACTAAAAAATGAACAAATCCAACATAACAACTGTCAGAGAATGGCTAGTTTTAGAGTATGAATTACCTGCCGAACGTTCAAAGTACCTAGTTTTGAATACTACTAGCTATATACTGATATCATAAGGCTTAAAGAGAACCATAATAACTAAGACCATTTAAATGGAAGCCAAAGGGAATAAGTTTTTAAAACAATGCTTTGCTCTTTTGCTTAGGTGGGACACAGAAAATATAGAAAGTGATCCCCTATACCCTATAACTCAACCTCCTAGACAAAACTGCTGATAACATGTCTGGAATATTTTCTTTCAACCTTTACTTAGATGTACAGAAATTCTCATAAGAAAAGTAAAATTAACTGGGATCATAGTGTGTATAGTTCTGCATCCTTAGAATGCTTTTCCCATTTAATATTATATTGAAAATATTGTTCCATGTTCTTAAAAAAATGTAATTTTAAATGGCTGCAGAGTCTGTTGAAATCCTTGCTTAGTATATACTAAGTTGATCTTCAGTATATGAAGGTAACTGAAAATGAAACTCGATAAAGGGTGGGATGGGAGAGGGAGAGGGGAGGGCCACGGGAGGGAGGTTGGGGGGGGGGAAGCCACAACAATACAAAAGTTGCACTTTGTAAATTCACATTTATGAAATAATAAAAAAAAAAAATGGCTGCAGAGCATTCTGCATTGTGAATGTGCCAAAATTTATTATACCAAAACACTTCTACTTATTCCCCAATGTGGATAAAAATGCCATACAAAAAGCTCTTACTATTTTCTTTTTTTTTTAATTTTTGACAGGCAGAGAGGACAGTGAGTGAGAGACAGAGAGAAAGGTCTTCCTTTTGCCGTTGGTTCACCCTCCAATGGCCGCCGCGGTAGGCGCGCTGCGGCCAGCGCACCGCGCTGATCCGATGGCAGGAGCCAGGTGCTTCTCCTGGTCTCCCATGGTGTGCAGGGCCCAAGCACTTGGGCCATCCTCCACTGCACTCCCTGGCCACAGCAGAGAGCTGGCCTGGAAGAGGGGCAACCAGGACAGGATTGGTGCCCTGACCGGGACTAGAACCTGATGTGCCAGAAACGCAAGGCGGAGGATTAGACTAGTGAGCCGCAGCGCCGGCCATCTCTTACTATTTTCTTAGGAAAATTTCCTATAGCTGTGTTAATGGGCTAATTTTCTTAAGGTGTTTGCTATACACTGCAAAGCTGTTTTTCTTTTTCCTTTCTTTTCTTTTCTTTTTTTTTTTTTTTTTTTTTTTGACAGGCAGAGTGGACAATGAGAGAGAGAGAGACAGACAGAAAGGTCCTCCTTTTTCCATTGGTTCACCCCACAATGGCTGCTGCAGCTGGCGCACTGCGCTAATCTGAAGCCAGGAGCCAGGTGCCTTTCCTGGTCTCCCATGTGGGTGCAGGGCCCAAGGACCTGGGCCATCCTCCACTGCACTCCTGGGCCATGGCAGAGAGCTGGACTGGAAGAGGAGCAACCAGGACAGAATCCAGTGCCCCGACCAGGACTAGAACCCGGTGTGCCGGCGCCGCCAGTGAAGGATTAGCCTATTGAGGCATGGTGCCGGCCTGCAAAGCTGTTTTTCAATAAAGCTGTTCAAATATAATATTCTTATCAGCAGTGTGCTAAATGCCACTTTTTGTAAAACCTTGTCAATTTGACAAAAATACATGAGTCTTTGCTCCTGTATTATTAGCCATTTATATTTCTTTTGTGAACCAAATATCCATATCCTTTATTCATTATCCTTTTAAAATATTCTATTTTTAAGATTTATAAGAACTCTTTAATATTAGTGGTATTAACTTTTTTCCATCCACATAAAAACGTTTCTTCAAAAACAGTATCCTTTAATTTTGTTTTTTGATATGCCAACAAACATTTAACATTTCCATGTAATCAAATCTAAAGAGCTTTTCCTGTAATGGTTCCATTGCCTTTATGCTTAGAAAAGAATGCATGTTGTAGATAAAATTCAAAATGTTGATAAAAATTTATGACAAAACTGAAATGCACAGAATTTTTCATCTTACAAGGTTCATTTTCAAGCACTTTCAGGATTTTCAAAAGAAGACACTAAATATAAGAAAAAAACTAACATTTATTTTTCACCAAACGTGAGATTTTATCCTCAGTTCTTTAAAGACTTATTTTTTTTTTTTTTTAATTTTTGACAGGCAGAGTGGACAGTGAGAGAGAGACAGAGAGAAAGGTCTTCCTTTTGCCGTTGGTTCACCCTCCAATGGCCACCGCGGTAGCGCGCTGCGGCCGGCGCACCGCACTGATCCGATGGCAGGAGCCAGGTGCTTCTCCTGGTCTCCCATGGGGTGCAGGCCCAAGCACTTGGGCCATCCTCCACTGCACTCCCTGGCAACAGCAGAGAGCTGGCCTGGAAGAGGGGCAACCGGGACAGGATCGGTACCCCGACCGGGACTAGAACCCGGTGTGCCGGCGCCGCAAGGCGGAGGATTAGCCTAGTGAGCCGCGGCGCCGGACTAAAGACTTATTATATAAATCTTCATTTTATCATCTCAATTTTAAAGATAAGGAAACTAATCCAAGTGATCAATTTCAGTTCACAATTGATCATAATGATAGGTCTAAAAGTCAAAGAGATCATATAAGCAAGACTAGTGTCTGCTAATACTAACTGATAGAATTAAGAAGGAGAGAACGATCCAACATGGGAAGTGGGTTACACAGCAGACTCACAGAATGGCAGATGTCCTAAACAGTACTCTGGCCTAAGAATTAGCCCTTAAGGCATTCAGATCTGGCTGAAGAGCCCATGAGAGTATTTTAGCCATGGAAAGCCAAGACACTCTGGGGGAAAAAAAAAAAGACCTAAATGAGAGATCTCTGAGTGAGATCCCAGTGGAAAGAACGGGCCATCAAAGAAGGAGGTACCTTTCTCTGAAGGGAGGAGAGAACTTCCACTTTGACTATGACCTTGTCTAAATAAGATAGAAGTCGGCAAACTCAAAAGGCTTCCAGAACCTTGGCAACTCATGACAAGAGCCTAGGGAGATTACTGACGCCATAAACAAGAGTGTCAATTTGTTAAGTCTACAACAGGAGTCACTGTGCACTTACTCCTCATGTAGGATTTCTGTCCTTAATGTGTTCTACAATGTGAATAAATGCTATAACTAGTACTCAAACAGTATTTTACACTTTGTGTTTCTACGTGGGTGCAAACTGTTGAAATCTTTACTTAACATATACTAAATTGATCTTCTGTATATAAAGAGAATTGAAAATGAATCTTGATGTAGGCAGGTGCTGTGGCTTAACAGGCTAATCCTCCGCCTTGCGGCACCGGCACACCGGGTTCTAGTCCGGTTGGGGCGCCAGATTCTATCCCGGTTGCCCCTCTTCCAGGCCAGCTCTCTGCTGTGGCCAGGGAGTGCAGTGGAGGATGGCCCAAGTGCTTGGGCCCTGCACCCGCATGGGAGACCAGGAGAAGCACCTGGCTCCTGCCTTCGGGTTAGCGCGATGCACCTGCCGCAGCGGCCATTGGAGGGTGAACCAACGGCAAAAAGGAAGACCTTTCTATCTGTCTCTCTCTCTCACTATCCACTCTGCCTGTCAAAAAAAAAAAAGAATCTTGATGTGAATGGAATGGGAAAGGGAGCGGGAGATGGGAGGGTTGCAGTTGGGAGGGAAGTTATGGGAGGAAAAAAGCCCTTGTAATCCATAAACTGCACTTTGAAAATTTATATTTATTAAATAAAAGTAAAAAAAAAAAAGATAAGGAAACTAAACAAATAAAAGAGGTTAAATAAATAGTGGTCTATCAGAAAAAACTCAGAGCTACTCTTACTTCTTCTCTTGCTCTCTTTTTTTTGGTTTCATTTGAAGGTAGACAGATGCAGAGAGATCTATCTATCTGTTCAATCTTCAAATGCCTGCAACATTCTAGAACTCATCTGCATGTCTGATGTGAGTGGCAGGGACCGAAGTACTTGAGCCACCATCTGCGGCTTCCCAAGGTATACATTAGCAGGGAGCTGGATCAGCAGTGAAGCAGCTGGGACTCAAACCATATAATCCCACATGGGATGTGGACATCTTAAGCAGCAATGGCTACGCTGAATGCTCATCCCCTCAGAGCTACTCTTACGGAGAAACTGTCTACATAGACCTGAACACCCAAATTAGTTACTCACCTCTTCGTCGATTTTATCTTCTAGGGCATCAATATGACGTTCTTTAAGAAATCGCTGTGTTTTTTCCAATTGGTATTTCACTAATTCCTCAATGGCATCTTTCTCTTCCTTATCCACAAATTCTTGGACTGCTTCACCCATCCCTCTTTCTGTTAGCAGTGACAGCTGCACATTCTGTATGAGAACAAATCACTGAATGAGGAAATGACATCTATTCCTTACAAAATAACTATATAAGAGTGAAGAAAGGTCAGCGCCGTGGCTCACTTCGCTAATCCTCTGCCTGCGGCACCAGCACCCCGGTTTCTAGTCCCGGTTGGAGCGCCGGTTCTGTCCCGGTTGCTCCTCTTCCAGGCCAGCTCTCTGCTGTGGCCTGTGAAGGCAGTGGAGGATGGCCCAAGTGCTTGGGCCCTGCAACTGCGTGGGAGACCAGAAGGAAGCACCTGGCTCCTGGCTTCGGATCGGTGCAGTGCGCCAGCCACAGCGCACCGGCCGTAGCGGCCATTTGGGGGGTGAACCAACGGAAGGAAGACCTTTCTCTCTCTCTCTCTCTCTCTCACTGTCTAACTCTGCCTGTCAAAAAAAAAAAAAGAGTGAAGAAAATTATGGAATATTACTACTGGCTATAAAGACAAAGAAGTTATCTAGTCACCAAAGGAAAAAATCCAAAAGCAGGACAGCAACTGATAAATGCTAAGGGCTAGAAAAAAGCAAAGTTAAACAAGAAATATGAGGGGAGTGCAGGACAGGTGAAAATGCAGAGGCCTGGGTGGCTGGGGGATTAGAGTCCAGAAATGGCAGGTGATGATTAACAGATTAGGTTAACCAGTGTAATCTCTGGAACCTATGAATATGTTACATGACAGAGGGAAATTAAAGTTGCAGATTGAATTGAAGTTACTAATTAGCAGGCTGTAAATACCCCAGTGGGCCCAGTGTAATCAAAAGGGTATTGCAATGTGAAGAAGGAGAAGCTGTAACTGTGGGAAAAAAGTGAGAGAGATACAACACTGGTGGCTTTACAGATGGAAAAGGGGGACCAACAGCCAAAAAATGTAGGTACCACTAGAAATGAAAAAGCAAGGAAACAGATTCTCCAAGAGCTTCCAGAAGGGAGAATAGCCTTGCTGACACCCTGATTTCAGTCCATTGAGACCTGTGTCAGATTTCTGACCCACAGAAATCTAAGATAATAAATCTGCATTGTTTTATACTAAGTTAATGGAAATTTGATTCAATAGTACTAGGAAAATACTATAACCAGAGGATCTCAGAGTAGCATATCCTCACAATAAAAGCTACACGTCTAATTTGAAAACCTGAAATCCAAAATGCTCCAAAATCCAAAACTTCTTCAGCATCAATCTGACATCACAAGTGGAAAATTCTGTAACTGATTTCACGTGAAGGGTCTCAGTCAAAACACAGACGCACTAAGAATATGTAAAATTACTTTTAGGCTATATGGCTAAGATGTATATGAAACATAAAGGAATTTCATTTTTAGACTTAGGTTCCATTCACAAAATATGTCACTATATACACAAATATTCACAATCTAAAAGAAAAAAATTCAAATCTGAAACACTTCTGATTCCAAGCATTTTGGAACAGGGATACTCAATTTCTAGTAAGTTTGAGGGGCTTCACTATCACTGCATTTATGAGGTAATTCTGAAATTACACCCAAGTGCAAGAAAAGCAAATCAAATCCTGGATTAAGACCTTTATGTAGAGATAAAAAGAAAGAGGACAACAACACCAACAACAGTCACAGGATCATGCTAACCACTGAAGCAGCATCTTTTTCTTGGTATGCAGTAACTACTAATCATTGTAATTACCTGTCACCCTACTTACTTCAGAGAAACATCTTGAGCATTCATTTTGCTTAAACTATCAATTACATATATCCTAAACTAAATATGCTATTATGAGATGGCCATCAGTCAAAACGTGAACTGGGTGGTATTCAGGTATTTCTGTCAACCCGTCACGTACTGCTCAGGAATCTGCGGAGCCCTTTGGCTAGAGCCAAGGGAGTGGCGTGGGTCCTTAACACCGCTGCAGTGTTCCTGAATGGATCCAGCTGAGAGGCAGCGAGACTCATTCCTCAGAGTCCCTTCTCAGGGCTTGGCACTGTGCTTGCTATACAATAGGAGCTCAATAAACATTTGTTTTAGGAACGAAAATAAGAAATTACCTTCTCGGCAGTTTGAAAATACTGTTTTACAAGGTCTTCCACCCTTAGTGTTGTTCCTTCTGAAGGTTTTGTGATAAACTTTCCAAAGTTGATATCTTCTTCTAGAAAAAAAAAAAATTCCATCAAAAATACACAGTAGCTTCTGTTATAATGGGAAAGTGGCCAAACTCATGGCAGGTTGCTCATGTGTGGCCAAACTATCAACTGTAGCTTGCTCAACACAGTAAATTTTGAGGCATAAAAATGAGCCGTCTTTGCCAATAGCTGGCCTTCTCCTAATGGTCAGTATCCCATTTCCATATCCCTAAGTAATCTGCCTGACAGCTGTTCTCACAAGGTGGTCCACAGACCTGGGGTGGGGTGGAGGGGGGCAGGCGTTCTCAAGACACTTGCGGGAGTTCTCAGTGTAAAATCCATTTTCATAAAACACAATGTTATTTGTCTTTTTCACTGTATGGACATTTGCACTGATCTTAATAAAGGCAATTGTGGATAAAACTGCCAGATCCTTGGGATGAGTCAAGGTAGTGACACAAAACTATCAGTCACACCACGTACTCACAGTTCAAACCAAGCCAGTTTCACTTAAGAATGTGATGAAACAGTAAGAATTATCTATTTAATTTCAGTTTATCTTTTTTAACTCTCTGAGACAAAAAGATAGCATGCTTCAAGTCCATTTGCTGTCTCCAGAAACAGTAGGTACAGAAGAGAGAGTGCTGGGCGGGAAGTCAGGACACAGGAGACCAGTATCTACTCTGACAATAACCTCTGTCCGGTAATGCTGAGTCTATCTAGTAGGAGCAGCTGCTGAAAACACAACGATGTGAAAAAGCCAGGATCTCTGTACATGAGAATACATGAGTACAATGATGTAGGGTGTTAGAGGCATCATAAGAGAATATGACACATAGAGAAAAAAGCAATTAATTCTTCTCAAAAAAGGTTGAACATAAAGTGCAGTATCCAATGCATCTATCATTGAAATCAACGGTTGAAGAATACACAGGATTCACTAAACAAGAAGAAAAAATGGGACAAGAATTTTGCACAGCTGCTAAGGTGCTGCATGAGATACCACCCACATCCCATACCGGAGTGCTTGGTTTGAGTAACTGCTCCTCCATTTCCAATCTGCTTCCTGCTAATGCACACCTTGGGAGGCAGCAGATGACCGCTCAAATGCTTGAGCCACTGCTACCCATGTGGAAAACCTGGACTGAATTCGGGGTTCCCAGCTTCAGCCTGGCCCAGCCCTGTTTGTTGCAAGGATTTGGGGAGTTAACCACAGTGGAAGATCTCTGCCTCTGCACTTCAAATAAAAGTTGTTTTTTTTTTTTTCCAGGCAGGGGAAAAGTACCTACAAAGGCCCAGAAATAACAGCAGTTCAAAGTTCATTGTGTTTCTTGCAAAGTGAATAAAAATGTTTTTGAAGTTAAAGGAAACACAACATTTTATTATGACACACTATGTAAAGATCATTTACATCCAATATATCATCTGACCCTCACAATCCTATGAGGCCAGCAAATAGTTATCCTGATTTACAGATGGGAAAACTACAGGCGCTGGCACTGTGGCGTAGCAGGTAAAGCCACCGCCTGCAGTACCAGCAATCCATAAGGGTGCTGGTTCAAGTCCCGGCTGCTCCACTTCTGATCCAGCTCTCTGCTATGGCTTGGGAAAGCAGTAGAAGATGGCCCATGTCCCTGGGCCTCTGAACCAACATGGGAGACCTGGAAAAATCTCCTAGCTTCTGATCAGCACATCTCTGGCCATTGCGGCCAATTAGGGAGTGAACCAGAGGATGGAACACCTCTTTCTCTGTCTCTGCCTCTCCTTCTCTGTCTGTGTAATTCTGACTTTCAAATAAATAAATCTTTTTAAAAAAAAAAAAAAAAGACAAAGAAAACTACACACCAGAGACGTTAAGTAATTTATACAGTGTCACACATTACTGACTGCTTCCAATAAGACAGAAGTGCCATTGTTCCCACTGAGCAATTTATGTTTAAACAAAAAAAGAGATTACTAAAACAAAACTCACTAGGGATTAAGCTCAAGTAAAATAAAGTACTAGTTATGTATTCTGTTTCCCTGTAACTGTTAAAGAAATGGATGTACAATTAGTAAACCATTATCAGAAAGTATTTAAAATTCACAGCATAAATGGATATTTTTCCTAAAAACTACTATATGAGTCCCATTTAAATATCTGAATGATTGTTTGAGGTTGAATTCACAGCATACTTGGTATCTGATTACAATTTGACAATGAAAATAAAAGCCCACTTAATTTGGGCTAATAAAAATCTAGGTAGTTTATTGGGAGAGAAGTACCATGCTTCTATGGAAAATTCTCTGATTCAATATCTCTAAGGAGAAGAGACTATATTTAAAAAGATTAGTATGTTTTATGAAAAGGCACTGTTTCAGTCAGACGACCTTGCTACTTAAGTTCTAAAGAAAGGGGTAATTTGTTTTGGTGAAATTTAATTGGAAATTATTTACATCTAACATTAGAAACATCAAACTATGAGATACCTCTTTAAAAGTCTGAAGTTTCCCCAAACCACACTACACTCTAGTCAAAATACTTAATTCAAAATTTGAAAACAAAAATTCTCTGAACATTAAAAAGGTATAAGTAATCAATATTTATTGTGAGCAATAAACCTCCAAAGTCTGCGTGTGTTGTTACCCAGCAACACTGTTTTAAGAAACTATGTTTCCAGAGAAAGCCTTCCATCTTTTAATTGATATACACAGGTGTAAAAGTAATTGTTACTTAACTGTAGAAGATGAAGATAATTATTCTAATTATCATTTTTATTTGCCTAAGGTACTATAATCACACTAAAACACCTCCCACTATTACTTTATACTTTTTTGTTACTAAAGATTGATTTGCACAAACTTTAAAAGATACTTTTTAGCTTATAAAAATAACTATCTTACCTGTTTTTACCTTTTGTTCTCTGTGCCTGAAAAAATGGATAACATCTTTGGGATTAGCTACCCGATCTACAAATTTCTGGCTAAAGCGATGTACGTTGAAAGGTTCAAAACCTCCACTATAGTCCACCTGTAATTACAGAATAATCTATGAAAGCTAAGAAATAATTGCTAAGAAAGTAATTGTTAAGAAACACACTCATTTTTCAGTGTTTATGCTCCATATTTTTAAATTTATAAATTTTCTAAAATGCATTTTAAATTTTATTTATTTTGGGGCCAGTACTTTGGTGTAGTGGGTAAAGCCCCCACCTGCAGCACTGGCATCTAATATGGGCGTCATTTCGAGTCCCAGCTGCTCTGCTTCCAATCCAGCTCCCTGCTAATGTGCCTGGGAAAGCACTAGAAGATGGCTCAAGTCCTTGGGCCCCTGCCTCCATGTAGGAGACCCAGATGAAGCTCCTGGTTCCTGCTTTGGCCTGCCCAGCCCTTTGGAAAGTAAACCAGCAGATGGAAGATTGATTTCTCTCTTTCTCTCTCCCTCCCCTTCTGTAACTCTCCCTTTAAAATAAGTAACTAAATATTTAATAAATAAATAAATAAATTTTATTTATTTTGAGAGAGAGAGAGAGAGACCTCCCATCTGCTGTTTCACTCTCCAAATGGCTGCAACAGCTAGAGCTGGGCTGGGGACAGAGCCAGGATCCAGGAATACAACCCAGGTTCCCTACTCACTTGAGCCCTCAGTTCTATCTCCCAGGGTCTGCATTAGCAGAAAGCTGGAGTCAGGAGCCAGAGCTGGGAATCGAAGCCAGGCTCTCCAAGGTGCAATGTGGGAATCTTGACCACTACGCTAAAGGCCCACTCTCTATAATACATTTTAAGGATTATGACAGTGTTATATCATTTATTCTACTGAGAAAAATAATGGCTTCAAGATTTATAAACTTAAGTAAAATACTTTCATGGATTAAGCAAAACATAGCAAGAATTTCCACAATAATGGAAAAACTACATCTCCCCACAACACTAACAGTCTTAGTACATATCAGAAATGCCACCTGAAAAGGAGGCAGGATTTCTAAACAAAATTCTAAGTTTAAAAAAGAAAAAAATCCTACTAAAATACCAGTTCTAAATGCATATGTTAATTAATCCTTTATCTTAGGGATGTATCTTTACAATAAACAACGATAAATGTTGAAAAAATTCAGGAAGGAAAAAAATCAAATTGATGAGCAGAAGGAAACAGACTATTACCTTTAAAACATAGTATCTCATTAGAATTAACCTCTCTCAAGGCAGGCTGTTTCTAAGGAAGTCTACAGTGGTAAACTGACCTTTACTAAGAGTAATACTCCCTCTCCTTTGAAGAGATATAAACAATTTTCCTAAACTAGCAGTTCTCCAAGTACGCTTTGGGTACCAGCCCTGCCCCACATCACCAGCCTCCTCAGAGTGCTCCCTAACCTAAGCACCACCCACTTACACTCTTCATCACACTTAGCACTATGCTCAAAGTTTTTCATTCATTTTGTTCATCTTCTTCCTATTTGTTTATCACGTCTCTCTTCATGCCTCCACCTCCTGCAAGCTCAACAAACTCAAAACCTCACCTGTTTATCATCACTGTGTCCTCCAGCATCTCTAACAGAAGCTATTCAGTAAGGTTTGTTCAATGAATTAATAGGCATCGGTAGTTGATACAATATACTTCTACCACATTAGATACATGAAAGTCTCTGGCTTTTGGTTTCATGAGAGAACTAATAATTTGCTGCGTTTAGGAAAAGGAATGCCAATGTTCTATTAAATATGGTTAATTCTAATGGTGCCAGGCAGGAATAGATGAGAAATATCCCTGCCTGATGAAGACCATGTGGTTCCTCTAAAATAACTGCATTATCCAGACCATCTCCACAGTTGCCATGTTATAAAAGAGGAAATAATCAATGCTAAAGCTATTGGTCTCCCCAGAACTTCTCAGACACATTAATAATTACACTCCACACTAGCTATATTCATAAATCTCTGCTCCTAAGAGTTACAAAATTCATCCATTACACCAAATTGACTGAGTGTCCTCAATGTTCTAGGCACTCCATTAAGGGCTAGAGATACAAATCTTGGTAGTTAAGAAATTCACAAACGGACGGGGAAAACAAACATTAATAAATAATTGTGAGAAGAAGGTAAATGGTGCTCTAAGTAGTTGTGCAATTTGGAATGAGGATACAAAGGAAGAAGCAACAACCCTGAGGGGAGGCCAAAAAAGGCTTCTTTGAGGAGGGAAGCTTCAAGTAGAGCTGAAGGAGGTACAAAGAAAGGAGGAAGGGAGTGCCTTCCATGCCGCAGGGTCCACATGGGTAAAATAAGTCCATGGGGCCCAGAGTGCAGTAACTTAGTCCATATGGCAGCAGCTTAGGATGCATGGACAGGAAAAGGAAGAAGTCATCAAAGAAGTTCATTTAGACCAGATCTTGTGGATTCTGGGTTCTCTCTAAAAAGTTTACACTTGTTCTTGTTAGCAGTGTAGGATCAAGTTATTGTCAGCAGGATAGATGTGCAAGATTGCTTTAGGAATCTTTTTGACAAAGTGTAGAGGGAGGCCTCATGGCAGGGAAAGGAAAAACGAGGCAGAGTTCAGATAGAATGCTGCAGGTTTAGGTCTGTAGGTGACAACACTGGTTCAACTACAGCAACGACAGTGGGATAGAGAAACGGGACCAGACTGTTTACTATACAGCAGATATTACTGAAGTCACTGGGATCGCCTAAGTGTATAAAGCACAAACCAAAGGACAAGAGATCCAGTTGTTCAAAGTTGTACAACTAAAGCCAGTTCCAGAACCAAACCCAAGCAGTTTGGCTCTGGACCTTACCTCCACACACTTCACCCCAAGACTTCTCAAATTTCAATATATAGGAAAAACCTCTTGGAGATTTTGTTAAAATGCAGCGAGTCTGATATGGAGTCAGAGATTCTACATTTTAAACAGTTTCCCAGATGATGCTATGCTGGGTTAAGGACCACACTCTTTGAGTACCAGGCTTTAGGGGACCCTGGACATACAGATCAACAAGGAATGCTACGTATATATGTATTTTGGAATGAACACTCTAGAGACAATCATTAAAACCAAATGCCTTGACTGAAAAGAAGGTTAACTAAGAGATAGGAGGGGATAAAGACAATCCAGAAAATGCCAAAGAGTGATTCAGTAGGATGAGAAAAAATTACTGGATTTGATGACTGGAGGTTACAATTTAAACTTGATCATAATGGACTGAGGAGCAGAAGATAGGCCACATGTGTCTCAAGGGCTTAGAACAGAATGAAAGAAACAAGGAAGGAGCTAGGAGAAAGCAAAAGCACAGTGACAAAGAAATGGTCTATTGATATTTGTTTATATCACAATGGAAAAGCACACATATAGGCACAGGAAACAATTCAAACAATAAAATAAATAAATTACACACAGTAGGAGAAGTTACATGAAACTAGGAGAGACAGAAGTGTGGGGGCTGACACCTTTATTATGCTGAGGCCTCAGTGAGGTGACACTTCAGCAACTAGAGGGAGGAAAGAGTGTGTCTGACACATTTGAGACCACAAGGTCCAGATGCCTAGAACAGAACAAGAGTGAGAGCAAAAGAAAAGTCACAGATATGAGCCAATCTATTAAAAAAATCAATTATTCATACAATGACAAAAACAAGGAAAAATATCAAACCTAACAAATCAAACTATGGTTAAAATCAAATCTTTGTAGGTCATTATTTTGCCTCAATGGTGATTATTTTTACTACTATAAGCACTCTCCTTACTACTCTTCAGTAAATCCATGTAAACTATACATTACTACATTCTAAAGATTAGTTATAATAAAGTTTAATTTATATAAACAAACTTACTCGCAGTCGTATAAGAGGCTTCTCTGGCTGTCGAGAATTTCCCAGACGTTCTCGTTCAGCATTTTCAAGCATTTCTTCAATCTGAACATGAAAAACAATATTAAAAATTAAAAAGCAAATATTAAACTCACCTTAAATCAGCTAAATACCACAGGAATTTTCCTGTACTACACGATCATCTTTACTTCCTAGGAGATTTTTTTTTAAAAGATTTTATTTATTTATTTGAGAGGTAGAGTTACAGACAGTGAGAGGGATAGACAGAGAGAGAGGTCTTCCTTCTGCTAGTTTACTCCCTAAATGGCATCAATGGACAGAGCTACACGGATCCGAAGCCAGGCACCAGGAGCTTCTTCAGGATCTTCCATGTGGGTGCAGGGGCCCAAGGACTTGGGCCATCTTCCACTGCTTTCCTAGGCCACAGCAGAGAGCTGGGTTGGAAGAAGAGCAGCCGGGAGTAGAACCAGCACCCATATGGGATGCTGGCGCTTCAGGCCAGGGCTTTAACCCACTGTGCTACAGTGCCGGCCCCTTTAGGAGATGTTTAATGCCTTTAAAAAGCACATCTTGCAATGTTCCCACTAATAACTATTCCTTAATGTTTTCCTTCACAAAAGTTCTTAATAAAATCTCAGCCTCTTAAGTAATTATTTTAGAAGAAATTTGAAACATTACTCTTGTTCCAATTTTTTATTCATGTTTCAATATAGCTTCCTTCATCTTACCAAGTTAAAACCAAGGAAATCTAGATTTTTCAGTAATATCATCCACCACAAGAGACTGACAAGGATATATAGGAGTCTATTAGTAAAGCATTTGGGATTATTTCTCTTGGAAGAGTTCAAGCTAAAAGAAAATCTGAGCAATGTTTAGAAATACCTGAGGTTGTCTCATGTTAGAAGAGAACAATATTATAAAATTTAAGACTTTAGAAAAAATTCAAGGAAAAAAATTGCTCTATATTTTTCCGGAGGTGAGAATCAAGTTACAAGGAGGCAGGACTAGAATCAGTTTCACAAATGCTTGTGTGACTAGCTATCTTCAGACAGCCAACTTTATAGCTGAGTGTTAGAAAATAGCTGTTAGAAAATCCTTATGTTGGGCCGGCGCCGTGGCTCAACAGGCTAATCCTCCGCCTTGCGGCGCCGGCACACCGGGTTCTGGTCCCGGTTGGGGCACCGATCCTGTCCCGGTTGCCCCTCTTCCAGGCCAGCTCTCTGCTGTGGCCAGGGAGTGCGGTGGAGGATGGCCCAAGTGCTTGGGTCCTGCACCCCATGGGAGACCAGGAGAAGCACCTGGCTCCTGCCATCGGATCAGCGCGGTGCGCCGGCCGCAGCATGCCGACCGCGGCGGCCATTGGAGGGTGAACCAGAGGCAAAGGAAGACCTTTCTCTCTCTCTCTCTCACTGTCCACTCTGCCTGTCAAAAAAAAAAAAAAAGAAAATCCTTATGTTAGAATTAAAATCCACCATCTTATACCTTGTTTATGACCTCAAGAACAATACAGAACAAGCGCTTTTGGCCTTAGATCTCTTTCAAGTCTAAAATTTTGTAATCTTGTCCTTAAAATTTGATTATTTATATTTTTTTTTATTTGAAAGGCAGAGATAGAGAGAGAGATGACAGAAATAGAGATAGATATCTTCCATCAGTTGGCTCATTCCTCAAATGCCCACAACAGTAGGGTTTTGGGCCACACCAGAGCCAGGAGCCCAGGACTGAGTCCACATCTCTAGTATGGGTGGCAGAGGTTCAAATACTTGAGCCATCATCTGTTGCTTCTCAGGGTGCATACAACAGGAATCTGGATCATAACTGAAGGAGCCAGAACTCAAACCACACACTCCAATATGGGATGCAGGTATTCCAAGAAGCAACTTAACTGCTGTACCAACCATCTGTCCCCTCTGATCTTGTCCTTTAAACTACAACAAAGCAGTCCAATAGAGCTTTCTGCAATGATGTTTTATATCTATACAATTCAATATGATTATCATATGGATACATAGAACTTGAAATATGGCTAGTATAAGTAAGAAACTAAATTTTTTTTATTTATTTTATTTCTTTGAATGGCAGAGAGAAAAATAGATCTCCCAGCCACTGGTTCACACCCCAAATGGCTACAATAGCCAGAGCTGGGTCAGGTCAAAGACAGAAGTCAGTAACTCCATCTAGGGGCTGGTGTGGTGTAAAGGTAAAACCACTGCCTAGGATGCCAGCATCAAATATGGGTGCCGGTTTGAGGACCAGCTGCTCCACTTCCGATCCAACTCCCTGCTAACGGCTCGAGAAAAGCAGTGGAAGATGGCCCAAGTGCTTGGACCCTTGCCACCCACATGAAAGAGCCTGAAGAAGCTTCTGGCTCCTGGACCATTGTGGCCATTTGGGGAGCAAATCAGCAGATGGAAGATCTCTGTCTCTCTTCCTCTACCTTTTAAATAAATAAATATATATTAAAAAAAAAAAAAAAACTCCATCTGGATTTCCAACATGTGAGGCATGTGGCAGGGATCCTGGTACTCTACGTCATTACCTACTGCCTTCTAGAATGTACCAGGAAACTTGTAATAGGTAGCAGAACCCAGAATGGAAACCAAGCACTTCAATATGGGATGCAGAAGCAGTATTTCAACCATTGTGCCAAATGTCTGACCTAAGAAGTGAATTTTTAATGCAATTTAAATTAAATTAAAATAGCCACATGTACTAGTGACTATCATATTAGATGGCATGAATATGTAAGAATATGATCAATTCTTTGCATTCAAACATCACACTGCACTTTTTTGCCTTGTACTAGGTCAAGTGCTAAGAGAGAATAGTTAGACAGGAGTTCTGTGCTTGAATGGTTTAGCAGAGGGGCAAAGCAAAATTTGAGCTATCATCTGTTGCTTCCCAGGGCAGTCGCTCCCGTGATCCTCTCCCCACCGCCAGCAATTTAAACAGCTATTCACGCACCAAGCAGCTTTCACAACAGCTTCAGAAGCCAGGTGAAAGATCACAGTGCCTGGTTTTAGTACAATAGAAGAAAAGACACAGTAAAGAAAGCAGGAAGGGAAGAGTTGCTATATCACCCATCTCCTAGCAACAGGTAGCACAGTGTAGACAGAGACATCTACTGCTTGGGAGGATAGTTTAAACTTTAGACTTGAAATACAGTACCATGTTAAATATCAGGATCTGATAGGGTCCCACATCCCCCCAGAATTGTACCAGCAGACTGATTTTGGGTCCCTTTGGAGTGGCATGGTGGCACAGTGAGGTAAGCTGCAGTCTGCAATGCCAGCATCCAATATGGGCACCAGTTCAAATCCCAGCTGCTCCACTTCTAATCCAGCTCCCAAGTACCTGGGAAAGCAGCAGAAGATGGCCCAAGTACTTGGGCCCCTGCACCTATGTGGGAGACCTGGATGAAATTCCAAGCTCCTGGGTTCAACCTGGCCCAACTCTAACCATAGATAGCAGCCATTCTGAGAGTGAACCAACGGATGAAGATCTGTCTCTCCCTCCCTCTGTAACTCTGCCTGTCAAATACATACATACATATATATAGAATTTGGACCATTCTTAGCCAGGTAGAAAGATCAGAATTCACCATCCCTCCCCAACCCCAGCAGACCACCGGACAAGAAACCAGACACTGTGAAGTAGGGCAGGAAAGAGAACTTAAGACCTTGTTTTGGAGCTCAAAGCAGGCTGCTGCTGTGAGAACCAGAGCCTGATAAAGCCCAAAGACCTCTAGCCCCAGACCAGTGCTTGCAACCTTAGCTTCCAGACGTCCCCCTGCATCAGGCAGAAACCTGTGTCCCAGTGAAACAGACTCTTGTGGGACTGGTATATATCCCCAAGATTGCACAGCATCTGGCCACTGTGAGACCCAGGTGTGAGGCAGATTACTGTCACACTGGGCAATCAATGGGCTGCTTTCACCACCCTTCCCCCATCCTTGGGCAGTCAACCTGTGCCTTAGGATTGTGCAGGTAAAACTCAAACTAGGCAGATACTAATAGTCCTGTCACCAGGCCAGAATCCGTACGTACTTCTACTAATGTAAAAACAGACACACACATCAATGGAACGGGATACAGCCAACTGATCATTGACAAAGGTACTAAAAAGACAGTCTTTTCAGTAAATGGTGCTGAGAAACTGGATCTCCACATCCATCCAGAAAAACGGAACTAGCACCCTAACTGTCACCATGAATGAAAAATCAACACAAAGCAGATGTAAGTCCAAACTGTAAGATCTGAAAGATTGAAACTACTGGAAGAAAACATAAGGAGACATTTCAGGATACTGAAATGCACATGGATTTTTTTTTTAGATCAGACCCCAAAAACACTCCTCTCTAATTCCACACCACCATTCAAAGTCCACAGGACTTAGGTACACTAGTCCAGTAGGTGATTTTGTCACAATCCTGAAAACATTTTTGATTGTCATGACTTGGGGAAGGGGTGCTACTGGCATTTAGTGGGCAGAGGACAAGGAAAACAGTGAAGAACATTCTACAGTATACAAAATAGCTTCTTGCAGCTAAGAATTACCTAGTCCAAAATGTCAACTGAGCCAAAGTTAAAAACCTAGGGCTGGGACTGGCGCTAAAACCCAGTGGGTTAAGATACAACCTGCAGCACTGGCATCCCATATGGGAACTGGTTCAAATGCCAGCTGCTCCACTTCTAATCCAGCTCGCTGTTATTGGCCTGGGAAAAGAAACAGAAGATGGCCTGTGTGTTTGGGACCCTGTCATCCATGTGGGAGACCTGGAAGAAGCTCCTGGCTCCTGTCTTCGGCCTGGCCCAACCCCAGCCATTGCGGCCATTTGGGGAGTGAATCTGTGGAATTAAGCCTGGGTCATTGTTAAGATCAGAATAAAAAGGTGAGAAAAGATCAGTTTGTTTCTCACTGTAACTGGGTGGCAGGTCACATGCTGATAAGGAGTAGGACAACACTCTTCTGTTTAAACCCAGCATGAAATCTACTGGCCTGATTTGGCCCACAATGGTTTTTACAGCCTGTTTTCTCAATAGTCTCCTTGTCAGACTCCTCAGCAACAGATAGGTATCTGACACATATTACACACTCATTTTGAAAGATATGAGTAGCATTAACTTATACCTAGCATCTGTACAGTAAATTTCTCCACTTTGGTTAAGTACAACTGAAGCAAACTGAATCATTCAAGGGTGACCTACAATAATTTTAACATTATCTAAGTTTCTAAATTCTTACTACAGATGTATCTACATGAATAGATGTTCTTTAATGTTAACAATACACCTGAAACAGATTTAAGTGTGAGATGCCATATTAGCATGCTATCAACATCTGCTCCCAGGAAAAAGTACTAAAAGATCACTAAGGACTTATGGTAAATAAAAATGTTTCTGAAGGTATAGATGTATATTTTCTAAGCCATTCAAGAGAACCACATGGCATAACTGAAAGTTCTATATCAGATAAAAAAAAAAAATCATTCAAGTAGCTTCTACAAATCTCAAGGTCTCAGAAAAGGATAAAGTCCCTAAGAGAGCTCAGAAATGCATTTCTTGAGAAAATTCAGTTACCTAGAGTCTAGAAATTTGAATCTATGCTATTGGTATCACAATGTTAAAAAGGCTGAACTAAAGGATTAAAACTTTCCAAGATAAAGAAGCAGAAAATTTTAATCCAAAGCTCTGTTTCAATTTTTCATCTGTTTTTCTTACCGTAATTTTTACATGGTTTTAGAATAAAGTGTATGACAAAAACATCAAAACCAGGATCTTTATTTTAGGGCTGGCATTATGGAGTAACAGGTTAAGCTACCACCTGCAGCACCAGCATCCCATGTGGGCACCAGTTCAATTCCCAGCTGCTCTACTTCCAATCTAGTTCCCTGCTAATGTGCCTGGGAAAGCAACAGAGGATGGCCCAAGTGCTTGGGCCCCTGAACTCATGTTAGAGACCCAGAGGAAGCTCCTGGCTTCAGCCTGGCCCAGCTCTGACCGTTACAGCTATCTGGGGAGTGAACCAGTGAATGAAAGATCTCTGTCTCTCCTTTTTCTTTGTAACTCTGCCTTTGAAATAAATAAATTAATCTTTAAAATAAAAACAAACAAAAAAATTAGGGCTCATGCCAGAGAATGGCACATGACTCAAGACTGGATGAAATCAATGGAAAAATCAGTCAATGCATCTCCTATTTCCAGTGCATTTTTTCTGGCATCAGAAATTAAGTTTCAGGTTATACACTCAACATTAAGCCCAATGAAACTCAGTAGGGTTGATTTGGAAATACCAGGAAAAATATTCTTTCAGCTATAAAGATAATATAAGTCTGGAGCACCATGTGAAAATGTCTTGTTTATAGTAAAGCTTGACACAGAAACCATCAAAGTTAGTGGCAGAGGAGGCCGGCACCGTGGCATAGCAGGTAAAGCTACTGCCTGCAGTGCTGGCATCCCATATGGGCCCCAGTTCAAGTCCTGGCTGTTCCACTTCTGATCCAGCTCTCTGCTAGGGCCTAGGAAAGCGCAGAAGATGGCCCAAGATGGGGAGTAAACCAGCAAATGAAAGACCTCTCTCTCTCTCTCTGCCTCTAACTCTGCCGTTCAAACAAATAAATAAATCTTTTAAAAAAATGCACAGCACATAAAAGCATCAGTGAATACAAGTGATCATAATGATTATTGCTATCACTATCTTACATGATTTTTTGAGAATAAAATATAAAGTAAAACAGCTAGCACAGAGTTAGAACTGAGTGTCAGCAATCAATGGCTTTGAGTTGTCAACCCACATTTTATTAATGCATTCACCCAACTTCAGAAGTGGCTCTAGAAGCTTAAGGGTGGCAATCTGCATGCAACAGGAAGAATGGGATTCATACTGAAGCTACAAGGTGAATAGCAAACACATTATAAAGACTTTATTTGGATGGATGCCAGTTCAAGTCCAGCTGCTCCACTTCCAATCCAGCTCCCTGCTAATGGCCTGGGAAGGCAGCAGAGGATGGCCCAAGTGCTTGGTTCCCTGCACCCATGTGGGGGACCTGGAAGAACCTCCTGGCTCCTGGCTTCAGCCTGGCCCAATCCTGGCTGTTGTGGCCATCTATCTGGGGAGTGAACCAGCAGATGGAAGATCAATCTCTCTCTTTAACTTTTTCAAATTAATTAATTAATTAAAAAACAAAAGACTTTTTTTCAAGTAGCTTTTGGGGCGAACGGGGTACTTAATGGAGATTATTAGGATAACTAAGGATTTTCCCCCAAGGGTCACAACATCCTCCTATTCCCCAAGCTCACTGCCTGCTTTCACAAATAAAATGAACAAGTCACCAAATAAGGAGAAAAAAGGAGACAAAATTATGTGCATGTTTTTGAAAAGGAGGAAAAGGAACTGGGAGAGGGGTTCAATGAAAGCTTTTTGCTTTACCTAGCATTCCTCCATCCCAATGACTTAAAGAAAAAAAAAAAAAAAAGAGGTTTGACATACCTACACTCATTTACTGAACTCCTTCACAGAATGACAGCGGCTCTTTTCTGGCCTCAGAAGACCATAATAAGTACAAAAAAGTTTCCCACCACTCTATGGAATTATGTGATAGAAGGTAAGTGATTTCTCCTAAAGTAGGGCTCATGGATTTATCTCAAAGAATTACCTTCTCAAAACAGAAGCTTTGTATGGCTTGGGTTACTTTAGGGTTATCCGGGTTAAAAATGTTGGGATGATTAGCCAGGACAACATCTTCCATAAAGAACTGCCGCACCGTGTGAAGTGGGATTTTCTGCATATTCATCTTCCTCCCTTTCACACGCAGCAGACCAACATGTCTGAAAGGGAGAAAAGGGTCAGCCTAGTCATAATGTCAATCTTAGGAAAACATGCACATCAAAGTTATCAGATTTCTAACTTGGTTTCTACAAACTATTTCTTTATACAATTGTACCCTTAAAAATATTTGGGGAATGGAATCTTAATGTTATTATCACAGATAAAAACAGTAAACATTCTTCTTCCTCAGAATAAAATCCATTCATCCATCACTTTTCCTGTCCTAATATAAAGTCTCATAAAAGACATCCCAAGAAGTGTACTAAAATGCTATCAGGATTATGAGGGTACTATATATGGAATATATTATATATATGAATTAAGTGTGTATACATGTACACACATACTTAAGATGAGCCAGCAAAGAATTATGAAGGAATAACCCAACACCTATACATCTCTACCATATTCTTTACACTTATTATCATCGTAACAATTAGAACTTACATGGATTCAAAGGGTAAAACCCATTATAAAAGTTGAGTTTAGGGGTCAGCACTGTGGCATAATGGGTAAAGTCACCAACTGAACTGCCAGCATACCATATGCACACTGGTTCATGTCCTGGATGCTTCAATTTCGATCCAGCTCCCTGCTATGGCCTGGAAAAGCAGAATAAGCCCCAAGTCCTTGGGTCCCTGCACCCACATGGGAGACCTGGAGGAAGCTCCTGGCTCCTGGCTTCTGATTGGCCCAGCTCTGGCTGTTGCAGCCATTTGGGGAGTGAACCAGCAGATGGTTCTCGCTCACTGTGTCTCTCTCTGCCCCTGCCTCTCTGTAACTTCCTTTCAAATAAATAAATATTTTCTTTAAAAATTGAGTTTAATCATTCAACTGATTTTTCAAAAACCACATCATTCTGCTGAAAAATCTTTAAAAATGAGATATGTAATATTATATTTATACTAATATAAATCTCAAACGGTTTTGGGGAGGGCCCTTTATAAATGGACTTTGTGACATTAATAATCATCATTGAGCAGGGGAGGGAAACCATTTTTCTGCCAAGGACCATCTGGTTATTTAGAACATCATCTGTGGTCTACACAAAATCATTAATTTAAAAATTAGCCTGCTATAAATTTAATGAATGTTGAGTCCTACTCACAGTTTCCTTGGCAGGGCCAGACCAAACAATTTTGTTAGCCTTATACATCCCACAGACCAGATGTTTCCTACCCTGATTTATAGCATCTAACTTAAAATTTAATAAGTAAAATTGTTAGTCTTGAATTTTCCTAATGAGCAGAAAAGTCATTAATATCAGTGGATGCTCTCTTGTTGAAAATGGCTTAATATTTGGGGAAAAAAAAAAAAAACAGTAAGACTACACAGAGGGGCCGGCACTGTGGCATAGCAGGTAAAGCCGCTGCCTGCAGTGCCAACATCCCATATGGACACTATTGAGTCCTGGCTGCTCCATTTCCAATCCAGCTCTCTGCTATAGTCTGGGAAAACAGCAGAAGATGGCCAAGTCTTTGGGCCCCTGCACCTGCGTGGGACACCTGGAAGAAGTTCCTGGCTCTTGGCTTCAGATCAGCGCAGCTCAGGTCTCTGCGGCTATCTGGAGAGTGAACCAGAGGATGCAAGCCCCTCCTACCCTGTCTGAAACTCTGCCTTCAAATAAATAGATGCTTAAAAAAAAAAAAGGACTACACAGAATGATCAACCTTCACAAACACATCAATCATATGGATAACAACACCGCCAGTACTGTTATAGCAAGAACTTTTGCAACATTGATTCAGAATATAAAACAATTACTCACTTTTTTACAGCTTCTCCTGGGGAAAGAGAAGTAACCACTGTACTTCCAGGCTGTGATACGTAAAAGAGTTGCTGTTCATTTTTGGTTGGAGCTATTTTACACTCATGTTCATGGCCCCAGATAACAAGATCAATGAAGTCATCCAAAAATTGTTCTGGAATGAAGTTAGTACTTCCGTGTTTACTCCTATACCAAGGTTTTTAAAAAATAGTATAAATTCACAGAAACAGAAAACTTTCATATTAGTCTAATCTATTCAGATCTTTCTCCATTCACTAAAGACTTATTACAATTTTCTATGCACCAGAAATGGCAGTGGATTGGGAATGTAGATATACTCAATATCTATGAATGACCTCAAGGGTTTGCAAAGGTGCAGGATGGTCAAGTAGGTGACCTAGGGCCGGCGCCGCAGCTCAATAGGCTAATCCTCCCTCTGAGGCACCGGCATCCCGGGTTCTAGTCCCAGTCGGGGCGCCGGATTCTGTCCCGGTTGCCCCTCTTGCTGGCCAGCTCTCTGCTATGGCCCGGGAGTGCAGTGGAGGATGGCCCAAGTCCTTGGGCCCTGCACCCGCATGGGAGACCAGGAGAGGCACCTGGCTCCCGGCTTTGGATCAGCGCAATGCACTGGCCACAGCGCGCCGGCCGTGGCGGCTGTTGGAGGGTGAGCAATGGCAAAAAGGAAGACCTTTCTCTCTGTCTCTCTTTCTCACTATCCACAATGACTGTCAAAAAACAAAAAACAAACAAAAAAAAAGTAGGTGACCTAAAAAAAAAAAAGCAGTCAATCCTACATTCAGAGAGGGGTAATGAAAGACTTCACAGACAATTCCCCTGTGGCAAGTCTGAAAAGCAGGAGCTCTATCAATACTAAAAATCTACAACGTTGTCTGGTCATACAACTAAAGAAGACAGAAAATGAAAATCAGATCAATATAAATATGTCCAATGGTTTTTAATATCATCTGTTTGTTTTACTTTGAGTAAAAATAATGGAGTGGAGAAGAAAGGTACTAAGTAACTGGAAAATGGAGCTTTGAAATAGCGAAACAACCTACACAAACACTGCTTTCTAGGTGACAAACTGGTTTCTACAGGGGTGGAAATCAGCAGCTTTGAGATTGCTCTCTATGTAAGCCAGGATTGAAAAGCATAAACAAACATATTGTAGACAATATGAGCCAGGCTTTCATTTAAGAAGTTATAAATGGGGCCAGCACTGTGGCATAGTAGGTAAAGCTGCCGCCTACAGTGCTGGCATCCTATATGGCCACAGGTTTGAATCCCAGCTGCTCCTCTTCCAATCCAGCTCTCTGCTATGTTCCTGGGAAAGCAGTGGAGGATGGCCCAGGTCCCTGGGCCCCTGCACCTGCATGGCAGACTGGGAAGAAGCTCCTGCTTCTTGACTTCGGGTCGGTGGAGCTCCCACCATTGCAGCCATCTGGGGAGTGAACCTGTGGATGGAAGACCTCTCTCTCTCTCCCTCTGCCTATCTGTAACTCTGCCTTTCAGATAAATAAAATATTTCTTTAAAAAAAAGTTACAAATAATAAAAGGAGGAAGATAAAATTGGCCTTATAGGGCAAGATAAGAATCAGTGTGAATTTTTGATTTTTTTAAACACACAAATACAGAGGTATAGAAATAAGAGATGTATATGTGTGCTTGGGTCACTACTCCTACATCTGTGTGTTTCCTAACCTTGTTGATAGGGCTGATAGGGCTCTGGCAGCTGTAAGCACACCTAGCACCCACATGCAGGTTTCCAAACACCTGCCTCAAAAAAAAAGAATCAGGGTTGCTCAGAAAAGTGGTTAATTTCAGGAAAATAAAGGATGAGCCTGGAGCACCTGTGGTGCCACAAAGCCAAGAATATGCACAAAAGAAAAAAAGGAGGGAGTATATTGACAGGACACAGAAGTCAGCATAAAAGGCTGAAAACAATCTGAGGAAATACAACAAAACTGATGGTAATGGATTATCAAAGAATAAAATCAAGATACTTAAAGCCACATAACACAAATAAACTACCAAATTAGTAAATAAATGGAAAATGTACAAATCTTCTTTACAAAATTTAAATTAACAAATAGAGAAAAAATAAGAGAAATCAAAAACCACAACTATGATACCATAGTATTAATTGCTGGAAACAAGACCACCAATGGATGTTAAACTAAGTGGGCAGAAACTTAAGGTAAAACAGGGTATTTGCACAATGCCAAATTATTTCCCCCCAAATATCTATTAATTACAAATTAGAAGATAGGAATTTTTTACGGGAGAAAACTGTTATATACCTCCTTAATTAAATAATCAAGGTTACTATCACCAGCAATAAGACACATCAATAACTATTCCCCTTATCAATGCTGCCAATTCTACCTTTCATTCTGGCTTAAATTCTTAAAATCACTTATAAATTTCCTTCCACCTTATCCCTATATTAGCAGACTAAAAAGTGTAGTAGAATTGAAATGCCCTAAGCAAGAGAAGGAACAATTCCCAGTGGTACAAAGTGATAAGGAGACCACACACATGAAAACTCTGGTCTGTTCCTCTGTAAAACACACTATTTATTGGACAATGTACCTAATACAAAATGAGTCTACTTCCTCAAGACTTTGCTTTACCCAGCACATAGCATGAGTCTTTATTCAATAAATGTGTTCAGTAAATAATAAATTATGTCATCAGGTCCCAATTCTCTGGAGTCTTCCTTGACAACTTCCTGAGTTTGTCCTTCTGTATCAGTTTCAATATCCTCACTCCTGGCACCTCACGTTTTATTTCAGTGATCACATAATAAATCTTGCATTGTTAAGCCTCTCTTCCTTTCTTTTTTTTTTTTTTTTTTTTTTTTTTTTTGACAGGCAGAGTGGACAGTGAGAGAGAGACAGAGAGAAAGGTCTTCCTTTTGCCGTTGGTTCACCCTCCAATGGCCGCCGCGGTGCGCTGATCCGATGGCAGGAGCCAGGTGCTTCTCCTGGTCTCCCATGGGGTGCAGGGCCCAAGGACTTGGGCCATCCTCCACTGCACTCCCTGACCACAGCAGAGAGCTGGCCTGGAAGAGGGGCAACCGGGAGAGGATCGGTGCCCTGACCGGGACTAGAACCCGGGGTGCCGGCGCCGCAAGGTGGAGGATTAGCCTAGTGAGCCGCGGCGCCGGCCCATAAGCCTCTCTTCCTTTCAATCAATCATCCCCCCTACCAACAGATCAAACTTCTTAAAACTACTAACAAAATCAAACTAACCATATTTACATATTCTGGACAAACATATACACCAAAAGGTATGTATAAAACAGCAAGGTTTATAAACAAAAAAGGTAGAAATAAAACGCATGTTGACAGGAGGAAAAGTATAACTGTACACATCAGTAAGAATAAATCACCCTCCTAGGTATCAAGGGGACAAATCTCAGTAACATGATGTTGAACATAAGTTCACTGTAAAATATACAGTATGATTCCAGGCAAACCAAGAGTAAAAAAAAAGTATCAATTATGGACATTTATGTGATAAAACAATAAAAAAAGCAATGAAAAAATTAACTCAAAATTGAAAATAATGTACCCCTTGAAATATGGGGACGCTGAAGGGAAGAGGATGGATAATGTATTGGGTGCAATTTTGCTAAATTTAGGAGTTACTCACTTTATGGTTATTCTTATACCTTGTCCATACAGTACAAGCATTTTTTAACACTTTTTAAGATTTATTTATTTATTTATTTGAGAGACAGGGGAGGGGGGAGGGAGTGATTTTCCATCCATTGGTTCACTCCCTAAATGGCTGCAAAGGCTGGAGCTGAGCCAGTTTGAAACCAGGAGACAGAAGCTTCTTCCAGGTCTCCAATCCAAGCACCGGGGCTCAAGGACTTGGGCCATCTTCTACTGCTTTCCCAGGCCATAGCAGAGAGCCGGATCGGAAGAGGAGCAGCCAGGACTCAAACCAGTGTCCATATGGGATGCTGGCACTGCAGGTGGCAGCTTTACCCACATGCCATAGCACCAGACCCCAAACATCCTTTTATAAGTATATAATATATACCTATATTTCTATATAGAAAATATATCTAATATATATGAAAAACATTTTCAAAATGAAGTAATACAAAGCAATCTGCCTGATCCTATATGAAAGCCTTGAAAGGGGCTGGCACTGTGATATAGCGAGTAAAGCCGCTGCCTACACCGTCTGAATTGCTGCCATCCCCTGAGAGCTGGTTCAAGTCTCAGCTGTTCCACTTCCAATCCAGCTCCCTGCTAAACAGCCTGGGAAAGCAGCACAAGACGGCCCAAGTCCTTGTGCTCCTGCATCCATGTGAGAGACCTGAAAGAAGCTCCTGGCTCCTAGCTCCTGGCTTAGGCCTGGCCCAACCGTGGCAGTTGCAGCCATTTGCAGAGTGAACCAGCAGATGGAAGATGGATAGACAGATCCCTCTCTATCTCTACTGCTGTCTCTCTGTAACTCTGCCTTTCAGATAAATAAATAAACAAATCTTAAAAAAAAAAAAAAAAAAAAAAAAGAAAGAGAAAGAAAACCTTGAAAGAATAAGGGCACTTTTTCTAAAACAGGTGGGCTTACCAACAGCGATCTGGGGAACCTGAGTATCTGGCTCAAAATTGTTCAGAAACTACTTTTACCTGTTCTGATGAACCACAAATAAGTTAAACCAAGAGTTCTCGTCTTCTTTTGGTCTCAACATTGTCACTTTTTTATTGACAAACATTCGATACAGCCTTTCATCTGGAATGGCCCCTGAAATGGAAATCACAATATTTTTAAACTAGTCTCTTATTTTGCTTTTAAAAATGAATATATTTTGCTTCTAAATTACATGTTTCTCAAAGTATTTGATTTTATTGTTTAGGGATATATTTGAATTCTACAATCTTTCTAAGTGAGTATTATTCTAGTTTCTTGGTATGACCCCAGTTAGTTGCTTTTAAAGAACATTTTCCATTTTAGGCATGCAGACCTTTAAAATAAAATAGGGAACTATATCGAACTTCTCATTAATAATCCTGGTAATATTATTTTGTACTATTAACTTTTTTTTTATTTGACAGATAGAGTCCATATGGGATGTCAGTGCTGCAGGCAGAGGATCAACCAAGTGAGCCACGGCTCTGGCCCCTGTACTAATAACATATTGTAAATTCTAAGTACCAGTTAAGTATCCCTTATTCAAAATGCTTGCAACCAGAAGTGTTTCAGATTTTGGATTTTTTCCAAATTTGGAATATTTACATACACATACAAAGGAATCTTATGTACAGTGGACAAGTCTAAACATAAAATTAATTTATGTTTCATATGTACCTTATACACATAGTCTGAAGGAAATTTCATATGATATTTTATATAACTTTTATAATATTTCATGCATGAAATAAAGTCATGATGTACTATTTTCTGCATTATGTCAGTACTCAAAAAGTTCAGGATTTTGAAGCTCTCCAGATTTTCAGACTGGGGATGTTTAATCTGTATCAAAAAAGCATTTTGCTGATTATTTATTATTTATTTATATTTTCAGGATTCTATAACTGAGTAAAAAATAAAACAACAAAACACTAAATACATACCAAAGGAAAATTATGCTTTTCATCAAAGCTATTATTGAAAACAAGTATTGGGGCCAGCACTGTGGTAAAGTCGCTGCCTGCAGTGCCAGCATCCCATATGGGCGCCAGTTCAAGTTCCAGCTGCTCCACTTCCAATCCAGCTCTGTTCTGTGGCCTGGGAAAGCAGTGGAGGACGGCCCAAGTCCTTGTGAAAGACCCAGAAGAAGCTCCTGGCTCCTGGCTTCAGATCTGCACAGCTCCAGCTATTGAGGCCAAGTGGGGAATGAGCCAGTGGATGGAAGACCCCTCTCTCTCTGCCTCTCCTTTTCTCTCTGTGTAACTCTGACTTTCAAATAAATAAGTAAATAAATCTTAAAAAAAAAAAAAAAACAGAAGTATTAAGCTATTGGTCTTCATTAAATACTAAAAAGTTTTTATCAAAACCTTACATATTTTTCCAGTAAGGAATGATCAGATTTGCCCCACTTTATTCCAAATGAGTACAAAGTCATCTCTAAAATATCACTCTTCCAACTGTTTAAATAATTTTTATTAATATAATAGTAAAATAAAATCATCTTACCCAAACCATATAGAGCAATTTTTGTGGTTCCTTTTTGAAGCAAAACTGGACTAATGTCTATCTTCTCCACAGACATTGAACGTCCAAAGTGATTTATAAATCCAGCACAACTTAAAATATCCAGTGCACAGAGTGCATCTGCCTATATAAAACATTTTAAAATAATATTAACATGTATATAAAAATAAGTGATCTATATATTGCATTATTGTTAAAAGCATATTTCGTGTACTAATTACAAAAACATAGAATAGGATAGTATCTTCTCAAAACAAAATTACAAGAATAAAAGTACTTGTCATGTTTTTCTCCCTATTACAAATCACCCACAACAACTGAAACCACAAACTAAACACAGAGTTAACAACTTATCAAAACTTACAATGTCTTGGACATTAAAAAATAAAAATCATTCATGAAATGAGTGCTTGGTAATATTAAGCAGACATCTAAAAACCTGGGGAAGATTACAAATACCAGTGACCAGATAAAACAAAAAGATACTTTGACTTTAGCCTCTTTGTAGCCTTAACTTCCATACCAAACAGCTATAAGATCATCTAACTTAGATTTAAGGATGCTTATGAAACAATTGTTTCCTACATATGAGATCTCATGAGGTAAGAGGTAGAAAAGCACTGGTAAACTATAAAGCATTATACAATTATTAGGTGTTTATTCCTACTGCTGACTACTACTAATTGTTAACCTCAGCACCAATGAAATACAAACACAGTTCATATACCAACTCTTAGTCTAGATTTTACAATGTTCTAAATAGCAGTATAAGCACTTAGGTTAATAAAAGAAAGTCAAGGTGACTTTCAGACTCACTGTGGACAAGAAGCTGCCGGGAAAAGGGAGAAGAATGCTTTCCACAGATAAACTAAACATTTCTAGCATTTCAACAAATGATAAGAACACAACAATTACCCCAGTGGGATCATCATGATTGCCATGAATACTGAACACTGGAATTGAAATGTTGAGATTGCCATCTTGATAGTTTACCCATGGAAATCTTGGGAGAAAAAAAAAATTGTTAAGTTTCTATAAGAGACCAAAGCTGCTTTCACCTAAGTATCTCCTTTCAAAATATTAATGCCACCATAGGCAAACTATATGATCTAAAATGGCAAATAACCACTAGTTTGGAGTTTTAAAAAATAAAATCATAGACAACAATTCATTTTAATTCAAGTTTGAAAATATCTCCAACTGTAACATTTTAAAGAAAACCCAACAACAATAAATGGTGCTTATAAACTGTGTGAAAGAGTAGCATATTTGATCAATGATAAGTTAAGAGAACTTCAAAATTCTCAAACTTTTTGTATAAAGTTTTTATTTGTAGTGGAGGGCAAAGGGGAAACGTATATTTTGGAATCCAAAAGATTTAGATAAAAATAAATCTCAGCTCCCACTTCCTACCTGTACAACTTCACGTATTCTGCCCATTCCTGTCCCTGGTCCACCCAGGTCTGCTTCTCAGAAGCAAATAACAATAACAATTTCAAGTGTATTTTTTCCAAAATTATCTTGGAACAGGCATTGTGGTATAGTAGGTTAAGAAAATTCAAAAAGTACACTTACTGTCAAATAGATTATAGTGAAGAAATGACTAATTATTAACGTGTAGGTGTCTTATACAGAAAATATACACAAGTAAACATTCATGCAAAGCACAAAAATATACTTACTTACTAAAACCAAAGTTGACTGATTGATCACTGATAATTTCAAACTGTACAGGACGGTCACCCATACAATACTTTCTTAGTAACTCAAGGCATGTATGTAATGTTTTCCTTGAGGGTTTATTTTCATGAAAAAGATCACCACCTAACAAAATAAAATCCACCTAATGAGCAGAAAATAAGATTAAAATTAGTAATGTCTTAAAGGTAAGACTTTTTAAAACTATATAAGAGGGAGGAAAAATATAAAAAAAAAACTAACATTATTACAGCAATTAAAATTTTTACAAACTGTTTATTCAAAGGGCCTTCCACTCTGCTAAGTAATCTGACTCCAACATACGTTCCTAAATCACCTTTAAAAAAGTCATCTTTAAATTACTATACCAAGTTTCTCTCTCAAGTTACCCAAAGTAGTCATATTTTTTAACTCCAATCAAATTTAGCACTTTAACAAAATTATAGATGAAATTCAATCAAAGTATCCATTCAATAATTTTTTAAAAGATCTGTTTACTTATTTGAGAGGTAGAGTTACAGAGACAGAAAAAAAGGTCTTCCATTCCCTTGTTTCACTCCCCCAAATGGCTGCAACAGCTGATGCTGGGCCCATCTGTGGTCTCCCATGGGTGCAGGGGCCCAAGCACTTGTGCCATCTTCTGTTGCTTTCCCAGGCCATAGCAGAACTGGATCAGAAGAAGAGCAGCCAGGACACGAACCAGTGCCCATATAGGATGCTGGTGCCACAGGTGAAGGTTAGGCTACTATGCCACAGCACCAGCCTCCATTCAATAATTATTAATAGCATTTCTATAGACACTGGTACCTACAGACAGGAAATAGCAACCTATCCTGCTTTCGCTAAATAGTAATCCTGTGCAAATCCCAGACTGGATCCTGAGGATAAAATGATGAACAAAATATGATTCCTACCCTAAATACCTTCAAACTCTAAAGGAAGAGACAAATTGCTATGTACTTCAACATAAGCCAGACTCTTAGGTTCACTAGAGTAGATACACATGATAGATACACACAAGGCACAGATGATTCTGCAATGAGTTCTAACGCAGGAGAGGACTTTACTCTGAGGATAGAGAATCAGGAGGCAAATGCTAATAGAGTGCTATTTCAGTTGTGCTGTGAAGGATAAATGAGATTTTGTAGAACAGCATTCTAGGAACAACCTCAGTGAAGGAGGATAATCCTCTGAAAAAACAGTCCAACATACTTAGGCTTTCAAGTACTCAATCTAAGACACCTCTGTTCTTAATTATACAAAAGAACACCAGAATACAAAGCCCTGTGGCTACAGTAGAATTTTCATTAAAACATTCACTTTAAGCTAGGTCTTCAAGCAGGAAAGGAAAGAAGAAAGTGATCATAATCAAAGGAATGGAAGGAACAAAACAAGCAAATGAAAAATATACTGCAAGAATGAGGAGCGTTTAATAGGTGTCACTTTTACAGAATGAAAAGAGCTCTGAAAATTGGTTACACAGCAAGGTAAACGCACCTAACACTAACGAAACATTATCTTGTAAAGACAATAAATTTCGTGTGTGTTTCTTGCCAGAATTCTAAAAAACATGTTTAGACTGGTGACTCTGGGAAACACTGAGGGCATGACTCCCTTTCATGGGACTCCTGCCTACTGTGGAAGCTGAATCTAATCATGAGGAACTATCAGACATACCCAAAATGACCAGTTCATAATCTTCAAAAATATCAGGATAATAAAAGATCAAAGCTAAGAGGAAAGATAGATAATAAACTCAAAACGTTATCCTGGGTTGAGTCATGGATGTCACAGACTTGCTCCTAAACAGGTATCACTGCTGTCAACATCTTAAAATTACATAATAATATTGCATTCAACATTCTTTTACTGATTTTGATATGTAAAGTGTGATTACACATGCAGTTTACTTTCAAGTGGTTCATTAAAAAGAGTGTGCATTTATGTGTATGTGTGTGTAGAAAGAGGGGATAAAAAAATGTGATAACACACTGAAAAATCTGACTAAAGGAATTTGTATTATTCTTGCAGTTTTTCTGAAAATTGATATTATTTCAAAGTTGTTACTGTACCTATAAAATGCATGAAATCTGTTCTCATTATATTAATAAGCTTTTTTAAAAAATTAAGTTAAAAAAAAAGACTCCAAGAAAGAAGTGAATATAATAAAGACTCTAAGAAACAAGGGACTAAAAATAAAGTCAGGAAGAATTTAGACTTAAATAACAAAAAATTCAAATATACATGTAAGGGAAAGTGAAAACATAATACATATCTGGAATTCTCAGCACAGGGCCATGGAAAGTAGACCAGTTAGGATGAATGGATGTTGGAAAAGGAAACAGGAAACAGAGAGGAAGAAAGGCCAAAGTAAAACAAGCTTACATTCAGGGAAAGAAGTGTCTTAGGACCTAAGAGAAAGAAAGCACAGGCGGGAATCTCTTGCAGGAAACAGACCTCCTCTAACCACAAGTTTGTCTGCCCTCAGGAAGGAAGAATTAATCTTAAAAGGAGATAGCACCATCCATTCTGTCAACAAATGCATGAGTATCTACTACTGTTTTATTATTACTATTTTTTAAAGATTTATTTATTTATATTGAAAGAGTGAGACAGAGAGAGGTCTTCCATCCTCTGGTTCACTCCACAAATGGCTGCAATAGCCAGGGCTGGGCCAGGCTGAAGCCAGGATCCAGGAGCTTTATCCGGGTCTCCCATGTGGGTGGCAGGGGCGAAACAGCTGGGCCATCTTAGGCTTGTCCCAGGCCATCAGCAGGGAGCTGAACTGCAAGTGCAGCAACCAGGACATGAACTGGCATTACCCAATAAGCTACAATGCTGGGACCCCTACAACTGGCTTCTAGACACTGCTTAGGTATTAGGATATAGCATGAAGAAACACAGTCTAATAAAGACAGGTAATAAATAAGTAAACTCAATAACATATTTTAGATAGTGCTATGAAGAAAAGCACTATAAATAAAAATAAAACGGAGTGATATAATAAAAGAGTACTTGGAGGTTATCTCCAAAAAGCTAAAAGTTCAATTGAGAACTTCAATCAAGTCAAGATCAAGGTGCTTCAAACCAGAGAAGCAGACCTGCAAAGGTCTCTAAGTGGAACATGTCAGTGTGGATGGAGCACTGTAAACCAGGCAATGAGGTGCAGATGAGGTCTCCTGGCAAGGATCAGACCAAGTTGAGCCTCGTGGTTTGAATCTCAGTCTATATTCAAGGGAGGGCCACTGGGAAGACTTTAAGTTGCAGAATGACAGATCTGATTTATCATTTTAAAAGTTCACTTTGGCTGCTATGCTGAACAGATATAGAAAAAAAGAATGGAAGGAGGACCAAAAAAGGAATCATTACAGTCTTAGCAAAATATGACAAAAGGTTTAGCCTAAGTCTAAAAGGTGAAGCTGCAGAATGGTGGAGGCGTTCCATATGTCATTCAGGAGGAAAAGGCCTGTAGATAAACTGAACAGAACTATGTGGGAAAGGCTGGAGATATGAATTTCTCAGTCAGCAGCATTTCCACTTATTCTCCAGCCATGACCTGGGGTCTAGACTCACATTTCAACTGCTTGCTGGAATGCTTTCCTGAAATGTACTACTGGATTTCGAACTTTAAATAGGCTAACTCAGAACTCACCACTTTCCCACCTGAAGAAATACCTCTTTCAGATTTACCTATTTCTGTTTTGGTTAACTCCATTTACTTCAACTATTCAGTCATGGTCACCCTTCTCCTTCATCCCCACTCCCCATAATAACTAATCTAAGTACACAAATCCTATCTTTGTAATCTCTTTTACTCACTTCCTCTTTTACATTCCTAAGGCCACCACTTTTTAAATAGTCTCAAGTTGGTCTCCAATTCATGCTCTAATAAGCTTCTGCCAGGAGACTTTCCACTGGATTGGAAACCAACCCCTCAATCTGAGGGGCATTTGAATCTGAGGGCATTTGAAGCCCTCCTTAACGCAGCTCACACCCTCGTTTCTAGTCCTTCAGTGTACTTTCTAACTTAGCCAAATTCACCTGCTGGCGCCCTCACACACCTCCTACTGTCTCAGGTCTGGGTCCTCACTGCTGCCTCACCTAGAATGTATGTTCTCCATGCTCATCCCTCATCAAAAGTCTACTCATCGTTCAAAGTCCAAGTGAAATGCTCCTTCCTTCATTAAGCTCCCATTGCTACCCTCATCTAAATGAGATTTCTTCTACCTCAAAACTTCCAGGAAGTGCTAGTCACGATTTTTTTAGAGCTCTCATCATATATAACCTTGCATTAGAGATTTCTGGATATTTATCTTAGCTCACATTTTGGTTCTTTGAAACTATAGTAGTCATTTGCACATTTCAAATAAAGTGCCACAAGATCCCACACTCTCTAAACACATAAATATTTATAAATTTTAACAACTTACAAAAATAGCTTCTACTTGAATTAAGGACACAAAGCACACAAAAGTTACTTTGGACTTTTAAGTACAGTGATATTTAAACAGGTAATGTGGGCACATGTGCCTACAAAACAAACCACTAATTTTTTATCGGAAAAGACCCCACTGATTAAGGCAATCGGTAGAAACTGTATAGATGTTAAACCAAACTCACTTCATTTTCCTGGGCAAGCCTTAAAATTTCATCAAGTGTTACAAACGTATCATTTCCTCTGACTGCATCTTTTTCCATAAATCCAAGATGAATATCAGTTGCAACTAAGATTTTAAATGTATTTTCATCATCACTGTATTAAGAAAAAATTTGAATACAAAACATTATACAGATACTGAAGCAAATGATACCTAAACATAGAATATATAACAAGTTATAGAGTAAAATAATTTGTTTTGTCTTAAACTTGGTCTGAAAATTTGACATACTCAACAGATCTTTAACATCACATTTTCCTAACTATTAATTCAATACAGAATGTACATAAAATTTTAAAATCTTCTCTGCTTCAAAAATTTGCAACCTTGTAACCAGTTTTATATATTTGCAAAGTAATGCGGACCTGAAAGCTTGTTTTCCACCACAAAAACCCTAGAGTTTGACCCCTATATCTAAACTTTCTATTTATTTCATTTTGCATTTTTCCAGGAAAAATCAGAGTTAATGTAAAAAGGCATTCTCCAAGTTTATAAGTAGACTTTAAACTAAGATAACAGTAACTTATATTCAGGCTCTCGAAAACACTCAACTCTACTCTCTACAGAATTAGTTTTTCATTAATTAATTTTGCCAAGCTAAAAAATTTTTTTCAATTCAAATTACATTTGGTAATACTCAAGGGTACTTTAATATGAAGCAGCAATTAATAGTTATTAATGCCCTCTAAGCGTAATAGAATTTTTTATTTAAAATATTTTTATATCTATGATCTCATCTCCTCCCACATAATTATTATTACCTCAGAGAAAAAATGAGTATGCTTAACACAGAGAAATTAAGTGATTTATTGCCCAAATAGTGGCAAAAACAGGCTTAAAATTCACACTGAAAACAGGCTGGGGGCCAACAATGTGGTGTAGCAAGTAAAGCTACCACCTGCAGTGCAGGCATCCCAGGTGGGCACTGGTTCCTGTCCTGGCTGCTCTACTTCCAATCCAGCTCCCTCCTAAATGTGCCTGGGAAGCCACCAGAGGGTGGCCCAAGTCGTTAGGCCCCTGTAGCCACGTGGGAGATCTAGAAGAAGTTCCTGGCTTTGGATTGGTTCTGCTCTGGCCATTTCAGCCATTTGGGAAATGAATCAACAGATGGATTCTTTCTCTCTCTCTCTTTTCTCTTCTCTTTCTGTAACTCTGCTTTTCAAATAAAATTAATCTCAAAAAAAGTTCAAATTTCTTCAAAAAAAAAAAAAAAACTCAAGCTGTTTTCACAAAGCCATAATGAACATTATCCAAAAATATTTCAGCAAATATTTCAGAAGCTTAAAAAATGACATGTACACTTTCTAATTACTTTTTGCCAACAAATACATCAGATCACATTACTATATGTTTCCATAACACCTATAAAGTATTTTCACACGTGCTCTCCCATTTAAACCTCAAAACCTATCTAAGAAGGACATTAGTATCCCAATTAAACAAATGCAGAAATTAAGGCAAGGTTCAGAAAATTCCTGACTTGTCCTAGGTCTTTAGGCTACTACTGACCAAGGAGTTGAACATAGATGAGACACCAAGTCTAAAGCTTTTTCCACAAAACTTTCATGGTCTTTTTGTTGATTTCCAATTTACTTAAGTTCATTTCCAGCTTATTCAATACTAGAGCTATTTACTCAAAAAATCTTAAAAAGAACCACAATAGTAGGATTTCATCAAGAAAAATTCAGTATTTTAAGACTAAGCCAAGGAACATAAGCTTGTGTACTACAGCAATAAATATACAGTATGGATTTTTAATAGTCCAAATACTATTGATGGCTAACAATTCTAATTACAAATTATGTATTTACTGCTCATTTATTAAATAAATTTTCTGTAATGGTGATGCTAATTGATGGGCTTTGGAAACACCAAGGCAAGGGGTCACATGCTCACAGTGTATCTGCAGGACTCATTGTCACGGGACAAGGTTCTTCTCCAGGTACTCAGGGTACGTTCAAATACGTCAGAAAACCCACTGTTTCAAATTCTAAAAAGAAGATTATATAATACACATTGAAAAAGTCACCAACACGATTTAGGCTACAAAGAACAGACTTCTTAAATATGCAGACTAGAAATTTTGGAAAAACCTCATTTCCATATAAGCACTTATTATATGCTTTTATTTTTTAATGAGTTTAGAAAACACAATTCCAGCGCCATTCTAGTGTCACCATGATAATTAAACTTAGCTCCTTTTTCGTTTTTATTGCTCTTATGGGCAATTAATGTACGTTCAATAAATGGGCAAAATGGGTCACATAGTGTTGCTTTAGCAATCTTGGACGTGCAGAAATGTTCGCGTGCACTGGCTACTACAGGGCATGGAGGCAATTTCGTATTTCCTTCTCAAACGCAAGACTTTGTAAAGGAGCGGGTTTGTTTTGAAGTCAGGGCTTCCGCGTTTCAACCTAGCGCGAATAAACAAACACGTGGCCTGCACAGGAACTTAAGCTTTCAAGTGAAAGCCCGGCCCGGCGGTCCTGGGGAGCGGCTGCCACCCGGGAACCCCACGCCCCTCCGGAGTCCCAGGTCGGGTCGCACAGCACCCTCTGAGGCAACCATGAGGCATCCTCTAGCACCCCTCTCCAGACAACCCGGCCCATCTTCCCAAAGCATCTAATTCATTCTGGGCTTCCACCCGAAAACTGACACAAACAGAAAACGGATACGACTTCTAAATTACCCCACAACCGGATTCTTCAAAGCCCCACCTTCGGGACCTGAAGCTACCTTCTATCTGGGAACAAGGGGCAAGTTTCCGGAGACGAAAAACAAACAGAAGTTCCTCGCCTGGCGTCTGCGAACCTGCTCCGCCACAAACCTGAATTAGGCGCGACAGAGTGCCATCTGCTTCTCTCGCGATACCTCGTTGATGACGTAGATAACGCGAGTCTTCTTCAGTTTTCATTGGCTGCCGAAAGCTTATGAGGGGGCGGGCAAAGTTGCGGCGAGAATTCGCCGCCGTGCCAGAGCCAATCCTGTGCAGCCAAGGGAACGAACCCGGAAGCGAGGTGAGCGGCAGCGATTTTTGGCTTCGGAAGGTGGGTAGCTCTTCCCGGTCCTGGCCCACGGTCGGTGGTAGAGTCGCGCCGACAGAGAACCTCTGGGTCTACAGGGGCCGTCCCCTGCCGACTCCGGCTGAACCCTGGAGGTCGGGCCGCGCTGTGGGTCTTTGCTAGGGCCGAAGCAGCCTCTCTGCTCTTGGCTATTCCAAAGGCCCCAGGCGCGACTTGGCAGGCCTGCGGGTGACCAGGCCTTGTCTGGAGCCTCTGGTGTGCAGGTTTTTATCCCATCCTTTCCCACGTTGTCGCCCCCCCCCTGCCCCCCGAGTCCCCGTTTTCAGAGCATCTGTTGTTGTTTTGTGCTGAGAACAGTAAATTACAGTGTAGTGAAAAATCGTGTGGAACTTCTGAATTAGAATCTGGCCTTTCAGATTCATTGACTGGCCCTCGGTTCTATCCAAACCTTAGCGCCTTGACCTGTAAAATGGGGTTTACAGCTGCACTTTCATTGAGCAGTTTGTGAGGCATTGACATAGTTTGGATCGCTGTAAAAATGATCTAAATCTTCACTAGCAAACATGCCTACCACTTCCTGGTGGAATATCATCAAATAAAAAAAATGTAATATTTCTTTATTTATTTATTTGAAAGTCAGAGGTAGAGAGGGAGAGACCAATCCTCCATCTACTGGATCACTCCCTAGATGGCCACAACTGGTCTCCCGTGTGGATGTCAAGAACCCAAGCACTTGGGCTGTCTTTCCCTGGTTTATTAGCAGGGGGTTGGATGGCAAATAGAGCAACCAGGACACAAACCTGCACAGGTATGGGATACCGATGTCGCATGTGGGGTGGCTTAACCCACTGTGCCACAATAACCTGTCCTTCAAATAAAAATCTTGATCTTGTTTTTTTTTCTAACTGAATCAAGGAGTACACCTGGATTTGACTTTTTAACATTAAATTTACCAAGAAAATTTGATATGTAATTCATTGTGTCTGGAACTGTAAATTCAGAATTTATATAAAGGGAATTGTATAAACAGGAAAGGGAGGAGATCTATAATGGTGCTACATTTGCTATAATTAAAGTGAACTTTATGGCATCTCTTACATGTTTAATGAATTGATGTATGATCACTTTTGTGTTGCAATGTTCAGGAAATAATGTGAGGATAAAGAAAAACTTGGAAACTCCAAAAGAAATAATAAAACACAAGGCAGTGCCAGCACTGTGGCATGGTTGGCTAAGCCTCTGCCTGCAGTGCTGGCATCCCATATTAGCACCGTTTTGTGTCCTGGCTGCTCTTCTTCTGATCCAGCTTTCTGTTTATGGCATGGGAAAGCAGTGGAGGATGGCCCAAGTGCTTAGGCCCCTGCACCCACTTGGGAAACTCAGGACCCTCCTGGCTTCAGATCGGCCCAACTCCAGCTGTTAGGGCCATTTGGGGAGTGAACCAGCAAATGAAAGGCCTTTCTCTGCCTCTCCTTCTCTCTATCTATAACTCTTACCTCTCAAATAAATAAATAAAACACACAAGGCAGTTCTGATGGAGTCTCAGTAAGCTCTGAAAAGTTGGAAGAGTGTTAGAAATCCTTTCTTGCATCCTTACGTTTTGCAGTGAAGTAACAGGCCCAGAGAAATTACTGCTGATGAATGATAGACTTAAAACTTGAATTTAGTGGTCTTGCCTCTAGTAATAAAATTTAATACCACATTAAGACCGTATGCTATTGGGCTGGCGCTATGGCACAGCAGGTTAAACCTGCCTGCAGCCAACATCCCATATGGGTGCTGGTTCTAGTCACAGCTGCTCCTTTTCTGATCCAGCTCCCTGCTGATGGCCTGGGAAAGCAGTGGAAGATGGCCCAAATCCTTGGGCCCCTGCACCCACATGGGAGACTGGGAAGAAGCTCCTGGCTCGTGGCCCAGCCCCAGCTTTTGTGGCCATTTGGGGAGTGAACCAGCAGATGGAAGATCTCTCTGTAACTCTGCCTTTCAAATAGATAAATAAATCTTTAAAGAAAAAAAAAAAAAAAGACTGTATGCTATTAAACTTGTGAGATTAGGTAGAAAGAAATCAATATTTTGGGCATATGATTAACTTTGAATCATTCATGAATAGCTTTTCAGAATCCATTCCAGGCAAAATCAAGTGATAAGATCCTAATTTAATGCAACAAGATATTTCTGCTGTATACCAGTGGTTCCTAAATATAAGTTAAATGTGGTTCCTAGCCTTACGTTTATTGTCTTTTAAGGGGCTAAGACAAGTACAAAGTTCATGGTGAAATAAAACAAAATACTTGCACCAAAACAACTAGGAAACAGAAAGAGATCTAATTGGGCAGATCAAGAATGGAAGAGGTAACATCAGAAAAGAGCCTTAAAGTACTAATAAGTTTCAACTAATCGGGATGCTAAGAAATGGTATTAAAATATCAGTTAGTTATTGTGATTTTTCTTTAATTTATTAAAGTTTAATATACTGTGTAACTCTTGAAGCTGATCGTGGTTTATAAATTAATACAGTAGCTTAGCAGAATAAGTATTACTTCCTTCAGAGAGCCTTCTTTAATGCCTTAGAACTGGATAAATTATTACTCTCTCATACAGTTATGGTATCCTCACTTGCTCCTGTTATAGTATTTATTATGCTGTCTTTGCCAGTCATCTCTATTAGATAGTAACTTTTTCTTGATAAGACATAGATTTGTTCATTGTGGAATCTCAGTACCCACAGACTGGCACGTATTATATTTGTTGAGTGAAGGAGTGAATAACAGCCACAATTCTGTTCAAGACCAGGAGCCAACTAGAACTATAGCTGTCTATCAGTGAGTAGGACTCCTTTTTAAAACAGATGTTGTGATGAAGATATGTGCATTGATGAGAGATTTGGAACTATAAGTTTTGGGTTCTGCCCTTAATTGTCTGTCTTCCCTATAAAAATCTCAAATGTGCTTGTCTGTGTTGCATTATATTTTTAAAACTGTAAGCATTCATCTCTCTAAGCATACCATCATTCCTAAACTAGTAGATTTGAAATAATAGAACCATCAACTTAGTAAAGGAAAACAAGACAATTTAGATCTTTAAAGATCATTGGTAACTTCAGTCCGTCAGCTCCAATATTTAGTATATGTAGCAGATATCATTAGAGAAACACAGAAGAGTTTAGACAAGGTTCATTTGTATATTTTTACAAGACTGATCTATGCTGTTGATAAAGCCTCAACTACAGTTTTGCTAAGTATTGTGTTTTTCTTTTCAGAGCTTGATGAATCAAACCTTGATACTTGAAATGCATTTTATTTAGCGTAGTGGTAAAAATGGAAAAAGATAACATAAATGAAGATGAAAAACCAGACCCAGAGAGTTCCTTGGAGTTTTCTGAGCACTTTAACCAACTTGAATTATTGGAAACACATGGACATCTTATTCCCACTGGTACTCACAGTCTTTGGGTGGGCAATTCTGATGATGATGAAGAGCAAGATGAAAATGAAGAGTGGTATCAACTGCAAGAAAAAATAATGGAAAAAGATCCAAGCAAATTGCTACTTTGGGCTGCTGAAAAAAATCGGGTAAAAAAACATTAAAGTGGGAACCATTAAATAGCAGGAAAATTATTGGGTTGGGAGCCAGAAAATCTGCTCTTGAACTTAGTCTAACTCTGGGCAAATTCTACTACTTCTGAACCTCTGTTTTCTTATCTGTAAAAAATGGCCATTGTAATGCCCATCTCTTTGCTATAGGATTGTGAGGATCAAAATGCGGCAATGTGCGTGAAAACACACACTAAGCTAGAAAGTGTTATGTTAGGTATTATTTGAGAGTTTAAGGGCAATTATCTCTAAAAATAGTAACATCTGCATCTAGAAGTCATTTCTATGAAGTCAGTAGAATTACCTTCAAGATAAATGTCATTTATGAAATGGAGAATGGGAATTAATATTTGTTATTAAATACCAACCCAAGTTATACCAGGTGCCTTACTGTATTACTTTGTTTTATCTTCACATTTCCCTGTAGGATAGGTAACAGTCTTCCCTTTTACAGACTAAGAAATTGAGATTTGGCAGTAGTAATTTGCACAGTGTCATCCAGGTAGAATTAGCATCAAGTGTCTATTCCTTCCCCTTGGGCTCTAATATTTCATTTTGCTAATTTCCCTCATATCCCTGTAAATAAACTGGTAACTAAAAGAGTATTGTGCATTTTTGAATAGCTTTTTAACTCAGAGTACACTGGCTCACCAGAGGTCCGTAGACCAAACAGAAAATCACTACCTGAAGATATGCTTCTAAGGTACTTAGAAGAAATTGAGCTTTTTAATCCGTAGATGCCTTGTCACTATTTTATTCTTCTGTTAAATCTTATTTTTAAGTTTCACATACTATCTGTATTTATGTGATACTCCTGTTACAGAAAAAAATCATTTTTTCACAGCTAAAATGTGAAATAAAATTATAGCCTGTATTATTCACCTAGGACTAAAGCTTTTATGCATAAGCTTTAATTGGACCAAGAGTGACTATAAGGTTTGAGATTTAGACTCACACTCTTAGAAGCAACAGAGTGCCTACAGTTCATTTAATAAATTACTCACCCTTACTTTACAAAACACAGATCTTAAATTATTTTCAAGTCACCTGCTAACAAGTTTTTATGTAGCTTAATTAAATCTAACACCACTAGACAGTTTTTGTTTTTGAATTTTTAAAAGATCCATTTTTTTTTTTTCTTAGCTTACTACAGTGCAGAGAATACTTTCTGAAAAGGCCAGTCTTGTGAACACCAGAGATGAAGATCAGTATACTCCTCTTCATCGAGCAGCCTACAGCGGACACTTGGATATTGTCCGCGAGCTGATTGCCCAAGGGGCAGATGTGCACGCAGTGACTGTGGATGGCTGGACGCCCTTGCACAGTGCCTGTAAGTGGAATAATGCCAGCGTGGCTTCTTTCTTACTTCAGCACGATGCGGATATCAATGCCCAGACAAAAGGCCTCTTGACCCCCTTGCATCTTGCTGCTGGGAACAGAGACAGCAGGGATACCCTTGAACTTCTCCTAATGAACCGTTATATCGAACCAGGCCTGAAAAACAACTTGGAAGAAACTGCATTTGATATCGCCAGGAGGTCAAGTATCTATCACTACCTCTTTGAAATTGTAGAAGGCTGTACAAATTCTGTACCTCAGTCTTAATGGTTCTAGTAATTTTCTTAAGTGTCTAAGTAGTAGTTCCTCCTTTGTGTGAGATGTAAAATATTCCCCTAATACAAAGTTAACATCAAATGTCTTACTGAAGAAAAAATCATTGGGACTCACTTTAATGTCTGTCCAGGTGAATTGCCTGATCTTAATGTCAAAATGCATTTGAGAGTTGCTTGGATATATCTTTAATGATTTCTGTGGAGTTTGTGATTTTTCTCAGAAATAGTTTCAATTAAGTATACTTAAGAATTTGACACAGGTTGTACAGAAACTAAAGATATTTTTGGTGCTGATCTAAAAGAAATATATTTTTAAATGTCCTATATCTTGGATTTTTTTGAGTATTTAGTATACTGACATGTATTTTTATAAGGTATAATTCAGAATGTAATTTTTAAATATACTGTTGCAGTTCAGCTGTCTTCTCTACATGTCCATCTCCAGTTGTTTTCATTTTAAACCAGAAGAACTAACATTTTAGTGACTTCAATCTTCACAACTTAAACAAAGATCCAAAAACATAGATCTTTGTTTTTTTAGAACCATTTTAGAAACCATTATTTAGAAACCATTTTTAGGAAAGCACTTAGCCAGGTTTTATCCATAAATGTTGTATAATGCCTTGTCTACTACAATTCACCCAATCCTGCATCACCCTGATCAGCCTGTGATATCCTTATACTTACGGTAAGTCAGTAGGACCTGTTAGACATGCATATAACTGTAGCTTGGCCCAGGACATCATAGTATATCTAATCTCCAACTGGGTTCACCTGCCTAATCCTCCTAGGCCAGGCTCTTTTCATACAGTCTCGTGAATTCACAGGAGATGTTGATTTTCCAAGGTACTTGTTTTGTACAAACCATACAAAGACAAATTGACAAGGGAAAAGGAATCCTAAGAATAAGAAGGATGGTTATTTTGACACTAGAACCACAAAGTGGCTCAAGTTTAAAAAAAAAAAAAAATATATCGTGTGGATAGTATCAAAAAACATAAATATAAATATTCAGTAAAAATAAAGTACAAGTTTTGATAATCAAAAAGGCACAAACGGTTTTTTCACCTACATAAATCTTCAGTGGATCTGTAACATATTTATACAGTGTACTTTTTTTAAGATTTATTTTATCTTATTTGAAAGGCAGAGTTACAGAGAAGGAGGAACAGAGAGAGGGCATCTGCTGGTTCACTCTCCAAATAGCCACAATGGCCTGGACTGGGCCAGGCTGAAGCCAGGAACTTCTTCTGAGTCTCCTGCGTGGATGCTGGGGCCCAGGTACTTGGGTTGTGCTCTGCTGCCTTCCCAGGTACATTAGCAGGGAGCTAGATCAAAAATGGAGCACCCAGGTCTTGAACTGTTGCCCATATGGGATGCCGGTGCTGCTGGTGGCAGCTTAATCCACTACACCACAATGCCAGCCCCCTATGTATTATACATTTATTTAGTATCTACTTTTGGTCTCTCCAGTTCCATTTCCCATTGACTACCTGTCTGAACATTCCCAAGTTCCCAAAGGGTCTTCTCTTAACTGCTCTACACCAGAACTAACATCCTAGAGGAAGGTAGCTAAATCAGTTCCTCTTCTCTTCAGTTCTGTTTTTTAAATAACAGGTTAAGCCTCTGCTTGCAACATCAGCATCTCTTATTAGTATTCCAGTTCAAGTCCCTGCTCCTCTATTTCTGCTTCAGCTTCCTGCTTACGTGCCTGGGAAGGCAGTGGAAGATGGCCCAAGTGCTTGGGCCCTGCCTCCTGTGTTGGAGAGAAGGGTAGAGTTCCTGATACCTGGCTTCATCCTACCTCAACTATGTGGCCACTTGAGGAATGAACCAGCAGATGGAAGAGGTCTCTCTCTCTCTATTACCTTGCCTCTCAAAAAACCATTTTATTTTACACACAGCCTACTTTGTGACATAGTGGGTTAAGCTGCCACCTGCAATGTAAGCATTCAATATGAGTGCCAGTTAGTGTTCCAGCTGCTCTACTTATGATCCAGCTCCCTGCTAATGGCCTAGGAAAAGCAGCAGAAGATAGCCCAGGTGTTTGGGTTCTTGCTACCCACATGAGAGAGCCAAATGAAGTTCTTGGCTTATGGCTTTGGATTGGCCCAGCCCTTTCCTTTGCAGCCAACCAGCAGGTGAAAGATTGATCTCTGAGTTTCAGATAAACAAATCTTTAAAAAATGAAAAATGTCCACCAAGGTTTGTCACTTTTGAGTAAGCCATTGACACAGTCACCCTAGACTTCATAGAAATGTTATTTAATCAAATATATGTGGCATTTCTTTGATTAGAAAAAACTATAATTATCTCAGGAAAGTTTATGAACTGAATTGTTATGACAAACAGAATCATGAAAGTTAGGAGATCTTCAATTATTTCATGATCTCTGGCTAGAACATGCCTCAGTTTCAAAGTATAAATATCTCTGATGGGGCTGGCACTCTAATACAGCAGGTTAAACTGCTGCCTGTGGCACCAGTTTGAGTCCCATCTGCTCCACTTCCAATCCAGCTCCCTGCTAGTGTGACTGAGAAAAGCAGCGGAAGATGGCCCAATTGCTTGAGACCCTGTACCCAAATGGGAGACCCAGATGAAGCTCCTGGCTTCTGCCTGACCCAGCCCAGCCCATTACCGTCATTTGGAGAGTGAATCAGTGGATGGGAGTTTCTCTCTCTCTCTTGCCTTCCAAATAAAATAAATCTTTAAAATAAATAAGTATCTCTAATGCAAGGGTTTTGGCAAAAAGGTTTGCTTACTCTTTAATGTGGCCCAAGTAAGCGATACCAGATGACAGGTAATGTTGACAGTGATGGTAGAATAGGACTCCATCTGTCCCAATAAAGTTGCTCAACAAGACCACCTGGTTATCTGAAAATACCAAGATCTTTGGCTTAATTCATGCTTGAGAATGGGTTGCATCCATTGTTTTATGTAAACTTTCCATTTAAGTATGGGGCCAAAGGACCGTCTTTTCTTTTTTTCTTTTTCTTTTTTTTTTTTAATTTTTTTGACAGGCAGAGTGGACAGTGAGAGAGAGAGACAGAGAGAAAGGTCTTCCTTTTTTGCCGTTGGTTCACCCTCCAATGGCCGCCGCGGCCTGCGCGCTGTGGCCAGCACACTGCACTGATCCGAAGGCAGGATCCAGGTGCTTCTCCTGGTCTCCCATGGGGTGCAGGGCCCAAGCACTTGGGCCATCCTCCACTGCACTCCCGGGCCATAGCAGAGAGCTGGCCTGGAAGAGGGGCAACCAGGACAGAATCCGGCACCCCGTCTGGGACTAGAACCTGGTGTGCCGGTGCCGCAAGGCAGAGGATTAGCCTAGTGAGCCGCAGCGCCAGCCAGGACCGTCTTTTCTAATTAAGGAGCTGAGATGTGACCACTCCCTTGTTTTTAGGTCTCAGCACTCACCAATGCTGGAGGACAAGCTCTGCATATAAGAGAGACCCCTTCGTGGGGGGCAGAATTTGTATTCTTTGCTCCCTTAATTATTTTCTTAGTATTTGCTAGACTCCTCTGCCCATGGAAGGCATTCATTAATCATGCTATCAATTGTGTTACATTCCTATACTTTCCAGTTTATGTAGGCTTCGTCAGTTTGAAAATATTCTGTAATCTTGGAAAGTTGATCCAAAGGCTTTTAAAAAATAAAACATGTATTTTCTCGTAACTAAGGGCTTAATTTTGGTTAACTTACAGGATTGAGGAAGAGGTGACTTTTGACATTATTCAAGAGATATATCATAATTTACAGGCTCACAGTGAAACTAGTTGGGCTTTGCTTTTACAAATCTCGAATACATTTCTCCAAGGAGTCTTCGCGGGACATAGCCTGCCATAGCATTGGACTTCAAAGTCTTCATACTATAGATGTAAGGAGCCTTATTTATTTCTGTTTATTGGCATCTATTATGGCATCCAGAACTATGGTAGAAGCCCAGAGAATGCTCTGAGACTTAATATCTCATACCAGAGTGAAATTTCTGGATCAACTCTCAATTCCTGATCAATACAGATACCATCTTCATTCTGCCTGAAATGGCTCCAGGAGTTTATGGAGCTTTTTTGTAAAATGGGGTCACAAAAAATATCAATTATGCTTTAACCATATTATCATGGGATGCTCTAATTCTTCTGTAGGATTCCTACATGACCAACTTGTACAATTCAAATATCTCCAAAGGAATTTTTTTTTTTAAACTTAAGTTTTTTTTTTTTTTTTTTTTGACAGGCAGAGTGGACAGTGAGAGAGAGAGACAGAGAGAAAGGTCTTCCTTTTTTGCCGTTGGTTCACCCTCCAATGGCCGGCGCGCTGCGGCCGGCGCACCGCGCTGATCCCAAGGCAGGAGCCAGGTGCTTCTCCTGGTCCCCCATGGGGTGCAGGGCCCAAGCACTTGGGCCATCCTCCACTGCACTCCCAGGCCATAGCAGAGAGCTGGCCTGGAAGAGGGGTAACCAGGACAGAATCCGGCGCCCCGACCGGGACTAGAACCCGGTGTGCCGGCGCCGCAAGGTGGAGGATTAGCCCAGTGAGCCGCGGCGCCAGCCATCCAAAGGAATTTAAGACCTATGTTTAAGTTCAAAGGCAATAAACTAAGAAGACTTGAATGTAGCTGAGTGATGTTTTTAATTTCTTGAAAGTTCCATTGGAAACCCTGAATTTTTACTTCTGGAAACTTAAGTAGAAATGGTCTAAGTCAGTACTATTGCATAGGAACATAATGTGAACCATTTAGGTAATTTCAAGTTTTTCTAGTAGCCACATTAAAACAAGAAAAGGGTGAAATTAGCTTTAAGAATGTATATTTAACCCAGTAAATCGAACATCATCATTTCAACATGAAGTACATATTTAGAAATTATTGAGATTTTTTTTACATTCTTCCTTGTAGGAAATCTTCAAAATACATGAATTTGCAGCACCATTCACTGCAGACTAGCCACATTTCAAGTTCTCAATACACACATTTGATGGTTGGCTACTCCATCAAACAGTGCCCATCTAGTATGCCTGAGACAGCCTCTGGAGGCATAGCAGGATGCTTATGTCAAGTCAGACAAATCTGGTTTCAAATCCTGATATTCACTTATATACGACTGTGGGCAAATAATCTCAATTTTTCTCACACAAAATTTACCTAGTTGCAGTGTTATAAGGAATAAATGAGAATATGTGGTTGATGTACTCTTAATTAGTAGGTATTTCTAAGTGGTATCGAGTGGTTTCTTTCCCAAGTTTTTTAAGCGGATGTGCCTTTCCCATTTTAGCTATTCAGATCTTTAAAGAGCCCATACAGCTCTCCCTTTTATATCCCCATGGTTCTCTCTCACGACTTTCAGTAAAATTTGCAGCATTGAATTTCAAGAATCCAAGCAACTCCATTCTCAGAGAAAGTATTTGCCCCATTTTTAAAGCCACAAGCCAGACATTAATGTTCTTACTCTAAAAGAAGGAAAACTCACGTTAACAAGCAAAATAAAGCAAAAGAATCTCAGCAAATAGTTACAAACACTAGAAGGGAGAGAGATTTGGAGAGAAAATGTATTTCCTGAGTGGATCCAGGGCCTTGAAACTAAGAATGCTTTATTGCTCATTCTCTGTGCAGCTTCTCAATGCCTATCAAATGAGCAGCTCTTCAAATCCATGTCCTTCTTTTTCTTTTTCAAGATGGGATTTTAAGGAACAAAACACAAAAACACTCATTTTTCCTTCATCACTTTAATTCAAACACAGTGCATCTAATAGTCCTTCCTATGAATTTAATGTCATGACTACATCCTCCAGTGAATCTCACTGCAGTAGAATTTGTAGGCCAGAAAATCAGCCTAATGAAGGAAATAGCTTATAAAATCTAAAAGCAAACCCCTACCTAATTTGTTTTCTTTCTTCCCCTGCTATTACATTATGTTCAGCACATTGTCTCCGCTACAGGTAGAGTACTTAAAAATTAGGTAAACATCATCAGAGAATTAATGTGAATTCAGAAAGGACAGTATTTCCTGAGCTGTCATTGGAGTTCCATTTTCAGATACAGCTACCTTAAATAGAGGCAAACAAGAATAATAAAAAAAAAAAAAACCCACAAGAACAAAATGATAAACTAAATTTGCCATTGCTAAAAAAAATCAGATGCCTATCAGATTTTCCAAACCCTAACTTGATGAGTCATGAAGGAAAGTATCTTGATGGTAGATACTAACTCTAGGAACAAGGCAAAGCTCTGGGGGTCCGTCGTTTGGTGCAGTGGTTAAGAAGTGGCCCTGTATGTGTGCAACCCATATCAGAGTTCCTGGTTCATTCCCAGCCACTCTGCTTCTGATCCAGCTTCTGCTAATGCACAGCCTGGGAGGCAGCACGTGATGGCTCAAGGTCCCTGCAATCCATGTGAGAGACTGGAATGGGGTTCTAGGTTCCTAGCTTGAGTCTGTTCCAGCCCTGGCTGTTATAGGCATTTGGGGAGTGAACCAGTTAATGGGAGATCTCTATGTCTCTTTCTCTTCCCTTTATGCCTTTCAAATAAAATAATAAAATATTTTAAAAACATTGATAATAGGGTTGGTGTTGTGGCATAGCAGGTGACGCCGCCTCCTGTTACACTGGCACCCATTTGGGCACCGGTTCAGAATCTGGCTGCTCCACTTCTAATCCAGCTCCCTACTTATGTGCCTGGGAAAACAGCAGAAGATGGCCCAAGTGTGTGGGCGTCTGCACCCACATGGGAGATCAGAGGAGGCTTCTATCTCCTGGCTTCAGCCTGGCCCAGCCCTGGCTGTTTTGGGCATTTGAGGGGTGAACCAGCAGATGGAAGGTCTTGCTTTCTCTCTCTCTCTTCCTCTCTGGATATGACTCTGACTTTCAAATAAAAAAAATCTTAAGAAAAAGTTTCACAAAACTACATCTGCAGCAAAACTGATACACACAGGCATTTCTTTAAAAAAAAAAAAAAAAAAAAAAAAAAAAAGGAAAGAAAACCTGATAATAACAATCCAATGCTTCAGGGCAAATGTAGTACCAGATAAAAAGCACTAGGACTCATACTTTGCTTTCATGTGCTTTTGCATATTTCTTAAAAAATCAAAAGGAAGAAAAAGGCATTAGGGTGCTTTCATCCTTTCTTTTGATTTTAGTCCACACCCTTGGACAGTCCAGCAGTTTGAAGTCCATCCAGAAAGGTGGCTGTACATCAGGCTTCTCAGCCTCTACACTACAGAGAGTTGGAGCCCAATAATTCACTGTTGTATGGGGCATTGCGGGATGGCTAGCAGCATCCCAAGCCTCTACTCACTAGATACCAGTGGCACCTTCCACTTCCCCACCCCTAGTTGTGACAACCAAAAATGTCTCCAGATATTGCCAAATGTCCTCTGTTAAATGTCATCAAAAATCTCTAAGGCAGGAGGAGAATCCATAATGTGACTGGTCAAGGAAATGTTTTAATCAGCATGTAAGCAGATTTTATTTAAGATACATGTTTTCCCTAAGTTTTGATAGTCATTCCAGTTATTCATAAGTGTTCACTGAAAAATTAGATAATCATTGATTCTACATTGGACATTTAGCATTTTATTAATGAGTTCATTTAAACATTCAAAAATTGGCTAAAACATAGAAGTAGAAAAAGAACACTCTGTAATACTAGATGTTGTTGTTTTTAAAGATTTATTTATTTGAAAGTCCGAGTTACACAGAGAGAGGAGAGGCAGAGAGAGAGAGAGAGAGGTCTTCCATCGTTGGTTCACTACCCACATGGCCGCAACGGCCAGAGCTGCGCCAAACCAAAGCCAGGAGCCAGGAGCTTCTTCAAGGGTCTCCCACGTGGGTGCAGGGGCCCAAGGACTTGGGCCATCTTCTACTGCTTTCCCAGGCCTTAGCAGAGAGCTGGATCGGAAGAGGAGTAGCCGGAACTAGAACCAGCACCCATATGGGATGCCAGCGCTTCAGACCAGGGCTTTAACCCACTGCGCCACAGCACCAGCCCCTGGATGTTGTTTTTAAGAAAAAATATTTTCCTACTCCCAGTTTTTGCCCCTAGGAAATGTACCTAGATGGTAAATTTGGGCCAGATGAGTGTTTTAGAAAAATTCTAATTTCTGCATATTAATAGAGATGATAGTCATATCCTGATGTTTTTAATTTTTACTTATTTATTTTCACTATATTTGATAGAGAAACGGAAAGAAAGATATTCCATCCAGTTTATTCCCCAAATTCCTGCAACCAACAGGCTACAGCAGGGGCCAAGAACCCAATCCATGTCTCTCCCGTGGATGGCAAGGACTTGATCACTTGAGTCATCGCTTGCTGTCTCAGAGTGAGCACCAGAAGGGAGCTAGAATTAGAGCTGGGACTTGCACCCAGTAATCCAATGTCAGGTGTCCCAAGCCGCACCTTAGCTGCTGCTGCAAATGTCTGCCCCCTTCGTCCTGATTTACAGTAGGCTGCACTGTTAGAAATGTAAAATTTCTATTGCACTCTTGAGTAAAATTGCAAGTAAATCAACAGGCTTTGCTCTAGAAAAAAAAAGGGGGGGCGGGGATAAGAGAAGTAAATAATCTGTCAGAGAAGAGGGAGGTAATAGGTTCCCAGTGGAAACAGCTAGAACAATAGAAAATAATCTCCCCAAATTATCACAGATCTCAAATCCTTTTGGTCTGTTGTTTAAATGTAAAAATCATGTGGTTGAATTTCCTTTGGCAATTGCTTTCTCTTTAAGAATTTCAAGATGAAATACATAAAAATCATTTACATTAGTACAAAGAAATCTACATCTGCTTTTCAGCCTTCTACCCCCTCATTCATTTAACATGAGTAATACAGTCTATGATCTTTATGAATGTTCTCAGGTATACAAGATGTGGTCCACTAAATGTGGTCCACTGATGTGGAAACAGTAACAGTTGACAACTGTGCTTACTACAGGCCAATGTGTTGTAGGTGCTCCACATGCAGGATTTCATGTAAGCCTCACAATAACCCTAGGACAGAGATACCATTCCAAAAATGAGGAAGCTGGACTTTGAGAAATCAAGTAGATTGCCCACTGTCATGCAGTTAGTGTGTGACAGAGGTAAATTTCAAGCTTATCTTTGTGATTCTACCACATTTGCCTCTCACCACACACACTATCTGCTATCTACTATATTGCTAAAGCTGGTTCAAGAATACTTGATTTGGTACATGTTTCATGTATTTTCTTTGAATTATGTTCCCAGAGAGATCATATTCAAATATTACAATAATTCTTGAATGTTACAGTGGTTCTGGAATAGTAATATCTATATACCATACCACCAGTTAGTCTGTCAATCATAGCAACAAAAATTCCATTATTGTTAGTATTATTTTTATGTAATTTATTTATGGTAGAGTTTGAGGACATTCAAATTATTATTAGGAGAAAATTGTATTTGTTTGTAAAGGTGCAGTCTATATTTTAAAATTTGGCTACTACTAGCTACATTTAAATAAGCGTGCTATATGAGCATATCCATCCATATATTATGCATAGCCTATACCTAATTATTTTTTGCTTTTTTAAAAACATTTATTTATTTATTTATTTGAAAGGCAGAGTTACAGAGAGAGAGGGAAAGACAGAGAGAGATGGAATTTTCCATCCTTGGTTCACTCCCCAAATGGCCTCAACAGCCATTTAGTGGGACTGGGCCAGCGTGGAACTTCATCCAGGTTTCCCAGGTGGGTGTAGGAGTCCAAGGACTTGAGCCATCTTCCACTGCTGTCCCAGGTGCATCAGCAGGAGCTGGATCTGAAGTGGAGCAGCTGAGATTCAAACTGGCACCCATATGGGATGTTGGCACTGCAGGCGGCAGCTTCACCCACTGTGCCACAACTCTGGCCCCACTAAATTTGTTAATTTGACTTCCTCTTCTATGTAAAGGGCATGTTTCTTCTTATGTGGCATTTTTCTTATGAGGAGAAAAAAATGGACTCTACCCTCTTATATCTATAGGCCCAGTGCTTCCACTCCCATTTCTACTTGCCCCCAGTCCCTGGACCACCATCCTACTCTCTGCTTCTATGAGCTTCACTGTCTTAGATACCTCCTAGAAGTGGAATCATGCATAAGGAGAAAATTTCATTCTAGAGCATAGAAATATTAATAAGCAAGAACCTCACTGGTTGAAAAAAAATAATAAAAGGCCAAAGCAAGTTTTTAAAAGAAAAATAAAATGATAGGACTTATAGGAACTGATTTCTTTTCTTTTCTTTCTTTTTTTCTTTTTTTTTTGAAAGGCAGAGTTAGACAGTGAGAGAGACAGAGAAAAAGGTCTTCCTTCTGATGGTTCACCCCACAAATGACTGCTCTGGCCGGAGCTACGCCAATCTGAAGCCAGGAGCCAGGTGCTTCCTCCTGGTCTCCCATGTGGGTGCAGGGCCCAAGCACTTGGGCCATCCTCCACTGCACTCCCGGGCCACAGCAGAAAGCTGGACTGGAAGAGGGGCAACCGGGACAGAACCGGCGCCCCAACCGGGACTAGAACCCAGAGTACCAGCACTGCAGGCGGAGGATTAGCCTAGTGAGCCGCAGCGCTGGCCCTGGTTTCAAAACAAGTTATGAAACTGCAACAGCAAGCCTATGCAGTCCCTCTTCTCTGACGGAGGTTGTTTACTTCTCTTATCCCCCCCCCCTTTTTTTTTTCTAAAGCAAAGCTTGTCTGTTGATTTACTTGCAATTTTACTCAAGAGCGCAATAGAAATTTTACATTTCTAACAATACAGCTTATTATAAATCAGGATGAAGAGGGCAGGCATTTGCAGCAGCAGATAAGATGCAGCTTGGGATGACATTGGAGTGCTAGGTTCAAGTCCCAGCTCTGCTTCTAATTCTAGCTCTCTAGATCAATAGAACAGAATAAAATTTAGAAATACAGATACAGATGATCAATTGATATTTGTCAAAGGTGCTAAGGAATTAAATGGAGTACTCTTTAAAACAAGTGATACACCCACCTTGTGGCCTGATAAGTTAAGCTTCCACCTGCAGCACCAGTATCCCATGTGGATGCCAGTTCATATCTGGGCTGCTCCATTTCCAATCCAGCTCTGTGCTATGGCCTGGGAAAAGCAATAGAAGATGGCCCAAGTCCTTGGGCCCTTGCACCCACATGGGAGACCTGGAAGAAGCTCTTGGCTTCAGATCAATTCAGCTCTGGCCATTGCAGACATCTGGGGGAGTGAACCAGTGGATGGAAGACCTCTCTCTCTGTTTCTTCCTCTCTGTTTGTAACCCTGCCTTGCAAGTAAATAAATAAGTCTTTAAAAAAATGGTACTAGAACGACTGAATATTTGGGGGTAAAATTAGTTCATTTATGGACAGAAAGCAGATCAGGTTTGGTGAGGACAGAGGTTAGACTGCAAAAGGGCATGAAAAATTTTTTGAAGGTGGTAGAAATATTCTTGATATTTGCTTACATATTAATATACATTTTATAGAGGGTGGCAGCAGCATCCCATATGGGCACCAGTTCAAATCCCAGCTGCTCCTTTTCCAATCCAGCTCTGTGCTATGGCCTGGGAAAGCAGTGGAAGATGGCCCAAGTGCTTGGGCCCTTACAGTTGCATAGGAGGCCTAGAGGAAGCTCCTTGTTCCTGGCTTCAGATCAGCTCAGCTCTGGCCATTATGGCCATTTGGGAAGTGAACCAATGGATGGAAGACCTTTCTCTCTGTCTCTCCCTCTCTCTTTCTGTAAATCTGCCATGGAAATAAATAAATAAATCTTTTTTTTAAAAAAAGATATATAGTGGTTAGTGGCTTTGCAGGTAAATGCAAATGGATTAATGTCATCAAGCTATAGTAAAGTAGAATGCAGTTTCTTTGCAGATAAGTTATATTTCAATAAAATTGGCATTGAAGGTAAATATCCAGAGATGACTAATTTTATCCTTTTCCAAGCAGGGATATATTGTGACTTCTTCCCCAAATTCAAAAACTATATTTAATGGTGGCCTGCAGAGTCCTGTTAGTTATTTTTTTAAAAAATGCATTTTACTACAGTTTTAAAATCCCAAGCAACAAGCCTTTTGTAATTAAAAGGAGCAATTTCCCCATTAAAAAAATAAGAAACAAAATAATTGCCTGAAAATAATTAATCCATTTCCTAGCAGTCAATAAATTTGAGAAGATATCTAGTTGCTATATAAGAAGAATTTGACTGGCTTTTAAAATAAGTTTAGATTAAGACTGTTAGAATCTAGAATAGGATATGAAAGTTGTTATAGTTGCACTTCTCTGGAAAAAAAAATAGGGTGGCATAACACATCCCATTGCTTATTTAATTGGCCTATTACTACCAGAGATCATTCCTTGAGACATGTTCTAGATCTGTAACATTAAACAGAATGTGAAACTTTATCCACCTAGATATTCACTACATGATTAAATATTAAATAAGTAATTCATGAATTATGATACTTTATTAGCTTTATTTCTTTGATAAAGACTTCATGAAAACTTTTTTTAACTTCTGCAAGAAAAATTTAATATTGAGCTCTGCTTCCATCTAGTGGCCATGTTGGTGTTTTTCCTTTCATTGAAATGATAAAACTATACACCTATCATCCTGTTTTTGATGTTTAATTTTGTGGCATGAAAAAAAGGAAAATGAAAAACTACAATTTTTAGCTGAAACAGTGCATTGTATACTTTTTTTTATCAATAACTTATTACCAAGAGATTGGTGGTATACAATTGAAGACACTCATACAGCAATTTCTGACCAAAACTCAAAGGCCAGCAGCCAGCACTGTGGCACAGTGGGTTACAGCCCCAACCTGCAGCACTGCATCCCATATAGGTGCCAGTTTGAGTCTCAGGCGCTCTACTTCTGACCCAGCTCCCTGCTAACGAGCCTGGGAAAGCAGTGGAGGATGCCCAAAGAACTTGGGCCTCTGCACCCACACGGGAGACCCAGAAGCTCCTAGCTCCTGGCTCCAGACCAGCTTCAGATCAGCTCAGTTCCAGCCTTTGTGGCCATTTGGGGAGTAAACCAGCCAATGGAAGACTTCTCTCTCTCAGTCTCTATCTCTCTCTGTAACCCTTTCAAATAAATAAAATAAATCTTTAAAAAAAAAAATCAAAGGCCATTTAGAAAGAGGAAGAAGGAAATAAAGCACTGAAATTAATATTGTGACTACAGATAACAATTTATATTCAAGTTTTTTGGCATTGGAGAAAAAAAGAGGAAAATAATAGTCATCATTCTTTATTATTTGAACAGATAAATTACTACATTTTTATGAGTAAAAGAATTTCTTGTTTTTTTTTTTTCTAACTAAATATGCTTAATGATTGTATAATTTTGTGGAGGGGTAGAATATAGACAGCAAAATCTGGAAATCCTGATGAATCCTACAAAGTGAACAAAAACATCCATGTTACTGCCACACAGATTAAGATATAGAAAACAACTAGGGCCATTTAAAAGCTCCTGTGGGGCTGGTGCTGTGGCATAGTGGGTGAATCTGCCGCCTCCAGTGCCGGCATCCCATATGGATGCCAGTTAGAGTCCCAACTGCTGGACTTCTGGAGAACACAAGATAAGACCTTAAAATATTGACACCAGGGGTTCCCCAATTAAACAGCCCAGACATACCAACCATCAGTGAAACTCCCAGTCAATAAGCCCTACTCTTGTGTACAGATTCAAACTGGATTCTCCACCACTATATACAAAGATCATCTGAAGATTGAAGAAAGCCATTAGTGATCAAACAAATCAACAGGTGATTTTGAGGGATCAGTGATTATACAAGAAAATAATGTTGTAAAGAACTATAGCATTAACATCCTCAGAGAGGAGATAGGCAGTGCCTTAGTGGCTAAGATGCTTGCATCCCATATCAGAGTTCCTGGGTTGGATACCCAGCTCTGCTCCTCACTCCAGCTCCCAGTTAATGCAGACCCTGGGAGGCAGCAGTGATTGGGTTTCTGCTACCCAAGTGGGAGACCTGGACTGAATTCCTGGTGCACGACTTTGACTTTGGCTGGGTGCTGCTGTGGGCATTTGGGAGGTGAATCAGAGTATAGGAGATCCATCTCCCTGTCTCTTCCTCTCAAATAAATGATCTAATTATTAATATCCCAGGAAATAAGACATTGCATCCATGATGTAAGGCCAATATGTCATGTCAAAGGAAATAGTTACAGAGCTCTGTGAAATTAAAATGTGATAAGCAGAATGTCTGGGAAACAATGTTGAGGCAATTTCCCAGAAAACAGAGCAAAAATACAGAGATATAGAAAAGAAAATATAGTTTAAAAAATCAGAGGAGAAGGGAATCTAGCACACAAATAACAGGAGGTCCAGGGAGAAGAGAAACAAGGAAACTGCAATAAAAGAATTCAAGGAAGTTTCTCCAAGGAAAGACCTAGGTCTCTAGACTAAAATGATTCACAGAGTGCCCAGTAAAATGGATGAAAAATTGACCCTAATCAAGACATATCATCACACAATTTCAGAAGAATGAGGACCAAGGGAAGTTCCAGTAAGTTTCTAGAAAGAAAAACTAGGCCTGTTGCAAGGGTTCAGGACTAGAATGACAGCAGAGTTCGCTATGGCAACACTGAAGGCCAGAAGACAATGGTGCACTGGCAGCATTATACCACCTTTATGCCACTTCTCCCCAAATAAATGATTGAGCCAAGATAGGATTCACAAAACAAGGAATCCCATGCCCTTGGCATGGGATGGAGAAAGGACGTCCTAAGATAACAGCTATGTAGGTCTGGAGAGCAAGTCCAATGGTTGGGTCAGAAGTCTCTCTAGGATGGATTTTTTCAAAAAGGTGGAATTGACAATATATCTGAACACACTAGGGGACTAACAAGAGGAGAAAGAATCTGTAGATTGATTAGTAGTAAGGACATTAAAACTAAGCAAATTAAAAACAAATACAAGTTTTTACTTCAGGCAATGGAAGGGTTGTGCATAAAGGAAAAGTGACCATAGGACGCTACACAGCTCAGCCATGACTATTGTGTATACAGTCACTGTAATGCGAACATTAAACATTGCCCCAGCTAAGATTTCAATTAATCTATATTGAGATTATGGGGGAGCACAAAGAAGATGACAAGTGGAGCATCAATGAAAGCAAACCTTCACCTTCATGGTAGGAAATCAACATGACACTTAAAACTGAAAAATATAAAAAGCACCAACATGAGCATTTGGTTCTAGGGTTATAAATAATAAATTCTCAGCCATAGGAGTAAAGTGGTTCCTTGGGGGTTGGGGTGGAATGCAATGGAGACAGAAGAAGTCTTCTGTATTTAGTGACAAGTTTTACAAAAAAGTATTTAACTCCATAAAATGCAAAATTGACTTTCATAAAAGCAACAGCCCCACATAATTCTTTTAATGACTGCAAAACAAAGCAAAATGAAAGCAACCACATGCTCCAAATATAGTAACTAGACTTTACCACCTGTTTATCAAGTCTAACTTTTCTGAATTGGATTTCCTCCCCTTGCAAAACTGGTTATTTAGATGGAAATAGACTGAATACAAAACTGCTTGGAACCTGCAACCGTTGCTTAATAATAACTGTAACTGTAATCACAATAATTTATAGTCCGAAAGTTGCAACTCTTTGGTCGATTTAATCTATCACGGTTTGTGCATAGCAGGTGTTGCATCCACTCATCAGCTAAAATAGAGTATTACAAAAACCAGTGACAGTCACACATGAATTTTATTGAAAATGAGAAGCAAATGAGAGACAAATGAGAGGCAAGGTAACCGATCGGGACCAACACTCCTTACCAGAGTGCGGCCCTCAACAGCGGGTTACACAGTTTTTCATAGTATTCTGTTCACTAGGCCCCTGCTATGCAGTGAACAATAAAAAGAAACAACAAAATAGGGTGTAAGATAACAGTTAATAACAAACTCAATAGCAGATAGCAGATCTAAGATATGATTGTAAGATAACAGTGAAGGACTAGTTCCTGGGAATTTGGGCCCACATAGTTTCACAAAATAAACCCTTAGCTGTTAGCAAGCAAAGCTAATATGTACAGAGGCAAGAGATCAGCAACCAGCTTTTAGCCACACTCACTCCATTTCGATTCTGATTTTATCGGGGAGCGGGTCGCCACAGGCATAATGCTGTAGGAAATCAGGCTCTTAGACTCACCTGCCCAGAACCTGCCCCCCCCCCCACCTTTGCTAATCCCACTAGGAATCTCTATGCGCTTCAGAGCCAGAATTTTCTGAGTTCACATTACAACTGTGCCAGGATTCCCTTCGCTTTTGCGAATCTTTTCCCTGTGTGATAACTGTAAAGGCTCTCTTGAAAAGCTGGTGTCCATGATCATTCGAGAGATTACTGGAAAGTCCTTTGTTTTGGTGACCAATTGCAAATCCCTAACTTCAGCGCCTTCTCCGCAGGGGCCCTCGGAGTAGCCATCCAAGAACGGCTGGGGGCGGGGAGGTTCCGCGGTCACTATAGCAACCGGAGACGCCTCGGGCTGCCGGCAGCGGGTGGCTGAGTCGGGTGGAGCTGAGGAGTGCGGTGGCGAAGACCCCTGCGGCATGAGGCGGGAGGACGTGGCGGTGCTGACGGCAGCGGCGGGATCCGAGGCGGGCCGCGACCCGGGGCAGCCTCGGCTGGCGGCAGGGCTGGGGTGCGGGCCACGCGAGGAGGCCGGCGGCGGCAGCCTCCAGGAGCCCGGCAAACATTGTGAGTCTAGCCCCGCCGTGGACCGTACGGGGATGGTAGGCGAGCAGAACCTGGAAACGGGGCTGGGGGAACCTGAGCGGGGCTGACTGAAGCCGCCAGATTCAGGGCGGGCGGCTGTTTTGGCAAAGCAGGGGTGAAGGCACTGTGGCCGAAAGCGTCCGGTGCACGTCCCTAGCCCTGCTTCAGAGAGGCAGCTCCAGCCCACGAGTTGGGCATCGCCTCCAACTTCCCAGGAACTGGCGTTATTCTGCAAGGCGTGTATCTGGATATGTAGTATCGCTCGGTCAATACCCGCATTCCCTATAGGAGGCTAGAGACGGATATATACAAGTGGAGTGTGTAAATTCGTGGAAATGGAATTAACAATTTAGTTTAACAAGTGTTTGGGGGCTCCTGCCACTCTCGTGGGAAACCCCGCCGGCTGAAGCTCCTGGCTCCTGGTTCCTGAACCAGAGAATGGAAGATCGCTTTCTCTCTCTCCCTCCTTCCCTCTCTCTCTGGTACTCTTTCAAATATATATATATATATATATATATATATATATATATATATATATTTTAGTTTAGGTTGGTACTAAATAATTGAAAACCGTGCATATAAAGGATTTTCAAAAAATCCATGGACAATGTGCATTATGAAGAAATCATGCATGGATTTCAACAATTTTTTACACCAAAATTAACTTTATGTGTGTGTATATTATATATATGTTTATATATGTATGTATTTTTGTATTTTATGTGTATGCACACACATACGGAAACCTGCAACTCGTTTTGCCAATTCCTTTATTTTACAGATCAGGAAATTGAGGTCTAGATCAGAGGAAAGAAAATGACTTGCCATAGTCAATCAGTGCTGGAAAAATACTGAGAACATTTGAACTCCCATCTTTTAGACTCTCAGTCCATAAATTATTGCCTGATCTTTTCATTTCTCATAATAACGGGCCACACTGTGGTTTCCTCCTTGCCCTGCCACACATGTAAACAATATTGGCATAAGCACAGTCACCACAGCTGACATGGTGGTGACTTGAGTCCTAGCCAGCTTGCACACTCATCCATAGTGTTTCAGGAATTTACAGGCATCTCATAGCTTCTTGTGCCACACAGGTTTCAGCAGGTGCTAAGGAATGATTGTGAAAACAATCGGCCAGGGAAATGCCTGCAGTTTCCAGCCCTCCTGCAGCACCTGCCTGAGGGCCTCTGGAGGGCAACCTGGGGTTCTGCCGGCTCCCTGCACACTGCGAGGCCCCAGGAGGGAGGCTGGGATGCAGCAGCTCAGCACTTACTCTCCAGCCGCCATACCCCTCCTCCCCAGAGACCTCATCAGAGTCAGCTGTGGAACTATCACCTCCCTGTGAAAGCATCCTTTTCCTTCCAGGGTAACTGTAACACTTCATATATCTGGTCATCATCGCCAATAGCATGCTGAGGCTTTACTTAGAGCAACTAAATCCTGTATCTTGGCTCCTTCCTAAAATCCATCTGGGAACATTCCCATTAACGGTGCTGGTATCCAAAGATTCTATAGCCCCATGGCTGTAGGAGTAAAAGGTGGAATTAATCATTCACTCATCAAGTCAAAATGTATTGAGTCTTTTCTATACGCCAGGAACCGGGCAAGTTGCAGGGACACGATAAATGAATTAAGAGAGGTGTCCAAACTTTTTTTTTTCAAGATTGATTTTTATTTATTTGAAAAGCAGAGTTAGAGAGACAGAGATCTTTCATCAGCTAGTTCACTCCCCATTTGGCTGCAGTGGCCAGGGCTGTGCCAGGCCAAAGCTAGGAGATTCTTCCAGGTCTCCCAGGTGGGTACAGGGCCCCAAACACTTGGGTCACCTTCCACTGCTTTCCCAGGCACATTAGTAGGGAGCTGGATCAGAAGTGGAGCAGCTGGGTCTTGAACCAGTGCCTATATGGGATGCTGGCATCACAGGTGGTGGCTGTGCCTATGCCACAATGCTGGCCCCATGTCCAAACTTTCATGAGCTCACAACGTCAAAGCAGAGCTATGCAGTTTCTGACTCAGCCTTCCTGAGAACCTCCTTTTAGGATTCTCAGCCCAAGCAGAGACAGGTAGTTCACAACTGCACAAAGTCCCAATTCAATTTCCAGATGTCTCTAAGCGTTGGAAAGATCTTCAGTCTTTCTACAGCTTCTGTTCGCTATTCACAGGTGTGGTCTGACATATACAGAGATAAAGGGTGGTCCTTACCCTTATAAACATCCTTGAATTATGTAAAGGTGGCTATTTGAGCACCCACCAGATCTTTTATAGACTCACTTTTCAATGTCACCTTTAAAATCACTTGTGCTCTCTTCCCTGCTGGTTGATCCAAGCGTCTACTAACTGAATCACTGAACCCAGTATCTTAGGTTTGATCAGATTAGTAGACTTTGATAGAACTAAAACTTCTTTGATCTAAACACCATACTTCTGTTAAGCTCATCCAAAATTAAATTAGCTATTTTTACAAATACATTATTAATACCTCTAACACTTTTATTATAACAGCCTTGGTTTCTCTTCCCCCCATTCCTCAGTAGAAAAGGTTTGATCCAGACCTCATCAGTCCTATACTTCCACATTTGCTTTGTTTGTTCCTAAATAGAAGTCAGTATATTTATCCCCATCAATACTATCCTATGGACTTCAGCACTTCATTCCAGCTATAGTAAGCTGTCCTTTGAGTCTTGAGTCTATCATTTAGCAAGTTAATCATTCACCCACGTTTATGCCATTCTCACATGTGGTGAGTTTGCTGCAAGTTCCTTTATCAAAATCAACAAAGTAGATGGTGATTCCCAGCAGGACTAAGGAGAGTCTCTAGCAAGCCCCTGATCCATCAGTCAGCATCTTTGGAATGGGCATTCTGCCTCCCGCATATTCACTTTATCAAATGCCTTGTTGAAATTCAGATACACTGTGACTAAAACACCTCCCTAATCTAGGTTTAGTTACCTTGGAGGGTTGGGAGGATCAGGTAGGTATGGCTTCTCCTTTTTATGGCTTTAGCTTTATGACTTTAGAAAGAAGTTTCCTTCTTAAATAAAAATAGGAATAATTCTATTTGCCCATAGGTAACTGTGAGAAAAACAAATATATGTAAGGTGCCTAGGGCATGCTACCATTCAATAAACTGCAGCAACACGTAGCTCTTATTGAAAAAAAATGTCTGAAACAATGCTTCCAGAAGAAAGACTGGAATAATATTCTTAGGAGTTTCTCTGAACACTTATGTCATTGCTTCTGTTTAATATAAACCATGTGTTGACCAACTTTCCAAAAATTTTGGTGAAAATTAACATGAAACTGCTGTTATTATAGACTGTAGTATTCACCCCCCACCCCCAGAGAATATTTGCCCAACTAGCTCCTTTTCACAGCCCCTCACACCACCCTCACTGATTTCCTCTAAGTTTTCTTAGCAGCAGGGATGGAGTTTGTCAGGAGACTTGAACTAGAGAAGGTGATCTCTTCTCTCTGATGTCCTGTTTTAGCCTTTGCTTCTTTCGTAGTCGAGTTTGTAAACTCCTATCTGCTTCAAAATCATGCTTTATTGGAAAGGAGTTAGAATGAAATTAAGCTTGAGTAATGCTGACCCCATCTCTCATTCATAGGACTCTTGCTGGGAAGCAAGAAAGGAACCCCCAAAGTGTTCATTCCACCTTGCCTGTATTTAGCTGTTCACGCCCAGGAATGACTCAGGGTCAGAAGCAGCAGGTCTCTTGTCCCATTTGGGCCAGTCTGCATTCGAGTCAAATTGACTTGGTTGCATTCTTTATTGATTAGTCTGGAAAAGATGAGATTCCTAATCTTTGTGAGTTTAAAACATTATAAATAATGAAAATGTTTGTTTAGATTTCCAGCGGCTCCTTGAATTGAGCTTTTGGGTACTGAGACTAGAACCACTGGTTCCCGGACATTCACAGAGCTGCATTGGCAGACATGCACATAGAGCAGCTTTCACTTAGATCTCTGCCTACCTGAACAGTGCTTGGTTCTACCTGAACAGAACATTGTTGTTCACGTATTTTTATGCCAACCTCTGGGCTAGGATTCTGATGACCCAACATCTGTGGTCTCATAGAAAGGACAGATATTAAACTAGTAGCTATACAATTAATTGTATGGAAATGAAATGAAACTTCATGTAGATTACAATAAATAGACAAAGAAAGAGGAGGGAACTATGAGGAAAAAGTTATCTCTAGATTGTTGGGTCAGGGAACATTTCCCTAAAGAACTGGCATTTAAGCTGAGACCTAAATCTGAGCAGAAGTCATGCAGGCAAAAATGTAAGAGAAGGAAGTTCAGACAGAGAACACAGCACGTGCAAAGGTGGGAGTGTCAGAGGGTTGTGTGGCTGGAGCTCTGTGAGCATGAAAGAGGCCAACAGGAGAGAATGGAGAGATAAGTGCGGCCAGAGTGCACGGAGCTCTTTTGTTACTCTCCAGTTCTATGCTCCAGAGTGAGCAAAAGAATTGTAGTTGGGGCTGGCATTGTGACTCAGCAGACAAAGACACCACTTGTGACACTGGCATCCCCTTGAGTGTCATTTCGAATCCTGGCTGCTCCTCTTCCAATCCAGCTCCTTGCTAATGGCCTGGGAAGGTGGCAAAAGATGGCCCAAGCTCATGGGTTCCTGACACCCTCGTGGGAGACCCAGATGAAGCTGGCTCCTGGTGTCAGCCTGACCAAGTTCTGGCTATTATGGCCATTTAGGGAGTGAACAGTGGATGAAGGATCTCTCTCTCTCTGTGTATGTGTATGTGTATGTGTATGTGTATGTGTATGTGTCTCCATCTCTGCAACTCTGCTTTCAAGTAAATAAATAAATCTTTTTTAAAAAATAGTAGCTAAGATATTTAGAACTAACAATCCGGTTTTTGACACCTGTAGTACCGTCATATGGGACTGGATTTAGAGGCCAGGAAAAAGTCATGTCCATAATTAGATCATTACCACAATTCAGGTTGTTGTTGTTTTAAAAATTTATTTATTTACTTGAAAGGCAGTTACAGAGAGGCAGAGGCAGAGAGAGGTCTTCCTTCAATGGTTCACTCCCCAAATGGCCACAATGGCCGGAACTGCGCCGATCTGAAGCCAGGAGCCTGGAGCTTCTTCAGGGTCTCCCATGAGGGTGCAGAGGCCCTAGCACTTGGGCCAATTCTACTACTTTCCCAGGCCATAGCAGAGACATGGATCAGAACTGAAACAGCTGGAACTTGAACCGGCACCCATATGGGTTGCTGGTACTGCAGGCAGTGGTTTTACCCGCTACACCACAGCGCTGGCCTCTGCGGTTTAATCCTTAAAAAGATGACTAAAATGCCAAGGTTGTTCTGTGTTCTGTATCTGGACTGCAAGCTCCATGCATACCTGTGTCTTTCCATCCCTAGCCAAATGCCTGGCAAAGAATTTATTGAATAAGAATTTATTGAATAAATGATGAAAGTATTCTTGAAGCTAACGAAAAGAATTCCTTTTATTATTTCCTCATACCTGAAAGAGATATCTGAAACTTACTCACAGGTTCAAGAATTGCATGCAGGCATGAAGTCCCCAGAGAACTAAAAGTTACAATGGAAGATGCAGGATCTGCAGGACAAACCATCTTGTTTTGAATGGAATGATATGCCTTTCTTTATATATATACATATATATGTATATATATAAAGAGTGATTCATGTAGATATAATGGATAGAGGGTTGGGCAGGATTTATGAAAAGTAACCAATATTCTTAATTCCTTAACAGGGAAGAAATTTTTATATTGTGAACCACATAAGAGAATTAAGGAAGTACTGGAAGAAGAACTTTATATTAAGAGAGATGAATGCCACATTAAAAATTCACCTGCAGGTAATACACAAATGAAGTATACTTATGGAATGAATATGAAATTACCTATTTGATGGCAGGGTGATTATTTTATTTGTTACAAAACTATAACTATCAAAAGAAAAATAGGTTCTTGGGAAATTTTTGAGCAAGTCTATAATTATTTTGCATATAGCCAAATAAACCTTTATATTTAGGAAAAAATGACTTGATATCAAAAGGTACTTTGCTGTTCCACTTTTTTGGTTGTTATTTCTATTTAATGACAATTTTTTTCCAGCATCTTCCATCTTTATGAATGTCAGTCTGACCAATAACCGTGGCTCCCAAACTGTAGATTGCATCAGAACTACCTGGGAGCAGATTGCTAGGCCCCGATCTTAGAGTAGCTGTCACAGAAGTTCTAGAATGGGGCCCAGGGATTTGCGTTTCTATCAGGTTCCCAGGTGATGGTGATGCTGCTGGCCCAGAGACCCTACTGCAAAGCACTGAGCCAGAAGAATCTTCATCACTTGTTTTCATTTTTTATGGGTGGCACATTTTTTGTTTTTTTTAAATTCTATTTTCATTTTACTTTAAAGGTAGAGAGAGGAGGAGAGGGGGAAAGAAAGAAAGTGAAGGGGAGAACAAAAGAAAGACAGACAGACTTTCATCTGCTGGTTTATTCTCCAAATACCTACAGCAGCCAGAACTGGGCCAGGCTAAAGCCAGGAATCTGAAACTCAATCTGGGTCTCCCATGTGGGTTGCAGGGACCCAAGTTCTTGAGCCATCACCTGTGTCCTCCCAGGATGCACATTTGCAGGAAGCTAGAATCAGAAGCAGAGCTGGCTCTGCTGTGGCCTGGGAGTGCAGTGGAGGATGGCCCAAGTCCTTGGGCCCTGCACCCGCATGGGAGACCAGGAGAGGCAGCCGGCTCCTGGCTTCGGATCAGTACGGTGCGCCGGCTGCAGCACACTGGCCGCGGCAGCCATTGGAGGGTGAACCAATGGTAAAGGAAGACCTTTCTCTCTGTCTCTCTCACTGTCCACTCTGCCTGTCAAAAAAAAAAAAAAGAAGAAGAAGAAGAAGAAGAAGAAGAAGAAGAAGAAGCAGCAGCAGCAGCAGCAGCAGCAGCAGCAGCAGAGCTGGGACTCAAACCTCAGCACTCCAATATGGGATGCAGGCATTTTTTTTTTTTCTCTGACAGGCAGAATTAGACCATGAGAGAGAGAGGGAGAAAGGTCTTCCTTCCGTTGGATCATCCCCCAAAGGCCACTATGGCCAGCGTGCTGCGCCGATCTAAAGCCAGGAGCCAGGTGCTTCCTCCTGGTCTCCCACGCGGGTGCAGGGCTCAAGGACTTGGGCCATCCTCCACTGCCTTCCTGGGCCACAGCAGAGAACTGGACTGGAAGAGGAGCAACCGGGACAGAATCCGGCGCCCCAACCGGGACTAGAACCTGGGGTACCGGCGCCACAGGTGGAGGATTAGCCTGGTGAGCCGCAATGCTGGAATGCAGGCATCTTAACCACTGTGCCTAATGTCTACCCCTCTTAATCATTTATATAGGCCAAATCATCTGGGGATTTTATCCCACAAACACAGTATCAGTTCTGTCATCTGGGTTGGGCATTGATGGCCCTCACTGATTGTTCATGTGAGAAAAAAAGGAGTTCTAGGAGCCCCAGAATCCCTCACAGGTGTTATTCTGAAACTGCTGGTGCCTGTCATTTTCAAGTCTCTTCTTGATGATAAGTGAGTGCATATTTCACACTCTCCCAATCATTAGGTTTTTATTGCAATGCTCTTGGGTATCAGCAGCCACCAGAGGATATAAATGAAACATGAGACAGGACTGTTATTCTCAGAGAACTTGACATTTTCTGAGGAATTTTGACCCATCTGCAGTTGGGGCTCAAATTCACTCAGGATTCCTAAGAGCAGCTGCAGCTGACCCCGAGTTGGATCACTGCAGATGTCATGACCTGCATGCTCAATTTGTACTCATAAGCCAGCCACAGAAATGCCTTTAGGGCCTTATTGTTTCAGCCATTACAAAATAAGGAAACAGTAGAATGAGTGAATTTGCTCATCTGCTGTCTTCCAGGAGAGCTTTGAAGTCTATTTTGAACTCTGAATGGATGCAGAATTACCTACTGTTTCTACTGTGAAATTCAGTCTACATGTATTATTTCTCTGGTAGTTAAAAAAACTTTTTAAAGTTCATTACGTATTGGATTTAATGTTGTTTTTAACATTGTTTTCAAAGACAAAGTTGTATGTTGTATTATTGTTACTGAATACATTTGATTATGAAGCAGTCTAAATGAATAGGAAATATCATTCCATTTATAAGAATTTGTTCTTCTAAGAAATCTTTTCAAATATCCATCACATAAAATGGAGACCATCTGGGTTGCATTTTTATCACATCTACTAAAAGCCGCACAGAGGTATTATTTTAGCCTAGAAAAATCTTTCAAAGCTGATGATTGTTTCCATAAGTTTAACTTTTTAAGGGTTCTACTTATGGAAAATTCACCTGATTTTTTTTTTCATGGCTAGAAAGGCAGAGTTATAGAGAGCGAGGAGAGAGATCATTCATCTGCTGGTTCACTCCCCAAATGGCCACAACAGCTGGGGCTGGGCCAGGCTGAAGCAAGGAGCCAGGGACTTCTCCCAGGTCTCCCACATAAGTGCAGGGGCTGAACACTTGGACCATCTCCTGCTGCTTTTCTCAGTTGCATTAGCAGGGATCTGAATTCTGGGTTAGAAGTAGAGTAGCCGAGACTCAACCGGTACACATAAGGGATTCAGGCATCACAGGCAATAGCTTGACTTGCTCCCCCCCCCACCCCAATAGGGAACTAGCATCCAGAGCAGATATCACGCTCTTCCAACCTTGTTTCAGAGTGTTGGCAACACTGGACCAAGTGTAGATCTTCTAGTTCCAGGTTTGGAGTGACACACTCCTTTAGACACCTGATGAGAGCAGGGGCTTCTCCTCCTGGCAGACAAACTTTGTCACATACTCCCAGAATTCTGCATGTAGCTTTTAGGGACTGTGTGGCTCCTACACCACCGAGTCCTAGATGCTCAGAGGAAGTGCATGTAATCTGTTGTCTTCATCTCTTTGCTGATCCTTAGCTCCTGCACTTACTCTTTCCCCAAGTGCAAGAGAGACTGTTCATTGTCAGATCTTAGAAAAGCCCTCCTCAAAGGTCAGATCCAGTGATCACTCCCTCATATGCAGTCTCTCTGCAGCATCTGACATGAGTGTGTACCCCTTACCTCTGGAAACAGTCTTAGCTTGGCCTGTAGGTCACCATCTCCTAGCTCCTGATTTTGCTCCTATCTCTTGGCCACTCTTCTCCACCTTCTTTTCTAACACTCCCTCTTCTTGCTTCTAAAATTTGCAGAACTTGGTCATAGGTCCTTTTCTCTCTGAGTGATTACATCTAGCACTATTGTAGTAACCAACGTGTGTATCTCTAACCTCTGCTTCCCCCTCAAACCTGAAAAGCCTACTTGACTCTGCTTTGGATGGCATGGTTAGGACAAAGCTCTCACTCTGTCCCCCAGACATAAAAACCCATTCTTCAATAGGTCTTCCCCACATCAAGAAATGGTTCTACCATTCACACAATAGATTAGGCTACGCCCATGGAAGTCAAATCCTTAAACTGTATATCGAGCCCATAGGCTAATCCTATTGAGCTGCTTTCAAAGCGCATCCTTAATATCCCCAGCTGCATCCTTGCCCAAGCCCCCACCGCCTCTTGCACTCAGTAATAACCTCCTAGGCCCACTTCTACAGTTGTCCCTGACAATCTGTGCTCTACCCAGAAACCAGAGGGCTCCTTTACACCATTTCCGTGCTCAAAGCTCTCTAGTGGCTTCTTCTTCTTACACCAAATTTTATTCTCCTATGGTAGGCATTTGGCACACTGGTTAAATCACTGCTTGGGACACCTCCATCCCATATCAGGTGCTTGCTTTGAGTCCAAGCTACTGCACTTCTAATCCACTTTCTGCTAATGTGCACTCAAGGAGGCAGCAGGTGATGACACAGTCACCTGGGTCCTTGCCACCCATGTGGGAGTCCTGGATCACGTTTTGGGCTCCAGCCTGGCTCAACCCTGGTTGTTGCAAGCATTTGGGAAGTGAAATAGCAGGGGGATGACTTCTCTCCATCTTCCCGTTTGCCTTTATATTAATAAACAAGAACCTTAAAATCAATAAATGTTATTTTCCTTTCAATTCAATTTCTGAATTCATCTCATATATTTTCCCAGTCCAAGTGGGCCACACAGGCTCTCTGGACATTCTAGACATGCCAAACCCATTTCTACCTCAGAACCCTTTTACTTCACCCAGACCATTGAGTGTCTTCCTCCACCTTCATTCAGATGAGAATTCAAATGTCACCTTCTCAAAGGTGTCTTTCCTTTCTACCATGTTAAAACAGAAACTGCTTTATACACACACACACACACACTATTCTCTTTTCTACTGCTTTCTTTTTCTTTTCTTTTCTTTCTTTTTTTTTTTTTTCTTATTGACAGGCAAAGTGGACAATGAGAGAGAGACAGAGAGAAAGGTCTCCCTTTACCGTTGGTTCACCCTCCAATGGCCGCTGCAGCCGGCATGCTTCAGCCGGCGCACCCCGCTGTTCTGAAGCCAGGAGCCAGGTGCTTCTCCTGGTCTCCTATGTGAGTGCAGGGCCCAAGCACTTGGGCCATCCTCCACTTCCTTCCCAGGCCATAGCAGAGAGCTGGACTGGAAGAGGGGCAACCGGGACAGAATCCGGCGCCCCGACCGGGGACTAAAACCCCCGTGTGCCGGCGCCACAAGGCAGAGAATTAGCCTATTGAGCCACAGCACTGGCCTGCTTTCTTTTTCTTAAAGAAATAGTGCAAGAGGTCATGGGGGCTTGGGCAAGGATGTAGCTGGGGATATTAAGGATGTACTTTGAAAGCAGCTCAATAGGATTAGTTTATGGGCTCGATATATAGTTTAAGGAATTATTTTCATTCTATTTGAAAGTCAGATACACCACACACACACACACACAGAGAGAAAGAGAGAGACAGAGAGAGAGAGATATGGAGATTTTTCCCATCTCTTCATTCACTCCCCAAATGCTCACAAAAGCTAGGACTGGGCCAGGCCTACAGCAGGAGCTGGTAACTCAATCTGGGTCTCCCACATGAGTGGCAGGGACTCAAGTATTCTGTAGTACACTTATATTGTCTCAATTGTGAAATTAAACTATAACAATCTTCAAAATTTGGCTGCATAAAATATAATTCCCTTCCTAATTTTGATGCACCAAATACCTGTTCCTCTGCTGTTAAAAAAAATCACTACCTGAAATTATATATTTATTTGTATACTCTCTTATTAACTGTCTCTCCCACTAGAACATACATTACCTGAGAACAGGGACTTCATTTTGCTAGTCACAAATCCTCACAGAAGCTATGTGAACAGGTGTCATGATGATCATTTTAGGATGAGTAAACTGAAATTTTGAGAGGTCTTTAACTTGTCCAAATTGAGCCTTAAGCAAGTGGCAGAACCAGATTCCAAATTCAGGTCTGACTGGAAATCCCATAGCCTTTCTACTCACTATGGTGTCTCTGGTGATATCCTATGGCTAACTCCAGTGGGTGCTGTTTGCCTTTAGGCTGGCTTGTGACTTCTGAGACATTTGAAATAGCTGATGGTTCTTTCCATAAACTTTGCTGTTTCTTCAAATTCCATTTTACTAATCTGTCCTGATTCTCCTCTTACTTCCATGTTTAGTCTTCCACATCCTCCTTTAAGAGCTCTTTTTACTTAGCTCCCACTCTAAACACTGATGCTTATCAAGGAGTTCCCAGTCTTCTAACCATGTAACCTAATCCAGCTCTCCCTGGATTGTCTCCGCCGTTCCCAATTTCCATCTCCCATTGTCTCTGAAATCTGTGTTTTCAGGTCAAACTTTTCTTTCTGGATATCACATAAGTCCTTAGGATCATCATGTCCAAAATGACACTTTTACCTCTCCTCTACTTGTTCCTTCCCCTCTATCATCCATTCCAATGAATAACATGGCTAAGGTCCAAGTCCAAAACCAGAGAGCCTTCCTCATCCCCAATTCCAGGCCACTGTGTCCCTCTTTTAATTAGGCTTAGTTTGCCCAGGATCCCTAACTGTTGACCCATATGCCAGGGTCACCTTGTAGACATATTTATTTTCTCTGCCACCATATTCTCTATTTAAATATCTGATCCAGTTGTCAACATGAAAAAAATCAGGATCTTTTGCATATGAAACAAGATTCCCTGATTATCTTGGGTGGGGAGATCAGGAGAAGTGCAAGAGAAGATGTGACAACACTGAGTTGACAATCACACCTGGCAGCGGTGGCTGGAGGTGGGTATGATGCCCTGGCTAACTTGCCCATACCACTGTTAGCAATTGCACACCAAGTTCCCCATTCGGGGGAGATATCACAGGTCATTGATGTTACCATATCCACTGCAGGTTTTCTCCTCTGTGGTAGAAATAGGAAAAAAGATATTTCTCCAGTATCCATGGCCCATCACAAGTCGGAGGAGTAGTTGTTTGGTCTAGAGGCTAAGAAGCTGCTTGGGGATGCCTGCATTCCATTTTGGAGTGTCTGAGTTAAAGTCCTGGCTCTACTCCCAGTTCTAGCTTCCTGCTCATGTATACCCTGGGGGCAGCATGTGATGGCTCAAGTATTTGTGTCCCTGTCACACAGGTGGCCCAGATTGAATTTCCAGCCTCTGTCTTTGGGCTGACCCAGCCCCAGCTGTTAGAAGCACTTGTGCAGTGAACTAGTAGATGACAGCTCTTTCCCTCCCTCTCTCTCTCTCCCTTCCCTCCCCTCCCTCCCTTTCTCCCTCTGTCTTGCTGAGTCCCTCTGTCCCTCAAAGATATAAAAATAAAGTTTTTTTTGTTTGTTATATAGTTTTTTTAATTTAATAAATGTGAATTTACAAAGTGCAACTTTTGTATTGTTGTGGCTTCCCCCCCCAACAACCTCCCTCCCTCCTGTGGCCCTCCCCTCTCCCACTCCCTCTCCCATCCCATCCTTCATCGAGTTTCATTTTCAATTACCTTCATATACTGAAGATCAACTTAGTATATACTAAGCAAGGATTTCAACAGGCTGCATTCACACAACTGTACAAGGTACAGGGTATTGTTCGACTAGTAGTGTTGTTTTTAAGTTTCATAGTAAAACACATTAAGGACAGAGATCCTACATGGGGAGCATGTACCCAGTGACTACCGTTGTTGATTTAACAATTGGCACGCTTATTTATGACGTCAGCAATCACCCGAGACTCTTGCTATGAGCTGTCTAGGCTATAGAAGCCCCTTGAGTTCACCGACTCTGAACTTGTTTAGTCAAGGCCGTGTCACAGTGGAGGTTCCTTCCTCCCTTCAGAGAAAGGTGCCTCTCTCCTTGATGGCCTGCTCCTTCTGCTGGTGTCTTGTTCACCAGGGTCTTTCATTTAGATTGTTTTTTGCCACCGTGTCATGGCTTTCCATGCCTGTGAGACTCTCATGGACCTTTTAGCCAGATCCGAATGTCCCAAGGGTTGATTCTGAGGCCAGAGTGCTGTTTTGGGCGTTTGCCATTCTATGAGTCTGCTGTGTGTCCTGCTTCCCCCGCAGGATCATTCTCTCCCTTTTAATTCTATCCTTCATTATTTGCTTACACTGGTCTTATTTGTGAAATCTCTTCGACACATATCCTATATTTTTGATCGGTTGTGTATTTATACTTATTACTTTACCAAGTGCGCTGGCATTGGTATCTGCCTCCTTGGTAAGATTGAGTTGAAATCCCCTGGCACATTTCTAGTGCCATCATTGGCGGTAAGTCCGAGTGAGCATGTGCCAACCTATATATCTCCTCCCTCTCTTATTCCCACTCCTATGTTTAACAGAGATCATAAAGTTTTTATTTTTAAGTGGGAAAATAAAGGACTGGGAGAGTTAATTATTTCTTACCTCTGGCCTGCCTTAGTAATTTATCTTACCTGTCTGTTTTATCCCTATATATATATTTGAATCTGTGACTTTAGATAAATGTGATATCCTGACATGCCCAAGTCTATGTAAATTCTAGGGAGCTCAAGGAATATGCATGGATATATATGCAGTGCTTGGGCTTGTTTGATTTTTTTAAGTTTATTTTTTATTTGAAAGGCATAGTGAAAGAGAGACATAGAGACAGAGAGAGAGATATTGGTTGATCTTCTATTTGATGGTTTATTCCTCAAATGTGTGTAATAACTGAGATATGGGCATATCAAGTGGTGGCTTAACCAATATGCTACAATGCAGGCCTCTGAATTTTTAAGCAATCAACTGCACATATCCTTACAACAATCCAATTAATTCACTGGTGAAGGTGAGAATTCAAGAGTGCAGACTGATTTTCCCACAACCATAGATTAAGCACTACAACTCTGGCCCACATAACAAAGCATGGGAGAACTTACTCAAGAGTTTATACTTTGTTTTTTTGTTTTTTTAATTTATTTTATTTATTTGAAAGGCAGAGTTACAGAGAGAGGGAGAGCCACAGAGAGAGGCCTTCCAGTTTGCTGGTTCACTCCCAAAATGACTACAACGGCTGGGGTTGGGCCAGGCTGAGGTCAGGCACCAGGAGCTTCTTCCAGGTCTCCCACATGGGTACAAGGGCTCAAACACTTGGGCCATCCTCTGCTGCCTCTCCCACACACGTTAGCAGGGAGCTGGATCAGAAGTGGAGCAACCGGGATTCAAACCAGCACCCATATGGGATGCTGGTGCTGCAGGTGGAAACTTAACCTGCTATGTCACAACACTGGCCCTGAGCTTATACTTTCTATTAACAGGAAGATTTGCCTGATTAAGCAGCTTAAAGTATAGCATGTTTTAGTAGTGACTAAGCAAATAATGGCCATTTTGGAAGCTTAAGAATTGTTTTTGTGATTTTTTTTCCTTCTTCTTTCATTGGATGAAATTGGTGAAAGATTTTATTCCTTTTGGGATAATGTTCTTTGCTGTAGTCACAGGGGACTCAGGAGAAAGAGCTGTTCCATCAGGCTCTCAGCTGAATATATATAATTACATTGCTGATGGTGATGGTGGCAATAATAATAATCGCTATCATTTACAGATGTGTGTGTTTTTTATGATCTATTCTGATTCTTCCACCAATCCTGAGAAATATAAGTTCTTGTTGCTCACATCTTGCCAATCTGGAAGCTGAGGCTCGAGGTGGAGTGACCTGTCTAGTGTCCCACGGCTAGCAAGTGGATCAGCTGAGACTTGAACGCAGGCTTCTCAGCAGCTAATCATCCTGCCCTGAGCTGTTAGGTTAGTCTGTCTCTCTCTATAACACAACCATACAAGAAGAGGAATATTTGAAATAGGTTTAGTAGCCAGTAATATAATATTCTCTTTAGTGAAAAAAAATATTTGTCATTCTTCCCTGGTTCAGCCTCAGTTCAGCTTCCAGGTTCAAGTGTAGGTAGAACAGGTTCCAGATGAGGACAAACAGTCTGATCTGCCCCCAAAAGATTCCCATCATCCTGAGATAAAAGAAGTCCTATGTCTGATCATATCTTCTAATACATGAAAATAGAATTTGGGGCAACTTATGGAATTTTCTGGATAAGAAAGAATTTAGCTAATGTCATCACTCATATTTTCTCAGTGATTCTGTGAGGATTTTTTCCTCCTTACAACTTTATTTTTTTTAAAAAAGGCAGACTTGTGAAATAAGTGTTATAGCACTATATTGCATTTATTTTACCATCTATCTAAAAGCTATTCCCACATTACTAACAACTTTTATAAAGTGCTTTGCAGAAATAAACGAAGATAGTTATTTAATGTTTTCATGTTGTCAGGGCTTTGTATTTTCCTGGCTTAAATCTGAAGAGGTTAGAGTAGTTATGAGAAATTCAATTAATGAAGTTTCTCTCCCATACTCAACGCTGCCTTTTCCAATGAATTTAAAAGTTTCCTGCCAAATCTATTAATTTGTGCTTCTATACACCTTAATAGATGAAAACTTAATGTTGAGCCTGGCTTCTCCCCTATGTTTAGTACAATTTTAGAAAGGACAAAATGTTGCTAAAGAAGTGATGATATGTTATTCATTCAGCAAAAATATTTTGCATACCCACAATGCACAGGAAATTCACTAGACACTGAAAGCATGCCAAGATAATCATAGCACCTGGGAGTCACCAGTTAGTCATTAAGGTTAATGAACTCTGTCTTCCTCTGGTCACCCCTCCAACCACATCTACACAGGGAAGTACTGACGGTGTGGCTCTAAACTGGCCTTTCAAGCTCTCATGTTCATTCTTGATAGTCCAGAAACAGCAGAAAGGAGCCAAAGTGTTTTATACAGGCAAGCTTACTTTCCATGTGTGACTAGGCTAGGCAAAAATTCTGGCTAAAATGTTTGGCATAAAGGCCAAGTTTAGAGACTTTAAAATTTAGATTAAAACTATACCTTGGCCGGCGCCGAGGCTCAATAGGCTAATCCTCCGCCTTGCGGCTCCGGCACACCAGGTTCTAGTCCCAGTTAGGACACCGATCCTGTCCCGGTTGCCCCTCTTCCAGGCCAGCTCTCTGCTGTGGCCCGGGAGTGCAGTGGAGGATGGCCCAAGTGCTTGGGCCCTGCACCCCATGGGAGACCAGGATAAGCACCTGGCTCTTGCCATCGGATCAGCGCGGTGCGCTGGCCGCAGCGTGCCAACCGCGGCAGCCATTGGAGGGTGAACCAACAGCAAAAGGGAAGACCTTTCTCTCTGTCTCTCTCTCTCTCACTGTCCACTCTGCCTGTCAAAAAAATAAAAAAAAAACAAAAAAAAAAAAAAACTATACCTAAAGGGGCAGGTAAAGCTGCCATCTGCAGGGCCGGCATCCCAGATGGGCACTGGTTCAAGTCCCAGCTGCTCCACTTCCTATCCAGCTCTCTGCTATGGCCTGGGAAAGCAGTGGAAGATGGCCCAAGTTCTTGGGCCCCTGCACCCAAAGAAGCTCCTGGCTCCTGGCTTTGGATCAGCAGAACTCTGGCCGTTGCGGCCATCTGGGGGGTGAACCAGCAGGTGGAAGACCTGTCTCTCTCTCTCTCTCTCTCTCTCTCTGCCTCTGCCTCTCGGTAACTCTGCCTTTCAAGTAAATAAATAAATCTTTTTAAAATATAGATCAAAAAACTGTGTCTGGGGCATAAGAAGGAAAGAGAGAAGATTCAAAGAAAAGATCTGATTGCTTTCGCCTTGCTCCTCTCCTATGCCTGCTGCCCTCTTCCTTCTTGGGCTACACTGCCATCATTGAAGTCATTGTGGTTCTACTTCCTCCCTTGTCTGCCTTCCTCTTACTGGAACGCGTGTGCCCAGAGTGCTTCAAAGGGCACTGTGCTTCTTTCTAGACCTCTTTGTCTCTAACGGAATATATCACCTCTGCAACTTCACCCAAGCACTGTATCCAGTAGGAGTAGTGCTGGATTTGTTTTTCCCCAGCAACCTCTATCCTCAAATACACTAAATATGTATGCATAACTATTTTGCATTGAGTTTTTAAAAAAGCATTTCTGAGCATTTGTCTTTAAATTTCATGTAATTTTCCTATTAAGTTGTAAACTTCTAGACAATCCTGTGATTGTACCTGAAAAACACACAACTAAATTTGAATAGTACAACCATTTTTGGTTGTTTTTTAATTTTTAATGTATTTGAGAGGAGGGAGAGCTCCCATCCCTATCCACCTTTTAGTTCCCGAAATGTCATTAATGGCCTAGGGCCTTGGAACTTTATCTAAGTCTCCCATCTATTTAGCAGGAACCTAATCACTTGATCCATCAGCAATGCCTATTACAGAAAGCTGCAGTTAGGAGCAAGGCTGATATAGATTCCACCTTAACTGCTAGGCCATACACCTGCTCCCATGGTTCCTAATTTTAAGGTGTTTTTTATTTGCCAGATTGTCCTCTGTGTGGAACACATCTAAATCTTTGTCTCTTACAAGGCGTAGCGCATTTCCTACGTGTTGTGAGCTCCCGATTTTTAGTGTATCACCCAGGAGTTGCAGAGCAGCACTTTTAGGAAATCACTTAAATGTCAGGGGGGAAGATTTAGGTTAGATATAAGGAGCAGCTTAAACTGCATACGGTCTTGCAGAAGGAGATTATGGAGTCTTGCTTGACGTCCTTTGAAGAAGGGAGAAACTAATGTTGACAGAGAGCTTCAGCTACCCTGCCCACGAGTAGACAGGGAGAGGCAAGCACTGGCATCAGCTCGGTGAGTCAGCTCAGTGACTGCACCTCTAGACATGGGAGCTGACGCTATGCTTGGACAGCAAAATCATTGTCTCTGTGAAAATAGTCGCTACTACTTATTGAATACAGAGCACTTTGTGTGCATTTCATATAAATCCCATAATAATCTTGCAAAGTAGATATTATTATCCCCATTTTTAAAACAAGGAAACTGAGAAATACAGGGTTAAATAAATTGCCCAAAGGCATACAGCTGGTAGGTGGGGGAAGCAAGAGTGGAACCCAGCTCCCCTCTGAACTGTAAGACTGTGCCCCTTGTCCCTGCTTTGTATGGAGCCCCTTTGGGAAGGAACAAATGTCAATGATGACAATTGGTAGCCTTGGATATGGGAAGATTACTCATCATTAAAATTTCAAACTCTGAAATAGGAAAAACAACTTACTGAAACTAACCTGAATTTATCATCTAACTTGACCTGAGTTTTGGTTGTCTACACAGTAGATATTCACCAAATGTTTGTTGACTGACTCACAACACCCAAACAAACGATTTTCAGATAGAGAGGATAACCCAATGCAAATTATCGTCATTATTGAACCTTACTGGATAGTATCAGGATTCAAGACCTGTACTTTTACACGTACCCATGTGTAGACATCACTTTCCAATATTTTGCTATGGTGTTTTTTTTTTTTTTTTGACAGGCAGAGTGGACAGTGAGAGAGAGAGACAGAGAGAAAGGTCTTCCTTTTGCCGTTGGGTCACCCTCTAATGGCCGCTGCGGCTAGCGCGCTGCGCCCAGCGCACCGCGCTGTTCCGAAGGCAGGAGCCAGGTGCTTTTCCTGATCTCCCATGGGGTGCAGGGCCCAAGCACTTGGGCCATCCTCCACTGCACTCCTGGGCCATAGCAGAGAGCTGGCCTGGAAGAGGGGCAACCGGAACAGAATCCAGCGCCCCGACCAGGACTAGAACCCAGTGTGCCGGTGCCGCAAGGCAGAGGATTAAATGTAGGATCCAATAGGTTTTGTGCTGCTTCTTTCAAGGGGAGTTTAAAAAACATTTAGTCTGTGAGTTTTAGAATATTCTTGGATGCTAACTTTTAGTTCCATTATTTCTGGAAATAGTTCCACGTTCTACATGAATTAAATAAGAATCAGATAAGGTTAACTGAAGAAATTCTATATATTAGCTTATTTATTTCTAGTCCTGTGCTTTGTATGTATCCATACTGCCTTTTCACATAATTGTTTAAGTTAAATTATCAAAGATCCCTATAGAGGTTTAATTGCATAGGAAATAATTGGGTAAATGAAGTGGAAAAAAAGATTAAACGAATGATAAAGATCTGGGGTAATTTGATCAATTAAGCCAAATAAACCTCCACACACATCACTGAACAAATAAGTACCACGTAAAAACTTTAAAAGCACTCTTTGCTAAAGAGAGAATATGCTACTAATCATCTCTTGCTTTTGGGAATATTGACAGTGGCTCTGGAGAGGATTTGGAGCATTAAAAGGAATCTCCCTGTGGGAGGCCTGAAGCCAGGACCGCCGAGCAGAAACAATTTACTGCCACAAACCAAGTACTATTCCAGGCACGGAGGGCTGAGAAGTAAGATGGCGATACCACTGCCTCCCGCTGAAGCCCCTCAGGGTGCTGCACAGTCTACAAACCAGTGCTCCAGCATTGTTTCAAGGTCTCGGTCAGTCTTCAACCTTCCTCTGGCTTGCCTCTCGCAGGGTACTTTTACTTTAGCTTCCATACAGCATTATGGGCCTCAACCAGTAACAGCTTAGTAACCAGTGGCCCCCATAGATACAATAGAGGTTCACACTCTGAGCTACCCTCCTGCCTTGTTTCTTGACTTGTTCCCCACAGAGGACTTAGGAGCACAGTGTCAGTCCCCGGGAAGAGGAATCCCACACTATTTTTCCTTCTAGGTGAAAGGTCTTTATTTACCAGTGAAAATGAGAAAAGGGAGGTAAGGGAATTGAGAAAGAACAAGGCAACTATTTTTCTTGGCTCCGTTAGTTTCACCCTGTTCTAGGTAAGAGGCCATCAGCAAGGCCCCAGTGTACCGCTCCTCTGCAGATATAACCTCGGGAGCTTTCTTCACTGCCACAGCCAGGGGCTGCCAGGAACATTATAGCAGGATGCGGGAAAGGCCAGAAGTCTCAGCTTGGAAACAGCCCCAGCTACTCTGGGACATGCAATTTGGGTGCACAGTGCTGAAGACCATCTACCGCTGGGGGTAGCCCTGAGCTACAAGGAAGAAGTAGGGAAAAGCCAAGCTTGGGTACGTTGAGCCAAGATAGGAATCCTAAATAGCAAATGCTATTTGGCAGTGCTTATTCAAAAATTTTTACATGTATAATAATATGAGGGAGCATCAAAAAATTTCTGGAAACTCCACATTATTAAGAAACTATGCTGTGGAGAATTTTTTGCATCAAAATAAACTTATACTAACTTTTAACATGTCTTAGCAGGATCTAGCTTGAGACATTAAGAAAGATAAGACATCAATTTGGAAAAAGTCAAACACTGCCACAAACTGGGGTGTCTGTTGAATCTGGAGTGAGAGTAGAGTTCAGAAACAGTGCCACATATGAGACAGGGCCCTAGGCCAGGGATGCAGCCTCTGGGGTATGTACTCAGTTGGGGGAAATATAGCCACTCAGAAGCTGATGCACAACGTTAAAAACAAAAATAAAAACCTTATTCTAAAAGAGATTCATGTGGCAAACAGGAACCAGTTATGGAAACATAGATTTAATCATAAAATAGAAGTAGACACCAATGACTGAGTGCCAGGCTTGGCATAAAGTGTCTTATGTAGTCATGTAACTCACAGGATCATGAGTTGAAGATTGCAATCACCATGTTCCAGGTAAGAAACCTGAGGCATAGAGACATTACATCATTTGAGAGCCCACACCAAGGAGGTAATGAAGCCAGAGCTACTAACCCGTGACCATCAGGCTTCTAAGACTATGTCCTTAACCACTGGGCCATCACGGCAGAGAATGTAACCACTGGGCAACAAAGTCAGAACTAGCTGTAGGGTTGTGGTTAAATAGGCACAAGTGCCAAGGCTATGGAAACACAGAGTTGGGAATCTGGGAGGCTCCTACACCCATAATCCACACAAGTATTGGTTTCCTGAAGTAATGGTTGACTCAACCCAAGGCTGGGCCACCTGTATATTGGGCATTGTTTACCTCAAATTTCCACTGTTTGTCAAGTCTTACTTACAGAGGGTTAATCCATCATTCCAAGAAAACACAAAGCAATTCCTTTTAAAGACAAATAGTCTCCTAGATGAAAATCCTAAGACTGAAGAAAAAAATTATCTTTGTTTGAAGTCATGCAGGTCCAATAAATTATCCAATTCATCACCTGGAGCCATGATAAAAAATGTGTATTTGATTTCAACCATAATTGTGTAACTTTCATCTATGCCATTCAGAATAGACTTGTTCATGGCTCCTCATTGTTATTCATCCACACCACCTTCATAGCTTCTCCTAACCCTCCATCCTTAGCCCATACCCAGCCCTTACAAGTATATCTTAGCTTCCACTTGGTTAGTTACCAGCTGCATTTTTGCCACAAGCTATGAACTGCTACTATCTGCTATATAGTCTCAACTGATCCATCTACATGGCTGATAATTAAGAATTAGACACTTTGTATTATCACTGGAAAGTGAAGGTGCTAGGCCCAGAACAAAATCTGCAGTAATTTTCAAAAATTTCCAGTAGTAATTCATTATCAAAAGCTCACTGAAAGCAGAGACTATATTTCTTTCACTCACCACTGTGTATCTGGCACTTAACCAGTGAAAGAATTAACCAGGAAGAATATATTTATTTATTTATTTTTTAATTTTTTGACAGGCAGAGTGGACAGTGAGAGAGAGAGAGACAGAGAGAAAGGTCTTCCTTTTTGCTGTTGGCTCACCCTCTAATGGCCGCCGCGGCCAGTGCGCTGTGGCCGGCACACCGCACTGATCCGAAGGCAGGAGCCAGGTGTTTATCCTGGTCTCCCATGGGGTGCAGGGCCCAAGCACTTGGGCCATCCTCCACTGCACTCCCGGGCCACAGCAGAGAGCTGACCTGGAAGAGGGGCAACCGGGACAGAATCCGGCGCCCCGACCGGGACTAGAACCCAGTGTGCCGGCGCCGCTAGGCGGAGGATTAGCCTGTTGAGCCACGGCACCGGCCCAGGAAGAATATATTTAATGTCTACTTTCTGTTCAGAATCTTCTTGCTGCTAACCATACAATGAGGTTTCCAAAAGTTCACGGAAAATACATATTGTGGGCAAGTTATGCGTAGATTTCAAAAAGTTTTACACCAGAAGAAACTTATCTTTTAATTCCATTCTGTCACTAACTCTTGGAAGTACACTCATAAATTCCCTCTAATCTGTACAAAAGTATATGGCTTTTCTTGCTTGAGACTGTGAAATTGTTAGAGTACAGACAACAGAGGGAAAACCAAAGGAACCTACTGTTTTCAGGAGTCAATCATGAAAAGTTGCATATGTTTTATATATACCTTGGAACTAATGCTTTCAAAGAGAGGGTTACTATAGGTAACCATGAGATTTCCAGTATATTCTCCAACAAACTTTGCTTCAGTTAGACAATTCAATTAAACCTCACTGACACCTTTTTTTCTGTTCACTTGTGGTGTTTTCCTTTCTCATGAGCATCTCATACATGCCATTTGGAGTTTCAAATGTAGAATCATGACCATATAAACAAATTCTGAAACCATATAAACCATATAAACAAAATTTGTTTGTTTCAGATAATGAAGCCTTGGATGGACTGGGTCCGAGGAAAGGTAAGTGCGACCGCTCGCCCGTTCCCCAGCCTCCCTGTCCCGGAGACAATCAGACGCAGCGGGGAGCCAAGTCTAGCAAGGACTCATTTACTTCCTGAGAAACAGAACCTTTTATAGCACAAAACTGCAGAGTCATTGGGGCAGGGCTAAGGACCAGCCAATCACTTTACACAGTCACCTTACGGGGGGATTTCTATAGGACTAGCCCTATGTCTATACACTTGTTACTAGTTTTGTTACCTCCCCGGATGTTGCGCAGCCAATTAGCTTTAGTGGTAAACAACTTTGGATTCCGCCCATCTTACTTCCTCTGGGCACCATCTTACTTGGCTCCACACGGCTTCGTTCCGCGCAGCTCGGGCGGGGGCACCCTGGAGCAGCTGCGCATGCGGAGCCCCCGGGCCGGGCCTGGCCTGGCCTGGCCGCGCTCATGCCCCACAGATTCCCCCTTTTTGTTTTAGCACGCGATCCCTGTCTTAGGTTGCCCCCAGCCGTCCTTGCCCTTACCCGTCATTGGTAACCCAGGCAGCTTGGCCATGAGCCCTGTCTTAGGTTGGTACAGGACGCTGGGTGCTTTACCCGTCTTGGGGTGTCGCGTGACTTGTAATTATGGGGGCGTGGTGAGCTTTCTCCACCGCCTGTCTTAGGTTGTTCCGGTCCATCCAGAATCTTACCCGTCATTGGCAATGTGGAGAGCACCGGGGGCGCTTCCCCAGTTCAGGGGATCGTAGCCCTCTGTGGCTAGCAGCCTCTGGTAATGAACCTCAACCTGTCTTACCCTTATTGCCTCTATGCGCTGTTGTATAAACTGTATAAGCCTATTCATTATGCATGGGCCAATAGCAAGGATTAAAAGCAGGGCAAGAAGCAGTCCAAGAAGAGAGCAGAGGTAGGGAAAGAGTCCATTAAGGCTCGTCCAAAAGAGGCTTTTTTGGAGTTCTCTTCGTCTTTTTCAGGTCCTCCTGAAGTGTTTTGATGATCTCGTTTGGGTCATCGAATCCCCCGTCACTGGGCTGGGCACTTCTTGTCAGGATCACAGTGAAGAGTAGTGTCCACATTATCGCCTGCCTTTCGATTTCGATCTCCATCCATTTCTGGAAGAGGAAAGACAAGGGGATCTCCCTCAGGGGCAAACTGCTCCCTGGGTGGGTTGTTACTTGCCTCGGGCATAGGCCTGATATTTTTGGCCAGTATTTAAATTGGAGTTAACTCCCCTATGGGGAACACGCAGCCAAATCCTCTTCCCAACTGAATCAGTGGGTCAGGCCCTCTCCAGAGTCGAGTGAGAGGGTCTCTCCATCTAACGAGCATCTGTGGTTTAGGGCTTAAATGTCCCCAATGTTTTTGGAACCTTGACTCCCTTGACCCTTTTGAAAAATTTAAAATATTGATGGTGAACAAGGCCTTATGTAACTGTAGATGGGGGGTAGCCGCTCCCCCTTTTTGTTTTAATAACTGTTTTTTGAGGCATTGATGGTTTTTTTCCACCATAGCCTGTTCCTGTGGGTTGTGAGGAATTTTAGTAGAGTGTTGAATTATTTTACATCTTGGCAGCACTTTTAAACATCCCAATTGGTTATTATCTCTGTAAGATGAGAGATATATCTTTTGATATCTCCAGGGGCCCTTTTGGAGATACCAAAAGTTTAGAGAATTTAGAACTTTGATTTTTAGAAAGTTTGTTAAAGGTGCCAAGAGAACTTAGAGTATCTGGTTAGAATAGAATTTTTTAACATTCTGAAATGATAACCCTTTATTAGACAGGATGATCTTAACACTTTTAGAGCAGATCTAATCATAAAGGTATTTAGCAATGCTTTTCATCAATTTGAACTTAACAGAGACAGTAGAGTACACAATAGATTACCTTGACAGAACATGAATTTTATGTTTTTTTGTTATTGAATAAACACCTTGAACATAATAGTATACAAAATGATTACATGACTTAGAACTACTTAACAGAGCTAAAAAGGACCTAACTTTAGAAATGGCAGAGTAACCCATTAAGCAGACACTGTTAAAATAGACATTACAGTTTTTGCAAAAACACAGATTCCAAGATTTACGACTTAGACCATTTTCAGATATTTACTAACATTAGTGCACATTTTTTTACTTTAACTTTAAGTCAATGTAATTTTGGCATTAGCACATAACTTAAAGAAAACTCTGTAAACAATTTTAAAGTTGTAAACCTTTTAAAACCTTTCATGACTTGCTCACACCTTCTGAAACTTTATACCTGTAGTTACTTTTACATAGTCTTGAATTGTCATGTATGGACAATCTATGAGAATACATGCTAACTCTCTTATCGAATTTAAGATGTGAAAAGTACACAATACATAAGACACTGAGTTATTAATGAATACCACACCATTAACTCCTCCTGGACAGCAAACATGGACACTAGTACATGTTTACAACTTTGAAAAAAGATCTTCATCGTTAAGAGAAACAAGTTTAAAGCATAAAACTGAGCAAGTGAGCTACCAAGCAAACCGAAGGGCTTTGGCATTAACTTAATTCTCTGAACCAATCTGTATTGGCTTACTTTAGTTAGCAACATAAAGGCTTGTATACACAGAATTTACTCATTTTCCTAAGGCCACTCTAGCTGGAAAGCAAGAACATGAATACAGCACAGGTCTGACATTATTCACAACATTTTAATACACTTTGTATAATTTGAATTGACCCAAACAGTTGTTACTTTAACAAATTTAGAGTCCCATCCTTTGAGAGTTCCAGGGATCCTACTGGAAGTCCCAAAGTTGGTATACTCCATTTGAGAATTTAAACTGTTAGAGAGTCAAACCACTCATCCAAAAACCAGTACGTATAACCTGAGTATTTTAACCAAGGCTGTGGGGTAGATCTGATCAGAGTTAGGTAATCACTCAAACATTAAAGACAGACAAATCCAATAAAACACGAAACCTTCAAGACACGTGCAAACTCTTAGACAAGTTAACTACAGCAGCACAGAAAAGAGCTGGTCATCAGCATGGGAGCCCATTGCTTAGGACAGGGAAACACATCTGAAACAAAGCCGCAGGGAATGAGACTTCCGTAGTGCTGGAGAAAAAGTCTTATTAACTGCAAATAAAGACTCATTAGGTTGGAAAGGGTTAATGGATGAAAGTTTTTGTTCCTTTAGGTAAGGCCAGTGGTAGCCAAAGGCATTTTTCCTCCTAGTGAGGACAGCATTGAATCGTAAATGGAGAGGAAAAAAGCAGCCCAAGGACTAGTCTCCCTAGAGTATCTAGCTGTGGCCTGCACGGGTGCAACAGGCTACACTGACTGGAAGAGAGTGCAGAGAAAGGCCGTGGTCCCCCATTTACAGGGAAGACTGTGCACGTCGGGGCCTAGTAGGACTGGCTGTGGGGTTGAGTAGGCACGCTGTTTACAAGATGGCGGCGGGCGATTCAAGGGAGGGGAATAACCATAAAGGGGTGGCCACATGGGCGGAATTGGAGGCGCAGTGCGTTGAGGGGTTGCCGCCACACCTGAAAGTTTCACCTTAGTTTTAACTGCCTCTGGGGATTTATGAGCCTCCCTCAGGCCAGCGCAGGCCTTCAGATGATTAGCATTCATTTCTTCCCAAACAAGCATTTTAACAAACTGATCCCGAAGGTCCCCAGCTGGCAACTTACGACGGAGACTGTGTTCGACCCTAGCTACAAAATCTGGCAATGACTCTCTTGGCTTTTGTCGCACCCCTGCGATGGGAGATTCAGTGGGCCCCTCATCCAGCTTGTACCAGGCATTAAGTCCTGCCTGCCTCACTTGTTCACGGTACGGAGCAGGCAGCGCAGCTTGCTGGACCCCCGTAGAGAATCCTTCCCCCGTCCCAGCCAGCATAGCATATGTAATAGGGATAGCTGGCTGGGCTGTTTCATTAGCTTCAGCTCTCACCCGGCAATCCTCCTTAAAGAAGGCGCACCACTTTATGAACTGTGAACTTGTGAGGACTGCCTTGGCCATGTCCAACCAGTCCTTGGGGACGCATGGGTGATAGGCTATATCTTGCAGCAGGGTTTGGGCCCAGGGGGAATTTGGCCCGTCTTCCACCACTGCCTTGAGAAGCTCCTTTAAGTCCTTCGCTTCCCAGAGATACCACTCCAGAGCTCTGTTGCCGCCTGGAGCTAGATTAACAGGGTAGGCCTGAAGCAGCAGGTTCCCTGGCCCAGAGTTCAATTCCCTATGCTGCTTTATGTCTACCGGATAAGCTTCCTCAAAGGTCGCCTCATTTCTCCTCTCCCCTCCTGGGCAATCATAAGTGCCCCGATCACAAAGCTCCCTCCGTGGCTCTACATAGGGGGAGGCCGCCTCTGCCCCGGGGAGGTATGGGGGTGGTCCCGGCCCTTCTAGGGTGGATGGGCTAGGCGGGACGATTTTTACTTTCATTTTTACCTCAACAGTTCGTGCCTCCACAGGCTCTCTGCATTCCTGATCAAACTTAGCCCATTTTCTCTCCCCGCCATCTTCCTCTGAGGCTTTAGACTCTCCCAAGTCTTGCACTTCCTCTTTCTCCCTCTCGCCCTCTGAAGCTAGGGTTATAGCATCTGGGTGGAAGGATGCTTTAAGGGCAGTATCAAAGTGTCTCTCCCTCTTAAGGGTGAGTTTTTCCACCCATGACCAAGTGTTCCAAGAAAAGAGATTGGCCATCTGAATCCAAAGGGCCAAGGTTATGACAGCTACCCAGACACTTTTTAACATATAGCGTAAGGCCTTTAAGGCCAGGTCCTTTTGGGACGAAACTGCATAAACCATACTAAGGTTTTCACTTACCCTGAGAGACCGCTTAGCCTCGGCCGAAAAGTAACTGTTCATGCCCCACGTTGGGCGCCAGATGTTGGGTCTTAGTCCACCCGTACAAGGATGGACTGGGTCCGAGGAAAGGTAAGTGCGACCGCTCGCCCGTTCCCCAGCCTCCCTGTCCCGGAGACAATCAGACGCAGCGGGGAGCCAAGTCTAGCAAGGACTCATTTACTTCCTGAGAAACAGAACCTTTTATAGCACAAAACTGCAGAGTCATTGGGGCAGGGCTAAGGACCAGCCAATCACTTTACACAGTCACCTTACGGGGGGATTTCTATAGGACTAGCCCTATGTCTATACACTTGTTACTAGTTTTGTTACCTCCCCGGATGTTGCGCAGCCAATTAGCTTTAGTGGTAAACAACTTTGGATTCCGCCCATCTTACTTCCTCTGGGCACCATCTTACTTGGCTCCACACGGCTTCGTTCCGCGCAGCTCGGGCGGGGGCACCCTGGAGCAGCTGCGCATGCGGAGCCCCCGGGCCGGGCCTGGCCTGGCCTGGCCGCGCTCATGCCCCACAGGAACCTACTGTTTTCAGGAGTCAATCATGAAAAGTTGCATATGTTTTATATATACCTTGGAACTAATGCTTTCAAAGAGAGGGTTACTATAGGTAACCATGAGATTTCCAGTATATTCTCCAACAAACTTTGCTTCAGTTAGACAATTCAATTAAACCTCACTGACACCTTTTTTTCTGTTCACTTGTGGTGTTTTCCTTTCTCATGAGCATCTCATACATGCCATTTGGAGTTTCAAATGTAGAATCATGACCATATAAACAAATTCTGAAACCATATAAACCATATAAACAAAATTTGTTTGTTTCAGATAATGAAGCCTTTACTGCTTTTATCATACTAACAAACCGTATTCCTTTATTTTTACATGTTCCTCTTATTCTATGCTTTATAACATCCCTCCTCCTACCCCGTCTCCCAAAAATGTTGTCTAGCCCAGTTCTGGGCCTCCATGCACTTCCAAATCAAGTAAGGATTGTTAAAATTTAGATTCTGATACCGTAGTCTAGGCTGGAGTCTGGGAGTCTGCACATGTAACCAGCTCCCAGGCGATGCTGATGCTACCTGTCTGGAGACCACACTCAGAGTAGTGAGGGCAAGCAACACTGCATAGAGGTTTTTCCAGTTAATGGGATCAGCTGGGAATGGCTTTTATATTCTGTTTTCCCAAATGACATACTGTTGGGCACACAAAGTCCAATGTAGTTTAAAATGGGGTTGGAATTAAAGAGCATCTCCTCAAAGTAAAATGCTCACTTATCTGTTTACATATGGTTTTTACTTTAGGATAAGATGAATACACAATTTTCCACTGAGATGGGACCTTTTTCTTCTGATGTCTGAAGAACAGAGAAGAAACCCAAGTTGGATTCACAATTTAAAATGTACAAAAATGTATATTACTGTGTAATTCCTATTACTGGTATCAACACCTATCTGAAAGGAAGCAGCTGAAAATAAGGAAGGAAAACATTATATTTATTTTTGATTGTCACTGTTGGAATATATTCGGCTTCTAATTCAGCCTCTATTAAATATATGACATATGATGAAACAAAAACTGGTTTACTGAGTCTTTACTTCAAGATAAGCATTAAAAACACAAACCTCCATTCATTACAATATAATATGTTCACCAATTTAAAAAAGCATAAATGAGTTCAGGGATAGATAATGGTTAGCAAGATGAAAAGTCTGACTCAAGGATAACCATTTTTATGCTACTTTTGGTAGAGCCTTCATTTCTCTAGAATTTATTAAATTATAAACACCTAGGAAATTATAGTGAGATCTAAAAGTAGTTTAATAATATTGCAGAGTTTAAAAGAAGTTGAAAAAAGAAAAAATATTCCTTTTCCTCAAATGTTCAAAGTAATAAATGAGACTATTCTTAAAATGTCATGGAAAATAGAATTAAAAGATATTTATTTTGCTGCAAAATAATTTATGAAATACATGCATATGAGTGATTTTCAAAAAAATCCCATGGAAAATGCATGTACAAAAAAACTATGCATGGATTTCAAAATGTTTTTCACCAAAGTAAACTTACCTTTAAATTCTATTTTCCACAAACTTTTTGAGGGACACTTATATATGTAATTAGAAAGATCAGAAAATATAAAGAGAAAATCTCACCTATAATTTCTAGATACAGTCACTGGCATTTTGTAATTTCTTACTCATTAAAACATCACATTAAATAATTACATAAAATTTTTCACATATTTGCTCTAAATGTGTTCATTTATTAGTCTTTGATATTTGGTTTTTTCACTTTTTCATTTTATACGTAACTATTGTAATTTACTGATATTACCTCTTCTTTTTTTAAGATTTATTTATTTGAAAGGCAGAGTTACAGAGAGGCAGAAATAGAGGGAGAGAGAGAGGGAGAGGGAGAAGGAGAGAGAAAGAGGTCTTCTATCTGCTGGTTCACTCCCCAAATGGCTGCAATGACCAGAGCTGTGCCCATCCAAAGCCAGGAGCCAGGAGCTTCTTCCAGGTCTCCCATGTGGGTGCAGGGTCCCAAGGACTTGAGCCATCTTCTACTGCTTTCCCAAGCCATAGCAGAGAGCTGGATTGGAAGTAGAGCAGCCAGGACTCAAACTGGAGCCCACATAGGATGCCAGCACTGCAGACCAGGGCTTTAACCTGCTGAGCCACAGTGCCGGCCCCTGTATTACCTCTTAAAAAGTTCTGTTTCTGAGGTGTGCATTTGGCACAGCAACTTAGGTCACGCTTGGAAAGCCAGCATTCCATACTGGAGTGCCTGGATCAAGTCCCAGTTACTCTGCCAATGCACATCCTGCGAAGCAGCAAGTACCTGAGTCCCTGCCACCCATGTGGGAGATCTGGATGGAGTTTCAGCTTCCTGACATTGGCCTGGTCCAAAGCAGACTGCTGCAGCCATTTTGGAGAGTGAACAAGTGGAAAAAAGATTCTCTCTCTCTCTCTTTCTCTCTCTCCATCTCCCTGACTTACAAATAAAATGAAAATAAATAAATAAAAATTTAAAAAATAGTTCTTTTTCCTGGGATTCTAGCTACCTGCTTTTCATTCTCCTTCCTCTGTAAGTTCATTTCAAAACTTCCTCCAGTTCACCATTCTCAAGTTCATTGCTGTTTTTAATGTAACAAATCAAGTGCTGTCAACAGACTTGTTAGTGGGTGTGTCCCTTCCCTACTTATAAATATTTACACTGTGAAACAGTCAATACTTTCTTGAGTCAAAAATCCAAATTTTCCCAGGTTTAATAGAAAAACTTCCATTTAGTTAATGCACACTAGATGAGATGCTGCAAGTAAGCCAGTTCTAACCACCACCATGTTTATGGAACTCTGTCATCACTGGCTACTCCAAAAACAGTGTTGCAGGCCAATGGCTAAAAGTGGGGGATTACATCTTCAGCTTGTCAAAAATAAAACACCGAAAACTATCTAGAGTTAGGTTTGTAGGAACAATCAAATATTTACTATTACTACCAATCTCAAATCTTAAGCTTCTGAAAAATGTCATCACCAGCCATTTCGCATATATGTTAGAATATCATACAAAGGATTGAGGGCACAGACATTTATTCACCCATTATAATGACATTTTGTTCTTGAGTTTCCAGTGTGCCTTTATAAACATGTTCAGAGACTTCCTTTCTCATTTCTACTCTATGCCTGCCAATAAACAAGCTCTACCCCTGTTTATTTTCAGCCTTGCTACCCAGGCCGGCTGCTCTGAATCAGGCTCTCCCTTTCTCACCAGCCTCTGGTGCTAACAAGGACTGGACTCATAGCACCGTGTCCTTGCTAGAGTTTCTGTTCTAATTCCACTGGTCATTTTGTACTGTTCTTTATTGCTCCACTATATATTTTCCCAATTGGACTTATGCACAGAGTTTTTTTGTGCCAGCATTATTTATTAAGATTTATTATTTATTTGAAAGGCAGATTTACACAGAGAGGACAGGCAGAGAGAGAGGGAGAGAGAGAGAGAGGTCTTTCATCCGCTGGTCCTGCAACCATGTGGGAGACCTAGAGGAGGCTCCTGGCTCTTGGCTTCGAATTGGCACAGCTTTGGCCATTACAGCCAGTTGGGGAGTGGGCCAGTGGATGGAAGACCTCTCTCTCTCTCTCTCTCTCCCTCTCCCTCTCCCTCTCTCTGCGTAACTCTTTCAAATAAATAAATAAATCTTTTCAAAAAATATTATATAATATGATGCAACCACTTTGTTTGACTTTTTAATTGAACAAGCACTTAAAATAAAAACTCTTTTAAAACCAACTTTAAGGGGCAAGTGTTTGGCCTAACAGTGTAATCCACTGGGTGTAATGCTCACACCCCATATCACAGTGCTTGGGTTTGAATCCTGACTCTGCTTCCAACTCCAGCTTCCTGCTAATGCAGACCCTGGGAGGAAATAGACTACAACTCAAGTAGTTGGGTCCCTGCCACCTACAAGGAAAGACTTGGATTAAGTGTTTGGCTCCAGGCTTCAATCTGATCCAACCTTGGCCTTTGTGGCCATTTGGGAAGTGAACCAGTAGCAGCAAGACTTCTCTCTCTATGTCTCTCCCTCTTTCTCTGTTACTCTGACTTTCCAAAAGAAATCCTTTGTCTACAACTGAAATATTTATACAGATGGAAGTTACATAGTGAGTTTTTGATTTTGTTTTAAAAAATACTAGCAAATTACACATATTTTTATAGCTTTTTTTCACTTATCGATACATTATAACTGCTTCCTAGGTAATCTATTTTAAATTATGATTTCATAGATTATATATCATGATACGGCTATCTGTAGTGAAGTGACACCCTGACTGACAGTAGGGACTCACATTTTAGAGTACCAAGTCTCCATTTTGAGAAAGCACCTTCCACCATGAGACTATGGTCTGAAACTAAGGCCTACAACTAAGACAATAACAGTACATTACATCCCACTTGGCAAAACATAGAAATCCCCTAGCATGATTGCTCAAGCTTAAAATGGATAGACTGCACCTGGATTAAAGTTAAGATTATACTTTGTCTATGTCCCGCATGTGATTTAGGTCAGTATCTGGACTGATGTGGAGACTGTAATTGGTATTGTCAAGATTGTAATGGATGTGAGTTTCCCACATGCTTTAGGTCAGCTTGACACTAGCAACCACGTATCCCCCCAACCCTAGCAACCATGTATTACCCCTCCCCTCCTTGTGGTTTTTGCCTTTGTAAACCCTGTTGCTATGAGTTTCAGGGTTGAGAGTTCTTTAGGGCATGAGCCCACTGGGCAGCTGGCAATAAAAGACTGTCAAATTTTATCAATGTGTGGTACTCCTCTGTTTGCATTTGCTCAGGCTCAACAATAGTACAGTTTACTTAATCTTGTCCCTATGGGTTAAGTAAATTTCCAAGGCTGATGGGCATTCATTTTGCATCCAATTTTTTAAAACTTAGCATTTTAAGAAATAGATGACTTCTCCCTAATCCTGATAGAAATCTATTCCATTCTGGAAGGAATAAAGCAAAAGAAATTAGGATGAAAATATCATGATCCTCTGTCTCTTCCTCTCTTTCTTTGTCTCTCTCCGTGTGTGTATGCAACTCTGCCTTTCAGAAAAGTAGATCAGAAGAAGGAGGAGGAAGAGGAAGAAGAAGGAGAAGAAGGAGGAGGGGCTGGTGCTGTGGTACAGCAGGTTAAAGCCCTGGCCTACAGTGCTAGTATCTCATATGAGCACCAGTTCAAGTCCCAGCTGCTCCACTTTTGATCCAGCTCCCTGCTAATGCACCTGGGAAGGCAGTGAGAATGGTTCAAGTCCTTGCACCCCTGAACCCACTTGGGAGCTCCAGAAGAAACTCTTGGCTCCTGGCTTTGGATAGGCTCAGCTCCAGCCCATTTGAGGAGTGAACCAGCAGATGGAAGATCGATCTCTCTCTCTCTCTCTCTCTCTCTCTCTCTCCCTTTTGGTAAAATGGCACGGTCTTAGCTGTGGCACCATCTTAAGCCCTGAGCACAAACTTAAGCTCTTGGCCCCATCACCATATTTTTTTAAAAGACTTATTTTTTTATTTGAAAGTCAGAGTTACACAGAGAGAGAAGGAGAGGCAGGGGGGGGGGGTCTTCCATCTGCTGGTTCACTCCCCAGTTGGCTGCAATGGCCAGAGCTGCGCACAAGACTCCTACCCCACACACAGAACAGGGGATTGGAGGTTAACTTGGATGAGCCTAGAAGACATCATGCTAAGTGAAATAAACTAGTGTCAGAAGGACACACGCAGCATGATTCTACTTCTGTTGAAAATCTATAGTCAAGCACATAGAAGCAGAGATTGGAATGGAAGTTCCCAGGGACTGGGGTGGTGGGAAGGAGGAAAAGGGAGTTGCTAATGAATGGATATTAAAATTTCAGTTATGTGAGAGATATAAATTCTAGAGATTTGCTGAAGATTGTGCCTAAAGGTAACAATGCTATTTTGTACACTTAAACATGTTACATTGGTAGAGCTCATAGACGCGTTTCTACTGCAAAAACATACAATTCAAAAATAAGTAGTGGACTACAATGCTGATGAAAACTCTGTATGTGAGCAGGGTTTGCTCACTAGTGGTTTTCCCTATATGTGGCATGTTTTGCAACCAAAAGAACCTTTAGTAATATAGATTCCCTTTAGCTTTATCTGGCTTAATTACAGTTATTGCATGGACTGCATGCTTGTGGGTGAAATAGGTCCCTTCTAATTTCTAATTCCATGTTTTGTTTCAGGGAGTGGAAACTATTGGGTGGAGGGGATCTTGTCCACCTCCTCCTCACAGTTCAAACTTGCTTATCTTGGTCTTCATAAAATTTCCTTGACAATTGCTCAAATGCCCTTAACAAATAGTAAATGAAAATGAGAAAGTTGAAGAGACAGGTGCCTAGAAGAACTTTCTGCTTTGACCATGATGCTTAATCGGAAGTGACAAAGGACAAAGTGACAAGGCAATCAAGGGAAGGTTGCTTCAAAAGGCAAGTGGGCAGGGCGACTGAAGGTCGGATCCAGTCACAGATTATGATGACAACCTCTCAACTCTGGAGATGTAATGTTATTTTTCAGATTTACTTATCTGAAAGAGTTACAGAGAGAGGGGAAAGAGAGAAAGAGAGCTTGATCTTCCATTTATTGGTTCACTGCCCAAATGGCAGCAAGGAAGCCAGGAGCCAGGAGCTTAATGGGTCTCCTAAGTGGAGTGCAGGGGCCCAAGCACTTTGTCCTCCGCCACTTTCCCAGACCATCAGCATGGAGCTGGATTGAAAGTGGAGCAGCTGGGACTTGAACCGGTGCCTATATGGGATGTTGGTATTGCAGGCATTGTCTTTCCTGCTATGCCACAACTCCAGCCCCTGAAGCTGTAATTTAAATGGGCAGATTGAGCGTGATAGCCCACAAGGACAGAGGTTTTTATCTTTTCAGTTACACTCCAAGTGCCTGATATTCAACTGACTGAGTAGGTGTTTTGAGCGAAGCTATGGCTTTTTCATGTTGGTAAGCCCAAGTAAGATCTTACCGGAATGCTGCTCTGCAAAAATCCACGTAGAATAATTCTGAGAGCCCATATTGCCCAGAAATACTTTAGAAGTAGCTCTACAAGCCTGATAATGACAAAGGAGTCCATGATATACAAATGTAACAGAATTTGGACAGATTTTATCTTTCAAAGGAACACAGCAAATCCTGGGATCATTATAACAAAATCTTCTACTAATGATCTCCATCACTATGTTCCCAGAACTGGGAAGTAAGGCCCAGAAAGCTTCAGAGGAGCTGGAGGACAAGCAGCTGCCAAGCAGTGGAAATGGGAAAGGCCAGACTTTGATCCGAGAGTTGCTATTTTCCTGCTGCCTTGGATGACCCAGGAAATGATGTCTTTTTGCACAGTGGGCTCGCTAAGGAAAGATGCTTTCTTTCCTTTCCTTTTCTTTTTCTTTTATTTTTATTTATTTCAAAGAGTTACAGAGAGAGGTAGAGACAGAAAGAGAGGTCTTCCATCCGCTGGTTCACTCCCCAAATGGCCACAATCGCTGGTGCTGAGCTGATCCAAAGTCAAGAACCAGGAGCTTCTTCTGGGTCTCCCACATGGGTGCAGGGGCGCAAGAACTTGGGCCATCTTCTACTGCTTTCCCAGGCCATTAGCAGGGAGCTGGATGGCAAGTGGAGCAGCTGGGATTAGAACTGGTGCCCACTGGGATGCCAGCACTGCGGGCCAGGGCTTTAACCCACTGCGCCACAGCGTTGGCCCCAAGATGCTTTCTTTTTATACAGTGCCCCATGGTGCTGCCAGGCAGAAGGCAGACAAAGGGGCAGTGTTTACTTCTCTTTCCTTCCCTCCCTCCACTGTTGAAATGCATTAAATATTACACTAGGATTAAATATAGATCAAAGGTTGCTTTTGGAGTGATAGAAGACAATCTTATAATAGCCAGCATTGTTATATGATTCTGTCTATTACATCATGCATGGTTTCTAGGTGCGGTTTATTTGGCCACAGAAAGCTTGACCTAGAGCTATACAATTTAGCTGTCACACCTCTCCAGCACCTTTTTTCCTTGCCAGGTGAACAACATGCATTCACCCTTCCATTTTCCTCACTTGTCAGAAATCATGGATACAGGGGCCAGTGTTGTGGTACAGAGGGTTAAACTGACACTTGAGACACTGATGGCCTGAGAAAAGCAGAAGATGGTTCAGGTGCTTAGGCTCCTGTCACCCACATAGGAGAATCGGATGACGCTCTTGGCTCCTGGTTTTGGCCTGGCTCAGCCTGGCTATTTCTGGGCAGTGAATCAGCAGATGGAAGATCTCTCTTTCTCTGACACTCTGCCTTTCAAATAAATAGATCTTTAAAAAATAATTTATAGGTTCCTTATTTTATTTATTTTAATCTAATAAGTATTTATTAATGTTGCAAGCAGACGTGGCCCCTTTTAAAGGCTGAATTACAGGAATAAGAGTGATGGATTAAAGAAGGAGGTACCTTTCTCTGAAGGGAGGAGAGAACTTCCACTTTGACTATGACCTTGTCTAAATAAGATCGAAGTCGGCAAACTCAAAAGGCTTCCATAGCCTTGGCAGTTCATGACAAGAGCCTTAGGTGATTACTGACATCATAAATAAGAGCGCCAATTGTGAAATCAACAACAGGAGTCACTGTGTACTTACTCCCCATGTAGAACCTCTGTCCTTAATGTGTTGTAGTATGCGAATTAACGGTACAACTTGCCATCAAACAGTATTTTATACTTTGTGTGTCTGTGTGGGTACAAACTGTTGAAATCTTTACTTAGTATAGAGTTGATCTTCTGTATATAAATATAATTAAAAATGAATCTTAATGAAGAATGGGATGGGAGAGAGATTACAAGATGGGATGGTTTGCGGGTGGAAGGGTGGGTATAGGGGGAAGAACTGCTATAATCCAAAAGTTGTACTTTCAAAATTTATATTTATTAAAAAAAATTCTTAAAAAAAAAGGAGTGATGGAGCCCAGTCAGACCCATTGCTCTCTGCCAATCAGCAGCTTGAAGGGAATTTACTGGGCAAGGCAAAATTATCTGGGTCTCTGTGAGGAATTGAGTCTAACAAGGGAACAGGATCTGCAGAGAATTGGGCTGCCTCTCCAGGTAGTGGTCTAGTTGCTTTGAGTTAGGGTACAGCCATACAAAGTGCTAATCAAGGCAGGTAGCATAGTAAGCCCAGACCACATGTGTCTGAGTTCCTAAAACTGTACAAAATTTGTGCTAACTCATTTAGGGACTCAAGCAGATTTCAGGTGATAGGACAGAACAGTACTGATGACTTTGAACTAGCTTTAGTGTGGCCAGTATGGTGTTTATTTTTACCTTACGTGTGGGTGCTATAATATTTATCTTAACCATTACCTTATAATTCAGAGTCTTTTACATCTTTGTGAGTGCAAAAATTAAACTGTTATATTTCATTGAAATATAAAGATAAATGATGTGTATTCACTCATCTATTAATTTATTTAATAAGCATTAGACAGGTGTAAGTACTGAACCATGTGATAATAGCATGTCTATCTCAACATCAAAATACTTTTCTTTCCTGTAAGTCTTATATTCCACAATTTTTAGATGTGACCACAAATACTCTCTATTTTAGGAAAGGGTAAACCCTTGAGATATTTAAAATATCCTGCAAATATTTCTGGCTTCAACCAAAATTTCACTATGAACATTTTTCTAAGCATCTAGAATTCTTTTTCACCTGTTCAGTCAAATATGAGTACGTGTACAGGAAGAACTTGACAGCACAAAGAATAAAACCCTAAAGTAAATATAATAAATTCTCAGCTTGACTCTTTACAATTTCTTTTAGTGACAGTAAAGTTTTGCATTTGGATAAAGAAAAAAGAGTTATTTGTGTTAGGTTTATTTTCCATCAAGGATTCAGCAGGGCAAGAACAACAAGTGGTGGTTTTCTGTTGATCTTACACAGTTTCTAATAATTTTTAACCAATAGTCCTTTCCATACTTACTTGTCCAATTAGACACAGTCATAAAAATCACACTTGACAAAGGAAATAAACTGCCTATTTGCACAGAGATTAGCCTTTTCAGCCACACCTGCTCACTGGCCCCTCCCTGTTCCCTAGTAAGTACACAGTATTGGGGGCTAGGGTGGGGAGGACTTCCAATTGCCTTTTTCTCTCTTCAAGGAAAAGAATGAAAATATATTTAGGAGGTCACGGTTCAGTCACAGAAACTTCAGATCCGACCAGAAATAACAAGCCATTGAAGGGCGCCCTAGCTCTCATGGAGCGCATGCTGACAGCTGGCTTATGGCTGGAATTACAGGTACTCAAAATCTCTCTCTGATGAATAATTAGGGTAGGCAAAAAATGAGCTGGGTGATCTTACTCTCAGATGAACTATTTCCATGAGGAAGAATAAAGGGTTAAGTCCAAATTTTAGGAACCACAGTTGGCCTGGTTCTTGCTCTCATGGAATTCTGTCCTTTATAATACTTTAGAACTGACTAGGTCACTCTTGGCTTATTGTGAGTTGGTTGCTCATTCAGCTTGATAAATCGAGACGTGAATCACAGAGCTTTCTTCTACACGACTTTTGCAATCATCAGGTCCAAAATCCTTCTTCATACCTGACCTTGCTATTATCTTCATGCTTGCAACTGAAAACCAGTCCTTCCTGTGAAATATTTTGTGGAAACTTAGAGACCTTTAAATATGCAGACTCAATGGTTTATTGTTGCTAAATTGAAAAGCATCATAGAATGGTTAAGATTCTAAGGTCAGCTGGAATTCCTTTAGTAGGATCTCTGCATTTTAAGAATAGTAACAATCCCTTACTTATAGGTAGCAGACTTGCTCTGCCTGCCTGTATCCCTCTTTTTTATTTTTTTTAAAAGATTATTTACTTATTTATTTAAAAGTCAGAGTTACAGAGACAGAGAGAGAGATAGAGAAAGAGATTTTCCATCTGCTGGTTCACTTCCCAATTGGCAGCAACTGTCATGGCTGGGCCAGGCTGAAACCAGGAGCCAGGAGCTTCTTCCAGGTCTCCCACACAGGTGGTAAGGATCCAGGGACTTGGGCTATCTTCTGCTGCTTTCCCCAAGCCATTAGCAGGGAGCTGGATTGGAAATGGAGCAGCCCTTTGTAGGTGGTGGCTTAACCTGCTACACCACACCACAGTACTGGTCCCCCTTACTCTTTATGTAGCACCATCCCATTTTTTCCCTGGGGAATGATCCTCCCCTCATTGTTATTTCATAGAGTTTAAGTGGAGCTTATTCTACCTCCTCGCTTCAGAGGAGCTCAACAGGGAGTCCATCTCTGGCCAAGTGATTGCTCCAAGAATGAACTGGGTCCAGAGCAGCCTAATTTGAGTTTCTGCCCCTTGTCACCAGGGTTGTGGGTAAACACATGTATAGCATTATCCACTGAGAGTTTAAGGAACATCTTAGGTCAATTCATTCATATAGCCCAAATCTCCTAACACCTACTCACTCCCTAGTGAGGAAGTGAGATACTGGCAGATATTTTCAGTAATATGTTGAAAGCATTCATTCAGCAAATACTCAGCGAGATGATGACTACTACTAGGAGCCTCGTTCTATGCAAGGTGATAGGAATGCAGTTATAAATGAAACTGCCACGATCCCAGTACCATTATGTTCTGAAGGATGTATAAAGAGGGCACACAGGTGGACCATGTAAATTATTCTGGATATATGTGGGTATCCAGGAAGGCTTCCTGGAGGAAGGGACTGGCCTCCTAAATATCTCTGAATTAATTCTTCTTGGATTTTCTTCCTCATCCTCAGAGCTACTGCCTTAACTCAGGCTTTTTTCAGATCATGTCTGAATTGTAGCAATAGTTTTCCAGTTGAAATTTATCCCTCACTCTCACCCTGGTCTTACCCAACTCATTCATTACTGATAACAGAATTATTTTTCCCATGGAAATTTTTCCTGAAGTATAATATAACGTACATACATAAAATTTGTTTGGAAGCACACAGCTTGATGAATTTCCTCAGCCCAACACATTCGTTAAGCAGCACCTACATTACTAAGCATGGCCAGCATACCGGAAGCCATCCTCATGCCCCATCCATAATCACCCAGCCCATAAATGATAAAAATTCATTTTAAAACTACAAATCGTGGAGCCCAGTGAGTTAAGCCACTGCCTGTGATGCTGGCATCCCACATGAGCATCGGTTCAGGTCCTGGCTGCTTCACTTTTGTTCCAGCTCCCTCCTGATGTGCCTGGGAAAGCAGCAGAAGACAACCTGAGTACTGTGGCCCCTGCCACTCATGTGGGAGACTCAGATGAAGCCCTGGCTCCCGACTTCTGGTTTCTGCTTGCCCCAGCCCTAGCCTTTGAGGCCATTTGGGGAGTAAACCAGTGGATGGAAGATCCATCTCTCTAGGTCTCTCCTTCTCTCTCTGTTAACTCTGCCTTTCAAATAAATAAATGAACCTTAAAAAAAAAAAAAAAAGCTACAAATCTCATCACATTGCTTTAAGAATCTTTCAAGACTCTCCGCAACCTTCAGCAGAAAAGCCCCAAACCACTAGTAATTCCCAACCTACTGAATCCTATCTACTGCTCCTCCTTGCAGGCCTGCGCAGTGCTGCTCCATCTCTTTAGGCTAATGTCCCAGGTCTCTTCCTCCCCGATCTAATGACCCCAGTTATTTCGTTATTCCAAGAGCCACATTCTCAAGGTCAGTCATGACTTTGTTACTTGCCCCAAATTCTTTTCCTTCCCTTTCCCCTGCCCTTGACTGTTTTAAAAATAAGAACCATCGTGGCAGTCACTGTGGTGCAGTGCGTTAAGCCATCTCCTGGGACTCCCACATCCCACATCCGAGTGCCTGGGTCTGGGTCCTGCCTCTGCTTCCCATATAGCATCCAGCTAAGGTGCCTGGGAGGCAGTGGATTGTGGCCGCTGGCCTGATGTGCACTGTTTTCTGTAGGTAGCACAACAGCAAAAACGCTTGGCAGGTCGGCCCCACTCCCAGCAGCGTCTGTTTCTCCACCAGCGCCTCTGCCGCCTCGCCTCTGTCGCACCCCAGGCGCGAGCTTAACCCTTCCCTGGAGACTGTCTCCAGGCTCCTTAGGGAAGCAGCCCAGCCGCTGGCCTCCTTAGAATCCTCCCGAGCAGGAAAAAAAAAAATCTCAATAATACCAATGTGGGGTAAAATCCATAAACTTAAAATCAAGCCGCAGGGGAAAAATTCCTCAAAGGATGCCTGATTGCTGCTGCACTGATAAGCCTGAAGGGGCCAGTGTGGCTCTCTGCTGTCAACCTACACTCATTGCAACGTGGGTTGCCCGAGTCCTCATCATCTTAACCTCCAAAGCGATTCGCATAAAACCTTCACGAGTGCAGAAATTGCTTCCTAAGTGCAAAGTAAAATTAAAAGGGACGTGCATTCATTCAATCATCTCACTGGCCAGGCATTCAATTCATCCAGGACAAGCACCCCAGCGGCCACATCTTTATCTCTGCCTTATGCGCCCCCAGCAGTCACTGGCCCGCGGTCAGAAACGCTGGGTGGGGAGATAGGAGACTGAGTTTCGATTACTCAACTTTTTTTTTTTTTTTTTGGTTCTCCATCATCTGCTGGGGCGCAGCAGAGGGGTGTTCTGCCTACCCACGCTGAAAATCGAGTTTCACAAAATCAGCAGCCCTCGTGGGTCCAGCGCAGGCTGCCGCCCCACAACGACCCGGGTCACCGACTTGTGGGCCGTGCTTGTCCCTGGGTTTGCTTCCTCACTCCGTCCAGCGGGCGTCGCGGGCGGGTAGCAGGGCCGAGCGGAAGCGAGCGGGCTGGGTCCTCTGTCCTGCCTGCGGTCCGCCCCTGTCCCTGCCTGCGCCTGCTCTCGCGCAGCTGCGGCTCTGCGGGTCTCCAGCCTGCTGCACACGCCCAGGGATGATCCAAGCTCTCACTGTGACGACGAGGGGGGTTCAGTCCACTGTGAGCGAGGCCCGGGACTCCGGCGCCAGGTCGGGGCGGTGGGCGTGCCTGGGGAGGCCCGGGACCCCGAGGAGCGGATGAGGCGCCTGTGCGGCGCGGTTCAAGGGTCCGAGGGCAGCGGAGGCGCGGCAGGAAACTCTCAGAACCTGGCCCGGCCGGGCTGTGGGCATCGTGGCGGGGAGGGACAGGGCGGCGCCCGGCTGGGCTGCCCGGCCCGCTCACCTCGCCCTGGCGGCGCGCCCAGCCCGGGACTGGGGAGGAGGGAGCTGGACCTGCGGGCCTCTGGATTCCAGGACCGCCCCCTCCCGCTCCCGGGCCGGCGGCGAGCGGCGGCGACGGCCGGAGCCGCAGCGGCAGCATGAGAGCCCGCGCCGCTCCTCCACGCCTGCGGACGCGCGGCAAGCGGCGGCGGCTCTGCCTGCGGGCGCCATGGGGGCGCCGTGGGGCCCGGAGGCCGGCGGGCGGCGGCGGCGGCGCAGAGGCCAGGGGCAGCTACAGAGCGCCTCGGTCCTGGTGGCCGCCGGCCTGATGTGCACCGCGCTGGCCGCCTACGTCTGCTGGGAGCAGTTGCCGCCGCTGCCCTGGGCATCCCCTGCCCCGCCGCGGCCGGTGGGCGTGCTGCTCTGGTGGGAGCCTTTCAGGGGACGCAGCGGCGCCGCCTCGAGGCCGCCCCCCGACTGCCGGCTGCGCTTCAACATCAGCGGCTGCCGCCTGCTCACCGACCGCGCGGCCTACAGCGAGGCTCAGGCAGTGCTGTTCCACCACCGCGACCTGGTGAAGGGGGCCCTGGACTGGCCGCCGCCCTGGGGCGCGCGGGACCGCGCCGCCGAGGAGCTGGAGTTGCACGCGTTGGGCGACCAGGAGCCCGCGGCCCGGGTGACCTCAGGCTCCAGGCCCCCGGGCCAGCGCTGGGTGTGGATGAACTTCGAGTCGCCCTCTCACTCCCCGGGGCTGCGAAGCCTGGCAGGTAACCTCTTCAACTGGACGCTCTCCTACAGGGCCGACTCGGACGTCTTCGTGCCCTATGGCTACCTCTACCCCAGGAGCCACCCGGGCGACCAGCCTCCGGGCCTGGCCCCGCCGCTGGCCCGGAAGCGGGGGCTGGTGGCCTGGGTGGTGAGCCACTGGGACGAGCGCCAAGCCCGGGTCCGCTACTACCATCAGCTGAGCCAGCACGTGCCAGTGGACGTGTTCGGGCAGGGTGGGCCTGGCCGCCCGGTGCCCGACAGCGGGCTCCTGCACACGGTGGCCCGCTACAAGTTCTACCTGGCGTTCGAGAACTCGCAGCACCTGGATTACATCACCGAGAAGCTCTGGCGCAACGCGTTCCTGGCCGGGGCGGTGCCAGTGGTGCTGGGCCCAGACCGTACCAACTACGAGCGCTTCGTGCCCCACGGCGCCTTCATCCACGTGGACGACTTCCCCAGTGCCTCTTCCTTGGCCACCTACCTGCTCTTCCTCGACCGCAACCCGGCTGTCTACCGCCGCTACTTCCACTGGCGCCGGAGGTACGCCGTGCACATCACCTCCTTCTGGGACGAGCCGTGGTGCCGGGCCTGCCAGGCTGTGCAGACGGCGGGGGACCAGCCCAAGAGCATAGGCAACTTGGCACACTGGTTTGAGCGGTGAAGCTGGCCCCCGCTGCAAGCCACCCAGGAAAGCCAGGTTGTCAGCTCTTTGATATCCTACCGAGCATCTCCTTGATTGCCGAATCACGGGACCAAGTTCTCAGAACACTTTTTTTTTTTTCTTTATTGGAAAAAGGTGATTTGCCAATTAACATTATACAACTGCAAGATGGGGTGGGAAAGGTCCCAGGTTCGCCTGCTTTATGCACAACTAGCCTTTGGGCTCCTTCTGCTGTTGATGGCCATGGCTGTTAAGGGCTTTGAAGAAGGGTAACTTGGGCAGAGGTGAAGAAATGGCTTAGCTGCCAGGCACCGAGGCTGTTTCTCGTTATTTCCACAGTGGTGGCCCAATTGGCATTTTCCTGAAGCAAACTGCTGGCTTTAGAAGGAGGCTGGGTGTGGGTGTGGCCTCAAGTGTGGCTTTCTCTTTGTTGGAGTCCTCAAACCCCAGCCTCCTGGGAAAGGTGAGCAGAGTGGTTAAAGGCGCTATTGACTTCCTTAACAAGTACTGTTTCTTCTGCCCCATGAATGGGAACAAGTTGCTGGATTGTCCTTGAAAGAGTCTCAAGATGAACATATGGGTGTACTTCCTTTACACAACAAATGTATTCTTGTAAAACTGCGTTTAAATCAAATCAAAAATTCAGGACCCTAAGAGAATTCAATATTTAACCAAATCCTATGGAGAATCCCTTTATAATGTGAATAACCATATCCTAATTTATTTCTTCTGTTTTTGTGTTTTCTTGTACTTGTTTTTTTTTTTTAAATATTAATGTTACAAAAGTGAAAATCAAGCAGAAGCAACCTTCTTCTCTTCCCAGCAAACCAGCCTGTGTTTACAAACAGAAGAAAGGAAGCCACAATGTCACTTTCCACAAAATTATTTGCCATGTCTTTACTGGACTGAAACTTTAGGCTGGAAGGCCAGTCCTTCAGGGATGTGGCATCACTTGTCTGCAGAACAGTGGAAGGGATTGCACTGCATGACAGAATCATGCAAGTGGAAAAAAGAAAATGTTACAATATCTGTTAGTGACTTTTTGTTTGTGAGTTTTTGGTTGAATGTTTAGATCCTAGGAAATGGAACTAAGTTCGTGCCTATGATGAACTTCCTCTGTCTTTTGTAAAAGGCTAAATCTGCTGTGCTCCCTGTGCTAACAGATTGCCCTTCTAGTCTGCACAGTACAGCAAATCCTCACATTTCTAGTGCCCTTGAGACTGTGCCATGGGATCAGTCTTCAAAATACATGCATTGACTTTGCAGGTTGTTGAATGAGCAGCATATTTAACAGGTGTCACTGCGTACCTACTTAATGCCAAACACTGGACTTGGGGACCCGGGGAAGAGAAAAAAAAAGTATATGTGTAAGGCAACAACCTCCTTTTAGAGCTCTTACAGTCTACCACTGCCAAAAGTGAAAAATGACTGCTGAAACAATTGGCAGATTCAATTCACTTAAAATGACATGACCGTAAATCAGTAAGAAAGTTATATAGACTGTAGTCTATAACATAGACTATTATATATTTTATATGCATAATAGTGATATGGACTATAAATTATAAAGCTAATCTAAAGCTTGAAATGATGGAGTTTAATCCTTAATTCATTATAAGATCTTCACTGACTAATTATTATGGGTAGGACCCAAGATGTAGTTTTCTACAGAAGTCTTCTATAAATAGTAATTTTATATTTGATTGGTACAGTTAACTGAGTCATAAGCACGTTTTATACCTGTGGGCATTTGTTGCCAATGTATTTGGAAAGCCCACTGAATCTAGGTGCTGCAGTTCTCTGTTCCTTAAAAGGAGAAGTGAACAGCTATGGTTAAAATTTCCTCATTAAAGTATTACAGTGTGGACAGAATTACAAACTACCAGCCATCCAGTAAAGGTAATGAAAAATTCTATTCTTGAAATAACTATTTCTGAGATGTTGGCCAGTGGTCTTGGCGTTATTGGGAATCTACATGGGGCAGTGGGACAGAGCTTCGGTTTTGAAGGTTATCTGATTAAGGTTTGAATTCCAGCTATGTGACATTGGGCACATTAGCAAAAACCCTGAGCCTTAGCTTCCTCACCTGTAAAATGAGGGAGGAAAATATTTCATAGCTCATTGTGAGCGTTTCAGGAAATAAGCGACAGGTGCCTAACACACAGTGGGCACTAGCTGATTTTATGTTTTTTTCTTTCTTTCCTTGCAATGATTTCAGGATGCTCTTATAACCATTTATACATATGTCTAAAATTAAATCTCAAAGATGTTACAGAATAAATCTGAAATAAAAAAGAAAGTGTCTCATATTGTATATTTCAAATGAATCTCTAAAGCTAAGCCTTATTTCAGGAAGCAACATTGTCATTTAGATCAAGCTTAAATTTGTAGAAGAGAATGAAGTATGCATCTAAGCTTTCTTAATTTTTTTTTGTTTTGGCAAAGCTATATAGTTAAACTTATTTTACCAGTGTTCTTGTAGTAGTAAGTCCATTTGAAATTAACCATGTAGTGAATATCCAGCATGAGCATTTACATGCAAGTTTTCAACCTGGAACGAATTTTCTTTTAGGCTAATTTCATCACAGAGCAAGAGATGTGGCAATTGCTCATTGTATGTTACTTCTCATTCTAAACTGAATAGGTTCAAATTTAGCAAACCTTAGTACAAAAATGCATGTGAATGCATCATATATATATATACACATATATATCCAAATGTGTTTTCTATGATTGCCATGCCCTCCTTTAAGGCATAGATTTTTCTTTCAAATTTATTACAAAATTTAATGTTTTCAGCACTTGATGACTCTGAAAGTGCACCTGTAATGATAGCTGCATCGGAAGACAGTCTGACTTGCTTTCGATATTCACAAGGTTTTTTTCAGATTCCAAGCCACTGCTTGGCAGTAAGTTAGGGGAGCAAAGGAGTTTCATGCAGAGTCTGAAGTTCGGAGTCAGAACCTGGGTATGTGATTCTGCCACTTTCTGTTCTTATGGCCTTGGTTAGGAAAGCTATTTAACTGAGTTTTAGCCTCCTCCTTTATAATGCATGAGTGCCTCTACAAAATAGGGATTAAGTGTGCTGATGTATGCCATGCCGAAGTGCTTACTAGGCTGTAAAGTGCTACATAATTACAGAGTACTCTAGAGTTTCCAGGCTCTATATCAAGGGTCAGTAAACTTGTGCAAAGCACCAGAGTGTAAAAAGTTCCAGCTTTGCAGGCCACACAGTCTGTTGCCACTTCCAACTCTGCCGCTGGAGTGCAAAAAAAGCCACAGACTATCCCTAAGCGAATGAGGTGGCTGGCCTTGGCCGAGGTGCCATAACTTGCAGCTCTGCTCTAGATTTTCAGAGATGGAAGGAATCTGGGAAGCTCAGCATGTCTACTTAATGTAACCTGATGGGAGTTAGAAGGGATTTAAGAACTGGCGTTTTAGAATTCTGGAAGCAGCTATTCTTGGGCTCTTCCACTAGCTTTGCAACATTTCACAGTTGTGTGATTTGGGGTGAATTATTTAGGCTCTCTGTATTGTGATACTCCCAATCTCTATTTGAAGGTAATCATATAGTTTGTGGAGGTGTTAAGATTAGAAAAGATGCTTACAGTACTCGGTCTAGTGCCTGGACCATAGGAATCACCTCAACAACATTACCCAGGATTACCTATCCGTTTTACTGAGTAGCCAAGTTCCAGAGCCATTGAAGGACTTGCCTAAGGTTACAGAAGTATCGGTGGAACCATCCTCGCCCATGCAAGATGCAACCCCTTTGAGCCTCTGCCACTTCAGCTGCGAAATGAGGGGGCTGGACAAAATCTCTTGGGGTCAAGTTCCACTTGCTAGCATGCTACTAATTGGTCTCCTGGGGCTTAAAGAGCTAATTCACCTCCCAGTGTGCCTTTTTTTTACAGCCTGGAAGTGACTTAGTATATAGGAGCAGTAAACTGGCAGAAAACCAGGCATGGGTGGGGGATCTGATTTAACTTTAAACACAAATGTTTAAAGCATCGCATATACAGATATCAGGGAAAGGAGCCAAGGCCATGAATTAGTTTGGTGAATAACTGCATTGAGTACATCTCAAGTCATTCTTGTATGTGTCTCATGGACTTTTATGCTACACATTCTTTTTTTATTTATTTATTTGACAGATAGAGTTAGACAGTGAGAGAGAAAGAGAGAAAGGTCTTCCTTCCGTTGGTTCACCCCCAAATGGCCTCTATGGCCGGCACTGCGCCGATCCGAAGCCAGGAGCCAGGTGCTTCCTCCTGGTCTCCCATGTGGGTGCAGGGCCCAAGGACCTGGGCCATTCTCCACTGCCTTCCCGGGCCACAGTAGAGAGCTGGATTGGAAGAGGAGCAGCTGGGACTAGAACCCGGCGCCCATATGGGATGCCAGCTCCGCAGGCGGAGGATTAGCCAAGTGAGCCACAGCGCCGGCCCCCGCTACACATTCTTTTAACAAATCAAGTGTTCATGTACACATGTTCAGGTTATTTGACAAGATTATTAAAGTTATGAGATGGAAAATGACTTTTGGTTTATAATGTAAACCTCCACTCATCAATGTAATCAGTCATTGCCTCTTGCACTTGGGATATTTCTCGGGGCAGTTTGTGTATGTTTATTCTAAATTGGTAACTAGACTGATGATTTTGCCTCTTCTGAATTGCACGAAGTGCTCTCGTGTTCTTAACTGCCTGGCTTTTTCTACTATAATCTGGTGATTCATTTCCAAGGCCATACTTGGCATACTCTTTTCTCTCAGTCTGGTTTATTTTACTAAATGCTCTGATGCCCTCTATGTCCAGTCTTGAGCTCCTGTTACTGAATTAAGTACTGCCACTTTTCAAACAGGTGGGGTAAAGCCTGGGTGGTACCTGATGTTGGGCACAGTCAGCAAACTTTCTTCTCAACAGCTGAGGCAGGATTATTACAAAGTTGGAATAAACACTGAGTAGTTTCTCTTCTCTCCTGCCTGCCCCCTCCAGCCCTCACACATGCCGAAACACTTATTTAAGAACAGACTTTGAAAAGTGACCAATGCCTGCTAAGGATAGAAGCAGGGCTCGCAAAAAGAAAGGATTTAATAATGAATGTGTAAACAGAAGATTACGTTATAAAGTAGAGCAGGTGGTGAATACAGATGGGAAGTCAAGAGAAAGAAAAGGACAGACATGGGGGCGAATACAGTGTTGGAAGAGAAAGTGAGATCAGATAAAAGATGGAGAGAGGAGGATACAGAGCAAAGTGGAGGGACCATATGGGTTACAGGACAACAAAAGAGGCAGGACAAAGGAGAAACATCTGCCCAGAGAAGGACAGACTACTTTAACACTCACCATTCAGTGCCCCTGTGCTGAAAAGAAAGCTTTGTTTCAGCTTGGAATGCAGCATCTGTCGGCAAACGAAGAGTGAAATCCAGAAGTCTGAACTCACTGACAGGGCGAAGCAGGAACTTAAGGAATAAACTAACATCCAGAAATACAAAATTATTATCCCTTGATTCATTACAACAGACTCTTGAACTCTGATCAATGGTTCTTTTTTTCATTTTGGAAAAATCGTGTTCATTGCAGTGTTTCTCATCCCCAGTCAGTATACTTCATCTGTATCCAATTATGCATTTTATATCTTTTTATATAGCCATAATCACCAGTTCATTCTTTTAAGGAAAAGCAAGAGACAGAGGGAAACATGTAAATGACCCAATAAATTTGATATACTTACTGGTTTCCTATAAAAACTTATTATAAGACTATTTCTAGTAGGTTCTAAAGAATTGGGTTTTTATGACATCATTTTGAGATTTTTGAATTCATATTTTCTGAAATTACTGAATCTCAGCTAATACACTAAAAAACATTGTCCTATTAGACCATGGGTACAAAGCATCCTAATCTGGATTATTTTTAAAAGGCAGGAGCAGACATTTGGCCCAGTAGTTAAAATACCAGTTGTGCCCCATATCAGCGTGTCTGGGTTCAAGTCCCACATCCACATTGGATTCCAGGTTCCTGCAAATGCAGACTCTGGAAGGCAGCAAGTGATGGTGCAAGTAACTGGGTCCCTGCCATCCACCTGGAAGATCCTGATTGAGTTCGTGGCTCCTGACTTCAGCCTGGTCCAGCCCTGGCTATTGCAGGTATTTGGGGGTGTGAACCAGTGCATGGGAGTCTCTCCATCTTTCTCAAATAAATGTTTCTTAAAAAGGAGAAATGGAGTCTTCAGGAACATTTAATAAGCATTTCTTTGTTGTTTTTTGTTTTGTTTTGTTTTTGACAGGCAGAGTGGACAGTGAGAGAGAGGGAGACAGAGAGAAAGGTCTTCTTTTTGCCGTTGGTTCACCCTCCAATGGCCACCGCGGCCAGTGCACTGCGCTGATCCGATGGCAGGAGCCAGGTGCTTCTCCTGGTCTCCCATGGGGTGCAGGGCCCAAGCACTTGGGCCATCCTCCACTGCCTTCCCGGGCCATAGCAGAGAGCTGGCCTGGAAGAGGGGCAACCGGGACAGAATCCGGTGCCCCGACCGGGACTAGAACCCGGTGTGCCGGTGCCGCAAGGCGGAGGATTAGCCTTTTGAGCCACGGCGCCGGCCAATAAGCATTTCTTGAGTGTCTCCTATGTGCAGGCTCTATGCTAGGACTTGGGGCTATAAATAAAACTAAGGCAAAGATCTGCTCTCAAAAAGTGAGTATTCTGGCCCAGGAAACAGACATGTGGACAACTAATGCCAACACACGACAAGTGGGGTCATAATGAAGGGATGCCATGGGAAGACGCAGTAGACCATGTACAGAATCACAGAAGGTAAACAGCCTCTTAGCAAGAGCCCTGACGTCATCAGAGAATAATTCAGGAACTCTCTGCACCACAAACTGTCTTCTTAACGTTATTTCTGAAAACTACAAGTTCTGTAGCCGCTGGACTCAGCCCTTTATCTACTTCATTGTTTTCATTAATACCGGTTAAAAACAGCTGTTGTTATAAAGTGTCACCTTCAAAATGACTAATCTCTATAGGGATTTTGCTCCCCTGGTGACTAGGAACATCTGCCCTCATCCTATGATGTTCTTGTAAGGTTAAATAAACATTTTAGCTGAAGCATCCATCTTCATCCATCCATCATCCATCCATGGATCCACCTGTGGCTACCCTAGTGATCAAAGAGCAATGCTTTTAGATAACCATAGATGCCACCTTACGGCATATCAAGCCTTCTTTGGGAGGTACACATCTATGGCTTTTAAATAAGGATTCTTTTGCAGTAGTTGTAGCTTACTAAGGTTTGCTATATATTAAGCTCCTGCTATGTGCAGAATGCTTTAGATGCATTTTTCTGTTTTCTACCCTTCAGTTAAAGGCATAGTGGTCGACAGCCCCTAAAGTGATTCTTTCTGGTTGCTGTCTCCTGCTATCCAAGCCTCAGGCATCTTGTGCCCTTGAGTTTGCTCTGGACTCATGGGCTCAGACTGGGAGACGCAAGGCCTGAGACCTTTGCAACTAGGTTGCACAGAGATGGCTTTCTGCAGTGGCGATACTTTCTCCATCTCTTGGTTGCTGACATGATGTGATCTACCCTGTGCTGGGAAACTGAGGGAAGCCACGGAGGCCATTCCCGCCAACCACAGCAGTGAGCACAGAGCAGGGACCCCAGGCCTGGCTAACACCTGCACTGCAACTTCCTGAGTGACCTTGAGCTTGAGGTCCCCTGCTGAGTCCCTCCTGGATTCCTGACCCACAGAATGTAGGAGATAACAGATGTTTGTTGTTTTAGGTGTTGTTTGGGGATATTTGTTGTGCAGCAGTAGAGAACCAAGCAGGCATTATTGCCATTTTAGAGATAAGAAAACAGATTCATACAGGTTAATCGCACACAGGAATGCACACAATAACTGAGCCAGGATGCTGACGCGTGACCCATTTATTGCCCAGGATAAATATCAAAGTGGAGAGAGCGCCTTGCCAGTGCTTCCTGTTCGTATGTTTTTGAGCAGACAGCATTCATGGTTGTTATGTTCACTGTGCTCCATTTGCACGTCTGAAGCTCAATGAAATGTGGTTAGTTCAGTGAATTCACTTCCGTGGCTCTGTGGTGCAGCACTGGCAATGCCACCTCAGAATCCAGGAAACAGAGCTTGTGGTCAGCTCTGTCATTCCCCAGATTTTTCTCACGGCTCTTCACGCACAGCTTTTCCTAATGCCCCAGCTCCTGACAGCCACTGATCTGTTTTCCATTATTATGGCTTTCTCTAAAACGTTATGTAAATGAAACCAAGCAGCGTGTAACTCTTCTATCTGGCTCTGTTTGATTAACCACACTTCCATATCATTAGTATGCCTTCCTTTTTACCACGGAATAGTCAATCCACTCAGTTTTATAGGTTTTGTATATACAAGTTCTTAATCAGATACATATTTTATAAATATTTTACCCATTATGCACATTGCCTTTTTGTTTTCATAACAATGGCTTCTACGGAGCAACAGTTTTCAATTTTGATAAAGCCAAATTTATCACCATCTTTTTGTATGGATTATTTTATCTAAAATTTGTCTCCACACCCAAACTCATGCAGACTTTCTTAGATATTTTCATTCTCACTGCCTTTTGAATTTTAAATTTTGATGAAGTCCAATTTATCAAAGCTTTTCTTTCATGGATCATGTTTTTAACCCTTTAAGTAAGAAACCTTTGCTTACCAAAGGTCACTAAGAATTTTATCCTAAAAACTGTACAGTTTTAGATTTTATATTTGAACTGTGATGCTGTGAATTTCAGTTAATTTCTGTGTATGGTGTGAGCTTCATTATTAGCTTTTTTTTTTTTTTTAAGATTTATTTTATTTATTTGAAAGACAGAGTTACTGAGAGAGGTAGAGCCAGAAAGAGAGAGAGTGGTAGTCCATCCTCTGGTTCACTCCCGAAATGACTGCAATGGCCAGAGCTGAGCTGATCTGAAGCCAGGAGCAGGAGCTTCCTCCGGGTATCCCATACACATGCAGGGGCCCAAGGACTTGGGCCATCCTCTGCTGCTTTCCCAGGCCACAGCAGAGAGCTGGACTGGAAGTAGAGCAGCCAGGTCTCTAACCGGCGTCCATATGAGATGCTGGTGCTGCAGGCCGGGGCTTTAACCTGCTGTGCCACAGTGCCGACCCCGAGCTTCATTTTTTGTATAAAATTTATGAAGAGTCTTCAAAAAGTTAATGAAAAATGCATTTAATAAAATCACTATTATGTATGATTTTCAACAAATCTTTTGCACCAAATAAACTGATTTTTTAAAAGATTTATTTATTTGAAAGTCAGGACATCTGCCATTCTATGAGTCTGCTGTGTATCCCAAGACACATAGAATGACAGATGTCCTAAATAACACTCTGGCCTCAAAATCAACCCTTAAGGCATTTGGATCTGGCTCAAGTACCCATGAGAGTATTTTAGGCATGGAAAGACAAGACACTCTGGAAAAAAAAAAAAAAAAAAAAAAAAGACCTAAATGAAAGATCCCTGCGAGTGAGATCCCAGTGGAAAGAACAGGGCCATCAAAGAAGGAGGTACCTTTCTCTGAAGGGAGGAGAGAACTTCCACTTTGACTATGACCCTGTTGGAATAAGATCAAAGTCGGCGAACCCTAAGGGCTTCCATAGCCTTGGCAACTCATGACTAGAGCCTAGGGAGATTACTGACGCCATAAACAAGAGTGTCAAATTGTTAAATCAACAACAGGAGTCACTCTGTACTTACGTCTCACGTGGGATCTGTCCTTAATGTGTTGTCCAATGTGAAGTAATGCTATAACTAGTACTGAAACAGTATTTTTACACCTTGTGTTTCTGTGTGGGTGCAAACTGATGAAATCTTTACTTAGTATATATTGAATTGATCTTCTGTATATAAAGATAATTGAAAATGAAAAAAAAAAAAAACCTTGGTGTTAAATTGGAAATTGCATAGAAAATTAATCAATTTTTAAAAAAATATCATGTAGGATCTCTGTCCTTAATGTGCTGTACATTGTGATTTAATGCTATAACTAGTACTCCAACAGTATTTTTCACTTTGTGTTGCTATGTGAGGGCAAACTGTTGAAATCTTTACTTAATATATACTAAACTGACCTTCTGTATATAAAGAGAATTGAAAATGAATGTTGATGTGAATGGAAGGGGAGAGGGAGCGGGAAAGGGGAGGGTTGCGGGTGGGAGGGAAGTTATGGGGGGGGGGGAAGCCATTGTAATCCATAAGCTGTACTTTGGAAATTTATATTCATTAAATAAAAGTTTAAAAAAAGAAAAAGAAAGAGCTACACAGAGAGAGGAGAGGCAAAGAGAGAGAGCGAGGTCTTCCATCCACTGGTTCACTCCCCAGACAGCCGCAGCGGCCAGAGCTGCACCCATCCGAAGCCAGGAACCAGGAGCTTCCTCCGTGTCTCCCACGTGAATGCAGGGGACCAAGGACTTGGGGCATCTTCCACTGCTCTCCCAGGCCATAGCACAGAGCTGGATGGGAAGAGGAGCAGCCGGGACTAGAACCGGTGCCCATATGGGATGCCGGCGCTTCAGGCCAGGGTGTTAACCTGCTACGCCACAGCACCGGCCCCTAAACTGATTTTTCAATTGTACTTTCCATGAACTTTTTTGAAGTCCTCCTGTATAACTGTTTCAGCACATTTACTGAAAATACTACCCTTTCTCCAATAAATTATCTGGGTACCTTTGTCAAAAATCAGATTTAAGGGAGAATTTAGTTACTTAAGTTTCTACTTTAACTATGCCATTTATCTTATGCTCTCAGGTTTTTAATGTCCTAAGAAATAAGACAAAATTACCGCTTCATTGTTACCTTTAGGTGCTACTGCCACCTTGTTTTCTGTGTTGTAAGCCACCTGAAAGTACTCCCCTCTTACTTGATGTACTAGAAAGGATGTGGCTTGGCCCACTGAAACAGGAGGTGGGAAAGGTCAGTGTGCCAACAACCTTCCCTGGCGCCATCCTGCATTTTAAATCAGTACCTCTCTTCGGGTTCAGTTCTCTTAGGAAGTGTAGACTAGATAAACCTACACAAGTAAATGGGCAATCTTGGCATGGATTTCATTCACTGAAGGACTGATGTGATACTGTCACAATTAGTTCACACTAGCACAGTAGCTTTGTTCTGATTCTCAATATGTTATGCCAGTCAGTGAGATGGACTGTGGAGTTACTCTGTGTTTACACTTGGAGGTGTATCTATTTGGTTTTAGAACACTATAAACATTTTACCTGAAGTATTTCCCAAGTTACACTTTTAAATGTACTCCTACTCCAAACACAGTTAAACAGAAAACCCTCAGTAATATAGACCCCTCCTTCCTTCCCCCTCCTTCTCTTTCTCCCAGATGCCATTTATTTAAAACTTTCTTTCTTTTTTTTTTTTTTTTTGACAGGCTGAGTGGATAGTGAGAGAGAGAGACAGAGAGAAAGGTCTTCCTTTTTGCCGTTGGTTCACTCTCCAATGGCCACCGCGGCCGGTGCATCGCGCTGATCCGAAGCCAGGAGCCAGGTGCTTCTCCTGGTCTCCCTTGCGGGTGCAGGGCCCAAGCACTTGAGCCATCCTCCACTGCACTCCCAGGCCACAGCAGAGAGCTGGACTGGAAGAGGGGCAACCGGGACAGAATCCGGCGCCCCGACCGGGACTAGAACCCGGTGTGCCAGCGCCACAAGGTGGAGGGTTAGCCTATTGAGCCACGGCGCCGGCCACTTTCTACTAGTCTTGACAGATTCTCCTTGAAGCCAAAAGAAATGAACATCTTTACTTCTTACATCCTCCTTGCTTCATTCCTCTAGCATGACTAATAAAGTTGTTTTATTGTTTCATAATAAAACAATCTAGAATATTACACACCACTTTTGGAAATTAGTCATAGTTGGTTCCTTCTTTAAAATTTTATCAATTTTATTTGTTGTCTAATAATTCTGTAAGCATTAGCATATACCACAAACTCTGATTATTTAAACATCAACTTTTGCCAACCCTGGCATTAAGAAGTTTCATTTGGGGGCCAGCATTGTGACACAGAGGGTAAAGTTGCCGCCTGGGATGCTGGCATCCCATATAGGTTCTGGTTCATGTCCAGTTGTTCCACTTCTAATTCAGCTCCCTGCTAAGAGCCTGGGAAAAGCAGCAGTAGATAGTTCAAGTGATTAGGTCTCTGCCACCACTGTGGGAGACCAGGAAGCTCCTGGTTCCTGGCTTTGGCCTCACCCATTATGACCATCTGGAGAGTGAACTAGTGGATGTAATATTTCTGTTTCTTCCTTTCTCTCTGTAACTCTGCCTTTCAAATAAGTAAATAACCTTTAAAAAGTTCCATCTGTATTGTCTGAGAACTGTGGATATATCACTAAGTATCATGGTCTTTCATGTAGACTCTAGGCAGTAAGTAAGTTGCACTTAGGAATCAAGATTCAAGCCTATTTGTATGCACCATACTGCAGGAGAGTAAGCAATTCTTATTTTCACTTATATTCTGCTCCCATAATTGCTGAAATTGTTGAATCATTTGGGAAAAAAAAAACTTGTTATGGAAAAGTATGAATTGGTGGAACAACATAAGCCAGAAAAAGTTAAAGGGAGTTTTCTCATAACCTTCAGTTATCTTCAGTCATTCAACAAATATTTTGTCACGTGATGAGCACTATTCTAGTGCTGGGGATAAAGCAGTGAACACACAGACTCAAGTTCTCATGGTGAAACCATTTGGAGAAAACTTAAAAGCAAACCAAAGAAATTATTTTCTATAGCACGTAAGGGCTCATTGTTCAGAATGGTGTCCAGCATCTTTTTCTTTCCTGGGGCTCAAATAAGAAAAATTGGGCTTTGCACCATTGGATAGAAAATATGTCATTTTAATAGGGAGAGCACATTGAGATCGGCCGATGGGGAAGGGGAGCTGAGAGAAGGTGAACTTCGTTGAATCTGCCATGTCACCTTCTAGGCTGGCTACTTGCCCACAGATAGCACTCCATTTTAGACTCACAACATCCCTGTGAGCTAAGTCTTATGCATGTATTCCGTGGATAATTGAGAGGGTGCATTACTTGTTTCGGATGACACGGTCCATTAGTGCAGAACAAAGGGTGCTTCTAAAGCTCAGACATGAGGGCCATTTCATTCCCACCGTGCACTGCTTTGAACTCAGTGGATGAAATATTGGCATCGTAAATCTTTAAGCTCCTGTAGGGTGGTTTAGGTAGTTTTTGCCTCAAAGTAAGGAAAAGGGCTCTATCAGTGGCTTTCAAACCACCACCCCCCCCACACACACACACTCCCCTTTTAAGGATGAAAGTCTACTTTCCAAACAAAGATTGTGTGGAATCCCAATCAATGCAACAGATGAGAGCACAGTGGTCTTACTGGGGCTTGTGTACAGGCTAGAGCCTCACTCACTGCCTCTGCCCATGTGCCCCTCTGAGGAAATCCCCCTTCAGTGGCTTGGGCTCAGGATGTCCAGCAACTTTCTCTTCGCCTAGTGAGCATTACCAAAGGATGAGGCTAAAATAAAGCCCGACCTGGTTACTTAGAATCACACCAACTTTGAATTTATTACTTCATGAAGTCTCAGCTGTCAGAACCCCATTTGGGAAGACCTGACTTCAGCCATCCAGTCTGGCAGTAGGGCATATCCCGAGCAGAGTTATTTTAGGCATGAGTTCAGTAAGGGAGTGAGTGGAGGCTGAGTCCACTGGACACAGGAGACTCACTGTTCCCAAGTTTTTAGACTGTGGTCAATAGCTCTGGACCTTCTAGCTCTCATGCAGCTTGCTACAGATACCCGGTAACGCCCCTTTATGCTATGGAGTTGCTCATGAACTGCATCTTTCTATCCCAAACACCAGGACTAAGACACCAAGAGCCTTGAGGGAGTCCTCACTACACTCCTCAATGTGGATCCCTTCTTAATGAGCAAGGATCCTTGGGACCTATAAGAATAAAAACTGGAAGTTTTGTTCCGCTCTCAGTACTGGCTGTTGACTTTGTTTCTACATTTATAAAACAAGGGCAATAATGTCTTCCATAGAGCTTGGCTTATTGTAGGTATTCAACAAACCCTAGCTATTGTATTTATTAACACTTTTAGGTCCTCAATTACAGAAAATTGAATTATTCACTTTCTTTTGTCGAATGTGATTTTATGGATCAATGAAAACTTTATACTGCATTGTGCTGTGGCTTGCTGTCGCTTTCACTGCCGCATCCACACTCTTGTTCTCTTTCCTTACAGAGGTGCTCAATCTAACATGCCTCTCTGTTGTATATTTTTGGGTGTATGTGTTCACTTGAAAAAACTGGTGTATATATATATATATATATGTATTCATATGTTTCAAATATTAACATATGTGTTATTTTTCCATAGAACAAATCTCAATGTTTAAAAATATTTTCTTCATTCAACACAATGTGTTGAAGATCTAAACATACTGTGGGTATATCTCTAGGTTATTATTCCTGAATATCAGTTTATTATTCTCCTCTGTCTGCACTATTTTATCTACCCTTAGATCATTTCGATGGACATGCAGGCTGCCTCTAACTACCTGCCACCTCAAACAATGTTCTGATGAACAACCTGAACATGTGTCCTTACAACCGCGGCACAAACTTACAAATAGATCCAGAGTAATACTTAATAAAGTTCGACACACACAAAATAATCTTTGAAAAGTTGGAATAAAGAGAAATTCCCTTAAAATTATAAAAGATAATCAGTCAGAGATTTATAGCAAACATCAAACAAAATAGAGCCATTTCAGAGACAGTATCTTTAAAAGCAGGAAGAAAGCAAGAATTTCCAGTAATCACAGTGAACTTCAACATTACACTAAGAAACTTGATCAACATGGTAAGACTAAAAAAAGAAATAAGAATAAGAAGGAAAGAAATGAAGGTCTACAGATGATAGATCATTTACATACAAACTAAGAACCAAGAAATATAGTAAGCTTGATAAATACTATCAATTTTCAAAAATTAGAATTGTGTGTATACAATAATTACCAATTACTGGTATTTACCAATTACATCACGCAAAAAAGACAACTCCTCACAACAGCAACAAAACTATCAAATTTTTTAGTACACACAACTTTTATGAAAAAATTAAATCATGCAAAGACAAATTTGAACAAATGGAGAAATCTAGCATTGTAAAGATCAAAGTTTCTCCCAAATTAATTTATATATTCAATATAATGCTATTGAAATTTAAGACTTTTTACAGAAACTTGGCAAATTTATTCTAAAATTCATATAGGAGAATATGGTTTGTGAGTAAATAAAATAAGTAAATAGAAAATTAGACTTGCCCCACTAGATTTTATGAGTAATACAAAAAAATTAATAAAAAGTAGTGAAATCTTGGCACAGAAGAAACATTTCAATAGAATAGAAATGGAAAGCACAGGTCAGCCCTATGTACCTGAGGTAAGTAGTCATTTGCTGGAGTAGGCTCCACAAACTATTAGACAAAACGTAGACTGGAAGGTAAGGGAAAAAAAACGCTTTCTGTATGAAGAAAAACTTGATCCCTACCTCACACTGTCAAATAGATGTGTTTTTATGTGAATTTCTGCAGGATACAAGATATTTAAAGGGAACAGTAAACCTACAAAGTTAACCAAAGAAAATATCATATAAGTTTCTTGGAAACTTACAGCAGGAAATATTTTCTTGTAAAAAGACCCAAGGAGCTCAACCCACAAAATAAATAAATTAATTTAAAAAAAAAAAAAAAAACCTGCTGGTTCTGGCTGCATAAAAAGTTAGACTTTTGGTTACACAGAGCCCTTTGTGAAAATTAATGTGAGATATTGTGGGTATTTTCAATATTTGCAAAACCCAAGGTTTCTTCCAAATCACAAATGAAAACAGGAGAAACCAGGTTTTAGGAACAGGCAACGTGTGAACAGACCAAACTCACAACTAGCGCACATGAAGGAGGGCTCACCCGTGCTTGCGAGCGGAAAATTCGAAGGTTTACACCCCCTGACACAGGACGCTGGTAAAAACCAGAGAGGATGAAAAATGCGAGTCTGGGGGCAGAGATTGGCCAGGCCCCGCCCCCGCCGGCCACGTGCTCTCCCCACCCCCGCGGCGGGCGCCGCCCTCCTCCCACGTGCGGGCCGGGCCGCGCTTCTGCCGCTACAGACTCGGAGAGGCCACATCGCCATCTCCACGCCGAGGGAGCGCCGCGCGGGCTTCGCGGCTCTGGAAGCCTCCCTGGGCTCATGGAGAACATGAGCGGACGGGCCCGAGTGCGGGCGCGAGGCATCGCCCGCAGCCCGGGTGCCGCGGGAGTGGGGCGCATGCAGGCGTCGCCGCAGGTGGGTCGACAGCTTTGTTGGCTTCGTTGCATGCTCTCCTGTGCGGGGTCCAACCCGGGTAGTGCCTTTCTCTCTGTTAGGAAGCAGTGCGTTGTCTTTCCTCGCCACGGTTTCTCACCTTTTCCCCTAGCTTAGCTGAGTAAGATAATAGAAGTGTATTAGCCAGTGAAGACCGAAGATTTGGAAGCATGTGTGTCACTCCTTCCAGTTTCTGAATTTAATTGCTTTATTTTTTTCTTTTAATTATTTTACAATTTTATTTAAGATATACAAACTTCATACATTTCATATTTACAAATTTAGGAACATAGTGATTCTTCTCACCCTACCTTTCCTTCCACCCACACTCCCACCCTTCTTCCTCATCCCTGTATTTCCATTCTCAGTTTTTACAAGTATCCATTTCACGTTATACTCATAAGATTAAGCCTACACTAAGCAAAGAATTCAACACATAGTATGAAGAAAACAACACTGTTCCGTAACCGTGGAAACAAGGGCTGTTCAAAATCATCACATCTCAAAGTGTTCATTTCACTCCTACAGATTACCTTTTAGATACTCTTTTTTTTTTTTTTTTTTTTTTTTTTTTTTTTTTTTTTATTTTTATTTTTTTTATTAAACTTTTATTTAATGAATATAGATTTCCAAAGTATAGCTTATGGGTTACAATGGCTTCCCCCCTCCCATAACTTCCCTCCCGCCCGCTACCCTCCCCTTTCCCGCTCCCTTTCCCCTTCCATTCATGTAAAGATTCATTTTCAATTCTCTTTGTATACAGAAGATCAGTTTAGTATATATTAGGTAAAGATTTCAACTTTTTGCCCATATAGCAACATCAAGTGAAAAAACTACCATTGGATTACTAATTATAGCATTAAATAGCAATGTACAGCACATTAAAGACAGAGATCCTACAGAATTTTTTTTTAGTTACCACAGATCAGGGAGAACATGTGGTATTTGTCTTTTGGGGGCTGGCAAATTTCTCTCCATGTAGTGGTTTCTATTTTGTTGCAAATGACAGAATTTAATTTTTTTTTTTACTTCTGTGTAATATTCCATAATGTACATATGCCATAATTTATCCAGTCTTCAGCTGATGGACATCTGGGTTGATTTCCATATCTTAGCTGTTGTAAATGGAGCTGCAGTTGATTTGGTTTTAAATTGCTGGGTAAAAATGGTTGTGCCTTTTTATCATGTCTAATCCAGTGGTCTCACTAATTGCTGTGTGCAAATGAGTAATTTCAGACAAATGGTATATGAGTAACCATTACTGGTAGGGCGGGCTTCTTGCTGCAATTAGGCAACTAGATTGAATTGGCACACACAAGCAATTTTGAGTAATGTTAGACCCACATCCTCTTAGAATTTGTAGGAGACACTTAGGCCAGGAGGCCCTCAAGTGAGAAGCAGAAGGTTATTGTGTCTTATATTCTCTGAAGTTGAGGTCTCTCGACTTGGTTCATCTTTTTACAGGCCAAGATAGAGTAACTTCTTTTACAAAGTTAAGTAGTTACTGTGAAGAGAGAAAACACTTAAATTAATTGTTCTGTCCACCTATTGTGTGACTGATACTGATCCAGTGTATTCCGGGTCGGGATGGAGGGTTCATTGTCTGAGCTGGTGACTCTTATGATAACCTATCGATTTGTGACTTAACATCTTAAAGCTGAGCAAAATTTTTTTGTCTGTTTTAGCCCCCGTCTGTTGATCTTAGTGACAGTGAAGGATCCTGTAGCCGGGGCCCTGTGGACGCAAACAAGATTTCACAGCAGCGTAAGTGCAGCTTGGTCCATTCCATTTAGTGCCATTCGGTCTGGTGAAGTGGGAGTGACTCTTTGGAGCCCGACAGCAGCAGGCTGAGTTCTCAAACACCTGCTTTTCCTTTTCTTGAAGGATACTTCTTTGCCGTGTTCCTTTGGGACGCTAACACAAAGTCAGCTGCTGAACTTCCCAGTCGTACCCCCTAAATGGGAATCCACAGACATCAGAAAGCCAGGCTTCTGATTCTTTCCATCCATTGAGGAAATTTTAAAATGTTTAAAAACTCTTTATGGTATACAGATGCCAGTACCATGTCCTTGCAGGGATGGTGGAAAGCTGGCACATGCTCCAGTGTGCTCATCTCTCCCGCCCCCCGGGCAGGTTCATCACCATTTGCTGGTAGCTGTCTTCCCTGCAAAGCCAGATGTGATCTCAGGACACTTGGAAACGTGCTGCTCCCAGTAGGCACGATCATGCAGTTTGGGTTGGCACTCCCAATCTCTGTGTCCCTCATTACCCATGGAGTAGTGGCTCTGGGACCCCCAAGGGATACCCAGATCTACAGATGCTCCAGTCCCTTGTTTCAGATGGTGGAGTCTGTGCATGTACATCATTTGAGTCATCTCTGGAATGCTTATATTACATAATACAGTGGAAATGCTGTGTACACAGTTATGCATACTGGATTTGGGGATGAGAAGAAGAAAAGAAAAAAGCATGTATTTGTTTGGTACAGATATAGCTGCCTCCTCCCCCCAAGTATTTTCCATTGAGATCTGCAGGTGGTTGAATTCCAGGATGTGAACCCATGGATCCGGGGAGCTGGCTGTACAAGCCTGTTAAGGCTGCTGTAACAAAGCTGCACAGACTAGCTGGCTTATGCGATAGCAGGTGTTTCTCACAACTCTGCGGGCTGGAACTCTGAGATCAAGGTGAAGCAGGGTTGGTTTCCCTTGAGGCTGCTGTCCTTGGCTGGTAGATGGCCACTTCTCCTTGTGGTTTCTGGACCTTTCTTCAGTGCTTCTCCTAGTCCTCATTTGTTAGCAGTGGCATCAGTCATGTAGGACCACTTGATGGTGTCACTTTAACTTAGTCACCTCTTTAAGGGCCCTGTCTTCAACTACAACTGCACTCGGAGGTATTGGAGGTTAGTAAGACTTTAATAGAGAAATTTTGGAGGGACACCATTCTGCTCATAACCCCGGATGAAACCTGTTAACCACCTCTTCTGTTCTGACCATGAAGTTAAGCGGTTAATTTCTGATGAATGTGCCAGCAATAAGCGCTGAGATTCTGCCACACTCCGAGGGTCTGATCCCTCCACCCGGGTATCTCCTGTTCCTCACTGCCAGTTTTCTAGCCCTGTTCACACACCTGCTGTGGTCTGACTCACACAGGTAAACGTGCAGTGTGTGAGCACAGTAGCTCTGTTTTAGGAGGCAGGCAGTGGGGTCAGAGCTGGCAGTACCACCACCATTCAAATAGTATTCCAATTTTGAGAACGCCTTTCCGTGTCTGCTACACATTCTTGTGAGTAGCAAGTGATGAACGCCTTTCATCCTTTAGGGAAGATTGAATACTTAGTTATTTAGATTGTGATAAGATATACGTGATAAAATTTACCATTTTACCTATTTTGAATGTTTAGCCTGAGTATATTAAGTCCATTCATGTTTTTGGGCAACGTGTCATCACCATCCATCTCTAGACTTTTAAATCATCTTGTGAAACCAAAACTGTGTGCTTATTAAACAGTCATTGCCCTTCCTTCCTCAAGTCACTGGCAACCATCGTTCTTTGAATTTTTGAAACTGTCCAGACTTTTTTGAAACCAAGAGTGTGAGTGATATGAACAATAAAATGAGGGCAGTGGAATGTGGTTTTTCCTGGGAGACTCAGACGGCACCAACAGGGATATGGACAGCAGTGTCGAGCAGGTGGCTATGCCCTTTGGGGCAGTTTCATGCAGAAATTGTGTCAGAGCACAGTGGCCGAGTCAGAGTCCTTGAGCGCCATCACACCGTGAGGTATTTTACTTTGCAGTAATAACCTGTATTTTTATATCTTAAACTTGTTTTCAAGGTACCAAAGTTACATCCTAAAATTTAACATTTCCTATATGCATTTAAACAAAGTACTAATTTGGAAACAAATTCCAATTTCATGTTTTCTAGAAGCTAAAAGTAAGTCTCATGCTCCGAGGTGAGGCACTGCCTCTCACTGTCGCGGGGAATGATGTAGCATCGCCACTGGCAGTGTTACGGGTCATTTTTCTATTCATGGAGAAAGGTAAGCGACTCGGCCCTTCCTTGTCTGTGCACGGTGCTGGTGTCACTCCTGAGGTGTCATTCTCCAGCTAAAGGAGGCAGAGCTGCCCCCATCACACGTGTTGGAGCAGAGCACACAGACAGCTTCCTCCTTAGCCTAGAAGAGAAAGTCTGCAATATTTCAAGAGCTAGGACTCACTCCAGATCTGTTCTTTCTAATCAAACATTCTGTGTTTTCTTCACAGTTTTCCATTTTTAGGCTGAAGGCTTCTGTGTCGCCCAGGATGTTTTCAGCAGCGTGGGCATGTTTTATTAAACACCGCAAGAACTCGAGTCTCGGTGGTAGATACATTTTTGATACAGTAGTTGTAAACAGTATCACTAGAATGAATATGAGATGTTGCCGCATTCTCTTCACACTTTAGGTAAAGAAACTGTTTCGCCTGGTGACACTGGCAGTACTTTTGTGGAAGGAGGTATGAAAATCAGGCAGGACTTCGTGGATTTGGATATCTGTACCAGAGAAAAATTGGCACACGTGAGAGATTGTAAAACAGGTACCTGATCTTCTTGTTACTTCCTTTTTAATGATGTGACCAGATCTCGTTTAAGGTATTTCAATTTTTAGGACTAAATTAGATGAACTCATAATTAACAGGTACACACAGAACAAAATCCCTAATTTTCCCTTTTATTACTAGGAGTAATAACATCTTTCCCCAAACTACATCTCACTTTTGGAAGAGATTTCCTTTTTACACCTTGGGGAGGAGGTTAAATGAGGGTGCTTGTTTTTCCCAACCCTTGTCATTTATCAAGAACAATAACCATCCTGGACTTCAGCTGTAAAAAGAGAGACTGGGCTTGTTGCCTCATCCCCACAATTACACACACAGTTGTGGGAATTTTCTGGGAAGCAGGCGTAGTTTTCACTGGATTCTCAACATGCCTTGTGGCTCCCTCCCAAAAGTTGAGATTCACGGATGCACATTGGTGTCTTTATTTTCCTCCCTTCTTGTCTTCATTTTTTAAAAAAATATTTATATATTTATTTGAAAGTCAGAATTACAGAGAGAGAGAGATGGAGAGATGAAAAGAGAGAGAGAGGGAGGGAGGGAGGGGGAGACAGAGAGAGAGAGAAAGAGAGAGAAATCTTCTATCCACTGCTTTACTCCCCAAATGACACAATGGTCAGGTCTGGGCCAGGCCAATGCCAGGAGCCTGGAACTCCATCTGGGTTCCCTGTGTGGGTGGCAGTGGCCCGAACACTTGGACCATCTGCTGCTGCTTTCCCCAGGCACGTTAACAGGGAGCTGGATCAGAAGTAGAGCAGCCAGGACTCAAACTGGCACTGATGTGAGATACTGACATTGCAGATGGCAACTTACCCTGCCGCACCACAGTGCTAACCCCACATCAGTGTTTTCCAAACTTTTTCTTTTATCCAAGCAGCAAAGTTAAAAATGGGTGCTAGAGGGAGTCAAGAAATTTGTGGAAAAATAGAAGTTTCCATGAACTATTCGAAGCCCCCTGGATATTACAACCCAGCACAGACACACACATATGCCGTAGACACAATTGACGCAAAAGCTTCATGGAACAGTGCTTACCCCTGCTACACACCGGCACTCCAGCTGCTTCTGTCTGGTTCTGGTCTTTGAATTAAGCATGCAGCTCACCTCACTTGTTTTCATTTGCAGCACACAGGGGGCCTGGTGCTGTTTAGAACACTGGTGTAGATAGTACTGTGGCGTAGTAGGCTGAGCCTCTGCCTGAAGTGCCGACATCCCATATGGGCACCGGTTCGAGTCCTGGCTGCTCCTCTTACGATCCAGCTCTCTGCTGTGGCCTGGAAAAGCAGTGGAAGGTGGCCCAAGTATGTGGGCCCCTGCACCCATGTGGGAGACTCCCGGGAAAGATCCTGGCTCCTGGCCTCAGATTGACCCAGCTCCAGCCATTGCAGCCATCTGGGGAGTGAACCAGCAGATGAAAGACCTTTCTCTGTAACTCTACCTCTCAGATAAATAAATAAAAATTTTTTAAAAACAAAAACACTGGTGCAGGTGATCTCAGAGAGTCTTGCCAGCTCTGACAGTCCAGCTTTGCTTCTCTGTCCATTTAGATGAGCCGCTTAAATATGTGGTCATTTCCCCAGGATTTGGGAGGATAAAAGAAAGCTTTTTTGTGAATAGCACAGCAACTCCTTGTTCCTACCCGATGTACATCAGAGATTGGTGCTGAGAAGTTTGAGGTGCACACAATAGGTTTTCTTCCTGTGACCTCAAGAACGTCCATTTCCACTTCATCCATAAGAAAAAGCAAAGTGGAGCCTGTTTGAAATTCTTTTCCGTAAGACAAACCTTGGATGATTCTTTGTGAGGAAAGCTGGAAGAACCTCCTCTTTTAAAAAAAAATATTTGAAAGGCAAAGTTAGAGAGAGGGAGGGAGAGACAGGTCTTTCATCTGCTGGTTCACTCCCCAAGTGGCAACAATGGCTGGAGCTAGGCGGGTCTCCCACATCCATGCAAAGGCCCAAGGACTTGAGCCATCTTCTGCTGCCTTCCCAAACGCATCAACAGGCAGCTGGATCTGAAGTGGAGTGATCAGGACTTGAACTGGCGCCCACTTTGCAGCATTGCAGGCAGCAGCTTAACCTGTTATGCCACCACGCTGGCCCCTGGAAGCACCTACGTGGCCCCCTCCTTGCTCCTGTCCTGGGAGATCTTATGCCATTTTTGTCATGGCTGTCTCTGATTTTGTCCTGTAGACTTTTAAGACTTCTAAGATGTGAATAAAATTTTCTGTGGCGGGGAGGGCTTCCTGGAAGCACACATGGCCCCCATGTGCCCTCAGAAAATAGAAGCCTGGAGGCCCATCTGCTTTCACACAGGAAAGACACACTTCCTGCCTTCGCCTCAGCCCTCCCCTCAATGTCTGAGAGTGTCCTCTGAGATTCACGCAGTGGTCCAGCCACTGACCAGACTCTTTCAGGATATGGTTAGCTCTTGATCACCTGGCTTTCCAGATATTGGGGGTTGTATTCATGGTAAGAACTGGACAGTTTCTTTATAATCTGAGAGCAGTGTAATTTCAGAGACGTATCTGAAAATGTTACATGAGCTGATGCCAACTGCAGAGGGTGGCAGCTGGAAGGTGGGCTTTGGAAGGGGTGGGTGAGTTCAGGTGTTTCTCTTCTCCCAAGGACAAGATTGTCATTGTCTGCCCTTGGGCTCCTGTGAGGGCTGCTTCACACATGGATCCATTTCAACTAAATTCAGTGTTATCACACGGCCTGTTTTAGGGTTTAACTTGTGTCACTGAACAAAAGTCCTAACTTTATACACTACTATGCAAATGCAGATGTAAGTTAAGTGATATGGTTAATATTCATATATTATGATATTTTATTAAAAATATTGCTTTTTGTTTGTTTTCTTCAGGCTCCAGTGGAATACCTGTGAAACTGGCCACAAATCTCTTCCAGTTAGATCTGCCCCAGGACTGGCAGCTGTACCAGTACCATGTGACCTACAGTCCAGATTTAGCATCGAGAAGGCTGAGAATTGCTTTGCTTTATGGTCATCATAAGCTTTCCAATAAAGCAAAAGCGTTTGATGGTGCCATCCTTTTTCTCTCACAACAGCTAGAAGAAAAGGTACAATATGGTTGACTTTATATATATATATATATATACTTTATATATATATATATATATATATGTATGTATGTATATATATGCATATCCATATATATTTTGAAAAGAGTAGTTGAATTTCATGACAATTGGAAAGGGTACTTCACTCATGACTCTCCTCTTTCCTTTTCCCTTGCCTGGGAGCTAAAAGACTTCCTAATTAAGGCTGTACTAGTAATTGACTTCTTAATTAAGAAGCTAGGGGTCTGGCATTTTAAAAATAAGAGCTGCTAAGTGTTCTTGAAATAGGCATCATTTTTAAACTTCTCCCAAAATAGGCCAGACTTTAAGAAACAATTCAGCCTGTGGCTTCAGAGCTTTGCATTTATTGTACTTTGCTTCTGCAGGGTTGTGCCTGTGCATCCAAACAATTACACTTCAATCTTTGGTTCTCGAACTGTCATTTCCTTCATGACATATGAAATGGGAGCTACTGGTGTCTGTTTTAAGAGTATTTTTTAAATGTAATGATTGGAAATTCAAATTGTATGTTTTATTTTTATTTATATATTATTTTTACACCTTCAACACTTTCAAACCTCAAATAAAATGTTTTTAAAGATTTATTTTTTGTTTGAAAAGCACAGTTACAGAGAGAGAAGCAAAGACTGAGAGAGAGAGAGAGATCTTCCATCTGCTGGTTAACTCCCCAAATGGCCACAATGGCCAGGCCTGGGCCAGGCGAAAGCCAGGATCCAGGAACTTCTTCCTGGTCACCCACATAGGTGCAGTGACCCAAGTACATGGGCCATCTGCTGCTTTCTCAGGTGCATTAGCAGGGAGTTGGATTGGAAGTGATTTTATCTACCACTGGTTCAATTGAATGGCTTAGCAAATATGCATCTGTCAGTTAGAAACAGTTTTTCAAAGATTTATTTATTTATATGAGAGAGTTACAAACAGGGAGAGAAAGAGAGGTCTTCCATCTGGTGGTTCACTCCTCAAATGGCTGCAATGGCTGGGGCTGGGCCAATCCGAAGCCAGGAGCCAGGAGCTTCTTCTGGGTCTCTCTTGTGGGTGCAGGGACCCAAGCACTTGGGCCATCCTCCACTGTTCCCCAGGTGCATTAGCAGGGAGCTGGTTGGGAAGTGGAGCAGCTGAGACTCGAACCGGAGCCCATATGGGATGCCAGCACCTCAGGCAGAGGCTTCACCTTCTAACACCACAGCCCTGGCCCCTGGAAACATTTTTATTCACCATAAGTCCTTAGTGATCCTTTAGTACTTTGTCCTGGGAGCAGATGTTGATAGCATGCTAATATGGCATCTCACACTTAAATCTGTTTCAGGTGCATTGTTAACATTAAAGAACATCTATTCATATAGATACATCTGCAGTAAGAATTTAGAAACTTAGATAATGTTAAAATTATTGTAGATCACCCTTGAATGATCCAGCTTGCTTCAGTTGTACTTAACCAAAGTGGAGAAATTTTACTGTACAGATGCTAGGTATAAGTTAATGCTACTCATATCTTTCAAAATGAGTGTGTAATATATGTCAGATACCTAGTTGTTGCTGAGGATAGAGTCTGACAAGGAGAGTATGGAGAAAACAGGCTGTAAAAACCATTGTGGGACAAATCAGGCCAGTAGATTTCATGCTGGGTTTAAACAGAAGAGTGTTGTCCTACTCCTTATCAGCATGTGACCTGCCACCCAGTTACAGTGAGAAACAAAGTGATTTGCTGTTCTTGCCTTTTTATTCTGATCTTAACAAAGACCCAGGCTTAATTCTTTACCATGCCAATCCCACAACACTTATTTTAGTTGAAAGAGCTCCTCCACTCATTCACTGCACTCCTAAATGGCGCAGTTCTAGACATCCTCTTCAGCTACCTCTCAGCCTTCCACTGTTTTCCAGACCCCATCTGTGCACCTGCAGTCACAAGTGGGTTTGCTAGCCTATTTGCATTGTCATGCTGCAAAGACACCCCCCCCCCCCCGCCTACTCAGCAGGGTATTTCCACCATGGAGGAAACAAAGTGAAATAAGGTTCTTGTTCTCAAAAAAATTCAAATTTGTACCAAAGTCATTTATAAATATGCACAGTATAAGTTAGAATGAAGTAAGTGCCTTAGTAACAAGTTGTATTTTTATTCTGCCAGCATTTGCTGAGCACTCCCTGGTTGTTGGGTACAGTGCTTGGGTTTTTTTCTGGTTAGGCCCAGCACATGCCTCTGGAGGTGAGCAGCTGCTGTGTGCCTACTAGATTGCGTTTATCAACTACTCTGCTAAGTTCTTTATAGCGTGACCTCACTGGATCCTCTTCACCATCCACAGAGCCTTTGAGAAGTTAAATACCTTCCTCAAGGTCATCATGAAGAGCTTGGTGAAAGACAAGTTCATCCACAGCAGGACACTTTGGGGAGAATGATAATTAGTTTCTTGGGTAGAATTTGGATCAGTGAAGTGGACTTTGGGGAATTGGGGGTTTCTAAGCAGAAAGAGAAAAGCTGCAATGATTAGAAGTGAGGGACAGATTTTGGAAAAGCTTAATTGTTCAGGTTTATCCAGGAAAGCATGGAATGGTGGCCCCTGACGTAGGAAGAAGAACTTTAAATACTGCTGAAGAAGAGAACCCATCCTCTGTGGACCCTTGGAGACTCTGAGACTAGAGAGTTTCCATGGGAGCTGTGCTGAGTTCTAGTTACTTGAATCATGTCCTGTTGATTGATTTTCCCAAAGGGGTGGGAGGATTAATAAAGTGCCAGTGGAATAACCTGGGTAGGATGTCAGCAGGGCTTGGACCAAGACATAAAGTGCCACTGGTCCTGTAACTTTCCCTAGAGCACATCCTATGGATGAGGATAAGATTAATGAATTATCTCATTTAATCTTCACAGCCCTGTGGCTTAAAGCTGGGCTCACTTCCACCATATAGAGATAGAGAAAGATGTTCGTCTTGCTTCCTATCACATAGGCTGTGAGGCGCAGAGAACCAGGGTCTGTCCAATTCCAAATCTTGTGCTCTTGAGCCCTGTGGTAAATAACAGCACTGAAACAGCTGAAATAGCTTAGAGACTCTGCTAAGGTCGAAGCACCAAGACCTGCCAGTAGACTAGATGATGAATTGTAGAGGAGATGTGAAAGTTCCCTGTGGGTTAGCAGCCTGGGTCCTGGAGGGTGGGAGTCCTTGACAGATGTGGGAGGCAACTGAGGGGCTGGTGTTGGTGGGAAGGTGCAGGGGCAGCTGAGTGGCTGTTGGCAATGCACTTCCAGTGCCACCAGTGCCCAGCTCCCCACCTTGGTGCCTCCAGCCTTTGTCCAGAATCCCTACTGCAGTTTCAAAGCTGCATACCCCTCCTGCCTGCCGGACTTCCCCCGTGTTGATGAGCTGTGTCCTGGCCATCCATTGCTGGTTTCCCTACAATTTTACCTGAAGCAGGAAGTACTCTCAATGGCTGTTCCATGCTCTGTGAAAGGACCAGTTTCTCCTCGTTTCCATGCACTCTCTGGTACCCTCCATTCTTGGTTCCACCTAAAGTGGTTAAAACCACAGTGTTACATGGTAACAGAAAGTACCTGGAAGTTCCTGAATGCTTGCCAATGAACAGCCCTCTTTAATTCATTACCCTTCTGAAAAATCCCAGGTCACTGCTTGGTATTAATGACTGATTTGTGCATGCCTTTATTCCAAAAACCTAATCAAATCCTGTCTGGTCCAAGAAGTTTTAAATGCAGGGGAGCTGTTATGGAAACCTATTTCTGCTAGAACATGGTTCCAGCTATGAGAGCTGTGAGGGTTTCTTTAGACCTTTCAATCATGTGTAAGATACTGGAGAAACCTGAACAACTAAACTTCAAAATCTGCCCCTTGCTTCCCATCATTATACCTTCTCTGTGCTTAGAAACCCACAGCCCACCTTTGCCCATTCACTGATCCAACCCAAGCAACTAACTGCCATTCCCCCTGAAGTGTCCACAGTGGTTTCCTGTCTGTCCCTTCTGCCACACCCTGCCTTCTCCCCTCATGTTTATTTTCCCTCTTGTCTGTCGTCCGGTCTGTCTGTCTGCCTTCCTCTCTCTGTCTGTCGTCCGGTCTGTCTGTTTGCCTTCCTCTCTCTTGTTCTGCTTTAGGAAGAAACCTTTGAGAGACTGGACTCTGGACTCTAAACTTGAAGTGAGCAGATCAGGTCACTAACCAGTTTGAGGGCAACCAAGAACCCTCTGAAAACTGCTACATCGTACACTGCTGTGGTACACACGTGTGAAGTTTTCTTAGGAGAATATCTGTAACTTCTGTTAGTCTTCAGAAGTATTGTGTGACCCACCTCCCTCCCAGCCCTAGCCTCCCTCAAAAAAAAAAAAAAAAAAAAAAAAAGTCAAGAGCCACTGCACTGGAATTCTTTTTGGATCACATATTTGAGCTGTGAGTCAGCTTTGGTTCTCATTCTCCTGTAAGAAGTTAGAGAGTGAAGAGACGTGTTGCTTTCTTAGGATTAGCCAGCTGCAGAAGGGAGGGAAAACCCCTTGAAACATAATGTGATGGTTAGGTTATTACTCGTCTACTAACACCTGCAGTTTTCTGTTAGTGTGTAAAAACTTGTGATGGCTTTATGATAGCTACAATCTGCACCCTCGGGGCTAAGCCGGAGAGTACATACTAAGTTCCTCTTTTCCCAGGTCACAGAACTGTCGAGCGAAACTCAAAGAGGGGAGACAGTAAAGATAACCATCACTCTGACGAGGAAGCTGCCGTCAAGTTCCCCTGTGAGCATTCAGGTCTTCAACATCATCTTCAAAAAGTAAGGCGCCTTGAATGCCAAGTTAATGAGGGTGAGGAAGCCTGGGTATTAAAACCATCAGGCATTTTGAGGGCAGTGTGCCAGCAATCAAGCCGTTTGGGGAGTAGTTTTTCATGTGCTTTCGTGGAGCAGTGTGCAACGTGATTCATCGCAGACTCTCACCAGCACAAATCCTCGTCCGCCGGGATTACCACATTTAGCCCGAATTCCACGTTGTTGCTGCCTCACAGGGAACGGGAAGGATGCCTTTTTTCTTTGTCTCTTCTTCCCTTCCACCCTCCGCCTCACATGGAACGTTTGCTCCATGTGACTTAGTGAAGGGAGGGGTTTGTATCTCTCCTTGCTGGTTGTGGGTGCAGAAGGCTGTCGCCGTCTGTCTGCCTTCTGCCCTGGCCCCACCCCGAGGTCCTTTTCCTGCCTCACAAGTGCAGGTGGGGCAGAAGCAAGGTTGCCGCCAAGGTTCTCAGTGTTCGTCAGACTCAATCCAAGGATCACGTTTTCTGGGGTGGGAGGGAACGTGATCAAATGCAAATTACCTGACTCTTTGTCCAACCCAGTAGAGAATTTCATGGGTGGGCCTGACAATCCACATTTTTAGTGAGTTTCTCAGAAAACACATGAGCGCACTAAAACCTGAGAACCAACCTTACACGCTGTGGTGTGGGTCAGACCGATGCTTTGCTCTAAAACATTGGATGCTGAGGCTGGTGTTGTGGCACTCACTGTAAAGCTGCCGCCTGCATCTCTTATGGGTGCTGGCTTGTGTCCTGGCTGCTCCACTTCCAGTCCAGCTCCCTGCTATTGGCTTGGGAAAAATAGCAGAAGATGGCCCACGTGTTTGGGCCCCTGCTATCCATGTGAGAGACCCGGATGAAGCTCCAGGCTTCTGGCTTCAGCATGGCCCAGTCCTGGCCATTGTAGCCATCTGGGGAGTAAATCATGGAGAAGAAGATCTGTTTCTCCTTCTCTCTCTCTCTCTCTCTCTAATTCGGACTTTCAAAATAAATAAATAAATCTTTTTAAAAAATTAAAACCTTAGTTGCAAGGCCTTTGCCCAGCAGTGGCCTTCAGAGAGGATGAGGTTGGGGAAGTTCTGGGTTTTTCTGGGTAGTAGGGGTGCGTAGAGGAACTTCCCTCAAGCAGGTGCACTGGTCTCTAACTTGACTCGTCCAGTACTGTGTCTCTCAGTGCCGTCTGATGCACTTCAGAAGCTGACATCTGGGAGGTGCTCTCTCGACAAAGCTCTTCCACTTGTGGTTTGTCTTACTTGCTCCTCACTGGAGCACCTGAAGGCAGGTATAATTTAAAAACCCATTTAGTAGATGAGGCTGAGGCTGAATGACAGCTGGTAGCCAGAATCACGGAATTGAAATCCCCCCAAAACTACCTGCATTTCCTCCCTGCACAGCATAGCCTCATGCCAGTGATGTGTCAAATTCCCAAGATGACCTGGCCTCCCTAAGAGGCTGCTGTGGTTATTTGGTGGGGCCTGGGAGCTTGAGCAGCCTCATTAGAGACAACTTCCTATCTCAACATAGAGAAGTAGCAAAAGAGCCCTCAGACATGGCGTGCATCTAACAGAACGTAGACCACAGTCGTGGTTGGTAATCACCACGGATTTGTGGTTGTAGCTAAGTCCAGACAGATGAAAGTACTTTGAACTGTATCACTCCCAGTATGGAGAAATATTTGTTTTTATTTATACATTCATATGTATACTTACCATCTAAACCTTCCAGTGCTAAATGCAGAATTTTGTGCTTTCTCTTTTGTCATATGTTCAGCGTGGGTACAAACTTAGAATTACTCTTTTATTGACTGTTACTTACCAAAGATTCAAAAATATATGTTTGCAGGATCTTAAAGAAGTTGTCCATGTATCAAATTGGACGAAACTTCTATAAGCCTTCGGAGCCACTGAAAATTCCCCAGCACAAGTAGGTTCATTTGTATTTCTGTTTCTCTAAAGTTGCTATAGCTTGAGCAGTATAATTTACGATACGATATTGCACCATTGTGCCTCCTGGGAGAAACTCTGGGAAATGAAATGTAATGGATTTTTTGATTTGGATTTTCTATTAACAGAGCAGTGAATGTAAACATGAAGCTACATGCCTGTTACCTTATATTAGGCCCCTAGATCTCTATCATAAATCCCAGAGAGAATTCGGAAACTAACTTCTCTTTGTATGACAGGTGGTAATGAAGCAGAGTGTGCTGAATTGTGATGTGACACGTAGCTGGAGACCTGCTTGCTAGTTGGAAGGCAGTTAGCAAGGCCAGAGTGGTCGACAGAGGTCAGAATAGCTGAGGGCTCCAACCATTCGGAACACTTCAGACTTTCACCTAAGCTGCAGGGAAAGTGGTCAACTGTGTCTTGATTGTGGTTGAGCTAGACAGGCCATGTAACCGGAGACATACACAAAGGAAGTGCAGAAACAGAAGCAGGAGTGGCGTGCTTGGGCTTCTGTCGGGTGGAGGAAACACAGCCGGGTTGCCACGTGCTGATTCAACGGCAGCATCCTTACGGAGCATCCAGTTTGTCCCTGGTACTCATCTCTGCACCCGGATCAGAAATGCATCTGGGTCCGGTGTTGTACAGAGTGACAGGGGGCTGGCTTGGTAGTGCAGTGAATTATAAACCTGGATCATTTTTAAAAAAACACTCATCTTTGCCATTTCTGTAACAATTTGCTATTCAAGAGTCTTCAGTCCACGTGGAAAGGAACTGGAGCCTGTGTATCTGCACATGATTTTCCTTCTGTACTTTAATCCCCTGTGAAACCTGGCCGCTGCCTTCACCTTTGAGTCTGTGTGCTTTTCTGAATCCAGAGACAGATCACGCCATAAATGTAATTTTTACTACAGCTATGGTTTTCATCCAAGGCCATTTTTGCCTCCCCAGGGGACCCTGGCATGTATGAAGGCATTTTGGTTGTCATCGTAGTGGGGGCTGCTACTGGCACCTAGTGGCTAGAGGGCGGGGGTCCTGCTGAGCATCCCACAGTGCTCAGAACTGCCCCTAACACAGAATTATCCAGCCCAGAATATCGACAGGGCCAGGGCTGAGAAACTGCTTCATAGAAGGTATACTGTTTCTCCATTTATATTTCTAACTAAAGTGTTGAGCCAGCAACTTGGAAAAAAATCAGACAAATGAAAAAAATTCTTATAAAATCTAAAGAATCAAAAAGGCAGAATCATGTTAAAATGTTTATTGTTTTTCTGGCATGGCATTTGAAGTATTACTTTTTGATTGTTATTTTTTATTTGTGTTTAAAGGCTGACGCTGTGGCCTGGGTTTGCTGTGTCTATAGCGTACTTTGAGAGCAGGCTCCTGTTCAGTGCCGATGTGAGTTTTAAAGTCCTCCGGAATGAGACTGTTCTGGAATTCATGTCTGACCTCTGCCACAGAGCAGGGGCATCTGGCTTCACACAGATGTGTGAGAAACAGCTGATCGGGCTCATTGTCCTCACAAGGTAAAAGCCAGTGTCATGGAACACACTTTGTCTGGAGAGTGAACTGTTCATGGTGTCTGGAAACAGGGGAACCGTCGGCGCCTTGGGCTGAGCAGGACCTGGCCGTCCTCTGCTGTGCAGACTTCCCCACGTGGCCTTCTGGGCTGTCCACACTGAATCACGTCCTGCTGGCCCCTCCTTGCCCACTCCTAGCGCTCTGTGTTTGCTACTTTAATGGCTCTGCCTGGATTCCCCACCCGGAGTCTGCCTTTTACGTTTCCACCCCACAAAGCCCAGCTCTGCTGTTGCTGCTTTTCTGATGCTCTGCTTGTCCACATCGTTGGAACGGCTCAGCTCCCGCCCCTGGGCCGATTCCCGAGCACTTGCTCAGACAAGACAGATCATGTCTTGTACTGTGGGACAGAACTGAGGTCCGTGTCCCACCTTCTCTGTAAGATTCCGAGTCTCTTCCACTGAGACCTCCACACATGTGAGCGGAGGTGTGGGATTTGCCTTCTGTGCACATTGAATTAAAGACACGCAGATGAGATGACTTCCCGAGGAGCAGAAAGCCCACCGTCTATTGCTGACGGTGTGTTAGCCTTCTCCCGGTCTGGTTTGGAATTTCTCTTTATGATCTCAACGGGTTAACATACTAACACTGTTTCCAGGTCACCTCGCAAGGTGCTGAAAGCCCTGGAGAAACTTGCAGGGGAGGCCCCCGGGCCCAGCCTGGGGCCGCAGGGGGGACGCTCCCGACTGTGGGGAAGGAGCTTCTACAGCTTTGTGCAGGGTCAGCCCTGGGTGGGGTAAGCAGGAAGCCACGGTTGTGCGACCCATCAGCCTTTGTAGGTGATTCTAATCAGAAAGACTTCCTGGCAGCTTCTGCGTGATACCAGAAACTGAGGGGAAAGTTGGAGCAATGCTTTGGGCCTTGAACATTTAAGAACGATTTGCCCGAAGTTAGAGTGCCTGTCCATCAGGGAGAAAAACAGGCTGTGGGCTGATGGCTTTCCCAAAGGCTCTGTGGAAATGTGGACATCTTCCTGTCTACTGAAGAGTTCACGGATACTTTTCTCAGATGAGAGCTGATCCTTTTTTTAAGAAGTGATTATTCCTGTGTTACTAACTTTAATCATTTCCGACATTCTGGAGTGTGTTTCATATTTTAAAAGTGTGATGAAGTTGCTGCTTATGTGAGATGATGTGGGGTTGTTTGTGTGTGTTTGCCAGATACAATAACAAAACCTACCGTGTTGACGACATTGACTGGTCAGTGAGGGTCACGCACAGCTTTCAGAAGCGTGACGGCACTGAGATCACCTATGTGGACTACTACAAGGAGGTACGAGTTGTTTTCTTCATCCTTAGAGAATTCTCGTTCCCTCCCAGTCCAGCAGGTCCCCGATCCTCATACCCAGTGTGCTTCCTGCGTGGCCCTCGGGCTTGTCCTTCCTCCTTCCCAGGGCCCGGGCCTGGCTAGCACCATGTCCTGTCTCCTTTTGTCCTTCTACTGTATCTGGGTCATGTTCCTGAAAAGCACATCTGGTGAGGCACTTTCAGGCCTTGAACATTTCTACAGTTCTTGATGGCCTTCGGAGCCACAGAGAAGCCCCTTAGCAGAGTTTCCCAGGTCCTTTAGGCCTGGGCCACTTCCTAGTGGTTTTTGAAGCCTCATCTCTTAGTATTCCTCTGTTCCCTTCCTGTGCTCTTCTTTTTTGAAAGATCTATTTACTTATTTATTTGAAAGGTAGATATGTAGAGAGAAGGACAGAGAGACAGACAGAGATCTTCCTCCACTGGTTCAGTTCCTAAATGGCTGCAATGGCTAGAGTTGGGCTGACCTGAAGCCAGGAGCCAGGAGCTTCTTCCAGGTCTCCCACATGGTGCAGGGGTCCAAGCATTTGGGCCAACCTCCACTGCTTTCCCAAGTGCATTAGCAGGGAGCTGGATTGGAAATGGAGCAGCCGGGACTTGTACCGGCATTCATATAGGATGTAGGCACTGCAGGTGGAGGCTTAACCTTCTGCGCCACAGGACTCCCTGTGCTCTTCCCTACTTGCTTTTGTGGCCCCTTGACTCAGTTCCCCCCAACCCCCACCCGGTGCATTTTCAAACTTGTTTTGTCCTCCTGTGTACACCTTCTCAGCCAGACAAACATGAAACACCCTTCCCATCCCAGCCTTGAGCTCTCACAAGGCTCCTATGGCTCTTCCCGCAGCTACCCCTGCCCCTCCCTGACTGCATCAGATGATCACAGGCAGGACACCGATGAACTGACACCTGCCTGCACCTGCGTGTGCCTCACTGCGCGCTTTACTTCTGATCCCAGGGTTAGCGCAGTTTCTTGCAAAGAGTGAATCTGAAGCATTTGTCGTTCAGCTCTCCTGCTGTCTCTGGAGACTCAATCCTGGTCTCCAAAGATATCCCCTGTCCCCTACTTTGCATGTTCAGGGCCTGCCAGAGGAGCCTTCTCTTTAATAGGTAATCATACTCAGGTCTCTAAGGTCTCACAAATGTTTCAGAAAAGAAAACAAAAGCCAGAAACCTTTTCTTGGTCTTTCTACAGCTTCAGGAAGAGCTCTCTCTTCCGCATTAGCTAACTTTGGAAAGTTATCTATGCCAGCTCCAAGTGCCTCTACATACCTTCCTTCCTGAAACGTCAGCACTGTGGTACTTGGTGCTGCCAGGAATGGAAGTAGCTCCAAAAGGTCAAGTTCAGTTCTTGTTCTTACCCTAAGGAGCTTGGCATTTCCCCCTCTTACCAGTCATTACTTTTTTTGACATATGATCATTTTTCAGCTTTATGGGGTATGGTGTGATGCTTTGGTTCACTGATACTTTGTGCCCTGGAGCCATAATGTTAAGTGAAATCAGCCAGGCACAGAAAGACAAGCAGCACGTGGTCTCACTCCCACGTGGAATCTAAAGAAGCTGAGCTCGTGGAAGTGGGGAGCAGAGCAGTGGCTCCTGGGGTGGGGTGGGGGGTTGGCTGATGGGTGCAGTTGGAGTCAGAGGCAGAGGGGGTGGGGGGCAAGTTCTGGTGTTCTGTTGCACCGAGGGCTGACTGTGGCTAACGGAGTTGGGTCCTGTCTTTTGGTGGCTGTGGACACTGTGAGCCCGCCTGCCAGAATGGCTCTCTTCCCTCCTGGGCCACTCCCTTGTGGCCTCTGCTGGCTTTCAGGTTGTGTATCTCCTCCCTCGAAGGGAGCTGTTAGTCACCATGGTTCTGTCCTACAGGATCTTCTCTTTGTATTTTGAGAGTGCTTGAATATAGTGCTTTTGCCTTGGCCTCATTCCCAAGTGACATACTCGTTTCCACTTTGAGAATGTATTTGCATGAATATCCTGCAGGCTTCTCATATTGACGTAATTCAAAGTGGATTCATTGCCTCTCCAGTTGCACTTTCTCCCGGGGGGCTCAGAAGCCACCTTGCAGTCTTCTTCTGCACCTTCACCTCCTTATTCAGTGGTCCCCAGGATGCCCTCTGCCCCTTTGTCCTCGACTTCTCCCTGGGACTCATCCCTCTCCACTCAGCCTCTTCTCACTGCAGCAATGCAGGATGCCTCGGAGCTCGCCTCTGCGGTGCTGCAGTCTCCTCTGTGGGGTCCTTGCCCAGCTCCATCCTCACTGTCATTCCTCATCCTCACTGCCACCAGAGAGAGCTTCCAGAAGCACCACCCAGAAATGTGGCTAAGAGCATGAGCCCTGGGGGCCGGCGCTGTGGCAGTGAGTAAAACCACTGCCTTTGGCACCGACGTCCACATGGGCACTGGTTTGAGTCTCGGCTGCTCTGCTTCCAATCTGGATCCCTGCTAATGCGCCTGGGAAAGCAGCAGCAGATGGCCCATGTCCTTGGGCCTCTGACCAGCATGGGAGACCCGGAAGAAGCTCCTGGCTCCTGGCTTTGAACTGGTCCAGCTTTAGCCATTACAGCCATTTGGGGAGTGAAACAGCAGATGGAAAACCTCTTTCTCTGTGTCTCTTTCTTTCTCTCACTGCAACTCTGCCTTTCAAATTAATTAATTAATTAAAAAGAGCACGAGCTCTGGGATGAGCAGGTCCTGGCTCTCGGTGGAGAAGCTTGGCAGACCACTGACTGGGAGTCCAGCTGTAAAGGGACTAGGCCTCCCTTCACAGCGTGTGCAGCAGCAAACATGGTAGCAGTGCCCTCAAAGCCTTTGCCTCGGTGTCTGCACATTGTGAGCTGGGTAAGCGGTGAGACCTGTCCCTTCTTTTCCATCTTCGCCTTCTTCATCTCCAAGATCCTACAGTGTGGTCTCCTCCCGCTGTAGCCTCCTGTCCCTCAGCCTCCTCACCCATGCCCGCCATGCACTTGTCACCCCCTGCACTCGCTGGTCACTAAACATTGCTCAGCCTTTGTGCATGGTCACTAGACATCGCACGGAGCCCCACTGGACCTGTCTCCTCCACCACCAGGTCGAATCCTAGCTTCAGGGTCCTGTCACCTCATTGTGAAGTCCTGGCTGCTACACTTGCAGGAGAGCTGACTGTTCTCTAAACACCTGTACCATGTAGCACACATGCCAATGTACCGTGTAGCACACGTCTCCCTTGTAGAACAGGCATGATATTTGACCAATCCTTGATGCAGGGTACCACTCAAAGCATCTTGTGTGTAACAGGTGCTCTGTAAGTGTTTATTAAACCCTCAGCTAAACATTTAGATTTCTTTCCTGCGTGAGTAATTTTGTGGTTCTCTGAACAAATGTGTTTTTTTATTTTATTTTATTTTATTTTTTTATTTTTGACAGGCAGAGTGGACAGTGAGAGAGAGACAGAGAGAAAGGTCTTCCTTTTGCCGTTGGTTCACCCTCCAATGGCCGCCGCGGTAGGCGCGCTGCGGCCGGCGCACCGCGCTTGAACAAATGTGTTTTAAGACTTGGGATTTTCTGACAAGGGAGTCATGGCTAAAATCCTGGTCAGTTTGAGTTCACTGTATGTATGTTGTAGTTAGGGAGGAAAGAAAGAATATTGTGTCAACTGCTTTCTCCTGTATCCTAGGAAAGAAGCTCTAAGTTATTATGTAGTTTTCAAAGTAGAAGAGAGTGCATACAGAATTTTTCTGATTTATCTTATCATGTAATACATTTTCAAAGGCTCAGAAATGTGGGGCAAGGCAGATGTAAAATTCACCTTGTGCAGGCACTGAGTGGATAGAGTTCTTGATCCTGCTGCAGCTGGCCAGCTTTGCCTGAGCTGTTTCCTGGACTTTCACGCTCCTGCATTTTCTCCAAGCTTTTCCTTGGACCCTGCCTGGTTCAGGAAGCCTCCCTAGGTTACCAGCCCAGTGTCCTGAGTTAGAACTCAGGGGTTGGTTCAGGCCATGCTGCTTCTTGTAACAGAATCTTGGGGAGCTGTTTAATTGCTCATGGTGTTCTCTCGTCTGAGAAGGGGGTGATGATGGTGTCTGCCTCCTGCTTTGCTCTGAAGGTTGAGAGATATCAGTGCTCTGCATATCATGATTTGTGTAAAAGGCAATTCCTGATTTATTTTAATCACCAAAAGCCCTTGTTGAAACAGAGAAATGCTCACATCTTATGTCCTTTAGTTATAGTTGTTGATGACAGCATCACATGGTGCCCAGGCATTTTGTAAAGTTTGATTCCAGTTGTCCTGTCATAAGTGTTCAGTAAACTATACTGGTCATGAGTGTTAATTGGAAATTTTGCCTTTGGAAATGAACTTTTGGCAAGGTTAGGATGTTGAAAGTCACATTTAGGGAGGGAAGTGCAGTGGGGGTGTGGGATGACCATTGCCAGGGCCTCAGTATAAACCAGACTTCACACTAGTGGCTTATGTGGGATACCTCCGAGTGCCTGTTGTCTTCATTTCCGAAATGAAATGGAGGAAAGGTAAGTGACTTCCCTAGTGTCACAGTCCAGATGGACAGAAGAGCTGAGAATCAGATCGCATTTATTATGCTTCCAAGATGCTTCCCTACAGCTCCATAACATCCTGGATATTGCAGGATAAATGTGCTCTCTTGGGAATTCTGAGCTTGACCCAACAGAACCCTTGCCCCTAGCCTGTGTGTATGTGTATTTTAAATGAATGCAGATGTTTAGACATGGTTAAGCTTGAGACAGTCTGCTTCAGTCATCAATAGTGATAGTGCAAATGCCAGCTTTGAATCAGTCTCAGTAGGGTCAGTAAGCTGTATACAGAACCAGCTGGAGAATGATTCGGGCTCTGGATGAAACCCAGAGGGGGCAGAGAAATGATTTTTTTAATGGTGTTGCATTATAAAATATAATTAAAATAATAAAACTGGCCGTCAGATAGAAAAGTTTCTGGGAAGAAAGGAGAGGTGAATAGGCAACTATGGGATGTTCTTTAAATCTGTTGAAAAGATTTGCTTATATATGCATTTTGGGATTCTTAGTGCTTATAGGCAAGGATGTTCATCTTGCAGTGGTTCCACATTAACTTTTCCCCATGGATCTTGGCTTTTACAGCAATATGATATTACTCTATCTGACCTAAATCAGCCAGTGCTTGTTAGTCTGCTGAAAAGCAAGAGAAACGACAGTGCTGAGGCCCGAGTGGTCCACCTGATCCCGGAGCTCTGCTTTCTAACAGGTAATGTTTTTGTGTCCTTGCTGTCAGGCCTCTGGTCACAGGCTCTTCATGCCCAGCAGTGGGGTTCAAACTCTGAAGACAGCTGAGTACCAGGGCACAAATGTAACCTATGGAGAACGGGCCCTGCTGGACATTTATTCAGTAGTAGAAACAAGTAGGAGGGTAGAGTGTCCTTTGGACACTTTTTTCCTTGTGTATTCCACTTACTGCTTTGACATAAAATAGATTCCGTATATTTTCCTAAAATCCAGCTGCTTTTGTTCATTTTTTTGGATTTCATTAGTATAGGAAGCAATATAGCTATGTTGTTCATGAGTAATGCCAGAATGATCCTTCCGTTCTTCTTGTATGAGCTTCCAGAATGTAACCCTGGCTATATAATAGAACCTGAAGAATTGCCTTGAGTACTTTCATGTTGATGACTCTCGGTGTGTGACTGAGAAGGGGAGCTTTCTCCTGTTTACTGTTAGTTGTGTGTATGTTTTTGGTGATTAGAACAATTAATAGTACATGATCCTCGAAGGGAGGGAGAACCAGTCCTCGTGATCTTGTGCTACTGTCTGTGCACAGCGCAGGGGGGTAGCCGTGAGTCAGTGCGTCTGTTAGACAGTTGACGTGTGACTAGCTTGATGAGAGGCAGAGCAGAGCTGCACTAGGAGTGTAGAATAGAGACCTGATGGCAAAGGCTTAATGTGAAAAACAAGGAACTGATTAATTTTGTATATTGCTCATGTCTTGGATATATTGAACTAGGTAATTTATACTATTTAAAATAATTGTATCCACATTTTTAGCATGGCTACTAGAAAATATAAACGATATTTGTCGCTTGTGTTTCTATTGGACAGGACCACCCAGCTGCTAAAGCTGATTGACTTACTTGGAAACACTTAACCTGAGCGTGAGCTGGCCCGAGGTTCCATTGCTTATGTTTGTTTTCCCACATTGTTTTTGTTTGCATTTCGCAGGCCTGAGTGACCAGGCAACCTCTGATTTCCAACTGATGAAGGCTGTGGCTGAGGAAACGCGGCTCAGTCCTATGGGTCGGCAGCAGCGCCTGGCCAGACTCGCTGACGACATCCAGAGGTACTGGGCTGACTTCCTGACCCCAAGTGCGCATTGCCCAAGGCTGAGTGTGTAGAGTTGGGTGGTTCCAGAACACCTCGTCCCTGAGTGAACAAAACGCTTCGTTCTTGTTGGTTCAGAGTTCGGCGCTTCTGAGTTGTGCTGTGCCGAGCTGTCAGTGCGTCCGGTGTGCCTCTGAGTCAGCGGGCTGAGGGCAAGTCTGGGGCAGCCGGGCTGGCAGGAGTAGACGTCCGTCAGCAACGCGCTTGTGCTGGCCTTCCTGAGCCTGGAGGACTGGCGAACATTTTGAATGAAGAAAGGGGCTACAAGCCAACCCACCAGCCACTCCAGGACCCCAGTAATGAGGGTCAGAAATGCTTAGGTCTTGATGTAGTGGCCGCAGCAGGCTGAGCTTCAGGCAGACCCCACTGTGTCTTTTCCAGCATGAGATGCTTTGGACTATGGTTCAGCCTGGCTGATTCTCAGACTGCCTTTCTTGCCCTCACATAGTATGTTTGCTGGAACCTGGGAAATTGCGCTTTGCCCTGGATCTCCCTTCTGAGCTCCTAAAGCATGTGGCTACTGGGCTCTTAAAATGTACCGAATGACATATCTTGAAATGATGATATTTTGTATCTACTGGGTTAAATAATATCTATATCTAGAAAATAATTTGTTACTTTTTACTTTTTTAATGTGGTTACTATAAAGTTAAAAATGACCTATGCAGCCTACTTTATACAGTCAGCCCTTCTTGTATCTGTATTAAACATGTAGCACTATCTCTTTTCCTGTCATTATTCCCTACGTAATCCAGCATGACCAGTATTTACGTAACACATTATACATATTGTAAGTAGTCTAGAAATGGTTTGAAGTATGCAGAAAGATGTGTGTAGGTTATATGCAAATATATACTATGCTATACTATACAAATACAAATACCGTGGCATGCCATGTAAGGGGCTTGCGCATCCCCATATTTTGATATCTGATATCTGCCAGGCATTCTGAAACCAATCCGTGGAGATTACCAAGGGGTGATTGTATTGCTACTGGACCATGTTATTGTAGAATGATAATTTTCCTTTCCAGGGTTTCTTTCTTTTTTTTTTTTTTTAAGTTTTTCTAGCTCATGGAAGAATTTAGAAATTTGTATAAGCAAAAAGAAATAAGAGCGTGCTGATAGTCAGCAAGTATTTATCTAAGAAGTGAATGGATCATAACTGAATGGTGTATATTCTCTCAGATATTTGCAAATGTGTATAATCCTGTTCTTTTTAGGAAAATAGCATAGCATTCTGCATCAGTGGTTTGTAACTAGCTTTTTTCACTGAGAGGTGTTTCTTGAATGTTTCTGTCTGACAAATGTGCATGTCTGTCGTCATGTCAGTGTTTCCTTAGTTTATGAATACACTTTACTCCATTTATCCCAGACCTCCCTGAGGTGTGAGCCTGCTGGAGGGGAGTTTCTGACTTGTTCCTTTCGTCTTCCTGATACATCTGCCTGCCAGCTTCAGCAGCGCCCCCTCCCCCACCCCATCTTCTGACCAGTGACGGCCCTCACCCATCTCACCTTGCGCAGTGTCTTAAGCAAAATATTTAAGCAGATATTTAATTCATTTTGTGTGAAGACACACCCATAATAGACAAAGAATGATCTGTTGTGGAGAGGCAGTCCCCTGCAGAGAGAGACAGAGCTGTCATAGGCAAAGCAAGGCATGGCTCTCAGCAGCGTCCTGTGCATGTCTGGGTGCTGTGTGGGGGACAGAGACGAAGCCCACAGGAGCTCATGGCTCAGTAGGAATGACTGCGTCACAATCCCATGAGACAAAACACAGACCGCGATTAAACCCTATGAAGTCAGAAATCTAAGGCACGGTCACTGCCAATACTAGTATTCCCCACATAGTCTTCCGGCTACCCTGGCTAGCCTGTGATCTTCTGAAGCTTAAATCCCTTTGTTCCCCTTTTTAAATCACCCTTCATTCACTCCCAAGTGAACTTTCAGATATTTACAGAAGGCATCTCTACACCCAAAGGTTCCAAAAGAAATATCTCTTTATTAGCACATTTTTATTTTTCTGAAGATTTACTTATAGGCAGAATTATAGGGATAAAGGGAAGAAATATATATAGAGAGATCTTTCATCTGCTAATTTACTCCCCAAGTGACTGCAACAGCTGGAGCTGGGCCAGGCTGAAGCCAGGAGCCTGGAACTCCATCCTGGTCTCCCATATGGGTTGGAAGGGATCCAAGCACGTGGGTCATCTGCTGCTGATTTCTCACGTTCATTAGTAGGGAGCTGGATCGGAAGTGGATCCTCCAGGACTAGAACCAGCAGTAATGTGGGATGCTGGCATCCCAGGGGTCTGCTTAACCCACTATACCACAATACACAACTCCAGCCCCTTTTATGTGTGTACACACACACAAACACACATACATACATACATATATATATATATATATATGTTTACTTGAAAGGTAGAGTTATATATATAGAGGGAGAGATAGAGAGAGACAAGTTTTTAAATTAGGAATGATAATATCTCACATTTATTGAGGCATAGTATGTTTTAGGCCCTGTGATAAGCACTGTCCATGTATTGTCACATGTAATTTTTTTATCAACCCTATGAAGTGGATACTTTTATTATCCTTACAGTTTGTGAAGAAGCCAAGGCTTTAAAGGATTTAATCATTTGGTCAAGGTCAGATAGAGCTAGGAGTTTACCCCAAGGCCTTTCTGGCTCAGAGGGTCATGTTTCTAATCAGTACACCCCCATTGGAACCTTTTCCCTTCTCTGCATGTCCCAAATGGGCATCACTGGCCCATGATTCTTTTTTTTTTTACATTTATTTATTTATTTGAAAGAGTTACACACAGAGAGAAGAGGAGAGGCAGAGAGAGAGAGAGAGAGAGAGAGAGATAGGTCTTCCATCCACTGGTTCACTCCCCAGTTGGCTGTAATAGCTGGAGCTGTGCCAATCCAAAGGCAGGAGCCAGGAGCTTCTTCCTGGTCTCCTATGCAGGCACAGGGACCCAAGGACTTGGGTGATCTTCTACTGCTCTCCCAGGCCATAGCAGAGAGCTGGATCAGAAGTGGGAACAGCCAGGTCTTGAACCGGTGCCCATGTGGGATGCTGGCACTTCAGCGCCAGCCCCCTACCCATGATTCTTTTGAGCAAGGAAACAAATGATTCATAGAAGTAGAAGCCAAGAATTATAAAGACACTGAAAAATCAGTCCTTGAATAATTCGGTAAGTTATATCTCTAATGATTGAGGTTATTTAGAAAATAAGAACCTTAGTGATTTAACCCAACTCTGTGCACAGAAACAAGGATGCGCGTTTTGAGTTAGAGACCTGGGGGCTGCATTTTGGAAGCCAGATGTCCCTGACCGGCCGAGTTGTACCTCCAGAAAAAATATTGCTGCAAGATCACATAGTAAGTGCTGTGGTTTTATTTTTCCTTTAAAGTCTGTACTTGAATATGTGAAAACCTAATGGTTTGCCAGAGTGACTGATGGGTTTGTAATAGTTGTTTGGTCTCTCTGTGATCATGTCCCTGCCTTCCCTTTGTCCCAAGACTTCAGGTCCCTTCTGATTTCCTTTTCAATCTGGATTTACTTGTGTGAACTCAGTGGCATCCAGAGACATGATTTAGGTCAGTTAGAAAACTGAATTTCAAACCACTGTAACTAAAACACACCGAGATATTATAGAGTGTTGTACTACTGTTAAAGTGACTTAAGACACAAACAAAACCACAGCTCCTCGAGAAAATTCTAGCTGATGAAGGTTGATTCTGATAGACTGTGCTTCTGACGTCAGAGTTGTTTTTTTGTTGCTGTGTCAGCTGTGTCTGTTGATCTTTCAGAGTACAATGCTGGTCAGTCAGCATAAAGATGAAGAAACTCACAGACGTGCACCCTAGGCGTGGTGCTAGGGGAGAGAGAGATTCTGAGACCTAAAGAGGCAGATTTCACTTTCTTCTGGGCTTCAGAAGAAATGAACCTATCTGATGCAAAAATAGTGTGTTATCTTTCTACTTGTCACCTCTGTTTGCCCATTTAAAAATTACTCATTTCAGGAGCCAGCACTGTGATGTAGAAGGTTTAACCACAGCCTGCAGCACCTGCATCCTATATGGGCACCAGTTGGAGTCCTGGTTGCTCCAGTTCTGATCCAGGTCCCTGCTAATGCACCTGGGAAAGCAGCAGAGGATGTCCCAAATACTTGGACCCCTGAACCTAGGGTGGGAGACCTGGAAGAAGCTCCTGGCTCCTGGCTTCAGATTGGCCCAGCTCTGGCCATTTTGGCCATTTGGGGAGTGAACCAGCAGATGGAAGATCTTGGTATCTCTCTCTGTCTCTCTCCCTCTTTTTCTCTCCCCCTTCTCTCTCCATATCTCTTTCAAATAAATAAATTAATCTCTTAAAAATTACTAATTTTCATTAATTATCTAAAAGGCAGAGAGACAGAGAGAAACACATACACACACACACACACACAGAGAGAGAGAGAGAGAGAGAGAGATGGAGAAAGAGAGAGACAGAGATCTTCCATCTGTTGGTTTATTCCTCAAATGCCTGCAACAGCTGGGGCTGGATCAGGCCAAAGCTAGGAGCCCAGGACTCCGGCTGGTCTTCCATGTGAGTGGTAGTGACCCAAGTACTAGAGCCATCACCTAGAGCTTCCCAAGGTGTGTATTAGCAGGAAGCTGGATTGAAAGTGGAGGCAGGACCTGATCACAGGTTCTGATACAGAAAGGGTGCATCTTAAGTGGCCGCTTAACCTGCTGTGCCCCAGCACCTGCCCCTGCCATCTCTTTCTAACAGTCTATCCAAATTATCAAAACTTGATTGGTGAAGCTGAGGGAAAAACTATTTTTTAAAAATGAAACAAAACTTTCTAAAGTACCAGAATAGAGGCTAGTGAAGAGAGGCTGAGTTTCAGATTCACATGTGAACCAGGGCTTAAAGAACCTGACAGTGATCTATCTCATAATCTCTATAAGTGAAGTTATATTTACTTTATTTGGGGGGGGGTGGTGGTGGTGGCATGTTTTAGTATGGAATCTAATCTCCATAGGAGAAGGAGCCTTACAGTGAGAAATGGGGGGAATTCGCCCCCTAGAGGGAGTGGGCAGTCATCAACTTCTTGGCCAGTTCTAGTTTGATTTTTTTTTCTCTCTTTTAAATATTCATTTATTTGAAAGACAGAGTTACAATGAGGGAGAGGGAGAGAAAGAGAGGAGGAGAGAGGGAGAGACTAAGAGAGAGAGAGAGAGAGAGAGAGAGAGAGAGAGGGGTCCATCTTCCATCCGTTGGTTCTTTTCCCAAATGGCCACGACAGGCTGGGCTGAGTGGAACCAGGAGCCTGGCGTTTCATTCAGGTCTCCCATGTGGCTGCAGGGGTCCAAGCACTTGGGCCATCTTCCACTGCTTTCCCAGGTGCATTAGCAGGGAGCTGAGTTGGAAGTTGAGCAGCTGGGTCTTGAAACGGCACCCATAGGGAGTGGAATGCCAGTGTTGCAGGCGGTGGCTCTATTTGCGAAACCACAGTGCCGGCCCCAGTTCTACCTTTTTGAAACCAGGTTCTAGAATGGAGTAAGCTAAAGGTTCACAGGCCCACAGTGTGCCTCAGCATACTGCTCTGGCTTTCCTTCCGGCTCGTCAGATGACAGCAAATATGAAATTCTGTGTGAGAGGGCAGTGGCTCCCCTCCCACTGGCTGTAAAGGCCATGAGTGAACCTTGGCTCCAGATACAACCATTTATGGAGGGCTGGCCAGCCCTTCATGCCCAGGCTAAGGTCACTGCCTGGCGTCAGGTCCTGGCCTGGGCACTTACTGGTTAAGCATCCTAAGGATAACCTGGGACCGGAAGTCAGAGTGTGGCAGAAAATGCCCAGGCTGCAGTGTCGAGAGACCAGCACTGGACACCTTTCATTGCCCGGTGGCTCCTAAGCTTCTTTCCACCACGGCGTTCAAGTCTAAAGCAAAGGGACTGGAATTCGTATTAAATGTTGATGTGCATAGGAATCACCTGGGGAACTTGTTAACTTGCAGATTCTGATTGAGTGTGTGAGGCCCAGGGTTCTGTATTTCTAACAAGCTCCCAGGAGATGGTCCTGCTGTTGGCCCGCAAAACAGCAGTTTGAATAGCAAGAGATATCGGATTGCGTTGTGTTCCCTTATAATCCTAACAGCAGATCTCACAGCAAAGACATTTCATTCTAATCAAGTTCTTGGTTACAAGCAGAATGCTGGGGACACATCTGAAGTTTCCCCTCCTCGGTGCAGAGAGCTTTTTGCTAGTCTCCTTAAAACTTTGTAGGAGGGAGAAAGGTACCTGTATCCTGGCCCGTCTTTGCTCCTAAACACAACACAGCTAGCATCAGGGCTGATCCTCATGCCCTGGAGTGCTTGTCAGTTTCAGTGTGATGACCTAGAGCGTCAACAGTCAGCATTTCCCGTTTGAAATCTCTAGATGCCTAAAACAAAGAGATCAAACCACACAGCTTGTTCAGCTGAGCCGTTCAGAATCAGGGCCATAGATTTACTTAAAGATAGAAGGGAATTTTCGAGGCCCTTAAATCAGACACCATTCCCTGCACATAGAGGAGACTATGACACCTTGTAACCGAGGTTCTGCAGCAGTACCTGGCAGAGCCGGCTTGGTGCTCAGAGGCCTCAGCTCCCATGGATTCTGCTGCTACGTACAGTGCCTGTGCCTGTGTTTTAAGACCGAATAACAAGCTGTATTAACTAGTCTGTCATGAGAACTATTGGCTGTCCTCACACTGGCTCTGTTTCATTGCTGTCTGAAGAAATGGCTCAATCCTTTCATGGTGATTTTTCTCAGTGTCAACCCATGTCTGCTGCTGATTGGTCCAAGGATATACGAACTTGCAAGATTCTCAGTGCACAGGCTCTGGAGAAATGGCTGCTTTTGTGTGGTAGCAGGGCGGAAAACGTGACCGAGAGCTTTCTGAGCTGCTTGAGAAGAGTTGGAAGTTCCATGGGATTTGGTGTGGGCTACCCCAAAATGTGAGAGTGCACTCATTTTTTATTGTATTCACTTGGTTTGGTTTGAGGGAGAAATAATGACTGATGTAACTACAAAAGCTCCTTTAAAGTGCCAACAAAGTAGTTGCTGTTCCAAAAGATGTGTTTTGTGATGATTAAATTCTCTTATAAATTTAAAACATATTTTACATCGATCTTTATAATAAACTTCATTTTCACAGTCTTCTGTAGGCAGTAATTTCATTATCTCAGATCTTTTCAGTACTAGTTGGGGTGTAAATCAGTGAGTCCATATGTCGCCTTCTCAGCTTTTTCCCCTCTTTTTATATTAGTTAACATAAAACTTAACAGCAAATAGGGTGTACAAGTATGTTTCATTTCCTGAAATATTTTGATAGATTTTATGCTTTAAAATGTCTTGTAAAACCAGATCTACACTTGATCTTAGCCAAAAGACTGGGAAGCAATAATAAAACCAGATCTAAAATAAACTTTTCTGATTCCATTATTGCAGAGTAGAATTAATCATTTAGATAGCTTTTTTTTTAATCAATCCAAAGTCATTTGCACATTTATTGAGTGTCTACTATGTGTTATATACTATAAGCAGTTGCTGGGGATGGAAGCATTAAAGGAGTTGCTTAGTAAAAGGTCCGTACTTATCCTGTCACATTCAAAATTGAGTATTGTTTGCTTTAGAAAGGCCATCAAGTTGGGCATGCTTCACTTTTTCAAACTTGCTATGCCCAGAAAAGAGGAATAGATACGTCTTATTCTTTGTATAGTGGAGGTACAAATGTCCTAATTGGCAAGGTGAGAAGTTATTCTTCAAACACATGGTTACTAATTAATTATATCAGCAGTATAAGCATTGTTGAGAACCGTGGTTATTCCCCAAGTCTCATTTTACACCACAATTTAGAATTCTCCTCTTATCAGATCTGCTAACAAATCACTCGTTTGAGTTTCCCATGAAGTATCCATGTACTTGCCAAATTTAATGTGCATAACCTCTTTGACCTGAACCATTTGTCTGTTGACCTTAGGAGGCATGGACAGTAAGAGCAGCTGAGCCCCAAGGGCAGAAACTTGAACAGGAAAAGACCACTTAGTCGTAGCTCTGTTACAAGGGCAGTCGGGGTTAGTGGTCCTGCCACCTGCTGGGCAGATTTTTAACAGCAACTGGGCCCTAACATAATACAAGTACAGGACAAATGATTGACTTAAGGCTAGATATTCCAGACTCCAAACAAGCCACCATTAAGGAAAACATAAATATTTTTGTCTGAATCATGAGGATTAGTTGACTTTCTCCATCTCATTAACCCAATTCCTGGAACTTTTATTTTAAAATCTCCAGAGAGATTAAATATTAGAGAAATCTTGTCCTGGTTTAACTTGAACTCTATTTCAGACCCTTGATACCATGAGATTCGCAGTTTCAAAACTTGTTTTCAACTGCTCTTTGAACAGCAGAATTACTAACTTTAGGATTCTGTAAACTTGCAAAAATTTCCCTTTCCATCAAGCTGTTTTTATGCTAGTAAATATGACCATGAAATGGTTTTTGGCATATGTTGTAGTGGGAGAAACAATTTTAGACTCAAAAAGTTTTGATTTTTCTTTAAGGCTTTTTTCTAAAACTACTTGTATTATAAAAATCCATTTTTATTATTTGTAACAATGGATGATGATGTACTACTAAGGGAATGATATAGCCTCAAAATTAATCTTTTTATGTAGCATAAAAGTACAAGAAAATCCAGCTGCGTTCCTTAGAGCTATACAGCAACATGTTGATCCTGGTGTTCAGTTGGTAAGTACAGGATACATTTCCTTATTTGAAGTGTAATGTTTATTTTTACTTTGTATCTTCTACAGTCTTAAAAGAAGGGACCTTGGCTGGCGCCGTAGCTTAACAGGCTAATCCTCTGCCTTGTGGCGCCGGCACACCGGGTTCTAGTCCCGGTTGGGGCACCGGATTCTGTCCCGGTTGCCCCTCTTCCAGGCCAGCTCTCTGCTGTGGCCCGGGAAGGCAGTGGAGGATGGCCCAGGTGCTTGGGCCCTGCACCCGCATGGGAGACCAGGAGAAGCGCCTGGCTCCTGGCTTCAGATCAGTACTATGCGCCGGCCGCAGCGGCCATTGGAGGGTGAACCAACGGCAAAAGGGAAGACCTTTCTCTCTGTCTCTCTCTCACTATCCACTCTGCCTGTCAAAAAAAAAAAAAAAAAAAAAAGAAGGGACCTGAACTAGCTCTCCCATGATATGTTTGTAGATTGCAAAACACCCATGCAAACATTAATCTTAGGCTTTTAATCAGTATTTTGTTTCCTTTTCATATTTCTAATATTAATATTTTTGAATAATCCTACATCAGCCTTTCAGATGTCTGCATGTTTTCAAACTTTTGGGGGCCATCTTTTGCTTAAAATTTAGGAAAATTGACTCTCCCCTCATCCTGTCAGTGTGGGGGAACTCACCGTCCCTCCCAGGAATTCAGTGGATTCTTGGAGGGTTTAGGCGTTGCGCAGTCACTCGTGGTCACTAGTTCTTGTTTCCCCGGAATTCTTCCTGCCTTCTGTGTCCTTCATCCTTTATCAGTGCCATTTGCTCTGCACTGCACCGCCCTGTGGGATGTTCATGTTTGCCACATTTGCCAGTTTTGTGTACACACGTGTGTGTGTGCACATATGTGTGTGCATCTGACTTGGCAGACTGCTTGGAGGCAAGGCATGAGTAGATCACATTCCAATATTCCACGTATCCTTGTTCTTAAAAAACTCTCTCAACCATTCGTGATTCCTGGAATTTTTTCTCTTCTCCCGGACCTCAGCCTCCCCCAGTCGGTTGCGGTTGCCAAGTGGTGGTTTTCTAATTATTCCATCCTTGCTTCTTCATTTGTTAGGTGGCATAGGAAGAGATTTCTCTTCTCCTCACTTTTCTTTCTTTTTTATATTGTTTTTATATGGACTCCTATTTTTCTTGGCTATATTTCATTCACATTATTGGTTATTTTGATGCTCAGATTGTCCCTGATGTTGCCATTCAAGTTGGCTTCTGTGTCTTTTTCAGATGGCCCCATCATTGTTCAAACACTTTTTTTAAAAAAATTATTTATTATTTTATTTGAGAGGTAGAGTTACAGACAGTGGAGGGAGAGACAGAGAGAGAGGTCTTCCAATTGCTGGCTCACTCTCCAAATGGCTGCAGTGGCCGGAGTTGCACCGACCAGGAGTCTGGAGCTTCTTCTGCAGCTCCCACACGGGTGCAGGGTCCCAAGGACTTGGGCCATATCCTACTGCTTTCCCAGTCCACAGCAGAGAGCTGGATGGGAAGAGGAGCAGCTGGGACTAGAACCGGCGCCCATATGGGATGCCGACGCTGCAGGCAGAGGATTAACCTACTGCGCCACAGCGCCGGCTCCATTGAAACACTTCTTACCTTCTGGCATCTTGGAGTCTCTCCTGGAATCCTTGATTCCTTTGGTGACAGGTAGCATTTAGAAGCCAAGATGTGGGTACTGGTGCACATATTTGCCACCTGGGTGTTGCAACCCCTTGGCTTTCTCATGGGCAAAGCCAGGAAATATTTGTGTGGTGTGTGTTTATACACACACGTGAACTGGTGTATACACATGTGTATATATACACACATATATGTGAACTGTGTGTGTGGATGTATGTGTATATATATATGTATATATATATATATTTTCAATTCAACACCACAGAGAACATTACCCCTTTCCCTGTTTGTACCTTGCTTGTGTGAGAGTGAGAAACATGGCTCCTGTACCTTCCATGCACTGGTTTGCTTCTCCATCCCCTGGCATACAACCAGTCTCACTTGGTTCCCATCTCCTCTCAGTCCCAGTCTTCTTGGGCCACGCCCTGTTCTGCCACCTTCCTTCCTTGGCCCCAAACTTGCAGGATGGAAGGAAGGAAGGAAGAATTTTCCTGACAGTTTGGAAATATTCTCCATTTTATATACTTAATTATAAATAATTATAATCTTTGACACTATGATTCTAAACAGTTCCATAGGTTAAAAAAAAATGACTTTCTTCTGCTAATTTGAACAATGCTAATCTTTTCTACAATTCAGGGGCTCTTGAAGGTGTAGCATTAAATACAGGAAGTAGATGAGAGGGAAGCCAGGAGAAGCCCTTCCGTGTGGGAGACACCTGATAAGAAGTAGGAGTAGCGGAGAGATGGTGAAATTTAAAAGACCAGAGGACCTGAAGCTTCTTTAATCCTTACTTTCCCTCCCCCTATATCCCCTGTCTCAACTACCAGTAAAAGAAAAAAAAAGTTAGTTTCTTTCATTTTGATTATTCTGGTGTCTGCTGGGAAAAGCACAACAGCTTAAGCTAATTCTCCACTTAGCTCATCTGTGAGTGGTGGTGTTGGGGAGGGGCCTCTGGGAATGAGGGCTAGAGGGTGGTGTGTGGGGCGGTGTCTGTGTGTGTAGGGTGTGTGTGTGTGTGTGTGTTGGGGGAGTAGCTAGAGAAAGAGCTAGTGGGAAGGCACTGTGGGGACATTGACAGAAGCCCATCAGGAGAACAGGGAGGAAGGAGAAGGCAAGGGAGGCGGTCGGACTGAAGTCGGACTGTGCGGAGTGAGCGGCTGGAGAAACGGGGCTGAGGAATCCGTGGCGGGGAAAGGCCACCTCAGAGAACGGTGCTCCTCTGAACACTGGCTTCTTGGGAACACAGGGAATCCAGATACTTGTGTTTTTCAAGAAGCTACTTCTAAGTGTTAGTAAATTAATTTTTTTCTTTTTTTGCTTTTAGGTAATGTGCATTCTGCCTTCAAATCAGAAGAACTATTACGACGCCATTAAAAAATATTTGAGCACAGACTGTCCAGTCCCGAGCCAATGTGTGCTGGCTCGGACCTTGAATAAACAGGGCATGATGATGAGTATCGCCACCAAGATTGCCATGCAGATGACCTGCAAACTGGGAGGCGAGCTGTGGGCCGTGGAGATACCTGTGAGGATGCTCGCACCTTTTTCCTTTTAATTATCAGGCAGGCAGTCAGATTTCTGAGTTGGAATAGGAGGTGGTATCAGGTGATCCCAGCATTCTGTGGCAGGTGGCTTGGTGGAGTCTGTGACCTGTGATGTGGGCTCTGGGGTTAGACAAGCAGCTGTGGGGATGCCCGGAAGAAGGGGAGGTGTGGCCTCTCCTCAAGGGCTGCAGTTAAGTTGCTAATGTTTCATGAAAGAGAATCTGAGGGCTGGCGCTGTGGCATAGTAGGCTAAGCCTCTGCCTGCAGCACTGGCATCCCATATGGGCGCCAATTTGAGTCCCAGCTGCTCCTCTCATGATCCAGCTCTCTGCTTGTGGCCTGGGAAAGTAATGGAAGATGACCCAAGTGCTTGGTCCCCTGCACCCGCGTGGGAGACATGGAAGAAGCTCCTGGCTCCTGGCTTCAGATCAGCTGAGCTCTGGCCATTGCAGTCCTTTAAAAGAAAAAGAGAGAATCTGACTTGCCATGGATGCTCCAGCTGCTATTTTTTTTAAGAGATTTATTTATTTGAGAGACAGAGGTACGGGGAGGGGGGGAGGAGAGAGAGAGAGAATCTTTCACCTACTAGTTCACTCCCCAAATGGCCACAATGGCCGGAGTTGGGCTGATCCAAAGCTAGGAGCCAGGAGCTTCTTCCGGGTCTCCCACGTGGGTGCAGGGGCCCAAACACTTGGGCCATCTTCTATTGCTTTCCCAGGCCATAGCAGGGAGCTGGATCGGAAGTGGAGCATCCAGGACTAGAACTGGCGCCCATATGTGATGCTGTCACTCACTGGCCTCAGCTGCTAATTTTTTAAAAGGCTTATTTTATTTATTTGAAAGGCAGAGTGACAGGAAGATTTTCTATCCACTGGTTCACAGTAAGTGGGCCATATTCTGCTGCCTTCCCCGGCACATTACCAGGGAGCTGGATTGGAAGCAGAGCGGCCAGGCCTCATACTGATGCTCCCTGCACCAGCCTCACCGGTGGCGGCTCTATCTGCTGCACCACAGCGCTGCTCTCCGCCCACACCCCCAGCTGCGGTTTTGAAATCTTTGTTCCTGGGCCTCTGTGCTACCTCTCAGAGAAGGCTCGCATCGCACCCTGCTGGGGTTTCCGCAGAGCCTGGGGAAGTGATGTGAACCAGGATCCGAGCTTCTGCACTGTGAAGGGAACTGAGGAAACCCTCTTTCCTGAGTGGTAGCCACCACGGGAGGAAGTGGGGAGAGTGAGAACTGAGGGAATGCTGCCCGTTTCCATAACCAGGACGAACGTGGTTGCCCCAGCAGTGCCCCTTGAAGGTGCCAGGGAGGACTCCTCAGGGACGTGAAAAGACCGGAGTAGAACTCCTGCTTAGATCCCTCAAGACTAGACATGAGGGGCGTGCGGGGGGTCACTTCCCAGAATCCCGTTGGCCTCTGGTGCCCCTTGCTCACCCCACACAGGATGATGGCTGTTTTGAATGACAGTGCCTCTTGAAGCAAAGTAGAGGCAGTTTTCCTCCCTCCGTCGCTTGAGTCTGTCTTGTTTCTGGTTTAGTGAACAGCCTCAGATGGATCTTGATCTTCCTGGCACATGGTTTAACTAATTTAGGAGCCAGAAGCAGTTTTTTTTTATTAATTATTATTATTACTATTTTTTTTTTGACAGGCAGAGTGGACAGTGAGAGAGAGAGAGAGACAGAGAGAGAAAGGTCTTCCTTTTGCCGTTGGTTCACCCTCCAATGGAAAACATTGTATTGATCATTCTTTGGGGAAAGTGGTACTTCATACCATTAAGTCTTGACACCTTTACTTTTCTAGTTGAAGTCCTTGATGGTGGTCGGTATTGATGTCTGTAAGGATGCATTCAGCAAGAATATGGCGGTGGTTGGATTTGTGGCCAGTGTTAACCCTCAAGTCACCAGGTACCTTCAAAACTACCCTATTATATTCTCCAATTAGACTTTTGTGTTTAACTAAAGGACATACCAGCAAGGAATAATTTGTATCATTCACCAGATCTTTGGGTCATAAATTACACTGATGTATAAAAACGTGATTGGTGAAATTGGGATAATATGTCACCTCATTAAAAAGCTAATTGTTTACATTTATTATTGCTTATATTCAGGCATTTCTCCCAAATGATGAATGTGTAGAATTTCTTTTTTTTTTTTTATTTGTTTTCTGATTGTCTGTACTGTCCTGGCCACTGTACTGGTACTTTACATTGTGGGATCGATCCACTGAGCTTTGGAATTAAATTTCCAGAAATGTCCTCATATGCTGTCCCTGAGGTCCTGTTATTTAACTTCACGGTGCCTCCCTGTAGATATCTGTAAAATTGGGATTGTAATAGTGCCATTTCATAAGTCACTTATGGAAATTACATTAAGGTAAGGGGCTTAGGATATTGCCATTCATAGTAAATATTCAATACATGCTGCTTGTTGTTACTATTATTGCTTGTAGTCACTTGATATGATTGTCATTCACACTGCTACTAAAAATAAAGGCAGAAATAGGGATCTTGCTTTATTAGCTTACAATGCTCTGTAAATTGTAGTTCTTAGAGTTGTTTCAATATTTGTAACAAACTGATATATTTTGAAGCTGTAGGAGCTGCTTGCAAATTTTCTTCTTCCTGACGTAAGCTATTTGAAGTGCTCCAGAAAATGTGTGGTCTGCATAAATTAGGGCGTGTGGGAAACAGCGAAAGTGGCATCATACTTGTATGCCTACAGCTTCATTCTAAGTTGTATGAAATTCCTGCTATATGTGTCACTTCATTAATCAAGTTGATAGAGGACTTCCTTTATCCTCCTTTGTACATCTAGAATTTTTTTTGATGTAAGGAATGAGATAGGGATCTGCCTTAGGTTTTCCTCAAATGATTACCATTTAGGGGGAAGTTCCCAACTTTTTTCTATTATTTCTATTATTGTCATATAAATGGCAAAAATAATATATTTAAGGTATACAATATGTTTTCATATATGTATCCAATTAACATATCCATTACCTCACACAGAATTTTTGTGGACAATATTTAAGATCTGTTCTAGAAATTTCAAGTTTATAATACATTATAATTAATTATAGTCAACGTATGGTATATGTTAGGTGTTCAGAACTCACTCTCTTACAAGTGAATGTTTGTACTCTTTGACCAACGTCTCATTCCCGCCACACACCCCTGAAACCACCCATCCACTCTGTTTCTATGAATTTTTACTTTTTCACGATTCCACATACAAGTGATAACAGTCTGCTTTGATTACTGTCACATTGCAGTATAATTTGAAATTAGGAAATGTGAGGCCTCTAGATTTTTTTTTAGCACGAGAGTACTCTAGCTACGTGGAACCTTTTATTGCTTCATACAGTTTTTGTTTTTTTTTTGTAAAAAGTATCATTTTGGAATTTTGATAAACTGCATTGAATTTGAAGGACACTTGGGGCAGTATGGATATATTGGTAATATTAATTCTGCCATTCCATGAACATGGAGTATCTTCATTTATTTGTGTCATCAATTTTTCATTACTATTCCCTAGGTTTCAGTGTACAGATTTTATCTCTTTGATGAAGTTTATTGCTAAGTATTTAATTCTTTCTGCTATTATAAATGAGGTATTTTTAAGCTGGTTCATTGTTAGTGTACAGATACACAACTGATATTTATATGTTGGGTTTGTATACTGTAAGTTTACTGAACTTGTGATTAGTACTAAGTGTTTTGATGGAGTCTTTAGGGTTTTCTGTATATGAGGTGGTGTTATTTTCCAACAGATAGCTTTTATTCCTTCCTTTCCAAGTTGGATGCCTTTTATTTCTTTTTCTTACCTAATTGCTCTGGTTAGGACTTCTAGCACTCTTTTTTTTTTTTTTTTAATTTTATATATGGGGCCGGCACTGTGGTACAGTGGGTTAACGCTCTGTTCTGAAGCGCCGGCGCTGGTTCGAGACCCAGCTGCTCCACTTCCAATCCAGCTCTCTGCTATGGCCTAGGAAAGCCATAGTAGAAGATGACTCAAGTCCTTGGGCCTGTGCACCCGTGTGGGAGACCCAGAAGAAGCTCCTGGCTTCTGGCTTTGGACTAGCAGAGCTCTGGCCATTGTGGCTATTTGAGGTAGAGTTACAGACAGGGAGAGGGAGAAACAGAGAGAAAGGTCTTCCTTCTGCTGATTCACTCCCCAGATAGCCACAATGGCCAGAGCTCTGCCAGTCCAAAGCCAGGAGCTGCTTCTAGGTGTCTCACATGGATGCAGGGGCCCAAACACTTGTGTCATCTTCTACTGCTTTCCCAGGCCATAAGCAGAGAGCTGGGTTGGAAGAGGAGCAGTCAGGACATGAACTGGTGCCCATATAGGATGCACCAGTACTTCTTTGAATATCTTATAACAAAAGCTTAACACCTTTTCACTGCTGAGTATGATATTAGTAGTGGCCTTTACTGTGTTGAGGTACAGTCTTCTGTACCTAATTTGTTGAAAGTCATTATCGTGAAAAGATGTTGCAAGTTTTCATGTGCTTTTCCTGCATCTGATGAAATGATCTAATTTGCTGCTCGTTCTGTAAATGTGCTGTAGCACCTCTGTTGATTTACATGTGTTGCACCATCCTTGCATCCGAAATGTGAATCCTGCTTGATGATGATGCATGATCCTTTCAGTGTGCTGTTGAATTGGTTTGCTAGTGTTTTGTTAAGAATAGTTTTTATTTGTGTTTTTCAGGGATGTGACCCATAGTTTTTCTCTTTTTACAGTGTTTTTATCTGGCTTCAGTATGAAGATTATGTTGATCTCATAAAATAAGTTCAGAAGTATTTCCTTTTCTTCAGATTTTTGTAAGAGTTTGAGAAGGATTGGTACTAATTCTTTTTTTCCTAAAGATTTATTTATTTATTTGAAAGAGTTACACACAAAGGCACAGGGAGGAGTTCAGTGAGCATGCATGAATTTAAAAATTTTAAGCATTTTGCCACACTTGCTTTATATGTAAATATTACATATATACACAGACAACAGTTTTTTCTATTTCTTCATGATAGGTTGAGTGTTTCTGAGAATTCATTCTTGACTTTTAGGTTATTCTGTTTGTTGGATATTCATAGCTCATGGTAGTATGTATGAGCCTTTGAATTTCTGTGGTGTAAGTTGTAATGTCTCCTCTTTCATTTCTGATTTTATTTGTCTGAATCATCTTTCTTTTTTAGTAGTTAGCCTAACTAAAGTTCTATCAGTTTGGTTTATCTTTTCTTTTTTTTTAATTTTTTTTAACTTTTATTTAATGAATATAAATTTCCAAAGTACAGCTTATGGGTTACAATGGCTTCCCCCCTCCCACAACTTCCCTCCCACCCGCAACCCTCCCCCCTCCCGCTCCCTTTCCCCTTCCATTCACATAAAGATTCATTTTCAATTCTCTTTATATACAGAAGATCAGTTTAGTACATATTAGGTAAAGATTTCAACAGTTTGCCCATATAGCAACACAAAGTGAAAAAACTACCATTGGAGTACTAATTATAGCATTAAATAACAATGTACAGCACATTAAAGACAGAGATACTACATAATAGTTTTTTTTAAAAAAATTAATTAATTTTCTATGCCATTTCCAATTTAACACCAGGTTGTTTTTTTCATTTCCAATTCTCTTTATATACAGAAGATCAATTCAGTATATAATTAGTGAAGACCTCATCAGTTTGTACCCACACAGAAACACAAAGTATAAAAATACTGTTTCAGTACTAGTTATAGCATCACTTCACATTAGACAACACATTAAGGACAGATCCCACATGGGGTGTAAGTACACAGTGACTCCTGTTGCTGACTTAACAATTTGACACTCCTGTTCATGGCGTCAGTAATCTCCCTAGGCTCTAGTCATGAGTTGCCATGGCTATGGAAGCCTTTAGAGTTCGCTGACTTTAATCTTATTCCGATAGGGTCATAGTCAAAGTGGAAGTTCTCTCCTCCCTTCGGAGAAAGGTACCTCCTTCTTTGATGGCCCCGTTCTTTCCACTGGGATCTCACTCACAGAGATCTTTCATTTAGGTCTTTTTTTTTTTTTTTCCATGATATCTTGGCTTTCCATGCCTACTATACTCTCATGGGCTCTTCAGCCAAATCCGAATGCCTTGAGGGTTGATTCTGAGGCCAGAGTGTTGCTTAGGACATCTGCCATTCTACGAGTCTGCTGTGTATCCCGCTTCCCATGGGAAACATGGGTTTATCTTTTCTTTAAAAAAAAAGATTTTTTTTATTTATTTGAAAGTCAGAGTTACAGAGAGAGAGAATGAGAGGCAGAGATAGAGGTCTTCCATTTGCTGGTTTACTTCCCAAGTGGCCATAATGGCTGGAGCTGTGCCAATCTGAAGCCAGGAGCCAGGAGCTTCTTCTGGGTCTCCGACTCAGGTGCAGGGGCCCAAGCACTTGGGCCATCTTCTACCGCTTTCCCAGGCCATAGCAGAGAGCTGGATCAGAAATAGAGCAGCCAGAACTTGAACTGGCACCCATATGGAATGCCGGCACTGCAGGTGGCGGCTTTACCAGCTATGCCACAGCGCTGGCCCCAGTTTTGTTTATCTTTTAAAAAAAAACTCTGTTAGATCCTTTTGTTCTAATATGGTCAAGTCTATAATGTTTTTTTTTCCTTTCAATTTTCCATTAGGAATCCATTCACTGTTAGAGGTGGGGTGTGGACATTCCCTATTATTATTATATTGCTGCTGTTTTTCCTTTTGGATCTGTTTAATTCAGTACTCTGATGTTGGGTGCAGATGTCCAGTTTATAGTTTCTTTATCCCCTTGATGGATTGACCCCTCTAGCTTATACTTACTTTCTTTGTTTTCTGTGAGGTGTTTTTTGTTTTTTTTGTTTTTTTTTTTTTTTTTTTTTTTTTTTTTTGACAGGCAGAGTGGACAGTGAGAGAGAGAGAGGCAGAGAGAAAGGTCTTCCTTTGCGGTTGGTTCACCCTCCAATGGCCGCCGCGGTTGGCGCGCTGCGACCAACGCACCGCGCTGATCCGATGGCAGGAGCCAGGTGCTTCTCCTGGTCTCCTATGGGGTGCAGGGCCCAAGCACTTGGGCCATCCTCCACTGCACTCCCTGGCCACAGCAGAGAGCTGGCCTGGAAGAGTGGCAACCGGGATAGAATCCGATGCCTCGACCGGGACTAGAACCCGGGGTGCCGGCGCCGCAAGGCGGAGGATTAGCCTAGTGAGCCGCGGCGCCGGCCCCGTTTTCTGTAAGTTTTTGACAGCAGTCTGTTTTGTCTGCTATAAGTATAGCCACGCTTGCTCTATTTTGGTTTTCATTTATATGGAATAATTTTTACCATTTGTTTACCTTTAGTCTTATTGTGTCCTTAAAGCTAAGTGAATCCCTTGCAGGCAGCATAAAGTTTGGTCTTATTTTATATCCATTTTGTCACTCTGTGTTTCTTGATTGCAAAATTTAACCCACTTATGTATAAAATAGATATTGATAGGTGAGGAATTACTTTTGTCATTTTGTTCATTGTTTTCTGCCTGTTTTGAGGTCCTATGTTCTTCTGTTACCCTGTTGGGGTCCTACTCTGGGATTCGATGATCTTCTGTAGTGGCATGACTTTAAATCTTTATCTTTTATGTAGCTACTATAGGTTCTGCTTTGTGGTTACAGTGAAGATTATGTAAAACATCTTCCAGTTTGTTAAGCTGATAACAACTTAGGTTCCATTGCATAAACGCTCATGGGTGAACTTCCTGCTGGAGCAGTCTGTAGGGGTGCAGCCTCTCTTCCCTCCTCTCAGCTCTGTGATCCGGGTGAGCTGAGCTAAAGCAGCCCTGTGGGGAAGCTCCTGCGTGGACACGGGAGCCAGGTACACACTCACTAGTCTCTCACTTTCCCCTGAGGGAGAAACAGCGGGCCGAGGGGTCTCCTCTCTCTGCACTGAGCAGTACTGCCCTACAGAATGGCTGACACAAGTGAAGAGAATCTTAGACTGCAGTGAGCGGCCTGAGACTCTTTGCCACGCTGGACTCTGGGGTCCCAGAGTTACTCTTTCCTGGGGAAGTTGTCAAAACCAGTACTTGTGCATCTGCGTGGAGGGGAGGGATGCAGTGAAAAGCCCTTCTTCCAGCATCTTGCTGGTGGCACTCAGCACTGCGAGTCTGCAGCACTGTGTCGCTGTCACATATATTTACAGGGCTGTGGAAATGTTGGCACTCATTTACCAAGTCGTGGCTTTTCCAAATGCTCTTAGTCTATGATATTTAGCAAGAGAAGTTGCTTCTGAAGTGTGAGTTAAGTTAATCCTGCTAAAATACTAAGTCCAGAAGGCTCACCAATAGTCACAGACATGCTTGAGAAGTATTTGAATATTTTAAAAAGTAGATCTGCTAAACTAGTACATTTATTTATACTAATTGCTAGTGGTTTCTGTTTATTAGTGGTTACTCTGTGTCAAGCATTCTACATGTAATATATAATTTAACTTGTACCACCACCCTAAGTGGTAGTACCTTACTCTCTTGTAAATTTCTTTGGTACATACAGATGAGGAAACCGAAGTTTAGATTCATTTAGCAAAGCCACAGCATTGCTGAGTTCCTAGCCAGGATTTAAACTCAGATATACCTGATGCCAACACTGTGCTTCATTTCGTTCATCAAAGTCATTTTGGGGAGAGGGAATTTTAAATGCCATTGTGATCACGTAGCTTGTACAAAATCGTCAACATTGATTTTTACCCATAGAGTCTGTTTCATAATTCAGTATCGGTGCATGCTGTTGCGGGAATTTTGAATTTGAGCTTTACTCTCATCTCTCACTTGCTTTAGGTGGTTTTCTCGCTGCATCCTTCAGAGGACAACAGCTGATGTTGCAGATTGCTTGAAAGTTTTCATGACTGGTACTAAAAATACTACAGTGTGGGTGGGCTCCAAGGAATGTTCCTGTAGACCTAAGTTCCATGGAGATAGCAGTCCAGATAGGTGGAAGCAAACTTCCCAAGCTTGCCTGTGTCCACTGGTACCCAGCTGGAGATTCTCAAAGCTATGCGTTGGCTCAGGGTTACAGTCAGGTTAATTGGTCTTTGCATTCATCTGTGTGTGATAAACAGAAAGCCAGGAGGAGAGAAAGTCTGCTGCTGCTGGTTCCTGACAACCAGTTTAAGGGCACAAAGAAATGTATCCAGGAGGAACTGGCTTATAATAGAGCAGTGTTATGTCTAAACATAAGAGAAAAGCCTTTGGACCCGGGGTAGGGGTGCTAACTGGTAAGATGTAGGATAGAGAGAGAAGATGAGGAATACAGCAGATGAGCAAGAGTGAAATGTTTGCCATGGGATACGATGAGAGGATGGAGCAAGGGTATCCACTTCCTCACTTGCCCCAGCCCAGGGTCTGGCTTTGCTGTTCCCTAGTAGTTTGGTTTACGCAAATTCCCCCATCTCCTTATATGTATTTTCCCATCCCACCTGTAAACTTTGGGAGGTTTTAATTTTTGTTTCTAAAAAGGGAGTTCATTGAGACATGTTGGTAATGGTCTTACATATGTAATTATCTTCTATCAAACTGAAATGTGTTTTCTCGACATTTAGTAAATGTCCCTGCAGTTATATATATATAGAATGGTTGTGTCCTATTACTTTCCCTCACTTGAAAACTTGATTTTTTTTTTATCAGTTGTTGTTAAAGTTTCTGTAGGGTGGGAGTTACTGTGTAGTCTCTGCTGCTAGGCAGTTTCTGGTTAGAGTGGGTGGAAATGTTTGCAGACTTGACATTGTCAGTGGGAATTAGAATCTAATTGGGTGACTAAGGATGTTTGCAGAGGAGCAGCCAAGTCATTTTCTTGCTTTCATATTTATTCTCATTAGAGAAGAAAATGACATAATTTTATGTAGTCTATTTGAGAGGATGTAAAGACTTGAAGACAGTAAATTAGTATAATCTGATTTTAGGCATTTTATGTATTGCAGAAATTAAGTTTTAATTTATTGTTTGGGTATTAAAATTATACTGAGGGGATATGCTAAATGAAGAATACAGTCTGTGATAGGAGCCATGATGATTTCTCAAAGCAGTGATGAAGGGATGCTCTCTGAAGTTACCTGTTCTTACATAATAGCAAATATAACCCAACTAGGTACCACCTTATTTTCTATGGCCTGAAATAGCAGTGCTAGCTAGACATTGACATTTATATGACTGTTGTTTTTTGTTGACATTGGACAAGTCGTTGCTTTCTTACTAACACTGAATTCTGCAGGAGCGCTCAACAAGTGGTACAAGTACAACCACAGTTTGCCAGCGCGGGTGATTGTGTACCGTGATGGTGTAGGAGACGGTCAACTAAAAACAGTTAATGAATATGAAGTCCCACAGCTGCTGAGCACTGTGACAGAGTCCCACTCAAATACCAGGTATTAAGTTATCATTCTTTCTGCTACACTCCCAGCAACTACACATTCAGCTGTAACTGTTAAACGCAAGACGTGCAAACCTTGTTTACTTTTTTTATGCACTGAAGTTTTGTTCCGTTTCTCACCCTGCCAGTATATTGGGGCACATTTCCTCTACACTGGCGTGTCGTTAGGATGCTCTAACGTAAATGGCTCGGGGGCCTTGGGTGGGGGCGCCTAGAGGAAGGCAGGTGTTCTGCAGAGCAGCTGACACGCAGCAGAAACCCTGCAGGGCTGCTGGCAAATGGAGATGCTTTGTACACATCAACAGTCGTGAAGAACAGGCTGTGGTCCCGAATACACACACAGGGCCTAAGCCCCTCGGTTACAGGCACTACTGTGCATTCAGGTCTATGGGAGGTGCTGAAAGGAGTCTGAGCACCATGAGAGCCGAGCTGCATTTGGAAATCACTTCATTTTCAACCCCAGACATCTCGTTCCATTGTTACATTTTTAGATTCAGCATTTCAGTACTAAATGTACCATTTTTTCCCCCAGTAATTGTACAAGGAGGCAAGTGTGAAAAATTACTAGAAATGGAAAATGGAAAGGACAGTAATCTTAAGTTGGCTTCTTAAAATATTTGAAAAGCATCTTTTTCCTAGCAGAGCCCAGATCTCTGCTGTCTGTCATCGGACATTGTGTCCTGGCCATGATCACGGAGGAGCTGAGTATGGACCTCCATCAGTAATTGGTAGGAGGGAGATAGCTCGGTGGCAGGATTGCCTGCAGCTGCGTGCAGTCTGTTAGACCCCAGTCTCTCTCTCGCCCTTGACCTCTGGTGAATGTTTTGAGTATTAAGGCTCCAGCATGTTCACTGAGGGCTGCAGGAGTCAATTTAGCAGCTGACAGTGCTAAGGAGTTACTTTTCTTTATAATAGCAACATTTAACAGTGTTAATATGGAAAGCATGCATAATCCATTTAAAAAATAATGTAAATGCTTAATGTGGAGCCTCACAGTGACCCTTGCATCCTGGGGGGTTCCTTCCATGATGGAGGACATTCAGATTTGGCCTTGGCTTTACCAACGACATCAACACTTGGCCATTTACCCTTTGGTCCAGCCAGCATCTGTCCATCCATCCATCCACCCTCCCACTAAGGCATCAGTTGGTATGATTTAGAAGGGATCATTTGAGGATAAGAGGGACTTGTGGTTCTTCCTTTGCTACCCAGAAATAATTTCAAGAGGAAGAGTGAAGCTGAAAATAGCATGATTATTACTCATGGCCCCCAAACATCGGGTCTTAATGGTTATTAACTTTTGGAAAATCTTCCCTCAGAAGTATGAAATGAAGTTAATTGTCCTATTAACCGTTTTCCCCCTGCTACGTTGAAATGATAAAAGCTATGCAAATAGCTCGGCCTCCCACACTTTCACAACATATGAGGACAGTTACTAATGTAAAAAATTGCATGGACCTCCAGGGAAGGTGAGATTGTGGGTAATTTTTATTTTCTTCTTTCAGAATGTTTTTTTTTTTTTCCAATGAATTGCTCTTTGTTTCCTTTTTGAAGATCAGCAGAAGTAATCCCTCATTATGTTTGTTTCTCTGGCCCAACGCTCCAGGCTGTCAGTGGTTGTGGTCAGGAAGAGGTGCATGCCGCGGTTCTTCACGGAGAGGAACCACACCCTGCAGAACCCCCCACTCGGCACTGTCGTGGATTCCGAAGCAACACGTCGTGAATGGCAAGTGTCACTGGGAAACCCAGTTTTGACCAGCATCCATTGATCACGTGCCGTTTAGGTTGGGACTTAGCTATGTCTGCCTTCTTGCCCACTTTCCTTCCGCTTCCTCCTCAGGTATGACTTCTACTTGATCAGCCAGACAGCCTGTCGAGGAACTGTTAATCCCACATACTATAATGTCATCTATGATGACAATGGCCTGAAGCCTGACCACATGCAGAGACTTACATTCAAAATGTGCCACCTCTACTACAATTGGCAGGTGAGTGAGAGCTGTTTATTTATGCAAATAGGAAGTTCAAGATGTCTACTGAGGAGTTGTCACCTAATTCAGTTTGTAGCCCTAGGCAGAGCATAATACCTGAACTTTGCACAAAGGAGGAATGAGTGTGTGACTCCCTAATTCCACAGTGGGAGGAACCCTGTCTGCCATAGAAACAGAAGAGCAACAATGAATATAATAGATTAATTTTTATGGTTTCTAGAGTACTGTATTTTATATATATACATATATATATATATATATATATATATATATATTATCTTAGAGGACCTTGGGAGAAAATCAGAGTATTATTTCCACATTACAGTTGAGGACATTGAAGCCAACACAGATGGTGGGAAAGTGTTAACTGGCGTGAGTCTGCCCTGTGCACCTGTACATTAGTCCAAGAGCTGCTGTCAAAGTCCAAGGCCCATGTTTACTCTGAGCCTCTCAGATGAAGACGAGTCCACGGGAAACCTAGATTAGCTATAAGTATGATGGCTTCTAGCCCCCAGCACTATTCAGCCAGGCTGGCCTCACCCCATCTCGCCCAGTGAGTTTATGTTCCCAGTGAATGAGATTGCCTTTGTTGACTGAGTTAGTTATTGTTTAGTTACAAACATATTCTTTTGTACCTGGAACCAGTCAGTTAAAAAATTCAGCAAAAAGTCACTTTGAAGAACAAATTTTCCCTTTAATTATTACCAATGCTTCTTCCTCCCCAGGGCTTAATCAGTATCCCAGCACCATGCCAGTATGCCCACAAACTGACCTTCCTGGTGGCACAGAGCATTCATAAAGAACCAAGTTTGGAATTAGCCAACTCTCTCTTCTACCTGTGAGGACGTGAACCATGGGCATCATTTGATGGGGAATCCAAGGGAACTGTGTACTTCATACGAATCTGCCTTAAACTTAAGGCTGTAACTGTGGAGAGGGACTCAAGCTGTCAAAACAATTTCATCTGAAACAGTGCAGAAGAAATGTGTTTCTTTAGTTTAAAGAGTTGTATGCTTAAGGTAAATTCTCCTTGTGGTATATGGAATTAAACTATACCAACACCTAACAAGTATTCCATAAAGTTAAGTATCTTCCAAGAAAACAAATGTTTGCCCAATATTTTGATGTAAGATAGCCAAGTGTAATTCCCACCCTGTTGTCCAGGTTGCTTACACAGTGTTATAGAGCAGTTTGTAGAGTAGTTTAAATAATCAATAGAAAATAAAGAAAATTCAGAGCATCACACGTGTTTGTTATTTGAATTTTAAATTGACATTACATGTGAACCTCATTTTTTTCAGCAAAGAATCACCAACTAAACCACACAACACCATCAGTCTTTGAGATAGATTTTCAAAAAGTTCACGGAAAACTATGAAAAAGCTATGCATGGATTTCAAAAATTTTTGCCCGAAAGTACTTTTTTTAAACCTTTTATTTAATGAATATAAATTTCATGAGTACATCTTTAGGAATATAGTGATTCTTCCTACCATACCCACACTCCTGCCCTCACTCCCTCCCCTCCTCTTCCTCTGTCTCCCATTCCCAGTCCCATTATCAAGATTCATTTTCTTTTTTTTTAAAGATTTATTTTATTAATTTGAAAGACAGTTACAGAGAGAGGTAGAGACACACAGAGAGAGGTCTTCCATTCACTGGTTCACTCCCCATATGGCCTCAACAGTCAGAGCTGCACCGATCTGAAGCTGATCTGAAGCCAAGAGCCAGGAGCTTCCTCCGGTCCTCCCACGTGGGTCCAGGGGCCCAAACACTTGGGCCATCTTCTACTGCTTTCCCAGGCCATAGCAGAAAGCTGGATAGGAAGAGGAGCAGCCAGGACTAGAACTGGTGGCCATATGGGATACTTGTGCTTCAGGCCAGGGCTTTAACCCGCTGTGCTACAGCGCTGGCCCCAAGATTCATTTTCAATTAACTTTATACACAGAAGACCAACTCTATACTAAATACAGATTACAATTGTTTATACACCCACACTCATGAAGTATAAAAACTGAAAGCAAGTTTTACAGTTAAATCTCATAGTGCAACTCATTTAGGAGGGAGGTCCTGCATGGGAAGTAAGTGTACAGTGACTCCTACTGTTAATTTAACAAATAGCACCCCTATGTATGATGTCAATGAGCACCTGAAGTTCTTGACAAGAGCTGTCAAGGCTTTGGAAGCCTTTTGAGTCCACAGTATCCGTCAGTATTTAGGCAAGGCTGTAGCAAAGTGGAAGTTCTCTCCTCCCAAAGTACTTTTAATTCAATTTCCTAGGAACTTTTTGAAGTCTGCTTGAACTCCTGAAGCTGGCCCTCACACTGAGTCCTCTTGATGGGACTTGACTTCCCTCTAGCAGCGAAGCCACAATGGCCTTGCTTTCCACTCACTGAGAAACTGAAGCCATCAGAAGAGAACTTCCACAGGTCCCCCTCACATGTGCTGTTCCCCCTCCTGCATCCACTCATTTCTTCACTCTTCACAGAAAAGCATCTCCAAAGATTAGTCTATGCTTGGTGCACTCTAATTAGAATTTCACTACAACTGCTACAGCAGAATTGCTTTAGTCGAGAGTACCAATGACCTCCACCTTGCTGATCCAGCAGACAACTCTCGGTTCTCTTCTTACCCCGTCACAGCATTTGACAGTGGATCGTTTCCTGTACCTGAGATGCTCTTTGCTTGGTCTCTGGGATAGCACAGTCTCCTAGTTTCTCTGCTGCTGCATTGATCACTTATCGTCAGCTACCTTGGCTGATTTCATCATCCTGCCTTTTCCACATTGGAATGCCCCAGGAATGAGAATACAGCTATATGCAAAGGATGTTTTGATGCATGAAAGAGGCAGAGAGAGAGAGAGAGAGAGAGAGAGAGAGAGAGAAAGGGAGAGAGAGAGTTCATTCCAAATCCTACTTGAGGGGCCAGTGCTGTGGCGTAGCAGGTAAAGCCTCAGCCTGCAGCACCAGCATCCCATAAGGGTACCCGTTCGAGTCTCGGCTGATCCACTTCTGATCCAGCTCTCTGCTGTGGCCTGGGAAGCAATAGAAGATGGCCCAAGTCCTTGGGCACTTGCAGTTCTGTGGGAGATGAAGAGGAAACTCCTGGCTGCTGGCTTTGGATCAGCACAGCTCTGACCATCGTGGCCAACTGGGGAGTGAACCAGCAGATGGAACACTCTCTCTCTCTCTCTCTCTCTTTCTCTGCCTCTCCTGTGTAATTCTGACTTTCAAATAAATAAAATAAATCTAAAAAAAAAAAAAACAAAACAAACCCACAAATCCTACTTGAAGAGGAATGATTATGTGGAAGGCTACAGAGAAGGGCTCTGGGGAGAGCAGTAGGCCCCGAGGGAGGAGAAGCAGACCACAGGAGAGGCACTGACACTTCTTTCCTATGTGCGAATTTTGTCCAGGCTTGGTGTGCATTCCACCACATAATAACCATTTTTGGAGCATGACAGTAGAGGGAAGTTAATCATTAAGCATTTTACTTACACATCTAGTCTTCACAGTAACTATATGAAAGAGGCTATAATCACTTTTCAGATGATAATTACATATCTAACTTTAAAATATACTACAAAGCTTTCGTATGATATTGGCATAAACACAGACATATATACCAATTTAGTGGGTAAGAGATTTTACAAGAAAACCCACACATCCAGAGTCCAACTGCTCGTTGTTAAGAATACGCATCGGGGAGGGGGGGCGGGTGCCGTGGTGCAGTCGGTTAATATGCGGCACCAGCATCCCATATGGGCACCGGTTCTAGTCCTGGCTGCTCCTCTTCCCATCCAGCTCTCTGCTGTGGCCCAGGAAGGCAGTGGAGGATGGTCCAAGTCCTTGGGCCCTGCACCTACATGGGACACCAGGAGGAAGCACCTGGCTCCTGGCTTTGGATTGGCACAGCTCCGGCCATGTAGCCATCTGCAGAGTGAACCAACCAAAGGAAGGAAGACCTTTCTCTCTCTCCCCCTCTCACTGTCTGAAATTCTACCTGTCAAATAAATTAAAAAGAAAAAAAAAAGAGCAGACATATAAATGGCTATTGAGTACATGAAAAAAAATGCTCAACATCACTATCAGGGAAATGCAAATCTAAATCACAATGAGATCACTTTAGTTAGATTTGTTATTACAAAGACAAAAGACAAATGCTGGTGATGCAGAGAAAAGGATATACCCTTGAAGACTGTTGGGAATGCATATCAATACATAATGAAAAACAGTATGGGGGCCAGCACCTTGGCATAGCAGGTAAAGCTGCGACCTGCAGTGCTTGTGTCCCATATGGGCACCAGTTTGAATCCTGGATGCTCCACTTCTGATCCAGCTCTCTGCTATGGCCTAGGAAAGTAGTAGAAGATGGCCCAAGTCCTTGGGTCCCTGCACTCATGTGGGAGACCCAGAAGAAGCTCCTGGCTCCTGGCTTTGGATGGGCACAGCTACAGCCAGTGCGGCCAATTGGGGAGTGAACCAGTGGATGGAAGACTCTCTCTCTCTCTCTCCCTCCCTCCCTCCCTCTCTCCCCTCTCTCTGTGTAACTCTGACTTTCAAATAAATAAATAAATCTTTAAAAAAAACAGGGAGGTTCCTCAAAATATTAAAAGTAGAACTACCATTTGCTTCAGCAATACAATTACAGGCGATATAGCCAAAAGAAATGCAATCGGTCTGTCAAAGAAACATCTGCTCACCCATGTTTATTGCAGCTCTATTCACTGCAGCCAAAGAATGCAGACAAAGCAAGTGTGTATGAAGGAGTGAATCCATAAGTGGTACATTATTGCAGTGGAATACTATTCAGACGTTTAAAGAATGATACCTTGTCATCTGCAATAACGTGAATGAAACAAATTCATTTGAAAGTAAAATAAGCCATGAACTGTACGATCCCACTAGTGGAATATAAAAAGTTAATAGAAGTTGAGAGTAGGATAGAGGCTCCCAGAGGCTGAGGAGAGGCAAGGTTGCTAGTGGGCACTAATTTGTAATCAGACCAGGAAGTCCCGGTGTTCCAGCGCCTCACAGAGTGACTAGATAGTAACACGGTGTATGTTTCTCTTAATAAAGCTCAAAAGGGACATTTGAATGTTTTCACAATAAAGAAATAAATGAGATAGGTTTACCCTGGTTTGAATGTTAGATAATGTGTACATGGATCAGACATCACAAGGTACCTCATAAATGTGTGTGACTTTATGTATCCATTAAGAAAACAAATTTAAATTTTAAAAGAGGCCCCATGTCTCACTGAAGTTTATGAGATTAAACTGTTGGAGCTAGAATTTGTAGTCAGGTTTGTTGGACTGCAGAAGCTGCGAAGTGAACCGCAAGATTCTACTGCCTCAATAGATGGTGCTCTCAGAGTTTGGCACTTGTCGAGTTCGTTGAGAATGCTTCATATGATTCGAAGTTGGCACTATACAGGGGGACTTCAAAAAGTTCACGGAATGTGGAATTAAATGTAAGTTTATTTTGGTGCAAAAAATGTTTGAGATTCATGCATTGTTTTTTCATAATACGCATTTCCACGAACTTTTAAAGATCCCTCATGTTACAGCAAGTGTCTGGAGGAAAGGCACTATACCAGTGTAGGGTCGTTGTTTTTGTGTTGATGTTGCTTCGTTTCCTTCAGAGTTCAGGGGCAGTGTAAAGCCTTGGTTTCCTAACCAGCCGGCTTGTATGAACCAACATGTAGCATCTTGATTACTCAATACAGAAGTCCATAGAATTCCTACCACTTTACTCATAGGTATTGCCCAAGGAACGACGCCTTTTCATTTTAAACCACCAGGGGGCACACAAGGACTGCCATAGGAAAAGAATCCTCCTTTACTGTGTTGTGCTACAAATGGAAAAAATTGTCAGCTTCAAGCAAACCCAAAGAGCAGCATCAATTAAGAAATCTTCACTTGAACACGTTTAGCCAATGGATGTGATAACTTCTTATCTCTGGGATTCAGTTACCTAATATAAGGAGGGGTTGGACTGGATCCATGATGCTTGACCTTGGAAACATTAGAAGTCCCCCCCCCCCCAACACACACACACATTTGTATACATACCTGAGCCCACTCCCAGAAATAGTGATTTCGCTGCCTTGGGGTAAAGTTTGGTCAAATGAATATTTTCAGCATGCTCCAGGTACTTATGTTCAGCCAGGGTTGAGGAGCACTGGTCTACATAAAATCCAAGATCCATTCCAGCCCTCACCTCATGTGGTTGCCAATTATCTCCTTCATTAATTAGTTTTTGTCTATCAAGGGCAAAGAGGAGAAGGAGAACATGGCATAGGACAGGGCAGAACTGGATTTGAATTCCACCATTACTTAGCGGCTATGCGACCTTGGGCAAGGTAGTTCTTATAAGATGCCCAACAATGTCAGCATTGTTGAGTTGTTGTAAGGATTCAAGATGTCAAATCTAAAGTATCTGGATTTAAGGAAGAATAACATGATTTAGTCAACAGATACTCACATAGTATTTGCAAGTATGTGCTAGATTCTGAATTCTACAATTCTGCTTACGGAGAAGCTTAATATATTTTTAAAAGATTTATTTATTTGAAAGGCCACGGTGGGGTGGGGGGTGGGGTGGAGAGAATGTCTTTATCCACTGGTTCAGTCCCTAAATGGCCACAGCAACCAGGTCTGGGCCAGGCCACAGCCAGGAGCCAGAAACCCCATCCTGGTCTCAAACATGGATGGCATGGACCCAAGTATTTTGACCATCCTCTTCTGTGTTCCCAGGCATATTAGCAGGAAACTGGAATGGAAACAGAGCAACCAGGACTTGAACTAGTACCCCTGATGCCAGTATCTCAAGTGTGCCATAACACTGACTGCAATAGTTTTGTGGATATAAACAGTCTACTACTTGCTATGTTATGGAAAAGGCTTTTCCCCCTTGAGTAAAGAATAATTTAAATATATTTCTGGGGCCGGCACTGTGGCATAGCAGATAAGGCCACTGCCTGCAGTGCCGGCATCCCATATGGGCACCAGTTAAAGGCCTGGCTGCTCCACTTCCAGTCTGGCTCTCTGCTGTGGCCTGGGAAAACGGTGCATGATGGCCCAAGTGCTTGGGCTCCTGCACCCACATGGGAGACCTGGAGGAGGCTCCTGGCTACTGGCTACTGGCTCCTGGCTTCGGATCAGCACAGCTCCAGCCATGGCGGCCATTTGGGGAGTGAACCAGCGGATGGAAGACCTCTCTCTCTCTCTCTCACTCTCACTCTGCCTCTCCTCTCATTGTGTATATCTAATTTTCAAGTAAAATAAATAGATCTTTTAAATAAACAAATACATACATACATCCTGTGGCCACCATGGAGGTGTACCAATCAGACCTTCCTTTGAAAGAACCTTCTGCGAGGAGCATAGTTGACTGGCAGCCTACAAAGGCTACACTTTCAGGACCTGCCACAGTGATGGCCTTGAGAACCCACTCTCTCCAGGCTACCATGTGTGGGCTTTGCTAGAGGACTGCTCTTTGACTTGACCCATGGCAGTTGTCCTTCCTGCCCACCAACCTTCCCTCCCTGTCTCCCCTCAGGGTGGAGAGGCAGTGCACTGGCAGCCCCATATACTCTCCCCTGCTTGTGTCCTATTTTGCTTTGCCATAAAAGCATGGCATAACGTGTTTTAACCATATATTTGGGATTGGTTTCTTGGATTAGATTCCTAAAAGTGAAATCACTGAGTCAAAAGGTTAGAATACTTTTAAAAACTACTTTTCCATGATCTTTAAAGTTCTTTAAAGTTTACTTTTATTTGAAAGGCAGAGAGACTCTGAATCAGAGAGCATTGAACATACTCAGATTGCATAGATCTTTTAAAGGGAAGGAGAAGCTTAGCACAAAGGAAATTACATGTTACACAAAAAGAAAAGATGCAAGAAGCTGTCCTAACACCAAGGTGTACATGCCCAGACTGCACATTGATCGCTAGGACCATCCTAGGTGCAAACACCCAATAAAAGATGTTAATGGCTTTGCAGGCCTTGGCCCAGTTCAAGGGCTAGCATCTCTGTGTCATTTTTTCCACACCCAGTTCAAGAGTTCACTTTCCCAGACAGCTGCTTAATATATGTGTAAGACCTGGTCCTTTAATGGCCACCCAACTCTATTTTGAAATGCTCTTTAAAAGTTGTTTTTTATGGTAGTTTTTTTTTTCTGGATTTCACAATCTAAATTTTTTTCCCAATAATTAAGGAAAACAATTGGTGGATTAAAAGAATCAAATAGAAATCCTAGAAATGGAAAGGTAGAATCATTGAAATAAAAATCTCAGTGAGTTTGTAAAACATTAGACTAAAAACAGGTCAACAGAGAATTAGTAAATTGGAAGGTAAGCTTTAGGAAATTTCATAGAATGCAGTACAAAGAGAAATGGAGAGTAAAGTTAGACATCCCACCACACATTTGGTACAAGTTCTACAAAGAGGATGTAGAAGGAAGTAGAAGAAGGAAGGAAGGAGGAAATAGAAGGAAGTATCATCTCTTCAAAGAGATAATACCTAAAAATGTCCCTATTGAAACACACATTTATAGAATGAGAAAACAAAATCACAAGTAGGAAAAATAAGAAATTTCCATTTATCATAATGGAGTTGCAGTACACTAAATATAAAGAAAAAATCTCAAGACTCCAGGGAAGAAATGCAGACTTGAAGAATGACTGAAAAGAAGCAATTACACTGACTGTAAATAAACTTAATATTACAAGGACAGATGAAATAAAATGGAATAAAATCTTTAAACTTCTGAGAGAAAAGAACAATGAAGGTGGTACTCCATGGGAAACTTAATGATCTGTCAATGAAAAGTGATGAATTTTAAAATTCAAACATAATGATAATTTACTGCTCACATAGCTTGTGAAACACTACCAAAGAATATGCTTCAGCAAGACAGAAAATCAACTTACTGATTACAACAGGGATGAACAAAAAAATCAATAAAACATGTTGTAAATCTAAATTATGTTGACTTTCTTTAATTTTCCTGTTCATGAAAGGTTAGAAATCAACATGAATAAAACTGCCACAAACAATCCAAGAGCATTTTTAGGGAATTCAAAGGGACCTCAAGTCTATTTCTTGTTAGGAAGGAGATTAGATATATTAATGGTATTTTGTTAGAAGATAATGAAGTCTAGAATGAATGTAATTATTTTCTAAAAGAATAAAGGTATCATCTATAACTTTGGATTCAGTGGAAGGGCAAAAAATAAATGATAGTGAAAAGGAAAACTTTATATAAATTTCACCCTGCTTATTTGAAGAAAGAATAACTCAGGTGGCACTAAGAACCAGATGTCCAGAGAGCACCCTTATGTCAGCAGAGAGGCCAAGCTGGAAACAAAGTAGCCACTTGATTGGCTACAAGTAAGTATTTGCTTTATTTGGGCATGAGCTGATCAATAATTGCCTATGATTGTCTGAAACCAGACTAGCTGTGATAAAACTTACTCCTGTCTTGGGTTGCAGTTTATTTACATAGGGGGTTTAGATCTTAGTTTGTTATAAGGGAATTAGGCAAATGGCCTTCTGCTTATTTAATGTAAAGCATTAGTGTCAATTCAGTAGAGGACAAGGAAAGACAACAGGAGTAACAAAGAAAAAATAATGCAATAAACAGAAAATACCAAATTAGATCCATTAAAAATGTTAGGCTTAAAAATTAATTTCACTTATAATGAAAATTGTAAGATAGGATTTTAAAAAAACCTAGCTACAGGTTGTATACAAGGCACATATAAAGTGGAAAGCATAGAAAGTTTGTAAGTAAAGAAGTAGGAAAAGATATATTTTAAATTAATAGCCAGAGTAAAGTTGGGATAGAATACTAACTTCAAACAAAATAGAATGTAAGGGTAGAAGTAATGATACTACACAGCAAAAGAAAAATAATCCAAAGAATATATAACAATCATAAATAAGTATACATGGATCAATACAGTTTGAAATACAAAATAAAACTCAAAGAATTATAAAGAGAAATTTACCATTTTCTTGAACCCACAACTAAACAAGGAGATTTTAACACATGTTCTTAAAAATTGATCCAAAACATGCAATCATTATAGATTTATAGATTATATATTTATAGATTCTTGAAAAAGTAGTTAGCAAACATGACTTAAAAGGCACACAGGAAGTCTCCACAAATTCCAAATAATTGATAGCATAAAAACACATTGATGGAAAAAGTCCAAAACAGTTTATGAATCAAAGGAAATCCTACTGGAATTTTTAAAAGTAGAAATGAGCACTACATAATTAAAAAAACTTGCAAAATAAAGTTAAATTGAAATTTATGACACCTTTCAGCATTCAGTGTGCATACTAGATTGGGGAGTGAACCAGCAGATGGAGATCCCTCTCTCTTTCTCTCTCTCTGCTTACCATGCTAATGAAAATAGCATGAATTTTAAAATCTAATAAAAATTATGAAAATACAAAATATCATTTATTTAGAGTGCAAATACTTTACTTGGGTAAGTGAGTAAATGAACAGCACAAAATTGGCATATTTAAAAAATTGCTTTGGTGAAATCAAGCACACAAATATAAGATTCTCCAACCATGAGCTGAAGCCCATTTTTGTTAGCATATGTGACTGTGGCTGCCTCAGTAAAATGGAGATACAGCCTTCCCCAGAGCCTGAAAGGCAACTCGGGTGTTCTTGCGACTGCAGTGTAAGCAGTCATGGCCTCAGAGACGCAGCATGCAGTGGAGACCCTACTAAGGTTACACTGGGCACTGTGCATGGTTGGAATGGGGCTGGAGCACTGGGATAAGGATAGGGTCCTCTCAAGGCCCCATGGAGAGAATTCCGGTCAGTCTGGGGAACACAACTCCAACAGTCCAAGTCGCACAGCTGCAGGACTCATGGTACCTTACTTAGGTCCCACAAGTTGACCACAGGGTATGTTGGGGATTGTGCACCAGCCAGTGTAAGCCTGGGTCAGGCCTCATGAGCAAGGCGTCTCTGAGTCACAGGGGCAAAGCTGCAGGATGCTGTGGAATCCTTACTAGGTCCCTTGAGATGGGTTCAGGTGACTCTGGGGGAATATATCTCTAATCGAGAGATATAGGACCCAGAGGGTACCTTAACTAGGTCCCACATGGTGATTGCACATTGAACTGGGGGAATTGTGCACTAGCAGGTGCATGCTTGGAGCCGTGCAATGCAAACTGGGCCTTCCTGATGTCCCAGGAGAGTGCAGGTGAGCCTGTGACTTATAGCACCAACAGTCACGGTCCTGCAGCTGCAGGATGCCATGGGGTCCTTAGGCAGGTCTCACAGGGTTCCGACGATGCTGGTGATTGTGGACTGGCAACCACCAGCTCAAAGCAAAGGAATGTAGTGTTAGGGCCCTCCAGATCCCACAGCTGAGGGCAAGTTACTCCCCGGATTGTAGCACCAACAGCCACAGTCCCCAAGTGGCAAGACCCAGAAGGGACTGTCCCCAGCTCCCAGATGGAACGCACTGGTTATGCTGGGGCTTGTGCCAAGGCCGCCCTGTACCCCGTGCTAAGAATCGTAGAAGGGGGTCGGCGCCACAGCTCACTAGGCTAATCCTCCACCTGCGGCACCGGCACCCCGGGGTTCTAGTCCCGGGGTTGGGGTGCCAGATTCTGTCTGGGTTGCTCCTCTTCCAGTCCAGCTCTCTACTGTGGCCCAGGAGGGCAGTGGAGGATGGCCCAAGTGCTTGGGCCCTGCACCCGCATGGGAGACCAGGAGGAAGCGCCTGGCTTCCGGCTTCGAATCGGCACAGTGCTAGCCATGGTGTGCCGGCCATAGCGGCCATTTGGAGGGTGAACCAATGGAAGGAGGACTTTTTTCTCTGTCTCTCTGTGTCTCTCTCACTGTCTAACTCTGCCTGTCAAAAAAAAAAAAAAAAAAAGAATCGTAGAAGGGGCATTCTTGGGTCTGCTCCTCTGGGCTCCTGTATCAGCTGCTGTTGGCGCTGAGTTTCAAGAGGCAGTGGGGAGCTTCCCTAGATCGCACGGAATGAGTGAATATGTCTCCAGGTCTTGAGTCCAGAAATCCCACCACTGTGGGATGCACAGGGCCTGCTCTCATCCCTGTAAAACACCCTGGCTCCAGTTCTGGGAACTTCTGGTAGCAATGGGGCTGCTCGCTCTCCCTCAAGACAGCACGGAGTTTAGCAGTGGCTGAACCGCAACAGTTTGGATCCCGGGGCTTTGCGGATGGCGGGAGGCACGTGGGCTTGTTTTGTGGAGGAAAGTAGTCACTCCGGCTGCAATTAATTTTTCTGGGCTGAATGCAAAGCCAGTGAGGACTGTGGAGATCTCCTGTAGTCAGGGCTACAAGTCTGTGGAGAGAGCAGGAGTCGCAGGTCTTTCTGTTCACCCTTTGCCAGCACGATGGTGCCCCAGGAGTTGTAGTAGGAGCTGAGGCATGCTTTGTTTTCTCATTCTGCCGCTTTTCCAAGTCGTTCTCTTTCACTTATTTTTGTTTATTTTTATTTTGGAAATTAGGAATGTGAACATAAGTAAGAGGATGTTATACTGAACTCTATTTTCTCTGCTTCACTACAGCCAACTTTGTTCCACACATACTCCCAGTCATTATTTTATTATTTGAAAGTGAATTCCAGACACCTTAAAACTGAAATATGGTATTTGGTGGGTAAAAATTAGTAAAACAGTCTTAGCATTCATGGATTATAAAATAGAAAGCACAAATAAAATAATATTAGGGGTTTTAAAATGTACCATGTATCATATGACAACTATAACACTCTTATGCCAATAACTTTGAAAATTTGAAACGCTATAATTTTTCAGGATTATTTAAATTCAAATTTACCCAAGCAAACAATAGTGAAACTTACTGTAGCATGAACACCGGCTCTACAGCCGGGTCCCAGACTGCCAACATTTGATTTTGATTCTGCTACATCCTGTGGGCTTGAACAAGGTACCCAATCCCTCTTGGTCTTGGTTTCTTTGTCTGTAAAATGGTAATAATAGTCTTATGTAGCTCATAAACCTGCTGTGCTGACCAATTGCTTAGATTAGAAGGAGCCTGGCACAGTGTGTTCCAACTGCCAATATGGCAATAACAAAATAACAAGAGATTGCATCAGTAGGCAGAAGTGTCCTCCCTAAAATGGAAACAGAGCCAGAAAGATTTACAGCTGAGTTTCACTATAATCAAAGAACAGATAATTCCCATTTTATACAAACTGTTCCAGATAATAGACAAAGACAGTCATTCAACTTACCTTATAAGACAATATAATTTAATTCCAAAACCCAGCAAAGATGACTTATAAAGAAAACTACACGCCAACTTCACTTATAAACATAAATATACAAAACTAAGTAAAATATTAGTAAATACAGTTTAACAATGTAGAGAATATATTTTAAAAGTAAGATCAAGGGGCCGGCACTGTGGCATAGCAGGTAAAGCTGTGACCTGCAGTGCTGGCATCCCACATGGGTGCTCCACTTCCAATCCAGCTCTCTGCTATGGCCTGGGAAAGCAGTAGAAGATGGCCCAAGTCCTTGGGTCCCTGCACCAGCGTGGGAGACCTGGAAGAAGCTCCTGGCTCCTGGCTTCAGATCAGGACAGCTACGGCCAATGTGGCCAATTGGGAAGTGAACCAGCAGATGGAAGACATCTCTCTCTCTCTCTCTCTCTCTCTCTCTCTCTCTGCCTCTCCTTCTCTCTCTGTGTAACTCTGACTTTCAAATAAATAAATAAATCTTTTAAAAAAAGTAAGATCAATTGTAGTTTATTATAGGAATGCACAGAAGATATAACTTTGGAAAATGTGTCTATATAATTTGCTACAAAGCAGGTTAAGAGGTAATTCCTATGATCACTGCAATAAGTACAAACCAAAAAATCAAGAAAATTCAGTACTCATTTATGATTTAAAAACAGATTTTCTAGCAAAGTATAATGGAAGGAAACCATTTGGAAAGGGAACCAGCAGATGAAAGATTCTCTCTCTCTCTCTCTCTCTCTCTCTCTCTCTGCCTCTCTTTAACTCTTCCTTTCAAATAAATTAATAAATACATATTTTAAAAAAAGAAAGAAAGGGTTGCTTATTCTACCAGGTATCAAAGGTGATAATAATGCTGGTTAAGCAAAATTGTGGTTTAGGTTAAGCCATAGATAATGGCTCAGTTGAACAGATTAGAAATGCCAGAAACAAGTCAATGCATATTTGGACACTTGTCATTTATCAGAGCTTGCATTACAGACCAGAGAGGAAAGGGTGTGCTCTCCCAGGAAATGTGCTAGTGTAGCTATGCGGCTCACAGAAAGAAAGCAAAGTCCCTGTTTTCGCGAAAAACAGAAAGAAATGCCAGGTAGATTAAATATCAAATACAAAAATGTTAGAACTGTAAGAAAACATGGGGAATGTCCTTATGATATTAAGATGTGGACAAATTTCCTGAGCAATATACAACAAAGCACCAGTTCTACAGGAATAAGACTGCCAAAGTTTAAACTTCTAAACAGCAAGACAATAGCATTGCTAAAAGACAAACCATGAACTGGAACAGTATTTGTAACATATGCAACAGGAAAAGGACTATTACCCAAAATACATGTGTTAAAAAGCTTAAAAGTTGGGGCCAACATTGTGGCACAACACTGCCTGTGACCCCAGCATCCCACATGAGTGCCAGAAGTCCCAGCTGCTCCACTCCCCATCCAGCTCCCTGCTAATGTGTTTAGGAAAGCAGAGGAATATGACCCACATGCTTGGGCCCCTGCCACTCACACAGGGGACCCATATGTAGTTTCAGGCTTCTGGCTTCAGCCAGGCCCAGCTGTGGCCATTGGGGGAGTAAACCAGCGGATGGAAGATCTCTCTCTCTCTCTCTCTCTTTCTCTGCTGTTCAAGTAAATAAATAAATAACTTTTTTTAAAAAAAAGAAAAGCTTAAAAGTTAATAAGAAAAGAAAACAACAGCACCCAGTGGAGAAATGTGCTGATTTTTTTTTTTTTTTGTAAAAGGATAACTAATTCACAGTAAAGGAAACCAAATGTCTAACAAATGGTATGAGATGATAGTCAAATATACTAGTAATAAAGGAAATTCAAAATAAAATACCAAGGAGATGTAAGTCCACTCACATAAGTTTTGGAAATATTAAAACACCTGTTAATGCCAGTTGTTGAGAATGTAGAAAAACAAACTCTTCAGTGTTGATACTGGGAGTGCAAACTTGTTCAATCAGATTGGAAAACCTACATCCTGCACACAGGTGATTCTTCCTCAAGTTATACACTTTAGTGAATCCCTCATACTTGTGCACAAGAAGGGAATAGATGAAATATGCTGGAATCATGGTATAGAGTATTACAGAACAAAAGAAATGAACTAGATAGGACTACGTAGGTCTTCAGGAATAGATCTCAAAACCTATACTGAGTGGGAAAAATCAAGTTATAGAATCATAGGTATAGGATGGCATTCATGGGAAAAATTTAGAGTATGCATACAAATATCATGTATTTCCTTTGTTTTATAGGTGTGCATGTACACACACATAAAAAGGAAAAGTGGAAATGAAAGCACACTAAATTCAAGACTTGTGGCATCTATGAGTCTGGGAGGGTTTAAAGATTATAACTAAGGTTGTTGAATAAAAGGAGTTTAATTTCAATTCTTTTAATTTTTAAAATAAATCAGATATCCTCTAAAATTGTAACAACTCTAAACTTTGAGTTGAAGATATGTATGTGTTTTTATATTACTCTTAGTTCTTTCCTGTAATTTAAAATTTTATCAAAATTAAAATTTTAATCAAAGCCAAAGCAGACAAATCCACTCTAATAATGAGAAAGATAGCAGCCAGATCTCAATTGAAGGATAGTGTAAAAACTATCTAACCAGTACACCCTAAAACTATCAAGGTCACCAAAAACAAGAAAAAACTGAAGAGCCACTACAGCCAGGAGTAGCCTCAGGAGACAGGATGGTTAATTTTAAGGTGGTACCCTGGACCTGTCCCTGGAACAGAAACAGAACAATAAGAAATGTATAAGGTAATCCAGCAAATATGAATTGTTGTTATCAATAATAGATCAATACTGGCTCATTAACTGTGACAGCTCTACCATACGAACATGGTAGTAATAGGAGGAACTGAGTATAGTATATATGAGAATTGTTTGTGCTATTTTTGCAACTCTTTTAATATGAAGGGTTTTTTATAATTTTGAAATTGTTAATTAAGTTTATTCAAAACAGGCATCATGCAGAAAGTGCATTCCTGCCTAAAATTCCAGTTCAGCTATTGCAAATTGTTCAGCAAAACTCTATTAATTCAAGAAATTGTATGTTTTAATGTTCTGAGCTGAAACATTTTTCTCCACTTCCCTATAATACTGTGATGCACTGCAATGTCTTGGGACACCTTGAGAGGAAGAAATGTATAGAATAAAATATATTTTAAGGAGAAAAAAAACAGAATAAGCACAATATCCTTCCAATTATGGACATGAGTATGTGTGTACACAACGCAAAAAGATTAACAGAATATTTATAGAAAATAACAGAGTAATTAAGTCTGTATGGTAGAACTGTGGATGGCTTTTGGTTCTCTTTCATTTTCTTGTTTCTCAATATCCTGCCATCTCATGATATGCTGATATATTTCAGCTATCAGAAACATTACCATAGCCTTGTTCCTATCAGCACGTGGAAATTATGGACCCATCCTTAGAATATATTTTCCTGGGCTGCTTGCTAAAAGTGCAAGACTCTAACCTCCATTCTATAATATCCAGGGAAGAAGATAGGGAATTTATTTTTTAACAAGCCTTTGGGCAATTTGTGTGTGTGTGTGTGTGCAGTAGTCTTTCAGAGTGGTTTAGGAAACTGACTCAAATAGCTCTCACCATATTTAAGACTCAGCTCAGTGTCAGCTCCACTGTCAGTCTTTCTCTACCTGTCTCAAACACTTAGAATCTCCTTCCTCTTTGTCCTTGCTGTACCACACACAGGAAATCATCATGGCTGTCCCTGAAGAGTATCATAATTAACTATTTACACATATCTTTCTGGATGTTTTACATATATCTATGATCTCATTGAATAATAGCAATATGGTAGTACTCAACAGGTTTTATTTGCATAAATGCATAAGAAGATAGATATATGATCTACTTTTACATCAATTGGATGATTCTGAGAATTGCATTGGCACCTAACTTCAAAGTCTTCAATAATGGCATCCCTGGTTGCCTTAGGGTGGGATAGATTGAGGATAGAATGGAGTCAGCTTTATTTTTTTCCAAAGTATATTGTCTAGGCTTGGATCATGGCCAAAGAAACTAGAAGTTAGCATACGCTTTTGAATAATCTGGGAAATCATCCAGAGCCAAACTCACATTTCATGAGTAGGGCTTACACTAGAGCAGGTTGTTCAGTGCTTAGAGCTATGCTATCCAAAGGTAGCCTCTAGTCAGAGGTGGTCTTTGCAGTTTAAACATAAAGTCATTAATGCTCAATGAAATGAAAAAACTTCATTTGTTGGTCATACATTTCAAGGGCTCAAAGGCCACTTGTGGTAATGACTTACATGCTGGACAGAATACTTACACCATCACAGAAAGCTCTGTAGAAGCGCTGATGTCAATTGTGCCTCTTTTCCCTCAAGCGCCAGGGAGATAGTCTCTCAGAGAGACAAGATCTTCCCTCATCCTGCTGGGCAAAGTCGTATTTGGTACACAGGCCAGGAGTGTCCCATGCACCAGTTATTCAGAGATAAAAGAAAATGTAGATTACACTCGGCAAAGCTTAATGCAAGGATTCTCAGGGCAATTTTGCTGTCCCGGCAACATTTGCAGTCTGAGACATTTTTGGTTGTCATAACTCGGGTGTGTTGTGGTGGCGGTGGTGGTGGTGGTGGTGGTGTTTCCCCAGCATGAAGTGGGTAGAGGCCAGAGATGCTGCTAAACATTTATGATGCACATGCAGCCCCACTTCTTTAGCATCACAAAGTCATCTGTCCAAAATGTCAATCATGTTGGCTTAAAGCCTCGAGAGGGAGAGACACAGGGCCAGATAATGCGAATGAAATGCAGAAAGTGGAGAGAGAAGGGGTGCACACAGAAATGGTGTTGGAATGATTCCCAAGCTGCATGAGGAAAAATTGGTGGGTTAATTGCTCCTGCTCTGATCCAATACCTCTTTACAGCACCTTAACACTTCCATGTATTTTTTTTAAGATTTATTTTATTTATTTGAAAGACAGAGTCACAGAGAGAGGCACAGACAGAGAGAGAGGTCTTCCATCCGCTGGATCACGCCCCTGATGGCTGCAATGGCCAGAGCTGCGCCGATCTGAAGGCAGAAGCCAGGAGCTTCTTCCAGGTCTACCTCGTGGGCGCAGGGGCCCAAGCAATTGGGCCATCCTCTACTGCTTTCCCAGGCCATAGCAGAGAGCTAGACCGGAAGAGGAGCAGCCAGGACTTGAACTGGCACCCATAATGGGGTACCGTCACTTCAGACCAGTGCTTTAACCCATTGCACCACAGTGCTGGCCCCACATCTATGTATTTTAACCATTGGCTTACACATAGACTTCTCCCTTGGGTTCTTCCAGAGCAGGTACTGTGTGTAATGACGTGTGTCCAGGACTTCATCCGTGCCTGGATCACATGAATGTACACAGAAAGTACACAGGTGGAGGATAGGTGGATATAATTTCCCTCACCCCTCCCCAATAGAAGGGCATCTTGGTGTAGCCTTGAGTGCATTATATTGCTACCTATAGAAGCACTTTCTTTTTTAAAAAAAATTTACTTATTTCTTTGAAAGGCAGAGTTACACAGAGAGAAGGAGAGAGAGAGAGAGAGAGAGAGGGAGAGATTGAGAGATCCTCCATCTGCTGATTCATTCCCCAAATGGCTGGGGCTGGGCCAGACCAAAACTAGGAGCTAGGAGCTTCATCTGGATCTCCCCGATGGGTGCAAGGGCCAAAGCACTTGGGCCATCCTCTGCTGCCCTCCCAGGCACATTAGTAGGAAGCTGGATTAGAAGCAGAGCAGCTAGGACTTGAATGGGTGCTGAGATACCAGCATCCCAGGCAATGGTTTAACCCATTGCCCCACAATGCTGGCTCCTACAGAAACATTTCTTTAAACTAAGGTGCAGCAACATGTTGAGCACAGTTTGTCACCAGAGCTTATGGCTTTAGAAAGAGCCTGTCCTTGGGCAGCTGGAGGGTTTCCTTCATGTTCTGCAGTGGCTTACAAAGCTGCACACACCTCCTCCCTGACAGTATCCATTCGTCATACAGTACATTGTCAAGGCAGAGTAGTCGATGCTGAAAGCAGAGTGGCTGTGTTTCCACAGCGTGTAGTGCATCCGGGGTCGGGGAGAGGGGCTCCACAGATAAACCCTACAGACGATAAACCCTACAGCTCTCTTTGAATTTTATAGACTTATCTGTTAATCTCCAGTGTCTTAGGGAAAAACTCCTTGTGATGTGAGCAAATTCCACCTGGTCTTTGGTTGGTCATTTCCTTTCCTTTCAGGATGTCCGGACCTGATAAGCTCTCAATGCAGATGTCAATCAAGCCTCACCCTGAGACCACTACAAGAGTCTTAGGTGACAAAGCACATTCTACACAAAGAGTTAATGCCCAGATTCTATAAAGCTTACAAATCAGACAGGAAGAGATAAGTGATTCAACAAAACTATCGACTAGGGATACAGACAGGCAATGCACGGAAGAATAAACCCAAATGGCCCTAAATACCTGAAAAAGGTGTTCACCTTCACTGGGGACCAGGAAAATGCTAATTAAAACACGAAGACACCGTGTCACACCTGTAATGCTCACAAAAATTAAAATGTGGAATACTAAGAGTTGGTGAGAACCTGGGGGAACAGGAATGCTCATATGTTGCTGTGAGAACATAAGTCAGTACAACCTTTCTGGAGGGTAATTAGACAATGTGTGGTCCGGCTGAGAAGGTTCAAGCCCTTTAGTCCAGGGCACAAGGTTGTTCACTGCAGCTTTGTTGGAACACTATCAGAAACAACACAAATGCCATCAGCAAGAGAGTGGCTAGGCAGAATGGAATGCTATTCAGCAGTTAAGGTGAATGAATCTATCAGTACTAAAATCACATTTATATGGGCCCAAAACCTCATCAAATGAATCATATGCACAGAATGAAAAAAAAAGTATAAAAATCTTAAACAGCCAAAATAATGCTTTTCAGTACATATTGATGTATAAGTAATAATAGTCTTAAAAAAACACAGACGCAGAGGTCATCTGCCCAATTCAGGATGCTGGTTATCTCTGGTGAGGGAAAATGGAATGGAGAATGAGCTTATCTGTAAAATGAGGAGGGACAAAATGTTACCACATTCTCTGCCACCCTACTGGTCTGTGCTTCAGCCTCTCCACCCTGCTGGGCCCCAAGAGGCCAACGTTTCCGCTTCCCAGCCCTCTGGCTTCCTGTTTGGTTTCATCCAACAGGGAATCGGGCCAGAGATGGAAAGGATTGGGAAAGGGTAGCCAGGGATTTTATGTTTTTATTTCTACATTCTTTCTCTCTCTCTCTCTCCCTCCCACCCTGGTCCCCTCCCCCTCCCCCTCCCTCTCTGCAGGTAACAATACCTGACCTTGTTCTTGTACTATGCTAAGGCTTCCTCCACTCTTGTGATTTTCCTTGATTACTTCTTGGTTGCATAATTCCTGTGAGACTCCTTCTTCATACAAAAGTATTGAGGTGTGTGCTATGGACTGTGCAGCAATTTTTGTATTTTAAAAACAAAAAGTTTACAAAAGGAAAAGAAAATGGGATTAGAGATAGAAGGCACTGAGAGGGAAGAAGCCAAAAAGTATGAAAAGCTTCCTCAAATTGGGGCTACCGTGAGAAACTCGACAGTAGTATACATAAGGACACTAATGCTTCAATCACGTCTCACTGGGACTCCCACACTCCTACAAAGACACGACCTGCAGCGTCCATCCCACGCCTCATCACTGACTTTATATGAAATGGGGAGAATGCTTTGCACCTGCAATTGAATCTCTCTGGTTGGTTTTGTTCCACGAACATGACTGCGGGTCCCCACTCTGTCGCCCATTGCTCTGGATGCTGGCAGCGCAGACTTGTCAGAGCCCGTCCTGCTCTCCAGAGCCGTGCTGCCTGGCAGGATGGGCCATCTCCTTACAAAGAGGAATCTAAGAGCTTTGCTCGGGTCTCAGGACCACAGGTGGAACTCAGGGAAGGCTTCCTTGTGCAAATGAAGCCTAGGCTGAGGCTTATGGGGACAGCGTCAGTCACTCATTTCCTAAACAGCTGCTGAACAGTGTTATGTGATCCCGACACAGGTCCTGGGAAGGAACAGCCAGTCCGCACGCCCCAGAGCGGCGCCGTCCAAGAGCGCACGGTGATAAGTGGGAGGTTGCACGTGGTGCTACTCGCCACAGGTTCTTATTAAGTACTTGAACTGTTGCAGTTGTGACGAAAGAACTGAATTTTAAACTCTATTGGTTAACTCCAATTTTAAAAGCTACATACGGTTACTGGTGACCCTATTCGTCAGCTCAGTTATTAGAGAGTCACAATCTACTGGAGCAGAAGCAAATTATAACCACAGTGACCAACTAGGGCAGTTATGCCATCTTTTTTTTTCTCATACAATAAACATTTTTGAGAGCCTGTTATGAAGGTACCCAAAAAAGTTTGTGGAGAAATGGAATTAAGAGGTAAGGTTATATTGGTGAAAAACTTTTCAAAACTGTTCATATGCAGGGCCTTTTAAAAGCTGGTGGGAAGATGTGTACTACGAGAAGCCATACATCAATTTAAAACTACTTTGCCCAAAAGTAAACCTATCTTGTAATTCATTGTCCATGAACTTTTTGAAGTACCCTGTATGTGCTGGCACCATGATAGGAAGGTAACTAGACCTTGGCCCCTGGCAATAAAGGGACCTTAACACTCTGGGATTCTCACACCAGCCAGGTCAAATCCCCATGTGGAGAAACCTTCTGTAACATGTAGAACCCTGAGACATAAATACCTCTCAGCGGAAAGTCATGATCTCCACAGGCACAGAGCCAGGAGCATCTGCCTAGTTGGGACTACGCTGAACATCAGAATCTTCATTGGGAACATCAGTAGAGGACAGGGTTGCATATTTACGTACATTTGTAAGTGTTGGAAATGAGCCTTTAACTTTGAGCTAAAGGTAGACCCGGGAGGATTTGCTGGTAATGTACTGACATGGCGGGTGGGAACCACACCCAGTTCACCCATCACTGTATACACTTACATAAAGCAACTGCATAAGACACACCAGGCATTCTGATACCAGTTCCCCATTAAGGCAGAATTGATAGGCACTCTTAAGCAGTGTGGCTTAAATTCCTGGCCCTGTCTGACTGATCTTTGTGAGTCTCCCTTTGTTCTTATCAGGACACGAGCAGTACCATCTGTGCGGGGACGTACCCGCCTCCTTCAGAACTCTTCATTTCCCTCTGTACTTCTGCACTCCCTCAGGGCAGCTCTCTCAGCCACTTCCGGGAAAGGTTCTGGAAGATGCGGCTGGGCCTCTGGCTCTAAATTGGGCCCTCTGCACCTGTACCTGCATTCGCTACGGTCCTTCCTTCCTTCAGAGTGGGTAACAGGAGGGGTTTACAAGTCCTTTAGACAGGGAGTCAGCTCTAGCTGAAGCTCAGTTCCTGGATTATGCAGCACAAGGCACTACCTGTGGACACCATCAGACATGCCTCAGTGGCTCCCCTCACTACTAGCTTTCCTGATAAATTATGCGCTGGATTATGCAGAGTGGGCCAGCCGGCCACTGACAACAATGCCTGTCACCTCTTTTGGGACCTCAGCCTCTTCCTTTAAGAACTGAGCCCCATCCTCCCTCTGCTGCAGGGCCGCCATGGGTCTATGCCATGTGGTTGTGCTTGTAGCATGTGTCCTGTCTGGCTCAGGGACTGCACTGGGGATGCACAGCTGTCCAAGATGTCTTCTCTGAGAGTAGAGAACTAGGCTGGCAGCTGAGAGGGTGAGATGAGATTGCAGGTGATGGCAACCATAAAGCACAAATTGGAGAGCACATGAACTTGGGCCCTCAGAGAGAGAGAGGATGCTGGGGTAAACGCTCAGAGACAGTTCCCCCTGGGCAGGGCACATCCTGGTTTCCTGTCCTTTCTCGGGCCACGCTGCATTATTCCTTGGGATCCACAAGACATCCTTGTTTCCTCAAATCAAATTCCCCTGAATTCGCTACAGTGATCTCTCTCTCTCTCTCTCTTTCCCTCCCTCTCCCTCTCCCTCCCTCTCCCTCTCCCTCTCTCTCTCTCTCTCTCTCTCTCTCTCTCTCTCTCTCTCTCATACACACGCACACACAGGTCATTAAATGGAATTTATGGTAACAGAAATGTAAAATGTCCCTTATGATTTCTAGCCATGGTGTCCACGCTTTGTGAAGTCCTCTCCCTTCAGTTGTGGGAGTGAGCGACAGCCTGTTTCTAACCAGTAGAACACAGAGGGTCTTCACAAAGCTCATGGGAAATGTACATTATCAAAAAACTATTGGTGGATCCAATGTATTTTTTGCTCCAAAACGAACTCATCTTTTAAAGTCCATTTTCCCAGGAATTTTTCAAAGTCCTCTTTGCACTAGTAAAGGTGAAGGGATTGTGCAGTTTCCAATCAGCTGACTTAAAGGAAAATTGTCCTAGCTGGGCCTGAGTTAATCAGAGACTCGTTCCTTTCTGTTGTCCTTAACAGACAAAGTGCTTGAGTCGGCACATGCAAGAAAACGAATTCTGGGGCTGGATCGTTGGATGGTTTGTGCGGTGATTAAGATGCCACTTGAGATGCCCACATCCTCTCTCCAAGTTCCTGGGTTTGAGTCCCTGCTCTGCTTCTGATTCCAGCTTCCTGCTAACGCCCATCCTGGGAGGCCGCAGGTGATGTCTCCAGTACTTAGGTCGCTGACTCCCATAGGGTAGATCCAAACTGAGTTCTGGACTCCTAGCTTTGGCCTGGCCCAGCCCTGCTGGTTGTGGGCATTTGGGGAGTGAACCAACAGATGGAAGATCTCTGTTTCTCTCTGTCACTCTGCCTTAAAAGCAAATAAAAATTTTATTAAAAAAAATAAACTGAATTGTGCCAACAGTCACATGATGACGGAGACCTAGGGCCCCAGACAAAACTCCAGGTCTGGCTGACACTGATTTCTCTGCTTTCTCAGGTGCATTAGCAGGAAGAAGAATGGCCGGCAGAGAACCACGACTTAAACAGGCACATGGATGTGGGATGCTGGTGTTACAGACGGCATCTTAACCCACTGCACCATAGATAGCATCAGCTCCTGCTTTCAGTTTTACTCTCTTAAATTGGTGGTAATTTGTGATGTTGCAAACGAATGGCTGTGTTGTTTATTATTCCAATTCCTCTTCCCAGCGTTCTCCTTTAAACATTGGCCAACGCCTTCTTTCAGGTCTGATCTCTCATGATGCCCCTCTGCCTGCCCAGGTGTGCCCTCATGAGCCTGATCAGCCTTTGGCTTCTTCTTACTTTCCATCCTTCAGCCATGATTGAAGGTTGTCCTCAGATATCTTTCGAAAATTACTCCTTGGCTAATTGTTATGGATAGACAGTTTATCATAAAGAATTCTTCACTGGCGGGCCAGTGCCGTGGCTCAATAGGCTAATCCTCCACCTGTGGCGTCGGCATCCTGGGTTCTAGTCCTGGTAGGGGCGCTGGATTCTGTCCCGGTTGCCCCTCTTCCAGTCCAGCTCTCTGCTGTGGCCCGGGAGTGCAGTGGAGGATGGCCCAAGTGCTTGGGCCCTGCACCCCATGGGAGACCAGGAGAAGCACCTGGCTCCTGGCTTCAGATCAGCGCGGTGTGCCGGCTGCAGCGTGTCGGCCGCAGCGACCATTGGAGGGTGAACCAATGGAAAAAGGAAGACCTTTCTCTCTCTCTCTCTCTCTCTCTCTCTCTCTCTCTCCCTGTCCACTCTGCCTGTCAAAAAAAATAAAAAAAAGAATACTTCACTGGCAGCAGTGAGGGTTGAAATAGAAGAAATATTTGGTGCAATACCTAGCCCCAGGAACAGCAGCAGGTGTGAAATTGTGCCAGCTCTGACACAATCTGGGTGTGAGAATGACTATTGGGATTTTCCTCTTGTCATGGACTTAGGGCTTTTGCAGGGAAATGAGGCAAAAGTTCTGCTTTGGCAAGAAGACCCCTGGCTTCCTACCCACATTTCTTCATCCAGCTCACTGCTTCATAAGCCAGACACATTCACAGGCCCCTGACTGTCCAGAACTTCCCTGGAGATGAACATTTGGCCTATTAGTTAGCATGTTCATGTCCCTCATTGGAGTACTGGGGTTTGATTCCCTGGTTCTGACTCCTGACTCCAGCTTCCTGCTAATGCAAACTCTGGGAGACAGCAGCAATGACTCAAATATTTGCATCCCTGCCACCCATGTGGAGGAGACCTGCATTGAGTTCCTGGCTCTGGCTTTGGCCTGGCACATCACCAGCCATTGTGGGTATTTGAGGGAATGAACCACAGAAGGGAGTTCTTTGTTCCTCTCTGTTTGACTCTCTGTCTCTCTCTCCCCTTCTCAAATAAATAAAATAATAATTCAAAAAAACTTGTCAGGAACCCATGAAGGCAAGGAGGCATGAAATTTGGGTGTTGGGACTGATGAGTTGTCCGATAACCAGCCCAATCTTGAAAGAGCCATAATTTAGGACCTCAGCACAATGTGCCCCTGCTTCCAAATTCCTTTGGGCTCTCTTTATCATTTGGTGCTCTTAAGAGCCCTGGAACAAAGCAGGCATCATTGTCCCTGTTTTACAAAGGTGGGAATTGACTCTCTTAAGAGCACTCAGCTCAGTAAGGGGCAGAACCAGGGCTGGAATCCACGTCATTGCTCACAGGGAGTCTTGGCTCCTTCAATCCTTCTCTCAAGACGTGTCAAACACCTTCCAGATGCCACTAGGAGAGTTCAGTAGAGGGATCTCTAAACTGGTTTGGAGAGTTGGAGAGTCTGCTACGAGGCAACAGCATGCATGGAAGCTAAGATCTAAAAGCCAAAGTTGTTAACCAGGATATTGGCAGGAGGAGTGCATTCCAGATGCAGGCAGTAGCTTGGCACCTTTGTGGCAGAGAAAAATGTATTCATGTGGCTGCAGGGCAAAAAAGGAAGAGTGGGCCCAGATGAGGCTAGAGAGGCAGGCAGGGGCCAGATTGCAAAGTTCCTAAAGTCCTGCTTAAAAGAGTTCTGTTGCGATTCAAAGAGCGACGGGAACTGAGCTAGCTTCCAGCCCCACCTCTTTTACTTATTAGCTGTATGAATTTGAATATCTGACTCATCTTTTCAGTATCACAAATGGCAATAGACACTGATTTTAAAAACTCTGCAAGTCACAGGTTATTACGAAACGTGAAACAATGCACTCAAAATCAGCTTAGTACCTGATAGAGTGTAAACATTGATGGCTGTTACTGACAACGCTTTCAGTATCCTTATAAACAAAGCAAAGAATGTCTTTAGGTGTTTTGTTTGGTGCTAAATTGAAAATCATTCACTCTCATTAGTAATAATGGAGATGATTTCAATTTGAAACCGAAAACTCATAAAAAAGTTTTAAAAAATCAAGAAACAGTGATCGAATCTATCCTAGTGCTAATCATTTTGCAAGATGATATGAGCAACCTACAGGGGCGTAAGACACAAATGTACAGACTAGGGGGTGAGACACGAGGGGAACAGCTCCGAAGGAAGTGCATACCATGTGGCCTGGCTCAACTGCAAGTGAGACTGGAACTCTCACGGTGGCAATTGCTGACAGGGTGGCAGGACAGGAGCATGGCTGCAGTGACTGACTCCCAAGCCCCGGGTCCAAATGCAATCCCTAAAAGCTAGTTCAGAAAAACAAGGAAGAACAATTTTTTTTCCAAAGCAACTATATTGTTTTGAAATGGGCCCACATAAAAGATGGCGGCTTCCATACGTGTAAGGTGACTGTTCTGACATTTACCTACAAAGCAGGAGATGTTCGTCTTATACCTACAATGAATAACTCACTGTGTTTCAACAACACAAATCAGCTTTAGAAACAGCTGCCAGAGAAACTCCGCCTGAATAGGCCCACTCTGAGGTATCTGAGGGCTCCAACCAATTTTCAATTCAATTCAAGGTCGCCAGTTTTTTCTGAACATGTACTCCATACGAAACTGCAATTGAAGATCCCACAGGCTAGTGGAGGGGACAGGCAGGTGAACAATTAATGAGACAGCAGTGGAGAGGTGTTGCAGGTTCAGAGGTCACACAGAGGAGGGCTGACTGGTTAACTGTGGGGCACAGGCGTGTCTGGGCTGGATTTGAAGGGAGAAGGGTAGGATTCAACAGAGGGCTGGGGGACCAGGGGAATGTGAAGCTGTGTCCAGGGAGGTCTAAGCAGCTGGAAACGCTCAGTGGCCTTGCCTCATCCAGCTCACAGGTGTGGCACTTTCCATGATTTCTGATTTACAGAGCACAAGTCCTTGTCCCAAATACCTTCTCACCATTATTCAGTGGATCTGTTTTTAGCTTGTTTTGATCCTTTTTCAAAAACAGATACATGTTTTATCATGTTGCTCTTCATCTATCTTGAATGAGGGTGGATTTGACGTGCTTTATCAAGAGAAGTTTTTACATACTTAGAGAGCAACACCGAGTCTCCAGTCAGAAAGCCTGGTTACGTTCTGGTTCCTCCTGAATCCTCACGCTCATTAGCTTCAAAACTATTGCACAATCAGGTCCATCTGCTAATCACTTCAACCCGGGAAATTTCTAAATCTGCTGGTTCTTAATGATGCTAACTGCTATATTTGTTGTCAATTACATTTTGTTTTTCCAGGATACATTAGTAAGAACCTCTGGCACACATCAAGATGAATCAGCTAATCTTAATACTAGCCAGAAGTTGGCCTTCAACTGTCATTTCTTTCTTCTTCACACATACAGCTTTCTGAGACAAAGAAAAAGACTACATTTAATTTCTTCCTTTAAAAAAACTTTTAATTAAACTTACTTGGGAATGTACAAAGGGTACCCTGGTCCCTCCTGTGGCTCAGCCCCAGGTCCTCAGAGCAGATTGTGGGCCTGACTCTATTAATTGCTTCTGCTATATGTGTGTTCCTAAGCCATTTCTGCAGCCATGCAAATACATATCTTGTGCCTTGCCAGGAATTGCTTGCTACTGTTCTTGGAAACATGCTTTGTACTTTTCTTTCCTGCCCAGGGGTAAAAAGAACAGAAAGACCTCTGGAACTCAATCTGGTGATTCTACTCTGTTATTGTGGAAGGCTCTGGGGGCTGAAAAAGAATGTACTCAGGTAGCACTTCCACAAGATGCTCAGTGGAAACCAACAATTAGAATTCTTGCAGGAAGAAGCCTCAGGAAGAAACCCCGAATCTCAGTGAGCCTGTCTGTGTCTGAGAAGGAGCCATTGGCAATGTTGCCAGCTTCAAGGACAGCCTCAGAGAAGGGGCTAGAAACAGAATGTAGGGTCTCTCGGGAAGACCATGCACTTGACTAATTGTAAAGGAATCAGAATAAACATGAAATTTGGTATGAGGAACATAGGGTAAGAATAAACTGATTGACCTTCTGTTGAAGTTCCAGATAAAGTTATTTTTGAGGCTACTTCCAAAACTTCATGAAAGGTGGAATTAAAAGATAATTTATTTTAAAATATTTAAAAGATGTTAATATTTTAAACTAAATTAAAATTTATTTTGATGAAAAAAATTGAAACTCGTGAAGCTTTTTTCATGATACACATTTTTGGAGACCTCTTATATGCTTGGTTTTAAAAATATTTTGCACCAAAATAATGTATCTTTTAATTGCATTTTTCATAGATTTCGGGAAGTACATTTGTGTTACCCCAAGGCTAGTGCATCCTTGTTTTGCCATGCTGAGGAAGATTCAGGAAGAATAGCCTGGCAAGAGCAGAACCAAAAGAGGGTGCCAGAACATGGGGCCTGCCCTCTGAGTAGGCATCTACTTGGTTCCAAACTGATGCCCTTTGCATCTCAGGGAACAACATTCCGGGTTGAAATATCTCAAGATAATTAGGCTTTTCAAACCTCAAGGAGCCACCTTCTGGGGACATGACTTCCCCTGTGATGCAGAGAAAGGCCTAAATTGGGAGACTGCTACTTTACAATCTAGCAGTCAGATCTTTTGGTTTGTGTGCACCCAAAAGTTCACTCTGAGTAGAAGTCCCTAATGACAGGCAGGTCACGCCTATAAGATGAAGGATTGATGAGGAGAAGGTATAGCAGGTATAAAGGAGAAGAGAGAAATTTGGAGACATTTTCCACTAACTGCTGGACATACACAATTTCTCTCTTCTCCTTTATACCTGCTTGTTTCGAATTTTTTACTTCTTAGTAGATGAGAAGCCTGGCCTTCCAGGTGTTTAGGACAAGGATCTTGAAGCCTCACTTGTCTCCTTCATTCCCTATTCCCTCACTTCCAATCTACCAGGAAACTTCCATTAACTCTAACTTCAATATGGACCCAGAATATAGGCACTTGTCTCCATTGCTACCCTGGCCCAAGTCACCTTCACATCTCCCATGATCCTCCTAACTAGTTTTCTTTCTTCTTACCTTGTCATGGATACACAACTCCTACTGTCTCTTCTCAAAACAGCAGCCAGAGTGTGTTGCTTTCAAAACATGAATCAGAGCTTATCACTTCTTGTCCAAAAATCCCTTCAGACTTGTACTGTTCAAAAGCCTCCGTAGTTTCCAGAGAAGCCAAAATCCTACCCAAAGTCATTCCCACCCGTTGCCTACTAACATATTGTATATTACTCATTTGCAGTAGGCTTATCGTCTTCTCCTCCTCCATGGACAGCAGGGATTCTGCTGTTTCATGTACTACGTTTCTCCCCACTTAGAGGCACTAGGAGGTACTAGATGCTAAAAAAAAAAAAAAAAAAAAAAGTATTGGTTGAATATTGCAGTAGCTCTCCAGAAGTGTGGTCATTAGCATGCATGTGATTCTGAGCCTCTGTCTCTGATGAAATCTCTCATGGAAGAGGGTGAGTTTCAAGTTAATGTGTGAAGTGAATTAAGAGCAGCATAATTGCCACAGACTTTTGTTTGTGGCACTGGTTTCACAAATGGAAAGTGCATTTTTAATGAAATTCTATTGTCAAATGCAACACCCTTTTAAATTAGCCAGAGCAAACAGAAGAGCCCACTGCCGATTTTGCTACCAAATGCCAATAGAAAAATCACCAATCTGCTACTTGAAAAGGACAAGGAATCAGTAATTGCCTGGGCATCCAACAGAGCAGGACTCAGTGGTAGTGAGGACAGATACTGCCATTAGTCACCAAGTCTGTTGACAGAGCTTGGACTAAATTCATCAAGCTCTTAGTGAAAATGTCCAGGCTCTTTTTTCCCTCAAAAGTACCAATTCTTCTTCACAGTGCTTTATGGCTGATCACAGGCAGAGGTAAGTTTGGTTTTGCACAGTAGACATGCTCCAGCAAGCTACAGGTCAATATTCCATAAATTCACCAGTGTGAAATATATGAAGACAGCTTACTCTTAACAGGATCCTGAAAGGCAACTTTGATAGTGGAGGAAGCATGGGCATCTACAGGACTACAAGTGGACCTGGCTTTCCCATTTCTAGGGGAGCTTCCTCAGCCATCAGTGAAATGGGTTCATAATCTTCTAGTTTATAGGGTTGCTAAGATTATCTGAGGTCATCAATATATACACATGAACATGGTTTGCAAAGTACAAAGTGATGTCTAAATGTTTAGTATATGACTAAATAGCAAAACATTTTCTTAAATCAAAGCACTCTCCTGTAATGGAAAAATGGGCCCATAATTTATTCACCTTGTAAATTTGGACTTTCACTCACTAAACCGGGTGAGATTTTTGTTATTGCATTCTTTTTTTAATGATTTGTTTGAAAATCAAAGTTACAGAGAGAGAGAGAGGGAGAGACAGAGAGGTCTTCTGTCCACTAGTTTACTCTCCAAGTGGTCACAATGGCCAGGGCTGAGGCAGGCCAAAGCCAGGAGTCAGGAGCTTCACCTGAGTCTCCCATGTGGGTGCAGGGGCCAAAACACTTGGGCCATCTTCTACTGCTTCCCCAGGCACATTAGCAGGGACCTGGATCAGCCAGGACACAAACAAGTGCCCATATGAAATACTAGCATCATAGGCAGCGACTCTACCTGCTGTGCCACAACGCAGGGCCCAGCCTTCTTGTTTTTTAACCACCATTTCAACTGTAAAAACTGAAACTGTGACTAATATATAAATATATTATATAAATAATATATAACAATATAATATAATATTATAATATAATATATAAATAATATTATATATATAAAGATGGAACCCTCATTTCTGCCCTAGTAGTTAACTGTGAAAGTCAGTTATTATGTAAACAGAGGGTGTAATCTTGCTCATTCAGGAACAAATATGGGTGGTACGGTTACCTCAGACTATTCATTTTTTTTTCCTGTTAGGATGTCTTTTATTTATTTCTCTCGATTAATTGTTCTTGCTAAGATTTCTTTTTTTAAGAATATTTATTTATTTTAGTATTTTTCTTTATTATTTTCCCAGAGAAACCTTTTATTTCAGGAATACCGACTTCATGCATTTCTTTCTTTCTTTCTTTTTTTTTTTTTTTGACAGGCAGAGTGGACAGTAAGAGAGAGAGACAGAGAGAAAGGTCTTCCTTTACCGTTGGTTCACTCTCCAATGGCTGCCGCGGCTGGCGCACCTTGCTGATCCGAAGCCAGGAGCCAGGTGCTTCTCCTGGTCTCACATGTGGGTACAGGGCCCAAGCACTTGGGCCATCCTCCACTGCACTCCCAGGCCACAACAGGCCTGAAAGAGGGGCAACCGGGACAGAATCCAGCGCCCAGACCGGTACTAGAACCCGGTGTGCCAGCGCCCCAGGCGGAGGGTTAGCCTATTGAGCCGCAGCGCCTGCCATCGTGCATTTCATAAGTACAACTTTAGGAACACAGTGATTCTTCCCACCATACCCTCCCTCCAACCCACATTCCCACTCTTCCTCCTCCTCCCTGTCCCATTCCCAGTTCCGTTCTCCATTAAGACCCATTTTCAATTAACTTCATACACAGAAGACCAACTCTATACTAAGTAAGGAGTTCAACAATTTGCACATAAAAATCTGTTCAGACGATTCATTTCAAGGTCATTCTCTTCTGCCAGTCCTGTGGAGTCTGTTGTTCATGATCAAGCCTAGAGAAACAAGCCAAGGTCTGCCTCACATATTGATCCATGGGATAACAACTGGTGTATTTATTTGCTAGGGCTGCCATAACGAAGTGCCACACAGTGGGTGGATTTAAATTAACCCTTACATTCCTGGGGGCCAGAAATCTAAAATCAATGCGCTGAAAGGGCCATGCTGTCTATGAAGATTATGGGAGAACCTGTTCCCTGCTGGTCTCTTGGCTTCTGATGTGGCCAGCCACACCTGGCACCCCTGGGCTTGTAGCCACACCACTCCAATTTCTGTCCTTATCTGCCTCTGTCCTTATCTTCATCTGTGGATTTCTACACTGTGTATCTTCTCTTTCCATAAGGTTAGCAGCTACGTTGGAGTAGGGTTCACCTTATTATAACTTGATTACATCTGCAAAGACTGTGTTTCCAAATGAGATCACACTCACAGGTATTGAGGATTAGGATGTCAAAACATCTTTTGTGGGCCCATAAATTTGACCCATAACACTGGCCAACTTGAGCAGTTTGGTGAAGACTTTGGGCAATTCAGAAAATCATCAGTCTAAGCCGTCACTGACCACGAACATCTTGGGATAAACTTGTGAAGTAAAATGTTGAACCCGGTGTGCCAGCGCCCCAGGCGGAGGGTTAGCCTATTGAGACGTGGCGCCGGACACCTCTAACCCTTTTGCTGCCCCCCCCCCTTTTCATTTTGTGAACAGTTTGGTGCTTTTTTTTTTTTTTTAAGGAACTTATTGTTTATTGATTTGTCTTGTGATGCTAAATTTGTACTGGTGGAAAAAGAAAGTTACCTGAACCTGAAAGACTCATGGTCAGAGCCAAAGTCAGAAAGCAAGTTAGCAGCCGTCTGGACCAGAGGTGGACAATCCCGGCCGGCTGTGCACTGCAGTCACCTGGGTCCTGGAAGAGTACCCACAGCTGAGTCCCAAGCCTACAGGTTCTCGGTTATCAGTGGTTCTCACTGATGCCAGGTGGGGCTGGGCTCTGGGGTTGTTTTAAGTGCCCCCGATGATGCTACCCAGGAGCCAGCACTGAGAGCCGGTGTCGCTCCGGCCTCTCATTTTCTGGAGGAGAGCGCTGCGTCCCGGGGAGGTGAGTGATTTGCCACGCTGCCTCTCACAGAGCAGCCTGTCCCGAGGGGCCTGCGCCTCCTTTACCTGGATGACCCTGGTCACTTACCAAGGCTCAGTTCAAATGTCTGCTCCTCTCGGGGGCCAACTCCTAAGCGCCCAAACCGAGTGCAGCGTCTCCTCATCCCCTTTGCTTTCACAGTCACTACCCTTGTCACACATGTTGACTTAATCACGCTTTCTCTCTGCGGGGTACCTGGCTGGCTAGCTCCTTTAGGGGCAGGAAAATAGGTAGAGGCAAAATCTTGAGAACTTGCTCCCAAGTTCAACAAAGGAGGGCTCCAAATGACTTGCAGCTTCCTAATTTACATATAATTCTTGTCGTGAAATTCATCTATACCGGTATTCGTTTCTCTTGCCTTTTTGCATTTTATTGAAGAAAACTTATTGGACTTCTGATTATAAAAATAATTCACATTCATGGTTGGAAATTTGGAAAAAATTCACATTACACAGATAAAATAACATTTCCATAGTATCTCTACCTGAAGGCCTATTGTTGATGTGATTCTTCAATTGACTGAGCATTTATTGAGTACCTATTATGTGCCACTCAGTACTGAAACACTTGAGCTTAAGCTAGCCCTCCACCTCTCCAGATTCACTATTTTTCAGAAGGTATGCTTCATATTTGAGGTTTAATTTTTCATAACAACCCCATAGAATAAATATGATCTCCACATGAGTAAAAAGAGTTTAAGTTTCTTAGCTTGTAGGTGTTGGCACTGGATTTAGCATCTAGATTGGGCTGATTCAAAGTGTGTGCCTGCTCTTCTTTTAAAACTATCAAATTGCCAAGTTATGATAGCCTGGTCCATTCAAGAGAACAGTGAGATTCTGAGCTCTGCAGTCACCATTGAAACCCATTGTTAAAAAGAATAATCAAGGCCCTTATAGACAGATGCACCAGCTGTGCCATCAGCTGGGCTTGACTGCATGGCTGTTTGATCCTGGGCAAGTCACTCACCTCCCTGCAACGCAGTGCTCTCTTCTGGAAAATGAGAAATTTGGCATCATTCACATTCTGGTCCATGAGAACATCTGCCCGAGGAAGCACGTGGTACCATGGATTTAGGAGTGGGGAGTGGGGGCTGCACTGAGCCCAGGATTGTGTCCTGGGCTGAGCCTGGAGTAGGTCATGGAGAAACACGGAGGGTTAAACTGCTTCTGACGGGAAGCTGAGCCACACTGCGCATGGAGCTGTGTAGCTGAAATGCCACACACACGCAGGCCTTCCAAATGTTCTCTAAAATGCCACGAGTGAAATGGAACAAGAGGGAGAGAGCCAGATGGCAAGCTCTGCAGAGCAGGTCAAGGCCACTCCCTCATCTCAGGGAAGAGCGTGTTCCCTGAAAGCAGAGCAGGAGTCCCTAGCAGGCAGGCTGCCAGGTGAGGAAGACTCGAGGCAGACGGCTTCAAGGCCAGGTTGAGGGCTACTTGGTAAAGCTTTAAGCTGACTTCACTGTCTCAGGGAAGTGAAACAAAAAGGGGGGGAGGGCTTGCTTTCTTCTCTACAGAACCGGAGTGACCATGGCCCCACAGAACCTCGGATCAAGGAACAAAGGCCCCGTGCACAACCCCAGGAAACCGCTAGGAAAAAGTGTGGTGTGATGAGAAAGCGACGCACAAACCCTGGGACAGGCAGCATGCTGAGCTTTGGGGCTTGGCGTTGTCACCCTGACAATCCTGGCACTTCTAGGGCGTTTCCACCTGCGCTTCCCCAGTTGGTCCTCGCAAGCCCTCTGTGAGGTTGTCGTCACTGGTTTCCTGGGGTGGAGACTCAGGACCACAGGGGCCTGTGATGCAGCCCACACCTTCCATTGCCACAGGCAGGACCTGACCAGCACCTGCAGCCGGCTCTGCGCTCCGGTCAGCAGCCTCACTCCAGCGGTGCTCCCTACACTCCATCCTCCATGAGAAAGTCGGAGGGCACTTTCTAGGTCGAAATCAGAGCCTGTCACTTGGCTGCTTACAACCTTCCATTGCAGCCTGGCAGACTACGATTGGTGGACTGTGTTTCTGGAACTGAAGTCTTACTGGAGCACAGCCATGCCCGCGTGGTTGCCTCATGGCTGGGGTTGCTTTTGCATTACAGCAGCAGATTGAGAGGTTGCTCCAGAGACGGTTGGGTGCACAAAACAGAGCTTTACTATCTGGTCCCTTTACATTAAAAGTTTGCTCACCCCTGCACTATTGGCTTCCCATCTGTTTTGATGATCTGTCATTGCATAACACACCATCGCCAAATTCTCTCCCTTTTTACTCCCCCCTACCGCTGTCACTCAAACTCAATAGGCTCTGAAGATGCCCTCAGATGTGGGTGCTATAGACTGAGTGTTCACATCCCCGCAAATTCGTGTGTTGACATCTACATCCCTAATGTGGTTGTTAGTGGTAGGGAAGGCCTTTGCAAGGTGATGAGGTCATGAAGGTGGAGCTGTTGTGAATGGGCTTTGAACTCATATAAAAGGGAGCCCAGGGAGCTCTTTCCCGGTTTCCCACCACGAGAAAACACGCAGGAAGTCAACAGTCTGTCACCTGGAGAAGTACCTTCACCAGGAACCAGCCATGCTGGCACCCTGGTCTCAGACTTCCAGCCTCCAAAACTATAAGCAATAAATCGATGGCATTCTGTTATAGAAGCCTGAATGAACTAAGACAGCAGCTCTAACCTAGATCCTGCCCAGAGCGATCCACAGAGTTACCTGTGGTGTTACCTGTGGTTGTGGTCTCCATGGGCATCAGGCACTGTTGGTCCTGAGGCTTTCCCAAGTGTTTAGATGTGCTCCAGGGTGGTGCTCCCAAGATGAGGCTAGCACATGGATCCCTAGCTAGGGCCAGGAATGGAAGTCTTAAGGCTTATAGCACGGGAGCTCCAGTGCTTAACAGAAAGTAACTTTGCCCAAGAAACATTTGTTGTGTGAATGAGGGAGATTGGGAGCAGCCCCAGCCTCACCCCGGTCAGAGATCCTCTCTCCTGACTCCTGATGCAGGGTCCCTAGGACTATGGCTTTCTCAGCTCATGCCTGCTCCCTCCTGTTCCTGGTCCTCCCCACCCCTAACCATGCACACCCAGGTGACTCCTGTCTGCACTGCCCCCTGGGCTGGGGCAGGGTGAATTCTGCCCCTGGACACTTTGGAAAAAATGACACCCACATGCATGCTGTAGAAGGAGAAGAAAATGGGCCCGGAGATCACTCTGGGTGCTTGCTCCAAAAGAGCAGTTCCTTTCTCCTTGAGAAAAATCTACTTATTAATCATAGAGCGGAGCCTGGCGATTCCATTTGCAATAAAAATTCTTCTCCCAAATTACCATATTTCAGATTGGAATCCCGCCCTCTCCCCCTTGGCCCCTCTTCAGTGTGAAGCCGAGTGGGGAAATGTGAATTCCGCTGATTAGAAGGAGCCTGTGGTGGGGCTGCCACCAGCCTGTTAAGGCATCCAATTAAAACAGACAATATTTCAAAGACCCCAGTTGGGCATTTCGCCTCCTCAGCACTTTCTCCAATACGTCAATGTCACCTGCAGCAATTCTTCCTTTTCCTTTTTTTTTTTTTCCTACCTAATATGAAATTTAGGTCAGCAACTGCATAATCCACAAAAACAACCCTGGCAGCCTCCTCTCCCTCCTCCCACCCTGGAGCTGCTGTTTGGAAATACATAACTGGCCCAGGCGCCTCCCCCAACAGACTGGGGTGAGAATGGAGGCCTGGAAATGCTGGGTGCCGGGGGGACCTGGTAGGAGACAGGGGCTGGACATGAATTTTGTGATTTGAAACCTAGGAGCTGGTGCTGTGACACAGTGGGTAAAGCCACCGCCTACAGTGCCGTCATCCTATATGGGTGCTGGTTCGAGTCCCAGCTCCTCCTCTTCCAAGCCAGCTCTCTGCTATGGCCTGGGAAAGCAGTAGAAGATGACCCAAGTACTTGGGCCCCTGCACCCACGTGGGAGAAGAGGAAGCTCCTGGCTCCTGGCTCCTGGCTTCGGATCAGCACAGCTCCGGCCATTGCAGCCATCTGGGGAATGAACCAGCCGATGGAAGACCTCTCTCTCTCTCTCTCTCTCTCTCACTCTCTCTCTTCCTCCCTCCTTCCCACTCCCTCTCTGTGTAACTCTGACTTTCAAATAAATATTTTTTTATTTGACAGGTAGAGTTATAGACAGTGAGAGAGAGAGAGACAGAAAGGTCTTCCTTCCATTGGTTCACTCACCAAATGGCTGCTATGGCCGGCGCTGCACCAATCAGAAGCCAGGAGCCAGGTGCTTCCCCCTGGTCTCCCATGCGGGTGCAGGGGCCCAAGCACTTGGATCATCTTCTACTGTTTCTCCAGGACATAGCAGAGAGCTGAATTGGAAGAGGAGCAGCCGGGACTAGAATGGCCCCATCAAATAAATAAATCTTTTAAAAAAATAATGAAACCTAGCCAAGCTTATGGCCCAGGGGGCCAGCTTACCTGTCTCATTGTGACCTTTAACTCTATGCCCTGTCCTGTGAATCAACTGTGTGGCCTCAGGAGAGCTGCTGGCCCTCTCTGAGCCCTGTTTCTCATCCACAGAAGCAGGTGAGCTGGCTGGATCTCTGTACCACCCCTGGCTGCCAACAGTGCTCTTCCCACAGAGCCCTTTGGAGGAGGCAGGTTCTCTCCTTCCCACTAATCAGCTGAGTGTTCCCAGCAATGTTTCCACTTGCTTCTGCAGACACCACTATCAGAATGTCAGACCCCCAGGGTGGTGCAGAGATGCCACTGAGCCAAACCAGGGGAGAGAATTAACGTCCATCCTCAGCATTCTGCTTGCCAAAGAGTCAGTACTATTTCTTCAATCAGGAAAGTAAATTCTGTCGTGGGAAAAGTGAGACACAGAGCAGACTTGCTGGGGGCAATCCCAGGGGAAGAGGACCTAGCAAAGGTTTCCCCACAGGGATCCTGACTCAGGCTGGCCCGCCCTGCACAACGAGACTTCCGACATTCATCTGGTGAGCTCGAGAAAAACAATCTTTTGACGCTATGTTCTTCCACACGTAGGAAGAGCCATGTTGTCTAACCTGGAATGCAGCCTGGAGGAGCACACAGGGACACGCTGGGTTGGGCTGTGGTCATTCATCTTCTGCGGGCTCACTCTCAGTTACAGGTACACGGAGCAGAAAGTGACCTTAACTGTACCCAGCCCAACCTCCCCCACCTGCAGGCGAGCAAACGGAGGGCTGACGAGGGAGGGGATTTGATTTGCTGCATTCAAGCAGCAAGTTCCTGGCAGAGGAGGTGCGTGAGGGATCATGAACAGCAACCAAGGTGCTCTCCACGATCCTATGGCCTTCATCCTATCTAGTTTTCTTCTTCCCTGTTCAGGGATTAATTCAGCTCAATTCATGTCTATGGAGCACCTGTCTTCTTCCAGGCACTATGTTAGGCACTGCAGTTGGAGAAATGACTAGGCCACTGGCTCTGACCTTAAGAAGTTTACTATACCCTAGGGGAGACATTGATGTAGAGAAGAGAGTCCAGATCAGTGTGATAAAGCCAGGCTAGACCTCCCCTGAGCTCCTTCAGCACCCCAAAGCTTCCTCAGTAATTGCCCTGACAACACTGACCTATGAGTGACCTCCACTGGATACTCAGGTCTTGGAAGACAAGGGACAGCTTAATAATTTGTGTATCAACAGTTCCCAACATCTAATGTGTGATGGTGCTTAGTAAACATTTGTTGAATAAACAAATGCATGTTTCACTTAAACAAAGTTACTGGGGGCGGCCATGACTGTGCAGTGGCTTAAGCTCCCAGTTGGGATGTCTGGATCCCACACTGGAGTGCTGGTTTGAGTCCGGGTTATTCTGCTTTTCTGATCCAGTTTCCTGCTAATGCACCTGAGAAGGAGTAGATTGTGGCCCGAGAACTTGGGTTAGTGCCATCCACATGGGAGACCAGATGAAATTCCTAACTCCTGGCTCCTGGCTTTGGCTTGGCCTAGCCCTGGCTGTTGCAGGCATTTGGGAGGTGGACCAGAGAATGGAAGATATCACTTTCTACCTGTCATTCTGCTTTCAAATAAATAAATCTTTTTATTTTTTTTTTATTTTTTTTTATTTTATTTTTTTTAACAGGCAGAGTGGACAGTGAGAGAGAGACAGAGATAAAGGTCTTCCTTTTGCCGTTGGTTCACCCTCCAATGGCCGCCGCGGTAGGCGCGCTGCAGCCGGCGCACCGCGCTGATCCGATGGCAGGAGCCAGGTGCTTCTCCTGGTCTCCCATGGGGTGCAGGACCCAAGGACTTGGGCCATCCTCCACTGCACTCCCTGGCCACAGCAGAGAGCTGGCCTGGAAGAGGGGCAACCGGGACAGGATCGGCGCCCCGACCGGGACTAGAACCCGGTGTGCCGGCGCCGCAAGGCGGAGGATTAGCCTAGTGAGCCGCGGCGCCGGCCCAAATAAATAAATCTTTTTAAAATCTAAACAATAGTCAAGTTACTTAACATTCCTATACCTTAGTTTCTTTAGTATGAAAACAAGAATAAGCATTTTATCTTTATTTTTCAATTCTTTGTTGACTAGTTTGTATTGGATTATCTCTGTCAATGAGAACTATAAAAATCGACTACAAAAGTATATATATAGGCCGGCGCCGTAGCTTAACAGGCTGATCCTCCGCCTTGCGGCGCCGGCACACCGGGTTCTAGTCCCGGTCGGGGCACCGATCCTGTCCCGGTTGCCCCTCTTCCAGGCCAGCTCTCTGCTGTGGCCAGGGAGTGCGGTGGAGGATGGCCCAAGTGTTTGGGCTCTGCACCCCATGGGAGACCAGGATAAGCACCTGGCTCCTGCCATCGGAACAGCGCGGTGCGCCGGCCGCAGCGCGCTACCGCGGCGGCCATTGGAGGGTGAACCAACGGCAAAGGAAGACCTTTCTCTCTGTCTCTCTCTCTCACTGTCCACTCTGCCTGTCAAAAATTAAAAAAAAAAAAAAGTATATATATATATATATATATATATATATACTCTTTGAAAGTTCATGAAAATGGAATTAAAAGAAATTTATTTTGGTGCTGAAAAATTTGAAATTGAGACATACAAAGTATATTTTAAAAGTTTAAGGAAATGTACATTATAAGCAAAGTATATATGGATTTCAAAATCTTTTACATCCAAATAAGTTCATCTTTCAATTGCACTACCCATGAACTTTTTTAAAAGATGCATTTTGAAAGGCAGAGTTAGAAATCAGGAGAGACAGAGAGACAAAGAGAGGTCTTCCAGCCACCGGTTCACTCCCCAAATGGCTGCAATGGTTGGGAATGGGTCAGACCAAAGCCAGAAGCCTGGAATTTCATCCAGGTCTCCCACACAGGTGGCAGGAGCCCAAGCACTTGGGTCATCTTCCACTGCTTTTCCATGTGCGTTAACAAGGAGCTGGATCGGAAGTAGAGCAGCTGGGACTTGAACTGGCACCCAGTGAACTGGCTGCCGTGTCACAAGTGGCAGTTTAACCCATTGCTCCACAATGCTGACCTCTGTCCATGAAGTTTTTAAAGTGCCCTCATGTATGTGTGTGTGTGAGAGAGTATGTGTGCATAATTAAATAAATACATATGTTCCCTTAAATATAATACAGATACGTATTATTACATATGTACTTATAAGGCAGTGAGGGCTTGAGTGGTCAAAATCCCAAAGAAGAAGAAAGTAGATCAGCTCAGTATTATGGAGCCAACCTGCCCTTCAAGATATTTTTTGACTTTTAAGCAGAAGCTAAGAGAAGGAAAAGTAACCAGCAAAGTGTGGCTAAGGCGCTGAGAAAGTGAACACGGCTTTCCCCCACTCGTTTGTGGAGAGTTAAGAATGGGAACGAAGCCCACTAGGGTGGAGGCACATTGGTGCACACCTCGAAGGGCAACATTCACAAGCAAAGGGGGATCAGAAACAGGCCAGACTGGAGCCCAGCTTTGAATGAGCTGAATTCCAGGTTCAGTTTCCTGATCTGCCTCTATCCCAACTGCCTTCAGATGCAGAAGCAAATCCGCTTTGGGGAAAGGTTAACAGAAATTTCCATAGCCTTGAACTATCTTTACGATTTCTCATACACAATTACTGGCATTCAATCCCAAATCATCAGAGATAGTGGGGATCAAGGACAAAAGATCAAAACCAAGAGGAAAACAGACTAAAGAAACAAACCAATAGGAGATCCAGCTATTGGAATTATCAGACATAGACTTTAATATATAATACATACAGGAGTGTCAAATTGTTAAATCAGCAACAGGAGTCACTGTGTACTTACACCCCATGTGGGATCTGTCCCTAATGTGTCGTCTAAAGCGAAGTGATGATATAACTAGTACTGAAACAGTATTTTTATACTTTGCGTTTCTGTGTGGGCACAAACTGATGAGGTCTTTACTAATTATATACTGAATTGATCTTCTGTATATAAAGAGAATTGGAAATGAAAAAAAAAAACAACCTGGTGTTAAAATGGAAATGGCATAGAAAATTAATTAATTTGAAAAAAAAATTATGTAGGATCTCTGTCTTTAATGTGCTGTACATTGCTATTTAATGCTATAATTAGTAATCCAATGGTAGTTTTTTCACTTTGTGTTGCTATATGGGCAAAATGTTGAAATCTTTACCTAATATATACTAAACTGATCTTCTGTATACAAAGAGAATTGAAAATGAATCTTTACATGAATGGAAGGGGAAAGGGAGCGGGAAGGGGGAGGATTGCGGGCGGGAGGGAAGTTATGGGAGGGGGGAAGCCATTGTAACCCATGGGCTATACTTTGGAAATTTATATTCATTAAATAAAAGTTAAAAAAATATATATATATAATACATGTTTAATATTAGTACCTACTAAATGAATTAGTGCTTAGAATGATGTCTGGTGGATAGTGAGTTTAATATAAGAACTTGAGAAATATAAAACAAATATTTTAGAGCCATGGCAGTTCTGTTGGGGAAAATATCAATCACTCATTCAATAGACATATATTGGATTAGGAAGACACTATATTAGGTTCTGTGAATACAAGTAACAAAAGGACATTGACTTCAAGATGCTCACAGTTGAATGAAGATTGACATTTCTGAGCAAGGTAGGGTCTTATAAAATTGTTCTAAAGAAAGGAGGAGAGGGGCCAGCACTGTGGCATAGTAGGTAAAGCTGCCACCTGCAGTGCCAGCATTCCATATGGGTGCTAGTTCGAGTCCCGGCTGTTCTACTTCAGATCCAGCTCTCTTCTACAGCCAGGGAAATCAGTAAGAGATGGCTCAAGTGCTTGGGCCCCTGCACCCACATAGAAAACCAAGAAGAAGCTCCTGATTCCTGGCTTCAGTCTGGCCTGGCTCCTGCCGTCATGGCCATTTGTGGAATGAATCAGCAGACGGGACATCTCTCTCTCTCTCTCTCTCTCTCTCTCTCTCTCTCTCTCTCTCTCCTCCTGCCTCTCTGACACTCTGCCTTTCAAGTAAATAAATTGATCTTTTTTTTTTTCTTATTATTTGACAGGTAGAGTTATAGACAGTAAGAGAGAGAGACAGAAAGGTCTTCCTTCCATTGGTTCACTCCCCTAATGGCCGCCACGGCCGGTGCTGCACCAGTCCAAAACCAGGAGCCAGGTGCTTCCTCCTGGTCTCCCATGCGGGCACAGGGGCCCAAGCACCTGGGCCATCCTCCACTGCACTCCCGTGCCACAGCAAAGAGCTGGACTGGAAGAGGAGCAACCGGGACTAGAACCTGGTGCCCATATGGGCTGCAGGTGGAGGATTAACCAAGTGAGCCACGGCACAGGCCCCAGTAAATAAATCTTTAAAAAATAAAAAAAAAAAGAAAGGAGAGAGAGGAAGAATCATAGCATATGAGGTCAGTGGGTGCATAGAAAAGTGAACAACATGGAGGTCACCGTGACCAGGGACATGGCCAACTGGAGCCTTTGGGCATTGATTGGGAGTACCTCCCATTCCTGGGTCAGTTATGATAGCTCAATGCTAGCCCATTGTATGTGGCAGAAAACAGAGGCTTAGAGGGGTGAAGGGATTTGCCCTGGACCCAAGGAGAGCTGGTACTGGAGCTTGGACACCCCCTGACTTCCACCCAGGGCTGTTTTCCCTTCTGCGTTATGATTCTCTTTCAGGATCTGGAACTCCAGGCCAATATGGGAGAAAGATACATATGGCGAGAATCTCTCCAGTGGTTTCTCATGCCCTCCCTAGCATTGTGAGTCTATGAGCTCAGTTTCTAAAAGGCTGGAGACTCAGCGTGCATCCAGCTGAGGGGCTGCAGATGTGCCAATCCAAGCAGAAACCCCTGCGGGCTGCACTCCAGGAGGCCAGGTGTTGGAGCCATTGGCCATCTGCAGCTCTCTAGTTTCGTGGAATGTTCCCACAGTCAGACGGCTGTGAGAATCAGACCCAGGCCCCTTGAGGCTCCCACTAGCTTGTTGCTAGGAGGAATGGTCAGGTCATAACTAAATATTTATGGTTCCTGTAGCCTGGAAGCTCCCTTCTCTCCTGGCTCCTGTGACCTTCCCCATATCTGTCTCCACTTGTTCTTGGCTTCTTCACCTGAAAGAAAAAGGGCTGTGCCCTGAGAGTTGTGCTCCAAGGGAACGGACAGCTCAGCACAGCATCACAGCCCCACCTGGCCAGGATAAGAGGCGCACACCCCGGAATGGCATCTGTGGAAAATTAAGCCTATTTGGAGTAGATGTCAGCTGTATCTGTGAATGCATGAGGCAATAATCCAGAAGGGGCCAAAGCTAAGTCCTTTGAGGCGGTGAAATGTGAAGCAGAGTACTGAGCTCTCCTGGGATGGCAGATGGGGGTGACTGCAAAGTGCGTGGGTGGAGAGGAGGCGTCACCGTGGCTCTATTTATGATAGAACAGTAATGTGACATGATGGAACACGAGAAATGCCATGGGAGGTCACACATGTGACCCACTTATACGAGGCTCTTCCCTGACATTGGTTGCTAGGGACGTGCTGACCACCAAGGTGCTTTCCTGCTCGGTTTAATCCTCCTTCACGGGCCAGTAATACGCGGGAGGAGTTAAGGGCTGAGCAAGGGCTCCTGGCTTTGAGCCCAGCCTCATGGCTTACCAGCTGTGTGATATGATCCTTAGCTATTCCGAACTACAAGTTCCATCCTATAAAAGGAGGGTTACGATACCTGCCCTCATAGAAGACTTCTGAGAGCAAAGGAGCTTGAACTTGAGTGAATGCTCTTGGAAAACTGTGAAGTGCTGATGGGGTCCAGAGCCCAGCTGCCTGTCCACAAAGCGTTTCTTACTGAGCTCCCGGAGAAGCTTGTGCAAGAATGGAAATCAAAGGTCATCACCACACTTTAGTTCAGGGGACAGTTGTTAAAAGTAAGTAGTGCTGGGGCCGGTGCCGTGGCTCACCTGGTTAATCCTCCGCCTGCGGCGCCAGCACACCGGGTTCTAGTCCCAGTCGGGGCGCCGGATTCTGTCCCAGTTGCTCCTCTTCCAGTCCAGCTCTCTGCTGTGGCCTGGGAGTGCAGTGGAGGATGGCCCAGGTCCTTGGGTCCCTGCACCCACATGGGAGACGAGGAGGAAGCACCTGGCTCCTGGCTTCGGATCAGCGCAGCACACCAGTTGTAGAGGCCATTTGTGGGGTGAACCTGCGGAAGGAAGACCTTTCTTTCTGTCTCTCTCTCTCACTGTCTAACTCTGCCTGTCAAATAAAAAAAAAAAAAAAGTAAGCAGTCCTGAGTGGAACTCCTTATCTCACTGTGGACCTGCACTTTGAGTGGTACTTGTGAACACCATGCACAAGACAACACTTGCTGGCGGTTCTCGGGTCCCAGGCGCCCTTCTCCTCTCCAGCCCCCTGGCTCTCTAGCTGTGGAAGGCCTCTTCATTTCTCAAGATGGACCCACACATCTACCACCCAGATCACTGAAGCAGAACCAATCTGTTCTTTCTTGGACCTCCACCGTGTAGCAATTATGAATTAAATAGCTGTCCCTAGACTAGGCTGTCACACTCTTGAGATCATATTCATGTCTGTGTCCAGAGACTAACACAGAGGACGTGCTCAGTGTCTACTTGGCTAGTGAGTGAAAACTAGAATATCTGAGATGCTGTTTCTTTTCTGCCTGTTTCTTGGGTGGATGCCATTAAATTTGTTAGAGTCTGAACAGCCTCCAGGTGTGGCGGTTGTGATGTGATCCTGCCTGGAGACTGGGAAATGATTTGTCAGGATTCCATGGAGCTTTATTCATTCAACACATAATCATTTACTATTACCATGTGCCAGACTGGGTACGAAGCCCTGGGGGTACAACTATGAATTGAATACGATAACTGATGTGCAGAACATGCAATACATAGGTAGTTATAAGCTTATAGACAGTGGAGTGAGTCCTGTTTCTGATCCTTGGAAGTTCATCATCAGTGCGTCCACTCTTTGATGTTGGGCTTGGCAATCTGTTTGTATGCAGGGCATTAATAATATGGAGCAGATAAAAGTCTGCCTTCCTGAAGAGACCCTCAGGGCCTCGCCTTCGGGAAACAAGACTTCTAATTAGAAGAAAGTAGAAGAGATGAGGGTCAAGGAAGGACAATAATAAAAGGGGGGCAGGAGAGACTCAGCCTAATGCTCTCAGTGCAGGCTACCCCTTCCTGTCTATAGATGCAGCTCCTACACTTGTTAGTCCCGCTTGTGGGCCACCTGGCTCTGCGTATGGTTTGCATCTTCATGGCACTGACCAAGTTCTTTATAACTCTTTGTTTCTGTGTCTACTGCTCCCCCCAGGCTGTGTGTTCCATGAGATGCAGATCAGGCTTCATTTTTTTTTATTTTTCTCTCAAATGTTTATTTATTAAATCAATAAATAATTACTTTCATTTATACAGATGCAGACCATGGTTCAGAAATTCTGTGCCCTGCATCATGTTAGAGGCCAGACCAGAATATAAGCCAGATCTTCTGACTGCAGTCTGGGGTTCCTTTCCTGAAGTCCAGCCATGCCCAGAAGGATGGCCCCAAGAACCTATTATGAAAAGTAGAAACTAAGGCTTAAAAGGGGACAGTGAATAAAAGGGGGGGAGACAGTGAAGGTGGGCATTTGGCGCAGTGGTTAAGAACCTGCTGGCATGCCCACACCTTGCACTAGAGTGGCTGGATTCAAGTCCTGGTTTCACTTCCAATTCCAGCTTCCTGCTAGTATGTACCCTAGGAGGGAGCTGGTGATGGCTCAAGTACTTGGATCCCTGCCACTTACATGGGAGACCTGGATAGAGTTCCAGGTTTCTGACTTTGACCTTGCCCGACCCCATTCATTGTGGGCATTTGCAGAGTAAGCCAGTGGATGGAAAATATCTTTTTGTCTCCCTCTGCCTTTCAAATCAATCAACCAATCCATAATTTAAAAAAATAAGAGGATAGGGGGTGGGCGCTTTGGCACAGTGGGTTAAGCTGCTTATCTGTAGTGCTGCCATCCCGTTTGGGCACTGGTTTGAGTCCCTGCTGCTCTGCTTCTGATTCAGCTCTCTGCTGATGGCCTGGGAAAGCAGCAGAAGATGGCCCCAGTCTTTGGGCCACTGCACCCACAGGAAAGACCCCAAAGAAACTCCTGGCTCCTTGCTTTGGTCTGGCCCGGCCCTGGCTGGCTGTTGCAGCCGTTTGGGCAGTGAACCAGTAGATGGAAGATGTCTCTTACTCTCTCTGTCTTTCTCTCTCTGTAACTCTGGTTTTGAAATAAATAAATAAAATAAGAAGATAGTGGCCTCCTGTAATCTGTAAGTTTGAAAATAGTGGGACATAAATCAAATTCTGTAGCCTAGGTCAGTAAGTATGGCATAGCTTTTGACATCTCCTTTTCCCTCACAAGTAATCTCCTAATCACGTTATTACTAAATCGAATGGATCCCAGCTCCTTCACACCCCTCCTTTCTCTCTATCCCCACCACCACTGAGTTAGTGCAGGTCCCCAGCAGCCCTCGGACTCTTCCTCATTCCCTGATGGCCCCTGCCGTTTGTTCTCTATCCTGCAGCCAAAGTGCTCTTCCTAAAATGCAAACCAACCAGGCCCTTTCCCTTTTTGTCTGACCCTTCACTTCCCCAGCCTCCTTTTCACCACTCATTGTCCACACAAGGGGGCCTCCCCAGGCTGCCTCCCCCCCACTAGCTTCAGCCTTTAAAAGCTCCCCTCTTCTGCCTCTTCCCTGGAGTCCCCAGTTTCAGTCTTGAGGCCTTGGGACTTGAACATTCTCTGACCAGTCCCTTTGGGCCAATGAACTGGTTGCACTATCTGACTTTGATTGTTGTCTGAGGCTCACCCAATGCCTCTGTAAGCAACCTCAACCCCACATACTCTATCAGCTGCTCCAGCTCCTGAGTTGCCAGCCTGGATCTGATCATTTCAGCTTCCCCTCGTCAGGAAGAGTGGTGAGAATGAATGGATGAATGCGTGGATGGACGGATTTCTGCACTTTCTCTACTTCCTGCTCAGGCACTAGAGCCCTCAGCCTAGGCTGTGGTTCTTAGGTACGCCCTCCTGCGGCTTCCCTCACTCCACATCTATCCTCTCTGAAGTGGCTCATTCCCCAAAACAACCTCACCCTTCTTTTCTTCATCCCCAAGCAAAAATTTCCCTTCTCATCCAGGTAGCTGATACAGAAAAAGCATGCAAAGCTCCTGGGCCCAGGAGGCATGGGGTTTGGTCCTAGCCCTGTTCCTTAATTCTCATGGAGCTCTCATCAGTGAACTGATCGGTGAACTCAGCTCCCAGAACTGAGGCCCAGCAAATCATAAAAGTGACAGCCCTGTGTGTAAAAAAGGCTCAAGGCTTAGAGAAAAGCTGAAACTGAGAGAAACACATTTCCAAACAAGGCTTTCATCCATCCCAGGGCCCCAGACCTGCCTATCTTTCTGAACTGAAGACCTCCAGCCCACCACTTCACTTCTGCTTGTCGCTTGTCCCAGTGCTCATGCCCAGGGTTGGGAATGCATCCCTCCTGATAAGAACTACAGAGACAGCATCTCTAACTCCAAGACTGCCCTAGACTTACAAGGAGGCCCATGCCCTTGTTTCATGCTATGTGATCTTTGCACTATCCTTAGGAGTCGGGCAGCATAAGTTCCTCATTCTATAACCAAGGAGACCCAGCTCAACAGTGTGGAAATACTTGTCCATGATCACAAAGCCGGATTCAGTGCCAGCTTTCTTGAGACTAAAACTGTATTGTTGCCTCTGTTAGACCAAAATAAAGTAATTGACCAGGGGTCTCACTCCTTCCTGTTTTCTTTCCATTTACTGAAATTAAGAGAATATAAAGAGACAAGCTTAGGAGCGTGAGACCTAATATATTTGGGGTTCAGGACAGAGAGGTGGGAGACAGGAATGTTTATCTTTCGAAAGGACCTAGAAGCTTTATACAAATAAATGTCACAGGGAGAGCACACACACCACCACCAGCACAGCAGAATGTACTTCAGTCTGCCTGCTTGCATTAGACTCTATTCAAAGTCATTGTGAAAAGTTCCTTGGGGTGAGAAAGACAGGCAGGCACCCTGGTTTTCAAGGGCAGCCTGTCAGTCTGATGTTGGAAGACACCTGACAGTTCTTTTGGGCTGCTTGGCAGAGGTCTGGGCCCATCCTACAGCTGTGAGTACAGATTCTTGGCCTTCTATCCTGCAGAAGAGAATGGGGCAGGTGTGTGCAGGTAGGTACAGGCAGGCCCCTAGGCTCCTCTTTCAATGTGCTGTAGGCACCGAATGGCAGGAAAGGTTCTTTTTTTTAAAGATTTTATTTATTTCAAAGGCAGAGTTATACACACACACACACACAGAGAGAGAGAGAGAGAGAGAGGGACAGACAGAGAGAGAGAGACAGAGAGAGAGAGACAGACTTTTCTTTAGCAGTTTCATGTCCCAAATGGCTGCAATGGTAGAGGCTGGGCCAGGCCAAAGACAGGAGCCAGGAGCTTCTTTCAGGTCTTTTTCATGGGTGCAAGGGCCCAAGCACTTGGGCCATCCTCCGCTGCTTTTGCAGGCACATTAGCAGAGAGCTGGGTTGGAAGTGGAGCAGCCAGGACATGAACCGGTGCCCATATGGGATGTCAGCACTGCACACAGCAGCTTAACTTGCTGTGCCACAATGCGGGCCCCAAATGTATTCCCTTCTAAGCCGTCCTCCAGTACCACCTCCTAGCCCCACCTCTCCCCAAACACTCAACTCTTCTGAAAATCTCACCTGCCTGGTCCCCTGGGCTTGGAGCCCCTCAGTCTTGCACGAGTCAGTGTGCCCTGTCTTCAGTCACCCTTGCTCTGACAGGTCCCAGTGATGCCAGCAGTAACCCGGGCACAGCCACTCACCGCTTCATTTCACAGCTCTATCCTTAGTTTCCTCCCCTGTAAAAGAGGGGAAATGATAAATCCTCCCCTATCCCACTCACAGACCTACTGTGAAGATGAAATTAGATCATCCCACAGAAAGTGTTTTGAAAATTCTAAACTATGATTATACTGATGCTTATTATCATGTTAGTGTGATCACTCTGTGGTTTGGGCCAGGAGACGCAGGCAATGAATCCAGATGGAGTCTGGAGACAATTTGCAGTAAACAACCCACAAGGTTCAGGGAGCTGTGTGCTGACTACAGAGCCCTTGGCATCTTAGAGATCTGGTCCCTGCTTGCCTCTCAGAGAGGCAGAAGCCAATATAGCATTTCTACATCCTCTCTGCAGGAAAAGAGACACAACAGAAGTCCCGCTTGATTAGTGCTCAGCCCACGTCCGGCACCAGCTGAACAGAAAAGTCAAATCAGAACTTCCCCACCCTGGATGGAGCTGAGCATAGTTATGCCCCTCGGAACGACACCTGCACTCCCAGCTGACACAAGTTGATGCTCTGCAGCCCGGCTCGAAAGAGCACACGATTCTCAGCCTCCTAGAATAGGGCTCACAGAGCAGAGGAGGCAAAGAAATGGCCATGCCCTGGAGTTATTCCCCCACCTTAATGACTAGAACAGGTTTTGTCCCTGTGGCGTATTAATCCCACAGCTTGTGGGGCTATCTTAAAGAGCCATGCTAATTTGAGAGAATTTGTCTGCCGTTCAAGTCCAACCATGATCTCCTAGAAAAGCTTAAGAGTAAGATTTCAGGACCTAGGAAAAGATCCATAGAACTCAAATTCTAACTCATTCACTTACAAGCTGTGGGATCTAGAAGAGTTTTCTTATCTCATAATGGTGGAAAAATAATAGTACTCATGTCTTTGTGAAAAATGGATGAGACAATCAAGGTGCTTGGCCTGGAGAAAGCACTCAGTGAGTGTCTGCAGTTCTGGATGGCTTCACTCAAGATGCTGACACTCTGAAGGGAGCGGAGAAGGTACAACTCTACACTTACCTGTCATAGACAATTAGTCCAATGTCCATGCTGGACATCCAGGAGTCTGCCTCACCTCTTCCCTCTCATTCACTGAGACCAACCAGGTAGGTCTAATACCCAAATATCTTCTGTATCCCACCCTCTCTTTTTAAAGGATTTTATTTATTTGCAAGGTAGAGTTTCAGGCACAGAGAGGAAGAGACAGAGAGAGAGGTCTTCCATAAGCTGGTTCACACCCTCAAATGGCTGCAATGGCCAGAGCTGGGCCAATCCAAAGGCAGGAGCTTCTTCTGGGTCTCCCACGTGGGTGCAAGGGCCCAAGGACTTGGGCCATCTTCTACTGCTTTCCCAGGTCATAGCAAAGAGCTGGATTGAAAGAGGGGCAGCTGGGACATAAACTGGTACCCATATGGGATGCCGACGTGGCAGGCAGAGACTTAGCCTACTACGCCACAGCACCAGCCCTGTATTCATTTCTTTTGAAGGCCCATTTACCAATTCAAGCCATTATGATATGCCACCTGTATTTTATAGTGGATCTAGATATGTTTATTGAATTAATACCACTTAATATTAGATATAGATGTTTATTCATCAGAGGCATGAGTACCCAACAATTAGAGTGATGAGATAATCAATGTTCCAGGGGGACAAAAGGGTGTGATCCTGTGCAGCACTGCCATAAGTAAATGTGCTATTGAATAAAGACCACTGAGACTGCTACGCACAGCGTGAGGCTTCGCTTAGCTGCTGGTACAAGAGGCCCATAACAACCTGATTTCTCTCTCTCTCTCTCTCCAGATTTCCCCCTTGATCTTCCCATGTGGTATTTTACACATTTATCAAACAGAATTATCTACCACTTACTGCACAAGCCACGGTCTCTGTTTCTCTCTATATTCTCTCTGCTTGGATAGCTTTCCCCATCTTCATCTGGGAAAATCCTACTAGCCCTTGGGCTCAATGAAGGTGTCCCTTCTTCTGAGAAGCCTACTCTGGTTTTATCTACCCCAGCCTCAGGACTCAAGTAGGTACCCCTCCACCAAGACTTAGGATGTCCTTTTAATACTTTCATAGCACTTGTCAGGCTCAGCTACCACCAGCCACTTACCTGTCAATTTCTGCTTGAAGAAGGTGAGTCCTTTGAGAACAAGGACTAAATCTTCAGACTTCTTTGTGTGTCTGCACTCAGAGCAATGTTTAGCACAAGGTCAAGGCTGCCGGGATGTCTCAGTAGATGACTGAGTGTGGGAAGAGCACATCAACTCTTGTTGAGTTCCTGAAGACTGCCGTCCTTTGCACTGCTGCTGATGGCTGTGACCGGAAGTCAACGGCAACAGTCAAGAACTGTGGGCTTGGCTGGCACCGTGGCTCAATAGGCTAATCCTCCGCCTGCGGCGCCAGCACCCCAGGTTCTAGTCCTGGTCGGGGCACCGGATTCTGTCCTGGTTGCTCCTCTTCCAGTCCAGCTCTCTGCTGTGGCCTGGGAGTGCAGTGGAGGATGGCCCAGGTCCTTGGGCCTGCACCCGCATGGGAGACTAGGAGAAGCACCTGGCTCCTGGCTTCAGATCAGCACAGTGTGCCAGCCGCAGTGGCCATTGGGGGGTGAACCAATGGAAAAAGGAAGACCTTTCTCTCTGTCTCTCTCACTGTCCACTCTGCCTGTCAAAAAAAAAAAAAAAAAAAAAAAAAAAAGAAAAAGAAAAACAAAAACAAAAAAAAAAAGAAAAGAAAAGAACTGTGGGCTTACAGCCCAGACTGCTTCTCCAAGGCAGTCCAGTGAGGTCAGACTGATTCACAGCAGCAGTTCAGGCTTTGAAACTGCAAAGGGAATGAGAAATTTTTCAGAATCAAAATGAAGTCATTTGTATTCATTGAAATTTTAAAAATAAATAAAAGTGGGAAGTTATAAAGGAAGGGCTCTTCAATATGATTGCCTGAGAGTAACTGTCAGGCTCTGGCAGAGCCATCAGCTTGTACACAGGCCACCACGACGTTCTACATAACGCTCATGTGCCCAGCAACTGCTCAACCCTGGTCTGATGGCAGCTGGGTTACCAGCCATTGTGGCTGAAGGTGATTGTTTCAAAACATCTGATGCATCGTATTTTTCCTTTAGAACTTCTTGCCCGAACTTCTTTGAATCTACCCGTAGTTTACTGAGGCTTGCGTACGCCTACTGCAGTACTCTGCTACCCCCATGTAAGCCTCATTATCTTCTAGCGAGTTTCCTCTGTAATGTTAGATTGATAACATGCTCGGTCCAGTTCTCACTTGCCTCAATGACCAGGGCTTGGCCCCTGAAAGGGCAAATGGAAGCCCACGTGTTTCCCAGATTCCCTTCTGCTCAGCATGGTGAGATCGTTGGAGCTCTGCCTAAGCTTCCAGCCTTTACCATTGCTCTCTGCTTGGCTTATCAGCCTGCCTCTGTGCTGCTCCTGCACAGATAAATGCTCCGAGAGGAGCAGTCTCCGAAAATCACCCTCGCTTCGTGTGCATCCTTCCCTCTGGATCTCTCCATCTCCTGGCAGCTCTGAACTTCACTTATTCCCAAAGCTCTGCTTTGCCACGACGTTTGGCTTGGCGGCTCAGTCTCTCTCCCTGAACTCATTAGGAGCTGGCAAATTCCTAAAGGGAGAACGCAGCACGGAACACCCGGCTCACCTCAGGGAGTTTCCTCCTCCCTCAGACACCTTGCCTGGTGCTTCAAGTCCTGGCTTCCATGGAAACACTTTAATGATTTGAGCCATTTTGAAAATCCAGGGGGTCCGGTGCTGTGGCGTCGTGGGGTGAGCTTCAACATGCAGCACTGGAATCCTATATGTGCTCTGGTTTGTGTCCTGGCTGCTCCTCTTCCGATCTAGCTCTCTGCTATCGCCTGGGGAAGCAGTAGAAGATGGCCCAAGTGCTTGGGCCCTTGCACCTGTGTGGGAGACCTGGCAAAAGCTCCTGGCTCCTGGCTTCAGATCAGCCCAGCTCTGGCCATTGCAGTCATTGGAGAGTGAACCAGCGAATAGAACACACTCACTCTCTCTGTCTCTGTCTCTGACTCTAACTCTGCCTTTCAAATAAATAAATAAACCTTTAAAAAAAATCCAGGGTCTCTGTTGTTCGGCGACGGTGGGTCTAGCCTATTGCAAACTAGCCTGGCGCAGCTGACACAGCTGAAAGTAAGGTCAGCTGCTATTCCTTGTTGTATTCTTAAAAATTCCACTTCAAGGCCGGTGCTGTGGCTCACTAGGCTAATCCTCCGCCTCTGACTCCGGCACCCCGGGGTTCTAGTCCCGGTTTGGGTGCCGGTTGTGTCCCGGTTGCTCCTCTTCCAGTCCAGCTCTCTGCTGTGGCCTGGGAGTGCAGTGGAGGATGGCCCAGGTCCTTGGGCCCTGCACCTGCATGGGAGACCAGGAGAAGCACCCGGCTCCTGGCTTCACATCAGTGCATTGCGCCAGCCACAACACACTGGCCATAGCAGCCATTTGGGGGGGTGAACCAATGGTAAAAGGAAGATCTTTCTCTCTGTCTCTCTCTCTCACTGTCTAACTCTGCCTGTCAAAAAAAAAAATTCCACTTCAAGGTTTTTTCATTTAAAGAGAGATGCTGGGTAGGTTTTAAAATGATAAAAATGTATTTGAATCATATAATGAGGATTCACTATGAAGCAAATTCAACCATGGAGACTTAGAACAACCATTTAAATATTGTATTTCATGAAGGCAGGTTCCGACTGAGCATGAGATTGAGGACATCGATCCTTGTTGCCTCATTCGGTGGTGGCGTGAGCGCCTTACCATACCCAATGTGATTGTAGAATAGAAAGAGACAGAACAACGTTTGCACGACAGGGCTCCTCAAAGCCTGCTGTCTTATCTTGCCTTTTACTCTGTGCCATTGGAACTGTTGCTTGGGATTCACTGGAAATGGTATTTCAGACTCCAAAATGACTGTCTATAAATGACTGTCCACGCTACTTTGAATTCTATGCAATTTTCACCTTGCACGCTACATCTCAAGGTCTGTCTCTGTGTCAATGTAAGTACCCAGGGGGCGCCCATTTTTCTGCTCTAATTACCTCCCCAGCCCCATGCTGAGGAAGAGAGCCTTTACAGAGAAGGGTCATCATGACCTTCTAAGAAGTATGTGAGGTGGGAGTCCCCTCATGAATATAAGAACAGAATAAAAATCCAAAAGCAATTTTTGTTCACATTAGTATCATGGAGCAAGGAGCTAAAAGAAAAAATAATTGAGAAGCAATTGAAAGACACTTTAATCTTTTTTTTAAGATTTATTTTATTTATTTGAAAGAGTTACAGAGAGGAGAGGCAGAGAGAGGGGGGGGTCTTCCATCCGCTGGTTCACTCCCCAGATGGCTGCAATGGGTGGAGCTGCACTGAACTGAAGCCAGGAACCAGGAGCTTCTTCCGGGTTTCCCACACAGGTGTAGGGCCCAAGGACTTGGGCCATGTTCAACTGCTATCCCAGGCCATAGCAGATAGCTGGATCGAAAGAGGAGCAGCCAGGACTAGAACTGGCGCCCATATGGGATGCCGGCGCTTCAGACCAAGGCATTAATCTGCTGTGCCACAGCGCTGGCCCCAGACACCTTAATCTTTGTTAATTCCTCACATTGCCTTTTGGGCAGTTTGCACCTGTTTGCATGAATGACTAGCATGGAAGGGGCCTCTCTGGATGACAGGAGGGCTGCCGGGCCTCTGGAGGGGCGGCCTCTGGTGGGGGCCGTCTTGTTGTCTCATCCCGTGGCAGAGGGGAAGGGTGAGAGGGTTGTGGGTGGGGACGGGGCATGCGTGAGCTCATCCGTTCTCTAGGAATCCACTGCCCCCAACACCAACCCAGCCCTGAGGCGAGGGTGCTCACCCCTCAGGAGGGCTGAGCCCCCATGACCTCCGCACCTTGTAGAGGCCCCTCTTCTCCACACTGTTGCATTGAGGATTCGCTTCCGGCACAGGAGCTTCGGAGGACACATCCTAACCACAGCAGCGCCGTTACAACCCTTCTACTACATGTGCTGCGTGTCTTAAACAACAGGGATATACTTCCCCATAGCTGGGGGATGGTTCCCTCTGCAGGCCTCGAGGAAGGGTTCGTTCCAGGCCTCTCTGGATCTTCCCAGGGTTTGCAGGCATCCTTGGTGCTCCTTGCCTTGCACAAGCGTCATCCCGATCTCTGCCTTCATCCTCGCATGGCGTTTTCCCCATGTACATGACTGTCTGAATTTCTCATTTTTATGGGGACACTACTTACGTTTGATTAGATCTCAGCCGAATGACCTGTCTTATACAAACACCTTATCTCCAAATAAGAAGGCATTTGGAGATCCTGGGGGCAGTGGAGGGGAAGACTAGGATTCCAACATATCTTTTTTTGGGAGACACAAATTAACATTTAACATCCCAGGTCTAGCACTGTGGTATAGCGGGTGAAGCCACTGCTGCAGCGCCAGCATCCCTTGTGTGCACCTGTTCAAGTCCCAGCTACTCCTCTTCTGATCCAACTCTCTACTTATGGCCTGAGAAAGCAATAGAAAATGGCCCAAGTCCTTGGGCCCCTGCACCCCCACCTGGGAGACTTGGAAGAAGCTCCTGGTTCCTGGCTTCAGCTATTGCAGCCATTTGGGGAGTGAACCAGTGGATGGAAGACTTTTCTTTCTGTCTCTCCCTCTCTCTCTCTGTAACTCTACCTCTCAAGTAAATAAATAATTCTTAAAAAAAATTAACATCCTTTCTCTTACTCCTCACCAACCTGCAGGGGCTTGTAGGAGGGGGGTTTAGTGGAACTTCCATGGCAGTGGTCACAGGTCACAGCTGCACTCAGAAATAGCTCATGCCCAGGCAGGAACATAAAGAAAAAGTGGGCCATGGACTCATAGAAAACCTGAGGGAGATTTCCATGTCCTCTGTCACTGACTGCAGGCATGTCAAAGACAACATTTCAGAAAATGCACTTGAAAGCGTATCTCAACATTTCATTCTGATTGTGTTGCAAGGGACAAGGTCTCCGGTGGGTCATTCAGAGATTCATGTTTGGTTAGGAATAGGGAATCGTTAGTTTATTATTAGCCCACGATGCAAAACAAAAAGATTGTATCACTTAACAACTGACTAAACACTAAAACAACTGACTGACAGTTCCAGTTAAGTGGGCGGGTGATCTGCTTCCCAAATCTCATAAACTTGATCAGAAAATTCATTGTTTCCACTGGGAATGCTCCTTTCTCCCCAGAAGTGCATTTTTAAAAAAGATCTATTTTACTTATTTGAAAAGCAGCAAGAGAGAGAAAGAGAGAGAGACAGGGACAGAGACAGAGACAGAGAGAGATGTTCCATTAGCTGGTTCACTCCCCAGATGGCCACAACAGCTGGGGCTGGGCCAGGCTGAACACTGGGATTCCATCCAAATTTCCTAAGTGGGTGACTGAGGCCCAAGCTTTCCTGAGAGCATCAGCAAGGAACTTGATCTGCAGGGGAGCAGCTGGGACTTGAACAGGCGCTGATATGGAATGCCAAAATTTAGATTAATTTTTTTAGATTAAAAGTTTTTAGATTTTTTAAGATTAAAAGTTTCCAATCAATTTGCCCCTGGCTGACCTCTGGGCTGCATTTTAAGGATCCCACATCCCAGTGGCACCCAATCCATGTAACCTGCTCCACCTTCACCACTGAAGGACCTGCTCCCGCCCAACCCATCCTCACACTCCGAGAGATAGGAACTGTTATTTTCCCTTTAAAAAATTCAGACTGCTCCTCTAGATACCACTTGGCCCCAGCTCTCCTGTCTCAGTCCATCTGCTCTTGTTTCTCTCCGTGTTGACTTCCTTTCTGCTTTTCAGATCTGCCAAGCTCTTTTCTGTTCCCATGCCTTTGCACTTGCTGGTCCCCCTCCCTGGAGTGTTCCTCTGCAGCTCAGTTCAATAGCACCTAACTCATAAGGATTCCCTGACACATTTCTCTCCGCACTTCATCCTATTTCCAGCACTTAGCACCACCCACCTTTATCTTGTCATTGACATGTGTCTTTTTCTTTTGTCTGCCTTCCCTACCACGTTGTCCTATGTATGTGGGTGAGAAATCTTTCTATGTTGTTCATTATGGTAGCCAAATGTTTGGTACATATGGGTACAGTAGATGCTCAATCAATTGTTGAATTCCAGTGTGGAGAAAGTGGCTCAGAGTAGTTGAATAAGTTACACGAGATCACACAGCTTTAAGAAGTGCAAAGGAGAAAAGCTTGTTTGACTCATTCCAAAGACCTTATTCTTTTCATGGTTCTGCTTCATCTTATTTCTTCCCTTTTGGTTTTAAAGATGTATTTATTTATGTGAAATCAGAATTATAGAGAGAGAGGAAGAGAGAGAAAGTGAGATCTTCCATTATTGGGCAACTCCTCAAATGGACATAATGGCTGGAACTAGGCTGATCTGAAGCCAGGAGCCAAGAGCTTCTTCTGAGTACCTCACATGGGCTTGGGGGCCCAAGTGCTTGGGGGCATCCTCCACTGCTTTCCCAGGTGCATCAGCAGGGAGCTGGATTGGGAGTGGAGCAGCTGGGACTTGAAGCAGAGGCTGTATGGGATACTGGCATTGTAGATGGTGGCCATACCTACTACACCACACTGCCAGCTCCAGTCTTATTTATTTCTTAATCCTGGGGATGCTCCACCCTTCACTGTTGTTAGGTGTCCTCATTTTGTGGGCCTGACTACAGAAGAGCTAATTTCCCTCAAGTCTTCTCTTGGTCCAGAGGACATCAATCTCTTCTGATGCGAGGGGTTTCTTGGACAGCCCTTGGGTGCTCAATTTGCTCTGGCTGGTAGTCCCACCTTCCAAAGCACAAGATGCTCATTGGACAGCCCCAGAGCATCTCTTCCTCCCCACATTAGACCAATTAATCCCCAATTCTAGAAATAAGCAGTCGGTAAACACTTCCTCCAGGCCAGGTTGATTTCAGGACCTGCAGTGCTGCCCGTTTTCTGTCACTACACTGCTCCATTCTATTTCCTTTTCAGTTTTTCTAAACACAATTAAATTTTTAACCTTTTCCATCTTTCCTCTCATTAGCCCCTCTCCTGCTTGGTCTCCAGTCTGGGCCCTACTCACATCTGTCTGTCCCTGTCCCTGGAGTAAGCAGACAAAAAAACAATCCCAGAACAGTGTAAGCTTTAACACAAAGAAAACCCACATAATGTGGTGACTTGCACTCTGCACAGCACCCAAGGCTCAAATCTGAATAAACTTTGAGGCAAACGCTTTCATGTATGAAATTGCCATATAAGTTGATTGGCATGATATAAACACAAACTGTATGGCAAAATCTCCCCAACCTTCCTCTACAAAACCGAAATCAAGCATACCTAGGGGGCAGGTTGGATTTGTCTGGCCTTGCCTTGTCTCAGATGTTAGTCCAGGACAATTCTAAAATTAACCACACCCGTTCCTGGTGCTAAAATGCAGCCAGGGTAGCAACAGCAGAAGAGCCCAGCTACTTTTAGAAACCATCCCTTTGGGGCTTAGTGTCAAGCAACAGAAACAGGTGATGGTAACTGGGCCCAGAAAGAGGAGCCGGCTCAGGTTCAGAAGCTGGAGTCAGAACGCCAGATCCAGGGACCAAGACTGCAAATCCAGGCTGATTTGTGTGGTCATGGTCAGGCAAGGAGAAATGATTCAGGACCCAACCAGACCTGCACATAGCTCTGCTCTTGCTGTCATGCTGAGTGAGGGGCAGGCAGGGATCTTCACTGGGTCCTCGCTGTGTGAGAGCTGCTTTGCATCTGGTATCTCAAGGAGACTCATTGGGAGGCACCAGTGTTCTGCTCTACTGTTAACTAATGGGAAAGTCAGAGATATTCAGCAACTCAGCCAGAAATGGCAACACAAGGCCTCAAGCCTTAGTCTGTTTAACATAAGGCCTAGCACTTTCCTCTCTGCTGCCTCTAGGAATAGCAAGAAGAAAATTTGCTCGGAATGTGTGAGACTGGAGCACCAAGTTTTCTCATCAATACTTCTCAGCCTGGGTCATAGCCTGATCACCCTGGGAGGCTTGAAAATAAATACCAGTGCTTGAGTGTCACACCCTGAGGTTCTGAATTAATTGTTCTGGGGTAGGCCAAAGAATAGACATTTTAATATCTTCCCAGAGATTCTACTGTGTGCTTGCAACAAGAATCATGCTCCATGCTTTGTTGTTGACCAACTCCCATGGATAAGAGTGGCCATAGATGTTGATGTCCGCTTCATCTGGGTTCCACTCCAGGCACAGGCAAGACACCTGACCCGTGCTGGCACAATACCACAGAAGCTTCTCTGGTTCAAGGTGGTCTTCTGAAATTTTCAAGTCAGACTCCAAATAGCATTTGCACAAAAAAGAGAGCAGAGGCCAGGAGCCAAAGGATGTTAAGAGTCTGTAAAACAGGCCGGCGCCGTGGCTTAACAGGCTAATCCTCCACCTTGCGGTGCCGGCACACCGGGTTCTAGTCCCGGTTGGGGCGCCGGATCCTATCCTGGTTGCCCCTCTTCCAGGCCAGCTCTCTGCTATGGCCCGGGAGTGCAGTGGAGGATGGCCCAAGTGCTTGGGCCCTGCACCCGCATGGGAGACCAGGAGAAGCACCTGGCTCCTGGCTTCGGATCAGCACGATGCGCCGGCCGCAGCGGCCATTGGAGGGTGAACCAATGGCAAAAAGGAAGACCTTTCTCTCTGTCTCTCTCTCTCACTATCCACTCTGCCTGTCAAAAAAAAAAAAAAAAAAAAAAAAGAGTCTGTAAAACAGAAATTTACTAAGAAAGGAAAGAAAAAATCAGCACCATCTATCATTCTGATAGTATCACTGTGACCATTTCTCCAACCTGCTACTGAAAATTGTAATAGAAGGAGAAGACTCCCTCAAAGGGACTGGTAGGGCTTCGCCAAGCCAGTTCACCTCCGATGGCACTCAGGGATGCCCTCCCTGAAAACTTAGTTCACAGCTTCCCTGCCCTTTAGCACTTAAACCTGCATATTTGATGACCTTTGATCACTGTTCGTTTTGTGTGTCATTGCATCAGATCCTGCCCTCTCTGAACTCTATTGGAGGGCTGTGCCATGTAGGAGGTAGAAACTGACACATGAAAAGCCTCTGATTATCCTGGTTGTTATCTTTTTAGATACTCTTGACTGAGTATTAGCATCACTTGGGGAACTTTAAAAAACACCAGTGCCTGGGCCCCAAACCTGAGAATGTGGGGTCATTAGTTTGGGTTGTAGTATGAACATCCTGACTTTCCAAAGTGACTTAGATGAGCCTAATGTATACCCAAGGTTGAGAATGAAAACTTGGAGAAGAAGACTGTGTGAAAAAAAGTAACAATAGTATGTTGGGGAGGGGAATAAATGGGAAGCTTTGATTTAATTTAGCTAATTTATATTCTAGATCTACACTGACTGTTTTTTGAAATACCAGTCCTTTAAATATATATCCAAACGCAAGTACAAGCAGAAATGACTGTCTAGCACATCTAGGCACATCTTGAAACTTTACTAATCACATGACATTTGACCTAATACCCTAAATGGCCCTCTGCTTACAGCCAGGAAAGCATTTGTGAAATAAAATCTGTTCCCACGGTCTCCAAAACTTCAGTGGGCCTGGGGCGTTAGTCCCAGCAGCTGTTCCTCATCATTTCTTTTTTTTTTTTTTTAAGATTTATTTATTTGAAAGTCAGAATTACACAGAGAGAGGAAAAGACAGAGAGAGAGAGCGAGAAAGAGAGAGATCTTCCACCCACTGGTTTACTTCCCAAATGGCTACAATGGCTGGGGCTAGGCCACCGGAAGCCAGGAGTCAGGAGCTTCTTCTGGGTCTCCCACATGGGAGCAGGGGCCCAAGCACATGGGCCAAATTCTGCTGCTTTCCCAGGGGCATTAGCTGGGAGCTGGATTGGAAGTGGAGCAATCAGGACTTGAATCAGTGCCCAAATGGGAGGCTGGCATTGCAGATGGTGGCTTTACCCACTATGCCACAACGCTGGCCCCTCCTCATCATTTCTCAATGATGTTTCAACCTAAGAGAAGCCTAGGACATTTTCCAGACACAGCTATTTGAATGACAATTGCCAACTTTATTTAATGGACAATTTGGCCCTAAATTGGTTAACTGCTATAGTCCATCCTCTGGTAATGCTGAGCTTTTCCTTTGTCCTGGTGCCATCAACACTTACCCTCTTTTCAATGCAGAAGTTCTCTACGGTGGTATACATCATATCCTCAGCTAACTTTAAAATTCCTCTCACTTGGGCATCCAGAAAGTCATGGATTACTTTCCAGGAGTGGTTTGACCTAGGCATCTTCTGCAGAATGAGATCATTTGCAAGAGTTTCTGTCTCCTCATCTGACTGCTGTACTTGGTACGCCTCTGTGCTTGGTAAGCTCTGCAGTCGGGGGATAAAATTCACATTCCTCAAACATGAGGCCCTAATGCACATTTCAAAGCCCAAATGAAATCCCCGATTGTCTCAATCGCCCATCCTTCCATTTCTGGGTACTTCACTGACCCCATGGACTTTTTACTTGGTTTCCTATATTGCCACCTGCTCATTGGACAGGAAAGTATTTTTAAATATGGCTTGATTCTCACTTTCTTCAAAATTTCAGTTAGTGGGATGTTAGTGCCCAAACCTAGATGTTCCCCATCATTCTTTAATGAGTTTTCAGTACCAGAGAAGACTGGAACCCCCACCATCCACACAGAGCCATCCATACGACAAGGATACTTCCTCTATATAATGACCAAATTGGCTGCAGGAACACGCAAACAGCCATGGTCTTTCTTCCCGCTGAGGGGAGTCTTTTCATTGTTCACTTGACCATCAACACTTGCCCTTCCTTTTAGGAACAGAACTTGATGTCGTCATATGTTGTATCTTCACCCAAGTTTAAAGCCTCTGAGTGGAGCCCAGGAAATTATGCATTAGTCTCCTTTTGTGGTTTGACACAGGCATCGTCAGGAAAGTGGCACGTGTTCCAAGAGTTTACAACTACTCAACGGGTAGCTTTAAAAACAGAACCTTGGCCTTAGTACTTGGGCAGCTCTGCAGCCGGGGTCCTTGGCCAAATACAATTCACTCTCCTCCAACACCAGTTCTGAAAACTACATTTCAAACACAGCAAATTCTGAACTGACTCCTCCTTTCGCTCTGCCATTTCTGGAGACTTCTGAATTTTCATGACCTATTCAATTTCTAAAAGGAAAATTAAAAAAAAAATAGGCTGGATGAGATATTCCCAAAACTTCTGTTCTTTCTGAACTAGATTGTTGATGACATCTTGTCCCAGGTTGGGGTGGGTCTTGATTACACATTACTTTATTCATTCACTACTTATTGAGTGATTACTGGGCTGCACATGACAGATAATGGACATGCAGAGTGACTTAGAAGCTCAGACCCAGCTCTTCACCTGGTGGAGCATCTGAACCATTCAAACCAACAAATACAATCTCTGACTTTAAGCAGATGTTCTAGTAGGTACAAACTATTGAGTATTATACATTATTTGTTAGGTATGATGTAATTTGAACCATCTGGTCTACACTTCCCATTCTGTGACCAAGGCAGACTGTGCTTATTGATTATGTTCCACTGTTCTGCTGAAGCTCGGTATCTTTGTCAACATTACCCTAAACTAGCTGTCCAAAATGTAACTGGAACCTCCTGGTACGTCAACGTGGCTCTTGGACCAAACCTCTAGTAGATAACAACTGTAAACTCTCTCTTTTTTTTGACAGGCAGAGTGGACAGTGAGAGAGAGAGACAGGGAGAAAGGTCTTCCTTTACTGTTGGTTCACCCTCCAATGGCCACTGAGGCCGGCGTACCACGCTGATCTGAAGCCAGGAGCCAGGTGCTTCCTCTTGGTCTCCCATGCGGGTGCCAAGGACCTGGGCCATCCTCCACTGCACTCCTGGGCCACAGCAGAGAGCTGGACTAGAAGAGGAGCAACTGGGACAGAATCTGGCCCCCCGACCGGGACTAGAACCCGGTATGCCAGCACCGCAGGCGGAGGGTTAGCCTATTGAGCCAAGGCACCAGCCTGTAAACTCTTAATAAAACATTAAAAACAATTAGTTAAAGGCACTGGATGGAGAACAAGAGCAGGCAAAAACCAGAGGAGACACAAGAGGAAGCAGAGATTGTCAGGATAAGTTTCCTGATTCACAGCTTTTAGTCTTTAAAGGTACAAGGAGGGGCCAGTGCTGTGGTGTAGAGGGTAAAGCCGCTGCCTGCAGTGTCGGCATCCCAAATGGGCGCCAGTTTGAGTTCCGGCTGCTCCACTTCTGATCCAGCTCTCTGCTATGGCCTGGGAAAGCATTGGAAGATGGCCCAAGTCCTTGGGCCCCTGCACCAGTGTGGGAGAACTGGAGGAAGCTCCTGGCTCCTGGTTTTGGATCAGCACAGCTCTGGCCTTGGTGGCCAATTGGGGAGTGAACCAGCAGATGGAAGACATCTCTCTCTGTCTCTACCTCTCTCTGTAACTCTGTCTTTCAAATAAATAAAGATAAAAGGTAAATCTCTCAAAAAAAAAAAAAAAAAAAAAAAGGACAAGGACCTGTTTGCAATGTGCAAGGCAGAGTGGAAGCCTTCTATGAATAAACTCTGCTCCAATCTCTGGCTGGCACCTGAACCACTCAAAGAAGGGACAGATTTTAGGAACCCTAGCTAGGGTTTAACAAGCTGAACTAAAATTCAGCTGCTACAGGGGAGATAGAATTTGGCAGTTTGGGTTCAGTCACTTTATAGAGTCCTGATTAAGCAAAAGTCAATGCTACTTAGAAGAGCATAATAGAATCCAGGGTTCCCACAACATATCATTTATAATGACCAGGATACATCAAACATCAAGAAATATCAATGGGGCCGGTGCTGTGGCACAGTGGGTTAACACCCTGGCCTGAAGTTCTGGTATCCCATATGGGCGCCAGTTCTAGTCCCCGCTGCTCCGCTTCCGATCCAGCTCTCTGCTATGGCCTGGGGAAGCAGTAGAAGTTGACCCAGGTCCTTGGGCCCCTGCATCTGTGTGGGATGACCCAGAAGAGGCTCCTGGCTCCTGGCTTCAGATGGGCGCAGTTCCGGCCATTGCGGCCAACTGGGGAGTGAACCAGCAGATGGAGACCTCTCTCTCTCTCTGCCTCTCCTCTCTCTGTGTAACTCTGACTTTCAAATAAATAAATAAATCTTTTTTTTTAAAAAAAAGAAATATCAAGAGGGATTTACATAAAAGAAAAAAGTAAAAACACTTAGGCACACATAGTCAAATGACTATAAATAAATTGCAAAGAGAAAATCATGAAAACAGAAAAATGACCATTACATAAGTGGCAACAATCAGTTCAAAACCCATTGACATCTCATCAGAAACAAGAGGCCTGAAGATAGGGATCAGCATCCTTAAAGTACTGAAAAAAAAAGCTGTATAAAACAGAATTTTGTAGCCAGAGAAATATTCTTAATGAATACAAGTGAAATGCAACACCTTTAGCAGAATTATTCACTAGCAGACCTACACCCCATGGAATGCAAGATAAAGTGAAATGAAACCAGATGGAGATGTGATTGTTCAAGAAAGAGGGAAATATTATATGATAAATTTGTGTAACTGGAGTTCAAAGGCACTTCAACAGTTTGTGGGGAAAATGGGATTAAAAGATTAGTTTATTCTGATGAAAAATGAGACTCTGCATAGTTTTTTCCTAATATTTATTTTCCATGCATTTTTGGAAGACTCCTTTGTATACTATTATTTCTGCTTAATTAATTAATTTTAATTTTTATTAATATATAGAACAGATTTTATGAATTTTACAGGTACAGCTAATAGGGTACCATAAAATGTAATATATAGGAGTGAAATTGACATTTTGAGATTAGTCTCTATGTTGAGGAATGGTGTTTTTTCTTCTTAACATTTGTTGAACTCTTTATTTAGTGTGGGGTTAATCTTATGAGTATAAAGTAAACCGAAAGTAGATCAGTGTAAAAATTAAGATAGGGAATAAGAGAGGAAGGAAGAGGAGGGGTGGGAGCAAGGGCAGGAGGGAGGGTAGGGTGGAAAGTATCACTAAGTTCCTGAATCTATATGTATGGAATACATGAAATTTTTGTTTACTTTAAATAGAAATACTATGTAGACAATATGAGTATTTACATGGAAATTCCTAAGGTATCTATAAAACACTTACTAAAAGTATTATATGCACTTAGCAAGCTTAGAGAAGATACAAGATTAATATACAAAAAGCAATTGCATTTTCATGTGTTGGCAGCAAAAAATGGGACAATTGAATTTTAAAAACCAATTTCATTTATAATAATGTCAAAAGCAAAACACCGAGAAAAAACTTTAGCAAAGACATGCAAGAACTATATACTAAAAAAAAAATCCACAAAATATTGTTGAGAGAAATTAATGATGTGAATAAATGAGAGATATATCACATTGATAGATTGAAAACCTCAATGTGGTCAAGACAGCAATTATAACAAACTTGATCTATTGATTCAATAAAATCCTAATCATAGTCTTGCCAGGTGTTTTAGACAAAATTCACAAGATGATTGTAAAATTTCTATGCAAACTCTAAGAACATAGAATATCAAGGAAATATTGAAAAAAAAAAAAAGAAATCAGAGGACTTACACTTCTTTACTTAAAATCTTACCCTAAAACTACAGTAGTCAGGACAGTGTGTTACTGGCTTAATGATCAACAAACAGATCAATCAAACAGAATAAGGAACTCACAAATGAGTTAGGTCCATGCTTACACATTTCATTTTATTTTCAACATAAGTGCTAAAGCAACCCAACTGCGTAAGAAATTTCTTTTCGACAAATGGTATTGGAATCATTACATATTCATGTGGAAACAAATTCATCTTTCTCTATCATTCACAATAATTAATATGTAAGGGGCATTTGACCTAAATATCAAAGAAAGAAGCTAAAAACTTTTAGAAGAAAACGTAAGAGAATATCTTCATGACCTGGGAGAAAGCAGAAAGCAAAAATGTTATGAATTAGACTTAATCAAAATGGAAACTTCTGCTGAGAAACATCATTAAGAAAATTTATTGGTAAACCACAGGATGTAAAATACTTGCAGAGCGTATCTGACAAAGTCCTGTTACTGAAGATATACTAAGGACTCCTAAAAGTTAGTAAACTAAGAACAAAATGTATAAATGGTCAAAATATTTGGGCAGAGCATATTTGACAAAGTCCTGTTACTGAAGATATACTAAGGACTCCTAAAAGTTAGTAAACTAAGAACAAAATGTATAAATGGTCAAAATATTTGGGCAATGTACAAATGATAATAAATGGTCAATAAATTCATGAAAAAGGATTCAATATCTTTTGTCATCAGAAAATTCAAATTAGAATCACAATGAGATACCAATGCATAGCTACCCATAAGGCAAAATTCAAGACTGAGGATAATAAATGGGGAGGATATGAAACAACCAAAACTCTTTGAAAAGATCTTGCAATTTCTTATAAAATTAGGTATTCATCTACTCTAAGACTCAACAATTCCATTGCAAGTATTTTCTCAGGGGATCTGGAAGAAAAGTTCCATGAAAAGATATGTACTAAAATGTTCATGTGCTAACAGAAGCCTGTGTCCAACAATAGGAGACTGGCATATTCATACAGTAAAATATTATCCCATAATAAAAATGAATCTACTTTTGGTACAATAAACAACATGGATGGATGAATCCCCAAAACATGCTGAGTGAACAAAACCTCCCACAAAAGACTAAAAATTGTATGGTTCCATTTTTATCAAATATTTAAATAAATGAACATAGTCTATGGTGAAAAACTTCAGAAGATAATTAATCTTTAGAGATGTTGAGGCAGGGGGTTGCCTGGAAGAGACTTAAGAAACTTTTCTAGAGTGATGGTTATGCCCTATATCTTGACATGAGTTGGAAATGCATAGGTGTGTGCATTTAGAAGTTATCTTGAGTAACAATAGTCTCTTAGTGGAGTCTTGGATCCCCTATGTGTAAAATCATATCATCTGCAAATAGGGATAGTTTGATTTCCTCCTTCAAATCTGTATCTCTTTGATTTCTTTTTCTTGCTAATGGCTCTGGCTAAAACTTCCAGGACTGTATTAAATAGCAACGGTGACAGTGGGCATCCTTGTCTGGTTCCAGATCTTAGGGAGAATGCGTCTCGCTTTTTCCCATTCAATAAGATGCTAACCATGGGTTTGTCATAAATTGCCTTGAATGTGTTAAGGAATGTTCCTTCTATACCCAGTTTGCATGATATAGTTAAGATTTACACATTTTATTATACATGAGGAGTCTTCAAAAAGTTCATGTAAAACTCATATTATAAGAAAACTAAAGGGCTTTAAAATTTTTTGCACCAAAATAAATTTTTAATTTTATTTCCAAAAAATAGAAATCCTATTGTACAAATTTTACCTGAAAAGAAAATATAAACATTGGATTCTGGTAATGATATTAAAATATTTGAGGGGAATGTACAAATGTCTGCAACTCACTTTGAAAAGTAATAACAAAAATAATTAAATGAGTTGTTGAATAGAGAATCAATATGTGATAAAGTACTTATGGTAAAGTGTTAATTGAAGAAACTAGGTGATAAAAACATAGTTATTCACCATAAAATTCTCTCAACTTTTCTCTTAGTTTGAAAATTTTAAGAGAATGTTGAGAACAAAAGAAAGCTGAAAATAAGTGATAGATGGCTTGTTGTTTAGAACTCTTGTCCTGGGAATAGATGTGAGAATCTAACTGATAAACAGGTGAACAAGATAGGCAAAGTAGTTTCCTGGGTCCAAACAATGGTCTTTTTTGCTCCACTCTAACTTTGGCGATGAAACTGGGGGCTCAAACAAAACAAAGGACCAACTACTTTGCCTTACACAAGATTCCCTGGTTCATGCTCTCTGTTAACTGGCTTGCTAACAAAATGGTAATGTCAAGTATTCTCAGCAGATCTATTCCGGAAACCCAGAATGAAAATGGGATTTCTGCCATTATTTGCCATCTATTGAGTTCTTAGCATATGCTACTTTCTGTGCCAGATTTTGGGGATATTCTGATGCAGTGAACAAAAATGACTCCTGCTTTCACTGATCTTTCTGTTGATGAAACGTTGCCTCTCTTCATCCCTATCATTATTTGTACCACAAAGAGCAGACTTGCAAGTTCCTTCTGTAGTCAGTCCGTTTTGACATTTCTTCAACTTCTGACTTCATCTCAAAAGTCCTTTTCTAACCCTGGATCTGAATATTTGTATGCCAACAAAAAGGATTTTTTGTTTTGTTTTGTTTTATCCTCTCTGCAGTGAAACTTGACACAAGAAGATCTCAAAACCTTAAAATAGCTCAGCAAGAAACTGGATACATGCCCGTTGACCCAGAGTCACTTACACTGTCTTTAAGTAGAGGTACCTGTTAAAGGGCAGTCAGCTGCTAGGCTCAACCTTCTGTCCCAACATTCATTACTATCCCTTGCCTCAGTGCCCCAATCAGAAAGCTTGCCCGAAGTTTAGATCAAGAACTTGGTATCAAGAGGAGGTACCTGACCCACTGGGTAAGTTGACATGACCTTGAATCCTGGCTTCCCACTCATTTGCTTCAGTTTCACCATTAATATATAAAAAATAAAATTCCTTACTTAAATATATTTTCCCAAATCTTTCTGGTAGCATATAGGCATGTTTTGAGCCTATATATTAATATTTCCAATGACTCCAAATCAGGTGGGTGGTATTGTAGTCGACAAAAAGAAAATAAAAACTGGTTGCCCTCACTGTTAAGGCCGTCACCCTTTCTTTCTTCCAGTAACTCCTTTCCTTTGCTGAATCCTTTTCAGCAGAGTCCGATCACTTACTTGTCACCTGTGAATGCTTACAAACCCTTCAGTTCTGAGAGCTTCTTAGCCAGGTGATAATTTTTTATCAGTTTTTAATTTTTATTGCTTTTGTAAAAAAGCTTTTTATTGCTCCTTCTCCTGACAGAAATACCTTTGCTCCTTCTTAGAAGTGTAAATATCTGTTTTCCTTCCCTAGAGTGTTGTTTTTCCGGGAGTTGAGTTCTTGGGAGATAATGATATGCTTCAAGGAATTAAATGCATGGTTTGCCTCTCCCTGGTGCCAGTTCAGAAGAGTGGTGCTTTAGGACTTTCTGAGGCTCTTTGAGAAGCAGCCGGGCTAGTCAGACTCTGTGATTTACCTTCTGCGGGCCGAACATGTCTGGGCAATGGCTGTAGGATTTGGATGCAGTCGTCTCCCTGCAACAGTTGGCTGAGCCAGAGAGCACTCGTTGCTCTTTTTAAACTCCACGGCACCAGCTATGAAGTCATCTTTCTTCTTTTAAAACGACACAGATCTCCCCTGGGAGTCTCTGTCACTTCTTTTAGAACTTAGTGTTTTTTTCCACCACTGGTCATCAGGACCCTCTCTCAGGTAAGGAAACTTTTATTTAGTGGGTTTCCATCCAGGACAGCTAGGTTTGAGGGGGACTTTGGAGAACATCTCTGGATATATTTGGAGTTAGACCAACAAATACTACGTTGGGAGGGGAGATGACTGGTTCCACGGTAGCTGGTCCCCACCTGGTAGAGTAGCAGACCCTGGTGGGGTGAGCTCAGCTCTAATATGCAGTGATGTGCTCTCACCGTGGGCTGGGAAAGCTAATCAAGGTTGGGTTTCGGATGCCTGTTCTACTAACTGTGTAATGAGTTTGCTGGTGAAATAGCTGTAAGTGGCCTTCTTTGAGCTGGGGCCATCCCTGCCCCCTTTGCCTCCTAAACACCTGGCTTTGTGTTTAGATAGACCCTTTTAGGGTTTCGTAATAACAGTTACATGCAGAAAAGCAGCTGCTCCTGGGAGAGCCTTGATTTGTTCTTTAGCTGGCTTGAATACTTCCTTTCTTTCTCAGGAGTGTAGCAGGAGACAAAGGGGCCAGGATCCCTGTTCTGACATGCAGGTACCTTGTGTAAACAATGACTGTGCTGTGGTGTAGGGGACAGAGTGTGCAAACACATTTTAATGCCCATTCACATGAGTTCTTCCAAGAAAATGAGCATGAAATCTGTGTGTGTGCATGTGTGTGTGCGCGTGTGTGCATGTGTGTGTGTGTGTGTAGACCTCAGGACTCTTGAGATCCCTGAACTCTCCTTGCAACATTTTCTCTGGATCATATGCATCACGGTCACTGATTGAATCATATAGCTCTTATTAGCTTTGGGAGGCTCAATAGAGACATCTTGGTCGTGACAGAGGCGCCTACAGGATGATAAATGGCTTTTGGAAACAGAGCTGAACCACTGTTCAGTGGAAACGCTGAGGATTGCAGGGCCATTTATTTCCTGACAGAGATCCCTGCCACATGAGGGATTCTTCAAAAAGTTCTTGGAAAATGTGTATTATGAATAAAACATTCATGGATTTCAAAAAATTTTTGCACCAAAATAAACTTATTGTTTAATTTCATTTTCCCACAAACTGTTTGAAGTACCCTCACAATTGGCATAATTGCTTACAACCTATACAAGGTGCCAAGAAATTCATTCACAGGAGAGATGCTTGCTTTGTTGTAAATTCAAGTCCATACTGGTTGCTGGGGCCTGGTCACACAATCTCCTCCTGTCTTGAATGCAGCCTCACCTGAATTCTAACCCCCTTTTCTGTGTCTTCCAGCACAGTGAAAAATAACTAATTGTCCATGACAAATTTCAAGGTTTCACTCTTGACCTCACCCTCTTCCTCACACTTTCACAAAGATTGGCAATATATCCAGCATATTCAGATGCTGCAGTATCTCTCAAATCCATCTAGTTCTTCCCACCTCCATGGATATTATATTAGCTTAAACCCTTATCATCTTTGTCCAGGAATACTGACACTTCCCGTATGGGTTTCCTCTCCCTAGTCTTACTTTCCCAAGAATAGACTAGTGATGGTACTTAAACACTTAATCAGCAGCTGTGCAATCCAATCAATCAGCAGTCTACTGATTCTGCTTTTTTAATACCCTCTAAAACTTTTACATTTCTCCATCCCACCACTGCTAACCTTGATTCAACCCACCAACACTCTTTGAGTCACTGCAATAGCCTCTTGGTTGATCTCCCAGCTGCCAGTCTCACTACCCTCATAATATAGCACATTAAGCGTCTAGTTTTCCCAAGCCTTTAAAGGACATTTTCACCAGAGCAGATACTGAAACACTTATTGCCTTATCTCACAGTCAGAGCATTAACATTTTTATGAATTTTGTAGACACAGGTGGTCCTGACTCATGGTGGTTTGATTTAAGAGGTTTTGTTTTTTTTTTTTTTTTTTTTTTTTTTTTTTTTTAGAACCATGGTCAAAAGTGATACACATTCAATAAATAAACCATACTTCAAATTTTGAACTCTGAATTTTTCCTGGACTAGCCATATTTGGTTTAGCACTCTATGTCAATGTTGGGCAGTGGCAGAGAGTTTGAAGCTCCGTCACACAGGTAAACAATAAGAGTAGTGCATGCTACAATGCACTGTGCTGCTAAACGATGATGTACAGTAGGTTAAATGTATCAAATGCACCTTGGCTAATGCTATTTTAAAAGATGATTAGTTTATTATGATGTAACCCCATCGTAAGTTGAGGAGCATTTGTACTTCAAGGAGAGAGGCCAAGAGAGGAGGATGGGGACTGCAGATTGCATTGGGAAAGAGCTGGAGGAATGCATAAAGCTAGGAAGTTAGAACCATGCAAGTCTTTCTTTGAATCTCAGCTCCTCCTTTTCCTAGTGTGACTTTGGCAAAATGGCTAAACCTTCTTGATACTTCTTTCTTCCTCAACTGTGAAACTAAGATAATAATACCTACTTCACTAGATGAATAACAAAGTTAAATGAGAACAGTTATGGAAGGCTCTGAAACATAGCAATTAAGTTTTAGTTCCTTTCCTTTCCTTTAAGTCTTATAATCTCTAACCATCACGTATTGTCTAAGACTTCATGTGCATGTGTATATAATTATCTGGCACAGCAGAAAAGAGGAATAGCAAAGAAACACATGAGAGCTCTCCTAAGGAACTTACAGTTTACCTGAGGTGATAAACCAACTAAGCAGCCTAAAAGCATCTAGAATGCACATGGTCTGCACTGTAATGTATACAATAGCAATTGGTATTAAGTAGGAAGAGCCTGAGGAAGCATGTCTGTGAATCCCTGCAGACACAGAGCAAATAGATCTTTATCAAATCCTTTTAGATTGACACTCCTCAGAGACTTAAACCTCATTTAACTGTGTGATGTGAAATACAACTTCCTAGAATGCTTTGCACTCTTAGAGTGACTTAATGACCTGCAGATGAGCATTTAAAATGATGTCACTTAGTCATTTATCAAGCATTTATTGAGCACCTCCTCTGTGCTAGGTCAGATACCATACACATTATTTGCTCCTCTTAACCATGGGAGACTGTTGCTGGTTCTCCTTTTCTTGAATCTGGACTAGGCTTAAACAAATCCAGAATTTCAGGTAGTCAGTCACACAACAGGAGTCCAAGATAAGGGTTCAACAAATACTGTATAGAACTGAAGATCTACATTCTGAATATTTGTTCCACTGTCATATTTCTTCACTTGTTCCCAAAAATGTTTTCAATGTCGTGAACAGCATAACTGTGCGTTATATCCCTGTATCTTAAACAATGTGAACTGGGCCCACATTTTTTCATTTCTTGTTAAGCCCTCTTCTTTACCATCTACCTTGTAGTGGGTAGTTGAGTAGTTCAGTGTCCAATACATTTTAACTGTTTTTATTTTTAAAATTCTATTTAAGAAAAATAAGAGCTGGGTATCTTGCAGGGATCCCGAGTCTAGAGTGCTCCCAAAATTTCAAAATTACAGATTTATAGATGTCAATACCTTGGCAGGTGAGGCAAAGGGCAGGATAAAATCACTCTTTGGAGCAACATGTAACTGTTAAATTCTCCCACTTTATTAGCATTTTGTGAATAAGAAATTTAATTTATGAAATTTTAATCTTTGAATTGATGATTAAAAAATTGGTCTTGGGGCTGGTACTGTGGCATAGCTTGCAGCTGCCGGCATCCCATATGGGCACCAGTTCAAGACCCAGCTGCTCCATTTCTGATCCAGCTCTCTGCTAATGTATGGGAAAGCAGTAGAAGATGACCCAAGTGCTTGGGCCCCTGCACCCACGTGGGAGACCCGGAAGAAGCTCCTGGCTCCTGGCTTCAGATCAGCGAAGCTCCTGCCATTGCAGCCAACTGAGGAGTGAACAAGCAGATGAAGACCTCTCTCTCTTTCTCTCTGTCTTATCCTTCTCTCTCTGTGTAACTCTGATTTTCAAATAAATAAATAAATCTTTAAAAGAAAGAAAAGAAAATTAGGAAACACAAAATATTAACTTTAAAAAAAGAAAAATTGGTCTTATATTTATAGATTGTGTTTAAAAATGTGCTCATTTGTTTAGAAATCAGAGTACAGAGAGAGAGGGAGGGACAGAGAGAAAGAACTTCCATCTGCTGGTTTACTCCTCAGATGGCTGCAATGGCCAGGGCTGAGCCAGGCTGAAGTCAGGAGCTTCATCTTCGTCTCCCAAATGGGTAGCTGAGGCCCAAGTACTTGGGTCATGCTCTGCTGCTTTTCCCAGGTCATTATCAGGGAGCTGGTTCAGAAGTGTAGCAGCCCAGAGAGGAACTGGAGCCCTTTTGGGATGTCAGCATCACAGGTGGTGGCTTTACCTGCTGCCACAATGCCTGCCCCCTCACATAGATTTTTTAAACAAAGACCTACACAAACATTCTGACTGTTAAAGAATAGCTAATTTGTGTGCTTTTATTTTATTTTTAAAGAGATGTATTTATTTATTTGAAAGAGAGAGAATCTTCTATGCACTGGTTTACTATCCAAAAGGCTACAATTGTCCACGTTGGATCAAGCTGAAGTCAGGAGCTTGGAATTCCATATAGGTCTCTCTTATGGGTAGCAGGGGCCCAAGCATTTGAGCCACCTTCCTCTGCTTTCCCAGGCACAATAACAGGAAGCTGGATTGGAAGCAGGGACGCTGGGAATCAAACCAACAATCTAATATGGGATGGTGATGTTGCAGGGGGTGGCTTAATCTGCTGTGCCATAAGGGTGACCCCACATGTATTTTTTTTTAAATTATGATGAAATATTTATAGCTTCATGAGTCTGTATTCACTTCATCCAGCCTCCTGCAATGCTAACATTTGATATAATTACAGTGCAATATCAAAACAAAGTGTGTGGCATGGATATAAATCCATAGACTTTCTCAGATTTTGTCAATTATTCATGTGTTTATTTATGTGTATGTATAATTTTACACACAATTTTTAATCATCTTACTTCCATGTAACTACCACAATAATCAAGGTATAAAGCTATACTACCACAAGTCTTGTTTATATTATTTCATTGTAGACACATTTCTTGTCCTTAATTCCTCTAAACCATTAATCTCTTGTCCATACATATAATCTCATTTCAAGAGTAAAACATACGCAGTATGTAGCCTTATTATATTTTCTTGTTCCACTTAGCGTAATAATCTTGAGAGCCATCCAACTTGTTCAATGGGTCAATAGTTGGTTCCCTTTTGCTATTGTGTAGGCTTGTACAGTATGAGTGCACTGTAGTTTACATAACCATTCACTCGTTTATCTACTGGGGGTCGTTTGGGTAGTTTCCAGCTTGGGACTACTACAAATAAAGCTGCTACAGGCATTTGTGTACATGTTTCTGCATGAACATGTTTTCATTTCTCTAGGACAAATTCCTGAGAGTACAACATCTGAGGCTTGTGGTAAAACCTGTTTTAAAAGAATTTAAGAGTAACTGCCAAAATATTTTCCAGAGTGGCCAGAACATTTTATATTAGTATTCACAATATGTGAGTAATGGCATTTCTCTACATCCTTGCCAGCATTTGGTGTTATTGCTATTTTTGACTTTATTTTAGTCATTTTGATAGGTGAGTAGTAATACCACATTGTGTTTTTAATTTGTTTACCTAATGGCTAACGATAATGAACATCTTTTCAAGTGCACATTTGCCATCAATGGTCTTTTCAGTGAAATTCCACACACATCTTTTACCTATTTTTAAATTTTATATTATTATTAGTTTATTTGAGTGTTGTGAGTTGTTTATATATTATAAATTCAAGTCCTTTATCAGATGTGTGGTTTGCAAATATTTTTCTCCCACTCTGTGATTTTTTCATTTCATTCTCTTAACAAAGCCTTTCCTAAAGTAAAAGTGTTTAATTTTGAAAAGTTTATCAATTTTTTCTTTTGTGGATTGTACTTTCAGTGCAAAGTTTAAGAAATTTTGTCTAGCTCTAGTTCTTACAAATATCCTGCTATTTAAAAAAAAAGACCTAGAGTTTTACACTTACACTTTAAGTGTAACTCCTTAGTTCATTAAAAATATTTATTTGGGAGGCAGAGAGACAAATGGACAGAGAGACAAGGAGAGGGAGAGTGCGTTCCTACCTGTTGGTACATTCTCAGATGTTTGCCGTGATGGGGACTGGGCTGAAGCCTGTGGTGGGAACAAGGAACTCAATCCAGGTGCCTCGTGTGCGTGGCAGGAACCCAACCACTTGAGTCATCACCACTGTGCACACACACACACACAACTGTCCCCATAGGGTCTGTACAAGAAGGAAGCTAGAGTTGTGAGCTGGAGGCAGGTATCAGTCTCAAACACATGTCTAACCAGTATCTTAACTGTAGGGCACTTGTCTTTCCTGTTAATCCATATTGATTTTGAATCATGCATCATATATAGGCTAAAGTTAACTTTTTGGCCTATGTATGTATTAATTACATCATTTATCTGAAAGGCTATCCCTTCTTCACTGAATTAGTTTTGCACCTTTGCCAAAAATCAATGGAATATGTATGTATGACTCTATCTCTCAGTTCTCTATTCTCTTCCACTGATGGGTCTGTTCCTCTAAAAATATCACACTTTCTTGATCACAATATTGCAATCCTTACAGTAGCTATATGGTAAGCCGTTCACCAGATACAGTTATTTATCCCACTAAAGTATTCTTTTTCCAAATTGTTTTGGTTATCATTTGATCTTTAACTTTCCATGTTAAGTTTTAGGATAAACTTGACTGCCCGCAAAAACCTTGTAGAAATTGTCATAGGAATTCTGTCAATTGTGCGGTTTAATTGCAGAGGATTGACATCTTCACTTGGAGGTGACTCTTCCAAAACTCGAACATGGAAAATTTCTGCAATTACTTTGGTCCTCTTGGGTTTCTTCCTTCTTCATCATTTTGCTAATCTTAAAATATGGACATTTAGATTCTGTACAGATTTTTAATGTATACCAAAGTATTTGAAAATGATATGCATTGTTAAATTTCAGTTTCCACACATAATTTAATGTATAGGACTGTATGCATGTTCTGTTTATTTCTTCGAGAGGCAGAAAGATGGACAAAGGTAGAAAGCCAGAGCTCACTCTCTTTCACTTGTTCACACCCTAAATGTGTTTAAAGGATTTTTTAAAATGTTTCTGTTCTGATCTTGATTTCTAGTTTCATTTTGCATAGTCAGAAAACACACTCTATTAGGTTTCAATTTCTTCCACATTTTTAATGTCTTTTATGACCCAGTATATGTCTGTTTTGATGAATAGTCCATGGGTGCTTCTAAGTAATAAGTAGCCTCTTGTTGTTGGATGCAGTATTTGCTGAACAATGATAAGGTCCTGTGGGTTGAGGACATTTTTTAGTTCTATGTTCTTAAAGAGTTTTCAGGTCCTCACATCTAATTGAATTTGTGAATTTCTCCTCTAAGCTCTTTACATTTTTATATCACATATTTGAAGGCTGTGTTGTTTTATTGTATACACAGTTACGATTACTTTATCTTCTCAATTAATTCATTCTTTAATGATATAATTTCCTTTTTATTCCTAGTAATTTTCTTTTCTCAGAAGTCCACTTTGTGATGTTAATATAGCTACCCCTTTTTAAAAATGAATTAATTCATTTTGTATGGCTTTTTAATGAATTTATATAACAAAATAAAATATTTTTTCTTAAATTTAAATATTACATTCAATGAGAAAAAGGAGAAGAAAGTTATGAACATCTACATTTAAAGAGTAAAAAGATTTCAGATAACAATCTAACAATGCAACTCAATGAACTAGAAAAGGAAGAACAAACCAAGGGACCAAGGGAGAAATAAGTGAAATTGAAATTAATTAAAGCAATACAAAAACAAGTGAAACAAAAATTTATTTTTGAAAAGACAAACAAAATTGACAATCCTTTATCTGGACTAGCCAAAAAGAAAAAAAAAAGACCCAAATAAATAAAATCAGATATGAAAAAGGAGACATTACAATGAATACTACAGAAATACCAAGGATCATTAGGGACTATTATTAACAACTATAATTCAATAAATTGGATAACATAGAAGAAATGGATAAACTCCTGGACATATATAAACTTCAAAGACTGAACTATGAAGAAACAGAAAACCTAAACAGATTAATAATGAACAATAAAATTGGATCAGTAACAAAAAGTTTCCCAAAAGAAAAGCCCAGGATTGGATGACTTCACAGCTAAATTATACCAAATTCTTAAAGACGAACTAAAAAAAATTCTCAAACTACTCCAAAAATATGGAAAAGGAGGAAATTCTTCTAAATGCATCCTAAAAGACCAGTATTATTCTGATACCAAAACCAGACAAGAATGAGTGAAAAAGAAAATTATAGACCAAGATCCTTGATTTGCATAGACTCAAAAATTCTCTACAAAATACTAGCAAGTCGAATTCAATAGCATGTCAAAATGATTATACACCATGCTCAAGTGGTATTTGTATCAGAAATGCAAGAATGTTTCATCATATGCAAATAAAGAAACATGATATATCAATAGCATGACGAACAAAAACCATAAATCACTTCAATAGATGAAGAAGGAGCATTCAATAAAATTTAACATCTTTTTATGATTAAAAAGAAGTTCTCAACATATTAGGTATACAAGGAATATGTCTCAAAACAATTAAGGTCATAAATGACAAGTGCATAGTTAAAAATTGAAAATGTTTTCTTTAAGATTTAAGAAAAAGACTTTTTTAAAAAAGATTTTATTTATTTGTTTGAAAGTCAGAGTTACACAGAATGAGGAAGAGACAGATGAATAGATAAATAGATAGATATCGGTTGATTGATCTTCCTCCTGCTGGTTCACTCTCTAAATGGCTGCAACTTACAGGGCTGGGTCAGGTCAAAGCAAGGAACCAGGAGCCAGTAGCTTCATCAAGGTACCTTATGTGGGTGGCAAGGGACCAAGCGCTTGGGCCATCAACTGCCACTTTCCCTGGAACATTAGCAGAGAGATGGGTTGGAAGTGGAGCAGCCAGGACTTGAACCAGGAGCTCTTTTGAGATGTTGGCATCACAAGCAGGGGTTTAACCCACTGTGCCACCATACCAGCCTCAAGGATGTCTACTTTTAACACTCTTATTCAATATGGTATTGGAAATTTTAGGCAGGGTAAATTAGCAAGAGGAAGTAAAAAGTGTATCCAAACTGGAAAGGAGGAAGTAAAACTATTCCTGTTTGTGATGACATGATTTTACTTAGAGAGAAATTTGGAAGTCTATGATAAAACAGTTAAAATTGTTAAACAAATTTAGTAAAGTCATGGAATACAAGATCAATACACAAATTCAGTACCATTTCCATGCTTCAATAATGAACTAGATGAAAAAGAAACCAAGAAAGTAATCTTAATTTCAACAGCTATAGAGAAAAATAAAATTCCTGGGAAGTATAGAACTCTACAGTGAAAACTACCAAACACTAATGGAAGAAGTTAAAAAGGACACAACAAAATTGAAAGACATTCTATGCTCACGGATTGGAAAAATAATATTGTTAACATGTTCATACTACCCAAAATGAGATACAAATTCAATGCAATTCCTAATAAAATACCAACGGCATTTCACAATTCGCAGAATTCACAATTCACACAGAATTCACAAAACACAAAGCTCACAATTCACAGAAATAGATGAATCAATCCATAAAATTCACTTGGAATTATAAGAGATACCAAATAATCGAAACAATCCTAAGCAAAAACAATAAAACTGAAGTCATTGCAACACTGGGCTTCAAAAAAATACTGCAAAGCTGTAGGAAAAACTGGATATACATATAAAGAAGAAAGAAATTAGACATCTATCTCCCAACATATAAAAAAATCAATTCAAAATGGATCAAAGACATAAATGTAAGACTTAACACTATGAAACTACTAAAAGAAAACATAGGATAAACACCTTGGAAAATTGGTCTGGGGAGTTTTTTGGATATGATTAAAAAGGACAGGCAAAAAAGGCAAAAACTGACAGTATTACTTCAAAATAAAAAGGATTCTATACAGCAAAGGAAACAATCAACAGAGTTAAGAGAAAATCTACAGAATGGGAGAAACATTTGCTAGCTATCTGTCTGACAGAAGATTAATATTCAGAATATATAAGGACCTTGAACTACTCAAAAACAATAACAAAAGTCCAATTTAAAAAATGAGGTAATGATCTGAATAGACATTTATCAAAGGAGGAGAACCTGATGGCCTACAAGTGTATGAAAAATGTCCAAACATCATCAATCATCACGGAAATGCGAATCAAAGCCACAGTTAGATTCCATCTCACCCCAGTTAGAATGTCTATGACAAAAATACAACAAATGTTAGAAAGGATGCAGAGAGGGCCCTGCACTGTGGCATAGTGGGTAAAGCTGCTGCCTGCAGTGCCGGCATCCCACTTCCAGTCCAGCTCTCTGCTATGGCCTGGGAAAGCAGTGCAGGATGGCCGAAGTCCTTAGGCTCTTGCACCCTCATGGGAGACCCGGAAGAAGCTCCTGGCTCCTGGTTTCAAATCAGCATAGCTCCGGTCGTTGTGGCCAGTTGGGGAGTGAACCAGAGGATGGAAGACCTCTCTCTCTGCCTCTCCTCTCTCTGTGTAAGTCTGACTTTCAAATAAATAAATAAATAAATAAATCTTTAAAAAAAAAAAAAAGAAAGGATGCAGAAAAAGGGTAACTCTTAGACACTGCTGGTGGGCAGGTCAACTAGTACAGCCATTATTGAAAACAGTATGAAGTTTCTTCAAAAACTAGAAATAGAACCATGATATGATCCAGCAGTTCCACCACTGGGTATATGGGGGGTCTTTAAGAAGATCCATAGAGGGGCCAGTGTTGGGGCACAGTGAGATAAGCTGCCACTTGTGATGCCACCATTCTTTATCAGAGTGCCAGGTTGAAAACTCTGCTACACCACTTATGTATTTGGGAATACATACTTATTAAGCAGGAATACCTGCTTATGTATTTGGGAATTCAGTGAACGATGACCCAAATACATGAAACCAGTGTGAGAGACCAGGATGGAGTTCCAGGCTCCTGGGTTCAGCCTGGCCCAGCCCTGGCTGTTTTGGTTATTTAGGGAGTGAACCAGCAGGTAGAAGACCTCTCTCTGTCTCTCCCTCTGTTACTCTGCTTTTCAAATAATTTTTTTTTCAAATTCATGAAAAATACATATTATGAAAAAATATGAATGTATTGAAAAATTTTACAGCAAATTCTATTTTTCCACAAAATTTTTAAAGTCCTCTCACGTATGTTAAGGGAAAGAATTCAGTAAGTCAAAGAGATACCCACGTTCCCAAGTTTATTGCAGCATTATTTGCAATATTAGTAGAAGAAAAAGTCAAAAGAGTTTGTGTGTGATCTTTAGAGAATTCATGGAAATGCATATTATGAAAAAACTACATATGGATTTCTACTTTTTTGCATCAAATAAACTAACCTATTAATTTAACTTTCCACCAGTTTTAAAGCACTTATATAGGTACAATTGCACATACATAGACAATTTTTGGAAAGACACACAAAAAACTCTAGCAGCCACCACCAGGGAGTAGGATTGTTGCAGAAACTTTTGATGTGTGAGTCCTTTCACTTTAGAGCATTCCTCATGAATTATGTGTTCTTTTTTTAAGGATTTATTTGTTTCGAAGGCAGAATAACAGAGAGGGAGAGAGAAGGGGGTGGGGAGAGAGAGAGAGAGAGAGAGATCTTCCATCCTCTGATTGACTCCCCAAATGGCTACAACAGCCAGGGCTGGGCCAGGCTGAAGCCAGGAACTCCATCTTCTTCCCCAACATGGGTGGCAGGGGCCAAAGTACTACGGCCATCATCCACTGCCTTCCCAGGCACATTTTGTAAGAAGCTGGATCAGAAGCAGAGTAGCCAGGACTCAGGCTGGCACTCTGATATGGGATGCCCTGTTGCAAGCTGTGGCCCAACCTGCTGTACCACATTGCTGATCCCTTATGTATTCCTTCAATAGTGAATATGCATTTATTTTATAATGAAAAATAGCATGTGATTTTCTCTGAAGCTTCAAGCCTGTGTAAAAGCATACCCTGTACAACAGTGTTTCTCAATTGTGGCTCCACATTGGAATTACGTGGGGAGATTTTAAGAGTATAGATGCCAGGGATCTGCCCCGGAGATTCTGATTTCATGGTCTGGGGGAGAGCCCAGGACATCAGCACGTCTTAGAGTTCCCCTGGTGGTTCTAATGTGCAGCCACAGCTGAAAGCCATGGCTGTGGACTATGTGAGGCTTGAAGGGGTCCCCAGAAGGCCTCAGCAGTGATATATTTTCAGAACATAATTGCTTAGGGATGCGATCCAAAACAATCCATCACTCCCCTGTCAGGCTAAGAGTCGGTGTGAGAGTGAGTGCAAACAAGTCCAAAGGGAGACATGGAAAAGAACTTTGCTCACGTTTGTGTAAAACTATCCACTTCTGTGGTAGGCCTTTTAATTGAAAGGTAGACTTATTGAGGCTCCTGTAGCACACAAGGGATTCCTATGAGCTAGTCAGGATCATGAGAAATACAGGCATCTCATAGAAAACCAGGAACAGCCAGAGAGCTCCCCCTCAGGAGCCTGTCCTGTGATTGGTACTAGAAGATTCCAATAGAGCTCTGGCAACCAAAGCTATTTTGAGACCTTCCCATAGGAGGCTTTCAAATTCTTTTCATCTGGAGATGAAATGGCTTTTGGAAGCCTGATCTGGAAAACAGACTGAAGAGAATCTATTCTGACCCACTCACCTCCCCCACCTAAAACCCCTGCTGAAGAAATCTGAGGAGTGGATGGAAAGCCAGTATCTGTAGCTCTCCCTCTCTGCTTTCTTTTGTGTGTGTCTTCTCCCCTTGCTGCCTAGTTCTGCCTCAATATTCCTGACAAAGGACCTGGCTGGCCCAGGCAGTTCATAATGGTTTGTCCCTGACTGAGGGAGATTACCCATACACAGGACTACACAGATGGATTGAACAGTTCATGGGGTCATGTGCCTACCATGGTTACCCCGGGCCATGAGGGATGGAAGGCGGAAATGGTGCATAAACCTGACTTGGGATTGAAAGGAGAGGGTGTGGTAAGGCAGTTTATCTTAGAATGGAAGAGTGGATAGAACATGTGTCACCATTAACCTGTACAGACCAAGCACTAAAATAGCTCACAGTGAATTTTTAACTGGAGGGTGAATTTCAATGGGGCCATGAAACTCCCTAAATTCAGGTAAACATAATAAGAAGAAAGCTTTCTGGAATATGTAGAAGTCTCTGTTCCCTGAACATATCCAAAGATATTTTCTGACTCTAAGAATATAGATTTTTAAAAAATCTTAACAACTTAGGAGTTCAGGAGAATGACCTTGGCATTGAATCTGTGCCACACGTAGCCACAGAGAGCTTGAAATGTGGCTTGTCTAAATTGCTGGATGCTACAAGTGAAAGTACACATTGCATTTCAAAACATTGATATGAAAAAAAAAATGCAGCACCTGCCTTAACCATTTTTACATAGATCACATGTTGACATAGTATTTTGAGTAAATTTAATGAAATATATGATTAAGATCAGTTTCACTTGTAATTTTTTAAAAAGGATTTATTTGAAAGTCAGAGTTACAGAGAAAGGGGTGAGAGAGAAAGAGACAGAGAGAGATCTTTCATTAGTTGGTTCACTCCCCAAATGGCTGCAGTGGCCAGGGCTTGGCCAGGCTGAAGCCAGAGACAGGAGATTCTTCCAGGTCTTTCATGTATGTTCAGGGGCCCAAGTACTTGGGCCATCTCTGCTGCTTTCTCAGGCACATTAGCAGGGATCTGGACCTGAAGTGGAACAGCTGGGACTCCAACTGGTGCCCATATGAGATGTCAGTGCTGCAGATGGCAGCTTAACCCACTATGCCACAGTGTCAGCCCCAATACTTTTTTTTAAACATATGTTGTTATGGACTAAATGTTTGTGTCTTCCCAAATTCATGCATTGAAGTCCTGCCTTTCAAGGCCCTGGTATTTGATGGTGAGACCTCTAGGAAGTAATCAGATTCAGTGAGGTCATGATGTGGTTGATGTCCTGATAAGATGAAGAGAGAACTTAGTTCTTACTCTACCACCATGTAAAGACACGAGGAGAAGGTAACTGTCAGTACTCCATGAAAAGAGTCCTCACTGGAGAATAGAATTGGCTGGCACCTTGATCTAGGATTTCCCAACCTCTAGAATTATGAGAAAGAAATATCTGTTTTTTAAGCTAACCAGTCTATGGTGCAGTTTTAGTAATCTGAGCCTGCTAAGACTCGTAGTATTAGAAAATTTTAAATTATATATGTGGTTCACATTATCCTTCTGATGGATAGTACTGCATTGGATGGTGACTATGATGTTTTTCCATGCTCAGGTATTGTTGTAAAGATCTGTGTGTGCACAGCAACCCTATTCTGTGGGAGTGCACATTACTTCCTATTCCTGGCTCATAATCAGAGCTCTGAAATTCATCTGATTCTGGATCTTTGTCTCTTTGCCTCATGGACTTAGCCCAATTCCTTTAGTCAGATAGCACCACTTAGCCCTCTTCTGTGGTTTCCCAGCATCCATGTCTAGTCGGTATTGTTTATGGCTGTATCTCAGCAAGTCCTTAAAGAACCTTCCTCTGTTTCTTCACTTCTGCCAGTCTCTCCTGATTAGTTTTCTCTCTCCCTTTTAGAACTGGAACACAGCAATGGCTTCACTTTTGCCCTCTTACCTATTTTGTACACACGCCTTTTCCAGGAGAAACATACTCCAAGGTGGAAACTCTTCCTTTGATATAAATGACTGATTCTTAAAACCTCCCCATAGTTCATTCTGTTTCCACATAGAATGAAGTTTGCAGATGTGACTGAGTCGCGTCCAGAAGTTCATCTGCTTTAAGTATTAATGATGATGATTATGAGAACCATGAATGTTGTCATTTATTGAGTTGTTATTACTGAAATGAACTCTACTAAGCACATCAAAGACATTTCTCATTTAATCCCTGCAACAACCCAACAAAGCATGGACTATGATTCCCTGTTACAGATGAGAAAAACTAGGCTCAGTGATGTTATATACCTTACTCATTGATCACTACTAGTGAGTGCTAGATCTGGGATTAAAGTCTTATTCTTGCCCACTATGGTTTTGCTGCCTTCAAGAGGCTATGTCATCCCATAAATTGGGCAACCAGTTTAGAATCCAATGTTGTATAGCAAGTGAAGTCTGTCATTAACTTTGCTGTAATGATGACAGTCTTATGTGTTGGGTACTGCTTTAACACTTCTCTACTTGACATCTGATTTTCACCAAACCATTTTAAAGATTTACAGTGCTCTATTTCACACACTAGAAAAACTGAGCTCCAAGGAGATGAAATCGTTTTCCAGGGTCACTACATTAAAAAAGATACCAAAGCAGATGAGAATCCGATTCTCTCGAAATATTTATTTCCCTTTTCCTTTGTCCTATGTAGCTGGACATGCACTTGTTCCTATGTAGCTGGGCATGCACTGCCTGAATGGTAGATTTGGCTGACAACTCTTGTTTGGGGTGCTGATTTAACCCTGTATTGTGTGAGTTTGCAGATCTAGACTCCCTTATCTTCATCCGATAAGCATCACCTGAGCTCAAGCCTGACCAGACATTGTGCTATCAATGGGAATGAAAAGGTGGATAAGATGTGGCTTTGTCTTGAGATACCTTCCAAGGGGGAGACAAACATTTTGAAAGAGAGTATATTATCCTCCAATGGAAATGAATTGAATAGAAAACATTCTGAGGGGCATAAAGAAGAATGAAATAAGTCTGCTTGGGAAGATCTCATGCTTCTGATTTTGGTCTCAATGGACTGACTTTAGAGGTGAAAACCCTGTCACTGAGAGTTCTGGTATGGACCTCATAATTTTTAACTTCATTAGGTTTCTTAAAAATATGCTTGTTCCACAGTTCCTTAGAGAGTAGCAGCTTAAATTATTTATTAGAATACTTAAAATATTAACATCAATAAATTCTACAGTAGCTTCATAAATACTCTGCCTAGTTGAATAAGCCAATTTGAAATAATGACTTTGAAGTTACTCAAAGTTTCCAGTTCTACAGAGCTGGTAAGGATTCCTGGGAACAAAAAAGAAGCCCAGGATAATCATCTCAATTCTCTCGACATCAGCCATTTCAATCAGAGAAGGGCTCTATTCTAGCAAATTGTACTCTTTTGTTCACACAAAGAAGTTTCTTTTTTCTCATAGTGGGTATGTAAAGTGTTCTTTCTTCCAAACAAGTTTTCAGATTCTTAGCATTGCCAATGAGTTTTTTCATTTGAATATTAAGAGCCCAAGTACTGTAATATGTTTGAACTATTTGGAACAAGAAAGAGAAGAGCCTCCCAAACTGAAAAATTGAAATGAATCAGAGCCAAACCATTGAAAAAAGCCCAGGAGAAGACTTCCCTCCAGTTTACTGTGGTCCACAAGGTCACCTACGATTGTGTTTTTTGGGTAGCTGGAATCCGGCTAGACTGGCACCTGGATAATGGTGATCTTAGCAAGGTATCTCTGGTTGAGAAGATCACAAGATAATGTCTTGTGCTTCACTGAGTTGTTTGGTTTGTCTTCTGGGTGTGACCAGATAAACTTCTACCCTCTACTTGTAGCCGAGGTGGAATGTTCCTTCTGGTTTCTGAGTCACTGAAGAAGGTAGAGGAGCAAGGCTTGGAGAGCATCAGAACTGAGGTCCAATCCACCTCTCCGTGGAAGAGTATCTGCCTCATGTAGCTTTGAAGGACACACCAAAGAGGAGAGAGTCCTGGAACAGCTCCATGGCACTGAGGATTGTTGGTGAATATTGATATTTTGTTGGGAATCTAAGTGAATTGCTTGACAAAGGTATTCACAGATGTAATGGGTTACCTGGGAAGGAAGTAAGCTCCTTCTCACTGGTGGCATTTAAGTACAGGTGGGAAAAGCAAATACTGGGAAGTCATGCATACCATAAGAGTTGAACTGAAGTTTCTAAGATTCTATTATTTGCAGATGTCTGGTTCACTCTACACTTGTCCTTAGTACAAAATTCTGTAATGAAATGTCCAGATATGTGTCTCCCCCACAAGTCTGAAAGCATTTTGAAGGAAAAGACAATATCCTTTTACATCTCAAATTTTTTTGTACAATGGCCAGTACTTACCAAATGAGTGAATTAGATTATTTTATATCTATCTGTATATATAACATGATACATATAAATCTTTATTGATAGTTTATCACAAGTAGATTTCCTACTGTGATTTTGTTCATATTCCTTAGAATCAGGCATTGCTTAAATGGTTGAGTGACAGAATATGCAACCTAATTCCCCAAATATGGACATTTTAGTTAATGTATACCTTCTGTGAAGTCATATAGTGGCAATTAAGGCAGAATCGAAGTATGAGCAGGATTTTTTTGAATTTGTTTTCCCAGATCAAGACCCCAATGTCAGAAATGGCCTGGCAGTGTGGTTAAAGGCCCAGAATTGACTTAGTAGTCAATTAGGTGGATGGATATCATCCCAACCTTGGTGAAGGAGGCACATGTGTGAGGGATTCTAGAGGTTCTAGTGGCATGCTGAGCAGAAGGGCCGGTATGCAAACTGAAGTGGGAGTGTTGGTGGGGATGTCTCAGCAGGTTAGATTGGATAAAGATGGCACAATGGGGCCTGGAAACATAAGCAGATAGGGTGGGGTATTCCAGTGGAGAAATTTCCAAAGAAGCAGGGATGGTGAGGTTGCAAACAGAACATTCTTCAAAAGAACATGTTAAGCTAAGAAATGCTTGTTCCGGGGCCGGCGCTGTGGTGCAGTAGGTTAACACCCTGGCCTGAAGCGCCGGCATCCCATATGGGAGCCGGTTCAAGACCCAGCTGCTCCACTTCCAATCCAGCTCTCTGCTATGGCCTGGGGAAGCAGTAGAAAATGATCCAAGTCCTTGGGCCCCTGCACCCGAATGGGAGACCCAGAAGAAACACCTGGCTTCTGGCTTCGGATTGGGGCAGTTCTGGCCATTGTGGCCAATTGGGGAGTGAACCATCAGATAGAAGACTCTCTCTCTCTCTCTCTCTCTCTCTCTCTCTCTCTCTCTTTCTCTCTCTCTGCCTCTCCTCTCTCTGTGTAATTCTGACTTGCAAATAAATAAATAAATAAGAAATTCTTGTTCCAAACACCACTAGGCATTCATTCCTACGTTCATTCATTTACTGGTCTCTATGTTGAATACTTACCTTTGTAGCAACCACCATGCAAATGCTAGGAATACAAATATACATAGGGTAGAATCTCTGCTTTCAAGTACTTAAACTAGAACAGAACTCCACAGGCATTAGCAGACAATGCATTGCATTGTGACACTGTGTAACAAGGTAAGCATGGGCAGCCTGGGGTGCCTCTGGGGACATATAACCAAGTCTAAGAAGAGATGTGAAGGGTAAGTTGTAGTTATCAAGGTGAAGAGGGGCAGAAAAAACAGCCTCCCTAAAGCTCTAGGGATGGCTGAATATGCAAAACATAAACAAAAACAGGGAAGCCCACTTAATGATTGCAAATATCATATAAGAGTTGGGACTTGTATGTCAATGTTAAGTAGTCCAGACTTTATCCTAGGAATAGTGAATCAATGGAGTGTTTTAACCAGGGAATGGCATGATCAGATTTGTGATTTAAAAAATACTACTACAACCAAAGTGCAGGAAATGAGTTGGGGGAAAGACCAGGTACTTACTGAAGTTGGTGCAGTATCTCAATGAGAAACCAAGCTCAACCAAGCCTGAGGCAATGGAAACAGAAGCAAATGGACTCTTGAGGCATTTGAGAGTTGGAATGGAACAAAACCTGGTGATTCAGTGGATGTGAAATGTAATCAATCAATCAAGATACTAGATTTCTGGATGGCTTGCTCTAGAGGCAGACCTGCAAGAGAGGAAGATGTGTTCATTTCAGGAGAGTGTTGGTTGTGGAGGAGTCAGAGTTAAGCTGTCTTATGTCCAAAGATCCATTCTGCTGGCTCACGCCACTCTATCAGGGTACACAGGTACCCTTTGGGAGCTTAATGTGATCTAGTACCTGCTTAGTGTCCTCACTCACACTGGTCATTATCAATTATTCATCCATTCAATCAATTATGTATTCACAATATCCTAATATTCCATAGACTTCAGTGTCCATCTATGCAGATAGCCTACTTCTAAAAAAGTGACTTGAAAATCAGAATTATAATTCTAAATTTTTAATAGTCTTTCACTCTAAGCCAGTCCCAAAGGGACAAATATCATATGTTCTCCCTGATTGGTGACAATTAACTGAGCACCTAAAAGGAAACCTGTAGAAGTGAAATGGACACTATGAGAAACAATGACTTGATCACTCTTGTCCTGACAATCAAGGAACAACTTACTATTTTATTCCTTTTAGTATTTTTCTTTGTTCTACTTAATACCATTGGTTGAACTCTTTAACACACAATTATTCTTAGGTGTTTAAATTTAACTGAAAAGTGATCCCTGTTAAATATAAGAGTGAGAATAAGAGAAGGAGGAGATGTACAGTTTGGCACATGCTCAATCGGACATACCCCTAATTGTAGAGCTAGAAATGTACCAGGGGCTTCCAAACCAATCCCATCAAGGTGGCATGTACCAATGCCATCTTACTAGTCAAAGTGATCAGTTTCAGTTCATAATTGATCATAATGATAGGATTAAATGTCGAAGGGATCACATAAACAAGACTAGTGTCTGCTAATAATAACTGATAGAATTAAAAAAGAGAGACCAATCCAACATGGAAAGTGGGATACACAGCAGACTCATAGAATGGCAGATGCCCTAAACAGCACTCTGGCCTCAGAATCAGTCCTTAAGGCATTCAGATCTGGCTAAAAAGCCCATGAGAATTTTTTCAGGCATGGAAAGCCAAGACACTGTGGCAAAAAAAAAAAAAAAAAAAAAAAAAAAAACCTAAATGAAAGATCTCTGTGAGAGAGATCCTAGGGAAAAGAATGGACCATCAAAGAAGGAGGTACCTTTCTCTGAAGGGAGGAGAGAACTTCCACTTTGTTTTTGTTTTTTTTTTAGTTTTTAATTTTTTTAATTTAATGAATGCATTTTTACATAGATACAACTATAGGAATACAGTGGTTCTTTCTCCCCATGTCCCCCACCCCACTCCCATCCCACCTCCCATTCCTTCTCCCATCTCCTTCTTCATTATGGATCATTTTTAGTATGACTTTATATACAGAGGACCAACTGTATGATAATCATAGATTTCAACAACTTGCCCCCATGCCCACACACAACATATAGAGAACTTTCACTTTGATTATGGCCTTGTCTAAATAAGTTCAGAGTTTGTGAACTCAAGAGGCTTCCATAGCCTTGGCAGCTCGTGACAAGAGCCTCAGGTGATTACTGACATCATAAATAAGAGTGTCAATGTTAAATCAACAACGGGAGTCACTGTACACTTGCTCCCCATGTAGAATCTCTGTCCTTAGTGTATGGTACTATGCAAATTAATGGTAAAACTACTACTCAAACAGTAATTTACACTTTGTGTTTCTGTGTGGTTGCAATCTGTTGAAATCTTTACTTAGTATATGCCAAGTTGATGTTCTTTATATAAAGATAATTGAATATGAATCTTGATGAAGAATGGGATGGGAGAGGGAGTGGGAGATGGGATGCTTGCAGGTGAGAGAGGTTATGGGGGGGGAACTGCTATAATCCAAAAGTTGTACTTTCGAAATTTATATTTTTCAAATAAAAGTTTTTTAAAAAGTTTTTCACTCTGCTTCAACTTATTGTTTGAAATGTATTATTGTTTGAAATGTCACATACTGCATTAGAGGAAAGTATTTGCTCAGTTCCTATTTCTGTGGTTGTATTATCCTTTTCATTAAATTCCCATGGTTGCATTTTAGTTTCTTCTTCATGGACTTAGTCTTTGATAGAGTTTTGAAAACCCTGAATAAGTTGTTGTGTATGGCCAGAGGCCTGGAAATTATCTCCTAAGCTCCTGAGTTTCATGAACAGCGTTGGGCCTTCTTGTGACTCAAGGGATGGTGTAGGAGTTTCAATAACAGATGTGCTCGTGTTTGATGTAATTTCATTTCACATTTGGTACTTGGTTTTTTTAAGCTGAGGTGTAAAATTCAAGCATCAGAGAAAACAGCAGGGTTCTCAGGTTGAAGCTAATAAAACACTCAACATGAACCTATGTAGTTCAGATTAATAAAATAAGATGGATGTTGTGAGTCTAACTCCACATATCCAGAAGATATCATCTTGCAAAATCTCTTTCCTGGGTTCCAAGGGCTGACTCAGCCACTGGGTCAAGAGAGGGGAACCTACTTTCAAAGCCACTTGCTGATTAATCAGTGAAACCTATTTTTGTCACACAAGGCTAACAATTTCTCAAGGATACTGCAAGGATTAATGAAGTGATTTTAAATCACCAGTCCGTTGTAAGTTTTTGCTTTTTAGGGATGTAGTATTATTGTGATTATGTTATTTCATATAATCAGTGAAGATAAAAAATGTTAGATATTCAGTTCAGTTGATTAAATGATGACACCGGTGTGATCATGACTCAGGGTTGAATTTATACTCCAGATCTTAGTTTTACATAGGACTTGCTTTTTCCTTCCCCAGTGGTAGAATATATCTAGCCCAAAATCAGTCATACCCCATATGCCAAGTCTGAGATGTTAATTAGCTAGTGGAGATAGAATACAGTTTCTTCATTCTACCGACATGGGTGGATGGGGAACCTTTGTATCTGAAAGCAATAGATGATAGGCTGCACATATCGGAAAGGTGAACAGGTCTTTGACATCATCCAGTAATTCTTTCATATTAAGCCCAAAGAAAGTAAGCAGTTTTGGGGTCAGTGAAGTGATGCAGTGGGTTAAGCTGCTGCTTGCAATGCTGGTATCCTATATCACATTGAGTAGTTCCAACAACTCCACTTCTTCTGATCCAGCTTCCTGTCAATGCACCTGGGAAGGCAGAACAAAATGGTCCAAGTATTGGGGCCCCTGTCACCCTTGTGGGAGAACAGGATGGATTTCTTGGCTCCTGGTTTTTGCCAGGCCCAGCCCCAACCATTGATGCCATCCTGCAGTTCACTCCCCAAATGCTTGCAACAGCCAGGTTGGGCCAGGACAAAGCCAGGAGCCCAGAACTCAGTCTGAGTTTTCCTACATGATTGGTGGGGATCCAAACATGCAGGGCATCACCTGACGCCATCCAAGGTGCACATTAGTAGGAAGCTGGAATTGGAAACAGAGCCAGGACTGGAACCAAAGCACTTTAATTTAACTTTGGCATACCATGTGGCATTTATGTGAAAGGCAGAGTGACAGAGAGAGAGAGAGAGAGAGAGAGAGAGAGAGAGAGAGAGAGAGAGCTCTGATGTCTAATGGTTTACTCTTCAAATGGCCACAACAGCCAGGGCTGGTTTAGGCTAAACCTAGTGCCTAGAACTTGTTCACAGTCTCCCAGGGGGGCCATCTTCTTCTGCTTTCCCAGGCAACTTAGAAGAAAGCTGGATAGGAAAAATAGTAGCCTGGACTCACAATGGTACTCCCATAAGGGATGACACAGCATCGCAAACAGCAGCTTAACTAGCTGTGCCACAATGCTGTCTCCTCACCCCCAAAGTGGTATCTTAATCTCCACTCCATACACCTGTACCTGGATTTAAGTCCAGTGTTCTCCTCATTGTATTGTGCTATATTTACTCTGGTTTAAAATTTCTACACTTTTTTGGTGCTTGGATTGAATACAAATCCCTAGTGAGCCAGTACTCTATAAAAGTGCACTGCAATCTTTGGTATCTCTTAGTATTTTATCAGAGATGGTTGTTTGGTCCAACTCCCATGAGCACCACACTTTTCTAGGCAGACAGCCATAGAACAGCAAGTCAATCTGTCATGTGTGTAGTCCAACAGGCCAGACAGGAACCTGCAGGGGCCCCTTTGAACAGCATCCTAGAGACCAAATCAATCCAGCTGGTCTGATTACCACAAACAATAATTGATGCCCATGCCAATTAGGCTGATGGTTCTTCTGCCATGGTGGCTATGCCACTTGCTGCATTCCTAGATGTAGTGAATCAGCCACACTCAGTTGTTTGGCCTCTTTAGTTTGAGGACCTGCTAAATGCAGAGCATTATGAAGATCTCTTTGTTATATTTGTTATATGGGCAAACTTTCAGCCGTGAGCTGTAGTTTTCCCACAGTTTATACATAACATAGGGATTCCTTACGTTGGCCTTCTCAGAGGCAGTCACTGGGGAGAGATGACCTTTTTGTGAAAATTAGGAGCCCTCATGACATATGCTTTTTTTTTGACAGGCAGAGTTAGACAGTGAGAGAGAGAGAGAGAGAGACAGACAGACAGAGAGAAAGGTCTTCCTTCCGTTGGTTCACCCCCCAAATGGCCGCTACGGCCAGTGCATTGCAGCCAGTGTGCTGCGCCGATCCGAAGCCAGGAGCCAGGTACTTCCTCCTGGTCTCCCACGTGGGTGCAGGGCCCAAGCACTTGGGCCATCCTCCACTACCTTCATGGGCCACAGCAGAGAGCTGGACTGGAAGAGGAGCAACTGGGACAGAATCCGGCACCCCAACTGGGACTAGAACACGGGGGGCCAGCACCGCAGGCAGAGGATTAGCCAAGTGAGCCGCGGTGCCAGCGACATATGCTTTTCTAAACACAGATTGCAAGAATTATTCGAAAATTGATCCCTGTGGTCCCTCTTGGCTCTGAGATTACCTATTAAAATAGCATTTATTGGATTTTTTTAGATTATAAAAGCAATACACATTCATTATAGAAATTACAGAAAATTTCAAAGAAACTAAAAAGTAGTGATAATTCCAACACAATATTATCTAATTTCAATCTTGTAGTTCAAAATTTTGCAGTTTTATTTATATGTGAAAGGCAGAGTTACAGAGCAGGGAGGGAGAAGGGAGGGAGAGGAGAGAAAAAGAGGGGGGTATCGTCTATCCACTGGTTCATTCTTCAAATGGCTGCAACTGCTGGGGCTGGACCAGACTGAAGCCAGGAGCCTAGAACTCCATCCAGGTCTCCCACATGTATGCAGAGACCCAAGGACTTACGCCATCTTCCACTGCTTTCCTAGGTAGATTAGCAGGAAGCTGAATCAGAAGTGGAGCAGCTGGAACTTGAACTGGCACCCATATGGGATGTCAGCATCACAGGCAGACGCCCAACTTACTGGGCCATAATACCAACCCCAAAATTTTACCATCCATTGGCACATGTAAGAGTATATATACCTCTTTTCTTTTTAAACAGAATTGAGTGCCCCTGTATCCTGTCCCGAAATTCCGGGACTCTGTACAAGATACAGAACTGAGCAGTATCTTCCTTGCCTAGAGCCTGGCACATGACAGTTCTTCGAGAAGCATTTGTTAACTGAATGGAGAGAGCAGCCTGTTTGTGAACTTGAGCATCACACTCAGGCTATGCTGAAATCTTGACAACAAAATTTGCATGCCAAAGGAGGATAATGAACCAGAAAGCTTTTTCTCTGCCAGAAAGCTTGCTTTCCCCAAGAGAGCATCAACAGTAACCCCTCTGCCTTGTTTGTGCTCGTTATATATTTCAGGAGATTCTATTTGATCTGAGAGCTGCACATAGAAAGGGCTTGCTGGAAGCATGGACCTCAGTGAAAAATGGCCTTTGGAGGAAGGAAGCTGGTTGTCCCATGCTGGAATTCATCATTTTCCCAACACCAGAGGGGGTACGGCTTCTTTTGATGTCCCTGATACATGTGGTACTCTTCAGCTCCTGCACCTCATTAAGTCAGCCCAGCTGTTTCAGTACCTGCTCAGTGTGGTTATCTTTTCAAAAGCAACCAGCTGGATGGGAGAGGACACAGACTTTGAAGTCGGATAGACCTGGGTTCAGGTCCTAAATTTACTACTTATATAAGTTATGCAGCCTTGAGAAAATCTATCACTTCCTGGCCTCTGACATGAGAATCAGAAAGCCTACTTCACAGGGTCCTCTTAGTAAGGACCATCAGTATCACAAGCTGCCATTTACGGAGCCTGTGCCCTAGCCATGTGGAAAGCTGGTAAAATATCTTTGAGCACCCAACACTGTTCCTGCCTTGCTCGTGTCCTCTCCTCTCCAGGTGAGGATAAAGCCATTAGTATGAACAAGGTAGGTCAGCTCCCTTTTCCCTTCTTTTCCTTTGTCTAGTCATCTAATGAATGTGATTCAGCATTACATGATGAGGATGTTACTACTTTCCTGTATGCTCCTACACTGGAACATACAAATGGGAACCCATAACCTGACAGAGCTGCTCTCCTTTATCTGATCTGAGTCTCTCTCCCCTTCCCGAAATCTGACAGAGTTACTCTGATGGTCAGAGCCACTCTGAGGATGGGGCTGTCAACCACTGCTGGGGTTAATGCACTCTAACATTCTGCGTTTTGAAATTATTTATTTATTTGACCATTTGATTTGAAAGACAGAGAATCAAAGAGACACACAGAGAGACCCATTCACTAGCCTGCTTCCCAAATGCTCACAAGAGTCAGGGCTGAAGCAGTCCAAAGCAGCAGCCTGAAACTCAATCCACATCTGCCACATGGGCGTGTAGGACCACAGGGACCCAACTACTTGAGCCATCACCCACTGGCCCACAGGGTGCAAACCAGCTGGAAGCTGGAGCGGCGAGCAGAGCTAGGGCTCATACCCAGGAACTATGGTTTGGGATGCAGATGTCACAAGTGTTGGCTTTACCACTGAATTAAGGATATGCCTCTCATTTATCGGTTGTTTATTCATTCAACAAATACTATTGAACATCTATATTTTGCCAAGTGCTGGGAATACAAGAGATGGAACAAGATGGGCATAGAGATTCCCAGAGATTCCCATTCTCCAACATGAATCCTCTCTAAAATAACATAGAGACAACAAACACTTAGAGAGCTACATTGCAACAGAGTATATTTTCCAAATAAGAATATCAAACTCAGTGGGAGAATCTCCAAAGAGAAGATTGGGTGCTCTGCAGGAAATCTGAATGCAATTCAACCCATAGCTGTTTGTTCCTGTGGGTCACACTGTCACTCTAGCTGCCTTTTAGAAGATCTTAAATCAATTCCTCCACACAGCCCTAGGAATAAAGGTGAACCCTAGCTCAACTCACAACCCTTCCTGGCCCAACCTCTGCCTGCCTATCTGGACTCTGTTGTCACTACCAATCACTAAGAACAACAGCCTTCTTTCTCACTGTATCAACCTCCCTCGAATAAATCATGCTTTCACTGGGCTGGTGCTGTGGCTCACTTGGTTAATCCTCCGCCTGCGGCATTGGCATCCCATATGGGTGCCAGGTTCTAGTCCCGGTTGCTCCTCTTCCAGTCCAGCTCTCTGCTGTGGCCTGGGAGGGCAGTGGAGGATGGCCCAAGTGCCTGGGCCCCTGCACCCGCATGGGAGACCAGGAGGAAGCATCTGACTCCTGGCTTCGGATCGGCGCAGCACCGGCCATAGTGGCCATTTGTGGGGTGAACCAATGGAAGGAAGACCTTTCTCTCTGTCACTCTCTCTCTCACTGTCTATAACTCTACCTGTCAAAAAAAAAAAAAAAAATCATGCTTTCACACACCCAAGGGACCTGCTGTTACCAGCGGCCTACTATTCAGCCAGTTCCTATTCATCTTTTTTTATTGTTAGATCATGTGTTTTATACCTTTTCAATCTTTTAAAAGATTTATTTATTTATTTGAGAGGTAGAATTACAGAGAGAGGGGGAGTCAGACAGAGGCCTTCCAACTGCTGGTTCACTCCCCAAATGGCTGCAATGGCTGTACCTGAGCCAATTCAAAGCCAGGATCCAAGAGCTTCTTCTGGATCTCCCACACGGTTTCAGGGGCCCAAGCACTTGGGCCATCCCCTACTGCTTTTCCCGGCCATAGCAGCGAGCTGGATCAGAAGAGGAGCAGCTGGGACACTAACTGGCACCCATAAGGAATGTCAGCACCACAGGTGGAGGCTTAGTCTATTATGCCACAGCACCGGCCCTCCCTACTCATCTTTGAAATACAACTTAGGTCACCTGCTTTGGGACATCTATTCTTGTCATCACCACTTACCCACTGCCATCCTGGTCTGAAGGAGAGGCCCACCTCAGTGCTGTCACAATAGCAGACTCCTGAACTAAACATGTATCACTCTGTATCAGGATGGCCTAAATGCTAAATAGCCAGGGAGCTTCTAGAGGCAGATACCTTGTTTTATCCAACTTTGCGTTACTTTCACAGTACCATGGCAAACACCTGATGCATGTTTGGTTGGCTGACTGGCTGGATAGGTGAATGATGGGTAGGGCTAAGTTTTATGTGTTTTCTCTGCCTTCATTGAGAGCCATTTTGCATGTGTCAACATACCTAGTTGACAACTGCTTCTGGCACCACCACAACACCTCACCATGTTTTTGGCACACCCATAACATTTCATTTAGTGTACCAGGCTTCTTTGCTAAAGCCTGAAGACTGGGAAGAAAAAGAAAGTCAGTTCAGTTTGCCCTCTGGGGTCCGTATTACCTAGGCAATGGAATCATCCATCATAAAATTTTAGAACTGAGACCACTGTGACAAAGGCGTGGCTAGCTCTCTATGGTAGCCAACTCCAAGAATCACCACACCCCTCTGTGAGTTCACTAGGTCATATAGCTACAATCTTCAGGGCAAGGAAGGCTGACCAGCAGGAGAGGGAGCCAGATCTGTGTCCAGCCATGCCCATGGGGGGAGGCACTGCTCTTGTGTAGGTGAAGGATGTCTGGGGCTGAGAGAGAAGCTCAGTTCTGGTGAGCAACAGTTACCATGATTGCTGGCCCCAGTTCCGACTATCAGTCTGCAAGGATGCAGGTGTCCAGGACGAGGTAGGGCAGTGTTGTGATAGTTGCATAGTGTAGCATAGTGACAAGGAAGCAATGTTTCTGAATAGGAAAATCCTTGTGGGAAACTGGTATCAGCAATTCAGAAAAGTTACAAGTCCTAAGAAGACTGAGTGTGGGATCCAAAATTGGAAGACTTGACGTGGGATGAGGAAACTCACACTCAAAAACAAAGTGTGCTAACCCCACTGACCTAGAGCCAGGTCAGAATCAGATGAATTACAAAAAAAAAAAATTAATTTAGTAGGTACACGACGTGGCCAGGCATTACACCAAGCCTTCTTTTATGTAGATATAAACTATCTCAAGCAATTCTCACAACAAAGGTGCTTTCATATTATGAATGAAGAAGCTGACCCCAAAGAGGCTGGAAAAGCTTGTTCAAGGTCATTCAGCTCATAAAAAACAGAGTTGGAGTTTGAACCTAGATCTACCCTGCTCCAGCCCTCGGTCCTCAATTCACTCTCCAACACTCCCTGCTCTGCATTCAGTCTGAGGCTCTGGTAGTTCAGCCACAAACGTACATTCATGATTGATTTCACAGTGAACTAGCTCTGAGCAGGACCAGAAAACAAACAGTGCAATTCCCACGTGTGGGCTGTCATTCAAGCCCCACCAACGGGACCCTCTACAGCCGCCTTAGCCAATACAAGGCCTGGCCCACCTGCTTCTAAGCATCTTTCCTCCTCAACCCATTTCTCCATCCCACTCCCCACCCCTGGCTAGGACAAACTGCTCTGTATCTGAGGCCCAGCGTGGGCTAATGGGGCTTTCATTTCAAGTGATGTACCAGGGAAAGTCCTGAAAGTGTCCAGGCCTTGGGGTTTTGACCTTGGCTTCATGCTGTCCTCGGAGAATTGCATTATCTGCCAGGGAGGTTCAGTCATGCTGCTGAGTCATAGGCCTTGAGGCAGATGCACACAACATCTGCCCTGTTATCCCCAGTGCATCTCTGGGCTGAGGGCGGGGCAGCCTGCAGGAAGCCAGCTAGGGAGAACCCGGAGTGCGGGGGGGGGGGGGGGGGTGGTGGTGGTGGTGGGGGGGGGTGATAAGGAGTTTCTAAAGGAAAGTCCCTTTGCTACTCCTGCTTCCTACACCCCTGAAAATACCCCGAGGACAGGAGCCAGTGGATTTTTCAAACTCATTTGAAAGATCCGGAGTGCATTTTCCAAATGCAATGAAATGCACCCCCTGACACTTGCAACAGAAGGGAGACGGTGTGGGGCCAGCACTGTTTCTGATTGCTGCGTTGCAAGTTTATCCGGCTGTCTCTCTGATTTGCCAGCCATCACATCATATGTGTGAGGAATGGCTGCAGGACGAGAGGCTCTTCTCGGTGAATCCATTAAAACATTCTTCCTAGTATAGATGTGCTTACTCAGCAGTTTGGGAATCCTGCTGTCACCTACGCTCCCTGGGGGGTGGTGGGAGCGGGGCGCTCAACTTGCTTAAGCTCCTCATTGCGGGAGAAGCAGAAATTCTGGGAGGCTCAACCTGGCGTGTGGGCCAGGTGCATGGTGATAAGCAGCGGCACCGTACCCATAAACGCAGGAAGGGGCAGACTTCCCTCTGGTGCCTGTCAGGGTCAGGGAGAGTTTGGTGGGAAAGGAAGAAGCTGCTTTTTCTAGTAGAGGTCTGTGTGCCAACCCCTGCTATGCACATTATTTCATTTTATTCAAATCCTCATTGAAATCTTAAGAAGTAGTTATTCTCAGCTCCATTTCTCAGATGGGGAAACTGAGTCTTGGAAAGGCCAGCTGACTGAGTCAAACTCACATTCGAAGTCAGTTCTTTATATCCCAGAGCTCTGTTCTGTCCATTTTACAGGACAACATTAGTGTGCATCTCCAGCTTTCTGTCAAGTTTGATTCTTTTTGTCGAGTTCTCTTGTATACAATGTGATAAAAAGATGATTACAATGGGCCCATTATCCACAATCTCTTATTGGCATTTGTTCCAGTAAGTTTCCTAAAGGCATCATCTATTCCTTTCATTTTACAGAGAACAGCACAGGCTAGGAAGGTTTGGAGAATCAACAAGAATTAATGGCAAAGCCAGAGCGAGAGCTCAGGGACTTGTGCCTCGCCTCCAACCTCCCATGCTGTGCTGACGGCTAAGCCACTAGCTTCTCGGAAAAAACACTGTAATGTGAAAGACGAGTGGTCCCCAAGCAGTCCAAGAAGACTCTATTTGCGGTGCTGAAAGAAGCAATGCTCTTTCAGGCCTCTGTCCAGGATGCTGGGGTGCAAAATGTAATATGATGGCGGTCTACATTTCAGCAGAAACTCACATGCATCTTTTTTTTGTTTGTTTTTAATAGTTTAGTCATATATTTCAATTGCAGTAAATGTGTTTTTTTTTTTTTAACTGAATCTTAACACTGGGCATTTTGTCTGATTTCACTCAATAGATCCAGCAGAGTGAAAGTTGGAAGTGTATGATTTTTCTCAGCAGGGACCTTTCCCTGTGTGTATTTTTGGAATCGCTCTTTATTCTGATTCATGTTCATGTACACCTTTTAGTAGCTTCTTGGCTCAGTCTAAGTTTATTTCCTTTGGTAGGATGTTGAATGATGATTTTTTTTTTTTTTAAAGATTTTATTTATTTATTTGAGAGAGTTACAGACAGTGAGAGGGAGAGACAGAGAGAAGGGTCTTCTGTCCGTTGGTTCACTCCCCAGGTGGCCGCAACAGCTGGAGCTGCGCTGATCCAAAGCCAGGAGCTTCTTCCCAGTCTCCCATGTGGGTGCAGGGGCCCAAACTTGGGCCATCTTCTACTGCTTTCCCAGGCCACAGCAGAGAGCTGGATTGGAAGAGGAGCAGCTGGGACTAGAACCGGTGCCCACGTGGAATGCTAGGGCTGCAGGCAGAGGGTTAACCTACTGCGCCACGGCGCCGGCCCCTTGAGTGATGATTCTTTAAAACCTTCATCTCTGTACCATACTTGGTAACAGAAATCTGGCAGGAGTGGGGATGCTGGTGGCTAGACAGAGCCAATTTGGTTATGTATTTCATACAGCATCTTGTTTTTTTTTTTTTTTTAAGATTTTATTTATTTATTTGAGAGGTAGAGTTACAGTGATAGGGACAGACAGAGAGAAAGGTCTTTTGTCCGCTGGTTCATTCCCCAAATGGCCACAACAACTGGAGCTATGCTGATCCAAAGCCAGGAGCCAGGAGCTTCTTTCCGGTCTCCCATGTGGGTGCAGGGGCCCAAGGACTTGGGCCATCTTCTACTGCTTTCCCAGGCCAAGGCAGAGAGCTGGATGGGAAGAGGAGCAGCTGGGGACTAGAACTGGCGCCCATATGGGATGCCGGCCCGCAGGTGGAGAATTAACCCACTGTGCCATGGCACCAGCCCCAGCATCTTGTTTTTGTTAATAGCATCTCTTGCATTGGTATTTTGCTGTCTTTTTTTTTTAAATATTTATTTACTTATTTTGAAAGTCAGAGTTATAGAGAGAAAGTGAGAGACAGAAAAAGAGAGAGATCTTCCATCTGCTGGTTCATTCCCCAGATGGCCACAATATCCAGTGCTGTGCCAGGCCGAAGCCAGTAGCTAGGAGCTTCATCTGGGTCTTTCACATGGGTGGCCATGGCCCAAACACTTGGGCCATCTTCTGCTGCTCTTCCAGGCCCCTAGCAGGGAGCTGGACTGGAAGTGGAGCTGAGAGATGAACTGGCAACCATATGGGATGCTGGCATTGCAGATGGAGGCTTTACTCGCTATATCAGAATGCCTTCCCCTGGTATTTCACTTTTTTAGAGAGGAGATTTGGCATTTTTACCAACATGAATCATTGACTTTCTGTCAGAATTGATACCACATCACCTCTTTGGCTGTGTTGTTTCTGCTAAGGGTAATGGTGTTTTCAGTTGAGTTGTAGTTCACTGATCTTCCTGTAGGTCCCACTTTTATCTTCTTGAAGTTATAAAACACTTAAAGTGGTTACCTAGGCTTGGTTTTAATTTAAGGAAAATCAACTGTGTTTTCTTTCTCCCTTTCGTTGAGGATTATGAGGAAATCGGGTTGTGTTAAGAGGAAAGAAAATTCAACCCCAAGAGAGAGAAATGTCCTTTGGGCCACTTTAGCTCAGGAGCTAATGCTGTGGCCAGTTAATTACAAATTTCTTTTTGATGAAACCTTACTGGTAGGCATACATTTGTCCTTGGTACCATTTACTGTCTTGTCCTAACAGGTGGAGATCAAAGACAGGGTAACAGAACAGAGTGAGGCTGTGCTCAGGCAGCCAGGGCCCCACACTTCCCTCTCAATTGCCCTTACCCATGCTCCCCAGGGAGAGGAGAGGAAGTGGGGGGAAGCGCTGGCACTGCCTGTCCACTCTGCTCTGCAGTTAACTAGCAGAGGGCCTCCAGGTGACAGAAGGCTACCTGCAGAGAAGACATGCAAAGAGCAATTCCAGGGAGGAGAGGAAGGCCGAGGGAGGGTATAACCCACTTCTTTGAGTCTTTCATCCTTGAAATTAGTGACCTCCCCAGGAGCTGGGTTGGGAAGGCCATGCACAGATCCTGGTGAGCTCTGGTTACCATCTTAATTTGTTATTACAGCATTGGTGGGACTCTCTCTTGCAAAGAGAATTGATAGCTTATCTTGGAAACAATTTCTACACAGGCAGCATTTGGCCCCTCACCCATCTCTGGCAGGAAGAACTATTTCATTGTGAGACCACCATCTCTTCTCCCTGACCTCAGATGTGACTATGGATCCCCTGATGTGGGCAGAGTCAAAGCAGCACATAAAGGCACTCTCCTTGGCCTCCCCTCCAAGCAGAGCCTATAGTTACGGCAGTCCCTACAACCTCTGTTGCAGGAATGGTTCCAACCCACATCTAGAGTCCCTATACACTAGACAGGATACAAGTGATTGGCATTGTGCTTAAGAATACATATTCGGCCCGCGCCACGGCTCACTAGGCTAATCCTCCGCCTTGCGGCGCCGGCACACCGGGTTCTAGTCCCGGTCGGGGCACCAATCCTGTCCCGGTTGCCCCTCTTCCAGGCCAGCTCTCTGCTGTGGCCAGGGAGTGCGGTGGAGGATGGCCCAAGTGCTTGGGCCCTGCACCCCATGGGAGACCAGGATAAGTACCTGGCTCCTGCCATCGGATCAGCACGGTGCGCTGGCCGCAGCGCGCCTACCGCGGCGGCCATTGGAGGGTGAACCAACGGCAAAAGGAAGACCTTTCTCTCTGTCTCTCTCTCTCACTGTCCACTCTGCCTGTCAAAAATTAAAAAAAAAAAAAAAGAATACGTATTCTAGTTACTGCAAAAGGCATGTAGAGTGGGTCCTTAGCTCCATTTCTGGATTCCTTTGGTCCCAGAGTTACAACAGATGTTGCTGTATGACTGCATCTCATTTACCAAGGAGAAGAACAAGGGTTCCCCTTTAATGAGTTTTCCACATAATTGAAGTATAATCCTTTAAACACCTGCATCTTAAAACTGTACTGTTTTCTAAGAGTTCATAAGGATTTCTTCCTCTATGACTTTTAAATATGTTTTCTTGCCCTACTGAACAGAAAAGTTATGCATCAGTTTAAATTGAGGCATGCATTGTCTTTTATTTGGAAACCCTAATAACATTTCCAACTTGTTTGAGCAATTTATATACATGTTTGAATGTGCCCTAAGGGTATCTACCAGGACACACAAGAAGCTATGGTTGGTGTCACTTTGGGAATGGAGATTATGATAGTTTGGGAAAGGGAACTTTGGGTTTTCAGGTCATACTCATCTGTACTATTTTTCCTTCATTTTGAACATATATTTGCAAAATAATAAAATCCGTTTAACATGTTTAGAATACAATACATAAATAAATAACATTAAAGCCAGGCTAGCTCCCAAATACCCACTCAACTCATGATGTGTCAGGGAATACGAATAGTGGTCATTAGACCCTAGCCTTGTTTCTATGGGAATCCTCATTGTGAGCCACAGAAAGGTTTGCTCCCTGCTGCTTGCTCCCCATATGTCCCACTCTCTAATCAATGCTGCCCTAGAAACAGGAGCAGGGACTCCCTCTTGCTGTCTGCAAGGGCCATGGCAGCAGGAGGCCCACTCTCCACCTGGGTCAGATGAAAAAAAAAAAAAGGATAATCCAGCATTCTCCAGCTCTTCATGGTGGAGAGAAGTTAACATTTACTTATTTGGCTACTCTTAATAATTCCATAACATAAGGATTACTGTCAGGAAACTGAGACTCTTCTCAAGTGACAGAGCTGAGATGCAAAGCAACAAATGTGTACCTTGTCCAATATAACTCAGTGGCCCTCTGCAAAATCTCTCTTCATAAGAGGCCCGTAAAAGTCAGGTGCAGATAGGCACCTTGGACACTGTCCTGAGACTCAGTAAGAGCCTCTTTACTGACCACCGCTCTCTGCAGTGCCCCTCACAGCCCTGGAAACACATTAAATTGCCAATAAGCACTTGTTTGACTAACAGGAAACGTTACTGTTGGCTCTGCCTTACTTCACAAGATAGAAAATTAGAATCATATATTTTAGAAAAATTTTCAACAGCAAATATTGAAACGAGAAAAATGTGTTCTCATTAACCTCCAGTTGATTAGGAAATGCAAATAACTAAAGCACCAGAAAGAACGTTCCTGGCTTCTGAGTCATCCATTTTTACAAACAAACTAAGGAGTAGAAGAAGGGTCCGTTGCAAGGTAGAGCAATCTGGCAGACTCCGACCCTAATCTCCCTGTGGAACCATCATGACATACTCTTTGTCATAGGTGGCTATAACAGAATACCCGAGATTGGACACTTTATACAGAACAGCAACTTATTGGACTCACGATTCTGGAGGCTGGGAAATCTTAGGAGCTTGGTGCTGGCAGCCACCTGGTGTGAGGTGAGGGCCTTCCTGCTGCCTTGTAATGGTGGAAGGCATCATGGAGTGAGATAGAGCGAGCATGTAATCATCGCTCTCCCTTCGTCTTCTTGTAAATCCACTAATGCCAGCCTAGGGATGCTACCCTCAGAGCCTCATCTAATCCCTGTCACCTCCAAATACCGTCAACATGTAACTGTGGAGCTGAAGTTTCCAACATATGAATTTTAGGGAACATCTCCAATCACAGAGAGAAAACCTGTGGCCAACTCTTAGAATATAAACTAAGATTCTTACTACTTAAACATATTTTGTGGTTGGTCTTTTCTTTCAGTAACTCAAAAGTTAAACTTCAAAAGTTAACTTCAAAAGGAAAGAAAAGAGCCTATTTCTGTCCATTGTAAAGGGTGCGTGACACCCAATAATAAGCAACATTTATTTGATTTTTACATCACAATATCTCTCCCAAGACTATGTGCATTGATTTATTGTACTCTGACAACAACTAAAGATTAGGTATGAATATTATTTCCATTTCTACAGATAACTAAGGCTGGAAGACAGTAAGTTTTTGGTGAATGACAGAGCTGGTATTAGAACCAAGGTCTGGCTGGCCTCAAAGCCCACTCTAGATTGTCTGTTTTGGAACACAGAGGTTATTTGCCTCTTAATGTGGTGGGTCAACAAAGGAGATTGATTTTGTAAACAGCCTATCCCATGAGTCCATCCACTATTAGGACCAAGCTGCTCTTGGTTGGGGGTGGGGGTGAGGAGCAGACATTGTGGTGCAGGGGTTAAGCTGTTGATTGGATGCTCACATCCTGTATTGAAGTGCTGACTTGAATCCCAGCTAACTTCTTTCCAGTCTGGCTTCCTCTTAATGAACATCCTGGGAGGCAGATAATGATGGATCAAGTACTCAAGTACATGAGTGTGAAACATGGATGGAGTTTCCAGCTCCTGGCTGTGGCCAGGCCCAGCTCTGGCCCTGGCTGTTGTGGGCATTTGGGGAGTGAACCAGTGGATGGGAGATCTCTCTTTCTCTCTCCCTCTCTGTCTCTTTCACCCTCTCTTTCCCTGTCACTCTGTCTTTCAAATAAATGAAAATAAATAAACATTTTTAAAGCTGACTTTATGACCAAGAACTGACCATTGGGATTGGCAAGGACAAGGCCATTCTTGACCTTGACAGGAGTCACATTGGCAGAGTGGTGAGGTACAGACCTGTTTGGACTACCTATAAGAGCAAAAAGCACTACCAGTGTAGACAATTCTGGTGATATCTGTTGTTAAGGGCAGCTTAGAAGTGGAGTGGTGATTGAGAAAGACATGCTGTCAAGGAAGGACTTTTTGAAAAACAGACAAGAACATAGTAGCATGTCACATACCGATGGGAGCCATCTGGGGCAGAAGGAAAGGTTAATACAGTTGGGAAAGAGGAAAAGCCGCAGGAGCAGAATCTGATCCACAGTGCAGGAGTCAGCCCTGAATGGTTCATCTGTAGTAACAGGAAAGCAGGAAGGTAGGCAAACCAGGCACGTGTGCAGGGACTGCCTGACTGCACTGCAGTCCACTTGAATTTATGGTCATGAGTTGAAAATAAAAGCAGACAGCTTGATTTTGTGCTTCTCCAATCATGTTTAGCAAGGTGCAGGCAGAGAAAAGGTGGAGGGTTGTGGTTTTTCCAGGTAAATAGTATGGAAAGAGAGAGAGGTATGGACTTGAAGGTGTGTATAAGAGAAATGACAGCAATGCACCTGAAAAGTGAGGTTCACAAGGATGGAAGGGAGGGGCCATGAGAGTGAGGGGCAGAAAAGAGGTCAAGGGATGAGTAAATTATAATGCTGCTAGGGTCAAGGAGACATTGGGTTACAATAACAGAGGGAATCAACTAGACCTGTAAGAGGTGGTGGCTGGAAAGTGGAATGCTTGACATTGACATTACAGATAGTTCCCATGAGAGCAAGGGGCTGGGGTGGTTGGAGCAGGTCAAGGAAGGGAGAGGATATTGAAGAGTTGAGAGACAGGAATCTACAATGCAGAAATGGAAAAACAAGAATTATCACAAGAATGGTACTGGGGAAAGTGACTGGGAGCCAGATGCCAAACATGCGGTGCAATAACCCAGGGGTCTGTAGACGGCTGAAATAAGTGGGGATGGCAAGTCATATGGTCGTTATTTTCAAAGATAGTCAGGTTTGGACAGAGGATGAAACTGAAGGAAATCAGAGAAGAGGCTGAAGAGACAGAGTTTGTTAGTGAGGAGCCATGAGTCCCAGAATGCAAATGGAAGGAGTCTAGGAGGTAGGGGAGACAGAGTGATGATGTATGCGAACATTTATCCAAACATACTGAATTCTTGGATCTGGGAGCTCAGATGATCAGGGGCAGGAACAAAGAAGAGAGAGAGGCTAAGAGCTGGAGAATGAAGAACAGCATCACCCCGGCTCCCCCAGCTCCATGAGCAACTCTAGCGAAACGGTTTCTTTCTGTCCTTCATGGTGATTTATCAGCCAAAAGCAGCGAGTGGAAAACCTAGAAATGGCTCATGTGTACAGGATGAGAGTGCACTGGCACAGGTCAGGGGTCTGTAGGCTGCAGCGGCTGGTACTCTCATCATGCTGAGATAGCTAAAAGGCTCCCCAGGAGGCTGCCCGGACTGTCTGACCCTCCCACTGCAGTCTTGCAAGGATGGAGAAGGGACAGCCATTTCCATGCTTGCTCCTTCCTTCCCCCATCCCTCCCTAGAGCGCCTTGCAAAAGCCTTCCCAGGCAGAGCCATCTGAAGTCACTCCTGGAAGTGGGCTGAGGGAAGTGGGGGTGGGTACAGCATCTGCTCAACTTATTCAGGCCACTGGCTCAGAGAGGGCTATTAATTACTTTTGGACTCTCGCACTGGAAACCAGTCATCCTGCTCTGGCTACTACAGTGCTGTGCAGCCATCCATAACTGCACATGATCCAACTTCCGGGTCTCAGTACCCTACCTGGGAAACGGAGCGCATGTACCTTGCCTGCTTGAACCAGGTAGCCTCTTAAAGACGAGGACATAATGTACGATCTGGAGTTGGACTTGGGGTTCAAAATGGAGGAAGGGTCTGGGGGCCTTTGCAGCTCCTTCTTCCTTGCTTTAAGACACAGTCAAGCTCTGAAAATCCCACCCTCCGCACTGCAAGCCACCGAGCAAACGGTTGCCCAAGCACGGGACGAGGGGCCGACGCCATACGAAAGAGCTGGGCCCTGTTTCGGAGCTGGTTAGGCGCCAACGATTAATAAATGGGCAAAGCAGGTGGGGGGAACGGGCGACACATCCAGCTGCGAGTCGCAAGGCAGCGCGCGCGCCGCGGCGGAGCGTGACGGCCGCGGTCGCCTAGCAACGGGCGGGGATGCGCGCGGGGCGCCAGGTGCCGGGGTGCACTGGAGCTCGCGGCTGGAGCCGCGAGCGCTCGGGCCTCCCGGACCGCGGGAAAACTTTGGCGCTTCGCGGCGCTGGGGCGTCGACACGAGGCCTGGCGGCCGGAGCAATGCGCCCCGCAGGCTGAGGGCGCACGATGGGGTCACGGCCCGGCGCGCCCGGCCTGGGGACGCGCTGGGTGGTACCTGAGGAAAGTTGGGTCGCACCTGCCCGCGCCCGGGAGACGTTCGTTCCCTGGGTCGAACTGGCCTCCGCCTCCATGTCAAGTTTTTTGGCAGCGTCTTACTCCCCGCGGATCGGGTAGTGCGAATCCAGTGTGGCCCTGGATTCTCGAATTCGGGTCTCTGGGAGAGACAAGCCCGCGCTTTTCTAAGGAAGCTGCGCTGTAACGGATGCTCCACCGACTCGCCCTCAATGGGTGCGATGCAATTTTTGTTTTCTGCTTTTTTCTTCCCCCAGACAGTGAGTTTGTGGAAGCCTCTCCTGCACCTTACAGCCCGGAGGACTTAGGTAAGTCTACGCCTTTCGCCTTTTTTGGTCTGAATTCTGCCAGAGAACGGCGTTTAGAGGGCCAACAAAATATATCACCTGGAGGGGCAGAGGGAAAGGGCCAGGGGACGCTTCCCAGGGCGTCATGCGTACGATGTACTCGGTGTGTGTGGCCGTCCTCAGGCGTGTGTGTGTTTACGCGTCAGTGTGGTGTGTGCGTGCATACCCCTGTGTGTCCAAGACAAAGGGGTGTGTGTGTGTCCATCCTCAGGTCGGTGCATGTGTGTGTGTGTGTTTCAGGGCAGTATGGTGTGTGTGTGCAGAGCTGTGTGTGTGTGTGTTTCAGGCCAGTATGGTGTATGTGTGCAGAGCTGTGTGTGTCCTAGACAAAGCTGTGTGTGTGTATGTGTGTGTGCCCATCCCCAGGTCAATGATGTGTGTGTGTTCATCCCCAGGTCAATGATGTGTGTGTGTGTGTGTGTGTGTGTCCGTCCCCAGGTCAGTGATGTGTATGTGTTTAGAGGCCAGTGCTGTGTGACTGTGTGTGTGCATGTGTGTCCAGGACAAAGGGTGTGTGTGTGTGTGTGTGTGTTTATATGTGTGTCCAGGGCAATGGCACTGTTCCGAGTAGCAAACTTTCAGCCTTAGGGCTTTAGTGATCTATGTAAACTCATCCTGTCTGTAAGGAGAAAGCAGTGGGCAGGTCTTTCTAGCCCAGCGCCTTGCAGAAGAAGGGCCTGCTGTGGGAAGTGCCTAGCCTGAGTTTAATGAAACCAGAGACATAGTCACCAAACTGCAGCTCTGAGAGCAGCTCCCCTCCCTGGTTTCTGTTCCTCAGCCGGCAGGTGTCTGGAACAGAACATTCCATCCCCCTGTCCCTGTCTCTGTGAGTGCAGATTTGTGACGGGTGAGGGTGACAGTCTTGTCAGAGACAGATTTCCCTGCATGGAGAGAAGGAAGTTTGCATCATCAGCTGGTCAGCATTCCTCCAAGCATTCCTGCCCCCAGGTCTCACTCCATGGCTTAGCTGGTTTTTCTTTCCTTTTCTTTCTGCCTCACTCCCCCCACCTTGGCTCTCAGGATTAGTTCAGCTGCCGACAGTCGAGGCCATCAAGTCTGTTCTTGCTGTTCTCTTCTAGCCAACCTGGAAATCTTGCCTTCCTGCCATGGAGTGGAAGGGTTTCTAGTGGTGTACGTGGACAGTAAAGGAGGAGAGCTATTGTACACAGGTGGCAGTTTGACAGTGCTTATCCGTCCAACAGTCTCAGAGTTGGCACCTTGTTTCTGGTGGGCCTCTTGTCCCTGGATGTGTGTTATCAAGTCTCACAGTCTGTGAAGTAAAATTCCACCTTGGCAACTACACTGATTTCTGGGAGTCAAGCACTCCGGATGGGTCTGGATCAAGGGTGGCATTCTGAGGCAGGAGAAGGTTCCTTGTTTTATTCAGATGTGTTTTGGAGAAGCTGTGAGGCCAACACCTCTTTGGAACTTGAGTCAGAAATTAAATGGACGAAGAAAGCTAGGTTCTAAAGGCACATTGGTTGGGGTAGGCACTGTGATATGGTGATTAAGATGTAGCTTACTGTGTGCATCCCGTGTCCCAGTGCCTGGTTTGGGTTCCGAGTACTTCAGTTCTGACCCAGCTTCCTGTTGGATGATGGTTCAACCACTTGGGTCATTTGATGCCCACGTGGGAGACCTGGACAGAGTTCCAGGCACCTGGCTTGAGGCTGAACTGGCCCCAGCCCTTGTGGGCTTTTAGAGGGTGCACCAGCGGATAGAGAATCTCTCTCTTTCCCTCTCTCCCTCCCTATTTCTCTCTTGCTCTGCCTTTCAAAACAATGAAAATAAATAAAATGAACAGAGAATGACCATTTCTTAAGAACGAATAAAGTCCCACTAGGGAATACTTTCGTAAAATAAAAATAACATGTTAAATCATAGCATTGCATGAAGTGATTTATTAAGAGGGTAAGTATTGGTGATCTGCGCCGCACACATATAACCATCCACTAATGACACAGCATTGGAATTCCACAGTGTGACAGAAACTATTTGTTTGTCTTACATTATGGATAAGCGCTGGCAATGGTAGGATGGACATTGCTCTGAGAATCCCGACTATGTAACAACTAAGTCATTTGTATTCACAGGATGATTCATGTACCTGGAAGGCCCAGGTGTTTGATCCTCTTTCATCTCCGGTTTCTTCCGGGACTGCTCAGCTGAAGCATTCATAAACAGGGGGCGCTCTTTAAATTAGCATTTGAGAATAAGAAAATGACCATTCTTCTCTTCTGCTCCCCTGAGGGAAAAATCCACTTTCTCACTAGGAGATGAGAGTGCATGTTTTGTTTCAGGCTACTATAACAAAAAATACTACCGATGGGTATTTGGTAAACAACTCACATTCTATAAGGTCTTCTGGTTCTAGCCTCCTAGGATGCTGTGAAGGACTGTAAGCCCAAGGAGCCAATAGCCATTGGATCATTGTTTCATTCACATGTGTGGCATCATTAAAGGATTATTCTCTCCATGACACAGCCGTTTTCTGGGTGACACTGTATTGTTTCCATGCTATTCAGGTCAAAGAGAGAGCTTGCATTTCTTCGTTGGAAAGAGTCATGATAGCTTTTGGTGCTTTTCTTAGACACACAGCAGGAAAAATGCCTCCTCTAGCAATTGATGAGTTTCTCAAGCAGCCATTCTTCTAGAGCACAAATGTGCATAGGTTTAGCCCTGGCCAGAACATAAGAAGAGGTGGAGGAAGTTAAAGGAAAACTTTCTCCTCTCACAACACTCTGACACCATTGTGTAGATATTCCACACTAAAGAATTCAGTTCTTACAGACACACTTGAGTATCCTACAACTTAAATTCTGCTGCTCCCCAGAGTTAATGTAGACCCCACATACTAAAGGCACAGTCCCGCAAGATTTCTGCCTGACATCACACATCAATCATAGGCACCAGCTCCTCACATTACCTACACTTCTTCTGTCCAAGTTGGCTGCAAATTGGTGGTTCCTACCACCACTTTTTCAGATTTGATCATTTTCTCTAATGGGTCACAGAAATTAGGGAAACATTTCATTTACATTTATCAGGGTATTATAAAGGATATTATAAGGGGTACGGATGAACTGTTAGATGAGAATACACAGGGTGAAGACATGAGCATAGGAACTTTTGATTTTGTGAAGTGGGGATGTACCACCTTCCTGGCATATGGATGAGTTCAGCAACCCAGAAATGATCCAGACCTCTTCACTTATGATTTTTATGGAGGTTCTAGTATATAGGCACGATTGAAAGGATCATTGGGTATTAGGGATTGAAACCCCAATCCTTCTCAGAGGTCAGGTTGGGGGAACTGGAAAAAGTATGGGAGGGGGAAGCTGGAAGTTCCAGTTCTCTAATAGCATGGTTGATTCCTCTGGCAGTCAGTCCCCAGCCTGACCTAAGGATTTTCCACCAATCATTTCAGGTATGGTTGAAAGGGGCTTGTTATGGATTTTTTAAAAAGACAACCTTGTTGCCGATAACCTCAGGATATTTCAAGAGTTTTATGGTTTCTGTGCTAGGAACTGGAGACAAAAACCAAATATAACAAAAAGTGCTCCTGTCACTTCTGTCACTCAGGAAGTTGTGTCCCGAGAACTGGGCATGAAGATCAGACGTGTACTTCTTGGTACATCACAACATTACTGAAGTCCTAAAAGTTGAGTTTGAATTCTATAGTCGCCCTTACTTGTGACCTTGGGCAGATGATTAAACTTCTCTGTGCCTCAGTGATTTTGTCAACCTAACTGAGACCTTGCATGGATATGGTAAATGGTATAAGTTAATGTATTGTAATGTATTGAATACACTTGGAGTTGAGGAAGAGCTTTTATTTTATTATTAATATTCACTTGAAATATACTTCCTGTGCTTGAAGAATGGAATACTTTTTGATCATTTGTCCCACCTGGTAACCAAAATCATTTTTATTTCTGTAAACCTCTTTACAATTTACCTAGTCTCCAAAAACAGATAGGGATGGTGATGGGGTCAGTTGAATTCCCGTAGTGATTTCTCCCTGGAGCAGAATGTAGAATGATTTTCCACTTGAGGTCTTTAATGACTGCCACTACTTTCCTGCCACATGATTGGTAGTCTTTCACCTCTGAATTTTCCTATCAGTCTCCAAATGAGTTGCAAAAGTCTCCTGGTGGTATTTACCCATAGGCAGAAGCGATGACTATCTGACGGGTTAGAAAGATGAGTGGAGAGTTGGGATGAACCCATATGTGTCTGCCCTGTCTAGCAATCTTTACTCTCCTCTACCTGGAGGATAAACATTTGGTTTGGCACAGGAGGACCTCCACTATACCCATCTAGTTATAACTAGAATTATAGTGTAGTCCTCTGAATTCAGCTGTGTCCCCCTGCCCATGACTTATTCCTAACTGTCCTTCAACACTAATCCCATATCTCATGTCTTCCTAATGGTTATCAACTTTGGCTGAACATTAAAATCATCACCACATTCTTCTTTGTGAATGTAGCAGCCCAGCCCGCTTACTTATTTACACACGCAGGCCTCCAGTAAATGCTCACTGCATGCATGAGTCACCCCTGAGATGCTTTATCTTTTCCACAATGATATTTCTCTGCTGCTTATAACAGTACTTTGGGGACTGGATCCTTTAGCATGTGGCCCCTATCTTGTTTTTTCCTTCCTTGGGTTTGTCCAACTTGTGTTCTATTTTTTTTTAATTGAGGTTTTTAATATGGAAGTAATGCATATTTGTTTTAGAAATATTGGACGTTATAAAGAATGAAGAAAAACCCACTTCCACCAATCAAAAGCAAACTTGTTCCTTGTTTTCTTAACTTTTCCTAATTTATTGCCCTTTGGGGTTGCTTGACCCCTGGCATGCCCCATTGAGCTCAACCACTGCTCTCTTTGCTCAGACCCTGTGAATTGCCTGCTGAGGGCCGGAAGAGGAGTATCCCATGAGAATAGCATTCTTGGAGTAACTACCGCTAACTTCTCTGAGGGCCAGTATATCATGAGAAAGGGTTTTTCTTGAGCTATTCTTGCCTTCCTCATTCAGACAGGATGCATGGCCCTTATTTTTAAAAATGATGACATTTTGTAATTTCCTTATAATAATAGCTTAAATGTTTTCCAGTTCCTCCCCCTAATCCATACCCTATCCTCCTAAGATATGAGAGATTGCAGCCTTGGATAAAAGTGTTTATGCTGTAGTCAAGATTGGCTAAACCTAGTTATGAGTAGTTTAACACAATAACAGCTGTGTTTCTTGCTTGTGTTACAGTCTAGTTGGGTTGTCAGAGGGCTCTACTTCATGTGTTCATTGAGAACACAGGTTGCTTCCATTCTACAATTTCACCATCTTCTGGGGGCTCAGATTCTTTCACTGGCTTCTTTGCATCCATTTGGCAGAAAAGTGAGTGAGTGAGCAAGGATAAAATGTGTTCATCCTTGACTATCTCAGTCCAGAAGTAAAATACTCACCTCTTCTCATGTTTCAAAGGTGAGAACTAATCCCATACCTTCACCCAGATGGAAGGGGGCTGGAAAATAAAGCCTAGTTAAGTGCTGGGAGGAAGAAGAGATATATACATTGGTGATCACTAGCAGTCTCTTAACACCGTTTTTCTCTTTCTGCTTAAATCATTGTGACTGAACCTCATTTTGGACATATATTATTTAGGTGCTTGACTTTTGTATTATTCAGGCTATAGGTTAGGTTGCTACAGCAAAGGCCAAAATGACAGTTACCTAAACAGGACAAATTAATTTCACTTTGTAGTTAGAACATAAGCAGTTCGGTGCTGGTATGATAATTCCATGATGCCCCATATCTTCAAATGGAGTTTCCATGCAGGAGTCTACAGTGGCTGTTTCAGATCCCATCACGTCTGTCTACATCCCAGTCTGTAGGGAAAGAAGACAGTGGAGGGCACAACCTGAAAGCTGCATATGTCATTCCACTTATATTCCACTGGCCTGAAGTTTAGGCAGATGGCCATACCCAGCTCCAAGAAGGCTGGGAAATTTGAATGGGGCTAGGATGGAGTCTGTTACCAGAAGAATGGTTGGGTAGAGTGGAGAGAAAGGAGATGCTGGGAGGACTAGTAATCTTTTTAACAAGTGATAGGAAGCATGTCTCAGTGGGTAAGATCATGGGCTTAGACTCATAGTACAATGGTTTCAATGTTAGCTCTACCTGTTAGTGTGTTTTTTAAGCATGAGCATACTACTTAGTTTGTATCTCCATTTCCTAATCTGTGAAATCATGGGCCAGACATTTTGTGATACTTTTCCAGATCCAATCACAAACTTCTGCCACTCTATTCCCTGGAAAACTTATCTTACGGAATGTATAACCAGTCTTTCTGTTTGATTGGCTAATGAGAGGCACTAGCAGAATATTGGAGGGTGCAAGAAAGAGATGTCAGGGTTCTTATTCCCTTCCCACTGGGCTGTGGGATGATGTGGCTGTGTAATGCAATGAAGGCAGCAGCTCCTATAGAGTGGCCTCCTCTAGCACCCAGTCTGCCTAGATTCTGATAAGCTTAGCTTGTGGTTTAGGTTTCTTTGTTCATCAATCAAGGTTCTCCAGGGCCACAGAACCATTAGCATATACATAGATGAGAGGAGATTTGTTAGAGGAATAGATTCACACAGTCACACAATTTTTCAGGCTGGTAAGCCTCACAAGAGGCCATGAGCAAGCTAGGGGACCAAACGAATTAGTGGCACGGCTCAGTCCAAACCCCAAAGCCTCAGAACCAGAGGCCAATTGTGTAACCTCAATCCTAGGCCAAAGGCCTGAAAATGGGAAGGTGGTAGAGGATAATAATGCAAGCTCAAGAGTACAAAGCCTGGAGAACTTGGAGTTCTGACATCCAAGGACATCCTGGCTCTGTAAGAGAGCATAGAATTTTGCCTGTCCTTCTCCTGTTTTGTTCCATTTAGGCCCCCAGTCAATTGGACGGTGCCCATTCATATTAGGGGTAGATCTTCCTCATACAGTCTACCAGCTCGCACACCAGGCTCCCCTGGAACCACCCTCCCCTGGAACCACCCTCATGATACACACAAGGTATCATGCTTTCCCAGTCCTCTATGCGGCCTTAATCCCGTCGAGCTGACTCCTACAGTTCACTGACACAGAGTTGGTAGCAGCTCCCCTTTGTACTAGCCCTGAGACTTCCTTTCACTCATTCCCCCTCACCCTTGCCTGTCACAGTTTTGTAAGTAGTCCCTTCATCAGTGTTCCATCCATTTCCTCCTAGGGCCTTGGCTGGTACAGTGAGAATAATTGGAGTACTGACCTCAGACCAGAATGAGGGCTAAATGCATTACATGATGAATGCACGAACATAGTAACCACCTTCAGGTGTCTTCCTGTCCCCAGACAGATGCCTGACAGATGCTCTCAGGCACCATGAAAACCTTCTGAAAGGCTTCACTTTGGTATGTTTGTTAAATAAGGTTGCCACTCACCACCTCTTCCCTCACTTCCTGCATCAGGAGGAAGTGACAAAATTCAGAGTTGTGATCAAATCTGTTCCAAGTCACAGGCACCCTGCCTCCAAAGTTTCCTCCCTCTCATTTATATGGAGATGAATAGGAGAAAAGAACTAGGCTTATTATCATTTACGCCATCTGTGTCAGGCACTTTACATGTGTAAGTAGTGTACTGAGTTTGTCTGCTCGGGGGTTTAAATCAGGTAACCCACCTTGTTACCCAAAATATAATAATTTTCAAGGATTCAACTACCCATATTACTAAGAAATTAAGGCTATCCTTGAATTTTATGTCCAGAAATCCTCAGGATGTGCTTATTTGCATGCCCAGTGAGTGCTGGCTTGCCAGGGGACGTAGGATTCAGCTACACCATACCGAGTCAGTGAATACGGTGACAACTGGTCCATGTCCTCTTTTCTCCAGAAACAGGTGGCCGCACATTTGTGGCCATTGCTGCTGCTGCCCTTGTTCACACCGGAACCTAGAGGCCTGGCTTTGGCTTGTGAAAGCCTGACTACTTTCCCACGTCCTACCATCTGCTAGCCGTGGGGATGAGGACACCTCTCCTCTCTGTGCCGTTGCAGCCTCAGAGTGGGTCCAGGTCCTAATTACCGTAGAAGCCAGGCCCAGTGGGATCCAGCTGGGGACCTGCTTAGCTTTGAGCCAGCCTCCAGAGGCCAAGCGTGTTCATAGTAATCAGTCTACCTCTTGGAAGCCTGTCTGTCCAGCTGTCCTCCTCCCTGGCTGGGAACACAGCTTCTGAGAGGGAGGAGTTTTCACTCCGTTTCACTTTTTCTCAGGGTGATTGACAGTGGAAAATTCAATTCCCTTCACAGGAAACCTCTCCCTGCCACAGGGTGTGGTCCAGCCTCCTGGCTTCAACAAAACAATTGCAGAATAATTCAACATTGTGATGACTTCCCAAATCTGGGTAACTCAGTCTCCTCCATGATTGATCTTTTTGGGCATATCAGTTCATTTTATCCACACAAAAAACTCAGAGAAACAGATAGAATTCTTTTCATTTTATGGAAGAGGAAATGGACTCAGATAAGTGAAATTATCTGCTCACTGTCACACAGCTAGTTGGAGGCAAAGTTTGATTCAACATATAATCTTTGGTTCTAGAGCCAATCTCCGTTTCCTGGGGAGGAGAATATATAAGCTGTCCTCCTCCAAAGGAGATTCTGCTGTGGGTTGAATAAAATAGCATGTAAACATGTCTAGCATAGGGCCTGGTTAGTCCATGGATACTGAATATGTATTTGTTGAATACATGAATGATATTATCTTTAGACCGTGAGATAATGATCTGTATACTACTACACAGGAATTTACCTTAATGGCATCTAAAGCAACAGCCATAAAATCTCCTGTTGGCTTCTTTCATTTCATTCCTGCTTTTTCTGCCCTGTACTGCAGCATAGGGTCCCTGGGAAATGAAACCTCTCATGGTTTCCCCATGGTATCAATGCAATTTCTAAAGGAAGCTAAACCTTTGCAGCAGCTTAATTTAGAGCAGGACAGCAGAAGCCTGGAGAAGAGGCTGAAAGTACAGTCAAGGGCAGGTGAACTCAGAGTTGGCCATAAAATGAAGTGCCGGTGAAGTGACACCAGATATTGCCTGGGAGGTGACATTTTGCTTCAGGGTACCCTAGTTGGGAGAAGAAATGAAGTAGGAAAGTAGAAAATAAAATAAATTCTGGGGAATATCTACCTGGGCTGGAAAAAAAAAAAAAGAGCAGATTAGGACAATGGGGACACGTGCACAGGCACTCGCACATACACACACAGAAAGTGGAAAGGGAATTTTTGTTGCCAAAGAAGCATTTCTACTAGAAATAAATAGGACTCTGGCCAGCCACTCCTGAATATCAAATGTAAGCGTGACTCCCCAGAAAGGAGGGCATTTCATCAACTGTTGAGCACTACGGGCGCTAAGGAGTTCATGAATAAGCAGCGTGATCTTTTCCAGGGTGCTGAGTGTGGTTTCTGAGCCACGCTCTACTGGCTGATCTTTCTGGAATGTAGCCCATTTGTTTTCCTCCTACCCCTCAAGTCAGTTTTACAGGACACGGGCATCTTCCTTGGATTTGATATCACTTGATTGCTTTTCGGGTCTCCCTGCCTCACACTCTCCTTCCCTGCTTCTGTCCTCTCCGCTCTCCCTCCCCCATCCCTGCCTCCCCGGTTTCCCTAGGTCAGTCTCCTCCCCCCTTGCTCTCCTGTTCCCTCCTCCTTCTTTCCATCTTGAGCTGGAATATGGACAGAAAAGGCCATGCTTGCTTTCTTGGGGCCCTTTGCCAGAAAATGGAACAGGTCAAATTGTAAAAGGGGATAAAAAAAGAATGTTTCTTGGCAAAATGGGGGAAACAGATGTTCTGGGATGGTTTTGCTGTCTCTCACTTCTGCTGCCTGCTGAAATACACCCTTTGCAAGATTGCTGGATGGAAAAGCCATCACCAGGGCACATATATGTGCTTATTTGAATGTACATATATTCATTTCTGCTTAGTTCTCTCCCTGTGGCCTTTGTACCCCCAAATCCAAAGTTGGCAAGATTACTGACCACTGGTAGCAAGATTTATTTTTAACTCTTCTCAGAGCATTTGTTAAAAAAAAGAAAAAGATTCCTGGGAAGAGTGGACACTGTGGCTGCTTTCAGGTCACTGTATAACAGTAAATGTTCTATGGAAACTTTAGGTTCTTAAGAGAATCGAGATGGGCCTTGTGGGTGCAGAACTTGGTCTGGCGTGAACTCCATGGAAAGTACAAGGTTGGGGGTGGGCTCTAAGCGACCTCTGGAGCTGGTGTTTGGAAGCCTGCCAGGGCTCCTTTGTTTCTGCCTCCCAGAGGTCTGCTGTTTCCTGACGTCGCCCAGAAAGAACTGTCCATTACTGAGGTTGTCCGGCAGGCCAGCCAGCTTAGACTTTCTCCTCCTTTCAAGCAAGTGTTTCTTTTTAGGCTCCAAAAGCCATTTTTTTTTTTTTGCCCCCAAACTCAAAGGGGGACTTCAGACTCTGAACATTTGCTGTGGATAAAGGAGTGTGGCAGACCCTTTGAGATGGTTAACTTTAGGGGACTCCCTGGTACCTACCCCTCCAGAGGGTCCCCTCCCATCTTGTGGGGGTGTTACCAAGATCAAGTGAGCTAACACGTCTGTGCAACTTAACACAGTGCCCAGAAATCTTGCTGTCTGCTTCCCCTTGTCCTGCCTTCCTCCGCCGCTCTCATTGCTTTCAAATACGGCTTCCTTCCCGCAAGTGGATCCTGCTTTGCTTCTTCTGTTCTGCTCATCTGGTGAAAGCGAAAGAGGAAAGGAAGTAAACCACAGGAGTGCAAGGCCAGAGCTGCCACAAGTCCAAATTAGTGCCACTGAGCAAATTAAAAGGAGACATTTCTTCCACATGGACAAAGAGCCTAATAAAGAAAGTTCCCAGCTTAGTGATACAGTGCAAGCTAGACTTCAGCCTCCTGCCCCTGCCCTGTTCACTCCCTCAGCCTGGTACTGTTACACAGTGAACAACCTATACAACTGAACACGTTAGTACTGATTCTCCTCTCCAGTCAGTATTTCCTCCCTTTTCTGGGAGCTCTTCTAGTGTTATGTAAGTACTATAAAGAGTAAATTTTCTATTTAATAGTTCATTTAAAATAAAGTTCCTTCCAATTATTAATACCATGGGGTTTATTTTACCCATACAAGAAAGATGTTTTCCTCAGATTCTTACCTCCCTAAAAACCATGTCTAAGGACCAGCGTTGTGGTGTAGTGGGTAAAGCTACTGTCTGTGACAACGGCATCCCATACGGGCGCCAGTTCATGTCCTGGCTACTCCATTTCTGATCCAGCTCCCTGCTAATGCCTGGGAAGGCAGTGGAAGATGGCCCAAGTGCTTGGTCCTCTGCCACCAACAGAGAGACCCAGATGAAACTCCTGGCTTCTGACTTTAGCCTGGCCCAGCCCTGGCCATTGTGGCCATCTGGGGAGAAAACAAGCAGATGGAAGATCTCTCTTTCTCGCTGTCTCTCTCTCCCTTTCTCTATGTAACTCTGACTTTCAAATAAATAATATTTTATAAAAAAAAAAAGAAATGTTTAGGGGCCAGCACTGTGGCACAGCGGGTTAAAGCCTCGGCCTGCAGTGCTGGCATCCCATATGGGCGCTGGTTAGAGTCCCAGATGCTCCACTTCCGATCCAGCTCTCTGCTATGGCCTGGGAAAGAAGTGGAAGATGGCCCAAGTCCTTGGACCCCTGCACCCATGTGGAAGAGCTGGAAGAAGCTCCTGGCTCCTGGCTTTGGATTGGCGCAGCTCCAGCTGTTGCGGCCATTTGGGGAGTGAACCAGCATATAGAAGACCTCTCTCTGTTTCTCTACTTCTCCCTGTAACTATGTCTTTCCAATAAATAAAATAAATCTTTAAAAAAAGAGAAATGTTTAAAAAACATGTTTAAAACTTAAAATATTTATGGTAATAACCAAAATTTATTTATATTTATCCAGTTTAAATGGTATTACTAAATTTATTGTAATAAAATATTTTAGTACTTTTCATGTTAATAGGTTTTTTTTTGAAGATTTATTTATTTATTAGAAAGCTAGAGTTACAAAGAGGAAAAGAAAGAGAGAGAGAGAGAGAGAGAGAGAGAGAGAGATCTTCCATCTGCTGGTTCACTTCCCAAATGGTCACAATGGTCAGATCTGTGCCAATCTGAAGCCAGGAGCCAGGAGCTTCCTCAGGGTCTCACATGGGGTGCAGGGGCCCAAGGACTTGTGCCATCTTCTACTGCTTTCCCAGGCCATAGCAGAGAGCTAGATCGGAAGGGGAGCAGCCGACAGCCGGGACTGGAACCGGCTCCCTGTGGGATGCTGGCACTGCAGGCGGCAGCTTCACCTGCTATGCCACAGCGCCGGCCCCCAGTTAATATGTATCTTGCTAAGAACTTTGTAAGACAGGTACTATTATTTCTATCTTCTTACCAAAGAAGAACTCAAGCTTAAGATAAATTCTAAATATTCCCACATCATACCTGTGAAGTGGTAGAGTCAAGCTTGAAACCAGACCTATTCTCCTTTGCCCCTAGGATTCTTGACCACCATCCTTAATTTTAGAACACTGTCACTAGAACCCAAATTCCTGGTTTTCAGTAGCAGTTTCAGTAGCAGTAATATATGACCAGGTCGATCTAATTGATTTCAAAACCATGGATTGACTCATGTACAATACTGCCTAGTGCTTGCCACATGCTGTGAGGTAAGCTCAGGTACACAAGGGTGGGTGAGACAGAGTCTGTCCCTCAATGAACTGGTCACCTAACTGGGAAAGAAAGATCTACTAACAGAAAAATGTGTAACACGAAGCTCTGGCTGATTCAGGCCGACGGGCACTTACTTGCTATGTGACCTTGGGCAGGTTATCCAACCTCTCTGGGTTTTGGTTTCCTTGTTTGTGATATGAAAATGCAAATATCTGCATCCTAGAGTTATTGGAACTAACTATTGAAAGAGCTAATATATATAAAGTACTTAGCAGGTAGTTAGCACTCCATAGGTGACTGCAATTTTTATTATTATGGTGAGTGCAAAGAGGGCCCAGAGAAGAAAAATCTGACTCAGCAGTGGAACTTAAGAAGAGAGCAGGCAGGCTTCCTGGAGCAGATCCATGCTTCTCAGTGGGACCCACAAGAGCACAGGCATAGGGCATTCGTGGCCTCAGGCCTGCCTGAGTGCTGCATGATGGACTGCACACCAATGAAGTGGAATATTCTCCACACAAGCCTGCGTTTGATGTGGGGATTCAACAGATTGGACTGTAATCTCATTAGTTACCCCCTCAGTGCTGTGTATGACCTGATGCCTCACCAGTCTGGTTGTTGCACTCTTAACAGGCCTTTAAATTTGTCTGTGGGTTTCAGTGGGACAAAGCTGTTATACCGTGCTCACTTGTACTCCATTTCTTCTCCCATTATTACCATTGTGACTGTCTGTTTTCTACAGTCAGTTTCTTAATAGCTCCCATTGCACACTGTTTACCAAGTAAGAGACTAAGGAATCCTCTAAAGCAGTTTTGGGACATACGCCAGTGTAGGTAGGTAGATACCTGCCAAGTTTATTATGCAAAAACACAAGATACTCAAATTTGGATTTCAGATAAACAGCATATGATCTTTTTAGAATAAACTTATCCCCTGCAATATTTGGGTCATGCTCACACTATACTTAAAAAAAATTGTTGCTTACCTGAGATTCAAAGCCAACTGGTATCGTGTGATTTGTCTGTTAGCCCTAGGTGTAGGAGCGACATCTGGGGGCTACTCTGCCCTTTGCATTGGATTTTAGCTTGTTCTGTTAGTAGCTGTGATAGCAAGGCTCAGTGCTGTATCACTGGTATTTAACCTCTACCTGACTCGATTTCAGTGTTTGTATTAATGAAACTTGATTGCTGATGGGTGTATTATTTTAACACCTCAGTTAGAAAGTTGATACTGGAAATTAACACTCCCAATAGTAAAATACTAAACAACTTCAAGAATTTGATGTACATTTCATTTTGTATAAGATATAAACACAGAACCATCCATTTTCCTGAATTTTTTATGTGGCTTCTAGGGTCTGCATATTAGGGCTTTGATTTTTTTTTTTCATCGTCTCTTTTAGCAGAAGTTAGGTTTGATCCACAAATTTTTTAAAATTTATTTATTGAAAGATTTACACCCAGAGAGAAGGAGAAGCAGAGAGAGAGAGGTCTTCCATCCACTGGTTCACTCCCTAATTGGCCTCAGCAGACAGAGCTGCACCCATCTGAAACCAGGATCCAGGAGCTTCCTCCGGGTCTTCCCACTTAAACCAATGTCCATATGGGATGTTGGCACTACAGGCAGCGGCTTTACCCACTATTACACAGTGCCAGCTCTGGTCCACTTTTGAAGACTCAGTGTGTCTTAAAGCCCTCCTGGGAGTGAACCTCTGTGCCATCCTTCCTGAACACACTCACTCAGACTCTGATAGAACATCTCCTGAGGGGTGTTATATGTGTATAGGATAGGGGTCCTGCTTCTTGAGAAAGCCTGGTCTGTTATTATACAGTGAGCATTATTAGGTTTCTGTGTGGGGAGCTGAAATCTGACTTTCTGTTTCTTTCATCCACTTTTCTATGTTCTGTCTTCTAGAGCTTTTGACCTTTTTTTCCCCACTGTGACTCAACATAAGGATACACTTTATATTGAGACTCACACATAGAAATACATATGTAGATATAACAGAACTATATGAGGTTTCATGGAATAGCAATTTACCATTATTGAGTGGCTGGGTCTGTTATTTTCTGTTACATTCTATTCTGTTTATTTAAAATACTGGACATGTTAAATTGATTTCGTAACTCACAAATGGGTTGCCAACTGCCATTAGAAAAACATTGCTCTAGGGTGTTTTAGAGAAAATATAGAATGTCGATTCCTCTTCTTTGAATGAAAGATCTTGGCATATTTGAAGATGCTATATATGATATCTTAATCTGCTCCACATGAAGTGTGCTCCAGGTTCTCTATTCATTCCTGTCCTGCTTGACATCTTCTGAGTGCTTTCTTGTTGAGGAATGTTTGGTTAAAACCTGGCCCTGGGAACTGAGCACTTGGCCACATACAGCTTGACCAATACCTGGTACAGTGGGATCATCAGATCACTTGATCCAAACTCCTTGCCTGAGTGCACATCATCCCATGAATTAATACCATTGAGTATGATCATTTAGTTATTTATTTACTTTAAAATATCTAACCTAGCATTTTTTTTCTGTTTTGTCTATCAGGGTTTTGAGATAATTCCCTATTTGGTGGGTTGAGGAGTGGTGAGGAATATAAGATGCCCATCATTCATAATCCTTGGATCTATCCAACAAACAGAAACTGTGTGTCTAGTACAGTCTACTTTGGCAATAACTAAACCTCCACTAAAGGATAATATTTGGCAAGAAAATGTCTAACAAGTCAATAATTATAGCTAATATGTATGAAGCATGTGCTGTATGTGAAACACCTTAGTAAAAGCTTCACATGGGGTTGACTCATGAAATTCTCACAACCCTTTGAAGTGGATACTGTCGTAATCACTATTTATAAGAGGAAAATGGAGCTTTAGAAAAATGAAGTCATTGTGAGAATGTTACGTAACTAAGAAGTAGAAGGGGGGAGTTGATCTCAGACAAATATAACTGGTAAACCTATGGCTTTTACAATGTTTAATTTATTTTTTTCTATTTGTTTGAAAGAGGGAGGGAGGGAAGGAGGGTGAGCAGGAGAGAGAGAGAGAGAGAGAGAGAGAGAGAGAGAGAAAGAGAGAGAGATTTCATTCCATTTGACTTCTGAATGCCTGCAGATCTGTCATGTGGGTAGCAGGAACCTAAGTACTTGAGCTGTTGTCTGCTGCCTCCCAGGGTCTGCCACAGCATGAAGTTGAAATCAGAAGTGGAGCCAAGACTTTAACCAGTCACTCTGATACGGAATGTTGGCATCCCAAATGGTATTGTAATCACTGCATCAAAGGCCCACCCTGTGTAAGCCTCTGCTTTATATTATGTAACTGACTCCCACACAGAGACTCACACATTTGGTGTTTTAAAAGGAGAGAATGTATGTAACATGCCTAACATAGTGCTTAATGGATTTTACTGCATCCAATAAGAAAGGACTTAGTAGCTAAGTTCAGGTCCCAACAGCCCCTAGGAATCTGTGAAAACAGACTGTACTGGGATCCAACTTAATGGTGCTTCTTAGGAGGAAAGTAAAATTTGTAGTCAGGGAGCATCCCTCTTGGGCAGGCAAGCTGGGAGTCTGCATAAAACAGTAGTTGAGAGCAAGAGCTCTGTACTGAAAAACAGGTTTGAATACCGGCTCTGTCACTTATTAGCCATCTGATTGCAGGTAATTCCCAGAGCCTCACCTGGTGTCTTTTCCTGGTGTATAAAACATGGACAGTAATTTCTACCTTGCTAGGTGTTGTGTACTGATGAAATGAGATAATACATGAAATCACCTGGCACAGAGGAGACATTCCACACACATGCTAGTTCAAGACAGAAAACTGGATTATGTTCACTCTGCTGCAGCCTTTCTCTCTTTTAGGTTAGGAATCAGAGCATATAGAAATATGGGTTCCCAGACACCCTAAACCAGTGGTTCTCAAAGTGTGGTCCACACAGACCTGTAGCATCAGCATTATCTGAGAAGTTGTTGGAAGTGCAAATTCTTGAGCCACACCCAAACGAGATAAATCAAAACCTCTGGGGCGGGGCCCAGCAATCTGTGTTTAACCCTGTAGGTGGTTCTGATGTTGCAAAATTGAAGAACCACCGCCCCACTGACACTGAGGATCCCAGGTCTCCCCTCTTTTCAGTAGGATTCAGTCAAAGCCTCTGGAGAGACTGAACCTTTTGTGAAGACACTGACCAAATTCATAGACTGTGGGCTTTATCTCCAGGTTGTTTCCACCTGATCCTGCTGTTGTTTACCCTAAAATTCATCCTTTTCTGATGGCCTTTTTCTTCTTCAGTTGAAACCCAAGTTTCAGTTTAATTAAGTTGAATCAGAAGGGACCATTCCCAGATGCCTGGGTAAAGGAGACTCTGGTAACTTTCTAAAGAACTCATGCAGTTAGTGTACTTCCTTTGCCTCCTTGAAGCTCCTCGGCTCCTTGAGACCTTTCTGTCTCAAGGACCCTCGCACATGCTCTTTGCTCTGTTTGGAAGACTCTTTCCCCTCCTCTGCATGTGGCTAAGCCTCCTTCCTCCGATAGACTCTGTGTCAGTATCACTTCTTTGGAGAAGCCTTCCCTTTTCATTCCCTCTACATGGCAACCGTTGCCTTACTGTGGATCCCTCTGTTGCTGTCTGCTCCTCTCCATCACACGTAGCTCAGGTTGTAATTTTACATTGATATATGTGTATGTAAGAACAAACCAATTACAGATTATTTAAGCACATAGTAGAGTACCTGGCTTATCAATGTAATCAATATTTGTTTGGATGAATGAATGAATGACCCATTGTAGACCTCACTTAATTCTTCCATCTTTCAAAATCTACTGTATTTTAAAACAGTCTCTCTGGAACTTAATTTTCTCTGGTTATTTCTTTTTTTTTAAATTTTTTTTATTTGACAGGTAGCGTTATAGACAGTGAGAGACAGAGAGAAAGGTCTTCCTTCCATTGGTTCACTCCCCCAATGGCTGCCATGGCTGGTGCTGCGCTGATCCGAAGCCAGGAGCCGGGTGCTTCCTCCTGGTCTCCCATGCGGGTGCAGGGACCCAAGCACTTGGGCCATCCTCCACTGCCTTCCTGGGCCACAGCAGAGAGCTGGACTGGAAGAGGAGCAACCAGGACAGAATCTGGCGCCTCAACCGGGACTAGAACCTGGGGTGCCAGTGCCGCAGGTGGAGGATTAGCCAAGTGAGCCACGGCACCGGCCTCTGGTTATTTCTAATTTTTCCCCTCTCTACCTCAATATGATTCATTTTAGGAATGAAAATAAGAGTGTCTATATCATCACTGAAACTAACAAGAATAAAACAGGATTAATTTTTTGCTCACAACACCAGGAAAAGAAGCACTTACCATACCATGAGATACTGCAGGGTGAACAAAATTGAGGCTGCTTCCTATCAGTACACAACTGAGTTTACTCAACAACTCAGTGAAATGATCAATACGACTGAAGCTAGGGAGCGTCTTTACTGGGTAACATCAATTCATCAGGCAACCCAGTGCTGCTCAACATGAGGCAATTTTGTTCCATGGGGGACATTTGGCATTGTGTGAAGTCAATTTATTGTTGTCATTTTCATAATTGCAGTGGAGAAAGTGGTTACTACAGATGTTTAGTGAGTAGAGGCTATCTTCAATGCATAGGGAAGTCCCTCACAACAGAGAGTTATCACCCTTCCCCTGCAATGTCAATAATGCCAAGGTTGATAAGCCCTGAGGTAAGCAATCAATCAAAAAATATTATGAGCTCTCAGTGCCCTCAAGGTTTCTGTAGTAATAGCAGCAAATAATAATCAGAATAATTATCATCCCAGTATATCCTATATGCCAGGATCTTAATAGTCACAGCTGCTCTCCATCAGAATCTGACCGTAGGTGTGTTTGAGCGAGTATCTCTACTCATTACCCGTACCTTTATGGGGTAGCTGCATTTTCTCTGAACATGGTCACATTTACCCTTGGTTTCTTGTGTTTCGTACAGAGCAAATTATGGGAATGGTGCACTTTAGGTAATATGCTCATGGGAGAAAGCAGTGAGGCAAGAAGAGACTGGTGTGTCACCATGGGTATGAAATGAAAAGCATCCAGACAAACAGGCCTCGGATACATAACTTAACAATGGAGTCGAACTATCTATGTAGGGTGGTAGCACACAGCCTGGCCCTTGGTAGGTGCTTAGTAAATGTTTACTGGGAGATTTTCATAATCAACACAGAGTCCCTGGGTAAGCTTCAAATGTATGGGGTTTCCAAACAACGTGGTCTGTTAATTCAGCGTTTCATGCTTCCTAGGAGCAGTCTCCTCATCCATAGGCACCTGATATTTACAGAACAACAGATATGTCACCCCTTGTGTATCTTCCCACTTGGGCTCCACATTGCTGCTCCATTTTTCACTTGTCCACTCTCAGTCATTCTGGTCCTGGTGAGGGCTTATCCCTTCCCCATCCCTCTCCTTGCAGCAACGGACACCCTGCAGCTCCTGCTTCAGGCACTCCCAGCGATCCCTGAATCGTGCTCCTGTGGACAGTTTGGAGATTGGGGCAGGGCATGTGTCAGCCTCTCCAGAGGAGGCGTGTGCTATGTGAACAAGCTTATTTAAGAACATGATTTTATATTTGGAAACAAGCCAGGAACAAACAACTATTGTCTTTGTAAAACAGGGACTTGAAAAAAAAGCTTGGAAAAAAAAAATCTTGCATGAAGATAATTCAGTAGTCCCCTGTTGTCCATGGGGACACAGTCTAAGACCAATACTTAATTACTAACCCATGGATAGTACTAAATCTATATTTGCTATAATCTTACCTATGCATGTATACCCATGGTAAAGTTTAATTTATAAATTAGGCACAGTAAGAGGTGAGCAGTCATAATAAAATAATTCTCACAGTATACTGCAGTAGGAATTATGTGAATGGGGTCTCTCCCAACATCTCTTATTGTGCTACACATACTAACAGGTGGGGAGTGTATGCAGCGTGAAGAAGCAGGACAAAGGCATGAGTCACATCCCAGGTGGGACAGAGCTGAACACCACAATATTGTGCATCTCAGTGTACAATGAAAAACACGTTTATTTCTAGAATTTTCCATTTAATATTTTCAGACCATGACTAAGCACAGATAACCATATAGGGGTTTGTCACGTCTGGCATCGGTGTGACCATTTTACATTTTTGAAAAGAGATCAAAAGAAAAAGTGTTGGGAAGCAGCACAGTTTGTGTTTCCTTTCTTGTGTCTGTCCATACCTTTGCTAGAATTGGATTCCTCTTAGCATTTCTTGATACTTGCCCCTCCCTTTTCTATGCAAAATCAGTCATTCATCTATGCTCCCACAGTGCTTTGTTTTTAACCTCCAATAGGTCAAGCATCAGCCTTTACCATGCACATATTAAGCCTTGATGTAGTAAATGCTTCTGGAAGAGAACTGCAAGAGCACTGGAGCCCAGTGAGCCAGCAGGAAATCAGTGTGATGGGAATCACACAGGTGGATTCTAAGACTCTGTCTTATTGATTCTGAAATTTGGAGATGGGGTATGATGGATTTAAGTGTTTGAATGCTTTGGCCCAGAAATCATACTTTGGAAAGCACTATAGAACTTGGACTTTAAAAATATCATTACTTGTCCTAGAAGCAAACGAAACATTTTGATCAAGGCAGCTAGGGTGCATTCCGTCACTGATCTGTTCATTCAAGAGTCAGTAATGGAGAACTAGGAATTGCAGGGACCTGTCCTGGGTGAGGCTGTGCAGCAGCTATTCCTTATGTGGTCACATCTGTATACTCTTTTGCCATTTGACTTCTCCTTCCTGACAAATTTAGGCTCACTATTAGAGCCTGTCCAAGTCTAGGCATTAACTGGTAAGTGTGTCCACAGGTAGGTGCAGAGAAGAATGGGGGGGAAAGAGATAACATATTAACAGAGAGCTTAACTGCCTTGGTATTTCAAATTCCTGGAGAAGGGAAGGGTTTCTAACTTTCGCTGAATTCCTAAAATGTGCCTTGCACTTGACATATATTATCTCATCTAATTCTCACAGTAAACCTTTGGGCTGAGTGTTGTTACTCTGTTTATACAGAAGAGGAAGCTGTGGCTCAGGTTAAGTTACTGTCCAATTCTGGAAATAGTTAGCATCTGAACTAGAACTTGGGTCTTACTGTCAAGGCAGTGCTCATTCTCCTGTATCTGAATGCTTACCTCACTCTTCTTTCATCACGGCCTCTGTGCTTGTCTGAGTATCTTGGAACCACTGGAACATGCTGGTACCTGCCTGTTTGGAGTTAGATTGCTCTCTGGGCCGTCCCAAAGAGTGCTCAAGTTGGCCTACCACCTTGATAACTTTCATAGGGGTGAGTAAAAGACAACTTGAAAAACTGGCCTCCAGCAGTACTTTCTGAGTTACCAGGCAGTTGATCACTCTGTTTCAGTGTGTGGAGTCTGTGCTAGGTCCACCTTGAGAAGATTCTTGAGCCGGCAAGCTGTGCCCAGCATCTTACCTCTAGCATCTGATCGAGGGACCAACTTCCTAAAACTTTGTGTGGCCCCCACACCTGTCAACTTTCCCGGCTTTTCTACTTCTCATGCCTCTTCCTTTTCTTCCTCCTGCTTTTCCTGTTTTGAAGTTGTGGACCTTCTCCAAACTGACCTTCACAGCTTCATCCCCCTGTCCCTGACTTCTCACCCCCCGCCCTTGATCCTCTTACCCAGGGACAGTCAGTCCCTCAACCTCATTCTCAAGCCAGTTCCTCCTCACAACTCTGCTTCTTCCACCATGAATCTGATGACCCATTCGTCCAAGAATGGTCCATTCTTTCTATGAGCCAGGCCCAAAATCCGGGTTGAATTGATTAGATTGTTCTTTCCCCCAGGATAACTGTCTTGTCAGTGAAAAGAGTAAACTCTCACTTAAGAGATTTGATATCTTTATTCATGATATTTGGAATCTTCAAAGACATGCTATCTCTCTGGGTAAAATGGAGACAAGAATAGTCCTTACCCCATGGAGTTGCTTGGTAGGAAAATGAAATAATGCCTAAGTACATAGGTTATCTGCAAAATACTACCCTATTTTATGCAAGGGACTTGAGTGTTAGGGATTTCGATGTCCACAGAGGATCCTGGAACTGATCCCCTGCTGATAATGAGGGAAAATTCTAACTGTTAAATGATTGCCTTTGGGTCTTATCTGGAGAGCAGAGGTGACTGAGCCAGGGGCTTTATCAGAAGAATCCTCTGCAATCAGGACACACAGACCCACTGCTGGCTCAGATCCCGGAAGGCCTGGCTCAAGGAGAGCAGAGGGGAGCACTGGAGGCGAGGCTGGGCATGTGTTCATTCTCTTGATGATGTGGGAAGCAACGGCTCTGTTACCTTGTGGCCTCTCCTCTGCCCCAGAAAGCCAGGCAGAAGTGCCTGGGGCAGGTTGGGCGCCCCGCTCAGGGCTCTGGAGGGCGGCCCGATGGGGTGGGTTGGGAGTGTTGTCCACTGCAGCCTGCGTTAAGAGGTGGGGCAGAAGCCGCAACATTTTTCCGACACACTTCCCTTGCCTCTACTCCCGCTGATAATGGTGGGGGAGTTCGTGGCCATAGGAGGTATGGTTCTGGGAAGACATTTACTGTCTTAGCCTGTAAGGCCTGTTTTGCTCCATGGGGCATGATGGCTGCCTGTCGCCCCTTTCCAGTTCGGGAGGAGGCACTGGGGCTTGGGGCATGCTGTTGAAAATGTAGCTATTTTTCACCTGGAAATCCCACTTAAGGAGTCGGGGCAGGGGCGGGGGCGAGAAACAACACTCAGCCTAAGCGGAACCTAACCTACACTTTGGGGGGGAAGAGATGGAAACACATTTGGCCCGTTGGGAAGGAAAACAAAGTTGCAGGAGGGCGAACTGGGGAGAGTCTGACTTTAATTAAGGCAGGGGAGGCTGTCGCCCTCCTAAGTCTCCGGGAGACACGTCAGCTGGAGCTCGGGCAGTCCCAGGCGGCAGTCCCGCGGGCCTGGGGCCGGGCTCTAGGGCCCAGCGGCCGGGCGCCGGGGCGGGGGTGGAGTGTAGGGTTGCAGTGACGAGCCCGGGCGACCCTCCCCGGCCGGCGCGCGCGGGAGCGGGGAGCGCAGGCGGCGGCGGGCGCGCGCGGGACGCTCTAGGACCCAGCAGCGGTTGTCCGGTTTGGGGCTGGAGGTGAAGCCCTGGCATTTCCCTCCTTCCTGTGTGAATGGGGCTGATTGTCGGGAGCCAGCCACTTCCCCGCGCTACCCCACGCCATGCGCAGCGCGCTGCCCGGCAGCCGCCTTCCCCAGCCGCGGGACTGAACTAGCCATGGTCGCCTCATGTGGAGGGCAAAGTTGCGCCGGGGAACTTGTGAGCCTGCGGTGAAAGGTAACCAGCCCCCGCGCGGGGTGCAGGGAGGGCATCTCCGAGCCTCGGCGCGAAGGACCCAGCCGTCAGGTGCCGCCCCTGCCACTGCTGCGGCCCGGCGCAGGGGCGCTCCGCGCAGGGGGGCTCCGCGTGGGGGGTCAGGGGGGAGATCGCCTCTGCTTGGGGCAGCCGATTCGGCGGTGGGGCTCGGCAGTGTCCCTTGCAGAGTCTCATTCTCGAGTACCTAAATTTAAAAGAAAGAAAAGGCAGAAGCCGTTCCCATAGCCACCCTCCAGGTACCCCGGTGCCGCGCCGCCCCGCGCCCGGCCGCGGTCTGGGAAGTTGCGTCCACGGGCCGGGTGCAGGCGCGCTCCCGCGCGGGGCCGGCGTTCCCGAGGGGGCGCTGCCATATGGCTGGACTCTCCGAGCCGCGCCCGCGCGCGGGACTCCCGGCTGCCGGACGGAAGGGGGTGTCCGGGGGCCGCTTTCCTCGGCTCCAGACAAAGGCGCACTCCCGGCCCGCGCGACGGGCCCCGGCGCTCAGGGCTGGACCCTGCCGGGTCACAGGCACTGCGCGGCTGGCGGCTGCGGGCGGCCAGGGGGTCGCGCTCGGGAACCCCCAGCCTCCGACCGCCTTAGCTGCCGCCCCTTCTTTGTTCTGCCCGGACAAGTTTCGCTAATCGGGGAGTGCGGTCTGGTTGCCGTTTGCCTTTAAGGGAAGCTGGTTTCTGGAGGTGTGGGGGGGAATTAAACTTTCCAAGTGGAACTGGTTTTTCTTGGAATGTGACATTTGTGGCAGGAGGAGGTTGGCACGTCGGCCGCTGACAGGCGAGCGGGGCCGGGGCCCTGCGCCGGGGCAGGGGCAGAACGTGCCCGCAGGCAGCTGGGCTGGAGGAGGCGGCGGAGCCCTGGCGCGCACCTCCCGGGCCTCGGCCGCCTGGACCGAGCTCGCGGCGACGTTTCCAAGTTTACCCCCGCGAGGACCTCAGGCCGAGAACCCTGGGTCCCTGCGCGCAGCAGCCCGCGCGGCGCCGCGCCCTCCTCGCCGCATCTTGACTGGAGACTGGGGAGACTTTGCCTTTCCATTTTTGCTGAAAGCATTTGCCCATTGGCTTCGGTGTTGGCTCGTGTGTGTGTGTGTGTGTGTGTGTCTCACCTGGGCTGGAACCCTGGGCCCTGGTCCGCGGCTTCCCGAGGCTTTGCGGTTTGGACCCAACGTTTGGTTCCCCTGGTCCCTCCGCTCCCACGCCCTGGGCGTTCACGGTTGCCTTTCTTCAACTGAGGCAGGGCACGAGAATCGAGTTTTTTGTACAGCTATAAAAGCCCTTGTTGGGGCTGGGGGTGGGGGGAGGAGTGTCGGGAGAGCCATTTGTGACACTTTCAAGATGTTTTTGACTACCCCAAACAATATCGTGTTAACCTGCTCAACATAAGCGAATCAGATCGGAACAGAGGGATATTAATAGTCACAAATCCAGAAGATTTCCTTCCTTTTCGGGTGCGAACTCATGACTTGAAACGAACAATCATGGCTCCCTGCTTCCAAAACTGGCCTATGGGTGCCTGCCAAACTGGCTGAGATTTCCCCTGGCCGCCTCCCACCCTGGACCTGGGAGCTGTGGACTCATTAGGGCTCTCTGCAGAAGGCCAGTTCTTGAGGGATCCAGAGGAAGGCGACCTTGGTTTCCTAGTATGGGGCTGTGTGCATTGTAGTGTGTATCTGCTGCCAGTGCTCTAGAGGAGCAGGATGTGAGAACAACACTTCACCAGCACTCTGAGCTGTTCTGGAGGGCAGGAAAGCGCTGATTCCAACAGGATGGAAACGCGTAGGACCGAGAGAGCCTCTACTCTCCCCGAGGCTGCACTGGGGTGGGGGAGGGGGAGGGAGAGGGAAGGAGCAAGATGTTTGGTTCCCAGATAGGAATGGGGCCCAAGGGCCCAACCTGCACCTATAACTCCTCTCTCCTCCCCCTTCTTTAAAAGCTGCATAGAATTCGTGGTCTCTTAGCTTCCGTGCAGATTGTGGAGGGTGAAGAATACTAATGTACCAAAGGGTACGTGGAGATCAAAGTATTGGAAAATGCCTCTTCATGGAAGCGAACAGATGAGTTTGAGTTTAAATGAAATTTTGAAGTGCTGTCGTTAAAAGCACATGAATGCAGCACCCCGAGTGGGTTTACAGGAAGGCCTGCTGCCGACTACACGCGGCCAGTTGGTCTGGAGCATCCCGGTAGAGCGGGTAGAGCGCTGCCTTTTTGATGTGCACCCCTGTGGAGCAGTGTGAGCCAAGGCCTGGGGGAAGGATGGCAGAGCTGTTGAAATTAGATGGCGGTCTGGCTGGCCAGAGAGAGTGCTCTTAGGAAGTACAGCCTCCAGGGACCCTGCTGAATTCCTCCCTAGTATTTTGTGGGGAAATCATAAAACATTAATGAAGACTTAATTAATGCCATGACACAAGGGAAATGTTAGTCAAGATTGTAAAAAAAAATCTTGTATTTTCAGGTAAGTTCATTAAAAGAAGTAACTTTGTAGGATCAGTAAATATTTCTAAAATGCAAAATTCCCTCAAAGTAATATTTTAGTGAGAGGTGGCTGTTTGCATTTTAAATGCATTTGGAAGCTCAGGTCAGAAAATCCTGCTGTGAGTTCTTATGACTTAGAATTCAGTAGGTGGTAGAATCCTTGAAAAGCAAGAGGTAGAATGGAGGTCACATAGGAGGACATATTTGATTACAAGGTTTGTTGGAAATTGTTGAGGTTTTTGTTTGTTTGCCTAGTGATTTTTTTTTTTTTTTTTGGTTTAGCTTTGCTTTGTCTTGGAGGAGAGGCACAATGACATGAATCTTGGCCACTGTGGCTAGGGCAGCATGCTACTTTTGCTGGAAGGGAGCCAGGAGCCACTCCTGCTGGGCTTGTGTGCTGGCACCTGCAGACTTCTCCTCTCACTTGTGAGGCCCTTGGCTCCACCCTTGTGACCAGGCTTTGCAACACCTTAGTAGGGTGTACTCATCCTCATCCTGAGGACAGGACGCCTGGACTGCCAGAGGGGCCCAGTGGAGACTTTTTTTGTCTTCTAGGAGGGAATAGGAGTCTAGGCCTAAGGTATTAGGAAATGTAAGACTCTGGAGGATTGGACTGAAATTTTCAAAAACCAAAGCCATCATCCTACAATGTGCATATAAGTCTGTGTTTGGGAACTTACTGTCCAGTATTTTAGCTATGTACCTGTTTTGTGTTTGTAATTTTTAAGTAAAATGTTTATAGTTTACTTGCTTTTTTTTAACTTTTTAATTTGAAATGATTATAGCTTCGTGGGAAATTGCGGAAATAGTAGAGAGGTCCTGTGTATCCTTCACCCAGTTTCCCCCATTGGTCATGTCTTACATAACTGTAGTGCAGTAGCTGCACTAGGAAATTGACACTGGACAATTTGCAAAGCATAGTCTGAGTTCAGCAGTTTTCATGCATACTTTTGTATTTGTGTTTGTGTGTGTGTGTGCAATATTTTTCCATTTGTGTATGTTCATGTAACTTTCACCACCATCAAGATACAGAATTATTCTGTTATCATTTTTATGATCACTACCACCCTGTTCTTGCTTCCCTCTCTCCCTAAATGCTAGTAACCTCTAATCTGTTCACCATATGTATAATTTTGTCATTTTGATAATGTTACATAAATGCAGTGTGTGACCTTTTGAGAATGACTTTTCACTTAGCACGATGTTCTTGGAATCTATCCAAATTTTTGTTTTTATCACTGGTTTCTTTTTCCTTACCAAGTAATATTCCATGGTAAGGGTGCATCATGGTTTGTTTAATCATATACCTATGGAAGGACATGTGACTTGTTGCTAGCTTTTGACAACGACACTTTAAGTTGCTATGAACATACAAGTTTTTGTGTGGTCATATATTATTTCTTTGGGATTAAGTCTAGGAGTTTTATTGCTGTATCATATGTTAAGTATATGTTTAGTTTTTTAAGTATTTGCCAAACTACTTTCCAGAGTGACTGTACCATTTTACATTCCTACCAGCAACGTATAAAAGAGACAATTTCTGTGTATCCTCAGCAACATTGGGTTTTGTCATGATTTTTTATTGTAGTTGTCCTAATATGTGTTCTAAGCATATGATTTTTTAAAATATATATATATATATAATTTGTTTAAAAGGGAGAGAGAGAGAGAGAGAGAGAGAGAGAGAGATCCCATCCTTTGGTTCACTCCCCAAATTCCCACACAGATGAGACTGGGCTAGTCTCCTGTATGTGGCAGGGACCCAACTACCGAGCCATTACCTGCTACTTCCCAGGGTGTGCCTTGGCAGGAAGTGAAGGCTGGGATCTGGAGTAGAGCTGGGACTCATGCCAAAGGTTCAGGCATGCACCATGCATTGTGGTCTTAATTTGTATTTCATGTATTCCTTGTCATTTCTAGTGAATGTATAGTCATGCTTTTGCCTATTTTCCAACTTGGTTATTTGTTTTGCTACTGAGGTTTCAGAATTCTTTATATATTCTAGACACAAGTCCTTCATCAGACAATCTCCTTAAATAAATATTTTCCCCAGTATTTGGTGGGTCTTTTCATCCTCTTGTCAAGATCTTTTGCAGAACTAAAGATTTTAATTTTGGTAAAGCCCAATTAATAAGTTTTTTTCATTGAGGTTTATGTTCTTGACATCATATTTTAAAACATTTTGCCTAGGCTTATGCCCAGAAGATTTTTTTAAAAAAGGATTTACTTATTTGAGAGGCAGAGTTACGAGAGGAGAGACCCAGAGAGAGGTCCTCCATCCTCTGTTTCACTCCCCAAATGGCTGCAACAGCCGGAGCTGGGCTGATCTGAAGCCAAGAGCCAAAAACTTTTTCTGGGTCTCTGACGTGGGTACAAGGGCCCAAGCACTTGGGGCATCTTCCACTGCTTTCCTAGGCTGTTAGCTGAGAGCTGGATTGGAAGGGGAGCAGCCAGAACTCAAACTGGCACCTATATGGATGGGTTGCTGGCACCACAGACAGAGGCTTAACCTACTATGCCACAGCGCCGGCCCCTGAAAAATTTTTCTCCTGTTTTCTTCTAAAAGTTTTGTAGCTTCACATTCAATTTGTAGTTCACTTTTATCCCTCTTAAGAAATTTCGTGTCTTGTTGTTGATCTTAAAAACTACTAGGTGTTGACTATGCAGTTAGTGCTAGGAAGTGTACAGATGGGCTAGTGGGCACGGTTCCCACTCTGAAGAGCTCAACAGATCCTTGGGGTTGCATGTGGGTATTACCATGTGCTGAGTGCTATAACAGAGACAAATGTGATATGCCGTGGCAGCTCTGAGCAGAGAGGGCTCAATTTGGTCCAGGTGGCCAGGGAGGGCTTTCCTGGGCACTTTGCCTGAGCAAGGTGGGATAAAACTTGTTTTTGCATTTGATCCAGTTTTTGATATTTTTATTGTTGTGAATTCTTCACAGTGTAGGTTACTCCGGTTCTTGAACCCGTGAAGAAGGATTTAGGGTAAAATGAGTGATTGAGGACTTTTCTGAATAGCGCATGACATGATAGTTTTAAAAAGTTGAGAATGCGATGCTTAAAACTCAGTAAAGAGTCTGAATCAAGTTGAATAGATTGGATTAGAATCAATGTCAATATGAAAAAGGAGGTAGTGTTTTGGATTGTTTAGGAAGGATACATCTGGTTTGCTTCGTGGCCCTGCCATCTTGCTGTGTGACCCCAGGGAATTTCACCTGCTGAAGCAGGTAAAATGGAGAGAGCAGCAGTTCTTACTTCACGGACTTGCATGTCGGTAAAATTAAGTAGTGCATACGTAGTACTTAGCGCAGTGCTGGGCACTTTGAAGCACTTGGTAAATGCCTGCTATCACTATTATTGTTAAAATGGCACAGAGACAATTCACTGTATAACATTATGTGTATGTATTCTCATATGTTTCTTTTCTCTGAGAAACTGGAATCCCAGTTGTTATTCATAGACTCTTATCTTTCCACAGGTGGGGGCAAATATTTGTTGAGTGAGGTTAGCAGCTAGGATGCTTTGTTCACGATCTAGCACTGTCCATAAAACGTATGCCTTTTCTCCACTTACAAACCAAGGTCTAAGTAAAGAATGATGTCCTCACTGCTTCTGACGACAGGAGGCAGCAGGAGGTGAGACTAGTCCTGAGAGTAGGCCGGTATTTATGGCGCTTGTCATCCTAGGTTAGCAAGTCAGGGCTCATGTCTCCAGGATGGGTCCCAAACTTGATGATGGGCAGCTCTGCTTCCTTTTCCTTGATGACCAAGTCGTTTGTGTCCCAGAGGAAAGTGACTGGGCCTGAGATGTCCAGGTCCAGGGCAGAGGTTCGGAAATGTGATGAGCATCAGAATCATGTGGAGGGCTTGTGAAGCTGCAGATGGCTGGGCCCCACTCCCAGAGTTTCCATTTCAGTGCATCTTGGATGTGACCTGAGACTTTGCATTTCCAACAAGTTTGCAAGTGATGTTGCTGCTGCTGCTGCTGGACCCATAGGCTGAGGGCCACTCTTTCAGAGCACAGTCCACTTTCCACTGGAGCTGGACTGAGGTGCTTGCCCTTTGGAACTCAGTCTGTTCATCGGTACGTGGTGCGGTTGGAAGTACATCGAGTTCTGATGTTAATCGTTGGTGTACACAACTTTACTGTCTTCTCTAATCACCTCTCTTCTGTGCCTCATTCCTTTCCAACCATGGCTTTTCCTTGTCTCAGTTGTCTCTCACTACTTGAAAGACATGCCATGTTTGGATATATGGCTATCATCCAAGCCATATTGCCTTGTCACATAGGCTTTGTGAAATAAATGTATTTACTGAATACTCATATTCTAAAGTTATTGTGGGACTTAATGCCCTAATCGAAATGAAAGGTCCACGAAACAGGGAAAGCATGGCACAGAATAGCATATGGTTATTTTGTGCACCCTTGATGTCTCTTTGGCACTTTCTCTCCTAATGCAGATCCGTTGCTGCTGAGGGGCTTGGAGACGATTGCATAGGAATCTTCAGGGTTGTCATGGAGAAGGCTTCTGCACTGGATGACTGGTAGGGCTGGGGTGTCTGAGGACTTTCCATTCTGAAATGTTTTGGAAAGACGTTGATATGTAGTTATAGTAATGACCAAAGAAGAGCTCTGTGCTGGAAAATTGTTTGAACAGATACTGGAGTGCTAAGGGGTTTAGCTTCTCACAGTAGAAAAATAATTCCATGAATTTTTTTTCCTGATGGTTTTAGAAGATGTGATTTGGCCCCCATCATTTTTAAAAAAAATTTCTAGGCCTATATGGTTCTTAATAACTGCTAGCTACCTGCAGGTATTTAAATTAATGAAAATTAAATAAAACTAAAAATTCACAACTCTAGACATGCAAGCCACAATTCAAGTGCTTAATAGCCATTTCCATTGCTGCAGCAGTTTCTCTTGGCCAGTGATGTTCTGCACTAAAACAGATTAGCTCTGTTTGATGACAGCACCATTGGGCTTCAGATGATGGGACAAGGACACATTTGCCACTATTCCTTTGGGGGTCTGGTGTGATTTGATTGGGAGCAGACACCTTGGGATGCTTGCTCTATTACCTTGAACCTCATTTTTGCCACTTCCATTTTTGGAGACTCATTTCATTTGGAAGGTGGGTCAGCATAGCAGCTGAGTTGTGATGGGGGCAGAGCTTACCTGGCTGTTACTATTTATGTTCTGTTGCTTCTAGGGATCTTCAGCTTATAGGATTCTCCTAGTTATCTGGCCCTTGAGAGAAGCAAGTAGAAGTGATAGAATGGAATTAGCATTAGGAGTCCCTTCTCTTGGAGAGGGTTGTGAGAGGCCAGCCTGGAGTCTTCCACCTGTGCCAATTTCCCTGTTGAACCAGGTGTTGTCAACAAGAGGCAGGGGGCTTGCTCATCTCTCCAGTGTTTGGGCTTGCTCACACATCATTCCGCACCATATCATTCTAACTGTTGTCTCCTTGGGAAACATTCTGTAGCTGTAAAGTTCCTTTCCTTGCTTGCCCTACATTTAGCCGCCAGGTCCTTGCAGTTGACCACCTCTGAAGTGCTCGGCACACCTTCCCTTCCTATGCCTGTCTCTGTAACCCAACCACTTTCAACACTCACTACCTGTCTCCTGGACTATTGTGCTGGTCCCCACTTCTGCACTTTGGTCTCTCAGGTGTCCTCAGGTCTGTTCTTCCTTCCCTCATTCCTCCTGCCATCCCATACCCTTCTCAGAACAGGCCCAGCAAGGTGCGGATGCTGGGTATCTTGTCTTCCAGGCTTGCTCTGCTTCCTTCCTGTGAGATGGAGCTTTGCACACACCCTTGGCCACATGCCACAGGGGAAGGAGCGTCTCAGGTTCAGCAGCAGCTTCTCAGCTGTAATGGCAACTCTGGGTGCTGTGACCCAGGAATGTGGCCTGAGAAAGCAGATTTAAACAGGCGTTTTTTCTTTCCTGACGTGGTTGTATTCTGAAGGGCTCCAGAGTGGTGCAGCTGAGGAGGTGCTGGAGAGAAGAGAACGTGAAATTTTCTGGTGAGGCCCTGTTTTTTGAGGGATTGGCCCTAAAGCATTACTGCAGCTTGGTTGATTTTTCATCTTGGTTGAAAGACATAAAGGCAGAGAGAGATTAGGGGATTTGCTTTTTCAGAATTATGGAAAGAAGTGGATGCAGTGCCTAATGTATAGTGTTGAATACAGTGCAGCAACACTAGCCTTGAATTTGTTGCAGAACACATGTAAAACAGTACAGTTTCTGAAAAAAAAAAAAAATTGTTCCAAGCATCCTTTATTTAAAGGAGTCAAAGAAAATGCCTTTAAAAAAGATTTATCTACTTACATTGAGAGAGAGAGAGAGAGAAAGAGAGAGAGAGAGAGGTATCTTCCATCTTCTGGTTCACTCTTTCACTCACCAAATGTCCACAACAGCCAGCGTTGGGCCAGGCTGAAACCAGGAGCCAGGAACTCCATTCATATTTCGCAGAAGAGTGTCATGACTCCAAGTACTTGGGCCATCACCCTCTGGCCTTCCCGGGAGCATTTGCAGGGAGCTGAATTGAGCAGAGCAGCCAGGACTGGCTCCTTTATGGGATGCCTGCATTACAGACAGCACCTTAATCCACTGTGCCACAGCACCAGCTCCAGAAAATGCCTTCTGAAATCTTAATAACATGGGAATGTAATGTAGAAAGACCAGAAAAACATTAATGCAAATCTTGCAGGCAATATGGGTGAGAGTTTTTTTTTTCATAAGGAGTTATTTATTAATTTGAAAGTTAGAATTACAGAGAGAGAGACAGAACGATCTTCCGTCTGCTGGTTCACTCCCTAAATGACTACAACAGCTGGGTCTGGGGTCAGGCCAAAGCCAGGAGCTAGGAGCTTCTTCCGGATCTCCCGCGTGGTTGCAGGGACCCAAGCACTTGGGCCATCTTCCACTGCTTTCCCAGACTCATTAGCAGGGAGCTGAATTGGAAGTGGCACAGCCAGGACTTGAACTGATGTCCATATGGGATGCTGGCACTGCAAACAGTGGCTTAGTCTGCTAAGGCATGGCACCGGTCCCCTGGTGTGAGATTTGTTTATACTAAAATTTGTTAAAGGATAGTCCTACCAAGTCTTATTTTCATATGATATTGACTGGCCTTCCAGATCAAATATGATTGCTGGGTGGCATGAACAATGGTGAATAAATTTGTCTTAGCTAACTTTTAGATTTAATTTTATAAAGTATTCAACAAAAAAATTAAAAATATGGGATCTAAAAGATCTTTTCCAAGATATGAATTTTTTTAGCTCTGAGTTGAAATGTAAATTTTTTTCCGATTTTGTAGTTTCTTATGTTCAACTCTTTCCAAAATAGATTTCAGGAATTTGGTGAAAAATAGAGATTAAATACAAATATCTCTATTTTAATGGCATTTATTAAGTGACTAAGATAATTTTACTAGATTAAAAAAACAAAATGGGTTATGTATAATTACGTTTTTTTCATGAAGATGAACAGATTCATAGTATTAAATTAGTGATTTATTTAGGCAGCAATCACAGATATGCTGATACTTTGAATTTTCTCAATTTCTCTTATAGACGAAGGTAGATGCTGAACATTAAGGGGCATGACATATCTTATTTTTGGACAGACTATCAATCAGGTCAAAATTTGGATTCATGAGCACTCAGTGTTCAATACGAAGCTATTGTATGGCTAACTCTCGACTGTATGAGTCAATACTGAGGTAGAAAATTTGGTGCGAGGACAATAAATGGATATAGTTTATTCATCTGTTAGGAACTGGACTAGGTACAGGGTCCATGTCCTTTATTTCCATGGAATTAATATTTTAAAATGAATGTAATGTAGTAAGATGTTAAAAAACAGAAGGCAAGTCATGTCAATCATCTTATCATCGTTAGTAACATTTTTAAACATTTAGCACTCAGCTATTTGGACCACCTGGAAACTGCATTGTTCTAGAGATGTGAATTTTTCATTTCTTTTTTTTTCTAAAGATAAATTTATGTATTTATTTATTTGAAAGGCAGAGCTATGGTGGGGGGGGTGGGGGGGGGAGAGTAGCAGAGAGAGAGCGAAATCTTCCATCTGCTGGTTCATTCTTCAGTGGCCTCAACGACCAGCACTGGACCAAGCTGAAGATAGGAGCCAAGAGCTTCATCTAGGTCTCCCATCTGGACTTGAGCTATCCTCTGCTGCTTTCTTAGGCCATTAGTAGAGAACTGGATTGCAAGTAGAGCAGCCAGGTCTCGAACCGGCACCCATAGGGATGCTGGCACTGCAGGTGGCAGCTTTACCCACTATAACATAGTGCCGGCCCTGAGATGTGAATTTTCTACATGGCTGAAGGTAAATATTTTTGGTGGTAGTTCTTCTGGAGGATTGATCCCCTCTGTACTCCCTCACCTCCTGCATTATGTGAATTTTGTTGATGGTTCAGATCATCTTTATAACATCTTTATATTGCTGTGATATGTTGTTTGAACTGGGAGAGTAGGGTGGAGGTTGGGAGGGAGCCATGACACAAATAGTTTCTGACAATGTGTAAGAACCATAGTTTTCTTCCAGTAGGATGTTTTGCCATCTATAGGTAAGATTCCAAAACAGACGTTAACTGAAGGTACAAAATGATGCTACAATTAGTGTAAACATGCATTTATGTGCTCTCTGAGTGGTGGTGATGATGGGTCATTTTCTATTCCTTAAAGATCCTGGGCTCCGAGAGCCCTGGGCACTTGCAAGGTAGAACTTGATCAGCAACCACAGAAAGAAATAGAATTTCCAGAGATGTTACATTATGTTCTGGTCACAAACAATTTAATTTAAAATTTTTTTCAGAGAATCATAAATCAATTTTGAAATGCTGAATTTAGAAGAATTTTTCATTTATCTGTTGCAAGATAAGGGAGGTCAGGTTTTCCTTTTCCTATTATTTAATTAATCATCTTCTGCCTAGCCCAGTGTAAGACTCACTGTTTTGAAAATAAAAATTGGCCTTAAATAAAACATGCTCCTCAGGAAATATGCTTTCCCCCACTATGGGTCATAAGAGTCAGTTTCTCCTATGTTGTCAGTGAAAGGGACAGATTCATGTTAAGTAGATTTTGAGAAGGTTTGGAGTTCACACATTAACCTTTATCCTTTTATGCCACAGGTGAAATGGCAGAAAAATTAGGGAACAAAGATGCCAGAAACGGAGCTTTTTTCCCCCTCATTTGTCATGTTGTGGACAGAGGGCAAATCTGCCTCCTCCCGCTGTAACTGGTCTGTGGTCGTTCTGTGAATACAGAGCCTCCTAGGCATTTGAAGGCTGTTTAGGAGGTGAGAGCCTGGTTTCTCATGCCTTCTCCAGATCCATTTGGCTCTTGATTTGCATGCCAGGGCCATCAGATAGTTGGGGCTTTGAAGAACCATTGGATAAAACTGCATATTCTTTTGTTTTTGGTCTTTTATGGTAGAATTATAGTGCCCAAGCTTATTTTCCTAGAAATTGTGTATTTTAGATCTTTCCTCATCCTGAAATCTTTTGAAAATTGAAAATGTAACTTTAGGTCCATTTGTCAGTTAGCTGAGTACTCTGGTTTAAATGAAACTCTAAAAGCCTTCATCTCTGATCTTGCTGCTGGTTTTTAAAAAGGACTTATTAGAGAGAGCGAGAGAACAAGAGAGAGAGAAAGAGAGAAAGCGCCCTCATCTGCTGTTCACTTCCTAGTGTCCTGCCCACTACAACCAGAAGTACAATCTAGGTCTCCACATGGGCTGGCAGGGACCCAATCACTTGAGCCATCATCATTGTCATCTCTGTATTGTCAGGAAGCTAGGATTAGGATCCAGGACTGGGATCCTAGACATTCCGAAATGGAATGTGGTGTCCTAACCAGTGGGCTAAACTCCCACTCCTTGCTGCTGTCTTTTAAAAGCTCACTGCTCTGATTATCTTTTGAAAGAGAATATTACAAAGGTCCTGTTCGCATTTACTGATAAGGTAATGAACACCATGAAACTCAATCATTGGTTCAAGTTCTTGCTAGTGAATCGTAGAGCCAGAATTCTTACGTGGTTTAAAAAGCAGATTTGCCAAAGCAAACAAAACAAAACAAAACAAAATGACACATCCTTTCCTCTCATTTAGTAAATATTTTCTTCTGTATCTCTTTTATTCTTTAAATCTTTCTGATTCCCTGATTTTTCAGCTTCACAGCATCTTTCTCTTTCCTGCTCAGCCCTTGTGTCCAAGAACAGACCTGACTTCCTGCTTGGCAAGTTATTACAGCTTATTTCTTCCCCACCTTCTAAAAGAATCTCATGGAGCCTTTTATTCCCCCTAGTGAAATAATCATTGTTGATTTATATTCTCTTTTATAAAAATTCCTCAAGGGCAAGAAGGTGCATTCAAGTGCAGGTGTTTTCTGGGGGGGGGTGGCTGTCTCTGTTCGAATGCATTTTCTTTTGTCAACAGGGGCCCATTCCTCTGACTGACTTCAAGCAGCACTTCCATCAAAGAGCTTCTGTGTGTCTTCAGGCTTCACTGATTTCCAGGGACTGTAGGCATCTTCCTTCACCTGGGCAGGGGAATAACTCATTCTGTGAAAACTGGCTTTCAACATTTTCATCTTAAAGTTCCCATGACGTTTCACCATCTTTTGTACTTTTCCCCCACGGAAGAGGCTGCATGAGGTAGAATTGTTTCTCCAAATGTGGACTGTGAAACCCTGGGCAGGGGGTGGGCGATGCTCCTTGAGAACCAAAAACTATTCCTTTTTTTTAAAGATTTATTTTATTTATTTGAAAGAGTTAGAGAGGTAGAGACAGAGGGTGAGGTCTTCCATCTGCTGGCTCACTCCCCAGATGGCCGAAACAGCTGGAGCTGCACTGATCCAAAGCCAGGAGCCAGGAGCCAGGAGCTTCTTCTGGGTCTCCCATGTGGGTGCAGGGGCCCAAGGACGTGGGACATCTTCTACTGCCTTCCCAGGCCATGACAGTGAGTTAGATCAGAAGAGGAGCAACCAGGACTGGCGCCCGTATAGGATGCCGACACTTCAAGCCAGGTCTTTAACCTTCTGTGTCACAGCGCCGGTCCCCCAAAAACTATTCTTACAACATTAAGATCTACAAGGGGTGTTCGAGATGTTAATGGAAAATGCATTTATAAAAACGCTATGTATGGATTTCAAAATTCTTTTGCACCGAAATACACTTACCTTTTCATCCCACGTTTCCATGAACTTTTTTTTTTTCCCAAAGATTTATTCACTCATTTGAGAGGCAGAGTTACAGATGGAGAGCAGGAGGGACTGAGAGAGAGGTCTTCCATCTGCTGGTTCACTACCTAAATGGCTGCAATGGCTGGAGCTGGGCCAAACGAAGCTAAGAGCCAGGAGCTACTTCTGGGTCTCCCATGTGGGTGAGGGACCCAAGCAGTTGCACCACCTTCTACTGCTTTCCCAGGCCACAGCAGGGAGCTGGATTGGAAGAGGAAAAGCTGGACATGAGCTGGTGACCATTATGGGATGCTGGAGCCGCAGGTGAAGGCTTAGCCCACTACGCCACAGTGCCAGCCTCCATGAACTTTTTAAAGGTTTGCTCATCCAGGCATCTTTCTCACTGCATTGACATTTGCACTGATGGTGCAAAAGCAATGATGGGTCAATCTGCTGGTGCCTTAAAATGGATCAAGAAAATGCTGTGTTAATATCCAGTCTGCTGCTAACACTCAAGAAAACAAAGAGCATTTCACATAAGAACATTCTAGTTCAAGCAGCACAAATGATTAATTTTATTAAATCTCAAACCTTGAGTACATCTTTTTAACATCCTATGTGATGAAATAGGTAGTATACATAAAGTGTTTCTGCTACAAACCAAGGAAAAGCTATTGTGCGATTGAGTCATAAGAAATATTAAACTAACTGCTTTTTTTCATGGAGCCATATTAACCTGAAGAACAAATGACAAACTATGACTACTCTGACTTGCGTATTTGGTAGCTGTTTTCTCAAAAATTTATAAAGGGGACCTAGAATTTTAAGAAAAACAAGTGACTATTTATTTCCAATGATAAAGCCCAAGCTTTCAGTTGCAAACTGGATTATGGAATTTTGGAAAAATTGTGTCTGCCACCATGAATTTGACAGTTTCCCAACAGGTAAAAGACTTTTCTGATGATTAAGATCCTCTACTGTGGCCCGGGAGTGCAGTGGAGGATGGCCCAAATGCTTGGGCCCTGCACTCCATGGGAGACCAGGAGAAGCACCTGGCTCCTGCCTTCGGATCAGTGCTGTGCGCCGGCCACAGTGCACCGGCTGTGGCGGCCATTGGAGGGTGAACCAACGGCAAAAGGAAAACTTTTCTCTCTCTCTCTCTCACTGTCCACTCTGCCTGTCAGAAAAAAAAAAGATCCATGGTATATTAAGAAGTGTGATTTTGGCTATATTATTTATTTGAAATGTTTCAATATATGGAAGGGATGCATAATTAAGTGAACTGTTATTTTCCAAATGACCAATGTAGTAGGGTACTTTAAAACATTTGTGAAAAAATAGAATTAAAGGATAAATTTAGGGGAGTGGAAGTTTAGCTCAGCAGTTAAGATGTCAATGCAACAACCACATCCCATGTTGGAGTGCCAGGGTTTGAGTCCAGCTGTGGCTCCTGACTCCAGTTTTCTGCTAATGCAGACTATAGGAGGCAGCAGTAGTTGGGCATAGACCCTGCCACCTATGCAGATGACTTGAATTGAGTTCTCAGCTCTGAATTTTGGCCTGGCCCAGTCCTGGCCATTGTGAGTATTTGAAGAGTAAAGCAACAGATGGGAGCTCTGTTCCCTATCTTTCTTCTATTTGAACTTAAAAAAAAATATGCATATATATCAGATATATATTAAGGACAAGTTTATTTTGGTGCCAAAAATGTGAAATCCATATCATTTTTTTTCATAAAATGCATTTTCTGCAAACTTTTTGAAGACACACCTATATACGTAGATTTCAGCATTTTTGGCACCAAAATAAATTTTCTTTCATTCCACTTTCTACAAACTTTTTGAAGTACTCTTGCATGATGTTATAAAATCTTGGATGTTTTAAAAATAAAGGTCTTGGGGCCCGTGCTGTGGCTTAGCGGGTAAAGCCAGAGCCTCCAGTGCCGGCATCCCAAATGGGCACCAGTTCAAGTCCTGGCTGCTCCGCTTCTCTCTATGCTCTCTGCTATGGCCTGGGAAAGCAGTAGAAGATGGTCTAAGTCCTTAGGCCACTGCACCCACATGGGAGACCTGGAAGAAGCTCTTGACTCCTGGCTTCAGATCGGAGCAGCTCCAGCTGTTGTGGCCAATAGGGAAGTGAACCAGCAGATGGAAGACCTTTCTCTCTCTCTCTCTCTCTCTCTCTCTCTCTCTCTCTCTGCCTCTCTGCCTCTCTCGGTGTAACTCTTTCAAGTGAATAAATAAATCTTTAAAAAAAAAAAAAAGGTCTCCACCAAGTGAAAAATAGGCCAATAGATGTTATGGTAATAGGGGGTAGATGAGTGTCAGTGAAAAGGCCACTTCTATGGTTTCACTTGTTGAGTTTTGCTGTAGTTTCAAGAAGAATAATCACAATGATCTGGAAAGGTTATTAAAATACTCCTGCTTTTGCCAACCAGATATTTGTATGAGGCCAGATTTTCTTCATCACTTCAACCAGAAATTATACAGCAACAGATTGAAAGCCAAAGCAGATAGGAGAATCCAGCTGTCTTCTATTAAGCTAGACACTACAGATATTTGCAAAATTATGAAGCAATACCACTCTTTTCACTGTTTTTTTAAAAGAAATGAGTGATTTTTCATAAAATATAAAATTTATAATTAGTTTACTGTTATTTTTTATACTTTTATTTAGTAAATATAATTTCCAAAGTACAGTTTATGGAATACAATGGCTTTTTCCCCCCCATAACTTCCCTCCTACCTGCAACCCTCCCATCTCCCGATCCCTCTCCCATTCCATTCACATCAAGATTCATTTTCAATTATCTTTATATCCAGAAGATCAATTTAGTATATACTAAGTAAAGATTTCATCAGTTTGCACCCACACAGAACATAAAGTGTAAAATACTGTTTCAGTACTAGTTATAGCATTAATTCACATTGGACAGCATATTAAGGACAGAGATCCCACGTGAGGAGTAAGTACACAGTGACTCCTGTTGTTGACTTAACAATTTGACACTCTTGTTTATGGTGTCAGAAATCTCTCTAGGCTCTAGTCATGAGTTACCAAGGCTATGAAAGCCTCTTGAGTTCACTGACTTTGATCTTATTTAGACAAGGTCATGGTCAAAATGGAAGTTCTCTCCTCCCTTCAGAGAAAGGATCGTTCTCTCCTTTTTTTTTTTTTTTTTTTTTTTTTTTTCAGAAACCTGAATATAACCCTACCATACAACCCAGCCATCCCACTCCTTGGAATTTACCCAAAGGAAATTAAATTTGCAAACAAAAAAGCTGTCTGCACATTAATGTTTATTGCAGCTCAATTCACAATATCTAAGACCTGGAATCAACCCAAATGCCCATCAACAGTAGACTGGATAAAGAAATTATGGGACATGTATTCTAGAGAATACTATACAGCTGTCAAAAACAATGAAATCCGATCATTTGCAACAAAATGGAGGAATCTGGAAAACATCATGCTGAGTGAATTAAGCCAGTCCCAAAGGGACAAATATCATATGTTCTCCCTGATCGGTGACAACTAGCCAAGCACCAAAAAAGAAACCTGTTGAAGTGAAATGGACACTATGAGAAACAGTGACTTGACCAGCCCTTGTCCTGACTGTTAATGTACAATTTAATACTTTATCCCTTTTAGTATTTTTTTGTTGTTGTTGCAGTTAATACTATTGGTTGAACTCTGTAATTAACACACAATTATTCTTAGGTGTTTAAATTTTAACTGAAAAGTGATCCCTGTTAAATATAAGAGTGGGAATAAGAGAGGGAGGAGATGTGCAATTTGGTGCATGCTCAATTGGACTTGCCCCAAATGGTGGAGTTAGAAATGTGCCAGGGGATTCCAATACAATCCCATCAAGATTGCATGTACCAATGCTATCTCACTAGTCCAAGTGATCAATTTCAGTTCACAATTGATCACACTAATAGGTCTAAGAGTCAAAGGGATCACCAAACAAGACTAGTGTCTGCTAATACTAACTGATAGAATAAAAAAGGGAGAGTTTGCTGTTATTTTTAAATGAATTGACAGATACTTTAATGCTCTTCAGTTTTAATTTCTAACATGTTGGATATTGATAGGCATGGCACACACAAACAAAAAGCTTGTTGGGTTCTCAGTAATGTTTAGGAATATAAAGGGACCTGAACCAAAGTGCTGTTGGTACAGTCATAAAAGTTGTTAACTTTGGAGGCAGACTAGCTGGGCTTGAATCATACTTTAGCATCTTAATATTTGTGTGACTTTGGGCAAGTTATTCTCAGTGCTATAGTTTTCTCATCTTGGAAGTGCAGATAATGTTTATAGAGTTGTGAGGACTGAGTTCATGCTAGTCACTCAGAACAGAACAGTGCTTGGTTACTTTCCCTTACCCCTTCCCAAGGCCTGTAGCTGATTTTGCCTCTAGGAAATTTTCTTTTGCAGCATGTTTGCTTCCCTCTCAACATCATTTTAATGGTAAATTTGGGCTTCTTGAACTGGGATTTTTAGTGAACTCTGTGCAGCTGGACATAGAATTTGAGTGTATGTGTACATTCTTCTAGACCCAGGGAGAAGTTCTGTAACTTTTGACAGATGCTTTTAATGGGTTATCCATGATCCCAAACAAAACGACTGAAGAGGAGAAAGAGGTAGGTGTACCCCAAAGGTCAGTTCTAGATCATGTATGTGTGCTCTGAGATGGACATGAACACTGACATCCCAGCTCGCTCCACACTATCGTGAGCTTGCCCATTTCATGATATTCCTGAGCTGTTGGCCATTGTCTGCTTTTATACATCAGTTTCTCACTATACTGTCAGATTTGGGTCCCATACCTGGCACTGTGTCACCCATGGCAGGTGTCGAGTGTCATATATATTTGTGGAATGAATGAACAAATGAATTTGTGAATAATCCTGCCTTTTGTTGCTAATTAAATTCACAGACTTATGATCTTTTGTAACTTATAGGAGTTATAAGAAAACCAAATACTCTCCCAAGTAACTGGGTTTTTAAAAATGTCATTTAAAGTCTATAGAATGCTCTCATGCCCTCGTCATTGACTTTGCATCTCAGCCCTATGGTTATGAGCTGTGATCCAGGACGTGATTCCTGTTCTTGTTTAGGTGCAAAGGAGATAATGAAACCAATATCTCAGGGATGCAAGGATTGCCTGAGATCCTGTTTGTGTCATGTCTTGTAGAATATTATTATTTTCTGTCTTCCTTTCACTATAATTATATAGTTGCTTGTCTTACATAGACTTTTTGGCTATAGTAGGTCACTACAACCAATTAATATGTGTAGTTGGTTCACATTAACTCACTTAAATCCTCCTAACAATTCCATGAGGATTATCCTCCATTCCCAGCCTAGGATTTCTGTTTATGTATAATTATGTATGATTTATGTATAATATGCTAGGCATTTTCACAGGATTTACTTCATCAAGTTGTTGAATTAGACGTATTTTTGTCATAATTGTTACTATGTAATAGTATTTTGGATGTAACTGAAATTCGCCATATATCCATACCCAGTTATTCAGATTTGCAATTATAAAATTTAGTATTGGCTTTGATAAAATGTGCATTTGTTAAGAAGTAAAATAATACGTTAAGAATTCTTCACTTTAAAAAAAATTAGTGGAGGTAGGTTGGTTTTAGGAATAATTAACTCTTCTTTACTTATTCATCATTATTTGGACTTATTCCATCCAACACATTTTGTACTTAAAGCGTGATAGATTTACAAAATCTCAATTGACCACAGCTTTCCGATTGTGCATGTGTTGTATGTACAAGAGCCTGTCTGGCAGAGAGGTACAAGTTTCTGAGCCTGGACTGCATTCAAATGGTCTGTGAAGGATAGTCAAAAGCATTTATTTTGGGTCTGCACTTGTGAAGAGACCCGTGTTGCAGAGCTGATGTGGGAACTTGGAAGTGGTGTTTGCAACAGATCCCACGAGTGGTTCTAACATACTGCGGGCTTGGCACTCATTGTTAAAAGTGGAAACTCCATCATGAAACTGTGGCCAGAATGAAGGGATGAGGAAGGGTGTTTCCATCAATCATCCTGGTGTTCTGGTAGTAGGCAGGAAATGTGTGCCATTGTTCCCTAAGCTTTTTTTTTTAAGTCATTTAAATAAAATGGTACTGGATCCTTCCATGTCTCAGACCTGCACGGAAGGAAACTCTCCCAGTACCTTTCCATCATCAGGAACATGTCACTAAAACTCCCCTAATGTTAATGTAAGAACTTAGGTAGGAAGAGAGGATATAGTTAGTTTGCATATTGCCAGCTCTTTGGAGGGCAGAGGGCGTGCAGTAAGAAGAGCTTTGCTCCTGGAGGGACTATGCTGCTGGCTAATTTTTTTTAAGGTTTTTATTTGTTTGTTTATTTATTTGAGAGGTAGAGTTACAGACAGAGAGGGACACACACATACACACACACACAGAGCAAATCTTCCTCCCTCTGCTTCACTCCCTAAAGGCTGCAGTGGCTGGAGCAGAGCTAATCTGAAGCCAGGAACCAGGAGGTTCTTCAGGGTCTCTCACCTAGGTGCGGGGGCCCAAGCATTTGGGCCATCTTCCATTGCTTTCCCAGGCCATGAGCAAAGAGCTGGATTGGAAGAGGAGCAGCTGGGACACGAACCAGTGCCCATAAGGGATGTCAGCATCACAGGTGGAGGCTTAGCCTACTTTGCCACAGTGCTGGCCTGCTGGCTAGTTTTCACTGTGGGTATTATTTACCCTCAGTACTATTATCAACAAAATGGGGATAAGGTGGTGACCATTCAATATACTTTTTTTAAAAAAAGATTTATTTGTTTATTTGAAAGTCAGAATTACACAAAGAGAAAAAGAGAGGCAGAGAGAGAGAGAGAGAGAGAGAGGTCTTCCATCCACTGGTTCACTCCCCAATTGACCTTAATGGCCAGAGCTGCGCCGATTCGAAGCCAGGAGCCAGGATCCTCTTCCGGGTCTCCCACGTAGGTGAAGGAGCCCAAGGACTTGGGACATCTTCTACTGCTTTCCCAGGCCATAGCAGAGAGCTGGATCGGAAGTGGAGCAGCCAGGACTTGAACCGGCGCCCATATGGGATGCTGGCGCTGCAGGCGATGGCTTTACCCACTATGCCACAGCGCTGGCCCCTAAATATACTTTTATAATATCCCTGTACCAACACTGTCAGTGGATGGTAGCTCCTGTTATTATCGACCACACTCTTACTACTAAAGGGGTATTTAGTTTCTTGGGGAATACTGATTGTTTTAAATCATGTGGTTTGTGAATGAGCATTTATTGATTGATGAGCTGGGTGGGTGTTTTTCAAAGGAATGCACTTGCATCTGGAGGGAGGTCTTGTCCCTGTGGGCTGCTGCTGCCTGGCAGAGGACATCCTAGTATCAGCCAGCTGCAGCAACATGGCGAACGGGATCGGGAGGAGCAAGGAGCACCGTGGAAGGCTCAAGTGTCGGAGCCGCTCCTCTCTCTCCCTAGTGTGGGTGACACAGGCAGCTCTGAGGGGCACAGTTATGCAGAAATTGTCATTTTATGTTGGGGGAGGGAGGTCGGTCGATTATTTTAGAATTTTCATACTGTTTGTTTTCTTTTGCTCGAAGAGAATTTCCTGTACGCATTCAGAATATAAACTCACTTAAGCAATGGCATTTACTTTCCCTCTCTCAGGAGACCCTGGGATGTACCAGGGCCACCCAAAAGAATATCTCGTGGTCCTCAGATACTTACTTCTAGATGGTTATAAACAAACAGGGTATGGTGGAAGAATGTTTCAGCCATTTAATTAGATACAGGGTTTTTAAATCGAAACTTATCCAGGGAAGAGAAATTCTGGAGTCCTGCCACCTTCAGTCTTTTAGTTAAGTTAAGCACCAAATATGCTACTATATAATTATAATTGATGTACAGTTTGTGCCAAGATAGCTAACTTGTCTTTGGATTTTACATTAAAATCTAAAATTTTAAAATTGCTTTCTCTGTAGATTTCTTTTGGTGTGGATACTCTCACAGTGATCCTGTGTGATAGGTCGGAATGAGAATATTCCTTTTTGTGATTTATTGTGAGGGGAGAGGCCTCCTGCCCCTGCTTCTGCTCCCAGAGGGAAGACTGTGTTGAGCCCACAGTCCTGTGGGCAGGGACTGGCTGCACAGGCTGAGGAGGAAAAAGGATTCCTTGCTCTAAGTGTGAGATTATGCCCAGCTTCAGGATCCCTGTGACGTCACATCTGACACGTGCACAGCCCTTCCGGAACTGGATCTTAATACCCTTGTAATTAACCCATTTCAGCACTAGGGGGCTTTCTCATTTTCCTGTTTTTCCCGTTAGCTCAGGTCTTCTTGGTCTCCTGGGTTGTTTCTAAGAGACTCCCCCCCCCCCCCCCCAAAAAAGACAAATGCAACCTTTGAACTGAGTTCTGTTGTTAAGAATATATGCATATTTTGTTATTTTAAAGTGTACTCATAGTTTTAATGAAGATTTTATTTATTTGTTTGAAAAGTAGAGAGAGGGAGGGGAAAGACTGAGAGCTCAATCTTCCATTTAATGGTTCACTGTCCGCTCCCCCTGCCCTGCCCCAGACAAATGCCTGGGACAGCCAGGACTGGGCCAGGCTAAAGTCAGGAGCCAGGAATTCCATCTGGGTCTCTCACGTGGGTGATGGCCCAAGTACGAGCCATCATCTACTACCTTCTCCGCCTGCATTAGGAGGCTGGATCGGAAGTGGAGCAGCTGGGACTTGAGCTCACTCTCTAGTATGGAATGGTGGCATTGCAAGCAGTGGTTTAACTCACCGAACCATGCCTGCCTCTGTACTCGTATGTTAATATAAATATTTAGCTAATATATGTAGTTAGTACCTGTTACGTACTAGAAACTCACAGGTACTGTCAACATGTGCAGATGGCCCCTTGATTCAATAAACATGCCAGGAGTGCTTGCTATGACTTTGTTTCTGCTGGTAATAACTACAGAAACAAAGGTGAATAAGAAATAGTTCTTGGTGCTATAAACTTGTGATTTAAATAGAAGGTGGAAAAAAAACCAGGGTCCCCAGGCAGCTTAACCTGTAATGGTATCTGTGCATAGAATTGCACAGAGTGGCATGGAAACATTAGGGGAGGAGCGATAGATGACTCCCTGGGGGGGTGGCACTACAATAGGGCTTAAAAAGCCTTTTCAAAAATCAGAATATATTTAATGAGTGTCAGAGTAAGAGTTTCCTAGAGTCATAAGGGGAGAAAGTCCTCCCAGTTGGAGACAACTTGGGGAACTGCAAGTATTAGTCTAAGGTTTGTGCCAAGGATTGGGGCAACAGACTTATTATCTTAATCATCTCATTCCAAGTAAGTTATTGTAATTGAAGACACATAGTGCTAAGTCATATACTACTTATGGTGCACACAGAATCATATGGTAGAATGAGAGGCAGGGCAATTACTTTTTAAAGTATAAAAGCCTATCAGATTCTTGATTTTTAACCAACACACAGTAACAGTGGCTAATGTAAGCAAAAGAGAAATGCATGGCAAATATATGAGACAGCTCGCAAATTAATGGGAAGGCTCAGAAAATGGTCAGGAACCTAGGTAAAGGTGCAAGAGGACCCCAGCCATGGATATGCTGCTTGGGTTGTTTGGGTGAGGTCACCTTGGAGACCTCTACTGCTCCTGGGCTTCTGGTGATGGTGTTGCTGTAAAAAATATATACAATATAATTTGTCACCATCCTTTCATCTTCGTGTCATTTCCTCAAAAAAGGCCTAGATTGCCTTACTTGCTAGAACAAAGAAGGACCCTTGGACTTCTCTCCCCTCCCCGACTTGCACAGGGCTCCCTAACGTTACAAGGATTCAGTTAAGGCCGGCGCCTTGGCTCAACAGGCTAATCCTCCATCTAGCGGCGCCGGCACACCGGGTTCTAGTCCCGGTTGGGGCGCCGGATTCTATCCCGGTTGCCCCTCTTCCATGCCAGCTCTCTGCTGTGGCCTGAGAGTGCAGTGGAGGATGGCCCAAGTCCTTGGGCCCTGCACCCACATGGGAGACCAGGAGAAGTACCTGGCTCCTGGCTTCGGATCAGCGAGATGCGCCGGCCGCAGCAGCCATTGGAGGGTGAACCAACGGCAAAAAGGAAGACCTTTCTCTCTGTCACTCTCTCTCACTATCCACTCTGCCTGTCAAAAAAAAAAAAAAAAAAAAAGGATTCAGTTAAATGAGTAACTGTCAGGAGGAGCAGAATGTGCTAAGTGGTAGCTGGGGGTTGAATCACCTAATTCTTTTCTGGTTCTATGGTATAAGCAAAATAACACATTAATGTTTTCTAAAAACCTCCTCTAAGTGCTAAGTTCTAGGTCCACAGGTGTAGCCAGGTTACACTGGACCCTCTCTTCCGTAAAGAGAGGAAGCACTTTCACAACTCAGTCCTGTGCTGGCCCCACCCTCTCCCACCAAACAACAGACTAGCATCCTTCTTATTTTAATGTGGTTTGACTCACATGGCTCTTTCTCCTTGGTATTGCAGGACCATATCACTTCTCTTAGTCAACAAGTAGTCATGAGTTACTACTGGGTCTCCAAATCGTATGTCCCATTAATAGAGCACTTAGTACACAGTGAAATTTGAGTAGTTGTGTGCATGTTGCTCCCTGGACCCAAATCATAATATCTTAAGGTCAAAGACCCTCTTACTCATCTCTTTGTACTTATGCCTCCTAAATTGTTATTTTAAAGGTTAAGCATATGTTCTGCATTTTAGTTTGCACTGATAAGATCTCAGAGATATTTCTAAGTAATCATCACAAAGTTAAACTTCAGACAAGTTTAAAGTTATTCATCATACATTCTGCATTGAGAGAGTCTAAATTAAACAGATGTTGTATTGATTTCACTTGTTTTCTAGATGACATGGTTTGGCCCAGGGATTAGAATGCAAGTTTCTTGCCCATTCAGGATACCATGCTGTGTCAAAACTGAGTCTTGGAAATTTACCTCTGCCTCCATACCAAATCCTGGGTTTCAAATAATGGTTCCTTGGAGAAAAGGGAGTGAGCAAGCATTTCCAGTGGGTGCTTTTGGTTTAGGGGTGGAGATTCCCATTTCCTTTGTGAAAACACAAACATCCCATGCAGATATTCCAGAGGAGACCGCATGGCTCTTTTTGGTGCTCCACTCGGGGCTCAAGTGCCTGGACAGCATCCGGCTAACCCTGGTGAACTGGCTTGGTTTCACACAAGGACTCATGGACAGAGTAGCTCTCACTTTCCAGATACTGGTCATGGCTTCTACAGGCCCCGTCTAAACGTCGTTTCCAAGCCATGTGTCTCCTTGAGCAAAGTATTCCACTTCCCAGAAAAACCACAAGTTCTGCCAGCATCAGGCGGCCTGGCTGCTTACAGTTAGCTCTTGAGGCTGCTGGCACACTCAGCAAATTCCTTCGCCCTTTGAAAGGGAAAGGTGGAAGCCGCAGAATTGCTTGTTGCTGTGGTTAAACTGTGTTACAGTGTTGTGGGAGGCTGTTCTAATCTAGACAGTGAAATTGTTTTTAAATGTATTGGGAGCTTTTGGATTGCAAGTCGCTGGCAGAAAGTTTCGCGCATTGACGCTATAATACCTGAGAGTTGCTTTGCAGTTGTCGGCATCTTTGAGGAATAGGCCTCTGGCTGCAGCCTTCAAAGCACCAGGCTTGCAAAGGCGAGAGTAAAGCGCTCCCTCATCTTAGGGAACCGAAAGGTGCAGGGAGTTATCTGGAGTTCTCAGAGACTGCCTTTGAACAGATCTTTAAACTCTCGGTAGTGAGGCACTCCAGAGAATAATGCCATATTGTCTCAAGCAGTGGGCAGATAGTAAGAGAGCATATACTTTATATGTGACTTCTAGAAATTAGCAGGCGCACAGTGTGGTGCCAAGTATTCAAAGGGCTTATACCTTCACTAGGGCAGTATCACCAGCCTATATTAAATAACTACTAGGAAATAGCAGGCAAGTGACACTGTAAGTGCTGAGTTTAGTGTGCCTTAGCTCATAACTGCCGTGGCAGTTGGCGGGGGGTGGGGGGCATGGCATGTGTGAGGAGGGGAGGAGGGGAGGGGCTCTGGAGGAGTTAAGCTGTAGAGGGAGACTTTTCTGGGATGAAATTTAGGTGGCCAGGGGTGGGAGGGTGTGAAGCCAGAGGATGGCATTTGGGAGAATGAGATGACTGCTAAGGGGACCAGGCCTATTGACGGCTAAAGGAGGTGCCTGATTATAGACAGCCTTCAGACCCACACAAAATTTGACTTTCACATGATAGCCCAAACGATGATATTCAAGGGAGCAGCATGTTGGAAGTGGGGTTTCAGGACCAGAAATTCTTAGTTTGTGTGTGTGTGTGTGTGTGTTGGGTGATAGTGTGGTGACAGTTTAATGACCTCCAGGGTTTCTTTTTAAATTTTTAAAAAATTAAGAATAATTGTACCTGTTTATGGGCTACAGTGTGACGTTTCAATATATGTGTACAGATCAAAACATGGTGGTCAGCATTTTCCCTTCTTTGACCTTACTTTGTGGTTGGAGGCTTGAAGCTTCTTTCTTCTGCTTGGCCATACAATATATGCTGTATACTAGGTTATTGTGAACTGTAGTCTCCCTCCTGTGCTGTGTAACAATGGGAGCTTTCTCCTGCAATCAGACTGACATATCACTGATATATCCATATTCCCTCCGAGCCCCTCCCTTATGCAGACTCCAGTACCCACCATTGTGTGAGCTTTTTTTAAGCTCCCACATATGAGGGTGAACATGGGGTATTTGTCTTTCTGTATCTGCCTTGACATGATGTTGTCCAGTTCCATCTATTTTGCTGTAAATGACAAAATCTAACTCTTTTTATGGCTGAATAGTATTCCATATGTGTATATGCCACATTTTCTTTATCCTGTCTTCTAATGATGGACAACTTGATTGATTCCATAACTTTGCTATTGTGAACAGTGATGCAGTAAACAGCGTGGGGCAAGTATCTCCTTAGTGTAATGATTTCATGCCTTGTGGATATACACCCAGTAGTGAGATTGCTGGATCATTTGGCAGTTGTATGTTTAGTTATTAAAGGAATCTCCTTGCAGTTTATCGTAGTGGCTGTACTAAGTTAAATTCCTGACAACTATGTATAAGAGTTCTCCTGTCTCCATGTCCTCCACAGCATTTGCTATTTTCTTTTGGGTAGTAGCTATTGTAACAGGGGTGATGTGATATTTCGTTGCGTTTTGTTTTGCATTTCCTTGATGCCTAGTGACATTGAGCATTTTTTCATATATTGGTTGGCCATTTGTGTTTCTCCTTTTGAGAGCTGTCTATTCAGGTCATTTGCTCATTTCCTAACTGAGATGGGTTGTTGTTGTTGAGGTTTTTGGGTCCCTAATATATTCTGGATATTAATCCTTGGGTAAGTATCTTGCACGTATTTTCTCCTGTTCTGCTGGATGTCTCTTCAGTCTGTTGATTTCTTTCTTTGCTGTACAGAAACTTCTGAGTATAATATAATCCCATTGGCTTAGTTTTGCTTTTGTCACCTGTGCTGTTAGAGTCTTATCCAAAAAAATCATTGCCTACCCCAATGTCTTGAAGTTTTCTCCTCTGTTTTGTTTTCTAGCAATTTTATAGTTTTAAGACTTACATTTAGATCTCTGATGCATCTTAAGTTGATTTTTGTATACAGTGGGAAGTAGGGGTCTAATTTCATTCTTCTGCATGTGCATGCCCAATTTTGCCAGCACTAGTTCTTGAAAAGAAAGATTGTCCTTTCTCCAAAGTATGTTCTTGGCACCTTTGTCAAAAAGCATTGGACTGTATGCACATGGATTAATTTCTGAGTTCTCTACACTATTCCCTTGGTGTAAGTATCAATTTTTATTCCAGCAACATGGTCTTTTAATTACTATAGCTTAGTACTATGCTTTGAAATCATGTATTGTGATGTCTCCAGCTTTCTGGATTGTTTGTGGTTCCATATGAATTTTAGAATTGACTTTTCTAACTCTGTAAAGAATATCATTGGTATTTTGATAGGGATTGCATGGAATCTGTAGATTGTTTAGGCAGTATGGGCATTTTAATGATATCAGTTCTTTCAATCTATGATCAAAGAACATCAAAGTAACATTTTTGTGTACATGGTTATTTCTTTCATCAGTTTTTTATAATTTTCACTATAGAGATCTTTCACTATGAAGGTCTTTAAATTTATTCCCAAATACTTAATTTGTTGATAGTTGTTGTGAATGAGATTTCTTCCTTTTCAGCAAGATCATTATTGCTGTATAAAAATGCTATTTGTTTTTATGTGTTGATTTTGTGAACTTTACTAAGTTGCTTTACCAGCCCCCACAGCTTTTTGCAGGAGTGTTTAGGTTTTTCTGTGGACAAAATCATGTCATCTATAAACATGGATATTTTGACTTCCTCCTTTCTAATTTTGATGCCCCTTGTTTCTTTTTCTTCCCAAACTAGTTTTGTTAATACTTCCAATACTATTATAAAGAAGAGTGATGAAAGTGGACATCCTGTCTTATTCCAGATCTGAGGGGAAGTACTTTCCCCTTTGTTGCATTCAGTGTATTTGGGCTGTGGGTTTGTCATATATATCCTTTATAGTTTTGAGGCATATTCCTTGCATACCTAATTTGTTCAGAATTTTTATCATTAAGAGTTGCTGAACCTTGTCAAATACTCTTTCTGAATTGATTGAGATGATTATATGGGTTTTGTTTTTCATTCTGTTGATGTTATTTGTTGTATTTAGCTGATTTGCAAATATTGCACCATCCTGCATCCCTGGGATAAATACCCCTTGATCATGATATATTGTTGAATTTAGTTTGCTAATATTTGTTAAGAATTTTTATATTTATGTTCATCAACGATATTAATCTATAGTTTTCTTTTTGTGTCTTTGAATCAGAATAATGCTGGCCTCATATAAAGAGTTTGGCAGAGTTCCATTCTTTTCAATACTTTGTTTTTTTAAAAGTAATTAGCATATTTATTTATTTATTTATTAAAGATTTTATTTATTTGAGAGATAGAGTTACAGACAGAGAGAGGGAGAGACAGAGAGAAAGATCTTCCATCCGCTGATTCACTCCCCAGATAGCTGCAATGGCTGGAGCTGGGCCTATCCAAAGCCAGGAGCCAGGATCTTCTTCTGGGTCTCCCACGTAGGTACAGCGGCCCAAGCATTTGGACCATCTTCTACTGCTTTCCTAGGCCATAGCAGAGGGCTGGATCAGAAGAGGCTCAGCTGAGACACAAAATTGGCGCCCATATGGGATTCAGGTGGCTTAGCCTCTGCAGGCGGAGGCTTAGCCCACCACATCACAGTGCTAGCCCCTAGCATATTTATTTTTAAAACATATTTGTTTATTTATTTATTTGAAAGTCTGAGTTACAGAGAGAGAGGGGGAGACACAGAGGGGGAGACCTTCCCACTACTGGTTCACTCCCCAGATGGCTGCAACTACCAGGGCTGGGCCAGGCTAAAGCCAGGAACTTCTTCTGGGTCTCTCATGTATGTGCAAGGGCCCAAGTACATGGACCATCCTCCACTGTTTTCCTAGGCACTCTAGTAGGGAGCTGGATTAGAAGTGGAACATCTGGGACTCAAACTGGTGCCTAGGGGATAATGGCATCACAAGCAGCAGCGTTATGCACTGTGCCACAATGCTGACCCCTGCATATTTCTTTTTAAATGTCTATTTATTTATATTTATTTGAAAGGCAGAGTGACAGGACAGAGAGAGAGAGAGAGAGAGAGAGAGAGAGAGAGAGAGAGAGTCAGAAAGAGATCTTCTGCCCGCTGATTTGCTCTCAAACGCCCACAACAGCCAAGGCTAGTCTAGGCTGAAGCTAGCAGCCTGGACTCCATTCACATCTCCTACATGGGTGTCAGTAACTCAAGTACTTGAACCATCATTTGCTACTTCCTGGGTGTGCATTAGCAGGAACTGAGAGTGGAACCCAAGGAGCTGGGTCTTGACCCAGCATTCCAATACGACGTGTGAGCATCCCAAGTGGCAGCTTAACCTGCTATACCAGAATGTTTTCTCCTGCTTTTCAGTATTTGGGATGTGTTTTGAGATATGTGGTGTAGTTTGAGTTTTGAGTATTGATGTACTTTGAGAAGTCTTTAGTTAGTAAGATGTATTGAATTACTTTGAGAACGTTTGGAGTTAGTTCCTCTCAAAATATTTCGTAGAATTCAGTTGTAAAGCCATCAGGCCTTGGACTTTTTTTATGGGAAACTTTCAATTACTTAGATTTCATTACTTGTTATTGCTCTGTTTAGATTTTCTAGATCTCCTTGATTTAATCGTGGTAGGTTTTATATATCTAGGAGTTTATCCATTTTTTGGAGGATCTCCAGTTTGTTAGCAAATAGTTGTTTATAGTATATTTCTGTAGTATCAGTTATATAGTTTCATTTTTCATCTTTAATTTTGTTTGAGTTTTTGCTTTTCTTTTTCTTTGTCAGTATGATTAAAGATTTATCTATTGCATTTATTTTTTCCAAAACCCAACTTTTCATCTTGTTGCTCTTTTGTATATTTTTAGTTTCAATTTTACTATTTTCTGCTGATCTTTATTGTTTCTTATCTCCTACTAATTTCAGCTTTGGTTTATTTTTGCTTTTCTTAGTCCTTTAGATGTGTCCTTATATGTTTATTTGAAATCTTTCTGTATTTTTAATGTATGGGATTATTTACATCAACTTTATATTATTGCTGCTTTTACTTTATCCCACAGATTTTGGTATTGTGTTTTCATTTTCATTTGTTTCAGGAAATTTTTAATTTCCTTTTTACTTTCTTCAGTGATCCATTGGTCATTCAGGAGCATGTTGTTCATTTTTCTTGTATTTATTAAGTGTTCTTTTGTTCGTGTTGTTGATTTCTAGCTTTATTCCTTTGTAGTCTGAGAAGATACTTGTTACGATTTCAGTTTTTAAAAATTTACCGCCGGTGCTGTGGCTCAACAGGCTAATCCTCCACCTTGCGGCGCCGGCACACAGGGTTCTAGTCCCCGTTGGGGCGCTGGATTCTATCCCGGTTGCCCCTCTTCCAGGCCAGCTCTCTGCTATGGCCCAGGAAGGCAGTGGAGGATGGCCCAAGTGCTTGGGCCCTGCACCCACATGGGAGACCAGGAGAAGCACCTGGCTCCTGGCTTTGGATCTGCGAGATGCGCCGGCTGCAGGGGCCATTGCAGGGTGAACCAATGGCAAAAAGGAAGACCTTTCTCTCTGTCTCTCTCTCTCTCACTATCCACTCTGCCTGTCAAAAAAAAAAAAAAAAATTACCAAGATTTTATTTGTAGCCTGATACATGGTCTAACCTAGAAAATGTTCCCTGTGCTGGTGACCAGAATGTGTACTTTGTAGTTATTGGATGAAATGTTCTGTAAATGTTGGGTCCATTTGCCATCAATATAGTTCAACTGTGATCTATCTTTGTTGGTTTTTATCTGGATCATCTGTGTGTGGTGTTGAAGGCCCCTGCTATTATTGTATTAGAGTCTATCTCTCACTTTAGGTCTAATAATATTTGCTCTTTGTATTTGGGTCATCTTGTATTGAGTCTATATTCTCTTGCAGAATTGATCCTCTTATCAATATATAATTTCCTTCTTTGTTTTTATAGGTTTTGTTATAAGGTCTGTTTCATCTAATATGAATATGATTACTCCAGCTCATTTTTTTTTCCGCTTGCATGGTACATCTTTTTTCAACACTTCACTTGCAGTCTGCATATATCCCACCTGTGAAGTGAGTTTCTCTTAGTCAGCATATAGATTTGTCCACTTGCTCAGCCTGTGTCTTCTTACCAGGAAATTGAATCCATTTACAATGAAGGCTACTATTGATAGATAAAAACCAATGCCTGTGAGTTTATTGATTGCTTACTGATTGGTTTATATGTTCTGTTTCTTTCTTTTCCCCAATTATCTTTGTGTTTTGGTAGTCCTAGCAAGTTTTGATTTGTGTCCCGTTCTATTTGGTGTATTAGCTTTCTTCGTAAATATTTTGTTGTGTATGTTTTCATGGTGGTTGTTTTGATCCTTTAATTTCTCATATAGGATTTCCTTCAGGATTTCTTGTAGGGCTAGTCTGGTGCATTCTCTTAGCTTTTGTTTCTCTAAGTAATACTTTATTTTTCATTCACTTCTAAAAGATAGGAAGTTTTTTTTTTTTTCTTTTCGAACCTTGAGTACATCATGCCATTCTCTTCTGGCCTATAGGATTTCTGCTGATTAGTCTGATGCTAGTGTAATTGACTTTCTTTTATATGTAACAACTTTTTTTCCTCAGTGTCTTTAGGATTCTCTCCTTGTCCTTCACTCTTGACAGTTTGACTATATTATGTCTTAGAGAATGTCTTTTTCTTGAATCTGATTGGGATCCTTTGAGCTTCCTGTATCAGGATGTCCATATATCTTTCAAACTTGGGATGTTTTAGCTATTGTTTTATTAAATAGGCTCTCAAAGACTTTTTCCTTCTCTTCTCCTTCAGGTATCCCTATAATATGAATATGTATTCACTTAACAGTATCCTAGATGTCTTCCAGATTTTCTTGATTCTCATCCATTTTTTGTCAGGCAGGTTTACTTCAAAAATCTTGTCCTTATCATCAGAAATTATTTTCTTTCAATTGGAATATTTCTGTTGTTGAAGCTCTAAATTGTATTTTTTTTTACATTATTGACTGGAATTTTCAGCTACAAAATAACAGATTGAGTGTTTTTTAATGATTTCTATCTCTTCATGGAATTTCTCATTCACATCATATATTGTTTCCCTCCTTTCTTTGAATCTCTGTGTTTTCTTGTATCTCATTGAGTTTCCTTAGGATCATTATGCTTAATTCAGGTATTTCATAGATTTTCTTTTAATGAGGATCTGTTTCTGGAGAACTAGTTTATTCTTTTGAAGTTGTCATTTCTTTACTTTTTTTTGTGTTTCCTCTGTCTCTATATCAATGTCTGTTCTTCTGTTGTAACAATCCCTTCTTTATGGAGTAGCTTTCATTGAAAAAGACTCTTATGTTTAGCTAGAATGTAGGGTGTCAGTTGGGTAGTTGCTTTGGCTTTGTTTCTGAACCCAGAAGGGTAATCTCTGAGTGATTTCTTCAGCTGTAATCATTGTCAGTAGTGTCATTGAGTGCCACAGTTATCTGGTCTGCAACAGTCCATGGAGGTATGATTTTGAAGCAGTCATGGGCTTCCAAGTGTATGTCTTCAGGCTCCAGAAAGTTGAGTGTCTTAAGACTCAGGTTTGTGATGGTGGTCCCCATGCTCCTGGTGCTGTGAGACACAGAGGTTGTGGTCCTCTTGTTCCACCAAGTAAGCTTAAGTGATTCTAACACCTGTGGCACCAACAACTGTGGCTCTACAACTGTGATGTCCATGGGATCCTCCCCAGATCCTGCTGGCTGTGCATGGGTGATGCCTGGGGTCCTGCAGAGTTTAAATCTAAAGAAGAATTCTGAGCTTCCTATGTTGACCTGTGACAGATTCAGAGTTTGGTCTTTGAAGACTAACTGGTTAGAGTGTGAGGTGAAACAGAGAGGCAACTCATCAGGATCCCTTGTACCTTTTGCCTCTTTCAGACAACTCACTTCATTTTTCCTTAATCCATCTTTCCTTGAGCAGTGAGAACCTTTGTTATTGCTACTATCGAGTAAGAAAAAAAAAGTCTTGTTCAAGGTCTTGTTACCTAAAGACCTCTGGGCAATTACAAAGAAAGGAACACCATAAATTCATAATCATAGGGAAGGAAGTTTTCAGTGCTTCAGAAGCAAGCCAAAAGCAATCACACTCAGAGGGAAAGAAGCAACATATTCTTCATCTTGACAAATGACATGCAGAATTTGGGAAGGAAAAGGAACCATTTTGGTGAAATTGGTCATGGTCAATATGAAGGAGAAATGTTGAACCATCAAACTAGAATTTCAGAATGTCACTCTAAGGAGTGCAGCAAAGACACATCTCTTCCTTTCCTTTAAGACAGCAGCCCTTGAAGCTACATCGGCTGCTCTGCATAGAGCCAATTCTTTTACACTCACCTCTGCCTGTTTTCTAGCGCTGTCACCACTTCCCCATGACACTAAAGCTGTGTGAATGGGAATCTTTAGACAAGGTTAGAAAAAAATAGCCAGGAGGGCTTTACAAAGAAATAGTCTTTACAAAGCCCCTACAGGCAACTGCAGTACCACATTACACACTGTTGAGCCTGCCGAATCCTTGAGAGGCCCTGGGCTCCTCTACATTGGCACTGCTGTCAGCCTCTGGGCCTGAACCAGGCCTTGCAGGGGCTGTCTGGCTGGTAGTGCTACCTGGGAGCCTTCTGTGGTTTCTCACAACTCTCACCCTGAGCATGAACTGCTCACAGAGAAAACAGCATTCCCACTCATGTCATATGTCTACTTCCAGTCTCTCATTTTAGACATCCTTGACCCTATTGGTTAGATCACTTGTCATGTATTTTGCTAAGAAAATAGCCTCAGGGGCTGACGCTGAGGCATAGTGGGTAGAGCTGCCACCTGCAGTGCTGGCATCCCATATGGGTGCTGGTTTGTGTCCTGGCTGTGTCATTTCTGATCCAGCTCTCTGCTATGACCTAGGAAAGCAGTAGAAGATGGCCCAAGCCTTTGGGCCCATGAACCAATGTGAGGACCTGATAGAAGCTCCTGGCTCCTGGCTTCAGATTAGCCCGCTCCAGCTGTTGTGGCCACTTGGGGAGTGAACCAGCAGAAGGAAGACTTCTCTCTCTATGTCTCTCTCTCTCTCTCTCCTTTTGTAACCCCGCCTTCCAAATGAATACATGCATCTTTAAAAAACAAAGAAAATAGCTATGGGAGTTCCCAGGGATGGCAGTGCATTAAAATAGGCAGGGAAGTATTTGATACTTGTGGGATAAGGATGAGACTTCCCATAGAATTTTTTACTACTATATGGCCCAGAAATTGGTACAGACCCTATGACAGACATTACTGTCACTTTTCCTTGTCTTATTCTTAAAAAAAAAAGAGTGACAGATTGAAATAGAGAGAGAGAGAGAGAGAGATTTTCCATTCTCTGATTCACTCCCCAAATGGCTGCAACAGATAGTGCTGGGACAGGCTGAAGCCAAGAACCAAGAACTCCATCCTGGTTTCCCACATGGGTGGTAAGGGCCGAAGTTCTTGGGCCATCGTCCACCACCTTCCAAGATACATTAGCAGGAAGCTGGATCATATGTAGAACAGCCAGAGCTCAAACTGTCACAATTATATGGGATGCTGGTGTTACAAGAGGCTGCTTAACCCACTGCACAATGCTGGCCCCTTTCCTTTGTCTTACGAGTGAGAAAGCCAGAAGTTGAAGTGATTCTTTTAGGCTGTGTCATTGGTGAGATAACTCACCTGACTATCCCTTGGTTTTGGTGGAGTGGATTATACGTAGCCCTCTGTCTGTGGGTTCATTGTCATCATGTGCTCAGCTCGCCTGCCTTTCTTTAGCACCCAGAAATGTAGGCAGCAGTGAGAATACAACTCAGTGATTGTGTGGGCTGCCGCATGTGTGCAAGAAAAGAAGTCTTAAGTGATCATTGTCATGTAGTTGGACCTCCTCCTGTCCTTCGGTCTGGGTGGGGGTGTGATTTTCTGTGAAGTACATCAGTTCTTTGATAACATTAAGGACACATTGGTGAAAGATGGCATGTACTTGGTGTTCTCTGCATAGGCCCCCTTCCAGCTCAACTCTCTATGAAGCATTCTGTAGCCTACAGCTCTTGAATGTATTTTCACCCGGTAGACGAGAAAGTCAGATGTGGAAGAGGAATTCATATTGTGAATGGCTTGGTGCCAAGGTCCACATATTCTATACTGAAGGCGCATGATTGTGCATGCACACACACATACACACACAGATAATCCTATACTTTCTTTTATATGCATGTGTACATACACACATGCCTGTACTCTTTTATATGCATATGTATACATACAAAAACATGTATACAACTTGTCTTAATTGGCTCTGCAAATTTTATTAGCAGTTTGCTCTGTTGCAATGTAAAATTCTTAGTCATGTGACTAGGTAGTGTCTCCCAAAGATGACATTACACTAATGTCTAATATGCTGGCACATGCTATTCCTGACCCAGATCTGGTTTTTTTTTTTTTTTTTTGACAGGCAGAGTTAGACAGTGAGAGAGAGAGAGACAGAGAGAAAGGTCTTCCTTTTTCCATTGGTTCACCCCCCAAATGGCTGCTACAGCCGGCGCTGCACCGATCCGAAGCCAGGAGCCAGGTGCTTCCTCCTGGTCTCCCATGCGGTGCAGGGCCCAAGGACCTGAGCCATACTCCACTGCACTCCCGGGCCACAGAAGAGAGCTGGACTGGAAGAGGAGCAACTGAGACAGAATCCAGCGCCCCGAGCGGGACTAGAACCCGGAGTGCCGGCACCGCAGGCAGAGGATTAGCCTAGTGAGCCGTGGTGCCGGCTCCAGATCTATTTTAAGAAATTGTTTTCTTTCACTGAAGCACATGGGTTCTCAGCCCATTTCTTATTCTGACTTGGTGGAGAGGTGGATATGAAGGTACAGAAATGTATTTTATGAGTTTTGTTTGTTTGTTTGTTTTTGTTTTTGTCTGCGTGCGCTGGTTTCCCTCTAACTTAGAGCTTCCCAACTTTAGCTGCGCATCGGAATAATTTGAAGAGCCTTATAAAATACTGATGCCTGGTCCCTATCCCCAGAAATTCTGATGGAGGCAGTTCGTCCCCAGGTTGTTCTGATATGCAGCCAGGATTCCTGCTTGTGTCTCTCTAGTTTTCTACCTGCCTGAAAGTAGAAGCGAGGACAGGATTTGTCTTTGCATATGGCCCACCCAATTATAACTGAGCCTTTCAGGTTTGTAGATGCGGAGGACGAAGCCCAGAAAGGGACTGTGTTTCTTTCTGGGATGGTCCTTGTGGGCTGGCCAGCAAGATGGATGCTGTGTTAGGCCTTGCAACTGTACTTTCAGATCCGTTTTAATATGATATTTTCCCTACTCGGGTTATATTTCTCTCTAAGGTGAGTTACAGCTGCATTGTTTATAAGATAAGTATTCCCATCATCCAAATCTTTTTTTCTTTCTAGTCCAGATGTGCCTAAGGTGCTTGTGAGCACACATGCAAATACTATTCCATGTTGACATGGAGGCAGAGACATTCAGAAAGACAATGAATACATTTCCACCTTATGGCCTTCTGGTATACTTCATCACTTACTACTAGCTTTGGCTCTGTGAGAAATGCATAGATTCCAAACCAGGCAAGAAATTTCAAATCACTGTTTGCAGCAGTTGTTGGAAAACATATTTTTCTTCTAATGGAATTCTCTTTGGGGCAAGGAATTTAATTTAAAAAAAATAGTATGCCTCATTCCCCAGACTAAACTAACTTCCCAGAAAAAGCCTAAAACTTGATGCCTGCACTGAAAAAAACAGTGAAGAAGGTCTGGACCTTCCTGCCGAATGTTCCCACAGATGTTGTATGTGCAGTATCGGTGTTATTGTAGCAGTATCTCATGGTTGCTGACTGTAGGGCTGAATTCAGTGTCACATTTAATTGGAATAGGAAGCACACTCCAGTTTGTGTATGAAGCAGATAAACCGGAGCTGAAAGGCCACTGGTTGGCTGAGGACCAGAACCCATAACCGCAGCTCCATGCTGCAACGTGAGACTCCAGAAACCTTTGAGCAAGGCTGAGTGCCCCAGCCTGGGCTGGACATTCTCTTGCTAACACATGTCTGGCAAAAGGAACTCCCCTCTTTGTATCTCTTATGTATTTCCGGAGGCTGCTGCTCTTCCCATTTTGGCTTTATTATTTTATTTATTTATTTATTTATTTTGGCCTCCCGCCTCCCTCCTTTCTGTCCCTCACCTTGACTGTTCCGAACTTTGTGGCTCATTCAGTTCTGCACAGGGCTTGATTTTGGTGGGTGATGCTGCTGATACCCTTGAACCTGGGCTGTGTGAAAGCATTAGTGCTTTGGCTGAACACTGTTTTGAAGATTGTTACATTGACCTCCTGGGTCATTTTGGTGGGTGGCTGGACTTGTCATAATTCTGAATAGTAACTTTGGAATTTTGTGAATCAAGAAGACAGAGCTCCCACTAGGAGCTGAAATGTGGGAGAAAGCCTTGTGGGCTTTCATGAGTCATACAGGAAGGAGGGGAACTTCAATGGCACTAACATAACGCTTTCCTTTCTCTGCCGCAGCTCCCTCTCCCGTTGGTTACGGTCCCAGTAGTCCTGGCCAGATTCTGGAAGACTCCAGCTACTTTTTTCCAGACTTTAAGCTCTATTCTGGGAGGCATGAAGCATCTGCTTTGACGGTAGAGGTGAACGGTAGCATCAGGGAAAAAGTTGGTAAGTCCTTCTACTGGTGCTTGTGTCGGAAAAGCAAAACGGTCTGTCCCTCTCATTTTTAACTGTTTTGCTTAAGTTAGATTTTTCTTTATTCTCCGTCTTTATTTTAAAAATCAGCATATTGCATTATTGGTTCTCTTTGTTGTGAGGCGCCTTGTTTTTAGCCAGGCTGTGTTATTCTAATACGTGACATGGAGAGTCATACCTAAGTGTGCAGGAACTTCAGAACTATACCAGTTAGGCCCTCATTTTTCTCACATAATTCCTGAGTGCTTTTTCCTACTCTTCTCAGAATCTTTTATCTCACTTTTTCCTTCTCTGCTTTCATTTTTATCTTTAATTTTTTGCAACTAATTCAGAAATTCAGAAGAAATAATTCAAAACCATAATAGGGAAGGAACCCTCTCCTCTGAAAAAGAAATGCTATCTAATTTTGAGAGCTTTTGATACTGGGAAGACTCCTAGGAAATCTTTAAAACCTCTGTAAGGAAGGCTCTCATGTTCTTGTAGTTATCATGCTTGTTGAGATCTGTTCCTTTTACTATTTATTTAAGTAAATAATTTTCCTTTGGAAACATGTTTTTGTTTGAATTTTTTATTTCCATTTTCTTAAAAACATTTTGTTCTTATTTGAATGTGCTGTTCTGTTAGGCCTTTTGTGTCCGTTACCCTGAGTGTGAGGACTGTGTCTTTACTCTTCCATCCTAGCATGTTTGAGGCAGAGTGCCTGAAACATAAGTTTGCAGCAAATTTTCATTTTGTGAGTGGACTGGTCCAACTCACACTGATTTGTAGAACTTTCCATTGATTATTTGTTATTTATTATAATTACTTGGCAATTCATCTTGTGTTATCTGTTGTTTAAGATCTCTATGACCGAACTTTAGGAATAAGTCTGGATCTATTGCACAAATGTATCTACGAGGCAGGTATGAAGTCTCCCCATTTTTCAGAGGAGGCAGGCTCAGAGAAGTCAAGTGGCTGCCTGAGGTCACAGAGGTGAGATATTTCTGTGAGGTGCAGTGACGGGGAGAGCCAGATGATCAGACTTGAGCTTCAGGATCCAGTCAGTACAATTCTCTGTCGTTCCCCCAGCAGTCTGTGTACCAGGGCAGTGTTCAGCACTGGGGACACAACACTGTCAGCCCTCTGGAGCTTGGCTTCTAGGAGAGGAAGACAGATAATAAATACAGTGTGGACTGAAGGGAGAAGTGGCAAGAGAGGTTAGAAAGCCATTCAGGACATCTAAGCAGTTGGGAAGAAGAGCCACGTCTGGGAGTGGCTGAGGGTGTACAAAAACAGACTGTATGGATAAGCAAGTGGATCTAGAAACTAAGGCTTGGTTCCAAGTATTATAGATGTGAAATTTCTTAATGAAAATGAGAATACTTGTCTACGGCCATACCACCCTGAACGCGCCCGATCTCGTCTGATCTCGAAAATGAGAACACTGAGTTGCAGTCTTTTGCTATTGGAAAGGCATTAAACATGTCATCTCTCATTTTTCTCATTTTTTAATAACAGAAAAGTAAGACATGAAATTTTAAATTTTTCAAAAGTTTATATAAAGGGAACACATTTCATGTATTCATATATAGTTTTAAGAATGTAATGATACTTCCCTTGCTACCTTCTCTCCTCTTTTTTATTTTTCTTTTAATTTTTAAACAGATTTATTTATTTATTTGAAAGAGTTGCAGAGCAGGAGAGACAGAGAGAGAGAGAGAGAGAGAGAGAGAGAAAGAGAGAGAGATCTTCCATCTGCTGATTTACTTCCTAGATGGCTGCAACAGCAAACACTGGGCCAGGCTGAAGCCAGGAGCCAGGACTTTCAACCAGGTCTCCCACATGGGTGGCAAGGGCCAACCACTTAGGCAGTCTTCCACTGCTTTTCCCAGACCATTAGCAGGGAGCTAGATTGGAAGTGGGGCAGCCGGGTCTCAAACCTGCATCTATATGGGATGCCTGCATTGCAGGTGGTGGCTTTTCCTACTACACCAAAATGCCAACCCCTTTTCTTTTAATTTTTACAATGACATACTTTCAATTTATTTTATAATCACAGGCTTAACTTTCCACTAAATAAAGAATTCAACAAGTAGTAAGTAGAAAACCACTCTTCCTCAGGAGTGTAGACAAGGGCTATAAATAGTAATCAAATCTCAATTTTGTCATATACATTAAGTTTTTTGTACTGTACGTATTAACTACCACAAGTCAGGGAAAACATGATATTTTCTTTTTGGAACTGGCTTATTTCACTAAACGCAATGATCTCCAATTGCATGCATTTATTGTGAAAGATAGGATTTCATTCTTTTTTATGGCTGAGTAGTATTCCATCAAGTACATATACCACAATTTATCCACTCATCAGTTGAGGGGCATCTATGTCGATTCCATATCTTAGCTATTGTGTGTTGAGCTGCTATACACATGGGGTTAAAGATTAACTCTTTCATATGCTATTTCATTTCCTTTGTGTAAATTCCAAGGAACACAGTGGGTGGGTCATATGGTAGACCTATTTTCAGATCTCTGAGGAATCTCCATACTGTCTTCCATAGTGGTTGTACTAGTTTACATTCATGCCAACAGGGTATTAGGGTACATTTTTCCCCACATCCTTGCCAGCATTTTTTATTTTTTGATTTTTGGATGATAGCCTTTCTTACTGGGGTGAGGTGTAGTTTTTAGTTGCATTTCCTTGAGGACAAGTGATCCTGAGCATCTTTTCATGTGTTTGTTGGCCATTTGTATTTCATCCTTTGAAAAGTGCCTATTATATTCTTAGTGCACTTCTTAACTGGATTGTTTGTTTTGTTTTTGTTGAGGTTGTTGTTGAGTTTCTTGAGCTCCTTATATAGCTTGGACATTAACCTTTATCAAAGGTATACTTTGCCGGCCAGCGCTGCGGCTCAATAGGCTAATCCTCCGCCTTGCGGCACCAGCACACCGGGTTCTAGTCCCGGTTGGGGCGCCAGATTCTGTCCCTGTTGCCCCTCTTCCAGGCCAGCTCTCTGCTATGGCCTGAGAGTACAGTGGAGGATGATCCAAGTCCTTGGGCCCTGTACCCACATGGGAGACCAGGAGAAGCACCTGGCTCCTGGCTTCAGATCAGTGCAATGCACCGGCCCTGGTGGCCATTGGAGGGTGAACCAACGGCAAAAGGAAGACCTTTCTCTCTGTCTCTCTCTCTCACTGTCCACTCTGCCTGTCAAAAAAAATTAAAATGAAAAAGTATACTTTGCAAATATTTTCTCCCATTCTGTTGGGTGTCCCTTTATTTTCTTGAATGTTTCCTTTTGCTGTGCAGAAGCTTCTTAGCTTGATGCAATCCCATTTGTCTATATTTGCCTTTATTACCTGTGCCTCTGGGGTCTTATCCAAAAAGCCTTTGCCTGTGACAATGTCTTGCAGTGTTTCCCCTATGTTTCCCTCTAGTAATTTGATGGTTTCAAGTCTTGGGTTTAAATCCCTGATCCGTTGTAAGTTGATTTTTATATAGGTGTAGGGTAGGGGTGTTCTTTCAAACTTCTCCATGTAGAGGTCAATTTTCCCAACAAAATTTGTTGAAAAGACTGTCATTTCTCCAGGAAGTGATTTTAGCTAGTTTGTCAAAGATTAGTTTGTTGTAGATGCATGGACTAATTTCTAGGGTCTCTAATCTGTTTCATTAGTTCATAAAGCTATGCAGTTTTTGATAGTCCTTGCCAAAAAACAAGTGTAACCCTTCTCATGATGTGTCTTTGTGTATACACATGATATCTATGTCAGGATACATGTATGTATATGTCTTGTAAGCTTATCACACTGCCTTTATTTCTCCTCATTTCACTGTGGCCCGAAAAAACTAGTTTGTCAGTTAATTAAATATAGAGAGCAAAGGAGAAGTAGTGTAAAAGTGAATATGAAATCTCTCCTCTGGATGACTGATAATGAGGAGACCATTTTATAGGGAAAAAGATATACTTTGGGAAGAAAGTTGGTTTGGGAGAAAACTATGTGTTCAAAATATTTCCAAAAATACAGTCATCATGTATGGAGTTGTAGAGTTGAGTGCTACCTAGAGATGCCCCAGTTCAGCTTTATTCAGCACAAGTAAAGCTACTAAAGCTCAGAGATAGTAAGTGATTTGCTAAAGGTCACTAATCATAGTAAGTGGTAGAATTTTTACTATCATGCTGTGTAGTATCCTTAATGCCCTACTTAATGGGACTATCTTGAAATGAGCTAAGTATTATATTTTGTCCAGTTCACATAGGTGTTCTTTTATTGTTCAAATGTCTGAGCCCCTGTTACATGCAGATATTGGAAAAGTTTGAAATATTGTGTAAGTAATTGTCACCTACGGTGGTAATTGCCTCAGTGGTGGTCTATACTAACAGAACGGAGGTATTGGAGAAGGACGGCTCGGGTCTGCCGGGCTGCTTCAGGGAAGGTTTTACTCAAAAGGTAGATCTGGAGATACTACGTGAAACATCCCTAGGAATTTCACAGGAAACATGAGATGAATCTTAGATGGCAGGGGAGGGAGGCAGGGGAGGGAGGCAGGGGAGAATGAGCGAAGGCCTAAAGGCCAGAGAGAGCTAGTGTGTCTTAGAAACTATTTGTACTAGGAAAGTTTCCAGTAGAGTATGAAGTGCATGGAATCTTGCTGCATAGGTGGGCAGTACCCGCTGCACTGTGTGATAGAATGTTAGCTTTATCTGATTGATTATTGAGGGGTTTTATGCAGAGGAGTCATGTGCTTAGAGTTTCCTGTTGGAACAGTGTTTCTAGGTAGTGTATGTGGAATAAATGAAATAACATATGGACAGAGTTTAGTACAATACCTGGCACATCATATGTACTTTAAAAATAGTTCTTATGATTTTATTTTGGTTATCAGTTATCAACTTGGAGATTGGCCTAGGAATAAAGAGGAAGATTGGTAGAGAAGTTTAGGAGGTAGAATTGCCAGGCAGTAACTGAGTGGATAGTGAATGCATTAGTCAGTTTTGCATTGCTACAATGAAATGTGCAAGGCAGCTAACTTTTAAACAGAATAAGTTTGTTTAGTTCACAATTGTGAAGTTTCAAAGTCCAAGATCAAGCAACTCTATTGGTTTGGCCACTGGTAAGGATGGCATTGGCATTATGGTGGAAACGTGTGTATGCAGGAACTTATATCACAATCAGGAAGTCAGAGAGAGAAAGAGAGAGAGAGAGACTGTACTCCCACAGTCCTTCCTAGGGCCCACCTCCAAGTGATCTAAGGACCACCTATTGGGCTCCAGCTTTTGAAGATTCTGCCACCTCCCAGTGGCTCTACTTTGGGGAGCAAGAGTTCAATTATGGGCCTTTGTGAGACAAACAAATCAATATCTCAAGCACAGCATTGAGGGTAAGGGAATTGGAAGGAATTTCAGAAAATCCCCAGGTTTCTTGCTTGACCCAGAGTACATAAGGGAGGGGAAATGGCGATAGGGTGAGTGGGTAAGCACTGGAAGTCAAGGAAATGATGTTGAGCTGGAATGCTGTAAGGGCCGTTGGCTGGAGTGTAGATGCAGAGGTCAGAGTCGGTAGCCGAAGGCGAGGGGGCGATGTGGTGACACAGGGAGACTCTTCTGAGGGAGGGTGAAAAGAACATTCTGGACAGAGTTGGGGGAAACACCAGAATTTAAGAGGCAGGATGACAAAAGGAAGCCAGAGAAGCAGTGCACGGAGAGGCATGAGCCGGAGCCAGGAGGGGAGAGTGGCTTGTTGCTGAACTTGGAGAACATTTCAGGAAGACAATGGTCCACGATGTCAGATGGTTCAAAAGGTGGGTACCCAAGTCCAGAGCGGGAAGGTGATGCTCGTTGGGTTTGGTTGTTGTCAGAGTGGTGGGTGGAGTGTTCGGAAAGTGTAGGGTGTTCTGAAGGCAACCAGAAGAGAAAGAAGGAAAGGAGAGATACAGAGAGGCAATTAGAGCTCTACAGTGGGACCAGAGAGGGTGGCTTCTCTTTATTTGATTTTGGATCTTGCCTGTGTTTTGTTTTTAAGATGAGAAAGACTTGGATGTGTTTATGTGATGGGATTGAAGGTTGGAGTCACCTAGGAGGAAGCAGGAGAGGGCATGGAGAGTGATAAAATGGGTCTGAATCGGAGCAGTGCTTCCATCAGAGCTCCAGGGTGGAAGGAGGTGGTGGTGTGTGTGGATTCCTGTCTTTGAAAGCGGCTGGAGTGAGACTGAATCATGCAGACATGTAGCACCTGTGGGACAGTCTGATACCTTTTCCCCTCTGTTTGTCTTTCAGTTGAGGATCCACTCTGTAACTTCCACTCCCCGAACTTCCTAAGGGTCTCAGAGGTGGAAATGAGAGGTTCCGAGGATGCGGCAGCTGGAACAGTGTTACAGCGGCTGATCCAGGAGCAACTGCGGTATGGCACCCCGACCGAGAACATGAACTTGCTGGCCATTCAGCACCAGGCCACAGGGAGTGCAGGACCAGCCCACCCTCCAAATAGCTTTTCTTCCACGGAAAACCTCGCTCAAGAAGACCCACAAATGGTCTACCAGTCAGCACGCCAGGAGCCGCAGGGTCAAGAACACCAGGTGGACAATACGGTGATGGAGAAACAGGTCCGCTCCACTCAGCCTCAGCAGAACAACGAGGAGCTGCCCACGTACGAGGAGGCCAAAGCGCAGTCGCAGTTCTTCAGGGGGCAGCAGCAGCAGCAGCCGCCGCAGCCGCAGCAGGGGGCTGTGGGCCACGCCTACTACATGGCTGGGGGCACTAGTCAGAAGGCCCGCACGGAGGGGAGGCCCACGGTGAACCGTGCCAACAGTGGCCAGGCCCATAAGGACGAGGCGCTGAAAGAACTGAAACAGGGCCACGTCCGCTCTCTCAGTGAGAGGATCATGCAGCTGTCCCTGGAGAGGAACGGGGCCAAGCAGCACCTCCCTGGCTCAGGGAGTGCAAAGGGGTTCAAGGCAGGAGGGGGACCCTCCCCAGCCCCACCTGCTGGCAAAGTGCTGGACCCACGCGGTCCACCACCCGAGTACCCCTTCAAGACCAAGCCCATGATGTCCCCGGTCAGCAAGAACCAGGACCACGGACTCTTCTACAGTGACCAGCACCCCGGGATGCTGCACGAGATGGTCAAGCCGTACCCTGCGCCCCAGCCCGCGAGGACAGAAGTGGCCGTGCTGAGGTACCAACCGCCCCCGGAGTACGGGGTGACCAGGTGATTATCCGGCCCAGAGCCTTCTCCCGGCTTTCCCACGTTCTGCTGTCCCGTGCTGTCCCTTGCTGTTTTCGGTGTTGGTCATCAGGTTGTTTGTTCTTGTGCACTGCGTCTAATAAGGTGAGACAGAGTAGACGGCAACTGAGGGCAGTTGGGGGTTTAGGGAAGTAGGGGTGGGGCCTCCGTTGCTGGCCTGTGTTGGGAACTCTGCCCTATGTGGCCTGGCGAAGTCACAGTTTCCCTGGCTGGCTTTGTGGAGAGTGTCCAATCTCCGGGAACGTGCCGTGACCAAGGGGCTTTATGAAGTCTTTCTTCCCTGTGGGTTGTAAAGGAAAATGTCATCTAAATGCGAGAACAGAGGAGTGAAAGGAACGGGAGAAGTCACACTGTCCCACCCCTTCATCAATGGACGGAGACTGAAGCCTGCTGAGGTTGATCAGTCCCCACTGCCCACGACTGGGGCAGCTGGGCACTGACCCTGACCGGCCTTTCACTCCCGGGCCCTGCGCTGCTGCCTCCCATGGCCTCCCAGTGTTTCTCAGCAGGTTGAACAGCCCTCACTGAGGGTATACTCTGTGCACTCTGTGCAGAGCCCTGCACCAGTGATAGAGGTATGGTCCCTGCTGTCAGTGACCTTACAGAGCTGGCAGTGCCTCTCAGCGTGCTGTTTTAGGGTGGAAGCTGCAGTGCCGCGGGTCCAGACAGCATCCTGTGACTTACGGCTGGAGGCAGCGGGGAGCGCTTCCCATGGGAGGTCTTGAAGGTTCAGTAAGAGTGGTAGGGTAAAGACAGGCAGTGTGGCACAACAGATTAAGCTGCTGCCCATATCAGAGTCCTCGTTTCAAGTCCTGGCTACTCCACTTCCAATCCAGCTTCCTTTTAATGCATCCTGGGAGGCAGCAGATGATGTCTCAAAGTGCTTAGGCCTCTGCCGCCCATCTGGGAGACATGGATGGAGTTCTGGGCTTCTGGCTTTGGCCTTGCCTAGCCCTGGCTGTTAAGGATGTAGGGGAGTTAGCCTGGAGATGGAGGACCCTCCTCCCTTTTCAGGTAGATGTTGGTAAATAAATAAACATGTTAACAAAGAGTTGTAGGGTAGAGATGCAGTGACAGGAGCTGCTAAGCAGACAGAAAGCCATTTCTTCAGATAGAAAGGCCGTGAGGATTTGTCTGAGATGTGTTGCAGTTATACAGAGTTCCGGTAGGCTGGGACTTGGTAAGAAGTGGCAGAAGATGTGTTTGGACAAGGAAGCCAAGACCAGTTGATGTCATACTGAGGCATTTAGAATTTATCCATAAGCAACATTTTTAAATAGGCACTGAGTGTTGATGTTGAATAGTTGACTTTAATGGCAGTGCAGGATGAATTAGAAGAAAGGGAGACAGGAGGCCACTAAGGCCGTACAGGGTCAGTTTCAGCAGCACAGATTAGAACTGGTGAAGGCGGCTGAAGCTTGAGGAAGTGGGACTAGAGAAATATTATGGGTTATGATCAGGAGGGAAGGGGACTGTGCTGTGGCAGAGTAGGCTAAGCCTCTGTCTGCTGCTCTGGCATGCTATATGGGCGCCGGTTCCTGTCCCAGCTCCTCTTCTTCTTCTTCTCCTTCTCCTTCTCCTTCTCCTTCTCCTTCTCCTTCTTCTTCTTTTGACAGGCAGAGTTAGACACAGAGAGAGAGAGACAGAGAGAAAGGTCTTCTTTTTCCGTTGGTTCACCCCCCAAATGGCCACTACGGCCAGTGCACTGCAGCCGGCGCACTGTGCCAATCCGGAGCCAGGTGCTTCCTCCTAGTCTCCCATGCGAGTGCAGGGCCCAAGCACTTGGGCTATCCTCCACTGCACTTCCTGAGCCACAGCAGAGAGCTGGACTGGAAGGGAGCAACTGGGACAGAATCCGGCGCCCCAACCAGGACTAGAACCCGGGTCAGGCGGAGGATTAGCCTAGTGAGCCGCGGCGCCAGCCCCAGCTGCTCCTCTTCTGATCCAGTTCTCTGGTATGGCCTGGGAAAGCAGTAGAGGATGGCCAAAGTGCTTGGGCCCCTGCACCCACATGGGAGACCCAAAAGAAGCTCCTGGTTCCTGGCTTCAAATTGGCTAAGCTCTGGTCATTGTGACCATTTGGGAAGTGAACCAGCAGATGGAAGACCTTTCTCTCTGTCTCTCCCTCTCTCTGTCTGTAACTCTACCTCTCAAATAAATAATAAAATCTTAAAAAAAATGATCAGTAGGGAAATAGGACTGGCAGGATTTAGTAATTGGTTAGATATGGAGATTGAAGAACAGGGCAGCTGGAAATAAAGCAAGTGGAAATCAAGCTCTTAGAGAGAAATTGGGTCTGGAGATACAAAAGTCAGGGTTACCAACACCAGTGTTTAGAAATTGCTGAGCTTGTGCAGGGAGAACATGGAGCATTAGAAGAGAAGTGGTTACTGCCTGTTTTTGGGTGTGTCATTTTTATAAAGGACTTATTTATCTGCTTCAGTGTTAGATGAGCTAAGCTTTCCCCATCTTAGTTGGATGAGCTAGGCTTTCTCCAGGCAGCCCCAGTGGCTGTGTGTAGGACATACCCTGGCTATGCATCTTCTGCAGAGGGAGTGACTGGACTTTGGCTGCGAGAGCTGGGATGAGCTGCCACTCACTTCCTAGCCTCCAGCTCATTTGCTCACAGTAGGCTGGGAATGCCAGCTTTGAAGGAGCATAACCAACTTTCAGGCCTGGACACACAGCATCACTCATTCTTCCTAAAATGGGCATGATCTGACTCCATGGAGGAACCCAAGATGGTGCTCAAGAGGTTCCCTCTCTTCCCTCCTCATAGTTCCTCATGCCAGAAGCGAAATTTAATAGCAAAAACTTTCAGGTCCATGGTATTTGTATTTACTGCATTCAAAAAAATCCATGTAGGTATTCCAGAATTATACCAGAGTTTGGTTAATGATATTTTACACTCTTCCTGAACATTTAACTCAGCATCTAAAGGGGTGAAAATATCCCAGATGAAATTGTTCTCTTCATTGGCTTTACTGTTTGTTAAAAGGTGGTGTGGAAAGTGGGTCATTTTGCTTTTTGTCGTTTGCCAACAGGTATGATGTGAGGTGGCAGAAATGGTCAGAGGAGGAGGGAAGTACTTCTTGGAGGGCTACACAGTTATTTGTAGAAAGTGTCATTTGTGTCAAATTATGACGTTAGAAGAAGAAATATATGAGGGTTTTGAGCTGACTGCCAGGTCTGGCCACTGAATTGACATGACACATCAAAATGTCTCAATACATAACAGACATGCCGTTGAGGCCGGCCTCAGAACTACAAGGCAACTTTTGTGAGCCTGGCCACAACTGGCCAGCATGGCTTCAGCTGTGCAGCTCTTGGCCAACTGGGTAAACAGAGTTGCGTCCAATCCATCCCTGCTTCAGACACATTTCACGTAGCCTGCACTCTGAGGGCTGGAGCTGAAACCTAGCAGTGTGTGAGGTTCAGTTACCTGTGACTCCAGAGATAAGCAAGGCTCCTTTGAATTTCACTCACTTGCTTTGTCCTTAAAGGGCTCTCTGTCAGTCCTCGTGGTGGTTTAGGAAGCTGCAGGCTGCTGAGCAGCTACGTACCATAGTGTAGTCTCCTAGACCAGGAGGGGACTCTGGGATCACAGAGCCATCTCCCCACCTGGTGCTGCAAACGTGGGCTCAGGATGTCTTGAAGTTTCACTGGTTTTGTCCAACCCATTATGTTGTCGAGACCTCACCCTTTTAAACCTAGAGACAGGGAGATCTGAAGAGAGACGTAATAGAACTTAGGAGAAGAGTAAGAACTCAGATGTCTAGCTTTCCTTCCTGACTCGCCATAGCTTAGAAATCCTCTTACCTGCTCTGATGAGCTACGAGGGGAGGTGGATGCTTATAAAGCACTTTAGCTTCTGTCTGGAATTCCCCTGTGTGAAGCCGCTAGTCAAAGCCTAGATAACTTTTGTCTCCTTGGCCCTTGTCCTGTGTGAGCTGGTGGGACTGGTAGAAATGGAAGTGTCAGGGCAACGGGACCCCACAGGGAACATGAGCTGACCATGGATAAGATTCTGGTTTTCCTTCTTGCTCCATTTTGCTTTTCCCTCAACCTGAAGGTGGAATGGATAGGAATGAGGATAAGATGGGAATTAGCTTGTTCCTGTAGAGAATGTTGATCCTTGCCCTCAATGCAAGAGGTATTAATTCCTGATTCCCTTTGTGGAAATGGAGCACTTCTGGAAGCAGTGACTTGACATGTGTAATCTGCAGGGTTAGTAGAAATAAATGCAGAAATGAATCCCAGTGAGTGATCTGATTTCTATCAAGGCAAATTGGAGTATGTGAGTCCACATATTTGTATGTATACCAGAGAAATCTGCCTATATTTCAAAAAATTTGGAAACTAGAGATGCTAAAATTTACTTACAGTACTCTATTGTCCATGTGTAACCACTAACATTTTCCTATACAAATTTATTGCTTCACATTATAATCAAACATTATATTCAGTTTTGTATCTTAGCTACTTTAGGTATCATTTTATCATACCTTTTCCAAGGCGGAGGATTAGCCTAGTGAGCCGCGGCGCCGGCCCGATCTTTCATTATTTTCATAACCTTCCTTTTTATTGCTGTGTAATGTTTCATAATGTATCTAAATCATACCATTTTTTTCTCTGCACATATGTGACAAACATTTTCAAGTATATAAAAATTTCCATACTTTGACTTGCTGCTTTAAGGAACCATTATTAGAAATGAAATTATTGGACCAATTATAGTGAACAATTAATGGCTTTTGAGGCTAGATAACTTTGGAAAAATGTTACAGTGACTTTTTCTGTACTTTGGCCAACATTAGTCATTATAATTACAAATGAGATTTAATAGGCAAATAGTGTCATCTCAAATTTTTAATTAGCAATTACTAGCTATGTTAATGGAGGGAGAGTGTGTTTATTAGTTTGATTTGTTTGATCTTAAAAATTGGTCTTTCGTGTGATTTATGTATTTTAATGATTTTGGTGTGAGTTAGAACCTGTTTTCTCTCACAGTTGTGTCGGAGGCCACCCGACAAACCACACGGAGACACGCAGCACTCAGTCAATTTATCCTCAGCCTGCTGCATCTCATGTCGGGCCAGGGCCACTGGCCCCGACACAGTTGGTCTGATTTTTCATTTGCTGGAACTCTATACATGGCAGGAAACAATGGAGCAATGGTATTAGTAGTGATGGTAGCAGTGGGACTCAGCCATCACCAAGTGCTTGCTGTGCACCAAGCGCTTTGTGTGAGTTTTCTTTGTTAATCTTTACAAGAATTCTATAGCTGTTTATGCCTCCACATTTACATATGGTAAAGCCTTGGGCCTACACAGAGAGGCTGCAGTAACTTAGTCACAGCCACCAGCTTGGCAGTGTAGGAGCCAGGGTGAAACCCTGGGTGTCTTTGCTGTGCACTGCACCTCTCAGGACTGTATGGTGCAGTGGAGGCACAGGTGTGAGTTTTTCTTTTGTGGACTAGTCTGGTGAGTTTCTAATCAGCTTTATAGAACACCGTGTTTCACGTGTGATGGCCAGGTGGCTCTGCCTACTTGTTTTTGTTTTTGTTTTTTTTTTTTTGAGGACCAAAATACAGATAAAATATTCCACACTCTATCATGAAAGCCCTCCAGATAGACCTCTTTGTCTCCAGATGCTGGGAAGACTGTAAGAGCAAACTTCACCTTGCTGACAGCTACAGGGTGTGATCTGTCTTTTGGTTTGCTTTCACTGTGGGGTAGGGCCTGGAAGGAGTGGTCTGTTTTCTATAGACATTTTTAGCAGACTGTTTCAGTTTTAGAAGATGATAAATAATGACTCAAGTCTAATTTTTATGTAGGCAGTTTCAGTTTGCAAAATGAAAATGACTCTCGCTGATGCAAAGAACACTTAAGACTACACATTCCCCTCTGAACCTGTACCGGGTCTCTTTGCCCCTTTTCTTGGCTCAACTTTATCCCTTCAGCACAGGGGGTTTGGCTTGCTAGATTTCTAGAAGCAGAGACAAGAATGGTAACTTGGCTATTTCATTCACTTCTGAATTATTAATTTGGTTTTTACAGTGTAGATAGATGCTTTATAAAAGCCTGAGATCACTGTGGTTGGTCCAGTCCTTCAGGCCTAGGCTGACATAAATCATCTTATATGAAGATGTCAGAGCTGGAGGTGCTGTGGCTTTCCTTCCTAACCTCTCAGCACAGTCCAGTCATCACCATGCAGGTACCTTGCAGTGTTCTATGTTCATGGAGAGAAGCAGAGCTGTGGCATGACAAAATCACAGATCACTATTTTCTTTAAAAAAAAAAAAAAAAAAAGGCACTGAGCATTTCCCCCAAGGAAACGTCCTGATTTTATTTTATTTAGGATTGAGTCAAAGGTACTTACATCCTCTGGGAACATGTGCGTGGCAGGGCAAGAGGAGAAGGGGAGGAAGAGGGGCCAAGTTCAGAAGCACAAGTGAGTGTGGCAAATAAAGGCGGTGGGAGTTCTCCAGGAACGCTTGTCAGCCCAACAGTGCAGCCAGAGTGCAGTTTAGAATGTGAACAAGCCTGGAGGTGTATACTGAGCGTCAGGGCCTACTCCTGGTGGGCTCCATGTTTGAAACAAGTTGTGCGGGTGTTACGAGAAAGAGGTCCGGTAATGACTCTTATTTTGTGTTAGAAATGGCTGGAAGAGGGAGGAGAATTTGGGGAGTGTGTGTCTCCAACAAGGTGAATTATGATTTACAATTTTTACAGTTATGAAAATAAATTGCTATGTGGGTCCAAAAGGTAAGCCATAACCAGGGCTGTTGCATTAAAAACTACACTTTGTCCTTAATGAAAATGAGGCCATGCAGCCTTATGGAAATCCCGCCAGCTAACCTGGTGTTTTGAGTTCCTGCACGAGAATCAGGAGTTTGTACGGTATTTTGGCTGAGCCAAGAGAAGTGCTCTGTGTGTCCTGACAAGTAGCTCGGCAGTGTGGGAATTTTAGCAAGGTAGGGTCAGATTCAGGTTACTTTCTCAGGAAATCTGATGCTATTCCAGCTGTAATGCATTCAATGAGGGACTCTGCTAAATGGCAGGATTAGCTCTGTCTGCCCTGCAGAGCAGTGATTTTGATGTGAGTTTAGCCAAGGTTTGAGTCTTAATTTGAACATTTATGAGACTAGAGTGTCTGTGTGACCAGTGAGTGCAGCTAGGGAGTACCATGGATTTGGAAAAGGAGACTTGAGGGGGTTTGAATTCTGACTCTCTCTCATCTTGTAGCTAGTTGTACAGCTTTCTTATCTGCAAATTTTGTTACAGCATATTGTCCCTAAAACTGATTTTCCTCCTTACATAAATAAAACATCCATTGTAGAACATTTAGAAATATAGATAATTCCCATCTTCTCCCGACCCCCAAGAGAAGGACACATTCAGTTCCATTATCCAGAGATAACCACTGGTAAATATTCCATTCACTGTGATTGCTTTGAGGATCAAAAAATTGGAAAAAAGTACTGAAAGTTACATAGTTCCCTGTAGATATGAGGTATTTTTACTGAGTGAGAAGTATTCAGACTTTAAGATTTCGAGACCCAAGAAGTCCTGTATTATTTCATCTCATGTTAAAATTTCATTTTGTCTACTTTATTCTGATTATTTAAAATATGCTGATTTTTTGCTTATCTATATTTTCTAATTTTTCTGTAATGTACAGGCATAACTTAGTAATGAATTTTTTTTATAAAGGTAGTCATGAGTGTTTATTATAGAAGATGTGTAAAGAACAGAAAAGTATGAAGAATAGAAAAATTCTATAGTCCCTTCACCTGAATCACCCTTACCTTTTGTAGTAGTTCCTCCCAGTCTCTTTCCTATGCGTTGTTTTTCACACAGACACAATCCTAATGTGTATCCTATCTTGAGAAATTTTTAAAAATTTTTGCTTATTGAAATGACTTGTTAATACTGACAAATGGGAAAATAGTTTTAATTTTTATTTCTCTGTTACTAAGTTTGTGTTGGAAATGTGGATCTAGCCACTTTTGTTTTTTCTCTCTCCCTCTTTAATAAAGATTTTTTTATTCATTTGAAAATCAGAGTTATAGAGAGAGAGGGAGAGACAGGAAAAGAGAGAGAGAGAGAGAGAGAGAGAGATCCTTGATTCACTGGTTCACTCTCCAGGTGGCTACAATGGCCAGCAATGGGCCAAGCAAAAGCCAGGAACCAGGAATTTCTTCCAGGTCATCCACATGGGTGGCAGGAGTCCAAACACTCAGGTCATCTTCTGATGCTTTTGCTAGGCCGTTAGCAGGGAGCTAGATTGAAAGTAGAGCAGCCGGAACACAAACCAGTGCCCATATGGGATGCCAGAGCTGCAGGCAGCAGCTTTACCCACTACAACGCTGGCACCTCATTTTTTCTTTTATGAATGATTTGACCACATCCTTCATTTGTGAAGCCATTGATTTTTCTCTTCCTGCCATGTTTTACAAAATTTTTATCAATTAAATAAGCCATTTTTATTCAGATTAGCTTGATAGGCTATTTGTAGATAAACACAGAGTTAATATATTGAACATAGCTGGATGATCACCGTTCACACTTGGGGACCTGGAATCACAGGCTGGAAGCAGCTGGTCTCTGTGTGTGAGTTGCTTTGATGCTTCCTTATTGAATTCTGGAACTGGCTATCCAAAATGAGGCCCACGCAGTATGATCTAGAGCTTTACTGCCCAACAGAAATATGTGAACCATGGTCTATTTTAAAATGGCCTAGAAGCTTTCTTTTTAAAAGTTTAAAAGAAATAGATGAAATTGAAATGGGCGTTTGGCACAGTGGTTAAGACAGTGTCAGGGGGGCCGGTGCCGTGGCTCACTTGGTTAATCCTCCGCCTGCGGCGCTGGCATCCCATATGGACACCAGGTTCTAGTTCCGGTTGCTCCTCTTCCAGTCCAGCTCTCTGCTGTGGCCCGGGAAGGCATTGGAGAATGGCCCAAGTGCTTGGGCACCTGCACCCGCGTGGGAGACCAGGAGGGAGCACCTGGCTCCTGGCTTCGGATCGGTGCATTCTGACCATAGCGGCCATTTGGAGGGTGAACCAACGGAAGGAAGATCTTTCTCTCTGTCTCTCTCACTCACTGTCTACTCTATCTGTCAAATAATAATAATAAAAAGATCTTTCTCTCTCTCTCCTTCTGTATCCCTTTGCTTTTCAAATAAATAAAATAAATTAAAAAAAAAAGAGAGAGAGACTGCTAGGGACAACTGCGTCCCATATCAGGCTGCCTGGACTCAAGTCTCAGCCCTGTTTCTGATTCCAACTTCCTACTACTGTGCACACTGGTACCCAGGCCCTTGCAACCCATGTAAGAGACCTGGATTGAGTTCTGGGCTGCTGGCATCAGCCTGGCCCCACCTTTCCCGATGAAGGCATTTGGAGAGTTAATAGCAAATGGAAGGTTTCTCTCTCTCTTTCTCTCTCTTTGCCTTTCAAATAAATAAAAATAATATTTTAAAAATACATAAAATTAATTTAAAGACATAATAACCATTTTAAAACATGCTTACCCTGATTGAACATCTCATGATGTATGTATGTTTAGAAACATCATATGGTATCCCATCAATATGTACAAAATTGTATGTGTCATTTAAAAATAAAAGAAAAACATATTCAAAAACAAAAGGCTTTTAAATTATTTAACCCATTGTATCCAAAATGTTTCACAGGTAATCAATATAAAGATCTATTAATGAGATATTTTCTATTTTTTGTACTAAGAATATAATGCACATTTCAAGTGTGCTCAGTAGTAGCCCGTGGCAATGGCCATAGTTTGGGACAACACAGGACTGAAAGCTGTGACGTCTCTGTAGGAAAGAGTACATTTCCTCTCCTGCATCACTCTGCAGCCCATTCTATGTTCGCTAAAGCACACTGTGATTCTTTGCTGAGGCTCTCAGCCTAGCGACTGTGATTCTTACCACACAGTGCTTGAAGGGGAAGGGAGAGAGACCTAAGACTGGTGCTTCCCGGCTGTTCCCTAACACCCTGTAGCAGTGAGTGGTAAGAAGAGAGGCTAGCAGGCATTAAGCCTTCCCTGAAGACAGACACAGTGCAATGCTTCACTGGTATCATCTCATTTAATTCTCATAGACTCTGCAAGGTAGACACTGTAAATAGCAATTGTCACTGGTTAAAGGTGAAGAAGAGGCCAGAAGCTTGTCCATGGTTACAGAAAGGCAAAACAAAGGCCCCCCCACACACACACACACTAAGGAGCAGTGCTGTCTTCTGCCAACATGGGGAGGCACCCTGTGTGGTGGAAGCATGTGGGCTCAAATCCACTGTTTGGCTGTAGGTAGACTGTGAGACCACAGGTGTGTCATGCGACTCCCCTGAGCCTTCAGGTAAAACAGGATGATGTGTACACACTGGGAACGGCAGCATGCAATGCCCAGCCCTGTAGAATTAAAGGACCCCATTTTTACAGTGCTGTTTTTTCATGGCACGCTTACTTTCAGGCATGATGTGAAAACATATGGTTATTTAGGTTTGTTGTGTGCAGAGAGGAGCAGACGGCCTGCTGGGTAGCAGTCACTGATGACCTTGTCTCCTCAAGCCAAATGACGTCGCCACTCCAATTTGGGGGTGTGTTTTGTGACTGCAAATGCATGAGCTGTGTTACTGTGTTGACTACTTCATGATTCCAGAGTCTGCCTGTAGAAACCAGAAGGAAAATAAGTGCCAGGCATCTCTTCTTTAATGATGCTGTTGGAGTGTTGTTTATCCTTAAAAACTCTTAAAGCAGACATGGTCTAACCTGCTGTTGGGCTTAAGCACTACAGTAGTTGACAAAGCCTTTATTGACTGCCAACTCAGCATCAGTCACGATTTTCTATCTTTAGAATTCTTGCCTGCTAATAATTAGGGACAAAGATACATACGTATGAAATATTCAGTAATTTTCTATTTCAATGGGAATTGAAGAGAGCAAATTACAAATCATAAGGCCGGCGGTGATAGGTTGTCAGGAGGGCGACTTGGGTGAAATCGTGACTTTGGAAGACATGCGTGGGTGCAGATTCTGGGAGTCAGGCTGCTCACAGCAGGGTCCGCTCACTGGTCAAGGATGGCTAGCCTTGAGGCAGTTTTGTCTGTTAGATGTGGCTCTTTCAACCCAGACTTCTCTGTTTTTCACACGTAGTGTAGATGCAGTTTCAGCCCTGCTCAGGTATATTTGCATCACTGGTCACTTTGGTTTCCCAAGGTTCAACCAATCCCTTGATAGAAGAGTAGGGCCTGTTGTTTGACCTCCTGAACCCAGGTTTTCTCTTGAAAATGGAGGTGGTGGTGCCTCCGCTGTTGCTGTGAGGATTAAGCAAAGAAGTGAAATGTAGTGCCTGGCAGATGGCACAGCCCCTCAGTCAATCTTAGTTAAATGCTCTCTGTAGACAAGATGCTCACCTGTGAGAAGATCAAGCTGAATGTAGGTTATGATCCAAGATCAACCCAGAGGCAGATTGCTAACCCTCATGCTTCCCTAGGGGCTGTTTCAGCCTTCTAACAGTCATAGTGCTTCTGTGTTAGGGTGTGCGTCGTGGGCCACAGATAAGTGTTGGGGACCAAGGGACAGAGAACTGAAGGTGACTCCCTTCCCTCCCTGCTGTCACCAGTCCAGGGAAGTGTAGTGAGCAGTGAGGACTCTGGAATCAGAACACCTGAGCTTGAAACTCCTCTGCATTTGTGTTGTCTCTGTTGTATCTGTTCCTGTATTTTACAACGTGCCATCCTGGGTCGTGTTTTTCTTGTCTAAATAGACTTGACGTTGATGGCCATTTTATTTTATTTAAAGATTATTATTTATTTGAAAGGCAGAATTACAGAGAGGGAAAGGTAGAGAGAGAGACAAAGAAGTCTTCCATCCACTGGTTCACTCCCCAAATGGCTGCAACAGCTGGAGCTGCACTGATCTGAAGCCAGAGTCTGGAGATTCCTCCAGTTCTCTCACCCAGGTGCAGAGGCCTAAGCATGTGGGCATCTTCCATTGCTTTCCCAGACCATAGCAGAGAGCTGGAGCCGAACTGGAGCAACTGGGACTTGAACCAGCACTGCAGGCAGCTTTCCATGCTATGCCCCACTGCCAAGAAATCCAGCTGCACTTATCCCTCACCTTGGGTGAATTGTGAAGAGAATGGCCGGGAGAAGGGAATGGGGTCTGCTTTTGAGGACTCTGTGGCATGTTGGCTCTTACCTAAGTCACGTCTTTCCATGAAAAAGGCAGGTAAGCTTTGGACAGTCTGCAGGAAGCTGTACTCAGTGGCAGATCTCTGGTCCTTAGGTCCAAGCCTGAAAGGAGTGCCTATGACCTGGGGTGAAAGCTGGGCATTGTGAATGGGAGACTGGGGCATTTCATTCTTTGATGGAATTGAGCCTCAGGATAACACTCAGGGTACGCTCAGGAGAACACATATATTCACATACACCTGAGTGTGGAAGCGGCATGAATTCATCAAAGGGCAGAGATGGTTTATGTCTGAAGAGCTGGCCAGGTCGTTTTGTGATTGTGTGCGAAGAGAGAGAGGACGGATGGTTTATGTCTTCCCACTGACAACCTCCCTTGAAGTCCACTTACCGAGTAAACAGCTGCATCGAGCTCCACGGTGCCTCGTTACGTTGCCAGGGGAGCGCAAACCCCACTTATTTTAGCCGGAAACCGAAGGGGCTCCTAGGTTGAGGACATCAGGGAATCCACTTGGAAAATAGCGAGTGCTGGGGTGTCAGTTACACAAGCAAGGCCCAGGGTTCGTGACTGTTAGGTTCTGCTGAGTTTATTCTGAGATCGTCTTTATCAAGGTCTGCATACCCGTGTGTGTATTAGCGGGGGAGTCAAGGTGACCCTTGTCAAAGTTTTTTGTAGACATTTAGCCACTAGGAGTTGGCATCCATAGGTATTCAGGCTGAGACCTTCTTATGAGATGAGAGATGTGAAGGTTGACAGGGTCCCAAAACATCCCCAGAAAACAGACTTAGAGGAGAACAGAGGTCCAGGAAAAATGCGGGTTGTTGTGGGAGCTTTGTAGATGGATAAACCAAGTTAGAGAAGGGGACACATGCGAGTGTGGAAGTAGAGTGGAAGTAGAAGCAGCTGGATCTCCAGGGCTCAGCCCTAGGACCCAGAGCATTGATTTGGGTGTTGCTGGTGATTCGTAGCACTTTATCTCCAGTTCAGGGGGTGAGACCTAAAAGTTGAGAAGGTCTGCAGAAAAACTAGTTTCCCCAGTTTTCTGCAGCATGGCACATCTGCGGTTGGAGAACTAGACATCAGGACTCTGGTGTTTATACCTGAAGGGCTCGTCAGGAGCTCTTGGCTGAGATTAAAAGATAAGACAATGATTCTTAGGAAACAGGTCAGTGGAATAGTGAGGAAGGAATTGTTAGGAAGTGGGGACAGGAGTTGGAAACTCACAGTTTCAAATGTAGGAGCTAATAGCAAGAATTTGGGCCATCAAGGGATACCTGCATGTGTTCTTTATAACATGGCCAACATTAGACTCCATCTCCAAACCTCTCCCGCTTCAGCAAAACAAAACACAAATTAGTTCTTCTCCTAGACATGCCCTTTTTTTTTTTCGATGATATCCCTCTTCATTTTCATGGAGCTCAAAACTGAGGAATAATTCTAACTTTCCTGCCTGCCTTTCTTACCATCCACAATATATACAAAACAAATAGCGAACCACCCAGCAGTTTCGCTTCCGCTGCAACTCTGTGAGTCCCTAGTTCTCTCCTGGCCACACCTTGGCCTCCTCGATGGCTCTGTGCATCAGATCTTGTCCCCATGCACTCTGCTCATTGCAGAACTCAGAGGAAAGGCAGATCCTTCCCTGGCGTGTACACCTGACGGGGAAGTCTGGCCTTGGCTCACAAGGGTTCCTACCCATCTCTAGTCTTACCTTGCCCTGCTGATTGCTGGCTGTGCTTTGTGCCAGCTTGCTCTCTTCCACTCTCCATGCCAGTGCTAATTCCTGCCGTAGGCCACATGTGCTACACTGATTCCCCTAACTGAAATACACCTTTCCCCTACTTCTCTGTCTCCTCTGTGCATACCACTGGCTCCTGCTTGTCTGTCATTTGGACTTCAGCTCAAAGACTTTTCCCCTGATCTCTTGCTCAGAGTTAGCCACTCAGTCATCTCCTCTCACATCACTCCGCTTTATTCTTTGGAGAGAGCCCACTACTGTTTGAATCTTGGCTTTGTTTGCTGATTGTTGTTGATGGCCTGCCTGTCTCTGTCCTCTGTTAGAGTGGAAGCTTCATGAGAGCCATGTGGGCTGCATCCCCAGGAGCCAAAACAATGCTGCTGCAGAGGGGAACAGAGTGAATACCCGTGGAATGAGGGACTTAGCCTGCTGTGTCCACCTGGCATTGGGAAGTGCACTGATGACCTCACATGGTGGAAGCCATCCACAGTGCACACAGAATTGGGCTTGCCTTCCTGCTCCACCAGTCACTTCCCCCGGGATCTGATTGCTGGCCTTCTGTTCCCTGCAGCCGCCCGTGCCAACTTCCTTTCCCGTCGACAGTGCAGCAGCACAGCCCCATGTCCTCCCAGACCTCCCCCGTCAGTGGGCCGCTGCACTCCGTCTCCTTGCCGCTTCCACTTCCGATGACCCTGGCCGCTCCTCAGCCCCCACCTGCCGCCTCCCCGAGCCAGCAGCTTGGTCCAGATGCGTTTGCGATCGTGGAGCGAGCCCAGCAGATGGTGGAGATCCTCACCGAGGAGAACCGGGTGCTTCACCAGGAACTTCAGGGTTACTACGACAATGCTGACAAACTCCACAAGGTATGTGACTTTCCGGGGCGCAGGAGGGAGAATGGAAAGAACAGAATTCTTCATCTGCTCATGGTGGGGTTGATACATTGACTCACTTGCCAACGTTGATGCCAGGTGCTGGTCAAGGCTTTAGGGCAACAGACCAGAAGGAAAGAGAGTCTCATACACTGATAGCTGCAAGGGAGTGTGAAGGGGCCTATAGTCACAACAGAGGTAGCCTGTTGGCCAGACACCAAAGCTAAGTAGATAGGCCAGGGTGGAAGGGGGAACGCAGCAATACAGAGGAAAGGAATTGACAGGTTAATTTTTCTATTAAATCTGGAAATCTCAGAAACCATGTGATTGCTGTCTCCTTAGTTGGTCTCTGCAGAAAGTGACATTGCCTCAACACCGGAGGGTCAAGAGTAGGTGCTCTTGTGTGCTTTCCGTGTGCTTCTGGCTTCTCAGATGGGAAGATTTGAGTCCCGCCTATGTCGTTGTCATGGGAATGTAGGATGTGTGGCAGCCTTCATCCTAAGGGCTCCAGGCTGAGAGCCAAAGTAAACAGGAGAACATCCTGCAGGATGAACCGTCACCAGGCAGCGATTTCATGAAGACCCACACGTCGGCATCCAACACGCTGCAGGCAGGTTGGCAGAGGCACAAGGGGGACAGAGGCAGTGGGATGTTGCAGGGCAGAAGGTCACAGGGCACCTGAGTTTCCCTTCTAGGGGCAAGGAAGCCTGTGTAGTGGTAGTGACCTCATAAGAGACTAAGTGTCTGACTGTCCCTGGCAGTCAGGGGCTTTGTCAAGAGAAAAGGTAGGAATGTGAACTCTGCTGACTACAAAAGCATTGCCACATTAGGCCCTGGATGACTCCTGACTGGCCCATTTACTGATCACTGTATAGAGCTGATTTCACAAGTGTAGCTGGTCAGAGTGTCAAAGAAATAGGCTTCCTTCACTTCCGGAGAGTGACCAGGGAACAAGCCGGGAGCAGTGGAGTTGATGATGCAAAGGCGCCCAGAGTCTGCCCTGGCACGTTCACCTGGAACTTCCTCCGAAAGGGTCTGAAACTTCCTGCGGTCAAGTCCAGACTTGGCTCAGGGAGCTCTCAATGCCTTTATTCAAAGGGAAAATGGGGGCCAGAAACAAACAAGGGCTGGCTGAAGATCGTGGCCTTACTCCCACCTCCACCTGAACCCTTACAAGTTGGGAAACTGGTATGTGTCTCCTGGCCCTTGGCCTGTAAGTTGCCTCACAGGCCCTGGCTTGCCTCGAAAACCTCCCAGGGCAGCCTCTTTCTTGGTGCAGTCTGGAAATTAGGAAGGGCAGACTCAGCACTTTCTGGGAAACAAGTGTTTCTTTCTTCTGCCCTAATGGAGCTCAAGGCAGACATGTTCAGGGCTATGCAGACCTACCTGAGGGCAGAGCTTGGTGCTGGCTCTTTTCACATGGATGTTTCTGAAGAGTTTCGTGGACAGAGCAGAAATCGGGAGGTCTTCCTGTTATTCTACACTGACGTTTTTAGTAGTATACACTCTTTATTGACCTGTAGCATACATCTCTTTCTTATTTTGCTGCACATTTTTATTTTGAAAAACTAAATCACTCAATCACCCCACTGGGGTCACCCCATGCAGAAGATGATTCTTAAAATTTGCACTGAGAAGATTTTTGATGAGTTCTGGAAAAGGAGACAAATCAAAAGCAATTTCCTTTTTGGAACTGAAAGCTTCCTCTGTCTCCTGAATACTATCAATGCTTCCATTAAAGACTGCGTTTCACAAATCTATCATATGTCAAACCAGAAATGTTGATGGAACCTGGAGATTTGGGTAGATACTTGCCATATCCCTCACCAGTTGTGTGGCTGTTCTCAGCACTGGGACCAGGAGAGTTACTCGAATTTTGTGTTGTAACCTTTTGTGCACTGTGTTTCCAAGGACATCCTGGTCTCGGTGTTACCTCACCACTGGCCTCATTGCTCTTAAGAAGCAGCTGCTGATGTCTTGGGTTTGGGGAGAAAGTGGTTGCAATGACAGCTGCTTCTCAGTGATGCTGCTGTTAGTGTCCTGGTGTGAACAGTGTGCTGCAGGATCTGACCGCTCTGTGCTTGCAGTATCATCTCATCTGAGAGCCTCACAGCATTGGGGATGCTTTCACCCTCACAGAGATGAGTTGTAAGGGCAGAACCGAAATTGATGGATTTTTTTAATTGCAGAGTTTAGTGTACACATACTGTGCCGGGAACACGGCAGAAAAGCACAGCTCAGTTCAAGTACTGCCAAAGCCCAGCATGGATATGAAGGCCCTGTTTGCACAGAAGCACAGGGTGGTGATGACCACTGTTAAGGAAGGATGCTTGAGGACCCCCAGAAAGAGCTGTTGTTGTTGTCTTCCCTTTGGGTTACTTATTTCGCTTCTTCTTCCTCCAAGTTTCTATGAAACTTAATGAATGGACAGAGTTTCCACCAAGACCAGATTGTGGGCCTCAGAAGCCATCAGAACAGATGGGTTTTGGTATGGAAAGGTCCAAGCATTGATGGCTACCCTAGGCTTGCTTTATTCCAGACCTGCTTTTGTGAGCTAAACAAAAGTGGCTTTGATCGGTCCACCTGTAGCTTGCACCATGGGCCCTTCTCTGCCCTGTATGTCCTTGAGCTGTGTGTGTGAAAGGTGTACAGAAAAAAAGCCAGTGTCTGGACATTGGAATGGTGTTGATTTTCTCAGGGCACATTTGCTTCAAGGCAGCAGCACCGTTGGAAGACATGAAGGGCTTTCCATTATGCTCCTCATTGTGTTCCTGGGACTCTGAGTGCTTCCTTGTGATTACAGGGGTTCTTTGTCCTTGCCTAAGAGCTCCCTGACCCCTGGACAGGAAGGCAGGTGGGGAACTGTGAAGGCAAACTTGATATTTCCCCCACGCACCATACTCAGTCTCAGCTGTCCCTGATGGTTCCCGTGTTAAAATCAGCCCATCCAACTTTCCGTTTGTCTTTAACAAAGCCCAGATGGACTTAAGATGGTCTGGACATGCAAGGGTGTGGCTCCCGCTCTGAAGGCGTTTACAATCATGAATGGAAGAGCTGTAGACTTAAAATTCTTAAAATGAGCCTCATTCAACTTCCTACCCCTTTGGAATCCTTGCTGTATGTCCCTGAAATGTGATCATTCATTTTTTACTTGAATGCTTCCAGAGGGGCTGACATTGTGGTGCAGTGGGTTAAGCTGCTGCCTGCAACATTAGCATCCCATATCTGAGTGCACATTGAGTCCCAGCTGCTCCACTTCCAATACAGTTCCCTGCTAATGTGCAAGAGAAGGCAGCATACCGTGGCCTAACTGCTGGGGTCCCTGCACCCATGAGGAGACCAAATGGAATTCTACTTCTGGCGTCCGTCTGGCCCAGATCTGGCTGTTGCAGCCATCTGGGGAATGAACCAGCAGGTGGAAGATTTCTCTTGTGCACACATGCTGTCTCACTCTTGCTGTGTCATTCTGATTTCCAAATAAAATAAATATTAAAAAAAAAAATAAAAATGCTTCCAGAGAAGAGAAGCTCATTACTGGATATACTACATTTCTGGAAAACGTAGTTGAGAAAATTCTTTATGTTGAATCAAAGTCTGCATTGCCTCAACTTTCTACATTTGATTATAGCTCTGTCCTCTGTAACCACATTGACAAATCTTTCACCACCGCTACAGCCATTGCTTCTCATACGGAACACCTTGTCCTGTACTGGGATCCTTGCTCTTTCTCTCTGGGTGCCTTCTAAGTACACAGCCGTGTGCTGATTCTCACTTATTTAGCATTGAGATAGGAAACTACACCATGATAGGGGCCCTGAAGTTTCCTTTTGCAGTGTGCAGAGAGAAGTGCTTTTAGTGGAAGAATCCATGGCTGGGCATGGTGTATCACTATCCACTCTGCCTTTAGAAGTTAGACATTTGAAGACTGATTCAGCAGTCAGCATTTTTGTCGTCAACAGGGAACAGTTCTGGGGTGTTAAGAACTATGTCCCTGAGGAGTTAACAGTGAAATCAGAGACTCAACAATTGCATGCCCATGAGGCAAATGAACCAGATAAAAATAACACTACCAAGTCAGGTCCAGAGGAAGTTTCTGTGAGAGGTACAGTTCAGGGAGGCCTCCTCAGCGCCCTGAACTTGCAGGATGAGTGCCAGTCTCCTGGTGGAAGCCTCGAGGGTGTAGGGCACTGCCAGTCTCCTTTGTGACTAGGTGATGCCCTGTGATGTTCAAGGAGACTGTCCCTGTGGCATGCTCACCTGACTTGAAACAAAAGATGCCTTTTATAGGTGAAATTAGTAAAGAAACGGTCTTGTGTTTTTAAAAATGCTTTTTTTTTTTTCATGTACTTGAAAGACAGAGAGAGAGAGGGAGAGCGATCAATCTTCTGTTAGTTCACCCAGCAAATGGCCACAACAGCCAGGGCTGGGCCAGGCTGAACATAGGAGTGTGGAATTCCATCTGAGTCTCCTTCATAGGTGGCAGGGCCCCAAGCACATAAACCATCATCTGCTGCTTCCCATCATGCATTAGCAGAGAGCTAGATCAGAAACAGAGCAGCCCAACCAGAACTGGCACTCCAGCAGGGGATGCGGGTGTTGCAGACAGCAATTTCTCCCTCTGTGACACAATGCTCACCCCTGGTGGTGTGTTGTGAAAACAGAATTAAAAGGAAGGAACGTCATTTGCAGAACTATGAACAGGATTCAAGGCATCCTGCTCTCTGTGCAGCTGTATTAACAGTAATTCATATCTCTGAAAGAAGCGGAAGGGCCTTGTGGAAATGAGGAGATCATGGAAGAACCAACTCTGGTTTAAGGAGGCCTTTGGGAAAATAACATGGCACCAAAAGGAGCCTACTTGGCTGCCCCTGAGCACAAGCCCCAGGGCCCGCCGGCCTCTCCACTGACCTCTTTGCAGACACCTCTGGGGGCCCGGACCAAGGTCTCTCCTTCTTTCCGTTTTTGGCTTCCTGGTCCTATGGTACCCCTGGCTTCTTCTCTCTCCCTGTTCTTCTGCTCATCCCTCCCTCAGCGTGAGTGCTCGCCGTGCGTGGGCCTCTGGTCTACAGCTGGTCACCCAAGTGCTCTCCACTCTATGACTGCATCTGCCATCTGTCACTGGGGACACCACAGCTGTCTCCTGGCTTTCAGACCTGTGTGTCCACCTGGTAATGGGAAATCTTTCCCAAGATATTCTGCAGGCTCCTCAAACATCTTGTCTCCCAAACTAGGCTGACTCCTTTTTCTTTGGTATACCTGTTTCTCTTGGAACAATGCCTATGTTTTCTTTTATTTCCCTCCTTTATGGTCCAGACCTAGGCACCAAGACCTATTGATTCTACTCTTTAGTGTCTTGATGCCCATCCTTGTCACCTCTCCATGGACTTGCTACAGTAGCCTCTTACCTGGACTTTTCTCCTGCTTCCTCTCCCCATTCCCATTCTTTAACGCCATGCTTTGGTTTTATCTCTACAAAAACTCTGAAAGTTTCATGCCGCCTTTCTGCTTATAGCCCTCCCCTCTCCAAAACCATCCACCCCTGTAATTCTCCCTTACTGTAGCTTGCATTCCATCCTTGGCCCCCCTAGCCTGCCACTGGGTCCTTGCTTGTGTCCCTGGACTTCCTGTCCCATCAGAAACATGCACCTGCTTTCTAAGCTGGTGCCTATATTTTGCATGGAATGTCAAGGCCCTTTCATCCTTCGTTTCTGTCTGGCAAATTCCTGTTCATCCTTCAATATTCATTTAAGATGGCATTTTCTCTAACGTATTTTTAAAAGATTTTATTTATTTATTTATTTGACAGGTAGAGTTACAGACAGTGAGAGAGAGAGAGAGAAAGATCTTCCTTCCGTTGGTTTCACTCCCCAAATGGCCGCAACGGCCGGAGCACCACTGATCCGAAGCCAGGAGCCAGGTGCCTCCTCCCTGTCTCCCATGCGGGTGCAGGGCCCCAAGCACCTGGGCCATCCTCTTCTGCTTTCCCGGGCCGCAGCAGAGAGCTGGACTGGAAGAGAAGCAACTGGGACTAGAACCCGGTGCCCACATGGAATGTCAGCTCTGCAGGCAGAGGATCAACCTGGTGCGCCACAGCACCAGCCCCCTAACATACTTTTTTTAAAAACCCTCTTCTCACCCTGCAAAGTGGGATTAGTTTACCATCACACCCCTTATTATATTGTGTGTGTCTGGGTAAGGCCAACTTAAGACTGTGAGCTCTTTCTAAAGGCCAGAAATTGTCTCAGCACTCTGTCCCTGGCACCCAGAAGAGTTTTTGCACATTGCAAATGAACACTGAATATTTGTTAGGATATGTATTATTTATTGGAGTCTTGGCAAGGACTTTCTGATCTGGACAGCTGGGGTTCTGGAAGGTGGCTACCAGGCTCCCGGTGACATCACTGTCCTGTAGAGTGAAAACATGGTTCTGGTGACCAGTGTGGCGGGAGTGGGGACATTAATTCTCCAGCCCTACCAGCTTTGCCTCTTATTCTGACTTTCAGCAGCAACTGAATGAACTTCCATGTTTTCAGGCTCTCACCAGCCATCACCCTTTCTCCTGCATTTATGTTACTTGACAGTAAAATGAGGTCCACTGATCTCCACTTCAAAAACAACTGCTAGGCCCTTATTGTAATAATTATACTACTTTGTCCTAGATTTATATGCACTGTAGAGGGTGAGGGAAGGGGGAGGCAGGGGAGGAGAGCTGAGGGGAAAGGAGGGGAGGGAAGAAGGGAGGAAGGAAGAGAGGAAAGGAGGGAGGGAGGGAAGGAAAGAAAGGGCTCCCCCAGTTAGTTTTTGATTTAGTGAAATACTCTATCTGTGGTTTTAATCCCATCTCCATCAATTCCTTTACATATTTTCCATGGTGGCTTTGTTTATATTTAGCTGTAAGTCTATTAGTCTTTTACAGATACAGTTCCATAGACAAGTGTGTGAAAACACTAAGTAATGAAGCCTCTTCTGGAGTAGATTTATATTCTTTAGGGGATGGTAGGAGGATCTCTGGAAAGAGCACTGCACTTGGAATCTGGGAATCTGGGTCTACTTGCAGTTCTTTAGGCTTTCTGTATTTTAATATTTTCCTTATGTTGACTGGGAGCGATAATAAGAGCACAGATTTCCATATGAAATATAAGACTTTTAAGTTGTGTTTAGATTTACCCCTTCCTAGTGTTGGTACAGAGAAATTTTTGTAAGGTGATGCCAGATGGTCTGGCCAGACTTGTGAGTGTGTTTCATACAGGATCCTAACAGCCTTGAAAAGGTGGATGGGGAGTGAAACCGATTACATGATTTGGTGGACATGAAACTTGAGATGCAGAAGGGCTGCCATGAAGACCCAGCCTTTGCACTTGGAGTGTCAGAGAATCAGTTTTACTAAGATTCTGGCATGAATGTCCCCTTAATGCTAGTTCTTTCTTTTAGTTTGAAAAAGAACTTCAGAGGATTTCAGAAGCCTATGAGAGTCTGGTCAAGTCTACCACCAAGCGAGAGTCGCTGGACAAGGCAATGAGAAACAAACTGGAAGGCGAAATTAGAAGACTTCATGATTTCAACAGAGACCTGCGAGGCATGTCAAGTCCTATTCATGTTCCCCTACCCTGAATTATTGTGTGGCTAGTGTCGTGACTTCAGGGCCAATTGTTCTGCCACGGGTGCTGTTCTGCCTGTGTTAGACAGTCTTGTAAATCCCAATCATCTGGTAAGAAGGGGCAGTGCTCAAAGAGCAGAATTGTTCTCTCTGCCTTGTGGGTTGCAGCACTGAGCCTTAGAAGCATGCACAAGTCTGTGAGAGGAAGGGAGTCTATGTGTAGCTGCTTCTTACTTTAAAGGTACTGAACAGTGACTAGTGACTTATATAGGAAGACCAATGTAGGACGCACGGCCCTTTGCACTTCAGGCTGAGTCACTTGGTAGCATCCTTTGAAAGCCAGCACTTAACACTTGCTAGGTATAGTATAGAAGACAGAGCTAGAATGTGTTCCTCCTGGGGCAAAAAGCCCCAGCAGTGAAAAGAGTAGACAATCTTACTCCCTGAAATATAGGAGCCACCTGCTTTCAGATCTCGGCAACCCCTGATGTATGTGATGATTTAACCCATAAAATTAGACCTCATTTCAGCCAACCCAGCCATTTTTCAGTTGCTTCATATTCCAAAACACTCAGGACACTGGCATTCCCAGTAGCTACGTCCTACCTCTTCTGTTACTACAAACCCTTTTGTGTTGGACGTCATATTACCTCAATAAACACTATTTTATTTAAATTATTTAATTGAATTAATGAAGATATATCACAATGTTCAAGCTAACAAAAAGCTCACTGTGTACAGTTTTCATTCAGGTAAAGTTACCTTTTTCTTTAAAAAAAAAAAAGAATAAAAAAAAGCTGCTCTTTTTTTATTTTAATTTTGATTCTGAGATGCAGATGGAGTTAGCAAATAAAACATATAGGGCTGGTGGTCCAGGTTAGACTAGGGCTGGGTTTGAAGCCAAGGAGAAAGCACCTCTTTGCAAGGACTTCCAGTCACAGGTTTGCTGGCCTTGGGAGCAGGGAAGCAGTTGTCCTCGGAACCTGTCCCAGCTGACTGCTGGTGCACTCCCCTCGGTGTTACTTGTACAAAGAAACGGCGCGGCATCTGAAAGCTTTTCTTTTGATGTTTTGGAACAGTTATTGTTCCTCCCCAAGAGATCTGAGCTTTGGGCTCCTGCCTGAGCATCTCTTCCTACCCAGCTCTTGGTATCCATTTCGTTTCTCAGCTGGATGATGACTGAAATCCACATGCAGTTCTCTGTAATCATTTCCTCTTTGTTCATAGACCGACTGGAGACTGCCAACAGGCAACTTTCCAGCAGGGACTACGAGGGGCACGAAGACAAAGCTGCGGAAGGGCATTCTGCTTCCCAGAGTGAGTCTCCGCTCCGCGTTCGCTCCTCCTACAGTGGGTCTTTTTGAAAACTGGGGGCCTGAGAAAAGAATCGTGTCGGCTTTACATAGACTTTGTGCCGTTTATTTTTTTGCTTGTTAATTTAACATACAACTTACTGGCCACAAGGAGGTCTTCCAGAGAAGCTGGATGTAGATTATTTCAGCAATGTTTTTTCTGTTCTTCTGACCTCCAGTTTCTCTCTAATACCCTGTACGGAATAGCAATAGAACAGGATTTCCTGGCACTCACTGCTTCAAATAAGTCACAAACCCTTTTTCCTCCAGGAGGGGGAAAGAGGCTACTGGTGGGATTTGATGTTCCTGGCTGGTTTTGTGCTTGCTTAGGCTGAGGAGTTCTAGACTGGCCGGCCTTTCTATCTGCTCATAGGATGCTTATTTCCAGAAGCCACCAAGCCCATTTCAGCCAGCAACAGTGAACAGTGGCTTTGTAAGCCTCTAGATGTATTGGGAAAATATTTTATTAATTTGACCAGTGGCAAATAGTAGGATAAGATGAATGTTTTAGAAATCACTGATCAGAGTTGGAATTTCTGCAAATTCATTGCACAAGCCAGAAATGTGGAAACCCAACTATCTTCTTTTTTAAGCTGCTTAAAAAATGAAATTCATGCATCAATGTGATAATTCTAAACAACATTAGGAGTAAGTGTTCACAAAGTAAAGACAATTTGAAAAAACAGAAAGTGCTATATTTGAGTTCTTTCTGTCCCTTTTATGATGGTGGTATTCTGATAGATGGGTCCCTAAATGCAGCCCTAAATTTTAAAAGCTGGGGAATAATTGCTTGCATTTTCTGAATTCCACTACTGTTTTGTTGGGTTTAACCTCCCTTGTTTTCCCCAAGTTTACTCATGATTTCATTCCATTATTAGTCTCTGCCTCATTGTTTTAAATTCTGTTTTTGGCAAATAGACACTAATATTGTCAGATTTCTTTGTAATCTTACAGTGGATGATTGGCTTGTCTTCCAGATTCATGTAAAAAGTTATGTCAGCACTCCGAATTACTTGATTTTCTAACACAATATATACCTCATCTTATGGGTGCAACAGATTTAACTTCTCATTTGAGCTTTCATTTCAAAGCTAAGGCTTCTGTACTGTTTGCATGTAGGACTTTGATAATCACTTAGGTTTGGAAGACCATGCATATAGGTAGAGTAGATGGTTTTTTTAAAAGATTTATTTATTTACTTAAAAGAATTACACAAAGAGATGATGAGACAGAGAGAGAGAGAGAGAGAGAGAGAGAGGAAGAGGAAGGTAGGGAGGGGGAGAGAGAGATTTTCCACCTGTTGGTTCACTCCCCCAAGTGGCTGCAATGGCAGCGCTTGTCCAGGCTGAGACCAGGAGTCAGGAGTGTCTTCTGGATTTCCCACGTGGGTGCAGGAGCCCAAGCACTTGGGCCATCTTTTACTCCTTTCCCAGGTACACTAGCAGGGAGCCGAATCGGTATGGGGCAGCTGGGTCTCGAACCAATGCCTGTATGGGATGCTGGTGTCACAGGCAGCAGCTTTACCCACTGCGCCACAACACTGGCTCCAAGAAGATGTCTTTATGGCAGCTATGGCAACAGGTCCTCTGTGTACCCTTTGCTGATGCTCTGCCTGCTTATCAGAGGTTATAATTTGACTGCTCAGTTCAGATCAGAATAGAAAAAGTGGTTTAACCCAATGGCATTTTCTCTGGCCTCCCAGCCCAGGCTGGTGGTGGTGGCATAATAGGGTTTGCTGTTGTGTGAGCTCAGAAACATTCCTGTAGACTTTAACCTTCTGGCTCAAAGCTGAAACATCAATAATCAGGCAAAGCGGCCTCATAAGCTGCACAGGGAATGGTTTGTTCTATGTAAATGTGCTCTGCTGTGTTCCAAAGGCATAAACAAGAGAGATCAGAAGCATTTTTCAACTGTGGAAGGTATTGCAGTGTTGAAATGTGATGTAATTTAATCTAGGCAAGGCATTTGAAGCAGCTTTAGTAATCATGCTATCTAACCAAGTTTCCCAGATCCAATGTTCACAGGAATTGTTGTGCCCTCCTCGTAGCTTTGTATTTATTTGCATTCAGTTTTTTCTCATCTGGTGTGGACTCAAGATGTTTTTTCAGATTTATAGATAGGTTTCTTTCCTGGTAAGTTGTAAGAACTCTTTGTATATTAAGGAATTTAGCATGTCCCTCACCGTATTTGTTGCAGATATTTTCCCCAGTTATTTTAAATATTTAATTATTGTGTTCTTTATCTTAGAGAAGATTTTTTAAAAAGATTTATTTATTTATTTGAAAGGGGGAATTACAGAGAGAGAGAGAGAAAACTGGCACCCAAACCAGCTTAACCCACTGTGCTACAGCAGTGGCCCCATTACAGAATAGTTTTAAAAGTAACCATATTTACACTTTTTAGGTTTTATGTCATGCTTAGAGATACTTTTCACATGCCAAAATTATAATATTCACCAATTTTTAAAAATATGAATATGATTTCACTGGTAATAAATCTTGTATTGTCAAAGCTAGCTTGGGAGGCCAGGAGAAATTCATGAAGGACTAGCGTAGAGGGAGGCTAACTAGCAGGTATTTCAGTATCTGGGAAGGAGATGGAGAGGTGGTGACCTAAGACAGCAGAAGCAGTGATGGAGAGTGGAAAAACAAGTGACCAGTTTCTAGGACTTGGTGATCAATTGTGTGATGGCAGGGAGAGAGAGAGAGTAGATGAGGAGAGGGAGAGATGTGGCTAGAGCAGCTAGATGAAATATCACCCTTTACTAATAACATGCAAGCAGAGCAGGTTGGGATTAGATAATGAGGCAAGGCTTAAGCTTGTTGAGTCATCTCGTGTTGTGGCCTGTTCACAGTTCAGTGAGCAGGTATACCATAAGGTGGGGACGTACTCAGAAGGCCAGATGGGTGGTGCTCTGCAGGGCTTCCATTTTAGCAGGGGAGGACAGCATGGCAGCTGTTCATAGTTATTATTGTGTTCCATTATCTGTTTATTCTTTCTTTTTTAAAATTTTATTTGTTATGTAAGTTCCATGTATTTCATATATACAGATTTAGTACCATAGTGACATTTCCCTCTCTACCCACGCTTCAACCCATCCTCCTCCTCCCTCTCACGTTCCCACTCTTAATTTTTTTATATATATATTTTTAACAGCTTTTTTTTTTGACAGGCAGAGTGGACAGTGAGAGAGAGAGAGACAAAGGTCTTCCTTTTCCATTGGTTCACCCCCCAATGGCCGCTGCGGCTGGCGCATCTCGCTGATCCGAAGCCAGGAGCCAGGTGCTTCTCCTGGTCTCCCATGCAGGTGCAGGGCCCAAGGACTTGGGCCATCCTCCACTGCACACCCGGGCCACAGCAGAGAGCTGTACTGGAAGAGGAGCAACCGGGACAGAATCCGGTGCTCCGACCAGGACTAGAACACAGTGTGCCGGTGCTGCAAGGTGGAGGATTAGCCTATTGAGCTGTGGCACCGGCCTCCCACTCTTAATTTTTACAAAGATCTATTTTCATTTTACTTAGTGATCATATAGTTAACCATACACTAAGTAAAGGATTTCAACAAATAGTATGAAAAAACAAATAGAACACTGTTCCTCAGTGAAAGAGACAAGGGCTGTAAACAATCATTAAATCTGTCAGTTTTACTCCAGTACATTACATTTCAGGTACTCTATTAGTTAACCTGGTTCAGAGAAAACATATGATATCTGTCTTTTGGGGACTGGCTTATTTCCCTTAGTATAATGGTTTCCAGTTGTATCCATTTTGTTGCAAAAGGCAGGATTTCTTTTTTCTTTTTTACAGCTGAGCAGTATTCCATAGTGTATATATGCCATATTTCTTTATCCAGTCAACAGCTGATGGACATCTGGGTTGATTCCATATCTTTGCTATTGTAAAATGAACATGGGGTACAGATAACTCTTTCATTTGCTGATTTCTTTTGGTTTGCATAAATTCCCAGGAGTGGGATGGCTGGATCATATGGTAGGTCTATATTCAGATTTCTGAGATATCTCCATACTACCACAGCGGCTGTACCCAGTTTACATTTCTACCAACACTGAACTAGGGTACCTCTTTCCCCATATCCTCACCAGCATTTGTTGTTTGTTGATTTCTGTATGACAGCCATTCTAACTGGAGTGAAATGAAACCTCCTTGTGGTTTTGATTTGCATTTCCCTGATGGCTAGTGATCCTGAGCATTTTTTCAAGTGTCTATTAGCCATTTGGATTTCCTCTCTTGAAAATTGTCTGTTCAAGTCATTTGCCCATTTCTTAACTGGATTGTTTTGTTATTGTTGAATTTCTTGAGTTCTTTATAGAGTGTAGAGGTTAACCCTTTATCGGTTGCATGGTGTGCAAAAAGTTTCTCCCATTCTGTTGGTTGTCTCTTCATTTTGCTGAGTGTTTCTTTTGCAGTGCAGAAGCTTCTCAGCTTCATGTAATCCCATCTGTCAATTTTGGCTTTATTCATTGTACTTCTGGGGTCTTTTCCAAGAAGTCTTTGCCTATGGCAATGTCTTGCAGAGTTTCCCCCGATGTTCTCTAGTAATTTGAAGGTATTGGGTCATAGACTTAGGTCTTTGATCCATTTTAAGTAGATTTTTGTGTAAGGTATTAGATGTGCATTCTTTCAAAATCCCAGTCATTAGAATAAGGTTCAATCCCCTCATCCTTTTCAGATGAATTTTTGGGTATTTTATCACTTGGTTCAGAGGAATATAAGAGTAGTGAATCTCTGGAACATACATGCTAGAGAGCTAAGGATGGTTGTAAAGTTCCTGACAACCACCTTGAACAATAGAAACATCAAAGGGAATGGGGAAGCAGAGAATTGTCGACTCAGCTTTTGCTGAGTGTTCACATTGAAGCTAAGAACACACAACAACTCTTGCAGTAAAAGCAAAAGCTCTCTGTTAGTGGGAGTACGAGGTTTTTACTGTCCAGTTTTTAATTTCTCTGCCTCCTAGGGTAAAATTCTTTTAAAAACTGAAATGTTTTCTTAAGTTGGAGCCCAGTGAAGGCCTTGATGGATGGCCTGAGTAATGACCACTTAGTTTTAAAGGTGAAAACAGACATTGAACAGGACTGTTGCGTTTCAGTCACAACATTTGTCTTACTGAAAATCTTGGGAAATTAAATGCATAGGATTTGATAACTTGGAGGAAATCACACACCTATCATCTAATGATATTTTAACAGTCTTTTTGGAGAAATTCAGAGTTTTGTTTGATTATTTTCTGTTTTTTCTTGTTTGTTTTTCCACATGTTTTTATAGCTTATAGAATGGTGATGTCAAAACCAAATTGCTCCTGAAAAAACAGGGCCCTTATCCAATTCCTGTTGGGCTGCCTATGTCAAACAAGGACTTCTTTGTCCTTTAACTTGACCAAGGTTCCTGTTTTTCATTTATTTGCGATCTGTGTGTGCACGTATACACATGCGCACACACACACATGCACACATCTATCACAGGTAGGTTACTGGCTGCTAAAAGTGGAGCCCCTGTCAATGTCTTGTTATTCTTAACTATGTCTTTTCAGTCACTGAAACTTTTCTAACTGCTTCTTTCTGAAAACTGATAACACTGTAGACGTCTCCTGAGCTTTAGGCCAGAAAGCCAAAAATAACACATTAGGTGTGAGGAAACGAGACTGGTAGGGAGGAAGTTTCATTTTATTGGGGTTTTTAAATAGATGTGTCAGGGCCGTGTTATGTTCCTGGATTGAGTGGGTCCTGATGAATTTTGGCATGCTTGTGTCATTCTAGGATAGAACCATGTCGTGATTAAAGGATGCACAAGAACTTATCTCCACCCCTTTGGGATTTTCTAGGCACTCCAGGCTCAGCAATTTTGATTAAACTGCAGTTTATGGGAGACTGATCCTGGCTATTAAATGATGTGCTTTTTTTTTTTTTTTTTTTTTTTGGACAGGCAGAGTGGATAGTGAGAGAGAGAGAGACAGAGAGAAAGGTCTTCCTTTTTGCCGTTGGTTCACCCTCCAATGGCAGCTGCGGCCAGCGCATCTCGCTGATCCGAAGCCAGGAGCCAGGTGCTTCTCCTGGTCTCCCATGCGGGTGCAGGGTCCAAGGACTTGGGCCATCCTCCACTGCCTTCCCGCTTTTCTAACCACTTACAAGCTAAAAATGATTTATTGGCACTCAGTGATTTGTTTAATAAAATATATCAGTGACTAATGAGCATAAATGAGTCAGAACCACACAGATGGTGTTATGAGCAGTGGATTAAGCCCCTGCCTGTGATGCCAGCATCCCACAAGAGTGCCAGTTTGAGTCCCAGCTGCTTTACTTCCAATCCAGCCTTCTGCTAATGTGCCTGGGAAAGCAGCAGAAGATGGCCCAAATGCACCCACATGAGAGACACGGTTGGAGTTTCAGGCTTCTGGCTTCCATCTGGCTCAGCCCTGGCTGTTGCAGCCGTTTGGAGAGTGAAGCAGCGAATAGAAGGTTGATCTCTCTCTGTCTCTGTCTCTCTCTCTCTCTCTCTCTCTCTCTCTCTCTGTAACTCAACCTTTCAAATAAATTTTTAAAAAATGTGTGGGCCCAAACTGTTTTAAAAATAACAATAATTTGCCATTTTAAGTGTATTAATCTTGCACTATAAATTATCATCTTACCCTTGAACCTTATTTTGAGTCTCTCATAGAACACAAGAGACTGAAATAATTCTCTAAAGAAAAATTCCTCTGGTTTTTATATTCCTATAAGCCAGGTGTTACAATGACATAAACCGTCACTCCTTCGACCCACATAAAGCATAAGGAGAGCCTTCTGAATCCCCGTTGCATCTCATTGCTGCAGATGTTGGGAGTTTCTATCCAGGCTTCATTAGGAAGGAAGGTTAGCTGCTGTCACATGGACGTACTGGTTTATTCCTCTCAGTGGGCCTGTGAGCACTGACAGCTCCTGACTCAGGGCTCCTTGGTGTGAAGCTCTTATTATAGCACTTCTCCATTCTGTGTAATTTATTTGCTTGGGTCACCTCCACTGGATGGGAGCACTATAGGCATTCTACCAGTGTACATCTCCAGTTTCCATGAAGATATGTCGCATTTTTATGTACGTGATACTCAGTAAATATTTATTGAGGGAATGAACAAACAGAAAATTCTAGAAACAGTAGGTTTTAAATTCTCTTTTTTTTTTTATTTGAAAGACAGAGTTTCATAGTGAGGTAGAGCCAGAGAGAGAGAGAGAGAGGTCTTCCATCCACTGGTTCACTCCCCAAATGACTGCAGCAACCAGAGCTGAGCTGATCCAAAGCCAGGAGCCAGATGCTTCCAGGTCTCCCACACAGGTGCAGGGGCCCAAGGACTTGGGCCATCCATCTACTGCTTTCCCATACCATAGCAGAGAGTTGGATTGGAAGTGTAGCAGCCAGGACTTGAACCAGCGGCTATATGGGATGCCGGCACTACAGGCCACAGCTTTAACTTACCATGCCACAGCGCCAACCCTGAAATTCTCTTTTTGTAACATCAGTATGAAAAAGTTCTAACTTGATATCTACATTCATGTTGGGAGATACTGTAGGTTATCATCTAATATTTCAAGGCCTTATGTTATCAGAGTAGAAGAAATTTTAAAATGACCACATTTCTTTTTTTTTTTTTTTTTTTTTTTGCTGCCTTCTTTTTCAAGTGAAGACTATTGGGGTGAGGAAGTCCTTCATCAATTAGAACAGTAGTATTTCTCAAGAAGGCTGACAGTAATATGACCCATTTTTGGGTTCCCCTTGACTCTTCTTTTTTTATTTTATTTGAGAGGGAGAGAGTCAGAGACAGACAGACAGACAGACAGAGCTCCCATTGACTGCTTCACTCCCCAACTGCCTAAAAACAGCTGGAGCTAAGCCAGGCCAACATCAGGAGTCAGGCATGCAATCCAGGTCTGTCACATGGGTGACAGGGATCCAGTGACTTGAGCCATCACCTCTGCCTTCCAGGGTGTGCAGGCACTCCAAGATGGGATGCGGTGTCCCAACCAGTGGCTTAACTGCTAGACCAAATGTCCCCACCTGCCTTGACTCCTATTTTTCTTTGCTATGACTATGTTTAGCGGTCAAAGGTGGTTGTAGTCTGTCAAGGTTTGCGTAGCAGATGACCATATGCTCACTCCAGCCAACCCATTGACCCTGCAGGACACCACAGATTAGTGCCATGGGCAAAGGAAAAATGAAAATTCCTGCTGCTCAGTTCAGGTTCCAAATAGGCTCCGATTCTCCTTGCTTAAAGGATGCCTGATGGAAGAAGTGTCTCTTGGTCATAAGTCTGGGTTCTACCAAGTGAACATTGGTTGTGATTTTAATGTTGTTGGTTTTAGAATTATTTATTGCTTGGTGTTTCTGATATAAGGTTAAAAAAATCAGGTATCTATGTTACGGTCCATGTTGGATGCAGTGCACAGCCAGATGGATGGATAAAGTAAATACAGACTGAAAAGCAGGCTGGAGTCCATTTGTTTTTTGTGTGGCTTGGGGAACCCTCGGTTCTTCTAATAATTCAGAGCCAGGAAATCCGCATTGAAGCTTCAGCTTCAATTCAGTGGCAACTGCCTAGGGAAGACTGCCTGAGATACAAGTTTCACTCTTCCTCTTATAGAATCTTCAACCTCCTGCTCTTTTTCACAACTATCTGTAAGTTACTGACTGATCATCTTCTGTCTTCACCTATTGCACTGTCTAAGGTCAGGGCTCTGGTGATCATGCTCACCACTGTAGTTCTGATTCTTTGTACTCATAGATACAATTTCAAAAATTTTTGCACCAAAATACTTAATGTCTTAGCTCCATTTTCCATGAACTTTTTGAAGTGTCTTCTTATTTCCAGAACTTGCCCAGCAGTCAGAGGCATTTAATGAGTGTTTTTTTGGATGTCCAGTGAAATGCTGATGATTATTGTTTCTTCAAACAAGCAGTTAGAGTCTGCCTACTGTGAACTAACTGTGTTCCAGGTCATGGATCAACAGACTAGTGAAGGACCAGAGGGTAAATATTTCAGTCTTTGAGGATTGCACTCAATTCAGTCCCTGTAGCCCAAAAGCCACTGTAGATGATTCATAAACAAATGGGTGTGACTCTGTTCCAAAACAGCCTTGTTTACAAACACAAGCCTGGGCTGAAGTTGTCCTGGAGGTTAGCGTTGGCTGAACTCGGCCCTAGGAGGGGAAAAGGAAAAAGGAGCCTTGGCAAAAGAAGAACGTATTGAACAAAGATGGAACGTAAAGCATTTCAAACGTATTCTCTGGATCTGACATTACAGATTTTCTTGGTTTGTGAAGCAGGATAGAACTGGTATTTTCTTTCTTGATCTCCTATCAGTGGAGCATGGTTATCATTTTAGGAAAAATGAAATGTACAGGACTGCAGACACAAATCTTAATTACCCAGTGAAGATCCCAAATCAGCTAATGATGAAGATAGGTCTGAGAAGGACTAGGCTTGTGGTTAGCTGTGACTGTTAGCTGCCTGAGTCTTAGGGGTGCCTTTCTCAATGGTGCCCTAAATTTCTAAGCATCCTGTGGTGAGCCCAGCTCTGCACATCTGTATTTTAGGTTTAGAGAGAACTTTAAAGATTACTGTCTGGTCACTAGCAGTGCACATGTCCTCTGAACCAGAGCTTGAAAGGGACCATTTGATGGCCGTTATGAGTGACAGTGTCTCAGGAGGCTGATCTCTTCAGGAGGCTGACTGGCTTCAGCTGAAGTCACAGGTTTCCTTCCGTGCTGTGTGTCCCTCAGATCCTAGTTCAGTGTAGTCGTGTAATAGCTGTAATAACTGCCAACACTAATTGAGCACTTACTGTGAGCAAGCCCTGTGCTGGTTTCTGTAGGCCAGGTGTCTCTTAATCCGCAGGCAACCCTTGGAGGTAAGTATTACAGGTGTTTTGTAGATGGGGAAACTGAGGCACAGGGTGGTGTGGTCATACATGATCATACAAGCTGATGAGTATAGTCTATAAAAGTTTGGACCCAGGTCTTTCTAACTGATTAATCCTCAGTGTCATGGGAAAGCCACCTCCTGTGGAGCAAGAGTTATGGAAAGAAGCTGGAAGATGACAGGTAGCAGAAATGGACCCCGTGATTTTAGAGCTCACTTATGTAACATGCGTGTGGTAAAAAAAAAAAAAAAAAGACAAAGTGAGATCCAGGGGTACCCAAGGCCCTGTGGATTTTTTTTAAAGATTTATTTATTTATTTGAAATTTGAAAGTCAGAGTTACACACAGAGAGAAGGAGAGGCAGAGGGTGAGAGAAAGAGAGAGAGAGAGAGAGAGAGAGAGAGAGAGAGAGAGAGAGGTCTTCCATCCGCTTGTTCACTTCCCAATTGACTGCAATGGCTGGAGCTGGACTGATGCAAAGCCAGGAGCCAGGAGCTTCTCCTGGGTCTCCCACACAGGTGCAAGGGCCCAAGGACTTGGCCATCTTCTACTGCCTTCCCAGGCCATATCAGAGAGCTGGATGAGAAATGGCACCTCCTTTTTCTTGTTCATTTTCTTCCCCTTTTCCAAAAAGATTTCTTTTTATTTCATTGCAAATTAGCCCAATTCTGTGACTTACTGGCAATGTTTTTAGACCTTCTCAAGTGGATTCTAACTACTGGAATTAACATTCTGTGTTTCTGACTTCTATTTCTATTGGCCAGAGCCAATAGTAGAAAAAGGCTTTGTTAGATAATCCAGGATATCCTCTTCAGATTCACCCCAAAAACATTTTTTTAAAAATTTTATTGAGATCAGCAGAGTGCTTCAAGTCTGAAAAAAAAAATTTTGTTTTCAAAATGTCTTTGAGATCAAGCTTTTTGCTCTCCGGATAGTAAACAGAAAAGTAAGCAGAATACAATGAGTGACTCTGTGGTGTGGTTTCTTACAGTTAGTTTTTGAAACTATTTTTGGTCCACAAATTGTAGTGAGAGCCTACAGCTGTATCTTAATAGAATCAGAGAACTTTGAGGGGGCAAAGTATTTGTTTTAAGTTCAGAAAATTTGGTCCTAGACCATTAAAAATAAGCCTGCATCTGCTACTAATTTTCTTTTTGCTTACAAAGACTGTGGTTTGTTGAAAGAAGAGGGCAAAAAATAATCTGTTCAAAGCAAGTCACTAAAATGACAGTGGGAGGGGTTGCAGAAGTTAAAGGAGGGGAGAAAATATAATTGCAAGCAGTGCATTTCTCTCCCTGATCAGTCCTAGAATGAATCACTTCTTTCCCCAGACACAACCATTTCCCCTGCTTAAACTTCTATCTTTGGCTTTGGTGTTAAGCCGTGTCTGCCGTTTGAAAGGACCATTTAAAAGTATGGTTTTTATAGCAATGCCTTAAAACAAACATGCATATATGCACCTATGTTGGTTTTAATTATGACACTATTTGCGTAAGATCAAATTTACACATTTGAAGTGCACAGTTTGATGCATGACAACCACCACAGTCAGGAGAGAGGATTTCTAGAGCTTACACGGCCCTCCTTTGCCCTTGAAGGAGCTGGGCCTCCCCAGCCCAGACCCTGCCTGCTTCCGTTCACATGTAAGTACCCTCAGATAATTGCGCTTTCTGGTGTGTCTGGGTTGCGTGGTTGCTTTCTATATAAGGAGCCAAGTCTTTTGGCAGGGCCTTTCTTTGCCATACCTGGGAACAGAAGTCTCTATTGTTTCTCTTTTTATATTGAGAAAATGAAAGACAAAGAAGGACTTCTGTGGTGGTGACAGAAAGTTTAAATCTTCAGGTTTGGTTTATAATTGATCATTGAATACATAATACCTGTGCAGTAATCCCCCCATTGCTGCAGGAGGTAAGTTCCAAGAGCCTCATGGAATACCTGAGACTATAGATAGTACTGCACTCTGCAAGCTGTCTTTTCCTTTCCACAGCTATCTAACATAAACTTCCACCTTTTCACATCAAGGGAGTACTTGACTGCTTCTCTGGTATATCTTAATTGCCAGCATTACTACTCTGGCATTTGGGGCCTTTTTTAACCGATATTTTAAGATAGTTGAACACAAACATTGTGACACCACCACAGAGCCAGCTACTGAGTGCCTAGCAGGCAGTAGCATGTACAATGTGGATACCCTGGACACAGGGATGATTCACATCCCACACAGGACAAAGTGAGACGATGTCATTTTTTATCACCCCATTCAGATCAGTGTAAAATTGGAAATAGATGCATTGTTTATTTCTGGAATTTTCCACTTAATATTTTTGAACCTCAGTTGACCATAAGTGGCTTAAAACTAAGGAAAGCAAAACTATAGATAAAGGGAGACTACTGTATAGTCAAAACCAAATGCCCTTTTCATTTTTTATTTATGTGGTATTGTTCATCTATTGTCTAATTCATTGTGCTATCCGCAGAGAATGAGTACAGTTTTATTTCAAGTAAAAAAAAACAGTGAAAGATTGAACAGTACATTTGAAAGATGAGCTGGGTGAATGAGTGCAGATTCAGACAAGCAAATTTGCAAGCCTCACATGTAATAAATGTGAAAAAAACTGAATTATACCTAATTCTGTGAGTACAGTCTCTTGAATTAAAATATAGCATGAAAAATAGCAGGATTTTATAAAATTGTACTTAAGAGAACTTTTATAGATATTCTCATAAATATCTCACTAAATTATACCTGAGATATTTTACTTTGGGTGCTTCAAACTCACAATGAGGCCATATATCAATGAGCAATAAATACGGGACTGTTGCTGTGGCATAGAAGGTTAAGCCTCTGCCTGCAGTGTCAGCAACCCATGTGGGTGTCAATTTGGGTCCCGGCTGCTCTACTTCTGACCCAGCTCCCTGCTGATGCACTTGGGAAAGCAGCAGAGGATAGTCCAAGTGCTTGGGCCCCTGCACCCACATGGGAGACCTGGGAGATGCTCCTGGATCCTGACTTCAGCCTGGCCTAGCCCTGGCTGTTGTGGTCATTTGGACCATGAACCAGAAAATGGAGGATCCCTCTATCTTTATTTCTATCATCTCTATCTCTATCTCTGCCTCTGTCTTTATATCTCTGTCTCTCCCTTTCTCTTTCTGCCTTTCAAATAAACAAAATATTTTTAAAAGTAAAGTATTAAAAAAGAGCAATAGATATATAACATAAAATGTGCTAAGTATGTTAGGATGATAATGTGTTGTATTCCTGCATTAGACCAGTAGAGGATCTTGTGGCTAGGCTTTATTACTGTATTATGACAGGTATTTGAAGAATATTTAAATTTTAAAGACAGAATTAAAATTTGTTCATGTGCATCTTATTGTTCATGTGCATCTTATTGTTCATGTGCATGTTCAAGTGGCATCTTATTCAATAAGCTGTTTCTAAACATGTCATCTCCCTCTTTTTTTTAAGATTTATTTATTTATTTGAAAGGCAGAGTTACAGAGAGACAGAGGCAGAGGGAGAGAAAAGTCTTCCATCCACTGGTTCACTCCCCAAGTGAACTGGCATCATATGGGATGCTGGCACCGCAGGCAGCGGCTTTACCCACTATGCCACAGCGCTGGCCCCTTGTCATATCTCTTACTATCGAAAACATCTGTGCTCTCTTAGATTATTTTTAAAGATTTACTTATGTATTTGAAAGGCAGGGAGACAGAGAGAGGGAAAAACAGAGAGAGATCTAACATCCCCAGATGACTATAACAGACATTTTTTGGCCCTGCTGAAGCCAAGAACAAGGAACATCCTGGTCTCCCACATGAGTGGCAGGGGCCCAAGTACTTGGACCATTGTCAACTGCCTTCCCAGGCACATTAGCAGGAAGTTGGGTAAGAAGGTAAGCTCCTGGGACTGAAACCATAACTCCAATATGGGATGCATGTGATGACTTAACTCTGCACCACAACACTAGCATCTTAGATTCTTAAAATTCTACATAAAAAGGATTTATATGCACTATGAAGAAGCTTCAGCCCATTGTAAACTAAGACCAGTGGGAGCCCCGGGACCTGGAATACAAGGCAGAATTGATAAGGACTCATCAGAGAATTACCTCCCTCCATTCCTTTCCCATAAAAGCTAGGGAAAAAGCCTATAGCCCCTTAGGGGTAAGACTTGCAAACTAATCAGTGTTTTAGAGTTTTGCTGCTTTGTGTGAAAGGGAAAATTTCTATTTTGAGGCACAAAGCTTTCACCCTCCAGACTTCACTTCACTTTCCCCATATCAATTCATCTTTCCAAAAGGTATCCTTCTTGCGGTTTGACAACAGCCATTTCCACACAAGAGGCTTTGAGATTCTGAACTCTTGTTCAAAGGGAGGCTTACATGGAAGCCCCAAATGTGAAATGCTCGCAAGTTCAGAACCTCCTGGTTGAAACTGGAGTGAAGTTTTCAAAGCTACCCCCTTTCTGCTTGGCCTCTGTGTGAGTCTGTTTTCTGTTGCTGTAACAAGATACCACTTCAAAACTGCCATCCTGGGGACCAAGCGTCCAGCTCATGAACCTCTGGACAAACTCAGACTGCATCCAAACCCAAGCAGCCCTGACATCCTTTCTCCCTCCTCCAGTCCCTCCCTACCCCCTCCCTCTCAAGAACTCTATAGAGCAGAGCTGTGCTTGAATGCATCCTAATTTTCTTATTACAGAACTCTTTTAACTCATTCACTCTCTCAGGCATTTAAAACAAATCCCCCCGCATGGTCCTGTGCTTGTTAGTAAATCTACTGAACCTCCCACTCACAACCCTGAGTCTCCAGTTAGTGGGTTGAACCATGGCAACCTGCACAGGAGTATAGGAAGGCATGAACCTGAACACACTCCCCTGAAATAACCGGATTCCTTACCTGACAAAGTTTATCAACAAATTTAAGAAAGTCAACCAAGCCAGTAGCTTATAGGGGAAACACTTTATTATTTACTGTTCCATTTTTAATTAACGAATGTGGCTTTAAAAAAAAAATAGGTCATTGTTCATGTTGTTTTGTATGAAATAAGACTAAAATGAGTAGCTCAGTCTTACATGATGTAAATAATGCTGTCTTTGGATTGTATTTTGGAGGTCTCTTTTTAGGCTTATCAGTTTGACTTTCTAACTGGGTTGAGGAGAGGTAGGCAGGTGTTAGGAGGCCACTGAGTGTAGAATATCTTTGAGGCAGAAGAAGCTTAAATAGTTTTGTGGATAGTAAAGTCAATGACATACCCTCCTATTGTCTGTCCACTCTCGAAAAACCTCAGTGGTGTCAACAGGACTTCAAGTGGATCTTATTCTTCGGTTACCCCATAAATTGTAGCAGACCCTTGAAGAGAATCCTCCCAGCATCTGTTCAGTTGTATAAGACATGGTATCGGGGAACGTGGAGCTTAGGGATCCTTGAGAAAGGAGAAATCAGAGAGGAAATGCTCTTCATAAGAGGGAGCCCACTTACCAGCATTGTGGGGAGGTTCCAGTTGCCAGCATTGATGCCACTGGAGTTGATCAACATCCTAAGGCATTTCCAAGCTGTCAAGTCCTTTCTAAAGAAAGAAGAGAGAGTGTTGCAGTGATCTTTTCATTACCAAAAGAAAAATCTGCTTGAGCTGGCTTCAGTACCATATATACACGTGTACTGGAGCCTGCAGGCAGGAAGTGCAGGCAGCCCTCCCAGGGGCTAGCTGGTAGTGCTGGGAAATCTGAGAATAAGTCATTGTCTCTATTTGAAAGTCTGTGTTTTGTCTGTGTGAACATTACCCCCTCTTTGTTACTCCCAATTGCATGTGGGAATATGACCACCTAGTCTGAGCTGGGCTGCCTGTCTCCATCAGTATTACCATCTCCCCTAGGCTCCCACTTAGGGATTCCAGATGAGAGACTCTGATTGGACTACCTTGGGTCACATGGCACTTCCAGTTTGATCAGCTATCCAATGGGAGTGGTGAATAGGGGTGGGATGAGCGAGCTTTGTAATGCAGCCATGCCTGCCCTCAGAACTCAACCCCATGGATGGAAGATTGAAGCAGACTGCTCTTTGAACTGGGGCATTGGCTAGACAGATGCCCTGGATGTTGCCTGCTTTATGGAGAACTCCAGCTTAGGAAGCATTGGCATCATCCAAGCCAGCGAACCTCAGCTGCTTAATGTGGGGCCTCTGCCATGGTGCACAGAGGTCCAGGCACCTTTCAGCCAGCCTCTCCTTTGTCTGCAGCCTCTTCTCTGGTAATGTCCTTTCCGCTCTTTACTCGGGAAGTCTCATGAGTCAAAATGTGAGTTCTAGTCGTTGGCACCTTAGAGGTTTGTTGGATTGTGCCTGCCTTTTTGTCCTTTAAGTCTATTATGCTTCCCATATCCAAGGCAGCAAGAACCTCCCTTGAAAAGTGTCAGAGATACCTAATGCTCCAGAACCAGCTGCCATGATGGGCTAGTTGTGCATCACTTTGGGAACATTGGGGAGTTGGGGGTTGATAGAGTTAGATGTGTCTATTTTTATGCCTACACACACACACACACACACACCGGGATAGACATAACCCCCCAAAATACAGTCTGTTGCAAGTCAATTTCTGGTTCTAGCTTAAATAAGAGAAGGAGAAGCATACCTATCTTTTGTCTGACAAGCATTGCTGCAACATCTGGGCTTCTCCCTACCTCCAGCTGTTAACGTGGGGCTTAGGGAGAAACATAGCAAATCTGGAAAAGCCTAAAAATTAATTCCTGCTTAAGAAGGGTCAGCTTACAGCTTTGCTGTTCTCATGAGCTCCAGCCATAAGGGGGAACACTGCATTTAAAAATAGCAGTGCAGCACAGAACACCATGACATTCCCACTGGTAAATCCCACCCTTGACATTTTTTTCACAGAAGTTACTAGGGCATACCATCCCGTGAGTCAGCCAGCAAATAAGCTTCGTGCTCAGATAATAATCACAGTTTCACCCTGCTGTCTACTTTAAACCTTACCCCGAGCTCCCAAAGGAGAAGGTAGGATGGAAAGGAAGCAGTTTTGAAGGCTGATTGCCCACTTGTAGCTTCCATTTACTTCTGCTCTTTCCTGAAGCAAGGAGACACAAGCAGGACTATCATTTGACTTCACACCAAGATCATAGCTCATTTTGCTTGAGCTTTGTTGTTTGTCAAATGGAGCTGATATGAAGATTAAATGATGTTCTGTTGAAAAGCTGTTGGCACAGGGCCTAGGACATGCTAAGTCCCCGTGCATACACAAGTATGTTATTTGTCAAGCATGTTATGTGCCAAGTTCCATAATGGACATTTTACTGATTGTCATTTTAATCCTCGACAACAAACCTGCAAAATAGATATTGTTAGTTTCATCTGAGGAGATGGCTCTTAGAGGGGGTAAAGTCAGTGTGTCCCAGGTGAACTGGCATGTAAAGGTGCCAGAATCAAACCAGGTTGGCCTGGCTGCAAAGCCTTTGCCATCACTGTGGTTTCAAGAGTCAACAGTGTATGAACAGACATCCTTCTGTGTAAACAGGATCAGAGCCATCAGTCTAAATAAGTCTAAATAACTCCCTGCTCCACACAGTTCAGGGTAATTCATATCCACCGAGTAAACAGACCATTCTGGGCAAGAATTCCCTTGTGTCAACTTGCCTGTTCTAGGAATTCTCAGGGTATACATTGGAACCCAACCAAACATTTGATGTGAGGCTGGTCTTTCTCTAAATCCATCTCAAGGAATTAGCTAATAAGAAACTGAAGGGGCCTTCCTGGGCAGGGAGGGTGATTTCACTCATGGGGCTCTTCCTGGGTGTTTCCCAAAAGGTGAGTTTACAATGGGTCTGATACCACAGAATCCCATGGCTCCAAGGAGCTGGGTGCAGGGCTGCTCAATATGTGGGCTCGTTACCTTGACAGCGCCCCTCCCCCTTGCCTCCAGCCTGAATGAGGAGTCCTCCCTGTGTTCTCAGCACCTCATGCATGTATTTCTTAGAGCAACCTGCCATGCTGCCTCCTGTGCTTCTAGCCTGGCCTCTCCTACTGCCAGATTGAGAGCACAACACCATGTCCTCCTCACCGTGTAGCCCCAGAATTTATCAGACTTCCTGGAACAACCATAATCAAAGTGTGATCATAGTTGACATTTACTGGGGACTTCCTATATGCCTGAAATAGGTACTGGTCTGATCCTTATTTTAAAGGCAAAGAAACTGAAGCTCTAAGAGATTTATTTACTTACCAAGTCACAGAACCATAAACAGTAGAACTGGACCTGAACCCAGGCAGTTTGATTCCAGAACGGTGCTTTTTACCATTACTCTTGTCTACCTCCGTGTAGTAGATGCTTAACTAATTAATATTTGTAAGTGGATACACATGTGAATGTAATTGCTGTGTTTTTGAGAAATATGATATGACCTGTGGCATACTTAAGTCTTGCAGTAATGAGCTCTGTTGCAATGGGGCTCTTCTGTTATTTTACCATTAATCTCTGTGCGTGCTGGTGCAAGAGAGGCAATCCAGGGCTGTGTTGGTGAGCACGCATTTAGGAGATACAAAGGCAGCCCTGCCTCTGCCATTGACAGGCATTGCTTGTATTTTTTCAGTGCCATTTTCCTCACTTGGAAAACAGGAATAATACTGGTGTCTATTTCATACAGATAACTTAGAAGAAAGGAAATAATATAATGGGAATAACATAAGGAACCATTCCTGAAACAGAGCAGTCGCTCAACAAACATGAACCAATATTGTTATTATCATTTTTGCTACAAGCATCATTTTAAAAACTTTATAATTGAGATCATTAGCCTTACTTCCTCACAAGGAGTTTCAGTTCAGTGTGGGTGATATTAAGTGACATTGCTAAAGCCTGAAGTCTAAAATCAGCAAACTCAGGACAAAGATGAATTTCAGAGGCCTGCAAAGCATTCTAGAGCTAGTGGAGCCTTTGACCAGCATCTACATCCTTGTTCTGTAAAGTGCACTGTGGGGTTCAGGGAGCCCAGACAGAGGAGGAGCTGGGGTTGTCCCTGGTCAGTACCAGCCACAGGATAAGTCTTGGCTTCTCAAAGAACGGTGGGCTCAAAGGTAGAACTGAACATCCATACATGTATAACCAAGAATGTTAGGAGGTCACAGAGGTACTGAATACCTAACACCTAACAAGAGCTATGATTTATTGTTCTCTTGTTGGCATTGAACTTAACACATAGTAGAGACTTATTTGTTTATTCAACAGTATTATTCAGCCAGGCACTCTTTTAGGTCCAGGGAATCAATAATGATCCAAACAGATAAAGTCTTGAATATTTGAGACCTTGTATGCACCATCTCCATTAATAAGAGTCATCACAGCTACACTGAGGTGCAGGTGTTACCATTTCCATGTGGTAGATGAGGGAGCTGAGGCTCAGAGAGGTTAAATACCTTGTCTGAGGCTTCACAGCTGGAAAGCTGAACTGGGGTTTGAATGCAGTCCTTCTGATTCTAAAATCTGTTCCTTGGTGACAATATGATACTGCCTGTCAAGGAATTAGCAAACACTGGCATTGTGTGTGTGTGTGTGTATTTGGAGGAGAGAGGCAAGGTGTTAACTCAAAACTACCTGAAGAGCTGTTTTTGTTGTTCTCATTGATGTACAAAATACAAGAAACGTGTGGCTTCCATTCTTGAGTTCAGTCTGTCATTTTGCTGATTCTGATCAAAATCAGTGTGTGCTTGACAGCCCTCAGCAAAGAGAAGAACTTTCATGCTTAGATTGATTCTCATAGCCAGGTAGAAACCCTGAAGTCCTGGTACATCTCCAGATGTGCCTGCTTGGTAACTTGTGTCGTGTTCCCCAGAGCTGGACAAGGCCAGTGGGTACCAGGCAGTGTCTTTGCACAGAAAGAGTGGAATGCTGTAGTCCATTCAGAGCCAATGGATGTTGGGGCACAGAGCTAATGAACTGCCACCAACCCAATTATTAGACTTCTTTCTTGCTTGTTTTCCATGATTTGGGAAAGAAGTTAGGCAGTATTTCTTTTCTTTTTTTTTTTAAGGATTTATTTTATTTATTTGAAAGACGGAGTTACAGAGAGAGGTAGAGACAGAGAGAGAGGTCTTCCATCTGCTGGTTCACTCCTCAGTTGGCTGCAATGGCTGGAGCTGCACTGATTTGAAACCAGGAGCCAGGAGCCTCTTCCAGGTCTCCCATGCAGGTGCAGGGGCCCAAGGACTTGGGTCATCTTCTGCTACTTTCCCAGGCCACAGCAGAGAGCTGGATTGGAAGTGGAGCAGCCGGAACTAGAACCGGCGCCCATATGGGATGCCGGCGCTTCAGGGCAGGGCTTTAACCCACTGCGCCACAGTGCCAGCCCCGTTAGGCTGTATTTCTAATGCTTCTGAGAGGGAGAAGGAGGAAAGGCAGTGGCTTGCTGAAGTGGGGCATAAAGAGCCTAAAATTAATGCTCTATCCTGGGTCAGGACGTTGGTGGTCTCATTTTATTTCCAAGGGATGCCCTTGTTTCTGGGAAACACAGCCACTACTCAGCTTGACTAGTCTCTAAGTCTGTCTGTTCATTCAGAAGTTGTTCCTTTGCCCTCTGATTTCATCAACATAATTTCACAGTGCAAGGGTAGAGCAGCCGAGTTGAAAGGACGCCATAGTGGGACATCAGGAGAGCCGGGCTTTGGCATGGCCCTGCCCCAGCTGGCACTGGGATCTTGGACAAGAGCCTTCTCTCCTCTGGGCCTTCCTTCCTCATGCATAAAGTGAAGGGCCTTGAACTGAATGTTGATGTTTCCTGTAATCCCTTCTGACTGTAAAGTTGTGAGTTTGTTATCTGAGATTTGCAGCCTGGAAGTGTCTTTTAATTTCTATGCGCTGTATTCATAACCACACTTTCTGTCCTGTTACTGCAGCAGAGTAGCAAGTCTGCTTGCAGAGCCCAAGTCTTCAATATCTGATGACCATTTGTTAAATTAATGAGTGACTGTAGGAAGAAATGAATGAGCGCAACCACTGTGGACATGCTGGTGTGACGTCCTGACTTGGGCTACCTGTTTCGGTGTGAATTACTGGGATTGACATAACCGATACTAAGTGTGAAAATGATGTGTGCACATAGAACTCAATTTCTCCCTACTGTTGTTGCTGCTCCTGTTGTTGTAACTAGTCATAGATGCCTTGTTTCTATAAATATAGAAGAATGTCATATGATTTTGTAATCATCTTTTTTAATAATGGAAAAAATTTTCATTCTCTTCTTTAATTTCAAAGGCTACATCCTATTCTGATGGAAAGTTGACAGTAATTTATTTGACCAGTCCCTTATTCTTATATCTTAAGTTCTTTCAGGCTTTTCCAAATCATTCACAACATATCTAAATTATCTAATCTATTTTTAAAGAAAATGTGATGCTTTTGTAACAGGAAAGCACTTTTCATAAGAAATGCTGGTCCCATGACCCTATGGATCCTTCCTGCTTAAGCTAAGAGAATAGAGAAGTCAACACAGGAAATGGAGAGAAAGGCCTGAGGGTTCCCTGCAGTGGCTTTCCACATGAAAAAAGAGACAGTGACCACCATTGCTGAATGAAAGGGAAAAAAAAATTTCTTAAATCTATGGCACTATCCCTTTCCTCTTTCAAAAAGAACTAGGAGCAAATAAGGGCCAGGTTATATGGGAAGAGGATCCAACAAGAGTTTGGAGCCTGACCTGTAATCTCACCTTTGCTGTCTGGCCTAAGACCAAGCTCTCTGGATCTTGGTTTATTTTTATGAGTGAGAATATTAATTTTACTGTTACTACTGCCTCTCCCCTCAGCACAGGCTTGGAAAATGGAAGCAGGGGAGGTGTGAGCATAACATGAACTAATCGGTACAAGATTCATCTGAAGCATTAAAGTCAGTGTTGTAGAGAATTGTGTTATGGAGGCCATAAAGTCACTAGCTCTCTGTGTGCCGTTTGTCTCTGGAACTGTGACCTGGAATGTGTCTAGACCTAGCGGTGATTTTTGAGAAAATTCTTACCTTACACAACCACCACTGTTGAGGAATAAAAACAGTAACTCGATCCTCCACTATTTGTATGCTTTTTATTTTTAATCCTTGCCAGATGTAGACTGTCAGTGAGCCCAGTGGGCACTTTCTGATAGAGGTAGTTTTGTTCTCTCCTTTCTAGACAAAGAATTCTTGAAGGAAAAAGAGAAGTTAGAAATGGAGTTAGCGGCTGTGCGGACTGCAAGCGAGGACCACCGGAGGCACATTGAGATCCTGGACCAGGCTTTGAGCAATGCCCAGGCCAGGGTCATCAAGCTGGAAGAGGAGGTGAGATGGGGCTGGGGAGGCGGGCAGAGCCCCAAGGGCCTTCACTTCCTTTTCCTACCCAACTGCTTTAACCAGAGCCAATCCCAAGGAGCTGAGGCAGGGGAGGGATGTGGAAAACATCCCAAATAAAAGTAAATAAAAAGAGGATTGATCCATCCCAAAGCCAGCAAGGCATGAGAGGCACCCATGACTACCCTCCGGAGAGAACTCGCACACAGTCTAAAGCCCAACCTCCAGCCATTGGTTGGCAAGTGTCCAAGCCTGGAAATAAATGGAAGGGATGGAAACCACTGGTGCCTCCACAGAAAAGAAACTAGCAATTTTTTTTTTTAAATAGTTCAGTTGTCCTTGGGTCAGCAGCTCTGATTCCCATTTCCAGAAGTTGACTGGTCAACCAGGCAGTGAGCCTCCAATCCAGGAAATTTTGATCCTGCTCAGACATTGTGGGTGTAGTAGTTTCTAGTGGAACCCACTTTAACTGAAGTTTTATGAGGCAGACTCTCCCCGTAATCCTGATGGAGGAATTAGGACAGCCAGTTCTGAGTTCCAGGCTGGGGGGTCCGGGCTGTAGACGTGGAGGCAGAGAGGAGAGGCATGGCCTGGCACACAGGAGCCTGTGCCCTGCACCTGCAGCTGCCTGTGTGGTGAGGGTTGACCTGAGCAGGCTCCGCCGTGGGAAACAGAAGCTCAGCCTCTGGCAGAGGCTGCTGGAATAGCTTACGTGAGTACTTCGCTGGGTGCTTGGCACAAAGAAAGTTAGTCCAGCTTTGGTTGTTGATGTTGAAAACAGAAGCCGTCCTTTCAGGAAACATCTCCTGCTGCTTGGATCCTCAGCTGTCTCTGTCAACTTTACCTGCAAGGGTAATGCAGCTAAAGAGGAAGATTGGGGAGTAAATGAGGGTATTGCTCATAATAAGCCTTGAATCCCCGCCTCCCTGCAAGTCCTAAATAGCAATGAAAATCTTAATACTTGCAAGAGGATCCTGGGCAGGAGCCCGCAGTGTCTTCCTGGTTGCCACTCGAATTCACTCCAGAAACTGACCTTACCCTCTTCAGACAGGAAGTCTGCTCTGAGGAAGACAGGCCACTTATTATTATTATCACTGAGTCACTCCCGCAGGCTCCATCTCTGTGTGTGGAGCTAAGGAAAAACACGATTTTAAAAACATTTAGTTTTAATATTTATATTAAAGTAAAAGTTATTTGCAACCTCCCTAAAGACAGTATCTTCACAAGCACTAGTGTGGGTCTCTTGTCATTAGATTCGTATAAAATCACTGGTTGCAGGTAGCCTCTCTAAAATTAGTCTCATGTCTCTGGCTTCCAGAATCACCTCTTGTTCTTACTAAAGAATCCTCTGGAGGGTCCCACTTCAGATCAGAAGGCATGCACTGAGTACGTGCCATAACTTTCCATGGCGATTAAGAGTGCCATGAAGGGCCAGACTACTGTGCTAGTGTCAGCTGTGTGACCCTGAGCAAGTTACTTAACCTGTTCAGTCCTCAGTTTTTTCATCTTTTAAATGGAGGTAATAAAGGGCTTTACCTCTTGCTGTTGTTGGGAGAATTAAATGAGACACTACATATAAAGCACAGTGCCGGAATATTGGGCAGTACAAGCACGGTTATTAACCATCCTCGTGGTGAGGTACTCCTTGCTAGAATTAAGGCTGATTCAGAGGGGAAGGGGACAAGTTCATGCCTTCAAGGAACTTGCAGTTGCTTATGGATAATATTCACTCATTCATCTAATAAAGACTTGCTGAGCACCTACTGGCACAGTCACTGGGGACAAATCTCATATGCTTATATTCTAGTGGCTTTACATGCAGAAACTGTGCACTGGAGGACATACTAGGTTGTGTGTGGGTGCTGTAGACAAAATAATTGATAAGATGAAGCTTTTAAGAAACACAGGAACCTGCACTTAGTAGGTCTTCAAAAATCTGTTACACTGAATTGAGCAATCAAAAGCACAGTGGGGGCTGGTGCTGTGGTTCACTTGGCTAATCCTCCACCTGTCATGCCGGCATCCCATATGGGCGCCGGGTTCTAGTCCCGGCTGCTCCTCTTCCAGTCCAGCTCTCTGCTGTGGCCCAGGAGTGCAGTGGAGGATGGCCCAAGTGCCTGGGCCCTGCACCCGCATGGGAGACCAGGAAGAAGCACCTGGCTCCTGGCTTCGGATTGGCGCAGCACCGGCCGTAGAGGCCATATGGGGAGTGAACCAACGGAAGGAAGACCTTTCTCTCTGTCTCTCTCTCTCTCACTAACTCTACCTGTCAAATAAGTTAAAAAAAAAAAAAAAAAAAGCACAGAGAATGCCAGGGTCAGATGAAAACTGATCCCAAAAAGGAACAAGTGTAAAAAAATCTGTAAAGCTGCTGTCCCTTCCTTAAAAAGTCAGAAGTTCCTCCATTTTATTCCATTAGCTTTGGATAGGAGAAGGGACAAAGAGAGCTCACGGCAGTGCGGCCAGCTAAGTCAGGAACTTCACTTGGCAGCAGGCTCGTAGATCACTAGCCTGTGCTGGCTTGCCGGGGTGATCGTGGCTTGAGCTCAGGACTGAGTCATGTGCAAGGCATCTGCACACCCAGGTGCAGAATGACAGGAAACACCACCTGTGTCTTCTCACCCGGGACCAGTTCAAGTAGATGCCTGGGCCTGGTTATTGGCGCCAGCCAAGTTCCAGAAAGTTAGAAATGTTCCCAGCATTTGTGACCATGGGCTAAACTCCTGACTGGAAGAAAACAAAGTCAGGGTAAGAGTTGGAGGTTGTTGGCCATGATCCTAATCCATGCCTGATGCGATATTTACATAAGTTACCCTAACCGTCGTGTCCAAGTCCTCAGTTATTGTGCTGTAGGAGTGTTCATCAGGCCCTTCCTGACTCCTCAGGGCTGTCAACTACTCATTTCTAAAGGACTTTGAAAGCTTTAGGAGAAAGCTACCCTACAAGTATCAATACAAAGAAATCACTGTATTTATTCACACGTACACAACTGGGTACACTTGCATATATATATATATATATATATATGCACACATAATTCCTCCTTTATGAAAGTAATTTATATTTATTATAGAAAAGTTGAAAATAAGAAAAGATGAGAGAAGAAATTTATGTATAAATATTCACAGTTAATGCTTTAAATATTTCCTTCTAGTCTTTTTTGATGGATGAATGAATGGATAGATAGATAGATAAACAGACATGGTTGTGTTCAGTGTGTAGTGTTTTGAAGATTTATTTGTTTATTTGAAATGCAAAGTGAAGAGAGAGAGGGAGAAACAGTGAGAAAGAGAACTCTTCCATCTGCTGGTTCACTCTCCAAATGGCTGCAACAGGCAGAGTTGGGCCAGGTCACAGCCAGGAGTTGGCAACTGCATCCTGGTCTCGCATAGATGACAGGGGCCCCAAGTGCTTGGACCACCTTCCACTGCCCTCCAGGTGCATTAGCAGGTGTGGAGGGGCTGGGGCTCAAACTGGCACTCTGATACAGGATGCTGGTGTCACAAGCAGCAGCTTAACTTGCTGCGCTGCAATGTCTGTTGCAATTTAGTGTATAAGTTTTTAATCCTGGAGTTTTCATTTGATCTTGTGGAATAAGAATTTCTTAATGATATTAAAAATTTTATTAACCTCATAAGGCTTGCCAATACTATTGTTATTAAGCAATAACCAAGCATTGAGTTCAAAGCTGTAGAAATGACCAAAAGCAGATACTGTGGTGGAGTCTTCATTTCCAAATATCCTAGTCATTTTAAGTGTAACTGACGGCCTTTCTGTACCTCTTTTCTGTCCCAGCAAACCTGAGGGATAGGAATACGCAAGTGCGTGCACCTGTAGTTTAAAGGGGACCTCCAGGTACTCCGACCCCTGCTTCCACCCCAACACTGAAAATCATTGGTCTGAACTCTGCTCTTCTTCACCCTTCTCGACTCAGTTACGAGAGAAGCAAGCCTATGTGGAGAAAGTTGAGAAGCTGCAGCAGGCCCTGACCCAGCTGCAGTCCGCGTGCGAGAAGCGGGAGCAGATGGAGCGGAGGCTGCGGACCTGGCTGGAGCGAGAGCTGGATGCGCTGAGAACCCAGCAGGTACGGAAGCCGGGCCAGCAGATGAACTGGACGTATTCATTCAGCAGATTCAGAGGGAAGCAAGAGCTCCCTGTCCTCAGGGACCCTGCGCTGCCACCAGGGGAGGAGTCTAGCAGTCCACTCACTGTGGAGCAACAAATGTCCTCACAGAGAGAAAGTAGCTACTGGCTTGGGCTGGGGAGGGGCATGTGGCTTCAGATGGCCTCCCAGAGGAGCACGTCTGAGCTGGACTTTGAGATGAGTTTGTGGGCAGTCGAAGGTAGAAACCTCAGAGAGAGGGAAAGGAAAAGCATGTGTAAGGGAAAGGGCCATGGGCCAGCGTGGCAAGTCCAGGGCAGTTGGGTGCCGCTGGCTAGGGGAGAATGCCTGCTGGGGTGGCTGGGGAGGAGGCAGGGGCCACTTTGGGAAGGGCATTTGGTCAGGTGGAGCGATTAGGCTTTGTCTTGTAGTCAGAGGAGAGCCAGCACTAAGGAGGTTTTTAAGCTGGAGAGGAATCTGATGCAAAGGCTCAGAGAAGGGGCCCTCTGGTCATATCAGGGGACGGTCTGGAGAGTGGATGGTGAGATCATGGCTCAAGTCCCCAGGCTTAGTATCATGCAGGGTGTAGTGACAGCAGGAATTCATGGAGCGATGGAAAGAAAGAGCTGGGAGAGGGTGCTGTTACTAGTGCCTGGAGGTGACGATCAGTGAGTTTCCAGAGGTAAAGTGAAAGAACCAGCACCCGCTCTGGGAAATAACATTGGTCATAGCTCCTTCCCCAATGCCTCCCCTTCTCTGCTGGTAGCAGCTGATAATGTAACTCAGCTGTGAGCAAGCACAGCGTGAAACACCCCAGTCTCGGGAAACTCCATTCCAGACTGGACAGAGCCTTCTGGCTGCAAAGGAGCTGGGGTTTGTCCATCATCGCCAGGCTGGTGGGCAAAGCCCTTTATGCCGCTGATGAAGGGTGTGCTCTAAACTGGGATACCAGGTCCACAGAGTGCAGAGCTCCGTGGAATTATCTACTGGATATGGGCCATAGTGGTTGTGTTTGAGATACTTGAAACACTTGAAAGCATGCACTCAGGCCAGCTCAGCCCTGTCGCAGGGCAGATCCATGCAGTTCCCTCTGGATGTGGGCACTTGGCTGGAGAAGGGTTGCCCAGAAAATTAAGGAACCCACCCCCACCTCCTACCATCTTGCATACAGTGGCTGAACTTCTGACAGCTGTAACCTGTGCCACATACCCTGCATAAGTTGTACCCTCCAACTGTTCTCTGCTGCTCAGTTATTAGGTGTTTTACCTCCCCAACCTGAGGGCAGAACTTCTCTGGAACCAGGTAAGTGCCAGCCTGTGGTAGACCCTTAGGAGTCTTAAGTTGGCAAAATGGGCACATCCCAGCTTTTAAAGCAACAAAGAATGTTCTTTTCCCATTAATGTGCCATCCAGACTCTGCAGTTAGATTACAGATTTTTGGCTCTTTTGAGTGCGGTGCGACCTGACTCAACTCCATTGTGCTTACTGTGTATGAAGAAGAGCTGTGAGGTTAGGATTCTCTGAAAAATATCTTAATTGCCACAGAGAACGGATCACCATGTGCACCCTCAGACTCGTGCATACTCACTCACGCGGTTTCCTGAGAACAGGCAAAGCAGCACTCCTGCCATGCATAAAGGCTACTGACAGCTCTGGGCACACCAATGGAGGACGGAGATGGCCAGATTGAAGCTCCCCAGAGAAATTACTCTATGTGCATTCTGGATGTGTCTTTGTGAGCTGATCGCAGACCTGTAGCCATCTGTAGCCCACAGACGAGAGGCAGTCTTCGGGGTTGACTAGAACGTTGATGTTCGACATCTGTTGAGAACTGGCATCACAGTTTTCAAACAAGTGAGAGGATCAGTCTGTCACCCGTGATGCACAGTGTACTCAGAGACGGTCTTGTTCTTGTCTACTCATTAAAAAGAATAAGCACTAGTTTCAGTTTTTCCCTTTAATACATTTTCTGATTTTACCACTGAGCATACATTATTCTAACAAGAAGAGATAAAAATGTTATTTCAAAAAAAAAATCTACCCAAAAAATTGTGAGTTTTTCACTAGGTAAAGTCTGGTTATACTCAGTTCTGGAACCCCTGGACCGGTGGGGAGAGCACAGTTCTGCCAGCCCTCACCAGGGATGACCCAGAGTCTGCCATAGAACACAAAGTCATCTGAGAAACTTGGCTTTCTGGGCAAGGCTGTCCAGGAATCTCTCTGATGGCCTCATTCACCCTCGTGCCACTTCTCAGCACAGGCATGGGGACAGTCCATGCCACCCGCACGGCCTCACCCCTGTGTCAGTGAGGTGCTTATCTGAGCCCGTTAGAAAGCATGCTGAGCTCACACTGTTAACAAAGCCCCTCGTCGTCTCCACCCTCAACAGAACAGTAAGACCACCCCCACTGCTGTGCCACTTTCCAAGGCCATTCCTCTGAAGAGGCTTTTTGAGAGCGTAGCGTAGGGCACTTTACTCCCCATGCAAGGGCTCTGCCTTTGGAGTCCTATCAGAACACAGCAGAGCCTCTTCACCTGGCCCCACAAACAACAGACCTCCCATTGCTGCAGGATGCCCTGGAGGCTTCTAGAAGGCAATTCCCCGGAGATGAGCAGGGTGACACAGAATCTCAGAGAGATTCAGGCCATGGTCTCCAGGGTTGAGCCAGCCAGTGTTGGCTCCTGCCTTCTCCTTCCAGAGACGGAGCCTTGGGTGAGTAATCTTTCTGAGCCTCAGATCCTGGTCCATAACAAGAGGAAATTCTGTTCTGGCTGCTCCACTTCCCACTCAGCTCCCTGTTAATGCACCTGGAAAGGCAGCAAAAGATGGCCCAAGTGAGCACTTGAGCGCCAGCAACTCATGGAAGACCCAGATAGAGTTCAGGCTCCTGGCTTTGGCCTGGCACAGCTCTAGCCATTTTGGCCATCTCGGGAGTGAACCAGCGGATGGAAGATCTCTGTCTCTGTCTCCCTCTCTGTAACTCTGCCTTTCAAATAAATAAACTTTTTAAAAAAACTGCACAAAGTGCTTACCACAATGTTTGGCATGTGGCAATCCAATAAGAAAGAGTAACTCCTATTGCTGTTCTTACTACTGTTGTACTTCCACACTAATCCTGTGAGGTGAGAGAAGATGGGAATGTTCTAGAAGGGGAAAATGAGGCGCAGAGCAATGAAGGCAGCCGTGGATTGTTAGGACATTCCTCCCATGTGAACACATCAAGAGCAAAGATGTCTGTCTTGTTCACTGTTACATCCCCTGCACACGTTCTGTGTGGATCAGCGGGATGGGCGACAGAAGCTGTCCTGCCTGACCCTCAGTCTCTTTGCTGGCTAGCACACTTACCCATTAGACCGTGCTGCCTCTGTACGCTTGAATGCTGAAATTCATGCATTTATTTAAATAACTCTTAATGGCCTGAATTAGGGGGCCTGTGAAGAGTTGTCATGATCTCATGTGAGGTCAAGAGGGTTTTGGAAAAACAAACCGCTGAAATGGTAACAGAAACTGACAGCATGGATGGCAGCTTAGTGAGGCCGTGGGAGCTTTTTCTTGGAAAGTTTCTAAAAATAGAGGAGCAGTTCATCTTGATAGACTGGTTCATTTGTCCTCCTGCCTGGGTCCAGGTGACTGGCCAGATGGGGTCAGTGGCTTCCTGCAGGCCAGGTGAGGACAGGTGTGTGCCTTCTGCTCTGTTCTTCCTTAGATGTTGGTTGTTGGCAAGCTGCCACTTCTGAGAATCATTTTATTCGTAGCTTTAAAAAATGAATAGAAACATATGGTTTCCAAAATGCTCAGAGGTCCATGTGTTCTCTTCCGTCTGACAGGGTTGGATTGCATTGGTGCAGCCCAAAATGCCCAGCTGTTGCTCTTAGGGGACCGCCCAATCTAGGACATTAGGGGTTCTGTATAAAGCATTCAGATACCTCTCACCATGCAGCCAGCTTTGCATTTAGGACCGCCATCCGTGGGAGGCATGAGGGGATATGTGTCTCAGGTTGTAGAATAGCTGGGACGAAACCATTCTCCACTGGAGCACGAAGGAGCCCAGCTCATGCTGGGACTGGCACCTGACACTGAGTTAGTTCCCAAGGTGGCCTGTCGGCACTGCCAGTCTGAAGACAGAACCTTGTCAAAACCCCCTTGCCCTCTACCTCATGCTCTTTATTTTATTTATTTATTTATTTATTTTGACAGGCAGAGTGGACAGTGAGAGAGAGAGACAGAGAGAAAGGTCTTCCTTTTTGCCGTTGGTTCACCCTCCAATGGCCGGCGCACCACACCTATCCGAAGGCAGGAGCCAGGTGCTTCTCCTGGTCTCCCATGGGGTGCAGGGCCCAAGCACTTGGGCCATCCTTCACTGCATTCCTGGGCCACAGCAGAGAGCTGGCCTGGAAGAGAGGCAACCGGGACAGAATCCGGCGCCCCGACCGGGACTAGAACCCAGTGTGCTGGCACCGCAAGGCGGAGGATTAGCCTAGTGAGCTGTGGCACCGGCCTTACCTCATGCTCTTTAGAGGAAATAGGAAATAGTTCAAAGGCAAGTCTGAAGTGTAAATATCATCAGCTTGTGTGCAGCACAGATAGCAACCGCTTTTATTCCCTTTTACTGACACTGCTAGAAGGAAAAGGCTGAAAATGAGCTTGCCTTGCATTTGTGGTCTTCAGCTTCCATGGCTATCTAATTTGATTCTCATTCTCAGCTCTTTACGTGAGGGAGGTATTGATGCTGGAGAGCACATGTGTCAGGACATCTCACTGCAACCTCCCATGCCTTTCCATTTTGTCTCCCAGCATCAGGGGAAATTGACAACTGGGATCACTTCCTTGAATTCTGGAAAAAAGTGTTCTAGAAAGAGACACAATTGCAATTCCTGTTTTGGCATAAATTAACTGCAAGGCATCGGACTAGTCACTTGTCATGCAAAAACCTTGAGCTGTTGAGCCAGAAAGAAATGGGATTGAATTCTGATCCAGCTATTGATTAGCTGAGAGACGTCAAACCATTCATATAACCTCCCAGAAGCTTGGTTTTTCGTCTGTCAAACTGAGGTAATATGGTGTGTTTTATAGAGCTCCATGAAATTTGAATGAGACAGAGGAAGGCAGAGGTGGGATAGCATGATGGTAGGATCCACTGAATCAGGATTGCATGCTCTGGAGATGGAGAGCCAGGCCATGATGCTGATGGATGTGAATTGCTGCAGGATCTGGGGCAGATGTGTGCTCCTTGTGGGCACTTGCACAGACTGGGTGATGTGGTCTCATTTCATTCCGTATTTTGAACAGCAAGATGTTATTTCTGCTTCTCCAGAAACATGGAAATGGCCAGCCAGCTAGCATGCCAGAATACAATGCTCCGGCCCTCATGGAGCTCGTGCGGGAAAAGGAGGAGCGGATCCTGGCCCTGGAGGCTGACATGACCAAGTGGGAGCAGAAGTACCTGGAGGAGAGCACCATTCGGCACTTTGCCATGAATGCCGCAGCCACCGCTGCGGCAGAAAGGTGAGCCAGCAGAACCCTGCAGGAGGGAACAGTGGTAACCAAAACCAAGCTAGCAAGGCACCCAAAGAGGTGCAGGAGCCCTTCCTGGGGCGTGAGGTCAGCTAAAAATCATTTAAATGTCTGTGGTGCTTGCTGGAGAGCAGAATGGTCTAATGGCTCTGCAGGATAATTTGGTTCCAGACTCCCAGTTCTCGTCATGTATCTCGAGGACACCATTATGTGAGTGCCTGAAGGTGTTTGTCCAAGGATGTGCACCCCAGCGTTGCTGAAAGCATCAGTGCATTGAAAACACTCCAGAGTCCAACACGAGGAGACGCACTTAGCCACTTACATCCACACAGGGGCATACTGTGGGATCATAAAGAAGGACATTGTGATAGTATATTAACGCTGGGTGTATATCATGGGCCAAATGAGAAGAAGTTATGATCCTCATAGCAACCCCGAGAGCAAGGGCTGTTCTTATCTTCATTTGACAAGTGAAGAAAATGAGACTGCAGTAGTTGATACAAACCAGGCTGGCAGTCTGCTGGGGCCACAGGTCACATGGAGGCTTGTCTGACTTAAAACCCTACCTCACCTGGTTTGAAATGGTTCTCTGCTGCTGTCAGTGTTTGCCTCTTTCTCTCTACTTTCTTCCTATAGATGCACAGCCTTATTCTTCCTTTAAGAATTAGATCAAGTGGTGCAGTAACTCAAACAATAACACTCAGGAATTTGACTGAAACCCTGTGCTGCCTGGCGAGCAAGGCAGTATCCCGCTGCCCTTTGTTTGCAGGATGTCTCCTACATACATCATTGCTGCACACGCCAGAGGCCCGTGCACTGGGCCAGTCCAGCCCCTCACTTGTTTCCTGCCCATAAATTATTTTGGTCATTTAATTTAAAGTTGCTCAGAATTTGCCAAAATTTATGGTCAGTATAGTTGGAGGAGATCCTCAGATTTCAAAGGAGCATCCAGAACCAGACTTCTTAGGAAATAAGGGTTGTTATTGTGCCATTAGGGCTTGTCGGACATGAACCAAGCATGATGAGTTAAAGCCCAGGATGCGACTGCTGATGGAGTCAATTCCACATTGCCTTGGCGTGTTTTATTTCTTCCTTAAAGAGTATGAGAAGGTAGTTGAGATGGAGGGAGACACTTTATAAGCTACTCACGGGCACTCAGGCTCATTGCTCAAGTAGAGCAGAGTCCGCAGGGGTCTAGCCTGATGGATCCAAGGACTGGAGCAAGCAGAGTCTTTATATTTGCAAGATACCTCCACAAGGTGCCCCCCCAGGACACTTATATCTGCAGACAGGAAGACCTGCACACCCATGTGCAAAAAAGCTGTTTGGGGATCATTTTCCAGCGCTCACATGTTGTTCATGGATGTTTAGGCTGGTAATGGAAATAGCCTCTAACATCTGATTGCAGCCTCAGGAATGAAACAGACACTTGAATCAGGTATGGACAGCTCTGGAGTTGTGGGGTGAGAACGGGAGGGAAGTTACAGCCACCAGTTCAGTCCTTGCACCATACGGGCGAGAACAGTGCAACCCTCTGAAATACACCTTTTGAAGATCAACTCTTTGGTTGCTAAGCTAACAACTAACTTACCTCTCTGTCCTGGGGAAGACAGCGAACCATCGTGAGGTTACAGAGGACCTGGCCGGCTTTGTTGGGTTAGGGGCTAATGCACTGCTGTCAACATTGCCCAGCAAGTTCCTCTGTGTGATGTTAATGAGGACCCCACACAGGGAGGCAGGACCCCTCCAGTCAAGGCTTCTCTGTCTGTCACTGGCTATGAGTGTGTGATGTGGGACAAGCCTGTCTAAGTGTGGCAAACCTCATGTGTGAAATGGAAATCAGAGCTCTGGACTGGTTCGGAACAGGGAGCCTGACTGCAGTCCTGTAGCAGTGTAAATGTGTTACCGTGGGGGGATGGCATGGGGGCCCTTGTGTATCATTGTTATTAGCAGATGAGATGTCTGTTTGCAATCCCGGGCTCTGAGGGCGTGGATGGGACTAGAAAGCAAAATCAGAAATGGAGGAAGCAGCAGGTCTGAAGCATAGACTGCATGGTGGGTTTAGGACTTGAGGGTGGCAGAGAACACAGACAGACAGACCCCAAACATTATCTCCCACTTGCAGATTCTAGGCCCATCCTTGTTTATCTTTCATGCAAGGGGGTTTGTATTAGGTACCCAAAAACACTGTGGAATTTATCCAACTGTGTTAGTCTGCCTTTCATTACTTTAACTAAAGATATCTGAGAGGATCTTCTTAGCAAAGAGGAAGGCTTGTTTTGGTTTGCAGTTTTGGAGGTCTCCACAGTCCAAGACAAGATAACCCCATTAACCCGGCACCTGATTAGGGCAGAACACATATGGAGGGAGGGTGAAGCAGGAAACAGAGAGGCAGCACACTCTTCCTCTGCCCTTTCTCTGGTCTCTCTGTATAAAGCCATTGTGATTTAATCCCAGGCGCCACCCTAGCAATCTAAACCAATCCAGTCACTTTCCAAAGGCCCTATCTTCAGACACCACAATTGGATCAGGCCTCCACCCGAATCCTTAAAACTATTAAATCACTATCCATTAACATAATACAGTGGGGCTTAAGTGCTTGCATGAATTTGGGGAGCCAAGTCCTGTTTGAGCCCTAACACTAGCCCTGTGTCTCTCCCTAAGTGTTTTGTTTGAAATTCTGGAAGATGGACGGATGCAAGGAGGGATGGATGGGTAAATGGGTGGGTGGATAGATGGATGGATGAAAATCTTAATGTTTTTTTCCAAGAAAACCTCTGTAATTTCACCTTTGCTTTTATATTGCTAGTAAGGGAGGGAAAGGAAAATGAAATATTTCTGAGAAATGTTGAAGTTCTGAGTTCCTGTCTAGATTAGATGCTAAATGGCTAGAGATAAATTGGCAAAAATGGCTTTTTCCAGTCATCAGTTCTGTGACTTTTCAGCCACTGATGCATACCTCACATTTCTAAGCAATGAGTTTTAAACAAAAAAGGTAATTTTTGCACACCAACTGGCTTCGCTGTCTTTATGCATCTTGATACTACCAATCAGACTTTTTACAAGGTGAGCTTATTTTGTATATGTGGGAAGGTTTTGAAACTTTTTTTACAGGTTTCTAAGCAATATAATTTTTTTTCAGAGTTTTGTGTCTAAGTTGTTTTCATCTAATTGTGCCTGCTATCCTTACTTGGCAGTATAAAAATGAATTTTTTAATTTGTCTCCAGCTCTATGAATTTCCCAAAAGTAAGTTGGTTGAAATATTGAAAATGTTTCTAGCTGCTTATTCCTGTATCAATGATTTTTGTGCATGTAATTAAAGAATTTGGTTTGCTTTCTGCATATGTTGGCATTATGATATATTTCCAGACAGTATTTTTTTTTTACCACATTCTCACAGGTTCCCTCTTGCTTCATTATTTTATTTTATATTTATGCATCTTTGCTGAGGCCTTCTTTAAAAACACAAAGGAAACCTCCGGGAATGTAGAGTAATGGTTACAGACCTGGGTTTGGGGGTTGTAAGTACCTGTGGTTGAGTCCATTTCCAAAATCCTTCACTAACTGGGTGTTCTTGGAGAAGTCGCCCATCCTGGGTGTCTCCATGTGCGTGCTGAGACCAGCCACACCTACTGCACATGTGAGAATGAAAGGGGCAGCCATGAGCACCGTGCTCTGCTTAGTCACAGCATGGAACTCAGCTCATTCACTGTTAGCTGGCATTAAGTGGGTAAAAGAAGGGCCTCTTGGTGCTGTTTTGGGCATTCTAGAAAAGAGCTTTTAAGATTTTCAGTATGATTGTAGCATTGGAATACGACATTAAAGAGATGTGAAATGTTTAACTAGATCATTTATTAATTTGCTATTCATATAATTAGAGGCATTATTGTGCCTTTCATCTTAAGATTCATTACTTGGTTGGCACAATTATCTTTTTACTAATTGTTGTTCATTAGGAGTAATGAAATTGACAAAACCAGTGGCCAGAATAGTTATCTTCGACCAGTTGCTTTCAGGCTGACATCTGCTTCCAGCGGAACAGAATTTTCATCTCCCAGTGCCTGTTCCTAGCCTCACTCCACCACCTCAGTTGAACTTCTCAAGGTCACAGTGTCTGTCTTCATCTTTCCTGGTGCCCAGTGTGTCTGTTACACCTAACCAACCTGAGACCCAGCCAGGGTGCATAAAACAAGAAATGAGGCAGAATTCACTTGGAGGAAGAATCAGCTTGGAGCCTCGCTATCCAAGAGGGCTGGTCTCTGTTTAGAGTATTCACTGAGTCCCATTTCACTGAGTCCTGGTTCACTATCCCAAAATACTGAAATAGCAGGGCGGGTGTTTGGTCTAAGAGTCAAGCCCCCACTGGGGATGCCCACATTGCATATGTGAGCCCCTGGGTTTGAGCTCCACCTCTTCTGCCTATATCAGATTCTTGTTAATGTACATTTGGGAGGCAGTAGGTGATGGCTCAAGTAGTTGAGTCCCTGACATCTACATGGAAGACCTGAATTGCGTTCCTGGATCTTGGCTTTAGCCCACCTCCAGCTGCTGTGGGCATCTGGGGAGTGAACCAGCAAATGGAAGCACTCTCTCTGTCTCTCTGTCTCTCTGCCTTTCAAATAAATAAAATGAATAAATAAAAAATTTTGAAACATGAAAACAGAATTTTAACACTAGAAAAATATGAAAAGACAAGTATGAAAAAGTGCAAGTATAGAAACACCAACAAATATAACAGTGCAACAGTATCCGTGTGTCAGTAGATTAAAGCTGTAGGTGCCTGATCTGTGTATGCATACTTATCATATAGCTTAATGCACACTGTTGTTAGTAGAAGGGGCAGGCAGTTTGATTTTTGTATTTTATTTGCTTTTTGTATGTACTGCCTTAACTTTATCAGGTTTAGAAAGGGAATTGCCTGGGATTTAGGAGAGGAAGGGTGGGTGCAGGAATCTGTGGAGAGATTATTTTCCCCCCCATGGTACACTTGGGCTGCCTGTCCACCAGCGTTTGTTCTATTCTGTGTGGGGTCATCTGACTAGATTGGAAACTGAGCTGGAGAAGTAGAGAGGGAGGGTCTGTAGGCACCAGTGGGGTGTGAGGAACAGATCTGTGTTCTAACATGAACCCCATCTCTTTCCATTCTGAGTGTGTTTGCTTTGAAACAAAGCAAGAGGGCTTCCTGTGACCCAATGCTCACCCTGTTGTTCCCAGAGACACCACGATCATCAACCACTCTCGGAATGGCAGCTACGGTGAGAGCTCCCTGGAGGCTCACATCTGGCAGGAAGAGGAGGAGGTGGTGCAGGCCAACAGGAGGTGTCAGGACATGGAGTACACGTAAGAGACAGCCACATGCGCCCGCGTTGCCAGCTCACCTGCAGACCCTGAGTGAGGCCTGCCAGCCCGTGGTGGCTCCCACACTCCAGCTCTTCCAGAGAGGACTGCATCTGTGTCCTGTTGGAGCAGCTGTGAGCTCGAGGTCTCCTCCCCCATGCTCTGCCCTGGACAGAAGTGAAGGGCTCCCACCTCAGTGGGCACTCTGCTCTGCAGCAGGACTGAAGTTGGCGCTCTCGGGGGGCAGTTCTGGCAGTGCAGGCTTGAAGGCTGTGATGCCCTCGGTACCTCTGTGTCTCTATGACTTTGCAGAGATCCTGAGCTGGAAAGGAGGAACAGGTCATATTCCAAAGACCCAGGGTTTTTGAGCCAGAATTTATATATTCCACCCAGAATGAAAGAATGTATTTAGCTTATGCACTGTTCTGATAGGCCACGCAGGATTGCCAGCATAAACTAGTCTTGTCTCGACTTGCCTTGGACATACGCTAGCCTTGTCTCTACTTGCTCACTTGAGCTCCAAGCCTCACATTGTGCAGCTGTGAAAATGGGGCTGCATCAGTGAGGCGTGGATAGGCTCAGCAAGATAGGATCAGAGTGGTGAGAAGGACTCCTGTGGCTTGGGTTCTCATTGTTGGCCATCAGAAGGAAAAATCATCTTCAGATAATCTGTCCACCTTTTCACTTCCTTTTCTTGGAAAACAGAGAAGTTGACTTTAGTTGAAAGCTCGCCTCTGTGCCTCCCTGTGGCTCTCTACTACCTGTGCTCAGTACTAAACCCTCACAGAGTGGTCCCCGAGCCCACGTTGGTCCAGTGGGTACCCGTCAGCCCTCCCACTGTGCCTCTCAGAAGCCTTAGAGCCTCCAGAAAGGCGCAGCCTTTTGATCTCTTACAAAAGATCCGTCTGACACAATCTGGAGGCTGCAAATGCTTGAAGACTTGTGCGGCATCCAACTCTCCCTCCCTGAACCACAGAGAAATCTCGGGGACAGCTCTAGAGGAAAGCTTCCAGTTCTTTGAACCAGACGTATCTTGTAACCACCTCGCTCTTTAGTAAGGCGGTTTTCTTTGTTTCACAGTATTAAAAACCTCCATGCCAAAATCATAGAGAAGGACGCCATGATTAAGGTCCTTCAGCAGCGGGCCCGGAAAGACGCAGGCAAGACAGACTCCTCGAGCCTGCGGCCTGCCCGCTCCGTCCCGTCCATCGCGGCTGCCACTGGGACGCACTCCCGCCAGACCTCCCTGACCAGCAGCCAGCTGGCCGAGGAGAAGAAGGAAGAGAAGACCTGGAAGGGGAGCATAGGTGAGCCCCAGCTCCTCCATTCGGGCATCCGAGAAGCAGGGCCACTCCGCACGGAGACAGCCTCCCTGCCTCTCCTGGGATGCGGAAACGTGTAAAATGGGGACGAAAGTCGATCATACCTTGACTGGGGACATTAAATGAGTTGTGTGGAAACACTGTGTGAATTCCCAAGGCTACACCACCAGAGAAGCTTTCACCTGTATCATAGCTATCAGCTGTTATTGATGAATGTTGAGACATCCCTTAAAATGCAAGATGTCCTAATGAAAAAAAACAGATCCCCGAACTTGGTTCTGGCTGGTCTTGTTACTTGCTGCACCTCTGCTTCAGTTTCTAGGAAAGGAGGTCCCTGCCTGCCCTTTTGCACCCCGCGGGGCCGTGGGAGGAAAGAGGGAGGCGGTGCAGAGAAAGCTTGTTGGAAGAAGTGCCTTCCAGCGCTCAGGGTTGGTGGTGGTGGCTGTGCTGTATCGCTGCACAGAATTCTGAGGAGCGCTCTGCAGGTGTGGTCTCAACCAGGGGCAGGCTTCTGGGGTGAGGGTGCGGCCCACTGGCTGGCTGGGCTGGGGGACCTGGGGAAGAACGCATACACACATTGTACACAGACACACGTGTCCCTGCTGCCTTCCCTGGCCTACTGACAACGCCAGGGGTCCGGCCCTTCTTTGATGCGTGTCCCTGGGTCAGTGTGTGTTTTTGTTTCTCAGTGGAGCCCAGAGCCAGTTTTCCCCAGCATAGGACCCTGAGGAGCCTGGCTGCTTTGTGCCAAAGGGGATAAGAGCTTCCATATGACCCCAGCAGACTTGCGGGGATCAAAGACTTCCAACCAGGATCTCTGTTTGAAGTCCCTCCACTGGTGGCTTCAGCAGCCCCTGCCCACAAAGGAAACGCACTTCAAAGAGGACGAGTGTAGACAGCAGCCGGGATCATCAAAGACCGGCCCAAGGACACTTAGCCCCCAACTCAGTTATAGAGCCGGAGGGAGTGCTCAGACAGGCCCCAGGAAAGAGGCAGAAATTGCTCCGCACTGAGGGAAGCCTCTCTGGGGGTGGCCTGTTTGTGACATGCGGCCAGCAGGCATCTCTCTGGTGTCAGGCTGTCCCGCTGGGTTTGGTCTACACCAGGCTTCAGAGCCTGAGCACCTTGGTCGGTTCGCTAACCTCACATTCCTCCTTATTACTATGGTTGGTGTCCGTGTGTCACAAAAACAGGGAGAGACCTCTGCGGACCAGGCAGAGGTGCAGCTGCAGGGCCTCTGCAGTTCCCCACATGTTCTCGCCATCTCTTGCCTGCTGGCCTTTGGGAGGAGGTAGAGGGGACAGTGTGTCCCTTCCTGATTGTACAGGGCCTCCCAGGAGCCACCCCCACAAGAACATCCTATCACATTCTGGAGTTTCAACAAGCAGGTGATGAGGTGCGAACAGTGCTCCAAGGCAGGCACAGCTGATCTGGATCCTGTTTCTGCTTCTTAGCTGTAAGATGCTAATTTCTCTGAGCTTCCATCTCCTGCTCTGTAAGGCAGAGGATATGCCTACCTCATGGGAACGTTGTGAAATACAAAGTGAGGCAACGTGTGAAGCCCTGGGAGCTTCTGACCCCATCCGCTTGCTGGAATGAAACATTTTAATCATGTGCCCACATTGCATTTTGAGAAGCAGAGCTCTAGGCAACGTGAATCACCCTTACGAACGGGCACCTGGAAACAGTCCTGGTGAGGATGCTTTATGCATTGCTGGCTTGTCAACAAGCTAGGTGAACACATACTTCATTGGGCTTACCGCTCCTCCTATAGGCTAGCGTTCTGGAGGGCTGACACCTTGCTGGATGTGTGCTGCATTTAAGAATAAAGAAGTTACCTTCTTGTCTAGCATTGCAGGAAGGCTTGGGAGAATGGACAGCCCTGCACTCCTTGTGGCTCCTTTTCCTGGGCAGCATGCCGTCTTTTCCACCCCAGCCTCACCACTCCTGGACCATGGGAGGGAGAGAGCAAAGCAGCTCTTCCTGGGCACACCACTGGCCTCCCGCTTTTTGGGCGTGCCATGGCTTTCCAACACAGAGATATCTCTTGGGTGATAATATGTGCAACTCAGTGCTCACTCCACACTGCTTCAGGCCAGCCCTCCTGGGCCGTGCTGGGAGGAGAAGAGCCTACGGGAAGCCTAGCAGAAACCTCCCCACCCACATGCCCTGGTGGTGAGACACCTCTCTGTCCTCCCGTATCGCCCTGTGAACACATTTATCCTACAGATGATCATGCTCTATTATAACTGGCTTACCTGACAACTCCTCCACTGCCTAGGAAGGGAGGGAGTAGGTCATGTTTGAAATTCCCTTTGTCATTTGGTCAGGCACATAATATATGCTTACTAAAGGTTTGGTAAGTGAATCAATGAATGAGTGAAGCAATTATCAGTCAAGAACATGATCTCCAAGACACATGCTTTTGCTTTTTGAGAAAAAAAAGAAAGCCATTGAGAAAGCTCTTCTTCTGCCCTCAGGGTTGCTGCTGGGGAAGGAGCACCATGAACACGCCTCTGCCCCGCTGCTGCCAACCCCCCCAGGCTCAGCACTGCCCCCTACAGCCTCCACCACGTCAGCCAGCAGTGCCCATGCTAAGACGGGCAGCAAAGACAGCAGCACCCAGACGGACAAGAGCACTGAACTCCTCTGGCCCAGCATGGCCTCCCTCCCCAGCCGTGGCAGGCTGAGCACCACTCCTTCCAACAGCCCCGTCCTGAGACACCCCGCGGCCAAGGCAGTGGCGGAGAAACTGGGTATGTGTTGCCTGCCTCCTCTAGGCCCCCAAGAACCACAGCACTGCGTGGCCTGAGAGAGGGTCTCTTGTTGAGCTGGAGAAGCAGCAGGTGCACCAAGCAGCTTTCACTTTAGGATGGTGATCATCCTACTGCACGAGGCTGGTGCGCATGCTTTCTATTAAAGAGGTAAAACATGAGGAGCATATACAGACTGTTGGGATTTACTTTCACCTCAAATGAGCACACAGCTTGAGCCTGCTGTTGTAGTGTATGCCTTATAACTACCTCTTCCTCAGGAAGGGTCGAAATGGACCCCTGTGGGTGCCCTCCTGGATGTTTGGGAGATGGTGTCAGGCATCAGGTGCATCAACAGTAGCAGGTTCATAGATGTTCCCTTCAAGGCAGTGACGTCTGAGGGCTTCTGACCTCCGTGGGGGACATGGCTGATGGAGGGAGTAGACCTCACTGCAGAGTAGGTAACTTGTGGCAGGGCACTCAGGCCAGTATATTGTTTAATATACTGAAGACCATGTGGGAAGGATGAGCTTTGCAGCAAGTCCAGAAGTGCCCAGGGGAAGAGTGAGTTGGCCACGGACTAATCAGGGTCATGGAGAGAGCCCTTGGCAGGAATTCTTTTGAGGAAATGGGGCTACTTGGGGCACAGAGTCACTGTTTCCTCCAGGACGATCTTTATTGCATCCTCCAAGAGAGACAAGTCAATAGAGAGTTGTCCTTTTTTAGAGATGAAATTCTTAAGATGCACTTTCCCAAGTAAAGCAAGGAACATGTAAATAGTTCCTGGCTTGTAGTGAGCGTGTGACAGTTCTGAGAGACAGCAGCTGTGAGCAGCTTCTGCACACAGTCCCGCCGTCATTCCCACCCACTGAACTCTCTTCCATCACTGGTTGTCTTTCTTTGTATCTGACTCCACCTGGGCCAGTCATTGAGTCGTAGGCTGCACTGTGTGGGCCTCCCCACGTGCGCTGTGGTGAGTAAGACTCCTGAGTGGACAGGGGTGCTTGAAGTGGGTCCTGGCACAGAGCCTGATGTCTCCCCCTCTTTGACAGACACCTCTCCTGGCCACGGGAAGTCACCCGACCACCGGAGCCGTGTCAGCAGCCTGCTGCACAAGCCCGAGCTCCCCGATGGCGAGATGATGGAAGTGCTCATCTAACTCTGCGTCCCTGTGAACTTCCTGACAGAACCCTGACGAACAAGGAAGGTGGCGGAGAGGAGGAGAAAGCTCAAGAAGGTGTGGAGGAAATTCAGGAACGCTGTGAACTGCTAAGAGGTTTCAGAGGAGTGGGAACACTTTCCATGAATGTTAGAAACGAGAGCGGGAGCCTACATGACTGAAGATGGAGAAGAAAGCCATGGCCATGGATTTTTATTCTCTGTAGTGGAAGACAGAAAATGCATGTAGGTTTGGAAACAAAGTTAAGTAGATATAGGACGTGGAATTTTTCTTTGTACAGAAAATATATCTCTGGCTATAAACAGACAAACCTGAACATGGATCTCCCTGGGAATAGCCCTGTTCTCCTTGCCTCCAGCATGTTTGGTTTAAGAACCTCCTAGAAATCCTAGAGCCATCTTAGTATACGACAGTGTTGCCCACGCTGCACACGGGGTGTCCTGTAGGAGTGTGTGTGTCTGAGAAGAAATGTGCAGGGATAACGGGGGATTGGGAAGGTGGTCTCCACCTGATTACCTGTCCAGTTTGGATTTTCAGGAGGTGGCAAGGATTCTCAGCTTCTTTGGATTCAGCAGTGTTTTCTCAACAGGTTGGAAGTGCTGGCACCTCGGGCTCATCCTAACTCCTCCGAGTTCATCTCTGTCTCAGCTCTGTAATTTTACTTTTGTGTTTGTTCCTTCCTTTGCAATCAGATTTGGCAGAACGCCCGAGGCTTGGGATTCATAAGCGCAGTGTCTGGAGTGGCGTCGTCCCTGCTGTGTTTAGCAGTGGCCAGTTACCAGGAGGACAGGGCCAGATGCTGGCTCCCTGGCTGCTTGATCCACTTGGCGTAGTTGGGCTGCAGCTGCTAATCTCATCCAGACTATGCACTAGGTAAGGTCTGATGAGGCAGGAGAGCCCCCGGCTCACCATGTACATCTTACATTAAGATCACGGCACTGGCTTTGTCACTCTCCCGTCAGCTTTCTTGTGAGGAGTTGAAATGTCCATCATTTTGTTCTGTGTAAGACGTTCAGGGCAGCCCTCCAGGAAATGGATGAGAGTTTGCAAACCGGTTTGTTTTGGTGGCATCCAGAACCTCACCAGGCACCCTGTGCCACTTTCTCATTGTCTCGTACACCTGTTCACCACGCTCCCTTCCCCCTTGCCCTCCTCTGACTGCTGTGGACGAACGTGCAGGCTTCTGTTGTGGGTCGTTCTCTGCCGGGAACTTGCTTTGTTACCTGATAGGCCTCTCTCTATATAGGATGTGGTTAGGGTTTTTGGAGGTTTCAGTTTGGAGGACAGCTTATCCAAAGTGAGACTGAAATGCCATGGAGAGAGCATGGGAGTGAGTCAGGTGCTGGGGCTCTGTACCCTTGCTGCGATGTTTCACAGGACTCCTCTGCTGGCTTCCTCCGGGAGGTGCTGGACCAGATAAAGAGAGGAGCTAATCAGGCCGCCAGATGCTGCTGCTGCACAATCTGATGTTGTTCTCCCTCCAGCTCAACTGGATCTGTGTTTTCTCAGCTCCCAAAAATCTGTCCGTCCAGTATTTATTCAGGTGCCCCCTGAATAGAACCTTGAAGGCAATGCTTGGCAGGCTTCTTCTAGGACTGGACTTTGGAGAGTGACCTGGGTGAAGTTACACGGCTTCGGCAAGATAGGCCTCTGAGCCTCCCCAGAAGACGAAGCGGGAGCTGACTCTCGCAAGCTCTGCCCTGTGGTGGGCCCTCAGCTTTGTGCTGCCTCCCCTAGTCTCACATTGAGCAGCAGATAAGTATTGTGCAGGCTGGGAAACTGAGGCAGCACCCAGACTGAGCGCCAAGCTCACCCCATGTTCTGTGTTGTGGGAAGAGCATGGGAGGCCCTGGAAGTGGGGGAAGGGGTTGAGTGTGGATGTGAGAGGGATGGAGTCCAGTGATGGCATCCCAGTCACTGTTCCCTATCACTTCTCCCCAGGAATGAGGTTCAGTCAATGGCAGCTAACTCTCTTAAGGACATGGTGACTCCAATTCATGTTGGGGATGGACCAGAAAAGAAAGAAAATCAACCCTGCCAGCCTGCACCACGAGTCTGGGTCACCCCGTGCTTCGGCCGTCTCCCTAGCAGTGGGTTAGAGCCAGGGCCTCAGCCGTGTTTCTCCCGAAGCCGGGTCCTCGTGCCCTAGACACTGCATTTTGGTGTATCTGGGCATGACACTCACTCAGCTCTTCTAGGTCTCCCAGAATTGTTTTTTGTTTTGTTTTTGTTATTGAGGTTTTTTTTTTTTTTTAATGCCAGATGTTTTCATTGTCAAAACACAAATGGAGAGAGCACCGTTTCCCAGGCTGTCAGCTACAGCTGTGCCGCAGTCATCATCAGTCTTTTCATTCCCCCCGAGCCCACTTGGCCTCTTCCTTGGGAAGGAGGGCCACCAGCTTTAAAATGTCTTCGGCTGCACTTGCATTGCAGTGAGCTTTCCTGAGGCTGAGCTCGCCTACAGGAAAAAGGGGTCACAGGTACTGCGCACTCCCTCCTACTCCGGGGCACTTCACAGTATCTTATCTCATTGGGTTTTCAGGAAAACGCTTCCAGCTATGTGTTTAGTGCTGCCTGCAAGCACTGTGCTACCTTCAGTTAGTCCCCACACTACCTGGGGTTTGCATACCTTTTATTATCCTGAAGGCATGGGTGCCTAAATGGGCTCAGAGAAGTTGAGTCCCTTCTCAAAGCCTCACAGCCAGAAGATGGGATTTAAAACAAGGGAGTAGAGGAAGAGCTGTGCCTACACCATGGCTTCCCGTGCCCAGCCTCCTTGTGGTGATGTGTGTGCACAAATGTACACAGGTATGTGCACATGGCTGTCACACATCTCAGGGTGTAAGAAAGAGGACTAACCCCAGAACTCCCGTTAAAACTATTACTGTCTACAGGTCCATACAGCTAAGCTGCCAGGAAAAACACACTGTTTTCCAAAAATGTCAGAGCCTGTGCACAAATTAGCATTTTCTTCTCCCAGCATTTCTTCTGCTTCCCAGAGGTGGGTAGGCAGGAGCAATGTAGACTTCCCCACTGTAGCCATGCGTGCAGAGCAGGGCTGCCTTGGAGAGCAGGAGTGATGGAGCCCTTGTGGTCTCACTCCTGCTGAGGCTGCTCTTTGGAACTCATGGATGAGTTTGACTGCACAGGGCTGGGAGTGGATATAGAGACGGTTGATGCAAATGAGTACTGAACTTGAAACAGAACTCGGTGGTTCTGTTGCTCTGAGAGTGTTCCCTCCAGAGAAGCTGGTCCTCACCATCCTTGTTCTCACCGGCCTCTGCCCTCAGCCACCTGTATCCTCGCGATGGAGTGCCTGAAACGTCTTTGTGCTCCTGGAGTGAGCAAGCTCGCCCCAGTAGCCTTTCTGAGTCCCCGAAACTTGGGGAAACACAGGTGAGGCTGGCATTTAGGAGGCAGTGAAGAGCACGTTGGAGTGGAAGGGTTTCGAGGCAGGGAGCTCGCACGCAGACCTCCGGGAGCTGTGCTGAGCAAAGGGAGGGCTTCTTCCAAAGCCAAAGTCTTGTTCCACAGCTGCCTGGAGCGGGTGGAGTGTGCTAAGTGATCTCGCGTACCGCTCTCAAACTGAGGGCTGTTGTACCCATGGTGTGGAGATCCTGGGGAGGCTCTTAAGTGGAAAAGGCTTTTGAGTAGCCAGAAGGCATCCAGTTCACTGTAGCTGCTGCACATCCCAAAAGCTGAGGCAGCCATGGCACATGCTCCATCAATTTCTCTCCCCAACCTCAACTAATCAGTGTGTTTCAATGTCTGCCTTTGGCGTGAGGATTTGAGTGTGTGTGGGGGGGAGGGAGGGGGCGGGGCTTACCTCTGATGTGTTGCTCCATGGGGAGATGTAGATGGTAATGAAGAAGCCGTGGTCAGCGTTTCAGTGAATGAATTTCTTCAGGAGCCAATGAGCAAAGGATTCTTTTCTTTTGCAGTGGCATGCCATCTCATTTAGTAGTTGAATGGTACCTAAAGACGTGTGTGTGTGTGTGTGTGAGAGAGAGAGAGAGCGCACGCGCACATGTGTGCAGCATGCCCGTACAGTTGTGTGTGAATTTTCTGTTCTGAAAGTTTAGAAGATCCAAGTGTTTCCACTCACCCTGCTTTCCTCAAAGGTGTCCCCTTGGGAACATTTAGGGAACTCTTCTATCCGAATGGCCTTCGGGGCCTGGCACGTTCCTTTGCTTCCCCTAGAGATGAGAAGACTTCGTTCTCTGGGATGGAGTTCAGTGCCGAAAATAGCACAGCTGGTTGAATAAGGATGGCAGTTAAGGTAATTCACACCCTGTTAGTTTCTGAGAAGGTAAGAAGCGCCCTGCAATGAGTCTTCGGTCTCATAGCCTCTCAGAGTGACCGCTCCAGGGGAGAACAGTCCCGATAGTCAATCCTAACAGCCTGTTCTCCTGCCATGCCTCGTGCACACTACACCTCTGTACACACTACAGACGAAAGTGCATATTCCTTAGTAGGTATTCTGTAAGCTGGCGTTAGGTTTAGGTGCATGTTATTGTCATGTTATGCCGTGACTGAGGTGTTTGTCATGAAGCTTTTAAAATACTATTCTCTATATAAAGAAACATATATACAGCATTTTCTTAGATCAGCTCCCCAAAGTTTTGATGCCCAGTGTTGTGTTTACATGTGACTTTGCCTAGGATTCTGTTCACATCTAGACACCTGTAAGTATTTATTACAAAACGGAATGTAAGCAAGTTTATCCACAGTGGTTGGACTTCAACCAAGATGTTTTTCCCTTTGGAGGAGAGGCAGGGAGCCTCCTTCTCCATGAGGCATTTACACAGTCTGTGGAAAAGCCTACGTAACAAGGGCAAGGCGGGCACCAGGTTTCAGCCCGGACGCTGACCCTGGTGCCTCCGCTCTCTCCGCCTGCTCCGTGTGCGTGCGTCGCTGTGCTTGGTGGCAGTGTGCTGTGTTGCTTCCCGGGGTCCCTGGTGCCTGGGGTAACCTTGGAGCATCTTCGTGCTGCTGGTCTGTAGTGAGGGGCGATGTTCAGCCCAGATGGGTGCGTGTGCAGAGTGCCGGGGTGGGGAGTCCACAAACACGCGTGTCCCCCACGGCAACTGTGGATACTGTCGGTCAGCCAAAGATTTTCCTGTTCTTTGCTGCTTCAACTTGTGCCTTAATATTGTATATAATAATAAACGGAAAAAATGGCAAAAATGGCTCGTGGTTCCCTCTCGCTTGCTCTTTTCTTCCTCGAAGGACATGTGTGCTGAGTGCTCAGTAAATGTTTCATTTCCTCCCACTGCGTGGAGGCGGCTCCACTTCCTGGTTGGCCTCCGTGGGCATTTGGCTCCCCTGCGGTGGGCCTCCTGCCTTGGCCAACACTCAGCTCTTGATTCTGAGGAGGAAATGACTCATCTGGAGCCTGCAGCCCACCCACCCCTGCTCCCCCAGACGAATAAGGAAAGCGAACATGCAGGAGCCTGGGAGTCCAGGGAGGCGGACACCGTGCCCACACCGGTCACCCTCCTTCGGGAGTGTGGAGGGGGTCCCCAGGCTCAGAGCCCACCAGTGAGCACTGTGAGCCGAAGCCTGTCTCAGAAAGTCACCCCAGCAGCCGGAACCCCGGGTTGGAGTCAGACACAGACAATGATGGCTGCTCTGTGAGCATCTCAAGGTCATAGGCAAAAGGGGTTGGTAGAAAAGTCACGTGGTTAAGGTGCGGCATCCAGGCCAGGAGCCTGAGTGACTAATGCAGAACATTATAAAGCCCATGGAACTCCTGGAGTGAAGTCCCCCCCTCAGGGCCCTGAGCCCCACCGTGGGGCGGGGGGCATGGCCCTGTCTATCCTCTGGTGGCGCCTTTTGCAGCAGGAGCCTGTCTCCACCTCCCCCGCGCCCGGCGGGAGCATGGGAAGAGCTTCGAAAGCGTGCACTCAGGAGAGGGCCGGGCGTGCTCAGGAGAGGGCGGGGCGTGCTCAGGAGAGGGCGGGCATGCATTGCCAGTCCTGGGTGTGAGGTGCATGCATCGTCTCCTGCATCCTCACACAATCTAGTCATCATCCCCCATTTTAAAGGCCATGGAACTGGGCTGCAAACACCCCTGAGCAAAAGATGGCAGGGCGGGGCTCTGAACTCCAGTCTACCTGATGCAGAGCCTGCGCAGCTGCATGTGCAGGGTGGGTGGGCGCTGGGAGGTAGGAGAGCTCCAGCTCCTCTCTGCTTGGCATCTGTCCATCCTGGCTTCCACCCAAAGGGTCTTCTGCAGGGAACCCCATCTCCACGTGTGTGAGTAGGACTCCTTCAGCCTAAAGGATAAAGCGCAGCAGCTCCCCAGCCTCCCTGGTCTGCTGTGGGACGACAGCAGGGGAGCCGTGGAAGTGTGCAGGGCTTGAGAAAGTGTGTAGGGGCACCCTGCTGAGCCACTGCGGCCACCTCCGCCCATCTCCCAGCCCTGACCTGCTCCCCACAGCTCATGTGTGGTGACCCAAGTTCTGGCTTTTCTCCTGGACACCACAGGAGAGAAACCCTCAATTCCAGCGGCTCGGTGTCATCCCTCAAGGGGGGGTGTGTCCACCAGAATGAGGGTTTCTATCTGGAGAGGCTGCCCCAGGTCTCAGAGGACTCGAGGAATTGTAGTGCCTTATAAGGTGCCTGGGCTTATCCCAATCAGGAGTTAGGTTACAAATGAGAACTGCATTGAGAGCTTGGAGATTTCCTTATCTAAAAAAGTTCTGTGTTGTCAAACAAAAAGGAGCTGTCCGTCTGGGCTGAAGGAATGTTGTTATGTTTTATTGTTTCCACTCCCTTCCCCTTTTATCAAGAACGTCAGTGGGTGTCTGATGTGCTTCCGTTATCTGCCCTGTTCCAGCAGGCAGACAGGCAGGCAGCCTACACGCGGGAGCCAGAGCTCCTTCCTCTCTCTGACCAGACTTGCACCCTCAGAACTCTTCCCTTTCTGTAGTCCTGGGACATGTGTATGTGAGGACACTTCAGAAAGTTTGTAGCAAAAGGAAGTAAAAGATGTTTATTTGGGATTCAGGAAAATTTCTGAGGGGCCAGCATGATGGTGCAGGGAGCTGAGCTGCAGCCTGAAATACAGGCATCCCGTATCAGAGCGCAGGTTCAAGTCCTGCCTGGTGCTGTTTTCCATCCAGCACCCTGCTGATCTGCCTGGGAAAGCAGTGGAGGATCACCCAAGTTCTTGGACCCCTGCTACCCATATGGGAGACCCAGAAGGACTCCTGACTCCTGGCTTCAGCCTGGCCCAGACCCTGGTGCTGTGGCCATTTGAGGAGGAAGCAGCAGATGGAAGATCTCTCTGCCTTTCAAACAAATAAATCTTAAAAAATGGAAACTCCATGCATAGGTTTTCATTATACACAGTTTCCATGAGCTTTATGAAGTCCCCTTTTGTATGAAGATCTTCTAAAGTTCAGGTAAAATGGAATTGAAAAGTATTAGTTTACTTTGACAATTTTGAAATCCATGCGTTGCTTTTTTATCATACATAAAAGTTACAAAAAGTTTTTGAATAAAAATACACTTTTGGAAACGCAGCTGTGGCATAGTGGGTAAAGCCACTGCTTTTTTGCAGTGCCAGCAACATATGGGCACCGGTTCGAGTCCTGGCTGCTCCGCTTCTGATCCAGCTCTCTGCTGTGGCCTGGGAAAGCAGTAGAAGATGGCTCAAGTCCTTGGGCCCCTGCACCCTCGTGGGGGACTTGGAGGAGGCTCCTGGCTCCTGGCTTCGGATTGGCACAGCTCAGGCCATTGCAGCCATTGAGGAGTGAACCAGCGGATGGAAGACTTCTCTCTCTGCCTCTCCTTCTCTCTCTGTGTAACTCTCAAATAAATAAATCTTTTTTAAAAAATACTTTTAACTCCAATTTTCATGACCATTTTATATACACAGGACTTCATTTTGGTACAAAAAAAACCCACTAGAAATCCATGTATAGTTTTTTTCATTTAAAAAGTTCATGAGAAATGTGTATTATAGAAAAATACATGAATTCAAAATTTTTCCCCTCCAAACATCTCTTAATCCCATCTTCCCATAAGCTTTCTGGAGTATTCTCATGTAGATGATTTTTTTCTTTTAGATTTTTTTTTTTTTTTTTTGACAGGCAGAGTGGACAGTGAGAGAGAGACAGAGAGAAAGGTCTTCCTTTTGCCGTTGGTTCACCCTCCAATGGCCGCCGCGGCTGGCGCGCTGCGGCCGGCGCACCGCACTGATCCGATGGCAGGAGCCAGGTGCTTCTCCTGGTCTCCCATGGGGTGCAGGGCCCAAGGACTTGGGCCATCCTCCACTGCACTTCCGGGCCATAGCAGAGAGCTGGCCTGGAAGAGGGGCAACCGGGACAGGATCGGTGCCCCGACCGGGAATAGAACCCGGTGTGCCAGCGCCGCAAGGCGGAGGATTAGCCTAGTGAGCCGCGGCGCCGGCCCTTCTTTTAGATTTTTATCTATTTCTTTGACAGGTAGAATTACAGACAGTGAGAGAGAGAGAGAGAGAGAGAGAGAGAGACAGAAAGAAAGGTCTTCCTTCCGTTGGTCCACTCCCTAAATGGCCGCAATGGCCAGAGCTGCACCGATCCGAAGCCAGGAGCCAGGTGCTTCCTCCTGGTCTCCCATGCGAGTGCAGGGCCCAAGCACTTGGGCTATCCTCCACTGCACTCCTGGGCCACAGCAGAGAGCTGGACTGGAAGAGGAGCAGCCGGGACTAGAACCTGGTGCCCATATGGGTTGCCGGCGCCGTAGGCGGAGGATTAACCAAGTGAGCCACAGCGTCGGCCCGTAGATGATTTTTTAAAACAAGAGCTGGCCTTTACGGAAGCCCAGAAGGAAAGCTTCTCCCCAAGTTCCTGGAGATTGATAACGTATTCCCGGAATCCAAGGCCCAGGACCCACTGCCGAGTAATTTGGAAGGTAGTAATGGGAATTAAAATCCTGTCGTCAGAAGCTAATGAGGCTTACCTTTGTATGTCCTGGCTGGTTTTGCCCCTCTGAGTGTTTGAGGGAGACGAACCTCACGTCCATCGAGCTGGCTTTGCAGTGTCAGTTCACCTGGACAGCCCCGGAAGTGGGCCTCCCAGTGCTGGGACCCCTGTGTTTCAGGAGAGGAAACAGGCTCAAGAGAAGGGGAGTGCACGGGTGGGCTCTGCAGTGGAACCCAGGCCTTCTCGCTTCTATGGTCTCTTTCTGTCTGTGTGCGGGAGGTGGTTTTCGGTTAGGCACGTGTGTGTGTGTGTGTGTGTAGCTTGTTAGCTTGCTTTTGTTTTGTATGGTTCTAAAGAAAATTGATGGCAAACGGCCAATTGAGAAACTTACTGAGGCACTTCTGGGAAATGTGTTTCCAGCAGAAGGCAGGTGATGCATGAGGAGGCGGGTTTGATTCCCAGCTCTGCCTCTGATTCCGGCTTCCTACTAATGTGCTCCCTGAGAGACAGCAGGTGGTGGCGTCAAGTAGTTTGGTCCCTGCTACTCACATGGGCAACCGAGATTGGGTTCTGGGCTGCTGACTTCAGCCTGGACCAGCCTCAGCTGTTGTGGGTATTTGGGGAACGAACCAGTGAATGAGAGATCTGTCTCTCCATTTCTCTCTCTCTCTGTGTGTCTCTTTCTCTGTCTGCCTTTCAGATAAATAAAACTTTTTGAACTTGAACTGGCTGAATTATCCCATGCTTACTGTCTCCTGTCAAGAAAATTGGAAGAGGAGATCCTAAAATAAAATTGTATTTTAAAAGTGTTTTGCAAGTAACTTGTTAGAAAAAATCAAATAATACACAAGTGTACAAAATAGAAGCCACTGTCTGCTCTAACTCGTACGAGAGCTCATTGTTAACAGTTTGGAGGCTTCCTTCTAGACTTCTCTTTGGATATGTGCAACCAAGTAGACAGCTTATGGATATGAATGAATTTAAATTTTTTTAAAAAAAGATCATGCCAGTTATGCAACTTGCTTTTTTCACTCAACAAGAGCTTCTAGGCAGGTGCTCCTGCTAGCAAATATGAGTCCATCCTTATCACTGGGCTGTACATATGCTCCCTTGTATGGTGGAAGAGGTGCTTATGGACAGCCCAGGGCTCCTTTGATGCTAGCCAGCTCCCCACATCACTGCCCCTGCAGTCAAGAGAGAGCCAAGAATCTAGGGAAGCTGGGGCAATGCTTTGTTTCTCTCCTAAGAAAGAGGCCCAAACTTGGAATACTAAGTCAGGCCTGGCCAAATGCTGTCATTGAGTTCCTCCAGTTCATCATAACGTTTCCATTTGCCTGTCCAAACACTAATTGGTGATTCTCATGATGACTTTGGGATCCCAAGGACCTGACAGCACCATGGCCCCAGCTGATAGCTCAGCCCAGCTTGGCATGGGCTGCCCTATTTTCATCCAGAAAATCTCTCAGCTCTCTACTGGGGGGCTCATTTTCCATCCAGTGTGCTCCCTTTGGCCTAGAGAAGAGCACATATTCCTGGTTCAACTCAGTGCGGCCCTACTGCAGACTAACTTTGTTCAGTGGTGTTGATGACATCAACCCTTCCCCTGGCCCTGGCACTCTCATTTTGCAGAGTGTCTATCAGATTTTTATAAATATTTAGTTTAAGAGTAGCCTGCAAAAAAGCCCAATTCATGGATCACTCACTAGGTTACTACTGAGAATTAATAATGCGCCCAGCACATTTCAGATTTTGGGGAGAAGCCAGAAGGCACAGATCGCTGTGGTGATCCTGCCCTGAAGGAAAGGGCGGGGCAGTGACGTGAACTGACCACCTAAGTGTGCCGAGCATGTCACGTTAGCCATGGCATCGGGTCCTCCCAGTGGCAAGGGCAGCAAGATTGGAAGATCAAGTGCTTTCCCAGGCCCACACTTACCCACGTACGTGGCACAGTGGCATTTGAAACCAGGCTTGGCGACTCTAGAAGTTAGGACTTTGGCATCATATCATGCAACCTCCACGTTCGAGTCTGACTGAGGTCACAAGCACAGAAAACAATTCGCTACTTGCTTGTCCTTGTTGGAGGATACATTCTAAGGTCCCGCTTCGGAACAGGGACTTCAGCAGGTTTGTGGGAAAATAGGATAACAAAGACAGTGCAGGGTGTCCAGGAACACCCTGCTCCTATCCTGGCCACCCCTGCAGCATTTGGAGAGAACTTCCCCCACGGTGCCGGTGCCTGGCCCAGTGCTGCTGCACCCAGCTCCAGGGTGCGTGTGAACAGCCTGCCCAGAGGCCCCACCACAGTATGCATGGGGTAGTCTCACCGTGGCACATAGTTAGAGTCCAGACGGAACCTTTGCCCTCCTTGTGGTACGTCTGACAGCTCCCCTGCCAGCAGCCCTGACCTTCCAGGAGAGCCACCGAGTGGAGGCCACAAAGGAGCGAGGCTTCCCTGACTCCCTTCAGCAGTTTATTCACTTTCCCCATCTAGTTTCCCCTGGAAGAGGTTCGGCTGGAGGCAGTAAGCAGACCTAGGATCTTAGCTTAAAGAAAACCGTTAGCGGCCATGCGTTACAGCTGGAGAAGCGTTTCTTTCCTCTGCCCTGGTCCTGCCCCATCTCTACTGGAGTCACAGACTCGGGCACGTGCACACAGTGTTGCATATCAGCAACTAGCAGAAAGCACAAAGCCGTCCACCGCTCAGGTCTCACGCGCCTCTCAGTCAAGCCCGTTCTCCTAAAGAGCCCGAATGTGTTGTGTGTGTCACCGCCTGAAGACACAGTTAGAAATGAAAGTTATGATTCCTTTGTATATGGCTAGGAGGAAGAATAAGGAACTTGGGCACTTTCCCAAGGCCACGGTGAAATGTCAGCACAGCCAGGATTAGAGCTGGGCCCTGCCACAGCCCCTTTGGTGCTTTATGGGCAGTGTGGGCCATGTACGCTGATGCTTGGTGGGTATCAGGTCTTTCAGAGCCATGCACCCTACCCTGCCTATGGATCGGTAACCTGGGAAGGGATGGCCTTGATCTACATTAGCCAGGAAGTCACTAAAGAAGAACTGCATTCTTCCTTGTGTGCCTGAAGAGCCCACTGCTTCTACAAAGCCACTCTTCAGGGCTGGGAAGTTGGGATTAGCTCCAGTGGTACAGCCAGGAGGCGTGGGCCCTGTAGCGTGCGACCACAGCAGATAATGCTTGACGACTCTTTCTTTACCAGCCTCAAAATCCTCTGACCTTGCAGCAGGGCTGAGATGAGAATGGCCATAGCAGCAAGATGGCAGATAAAAATAGACAAGGGGACATTTCCCCAGGGATAAGAGCTGATGGCAAATCACATCCTTGTGCATGTGAGGTACGGTGCTAGAGGGATACCACCTGTCACAGTTGAAGCAAACCAGTCATTGGAGACCACATGTAGCAGTTGGTCCTTCAGAATTCTCACACAGCATTATAAATAATTCAACGTGTAAATGACTCATGTCAAGAAACACACTTAAATGCAGCACACACATACTCGTTAGTAAATATACCTCTTACAAAATATTTATTTATTTATTTGAAATTCAGAGATACACAGAGAGAGGGAGACAAACAGAGTAAACCATCCGCTGGATCACTCCCCAGATGGCCGCAACAGCAGGAGCTGAGAGAAGCCAGGAGCCAAGAGCTTCATTCATGCCTCCCACAGAAGTGCAGAGGCCCAAGCACTTGGGCTATCTTCTGCTGCTTTCTCGGGTGCATTAGCAGGAAGCTGGATCAGAAGTGGAGCAGCTAGGACTTGAACCAGTGCCCTTATGGGATGCTGGCATCACAGGCGGTCTAACCAACTATGCCATGACACTGGCCCCATAAGAAGACTTTTATTGTATTTATTGTATTACATGAAGGGTACAAGGAGAATAAGATGCTGTGCCTCACCTTCCACATGATCATGGTCTGGGTAAAAAGACCAGAAGAGACCACAATATTGTGTTTGCCAGGTATCAAACTCATAGATCTAAAGGAATGGGAAAATAGAAAAGCAAGTGACATTTGAGTTGAACTTGGATAGTTAAGAAGGGAAAGGAGGCTCAACCTGGAAGGCAGGTGGAACAACATGACCAGAGGCCTTTATTTTGCTCGTAACTCTCCCATTTGGGCAGGGCTTGGTGGGGGCCGTCCCTCTGCTCCGCCCCTCTAGGGTGGCTCCAAGACCAGGGGGCTAGGGCAGTGGGGGGTCTCAGAGCTTCTCTATCTTGTGTGTTCCCTCCAGCAGAGCAGCCTCAGAGTGGCAGGACTTCCTGTGTGGCAGTGCAGGGTGTCAAAGGCACGTGTTGAGAGAGACGGCACCAGGCGGGAACCGCATTCCCTCTCACGGGCTGGCCTCGGAAGCCAGGCAGCATCTCTTCTGCCCCTTCTATTTGCCACGGCAATTACAACGGCCTGGCTGGGTTTAAGCTGGGGAGGGAAGCGATGGCTTAGATTTTGTCTCTGGATGTGACTGTCAAGGTTCTAGAAGAGCACAAGATCCTGGAAATATTGCTGTCACCACTTTGGAAAATCAAGTCTGCTACTCTGGGTATCATCCGCCAGGGGCAGCCTCAGAAGTTTTATACACATTCTCTCATGTTAGTCTCCTTTCCACCTGTGAGGTCCGCATTAATCCTCCCATCTGAAATATCAGAAGATTGAGGCTTGCAGATGTCCACGGGACAGCCTGGTAGTGGTGGAGCTCCTCTCTGCCTGCCCAGTGACCCCAAGCCTCTTCCCTCTCTCTGCCTCCCCTTCAGCCTTAGGAAAAAAAGCAGGAGACAGAAGGCCCTGGAATGTTGTCACCAAAAATGGATATTGAATCAATAGATCTTGCTGCCCAACTGAATTCCTCACTGTATCTGCATCATGTATGGTGTAGGAGAGAGCTTCTCCATGATAACCACACACACTTGCACATTCACACCAAGGAGTTGGAGCTAACAGTTTCTGATCGCTTCCCAAGAGTCAGGCTGTGTGCTGAGCACTTCACTCACATCAGCTAATTTAATATTCACAATAACCCTGCAATATGGAGATGATGATGATGATGATGATGATGATGATTGCTGTTAAAGACATCAATTAATGTCACATGAAACAGCATCACCCCAAAGGATCCACCCCACCCCTTAGAAATCCTTTCCCCATCCAGCACCGTGATAATATGAACAGGTGAGCTGAAGGTCTCCCCTGAGTGACACCACCAGTGATGGAGTGGATAAGAAAGTTCACTCTGGAATCAGGTGGAGCTGGAAACTGACTTCATCATTTACAAGCTGTGTAGCCCTGGGCCAGCCACTTCATCTTTCAGCACGTCCCTGTCCCCATCTATAAAATGGGATGCCAGTTTTTTTTTTTTTTTTGGAGAGGTTCCTAGCAGGAGGATAAGACAAGCTTGTAGATTACCCAGTGCAGACCCTGGCACTCCAGCTTGGTGAGCTGTTGCCATGTGTGTGGAGCTGGAGCCAATAGCTCCTTGGGACGGGTTCCCAGATTGTGAGTTCTCATAGTTCAAGGGCCTGCATAGTTTTCTGCAAACAGCCAGACAGCAACTTGTTTGCACTTGCTCTGTTGGGGGTGGAAATGGGGGTAAATCTGTTCAGTCACGCACTAAGGCTCGAATGAACCAGTGATATGAGGAGCGGGGTTGGCGTGGTGTGGAGGGAGGAATTTGAAGGCATGGTGCTGCTTCCTGGATGCTGGAACATACAGATTGTGCCCTGAAACCCAGCTGATGCACCGAGTCAGGGCCTGTGCCGCTGTGTCCTGTGAGGGGAGGAGGCCCCGGCTTTAGGTTCACGTGCTTTTGGCCAGCAACGGCACTATATCCAAGGAAGCAGGAGCCACCGGTACTTCTCAGCATGTCTCCATTTACAGCTTTCATTCTTGACCAAACTTGTTTCTGCTTTGAGGAGGAAAAAAAAAGGGGGGGGGGGGGGGCTCTTTTGGTTATTCATGCTGGGAGGCACCTGTCTTTAGATTTGAAATTAGGCCTTTCTACTTCTGGCTGGGCCTCTGTGCAGTCTTCGGTCACATGGGAGAAGCGTCCTGGGTGGGGCTGCGTCCTGCTACAGATGTCTTATGCTTTCTTCCCTAAGGCTGAAGGGGCAGCAGCAGGAGGGAAAGAGGCTTGGGATGATCGGGCTTGCAGCATTGAGTTCCACCACTTCCAGGCTGTCCACTGGACAAGTGCACTACACAGACATTTCTCCCGAGACCAGCAGCCAAGGGACTCCAAGGAATCAGTCCCACGGCCGAAAGGAAGGAGTGGCTTTGGCTCCCCCAAAGGGCTTTGCAGCCTTCGTAATAGCTTTTATGGGTAGTTCTGGGGGCGTGATCCTTGAACTCTCAATGCCCTTGCTCGTGGCTTAACCACTGTGGGGTCATCCACTGTTCCATCGCCGGAAGTGCCCTGCCCCTCCTGCTGCTCCTCCTGCTGAGTCTACCCTCCTGGTTAGTCTGGGAGCAGCCGTCTTCCTCCAGGCCATTCCTCCTGCCTGCTGCGGACACACCCAGCCGTCTTCCTCCAGGCCATTCCTCCTGCCTGCTGCCGACACACCCAGGCTGGTTCCGTCACTGCTCCCCTCATCCTTACTGCAGGCGTAGAGGCGTCTATGCTGGACCCTTTGGGCCCAAAGTCCTCCCCTGGCACTCTGTATCGTCGCCATGCAGACTTCCTGTTTGAACCAGGCTGCCGTCTTCCTTGGGTGGCAGAATTGGGATCAGCTGGTGAAGAGACACCAAGCCTTGTGAGAGGGGTCTGAGAGAATGACGCAGAGAGCAGACAGGAGAGAGCTCGAAGCACCCAGGCTGTGTTCCTGCCCACGGTTCCTGTCGCCCCTGGCCCAGGCACACGCCTGTCCTGGCGATTTGGTTACGTGGACTGATATTTCTCTCCCGTTGCCTGGGCCAGCGAGTTGGGCTCCTCTTCTTTGGTGACTCCTTTGGAGTCTTGGGTAATGCAAACACAGGGAGGGCTCTTGACTCAGCCAAGGCAGCCGCCACGTCCCACAGCAAAGATAAATTAGAGAATTCGTACCACATCCTCCTCCCCCAGGCTCCCATGAAAGCGTCTTCCCAAACACTTGCACATCAGACTGCTGTGGGGGCCCTGCAGACTTCGACGGCAGACCTGCTGGGGTGCTGCCCCCTGCGTCTGATGTGTGGCTGGCTCCCCCTTCTCTGCAGTGCCAGCTGCACGGGCTTTCTTCTCTGCTCCATCTGCTTTTCGTTCCTCCCCTTTCTTTTCCTTTCTCCTCTCTTTTCCTTCTCTTTTGGGAAAACAAAACAACCACCACCAACATTGAGGACAACAGACTTGCGCCTGGCTTTAGATCCCAGCCATCCTGACAAGCAGCCGTGTGTTTCTTCAGATTCCTGCGACAAGACACAGTCCCTTCTGTCCCACGGGGTATTTCAAGTCGGAGTTCTACAAAACTTTGGTTTACACACAATGTTCAAAGCGCGCATCGATGTTGTGTCCTGAAAATCTCTTGCCGCTCCTTTTTCTTACTTCCCTTGAACTTGGCTATCATCTCCCTCAGCGGATCCGAACATGGGCTTTTTGCTTTTCTGACATTTGTTTCCTGGCTTGTTTTGATCTTTCATCTTTTCCACAAGGACTCCAGGTAGTTCACAGCCAAGTACACACATACAGAATAGTTAATAAAATAGAAACAAGAGACCCTTGATATTTGTGATTTTAAATCCCCAGTTTCAGGTATTCTTTAATAATGTTGCAGACCAATGACATAAAGCAATTTTGAAATTCCTTGAAATTTGAGCCACTCAACCTCAGCTTCTATTCCTGGGAGGCAGGACGGACTGCGTGCTCTGTGGTTAATTAAGCCTTGCAGCCCTCCCGAAGGCCGGTGCGGTGTTAATGGAGCTGGTGGCGTGACCAGGGCCCCATTCCCCTGCCTGCACTTACAAAGCCCAGTGCAAGGTTCTGCTGATGCCATAGGGGACATCTGGGAAGGTGCCGGTATTCTCATGGATTTCAATGAGCTCCTTTTATCTTCTCTATCTCTAGTGTTTGTATCAGCCTGATGCAGCTTCAAAAATAAAATAATTTTAAATAACAAGCATGCATAGTCTCTGTTCTCAACCAGAAAGCTCCCAGAGCACTCCTATCAGGTTCTGCAATCTCAACCCATGTCCATGGTAGTTAGCAATGGGTTATTGTTTCATGGGTGCTGGCAGAATGATGCTTCTAGACCAGAGACAGAGGACCCGGATACACAGCACAGCAAGCAGATGAGCAAGAGATCGGCATTGGTTTTCCATGCCTCCCACTTCAAGCAATGCAGGGGGCCCATGTAGATATTGTACATGTGGTGGGCTCACCTCGCAGCTGAGGGACATGGAGCTGGAGGAACCCACCTTTTTTATAGCGAGGGGTAAGCAAACCTGCCCTTTGTCTGGAGGGAGACAGTATCTCATCTCTCAAGGTTGCTTGTTGTAAGCACAACCCTGAGAAATGATCTGGTGAAGAGCAGCTGGGGATTTGCATTCTTGGTGTACCTGCAAGGAACCTGTGTACCCACGGCAGAGCATCCCTGCCAACACCCTTCCTTCCTATTAAGAGCTCAGGACGGCATGCTTGGAGGGTCCTTGGTGAGAAGGAAGCCTACTTTTCCCTGGCTGCCTAGTGTGCTTGGACTCCACCAAGACTGCAGAAGGTTTTCAGCTCTGGATTACTTCTGCATCGCGTCTCTGATTGCTGACATCCAATAGCAACATGGTGCATGGTGGATGAACATCATGGGGCCCCGACATGTCTGGCACCATGCCAAGCCTTCTACAGGTGTTCCTTCATTGCATCATCACAGCAACCTTGGAAAAACCATGTTCTCACCCAGCCACCCACTCTTGACAAATGAGGAAACCGAGGCTCTGTCTGACAGCCGGGAAGCAATGGGTCCCAGATTTGCCCACAGTCTGCCTGGCTCCAGCCCGTGCTCTACTTCAGCCCACGGCTGCTTCTGCTCCTTCCTTATCTGCAAGGAGTGGGTTGTTCGGTATGGTTTGGTTTGGTTTTCACAAAGCCTCCTACACCAAAGGCATTTTCCTCTGCTCTCTTGATTCTACCCCTGCCCGAAAGCCTGGCTGGAAGGCAGCACCTTCTCAGAATTGAGGAGTAGCCTGCACGAGGATGACTGAGGAGGGGCAATCCTCAGACTGATCCGGAATAGTCCATCATGGCCCCACTTCCTTGTTGGATAGAGGAATGACTGCAGCAGGCCAGGGCCACCGAGAGTGTAAAGGGCATCTCTGGCCAATTAGAGAAAGGGCCAAAGACACCTGTTGCCACTTGTTAAAGTGCAATTATACACATCTGGGAAGATGCCTGCATGGATGTCACCTCCTGCAGTTGGGTAGTGAGAAAGCTGCACAACCACGCCCTGTCAGGCTGCGGGACAGCTGGGGATGGCTGGGGAGTAGAAAGTGAGAGGAAAACCCGTGTGGAAGCGTGGAGGAACCTGACAGGTTGCATGCACTGGACTGGGGAAGGCAGAGCTCAAACAAGGGGTGGGCACGCAGTGAGCAGAGATGAGACTGCAAAGGTAGGAAGGAGAAGAACTTTGCAGAGCCTTGTGGTCTACAATAATCAGTTTGGACTTGATCCTAGCAGCCATAAAGGTGCATTCAGGGATGGTTTTAGGAAGTTGCTTTGGCCTCCATGTGGAAGGAAATGTTGGGATGTCAGGACAGGGTGGGCCCAGAGGGGTGGAAGCAGGAAGCCCTGTTGGAGGAGTGAGGGTTTTCAAAGAAGCTCCCAAGGAAGGATGTCCCTCCACACTGGTGTGGCCTGGCCCCTGACTTGAGTCATCTTGGGTCACCAGGAAGAGGTACAAGCCTCCTAAGCCTGAGGAAGGCCTGGAAGCTTCTGCTTTTGCACTCTTGGAAGAAGTCCAACTACTCCCCAATTAACAAGTCCTGGCCAATCTTACTTCATCTCCAGCCTCTTCCATTTCCGCCTTCTCATATTTCACTGAAGCAAATCCCAGACATTATGTCATTTAACCCATAAACATTTCAAGATGTAGCCCTAAAAGATAAGAATATGCTTTCAAAAAATATAGCCACAATTCTACTGCCACCTAAAGAAACCTAACTGTTTCTTGATATAAATAAATGGTCAGGGCTCAAGCTTCTAGTTGTCTCAGAAGTGTAATACATGTTTATTTTTCACAGCTGCTTCGAGTCTGGATCTAAGCAAAGTCCATTTGATGAGAGTGGTTGGTGGATCTTTCAAATCTCTCTCAGCCTATCTCCTCCTTCTGTCCTTCCCACCATCTGCCTCCCAACTCCGGCCCTGCAATTTACTTTTTTTTTTTTTTTTAATAGGTAGAGTTAGACAATGAGAGAGAGAGACAGAGAGAAAGGTCTTCCTTCCGTTGGTTCAGCCCCCAAATGGCCGCCACAGCCGGTGCTGCGCTGATCCAAAGCCAGGAGCCAAGTGCTTCCTCCTGGTCTCCCTTGCGGGTGCAGGGCTCAAGCACTTGAGCCATCCTCCACTGCCTTCCCAGGCCACAGCAGAGAGCTGGACTGGAAGAGGAGCAATCGGGACAGAATCCGGCACCCCAACCGGGACTAGAACCCGGAGTGCCGGTGCCAGCCGCAATTTACTCTTTAAAGAGATCTGGTCATTTGTTTCCTGTCATTTCCTCAGAATTTGGAGTTTGCTGACTGTGTACCCAAAGTATGAGTTCAACACGTTCCTCTGTATTTTCTCTGTATCAATAGTTGGATGAGGAGAGTTTTAAATCAGAGGAGATGGAGTTTTCAACAGGATTAGGGTAGAATGGACTTTTAATACCTGAAACTCACAGGCACCATGGAATCCGCCCAACATGCTGCTGGCAGATGGGGAAGACAGATTCCACCATGCATGGGTGACAGCAGGGACTGGGGAGAGGTAAAGCCAAAATGTGCTTATGTTCTGCACAAGTGTTCACATGGCCAACAACCACGAATGCCATCAAGCCTCTGGTATTGATAGCCAGCTCCATTCCAACTGAAGTCGTGTAAAGGGGCTATGGATCTTATTCTTCTAAGTTCTGCACTTTTTGTCCTGTTGGCACACGTGGGGCTGCTGTTTCTCTGTGTTACAGCCCTTGTTACTAAATGTTGAAAAGTTTTGCATCTGCAATCTATCAAAATTCACTTTCTGCACAAAGTATTATTATCTGTGCTGCTAAGGAGACTAGCTTCTCCCTGATGTTCTTTGCATAAAGCTCCTGGATCCTCCTTATGGCAAGATAATGGCTCCCTGTCAACCCATACTCTGGTTTTGTGATGGCTTTTTTCTTCTTCCTTTTGGTAAGGAAGGGTAATCAAAATAAGCCAAACGTGAGTTCAAAATCAATATATAGCTGACGCCGTAGCTCAATAGGCTAATCCTCCACCTCCAGCACTGGCATACCGGGCAGTGGAGGATGGCCCAAGTCCTTGGGCCCTGCACCCGCATGGGAGACCAGGAGGAAGCACCTGGCTCCTGGCTTCAGATCAGTGCAATGTGTTGGCTGCAGCACGCCGGCCGCAGTGGCCATTGGAGGGTAACCAACAGCAAAAGGAAGACCTTTCTCTCTGTCTCTTTCTTTCTCTCACTGTCCACTTTGCCTGTCAAAAAAGAAAAAAAAATCAACATGTAGGGTGGGTATGTGGTGTACTGTATTAAGCTGCCCTTGTGGTGCCTGTATCCCATATTGGAGTCCCGGCTACTCCATGCTTCCAATCCAGCTTCCTGCAGATGCACCTGGGAAGGTAGTGCATGATGGCCTAAGTATTTGGGTTCCTGCCACACATGTGGGAGACCTGGATGGAGTTCTTGGCTCCTAGCTTTGGCTTGGCCTACCCCCAGTTGTTGTAGACATTTAGGTAGTGAACTAGCAGATGGGAGATTTCTCTTTCTGTCTCTTTGTCTGCTTCTCAAATAAGTAAGTAAATCTGAAGTAAGTATTGAAGGGGGCTTGGCCCAAAGTTTTGAGGAACTCCATTTAAAGAACTGAATGAAAGGGGCAAGCCTTCAGTGGAGGCAAAGAAGAAAAATAAAAATAGTAGGAGGAAAGCCAGAAGAGGACAGGGTTCCAGCCGCCAAGACTGGATCCATGGGATCAGAGGACCCCTGTGATGATTAGAGCCAGGTGTGCTCAGCGTATTCTAAATGCTGCTGTCCCGCATAGCAAATGAGTGGCTGGAGCCTGTGTTCGTGCTCCTGCCTCTGTGTTACCGATACAACCAACAGGGCTGCCGCCTACAGTAGTGAGAGATGCCCGGAAGTCAAGCTATTGGTCAGTCAACACAGGGCTTTGGTCTTGTGTTTCTCTTTCTGTTTCTTTCGAATAGAACTTTGCTACCCTGAATCTCCTTAAAAATAGTTGTATTAGTGAAAATCAGAGAGTAACTCAGGTTCCTTTCGTTTAAGTCTCTCATACTTTGTTAACTTACACATAACGGGGAGCAACTGTGATGTTATAGGTCTTCATTTTCAAACTATATTTGAAATCCCCACGTAGAGAAGAGGAGATGTTAAGCTGAAAAAATGGGGACCAAGCTGTGTTGTATTTAAAAGAAAATTTTTGAGCTCCAGCTGCTGCAGTTAAGGAGTGATTTGATGGCCAGGGAAGAAAGACTCCTGAGAAATGGGCCAGTATCCGGGGTTCTAGGAAACCTCTTCTACTGTGGCTGCCATGGCAGCAGCACTTTGGATGAGAGTCTTTGATGAGGCATTTTGTAGAAGGTATTTTCAAGAAGTACTAGTCATTCTTTCCGCAAGTATTTATGGAGGTCTTCTTTTGATCCAGACATTCACTGGTCAAGGACTAAGATGATTATAGACACCTCCACCATTCCCTTACTGATTCTGTGCAGTTGCAAACACAAACTTTTTTAAGCAATTGAAGCTTGTGCAGTTGAAAGCGTCATTCTAGCTAAGACAGCAGATCTTTGAGCAATCCAGAGACTGACACTATCTGCATTAGCAGAGCCGCCATGACTAAAAGTCCCCTGACTGATATGTACCAGAATGGGATCTGGACAGCTGAGGGTGACCCAGAAACTGACTATTTAAAGGAGAGAGCGCACACCTGGACTGCACAACCACTTGCAACACCAGCTGTAAGGAACCCTTATTCCTAAGGCCTGGCACGAGGTGTGCCTGTGCACTGTGTGTGTGTGATTTCATGTTCCAACCACGGCAGGTAATGTAGTCTGCTAAGCACCATCACATTTAACACTCAGCACAACCCTGTGCAGTTGCTGCCAGTAGGTGCATTTTAGAGAAGAGAAAGCTGTGTCATAGGAGGGTAAGTAACTTATCCAAGGAGCTGTGATGGCGGGGCTGACACTCAACCCAGACCTCTCTGACTCTCAGGCCTATGCTCTGAAATACCATCTGACCTTCACACCCCAACGTAATAAACCTGCCCAAACCTGCTCAGATGGACTCTAGAGGAAGTGTTTGGTTCTGCTCAATGAATCCTTTTGCAGGTCTTAGGATATTCTGAGTTAAAAAAGCCCTTTTAGGCATTATCTGGGAAATGTTTCTGAAGGACAAACCAACAGTTGTAGACACCAACCAACAGCTGGAGGTTCCATTCCAGGGCAGAGACGGAGGTGGACAGGGAGACCTTTCAGGACAGTTCTCAACAAACGTTTTCACTGCTTTCATGAATGTTTAGTCCTCCCCCGATTTTATGAGGTTGATGTTGCCATTGCTAATGTAACAACAAGTAGACTGAAGCTCAGAAAATAAATTCTACAGCTGATAAGTGGTGGAGCTGGGTGCAAGCTCCCGTCATTCACTTTGCCTGCAATGAATAACACATGCCTACCACTTACCTGTGCTGCACTGGGGAGAAAGTCTACGAACGTGCACATGTGCAGCCAGGTAGCAGGCTTCCTTCTGTTTCTTTCCCTGAAGACCTCAGGGAGTTGTTTCTGAATCTGAGCATGAATGAAGCTTTGGGAGTTAAACCAGGACATGGCTGCTCTGACGTTCACTGAGGGATGGATTTTTGTGCTTGGGCTGATTATTGAATCTTGGTAAATGACTAGGTCAAATGTGGGTGTGGGAGCCTGCGAATCATTTCCCACAATTTCAAAAATATACATCTTGAAAATAAATAAAAATAAAAACACACATCTTGAAAATGACCTGGATGCTTTTCCAGCAGTGTGTATTCCCCAGCTGTGCAGATTGTGGGTCCTCTCTTGACAGATTCATCATCTAGTCAACTGATTTGTCACCACATCTTGACTGAGCATCTGCTTGAGGTATCACAAGGGGACATTGAAGCCTGTGTGCTTGGGCAGGAACTTTGCCCTCAATACTCACTACATGAATTGGGTTCAGTTCCTTAAATGCTCTGGGTCTTAGTTTCCAAATCTGTAAAATGGAGATTTTAATAGATTCTACCTTGTAAGTTGGTTTGAAGATTAAATGACTTACCAGATAAGTGCTCAGAGCATGGCCTGATTATGGGCACTGTTTGAGTACCTTCTCTCTCTATTTCTGTGTAGCAGGCTCTGGGTGACACAGTGTGCCTCAGGCCAGTGCAGGGCTGATACAGTATACACACTGTAGAACACAGAGCAACGCACGCCCTGAGTCAGGGACAATGGTGTATTAAAGGAGAAATACTCGATATGCTGGGCTGTATCTTTTTCTGTGATTTTTTTAAGTGTTCTGTTACACCCTTGTACTTTCCATGATGCCATTTTTGGAAGCCTAACATTCTATAGGTGTTCAGAAAAAGCCAGTGATCTCCCAATCCAAGTCCTTTCATTTACACTGAAGGTACCTGAGGCCATATGGGTAGAGGTGACTGCCCAGGGTCACAGAGCTTATGACAGTAGAATTGACTCCCAGACCACTATCCTTGTCCACTAACTCAAGCAACTTTTTAATGTATTCAATCTCTAACATGTACAGTCTCAGAGTTCACCTTGCTGGCCATCTGGCAGCTGGGATATGATGCCAGGAGATAATAATAGATGCTACCTTGTGAACTTTTTCAACCTAGAGCTGATAACTTTTTGAAGTTAGAGATATATAAAATCTATGAATATCCACAAGCCTCATTTTGACTCAAAGGTTTGCCCAGCACCCTAGGCGAAGCCATTTTCATGACTCCTGAGGACAGAGTGGATCCTGGAGGGGCAGGGGCTGTGTGCACACACATGTCAACCTGGAGGACATACAGAGCAATCTAGTGACCACAGTGGTCCAGCATGCAGATAGAAACAAACTGTTTTCTTCTGCTGTATACTATCACTAGCAACACTTAAAGTTTTGTCCTAAGGTTTTCCCCACCCATCACTTCTCCAGAAGACACAAACAGAGTATCCTGCAATTTAATTCAGTTCTGGCACCATCTACCTGGAGACAGCATCAGATCCCACAGGTTAAGGACTCAGACTCCCAAGACCCCCCCCCCCCTTAATACCAATTGCAAACTGGGGCCTCTTACTTCTGACCAATTGGCTATACTGTGGTTTTCCACAACCCTCTCCTCAGTTTTGCCTATTTGTTAGTATGGCTTATAGGACTTACTAATATTTCTGGATTGTAGTAAAGGATATTGCAAAAGATACCGATGGACAGCTAGGTGGGAGAGATGCACAGGACAAGGTATGGATAAAGGGCCAGGGAGCTTCTGTGTCCCCTTGGGATGCATCACCCTCTGCCTATTTGCTGGTGAGTCTTCCCTGAACCAACAAATATCACTGCCCATGAGGCTCTTCTAGTCCAAGGAAGGAAAGGATTTGGACTTTTGTCCTAAGGGCAATGAAAGGCCATGTTTTATCTAGGAGACAACAGAGGAGCTCCAGCATTTTGGAGGGATGTTGGAGGATAGGTTTGAGGGCAGCAAATAGAGGAGGAAGACCAGTTGTAGGTTGTTGCTGTAACAGATGACAGATGATGGCAACTGAGCTAGGAGAGACCCGTGGATGTGGAGGAACACATTTTCAGAGATATGAGATATATAAAAGGGTGCTTCAAAGTTTGTGAAAAATAGAATTACAAGTTTATTATAGAGCAAAAAGTTTTGAAATCCATGCATAGGTTTTTCACAATATGTATCTCATACATATTGTGTATGTATGGAAACCACTCTATGCATGGATTTTGAAGCTTTTGGCACCAAAAGTAAACTTATAATTCCACTTGCTACAAATTTTTGAATTGCCCTAATACACAAGCAAGTGAATAATAAACATCTGTTGATGCAACATTAAAATACAAGAACATAACTATCTGTTTCCAAACTCTGTGGCCACCCTGAGCGGCGAAAGTGGGGTTGACAGGATTTGTTGGTGAATGCTGAGCACTTTTTGCTCCTTCATTGTTCTGCTTGCCTGCTCAACTCTCTTCATGGGCTGGGAATGCTGCTTGAGATTCCTGGCCATGGCTGAAGTTCTAGAAGACCTGTTTCCCTTTCCCAACCCCAAGTCCCCGCCCTGGCCATTCTGTGGAAAAGAAGAGAAGTTTATGTGTTCCTGAACACTGTGTACTTCCCCCTGAAAGCCAGGCCCTCCCTCTGTCCCAAAGCACCTCCTCTTTCCCATCCCAAGGGGCCTGCCTTGCTTTCAGACACTAGGCACATGGGGTCTAGAGAACCTGATCATTCTCTTGTGGCTCCTTGTTTTCTCTTCCCTTCACTTCTGCAATGAAGGGAGGTGTTACATCAGTCCTGTATGATTCCAAATGCTGCTGTAACAATTTACCACAACCTTGGGGACCTAAAACATCCCACATTTATTCCCTTACAGTTCTGAAGGTCACATGCCTGAGAATAAGGTGTCAGCAGTATGGCATTCCTCCTGGAGGCTCCAGGGAGACCATTTGCTTGCTTCTCCCAGCTTCTAGCTAATGAACATATATTCCTTGGCCAGGGCCTCAGCCTTTGTCATCACATGTCCATCATCACATCTCTGCTCCCCTTGCCACACCACTTTCTCTGACTCTGCTCCTCCTGCCTCACTCTTTTTTTTTTTCATCCTCCCTCCACTTTATTCCAAAGAAATCTTTTATTTAATGAGTACAAATTCCGTAAGTACAACTTTAAGATTATAGTAATTCTTCCCACAATACCTGCATTCCCACCCCTCACTCCTACCCCACTTCCTCCTTCCTTTCCCCATTCCCAGTCCCATTCTCCATTAAGATTCCTTTTCAATTAACTTTTACACAGAAGACCAACTCTATATTAAGTAAAGATTTCAACAGTTTGCACATACGCGCACACACACACACACAACCTATAAAGTGCTGTTTGAGAACAAGTTTTGCAGTTAATTCTTATAGTACAACTCATTAAGGACAGAGGTCCTGTATGGGGAGTTAGTGCACAGTGACTCCTGTTGTTAATTTAGCAATTAACACTTTTATGTATGACGTCAGTGATCACCCGAGGCTCTTGACATGAGCTGCCAAGGCTATGGAAACCTTATGAGTCCACAGTCTCCATCAGTATTTAGACAAGGCCATATGCAAAGTGGAAGTTCTCTCCTCCCTTCATAGAAAAGTACATCCTTGTTTGATGGCCCCTTCTTTCCACTGGGGTCTCACTCACAGAGATCCTTCATGCAGGACTTTTTTTTTTTTTTTTTTTTTTTTTTGCTACAGTGTCTTGGTTTTCGATGCCTGAATTGGTCTCACGGGTTTTCAGCCAGACCAGAATACCTTAAGGGCTGATTCTGAGGTCAGAGCACTATTCAGAGTGATTGCATTATATGAGTCTGCTGTGTGGGCTGCTTCCCATGTTGAAACATTCTCTCCTTTTTAATTCTATCTGTTGTTAGTGTCAGACACTGATCTTATTTATATGACCCCTTTAACACTTAATCCTATCTATATGATCAATTTAACACAATATGATCACTTTAACACTTAAGATGGCATTATTACCACCCAGCTTAATGGGATTTGGTGTTCCATGGCAAGTTTTTAGCTGTACCTTTAGAAGTCAGTCCATAAGAATGTATGCAGAACTACACAGCTCCTCCCTCTCTTAGTCCCACTCTTATTTTTTATTGGGATCTATTTTCAATTGACTTTATACACATCTGACTAATTCTATGTTAAGTAAAGGGTTCAACCAATGGTATTAAGAAGGAAAAACAAAAATTTGTTCCTCAAGAGTCAAGACAAGGGCTGTTCAAGTCATTGCTTCTGAAAGTATCAATTTCATTTCTACAGGTTTCCTTTTAGGTGCTCTGTTAATTATCACAGATCAGGGAGAACATATGGTATTTGTCCCTTTGGGACTGGCTTATTTCACTAAGTATGATGTTTTCCAGATTCATCCATTTTGTTGCAAATGACTGGATTTCTGTGTGTGTGTGTGTGTGTGTTCTACCACTGTGTAGTATTCCATAGAGTACATATCCCATAGTTTCTTTACCCAGTTTTCAATTGAAGGGCATTTAAGTTGATTCCATGTCTTAGATATTGTGAATTGAGCTGCAATGAACATGGGGATGTCTTTTATTTGCTGATTTCATTTCCCTTGAGTACATTCCCAGGAGTGGAATGGCTGGGTTGTAAGGTAGGACTATATTCAGCTTTCTGAGGTATCTCCAAACTGTCTTCCATAGCGGTTTTACCAGTTCACATTACCACCAACAGTGGATTAGGGTACCTTTTCCCAAACATCTTCACCAGTATTTGTTGTTTGTTGATTTCTGAATGAAAGCCATTCTAACCAGAGTGAGGTGCAACCTCATTTTGGTTTTCATTTGCATTTCCCTGATGGCTAGTGACCCTGAGCATTTTTTCATGTGTCTGTTGGCCGTTTGGATTTCCTCTTTTGAAAAATGCCTGTTTAAGTCCTTTGCCCATCCCTTAACTGGGTTGTTTGTTTTGTTGTTGTGGAGTTTCTTGATCTCTTTGTAGATTCTTATTATTAATCTTTTACCAATTGTATACTTTGCAAATAATCTCTCCCATTCTGTTGGTTGCCTCTTCACTTTCCTGTTCCTTTGGCTGTACAGAAACTTCTCAGTTTGACTTAATCCCAGTAGTTAATTCTGGCTTTGGCTGCCTGTGCCTCCGGGGTCTTTTCTAAGAACTCTTTGTGCCAATGTCCTGCAGGGTTTCCCCAATGCTAGTAATTTGATGGTATCAGGTCGTAGATTTAGGTCTTTAATCCATTTTGAATGGATTTTTGTGTAAGGTATAAGGTAGGGTTCCTGTTTCATACATCTGCATGTGGAAATCCAGTTTTCCCAGCATCATTTGCTAAAGAAACTGATTTTAGCTCATTAGTTGAATATAAGTTGGTTGTAGATGATTGATTTCTGGTTTTTCTATTCTGTTCCATTGGTCTATCCATCTGTTTTTATACCAATACCAGGCCATTTTTATTATAACTGCCCTTTAGTATGTCTTGAAATCTGGCATTGTGATGCCTCTGGCTTTGTTTTGGCTGCATAAGACTGCTTTAGCTATTTGAGGTCTCCTGTGTTTCCAAATGAATTTTAGCATCATTTTTTCTAGATTTGAGAAGAATGTCTTTGGTATTTTGATTGGTATTGCATTGAATCTGTAAACTGCTTTTGAAAGAATGGACATTTTGACGATATTGATTCTTCCAATCCATAAACATGGAAGATTTTTCCATTTTTTGGTATCTTTTATTTCTTTTATTTATTTTTCTCATTTAGTAAATATAAATTTCCAAAGTACAGTTTATGGATTACAATGACTTCCCCCACCCCGTAATTTCCCTCCCACTCACACCCCTCCCATCTCCCGCTCCCTCTCCCATTCCATTCACATCAAGATTCATCTTCAATTCTCTTTATATACAGAAGATCCATTTAGTATATATTAAGTAAAGATTTCATCAGTTTGCACCCACACAGAAACACAAAGTGTAAAATACTGTTTCAGTACTAGTTATAGCATTACTTCACATTGGACAACACATTAAGGACAGATTTTTCTTTCTTCAACGTTTTGTAATTCTCATTGTAGAGATCTTTGATATCCTTAATTAAATTTATTCCAAGGTATTTGTTTTTTTGGTAGTTATTGTGAATGGGATTGATCTTAGAAGTTCTTTCTCAGCTGTGGCTTTGTCTGAGTATACAAAGGCTGATGATTTTTGTGCATTGATTTTATATCCTGATACTTTACCAAACTCTTCCATGAGTTCCAATAGTCTCTTGGTGGAGTCTTCTAGATCCCCTGTGTATAGAATTGTGTCATCTGCAGATAGGGATAGTTTGACTTCCTCTTCACCAATTTGAATTCCTTTGATTTCTTTTTCTTGCCTAAGGGCTCTGGCTAAAACTTCCAGGACTAAATTGAATAGTACAGGCTCTCAAGTGTGGCTCTTTCAGTTCCCATGAACATGCTCAGCTGTTTTCAGAAGCATGCTTTGAGACAGCGTGACTATACCAGGGGTGTCCCGTACCCACATTTGTCCCTCAGACTCCATGCCTGAGTGTTGACTGGGTACAGACTCCCCCTTCCCACCCATCTATTCTAGAATTACAGAAGACGCTAGAATCTGGTGTGTCCTAACGTGCAAACAAACTAAAAAAAAAAAGTCCTTCTAGCTTAAAATGATCAGGCATCCTTTTAGAATGCCACTGTTGCCATGGCAACCAGAGTTTAGCAAAAGAAATTCTCTCATCCATTTCCTATTTCCCACCCCCCTGTACATTTCCTTAGCAAATCCCCACTGCATTAATTTATGAGTATTTCAGGGGTGCTCTCCTGCTTAAAGAAAATCCTCTTTCTGATTTCCATGAGTGGAAGTCTCTGGCCAGCAAAACCAGACATTAGGACTGATAGGACAGAGGTCAGCTCATCCTGACCTGCGTCCTCCAGGCAAAAGGAGAGGAATCAGCTGATGTGCTCCCAATGAATAATAATAAGCATGCTGCTGCCCTGTCTCTGCGTGCTCTGGGTACCAATGCCTACAGCACAGAGATGGAGGGAGGGAAGGAGAGGACAGAGCTGATCCATGGCCCAGAGGAAACAGGAGCCACTGAATCCTCTTGTCAGACCCTCCCTCCTGCACTGCTTTCCAAGAAGACAAACCTAGTGCCCATGATCCTATGCCCCCACCCCTCACCACACATGGTCTGGGGCCCAATGCGGGCCCAGGAGGCTGGTCTGGAGGCACTGAAGTGAAATACCAGATCTAGGATTGAAACATCTGGTTCTGTATACCAGCTGCATAAGCTCAAGTACAGCAACCTTCCAATCACAGCTTTTGCCATCTGTTATCTGAGATCAGGACCTCTGCCCCACCTGCTTTGTGAGACCATGGGAGGATCACATCAGATCTCAGTGTGGAGATGCTTTTTGAACTATGCAGGTTGCTGATGTAGCTGGTGACAATGACACTGAGAAGGGGAGTCATTTGTATATGCTGAGTTCTTATCTGGTGCTAGGCTCTGGTGCTTTATAAACCTTATCTGATTTAACTTAGCTGCAATAGGTACTGTTAGAGCCCCCTTTATCTAGATGAAATGACTAGGGTCAAGGAGCTGGAGTCAATAAATACAGATCCAGAAGCTGTGTTCCTAACCACGCTTCTTCAGAAACCACTGAGGTGTCAAGGGCTAACAAACCCTAAGGCTTTGCCTAAAGAGTCATCCCAGGTAGACCAAAATGCAAGCCAAATATCCTGACTCTAGTAAGGCTCAACTGGGGAGGAAGGAGCCTTCAATTCCAGGATGACATAGGTGGTAAGGCAACCTCAGGGGCTGGGTAGTGTTGGAATCCAGGACTCTGGACTCCGCCTATGGACTAGTGCTGAAGGGAAAGCTGATCACGTACCCACAGCAGAGACAGAAAAGGATCACCATACTTGAGAGGGTGTAACTGGCCTGAGGGCTGCACCATGCGGGAGGGCATAGAGTCAAACCTTGGGCAAGGATGCCCAATCTGGGTCCTGCCTTAGCCCTGGGAATAGTCATTTTTTAAATGAACATGGGCCTCTGATTGGCTGAAAGGTAGGGAGAGAGAGAGAGAGAGAGAGAGAGAGTAGGGGGCAGGAACAGGGCATGCTGCACCCTGTGCACACATCTCTGTGTATTCGCCTGGACTTCTGGGACGGGCTGAGGATGAACACCCTCAAAGACGATCCTGAAACACTGTTAGGGAGAAACAACAAGTGTGTTAAGCCAGGTTGCCGGAAGCAGAGCCTGACACAGGGATTTGGACCCATGTTATAATGAGGGAGTCTTCTCAGGTGAGACCTGAAAGGGAGCAGGGCAGGGGAATGCAAGGGGCTGGGCAAAGCTGCTGTATCAGGTAACATCTGTCCTTGGTGAGATGCAAGGTGGTGAGCATAAACTGCCCTCCAGAACCGGAACCGCACCTCGACTGTCCTTCCCCTATCCTGAGCAAGAATCCTGGCCTTTGGTTTCTGGCTTGAGTCAGCAGCTGGCTGTCAGTCCCAGCAGGGGTGGAGTGTGTGTGTGTGTGTGTGTGTGTGGAGGGGGAGACTTTCTGAGGCTGGGCTCCTGCTCTCCAGGGAAATGTTTTGGAGAATGAAGCAGCTGTGTGCTGTTAGCAGCCTGCACTCGAAACAGCAGGAGGATGGACACCTAGCCTGGTGAAGATGATTTGGGACAGACACACAGCATCTGTCATAGGGTGAGTGAGGATAGTTGACGGAATGAAGGCTGACACTACACCAACGTAAAGATCCTTAACATCTTTCAGTCGTGTACAGCCTGCCACCTTTTAACCACACCCCCCTGAAAGCCACACCTGCTCAGCTGCATGAGGACCTAGAGCACCTCTGGAGCTTCGCTGAGGGACCGGGGGAGGCTCTGGAGCTGCACACTTCACTCTTTGTGGAGTGGCTGTTCTTTTTCTTCATGCTCTCTCTCCCCTTCCTTCCTCCAAGAAATCCCACATTTTCATTACTCAAATTGCTTTTGTTACCTTGCTCTATCTCACCATAGTATCAGACGGTACAAAGGGATACAGGCTACCAGTCAGTGATCTGCCAGTCTTTGGATGGTGGTTCATTCAGTCATCCAGTCATTCCACACCTTACCTGCTAGACTCACATAGGCTGAGGGACCCTGTGTTGGGAACCTGGATGGGAAGATGAAAAGATCCAGGAGAAACGTGCAACTAACTGGGAGTGCAGGAAGCAATTGTTTTCATGGTGGAAAAGGTGGAGGGAACAAAAGAGGAGTGCTCACCTGGTGGAGGGCCCACGTGTGTGGGGGTGGTGGTGACAGTGCCAGGACAGGGAAGACCTAGTGCTGGAGATGGAAGCTGAGTCAGAATTCCTTAGCACACAAGAGGAGAATGTTCGAGGCGGAGAAAGCAGCAAGGACCAACATGGAGGGATGAGAGAGGCACTCAGCATCTCTGGACTACAAAGCACCTGGGCTGGGCACCAAGGCAAGGGCCAGAGCAGGAAGGGCTCCTAGGCCTCATGCAGTGACTGTATTTGGCACTGTCACAGATCCAGCCATGCAACACTTGGAAACTCAAGAGTCACGCCCTGCTCTATGTTTTGTAGCCTCTGCCTTTTGTTCTCAAACATCCACGAATATTTCTGCAACACATGCTTGAGTTTGAGGACGACTGCCTTAGCCAGCTTCAGTCATCATTGATATCACATGCTGGAATCAGCAGTCACTCTGCTGACTATCTGAACAGGCAGCTTCGCATTATTTATTCATTCTTCTCCACGTTTTATACTTTCCTTGGCCATAACCAAGAGGGAAAATCAGTTAAGCAACTCCCTTCTGGTTGCAGAGCTATGGCTTGCCCTGCAGGGTATACCTAGGAGGGCCTACTGTCCCAGAAGCACAGCTGACTGTACTACAGAAGGGCTTCCTGGCTATGTGACACTAAGATCTTTCTGGTCAAATAGGTTTTTATATCATTATCTCCTGATAACTCTGAAAAAGATGCCCAAGTCTCAGTCTCTGTTCTGATGGTTTAATTAAATAGATCTGGGGAGGGCACCAAGAATCTGAATTTTCAGCAGAGACCCCAGGAAGTTCTCAGACAGCAGAGTCAGACTGCAGGGACCGATGTTTGTGGCAGCTGCTCCGGGTTTCTCTTTGCCTGGTTTGAGCTTTAATGGTGAATGCCAAAGGCAACTGAATGCTGATAACCATGATCTCTCAGGAAAGTTGTGATGTATAATTCTTTTTATAGATTGACATTTTTGCATTTCACTTGCTAAGATTTTGTTAAGGACTTTTGCATCTACATTCATTTTGTAAAAGCTTCCCAGATGAGCCCAATATGCAGTTTGCTTGAGAACCACTGATGTAGAGAAATACTCAGCCATGTATACCAAGAGACATGTCCTTAAGTATTCATTGAAGTGTTGCTCATAATAGGAAGATACTGGAAACCACATATATGTCCAGTAATAAAAAACCTTCTAAGTCAACTCAGTACGTGCATATGGTGGAATATTAACTGAAAGGATTCGGTACACTTATGTGTACTGACTTTTAAGGTACCAGAAAAACATTTTTAAGTGAAAAGAAGTATATCGTAAAAAAATTGATACTATGATCCTATTTTTCTTTACGTTTATAGATTATATAATGGCATAGAGAAAGGCCTGAAAGAAAAAAAACCAAGTTGATTACTCTGGGAAAGTAGTGAGATTGAATTGGGTCAAGGAGGACTTCCTCATTGACATTGCTTAGAATTTTAACTGAAGCTGTTTTAATAGTGTATTTGTACTTTAAGATATATTTTTAATAATAAGAAAGTACCTCCTCTGCTCCAGGTACTGTGGAAATCATGACAATATCAAAGTGAATAATAAAGTCTGTGTCCTAGGAGCTTACAATCAAATGGGGGAGACAGACCTGTAAAAAATAAAACAAAACACTACACATACTACTATCATGGAAATTTGTGTAGGCTAAATTACAGAGATAGCATAAAGGAGAAAAGAACAATTTTATGCTTGGATCAGGGGTGGGGATAGGAAAAAAAATTATCAAGGTGGCAACCCTGAAGCTGAGTCGAAAAAGATAAACACCTATTACCCAGCCACTGGGGCATGGGGGTGGGATGACAAACATTGGGAAGGAGGCTGCATTGGAGTTCTAGAAAGATGGAACTTTAAGAGTTTGTGCTGCTATAAAACAAAACAAAAACCAGCAAACAAACCCACAAAAGGAAACAAAAGAACAAAGACAAGGGGACGTGTTTGGTGTGTTTGAGAATTGCTTAACTAAAGCAAGTGTTCCAAAAAGTGAAGATAAGACAGAAGAGCAAACCACAACTTTGAATATGGGAGGTATCATGAGGAGTCGTTTCACAGAGCTGGGAGACAGTTAATGAAACTTCTGGTTTCTTTTCCCTTATCTTCCCTGAGTGTCTCTCCACTGACAGTGATCTTACAGCTAGTTCAAATCCCTTTGTGTCCCAGGGTCTCCTCCTCATAGGTCTTAGGGATAGCTTTGCTCTTAAAAGCTTCAAGTTGGGGGCCAGCACTGTGGCACAATAGGTTAATTCTATGCCTGCAGCACTGGCATCCCATATGGGCACTGGTTCTAGTCCTGGCTGCTCCTCTTCCGGTCCGCCTCTCTCCTATGGCCTGGGAAAGCAGTAGAAGATGATTCAAGTACTTGGGCCCCTGCACCCATGTGGGGGATCTGGAAGAAAATCTTGACTCCTGGCTTCGGATCAGCTCAGCTCCAGTTGTTGTGGCCATCTGGGGAGTGAACCAATAGATAGAAGACCTTTCTCTCTGTCTCTCCCTCTCACTATCTGTAAACTCTACCTCTCAAATAAATAAATTAAAAAAAAAAAAAAAAGCTCCAACTTTCTCCTAATAAAACTTGGGTTGAACTATCTCATAGAAGACTCATGAGGGCCGGTGCCGCGGCTCACTAGGCTAATCCTCCACCTTGCAGCGCCAGCACACCGGATTCTGTCCCGGTTGCCCCTCTTCCAGGCCAGCTCTCTGCTATGGCCAGGGAAGGCAGTGGAGGATGGCCCAAGTCCTTGGGCCCTGCACCCCATGGGAGACCAGGAGAAGCACCTGGCTCCTGGCTTCGGATCAGCGCGATGCGCCGGCCGCTGCGGCCATTGGAGGGTGAACCAATGGCAAAAAGGAAGACCTTTCTCTCTGTCTCTCTCTCTCTCACTATCCACTCTGCCTGTCAAACAAACAAACAAACAAACAAAAAACAAATAAATAATGGAGTTCCTGGTAAAGTAGCCAGTTGTCTATCTGGCTCCAGGTGACCAGCATGGGCCTAAATTCTATAGAGTCTATAAGGAGCAGTTAATGCAGTAGGGCTAAGAGACGCATGGATGTGATCTGGCCCTGGCTTTCTTTGCCAACATCTTTTCATATCTAGCACATGTTGCTCAGGGTAGCCCAGACATCGTGGTCCTATTCTATCTTCAGAGCTTTGCATCGTCTGCTTTGGCTGTTGGGAGCCCCGTGCCCAAATCTTCACATGGATGTTCACTTAGTTATTCAGAGGATGTCATCTCTTCAGAGTTTCCCTCTCAAAATCCCCTCCCAAGTTCCTCTCTTCCCTGCTAGGATGGTTACACTTATGTGTCAATTTGTCTGGGCCAGGAAGTACCCAGATATTTGGTTAAACATTATTTCTGGTTGAGGATGAGACTGATATTTGAATTTGTGGAGTAAAGCAAATCAACCACTCCATTCAGTACACTGAAAATCTGAATAGAACAAAAGACTGAGCAAGACTTTGCTCTCTCTACATAACTGTCTTCAAGCTGAGACTCCAGTCTGCTCCTGCCTTTGGACCTGGTCTGAGACTGAACCTAAACCATTGGTCTTTTGGGTTCTCAGGCCTCGGGCCTCCGACAGGAGCTGCATCATTGGCTGTCCTGAGCCTCCAGCTTCTAATCGCAGATCTTTGATTTCAGTCTTCATAATCCCATAAGCCAGTTCCTAACCGCAAATCATATCTGTCTGTGCTTATTATAGTTGATCTGTATCTCTGGAGAACCTAGTATCAACCTGGCAGTGAATTGCTTTCTATCATATCACCCTCTTTTATTACATTTTATTATATTCATGATACCTAGTACCAGAACTGTCCTGTTTTGTTTATTTGGTTATTGTCTCTCTCCCCTGTCAAATGCCAAATGAGTAAAGAAACTCATGCCTTTGTGTATTCCAATAGCAAGAGTACCCCAGATCTGAAGACCAAAGTATCTCAGAGGGTAGTTTTGCCTTAGACTTTTAGAGGGAGGGTTCAGGGGGTTGCAGGTAGGTGATGTACAGATGGGATTGTTTTTCGATCGGGTAGTCTCAGTGAGCTGAACAGAAAAATGTTTATTTCTGTGAATAATTAGTTTCAAAGGGACAAGCTGCTAGTTTTGGTTTGTCATTCACTAGACAAACAAGTAGGGAGTTTGAGAGTCTGTGTCTGGCCTTTCAACAGGTTTGCATCTCATCAAGAGTCTTCCAGGGTTCACGAGAAAGAGTGGACAGTGAGTGTTAGCTAAGTGTGGGGAAGGGGGGTAAACTCTAAAGGATGGGCACATTTGCTAGCCATTGCTGTTTGCAGGGCTCAGGTGAAGTTCAACATCCTCACCCCTTAATTGAAGAGTATCTGCAATGCCCCAGCCCTTATCAGCAGACAGCCACATGGGACAGCAGGGCAACGCAGGTGTACAGCACATAGCATGGCGAGTAACTAATATAATTTGATAAGGAAACCCAATGAGATAATGAATTCCAGGTTTCTGGAGGAGGTGAGCCCTCCCTCAGATAGAAGGAGTGCGTGGTGTTCCATTCCTTAGGGGTAGCCACAGCCCTGCTGAGCTCCCTTGGTGGACAGCATGCCTACACGTTCAGCATGAAGGGCTATCCCGTACCACAAGCAGAGTGGGGTTTGCATATCCCCAGGTGCTAGGTGGTGCAGTCACCCAGAACTGTGGTCTACACCCAGCCGCATCACTTCATAGCTCTGAGCTCGTTCTCAAACTGCACCTGGGCCAGTCCTAAGCCTTAGTTTTCTTATTTCTGAACTGGAAACAAGGACATCTGCCTTGTAGAGCCCTTGAATGTAGGAGGAATATATGATATAAAAGAAACCAAGTACCCACCCCAGGATCTGAGATAGCAGAAGATCAACAACGCAGAGATCCCTCTTTTCCCACCAACACATACCTCTTCCTATTTCCCATAGGCTGGGCTACTCCCACGCACAGATTCTCCTCCATCTTCGCCCCCAGAGGAGAGCCCTGCCCCTGCAGAAGGGAGTGGGTAGTCACATGGGAAAGGGTCTCAGGACATGGAAAAGACTTCCTGAACCTGGGGATAAGAAACTGCTGACAGAGGAGGTCCGGGCCAGTTTCCCACCCCCAGCTCCATTCTCCAGTGGGAGCTCCAGTTTCTCCTCTCTGGCTATTTCTGGGAATTGTGCTTCCAAATATTTCTCTTAGCTTTCAAAGCCTCTAAATTAAAGTGAGCTAAACTACTGTGAACTAAGCACCCAGCTGGCTTCTTGTTTAAAGGTCACCTTAAAATCTTTAAAAGCAAAGGAATTTGGCTTTCCTCTGAATACTGTGTCCCTACTAATAACAACACTCCTGGGCAATCCCTTGATGTCCTGCGTTTCAAAATGCCTTCACTGACCTATCCCATTTGACTCTCACAAAACGCTCCAAAGCAGCTGGGGCATCCATCAGCAGCCCCAGTTACAGACGAAGGGCGTGCAGCTCAGGGAACTCGTATCTTACAGAGATGGTCAGTAATAGAAATGAGCTCATTCCAAGATTCATTCTCTTTGTTTAGGGCAGGATCCAGTCCTGGGCCCACATTGCCAGGTGGCTGTGGGCTACAAACACCATTCTGGGCTGCCACAGTGCAAAGGGAGCCCAAACCTTGGAGGCAGATGGTGCAGGGAGGTCCAAGTATGACTCCATATCTGTGTGACCCTCACCAAGATGCTGTCTAGGGCTGTTTTCTCTTTATGAAATGGGAACAGTGTCCCTGCCTATCTTGGGAAACCAAACCAGATAATGTCACTGAGATTGCTTTCAGAATAAGACACACCAGCTATTGCAAGGGATAAGGATCATTTGGGTTGGTGCTATAGCCCTTATTGAGAACAGCTGCTTTGCTGGCTAGCTGGAGGGCTGAACCTATGTAGAGAGCCTGGTATAAAGCCAGATGTTAGAAGATCCACAGGAAGAGGTGGTTACTTCCACTATGTGACACTTGGTAGCTTTCTGTTTGCCTTCCAACTCCATATGCTACCAGGATGGTTTGGAGATCTCAATCTATCGAGGGTAGGGATCTCACAGTGTAGGTCAACAGCAATAGTGACAATACAGGCTAGTAGAGCAGTAGTCCACAGCCCTCATCTTACAGAGAAACTAGACTGGCTGACCTGAGACCGACCATGTTTCTGGACTAGATGAGCTTCTCTTGGCCTCCAAATTCTTACGGTGAAGTAACAAGGCCATCCAGTGACTCTGTATCTGCACCAAGACTCTGTCCTGTTGCCTTGTCTCCTCCCAGACTACAGGTCCTCTGTGGCTCCTAGGCCTCAGTGAGCTGACAGAGACAGAGGAAATATCTGAAACACAAATCCATCTCTCTGGCATGAACGCCTTTACTATTTTGCTAGGCTTTGAAACTGTAGGCTTAAATGAGGCTCTGGACATCTCTGGAATTTTTCCTATTCATGCCCCAATTAGCAGGAACAGTAAAGAGTTGTTTCTGTGTGCTGCTCCTCATAGGCAAGTTGGAGGTGTCCATAAACCAGCTCTGGTGAGGAGTGATGTGGGTGGTGGCATTGGGCCTATTCTCTTAGTATTGGTATTAAGAGCTGGAATTTATTTAGTGCAAAAAATTTTGAAATCCATGCATAGCTTTTTTCATAATACATACTTTCTATAAGTTTTCTGAATTCCTCAAACATCCATCATTCAAGAGATATTCACTGGACTCTAGTTTGAGCTAGGTTCTGGCAAAACATTGATAAAATTAGGGTCCTGGCCTAAAGGAATACATAGTTATTGTGGAATGCCAATAATTGACCAAGCAAGTATAATGCATACAAAAAATGCACTAGAAACTGGAAGAGGCATTTCACTCACTTTGGGGGGTGTGTGTGAGGAAAAATTGGGGTGAGGAATTAGAAAAGAGGAAGCTATCCCTCCACACCCTAGGAGGTGATAGCTCAGGTGCTTGGGCCTCCACCTTCCATGTAGAAACCAAAATGGAGTCCTTAGCTCACGACTTGGCCTGGCCCAGCTCTGGCTGTTGAGGGCATTTGGGTAGTCAAACAGCATGTGGAGATCTCTTTCTCTATTTCTCTCTGTATCCCTCTCTTTCTCTGTTTTTCTAGGAAATAGGAATGAAAAAAAATTTTTTAAAGAAGAAATTAAATATAGAATCCAATGGAATAGTTAAAGGTCAAGCAGAGCTCAAAGATCCTCAGAGGAAACTGAGCAGTTGTGGTAAAACCAGGAGAAAATGGGACATAGAAGCAAGGGGAGAAACTCAAAGAGTAAAGTAGTCAACAGGAATTACAAACTGAAATGTATCTTGCTTGATTTGGCCATGAGATCAATGGAGACAACTGAGGGAGCGATTTCACTGGGGTGCTGAGAGGAAGCCCAGATCTCGGGGTTACAGAGAGAACAGAATATAAAGTAGGGCTCAGGACAGGCATTTGGTACAGCGGTTACCAAGCCAATGTAGACACTCACTTCTCATATTGGAGTGGTTGGGTTTAAGTCCTGGATCTGCTCCCTGGTACAATTCCTGTTAATCCACACCCTGGAAGGCAGCAGGTGACAGCTCCCATATCAGAGACCAGATGGAGCTCCTGGCTCCTAACTTTGACCTGGCCCAGTTCTGGCTGTTTCAGGCATTTTGGGAGTGATTCAGTGAACAGAAGAGGTCAACCTCTTTCTCTCTCCATCATCATTGTCATCATCATCATCATCAAAGACCTTCCCTGGAAATGTGGAAAATCATGAATCTGGATGAATTCAGCACTTGTTGTGCATCACACTATTTTATTTTTGTTTGAAATGTGCTATAATACGAATTTCACTGTTTTGGCTAAAGGAAAGGAGGTTATAAAGCAGTGGCTAAGTTGAATATAAATTTGGGCTGGGAATTGTTTTAATGAAAGCAGCTGGAAAAGACATCGTTAGAAAGGGAAAGAAATAAGAAGGATGACGAAGGAAAGAGGCAAAGTAGGCAATGAACTACAAACACACCACGGGGTGAGGGTAGATGTGTCCTAATGGGCAGGGAGACACATCTGTTGAGAACGGAGCAAAGAGGAAAGGGAAGACGTGGGCACAGAGAAGTTTGTTTTGGTCAGAGAGCCAGAGTGCATGGAGATCCCCCTTGGCAATCCTTATTTACTCTACCAAACACAGATGAGACTGTTCGTGGAAATGACTGCCAGAGGACAGTTCTAGCACAGGACTGGAGGGACTGAGAAGGCAGAGCAAAGTGCAGGCAAATGGTTTGGAACTGCATGGAAAAGCTCTTCTAAAGCACCTGCAGCACTGCGTCAAGACCAGAATTGTGCACAGCCCAGAAGAAAGGTGTCTTTGTCACACACACTAGCACTCTGTGTGACAGCTGGAACTCTGGCTCCAAGCTGCAGACCAGGAACCTGCCAAAGGCTTGCCAAATGGCATTAAGGTCCTTGTGAATCTGGAAACCTGGAGTTTGTGATGACCTCATTGTGCACATGTGTGAGTCTATTGCCATATTTAGCAATCTGGGTATAAGAAAGGAGAAAGTAGATGGATTTTTCCAGGTCATTGCAAAAGCGCTGTCACTAGCATAAAAGAACTGGATGTGTTCACAAAGTTAGTGACAGTCCACAGGACCATAATTACTTGCTGACAGACAGGAAGGGGGAAGAGTGAAGAAGTACAGGGCACCGAGATTTCTATAAAGTCCAAAAAGAGGTGAGATGCATACAGGGAAGTGAAAGTTCTGGAAGAATGGAAAATTGGGATGGCATGGAATCTAACAGCTACGAGCCAGAAGATTCCGGGTAATAGCAGGATCTAGGTGTAGCCATAGAGTAAAGGGCTAAAGTGAGCTGGAGATGATGAGTGACAATGAGACTCTCGGAGCAGAGGTTGAAGCACCTGCTGGTAGAGACACTGACTTCTCTAGCGTGAAACAACAATAGCCAATTCAGAAGGTTTTCAGAGAATTAAGAGAGGCAGTCTTTGTAAAGAACTCTGCACAGTGCCTGGCAAGTAGCAAGCACTCCACGAGCAACGCTAATAACAACCGAGGACCACTATGACGTCCGTTCACTGGTGGCCATCAGTCTCTTCCACATCACACCCTAAGGATGACCACCTATGGCTTCAGCGCCCAGGTCCCGGGATTTCCTATACCCCTGGAGCTATTTCAGACAAGGCTTCCTGGCTGATGCACAACCTGCAATTCAGTTCTGCACAATATCCAGTTTGACCAATTCTGACCACGGAGCGGAAAGCCATTGACCTACACTGGCCCAAGGAACTAGCTGTGAAGAGGCTGATTCGTGTTCTTCCAGATCGTCCCCAGAGTCCTAAGTCAACGTTGAGTTAAGAAATGGTAGGCAGCCGTGAGCAGAGCAGCAGTGCCAGACTGTGTCTAGGCAATCAAGCCAGAGAGCAGCTTTTATTTCCTGCCAACAGATTTATTATAGTCTGCTTTTAACACTTTTTCTTTGAGTGATTCAAAGTGCTGTTGTTTGTATCCCATATTCATAAAGAAACTCCGTGCATATTTCTTACACTTGTTTGATTGCCATCCTGACCGTGGCGTGAACACAGTGAGATGGCCCTGTTTTCTCTGTTTCATGGACAAGCAAACGGAGTCTGGGCAGGTGGAGTGACTTGTTTGACTATGGCCTCACAGCTAACAGGCAGTAGATCCAGAACTACATCTGTGTCCCCGTCTCTCGGCCTAATGCTCCTTCAAATACACCGTCCACAACTTTCCAAAACAGACACGAACACTCCTCCAAACCAGGTGAGCCCAGCTCCAGATCGACCTCATTTTTGTCTGAAATCCCCAGCTCTCTAAGGGACACCATCTCTCTTGCTGGGATTTGACCTAACTTCCTGTGGCTCAAGTCTCAGTGGGGAAGAGGAAGCCCTTTGCGAGAAGAAAACAAGAAACTTCACCCCAGCTCCTCAGGTCTGGGTCACCATCTGCTCCCCAGCCCCATGGCTCTTGGCCCCCCTGCAGAGCTCATGGTGGGATCACGCCAGCCACAGCAGGTGAGGTGAAAACCAGGAACTTCGGCTGCAGCTCTGTTTGCTTTGCAGGGGCCCCCAGGATCAGGCAGCTCTCTGTGAAGGTATTCTGCAAGCAATCAACATCTCTTGAGTGAAAAGCTTTGTGACTGGATTCACACAAATTCTCCTCTCTTCTGGTCATGATAACAACTTTCCTAGTCTTAGTCCTGCCCTTGATGTGGTTACCTGGCTGGGTGGAAAGGTTGAGGAGCAGGGCTTGGCCTTGTGATGAGAGACACATGGGCATCCATCAACATCCCAAACCCATGGTCATGGTTATAAGCCTCCCTGCAGCCCACGGGTCAGCTCCACTCTGGGGAGGGAATGGGCAAGATCGGAAAGTCGCTGATTGTGTGCAATCACTTCTCCCAGAAGCATACTGCTGTTTGCACTAAAGGCCAGAGATAGAAAGAGCGAGCCTGCCTCTGGGTTGATCTGGAGTGAGGGTCTGGAGTGGGGTGGGAGGGGAGCTGAGGGCCCTAGAGGCATTTCAGTTTGGCTCCAAGAATGAAGGCTACACTGGACTCTGGCAGGACCAGCAATCCTGGCTGGCAGGTGATCCATCCCGTGGCAGGGGTTGGCAGTCTGTGTGCAAGCCCTGGCTTGAGCCGGCTGTGTGCTGCCATAGCAACCAGTCCCTATGGCTGCTAGAAAACCCAGGACTGAGGCTTCAGAGCTGGGCCGCAGGGCCTGCCTTGCCCTTTCACTCTCAGCTTTGTCCTTGACTGCCGTAGTCCTAGGCAGGGATGTGTGGATGGGGGGACATCTTCTCTCATCCACAGTTGACAACTCCTGGGAACTCACGGAGAATATTTTAGAAGTGTTGAAAATGCCATCTTTAAAAATAAACCCCAATGGTAGTCACTCATTCATTTCAAAATGCAGAGCAAACTTGTAATATCTATCTGGATGAAAAAGAAAAACATTCCCTGTCTTAGGTTAGCGTCTTCCCAGGACAAGCAAACTGCCGCAAGATGGGAAGAGGGGGAGGGAAACAGCCCCCCTGGGCTACATAATTGACTGCAGTTGGTTTCTACCCTGAGTTCTTCCTTCTAAAGATCCCAGCAGTACAACAAGCAGGTGGAATTTCCTGCAAGGCCAGCAGCAAACCTGCAGCTAATGAGGTCTGACATTCTAGGACCAGTGAATGGGGCCAGTGCCATTGTGATTCTCTCCAGCAGTGAGTTTGGACACCAACTGGATGCTGCACCTTCACATGCTGGGATCTGGGCCTCCCAGATGGTCCTGGTAGGAAGGAAAGAAAACCACAGGCCTGGCATTCACATGAAGGGCACACCTTGCTCAGGCCACAGTTCTAAAAGGGGATGTCCAACAGACCTGCCACTCTGAGCCCAGGTAACCGACTGACCTCCATTTGCCCCCTCCCCTTCCCTTCCTGATTGACAAGGATTTCTCAAACCTCTGTTATGCATCCATGAACACTTAATAAGAATTCATAATCTAGATATGGAGAGAAATCCATAACAATTTAATACAGTGCAGAAATACCTACAACACAAGGCTGGAGTTGTGGCACAGGAGTTATGCCACCTCCAGTGATGCTAGCACCCCATATGGGTGCTGGTTCTAGTCCTGGCTGCTCTGCTTCCAATCCAGCTTCCTGCTAATATGCCTGGGAAGACATCAGAGGATGGCCCAAGTGATTGGGCCCCTGTCTACCACGTGGGAGATCCAGATGGAGATCCAGATGGAGTTCCTGGCTCCTGGCTTCAGACTGTCCTAGCCCTGGCCATTGCAGCCATTTGGGGAGTGAACCAGCGATGGAAGGTCCCATTCTCTCATTGTTTCTCCCTCTCTTTCTGTCACGCTGCATTTCAAATAAAATTTTTTTAAAAAGGAAATAGATGCAATAGAACAAAGGGAAGAGGCAACTAACAGCCAACAAAGGGAAGAGGCAGGCTTCCAGGGGGAGGTGCCTCTGACATGAGGGAAAGGCATTTCAGAAAGAGCAGAGTTGGAGGGGTTTCACCATGGTCGGTCACTCTAGTGCATGTACACCAACATGGCTCCTTGAGAGTGACCGAACTCTTGGAGGACTATGAACTGTAACAATTTTCTAAAAACCATCCATTATAAAATGTTTCCAAAGTGTTCCTCCTAACAGAAGGCTGTGAAGGGGAATCCTCTGGGTACTTTGTCTGCTTAGCAGCTTCTGCCTCCTGGAGACCTGATTCACTGTGGACTCTGGCCCCCACTCACCCCTCTGGTCTTGGCTTCTCCTGTTAGGCTGGCCTGGTCCTTTCTCCTGGTCCTGCTCACATCGGACTTGACTTCCGGTACTGACAAGGTTGCTGTGGGCACACAGGCGGTGGCCCTGCTTCCCAGGCTGCCCCACTGTTTCCTCAGCCCTGTCCGATCCATTATGGACAGCTCCAGTGGCCTTGCCCTGGCACAGGGCTCAAAACACGACCTCACAGCTTTGTCCCTGCACTTTGCACAATCACAACAGCCACGAAGCCAAGTGACTCGGGGGCCACCACAGGGCGTGAGTGAGCGGAGTGTGGGTGCCCCAGCCCCTCCACCAGAGCTGCTGTGCTTTTCCATTGCTATCTATGGCCTCATGTAAACTCTCATTCAAAAAATCCCCATTCCATACAGCTGTCAATAGGAAATGTAAAAACGAACAGAAAAGGAAGCTCCTCAGTCTGCCATGGTGTTCGAAGGCTCGGAGTAATGTCCCGTACTCCAGCGAGGAGAGCAGCCACTTCTGAGCTGGGGGTTGCTCATCTTTCCCCCATCCTCATACCTCTTTCCTTTCCACTCTGCTGCCCACGCTGCCAGGTCCTTAGTATTCTAAGCTCTTTTATTTTAGGAATATTGAACAGCCTCAGGGCCTCACTACAGTGGTTAAAGTTGAAGATTTTCCACTCACCATCTCTATGTAACTGTTTAATACCTGTTGACATGTGCTTGCCATCGGCAGTACTCACATTTGACCAAGGAACAGGGTGTGAGTTAAAATGTAGATTGCTGGGGCAGGCGTTGTGGTGTAGCAGGTAAAGCCAGCATCCCATATGGGCAAATTGGCTCATGTCTTGGCTGCTCGACTTCTGATCCAGCTTCCTGCTAATGGCCTGGGAAAAGCGGTAGAAGATGGTCCAAGTGTCTGGGTCCTTGCTACCCATGGGGCGACCCGGATGAAGCTCCTGGCTTCAGCCTGACTTAGTGCTGGCCAATCTGGAGAGTGAGCCAGTGGATGGAAGATTCTCTCTCTCTCTCTCTCTCTCTCTCTCTCTCTCTCCTCTCCCTCTCTCTGTAACTCTGAAAATAAATAAATAAATATATATTTAATCACATGTGTTCAGTATGTCACTTGTTCCACAAAATCTTTATGTCTGCTGCTTTCAGAGCTGGATGGGCAGCACTGCTGATACAAAAGTGCAAAGTTGTGCTTTGTACAGTAGAACAAACACCACACAGCACAGCAGAGGAGGCCACGGAGGCAGAGGAGGTGGTGTTAACAGTGATGGCAGGAGATGGTGCTGATGAGGGCGGTGGTGACGGAAATGTGTCTGTGTTGGTGGTGGTACTGGTGACGGTGGTGGAGGTTCTGGTTCCGAGGGAGGTGATGGTGGAGGTGGAGCGGATGGTGATGGTAACAATCACTTTCTCTGCCTATCTGTCAATTTGGGGATAAGTACTTTCTATACTTCCGCTTATCTACTCCCCCACACTAACAGGAGACAGGTGTTCCCATGCCTGTTTTATGAGAACCTGACCTGTCCGCAGCTTGTTATTAAGTGACATGAGATCTGAACCCCGTTCTAACCTCAGCGTTCCAGCCCTTAACCATCCTGACTCTGCCACACCAGTCTGTGCTGCGCCAGCTGTTTGATATGGGAAGAGGAAGTGAAATTTTATCTGAGGGAAGGTTGTGGTGAGGTCAAATCTCCTAGGGGATGTTCTGCTGAGCCACGGCTCTGGTGGACAAGCTGGGGGAAGGCACTCGAACAAGCAAGCAGCCTTTGAGAGTTTAAACCTTAGGTCTATGAGGGAGTTAGAAATGATTACTTTGAGTGAGTGAAAGGTTAAAGAATGTCAACACAGATTGGCCACCCTGGACAGCCTTGTGTATGGAGATGACTGGGAGTCAGCTTTGGTGTACAGTGAGTGAAGTCCCTGGGAAAGCTGACGGTGGCCCAAGGTCACCTGTGCTCACCTCAGGATGATGTCTAAGTACTGGAAGGGCGGGAACTCAGTCAAAGGAGAGTTGGTATGGACTCTAGGGAAAGAAATTAGTAATTTGGAAAGACCTCAGAGAAAAAGGTGCTTCTAAGCAGTCTATTTCACAGATGGGAGATGGCTGTCACAGGTGTCAGGTAATTAGTGAAACAAATCCTTGCAATGTCATGGTTTAAAGCAACCATTTATTATGGTCACAGAGTCTATGGGTCTGGAATTGGGACTGGGCACCACAGGAACAGCTTGTTTCCTCTTCATGCTCTCTGGGAGGAAGACTCAAAAGCTGAGGGCTTAAAATAATTTGAAGGTTCGTTCTTGCACCTATTTGGTGATTGAGGCCATGTGACAGCCTCAGTTCTCGCCACTTGTGTGTCTCCTTGTGATCTATGCATGGGCTGGTTTGGGCTTTCTCACAGCCTGGGGATGAGGTCCAGGAAGACATCGTGGTGGGGTGGTGGAGGAAGGCTGGAGGCGGGAAGAGAACCAGCAGGAAACCACTTTGCTTTGTATTATCTGACCTCAGAAGTTACGCAGCATCGCTTCAACCACATCCGTATGTCCAAGTAGCTACAGAGGCCTTCCAAGCTTCCAAACTCACTTGATGTAAATGTCAAGATTCCAGAAAAATATGTGAGACTGGAAATACTGCCATGGCTATTTTTGGAAAACACAATCTGTCCCAACCATCAAGAGAGTTTTAGAGTGGACCCGACACTGAAGTTAATCTATAAACACATTAGACCTCACCTAACTAGGCCTAGCTGTGGGATTATAAACTGGTCTCCCACACACTACATCCAGGCTGCTGGGTACATTTTGTGTAGCCTTCAGGAAAGCCAAGACTTTGGACTGTCTTGAAGAATCGGAAGTTCTAGCAAAACTGACCTGAAATTTCTGCATGTCAGCAACTGGCCGGAGCGGAGTAGGAGCTGCTCTTTGGAACTGAGTACATGCTTTGCCTTTACCACTTGGTGCTTTTCCATACATTCCAGACTCTTAATTACATGACCAGCACCCACAAATGTTGAATTTAGCCCACTGGCCCAGAAGATTTGGTTGTCCTTAGCCACTCATGGTAACCACAGAAGAGATCAGGGGACTGGAGCTATGGCACAGAGGGTTAAGCCACCATCTGCAGTGCCAGCATCCCACGTGGACACCAGTTTGAATCCTGGCTGCTCCACTTCCAATCCAGCTCCCTGTTAATGCACCTGGGAAAGCAGCAGAGGATGGCCCAACTCCTTTAGGCCCCTGTACTCACATGGGAGACCCAGAAGAAACTCCTGGCTTCGGCCTGGCACTGCCCTGGCCATTGCAGCCATTTGGCGAGTGAAAGAGTGGATGGATGATTTGTCTCCCCCCTCTCTCTCTGTAACTCTGACTTTCAGATAAATCTTGAAAAAAAAAAAAAGAGAGATCAGATGTGAAGGTGGGTTTAGAAGGTGTGGCTATAGGTGAAATCATTACATTTCATACCTTTTTTTTTAAACTTTTATTTAGTAAATATAAATTTCCAAAGTATAGCTTATAGATTACAATGGCTTTTCCCCCCCATAACTTCCCTCCCGCCTGCAACCCTCCCAACTCCCGCTCCCTCTCCCATTCCATTTGTATGTATGTATGCTGGACATACATTTCATACATTTAATACACATTTGAGTTGGTTGTATGTCCACTGATGTTTGCTTATCTGATACTTTATATTAAGAACAGTATTTGCTCTTGGTACTGATTGTCTTTGATTTGAACTATGGGCTGAGGAGGTTTTGGGGTCTGGCAAGACAAGTGGGGTTTTATGATGTCAGGTGAGGAGATTCATTTGTTTAACCTAGAATAAGACTTTCCTAATATGGGACCAGGATTTAGGGAGTTAGTAAACTCATGAAATTATATACACATTTTTTACATTTTATGGAGCAAGAGCACATATTTATACAGGTTTCTCAAAGAATCCCTGACCCAATGCAATTAAGAATCATTGTACCATCTGGAGACAGAGATCTAGACAGCAGTAAGATTCCAAGGATATCAGTTGCACGGAGAGGCCAAGGGTGAGACCCAGGAGGTGAGACCCAGGAGGAGAAAGCAGAAGTCAGGGCAGGCAAAGTACTGCAGCCTAGAAGGCCAGCATGGTGGGAATATGAGCCCAAAATTCAGAGCAAACCAGGCTAAAATGTTTCTTGTCAAGGTCAGCCAAGACTTCTGTGCCACTAGACCCAGTGGGTAGGCCTCAGCTCCTGCCTCCTTGACCTAGCAGCCAGCTAGAAGAACGAACATTACTCCTGCTTGAAAGGTTTCTAGAAGTCCAAGTCCTCCTAGAATGTTCTGCCTTGTTGGTGACTCCTTCTTAACCTCCTTTGCTGGGTCCTCCTCTTTTCCCTGACTTTTTTTTTTTTTTAGAAAATGTTTATTTAATAAATATAAATTTTGAAAGTACAACTTTTGGATTATAGCGGTTTTTTCCCCCATAACCACCCTTCTACCCGCAAATCATCCCATCTCCTTCACCCTCTCCCATCCCATTCTTCATTAAGATTTATTTTCAATTATCTTTATATACAGAAGATCAACTTAGTATATACTAAGTAAAGATTTCAACAGTTTGCATCCACACAGACACATAAAGTATAAAGTATAGGGCTCTTCTCTATGAATATTCGCTTCCCTGGTGACGCTATCGGGTCTCATGGATTTAAGTAATTCTATATATGGAAGCTTCCCCGAATTCTCTCACTCTTTCTTGCTCTCTAGATAGATCAGTAATAGATAGATATGGTAACTTTAACCTTTTTTCATAACTTTGTATCTAAATATTTAATGGCCTGCCCTACATCTCGGTCTGGATAGTTTGAAAGGAATCTCAAACTTTCCCAAACTGAACTCTTGTTTCCCTGCTGTCTCCATCTGCGGGATGGGGTTTCCCCATCTCTGTGAAAGGACCTTCAGGCAACACTTCAAGGAAGCTGGTGCCCTCACAGTTCCCCACATGGCACTGCAGGCTTTCCTGTACTTTCCTCCTTTAAGGCCAGGACACTCACAGTCAAGTCAAGGTCATCTGGCCAGCTCAGTGGCTCCCATGGTTACTAAAGGTGGACAGAAAAACCCAACTGCCCCGCCCTTCCACAAAATGGACTCCAAAAAGGCGCGACTGAAATGTGGTCAGTGACGGGTCTATGGTACTGGAAATGTTAACCATGGCTGCCACCAAGAGGAAGCTTAAAAGGAACATAGGGCGTGAGACCTCAGATTGCATCTAGTTTTGGAGAAGCCTAGAGGCAGAGATGGAGGTTGTGAAGGGAAAACGTGAGCACATCAAGGGGAACACAATTCAAAGCCAATTCCGGAGAAGCAGAAGACAGAGACCATTCCCTGAGGAATGGGGTCATGAGCTTCAGGGGGTGCTGGCACCTGCCGTAATTATTCCGCTAAGAGCATCAAGGGAAGAAAGGAAAGGCCCCTGATATGCTTCTCCAAGTGCCCTGGAAAGCAATCTTTCCAAGAGGAACGTTGTTTATAGAAGGCATAAAAGGAACAGACAAGCTCTGATTCTGGTTTTCTTCCCTTGTGCCTTTCTAGCCCTGTTCTCCTCTACAGTCTGCTCTTGTGGAAGAAGTGACTAATTCTGATACATCTTTGATCCTCCAGCGTTCACCACACTGTCTGCTACCTACAGGTGCTGCATAAGTGTTGTGTCAAGGAAAGAATGAAAAGAAATAAATGAAGGCTGACAGCATTTTTTAACAATAGCTGCTGTTTCCAAGTGCTCACTATGTGTTAGGTGTTACGCTACCAACGTTATGTTGGATTCTAAAGCCAGGTATAGTCACCAGCCCACATGAAGTGAAGTCTTCTGTCAGTGTGTCTGTAATGCATACTCAGAATTTTCCAATAGGGCGAAGGGATTGAAAGGGAAAATTTCAAAGGCAAAAGTGTTAATAGGAGACATACCATATTATTAATATTGACTAGGAGCATACTATTGTCAAACTCTGGACTAAGTGCTTCCCATGTAGCATTTAATTTTCACAACAATTCCATGATTGTCTTAATTTTGTGAATGAGGGAGACTGAGCAAAAATTTAGCACTTGCACAAGTTCCTAGAGCAGGCAGGCAGTGGATTCATGCTAGGAACCCCGGCACTCTGGCAGACTGAAAGACAGAGCTACACAGAGAGAGAGATGTCTTCCATCCACTGGTTCACTCCCCAGATGGACACAAGGGCCGGAGCTGTGTTGATCCAAAGCCAGGAGCCAGGAGCTTCTTCTGAGTCTCCCATGTGGGTGCAGGGGCCCAAGGACTTGGGTCATCTTCCATTGCTTTCTCAGGACATAGCAGAGAGCTGGATGGGAAGTGGAGCAGCCGGGACTTGAGCCCAAGTACCCAAGGTACTGCAGGCAGTGGCTGCTGGCCCCAAGTCCCTAATTATAACTGTCTAAGGAGATGGCTAATTCTGTTGTTAGCGTCATATGCATTTCCGGGGCCCCAGGGACTGAATCTTAGCCTTTGGAAGAAAAGCTGTTTATTCCTTCCCTGCCGAAGAGCTCCACCTCTGCACTTCTTAGTGATGGGGCCAAGAGGAGCTCCCAGCCTCCACAGACTCACCCCATCCAGGGAGTAGAACCAACCCTGCTCCTCCAGGGGAACCACCTCTTAATCCAGTGGCCAGGACCTGGTTCCCTGAGGAATGTTCCCATGGGTCCTAGGAAGACCACGCTGTGACTGGGGAATTATGGCCTAGGGCTGTTTTTCATGGTGCTTTACAGTGAGGAACTGGGGCTCCACTCTGAGCAACTGTTCAAAGTGATTCCACAGGCTTCAAACCCACTGGACAAACAGTGCAGTTATTTTGTGATCTATTTATATATCTATAAACAACCTCACAACATGTAGACGAGTGAAAGAACCAGGTATTCTTCATCCCTCCATAAACACAATTTCTCACGGATCTGGCTCTTCTGTTGACTGGAATGGCTGCAGCTTTGGCAGGTCTGAGGTTTAACATCATGTATTGCTTTAGGATAAACATGGGTGCTTTGCATTCTCCTGGAAAGGACAAGGTTAAATTTACTCTTTGAAAATGAAGGGACCAAATCAAGACTCACTCCTGGAAGTGGTGTAAGGGAAGATAAGCACCAAGTGTTTACAGGGTACGGGAAGCAAAGGAAGACAGACGGGAACAACCTTTAGCCAAGTGGTCACCACCAGATACTGGCTATGGACAATACTGTCTTATTACCCCAGTGTTTCATATGGTGCCACTGCCATAGTGCCTTGGGGGTCAACTGGTCACTAAGGAGCACAGACAGCATCCAGGCAGTGCTCTTTCTACAACATTAATTTGAACGCCAAGCTCAGGCACCTTATTGAAGATAGAGTTTGTGTTACTGCATCGAATTTCTGGGCTAACTTAAGTCATCATTAAAACTTTGGCCTAACTTGAGAAAAGCAAATTGAGTTTAACGGGGAACTCAGGTGAGGAAAGCTTTGGGATTCTGGGGCGACTGAGTTATTTCTGCATCTCTCCAAGTGTATGACTCATAATCAGATCAATTTCACTGCCTCTCAGGCCCCATTTCTCTGAACTGAGAGAATTAAAATGGAGAGGTATTTTTCACAGAACGTTATCTCCACATGAACTGTGGTTGCTATTAATCTCCCTTTGTGCTTTAGCAATGGGGAACTGAGAGCTCCTTTTCTATAAGGCCTAGAGCAGCCCACGGATGGAGTTTAAATGATGCCCCGACTTTTTCAGGACACACACTTTTTTCTCTCTTCTAAGCAAGAAGCTCCAGGGAAGGTAATGTGCTTTGAAGAAACAGCAGGTTTCCAAAGGCAGAATGGGTCAACTTTCCTTTTTAAATTTTTTTTAAACAAAATTATTTATGGATCCGGCGCTGTAGCACAGCAGGTTCAGCCACTGCCTGCAGTGCTGGCATCCCACTTCGATGCTGATTCGAGTCCCAGCTGCTCCTCTTCGGACCCAGCTCCCTGCTAATGTGCCTGGGGAGGCAGTGGAAGATGGCCCAACTCTCTGGGCCCCTGCCCCCTGCACGGGAGACCTGGAAGAAGTTCTTGGCTCCTGGCTTTGGCCTGGCCCAGCCCCAGTTGTTGTGGCTATTTGAGGAGTGAACCAGCAGATGGGAAGCTCTCTCTCTCCTTTCCTCTCTGTAACTCTTTCAAGTAAATAAATAAATCCTTAAAAAAAATTAAGAGATAGAGGCGGGTGCCGCGGCTCAATAGGCTAATCCTCTGCCTAGCAGCGCCGGCACACTGGGTTCTAGTCCCGGTCAGGGCGCCGGATTCTGTCCCGGTTGCCCCTCTTCCAGGCCAGCTCTCTGCTGTGGCCCGGGAGTGCAGTGGAGGATGGCCCAAGTGCTTGGGCCCTGCACCCCATGGGAGACCAGGAGAAGCACCTGGCTCCTGGCTTCGGATCAGTGCAGTGCGCTGGCCGCAGCGCGCCGGCCGCGGCAGCCATTGGAGGGTGAACCAACAGCAAAGGAAGACCTTTCTTTCTTTCTCTCTCTCTCTGTCCACTCTGCCTGTCAAAAATTTTAAAAAAAGCTCCTATCCTCTGATTCACTCCCCCAAAAGCAAAGAGCTGAAAACTCAATTTAGGTCTCACGTAAGTGGCCGGGACTCAACCTAGGGTGTATACCAGTGGAAAGCTGGAACTTCGAGCAGCACGGGGACTGGAACCCAGGCAGCCCAAGTAGCACCTTCACCCCTACACCGAACACCCACCTCTTAATGTTTCTGAGTTCACATTTAGGTCTGTTGGAGGGCTGCTGGCTAGGCAGGTATCTACCCTCCTCAAAACATACGGAATGGAATCAATAAGGAAGGTAGTCAGGAAGATATGATTGCAGCAAACAGTAACAATATTGATCACTAACACACTTCTAAAGTACTTTGCATTTTACTGGATTTCCATATCATCCTGAGAGCAAGTTGTCATTTACCCATGTTACAGCTGTTACCTGGGCCCAGTCTCTGTGCTCCATCATCTTGTTGAAAGTCATCCTGTTACAATGTGCTGCAGCTAGCTTGAAGCTCATTACACAGAATTCTGCTTCTCGTTGCTGGAGATTTGTTGGAATGACAGTGAAGACAAAGGTAAACATGATATCTGGGGATCAGAGTGTAAATCAGGCATGGGCCACGGTGCTTCGTTATGCAGGCATGCATTGCTCTTTTACTATGAATCCAGAATACGGAGACGCCACAGTGGACAGAAACTGATGCAAGTTATTTCATTTGTGTCTTGGTCCACTTTGTGCTGTTATAAAAAGAATACCAAAGAGTGGTCACTTACAAAGAATATAAATTGATTTGCCACAGTTCTGAAGACTGGGAAGTCCAAGATCAAGGAATTAGCATCAAGGAGTTGGATGCCTTCTGCTTCCAACACAGCTCTTTGAGAGCCGTACCGTAGGATCCTCACATATTGGAAGATGGAAGGGCAAGAAGAGGCGCAAACTCCCTCCATTCATCCATTTTTTAAAAAGATGTACTTATCTGAGAGGCAGAGTTACTGACAGAGGGAGAGACAGAGAGGTCTTCTAGCCACTGTATCACTCCCCAAATGGCTGCAACAGCTGGAGCTGGGCCAGTCCAAAGCCAGGAGCCAGGAGCTTCTTCTGGGTCTCCCACATGGGTGCAGGGGCCCAAGCACGGGTCATCTTCCACTGCTTTCCCAGGTCATTAGCAGGGAGCTGGATCAGAAGATGAACTGGCGCCCATATGGGATGCAGGCCCTGCAGGGGAAGGCTTAGATTACTGAGCCACAGTGCCGGCCCTCCATTAATCCACTGAATGAGGTCAGAGGTCTTGTGTCTTAATCACCTTCCAGAGGCCACACCTTCGTCTCAACATGAATTCTGAGAGCAGAGGGATAAAAACATTCAAACCATAACAGCTTGTTTGTGTTCTGAATGGTTAAAAGTCAAATACTGAGCACCCTCTACTTTTTGTGGGCTGGGTGGAGACGAAAATAAATAACACAAAGACTCTATGAAAGGCCATGGCCTCATAACCTGGCTGGGAGGGTTAGTCCTGTGAGATTCTAATACACTGAGAAAGAAAGTACTGTGAAGTATGGAAGAGGTGTGACTGATTTCACAAGAGGGAAGAGGGGACCTGGGATCTTTCTTAAGAGGATGAAAGATTTAGGGGCTGGCGCTGTGGCATAGTGGGTGAAGCTGCTGCCTGCAGTGCCGGGCATCCCATATGGGCACCAGTTCAAGTTCCAGCTGCTCCACTTCCAATTCAGCTCTTTGCTGTGGCCTAGGAAAGCAGTAGAAGATGGCCCAAGTACTTGGGCCCCCGCACCAGTGTGGGAGACCTGGAGGAAGCACCTGGTTCCTGGCTTCAGATCAGCACAACTGCAGCTGTTGCAGCCATCTGGGGAGTGAATCAGCAGGTGGAAGACCTCTTTCTCTCTCTGCCTCTGCCTCTCTGTAACTCTGCCTTTCAAATAAATAAACCAATTAAAAAAAAAAAGAGAGAGGATGAAAGATTTAAGCTGGACTACGGAGGAAACAGTACAACTTTTGGAAAGAGCTTGGGTTGGCTCTTTGGTTGGGATGGTATGAGGCAGGGCAAGAAGCCTGGAGAGAGCTGGAATACTTGAGGAAGCACAAGCAGATCAACACAGGGTCCGAGTACAATGGTGGTTATTAGCATCTTGCATCAACAAAGTTTGCACCATTATTTAAGAAGGAGAGAATGCAGCAGTTTAGAATGAGCTACAAGTGGCAACCACCGACCTCCTTAAACAACACCCATAATGGAGCAGAATTTTCAGATCAGAGCCTTGAGGGTTAAAAGGGGTACAGGTTATCTCTCTACGTCCCCAGCATGCAGCACCTGAGCCAGCTAAATCCATCTGGCCTCCATTCTCACCCTGTGCCACCACCAAAGCTTCCCGCCTTACCCTGATGGCTCTGCTCCTGGCGGGGGCTTCCTCCCACTGTGCTGAAGGCTATGTCTAGGTCCAGACTCATCACCCGTCCACACAGCAGCCAACCTCTGAAAGGATAAATACAGGCCTCCTGGCCGACCGCTGAACCTTTCCTTCTCTAGTCTAAACAGGGTTTCCTTCAATGTTCTCCACACCGTAAATCCATCTCCATTCTTACATTTTTTTGTCTCCCTCTGAACGTCTTATTTCTTCTAAAGTGAGGCTTTGCGCTTTGACCTGCTGTCTCTCCTCCTGCTGTCAACACGCACTCCTTTAGGGGTTAACAGCAGTGAAGAAAAAGGCACCAGAGAAGGTGAACGGAGAGGCAGCAGAGAGCCACGGTGACTGATGGTCTACTGTTTACCAGGCACTATGCAAACAGATGAACACGTTATGCGCTGTTCTTACAAAAATGGGGACATTGTCTCTGTTTTGCAGACCAGCAAACTGAGGCTCAGGAAGACGAAATGACCAGGCACCAGTCAAGTAAGTGGTGGAGCTGTGACCTGAACCCACCTCCGACCCCACAGGCAGACAGCTGTGTCTAAGACTAGCGCTGGCTCTCAACCATCTTTGAATCCCCACATTTAGCACCGTTATCTTGTGCATGGCACGTGCTTCGCTTTAAAGCACATTTGAGATTACAGTTGGCCTCTGAAAGCACTACCAGTGTAAGCAGACCACAATCCTGCATTTCCTCTTTCTCTCCGCTTCAAAACCACAAGCTTTTCTACACGGATGATCTTCCACTTTTCCCGGGATGCTGCTCGGCCTTGATGCTCTCAGCCTTCTGACAAGCTATGAAATAATTATGTTCTGACTGCACATGATTTACGAGCCTCTTCCAGCGACCCAGTTCGGGAGACGATGCGAGGATGGATGGAGTCGTGTTCATCGAGGGCTGATGGATGTGTCTGCCAGCCCGCAGTAATTTACAAGTGGAAGAAAAACCGAAACTCAAGAGAAACATTTTTCCTCTAATTCAGATGACCTCAAACAACTCTACTTTTCCTTAGCTGGGATACAGTCCTAAGCTGCATCACCACTTCCAGGCTCCTCTGGACCAGAGCCCCTTTATGGCTGGTGACAAGGGTCGGGATGAACTTAATCTGCCCCCTCCACCTCCCTCATCTCTTCTCTCTTCACAGTTGAGTCGCCATCAATGACAAAGTGAAAAAACAGACCAGCTCTGAGGGCCACATTCCTCTTGAAGCTCTCACATGTGGTTCATCTGTCCATAGAACACCTTGAACCTCAGGTGCCAGCACATCGTGTTGGGAAACTATGTGACTTTCCACTTTTCCTTAATCTAAGAATTTTCCTGTTACAGAAAAGAGAAGGAAGGAAAAGGAGGAGGTGGGGTGAGGGGAGACTAACAATTGCTGAATTCCTAGATTTTTTACAGGCATAGTATCATTTAAACCTTCACAGAAACTAGTACTCCATGGCACAGGCAATTGAAGAAATGGCAGTACTGCCCAAACATGGTGCTGGACAAGGCAGAGGGGCTCTGTTTAGGAGATGCCAGCTGGGCCATGGGTGGGGATGCTCCATGGACAGTCAGGAATAAAAAGTCAAAAAGGAGACAAATGCAGGCTGGAGATGCAGCCATGGAGACCAGTGGCTCAAATCTTGAGCCACTGCTTTCTGAAGGAGCTTAAACTAAGTGCAGGAAACATCTTCTATTTTCAACCCCCAGGGGACTGTGACTTTATTGCTGCATGGGCATCATGCTCAGAGTATCAGGGGTGGGGGCGGCAGCTCAGGGACCAGACAGGAAGGTGACAAAAGGCTGACACTGTGCCCTTACAGGAAGGTCCTCAGCCTGTCACCACTCGCAGGGGAACAATGAGGTGACTGCCTTTTGGGCTGTGACGTCCAGCTATCCTCCTGCCTAGCCTGGACTCAGCATGACTTGGGGGCTACTGTCCAAACCTCTTCAGTGGAGTGCTGCTTGAATATTTGAGTCTATGACAGCATTGTTCACAGTAGTGGGAGAGAGAGAAAAGAGAAATAAAATAAACACGCATCAATAGGCGATTTTCTTATGCATTACTGTGAACTCGCACAGTGGTATAACAAAAGCCAAAAGCCAGAGCCCTGATTTGTAGTGCTTGTCAATTCCCAAGATGTACGTTCTTCCACTACGGGCGATTTTAAGCTAGTCATAGTTTAATAACTAGCTCATAGAATTCTTAAATATTTAATAACCAGGTCTGAGAAGATGTTTATGAAATACTAGACAGTTCCAGGGTATCATGGAGTCTGTTAAGAAGAACGAATTGGAATTATACTAGATATCTGTAAAGAACAACATGGCAGAGGATTATGCCATGTTATCCCATATGCATAAAACCAGTGAGAGGGGAACAGAGGAGAATTATATCAGCATGGAGAAAAGCATGGATATGCATTAGGTTGTTAGTATGGGTTACCTGGTGGTGCGGTGTGAATGTTGGAAGAGGGGGAGGAAAGAGAAAAAGGACAGCCAAGAAACAAAGTGAAAAAAACTAGGTGGGTGTTAGCCTGCCTGGGGTATTCCAACAGAATATAGCAGTCCCCCCTTATCTGCAGGTGATATGTCCCAGGACTCCAGTGGACAGATGACTGAAACCACAGATAATACCAAACCCTATTATGCTCAGTTTTTTCAGATATACATACATATATAAAATGTATGTTATAAATCAGGTACAGTAACAGATTAACAACAATAACTACAAAAAAATTACAAAAATATATACTCTAACAAAATTCCCAGTATCATTACTCTTGTAGTTTGGGGCCATTATTAATTAAAGGTCAGTTGAACACAAGCACTGAGATACCTTGAGTTTCTCTGATAACCCATATGGCTGCTAAGAGACTAACAGGCAGGTAGCACATATAGTGTGGACACACTGGCAAAGGAAGGATTCATATTCAACACAGAACAAATGTGGATAAAGCAATATTTTACCATGATATTCAAAATGGCATTCAACTTAATATCTTTTAATTGCTTATTTCTGGGATTTTCCATTTAATGTTTTCACACCGCAGTTGACCTCAGCTAGTTGAAACTGTAAATAGTGAAACTGCAGGTAAGGGGAGAGGATAGTATATAAACAGCAGAAATTTATTCCTCACAGTTCTAGAGGCTGGGAATCCAATATCAAGTCACCACTGCTTTGATGTCTTGTGAAGACCCCCACAGAAAGCTGTCCCGCTCACAAGGACTCTGACTTCATGAGCTAATCACCTCCCAAAAGGTCCCACCTCCAAACACCCTACATTTAGGACTAGGTTTAAGTCTTGCAATTTTGGGGGACACAAACATTCAGACCATAGAACTGGGTCTATTTTTGGAAGCATGATAAATGAGACACATTACATTTATTTTATGTGAAATTAAATATAAGAATCTAAAATTCTGAAAAGAGAGGTAAAATGAAGCAAAAGAAATGCAAATATAGTCAATGGTGAGCAGTATTTATCAACTGACATCTGGTAAGATTTGTACACAACAATTATTAAAGAGGCATAACAACAGTAAGATAATACGCTGCATTTTAACAGTATTCTCATCAGGAACGATATGTATTGTCTGGGAAATGAGGGGACAGTGATCAAGAAAGCATGAAAGGGACACCCAGTTGTCTGGTGGAAGTTGACCTTGCATCCACAATGGGTTGCCCACCAGGGAGCAAAGAGATTCCCATACAGGTGACCGCTGTCTCAGAGAAAGAGTGGCACAAACCCAGAGGGTCATTGCCTTACGGGCGGTCAAAGAGTCAACCCTGAGACAGTGTGAACAGATCCCACTACCCAGTCTATCCAAATTTTCAAAAAATAAGTTTTTAAAAATACTTCTACTCCAGCTCCTGTTAGCCATCCACGTCGTTCTGGCGAGATCTGCCGCCTCCATACCAAGTGCCTGTGTCTGGCAGAGCTGGCGTAAGACCAAGAGACAATCCTTCCCCGCCGGCCGGACCTCTGAGCATACACCGAGAGAGGGAGAGAGGAGTCAGACTAAAAGTACAGACTATGGCGCTGAAACGGATTAATAAGGAACTTAGTGATTTGGCCCGTGACCCTCCAGCACAATGTTCTGCAGGTCCAGTTGGGGATGATATGTTTCACTGGCAAGCCACAATTATGGGACCTAATGACAGCCCATATCAAGGCAGTGTATTCTTTTTGACAATTCATTTTCCTACAGACTACCCCTTCAAACCACCTAAGGTTGCATTTACAACAAGAATTTATCATCCAAATATTAACAGTAATGGCAACATTTGTCTCAATATTCTAAGATCACAGTGGTCTCCTGCTTTAACTATTTCTAAAGTTCTTTTATCCATTTGTTCACTGCTATGTGATCCAAACCTAGATGACCCCCTAGTGCCAGAGATTGCACGGATCTATAAAACAGACAGAGATAAGTACAACAGAATATCTCGGGAATGGACTCAGAAGTATGCCATGTGATGCTACCTTAAAGTCAGAATAACCTGCATTATAGCTGGAATAACCTTTAAATTACTGTTCCTTTTTTGATTTTCTTATCTGGCTGCTCCCCTATCAGACCTCATCTTTTTTAATTTTATTTTTTGTTTACCTCCCTCCATTCATTCACATGCTCAACTGAGAAGACTTAAGTTCTTCCAGCTTTGGACAATAACTGCTTTTAGAAACTGTAAAGTAGTTACAAGAGAACAGTTGCCCAAGATCCAGAATTTTTTAAAAAAATGGAGCATGTGTATTATGTGGCCAATGTCTTCACTGTAACTTGGTTATAGACTAAAACCATTCCTCACTGCTCTAACATGCTGGAGAAATCACCTGAGAGGGAGGGAGATGGATGCCCAGTTGTCACATCAAAGGAAGCAGCGTTATTCTAGCAGCATCCATCCTTGTTTAAGCCTTTCACTGTTAGAGATCTGAGGTTACATGCTAGACTTTATGCTCATAACTGATGTGGCTGGAGAACTGGTATTGAGTTTATAGCATCAGCAGAACAGAAAATGTGATGTATTTTATGCATGTCAATAAAGGAATGTCCTGTTCTTCTTCTACAGAGAATGGAAACTGGAAGTCAAACACACTTTGTATTCCAAAATAGGGTCTCAAACATTTTGTAATTTTCATTTAAATTGTTAGGAGGCTTGGAGCTATTAGTTAATCTAATATAGCACTGAATAAATGATGCAAGTTGTCAATGGATGAATGATCAACTAATAGCTCTGCTAGTAATTGATTTATTTTTCTTCAATAAAGTTGCATAAACCAATGAGTTAGCTGTCTGGATTAATCAGTATGGGAAACAATCTTTTGTAAATGCAAAGCTGTTTTTTGTATATACTGTTGGGATTTGCTTCATTGTTTAACATCAAATGATGATGTAAAGTTCTAAAAAATGAATATTTTGCCATGTTCAGTTAGAGTGCACAGTCTGTTACAGGTTGACACATTGCTTGACCTGATTTATGCAGAATTAATAAGCTATTCAGATAGTGTAGCTTTAATATACTGCATGTGATACTGGCAGCCCTGGAGTTCATGGATGGACTCGGGACCCAGCAGTTTTGAAGCATGTATATGGAGTTTTAAGAAATTTATTTTCCAGGTGCAGCCCCATCTAACTAAAACTTATCTTCACCTTGTACACTTGACAGCTGATAAAAACATAACTTGGGAGTGATAATGGGTCAAAATTTACAAAATAAAGGACTGTTTTGGTGTGGGAGTTGTCATGAGGCTGTGTTGAAGTGACTTAACTATGTGGGATATTGAGTATCCATTGAAATGGATTTGTTCAGCCATTTACATTAATGAGCGTTTAAAACAGATCATTTCAGGTGACTTAACATGAATGAATAAAAGTCGATGCTATTGGATTAAAAAAAAAAACACTTCTAAATGGACTATACCATTATTTTAAAATACATTTGTAGATCTAAAAAATCTATGAGTCACAAAAATCACTGAATTAAATAACTGAATTTTGTGGGACGAATCACTTAGATCCCTTGGCAACAGCATGACTGAGAAAATGCAGAAGCAATAACCATTTCCTCTGACATCACTACACTCTCCCAAGGAAGGGCAGAAGCACAGATCTTGTAAGACCTTTGGACGTCTCTGAATTCAGAATTCCCATCTAAGATGGGGTAGACGGCCTAGCTCTGTTCAAGCTGTGCTTCAGGCTTTAACCCATAAATCAGCTTGGAGAATGCTTCAAAGTGGGTTAAATATTCATTCATGGGGCCAGCATTGTGGTGCAGTGGGTTAAAGCCCCGGCCTGCAAAGCTGGCATCCCATATGGGCACCAGTTTGAGTCTGGACTGCTCCTCTCCTGATCCAGCTTCCTGCTACCATGTCTGGGAAAGCAGTGGAGGATGGCCCAAGTCCTTGGGCCCCTGCACCCACATGGGAGACCAGGAGACCTGGCTCCTGGTTTAGGAAAGGCCCAGCTCTGGCCATTGCAGCTATTTGGGGAGTGAACCAGCAGATATATGATCCCTTTCTCTTTCAAAAAATAAAATAAAATAAATCTTTAAAAAAAAAATTCGTTCAGGACCTATACACTTTCCTAACATGATAGAGCCATTATCCTTACTGTACTGAAAATACATTATTTTAAAAAAACAAAAAAAGCTGCATCAATGGCTGGAGGGAAAATCAGGGAGCTGAGTGTTTGGTTTGCAGCCCTGAAAAGTATAATCTCAGCATCTTCCTCAGGATCTGGGAAACAGGCCTTTCCCACTGGCCATCCTTAGGGAGCAGTCAGTGCAGCCAGGACAGCACACACCTCTCAGATAATGGAGAAGCAAGGTGGAAACTGAGGAGGGTGATGGGGAGAGGAAGTGCGCTTGACTGTGAAAGCATTTATCACATCTACTTAGAGCCCATGCTAGCTTATGAAATCTAGACCAAAACACACAGAATTCAACTTAGAGGGAAAAAATAACTATTATGCAAAAGATACAGCATCAGAAACTCTAGATGCATAACATATAGTGCCTCAAAAATACACTCTATGGAAGGGATAAGATAAAGGCTCAAACTTTCATAAAAGATGTGTTAGTATGTGTTACATCTCAATCAATGACATTCCATTTATAGGCTCCAGAAAGTTAAAAGGGAAAACAAAATGTTGGTGACCCTGCTTCATTCTGACATCCAATGATTTATTCAAGAGATGTGCTCGTTTAAAAGGAATGACCAAGCACATTTATTCCCTTTCCCTAATAAGCAACAGGAGAGATTTAAACAGTACTGCCTGTCTAAATCTAGAACTGAAATAAAATCGAATTGATTGAGCTTCTTCCATCTGTGAGACTAAAGACTGAAAACAGAAATTACAATGAATTATAGTAAAACAAAAATAATTGTATTTTTGCGTGCTTGAGCCTGTGGCCTGAGAATTATAGTAATACGCAGAGCAGGAATTATGTCTAAGCACACATACAGATTAATAAATGAAAGATACTAAATGTCTAAAACAGGTACAGTAATGTTGCAATTTTTCAAACAAGCTGATATCAGCTGGCAAGCTTTAAAGCCCTGGCCTGAAGTGCAGGCATCCCATATAGGCGCCGGTTCTAGTCCCGGCTGCTCCTCTTCCGATCCAGCTCTCTGCTATGGCCTAGGATAGCAGTAGAAGATGGCCCAAGTTGTTGGGCCCCTGCACCCAGGTGGGAGACCTGAAGGAAGCTCCTGGCTCCTGGCTTCAGATTGGCGCAGCTCTGGCCATTGTGGCCATCTGGGGAGTGAACCAGCAGATGGAAGACTCTGTCTCTATCTCTCTCTATAACTCTTTCAAATAAATAAAATAAAATCTTAAAGAAAAAAACCAAAAACACATGATTCTAGGGGCCGGCGCTGTGGCGTAGCGGGTAAAGCTGCCACCTGCAGTGCTGGCATCCCATATGGGCGCCGGTTTGAGTCCCAGCTGCTCTACTTCCGATCCAGCTCTCTGCTATTACCTGGGAAAAGAGTGAATGATGGCCCAAATCCTTGGGCCTCTGCACTTGTGTTGTAGACCCAGAAGAAGCTCCTGGCTCCTGGCTTCGGAAATGCACAGCTCCGACCATTGCAGCCAACTGGGGAGTGAACCAGTGGATGGAAGACCTCTCTCTCTCTCTCTCTCTTTGCCTCTCCTTCTCTGTGTAACTCTGCCTTTCAAATAAACAAATTTAAAAAAAAAAAAAAAAGATGCTTGTGTCTTAGCCCTAGATTGGATTAAATTAGTGTGGGTTATGGCATAAGAGCTATCAGAAGTCCCGGGGGGGGGGGGGGGCGGCAGAATATTTGGTGGAACTGTTAAGAAGTTGGTTAGGACACTCGCATCCCACATCAGAATTGAGTGCTTGGTACCCAGCTCCAGCTCTTGACTCTGGCTTCCTGCTACTACCACCCTGGGAGGCAGCTGTGATGCCTCAAGCAGTTAGGTTCCTGTCACTCATGTGGAAGACCTGAGTTGGGATCTGATCTCCCAGCTTCAGCCTCGATCCACCCATGACTATTCTGAGCATCTGGGAAATGGATCAGAGGATGGGAAATTTCTGTCTGACTCTCGAATTTTAAAAAAAGTCCCTAGGTAGTTCACATGTGAAGCCAAGATTGAGCATCACTGAGATAATAGGAGAAAAGTTCAAAGAATGAGAAGAGATCTTGAAAAGTTTGCATCTGATTGCCAAAATCAGACAAAACAGCAGTAAAAGTTTTGGAATAAAAGGTACTAAATGCCCTGGAAAGTGGAACAAAATGTCAGAGACCAAAATCTGAAAGACAAGAAAAATGAAACAAGGTTAATTTTTAATACTTTAAGAGTTCATGATACAAAGTGCAGTCCTTCCCATCACACACCACCACCATGGTCACCATCGAGGGTCTGTGAGAAAACCAGGAAAACACTCAGGTCTCTGACTCTACTTCAGAAACTATCTTCACATTCAACCCATTGAAACGGCCTGGTTATCTCTAAGACTACTTTGGCTTAACCAATTATGGAGCTGGAAGACTAGCTTTACATAGTAACTGTTTCTGTTCTCAAATCCGAGCTGGCCAGTTCCCCAAACACCGAAAGTGCCAACAAACATTCCTTTCAAATAGCTTGTGCAGTTACCTGTCTTAATAAAACCCTCATCCTTTCCTTTGTTCTCCCGACATACCCCGGCCTGTGCATGTGTGCCCAGGTTGCTAGCCTATTCCTTTATTTCCAAATAAAGTTTCCTCAATTGAAGATTCATCTCTACATTTTGTTTTACTTTGACATCTATTAACCAATTAGAGTTCTAAAGAGCCACAACAGAGAAAATAGAGCGGAGCTGTTATCAAAGAAATGAGAAATCTCCCCAGAAATGAAGTCCATGAATTCTGAATCCCCAGAGGGCTCACTAAGGATCAAACATGACAAATGGTAAAAGACTCACAGCTGGGTACATCACTGTGAAATTTCAGAACAGCAAAGAAAAAGAGAAGATCCCAAAAGATTGCAGAGATTAAAAACAAAACTAGGACATGGACTGTAAAAAGGCATACAAAGGAGACTGACATCAGAGTTTTCAAAAGTAACTGAAATTTAGAAGAAAATGTAGCAAAAGTTTTAACTTATGGTAGTTGTTTTAAACTTATATACAGGAAACCTATCAACTGTGTGTCTATGTGTGGGGCAGGTGAGGGGTAGAATAAAGTTAGATACGGAGGACTCAATATGTTAAGTTTCCTGCATCTATTTTTTTAAAAAACTTTTATTTAATAAATATAAATTTCAAAAGTACAACTTCTAGATTATGGTGGTTTTTCCCCCCCTATAACCACCCTCCCACCTGCAAACCATTCCATCTCCTACTCCCTCTCCCATCCCATTCTTCATTAAGATTCATTTTTAATTATCTTTCTATACAGAAGATCAACTTAGTATATACTAAGTAAAGATTTCAACAGTTTGCACCCACACACACAAAGTATAAAGTACTGTTTGAATACTAGTTTTACTGTTAATTCTCATAGTACAACACATTAAGGACAGAGATCCTACATGGGGAGTAAGTGCACAGTGACTCCCGTTGTTGATTTAACAATCGACACTCTTATTTATTTATGACGTCAGTAATCACCTGAGGCTCTTGTCATGAGCTGCCAAGGCTATGAAAGCCTCTTGAGTTCACAAACTCCGACCTTATTTAGACAAGGCCATAGTCTAAGTAGAAGTTCTCTCCTGCTTTCAGAGAAAAGTACATCCTTTGATGGCCCATTCTTTCCGTGGGGATCTCACTCACAGAGACCTTTCATTTAGGTTTGGTGTTTTTTTTTTTTTTTTTGCCACAGTGTCTTGGGTTTCCATGCCTGAGGAACTCTCATGGGCTTTTTAGCCAGATCCGAATGCCTTAAGGGCTGATTCTGAGGCCAGAGCCTGCATCTATTCTTAAGAAGTCATTTCAGGATATACTCCATGAAAAAGAAGGGAGCAAATCAGGAAGGAGGAAAACATGAGACACTAAAAATAGAGGATTCTGTGTGAAAGAGCATGGAAGGCCACCTCATAATAACACAAGTCCCTGGCCACTGCTTTGACTGGAAGATACTGGAAGAGAGCAAGTTAATGGTGTAGCTTACACAATGAAACAATGTTTTAAAAAAATGAAGATAAATGAAGAAATTTTAAGAGAAGAAAAGACTACAAAATTAAACCATGGCAATGGTGTTTAAAATTTTTCCATTTACAAAATTTTTAAAGAGTAATCAATTTATCTGATTTTTTTTCTAGTATGATTTCTGCTTTTGATATAATGCTTAGGCAGGCCATCCCTAGCTAAATAGTAAATGTATATTTACCCTAGATTTCTCTCTAGTACTTGAGTTTTTCTTTGAAGTCTTTAAACCACATGAAATGTGTCCTGGAGGATTTGTGGGGCAGCTGTAGGGGAAGATCCCTGTGCAGGCACCCATGACCTTGTTTGTAAACATCCACATAGGCAAGACTTGAACGGCTGCTGACCTGAGTCCTGGTAGAACACTCTGATCCTCCTGGAGCGTGAGTCCACAGGCAGGCTCCAGGAGCTACCAGGGCCACGCTGCTTGTTTCTCAATCACCTCCTGGTTCACCTTGCTGCCCTTTGGGTACGGTGGAAGCTATGAAACAGCTGCACCAAGACCTTGGTTTCTCATCAAGATGTACGGCCATTAGTGTCTATAACTGGTCCTTTTTCCCATTCTGGGGTCTCCCTGCCCCAGGGCCACAGGGAACTAACTATACCCTTGGCTATCTTCTTTATTATGTAAGTGCTGAACTGTCTGAATCTAAAAAGGGCTTATTTTTCTGCTAGCTGAATTTATCACCCTTGTCTTGGCCTTGTGCTTGACAGTGGCAATCTATTTTCTAATGGCCAGTAAAACCTTCCTGACATCATTTACTGAATGTTTCATTCTTCTGTTGATTTCCTTTTTAAAAGAATATAGAATTATTTTGTATTTGCATTTGTTTCTAGACCTTTTATTATATTCCATTTTCCCTCTCTGTTCTGGGGCCAGAACCATACTAATTTTTGTATGTTTATGATCCATTTCAACATTCAGTAGGAAGAAGCCCTTCATATCCCTGTTTCCTAGATTTTTTTCTGGATATTCTTATAAGTTTATGCTAACAAAATTTAAAATAACTTGGTCAAAATCTAGTTTCAAAAAGTCCCAATCCACTGCAATTGCAGTTTCTTTGGGGTGAAAAACTGATTCTCTTTACACTGCTGAATCCTCCCGTTCAGGACTAGGTGTTCCCCCACATTTATTAAAGTCTTTACTAACGTCCCACAACACAGTGTAAGAGTTCTCTTCAAAGAGGCCCCACACATTTGCTAATGCCTCATAGCATGTTTGTGAACACGCCTTTTCCATTTTCTGTAGCTACCATGACTGGCATCATCTTTGCTATATTTCTTATCTGGTGATTGTTTATTGAAGGGTTTAGGCAGGGAATGGCATGGTCAAAGCTCCACTGAGGAAGGAGGGGAGCAGTGGCCTGGCAGGAGGCTCCAGCCTGGATAGGAACTGTGCTGTCTTTAAGGCCCAGGACCACAGGAACATGGCTTTGATGCTCCGCGAGCTTTGTCGCTTCTGTCCTCCCAGTTTTTCTCACTGATATCCTTTCTTTTTTTGCCCTTGTGGTCTCTTTGAAAATGAAGCTCTTCAAGACAGTGGCCTGATTCCCAGCTCTTCCTTAACACAACTTCTGGTAAAGGGCTTCTGAGACAACAGCTAGACTTTTGGCAGGGCACGAGTGTTGAGGAAATCTCAGGATGCCACCAGAACCCTCCTTTCTGAAGTCGAAACTCTTTAAGTTCTCGCCACTCTCCCTCTGCCTCAGGCTCTAGCACACAGGGATGAATGTGCTGCTTTCTACTAGACTAACCTTGAGCAACCACTTCTCCCCCACTTCCTCAGAAGAGAGGTGTTTGAGCATCCAGGAGAGGAAACCTGCCATACGCCTCTCCCAGGAGTGTGAACTCAATGGATTTCTTCCTTTTCCTCTTTTCCCCTCCTACAGTACCTCTGACAGCTAGCCAGATGAGCACAGGACATTTTAAGAAGTGCAGTAAACTCTGGAAAGAGCTTCCATATATAAAAAGATTCCAAGTTAGGAAGCACATGGGGGTTGGGAGAGGCTCTGTGGGGGTGATTTAGGAAAGGTGCTAGCAACACATCCACAAGAGCGTCACACATGACATCAGCATCACAAATAAAATGACACCTAGCAATTCACTGAAAGATGACTCCGAGGCGGATCCCATTTTTTGGCCCAGACACAAGGGGATCTGGGCCCAAGTCCCACCTGCAGAAGCTTGAGTTGTTCCTCTCTCCCTTTAGCTCTCACCCCTCCCTCTGCCCCACTCCCCACTAGGAGTGGTTCCATCCAATTGGTCCTATTTCTGAGAAGGTACCATAAGGACAGGACAAACCCCACCCTGCTCCCCGGTTCTGGTGCTTCTAGTATCCAGCAAGGGCAGCTCCTGGCAACACTTCCCAAGCCTCTACTCCTTTGGTTCTTGCTTTCCCACCTGTGCTCGGCTAGATGCCGACCACCTCATGCCTGCACCCATGCTTGCACCAGAGAACCTATCTCTGGGAGGCAGGACCTCAGAAGCCATGGCCCCCACCTATCACGTTTCACTGTGCCATCAGATTTCATTTGCAAAACACACATTCAAAGGTCAAATTACTAACAATTTCAATTGAAATTAGGGCCATTATACCCTAAGCAACTGCACTTAGGCCAGGACACTGGCTGGAATCTGTAGTTAATACTTTTCCTCTTGTTTTATAGCTGACTGGAAATTTAGAGAAGGACAAGGGAATAGTTACTCTCACCCTCCAAGAGCCTCCAACAGGTCCATGAACTGCATTCTATTATGTCACATCCAATCTTCAGCTTTGCATGGTGGGATTGTTAAATTCTGTATAAAGGAGGAAACTGAGACACAGATATTTAAATAATGTTAAGGCCATAAAACTAATAACTGGCACAACTAAAAGTCAGTCTAGCATCCTTTGGGATCCTGTACTCTTCCTACTCCATAGTGCTTCTTCCAAAATAGCTAACATCCAATCCACACCACCTGGTATTCAGAGAGGCCTTGCTCCATGCCCAGCATGGTGCTAGGTGTTGTGTTAGAGGGGCAGGCAGCTCTACCCCAAGGAGTTTGGAGTTACTGCTGTTTCCATGTCTTGTCTACGATGCATGTGGCTGAGTATCTCAGGCCATGTCTGAACTAGCAAATGAACTGTCTCTGTCTCCCTGCCCCTATCTATTCTAGATAACTGAGTTCCCTGCTCAATGGACCAGCTTTGTCTCAGAATACAGAAGCTCTACTGGCCAGTGGGGCAGTGAAGTTATAAAGACCCTTTTTCCCAGGAACATGAACGACTTCAAGTTTTGTGATATAGTCTTGCAGAGCAAGTTGGGTAGATGAAAAGAAGGAAGCCATGAAAGCTGGACACAGGTGGCACTTCTTTTTTTTTTTTTAAAGATTTATTTAAAGGGGAGGGGGGTGTCTTCCATCCGCTGGTTCACTCTCTAATTGGCCACAATAACTGGAGCTGCGCCAATCAGGAGCCAGGAGCTTCTACTGGGTCTCCCATGTGGGTGCAGGGGACCAAGGACTTGGGCCAACTTCTACTTCTTTCCCAGGCCATAACAGAGAGCTGGATCAGAAATGGAGCAGCTGGGACTCGAACCAGTACCCATATGGGATGTTGGCACGGTAGGTGGCAACTTTACCCGTTACGCCACAGTGCCAGCCCATATTAAGCTAATCCTCTATTTCACTTAAGATTCTGTGACTGCCACTTCTAATCCTAGCAACCAGCAATGCATGTGTGGGTCATACCATGCTTTGAGGGGCCAGAGAACCTCTTAATTCAAACCTTTTTTTTTTTTTTGACAGCCAGAGTGGACAGTGAGAGAGAGACAGAGAGAAAGGTCTTCCTTTTGCCGTTGGTTCACCCTCCAATGGCTGGCGTACCGCACTGATGCGAAGGCAGGAGCCAGGTGCTTCTCCTGGTCTCCCATGGGGTGCAGGGCCCAAGCACTTGGGCCATCCTCCACTGCACTCCTGGGCCACAGCAGAGAGCTGGCCTGGAAGAGGGGCAACCGGGACAGAATCCAGCGCCCCGACCGGGACTAGAACCCGGTGTGCCGGCGCCACAGGTGGAGGATTAGCCTATTGAGCCGTGGCGCCGGCCTAGAACCAAACCTTTTTGCCAGAACTAAACAAAAGGCTTTGAAATTTTTAGCCAGTTCCTGCTATCAGTAGATGTAGGTATGAGGAAGAAGGTACGAAGTCCCTAAAATATGCCTGCCAGACACTTGAAGTTTACATTGGTCAATGCCTACAAAACTCCCTCAAGACTACTGTTACTGTTGTTTCTCACTGTGGAGCAAAGCCAGAGGACTAACTAATTAACATCAAGTCAAGCATAGCAGTAGATGGCTTAGCATCAACAGTTACAGGTCTTAGTCCTCTTCCATTAAAGTTTATTTTAACTTCTCTTATAAAACATAAAACGGGGAAAATAATCACCCCTACCTTAGAGGGAGTGGTGTCAATTAGATGAATGCAGCACAAGTGCACTTGGTGGTCATTCAATGTTTGCGGTACTAAAGCCACAGGTAAAGCTGGGCTTCACACCCAGGCCCACCAGGCTTAAAAGCTCTGGCTCTTTCACACAGCATCAGCATTCGAAGGGTATGACGGACCCCTCAGTCATTCCTATACAAGGTACTTTTGCAAAGAGGACACAGGGCAGTCTAGCTAAGTAGGCTATACACCTGAAGCTGACACGTTTGTGTGTATTCTGGGACTGAGACAAGTTCTATGATGTTTTACATTAAAAAAACTACTTGGGCCAGCGCTGTGGCGTAGTGGATAAAGCTGCCGCCTACAGTACCAGCATCCCATATAGGAGCCGGTTCAAGTCCAAGCTGCTCCACTTCTGATCCAGCTCTCTGCTACGGCCTGGGAAAGCAGCAGAAGATGATCCAAGTGCATGGGCCCCTGCACCCAAGTTGGAGATCCAGAGGAAGCTCCTGGCTCCGGATCGGCGCAGCTCTAGCTGTTGTGGCCATTTGGGGAATGAACCAGCGGATGAAAGACTTTTCTTTCTCTCTGCCTCTCTGCCTTCCAACAAAAAAAGAAAGAAAAACCACATAGATAGGAAGAAAGAAATCATGGAAACTAGCTTTTTTCTGATTCTTCCTGAACCTATCAAGCTCAAATAGGAGAAGTTGCAGCTGAGCTTACAGAAACTTCATTTCCAGGAGTTCTGGCTTTTAGTAGAGCTCAGTTGTGTCCCTCTCACCTCTCAAAAAATCATCAAAATCCTATTTCCAACTAGGTTTTCCTTTACTTATTTTTTGGATTTGGAATGCCATAGACTTTGCATCTAATGCACGTCGGTGTGAAAACTCTAACAACTTTCAAGAGAAACATGGCAGCTGAATACCCAGGAGAAACAGGTGAGCATCATGTACATCCTAGACACAGAGCTTCTGTCTCTGACCATGAAGTAATGAGTGCCTGCAGCACCCACTGCTCCCCCAGACAGAAGCCTGGGCCACTTACTGATGTACAATACTCTTCCACACCAACAGGCGGTCCAAAATGGAATTCCTTTAATCTTTCTTCACACTCTTTTAAAAAAATGCACAGAGAAAATATTATAAATTAATTGATCTTAAATCAATGAGAGAAGTGAGGGGGGAAAAGTTAAATGCACAAAGAAACACAAAGCACATACTTGAGTTTTCTTTTGAAAAGAAAGTATGCAACATTTTATAAACTGCATAAATTATAACAAAAATTCGGAACACAAATTTAGTTATTTAGATTAAAAATATTTATTACAAGCAAAGTTCCTTTTCTCATATTAAAAAGAAAACATGATTGGAAACACTGAGAATGGAGACTGGGTTCAAATTATTCTCATTATAAAATAAGGTATGAATAAGGGAAAAGCTATTCTGGGATTTAAAATTAGGGAAGCCTACAAATGATTTATGACAGGAAAGGGGCGGGTGGATAAAAAGAAAAAACTAACCAAAGCCAAGATGATCCTTAACATTTTAGTCTTTAATTAAGCACATAAAACTGTACTACTTAATATATTTCTCCATAAACTTCTTGTGAAATTCAGATCGCAGTGTATCATTTACAAATCTTTTGTCTTTCTTTTGATCATCTACACCTTTTGCACAGTTCTTGAAGACAACATCATCATCCCACCTAAACAAGGAAAAAAAATAGAACACCCTATAATGTTTGTATCAGGAGGGCACCATGCGAACTGCAAAGTTTAGTCTTTATACAGAAATATGCTCGACATGCACATCATTTGATGCACCAACTATACCCAGAAGATTAAAGTAATCCTTAATAATCTTGCTTTATTTTAGCAGGAAAGACAATTCTTATTTAGAGAATGTAAAATATGCTGTTTCCCCAATAAAAAAAACTGAGTTATAAAGCAGAAATATACAGAGGTAATACACAGGATGACCCTCATTAATATAGATATCACTAGATGAGAATAACTGATCAATTTACTATAGTTTAGATTATGATATTTTGAGGATATTATATAATCTTGTTTATTAGTTAATAATTTAGTAATCGTACTATAGTAGTAACATTGTGGGGCAAAAGGAACATGAACTATCAGGTAGAATAATTAAGATTCTTATATTGACTCACATTTACATAAACCACAGAAAGATAGCACTTAAAGAGCTCAAGGTAGAACTCTGTTTGCATACTTCTGGGTGGATTTTGTACTGCGTAAGTATTAAAAAAAAAACACCCGTGGGTGAACTATAAAATAGATGTTAGAGAAAATAAAGATAAGATTGCATAACATGACCCAGCATATAAAATATAAGCTCAAGCAAATGATACGAGTATAAAATACAAGCCTATTCAAACGTGGTTGTGTGTGTTGATGTATGCATGCCATGAGAACCGGCACAGGAGAAATAAGAAAAGAATGTGGGCATTTTTGAAATATGGTGTTAGTGAAGTCATCACTGATGCAATACCCAGAAACATAAAAGTGTGAACAGATCAACATGACTAGAATATAAGACATGTTTCCATCTACAAACAATTCCATCTGCATCCAAAAAGGAAAAGAAGAAACTGTTTATCCTTACCTTTATATACAATCAGTAAAATCAATATACATTTTTTTCTATGTCCACTCTCTTCCCAACTCTTTGTCCCACCTCCCCAACATCAGAATTATCATTCCATGCCACTAAATGGCTGTACTCATTTACGTGTCCTGACACCAATATCTGCCCTAAGTGATCATGCCTCTCCTCTTGCCACACCAATCTCTTAGTTCTCTGTTTCACTGGCTGTTCCTTCTCTGTCTAGTTTTTTTTCTATTCAAAATTCATTTACTGTTTCAGGCAGTGATAGCTAATCATCTACTCAACCTCTGAATACAACACCATGCTCAGTCCTAGGACTCCTCTCTAGCTATACTCATTCTTGAGGTGATCTTTTGCAGTGTCGGAACTCCTATAAGTGGACAACTCTGAAATTCATTACCTCCAGCGTGGACTGGAATCTTAAGTTACCTCCTTAACATTTCCTCAGAGACGCACGTATCCCGCCAAACTTACCATGTCCTAAGTTTGCTACCTCCTCTAACCCCAACCTTAGTCTACATTCTTCACTATCTCTATCCTCTCAATTGTTTGGGTCAAATAACTCGGACTCCAGTCTCTGATAAAAATGTCACCTTGTCAGCAAATCCTTCCTTGACTATGCTGCTGCCTCTGCATGGAGGGAGATTTTTACAGCTTCAGAGACCACTGTAAGGACTCAAGTTTTTACTGCAAAGGAGTCAAGAAGCCATGGGAGGTTTAGAAGAGGAGACTGTTGCTGTGAACTTCAGTTTAAACGGATCACGCTTCTGTGTCAAGAAAAGTCTGGGAGTGAAGAGGGTGGCGAGTGTGCAGGAGAACAATTAGGGGCACTGCATCACTCTGGAAGACAGCAGCAGTGGAGATGGTGAGAAATAATGGATATAGTTTAAAAGCTAAGCCTCCAACAGCCTTGATCACCAAGCTTCCTTCCACTCAGCACTTCCTATAAAACTTTATTTTTGTGCATATCATCTAAAATACCATAGATAGTACTTTTTGTTTATAGTCTCTTCTCCTTTAGTTCCGTACCTCAGCCCTCCAAACACAGACACTGTACACTAAAGAGTTATGATAGCAGGCCAAGAACTGCTCTCCTTAGAAAAGGCTGACATTTGGAAACCCAGGTTTTAGGAATCTTCTCACCATTACTGTACCTACAATGTATAAATAATGTAGTTTATACTGAACATTTACTTTCCTTTGGGGAGTCTGGATTTTTTTATTAGGTGCAAGGCAGAAGTTGCCCTACATGACAAACTCCAACAAAAATCTTAGAGACTGAATCTCAGCTAGGCTTCCCTGGGCAAAAGCACTGACATGCTGCTGCATTTCTGCTGCTGGGGGAACAACGTGCTCTGTATGACTTCTCGCGGAGGGACAGAGTCTCAGGAAATAAGCAGATTCCTCCTGTTTCTGCCTGGGTCTTTTCCCCTTACGATCCGGTTGTGTATCTTTACTGCATTAGCCACAAATACAACTACAGGTCAAGTCCTCTGAGTGTCTTTGGGAGACCTTTGACACACAAATGTAAAACGTAAGCTCTGTGGAGTCAAGGGTTTACCTCATTACTCTACCCCTAGTGCCTGGATCATTATTTGGTACACAGCTGGTTATTCTCCTCTTTCCACTGCTCCAAAATCTGACAGAAGAGCATCAGTGGAAGATGGGGTTTTTAGAAGCTTTTTACAATGTAACTTGTTATCCAACTCAAAATCTGTGTATCCATCCAATCCATTACTGAATAGTACCTTCTTTTAACTTTGAAGTTGGCCTGAGGCTGAGACGGGCCAGTGAGATTAAGCAGAGGGTTTCCACTCAGAATGTTTTCCATACGGATTCTCTCTTCTTCAGCTTTTTGTTCTTGTTCCTGTTAATGACAGAGTAAGATTCAAATTATATTAACTCTAGATCAATTTTCTTATATTAGCTGATTGAAAACAAAACAAAACAAAACCTGTTTGTATTTTTTCAGAACATCACCAAAACAGGTTTTTGCTTGATTTTTTTTTTTTAAGAAATAAGAGAAAAGTCTCACTTATCAAAAATAATTCGCAATTTTTATTATAAACATTTCATACTGGTCATCATAGTCATTAGTAACTCCTAGCTTTAAAATGTTGAGCTGAATATTTAAATCTATTTTCTCTCTTAAAGAACAAGCAACATTAACTGCTTTAAATTTTCAGAGGATATATAAATATAGTCAGCCTATCATTTTTGTAATTTAAGAACACATTAGGGGCTGGTGCTATGGCGTAGTGGTTAAGCCTCTGCTTGTTACACCTGCTTCCTATATTGGAATGCTTTTTCCAGTTCCAGCTACTCCGCTTCAGAGATCTCTGATCATCCATCAGGGAAAGCAGCAGATGATGGCCAGGTACTTGGGTCTCTACCACCCATCTGAGAGAAATAGAGAGTTCTAGGCTCCTGGCTCTGGCCTGGTCCAGCCCAGATAACTGCCAGCATTTTGAGAATGAACCAGCAGATAGAAGATTTCATTCTCTCTCTTTATTCCTCTCTCCCTCCCTGTCACCTTGCCTTTCAAATAATTTTTTAAAATGTATTCAAAGAACATAAAAAGACATATTTGGTAATTATCTCAATTTTTAAAGAGCTATATATAACTGTGATTAAAAATGTATTTTACTGGGGCCGGCACTGTGGTGCAGCAGGTTAACGCCCTGGCCTGAAGCACCGGCATCCCATATGGGCGCCAGTTCTAGTCCCGGCTGCACCTCTTCCAATCCAGCTCTCTGCTATGGCCTAGGAAAGCAGTGGAAGATGGCTTAAGTCCTTGGGTGCCTGCATCCATGTGGGAGACCTGGAAGAAGCTCCTGACTCCTGGCTTCAGATCAGCGCAGCCATCTGGGGAGTGAACCAGCAGATGGAAGACCTTTCTCTCTGTCTCTACCTCTCTCTGTAACTCTTTCAAATAAATAAAATAAATCTTTACAAAAATTTATTTTACTTTGAATTTAAAAAAATTACTTTGAATTACTAACATGAACTTCTCTTTCTAGAACGGATTACAAATTATTAAGAATGACTTCTAAAATAAGACACATTACCATGTAAAAAATTATACATATGAGGCAGGCATTTGATTTGGCAGTTAAGACACCATGTTCCCTACTAGCGCACATAGGTTCAACACCCAGCTTCCCACTAATGCAAGCTCTGGGCGGGCAGTAGTGATGGTTCAAGTGTCTGGGCTCCTGCCACCCATATGGCAGACTTGAACTGTGCTCCTGGTTCCTGGCTTCCACGGTCATGGCAAGCATTTGGGGAGTGAACCAGTGGATAGGAGCTCTCTGTCACTATGCCTCTTTTTGAATAAATTCGTAAATGTCTTTTATGAATAAACTCATAAAAATGAAAAAAGTTCTCTCTATATGTATGCAATTAACATACAGATTTACTAATTTACCTGAGGTATATCCATTTTATTCTTATAATTTCTTGTTTCTATTTTTATATTTCTCATCCTTTGTCAGTTTAAGTATTGTCTTTCTTCCTTTTATTATCTTTTAGAAACGTTTTAAAAATTTAGGAATTAGAGAGACAGAGACAGACAACTGAGAGAGCTCCCACCCTCTGGTTCACTTCACAAATGCCTGCAATGGTCAGGGATGGGTCTGGGGGCCAGGAATAGGAGCCAGGTCTGCCATTTGGGTGGCCGGAGCCACCCTGCTGCCCACTAGGTCTGCAGTGGCAGGAAGCTGGAGTAGGGAGCCAGAGCCAGGAACCAAACCCAGGAACTGATTTGGGATGTAGGCATCTTAACCACTTGGCTAAATGCCTGCTACTCCTTGTCTTTGTTCTTTTTATTTTAGTACCAACTTTTTCAAACTCAAATCACTCTCAGTTCCATTTCAGAAGCAGAATATAAAATGTCTAAAAACCTGAACTATCACTTCTAGGTCTTCCTGACAACATGCTATCTGAAATCAAACATAAAGCCCATTTTGCTGTTTTGGAGATGGCAGCAATAATGACTTAATGGATCAAAGAAGAATAGGCTGTCTGGAAATCATTTTAAAATGAACCTTTAGGGGCCAGCATTGTGGCCTAGATGGTTAAGCTACTGCCTGCAACACCAGCATCCCATATGGATGCCAGTTCAAGTCTCAGTTTCTCTACCTCTGATCCAGCCCCCTGCTAATGCACCTGGGAAAGCAGCAGAAGATGGCCCAAGTAATTGGGCCCCTGTACCCATATGGGAGTCCAAGATGAAGCTCCTGGCTTCAGCCTGGCCCAGCCCTGACCATTGAGCAATCTGGGGAATGAACCAGTAGATGGAAGACCTCTCTCTCTCTCTCCCTTTCTATCTGTAACTCTGCCTTAAAAATAAATCTTAAAAATATAACTATCTATACAGGTTATAGATATTTCATTTTAATATTCAAATATGAACAATGGATTATTTTTATGAGGATAAATAAATGGGAGGTGAGAAAATGTACTCAGAATTTAGGCAAATAAAGTTAGTAAGGATCATAGACTATGAAAAGATAGCATTCTAAAGACTTTACTTTTAAAAAAATTACATTGATACTGAAGTGCCAGAGAAATAGCTCAAGTACACAATACATCCAAACTTACAATAATGTATATAAGATATAAGGTTTTTGCTTGGTTTATGTTTGAACTATTATTTGCTTTAGACTTACTGGGTGATTCTCATATACAACACTAGGAATAAAAGGCAACAATTCTTCTATATTTAAATACCAGGCAAAATATCAACTAGTGAATGGGCCTGCCCACAGGTCAAATCCAAGCCAGAGTTGTGCTGTTCTGACAGAGGCCATATGGCTAGCCAGCTTAATATACTTACTGTTACAGAAAGTGGGCCAAACCTTGATAATAAGGCTGATTGATATGAAAATGTTATTTTGGGATACCTCAAAAACCAGCTGATGGAAAGGGAAAAAAGGACAATATGGAACTGTCACTCAGCTCCAAGAAAGTCCAATAAATTTTTTGTATAAAGCACAAAACTACAAGACCTTCTGTCAGAATGGTCAACCAAAAGCATTTCAATTGCTTGTCTGTATCCAGAGCTGTCAGGCAAACAAAGGAAAAACTGCCCTCTAGTGGCCAGCAAGTGATATTGGGAATTTCCCACAACTCTTCTTCATTCTTTCCTGACCATTCTGACTCACAAGAACTTTATTTTTCTCTAAATTTCTAGCATTAATCCAAGTCAGCGTTTTTTTCCTAAAAAGTCTTTTTCCTTATTTCTTCTTAAAAAAAATAGTAATTCGTGGCTCAAATGACATCTTATATAAAAGTCCATAAATGAGCTGTTGCTACTCTGGCTGAAAATGGGGGCAGAAATCTTTGCCTGAATGACAGACAATGTGCTGAACTTAACAGGTTCAAAATGGAATTTATCCTCTCTCTGCCTAAACATGCTCATTTTTCTGCAATCCCTATATTATGTATGGCACCAATATTTACCCAGCAACTAGGGGTCATCTCTGCTGCCCCATCCCACCAGTCAGTTCTACCTTCTTTATAGTTCTCAGTATCTGTTAACATCTTTAAATTTCAATTCCTATTATACAAATGAAAATTCTCCTAACTGCATGTGAGCATTACTAGAACAATCTCAGTTTTTCCCTCCTTATTTTTTGTTACAGTAGTCCTTTTTTTTTTTTTTTTTTTTTAAAGAAACCTTTTATTTAATGAGTACAAATTTCTTAAGTACAACTTTAGGAATACAGTGATTCTTCTCACCATACCCACCCCCCCAATGCCAACTCTCTACCCATTTTCTTCTCCCTCTCCCATTCCCAGTCCCATTCTCCATTAATATTTTCAATTAACTTTATACACAGAAGACCAATTCCATACTAAGCAAAGATTAACAATTTGCACACACACACACAATATAAAAAACGGAGAACAAGTTTTACAGTTAATTTTCATAGAAAACTTGTTGAAGGCAGAGGTCCTGCATGAGGAGTAAGTGCACAGTGACTCCTGTTGTTAATTTAATAATTAACACTCTTATGTATGATGTCAGTGATCACTTGAGGCTCTTGACATGAATGGTCAAGGCTATGGAAGCCTTATGAGTCCACAGTCTCCGTCAGTATTTAGACAAGGCCATAAGCAAAGTGGAAGTTCTCTCCTGCTTTCAGAGAAAAGTACATCCTTCCATGGCCCCTTCTTTCCACTGGGGTCTCTCACTCACAGAGATCCTTCATGTAGGACATTTTTTTGCCAGTGTCTTGGCTTTCCATGCCTGAAATGCTCTCATGGGCTTTTCAGCCAGATCAGAATGACTTAAGAACTGATTCTGAGGTCAGAGTGCTATTTAGAGACTGTCATTCAATGAGTCTGTTGTGTAAACTGCTTCCCATGTTGGAACATTCTTTCCTTTTTAATCTATTATTATTACCAGACACTTAATTTTATCTATATGATCCCTTTAACACTTAATCCTACCAATATGACCAATTTAACACTTAATATGATCCCTTTAACACTTAAGATGGCATTATTACCCCCCCAGCTTAATGGGATTTGGAGTCCTATGGCAAGTTTACAGTTTTTCTAAAATGAATATATGATCCTGTCAATATCCTGCTATAATCAAATGGCTCCTTATATCCTTCAGAACAAAATCTACACTGTTCTAGCATTGGTTTATAAACCTCTAATGTGTCTGTCTCTCCAGTTTCACCTTTTTACTCATTAGACATCCTTTAAATAGTGAAATGGATAATTCGAAGTTTTAACCATCTTTGAGTTAGACATTCTTTTTTTATAAAATTATTTGTTTAAATTATCTGAAAGGCACATGGACAGAAAGATTTCTTATTTGATGGTTCAATCCCCAAGCACCTGCAATAACCAGGGCAGGTGCTATTTCTCTGAAAACAGAAATGGAGGGTTTGGCGCTGTGGCATAACAGGTTGTTATACCAACTACAGTGCTGGCATCCCTTTTGGGTGTGGGTTTCAGTCTCAGCTGGTCCACTTCTAATCTAGCTTACTGCTGATGGCCTGGGAAAGCAGTAGAGGATAGCTCAAGTGCTTGGGCCCCGTACCTGTGTAGGGGACCCAGAGGAAGCTCCTGGCTTGCAAACGCCCAGCTCCAATCGTTGCAGTCATTTGGGAAGTTAACCAGGGGATGGAGAACTCTCTCCCTGTCTTTCCTTCTCTCCCTCTGTAACTGCCTCTCAGATAAATAAATCTGTAAAAAAAAGAAGCAGCAGTAGCAACTGGGAGCTCAATCCTGGTTCTATGGTGAGTGCAGGGACCCAACTACTTGAGTCATCATCTGCTGCTTCCCAGAGTGCACATTAGCAGAGAATTGGAATTGGAAGCAAAGTCAGGACGTGAAGTCGACACTCCAGGATGGGGCTCAGGTGTCCCAAGCAGCATCTTATGTAAAGCCCATCTATGTAAAGCCCTTCCCCTGCAAAAATGAAGAGACTATGGGTACTTAAAGAAGTCAGGTAACTTGCCCTAGGTTATAAAAAATCTATTTACAGCTTGACTCAACAAGTGTCTAGGCAGGAGGCAGAGATAATCTTTGTATGCCAGGAGTATAAATGTCATACAAACAATCAGATTTCTAGATGTATATATGCTACAATGCTTAGACAAGGTGAAAAAATTTCTAATAAAAGGTTTTACTTGAATTCTAAAAAATTTCTAATGTATTATGTGTGAGAAGACAGGGTGGTGTATAGTTAACACTGGGATTTTACCTTCCTGGCCTGCTCTTCAGCTCTTTCTTTTTTAATTTTTTCCAGTTCTGCAAGAAGAGCTGCAGTGTCATCATCATCACTTTCCTCTTCAAAATCTTCATCTTCCTCCTAATAAGAACAGACAGCCCAGGAGATTGGTGAGAAAATACATATTATTCATTTTTTTTCCCACAAAAATTGCCCTTGACAAATAACTTTGGGGTATAATTAAGTTTCTCCATGGGAAAGATAAATGCACCTAAATACCAAGATTAAAATCAACAACCAAATTACAACAAAATATAAAGTCCCACAGAAGAAGTCTACAAATACTCAAAAATGTCAATCCCTGACAAAATACCTTTCAAATTTACCTGGCCAAAAAAAAATTTCCATCTGAGAAGGTTTCCAAAACCAGAGAGGAAAATTTTACACCGAAACACTGTATAAATGCACACTGTATCACTCTAAAGAGTCAAAACAAATTATGTAGCTCAGAACAACTTTAAACCAGCAAGGATAATCAACAGCATGAACAGAATGCCAAATTTCTAGAAGAAAATATTTTGAAATGAATAATCATTTAAGTTTCACGTAAAATCAGTATTCCATTTAATTACTGTAACTCCGTCAAGTCTAGAATTAATTGCTTATACACATAATTAGAAACTATCCATGAAAAGCCATTCAGATTTTTTTCATTGTCTATAGAAACCTGCAAATTAATTACAGACTGTAGGGTCTCGATGAATTTCAATATTAACTGAGAGGGTACTGTTTATAGAAAACCTAGTATAAGAGTACCCTGTGAATAACCTGGTAGCCCAACCTCTAGGTTTAATACAGGAAATTATTTTGGGGGGAAAGTACACATTTCAACAGATTGCTTCCATTTTTTGGTTCTTCATAGATCAAATTTGTTTGTGAAGTTCTTAACACAAAATAACATCTTTTATTTTAAAGTCAACTGCAAAGTTTAGCATTGAGCTTAGGGCTGCATTTGAACAATAGTGAGTAAAAACAAACACATGTGACTTCTTAAACGCAAAAGCACAAAAATGTATTTCAGAAAAATGCAGTAAAAAAATGACTAGATAAGAGGTGAAAGTAGGAAATGAAACATACGTCTGTTAGAGGATCATCTGCGTCAAGGTTGGCAGCAGGAATCTGGTCTAACCGAGGCTTCTTGGACACTGAAGAGGAAGTTGTATGTTCTAGGGGTAGGCAAACATCACTTAGTTACTGACACACGTTTCTTATGATTCAGGGACTCATGGGCACAAAACAATCACAGCAGCAAGGGTCCTACAGTGCCTAGCAGATAAGCATTTGGATAAATATTTATTGAATGACTTAATGAAAGCACTGATTGTATACAGGAACTGCAGTCTCTCAGGAAATTCAGGGAATAGTTTATACATGTTGGGAACCTAAACCATCATCACTTCCAGCCTAGCTAAGAAAGCACTGTAATTCACACTAATACTTAAAAGCAAACAAACAAAAACATTAACAGTTTCTAATTACCACATTAAAAAAAACTATGGAGAACATAATTTTATGAGACAAACGTTTGGGATAGCGTTAGTACCCCGGGTTGGACGATCCCTATTTTTCTCTCTGGCAGCAGCTCTCTCTCTCTCTTCCAGCTCTCTCCTGAAGTCCCGGTTACGAACCTCTTCAGGGGCATCCTGAGTAGTTTGCCTAAATTATAAACCAATCAGCATCAAAAGGTTACTAGAAAGAAAAAAATACATGGCTGTAGCAATGGAATATAATTCATCACAGCAACTTTGTCCTTTAAGCCCAAGAGGAAAGTAGTCAGAATTATGACTCAATCTGAAGGTTGAACTGCATACTTTCCCATAATACAGCTATAGATTTACTATAATGTCCTTAATTTTTTGAACTGTGCACTTGGCTCAGTGGTTATGGTGTTGTTTGGGCACTCATATCCCACACGGGAGTGCCTGGGTTTGAGTCTCATCTTTATTCTCCATTCCAGCTTCCCAGTAATGTGAACCCTGGAAAGCAGAAGGTGATGGTTCAAGTACTCAGGTCCCTGTCATCTACCACATGGGGGACTCAGATTGAGTTCTTGGTTCCTGGCTTAAGTATGGCCCAGCCCTGACAGTTGCAGGCATTTGGGGAGTGAACCAGCAGATGGGGGATCTCTTTCTCTCCACTCTTCAAATAAAATAAATATTTTTTTTCCTAAAAGCAGGTATTTAATTGTTGTATTATTAGAAATTCAGGGCCTGTTACAGTAACACTTTCAATGTCATGTTGACTAATGCTGATAAGTGCATAGTTTCTCTGAGATAATCCACTAGCTACCATTCCATCTACATATGGAAACTCCTGGATAATAAGAATTTCAGCTGCAGGAATGGGATAGAACTTTAAAATCACAGAGTGTAACTTTGGTGTTAAACTTTCTATTGTATTCTATTCCTTTGAAAATGGTAACTGAAGTGATACAATTCAAACCTACCACTACTACACATCATGGCCATGCTTTTCAACAGATTAGGCCTATTTCATGAGCAAGAAAAAGAAGTGAGTCTATATTACCTATATTTTATCTTTGTATGGGAAGGTAAGTCTCGGCTGGAATACTGCTTTGAGAGTTGGCTCAGATCACCTTCCCCTTTTCCTCTTCCACCTCTTGCAGGTTCAAAAGTTGGTCTGGCTGCTGTCGTCATCTTTAACGCTATGGGGGAAAACAAAGTTGTTTCTAATACAACATACTTTCATTGTGTAAGGTACTAAACAAACATCCACCCTTGTGAAATAATCTCAAAACTTGCTTCAAGAACCCTCCCAAACCAAAGTTCTGAAGGAAACCAATTATGAGGCTCAAAGGCAGCTTTTATCTAACACCAAAAATTCTGTGGTGAAGACCTGAGTTTCTGCTCCCATTCCCCTTCTCACTGTGTGGCTTTGGACAAGTGACCAATCTTTCGTCTGTAGAATGGGGCTATTCCTCAAAGAATTATGAGAATCAGGAGATCCCACATGTCAAAGCCCTAAAAGTCCTCAGTTTAAACCTTAGTTTAAATGTCCTTAAGGAAAAGACAAAAAGAAAGAAAATTTAAAAATCACTGACAAACTCTTAAGTGTCCCAGAGGTAAGTGTGCTGAAAATCAGTGGGAAAACATTCTCCAACAGTCTTGTGGATTCAATTTTCTCCTGCGACAGTCCTCACAACATAAACTTCAGGCTACAATTTAAGAAATGCTCCAATGACAGAAACCTAATCCTCAAAGGAATCTGATACCGGAAAGAATACTGCCTAGCTGATGTGGCGACTAAGAGCCCAAAAGCCCGTTAGCGTCAGAAAAGCAAGTGTCTGGGGAGGGTGCAGAAGATGGCAGGATTATTTTGTATGCTTCCCTCGGTTTCCAAAAGGCGGTAAAAGTCTGCGTCCGGAGAGAGAGAAGCAGGTTTTCTAGGGTCGGCGGAGCCGCCGCTTCCCAAAACCTTCAGGTTGATCACTGCGGCCGCCCGGGAGCCCGCCTTTCAACGACCACCATGAGCTCGGCAGCTCTTCGGTCGTGCCGGGCTGGCCTGCTTCAAGCCCCGGCTTAAAGCCACCGAGGGCAGCGCTTCGTTCCGTGCTGGAGGCCGGGGGCTGCGGGCGCGCCCGGCCGGCGCTGGGCTCCACCACCCGCCCGCGGCTCCCGGTCTTCCCCGCCGGCGCTCGGCACTCTGCCAACGCCAGCTCTGACCCCGACCGCCGTCTCCCACGCCACCCGGATAAGCTACACAAACTGCTCTCCCTGTGCCGCTCACCTAGGAAGACGTCCGATGCTACACTCGCGGAAAATCATACAGACGCCATTGTGCTTGATAGCTCCCAGAAACCTCTGCGCCCAGGGCCAAAGCCCAAGACCCGGAAGCAAAACCCAAGCATTTTTAACCGCCCCCAAGAGGTGGCGGCAACGACCAATCCTCAGAGGCCAAAGTGGAAGTCGGTGTGACGACAGCAAGGGGCGGGGCTGAGACGGCCCAGGGGGCGGGCATTTGAAATCAGTGCTGTAGAGCAGACCTTGAACATCATCTTACGCTTTCGAGAGCCAGTTACTTAATGTCTCTTCCGTCTTTCCCTTCCCCAACCCCACCTCCCAGACTCCTTCATTCCGGCACTGCGTGGACGGAAACCCCGGTGTAGCCGGCACCACATCCATGGCAGGCGGGAGAGAGCGTGGAAGGGGATGTCACCCAACAGTTTAAATCCAACGATTCTGTTTCCATCCTTTCTCCCGAGCTAGAGCCAACAAGCCTAGAAAACTAGGCTGCGGACATACTAGTGTTTTCATTTAATTGGATATGAAGAAAGAACAAATATGTGCGGGGGCAACCACGATCTTTATAAAGGTACCATTCCTGCAAAACTATTAGACTTCACAGCAAAGGTTGTATTCGTATTGTTTGCTAAGTTTTTTTTTTTTTTTTTCCCTTTAAAATGCCCTTAAGTTCTGTGAGAGGGGAGATGTCAGTGTTAGCGTTTAAGACCTTGAACGTTTAGAACGGTGGGCCCAACCGCCAGTGGCACGGGGTGGAGTTATTAAGATGGCTACTGATGCATTAGGGGAGGTTGTAGTAAGACCAGGAAAAGGCAAAAAGTAAATCACCAGTCGTGTTTCTTTCTCCCCTGAAAAAGAAGCACTCCGAGAGCAGGGATCTTGTTTGTCTAGTCCTTCCTGGCAGAGTGTCACACATGGTAGTATCCTGCGCAGTGTTTGTTAAACCAGTGAAAATTTAAAATTTTCCCAATTTAGTGTCAAAATTGAACATTGAAGGATTTTTCCTCAAAATTCTTTCTTTGAAACTTTTAAGTGAAAGCAGTGTAGAAAAAGCACCTTCCTCTGTAAGGTTCAAGTTGGAAAATTTTGTGTCTGTTTGTTTTTTCTTTCAAATATGTTCCTCCCCCAATCCTACACATCAGTGAAGGATGCCGCCGTCACACTAGTTACTCAAACCAGAAATCTCAGGGCTCCTACTTAAAAGTTGCTTTTGCTTCACTCTTCACATCCTGTTCCTTTGCAAGTCTTGTCAAAAATTTACCCTAAATTCCGTTCCACAATCATGATCTCATCAAAACCACCATCATCTTCCACCTGGATAGTGATTAATCATAGCTGGCATTCCTCACCGGCATAAAGCCCCCTGCACTTAGGTGAAAGACCACCTTTCCCACCGTGGCCTGGGGAGTCTGGCTCCTGCCTTACCTCCCTGATTTCACTCTGACCCAGTCATTCTTACACTCGAGACTCTCCATGGCCCGAGGCGCAGCTAGTGGGCATTTCTGTTTCATAAAATAAGGCAGGATTGGTCCTTACCTTAGAACTTTATAGTGGCTTTTCTCTGTTGCCTATAGTCCAAGATAACTGTTGCCATCCTTCAAGTTGCAGTTCAAATGCTACCTCTCCAGGGAGATTTTCCCTGACCTCTGCATTTGCACCCCCCCCTCCCCCCCTCCAGCATGAAAATACCAGTGAATACTACCTGAACCTGTTCTGTTCCTTCTTTATTGCTTGTTGCTTGTCTGAGAGGCAGCATAGCAAAGCCATTAAGCGAAAGCCCGACTGTCTTGGTTCTGCCCTTTTGTAGCTGTATAGCCTTAGGCAAGTCATTTTCCCTTTCTAATGCCCTCAGTTTCCTCATGTATAAAATGGGGAAAATTCTAGTTCCTACTTCATAATGTGACTGTAAGAATGAATATTTGTAAAGTGCTTAGAACTGTCTCAGCAAATACTACTTGCTAAATAAATGTTAGCTATTATTACTAATATTATTTTATTATTGTTGTCTATCTTCTTGTATTAGAACGTAAGTTCCAGGAAAGCAGGAGTCTTGTCTGTCTTGCTCACTGGTGTGTCTTCTGCATATAGAGCTGTACCTGGCACATAATAGGTGCTGAGTAAGTATTGCTGAATGAATGAATGAATGAATGAATGATGCACTATGAAATAGAGGAATGTAGCAGCGATGGCAAGGTGGTAGCACAATTATAGAAAATAGTTTTTATGTTCCAGCTGCCCTTTCCAACCTTGCATGAATCACTTTAATCTGTTTAATTCACAGCCCACTGCCCCATCTTTTGACTGCTAACTGCTACTCTATAATTTCATTAGCACCAACATCTAACATAATCAGTCCACAAAAACTAAGAGCTTTTGACCTATTGACCTGAAAGTATTAAAAGAAACTACATATGACATGAAAGTACTAATAAGAAAAATTTCTGATTTATTTCAACAGTTTGAAAGTATCTGAAAGGAAAAAATATGTTTACTGAAAACTTAACATTCACCCTATCACTTAACTCTGCCAGCCAAAATCATATGACCTCCCCAGAACTCTTATTTTAGATGTATTATTACCATAATATAGTTGAGCTTTTGCGTCTGCAGTCGTCTTTTGTTCCTCTGTTTTTCCCCTCTCCAGTAGTATTTCCCACATTCCCTTCTTTATTCAAGTCTGTGTGCCTTTTCCATCTCCTCCCCCTTCCGCTTCCTTTCTCCTGTGAGTAAAACATCTTAACTCTCGGGAAAAATAGCAGATCTTGAAGAACTCCTCATCTCTGGGCAGATCTATAGGCTACCTTTGGCTGTGCCCATATCCTCAGTATTCTATTGGGACTAGAGATGAGGTAACCTGTGCCATGGGTCTCAATCACTTCACTCTTACTCACTGGCACCCTGCTGTATTTCCTGTTTCTCCCACTCTGCGAAGCCTTCCCTTTTAGATCATTCTTACCACCTTTTGTACATGGGGTAGTGCGTCTTAACCTTAAAAATGTTCCTTCATTTTAACATGAGAAAGGTAGTATTCTAATTTAATAGGAAACAATGTTTTCTATAATAAACTGAGACTGCAAAACTGGCTATTCTTATAATAAAAAGTAATATATGATTCTAGCTTCAAGGCTTACACAAAAGCAATACCCAAAAGGGAAAACAAAAAACCATTAAACCGAAGGATAAAATTTAAAGCTTACCTATAGGAACTAGAGTTTGGAAAGATTTTTTGATCAAAGCAGTATACCTGAGTTTTAAAATATATAATTTTACAATTTTATCTATACAAAAAATAGATTTTATTGCAGAAGCTGCCCAAAACAAAATCCATAGGTAAAGGCTAGGTTAGCATATAAGGTTTTTTAATGTGTATAACATATAAAGGATTACTACTACCATAGTAATACACATAATATGAAAAATTTGAACCCAATAAAAATGGACAGAGAATGTAAATGGTCATTTAGAAAAAACAATTCAAACTTGACAGTAGACAATAAACATGAGAGATACTCAACCTCCCAGTGAGGAAAACGAAAATAAACTAATATCACATTGGAAACAATTTAAAAAAACGAATGCAGTTGGATGGGATTGAGATAAGGGGGCATGCAGTGAGACAATGGGAGAGGCATGGACTCCCCATCGCCCTCCCAAAAAAAGCCCAAGTGCTCGCAGTGACAGCCAGGGTTTTCCATGGTCCAGCCTTTCCCCGTCTCCTTGATGTCATCACTTAGGCTTCCTGGTGTTGCTTGAACAAGAGCAGCTGCTCCTGCTCTAGAGCCCCTGCATTAGCTATTTTCTCTGCCAAGAACACTCTGCCCTCTCTAATTCGTGTTCAAACGAGGCCAACCAGTCTTGACAGTCCCCTTTAAAACTGACTGTTCTCTTCTGTACCCTAACATTCTGTACTCGTATCTCCTTACCGTGCTCTTTTTATGTAGTATGAATCATCTTCCGTGATCCTGAATAATTCAAATATGTTACATTGATGCTTCTTTTGCTTCCAAGCAAATATAAGTTCTACAAGGGAGAGCATCTCTGTTTCGCTCAGCAATGTAGATCAAGCATCTGGAATAATGCCTGCCACTAACAGTTGCCCAGTAGACATTTTCCAAATGAGTAAATGAATGGATGGATGGATGGATGGATGGATGTTTTAACAAGAAAAAAAAAATCACATCCTGTTGAAAACTCATTGTCTTAATCTGTTTCATACTTCCAAAGAGAAAAAAGTAACTTACATTCTAGTAGTCTGAAGTCTTGACTTTTAAACAAAGAAGTGAGAAGATCCAGAAAGATGATTTCCAGGATCTGTCATCAGCATTCTATTTAAATCAGACATACCCCCAGTTCAATCACAGCTCTAATCCAGGCTCTATCTCTTCCAATGGATTTAGTTCTCCCAATTCTAGTAAACTCCACATCACAAAGTTCTCAAACTATAAAATGTGCAACTTTTGCTTAAAAATGTTTTTTGAGGATTTTTAATTAGAATTAGAAAACCTTAATACACGTGAGTCAGAAATCACATTTAAAATAAAGTAATATAAATAATGAAATCTTTGAATTTTTTAACTTTTATTTAATAAATATAAATTTCCAAAGTACAGTTTATGGATTACAATGGCTTTTCCCCCCCATAACTTCCCTCTCACCCGCAACCCTCCCATCTCCTGCTCCCTCTCCCATTCCATTCACATCAAGATTCATTTTCAATTCTCTTTATATACAGAAGGTCAATTTAGTATAAATTAAGTAAAGATTTCAACAGTTTGCACCCACACTGAAACACAAAATGTAAAATACTGTTTGAGTACTAGTTATAGCATTAATTCACACTGTACAAAACATTAAGGACAGAGATCCTACATGAGGAGTAAGTGCACAGTGACTCCTGTTGTTGACTTAACAAATTGACACATTCGTTTATGGCATCAGTAATCACCTTAGGCTCTTGTCATGAGTTGCCAAGGCTATGGAAGCATTTTGAGTTCACCGACTCCGATCTTATTTAGATGAGGTCATAGTCAAAGTGGAAGTTCTCTCCTCCCTTCGGAGAAAGGTACCTCCTTCTTTGATGCCCCATTCTTTCCACTGGGATCTCACTTGCAGAGATCTTTCATTTAGGTGGTGTTTTTTTTTTTTTTTTTTTTTTTTTTTTTTTTTTTTTTTTTTTTTTTGCCAGAGTGTCTTGGCTTTCCATGTCTGAGGAACTCTCATGGGCTCTTCAGCCGGATCCAAATGCCTTAAGGGCTAATTCTGAGGCCAGAGTGCTGTTTAGGGCATCTGCCATTCTATGTGTCTGCTGTGTATCCCACTTCCCATGTTGGATTGTTCTCTCCTCCTTAATTATATCAGTTAGTATTAACAGACACTAGTCTTATTTATGTGATCTCTTTGACTCTTAGACCTATCAGTATGCTCAACTGTGAAGTGAAATTGATCACATGGACTAGTGAGATGGCATTGGTACATGCCACCTTGATGGGATTGAATTGGAATCCCCTGGCACATTTCTAACTCTACCATTTGAGGCAAGTCGAATTTTTAACCCGAAAATCACTCATCTTCTAATGTAGAAAGCTAATGCTTTAACATGTTTTAGCAAGTGAGAAGAATAGAAAACTAAAATGGCTTGCCTTCTATCACACAAAATCCTGATTTTAAATGAAGATACCCGGGCTCAGGGAGATGATTTCCTGGAGATATCCTCCAAATAAAATAGCCTTTGCTGCTGATGCAGACTAGCTTACTGGATAATAATATAACAACTTATCATCTGATCTAATGACATGGGCACTTTATTAGCAGGACAATCCCTTATTACTAAGATAATCAGAAATGGAGAAATATTAAAAAGTAGTGAAAAATCAGCTAAAGTGTATTAGAGAATTCAGGATATTAGTGGAACATGGAATTAAAAGGTAAGTTTATTTTATTGCAAAGACATTTTTAAATCCATGGTAGACTTTTCATCCATGAACTTTTTGAAAACATCTCATATACATGGATTTCAAATTTTTTGTCCACAAATCAATTTATTTTGTAATTCTATTTTCCTCAAACATTCTGATATACCTTTATAGAAATAAAGGAATAGGAAAGACATGCCAAACAAATTATAAGCGAAATTTATTCCGTAGCAAAATTAGTTACCAAAAGTAATATTTATATTGTGTAACATTAATAGAGGCAAAGAAGCATCACAAGAAAAATCCCACTAGGATATATTTGTAGACATGAATGCAGCTAACCACATAGCTGGAGAAATATGAAGCAAAAAGCAAAGCATTAAAAAGGAAGAACACTACCAAATCTATGACTGTGGGCAATTTTTAAACATATATTTCTCTCAGATTGGTAGGTCAAGTCTAATATTTATGTTGTATGTATGTATATGTTTCTTACATGTGTATGATTATTTATGTGTATATAAAATTTTGTAGCTAAGATTCTTTTCAATAAACATAGAACATTTACAAAATTTAATGAAGAATAAAGCCCCAAAATACATTTCAATAACTGCCTGTGTATGCATTTCTGAATTGTAATAGTCTTGCCAATTTTGGAATGTTATTTAAATGTTCAAAATTTTATATAAATTAATTATATTATTTTTGTTTTGTATTTTTCCTCACACTTAATACATGGTATTGGTAACTATGGTACATGATACAAAATTTCATTATGTAAAAATACTACCATAATTTATTAATTCTAATAATTCTCTTTTCATTATGGCAGTTTTAAAGATAATGCCACTACAAACACAATTGTAGATGTATAAAGGTGTATGTGTGTGCATTTCATATAAATATTCCATCAGCTGTATGAGAGTTCTTGTTCTATAATCTCATCATAAGAGTTCTATAATCTCACCATACTTGATATTGTCTGATTTTTCAATTTTATCTCATCTATTAAATTATAGTAATATATAATTGAGGTCTCATTTGCATTCCTTAATTACCAATTCATATATTTGTTGCCCATTTGAATTTCTTTTGCAGGTTATCTCTTTAACTCTTTCTTTTGGTTTATCTTCTTCTTTGGGCTTTCTTAATACTTGGAACACCAGTTCTCTACCACTTACATGTGCTGCACATATAATTTCCCACTTTGTGGCTTCTCCTTTTGGTATATTTTGATAAGCAGAAATCTATAATTTTAGAGTACTTCAGTTTATCAATTATTGTTTTTTGTTTTAGTGCATAATATTTCTCCTTTGAATTCATAATGATATTATTCTCAAATATTATTTTCTAAAAGATCTTTAGGCCTTTCAGAGTTTCACTAGAAATTCAGTTTTGTGCATGATGGAATGGAGGAGTCTTGAAATCTGGTGGAACAAGGCCTCTTAACTTGATCCTTTTTAATGAGAATGTCCTTGCTATTCTCTGCCCTTTGGACTTCACTATAAAATGTCAAGTTCTAAAGAAACATATTTGAGATTTCAATTGAGATAATCGAATCTATGAGTATAGCTTAAGAAGAATTGGCATTTTTACATTGTCTTCAAATCACCTAACAGGCTATAGCTTTTCCATTTTTAAGACCATCATTAAATATTCTAAAGTACCTTTAATATATGTCTTCTCCATAGATATTTATGTTATTGTCTTTATAGAAATGTTGCAAAATTTTGTAGGTATCCCTCAATGTTTAATGCTATTATAAATGGCATCATTCTTAAATTTGCTTGTCACTAGTATAGAGAAATGTATATCGCTATATAGAGATATTTTTAATTCAGAGACCTTTCCAAACCCTCTTGTTAATTAAAATGATTCAATCACATTGTTTTGACATACACATACAGAATCATATCACCTACCAGTAATGACAGCTTTGTTTTTTTCTTTTCCAATCTCTTTTCCCTTCCTTTTCCTTTTTTACCTTGCTTTCTTACTTTGATTAGAACTTCTAGGATGATGTTGAATAAAAATGCTTACCATAGGCATAATTATCTTTTTCCTGATTTGCAAGGGGGAGCTTTTAACTTCACTGAAGTGTGATTTTGCTGAAGGTTTTTGGTAGATGTACTTTATGCTATTAAAATTTTTCCTACTATTTTTAGTTTGCTGAAATGATGATGGATTTTTGATAGATTGATTTGAAAGTCAGAACTACAGAGAGAGAGACAGATCTTTCCTGCTCTGATTCACTCCCTAGATGGCCATAGTGGCCAGGGGTAGGCCAAGCCAAAGACAGGAGCCAGGGGCTTCTTTTTTTTTTTTTTTAAATAAACTTTATTTTGTATAATTAAGACATGTAACATGTACACATGTAGTGAATGGTTATTATGGTGAAATAAATTAACATATCCATCATCTCACATAGCTACAATTTTCCCCTCCCTTGTGATAAGAGTAGTTACAATATAATCATTAAGAAAAAATCCTGAGTATGATACTCAGTATGTTAACTCTAATGCTCATGTTGCACATTAGATTTTTTAAAAAATTTTATTTAAGGTATATAAATTTCAGGTATTTCATATATGCAAATTTTGGAACACAGTGATACTTCCCACCTTACTCTCTTTCCCCCCGTGCTCCTACCCTTCCTCCTCCTTCCTCTCATTCCTTTTCTTGACTTTTACAAAGATCTATTGTCAGTTTACTTTATACTCATGATTATTCCTACACTGATAAAGAGTTCAATAAACAGAAGAAAAAACATTGTTCCTCAACAGTCGAGACAAGGGCTGTAAACAATCACCAAATCTCAAAATGTCAGTTTCACTCCTATACATTGCATTTTTAGTACTCTATTAGTTACCACAAATCAGGAGAAACTTATGGTATTTGTCTCTTTGGGATTGACTTATTTCACTAAGTATAATGATTTATAGTTGCATCCATTATTTTTTGCAAAAGATAGGATTTCGTTCTTTTTTTTTTGGCTGAGTAGTATTCCATGCTAAATATATATATATATATATATATATATATATATATATATACTGCAATTTATTTATCCAGTTGTCAGTTGGTAGACATCTGGGTTGATTCCATGTCATAGTTATTATGAATTGAGCTGAAATACACATGGGAATACAGTTAACTCTTTCATATGCTTATTTCATTTCTGTTGCATTAATTCCTAAGAGAGATTGCTGGGTCATATGGGATATCTATTTTCACTTTCTGAAGTATCTCCATACTGTCTTCAACAATGGCTGTACTAGTTTTCATTTCCACCAATAGTGGATTAGGATACCTTTTCCCCCACATCCTCACCAGCATTTGTTGTTTGATTTTCTGTATGACATCCATTCTAGCAGGGATGAGGTAAAATCTCATTATAGTTTTGATTTGCATTTCCCTTATGGCCAGTGATCCTGAACATTTTTTCATGTGTCTATTGGCCATTTGTCTTTCCTCTTTCGAAAAATGCCTATACAAATTCTTTACCCATTTCTTAACTGGGTTTTTTTTTGTTGTGTTTTGTTTTGCTTTGCTTTGCTGTTACTGAGTTTCTTCAGCTCTTTATAAATTCTGGATATTAATCCTTTATCAGTTTCATAGTTTGCAAATATTTTCTACCATTCCGATGATTAACTTTTCACCTTACTGAGTCTATCTTTTGCAATGCAGAGTTTCTCAGGTTGATGTAATCCCATTTGTCTATTTTGGTCTTGATTGCATGTGCTTCTAGGTTCTTCTCCAAGAACTCTTTGCCTATACCAATGTCTTGCAGAATTTCCCCAATGTTTTCCTCTAGTAATTTGATGGTATCATTTTGTAGATGTAAATCCTTGATCCATTTTGAGTTGATTTTTGTATAAGGTATAAGGTAGAGGTGTTGCTTCATACTTCTTCATGGAGAGATCCATTTTCCCCAGTACCATTTGTTGAAGAGACAATTCTTTCTCCAGGGATTGATTTTAACTCCTTTGTCAAAGATTAGTAGGTTGGCCGGTGCCGTGGCTTAACAGGCTAATCCTCCACCTTGCGGCGCCGGGACACCGGGTTCTAGTCCCGGTTGGGGCGCCGGATTCTATCCCGGTTGCCCCTCTTCCAGGCCAGCTCTCTGCTATGGCCCAGGAGTGCAGTGGAGGATGGCCCAAGTGCTTGGGCCCTGCACCCGCATGGGAGACCAGGAGAAGCACCTGGCTCCTGGCTTCGGATCAGCGAGATGCGCCGGCCGCAGCGGCCATTGGAGGGTGAACCAATGGCAAAAAGGAAGACCTTTCTCTCTGTCTCTCTCTCTCTCTCTCTCACTATCCACTCTGCCTGTCCAAAAAAAAAAAAAAAAAAAAATTAGTAGGTTGCATGGATTGATTTTGTTCCACTAGTCTACAGGTCTATTTTTATGCAAGTACCTAGCTGTTTTGATTATAAGTGCCCTTTAGTATGTCTTGAAATCTGGTATCATGATGCTTCCAGCTTTGTTTTTTGTTGTATAAAATTCCTTGAGCTCTTGTGTTTCCATGTGAATTTCAGCATCGTCTTTTCTAGATCTGAGAATAACGTCCTTCATATTTTGATTGGAATCATATTGAATCTGTAATTGCTTTTTGTAGTATGGACATTTTGATAATATTAATTCTTCCAATCGATGAACATGGAATATTTTTTCATTTTTTCTTATAATTCTTTCTTTAATGTTTTATAATTTTCATTATAAAGATCTTTGACATCCTTTTTAAAATTTATTTCAAGGTCTTTAATTTTTTGGAGTTGTTGTGAATGGGATTGATCTCCAAGGTTCTTTCTCAGCCATACATTGTCTGAAACTTTTAAAGTGTCAGATAGAAAGACTGTTGATTTTTGTGTGTTAACTTTATATCCTGCAACTTTTCCCAACTCTTTTATGAGTTTCAATAGTTTCTTTGTGGAGTCTTTTGGTTCCCCTGTATATAGAATGATGTCATCTGCAAATAGGATAGTTTGACTTTCTCCTTTCTGACTAATATCTATTTGGTTTCTTTTTCTTGTATAATGGCTCTGGCTAAAACACCCAGGACAATATTGTATAGCAATGGTGAAAGTGGGCATCCTTCTCTGATACTGGATCTTAGTGGAAATGCCTCCAACTTTTCCTTATTCAATAAGATGCTGGCTGTGAGTTTTATCATAAATTGCCTTGATTGTGTTGACAAAGTTCCTTCTGTACCCAAATTGCTTAATGTTTTCATCTAGAAAAGATTTGTATTATATCAAATGCTTTTGTTGTAACTGTTGAGATAATCACATGGTTTTTATTCTTTAATTTGTTAATGTGATATATCACATTTATTGACTTGTATGCATTTATCCCTGCATACCATGGATAAAACCCACTTGGTCCTGGTGAGTGATCTTTCTGATGTGTTGTTGGATTCGAATAGCTAGTATTATGTTGAGGATTTTTGCATTTATCTTCATGTGGGATATTGTTCTATAGTTCTCTTCCTCTGTTGTATTTTTTTCTGGTTTAGGTATTATGGTGATGCTGGCCTCATAGAATGAGTTTGCAAGGATTCCCTCCCTTTCAGTTGTTTTGATTAGCATAAGAGTTGGAATTAGTTCTTCTTTAAAAGTCTTTAAATGTCTGGTTGAATTCAGCAGTGAAGCCATCCAGGCCTGGGCTTTTCTTTGTTGGGTCTTTAAGAATTTGTTACTGCTTGTCCAGCATTACAAAAGATGCTTAAGGATGTGCTACATACAGAAACACAGAAAGATAGTCATCATTATGAAAGAATGTAAAGGCAGAAAATCTCACAGTAGAAGTAGAAAAGGAAATCCAAAGCAAACAATGGGGATATTTACAAAAAAGTTGCCAGGGCTGAGTCAGTACTTATCAGTAGTAATCTTGCATGTAAATGGCCCAAATTCTTCAATTAAAAGATACAGATTGTTTGATTGGATTAAAAACCAATACCTATCTATTTGCTCCCTACAAGAAACACACCTAACCAACAAAGACATGCAGACTGAAAATGAAAGGACAGAAAAAGATATTCCATGCTAATGAAAAGCAAAAACAAGCAGGCATAGCCATCCTAATATCAGACAAAATAGACTTTACCACACAAACTGTTAAGAGACAAAGAAGGGCACTATGTAATGATTAAGGGATCAGTTCAACAGGAAAACATGACTATAATAAGTGTATATGCACCCAATACCAGGGTGTCTGGCTATTTAAAACAAATGTTAATGGATCTAACGAGAGACATAGCTTCCAAAACTTTTGTCAATGGATAGATCAGTTAGACAGGAAATCAACAAAGCAGCAACAGAGCTAATGGGCACTATAAACCAAATGGACCCAACAGATATTTGCAAAGAATTTCATTCCAGCTGAACAATACATATTCTTTTCATCAGTGCATGAAACTTTCTCAAGGATAGACCATATGCTAGGCCATAAAACCACTCTCAGCAAATTCAAAAAAACTGAAATCATATCATGTGCCTTTCTGACCACAATGGAATAAAGCTGGTAATTAACAACTCAAGAATCTCTAGTAAATATGCAAACACAGGGAGACTGAACAACATGTTCCTGAATGAACAGTGGGTCATGGAATAAATCAAAAGGGAAATTAAAAAGTTTCTGGAAACAAATGAATATGACAGTATAACATATCAAAATGTATGGAATACAGCAAAACTGTCTTCAAAGGAAATAACAATTGACACCTACATCAAGAAATTGGAAAGGCACCAAATAAATGAGCTATCAAAGCATCTCAAGGACCTAGAAGAAAAAGAACTAACCAAACCCAAACTTAGTAGGAAGAAAGAAAGAATTAAAATTGGAGAAGAAATAAGCAAAATTAAAACCAAATAAAGCAATACAAAAGATGAGTCAAATTAAGTGCAGTTTTTTTGAAAAAATAAACAAAATTGATACACCATTGGTCCAACCAAAGAAAGAGGGAGAACCCAAATTACTAAAATGAGAGATAAAAAGGAGATGTAAGAATGGATATCTCAAAAATAATAAGAATCATCAGGAATTACTACAAAGGGCTATATGCCAACACATTAGAAAATCTAGAAGAAATAGATAGATTCCTAGGCACATACAATCTATCAAAATTGAGTTGTGAAGATATAGAAAAACTAAACAGACCAATAACCAAGATGGTAATTGAATCAGTAATAAAGACCCTCCCAACAAAGAAAAGCCCAGGACTGGATGCATTCATTGCCAGGAGGCTCTTCCAGGTCTCCCACATGGGTAGAAGGGGCCCAAACCCTTGTGCCATCTTCTGATGCTTTTCCCATGCCATTAGAAGTGAGCTGGATCAGAAGTGGAGCAGCCAAGACATGAACTGGTGACCATATAGGATGCCAGTGTGGCAGGGCATGGCTTTACTCATTAGTTAAGCCATGATGCTGGCCCCAAGGATGGTGGATTTTATCAAGCATTGTTTTTTTTTTTTTTTCTCTAGTGAGAATCACTTGTAATCTGTTAATGTGCACTATTATTCTTTAAGTTTCAAGTAACCTTGCATTCCTGGAATTTACTCATGGATCATGATGTTTTTATTTATGAAATCATTTTGCTCAGATTTTATTTAAGATTTTGGCTTCAACATTCATAAGCAAGGTTGGACTTTCTCAATGTCCTTATTAAGGATTAGTTTCATAAAATTTATGTCACAAAGTTTATATCATAAGATAGGTTGGCAAATATTCTTTTTCTGTTCCCTTGGAAAATTTGTCTAAGATTGGAATTTCATCTGTATTCAGTTTTTGGTAAGTTGCTACTGTAGCCATATGGTCTTAGGGTTTTGTTATTGTTAAGAGTTTTGACTATTGTTTTAATTTGCTTGGTAGTTAATGGATATATTTAGTGTTCTATTTCCTTTTTTTGTCAATTTTTCTGTTATTTTACCAAGAGGTTATTTCATCTATATTTTAAAATGTATTGGGATAAAGTTGTTTGTATTCTTTCTTTTTTTAATGTCAGTAGCATTTGAATGATAGTCTTTATCTTTCCTGATGTTATTTATATTTAGTTCAAACTATTTTCTAATTTCTATTTTTTATTTAATTCTCATTAAATGGTTATTTAGAAATATATCTTTAATTTTATAAAATTCTAAATCTCCTAGTTATTTTTCTTTGTCCTTAAAGAACATGCTGTGACTGGTTTCAGCCTTTGACATTTGTTCATACATGTTTTGTGGTTTGTTTGTTTGTTTGTTTTGACAGGCAGAGTGGACAGTGAGAGAGAGAGAGAGACAGAGAGAAAGGTCTTCCTTTTGCCGTTGGTTCACCCTCCAATGGCCGCCGCGGCTGGCGCACCGTGCTGATCTGATAGCAGGAGCCAGGTGCTACTCCTGGCCTCCCATGGGGTGCAGGGCCAAGGACTTGGGCCATCCTCCACTGCACTCCCTGGCCACAGCAGAGAGCTGGCCTGGAAGAGGGGCAACCGGGACAGAATCTGGTGCCCAGGCTGAGACTAGAACCCGGTGTGCTGGCGCCACAAGGCAGAGGACTAGCCTAGTGAGCCGTGGCGCCGGCCAATGGTTAGTTTTATAAAATTTTTATGGTACCTGAAAAAAACATGTTCCACAGTTGGAAATACAGAGTTCTAGCTGCCTAATTTTTTTTTTCCTTAAACTGCTTTATGAGTCAGTAGGGTCTTGGTTTATGCTTGTTATTTCTGGGTCCCTTTTGCTTTTAGAAGGGTTTGAGATTAAGTGATAAATAATAGGATGTAATTTAAAATTCTCTAAGAAAATGTACTGAATATTTGAGATAAAATAGAATTTCTACTACCTTATTCAACATTCATGCATTTTACTGGACATTCTATCTAGTTATATAGACTTCCCTTTCTGCCCAGCTCCAAAATGAAAAACAATAGGTATGAGTAAATGGAAGAAGAGGAGATAAAATTTTTGTATTTTTAACAGAAAATATGATAATCTCTATGGAAAACTCTGAGTCAGTAGTCAAACTAGTACATTTACTAGGAAATAAAAAGGTGCAAGGTTTAAAAAAATACAATCAGTAAATAATGAGAAAAATTATTAGAAAAAAATGTATCCATTTTTGAGATGCTCAATAAATTATAAAATCCCTAAAGATATATCTGAGGAAATATACTATTTTTGTAGATAAAGTCCTGGAACTATTCAAGTATACATAACAAAATCTGAATAAATATAGAAATATGCCAAGTAATGGATAGGAATGCTTAATACATAAAGTATGAAACTATACCCTCAGTTTTTCTTTAATTTCAATGCATTTCTAATTTAAATCAACAGGATTTTGAAAGAAATTGACAAGTTTAAACTACTCAAGTTTAATTCTATAGATCTAGACAAATTAATTTTTAAAATAAAATGAGTAAGAATATGGGGCCTTGCCTTACCAGACACATGTGCTAAATATAAAGTTGTGCTAATTAAAATGGTAAAGTATCAGCACAGAAATGGACAAACGAATCAGTGGACCAGATGGAAAACTGCCAAATAGACCTATGCTTATAACTGAAAGGAGGATTTCAAGTCAATGGAGAAAATGGTAGACAACTGGATTTCTAAAAAATGTCCAAGCCAAAAGAAAGCTTACATCTCTGCTTCTCAACGATATGATGTTCTGATTGGGTTAAGCAATAAATAAATAAATAAATAAATAAAATTTAAAAAGAAAGAAAAAGTAAAAAATATAGCAATTATAGGAAAATATGATCTTCGTGACTTCAAAGGAAAAAATGGGTTACTAAACAGGAACTAATGTGAATTAATTGATTCTTCTTTTTAAAAGCATTTGAGGTAGGAACAAGATCTTTTAGGATGTCTTTTTTTTTCTCTGGTTCTTTTCAACATTACACTGGATGCTTCCAGCCAGTGTGATTAGGCAAGGGGAAAACAGGCACCTGGATTGGAAGGAAGAACTACAACCGTCTTCACCGACAGATGGCAAATCCCAAGGAATCCACTAAAAAAAAATCACTAGTACTAAAAAAGTTTAGGTCGGTGCCGTGGCTCAACAGGCTAATCCTCCACCTTGCGGTGCCGGCACACTGGGTTCTAGTCCCGGTCGGGGCGCCGGATTCTGTCCCGGTTGGTTGCCCCTCTTCCAGGCCAGCTCTCTGCTATGGCCCAGGAGTGCAGTGGAGGATGGCCCAAGTGCTTGGGCCCTGCACCCGCATGGGAGACCAGGAGAAGCACCTGGCTCCTGGCTTCGGATCAGCGTGGTGCGCCGACCGCAGCGGCCATTGGAGGGTGAACCAACGGCAAAGGAAGACTTTTCTCTCTGTCTCTCTCTCACTGTCCACTCTGCCTGTCAAAAAAAAAAAAAAAAAAGTTTAGCACAGTTGCCTGATTTAAATTAGTATATGAAAAATCAGTTGATATATACCAGCATACAATCTGAAAACAAAACTAAGAGAACAGTTCTATTAAAAAAAAAAGTACAAGACTTTTACACTGGAAATTGCAAAATATTGTTAAATGAAAGCTAAATTAATTGGAAGATATTCCCTGTTCATGGATCAGATGACAATATTGTTAACATGGTAATATTGCCCAAATTGCTCTACAGATTCAATGTAGTCTCTATCATAATTCCTGTTGGCTTTTTTTCCCTCAGAAGTTAAATGTTGATCCTAAAATTTCAATGGAAACCTAAAGTATCCAGTATAATGAAAACAATCTTAAAAAACAGAAACAACATGGATGGTACATACTCCCTTGTTTAAACTTACTACAGAACTCTAATAATCAAGACAGTGATATAAATACAGATTTATGGTTCAGTGGTATAAATTTGAAAGTCCAAAACAAACTTACATTTGTAGTCAACTGATTATCAATAAAAATTTCAAGATAATTCAATGAGGAAAAGAACAGTCTTCAACATATGGTGCTGGAACAACTGGATATCTACATACAAGATTATGGAGTTGGATCCCTACCTTTCACCATACACAAAAATTAAGTCAAAATTGGTCATAGATTTTTTAATTATTTAGAATAAAACATAGAAAATCTTCATGAATGTGGGCTAAAAAAGATCAGGTTAGAGATCACACTGAGAATATAAGTAGCAGCAACAAAAATTGTAAGTTGGAGTTCATCAAAACTCAGGATTTACCCACTTCAAAAGATATATCAAGAAGGTGAACACAAAACCCAGAGAAAATATTGCAAATCATATATTCAGTAACCAGGACATATAAAGACCTCTTGCAACTCAGAAATAAGGAAAAAATAAATTATAAAAAAACAAGCTGGGGCCTGTGCTGTGGCACAGTAGGTTAATCCTCCTCTTGTGCTGGCATTCCATATGGGAGCTAGTTCTAGTCCTGGCTGCTGCTCTTCTGATCCAGCTGTTTGCTATGGCCTGGGAAATCAGTAGAAGATGGTCCAAGTGCTTGGGTCCCTGCACCCACGTGGGAGACATGGAAGAAGCTTCTGTCTCCTGGCTTCTGATCGGCACAGCTCCAGCCATTGTGGCCTTTTGGGGAGTGAACCAGCGGACAGAAGACCTTTCTGTCTTTCCCTCTCACTGTCTGTAACTCTAACTGTCAAATAAATTAAATTAAATTAAATACAAACAAAAGTACTTGAATACAAATGTATCTAAAAATATATGAATGGTCAAGAAGCATATGAAAAGATGTTCAATGTCATTAGACAGTAAGGAAATACAAATCAAAACTACAAGGATTAATACTTTGTACCCCTAGAATTGCTGTGACAAAAATGACAATCACCAACTATTGATGAGAATGTCAAAGAATTGGAACTTCCATATATTTTAGGTGGGAATGTAGAATGTTGCAGATATTTTAGAAAACTGTCATGGTTTCTCACAATGTTAAACATAGAGTTATCAAATGGCCCAGCAATTCAATTCCTTGTATCTACCCCCCCCCAAGCAAAAGCATATGTTTACACATAGATTTGTACACACATGTTTATGACAGCATTATTCATAGTAGCCTGAAAATGAAAACAATCCAAATGTCCATAAACTAATGAGTGGAAATGTAACAAGTAATATACCCGTAGCATAGAATATAATTTGGCCATAAAAAGGAGCAAATGCTGATACATACTACAACATAGATGAACCTCAAAAGCATACTGAATGAAAGAATCTAGACACAAAGGCCACATGTTATATGATTCCATTTATATTATGTGTCCAGAGTAGATAAATCTATGAAGGTAGAAAGTTGAATAGTAGTTACCTGAAGTTGGCATAGAAATGGACTATGAATGCAAATGGGAATAAACTTTCCTTTTGGAGTGATGAAAATATTCTAAAATTAGGTTGTGGTGATGGTTGTATAACTTTGTAATTATGCTAAAAACTATTGAAGTGTACACCTAAAATGAATGAATTTTATGCTATATAAATTCTCAATAAAGTTGTTAAAACCTACTTGAAGCAATTTAAAATATTAAGGTATCTATTCTGGCTGGTTGGAATGCAGGTTTGTTACAGATTATGTTTTCTATATTTGTAATATTTCTCAAAGATGAAAACTTGGACACCATAAATTCTTGAGCAGCAATTTCAGTTGAGAGGAATATGTGAAGTTGGAGTCTTCATTAGACCCTTTCCTTCAGTTACTGACAAGGGTCTTCATCTCCAAAGGAACCAGATCCCCCAGGACTTCATCCCCAAGGACTAGATCCTTGCTAGTAAACTCTCAATGAAGCCACCACTTATGCATAGCAAATGCAACCCTTTAATGCCTAACTCTTAAAAACAAGCCAAGAATAACTAAACATTTATGGAATACATTCAACATGGAAACAGAAACTGAACCATCTTGGAAGGGTTAATTCAGAGGAAACAGACACAATGTAGAGAAAATGAAACTTTAAAATCTCTGTAATTATTCCTAATTGAGAAGAGAAAATCTGCATCTATGGGCAATATCAGAAATCTGTAATGAATATTCCTAGAAAAATTTGGAAATTAAAAATAATTGATAGAAATTTGGAAAGTAACAAAAGAAAAGAACATTAGAAAATAGGAGAAAAAAGACAAGAAAATTAGAGGGTCAATCGAGAGGTTTGAAGTCCAACTAATTGTATTTTCAGAGACAGACTGAAAATGGAGTTGAAGGGAATATAGCAAAGAAATGATACAAGACAGTTTCACAGCAATGAAGAATATGAGTTTCTACTTTGGCAGGCTTAGCACAAGAATTTACAAAAGTGACTTACCAATCATATCCTAATGAAACATTAGAGAATAGGAAACAAAGGATTAGCCAACCAGGTTGTTAAAGAGGATCAGAAAACAGACTAACTTTGCAATTCAAGAGAATAACAAAGACATTTTCATACACGTAAACTCCAGTAAACAGATGTGATTATTTGGGGATACCCAATAACTTTAAAATTCTCATTTTATATTTGGAGACATTTTCACACTGTGAACTCTGCCCCAGCAAAGTTGAAGCTGGAACTCAATTATCCAGCATCTATTGCAGCAAAAACGTAGACTATGAGCTAGGCTCTTATAATCAGGTACTTCCATGGAAGACCTAAATTTAAAGAAATGCTAGGAAGTATATTTTGCAAAGAATCTGTTCCTGGAGGAGTGTGGTGAGAAACAGCTTTCAGAGGCAGTAGTGGCATAGATTGTAATTGTAAATGTCTTTGCTTAGTCTTGGTGCCTTTGACCAGGGGAGATACAGAAATACCACAGGAGAGCTTGTTGCATAATTCCCATCTTGTTCCTGAGTGCACAGTCCTCAGATCCTAATTTCAATTCCTCCTAGAGATTCTGTGAGCCACTTAATTATCTAATGAAGCTTCTAAGGATGGTCCTAGTGACATGTTCTAACAACACAAGGGAGTAAAGCCAGGAAAAGAGACTGAGCTGGAAAAGGAGATCTAATGTAATAGAGAAAATCCTCAGGATTATAGTGAATAACAATCTTGGGATACAGGCTCTGCAACAACCAAAAGACTAATCAGCCTATATTCAAATAAATATATGAGGGCTCCTGAAAGAACATTTCTGAGAAATTTGATTCAGCACATGATATGTTTCATATATGGAAGAGATTTACATGTCTGGAAATGAGTCTGGTAATGAATTAATATGTATCAGGGTACTTCAGAAACTTCATGGAAAATGGAATTAAAAGATGTCTATTTTGGTGAAAAAAATTTGAAATACATGCTTGGTTATTTTTATGATATATATCTTTTCCATGAACCTTTTAAAGAACTGGCACATAAAACCAAACAAACTAAAGAAGGAGAGGATTATTAGCTATAAGAATAATAAAATTTATATACAGATCCTTTTGTGACTCATGAATGTGATGATTGGAGTGCTACACCGCTGAGATGTACCTCCCTCAAACCCTTTCACCTGTCTGACACAATAAGAAAAAGGAGAAGGAAAAGAATTTACATATTAATGGCTGTGCAATCATAGTACTCTACATGGTTCAGCTGAAACTAATTTTGCATGGTCAAAATTTAGGCTTTGAAGTTAGCCCAAAATATTGACTTATGAGAAAGATTAGGGAAAGTCTGGGTGTGCTGAGGTGGGGCATAAAAGGACAAAATCCTTTCTTTTTACAGTATGAGTGTCCACAATATTTAAAACTGAAAAGTCAAGATCCATAGGAAAAAACAAAACAGAAAAAATACCTGAAATATATTAATGATTGCCTTTGAAGAGTGGGAATGAGGCAGGGGAAATATATTGGTCAGGGTGCTTTAGTTGTGTGCTATAGAATTCACTGTATTATAAAGTTTAAGCCAAAGGGGATGCTTTTTAAGTAGTGATTAGTTACAAAGACCTTGAGAGAGTCCAAGAACTAGGTTTACATGCTACTTAAGAAATGTATTTAAATAATTCATAGAAGTGTATTTTAGAAGTTGCCTCAAACTCTAAATAGAGTGGTGTGTCCTTGTAGGTAGATGCAAGAGGACTTTTGACTCTCACCTCTCTGTTGCTAGATACCACTATTACTGCCACCACACCTGTGCAACAGATGTAAATAAATAAAGATGACTCAAATAAGATTCATAACTCCATGTTCAATTTGTTATATGTCACAATGAGATCATAATGTGACACTTAAATTCCGATCTCTGGGTTCTATCAACAATCTATGCTTTCATGCCGATACTTCCTGCCATGTATGTTTCTCCTTTATATCCACATTCCTGGATGTTCCTAAGTAGAAAGTCCATAACAAATACATGTGTAGGCACAAAGAGTACAGGGAAAGTTGTCCTTTCACCTTCCCTTTTCTATACAGCTTGTCAAGAATGGAATGTCAAAGCTTGTGGGGCAGAGACATACATATATCTTGGAATGAGAAGCAAGGACATCCCACGGAAGAACTTTGTTACATTAAATAAGTACCTGTCAGAGGTGACAACTGCTTATCAAGTACAACAGCGTCTTATTTATACTAAGCAATTTATTCTAAGCACAAAATGACCCAAGCAAATAGTACTCATGGAATGTTGAGGATAGAATCCTCACCAAGATCTTGGGTTAGCAGAGGAGGATTCCTTACTTAGCAGAGTCTTGGCTTGGTCTGGAAGGCAGGAGTTATAATGCAGAAAAAGAAGTGAGGGAAGAAGAGTTTAGAGGGACAGTGACCAGAGGTAAGTGAGTAGAACCAAAAGTCTGTATAAGGAACAATGGAAAGATACACTTGGGAAAACAAAAAGCAATAAAAGATTGTGGCTTACTTTCCTTCCTTCAAAAATCCCACTAATGTGGCAATAACAAGATTTATATTTTAAAAAACTAGGGGCTGGCACTATGGCATAGCCGGTAAAGCCGCTGACTGCAGTGCCAGCATCGCATTTGGGCGCCAGTAGTCCCTGCTGCTCCACTTCCAATCCAGCTCTCTGCTATGGCCTGGGAAAGCAGTAGAAGATGGCCCAAATCCTTGGGCCCCTGCACCCACGTGGGAGACCTGGAAGAAGCTCCTGGCTCCTGGCTCCTGGCTTTGGATCGGCGCAGCTCCCACCATTGCAGCCAATAGGGGAGTGAACCAGCGGATGGAAGACCTCTCTCTCTCTCTCTCTCTCTCTCTCTCTCTGCCTCTCCTTCTCTCTCTGGGTGTAACTCTGACTTTCAAATAAATAAATAAACTTATAAAGACAGAAAATGGTGAATGACAGCAAAATTCTAGAAACTGAAAAGCAGGGTGATTTATCAAACCCTGTAAAGTTGAATCCTAAACTGTCAATAAGGAAAGCTGAGAAACAACATGATGGTCTCTATAGAACCCAAAATGCGTAGGATGTTATGGCATTAGGTACCTCTGGCAGGGGCAGTTGAAATGAGGCCAAGGAGGATTTGTTAAAAATCCATCTAAGAATTAGCAAGAACTCCAGATCCCCATCCTTCCTCCGAGCAGCTTTCTTGCCATCAGCTTGGCAGAAGATTGAGCTTCATTTTCTAGAGCAGGTGAAAAAGACGCTCTCTGGACTGAAAGTTTCCAGGGACGATTGAAGTGGGGGTGTCATATGGAAAACAAATTTAGTAAACTTTACATAACGAATAGTGAAACTTTAAGACATATTTTCCTATTTGGTTAGGAAGCCAGACCTGTCCCCTCCAGGAGAAATATTGGAGGAGCCTTCACTGAGGAATTTGACCAGACCTACAGGTATCAGCATTAGGAGTTCACCTAGGAAACCGCCCAGCTGGATCACCATGCAGAGAATATCAGCAAACCCATCCACACACCCTGAGTTTTCAATCAGCTTTTTTTGAGCTATGCTTTTATATAAGAGCCTACCACTGAGGATTACTATACATTTAGGAAAGCCTTAAACTTGAAAGAGATCAAGTAAAATAATGGACAAAAAGTAATGTGAAAGAAATTAAGTTGTGCAGTGGAAAAAAACAAAACTTCAAAAGCCATTTACATTTCAGTGTTTTCAGAGAGATAAAAGAAGACAAGCATCCATAAAATAAGAACAAGATGACAAAAAAAAAAAAGTATGTACTCACATACAAAAAAATCTAAGGATGGGGCCAGTGTTTTGGAGCAGCAGTTTAGTCACTGCTTGTGATGCCATACCCATAGCAGAGTGCTCATTAGATACCCTGCTGCTCTGCTTCTGATCCAACTCCCAGCTAATGTGCCCAGAAAAACAGCAGAAGATGGTCCAAGTACTTGGGCCCCTGCCACCCATGTGGGAGACCTGAATGGAGTTCCAGAGCCCCAGCCATTATAGCCAAATAGGGAGTGAACCAGCAGATGGAAAATTTCTCTCTGTGCCTTTCAAATAAATAAATCTTTAAAGAAAACCTAAGGGACCATAAATGATCTATTCAAAGTTAAAAGTTTGATAAATGAAAATAACAAATATGAAGGGATTTGGAAGACAAAGACGAGGAAATTTTTCAGATGATGCAGTATAATGATAAAGTTGGTAGAAAAAAAAGTAAGAAAATTAGAGGTCCAATCCCTGAGCGACTCACTGTGCTATTATCAGTAGTAAATGTACAGAAAGAAAGGAGTAGAGAAAGTCATAAAACAAGTGGCAAAAAATTTCCTACAATTTAAGACAGGACTTTTAATATTGATATAAAATTTAACACTGGGACAAAGAAAAGCTCTAAACAATACACACAATGAACAAGTTATCTATCAAGGTCCAGGAAACAAATTTATACTTTCCTTATATCCATCATCACACCAACATCCACAAAATATTTATTTCCTCTACTTGAAAGGCAGAACAACAGAGAGAGGGACGGAGAAAGAGAGGGGGGGGGGAGATCTTCCATCTGCTGATTCAACCCCAAAATGCCTAGAATAGCCAGGCTGAAAGAGCTGGACCAGGCCAAAGCCAGGAGTTTGTGTCTTCTAAGTGGGTGGCAGGAGCCTAGGCACTTGAGTTATCATCCCCTACCCCACAGACTACATTAGCTGGAAGCTGGATTAGAAGCAGGGCAGCTGGGCTTGAAGTGGTGCTCCGGTATGGGAGATAGGCATCCCAAGCAGCTGCTTAACTCACTGTGCGACAGCACCACCCCATAAGCCACTTTTGAAAGTTAATGGGGGTGGGAGGGCAGGTATGGGGGGGTGTATAATCCAAAAGCTGTACTTATGAAATATATATTTTTTAAATAAAAGCTTTCTTAAAAAAAGTAAGTTAATGACTCCCCACAAACAAAATCAGAATTAAGGGTGAATTAGATATAAATAGGAAAATAATGCTTATCTGAATATAAATAGGGAAATAGAATCTACAACATAAAACATTGAAATATAAAAATTTGTTAATTTTTGTTAAAGAAATAGAAATGACAAACAAAAGTAGTTATTGGCATATCTAATAAATGTTTTAATACATACAATATTAAGTAGTATGTAAAATGTTCATGTAAGTAGATCAGAAAACGCACTAGGATCCTATTAGCAAAAATAGGACAGAAGTATGAAACAATACATTAGATAAAAACCAATGGGTAATTATCATGAAAAAAATCAGCCCAAGTTGTAATCCAAGAAATATAAATTAAAATTTGGACTACACGTTCTTATTTATGAAATTAGTGAAAAAATTATTTTTCCAATATAAAGTTATTCAATGTGGAGAATTTAAAATTATACATTCTTTCTGAGATGTTTTTGCATTATATGTTGACAATTTTAAAATATTTAAACCCTATAAGTCAAAATAAGTTTCTTATCTGAGGAATTTCCTTTCACCCAACTCATGTTTTATTGGTATACTGTTTTATATACTGACATATGGGATAAATATGTAAGTATAAATGAGAGTAATAATGGTAGAAAAGTAAAAACAATGTATTTAATAGTGGGAAAATTGAATCACTTATCTCAATAAAATGGGTTTTTTTCAGCTATAAAATATTTATTGTCTTCTATGAATGGTAGGAAGGGTAACTTTTCTAACTTGAGAAGAAAATTTTGACTATCATAGCACTTAAATGTTGACTGTCAGAGAAATAATAGCTAATGTCAGACATTTTGCTTACCACCCTCCAACTGAAATAATGTAACGTAAATATGTATACAACATGAAAGACAAAAGGCTCTGCTGTTGTCCTATAATTTGGGCAAAGGCTGCAGTGAAATAAATTGTTAAAGGTACTCCATTTTTCATCTTCTCTAGCTTAAAACACACACGTGTGTGCATACGTACACACACACACACGCATGTGTGCATACACACACATACACACACACTCACCCCTAGGGAGCTTAAGAGGCATTTTTTAAAAAAAGATTTATTTATTTATTTGATAGTCAGGGTTGCTTTTTTTTTTTTTGACAGGCAGAGTGGATAGTGAGAGAGAGACAGAGAGAAAGGTCTTCCTTTTTGCTGTTGGTTCACCCTCCAATGGCCGCTGCGGCCGGCTCATCGCGCCAATCCGAAGCCAGGAGCCAGGTGCTTCTCCTGGTCTCCCATGCAGGTGCAGGGCCCAAGGACTTGGGCCATCCTCCACTGCCTTCCCGGGCCATAGAAGAGAGCTGCCTGGAAGAGGGGCAACTGGGATAGAATCGGCGCCCCAACAGGGACTAGAACCCCGTGTGCCGGCGCCGCAAGGCGGAGGATTAGCCTGTTAAGCCATGGCGCTGGCCTGATAGAGTTATACAGAGAGAAGAGGAGAGGCAGAGAGAGAGGTCTTCCATCCGCTGGTTCACTCCCCAATTGGCCACAATGGCTGGAGCTGCACCGATCCAAAGCCAAGAGCCAGGAGATTTCTCCGGGTCATCCCACACAGATGCAGGAGCCCAAGGACCTGGGCCATCTTCTACTGCTTTCCCAGGCCATAGCAGAGAGCTGGATTGGAAGTGGAGCAGCTGGGACTCGAACCAGCGGCTGTATGGGATGCTGGCACTGCCGGTGGAGGCTTTACCCCCTATGTCACTACACCAGCCCCTGAGGCATTCTTCTTCTTCTTTTTTTTTGCCAGAGTTAGACAGTGAGAGTCTGCTGTCCTCCTGGGCCACAGCAGAGAGCTGGACTGGAAGAGGAGCAACCGGGACTAGTAGCCGGTGCCTGAGGCATTATTTTTAAAAGAAAGGGAGAAAAGACTTGAGAAAGGCATCAAGATTATGGGACCAAGTATTTTCTTTTAAATATGTATTTATTTACTTGAAAGTCAGAGTTACACAGAGAGAGAAGGAGAGGCAGAGAGACAGAGGTCTTCCATCCGCTGGTTCACTCCCCAGATGGCCACAACGGCGGGAGCTGCACCGATCTGAAGCCAGGAGCCAGGAGCTTCTTCCTGGTCTCCCATTTGGGTGCAGGGGCCCAAGGACTTGGGCTGTCTTCTACTGCTTTCCCAGGCCATAGCAGAGAGCTGGATCAGAATTGGTGCAGCAAGGGTGCCAACCGGTGCCCATATGGGATGCCAACACTGCAGGCGGTGGCTTTACCCACTACACCACAGCGCCGGCCCCCAAGTATTATTGTTTAATCATTCTCATAGGAAGAAAATACTTTTTAATTGTCAGAACTGTTGTTTCCTTCCATGAAGAATTCCACATAATTGTGGCTACTGTGGATAAGGAAAATCTGAAGAGACCGGCTCATTATTTACCATTACTTGTCATTTCAGTTGAAAGAAGCAAGAACACAGTTTCTCAGAGAGACCTTTTGAGACTTATAGAACACAATTTCAAGCTTGTTTTAATTGTATATTCAATAAGAATATTCATGGGAGCTTATGTGATATTCCTAGTCAGCATTTTATTATTTCCTGGGAGGGAAAGTCTTCAGCATGGTATTTAAGTTTCTGATACTGAGCTCTTTCTAAACAATGTCACCTTTTTCTTTTTCAAATATTTATTTTAGAGGTAGGGAGAGAAAAAGAGAAAGGAAAGAAGGAAAGGAAAGAAAGAAGAAAGCAGAAAGAATAGAAAGAAGGAAGGAGGGAAGAAAGGAAGAAAGGGAGGGAGGGAGAGAGGGAAGGAGGGAGGAAGAACATGCTCCCATCTTCTGGTTCAGTACTCACATTCTCACAATAGCTAGAGCTGCATCAGGCCAAGACCAGGAGCCAGGAACTCAATCCCGGTTCCCTGCATGGGTGGCAGGGTCCTGACTACTTAAGCCATCACCTGCCGCCCCCTCGGATACACATTATCAGGTAGCTGTAATCAGGTGTGGAGCCAGGACTCAAACTCAGGTACGCCAATGTAAAATACAGATGTCCCAAGTGGCATCTTAAGTTCTGCATCAAACGCCTGCCCCACTTTTTCTCTAGAGCAAGTTTTCAGGTAGAAAGAGTGAAGGTTTTGATATATATTATAAACCTATAAAGAATTTACAGTAAAATCATAGAAAAGATTTTGGGAGCCATTATTGTGGCATACTGGGTAAAGTCTCTTTCTGCAAGGCTGGCATCCCAAAATGGGTGTGGGGTGGGTTGCTGTTCCAACTGCTCCACTTCTGATCCAGCTCCCTGCTAATGGCCTTGGGAAAGCAGCAGATGATGGCCCAAGTGTTTGGGTCCCTGCCACCCACCTGTGAGAACCAGATGAATCTTCTGACTCCTGGCTTCAGCCTGGCCCAGCCCTGGCCATTGTGGTCATTTGGGGAGTAAACCAGCAGATGGAAAACATCTCTCTGCCCCCCCTCCCCACCCACAAACTCTTTCAAATAAATAATCTTTTTGTTTTTCACACAAAAAAAATTTTTTTTGTTTCAAAATGATTTATTTATTTATTTTAAAGGCACTTAGAGAGAAATACCCCGATGTTCCCTTTGCGGATTCACTCCCCAAATGGCTGCCATGGCCAGGGCTGGGCCAGGCTGAAGCTAAGAGCTTGAAACTCTATCCAGGCCTCTCAAATGGGTGGCAGGGGCCCAACGACTTGGGTAGTCTGCTGCTACCTTCCCAGGTGAGTTAGCAGGGAGCTGGATTGGAAGTGGAGCAACCCGGAGCTTAGAAACTGTGCTCAGCTTAAGCTCTCTCTTTCCCCTGAGAGATCATCTAATGACAAACCTTCTCTGCATTCCTGGGAGAAACTGTCTTGTCATAATGTCCTTTGAATATATTGTTGGGTGTTATATTAGTTTGCTGTTGCTGTGGTAACTAATTACTACAGACATAATGGTTTAAAGCAACACAAATATATCATTTACAGTTGTGGAGGTCAGAAGTCTCAAATGGATTTGAATGGGCCAAAATCAAACCACTGGCAGTGTTCCTTGCCTTTTCTAGCTTCGAGAGGCTGCTTAGATTCCTAGGGTCACCCCACTTCCCCAAACAGCAGTGTAATATCTCTTTGACCTTTCCTATCCTTGCATATAGGTTTGATCTTGTTTTATCAAATTTGACAATCTCTGCCTTAATTTTTTTTCTTATTTAAGAGAGAGAGAGAGAGAGAGAGAGAGAGAGACTATACAAACATATATCCTGCACTCTGGTTCTCTTTGTAAGTGACTGGGGCTGGGTTGGGGCCAGAGCTAGCAGCTGCGAATTCAATCCAAGTCTCCCACATGGGTAGCAGGAACCCAATTACTTGAGCCATCACTGCCACCTTCCAGGATCTACTTTGGCAGGAAGCTGGAATGAGGATCCAGAGCCAGGAAAATCAAACTCAGCACTCCGATGTGGGACGTGGGTGCTTAACTGCTAAGCTAAATGTCTGGTCCCAAGAGTCTCTCCCTATTAATTGGTGTTTTGACTGCCTATATTAAATGTTATTGGCTTGGTTAGGTTGAGTCTGTGATCTTGCTATGTATTTTGTATTAGTCCCATGTTTACTTTATTACATTTCCCTTTCTTCTGGGTGCTATTATTTAAAATTCCATCCTTCCTATGGATGTAACTCTATTAGCTGTAACTCTTTGTTTTCTTTTTTTTCCCAAAGAAATCTTTTACTTAAGGAATAGAAACTTCATGCATTTCATAAGTGCAACTTTAGGAATACAGTGATTCTTCGCACCCTGCTCGCTTCCCCACCTGCACTCCGACCTCTCTTCTTCTTCCCTCTTCAATTCCCAGGCTTATCTTATACTAAATTCTATTTCCAACTAACTTGATACACTGAAGATTATTTACAGTAATCAAAGAGTTCAATAATTGGTAAGAAAAAAAAAGGGTTTCTCAACAGTCAAGATAAGGGCTGTTCAAAATCATTCCATCTCGAAATTAATTTCAATTTTTTTGAGAAACTTAATTCACTTAAAGAAGCACCCAAAAATGATACATCTTTTGGGAGCACTTAGACATAACTGCAGTTTATGAGACATAAGAATATCCTCCACTTAATATACTAAAGGAAATAAATATTTGGGAATAAGCTTAATCATTAATTAAAGAAGCACCAAGAAAACAAGCATGGAGTTGGACTCTTTGGCATAACTGAAACTTATAAGATATAATAATACCATCCACTTAATACACTAAAATGGAATAAATCTTTGAAAACAGGTTTTACTTCTAACTCTCCTAATGTAACTCTTTGATAGCATAGGTCCTGCATGAGAAGTTGGTGCACAGTGACTCTTGTTACTTTAACAATTAACACTCTTACGTATGACATCAGTGATCACCTGAGGCTCTTGCCTAGGCTATGGAAGCCTTTTGAATCCACAAGCCCCATCAATATTTAGACCAGGCCATAAGCTAAGTGGAAGGTCTCTCCTCTCTTCAGAGAAAAGTATACCCTTCTTTGATGACCACTTCTTTCCACTAGGATCTCACCCATAGTGGTCCTTCTAGTTGGACAATTTTGTGTCTTGACTTTCCATACCTGAAATGCTCATTCTAGTAGAGAGTGAGGATTCTTGTTCCACATCCATACCATCACTTGTATTGATAATCTTATAACATTTTAGCCTATCTTTGGAATAGTAGTTTCTCATTCTGGTATTTATTTTGTAATTCTTTCCTAACTTTTTTCTAAACATTAATTTTCAATGTTTCTATATTCTTTCTTTCAGATTTTGTATTAGACACAGCACTCATATATACTCAACTACATCTGAGTCACCCACCCAAGTCTAGGCTATTCAGTAGACCTCAAGGAGGTAGAGCCAGCCACCACCTGAGGAACAGTACCAATTGCAGACTCACTGACCATCAGAGCCTGGACAAAGCTGCCACCCACAGTGGAGTGCCCCTGGTGACACAGCAAGCCTAAAAGGGATTATTACCTTATTTGCAAAAAAACCCTAATTGGTGGATCCTGCTACCTCCTAGAAACACCAACTCAGATCTTCAAAGGTGGACTTTTCTTCCATCCTGAACCATCTTGACTTAGCTAAACATTGAAATTTGGCTGCTTATTACATCGAAACTATGAAGTCTAAGGCCCATCGTGCTCAGAATCCAAATTGCAGCATAATGGTATTTCACCCAACCAAAGAAGAGTTTAGTGATTTTGATAACTATATTGCTTACATGGAATCTCGGGGTGCACACCGAGGAGGCCTGGCCAAGGTCATCCCACCCAAGGAGTGGAGGGCCAGACAGAGCTATGATGACATCGATGACATCTTAATAACTCGCCCCCTCCAGCAAGTGGCCTATGGCGGGGCAGGTGTCTTTACTCAATTCCATAAAAAGAACAAAGCCATGACTCTGAGCGAGTACCGCCAACTGGCCAACAGCACAAAATACCAGACCCCAGCGCACCTGACTTTTGAAGAGTTGGAGCGAAAATACTGGAAAAACCGTCTCTATGATGCCCCGATCTATGGTGCTGACATCAGCGGCTCTCTGTTTGATGACAACACAGCACACTGGAACCTCAGGCGCCTGGGCACCATTCAGGACCTGTTGGAGCAGGAGTGCGGCGTGGTCATCGAGGGAGTCAACACGCCCTACCTGTACTTTGGCATGTGGAAGACCACGTTCGCCTGGCACACGGAGGACATGGACCTGTACAGCATCAACTACCTGCACTTCGGGGAGCCCAAAACGTGGTACGCGGTGCCCCGGAGCACGGGCGGCGCCTGGAACGCCTGGCCGGGCAGCTGTTCCCGGGCAGTTCCCGCAGCTGCCAGGCCTTCCTGCGGCACAAGGTGGCCCTCATCTCGCCCAGCGTCCTGCGGCAGAACGCCATCCCCTTCCGCCGCGTCACTCAGCAGGCTGGCGAGTTCATGGTCACCTTTCCCTACGGCTACCACGCGGGCTTCAACCACGGCTTCAACTGCGCCGAAGCCATCAATTTCGCCACCTTGCGCTGGATCAATTATGGCAAAGTGGCCTCTCAGTGCAGCTGCGGGGAAGCCAGGGTCACCTTTGACATGGATGCCTTTGTTCGTATCCTGCAACCCGAGCGCTATGAGCTGTGGAAGTGCGGCCAAGATCGGACGGCCCTGGACCACACGGAGCCTACGGCACGCACCAGCCCGGAGCTGACCAAGTGGAAGCAGGATCGCGGGCTCTGGAGGGCAGCCCGAGGCTTGGCTTCCAAACTTGCTAGGTCCCTGGCTGCAGGCGATGGTACTCGCTGCAAGGCTCCCCAGCGCCTACGGGCTGCCGGGGAATCTACAGCACAGCCAGCGGGCATTGCCCACAGTTCCAGGAAACCACAGGCAGCCCCGCGGACTTCACTGGGTCCCTGTGCCCCAGAGGTCCTCTCAACTGTCACACGTGGCTGTCGGCGTCGCTCTAGGGAACTGGGGCTGCAGGAGCCAAGCCTCCAGTCGCCAGCAAAGAGGCGCCTCTCGGTCAGAACAGGGCGCACAGCTGCGCGCTCCCAGCCTCAGTCCTCACCTGAGCGTGGTATCTTGATGGTCAATCCTGCACCAAGCCTGGGGCCGCAGCTCCCCGCTTAGGCTTCCGGGAGCTGCTTGGGCCCTGTGCCCTGAGCCCATGGGCCCCCTTCATACTCCCCTGTCAGCTGCATGGAGGTTTGCTGACTGTCACTTTTACGGGGCAGAGTTCTGAATGAGTTTGCATTAACCGGTCCTGCAGAGAACGCCCCCATGTTGGCGTGCCCTGAAGCAGCACTGCTGAGTGCCTGGTAGTTGCCAAATTGCCCATCCATGTTCTTCTGCTCAGACCCTGGCATGCCTTGGGACTTTGACAACTTCGATCTCTCTAGTTGAGGTTCCATCCACTGGCCATTGCTGTGTCTCTGAGAATCGGGTTCTGCCAAGGTTTCCGGAATCTCGTCTACACCCATCTCCTGCTCTCTTGGGCCTGCAGGGGAGGCTGCTGTGCTTCCAAAGAGTCCTGGACTTTGGTTTTCCTTCCATGTCTCCTCTACCCCCATCATCCTCAACCATTTCTTGAAAAATGAAGCAGTTTTGAATTAGGTTCATAGAGTCACAGAAAGAAACGGACGACCTAAGTTATGGTTGCATTTAAAATGCACTGTCATCAATATTCATTCACAAATATTAAAGATAACCAAATGGTAAACTCTGCCTTTGTTTCTGATATTTTACTTTAAAACAGCTGGGGGAGGAAGGGTTATTCTTTTATTCATCTTTCTTAATGATTTCAAAACCTTAATGGCAAAAGTGTTCATGGGCTAATTACAGTGGGAGGTGATGATGAGTGGGTTTGTTGGGATCTGGCTGGTTGGTGCCACTGGGGAAGTTTGGCTTGCAGCTATGCTTTGGGATAACTTGGTAGTTGGTGGTTCCCCAGGTCTTCCCTTCTTTTGTAAGCCATCCATAAATTCCTCACTATCAATTCATTTACTCATAACAATACGCAAGTCTATAAATAAATGAGCAGGATAATATCAACTAGTATTATCCACTGTGAAGAACCTAAAGCAGGGTAGAATGGAGGAGAAGGGCCAGGGCTGGCGCTGGTCCCTGGCCAAGCAAGGGTTCACAGAGCAGGAAACACTTCTGAGCCTCAGTTGACAGAAAGGAGAGGGCCAGAGCAGAGTTTTCCGTTTGCAGGGACCAGCAAGTATCATAAACTCAACATGGGGCTTTGGGGTTTTGCTTTTCCAGGAACGGAATAGAAGTCCATTTGCTTCTGGTGCCTGGAGAGGAAGGAGAAGGAGAGGGGGGACAAAGCAGGGAGGGCCTTGCATCTCATGTTAAGGATCTGAATATTCTTTTTCTTTTTTAAAGTTTTTTTTTTTATTTATGTGAAAGAGTTACACAGAGAGAGGAGAGGCAGAGAGAGAGAGAGAGAGAGAGAGGTCTTCTATCTGATGGTTCACTCACTAATTGGTTTTGCAATGGCCAGACCTGCGCTGATCAGGTGCCAGGAGCTTCTTCCGGGTCTCCCACGCGGGTTTAGGGGCCCAAGGACTTGGGCTGTTCTACTGCTTTCCCAGGCCATAGCAGAGAGCTGGATCAGAAGTGGAGCAGCTGGGTCTCAAACTGGCACCCGTATGGGATGCCAGCGCTTCAGGCCAGGGCGTTAACCTGCTGCACCACAGCATCAGCCCCAAGGATCTGAATTTTTTCAACTTGAAATAAGAAGGCACTGATGGGGCTGGTGCTGTGGCGGCATCCCACATAGGCACCGGTTTGAGTCCTGGCTGTGCCACTTCCAATCCAGCTCTCTGCTATGGCTTAGGAAAGCAGTAGAAGATGGCCCAAGTCCTTGGGCCCCTGCTCCCATGGGGGAGACCCAGAAGAAGCTCCTGGCTCCCGGCTTCAGATTAGTGCAGCTCTGGCAATTATGGCCATCTGGGGAGTGAACTAGTGGATGGAAGACTTCTCTCTCTCTTTTTCTCTCTCTGTGTCTCTCTGCCTCTCTGTAACTCCGCCTTTCAAATAAATAATAAATCTTAAAAAAACCAAGAAGGCACTGGAAGTTGAAAACCACATTTGACATGATGCCATTTACATATTCAAACAATCAGCTTAAATCCGTGGAGAATTGGGGGCAGAAAAAGCATAGCATCTAATATCGATGAGAATGATAGCTATTTAGACAAGGTTTGCACCTCTGAAATGCACAAAGTGAAGAAATGCAGAAAATATTTTGGGAAATGGAAAATGTCACTTTGGGTACAGAAAGACCTGTTTCAGAGGAGCCAGCCACCCCTCTTCTTGGAAACACCTTCTTTTCTCCCCCTACATAATTATGGTAGCTCTGGAAGTGGAAGCACGAGGTAACACTGAAAGCAGGACTGAGGGAAATGAGTTCTGAGTGAGGAGGGGCATAAACCTTTGTCTTCCCCTCTGTGCACAAGGCTAGGCAGCTTTGCTTTTTGTAATACAAGTAATAGGATCTTATTCTTTGGATCCTGGAGGCTGAGAGACTGACCTCAAGAGACTCCAGGCACAGAGGAGGGTGAGGGTGTTTGACTCAGAGCAGGGTAAAGTCAATATTGAGATGGTGGAATGATGAGATGGAGCACGCAGGATTCACTTGGAAGGGGGCTCTCCTGGAGAGCTGCTGCACCCGCAGTAGATCTTGGGTGAGCAAGGAATCAACTTTTATGTGATAAGACCTTGAGCCTCTTTGTCCTTTCTTAAAGCCCTAATGCCCCGGGAGTGCAGGAGGCAGATAGCCTTCAGCTTGTCAGCACCTTTGGCTGCAGGAGCTGCCTCACCCCAGGTCATACCTCTTCCCAGCTTAGTGCACTCTGGGTCCCGGCTCCTTGCTGGAACAGAACAGCGTGGCTGTCTCCGCACAATCAGGACAACGTCCAAGGCCACTTCAGCCCTAGAGCTCCCTGCAGGATTGCAGAGACTGTCTTTGGAACTGCACCGCAGCTCCACTGTTCCCTCTGCTCAAACCTGCTTCCCTCTCCTCCCTCCTTCCCTCAGATGAGGGCCATAAGGACGTTTCCTACCAATGACACTATAGTCTTTCTTTGTGTGGTTATTCAGTGATCTGGGGAGATAGAAATGGACAGATGTCAATCTCAGCTTCCAAGAACTTCTGTTGTTTTTCTGGATGAAAGCATGCTCCTTTGCATACTAGAAGTCACAGGGACAAGAAGCCAGCCTTTGGTGTGATAGACCCCACTTTTCTCTGTGGGTTTCTGGAACCACATATTCTCTGAGAAGAACAGCGCCACATTCAGAGCAATTGACATGCACATTGCTTGTGGGATCACAGAATCATGTTGAAATAGTTGAAAACTATTTGTCAGAGTCTTGTGAACTTAAGCATACAACTATCCATAAGCAATTCTATTCCTAGATATTTACACACTTCATAACAATTTAGACATCTGAACAATCCATGTGTCTCTAAAAAGAGTGGAACATGGTAACTATTATGCATCAGTTGAAAGATACTAGTACCATTGCTGGTTCACTCCCCAAATGGCCATGTCAGCCCAGCGCCAGGCCAGGCCTAATAGGAGCCAGGAGCTTCTTCCCAGTCTCCGTGTGGGTGCAGGGGCACAAGAATTTGGGCCATCCTCCTCTGCCTCCCCAGGAGCAATAGCAGGGAGCTGATCCAAAGTGGAGAAGTTTAACCTGCTGTAACACACTGCTGGCCCCTAGCCTTTAGATTTACATAAGTTATGACTATATAAATAGACAATTGCATTAGAACAACCTCCCCACAAACACACACATACACAATTTCCCATATTCCTGAAAATAAAAGAACTGGTATCGACGAATTCTTATTAACTAAAGGCAACAATTGATCCTGATTCTCTTAATTTTTCCTTAATGTCCTTTTTCTGTCCCAGGATATCATACTACATTACACGTGGTTTTTATGTCTCCCTAGATTTCTCTCAGCTCTGATAGCTTCTCAGACTTTCCCTCTTTTTAAGGAAAGACTTATTCAGAAACCTGACAGTGCTGGGGAGTGAAGGGCAGCACTATGCAGGATGCCCCTCTGATGGAATCTGCTTAGTGCTTTTCTCTTCATCTCATGGGGCTCATGGTTTCTTAGATGGATCACAGAGGGAGAGTACATTTTTTTTTTTACAAGATTATTCCTTTACTTGAAAGAGTTACATAGAGAGAAGGAGAGGCAGAGAGAGGGAGAAAGACAAAGAGGGAGAGAGAAAAAAGTCTTCCATCCACTGGTTCACTCCCCAATTGGTCTCAGCGGCTGAAGCTGTGCTGATCAGAAGCCAGTAGCCAGGAGCTTCATCTGGGTCTCCCAAGCTGGTGCAGGGGCCCAAGGACTTGGGCCCTCACTACTGCTTTCCCAAGCCATAGCAGAGCTGGATTGGAAGTGGAACAGCCGGGATTCAAACCTGCGCCCACATGTGATGCGGAACTGCAGGTGGAGCTTCCATGCTATGTCACAGTGCCCGCCCTGAAGAGTGCATTTTTAATCCCATGGTGTTAAGGGTGTGTCTTGTCAACAGATTTGTGATTTTTGTTAAGGGTGTGTCTCCTCAACATGATTTATGACTCGTGCAGGGGAGAGAAACACAATGACTTACTGGGAATTCTGAAACAAGAGACATCTGCTCATCCACAGTTTGTTTCTTTATTCAGTCTTTTTGTATTTCAGTATGAGCTCATAGATGTTTATTTTGTCCTGTGGATTAACCTAAATGTTACTTTATATTTTTCCTCACTTATTCAAATTCTGACCACCAGGAGACATTTCCTTGGTTCCTATATATTTTGTTGCTTTTCTTTTCTTTCTTTCTTTTTTTTTTTCATAGTATTATTACTTCTCTTCACAGCTCTACTGAGCAGTATTTAAGAAATAATGTTGGGGAAAAAATGACCAGAATGCTTGGAGATTTGTTCATTTTAGCTTGAAACGGGTTTTCAGCATCTCAGTGCTGTGTGGTTAGGTGCCTAACATGAAATGTTTTATCCCAATTCCTTTTAAAAAGAAAGGTTTTTGGGCCGGCGCTGTGGCTTAACAGGCTAATCCTCCTTTTGCGGTGCCAGCACACCAGATTCTAGTCCCAGTCGGGGCGCCGGATTCTATCCCGGTTGCCTCTCTTCCAGGCCAGCTCTCTGCTATGGCCCGGGAGTGCAGTGGAGGATGGCCCAAGTTGTGGAGCCCTACAACCCCATGGGAGATCAGGAGAAGCACCTGGCTCCTGGCTTTGGATCAGCACGATGCACCGGCTGCAGCGGCCATTGGCGGGTGAACCAACGGCAAAAAGGAAGACCTTTTTCTCTGTCTCTCTCTCTCTCTCACTATCCACTCTACCTGTCAAAAAAAAAAAATTAAAAAAAAAGGTTTTTGGTATGTAGTTACATGCACAACATCTACTTATTGATTGGTGTTCTTTTAATTTATTTGCAAGGTAGAATGACCGAGAGAGGGGAAGAAAGAGCAAAGAGCAGATCTTCCAGGTAGGCTAGCAGGGAGCTGCATTGGAAGCAGAGCAGCCAGGAGTCCCGCACAGCTGTGGGATGCTGGAGCCCTAAGTGGAGGCAACACAGCCTCGGCTCCACCTTCTTCACTTTAGTCCTTTCCTACTGAACTCACTTTAATCCTTTCTGCTGAATTAGTCCTTTTCTTAAAGATGAAGGATCTTCTAAAAGTTGCTAGAAATGTATTAAGAGGCTGGCACTGAGGCTCACTTGGCTAACCCTCTGCCTGTGGTGCCTCCACCCCCAGTTCTAGTCCCCATTGGGGCACCGGATTCTGTCCCGGTTGCTAGTCTTCCAGTCCAGCTCTCTGCTGTGGCCCAGGAAGGCAGTGGAGGATGGCCCAGGTCCTTGGGCCCTGCACCCACATGGGAGACCAGGAGGAGGCACCATGCTCTTGGCTTCGGATCGGCACAATGTGCCAGCCCCAGCCCGACAGCCATAGCAGCCATTTGAGGGGTGAATCAACGGAAGGAAGACCTTTCTCTCTGCCTCTCTCTCTCTCACTGTCTAACTCTGCCTGTCCAAAAAAAAAAAAAAAGTATCAAGAAAATCTATGTTTCTGTATCAATTTTTAACCCTAAAATAATTGTATTTTCAAAAGCACTTTTCCAAAACTAGTAAAGGGCCTTTGTGTAAAATGTCCCCTTGGGGCATTGTGTGTGAGAGAAAGGATTAGTTCACACCCTACAGCGCTGACCTCCCATAGTGCGTGTTCCGGCCACTCCCCTTCCACTCCAGCTTTCTGCCCCTGCACCTGGGAAAGCTGTAGGAATGGCCCAAGTGCTTGGGCCCCTGCCCCTCTTGGGGGAGACCAGGATGGAATTCCTGGTTCCTGGGGTCATCCTGGCCCAGCCCTGCCTGTGGCTCCCAGCTGGGGAGGGAGCCAGCAGATGCAAGACAGGTTTCTGTCACTCTTCCTTCCCAATGAAGCTTTTAACAGAGTACCCTCTACTTTCCTTTGATATTCATATTGCTACCTGGGATTTCTTTATTTGTATCTGTCAAGGTTGCCTGTCCGCAACACTGGATTTTCCACTCTGATGCTCCTTTGTGTTTGGCTAGAAATGTCAACAAATAGGGTGGGGCAAAATGAACCTGGGCTGTCAGAGGGAAACCGAACTCTGGGATTTGGTGAGCTGAGTGCTGATTGGATTCGAACCTTGCTCAGGTATAAAGCCGGAAGCGCGGAGAGATGGAGCCTCATTGGGACTGCAGCGGCCACGGGAAACCACCTCTCTCTGAGTCCTAGAGTGTGTTCCCCTGCATCAGGATTTTGTCCACGGCAGGTAGCTCAATTTCTTATTCTGTTAGACCGTATTTGAGACCTGTGCTTTAGAGAAAGTCCTTATGCCAAAAGTGTTTCAGACTCAATTGGAACTTTAAAAACGCCTTTGGGAGACCTTTATCAATGCCACCTATGGTATCCTATATGCTTTATGTGCATTTTCTTGTTTTCTTGTAAAGTTTACTCCTCGGTTGTTTCTTTTTGTACAAAGAATAATCTTCGATTCTTGTCATCAGCCATGTTAGTTGTACTGTCGATCATCATTGCTTCTTTTATCGCCTTTTGGAAACTTACTTTTTCTTTGACGCTAATTCATTGACACGCTTGTGGAGTACCTAACTCACTATTTCCAAGCTTGTTTTTCTTCATCCAGTGGCCCCTCTCCTTTAGCTGCGTGCTTATTTAACATTCAAATCTGACAGTAACATCGCCATTGCAATTCTGTTTGGCTTGATGGTACCTCAGTGATGATTTTCACCATTTATGATAAAGTATTTTTCGTTCTTTTTAAAATTTTTTAAGATTTCTTTATTTACTTGAGAGGCAGAGTTACCTATGGACAGAGAGGATGGACAGAGAGAGAGGTCTTCTATCTGCTCCTTCACTCCCCATAAGGCTACAACCCGGGAGTTGGGCAGATGGGAAGCCAAGAGCTAGGAGCTTTGTTGCCGCCTTCCAACCTGCGGGTGCAGGGCCCAAGCCTTTGTGCCATCTTCTGCTGTTTCCCAGGCCAATGACAGGGAACTGGATTGGAAGTGGAGGGGTTCTCGAACCGCCGACCATATTGTTGCCAGCAGGCAGGAGAGGTAACCCGCTCCCACAGCACCGGCCTCTCTCTCTCTCTCTCTCTCTTTTTAACTGAGGCTGATTTAGCGAAGAAGAAAGTGGCGGGAAGAGGCAGGGCTAGGGGTCAGGAGGTGGCAGTGCCGGGCAAGCACTGGGCTGAGGACCTCATACGGGGGCGGTGGAGGGAACACCTGGTGCGGGCACAGGGGTTCTGCAGTGGGCGCGTCGTGGGGTGGGGTGGGAGAAGGTCGTGGGGCCTTGCAGGTCAGGGCGCTGTGGCCCTTGAAGGAACAGCTGGAGCTGCGTCCCTGCCAGCCATGGCAGCGAGGGCCCGCGGCATTGGTGCGACCGCCGGGGGGCAGCAGGGAGCAGTCTGTGTAGGGCTCCAGACTAGCGGAGTAGGCCAGGACTTGGGCCCTGCAGCACTGCTCCTGCATGCCATGCACCAGGTGAGCCGGTGGCCCTCGCGCCAGCAGCGCCACGTCCTCGCCGCTGTGCGTCTGCCCACGGCTGCCAGCTGCTGGTACGCGGGGGTACCTGCTCTGAGTCTCGTTCAGGTCTCGGCGGCTGCCCCCTCTCAGAGCTTAGCCCAGATCTTAGCCCTGCAGCATGGAGGTGTAGTTCTTGCCGTCCAAGGCCTTGCTCGGAGCCAGCGCAAAGATGGAGCTGCCCCTCAGTGTGTAGCCCCCAAAGGAGAAGATGGGGGGTGGTTGGCGGTGACCGGGGTCAGCCTGTCCAGCTCGCTGGTGAGCTGGCCGCCCTCTCAATGGCAGTCTCAGTGAGCGCCTGATGAGCTATGCCTGGTGGTGACGTGCTCGCGTTGGTCCCCTCCACAAAGAGGAAGAAACCAAGGGGGTTCTGGCTCATTAGGTGCACGGCAGCCTTGGTCGGACCATCAGGGAGGGGTCCTGCTGGGGCTCTCCTTCTGTCTCATATTTCATGTCTGAGGGTTCAAAGAGACCCATGAGGTGGGTCACCCTGGAGCCCTGAGCCGCCTGCATGAGCTCTGCGTGGTTCTGCACCTACTGTACCCCTGCTGCTTTGTCAGCCACTCCTCCTGCACCAGGTTCTACCCGTCAAAGTTGGTCCCATTCTGCTTGAGTCAATTGGGTACTCTGGGCCTGGGGTCCCTTAGGAAACATGAACTTGCGCCCCCGCCCAGGATCTTGTTGATGTCTGTGTTGGAGACCACATGTGTGGCAGTGTCCTGGCAGCTCTGCTGCAGCCCCGAGGCAGGCAGTGGCACCAGCACCGAGTACCAGTTGTGGTTCACAGTGAGCACCTGTGTTCTGCTGGTGAGGTGTGCTGCACTGGGTGGTGTCACCACCCCCACCCACTTCCCTCCTTGGCCCTGTACGTCCCCGAGAGAGCACCACATTGCCCTGGATTGTGTTGTACTGGTCGTAACCAGGCCAATGGTCTTTACATTGGCCTTGACCACGCACAGGTAGGCTGTGGCTGTGCCAGCACTCTCTGGCACCTATTGTCCATGTGGAGGTCTTGGATGCAGCAGTTGTGGGAAGTGGCCCATGGCAGAAAGTATGTCGGGCCCCAAGATCCCCTCATCTGCCCCTTAAGGACCATGTGGCTGTCACTATGGAAACCCCCATCCCGGCTCCCAGGAAGAGGATGGGGTTCTTGGTGGCCGTCTGGATGGGGTGCATCTTCCTGATGGCAGCCAGGGCCTCCTTTGCCTCTTGGTTCCAGAAGTCTGGGCAGGCTGAGGCCTCAGGCTCAGCAGTGGTGACAGCACTGGGAGCAGCCAGGCCCCCTGCAGGTCTGGATGGTGTCGATGCGGCCAGCCCAGGACACCGGGCCTCCCCTCCTCCATTCTTTATTGTAGTTTATGTGCAGACTTCCCTGAGGACCTATTAACATAGTGGGGTGAGGAACTACCAGGCTCAGGACAGACCTCAGAGACAGTGAATCTCCTGACTAAGCCAGGACATGGGTGAGGAGCCTGCTCGACCAGGAGATTGCCCTGTTGGCCTGGGCAAAATTCGTGTCCATAGTGAAGTCCTGCTATTGAATTAACAAGCCTGGGAGGTGAACCTCTGATTTCTTCAAAAGTTCAGTGTGTGTTACTGCTTCACCTATAAATGAAGCCACTTAGAAAAAAAAGCAGAGGGGCCAATGCTGTGGCTTAGGAGGTTAAGCCTCTGTGTGTAGCAAAGCAGCCCATATGGGCTCAGGTTCGTGTACTGGCAGCTCTATTGCAATCCAGCTCCCTGCTGACCGCCTGGGAAAGCAGTGGAAGATGGTCCAAGTGCTTGGACCACTGCACCTTCCTGGGGCACCCGGAAGAAGCTCCAGGCTTTGAGTTCCACTCTGACTGTTGTGTCTACTTGGGGAGTGAACAGGCAGATGGAAGACCTCACTCTCTGTTTTTCTCACTCTATCTCTCTGTGTGTCTGTCATTCTGCCTCTCAAATGAATAAATCAATCTTTACAAAAGAGAGATTACGTAGAGAAGATAATCTGGGGGATATCTAGGGGGACGATCTAGAACACACCTGGGGACTCAGAGTCACCCAGTTTCCTGTCTTGCAGCCATGATGTCTGAGAGCTCCGGCCCCCAGAACCCCAGCTGCCACATCATGACCTTCTACCCAACCATGGAGGAGTTTATGGACTTCAACCACTTTATCGCTCAGATGGAATCTCAGGGTGCACACCGAGGAGGCCTGGCCAAGGTCATCCCACCCAAGGAGTGGAGGGCCAGACAGAGCTACGATGACATGGATGACTTCTTGATAGCCCGCCCCCTCCAGCAGGTGGCCTATGGCGGGGCAGGTGTCTTTACTCAGTTCCATAGAAAGAGGAGAGCCATGACCCTGAGACAGTACCGCCAACTGGCCACCAGCACAAAATACCAGACCCCAGCGCACCTGACTTTTGAAGAGTTGGAGCAAAAGTACTGGAAGAGCCGTGCCTTTGGTGCCCCGATCTACGGCGCTGACGTCAGCGGCTCTCTGTTTGATGAGAACACGGCACACTGGAACCTCAGGCGCCTGGGCTCGCCTCTGGACCTGCTGGCACAGGAGTGCGGCGTGGTCATCGAGGGAGTCAACACGCCCTACCTGTACTTTGGCATGTGGAAGACCACGTTCGCCTGGCACACGGAGGACATGGACCTGTACAGCATCAACTACCTGCACTTCGGGGAGCCCAAAACGTGGTACGCGGTGCCCCCGGAGCACGGGCGGCGCCTGGAACGCCTGGCCGGGCAGCTGTTCCCGGGCAGTTCCCGCAGCTGCCAGGCCTTCCTGCGGCACAAGGTGGCCCTCATCTCGCCCAGCGTCCTGCGGCAGAACGCCATCCCCTTCCGCCGCGTCACTCAGCAGGCTGGCGAGTTCATGGTCACCTTTCCCTACGGCTACCACGCGGGCTTCAACCACGGCTTCAACTGCGCCGAAGCCATCAATTTCGCCACCCCGCGCTGGATCGAGTATGGCAAAGTGGCCTCTCAGTGCAGCTGCGGGGAGGCCAGGGTCACCTTTGACATGGACCCCTTCGTTCGTATCCTGCAACCCGAGCGCTACGAGCTGTGGAAACGCGGGCAAGGCCGTGGCGGTGTGCACCTTCCGGAGCCCATGGGCCAAACAAGCCAGGAGCCACACACGAGCCGGGAGCCAGGCACCAGCCAGACGCTTCTCACCAGCCAGGGGCCAAGCATCCGCCAGGAGCCACGCAGCAGTGAGGAACCTCACACCAGCCAGACGCTTCTCACCAGCCAGGGGCCAAGCACCCGCCAGGAGCCACGCAGCAGTGAGGAACCTCACACCAGCCAGACGCTTCTCACCAGCCAGGGGCCAAGCATCCGCCAGGAGCCACGCAGCAGGGAGGAACCTCACACCAGCCGGACGCTTCTCACCAGCCAGGGGCCAAGCACCCGCCAGGAGCCACGCAGCAGTGAGGAACCTCACAGCAGCCGGACGCTTCTCACCAGCCAGGGGCCAAGCATCTGCCAGGAGCCGGGCACCAGTCAGCAGCCAGGCACCAGCCAGAAAGCACGCAGCTGCCTGAAGCCGCGCCCCAGCCGCGAGTTGTGCACCAGCCAGGAGCTGAGGGCGTGTAGGCAGGATCGCGGGCTCTGGAGGGCGGCCCTGGGCCTCAGGCAGCTTTCCTCGCCCCAGGCTTGTTCCACTGGGCCTGTGCCGGCCTCTGCTAGCACCCGTCGAGCAGCTGCTGTGGGCGCCGGATCTCAGTGGTCTCTCGGCAGCAGCAATGAAGTCAAATCCCAGACTGACGTTCGCAGGTCCAGGCAGCCCAGTCCTGCCCGGTTACCGACTCCAGCTCTGTCTGCCGAGGCTGTGCGCCTGTCAGCTGCTAGAGGTGGTCGTGGTCGTGGTCGTGGTCGTGGTCGCGGTCGTGGTCGTGGTCATGGTCGTGGTCGTGGTCGTGGTCGGCGTCCTCGGCCACTGCAAGCTGAGGAGCCCAGCCTGGAGGCTCCACCCAAGAGGCGGCTGTTGTCCCTCTCTGCACACACAGAGGCTGGCGCGGAGGCTCCGACCCTGCCCAATGATGGAGCTTTGGATGTAAACACTAATTAGAGCCCTGAGCGCCGGGTTTCCTGCTGAGGCTTCGGGATGTTGCTGTGCCCCGGATCTTCAAGCCTTGGGGCCCCCGCTGGATCCCCATGCCCCGATGCACCCGGGCCCTTGCCTGCTCTCCTTGGACAGCATCACCGTGGATCTTCCTGACGTGGTGCCGCTGACTCCTCCCAGCACCACCGTGCAGCCATTCAGAAGCTTCTGCAGGGACCATGCTGGGGACTGGGCATCTCCTGTGAATCAGGCAGAGGATGGGGTCGTGTGCCACACTTGTGCCTCCAGATCCTTGGCTGCGTCTCTGGTTGCCCCCGGCCCTTGTGTTGCTGATGCCAGTCCCCTGTGGCTCAAGCCACAGGGAGGCGCTTTCTGGTGGCATGAGCCAAGTCCAGCACCACTGAACGCTCTTCAGCCCCTGAGCCCTTGACCATCTGCTCTGGACTGTGCAGTGGCCCCTGACCCTCAGAGCCTGTAAAGTTCCCAGCCCCAGGAGGAATTGTCCTGGCCTGTCCCCCTGGAGACCTTGTACCTAACTGGCATTTCTGATTTCTGCCTCTTATGTATTCCTCGTGGATATAGAAACGAGAACTCCTTAACGCGTTTTTAAACTTAAATTGTGTATAATCAGAGTAGATGAAAGGTAGTGAATTATTGTATTTTTGTATTCCTGTTGCTTAAGTTTTTGTAATTGCTCCAATAAACTTCACTGAATGAATTTAGTGTAAGCTTTTTTCCTAAGCTGGTTTAAAGAAGAAAACATAGGAATAAGCTGATCTTAGAAATGGAGTCAGAACAAAAGTGATAGGATCAACTACTCATGAATGCCAATAGGCACCTGACAAAATTCATCCCTAGGTAGGCCTTGTTTGAGACACATACCATGAGGAAGCTGCATACCCTCTTAAGATGCAGACTTTTTATTGAGTCAATTATTTAACACCAAAGTCAGCATTGTACTTAATGAGAACTACTTGATACATTTCTAGCAAGAATTCATAGAATGTAGAGGCATAACTAATCCAAAATGTAGAGTTATATGTGCTGGAAGGCATGAGATGAAATGTATATTGTTGCTGAGTGGATACAAAGTGAATAGCAGGACAACTTGAGAGGGGGAGAGTCTCTTCTCCCTTTTGTTCCCCCAAGTTTTCACCCTAAGAGGGATTCTTGTATTACAGCCCCGGACTCTTCAGTAAAATGCTCACGGGCACATCGACCACGAGGAAGCAGATGTTAATTTGTTTTAAAGATTTAGTTATTTGCTTGAAATTCAGAGTTCAATAGAGAGAGAAGGAGAGGCAGAGAGAGAGAGAGAGCAAGAGAGAGAGAGAGAGGTCTTCCATCTGCTGCTTCACTCCCCAAGTAGCTGCAAGGGCCAGAGCTGTGGCGCTCCAAAGCCAGGAGCCAGGAGACTCTTCCAGGTCTCTGACGGCTATGCAGGGGCCCAAGCACTTGGGCCATCTTCACTGCTTTCCCAGGCCACAGCAGAGAGCTAGATTGGAAGTTTAGCATCCTGGACTCAATCGGCGCCCATATGGGATGCTTGCAGGACTGGCAGTGGCTTTTCCCTGCTCTGCCACAGCAGTGTCCCTGCATATGCAAATCTGAATGACATACCACTGCACGCTCACTCCATGGGACAAAACTCAACTGTTGATACTCCTCCAGAGCTTGAAAAAGTGAAAAGCATAAATTGTCCTCCTAGGCAGAGAGGGTTTCAGTTGATAAAAACTTGGGAAGAACAGTTTGAATGATCAAGTGTGCATTCACAGACACATTTTTCAAGCTCTATTCTTCTCTGTTTGAAAGATGTACTCATTTATTTGAAAGGCAGAGTTAGAGAGAGGCAGTGATCCTCTGGTTCACTCCCTCATGGCCTCAACGTCCAGAGCTGAGACGATCCTAAGCCAGGAGCCAGGAGCCAGGAACCAGGAGCCAGGAGCCAGGAGCCAGGAGCCAGGAGCCAGGAGCCAGGAGCTGCTTCCAGGTCTCCCACGTGGGTGCAGTCCTGGGGCCATCCTCTGTGGCATAGCCAGGTATATTAACAGGGAGCTGGACCTGATGAGGAGTAGCCCAGACTGGAACCAGCACCCATGTGGGATGTGGGCCCCATAGGTCCTTTACATCGGCTTTACTCGCTGTGCCACAGCGCTGGCCCCTTTCACAAAGCTTTGAAGTACACTTGAGGGAGGCTGCTGCCAGCACATGACACGCTATTTTACTATAAACATTTTTATGAATTGAATGAGCACACTGAAATTAGAATGACAAATGGATACATACATTAGAAATAGTTGCTTATCGTCAAGTTCTGCGTGCATAAGACACTAGTTCAATGCATTTTATTCATTTAATAAAAAAGTAGTGGATGTATCACATTGCACATATTAATGTGATGCTGTGTGATGCTTGATGCATGTGTGCACTGTATAATAGCTACTCATGGGACTGGTGCTATGGGCTAGCGGGCAACACCACCACCTACAATGGCAGCATTTTGTATGGGTGCCAGTTAGAGTCTCAGTGCTGGGTAGTTAGCTGCGTAACATAATCACTTTTTGTCTTCTTCTTAAAAATAATAAATAAATAAAAGGTTTTTGACCGGCGCCGTGGCTTAACAGGCTAATCCTCCGCCTTTCAGCACTGGCACACCGGGTTCTAGTCCCGGTTGGTGTGCCGGATTCTATCCTGGTTGCCCCTCTTCCAGGCCAGCTCTCTGCTATGGCCAGGGAAGGCAGTGGAGGATGGCCCAAGTCGTTGAGCCCTGCACCTGCATGGGAGACCAGGAGAAGCACCTGTCTCCTGGCTTCGGATCTGCGAGATTCGCCGGCCGCAGCGGCCATTGGCGGGTGAACCAACGGCAAAAAGGAAGACCTTTTTCTCTGTCTCTCTTTCTCTCTCACTATCCACTCTGCCTGTCAAAAAAAGAAAAAAGGTTTTTGCTATGTAGTCACATACACAACATCTACTTATTAAGTGGAGTCCTCTTAATTTATTTGAAAGGCAGAGTGACCGAGAGAGGGGAAGACAGAGCAAAGAGCAGATCTTCCAGGTAGGCTAGCAGGGAGCTGCATTGGAAGCAGAGCAGCCAGGAGTCCCGCACAGCTGTGGGATGCTGGAGCCCTAAGTGGAGGCAACACAGCCTTGCCCCCACCTTCTTCACTTTAGTCCTTTCCTACTGAACTCACTTTAATCCTTTCTGCTGAATTAGTCCTTTACATAAAGATGAAGGATCTTCTAAAAGTTGCTAGAAATGTATTAAGAGGCTGGCGCTGAGGCTCACTTGGCTAACCCTCTGCCTGTGGTGCCTCCACCCCCAGTTCTAGTCCCCATTGGGGCACCGGATTCTGTCCCGGTTGCTAGTCTTCCAGTCCAGCTCTCTGCTGTGGCCCAGGAAGGCAGTGGAGGATGGCCCAGGTCCTTGGGCCCTGCACCCACATGGGAGACCAGGAGGAGGCACCATGCTCTTGGCTTCGGATCGGCACAATGTGCCAGCCGCAGCCCGACAGCCATAGCAGCCATTTGAGGGGTGAATCAACGGAAGGAAGACCTTTCTCTCTGCCTCTCTCTCTCTCACTGTCTAACTCTGCCTGTCCAAAAAAAAAAAAAAAGTATCAAGAAAATCTATGTTTCTGTATCAATTTTTAACCCTAAAATAATTGTAATTTCATAAGGACTTTTCCAAAACTAGTAAAGGGCCTTTGTGTAAAATGTCCCCTTGGGGCATTGTGTGTGAGAGAAAGGATTAGTTCACACCCTACAGCGCTGACCTCCCATAGTGCGTGTTCCGGCCACTCCCCTTCCACTCCAGCTTTCTGCCCCTGCACCTGGGAAAGCTGTAGGAATGGCCCAAGTGCTTGGGCCCCTGCCCCTCTTGGGGGAGACCAGGATGGAATTCCTGCTTGCTGGGGTCATCCTGGCCCAGCCCTGCCTGTGGCTCCCAGCTGGGGAGGGAGCCAGCAGATGCAAGACAGGTTTCTGTCACTCTTCCTTCCCAATGAAGCTTTTAACAGAGTACCCTCTACTTTCCTTTGATATTCATATTGCTATCTGGGATTTCTTTATTTGTATCTGTCAAGGTTGCCTGTCCGCAACACTGGATTTTCCACTCTGATGCTCCTTTGTGTTTGGCTAGAAATGTCAACAAATAGGGTGGGGCAAAATGAACCTGGGCTGTCAGAGGGAAACCGAACTCTGGGATTTGGTGAGCTGAGCGCTGATTGGATTCGAACCTTGCTCAGGTATAAAGCCAGAAGCGCAGAGAGATGGAGCCTCATTGGGACTGCAGCGGCCACGGGAATCCACCTCTCTCTGAGTCCTAGAGTGTGTTCCCCTGCATCAGGATTTTGTCCACGGCAGGTAGCTCAATTTCTTATTCTGTTAGACCGTATTTGAGACCTGTGCTTTAGAGAAAGTCCTTATGCCAAAAGTGTTTCAGACTCAATTGGAACTTTGAAAACGCCTTTGGGAGACCTTTATCAATGCCACCTATGGTATCCTATATGCTTTATGTGCATTGTCTCTCTGTTCTCTTCGTATTTCTCGGTGTACTCTTCTGTAGGAGAATTCACGGAGTTTTTCAAACATGTATTTATTTATTGAGTGGCAGGGTTAAGACAGAGAGATGGAGAGACAGGGAGGGAAAGAGGTCTTCCCTCCTTGGGTTCTGCTATGACATTAACAAGCCTGGAAAAGAGACCTTCTCATTTCTCCACATTTCGATCTCTGTTAGGGCTTCACATAGAAAGGAAACCACGTAGCAAATCGGCAGAGAGGGGCAGGCCGGCGCTCTAGCTCAGGTGGTTAATCCTCCGCCTAGGGGGAAGCATCCCAAATGGGCTCTGCTTGGAGTTCCAATGGCTCTACTCTCAACCCTGCTCCCTGAGATGGCCTCGGGAAGCAGTGGAAGGAGATCCAAGTGCTCTGACCCACTGTACCCACGGGGGAGATGCAGAAGCAGCTCCAGGTTTGGATGGGCCCAGCTCAGGCTGTTGAGGCCATTTGGGGAGTGAACAGGCAGATGGAAGACCTCCCTCTCTGTTTCTCTCTCTCTCTCTCTCTCTCTCTCTCTCTGAGTGTGTGTGTGTGTGTATGCTTGTTGTGTGTGTTTCTGTCGTTCTGCCTCTCAAATGAATAAATCAATCTTTCCTAATGGGAGACTATGTAGAGAAGATACTCTGGGGGGACAATCTAGAACACACCTGGGGACTCAGAGTCACCCAGTTTCCTGTCTTGCAGCCATGATGTCTGAGAGCTCCGGCCCCCAGAACCCCAGCTGCCACATCATGACCTTCTACCCAACCATGGAGGAGTTTATGGACTTCAACCACTTTATCGCTCAGATGGAATCTCAGGGTGCACACCGAGGAGGCCTGGCCAAGGTCATCCCACCCAAGGAGTGGAGGGCCAGACAGAGCTACGATGACATGGATGACTTCTTGATAGCCCGCCCCCTCCAGCAGGTGGCCTATGGCGGGGCAGGTGTCTTTACTCAGTTCCATAGAAAGAGGAGAGCCATGACCCTGAGACAGTACCGCCAACTGGCCACCAGCACAAAATACCAGACCCCAGCGCACCTGACTTTTGAAGAGTTGGAGCAAAAGTACTGGAAGAGCCGTGCCTTTGGTGCCCCGATCTACGGCGCTGACGTCAGCGGCTCTCTGTTTGATGAGAACACGGCACACTGGAACCTCAGGCGCCTGGGCTCGCCTCTGGACCTGCTGGCACAGGAGTGCGGCGTGGTCATCGAGGGAGTCAACACGCCCTACCTGTACTTTGGCATGTGGAAGACCACGTTCGCCTGGCACACGGAGGACATGGACCTGTACAGCATCAACTACCTGCACTTCGGGGAGCCCAAAACGTGGTACGCGGTGCCCCCAGAGCACGGGCGGCGCCTGGAACGCCTGGCTGGGCAGCTGTTCCCGGGCAGTTCCCGCAGCTGCCAGGCCTTCCTGCGGCACAAGGTGGCCCTCATCTCGCCCAGCGTCCTGCGGCAGAACGCCATCCCCTTCCGCCGCGTCACTCAGCAGGCTGGCGAGTTCATGGTCACCTTTCCCTACGGCTACCACGCGGGCTTCAACCACGGCTTCAACTGCGCCGAAGCCATCAATTTCGCCACTCCGCGCTGGATCGAGTATGGCAAAGTGGCCTCTCAGTGCAGCTGCGGGGAGGCCAGGGTCACCTTTGACATGGACCCCTTCGTTCGTATCCTGCAACCCGAGCGCTACGAGCTGTGGAAACGCGGGCAAGGCCGTGGCGGTGTGCACCTTCCGGAGCCCATGGGCCAAACAAGCCAGGAGCCACACACGAGCCGGGAGCCAGGCACCAGCCAGACGCTTCTCACCAGCCAGGGGCCAAGCATCCGCCAGGAGCCACGCAGCAGTGAGGAACCTCACACCAGCCGGACGCTTCTCACCAGCCAGGGGCCAAGCATCCGCCAGGAGCCACGCAGCAGTGAGGAACCTCACAGCAGCCGGACGCTTCTCACCAGCCAGGGGCCAAGCACCCGCCAGGAGCCACGCAGCAGTGAGGAACCTCACAGCAGCCGGACGCTTCTCACCAGCCAGGGGCCAAGCACCCGCCAGGAGCCACGCAGCAGTGAGGAACCTCACAGCAGCCGGACGCTTCTCACCAGCCAGGGGCCAAGCATCCGCCAGGAGCCACGCAGCAGTGAGGAACCTCACAGCAGCCGGACGCTTCTCACCAGCCAGGGGCCAAGCACCCGCCAGGAGCCACGCAGCAGTGAGGAACCTCACAGCAGCCGGACGCTTCTCACCAGCCAGGGGCCAAGCATCCGCCAGGAGCCGGGCACCAGTCAGCAGCCAGGCACCAGCCAGAAAGCACGCAGCTGCCTGAAGCCGCGCCCCAGCCGCGAGTTGTGCACCAGCCAGGAGCTGAGGGCGTGTAGGCAGGATCGCGGGCTCTGGAGGGCGGCCCTGGGCCTCAGGCAGCTTTCCTCGCCCCAGGCTTGTTCCACTGGGCCTGTGCCGGCCTCTGCTAGCACCCGTCGAGCAGCTGCTGTGGGCGCCGGATCTCAGTGGTCTCTCGGCAGCAGCAATGAAGTCAAATCCCAGACTGACGTTCGCAGGTCCAGGCAGCCCAGTCCTGCCCGGTTACCGACTCCAGCTCTGTCTGCCGAGGCTGTGCGCCTGTCAGCTGCTAGAGGTGGTCGTGGTCGTGGTCGTGGTCGCGGTCGTGGTCGCGGTCGTGGTCGTGGTCGTGGTCGGCGTCCTCGGCCACTGCAAGCTGAGGAGCCCAGCCTGGAGGCTCCACCCAAGAGGCGGCTGTTGTCCCTCTCTGCACACACAGAGGCTGGCGCGGAGGCTCTGCCCCTGCCCTATGATGGAGCTTCAGAGATCAGTGCTACTCAGAGTCCTGAGCGCCGGTTTCCTGCCGAGGCTTCGGGATGTTGCTGTGCCCCGGATCTTCAAGCCTTGGGGCCCCCGCTGGATCCCCATGCCCCGATGCACCCGGGCCCTTGCCTGCTCTCCTTGGACAGCATCACCGTGGATCTCCCTGACGTGGTGCCGCTGACTCCTCCCAGCACCACCGTGCAGCCTTTCAGAAGCTTCTGCAGGGACCATGCTGGGGACTGGGCATCTCCTGTGAATCAGGCAGAGGATGGGGTCGTGTGCCACACTTGTGCCTCCAGATCCTTGGCTGCGTCTCTGGTTGCCCCCGGCCCTTCTGTTCCTGATGCCAGTCCCCTCTGGCTCAAGCCACAGGGAGGCGCTTTCTGGTGGCATGAGCCAAGTCCAGCACCACTGAACGCTCTTCAGCCCCTGAGCTCTTGACCATCTGCTCTGTGACTGTGCAGTGGCCCTTGACCCTCAGAGCCTGTAAAGTTCCCAGCCCCGGGAGGAATCGTCCTGGCGTGTCCCCCTGGAGATCTTGTACCTAACTGACATTTCTGATTTCTGCCTCTTATGTATTCCTCGTGGATATAGACTGAACTCCTTGACGTCTTTCTAAACTTAAATTGTATATGAAGCAGTGTAGATGAAAGGTAGTGAATTTTTGTATTTTTGTATTCTTGTTGCTTAAGTTTTTGTAATTGCTCCAATAAACTTCACTGAATGAATTTAGTGTAAGCTTTTTTCCTAAGCTGGTTTAAAGAAGAAAACATAGGAATAAGCTGATCTTAGAAATGGAGTCAGAACAAAAGTGATAGGATCAACTACTCATGAATGCCAATAGGCACCTGACAATATTCATCCCTAGGTAGGCCTTGTTTGAGACACATACCATGAGGAAGCTGCATACCCTCTTAAGATGCAGACTTTTTATTGAGTCAATTATTTAACACCAAAGTCAGCATTGTACTTAATGAGAACTACTTGATACATTTCTAGCAAGAATTCATAGAATGTAGAGGCATAACTAATCCAAAATGTAGAGTTATATGTGCTGGAAGGCATGAGATGAAATGTATATTGTTGCTGAGTGGATACAAAGTGAATAGCAGGACAACTCGAGAGGGGGAGAGTCTCTTCTCCCTTTTGTTCCCCCAAGTTTTCACCCTAAGAGGGATTCTTGGCTGCCCAGAATTACAGCCCCGGACTCTTCAGTAAAATGCTCACGGGCACATCGACCACGAGGAAGCAGATGTTAATTTGTTTATAAGATTTAGTTATTTGCTTGAAATTCAGAGTTCAATAGAGAGAGAAGGAGAGGCAGAGAGAGAGAGAGAGAGCAAGAGAGAGAGAGAGGTCTTCCATCTGCTGCTTCACTCCCCAAGTGGCCACAAGGGCCAGAGCTGTGGCGCTCCAAAGCCAGGAGCCAGGAGACTCTTCCAGGTCTCCCATGGCTATGCAGGGGCCCAAGCACTTGGGCCATCTTCACTGCTTTCCCAGGCCACAGCAGAGAGCTAGATTGGAAGTTTAGCTTCCTGGACTCAATCGGCACCCATATGGGATGCTTGCAGGACTGGCAGTGGCTTTTCCCTGCTCTGCCACAGCAGTGTCCCTGCATATGCAAATCTGAATGACATACCACTGCACGCTCACTCCATGGGACAAAACTAAACAGTTGATACTCCTCCAGAGCTTGAAAAAGTGAAAAGCGTAAATTGTCCTCCTAGGCAGAGAGGGTTTCAGTTGATAAAAACTTGGGAAGAACAGTTTGAATGATCAAGTGTGCATTCACAGACACATTTTCCAAGCTCTATTCTTCTCTGTTTGAAAGATGTACTCATTTATTTGAAAGGCAGAGTTAGAGAGAGGCAGTGATCCTCTGGTTCACTCCCTCATGGCCTCAACGTCCAGAGCTGAGACGATCCTAAGCCAGGAGCCAGGAGCCAGGAGCCAGGAGCCAGGAGCTGCTTCCGGGTCTCCCACGTGGGTGCAGTCCTGGGGCCATCCTCTGTGGCATACCCAGGTACATTAACAGGGAGCTAGAGCTGATGAGGAGTAGCCCAGACTGGAACCAGCACCCATGTGGGATGTGGGCCCCATAGGTCCTTTACATCGGCTTTACTCGCTGTGCCACAGCGCTGGCCCCTTTCACAAAGCTTTGAAGTACACTTGAGGGAGGCTGCTGCCAGCACATGACACGCTATTCTACTATAAACATTTTTATGAATTGAATGAGCACACTGAAATTAGAATGACAAATGGATACATACATTAGAAATAGTTGCTTATCGTCAAGTTCTGCGTGCATAAGACACTAGTTCAATGCAATTTAATTAATTTAATAAAAAAGTAGTGGATGTATCACATTGCACATATTAATGTGATGCTGTGTGATGCTTGATGCATGTTTGCACTGTGTAATAGCTACTCATGGGACTGGTGCTATGGGCTAGCGGGCAACACCACCACCTACAATGGCAGCATTTTGTGTGGGTGCCAGTTAGAGTCTCAGTGCTGGGTAGTTAGCTGCGTAACATAATCACTTTTTGTCTTCTTCTTAAAAATAATAAATAAATAAAAGGTTTTTGACCGGCGCCGTGGCTTAACAGGCTAATCCTCCGCCTTTCAGCACTGGCACACCGGGTTCTAGTCCCGGTTGGTGTGCCGGATTCTATCCTGGTTGCCCCTCTTCCAGGCCAGCTCTCTGCTATGGCCAGGGAAGGCAGTGGAGGATGGCCCAAGTCGTTGAGCCCTGCACCTGCATGGGAGACCAGGAGAAGCACCTGTCTCCTGGCTTCGGATCTGCGAGATTCGCCGGCCGCAGCGGCCATTGGCGGGTGAACCAACGGCAAAAAGGAAGACCTTTTTCTCTGTCTCTCTTTCTCTCTCCTAACCACTCTGCCTGTCAAAAAAAGAAAAAAGGTTTTTGCTATGTAGTCACATACACAACATCTACTTATTAAGTGGAGTCCTCTTAATTTATTTGAAAGGCAGAGTGACCGAGAGAGGGGAAGACAGAGCAAAGAGCAGATCTTCCAGGTAGGCTAGCAGGGAGCTGCATTGGAAGCAGAGCAGCCAGGAGTCCCGCACAGCTGTGGGATGCTGGAGCCCTAAGTGGAGGCAACACAGCCTTGCCCCCACCTTCTTCACTTTAGTCCTTTCCTACTGAACTCACTTTAATCCTTTCTGCTGAATTAGTCCTTTACATAAAGATGAAGGATCTTCTAAAAGTTGCTAGAAATGTATTAAGAGGCTGGCGCTGAGGCTCACTTGGCTAACCCTCTGCCTGTGGTGCCTCCACCCCCAGTTCTAGTCCCAGTAGGGGCCCCGGATTCTGTCCCGGTTGCTAGTCTTCCAGTCCAGCTCTCTGCTGTGGCCCAGGAAGGCAGTGGAGGATGGCCCAGGTCCTTGGGCCCTGCACCCACATGGGAGACCAGGAGGAGGCACCATGCTCTTGGCTTCGGATCGGCACAATGTGCCAGCCCCAGCCCGACAGCCATAGCAGCCATTTGAGGGGTGAATCAACGGAAGGAAGACCTTTCTCTCTGCCTCTCTCTCTCTGTCTAACTCTGCCTGTCCAAAAAAAAAAAAAAAAAGTATCAAGAAAATCTATGTTTCTGTATCAATTTTTAACCCTAAAATAATTGTAATTTCATAAGGACTTTTCCAAAACTAGTAAAGGGCCTTTGTGTAAAATGTCCCCTTGGGGCATTGTGTGTGTTCACACCCTACAGCGCTGACCTCCCATAGTGCGTGTTCCGGCCACTCCCCTTCCACTCCAGCTTTCTGCCCCTGCACCTGGGAAAGCTGTAGGAATGGCCCAAGTGCTTGGGCCCCTGCCCCTCTTGGGGGAGACCAGGATGGAATTCCTGCTTGCTGGGGTCATCCTGGCCCAGCCCTGCCTGTGGCTCCCAGCTGGGGAGGGAGCCAGCAGATGCAAGACAGGTTTCTGTCACTCTTCCTTCCCAATGAAGCTTTTAACAGAGTACCCTCTACTTTCCTTTGATATTCATATTGCTATCTGGGATTTCTTTATTTGTATCTGTCAAGGTTGCCTGTCCGCAACACTGGATTTTCCACTCTGATGCTCCTTTGTGTTTGGCTAGAAATGTCAACAAATAGGGTGGGGCAAAATGAACCTGGGCTGTCAGAGGGAAACCGAACTCTGGGATTTGGTGAGCTGAGCGCTGATTGGATTCGAACCTTGCTCAGGTATAAAGCCAGAAGCGCGGAGAGATGGAGCCTCATTGGGACTGCAGCGGCCACGGGAATCCACCTCTCTCTGAGTCCTAGAGTGTGTTCCCCTGCATCAGGATTTTGTCCACGGCAGGTAGCTCAATTTCTTATTCTGTTAGACCGTATTTGAGACCTGTGCTTTAGAGAAAGTCCTTATGCCAAAAGTGTTTCAGACTCAATTGGAACTTTGAAAACGCCTTTGGGAGACCTTTATCAATGCCACCTATGGTATCCTATATGCTTTATGTGCATTGTCTCTCTGTTCTCTTCGTGTTGCTCGGTGTACTCTTCTGTAGGAGAATTCACGGAGTTTTTCAAACATGTATTTATTTATTGAGTGGCAGGGCTAAGACAGAGAGATGGAGAGACAGGGAGGGAAAGAGGTCTTCCCTCCTTGGGTTCTGCTATGACATTAACAAGCCTGGAAAAGAGACCTTCTCATTTCTCCACATTTCGATCTCTGTTAGGGCTTCACATAGAAAGGAAACCACGTAGCAAATCGGCAGAGAGGGGCAGGCTGGCGCTCTAGCTCAGGTGGTTAATCCTCCGCCTAGGGGGAAGCATCCCAAATGGGCTCTGCTTGGAGTTCCAATGGCTCTACTCTCAACCCTGCTCCCTGAGATGGCCTCGGGAAGCAGTGGAAGGAGATCCAAGTGCTCTGACCCACTGTACCCACGGGGGAGATGCAGAAGCAGCTCCAGGTTTGGATGGGCCCAGCTCAGGCTGTTGAGGCCATTTGGGGAGTGAACAGGCAGATGGAAGACCTCCCTCTCTGTTTCTCTCTCTCTCTCTCTCTGAGTGTGTGTGTGTGTGTATGCTTGTTGTGTGTGTTTCTGTCGTTCTGCCTCTCAAATGAATAAATCAATCTTTCCTAATGGGAGACTATGTAGAGAAGATACTCTGGGGGGACAATCTAGAACACACCTGGGGACTCAGAGTCACCCAGTTTCCTGTCTTGCAGCCATGATGTCTGAGAGCTCCGGCCCCCAGAACCCCAGCTGCCACATCATGACCTTCTACCCAACCATGGAGGAGTTTATGGACTTCAACCACTTTATCGCTCAGATGGAATCTCAGGGTGCACACCGAGGAGGCCTGGCCAAGGTCATCCCACCCAAGGAGTGGAGGGCCAGACAGAGCTACGATGACATGGATGACTTCTTGATAGCCCGCCCCCTCCAGCAGGTGGCCTATGGCGGGGCAGGTGTCTTTACTCAGTTCCATAGAAAGAGGAGAGCCATGACCCTGAGACAGTACCGCCAACTGGCCACCAGCACAAAATACCAGACCCCAGCGCACCTGACTTTTGAAGAGTTGGAGCAAAAGTACTGGAAGAGCCGTGCCTTTGGTGCCCCGATCTACGGCGCTGACGTCAGCGGCTCTCTGTTTGATGAGAACACGGCACACTGGAACCTCAGGCGCCTGGGCTCGCCTCTGGACCTGCTGGCACAGGAGTGCGGCGTGGTCATCGAGGGAGTCAACACGCCCTACCTGTACTTTGGCATGTGGAAGACCACGTTCGCCTGGCACACGGAGGACATGGACCTGTACAGCATCAACTACCTGCACTTCGGGGAGCCCAAAACGTGGTACGCGGTGCCCCCGGAGCACGGGCGGCGCCTGGAACGCCTGGCCGGGCAGCTGTTCCCGGGCAGTTCCCGCAGCTGCCAGGCCTTCCTGCGGCACAAGGTGGCCCTCATCTCGCCCAGCGTCCTGCGGCAGAACGCCATCCCCTTCCGCCGCGTCACTCAGCAGGCTGGCGAGTTCATGGTCACCTTTCCCTACGGCTACCACGCGGGCTTCAACCACGGCTTCAACTGCGCCGAAGCCATCAATTTCGCCACCCCGCGCTGGATCGAGTATGGCAAAGTGGCCTCTCAGTGCAGCTGCGGGGAGGCCAGGGTCACCTTTGACATGGACCCCTTCGTTCGTATCCTGCAACCCGAGCGCTACGAGCTGTGGAAACGCGGGCAAGGCCGTGGCGGTGTGCACCTTCCGGAGCCCATGGGCCAAACAAGCCAGGAGCCACACACGAGCCGGGAGCCAGGCACCAGCCAGACGCTTCTCACCAGCCAGGGGCCAAGCATCCGCCAGGAGCCACGCAGCAGTGAGGAACCTCACACCAGCCAGACGCTTCTCACCAGCCAGGGGCCAAGCACCCGCCAGGAGCCACGCAGCAGTGAGGAACCTCACAGCAGCCGGATGCTTCTCACCAGCCATGGGCCAAGCACCCGCCAGGAGCCACGCAGCAGTGAGGAACCTCACAGCAGCCGGACGCTTCTCACCAGCCAGGGGCCAAGCATCTGCCAGGAGCCGGGCACCAGTCAGCAGCCAGGCACCAGCCAGAAAGCACGCAGCTGCCTGAAGCCGCGCCCCAGCCGCGAGTTGTGCACCAGCCAGGAGCTGAGGGCGTGTAGGCAGGATCGCGGGCTCTGGAGGGCGGCCCTGGGCCTCAGGCAGCTTTCCTCGCCCCAGGCTTGTTCCACTGGGCCTGTGCCGGCCTCTGCTAGCACCCGTCGAGCAGCTGCTGTGGGCGCCGGATCTCAGTGGTCTCTCGGCAGCAGCAATGAAGTCAAATCCCAGACTGACGTTCGCAGGTCCAGGCAGCCCAGTCCTGCCCGGTTACCGACTCCAGCTCTGTCTGCCGAGGCTGTACGCCTGTCAGCTGCTAGAGCTGGTCGTGGTCGTGGTCATGGTCGTGGTCGCGGTCGTGGTCGTGGTCATGGTCGCGGTCGTGGTCGGCGTCCTCGGCCACTGCAAGCTGAGGAGCCCAGCCTGGAGGCTCCACCCAAGAGGCGGCTGTTGTCCCTCTCTGCACACACAGAGGCTGGCGCGGAGGCTCTGCCCCTGCCCTATGATGGAGCTTCAGAGATCAGTGCTACTCAGAGTCCTGAGCGCCGGTTTCCTGCCGAGGCTTCGGGATGTTGCTGTGCCCCGGATCTTCAAGCCTTGGGGCCCCCGCTGGATCCCCATGCCCCGATGCACCCGGGCCCTTGCCTGCTCTCCTTGGACAGCATCACCGTGGATCTCCCTGACGTGGTGCCGCTGACTCCTCCCAGCACCACCGTGCAGCCTTTCAGAAGCTTCTGCAGGGACCATGCTGGGGACTGGGCATCTCCTGTGAATCAGGCAGAGGATGGGGTCGTGTGCCACACTTGTGCCTCCAGATCCTTGGCTGCGTCTCTGGTTGCCCCCGGCCCTTCTGTTCCTGATGCCAGTCCCCTCTGGCTCAAGCCACAGGGAGGCGCTTTCTGGTGGCATGAGCCAAGTCCAGCACCACTGAATGCTCTTAAGCTCCTGAGCCCTTGACCATCTGCTCTGGACTGTGCAGTGGCCCCTGACCCTCAGAGCCTGTAAAGTTCCCAGCCCCGGGAGGAATCGTCCTGGCCTGTCCCCCTGGAGACCTTGTACCTAACTGGCATTTCTGATTTCTGCCTCTTATGTATTCCTCGTGCATATAGACTGAACTCCTTGACGTCTTTCTAAACTTAAATTGTATATGAAGCAGTGTAGATGAAAGGTAGTGAATTTTTGTATTTTTGTATTCTTGTTGCTTAAGTTTTTGTAATTGCTCCAATAAACTTCACTGAATGAATTTAGTGTAAGCTTTTTTCCTAAGCTGGTTTAAAGAAGAAAACATAGGAATAAGCTGATCTTAGAAATGGAGTCAGAACAAAAGTGATAGGATCAACTACTCATGAATGCCAATAGGCACCTGACAAAATTCATCCCAAGGTAGGCTTTGTTTGAGACACATACCATGAGGAAGCTGCATACCCTCTTAAGATGCAGACTTTTTATTTAGTCAATTATTTAACACCAAAGTCAGCATTGTACTTAATGAGACTACTTGATACATTTCTAGCAAGAATTCATAGAATGTAGAGGCATAACTAATCCAAAATGTAGAGTTATATGTGCTGGAAGGCATGAGATGAAATGTATATTGTTGCTGAGTGGATAGAAAGTGAACAGCAGGACAACTCGAGAGGGGGAGAGTCTCTTCTCCCTTTTGTTCCCCCAAGTTTTCACCCTAAGAGGGATTCTTGGCTGCCCAGAATTACAGCCCCGGACTCTTCAGTAAAATGCTCATGGGCACATCTGCCAAGAGGAAGTAGATGTTAATTTTTTTATAAGATTTAGTTATTTGCTTGAAATTCAGAGTTCAATGGAGAGAGAAGGAGAGGCAGAGAGAGAGAGAGAGAGAGAGAGAGCAGGAGAGAGAGAAAGAGAGGTCTTCCATCTGCTGGTTCACTCCCCAAGTGGCTGCAAGGGCCAGAGCTGTGGCGCTCCAAAGCCAGGAGCCAGGAGACTCTTCCAGGTCTCTGACGGCTATGCAGGGGCCCAAGCACTTGGGCCATCTGCACTGCTTCCCCAGGCCACAGCAGAGAGCTAGATTGGAAGTTTAGCATCCTGGACTCAATCGGCGCCCATATGGGATGCTTGCAGGACTGGCAGTGGCTTTTCCCTGCTCTGCCACAGCAGTGTCCCTGCATATGCAAATCTGAATGACATACCACTGCACGCTCACTCCATGGGACAAAACTCAACTGTTGATACTCCTCCAGAGCTTGAAAAAGTGAAAAGCGTAAATTGTCCTCCTAGGCAGAGAGGGTTTCAGTTGATAAAAACTTGGGAAGAACAGTTTGAATGATCAAGTGTGCATTCACAGACACATTTTTCAAGCTCTATTCTTCTCTGTTTGAAAGATGTACTCATTTATTTGAAAGGCAGAGTTAGAGAGAGGCAGTGATCCTCTGGTTCACTCCCTCATGGCCTCAACGTCCAGAGCTGAGACGATCCTAAGCCAGGAGCCAGGAGCCAGGAACCAGGAGCCAGGAGCCAGGAGCCAGGAGCCAGGAGCCAGGAGCTGCTTCCAGGTCTCCCACGTGGGTGCAGTCCTGGGGCCATCCTCTGTGGCATACCCAGGTACATTAACAGGGAGCTGGACCTGATGAGGAGTAGCCCAGACTGGAACCAGCACCCATGTGGGATGTGGGCCCCATAGATCCTAGACATTGTCTTTACCCCTGTGCCACAGCGCTGGCCCCTTCTACAAAGCTTTGAAGTACACTTGAGGGAGGCTGCTGCCAGCACATGACACGCTATTCTACTATAAACATTTTTATGAATTGAATGAGCACACTGAAATTAGAATGACAAATGGATACATACATTAGAAATAGTTGCTTATCGTCAAGTTCTGCGTGCATAAGACACTAGTTCAATGCGATTTTATTAATTTAATAAAAATGTAGTGGATGTATCACATTGCACATATTAATGTGATGCTGTGTGATGCTTGATGCATGTGTGTATTGTGTAATACCTAATCATGGGACTGGTGCTATGGCCTAGTGGGCAACACCACCACCTACAATGGCAGCATCCCGTATGGGTGCCAGTTAGATTCTCAGTGCTGGGTAGTTAGCTGCGTAACATAATCACTTTTTGTCTTCTTCTTTAAAAAATAAATAAATAAATAAAAGGTTTTTGGCCAGCGCCGTGGCTTAACAGGCTATTCCTCCGCCTTTCAGCACGGGCACACCGGGTTCTAGTCCCGGTTGGTGTGCCGGATTCTATCCTGGTTGCCCCTCTTCCAGGCCAGCTCTCTGCTATGGCCAGGGAAGGAGTTGAGGATGGCCCAAGTCATTGAGCCCTGCACCCGCATGGGAGACCAGGAGAAGCACCTGGCTCCTGGCTTCGGATCAGCGAGATTCGCCGGCCGCAGCGGCCATTGGCAGGTGAACCAACAGTAAAAAGGAAGACCTTTTTCTCTGTCTCTCTTTCTCTCTCACTATCCACTCTGCCTGTCACAAAAAAAAAAAAAAAAAAAAAAGGTTTTTGCTATGTAGTCACATACACAACATCTACTTATTAAGTGGAGTCCTCTTAATTTATTTGAAAGGCAGAGAGACCGAGAGAGGGGAAGACAGAGCGAAGAGCAGATCTTCCAGGTAGGCTAGCAGGGAGCTGCATTGGAAGCAGAGCAGCCAGGAGTCCCGCACAGCTGTGGGATGCTGGAGCCCTAAGTGGAGGCAACACAGCCTTGCCTCCACCTTCTTCACTTTAGTCCTTTCCTACTGAACTCACTTTAATCCTTTCTACTGAATTAGTCTTTTTCTTAAATATGAAGGATCTTCTAAAAGATGGAAAATTTCTCTCTGTGCCATTCAATTAAATAAATCTTAAAGTAAAACTAAGGAACCATAAATGATCTATTAAAGTTAAAAGTTTGATAAATGAAAATAACAAATATGAAGGGATTTGGAAGACAAAAACGAGGAAATTTTTCAGATGATGCAGTATAATGATAAAGTTGTTAGAAAAAAAAAGTAAGAAAATTAGAGTTCCAATACATGAGAGACTGACTTGCAATTAACAGTATTTAATGTACAGAAAGAAAGGTGTAGATAAATCATAAAACAAGGGACAAAAAATTTCCTACAATTTTTTAAATTTTTTAACTTTTATTTAATGAATATAAATTTCCAATGTACAGCTTATGGATTACAACGGCTTCCCCCTGCTATAACTTCCCTCCCTCCCGCAACCCTCCCCTCTACCGTTCCCTCTGCCCTTCTATTCACATCAAGATTCATTTTCAATTCTCTTTATATTCAGAAGATCAATTTAGTATATATTAAGTTAAGATTTCAACAGTTTGCACCCACATAGAAACACAAAGTGAAACATACTGTTTGTGTACTAGTTATAGCATTAAATCAAAATGTGCAGCACATTAAGGACAGAGATCCCACATGAGGATCAAGTGCACAGTGACTCCTGTTGTTGACCCAACAAATTGACCCTCTAGTTTATGGCGCCAGTAACCACCCTAGGCTGTCGTCATGAGTTGCCAAGGCTATGGAAGCCTACCAAGATTGCCAACTCTGATCATATTTAGACAAGGTCATAAAAGACAGGGTGAGGATAGTAACCAATGATCCTAAGAGTGGCATTAACCAGCATTAAGTGGGGAAGAGGACCATCAGTACACACAGGTTGGGAGTAGAGCCATTGGTGATAGAGTAGAGGTTATGATTACGAAGGAATGAAGCCCAAGTGCGCTAGACAGGGCCTAGAACAAAGGACAGAGTCATTATTAGGGGAGCTAATAAAGGTGCTGCCTAAGCTACAATTAAGTTTTCTGATTGAGAGGCAAATAGAACCTGACTGAGGGGCTTCATAATAATCTGTTGGGCTTAGGCCTTGTAAGTTAAGAGGCCCAGACCTATCTCTTCACATGGGGTATATCCTAAGGGAGGTGTGAACCTCCTAGGGGAAGGCACTCTGTTGACTTTCATTACTTAGCAGGCCTGGAGGAGAGCTGGCCAGGAAAAGGCAGGGGGCATCTCTAACAAGAAATTTACAGTTCTGCCTGCAATGTTGATGACCCTGGTTGGCCGTCCCCTCAGCTGCAGTGGTCACTTTGGAAGTTGTGCTGAGTGTAGGGCTTTTCAGCTTAGAGCCAATAAGATCTTTGGCTCTGACCTGGGCATCCTTCGACTCCAGGGCAGGTCCATTTCCAGTGATCCAACTCTTGGCAGAGCTGCCAGGGCTCTTCGCAAGCTGACTTTTGCTGAAGCCCAGGCTTACCAAATTGAAAGCCACTGCAGTGGACTGGCCTGTTGGGTCTCCTTGAGGGCAGATCACTGTACAGATCAGCCATTAATAGACCTGCCACCCATTGCTTCTGATGCCTAGCTTTCTTTTCCTCCTGGTTTTTGTTAAAGCAGACCAGAGGATGCAAGTCAAGGGAGTGCCCAAGTCCCATCTCTAATCTTCGGTGGCCTGAACTACAAGTCTATAGTCACAGGCATGTTCTGTAGTAGTTTTTCTAAGGTAGACAATGCCCATGAGGAAAATTATATTCTCACTTTAAAACTTTCTTTCCCTTTAGTCTGAAAGGGAGGTTTTTTCTACTTACTGTTCACTTCGCTGATGGTGAAGTAAATCTAGCTATGAAATTATAATTTAAGCTCTTATTTTGGCTATGCTATTACAGAAAAATGTTAGCCATCTCTTTTATAAGGTCAAAAGATTAAATTGTGCATCCTACAGATTCCTTCATAATAGAATTAGTTTCCTACCTTGAGGGGAATAGAGAAATGAAAGAACAAGTTGGGCTTAGAATAGAGAAATGAGGGAGCAAGTCCTAGATTGCTTGCTGACAATAGCAATATCCCATGAAAACTTAGCAAACAGTTTCAACCATTAGATAACAACTTAATAAAACATTTACCAGAAGGTCCAATGCCTTCTATAAATTTTAAGAATCATGTATTTGAAAACACCTCTTAAATATCTAACATGGTGTAGTTTGTCTAACCAGTAAACTTAAGCACAACCATTTAAATGTTTTTAGTTTCTTTCTACCAACAAGTATAAAACATATGATGCAGAGATTCAGGTCACATGAATTAAAATGTATCTTTGATTAATTTTAGCAGCTTAAATTTATGGACAATCTTATCTATAAGCCAATTAAAATAAAACTCTTAATAAAATTTTCCCATGTGACATACAATATGTACACACATATAACCTAACATAATAGACCAATATAGCAATTTTAATAATAGCTTTTAAAATCTTTAACTCTTTTTGTAGATTGCCAATTGATTTGAATTCCTTTTGTTTTTAGTAACCTCAGTTAACCATACTTTCTCTCAGTTGGTACTGTTAATACATTATTGGCTTCATCTGTTTACAGAGCCATCCCAAAGTACTGAATACAATAGAAGTGGCTGGAAAAAGTCCATAGGAACCTATAGGAGGACAGCTAAACCCAGAACCAACAACGCTTTAGTTTTATGAGCAGCAAATCCTATATAACTGTGGATGACAAAAGACTTTAAGTTGCCATGTTTAAAATTATAAACTCATCAACCAACAAGAGGCACTTGCTTACTTCACAGTATTTTTGAAAGCACCTGTAGGATTTTACAAGTATTTAACCCTTATTTAACCCTTTAGGCCTCTGTGGCTTTCTCATTAAGATAACTATCATGTCTAGTAACACAAGATCATTAGACTTTTTAATTCTCAAACATTTGTATTAATAGCATTTTCCATTATAGAAACTTAAAATTTAGTACCACGTCACATCTTGACAGTACTTCTAATATAATCCAAATAGCCTGACTAGTTGGTGTCTCTATACGATGAGAGACATAGGTCCTTCGATTTTTTTAGTTGGGCCCAAACTGGAAAAACCAAAGTCCAAGATTTACTGGAAATTTTAGAGTCCAGATTGTTTGGAACTTTGATTTTTTGAATGCCTGTCAAGAATGCCAAGAAGGCTCAAAATCCAAAATATCTGGTTGAAATAAGATTCCTTAAACTCATAACATAACATAGACCCAATTGATCATTGTTACAAGGTGATTATTCAAATCTTTGAAAATAAGCACATATTTAAATAATCCATAGCTCTTAATAAAAATGCAGCTGTTTTTGAACAATTAGAATTTAACAGACATCAAGAGAACATAATAGATTACTTTAATACATTGCTTTAACAGAGCATCAGAGTTTAATTCTATGTCAAAGAGAAATTGAGCTTCCTGTGATCTTTTGCTGTGAGGTTTCCTTCCTTTACCTTCTTTCATATTGATGACCATGTTTCTGTGTTTCTGTGTGTAACACATCTTTAAGCATCTTTTGCAGGGCAGGACGAGTGGCAACAAATTCTTTCAATTTCTGTTTGCTATGAAGTCTTTATTTCACCTTCATTCACAAATGAGAGCTTTGCAGGATATAATATTCTGGGCTGGCAGTTTTTCTCTCTTAGTACGTGGGCTATGTCTCGCCATTCCCTTCTAGCTTGTAGGGTTTCTGATGAGAAGTCTGCTGTGAGTCTAATTGGAGATCCTCTGAGAGTAATCTGACATTTCTCTCTTGCACATTTTAGAATCTTTTCTGTATGTTTCACTGTGGTGAGTTTGATTACAACATGTCGTGGTGAGGATCTCTTTGGGTCATGTTTACTAGGGGTTCTATGAGCTTCCTGTACTAAGATGTCTCTGTCCTTCTCCAAACCTGGGAAATTTTCTGCTAGTATCTCACTAAAAAGGCCTTCTAATCCTTTCTCCCTCTCCATGCCTTCAGGAACTCCTAGAACCCGAATGTTGGGTTTTTTAATAGTATCCTGTAGATTCCCAACAAAATTTTTTAGATTTCTAATATCCTCTTCTTTTCTTTGGTTTGCCTGTTTCCTTTCCTGTTCTCTGTCTTCTGAGTCCGATATTCTCTCTTCTGCTTCGCCCATTCTGTTTTTAAGGCTCTCTAATGTGTTTGTCATTTGATCTATTGAATTCTTCATTTCAGTATGATTTCTCGTCACTATCACAGTTTCTTGTTCTACTAGTTGTTTCATTTCATTTTGATTCCTCCTTAATATTTCATTTTCATGAGAGAGATTTTCTATCTTGTCCATAAAGGATTTCTGTAGTTCAAGAATTTGTTTTTGAGAACTTCTTAACGTTCTTATCAATTTTTTGAGATCCGCTTCTTGCATTTCTTCTATCTCATCATCTTCAAAATCTTGAGTTGGGGTGTCTTTTTCATTTGGGGGCATCATAGTGTCTTCCTTGTTCTTGTTACCTCAGTTTTTGCGTTTGTTGTTTGGCATGTTGGAGATATTTGGCTTCTTCACTGTGGTGTTTTTTCTTGTTATACTATGGCTGTGTTAAGTGGACTGTCTGCTTTTGAGGAGCCTTAGCAGCTTGAGATGGGTGTGGCCTGAGAGCTCTGTTTGGTTCCTCAGGGTTGAGGGTGTGCCAAAGGTGACACTCCCAGGTTAGGCGTGATAAGTCTCTCTTGCTTTCATTCTTTTTTTATTATTATTCAAAAGGGAAGTAATTCCACACAGCTGAATGGAATTGGAGGTAGTTAGCAGGGGAATGATATACCCACAGGAGCCAGAGATCAGAAGCTCTTTCCCAAGGACCACACAGGGAATCTCTGTTGCCCTCAGTGTGGGCTCCAATTCTCCTGCAGTCTCCCACTGGGTTGCCAAGTTAGATCTTAATCTCCTGTTATTTCACCCACCCCCCCCCCTCCCAGAGTCAGTTTTTTCTGCTAGGCTCAGGGCCGGTGCAGACCTGAGGTCGCCCTGCTTATGACGTATGTCCAAAATGCCGCCTGCTCTTTGTCTTGCTCGCCTTTGAGAGGTGAGCGGAGAGAGAGAAACTCGTGTCCATATCGGTCACTTTTGTTTTCTCTCTCTCTCTTCTAGTTAGCCTGGTGAACTTTTCCCCACGGAGTTTCAAGCCTCGTTCCCTCTAGTCTCCTCTTTTCGCTTGCCCACCAGTGTCTCGGGCTATTGAGGTTCGGCTCACCTTGCGTTCCAGCGCTGGTGTGTTGAGTCTGCCGCTGGTGTCCCGAACTTGGGCTCCCACGCTCTCCACGCAGGTCCACTGTGAATCACTAGTTCCGGAAGAGTTTCCTCAGCTGTTTCTTCCCCTACTCTTCCTTGAACCTGCGTTATCTCCACTTTTATTAACCTGTCTCTTCTCGGACTATCAGTGTGCTCCCTTCCTATTCCATTATCTTGCCGCTCTCCAATTTCCTACAATTTAAGACAGGACTTTTAATATTGATATAAAATTTAACACTGGGACAAAGAAAAGCTCTAAACAATACACACAATGAACAAGTTACCTATCAAAGTCCAGGAAACAAATTTATACTTTCCTTATATCCATCATCATACCAACATCCACAAAATATTTATTTCATTTTTTTCCTCTACTTGAAAGGCAGAACAACAGAGAGAGAGAGAGAGAGAGAGAGAGAGAGATCTTCCATCTGCTGATTCAATCCCAAAATGCCTAGAATAGCCAGGCTGAAAGAGCTGGACCAGGCCAAAGCCAGGAGTTTGTGTCTTCTAAGTGGGTGGCAGGAGCCTAGGCACTTGAGTTATCATCCCCTACCCCACAGACTACATTAGCTGGAAGCTGGATTAGAAGCAGGGCAGCTGGGCTTGAAGTGGCGCTCCAGTATGGGAGATAGGCATCCCAAGCAGCTGCTTAACTCACTGTGCGACAGCACCACCCCATAAGCCACTTTTGAAAGTTAATGGGGGTGGGAGGGCAGGTATGGGGGGGTGTATAATCCAAAAGCTGTACTTATGAAATATATATTTATTAAATAAAAGCTTTCTTAAAAACAAGAAAGTTAATGACTCCCCACAAACAAAATCAGAATTAAGGGTAAATTAACATATAAATAGGAAAATAATATTTATCTGCATATAGATAGAGAAATAGAATCTACAACATAAAACACTGAAATATAAAAATGTGTTAATTTTTGTTAAAGAAATAGAAATGACAAACAAAAGTAGTTATTGGCATATCTAATAAATGTTTTAATACATACAATATTAAGTAGTATGTAAAATGTTCATATAAGTAGATCAGAAAATGCACTAGGATCCTATAGGCAAAAATAGGACAAAAATATGAAACAATACAGTAGATAAAAACCAATGGTTAATTATCATGAAAAAAATCAGCTCAAGTGGTAATCCAAAAAATATAAATTAAAATTTGGACTACATTTTCTTTTTTATGAAATTAGTGAAAAAAATTATTTTTCCAATATAAAGTTATTCAATGTGGAGGATTTAAAATTAAGCATTCTTTCTGGTATATTTTTGCATTATATGTTGAAGATTTTAAAATATTTAAACCCTATAATGTAAATCAAGATAAGTATCTTATCTGAGGAATTTCCTTTCACCCAACTCATGTTTTATTTGGTATACTGTTTTATATACTGACATAAGGAATAAATATGTAAGTATAAATGAGAGTTATAATGGTAGAAAAGCAAAAACAATGTATTTAATAAAATGGGAAATTTGAATCACTTATCTCCATAAAATGGGTTTTTTTTGAGCTATAAAATATTTATTGTCTTCTATGAATGGTAAGAAGGGGAAGTAACTTTCCTAATTTGAGAAGAAAATTTTGACTAATCAATAGCACTTAAATGTTGACTGTCAGAGAAATAATAGCTAATGTCTGAGACATTTTGCTCACCACCCTCCAACTGAAATAATGTAACGTAAATATGTATACAACATGAAAGACAAAAGGCTCTGCTGTTGTCCTATAATTTGGGCAAAGGCTGCAGTGAAACAAATTGTTAAAGGTACTCCATTTTTTATCTTCTCTAGCTTAAAACACACATGCATACCTATACACACACACGCATGTTTGCATACACACACACGCACACACACACTCACCCCTAGGGAGCTTAAGAGGCATTTTTTTTAAAAAAAAGATTTATTTATTTATTTGAAAGTCAGAGTTATACAGAGAGAGAAGAAGAGGCAGAGAGAGAAAGGTCTTCCATCCGCTGGCTCACTCCCCAATTGGCCACAATGGCTGGAGCTGCACCGATCCAAAGCCAAGAGCCAGGAGATATCTCCGGGTCATCCCACACAGATGCAGGGGCCCAAGGACCTGGTCCATCTTCTACTGCTTTTCCAGGCCATAGCAGAGAGCTGGATCAGAATTGGTGCAGCCAGGGTGCAAGCCGGCGCCCATATGGGATGCCAACACTGCACACGGTGGCTTTACCCACTACACCACAGCGCCGGCCCCCAAGTATTATTTTTTTGATCATTCTCATAGGAAGAAAATACTTTTTAATTGTCAGAACTGTTGTTTCCTTCCATGAAGAATTCCACATAATTGTGGCTACTGTGGATAAGGAATATCTGAAGAGACCGGCTCATTATTTACCATTACTTGTCATTTCAGTTGAAAGAAGCAAGAACACAGTTTCTCAGAGAGACCTTTTGAGACTTATAGAACACAATTTCAAGCTTGTTTTAATTGTATATTCAATAAGAATATTCATGGGAGCTTATGTGATATTCCTAGTCAGCATTTTATTATTTCCTGGGAGGGAAAGTCTTCAGCATGGTATTTAAGTTTCTGATACTGAGCTCTTTCTAAACAATGTCACCTTTTTCTTTTTCAAATATTTATTTTAGAGGTAGGGAGAGAAAAAGAGAAAGGAAAGAAGGAAAGGAAAGAAAGAAGAAAGCAGAAAGAATAGAAAGAAGGAAGGAGGGAAGAAAGGAAGAAAGGGAGGGAGGGAGAGAGGGAAGGAGGGAGGAAGAACATGCTCCCATCTTCTGGTTCAGTACTCACATTCTCACAATAGCTAGAGCTGCATCAGGCCAAGACCAGGAGCCAGGAACTCAATCCCGGTTCCCTGCATGGGTGGCAGGGTCCTGACTACTTAAGCCATCACCTGCCGCCCCCTCGGATACACATTATCAGGTAGCTGTAATCAGGTGTGGAGCCAGGACTCAAACTCAGGTACGCCAATGTAAAATACAGATGTCCCAAGTGGCATCTTAAGTTCTGCATCAAACGCCTGCCCCACTTTTTCTCTAGAGCAAGTTTTCAGGTAGAAAGAGTGAAGGTTTTGATATATATTATAAACCTATAAAGAATTTACAGTAAAATCATAGAAAAGATTTTGGGAGCCATTATTGTGGCATACTGGGTAAAGTCTCTTTCTGCAAGGCTGGCATCCCAAAATGGGTGTGGGGTGGGTTGCCGTTCCAACTGCTCCACTTCTGATCCAGCTCCCTGCTAATGGCCTTGGGAAAGCAGCAGATGATGGCCCAAGTGTTTGGGTCCCTGCCACCCACCTGTGAGAACCAGATGAATCTTCTGACTCCTGGCTTCAGCCTGGCCCAGCCCTGGCCATTGTGGTCATTTGGGGAGTAAACCAGCAGATGGAAAACATCTCTCTGCCCCCCTCCCCACCCACAAACTCTTTCAAATAAATAATCTTTTTGTTTTTCACACAAAAAAAATTTTTTTTGTTTCAAAATGATTTATTTATTTATTTTAAAGGCACTTAGAGAGAAATACCCCGATGTTCCCTTTGTGGATTCACTCCCCAAATGGCTGCCATAGCCAGGGCTGGGCCAGGCTGAAGCTAAGAGCTTGAAACTCTATCCAGGCCTCTCAAATGGGTGGCAGGGGCCCAACGACTTGGGTAGTCTGCTGCTACCTTCCCAGGTGAGTTAGCAGGGAGCTGGATTGGAAGTGGAGCAACCCGGAGCTTAGAAACTGTGCTCAGCTTAAGCTCTCTCTTTCCCCTGAGAGATCATCTAATGACAAACCTTCTCTGCATTCCTGGGAGAAACTGTCTTGTCATAATGTCCTTTGAATATATTGTTGGGTGTTATATTAGTTTGCTGTTGCTGTGGTAACTAATTACTACAGACATAATGGTTTAAAGCAACACAAATATATCATTTACAGTTGTGGAGGTCAGAAGTCTCAAATGGATTTGAATGGGCCAAAATCAAACCACTGGCAGTGTTCCTTGCCTTTTCTAGCTTCGAGAGGCTGCTTAGATTCCTAGGGTCACCCCCCTTCCCCAAACAGCAGTGTAATATCTCTTTGACCTTTCCTATCCTTGCATATAGGTTTGATCTTGTTTTATCAAATTTGACAATCTCTGCCTTAATTTTTTTTCTTATTTAAGAGAGAGAGAGAGAGAGAGAGAGAGAGAGAGAGAGAGAGAGACTATACAGACATATATCCTGCACTCTGGTTCTCTTTGTAAGTGACTGGGGCTGGGTTGTGGCCAGAGCTAGCAGCTGCGAATTCAATCCAAGTCTCCCACATGGGTAGCAGGAACCCAATTACTTGAGCCATCACTGCCACCTTCCAGGATCTACTTTGGCAGGAAGCTGGAATGAGGATCCAGAGCCAGGAAAATCAAACTCAGCACTCCGATGTGGGACGTGGGTGCTTAACTGCTAAGCTAAATGTCTGGTCCCAAGAGTCTCTCCCTATTAATTGGTGTTTTGACTACCGACATTAAATGTTATTGGTTTGGTTAGGTTGAGTCTGTGATCCTGCTATGTATTTTGTATTAGTCCCATGTTTACTTTATTACATTTCCCTTTCTTCTGGGTGCTATTATTTAAAATTCCATCCTTCCTATGGATGTAACTCTATTAGCTGTAACTCTTTGTTTTCTTTTTTTCCCAAAGAAATCTTTTACTTAAGGAATAGAAACTTCATGCATTTCATAAGTGCAACTTTAGGAATACAGTGATTCTTCGCACCCTGCTCGCTTCCCCACCTGCACTCCGACCTCTCTTCTTCTTCCCTCTTCAATTCCCAGGCTTATCTTATACTAAATTCTATTTCCAACTAACTTGATACACTGAAGATTATTTACAGTAATCAAAGAGTTCAATAATTGGTAAGAAAAAAAAACCGGTTTCTCAACAGTCAAGATAAGGGCTGTTCAAAATCATTCCATCTCGAAATTAATTTCTTTTTTTTTTTGAGAAACTTAATTCACTTAAAGAAGCACCCAAAAATGATACATCTTTTGGGAGCACTTAGACATAACTGCAGTTTATGAGACATAAGAATATCCTCCACTTAATATACTAAAAGAAAATAAATATTTGGGAATAAGCTTAATCATTAATTAAAGAAGCACCAAGAAAACAAGCATGGAGTTGGACTCTTTGGCATAACTGAAACTTATAAGATATAATAATACCTTCCACTTAATACACTAAAATGGAATAAATCTTTGAAAACAGGTTTTACTTCTAACTCTCCTAATGTAACTCTTTGATAGCATAGGTCCTGCATGAGAAGTTGGTGCACAGTGACTCTTGTTACTTTAACAATTAACACTCTTATGTATGACATCAGTGATCACCTGAGGCTCTTGCCTAGGCTATGGAAGCCTTTTGAATCCACAAGCTCCATCAATATTTAGACCAGGCCATAAGCTAAGTGGAAAGTCTCTCCTCTCTTCAGAGAAAAGTATACCCTTCTTTGATGACCACTTCTTTCCACTAGGATCTCACCCATAGTGGTCCTTCTAGTTGGACAATTTTGTGTCTTGACTTTCCATACCTGAAATGCTCATTCTAGTAGAGAGAGGATTCTTGTTCCACATCCACACCATCACTTGTATTGATAATCTTATAACATTTTAGCCTATCTTTGGAATAGTAGTTTCTCATTCTGGTATTTATTTTGTAATTCTTTCCTAACTTTTTTCTAAACATTAATTTTCAATGTTTCTATATTCTTTCTTTCAGATTTTGTATTAGACACAGCACTCATATATACTCAACTACATCTGAGTCACCCACCCAAGTCTAGGCTATTCAGTAGACCTCAAGGAGGTAGAGCCAGCCACCACCTGAGGAACAGTACCAATTGCAGACTCACTGACCATCAGAGCCTGGACAAAGCTGCCACCCACAGTGGAGTGCCCCTGGTGACACAGCAAGCCTAAAAGGGATTATTACCTTATTTGCAAAATACCTTAACTGGTGGATCCTGCTACATCCTAGAAACACCAACTCAGATTTTCAAAGGTGGACTTTTCTTCCATCCTGAACCATCTTGACTTAGCTAAACACTGAAAATTGGCTGCTTATTACATCGAAACTATGAAGTCTAAAGCCCATCGTGCTCAGAATCCAAATTGCAGCATAATGGTATTTCACCCAACCAAAGAAGAGTTTAGTGATTTTGATAACTATATTGCTTACATGGAATCTCGGGGTGCACACCGAGGAGGCCTGGCCAAGGTCATCCCACCCAAGGAGTGGAGGGCCAGACAGAGCTACGATGACATGGATGACTTCTTGATAGCCCACCCCCTCCAGCAGGTGGCCTATGGCGGGGCAGGTGTCTTTACTCAGTTCCATAGAAAGAGGAAAGCCATGACCCTGAGACAGTACCGCCAACTGGCCGCCAGCACAAAATACCAGACCCCAGCGCACCTGACTTTTGAAGAGTTGGGGCAAAAGTACTGGAAGAGCCTTGCCTACGATGCCCCGATCTACGGCGCTGGCATCAGCGGCTCTCTGTTTGATGAGAACACGGCACACTGGAACCTCAGGCGCCTGGGCTCGCCTCTGGACCTGCTGGCACAGGAGTGCGGCGTGGTCATCGAGGGAGTCAACACGCCCTACCTGTACTTTGGCATGTGGAAGACCACGTTCGCCTGGCACACGGAGGACATGGACCTGTACAGCATCAACTACCTGCACTTCGGGGAGCCCAAAACGTGGTACGCGGTGCCCCCGGAGCACGGGCGGCGCCTGGAACGCCTGGCCGGGCAGCTGTTCCCGGGCAGTTCCCGCAGCTGCCAGGCCTTCCTGCGGCACAAGGTGGCCCTCATCTCGCCCAGCGTCCTGCGGCAGAACGCCATCCCCTTCCGCCGCGTCACTCAGCAGGCTGGCGAGTTCATGGTCACCTTTCCCTACGGCTACCACGCGGGCTTCAACCACGGCTTCAACTGCGCCGAAGCCATCAATTTCGCCACCCCGCGCTGGATCGAGTATGGCAAAGTGGCCTCTCAGTGCAGCTGCGGGGAGGCCAGGGTCACCTCTGACATGGACCCCTTCGTTCGTATCCTGCAACCCGAGCGCTATGAGCTGTGGAAGTGCGGCCAAGATCGGACGGCCCTGGACCACACGGAGCCTACGGCACGCACCAGCCCGGAGCTGACCAGGTGGAAGCAGGATCGCGGGCTCTGGAGGGCAGCACGAGGCTTGGCTTCCAAACTTGCTAGGTCCCTGGCTGCAGGCGATGGTACTCGCTGCAAAGCTCCCCAGCGCCTACGGGCTGCCGGGGAATCTACAGCACAGCCAGCGGGCATTGCCCACAGTTCCAGGAAACCACAGGCAGCCCCGCGGACTTCACTGGGTCCCTGTGCCCCAGAGGTCCTCTCAACTGTCACACGTGGCTGTCGGCGTCGCTCTAGGGAACTGGGGCTGCAGGAGCCAAGCCTCCAGTCGCCAGCAAAGAGGCGCCTCTCGGTCAGAACAGGGCGCACAGCTGCGCGCTCCCAGCCTCAGTCCTCACCTGAGCGTGGTATCTTGATGGTCAATCCTGCACCAAGCCTGGGGCCGCAGCTCCCCGCTTAGGCTTCCGGGAGCTGCTTGGGCCCTGTGCCCTGAGCCCATGGGCCCCCTTCATACTCCCCTGTCAGCTGCATGGAGGTTTGCTGACTGTCACTTTTACGGGGCAGAGTTCTGAATGAGTTTGCATTAACCGGTCCTGCAGAGAACGCCCCCATGTTGGCGTGCCCTGAAGCAGCACTGCTGAGTGCCTGGTAGTTGCCAAATTGCCCATCCATGTTCTTCTGCTCAGACCCTGGCATGCCTTGGGACTTTGATAACTTCGATCTCTCTAGTTGAGGTTCCATCCACTGGCCATTGCTGTGTCTCTGAGAATCGGGTTCTGCCAAGGTTTCCGGAATCTAGTCTACACCCATCTCCTGCTCTCTTGGGCCTGCAGGGGAGGCTGCTGTGCTTCCAAAGAGTCCTGGACTTTGGTTTTCCTTCCATGTCTCCTCTACCCCCATCATCCTCAACCATTTCTTGAAAAATGAAGCAGTTTTGAATTAGGTTCATAGAGTCACAGAAAGAAACGGACAACCTAAGTTATGGTTGCATTTAAAATGCACTGTCATCAATATTCATTCACAAATATTAAAGATAACCAAATGGTAAACTCTGCCTTTGTTTCTGATATTTTACTTTAAAACAGCTGGGGGAGGAAGGGTTATTCTTTTATTCATCTTTCTTAATGATTTCAAAACCTTAATGGCAAAAGTGTTCATGGGCTAATTACAGTGGGAGGTGATGATGAGTGGGTTTGTTGGGATCTGGCTGGTTGGTGCCACTGGGGAAGTTTGGCTTGCAGCTATGCTTTGGGATAACTTGGTAGTTGGTGGTTCCCCAGGTCTTCCCTTCTTTTGTAAGCCATCCATAAATTCCTCACTATCAGTTCATTTACTCATAACAATACGCAAGTCTATAAATAAATGAGCAGGATAATATCAACTAGTATTATCCACTGTGAAGAACCTAAAGCAGGGTAGAATGGAGGAGAAGGGCCAGGGCTGGCGCTGGTCCCTGGCCAAGCAAGGGTTCACAGAGCAGGAAACACTTCTGAGCCTCAGTTGACAGAAAGGAGAGGGCCAGAGCAGAGTTTTCCGTTTGCAGGGACCAGCAAGTATCATAAACTCAACATGGGGCTTTGGGGTTTTGCTTTTCCAGGAACGGAATAGAAGTCCATTTGCTTCTGGTGCCTGGAGAGGAAGGAGAAGGAGAGGGGGGACAAAGCAGGGAGGGCCTTGCATCTCATGTTAAGGATCTGAATATTCTTTTTCTTTTTTAAAGTTTTTTTTTTTTTATTTATGTGAAAGAGTTACACAGAGAGAGGAGAGGCAGAGAGAGAGAGAGAGAGAGAGGTCTTCCATCTGATGGTTCACTCCCTAATTGGCTGCAATGGCCAGACCTGCGCTGATCAGGTGCCAGGAGCTTCTTCCGGGTCTCCCACGCGGGTTTAGGGGCCCAAGGACTTGGGCTGTCTTCTACTGCTTTCCCAGGCCATAGCAGAGAGCTGGATCAGAAGTGGAGCAGCTGGGTCTCAAACTGGCACCCGTATGGGATGCCAGCGCTTCAGGCCAGGGCGTTAACCTGCTGCACCACAGCACCAGCCCCAAGGATCTGAATTTTTTCAACTTCAAATAAGAAGGCACTGATGGGGCTGGTGCTGTGGCGGCATCCCACATAGGCACCGGTTTGAGTCCTGGCTGTGCCACTTCCAATCCAGCTCTCTGCTATGGCTTAGGAAAGCAGTAGAAGATGGCCCAAGTCCTTGGGCCCCTGCTCCCATGGGGGAGACCCAGAAGAAGCTCCTGGCTCCTGGCTTCAGATTAGTGCAGCTCTGGCAATTGTGGCCATCTGGGGAGTGAACCAGTGGATGGAAGACTTCTCTCTCTCTCTCTCTCTCTCTCTCTCTCTCTCTCTCTCTCTCTCCGCCTCTCTGTAATCTGTCTTTCAAATAAATAATAAATCTTAAAAAAACCAAGAAGGCACTGAAAGTTGAAAACCACATTTGACATGATGCCATTTACATATTCAAACAATCAGCTTAAATCTGTGGAGAATTGGGGGCAGAAAAAGCATAGCATCTAATATCGATGAGAATGATAGCTATTTAGACAAGGTTTGCACCTCTGAAATGCACAAAGTGAATAAATGCAGAAAATATTTTGGGAAATGGAAAATGTCACTTTGGGTACAGAAAGACCTGTTTCAGAGGAGCCAGCCACCCCTCTTCTTGAAACACCTTCTTTTCTCCCCCTACAGAATTATGGTAGCTCTGGAAGTGGAAGCACGAGGTAACACTGAAAGCAGGACTGAGGGAAATGAGTTCTGAGTGAGGAGGGGCATAAACCTTTGTCTTCCCCTCTGTGCACAAGGCTAGGCAGCTTTGCTTTTTGTAACACAAGTAATAGGATCTTATTCTTTGGATCCTGGAGGCTGAGAGACTGACCTCAAGAGACTCCAGGCACAGAGGAGGGTGAGGGTGTTTGACTCAGAGCAGGGTAAAGTCAATATTGAGATGGTGGAATGATGAGATGGAGCACGCAGGATTCACTTGGAAGGGGGCTCTCCTGGAGAGCTGCTGCACCCGCAGTAGATCTTGGGTGAGCAAGAAATAAGCATTTATGTGATAAGACCTTGAGCCTCTTTGTCCTTTCTTAAAGCCCTAATGCCCCGGGAGTGCAGGAGGCAGATAGCCTTCAGCTTGTCAGCACCTTTGGCTGCAGGAGCTGCCTCACCCCAGGTCATACCTCTTCCCAGCTTAGTGCACTCTGGGTCCCGGCTCCTTGCTGGAACAGAACAGCGTGGCTGTCTCCGCACAATCAGGACAACTTCCAAGGCCACTTCAGCCCCAGAGCTCCCTGCAGGATTGCAGAGACTGTCTTTGGAACTGCACCGCAGCTCCACTGTTCCCTCCGCTCAAACCTGCTTCCCTCTCCTCCCTCCTTCCCTCAGATGAGGGCCATAAGGACGTTTCCTACCAATGACACTATAGTCTTTCTTTGTGTGGTTATTCAGTGATCTGGGGAGATAGAAATGGACAGATGTCAATCTCAGCTTCCAAGAACTTCTGTTGTTTTTCTGGATGAAAGCATGCTCCTTTGCATACTAGAAGTCACAGGGACAAGAAGCCAGCCTTTGGTGTGATAGACCCCACTTTTCTCTGTGGGTTTCTGGAACCACATATTCTCTGAGAAGAACAGCGCCACATTCAGAGCAATTGACATGCACATTGCTTGTGGGATCACAGAATCATGTTGAAATAGTTGAAAACTATTTGTCAGAGTCTTGTGAACTTAAGCATACAACTATCCATAAGCAATTCTATTCCTAGATATTTACACACTTCATAACAATTTAGACGTCTGAACAATCCATGCATCTCTAAAAAGAGTGGAACATGGTAACATTATGCATCAGTTGAAAGATACTAGTACCATTGCTGGTTCACTCCCCAAATGGCCATGTCAGCCCAGCGCCAGGCCAGGCCTAATAGGAGCCAGGAGCTTCTTCCCAGTCTCCGTGTGGGTGCAGGGGCACAAGGATTTCGGTCATCCTCCTCTGCCTCCCCAGGAGCAATAGCAGGGAGCTGATCCAAAGTGGAGAAGTTTAACCTGCTGTAACACACTGCTGGCCCCTACCCTTTAGATTTACATAAGTTATGACTATATAAATAGACAATTGCATTAGAACAACCTCCCCACAAACACACACATACACAATTTCCCATATTCCTGAAAATAAAAGAACTGGTGTCGACAAATTCTTATTAACTAAAGGCAACAATTGATCCTGATTCTCTTAATTTTTCCTTAATGTCCTTTTTCTGTCCCAGGATATCATACTACATTACACGTGGTTTTTATGTCTCCCTAGATTTCTCTCAGCTCTGATAGCTTCTCAGATTTCCCTCTTTTTAAGGAAAGACTTATTCAGAAACCTGACAGTGCTGGGGAGTGAAGGGCAGCACTATGCAGGATGCCCCTCTGATGGAATCTGCTTAGTGCTTTTCTCTTCATCTCATGGGGCACATGGTGTCTTAGATGGATCACAGAGGGAGAGTACATTTTTTTTTTACAAGATTATTCCTTTACTTGAAAGAGTTACATAGAGAGAAGGAGAGGCAGAGAGAGGGAGAAAGACAAAGAGGGAGAGAGAAAAAAGTCTTCCATCCACTGGTTCACTCCCCAATTGGTCTCAGCGGCTGAAGCTGTGCTGATCAGAAGCCAGTAGCCAGGAGCTTCATCTGGGTCTCCCAAGCTGGTGCAGGGGCCCAAGGACTTGGGCCCTCACTACTGCTTTCCCAAGCCATAGCAGAGCTGGATTGGAAGTGGAACAGCCGGGATTCAAACCTGCGCCCACATGTGATGCGGAACTGCAGGTGGAGCTTCCATGCTATGTCACAGTGCCCGCCCTGAAGAGTGCATATTTAATCCCATGGTGTTAAGGGTGTGTCTTGTCAAAAGATTTGTGATTTTTGTTAAGGGCGTGTCTCCTCAACACCATCTATGATGCAGGGGAGAGAAACACAATGACTTACTGGGAATTCTGAAACAAGAGACATCTGTTCATCCAGTTTGTTTCTTTATTCAGTCTTTTTGTATTTCAGTATGAGCTCATAGATGTTTATTTTGTCCTGTGGATTAACCTAAATGTTACTTTATATTTCTCCTAACTCATTCAAATTCTGAGCACCAAGAGTCATTTCCTTGGTTCCTATATATTTTATGTTGCTTTTCTTTTCCTTTTTTTTTCCTAGTATCATTACTTTTCTTCATAGCTTTATTGAGCAGTATATAAGAAATAGTGTTGGGGAAAAAATGACCAAAATGATTGGAGATTTGTTCATTTTAGCCTGAAACAGGTTTTCAGCATCTCAGTGCTGTGTGGTTAGGTGCCTAACATGAAATGTTTGATCCCTATTCCTTTTAAAAAGAAAGGTTTTTGGTATGTAGTCACATACATAACATCTACTTATTAAGTGGTGTTCTTTTAATTTATTTGCAAGGTAGACTGACTGAGAGAGGGGAAGACAGAGCAAAGAGCAGATCTTCCAGGTAGGCTAGCAGGGAGCTGCATTGGAAGCAGAGCAGCCAGGAGTCCCGCACAGCTGTGGGATGCTGGAGCCCTAAGTGGAGGCAACACAGCCTTGCCTCCACCTTCTTCACTTTAGTCCTTTCCTACTGAACTCACTTTAATCCTTTCTGCTGAATTAGTCCTTTACATAAAGATGAAGGATCTTCTAAAAGTTGCTAGAGATGTATTAAGAGGCTGGCGCTGAGGCTCACTTGGCTAACCCTCTGCCTGTGGCGCCTGCACCCCCAGATCTAGTCCCAGTAGGGGCGCCAGATTCTGTCCCGGTTGCTAGTCTTCCAGTCCAGCTCTCTGCTGTGGCCCAGGAAGGCAGTGGAGGATGGCCCAGGTCCTTGGGCCCTGCACCCACATGGGAGACCAGGAGGAGGCACTAGGCTCTTGGCTTAGAATCCTCGCAATGTGCCAGCCCCAGCCCGACGGCAATAGCAGCCATTTGAGGTGTGAATCAACGGGAGGAAGACCTTTCTCTCTGCCTCTCTCTCTCTCTCACTGTCTAACTCTGCCTGTCAAAAATGAAGTGTATTAAGAAAATCTATGTTTCTGTATCAATTTTTAACCCTAAAATAATTGTATTTTCAAAAGCACTTTTCCAAAAACTAGTAAAGGGCCTTTGTGTAAAATGTCCCCTTGGGGCATTGTGTGTGAGAGAAAGGATTAGTTCACACCCTACAGCGCTGACCTCCCATAGTGCATGTTCCGGCCACTCCCCTTCCACTCCAGCTTTCTGCCCCTGCACCTGGGAAAGCCGTAGGAATGGCCCAAGTGCTTGGGCCCCTGCCCCTCTTGGGGGAGACCAGGATGGAATTCCTGGTTCCTGGGTTCAGCCTGGCCCAGCCCTGCCTGTGGCTCCCAGCTGGGGAGGGAGCCAGCAGATGCAAGACAGGTTTCTGTCACTCTTCCTTCCCAATGAAGCTTTTAACAGAGTACCCTCTACTTTCCTTTGATATTCATATTGCTATCTGGGATTTCTTTATTTGTATCTGTCAAGGTTGCCTGTCCGCAACACCTGATTTTCCACTCTGATGCTCCTTTGTGTTTGGCTAGAAATGTCAACAAATAGGGTGGGGCAAAATGAACCTGGGCTGTCAGAGGGAAACCGAACTCTGGGATTTGGTGAGCTGAGTGCTGATTGGATTCGAACCTTGCTCAGGTATAAAGCCGGAAGCGCGGAGAGATGGAGCCTCATTGGGACTGCAGCGGCCACGGGAATCCACCTCTCTCTGAGTCCTAGAGTGTGTTCCCCTGCATCAGGATTTCGTCCACGGCAGGTAGCTCAATTTCTTATTCTGTTAGACCGTATTTGAGACCTGTGCTTTAGAGAAAGTCCTTATGCCAAAAGTGTTTCAGACTCAATTGGAACTTTAAAAACGCATTTGGGAGACGTTTAGCATTGCCACCTATGGTATCCTAATAAGCTTTATATGCATTTTCTTATTATCTTGTAAAGTTTACTCCTCGGTTGTTTCTTTTTGTACAAAAAATAATCTTCGATTCTTGTCATCAGCCGTGTTAGTTGTACTGTTGATCATCATTGCTTCTATTTATCGCGTTTTGGAAATTTTCTTTTTCTTTGACGCTAATTCATTGACACGCTTGTGGAGTACCTAACTCACTATTTCCAAGCTTGTTTTTCTTCATCCAGTGGCCCCTCTCCTTTAGCTGGGTGCTTATTTAACCTTCAAATCTGACAGTAACATCGCCATTGCAATTCTGTTTGGCTTGATGGTACCTCAGTGATGATTTTCACCATTTATGATAAAGTATTTTTCGTTCTTTTTAAAATTTTTTAAGATTTCTTTATTTACTTGAGAGGCAGAGTTACCTATGGACAGAGAGGATGGACAGAGAGAGAGGTCTTCTATCTGCTCCTTCACTCCCCATAAGGCTACAACCCGGGAGTTGGGCAGATGGGAAGGCAAGAGCTAGGAGCTTTGTTGCCGCCTTCCAACCTGCGAGTGCAGGGCCCAAGCCTTTGTGCCATCTTCTGCTGTTTCCCAGGCCAATGGCAGGGAACTGGATTGGAAGTGGAGCGGTTCTCGAACCGCCGACCATATTGTTGCCAGCAGGCAGGAGAGGTAACCCGCTCCCACAGCACCGGCCTCTCTCTCTCTCTCTCTCTCTCTCTCTCTCTCTCTTTTTAACTGAGGCTGATTTAGCGAAGAAGAAAGTGGCGGGAAGAGGCAGGGCTAGGGGTCAGGAGGTGGCAGTGCCGGGCAAGCACTGGGCTGAGGACCTCATACGGGGGCGGTGGAGGGAACACCTGGTGCGGACGCAGGGGTTCTGCAGTGGGCGTCGTGGGGTGGGGTGGGAGAAGGTCGTGGGGCCTTGCAGGTCAGGGCGCTGTGGCCCTTGAAGGAACAGCTGGAGCTGCGTCCCTGCCAGCCATGGCAGCGAGGGCTCGCGGCATTGGTGCGACCGCTGGGGGGCAGCAGGGAGCAGTCTGTGTAGGGCTCCAGACTAGCGGAGTAGGCCAGGACTTGGGCCCTGCAGCACTGCTCCTGCATGCCATGCACCAGGTGAGCCGGTGGCCCTCGCGCCAGCAGCGCCACGTCCTTGCCGCTGTGCGTCTGCCCACGGCTGCCAGCTGCTGGTACGCGGGGGTACCTGCTCTGAGTCTCGTTCAGGTCTCGGCGGCTGCCCCCTCTCAGAGCTTAGCCCAGATCTTAGCCCTGCAGCATGGAGGTGTAGTTCTTGCCGTCCAAGGCCTTGCTCGGAGCCAGCGCAGATGGAGCTGCCCCTCAGTGTGTAGCCCCCAAAGGAGAAGATGGGGGGTGGTTGGCGGTGACCGGGGTCAGCCTGTCCAGCTCGCTGGTGAGCTGGCCGCCCTCTCAATGGCAGTCTCAGTGAGCGCCTGATGAGCTATGCCTGGTGGTGACGTGCTCGCGTTGGTCCCCTCCACAAAGAGGAAGAAACCAAGGGGGTTCTGGCTCATTAGGTGCACGGCAGCCTTGGTCGGACCATCAGGGAGGGGTCCTGCTGGGGCTCTCCTTCTGTCTCATATTTCATGTCTGAGGGTTCAAAGAGACCCATGAGGTGGGTCACCCTGGAGCCCTGAGCCACCTGCATGAGCTCTGCGTGGTTCTGCACCTACTGTACCCCTGCTGCTTTGTCAGCCACTCCTCCTGCACCAGGTTCTGCCCATCAAACCTGGTCCCATTCAGGCTGGAGTCACTTGGGTACTCAGGGCATGGGGTCCCCCTTAGGAAACATGAACTTGCGCCCCCGCCCAGGATCTTGTTGATGTCCGTGTTGGAGACCACATGTGTGGCGGTGTCCTGGCAGCTCTGCTGCAGCCCCGAGGCAGGCAGTGGCACCAGCACCGAGTACCAGTTGTGGTTCACAGTGAGCACCTGTGTTCTGCTGGTGAGGTGTGCTGCACTGGGTGGTGTCACCACCCCCACCCACTTCCCTCCTTGGCCCTGTACGTCCCCGAGAGAGCACCACATTGCCCTGGATTGTGTTGTACTGGTCGTAACCAGGCCAATGGTCTTTACATTGGCCTTGACCACGCACAGGTAGGCTGTGGCTGTGCCAGCACTCTCTGGCACCTATTGTCCATGTGGAGGTCTTGGATGGAGCAGGTGTGGGAAGTGGCCCATGGCAGAAGGTATCTCGGGCCCCAAGATCCCCTCATCTGCCCCTTAAGGACCATGTGGCTGTCACTATGGAAACCCCCATCCCGGCTCCCAGGAAGAGGATGGGGTTCTTGGTGGCCGTCTGGATGGGGTGCATCTTCCTGATGGCAGCCAGGGCCTCCTTTGCCTCTTGATTCCAGAAGTCTGGGCAGGCTGAGGCCTCAGGCTCAGCAGTGGTGACAGCAGTGGGAGCAGCCAGGCCCCCTGCAGGTCTGGATGGTGTCGATGCGGCCAGCCCAGGACACCGGGCCTCCCCTCCTCCATTCTTTATTGTAGTTTAGTGTGTAGATTTGCTTGAGGACCTTCTGACATAGTGGGGTGAGGAGTTACCAGGGATCAGGACAGACCTCAGAGACAGTGAATCTCCTGACTAAGCCAGGACATGGGTGAGGAGCCTGCTCGACCAGGAGATTGCCCTGTTGGCCTGGGCAAAATTCGTGTCCATAGTGAAGTCCTGCTATTGAATTAACAAGCCTGGGAGGTGAACCTCCCATTTCTTCTAAAGTTCAGTGTGTGTTACTGCTTCACCTATAAATGAAGCCACTTCAAAAAAAAAGCAGAGGGGCCAACGAGTAGCTTAGGAGGTTAAGCCTCTGTGTGGCAAAGCAGCCCGTATGGGCTCAGGTTCATGTACTGGCAGCTCTATTGCAATCCAGCTCCCTGCTGACCGCCTGGGAAAGCAGTGGAAGATGGTCCAAGTGCTTGGACCACTGCACCTTCCTGGGGCACCCGGAAGAAGCTCCAGGCTTTGAGTTCCACTCTGACTGTTGTGTCTACTTGGGGATTGAATAGGCAGATGGAGGACCTCCCTCTATGTTTTTCTCACTCTATCTCTCTGTGTGTCTGTCATTCTGTCTCTCAAATGAATAAATCAATCTTTACAAAAGAGAGACTACGTTGAGAAGATACTCCTGTCTTGCAGCCATGATGTCTGAGAGCTCCGGCCCCCAGAACCCCAGCTGCCACATCATGACCTTCTACCCAACCATGGAGGAGTTTATGGACTTCAACCACTTTATCGCTCAGATGGAATCTCAGGGTGCACATCGAGCAGGCCTGGCCAAGGTCATCCCACCCAAGGAGTGGAAGGCCAGACAGAGCTACGATGACATGGATGACTTCTTGATAGCCCGCCCCCTCCAGCAGGTGGCCTATGGCGGGGCAGGTGTCTTTACTCAACACCAAAAAAAGAAGAAAGCCATGACCCTGAGACAGTACCGCCAACTGGCCACCAGCACAAAATACCAGACCCCAGCGCACCTGACTTTTGAAGAGTTGGGGCAAAAGTATTGGAAGAGCCGTGCCTATGGTGCCCCGATCTACGGCGCTGACATCAGCGGCTCTCTGTTTGATGAGAACACGGCACACTGGAACCTCAGGCGCCTGGGCTCGCCTCTGGACCTGCTGGCACAGGAGTGCGGCGTGGTCATCGAGGGAGTCAACACGCCCTACCTGTACTTTGGCATGTGGAAGACCACGTTCGCCTGGCACACGGAGGACATGGATCTGTACAGCATCAATTACCTGCACTTCGGGGAGCCCAAAACGTGGTACGCGGTGCCCCCGGAGCACGGGCGGCGCCTGGAACGCCTGGCCGGGCAGCTGTTCCCGGGCAGTTCCCGCAGCTGCCAGGCCTTCCTGCGGCACAAGGTGGCCCTCATCTCGCCCAGCGTCCTGCGGCAGAATGGCATCCCCTTCCGCCGCGTCACTCAGCAGGCTGGCGAGTTCATGGTCACCTTTCCCTACGGCTACCACGCGGGCTTCAACCACGGCTTCAACTGCGCCGAAGCCATCAATTTCGCCACCCCGCGCTGGATCGAGTATGGCAAAGTGGCCTCTCAGTGCAGCTGCGGGAAGGCCAGGGTCACCTTTGACATGGACCCCTTCGTTCGTATCCTGCAACCCGAGCGCTATGAGCTGTGGAAGAAGTCGCTAGCCCGTTTGGGTGTGGACAAGAATCAAAATATGCGGGAGCTGACCACTGGCAGCAAGGTGCAAGCAACAGGCAGACGCGCGCCAGGCATAAGGCACCGCAAGAGGCATCGGGCTCGATGCCCTAGACAGCCTGTGGAGGAAGGTGATGGGAGCGGCCAGTCCACCGCCGTGGGTCCTGTGTCGGTGCAAGTCTTGTGTGCTAGAGTCACTGCAGGCCAGCCTGGGGCTGCTGGTGCTAGCAGCTCCTGGAAGCCTGATTGGGTACCATTGGAGACCCCCGGTCTACTCAGCCCAGGTCCTCGTGCCTTCACTGGTAGACGTGGTCGCGGTTGTGGGCGTCGTTCTCAGCACTTGGAGGCTCAACAGCCTATCCTGCAGGTTCCAACCAAGACGCTGGTCTTCTCGGGTGCTGCACACAGAGCTCCCGGTGCAGAGGCCCAGTCCCTGCTGGAGCATGGGGTTTTGATGGTGAACGCAGCTCCCGTGACCCCTGAGCTCCAGCCTCTTTCCAAGGCTTCTGGATGTTGCTGTGCCCCCGATCTTCAGCCCTTGGGGCCCCCATTGGATTCCGACCATCCAATGCACCCTGGCCCTTGCCTGCTCTCCTTGGACCACATTCCAGTGGATCTCCCTGACACCGTGCCACCGACATCACCCAGTAGTACCATGCCTCGGAGAAGGTTTCCCACAGACACTGCTAGGGACTGGGCTGCTCTTGGGAATGTTGTGAGGATGGATCACTCTTATACCTCTAGGAGTCTGGATGCAGCCAGTGTCCCTGACTGTGATCCCCTGGAACCAGAAACACCAGAGGGAGCAGCACCCTTGAGTCCCGAAGATATTTTTGCCTTTAATGGATGCTCTTAATCTTCTGAGCCCATGGCTGCTGAAGATGTTGCCCAATGTGACACTAACCTTAGGGAGAGGAAGGTTCCAGCCACGTGGTGATTCTGGCCCAGTGCAGACCTTTGACCTCCAAGAACTGATACATTTCCATGGCTTCCCGATGCTTTCTCCTACGATGACAAGCTGGAGGGCTCCCAGTGGCCACTGAGGAGAACCTCACCACCCTATAGGCTGCCAGAGTTGCTCTCAGGGACACTCAGCCCAGTCCTGAGCGTGGAGGTGCCTGTGCTTCCTACCATGGCATCCACCTTTTCCTAGTGTCCCCCCTGCCGTGCTGTGCCTCCAGCCCCACCATCTGTTTAGCCAGCACTGGACGATGCTGAGAATCTGACTGAACTTCTTCATCCCCAAGTTGCATCTGGACTTGTAGTCACTGACCCTGGCCTCCTCTGGCTATTGACATGACCCAGAGGGAAGTGACCTCACACTCCTGCTGCTGTGCCTCCCCCCACCCTCCCACCACTGCTCAGGCAAGACTTTTAACCAGCTGAGTCTACCAACTAGGAAATCTTTGTAACTTTACTGATTTTAAGAAATTTGTTATTCCTGGTGTGTATCTGCAATACCAAGAAGTATAAATCCTTACAATATATTTTTTTAAAATCAGAATTGTAATGAGTAAAGCTACAACAGGCATCTCACATGGGCGCTGGTTCGAGTCCCAGCTGCTCCACTTGTGATCCAGCTCCCTGCTAATAGATTGGGAAAAACAGTGGAGGATGGCTCCGGTACTTGTGTCCATGAACCCACGTGGGACACCCGGAAGAAGCTCCTGGCTCCTGGATTTGGATCATCCCTGCTCGGGCAGTTGAGGCAATTTGGGGGGTGAACCAGCAGATGGGAGATCTCTTTCTCTCCCTCTCCCTCTCTCTCTCTCTAACTCTGACATTCAAATAAATAAACAATTAAATCTTTAAAAAATCAGAATTGTGTAAAAAGAATGCTCATAAAACAAAATGTGTCCGAAAGATTGAAGAAACTATGGACAAAACGCTATTAAAGAAAATGCAACAAAAAGAAAATGAGAATCGCGTATCAAATTATCAACAAATGAATTGAGAGAAAAGGTACATGCAAGAGCTCTTTATACTGCTAACAGCTCAATTTCACAATGAAAGTATAGTTTTCAGAAATATGTAATTTGTGAGTATTTTATTGTGGTGAAATGTACATAGGATCTGATTTGTTATTTTAGCCAGTTCAGTGACTGATGACATTCTCATCACTTGGAAGGGAGCTCTCCTGGAGAGCTGCTGCACCCGCAGTAGATCTTGGGTGAGCAAGGAATCAACTTTTATGTGATAAGACCTTGAGCCTCTTTGTCCTTTCTTAAAGCCCTAATGCCCCGGGAGTGCAGGAGGCAGATAGCCTTCAGCTTGTCAGCACCTTTGGCTGCAGGAGCTGCCTCACCCCAGGTCATACCTCTTCCCAGCTTAGTGCACTCTGGGTCCCGGCTCCTTGCTGGAACAGAACAGCGTGGCTGTCTCCGCACAATCAGGACAACTTCCAAGGCCACTTCAGCCCCAGAGCTCCCTGCAGGATTGCAGAGACTGTCTTTGGAACTGCACCGCAGCTCCACTGTTCCCTCTGCTCAAACCTGCTTCCCTCCCCTCCCTCCTTCCCTCAGATGAGGGCCATAAGGACGTTTCCTACCAAACCACCAGAGTGCTGACCTCTTAGAGTCTCCTCTGTACGGTGCCTGGCCTGCAGCACTAATTCTGGTTCCCATTTTGTGGCAAAGCAGAACTTCCTTGGAAGGGAAAAGATCTAACGGCCCTGGTGACATTATAATCCTGCTGACACTGTAGTCCTTTGTGTGGTTATTCAATGATGTGAGGAGCTAGAAATGGGCAGATGATCATCTCAGTTGACAGTTCATGGAACTACTGGTGTTCTCCTGGGGACAATGTGCTCCTTTGCATGCTAGAACTCACAAACACAAGAAGTAAGCATCTTGCCTTTGGTATGATAGATCCTAGTTATATCTGTGGACTTCCTGGAACCATGTACTATGGCTCTGAGAACAGGTTTGTGTCTTAATGCCAAAAGTCAAATCCCAAATGCCATAATCTCTTGTGTTGATATCCTGAAAGGTCATAATATATGGTCTATAATTCCCAAAAATCAAAAAATGCTAAAAATATAATTCTGGATGAATGATTTAACAAATTCCTTCGAATAATTTATTAACTTTTTTCAGTTTTATTTATTTATACAAAGTGACTAGTTTTCAATGTATTTCATATATACAGAATTATGAGCATAGTGATACTTTCCACCCTAGCCACCCCCCATTTACATTTTTAAAAAGAAACTTATTTGAGAAATACAGAAAGTGAGCACTGTATTTTTACAGTGGGTCATTTTACACAGTAAAATATGCAATAAGAACATACACTTTTCTCTAAGCAAAAGCATTGAGATGTGCTAAGCACAGTCACAGAGGCATAAAATTTAGGAGCAGATGGATTATATTGATAAAGAAGTAGATCACATAGGAAAATGTATAAATGTATACAATCATGGCTGGCAATTGTGTGCACCCAGCTTTATAAATGTGATTATCTGAAATGCCATAAATGGAAAACCTATGAACACTACTGTTTCTTCTAATGAGGTCGGCCAAGAATTGGGAGACATCATATTCAGTCACCCAAAGAACGGAGACCTTGGGACATTCTTATCTTAGAAGATGCAAATGTACAAAGGAGACATCTCATTTATTAACTTTTAATATCATTATGTACATGTACAGTACTTACATACAAAGGCAACATTGTGCTAATATACTTTCATGAAGTCAAGTTTGCAAAAATGCATAAAATTAATTAGATTTCTCTAAAAGCCTTACACAATTTATGCCTTCAATATTAAAAATTATGCAAACTCAAAATACATAGCATAGGAAATTGCAAAAACCAGTGCTGACAACTTAAAATAGTGGCATTGGGAACTAAAAGGGGAAAAAACCTACAAATAGAATTCAAAATATGAAAAAGTGTATTACAGGGAAAGATTATGGGCAAGTACACAAGCATAAAAGCTGGCTGACTATCATAGTCATTGACAAAATATTTGAAGACTTGTATTACAATTGCAAGGTATCCGGCGTGTAACAAATCTTCCCAGGCAGACGAATCAATCAATTCACAGGATTTTATTGGGATTCCGCTCCCGGGCGAGGTTCCCTGGTCCCAACAGAGCGGGGGCAGGGGAAGTCGTGTGTCAGAGATTGGGAGGGTTCCTTTTATAGATACAGGGCGTGGGGGTTAAAGGTCGAGGCGGGTATGATCCTCAGTGGTTGACCTTTAGGCACCCGCGGGGACCTTGACAAGGACTTTTCTTCCCCGGAAGTACAGGTAGGGACTCCATTTCTGGAAGTATAGGCCTTCCCTCCTTGCTGATCCTAAAGCTACCAACAATGAATAACCTTTTTTTAAGGCATGACCCTTCTTAAAGTATAAATTCACTTTCATTTTCTATGTGGCACTGCTCTTGATATTTTTTGAAATTCCTGTATGATTTGCTGAATACTGACAATTTTATTCTCTACTAAGTTTTGCCATCTTCTGTGTCGTGAATCTATGTTGTTTTGGCTACATAGAATCCATTCCTCACGTACTCAGATACAAACCGCAAATTTAGTGGAAATGATACTGGTGGTAGAACAGCATCATCATCGGATATATTCTTGGGCTATGGTACACACAATTATTTTCAAAGTAGTCAGTAACTTCGCTGATTTTTTTAGGTGAATAAAGGTTTAAATCAAAAACTTATAAAATGTTTATATTTTAACAGGTTCATACTGTATCAACTGATCTAATCAAGCAATTAGCATATTCTTTTCTTTTTTATGTTTGGAGCCTATTTACTTCTCTCTTTTCAGTTCTATATACAGTATATAATACTTTTTTGTCAGCTATAGGCACCCCATGGTGCTAGGGAAAACTAGAATCTGTTACTTCTATCTGAGTTTATATATTTTTTAAAAGACTTATTTATTTATTTTGAAAGACTTATAAAGAGAAAGAGAGAAAGAAAGAAAGAAAGAAAGAAAGAAAGAAAGAAAGAAAGAAAGAACTTTCATCTGCTGGTTCACCCCCCAGATGGCCATAATGGCCAGTGCTGGGACAGGCCGAAGCCGGGAGCCAGGTGATTCATCCAGGTTTCCCACAAGGGTGGTAGTGGCCCAAGCACCCGGGTCATACTCTGCTGCTTTTCCTAGGCCATTAGCAGGGAGCAGGATGTGAAGTAGTGCAACCAGGACTCGAATCAGTGCTCACATGAGATGCCAGCTTTGCAGGTGACAGCTTCACCCATTCTGCCACAACACCAGCTCCAGAGGATGAATTTTTAAACTGAAGTATTTGTTGTTGCCATGTCATATTTCCAATCCCTTCCCCAAAATTTGGATTTCTACCACAGTTAGCTTTTTTTTTTTCTTTTCAATGAGAATTGTGGATTTGGGGATTTTGGCTTTTAAGATTTCAGAGTTTGGAATTTCAATCATTTGGGATTGTGACTTTTGGGACTTCAAATTTTGGGGATTTTAGACGCCAGGGATTTGATCTTTGGGACTACAGTATTCAGGATTCTGTGTTTTGGAATTATGATGAGCACTGCTGGAGGGGAAGCGCCATGTTCAGAGCACTTGACACTCACATCCATTGCTTGTAGGAATGGAAAAATACATAGCACTCTCCCTTTTTTGGAAATCTAATAAATTGCCTTTATTTCTTTTTTTAAACAATATTTACCATTTTAATGAGATGTATATTTAAAGATTTTTTTTTCCAGTGAAACAGTTATTTAAGGAATACAAACTTCATGCATTTCATAAGTACAGCTTTAGGTATATAGTGATTCTTCCCACCGTACCCACCCTTCCACCCCTTTTCCTGCTCCCTCTCCTATTCCCAGTCTTATTTTTTACTAAGATCTATTTTCAATTAACCTTATACACAGATTAAGTCTAGGCTAAGTAAAGAGTTCAACAATTCATATGGAAAAAAAAACCTGTCCCTCAATAATTAGACAAGGGCTGTTCAAAGTCATTGCATCTCAAAGTTGGTTTCACTTCTTTTTTTCTTTTTTGAGAAATTTAATTAACTTTAAAGAGGCACCCAAGAATTATATATTTTTCACAAACACTTAGACATAGCTGTGATTTATGAGACATAAGAATATCCTCCACTTAATACATTAAAAGAAAGTAAGACTTTGGGAACAAGTTTTATCATTAATTAAAGGAGCATCTAAGAAGACAAGCACTTGAGTTGGACACTTTGGCATAACTAAAACTTACAAGACTTAAGAATATCCTCTACTTAATACACTAAAACAAAATAAATCTTTGGAAACAAATTTTCTGCTAATTCTCATAATACAACTCTTTGAGGACAGAGGTCCTGCATGGGAAGTTAGTGCACAGTGATTCCTGTTGTATTAACACTCTTATGTATGATGTCAGTGATCACCCAAGGCTCCTGACATGAGCTGACTAAACTATGGAAGCCTTTTGAACCCACAAACTTGGTCAGTATTTAGACAAGGCAATAAACTAAGTGGAAGATCTCTTCTTCCTTCAGAGAAAAAAGTACATCCTTCTTTGAAGACCACTTCTTTCCACTGGGGTCTCACCCACAGAGGTCCTTCATGTAAGAAAATTTTTGCCATAGTATCTTGGCTTTCATGCCTGAAATGCTTTTGTGGACTTTTCAGTCAAACCAGAATGCCTTAAGGGTTGATTCTGAGGCCAGAGTGCTACTTAAAGCAATTATCATTCTATGAGTCACAGTATGAACTGCTTTCCATGTTGGAGCAGTCACTCCTTTTCATTCTATTTATTATTATTACCAAACATTTTAGCCTATTTATATGATCACTTTAACACTTTATCCTATCTATATGAGCACTTTAACACTTAATCCTATCCATATTAACATTTAAAATGCTATTATTACTGCCCAGCTATAGAGGATTTGGAGTTCCATGGCTAGTTTTTAAAATGTACCCTTAGAGGTAAGTACACAGGAATGTATGCAGAACTACACAGCTTTACAGTTACAAACTTCACATATTTCATAATTACAACTTTGGGAACATGGTGCTTCTTCCCACCATGCCCACCCTCCCCCTCACATTCCCACCCCTCTTCCTCCTCTGTCTCTTATTCTTACTCTGATTTTTTACTAAGATCTATTTTCTTTTTTTTTTTAACTTTTTTTGACAGATAGAGTTAGACAGTGAGAGGGAGAGAGAGACAGAGAGAAAGGTCTTCCTTCCATTGGTTCACCCCACAAATGGCCACAATGGCTGGAGCTACACCAATCCGAAGCCAGGAGCCAGGTGCTTCCTCCTGGTCTCCCATGTGGGTGCAGGGGCCCAAGCACTTGGGTCATCCTCCACTGCCTTCGTGGGCCACAGCAGAGAGCTGGACTGGAAGAGGAGCAACTGGGACTAGAACCCAGCACCCATATGAGATGCCAGTGCCGCAGGCGGAGGATCAACCAAGTGAGCCACGGCACAGGCCCCTAAGATCTATTTTCAATTAGCTTTATACACATATAATTAACTCTGTTATGTAAAGAGTTCAACAAATAGTATGAAAGAAAAGGCTGTCCCTCAGGATTCAAGACAATTGCTGTTCAAAGACATTGCTTCTCAAAGTGTCAATTTCACTTGTATAGATTAGCTTTCAGGTGCTCTATTACTTATCATAGATCAGGGAGAACATATGATATTTGTTCTTGAGGGATTGGCTTATTTCACTAAGCATACTGTTTTCCAGTTTCATCCATTTTATTGCAAATGAGAGGATTTCATTTTATGTTAATCTCTGTTTAGTATTCCACGATGGACATATCCCATAATTTCTTTATCCAGTCTTCAGTTGACAGGCATTTGGGTTTATTCCATGTCTTAGCTATTGTGAATTGAACTGCAATAAACATGGGGATACAGATAACTCTTTCATATGCTGATTTCATTTCCCTTAGGTAAATTCCCAGGAGTGGAATGGCTGGGTCATATGGTAGGTCTATATTCAGATTTCTGAGGTATCTCCATACTGACTTCCATAGTGCCTTTACCAGTTTACATTCCTTTCAACAGTGGATTAGGGTACTTTTCCCCCACATCTTCGTCAGCATTTGTTGTTTGTTGATTTCTGTATGAAAGCCATTCTAACCTCCTTGTGGTTTTGATTTGCATTTCCCTGATGGCTAGTGATCCTGAGAAGTTTTTCCTGTGTCTGTTGGCCATTTGGATTTAATCTTTTGAAAAATGCCTGTTTAAGTCCTTTGCCCATTTCTTAACTGGGTTGTGTGTTTGGTTGCTGTTGAGTTTCTTGATCTCTTTATATATTCTGGTTATTAAACCATTATCAGTTGTATAGTTTGCAAATAATTTCTCTCATTCTGTCAGTTGCCTCTTCACTTTGCTGTTTCTTCTGCAGTACATAAGCTCGATTTGATGTAATCCCTTTTGTCAATTTTGTCTTTGATTGCCTGTGCCTCAGGGATCTTTTCCAAGAACTCTTTGCCGATGCCAATGTCTTGCAAGGTTTTCCCAATGCTCTCTAATAATTTGATAGTATCAGGTCTTACATAGGAGTTTTGCTTCATACTTCTGCTTGTGGAGATCCAGTTTCTCAGCACCATTGGTTAAAGAGACTGTCCTTGCTCCAGGGATTGATTTTAGCTCCTTTGTCAAAGATAAGTTGGTTATAGATGTGTAGACTGACTTTGGGCATTTCTATTCTGTTCTATTGGTCAATCCATCTGTTTTTGCATCAGTACCAGGTTGTTTTGATTATAAATGCCTTGTAGTATGTTCTGAAATCTAATATTGTGATGCCTCCAGCTTTGTTTTTGTTGTATAAGATTGCTTTAGCTTTTCAGGGTCTCTTATGTTTTCATGTAAATTTCAGCATCATTTTTTCTATATCTGAAGAGAATGTCCATGGTATTTTGATTGATAACATATTGAATCTGTATATTGCTTTTGGTAGTATGGACATTTTGATGATACTGACTCTTCTAATCCATGAATATGGAAGATTTTTCCATTTTTTGTTATCTTCTTCTATCTCTTTCTTTAATGTTTTGTAATCCCCACCCTAGAGATCTTTGACATTCTTGGTTAAATTTATCCCAAGGTATTTGATATTTTTGTAGCTATTGTGAACAGGATTGATCTTAGGAGTTCTTTCTCAGTCATGGAATTGTCTGTGTATACAAAGGTTATTGATTTTTGTGTGTTGATTTTATATCCTGCTATTTACCAAACTCTTCTATGAATTCCAATAGTCTCTCTTAGTGGAGTCTTTTGGATCCCCTATATATAGGATCATGTCATCCAAAAATGGGGATATTTTTATTTCCTCCTTTCCAATTTGTATCCTTTTAATTTCTTTTTCTTGCCTGATGGCTCTGGCTAAAACTTCCAGGACTATATTGAATAGCAATGATGTGAGTAGGCATCCTTGTCTGGTTCTGAATCTTACTGGGAGTGCTTCCAACTTTTTCCTATTCAATACAATGCTAGTTGTGGATTTGTCATAAATTGCCTTGATTGTGTTGAGAAATGTTTCTTCTATACCCAATTTTCTTAGAGTTTTCATCATGAAAGGATGTTGTATTTTATTAAAAGCTTTCTCTGTATTTTAGGCATGGAAAGCCAAGACACTCTGGCAAAAAAAAAAAAAAAAAAGAAAAAGAAAAAAAGAAAAGAAGACCTAAATGAAAGATCTCTGCGAGTGAGATCCCAGTGGAAAGAACGGGGCCATCAAAGAAGGAGGTACCTTTCTCTGAAGGGAGGAGAGAACTTCCACTTTGACTATGACCCTGTCGGAATAAGATCGAAGTTGGCGAACCCTAAAGGCTTCCATAGCCTTGGCAACTCATGACTAGAGCCTAGGGAGATTACTGACGCCATAAACAAGAGTGTCAAATTGTTAAATCAACAACAGGAGTCACTGTGTACTTACATCTCATGTGGGATCTGTCCTTAATGTGTTGTCCAATGTGAAGTGATGCTATAACTAGTACTAAAACAGTATTTTTACACTTTGTGTTTCTGTGTGGGTGCAAACTGATGAAATCTTTACTTAGTATATACTGAATCGATCTTCTATATATAAAGATAATTGAAAATGAAAAAAAAAACTGGTGTTAAATTGGAAATTGCATAGAAAATTAATCAATTTTTTAAAAATATCATGTAGGATCTCTGTCTTTAATGTGCTGTACACTGTTATTTAATGCTATAACTAGTACTCCAACAGTATTTTTTCACTTTGTGTTGCTATGTGGGGGCAAACTGTTGAAATCTTTACTTAATATATACTAAACTGATCTTATGTATATAAAGAGAATTGAAAATGGGTCTTGATGTGAATGGAAGGGGAGAGGGAGCGGGAAAGGGGAGGGTTGCGGGTGGGAGGGAAGTTATGGGAGGGGGGAAGCCATTGTAATCCATAACTGTACACTGGAAATTTATATTCATTAAATAAAAGTTAAAAAAAAAGCTTTCTCTGTATCTATTGAGAAAATAATATAGTTTTCTTCCATTTGTTGATGTGATGTACCACATTGATTGATTTGCAAATGTTGAGCCATCCCTGAATTCTGGGGATAAATTCCACTTGGTCAGAGTGGATAATCTTTCTGAAGTGTTTTTGTATTTGGGTAATATTTTCTTGAGGATATTTGCATCTATGTTCATCAGGGATATTGGTCTGTAGTTCTCTTTTTCTGTTGCATCCTTTCCAGGTTTGGTTATTAAGGTGATGCAGGCTTCATAGAAGGTGTTTAGGAGGATTCCCTCCTTTTTGATTGTTTGCAATAGATTGAGAAGAACTGGAATTAGATCTCCTTTAAATGTCTGATAGAATTCTGCAATGAAGCCATACAGTCCTGGAGTTTTCTTTGTTGGGAGGGTCTTTATTACTGATTCAATCTCTGTATTAACTATTGGTCTGTTTAGATTTTCTATATCTTCATGACTTTATTTTGGTAGATTATATCTTTCTAGGAATATATCCATTCCTTCTTGGTTTCCCAGTTTGTTGGCATAAGCTCTTTGTAATAATTTCTGGTAATTCTTTTTATTTCTGTGGTGTCTATTGTTATATATCTGTTTTCATCTCTAATTTTATTGAATTGGGTCTTTTCCTTCTCTTTTTTGGTTAGTTTTGCCTATGGTGTATCACTTTTGTTTATTTGTTCAAAAAAAACAATTTTTCATTTCACTGATCTTTTGTATTTTTTTGCTTCAAATTTGTTGATTTCTCCTCTAATTTTAATTCTTTATTTCTTCCTACTAGTTTTGGGTTTGGTTTGGTTGTTTTGATATTCTAGGTCCTTTGATATATTGATAGCTCTTTTATTTGGTACCTTTCCAATTTCTTCATGTAGGCACCAACTGCCATGAACTTTCCTCTTAACACTGTTTTAGCTATATCCTATTGGTTTAGATATGATGTATTGTCACCTTCATTTGTTTCCAGAAATTTTTTTTATTTCTTTTGTGATTTCTTCTATGACCCACTATTCATTCAGGAGTATGTTGTTCAGTCTCCATGTGTTTACATATGTTCTAGAGATTCATGAGTTGTTGATTTCTAGCTTCATTCCATTGTGGTCTAGAAGATGCATGAAATGATTTTGATTTTTTTGAATTTGCTAAGACTTGCTTTGTGGCCTAGTATATGGTCTATCCTAGAGAATGTTCCATGCACTGATGAGAAGAATGTATGCTTTGCCACTGTGGGGTGAAAAGTTCTGTAGCTATCCATTAGGTCCATTTGGTCTATAGTTTCAATTAATTCTGTTTCCTTGCTGATTTTCTGTCTGGTTGACTTTCAAATAAATAAATCTAAAAAAAAAAAAAAAAAAGACTTGGTCTTTATCTCATCATTCTCTTCTGACCTGTAGGGTTTCTGATGAGAAATCAGCTGAGTCTAATTGGAGAATCTCTTAAAATAATCCAGCATTTCTCTCATGCCAATCTTAGAATCTTTTCTTTATGTTTTATTGTGGGAAATGTGACTACAATGTGTCATGGTGAGGGTCTTTTCTGGTCATGTCTGTTAAGAGTTCTATGTGCTTCCTCTACTTGTACATCTGCTTCTTTCTCCAAATTAGGGAAGTTTTCTGTAATTATTTTACTAATTACATTTTATATTCCTTTCTCTCTTTCCACTTCTTTAGGAACTGCTAAGACCCATATGTTGAGTAGCTTGATAGTATCCCATAGATCTCCAAAACTGTTTTTAAGTTTTCTATTTTCTTCTTGTTTTTTTTTGTCTGACTATAGGATTTCCAAAGATTTGTCTTCTAGATCAGATATTCTTTCTTCTGCCTCATCAAGTGTGCTGTTAAGACTTTCTACCACATTTTTATTTGATCCATTGAATTATTAATTTCTAAAATTTCATTTTGATTTCTTTTTATATTCTCAATTTCCTGGGCAAAATTTTCATTCATGTCATGTATGGTTTTCTTTAGTTCACGGATTTGCTTCTGATTTTTTTTCAGTAACCGTATGATTAATTTTTCTAAATTCCATTTCTGGCATTTCCTTCATCCCTTCATTCTCACATTCTAATATTGAAATGTTGTGTTCCTCTAGGTAGGGCATGGTGACTTCCTTATTCTTGCTTCTTGAATTTCAGCTGTTATTTTGGCACTTGTGGGGTTAAGTTTTAATTTTTTCTTCTGTTGGTTTTTATCTTTGGGGTTATGCTTCTGTGGCTTCATGGAATGTCTGCCCTTTCAGTGAATACCAGGAGGTGTGAGGTGGGTGTGGCCCCGGGGCTGTGGTCAATGCTATAGAGTGAGGCAGGTTTCCAGGGTAACACCCAAGTTGGGCATAGTAGAGCTCCAAAGCTGGATACAGCCCTTTTTGAAAACTATTTGTTAGTGGCTTAGAAACTTACATACACATCTATCTCTAGCAATTCTATTCCTAGGTATTTAACCTAGTTTGTAATAATCAAGAGTTGTGAATAATCCATGTGCCTCTGAACAGATAAGGAAAAACTCAATTATTAAAATATTATTCAGCAATAGAAAGGAATGGACTGCTGGTGTGTAAAACAAAATAGATGGATCTCATGTGTGTCAAGTTAGGCAAAAAAAGCCAGATCCAAGTGAAAATATATTGCATGAATCCATTTACATGTGTTCCAACAACAGGCTAAACTAAGCAGTGTCATGGAAGTTACAAAGTGTTGCCCCTTGGGGAGTGGGGATTGACTGGGAAGTTCTAGGTGTGAGAGAATGCAACGGGTTGTGGGAATGTCCTGTGTCTCATTCGGGGTGATTGTTACATGAGTACATTCATTTAAAACTCACTGAAGTGAAGACTTAAGATCTATGCTTAAGAAATCTGAATAAGAGCCAACACAGAAGCACATGAAAAAGTAGGATAATAAACATCATAAAGCCAGATTTTTTTAAAAAAGATGTATTTATTTATTTATTTGAAAGATAGGGAGTGGAGAGCAAGAGAGAGAAGGGGTGGGGGGTGGGGAGAGAAACTTCTATCACTGGCTCACTCCCCAAATGGCCTCAACGTTCAGGGCTTGGCAGATCAAAGTCAGGAGCCTAGAACTCCATCCTGGTCTCCCACATGGGTGGCAGGAGCACAAGCACTTGGGCCATCTTCTGTTTCTTTCCCAAGTGCATTAGCAGGGAGCTGGATCAGAAGTAGAGGTCCTGTGTTAATGTCACTGAGGTCCCTGTGTTATCCGTCACTGAGTGCTGGTGAAGGTGTTCAGGGAGGATCTTCTGCTTTCTCATAACAGCACAATCAGACCTGTGGAGTGAGGTTATAGATGGATACAGAAGTGCCCATGGTCAGGGGCTGTGTAGGAGATGCTCTGCCTGCCTCCTGTAGGGGCCTCTGATGTAAAACGGATCTTAGGACAGTGGGTTAACAGGAAGAAGTGAGACTTGCTGTTGGCCAAGGAAGACAGCCAGTCCTGTGGGTGGCATTCAAGGGGTACAGACAGTTCTGTTGTAGCTGGAGTTATGTCTGTAACACCTGAAGTCAAAAGGTGTCCATATTGATAGTGGAGGACACATGGAAGCAGTTGTTGCTGCTCTCCTGGATTCTCAGGTTGGCTGCCATCTACTGGAAGTACTGTGGTTAAGCATAGTCCCAAGTGTAGACTGCTTTCTCCTGTGAGCTCTCCCACCACATTGTCTCTGCGACTTGGCATTTCTGCCCTTCTCGGCACTTTGGGGCTCCCATCAGTAAACTGGTGTCAAGTGACCTGTTCTAAAATGGTGAGTGTGATGAAATGAGCCACATTTCCCTGGGCCTCAGCCATTCCCTGCATTGTCACCAGGCTGTGAGACAGCCTTTCCTGGCATGGCTCCAGAGTTGCAGAGGTTTGTCCTCCCTCACCACCAAAGGGATGGTGACTCCCAGGAAAGTCTGACTCCACCAGTCCACTACAAATGACCTTAAACCCTTAGGATGAGAAATTCTACATAGACGATTACTCTGGATATTAATAAAGAGTCTCTCTTTATTACTCCTTCCCCATTGTCTCCTGCATAGCCTGTTTTTTTCTTCTTTTAATGGTGCAGTAAATAAACAATGATGCTGTTGATGTGATTCTATATTTTCTCTCCATTCACAAACCAAACCCATCCACATGCTTGTTATGTATGTTTCATGAGTCCTCTAGATCAAGCACAAGGCCAAAGATATAGTTTTACATTATTTCTATTTCTATTATTTATATTTATATTATTTCCATTTCTATTTCTATTCTACCATTGCCCTCATCACTATCCCATACACCTATCCATTACTTTGTTTAAAAAAATTAATATACTTTATTTTTAGAGCATTTTACAGCAAAAGAGAATAGAAGTAGGTTCCTATAGACCCCTTCCCGCCACATGTACATAGCCCTTCTCCCATTATCAACATTCTCCCACCACAGTGGTACATTTGTTACCCTCAGCAAACACACATTTTGTCTCATTATCACCCAAAGCCTTTAGTTAACAATAGGGTTCACTCTTGGTGATATACCTTCTAGGGGCTTGGACAAATGTGTGTTTGATGGTAGGTACTCACCCTTATAGTATCACACAGAAAAGTTTCACTGCCTAAAAATGTCTGTGTTCCATCATTAGGTTCCTCCCTAACTCTCAATGTTTTTACTGCTGCCACAATTTTGACTTCTAAAGAATATCATATGGTTGAGATCATATAATATATAGTCTTTTGAGATTGGCTTCTTTCACCTCATAATAGGCATTTAAGTTTCCTTTATGTAGTGCAGCTTGACAGGTCATTTCTTTTTATTACTAAATAATATACCATTGTATTTTGTTCTACAGTTTATTAATTCATATATTGAAGGACATCTTGGTTACTTCTACATTTTGGAAATTATGAATACAAATGCTGTCTCTGTGGACAGGCTTTGTATGGATGAATGTTTTCAATTCATTTGGACAAATATTAGGGTGCTTGATTCCTGGATTATGCAAGTATGGTGAGAGTATGTTTAGTTTTATAGGAAATTAACAAAGTGTCTTGTACCATTATTTTTAATTTTTGTTCTCATGATCTACATATTTGCACAAAAGGTCATCACATTTATTTGCAAATCCCACTTCTTGTCATGTTTGGCCCTGTTGTGTTGTTACTGGGCAAGGCCAAGGTATCATAAACAGTCAGGAACCAGAAGAGCTGATCTTTCTTCAGACTTCCTCATTGGCTCGTTGAGTAAATGTTGGCTCTTATTATTACATATAAGCCCAAATTTGTGTGATGCACATTAGAAACTGTAGTTAAATGCAACACTTTCTGGTGTTCAGGCATTGAGACTCCCCTAATGTTTACAAAAATGTTTTCAGTTATGGGTTCTGTCTGAATACCTGGCACACGGAATTATTCATAAAGCTTAACCATTACACTCTTTCTTTTTTTGTATGTTTAAGCAGTCCTTTCCATATATTTAGAAATAATTTCACAATAATATTTATTTCACTGGGTTGTGGCCATATATGGTTTAAAATTTTTTCAGTGTTTGTGTTACCTATCATAACTTTAAATAGAAAACCACTGACAGTTGCTAGATATTGGTTTCAGAGATAAGTGGGGAGGAAACCAGTTTGAGTTGAACAGAACCTTTGTGAGGAGCAAACTCTGTTCCAGCGGTCTCGCTGGCCCCACTATGCTCAGCATCCTCTCAGACAGAAATACAGAGCATTCTATTGCTCCTTGTTGCCACTGTGACCTGCTATGACTACGAGGCATGGCTACCTGCAGTGACTGTTGGGCTAATGCCTGGAGCTCTTCTCACTCATCAGTATTTTCTGGATGTTATGGAGATGAGCATTTCCAGGGAGGACAAAGTGGGGTCACAAGTAAGCTTCACAGGAAAGGGTGCCCTTATCAGAGGTGACGCCCCCAAGAAAATGCTTTATTAGTACTTCTGGGTTTCTTCATTTTCTTACCTCATCTCTAGTACCCTGATATTCAGTACCCCTAGTTCCTAGTTGTTTGGGGCCCATTGCCCTCCAAATAACTACATCCATGTCGATAGAGCACCTTTTATCAAAATCTTTTTTCTCTGTCCCATCCTTCAGAGCCTCTTCTTGAAAGATTCACATTGTGCCTGTCTGTGTATTACGGGTCCATTCACTCTTTCATTCATTCATCAAACGGTTACTGAGAACATACTGTGTACTAGGTACTGTCTTTGGAATGAGTACACAGCAGTGAAAAGAAAGTTTTAACTCTTTTGTAGTTTGTAGTCTCATTATAAAGAGTAACAAATAGTGGTTAAAGAGTGACAGGAACTGCTATATTTGATGAGGAAGTCCTCCGGGGGATGTGGTGCTCCAGTGAGCTATGTGGATATGGGAGATAGTCATCATTTTGGGTAGAGTGACAGCAAGTGTGAATGCCCTGAGGAAGGAGCATGTGCCACAGAACAGCCAAGAGGCTGGCATGTGGGAGGAAGGAGTAAGAGCCAAAGCTGGAGTCTAGATGGGGGTAGGGGAGTGGTACAAATGTCTTAACCCATTTAATGCATTCTCTTTCAGAAAACCACTAAGTGGGTGGAATGGTTGGTGTTTTCAGTAAGATAGGGGTGGAGGAACTGCTGGGACAGCAGAGTCTCTGAAAGCAGTCATAACTCACAATCAACGCTACAGTTAGCTCTCTTTCCAGCTGCAAATCCTATGAAAGCAGGAACTATAATCTTTGGTTCTCTGCTGTAGCAGCTAAGGTGTCATGTGTCTGACTCATGCTAGGTACATCATAATTGTGTTGAATTTAATTGGGCTTTAGCAGGTACAGCAGGTACCTGACATTCACTGAGTTAACAACACCTATTTCAGCTGTCTATGAGTAACCCAAAATCAGTGATGTGCAAGTCAATTGCTTGGAATTTTGCTGAGGGTCATATTTGAATATGGAGAGAACTATGACACAAGTGTGAGGGGAGGAGACACTTAGTTTCTGTGGAGCCTACAGTAGGAATTCCCTGGGAAAGCAGCCACCAGGAGAGAATTCAGGAATGAGAGCCAGGCAGTAGATCTGGGGTGGGAGGGTATACACAAGGGAACCCTGACTCCAGGTAAGTATGATACGTGAAAAAAGCCTCCAGGAGGAGTAGAAATTTGCAAAGATCTCAGGATCCATTCTTTTTGAACACCAAGGGTGTATTGAATAAGCTTCTCCTACATGGGAAACTCCTTAGCCACTAAATGAACTAACCCTTACTCTCCTGTGATGACTGTTCTTATACGTAATCATCTAGGATTCTAAGTACTTTATTTAACCTACAGTTTATCTAATTGATTGAATCAGATTGATATGATTTATTTTTTTCTGTATGGTGAGGATGCAGAAAATATTGTTGAGCAAATGAAAACTTGAGCAGAGCCATCAACAGAAATGAAAACAAGCTAACATCATTAAAAATAACTGAAACAAGTAGGGTCAGCAACATTGCAGGCAGAACTGTAAATTTCTTGTTAGAGATGCCCCCTGCCTTTACCTGGCCAGCTCTCCTCCCAGGCCAGCCAAGTAATGAAAGTCAACAGAGTGCCTTCCCCTAGGAGGTTCACACCTCCCTTAGGATATACCCCATGTGAAGAGATAGATAGGCCTGGGCCTCTGAATTTACAAGGCCTAAAGCCCACCAGATTATTATCAAGCCCCTTCTATCAGGTTCTATTTGCCTCTCAATCAGAAAACTTAATTGTAGCTTAGACAGCACCTTTCTTAGCTCCTCTAATAATGACTCTGTCCTTTGTTCTAGGCCCTGTCTAGCACACTTGGGCCTCATTCCTTTGTAATCATAACCTCTACTCTACCACCAATGGCTCTACTCCCAACCTGTGTGTACTGATGGTCCTCTTCCCCACTTAATGCTGTATAATTGTTCAGACTTGGTTAAGGCCACTCTTAGGATCATTGGTTACTATCCTCAACCTGTCTTTTATAACCTTGTCTAAATATGATCAGAGTCGGGGAACTTGGAAGGCTTCCATAGCCTTGGCAACTCATGACGACAGCCTAGGGTGGTTACTGGCGCCATAAACTAGAGTGTCAATTTGTTGGGTCAACAACAGGAGCCACTGTGCGCTTGCTCCTGATGTGGGATCTCTGTCCTTAATGTACTGTACATTTTGATTTAATGCTATAACTAGTACTCAAACAGTATGTTTCACTTTGTGTTTCTATGTGGGTGCAAACTGTTGAAGTATTTATACTAAATTGATCTTCTGTATATAAATAGAATTGAAAATGAATCTTGATATGAATGGAAAGGGAGAGGGAGCGGGAGAGGGGAGGGATGCGGGTGGGAGGGAAATTATGGGAAGGGGAAGCCATTGTAATCCATAAGCTGTATACTGGAAATTTATATTCATTAAATAAAAGTTAAAAAAAAATAACTGAAACAAATAAATTATCCCTACTATGGCATTATTTTTCACATTAATTAATTTTGTTTAAAGATTTATTTATTTATCTGAAAGGCAGAGTTACAGAGAGAGAGGGAGGCAGAGAGAGAGAGATAGAGAGAGAGATCTTCCATTCCCTGGTTCATTTTCCAAATGGCTGCAATAGCCAGGCAGGACTGAGCCAGGCCAAAGCCAGGAGCCAGGAGCTCCCTTTGGGTCTCCTATGTGGATGCAGGGGCCCAAATACTTGGGCCATCTTCCACTGCATTCCCAGGTCCATTAGCAGGGACTTGGATTGGAAGAGGAGCAGCCAGACTTGAGTCAGTGCCCATATGGGATGCCGGTGTCATAAGCAGCAGCTTAACCTGCTATGCCACCACATCTGCCCCACATTAATTAATTTTTAGAATAAGATATCCAATTATAAGCTGGAGGTAACTTGAAAAGATAATTTCAAGAGATAACCTGAAGAATCAGAGGATAAATTCTGTCTCTCATTCCATCAAAAGACTTCCATTCACTCATTCAACAATTATTGCTAAGCACTCTCTCCACACTAGGCACTGTGATAGATGCTAAGAATGGAACGTAATCCAGAGCTTGTAGTCTCCTGGGATGGAAACAAAGACAAGTGATTAGGCAACTTCCCTATGGTACCATATTTTACTAGGAAACCATAGAAATGTACCATCTTGAGGGTGCAGCCAGCTTGGAGTACAAGGCCAGAGTCACAAGAGCTCTCAGAGCCATTTTAGTCCAGCCTTGGGCTCTTTCTTAATCACTTCTTCCCAATTTGGCAATTATTTATGCTTCCCTCCACCCCTGTTTTTCCAAAAGATGTTATTTTTGGTGCTGACTCTGCGGTATAATAGGCTAAGCCTCTCCCTGTGGTGCTGACATCCCATATGGGTGCCGGTTCATGTCCCAGCTACTCCTCTTCCAATCCAGCTCTCTCGTTATGGCCTGGGAAAGCAGTGGAAGATGGCCCAAGTGCTTGGGCCCCTGTACATGGGAGACCAGAAAGAAGCCCCTGGCTCCTGGTGTCAGCCTGGCCCAGCCCTGGCTGTGCGGCCATTTGGGTAGTAAACCAGAGGATGAAAGACCTTTCTCTCTGTTTCTCCCTCTCTTTGTCTGTACCTCCCAAATAAATAAATAAATAAATCTTTAAAAATATATTTTATAGCCGGCGCCGTGGCTCAGTAGGCTAATCCTCCGCCTTGCGGCGCCGGCACACCGGGTTCTAGTCCCGGTTGGGGCACCGATCCTATCCCGGTTGCCCCTCTTCCAGGCCAGCTCTCTGCTGTGGCCAGGGAGTGCAGTGGAGGATGGCCCAAATTCTTGGGCCCTGCACCCCATGGGAGACCAGAAGAAGCACCTGGCTCCTGCCATCGGAACAGCGCGGTACGCTGGCCGCAGTGCGCCTACCGTGGCGGCCATTGGAGGGTGAACCAACGGCAAAGGAAGACCTTTCTCTCTGTCTCCCTCTACTGTCCACTCTGCCTGTCAAAAATTAATATATATATATATATATTTTTTATTTGTATTTGTTTGAAGGGAAGAGAGAAGGACAGAAGAAGGAGAGAGAGAGAGAAAGAGAGAGAGAGGTCTTCCATCCACTGGTTCACTCCCCAAATGCCTGAGCCAAACTGAAGTCAAGAGCCTGGAACTACATCCAGGTTTCTCAGGTGGGTGGCAAGAAGTCAAGCACTGAGGTCATCACCTACTGCCTCTACAAGGCAATAAACGAGAAGCTGGATCAGAAACTGAGCACCCACATCAGAGACTCCATTGAGGTTCCTGCCTCCTGGATTCAGCCTGGCCCAGTGCCATTTGTTGTAGGAATTTGGGGAGTGCATTAGTGGATGGAGGAATCTCTCTTTCTGTCTCTCTCTCACTCTGCCTTTCAAACAAATAAACGGTTTAGAAAGCATAACTTTAGCACACTGTTGGTCAGGGAGAAACATACAACCGAGTGTAACTATTATTGATGTTTTTATTATCATTTTCATAGTAATATTATCATTGCTTTTATTATTTCATGGTACTTTCAGACTTAGAGGTGACAGACCTGCTGTCTTCCCTACTGTGGCCCTTGGAAAGAGACAGAGCATAGAGCTCTAGCGCCTTGTCTCTCAAAGTGTGTCTCAGGCATCCTACAAGCTTGTTAGAAATGCAGGAACTCCAACTCCTGCCCAGATTCATGACTCAGAGTCTAGATCCCAGGTGAGTCATGGGCAAGTTCAAGTCTGAGAAGCACTGCTCTAAGGAGAGCTAGAACTACTTCTAGCACTGTTTCTTAATCCATTGGAATCATATTTGAAACCTCGATGCCTAGTTCCCTACCCTCCATCCCCAGAAATTCCATTGTAATGGGCTAGAGTACAAAGTGTAGAGGCTCCCTAGGTGGCAGTAACATGCACTCAGGGCTTACAAGCCCACTGCCAGCAATTTGTCCTTGGGGAGTTGGGCTGCAGGGCATGATGGGAGTTTAGTTTCTTCAGCCACAGCCAGTGAAAGTTCTGGTTTGTTTTACAAAAGCAAGTATAAGGGGACATTCTTCTCTCCCCACCCCCACCATTCCCCAGTCGTCATTCCAGCCAGCCAGTCACGTGCCAAGGCCCAGTGCCAGCTTCTTGGCCAACGCTTCTGTTTCTCTATGCTGCAGTTTGCACCATCAGGCTGTATTGCCTGGCCCTGTCTCTCTCACTTGATCACTGTGCTGATTGTACTGAGCTTTTCTGCAGTGGGGGTTTGTATTTCTTTGAAATGAGATTCATCTCACTTCCCCCAGAGGCTACTGGGTTGGAGAATACCAGGAAAGATTTCCACCCCCTCTCATGTCAGACCTTAACCTCGGTGGAAAATCCAAATTCCCAGGAAGTTACCTAAGTGAAGGCTGCTGTGAGGATGATGGTGCATGTCTCACCGTAAGGGCTAAATGTTCCCAGAGGGGGCAGCTGACTGTTATGTGGAGATGAGGGTCATGTGGCTGTCATTTACTGACTTTTCATGAGAAGCAGCAAACCTGGAATTTTATGAAAAATCATCCGATTTTTCAATGTTGACAGATAATTCAAGAACTTTAAAAAGTCCTGCAGCCAAAGAAAACATCTCCAGAGGCCAGAGCTGGCTCACGGATCTCGGAGGCATTCCCTATGTTCTAAATAGCTCGTTTGAGCTGCCAACTTTCCCCCCAAGCAACCTAAATGATCTGTCTACTTTGGGCACTGCTGGAAAAGGTAAGAGACACTTGGAATCTTCTGAGTCATGTAGCCAAAGGTTTTTGGTTGAGGTGAGTCGTTCTGGGCATATTAGTTGAATAGACCTGTGCCATAGGCACACCTTCCATATGGCCAGGCCCAAGCAGGACTTGTTCTATCCTCTATGCATCCTTCAGGGTCTCAGTGGACTCCTGCATGATCTGGAATCAAACAGTGTAAGAGTTGTGTAGAACATGCCGTGTCTCCCTGGGACCATAGAACAGAGGGAAAGCCTGCTGTCTTCCCTCTCCTCCCTACCGTATCCTCTCCCCTCCCATGCATAACAGACAACCCCATCTTTGACAGAACTCCTTGTTTGATGCTGCCACATCTCTGCTAGTAACCAAACGCTTCTCCCTCAATATTCTCTTTATACAAGATGATGTGACTTGTGTTTGTTACTAATATTAGATTTGCAACAGATGCCCTCATTGTTGGGCCCTGGGCACACACAGGGCAGATTAATAATCCAAAGACAAAGGCCTCAAATGTCCAGAAGTTGCTGCAAGGCATGGGGGCTCACATTCTGTCGGGCAGGGGGAGGGTCAGACCTGTGAGAGACCCAGGGACTGAGCCCAGAGATCCATGTTCATGAAAATGTAGAGTTCCTGGGGTGAGGGAAGAGTGGGTATAAAGCACCAAGAGGAGGCATCTTCATGTGAACACAAGCAGTGACATCCAAAAACGTGCTGAAAACGGCAGTCACCTATCACATCAGAGGCCAAAATTAGGACCCGGGGTAACCAGATAGCAAGATTAAGGGGTCAGTAGATATTTCTTTCTTTCTCTTTAAAAGTATTTCACAGGAAGTGGTGGGGCAAGGGTAAGAGAGAGAGGGAGAGGCAAAATGAATTTCCATCTTCCAGTTCACTCCCACATGCCCACACTGGCCAAGACTGGACTCAGACAAGGCTGGGAGCTGAGAACTCAAAATCAGGTGCCCAGTTACTTGAACTATCACTTCTGTCCCCCCAGGGTCTACATTAACAGAAAGCTGGATTCAGGAGCCAGAGCCAGAAATTGAACCCAGGTCATCCATGTGGGATGTGGGTGTTTAAACACCTGTCCCAGTCAGTAGATATTTCAGTGGCTGAGGCCAGTGTCATGGTTCTTTCTGCTCCTTTCCACTTTTCTCAATAATGCATTTGAGACAGATCCGAGGAGGGTAGTTACAAACTATGAACATTCTGGCTCTAATAAAAAACCCTAGGATTTTCTTTCCCTCTCCCTTGTCTTTACCATGCCCTCTTTCACTTCTGCAAGATAATCTAAGTGTTTCTCAACAGTCAATGTGTTTTGTTGAGCCCTTGTGAAAGTCAATGTCATACACCGACGGATAGAAGGTGTCTCCTTGTCTCTGTGACCTCCAACACACTGCTACAGGTGAACAGACATTGTTCTTTTTTTTTTTAAGATTTATTTATTTTATTTGAAAGTCAGAGTTACACACAGAGAGAAGGAGAGGCAGAGAGAGAGATAGAGAGAGAGAGGTCTTCCATCCTCTGGTTTACTCCCCAGTTGGCCGCAACGGCCAGAGCTGCACCGATCCACAACCACGAGCCAGGAGCTTCTTCCAGGTCTTCCACACAGGTGCAGGGGCCCAAGGACTTGGGCCATCTTGCACTGCTTTCCCAGGCCATAGCAGAGAGCAGGATCGGAAGAGCAGCCAGGACTAGAACCGGCACCCATATGAGATGCCAGCACTGCAGGCAGTGGCTTTACCCACTACTCCACAGTGCCGACCCCAGACGTTATTTTTAATGAGCATTTTTTCCCCCCGCAGTAGTCCTAGTGCTAGTGCATTGAAAAATTGCCTGGCTGGCGCTTTGGCATCGGGGGTAAAGTTGCAGCCTACAGTGCCGGCATTCCATATGAGCAACAGTTCGAGTCCCAGATTCTGAACCTTTGATCCAGCTCCCTGCTATGGCCTGGGAAAACAGTGGAAGATGCCCCAAGTCCTTGGGCCCCTGCACCCATGTGGGAGATCTGGAAGAAGCTCCTGGTTCCTGATGTCAGTCTGGCCTAGCCCTGGCTGTGCAGCCATTTGGGGAATAAAACAGAGGATGGAAGATCTCCCTCTTCCTCTCCCTCTGTCTCTCTGACTCTGCCTCTCAGTAACTTTCATATAAATAAATAATCTTTTTTTTAAAAAAAAAAAAAAAAAGAAAGAAAAACTGGTCTTGGTCAAAGTCAGTGAATCAAGGTCATTTGGTCTCAGGATTTTGTCAGGAAAGTTCAATGCTTTAAAGCCCTATCTTGGTTTGGAGTTGAATCATCAAGTGAACTCTGCATCTTGCCCATTTATAAATTATTTAATCTTTCTGAAGATGACAAAAAAAAACTAACATACTTCCCTTGAAAGTCCAGAATTTCAAAATAGCATTTTCATAATCCCCAAATCAAAGTCTGGTCATCTACTTGTAGAGATGGAAGAAAGGACTTACGTGTACTAAACTTTGCAATAGGCTGGGTGCTTCACAGGATTATCTCATTTAATGTCATGCAATGACATGAGACAGCTATTACTGCTGCGTTACAGACGGCGGACTTCAGAGTGAGAGAGCTCAGTGGGTAAGTGGCAGAGTTCAGATTTAATCCAAAGATTCCTGCCTCCCAAACCTGTGTTTTCCCATGTGTCTGCACTTGGAGAGTTCTTCTGCAATTCCCCCATGCTGTGGACAGGCACATATAGGCTTAGAAATAGGACTGAATGTTTTTCTTTGTCTTCTAGTGATAAAAATAAACAGCGTTTTTAAACTCATCTGTAATTACAATGAAATGGATACTGAGGCAGATGGCTTTCTGAAGCAAATGTTTACACGTCTGTGTTGAAAATAGACATGACCTGGTAGAAAGCTTAGATTGTAGGTTCTAGAAGGGCTGAGACCATATTTAATTCATTTTGTGTCCCCAGCAATTATCACTGGGCCTGGCCTCCAGGAGTCTACCCCGTATTTACTGAAAGAATGAATGAATGTTTCTGCACCAGAATTTGGAAAGAAGAGACCATCTTCCGAACTTGATCAAGGAGAGCCTCAGGACATGGATGGACTTACTGAGCAGACTGCTGTCTTCAGTGGTACTGGGTAATATTAGCAGGCCCAGTCAAGCAGCTTGTCCACATCTGGAAGACATGGATTTTTGTTGTCTCATTGCCTGGGGCATTACAAGCAGAATGAATAAATGTCTTGGTGATCTATGAAGCACAATGAAAAGGAAGTCCTACTGAGAGTTTTTCTATAGTTGATACCTAACTAAATTTATAGTGGCTTCCAAACTTTAATTTGACATTTGCTTTTTAAAATACAGTATTTTCTTCTTTTCATAAAATTTCTTTATTTAGTTTTAGAAAGGCAGAGAGACAGAGGGATACAAAGATGGACAGAGATCTTCCATTTGCTGATTCATTCCACAATTGCCTGTAATAGCTGAAGCTGAGCCAAGCTGAAACCTGCAGTCCAGGACTCAGTCCAGGTCTCCTTCATGGGAGGCAGTGACCCAACTAGTTAAGCCATCATCTGCAGCTTTGAGCACCGGTCTGAGTCCCAGCTGTCCAACTTCCAGTCTAATTCCCTGTTAATATGCCCAGCAAAGTAGTGCAAGGTGACGCAAGTACTTGGGCCCTTGCCACCCGTGAGGGAGACCCAGATTGAGTTCCAGGATCTTGGCTTTGGCCTGGCCCAGACCCAGCTGTTGCAGCCATTTAGAGAGTGAAACAGCAGACAGAAGATCCCTCTCTTTCTGTCTCTCCCTCTGTTACTCTGCCTTTCAAATAAATGAATAAATCTTTTTAAAAGTTTACCATCTCAATCATTTATTAAAAATTTATTATCTATTTGAAAGGTGGAGTGACAGATAGAGAGGTAGAAAGACAGAGAAAGGAATCTTCTAACCTCTGGTTTAGTCCTCAAATGGCCACAATAGTGGAGGCTAGACCAAGCTGAAGCCAGAAGCCAAGAACTCCCTTCAGGCTTTTCATAACATCCTCTGCTCATTTCCTGGCCACACTAATAGAGTGCCATTTTTTAAACCATTTTTTTTTTTGACAGATAGAGTTAGACAGTGAGAGAGAGAGACAGAGAGAAAGGTCTTCCTTTCCGTTGGTTCACCCCCACAAATGGCCGCTACGGCCGGAGCTGCACCGATCCGAAGTCAGGAGCCAAGTGTTTCCTCTTGGTCTCCCATGTAGGTGCAGGGGCCCAAGGACTTGGGCCATTCTCCACTGCCCTCAAGGGCCACAGCAGAGAGCTGGACTGGAAGAGGAGCTATCGGGACTAGGACCCGGCGCCCATATGGGATGCCAGTACACGGGATTCTGTCCCAGTCACTCCTCTTCCTGTCCAGCTCTCTGCTGTGGCCCGGGAGAGCAGTGGAGGATGGCCCAAGTGCTTGGGCCCTGCACCTGCATGGGAGACCAGGAGAAGCACTTGGCTCATGGTTTCGGATCAGCACGGTGCGCCAGCTGCAGCGGCCATTGGGGGGTGAACCAACAGAAAAGGAAGACCTTTTCTCTCTCTCTCTCTTTCTCACTGTCTACTCTGCCTGTCAAAAAAATAAATAAATAAAATAAATAAAAATTAAAAAAACAGCAACCAATACCACTTTTAAGAATTATCAGAAGTTTAGCTTTGCTAGAAAGAAGACAGCTCTGCAGGATTTCAGGTAAACATGACTCAACCTCCTATGGCTAATGCCTCTACAACCCTCGTGACTCAGTAGACTGTTTTCTGCCACCCACCTGTAGGCTGAGCCAGGCAGTCTCTCTTACATTTAATCATTAATAGGAAAATAAATCAGGCATTCTAACTCACATGGGAGCTACCTCTCAGCTTCCTCACTTCTCCTAATAGGTCATATTACATCAGCTTCCTCATTATTTGATTTCTTGTAAGTACTAGAGCACCTTTGGAGAGGAGAGCCAAAGACATAGCTTCAGGGGTCTAGAATTTCATGATTGCTGTAGTACACAAGCCATGTTTCAACACCTCTCATTATAAAGTCTGATTTTCCATATCCCCTTTTTCTTTGCAGAGCTGCTCCATCCCAGAATAGCCCAGGGATCCATAACACATAGCACTTTCTGTAACAGAGCATTTCTCTTGCTGAATTGTAATTGCATGTCTGTCTGTCTTCCATACTAGATTTCAAGTGCTGTGGTGCAAAGACTGTGTCAGTCTTGTGCTAGACTAGAGTTGGATACAGCTTGGGTTAATGGTACAGAACTCGGCTGCACGAAGGTTCCCCTGTATTGCCTCTCTTTGTCTGAGGCAGAGTAGCCTACAGAAGATCAGTTAACTTCTCTCTGCTCTTCCAGTTACTCACATGGCACAGAGATGCTGGCATGAGTGCCAGTATGGCAGGAACCAGGTTAAATGTCTCTTCCCCTGAATACCCAGCATCTAGCACAATTTCTGGCTTATGGTAGATATTCTAAAAACATCCCGAGAATAAGTGAATGAATTAGAGCAATGAGAACTAAAATAAAGCTTCAAAAACGAGAGGCTTCTTCATTCATTTATTCAGTCACTCACTATATTGAATATTTACTGTATAGGAGCACCATGTGTTTGTCGAACGGGGAAGGTAACAATTATTAAACAAGGGAAAAACTGGCTTTAATAGGCACAAGTGAAAGAAGGCTCTGAACCTCGGGAGGGGGTGATGGATGAAGGCACGCGTGCAGGAAAGTGGGTGACTCGACAGTAGTAGGATCGCAGGAAAAAAAAGATTACATGAAAGGTGAAGGATGCAAAGGGTGGTGAGAATTCCAGGTCAAGGGAAAACACTTATGCTAAAAAGGCTCAATGACAGGAGAGAGCATTGCACTTTCACAGTCTTGGAACAGCAATAAGTTGAATTCTGTGTAGAGCACAGAGACATGGTGAGAATGGCAAGAGGAGAGGCTTGAGAGCATGGATTCAGTCAGAAGGGAGCATGAGAAGAGGTTGTAGGAGTAGGATAATATCATCAGATTTATATCAGGAAGGCAGCTCACCTGGGGAGTGGAGTCAGAGATGACAGGGTAACAGGTGAGTATGAAAGATGAGCATGACTTGATGTGACCATGGGGATGCAACTGTCACCAGAGCACGAGGGCAAGGGGAAGAAATATCTATGGGGCTCATGTGTAAACAGCTTGGGAGAGAACCACCAAACTACAAAGAGCCAGTCAACTATCATTTCACTCCCCATCAACCACGATTGCTCCTCTTCAGGCCACCACCGAAGGCTACTGACAGATGTTAGAATTGACTGTAGAAACCTATGAGAATCTAGTTTGAAATTTGCTCCTCTGTGAAAAAAAAGTCTGTAAAGAAGTAAAGGGGACTAGATGTGGCCAAAAGGACACACACATAAAGACACTTCTCAAAACAGTCTTCCCCTGGAATGAGCAGTTAGCCAACATTTTAATTAAATAAAGGCAGTCCCACCCTGTTGCTTCAGAATCTTGGGGTGATTTGTACTATATATATATATATATATATATATATTTGTACAATATATATATTATTGCAAAAGCAAATATAATATATATTGTACAAATAATATAATTTTATATTTGGAAGACAAATACATGAAAAGAACCTCTGTTGCATTGTATTATAAAGGAAATAACGCAGGTAAAACTGTCCTCACTTCAGGATGTGCAAAGGTTCTGTGTATGTGTGTGTATCAGTCACCGTGGCAGGAAATCTGCCCAGAGGGTAGAAGAGTGGGTATAAAGGTTTTATTTTTATCAAAGGTGGGACAGAAGGCAAGAGTGAATTAAAGTCCTATGCCTTAGTCATAAAGCCCAGTGATTTACTGTGTTGTATTTTCTGCACTTGTTAAAATACAACATAATTATCATATCTGACATCAGTCACTCCTGATTTTGGAAGCCATTGGGATCCAGAGAGTAAGGAGCCACTACCCCGCCCCTGGTAGTACACATTCTAGCAGAAGGGCAGATGTAGGAGTCATTAATACCTGAATACGGGAAGCATCACAATCGATGCATGCGCAAACGGCACAGAAAAGACAGAGGTGACCCCTCGTTGTTCTACTGTGTTTATATGGATTTCTATGATTGGCATCATGAGTCCCACTGGGGGACACCTGTCATCAATCCTAGAGAACAGTATCAGTATTTAACAATATTATAAAACCTATAATCCTCCCAATATCCAAGAGGGGCCTCAAGATCTCATCCGAGAGGACTGAGTTACTGCCTCCAGATGACAAGAGTTATCACCCTAGATCAATCTAGCCTCTTTTTTTTTTTTTTTTTTTTTGACAGGCAGAGTGGACAGTGAGATAGAGACAGAGAGAAAGGTCTTCCTTTTGCCGTTGGCTCACCCTCCAATGGCCGCCACGGTTGGCGCGCTACAGCCGGCGCACCGCGCTGATCCAATGGCAGGAGCCAGGTGCTTCTCCTGGTCTCCCATGGGGTGCAGGGCCCAAGCACTTGGGTCATCCTCCACTGCACTCCCGGGCCACAGCAGAGAGCTGGCCTGGAAGAGGGGCAACCGGGACAGGATCGGTGCCCCGACCGGGACTAGAACCCGGTGTGCCGGCGCCGCAAGGCGGAGGATTAGCCTATTGAGCCATGGCGCCGGCTTAATCTAGCCTCTTCTGGGACATAACACTAACTCTGTGTGTGGTTTCCCTTTAAGATACAAAATTAGTCTTCATTTTAGAGCTCAAACCTTGTCAACCTTTTCAGGCATTGTTTAAGTCCCAAAGTCAGTTCTCCTGAAAATTAGCCTCCTACTCTATAGGCTCACCTCACAGCTTTGCTCTGACTTGGAGGAAAGGCCAGGCCTGGAATTAGAGCGATCTGCTTCAGGTCTGGCTCAGAACTTGCCTGCTGTGCCATGGCAGGCAAGCATCAACATGCTCTGGACCTCGGTGTCCCAAGCGGAACACTGGGAAACAGGATTATGTGAGAAGCCAGCAAGGGCCTCTGGCCCTGAGTGGGTGCCCTGTCTCTCTCTCTGCTGCCATGCTGTCCAAGTCCCCATCTCTCAGTAGGGGTTATTGCTTTCTCGTGTCTTTCCTTCTTGCATTCTGGACTGGTCCAATGCACCAGATTCTGCCCAGAAAGCAAATATGATTGTGTCACCACTGCTGTAAGGTCCAAACCCTCAACATTACCTACTATATTCTTGTAATATTCTTTCTAAAGTACAAGTCAAGAGCCACTGGTGGGACATAGACATGAGTTTATGGGTCTCCATCAGCAGTTTTTTAAAAAGATGGAATAAAGTAGAATAGAACAGAAATGAGAGATGGCGAGGCCAATTGTACACCTGGGTATTATTCCACAAAACTGGTTTTCTCACTGTGGGTCTTGTCAAGCAATATTTGAAGGCCTCTGGCCTATGATTCCCTGGAGGATAGGAGCCCTGCCTCCTTCTTTAGCCCCATTTCCCATAATCTTCCCCCAGTTACCTGCTGCGGATCCCCACCAGAAGTCTTCCTGAATTCCTCCAACACATCACCTTCCTTTCTGCCAGGGGAATCCCATAGCACAGTTCAGTTTCTCTCTGTTATGTAACACATCCTCCAGGTCTCAGCGCAAATGCTACTGCTTGAGGCAAACCTTCCCATACTGTATTCCAAGCCCCACAGGGGCTGAATTCTCACAGCAGCGTGGGCAGTTTGTAATTAGTCCTGTAATCGCGTGCTTCTTGGGTTCACGACAAGCCGTCGAGTAGGGTGCTGTCTTCCTGACCCGGAGGACCTGTTCTTGTTGGTCCCTGCCGTAAGCCAGCACGGAGCCCAGGGTGGCACGTGAGCATTCACGGAGAGCAGTGAGGACGGAATCCCCCAGCCTCTCAGTCCTTGGTGGTGGTCTCCCTTTCTGGGTGTCAGTTTGGCTCCTCATCCTTGCACCAAGCCAACCCCGGCAGGGCTGGGACGGTCGGCCTAGGTATGGAACTTCCGCTAACGGGATCCTAACTGGGATGTCAGGGCTTCTGAGTAGCTTCAAACAAAACAAGCAAGCAAACCAAACATCAGGGTTGTATACGGAGACGGCGGCCGAGCAGTTCAGTGAGGAGGAGAGACTGAGCTTCATCAGCTTTCAGGAGGGACCGCTGCTCTTTAGCTTCGAAGTCCCCACAGCTCCGCGACCCCTCTCGCGGCCCCTCCGCATCCCCGAGGGCCCCTGCGGCGCGCTAGACCAGGGGGTTTCTTGGCGCCCAGCCCCGAGGACCGTCCCCTCCCAGCCGCTCGGACTCGCCCGCTCAGGCTCCGAGCCGCCGCTCCTGCCGGGGACGCGCTAGATGCTGCAGCGCGCAGGGGCGCGGCGGCAGGTGCCCCGCGCTTCCAGGAGAAGCGGCCGCACCGCGGAGCGCGGATCCCTGGCCTCTGCTGCCATCTTCCGCGAGGGAGGCAGGGCGGCAGGGGCGCGGCCTCCGTGCGCGGACCGCCCCCGCCGCCAGGGCCGCCCCGCCCGGCTGGCCGAGCGCCGCGCCTGGGTTCCGACTTCCCCTCAGGCCGAGCCGGGCGGCAGCGCGCGCTCCCCGCCCAGCCCGCAGAGCCCGCGCCGCGGCCGTCCCGCCGCGCTCGCAGAGGCCGCCATGGGCCCCGCGCGCTGGCTGGCTCTGGGCAGCCTCCTCGCCCTGGCCCGGCTGCTGGACGGCCGGCTCGTGGGCGAGGACGAAGGTGGCTTTGGCGAATGCGACAAGTTCTTCTACGCCGCGACCCCGCCCGCGGGGCTGTCGGCCGAGTCCCACGTGAAGATCTGTCAGCGCGCGGAGGGCGCCGAGCGCTTCGCCACCCTGTACAGCACCCGCGACCGCATCCCCGTGTACTCGGCGTTCCGCGCCGCGCGCCCCGCGCAGGGCAGCGCCGAGCCGCGCTGGCTGGTGGAGCCGCAGGTAAGCGAGGTGGCCCCCGAGCCTGGCCGCGCCTCCAACCGGCGCTCCGGGAAAGGCAGCTCCCACGCCCTAGGGGGCCTGGGGAGGCACCCCGCCGCGCCCCGGGCGTTCCAGCCTGCCTCGCCCCCTGCCGAAGCTGCAGGAAGAGCTTGGCGACCTGCGAGCTTTTGGTGAAGCGACTGGGGCGGGAGGAGCCCCGTGGGAGGCGTTCTCCCTCCATTTGGGCGCGGACATCTGCAGTGTCTCACTCGTTTCCTGAGTAGTGAGGAGCTTGAGATAGACCCAGGAGAGCGTTCTGATCCGCAGGAAGCCCAGGCTGGGCACCCACAGGCCTGGGCAGGCGTCACTTGCCGCATTCGTCGGGGGAGGGGAGGTAGGCGGGTGGGCGTTCTTATCCCCACTGTGCAGAAGAGGGAGTGCTGGTGGGTGGGGCGAAGAGCCTCGCAGAAGCCCACCCGGCTGGTAGGTGGGGCAGGTCTTTTGGCTAGAAAGTCGCTGTCCTTTCTCCTGGGGAACGCTCCCCTTCTGCGGAGCCCAGCCTAGCAGGGCAATCCTTCCCTCTACAGCCGGTAAATTAGATGTGAAGCTGTGTTGAGCTAGAACAGCAAAATAAAGGCACAGGTTTGGGGGGAATGTAGTGGGAAAAGTGGTGGGGAAACATTGAGTACCTTCCACTGATGGGAAGACCAAACCAGTTTTTCCTGATGTTTCATATCGATATCTGTACTATCAGATCACTTGCCAAGCCTGTCACCTCTCCTGGTGTTCTGTCCCGTCTGGTGCTGGTGACCAAACACTCAGAGGCGGCCCTGCTGAACCTGCTGGCCTGCTCTTAACACCTTCTGGCTCACCTCTGCCCAGCTGGCCTCTCCTCTGCAACACCCCTGGCCAGGCCCCCTTCAGCCTCTGGCCAGTCTCTCCCCGCCCTCATTCCTCATGGCCACAGCTGCCCAAGACCACACCACACTGGCCTTCAAGGTGCTTCCTCCAGAGCTGCCGGCTATGAGCCCATTCAGATATTTCGAGCTCTGAGATCTTGGCCAGGTCTTCAACAATCCGCACCTGATTGCCTTGCCCTCTCCGCACCCTTCACGTGCCCTGCCTGTCGACATCAGAGGCAGTGAGATCTGGCATGCAAAGCGTACTGTAACTTATGCATACTTCAGATAGTTTTTTTAAAGACTTATTTATTTATTTGAGAGGCAGAGTCACAGAGAGAGAGAGAGAGACAGAGAGAGAGACAGAGAGACAGAGAGAGGTCTTCCATCTGCTGGTTCACTCCCCAGATGGCCACAAGGGCCGGAGCTGGGTGTATTGAAAGCCAGGAGCCAGGAGCTTCTTCCAGGTCTCCCACGTGGGTGCAGGGGCCCAAGGACTTGGGCCATCTTCCACTGCTTTCCCAGGCCATAGCAAGAAGCTGGATTGGAAGAGGAACAGTCAGGACCCAAACTGGCACTCACATGGGATGCCAGCACCACAGTTGGAGGCTTAGCCTACTATGCCACAGTGCAGGCCCCCAGACACATTTTAATCTAAAATTATTCTTCCCCTTGCAGTGCAACCCAGCTCCTCGTGCTATGCCCTGTGATTGTGGGCCTGTGAAGAAAGTGGGTGGCCTGATCCTTTCTCCTTGAGAACCTCACAGGACTGCTCAAGGAGACAGGATAGAAATGTGAAGAAGTCACAAGACCGCAGATTTCAGTTAGATTCAGAGCACATTTAGTAATTACCTGCTGTATGCCAAATATTTAGAAAACTGAGCGTAGCTGCTCATCCCCAGAGCTTCCTAACTTGCACGTAGAGAGGTGCCATAGCACCTGGTTAGAGTTGTGCTGTGTGGGTTCAGATCCCAGATCCTCCACTAACTCTGTACACTAGGGCAGGTTAGTCCAGAGACATCAACAGCGTGGGATGGTTGTTAGAATTAAAAGTGTTAATGTTATGAAATTCTCAGAGAGGCAGCCAACGCAAAAGTGCAAGCTGTTGTGACATAAGCAAAAAACCGTACTTTAATAAAGGTACACAAAGTCTTATTAGATTTCCTTTGTATTGGAAGTGATGGGGGAAATCTTCTGGTCAGGATGATATTTTTGCTGTGCCTGGAAGGATAAGGCCGAGTTCAGAAAGGAGACAGGAGGAGGGAATTTCAAGCAGAGGGAACATCACCTGTGAGAAATGCATGACTGATTCAGGGATGAGTTCGTGGGGTGTGGTTGGGAGAGGTGAGTAGCCTATTAATTATTCCGGACACAGGGCAGTAATGGAAGGGAGGGGCGAATAGGGGAGGCTCAGGGAGGCAGAGCCGTTTATTCAGTTTTTGAAGGGATCATCAAGAAACACTACTTGGCAGAGAGAAGTGGAGAACCAAATCACCAAGCAGTGGAGGCCCTGGGCAGAATAATAAGGAAAAATGGATCAGGACAGGGAGGGAAGTTGTTCCAGATGGTTCCTGGGCAGAGAAGTAGAGCAGTTTTGGCAAGTACAAGAGGCCAGAGTCTCCCCTCCACCTTGCTGGAGAAGCCAGAGTGGCCGCTGATGCTGACCCTGCAGGATGCTTTCCCTGGGAGCTAGATGGGCTCCCGCCCCGCCCCCAGTCGCAGGGAGCCAGGGATGATAAGGAGGGAGGAGCACTGCAGCAACCCTGACCCTCCTCCAGTCTGCTCCCAGAAGCCTGCCTCACAGCCGGGAGCCCCACTGCAGAAGGCTGCTCGGGGCTCAGTGCTTACTTCTGGCTGCTTCCAAACAGTTTGGAATGTTGAGTCGCTTTGCGCCCACATCACCTTTTTATAAGGTCAGCATTACCAAGAGGCGGGGCAGACAGAGGAGGAAGGGCAGGTGACCAAAGCTTGCCAACAATGAGTCAGGCAGGCTGCACCGACACTGGGATTCCCAAGCCCAGCCTGGCAGGGTTGAAGCCATCCTGCAGTTCTCTTTTGAAAAAAGCATCTAATTCTAAGATCACAGAAACTTAGTCACTCTAGTGCTTAGAACCTTTAAGGTGTCAACTGGCCATTGCTTACAGGACCAAGTTCAAATGGCAGAATGCAGTTTATAAGGTTTTTCAGGACCTGGTGCCTGTCTCCACCTCCAGCCTTGTTTCTCACCTTGCCCCCACTGCGTCACTTAAAAAAAAAAAATTGAGAGGTAGAGGGACACACACACGGAGAAAGACAAACAGACAGAGATCCTATCTGCAGAGTCATTCCCCAAATGCCCATATTGGCCCAAAGCTGGGGGTGAAACTGGGGACCAGGAAATTAATCCAGGTCTCCCACGTGGGTGACAGGGACCCAGCTACTTGGGCCGTCACCTGCTGCCTCCCAGGGTCTGCATTAGCAGGAAGCCTGAGTCAGGAGTGAAGCTGAATCTTATACCCGGCTACTCCAGTGTAGAATGTGGGCATCCTAAGGGGAGTCTCAACTGCCTGGCCAAATGTCCACCCTGCCCCTTCATGTTTTATTCTCCAGCTGCCTGGAGTTTCGCTCATGGACTGTAGTTTACGTTTCTTTGCTCATGTTGAGGTACCTGTTTCTCTCTCTCTCTCTCTCCTTCTCCCTTTCTTTTTTCTTTCTTTCTTTCTTTCTTGAATGGGCAATTCTGGAACCAGGAGCTTCTTCCAGGACTCCCACATGGGTGCAGGGGCCCAAGAACTTGGACCATCTTCCACTGCTTTCCCAGGTGCATTAGCAGGGACCTGGATCAGAAATGGAGCAGCCGGCCCTTGAGCTAGTGTGCATATGGGATGCTTTATCCGCTACACCACAGTGCCGGCCCTGTACCTTGTTCTTTCTACACTTCCCCCATCTGGTCCTTCCTTCCTCCCCAGACTGTGAGACTCTCCTGGGTGCCATCAGACTCTACCAAGGTTTCCCTTCTTCCAGAGAATTTTCCTCCTGAGTTAGGTCCACCCCTTCCATGCTCCTATAATTTTTCTTTGTACTTACCATATTGTTTTGTAATTATCTACAGATCTATCTGTCTCCCCAACTTGAGCCCTTGAGTGGCTTCCCACTTACTCTTATACTCCTAGTGCCTGGCACACAGGAAGCACTTGGTAAGCATTGGATAAAATAACTTGACGTTAGGAGAGCCCATTGAGAATCAGGGGTGAAAAGTTCTGCTTGGGTTTTCTTGGTGAGGAGCTTACCCATAGCTGGCCAGCAGTTGCTGTTAAACCATATTCCATGTGTGGAACTGGAACTTTCCAAAGGCCACCCCAGCAGTCCTGGCCCTGGCATCTGGAACTGTATCAGATGATTTGGAGCTCTCCCTCTCTCCTCCACCTAACAGCCCCTTCAGTATTGGACACAGCATGCCAGATCTGCCCACACTGGAGGAATCTACAAGGGATCTCCTGAGATACAGAATGAGCAATTGAAGGCTGCTATGGAAAGTGGCCACCTTTACATTGACAATGGAGGGTAGGCAAGAAAGAGGTGGGAACACCTCCCCATCTGGTGTGGTAGAGGTGGTCTGAGACTACAGAAACCTGAGCACTGCACTCTGGTGTCGTGGAGGGAGCCTCAATCTAGTCTCTCTACCCCTTCCATTCAATGGATGAATTTTTAGACCAGGGCCAATGCCTTTCCAAAGAACATTGCCAACTCAGGCCAGATGGCAGCAGGTAAGACCCTATCTCATTATGAACATGATTAACTGTGTACATTTGCTTAATCTTACAAAGATGCTGTGCACATGTAATGATGGTGTACATTTATTTAATCTTATGGAGATACTGTGAGGTAGATGTTATCCTCTTTATTGTAGACATGAGAAAACTAACTCAGAAAGGTTAATTGAGGTGTCCAAGGTCACACAGCTTGAACTTGAACTCATGACTAATAATTGTTCCTTGTCCACTGCTCTTTCTGTACACTATGCATATTCTTTGACCTGCTGGTAGATCCTCTGCATTAACAGTCTTATGACTTTAATTCTTATCTGTTATATGAAAAAAATCCCAATTTCTATCACTTTTCTGTTTCCCAGCCGTCATGGGAGAACTGGGAGCACACAACTGGCTGTATAACTGTTGCTCAGGTATCAGCGGGTCTGGAGTGAAGGGGATATTCCAGTTAAATGCAAAAGCATTTTCCTAGAAGGCCCCATATTTCAAATCTTAGTAAGTTCGGTTCACAGTTGTCACAAGTTGGAATCTTAAGTCCTTGTAGCTTAGTTTCCATCAATGGCCTCTTGTTTATGCACTCTGAAACAGAAACACTGTTTACTTTTCCCTATCCTTAGCTTTCTTTTCTTTGTCGGAAAGTAAATATATAGGAGATATCAGACAGCTAAATCTCTGTGTAGGGAGTGTAGCAAACAAGGCAATTCTGCTTCTTATTCCTTGTGCAGAGTCTTGATTTGGATCTCTGCTCTGCCATTCATAAGATACATGACCTTCTGGTCTATTCATTATAGGTGTAAGTAGAGTGGCTGCCACAAACTAGGGAAGACATGTAAGCATGCAGTGTAGTACTTGGAAAAGAGTAAGTTCTTAGTAAATATTACCACGTGCACTTTGCTAAGTAAGGTCTTCCTCTAATAGCTGTGAGGCACTCACAAATATGCATAGACAAATGAAATGGTAGATTAGATGAGTGACTCCTCAATTCTAGAAATCTCTCCTGGGATATCTGTGTATCTTCTCAGATGCTTGATATATGTTCTACTTTCACGTTGGTGCTGAGAAAATGCATGGAGAGAGATGGAATGAATGGAACATTAAGTGAATGAATAGATGGATGGAATTAATTATTTTTTTTAAACAAACAGGTACCAGAGATACATCCACCCTTTTTGCCCTGAGCGATGAAGAGGTGTGTTGTCACAAACAGTGAGCAATGGCATTCCAATCTATTGTGCTGAGCCTGGGTAAGGCTGGGAAGCACCTGACTCAAACGGATGGTTCCAGAGTCAGTCACTCACAATTTATTCCTGACTGTGAGGCAGATTGCAAAAACAGAGGCCATACATGCTACCCTTCGTCTCTTTATTCTCTTTCACTGGCTTTCTCTTCATCTTTGAACTCTGCATTTCCATTTGTTTCACAGGAGCAAGGTAAGGAACTTGACCTATGTTTGCAGAATGTTTCAGGGACATTTTGTCCTGAAACAGCCTCATGGTGTCAGCCCTCTATACTATTCTTTCAGTTCAGACAGATTTGGACAATCAGGAAAGGAATTATCATGTATTGATCTCCTACTATCTGCAAAGATCTTCACAGTCTAACTCATTCACCTATGTAACAACTCCAGGTGCTAGAATCCATGTGTATAGTTCAGGAAACAGTGGTTAGTTAACTTATCCAAGCTCACACCGCTCTTAGGTGGTAGAGCCCAGACTGGAGCTGACATCTGCCCAATCCAAAGCTCTCAGCTCTCTGTTCTGTCCTGCTGTTTTCCAATTCAAGTGTCAGTGTTTTCTCTCCAGAATCCAAACTTACTAGATTTGTTATTTTGTTTTCACGTTACTGATTTCCTCAGTTCTTGAGATGCTTTGTGGCTTTTCCACTGATACACTATTCTGAAAATCCCAGCATCAGATTGCTGCTGTCGGCTAAGTTATAAACTCAGCGTGGTGAGCAGGAGCTTTCCTTGAGGGTATGAAGATTTTATTCTTTGGGTCTCAAATTTTTCTTCCTTTTAAATTGTCAGCTCTAACAGTGAAAATAGGAGAAAATAAATCCTCGCACTGCTGGTATTTCTTACTTGCAGTGGTCTTGTCTTGCCCCCAAATTAGTGTTAGTCCAAGAATGTTTTTCCCTTTTCTTCACGAAGCATTTCATTTCTCCTGAGTGGTTACTTACCCTTTTAGTGTTCTTTAGAACTCGACATCCATCCTCACACTGATTCGTTGCCTGCTGCTGTATCTATGTAGTCATTGAAAGGAAGGAGAAATAAAAAAGACACTGATTCATCAGCAGAACCAAGAATAGAAGCTCCATGTCATATTCTAGTCATGTTATTATTGACGCAGTGCCTGACAGAAGTGTGGCTCAATCAAAAGATGTCATGCTGGGAACATTTTATATATTTTCAGTCAAAACTGAAGATACTGGTGTGTTTTGTTTTACAAAATAAATGCGGACAGAATGTTCTTTAAAGGTACATGTTACGTTAAATGTTCCAGTTGACTTACACCTTAACTTTAGGAAAGATTGAGTATCCACTGATTGAGTATCCGCTATGTATCAGACACTTTTCTGGAAATAGAGTAGTGAACCAAACAGACAAAAATATCTACTGTCGCTGGCACCATGGCTCAATAGTCTCATCCTCTGCCTGCGGTGCCGGCACACTGGGTTCTAGTCCTGGTCGGGACGCTGGATCTGTCCTGGTTGCCCCTCTTCCAGTCCAGCTCTCTGCTGAGGCCAAGGAGTGCAGTGGAGGATGGCCCAAGTGCTTGGGTCCCTGCATCCGCATGGGAGACCAGGAGAAGCACCTGGCTCCTGGCTTTGGATCAGTGCGGTGCGCTGGCTGCAGCGCACCAGCCGCAGCGGCCATTGGAGGGTGAACCAACGGTAAAGGAAGACCTTTCTCCCTGTCTCTCTTTCTCACTGTCCACTCTGCCTGTCAAAAAAAAAAATATATCTACTGTCATATCTGACAGATAATACAGATGATAAAATAAATAATGGCAGCATATTAAATAAAATTAAGCATTAAAGAGAAAAATTAAGGAAGGAGAATATGAGATATTAAGGAAAAGGTGAAGTTTAAAATAGTTTCTAGGGATGGGTGCTTAGTTGAGTGACTAAGATGCCAGTTAAGATTCCCATGTTTCACATCAGGGTACTTTGGATCTCTACTCGGCTCTGGCTCCTGACTCCAGCTTCCTGCGAATGCAGACCCTGGGAGGTCATGAGTGGTTCTTGTGTTTGAGGAGGAACTAAGAAACCAGTGTGACTAGAGAAAGGTGAAAGGGAAGAGTTGCAAGAGATGAGGTCAGATAGGTGGCAAGAGGATGAAGATCTTTGGGGTCCTTCTGGACTACTTGTAAGAAATTTGTTTTGTGCTGTTTGGAGCCACCGTGCAGGGTTTGAACTGAGGGTTTTGACATGATCTGAATTGCATTTAAATAGGATCATTTTTGCTGCTGCATTGTGAACAGGCTTATAATACTAAGGAAAGAAGCAGTGAGACCAGTTATGACATTTCAGTTATCTGGCAAGAGACAATGGTGGCTTATACCAAGTTGGTGTGGCAGCGTAATGACAGTGTATTTCTGGAAGAATTTTGAAGAAAGAGTCTTTGAAGTGAGAGAAAGGAAGGATTCACAGGTAACTCCAGGAATTTGGGCCTGAAAAACCAGGAGAATGAAGTTACCATGAGTAGAGTGGGAGATACAAGCTCTCTTTTGGTCACAGGAACAAGAATACAGTAGCCGTGCGCAGGGGCTATTGGCAGGGGGAATGGTAAGCTGCTCTTTCATGGGTGTTATGTTTCAGTTATGCTGGATGAGTGAGTTCTAGAGAGCTGCCATACAATGTAATGCCTACAGTTGACAATGCTGTATTGTGTACTTCAAAATTTGTTAAGAGGGTAATGCTAACTCTTCTTCTCACACACCCACTGAAACATAAGCACAAACAAGGGACACAAAGAAACTTTGAGAGGTCTGGGGTACGTCCACTAGTGTGATAGTTTCATGGATGTTGGCCTACTTCCAAAATAATCACATTGTTCTCATTAAATACATGCGATTATAATTCAGTGGAGCCATGGGGAAAAAGAAGTAGATTTTGGATGTGTTAAGTACAAGGTGCCTTCAGGTATTCACGGGAGCTTCAGATACAGGTCTAGAACCCAATGCATGCTTGTTGTATAACACACTTTTCTGGGATGTTTTTCACAGGTGAGAATACTTAATCCTCACAACAATCATAGAAAATAGATGCTACTATTATCTTTCTTAGAGAAGTAAACTGAGGCACAGGGGGCTTAAATTATTATTCCATGTTCATACAGTTAAGAAGAGTTAGAGTCAGGGGTTGAATTTAAACAGCATGATACCAGAGCACAGCTGGAGCTGCCTCTTAACAAACCTGTTAATGTGGAATGTATGATGTTCCTTTTTTGAGAACGCACAGGTTTATTTACTAAGATTTCACAAAGCAAGCCATGTTCCAACCCCGTAGTCACATGCTGGTGTGCCTCCAGGGATACCTGTGTGCATGCAGTAATAGAGAGTTTACAGACTCAATAAATATTGCATTGAGTTAAGGGTGTGGCTGCTGCCTTGTGCAATCTTATTCTAATCCGTCTTGAGCACTTCCTATGAGTATTATACAAGCAGACATTTTCCAAAAGGTACTAGATTTGGGCTGGGGAAATGTATTATCTAAAAACTATTAATTCTGTTAACCAGCAAGTACTATGTTTGCTATAGTTAAGAGGGTGTGGAATGGGGTTTTGCATGTATGAGAAAATAGAGCTGCTGCTGTCAGAGAGGCTGTTGGGTTCGATGCATGCGTAAGAATAACACAGCTCCTGACAAAATGACAATTGTACTGAGAGGCAAGAGGATGCAAGCAAAGCTCATTCTCTCAGAGCTCAATCACCTGAGCAGGGGCTGAGGACCCATTCCTCCATCTTTCAACCCAAATCAATTCTAGACCCCCACCTATCCTGTCATCTCAGCTCCCCAGCAAAGTAAAACCAGCTGGACATAGCACATTCTGAAAAGCATAACCTGGTAATGCAGGGGACTCTACTTTGGGGTCAGAAGAAGGACTTTGCTCCAACCCAGAACACTTTGCCACCTTGAAGATGCAGAAGTTTCTTTTTCCATCATCACTGTCTAGTAAGCTGAAGTTCTTCATTTGTGAAAGTTCATTCCTTTGTCCTTATATCCTGATTTCAACACAGCTTGGCCAATGTATTTGTGAGATGGCAGTGTTGGTTTCAGGAAATCTGCAGGCCATAATCTTAGTATTTATACCTAAGGAAAGGAATTGGTCCAAATCAGATTTGTATATTGAATGGACCAGCACATGAATGATTGAATAGGGATCACAAAAATAAATGCTCGCTGTTCATGTTTTCTAAAAATGAACATCCACTGTAGTTTGAAAACACATAGAAGTATTGGGAAAGGAAAGCTAAGCTCAGGAACTGTAGAGTTTTTCTTCCTCTTGATTATCTCTGTTGTATCTGGGGCTGTGATACTTATCACTTCATAAATGTGGGCTCTTTGAGATGGTTGACAGCCTTACTTTCAGCATCTCCACTGGATGGACTTCAGTGCTATAATCTTTACTGTCTACTCTGAGGTCCCAGCCCCCATCGCCTCTTATCTAAGTCTCTAACAACGGCTTCCTGACTGATTAACCTATTCCAGCTGGTTCTCTTCCAGTCCTCCCCTCTAACCTAGAGAAACCGTTTGAAATATATCTCGCTGTGTCTTCAGTGACCTCTCTGGAAACCCTCAGTCTTCCTCATTTTTCTTCAGATAAAGGCACAGCTCTTTATCATTATTTCCAGAGTCCTGCCTGCTCTGTCTCCCATCCCTTTCCAGTGTTATCTGGTGTCACACACTTTGCTAGGTCTTTAGCTGTGGACATTTCTTCTTCTTCTTCTTCTTCTTCTTCTTCTTCTTCTTCTTCTTCTTCTTCTTCCTCTTCCTCTTCCTCTTCCTCTTCCTCCTCCTCCTCCTCCTCCTCCTCCTCCTTCTTTTCTTCTTCTTTCTTCTCCTTCTCTTTTGCTTCCTCATTCTCCCCCTTCTATCTCTAAAATGTCTGTGTTGTCTGCCATCACAGGGCCTTTGTACCTGCTAGCTTTTTTTCTTTTTTATCAGCCAGAACAATTGCCCATAATTCTCTAGAAACACCACACATGTTTCTTTGCTAGTGTGTTGCAGTTACATATTCATGTGTATGACTCATTGAGTGCCACCCAACAAGGCTGTAAGTTCAATGTAGGCAGTGCCAGGGCTATTGTTGCTCACCATTGACTCCTCAATTCTTTTAAAATATAGTTAAGGCTTTGTAGGCCATAAAGTCTCTTTTACAACTGTTCAACTATGCTGTTTTCATACATAAAACCTAAATGAAAGAGGGTGAAAGACTGTGTTCCAGGAAAATCTTATTTGTGAAACATGTGGTAGCCAATCCCTGTTCTAATTGGATCCAATGCTTAGTATGTGACTAACAAATGTTGAGTGTCAAGCACTTAGCAAATAAGGATTGAATAGTGGAAATGAAATTTTAAGGCTGTGCAATTCTGTTCCACTTATGGAAATGTAGCCCTAGACCTAGAACTACAGACAATTTACAAACAGTCTTTTCATTGCAGTGGTGATGATGGTTGTTATTTATAATATATACTTTTTATATGCTTATGGAAAAAAATTTTAAGCATTTTAGAGATATATGAAGAAAAGATACCAGTCCTCACAGATTAACACTCTTAATTGTGTGTGTGTGTGTGTCTGTGTGTGTGTAAAACTTTCCAGAAATTCCCATTGTACCTAGAGACAGATGTACCATCTCATACCATTTTTCTAGTCAACAAGGTTCAGCATCTTTTGGCCACTATGAGGCCACATCTAAAAAGCCCCTTACACAACCATCACATCCCTGGAGTGGGAGAGGGTAGAGACTTTTTTGATGGACAAATTTGCACACCAACATGGTATATTTATTTAGGCATTTTAATTTAGAAGTAACAGACCTGACCTGGGGACTTCAAATGCAGTCTTCTTCATCAATTTTTTTCCAAGACTATATACTAAGGACTCACAAGTTGCTTGAAATAATCAGACCTTCTTTCCCCATCCCATGTTCCTACACAGAAGGGTATTATCCTTTCCTAGAGGAGACAAAGGCTGTTCTGCCCAAAGTCACAAGGCCAGTAAGTGGCAGAGCTGACCAGTGTCCACCTTTCTATCCTGGTGTTCTGTTAGTAACCCTGTTGCCATATAGGCCATGTTTAGGATATTGAAGACAGCTGCATTCCCAAAATCCAGGCGAAAGAGCCAAAGAAATGGAAATTATTTGCCTGGGGCAGACTTACCAACCTTAAGTGATATTTATTACAAAACACTGAGAAGCAGATGTTGTCTGTTTTGTACATAAGAAAAGAGGTAGTCAGCTTAAATAGCCCGAGATAGATTTAGATTGATGCAAATAAACCATTTCCTGACAGTGAAAGTTATTACATTATGGAAAACAGCTTAAGGTCTGTCAAGTCTTCTCTAGTGATGTTTAAATGAAGGGCAAATGTTGCCTGTTGGTTTTGGAGAAAGGATATCTGTTATCGTTATATTCTTGTGTGGAGACAGGCTTTAGGTTTTTCCCATTTTCAGATGAGGGTGACTCATAATTGAGTTGGCAGTGGTATTTTTCATGCCGTTCCATGTGCACGTAGCTCATTGACCAGGCTAGTTAGTGCTGGTGCTTTATTGGGTACCACTGTGCTCCTCTATCACTCCACAGCCCAGTGCCTCAGGCCAGCTGTTAAAGAAAGAAGATGCAGGGTGGTTGATTGGAGCAGCAGTTAAGATGCCGCTTGGGATGCCTACATCCCATATTGGAGTGCCTGGTTCAAGTCTAGGCCAATTTACTTGTGATCTTGCTCAATGCTAATGCACACCCTTGGAGGCAGCAAGTGATGGTTCAAATATTTGGGTCCATGCCACCCACATGGAAGACCCAGATTGAGTTCCCAGCTCCTGGCTTCAGCTGGCCCAGACCTGGCTATTGCAGGCATTTGGGGAGTGAACTGGTGGATGGAAGATCTCTCTTCTTCTGTCTGCCTGAGTCACTGCCTTTCAGATAAAATGAAAATGAATCTTGAAAACACTAAAGAGGAAGCTAAGGAACTAGGAAGACTGGTGTGTGCATGGACAAGCACATGGGCCTGGGTGTTGTCTCTCAGCTTATTCATTTATTTATGCAATAAACGTGGACACAGCGAATCAGAAACAAGAGTTTATTACACATTTGTGAATTAGGGCTTAAGAAGCAGGAATGAAATTACAGGTAGCTTTAGTGACAGGTAGAAGCTCACACTATTTGCTTGACCATGTTTGTTCATTTATTCATTCCTAGTTAGCAGGTCTAGCCTCAGCATTGCAAAGAATTACCAGCCATTCAACTGCTGATTTGAAACTTAAATCAGTGTTGTATCATTATCAGTACCAAAACCATTTATTGAAGGCCTGGAGTTGCGGCCCAGTGGTTAAACTGCCCTTTGTGACCCTGACAGTCCATATCTGATGGCCAGTTGGAGTCCCGGCTGCTCTGCTTCCAATCCAGCTCCTTGCCAACGTGTCTGGGAAAGCCAAGTAATTGCACCCCTGCCACCTATGTGGGGGACCTGGATGGGACTCCTGATTTCAGCCTGTCCCAGGCCTGGCTGTTGCGGCTATTTAGAGAGTAAACCAATGGGTAGAGGATCTCTCTGTGTGTTTCTCCCTTCTCTCTGCTTTTCCAGTAAATAAATCTTAAAAGAAAAACATTTATTGGGACCTCAGGATTGACTAAGTCAAGAAATATGAGTCCAAGACAAGTCCTGGAGCAAGGCATAGCCCTTGCGCTCAGATGTCTTACTGCTTGATCAGGAAGGAGGGTCATGAACAAGTGGTTTTCTGAAGTCTCTTTCACTAGGCGCTTAGCCTCTAGCGGGCAAAGGATGAACATACAGAGTGATTAAGAAAATGGGCTTTGTAGTATGACCAAATTGGGATGAGTCCCATCAACTCTGCCATTTGCCAGCCATGTGGCCTTGGAAATGTTACTGGATCTCATGGAGCTCAGTTCTCCATCTGGAGAAGGGGCTAATAAGTTGCCCCTGTCCTACAGAGGAGTTTGGAAGATTTAATGAGATAGTGTGTGCCTAAGTACTCAATATACATGTGTTAGGCATGGTCAGTAGATAAGTAGCCTTTGCTTCCCTGACCATGCCTGCCTTGGAGACAGCAAGGATGAGTGTTGCCATTATCCTAGGTCTGACCCAATATTCTTGCTGAAATTCCCTGTGTTTCACACGCTCCTGTTCTGTTACTACCTTCCCTATGACTGGTTTCAGCTTTTGGTCTCAATTTAGCTGCTCTGAACTAGCATCTATGTTATTGCTGCCCATTGATACTCTTCCCAGGATTTTGGAAGAAATTCCTTCTCTCTGTCCTCTGAGATGCCCCTCTGATCTGCTCTCAGATTTCTGGGACCAAGACAACATACCTCTTCCCCAGTTTTAATCCTGGAGTCTGGAAGTTTCCATGACCTACAAGGTCTCTGTTCCTTTTCCCTCAGAGGGTTACTGGGTTCTCATAAGAATAGGATTTCTGACTGGCACCGCAGCTCACTAAACTAATCCTCCGCCTGTGGCACTGGCACCCCGGGTTCTAGTCCCGGTCGGGGCGCCAGATTATGTCCCGGTTGTTCCTCTTCCAGTCCAGCTCTCTGCTGTGGCACGGGAGTGCAGTGGAGGATGGCCCAAGTACTTGGGTCCTGCACCCGCATGGGAGACCAGGAGAAGCACCTGGCTCCTGGCTTCGGATAGGCATGGTGCGCCGGCCACAGCGGCCATTGGAAGGTGAACCAACAGAAAGGGGAAGACCTTTCTCTCTGTCTCTCTCACTGTCCAAAAAAAAAAAAAAAAAAAAAAAAAAGAATAGGATTTCTGAGATTTCAGGCTCATTGATGTAAAAATCCATAGCCATACCCATGCTCCCATGCTTATTGAAGTGAAAGGCAGGGATGCTGTGAAATATCATGAGTAGATTCATGGGAACAGGAAGAGACACATCAAGGGGTCAAAGAAAAACCAAAGCTTGGAAACTTCTAGAAATCAAATGGACCCACAGGATCTTCAGAGTCTTGTTCCCACCCTCCTTCTTCTCTTAACTGTTCTGCCTTCCCTTTGGTCAACCTGGCTGCCAACTCTGGGAGCCTACATACTGACTGTTGTCAGTCCCTGAGTTTCTTAGATTAGAAATTCAAGAGAGCCATCTGGCTGATTGCTGGCCACACTGGGTGGCCCTTGGTTGTGACTGCCATGGAAGTAGGTAGGAGGGGATCGTGTGTGTTTTCAGAGACAGCATCAGAAATGCTTTGGTTTGGGTGTGAGCTCTCTGGACTGGGTTAGCTGGGAACTTAGGAAAGATTTCACTGAAGTTGTATCAACCAGCATCCTGGCTGGACACAGATGGAACTCAGTTCAAACAACTATGGCCAGGCACCTAGGCTAGCATTAACAGGAAGCTGCGACAATCCCAGTTGGATGGGTGGAGCCTGGTGAGAGCTGTGTATAGAGGAATTCAGCAGAACCGCAGCCATGACAATCAGACAGGCAGGGGACAAGAGGAACATAATCCAATCCCTTTCACTTCCCACCTTCTCATTGGTGGCTTCTGGCAGCAACCAGAGGACAAGAAAGCTCAGATGCTGTGGTCCTCGGAAGTCTGTCTCCTGGGACACAGAGCATTGGTAAAGAAGACTGGCCAGTGGGTCTGGAAGGTAAAGGAGACTGCTTAACACAGGAGTGTGAGATTGGAGCCAGGCCTGGGCACTCAGGTAAGATTCAGGTAGCAGAGAGGAATGGTGAAGTCATCCCTAACCAATAGTGTCAGGAGCAGCTGTACAGAGGGAAGCAGAGCACGTGGGAACATTCACATTTCAACCATGAAAGTGCTATGTGGGGGATGCCGATTGATCAGTTTTGGTTGAATATAAGGAAAGATTTGAGAGAGGAGAGATTACAGGAGTTGTGGTTAGGAACGGGGCATGGAACATGAAGATGCCAGTTTGTCATTAAGCCAGGAAGTAATAGGGTGCTATCGAAGGTGTTGGGTAATGATAGGTCTCAAAAGAGTAGAACTAGACATCTCATTCCATATATGAATAAGGCAGGGAATCCATGTTTACTCATGTTATATTGATCAGAATACTGGCAGGTCCACTAGGTGGAATATCCAGGGGGCCCATAATATTTGATTCTGTACCTTCACATTGTCATCACAGCTCCTGGCATGTGTGGACAATGCCTCTCACAAATGTGACTATCATGTCCATAAGGTAAGCCCAACCCGGGCACTCCCAAAGATGGTTTGCACACTTGTTTTTCACTCTGAGGTCTAGGGGGCCCCTGCAGTCAGCATCCCCTGGGCTGGTGGCAGAAGTGCGTATCCAGGCGCCACCTACACCTGCCTTCTGTTATGAAGCACAGGAGCCTGCTTTGTTAACAAGCGGTAAGGCCCTTTAGTACAAAAATAATTTTGAAAACTATTGATTTAAAGGGACTTTGTCATTTCCCATAGTGGTTGTCTTCATTCTTCCAATGACTAATAAATGAGAATCTGATAAAGATACAATCTAGTGGCTTCTGATTTAAATCATATTACCATCACAAGGGAATTTAAAAACATCCCGATTGGGATAGAGGGTAACTCTTTTTATTATTTATTATTCTGGTTCAGTAGGCTTGGGTGAGACCTGAGGATTTTTTTTTAAAGCTTCCAGGTGATTCTGATGTGCAGCTAGGCTCAAGTTGGAACTCAGAAGGTGGAAAAAATTAGAAACAGAGACTTCTCCATTTAACTGATTTTTCTGCACACAGTGACGGCTAAGAATAATTGCTCTGGAGGAGAAAGCGGAGTCCAGAGTGGAAAACAGGCTTCTGTGAGTAATGAGGAAGGGAACCCAAGAAGACCAGGATGATGTAACCTGAGAAGGTGCCGCTGCCTGCAGAGGCCTTAAAGGAGTCTGCTCCATCTTCGTAGGCTCCCAGAGGGGTGTGAGGAGGAGCTGCTGAGTGCCCTGGGGAAGTTTGCTTGCCCGGGAGACCACCCCCTCAGCCTCCCCTCCTGGCTCTAGGCTCTCTTGCCAGGTTACAGTTGATGCATTTTTTTCATTCCTCCTTTTGTTTTTAGTTGCTCAAGTTTTCAAGAAAAAAGCAAAGTCTGGAAGGAAGTGGGTGGCCTTTCAGGGCGTCCTGCTCCCCCAGTTTCAAGTGTTCAGCCAGTGGCCTTTGCATCCCACAGTCCCTGCCAAGTGGTGCCCTGCACAGGCCAGGGCTGGAGATGCCGCCTCCTTCCTCGCGGCAGGAAGGTGTGTGAGTGGCGAGGGAGCAGGGAGGAAGGGTGAGTCACTGGGAAGAAGGTGGAGAGGATCTGGAAGCCGCCCATCCTTAGTGCCAAGGGGCTGGCCAGGAAATGAAAAACACTGTATCCTAAAAAAGGAGAAAGAAAGGAGCATTAGCATCCTTCTAATTCTTCTAAGGCTGCCTCTATTCCCAAGAGGATCAAGAGTATTTCAGATGCCCAGAAGGGAGGATTTTTTTTTTTTTCTTTCTTAAATGGGTGGGTTGGGAATTTTGTTTATTTCTTTCTTGAGAGCCTTATGGTTTGCTGCTCCTCAAATGTCCTTAATCTGCTGCTGAGGTCCCACCAGCCTCCCCTTCTTTGCTGAAAGGCTGTTCTTTGCCTTGCTGGGTATTTTCCATGGTAAACAAGCTCTCATAAGACTTACCCAGGCCCCAGACCTAGATCCTTCTGTGTGTGACAGTGCAGGGAACCTTTCTGCCCCATCCAGCTCTGATAAGCTTATCTGATGTTCCAATTGTCAGCTGCACTCACGATTGCTTGTAAGGAGGGCCTCTGATCCACCTGGTGATGGGCAGTGGGGTGAAGGCATCTCTTATATCCCAGTGAACTGGTGAGCCCGTGTGCCTGAGTGCGTGTCATGATTCACACAGCAGAAACAAAATTGGAACACCCACTGTGCAGCTCCTCTTTTTATTTCACTGTTGTTAGAGTTCAGTTGGAGCTCACTAGGTTGTCTCCTGGCCACAGGCTTCTCGTCTGAATCACCCCTCCACTTCCCCCACTGTGTGTGCTTATCTAGTCTCAGCTTAAAATTCTCCATGGGAAGGAAACCGCACCCTCTCCATGGTGAGTCATCATGAGGTTTAATAACCGCTTTGACCACCTTTTGTTGTGACCACCTCTTCCACGGGGCAGACGGTGGTGCAGGGCAGGAGGACAGCCAAGGCTCTCCAGAGCCTCATCTGCTAACTGGAGGAAGCCTGTGTGCATCAGAAGGTTGTTGTGGAGGTCAAATGAGATCATTGTTTTAACAAACACCAGTCACTTCCTGCTGCACAGAGGTAATTGGGCACTGGCCCAGACCCTTTAATTCGGAGGGACACACAGATAGATAAGCACCTATTCTCAGTACAGTGGCAGACTACTGTGTCTTTGGTGGTCAGCTTGCCAAATTCATGCACTTGCGCCTCAAGCTGCTGGGTGCTGTCCACACACACACAGCAGCAGCTGCCCTCCATTGGCAGGGCTACACCTTGCCCTCCTCCTGGGAGCTGCTGACACATTGCTCCTTCTCCCCAGCTTTCTCTGCCTTCCCCGTGGCCCCTGAGTGTGCCCGGCTCTTCACTTGCCCCTGTCCCCCCTCAGTCTCTCACATCAGCAGTGCCATTCGCAGTCACCTGCAAGTCTTGGCCCCTGCCCACCAGCAGTCTGAGGTTGGGTACTTCAACCTGTTTGCAGTGACAAGGGTCCCACACTTCATACCCCCTATTGCACCTAGGCCTGTTTCTTTCTTTCTCTCTTCTTGTCCCTGGACTACAGGTGGTTGCTGAGAGTCTAAGAAGTAAAAAAAAAAAAATCCAAACTCTAGACACTGGAGAGCTGGCCCTGCCCGTTAATCCTGGCTAACTTCTGCAGGGTCTTCATTTTCTTTCCTCTTTTACAGATTTGTAGGCACTGGAACCTCAGTAGGCTGAGTGTCTTCCTTATGACTTGGGCAGATAAAAAATGCAAGAGATGACCTTGACTCTTGAAGAGATTCCAGTCTTTAAAAAATGCAAGAGGTGGATGCCCGGCAGCCCACCCTTGGGCATGCTCAGCTCCCCACTCTCTGACGACTCTTCCCTCTTGCCTTTCAAATCCTTTCTATGTACGTGCATGTGCACATGCTCTTTAAAAACCAACCTTGGGAACACATTACAAGCTTCTCTTCTGCGCCCATCCTCTCCACCATCCTCTCTATAGGGCTCCTTGTGCTCCTGTGCGTTCTGGAACATTCTGTCACCTCTGCCTACTCTCAGGGCTATTCCCACTCATTGCCTGCTATGGCTCAGTCCCCCAATGGATCTTGGAGGCCTCTCCTGGGACACCTGACCTCTTCAGCTTCTGGCCTGTGGGGACATCTATTGCATCGAGGCACTTGTGCAAGGATACTTCACAAAGTTTTTGGATATTTGGCCTAGCGGTTGAGTTGCCCATGTTCCGCATTGGAGGACCTGGGTTAGATTCCCAGTACCTGAGTTAGGTCAGGCGTCTGACTCCTGCTTCCCACCAAGGGAGACCGTCGTGGCAGCAGTGACAACACAAGTCATTGGGTTCCTGCACCCACGTGGAAGATCTGGATTGAATTCCCGGCTTCCAGCCTCAGCTTGGTCCAGCCCTGGCTGTGCAGGTATTAGGGAGTGACCAAGCTGATGGGAACGCTGTCTGTGTCTCTGCCTCTCCAATGAAAGCTAAAAAATAAAGTTTTTAAGATAAGTTTAATCTGGTGTGAAAATACGTTAGAATCCTTGAGTAGGTTTTTCATAGTTTGCTCTTTCTATGAAGTTTTTGAAAGCCTTTCATCCAGTTTTGGCTGTGGGAAATGAGTGCAAGGAACTCCTTGTGCCCGCCACATCTCTGAGCTGTCGCCAAGAAAGTGCCCGTGAATGTGGAGAGACTCTAGGCCCAGGGGAGTTGAGAGCAGAGTGGGTGAAAGGAGGACCAGGGGGAGTGGAGGAGGCTGATGTGCAGTGTTGGTGCTGACAAGCCCGAGCCCTGAGTTGGTGCTCCCTGAGGATCGCTCTCAACAGCAGCTCCTCCCTTCTCCACGACAAACTCCCCCTGGCAAGTCCGTGCCAGGTTTGCGTGGGTTTTGCTGCAGAGTCCTCAGGGACTGGGCCCTGCTTGGTGGCTGTCTTCTCCTGTAGCCTGATGCTTTCTGATGGTTCTTGGGCTTTCAGGAACTGGACCTAAGTGCAGAGACTCCTTGTAGCCCCAACCTCCCAGTGCCCCTTTGGCTGTGAGTGGGCCCTCTGTCATGACTATCTCCAGGTGTGAAAGGCCTTGACCTCTCCCCTACCTTCCCTTCTGTCTCTGCGACAGGTGGCACATACTGTTGATTGTCCTCTAGCTGATGCTTTTTTCTTCCTTGACTTTGGATGTGACACTTGACAACTGATGACACTTACATCTCCATCTGTTTCCCGTTTGACTCCTCAGCTTTCCTCTGGCCTCTTTCAATGTCCACACCGTGGCTGTCAGTATTCGCTTCCTCTTTTAGAGGCGGGGCTGCTACTTGTATGTAGTTACTAGATTTGGAACCACAGGAGCCTCGCTTAAGCCTTGCCTCCTTCATACTTGTGTTGGATGACTTGGTACCTGCCACTTATCTGAGTTTCAGTGTTCATGTGTGTGAAATGAATATGGTCATAGTGCCTAACTTGTGAGCTCGTGTGGCAGGTAAATGGGATGCAACAATTTTTTTTTAGATTTTAGTCTGATCCCCTGCTACTCGGTCCAATCAAACCTTGTGCTTTCACTGAGAGTCCTGTTTCACAGGCTGCTTGCTTCTGACCCTCGGCCTTGCACGTAGAAATCTTTTTAAGCCCTTAATGACCTTTCTGTGACACTGAATCTACCAAAGTCTCACACATTTTTCAAGTCCCTCTTCTGGTTTTATTCCCTTCAGCAAGTCTTCTGCCCTGATTGCATTCCATACGCCCTTCCTTCCCCTGCAATTCTGTGGCTCTCTGTCTATTTATTTAGCAGTTGATTAAACTGCCTTACACTATTGTTTTTCTCTCGATTTTCTGTTTAACTTGGTATGCCCTTGTGCTCTGTTCCTATAAATAGGTAATGACTTTCTTGATGTCAAGTTCTGTTTGGAGGCATGGAGACAGTGATTCAGAACACTAGCTGGACATTGTGAGTTCACACCACATACTAACTGTGTGATGTTGGGCAGGTCGTTTAATCTCATGCCTCAGTTTCCCCACTTGTTAAAAAGTGATAATAATAGCATATACTTGTGAGTTTAAATGAGAGAATTGTTAACTCAGCCACTTACTGACAATGTATACAGCTAATAGAATGGTATCTGACATGTAGTACTCAATAAATGTGGGTTGTTGTTGTGGTCATTCTCAGTTCCAATGCCTCCTCCTACAATGCTAACCACACAAAATGCAGGCTTAACAATTAATATTAAGTAGGCAAATATTTCCCCTCCAGCAATGCTTTTCGAGTTTTTACCCTTTTTTTATACATGTATATTACTTTGAAACTTATCTCCCTTCATGTAACTCTGAAGCAAAAATATGAAACCTTGTGGGTTTAAATAACTTTGACTTTATGTTATAAGGAAACAAACCAACTCATTGAGAGAAACAATTTTTTTTCTTGGTACTAAATTTGAAAATGAATTTATTGTAAGACTTTGGGACAAGAGGCTGGTAGAGTGGGGACAACTCATTCTTCTAAAACCTACTTAACATCTTGAGATGTGGAAAAGTTTCCATTAAGCATTGAAACTATATCAAATTACATCAGCAGCCCTGGGAGACTAGGGCAGCCCAGAGGTGAATTAGACAGAAAGAGCTTTGTATGTTCACCTACATCCAAAGATCCCATGTGAAGGCCAAAGAGTAAGATTGGTGGTGAGTGCAAAAGGGCAGGTGTACTCTAGAAATGATCATCTGAATTACTTCTTACATCATAGATATACTTCTGTCTTTAGGGAGCAGTATTGTCAGTAATTTACTGTAATTGCAATAACCAGATCATTAAACTATGTTTGCAGATAGCATGGAAAAACACATCTGCCCTTTAAGTGACAATGTTCAAAGAATCTAAGACTCTTAATCAGATAGTAGTCCTATTTTTAATGCATTTCCCATGTGTTAGGTATTTTAGTTACACACACAAGCATTCATGCGTGTATGTGAGTGTGTGCACATGTGTGTGCATGCATACTTTGACATCTCTTCAGAAAATGAGAGCCTACCAAAGCATTCTTGGTTGTTTTCTAGAGTTAAGTGAGCATGGTAGCTAGCATATTGATTTTATTTAGATTTTTTAGATGATTCTTCAACACAGGCTATTAAGTCATTGGATATCTAGGAGCCAGAAGAAAGCTTTGTCATAGGTTAAAAAGAATTGGTCTTAAACCAGGAGCAAGTTACCATAATGTGCATTTTTCTCAGTGGAGATCACTGAGATCGGTAGGGTATTACAAAATTCTAAGATTTAACATTTTTTATATATGATATGGTAAGGTGATCTCGTAATGTCCGTTGTCTAGGGTGCTTCTAAGTTACAAAATAATAATCAACAGAAATAAGTTTCAGGAAGGCAGAAATACCTCATGAACAGATTCAGAAGGGGTCTGAGTAACAGATAATACAAAGGAATTAATGAGAAAACAGAATCACATTGCTTACAACCTGGTCAGTATGATCTAGGAAAGGTATGAGAGTGCTAGTACCTTGTTCTTTTTTTTATTTTTACTTATTTTTTTTTTAAACAAGCAGAGTTAGACAGTGAGAGAGAGACAGAGAGAAAGGTCTTCCTTTTTTCCATTGGTTCACCCCCTAAGTGGCCGCTACAGCCAGTGTGTTATGGCCGGCGCGCTGCGCCAATCCAAAGCCACGAGCCAGGTGCTTCCTCCTGGTCTCCCATGCGGGTGCAGGGCCCAAACACTTGGGCCATCCTCCACTGCACTCCCTGGCCACAGCAGAGAGCTGGACTGGAAGAGGAGCAACCGGGACAGAATCTGGCGCCCCAACCTGGACAAGAACCCGAGGTGCTGGTGCCACAGGCAGAGGATTAGCCTAGTGAGCCGCAGCGCCAGCCAGTACCTTATTCATAGGGAATTGTTTTAGCCTATAAATAATAAATCCATATTGAGTAATAAAAGGGCACAAGGCATACCTCAAGAGCAGCTTTTTAAGCCTGAGACAATGAAGAAACATCTGATCAAGTGCCTGCATGCATGTGAAATTCCTCTCTTTGCACTATAAACACATAGAAACATTGGAAAAAATAATTTTTAAAAAATTAAATTAATATTTGAGAAAAAAGTAAGAAAGTGAAATTTTCAGGTGCCAGAAATACATAAGCAATCAATATCCAAAGTATACGTGGGAAGCCACTAGAACCTTCTGGACTTAGGCTATGGGTAGGAGTGAAAGCCACATACCATGTTTGTGACATGGAACTACAACTAGACTCACTGAGTAGAGCTGGGAGCTGCCGCTGCTGCAGCCCTGGTGAGCCAGTGAGGGAAACTCTACCTGCAAGTTGTTAGAGGAAGCAGCTGCCCACACTACATAATGAGTAGGAATACTCACCCTCCAGAAGTTAGCCTGAAACCAGCACCTTTTTGTGTGTGGCCCTAATTTGTACTGCTTTTTCCATGTGGAAACCCTGAAACTGAGAAAATAACTCAGAAGCTGGTCCAGAAGCACTGAACTCTGTGGGGCTCTGGCAGAGGCAACCACAAAAACAATCCCATTGTTCTGGTTTTTTCCTGACAAAACTCCATGGGCTCTTAAGAAAGTGAGCTCACCAGCAATCATTACAAAACATTTAAGTATACCCACTACTTTGAAGTCAACCAGTAGACTTCAAAGTAAACTAAATAAACCAAATAAACTACAAAAATACCATAGAAATATTTTAAAGGAAACTTAAAATAAGCGTATCTTGGTTTTTGAAACAAAAAAGTGAATTCCACAAGAGAAACAGGAGAATTTGAAATAGAAATTCTGGGAAGGGATGAAAAGTCATTGAAATAAAAAAATCAGCAAACACATTAGACAACTAGACATAGCTAAAGAGATATTCAGTAGATTGAAAGTTAGATCTGAGGAACTCAGATCTGTTAGAGATATAATGAGATATAAAACATGAGAAAGAAGACACAGAAAGCATAGAGAAAGCAGCTTTGGTATATGTCTAACTTAGATCTCCAAAGAGAAGAAAAGGTTTATGAAATATCAGTATGTCTTCTTACAAACAAGGGTAGACAGTATAGTACAGTAGATTAAGCCACTGCTTGAGACTTTTAACATCCAATATCACTAGTACTTAGGATCAAGTCTCACCTTTGCTTCCAATTCAGCTTCCTGCTAATACACACCCTGAGAGACAGCAGATGATGTCTCAAGTGCTTGAGTCCCTGCCACCTACCTGGGAGGCATGGATGGAGGTTCTGGTCCCTGGCTTCAGCTTGGCTTGACTTGACATGGTCTGATTAGAAAAGATGAGCGCTGGAAGTAGGAAATCAGGTAACAAAGATGGTAAAATTGAAGGTTAATGAGGACAGGTGCCTAGAGAGTCCATGATGGCCCAAGTCCAAGTCCAAGTCATGATGGAACAAAGATCATGAGTTAGAGAAAGCCAAGAGGTAGAAGCTATGCAGAGAGAAATGGGTGAAGAATCCAGTGGGGGAAATGGAGAAAAATCTGACAGGTCAGTGTGTTTGTGTCTCATTAATGGTAACCATGATTGACTGTTTAGTGTCATCCACAGACAATTCCTGCCAAAACTCCTTAGGACTTTGAATCCATTTCTAGTCCCAGCAATGCCAACCTATGCCACAAATCCTGGGTCTTTATGTCTATTTGTTCAACTTTTCTTGGGTTTCCAAACCGTTTATCTTTGTAAAAGAGTGTGTCATTGCAAGAAGCAAATGAATGAGTCTTAGGAACACAGACCAGATTCATTTAAGCTGTACAGATGATCTAGGTCACTTTGGCTATGTAGCATCCCTTTCCTAAGTGTTTAACTGCAACCCATGGAGTGGAAGCCAAGGAAGTTGTAGGGAGAGGACTGATTTTATGGCTTTTTGTTTGGATGCCTCCTGTTCTCTGCTACCATTGCTGGTGTAGAGAAAAATAGAGTAGCCAAGTGAGGTGCTGATGGGATCAGGGCCTTGGGTGGACCAGCCCACTGACCATTGCTAAGGGTGACTGCACATGGAAGCTGCCTCTGCTGCCACCTCTTCGGACTGTGAAGCTGGTGGCTCAGCTGCTGTCTGCTTAGCATTCAGGCAGAAAGGAGTCCTGAGGGTCAGCTGGTGCATGCACTCTTCAGCCGCCTTTCCTCTCCTTCCCACCCCCTTTAGGTCTGGGGACAGTAACACAAGGGCTCGGGCATCGCCTTCACTCCCTATGACCTTAAGGAGTTTCACTTACTCCATACCACAGAGAATAAAGGAGATTACAGATGGGGCCATATTTCTTTTTTTCTACTCAGAGAAAACTGCCACAGCAGTGTCCATTAGTAGTAAAGATTCTACGCTTTAGAGAGAAAAAGACTGAGTTCAAGCCTTGGTTTGGCTACCAATTATTGAATGATTGGAAAAGTTGCCTTATCTTTCTGAATCTTAGTTTCCCCATCTGCAAGATAAGGTAAAAATATCTTCTGTGTAATGCTATATTGAAAATATTTAATATATATTCTTTAATAATGTTAATGATATTTATAACATTTATTAATAGATAAAATATTAGTCTCTGTTCCACCATCACTATATAGTTATAGTTTCCTTGCATTCTCTCTTGATTTCAAATACAGTTTTCTACCTTGTCATCAAACTATAGGGTCTAATTTGGGGTTCCTAAGAGTAAGTGATGCAGGGTATGGGATTCAGAAGAAAGAAGGGGCAGGGGAGGGAAGATATGATACCCAGAGCACATAGTTTAGTTACTGCTTTGCCTAGGAAGGTCTAGGCTAGGGGAGGGCACAGAGCCCAATGTGGAATTCATCCCTGACCCCAGCCTCCTCAGTTCCATCCTGACCCATTTTCCATGTAAAATACATGCCCCATTTTCTTGTGAAGTATGGGCAGGGAATGCTTACCCTGGTTTCCAAGTGCATGACCATGGCCAAAATCTGGAGTCCTGTGAACCCAGTTGGCCCGGGAGAATGCAGAAACACTCAGCTCAGCCTCCTCTGACTGTGGCCCTGGGAGACTATGCCCTGCAGTTTGGGAGTGAAACAACCCACAGTCTTGGCTTCTGCCTATTTGGTTTCTGTTTATTTTTTTTTTTCTGTTTATTTTTTTATACCACACAAACACTCTCTCATTCAGTTCTCTCCTTTTCTTCCTGTTTTACCCTTACCTTGTCTCCTCTTGTGTCTCTCTCTTTTACCCTTTTACCCAACCTGTCCAAGATTCCTCCTTCTCTGATTGGGTTGCAGGCCTGCTATCTGGCTCTGCAGGTGCTGATTCACCTCTGTGTGGTCTGTTGGCTGAAGACACACCGGCATGCTTCTCTATGTTCTGCCACAGAGCTGTTAATTTAAAAAAATACCTCCATATTTATTATGAGTAGCCTTGGACAAACATGCATCCCTGACCTTACACCCAAGACTCCATGGGTTCTTGGCTCTGCCATATCTTGATCTCATGATTCAGGAATGAGGCTGATATTTCCTTGGGGTATATCTTTCAGTTATAAGAAAGCAGAGATAGAAGCTTTGCAAAATGAATGAGCATCTTATCTCTATCCTAAAGAAGATGTAGTGGGAGTAGAGAACATCTAGGATCATTGTTCCTAAGTCTGGGGGAAGGGGTGGAATGACAAGTAGGGCCAGCCTATAGAATACTCCATTAGGTTTCAGCAAATGTTCCTGCCTTCATACCAAATTCTCATTGATTGCCCTCACTACTGCTACACGGCCATGCATGAGGGAGCCTGCATTTGCTATTGCAGAGCTGGAGAAATGCCCAAGCAGGTTGCCCTTAGACAAGACATACAGCAATCCCCATGGTCTTGACTCCCCTGGGGATTTATTAAGTAGATTAGTGAGTAGCACTAATTCTAGGAACTCAGGAAAAATTAACTCATTTAAAATAGTTTTTATTTGCTTTTGAAAGTAATACATATTATAAATAATTTACAGTTAATATGGGTAGGGACAATACAGTAAAAGAAACAAGAAAGTAGAGGAAAATGTCACTTGCATTGCCAGGAAATCAACCACTGCTGACATTTCATCTGTTTCCCTCCAAAGTTTTTCTTGCATATTTTTAGGCTTTTCACTTTAAATATGATCATTTAATTTTATGTCCCACCTTTTACTTCAAACATAATGGCCTATATTTCCTCATTATCACAAGCCCTCTGTAATTGTAAGCATTTTAATGGATATAATACTAAGTTACATAATCTACTCCCACATCGTTTTGTCGTTGTCATTGTTGTTGCTGTTTAATATGGATTTGTTCAGCTGCCTGTTGTTGTAAATGTGGCCATGATGACCCTCTCAGGGCATAACGATTAACAAGAGGCTTTCAGATTCTAATCTGTGTCAGCTCTTTGGGCCCATGGGGAATGTACATAGTTCCTGGTGTCAAGGAATTTACAACCTAGTTTGGGAAATAAACACACAGTCTTTGGTTTATTCTGGGCTCTTTCCTTTTGTCCTTTCAGATTTGTAAAGTGAAAAAATATGTTAAACTAACTTTTAAAGAAAAAGAAAAGGAAACGGATCCAGAAATGTGTGTGTGCGTGTGTGTGTGTGTGTGTATGTGTAAAGTGGCATACAGCTCGTATTTAGATTAATCAAGACAGAAAATAAATTGTTAATAACAACAAATGTCATGAGGAAATTTAAATTTGAACACAGGCTGCTATTTTAACTTTGCTGCCTGATATCTAATAACTGACACCAAAATACACATGATTTAATTACTATGATAATAGTTTGTTGTTTTTCATATATTCCTCAAATGTATAAGCATTCATTAAAAATATATACATCTAATTTCATCTAGTATTGTTGGCTGATAATCTGAATTGCAGTTCCTATTTTGTTTCCATTTTTACCATTACAGGAGCAGTAGCCCTTATAGAAAATGCTTGGGATTTCAGAACTTTTCAGGTTCAGGAATAATTGGGTAGATTTTCCTGATTGAATGTCTCTAATCTGAAAATCCCAAATCCAAAATGTTCCAAAGTCCAAAACTTTTTGAGCACTTGGACTTTCTTAATGGGGATGTTCAATCTGTACTTTGAATTTCATTTGAAAATATTATAAAAAGGAGCTAGGAATTTGATAAAGCCACAAGATTTTTTTTTAAAATGACTTTATGGTGTGTATGTGAGTGACAGGGTGTCACCAAAGAGTAGAGGTGGGATAACAGAGGGAGCACAATAAGAAACAGTCTATTTGAAGATACTTTCAAACTCAGGATTGTGGGATAAATAAGTGTGTGTGAACCAGAGAGCCAAGTCCTCCTAAACTCAAGCATTATAAATGTTAGAGTAACAGGGATTCCTCAAGAGTGTTGGCAGAATAATTCCGACTCAGAATGAGTCTTAGCACCCTCTCTTCTGTGAGCAAGGATACATCTCAACACTTGTTCGTTTCTTTCAGATTGATGACCCCAACAGCAACCTTGAAGAGGTGATTAATGAGGCTGAGGCCATCACCTCTTTGAAAAATCTGGGAGGCAAGCAAGCCTTGAATACGGATTATCTTGACTCTGATTACCAAAGAGGACAGCTGTATCCATTCTCCCTGAGCAGTGATGGACAGATGGCCACATTCACTCTCACAAATTCAGTTCCCATGACTCAGTCCTTCCAGGAACGATGGTACATGAATCTCAACAGCCTGATGGACCAGGCATTGGCCCCGCAGTGTGGCAATGGGGAAGACCTATTTATCATCACGGGCGCGGTGCCCTCCAACCACAAAGTTAAAGACAGAGTGACAGTCCCTGAGTTTGTTTGGCTGGCAGCCTGTTGTGCTGTCCCTGGAGGAGGCTGGGCCATGGGTTTTGTCAAGCACACCCAGGACGACGACATCATAGAAGACGTGATGGTGAAAGATCTTGAGAAACTTCTTCCATTTAACCCTCAGCTTTTCCAGAACAACTGTGGCGAAAGTGAGCAAGACACAGAGAAAATGAAAAAAATCCTGGAAATGGTAAATCAAGTGCAGGATGAAGAGCGAATGGTGCAGTCTCGAGGGAACTCTGTTCCTCTCTCCAGCACGAGGAGCAAGAGGTCTGCTCTGTTGCCTCCAGAGGCATCTGAAGGAAGGAGTAGCTTTTTAGGGAAACTCATGGGCTTCATTGCTACCCCATTCATCAAGCTTTTCCAGTTAATTTATTACCTGGTGGTAGCAATCCTGAAGAACATTTTCTATTTCCTGTGGTATGTTACCAAGCAGGTGATGAATGGCATAGAAAGTTGCCTGTACCGCCTGGGCTCAGCCACCGTCTCATACTTTGTGGCCATTGGGGAAGAGTTGGTAAGCATACCCTGGAAGGTGCTCAAGGTCCTGGCCAAAATCATCAGGGCTGTTCTCCGGATCCTTTGTTGTCTGCTGAAGGCTGTTTGCCGTGTTCTGGGCATCCCTGTCCGGGTCCTTGTAGATGTGGCCAGTTTCCCTGTGTACACAATGGGCGCAATTCCAGTTGTGTGCAAGGACATCGCCATGGGCCTTGGTGGCACTGTCTCCCTGCTGTTTGATACTGCTTTTGGCACCATGGGTGGCCTTTTCCAGGCCATTTTTAGTGTCTTCAAGAGAATTGGCTACAAGGTTACTTTTGACAATTCTGGAGAGTTATAGAACTCAAAAAACTCATAGTGTCCGGTCACAGTGAATTTGATTTTTTTTTTATAGTGAAAGCTGGAATATTTTGTCTTTGATGGGTTTCTCTTACTGTCAATAATCATTATGTGTTAGCTTTTGGTGGGGCTGTCTGCTTGGTTTGCAAAGGAAAAAGACTTCAGAGAAATGCTTGGGGTGGGATTAGGTATAGAAATCTGCTGTGGACCTCCAGTTACATGTGCAAGTTTCCAAGCCACTAATAACTTCATTTATGCACTGATACAGATGGTAAGCTTAAATGATCTGGTGTTCATTTTTCATAATTAAAAATTTCAGAGAAGAAAAGAATTCGAAAAAGGACAATTTTAAACCAGAGGGTATCTGAGAAAAAGAGAATCTTGTGCCCCCCATTACTCTTTGAGACTTCAAGTGAACAGATATAAATATCCTTGGCCAACTTCTTAGCAATTGCATTTCTTTCTTCCCAACTTATCTGACCTTGGGGAAGTGCAGACGATGCTTCTCTGTGGACGGAACAGTGTAAAGTCTTGTATACCTCTTAGTTTTCTATGGTTCCAAAGGACCTGTAAGGTTTTATTTTTCTCCAGAGTTGAATTCTACTGCATTTTCTTTTGAGTAATGATAACCATTTTTTGCAAAATTGGCATAACAAAGTTTGAATGTAAGGGCAAAATTGTTGCCCCTTGAATTGTGTCATATGGTCTCCTCAGGTGTAAAGAGGATACAAGGTGACAAGCCTGCTCTTAGTAGATTCAAGGGGTTCCTTAGCTGAGCTTGGATTAACTTAACATATATTAAATCTCTGGCTGATAAGAATGAACTCAAGGATCTACATGTTAAGTAAGCTATTAGGAAAATTCATATTCTACAACATACTAGATCTTTCTAATGTATCAAGTAAGTACTCAATACAGTAAAACACTGACTTCTGTCCATAAATGATTGCTTTGCTATAGCTCTATAGAAAAAAAGCCACAAAATAAAAAAATCATTTTGGTCATCTTGGGATATATATATATATATAAAGAGTAATTATTGCTTAGGAAATTTTTTACAGTATGTTTGAGGCTGGGATGCAAGTCAAAACTGAGAGCTCATTCTCAATTTTTCGGTCAAGCACTTGTAATTTTAAATCATGGATTAAAATTGTAACAAGAGGAACCAAGCTTTGCTATGTCTTCCACAGCTAAGATGGAATCATCTGGACTTATTTGAGTGTCTTGTGAGAGTAGAAATGACCAAGTGTGAAATCCTGATCTTGAGGGCACAGCCTATGATTCATCAGAAAGTCTGATACAAAAATCCATGGTGCAGAAAAAGAAATCAGGGAACAGCAAGACAACCATCTGTTTGGGATTTGTGGATGAGAAATGTGATTGTATCAAGTGTAGCATTTTTTCCCAGAAAATGGTTGAATTGCACCCAGAATAAAACAGCAGCCACCAAGTTGCTGTCCTGATCAATTTATGATGCAAGTTTGGAAGTGTGAACACCAGACCAGTCCATAAAACAGAGAGATGCACTAGATTTTCCTAAGAACCTTAGAGGAGTATTTTACCAATACTTCTATTTCTGAGCATAAAAATTTGTAGTGAGACTTCCCTTCACTTAAGCAGTGTGAAGGTAGATGGAAGGGTGAGGGACGGCTTTGGAACTGTTGGGTCAATAATCCTGCTGGATGAAAGAAAGAACTGGAATCTTGGAAGTAACCAGAGAGATCATCTGGCCAAATCTTCATTTGATAAGAAAACTAAGACACAGGGAGGCAATTGGCTTGCCCTTGGTTTCATGACCAGCAATGAGCAGATCAGGGGCCAAGGTTGTTTGCATATGTTCTATCACATATGGAATTTCAGGTCCATGGAGTGTGTACTATTTAGCCTCCTCCTTGGGACATGGCAGGTTTTTCACACCCATCTTACAGACTGCAGGCTCTGACTAATCATTTGGCTTGTGTACTGAAAATGATTATCCCATCCATGTACAACCTCATGCTCACTGCATCCCATCGAAACTATCTCCTCTCTAGTAGGCAGCTTCACACTAAAAGGCCCCAAGAGGGCCCCCTTGGCAGCTTGAGTCTCAGCACCATGCAAGGAACAGGACATCCAAACTGCTTCTTGAGAACTATTTGGAAATGTCTTCTTTTTCATGTCAAGTTATTTAGTGTCTATTTATTTATTCTTGCATGTATTTAAATGTGGAAAGTGACAATAAAACAGCAACAATAAAATAACCTTAATGTAAGGTGCTGATTGTCTACTCTGGGCCAATACTGTTGGCTATTTTGGGCCTGAAGCCTTAGCAGGTGGCTGAACTCCTGGCCTCTTCCCAAGGAGTTGCTTTGGGCTCTAATGGTGGGAGTCTGGGTTAATGAACAACCATTCTGGCTTGAAGATATTATGTGTCTCTGTTATGTTCTCAGACCCTTGGGGCAGCCAGCCAACTCTTTCTCGTTATGGAGCTAATTTTGTAGTCTGTGAATCAGCCATGCATCTAGACACTCCTCCTTTCCGTTGTGCCTTTTGAATGTTGACTTCCTGGTCAACATCAGCACTTCCACCTAAATGCAGATTAGGCAGTTGGGAGAATGAATCAAAGTGAAGCACTCTTCATCCAATTATTCATTCAGCTAGCAAACATGCATTTATTCATCAGGGTTACAGAGATGTACAATTGCATAGATTCCATCTTTGAAGAGCTCAAAATCTGGTGGAGAGATCAGGTGGTATAACTGATACTTGTAATGTTTCATGGTAAGCACTATGATAAAGATAGTAGCAGCATGCACCCTGGAGCACAGGAGGAAGAACCACAACCCTGTGGAAATGAGGGAAGCCTTTACAAAGGGTGTGACTAAAATGTTTTTGATGTTTTGAAGCCATGTACAATGCTGTGCACCTTGTTGATACTCAATAAAGTAATTCTTGACAATTTGTTAGCCGTTTCATGCAATACCTAAAAGGGGAGAATCCTAATACTTGAAGTTTGGGGAGTATGATTTTTTTTTTCCCATTTTCTTGATGCACAGTAACTCACACAATTTCTAGTCACATCTGCCTTTTTTTTTTAAACAGAAATGAGTCATGCCTGAGAAAGGGGAGAAATTTGGATTAGTGAAACAGACCTTAGAACTACTTTGAAAAGGTATTTGGGACATCAAATATTTTTGATATGTCCTTCACTCACAACCACCACAGGCTTATTGCTTCACTGAATTCTAATTACATAGAAAATTATAGAAACATTCTCATGTGTGTTTTCATTGGTAAACCCACAGTATGAGAAATAACGAGCATTCTCTGAAGGGAGCTGACCTCTCTGTGGCCTGTAGGAGGGCACCAGGGAGTGGTGGTGGCAGTGTGGGCGGGATCTTATGTGTGTGAGTCTGTGAGTTTCAGCATTTTGTCTAAGCTCAACACACAATGTGGAGTTTTATGTTACACTATAAGCAATGTAATGTGGCCTGCTTGACTTTCATAGATGGGTTCTCAGAGTTCTCACTGTCTCTTCCTGCAGATATTTTCCCCCAGGTCATGGATTGATTCCTAACAACCACAATCCAAACTAATTTTTGAGTGTAAATTTCAACAAAGAAAGTGATCATGATCACTCATCATCATTTGTTGGGTTCTGTGTAGGGGTTCCACAATGAGATGTTTAGAGGAGGCATGTGTGATGTTGCTCATGGAAGGATACTTACCCAGCACCCACCCAATGACTAAGAGTCCAGGCTTTAGGGTATAAATGACGTGGGCTCAAATCCTAGCTTCCCGTTTACTAACTGCATGGTTTGGGACAAGTTACTTGCCTCAGCTTCCCTCATCTGTAACATGGTGTTAAGTATTAGTACCTACTTCAGAGGGTTGCTGTGAACATTCAGTGAGTTAACTACACCTTGCTCATGGTAAATGCTCAGCAAATGTTGATTGATGTCATTGTGGCTATTATTGATAATAATATCCATTCATATTGGGTGATATTGACTGGAAGTTGTCTTGTAAGTCAGGATGTTTATAGATCAAAGCTGGAAAGACTAGGATCAAAGTACAGTAGAAGAGCCAAAGTCTTGGCTGAAAATGAAGAAATCCAGGGCCTCATCAGTGGTGTCAGCAAATATGAAAAAACAGGTGACATTTGGAATTAGAGTCTCTAAGGAGAGTCAGAAACGAGAAACTTCACATATACCCAGCGCTCTCCAGGGAAGGAGGGAGATGTGACCATTTCTGGTCTCTGGAGTAGAGAAGCATTGCCCTCCGTGTCCCCACCTCACTGGGTCCATGATCTTACAACAAATGCAGCATCCCAAGGACACTATTACTTAGGAGTGAATGAACTAGAAGAGAATATGTGCATTTCAGCTGCTGAAACAGATGGGCGCCCTCACTCTAAATAGTCATTCTCCTTTAATCTTCATCCTCTTAGGAGTTAAGGAATTGTGCATTAGATCCCAAGAGATGAATTGATCCTGGAGTACTGATAAGGTAGAATTTGGGGGCTCCCACAGGTGACCCCTGGGCCCTATGCTTGAATGATCATCCACCACCTTCCCCTCTCACCAACCCACACTTACTAGGAACAGTCTTCAGGAAGCTCTGCCTTTTCCCCAGTGCCACTTTTAAGTAGTCTTACACCACCTGTAACACCTACTTCCAAAGCACATGCTGACAGTAAATGTGGATTTTGCAGGCTTGAGCATGATGTAAAACTGCATAGCATCTCCGTAGATTGCGTAATAATATACCATTTAAAATGAGATGATTTTTATAAAAAAATCCATGATAACCAGATTAACCAAAATATAATTTTAACATTTAAGAAATTATAAACACTGTGTAACTAGACTTCTTGACTTAATGAACCACCCTAGGACAAACATTAAATAAAAAGGGTCACACAGCCCAGTGCTCAGAGCGCATATGGCCTTAGCTCCTGAAGCACTCTCTTGGCAAGTTTTGTTCTTTCCTCCTGGTCTCCTCACTGAGCATCCTCTCATCTTTCTACCTCTCACTCCAGTGTACTAGGTACCTTCTGAATGTCTAAGGGTTGACTCCTCCAGGACAAGTTTGCTTTTTTTATCTTCTGTGGACAGATGCTCAGGCCACCCCAGCCAAGGGGTGCCTCAAAGGCACCCTAAACACAACTAAATATTTTCTGGCTAAGGGATAGAAGCTTTGGAGCATAACAAGGGAGCTTTGGCCTATGCAACCACTCAAAGTTAAGTTACATGATTTTGAAAGTATAGAAAAATGCAATTCATGCTTAATGGGAAGGGCTTTGAGAATAAATATAATAATTTGGATTAATGGATAATGTCTAAAGGTGTCAAGAATGAGCTCTCATTAAGATTCTCATAAATTTCTGTAAATCCTTCCTAAACGCAAGTATGTTTTGGACACTCTTTGCCCATCTGGAAAAGTTTATTGAGTTCCTTTTTGTCTGATGATGGCAAACTCATGCATATAGAGCCCTAGGATTTGAAGAGGTACTGTCACCAGGGATCCATCTGCTCTTTCTAGACCTTTTGTTCATTACAATATTGGCAGGTACACCCATAGTCCTCCAGACTGTGGCAGTGGGAGTTTAGGGCTGCTTTTCTCTTTCCTTAGGGAGCATTCGATTTCTTTTGCATAGGAAAAGTGTACACTCCCTTAGATGGACCAATATTCAGTAACAAAATTTTTTTTTTAGTTTGCAGGTGCAAAGAGAATCTCTACTTAGTACTTTATTGAGCAATACTTTCCTAATTTGGAACATCATTCTCTAGAATCTTCTTGAAGAGTCACTGTTACAGGAGATGCTATGTCTCAACAAGAACTTCCACAATTTGTGATAGCTTTGATAGGAAAAAGGAGTTTAAGATAAAATTTTGCACAAAAATACAGAATAAATGCATATATGCAAGAGCTATGGTATAGAGTTTGAGTGTTTTGCCCATCAGTTTTGTCGTAAGCCTTCACTTTGGATTCTGTAGGCTTGGGCTCCCGTTTTAACATTCTTTTTGACACCTTTGGGAAAGCCGCCAAACCTGTGTTGAGCTCTTTCCTTATCTACAGAATGTAGGTAATAAAAATACTGACTCACTGAGTTTTTGAAATGAGATACTCTGCTTTGTAATCTATAAAGTGCCATGAAAATATAAAGATGTATTTTTCTAGGAGGCTCCAGAATTAGTCCTATTTCTTTCAAAATTGGTCCACCAAAAACAACTGAAAAAATAGTTATTCAAAAGTCGTTAAGTGTCTTAGCTAATAATTGGATCTGATTATAAATGTTGAACATGATGTCTTGGGAAGGCTCTGAACTTAAGGGCTTGAGAATTCTTATGCTTATCTGTCTTCTCTTCTTAAAACCCCATAAATCCTCTGTTTGGTGGACCCCTCCACACACCTCAGGCCCATTTGCTTTCTTACTCTGGGTCCCTGGAATAATAGACATTGAAATGAAAGACACCGTGTGAGTCATATAACAGAAAGAACTGGACAAGAAGCAAGAACCAGAAAGTGAAAAGTCACAGGTGAGTCCCTACCCAGACTTCCCTGGCAGTCTGCAAACTGAAGGCCAGCCCAGGCAAGACCCTTACCCATCCATCTTGACAACACCTGCAGCAGCTCCCAGAATTCTGTTTCTGGAGGTTGTGCCAAGTATGTGTTTCCCCAAGGAACTTGCTGAAGAGACATGTCCAGTGTCTCTTGTTTATTGTGTGTGGGAAATGGACATTCCAGAAGTGAGGAATCAGCAGGCTTGTGGAAAGGGGAGGAGGACTTCAGGGACTTGGGAGACCTGAGTTCCTGCCTCTTTCCTTGATGTCCTCATTGTTACATTTGCAAAATATGAAGAGAGGGATGAGCAAGATGATTAGGGTCTGAGCAACTTGCAAGTAAGAAATTGCTTTTCAGCAGGTGCTTTGATATTATTGGGCCACAGAGTTTATAAATGAGTTTTCTTAACTTAGCTCCAATCTAAGGGTTACCAAAAACTGGAGAAATCTCCTGAGATATTATTGAAAAGGACAGTGTCGTCGTCGTCATCGTCGTCGTCATCATCATCATGATCATCATCAGTACTTCTCCTTCCCAGACTTGCAGAATTAATTAGTGGGCTTACCCTGAGGTGGTGGCCAGCCTGAAAGAATTTAAGACACGTTGCTTAGGCTTCTTGCTCCCAAATAACTCCCCCAGCAGCCTTTAGTATTGCCAGAAATCTCACCACTTGGCACTCTTTCTGTAAGCTGTGAAAATACACATAGTACGAGGACAGTAAATAAACACATTATGTCTGGCCGGCGCCATGGCTCAACAGGCTAATCCTCCGCCTGCGGCATTGGCACACCAGGTTCTAGTCCCAGTCGGGGCACCGATCCTGTCCCGGTTGCCCCTCTTCCAGGCCAGCTCTCTGCTATGGCCAGGGAGTGCAGTGGAGGATGGCCCAAGTGCTTGGGCCCTGCACCCCATGGGAGACCAGGATAAGCACCTGGCTCCTGCCTTCAGATCAGCGTGGTGCGCTGGCTGCAGTGTGCCGTCTGCAGTGGCCATTGGAGGGTGAACCAACGGCAAAGGAAGACCTTTCTCTCTGTCTCTCTCTCTCACTGTCCACTCTGCCTGTCAAAAATTAAAAAAAAAAAAAACACATTATGTCTATATTAGCAACTCCCCCCTAGCCAGGAGCAACTCCTACACACAATTGCTTAGGTAGGTAAGAGATGTGGTGAGAACACTACACACAACGAACAGGAGACACTGGACATGTCTAATTAGCGAATATCTTGGGGAAACACATTCTTGGCACAGTTGGGAAGTACTTGCTTTAGACCAGCATTCTGTGGATCCCAAGGATTTTGAGAACTGTATTTTGAGAACTCACGCAATGTGAAAGGCCCTCTAGGATAGATCTATCTATCTACCTATTTATCATCTATCATCTGACCATCTTAGGCACTATAAGAAATAAGGCAAACAAATTGCTTCCTAAATGTCTAATATAAGATCAACCCATAGCATACAGTCCTAAAAGAAATAATCTGCTGTCAGACCTACTGCACCCATAACCAGTGATGTGCTGGTAAACATTGAACAACCAGGTTTCACGGCAGAGGATGGGGTGGTGTATGCATACTGATTTGTAATTTTTGCCAATTTCTGTGGTGTAAATACTTTCACCATGGATGTGTTGAAGTTACAAATGTGACCTGACAGAAGGCAGAGTTGGGAAGAGAAGCCTATAATCTGTACTCCTGAGCTGAAATGAGTCATTGCAAGGCAGATCCCCAACACCATTACTTACAAATCCAATTGAGAGCATTAAGATAGATATAATATATGCATAATTTGTATATTATATATGAAGTATAATAGTTCCAACAGGAAAGAAATTGATAAGCCATGGTATGGCAGAGAAAGGAAAGTCACTGAAACCCGCATTGCCCTTGCCCATAAGAATATTATTCAGGAGTTGGGAGGACTGGTAATTTTAATATTTCCAAATCCAAAGGTTACATAACTGGTTCTGTAAAATGCATGCATCAAGTTATTTTAGCACAAAGCCTTTAAACCTTAATTAATTTAATACCTCTATTTCAGTCCATTCCAACCACACAAGTTCTGAACATGACTTGGCTTACTTCATTGCTTTGCCTCTGTAGAGTGAGTACTCTGAACACGCAGATTTCAAATCCTGACAATGCTTTTTCACAGTAAATTTGAATGAACTGTATTTTGATTTTGTTTTGGCTTCCTATGTAGCTTAAACACATAATGTACTTAAGATGCTAATGGAAGTGTTCTCATCCATACATCAGCTCTATTTGTCAATGGATATTAATAAAAGGTCATTGTTGTGCTGTCCTCCATCTCTCATGTGTCCTAGTGTGAATCATTTTCCTAGAGAAGTCTCATCACTTCTAGAAGCTTATTAGAACCTGCATCTGGGGGCATGGTGTCCACAGCAGCAGAGTTCTTCACACTGCTGGCTTTCCCTGAAATACCACGTTTCCATCTCCTGTGTTGGGACTCCCTTCCTAGATCTGCAACCCCTATCAAATACCATGAGGATATGTTGAAAATTGATGAAAACCCTGCTGCTGATGCACTTCGTGATGGCAAGATGTATTAGTCAGGATTCCTTTAGATGCAACAACAGAAACCCCACTCAAGCTAGCCTAGTCCAAAATTTACTGGATCCTGTAATAAAAACTTGAAAGGATCTGTGGATATCAGGGATTCTAACGATGCCAGAACATTCTCTCCCTCTCCCTCTCCCTCTCTCTCTCTCTCTCTCTCTCTCTCTCTCTCTCTCTCTCTCTCATTGTGTGTGTGTGTAGACTTTCTTCATGCATCATAGAGCATGTCATACACAGCTCTAGCTTCATATCCAGAGAGAGAGGGAAGCTTCTTTGTTAGTTCTGGCTAGGAAAATCTTCAGAAATTGTTGGTATGTTTGTTTTTCTAGTTGAGTACATGCAACTTTGATTCAACATTGTGGCTAAGAAGGTGCTGTAAGACAATTGGCCAGACTGGGTTATGAACCCATGAGATGGTGGTAAAAGTGGTCGTAAGAAGGACAGAAGAGGAGGTGCTCAATGACATCCACACCGTCTCTTGTAGACCCAACTCACAGCCTTATTTAAGAAATGTAGTGATGCCCTGTGAATACACAAGAAACCTTAGGATTTACAAAGCCTTTTCACATTTATCAGTGGACAACATCTGAACCACAGATATGTCTGCTTTCTGGCTTCTCTTAAAAAAAAAAAAAAAAAAAAAAAAAAAAAAAAAAAAAAAAGCTCTGGCACATCTGAGCCAACTTCTCTACCAAGCCATAATCAGCTGGAGTTTAGTAGACAGGGAGAACTCTCTACATTTCTCTGTTTCCTCTCCTGTAGCTATTTGAACTTCTTCATCCCCGACAGGACCTCATTTCTTTCACATCTATCCGGTAAACACTTATCTCTATTTTATATTGTAAACTAAGATTCAGAGATTCAACTGGATTCCTGGGACTAACAGTTAAAATTTTGTTTTGTTTTCAATAGAAAGACAGACAGAGATCTCCCATCTACTAGTTCGTCTCCTAAAGCTCACAATAGCCAAGATGGGAGGAATCCAGCTATTTGAGCCATCACTTGCATCCCAGGATATGGATTAGCAGGAAGTTTGAATCAGAGGCAGAGCTGGGACTCACACTCGGGCACTCCAGTATGGAATGTGGGCATCCCAAGAGGCATCTTTTTTTTTTTCATGAAATTTTTTTAAATTTTTTTAATCTTTTATTTAATGAATATAAATTTCCAAAGTACAGCTTATGGATTACAATGGCTTCCCCCCCCCCATAACTTCCCTCCCACCCGCAACCCTCCCCTTTCCCGCTCCCTCTCCCCTTACATTCACATCAAGATTCATTTTCAATTCTCTTTATATACAGAAAATCAGTTTAGTATATATAAAGATTTCAATAGTTTGCCCTCACATAGCAACACAAAGTGAAAAAATACTGTTGGAGTACTAGTTATAGCATTAAATAACAGTGTACAGCACATTAATGACAGAGATCCTACATGATATTTTTTTAAAAAATTGATTAATTTTCTATGTAATTTCCAATTTAACACCAAGTTTTTTTTTTTCATTTTCAATTATCTTTATATACAGAAGATCGATTCAGTATATACTAAGTAAAAATTTCATCAGTTTGCACCCACACATAAACACGAAGTGTAAAAATACTGTTTCAGTACTAGCTATATCATTACTTCACATTGGACAACCCATTAAGGACAGATCCCACATGGGATGTAAGTACACAGTGACTCTTGATGTTGATTTAACAATTTAACACTCTTGTTTATGGTGTCAGTAATCTCCCTAGGCTCTAGTCATGGGTTGCCGAGGCTATGGAAGCCTTTAGGGTTCGCCGACTTAGATCTTATTCCGACAGGGTCATAGTCAAAGTGGAAGTTCTCTCCTCCCTTCAGAGAAAGGTACCTCCTACCTTGATGGCCCCGTTCTTTCCACTGGGATCACACTCGCTGAGATCCTTCATTTAGGTCTTCTTCTTCTTCTTCTTTTTTTTCTTTTTCATGGTATCTTGGCTTTCCATGCCTACAATACTCTCATGGGCTCTTCAGCCAGATCCAAATGCCTTAAGGGCTGATTCTGAGGCCAGGGTGCTATTTAGGACATCTGCCATTCTATGAGTCTGCTGTGTCTCCCCCTTCCCATGTTGGATCCTTCTCTCCAAGTGGCATCTTAACCACTGCTCCCAACACCCATTCCAGAAGACAGTTCAAAGGTGAGACCCAGAATCCGGATCTTGGAAACTGTAGTTGGTCAGTTCCACCGCACAAAGCTGTGACAGTTGTGCACAGAATCATGCCGTCTTCTGTATAATGACAGAGTTGTGTCCTCAACACTGTATGTGGGAGCCCCGAGGCTATTTGCCCTTCCATTTCACCAGAGTCACAATAGTGTCACAAATTTGGTGGAAATAGCACAGTTCCATAAAATTTATTGTAGAAAAAATAATTGTCACTAAGTATATGTGATGAAATATCAGATTGGAACAAATGCCTGAGTTAGTTATATCAGAAAGTTGTACTTCAGAGCTAGATACGGTGTCTGACTTATGGAAAAGATGTTGTTAGGTCTACAATGAAGAACTCACTTCCTAACAGCCACAGTTCTCTTAGGTGTGATTTCATTGTGTTTAAATTTTCCTTGATTTACAAGTAACCCCAACCTCTCAGTTGTCATATGATTACAATGAGAGGTTTATGCTGAATTTTCTGATAAGACAAATGTTATTTAATCTTCATTGCATATTAGATTTGCCAGGTAGATTTTAATTAATTTTTTAGCTGATATTTAGGTCTCATCGCTCATGTGTTGAGCAGAAACTTCACCAAAGAAGATATATATGCAACAAAAACAGTACACAAGAAAATGCCTGATCAGTAGTCTTTAGGGAAATGCTACAAATACAGTTTTAATGATCTGTGACTATTTTTAAATTTACTGTATATATGTGAAATAAGCATCTTTTCATTTGATCATTGTTGGTTAAAAAATCACTGAGTTAGGGTATATTGCCCCACACACAAGAATCATAAGGATGTGGAGCAATGGGGTCTCTCATTTACTATTGTGACAAATTTTAAATGGCATAAGTTCTTTGGAAAACTGGCAGTTTGTGAAAGTGTTAAAACATATGTCCTCTGTATGATTCAGGCATTCCAATCCTAAGTGTCTGTCCAAGAGGGAAAAAAAGGCATACATGAATACCAGCGCTTGTATATGCACATCCAGAGCAGTTTTATGGGAACAACTCTAATGTCAAGCAGCAAGGGCATGGCTAAACCAACTGTGGTGTATCACACAATGGAATGCTGCTTAACAATCAAAAGGAATTGATATAGAGTCACACAGATAAATCTCAAAATAAGTTTGCTGAGTTTAAAAAGCCTGACAAAATAAAAAGAATATACAATCTCATATTTCTGTAAATTATAGAAAATATAAATTAATCTATAGTGACAGAAAGTAGATCAGTGTTTGCCTGGTGATGGGTGATGGGGATGGGAGGGTAGGGAAGGATTTCAAAGAGTGTAAGGAAACTTGCAATATTGTATATGCTCATTAACTTGACTGTAATGATGGGTCAGGATGCATGCTTATGTCAGCGCTCATTAAATTGATCGTTAAAGATGTACAGATTGTTGTCTACCATTATAATTTAATATGGCTATGAGAAATACTGATGCCTGGATCTCAGCCTCTAAGGTTTTGACTTAACTGGTCTGAGTATGATCCTGACATCATTATTCATTGAAAATTTGAGATATGACTCTGTTGTACCATTTGGATTGGTTCTATGATTTTAGATCATTATAGCTGCCTTGGAGCAGGAAGGTTGGGAAAACTATCCCCAGTATGTGGACTAGAGCAGAAGGGGTTGGTGCCACAGTTGCTGTTGCTCATGAGGAAGGACAGTGACCAGAGATCAGGTCTGGCTGGCTGCAGTTAGAGCAACTTGGACGTTTTCCAGACAGACACACCCTGCACTCCCACCATCTCTCCCTCTGCTCCAGTTGGCTAGATGCCTCCTTGGGACTTCACTTTCCTTTCCTAGTTGCCTTTGGTGAACATGTGAATGATATTTAAACTATACAAAGATGTTAGTTGAATGGTTTGTTTGTGTAGAAACATATGGCTTCCTTCAACCAGGCACATTTTAGAAAAAGCTATGGGTATACTCTTGGATATGATCAAAAGCTGACACCAGATGCTTAGGGTTCAGTACTAAGGCAGTCCATCCAGAATCCTTGGAAGTAGAGAAGAAATACCCTTCATCCCAATGCTACCAGTGATGGCAGCAAAAGTAAACAAATGGCAATGACCAAGGATCACAGCAGTCAGAAACTCCAGCTGGGGGCTGCTCTCTTCTGCCTAAGCTGTTCCTACTCAGCCCAGAGAAACAATGAGAAAGAATTTGTGTCAGCTTTCACTCTGCCTCATTAAGCTGGGTAAATCACAGAACTCTTTCCCTTTATTTCCTCACTTGTAAAACGAAGATGAGAAGATCTTCCTTGTTTGCTTCAATAAGATTATTGTGGGGATGAAATGAGACGTGATCATGCCTTATAAACACCAGTGCATTATTATTTACTTTGATTATCCCAGGGTTATAGAAAGGAGAAGTAAAAACATGACTTAGTTGGTAGAAAGCCGGTGTGAGTGAAGGATGACGACTGCACTCTCTAGAAACTGGGCTTGCTGCTTATAAGACTTGGGTCGTATCACAGCCATGATGATAATGACAGTAGCAAGAATAGCAGCTACAATGTATTGAGCACTTGTGCTCCAGATACTGTACTAAAGTGTGCATGTATTTTATTCTGAGTTATAAATAAGGGCCCTGTGCTTGGGGAGGTTAATGACCTTGTCCATGGCCATACAGCCAGTAAATGAACTTGAGTCTTGATGCACCACAGTCTCACTCCAGAGCCCACAGTTATAAGCAGCCAAGATTTCTCCTACCAATATTTTAATACATAACTTGGGTGTTCTTTGCAGATATTCCCAATGCCAAAGCAAACAGCTTTCTGCTAAGAATCAGGAGACATAAATAGTTGTTTTAGAATTTTTTGTGCTGGGGCCAGCGCTGTGGCACAGCAGGTTAAAGCCCTGGCCTGAAGCACCGGCATCTTATATGGGCACCGGTTCTAGTATCAGCTGCTCCTCTTCCCATCCAGCTCTCTGCTATGGCCTGGGAAAGCAGTGGAGGATGGCCCAAGTGCTTGGGCCCCTGCAACCATGTGGGAGACCCGAAGAAGCTCCTGGCTCCTGGCTTCAGATCGTCACAGCTCTGGCTATTGAGGCCATCTGGGGAGTGAACCAGCGGATGCAAGAACTCTCTCTCTGTCTCTACCTTTTTCTGTAACTCTATCTTTCAAATAAATAAAATAAATCTTTAAAAAAAAAGAATTTTCTGCACTATCTGGGGATAAGAGAAAGTATTTGTGATTGAGTTTTCCATGTAAATATTTTTTCTTGGCTTCTAAAACTAAACCTAATGAAATAAAATTAGGATTATCAGACACGTTGCAAAACATGGGGTGTTTTGCACTCCCTGGTGGAGTTCCTGGTTTAGTGCTTATTGAAACTTTATGTCTATCAAGCTGTTTATTGGGCAGACAGGGTAGATCAAAAGTACAGTTTTTATAACATGGTGTTATGGTGATGACAACTTATACCTTAGAGGCTGCAGTTGGGGAGGTGGAGAGAAGACTGATAAGCATACAAAATAGCAGACAAAGAGCTAATGACCTTAATATATGCATATCTCACATAAATGCCTAAGAAGAGCACTATCACCAGTTTTGTTGTTAAATAAGGTCAGTTTATCTTTTCAGAAAGGAACAGTTTACAAAAAAGTAGATTAGACATGCAATCTTTTCCATATGATATATTTCACTTATATTTTTTACTTTTTTTTTTTTTTTTGACAGGCAGAGTGGACAGTGAGAGAGAGAGATAGAGAGAAAGGTCTTCCTTTACCGTTGGTTCACCCTCCAATGGCCGCTGCGGCCGGCGCACCGTGCTGATCCGAAGCCAGGAGCCAGGTGCTTCTCCTGGTCTCCCATGCGGGTGCAGGGCCCACGGACTTGGGTCATCCTCCACTGCCTTCCCGCGCCACAGCAGAGAGCTGGCCTGGAAGAGGGGCAACCGGGACAGAATCTGGTGCCCCGACCGGGACTAGAACCCAGTGTGCCGGCGCCGCAAGGCGGAGGATTAGCCTATTGAGCCGCGGCGCCGGCCTATATTTTTTATTTTTTATTTTCTCTTTATTTGGGGAAGAGAGAGAGAGAGAGAGAGCGAGAGAGCATGCTCCTGTGTGCTGCTTCACTATCTGAATGCCCACAACAGCTGGGCTGTACCAGGATGGAATCAGGTGCTGGAACGCAATCTGAGTCTCCCAAACAGGTGGTCAGAACCCAATTCTTGAACCATCACTGTTACACGAGAGAGTCTGAATTGTTGGGAAACTGGAGCCAGGAACCAGTGCTGGGAGTTGAACCTGGGTACTCTGATGGGGACCGTGGGTGTTTTAACTGATCAACCAAATACCCACTCCTTATATATATATTTGCTGTCAATAAAAAGTTTATATAATTTTTAATGGGCAAAGCATTTCAGAATTTTTTCCCATTTTGAGAAGGGAAAATGCAAAATCATCATAAAAATATTTTTAAGAATTCGAGGGGTTGGCACTGTGGTGTAGTGGGTTAAGCTACTGCCTGTGATGCCAGCATCGCATTTGGGTGCCTGTTCAAGTCCCAACTGCTCCACTTCAATCCTGCTCCCTGCTGATATTCCTGGGAAAGCAGCGGAGGATGGCCCAAGTTCTCATAGGAGACCCGGAAGAAGCTCCTGGTTCCTTTGTGGCCATTTGGGGAATGAAGCAACGAATGGAAGATCTTTCTCTGTCTCCCCCTCTGTCCCTCTGTAACTCTGAGTTTCAAAAAAAATAAAAAAATAAAAAAATCTTTTGCAAAAAAGAAAGGATTGAATTCACAAATGCATTCACCCACTGTGACTGGCATGCGTGAAACCCACAGAATTGCAGAACGCGGCTCAGTTCCTGGCTTCTCTGAGTAATCTGGCCCCCACTTGAGTTGTTTGATTTCAAAGAGTCACTTCCAGGAAAATAAAGGTTGAGTAACATTGACAACCGACATTATGGGGGTTCTGAAAATTCTAGAACTGGATTTTCTTTAAGAGGATTTTCTTCGTGAGTCTCACAGCCCTGTCAGTTTGAGAGCAAAATGCCCTTTTTTTTTCCCCTCTGGGAAAACTGTACAGTCTTTTTCCCAAACAGGTCTTGGTGCGAATCCAAGAACTTTGGCTCCATCAACAGCCTCTGCTGGTGCCACGGCTCACTAGGCTAATCCTCCGAATGTGGTGCCAGCACCCTGGGTTCTAGTCCCAGTTGGGGCGCCGGTTCTGTCCCGGTTGCTCCTCTTCCAGTCCAGCCTTTGCTGTGGCACGGGAGTGCTTGGGCCCTGAACCCACATGGGAGACCAGGAGAAGCACCTGGCTCCTGCCATCGGATCAGTGCAGCACATTGGCCGCAGCACGCCAGCCTGTGGTGGCCATTTGGGGGGTGAACCAACAGCAAAGGAAGACCTTTCTCTCTGCCTCTCTCTCTCTCTCACTGTCTAACTCTGCCTGTCAAAAAAAAAAAAAAAAAAAAAATCAGCAGCCTCAACAGTGCCCTCTTGCTCCTGTCAGCCTTGAGCTCTGTTTAACCAACAGCCCAGAAACCGCAGTTGAGTCTTCCCATACCTTGGCCTACAGAGAGAATAAAACTGAGTCAGATGAGGAGCCCATCCTCGAGGAACACATGAACAATCTGGTTAGCTCGTCAGTGTCCCAGCCCCCTAGCTGCTTAGTTGCACGCTCCCTGAACAATGTGACCTGAAGCAGTTGCCTATAACCAACTGCTGCATTGTGTGGTGAGAAGCGAGAGGAGGTGTGAGAAGTGCTCAGCCCGTTTCTCTGAACACTGAAGTGAGCTGTGTCATCCAGGAGTGTTCACGGTCGTGGCTCTGCTTCCTTGTGGATGCAGGGAGTGCAGGTTAGCTGTCGTCTCGGATGCTGTCAGAGTGCGCACACGGCACAGCCCTTGGAGCCATGTCCTTCCTTGGAGGAGAGTTTCACACCGCTCCACCCAAGGCCCCAACTCCAAGCCACTGCGTTTACAAAGACACGGAAGGTAATTTGATCATCAATACACATCGCTCTCTCCCTTTCTCTCTCTCTCTCCCTCTCTCATACAACCACACAGAAAATCCCAGAATTATTCACTCTGAGAAATTAGATATTTCTAGGCATTGTCTCCAAATGCTAAAAATTATGCAAGGAAACGATACTGCTTTATTCACAAGGCAGAGGAAAACAGTCTCCTTGTTTGACTTAAATTGAGTCATGTGAAAAGAGCACAGAAAAAATCAACTATTGAATCATGGGAAACTATACCCATTTCTGCTGAGGAAGATAGTATTCGGAATATAATGAAAATGTAACTATTAATAAAGAAACTTTTAGATTTATCTATATATCTTTAATTACTGGAAAAGATAAGCAGAACATATCCCTGAGAATAATTTGATCGCTAATCTTCATCACACAAAGATCTTTTCCCTTGAGTGAGTAGGATAACCAATCACTTGGACAATGCCTAGGTATCTAGTGTTAACTCGATGTAGGTGAAAACTGTGAACACGGCTAAGCTTAATTCCAGTAGTTGCATCGCTTTGAAAATACTACAGCCATCTCCTTAGGGCCTGAATAGGAATTTTGCAAAGCTGTGAGGCCCCAAGTGGCCCTTCACCCTGCCACATTCCCGTAAGAGTCCCAACTCGGGATCTGAGAAACTGGGTGGACTTTTGATGTGGTTTCTCCTGCCTGCTTGTTAAGGCACAGAGGCCTGACAGGCTGCTGCCATGGCAGCTACTCTGCCACTCTCGGCGTCACACATCTGAAGTGTCACTTGTCAGTAATGGTGATAAGTGCTTTGAATTCAGTGGCAAGTGTTTCACAAGGCAACAGAGGCTTGGCAGGTCCAGTGACAAGGAGAGGAAGGTTTGAACTATGCTGAGAACTGGCCATGGTGTGGGCTGACTCCACCCCTAAACTGGAAAAGGGGGAGGAGGAAGACGATGGAGATTTTTCTGCATGGGATGAGATGGGTGGGGAAACAGATGGAGTCCTTTCACACTGAGGCCAGTGGAAGCAAAATGAAGGTTTGTCTGTCCACAGACATTTTCCCATGACATCACAGACTCATCTGTTCCAAGGAAGGCTCCTTCCAGTCCTGGGAGTACTCACAAAACACCTCTGGGGAGCGCCAAGGATGGTCCTCAAGACACACGTCAATCCAGGAGGGCTCCTGCCTGCTCAGATGCAGTGCAAAGTAGAAAAGGGCTTCCCTGATGCCGGTCTTCCTCAGAGAGCAGATCGTGGCTTCCCACAGCCGATGCCTCACAGGAGGACCCAGCTTAGCTCTTCAGATACGTCTGTGTCTAGGACGACCCCTGAAGCCTTGCAACAGGGGGGCCCTGCCATGGCTCCCTGCTATGACTGCTAATGTCTGTCACTTTCTGCCCAGAACCAAAGCAACAGACACGAGGAAGAACCTCCAGTGAGTCTTCTGCACGTTGGAAAGGCACAGGACCCTCTTATCAATCATTCCCAAAGGACAGAATACCATTCAGACTTCTCTCCACCATGAAAAAAGTGAGCAAAGCTTCATTCTGCAAATAATCAGTAGCATAACTTCCGAGGCCCTTTGCCCAGCCATGGGAAATTCGAGGTAAGTTCCTTGTCCAGAAGTCACACTCCAGACTCCACTTCCCAACAGAGGCAGAGCAGGAAGACCTCTGAACCTGATCCATCTCTGTGGGATATATTTTGACCATGGAGCTCAGATTCTGGAAACAGAAGACCAACTCTTCTGATTCCAAACAGACCCCACTCAACAGGACAAGCTCCTGGAAATACGATTGGACATACTCCTTCTGTGGCCCAAACTGGATCTGCATTAATTGTCAGGCAGTGAGAATCACAGAAGAAACAGTGGAGGCTGAACCTGAATTCCAAAGCTGTATATAAGTTCAGCCAAATAAGGAATTATTTGGAGCCAAGGAGAAAAGCAGAGAAGAGGAGTTTGCCCAGCGGGGAAAGGGCCTGGCCCAGAGCCATCCAGAACGACAGCCTATGGAGATGCAGAAGCTACTGGGCTGTTGCATTGAAAAGCACTTAGACCAGATGTTCAGGGAACAAGAGGGAGGATCTCATGACCAAGTTAGCTGAGAATAATAAGCCTAAGGAAAACAGGGATAAGAAAGGGAAGACTTGCTGGAGTGGCCTGGACTTACTTCCATCAGGTTCAATATCTGGTTAGGGTATCTCAAGGATGGAGCGGAAAGAGGCAGGGTTTGTGGGGTTTGTGTTTGTTTTGGTTTTTCTTTATATGAAAGACAGACAGTGGGCTGGCGCTGTGGCATAGCAGGGAAAGTGGCCACCTGCAGTGCCAGCATCCCATATGGGTGCCGGTTCAAGTCCCAGCTGCTCCACTTCTGATTCAGTTCTCTGCTATTGCCTGGGAAAGCAGTGAAAGATGTCCCAAGTCCTTGGGCCCCTGCACCCACGTGAGAGACCCAGAAGAAGCTCCTGGCTCCTGACTTCAGAACAGCACAGCTCCAGCCGCTGCGGTCAGTTGGGGAGTGAGCCAGCAGATGGAAGTCCTCTCTTTCTCTCTCTCTCTCTCTCTCTCTCTCTCTCTCTCTCTCTCTCTCCCTGCCTCTCTTTCTCTCCGTGTGTAACTGTGACTTTCAAGTAAAATAAATAAATCTTTAAAAAAAGACACACACACACACACACACAGTGGGAGGGAGAACAGCATTCCCATCCACTGGCTCACTCTCCAAATGCCCACAATGGCCAGGGAGGTGCTGGAGCCAGAGCCAGGAGCAAGAATATAATCCATGTCTCCCATGTGGATGACAGGAGTTCCATTACCGAGTCATCACTGCTGTTCCCAAGGATCTGCTCCGATGGGAAGCTGGAGTTAGAGTCTGGAGCTGGGAATCAAACCCAGGTACTCCAATGTGGGATGTAAGGCCTATTGACTTCCAGGCTACATGCCTGTTCCTTAGATACAAGTTATTTAAGCCAAACAATTTTTGCAAGCTTTCCAATAAAAAGGCAGTAGGGAAAAGTGCCTACAAGTAGAGTGTTGAGGAGATGTAATTGTTGTGACTGAGCATATGGGCATGGGATGCTGACATTTTGCTGTTATAGCTGCCTTGGCTACCAATCAGAGCTCACCAAACCACCAACAACTTGTTGAGCACCAGCTTTGACCTTGAAAGGATTACGGTCTAGGAGTTCTAATGAGAGACACCCTGAACTTCTCAACTACTGCAGATTAGAGAAAACACTGATGTTTTAGTGCCCTAAGGGTATCTAGAATTTGTTCTGGTTAATATTTTCTTTCTTTTATTTTTTAATTTAAACATATCCACTTTTTTTTAGCAAAAGAAAAAAATTCAAAGTCCCTGAACTTACACTAGCATTAATAAGAGGTAGAGGTAAAACCAGAGTTGGTGGTATTCTCCTCCAGAGGAAACAACTAACAGCGCTGAGAGCACCTCTGGCAGTTGGCTGGAAGACCACTGACACTCAGAGCGGGCATCTGCCCAGTGGCCTAAGTCACCACATCCCATCTGGGAGTGCCTGCCTTGAGTTCTATCCAGCTTCCTGGTTAATGCACCTCCTGGGAAGCATCAGATCATGACTCAAGTATTTGAGTCCCCGATACCCATGTGGAGACCCTGATGGAGTTCTGTCTCCTGGTTTCAGCACGGTGCAACCCTGGCTCTTGGAGGCATTCGGGGAGTGAACCAGCAGATGGGAGATCTCTTTCTGTCTTTCCTTCTCTCTGTCTTTCAAATAAAATGAAGATAAATAAACACACATTTTAAAAAGAACACTGATATCAGCAAGAGTCCACATTTTATGAATAAAAACGTGGGTTCATATAAACGCAAGTTAAAACACTCTAATGTGTTTCTGACACATGTGCAAGGGAAAATGCAAACCAAACCGTTAGCAGTTTGTAGCTCAGCCAGTGCTGGACAAGTTCAAGATGGAGATGAAGAAAAGAATGAAAATCACTCTTTGGGCTATAAAACAGCCAGGCAGAGAAATCAGGAGGTTGACTGTAGAGCCTCCCCCTCTTGTAGATGGGGCCATTTAGAGATTGCCAAAGGCATCAAGCTTTACTATTTATTTCTGCTTAAGAAAAGAGGCGCGAATCCCTGGACAGGTGCTAAAAGTGCCCACTGATCGCCACCGAATATCTTGGCCTTCAGACCATCACCTTCAGGCTGTCAAGCAGAGGGCTGGCCAGGCAAGCTGCACCTGGAACAACGTCCGTCCACTTTCACTTTAAAGGAGTGCAGCTGCACTCCTGCTGATAACAGTTCCTCCCATGGTCTTCACTACCCTGACGTTTTGGCCTCACCTTCGCAGGTGGTCCTACATCCTCAGAGCCCCCTAGACTACTCTCTTGCCCCTGCAGCTCTTTGGGGCTAATCCTGGCAGCAGGGATCCATCACCACGGTTGAGGTCTGCTCCCAGTGCCTGATGTGCACACCCGTATCCAGAAGTCCATCCTCGGACCGCTGCCGTTCTCTCCCAGATCCCAGCCTGGAGGCCCCCTCCACTTCCACCCCAGCTTCTGGGCTTTAGCCTCCAGCTTCCCGGCTGTACCTCAGGCTCCTGGAGGACATCACACCGACTCAAGAATACACACTGATTCTCAGCTCCCCAGTGCTGAATTCAAGGAACTCCAGAGACTGCATTCACCCCAGAAATTCCTGAAGACGTCCCTCCTCCTCTCCCATATTTTCCTTCTTTTTCCAACTTCCTATATTCTCCTCCATAGGGATGTTTCAGTGATTCTGTATAGGAGGCTTCCCTGTAGCTCCAGGGTGGATTTCAACGACATTGACAGTTCTGTCCCCCCGCCCCCAGTATGAATACATCATAGCGATGGAATCCTGGTAAGTGGCTAGATGGAAGAGCCCTGTGTTCCCTTTTGTACAATCTATAATTACAGTGATACAGAAAGACAGCAATACAAACTAGTGATAACATTTCAAACAAGAGGGAGGAGAGAGGATATGAGGGGTGATGGGAAAGAAGCCATGGACCCTGAAGCAGATAGTAGTCTATTCGTGCAGACTGCGCCTCCTCCCCATCTCTTGGGGGCTACGGCTGGAGCTCCTGAGCAGGACAGCTGGGCTGAGAGTTAGGCCTGGTTCAGGTGGCTCTCTCCACTCGGTGGTCACAGCACGTGCCTCTCAAAAGAAGAAAACAAGGGCTTTCTCGGAAGTGACACATAACATCATTTAAAATGAAAATTCTACTCCCCCGTGTTTGTGTCAAACTCCTGATTTGTGAAACAAGTTTAAAGATGTTTTTAAGAAGCCATAAAACTCGGCTGTGTGGGAAACAGTGCTAGGTCATAAACTACAGCAGCTGTTCCTGGTTGGCTGTTATGAACTCCGGGTGAACTCTTCAGGGTTTGCTAAAACACTGGTTTCACCTGCCCATTAAAACCCAGCCTATTAAACACTTAGTGTCACTTGTGGAGCTTGAGAAAACAACTTATACTGTTAATTTTCCCTGATTAGTTGTTTGAGATAAACTGGAATTAAAGGAGTCTCTGACATTTTTCTGAACCCACATAAAACAGGAGGCAGTTTCTGATAGTTTCTGGTTTTCCTTTCTTTCTCTCTGTCTCCTTTGCTTCTCTCTCTCTCTCTCTCTCTCTCTCTCTCTCTCTTTCCTTCATCTGCTCTATGAGCCGGCTCCTCAATAATGAAGCTGACTCACACACTACCCTCCAAGAGCCCCTAGGCTGGTGTCCAAGGGCCAGGCAAACCCCTCCTTCCTTGATAAGCATCAGCTTGTACAGAGAGGGATAAGTGGATGTGTAAACAGCCAACTTCAGGGTACGGAGCAAGAAGGGAAAGACTACAGGAAGTGCCACTCAAAGTACAAGTTGGTACACAGAAAATATCAGTAGGATCCAGAGCCCAGGTAAACTAAATGAGCAGCAAAGGCCAATGGTGACCAGATTCGTGTCATTCAACACTGGGGAAAATGCTCTGCTCTGCCTTCCTCCTCAGTGCACAAATTAGCAATGTAGAAGCGCTCCACGTGTTGCCTTTGGCACAGGACTGGGCCCCCATCCTCTTTACCTTCTCCTTCCCAGTGCTGCATCCACCCCATTTCCTGGCATACAGCAGGAGGGAATAAATAATTGTTGGATTAAACAAACATTCCAGAAGTAATGTCCTCACTGCAAGGGAGATTGAACTAGAAGAGCTCCAGGATTCCTTTTTACTCAGCTATTCTATGATTATAGAGACAGCCTGGAAGGGGCCTACAAAATATTATATTAGGTGATGCTAGCTTAGCATTGAGGGTTTTTTTTTAATCTATGGTATCTATTTCCTCATATAATTAGCTTGCTTTTTTTTTTATAAGTGCAGAGATAATTTACTGAGCATGCTGTTAATCAATTTGCATACTTTATCTCATTCAGTTTTCACAACATCCCCAGGAGGTTGGGTTTCAGTTGCCATTTAACAAACCAATCCATTACTTGTGGTTGAAAATACATGTCTTATTATGTCTTGATTTGGATTTGTGGGTTAAGTGACCTCAGCTGGGACATTCTTTTTGGGCATAGGGTTGCTAGACGTCCAGGAGGGCTCACTTCTGCAGCTGGCAATTGATACTGGCTCTTGACTGGCACTGTCAACCATAGCACCTCCAAAGCACTTGGGTTTCTTATAACATAGTGGCTGGAGCCCGAGGGAGAATGTCCTAAGATTGTGTGACCCAGTTTTGGAAACCCCAGAACATCCATTCTGCTGCAGACCAATGGTCAAACAAGTCACTGGAGCCATCCCGGAGGCAAGGCTGGCTTGCTTCCATCTATTGAAGGAATGGTGAGGTCGTTTCTGAAAAGCAGCTGGGATGGGAAGTGTTCTGAAGGTATTTTTGAAACTACTATCTGTCATAGTATGTCTTATTAATCTCTGTTTCTACAGATGAAGAAATTTCGCAATGACCCAGGTTAGATTGTTAACTTGATTGTTAAAGGTCAACCAAATCTAGATACCTGATGCTGTAACACTTAATACTTAAGATAATATTCTAAAACTTGAGTAATGAAGAAGTCACCTCTTTCAAATATGCATTAGTTTAAAGAATATGAAAATGCAATATAAATTTTAGTAAAATTTCTAAGTTAGGAATATAAATTCTAGGAGGATGTGGGATGCTGTGTTGGAGGAATATGATTGATAGAAGGACTATAACTTGTTGAACTGTGGTCCAGGTACTTATACACAATATGTAAACTCATTTAATCCTCACAATAATCATTTTATCCTGGATTAAAATGAAATTAAATATTTTAATTGTATTAACTATTTTTCCCCAAATTACATAGCCATGAAGTGGTAGAGCCAGTGTCTCAGTCCATATTCTTTGTATTTTCCATGTATCAGATTGGGCTCTCCAGGAACCAGATTGTATGAAGTTAATGGGAGCAAGTTCAGGGTCAACATTGATGAGGGAGGGACAGGTGCAGAGCAGGGCAAAGGAGCAGGTGCACTGTGCAATGGTCATCACAAAGAACTCAGCAGATCCCTGGAGAGCTCAGAAGCTGGGAACATCCTTTACAGTTGTCCCAGTAGGGGGAAAGGGATCTGTATGTACCTTTATGACTACCCAGATTCCCCATAAACGGCAATGCAGGAAATGACTGCTCAATAAACAAATTCACCATGATCAAGACTGACTATAAAGGGAGGCAATGTTACACGGGGGGTGGACGCCTGGTGTGAAAGGTCCTGGTGCTGGTTACAGAGAGTCTTTCTCGTAGAAGACTGGACTATCCAGGCCCTAACTCCTTCACAATCCTCAAAAGGTGAATTCAGGTCTCTTCATCCGAAGTCCCAAGATGCATGCCACAAGGCCCTCTATATCATCTGCCCAAGGAGTCCTCAGAGCAGGCTGGTACATTTTTAATGTTGTTGAGTTCCGACATGGCCCCAAATTGACTCAACTTACAGTATTGAATTTGTTTACTCGAAGATTCCAAATTGTGACTATACACCCAATGAGGAGCTCCAAAAAGTAAATAATTCAGGAGCTGTTCACTCATGGAGACTGGCGTTGGGAGGCTGTTAGCTAATGAGACACTGACAGCCAATCACAGTGATAGTTACTGGCAAAGCATAGAATCCATAGTGGGTGGAATGGAATAAAAGAGCCACACATTTTCCAGACCCCATCCTCCTGTGTGTCTGATCCAGCCTCTCCTCCAGTGTCTGTGGATAGCAGAAAGAAGAGAAGCAGAGAACTAGAAGTCAACAGGGAAGAGGGCAAGATGAAAAAATTTAGGAAAGTGGGACTAATTTACTGAATGTATTCTGTTGCTTAATCCTTATTACAACAATACATATATTGGTATGATTACAAATTTTGCAGACAAGGAAATTGAGATTCAAAATGCCAAGCTGAGAGCCCACACAGGTGGGAGAAACAAGAAAGACAAGGAAAGCATGAAGAAGCAGGTGGAGGACAAGCTGGGTGCATTTAGCAGAAAAGGAGGCAATACTTCTTAACATGTTTAATAACACCCCACATACTTCTGGGATCTGTGCTCCCCTTCGGCATCCAAGTTGGGCAAAACCAAGAGGGAAGCCAGTCTCCAGACCCTCAGTCTCCATTCTCCCTTCCCAGTCTCCTTTCTCAATAACTCCAGATCCATCATGGGATACCCTACAGCCTCTGACAGACTGTCTTTCCAGAAGTTTTTAGATATGTGATCACAGAGATCAGTCTTGGCTTCATTTCTAACAGAATTATTAGCCGTAAAATGAACAATGAATGACTATTTTCTGTACTTTATGGACTTTTACATTTATTATTTCATCTATCCTTCAAAACAAGCTTGACAACATAAAATAAGTATTTTGTGTGTGTGGAAGAGGAATTTGAAGCTCCAAGAAGCTAAGTAATTGGTCTAAGATCACACAATATCAGAACAAGGAATGGTGGCCAGGTAAGAGGCCAGGTTGTGGCTCGCACATTTTCCACTTGCTTCTCCCTCATCAAAGTTATAGAGGTCCGTGAGCCCCACACGCATTGCCCTGGACTCACTTTCGTTTGACACAAACACTCAGGAATCACCAAGGATTGCAATTTCTGCATGGACTGCTAAGTTTCCCAGTGACAGGAAGTGTGTGTGTGTGTGTGTGTGTGTGTGAGAGAGAGAGGGGGGGGGGAGAGAGAGAGAGAGAGAGAGAGAGACTACTTTTGGTATTCACATAGCACGCAGGCTCCCTCAAGGCAAACAGTGGTATTCGGACAAAGGGAAGAGTGAGAGAATTGTGTAAATGAGTACAAGAACCTCATCCCCTCCCCTCTCCCAATAACCAACACCTCCATGCTGATATTCCCTCAAGGAGTAATTCAGTCTACACCTTTGGTCTATGTCCTCTTAGTGACCTTGCTGCCAGCAGCCACTGCCCTGTCCCGGAACTGGGACTAGCTCTAGCCTTTGTGGATGCCTGTGTATGCTACCAAAAGTCCTCAAGGGGAGATTCCAGCACCCCTAACTTTCTGCTGTTCTGTAGAGCAGATGGGAAGGGCCACATCTTCTTAAGACCCAGCAGTAGGGCTGGAAGACTGGCTGATGAACTAGAGCCCTAGGGGGAGGAACATTCTAGAAACAAACCCACACAGAACATGAAGTAACACCTTGACAGTAGCGACTCCATTTTGGAGCACCTGAGACTCCATCTTGAGAAAGCACTCCCTCCTCCCCAGGAGACTCTGGTCTGAAACTATGATCTAAAACTCGAACAATAGCAGTCTACTACATCACACCTGGCAAAGCATAGAAACCCTCTAGCATGATCGCTCAAGCTTGGAAGAGGATAGGCTGCACCTGGGTTAATGATAAAAATATAATTTGTCTATGTCCTACATATGATTTAAGCCAATACCTGGATTAATGTCAAGATTTTAATTGAAATTGTTAAGGTTGTAACTGGTATTGTCAAGATTATAATTGCTATTAATTTCGCATAGGTTTTAGGTCAGCTTGACCCCAGTAACCATGTATTCCCTCATCCTAGCAACCATGTATTCACCTCCTGATTTTGTGGTTTTTGCCTTTATAAACCCTGTTGCTTTGGGCTTCGGGGTCTAGAGTTCTTTAGGGCATGAGCCCGCTCTCCACGGACCATAAATTTGATCAGTGTGTGGTTCTTCTTTTTTTGCACTCCCTCAGGTACAACAAACACACTGTCTTCTGGTAAACTGAATGAGGAGGCAGGGGACATAGTGAGGCCTGGAGCTCCAAACCTAGGTGATGCTGTGACCCTGAGTGCTACCGGGGAGATGGGACAGGTAAAGAAGGTGTGAAATGGCAGAGGGGGAAAGATGGTATTTGCCACTGCATGTGGAAGAATCCGGGTCAAGAAATGCAGGAGGCACAGTGGTATGAGCCTCTGCTTTCCCCCTCTTAGGCATAAGTGATTTCTCCAAGTCAGCGCTGGGTTTGGGAAGTCCCTCTGCCTTTGACTGAGAGGGGGGACTTTACACAAGGCACACAGCAGAGCTGTCAAGGGGATGCAGTAGGCGTGGAAAGTTCCCTGTCTGTCCTCGCATCTCAGGGTGATTCGGAAAGCTGCTTTCTCTTCTTCCCAGGCAGAGACACCGAGAAAGAGGAAAATTGTGGCTATCTTTGGAATCCTCTAACGGCAGGAGCCATGAGCTGGAAGAGGCCGGACCAGCAGGCTGACAAAGGGGCATTGTTTCCCAGGAGGGCTAGTCAGGGCTGGCGCTGGCTGGATCACGAGCCACAAGTCCTCAACAGTCAACCCCAAACAACACTTTTGTCAAGTTCAAGAATGTAAGAGGAGGCCAGCCGCTGTTTCTTTACAACCCTGGCGTAGGTGGGGAGAAAGTCGCTCCTTTTGCTGAGCGGGACAGAGTGTGCCCCAGCTGTGGCGCAGGTGCCCCAAGCCCCGAGGTCTGCAAGGAGGCAGCGGGACGACTGCGCGCCCCTTCGCGTCGGAGGTTGCACGCCTTTTGGTGCTACTCTGGGCCCGTTTCCTGCAGCGACGGGGAAGGTTGTGGCGACGCGGATTCCTGAAACTTACGGGTCAGCCACCAGGGGGAACACAAGGCCTTAGAGGCCAGGCGCTGCGCAGTTCCGCAGCATCTGCAAATTCCCTTCCTCTCCTCGGGCTGACCCCAGAACTGGAGCCGGTGCTCATTCCGAAAGCTGACAAGTATGCACTCGCAACCGGAAAACGTGATGCTCGTGGTGCCAGACTCCTTGGATAAACACTTCTTGGGTCCCAGCGGGGCGGTGGTGACGAGAAATTCCCTGCCGGGATAAAAGCGGCGGGTGGGGTGGCCGGGCTCTTTTTGGAGGGACGTTTGCTGCTCCAGGGTCCCTTCCCGGGACTCGGGCTCAAAGGAGGCAAGGTTCTGGGGGAACCACGAGGAAGTGATGCTTATTCTCTGGACCCTTGCTCTGGCCAGGGCTGCGTGCTCCTCGCGCCGGTTCCCGACACCCACCCGTGTCCCGCACCTCTGGTGAGACTCGCTGCCACGGGAGGGTCTGGTAAACAAGTCGACGGCGGCGGGCACAACGCCCAGGGCTCCTTCGCGCTCCTGGGAAGGGTTCTTTCCCTGCTACCGGATGGGAGAGCCTTTGAAGAGTCAGAGGGAAGCCTAGGGACTCCTCCCAGAAAAACGCACCCTCATTCCCCTTCGGGGCTCCCAGCCTCTCCCAGGCTCTGGCTGGATCACACTCCAGCGCAGGAAAGGCCGCTGGTCTGGGCGGGTCCGCGCTCTCGAGGCCCTGCTGGAGTCGGTGCGCAGCGGCGGGGCCTGGCCGGCGCCCGCAGACTGGGAAGCGCCGGGCGGGCGGTGCCAAGCACGCTGCGCCCACAAAGGGCTGCCGGGGGTCCACCCGTGTGATCCTTCCTGTGGAGTGCGGCCCTCCCTGGCGGCAAGCCCCAGGGGCGGGCAGAACGGGCTGTGTCCCTAAACGACGGCGAACTGAGAGTGGGCAGCGGCCTCAGAGAGCCTGCGGACTCAGCGCCAGGCGCCCAGACACTTCCATGGGCCCGCTCTCCCTGTGCCCCTTGTTGGGTGATGCGCTCTGGGTCTCCCCCGCCCCCGGCCCAGGTGGGCTGTGTTAATAAACGCAGTCTGGTTACAGTGTAGGTGGCTGCACACACCGCGGCACTCTTTCGCGGCGGGCTGATTGCACAGCTTCACCCGCAGAGGGCAACCTTATGCCAATTTCTTGAGCGCCCCAGGCACCGCTCCTCTCGCTACCAAACTGGTGAGGTGCCTGCTTGCTTTCCTCTTGCGCTGAGGCGCTGGGCCTCCTCCAGGGATCCGTAGGTCTGTTGCTCCCATGCCCGCCAGTAAAATTGAAGACACAAGGTCCTAGCACTTTTTGACTGGAGCACAGTCAGTGGGCGCTGACTCTTATCGAAGTGACTCTCCTTTTATTTTTCCGCCTGAGACCTGTTTGATTTTAAGGAACCTAAAAATCCTTCGATGTAAAGAAAGCAGATCAGGGACATGCAGGTGCCTGAGGATGCATAGGAAGAACCTACTGTGTGCCAGGCTCTCCAGTGCACACTGAGGGGGACAGGGGCTTGTTTTGGAGCCCTAAGAGCTGGCTGGAATCCGTGCTGTCTCCATATGAATCTCCTCACATGGTTTCTGCCCGTGGTAGTCTATCTTTTTCACAGCATTTACCACTATGCAGCTAAATGCTTGTATAACCGTTTATTTTGTTCCCTACACACATATTTATAGAGTGCCCACTATGTGCCAATAAGCGAGCCCATGCTGAGCGTGTCGTCAGACAGGCAATAAGCAACAAATATAAAAACTGCCTGTTGGAAGGGGGCTGGGAGTGTAGATATTTTACAGACTTTGGCCTTATGTGAAAAAATGGGGAGCTATTGGTGAGTTTTTGAGTGGCAGATGGACACTGGCTTTTCATGAGGCTCCCACCAGCTGCTGTGTGAACGAACTGGAGGGGTAACTGAGCAGAGAAGTGCTGGAGGCAGAGAGAGGTGGTCAGATTCTGCCTGTGTGTTTAGAAATCGAGGAAGAAAGCTTTCTAACTGACTGGGTGTGGGGCATGAGACAAGAGATCAGCAAAGGATGACTCCATGTAGCTGGAAGAAGATAGAAGAGTGAGAGCAAGAGTGAGAGAGAGAGAGAACAAGAGCAAGAGAGAGCACTCAATTTGTACATATTAGAAAAACAAGTACAGAGGTCGACTTGGCAAACATACTTCTGGAGATAAAGAAGTGGGGTTAACAGGGCACAAAGAGGACTTGAAAGCCTGGTGCCCAGAGAGATCCTCCAGAGTGAGTGTGGCTGAGGAGTCCAGCCCTGGGCCCTGGGGCCTCTTCTGCTCCACCCTGACTCCAGTGGTCCTTATTTGCTCCCTATGCCTTCTCCAAGAACATCAATTGTGTGAATGAACCCAATTTCTCCAACTCTTACTTTCATGACATGGAAAATGAACATTAACATTATTCCTACCTTATACAGATGCTGGCAGGAAAAGTTCAATGTGTTAATGAAAGTGAAAATGCCTTACAAATGCAAGGGTGCTTCAAAACTTTCAGGGAATTGGAATTAAATAAGTTTATTGTGGTGCAAAAAAAATATTGAAATCCCTGCAGTTTTTTTTTTTTCATAACATGCATTTCCCATGAAGTCTTTGAAAAACCCGCAGAGTAGGCACTCAATATGTATGTTAATTTTTATTTATTTACCTGAGAGAGAGAGAACACTCCCATTTTCTGGTAATTCCTCAAATGCCCCCAATGGCCTGAACTGGGTGATGTTGCAACTGGGAACCAGAAACCCAATCCGAGGCTCCTTCATGGGTGTCAAGGGCTCAGTTGCTTGAGCCATCACCATTGCTCCCCAGGGTCTGGATTAGCAGGAAGTTGAAGTTAGAAGTCAGAGCCGGGTACTAAAGCAAAACATTCCAGTATGGGATGAAGGCATCCTAACCAATAGCTTAACTGCTAGGCCAAACACCTGTCCCTCAGTAGATTTTTTTTTAAATGTGGGTTTCATGATCTCATTCTCTACTCTCTTCTGCATCAGGTTTATGGGAACTCTACAGCTTATGTTAATTACTTGGTCGGATCTTCACAGTTTCTGAAGTTTGCATGTAGGGCAAACGTTGTTTTTCTCATTTTATGGGTGAGGAAAGTAGGCTCAGTGAGACACAATAACTTCCTGAAGGTGTACACCTCGTAGCAGTACCAGTGGTAACCTACTTGAGCACATCTGTGTGGGGCTGCATGCTGAGTTTTCTTGCGTTATCTTCCAATAATACTTGAAGGTGGGCATTATTAACTTCCTTGCAAGGGAGGAAACCGAAGCATAGATGGGTAGTTAACTTAGCTAACATCCCAGAATGAGGGAACAGCAGAGCCAGGGTCATGAAGCAGACTCCTCACCCTGACTGGAATGTTCTTTTTGGGACCTCATGCTTGCTGTTCTGTGTCCCCTATTAGACTCCTACCAGGACCGGATATCACAATTCCTTGTCTTAAAGTTATTCCTCTCCTCACTCTTCTGTCTTACCTGGCCTGCTGCAAGATCCAATGCTCCTTGGGAAACTTTCTCAAGCAAGCTGGGTGAAAGCACTTTCACTTGTTCTTTCTGGAATATTCTTTTCCTTATTCTCTTCGTGGTGAGCTCCTTTGTGTTCTTCCATATTCTTGCAGAAGTCTTATGGTTCTCCATAAATGTCACTTCTACTCTGAAGGCTTCCCTGCTTGGGCCAGAGTCAGGACTGAACTCATGTGATCCTTTGTAAATCATCTCTATCGTAGCAAGCTGACAAATTTTTTATGGGCTGACTGATGCCCCTGTAATATTGTGATATCCACTAGGAAGGGTTATTTTTCTCATCTTTATGTCCAACATGGCATTTGCTTAATGATTACATGAGTGAATGATTCATTAATAATCACCATCAAAGCATATTTGTGGATTCAAATACTGTTTTAGAGATGAGGTGATAGGCTAAGAGAAGTAACTTACCTGAAGTTCCTCAATTGATTAAAACATTGGAACCTGGGCTCCAGAGAGGTACAGAGATGAGTCTCTTTTTTTAATATTTTATTTATTTATTTTAGAGGTAGATTTACAGATAATGAGGGGAGAGACAGAGAGAGAGTTCTTCCTTCCATTGGTTCACTCCCCAAATGGCCGCAATGGCCGAAGCTGTGCCAATCCAAAGCCAGAAGCCAGGAGCCTCCTCCCAGTCTCTCACATGGGTGCAGGGGCCCAAGGACTCGGGCCATCCTCTACTGCTTTCCCAGGCCATAGCAGAGAGCTGGATGGGAAGAGGAGCAGCTAGGACTAGAACCGGCACCTATATGGGATGCTGGCGCCACAGGCAGAGGATTAACCTACTGCGCCACAGCGCCTGCCCCCAGAGATGAGTCTTAATGAAATCTCTTGAGTCCTTTGAAACCCAAAGACTTTGTCCTTCTGTTGCCTGCTTGTTCCTCTGCCATCCAGAGCCCAGAACTCTCCCCCAAATAACCTTGCAGCTGGCAACAGAGGCAAGGAGAGACGAAGCACCCTCCGGGAACTAGAGCCACGGATGGGGTGTGAGAGGAGAGGCAGAGCTCCCTGAGGGCCTGGGCAAGAGGGCTCAAAGAAACATAGACATCTATCATTTTTTTAAAGATTTATTTATTTGTTTATTTGAAAGGCAGAGATAAAGAGAGAGAGATAGAGAGGAGAGAAATAGAGAGAGATCTTCTAGCCACTGGTTCACCCCCCAGAGGAGAGAGAGATATAGAGAGATCTTCAACCCACTGTTCCATTGCACAAATGGCCTTAATGGCTGGGGTTGGACCAGACCAAAGCCAGGAGCCCGGAGCTTCATCCAGGCATCCTAAATGGGTGGCAGAGGACCAAGCATTTGGGCCATCTTCCACTGCTTTCCTAGGTGCATTAGCAGGGAGCTGGATTGGAAGAGGAGCAGCTGGGACCTGAACGAGTGCCCATATGGGATGCCGGCTTAACCTACACCATGGTGCTAGCCCTGACATCCATCATTTTTAATTCAGATGCTGTTGAGGTACTTTTAGTGTATACATTGGTCATGAACTAACATGAAGAAAGGAAAAAGTGATTAAAGTAAAAGGACAGCAAATAACAACATACCTTCTATTAAAGCTATGCAGATCACAGAATTAGAAGGGAGCAGCGGGTTCAGTCAGTGTTAGGGCCATTGCCTCATGTCTGTGGAAGTGGTTCCTGCCTGACACTTGAGCACAAAGAACCGATCCAGGTTTAGGGCACATTTGAGGGACTCAGGGGGCGTTTATTCATGGACTGCTCACACCCAGAGGGTCAGAAGTTCTGGTTGTTCAGAACTGCCCTAATAAGCTCTGCCCTAATAAGCATTTCTATCTATGGCTCACCAAAAACACTGAGAAACATTGATTGAATTTGCCAAGGATCGGAATCTGAATATCTCTGAGTGTCCATGCAGAAGACCAGGCATTGTCCAAGTTCAAGCAGCATAGACAAGTGAGGAAATGGAATAAGGTTACATTTTACCCAAGGGTACGGGATATTTGGATAAGGAAAGCATGAAAGGCACATGGCTTTAGCAGTAGTGTTATGTGGAAAAGAACAGGGCTGGGGCTTTTATTGTAACAGTTCAACATCTAGACGTTATCCCCTAGTGGAGTACCTAGAATTGAGCCTTCACTTCCTATCCAGACTCCTGCTAATAGGCCTGGGAGGTGGCAGGTGATGTCCCAAATATCTGAATCCCTGGCATCATGTGGGAGACTCAGATGACATTCCTGGGTTCTATCAGGCCCATCCCTGGCTCTGTGACCATTTAGGGACTGAAACAGCAGATGGAAGATATTCTCTCTCTCTCCTTCTCTCGCTCTCTCTCCCCCTCCCTCTCTGTTGCTCTGACTTTAAAATAAATTTGTAAAATGAATACATACACCTTAAAAATTTTTTTTTGTTTTTTTTTTATCTAAATTTAACTGTTGATCTTGAATTTCACCAGGCAACCCTGCAGACAAGCGATAGAGTTCTGAAACATCATCTCTTTTGTTCCAAAAATTTCCATTAGCTCCCTGTTACCCACTAGCCTGAGTGCACAAACTCAGATTCCCACAGGTAGGTAACATGAATGTGTGAATTCGGTGAGTGGTAGGAAAAGTGGGGACCTGGAGCTAAATTGAAAATTGAGGAGCAAATGTTTCTTCCTCTCAGATGCTCAAATTTAAAATTTTAGAGACATAATTAATTCCGATGAAAGCAACATACGCACACACACACACACACACACGTACATGCACCTGTCAGAGAGCTGGCCTCCAACCAGAAACCTAGGCTAAGCCAAACCATGTGCACTGGCGCTGCACAGCCCCTGCCTGGACTTTCTGCCCATAATGCTCTCTCTTCAGCCTGGCCCATGTCCCCCTCTCCTCTGTTGTCTTCTCCAAGCCTGCTCACCAGGGACACCTCTAGCGGTCACATCATTTTTCTCTTTAGCAGCCAACAGTGGTTTTGAGAGGTGCCTGCCAGGTGCCAAGTCCTCTCTGCATATCCTTGTTTGTTTTAATGAATTAGTGAATCTCCCAAAGAACGCACCAGCGTCTCCTACATCTCCAGGTGCCACACTGAGCTTTGGTATAAAATACAGGCTCGGTATTTACTTGCCCAGAGGTCCGAGATTGTACAAATCATGAACTCAGTTATTGCAGACTGGAAGCAAAACCACAGACCAGTGCTTCCCCCACCCCCATACTCTCTTACCACACCTCGGGGCCTCCCAAGTCTAGTGTTAAGCATTTTTCAAGTCTGAGCCTTTAGCCCAAGTTTCAGCTTTGACTGAAATCATCTGTTTGTTTTTACAGAGCTGATGAGAACCTGAATTTGTAAGATGGTTCTTTCTTGCCCACAGTACTGCTGGGTAGTTCTACTCTATTAGGAAATTAGCCATTGGACCTTCCTAGGCCACTTTTTGTATGTGTTGAACTGAGTCAGACTTGGAAGTGAGTGACTTTTAATCTTGGCAAAACCTTTCCTTTTGTTTCTAAGGAGCAGAAAAACTCTGAGAACGTGGGTGACTTGGGGACCACTTACACCCACACCTGATCTGCCTTTGCTGGGGAAAGAGTCAGAAACTTGGCAAAGCACAGTGTAGACATCACCCTGCGGCAGGCAACCTTTAGTTTTGCTAACTCCAAAGATTTAAAAAAATATCCTCCCTCTCTCCTGAGCGCTTGGCCTGCCCAGCTACATTCTGGCTGAGGGGTGCCGAGCTGCGCGGGGGCTGTGGCTCTGGGACTGCTCTGCAGCCAGCTCTGCCTTCCAAGAACTCCCTCTGCAAGACTTCCTCCAACTCCAGATTCCCCAGCTGCCTGCTGGAGCTGCCAGGCCAAGGAGTGCCCTTCTAGAAAGCAGCTTGCCTGTCACATTGTCATTACTCTCTGTAACCAATGTCTTCCTTGCAGTGGGAAATGTGTCATGACAAATACTTGTCTCTATCTGACCATTAGGCTTCTCCATGGTGGGCAGGGGAGGAGGGAATAGCCTTTTTTTTTTTTTTTTTTAATTGAAGGAACTAGAAGAGGTTCTTTGTTATTCATGAACTTCCAAGAGACTATCCTAGGCCTTTTGGACAGGATTACAGAACAATTTCCTAATCAGATATCATGACCAGGAAGAAGAGGAGACCAGGGCACATGAGCAAACTGTAGTGAATTAGTGGTTTTCCTTAAATAGTTTTAGTATCTGGTAGGAAGGGATGGTACGTACGCTTACGTGCCAAGTACTATGCTAGGAGCTGGGGATGCAGAAATGAAGAACACACAATCCCTGCTTGTGCTCACCCGATAGAGGAGGTGGCCTGTGCACCTGTGCCCAGGAACAACCAGGGTTATCAGTGGTTAGGGGCATGAGCTCTAGAGTCAGGGGGCCTGGTTAGTGCACTGGCTCAGTCATTTCTGGGTTGTATGACACTGGATAAGTTACTTAGCTGCTCTGTGCTTTATGTAATGCATCCAAAAATGGAGTTAATTCTAAAAGCCACGTTAAGGGGCTCTTGTGAAGAATTCGTGCGTTCACACAGGTTAAGTCTGAAGCGCAGTACTTGGCACTTGCCAGTGTTTACCGCTGTCATTAAGAAGGTGTGGAGGAAGTGTGTGGGCGAAGGGAGGAAGGTGCAACTGACTGCTGGGATGAGGCCGGGGAGGCTTCAAAGGGAAGGTGACATTTGACTTGCATGCTGAAAGATGAGTAGGAGTTCAGCAGACAAGGGTGGTGCCGGGGCACCCAGTGGGGAGCGTGGTCAGGGGCCAGGGAGTGGGCGACAGCTGTAAGCACTGTCAGAGAGGCCAGCGTGGCTGTAGCCAAGCATTTGCATCAGGCTGGAAAGGGGAGCAAAAACACAGTCTTGAACGGTGAGTTCAGGTTCAATTGGGAAAGGCCTTGAACTCCCTGGACTAGGTCATTAATTTGTTCACAGAAACCACTTACACTGTGCCTGCTGTACTCCGAGTGCGCGATAAAGAGTAGCGTTGTTATTATTACTATTATTATCAAGCCCTTTTATAGGTTTCAACTCACCGAATTCTCTCAACATCCTTGGGAAGTAGGTCCTTTATCCCCATAAAGATGAGAAAAGACTGCATTTAAAAAAAAAAAGTTATGCAACGTGTTCAATGTCTTTGAACCAGTAGGGGGCAGAGCTAGTAGGTGGCAGTGCTGGAATTTGAACCTGAGTCTGACTCCAGAGCCTAACTCTTACTCTGGAGTTCGTGCTTTCTCACAACGCTTAAAGCTACTGCCTTAAAAGAGTGCATTCCACTCTTTTCTTTCCTGTCTGCCTGAGGATCAGCTGCCATTGTGACATGGCACAGCATCTGTGCTAGGCAGGAAGACAGGCTAACCAAATGGCCTTCGATGTGGTTCACCCTGGGGAGGCAACCGTACTTCAAATGGAAATCTGGAGAACACTAGCCAAAATGTACAGGACAACACCAGATGCCATCTTTATATTTGGATTCACAGTCTATACTGGGTTAGTGGTCATGAGACAACTGCCTTCCCTTGATTTATTTAAATTATGCAAAGAGGGGCCCTGGGTGCTGTGACATAGCAGGTAAAACCTTCACCTGCAGTGCCGGCATTCCAGATGGGTGACGGGTGACAGTTTGAGTCCCAACTGTTCCTCTTTGGATCCAGTTCTCTGCTGTGGCCAGGAAAAGCAGTAGAAGATGGCCCAAGTGCTTCGGCCCCTGCACCCACATGGGAAACCCGGAAGAAACTCCTGGCTTCTGGCTTTGGATCGGCACAGCTCCAGCTGTTGCGGCCAATTGGAGAGTGAACCAGCAGATGGAAGACCTCTCTCTCTGCCTCTCCTTCTCGCTCTGTGTAACTCTTCAAATAAATAAATAAATAAATATGCAAAGAAAAATGAACCCAAGCATGGACTTGCAAGCTGTGGCCTGCTCGGGACGTAAACGAGCTCAGGAAAATGGAAAAGAAGAAAATCAGAGTGACTGCGAGGGCCAGTGTCGGTGCTGGCCAGAAACAGGCAAATATTCTGCAGTGACTGTGTCTGCGGGGATCATGGGGATTTCTCATGAGAGGAATAGTAAGCTGAAGAATCTGATGTAGAAAAAAGGGATTTTCACTCACCCACTTAAGTGAGATTGCATGTGAATTATACTATGCTGTTTATTCTTAAGGAAATAAAATAAAGGAACATGATAAAGCCTGATATGGACCACGAGTGAATAAATACACCTTTAAGCTGAGTCACCTTCTAAGGAACCTTGGGTAGGGAACTCTAGCACAGTATTCCTAAAGCTCAGGCCCTGGAAACACAGACAGCCGTCTCACCTTCCCAGGTGCCCTTACCACAAAACACCAGGGCAGCCCTGGTTAGCGTTGCTCTGGAGTCCGCTGGGCCAGGCTGAGTGACACCTGACACTCTGGGCGCTGTGCTTTGGTCAAGGGCTTTGCTCTCTTAGCCGTCTGTCACCGACCAGGTTGTGTAGTGTGCCAGGCCTTGGAGAACAGCCCAAACATCTTCCAATTGGACCAGGGCCCTCTCTCCAGCCCATTCATGGCTAGCCAGGCATTTCGCTTTTATTCTGTAGCTCTCCCTTCTTCTGAGAGACACTCACTGGTCAAGGATACTTAGTGGCTCCCCAGCACCTCCTGGGAAACAGCTGGGGAGGGAGGGATGGGACCCCCATGGGGAAGCAGGCAGGAGGCACCAGGGAATTCTGCTTCTCCAAACACTTCCTGCAATTATTGTGCACTGATATCTGCAATACTGGAGTTTAAGAAATCCTAGGGGTCCCATGGCATTGTACCCCAGGGCGACTGAATTTCCATTGCAGATTGGCTGGTCTGCAGAGAACACTTCTTGTCCCTCCCCCCATTCACTCTTATTCCCTTTATTCTAATTCATAGTTTAATAACTTTGTGGTTTCTTTCTTTACTACCCCAGCCTCTTCCCCTAACTGTACGCTCTATGCAGGCAGAGACCACATCTATTTCATTCCCTGTTGTGGCCAGCAGTGAGGACAGGCATAGCACGTGGTCTTTTTTTCTCCTGCATCACTTGCAGCTCCTTTCCCAGCTCCATCAATGGCCCTGGTGCATTCTCCCCTTGCTGCTCTTTGAATGTTGGGATGCGTCAAGGCTGGCTCTCACCTCTCACTCTTTTTCTAAGTCTTCTCACCCATGAATAAAGCTCCAGATAATCCATTTGACATCTCTCAATGTCTTAAATGCATCTCATACGCCCAGTTACTAAGGCAATACACATGATCATTTGCCTAGAATTTGGTCCCTTTCCAGTGTTCTCTGAGTAAATTGGCTCCATCAGGCAGCAATATGGGCAAACCAGAAACCTAGGAGTCCTCTTGATTCTGCTATCACTTACTCTCCCCTAAGACAAGCTCCCAAACCCGTTAATTCTTACCTCATACCTATCTTTCAAACATCTACTTCTCACCATCTCTGCAGACCACACCCTGGTCTGCACGGCCTGTACCATTCACCTGCCTTCACAGTTCTATTCTGGTCCTCTTCCATTCTCCATGCTCCAGCCAATTTCCTTGAAATGCAGATCTGATCATGTCACTGTCACTGCTCCCCTACACACACACACACACACAGTCTGAAACTCTGCCCAAACTTCCTTTGCTGTTATAATAAAAGCCAACATCCTTTGCATAGGCTTCAAAACCCTGTGTAGTCTGGGTCATACAGAAGGCTGATCTCAGAGATGAATTCCCCAGCTGATCCCTTGTCAACACAGCAGGCCTCAGCACCTCACTCTGGCAGGCCCCTTCTTGGACAGTGTCCCTTCAAGACTGCTGCATCCTGGTTAACTTCTGGTCTTCCTCTGACTCACAGGAAGCTCGCATACCCTCTCGAAGCCAAAGGCTGGAACGCAGTCTCTGCTGTTGCTGCCCTTCCTAGAGCTGGGCTGTCAGGATGGGCAGCTGAAGCTCCCATTTGGCCTGCGTACTTTCTTTGAGATTGGAGCCGAATACCTGTCCAAGGTGTTCCCTAACCTCTGCAAGGTGTGTATAAATTTTTCAAAATGTGCAACCCAAAGTATAGCGCTATCTAAAGAAATCCTTTCTTCTTGCTCTTCAACCTCAACCTCTATATAGCCAGAAGTAGCACTGAGGTAAGGACCATAAAACAGACTTGGGAGCTCATTGTTTCGAAAGTGCTGAATATATGAACCATCATTTCACTTTGGAATGTAGGAACACTTGGCTGCCTCCTAAAACCTTTTGGGGCTATAGCCAGAACAGGATAGGAAGAGTTCTATTTATAGGATGCTGTTTACATAGAAGATGCTCAGTTGGTTAGAACGCCCTATTTTCTGACAACAAGGGGAGTGCTCCTTTTGGAGTAGTGAGGTGGGCTCAGCCCTGAGTGGTAAGAGCCATGGTGACAGCACCAGGCAGCTGTGAGGGCGCAAGGACCACCTGGGCTCCTTCACTGTTCTACTTGGTGCCTGAAGCCAGACTAAGCATCTTCTGCTGCCCTTGAGCCAGTCCCACAATTTTGGCCTCTTACCTTCCCAGTCATTTCCTGTATTCCACCTGGGGACCATCATTCCCAGGGGGCATCAGCTCAACCTCAGCCTAGAGGGACGGCTTCTGTAAGGGACTGCTTGGTAAATCCTTTGGGACTACTCCCCTGAAGCAGCAGGGGGCCTGAGTGCTGCCACACCCTGGCCAGGCTGGGCAGCTGCACATCTCCCTTGCTTGGAAATCCCATGGCTCTTGCCCCTCAGTGAGCCCTCATTCCAACCACAGAATATTTTGATCTTATCACACCAAGACTAGCATTGGAAAGATCCATGAAGGAGATGCTGTTTGTCCGAAGTGCTTGTGGTCATAGAGAGGGCACCTCATGAATGCTGGTAGAAATGTAAATTGCACATTTCTAGACGGCAATTCAGAAATGTGTATCCAGAGCGTGAAGCGTGTTTTTGCTTTTTGATGGGGAAATTCCATTTCAGCATTTTCCATTTCAGAAGCAATTCTAACACATCTTTGTAATGGGGAGTTCATTTTCACCATGGGGAATCCATCTTTCTTGTCCCCTGCTCTGAATTCCATTTGATTTGCTGCTTTAATAACATCATGAAACTTCTTCAGTTTCCCAGTTATATATGGAACACAGAGAGAGGGTGTAGGCCGTCAAGGTGGATTTAAGGTCATGTAATTCTGTGACAGTGTTCTCTGAGAGAGGTTGTTCGCCAAAGGCATAGGTTCCCAAAGAAGATTGGCATGGTGCTGAGTACATAAACTTGTGTGGGAAGCTTATAAAAAGGGAAATTGTGTGAGCCCCTTACCTCTCACTCTGATTCAGCAAGTCATGGGGGTTTCCAGGAATATCTATTTTTAACAAGTCTTCTTGTAGATTTTGATGCTTAAAAATTGGGTCTGAAGTTCACAGTTTGGACTATAATCTACCATTGTCAAGTTAGTTTTTAAAGACTCCCCCAGATCTTATTTTCATGGAATATAGTGTGTCACAAGGGGACCACGCAGTCCAGAAATACCTGAAATACTAGACCTGCATTCTTACGGCAAAGTTATAGGGAGACGTGCCATTACAATAAAATATGATGGAACTCATGTCACACTCTCACAAGTGCACGCTGCATACAGAGACAGCAGAATCTAGAAAGATTTCAGCATGCAAAAGTGTTCTGCTCACTAGCAAGCAGGGGCACTGGACCTTTCCTGCTAGGGGGTCATGTGAAAAGGCTGCGTGCTTCTTCTCTTTCATCTTCGCAGCACTTCTGAGACTTTACCATGAAGGCTGTGGTCTTAGAAACAGCCGGGATGCTTTTCGTATCTGCCTAATACAACTGTTTTCTTTCTATTCTGCCTGCAGGCCAGTTTGGAAAATCAGAGCTGCAATTCATTCCACTGTTGGGAAGATACCTAGTTGGCCCAATGGTTCTGAAATTATACTGCATAGGGGAATCACTAGGAAAAGTTTTCAAAACTAAATGTCCCAGATGAACCTCAGACTGATTACATCAGAATCTCATGGTGGGCAGCTGGTTCTCTGGTGTCAGCAATTTTTAAAAATATTTATTTATTTGTTTATTTGAAACAGAGAGAGAGAGACAGATATATATATATACATACATATATATGTATATATATATATATATATAGAGAGAGAGAGAGAGAGAGAGAGAGAGAGAGAGAGAGGGAGAGAGAGAGAGAGAGATACAGAGAGAGAGAGAGAGTGGTCTTCCACTCTATTGTTAGGTCATTCCTCACAATAGCCAGGGCTGGATCAGGCAGAAGCCAGGAGCCAGGAACTCCATACTGGTTTCCCACATCAGTGGTAGAAGCCCAAGAACTTGGGCTGTGTTTCACTGTCTTCCCAGGTGTATTAGTAGGAAGCTGGATTGGAAGTCAGGATTCAAATTGGTGCCCAGATATGGGATGCTGGCATCGCAAGTGATAGCTTAACCCACTGCACCACAATGCCAGCCCTTTGGATTCCTTCTTCTTTTCTCATTTTTTTCATTATTCTTCTGTGGTGTGTATCTGAGTTGAAGTTCATTAACATTCAGAGCTGGGAAGCTCTTCTTATCATCTATTTTCCCTCAAAGTCTGACCAAATGTTCCCTTGTTACTCCAGATGTTTTTTTTTAAAGGTTTATTTATTTATTTGAAAGGCAGAGATATAGAGAGAGGAGAGAGAGACAGAGGTACAGAGAGAGGAAAAAGAGAGAGAGAGAGAGAGAGAGAGAGAGAGAGGCCAGCGCCATGGCTTAACAGGCTAATCCTCCGCCTTGCGGCGCCGGCACACCGGGTTCTAGTCCCGGTCTGGGCGCCGGATTCTATCCCGGTTGCCCCTCTTCCAGGCCAGCTCTCTGCTATGGCCCAGGAAGGCAGTGGAGGATGGCCCAAGTGCTTGGACCCTGCACCCGCATGGGAGACCAGGAGAAGCACCTGGCTCCTGGCTTCGGATCAGCGAGATGCGCCGGCCGCAGCGGCCATTGGAGGGTGAACCAATGGCAAAAAGGAAGACCTTTCTCTCTGTCTCTCTCTCTCACTATCCACTCTGCCTGTCAAAAAAAAAAATATATATATATATATATATAGAGAGAGAGAGGTACAGAGAGGGGAGAGAGAGAGAGAGAGAGAGCACTTCCATCCAATGGTTCATTCCCCAAATGGCTGCAATGGCTGGGGCTGGGCCAGGCTGAAGTCAGCAGCCAAGAGTTTTAACTGGGTCTTCCACATGGGTGCAGGAGCCCAAGAACTTGGGCCATCTTCCACTGCTTTTCCAGGTGCATTAAGATTGGAAGTGGGATAGCAGGGCACCCCTATGGGATGCCGGCACTGCAGGCAGAGGCTTTACCACTATATCACACCACTGGCCCCCCACAGATGCTTTTTAAAAATGGAGGCTCCTCCCTGGCCCACATCTACTAGATCAGAACCTGTTCACACCCCCACCCCCAAGTTCCTTGGTGTTTTAGTTTGGGGTCTTCTGAGAAATGGTACTGATATGATCTAGAGATAGAAGAGAAGGGGTTGATGAGGGGAACTGGCTCACTTGATTATGTAGGCTAAGAAGTCCCACAATAGGCCCCCTGCAGGCTGGAAAACCAAGGAAGCCAGTAATATGACTCAGCTCAACACCCAAGGCCTCAGAACTAACAAAGCCAATGATGTCATTCTCAGTCCGAGGCTGAATCCCCAGTACCTGGAGGGTCACTGGTGCAAGTCCCAGAGCACAAAGACTGAGAAAACTGGAGTTCTGATGTCCAAGGGCGAGAGAAGGAGGGTGTTTCAGGGCCCAAAAAGAAAGCAAGAATTCACCCTTCTTCTATCATTTTGTTTTATCCAGGCTCACAGCTGATTGAAAGGTGTCTGCCTGCATTAAGGGAGGATCTTACCCACTTAGTCCACTAAGTCAAATGTCAACTTCCTCCCAGAAATGCCCTCACAGACACACCTGGGGCAGCCTCTCATTCTAATACAGTGCTGAACCACCTGGGTAGCCCTTTCAGCAGGAGGGAGACAGCTATGTACACAGACACTTTGAGAGTAATGAATACTTTGCCAGATATTTGGGTGACCTTTAATCCAGTCATGTTGACATCCAAAATCAACCATCACAGTGATTCTTCTATTCTAAAATTTGAGACTTCCTACCCTAAACCTGTTATGGGTATAGGTACAGTCATGCGTGGGACAGGAATATTGAGGATAAACATGTAAGAACAACCTTAACAGGAACGTGGTATATTTCCACTCAACAAAGATGGACTTTCTGAGGACTGAGACGAACAAAGCGTTCATTATTATGTCAACTACATTGACTCTGGTTGAGAGATGTAAGTGAACATTCCTACAACTACTTAAAGGTATTCTTTAAAGACTGTGATATAAGGAAGAAATTTCCCAATTCACATTCTCTATAGATGAGAGTGCTGGCCTCCTCTAGCATTTACATGATTTCAGTTATCTCCAAGAATGTTATCTACAAGTTAGCCAGCCATAAGGATTCTGTGTAACACATAACCAGAAAACCTCAGTGGTGCACAACAATACATACTGAGTTTTGCACATGAGTTGGTGGGCTGGCTGGCCGGGTGATTCTGTTGATCTCATTTAATACTTGGCTTGACAGGGCACCTTCGTGAGGTTGCAGTCAGTTGTAGGTAGGTTAGTTGACTCGACTGGCCTTAGATGGGCTTTCTCATTTGTCTGAGGCCTTGGCCAGAACATCTAGAACAAACTGTTTGCTCCAGGTGACTCATTCACCAGGGGCCTGGCCTAAGCATGGTGGGGTTTTGAGAGACAGGCAGAGAGAAGAGGAAGAAAGAAGAAGAAGAAGAAGAAGAAGGAGGAGGAGGAGGAGGAGGAGGAGGAGGAGGAGGAGGAGAAAGAGAGAGAGAGAGAGAGAGAGAGAGAGAGAGAGAGAGAGAGAGAGAAACATACAAGGTCTCCGAAAGCCTAGATCTGAAACTTGTATAATGCCAATTCTACTGCATCATATTGGCCAACCCAAGTCACAAGATAAGACCTGAATCAAGGAAATGGGGAAAATGGACTCCACCTCTTGTTGAGACAAACTGTAAAGTCATAGAACAAAGAGTTTGGGTGCATGGAGTACATTAATTAGGACTATTGATTCAAGCAATCGACTGCATTCACTACCTAAACTCTGTCTGTTCAAGTAATACAGTGTTAGAACATATACAGTTCTGAAGGCTATCGTGTTGGTCCTGAGCATACACCAGAAAGCAAGGCCTTGTGTGTCAAGAGTTTACTCTGCCAGTGATGGCCAGTGGCCAACATCAAGGCAAATGTGCAAAAGTTTTCAGGAAGTTAACAGTGGATATTTGCCTAGCAGTTACAACACTCATGTCCCACACTGGAGTTCCTGGGTTCGGTGCCCAGCTCCAGCTTCCTGCTAATGCAGACCCTGGGGACAGCCGGTGAAGGTTAGACTGAGCGTGTCTGTCCAGCCCAGCCAGTCATCAGGTTCCTGTCACCCATGTGAGAGGCCGGGATTGTGTTCTGGTTCCTGCCTTTGGTCCCCCAGCTATTTCAGGCATTTGTTTGGGTGACTTCTCTATCTCAGCCTTTCAGATAGATAGATAGATAGATAGATAGATAGAGTTTTTTAAAGGTCAGATCCTGATCCTATGGTCGATATTTAAAAAGGGAGAGAGAGAGAGAGAGAGAGAGAGAGAGAGAGAGAGAGAGAGAGAGAACGTATTCAGGAAATCATTTGAGATACTCAGAAACTTGTCCAAAGCCCACGGAAGGCAGTACGATCACCTTGAAGATCCTGTTTCTGTGCTGTGCAGAAATTCTAGTCAGGCTCCGGTTGTCAAGGAGATGCTGTTGTGTTGAAGTGGGACGCATCATTGTGCTAAAGACCCATGAAAATGGCTCCACTATGAATTGGCTTCAACCTCGGTTTCACCTATTTTCCAATTGAATAAATACACATATTTTTGCTTATAACTGGTTAGGCCCTGCAGTCTGACCAACTTCATCTTCTAACCTGATGTTGCACATATGAGCCGTCCACACCACCCACTGGATGTTTGTCCCTCCATCCCTTCCACCTACATCATAATGTTCCTTAGTTTGTAAATCCAAATCTTAGCTATCCTGTGTTTGCTTAAATATTACTTGTTTTAGAAACCTTCACTGACAGCAACCAACAAAAGTGCACTATTTTCTTCTTTATGTGGTGTAGAAGAAAAAGAGTAGCAATTAAAATCAGACAAATCCAAGAACAGTTCTACTATACACATAGTTAGACTTTGGACAAAGGGCTAAAGAGATTTTCTAACTGCTGGTTCACCCTCCAAATGGCTGCAACAGCTGGGGCTGGGGCAGGCCAAAGCCAGGAAACAGTAGCATCTTCCGGGTCTCCCACGTGGGTGGCAGGGGCTCAAGAACTTGGGCAATGCTCTGCTGCTTTCCCAGGCACATTAGCAAGGAGTCGGATCAGAAGCAGGGCAGCTTGGATTTGAACTAGTGCCCATACCGGCATTCTGGGCTGTGGTTTAACCAAGTATGCCATAACACCAGCCCCAAGCCTCTTTTTCTTAACTTTCTTTTTTTTCTTTCTTTTTTTTTTTTTAACTTTTATTTAATGAAATTAAATTTCCAAAATACAGCTTATGGATTACAATGGCTTCCCCCCCCCATAACTTCCCTCCCACCTGCAACCCTCCCCTCTCCCCTTCCATTCACATCAAGATTCATTTTCAATTCTCCTTATATACAGAAGATCAATTTAGTATATATTAAGTAAAGATTTTAACAGTTTGCACCCACACAGAAACACAAAGTGAAACATACTGTTTGAGTACTAATTATAGCATTAAATCACAATGTATAGCACATTAAGGACAGAGATCCCACATGAGGAGCAAGTGCACAGTGACTCCTGTTGTTGACCCAACAAATTGACACTCTAGTTTATGGCGCCAGTAACCTCCCTAGGCTCCCGTCGTGAGTTGCCAAGGCTATGGAAGTCTTTTGAGTTCACCGACTCTGATCATATTTAGACAAGGTTATAGTCAAAGTGGAAGTTCTCTCCTCCCTTCAGAGAAGGCACCTCCCTCTTTTTTTTTTTTTTTTTTTTAAGGGAAAGGGTTTATTGGGGAACACCCAACAGACTGGAGTGAAGGGGCGGTGAAAGGGAAAGAGAGAGAAAGAGAGTATAAGAGAGAAACAGAGAGGAGAGGAGCTAAAAGAGAGGAGAGAGGAGAGAGGAGAGAGTAGAGAGGAGAGAGCAGAGAGACGAGAGGAGCCAAGAGAGGCCAAGAGAGCGCAGGAGAGAAGGGCCAAGAGAGCAGAACCAAGAGAGCAGGAGGGAAGAGCTGAGAGAGCACGTGTTCAGGAACGGGCCCTTTTAAAACTTTGCCTGAGGGCGGGCAGGGAAGCAGGAGCAGCGAATCACATTAGGATGGGGAGTGGAGCCTGGCTCAGGTAGCTGGGCCATGCGGCCACCTGGCTAAAACTGCCCCAGTTTCCTAACATTCCCCCCTTTTGTTTTTTATAAAGCAGGAGTTGTATGGGATTACATTAGTCCCAAAAGTCCAGGAGGGGTAGAGGGACGATGATCTGTCTTTAGAGCTACTTCCTGCTGACATGGGGCGACGAGGTACTCTTCGCTGGCATGGGGTGATGTCTCAGGCCGCTGTCTCCTGGGTGGGGAGCCGAGTATATCCTTGTAGCAGCATTTGGTTGACCGCCTGGTTGTTGAAGGCCTTTGTTTGTTCCATTATAACCTGCTGTAAACACTTAGACACTGTAGTATACAAGTCAGGGTGAGAATAGCAACCAATGATCCTAAGAGTGGCATTAACCAGGTAATGAGAGGATTTCATAGAGGAGAGGAAATGGGGGGTAGGGGTCCTCTGGACCCTTGTGGGGACAGTTTGAAGGATGTGGCTTAAAGCTGATTCCAGCCAAGACTGGGAGAAAAGTCACTCATCTTTTGTAGGTAGAGGGGTTTGTCTGTAGAGAAATTCTGAACAATTATACAGCATTAAGTGGGGAAGAGGACCATCAGTATACACAGGTTGGGAGTAGAGCCATTGGTGGTAGAGTAGAGGTTATGATTACAAAGGAATGAGGCCCAAGTGCACTAGACCAAGTCTAGAACAAAGGACAGAGTCATTATTAGAGGAGCTAAGAAAGGTGCTGTCTAAGCTACAATTAAGTTTTCTGATTGAGAGGCAAATAGAACCTGACAGAAGGGGCTTGATAATAATCTGTTGGGCTTTAGGCCTTGTAAGTTAAAGAGGCCCAGACCTATCTATCTCTTCACATGGGGTACATCCTAAGGGAGGTGTGAACCTCCTGGGGGAAGGCACCCTGTTGACTTTCATTACTTAGCTGGCCTGGGAGGAGAGGTGGCCAGGTAAAGGCAGGTGGCATCTCTAACAAGAAATTTACAGTTCTGCCTGCAATGTTGCTTAACTTTCTAAAATGAGGATATCTATCTGCATGATTATTATCATGAAATAGTGTGCAAGATTTAAATTTGTTTACATTTAGAAGGTTCTTAAAAATGATGGCTATTTTATGACCCTATTATTTTCTATTTTGTGTGATATCCAACCAATGCCTTTTTTTTTAAATACACATCCCCCTTCTGAAAGACAATGGGATATATTACTGTCCTCTGCACTTTAGAGATGAGGAAATTAAGGCAACTTAATTTCCACAAAATTAAATAACTTATTTAAGAACAGATAGTTGCAATAGGGGAGTCAAGATTTGAATTTATTCTAGGATCCACTTTCTAATCTACTTATCTGTACTGCCCTGTCTTATCCTGCACTCAGAAATAAAACAAGACCCAAGTTTATCTGAGATCAAGGGAGAAGGAGTGGAAGACAAGGGAGTGATACAGGAAAGCAGTGAAAACCAATTGACTTGGACCAGTACTCAATCCCATCAGGTCCTCTGAGTGGGATGAAAAACAGGAAGCACTGGTCACAACTGATTAGTGTTAACTCCTTGCATTTCTGGTTGCTTGTGCCTCGTGGGAAGGTAGTTCCCTCTGGGATCCTATCACAAGCTCTCAGGGAAGTGCCAATGCAGGAGGCCAGAAGTAAGCAGTCCAGGGTCACATGAGCTGTACCTGTGAAATCTGGCCAAAGCCTGCAGAAATTAGTTTGAGGAACATTATGATGTAGGTGGAAGGGATGGAGGGACAAACATCCAGTGGGTGGTGTGGACGGCTCATATGTGCAACATCAGGTTAGAAGATGAAGTTGGTCAGACTGCAGGGCCTAATCGGTTATAAGCAAAAATATGTGTATTTATTCAATTGGAAAATAGGTGAAACCGAGGTTGAAGCCAATTCATAGTGGAGCCATTTTCATGGGTCTTTAGCACAATGATGCGTCCCACTTCAACACAACAGCATCTCCTTGACAACCGGAGCCTGACTAGAATTTCTGCACAGCACAGAAACAGGATCTTCAAGGTGATCGTACTGCCTTCTGTGGGCTTTGGACAAGTTTCTGAGTATCTCAAATGATTTCCTGAATACGTTCTCTCTCTCTCTCTCTCTCTCTCTCTCTCTCCCTTTTTAAATATCGACCATAGGATCAGGATCTGACCTTTAAAAAACTCTATCTATCTATCTATCTATCTATCTATCTATCTATCTATCTATCTATCTGAAAGGCTGAGATAGAGAAGTCACCCAAACAAATGCCTGAAATAGCTGGCGGACCAAAGGCAGGAACCAGAACACAATCCCGGCCTCTCACATGGGTGACAGGAACCTGATGACTGGCTGGGCTGGACAGACACGCTCAGTCTAACCTTCACCTGCTGTCCCCAGGGTCTGCATTAGCAGGAAGCTGGAGCTGGGCACCGAACCCAGGAACTCCAGTGTGGGACATGAGTGTTGTAACTGCTAGGCAAATATCCACTGTTAACTTCCTGAAAACTTTTGCACATTTGCCTTGATGTTGGCCACTGGCCATCACTGGCAGAGTAAACTCTTGCTTTCCCACGCTATTTCAGGCATTTTGGGGTTCTCTCTTCTCTGTGTCTCAAATAAATACATTTTTTTTTTTAAAATATCTTGATTCTATAATGGACTTTAAGAGGGAGAAGGAGAGGCAGAGGGAGAAGAGAGAAAAAGTATTCAGGAAATGATTTAAGATATTCAGAAACTTGGTTCACACAACACCAGTGCAGTAGGGATGAATCAAGGTGATTTAAGGCGCATCATACAAGAGGTGGTCATTACATGACTCTAGGCAAATAAAAGAAAAATTCAATGGGCTTTGAAAGATGAAGGATTTATTTATGTTAATTTAGGAGGTGGCCAATTCATGAAGAAGAATTAAAAATCCATGCCTCAAATTCTCTTAGAGTTTGATGATGGAAAGGTTTGGGTTCATCAGTGTTCTGAAACATGTCAAGTATGGGAGAAGAGACATTTTCTAGGACTGACTTTCTTCTCAACTGATAAAAAAAAAAAAAAAAAAAAAAAAAGGAAAGCCAGTGGCAGAAAGTGACATACATTGGAGATTCTGACTTGAATTCATAACTTTCACCATCTGGTAGAGTGGTCCTAAAATAAAAATGCAACACAGTTTTAAGCTTTACTGAATCTACTTTAGGATTAGGCTCAATCTATTTATTAAAACTAAAAAACTTATAAGTTGGCCAAAGAGGAAAGTTATCTAACCCCTTGTCTGAAGTGTGGATTACCCTTTTACTGTTTAGTGAAACATGGCGTGGTCATTGATATTACTAAGCAAGACATAAGCTGAATTAAGGTAAGAGAAGATGAAAGACTGGAGTTCAGATCTCCGCTGTGCCAATTCTCTAAGACTCCATTTCCTCGTCTGTGAAATGAAGATATCAAATATTTTATGTTATTATGAATTTTTTAAAGATTTATTTATTTGAAAGACAGTTACAGAGAGAGGTCTTTCATCCACTGGTTCACTCCCCAAATGGCCGCAATGGCCAGAGCTGGGCAGATCTGAAGCTAGGAGCCAGAAGCTGCTTCCAGGTCTCCCACACAGGTGCAGGGGCCTCCTCCACTGCTTTCCCAACTGGATCAGAAGTGGGGCATCTGAGACTCGAACTGGCATCCATATGGGATGCCGGTGCTGCAGGCTGGGGCTTTAACCCACTGTGCCACAGCGCGAGCCCCTATTTGTGAGTATTAAATGAAATCATTTATGTGAAAGGAAAACACACACACTTAAACATGGAGTTTTATTTTACTTTAAAAATGGTTCAAAGTTTTTAAGAGATTGATAAAGAGCTGGTATCAGAACAGTGGATTTTGATGGTCAGCGCCGTGGCTCACTTGGTTAATCCTCCGCCTGCGGTGCCGGCATCCCATATGGGCGTAGGGTTCTAGTCCTAGTTGCTCCTCTTCCAATCCAGCTCTCTGCTGTGGCCTGGGAGGGCAGTGGAGGATGGCCCAAGTGCTTGGGCCCCTGTACCCATGTGGGAGACCAGGGGGAAGTGCCTGGCTCCTGGATTTGGATCAGTGCAGCACCGGCCGTAGCAGCCATTTGGGGGGTGAACCAATGGAAGGAAGACCTTTCTCTCTGACTCTCTCTCACTGTCTAACTTTATCTGTCAAATAAATTTAAAAAAAGAAAAAAGAAAGGTGGATTTTGAATTGGGGGAGAAGCTGTGGAAAGTCTGTGCTGTTGGCTGAGTTTAGTCTGATTTGTCCTGTCCTTTATCTCCTAGCTCTGCCCCCTCAGTGACTGAATACTGTTGAAAGAAACTCTAATCAGCCAGGAGCTTGGTTATTGTTGTTGTTGTTGGGTCTTTCTTCTTCTTCTTCTTCTTCTTTTTTTCCCCCTGATCTCCCATTATAGCTGAACACGGGGTACAAAGGAAGAGTTCTTAGGTTTGAATTTTTATGAAGTGAATTAAGAAAAATGTGAAGTTAGGACTTTTGCTGGAAAACCTTCCATAACAGACTTTACACAACACTTACTGTTTTCCCAAGGCCCATTTTACATTTCTACTTGGAAATCTTACTATCACTTCACATTACAAATGCATAATCTTCCCCTTTCTATTTTATTTCCATGAACAACACTATTCTCTCGGCTGTCTTTTATCCAAACTCAGTACCATATTGTGTATTTCAGATACATTAGTATATTCACCTAATTCTCAAACATTTCAATTAAGTGTTACTTCCCCAGACAGTGGCTTGGAAATCAAGGCTCAGAGAGATTAGATTACTTCTAAGATCACAAAGCTAGTAGGATGTTAAAAAGAGAGACATTTGAAAATAGTCCCTAACCATATGCTTAATTCCCGTTTCCCCATTCTAATTACTATTGGCCAACAAAAGGTGATAAAAATAATTTGTCTCTTAGATCAAAACTGAGATTTCAAAAAGTAACAATTATTGGGGCAGGTGCTGTGGTGCATTAGGTTAATCCTCTGCCTGTGGTGCTGGCATCCCATATGGGTGCCAGTTCTAGGCCTGGCTGCTCCTCTTCCAATCCGGCTCTCTGCTACGCCTGGGAAAGCAGCAGAAGATGGCCCAAGTCCTTGGGTCCCTGCACCCACATGGGAGACCCAGAAGAAGCTCCTGGCTCCTGGCTTCAGATTGGACCAGCTCTGGCCATTGTGGCCACTTGGGGAGTGAACAAGCAGATGGAAGACCTCTCTGTCTCTCCTTTTCACTGTCTGTAACTCTATCACTGAAAATTTAAAAAAAATTTATTATATTAATATGATATTTATTATATATTTATTATTATAAGAAGTTTAATAAGTTAGATAATATTTTAAACTATTTAATATTTTAATATTATATTTATTATATGTTTATTATTATAAAAATAAATGAAATCTTTTTATTAGAAAAGGTAACAATTACTACATCTTACTCAATTTACACTACCACAATAAATAGTTAGCAATTATAAGAAATATCGAAAGAAAGATGTGGGTTAGGAAAAAATTAGGGAAAATAGTGATTCTTACAATTCTGATATCCTCTGAATGCATGCCTCAATAATCAAGCAGAAACTAACCTAGGCAAGAATGCTACACCAATGTAAACAAATGAATCACACAAACAATTGATGAGGCTCGGTTTTGCCAATTTTATTGAACCAATAAAATTCCTACTAAGAACAATGAAATAAATTTCTGCAAGTATAAATGTGATACAGTTTAACAAAACCCATTGTTCTGTACCTATAAATAGATTTTCAAAATGTCATAAAAAGTGCAGTTATGAATTGTTGTTAACATGTTAATACACACAGTTCCTTTATTTCAAATGTGTTTGTCTTGACTCACTAACAGTTCCTTCTGCATCTGTTCAAATAATATTACCCAACCCTCCAAAAAAAAAAAAAAAAAAGAGGCATTAAAGCACTAGAATATTACACATAAACTGATCCAGTCAGGTCAGCTTTAGTCAGAATTGTAAAATCAGCAACATAAGAAAAATAAAACCTAGTTATACATACAAAAAGCTTTCATGGGTTCTGTAAGCTCCTTAACTGCTGACTCATGTGGAGGGCATCAAGAATTGAAGAGGCTTATATGGTTAACTACTTCAGACTATAGCTACAGCAGGGTCTGGTTTGCCAGAACAAGTTTAAAGTGGCTGTTTATTAAGTTTCCTATTTTCAGAATTGAAACTATAAATATAAGACCATATTTTGACACTGAAACTTGTGTGAATCCTAAATTGCATCAATGATCTATTTGATAAAAGCTTATTCTAATTTAAAATCTTATAGAGTAAGAGACTGATATATATAGCAGTCTTAAAGATCACGTCATCTGCCTTACATTAGTCCAAAGTCACGTGCTTCGTAAAAACAGTTACAGTAACAAAGCACAGGACTACAAAGGCAAAACATCACAGCTTCTGATTACATTGAATAAAAAGTACCAAAGAACGCAAAAGATAATTCTGTAATACTGATGAATTAAAGAACTATAATAGACATTTCACAGCATGCTACATATATCGCTCACAACTTAAGGGTAAAATGATGTCTAAAAGTGAAATTCAAGAAGTTGGCAATCTGATTTCATGTGCAATTCAGCTACAAAGTCTTAATATATACATTCATCATGTAGCTGCCTGCAAAATCAGGATTAAAAAAAAACACAAACAAGTTTTCAAGTTCAAATCCTATTTCATAAGTTAAAGGATACATCCAGTTCTTCCATGACCAGGAAAGTTATTTTCAGATTCAAAGGAGCTAATGTGAGTAGCAAGGACATGTTCCAAGTTGACCTGACAGGGTTCTTCTCACCTTGATCAGACTGTGCATGCACATGTGCCTAGTCTATCAGCATTGAGAAGTTCGCCAGATTGGCTTGTGGTTTGCTTTCCACGTTTGTGTTATTTCAGGTTGAATAGAGTTAAGTGTGGCGAGAAAGAGGAAGGGGAAAATCTTATTTTCTCTTTAGAAAAGATGTGAATGCAAAGGAAATATTTGCACTAGAGTTTAGAATCACTTTCCTTGGCAAACAGGGTGTCATTTAACTTTTAACTTTTAATTTAGAGAACCCGAGGAAATCAGAAAGGAAAAAAAAAAATCTCACTACATTACAAAGGAAATTTCTTGGCCACCCAACTGATATTTTTCCTTTACTTTTTAATCCTTCTTTATCAGACTTGGGAGAGCTACTCAAAATTTTGCAAAAACTGGTTAATATAAGAAAGATGTATAATTAACTTTACTCTGTACCATAATGTCTGCACTTCACTGATCAGGATTCATGAACAATATTTTAACATTAAAGACCAGAGATTCTCTTTCCCTCTTAAATAGTCTTTCTGTAGAAATTATACATTCATTTTTTAAAAGAGGTTAACTTGAGGGGTGCAAGAAAATAGACTGTTTTAGCAAAATTTACATACCAAAAATTATACTTATTATATTTAGATATACTAATGTTTGATGTTGTCCTAAGAACTGTAACATGGGACATTTGTTCTAAAGGCTATTTTATGGTGTATACTGCATTATTTCATAGATTCCCACAAGCATTCAAAAGAATCAGGTATTCATTCTCTTTTTCTCTCTACATTATTTTCTTTTTCAATTCTGTACTTCTACTGGGTACAGTCATAATTAGGTTAAACCTATAATGAACAGTTCATGACACACGATTTAATAAAAAGCCATCCCTTCAGTGTCCATTAAGTCTCCTCTCTTAACTAGGCCACCGATTCACTCCTGGGCCCTTAAAGGCATTTGTTGGACACTGCTGTCAGGTTGGGTTGTTCAAGAACGAAATGGAAAACATCCGAATACTACCATACATCATAATAATCTGTACTTTGTTAAACAAGGTGGTTCATCTGCAAGTCAGATAACCGCCTACAGATAAAGATGGCCCATGTTAGAAACCTGACATTCTTTTACATCTTGACCACCACGATGTGCACACGGGTGGGAGAGGAGCGGCTGTGCCTTTCCCCTCTGCACCCTCCCGCTTCCTTAGTGATACTTTCTGGACATACCTGAAGTGCAGCTAGGGGAACAAAGACTACAAAGTCAATGCATTCCCTTCTTTTCATCCCATAGAACATTTCCCCTCATGTGAATAGGACAGGAATGAGGGTTAGAGGCTTGGTCTAACACAGGTAAGTCTGGTCAAACCCTTATGTTCTCAATTTTGTGATATTTTATCTCTATTATAAATTAAATGGGCTTTTGTGATCTAGTCTGACCATCTGAATGTCCTATTAGAAATGAGTTTCAAGGCCCAAGCAATACCAACAAAACAAATGTCTGAAACACCACTTGGTTTGTATGCCAGATATTTCCTGTTCCACTGAAAGGATACAGGTCAACCTGGATCGCAAGAGAATTTTAACTCTACATTCAAATAACTTGGACTAACACCAGTATTCATTAACCTAATATAGATTCAAGTTAAGATGGCAGTTCAATCACTTTAAAATCCTGCAAACTGCTAAATTCTGCATGGTAGAAATAGTTCAATTTCTGTATCATGTATAAATATAAAGATTCCTACTTTGATAGAAGGCAAAAGTCTTTTATGATTTATTTAAAATATGGAAGTAGTATTACTGAACAACAGAGAGTGAATCCATGAAAAGGTTGGATACTCTGAATTTATAGGCTCTTTGGGGATGAGGTAGAGGAGAGCAAGACATTTTGGCAGCTGGGAAAGGGGAGAACAACATGGGCTGCACAAGATTACACTTGATGCTATGTAACACCTAGTAAGGGGTCTAGGGCAAAGGTTAGTCACAATGTATATAGCTACATTGGTTAAGGGATGGAGAGGGAGATGGGACAAAACCATATTCTTAATCGATGGAGCAAGAGTAACTCAGAAAATGCTGGTGACTTTCAGCAGGTGGCTGGTGATATTTGATTTGGATTGTGAAAGGTGTTCAGACCCAGATGGGCTGAAGGAAGGGGAGGAGAGTGCATATGTAGAGGTTGAGGCACTTAGAGGAAGAGAAAGCAGGCCGGAAAGGGTGGGCTGGTTGCAGGTAGGAGCTCCCATGCGGGAAATGTTTCCTTTATGTTAGAAGGTACCATGCTGAGGACAGCCAGACTCTGCTGGATGTCCCATGTGTTCTGTATAAACTTTTCCTTCCTCACAGGGCTCTGCCTTGACATAAACCTCTCTACCTCTATGATCCATTTCACCCCAGCTCCTTTTGTTCTAGGTCTCACCTGAGCAGACATTGCTAACTAAGCCAAATTAGCAGTGAAATAGATTCCACACACAGGTGGGCATTTAAGTGTGTTGACTGAGATAAACGTATTCACATTACAGTACTGCTCTGAGGAAAGGCTTCCTAATTTGATGCTCAGTCTCCAGAGGGATGTAGTAGGGAAACACAGTTTATGACCACGGCCACCTAGGATAGATTCTGGCTTCAACACAAATTGTGTAACTTAAACTTGATCGGAACAGAAGAGCCACAAGTCTTTCAGTTTGCTATTAAATGGTATTAACAAAATTTCATATACTATTTATATACTCTGTGCAAGACCAACTCTTTGTTTAAAAGGAAAAAAAAATGTCCTATGAGAAAGAGAAGTGTTTAAGGTCTTGCTTTCCAGAAAAACAATTCAGAATGTCTTAAAAAACAACATTAAAACAAATGGAAAAACTTATTTTACTATCACAGTGCAAATCATTTTTATAACTTGCACTGAAATTTGTTGCTTTCCCTGATAAATTGTCCATATAGTTTAAAATAATCTTACCTTCATGTGTGCATGTACTTTTCACTAAATACAGTGAACTATTTTAAGTACAGATCTGTAATTGTTCATTGAAAATTTTAATTTGCTGCAGCATAAAAATTCAAGATTTTAGATCAAAAGAACTTCATAAGCTAGAAAGGAAAAAGTTGCTTTGGAATAAAATTAATTCGCTTTTAGAGGCATTTAAGATCTTCATGAGACATAATAATACAATTAAAATAGGGGCTCTGGTTCAAATTTTATATGATTTCGATATAAAATTTAACATTGAGTCTTCTGTCTCCAAAAATAGCCCTGTGTTGCTCTGACACTATTTAAAACCATAGTTAAAGGCCAAGGCCATACCCTAGATTCCATGTTAGCCGTCTTTTTAAAAAGTACCCCAAAGGGACAAATCTTCCTGAAGCTGAGACAATGAACTGAGTTCAAAAAGGTAAAGAAGATAATAACCAGTCCAGTCTCAAAAGCCTCATCTCCCCTAGTTATCACGAGTTCACCCAAGGAAGTCTACTCTGAAGAGTCCAATGAGGCACCAGCCTGGCCACTCCCACTGTCAAGTGGGCTAAAGGACAGATTTACTTTCAGATGGAAGGGTATTTCCATATTCCTTAAGGTGATTTGAGAAATTAAGAATTATTACTGAAGCTGGAAAACTTGAAATTCTAAAGTAAACAGACATTATTCAAGCATATCCACTAGTGGATTGTTAGACTAATTTCAACATAATAAGCAAGAAATTAAAGAATTCACATTCACATGTGCTTTTTTTTCATGCACACTTGCACATTTAAGTTTGGCACAATGTGAGCCCAAGGTGTAAATTACCATATTGTATAATCATATCAGTATACCAATTGAGCCAGATAATTTTTTTAAAAATATCACATTTTAATATAAAAAGCTATAATATAAATTACTACATAGTAAATTCAATACTCTGAAAAAATACCACCCTGGAAAACCGCATCAGAATTTCAAGTTTGCATCAGATAAGGAATTAACAGCAAACTTGTAAAACGGTATTCACAACCTGGATGCTGGGCATGCTGCATCTTGGAGGTGCTCTGGCACCTTCAAAAATCAATTCTTCTAGGCTGGTTCACTGAGGTCCATAAAGATTGTTTTGTGTTTGATACTAGTTCCAAGTCAACTTATTTTCCTGATTATTGATGAGACATTTAATGCTGAGCTAAAAAGAAAATTTGGTAGAAAACAGATCTATTAAAGGCACTAATATTTCCATAACCCAAACTCCAACTACTTATATTTCTGGGGAAAAAAATAAAAATCAAAAACTAAGTGGCCATTTTAGTTTCTTAAACCTTGTTTCTCCTTTTGGTCTCAAGCTCATGTGGTGTTCTATGAGAATTTCTCCTCCTTTTCAATATGTATAAAAATCACTTTTCCTCCTGTAATACAGTTCACCTGCACAAAAATATAGGGCTATTAACTGAAAGGATTCTAGTTTTAAAAATGTAGAACAAAAGACATCCTCAACTTGAAAGCTCTAAAGTTAGGGAATTCCCACGCACATCTATGTTGCCATCTGTGTTTTGTCATTCTCCTAAATACTTTCTTTGTATTTAATACATATCTATATAAGGTGATATTTAATAAAATCAACCCATGGCATATGCAATAAACAAAACGGAAGAGATCTGGCATGAGTTCTTCAAATAATCTCTTGAAATAAACCACCCTGTCTTCAAAAACATTAGTAATTTTTCCCTCACATGGAAGATTTCAAACAAGATCCTGGAATCCAAAAAATGCAAAACCACCTTATGTTAATAAGTTTACAGTCATCTTTGTTTCCTTATATGGAACAAAATATAAAGGAAAGAAATCTAATGTACTGTACCAGAAAAAGGTGATAAATGTAAAGGGGAAATGATCTAACAAAACACTAGTCCAAGATTCTTTATGAGAGAAAAAAGAAAGTCCTATATAACAGGATAACAAGTCTAAAATGAAATATCTGTGGGAACTATAACAGAAAATTTTAACTATATTATTTACTATGAAAAAATTGATTTTTTCAAAAAACTAACATACATCTGTAAAATTCAAGTCACCCTTAATTAACCAAAAAGTGTAGAAGCAGTGCAGTTGTGTCCTACTGGATAGTTGTAAGCATCTCTTTAGGCACTTCACTGGTTCATTAACGTAATACAAATTAAAGCTATAAACACATAATGTTGTGCTTTCTGAAGACAGTCTAATCAAGCAACATAAACCAATGCAAAAATGTGACTTTTTGGCTGCCTGTTCCTCCCCTACAACTTGATATCATTTTTTTAACCAGTTGTCCAAAGAGATTTTTCTTGGGGAAGGAAATGCTTTGGCATTATGAAAATAACATTGTTCAACCCCAGTAAGATAAAACTGAAAAAAAGCCTTGTGCAATAAAGAAATTTGAACAAAATTTCTTTATGGCTCTCTGTTTAAAAGGACACTTCTACAGTGACACGTCAGGGGCAAAGTTTAGTTGATTATTTTTTTGAACATATTGCACTCTTTTTGTTGTTGTTCAATCACATTAATGCATAGAAACACAATTTTTAACTTTGAATAATAAAACCGCTTAACCTATTATATGAAGGAAAGTCATGGAAAATCATTTCTAAAAGCCTAACAGAAAAAAAAAATAGGCATATTAACCTTCCTTTGCTTACTGTAATACAGAAAGAACTTTGAGAAAAGAAAAATGTGCAAAGAAAATTTTTGGTCAGTTTTGTATGGGAACAGGTTCATATGCGCCAACTAAATGAAGTGTAAGCAGCACTATGAGCACTGATTATTTAAGATGACTGAGGATAACTGTCAGTGATAGAAAGGATTGTACATAATTCCATTTTTAATATTTACATCTGATATGGAAACTGAAACTTCAGTTTTAGGAAAGAAAGAAAATAGCTGAAATTTGGCATTTCAGTAGCATGCTATAGGATTCATCATGATTAATTTCACATTAAATTATGGTCAATGGCTGTATCACATTTCATGTTATCGCCAATAGCAGTAAAAAAAACTGAACAAATGAAAAAAACCAAACCAAACAAAACAAACAACAGTGCCTGACAAATAATCTTCTGGGGACACAAACATGTGTCCAGTGAGCAGCTTGGTTCAACGGCGCATGCTTTCTTCCACCAGATTTAGGACACAACATGAAAATTTTAGAATGGCCAGAGAAGGCCATTCCTTGCTGAATTCCAATATCTGAAAAACAATTGCTTGAACAGATTGTAAGCGCTTTTCCTTATTTTTTTTTTTTTAAAAAAAGGGAAAGGAAAAAAAAATACACAAACACAAACCCAAAAGCACTGAAGTTAAGCATTAACAAACCAGGTTCGTAATTTATGATCAGTATCCAAAAATCCAACTATAAACAATGCAAAGTAGTGCTCCTCAGTATTATTTTTGCAATTGTTAGTAATGTTAAGCATCAAGAAAAATAAAACACATCATTGCACATTACAGCCGCAAAAAAAGAAAAAAACAAAACGACTAAACTTTTGACACTAGAGAACTGAATAATTTTTGATGTTATATCACAAACAGCTTCTGATGTATATCTTATGTGAAAAGGTCTTTACACGCATATGACATTTCCCTGGCTGATACTTCAGGTTAAATGCCGAGTTATGGCACGAAGAGCATAAAGAAGTTCAGCTTGCATCCGGGCTTCCATTAAGAGTAGATTTACATGGACCTAGAATTGCAAATGTTTATCAGTTTAGTAACCATTATAAAAACTTCAGATTTCAATTTTTTTTAATTCAGACATTTACAAAGATTTTTTATGTGTATATAGACAACACACAAACACACATGCTTGGGCACGTTTATGTATGTATGTGATGTAACATTCAAACTTGCATTTTCAAAAAATGACTCTGCAAGCAATAAAAATGAATCATAATGTCTAAAAAATTCCCATAATTTTGTTACACTATATGTATGTTATGTAAAGGCAATCAACCTTTTGGACTATAAAATAAAACTAATTTATGAATTACAATTATCCTACAAATTACACTTTCTTCGAGTTGTCAATTTTTACATAGCTAGAAATTAGCCCTATATTTCTTTCTTTTCCTTTCTTCCTTCTTTCCTCCCTCCCTCCCTCCCTCCCTCTCTCTCTCTCTCTTTCTTTGAAAGGCAGAAAGAGAGAACGAGGGAGACAGAGAGAGAAAGAACTCCCATTATCCACTGGTTCACTCCACAAATGCCCAAAATAGCTGGGGCTGGTCCAGGCTGAAATCAGAAGCCAGGAAATCAATCCAGTTTCCTCAGTCCGGGGCAGGGACTCAATTACTTGAGCCATCATCAATTCAACCCAGGGTGTACAAATGCAAGAAGCTGGAAATGGTAGTGGAGCTGGGTCTTGAACCCAGGCACCCTGATAATGGGATGTGGGCATTATGAGTGGCAAAACTTCCTAGTCTACTTGGAAAATTCTAAATGAAAATCTGGTGCTGAAAGCAGTTCTTAATTAGTGTCTGATACTCATTAGGTAGGTATAGCTCAATTAGACTCTTTTAGTCAAAACTGTGAAAGGGTACTTCTTTTAGGGATACTTCTCAGCTGACAGGTTACAATGAATACACACAAGTTTTCAAAAATTTACTATAAAGAAATGTGTTAGGATACATTTAGATTATTTCCAAATCTTTCTACAGGTTGAATGTATTATTGGATATATTCTGGTAAGTAAAGAAAACTTTCAGATACAATCTGGAAAAGTAGCTAAATCTAGTGCAAACATATAAATACAACATAAAGATCCATCAAGAAGAGATGCTGTAGACAAAAGGAGTATTTACTTATGTGTGATTGGCTCTAAGACCTCAAAAAAAAAAAAATCTGTTAGGAAGTAGCGTCATAACATTCTCTGCCAAGGCCACACAGTTAATTTGTGAATTTTAGGACCCTGAAAGGATTTTCTTATTCTCAACTTTGAAATTGTGGTATAAAGATGATTTCTGGGACTTCATGGTTAAAAGATCTAGAACTTGGCCAGCGCTGCAGCTCAGTAGGCTAATCCTCCGCCTTGCGGCGCCGGCACACCGGGTTCTAGTCCCGGTCGGGGCGCCGGATTCTGTCCCGGTTGCCCCTCTTCCAGGCCAGCTCTCTGCTGTGGCCAGGGGAGTGCAGTGGAGGATGGCCCAAGTCCTTGGGCCCTGCACCCCATGGGAGACCAGGAGAAGCACCTGGCTCCTGCCATCGGATCAGCGCGGTGCGCCGGCCGCAGGGCACCTACCGCGGTGGCCATTGGAGGGTGAACCAACGGCAAAAGGAAGACCTTTCTCTCTGTCTCCCTCTACTGTCCACTCTGCCTGTCCAAAAAAATAAAAAATAAAAATAAAAGAAATGTATCAAAAGATCTAGAACTTAAGGGCTGTACTTATATTATTATGTTGATAAAGATTCTTAACTTTTATTAGGTTTTTTTTTTTCTTTTGACAGGCAGAGTGGACAGTGAGAGAGAGAGACAGAGAGAAAGGTCTTCCTTTGCCGTTGGTTCACCCTCCAATGGCCGCCGCGGTAGCGCGCTGCGGCCGGCGCACCGCGCTGATCTGATGGCAGGAGCCAGGTGCTTCTCCTGGTCTCCCATGGGGTGCAGGGCCCAAGCACTTGGACCATCCTCCAGTGCACTCCCGGGCCACAGCAGAGAGCTGGCCTGGAAGAGGGGCAACCGGGACAGGATCGGTGCCCCGACCCGGACTAGAACCCGGTGTGCCGGCACCGCAAGGCGGAGGATTAGCCTAGTGAGCCGTGGCGCCGGCCTTTATTAGGTTTTTGACTTAAACAATGATTCCTAAATATTTTATCCAGAGAAATATTCTTATATAACAATATATTTGTCTCAAGAATCCAGTATTATATTGTCAAAGTACTACATTACTAAACTGGAACAGGAAACTATTGTTCTAAAGGATTAAATTTAGTGGGTAGCATTAAATAATCTCTAAATGGATAGTCTCTAGATCAAGATACAACTGTGCCTATAATAATATCTCAGAAGGTATACTTTTTGTAATAGTTAAAAGAGTAGACAATTTTCACATGTATTTTGAAGATATCAATATTCAGATCTAATCTTTTAAAGGCTATGCTAAAAGTTACTTTCTATACTATGTTGGACAAAGCTTATAATCAAAATTTAGTTAATAGTCAATAACAAAAAATAGTCAATAGTCAATAAATAACTAATAACTGATAGTTAATAAACTTGAAATTAAAAAAACATTTTAAAAAGATAGCTAGCTACACGGTGCCACTTCCATTTCAGGGGTCCTGATTTAATGCCTTCATGTGTCATTTTTCATAGTCATTATTTATTACACTGGACACTGGCGGACATCTTGGTGATGAGACACTGACCTTTTCTGAGTGCTTGAATTGCCGCCAGTAACTATCGTACATGCGCTTTGTGGTTCTCTCAGGATAGCAGGTCACTGTCTTAATGTAAACCTTCAGGCTTCGTTCAAGTAATTGGTTAACTTCTCCATAATCATAGTCATCATACCTATGAGAAATATGACAACAGCTTTTCAATGACAAAAATTAAAAGTTTTAATTTCTGAAGTTGTGCTAAGAAACATTGATTGTCTAGTAATTGAATATCAAAAATTCATTAATTAATTCATCTAATAGCTGAGTACCTATTATGTGTCACATACCCTTCAAGGCACTGGGGACACACTAGTGAACAAAATAGACAAAAATCCCTGGGCTTATCAAGCTTAAATTCTACTGGGGAAAAATTAAGGAGGTAGACATAAAGTGTGTCAGCTGGCGACAACTGCTATGCAGAGGGAACGGGACTGTGGTCTTGGAGATGAGAAGTCCTGATTTTAAACAAGGTGGGCAGGAAGGTTTCTCTAAGAGCAAATACCAGAAGGTGAAGAAGGAGCAAGTGTAAAGGCCCTAAGGCAGGAGCCAGGTGTTTCAAGGAAGAAAGAGTAATTATGTGTCAAATGTGTCTGAATGGTGAAATAAGATAACCTGAGCACTGCAAGTAAACATATGGTGATCACTGGTACCCTCATTATGAGCAGCTCTGCTGTCATGGTAGGGGCAATAGACTATATTGTAAGAGGTTCAAGAGAGAATGGGAGACGAGAAAATGGTAGCAGTGAATACACAAAACCTTTTCAAAGAGATTTGTTTGGCATGGGAGCAGAAATATTAGGTAATAGGGGAAAAAGGAGGACGAAGATAAAGTTTTCTCTAAATGTGGCAGAAATAACAGCATATTTCCATACCGATAGGCAAGATCCAATACAGAAAAAAAAGCTGATTCGATAGGAGAAAAGAGGGAGCACTTTTAGAACAGAGACCTTCAGAAGATGAGAGAAGATGGGTTGTGCAGAAGTCCACAGGAGCAGATAGTCCATCCACAGTAACAGAAGATACAGCAGAGTAAAAGGCACAGTTGCAGCCAGGTGGACAAACATGGTATTGGGAGCTTGTGGAATTTCTCTCCCAGCTAATTTTTTTTTTTTTTTTTGACAGGCAGAGTTAGAGAGAGAGAGAGAGAAACAGAGAGAAAGGTCTTCCTTTTTCCATGGTTCACCCTCCAAGTGGCAGCTACGGCCGGCACTTTGCGGCCGGTGCGCTGCACCAATCCAAAGCCAGAAACCAGATGCTTCCTCCTGGTCTCCCATGTGGGTGCAGGGCCCAAGCACTTGGGCCATTCTCAGCTGCCTTCCAGGGCCACAGCAGAGAGCTGGACTGGAAGAGGAGCAACCGGGACAGAATCTGGCACCCCAACCGGGACTAAACCCGGGGTGTTGGCACCGCAGGTAGAGGATTAGCCTATTGAGCCATGGCACCGGTCTCTCCCAGTTAATTTTTAACCCAAATGTAATACTTAGTTTTTTAAACAAGTATATCAATCATTTTATATAAAGGTTTTTATTTATAAAGTGTGTATGTGTGTGTGTGTGTGTGTGTTTTCAAATATGATAGCTCTCTGATAACTTATTTTCTACGGTCAATGGGAGTTATTATAGTATATAATAATTATGCTACAATAGCAGTGTCTTTTACATAGAATGTCACATTTTTAGTTCATTTGTTGGGAAATTTTGGGTTTCTTTCAGGTTAAATAGAAAATCCTTTGCTTAACAAGCTGAATTCTAATTCCATTCTATAAAGACTTTCTGATACTATATTAGAAAGGAAATATTGTATAATCAAGCTGAATATATTCATAACTAGAAATTTTCTCTTTCTGCAAATCTATCTCCATAAAAGTTTTTAAACTCTTGTCAAAAGACACATTATACAAAAAATAGCTCTTTTGATTAGAACATTCAATTTCATTCACTGATTTACTCACTTTCAATGTTAATTTTCTAAATTCAAAGCCATTAATTTATATTGATTGATATGCTTCCTTTCAGTTTTATTAAATGATCTTATGTAAGTTTTATGAGGAAAGAACCTAATCTTGTTTATACCCTAATTATCATCCTTCAAAGATACATTTTAAAAAACTAAACAAACCATAATTTATTACAGTGACATTAAAGGGCCACAACACATGTTGTTTTTAGCTGACCTAGTCTTCCAGGAAGGATTGTCAGTCTGGTCTGCTTCTCTCCCGTGCCCAGATTACCGAGGCTGCTTTCCCTCCTTAGTAAATTCTTACTAGTGTATTTATGAGTGCCTCAAGATGACATACAACACAAAGAACATGCTTCTCTGTAAAACGGAATTAATTTTTTAAAAATCAGAAGTCTACATGTAATATCTTCTCCTCAGAAGCATATATTCCTAAACAGTATGTAAGTAAGACTCATGTCAGAATTTTCACTTAGAAACGTATGACACTGTCTCCACAGAGAACATACCTGATTCCAAACATACAGTGAACATAATTAAACAAAGCTCTGCGCAGCATGGTTGTGTCAACACCTTCATGGGTGGCCATAGTGTTATAGGTGAGATTGTAGACCATTCGAAACTTTTCATCAAGAAGATGTCCAATGTCAGAATAAAGTCTATTCACCAGAGAGAACCCATGATTTTCCCAAGTATAATCCTAAAAGAACAAAATGTATCCAATTCTAAAATGAGCATTCTCCATTTAGACTTTTTTTCACTAATTGTAACTACTAAAGCAAGTAAGTAAAAATATATCTAACATAGATTCTTTAAGGTTTTATGAAGAACCCAGAAGTCAGTTTGGGGATTGGAGTGCCAGGATGCTTCATCCCAGGGTCCAGGGTTTGGCATGTTGGTGATAAGCTCTGCTGGGGTACCATGCACACTACACCCTTATTTGGAAGGACCCCAAAAGATCTTGGGAACTTCCTGTGTGCCCAAACCTACTCAGTGACACGGACAGTTAGCAGATTATCTGAAATAAGTAGCAGGGGTCTGCTTAATTCAAACTTAAAGCCTCTTTAGGCGTCACTTTACGACTGTGGCTATGGAGGGCCCCGGTAGCTTGTAAGCCTAGAACTACTGATATACATACTATAAAATGTCTTTTTTAGTATAAATGTGGCCATATAACTTTCTTATCTATTCCCTTCCAAAAAAAAAGATATGAATATCATAAAACTACCATTAAAAATACTATTCATTTCTTTAGAAGTCAGTTGATTTACATTTCAGCATTTACCAGTTTCTCTGAATTAAAGACATATCATACCTGAGCTCGGAATGTTGGCAGATGCTCTTCTCCTCGTCTGGCAAAATCTTCATACCCAAAACCCGGGTCTTCAATATATCGAGAGACGTCAGATGTTACAATCATGTCATCCTCAAAATCTAAGGACAGTAATGAACAGTCCATTGAGGATATTGTACATGGTTAAGACATTGAAACTGAACTTTATTTCCTTCTACCTTTTAGCTTTCCCATGAATTTCTGAACTGATAAATTCTGACCACATGATTTAAATTCATATAGAATATCTACTGTTAAAGTTTTAAGAATAATTTTATTACTAAGTACTGAAAATCTTAACATTTAAATGTATTTATCCAGGCAAAAAATGGCCTAAATTGAAATATCTCAATAGTGGTAGCAAAGGATGAATAAAATAATTTTACAAATTTGGAAAGAGAAGATTACACAGGTCTATGTTTATAACACTTAAATATGGTTTTACTCTGTGGGCTGTGGCAAAAGAGATGAAAGTAAAAGACTACTTTGTGTTTGATTTTAACCCAGACTTTGTTATAGCTAGATGGTTTTTCATCTAGATGCATTCATAGTAAAAATTAGTTCAATCGCTCATTTTTTAGTTTACAAAGAGGCACATAGGGAGAAGAATTAGACAGAAAGAAAGCTCAATAGGGAAGAAAACAGACTTTGAAATGCCACTATCACTATCTCATAATTTATCCAGGTGCTACACAGGAGAATTCAGTTTGTGACTATTCACTGAGCTTTACATCTAAGGTATGTACACACATGAAAACAAAAAGGTACAGAATGCATGAAATGAACAGTGGGATAATGAGGCTGTGATTAGAGTATTATGTAAGTGGCATGAAGGGAAGTAAGAAAGTAATACTAATCTCTGAAGACAGCTGACTTCAGCATGCTTTATTGTATTAAAAACTCACCATCTTTTTTTTTTTTTTTTTGAGAGGGAAAGAGAGAGAGAGAGAGAGAGAGAGAGAGAGATTGACCCTCTGCTGGTTTACTACCCAAATGCCTGCAACAGCTGGGGCTGGGGCAGCCCAAAGCAAGGAATTCAGAACTCAGTCCAGGTTTCCACATGGGTGGCAGGGATTCAAGTATTCCCAAAGTACCCATTAACAAGAAGCTGAAACTCGAAGTAGAGTCACAGCTTGAATCCAGGCCCTCTGTTATGGGATGTAGGCATCCCAAGTGAAGTATTTTATTCACTGTACCAAACACTGACCCTTTTGCTACTGAAACATTTTAAGTGCCCAGTGAATATTAGTTTGGGTTAAGGATAATTCTCTTTATATTCATCTTTTTAAGATTAGTCTCTATTCATAACTACTTTTTTCTGATTTCTACCATCAAAAGGGAATGAACAAGCTTTATTTACTGCCTCCCACTCTAGAAAATGAATGTATTTTTCAAAATGGAAGAAAAATTAGCTCCTTTCACATAAGAAAAAAATTATCACAATGAATATTTTTAAATTAACAACAAATCTAATAAACATTAAATAAGGCTAATAAAACAGTATAATGGTGCAATAAAAAGCTACAATTCCTAACTGAGCAAAAACAAGTACAGTAATATTAATTCTTCTGAAAGACTAGTAGTACTTAACCATCTTTAATCGTGGCTAGTTTATGAAAAGCCTAACCATATTTATTCTTTTTTCAGAAATGTTTACCTCTCTTTAGGTCACTGCTATGGACTAACTGGGGTGCTTGATAATAGCAAGAAGTGCCAAGATTACCCAACTATAGACACATCTTGTTAAAATTCTTATCTAATTTCCTTGTTACATATAAAGAGACTAGCACTTGCAAAGTTCTTGCCACATACCATGCATTATGCTATACTCATAATATCAATTTTTTCTTTGCTTCATTAACACCAAAGAAAATGAACACTTAATAAATAAATAAATGGTAAGTTACTAATACCATTGGCAGTACTAAGTGTCAGAAATAAATACAACAGGGGTTAACATAAGATGATGTGGAAAACTTAATTGATCTGAAGCCTGTAAGTGCTCAATCCTATAACCACCCTGTCTTCTCCTTGTTTACACTAACTAGGTAAACAAAAATAATTTGAAAATGGCATTTTTTCAATGCATTATCTCAACATGTATGAAGTAGGTTATGCTTTCTTGAATTAAGTCCATCATATATGAATCAAATAGAAATGAAGCAAAAAATATAACACATAATACAGGAACCACTGAAACTGCTACGAAAAATAGGAGTTTTGTGGGTTGCAAGGTAAAATCAAACTGAGAACAGTGAGTGATATCTAAACTCTGACACTGTCTCTCTAGGAGTGATTTTTTTTCCCCTGACATTGTACAACCAGGTGGTTTCATTTGGCAAATATTGATACTGGAATTGACTATTAAACAGTTGGTTCCTTTGCCTTTGATACTAGTTTCTGTTTTGCTCAGATACCTTTTCAAATCATCATATAACTTTAAAACATTTAAAAACAAACAATAAATGAATAACTAAGTAAACATAATTTATCTTAAGAAAAATCTGTTCATTCACCTGAATAAATTAAGAGTCAACCAAGACCTGCCTTCCAGACAATTCTATACACAGAAAGAAAAGTACAAAAGTCCTTCAATTCACTTATATTCATTTCATACATTTACTTTAAGAAGTTAAAATGGATACTATGATCAACAAATCTTTAATTTTAATTGTATTTAAATGAATACTTCAAAGTCTGGATTCAAAGGAAACAGCATTTGTACAGTATCTGCACTCTTCCGTGCTAAGAAATAGCTACTAACATAACAGAAAATCTCTGTTGCAGTAATGGAATATATTTCTAACTTAAATAACAAACAAACAAACAAAACCCTAAAACAATAAATGCTAGTTAACCCTGTTATCAATCTATAGAATATTACACCTATACCATTTATTTATTTTCTTCAGAAAGCTTGAAAAACTATTTTTAGAGTTCTTACATAGAATCTGGAATGTTTTATCATACTGGCCAAGTAAAGAAACTTTTTTGTAGAAAAAATCAATTTCCATTTCCATCTTATGAGATTGTCTATAGAAATGACTCAATTAGTCTTCCTACAGTTTTTTTTTTCTGTACTATCTTTGTACAGCTAGTACTAGATACAGTTAACAGTAAACACAAATATATAATGAAATGATTTATTTCCTTGACTGTCTTACACATGAAATAGTGCCTGCTATTAAAATTAGAACACAATTTTTGGGCAGAGTCCAGAACTTTCTAGTCAAAATTCACTTTCTAAGGCTACTAGTCCTTGCTTAAGGGTTCAAGAAGATAGAACGATCCAAAATATATTTTCAATATTTTGAGAAACCTAAAAGAAATAAAACTATCTTTCAAGCTTTAGGGATCTTAAAAAAATCTTAAAAATTACTGTCTGAAAGCCAACAGATACCACTAACTTTAATAAAAATGCCTATTTTTAAAATATTGAATTACCTAGAAAGTTAACCGTAGGCTCATTACTTTTGTTTGCTCCTAGTTGTTTTCCCTGGAATTTGATAACCCATTTTTAGGATTTGATTGCCCTGCTACATGGTGAAAGCTTCCAAAGCTTCACCTTGAGCTTAGCAACCCTCCCCTGATCTCCCATCTGCTACACCTTGCTTCTTTCCCCAGTGTGGTTTGCAGGTCACAGCACTGGTGTCACTTGCAAATTGAGAGACACCTGGTCTCTCAGGCTCTACACCAGCTTGAGTGACAGCATCTGCATCCTAACAAGAGCCCCCAGGTGACTCCCATGCACACTAAAGTTTGAGAAGCTCTGTGCTGGACATCACCAGACTAGTGTTTTACACCTATCTCTACTCAAAATGTCCAAAATACGGTAGGTTCCATGTTTCACACAGTTAGAAAGGTCGTTCTGATAAGGCCTCCATTGACCTAAGCCGCTTCTTCACATTATCTGCCTCATGATTTCTGTCCTAACAACACAGAAGTGCTTGTTCTCACACAACCTGTTTCCTTACCACTGTGAACTGCTAGGCCTGGGTGCTGTTTACCCTGTCCTTCTGTGTGCCCCAGCCATCACCTGGCTTCCTCCCACTCAACTTGGGAATACTGAGCTTTGAGCCAAAGGCTACAGGACTTCTTCCTCTAGGCCCCTCTGTCTGTGCTGTTCCCTCACCAAGACTGGGTGCATCTTTTTTTCACACTCTGCTGTGAATGATAATTTACACTAGCATGAGAGTGCCCTGAGCGCAGGAATCAGGTCTAATTTAGCGTAAAAACCTCAGTGCCTATCAAAGTCCCAAAACTATACAGGGTACTCAATAAATGTGTGTAGAGTGAACATTAAGCCAGTAACTGAAGCACCCAGTCTCTTTATTTGGAACTTCCTGCCAGTTTGTCATTATAGTAGCCTTCAGTAAATTAAATGGGTTCCCCAGTTGGGTAGATAAGAATCTTTCACACACAAAGATCACTAGGGGAAATGATTAAGGGTGCTTGTTGTTCCTGATAAAACTTCTGAGAATTATTAATTAGTGCTATATGTTTAACATTAACAAATTATAGCCTGAACAATTCTCAGAATTTAAGACTGACTAGCCTTGAAATGGCAATTTCAAAGCCCTCTTTTAAACCAAAGGAACTCTGTTTTGAAAAGAAATGTTATGTAGACTGATGACTTTTGAAGGATTTAAGCTTCATATTGAATCCATGCTATTTTAATATACGTTACTATGTAGTGTTCAAGATCATTTTTAGTTATACTTGATAAGTTCCCTTCCTTTTTCAAAGTCTCTTTGAGTATTAGAAAAGCTGTTTTAAGACTAGAGCAAAGAATCTGAGCTTTTAACACAAAATGAATTCTTTCAAATCCAATCTAAGAAAATGACCTAAGTAATATGTTTTTGTAAAATTCCAAAGAAATGCAAATGTAAGTACAATGTAATTTTAGAACTAATCTCGAAAAGCAGCAGTGTGAGAATAATCCTCCCACACATATCTCATCTACAAAAAGGCAAAGATTTCTTTTTCAAATGGTATCTATTGAAATAGGATTTCACTTAACATTTCAAAAATTATAAAAGTAGGATGAATTACATATGCCTAGATCTAACTTGCTAAGCAATCAGTCTATTTAAATAACATTGTATCCAGGATAGAGTATGGACCACAATGCTGGAAGTTTCTTTTTACTGGATCTGACATAGTTATGCAGCACATAATGATATTTTGGTCAGTGATGGATCACATATAAGATAGTGGTCCTATAAGAATAATGCAGCTGAAAGATTCCTATCATCTAATATAATGTCACATATTATGCATTACTCATGTGTTGCCCTGTACACTCAGAAACAGTACAGCACATGCAACTATATAGCATATATAGTACATGGTAATAATAAATGACTGTTACTGATTTATGTATTTACTATACTTTTTTATCATTGTTTTAGAGTATACCCCTATTTATGAAGAAAAGTTTATGCCCCATTATGAAGGCAATAGCCTCATATACACATCATTCTCAAAAAGGACTCCGGGTAGGTATTCAGCCTACAGGTTAAGTCACCTGCATCTCATATTGTAGCAGTGCCTGGGATCCATTCTCGGCTCTGGCTTCTAGTTCCAGCTTTCTGCTAGTGCAGACTCTGGGAGGCAGTGGTGGTGTCTGCAGTGGAAGATCTGGATGGGTTATGGCCTCCCAGCTTTGATTGGCCTATTCAGCCACTGCAGGGGTTTACGGGAATAAATCAGTGGACTGGAACTCTCTCTGTATCCATCTGTCTCTGTCTCTCTTTTCCTCTCAAATAAATACATGGTTTTTTTAACAAGGAGCTAGATGAAGATTAAAAAAGCAGTGCATGGATTTCAAAAATGTTTGACCAAAACAAAGTTATATTTTAATTCCATTTTCCAATAACTGAAGCACCCTTGGCTCTCACATTTACTGAGTCTCTTGATTGTGTCAAAAGGTCACACTGAGTGACTGACCTATACCATCCGTGTGTAACTGTACTCTATGATGCTTGAACAGTGAAAACTGCCTAACGACACATTTCTCATAACACATCCCCATCATTAAGAGATGCATAACTACACATTCCAAGATGTATCGGCCAAAGATGGAAAGCAGTGACACCAGGATAGAGGAGCAGGAGGTAAAAAGAAGATGATTGTAGGACTGCTTTTACATATCCACATAAAAAACATGGAAGATTGTTCAGGCAGGGTTCTAACAACACTTATATAGTAAAGACAGTGAGGGAAATGCACCTGAATGAGGAAATGAATGAAAATTATCTCCAGAGACCACAAAAAGACTTTCTTTCTTCTCCTTCTCAAAACGAGTGGTCATTTCTTCCTGAGATGCCTCTTCATCTTCCCTTTCTTCTTGAAGCCTTTTCATCCTTTCCATTAAGGCCTCTAGTTCACTTAGAGAATCCACAATCTGGAACCAGATAAGATAATGGTGCGTTATATTAATACCACAAATTGTTCCAGTAAAAGTCTCCTTCTCCCGGTTGTCAGCTTATTAGGTACAGTGGCACTGGCACAGTTAAGATTGGAGGAAGAGATGTTGGTCAAAGGATTACATATCTATATCTATCTATCATCTATCTATGTACATCATAATGCAATTAAATAGGAAGAAGGCATATTGCAAAAATATGTTCAGAACTAGAAAACACATAAAGACAGAAAGTAGGTAAGTGCTGGGAGCCAGGGATGGTAAGGAGAGGGGTGGGCGGGGAGAGCAAACGGCACTAACAGTCATGGATTTTCTTTCTTAAGTGATGATAAGGTTTTAAGATTGTGGTGATGGTTGCATAATTCTGTGATCATACAAAGAACTGCTGCAGTGTATACTTTAACTAAACAAACGACAAGATCCATGAATTATATCATAAAAAGAGTTCTGTTTTAAGTTCCTATGTGGGCTTTTTACTAACTCCAAGGAGAATTATCTGATAGATTCAAACATTTTCTGAAGTATGATGTTTTTGCCTCAGTTATAAATGCAAAATGCTTATAAGGATATATCCAGATTTTATACACACACATACATGTAAAATTGTAGCATTTGATGTATATTAAGTTCATTATAGTTTATTGAAAAATAAACTACTGTTCCCATGAGATATATTTTTCCCTGGCTATTCCAGCACTTTATAAAAACAAATACACTGTTCCTGAGATCTACTAGGCAAAGGATCTAACATGAAAAAAATACATCATTATTTTATGATTTATAATAATACCTATTTGCCTTAAAAGCTTCTTTAAGATAAATCAAAACCTAAGGTATCAGTTATATTTTTATAGTAACAAAATTATGTAAAAATATTTCAACTATATAATATCTTTTCTAATAATTTCTCCCTAGGCATTTTTAGCATTAAGATATTTAAAGCAAAAATTGTAAGAAAAAATAATGAAGAAAACTAACCCCAAAATTGCTGCCTGTAAGAGATGCATTTTCTATATTGTTGTCATTAGCAAGATCACAAACACAAAAATTGTTGACTGATATTAGCCTGAATCCATTGGAGATTTCTGGATCTCTCTCTGGATTGATGCCACTGCCAAAAACAAAGCTTGCCAAAGCATGATAATGTGCTAGTAGGACCACAGCGTGTACCAGTTCAGGCAGAGACCAGTTATTTTCTCCAGTTTTGACAAGTTTCTGAAATGAGAAAGCAAATCGGGGCAAATATAAAAATCATTGAATGCTCCAAATTATTTTAAAAGGCATGGAGAATCTACCAAATTTCATATATACATTTATCATAATATGACATAAAAGTTTCATTGAAAAATGTTTCATATATTGAAGATAAGGCTGTGGTTAATCAATGTTGCATTAAAACTATCAAACCTAACAATATAATTACACTGCAGTTTCTTCTGAATCTCTTATTATACAATGGATCTTCTGCTTTCAAAGCAATTTTTAGATGTACATTATTTTAATAAGACACTTCAGAAAAGCAAAGAATATTGAAGCTTTGGAGGCTTTTCGGAAACTTTGTCCCATAAACACATATAAAAGTCCAATTTAGCAAGCCAGCTTTACGTTATCCTTTAGATTTTTTTTTAACATTTATTTAATGAATATAAATTTCCAAAGTACTGCTTATGGATTACAATGGTTTTCCCTCCCATAACTTCCCTCCCACCTGCAACCCTCCCCTTTCCTGCTCCCTCTCCCCTTCCATTCACATCAAGATTCATTTTCAATTCTCTTTATATACAGAAGATCAGTTTAGTATATATTAAGTAAAGATTTCAACAGTTTGCACCCACATAGAAACACAAAGTGAAAAATACTGTTTGAGTACTAGTTATAGCATTAAATCACAATGTACAGCACATTAAGGACAGAGATCCTACATGAGGAGTAAGTGCACAGTGACTCCTGTTGTTGACTTAACAATTTGACACTCTTGTTTATGGCATCAGTAATCACCCTAGGCTCTTGTCATGAGTTGCCAAGGTTATGGAAGTCTTTTGAGTTCACCAACTCTTATCATATTTAGACAAGTCATAGTCAAAGTGGAAGTTCACTCCTCCCTTCAGAGAAAGGTACCTCTTTCTTTGATGACCTGTTCTTTCTACTGGGATCTCACTCACGGAGATATTTCATTTAGGTGTCTGTTTTGTTTTTGTTTTTTGTTTTTTGTTTTTTGTTTTTTGTTTTTTTTTGCCAGAGTGTCTTGGCTTTTCATGCCTGAAATACTCTCATGGGCTTTTCAGCCAGATCCGAATGCCTTAAGAGCTAATTCTGAGGCCAGAGTGCTGTTTAGGACATCCGCCATTCTATGAGTCTGCTGTGTATCCCACTTCCCATGATGGATCGTTCACTCCCTTTTTTATTCTATCAGTTAATATTTTCAGACACTATTTATTTATCTGAAAGGAAGAGCTATAGAGAGAGAAGGAAAGACACAGACACACACACACACACACACAGATCTTCCACTCTTCTACTTCTTCATTCTTGTACTGTTAGATTGTCAAATTGCTTCTAATTTTGTTTTAGTTTTGCTTATTTGCCACTATAAATAGAATTTTCAGAATATAGCTTTGTTTATAATTTCAGAAAATTTCCTGACAGCATTTTTATGACTTTTATGATTGATTGAATTTACAAAGCCTTTGCCAATTTTTGAAAGATTATCATTGAAACTGAAAGGATAGCCAACACTCTTCATCTCCAATTTCTCATCTCATATTCATTTCTACTTTTAAAATTAATAATATTTGGTTTCTTTTTCCACACACACTCATGAAGCTACATTCACTAAGGTTATATATCTTAAAAATGGCTGAACTTTTAGTCCAAATCCTTGATCTTATTTGATCTCTGTAGAAATTATGTTGTGCGGGGCTGGCGCTGTGGCGTAGGAGGTGAGGCTGCCACCTGCAGTGTCGGCATCCCATATGGGCGCCGGTTTGTCTCAACTGATTCACTTCCAATTCGGCTCTCTGCTGTGGCCTGGGAAAGCAGTAGAAGATGGTCCAAGTCCTTGGGCCCCTGCACCCACGAGGAAGACCCGGAAGAAGCTCCTGATTCCTAGCTTCGACTGGCGCACTCTGGCCGTTGCGGCCAACTGGGGAGTGGGCCAGCGGATGGAAAACCTCTCTCTCTCTACCTCTACCTCTACCTCTCCTTTTCTCTCTGTGTAACTCTTTCAAATAAATAAATAATTTTTTAAAAAAAAGAACTTATGTATATACTTCCTTCCTTCTTAAAATTAATGTCCCTTCACTTCACCAATTTTTTGGGGGGTCTGAGGGTATACTTTAACTACCCTAAGGTGGATCTTTTTTAATTTCCTCATAGCCAGCCCCCTTCAATTCTATTTGCCTCCAAAATGTTGGTTTGCCCTATTCTTTACCCACAATCTATTTGTATATTATTTCCTAGATGAACAGTTCATTCTATCAATTTGACCTTTGTTTATCTGTAAATAACTAATTTTGCTTCTAACCCATATTTTATATTGAACCACAGATCTGTATTTCTTTTAATAATTGGACAATACCTGTAGATGTCATAATCTTTTCTCAGGCCCATAAGTGCTCATTTTGGGAATTAATCCTTCCACTCACCAAGTCCTGATTATTCTCATGCAGAATCATTACTACATTCTTATTCCTCCTCTTTATCTCACCCTGGCTTTCTCTTGTTAAAAATCATCTCTAGAGTGTGCTACTATGACTGGCCTCTCTGCTTATAGTCTGTATCATCTGTAATATACCTTCTGCATTGATAAATGTGCTTTAATCACTAGTCAGCACAATTATTGAGTCATCTTTGAGATCTTTTGAACATAAATAGTAACAACTGGAGACCCAATCCCTGATATTATGCAGCATAAGGGTACTTCAAAAAGCTCATGGAAAATGGAATTGAAAGATAAGTTTATCTTGGTGCAAGAAATTTTGAAATTCAGGCATAGTTTTTCATAATATGTACTTTCCATTTGCTTCTGAAGAACTCTCATATATTTATTCATAAATTAAAATATACTTAGGAGATATTTTATATAGATAGTTATATACATGTACTTTAATACAAATATTATAAAATAGACAAATACAGAATTTTTTTAACAATGTGCTTTATTTATTTTATTTATTTATTTATTTATTTGACAGGCAGAGTGGACAGTGAGAGAGAGAGAGAGAGACAGAGAGAAAGGTCTTCCTTTGCCATTAGTTCACCCTCCAATGGCCGCCGTGGCCGGCGCACCACGCTGATCCGAAGGCAGGAGCCAGGTGCTTCTCCTGGTCTCCCATGGGGTGCAGGGCCCAAGCATTTGGGCCATCCTCCACTGCACTCCCGGGCCACAGCAGAGAGCTGGCCTGGAAGAGGGGCAACCGGGACAGAATCCAGTGCCCCGACCGGGACTAGAACCCAGTGTGCTGGCACCGCTAGGTGGAGGATTAGCCTATTGAGCCATGGCGCCAGCAAATACAGAAAATTTTAAAAATTAGATAAGAATGTGCACATATAAACACATGCACATATTTTTAAATATTTTGAAGGACTGACTCATATACCCTCTAAGTGTCTTAACTCGGTAGACAATAACTTTCTGAGGAAAAAAATAAAAATTTTTTAATATGAAAATACTTGAAACAGTTCATGGAAAATCAAATTAAAAGATGTTAATTTGGTGCAACAGATTTTGAAATCCACATACACAAAGGGTCTACAAAGAGTTCATGAAAAATGCATATATGTTTCCTAGTTTCTGGCTTCGGCCTGGCCCAGCTCTAACTGTTGCAGGTGTTTGGGATATGAACCAGCAGATGGAGGATTCTCTTTTCCCCTCTTTGTCACTCTGCCTTTTCAATAAAAATAATTTTTAAATGTGCTAGAAGCAATAATATTAGTAATATAAACAGAATTACTCATTAGTTAGTTGAAAGTAATTGTGTAGAATGTTTTATGATCATTGATTAATGAGCATCCTGTCATAGATATCTGGAAAACAATATAACACACTCCAGGCTTTGGGGGAATGGCCAACTTATTATCTTTGAATTATTTCTATTACTGTACATAAAAAAATATAGCTACAGATATCAGAGTTGCTATAATGAATAATGGAAAGTATCTGGACCACAATGGTTAAGTAGTTCTATTGATATATTGTAAAAATAATTTGTAAATCTTACCAAAACTTGTAATAAAAAAGTATAAAATGCAAAAAAACGAAAAAAGAAAAATGCATATTATGAAAAAACTATGCATGGATTTCAAATTTTTTGCACCCAAATAAATTTATCTTTTAATTATATTTTCCATGAACCTTTTTTTGTCCTTGTATAGCATTCATTGGGTCACACAATATGATCCCAATTCTTCCCACTTTCCATCTTTCATAAATGTACCTATACTTCAATAACTTGAAACTATTGGGGCTGGCGCTGTGGTATGGTGGGTAAAGCCACCACCTGCAGTGCTGGCATCACATATGGCTGCTGGTTAAGGCCCGGCTGCTCCACTTCCGATCCAGCTCTCTGCTATGGCCTGGCATAGCAGTAGAAGATGGCCCAAGTCCTTGGGCCCCTCCATCTGGGTAGAAGCTCCTGGCTCCTGGATTTGGATGGGCGCAACTCCAGCCACTGCAACCAGTTGGAGAGTGAACCAGTCAATGGAAGACCTTTCTTTCTCTCTCTCTCTCTCTCTACCTTTCCTTCTCTCTCTATGCAACTCTTTCAAGTAAATAAACACATCTTAAAAAAGAAATGATTATGTACGCTTCCAACATGTCAAACATTGAATATATCACTCTTTCTCTGAAATGCCCTCCTCCACCTGAAAACTCCCGCTTACTCTTCAAGACCTTGCTCGAACGTTTTCTCTTTGAGAAACCTTCCTGATCCATTATCCTCATTCATACTCTCACAGCCTATGGTGCTGTGATTACTGTCATTACTCCCTCCTCTCTTTCCCAAGACTTAAAGCACATCCAAGGGCAGGGTCTTTATCTTTAAAGACCTAAGAAATTAATTAGTACAAGGCAATTAATATGTGACATAAAATAATGATTAATTCCTTTAGCTAACTAATATACTATTAAATCAGAGCATAGCCTTAGAATAACACTGTGCTTTACCTGCAGTGTCGGCATCCCATTTGGGCGCCAGTTCAAGACCCGGCTGCTTCACTTCTGATCCAGCTCTCTGCTGTGGCCTAGGAGAACAATGGAGGATGGCCCAAGTCCTTGGGCCCCTGCACCCATGTGGGGGACCCAGAGGAATCTCCTGGCTCCTGGCTTTGGATTGGCACAGCTCCAGCCATTGCAGCCAATTGGAGAGTACCATCAAATGAAAGACCTCTCTTTTTCTTTGCCTCTCCTTTGCCTGTGCAACTCTGACTCTCAAATAAATAAGTAAATAAATCTTTAAAAAAAAAAAAAAAACCCAGTTAATGAATTTAAAATATTAGTAGATTAAGGTAAAGACTTGATTTAATTATGGCACTAGCGATTCTAAAGATTACAATCGGGGAGACTTGCCCTTTTAAGATAGTTCTCATGAGAAGGTTGGTTACCGAAGCCAGGCCTACTTCCTCTTTCTCAGTCTGTTTCCTGGCTTGCCATGTGATCTTACCTCCTTCATTCTCACCAGATGCCTGAAGCAATGGGACTGCTTGATCTTAGACTGTGAACCTCTAAACTGTAAGCCAGAATAAATTGCCTTTTTCCATAAAAACTACCCTCAGGTCTTTTAAAGTAATGAAAATCTGACAAATATAAAATTAAAATTTTGTTGTTTTTATTTTTTTTTCAAGTTCTTAATATGAAAGTGTTCAAAATTAAGTCTTGAGGTAGGCATCTGGTACAGTAGTTAAGACACTACTTGAGATGCCTGTGTGACTACCTGCTCAAGACCTACCTCTGCTCCTGATTCTAGCTTCCTGCTAGTGCATACCTTGAGAGGCACCAATGGTTCAAGTCGTTGGGTCCCTACTAGTCACATGAGAGACCCAGACTGAGTTCCTGGCTCCTGGGTTTGGCCTGGCCCAGCCCCAGATGTTGCAGGTATTTGGGGAATGAACCAATGAATGGGTGATCTCTGTCTGCCTATCTGTTGATCTCTGTCTGTGTGTCTTTCTCTGTCTCTCTGCCTTTCATATAAATTTTAAAAAGTAAATAAAAGATGCTTAAAAATTAATTCTTAAGAAAATATTGAAATAAGAAATTAATGCAGAATTATTTTGTTTCAAAGAAACACTCAGTACCTGAATATGCTCTTTTGTAATCAGCCAGGGTCGGTGTGCTAGCAGCTTATTTATTTCATTAAGATTTCTCAGTCTTTGTGGTACATATTCCAAACCATTCAACCATTCAGCAATACCTCCAGTCTTTAAAAATTCATCCACATGCATGTTTATTAAGTAAGAACACTGATGTCTGGCTGCAGCCTAAAGTACAAAGAAAAGAATTCATTAATAAAACAATCATGGCAGAGTTTCATTCCACTATTTCTAAACAAATAATTTAGATGACGTCAATAATTTCTATAGCCAGCATTTTTCTTACAGAATCCTCCCTCTGAAACACCTATTACTGCTGCAGTAAATTCTTGAATCAATACCTGAAGCTGATTTGTACTTGTTTATGCAAGTAATGGTCACATGAAGCCAACAACTTCCTCATCAAGAAGTCGATATGGATTAGCCTAGAATCCACTTTCTTCCTATGTGAAGGAGAAACATGCCCATTTCTTTCTGGTCAATAGATCTACTGTATTCAATTTAAATATAATAAAATCTTGTAACTTATATTCCAACAATTCAGACTTTATGCTAATTTGGCTACTTCTCTTTTGATAACTGTCAATCAGGCCTGTGCACATCATCCTGCTCAGATGATGCGAAGCACGGACACATTCTTCCTTTTTGTGCAGTCAGAATCAGCCTCCATCCTGACAATTTAGTAATCCATGCTCGTTAATAAAAGAGTATTATTTTATTCTCTCTATCCTCTACATTTTGTTTCTCTCAGTTTGTAGGCATTCTAAGTCTGCTTTCAGGCCTACTGTCATCAAAACCTTAAGTTACAGTTATAGTCTTAGTCAATTCATTATCCAATAACACATACAATGCTGCTTTTTGTTGTTAAAAAGAATCAAATCAATCTTGGTAAACACTGCTCTACTAACTCCTGGCCAGTTCTGCCAGCTCTCTCAGCCTAGTTGTTCCCCTAACCTCTCCACGCATGAATATACAGCACTTGCATCATGTTCTCATTCTTTTCTCTGTTACAGTCTTATAGCACTGTTTCTACTTTTCTCATTCCTAATGCCTGTCATCCCAGTTTATAATTCTCCTCGGCACTCACTGTGTGAATAACATTAGCTAGTTAACTAGTTTGTAACACCAGGTGCACTTAAAAGTGCTAAAGTTCATTTAATATTTCTTCACTTATCCAGATTCTCAATTATTGCTGATTCTTTCCTCTTACTTGGCCAAATTAGTGGTAATTCTCCTGTATACAATGACTAAGGAAAAGGTCACAAACATATGTGTTTTCATTAGTAATAAAAGCAGAACAACAAGAGCAAAAATAAAACTTTCAAGATTTTTCTGGACTCTACAAACCTAACAGGTTAAACACGGAAATAATTTTACTGAAAATTAAATGAGGAACATCCAGTGTATAAAGTGGCTTAAAGAACTCCAAATATACACAAAAAGCCACAGACTTCTTCTATTCTTACGTTCATAAAATTATGCTTAGTTCTATATACACACACACACACCCTGGCACACAAGAATAAGTCGGAACAGAAGCACCCACCATTATTGCGATGTAGTGCCTGTATGGTAGAGGAAGGGGGCCATCCATGCGCAACATGTAGAACTGGCTCCGCAGGAAAGACTCCAGGTACTGAGTATGTAAACTCATGACCTGCGTGATGTTGTCCAGACGGCCAGATGTGGAGTATTCTTCCACAAGAAAGTTAGTACGTTCGTCCACTGTGTTTGCTTGGACAACCTTGTAGCCAAGAAGTACAAAACAACTATTGAGACATAACACATCTGTGGTTTACATAAATTTTACCATTACTGAAGCAAATTAATACTCATTTGATATTAACAGACACTGAAATTATGCAGTTGCTCATGCTAGAAACAGAAAAAAGAAAGCACCACCCATTTTTGGCTTTCATTCACAATTTATTAAACAACAAGTGTTAAATTATCAAACATTAAATACACAGCCCTGAAATTGAAGCAAAGAAGCTTCCATCTGTTTTATCAGGCACATTAAGCATAAATTTCAGGGCCCACTTGCTGGCCATTGTCATACCAACTTGTGGTGAAGCAAAAGCAACAGCATTTGATTACATACATTACAGCTTTATCTCATCAGCTTGTGAAGATAATTAATCACATTATTTTTAGACAAATATTTTAAGTCCCATCCTTTGCTTGTTTTTGTTATGCAACATAATAAAGCTTTTTGAAGTCCTTCTAGGGATACAGGAAAATATAATTTGTGGGAAAGTGTTAATGGAAAATTAATAAAGACACTAAAAGACTGTCATTCCTATTTAAGCCTATTATAATAATTACTAAAACCAAGGTAAGTTATTAAAGTGGATACTCTCTGTCCTAGGGGATCAAAAGAACTTTCTCAAAAACAGATTTTTTGTATACAAGCATAGCTTCATACACAACAACAGCTTGAGCATCATACAAAGAATTGGCTCTGAAGCTGTTTAAGAATTTATTAACATGTTACAGAAGGACCCAATTCTATGGGAATTGATGCATGACACACGATGCATAATTCTGGTTTTGGTTCTTACATATCTGAATTTTAGAATTACAGTTCTAGACTTAAGAAGAACATGACTCTTATTTTAGAGATAGGGAAACAAATTCAAGAGCAAATTCAGGCCAGCACCGCGGCTCAATAGGCTAATCCTCTGCCTTGCGGCGCCGGCACACCGGGTTCTAGCCCCGGTCGGGGCACCGGATTCTGTCCCGGTTGCCCCTCTTCCAGGCCAGCTCTCTGCTGTGGCCCGGGAGTGCACTGGAGGATGGCCCAAGTGCTTGGGCCCTGCACCCCATGGGAGACCAGGAGAAGCACCTGGCTCCTGCCTTCGGATCAGCGCGGTGCACTGGCTGCAGCGCGCCGGCCGCGGCGGCCATTGGAGGGTGAACCAACAGCAAAGGAAGACCTTTCTCTCTGTTTCTCTCTCTCTCACTGTCCACTCTGCCTGTCAAAAAATAAAAAAAAATTTAAAAAGAGCAAATTCAAGCCCATGTACCTAGTTAATACTACAGTCTGGTCTACAATCCACACCTAAAGTGCAAAAATAATGGTCTTTCCAAAGATCTACATGGCCTTTAGGAAACACTTTTAACTTGTCAGAGCTAGCTTCCTAGTCTTTTCTAAAAAATAAATACAAAGCACTATTGACTGAGGGAGATTTAATCCAGAAGGAAATATAATGTTTGACAAGTAAAAATTGGGAAGAAATGTTAATTACAATGGCGTATAAAGAAGGCAATTTCACTTCAGCTTATTATGGAGCCAAGTATACTTTCATTTGCCAATTTCCTCCATTTTACCAACTACAGGAACCAAAATGATAGTTAAAATATAATAGTATTCAGATGAATCACATATAATTATGGGTAGAATATTGGTTGTTTGGTTTTTATTTTCCCCAGCAGAGATTTTTGTGTTGAACTTGATGCCCAAGATAGATTCAACTGATGCAATAGATTTTGAAAATCAGGTTATCTTCAAATATATACTGTGAAAATTACTCTGCTTCAGCAAGTGCCTAAACATGTATTAGGCAATCACTCTACTATAGGCAGCTCCCAAGCTATACAAGGAAAACTGGCATAAGTTCAGGAGCTTCTCTAGGGCATGGTCACTACCTCATCATCAGCTGTTGCCACAGAGCTCCTAAAAGATTACTGCAACTTTGGGTTTTCATTGAATGGGAAGGTCACTAAACAAGTGATAGGAATATGAAATAAGTGCTGATGCTGGCAATGATCTAGTATTATTGTAATTATACTAGTCCCTTCTCTTAAGTCAATGCCTGGCATGTAACAGGCACTCTGTAAATATTCATTGACAAATTTCAGAATAATGTGGAAATAATCTTTAAATAATAATTTAAGATAAAAGAGACCTTTGAAGTAAATAGTAAATCAGTATGTGCGATAACTGCATTTGGTGTTGAGTTGATAATTCCTTGACGCAGAGGAAAACTCCTAATTGGTGGTTCTTAGACTCTTCTTAACCCAAAGATCTAAGAATGTCCTCCACTTTGCTGTCATCTTTCATACAGATGTGTACCCACAAAACAAGCAAAAAGCTTGTTATTGATTATAATATATTTTGTATTATTTGATAATCTCTCTTTCTTGCATATATCACCTAAACTCTCCACCCTCGTCAAAAGTACAGAATTGTATTAGAGAGTCTGAGACATCCTATCCAATCAAAGACTTAGAGCCAAATGAAAACAGCAACTACTACTTATGGAACATCGCTTTATTTTATAGGCTTATTTGGAAAACTCATTTCATTTCAAAATATCTCTTTTAAGCATTAATATATCCTACTATCACCATGAAATGGTTGCCTTTCTAAAATTTAGAACATTTGGGTTAATATTAAATTTTATTACTCATAGCTGCTTTATTCAAAAAAGTTATTTCTGAAGTCAAATATTGTTAAATTTGTCATTTCTAACTTTGCATTACTATGTAAGTTGAAAAGGAGACAAGGGGTTGGCACTGTGGCTCAGCTTGCTAATGCAGCACCGGCATCCCATATGGGTGTCAGTTTGAGTCCTGGCTGCCTCACTTCCTATCCACCTCCCTGCTAATGCAGGTAAAGCAGTAGAAGATGGCCCAAGTACATGGGCCCCTGCACCCACGTGGGAGACCCAGAATAAGCTCCTGGCTTCAGACAGGTTCAGCTCTGGCTATTGCAGCCATTTGGGGAGTGAACCAGAGGATGGAGGACCTTTTTGTCTCTACAAAGAGGGTGTAAGCCAGTGTAACTCTGTCTTTCAAATAAAAAATAAATGTTTAAAAAAAGAAAAGGAGAACAGATTTCTAAATGAAACTGAAAAGAAAATATCTCCATCATTTTCTGACATATGAATAAGAAATTCAAGAACAAAACATTTTTATGGGAGACAGGACAAGATGGTGACTGAGTCAGACACTCTGGCAACTACCACCACATAGAATCTCCCATTTGAACAGTTATTCATGCACCAAGTCACCTTCACAAGAGCTATGAAGTCAGAGGAGAGACAACAGTGCATGGTTTTAGTGTAAGAATTAGAAAAGTTGCACAGAATAAAGTAGGAAAGAGAGTTGACTGCATCACAACTCCCCCAGTTCCAAGGAGATGTCTCCTGCTTGGGGAAAGAAATGGAATTCAGTCTATTACTTAAACTTGAATCCCAGTGCCAGGCCTGCTGTGATAACATTCAGAGTCAGTAAGGGGCCCATGGCCCATGCCCCCAGGCCTGTACCTGCAGACCAAGTATTTAAACCATCCTACCCAGGCAGCCACCCCAATCCCTCCCTCAGCCTCTGACAAAAAGTATAGCAAGACCCCAGCTGCTGCAAAACAGGACCTTGCTTTGGAACTCTGAACCAGGCTTGCCACTCTCAGATTCAGTAATTGATAAAGCCCAGAGGCCTCTACTCAGCAGGTGTTCACAGATGGAACTTAGAGACCTGCTCCAGCATCAGCCTGAGACTTGCACTCTGGTGGGATGCTAAGCTTTGGCATGTATAACTGCCAACCTCAAATGGGTCTGGCTTACACTCCTGAGGCTTCATAGGGCCCAATGACTATGAGATCTAGGTGTGACAGTCTGTGTCAGTCTGGGTAAAAGGGCTGCCATGGTCTTTCCTCTTCCAACCTTGGGCAGACAGCAACAAATTACACAATTGTATCTTGGAACTTAGTGTCAGGCTGGCAAAGCCCAGCACAGGAAAGATCCCAGTTATCCTTGTCCCTAAGCCAAGTCCATTTTGTGGGGTAATCTCTAGAGTTGCCCCAGTATAAGGCAGGGATCTCCGTCCTGGTGTAATGGACTTCGTTTGTTGTATATCATTGCAAGCTTCATGTGGGCCTGCCATGTACCCCCAAGGGGTACAAAGGGGCTGGTGACCATGAGACAGGTGTCGCCCACCTTGTGCCAGCCAGGGCAGTTGAGGTTGCCTCTATTACCTTTCTTTCAACCTTGGGCATACAGCAAGAAACCAGAGGACTGCACTGGGACTTAGTGCCAGTCTGGTGAAACACAACATTAAGTAGATCCTAATGGTCCCTGGCAGGGCAATGCCTACAGATGGAGTCTCTGGACTTGCTCCAGTACCAAGTGGAGTTCTGTGGCCCAGTGGATTAATTCTATATCTCAGCCAGCATCACCAGTGACTAGTGGGAGTGGCCACCAGCTATGAGTCTATTTCAGCAGCAGATTATTTCAGGGTGGACTTTAGTCCTAACTTCAGGCTGTGCCAGTCTCTTGAGCATGGGGATAGGGGAGTGGGGTGGGCTCTGGATATAATTGTGGCATTGGAAGCCACTGGGATAGGCATCTGGACCCATACCAATCCCAGGAAGAGGCATGTAAGGATGGACTAACCCTCTCTTGACACTTTCCCAGTTCATTCTGAACACACCAACTGTGAATAAGGGACAAATCTGAGCTTCGGGAATATTTAAGGACTGAAACAGTGAACGCACACCAACAGTAGCCATGTAGTAAGCCTCAACTTAGGACACCATCATGTGGTGGAACAGCTGAAGGGTCCACAGGCACGGATAAAATAAACTGCTTCGAATTCATGGGAGAACAGCCACAAAGAAAGTCAGGCAACTGTAATAAATCCTTTAATGTGCAGACAATGTTGTACACCAACAAGCATCAAGAATTTCCAATGAATCATAACTTTACCTAACAAAGCAGGGTATTAGAAACCAACCTTCTAAGAACTGAAATTTTCAAATGTTTAGATAAAGATTTCAAGACAGTTATTTTATAGAAACTCAATGAACTTAAAAATAATATAAATGGTTTAATACTCTGACAAAAAGACTTGATAGAGAGATGGAAGTAATTAAAATAAATAAATCTGTCAGATGAAAAATACATGAAGAAAAATTAAAAACATGGTAAATGCATCAACAGCAGAACAGATTAAACAGAAGAAAGAATCAGTGAGATCAAAGACAAGCTTTTGAAAATACAGTTGGAAGGGGAAAATAAAAGAATAAAAAAGAATAAAGAAAATTAACAGGAAATTAGGGACAGCATGAAAAGAGCTAATATCTAAGTTATTGGATTCCAGAGAAACTTGAAAATCTTTGACCAAAGATAAGGTACCCAGCAAAGCTATTCTTCAGAAACAAGAGAGATAAAGAAATTCTCAACAACTGCAAGAGTTTATCACCACCAGACTTGTCAAGAAATGCTAGGGGTAGTGTTGTGGTGCACGGGATTAAGTCACTGCTTACAATGCCAGTATCCCATATCCAAGCACCAGTTCTAGTCCAGGATGCTACACTCCAAATCCAGCTCTCTACTAATTTATCTAGCAAAGCAGCAGGAGATGGCTCAAATCCCTGGGCCCTTGCTTCTTACTTGGGAGACCCTGGCCTGGCCCAGGTCTTGTCATTGAGGTCTGTTATTCTGCCTTTCAAAAAAAAAAAAAAAAAAAAAAAAAACAGCTAACAAAATTTTTACATATGATAAAGGAAGTTCTTCAAATTGAAAGAAAGAGGGTGCTGATGCTGTGGCAGAGTGGGTTAAGCATCTCCCTGCAGTGCTGGCATCCCATATGGACACTGGCATCCCATATGGATGGCTGCTCCACTTCTGATACAGCTCTCTGCTGATGGCCTAGGAAAGCAGTGGAAGATGGCCTAAGTACTTGGAAGAAGGCCTACGTGCTGGCTCCTAGCTTCAGATCGGCACAGCTCTGGCCATTGCAGCCATCTGGGGACTGATCCAGTGGATGGAAGACCTTTTTCTCTGTCTCTCCCTCTCTCTCTGTCTGTAACTCTACCTCAAGTAAATAAATATTTTTTTTTTTAAAAAAGGAAGGAAGGGAGGGAAGAAAGGAGAGAGGGAGGGGGACTGGCTTTGTGGCTTATTGGTTAAAAAAATAAAAAGTAGCAGATTACAATGCCAGCATCCCATATGGGTGCTGGTTTGAGTTCCCACTGCTCCACTTCTGATCCAGCTCCCTGCTAATGGTCTGGGAAAAATGGCACAGGATGACCCAACTATTTGCTAACCATATGGGAGACCTGGAGGAAGCTCCTGGCTCCTGGCTTCAGCATGTTTCAGTTTACCTAAAATTCTAAGCAAGGTATCAAAATACATTACTACAGAAAATCATATAACCACAAAAGATTATAAGAGAGGAATTACAATAAAACTATAGAAGACAAATATCACATAACCACAATAGATTGTAAAAGAAACAAATTACAATAAAACTAGAAAACAAGAATCAAAATGGCAGTAGGAAGACTTTACCTATCAATAATTACCTTAAATGTTAATGGACAAAATTCTCTTTTTTTAAATTACCCAACAATATGATGTTTACAAGAAATTCATTCCATCTCTAAGGATACACATAACTGTAAGTGAAAGGATGGCCGGCACCACGGCTCAGTAGGCTAATCCTCCGAATGCAGCGCCAGTACTCCCAGTTCTAGTCCCGGTTAGGGCACCAGTTCTGTCCAGGTTGCTCCTCTTCCAGTCTGGCTCTCTGCTGTGGCCCGGGAAGGCAGTGGAGGATGGCTCAAGTGCTTGGGCCCTGCACCTGCCTGGGAGACCAGGAGAAAGCACCTGGCACCTGGCTGCTGGCTTCAGATCGGCGCAGCATGCCGGCCGTAGAGGCCATTTAGGGGGGGAACCAACAGAAGAAAGACCTTTCTCTCTCTCTCTCTCACTGTCTAACTCTGCCTGTCCAAAAAAAAAAAAAAAAAAAAAAAAAAGGGAAAGGATAGAATGATACAATCCTTGTGAGTGGAACCTAAAAGAAAGCAGGAGTAACTACACGTCTATCAGATAAAACAGATTATAGGGGCTGGAGCTGTGGTGTAGTAGATTAAACCTCTACCTGGGGTGCCGGCATTCCATATGAGCACTGGTTCAAGTCCCAGCTGCTCTACTTCCAATCCATCTCTCTGCTAATGGCTTGGGAAGGCAGTGGAGGATGGCCTAGGTACTTGGGCTCCTGCACCTATGTGGAAAATCCAGAGGAGGGTCTTCCTCTCTGTCTTTAACTCTACCTCTCAAATAAATAAAATCTAAAAAAAATTATAAATCAAAGGCAGTAAAAAGAGAAAAGGAAGGTCATTATATCATGACAAAGGATTCACTCTAACCAAACAAAATACCAATTATAACTATATGTAATCACTGAAATGCATAAAGCAAATATTAATAGACTGAAAGGAAGAGATAGACTCCAATACAATAACAGTAGGGGACTTTAACACCTCATTTTCAGATATGGACAGATAATCCTGACAAAAAATCAACAGAGAAATAGCAAAGATAAATTGTACCCTAGATTAATTAGACCTAACACACATCTACAGAACATTTTATCTACCAACTGCAGGATGCACATTTTTCCAACAGCATATGAGACATTCTCCAGGATAGATCATATGGCAAGTCACAAAACAAGTCCCAACAATTTTAAAAAGCAATGATCATAATAACTATTTTTGAACCACAATTTAATAAATCTAGAAATCAATAACAATATAAATACATGAAAATTAAACAATTTACTCCTGAACAACTAAGAGATTAATGAAGAAATTCAGGCTGAAATTTAAAAATTTCTTGAACTGAATGAAAAGGGAAACACAATATATTACAACATAATAGGATACAGGGGCCAGGAGTATTGAGAGACCTGGGACTGAAGAGGAGACAAGAGACAGGTTCCAGGGTGCTGATATATATGGGCCTAAGGTAAAATAACCAGTGAGAACTTTCCAGGGGCAGGGATACTGATGAAATCCAAGAACTGTGGTAGCTAAAATCCATGTGCTGTAATACTCATTCTACATTATGTCTGTAGGAGGAGTCTTTAAAAAGTTTTGGAAAAATGTATATTATGAAAGAAACTATGCATGGATTTCAATTTTTTTGCACCAAAATAAGCTTATCTTTTTTTTTAAGATTTTATTTATTTATTTGAAGGTCAGAGTTATAGAGAGAGGGAGAGAGAGAGAGAAAGAGAGATATTAAATCCAGTGGTTCATTTCCCAGATGGCCACAATGGCTAGAGTTGGACCAGGCTGAAGCCAGGAGCCAGAAACTTCTTCCAGGTCTCCCATGTGGGTAGCAGCGACCCAAGCTATCTTCTGCTGCTTTTCCCGGGCTATCCAAAGAGAGCTTGATTAGAAGTGGAGCAGCCAGGATATGACCTGGCGCCCAAATGGGAAGTGGGGTTGTAGCTGGTGGCTTTACCTGCTATGCCACAGTGCCAGCCCCAACTTACCTTTTAATTTTCAAAAAAATACAAAAATAACAATACTAAGAGGAAAGTTTACAATAGTCAATGTCTACATCAAAAAAGCTGATCTGAAATAAAAACCTTATTGTTGTATCTCAAGGAACTAGTAAAACAAGAAATCAAACCGAAAGTGGAAGGAAAGAAATAATAAAACGCAGTACACAAAAAAATGACAAAGACTTAAAGAAATATAAAAAACAAAGAGCTATTTATTTGGGAAGATAAAGAAAATTAACAAATTCTTAGCTAGACTAAGAAAAAAAAGAAGCATCAAATACATAAAATCAGAGATGAAAAGAGAGACCTTACAACTGACACCACAGAATTACAAAGGATTATTAGAGATTACCATGAACAATTAAGTCACAACAAATTTGACAGTTTATAAAAATCAGACAAATTCCTGTACACATATACCTTACAAAGATTGAGTCATGATAAAAGAACCCCTAAACAGAACAATAATGAGTAGTGAGATTGAATCAGTAATGAAATGTCTCCCATCAAAGAAAAGCAGAGGACCAAACAGCTTCACTGCTGAACTCTGCCAATATTTAAAGAAAAACTAACACCAAAGCTTTTTATGCTACTTCAAAAATAGAAGAGGACAAAATTCTTCCAAATGAATTTAATGACATCAGCATTACCTACACACCAAAACCAGGCAAAGATACAACAGAAAAAGAAAGCTATTGGTCAATATCCCTGATGAATATAGATATAAAAGTCCTCAACAAAATACTAGCAAGCTAAATCCAGTAACATATTTAAAAGATTATTTATCATGATCAAGTAGGGTTCTTTCCAGGAATGCAAGGATGGTTCATCATATGCAAATAAATAGAGATGATACATCATATCAACAGAATAAAGGACAAAAATCATATGGTCATCTCAATAAATGAAAAAAATGCATTTAATAAAATTCAACATCCCTTTATGATTAAAAACTCTGAAGAAACTGGTTATAGAAGGATTGCTCCATGATATAATAAATGCCATATATAACAAGCTAACAACTAACATACTGAAAGGGGAACAGCTAAAGACTTTCTCTCTGACATCTGGAACAAGTAAGGATGCCCACTCTCACCATTTTAATTCAACCTAGTAGTGGAAGTTCTAGCCAGAGCAATTAGGAAAGAGAAAGAAATAAAGGGCATCCACGTTAGAAAAGAGGAAGTCAAATTGTTTGTAGATGTCATGACCTTAGACACAGAAAACCCTGAAAAAGTTTTTAATAAATTAATAAATTTAACAATTAATAAATTCATACAACATTCCAGGATACAAAGTCAATACATAAAAACAAGTAGAACCATTATACGTCAACATTGAATTATCAGACAAAGAAATCAAGAAAGCAATCCCAATTCCAGTTGCTACAAAGAAACAAAAATTCAGATATAAATTTAACCAGTGAGGTGAAAGATCTCTATAATGTAAAAACTTAAAGAGAATAGAAACAAATGGAAAAACATCCCATGTTCATGGATTAAAATGTATATACTACCCAAAGTGATTTATAGATTTAATGCAATCCCTGTCAAAATACCAATTTTTTTCACAGAACTAGAAAAAAAAATACTAAAATTTGTATATAACAACAATAAATCCTAAATAGCCAAAACAATAGAGCAAAAGGAACAAAGCAGAAGACATTCCACTATTTGATTTTCAAATATATCTTACAAACCTACAGTAATTAAAACGGCATAGTACTGGCACAAAAACAGATCCATAGACAAATGGAACACAATAGAGATTCCAGAATTAAACCAATGCATCTACAGTCAACTGATCTTTGACAAAGGTTCTGAGAATCTGCATTGGAAAAAGGACAGACTTTTCAATAAATGCTGCTGGGAAAATTTGGATCCACATGCAAAAGAATGAAACCTGACCCGACCCCCCATTCTCACAATGTTCAAAAGTCAACTTAAAATGGATTAAATACCTAAGTGTAAGACATGAAACTCTGAAACTGCGAGAAGAAAACAAGAGAAATGTTTCAGGACATTGGAATGGCGAGGATTCTTTTTTTTTTTATCAGATTAATATCCAGTATATATTAGGAACTTAACAGCAACAAAAACAACAATTTAATAAATGTACAAACAGGGTTGGCCTTGTGGTGTAGCAGGTAAAGCTGCCACTTACAACGATGCCAGCATCCCATATGGGTGCCATTCAAGTCTTGGCTGCTCCACTTCTGATCCAGCTCTCTGCTAGTGGTCTGGGAAAAGCAGTGGAAGATGGCCCAAGAGTTTAGGTCCCTGCCACCCACATGGGAGACACAGATACAACTCCTGGCTCCTGGCTTCGGCCTGGCCCAGCACTGGTGGTTGCAGACATCTGGGAAGTGAACCAGCAGATGAAAGATCTTTCTTTCTCTGTCTTTCCCTTTAACACAGACTTTCAAAGTAAATAAGTAAATCTTTAAAAAAAAAAAAAAAGAAAGAAATGTAGAAAGGAACTGAACAGACATTTCTCAGGAGGAAAATACATATGGTCAATAAACATACAAAACAATATTTAGTATCACTGGCCATCAGGGAACTGCAAATCAAAATGACAATGAGATATCACCTCATTCTTGTTAGGGTTTTGTCCAAAAGACAAAAGATAACAAGTGCTGACTAGGATGTGGAAAAAAGGGAACCCTTGAATATTGTTAATGGGAATGTCAATTAGTACAGCCAGTGTGGAAAACAGTATGGAGGTTCCTCACAACTAAAAACAGAACTACCGTATGATCTAGCAATCACAGTACGAGGTATATATCCAAAGGACATGAAATCATTCTGCTAAACAGACATTCGCACTCCATTTTTATTGTAGTGCTATTCACAGTGGTCAAGACAGAAACAATCAAAGGATCTATCCACTGATGAATGGACAAAGAATGCAGTACTATGGAACAGAATACCACTCAGCCATAAAAAATGTTGAGAATGTTGAGATTTTGTTATTTGCAACAAAATAGATGGGCTAGAGGTCATTTTGTTAAGTAAAATTAGCTAGACACAGAAAGACAACCATACATGATCTTACTCAATGTAGAGTGTTAAAAAAAGAGATTTCATAATTTAAAAGCACAATGATGATTAACAGAGGCTGAGGAGGAATGGGGGAGAGGAGTATAGGAAAAAGTTGATCAATGGATATTAAGGTACAGTTAGATAGGAGTAAGAAATTATGGGGCTCTATTTCATAGTAGGGTGACTATATATGATGTTAATGCACTATATATTTCTCTACTTTAAAAAGTTTAAGAGAGGATTTTGAGTGTTTTCACCACAAAGAAAGGTTAAATATTGGAGGACATAGATATATTTACCTTGGTTGAATAGTACACATGTATCAAAACATTACATGGAATCCCAAAATGCATTTAATTTGTATGTATCTGTTACAAAAATTTAGAAAAAAACTTTTAAAATACAAAGAATAAAAGCTGACAATTTTTAGAGAGGAAAAATTTTATTTCATATTCTTTGATATAATTAAATAATTTTTTCAACACACTTTGTGTACTTTAAGACAAGTAAACTTACTTCCTTCTCTGGAATAAAGGCACTTGGTCCTCTTGTCAAGGGTTGAGATACTCTGATTCTTTTATCCTGTTTTAAAAGAAAATTTTTATATATTAATAATGACTTTCTAATAAAATTTAAGTTGGTACACATTTATTGCTAAGGTACTAAAATAAACAGAATAAATGAATAGTATTGTATGAAAACAAAGTTTTGGGTCTCAGATCAAAGAAAACCCATAGGGTTGATGAGATGATGGGAATCACACAGTTCTGGGTGCATGGTAGGCTCCTCAACTAGTATTTCCCTTAGTCAAATTCTACATCACCATAGATTTTTAGCTGTATGTTACATTACTGAAAACCACTAACCACTCTAATCACATTGTATCTATGCTGTAGCAGTAGAAAACTAAAGGAAAGGTTAAATTCAAAGAGGATTACACGCAAATCCTCCAAAAAATTATTGGGCTTTTATCTTTTAAACAATAAAATAGCAATAAGTATATTAATATACACAAAAAAGCAAAACTTAGGAAAGTAGAGGTTAATTTAAGAAATGGGGAATACAAAACTCTCTATTCTACTTGCTTCTCTATTAGTATTAACAACTGGAAAACTGATAAACAGTTTGTGTATATTTCTATTAAGGTTTTTTAATTTTTGGTTAATGATTTTAGAATTGAAAAATATTTTTGGTGAACTCACTTAAGTATGATTACAAATCAGCCACAAAAATTCCAGTTAAGGGTAACTTCCTTGTCCTAGGCTATAGGACAAGAATAGTCAAAGGGCGACTCTCATGTTTCAAACTCCCTCTTGGCCAGGAGAAAAGTTATGGGAAATGGTCACTTAATTTTCTATGAAAAGGTAATACTTTAAAGATCAAAAATAGAAGCTTCCCAACTCATAAGATAAAAACATGGACTATACCATGGTTTATTAAAGGTTATAAAGTGTGAGTTGTGGCACAGTGAGTTAAATCATCACTTTCAATGCCCACATTACAAATGGACTGCTGGTTGAAGTCATGGCTACTCCATTTCCAAACCAGCTTCCTGTTAATGTACCTGTGAAGGCAGGGGAAGATGGCCCAAGTACTTGGGTCCCTGAAAACAATGTGGGAGACCTGGATAGAGCTACTGGTTCCTAGATTCAGCTTGGTCCAGCCCCAGCTGTTGCTGACATTTTGGGAGTGAATCAGCAGATTAAAGTCTCTGTGTGTGTGTGTGTGTTACTCTTTTAAATAAATAATTTTTTAAAAAATGATTATAAAGATTGAGTGAGAAAACTGAAGAATATAGGAAGAATATAGGAGCATGTGGTTAATGAAAAAGACTATATTGACCTTTAGATGCCATCAAGCTCACCATAGAAAAGAAGTTAAGGAAATAACTCTAAAAGAGGTCTTCAACATGTTCATGGGAAATGTTCATTATGAAAAAAACCTTTACATTGATTTCAAAATTTTTGCACCAAAATAAACTTGATTCCATTTCCTAGGAACTTCTGAAGTATCATTTTAGGTGGTTTCTTATCTGAGAAAAGCACAAAACTATTCCACATGTCTATATCCTGGCCACAGCTGACTAGACCAGGATTCCAACTACCCCAAACAGAAGCTGATCTGCAGCCCAATAGTGCTTTAATGTAAATGTTTCACCCAAACAAGGTGAAATAATAACAATCACCTGGATCATACTCAACATGTTTGAGATCTCACCATAAGCATAAAAACCACAAATGTAACTGTAATGCCTTAATAACTATGCATTTTCAATTTAATCAGATGACTCCCTCCCCCTCTTTCCCTTTCCTCACTGTCTTACTTCCCCTTTAGTAAGTAACCTGAGTCTGTTTTTTCTTCCATACAAGAGCCTCCCCAGCACAAAACAGTGATTTAAATCATCTAAACACCTTACTTCACTAGGAAGCAATGACAAAACAAAATGGTAAAAGGTGGCACTCAGATCTTTAACAATGATTTTTTTAGACCCTAATCAGGTTCTATGATACCAACTTTGAGGGTGCAGGGTGATGAAAATAGAAATGGTCCCAGTCCTCATGAATTTAGCACACAATCTTCATCAGGGTTCTTTTGAAATAAATATATTACATAATGCTTACTTTACGCTAATATGCTTACTAATGCCAAAGTTTTAGAAATAACTAGACAGAGGGTTATAGTGATAAAACAATGACAAATAGGCCTCAAACTACTACTCAAGTACTCCAGAGAGCTGCTTATAAAAAGAATTAATTCAAAATTTCTAATATTAGCATTTCTTGTCTGTATCAGCCACAACCTAGATTTCAACAGAAAGATAATTTTTTAAAATGTATTTCTCCTTTTGTTGTTTCTTTATTTTGCTTTCACAGCCTCTGTGAAATAATTTTAAATATTCTCTATAACTTGGGGCTGGTGTCGTGCCTCACTTGGCTAATCCTCCGCCTGCAGCGCCAGCATCCCATATGGGCGCCAGTTCTAGTCCCGGTTGCTCCTCCTCCAGTCCAGCTCTCTGCTGTGGTCTGGGAAGGCAGTGGAGGATGGCCCAAGTACTTGGGCCCCTGCACCTGCATGGGAGACCAGGGGGAAGCGCCTGGCTCCTGGCTTCGGATCTGTGCAGCACCGGCCGTAGCAGTCATTTGGGGAGTGAACCAATAGAAGGAAGACCTTTCTCTCTCTCTCTCTTGATGTCTAACTCTTTCTGTCAAATAAAAAAAATTCTCTATAACTTAATGTTATATAATATTAACGTAATATAAATATTACATGAAAAGCAATTTCCTGCCTAACTCAACCATCTCGAAGGTGCAAAAGCAGTTGGAGAAATTGATTATGAAGAAAAATATGTCAATAGGTAGATAAATGGACATTTTAGAGTGATAAAAATACATAAAATTCATGCAAAAGCTAGAATCATGGTGCAGCAGATTAAGTTGCCACTTGGAATGCTCACATCCAATATCAAAGTGCCTGATTCAAACTGAGTCCTGGCTACTCCTCACTTCTGATCTGGCTTTCTACTAATTGGCCTGGGAAGGCAGTAGATGATGGTTCAAGTACTTGGGTTCCTGCCATCCATGTGGCAGACCCTGATGGACTTCCTGCGTCCTGGTTTCAGCCTGGCCTAGCCTTGACTGTGTGGGCATCTGGGGAGAGAACCAGTGAATTGAAGAGCTCTCTTTGTGTCTCTCTGTCTTTCCAACAAAATGAAAATAATTTTTTTTTTAAGATTTATTTTATTTATTTGAAAGAGTTACACAGAGAGGTAAAGACAGAGAGAGAGGTCCTCCATCCACTGGTTCACTCCCCAGACAGCCGCAACAGCTGGAGCTGCGCCGATCCGAAGCCAGGAGCCTGGAGCTTCCTCCGGGTCTCCCCAGCGGGTGCAGGGGCCCAAGTACTTGGGCCATCCTCTACCGCTTTCCCAGGCCACAGCAGAGAGCTGGATTGGAAGAGGAGCAGCCCGGACTAGAACCGGTGCCCATATGGGATGCTGGTGCTTCAGGCCAGGGCATCAACCTGCTGCGCCACAGTGCTGGCCCCAAAAATAAAGTTTTGAAATCACAAATTATGACATTTGACAACTGAATTTACATTTTTTAAAAAGATTTATTTTATTTATTTGAAAGAGTTACAGAGAGAGGTAGAGACAGAGAGAGAGGTCTTCCATCCGCTGGTTCACTCCCAAGATGGCTGTAGAGGCAGTGAGGGACAGAAGAGAGAGAGACAGAGAGAAAGTGAGCTGGGTATAGAACCCAGGTACTCCAATATGGGACACAGGTGTCTAACTGCTAGGCTGAACAGCCACACCTGCATTTACCTTTAAATGTTTGAAACTGTTATTTTGCCAACAAATATATTTTCTGGAGCAGGAAAAGCTTGTATCTGAAATTGATGCTAATTATAAATGGAACTTCAAACTATTACACTTAAACAAATGTAACGTCTCTTAGTTTTTACCAAGTGATGAGAAATAACTGAAATTTCAATTGTGTCAACATTTATTTCATTTATTCAGCAAATATAAAGCATTTACAATATGCTAGGCACAGCAAGGACACAAAGTTTAGACTGGCAGATATATATTCAACGATTTGTGACAGACACATACACAAAGTGACTCGGGAGCCACCACATTAGCAATGATTATATTTACTTAGTCATTCCCCTTCTGTTGAATATCTAAGTTACAAACAGTTTTCATTATTATAAATAATGCTACAATGAATATTATCCTCGAGATTTGGGGCATATTTTGTAGAATTTTAGATAGTTTCTTTAGTAATATCCCTAGGAGTGGATTTCCTATGATTTGTATTACATAGTTAACTTCTTGTTGTATGCTGCCAATAAATTGACAGAACCATTTTACCAATTTCATTTTCATCAGCTGAGAAAATGTTCATTTAACCCACTAATTTCAAAAGTGAAAAACAGCATCAAAAATGTGCATGAAATTTTTTCTTCTATGCTTATTTTCAATAAAAAGTCCTTTAGCAGAGATGTGGATCAAATCTATTTTTATCTGGGAGTGATATAGCCCCTAGACTTCAGAAAGAAAAACTATGCTAATAGTTCAGGAGAGAGATGAACTGTTCTAACCTAAGAGATCTGTTTGTACACTGAATGGATGGGGAAACCAATGTAATTTTGATCTTTACATACCAGTGTTTTTCCTCATTATATTTTTAAAATGGCATCACATTTGAAATGATCAACCTAGTTCCTGCTTCTTCTGTATTAAGAGGCATCTTTTTGGCCGGCGCCGTGGCTCAACAGACTAATCCTCCGCCTAGTGGGGCTGGCACACCGGGTTCTAGTCCCGGTCGGGGCGCCGGATTCTGTCCCGGTTGCCCCTCTTCCAGGCCAGCTCTCTGCTGTGGCCTGGAAGTGCACTGGAGGATGGCCCAAGTGCTTGGGCCCTGCACCCCATGGGAGACCAGGAGAAGCACCTGGCTCCTAGCTTTGGATCAGCGTGGTGCACTGGCTGCAGCGCGCCAGCCGCAGCGGCCATTGGAGGGTGAACCAACGGCAAAGGAAGACCTTTCTCTCTGTCTCTCTCACTTGTCCACTCTGCCTGTCAAAAAAAAAAAAAAGAAAAAGAAAAAAAAAAGAGGCATCTTTTCTGGTGAGGACCAGTACACAGTTGGCTGCTATGCTATGACATAATGTTTATATCATGTTTTTATTCCTGGGCAGACAATATGATTGGTTTGTTGAAACTGATGACATCATATATTCCAAAGAGGAAGGGCAAATAGAGTGGAATACAGGAAAATGGGTATAAAAACTTTCTAATCCTAGATGGGAAAACAGCAAGTTTTAAATTAAATAAATACATTGTAATGGATTGGTAATTTTACAGGCCATCTAATTTTTAAATGTCAGTCACTAATACATTCTCTTCACACCCAAAAGGCTTCTATAAAAAATGATGACCTCTCCTATAGAAAAAAATGTTTTGACATTTATGATATTATAATAACTACTGAGATCCAAGGTCATTTAATGAGAAAATATCTGGAAGCAAAAATAACAAAAACATCAACGGCAAGAACCTTCAATTCACACCAACATTTCTCCTCTTACTTGAATCTAGAGTGTTTCAAGAAACCACTGAGCATCAGGAACCCAGCCAGGCACTGCAGGGTGCATGAGAAATTTCCTGGCACTTAACAACACTCAATATTCCCTTTCATTGTGGAGAACCCTGCCTCATTATAATAGCACAAGTCTTCAGGAGTGAACTCCTTTTTAAATGAGCTATTAAAATGAAGGCAATCAAGACCTTCCTGCAATAGCTCCAACTCTGGGTAGAACTGTTTAAGTGATGCTGCAAACATCTTGTTACTAATAGTTGGAAGTCAAAAGAGTTGAATTTTTAACTTGAAATCTCAAAACGTTTCCACTCAAAAGCATTATATTTATCAACTGCTTAACAGAAATTGCTTTACTCTGCATTTCCCCCTGAGCCATCAGTTCCTCGTAGGTCAGGGATGTACCTTGTTCATCTTTATATGATGTTCAGTGTGAGGTAAGCTTCTGGTCCATTTTTGAAAATTTTATGAGGTGATCACTTGAAAAACAGTATTTTTCTATTTCATTTAAAAATGAGTTTCAAAATGAGATGAAATATAGTTAAATACCCTTTTTGAAACAAAGAAACTTGATGTGCCATTTGATAGGAACCATTAGATAAATCTTACTTGTTCTACTAACTGGGTGCCTAAAGCTCACGTAGTGAGTACTCTGAAAACTGTAGCCATGAATACTATTAGTAGTAGTATTCATTGTAGTAGAAGTAATTAGCTCTAACATAATTAAAATGTATAAACAATTATGAATGTAAATCCACAGAGCAAAGGTAACTAATGAATTAAATTTGCACTGCAGTGTAGCTAAGTTTCTGAGTGAGCTTTTCCCTGGCTAACAACAAAGTTCCTTAAATGTTATTCATTATAACACATAGTGAACCTGCTAAAAGTGCAATCAAGTTTTTGTTTTTACGCAGATGGTATCCAGTGTAAGATGAACTCTGGCTCAACTTCTACTGGACATAACTCCATTGTAAGTCAAAGGGAATCTGTATATTGACTATGGAGTAGCAAGCTTCTAAAACAGATTACTGTTAGGTAGCACTAGAACTCTATATAACCACAGAGTGATACAAACCTACAAGAGTGGAAATAGTTAGAATAAATACTTGGCTAGAATAGTGTTTACACCATTAGCACTGTACCACTATTTAATCTTTAAACTGGAAGCAAATCTAAAATCGCATTCATGTTCAGCGTCATCCAGAGGCAGGCAGCAAGAGCACATCTCTTTTTGCACTTCCCATACAATGCCACAGAGTAACATAAACCAATAAGGCAAGATTCACTTAAGTAACTGGTAGCTTTAATATGGTCTTTTTTTTGTGCCCTATGATGTTTAGATATATTTTATTTTTAAAAAAGATTTATTTATTTATTTGAAAGGCAGAGTTACAGAGAGGCAGAGACAGAGAGGGAGGTCTTCCACCTGCTGGTTTACTCCCCAGATGGCCGCAATGGCTGGAGCTGCAGCAATCTGAAGCCAGGAGCCTGGAGCATCTTCCAGGTCTCCCACGTGGGTCCAAGGTCTTGGGCCATCCTCCACTGCTTTCCCAGGCCATAGCAGAGAGCTTGATCACAAGTGGAGCAGCTGGAACTCAAACCAGCGCCCATATGGAATGCCGGCACGGCAGGCAGTGGCTTTCTCCATCGTGCCACAGTGCCAGCCCCTAGAGACATTTTAAGCCAACATTTCCTAAGGATTCATCTTCTTTTTCTGTTCTCTACTGAAATTCTACCCATTCTTTCTTAAAGACCCTATCTCAAATACCATCTCCTTTGGTCTCCCATTCCACTTCTTCCAGTTCCCAATCTCTTATATGAATTTAATATCATATGTTTTCCCTGATTGGTGACAACTAACTGAGCACCAAAAAGGAAACCTGTTAAAGTGAAATGGACACTATGAGAAGCAGTGACTTGATCAGCCCTTGCCCTGACTGTTGATGAACAACTTAATACTTTATCCCTTTTAGTATTTTTTTTTTTGGTTGTTCTACTTAATAATATTGGTTGAATTCTGTAATTAATACATAGTTATTCTTAAGTGTTGAAACTTAACTGAAAAGTGATCCCTATTAAATATAAGAGTGGGAATAAGAGAGGGAAGAGATGTACAATTTGGGACATGCTCAATCAGACTTGCCCCAAATGGTAGAGTTAAAAACATGAATTTAAATCTAGTCTTAAGATGCACAACTATATTGTTTCTCTCTCTCTCTCTTAGAGCTATTAATATATTATCTTAACACTCCTTTAAGACTATAAGCTCCTTAAAGAGTAGGATCAATTTCTAGCACAATACCTGTAGGATCGCAGTATAGCAAGGTGAAAGTAATAGATGTTCATGTATCTGTTAAGCTGAATGAATGACACAGGAGACTGGCTACAGCTCTTTTGTCACTTTTATCTTCCTTGCTAAGAACAGGAGCATTCTCTAGACTTAAGGAAGTTAATGTTCTCTGTATCCTTATTAGAAACACCGAAAAGTTAAAACTAATAAACACAGTCCTGGACATCAATCCACTACTCTCACGTACCCTCTGGATTCCCATTTATTTTCTTATGTTGTAAAACAAATAGTACTTGTAATTTTTCATAATTTTGTACTTCCTTAGAAATCAATAACAGGCCGGCGCCGTGGCTTAACAGGCTAATCCTCCGCCTTGCGGCGCCGGCACACCGGGTTCTAGTCCCAGTCAGGGTGCCGGATTCTATCCCGGTTGCCCCTCTTCCAGGCCAGCTCTCTGCTATGGCCCGGGAAGGCAGTGGAGGATGGCCCAAGTCTTTGGGCCCTGCACCCACATGGGAGACCAGGAGAAGCACCTGGCTCCTGCCTTCGGATCAGCGCGATGCACCGGCCGCAGCGGCCATTGGAGGGTGAACCAACGGCAAAAAGGAAGACCTTTCTCTCTGTCTCTCTCTCACTATCCACTCTGCCTGTCCAAAAAAAATAAATAAATAAATAAAAAAGAAATCAATAACAATATTCCATGCTGTGACACTAATATTGGGCAACAAAGACTCCTATACAAGTTTTTATGTAGTGAGCACTTTCTTTAGAGATGTTAAGTTACAAAATATACTTACTGAGTATGCTATTATGATTTTGGGATAAAGCCCAAGAACTATAAATCTTCATACCTGAGATAATGCAAATTCCTAATAATCACAAAATCAATGCTTCCCTAGTAACATACAGACAATATACTTTTCTATCTCTAATTATGAGCTCTGGTCCCAGAAAAGTATTTAGAAGCGCTTTATTTCTATACTTTTTACAGTTTCTGCACTATGTAGCAAAACCTGACCTTGAATTGTAGAAAGATCTGCCTGTTAAAATTATATTCTGGGGCCGGCATTGTGGCATTGTTGCATAACAGGGAAAGCTGCCGCCTGCAATGCCAACAACCCATGTTGGCATCAGTTCAAATTCTGGCTGGTCCACTTCCCATCCAGCTCCCTGCTAATGGCCTGGCAAAAGCAGCAGAAGATGGTCCAAGTGGTTAGACTCTTGCCTCCAATGTGGGAGACCCGGATGAAACTCTGGCTCCTGGATTCAGTGTAACTCAGCCCTGCCTGTTGCAGCCACTTGGGGAGTGAAGCAGCAGACAGAAGATCTGTTTCTCTCTCTGTCTCTTCCACTCTCTGTCACTCTGCCTTTCAAATAAACAAATCTTTAAAAAATCATTGACCCCAAAGCTTTTGTTTATGTGGTTTATGTTAATTAATTATGGTATTAGAAAGTAAATCAAAGAAATATCATAAGGGTCAGCACCATGGTGCACCGTTTAAGATGCAGCTTGAGACACCAGCATCCCATACGGGTATGCAGATCTGAGTCCTAACCAGTCCACTTCTGATCCATCTTCTTGATAATATGACTGGGAAGCAGTGGATAATGGCCCAAGTACTTGAGTTCTTGTCACTCATTATGAGAGGTGGATGAAGTTCCAGTCTTCTGGCCCTGGCTGTTGCAGCCATTTGAGAAATGAACCAAAGGATGGAAGATACCAATTTCCCTGTCTCTCTCTATCACTATTGCTTTCAAATAAATATTTTTAAAAGAAATTTTAAAATATTACTAATTCATTTAAGAATAAAAATAATATGCCCATTACACGTCAACATATATGATTTTTTGAAAGATCCAAAACAACAAAAAAAAGTGATAAGAGTCTGCCTTATGCTTTTGTAAATATCTGGCTTAATTAAAGAGGACTGGATTCTCGTATCTACTTCTCCATTCCATCTGCTGTAGTGATTAAAGTACATGAAGAAAACCTGGCCTCACAAAGCTATGTAGATGAGTTTTAGTAATCTCAAATAATTTTATGCATTCTTTGATTCTACTCTAAAACTTGATGAGTCATAGCTTCTGAAAGTCTGTTGTAATGTGACATCTGAAAGTATGTTATTAAATTGCTTTACCTTGTATTTTGAATGGGTTATTTTACCCATGTGTCTCAGGGTCAATGAAGCATGTAATGCCCCCATCAGAGAAGGAATCCTGATACTGAATAATAAAGAAGGAAGCTCCAAATGCATAGAAAGAGTTTATTTGGGCAACTAAGGGGAAAGATTCTATACATTTATAAATCTAATAGGGAAATTAGGCAGGAGCTTGCTATACAACATTCCTTCAAATATGCTTTAGCAGCTAGCCCCTCAGATATCATGCTTGCTTCCCTGGCTCTGTCAGGAAGACTAGTGATGGCTCTTTGGCTTTTATGACCAGAATAGTAACAGCTGGATTAGCATGGGATAAATGTCCCTCTGGTATAAAAGCAGAAGTCAAGATGGACAACTATGGCTTGTTGTCACACATCATGCATAATTTTGTAACATTAATCACTGGTTATTTAGAAAATACTGATCCACTGAGATTTGAAGGTTTTCCTGCAAAGGACACATTGACACATTTAATATGATAAATAAAATGTTTTAATATCACCACTGATCTATACCAGAAAAGTCTTTAAGCATTGGGAAGTGGTCAAACTCATGGAGGAAGACATCAGTTTTGCAAAATTATTTTCTTCTAAAAACTTTTCATTGGCAAGAAATTCTATCAGTAGCTTTTCTTGACATGATAGGCTCAATATGTTCTTTTCTGTGAAAATGTTTGCCAAATACCCACGTCTGAATGATCATAGTCATTAGTCATTCTTTCTTATAAAAATAATGTTTAATAAAAAAATGCAAAAGTGACTGGTTCATAAGTCAACCCCTTGACTGCTTTTCTTTGAGGCAACCATAGTACTTGGGTATGCAGAAGAACTTTATGTATATTACTCACTTTGAAACACAGACTATTAAAAAGATTATCATTTGGTGGTCAAAACCTAATTAAATGTGCAATTTTTACTGTTTTCATGAAGAATATTCTTGGGTGAAACTGGCATATTTTACTATGAGTACAAGATGGTGAAGAAAACAATGACTACCATCACATGTGATGTCACTCCTTTAGATCATCATAAGGTTTCAGAAGTCCACAGAACACACTTTGAGAACTACTTATTGAAATAAATGTTTCCAGCACACTCCTCTCATCTTTTCGATATGTATCCATATAAATTCTTTAGTGACTCACAAAAAATTGTTACATTTAACACTCACATTAAGACAAAATACTAAAGAAACCATTAAGAACAACAAATATTTTTTGCTTTTCTCTTATTCCAAGGTAATAGAACTTATATGGAAGAGTTCATTTTTCATGTGTAAAGTAAACTTTCAATTAATTAATTAGGTAAACAAGATGACCAAAATAAAACAAAACAAAACAAAACAAAAAAAAAAAACTTGTAAAAAGAATAAAACAGGAGGGGTAAGCCCTAACATAAAACATCTAATTTCTATAACTACAAGTTGTGTTGGCACATGAAAAGATTCACAAAGCAACAGAACTTTCCTAATTATGACTCAACATTCCAGAAATAACAAAAAAGGTGATTAAATATGTACCCTTACATAAAAAATCCAAAAAAACTTTTAAATGTCAAAAGAACACCATAAGCAAAATTGATGATAAGTGTCTGCAACTTAACACAACGGCTAATATGAAGAGATCCTAAAAAATCAAAAGGGAAAAAACCAGCAACCCAATCTAAAAATGGACAAGGGCAATTATCAGAAGAAATGCCTTGTAAAAGAAAAAAAGACAAATACTGTATTTTGTACATTTGGCAAACATTCTAGTTAGGCAGTATACTTATTGACAAGATAGAGAATTGTATTCTCAAAAAATGTAGGAATGCAAAATCAAACCTCATGGATAAGAACATGGAAATATCTAGCAAATGTACATAGTGTTTGTTCTTTGACTCAGCAATTCCACTTCTATTTCAGCAATAAAAATATCCACTAAAAAGGATGCAGAAAATATCTACACATAAAAACATATCTTAAATTTAATATAATTAAACTTTTAGCTTCACTTCAAATTAACAGGGAATACCAGGCTGAGAGGAACAATTAAATAACAACATGATGGAGAAAACAAAAATTATGAAACAGTCTATATAACAGACCCAATTCTTTCAACTAGTTGAAGGCATGAAGGGATAAAAGGACTACTCTGAGACATGAAAGACATAACTACCAAATGTAATGGTGGACCAACCTCTGAAAAAAAAAAAAACAAAACCCAATGCTGAAAACACATTAAACAATGGGGGAATTGAAAAGAAGAGGGGTATGAGAAAATATCTAGCAATTACTGCTAATTGTTAGGTGTGGTACTGGCATTTGTAGTTAATAAAGAACATTTAGAAAGACATAAGAAAGTATACAGGAGTAAAAAATATGAGTTTTGAAATTAAATTACTCTAGCAACAATAGAAACAACACAACATTGATGAAGAGTGGCAAAATCATGCCAATACTGATTTTGGTGATGGGTTTATGGAAATTCATTACATTTTTCTTTTTTTGTGTAGCATGAAACTTTTCGAGACTTTTTTTAAAGGTGATTAGTAAGTTAATGTGTAACAGGCATTTAAGTAAATGGCAACTATTACAATAAAGGTCATTAATCACAGAAGTAAATGTGATAAGAATAGTTAAAATTTATTAACATTGAAATTAAAACTTTTAGATTGAATATTCATTCAAAAGATTTTTAAAGCTGTTATAGACTGAATATCTGTATCTCCCTTTCCCCAATACAGATACACCAAATTTATATCCTGAAATCTTAACAATCAATATGATGATATTAGGAGGTAGTAACTTTGGGACGTGATTAAATCATAAGAATAGAGCCCTCATGAATGGAATTAATGCCCTTATATTAGGAAGACCCCACAGATCTCCCTGCCCCTCTTCTGCTGGGCTGAAGAAACAGCAAGAAACTGTCTATGGACCATGAAGCAGATCTTATTCAATGCCAAATGTGCCAGTGCCTTGATTTAGACCTTCTCAGCCAACAGTACTGTGAGAACAAATTACTGTTTAAGTCACATAATCTTTGGTTTTTGTAATAGTAGACTGGATGGACTAAGAAAAAAACTCATTACCTGGAAAGCTTGGGCTAAACAAAGAGATTACAAAGATAGATAAAGTGGGGCCGGCTCTGTGGTGTAGCAGTTAAAGCTTCCGCCTGCAGTGCTGGCATCTCATGTGGGCGCCGGTTTGAGTCCTGGCTGCACACTTCCAATCCAGCTCTCTGCTATGGCCTGGGAAAGCAGCAGAGGATGGCCCAAGTTCTTGGGCCCCTGCACCCATGTGGAAGATCTGGAGGAAGCTCCTGGCTCCTGGCTTTATATCGGCAAAGCTCCGGCCATTGCAGCCATCTGGGGAGTGAACCAACAGATGGAAGACTCTCTCTCTCTCTCTCTCGCTCGCTCTCTCTCTCTCTCTCTCTGCCTCTCCTTCTCTGTGTAACTCTGCCTTTCAAATAAATAAATAAATCTTTAAAAAAAAGATAGATAAAGCACAAATGCTGACCTCAAGGAAATACCAGATAAATAAATACAGTTGCACAGTAACAATATACATTAGGCACTATAATCAGGGTGACCAAAATAGTAATGCCTAACTCTACCTGCAAGAATATAAATTAAAAAGGTCTTCTGATGACATAAATCTTGAGAAAGTAAAAATGTGTTGGGCTACGTAGGAAAAGATAAAATCTATGTGGCCACAACACACCAAGCAAAAAGAAAGTACAAAGGCATGACACATTTGGGAAACTATATGCTGTTCTACAAGATCCCTGAAGCTTTCTAAGAGAATAGGCAACAATCTTATCATGAATGTTATACTAAAGACCTTTGATATTATCTAAACAAAGACACAGTATATTGATTATATTTATCACTTAAGAAAATATTTTTAACACCTGTTAGAAGAATGGAAATGAGGTAAGGGAAACTAAAGGAAATAAGACCTATTAGTAGGCCACCATAATTACCTAGGAAAGATAAAATTTGACTTATGTAAGCAGTATGGATTAAGAAAAGGAATTCTGTTGAAAGCTACTTAGGAGACAGAAGGAGTAGAATTGAATGATTAATTAGATATATGATGGTAAAGTAGTGAGAGAAGTTTGTGATGCCTTACAGAATTCTAAATTAGATGACTAGATGGGTGAAAAATGGTGACTTCAACTGCTATGAAAGAAATCAACACGACAAGGCAGCTTGGGTATAGGTTGATTTCAATAATCCAGTGATATTTTGTAGAAGGTAGGCATGTAGAAAGATATGGGTTTCAAGTAGATGAAAGCTCTGGAAAGAGGTAAATGTTTCAACATTTTAATTTGCATTTCAAGATCCAAGCTTTCTATTATGCCTAACATTTTAAATGACAACCCAACACTTAAGAACAAATTCAAAATATGTTATCTTACTACCTGTTCACAAAGTTTCTTTCAGTGACTCTAATATGATTTCCATTTTCACCACCCCTACCTCAGTTTAGCTTATCAGTTTATCCCCAGTGATGGGTGGGGAGGATACCAACCTTTGGTCTTGAACCTCTATATAGAATGTCACATTCCTTCTTCATATTTATTACATTGTTACTAACTCATTACATAAGGCCAACCCCAATTCCTATATTTTCTATATTAAGTCCTTCAAACTGAGAGTGAGTTTTCTCTATGTCTGGGTTCTTATTTATACAACACCTAGTATCATTTTGTGTAACATAAGATAAATATCTACAAGGGTGATTATAAAAGGGGTGTTCTATCTTATTTAATGATTAATTCAAATCAGGTGCTCAACAAATAGTCCGGTTGATAACACATTATTTCTACGACAATAACCACTATTAAGAATTTTTCTTGGCATCCTGGACTTATGCCTATCCTAAAATATATACATTTGCACAAACACACCAATTATAACTTAATATAATTATTTCACCAAAGATTTTGAATTCTTGTCTTGGCAACAAAATTCTGAGTGCTGTCTTTGATAGAAAAAAAAACTGCAATTATGCTACAATTACGATCTGTGGAAGTAATTATTTTCTAATAAGCACAAGGACTTTTCATTAATTTTTCATTCTCACAATATTCTTCCCATTTTCCAGATTAGCTGCTATATAGGTGTTATTCAGAAACTATTCTGCTCTTTATCATTTTACTTATTTTTTAAAACTTTTATTTAATGAATGCAATTTTCATAGGTACAACTTCGGGAATACAGTGGCTTTTTCCCCCCATACCCACTGTCCCTCCCCCACTCCCATCCCGCCTCCTACTCCCTCTTCCATCCCATCCTTCTTTAAGATTCATTTTTAATTAACTTTATATACAGAAGACCAGCTCTGTATTACGTAAGGATTTCAGCTATCATTTTATTTTTATTAATTTATTTAACCAAGAACCACAGCCTCTGTTATCCTTAGCTTACTTAAGGCTTCAATATTAGTATCCTAAATCCAGATTTTTAGTTAACTCAAAACTACTAAGATCATTCATTTGATCTAAGCATTAATAACTTTTAAGCATTAGCAGGGCATCTTTTAAGGTCCATGATATTGCATTAGGCATTCTGAGTCAGAAACACTCTCAAGTTAAAGAACTCAAACAACCAATTAGTATGTATTAGCTTAATTCTTCATTGTTAAAAAGTTTATATAATAACTCTTTTAAGAACAAAGCATAAAAACTGCCTAAATGGACTGACAAACTAGTTGGTGATATAAAACAGATGCCTAAACAATAATAAACAGAATGCTATGTAACCAAATGCTAGAGGTATGGCGATACAATGAAAAGGGTACTGGAAACTCGAGTTCTTCCCCTTTCTTGAGCACTGAAGGACCTTCATCAGTATTGGGAGCATGGTTTTCTCATCTGAAGACCAAGATGCCAGCCCTAATGGCCTTTTAACATAAACAGTGTGGAACTCTTTTACTTGGTGAAGGGTTAACTTTGCAATCATTAAGTAAACTTAAAGTAGACCTTTGAAAAAATTAAGAATGGGAATGGGAGAGGGAGAGGGAGGAGAAAGAAGGGTGGGAGTGTGGGCAGGAGAGAAGGTAGGGTGGGAAGTATCACTATATTCCTAAATCTGTATATATGCAATACATGAAGCTTGTTTAACTTAAATAAAATTTTAAAAAACTCATAAACAGTCTCTGATTATACACAATGCTGTGAGAAATTCTAAATACTGGGACAAAGTTTTCAGAAATGAGATAAGTAAAATCCTTTAAAATTACTTTGATTACTTTTCCAGTTTAAAAATACACTTATTTTTAAAATATTTTCATTATTTTTAAAATAATCATTTTACTAATCTGGCTGATAAACTGTTAGGTTCTGATAAAATATTATACAACCAGTATTATTTTTAAAGCCCTTATATTGCAGGCTTATTTTATATATTTACATAATTTCCAACAGAATGATTTTCACTTTCAATATATCTAAATTCCTTAAACATATCACATTTAAAAAAATCTTTTTAAATGTATAATTTTAAAGTAATCTATTGAATTTATGTACTTAATGATTATCTTCCTTCTTGGAGTTGTCTTTTAAATAATTGTTGTAAGATAAATAATCTTTTAAAAAATATTTATTTATTTATTCTAAAGACAGAGTTACAGAGAGGCAGAGGCAGAGGGAGAGAGAAGTGTTCCTTCCATTGGTTCACTCTCCAGAGCTGTGCAGCTCTGAAGCCAGGAGCCAGGAGCTTCTTCCAGGTCTTCTACACGGGTGCAGAGGCCAAGGACTTGGGCCATCTTCTTCTTCTCTCCCAGGCCATAGCAGAAAGCTGGGTCAAAGTGGAGTGGCCATATGGGATGCCGGCACTGCAGGTGGCAGCTTTACCCGCTATGCCACAGCACCAGCCCCAAGATAAATAATCTTTATATTTATAAATAATTTTTCAAAGTCCTCACAACATATTATGTGAATTTATTGTTCTCAGCTATTTCTGTTAAAAGTGTACTGAAGGGGACAGCGTTGTGGCACAGTGGGTTAAGCACCTGCTAGCAATGCTGGCATCTCATATCAGAATGCTGGTCCAAGTCCCAGTGCTCTACTTCCAATCCAGCTCCCTGCTAATGCACCAGGAAAGCAACAGAACATGACACAAGTGCTAGAGCCCCTGCCATCTATTTTGAAGACCAAGATGAAGTTTCAGTTTTCTGGCTCCAGCCTGGGCCAGCCCTGGCCTTTGCAGCCATCTTGGGAGTGAACCTGTAGTTCCAAGATCTCTTTCTTTCTCTGTGTCTCCCTCTCTCTGTCATTCTGTCATTCAAACAAATAAAATGTCATTAGAGATTACTGGGCCTATATATATGAATGAACTTCAATGTTCCAGAATTTTTTTAGGAAGTTGACATAATTGGCCTTCAAATACAGCTATTCCTTCCCTAGAATGCAATCTTCCCCCATTTTTTTTTTTTAAATCTTCTGAAAGAACTGTATGATCATCAGTGTGCCACGTGTATCATCAGAGCATATGGGTTGGCTGGTAGGTCTTGATGCCTCACTCAAATGGCTGCTTGCTAGAGTGCTTTGCATATACACTGCTACTCTTCCTCCAAGCATGGTAATTTGGTTCTGAAAAGAAGCATCAAAATGGGCAAAGGCTGAAGCTGCAGATTCTCCTCATGAATTTTTATTGTTAGTCTTTCAAAAACCAATTTTACTTTCTAAAGCTTAGAGTTTCAATTTTTCTAGTTGCAATCAACCATTATTTCTCTAAGGTGAGTATATTACAGTGGGAACAACTTTGAGTTTTTCTAGCAGTTTCATGAATGGTAGCAAGATCTAACAATTCAGTTCCACATGGCAAAGTACATTTCCAAATCAATGAAATTAGTCCAATAGTAGTCTAATAGTTTTTAGTGGTTTTTAAAGATTAATCAAGTGTTGCTTTTACTTTGAGACCAAGAGCAGAAAAGAACTTACCAAAGCAAGTTACATCATTTTCATCCATAATATGAATTAAATTATTATTAATAACTATGTGGATAGACATATATGATAGTTTAATCAGGATATTTAGTTGGCAAATATTTTAAAATAGTTTTAATATACTGACAGACTTCTGCATTTCAGACAGCTCATCTAAATGAAAAATTTTATGGTGAGTTCTATCCTCCCAAAATGTTTTTCTAAGTATATATATATGTATATATATATATATATATATCTCCACATACCATACATAAGCTTAAATAATAACCTAATAGAGATCACAATTTTGTGTAATTTTATAATACTCATTTTCTCTATAATGTCCCCCAAAACAAAAATTTTAATAATGTCACAAAAATCAAAAGTGCTCTTAATTATGAATTTAGGTGACAAGTTCATGCCAAATCCCTAGAGTACCTCACAGGTCAGATTTCTTTGATGATCTATTTTTTAAAAAAAGAAAACTACAGAACTTCTATATCTACTTTATCATATCTATAATTAGTACACTACTAAATTTATCACTCTAGTATAAAAATTACCTAAAATCAAGGCTACCTTTAAAAAAGGAGGCTAATTTTTTCTATTACAGTCATTCTGCTATAGCACAACATATGTACCCCTATAAAAATCACTATGCTGTGGAAAATCATGCAATAAACTCTAAGGGCTTATGGTAAAAATGAAGGGTACGACATTAAGAGAATTACATCATTTATACAGTTATTCAAAAGAAGAAGCCTAATGAAAATGGTACCGTAATTTGACACAGGCTAAACTGTTACAAAATACAAAAATATTATAATATACAAGGCATTTTACCTTGAAAAAAATCTAAGATTCCTTCTAGAAGTGGGTGTTGGAAGGGCTACAGTTTGTGAGTTCTGAAGCTAAAGGAGGAGGAAGATCTGAAATCAGAGTTGTGCCACCAAATGTGGATGGAGGAACTCACAATGTACTGGTGAATGAAAGTGGAGGGCAGATGCCTTAGTTCCATGCATGGGTTTTCCTACAAAGCTCAGATCAGCTGGGTGAAGTTTTCTGGTTTCACCTGATGTATCTCATGCACAAAATTGCCAAAACAAACACAAAATTTGCTGTTCTGCTCAAATCATTCTCTAATGCATCAACTCTGCATAAGTTTTTTAGTTTGACAAACAGAGGTTAAATTGTTTTTATTTTAAAAATGTTAATTTGACAAAGTTCACAGGCAAGGTGAAAGGAATGAGAAAAAAAAACAGAAAATGTGCTTTTAATTATGATATATAGCTCAATATAAATAATATTCTTCTTACATCAAAATTTGGCCAGGGGCCAGTGTTGCAGTGGGTTAAGCTGCCGCCTACACTGCCAGGAGTTCCTGCTGCTCCACTTCCGATCCAGCTACCTGCTAATACACCTGGAAAAGCAGCAGAAAGTGGCCCAAGTCCCTGGGCCCCTGCCACCCACAAGTGAAACCTAGAAGGAGTTCCTGCTTCCTGGATTCTGCCTGCCCCAACCCTGGCTGTTGGGGGTGGAGCCAGCAGATAGAAGATCTCTCTGTCTTGTCTCTCCCTACCTCTAACTCTGACTTTCAAATAAATACATAACTAAAAAAAAGTGGCCATACCAAAAAAGCAAAAGCAAAAAAAAAAAAAAAAAAGAGTTAAAGTAGCTTATAATTAGATTTACATTATCTAAAACTAAATACACAATAAAAGATATTGAATTTTATCTAAAGAAATTACATGCTCTACCATCATTAGAGTAAAATATATAGATATCATCAATTACTAGAGAATCATTAATTACTTCTAGGATATAGAGAAGTATGCTTTTAATATGGGAATGACAAATCAAGTTTATCAACTCCAAAACTGTAACCAAGTAAACCAGCAAAGTTTCCATTAGCCAAAAGATACTGTATATAGTTAAGAAACATGGCTGTTACTGAAAAAAAACATTTGTTCTTTAAAAATGAAGATCAGAGACCAGCTCTTCCATACTAAAATAAAATCTAAATTATCTTCAAATCTATTCTGCCATTAAAGGCTCTTAGAAGGGGAAAAGTGAATTTCACCACTCGTAATAAAACTATGTCTAGGCCAGTGCTCTGGCATAGCGGGGTAAAGCCACCAACTACAGTGCCGGCATCCCATATGGGCGCTGCTGCTGGTACTGGCTGCTCCACTTCAGATCCAGCTCTCTGCTATGGCCTGGGAAAGCAGTGAATGATGGTCCAAGTTCTTGAGCCCCTTCACCTTGTGTGGGAGACCCAGAAGAAACTCCTGGCTCCTGGCTTTGGATCTGCATAGCTCTGGCCATTGCGGCCAATTGGGGAATGAACCAGCAGATGGAAGAACTCTCTCTCTCTGCCTTTCTTTCTCTCTCTGTGTAACTCTTTCAAATAAATAAATAAATCTTAGACAGTTTTTTTTTTTTATCAGCTCTCTGTCAAAAAACGCAAATGTATTTACCTATGTTAGAGTTTGTAGTCTTATCAATGAAATGAAATAAAATCATCAGGGCATTTTGATGAAAACTCCCTGGCAAATGACAATTAAAAAAATCTAAGATAGTCCATTTCTCTCTCTGAGATAGAAATGAGGATAAAACATTGAATCTCTATATGCTTCCTTTTTGTTTATGTATAGCTAGTTTCTTTCTGAGTTGAAGGAAAGCAAACACAGAAGAAAACAGCTGAGAAAGTGGCTGTCATAGTTTCATTTTTAATTTGCTTATTTTCATTTTATTTGAAAAGAGAGAGTTCTTCCATCCAGAGGTTCGCTCCTAACATGCCTAAAACAGCCAAGGATGGGCCAAAGCAAAGCTTGGAGCTAGGAACTCAATCCAGGTCTCCCACATGGTTGCAGGGACCCTAGTACTTGGACCATCACCACTGCCTCCTAGGGTGTGAATTAGCAGGAAGCACATCTGAAGTAGAACCAGAACTCAAACTGGGCACTTCAATATGGCATGGAGGCACTCACGTGGCATCTTCACCACTGTGCCAAATGCTCACTCCATCTGTTACAGTTTTAAATAAGCTAGCTTGTGTATCTGATATCCTTGTTTATAAAATGGGGATGATAATACTACATACCACACTGAGTAATGCAGTATAGACCCTAAAAGTAAGGCTCAACATTATGTGCTGCTTTGAGGTTTGCTAGAATCAGAAAGACCTCACAATGTCTAACTACAAGCTCTCTTCCTGACTCTGCTCATGCGGATAAGGTGCCTGACCAAACAACCTTCTCTGTCAAATGGACCAGGGGAGTTCCTGCTTATTCCTAAGTGCAGGCTTTTACTGCCAGCACACACAATTATTCAAACAAACCGATGGTAGCTTTCTGTAGAAACCAAGTATCCCCACACCTTCACGCTTCTACAAAGCCTGACTTCCACTGTCCCTTTGCTCACTCTGTTCCTGAGTGCGGTTTCCACATGGCCAGATGTGGTATGCAGCATCTTCTTCCCTTGTACTCCATGTGTCGCTAATAAACTGCTATCAATCTGTCCAATGTTCGTTGTATGTTCAGCCACTCCCATTACCCAAGGTTGGAAATTCTTTCCTCACCAAAGGACTGAATAGGAGCTTATCAAAACCGGCATTAAGACTGGTACATAAGGGGCCAGGGCTCGTGCTGTGGCACGGTGAATTAAGCCATGGCCTGCAGTGCCAGCATCCCATCTAGGTGCCAGTTCAAGTCCTGGCTGCTCCACTTCTGATCCAGCTCCTGCTTATGTGCCTGGAAAAGCAGTGGAAGACAGCCCAAGTTCTTGGGCCCCTGTATCCATGTGGGAGACCTGGAAGAAGTTCTGGGCTCTAGGGTTCAGCCTGGCCCAGCCCCAGTGGTTGCGACCATTTCGGGGGTAAACCAGTAAACTGAAGCTCTCTCAGTCTCTCCTTCTCTTGCTCTGTAACTCTGCCTTTCAAATAAATAAATAAAACTTTTTTCTTTTTTTCTTTTTTTTTTTTTTTAACTTTTTTTTTTTGACAGGCAGAGTGGACAGTGAGAGAGAGAGACAGAGAGAAAGGTCTTCCTTTTGCCGTTGGTTCACCCTCCAATGGCCGCCGCGGTAGCGCGCTGCGGCCGGCGCACCGCGCTGTTCCGATGGCAGGAGCCAGGTGCTTCTCCTGGTCTCCCATGGGGTGCAGGGCCCAAGGACTTGGGCCATCCTCCACTGCACTCCCTGGCCACAGCAGAGAGCTGGCCTGGAAGAGGGGCAACCGGGACAGGATCGGTGCCCTGACCGGGACTAGAACCCGGTGTGCCGGCGCCGCAAGGCGGAGGGTTAAAACTTTTTTCTTTTTTAAAAAAAGAATGTTTAATGAGAAAATACCTGTGAGGCTTTTAAAATTGTGTGATATTGTGGCTGGCACTGTGGTGCAGTGGGTTAAAGCCCTGGCCTGCAGCGCTAGCATCTCATATAGGTGCTGGTTTATGTCCTAGCTGCTCCACTTCTGATCCAGCTCCCTGCTAATGCAGCTGGGAAGGCAGTGGAGGATGACCCAAGTCATTGGGCCCCTGCACCCATGCAGGAGACCCAGAAGAAGCTCCTGACTCCTGGCTTCGGATCTTCTCAGCTCCAGCCATTGCAGACATTTGGGGAATGAACCAGCAGATGGAAGACCTCTCTCTCTCTGAAACTCTTTCAAATAAATAAAATAAATCTTTAAAAAAAATTATGTGATTTCATCTACTACATTTTTGCTAAGATTAAAACTGTATAATAATTGAGTTCATAAAGTACAATGTAACTAGTCAAAATATTTAAACACTGTCTAATAGGTTTTTTAAAAGACTTATAGAATAGACTGGTTTTAGAAAACTTAATTAGGGGCCAGCGCCGTGGCTTAACAGGCTAATCCTCCACCTTGCAGCGCCGGCACACCGGGTTCTAGTCCTAGTTGGGGCGCCGGATTCTATCCCGGTTGCCCCTCTTCCAGGCCAGCTCTCTGCTATGGCCCGGGAGTGCAGTGGAGGATGGCCCAAGTCCTTGGGCCCTACACCCGCATGGGAGACCGGGAGAAGTGCCTGGCTCCTGGCTTCGGATCAGCACGATGCGCCGGCCGCAGCGGCCATTGGAGGGTGAACCAACGGCAAAAGGAAGACCTTTCTCTCTGTCTCTCTCTCTCTCACTATCCACTCTGCCTGTCAAAAAAAAAAAAAAAAAAGAAAAAAGAAAAAAAAAGAAAACTTAATTAGGTCCCAAAAGACCGTTAATTAAATATCTTGTTTAGCAGACAGCTAAACCATTAAAAGTGGAAAATAAATACCATTTATGAAACACTTTTATAAAATAACTACAATCTATAATGCTATTTATAACATTACATATTTAATTTTTAATAATTAAAATTCAGATTTTAAAAAATCACCCAAACTATATTCCTTTGCCCTTGAAAATAAGAACAAGTATTTAATATTTAAACACCTTTATTTTCCACATAGTAAAGTATTTGGGTGATTAAAATTGTATCTATGTCTTCATAATTGTTGAAGAAAAATAATAGCCTATGAAAAATTGGTTATAAAAAGCCAAAAAAGTATATGGCTTCCATTGTTACCTCTTTACAGTTTTTTTAGAAACTCATTTCTAGGGGCCAGCATTCTGGTGCAGTGGGTTACACTGCTTGCCTGCGATGCTGACATCCCAAATGAGCACAGCCATTTGCTCCACTTTCCCACCAGTTCCCAGCTACACGTCTGGAGACTTGGATAAAGCTCCTGGCTCCTGGCTTCACAACGGTCCAGTCCTGGTCATGGCAGCCACTTGAGGAGTGAACCAGGGGATGAAAGATACTCTCCCTACTCCCTGCCCACCCATAATTCTGCCTTTCAAATAAATAAATAAATCTTTAACAAACAAAAACTTCCTTTGTCTCCAACCACAAAGTAAGCACTCTAATACCCAGATCATAACCCATATATCTTTTTCATCTTAAGAAAATCCTAGAATTTACATATTAACTGAATAACTGTAAACTTAAGTTGCTTTATTAAAAAAAAAAAATACATGTTCTGCCCTGGACTGCAGTGCTCTCATCCCTTATGGGTACTGGTTTGAGTCCTGGCTGTTCCACTTCCAACCCAGCTCCCTGCTAATGTACGGGGGAAAGCAACAGAATATAGCCCAAGGACTTGGGTCCCTGCACTCACATGGGAGACCTGGAAGAAGCTCCTGACTTTGGCTTGGTCCAGCCAGTCGTCATGGCCATTTGGAGAGTGAACCAGCAGATGGAAGATCTTCCTCTCTCCTTGTCTCTCTCTGTAACTCTGCCTTTCAAATAAATAAATATTTTATTCCTTTTCTATCTAAGCCTTTTACACTCAATAATCTATTATAAACATCTGTGTGCTTCTATACGCACATCTATATCCTAAGAATTATCCAGTATTTTATTGTATTTATGTTACATAATTTGTTTAACCAATTTTCTCATTAACAAGTAACCTCTGAGTAGTGCACATTTACTGATGATACTTTACAGATGAGAGCTGATTCAGAAGGGAAAACACCCTATACTGAGATAGCAAGGACAGAAGGAAACAACTAAAGAAGGACAAATGAATGTCACAGGTGATATTGTGGTCTTATTCTTTAGTTTCTAATACAAGCACCCTCAACAACGCTTAGTGGCTCAGTAGCTAGATTAAAAGACTCTTTTTCCTAAGTGGATGTAGATTCAAGAGGGAACAAGGGAGGGAGGTTGCCACTGGAATTCTTATATAGAACTAAGCAATCTGGAGACTCCATATTGCAGGAATCAATAAAGGGCAAAGCACATAAAGCTTTTTTTTTTTTTTTTTTTTTTGACAGGCAGAGTTAGACAGTGAGAAAGACAGGGAGAAAGGTCTTCCTTCCGTTGGTTCACCCCACAAATGGCCGCTATGGCCGGCCGAAGCCAGGAGCCAGGTGCTTCCTCCTGGTCTCCCATGCGGGTGCAGGTCCCAAGCACTTGGGCCACAGCAGAGAGCTGGACTGGAAGAGGAGCAACTGGGACAGAACCGGCGCCCCGACCGGGACTAGAACCCGGGGTGCCTGCATCACAGGCGGAGGATTAGCCTAGTGAGCCGTGGCGCTGGCCCTAATAAAGCTATTTTTAAACCTGTCATTGCTTCCAGTGTTCCAGAGACAATTCTATTTAAACACAGAATTATATGCTTATATGTGAGCTTTCTATCAATCTGAAGATAATAATTATCACTCATTAATCAGGATGAGTTATGCAGTATTTTGAAATACTCAGACAAAAAGTGCTATGTACAAAGAGATATTCTGCTAGCTTAATCAGTCATGCAACAACTGACAGGAAGTATTCTCATACCTTACTCTTGCCATACTTCTATTTTAGACCATGAAAATGCTTTTTTAAATTTCCTTTTTTATGAGACTCAAAGTCAAAAGCTGACTGTCCATTGCCATGGAAACAGTTCTATTTAAGGTACTATATTAGTCCTTTCCTCACAGAAGGATAGAAAATGGTCAATAGAAAAGCATCACTCTCCATGGTTAGGAATTAAATAACCACAGATGCTTCTGGGGCAACCAATACATACAGGAATTCGGAAAGGGGGGGACACAATTTAATATAGTCCATTGTTTTTGCAGAGTAAGATCAGTACAGGTTAAATACATTGTTTTAGGTTTGAGGGGTTTATTTTAGGTTTGTTTAATTTGCAAGCTTCTTTATGCGACTTATTGACACTGCAAAAATATATAACTGAAGACTAAGCTAACACAGGTGAAAAAGAACATCCATAATTTATATACATGTTTAAACACCATAGAAAAAAACTAAAAAATGCATCAGTTCTAAATCAGTCTCTAGGATAAATGTTGCCATCCCTCTTTTGATTAAAAATAAAGTTTTTTTTTCCATTAAAGGTTAAAATATCAATTTTTCTTGAAATTGAAATAATCTAAGATGGAAAGACCCACCAGAGTCTACCAATGTTAGCACTATAAAACACTTATCCTTATGTAGGCAAGCAATTCCAAGAGATATTTTCAGTCATTTTAGTCAGTTTCCCCAAACCCAATTCTTTATTTTCCCTAAGCTAGCAACAATAAAATAAGACATTTTTCTTAAAGTAAGAGCACATTGTATCTGCAGGTTTCAAATATATATTTTTAAAATTGATGAAAGTCATCTTCCTGGTTCTAGAGCTGACACTGTCGCTATCATCTATAAAGAATAGGGTTTGAATATGGATAAATTTGAAAAACATTTCCTCTCTTTACCACTGTTTTCAAGTATTTTAAAAATTAAATGGATGGAAGCAATTTCCATTTGTAAAAGCATTTGGCTAATAATCTTAAATCACTGTGTCTCAATTCTAGAGTGCATCAGAATCACCTGGAAAATTTGTTAAAATACTGATGGTTGTGTCCACCTCCTGAACTCCTGATTCAGCAACCTTGGGTTGCAGCCCAAGAATCTCATAAACACCCAGGTGATGCTGATGTTGCTGGTTCCAGAACCACACTTCAGAATCATTGTCCCAGATACTAAACACACTTATTAGCCTACAGAATTATTATTCAATACTTCAAGCTTCCCCAAAATGAATGATTGTAAATTAAAAAAAAAAAAAAAAAGCTTCAATCTGGAGTGAGTTGGGTGTAGTCAATAATAGTGACTTGGAAAGGATATTAATTCGATCAAGACCAAAGTAATTCGTAAAAATTGCTATCTAGTGGTTGGATAGTTGCTCTGAGTTATAATGACATTCAGAAAAATAAACTCCTGATGAGTTGTAAGTAGCTTCTGCTCCTGTGAATCCAACTGGCCTTGAAAAACAAATACCTACTATAAAATAGAGAAGAGGAACTTCATATTTGAATATAAATTTTTCTTAGAAACAACTATAAACCAAGAATGCATCATGTATGTACCAAGTTTCTGTGAATTCAATCCAGCTTTTCCACTGACTTATATCTTCCTTTTAAAGTCTTTTACCTTGAATTGATTAATCTATAATAATCAGCACTGCACATTTTTAGTTTTCAAGTGCTCTACTGCTTCTGTCAAATAGTTATCCATAAACACTAAAATGCATTAAAATGACTATTAAGGTAGAACAGAAGGAAGTGTCTAAATAATAACAATACACTCCTCTCCTTTATGATTGTGAAACACACATCTGTCACTGAAAAAGTGATGGACAAGTTAGGAGTTCTAGAGGAAAAGTCATTTCGTTTTTATGACATCACTACTTTTTATGACTGGTAACGCAGTGGTTTATGAGATTTCTAAATGTACACTGCCACAATTGTTTCAAATTTAGTAGCCCTCTAAAAGAAAAGATGGAATACCCAGTACCCAGTAACACACACTGATCCTCATTACTTTCCAGTATTTTATTTTTAAAAATTCAGCTGTTTCTATAAATATCTAAAATTGAATGAAGTGATTATGGAGGTACTCATTAATTATCAACTCTTGCCATTTTTCATTGTGACAAACAGGAACTCTGCAATAGTTTTAGACCTAATTAGTAAAGGAAAAAAGATAAAAACACATAGATGGGGTGTACTTACTTTTAACACCAATTAAAAGTAAAATATTTTCCATAATGACTGCTTACACAAGATGGGAATTTATTTCTTAAAACCAGATACATTATTGACTCTTTCACAACATAAAACAAGATCTTCCATATCAATATATAGATTATGTGCATTTAATTCACCTATACATAATCATAACAATATGCAATACATCATCACAAGGAGTGTTGGTCAAAAGACTCCCTATGAGAACTAATTTGAAACATGCATTACTAAAATGCAATAGCTGTCAATCCTTACTGTAGTGGAAATTTTCACTGTGTGGAGCTTGAATCCTCCACATTGTACTGGCTGGGTCACTGATCTGGGTTAGCATTAGAGTTCAATCACAAAACATACCATATGCTGATGCCTTTATGAATATACAACCCAGAAAAATGGTGTCATATATTGATATCCACATTCAGTGTGCATTTAAAAATCATCCCCATAAAAGTATCATGAATAACTTGATTTTCCATGTTTAAATTACTGACAGTGAACATGTCCTCTCACTAGAAGAGGGGTTTTGTTTCTGCTGAATTATCTTCCTCACACAACACTAATATTTACCCTTCCATCAGATACTACTCTCATCAGCTCTGGAGTATGTGTATGGTTCATTTATTATTTGACAGATTTCTTGAGCCCCATTATGTTAATGACAGTTGAAGAATGTAGGTATGGAATTGAAATTTTAACAGAATAAGACAATTAGTTCAATACTATAATTATTTACCATAAAAAACTATTATGTTTGTTATGTATGATTTGTAAGCCTAAAATAATGATTATCTAATCCATTACAGAAAGCTTGCAAAACTGCCTGTCAAGTAGGGAGCAAAATCTTGAAGACATTTGTGAAACCCAGAGCATGCTTGCAAATCATAATATTGCTTAGGTTAAAATCCCCAATGTTCTTATTTGATTTTTTGTTTATGCCTAACAGGTAGGAGTACTTAATGTTTGTTGAATACATAAATAAATGGAAGATATTCATATAGTATTGAGTCACTTAAAATATTAATAATCTCTAACATTTCTTGCCAAAAAAATGTGAATGCCAGTAAAAGGTGATAGTATTGGACATCAAACCCTGCCAATACTAAAATAAGAATCCATACAGTTTTACCAAAAACAAAGATGGTTTTCACATTTCTATTTACCTGAACATATATTTTCTCTCATTTGTAAGCACACCAGATACTAAATGGGTCCCTTGTATAATCAAATATTTACAGTTCATGTTAATTGTGGGTGTTCAACAATGTACTTTACCTAAAAAAATATTAGAACCTTACTTTCAACAACCACAAAATATAAAAATTAACTACATCAGATAATTAACTATATAGGTCATAATCCATTAAAGCAATAGAACTACAACACAAATAGGTGTTACACATGACAACTGATAATTCACTAATTTGAAGTTATATACAAACAAGTTTTAATAAAATAAAAGTTTTCATTTTTTTTTTTTTTGCCAGAACCATTACTCTTTTTTATGTTAAGTGAGTAAGTTAGGAAAAACAGTCTCCAATAAAGCAGTTACTTAGATCTTGGGATATATTTTTCTTCTGGAAATAATGTTATACCTCATGGGTAGGTTTCAAGACTAATCAGCAAATGCCCATTGCATATCTCTGTAATATTAATAGTACTCTGGAACTTAACCACATTTTACTGTACTTCGATGGTAAACTCACAGAGTTCTAATTTACAGGTAGCAGACCCATATCTCCCCATAAATCTCTAAGACACAAAGCCTTGTAACATTGGAAACTTGTGCAGATAGAGTATCATATGGGATATAGGTAGAGAAAGGCCAGGGGAAGGATACCAGTCCTAAGGTTTCTTTGCTTCATTGAACTATATTTTTGCCTTAACACACAAAGTCAAAAAATGTCAAAAGTTGTTCATAAATGGTAGAAATGAGCAGTCACATGAATTCTTTTCATAAAAAAATTGTTATAAAAAAGTGACCAAAAAGTGAGAACACTTCTTAGAGGCTATATTCAAGGGACACAATACTTTGATTCAAAATGTTTCTAGACATTGTCTTTTGTCAAAGACACTACAGCAGCATTGAATGATTCAGTGTCGTTTAACTTTGTCGTGGTTGGCAGGACAAAGAGGGAAAAGTGTGTGGATGAAGTTAGGAAAAAGATATCTTGAGATTAGGAAAGACTGGTCACATAGCTGGGGATTTACAAAGAAAAAAGAATATACCAGACAGGTTAAAACTGTTCAAAAGCAAACTTGTTTCTCAATTGATTTAATCTCATGATGCATTTTGCATTTCTAGTGAAAAATTAAAACACACCTGAATTTAAAATCATTTCTATTGATCTCTTGAATCACCAAATGCTATTAAACTTCATCAATTTTACATCTCACAAGAGTCTTCCTCTGCATAAACAAAAATATGTGTGGGGCAGCACTGTGATGTAGCAGGGTAAAGCCACTGCCTGCAGTGCCAGCATCCCATATGGGCACTGGTTCTAGTCCCAGCTGCTCCACTTCTCATCCAGCTCTATGCTGTGGCCTGGGAAAGCAGTAGAAGATAGTCCAAGTCTTTGGGCCCCTGCACCCACATGGGAGACCTGGAAGAGGCTCGAGGCTCAAAAATATGTGCAATATAAGGCAAAGCAGTGTTTATACCTCAGCCACACTCTGGAATTCAAACTGGTTTCAAATTTTGAGTCTGCCAATTATTGGTACTATAACCCTTTAGCAAGTTACTTAAGTCCTCTGAGCCCTATTTTCTTCATTCAAAAAATTTAATAATTTTGTAGTTTCACTATGGTGCTTAAATGTTGTTAACGTGTAGTATTTTGTCTTATATAATAATTTCAATATATTCTCAAGGATACAAAAGATAAATGATTGATAGCTTATCAAAGTATTGAATAGAAAATACAAAGCATTTCAACCTATCACTGCATCTAGGTAGGATTAAAATATCCCATAATATCCATATCCATAATATTGATGGTGTCCCTTTGGAGTTTGTCAATACCCTGGGCAATATTCAGATGAGTTCCTTCTGGGTGTATCTAAAAAGTAGAGGCTACTTAGTGGGTAGAGATTAATTCTATGTCTATGTCGATTTTGTTTTACAGTCACCAAGGGAATGTCTGCTGGCCAGGGGCATCTCAGCTGGCTTGGGAGACATCCAAAATAAAGGGCATATGGGGAAGTAGAGGAGATGGGCATGACCAGAACTCTAAAGTCAAAATGAAATCTTAGGAGATGGTCTTGTAGAGAATCTTGGAAGTTTGAAGGTACGCCCTTAAATGCATTACAATAGTAAGAAGCAGATTCCAAGAGGTGGGGCATGTGCCAATATTAAAGCAATAGTCACGGCCGGGCGCCACAGCTCACTTGGCTAATCCTCCGCCTGCAGCGCCCGCACCCCGGGTTCTAGTCCCAGTTGGGGTGCTGATTCTGTCCCGGTTGCTCCTCTTCCAGTCCAGCTCTCTGCTGTGGCATGGGAAGGCAGTGGAGGATGGCCCAAGTGCTTGGACCCTGCAGGAGGAAGCACCTGGCTCCTGGCTTCGGATCGGCGCAGCGTGCCAGCCATAGCAGCCATTTGGGGGGTGAACCAATGGAAGGAAGACCTTTCTCTCTGTCTCTCTCTCTCTCTCTCTCTCTCACTGTCTAACTCTGCCTGTCAAAAGTAAAAAAAAAAAAAAAAGCAATAGTCACATCACATTTTGGAGAAAGAACAGCAGCTAAGACTAATGCTCTGATTCTCTCTTGGTAGATATTTATGTTGCTTATCAGAGCTGCCCTCAAAAACTGGTATACTATCTAACTGAAACATTCTCATGGCAACAAAGATGATAAAATGTTTTAAAATGAAACCAAAACATACAAAAACACCCAAGAGCCAGTGCACTTTTTTTCTCTCTCAAATAATCTTTGCTACTGTACTTCTGAAAGAGTTCCTTATAAAGACAATCAAAAAAGGTTTGTGTAAAACAGATGTGCCAGAAAAATTTCAGGAAATGAAAAAAGTCCCCATTGTATTAGCTATATTACATTACATCCAATATAAGATACACCCAATATTTATAAGCAAATGTCTTTAAATCAAAATTCCATTTTGCTAAAAATAAAGTCTCCATGAACCAGATCCAAAATAAGAGGCAACTCAGTAAGAGAAAGATATATCAGCTTACTTCAAAAATTCCTAAAATTGAATTAAAAGATAAGAATTTTTTGTGTAACAAAATTTCGAAATCCATAGAGGATCTTCAAAAAGCTTGTAGAAATGTGTAATAAAAAAATTTGTGCATTGATTTCATTTTTTGCACCTAAATAATCTTTTAATATCATTTTATAAAAAATTTTCAAATATTTTCATATGTAACTTGCTAACCATAATTCAGTATGTTAAGTGCAATAAATTCAATATAATTGGATAGCACAGAGGTTCAAAACATAGAGGGAGAAGGAAAAGAGTTGAGATTAGGAAAGGCTTTATGGAAAAGCTTTGAGGAACACCTTTGAAATACAAGTAGGAATTTGACATATTAATTGTATATTTAGACTCTGACAGATTAGACTGTATTGCAAACGCTTATAGGTTGAAAGTAATTAAAAGATATGCATAAAGGGGTACATAATCAAACATTTTGGCTTGGTAATGTCTGTGGTTTGAATATGGTCTGAGTATTTCCCACGGGTTCATGTGTTGGAGACTTGGTTCCCAGGGAGGTGGCATTGTGACATGATATGGACCTTTAAGAGGTGGGAGCTACTGGGAAACCTTTAGGTCACTGAGGGCTCTGCCCATGGAAAAGATTGAGGTGGTTCCCATGAGAGCAGTTATAAAAGCCTCAGCTTGGTCCCACCCAGTCTCCGGCTTCCTGCATTGCACTTGCTCCACACATGCTCCCACATGATGGACCTGAGAGGGCCCTCGTGAGAATTGTGCTGATGCCATTTCCATGCTATTATGCCCTCAAAACTGTAAGCTTAAGAAACATCTCTTTTCTTTACAAGTAGCCTGCCTCAGGTATTTTGCTGTAGTAATGAAAAACTAATTCCACTTCCTCTCCTATCACCACTGTCAGCACAGTGATAACTAGGGAATAGGTCAGATATTGGTTGTCATCTTTAGGTCTCACCAGAGCTAAGAGTGAATTAGTTTTATATTTGTGCCTGCAAGACCACACTGAATTACACAAAGTTTTTGGCTGCCAAAGCTTTTATGGTCAGTATGTTATACTATCTTCACCCTGCAAAATGGAAATTCACCTGTACCTTTGAGGATTGCAGTATTTAGGAATTCACTAAGTACTATCACAGCTATCCTATCTCCTATCTATAGTCATAGTTTTGCTTTCCTCTGTTGTAACAATGCTTATTATCAGCATTCTACATGGATGCTTGTCTTTCTTCTGATTCTTGTCTCTTCTGCTGCTGCTTCTCCCATACTTCTCAGCTTTCAAAAAAGGCAATCTTGCTACTCACCATCTTTCTTTCAATCAAGAATCATAATCAAGTAAACAATAATGGATACAATGTTTGAATCTGATCATTCTTGAGCTATAGCATAGTACTAAGGAGAGTATTTCTTTAAAGCAAAAGGGTTTCCCCTCTCCCTTGTTTCTACAAGGAAAAGGTTGCCCACAAAACTTGGAGAAGGTTCATCTCACTGTGGCAATAGAGAAGCTTCTGGGATGTCACTGCAAAAATGCTAGGCAGTGTCTGCAAGTGACCCAACACAGGACAAAGGTGACTGGGTTGACATCCACACTTCCTGTCCATCGCATTAGCTTAGTTTCCCCACAGAATTACATTTACATGCACCATACACTGATGTCAGCTACTATGGCTTAGGAATTCTTAAATGTTTTCATCTTGGAATTCATTCAGACTCAAAAAATATTGAGAGCCCCAAAGAGCTTTTTCTTGTGTGTCAATATGTACTGTATTATTAAAAATTAAAAGTGAGAAAAGTCTAAACGTTTAATTCATTTGAAATCTACACATAAATATAAATCATATTTTTGATGAGAATAACTTTATTTTCCAAAGCAAAAGAAGGGAGAAGAGTGACACTGACATTTTTGCAAACCTCTTTAATGTCTACACAATACAAAATAGCTAGAAATTTACTACATTTGATCTGCTGTGATATGTTTTGACTGAAATATGCGAGGAAAATCCAGATTAGGACAGACTTTGTGATTGGAAAATGAGATAATTGTGAATATCATTCTTTGATACAACAATCAAACTCCAACAAATATACTTTCTTTTGTGTATGTGTGTAGGCGTGTGTTTTGGATTTATTTATTTATTTGAAAGTGAGAGTTACACAAAAGGACAAGGAGAGGCAGAGAGAGAGGTCTTCCATCCGCTGGTTCACTCCCCAGTTGGCTGCAATGGCCAGAGCTGAGCCAATCCAAAGACAGGAGCTAAGAGCTTCTTCCTGGCCTCCAATGGGTATGCAGAGGCCCAAGGACTTGGGCCATCTTCTACTGCTTTCCCAGGCCATAGCAGAGAGCTGGATCGGAAGTGGAGCAGTTGGGACTCAAACTGGCACCCATATGAGATACCGGCCCTGCAGGCAGCTTTACCCGCTATGCCACAGTGTCAGCCCTCAGATATGGTTTCTTAAAGGCTAGTTCCAACATGGAATCTGAAACCACATCATTGAACTTAACTTGCTATATTTTATGAAAATCTATTAGTCTACCTTAATTTTTTTTTTTTTTTGACAGGCAGAGTGGACAAGTGAGAGAGAGAGACAGAGAGAAAGGTCTTCCTTTTTGCCGTTGGTTCACCCTCCAATGGCCGCTGCGGCCAGCGCATCGCGCTGATCCAAAGCCAGGAGCCAGGTGCTTCTCCTGGTCTCCCATGCGGGTGCAGGGCCCAAGCACTTGGGCCATCCTCCACTGCCTTCCCGGGCCATAGCAGAGAGCTGGCCTGGAAGAGGGGCAACCGGGATAGAATCCGGCACCCCAACCGGGACTAGAACCTGGTGTGCCGGCGCCACAAGGCGGAGGATTAGCCTGTTAAGCCACGGCGCCGGCCTAGTCTACCTTAAATTTTGAATGGATCTTTTAACCATATAGGTTTTGATAAATACATCTCAAAAATTAGTAAAGTGATACTGAAAACTCAAGGAAAATTCATAATATTCATTGTCAATAATAGTAACAATGACCTAATTCAAAAATTATCTTCATTGTATTCTAATTGTCTGGTTCTCAGCCAAAAAGGAAAGAAAGGCCCTGAGGGCTAACATCTTTATGCATTGGACATTTGGAAAATATTGATCAACAGATAATGCAGATCTTCTAAATGATGATATACTTTGTGATACAATATAAAAAAAATCACATCCATCCCTCTTGATCTCAATGGAAGAGCTTTTAAGAATTTTTGTTTATTTGTTTCTAAGGCAGAGTGTCACAGAGAAAAGACATGACAGAGAGAGATCTTCCATCCTCTGGTTCATTTCCCTGATGGCCACAATAGCCAGGGTTGAGCCAGACTGAAGCCAGGAGCTAGGAACATCATCTTGACATCCTGGTCTCCTACATGGCTTGCCAGGACCTTAAGCACTTGAGCCATCTTCTACTGCTTTCTCAAACATATCACTAAGGAGCTGGATCAGAAGCAAAGCAGCCAAGATTTTACCTGCTGTGCCACTATACCAGTTCTGGGAGAGCCTTTAAGAATTGGGAAGCTTCTGCATTTTCCAAAGGTCAAATTTTTCCTTGAAAGATTGAATTTAATCCCTGGCAACAGATATGTCAGTTATTTTCCTTGAATTTTCATGGTCACATTATTTATTTTAAAGAAAATAATTATCAAATACACAAGTCTGACTACCAAAGTTTACCTAAAAGGTGTTTCAAGTAAAATGGGATTACATGAAAGGGGTTAGCTCCACTCACAAGTAAAGATACTACATAAGCACTCCCCTTGAGACAACCATCTGCTGCGCAGAAGTGCTTTATACATTCCCCTTTTTGTCATGCAGGTTAAAAAAAATGGGTACTGGAGGGTCAAGGGTTAACAAAATTTAGAGTTTTATTGTTTCTTCAAGACACTCTTAAATAAAATTGGCATATCTCTGCCCCTTGCCCCAGTATTGAGAGTTCAGTGGTGAACTGAAAAAAGTAGTCATACTTTTTGGTGTAATGCCTCAATTTATACTAGGAGCCCAGAGCAGTTTCACCCCTCCTCCCCCAGTGCTTTTGCTTGCCATGAAAAAAGAAAAATGGGCTGGCACTGTGGCATAGTAGGTCCAGCTTCCACCTGCAATGCCGGCATCCCATATGGGTACCAGTTAGAGCCCTGGCTGCTCTGCTTCCAATACAGCTCCCTGATAATGTGCTTAGGAATGCAGTAAAAGATGCTCCAAGTCCTTGGATCCCTGCCCCCATGGGGAAGACCCGGATGAAGTTCCTGACTTCTGGTTTCCGCCTGGCCCACATGCGGCTGTTGAGGCCATTTGGGAGTGAACCAGTAGATGAAAGATCTCTCTCTCTCTCTATCTGACCCACTCTCTGTAACTCTGCCTTTCAAAGAAATAAATTCTTAAAAAAAAAAAAAAAAGAAAAAAGAAAAGAAAAGAAAAAGAAAAAGCCAAATAAACTCCTGGTATAATTATGAACATAGTTTTGATATCTTGCAACCTCTGAGAGGACCTTGGACATTCACAAGGGGCTAAGGAACATACTCTGAGAACTACTGCTTTTTTTTTTTTTTTTTTTTAAGATTTATTTATCTTCTACTGCTTTCCCAGGCAGTAGTCTTTCTATCAGAGAGCTGGATTGGAAGTGGAGCAGCTGGGTCTCAAATTGGCGCCCATATGGGATGCTGGTGCCTCTAGCCCGGGCGTTGACCCGCTGTGCCACAGCACCAGCCCAAACTACTGCTTTATCTTATTAAGGAATTGATCAATCATTAGATAATAGAAGTAGCCACGTTATTCCTCTCCTCCTCAGTCAGTCTGTCCAGTCAATCTGTAATAATGTGTCAAAGAGTAGCTAATTTTCATACTTGCAATCAACAGTACCTAGAGAAATTTAGGTACACAAGAGCATTCCACGGATGTTAAGCTAGATAGATACTCCCTGGCAGCAGCCTCAATGCTGTGGGGGAACAATTAGAATACAGTTTATTATAGAGGCAGTATTAAGAATTAAATGGACTTTTTACTGGTCGTATGACAGAAACCATGTCACTAAAAGCTTCTGTTTGTGAGAATAACTGAGCTAATACAAAAGTACTCTAAAAATTATGGAAGGGACCAGTGCTATGGCATAGAAGACTAAGCTTCCACCTGTGGCGCCGGCATCCCATATAGGCACTGGTTCAAGTCCTGGCTGCTCCTCTTCCAATCCAGCTCTCTGCTTATGGCCTGGGAAAGCAGTGGAAAATGGCCCAGGTACTTGGGCCCTTGTACCGGCGTGGGAGACCTGGAAAAAGCTCCTGGCTCCTGACTTTGGATTGGCTCAGCTCTGGCCATGGAGGCCATTTGGGGAGTGAATTGGTAGATGGAAGACCTTTCTCTCTCTCTCCCTCTGTAACTCTACCTCTCAAATAAATAAATAAATCTTTAAAAAAAAATGGATATCAATAGAAATTTAAGTTACTAAAACCCAATCCCTTAGTGGAGAAAATGAAAAAGATTAAAAGATAGGGAGAAAAGATTAAAAGACTTTTATTCCCATAACTATTTTCCTGAACTAAAAATTAAAAATCCTTTGTTTTAGCCTAGATTTACTCCCACCTTGTTAAGTGCAATCATCTTTAACTTTTACCCTTTTTAAGCCAAATACCATATTTCTATTATCTGCTGAAGTGTTACAGGGCAAGTTTCTTTGATTATTTGAAGATCCAGAAGCAATGCACTGTATTAGCACAAGTGAGAGGGTAATGGAAAGGGGAAAGAATACAAAAAGAATATGGAAATAAAAATATGCAAAAATATCATTCTAACATAAAAGCATATACTCTTTAGCTTTCATTTCTCTATTTTACAGTCAATCATTAAACAGGACAGAAAATTGAATATTAAGCAAAATATTCAGTATGTATTGAAATATATTCCCTTAACAAAGAACTAAGGTATTCTAGAAAACAGGAAAATATACAGGCCTGACTTTTTCTCTCATTTATGGCCAGACTTCATGGTTTACAAAATAGTTTAACGCAGGTTATTTCTCGTGCTATGCAGCAACGAGTAAGGCAGGTGAAAACGATTTACATTTCACAGAGAAAACTATGCTTAAAGGAAGTCATGTAATTTGCCCCAGATTAAAAGACTTACCAAAGACCTAACTGTAAGCATATCTTGTAGTTTCCAGTATCACTGTGTGAGTACCAGCCTCTCTACTTACTCAGTGGTGGGGAATCAGGGGAAGCAGCAGAATTCCCTTTACAAATTAAATCGTATACTGAATCTAAAATATGAGGTATATAAATATACAAGGAACATTTTTAGTACATATTTTAACTATCAAGTAACTATTACTGATAACAATGAGTTTGTTGTAGGGCAGTGAGTTAAGCCACCACTTGGGACAGGCACATCTCTATGCTTCTGATCCAGCTTCCCGCTCATATGCCTGAGAGGCAGCAAATGACAGCTTAGATACATGCTTGGGTTCTTGCCACCCATGTGGGCTAGGTCAGGCCATTTGGCCTAGGGCAGACTTTGGCCTGGGGTAGCTCTGGCTGTTGAGGCATTTGGGGAATCAGCCAGTGGATGGAAGATGGATCTCTTTCTCTCTCACTCTCTCTCTGTTATTCTGCCTTCCAAATAAATAAGTCTGTGTTCTTGCAAGTAAAAATGTAACATAAGCAGATATGTACAGAAAAGAATTTTAAAAAGCCCAGTGCTTTCATAATCAAGGACACTCTCATCAATGACATACAAACAAAAAACTACAAGTATACAAAGATAGCAGAATAACTTGTAATTCAAGCCCTGTAAAGAATAATTTTGTAGGCCAGCGCCCTGGCTCACTAGGCTAATCCTCCGCCTACGGTGCCAGCACCCCGGGGTTGTAGTCCTGGTAGGGGCGCCGGATTCTGTCCCGGTTGCTCCTCTTCCAGTCCAGCTCTTTGCTGTGGCCCGGGAAGGCAGTGGAGGATGGCCCAGGTGCTTGGGCCCTGCACCCGCATGGGAGACCAGGAGGAAGCTCCTGGCTCCTGGCTTCGGATTGGTGCTGAGTGCCAGCCGCGGCGGCCACTTGGGGGGTGAACCAATGGAAGGAAGACCTTTCTCTCTGTCTCTCTCACTGTCTAACTCTGCCTGGCAAAAAATTAAAATTTAAAAAAAAAGAAACTTAAAAAAAAGAATATTTTGTAGCAAAAGATAACTGGTAACCTCTAAACTCCAATGTGTTAAGATTATGTATAACATGTTTTTAGATTAATTGTATTTTTAAAAAGATTTATTTATTTAAAAGTCAGAATTACAGAGACAGAGAAAGAGAGAGAGAGAATTCTTCCATCAACTGGTTCACCCCACAAAGGGCTGCAGTGCTGGGGTTGGGCCAGAAAAAGCCAGAAGGCTGGAACTCCATCTGGGTCTCCCACATGGGTTGCAGGACCTAAGCACCTTTCCCAAGTGCATTAGCAGGGAGCTGGATTGGAAACAGGGCAGCTGGAACTCCAACTGGCACTCACAAAGGATGTCAGGGTGGTTTAACCCACTGTGCCACAACGCCAGGCCCCTAAATCTCAATTTTAACAATAATTTAAAACATACTTAAAAACTTAATCCAACTCAAGCATCTTCAAATCTTGAAGCATATTAGGGTTCCACAGAAAGCAGTTGAAACCCTTTGCTTAAAGGTTTATTGTCCATAAATTCACTTTGAGCTCTGTTTAGGTCATATACAAGAAAAATAAAATAAATATTGCCTTTGACAATCAAAAATATGTAACAAAGAAACCTGATAAATAAAGGCAGCAAATAGCTTCTAATCCACAAAGTAAATACATTCTATTTGGGTTGAACCATATAAAATTGCTATTATCTGACAATTTTGACTATTAAAAATGAGGCTCATGTAGTTTAATGTTTTCCACTTTAAGTTATTGTTACCTACAAACCCTTTAAAAAGTCCTCAAAATGTGTGACTATATAAGAAAGAAAATGCAACAAGTATACAAAAATATATCATAGAATTACCTAAACATTTGCTCAATACACAAAGCACATGTAATACGCCACTTATATTTACAAGAAGATGAATAGCTGACAATTACCTACCTCCCTTAAGTCTGCCATGCCACTTTTGAAATTAAAGGATCATGTTCATCTAGTTGTCACTAGGATTTCAAGTAAAATATATTACACTTCAAAACTCATGAATTTTACAAAGCAAATAGAAACATTTTATTTTTTTAATAAGAACTTTATTTAACTACCTAATTTACAACAGAGCAAGTTAGACTAAGGAGCTATGAATTTCAGGATAGTTTGGTGTATCCATTTGTTTCTGTATAGTGTTTGCCTCTCTATTCTTTTCACTGGCCTACAGTTACCAAATTAGGTACATTCGATATTTTAAGCAGTCTCTTCCTTTTGGAAGACACTGGATTAAAATTGTAAAGCACTCAGAATAAATGTGATTTTCATACAATATACAATTTCACATTCAGAACCTGGACTAAACCAAATTATTCCATGTGAAGGTGAATTTAGTTCCTTTTAAAGTTTCTCCAACATCCAACATCTTGCAATAAGTTTAGGCACAGAAAGAAAAAGGATTTCTGCCCCATGCAAAGGTGACCCTTCATGATCACTAGCAAGGGTTACAGCAGTAAACAGTAATTCACACCGAATGCAATGCACTTCACTCTTCCACTATGAACTACACTGAACTAAAATTCAAAATGCTATGTATGACTAACTTGCTTATTAAAGGGGTCTTCATTAAATAGAAAATATAAGGTAAATTCAAAGAACAACACTTGGAGGTAGATGACTTTCACTTAGTGTTAAAATATGATTTCTATCAAAAAGAAAAACATGTCTGTATTAGAAATAAAATCTTAGATGCTATTTCTAGAATGATGAGGAATTCAAAATGCTAGACACTAATTTCTTTAAAGAGCATTTGAGAATGGTACTCTTAAAAAGCTTCAAATGTTGCCAAGTCATGTCATAACTGGCTCAAACAATCCTATTTTCATGTAAAGTTATTTCATGCTACTGCATGAATCAATATTAAATACCTTGGAGTTACTTAAAACTGGAATATTGGCAGAGATGTGCAAAGTAATTATAAAATATGAAAATGTGAATACTCATTTTCCACATCTTTGAATACTGGCTAGAAATGTTTCAAGAGAAACATTATCTTTCTTCTTGGGTAAACGGAAATAGTTTCTTAAAAGCTAAGAGAAAGATAAAAAGATGTTTCAAATGCTAACAAAGTATCATGAATCCACAGCCACAGCATTCTCAAAAGAAAAATGAAACACTCTGACCTAATATCACCTCCAAATACTTTATTAGCCTAACAAATTTCCAGAATCATTTAAAAATTTATCAGTCAATATAATATTCTTTATTCTTATTCAATTAAAAAACATAACTTGCTGCCCTTTTAGCCAGGCTTGAGTTCAATCAAACATATCTCAAACACACATTTTTTTCATATCAAAGACATAACATACCACTGTTAAAGTTAGGAAATAATAATTTTTTTAAAAGATAATTCAGATGACATCTGGCCCTGCAGTGAAAGAGTTAACATTCAACTAAGCTGATCTGCACTTCTGATCCATTACATTTCTCACAAGCTGCCTGCCCTACAATGAGCGGAGCAAGTATCAACTGTAATTTGATCCCGGAGTTTATGGAAAAAAATAACTGCACATATTCAACATGCACATTTAATAAAAATCTGTTTCAAGAGAAACATCTCCAATAAACACAATTTAAGGCATTTTTAGCTGTTTGATTAACTTCAAATCTGCAATCCCTCCACTTTCCTCATGCTCACAAATAAAATAGGAAAAAAAAAAAAGCAGCAGCTCTACTGCAGGGAAAAGAGGCTTGAAAAACAACTTTGATTGGCACTTGGCCTGACCCACAGAGGAAGAAAAACAGTTTTTGGACAAAGAGCGCAAATATTTGAGCTTGCTTACTTATGAGCTTTCTTTCTTTTCCTTTTTAACATGTAAAGAACAATCCTGAAGAGAACCGTGTTTAGGGAAATCGACTAAAACTGGTACCGCATTCATCTCAGTCTCTCAGTCCCCATGCATTTGCACAGCTCAGCAATTTTAATTCATTTGAACTGGACAAACAGAAGCACCTCACCTGATGTTTCCACTCAATGAAATGTAAAAATAAGAGCTCGGAGAAGAATAATCTGACAGCATTACTCAGGGGCGGCTGTTAAAATCTGATTAAAAACTCTTCTGGATCTAAAGAGACATTTTTTCACACACCCCCGCCCCCACGCACACCCCCCCCCCATCCCCGAGAGAGCAAGCCAAGTAAGCTAAACAATACTAAACTTTCTATCCTCAATCTGGGAAGCAATAAGCTGGCGGTGCGTCCGGATGTAGCCTGGGGAGGGGGTGCTAGGCAGGGAAAACCACATCCACCCCTCCTCCTCCCCCAGCCGAGGAGCCGGTAAGGTCGAAAAGCATCTCCCACGGGGCATTAAGTTCAAGATGCTTTACTGGTTCTTTTCACGAGTGAACTACAGACACAGGAGGACCATCGGAAGAACATGGAAAGGGGGCTGCTGGGCTAGGCAAAGCAACCGAACAAACAACACCCCGAGAGTCAGCCACAGCCACGACGGAGCCAGGTTCCTCCAGCCCAGCCCAGGCTGCTCCGATTTCACACGGACCTCCATCGACAGCCAAACGGCCCAGGGAGGAGGATCGACCAGTGCCTCCCTCCCAGTGACCGGGGAAGCAAGGTAGGGAGGCGGGCTGGAAAACAGACCGAAGGTAGGCGCGCGCGTGCGCGCGGACACACACACACACACACACACACACACGAATGAAAAAAGATAAAGAGAAAAGAAATAAGAAAAAAAAAAAAAAAACAGCCCTCGAGACTGGCGTCTGTTCCAACAGAGATGAAAAACAGCAGCGGCCCGAAACCCACGCCCCCTTTTTCGTCTCCGGGTCCCGGGCAGTGCCAGGGCAGACCCCGCAGCCTCGGCCCCCGCGCGCCCCCGGGGCCCCGCGGCGCGAGCTCCGGCCGGCAGGAAGAGCCCCTCGGGGCAGGACCCCGGGCCCGGCCCGTACCTTCCGCAGCACTTTCCGGCAGTTGGTGCAGAGCAGGTAGTTGGCGGCGGCCGACGGGCTGCCGCCGCTCCGGTTCATCGTGGCCGCCGGCGTCGAAGGCTAGGGCGAGGGTGGGCGGCGGGTCGGGTGCACTGTCACCGCCGTCGGCCGCGCCGCTGCGGGGCCGGACCGGCTCGCCGCCGTCGCCGGCCGTGCCTCGCCGCCTCAGCCTCCTCCCGGCGGGATGTCGGGATGGAAGGCGACGGCCAGCGAGAGCGCGGCGCTGCCCGCGGCGACCACTGCGGCGGCTGCCCGAGCGACGGCTGACACGGCGGCGGCTGCTCCTCACCGGCCCGTTGTTCCACCCGCCCCCATCCTCCAGACCCCCGCCCCCGCCAGGCTAGGACGAGCAGCCGCCACCGCTGCCGCTGCTGCCGCCGCCGCCGCCGCCGCCGCCGCCGCAGCTCCTCAGTGCGGCCCCGCCCCCGCCGCCCCACCACCTTCACCACCTCCACGCTCCGGGACCGCCCCCTCCCGCCAATCGGACAGCTCCGGCCACGCCCCCGGGTCGCTAGCACACAGCCAATGAGCTTTTAGATCCCGGTTGGGCGCCGCGCCGACCAATCGTAAAGGCCGAGGACGCCTTGAATCTCCGGGCAAGTTAAGTTTATCTCCGAGGCTCGGAACCGAAGGGAGATGGCGGGTTAGTTGGGTAGCGGGGTGGGAGGGAATACAGTGTGCGCTGTTCCACCAATAAGAGGAAGGGGGTGTGTCGTATGCAAATGAACCTGGAAGACTAGCGCCGCCCCCGCCGTAAGCCACTCCTCCTCGTCTGGGTCCCTGGCGCTGTGGAAAGCGGAGTGAGATAAATTGCTGGGAGCTAGAGCTCGCTAGAGGGACCAAGACTGAGCTAAACATTTCGTGATCTCTTGAGGAGGAAAGGGGGAGCTAAAACGTTATTTTCCACCGGGGTAGGGGCTAGGCTTCCTGTCAGCCAAAATCCAAGCTTGGCTGTAAAGAAGGCAATGGGGTAGCGCTTTGCCTTTAGGATCTCGAAGAACTTTATGCATCACTGAGCTTGCGAGCTCTGTGAGAAAGTCCAGAGATTTGGGAGTGGGGTAAGGGGTGTGGGTAAAGAAATCTGAGGTATATTTAAGCAATCGGTCGAGCGTTTGTGTTGCAGCATTTCCCTCTCGCCCCCCTCGCAGCCGTGGACGTTCCTCGGCTTGTCCGTCACGAAAGGGCTAGCGAGAGTGAGGTCAGGCTCGTCACCCCTACAGGCCTGCCCCGTCCGATTCGTGCGGAGAGAGCTCAGAGCCCTGCCTGGGAAGGCAGGCTCAGAGAGCAAACTGCCATTTAAAACCATTGCTCTGGACCTGCCTCTCCCAGAGCTCAAAAAGATGGTGAGTCAGGGGCTCGGCGTCCGCGTCGCGGGGCAGCGGCCAGTCACTGCGCAAAGCTCTGCGGGCCGGCTGTGCCGAGCCGACCCGTGCTGGCGGTCTCCGCAGCGGTGGGCGGCGCGCGTGTGGGTCGGACGCGGGTGGGCGACGAGGGCCGCGGGAACCTGCTCCCCAGCGGAGAACAAAGGCTGGCGCAGAGCAAGAAGCTGATTGGTGCCGCGTCCTCGCCGGTGTCCTCGCGGCCCACGGACACCTTGCATCGCCGCGCTCCCTGGAGCCGCAGCTCCGCAGCCGGCCCTGGCGGTGCCCGCACAGCCCTGTGCTATGACATCACCTGTTTTCGCTCCGTAGAACCTGCTCGGTATTCCTGGCTTCTCCTTGTGGAAAAGGTCTCTAGTGTGCCAGGATGGTGAAGCCCTTGCACTTCGCAAAATGAATCTGTGGAGATGATTTTAAAAGAAGGGTTCCACCGGTTTTGCGTTTCTTTTGCATCTAAAATTTCTATCCTGGTTCCTTAGGGATTCAATGTTGCGATGCAAAATCAAGAAGGTACACTTGGAGGAGCTAGCAAGTTTAGCATATCAAAGCTATTAGACCAAATTGTGCTGCTAAAACTGCCAGTCTAAATGTCCAACAGCTGTCTCTTCTCTGGCCTTTCAGCGGCCACCACGTATAAACCAAGTCTACACAAGGAACAAAAGATATACAGATCTGCCTGTGTCACGTTTAAATAGATTCACATGACCTGGAGAACCCCAAAAGGACCCAAGTTATCTGGCTGGGAGAATGTGTTGATCCATTTAGCTAGTGACAGACATACACGCAGCGTCTTCAAAAAGTTCGTGGAAATGCATACTCTGAAAAAATTATTCATGAACTTCAACAATTTTTTGCACTAAAATAAGCTTACCACTTAATTCCATTTTCCACGAATATTTATGAAGTCCTCTCATAATCTAGAATAGCAGTAGTGTGGAGGAAATGTTCTTAACATTTAGGTAGAAAGGGAAGAAAGGTAAAAAGCAAGAAAAGTCATCAAAAGGAGAAATGACCACATGCCCTTCAACGCAGAGAACCAAGAAATTGCAGGGGAAAGGGCAGCAAGGCAGGTTTTTCTAAGAACTGAAACATATGTGTCCTCATTTCGTGGTGGATTTCTTAGGCTATATTCTTGGCAGATTCTGTCTTTTAAAGCAGATTTTATGTGAGTATGTTTTTAAAGGAAAGGAGATGCTGACGGATAAAGTAGATTTTTGAGCAGATACTGGATTTTCTCAAGTAGTATATGAGCTTCCAATTTTTGAGTAACAGTGTTTGCTTTTTTTTTTTTATTTAAAAGCTATCATCTTTTCACAATGTGTCCCATTACATTCAATAACTAAATCTGACAGAAAAGGCTAGCCAAGAGAGTCTAGCCCTGCCCCATGACATCCTTTACCAAAGACTGCTGAAGGAAACTTCTAGAGGATGAAAGTCTTCAGTGATACGTGGTCAGATACATAATGGCTCTCTCTATCAATCCACCACCAAACGTTTTTCTATTCATTGTCTACATGATGCTGTTTATTTGGCAGTGAATCGCATACTACATGGTGACAATTCTTACATTAAACCATTCTTCATGTGTTTATGGTTCACCCCTAAACCTCTCAATGCCAGGAGCTCATTCTCAATAGCAACAACCACACTTGCCTCACACCTCTCACTCCCAACACACTCCTCTGTCTCCTAGTGATGCCCGGCCAGCTTCCAGGCACCTCTTTGCCCGCCTTCATTGCTAGCCAGCCTGGATAGCATGAAGTGAGTGTGACTTAAAGAGTAGGTGACTTGCCAATCCAGGATCACACTGATAATCCAGAGGGAAAGAAACAAAAGCCAACTCTTTTGATTTTTACATAGAACAAGGAGAAATTTCACCCTTTTTGTTGTTCTACATGTCTAAACCAAGGAAGAACTTCAGAAAATTGAGATGTGGGTGAAAAATCACAACCAACATGGAGAACTACTTTTTAATGTTATATTACAAAATGAGCATATGCCATAAAACATTTTATGCCATTTTTAAACTCATGTCATAATAATTTTTGCTTGTTTTGAAATATTCTCTTTAAATGTGTATTTTTTTAAACACAGAGTGCATAAAATCATAGACTTGGACATTCCATAATTTATTTAAGCATTACTCTGTTGCTGAATCTATAGGTTGTTTCTGGTTTTTCATGGTTGTAAATAATGTAGTGATGAGTTTCCTCATAGGTAAGTTTTTGGCAGCATCTTTGAGCCTGGCGCTCCATCTGGATCTCCTACATGCTGTGGTAGGGGCCCAGGTACTTGGGAGATTTTCTGCTGCTTTCCCAAGCGCGTGCACTGGGAGCTGGATCAGAAGTAGGGTAGCCTGGGTTCTGGATGCCAGCATTGCAGGTGGCAGCTTAGCACACTGATCCACAATGCTGGCCCCTGCAAAAAATATTTGGTAGGAAGGTTTGAGTAAGAAGAGCAATGATTTGAAAGCACTGAGTCTGATCTGCCATTTTCCTGTGGAAGGCCTATCAGCAGTCCACTTAGCTCTGCTCCCCAGGCCCTCCCCCTCCTCTATCTTAGCGATTGATTTTCTTCTCCTGTTGAAAGATTTCCTGATACAAACATTTGTCCAAGTGCCCATGGTGCCCTTTTATACTTCTTCTCACCATCAAGCTTACTACTAAATGATTTAAATTTTTTTCATCAAATTCTGAAACCCTTAAGGGCAGGGATGGAATTACACTTATTTTTTATCCTCGGCTCCTGGCTCAACCCACTGCAAAGTATTTTTAAAAATCTTGGAGAAAGTAATTAGTTTTCACTCATACTTTCCTAAATACTTCATGCATTCTTCTAAGGTATCTCTTTTGAATGTCCATTAACAGCTACAGGATCTTATAAAAGGATTTCAATAAATATTTTTGAATTGAATTGTTCGTAAACACTAATGCTTCAGAGCAGTAAGGCTGGGTTCACATCCTTATCTGTCATCTATTCTTTTTCTGACATTGCATATACTAATTATTACAGTTTGGGGCTTGCTTGTTTTCTCTCTCTCTCTCTTTCTCTCATTCTCTCTCTTTCTTATGAACAATCTTGCCATAAACCAGGGGTGTGGAGAAGGTTGAGGAAACAAAGCAGTTTTATGCTCAGCACTTTTGAAAGAAGGAACTCTGTCAATGACATGCTGTAACTTTTGGACTTGATATTATTTACTTCTCTAGATACTCTCGTTCAATTGACATACGAGCTGGGCCCCTCTATAGTTCCTAAATAAGAATGCAATTGAAAAAATCAATTACTAAATATATTTTAAAATTCCATTGCTTGAGACAATAGATCATTTTCTAACATTTTGCCTTTTTAGACTTTTTTTTTTTCTTTTTCTCGGGACACCCGTTGTATTCGGATTGCTGGGAGAGAGCTACATTATTTACAAATTTGCAAATGCTGTAATTTGCTTCTTGCACAAAGGAATTTGCACTTCACACAATTGTAAATTGATTGCTCTCTTAGAGCTGTTAATTAGATTCCTGCTATTTTTGCCTGTGGCCCAAGACCAATACTACTCCAAAGGAGAAATAAGAGAATCTGATCCAAAAAAGCTACTGATTTTGTTTTCATTCCTGATTACCACCCCCTGCTCTCTCATCACTTACCCCCATCAAGAAAATTATCCTTACCAACAATCATTTTTCAAAAACCAGCATTCCACCAAGATACAAATCCCTGTCAATCTTCTCTTCTGACCCCCTACTTTGGAGTTTTCTGCAATTCACCCCATCCTAAAGCAGAATATAGATGAAAGGCCTGCAGGTGTGGAGCTTGTTGGTTTGTTTGGCCTGCAAAATGTTAGCCTACGCAGTGATTTAAAAGATAACAGTATTATTTTCAAATATTTATAATTTAGGAGACTTCTTAACAGCAAAAATCTAGATTTTCAGTGTCTTTTGAAAATTTATCAAATATGGTCACAGTGGGCTTATAATCATCCACTAAGCTCGGTGCTTGGACATACACTGTGTAGTTTGCTAAGGACTCTGACACTCCTAGCTGTTACCTTTTGTAAAAATTTTATCTATCTATCTATCTATCTATCTATCCATCTGTCCATCTATCTACCTATTTATCTTTTTGAAAAGGAGAGAGAGAAATCTCTTTTACTGGTTCAATCCCCGAATGCTGACAAGGTCTGGGGCTGGACCAGGGTAGAAGCTAGGTGCTAGAACGCACTTACTGTTAGGGTGAACATTTGCCCTCTCCAGAGTGTTCCAGTTTTGCCATTTTGCTTACATTATATTCTTGACCTTTGTAGGGATTAGTTTGCCACTTCTGGAAGTACAGACTCTCCAGTCTCTAAGTTATTGATTGATCTAATTGTCACTCTTTATCTTTGAATATGAATTAAAAATGAATTTTGTTGTCTCTTTACTATAGCAAAAACTGAGGGCAGGGACCAATTACAAAGAATATGTATGATAAATGATGATATCAGGTAGTATGGATGTACGTAGTGGGAGATATATATATATATATATACACACATATATTTTTATATATGTGTGTGTGCATGTGTGCCTTATACAGCTAACTGTGCTCCTGATCCTAACTCTGCCCATATACACATTTTAACTGTGGTTTTAGGATAAAGGGGCCTTAAGGAATAGGACAATAGTGGAAGAGCAAGGAAGCCATGCCTGATGTACTGAGAGTATTTTCTTTGATGGGCAATATCACATGGAAGCTAAAAGCCCTGCCTCCAGAGTCAAGCATGAATTTGAATACCAACTTTGCCCCTTGCTAGCTACAAAGAGTCTTCAGAAGTTCATGGGAAATGCATGTTAATGAAGGGGAAAAAAACACTGCTGTATGGATTTCAAATATCTTTGTGCAAAATAAATTCATCTTTTTGTTCCATTTTTCACAAACTTTTTGAAGCACTCTCGTATATGACCTTGGGCAAGTTACTAAATATCTTCAAATTTCAATTTCCTCACCTGTAAGATTAGATAACAACTCCACCTATCTCAAAGGATAATTAGAATGATGGAATGAGATAATGCATTACAGTGCTCAGCAGAGCAACAGGAACAGTGGAAGCCCTTAATAAGTGTTAGCTGTAAGCACTGCAGAAGCCTGTTCTGTTTGCCACATTCTGTGTGACCTTGATCTAGGTACTTAACTTTTCTGTGTCTCAATTTCTGCCATCTGAAAAAATGAGAATATTAGGATTAGCTTAGTCATAGAGTTGTACTGATTAACGGAGTTCTATGTCAATAACTTCCTTTTTTTATTTTTTTTCTTGTAGAGGTTATGATTACGAAGGAATGAGGTCCAAGTGCACTAGACAGGGTCTAGAACAAAGGACAGAAGTCAATAACTTCCAAACAATGTAAAGCTTATAAGAAATGCTACATAAACCCTATTATTAAATACCATGGTCTGGAGATTTTCTTACTGACCTCCTTTTTTTTTTTTTTTTTTTCCCAGTGAAAATCTTTGATTTTTGAGATAGTTTTTTACAAAAGTAAGATATTGTAGAGGTAGTAGAAATAACAATGGATAGGAAGTCCAGAACCCCGGGGGTTTAGTTCAGTACTGCTGTGAGCTATGACATTGGGCCCCAGATCCTTCGTCTGTTAAATGTGGAGGGGTGGATAAATTGGATCAGGGCTACATCCAGGTTCCGTGTGAACTAAATCTTGTTTAATATGGGGATGCTCTTTGAGCAAAAAATATAAAATGTGTGCGTTATGAAACAAAAAACTCATTTAAAATCAGCAACACAGTCACAGTGTGTTTTTAAAAGCTGAAAAATACCATAAAAAATCACAAAATCCAGATAACTGAAAAAATTTTTTATTAACTGCCTGATACAATCTTTTGTTATTTTTTCTGTACATCTCTGAGGCTGTGTGTTCTGATTTCTTCTTCATATGACTGTGACTTTTGCAATATTATCTGCTTTAGAGAGAATGAAAAGATAGTATAATCTTTTCCTTCCCATACATTCTCAATGCTGAAAGCCCCTGTTCACTACCTCTGACCCTCTGTCTTTGTGGATACTTGGTAAATTTGCCTGGTCAGCAGTGGGAGTATTACTGGAACGTGTCTGCTATTGAGATATATACACTAAAATGACTGCGATCCTCATAAATAGAGCACACTAAACCCAAGCTAAAGCTATCCCCAATTTCAACTTCAGTTTAGCCGATCAAGAAAGATAACCACAGCTTCTCCAATGCCTCTAGCGTGAGTGATAGTGAAGGGGCATGGTGTGGCCTTTACCGCTAGTGGTTGAAAGAGCTTACTTTTGAAATTTAATTAAAATTATGACCATGGAAGTATATTGCCTGCACATCTCCCCAGGGACCATTGTTAGCGATGGGCCCTGAAGTTGAAACTTCATTAATTCGTGATTAATCCATGTCTGAACAGAAAATTGGGAAGACTCATTTGGATTCTTTAATTCTGAGAATTTGTTCTGTCCGAATAGTCCTGTGAGAATCTGGTGTAAACAGAGTAGAGCATAAGTAGGAGAATGTCTTCACTTCACTTCACTTCAGTGAGAAAGTGAAAGCAACTCTACTCCCAGAAACTCTAGAGTTAAGCTGGTTTTCATTAGTTCCCTCAGGTTGTTATTTTTCCTGTGAACCAGTTCGCTTCCTTGATATTCCAATTCATTATCTCAAATTCTCAACATCTTTCTTTCAGAGATGAGGAAACGGAGAATTATTTTCTACACGTTAAAGAAAGATCACTGTGAAATACACTGGCTGTTAGGGTATTAAAGAGGAGAATGGATGAGCAAAAAAGAAAAATCCAGCAGTTTGGGAGTAGAATCTAATTAATGGGAGCACAGTGGGGTCATGATTTGTTGACTTGGTCTTATATTCACTAGCATTCTAATGTGAGGGATTTGCAGAGAATCAACACATAGGACCGAGGCAAGATGGAAGGGGACCTTAGAAGGTAACAGTCTCCAGTTCAGCTTTCAGGTCCTCTGAAATCCAGACTTTGAGCATCTTCAGAGTCAGTTTTATTCATCTGAGTATCTGCAGTACTTGGAATCTAAGAAGGTCCTCAAAAAATGCTGTCTGGATGAAGATTGTATGTTTTACAGTTTGTTAACTAGAAATCAAGTGAACATAATTATTATTATTATTATTTTTTAATTTTTGACAGGCAGAGTGGACAGTGAGAGAGAGACAGAGAGAAAGGTCTTCCTTTTGCCGTTGGTTCACCCTCCAATGGCGGCCGTGGTAGGCGCGCTGCGGCCGGCGCACTGCACTGATCCAAAGGCAGGAGCCAGGTGCTTCTCCTGGTCTCCCATGGGGTGCAGGGCCCAAGCACTTGGGCCATCCTCCACTGCACTCCCTGGCCACAGCAGAGAGCTGGCCTGGAAGAGGGGCAACCGGAACAGAATCCGGTGCCCCGACCGGGACTAGAACCCTGTGTGCCAGCACCGCAAGGCTGAGGATTAGCCTGTTGAGCCGCGGCACCAGCCGAACATAATTATTTTTATCAAAAAAATTCCCAAATTGTATTAAAATTATAAACACATTTTCATGCAAAGGTAAAATTGGTCTTGTTAGTAAGAAGATAATCTTTGTAACAAATAATGATGAGAACAAAGACAGCAACTTCAAAGATAAAATTTTGGCTGGTGGGGAGGCATTCCTACATGACCTGCAAGCTTGGAACCACAATAGTAACTTGTGAGATTCTGGAAGGCTGAGAGTTTGGAAGAGTATGCTTAGAAATTTATACTGTTCAGATATTCCTTTATTCAACCATTTAGTTGCCTAATTCTTGCTAAATAATAAGTACTTGTGATAAAAATAACAAAAGACAGGCTTATAATATAACAATGAAGCTGAACCATAATCTCTGCCTTGATACAGAAGATAAATGGGAAATGGAGAATAGTATAGGAAAAGAAAAGGGATTATTAGCAGAGAGCTCAGAAAGATCTTTTGGACATTTATGTCTATAACTGGAAGCCTCTCAGTGGTAGTGTTGGATAGATTAGAAATAGAATTCTTGCTGCCTTTCAATGCAATTTACAATGTTGATCAGAAGGTAGGATTAACCCCTATAAATATTAGAGAACAATACAGAATAGTATATGATGAAATTGTCACCCAGTTCCATATTCAGTACTTAATTCATGTTTGCATTTGTAAGTTCACTTACTTAGCACGTGTTCATGGACTGCTTACCATGTGCCAGGTGCTTGGTTGGTCAGGAAGATAGAGTGATGGACATGAGCATCAGAATTAATAACCTAGGAGAGAAGATGGATGTTCAACACATAATGCTAATATGTAATGAGTGGTTTAGTAGAGAAGACAAGACACAGGAAGGTTATCTAACCTTGTCTAGGCCTCCTGGAGGAAGAAAACATAAACTCAAGTAGTGGTCTGTCCCCTAATTTCTGATGTGACTCCCAGATGCTTCATTCAGGAGGTTCTTTCCATTTGCAACTCTCATCTTAATGTTTTTATTCTCACTCACTCTCTCTTTTTCTGAACTTTATGTATTTTATTTTTATTTGAAAAGGAGAGAAAGGGGGGGGGGGGGATCTTACATCTGCTGCTTCACTCCCCAAATGCCTGCAACAGCCAGGGGTAGGCCAGGTCAAAGATGGGAGCAAAAGTCTATCATTTTATGTAGTTCTTCCTCCAACCACAAAACTCCTATGGATCCTGGGTTTTATAATGCAACAAATTTTCGTGCTGAATACAATCCTTCTTTTCTTTTTTTCTTTCCTGAGAAGCTTTATCCCTATTAAAAACTCACCAGAATCTCTGGCATTCTATTGCACAGCAAAATTACTATAGAGAATGATAAAGTCCTGCATTATTTTTTTTGAAAAACCATAAAAGAGATCATTTTGAATGTCCTCTCCATAAAGAAATGATATGTTTGAGAAGATGGATGTGTTTACCTAGATTTGAACTTTACACAACTATACATGTATAGAAATATCATATGGTACTCCATGTTAGGTTTTGGGATTTTAGGGTTCAAAGAAGGAGAGGAGGCAGCTAATTAATGTAGAGAAGACTTTATTTTAGCCACAACAGAATAGGGAGAGTAAAGAAAGTGTGGGGGTTGAGACAGCTCAGACAGAGGCCCGGGGGTTTGAAATTAGGTTTCATTCCCTTTGAGCAGCAGGCAGAGTCCCTTCTTAGGCTGCTTGTTGGGGGAGGTGCAGAGGGCCGCGTGGACCCTGATAAGGTGGGTGGCCCACGTGCAGAAGAGCTCTTTCAATGCATTGTCTTAGCAGTGTCTCCAGCTGCAGGGCTTTCCAGAGCAATAAACATTCTACCAGCCTTTACATTCTCTACATGCTGCACCCAGTTGCATCAGGCCTGGGGGTTCAGGCCCAGTGTTCTCATACCCTATAAATATGTCCAATTTTTATATTTCAATTAAAAGCAAAAAAGCAAATTTTAGGAAAAAATGGTCATAATTTTTTACCCTTTTTCTGGATTAGAGAATACCATGTAACTTTATTGTCTCATGTTGGGTGATTTGTGCTTAGCCTGCTATTCTGCTGAGTTCCATTTGTGTATGTGCAAGTTATATGTGTTTACCATCTCTAATATGCACATCCTCATATTATCTCTTTCTTTTTTTTATTTTTTTTTATTTTTTTTATTATTTTATTTTTATTTTTATTTTTTTTTTTTATTTTTTGACAGGCGGAGTGGACAGTGAGAGAGAGAGACAGAGAGAAAGGTCTTCCTTTTGCCGTTGGTTCACCCTCCAATGGCCGCCGCGGTAGCGTGCTGCGGCCGGCGCACCGCGCTGTTCCGATGGCAGGAGCCAGGTGCTTCTCCTGGTCTCCCATGGGGTGCAGGACCCAAGGACCTGGGCCATCCTCCACTGCACTCCCTGGCCACAGCAGAGAGCTGGCCTGGAAGAGGGGCAACCGGGACAGGATCGGTGCCCCGACCGGGACTAGAACCCGGTGTGCCGGCGCCGCAAGGCGGAGGATTAGCCTGTTGAGCCACGGCGCCGGCCTAATCCTCATATTATCTCTTTCAAGACAGTTAATTACTTGAAGGTAATCCTTATATCTCTAATCTCTATTCTCTAATCCCATGACATCCATAGTGGTGATTATCATCATAGATACACTAACAGAAGCAACCACTACCATTTGATGAGTACTTACTATATGCCAATCATTACGCAATAGCCTACATAACATTATCTTGCCTGATAGTTTTAAAATCCCTATGAACCGATTACTATGAACTCTTTTACATATGATTTATAGGAATTAAAAATTTAGTCACAGTCTCATAAGAAGGAGCTGTGATATGAACCCAGATTTTCTTGGTGGCACCAGCATTTATAATGTTATGTAATCCTGCCTTGGCATTATTCAGTTAGATATTATTGTAAATATTTTCTTAACTAATCCTCTGTGTAAGATTGTTAAACTGTGAGGCCTTCAGACTTAGATTTCCCATACATTCACAAACTATAGTTTGGATACTCTGTTAATTGGATATCCATTGAGTAGGAAAAGAAGTGTCCATTATTCCCTATTCTAATATTTTATTGGCCACTGGCATGTTACTCTAAAATAAGGCAATTGAGTCATCTTGGCATAAAAAAAGCCCTTTTGTTAGAAAATCAAGTTGGGACCAGTGCTGTGGCATAGTAGGCTAAGCCTCCACCTGCGATGCTGGCATCCTATATGGGCACCGGTTTGTGTCCCAGCTGCTCCTCTTCCAATCCACATCTCTGGTATGGCCTGGAAAAGCAATAGAAAATGACCCAAGTGCTTGGGCCCCTGCACTCACACGGGAAAGCCAGAGGAAGCTTCTGGCTCCTGGCTTCGGATTGGTCCAGCTCCAGCCGTTGCAGCCATTTAGGGACAGAATCAGTGGATGGAAGACCTTTCTCTCTGTCTCTCCCTCTCTCTGTGACTACACCTCTCAAATAAATAAATAAAATCTTAAAAAAAGTCAAATTAAAATTCCAAATGTTTGGGTAAATTCCTTGGAGTGGGATAGCTGGATCATGTAGTAGGTCTGCCATCCCATTCCTTGGAATTTACTCAAACCAGAAGAAATCAGCATATGAAAGAGTTATTTGTATCCCCATGTTCATTGTAGCACAGTTCACAATAGCTAAGATATGGAATTAACCCAGATGTCCATCAATTGTTGACTAGATAAAGAAATTATACACTATGGAGTAACACTCAGCTATTTAAAAAAATGAAATCCTGTCTTTTGCAACAATGTAGATGCAACTAGAAACCATTATCTTAGTGAAGTAAGCCAGTACCAAAAGGGCAGATATCATATGTTTTCCTGATCTGAAAAAACTAGTAGAGTATCTGAAATGTAATGTATTGGAGTGAAATAGACATTTTGAGATTTGATGATTGTTTACAGCCCTTGTCTCTTCCACTGAGGAACAGTTTTTTTTTTTCTCTTCATACTATTTGTTGAACTCTTTTACTTAGTGTAGGGCTAACTATACAATCATTAAGTAAACTGAAAATAGAACTTTATAGGAATTAAGAGTGGGAATGTGAGAGGGAGGAGGAGGAAGGGTTGGAGTGTGGGCAGGAGGGAGAGTGTGGGGAAGGAATGTCACTATGTTCCTAAATCTGTATGAAATACATGAAACTTGTATAACTTAAATTAAAAAAATCCATTTTTCAGATGTAAGACTAAAGATTCCTATGCATTAGGGTAGACATGGAAATAAAATGATGGAGATGCAGTTGATTAAATTTGCAGCAGGTGTTATGGTACAGCACTTTGATGTAGCTTCCTGCTAATGCAAACCCTGGGAAGCAGCAGATGATGGCTCCAGTGCTTGACTTCTTGACACCAATGTAGGGGACCCGGATGGAGTTCCTGTCTCCTGGCTTGGCTTGGTTGTTGCGAGCATTTGAGGAGTGCTCAAGTGAATGGAAGATCTCTCTCTGTCTCTCCTTCCTGCCTTCTCTGTCTTTCAAATAGTTAAAAATAAACATTTTAGGAAAAAAGTTGATAAAGCTGAGGGAAAGGATAGAGGAAACAAGTACTATTGCCATTTTCACATGCTGTACCAGGGAGGTCTGGGCCTACTGAAATTAGCTGGGATTAGCTTCTTGAAAATGAATAAATTAGTCTCCACATAATCTGCCATATTTTGAGATGCTCATATCAATCTTGTCCCATCCATATCATCTTCTAAGGCAATCTTCCTGCGGTAGCCATATTCTATGCTATGTGGTTGTCCTTTGTTTCAGGTGGCTGGGATAGACACTTAACTTGAAGACAGCCACCTGGCCAGTCAGCTATATGCACTAGCTTAAAATGACAGTCTGGCCCAATAAGATTCCTTTCTTGGAAAATTGGCATTGGAAAACTAGATACGCATGTAGTTGGCAGCAATGTCAGATTCTCAGAGGATGTCATGAACCATACACAAACTGAAACTATGAAGGAATAGAAGAGACAGAGAGTAGAGGGTGAGGAAGCTGGTTGGGGAAGAAGGGTAGTCAATATGCTGAAAGAAAGAAAAGCAATCAGGACTGACATTTACAGCTGCCTTAAATCCTGGTGCATCTCCACTTCCAGTCCCTGTATGTCTTTGTCATAATTCCCTTCAACCAGTCTAATCTCCACTGCTAATTTTGTAAAATAACTTAAGTGTCTCTGTTTCTTTCAACCAAAAGAGGAAATCGTCCCTCATTTCCATGTCAAGCACTGGTTAAGTATGAATATTACCCTAAGTTCTCATTAGTAAATGGATGTGAAAGTCCAGACATTCCAAAACAAAGAACTAGAACTCACTGGGCGAGAAAGCCCCGTTTTAGTTTTTGCACATAAAAATTTTTACAGCGTATGTTTCATTAAGAAAGCATGCTCAGCAAAAACCTCAGACTTCTTAGAAACTTTTTTTGTTGTTCATAGTTGCAGTAATTTATTACCCAGACCACTTGTCTTCTGCAGGTTTAATGTTAAAGTGGTTCTAATATGTCTATGCTGTCAACTCCCTATAAAGAAAACTTTGAGAAACAGAGGCTTTTCTCCCTTTCCACCCATTATCCTTTGTTCAGACTTAATGCCTGCAGGTCCAGTTTAATGATTTTCCAGAGTTTATGAACCAATAGATTAAAGAAAAGGAAAAACAAACAAAAATCAAAGTTAAGCTTCCCCAAAAGTTTCTAAGAACTAAACAGTCAAGAAAAAGAAAAAGTGATTGAGGATATCTTTGTGTCAAGTTAAAGATCACTGTGGTGGTCTCCATGGTTAATAAAGGGGTCCAGGTAAATCCTAGGAGGATATCATTTTATTTGGGAAATACTGTCTAAACACGTGTATAAATGCTTAAATAGACTCAACTTGCCAGATGTGGAATGTGCCTGAACAACTAACTGATCTATTTTTGTACAGCCAAGCAGTAGCTTTAGAGGAGTTCATTTCAGCTGCTCACAATAGATGTGGAATTTGTTTGGTTTCTATTCCTGTGCTTCATATTCCTCATCTCTGCGGGAGCCAGAACCCCTTCCTGTCCTTTCTCAATCTCTCTCCCTCTTTCTCTCTTTCTCTCTGTTTATACTGGGCTTATTCTAGAATCAGCAACCTTTGAACCTAGTTTTCTATCTCATAGCCACATAATTCTTCGGATTTGCTAAGCCCTTAGAAAATAAAGGAGGTACTCCACTTAGCTTGTGGGAGTCATCTTTGCAGGTATGGTGAAGAAGAGGCAACAGTCTCCCTGGGCAATACTAGAAGGGTTGTTGTTCTGTTGAAATTGCTGCTGATGAAATAGAATAGCCCTATTGTTTTTTGGTATGTACAAGACCTGTCACTTTGCATTTTCTGTTTCCCAGTAAAGACATGAACATCTAGAGGTTCACATGTCTTCAGGGAACTAAAATGGAAACATTCTCATATTCTACAAGTGTAATTTTAACTGTGACCTAAAATGTATTGCCTATAACTCCTATAAAGGTGAAGTTGAAATTTTCTCATTAGTTTTCTACCTCAATATTGTATAATCTGGTCACTCTTCAAAACTTCAGATTTCATTTTTTAGCACTTACTTTATGGTTTCTTACGAGGATTAAATAAAAAGATACACATAAAGAGCTCAGAACACTGTCCTTCCTATTATGAGCACTTGATGAATGTTAACTCTTTTTATTATTTTAAAAAGCTTTCATGCAACAGCAAGTTATTTTTCAACAGACATTGAAAATTACTTGGATTTTAATGTCTTGGGTTCCCTGATACTATTTGCCAAGTCAGTTTGTTTTGATTTCAAAGAGTCTCAACTGCCTGATAACATGCATGGTTTATTATTAAACATCTTTATTGCATTTGTGTTTGCAAAGTACATTTTTGTCATCTGTTAGTCTACCCAGTCATATCCTAAGATAGAGAATTCAGTGTCAGAGATACTATTTGATAATGAAGAAGTTCAGGACATGGATAAATTAAGTGACAAGAATGTGCCTCTCGTTTTCTCTAAATGAAGAAATATGATCTGTAGAAATTGGGCTTACCTGTGTACACAGGTGAGTGTATAGTGTACACAGACAGATGTATGTGTTCTGCTCTCAACAAATTCTCTTTTTCCTAAGCTAAAGACAGGTCATTCTTTAAGCTTTACTTTAAGCTTTTAAAATTGCAGTTTTCTGGCTAATGAAAAGGATATATTGTTCCCATGTAAGGGCTGGAACTCTGAGGTAGAGCACTTTAGAATACTTCAAGAGCTTTGTCTACTAGTACTAGCTACAGCTAAAGAGGCCTAGTTTTACTCTGCATGAGGCAACAGCATTTTGTGATATGAACAAATTCACAAAATCAAATATTCTCTTTGTTTTCTATTTGACTTAAGCAAGAACTTGACCATGTTATAAATAGGTCTGGATTTTATAAGGGCAGGGCTAGTCTGAGAAGGTCCTTCCTTTGGGTGGTGTAGGGGAGAACAAAGCTCCACAGGGTCTCTGTCTTCTCTGCCTTTACGCTTGCCTGCTGTTTATAGAAGCCTATTTGTGAGTCTGCCCCGATCATCAGACTTATTTGTTTCCTGAGTATTTACCAAACAAAGGACCTAGGCTACAGGATATTTATACTATTGTCTATCAAAGCCTTCACTGGGAGAAGAGATAAGCAATTCCTCTGCCAAAAAATATTGTGGCCTGTGAATTATGAATGCACATGAAAAAAGTCACTGCATTACCAGGTTATCAGTAAATGATTTTGTTCTCAAGCTAATGATGCAATTCATCTAGGTTGGTTTCACCTTCCTTTGACGTCTTAAATGTAATTCCTACTTTTCATCTATTGTTCTTAGCAAATTGTAGAGTGGCATCTCAGGTAACAAGGAGCTGCAGCCAAGCCTCCTGGAAATTTTGTCCTCTTTTGCATAAATGAGGGAGTGTGTTCAGCCAAACAAGGTGTGGGTTCTAGATGGGGAGGATAACAAAGAGGGATGAGATTTTTCTGGATAGGAAAAATACAACTGGGAAGGCAGAGGCCTGAAGGTGTTGGTCTCATGGTTTCTGCAGGCCTGGTGCTGCCCAAAGCAGTATAAAAGTAAATTCTGACAGTTTTTCTCTCCAGATAAGGAAACATCTTGGGGTGAATAGAGGCTACAGCCCCATACTACCAGCTCCTGAGCCAGCTCAGCATTTTGTTCTCTTTGCTCTATATCTTCAGAGCCTCAACTCACTCCTATTCTGCTTCTGGGTTTCCATAAGCAGTCTGCAACAACACGACATGATTTCAACGCCTTCTAATGTTTCTTACCTTTTGTCCTGTTACTTGTCTGATCTGCTCCCAATTTTTCATATTCAGGAGTCCTATGTCTTTTAGTAATCTGCTTCTTTCCACACCATTTGCCCTACTTCCTACAACCTTCTAACAATACCAAACTACTGGACCCCAGTGTCTTTGCTCTATTGTTCACCTTCTCCTCAAAAGTCCCCCAACTTATCTGGATAGGAGAGTAGAAAGCTGATTGATTTGTTGGTTGATTGATTGATTCATTCATTCATTGCAGTGAATGTCTAGTGCTGACTTGACTGAACATGGCTTGCTTGCTACGTGTTATTCGTGCTCCTTCCAGGGGGAAGTTATGAGTGAGATTTTGCCCAGACACAGTTTGGCCCTTCTGTGGTTAGTGCTGCTCATGCTGACTCTGCTATTGCTTAAGCAAATAAAGGCAACTGTCTTCACAGAGTGGCCATGAAGACTTTGGTGGCATCCATGTGACTGAAAACTTGCAGGTTACCTCTGTTCCTGTCCATGAACAGAATGTCAACCCCAGCCATATTCTCCAGAAAAAAAAGCCAATTTTCATTGTTAGACTGTAAGCTCCATGAGGGCTTTGTCTAGCTTTGTCTGGCTTTGTTCATTTAGGTATTCTAAGAACCACAGACTGGAACCTTTTCTATTGTGGGTGTCCAATAAGTCTTTGTTAATGTGAATTCCTGCCTGATGAAGTTTTTCCTATAGCATTGCGCAAGGCTCTTTTCCATTAAATAGCACAGAATCAAATGAGTATGGCAGAGTAGATTTTTTTTTATCTTTTATTTAATGAATATAAATTTCCAAAGTACAGCTTATGGATTACAATGGCTTCCCCCCCCCCATAGCTTCCCTCCCACCCGCAACCCTCCCCTTTCCCACTCGCTCTCCCCTTCCATTCACATCAAGATTCATTTTCAATTCTCTTTATATACAGAAAATCAGTTTAGTATATATAAAGATTTCAACAGTTTGCCCTCACATAGCAACACAAAGTGAAAAAATACTGTTGGAGTACTAGTTATAGCATTAAATAACAGTGTACAGCACATTAATGACAGAGATCCTGCAGGATATTTTTTTTAAAAAATTGATTAATTTTCTATGTAATTTCCAATTTAACACCAAGGTTTTTTTTTCATTTTCAATTATCTTTATATACAGGAGATCGATTCAGTATTTACTAAGTAAAGATCTCATCAGTTTGCACCCACACAGAAACACAAAGTGTAAAAATACTGTTTCAGTACTAGCTATACCATTACTTCACATTGGACAACCCATTAAGGACAGATCCCACATGGGACGTAAGTACACAGTGTCTCTTGATGTTGATTTAACAATTTAACACTCTTGTTTATGGCGTCAGTAATCTCCCTAGGCTCTAGGCAGAGTAGATTTTAATAAAATAATTATGATACACAGAAAAAAAGATGATTGTATCCATCATGGTACATGGTTTGCATGAATATGAGTTTCTGAGGGCAGTAAATACATCCCGAGAACAGTAGGATTAGAAACAAAATAGAATACAGTAAAATTAATGAATACCTCAAACATGAAGGGTAGTCAATAAAGAGAAAAATATGTATATATATATATAAATAAAAATTCTTATTTTTTTCATCTATTTGAAAGGCAGATTCTCAGAGTGGGGGGGGGAGAGGGAGAGAGACAGAGAGAGAGTTCTTCCATCTACTGGCTCATTCCCCAAATGCCCACAACAGCCATGGCTGGGCCAGACAGAATCCAGGAGACCAGAACTCAATCTGAGGTCTCCCATGTGGATGGCAGGGCTCAGTCATTGAGCTACCTACTGCCTCCAACAATGCATTAGCAGGATGCTGGGTTAAATGTAGAGTAACTGGGACTTGAAATGGTGCTCTGATATGGCATCCCAAGCAATGACTTAGCTCACTGCACAACAATGCCCAACTCTATTTTCTCTAATTATAGAAATGTGAAATTGATAGAGTCCACTGTGTAGCTTAAATACCAAGTATTTTCTCAGAACACAGTACTATTTCTAAAAAAATATGTTAAAAACAAGGATTTAGACTATATAAAGTCCCTTCCAAATTTAAAAAGTTATGAATTATGATTCTGAATGATCAAAAGTTATAAAACATAAATAAAACCAAGAACTTTATTCCCTCTTTGGGGAGTACATCTTGAACAAAGAATCTTAACTTCAAGTCTTTGGTTGTACTTCCTTATATCTTTATATTTTCTGAGTCTGTGTGCAAAAGTTTTGTATGTGTGCATTCATACTCTGAGGAATAAGAATTTATAGTTTTCATCAAATTTCCAAGGTAGATTGAGACCACAGAAACATTATTCATTAGGATATAATATTTTAATTATCTCTTTTTCTGAAATGACCTATTCATTTGTTTATTTGAAAGAGCAACAAAGGGAGAGAGAGAGAGAGAGAGAGAGAGAGATCTGCCATCTTCCATTTGCTTCCCCAAATGGCCCCAATAGACAGATCTGGGCCAAGGCAAAGCAGGAACCAGGAACATCATCCTGGTCTTCCATAAGGGTGGCAGGAGCCACACTCAGGCCATGTTCTGCTGCCTTCCCAGGCACATTGGCAGGAAACTGGATGGGAAACAAAGCAGACAAGACTCAAATCAACACCACAGTATGGGGCTGGCTTCACAAGAGGTGGCTTAACCCACTGTACCACAATGCTGGCCCCCAGATTATCTCTTTATAACAAGCAGTGAAACACTTCTATGTGTCTGGCATAAGGCTAAATATTTCTATACTTTAATTCATTGAACCCTAACTTCATGAGACCACTGCTTTTCTGAAGAGTAAATTAACTTTCTCGAAGTCATATAGCTGATAAATGGTGAAACCGGAATACCAACCCAGGCTGAACTAAAATATCCTGCTTTCATTCATTACAGAGAACTAATTTCCTTTTTGGGGTAGACAGATAATTTGCCAAGAACCAGAGCCTTTTCTTTCTTAGCCATCATTTTCTCTTTAAACCATGCTTTCTTTAGGAATTACTTCCAAATTTCCCTAAATCCTCACCACACTCAAGCAGCTTTCCACCCTGGAGCCAGCCTCTAAAACATAGAAATAACCCTCTCCAGACAGCTCAGCTCAGTTTTTTTCCATTGTACAAATAGGCTACAGTAAGCGTAATTTTGTCTTATGCGTCCATGCTAGGCTCAGGTCTGGCCACATGGCACAAATGGACAACCCATGCATTTGGAGAGCCTCCAAGAAATCCATCCCAAGCACTGAATGGCCCTGGCTCTGTTTCAAGATTTTACTAACCTTCCACAAATTGTGATTCCAGACACGTTTATACCTTGGCCCCAAGGATAATGGAAGCCACAAAAGAGGTAAAAATTAAAATGTCAGTCCAGCTGGGTCCATGATGTGGGCCAGCAATTACAATGGAAGCGACTGCCTCTTAGGTCACTTGGTGGGGTACACATGGGTGCTTCCTGCAAATGGGGTCACAGAGTAACCCAGAGCAGTTTCCTGGCTATTCCTTAACTCTGTAAACAGTACACACCACTTATCAACAGTAACCAAGATTTCAGTAAGCAAAAGTAGAGATCGGAAATACAGTTAAAAACTCATCAGAATTCACGAGTGTTGTGATTCAGCTACCAGTGCCATTATTCAGGAATCACGGACCTTGAGGTAGATACGTGGTGGCTGGAGACTCAGCATTATTCTCTGCCCAAGCCAAGAGTAAAGATTACCCAAACCTCTCCCCATTTCCTCCAGATGCTGAAGAATGAGCGTTGTGCTGGGCCACGGAAGATGGAAAAGTGAATGCCCATGGTAAAAGTGGCACCTGCGAGGTCATTCACTCTGCAGGATTCTATCAAAGGTTCAAAGCATTGACCCAAGAAAAGTAAGTGAAACTGAGGACCAAAGTCAGAACTGTGGGTGATACAGGGATTGAGTGATGTGGGAATCCAGACATCACCAGTTTCCTTACCTTCTCTATTTTCTTTTATTTCCCTTTTTTTGACAGCAGAATTAGTGAGAGAGAGAGAGAGACATAGAGCAAAGTCTTCCTTCCATTGGTTCACTCCCCTAATGGCTGCCACTGCTGGTTCTGCGCCAATCCAATGTCAGGAGCTGGGTGCTTCCTCCCAGTCTCCCATGTGGGTGCAGGGGCCCAAGCACTTGGGCCATCCTCCACTGCCCTCCCGGGCCACAGCAGAGAGCTGGACTGGAAGAGGAGCAACCGGAACTGGAACTAGTACCCAGTGCCCCAACCAGGACTAGAACCCGGGGTGCCAGCGCCACAGGTGGAGGATTAGCCAAGTGAGCCATGGCGCTGGCTACCTTCTCTATTTTCATTCTTTAGAGCCCTAGCCACTGACAGAAGCCCCTCATTTGGCCTGATTTCAGCATCTGAGATGTAACATTTGCTGGGTTTGACACTGAGCACTCTAAGTAAGTGGATGCCTTTTCTTCTGGGATGCCAGGGGGAAACTGAGGTTCCTTGAACAAAAGTCACCCTTCTGCCAGTCTGTGTCCTATTCTTGAGAGGCAGCTGGTCAAGTTTACAAGGAAAACTGATATACAGCCACAAAGGTGTTTGGTTCAAATGTTTGGCTTTATCTTTGTATATCTTGATATAACACTATGGATACAGGTTATTTTCTTTCAGTGCTTGTCATCTGTCTTGTGATTGTTTTTTTATTACTTGGCTTCCCTCTCCGTAAGATCATAGACTGCATGGGGACAGTTTGCCTCATCACTATATCCTCAATAGAATTGGGTTTTTGAAAGACATGACTAAAGAAAGTCAAGGCAGAAAGGTCTTCTCGTTTATGTCCTAGGAATAGTGAATTCATATCAGCTGAGTAAAATGTGGGTTCGATTGCTTGGGAGTTTTAATTGCCAGTGGTTGTTACTGAGTTTGTATGATGTGTAAATGTAATGTTGGATATAGCTGTAAGTTTTGGAATGCGAGCAAGTTTTCAGGCTGCTTTGTCTGCCAGCTTTCATTCTTCCCTTGGGTAACTCAGCCAATTTGGGTGTGGGAAATTGCTCCGTCCTTTACTCTCAGCTCATCCTTGTCTTCCTATTATAGGGATCTCTCTCCCTAGGTGCAGTGGGCCTGGCATTGGTATATGATTCTCTGTTCCTCTGCCCGTCCTGGGTCAGCTTGGTCCCAGCTGCTCTTGTCTGAGGAATGCTGCAGCTGGAGGGAGGTGGTCCTTTCTTTGCTTTGGGGAGAAATGAGCTGACCCGTGGGGCCTCTACATTGAAGCCATACAGGGAAAAGTAGGGGAGAGAGAAAGAGAGAGGCTGGGGGTGGGGTAGCAGGGGAATCCGGAGATGACACCATTAGAGACAACAAATCACCCACAACTTCAACTTCTTTTTTTCTGCCATTTGCAACAAAACTAGAGCAGAGACTAAGTTGCATTACTTAGTTTGGTGATTCTAAGAGAAATAAATCATTTATTGGCTCCTAGAGAAAGTAAAGCTTAGTAGGTTTTGGTCTTGTTTGGAAATTCATTATTTTATTGGACTGAAATCTGCTGCCTTAGGTACACTGTTCTAGCTTCTGGAGCTACAGATAACTCAAATATATACACTGTCACTGCAATCTGACAGTTCCACATGAAGAGAGCAATTATGACTCATTTATTCATCCTTTCATTCAATATGTGTGGCACACCTACCTTGTGCAGGCACATATTTTCTCCAGGCTATATATTTAGACCATTCTCAGAACTGTTTCTCCTATCACTGGGATTCTGGACCAATACCACTGCTCCTTCCTTAGAAGGACTCCACTATGTCAAATAATCTCCTTTAAAACCTGGTGTCTGGGGCTGGCGCCGTGGCTCAACAGGCTAATCTTCCGCCTAGTGGCGCCGGCACACGGGGTTCTAGTCCCGGTCGGGGTGCTGGATTCTGTCCTGGTTGCCCCTCTTCCAGGCCAGCTCTCTGCTATGGCCCGGGAGTGCAGTGGAGGATGGCCCAAGTGCTTGGGCCCTGCACCCCATGGGAGACCAGGAGAAGCACCTGGCTCCTGGCTTCAGATCAGCGCGGTGCGCTGGCCACAGCGCACCAGCCACGGTGGCCATTGGAGGGTGAACCAACGGCAAAAGGAAGACCTTTCTTTTTTTTTTTTTTTTCACTTTTTTTTTAAACTTTTATTTAATGAATATAAATTTCCAGTGTACAGCTTATGGATTACAATGGCTTCCCCCTCCCATAACTTCCCTCCCACCCGCAACCCTCCCCTCTCCCGCTCCCTCTCCCCTTCCATTCACATCAAGATTCATTTTCAATTCTCTTTATATACAGAAGATCAATTTAGTATAAAGATTTCAACAGTTTGCACCCACATAGAAACACAAAGTGAAACATACTGTTTGAGTACTAGTTATAGCATTAAATCAAAATGTACAGCACATTAAGGACAGAGATCCCACATGAGGAGCAAGTGCACAGTGGCTCTTGTTGTTGACCCAACAAATTGACACTCTAGTTTATGGCGCCAGTAACCATCCTAGGCTGTCGTCATGAGTTGCCAAGGCTATGGAAGCCTTCCAAGTTTGCCGACTCTGATCATATTTAGACAAGGTCATAAAAGACAGAGTGAGGATAGTAACCAATGATCCTAAGAGTGGCATTTGCCAGGTTTGAACAATTATACAGCATTAAGTGGGGAAGAGGACCATCAGTACACACATGTTGGGAGTAGAGCCATTGGTGGTAGAGTAGGCGTTATGATTACAAAGGAATGAGGCCCAAGTGTGCTAGACAGGGTCTAGAACAAAGGACAGAGTCATTATTAGAGGAGCTAAGAAAGGTGCTGTCTAAGCTACAATTAAGTTTTCTGATTGAGAGGCAAATAGAACCTGATAGAAGGGGCTTGATAATAATCTGGTGGGCTTTAGGCCTTGTAAGTTAAGAGGCCCAGACCTATCTATCTCTTCACATGGGGTATATCCTAAGGGAGGTGTGAACCTCCTAGGGGAAGGCACTCTGTTGACTTTCATTACTTGGCTGGGCTGGGAGGAGAGCTGGCCAGGTAAAGGCAGGTGGCAGTTCTGCCTGCAATGTTGCTGACCCTACTTGACCATCCCCTCAGCTGCAGTGGTCACTTTGGAAGTTGGGCTGAGTGAAGGGCTTTTCAGCTTAGAGCCAATAAGATCTGTGGCTCTGACCTGGGCATCCTTCGACTCCAGGGCAGGTCCATTTCCAGTGATCCAACTCTTGGCAGAGCTGCCAGGGCTCTTCACAAGCTGACTCTGCTGAAGCCCAGGCTTACCACATTGAAAGCCATTGCAGTGGACTGGCCTGTTGGGTCTCCTTGAGGGCAGATCACTGTACAGATCAGCCATTAATAGGCCTGCCACCCATTGCTTCTGATGCCGAGCTTTCTTAGGAAGACCTTTCTTTCTGTCTCTCTCTCACTGTCCACTCTGCCTGTCAAAAAAAAAAAAAAAGAAAAAAAACCTGGTGTCTGGAGCACAGCGGGGGCCTTTCACAGGCGGGTGGAGCTGAGAGTCAGGGACCTGAGCAGGGGTAAGAAGCCTGGGGACTTCAAGGCACTGCTAAGGCTTTGACACTGCAGGCGTGCAGGGTGCAGGTGGAATACGGATGAAGTAGCACCAGAAAAGTCATTAGAGATAAGCTCATGACACATGTGAATGCCATTCTAAGGAGTCTGATTCCTTCCTACAAGGCGATGGAGAGTCTCTATGTTTCTAAAGAAAGGGGACAACATGATCAGTTTACATTTCAGACAGATACTTTGAAGGTATGTGGCCCAAGAGACCTTGAAACAGAGGCAGGATAACTGGCTGGTGGGATGCGCAGGAGGAACCCATTCAGACTACAGCCATGAAGGTGGAAAGAAGATGGCGGTTTAAAGGCAGTGAGGACAGGTGGTTTGCTGTGCTGCAGGCTGTGGCTACTCAAAGTGGGTCTGAGGGCCAGCAGCAGCAGTCCTGGAAGCTTGTGAGAATTGGAGGAGCTCACCCCAGACCTGCTGAGTCACAATCTTCATATGAGTCAGAGGCATATTAAAACCGGAGAAACACAGATTGATCTAGGTACGTGGCATACAGGGGTGAAGACACAAAATAGCTAGGGTTCCTACTCTAGTAGAGTTCACGTTCCAGCAGGAAGGCATGCTTGAGACAAAAATTTCATGGATAACACTGAATACTGACTGTGGTTAGTACTAGTAGAGGGACACAGGAGAATTAGGAAAGCACACGATGGAGACACCTGACCTGGGCTATGGCTGTGGTGGAGAGTGAGGCACTGGGGTGTGGGATTCCCCTTGAGTATATTGAGGCAAGCAGCAGCAGTGAACAGGCTAGGTGACGCGGGTGGAAAATTGCATGAGTGTGTGTGTGTTGACAAGGAGTCTTCCAAGCAAAAGTACCAGCACTTGTTCAGACTGGAAGGGGCACCAGGGCCCTGGAGCAATTGAAAGAGAGCTAGAGCGGGTAAGGAAGGGAGAAGGTGAAGTAGGCTGTGAGTTCAGGCGGGGGATCAGGCCAGCCTTCTTAATCATGCAGATGATCTTGATTTTTATCTTCAGAAAGATATGGGAGGTGGAAACTTACAGCGGTATTAGGAAGACTGAATGCAATAGGAGACCTGACACAGCCTTCTGGGATAGTTCTGACCACAGCCAGTTTGTTAGTGGAAACTTGCTTTAGGTGTTTTCAGTTTTGACTCTATTTAAGAAAGATATGTTGAGCACATACTCTGAAGAGCCTTGTGCTAGATAAGAAAGGGATATTAAAGCATTTGAGAGGTGATCCCTAACCTTAAGAATGTTACAGGTTAGTAATGACATTTTACTTCATTAAAGATGCACTTGCTAAGATTCAACATCCCTTTATGATAAATATTCTCCACAAATTAGGAATAGAGGGAACATACCTCAAAATTATAAAGACTATACAGGACAAACCAACAGTCAGTATCATACTAACTGGGGAAAAGATGAAAGCATTTGGAATAAGACAAGGATGTTTACTTTCACCACTCCTGTTCAATATAGTACTGGGGGTATTAGCAAGGGCCATTAGGGAAGGGCATCAAAATTGGAAAGAAGGAAGTCAAAATATAGGTGTTTGCAGATGATACAATGTTGTAAATGAAAAAACCTAAACACTCCACTAAAAAGCTGTTAGAACTGATAAAGGTTCAGTAAAGTTTCTGGACACAAAATAAACATACAAGGGACGTGTTGTGGCCTAGCAAGTTAAGCTGCTGCTTGTAATGCCAGCATCCCACATGAGCACTTGTTCAAGTCCTGGCAGCTCTTATTCTGATTCAGCTCCCTTCTAATGTACCTGGGAAAGCAGTGGAGGATTGCCCAAGTACCTGCATCCCTGTACCCACATGGGAGACCCGGATGAAACTCCTGTCTCCTACTTAGATCGGGCTCGGCTCTGGCAGTCACAGCCACTTGGGGAATCAACCAGCTCGTGGAAGATCTGTCACCATCTCTGTTTCTCCTGCTCCCTCTGTAACTGCCTTTTAAATACATAAGTCTTTAAAAAAAAAACCAAAAAACAAAAAACGGGCCAGTGCTGTGGTGTAGTGGGTAAAGCTGCCGCCTGCAGTGCTGGCATCCCATATGGGCGCTGGTTTGAGACCCAGCTGCTCCACTTCTGATACAGCTCTCTGCTATGGCTTGGGAAGGCAGTGGAAGATGGCCCAAGTCCTTGGGCCCCTGCCCCCGCATGGGAAGACCCAGAGGAAGCTCCTGGCTCCTGGCTTCAGATCGATTCAGCTCTGGCCATTGTGGCCATTTGGAGAGTGAACCAGTGGGTGGAAGACCTCTCTCTCTCTCTCTCTCTCTGCCTCCTCTTCTCTCTGTGTAACTCAGACTTCCAAATAAATAAATAAATCTTTAAAAAAACAAACAGAAAAAATAGTAGCTTTTTAAATGTACTAAAGATGAACTCATCAAAAGAGAAATCAAGAAACAAATCCCATTCACAACAGCAACAAAAAAATCAAATATTTAGGAAAAAATTTAACCAAACAAGTGAAAGGTCTCTACAATAAAAATTATAAAACATTGATAAAGAAATCATCAAGAACACATAAAAATTGGAAAGATATTACTTGCTCATGGATTGGAAGAATTAATATCATTAAAATGTCTATCTTACCTGAAACAATCTACAGATCTAATGCAATCCCTATCAAAATACCAATGATATTGCTTACAGAATTAGAAAAAAATTCTAAAATCATATGGAATCACAAAAGAACCAGAATAGCAAAGTGATCCTGAGCTAAAAACAAAAAAATCAAACTGGAGGCATCACAATACATGACTTCAAAGCATACTATAAAGTTATAGTAATTAAAACAATATGGTGTTGGCATAAAACCAACACATAGATCAATGGAATAGAATAGAGAACCATGAAATTAATCCATGTACATGCAGCCAACTGATTGTACATTGGAGAAAGGGTAATCTCTTCAGTAAGTGGTGCTGGCAAAACTGGATGTATATATGTGGAAGAATGAAATCATATTCATACCTCTTACTATGTACACCAATAAGTTCAAGATGATCAAAGACATAAATTCGAGACCTGAGACTATGAATTTGTTGTAAGAACATGCAGGGGAAAGACTTCAAGACATTGATATAGGTGATGACTTCTTGGATAAGACCCCCAAAGAACAGGCAACAAAAGCAAAATTAGCCAAATGAGATTATGTCAAACTCAGGAGCTTCTGCACAGCAAAGGAACAATCAATAGAGTGAAGAGACATTCAACACAGTGGGAAAAAATATTTGCAAGCTGCCTATCTGACAAAGGATTAATATCCGAATATATTAGCAACTTAAACTCAGCAACATAAAAAGCAAGCAGTCTCATTAAGAAATGGGCAAAGGACCTCAATAGAGAGTGCTCAAAAAGAAGAAATATAAATGGCCAACAAATAAATGAAAAAAATGCTGATCGTCACTAGCCATCAGGGAAATGCAAATCAAAACCACAGTGAGGTATCTCCTCACCTTTGTCAGAATGGCTATTATCCAAGAGACAGAGAGTAACAAATATTAGAGAGGGTTGGTGGGAATGTAAATTAGAGCAACCACTGTGGAAAACAGTATGGAGATTAGAAACAGACTTACCATATGATCCAGCAATCCCTCTATGGATTGACATGAACACATGGTATCACAGAGAAACATGTACCACCTATATCCACCACCATATTTATAGCAGCACTGTTCACAATACCCAAAATATGGAATCAACCAAGGTGTCCATCATCAGATGAATAGGTAAAGAAAACACAGAATATATACACAATGGAATATTACTCATATATAAAAAAGAAATGAAATTCTACTATTTATTTGCATCAAAATGAATGCAACTGGAGGACATCATGTTGAATGAAATAAGCCAGACACAGAAAGACAAAAAACTCATGTTCTCCCTTATATGTGCAAGCTAAAATTGAAAAGAAAAAAAATCACAAAACAAAAACAAAGAAATGCCTGTATGTATTAACATTGCTGCAACTATAGTTTTGACAAACTTTGTTTTATATCTTTGTTAAACCAATTGTTAAGAATGATATACTACTAAAAAAGAATGATATACAACTATAGTTTTAGTGACCTGTAATTATTTTAAAATTTATATGAGTGAAATAGCAATTTTTTTCAGTTGATTATTGCTTGTAGCTTTTGCCTATATTCTCACTGAAATCAGGTCTTTGTACTTGTTGAACTCTTTATTTAGTGAAGGATTAAGCCTTTAACTATAATGTAAATTAAAAATACAATATCTCAAAATCTGAGATAGAAAAAGAAAGAGGAAGGAAGGAAGGGAGTAAAGAAGGAGGGGGGGAAGTATTATATTCTTAGAATTATATCAATGAACCACATTGAATCTGTCCTCTTTGTATTAATATAATATTAACATTAGAATTGAGGATAAATGTGTTGTAGTAATTATCATACATTTGCTGTGACCCTAAGAATCTAATGTGTTAATAAATTTCTTAAAAACAAAAAAAAAAGAATGTTACAGGTTAGTTATGGCATTTTAATTCATTAAAGACACTTATATGTAATCAAACAAGGAAGAATTTCCCGCTAATTAACCTGTGTCTTCTCACATGGACTGCTTCAAAACCAATTTTTCCCACCCCCTACTCCTCTACATAGAATTTGATTTTTTTTTTAAATACAAACTTTTATATTTTTCTTGGTTTTAGTCCATCCTCCTGGCCCACTATATCTTTATGCATCTCACTTAAGTAATCAATTTACTAGTTCTCCATTTCAACTTTTTGCTGCGTGTGGAGCCAATGAACATCCCTTTTTGTGTATGTTAATTTAGATCTTACTTTAAAAAAACTGATGACAGGTCCCAGAGGCCCCTTAATCCCCTATCATGGCAGCAATAGAGACTCCTTTGCAGGTGACTGTTTGTCAGGACACAGAAGGGTATCATATGCTACTTTTTCCTATCCTGTATCCAGAGATAAATGGCCTATTTTCAGCTATTCACTGTGAACACCTGTGTCACACTACCTAAAATATTACATTTAATTTTGCAATAAGGACTGAGAGTTTACCGTATTCCCAACTAATCCCATGCCATTTTTAAAGACACGCATTTTGGGCACAAGGGTCAGCAAGAGCACACGTGTGCTGTGTTGGCTGAGCAGAGGAGAGAGCTTGGTACAGGAACTGCCCAGATGACTGCAGAGTGTTGATGAGGCAGAGATCTTATTTTTCAATACCACAGATTGTTTGCTACCTTCAAGTAACACAAGAAGGCAAAAATCAGTAAGTGTGTCTGTATTTCCGCAGGAAGTAAACATGTGAAGATCGGAGAGCTGCTAAATGGAGCTAGTTTCTCGGGAGCATTTTGCTGAAATTCAGGATAAAACATGAGAAGCAGGAAACCTGTGGATTAGGGGGACACAACTGTGGCCTTGCAGTCCCCCAAAAGGAAAAATAAAACTGTTGGGGACACAACAGAAGATGCAGAATGCATGAAATCAACTGTGTACATTATGAAATGTAAGTCATTGTGCTGTGTTCTGGGGCTGCCATCACGGACTTCAAGATGGGAAATGAATCTTGCACCTCCATACCAGAGTGACTGTGCCCCACCCCCTCCCCCATCCTTTGTCACCAATATTTGGTCTCCTAAGCCATTGTTGACAGATTCTCTGTCTCATTTTCAAATAAGGATGGGTGGGGAGTTTTTTTTTTTCACCTGAACAAGCCAGATGTGGCAGTCTCCTCTGCTTATGTAAAAATAACTTAGGGAAGCTAACATATTTCAAATGGGGATTTTAAGCTGGAGGGAAGAAGGAGCTCTGAATGAGATGAGAGAGAAAGCTGAGCCAGGGAAGATGAAAGCCATGCAGAAGGCGAAGGTTAACCCTCTGAGCCAGGAATAAACAAGGGCAGGCCCGAGTCTCCGCAGAGGTGCCCAGGAGCCTGCTGTCCACTGCAGAAGTGTCTCTGACATCTAAGTTACTGAGCTGGTTGCTAAGCCTGCTATTTCTGCTCTCTTGAAGTCCTTCCATCAAAATAAGTCTGCCGCTGGGTAATCTTACCAGTACAGAAGCCTTACGTAATCTACGCAACTGTGAATCTGAGTTATTAGGCTTTTATTTTTTTTCCTCAACCATGCGCTGAAGTAAAAGCTTGTGAAAGCATGCGATTTCTAAAATAAATATGTATCTGACAGTGTCTTTAAAGAAAGCCAGAAGAACAGCACTGTCATGAGAGCTACCAAGAAGTTTAGAAGGGAGGGCTCTGGAGGATAGGAACTGCTGGATCCTGGTGCTGGTTTAGCCTCTGCCTTTGCACCGGCCCTTGCCAATCAGTCTCTCAGAGCTGAAAGATGTTATGGTCCGAGTGGAAGGAGCTCAGAAACGAGGGGCAGAAAGCCCGGACCTGGCTCCCATCCTTGTCATTTAGGAGCTATGTTGCTGGCGGAGAATTTACTACTTAGGAGCTTGTCGTCTTATCTATAAAGTGGGGAAAGTGCAGTGCCTAATTCATAGGGCTGTTGTGAGGGACACGGATGATAATGTAAATACAAAATGTTTTGCTAACTCTAAAAAGCCGTGGGCAAACGGGCTTCTGCCATCACTTCTCTAGTTTATCTGGCCTCACAGAATGCTGGGAGAATAAATGCGAGAGAGTGCTGAGAGAATAAATGAGAGAGAGAGGAAGTCATTTATTACAGATAGTCCTAAGCACTGGTTCACAATTCTTTGTAGCTTATGAGGGCATACTTTAATTTCAGTTCTGTTGGTAAAGACAAACAGAAACTAATCAGAAAGTCAGCCGCATCTGGGAGAAGTGTAAAACATCTTCCATCTACAACGAACAATGGTAAGGTTCTTTCCTTATTCTCTTGTATTCTAGAGGGTGTTGGGGGTTGGGCACCTAAAAGGAGAAAGTGCAAAAAAAAAAAAAAAAAAGCAATTGCTCGGTTGGCGGGGGTGCGGACACTACAATTTGAGAGTCTTAAGATGGCTGAAGTGATCACACAGAAAAGGAGGCCTTCTAATTCCATTTGAGCCATAACCTGATCTCGCCGTTGAGTACAATATCCCCTTCAGAAGAATCTGAAGTCGGTGTCGAGGGCTGCGCTGCAGAAGTTTTCCACCCAGCAACAGGGTGATGTCAGCGGCCTGGGAACAACCAATCAGCGGGCAGCATGAATCAGAGCGTGCTGGGATTTTGCTCAACTGTCTCCTAGCAAAGCAAGCTCAGCTTTGAAGTGCAGGGACTATTTGCACTTCCTCTGCACTTGAAGCTGACACTGAAGGGCTCAGTAACCGAAAGTGTAGCCGTGGATATGCAATCGGTTAAGACTGTTTGCTTCCAAACAGCCAGTTCTGTGGGGGAATAAGAGCCCCATGTATGCTGTTCTGCAAGTAAAAAGTCCATTGTTAATAAACATTGTAAAGACTTGATTCCTATGTAGTGCCTATGAACCCTGTTTTGTCTCATGCATTATGTGCTGGTGGGTAGCTAATGAGCTAATGGCACACGAGCTCTGTGTCAGGTTTTGTGCGTAGGGTTTGAACTTGCCTGTGATGTTTCAAGTCTTCTCTCTAATGGCAAGTGGGCTGGAAATTAACAGCTGTTTCATTTCTGGGTCAAAACCCCTAACTTGCTAATTCCATTAAAATGTGTTTTATGTACATTTTAAAAATAAGTCTAAGTAGGAAGGTTCTGATGTGATTTGCAGCTATCAGCTTATGGATCGGGGGAGGCTCTGTGGTATTTCAGGAAATGTGACATGATCTCCAAACATTTCTGGAGATCTTCTGGTCTTGGGAGACAGTGACAGCAGGCACTGGAAAAGATACAATCAATGGGTTAAACCCACTTACCCAGCATCATAATCCATCACACCTCTCAGGAAGTTTCCTCACCCATACCATGTGAAGAGAATCTCTGCTAGCCAAGACCAGCAGGCAGTGTCTCCTGTGAGTGGTGATAACACAAGTTTCCAAAAGAAAGACATATCTAACAAAGAGGAAGTGATTTTCCATCGTGTCTTCTTTCAGGGTCTTTGGTAGGTCTCAGGAAGCACTGTGGACTGTGAATTATTTGCCTACACCTGCCACAGCCTCTTCTCTCTTCCCACAATTTGCCTTTTGGCTGAATACCTCATTTTTCTCATTATCGAATTGAAAAAAAAAAAGTCTATAAAAGCAAGGTAATTTGAGCTAATTATTGACACGCCATTCTGAAATATTGACAAGATTGAATTTGGGAATATATGCAGATGTATGGTTGATAACTTGCTGGAGGAGGGCAACAGAGTTTAGGTTCACCTGGGCTTGAGTCCCAGCTGTGTCACTTAGCAGCTCTGCACTCAGGCCAAACCCTCATTCCACAGGTGCACACTGGAGCAATGCTTAGTGCCAAAGATGACTGTGAAGATAAACAATCTCTCACAGAGCACAAGGAAAACACATAGTAGCTACTCAATAATTCATAGATCCTCCACCCACCCTCTTTACACTAGAAATAAAACAACTCATTGGCAAATAGAAATCCCAGAGAAACCCACTTGCACAAATACTGTAGGATTTGGCATTAGCGTGTAAAAGGATTGCTTCCAAGCCTTGAAAACCTGCTGTCCTTTATAGACTCTTAGGCAGCTCTTGGAAGCCTTGTTTACATTCTAGCATCAATTTGTATAGCAAAACCCCAATGCTAGGGTAAACTTAAATTTCAGTTTAGGCCCTATTTGTCCACCTAAACTCCAAATAAAATTGGTTTCAGTATGATCTAAATTTCACTTTTCACTTGAGATTGATGCAATGGGCCTTCTAGTGATTCTGTAATACCCTGGCACTCTTAGCAAGAAAGATGGAAAACGTGAAGTATTTGACCCACTGCCATTAATGCCCCTTCTTCATCTAAACATCTCCTTTGGGGCCATGTTTCCGGGACTCAGAGGAGTTCAGAAAGGCTTTCAGCAGAACAGGACAGACTAGGAGTCTGTGCCGGGGTGAAAACCACAGGGAAGGTTAGAAGTTACAGCAGCTGTGGTACCCGGAGAAGTCAGAAGGAAGTTGAGTGGGGGATGCACTTCCTGGGTGAGGCCAAATCAGCTATTTTGGACTCTGGTTCCTCATTACTCAGTAGTCAAGAAGACCACAGAAATGGCAAAACTGTATTATTTCCACTGGCCCTTTCTCCTGAAAGATGCATGTGCTGACTAAAGTCACGATGTTGTAGATTGTCCACTCAAGGCTTAGCTGCTGCACTGCCAAGAATTCTCCTCTCTCTATACAGAAAGATGAACTGATAGCTTGCTCCAGGATTTGTGAAAGATCACATTGGGATAGCAGAATAGAGGTGCTGAGCTGGGAAAACAGCAGAACAGAAAGTAAGATCTCTTGACAGTTCCTCTGTTATTCCAGTCACTTCCAGTCCATGTGGAAAAGGGAGAAGAAAGTAAAAATTGCAACCACAGCTTTAACCAGGAGTCAAGAGCTGCCAATTTTTAAATAACTGCACCACTGTGTAAAAGCTCTAACTGATCTTTATGTATATTTAAGCGGGAGGGCCATTTGGGATCAGAACAACTTGATATGGTATCATGGATTAAAAGAAATCCTTATTTGGAAAGGTCACATTATTTGGGAATAGATTGATTGCAGATAGAATTAGTTAAGGTGAGGTCATACTGGAGTAGGGTGGGCTCCTTCCCAACATGGTTGATGTCCTCATAAGAAGGGGCAGGCAGTGTGAAGGCAGACTCCCAGCAGCATCAATTCAGATACTTCTCATTTTATAGATTTCTTGTAAAGAGTACCTGGGCATTAGAGAATGACTAGAAGGCCATTTCATTAATCTCAAGGCTCTCAGAACTCCATGTGAACGCAGAGGATTGGATTGATGCATATGCCAGCCAAGGAATGCCAAAGATTGGTGGCAAACTACCAGAAGCCAGGAAGAGGCAAGGAAGACCTCTAGGTTCCAGTGGAAGACTGACCTGGCTGGTACCTTGATTTTGGACTTTTATCTTCCAGAAGTGTGACCCAATAAATGTCTGTTTTTCAAAGCCACCCAGTTTATGGTACTTTGTTACAGCAGCCCTAGTAGACTAAGATATATGGCAACTGCCAATATCACTGGTGTCTCTCCAGACTGGTAAAAGCTGCCAGCTGTGTGGACCTCAAAATAAGAGTAGAGTCAGTGACTCAAAGGAGTCTAAAATCTTTCACAAGCACAGAGTTGCCTCTCAATATTTTATAGCTTTTCTTTTTTTTTTTTTTAAAAAAATACATTTTATTTATTTGAAATCTAAAGTTACAGAGAGAGGTAGAGACAGAGAGAGAGAGAGGTCTTCCATCTGCTGGTTCACTCCCCAGATGGCCACAATGGCCAGAGCTGAGCAGATCCAAAGCCAGGAGCCAGGAGCTTCTTCCAGGTCTCCCACATTGTGCAGGGGCCCAAGGACTTGGGCCATCCCCTGCTGCTTTCCCAGGCACATTAGCAGGGAGCTGGATCAGAAGTGGAGCAGCTGGGACTCAAACTGGCACCCATATTGGATGCTGGTGCTGCAAGCCAGGGCTTTAACCCACTGTGCCACAGTGCCGGCCCCTTTATAGCTTTTCTTCCCAGGCTCTAGCTCTTGAATCCTTCACCCTCTCTTTATATGTACTTGCCATTGTCTTAGTTCAGTTATTTCTTGCCTGGAAAACTGCAAAACTGCTCCAACCTATACAACTGTGTAACAAGTGCCTGCAGAATTCTTGTGAATGCAGCTCTTAGATTGCCTTTCCCTTCATGCACCTTCTACAGCCTGATGTTGCCTACAGAATCCTAGGGAAACTCTTTAGCTTGGCACTGGGCTCTTAATATCTGGAACAAATGGCTGCCTTCAGTTGTGTCTCCTGCCACCCCAACTCTGATTCCCCCTCATCCCCATGTTTCATGTATTCCAGCCACACTAAAGTATCATTTCCTAAACAAGTCATAAGCTTAGATTTTTCTAAAATCCTGCACCCAACCCCTTCCCTCGAGATTTCCTACCTACCCTTTTGTTCCCCACAACATAAGTAATTTGAGGGCAAGAATTCTTTCTCACTGTTTTTATTTTTCTCTGTCACCTAGCACTTTCCTTAGCATGTAGTATAAGCATGATAAGTATGCATTGAAGAAAGAACTCTTTTGTTCCTCAAAACCCACTTCAGGATTGTTTTTTCTTATATGAATACCTGAATCAGGTGTCGCCTTCCAGATTCCACTGGACTCACACAATTTCCTTATATTAGTTCTTCCATCTGTGAATTTCCCCAGATCCATGAATGGAGATTTACATGAAAGCACTAGATAAACGTTTGTGGAATAGATGAAAGAATAAACATTGGACAAAGTATAACTATTACAAATGTATATATTATATCTTTGGTGTGAAAATCTTCAACTCATCTGCAATAAAGGGAAGAATTTAATTTTACTTGATTGACCTTTTTCTTTTAATCAGATCGTTAATCACTCTGCTGGTCAGAGTGCCTGCAGAGGTGTGGTTTCCTGTAGAGTCCTGTTCTTATTTAAGGTCAGCCACAGCTGGCTCCTCAACCACAGGTGGGATGGGACTGGGAAGCCACACAGGGCAGGGCATCCCCCTCAGTTTTAAGAGGGGAGAGAATGAAACAGTACAAGTTGAGGGTAAGGACACAGAGCCCAGGAGCCAGCAGTTGAGAAGCCACTAGATATGGGCTCCTCACCATGTGGCTCTCCCCCTTTAATGTGCCTCTGCTTTCGCTTTCTCTACAGCTCAGTTTGGCCAAACAAGGCCCTGGGTGGATGGGGAGGAAGTGGCACCTTGTGGGAACTGATGCAGACACTTATTAGTAAATGGGTGCTAGTGTAAAGCATTAGCTGCCAGGCTCGGTCTTATACACAAGTCAGGAGACTCATGTTTTGAATTAAAATGATAATGGTCATGTAATGTACTATAAGTTCTCTTTCTCTCTCTCTCTCTCTCTCATTCTAAGTGAATTCAACTAACTCTGCAATATGGGAATTGAGATTGAAAATTGTTAGGTGATGTGTGCAAGATCACACAGCCAGCGAGTGGCAAAGGCAGGAATTTAACTCAGATCTGTTTGACCATGTTTAAACCACTAAACATGGTGCTTTCCCTACCCATCACATTTTATTAGATTGATAAATTGATTAGTTAATTAAACAATATTTATTTAACTCCTACAATATGCCAGATATGGTTGATGTTCTAAGGATAATATGGCAAATGAGACAGATGGTCTCTGCCCTCATGGAGTTTACGTTTTATAAAGAAAAGATGGGCATAAAAATATAAGTAAATACATTGCTAATGATAAGTGCTATGATGAGAATAAAATATGGAAAGAAAATATGATTGACAGCCTTTGAGAAGGTCTACAATAATCTCTGCCTTATGATATTCATGCCTTTTTATAATCACTTGAATGTGAACTGGATCTAGCGACTCATATTCTTTGACTAGAATATGACAAAGATAATTAAATACCATCTCTGAGAACAGGTTACAAAGTTACTCACTAAAGTATTTTGAAACACTTTATACATATACATTTCAGGGAGATAACTCATGTTACATTAAATAACATTGCTGTATTATTTTTTTAAAGATTTATTTATTTATTTGACAGGCAGAGCTACAGAGAGGCAGAGGCAAAGAGAGAGAGAAAGTCTTCCATGAAGTCCTCCATTCGCTGGTTCACTCCCTAAATGGCTGCAACTGCCGGAGCTAGGCTGATCTGAAGCCAGGAGCCAGGAGCCTCTTCCACGTCTCCCATGTGGGTGCAGGGGTCCAGGGACTTGGGCCATCTTCCACTGCTTTCCCAGACCTTAGCACAGAGCTGGAGCAGAAATAGAGCAGCCGGGACTTGAACTGGAGCCCATATGTGATGTTGGCACTGCAGGCGGAAGCTTAGCCCACTATGCTACAGTGCTGGCCTCCTGCTATATTAATTTACATTAAGAAATAGTTTGCCTTACAGGGGCTTTAACCTGTAGAAAGAACTTCTCTAACTACTGACACATGTGTTTAACTTCCTGGAGCCAGGATACCCGCAGAGTTTATATCTTCTGCTCAGTTTTGCTTAATGTCCCTGCCCAGGTCATTCTAAACTCTTCTGGCAGACAGTGAGTCCATTTCGATGTTCTCTAATAACCCAGATTTCTAAGATCCGAAGCATTTAAAAGTCTGACCTTGACTTTCATGGGTACTAAAAGACATTAAGGCTTCCAGGGAATATTTTTGATATACATTTTCTCAAGTTATAAAGAAATATAAAAGGAGAAATTCCTTCAATTAGGCCAGGCCTTGAACAAGAGTTTAAAAATTAAACATTTATGAATAATAAATATCAAAAAGGTCTAACCTCACTAGAAATAAAAAAACGCAAAGAAAATGATGAGATGATTTTTCACCTTTGAAACTGGGAAATGTAATCCTTCATGTGTATCTGATTTGGTGACATGTGATCTTAGCCATCTCCTGTGGGGTGAATCACTGGAACAGCCATTCAAGTGCAGCAGTAGTCACACGTACAGAGATATTGAACCACACTGATCCTTTACGTCCCTGTGACAGCACAGCCCCTCTACTATAGGCAGCACATCATAGAATTCATAAGTATTTGTTAACTAAGGCCCATATGTTCCTAACAAAGTTTCAGAAGGTAATACCAGTTATAAAAATGTATACTGATGTTTACTGGAGCATTTATTTTAATATGGAAAAGGAAAACAACACAAATTCTTAAGACAGAGCTTTGGTTAAATAAGAAGTGTTCATTTTTCTGCCCTTAAAATGGGACTTTCAAAAGATTTTTAATAAGAAAACAGGGACAAAGATCAAGATACTAAATGGGATACACATGGTCCCCAGTGTGTATGTTAAGAGAATAAATGCATAGCTATGTACAAAGAAAATAATCTAAAAGGAAATACTCCAGAATGTAAATAGTAGTTTTCTCATAGTGATTTTTGTTGTCTTTATAAAATGTTGTATTTTTAAAATTTCCTGTTGTGATCTTGATTTATAATTATTGTTAGAAAAACAGCATACTGTTATATAATATAGTAGCACTATTAATATTTTAAAAATAATTTTTCAAATGTAAGACCACATAATTTAGATCATGAAAACTATGAATATATATCAAACAAAAAGTTTACAGTAAGAAAAAACACTTTTGACTTTCCCTAAATACTAGAATCATGCTATTAAATCAATTTGTGTAAGCACAGAAGGAGACCATGTTCAATGTCAGTGAGGGGAGCATTCTTGAGAATTCAGCTTTGTTAATTTATACCTGGGCTCTGATCTTAGCTGGGTCACCTCTGACCAATTATTTAAACGTTTGGTGTCACAGATTCTTAATATGCAAAATGGGACTATGAACAGCATCCATCTCACAGAATGATTGCATGTAATAAATAGCAGATGTGAAATATTTATAGCCACACTTGACACATGGCGAGTACTACCTTTGTTTGCTCTGGCTGTACTATTATTTCCAACAAAGTATAGCTCCATTTAATCACAGACCTGAAATTCAAACCCTCTCCGTTCTCTCCTTGAACCAAGAGGAGAGGCTTGACAGTAAGACTTCTGAATTATCTGGATGTCTGTGTGTGCATGATTTATAAAAGAGCTGGTAAAGATGATGAAAGGATTTAGATGAACCAACCCTTAGCTGACATAAAGCAAGCACTTTGAAATGGATTTCATTATGGGCACTTGGGTTCTCTTACCTTAAAATTGTTCAAAATAATATAAAGCTCTCAGTTCACAGATGGGTTCTTTCAACCTAAGTAGAGGACAGAGAAAGCACAGCAGTTTTGTGCCCATGAGATAAAAGCAAGGTTCTCCACGACTCAGTTCCTCTCTCCTCTGAAGTCTGAGTCATTTTTCTAGAACCTACCATCCCTCTACCCCAAGGACTGTTCCTACTTCTGTCTAGTATTATGATAATTGTGTGTGTCAATAAAGATTTTTTTAGAAAAAGATTCATTTATTTGAAAGTCAGAATTACACAGAGAGAGGGAGAGACAGAGAGAGAGAGATCAACCTTCTATTCACTGGTTCACCAAGTGGTCTCAAACTGCCAGGGCTGGGCCAGCCCAAAGCCAGGAGCCAGGAGCTTCTTCTGGGTCCCACATGGGTGCAGGGGCTCAAGCACTTGGGCCACCTTCCACTGTTTTCCAAGGCACATTAGCAGGCAGCTGGATTGGAAGTGGAATAGTCAGGTCTCAAACTGTCACCCACATGGATGCCAGTGTTGCAGGCAGTGGCTTTACCTACAATATAGATCTTACATTTCATATTTCATTCTTTCTGATTTCACTCAACTTCATCTACCATAAGGGAACCTGAGTAGCAGTACGTCAAGATTTCTGAATGAATTGGATAATAAATGATGTAGATATTTAGAACTTAAAGCTGACATCTCAGAGCTGAAATCTTCAGGGTATGGTGAAACTGTAATTTGCAAATAGATCTTGGATTTAAATTCCTTAATAGGCTGTGTGTTATTAGGAAACTTTCTAACCTTTTTGAGAATAACTGTCTTTATCTGTAACAATGAGGATAGCAACACCTGTCTCACAGAACAGATAAGCAGGTAGAAAGATGATTAACTTATAAATGGTTGTCACTCAACAAAATTACTGAAAAACTTTGCTCAAGGCCACATAGCTTAGCTGCTACTAAAGCTGCTGCCCAACATTTTCTTTGTTTTTCCTTGATCACCTTTGAAATTTTGCCTGAATACTGTGGCTGTGTTAAGAGGATCTCTTCCAGGAGAGAAAGTTAACATTTGTTGATAGTCTGCTATATGTACAAGAGGCTTTACCCATATACTGGTGGTGGCAAATCCTATGGAAATGACTAGAGAACAAATGAACAAATGAACTGACATTACCTTCTCCTACCTCAAGTGCTCTCTTTAAAAATTTATTTATTTATTTATTTGAAAGGCAGAAAGACAGAAACTGAGAGATCTCCTGCCTGCTGGTTCACTCCCATAACTTCAGGCAACAGCCAAGGGCTGGGCCAGGCCAAAATCAGGAGCCGAGAACTCTATCTGGATGTTATGCCTCAAGTGCTCTTGAGTGTCTTCTTGGGTTCTTGCTCACTTTATTTTCCTTCATTCACATGTCAACAGCCAAGCTGTCAGGAGATCAGATCATTGGATTGAAAACCTCTGGGAAATTAGAGGAATAACCCCCTATTTAGGATAATTGGAATTTCTGGTTCTTTGAAAGTCGCTCTGTTATGACATTCTCACTGCTTAAGCGCTAAATGGAGTTATTCATAGCCTTCCTGTGAGTCCTGCAGCAGACATTTCAAGCAGCACAATAACCTGGCTCATGTGAGATACTGTGCCACAGCCAAATTCCTGACAAGTAAAGTAACTCAAGACTTGCCGCTGGCCACTCAATAACTGTTTACAAGCAAACAACCCTTGTCCCCAGAAAGCAAGAAGTTTTAAATGAGGATAATAAGAAGGCATCCTATACTTAATCTAACTCTTCAGATGTATGTGTTGCAGTAAAATGCAGTTTAACCAAATAGATTGTCTTTTTGGAGTAGAGAAACACCAGTGAGGACTTCCCATGGACTAACATGATTTTGAGTCTTCACAGCAATCAGGTCAAATAACATTATCCTCACTCTCCAGGAGAAGCAGATGCAAAGCAATTCACTTACTTGCCTCATTCCACATACTGATCCCAGATAGTGGAGACAGAAATCGGGGATGGTATCTTTTCTTCCCTTTTTGTTTCTTTCTTTCCCTCTTTTAAAAATAAGTCATTTACTCACTGATTTTACTGAACAAACATCTACTGAATGAGGAATGTGTTTCAGACAGTGTGGAGATACCAAGTTCAAAAACAGTTTTTCCCTTGGGAGCTCTCTTTGGAGTTTCTTATTTAAAGGACTTTGCAACTCTACCACTAAGGTTTTATTTGGGTTTGGCTGTCCTAGAAATGATCTTGGATAAAATCACATAAAATCTCATTAGGGTCATCTTAAATTGAAGTTGTAATTGGCAAATTAGCAGGTAGTTTTCACATTCATTATTGCTTCAGTGTGTGGAATATGGAAACTTTGTGAGAAGTTGGACTTATTAGGTATGTAGGGTATGGCAATCCTGCCAAGAGGTTGGGCTGTCCCTGCATGTGATATGGTGAACCTCAGTTAAACAATGCTCTCTTAACACATGTTCTCTGGACAAAGGGACTGCTGGCAACATGTATTTTATAAATGCAGAAATTAAACTTATCAACATTTATGGAGAGAATGTCTTCAGTTAGTAATGTATATCAAAAGGAATGTGCAAAGTTTTGGCAATGAAGATGGGTTTCAGAGAAACTATGCCAACAGAGTGGATCAGCAAGTGCATAGTGTGTATATCCAGAGGCTATTCTGTTGGCATGGAGACTCTTGTCTCAAAGTCCACAGCGGTAAAACACAGTAGTGGATAGGCTGTATGTCTCTGGAGTCAGGGTCCAAATCCCAACCCTTTCATTTACTTATTTTCATGTGCTTCAGTAGGTTATTCAGCCTTCATGAGCCATTGTTTTCTCAAACATAATACTAATTCCTACTTGTTAGCATTGTTGTGAAGGTCAAACAAAAATGATTTCTGTTAAAGTATGAGCATAGCTCCCAGCAAATAATACACAGTAAATGGGAGGAATTTTAATTAAATATTAATCAAAGGTCAAAATCAGTGTAGAAATAACAAAGAAGTTAAATACTTTCAATACTTTCTTGTCTGTGGTAGCATCAGGTTTTTTTTTTTTTTTAACATCCTGAATCTATGATTTATAAACAATACTAGGACATATTCACACAGAAAGTGAGCTTGTCAAGGACAGGGATTTTGTTGAATCATCCATGTATCCCTTGCACCTAGAACAGTGCCTGGTCTGTAGTGGGTAGTTGATAAGTGTTTGTTGAATGAATGAATTTACTGGATCAGTCACTGAACCTTAAGTATCTGCTGCTGGGTTCTGTTAAGTGTTGTGGGAGACACAAAAGTGAATTACACAGGTTTCTCTTTCTAGTAATATTATACTGAGTTAGGAAAAAGAAATTTATAGATAGAAAATGATACTCTAAGTAATACTTTGAATAAGATAAGAACTCTAAGCTGAAGCTTAGAGGAAGAGGAAGAGGGATATGTAAAGGCCAGAGAAAAGCTGCAAAATGGAGTTATATGTGAGTTGAGCTTAAATAGCTATGGAAAATATTGACAAGTAGAGATAATGGGGAGGGGACTGGAGAGGGAGGAAGGCCAGTAGGTAATGGGAACAGAATTTTTGGAAGTGGACCTAATAAGCAAAGGTCTAGAAGCAGGAAAGAACCAGGCATGTTTCAGAACAAGAAAAAGGGGCTGCAGTTGTGGCACAGTGGGTAAAGCTACTGCCTGTGATGCTGGAATTCCGTGTGGCAGGGGTTCCTGTCCTGGATGCTCCACTTATGATCCAGCTCCCTGCTAACTGCTTGGCAAAAGCAGCAGAAGATGGCCCAAGCTCCTGGCTCCTGGCTTTGGCCTGGCCCAGCCCTGGCCATTGGAGCCAACTGGGGAGTAAACCAGGGGATGAACGACCTCTCTCTCAGTCTCTCCCTCTCTATGTCTGTAGCTCTTTAAAATAGATAAATAAGTCTCTTTGTGAAATAATAAGTACGATTTTGCTAACAAATGGAAGACCTGAAGAGAAGTTAAGGAGAAGGATCGTATTTCTGGAACACTTTCTACAGAGCCCACAACTCCATCCAAGGTTCAGTAAATCTGCTGTGAGTTATTGCAATGGAGGGTTGTTGAAATGAGTGTCCGGAAGGCCCAGTGAGAAGATTGTTTAGCCACAAGAAAGCGGAGAACTCGGGTATGGGGATAGCTACAGACAAGTGAGGAAGCATGGAATTGATTATCATGTCATGCTGTTTCTAAACTCACCCACCAGCAGTGTCTGGGAGAACTTCACCAAATTCTAGGAAATTAGGACTTCGGAACCCTGAGTTCATTAACTTGGGACTAGTCTGTCTCTGCATTTTGATTCTAAATTTTAAAAACAATTAGTATTTCTATCACATGAATCCATTTGTTGGGAAAAGCATTCTGTTTTGAAGAACATCTGCATTGCACAAGCTGTGTTTAGCAGGTGGCATTCAGCCCTATCCAACCCACCTAACCTTGGTGGCTCAAGCTGATGGAGCCAAATATTATCTAAATTTTGCATCACTAAAGAATATGCAGAACTGAGCTGCAGTGGACAAACTCTGGATTTTCTTCAAGTTTCTAAGATTTCTATATGACAAGATCAATCCCCTGTTGATTCATCCCTGCCCAGGTTAGTAAGAGACAATATTGATAGTCGACTGTTGTTGTTGAGCACATTATATGTGCAAGACATACATTCTCTTATTTGATTTAATCTTCAGAATAACCCAATGAGGCAGCTTCTGTTATAGCAGGAACTATTACATACTTGAGAAAACGAGGTTCCATGAGGTTAGATTGCTTAAGCAGTACAACAGAGCTTGGACTCAAAACCCTATTTATTTGGTGAGTTAATTATTTCACTGCATCCATAGGAAAGAAACTTTAAGAAGATTCTGATAGCTACAAAGAACTGAGAGAAAGCACAAAACTTCCTAGAATTGGAGCTGATTTAATGGAGTTGGAGGGGGAGTTTCAGAAAGCATAAGAGGCAGAAGTTGAAGGTTAGCAAATGAAGGGGCAATAATTACACATCTAACAGTTCCTGTTTTCTCCCCTAAAGTAACACCAGCCTTCCTCCCTCATATCCAGGTGCAAGTGGCTGCTGTGGGGTGGCTTCATGGTCTACCTGGCAGAGGGCAGGTATTTTAAATAAAATCCACACTGTGCATCAGCTCTATGGCCATGGCTTTGAGGGCAAGGCTGCCCTAAGATGCAGCCGTGCTTAATTCCTGGGCGCCCACCTTGAGCAGGCTTCTGTTGTCGTTCTGGTTAATCATTAAGCCTGGGGATTTGCTCCTACCAGACACCAGCCAAGTTCCAGACGCATGACATAAGGAGCTCACATTTCCCTTGCCACACCCGGCCTGGTGCATTTCATGCAGTCAGCCCCATCCACTAGCCCAGATCTGCAGCTGAGGGAAGGAAAAGGAGGTGACCCTGGAGTTTCTGAGCCTCCCAGGCAACAGGAAGTGCAGAAGGAAACTGAGAAGGCAAAATGGAGTTAGCAATTTCAAGATTTCCAGTTTGGAATTAAATCACCAGAATGAAGACAAAATCCTCCACTCTAAAAAACGAACAATATTTCTGTACTGTTTTATGTTTTAATATTAAAATTTAGGCTTTCTTCTAGAATGGCTTTGAGCACTTGGTAGTATCTGTTTTGTAAACCCCAGGATCTTAGCAATATAAATTTCTCCAGAAGATTCCTATTTCCATTTGAGCTGAAGGTTGGATTGGGTAGAAGTAGAAGGGGCCCAAGACAATTAAAATAAATTGTGAGGGTAAAAGGGAAGTGGCTCAAATGTAGACCCTGCTCAGCAATACTTACATTTGGAGCAAGAGCAAACAAAGCAAATGGAAACCAGATCTTAGACTAATCTGCCAGCTGAGAGAGGCCTCAGTAAGATAAACAATTGGCTAAGTGTTTGGACGCTGAGGTACATCCAGGAATGACAATCTGTTCATCATTCCCCGTCTGAAATGGCTTCCCATATTTTCACCATGCCTACAAGGCCTAGTACAATCTGGGCCCTTTCCTCCCCATCACTGGGCTGCAGCCACGTTGGCCTTGCCTCAGTTCCTCAAACATGCCAGCACTATGCTCCATGTTGTCCCCAGCCTGAAGCTCACACATGCTTTCCTCTCTTCCTGATGCTTATTGTCTACCCGCTTTCTCATCTCACCAGCACACACACACACAGAGTCATCTATCTTCCTCTCAAACAGAAAATACAAGCAACTTGAGTGCAGGGACCATGTCATTCTGGGTCACACTGTATCCCTACACCTACAATAGTGCCTGGCACATAGTCAGTGCTCAATAAATATTTGTTAAATGAGCACATGGAGCCAGATTGTCTGAAACAGTCAAAGTTTCATCACACACTATTGATCTGTTGGACAAACAGTATAAACACAAAGGCTGGTTATACAGCACACGTCTACACTATATCACAAACTACATTCCAATCAATAAGCACCTTGCACCTGTAGGGTGCCAAATGTTATGCTTAGTGCTCTCAACTTGACAGTTGCACAATTCTCTTAGCTCAAGGTCTCCAAAGAAAACCATAATGGTTAATTTCAGATAGCTAACATGTAGGAAGGGAAGAACTGTCTAATGACAAGAGTTATTTGGTTTTTTTTTAAATTTTTTATTTCATAAATGTGAATTTACAAAGTGCAAATTTTGTATTGTTGTGGCTTCCCCCCCCCAACCTCCCTCCCTCCCGTGGCCCTCCCCTCTCCCTCTCCCTCTCCCATCCCGCCCAAGAGTTATTTGTTTTACACCTGTGGTGGTGTGTACTTCTTTGTGTGTATACTGGATCTTGATTGAGATGTATTTTGTACAGTGGGGTATGACCAAAAGTTATTAAAAGCACCACCACACTCAAGGATATTCTTATCAGATTTCTGCAGAAATCTCATTGTGACATTCTTTTATCTTCCCTATGTATCTAATCTCTGGCTTTCTAGTCATTCTTTCCCGTCAATCTCTAATGCCTTCAATTTCTTTCAGCTTAAAACGTTCCTCTTTTGACCTAGATTTTCTTCATCACACTCCCATTCTTAGTTAAGAAGCACTGTCCAAGATCTATCTCTTCCTCCTTACTCCCCTGACCACCACACCATTGAACTACTTTCTAAGAGGTTGCAAATGCTCTTCATACTGCTCAATAGAATGTGTATTATTTTAGGCTCTTCTTAAGTTGTATTTATTCTTTACTTGACATTGTTGGCCATCTGCTTGAAGCTTTCACCATTCTTGATTCCTTCTGTGGTTCGTATTCTACCATTCTGATCAGTTACCTACTGCCCTTTCCTGATTTCTTTGTCTTTTTCTTGTTCCTTGAGCCTGGGTGTTCTGCAGGGTCCCAGTGGCATTTTCTGATATATTTCCCTGATTTCTTCCCCTCTTAATTAGCTGAAGAGTCTGAAATCTATGTATATTCCCAGCCCTTAACTCTTACTTGACCTTTGACTTTTTTTATATCAAGATATTTGCTAGGATTATTTTGTTTTCTCACAACACATTCCAACTGAGCTCATCAGTGCTCCCAAATATGCAGCTCCTGGATGTCTTTGATCAAACAGTTCCCTGCATCTGAAATGACCTTTTTTACCTTTATTTACTTGAGTAACTCTCATGTGTCTTTTAAAAATTGTTTTATTTATATATATTTACTCTGAATGCAGAATGAGAGAGAGAGAGAAAGATCCAAACATTTGAGACATTATCTGCTGCCTCTCAGGGTGCGTGCATTATCAGGAAGCTGGTATTGGAAGAGAGAGGTGGAACTCCATCCCAGGCCCTTTGATATGGGATGCAGGCATCCCAAGAGGTCCAGGAGCTGATCCACAATGTCTACCCAGCATGTCTTTAAAATCCAGCTAGTTATCAGCTCTTTGAGGTGTGCTGAAATTCAGTGTGAGCTGTGGCTCTCTAAAGATTTGCCACGTTGTTTCAGTGTGGTTTGTGTGACTTTCTTCACTAGGCTCTAAGCACATTAAGGGAAGAGAGGTTTAAATAATTTTTATACTCCTACTGCCTAACATAAATAGCTGGCATATTGTAAGTTGCTCGATGAGTTAGTGGAAAATCAGAAACTTACAGATGCATTCATAGTTCACAAACCGGCCCTCAGATTATTTTTGAACTCAACCATCTACTCCAGGCAGATTGAGAGTCCGGTGTGCCCTGTGGGGTAGTTTCCCAGACTTACTGTATAATTGTTCTACTTTTTAATTGCTTCGTGCTGTGTAGACCTGGATATAAATGCAAAGAGGAAATTTGATATAAAAAATTAGGACTTAATTAGCTGTTAACTAAAACTAATGTCTTAGAGAACAGACATTACGTATCTTATCTGAGTTACTGAATTTCCCGAAGGGTAAAAAAATCAAGATATGATAGAATTTATTCAGAACCTAATTACAGAAACTCTTTAAAATTGTATCACACCCATTACTGGATTTAATCATGCTCCTAAATTGTTGCCCAGACTATTTTATTTTATTTTTCATGGCAGGCCTGTAATAGAATTATAACATATCTACTTCACCTGATGATTAAAATGCTATTGTGTTCTAGCTGTGGCATTAAACTGAAAGGTCACTTAGAGATTCTTTTCACTCATCTCTCCTACTTCCTTCAGTACCTGTTTATCTTTGGTGCTCAGCTGTCACACTCTAATATCACTGCTAAATATCTAAAGAACTGAGAAACATGTTGGAGTGAGTTGGGAGCTAGGCTCAGACACATTTTTCTATCACCATCTTCAAGGTGGTGTTCGTTTGGGGGGTGGGGAGAATGTCGCTAAGATTATGTGATTACCACCATCAACTGCTTAACGAATACTTGAATTAATGAGAGCATGCTCTGCTGATTTCATTAGTTCTAATAATGTTTACAGTGAATAGTGATTTCATTTTCTCCCACATGAGTTGATACATAGGATCAGCAGCCCAGTGATATATTGAAAATGCCATTGTGTCATGATTCAAATTTATAGTGAGTTGGACTTCTCATGTTTCCTACCTAGCCTCATCAGTATTATATATGGGCTCAAAAATAAAAGAGAAATCTCTGTAGTTCACTCTTAAGAATAATTCTGCATATTAGATCAGTATTGTGTAGGTTACCAAGCGTTTTATACATATTACTTCATTTAATTCTCAAAACAAATTTCATAATTACTCCTGATTTACAAATGACTAAGACTCAGAGACATTAGAGTGATTTGTCCAAGGTGGCAGAGCAATAAATAGAGCCATACTCTTTGAAAGCAAGTCTTTCAAAAACAAAGAACTTTTCAAATTCCCCTTTTAAATTTAGTCCAATCAAATATTAGTTTTAGAGTAAGGTATTCTGAATATCTAAATCTACCAACAGCTATTATCCATGAATAGTTATTTTCTGGTTATCATAAAATATTTACTGAAGTAACTTTCTTCTAGTGCTTCTGTTATAGTTTGACTTTTCCTGAAGTTAGTAATGTCATAGAAATGTCCTCCATTGTACCTTTTGGGGAGACTGAAAAGAATTTGGTTGGTTAGCTTCATTCCAACTACTTCAATGATTACAAAATAAAATTCCAACCGTCTGTCCCTATGCTTCTTTGTAGAGTTAAAGATGTTTAGAGCTAGAAGATGCAAGAGATTATACAGCTCCAGGTTTGTAAAGTCATAATTTTCACTTCTCCTTGCTCTATTATATTTTTATAGCACTGTATTAACAAAGATTATGAAATTGAGCTTAGTGGGAACAAGAGTTATAATTGATTAGCAATGTCAGTCGCAGCTAACTGTTGGGATCACTGTCACGATTCTTTCTTTAGCCATTTATCTCCATTCTGTCAGGAAGCACTGCCAATTAAGTCTCAACTGCATCTCAAATCTGATTACTTTTCAGCATTTCTATAGTTGGTTGATACATTTGTTAGGGTACATTACATTCTGGTTCTCCCACAGGAACAAATAACCCCCACATCTCTGTGGTTTAAACAACCAATGTTTACTTCTCACTCAGGCTGCATATCCATTGCATATCAACAGGGAACTCTCCACTTCTTTCTCACTCCAGACCTCCCAGGAAAAGGCTCCATAATCTGGAATGCCACCAGTCACAGTTGCACAGCACAGGAAGGTCTCACCCAGCAATCAGGTGCTCTGGTCTGGAAGAGATACACAGTATTTCTGCCCCCAACCCATTGATTGGAACTAGTCCCATGCCACAACCTTAATGCAAAGGGGACAGAGATGTATAATTTTGCAATGTTCCTAGAAAGTAAGGAAAATAGACATAGGAGAATGTTAGAATTTCAAGTCACTACCATCTCTTACCTGGATTCCTAAAAAGCATCCTAGCTGTTGCCTGGCAGAAGTACATTCTCTGTAGGGCAACTAGAAAGTTTGTTGAAAATGTACAGCAGAATATCTCTCTAGTCAGTCAATTGATATAGAAGTCTCCTTTGGGAAAGGAACTTCTACTATGTCCATAGCACCTTCAATGTTGCCATGAATTTCTGTAATAAACGCTGCCTTAAACCTTTTTTTTTTTTAAGAATGAGAAATGGGTCAGAGCATCTTCACACAGAACCGGATGGAGATATGTAAGAGGGAGTTCTTATGCAGAGGAGGCTCCTGCATTGTTCTTTTGTGTGGAGCTCAAAGGAAGTTGCTGTGAGAGAGGTGAAGCTATGCCAGCTGTTGTGTGGCATCCTCCATAAGGGTGAGGATTGTGTCCATGCCTTCGTTACCTAGAGTGTGTTCTCTGTTGCTAGCCATACTGGTTCAACTTGGTGTGAGACTACACAGGAAGCAGGGAGTGGCTTGTTTTCCCTCCATACAAAGTAAGTGTCTGAGAAAGACTAGGACAGACTGCTTTCTCATTTCTTATCTGATCTTCTGCCTCTGGTATCTCTGAACCATCTGAATCTTCTGATTTTCCAATCCTCCAAAATATTTGCCAATATCTTGCTTAAGTCAAAATCTTTCCTCTGTCATTGTTACTTCTTACATTATTCTTACTACAATGAGAATCTGTGGGCACTGCTACCTATACCGAGAGAAATGTAAACAGCATAGAGAGGGAACAAGCTATGTCCTAAAATCTGGTCTCTGCTTGATGGTTTCTGTTCTTCAGTGCTATTATTATCCATTCTCTGACCCCAGACTCTGGACTCTGTCTGCTGTGACCTACAGTCCTTCCTCCACCCTTCCTGCACTGGCTGATTTGTTTAGACTTGACTTCTGTCTTATCTAGATTTATGTCTTCTGTCCAGCCTTTTTAGTCTTGAATAGTTCTGCAGAGTCACCACTCAGATTCTTCTCTAGTGTACTTTCAATTCACAGTGCCCATCATATTTTTCCTTGGCCTCACATGCTTTTAATAGAACCAATATATTTCACACAAGCCAGTATCAACTTGACAAATGTTTCTTGGGAGAAAGTTATGTTTCTTTATATCACCATATCCTATAAAGAAATGCTCTGAGAAACCAAATTCATATAATTTGGGGAAAATATTATGGAGGTCCTGAGATATTTCTCCAAAGGACTTAAATGAATTTAATGAAATGTGAATTCACATAAATATATGTGATTGTCTAGATATTATCTAGTACTATTCTCTTAATATATAATATTGAGGAAATCAAAGCCAAGGGAGAATGAGTAAACTAATGTCCAAGATCACAAAGTTAGCTTACACTGTGCTGAATCCAGGCCTGCAAGCCCAGGGGTCTGCCCTCCCCAGTCTGCAACATGATCATTGGGTTTCACATTTTCATCAGCAGTTGAGATGTTGACTTTCCAGTGTTTATTATTATAGTGAATATAGAGGTTTGGGAATCTTAATTTTGGTAAATACATCTTTAGCGTGTAGAGTTGTTCAAAATAAAAAAGCATATCCATTTGTGGGTTGTAGTTATATATTTTGTTTTTAATATATAAGAGGGAACACATAACAATTTTCTTTTTTTATACCAAAGAGTTATCTGAAAGTTCCTTTTTGAATTTTCTTTCTTCATACAAAGTCTATTGTTCCCAAGTGAAAATCAAACATAGATAGGATCTGAAAATCTACAGCATTGCTTTGACAGGAACAAAAATACCAGTGATAGAATACAGTGATTCATAATTAACTTGTATCTCTTCCTGTTAATTTCATTGAAAGAACTGAAGAATCAATAAACCACAATTTCCAATTCCAGTGGCATTTTGTTATTTTATCATTCTGTGGCCCATTTTGGCCTGAAATCCACCTATCTACTACTTATCTCTGCTTGCTCAAACCAGGAGAAAATTTTAAAAGGTGTTTAGAAGTTCAAAATCTCCTTTGTTAAAATATAATACATCTCAAAAGAGATACATGGGCTATGGAAGCAAAGTAGTAGAAGTATCTCAAGTAGGAACTGGATATACAAGTTACCCATTTCAGTAAGATTTAAATATGTCATAGATTTTAGTTCTACATACTGTTCATCCTAAATTCCACTTTAACCTGTTGTATGAGAATGCAGATATTGTCTGAGAAAGATGATCACTCTTCACAAATACATATTTTCACCGCATTGTTGACCAGGGGAATCAGGCACAGCTAATGAGAGACAAGAGTCAAAACATGTTCCTAACATCATTCTCAGTACTAGTGAAAGCTGTGGGTACAAGATAACAATTTAAAAGTCTGAGGCACGAGTAAAGAATCGAAAATGCTGGGGTCTGATAAAGAAGGTGATATGGCATGAGGAATATCACTTAGCATTTTGATATCTTCATCAATCAACAGAATAGGTCAGCAGATATCTGCTTCCCCATTGTGCTGAGAATTTACTTAAAGGTCTGATGGCAGTGAAAAGTACTGAAAGATTCTGGAATGTGCGAACTGCTAAGTCAAGGCATTCTCATCAGACTGTGAAGGGAGAGCCAATTGGGCTTGATTTTAGGGATTAGGCGGTTGTGACCAATCACATATTCTGGTTAACTGAGGACCAGCCATGAAACCAAGTTTATTTTTCTTTTTGTTATTAAAAATGTTCCTGTGGGATCAGTCATTGTGCCACATTGGGTTATGCTGCTACTTGAGTTGCCACATCCCATATCAGAATGCATGGGCAGCATAGATGATGGCTCAAGTACTTGAGTCCCTGCCACCTGCTTGGGAAATCCAGATGGAGCACTTGGTTCCTGGCTTCAGCCTACTGAATCCTGTATATAGAAGATTCACTCATTTTCATTTTCTCTCTTTCTCTCTGCTTTTCAAATAATAAAAACAAATAAAAAAAACATTTTAAAAAATGCTCTTGAATGTATGAATAAACTCTTTCACTAATGTACAATAATATGAGATAGAAATTCTTGAGTTGGTAGATCAGTGTTCAGATCCCACCTTGACCAACTGCTTTTTTTATTAAGTATATGATTTAGTCTATATGAGTTTGGGTATATCAGGGGTGATAACTGTCTTGCAAATTGAATTGTGAAGTTAAGATTAAACTTCCAAATGGATAAAATGTCTCAAAACTACTGCATGGCACATTCTAGATAAATAATCCCAAATGTTTGAGGTTGGATTCTTGAGATGCAGAGCCTGAGAGAGGGTGAGTTTTATGCCAGTTTTCTGAGAGAGTACTATCAGGTCAAACTTCTCAGGTAGTGAGTGAGAAAAGCCTAGAATGAGACAGAACCAGACAAAGATGTGCATTCACCCTTGATCCCCTGGGGAACTCTGGATGGTGAGTGACATTGCAAGTCCTACCAACTCTAGGGGCAAGAAGGCTCCATTTGAGCTAATGTCCACTTCTAGAGATGATGTACAACCTCCCAGGCCATTCCAAGGGAGACATTTCCCATCTACTGGGGGCAATTCTCCTAAGTAGGTGGCAACTTCCAGCTTTTAGCAACAAATGTTTATAGCAACTGGGGGAAGAGGCACTGGCCTGGTAGAGGACTTGGGTAGAGCTTGGAAAATGTACTTCCTGCTAAGGATAACTGGATGTTCATTGAGGGCAGAGGCTATATATTATGTGTTTTTATATTTCCTGTTCACTCATCATTCAACCATTGATTCCTCTATTTATTGTTTGTATTTTCCACACCAAGCACTCTTCTAGGCACATGCTATGCATCAGTGAATAAAAGGAAATGAGAAGCCATTCCCTCACATTCCAGTAGAAGAAAGATAAGCAAACGGATGTAATAAATAATTATACAATGTGTTATATGTTGATAAGTATTTTGGTGAGTGGATAATAAGACTGTCTCTGTCACCAAAAATGTGCAGTATCTCAATACTTGCTCCTAAAAACAGGTCTTCTGTGGAATATTGCAGATGGACAAGGAGATTTCAAAACATCCATGGAAAATGTGTATTGCCTTTTAATTACACTTTGCACTTGTTTGAATCTTTCTTGTATATGGTATAGAACTATCTAGGCATTGAATTTTTTTTTTTTTTCGGTAGTGGGAGAAACCTTAGAGATTAAGGTCAAGATTTGATTTCATCGGCAGTGATCTCTGGGTGTACTTCATTTGTATTTTGGCTATTATTTGACATGACCTAATTTTTCTATTTTTCCCTCCAAAATTGGATTGACATTTTTCAGTTAATTGTGCTTTCTGGTAATTTGAATTTATCCACTAATTTTATAAACAGTATTTAAGTGTCTATTAAAAGCTAAATATTAATAAAGTCTGGAAACAAAACAAAAGTCTGGCTCCAAGAACTTTTAACAGACAGTCACCAACTTAGGATAGTTCAATTTGTAATTTGTCAACTTTACAATGGTGTGAAAGGGATGTACATTCAGTAGAAATTATTTTTTGCACTTTGATCTTTTCTTGGGCTAGCAATGTGCTCTGCAATGGTCTGTCATGGTACTGGGCAGTAGCAGTGAGCTGCAGCTCTCAGCCAGCCATGGGATCACAAGGGTAAATAAATGACCCTGTATCTATTAATAACCATGTTGCTAAGCAAGGATGTTTAGTAGGTTAGGTGTATTAGATTCATTTTTGACTTGTGGTGTTTTTAACCCACGATGGGTTTATTGGAATGTGACCTTATGATAAGTTGAGAAGCATCTGTATTACAAGAGATAAGGTAGCTCTACTGAGAGCTCTACAGAAGGAAGAAAGCACCAGAGCTGGGATACCTACATGAAAAGCCTGATGGAGGAAAGGAGATTGGTTGTAGCCTGGAGGGTTCAAAGAAGCCCCTGGGGGAAGTTTCTCCCTGGATCTCAAAGGCTGGCTGGCAGATGGACACTTGAACATGCAGGCGATGGCCTTTAGATTAGAGAGAATTTATAACCAAGAAATAGAAGCAGCAAAGGCCTAAATAAGTAGCTTTGGTTGAGTCTGAATCCTAAGGTGAAATGGTAGATTAAAAGGGTCAATTTACGACTCTATTGAGAAGAGTTGAAGGTGTTCTAGTCAAGGACCTTTTGGTAGAAAGAAACATAAACCTACGAAAGTTAGCAACTGTAAAAGAATTTAGTAAAAACAAAACAGGAAAATGATGCAGAACTCAAGAAGGAAAGTGCAGTTAGACCTCACTGAAACCCGAGTGAAGTAGAAAGATCGCAAGGGCTCTCTTTCCATTTTCCAGGGGCTGTAAGGTCTCTTGTCTGTACTTCTTTTTATTTGTTTCTCCCTTCTCTTTTCCTCCCAAGTGTCCTATATTCAGTTGTTCTTGTCATGACCCGGCCAGTATAGCCACTCTTGAGTCTCAGTTATAAGCAAAGGCCATCGTCTGCAGGTCTTGTGGTGCAAATTTTGCATAAGAGGCTCTCACCGGTTCCCTCAGGACTTGGTGTCCACCTGAGTCAAGTCCCCTGAGGCTGTGAGGGAGGCTTCCCCAACTTTCTGCCTTCTCAGTATACTCTATGCTGGGTGTCCTTGGAAGGGGATCCTGTCTGGCCAGTCCATTTGTGGACTTGTAATGTGGATAACTTGGCTGAGTAGCTCTGCTCTTCAGCAAGGGGTGGGAGCCTCAGAAACGTTTGACTAGGAAGTTCCCCCCCCATTTTTTTTTTTTTTTTTTTTTTTTTGCTACGGTTGTTTGTTTCCCATTTTCATGAACTGCTGGTGACACTGCTGCCCTCGGAAATTATATTAGCAGTGCAAATTTCAGTATCTGGAAACGATGAGTAGTCAGCACTGGGATCTCCCAGAGGCTCAATTACATTGTGTGGCAGTGTATGCAACGGTCCCACACCAGACTCACTGCTTTCTGTTCCAAATATGTGTCCAAGAGTTTCTATCCTTTGGAGACTGTGGGTGCCTTGAAAGCAGGGAATCTGATCTTTGTACCCAACATGGTACCCAGCATATAATAGAACCTCAATAAGTTTTTGTTTCAGCTTCCCTGAAGTATTTATCTCTAACTCACTTTTCCCCTATGTTGAATAGATAAATCTGTATGTACATTAGAAATGAAGTACTGGCACTCACACTCTGAAAAACTGGAAAATAATCAAACAACTATTCTCTTCTTGGGTTTTTCCCTTAAGAAAATCAGAAGATCAAATGGGCCAGGCTCTAAGAAGGTTTTAGACTATAATCAGAAGCTTCGGGTTACAATTATAAATCCCCATTGATCTGGGGTGAATTACTTATTTAACAATATTACATTCTGTTTTCTTTTGTTAAAAAAAAAGTTTATTTTCACCAACCTGAAAGGCAGAGAGAGAGAGAGAGAGAGAGAGAATTATCTTCAATCTACTGGTTCACTTCTCAAATCCCAATTGCCCTTAGAATCCATTATGCTTCGCTAGGCCAGGCCAAAGCTAGGAGCCTGGGACTCCATCTTGGTCTCTCACAGGGGTGGCAGGGACTCAAGTACTTGAGCCATCATCTAGTATCTCCAAGGATGCATTAGCAGGAAGATAAATTGGAAGTGGGGTAGCCAGGACTCAAACTGGCACTCCCATAGGGGATTCAAGTTTAACCCACCATGCCACAACACCTGTACCTACCTTCTGTTTTGGTGTCTGTAAATGATGAATAATAATTTTATTTTCAGCCATGCAATTTTGTGTGGGATATGTATGTAAAGCTCCAAGCACAGCATCTAATACATTAAAATTTTAGTAATTGTAGCTATTATCATTTATCAGCCTTAGGACTTGGTACCATGAAATCACACTGACATGATTACACAGATAATGCTGAGAAAAAGATGGGAGCATTTTACTTATAGGCATTAGGAAAACATATCAAGCATAACTTTTGTAACAGAGTCATGAGTCAAGCAAGTTATGCCTCAATTTCTATAAAATGGGAATAGTATTAACAACTGGGCCTGTAGAATTTAGGGAGAATTAAAGAAGAGAATGCATGTAAAGTACTGAGTGTTCTTGGTACACAGAAATTCCCATAAATGATAATTATTAGAAGTGTTCTCTCTCTCTCTCACGTACACACACACACACACAACTTTCCACTGCTACCAACTCTGTCAAATATCTTGCCTTTGCTTTAGTTGATTCATATTCCATATGCATGAATATGGTTCCACAATAACTTTATATGGAAGGGCAGAAAGGAGTGGAGAGAGAGAGAAAGAGAGAGAGAGCTGCAAGCAAGCTGTTTGTGTGTGCATGTAAAGGAGAAACGTTTACCACTAGCTAGTTCAAGATTCAAAATAATTGTTCCAGAGACCCTGGGTAAAGGCAGAGTAAAATCAAAGCAGTGAAATCCCATCCCATCCCAAGCCAAGTGTTTACTGCCCTGGCAAAACAAAGCTGCTGAAAGAGCATCAGCAGAACAAAAGCAGAGACTTGGAGAGTAACTTTGTGAGATATTGGAGGGAATTGTAAAGAACCTGTCCTTTCTAATCCCAGAGTTGCTGAAACAACAGAAAAGCTGGTGGAAATTAACCATTTGTGTCACAGGCAGAATACCATATGCTGTTGCCTTCCCTAGAGAAAGAAGAGTGGGCACTTGCTTCCCAACCCCCAGGGGGGCTGCTGATCTCAGCCTATGCTCACTTGGGCTAATGAAATGCAATTCAACAAGCCAGGGCCCAGCATGCTTAACCTTAGGACCATGGATGCCAGTGTTTCTCTGGAGAAAGAGCCAGTTGTGCTTGTCTTGGTGACTGTGATGCAACCACTGAAGGGAAAAAAGGCTTATACCCACTATGATTTTGCAATGGCTCCAACAAAGGGCTTAAAGGATTTCAGATGCATTTGGAAATTAAACTCTGCTGGCCCTCCTGAGCCAGCAGCTCTTCTGAATACCAGGGGGACTGACAATGACAAAACCCAGACCCAACTGCTGATGCAGGCTTGGTGGTATTTGGGTTGTCTAGTCATGACAAGGCATAAACACATCTCTTTGCCACTGTTTGCATGTGGAAAAATGGCATCTCATCCAGCTGCTTTCTACCCAGCTCCATTGGCAGCTTGCCCCAGTAGCCCCCACTCCCTCTTTGGGAAACTGACCTTGAACACATAGCATAGAATTCTTAAAGGCTATGAATGCCTTCATACCCTCTCTGGTTATAGAGCTATTTCTGGGCAAAAGTGGGCCAACAGTAAGGGATTCACAACATTTGGACAAGAAAGTCAGCTCCTGAAGATCTCAGAGGTGGTATCCAGTGTAGAAAGAAATGAAAAATGAGAGCTTGCTGCAAAAATAGGAACGAAGCAAAAATGTGATTCTTAACATAGCAATTTTTTCTGGTATGAACTCTGCAGATTACAAAAAGAGAATCACATCTCTGTAACCTGGACAAGAGAAAATAAATGGGTGGAGGGATGAAATGAAGCAGAGTTGAAATTTTCTACCATTTGTACTTTCTACCATTTGTAGACTTATGCGTGGAGAATGCTGGCCTCTGTGTTCATTTGTCTTACTCCAACTTCTAGTGTATGAATTATAAAGAAACGTGTTGTTTGCAGGATCAAAATGCTTTAGATTTTACAATAATGTGTCTAATTAAACAGAAGAGGTACATTTAGTTCCTGACTTACTCTGATTCTACTTAGGAGTTTTGACTTTGCAATGGTGTGAAATTGATGCATATTTGATAGAAACTGCACTCACATTTTGAATTTTGATATTTCCTGGATTGGTGATATGGAATATCAAACTCTGATGACACTGGGCAGTGGCTGCAGCCATAACTCCAACAGTCATATGCTCACATGGTTACTATGTAGAAGAATAACACTGGTAGCCATATAGAGATGAGAAGAGATGTATATGGATGTGTGCATGTGTGTGCATATGTGCGTGTGTTGGAGAGGGACACAGTCATGACAGCCCCAGCCCCTGGCAGTTCCATCACTCATAATGAAAGCTCCATTCCTCTTTTCCTTGACCCCATTATCATGTGAATTATCAGCTTCTGTGACTATCTGCCTTAGCCTGGGTTCCACCAAAACAAAGCCCAAGACAAGTCCTGTGAACAGTGGTTGATGTGAGAGTGGCCTCAGGGAGCAGGAGGGATTGTGGGATGCACAGGGAAGGTGCAAGAGCTGAATTAAGGTTATGTTATGAGTGGGCCACTGCCACAAATCCTTGATCCTGAAGGCTCTTTTGGAGCCTCATGAAATGCATCAGACCATGCAGGGGATTCCTATGACTATCATTCAAGTGTGGCACTATGGGCACTAGCACCTTGATACTTGTGCATTGCACACATGAGACTGCAGAGTAGGTTCTTCTGGGGGAGTTCCATACAGCAACATCAGAGAAGACTGGTTAAGAAGCAGGAGGACTTGACTTCTGGCTCAGGAATACACTCTCAGTCTACATCTGTCCAGAGCTACTTGAAGTCTGTGCAGAAATGGGGACCTCTGCAGTGATGGGAGTGAAGAATGGGGCAGAGAGGATTTCAAGTAGTGCTCAATGAGTCACTTTCAGCCATGGTCACTACATCTTTTACTTGAGTAATTACAGAAGCCGCCAACTGAGCTCCCCGTCTCTGAGTCTCCCTTCAGACGCACTATTCAAATACTGCCAGGGGCATCTTGCTGAAACACAGACCTGATTATTTCACTGCTTTCCTTAAAGCCTTCGCCTCCTCAGCCCTTTCTTCTGTGCATATCTCTTACCTTTGCACACTCCTTGACCCCCTCTGATGTTCTGGGATGACTCAAGAGTCAGTTTTCAAAAATCTCTCTGGCCTCATTTCTCACCTCCTCCAAAAGAGCGTCTTTCACACCAGCTCCAACTTGGTACCACAGGATCCAGAGGAATAATTCAAAAGATCAGTGCACCATGAAATATGCAGCCTCAATAAGTAATATGACTTAAACATATGCCATAGGTTCACAAAAGTTAACTCCCACTTGTCCTTGTATATGCAGAGACAGTGGAATTTCTTGGTTTTCTTTAGATGTAATCTAGATTCTTTTATGATCACTCTCCATCCCTGATCTCCTGGTAGCAGACATATATTCTAGCTCACGCTGGAGGTGCTCTTCCTTTTTTGGTCATGTTGGGAGACAGAGGAGGGTCTGGAAGATCTGCTAAAGGAAAGAGAAGGTAGTTGGCCAGCCACTGGCATGCTCTGAAGCTCGGGTGTTATTCTTTCCGTGAACCTACAAGGTGTCCTCTGATCAGCAGACCTGCTCCTGAGTATTCTATGTCAAACAGCTGCTGGACCAAGTTTTAGCAAACTCTGAGGCAGGGGGACGCATTGTATCTACCTGAGGATGTTATTAAGCAACCCCAGACAGCAAACTCTGATGACTGGGGAGTTGACTGCTGGCTAACTTGTTCCCATGCACCATATAAAGGTGCCACCCAGTCTAGTCTCTCATGGCAGCGCCCTCATTCTCTTCGGAGATCTCCTTTATCTTCTCTTCTACTTGAAGTTTTAAATCCTTCACACCTGGCTGCCCGCCCCACCCTCTCCTGAGAAGATCTCTTGGTGTGGAGTGAGGTGGAGAATGGTGAATTGCACATGATGTTACCTAACAGTCAACACACCTCTTCCTTGTGAAATATTTACTTTTTTTCTTCTGGAGATAATACGGCCTATCCTCACCTGTGCAACACATTCCTTAGTTAAAATAGCACCAAGTCTGTTAACTACAAAATAATAACTCTGTCATTATAGTGCTAAGGGAAGAATGCAAATTCTGCACGAGTAGTTTCTTTATCCAGAGCCCCTGGACAGCCCCGGACACACAGTAGCAAAAGATCTTCTTTCTCTGGCTTCTTTTTGTTACAAGAGACCCTCACTTTGGTGTGAAGTATTTCAGTGTTCACTTTCCTTAATTCCTTGGGTGGCCAGGATTTAGAAGAGATGGGAATAGTGTCTCGATTCTCTTAATGGATTATAATTTTTAAGAGTATCCTTATGAAAAATATTAGAAAAGATATATTCCAATTTTTTTTTTTTAAGGAAGCAGGGGCACAGAAGGAACTGTTATCCCAGAGGCAGTTTTCCAGTTCTATGTCCTACAGGCAGGCGCCATTCCCATGCTGTGCTTTTAGTTGCTTTTAGCAGCCGTACCACCTTAAAGGATACACTCGCAATTCTATTTCTTATCATCAGGTGGAGAGCACTGTTGACTCTTTGTTATGCAAGACCAATAATTCCAAATTATATCAGTGTCCCTCCTACTACTCTTTCTCTTTGTCTCCTATTTTTCTTTCTTATTTGGTAATTTCTTTAGCTTTTAAAATCTTCATTGCAGGAACTTATCTTGACTTCATTTCCTGGGTTTTTTATTTGGTCATCTGCTGTGTTTCTTTTATTATTGAGCTGTTTTATTGAATGTTCTTTCTTGGAATTTTTAATTTACAAGAACTATTTCTTGTTTTTGGCTGGTTGTGCCTTTTTAATATAGCATCCCGTTGTGTAACAGACACAAATCTTCAATTTTGGGGGATTCTAATTAAAAAATTAAAGGCACTTATCCTCTGGATTATCTGTTTCCTCTGTGATCAACTGATTCATATTTTGGTCATTTTCTTCATGTGCAGGTGGTTTTCTTCCAATATCTCTTGATAATTCCCATTTATATGTGTGCTTGAGGGGTCAGTCGTTGGATATGCCTTTACTGTACCTGTAAATATCCTTGGTTTAAGGGCCGCCTATGGGCTCTTTGGAAGTAGGTTGTTCTCCAGAAGGCAGCTTGGGGATCACTACACTTGCAAAGCAAGATGGCCTCACTTTGATGATAGAGAACTTAGGAAGACAGTATTACACCGACTGACACAGTTACCTTTCCTTCACAAGTTCTCAACTTGACCCCTCCCCATGCCCAAACCAAAACACCATTGCAAGTCTGTGGGGTTCAAGAACTAGCAAAAGCTTGTCTTCTTTTTTGACAGTCTTACAAGGAGGATTTTCTAAGAAGATTGTATATTATTCTAAGACAACCATCCTCCATCTTAGTTTCTTTTCTTTCTTTTTAAAAGCAGAGTGACAGAGAAAGAGATCTTCCCATTTGCTGGTTCTCTCCCTGGTTGGCCAAAACAGTGGGGCTAATCCAGGCCAGAACCAGGTGCTCCAACTGGGTCTCTCACATGGGTGGCAGGGGCCCAAGTACTTGGGCCATTTTCTGCTGCCTTCCCAAGCTGGATCATAAGTGGAGCAGCTGAGACTCAAATCATCACTTTGCTCACTGTACCACACTATTGGCCCTCTCTTAGTTTCAGCGGAACACTTCAGTGGAAGACAGATGTGAGCATTAAAGCTTGACATCATGAAGAGAGGGAGGAAGGGATCATTATGTTAGAACTGTACCTACAAACCACATTGAATATGTTAAAAACTAATTCAAAATCAAGATAAAAAAATTTAAAAACAGGCTTGACATCATGTATTTTTGACCATGTATATGGATATTTCAGTGATCAACATTTGTTCAAGAACTTTGGTAAATATGTAGTAGATACGGCTGTGAAGTGCTTTCTCATATAGCCCCTATATGGAATGCCAGCTTTGCAGGTGGTGGCTTAACCTGCTGTGCCACAACATCAACCCTCCAGTGTTTTTTTTTTTTTTAAGTTGTTAAGGTAAAGGTTCTCACTTATATGTTTATAGGCCTTTCAAGGGCTACCTAAGAATGTGAACTCCATTCCAAAATATCAAAAAGAAGAAATGAGAAAATACAAATAACATTCACTAAGCACATGAGAAATTTCCAATGTCTAAAAGTTCCCTTAGGGCAGGACTTGTGTTCAGTATTGCCTTTATGTCATCCATTCATTTATTCATGCACCCATTTACTCTGTTGATAATACTTACTGAGTGCCTACAGTAAGCCAGGTGTTATGTCAGGCTTGGGAAAATGCTCAGCATGGTAGAAAGGTTTATGCAATTTACACTCTCTTAGGCATTTCATCATGCCTTTCTATGACTCATATGGAAGTCAACCCAAAGGCATGTCAATGGACAATTAGACAGTGATATTTGTTGTGTATTTCTATTGTAGTCACCCCAGTGGTTGGCTTTGTAAACAGTTTAATAGTAAGGCATATCTTGTTTGTAAGGAATTTAGAACTTGAAATGATTAGAGACTTGTACAAATGGCATAAGGAGTCAGCAAACTGGATGATGACACCAGGGCATTAGTGGGTTAGAGAAAGTCTTCGGGGTCAGTTTCTTTGGAGGTGCTCTCGAAGAGGCTATTGGAGGTCTGTGGATGATTCTTTGACACAATTTCCCTGTTCTCCCTTTACCCCTAGTGCCCAGCTAGAAGGACTTTAAATCTGTTTGCTGTAGTTGAAAACCTATGCAAGTGTATGTGGATTCAGATCCACAGCCAAGTTTCACAGGAAGTGATCACTGGAGACCTGAAGGATAAGGAAGAAAGAGCTTCTGATAGGGCGGGACAGGATTCCAAGTAGAGAGATGTAGGCAGACCTGCAGGTGGCAAGGGGCACGGATTTCAAGGACTTGATTCTGCCAGTGTGGCAGGCATACAGAGAAGGAAGTGGATGTGTGTGAGGGGGGCAATGGGGGTGAAGAGGGTTGGGAGGGGTGCCATGAGATTAGGCTGGAAAAACAGAAGCTGCATGATAGATTTTAGAATTTTGTTACCCTGATGCTGTTACGTAAGAGAAGAGCTGACTGAAGGTGCTCTGCCTGCATAATGTCCATTCATGGTGTGACTCTGTGACATGACTCTGTGATGCACTATAAACCCATTTTAATTTGAGGTTTTGCTAATGCTGTATACACATGTACACATACCCACCAAAGACACATTCTATAAAAGAGTACTTCATATAACGGCTTGTGTGTTGATTATAGACAATTTAGGAGGGGTGGTTACTTTTGTTTCAGCCATGCGGTGTTGACAAGTGGGTAAATCAACCAGGTCTCACAAACAAAATGAACCTGTTGAAGGAGATGGCAGATGGTTAAGAATGAAGACAAAGCTCAGGAAAAGATTGTTATGGAAAATAAGAACTAGCACTCCATATAAAAAACACCCCTGTTGTGTGACTCAGCTCCAGAGTACAGTGAGTTCTATTATTGTAGCCATCACAGGAGGACTCTAGAAAGGATCTCATACTCCTCTACTGCAAAAGGGAGACGAGCTATCCAATTTCTTCTTGCAAAACAACAGGGCTTGCCTGAGAGAGTTTATTAGCAGGCTGGTTACAGCTGCATACTTAAATATGCAGACAGCTTTCAATTACTGGAATGGAGTGCAATGAGGATATAAAAAAGTCTAACAACAGATAATCCAGAAGTCATTGAATCTTGGCTTTCGAATGAATTGTGTTGTTTTCTTGTAGCAGATTTGTGCTCCTAATTATGCCTTGCTTAAGCTAATATTAAAACGAGTTTGCATTCACAAAGAGAGCACATACCAGCTGGGCAAGGAAAGGAGAAGGCCCCAAAGCTTGTTGAATGATGAGGTTGGTAGGAGTAGTTGTAAGAAAGTCGCCTAGCACTAAGTATGCATTAACAATAATTAAGACTAGCCCTCCCAATCCGCCATGTGTATGCTGCAGGCACATACATAAGCACACACATGTGAAAATGTATTATTGCTAAATCAAGGAAGCAAATAAAAGCAGGCACAATTTTTATACGGCATACAAAATAATTCTTTGTTTAGGATCATCCTGTATTTTAAAAACCAAATTAACCTTTGTGGTGAAATGAGGTGGGGGAAGGCAAGGACCAAATTCAAAAACTGCCTGACCCCCATGGAATTTAAAATTTAATTATCACTTAACCTATGAAAGCGCTGCCAGTATTATAACAGTAAGGGCCTTCAGAACCGTAATTAAATCTCTACTTGTGGGTTATGTGGGTAAATCTTGTAAGAGGGGCAAATCAATTATGTGAACATTTAAGTGAGCTATAAAATCCAGGGCTTCTACTGGAGACAAGAGTTCCTAAGTGGCACTGGAGAATTCTAGGATTATGAAAACAGTATAGTTTTACAATCTTACTTTAGAAATAACTAAGATTGATTATTATGCATGGGAAGGGAGGACCCAGAGAATTTATACCAGAGTCATAGATTACTAGAGCTCAAAGAAGATGACAAAAGGAATAGCTAAGATTTACTGAGCATTTGCAACAAGCTATAGTGTTTTACTTGTGATAACTCCCTGAGCATGTAGTCCAACACTCCCTCTTGGGGGTGTGCAAGCAGGTCTGCAGGGGTTCAAAGACACAGCCAAGCTGCAAGACTGCGAATGGACAGAGGCAGAAGTAGAACCCAATGCTTCTGACTCTAAATCTACAGAACTTTCCTTCTGCACCAGTTACCCTTTCTGTCAGCTGGAAGATCCTATTATTTGATCACACCTAGAAGCTGCTGCTTTTTTTTTTCTCTTTTTAAATAAAAAAAATGTGCTTTGTACAGTGAAAAATGCAGGGACTTTTGACTCCCATTTGATCACTTCCTACTTTTAAGAGTTCTGGCTTCTGAGGACTGCTGTGTCTCTCCATGGCGGTGACTTGTTGGCAACTTCAAGGACTAAAGTCTGGCCTCCTTGCTTGTTCTGCAAGTGAAGTTGGCCCTGGTGGCTATAGGCTGTGCTAACCATCACTTTGTGCTGGTGCCCACCTCTTGCCCTCTGCTCTAGCATTGCATGGGAGAACCATGCCTCCTCCTACAATGGCGTTCCACTGGTGCTGGCAAATACTCACCTGCCCCTCTCTTAAGGGACTCCTCAGGTCTCAGCATCCATCTCACTTCCTTGGGGAGGCCATTTTGGATTCTGAGACAGGGCCACCTCTCTCTGTTACATGTTCTCATTTGCCTTTTGTGGCACTTATCCCTACCATAATTAATTGGTGTCATGGATAGTTGTTTGATACCACTCTACAAGAATAGAAGTTCCGCAAGGACGAGCACGAAATCTTTAACGTGCACTTCAGTATTCCTTGTACTGAGGTCCATAGGAGGCACTCCAAAAATATCATGTAAGTGAATGAACCCTCTGGAGCCTCAGTTTTTCCTTCTGTAAAGTGGAAATAACATTGAGGATTGTGAGTGTTAACCTGCTAATTTATTTAAGTCATCCAGCTTTACGTGAGGTAGCACAGAACGCCATAAATATGAATTCCATTTTAGGCAGCCCCCCCTTCCTCTAGGACAGTGTCCCTGTGGCACCATATTTGTGGCAAAAACTAAAAAAAAGATGGAATTCTGTTCTGGATGGTTTTGGTGCAAAGTAACACCCAGGCACTCTTGAGTCCTGGAGCAATGGCTACCCACTGATGGCATAGGTGGCAACTCTCCATGAACCACTGCTTTTGATGAAGCAGGGCACCTCACTCCCCAGCTGGCCAGGATAACAGAGCAGTTACTGTGGGCATCATTCTCTTGGGGTCAGAACCTTAAGCTAATCCCCCTGCTGAATTATGGAACAGATAAAACGACAGCAGCTGCTCTTAGCTGGTGCGCTGCCGGAGCTTGAGCCAGTGTGGATTTCAGGTGTCCCTCCTCCACCCCCAACTCCAAACCCACACAGAGCGACAAGGAGGCTCAGATGTGTGCGTTTTGGGGCCCATGTGGGAACCCGTGTCCATGCTTCCCTGTGGAAGGAAACCGCCAGCTCTCCCCCTTCCCCTGCAGCTGGAATCCAGACTCCCTGCAGACAATGGATTCTGTTTCCTTCTCAGCAGGCTCTCCTGTGGATTTTAACTCTCCTTGGAGCCCTTGACCCTCTGCAACTTTGAAAACTCTGCGGGGAGTGTGGGAGAGGAAACCCATTCAGAGCAGAGCGCAAGCCCTATTTTTTGCCCTAGCCTAAGAGGGGAGGTGGAACATGTGCAGGATGTGGGCAGCAGAGAAGACAGTAACAAACCCTTTAGGAACAAGCTGTGGATGTGCCGCCTTTCAGTTTATATGAAAGGGAAAGGAAAATTTTAATGCAATTTAAGGTAATAGAGCTGGTGTTTAAGACCATGCGTATGGAATTACACTTGGAGCCAAGACTTGCTCCTTGCTCTCTGTGTGGCTTGGCTAATTATCTTGTCTTTCTAAAACTGTTTCCTTCTCTGTTAAGAGGGTATAGTTTTAGTCCCTATCTTACAGATCAGGGATTGCCAACTTTTTCTGAAAAGAGAGTAAATATTTTAGGCTTTGTGGCACATACAATCTTTATTGCATATTCCTTTTCATTTTTTTTTAACAAGCCTTAAAGTGTACAAACTATTCTTAGCTTGAGGGCCGTACAAAACCAGGCCACAGTCAGATCTGGTAGCCCCTGTTTAGGATTAGAAGATTAACTGAGAAAACATATAGAAAACATATAGAAAATTCTTTACATTGGACCTAAGGCATAGTATATTTTCAGTCAACAGTAGATAGGATGATTGTGCAAAAGGCTAACAAAAGACAACAAAAAAAACTTCAGACTTATTCATGCCGGAAGGTCTGCCACACACATGAATAGCAGAGAGCAAACATTTACATAGGAAAATGTAACTCCTACAAATTAGAACCATTCATAAGATTGTCCTTACTTGATTTGAAGCATTTGAAAATAACGTATGGTCAAGAGGATTGGGGCAAATCGACATCTCTGAGTGCCAGCTGTGTGCCAGGACTTTTGCATGCACTTCTTATGTGCTATTTCACAACATTCCTGTTGGGTGGGTTTCACTGTCCTTACTCTCGAAGAGGAGCAGAGGCTCGAAAAAGGCCACTGTCCCTGGAAGCCAGGTCTATCTGCTCAGGGCCTCCACGTTGTACCTGCTGCATGCTATAACCTGTAACTTGTGCTCCAACACCCATTCTCTTTCTAATGCACATGCATTTGCATCAGTTTTGCCTTTGACTCTGGAATAGATGGCTGCCTACTGAATGGAATTTAATGAGTAGTTCAAAGGCCATTCCTAGTTGTGTGTCTCCCGTGTGCCAACCCCAGGGCTACACACTAGAATCAGAAGCCAAAAAGCGTATGAAGAGCTCAGAGTCTAGCACGACACATACCACCTCCATAACTAGTGATAACACATTATGAAAGTATTCTGTTAGTATTGCTTGGCAGAAGATTCCCTGAGTCAACCTTTTTTTAGGAAGCCATGTCAACAGTGCCTGGATTTGTATTAAAAACATCCAACTCTGATCCTATCACAATTTGCTCACTCCAGTATAAAATCTTCATCAGTCCCTATTGCCCATGGAATAAAGTTCAAACGTCTTGGATCACATTCTAGCCTTTATACCAAAGTTTGCTAGTGGGTGTGCTATACACGCTTCCATAAGCAGCCTTGTCCATTTCTTCTTCTGTTCACCCCAGGTATGACCATTAGTCTACATGTAGCTCGATCTGAAGCAGTTTGGGTATCACTGTCTTTTACAACCTGTCCCTGTGTCCCTCAGTTATACCAGAGTCCCTGGCGTCTGCCTGCTGTTCCTTTTACCTTCGCTGCATGTTTCAACTTCTGCATCTTACTCGTATGTGCGAATCTTACCCTACTGCTTGGACCACTTCTGCATAGTCTGCAAATTCCTTCAAAGAATAGCCCAGAAGTTATCTCTTTCATGAAGAATTCCCTGAGTTCATTGCCTTTGAACTTTAAATGCATTTTGTCTTTTCTTATGGTGCCTGCCACTTGTTCCCTGTCTTCTAGTGAAAGACTGCGGATTGAGGCAGGCACAGAGTGGGGTTCCAGTGGTCAGCCTACCTGCTCTCCCTGCTCTATTTGTGGAATCTTAAGGAAATTAAATCAGTAGTTCTCAAGTGTGGCTGCACATTAGATTTGCCTGAAGAGGTTGTCTGTTTTGTTTCTCAATTTGGTTTTGTTCTTTAACATAATGATGACCAAGCCATAACCCAGATCAGTTAAAGTGGAATCTCTAGAGGGTGGGCTCCAGTTGAAAGTTCCCCAGGTGACTCCCACACACAGCCAAGGTTGAGAGTCACTGCTTTAAACAATCTGAGCCTTGTTTCCAGGGCTGTGGTGAAAATTAAAAGCAATGTTTACAAAAGCTTGGCTCAGTGCCTGGTGCATTGTGAGTGTGCAATAACTGTAAATTATTGTCTTACATTCTCCCTGGCTTTGCACTTCATTGCCAACAATGTCTTGCACACAGTAGGTAGGTACTGGTTGAATCAAACACTGCTACCTGGGTGGGTGGGGTGGGGGCAATGTGGTGAGGGCTAAGGGAAAACCCCAGCAGACAGCTGCAGGGAACTGGCCCCAGTGGGAAACTGAAGGCTGTGCCTGAAGCAGAGGTCTGGGGATGGCAGAGGGGCAAGTGGTCTATCTGGGTGCAGATAGGGTGGGGGGGGGGGAGGTAGTGTTGCCCATTGTCTTTACAGGATTTAAAAACAATAAGGCCACATAAAAGTTGGCCTTTTAATTATCACTCTGCACTGGAAATTCTTAACAACTCCAATGATAAAATGCTGCTTTCAGGAGCACACTTCTCTTGTACCCCCTCCCCCACACATACCTTGGTATACCACTGGCCTAGAGCCCAGCAAGAGCTGAAGAGCTCTTAGAGTCAGCACTATTAATGAGCTAAATGTCTTGAGAAAGAAACAAGGGAACTGTAAATTCTATTTATAAATTAAGTCATATAAAGCTGAACTAAGTAATTAAACTCTGCACCCGTAATTAAATTCTTATATAACATTTGGGCCCTGAGATTTCTTCCTGCTGTAATAAACTAGCTTTGACCTCAAAATGGTTGGCTGTCTATCTGGGGGTCTGATGACTCATGCAGAGGTCCTAGGACAAGGTTGTGCCAAGGTCATTTTCTAAATAGAAGGATGACGGAGTGCTAGCCAGGGATGTGGTCAAAGGGCTGGGCAAGTGGGGAGTGGGGAGAGAGTCCCAGAGCCCCATAAGCGTGCGAATAGCTGCATAGCACCCAAGGTTGGTGAAGGAAGGCCAAGAAGTGGCGCTGTGAGGCTGCGCAGAAGGGGAGGACCTCAGACAACTCTCCTACTGTTATTCCTACGCTGCCCTTCTGCTCACAGAAGTCAACACGCACGTTTTGAATGCACCCCACATTTGCCGTCTCTTGCCTCCCTCTTGCTATCCTCGGCATGTCCCGCCCATCTCCTTTCCTCACCTGGCCATTTAGCCCCTCCAGATTTCAGTCCTCATTTAGGCAGGTGGCGAGGCTGCCTCTGGCTCCCACAGCTGCACTGCAGCGCACTCCTCCCTGTAAGATCCCGGAGAACAAAGCCCCTATTCTTAGCTCCTAAAAGTTGCCTGGCAACTTGTTTGTGCCTAAGACATGTCTACTAAGTGAATAAATAAGTGAGGGGTGGCCCTGTGAAGAAGGCAAAGAGGTATTGTCCTTCGTTTTCGGATAGAAGAGCTAGATGGTGAGATCTGGAGGCCAGAGACTGCGTCTTACTCAGTTGAATGGTGCTCTGCAGATGGGAACTGCTTCATGAATACTTGGCTAGGTGAATAGGAAACAATCAAAAGGAGATAGCCTTTGAGAAATTTCCCTCATCCCAGCTCTCCACCCTCAAATAAACAGAGTGAGAATATTTCCAGGACAAGTGGCAGTGTGAGCTAATGTTTACAGAATACTGTTTTTTTGTTGTTGTTGTTGTTGAAGATTTATTTATCTATTTTCAAAGTCAGAGTTACAGAGACAGAGATGGAGAGATCAATCTTCCAGCTCCTGGTTCACTCCCCCGGATAGCTGCAACAACCAGTGCTGGGCAGACCGATGCCAGGAGCTTCTTTTGGGTCTCCCATGTGGGTGCCAAGGGCCCAGAGAGCTGGGTCATCTTCTGCTGCTTTCCCTGGCCGTTAGCAGGGTCAGAAGTGGAAACAGCCAGAACTCGAACCTGCAGCCAAATGGAATGCTGGTGTCACAGGTGGAGGTTTTAGCTGCTGTGCCACAATGCCGGCCCTACAACACTGTTTTTATTAGCAAAAATATGGGGAGGGCAAGAAATGCACCCCAGATCTAAGGTGGAAGTGAGATTTGTGGGAATGGGGAGAGGTGGAGGGAGGAGGCAGGTGAGAGGGGGTGGAAGCCTGGGAGGTCCAGTGGGAGTTCAGAAGCCGAAGACTGGGATGAAAAGAGATCTAGAGCAGCCCAGAGGGGCAGCGTGGGCTGACTGATAAGCTCACAAATGATAAGGAGATGCTTCAAGGCTGACAGAAAGATGGAGAGAAAACTGGGAGGCGTTGATGGAAATCCAGGGGTGAGGCCCAGTAGCCTGCATTACTCACAAGCTGACCGGGTGGCTCAGAGACACACTGAGGTCTCCTATAGTCAGTGGTTGAGGAACTGGCACTCCAGACCCACAGGGAACTGACAGGGGAAAGGCTTGCCTTTGCCATTTGTTAACAAGACCTTAGGGAAGCTGCTTCATATCTTCAAATCTCACTTTCCTTCCATGTAAAATGGGAATCGAACTGTACCCACTTCTTAATGGGATTGTGAGTTAATATGGATAAGTTATGCCTTGCATACAGGTATATGCTCTATACTTATCAGTTATAATAGCTGTCAGTGATGCTCAAGTTAACATTTTTCTGGCCGATCCTATATTTTTCTGTTTTTTCCCTCCCACCCCAAGGCAGAAGAATACAAAAAAAGGCCTCTGAGGACCCTGTAGGTGGCGATGCAGGAAGTTAGAGGGGAGAGAATTACTTCCTCAACATTTTTCCCCATGAGGGCTTTCCTACGTTCATTCTATTTGTTCTCCAGCAAAGAGCAGAGCAGCCAGCTGTGACACGCCTCCTCTGAGCCTCACTTTACCATCGGTGACTTTGAAAGGATTGGTTCTCTGATCTCTAATAGCCCTCCCCACTGTAACATCCCATGATGCCACTGAGTCTGAATCAGTCAAGGGCTGAGTGGCAGGCAGCGCGCCAAGAGTCAGGTGCTGGAGAATGAGGTGGGGGCCAGTTCAGCTGATCTGGGACTCCCAGTTCTGTGTGAGGTCAGAGAGCTGCCAGGGTGTGGCCTTCTATCTATCTCAGAGTCCCCAAGATGCCTGTTTATCCTGTATGAGGAGAAGGGCAGAGGGACGATTGTCCCAGAGGGCACCTGCTCTGGTCACTCAGCGGCTGTGACAGAGACATGGGGGGACCGGGTAAGGGAAAGAGGTACGTCAGGAGGACATCCAGGGGGCCAGCTGTCACAGGACTGCCAGGGGGAAATGAGTTAGGTGCTACAACGTCTTACCAGACCAGCTATCCTGTGGTGTCAAACCACCTCGCTATCAACCCTTACAGGCCTCATGAAATTGCAAGAGAACCCCTGCACTCTCTTGTTGAGCCTTCATATTCATTTAGGGCATCTGTAATTTGAGAAACTATTCCTTTCGATCCAGAAAGGCTCTGCTATGCCTCTCTCCCCCTCTCCGCGCCCCCACCCCCACCCGCAGATATTTTTTTTCTGTAAATACTGCAGCTCAGCTCTGAATCACAGATCAAAGCATTTCTTCTTCATTCATCTTTTGAGGCCAAATTGCAATTTATAATGTCTGCGGTTTTCGCTAATCTGTTTCCATGTCATCTCACTTTAAATCAACAGAAAGCAGCTCACAATAACATACTGAAGCTGCCCCACAGAAGCAGAGGGTGTAATTTGAGCCTGGCATTATTGAGTCTCAGGACCCACAGGTAGAACTATCTGGGGCCTTTATTATACCAGGCATTAATCTTGGTAAACAACTTGTTTTGATGAAAGCTGAAAGCCAGATGAAACAATGAAAATTCACGGCTATCAGGAAACAGAAACGCGATCTCTTTCTCCTCCCACTCCTCCCTGAACTTCCAGCGACACTGAAGAGGGCTGTTTCCCTCCGAGGACGTGCCCGAGGACGTGCCCGAGGACGTGCCCACAGACTGCTCCAGAACCTTTAAGAACTGGACTTTCAAGCTGAGTCAGAATCTAGGGCCTACCAGGGGTCCTGGAGAGAAAGATTCTTTTGGTTTGTTTTCCTTCTGTGAAGAAAACATCGCTGAAGGCAGTTTTCTGCCTTCTGATTTTGCCCTCACTGTTCCTCTCCTGGGGACAGGGCTGATATTGAGTTCATCCTCAGGTTTTTGGGTGCAACATGGTTGCTTAGCAGCTCTAGGGTCTAAAAAAGGTGTGATAGATCAAGATGATGCAGCCAACTAATGGAAAACACTTCCATGGATGGACTGAGGTTAAACACACCATTGAATAAAAACTGGGGGGCTGGTGCTGTGGCGTAGCAGGTAAAGCCACCGCCTATAGCACTGGCATCCCATATGGGCGCCAGTTTGAGTCCTGGCTACTCTACTTCTGAGCCAGCTCTCTGCTGTGGCCTGGGAAAGCAGTGGAAGATGGCCCAAGTCCTTGGGCCCCTCCACCCACATGGGAGACCTGGAAAAAGCTCCTGGCTCCTGGCTTCGAATCAGCGTAGCTCTGGCAGTTGCAGACATCTAGGGAGTGAACCAGCGGATGGAAGAACTCTCTCTGTCTTTACCTCTCTCTCTCTCTTTCTCTCTCTCTCTCTCCTCCTCTCCCTCTCTGTAGCTCTGCCTTTCAAATAAATAAATAAATGTGTTTTTTTTGTTGTTTGTTTTTTTTAAAGTTAGGGTGAACCATCTTTGTACTGTTATAGACTGCATTTTTCCAGGAGGCTTTCGGGAGCTTAGTTGTCACTTACACCAAGCATAGAAGATAGATGATTTAGCACTTTCAAGTCCTGGGATTGCCTCAGGGTTTAATTTCATACCCAGCTCCCCCCAGGCCACTAGAATCTGCCCTCCTTCCCCAGCACAGATCTCCTTGCTTGGTCTCCTCCTGGGAAATACATTAACCAGAGGAAGGTGGGTGAGGTGGTGAGGGAATGGGGGGATGGGGACAGGGCTGGCAGGGAGCCTGCTTACATTTCCTGGCTCTGTCTCTCCTGGGAGGGAGATGCTCCGTCACAACACCTTGTGCTATATTCCTTTCGTAAGGCAAGTTCAGATTAAAATGTCCTATATAAGGTAAGGGACATTACCTCATTTTATAGATGAAGACACAGAATCTCAGAGAGATTAAAATAACTAATTGCCCCTGATATACGGCTAGCAATTGGCAAAGGGGAATCTCCAACGCTCATCTTCTCTAGTCTGCTCATGGAGACCAACAAGGCTAAGGTTAAACTCATCACTGACTAGGCAGAGAGCTGGGTACTTGTAGGTAATGAATGTCATCCAAATCTCACCGTGGTGGAGTGAAGTTATTCCCATTTCACAGATAGGTAAACTGAACTTTGGAGTGTTTATACCTCCTTCCCAATGTCACACAGCTAACAGGTGCCAGAGCTGGGATTTGAAAAGAAGTCTCTGATCCTAAGTCCAGGGCTCTTCCTGTGTCACCTTGCTAGGAATCAGAAAATCAATCTGGAAATAAGGGAAAAAAGTCTTATGGTCATCTTGAATTATCTAGATTGATGGTAAACAACAAGAAACAGATGAAAAGTCAAGTCTGCTTTTCTACAGAGATTGTGATGAATGGTCTCTTTAATTATGTGCAGTGTAATTGTGTTCCTTCCTACTGAAAACAAAGGCTACTTTATGGATGTGATATGTAAATGTAGTTGGGGGATGATGGTTCTGCAATGAACTGGACGTGGGTTGTCAGGGTCATACAATAAGTGGACCAGGACAGGGCAGGGTAAGGGCAAGGTGGGGAGGGGTGCCGTGGACCCAGAATATGATATGGTAAAAAAAATAAATGAAAGCTTCGGGGACAGGCGTTTGGTGCAGAGCTGAGTTCCCACTTGGCACACCCACTTTCCATATCAAAGTGCCTGATCCTCTACTTCCGTTCTCGCTTCCTGCTAATGCACATCCTGAGAGGCAACAGGTGATGGCTCAAGTACTTCAGTCCCTTCCACTCACTCGGGAGACTGGGATGGGGGTCCAGACTCCTGGCTTCAGCCTGGCCTAGCCCTGACTACTGTAAGCATTTGAAGAGTGAAGGAGCAAATGAAAAATCTCTCTGCAACTCTCTCTTTCAAATAAAATGAAAATAAATATATTAATTTTATAAAAGGTTTAGAGAGAAGAAAGGCTTATTAACACAAGCAAGGGTTGAAGACATATTGAATGTAAAAAGTAGATAGTCTCTAGAAGGTAAGCCTCAAAGCAGACAAAGTTTTGAGAATCTAAAAACAAAACAAAAAAACCCAAGAATTCCCTGTAGATAATTTTATGTGCACACACCACCATTTTTTTTTCAATCTGAAATCTGGGGTATGCACCCTTGGCCTAGAAGGAAGACAAAGAGGACTCAGGGAGTCATTTCATAAACTCAGCCTTCAGCAAGACATCAGGAATTGGAGCTTGTTTGGAGGTAGATGGGATGAAGTCCAGGAAAGCAAGGACCTGCTATGGGGTCTGTAGTTTGGACCTGGAAGGGAAATTTGCTCTTGGAACTCAGTCAGAAGGAACCTGAATCCCCAAAGCCATGCTAAACCAAAGCATGTTATACCTAAGAAGTAGTTGTCCAGCCTGGACTGAGTGATCCCATGCCAGGTAGGAACCGATAATTAACCTGGAGACAATATTTATAATTTACTTATCAGTAAACAGCCTGTACTCTGAAATGATCCATGGTATAGTCAAGTAGGTTTCTGTTAATGGATTTCTGAGAGCATTCTGTCCGTCAAGTTGCAGTAGAATGAGGAACAAGGAGGGAGGGCACGAAGCCATCACACCAACACAACGCCTCCAAAGAGAGGAGCACATTGTTCCAGCAGTCAGGAGGGGAGCGAAGGCCAGCGGCACAACAGGTGATTTTTGTCCTCACAGCACAAAGGTGCCTTGGTGAGAGTGGTCCCATTCAGTGTCATATAGGGGAAATTATTGGGGTATCAGGTTTTAACTTCAACTGTACTTCACAGCAAATTAGAGGTAATGGCTTCATATCTGGTACAAGCGGTTCTTTTAGAATCACTCTGGTTTTTGAAATTTGGGGTGTTTCTTAGAATGGCATCTTTCTCATCTGACAGAGCAAAGGCAGAGATTCAGGGTCAATGATGGATAGGATTAACCTGAAATAGGAGAGGAGCCAGCTGGATCATTCTATGTTCTCTTCTGAAAATAAAAAAAGGGCATCCAAGAAATTATTCATTCAACCCCATGCTATGTTCTGGAGGCTATAACCGAGTTGATTGAGGCAAAGAAACAATGAATACAGTTATCTAATCAGAACCTTTTCTGCAGAATCTGGGATGAGACTGCACAATGAAGATTTGTTCAATGACATTTAATACTAAATACTGATCAAACTCTCCCCTCTTGTGAAGTACTATGCTTAGTGCATGGGGGGAGAGATGGGTAATTCTTTCTTTGTATGGGAAGAAACTTGTGAACTTCTAGCAGAAACTGCCCTCAGACTCAAATAAATGGAAATTAATTGGACTGTGGACTAAAACAAGTTGCAATTAATTCAGACACACGGTGATCAGACACTGCCTTATCTGATTATGATTTTTAATTTTTATAAAAAAGTAATCATAATAAGATGGCTAGAAAGACACACACAAAGAGAGAGAGAGAGGGAGAGAGAGAGAGATGCAGAGAAGGAGCTTCTGTCTACTGGTTCCCTCTCTCCAATGTCTGAAACAGCAGGGGATAGACCAGCCAGAAACCAGGACCCCAGCACTCAGTCTTGGTCTCCCACGTGGGTGGTGGGTATCCCAGCACTCGAGTCATCACTTGCTGCCTCATGGGGTGTGAATCTGTGGGAAGCTGGAATCAGAAGCTGAGTCAGGACTGAAACACAGGTGCTCTGCAGGCATCTCAAGAGGCACCTTCACCACTGCAACAAACACCTGCTCCCTGCTTGTGATTTCATGGGAGCAGATTTTAGATCTTGCTTTTATGCAAGAAGAGAAATACTGAAATATAGTGAAAGGGCCTGTAGTTTTGGAAAGCCAGAGAGGACTGATGGGGTTGTCAAAGCTGAATGAAATTAGAGGGGCAGGCCCTCTGCTCCCATTCTTAGATCTTCTGGGGAGTCCTCCTGGCATTCAGGTAGGTCCTGAAGCATGACTGGAATTCATACCTTGACACTACTGATGTTTGGTGCTCTGCTGGTCATTGTAGGATGTGCAGAAACATCCCTGGCCTTTCCCTAGCAGATGCCAGTAGAATGCTCAGCCCCAACTGCAACAAGCAAAAATGTCTCCGGACATTGTCAACCGCCCTTTGAGAGCAAGATTGCTCAGCTGAGAACCACCAGCATAGCTGGAGATGAGGGGAAAGTGTGCTTCAAGCAAAAGGATGCCTTTGAACAAAGGTTCAATAGGTTCCGCATGACTCTGCCTGGGCATATTGGGGAATGGTGGCCACAGGGTGAAGGAAGGAGGGAGAAACGGGGAGAGAAGAGAGAAGAAAAGTAGTGCGGGGCTTTGTTGAACAGCTTGCTGAAAAGTTGTTCTTGATTTTGTGAGTAACTGGGGAAGCTTGAAGTTTGGGAAGAGGAGAGTGATAGAGGAACAGAGGACAAAGATTGGCATGACAGAGTTGGAGGGGAAGGCAGAGATCAGAGGCTGCACCTGTCCTGGTGAGAGGCCAAGAGATCTGAACTCAGCGAGGATGGAGAGGCTGGGAGTAGGAGATCTTACTCAAGGAGACTTGGAACTTGGCAACAACCAGAATGCACTGGCTGAGGACAAGAGAGGAATCAGATGGGTGTTTAGGGAGGAAGATGATGCTACCCTTGGCTTAGATAAGGAGATCTGAAGTGAAGGAGGAGCAATATGGTATATACACAGGATGGGATATTACTCAGCCACAAAAAAGAAGAAAATCCTGACATTAGCAGCAAAATAAATAGAACTGGAGATCATTATGCCAAGTGAAATAAGCCAAACTCATAAAGAAAAATATCACATGCTTTCTCTGATTTGTGATAGTTAATAGTTAATATATAGAGGAAAAAACTGTGTGGCTGTCAGATCATTTGGTACATAGTTACAAATACGGCTCCACTGAATCATATCATATAAATGGTAATATACTTTATTTCACATATTAAAATAAAAAGAAATGGAGCTGGGTGACAATGAGAACTCGGGGTGCTAGTACTACTTTGTTCTTAATTTGGGTGTTGGTTATGGGTGTGATCAAATGACAAAAAAGCTCACTGATTTGTGTACTTAACGTGCATTTCTTGTATGTATACTGTATTTTAATGCAATGTTTTAAAAAAGTGGATCCTTAAACTCTGCTTCTGTGTGTGGCTCCATGAAGGCACAGAGAAGTCACTCAATAAATCCTTTTTATGGAACTTGAATGGCCAGTATGGGCCAGTTGGAGCAAGTCACCTGTTCAGTAAAGACAAAGGATGGTATAATAACTGTAATAAAAGTACTGTTTATTTAGCACCTACTTGGTACTGAGCCACACTATCTCCTTCAATATCTAAACAATCCTAGGAGGTAGATACTGCTTTATCTCTACCTTAGAAATGATTGCACTTATCATATGTTTATTAGGTATCTACTATGTGTCAGGCACTGTTTTACACAACCAAGATATATTAGTGAATAAAGCCAAGGGGAAAAAAAAACCCTGTCATTGGAACTTAGGTTTCAGTGGGGAAACAAAAATGAAGAAACGAGGACTTAGGAGATGCGGTGAGCTGCTGTTCAGAGAGCTAGTGTGTGCTGGGGATGCTGCTGGCAATCTGCCTGCTGTGGCAGGCTGGGGTGGGGCCATGAGAATTCCCAGGGAGACACAAATGGAAAACTTCTCTGCAAAGGCAGACACAAAAGAGGAAAGACAGCCCAGTGCTGGCATGTAAGAATTCTAAAATCCAGAACCTGGATACAAGGACAGGTGGTCTGGCTTCCTGACTAACAGAATGACTGAATTACCTGGAGTTTCTGGCTGTTTTCCATGGCCAGAGAGACATGCCAGTGGTGTTCGCTCCATGCGGCTCTCATTATCCAGGTGTCTCATTTCTGGTTAATTGCCAAGACTCCAAATTTCAGCCAAGAGTCCATTAAGCTTAAGGTGGTCAGTGGAGAGCTATGTCCATCCATATTTAACCTTACCTGGTTTATATATTTTACACTACTTTTTAGCTATCTTGAGAGGGAACCAAAACAATACCAAATGTAAATGCCCCATTCTTGCCTCTCCTTGACTCCAGCCCAGACTCTGCTCTCTGGTCTAACCTATCTAAGCTTTCCAGTACTAACACATGGGCCAACGACAGTAGCTGTATGACTGTCACTGATACCCACATCCCTCTCCGAAATCACCTGAGAAGGGCAGAGCTGCTATTTTATACATTTATATGGAAGCTTTGTTTTTCTTTCTGTTTTTTTTTTTTTTTTTCCTCTAGAGTAACAGAGATAGGTGAGCTTTTTATCTACTCTCCTCTTGGCAAGAGGAATAACAACTTTGCACCATGCAAGCTTCAGGTACCTGTGGTTTGAGGGCTTCATCTATGCCATAAAATATTACAATCAGCTTATCACAGAGTCATGGAAGTTCACACTGGTCAGTGGTATCCACTGCTCAAAACTGGAGAGGACAAGCTAAGCTGATGGAGCCAGAGTGCATGAGACACGGCCATAGGGCCCTGCACATTTAAATTAATGAGAAAGCTTTTGGCCAGTAGATATAAAATCACAAATGAAACAATGATACAAATGTTTGCAAACAGAAGAACGAGTCTGGAATGGGCTAAAATTATAGTGTGGCCAGGGCTTAATGACATCTTCAAAGGCCGAGGTTGCTTCCTATTCTCCAATCTGCTACCTTGATAGTGGCTTCATCCTCAGATTGGTGATACAATGGCTATGGAAGCTCCAGCTAGCATGTGTATGCCAGTAATGGCCAGAGGAAGAAGAAAGGCTTTCTTCTTTTTTAGAAACAAGAAAAACTTTCCCAGAAGCTTCTTAGCAGATTTCACTGTAACATAGACTTGGTTAGCATTAGGTCACTTGCCCATTGCTAAACAAAGCCCTGCCAAGGAGAACGGGACTACCATGATTGGCTCATAGATGAATTGGAGTCACTTGCTGAAGCTGGGGTTGGCATCAGCTTCCCCCGAGGCACTGAGCTGTGTGAAGGATGGTGGATACCGGAACGGAACCTCATTTCTATTTGGAAGGAGGAAGAGGGGTGGCAGGCAATGGATCTTGGCTAGGCAATTAAGAATGTATACTCAAGAGCCTGCCACCTGACTCCCCCAGGTTCTGTGCTATGTGTGCTGCCAGAGAGGGGAAGCAAATCACCCTTGTTCCTTCCCTTGCTCAGCCCTACCCTGGGGCCCCACATCTGATGGATTTGGATTGTGCCAGCTGGAGGCTTTTTTTTTTTTTTTAACACTAGTTATAATCTTACTTTGTTCTTAGGAAAGGCCTTTCTTCCAACAAGCTCCAGGCACTTTTACAAACTCGGTGACCTCTGCCCAGAGGATTATTATCATCCATTTATGGAGGTGGTGTGAGGGTCATGTGGCAGCCCCAGAGCCCAATCTGGAGGGAGAGCACCTCCTCCTCCAGGTTCTCCAATAGGAGTGACAGGCTGGAAGGGCTGAGGCTCCATCCATAAGGAAGGCTCTTGGTGCAGAGGTGTGGTCTGTTAACAAAGGCTTCCTTTGTGCTGACTGGAATTTCTGGAAAAAGTTAGCTCCCCAGCAGTCTTGGAGAGGTGCTCGGTGATTACACAGAGGCAAGAGCGGATTAGAAAGACTGAAATCAATGTTTGTCTATCGTGGCTCATTCTACTTTATTCTCTTGTCTTCGGGCAAAAACATATTGAGGCACTGGAGTCACATTCAGTGCCGTCTCCATGCGGGTCACTATGCTGGGCTGTGTAGGTACACAGCCATGAACGAGATGAAGTTCCTAACCTCAGAGAGCTCACAGATTGCAGGGGAGAAAACTCAACGAGCAGGCGATTACAGGCTGGCGGGACAAGTGCTTTGTTTCCTTTCTGTTGGGTGCAGGGCTTCCAGGAAGAACTGCTGTTTAAGCTGAGATTTAAGGGACAAGGAGGAGTAAAATACTGTCTGTTTCCAAGAAAGATTGTGTCTTAACTGGGGCCTCTCAATGTTTTAGGAGCATTCATTCTACAGGATGCTAATTTAAATCATTTTTTGGAGAAGATAGTGTAGAAAATGGTAGTGTAAGCAATCTGTTGGACTTTTAATAAATGGACTAGTGGTAACCATGAATCTTTAAGAGCGATGTGGAGTGTGTATTTCCCAATCATATTTGACCACAAAATCCTTTCCCTCTGCCTCTCTCCCAGTTGTGTGAATTTAACACTGAGAACTTACAGCACTGCAATTGAGTTGAGATGGAGGGCAGGGCTAACAGCAGGTCACAGGAAGCCTCAGAGTTCTGCTCTAAGAATTACTGGGGCTCACTTTTGATATAACAGCTGTGTTTATTCTGTGAGCCTATTTACATTCTCCCCAAATAATTAAAGTCAGCCAATTGCAGCAAAAATGGGTTCACAATGGACGCATGGCCCCATTTTCTGGCCAGTGGTTTGCAAGTATGGTAAGGGCTTAAGGGAAAGATTTCCTGCACTAAGAAAGAGAACCGGGAAGATTTTCTCTGGATTCGATGGCTGGAACTGTAGAGCCATTTTGCGAATGGCCTGAGGGTAAAGTCAACACCTTGATGACAAAGGAGACTGAAGCAGCCTGAGTTTTGAAGGCAATGCTGAGCTTCTGGATAAACATTTTGTGACTTAACTTTGTCTTCTTGCTATGTGATAACATATTTCCTTATTTTTAAACTAACTTCAGCTAGGCCTTTGTATGATTTGCAGTTAGAAGTATCCTGGCTGAGGACATTTCTCATTTTAATCTCATGTGGTCAAGGCTCAAGATTTGGACCCTCCCAGTAGAGGTAGGGTTGTCCAGGGCTCCAGTATCTTGAGGCAGCAGGTGGTACATTAGTGATACTCAGATACACAAAAGCAAGACCAAGACTCATCTGCTTTGGGCCAGTGGGGATGGTTGTGGGTTGACATTCCAGATGGCTAGTTAATGGGTGTGCTTGAAGGGCTGGAGATGGACCTCCTCTGGTCTGACCCCTCTGGTCAGCTGGGATTCAGGAGTCAGGACACAGGAGTAGAAGGATATCACTCTGCCAGCTGCTCCAAAAAAGGTTTGAACTGTTATACTCGTCTGGCATGCACTGGCCCCTGCACAACCTCCTTCTACGGCCACTGGGCTGATGTGGGCAGAACCACAGTCCCTTCTTCCAGTTTCCTTCCTTTTACCTTTTAGCATTTACTGGCTTCTTTCCCATTAAAAAAAATAGCTCAACTTTATTTTCAGACATATTCAATGAACTGTCAGTGTTTTCCCATGTAAAGATAGGTTGACACAGTTTATTGGCAATTGTGTCCAGTGATTTTTTGGAAAACCATCTGAACCCTATTCAAAAGTACAGTTCAGCAGTACCCTTTTAAATAAGTATATTGCTAGTGCTGTGAAACACATCTCCAGAGCTTGTTCACATGTGTGATGGCTCATTTGATGTGTCTGCTTGCTTGGGCCAGGAGGGGTTCTGCACTACCCAGGTCAAACGTTATTTCTGTGAGTGAGAGGGTGATTCCAGATGAGGTTAACATTTGAATCTGTCAATTTAATAAAGTGCCTTGCCCTTGCCAATGTGAGCCGGCACCCTCTAATCCATGGATGGCTGAAATAGAACAAAAACGGAGCAGGCAGGACTCCTCTGCTTGCTGCCTGCTTGTTTGAGCTGCGATTTACACATCGACTTCCTTGTTTCTTTCTTTCTTTCTTTTTTTTTTTTTTTTTTTTTTGACAGGCAGAGTGGACAGTGAGAGAGAGAGACAGAGAGAAAGGTCTTCCTTTGCCGTTGGTTCACCCTCCAATGGCCGCCGTGGCTGGTGCGCTGCGTCCCGCGCACCGCGCTGATCCAAAGCCAGGAGCCAGGTGCTTCTCCTGGTCTCCCATGGGGTGCAGGGCCCAAACACTTGGGCCATCCTCCACTGCACTCCCTGGCCACAGCAGAGAGCTGGCCTGGAAGAGGGGCAACTGGGACAGAATCCGGCGCCCCGACTGGGACTAGAACCTGGTGTGCCGGCGCCGCAAGGTGGAGGATTAGCCTAGTGAGCCGCGGCGCCGGCGACTTCCTTGTTTCAAACCTGATTCAGACTAACCTGAAACCACCGGCTTTCAGGGTCTCCAGCTCGTTCTCGGCCTCCATAATCACTCGGGCCAATTCCACATTACAATTACAGTTCCACCTCTGACTTCCCCAGGTCCAGTGCTATGCATGCCGTTGGTTCTGTTTTTCTGGAGAACTCTAGTACATCTTGCAAAATTGAAACCCCACCCATTAAACACCCCCCAACCCCATCCACACCCCCTGTTCCTAGTAATTGCTGTTCTACTTACTGTTTCTACGATTTTGACTACTTCTAGGACCTTATGCAAATGGAATTATATACTATTTGTCTTTTTGTGACTGTCCTCAAATGTGACTGAATGTCCTCAAATAATGTTCTCAGATTTTATCTTTACTTCACTTAGCATAGCATCCTCAGTGTAGCATGGCACGAGATGTCCTTCCTTTTTTAAGACTAATGTTCCCTTGAGTGTATTATATCACATTTCATTTGTCCATTCTTCCTTCGGTGGACATTTGAGTTGCTTCCACCACTTAGCTGTGTGACTTAGCATCACATTTACCCACTTATGTGACTGATGTTTGGGCTTCTAATTCTGTGGCATATGTTTCATTTTAAGCAAATTTCTCTATTGCAGTCCACAAGAGGCAATGCCTGAGAGTACCTCATCCTCCTAAGGATGACCCTGCTAATTAGTTTTTGATGAAAAACTTTATTTTGTGAAAAAAGAAAACACAATATAGGTACTATGTATAGCTAAATAGAAATGTAAAAAGTAAAAGGTGCATATCTTCCCTTCAGGGTAACCACTCCTTCTCAACACTGTAGCTATGACCCCTTCTGAAATGTAAGTGCATTTAAAAATTCATTTTCTTGGGCCATTGTTGTGGCCTAGCAGGTAAAGTTGCTGCTTGCTATGCTAGCATTCCATGTGGGCTCTAGTTTGTGTTCTGGTTGCTCCACTTCTGATCTAGCTCCCTGCTAATGGCCTGGGAAAGCAGCAGATGATGGCCCAAGTACCTGAGTCCCAGTCACCCATATGGGAGACCTGGAAGAAGCTCCTAGCTCCGGGCTTCCACCTGGCCCAGTGATGGCTGTCGCAGCCATCTAACGAGTGTCACTTAAAAAAAATATTTATTTATTTATTTGAAAGGTGGACTTACAGAGAGATAGAGAGAGTTCTTCCATCGGCTGGTTCACTCCCCAAGTGACCCCAATGGCTGGAGCTGGGCCAATCCAAAGCCAGGAGCTGGGAGCATCTTCTAGGTCTCCCACATGGGTGCAGAGGCCCAAGCACTTGGACCATCTTCCACTGCTTTCCCAGGCCAAGAGAAGGGAGCTGGATTGGAGGAGGAGCAGCCAGGACATGAATTGGCACCCACATGGGATGCTGGCACCACTGGTGGAGGCTTAACCTACTATGCCACAGTGCCTGCCCCAGGGTGTCACTTTTAAATAAGTTTATGCATAGGGTCACACCCTCTCTCTCTCTCTGCAACTTTGACTTTCAAAATAAATAAATAAACCTTTCAAAATAATTTATCTTCTTACCCATAAAATGTGACACAAGCTCAGAATAAAAAAAAAAAAACTTGAAAAATAATTAAAGCTAGTATTTAATTAGATCCTATTTTCTGCTTGGCACTCCACCAGTCACTTTCAAATTATTCTTCATAGTCGTCACAACTCTTTGAAGTTGGCATTTGTAATGTGAGATATCTTCAAAATGTTCATGGAAAATGCATATTATCAGAAAACAACATAGGATTTCAAAAATTTTTGCACCTAATTAAACTTCTCTTTTTAAAAAATTATTCCTACTTTATTTTTCTAAATTTTAAATTTTAATTAGTTTTTTAACAGACTCAATGTGATTCGTAGATACAATTCTAAGAACATATGATATTACCTATCTTTTTTTAAACTTAAATTTTATTAATTTGTTTCAGAGGCAGGGAAACAGAAAGAGAATAGTAGACAGAGAGAGAGAGAGAGAGAGCTTCCACCCCTGTCTCCTCATATGTGCACAACAGTTGGGGCTGGGTCAGGGCCAAAGCTGGGAGCTGGGAACACAACCCAGGTCTCCCATGTGGGAGACAGGACTTGAGCTGTCATCTGGTGCCTCCTAAGGTCTGCATTAGCAGGAAGCTGGAATCAGGAGCTAAAGCTGGGAATTCGTCCCAGGAACTCCAAAATAAGACGCCAGCACCTTATCCACTAGTGTAAAAACCTGTACCTGAACTGATCTTTTAATTCTATTTTCGACAGATTCTACTTAGTGCTCCCATACTTCAGGAAAGTTATAGAGGACATCTCTTCCCCAGTGCCACTATGGTATACACCTCCACCATGCACACTGACTGACTTACAAAGGAGAGGAAAGTGGCCTCCCCTGCCTGCCCAGAGCCAACACTGCAGAGCAGAACAGGCACAGCCCATCTTGGTGGGCTTTTCCTGCGCCCCTCAGTGTCACTCCCTGCACAGGTAAGGTGTTCTGTCAAACAATCAAACCCCTGCCTCATTGTTGCCCTTTTGTACTTGGGCTTACGACATCAGGAAAACCTAGACTGACCTTTGTATTTCTAACAAAAACAACATTTACAAACACCGAGCTTTCTTGGTTTTTGAGCCAAACAGCACAAGCATGCCCATGGAAAAGTGTCCTTTTCTAAAACTCTGAAACACTGATTTCTCCGCTATCCACTCCCAGGAGTTGAGTCAATTCCCTTTTACCTTCTTGGCAACTGTAATACAGATTTGGGGCTGATGGCAAATCCATTTCCCTGAAGTTTGTTTACTTATTTTTATTTCTATTTTTTTTCCTTAAAAAGCCCAGTTCACAAATGAAGACACTAAACCTCAGAGAGGTTAAGCATTTTGTTCAAGTTTCAACATCCAGTAAGAAAGTCACGGACAGAGTCGGGGTAGCTGTCAGCAGACAGTGGACAGAAGCCAGAGGGGCTTGGGACTGGGCAAAGTTCACGTCTGCGTCTCACTTTTCACATCTGAAACAAGGCCTGTTGTAAAGATTAGCGATAATATATGTAAAGCACCAAGTACAATGTCTTGCTCTTGGTGGGTGGTCCAGAACTGCTAGGGATCTTAACTGTGCCGCCTAACTCCAATACCCTTTCCACAGAAACATAGAAAGAAGGGGAAAAAGAAAGTGAAAGAAAGAAAAGTGTAAATCATCCATGGTTGCATCCTCCTGGCATCAGAAGTATTAGCCTTTGGTGCTTTTCCCCTGTTCCTACATTTTGTTTTCTTATTTCCATAAAGCATTTCCTTGAGAGCTGTAATCACACTGTATACATGATTCGTTTACTATTTACTTTTCACTTTTCATCCCCTGCTAGGATGAACCTTAATGTCTACATTCCTACCATTGGGAGTTGTGGGAACCAACAGCCCTGGAGATTAGAAGCCTATGGAGCAACAGCCGTTTGGGAAACCTGGGGCCTTCCCTCAGCGGTAAGTACGAGCTTGCTAAATGCTTCTTCATTCATTAGTGACGCTGAACTGCTTTTTCAGAGCTGGAGCCCCTCTTGGAATATTGGTGCCTTGACCTTTACCACAGCTCTGCTCTTACAGTCTCAGAGCAGATACTTCCTCCTCTAAGACAGCTTTCCATTTTCCCTCCATCTGCACTGCCACCCCTCTGTGAAACTCCAGACCTACCAGTCACCACCAGCCTATGCAGGCTGATGCTAGGCAAAGCTCTTTCCACACTGCACTTGCCACCCCTCCACTCACAGGGATCTGCATTGTACTACGCTTTCCTTCCCAAACTGCTAAGCTTCACCATTATATGAACTGAGGCCATTAGCGAATACACACTAAATTCAGCAGGGCTCTTACTTTTGGGCAATACCTTGGCCTATTTATTGTTCAGTCATAATTCCAAAACTTCTCCATTATTTTCAGTCTCTAACTTTGCCCCAGGCAGGTCAACAAGAGAATTTCTCTTTCATGGGGAAATTGAAGGTACGCTTCAAATGAGGACATCTCTTCAACGTTGCTTTCCTTCGTCTAAATTTTCCTTGTATCTTTAGCCTCCCTTTTCTCTATTTGGCCTCAAACAAGAGTTCTGTCTTATTTCTGAAGTTTCTTTCACCTCTTCCCATCTCCTTTAAGACTATTCCTTTAATCGCTTGTCTTTTGAGTTTATGTTAAATGAATATATCCTCTTTTTCCAAACATGTACAAGTGTGTCCCATCCTAAAAATAAAGTACACAAGTAATAATAATAACCCTAGTAAGCCATTTCTTTAACTCTACTTCCTTCTCATTACATTTTTTCCCTTCTATTACCAAAATGCACAATGGCTTGGCCCACCCCACTCCTTCCTTTTATCCTGAATTTTGTTTTTACATATCAGTGTGATTGCTTTCTAAAAAGTCACTAAGAACCTCATTCTTGCTAAATCTTATACCTCTTTTCTTTCTTCACCATGCTCCTCACTGGGCACTGGGCCCCCTCCTGGAGAGACAAATTCAATCCCTATACCCCCACAACTCATAGTCTCTGCAGCAGGTAGCCTTCTGCACCAGTTCCTTCTCTCTCTTCCCAATGTCCTGCCCCTGTATTCTCCTTATTCTTGTATCATAACCGTCAACATATCCTTTTCTTTATCCTTTACTGGTACACCTTACTGATGCCTCATCCTGTCTTGTTAATGGAAGCATTCCACAAGGTTCAGCACTTGCCCTTTTCTCCCTACACACACCCCCTTCCAGCATTCACCTTCAGTTGTCACTCCCTTTCCATTAACCATACTCTCATTCTGCCAATTTGCTTTCTCATTTTGGGTTGAAATAATTATAACTCACTAGGTAGACCAAATAAGGTATTTCACAGACACCTCCTACTCAAAACGTACAAAACTGAGGTCATCTTTTCCTCACCTCTTAGGCATTTCCTCCCAGCACACATGGGCCTCCTCTGTGAACTTCCTTCACTGGAGAATGAGTGCAGAACCATGTGATCCTACACCCTTGGCCATGGTTAGTTGGAATCAGTCTCCCAAGGACATGGAATTATGGCAGACACTAGTCTGCTTTTGCTGACCTTGGGAGTGACATGAAATTGGAATTGAACTTGCCATTGCGAACAACCTTTTTCAGGGGCGAGAAGATTCATGAATAGAGCAAAGAGAGGCAGGGATGAGAGACTGAAGATGTTGGAGAAGTCAGCATTGCCAAGGATCAACATGGACTCTGATTTCTTGCCAACTCCTGATTCTGGTCTCTTGTGAACCTCAGCTGTACTTTCTGCCCTTAAGTTTTGGAAGATCATCCTCTATTCTTAAAACAAATTTTCCCTTTCCACTTCAGCCAGCTTTAGTGGGCTTCAAATAAAGGATTCTGGATGCGAAAACCCCCAAACTCAGGTCTTTTTTCATTGCATTCAGATTTCCTGAAATTGAAAGAACCCTTTTCTTCTCATCCAGGTCAGAGACTCTCATATTATCCTTGGCACTTCTCTTACCATAACACAAATTTCCACCATATCTCATTATCTAACATGTCCCACAGTTCTGGTCTTCCAAATTGCTCTTGAAAAAAATAGTTTTGAATTTGTACCTTAGAGCCTCCTTACCAGTTTTCCTGCTTCTGTGTAATTTTCTCCTTCCATCCATCACAGATCTTCAGAAGTTGTTCTTTCCATGCTGGAAATACTGCACATTGCACCTGAAATGTCAGGCCATCTGTGGCAAGGTATCTGGGCACCTACCTGTCCATTCTTGGTTTTTCCACCATGGAGGTCAACCTATATGGATCAGGTCACCAGGGCTCCTCTGTGCTTTGGTTTCTGGTTGTGTTTAGCCAGTTGGGAGCTCTGGCAGGAGACCAGATGGAGGGAGAAGGTAAAGTCAGAGTATTTAACTCTGGTTCCCTCCCTTTAAGGTCACTTTAGGGTGGTTGTATCCCTTGGCCAAAGGTCATTGCTTATCTTGAGGTGGCCTCTAAATGACTCTATGTCCTTCCTGATTTTTGCAACCTCTCCCTTCCCTCATCCTTTCAGGCCTTGATTTATTGAGTGCTCTGTCTCTGCTAGTCATAGGTGCCTGTACTCTCTCTTGTTCCTTTATTCCCTGCCCACACATTGTAAATAGTCCTTTCACAATAAATGCCCCTTGAATTTTCCTAAATTGAGTGTATCATTCTTTCCTGCTTCGGCCTTACTGATGCAGAGCGATCAGATAACAATAGCTTTTGGGAATTAAATGTCTTAATCTATATTTTCTTTTAGAACAGTGCTAAGCATATAGTAAAGTCTTAGAAATAGTTAATTGTTACTAGTATTATCTGTTATCACTTCTTATTTTGTCTTCTACTCTGCAGCTCAGCTGAATGGCATACTCCTTCTTAATACTCACTGTGCTTTCTCACCTCTGTGACCATACCAGGACTCCACCCTCTTTTCTTTTTCTGCTCATCTTAATCATCTTCTTTACCTACAAGCTTCTTACCCAACCAGGTAACACCGTGTATCCCTCTTCCACCACCTCTCCCTGAGTGCTTCCCACATTCTGTTTCTTCTGAGATTTATTTGGGCTTATAGGAATAATTTCTTCCACTGTACTGGCAGCTCCTTTTAAGGCACATATTCAATCCTATTTATTTTCCTCTTTTTTAATACTTTACCTTTAATTAATCAAAGAAAATTTTGATACCAAATCCCTACCATCCATTCTCCCCACAGCAGCCAGAATGATCTTTCAGAAATATAACAGAAATGATTCTGCTGCCCCATTTAATCCTCCAGTGACTTCCTTCCGCACTTGGAATAAAATCCCTCTGTCACCGGCTGTTGACAAAGTCCACTGATCTGCCCCCAGCAGCCTCACGGACACACCTAGAGTCCTGGAACCTACTGAGCTTGTTTCTGCTGTTGGGCCTTTGTCCAGCTGTCTCCTTTGTCTGGAATGATCATCATCCTCCTGCCAGATGGGCCCTTTGCTCAGACCCCAGCTTTGATACCACCTCTGCAGAGAGGCCTTTGTGACTTCTCCATCTATCTAGAGTGACCACTTAAGTCACTCCCCATTTCATCTCCCATTTATGTTCTCTACATAGTACTTCTGATTTTTTCTTTATGAGATGTACTCTATATACCATAAAATTCATCTGTTGAAACTACCCAATTCAGTGAATTTCAGGATATTTAGAAAGTTGGACAGCCATCAAAGCCATGAAATTTAGAACGTTTTTATCATTTGAAAAGAAACCTTATATGCATGAGCAATAGGCTGGTGCTCCATCCCCCATCCACTGCTTACTTTCCAGCCTCTGGAGACCACTAATCTACTTCCCACTTCCAGAGACTGCCTTGTTCTGGGCTTTCTGCATGCATACATTTATACAGTATGTGGGCCAGCGTGCACTTAGGTTTGTCCATGTTGCAACTTGAATCTGCACTTCATTCCTTTCTATTGGCACATATTGCTCCATTGTATGGATACACCACGTCTATGTGTGGACATACCACATCTATGTACGGACACACCACATCTATGTGCCTTTTCACTAGTTGATTATCATTGAATTGTTTCTTCTTCCTCTTTTTTTAATCATTTGTTTATCTGTTTCCCACCATGAAAGAAAAGAATGGGCCTTGTCTCTGTCCCACTCATTGCCATAAATCCCTTAGCAGTCTCCTGGTGTGGTGCTTATCCACGGAAGGGTTGGGACATACCACCGCGAGTGGAGCGGGGCCCAGAACAGGGTCCAGAGCACACTGTGTGCTCCCATAACATTGTCTGAATGAGAGCTGTTGCATCGCAGAAGGTAGTGGGCAGCAGCGTCTCTGCTGTCTGCCCCCAGGCTTTCCCCTCTCCTGTGGGCCTCCCTGACCCACTCTCTCCAGGGGCTCATCAGGCTTGAGCTGCCACTACCCGTACATCTTTCCGCAAAGAAAAAGTAGGTCTTGGCCACTGTGCAAGGAGCAACCAGAGGCAATTAAGAGCGCCCCAGACCCCAGGCTCCCAGGGGCTTTAGATCCCATCACTTTCCTTTGACTCTGAGCTTCTGGGGGATCTTCCCAGGTAAAAGAGTCAATAAACTCCTTTGTTGCCTTGGCCAGCTAGGCTTGGCTTCCTGTCCCTTGCCACAGAGAGAGTTCTGATGAATACAAACAGGCTCCTCCTCACCCAACCGGTCTGGTCGCAAGAACAAATGATTTGCAAGGGTTTCTCAGATGAGAAAGCATTTCCACACCTCCTTATTTCACTCTACTCTCTTAACAGGAGAATTTCACAAACCAAATTTTAAACTTGAGGAAATCCAAGATCAGAGATGCCAAGTGACATGCCTAAGGTCACACAGCTTAAAATTGCACTGCCAGGTCTCAAAATCAGCCTCTAGCTGCCAGCTCTGTGTTCCTCACCTGCTGGGATAAGCCCCCTACCCAGCTTTGGGAGGAAAAGGTGGCATTTACTTCTGGGTGCTTTGGCTGTGCATCAGGGGCCTAGCGCAGTCCTTGAGGTGGTTGCTGAATAAATGATTGCAGGAGCTTTACCAGGCTCTAGGGCTGGCACTGTGGCACAGTGGGAGAAGCTGCTGCTTGTGACATTACCATCCCATATTAGAGTGCTGGTTTCTAGTCCTGGCTGCTCAGCTTGTGATCCAGCTTCCTGCTAATGAGCCTGGGAAGGCAGCAGATGATTGCTCAAGTGTTTGGGCCTTGCCACCCGTGTAGGAGACCAAAAATGGGGTTTCTGGCTCTGGGCTTTGCCGTGGCCCAGACCTGGAATTTGCAGTTATAAGAAGAATGAACCAGCAGATGGAAGCTCTGTCACTCCGCCTTTCAAATAAATTTTAAAAAATAATAGTTGAGGGCTGGCACTGTGGCGTAATGGGTTAAGCCACCATCTGCAATGCCAGCATCCCACGTGGGTTCCGGTTCAAGTCTAGGCTGTTCCAAATCTGATCCAGCTCCTAGTTAATGTGCTGGGGGAAAACAATGGAAGATGGCCCAAGTGCTTGGGCCCCTGTATCCACGTGGGAGACCCAGATAAAGCTCCTGGCTCCTGGCTTCAGCCTGGCCCAGCTCTGGCTGTTGTGACTGTTTGGGGAATGTACTAGCAGTTGGAAGATCTCCTTCTCTCCCTCTCTCTCTCTCTCTCTCTCTCTCACTCAGTAAGTCTGCCTTTCAAATAAATAAACTAAATCTTCAACAACATTTTTGATGACTTTAAATGGCTAAAGCTGGAAGATCCCTATAGATCCCTTACGCCAAGGTCTCTGATTATCAGAGAATCTGAGGCTGAGTGGATTGAAACATCCTGGAACAAGTGACAAAGTGAAACTCAAACACTCAGCTCTCAGCAGGGGGCAGGTGCAAAGAGAACTCCAAAGTTCCATGTCCGGCTCCTTCGTCTTCTCCCAGCTCTCTGCTTAAGCATCTTTATTGTAGGTTGGTCCGAACTGGAGAAAGCAGAACTCTGTGAAGGTCCTTTGCTGGGATCCGAATGATACCCGGGTCACAATTCCTAGTGATGTGCATCAACACCAGAACACAGGAGAGACTCAGAAGACAGATTTGCACATTAAAACTTCTGTTTTTAAAAAAGATTTATTTATTTGTTTGAGAGGCAGGGTAACAGATAGAGAAGGGAGAGAGACAAAGAGAGAGGGAGAGAGAGCTTGAGCTCCAGCTCTTTCATCTGCTGGTTTACTTCCCAAATGCTTGCAACAGCCAAGGATGAGCCAAGCTGAAGCCATAAACTAGGAACTCCACCCAGGGCCCCACGTAGGTGGCAGGAACCCATGCACTTGTGCCATCATCTGCTGCTTCTCAGGTGCATTAGCAGGAAACTGGATAGGAAGCAGAACAGCTGGGACTCAACACAGCACTCTGATATGGGATGTGGCATCATGAGTGGCAGTTAAACCCGGTGCACCTGTCCTGACCTTAGAATTTCTGTCCTCACTTCTTGTCCCCTTTCTACTCAGTCATTCTACCATAAGCCCTGGGTCTGCCCTTTCTATGCTATTCCCTCTAATCTAACCACTGTAACACCGTCATGAAAACTGGCCATGTTTTCCTCTCTACCTCTCTTTTTCTTTGCTAAACTCTTATTCATCCTTCAAAGCCCAACTCAAATATTATCTCTTCTGACACTGTCCTCCATGGACTCTCCCTCGTCTGAGCTTCTGTAGCACTTTACCAATAGATCACGGCAATTTTCAAGCTGTATTATGTCTTTTGTTGTTTTCGCACCAGACCACAATTCCTTGGAAACCTGGCTTTGTCCTGAGAAGTTCTGTCTCCTAGCCCCTGACCCCAGTGTCTGCACAATAATAAGTGCCCAGCAAATGCTGAAGCTTTGTGAATGATGCTGTCCTCTCCTGGGATGATGGACTGAAACCAGAAGAATAGCTGAGTACATTCAAGAAAAATTTCTTGACAATTTCTTTTGGAAGTTGCTGTCACGTGATGACTGATGATGTGAATGAAATCAGCAGTAGCACCGTCAGGCAAGAAAGAGGGCCTTTGAGCAGAAGTGCTCAGGGAACCTCTGTGGCTATGAGGTCGCCCTCATAGATGATACCAAGGAAAGCACTTTCACATGCCTGTTTGGGCTGCTCCCTTGCAGCTTGGATGATGAGAGCCGTTATTTCTGATTTTCATTTTGTGGCAAGTAATGTGGAAGAGAGATGTATCTAAGGTGATTGTATTCATTTGCTGGGACTACTGGGCAAAATATCACAAAATGCATAGCTTAAGAAACAGAAATTGGGGCTGTCGTGGTACAGTGGGTTAAGCTTCTGTTTGTGATGCTGGCATTCCATATAGGAATGCAGTTTCTTTTTCTTTTTCTTTTTTTTAAAGATTTATTTATTTTATTTGAAAGTCAGAATTACACAGAGAGAGGAGAGGCAGAGAGAGAGAGGGGTCCTCCATCCCCTGGTTCACTCCCCAATTGGCCACAACAGCCGGAGCTGCGCTGATCTGAAGCCAGGAGCCAGGAGCTTCTTCCAGGTCTCCCTCATGGGTGCAGGGGCCCAAGCACTTGGGCCATCTTTTACTGCTTCCCCAGGCCATAGCAGAGAGCTGGATTGGAAGTGGAGCAGCTGGGTCTTGAACCGGCTTATATGGTATGCCAGCACTGCAGGTGGTAGCTCTACCCGCTATGCCATAGCGCCAGTTCCATGGAATGCAGTTTTGAATCCTGCCTGTTCTGCTTCTGATCCAGCATCCACTGCACCTGGGAATGCAGTGGATGATGTCCCCAAGTGCTTGAGAACCGGCCATCCATGTAGGAGACCTGGATGGAGCTCTGGGCTCCTAGCATTGGCCTGGCCCTGCCCCAGCCATTTCGACCAGTGGAGAGTGAACCAGGGAATAGAAGATCTCTCTTTCTGTCTCTGTGTCTCTTCTTCTCTTCCTCTGCCACTGTGCCTTTCAAATAAATAAGTAAATGAATCTTAAAAACAAAACAAAACAAAACAAAACAAAAAAAAACAGAAACATATCATCTCACAGCTTTGGGCCCTAGAAGTCTCAGGTCAAGGCTGGTCCTTGCTGGGGGAAGTGGGAAGATCTATGCTATGCCTCTCCCCAGCTTCTGGTGGGGCTAGTAATCTTTGGCATACCTTGGTTTGTCTAGAAACACCACCACCCTAGCATTTGCCTTCCCTATGTTCCCATGGTGTCCACCTTGTGTGTGGGGGTCTGTCTCCAATTTTCTATCTTTTGTAGGGACATGAGGCATATCAAGTTCAAGGTCTACTTCATGACCTGATTTTAACTCCATTACCTTTGTAAAGAACCCACCTCCAAATAAAGTCATATTCTTAGGTACTGTGGGTTAGAATGCCAACATTATGAATTGAGGGGGATAAAATTCAACCTAACTGTGACCTCTGTGAATTGCTAGTTGAACTGAGTTCAGAGCTCAGAGTCCAAAAGCCAGCCTCATAGGAACAACAGAAGCGGATTTTATTTTTAATTGATTGATTGATATGAAAGGCAGAGAGAGAAAGACAGATCTTCCATCCATTGGTTCACCCCCTCAAATGCTCACAACAGCTGGGAATGGGCAAGGCTAAAGCCAGGAGCCAGGAACTCCATCCAGGTGTCCCAGGTGTGTGGAGGAACTCAAGTACTGAGCCATCACCTACTGATCCCAAGGCAGATTAGCAGGAAGCTGGATTAGAAGTGGAGCAGTCAGGACTTGAACTGGCACTCTGATTGGGATTCAGGTGTTCCAAGCCTTGACTTAACTTGCTGCTCCACAATGCCCTCCCTGGAACAGTTTTCAATGAATTCCATCTCTCTACCTTGAGTTCACCTCCCAGTGCCAGTGAGACTTTTTTGTGCTAGGAGAGACTCAGAGGGAGAGTTGCTAACAAAGCTCTAGAAGACACAGCTGAATAATCATATCACCTACCCTGCTCCAGGCCCTTCCAGGGCAAATGAATCTGAAATCAGGGCAAGAGAGACAGGGAGGGATGAATAAAATGAGAGAGACAGGGCCACAGAAAGTAAACCTACTTTGAAGTAGAGGCAAATTTAAATTATCCACAAAGGAAATGAAGCTTAAGTTTTCAGGGTTTCCCTCACCAACTCCTCAAGGCTCTGCACTTAATTTTGTATACTTTTTAAAAAGAGGCACCCTTCCTCAGAAAATATAAAATCCAGTCTTTTCAAAACTTGGTCTGCCCTACTCCTAAGGAAAATGCTGGTACTGTCCTTGTAACTGAAATGGGATAAAAATGTCTCTTCTCCTTCATTCTGGAAAACAGGACTCCCATGGGCTTGTGTTCAGAGCATCCTGCCTAAGTACCAGGCCTCAGCTACCAAACCTCACACTCTCGTCAGCAGTTGTGTCTCTTGTCCCACAGACTGCCCCTTGCCATGTCCCTCCCTGCCCCTTGCCATGAATGGCAGCTTCGGAGTCTTAGCAGAAGTTGTGGATCTCCGGGCAGATACTCCTGACACAGCATGCAATCAGAGTCCAGGACAGATGCCCACCAGAGTGAGGTGGAAGAGCTGCTGCCTTGCCACTGGTGTCTGAGGGATGGGCTAAGGCAGGCTGTGCAGCAAGCGGGGTGACCCTCGCTGGGCACTTCTGCTGCCTGCAGCATTCTCTCATGCACCTCTGATGCCAGAACTGCAGGGATTGGTCGGAATCATCCTTTAGGGAAATACTGGCACATTTAACAATCTGTGTCTCCTTAGCCCTTGCCTTGCTCTTCCCTGGCATCTGGATTTTGCCTTCCTTAATGTGAATGCAGACCTGAATATCTGCAGGACTGCTCCTGGGCAGGGCTAGCTCTTCATGTGCAGGTAATTAACTTGGCAGGGATGGTGGTATTTAATGGCTATGGTTGATTGATCCAAATGTCAACTATTTCATTTCTCAAAAATGTTTTATGTGTGTTGGATTTTTCCCCTAAGTACATAGCGTCTATTTGAATTTCCCTCTCTCTTACATGAGATTTATTTATGCCATTCGGGCAGAATAATTGATGTCTTCCATAATCTATCTCAGAACTCGCATCCTGGAATCTCAAGAGGCCTGAGACAATGAAGCCAAAAGGATCAGTACATTCACTTACCGGCCGCCTAGGGATGGATTAGACCCTTACTTGGAAAGGCAACATTATCCTGTTCTTACGAGAACTAAGTGACAGGGCTATACAAAAGGCTAGTCATTACTTCAAATTTCTAAACAATCAAATCGGGACAGTCAGTGATCCTCTGGTGGCTGGATATCACGATGGCTAGGAAAACCCTACTTTATACCAACTATTCGTGAAGTTCAGTCAACCCTGTGGATGCAGCCTGAGAAATTATTAGTCCTACTGTGCTGATGAAACCTTTGAAGTATAAAGACCAAGTGGCTTACTCAACATTATAGTAACTCAAGCTTATAAGTCGTGGAACCCAAGTGAAATCTTAGTTGTGTATTTCTGATCTCGGGCTACAAAATGGAGGTGTGTGATAAAAACTAGTCAGAAAGGATGTGGGTATGCACAAATGTGATGAGAGTATGGCCAAGACTCCCAGAGACTAGAGCTGTAAGGCCACTCAGAATCTGCAGCATCCCAAGGACCCCTTCGTTTCAACTCTTGCTCTCACCGGGGCAGAAGTGCAGACTCTGCATTTCTCTGCCATTCATGTGCTTCACCACTCTTCAGTTTGCCCACTTCTCTTAGACCATCTAATTGAAACTCATCTTTTTCTTTTTGGTCTCCCACCAAATTCCCTCATTGGTTAGCACCTTCTAATCAGGTCCCCTTATAAATCACAGACCAGTCTCCGGACTAGTTACACTGGGCTCCCTGTGCACTCATTTGCAGCTTGAACAGACCACAGGGAGCCATGTGGGACAAAAGATGACCAGATTGTTCCAGTACAGATACAGTCTGCTCTTTTTAGCCAGAGAGCGGCTGCCTTGGGTGAGAGCAGTGGGGAGATAAACACTCTGACTGATCATCTACTCTACAAGACACATTGGCCTAGCCAACATTATTTCCCCCAGGCAAGGGATCAAGTATGCCTAACATGTAGCAAGGTGTCTGATTTAATTCATCTCTAGATTCTTTAAGAGATGGGAAAGGTAGTTGTTGGTGGTGGCAATTAGTGAAACCAATTGCTACAAGGGATCTCATGTTCCAAGGGAGAGGATAAAGAAGAAAGTAAGAGAAGAAAATGGTTATCAATTAGAGGGCTGATATTTGCAGTATTTCAGCGGTAATATTATACGGTTAATGACTAGATGTAGGTCCCCGGGACATACAATTATTCACTGTGAGGCCTCGAGCAAGACAGTTCATGGCTCGGAGCCTGGTTTGCTTCTATAAAACAGGAGATGATAATAGCATCTGCCACCTACCTGCTTCTCCTGGGGTGTCTGAGGACAAGTTAACATTTGCACTGTGCTTTGAAACTCTGGGATGAAAGGTGTGAACAAACTATAAAGAGATACTGTGCTTGGTTATTTGCATTTGGTCGTGAGCCACTTGGGTTGCTTTTTGGAGGCCAGTACTGGCAGATGTGGTGAGAGAATGAAGGGCAGGGACAGGAGAGGAGACAGAGATGCCAGGAGTAAGGGCCTGTAGCTGTCACCTGGGGAGAAACTCAACAGTCAAGAGAAGCTACCGCAGCCAGGAGACTTACTATCCAATAGACCAAAGGGCATGGGGAACTGTGACTTTTGTTCTTTCAGATTTGCAAGAAAAGTTTTCAAAGCAGCAGGATTGGACCTAGTGCAGCTCCCCCTGGAGTCAGGGTAGTCAGGGGACTAGCCTCAGCTCTGCCTTGCTCCTCCTGGTTTCTCCTCCTCTTCTCCACTCCCACTGAATTGACTGTCTTTCGGCAGAGGCTGGAGAAGGTGCTTATGTGAGGATCCATCCTGGCAGGTAAAAGTCTCATAAAACCTCATCCCTTAACCAGCTGCCAGTGCTTCCTACCCAGCTCATAGGTTAGCCTCCCTTCCTCTTGATTTTCTTGGTTGGGGTGGTTCCAGCTGGTCACTGTAACTCATTCCATCAACAACAATCAGTGGTGTATATGGTGGGTTGGCAGGGGGCTGCCCAGTGCCTAGTTTGCCCTGGGCCTTATAACCTGCCTGGGCAGGTCCCTAGAAGCTGGGTATTCCCAAGTCCACACTAAACCCTGCTGCCTTCATTTTACCACTACCTGTCTCTGAATGAAGATCCTATGACCTTTGTTGATTCACCTTGTCATACCCACCAATAAAACTTTGATTACTAAGACTGCCTGGTGAATTAGGTGATTATAAGACACTTTTAGACTTTAACAGAGGCAGATTTTAATGTAGACACCCCTCATCCCCACCCCCAATCCTAGTTTGCTTAAGAAGGGTGTTTGACTATGAGTCTCTTCACCTGTTAAAGTCACAGTGCCTATACTACCTATTCACAGGAGTATTTTAAGAATCTGATGGTTTAAAGTATGTGAGAGCACTTAGTAAACGGTGAGCCATTATGCAAATGTTAGTGATTATGTTGAAGATGGTCATTAGATCTTGGACCTACCTGTGAGGAGTACATTGTACAGAGGCAATAAACTGAACAGGATTTAAATTAGCTAATTAGATTGGAGTTTCAAAATGCTTTTACCTAAGTCATTCAGAAACAGCAGGGCCCAAATGCAGACATCTGACCCTCTGTGCACATGGAGAGGCACGTGCAAAGGGCAATTCTGTTCTTGGGCTCTGCTGGCATCGATGACAGCAGGTGCAAGGGCCTGCCTTCTGTGTTGATTCCCAGCTCTGGAGATCTGTCAGAGGAGATCTGGTATTCCAGGGCATGTGGTTAGGACAGGATTCTAAGGGTAGTGGGAAACCATTGGAGGGTTTAAAACAGAGGGGTAATTTGTTCAGATTTACCTTGTACAACATTTCCCAGGCTACTGTATTAAAAAAAAAATGAAATGTAGACATTTGTAAACACTGTCGTTCTTTTCAGCTGACAAACATTTGAGCCCCATCTGTGTTTGGGAAATCCTCTGCCCTGTCCAAAGCGATCTTGGTAGGACACTATCCCCAAAGCCCCCCTACTCCAGAAACTGATCGGGCCAAAGACTCCTTAAACCCCTCTGATAGCTAAGAAATGGGCCCAGATCCTTGACCTGGGACTCTAGATCTTGCTCTGCTGTGACAAAGACCTAAGACAAGACAGATTTACTGCAGTGTGGGCAGAGCTGGCAGCACGAGGGTACCAGTGGAATCCAGAGTCTACTGCCAGCAGGAGGCCAGTGCCAGTGAAATATCTAGGCTCAGCAAGGTAGTGATGACATCCTGACCAACCTTACTTTCTACAGTGCTTTTACTGAGATTGGCTCCTTCCTGGGTTCCTACCCACCTATATCTGAGGCTACTTCTATCACCTTCTCATCAATTCTGTGATTTCGAATAGATTTCCACTAATCCACTTCCTGCTTAACTACACTACTATTGTTATCTATTGTTTGCTTACAATCAAGAGCAAAGCAATTACATAGGGAGCTTTCACAGAAATGATGGTGGCTTGGATTGAGTATGGCAGTGCAGGTAGGCAGAAGTGACTGGAATGGATTTAGGGTAGTGTTGGAGGATGTAGTTGTCAGCATTTACTGATGGCTCATATGTAGCAAATTCATCCTATAACATATGGCAAGAGGCAAAGACGACTCAAAGAAACTTGATATTTGGCTTGAAGATATTGATGCATTTTTGTGTAAGCATAGAAACAGTCTGGAAAGAAAGGCACTAAACCTTTATCTGGGATTGTGTCTGGGAGTACAGCTGAAGCTATGGCAAGGGCAGGGGCTGTTGTTCATATTTTACACAAAATGTAACTTATGTCATAGTTACTTCATATTTTAGATGCAAAAAAGTGATAGTGGGGCAGATGTTTGTCACAGAAGTTAGGTCACTGCTTGGAAGGCCTGTATCCCATGTTGGAGTGTTTGGTGTGAATCCTAGATCCTCTGCGTCTAATCCAGCTTCCTATCAGTGAGCACCCTAGGACCCAGCACAAGTGCTTGGGTCCCTGCCACCCACATGGGAGACCCAGATCTAGTTCCAGACTCTTGTCTTTGGCCTGGATCAACCTCAGCAATTGTAGGCATTTGGGGAATGAACCACAAGGTAGAAGATCTGTCTGTCTCTCCCTTTCAAATAAAATAAAAATAAACAAAAATAAATAAATAAATAAAAATAAATCATTTTTAAAAGTGGAATAATTATGGATTTTTAAAATGTTCTGATATTGAAAATAAAATTATAAAAGCATTTTTAAGAACTTTTGTGGAAAATTTAGGGGAGATATTCAAGACAGAATTAGATTAATGGAGCATGTCTGGGTGTGTTGAAAAGTTGAGAGGAGAAATGAAGAGTTTTTTGGCTAAATAGAAGAAATGCTATTTCAAAGGGAAGAGAAGATTTAGAGTGGAACTTGCCAGTCATTGACTTTGAAGCGGAAGGTTTCACAACCAAGTGCCAGAGTACCGTCTCCTTAACTAACATTAATTACATCTTTTGGAAGAAGAGCTGTGCTGCATCCCAAACTCTCTGGATTCCAGCAGCTAGCGGGAGTTTGCCCACATCAGAGATGAGATGTTCCAGAAAAAGCATGTGAAAAGACTGTGTAACCTTGCTCCCTCCCCAGGAATCTGGACGTGGGAAGGGGAGGATGTGCAGACGAAACAGGGCCGAGTTGAGGAAGCCAACGGTGGAGAGCTACTTGCCAAAAGATGTGGATAAAGAACAGGTGAGGCTTGTTAATACTCAAAGGAAAGTTTAAATAACAAATCTGTCTGTTGGCTGATTTGTTCATTTCAAATCTTGAGGAGGAGAGTCCAAAGCAGAGTCAAATCCAAATGCATTCCATGGCCAAAAAGCCAAGATAGGCACAAGTTGTGTGCAGGGACCCAGGGGAGACCTGGAGGGAGGGAGTTCTGGGTGGAAGTATCTTAGATACTGAAGAGTTCTTGATAGAGCAGACATCCTGTCTAGGTCCCAGGGAATCTCCTGAGACCCAGAGGCGTGCATCTGAGGGGAAGAAGGATATAAATCTGGTAGACCTTATTCTAGATTCATACATCCTTCTACCCGTCCATCCAATTAGCAGCACCAACTATAACCAAATTCTTACACTGACATCATTAGTTTAAATTAACTTCAGGAGAATAGTTGCAAAGAAAAGCATTTTTCTGAATTTTAAATATGCAGGATTATTAGAGTGAGACTAAAAAGTGTTGCCAACCAGATCAGCATTTAAGAAACATTAAAAATAGTTTGTAAGTAGCATATAAATGTTTACATGTAAATGGATGCTACCAAGGTTTTTTTTTTTTAAGATTTTATTTATTTATTTGAGAGGTGGAGTTACAGACAGAGAGACAGAGAGAGGTCTTCCATCCACTGATTCACTCCCCAAATGGCTGCATTGGCCAGAGCTGAGCTGATTTGAAACCAGGAGCCAGGAGCTTCTTCCAGGTCTCCCACACGGGTGCAGGGGCCCAAGCACTTGGGCCGTCTTCCACTGTTTTCCCAGACCATGCTGCTATGGTTTCTAAAATATTTTGGGGGGGCGGGGGCAAACTTGTCAAGTCACTCCCTGGAATGTCCACATCCCATAAAGAAATGCCAATTTGAGTCCTGCTTCCTCTATTTCCCATCCAGCTTCCTTCTAGTCCATCCTGAGAGGCACCAGATGATGGCTCAAAGTAGTTGGGTCCCTGCCAGCCACATCAGAGATCCAAACTGACTTCTCAGTTCCTGGATTCCAGCTGGCCCGGCCCAGGATGTTGTGGGGATTTGGGGAAGTGAACCAGCAAATGGAAAATTTCTCTCTCTCTCTCCCCCTCCCTCCCTCCTCTCTCTCTCTTTCTCCTTCCATGCCTGTCAAATAAATAAAAAATAAACAATTTTTAAAGTAATGAAAATATGTATTTCTCTACATAAGCTAGACAAACTTGGGCTGGGATTTTGATTGTTGCCCTCATTTACTTAGCAGACCTTTTCTTGTCAGACAACATGAAGCTAACCACTCCAGACAATGCCAGACTTAGCATATATTTTAACATAATAGATTTTCTGTCATGAGAATTGTTTCTATTAACTGCAACTCAGTAATAAAAAAAGGTCTAGGAGCTGGGAGAAATACACACACACACACACAAACATATATATTTATACTGGTATACATAAAACCTCATGTTAAGTTGCCTGATGTTTTGAATTATTTCAATTTGTCTCCAACCAGAGTGGAGTTAAGTCAGAGTTAATGAGATGGACCAGTCCCTGGAATAAAATTGTGAATTTAAAAACATCACAATATGGTTGCTAGGCTTCACTTTGGGAGCCTCATTTAAGCTAGAGAGGGCAGTGTGTGTGTGTGTGTGGAGGAATCATGTTTAGAAAAACATCCTCAAAGTTTCATACGTTCCTGAAATAAAGATACCAGGCGGGAGCATTAATACAGCTGTGTGTTAATCCCTGTGGCTGGAGTTCACCCCGATGATTAATTACCATCCTGTTTGCCTGGTGTTAATAAGCCTTCCAAGGAGCCAGGCCCCGCCCCTCCCCCATCTCTGAAGGTATTCTTCATCTTCAACCCTGTGATTTTCAACCAGAAAAAAAAATAGTGGCAGCCCTGGAGGCCTGCCAGAGCGATCGTTCTCAGTACAGCGGTCTCACTGCGTTTGCTTTGCATCTTTTCTCTGACCTCTTTATCTCACCCACTCCCCCACCCCCCAGCATGTGCCATTTCTCCTTAGGCTGTGAAAACACACGCACAAATTCACCTCAGCCCCCTCTGCAGCCTCCTGGAGAGCTTAGCAGAAAACAAGTCCCTGCTTGTGGGGAGCTTAGGAAGGCCAACCGGGAAAGCAAGGCTATGGTGGCTGCTCGCCATGGGCTTTCTGTTTCCTACTCTGCCAGATGGTTTCCAACCCCCTTTCAGTTCCAGAACAGCCTAAAGCCCAGGGCAGGCAAGCTGCCCGCCCAGAGTGACATCTGTGTTTCTAGGAAGGCAGTCTTCTGCCCCTCCAACACTTCCTACCCTTCCTGCCTCCACCAGGGGAATCTTGCCTGTAGCAGAGCTGAGAATCCTCCTTAAATGCAGATCCCCTGGGAGAGGGGACAATGTTTTGCTCCTACATCCTTGGCACTTTGTCTGAACCTGGGAGGGCACCGGCTCACTGGGAGTCTGAAGGGACCATGCTCTTTGCACAGTTGACGGGAATGCCAGCCGTGACAGCTGAAATGAATTGAGGTGCCCTGGAGAGAGCACCTGCAGGGAAGATCTGAGACTGGTCTTCTCACCCTCCTGGGGCAGCTCCTGTCCGCCTGACCATTGCAGCTTAGCTGCTATTTGTACCAGAACTCTTCCTATCACACGAAGGCAGAGACTGTACTGGGTATATCTGTATGCTCAGTGCCCAGCATGGTGTGTTACAAGCACAGTAGGCCCTTAAGGACTACTTGCAGAGTGAATGAATGAATGGAAAATTGACTGAGGTTTACCACATGGAGAACAACTTCTAAGTTCCCAGCATGTTTATCAAGTCTGGCCACCCTGGAACAGTGACATTGGCTGTCACTCTGGTCCACACTTGCAGGGACTCCCAAATCTGTCTTTGTATAGTAGGCACTGGGGCCCTTTGCAGCCCTCTGGGGGCTGTGCCAGGGCAGCTGCTTTCCCACCCTACTCCCTCCCCTAGTTGAATCTCTCTCACTCTTTCTTTTTTTTTCCAAACCTTTCCCCTTGGCTCAGAGCCAGGAAGGCCTCTAAGTCACACTCAGAATTTCCATGACAGTAAATAGACCAAATGAAGCCCTTTCCAGCCTTCTGAAAGAGGTCTCTTCCAACCCCACAGTGTCTGGCAGCATTTTTCTTCCCCCCATTTTGATACAGGCCTGTGGAAGGTCAATGACTCCTTAAAAAAAAAAAAAAAAAAGGAAAACATGGACAAGTGCCCAGTTCCTAACCTGCTGACGGTGCAGTTCTGTGCAGCCAGCCAGCCCCCAGTTCTTTGCCGAAGCCTTCACAGTGAGTTTTCACAAAGGTCTGCAATCTATTATGCTACAGTTGACTGCTGCATTCAAATGTAAAAACAGATCCTTGGATCAACACCCTATAAAAAGCCAAGAAAAAATGTGGTAGTGTTCTTTCCTGGCTTCAGCCAAAAACTCTGCAGGAGGAAACCTTTGCAACCCCAGGGCCCTGTACCTGTGTGGTTTTCCTTGCAGCCTGGTCCATTCGCAATCCCTGCGAGTTATGGAGGCAGCAGGTATTAGCACCCTCATTGTGCAGAGGAAGAGCAAAATCTGCTGAAGGGACTTGATCCCCAAATGATTTTCTCCGCAGCAGAGCTGGGGAAAGACACCTCCAGGGCTTTCATTTCATCCTGCTACCTCCTTGCCTCCAGTCTGCACTAAGCCGTTCTGGAAGATGGTGCTCAAAATACGCTTCCCAGCTAAAACGCAAGTGCTTTCTTAAAATAAAACAACATGCAGGCAGCCCAGAGATCCTGGCTGAGCCCAGACAGAAATGAATTTTCATGCCTTCTTGGACATTGATTGCCATTGGTGCATGAAATCCACATAGGAAAAAATGTTAGTTAAGAAAGATCAACAGGGGATATTTGAAGCTTTGCGGGAAAGGTACCCTTCCCTGAGGCTCAGCTCATCTCCCTTCTCCTGTCTTTTCCCCCCACCCCCAAGAATGCCTTAGGCCAAGTGTCAGGAGTAGTGGGACAAGCAGTTTCAGTCAGTCGTGCTGGACTGTAACCGCAGCTGGTGCCACACTGGCATTAGCTACAGGAGCTCATCCCGCCTGCAGGAGGACTGCCAAATTGCTGTTCATATTCTGTCTGCTTCATTTGCTCACCGATTGGCAATTACCTTGCTGAGATCATTGTTTTTCTCGTCTGTATTTTTAGCTCATTATGAAACTTGCAGCAGGATGACTACCTCAGATCTAGTCTTTGTTTTTTAGAGTTTAGCAAGTAGCTTTAGCTGTGCAGCAAGATTCGCTTTATGCCTGCTTCAGATGAACATATGTTAAGACCTTGTTTTTTTTTGTATTTGTGAGTTCATGTGTCACCAGGTACACGTTTATCTGGATGAACATTAATGTAGCATATGGGTGTGTGCACACATACACATTTCCTTCAAGTTTAATACTTTAGAAGCAGCTTTATTTAAGTATAATTGATAAACAAAGAATGGCACATATTTAATGTGTACAATGTGATGAATTTGGAAATATGCAAACACCTGTGATACCATCACCAAAATAAAGGTAATAAATATATGCAACATCTCCTAACATTTGTGTCCCTTTTATTTTTTGGTGGTTAAAAACACTTAACAAAATGAGATCTACCCTCTCAGCAAATTTTCGAGTTCACAGAACTGTATTAATTAAATGTACTACATTGTGCAGTAGAAAAATATTATATGTACATATCATTTCATCTGAATACATTTGTTTGTGGATGTTTGGTTTATGTCCATATTATGGCTATTGTAAAAAAAAATCTCTGGTTTAATTTTTAAAGATTTATTTTATTTATTTGAAAAGCAGAGTGAAAGAGAGAAGAAAAGAGAGAGAAAGAGAAAGAGATCTTCTGTCTGCTGGCTCACTCCCCAAATAGCTGCAACAGTGAGGTTTCGGCCCTGCCAAGGCCAGGAGCCAGGAGCTCTGTCCTGGTCTCCCACATGGGAGGCAGGGGCCCAAGCACTTAGGCCATCTTCTGCTGCCTTCCCAGGCACATTAACAAGGAACCAGATCAGAAGCAGAGCAGCCAGTAACCAAACCAACTCTCCAAAAAGGGATGTGTTGTCCCTGCTGCACCGTACTCCTACCTCCCTCATTTAATTTTGATCTAAATTGAATTAACAATACATTTTAGATACTATTTTTGGTCTAAAGTTTGGATTAATTCACTGGCTTGTCCTTATTCTGTGGTTTGGTGACCATGTCTATATTGTGTCCCGTTCCCTGGGCCTAGCACAGTACCTGACACATGACAGACACTCAATGAGTGTTGAATGAATACAGAGACAAACGGGCTAATCGTTTGATGATTCATTTTCAGGTTAGGAAGAAATCGAAGGTGGGAAGAAGTGCCACAGAGATACTCTGTTCTGCTTCATCTTCTGGCACGGACTTTAGAGAGTTAGCGGGCAAGGAGCCACTGCTATATGCTGGAATGAGCCTCCTGCAGGTCTGCCTATAACTCTGTCTTTATCATTTAGGTTACAATTCAGCTACCAACTTCTCAGATCATCTTTCCTGCCCATCCTGTCTCAAGAAGCCTTCTTGGGGATGGATGCCGCTTGCAGTGCTGGCATGCCATATGGGTGCTGGTTTGAGTTCTGGCTGTTCCACTTCCCATCTATCTCCCTGCAAATGCTCCTGGGAAAGCATCAGAGGATGACCCAAGCCCTTGGGCCCCTGCACACATGTGGGAGACCTGGGAGAAGCTCCTGGTTCCTGGATTCAGCCTGGCCTGGCCCAACCCTGGTTGTTCTGGCCATTTTGGGGAGTGAATCGGTGGATGAGATATTTTTTTCTCTCTCTCTTCCTCTCTCTTTCCTTCTTTATATCTCTTCCTTTCACATAAATAAACAAATCTTTTTTAAAAAGCTCCCCTACCACTTATTCCTGTCACATTATCCTACTTAATTGTCTTTACAGTGCTTTTCCCATCTGAACTGATTTTATGTTTGCTTGTTTATTATTGTCCATACTTTTTAAAAAACTATTTGAGGAGCAGGACTTTATCTGTCTTTTTATTGTGGTATCTCCCAGGGCTTGGAACAATGGCCAGCCTAGAATAATCATTCAATAAGGATTTATTAAGTGGCTATGTGAATAAACCTTCCTTCACCTGCTCACAGAAGCCTGGAGGGAGCAATCTATAGGAAGCAGGTCAAAAACTAAAAACTCAGCTTCTCCCACATCCCTCCTTTCTCTTCGTCTGCTTCCCTGGCTGGAGCCTGTCGTGCCCTGTGCTGTGTATCCTTGAATGTCCAGTTTTCCTGTCTAAGCAGTTGGTACTGAGCCCAATGCCTATGCTTTCTGGCATCCACAGCTCATTCCTGATGGTGTGGGCTGGGAATTGTTGCCTTTGACATGCTGACACCACTGCTCCCTTTGGCACTATTGCTGAGCGGGTCTTTCCCTGCCCTGTCCTGCTTGCTGCCTTTAAGCTGTCAGCCCTTTCCCACACCGAGCAGCTGGCATGCATGGAAATGGAGCCTTGGCACACCCACATGGGAGCAGCCTCTGGGCTGGACAGTTTTACCACTCACCCTCATCTGCCTCAGAGGCTGTTCCTCAGCTCATTCCTCATCTTCCCTCCATCTGTCTCCTTGTCCTGTTTTCCCGAAGGCCTCAGTTTTGACCTTTGGTTTCTTCTCCAAACCACAGCTGCTAGTTGCTGCCATCCAGTACTGGTTGATTTATCCTTCCAGTGGGTAATGGTGTTGGGTCATCCTCTCCCTCACACCTACTTCAATAGGCTGTCTTTGATGTTCTTGGTCATTATAGTGCGTGTCCTTTTGTCACCACTCCACATTGGCTCTGCTATGCCCAATGGTATCATCATCCCTTTGGGTATTTTATTTCTCATGAAATGAGATGCCATGTATTGTGAACTTTCTATGTGTGGAGCACGGTGAAAAACATTTTGTATATTCTTCCTCAATTATATTAAACATTCTTTGAGGTATGTGTCAGTAAACAGAGTTTTAGGAATGAAGACACTGAAGCTCAAGAGACACTGGGTACTTTTCCAAGATTATCAAACAGCAAATGGCAGAGTTAGGATTTGAACTCAAGCTTGTCTGACTCCATGGCTGGTGTAATCACTGCATTACACTGTCTTTTTATACTAACCCTTTACTTCTATACCTTCTTAGAAAATTCTATATTTGCTCCAAAGAGTGACAGTGTTGAATTCAGATTTCTACTCTGAGTCTCTGGCTATATAATCTTGGGTGAATTATTTACCTCCTGATGGGAAATTTAAGGGTGAATTTGACCTTTATTCCCATATGAACTTCAGCTCTTCCTATACATTGTTTTTCCTCTAAGATTAATGACAACAATAACTGGGGCCGGTGCTGTGACGTGGTGGGCTGGGCCTCTGCCTGCAGTGCCAGCATCTCATGTGGGCGCTGGTTTGTGTCCCAGCTGCTCCTCTTCTGATCCAGCTCTCTGCTGTGGCCTGGGAGAGCAGTGGAAGATGGCCCAAGTGCTTGGGCCTCTGCACCCACATGGCAGACCCAGAAGCAAGCCCCTGGCTCCAGCCTTTGGATTGGCTTAGCTCTGACCATTGCAATCATTTGGGAAGTAAATCAGCTGATGGAAGACCTCTCTGTCTGCCTCTCTCTGTAACTACCTCTAAAATAGATAAATAAAATCTCTAATAATAATAGTAACTGCCATGACCTTTATAAGCTGCTATTGTTGGTTCTGTATTATTGCTTCTCCTACTCCTCCTCTAATATACTGAGCCCTTGTTTCATGTCATTCACTGTGCTTGACAACTGTTCATACGCTATTTCTATTAGCTTCTACAACAGTTGTAATGTAGACATGGATAAGGCAGCCATAGAGAAGTTAAACAAATTGTTGAAGATAATAAACTACAGAGCTTAGAGTTAGGATTTGAATGCACATATGCCTATCTCCAAAGCCTACTCTTTTTCCCTGACATGTTTTTAATATTTTGAATGGGCTGATAGAATTGTTTTCACCCTACTTTTCTCTTTAATTGACTTTCCATGAGCATATTATCAGTATAGTAGCAAAGGCAATCTGCAATGCACTTTAGAAGTGGTGTAGCTTTGGGAAGTAAGCTTTACAAGACTTGTTTTATGATGTCACAGTGAATGAGGTCAGACACTAAAAGCTAATCAGAGATGAAGATTATATTTTTCCTTTCCCTGTGGTATGACTTTCTGTATAATCCCTCAGGCCAGGCTCACTCTTCATGATGATGACAGTGCAGTCACCCTCATTTCTGATTGCTTCACATGCATTCTACACGGCAGTATGGCAAGGGGGCATGCTATCCCAGGTGAACCATTCCAACTTCTCAAAAATTCTATTGGAGCATCTCAGAGTACAAGAAAACAATGACTATAGCTGGCACCTCCAAAACTTTGAGAGTTATCTAAAATGATATCTTTGTGGGCAAGGGAGCCATCTGTGGCACCACATGTGCATCTTCTCCATCATACCTCTTAGCAAGACTCTGGGTGTGCTACCATGTACCAGAAGGCTGAGCTGAGGTGCTCACAAATGCTTCTAGAATTTCTTGCTTTATCTGAAAGAGGGCTGAGTCTTCTTAAACATTTTAATGAAGAGATTAATTGCAAGGAGAATCTGTGTTCTGTTGCCCATGGCACAGTTATCATCAGTGTTGCATTATTTTCCACTTATGAATGGAGATCTTAATGCTTTTCATTGAAAATGATCTTTACATTTGGGGAAACAATATTCTTGATATTATAAGGGCAGGAGGAGGTTGTTGGACTGGAAAAGGGCATCCTTCTCATTTATGTCTGGTGGCATCTTCAAATACACTTTCTCCTCTCTCTTGCAGAGTCCATTTCTCCACTGAGAATCACTATACCCACAGTAAACTAATACTGTGTGGAGGAGTTAGATGCATTGGAATGGAAAGGAAGTTTAAATACATTTTTATTTTTATTTATTTTTTTTGACAGGCAGAGTGGACAGTGAAATAGAGAGAGACAGAGATAAAGGTCTTCCTTTGCCGTTGGTTCACCCCCCGAATGGCCGCTGTGGCCGGCGCACCGCACTGATCTGAAGGCAGGAGCCAGGTGCTTTTCCTGGTCTCCCATGGGGGTGCAGGGCCCAAGGACTTGGGCCATCCTCCTCTGCACTCCAGGGCACAGCAGAGAGCTGGACCGGAAGAGGAGCAACCAGGACAGAATCCGACGCCCTGACCAGGACTAGAACCCGGTGTGCCGGCGCCGCAGGTGGCGCATTAGCCTATTGAGCCACAGTGCCGGCCAAAATACATTTTTCTAACTTTATATTCCTGGCAAAGAACTGAAACATAGTTATTATTAAATGAACATTTGTTAGATAAATATTTAACATGGAGCTGAAGAAATGTCCTCTTTTTGCAAAGTTTACAGCAGCTCATTGTATTTCCCAGCAGGGTCCAATGGACTGAGTCTTGGTACTGTGGTTTGCAGGTGAACCCAAAAGCCAACAGATTTAATTTAAGGTAGACTTTATGAGACTCTGAGCAGACCTTCTCAGGGGTTAGGGTGACAATGCACAGCATAATGTTAGTGAGGACACTCAGTATAGTGCCTGGAATACTAGAGACTTTGGGAGTTTCCAGACTGAATGGCTTAGCATGCACTGTCAAGATGCTCTCCTTTGTGGTGGGGTAAGCTTCTCTTGGGGACTTTGTGGAGAGTAGCTTGAAGAAGAAGTATAAACAAGAGAGGAAGAGAACTGTGGATACTGAGGCAGACAGGTGAGGCTTCCTATTGGAGATTCTCAGAAATAAGGGGCCAATGGAGTGGGTGCCACTGTCATGCACGTGGAAATTAACAAAAGAGAGGAGGGTTAGTGCAGTAGTGCCATTAAAAAGGCTATGTTGAGATGTAGAAATTTGTGCACAGGTCCAGGAATACATGCCATCTTTCTGTTGTGTAGATTGTGAACATAGGTTGGGCAGGGCTGGATGGCAGAGAAGGTAGGAGGCTCCACTGGGGATAGGAGAAGGCAGCAGGTTTCACGAGGATTACTGGAAATCTCCGCAGGTAAGACAGAAGTGAAGGACTTCATTTGCATGGAGTATCACATGCAAAGCAGTGAAAGGAAAATGGTATGAGCTTTAGACTTGGCCAGGGCAGGGTTTACGTCCTGGTCTCACAGTGGCTTTGAGCAATTTATCTTCTCTGGGTCTGTTTCCTTGTTGGTAAAATGGGGCTTAATATAATGAAAATCCATCTCAAAAGGTTTCTGTGGGGATTAAAAGTGACAACACACATAAAAAACTGACACATATTGTGAAACAATGACTTTTTGTTTACTTGGTCCTGTTTGTTCTCTTCTTTGGGGCTTATTCTGAGATTTTCTTTGAAAGAATAAAAATAATTAAAAAATTAAATGAAGAAATTGAATCTTGGAAATATGCAAACCATTGTATTTGAGTGAGTGGCAAAGTGATGGGAAGAAACATAATTCTTGGCCTTTAAAGCTTTTTTTTTTTTTTTTTTTTTGGTAACACACATTCTTTTGCTCAGAGAGCAATGAAGAACCTAGGGGGAGGCTGTGATCTTATTCCATCTCCACTCACATGCAGAAATCTGGTCCTCCCTTGAAACAAAGGAAATTAAACATACAGGATGATGAAGTTGGAAGAGGCAAGGTAGTTTCACAGATAAAGGAAACTGAGCCCTAAGCACATGGAAGGATCTGTCCAGAATCACCTCAAAGGAAGTAAGTGTCAGAGGCAGGACTTGAACCCAGGTTTTGTGATCCTCTGTGTACCCCAAGTCTCATATTTATGTAAAGGCTGAATTTACCTTGAGGCTCATATTTGACATGAATATTGCTTGTGTTACTGTAAATAGATAGCAATGGACATTTCTGTTGCCTTTGGTCTTTTGTTGTTTTAACACAAAATTCCAAATAAGAAAATAATAGTCAATCTGGTTCAATATGGAATTTGAATTTCTAAAATCTTTGTGAGTCCAATCCTGGAATGAAATGTATTAATCTTTCTTCTGTGGCCCTGGTGAGTGGGGCTGTAGCAGCTACATGACTGTGCCTAGCCAGCAAGTCTTTAGATTAAGAAGTGGGAGGAGGGTTAGTCTGCCCTTCCATATCCAATCTGCACCCTTCTCCATCTGCCTTAGAAGGCTGCCCTGTGTGGACTTCATCAACATGCTAACTTTCCTCTCTGTTTCCAGTTTGCTTTGGTCACTGGTGTGTTTTGCAAGTGATCACAGGAAGAAAGAACAAAGATGGAGTATAAGATTGCCTGACTCTTGCCATTTGAGACCAAGGATATTCCATGTGATATGTGCTTAGAGCAATTTCCTTTTTTCACTTAAGTTAGTTTGAATTTATCTTGTTACTTTTAAGCAAATAATGTTAATTAAAACATTCCTGGAAGAGTGAAGTAAGACACAGGCTGATAAGTGTATCTGAGTCTGTTATGAATGTACAAATAAATAAGTCACATCTGGCAGTATAAAAAAAGATGCCTGTTCATTGTAAGCCTTTTAGCTCTTGAAGTAGGTTATCGAAAATATAATAGGAAATCTCCAATATAGGAGAACAAGACAGACCTAGCTCAATGGCAATATAAAAATAGTCACACCTGAAGCAGAGGTGAACACGAAAGAAGGAGGAGGGCTGGCTGAAATCTAAGATCTCTTGAAGCTACATTCTGGATTATCACACAGTGTTTGAAAAACAACTGACATCCCGAAGTCACATATCCGTAGATCTTGAAGTTTGTTTTAGTTTCCCAAAATTTCAAACGGGATTGAAAATATGGGTCTTGTGGTTATGAAATACCACAACATACTGAGAGCAACTGTCACAAGACACATAACTAGACATTCAATACATGTGAGCATTCATCCTTTACTTTTACAGCTTGAAAGTCAGAATAAAACAGTTGCTTCTTAAAAAATAAAAATTTCACTTGTGTGTATCCTAAATCCATAGGCTTCTTTTTTCTTTTTCTTCTAGTTTCTATTTTTCTAGTTAGTTTTTATTTCTAGTATTTAAACGTTCAATACATTCCCATAATGCAACACACCAAAGATACAAGCACCTCAGAATGATACTTTAGGTGTAAGTGCAGCTTATCATTTAATAACATGGATTTTGACTCTTGTGACTCTTGTGACTCTTGTGACAAATGCCTGTGAAGATTCAGCATCTTTCCAGGACTGGGCTTTCTTGTATTTTGTATATAGAGAAAGGGTAGTGGGACCAGAACTACACTTTCCTATGTGTATAAGAGCCTTCAACGTAAAGAATCCCTCCTCCTGTTCCTTGGAAACACAAGAAGTGGCTTGATCATATTAAGTGTTGATCTGAAGAGACCCAGAAGGATGAGGGTTCCCAGTGGCACTGTAACTGAAACAAAATTTAGTGGTGCGAGAGGCAACTCTGGTATTAAATGAAAGAAAGGAACCCAAGGAAGAAGATACTTTAAGAATCCATAGCTGAGAAGAGACTACACCAAGCCCCAAGTGGTTTAATAGTAGAACTGAGATGAATTGCAGCATTTACAAGTTGGATCTGTGGTTGTTAGAATTTAGAGCTGAGAAAGTGGACTCAGAGAGGTAATGTGATTTGCCTAATAATGTAAGGACCTAAGCTTGAAACCCGGTCTTCCCTAGCCCAGTTCATACGACTGTCCTCTGCACCTAAGTATACGTGGGAGTTTGGAGATATTGGAAAGAGAAGTGCAATATCCCAGCACAACAAGGCAGAGCCATCTCCCTCCTTCTTCTGATCAGTCCAGGCTGTTTTCCTGGCGTGGGTTTTAAGATAATGAATGTTTCAGTGTCTCCAATACGTTTGGTAACATTTTTCAACAAAACATGCCATAAAAGAACTTCCAACAATCCTGTTCCTGATCAGAATGTCTCAGAACTGCAATGACTCAAAACACCAGCATGGCCAAGACCAGGACGTGGCCATCTTTAACTGAGTACAAGCAGGGCCCTGTGCTTCACTAACTTCTCTATAAGTGTAGGCAAATCTGCAAGGTCAACAGTTTATCCTGAGGCAGTACAGCTCCCCCACATCCTCAGTTCTTGAATCTAACTTTTCCTGGGTTACCTACTTAGTTCCTCTGTCTCTTACCCAAGTCTCTCTTCTCTCCATAGGATCAGAAAAAGGAGAAAGTATTTGCATATATTCTAGTTAGAAAGGTATGCATGATTTCAAAGAACTGAGTCTTGGCTGGCGCAGTGGCTCACTTGCCTGTAGTGCTGGCATCCCATATGGGCACCGGGTTCTAATCCCGGTTGCTCCTCTTCCAGTCCAGCTCTCTGCTGTGGCCTGGGAGGGCAGTGGAGGATGGCCCAGGTGCTTGGGCCCCTGCACCTGCATGGGAGACCGGGAAGAAGCACCTGGCTCCTGGTTTCGGGCCATCATCATGGGCCATCCTAGGCCATCATCATGGTCATATATTAAAGGGCTACAATTTGGACAAGATATGGCTTCTGCACAATATCATGGGTGGAAAGAGAAATGTCACATTAGAAGGCAAAATGCTATGGCCTGTGTGGGGCCAGGGGTGCTCATCAGTTTGAGAAAATTCCAAATGATTTTGTACAGAATTTAGCATTGAAATGGCCACTGAAAGATGGATAGGATATTATAGGCTCAATGGCCAAAGATGTGGAGGAAGGATTTCCAGATAGAGGGAGGAGCAAGAGCAAGGAGCAGTGTCAGTGGACTCTGGGCCATGGTCAAAGACAGTGAATGCTTTAGCTGGACAAAATATTGGATAACAATAGGAAGGGAATGGGAGGGAAGCAAAGTTTGTTAGGATCATACTGAATGAGTTAGATCTTGCAGGTATTTGATTAGAACAACTTTTGAGAAAGAAGATTCAAATATCTTCAATGACTCTGAGAACAAAGACAGTAAGACTTGGCATGTTCATTGAAGTGAATGGCAGGCTGGCTGGCTGTAAAGACTGATCTGAGCTGCACCTGTGGGGTGGCCACTTGTTCACACTCAGGACATGCTGGAGCTCGATTCTTGTCCGTAGTCCCTCTGGGAAGGCTGAGGATACTTGGCTCTTCTGGAATGTCCACGCTTACCTTGCTCTGCAATGGAGTATTTTGTGAATTTTAAAAAATTCCTTGTTCTTGCTTTCCTTAGCAGCCTCGGTGTACATGATACAAGATGTATTCTCAAGGCCACAAGTCTTGCTGCTGTTAAAAACACAGCACTCCGCTCCTCAAAGCTGCATCCTGTACAGTGTGAACTTTGAGAGTATTTATAAGGCCTTTTCTTGACAAAAACCATAATTGAATTTGGAGTTCGCTTTTTTTGAACTTGTCCAAAGAAGTGGAAGGCTGCAAGAACAAAGTTACCTGCATGACAGAATGTACTTTAAGTTATTTTGATCAGTGTGGTTTAATTGTATGTATTTATCCTGCTACTATGAAGGTACTACCTATAATCATATTTTGGGCAAAAAAAAAAAAAAAACCACCATAATTTGAGAGCTGTCTAATGTTTTCTTCTCTAAAATGAAGTAGAACAATAATGCTGTCTTTGAAAAGGATTTAATTTAGACTTTAGGAAAGTTGAGAATGTTAATGACCAGAGAAAGGCCAGGAAAAATAATCAAGTCAATCCCAGATGTAAAATATGCAAGCACAGGGAAGAATTGTTTATGCTTTTGCAGATGACCCAGAAGAGCCCAGGGCAGCATTGAGCTTTGTGCTTGGTTCTGTTATGAAATGTAAGTCCTCGGTGGTTTTTAAAGTTGTGTCATGTGCCAGACCTTCTTTTCTAAATTTCTCGGCCACATAGTAGGTGCTTGATAGATATTTTGTTGAGGGTAAGAATTGATTCTTGATGCACTAGATAATTTTAAAGGGGTCAGAATTTCTAGGTTTATTTGTAGGGAAAATGAGTGGATATGGGAGTCAGGGAAGTTATACAAGTGTGTTACAAGGGACCGGGTAAAATGTCAGCACTTGGGAAGTCTAAGCAGCTGTTGGGGAATGCAGCCATCCTGTGTCCCCAGGGGAAGAAGGCAGGCTGCTCCCTTACTTAGCACCTGTTTTAGGAATCACTGTCTGCCTGAGGATCAGCAGCTACTTTTAGTGCATGAAAACTTCCACGCTTGGGGTAGTTTGGGGAAACCTAAATTGGAAGCATCAGGGTTCATTTCAGTAAACATCTGCTTTTTTTTCCAAAGGGCAACTCTCTACAGGTTTCTATACCTTTTGCTATATTTTCTCTCCTCTGAGCAGTAACTGATTGTATTCCAGGATGCCCTGTGCCTCATGTAGAGTTTTATTTATATTTATAAGTATATTATTTATATTATATATTTACATATATTTAATCTAATACTATCTTCATTTTGCAGATCATCAATAAGAGAGGTTACAGGATTTGGCCACAGTCACAAAGCTAAAGTGTAGCATAGCGGAATTCCCAACCCAGGGCTCTTGGCTTCCATGCACTATTTTTTGTTCCTTGCATGGTGCAGGTAGAGGCTTTGCCCTGCCCTCGCTGCTAAGGCAGCAGGGCTGTTTCTGCTTCTGCACTTTGGCATCCCATCAACTGGAGATCAAATTCCAGCTCCCCTGCTAGCCACGTGACCTGATCTACCTTGCTTAACTTTTCCCAACTTCCATTTCCTCCTCTTTTGATGAGAATCATGACTCCTCTCCACAGGGTTGCTGCCTCCCTTAAATAAAGATGAATGCTGCCTGTGTTGTTTTGCAAAAAGATGGCCAAGTTAATATATTATTTGCAAGCCTGCATGAGGTAGCCTCTCCTCAACTGTGGCAGTGATGTGCTTGTTCTTAACTCCAAGTTTGAGAGGGAGAAATAAAGATCTGCATTAAAATCTCCACTTGGATGGGGCCAGTGTTGTGGTGTAGGGGGTAGAGCTACTGCCTGCAGCACCAGCATTCCATAAGGGTGCTAATTTGAGTCCTGGCTGCTCCACTTCTGACCCAGCTGCCTGCTAACGTGCCTGGGAAAACAGCAGAAGATGATCCACGTCCTTGTGCCCCAGCACCCACGTGGGAGGTCTAGAAAGAGCTCCTGGCTACAGCCTAGCCTAGCCCTGGGTGCAGTGGCCATTTGTGGAGTGAACCAAGTGGGTGGAAGGTCTCTCTCTCTCTCTCTCTAACTCTGCCTTTCAGATTAAAAAAAAAAAAATCTTTAAAAACATTCTAGCACTGGGACCAAGTCTTCCTGAGCCCCCGATTCCTTGTCTAGGAAAAGGCCAGCTTAACTAACACCCTTTCCATGACTGCTTTGATAAGTCACTGAGATTACGCATATATAAGCTCTCTGTAAATGTTAAATCATCATACAGATATTTTCATTCCCAACATCATTCTCATTATTTCCAAATCCAGACTCTCAAATTAACACTTTTCCAGTTCCACACAAGGTCTCTAGTTTCTCTTTTACTAGTTGCAGAAGATTATGGAAGAAAGAAAAGTGAGCGATATGCATATACTTATTCACTCCTCCCTACTTCCTTGCAATAATGCACGTGGGATCTTTTTTCATGTGGGACCACTCACACAGTGCTCTCCTGAAGCAGGGCAAGTCTGCTACTGTTTCCCTGTTGCCTGAAGTGCTAGAGGAACATGTCTGCTTTTAAAGGCTCATTTTGAGGGATGTGGAAAGAAACCAAGGGAGAGATGAAGCAAGGAGTGGGTTTGATTTCATGCTATCCCTGGCCATTAGTGAGGAACTTGGCATTCAAGAGGTGTTTTGTAAATCCTTGTTGAATGAATGATTGTAGGGAATTGGTGGTAGGGAGAACAGCCAGACTTGGAGAAAAGCAAGAATTGTGGCCAAAGAATTTAACTGTTTTCCCTGCTGCTTTCAGACAGGTTAATGCCAGACTTCTCTGGAAGCTATAACAGATGAGGCCAGGCTCACAGGCCCACAAACAAAACTCACTGCTGTTTTCATTTCTTTGTCTTGCAGACAAACAGGACAAACACATCAGCTATTTGAAAAAGCAACCCTAGGAACAACTGAACCCCCCACCCCCCAGATCCAGGAGGCTCAGCACGCACATGCTTTTTTTTCCTAGATGCTCTAAAGTGCTGATAGACTGTTTACATTTAAACCTGGCAATACTTAAGCAAGGAAAGGTGAGGCGGACAACTTATGCTGGATACCTTCTCATCCCCCTGAGGCCTGACACTGGCAATTTCAAACGAGAATCCTTTCCAATGAAAGGTCGTGAGCAATCCTTTTCAGGTTTCTTTCTCCCTGTGGAGGCCCAGGGTGCTTTCAGCCAAACTCTGGCTCCACACCAGGCACTTAACCAGTCAAGCTGTTCATAATCAATATATTTCACTTTATATATTTAGGCACCTATATCCTACTAACTTCCAAAAAGATTTAAGGGCCCTTTAACACTTCAAAATAAAATAAGGAAATAAGGGATAAAAATAGAACCTTATAAAATGAGGAAAGGAATAGATGTTCTGTGGCACCTGAGATGACCTAATTCTTGCCATTAGTCACTAAACTAAACCCTGGCTTTATTTGTGGTTAAATCAAAAGGTGCACATGTTGATTACACAGCTCTCACTGTCAGGAAAAAGCAGGAAAAAAAAAGTAACATATAAAATTTTTTCCAGGATTAAACTACTCTAGCTTTAGTTTTAAAAGACACCAATCAAAGACTGCTATTCTGTCAACAACCTCAAGAGAAGGCTGTGTGTATCACCCTGACTGAGAGCAACACCTCGGGCCTGAAGTCAGAGTCATTGTCCTTTCACTCAGCATGTGCCCCTGTGTCTGCGTGGAACCATACTCCCGTTTACTTTCATCCAGTTAACCTTAGTTATCCTTCCAGTCCCTGTTCTACCAGAGAAGCCTTTGTTTCCCATCCAGAAATGGATAGACCCCTTGTTGTAGGGCATCAGAGCACCTTGGATCTTTCCTAGGATGATCTATGATGATGTAGGTTTACTCACCTATTGGTATCACTCGTGTCTGTCTTCCACAGTAGAAATAAGGGCCTTGAGGACAGGAAATGTGCTTTGCTCATTTCTGTATGTCCCAACACCTTGTCACATATCTGGTTTATGATAATAACAATACTGAGGAAGATAATAATGATAATAAAGAATAGCTAAAATGTATCCAATGTCAGAAACTATTCCAAGTGTTATACTCTATTTGAGTGTCAAAAGAGCCTTTTTATCCGGCACCGCGGCTCAATAGGCTAATCCTCCACCTGTGGCGCCGGCACACTGGGTTCCAGTCCCGGTCGGGGCACCGGATTCTGTCCCAGTTGCTCCTCTTCCAGGTGAACCAATTGAAGTGGGGTGAACCAATGGAAAAAAAAAGGAAGACCTTTCTCTCTGTCTCTCTCATTGTCTACTCTGTCAAAAAAAAAAAAAAAAAAAAAGAGCCTTTTTACTGTGATAATCTTCCTTCAATACATGAAGGATAGAGGCTAAGTAATTGCCCAAGTTCATATAGCTCATAAGTAAGGAAGCTGGAAGGTAAACTTAGTCTAGTTCAGATCTGAGTTCATAACCCCAGTTCTCTTTTCTCCTTGGAGTTGCTCAATAAATAGCTGTTGAATGATAAATGATTCAGGTGGTAACATAGCCTAAGAACTCTGCTTTCTAATCGTCTAGTTTAATACAGGACTAAGACCTGAACAATCAGAATGAACACTGGGCTGGCACTGTGGCGTAGTGGGTTAAGTTGCAGCCTGCAGTGCCAGCATCCCCTATGGGCATTGGTTTGGGTCCCATGTGCTCCAGTTCCCATCAAGATTCCTACTAATGCACCTGGGAAACCAGCGGAGGATGGCTCAAGTGCCTGGCCCAGTCTCGACTGATGCAGCCATTTGGGGAATGAACAAGCAAATGGAAGATTTCTCTCTCTCTCTCTCTCTCTCTCTCTCTCTCTGTAACTCTACCTTCAAATAAATAAATCTAAAAAAAGAGAAAAGAATTAACACTACTTGTGACAATCAAGCAGTTTCTACAAGTACTCACATTGATTACATAAGGGAGCTTTAGGCAAGGGCTGAACCCTAGGCAATTAAAATGATGAAATTTTGAAGAAATTGACCATGGTAACTGCAGGGTACATGGGCCTTTGCCTGGTGTAAAATTACCATATCTAAAATATATTCATGTTTGTTAGGGCTCAGGGTTACACTGCTTTGAAATTTTAAGTGACGGATTTGTATTCTCTTCTGGAGGGAAAGAAGGTAGGGGAATGTTGGCTCTATTGACAAGTGGACTTCAGCATATAGAGTTGCTGAAAAGATTCACAGGTAGAGGTTAGAATAAATATTTTCCCAAAGAGAAGGTAGGCTGTTATCAAACTCCTGGGCAATGCTGCAGGGTTTCACACAAGACACGTGAGAAATGACTCTAGAATGAAAAATTGTCAAGGTAGGTGCTTAACGCTGTTTCCTTTTTAAGAGTTTCTACAAGGCCTATGGAATTTCCAATTTTAAGCAAAGCCATAACCTAACAAGCCTGCCAGGATTTGATACCTGAAAATGTACTTATAAAATGCTGAATGGCTTGCCTGTTGGATAAGGTTGCTCATGCATTTCAGTACTGGGAAGGGATTTCCTTTTGATGTACTTGATGCAGAGTTGCTCACTGTATGATAAAAACCAGTTAATCGTTCTAGTTTTTCTAACAATCACATGACAGTTGTTTAGGCTTTGTAGCATGGAAATTATTTATATACATTCTGAATCATCACCTGCAAATATTCATCAAAAGTTTAGAGGGTACACACCTTGAGCTATGCCCAGGAATAGATTCAAAGTAGAAAACAAGGTCCTGATCTCAAAGTACTTATAATTTCTAGGAATGACATGTGTTCATTTGTTGAGCACTTAACATGGGCTGGGAAACACAAAGAAGCAAAAGAAAGGCAGTGTAGTGTAGTGGAAAAAGTTTAGTTTGGGGGCCAGCACTGTGGCGCAGTGGGTTAACGCCCTGGCCTGAAGCTCCAGCATCCCATATGGGTGCTGGTTCGAGACCTGGCTGCTCCACTTCCTGTCCAGCTCTCTGCTATGGCCCGGGAAAGCAGAAGATGGCCCAGGCCGGCGCCATGGCTCAATATGCTAATCCTCTGCCTGCGGCCCCGGCACACAAGGTTCTAGTCCCGGTTGGGGCGCCAGATTCTGTCCCAGTTGCTCCTCTTCCATGCCAGCTCTCTGCTGTAGCCCAGGAGTGCAGTGGAGGATGGCCCAAGTCCTTGGGCCCTGCACCTGCATGGGAGACCAGGAGAAGCAGCTGGCTCCTGGCTTCGGAAGACCTTTCTCTCTGTCTCTCTCTCTCACTGTCCACGCTGCCCGTCAAAAAAAAAAAAAAAAAAAAAAAAAAGAGAAGAAGAAAAAAAGAAAAAGAAGAAGAAGATGGCCCAAATCCTTGGGCCCCTGCACCCGTTTAGTTTGGAGTCATATAGCTTATGGCTTACCAGCTACATGACCTCAGAGAATTGATTTGGACACTCAGAGAATCAGTTTCCTTTGCAAGATGGGGATTCTGTACTTTGTAGGATTGTTGAATGGAACAGATATAAGTATTATTGGTTAGCACAGAGGCAGTGCCCAGTGGATTGCTTGCTTCTCTTAACACAATCCCTTTTCTTGAAAAGCCATACCCCAACAGAGGAAGGACATATAAACAAATAATTATAACAAAACTTGGTCATGATTTTGATATCATGCAAAACTGATGTTGACTCATGGAGCAGAAGCCCAGAAAAAAGTTATGAATTAACTCTGCCTGAGCAGCCAGGGAAGGCCTCCCGGTGGAGTCTACTTCAGAGGATGATCTGGAAAGATGAGTTAGCTTTGGATGGATGGAGAAAAGGCAAACTCTTTCAAGCACAGAAACACGTGGTAGCCTGTGCTGCCTTTTTAGGGGTGTGGTGGGAGGTCTGTGAGTACAGAGAGAGCATTTCTGAGATGGGGACACGTGGCAGGGGATGGGGCTGGAGAGGTACATCAGTCAGCCACACCCTGTTCCCAGAGACATGACTTTCTGATGAAGTAGATCCTTTTTTCCTTCCAGAAAGTTCTATCTTAGTGACAGAGTCCATGATTTTCTCTGGCTAAAGATGTTTTCTTTTGTTTCACTAAGAAATCTCAACTTCATCTGTTCTCTGAATATGCGGTTCGGGGTTTTGTTAGAAACAGACACTAGCGCAATGTTCCGGAGAAGTCCCTGTCAGCTGCTGAGACGATTTAGTGTAATTCTGTCACGTCTGTCTGTCTTCCTGCCTTTCTGGACTTGCATTGTCCAGCCCCCGTGACTTCTGTGGAGGGCACAGGCACCTCTCAATGGGTCCCTGTGTGCTGAGTGGAAGGGCAGGTGTGAGCCGTGATTGATGGCTGGTTCACATGGCAACAGGGAAAACCTGCTGGCTGAGCATTTTCTTTTCTTTTCTTTCTGAGGCCCAATCCATTCTTTATGCCCAGACTTCCTTGTTAGGGAATTTCCTTGGAATTTTTTATTAAATTTTTCAGCTGTCAAATGTGAGCACATTTGAGATAAATATTAATTTGATTCAGATCCTGAGGGGGAGAAATGATGACTGAAGTCTTGAATAATATTTCTCTTTTTATTTCTATATTAAGTTAAGCATTGGACTATGGTATAGGACACTAGTTGTAAGGCAAGGGTATGTATCACAATACCTAGGGGCACTTTAAAAAAATGCCTTGTGGACCCCACCTCCCACCGCCAACTAGAGATGGCTGTTCAGTGAGTGGGGAGAGGGTCTGGGAAATCTTCCTTAAGAACAGAAAGCCACTTTGGAGGCAACTTCAATATGCAACCCTAGAGATGATAACCTGTTGGAGGAGGGAAGGAGATGCTGTGAAAAATCCCAACTTCTGGCCCACCCCTGCCACCTTGCCCATCTGTGCTGTCATGCAACACATCCACACTGAGCGCCAGCTGTGGAAGCCCACACTCCACACACTGCGGATACAGGGAACTCAGACACTGCTCTCAGAAAGCTTACGCTCCAGTTGAGGAGACAGCAAACAAGGCAAGCAAAATAGATGTGCTATTGCTACTTGCCACAGAGGAAAAAAAACTGGACAATATTTGTATTTCTTCGCCGACCATTCTTGATTTATCCACAGTTGTTTTCATTTCTGGATTTGCAAAGTGCCTGTATGTGTGAGCCTGACCCTCTCCAATTTGTCAGATCTAGAGGAGGCATTTTAGTCCTTGGCTTGCTTGGCCTCTTTGTGGTATTCAGTAATAGACATTACTCAGTACTTAGGTAAATACTGAGATAAGTAGTATGCTAACTCCTTTGTGTACGTTTATTTATGGAATTTTCACAACAACTCTAAGATAGGCAGGCTTACTATTCTCATTTTAGAAACAGGGAAACTATGGAATAACTTGCCAAGACCATATAGCTACTATGTGGAAGAGTCGAGATCTTCACCAACTTTCCACCTTTTCATGCTGGGTTTCCCTGCTGCCACTGTAGTGCTTCTTTTACTTCCTCTTTGATCATTCAGTTTCCAGATGCTCCCCATGTTCAACTTCCTCCGCCAGCCCCCTGTGCATTTGTGTTTACTCTCTCATTCCACACTTCCGTTCTCCTGTTATTCTCTGTTGTACATGTTCCTGGTTATCCCCCAAATTCACACCACAAGGCCAGAGCGCTCTTCTGATTTTCTAAGGCTCTAATCAGTGTTTGCACATGGAATCTTTCCTCTTGTTCACAAGTGAGTGCCTACAATGTGGCAGGCACTACATGGTTAAGGTAGAGATTATGTTGACCAGGGCAGATGGGAACCCTGCCTCATAGAGACTGCTGTTTAGCTGGGAAGGCAGATCAAGTACAAAACAGCCCCAGGTGAGCTGATACAGTATCAGACTTACTCAGCTTCCTATTTGCTACTTCAGTTAATACTACATCTTCAAAATTGTCATTAGCTCCCTCTCCCTCTTCCTCAACCCCCATTACCAAGTCTATCTCTTACATACCTCTTTTTTTAAAATTTTTTGATAGGCAGAGTGGACAGTGAGAGAGAGAGACAGAGAGAAAGGTCTTCCTTGTGCCGTTGGTTCACCCTCCAATGGCTGCCGCGGCCAGCGCACCGCGCTGATCCGAAGGCAGGAGCCAGGTGCTTTTCCTGGTCTCCCATGGGGTGCAGGGCCCAAGCACTTGGGTCATCCTCCACTGCCTTCCCAGGCCATAGCAGAGAGCTGGCCTGGAAGAGGGGCAACCGAGACAGAATCCGGCGCCCCAACCGGGACTAGAACCCAGTGTGCCGGCGCCGCAAGGCGGAGGATTAGCCTATTGAGCCACGGCGCCGGCCTTACATACCTCTTAAGTAGGTTTTTTTCTCACTATTATCACAGCCTTAGGTTCATTTCTCACCTGGAAAACCTATCTTCAATTGTACATTCCTTCAATGTATTTTCTACACTAATTTTTTTTACAAACACTTGATTGTGCCTCTACCCTCCTTCCATCCTCTGCTGGCAATGCTGCACCTCTTAGGGTAGTGGGTCTTCTTTCCATGGGGTCCATTCCATGTGGCTAACCTTGACCTAACTCCTTTCCTATGCACTCTACACTCCTGGTCACACTAATTATTTCCAGAATGGGCAAGCTAAGGATAAGCAGAAATTTCATACATGTACAGGTCCTCAGAAGGAAATGGTCTCATTCTTGGCCTGGGATCTGAATTATCACTTTCCCTCCTCATAAACAGAACCTCTCTAAAGATGAAGGCAGTGCATACAAGGAAACGGAGCCAAGACAGAACCTCGGGAAATTGTTTGAACTCTTTATGGACTTTACTAATTAAAAATCAATATATTTTCTTTATTTTTTTAAAAAAGGTTTATTTATTTATTTGAAAGACAAAGTTTCAGAACACACACACACACACAGAGGGGGGCAACGGGGAGAGAGAGATCTTCTATCCATTTGCGAACTTCCCAAATGGCCAGGGTGGGCCAGGAACCAGGGACTCCAGCTGGGTCTATCACATGGGTGAAGGGAGCCATTCTCTTGAGCTATCATCCAGTGCCTTTCCTAGGCACATTAGCAGGAAGACAGATCAGAAGAGGAGCAGCTGGAACTTGAATCAGCACTCCAATATGGGAGGCCAACTTAACTTGCTGAACCAAAAGGCCACTCCATTCAACAACATATTTCCCATGTTAGAATCTGGAGCTGCCACTTATTGTCCATGTTACTTTGGACAAGTTATTTAACCTTCCTATATAACAGTTTTCTCATCTCTAAAATGAACACGATAATACCTACATCATAGGGTCATAATTAATTTTAAATGCACTAATGCACAGATAACTTAGAACACTGAGAAACAGGTGCTCAGTGTGAATTATTATTGTTGTTATTACTCCAATTGCTTAACTTAGTCTGGTCTTGGGTTTGGTGACCTTGAAAGTGGCTCCAGGAATACCAAGTCCAAACCCTACAACCTACTTACAGGGCTGATTTTCAGCCTGCTGTCCAAATGCTCCCTCAGACTCTCATGTTCTTGTTATGCTGTATTAAATTTCAAAAGCTCCCCAGACATTCCTGCTGCTTCAGGCCTTATTTCTACATGAACAATGTACTTTCTGCTCAGAATGCTCTTCCCCCTTTACCCGTCAAGGTCAGGCCAGAGGATTCTAAGCAGCAAGAAGCAGAGACTAAGTCAGGAGGCTGGGGATTCTGGGTCTGATTTTGTCATTGATTGGCTGTTGCCTCTGGGCAAGTCTCAGCAACCTGAGTCCTGCATTTTTAAAATGATCCTCTCTTCTTCAATTCTCAAATGCACTTCTCTGTGAAAAGACTTCTACAGATTCATTAACAGTCAAGGATTCCTTACTCGGCTCAAGTATGAGATGAAACAAACACAAGCAGGCCAGTTAAATCCCCTCACCTCCCATTGCCAGAGTGGAGGAGACAGACTTAAATTGGAGTGGGGATAGTTTGCTCCCTAGAGACGGACAGCCCTCTGGCCAGGTAGGCAGGGAGGCCAAGAAACTTGACTCTGAGAAGGAAGTGCTTCCTTCAATAGATATATTTTTTAAAAATTTTATGTATTTGAAAGGCAGATATAGACAGACAGAGCTCCCCTCTGGTGGATCACTTCCTAAATGCTACCAATAGTCAGGGCTGGGCCACACTGAAGCCAGGAGCCCAGAACTCAATGTATGTTTTCCAAATGAGTGGCAGAAACCCAGGTATTTGAGCCCTCCCCTCTTGCCTCTGGGGGTGTGCATGAGCAGGAAGCAAGAAGTAGAATTAGAGCTCAGACTTGAACCCAGGCACTCTGACGTGGGATGTAGGTGACCCAAGCAACGTCTTAACTGCCATACCAGCTGCTCTCTGCTTTCATAAATCTTGAGAGGGAGGAAGCCAGATTTCTTCTTCATCAGGCTTTCTGAGTCCTGTCACTCCACCCTGCCTTCCTAAAAGCTGAAGAGATCTATACCCCAACAGCAACCAAATTAACACAACTCAATCTTTAAAGGCAAATATAGTTCTGCACTGTCTCTAATTCCCCAGCTAGGCTTCTGGGATATTTTGGAACACTAATAAAATCAAGATGTTTCTTTTGTATTTCAGTGGGAAGATACTGCTTCTTGAGCTGCATCCCTGAGGCTTTGTTTGGTTGTTGGAAATGCACAAATGTAAATAATTTAAAGCATCACCCCCATACTGTTTTCCACATTTAAACTTTATTCTATGTAAGTTTACCTCAGGGCTGGGAAGGTTTGGCTACAGCCTAGGATAGATGACTGTCTTATTGTCAGAGCCCAGCCTGGCCAAGTTCCCCAGATACTGGCAAGCTCCTGGGTGGTAGAGTTTGGCTGAAAGACATCGATGCAAACATAGTTGCTTTTTCATCTGTATGAACTATGATTCGAATGAAGACTATTGAGGGATCTAAACGTGCAAATGCCATATACCAGCAACAGACACATCCTCAAAGAGTATACACATGGCCTGAATTAGACCACCTATGTAGGCGGTGTGTGAGACTTAGAAATTATAAGAAAAGAATTGGATAATGAAAGGCAAAACCTGGCCCACCAGCATGGAGCCCAGCACCCCTAGAAGAGTTTCTGGGAGGAAGAAGTGCAAGTACAGCCAAGTACTTTATAATGAAGCTTTGGTCAATGGCAGGCCACACGTACAAGGCGATGACATAAGACTAAATTGCTCACTGACATCCCCGCCATCTTAGTTTGTGTAAACACATACTATGATGTTTCCACCAAGACAACCTTGCTTCACCAAACCTTTCCCAGAATGAATCCTGGTCTTTAAGCAATGCAGGACTATACTTGTCTATCACATGTGAGAAGTGATCCCCTTATTTCTGTCCCTTCTTTCCCCTCCATTTCACCCCAATCAGCTTAATAAGACCCAACTCATAAGCCCATCAGCCCATGAGATCACTTTTCCTTTGAAAACAATATATTCTTTATTATTCATTTTTAAACAAAGCACTACATGAACATCCTACCCACTAAACTAACTAAAAATATACAATGAGAATTAATGATTTCTGCCTCCATCACTTTCTTTCCCCCTACATTGTACCTTCCATGCTTCTTGGTTTATGCTAATAACATGCACATACACGAGGGGCATATTTGTTATCATTTTTATAAAAATGGATCCACATTATACAATTGTTCTATGGCTTTCTTTTCTTTTTAAAAAACTTTTATGAATTTTCATTTTGTTTGAAAGGTAGAGAAACACAGAGACAGAGAAAAGAGATCTTCATCAGTTGGTTCATGCCTCAAATGGTCACAACAGCTAGGGCTAGGCAAGGCTGAATCCAGGAGTCTGGAAATCAATTCAAGTCTCCCATGTGGGTGGGCAGGGACTCAGGTACTTGAGCCATCATTTGCTGCATTCCAAGGTACACATTAGCAGAGAGCTAATGGCTCCTGGTTTCAGCCTGGCCTAGCTCTGTTGTTGAGTACTGGTGAGTGAATCAATGGGTAAAAGATCTCCCTCCCCCCACAGCCCCTGCCTCTCTGTCTCTGTCTCTGTCTCTCTCTTGCTCTGCCTTTCAAATGAGTAAAAATAAATAAATAGACACTTCTAAAATGTTAAACACACTAGTATTTTCCTTTATAGATTTTGGATGTCTTATCTTTCTTTTAAAGATTTATTTATTTGAAAGGCAGAAAGATAGAGAGTGAGGCAGAAATAGAGAGAGATATCAATCAATCTTCCATTCACTGATTTATTTCTCAACTGTTTCCAAGAACTGTAGGTAGGCAGATTGGAACCAGGAGCTAAGAACTATATCTGGGTCTCTCTTGTATGTGGCAGGGACTCAAGTACTTGGGCCATATCCGTTGCCTCCCAGGAACACTAACAGAAAGCTGGACTGGAAGCACTGAATAGGTGGGGCTCAAACCAGGCATTCCAATATGAGATGTGGGCCTTCCAAGTGGTGACTTAACCCTCTTAGCCACAGTGACTGGCCCTGTATCTTCTATATTACTAGAGAATCTTTCATATTTTAACATTACATATATATTCTCATAAGTTTTCTCCCAATATATAACTTTTCCACTAACTCCTTAATCATTTGGCATCATTTTCTGTGTATGGTAAGAGTTAAGACTCTCTGCTTGTCCTGGATATATGGCCAACTATGCCAGCAGCATCAATTAAATAAGCACTCTTTTTCCCATTGAGTTAACATGTCCACTTTGTCATATATTATGTTCCCACATGTACTTGGATTTATTTTCTGAATCCTTGATTGTATTTCACTAGTCTGAGCCAAAGGCATAATATTTTTATTGTAACAGCTTTATGAAATATCTAATATCTGGTGAGTTAAGTCTACCCCCATAATCCTCTTTTCTTTTCTCCTCCTTTTTTTGGCTAGTCTTATACATTTGTTCTCCTATTAGAAATTTAAACTTACTTTTTGCAATAGCCAAAAATCAGGACCCTGCTTGAATTTGCATTAATTTTAGAAGGATTGCTATATTCCATACAAATACATTTTTCTATTAAGAACATGGTTTATGTTTTCATTTTTTCAGAATTTGTTCCACATCCTTTAGTAAGACTTCATGATTTTCCTCATTATTGACCCTGTATCTCTCTTGTTAAATTGATTCGTGGATGGTTTAGATTTTATGGATAGTGCAAGTAGGTTGTTTGTCAAATTGCCTTCCCAACTTAACTCTCTTCCCTCAAAGCTGTGCTTGCATAATCCCCTCAGCTTCTAGGCCTTGTCTGGCTGCAGAGGCATAGAAGCCAGAGCAGCTGCCTCCTTCCTCTTAACTCAAGCACAACTTCATTTATTCCTAAAGTAACATAGTTTCTCTATAGTACTTTTCCTGTCCACATCTGTGTCTAAGAGACTCCCTACAGCAGAAAAGTCATTTCTGCTTCTTTATACAAAAACTAAAAGTTATATCTGGTTGGGTTCCCACATCAGAAAGAAAACTATCCCAGAGATGTTTAATTTCACTTATTACAACAATGGAAACTGAATCTTTAAAAGTGAACTTTTCCCCTATTTCTGCCATTGCCATCAAGGTTTCAGAATTCATAGATCCAAATTTTCTCAAGAGCTCAAATCCAGGGATCTGTATAATTTCACTCTTTCTAGCAGTCTCTGCCAGGAAGAAGTTTCTCCCCAGCCTATGTCAAAAACTATAGCAACTATGTGGTAGAGGCTAGATTCATTCAACTTCCCTATCTGTTCAGGGGCCACAAAACCTTTCCTACTATACATGATGATCATGCAATTTATTGGAGATTTTACATACAGTATCTGGTTCAGTCTGTATTCGTTTTTCATCACTATAACTAAAATACTTGGGAAAGAAAGCTTACTTCAATCCATGGTTTTGAAGGTTCATCTAAGTTCCAGATTAGGCAGCCCACTCATCTGGCATCTGATGGTGGAAGAGGTGCAGATGAATGATCACGTGATGAATCAGGGAGGAGAGATAAACAGGGGCTCACTCATCCATGTGGTCTCTTCCTTAGAAAGCCTTTATGACTCTATGGGGTCCCATGGGGCTTCACCTCAGCAACCTAACCCAACACAATCACCTCCCAAAGGTTCTGCTTCATACAACACAACTGGACCAAGCCTCCATCCTGTCACGGCTTAGATATAAAACATCTGCATGAGTTGGAGAGGCAAATCCTGTACAAGCCATAGCATAGTCCTCATAACAATTCTATAAAATAGGATTTATTTATCCCCATTTTACTGATGAAAAAACAGAATGCAAGGGAGGAGGGATAGAGGGAGACTGGACAATGGCCAGATAGAATGAGTAAGTTCTAGTGCTCACCAATACAGTGGTGTGATTATAGTTCACAATAATGTACTATTTAAGAAAGTAGAAGAGGGGCTGGTGCTGTGGTGTAGCAGGTAAAGCTGCCACCTATAATGCCAGCATCCCATATGGGCGCCAGTTTGAGACCCGGCTGCTCTACTTCTGATCCAGCTCTCTGTTATGGCCTGGAAAGGCACTAGAAGATGGTCCAAGTCCTTTGGCCCCTGTACCCACGTGGAAAACCTGGAAAAAGCTCCTGGCTCCTGGCTCCTGGCTTCGGATCGGCACAGCTCCGACCGTTGCGGCCAATTGGGGAGTGAACCAGCGGATAGAAGATCTCTCTCTCTCTGCCTCTCCTTCTCTGTGTAACTCTGACTTTCAAGTAAATAAATAAATCTTAAAAAAAAAAAAAAGAAAGTAGAAGAAAGAAATTGAACATAATAAAGGCTAAGCAAGTTGTACAGCTAATAGTAAGTGACAGTGATGGAATCCAAATGCATGTCTTATCCACGGTTTCAACCCTTCGGTCTTCATATATCTTTGCCAGCTGATGTGTGGAATTCTGGTACAGGAAGTTAATCTGAGTGCCCAGTCCACCCACTTCCCCCTGGAGTCCTGAACCAGAGGACCTGAACAATTCCTGTGGTGAAACATGTTTGCCTTCCAGTTCCAGTTTTTATCAGATGACTCAACTGACTGCTGAATCTGTTACATTGTATTTTAAAAATCAGACCCTTTATTATGCTAATTGTCTCTATTTTACAGTTTAAAAATACAGGAAAACTTACCTAAAGAGGAAGGTAGAGGTACAGATTATAATATTTACACACTAGGAGTGACAATTGGAGTTGGTCAGTAGCATCGGCTACCAGGTTAAATTGGGGCCCATCATTTCACTGGTTTTAGTTTGTAGTTTGACTTGCAATTACTTTGCAAGTTTGTCTACTGAATTTCTCTGCTTTGTATTTAATTTATAAATTTATTTTTATTTCTAGCTTTATAACAGCTGTAAGCTTAAGGATCTTAAAGCTGGCATTCATTTTATTATTATTTAAGTAATACTATGATAAAAACAATTTGTGAGGCCAGCACTGTGGTGTAGCAGGTAGAGCCTCCACCTGCAATGCGAATATCCTATATGGGCACCGGTTTGTATCCCAGCTGCTCAACTTCTGATCCAGCTGCCTGTTAATGGCCTGGGAAAAACAGCAGAAGTTGGCCCAAATGCCCGGGGCCCTGCTACCCATGTGGGAGACCTGGAAGAAGCTTCTAGCTCCTGGTATCAACCTGGCCCACCCCCGGCTCTTGTGGCCATCTGGGGAATGAACCGGCAGATGCAATATCTCACTCTGTCTCTCCCTCTCTCTCTCTGTAACTGTGACTTTCAAATAAATAAATCTTAAAAAAAAAAAAATTTATCAACATTGGGACCTCCATGAAAATATTTTTCCTTGTAAGTATCTTATTGAGAGAAATACTGATACCCAGCTTCCCATTGGGTCCCCTCTGCAAAGTGTATTCTCATCCCAGATGATAGATTAAGAAACACAGGCACGAGCAGGTGTACGGACAGCACATTTGAGATCTAGGAAGTGACAAGGTCAAAGGCAATCAGTGTTAGGAAACTGGCGCAGTTTTAGCCAGGAGGCCGCATGGCCCAGCTACCTGAGCCAGGCTCCACCCCCATCCTAATGGGATTTGCTGCTCCTGCTTCCCTGCCCGCCCTCAGGCAAAGTTTTAAAAGCACCTGTTCCTGAACACATGCTCTCTCAGCTCTTCTCTCTTGGTTCTGCTCTCTTGGCTCTTCCCTCCTGCTCTCTTGGTCCTTCTCTCCTGTGCTCTCTTGGCCTCTCTTGGCTCCTCTCCTCCTCTCATCTCTCTTCTCCCTCTTCTCTGTCTCTCTCTCTTTTATAGTCTCCTTCTCTCTTTCCCTTCGCCACCCCTTCACTCCGGTCTGTTGGGTGTTCCCCAATAAACCCTTTCCCTTTTTCCAGTGTTCGGTGTGTTTTGCGACGGCTAACATTAATATATAACGATCAGGATCTGGGTCAAGTTCTTGGGCTTTTTCCCAGAAAATTCTCCCTTTTAGCAAAGGGACTTTACAGTTTTAGTAGAAAGGGTTACTTATTATATGTTACTTGTCTCATTTTAAGATGATGATGTTTAAACTTACGTGGTTAAAGAAATAATTTCAGAAACCTATTCATCAAGCCTGGTAAGACAGGTAGCCTCTGAATTACATTTAATGTCACGGTTACAGAACTTATGAAATCATTTGAGTCATGTTGTTCCCCAGGTGTTTTGTAGAAGACATGTAGGAAATATCAGTGTGGGGAAAGCAGATAAGAGGTGAGGGTCAAGGAAGGGTTAGGATTACAGCCCAGGTATTCTCCACAGGGAACAGGAAGAGAAGGGGCGGGGGGTGGGGCTAGATCAAGCTCATAATACTGCAAGGATGAGAGTCTAACAAGAGACAATTTAAACATCAGCTTTCTTTGTTCCGGCTGTAATTATATTAACTCAGTGGGGGTATCATTCATGCTGATTAGAGATTTAGATGAAAAGTTAAAAATGAGTTGTGCTAATAAAGTTGGAAAAATAAATGGACTGTTCACTAGATTTCATTTGTTGGATAAATTGAATCTTCAAAAACATTGATTTGTTCCACCGGCAATTACTGTGCCAGGCAGTGGGTGCGCAAACATGAGTAACACACAGTCCCTGTGATCAAGGACAAGGGTGTTGTGGGGGTGGAGGCTGATGACAGACATATGCTGGCATTTATAATTCAACGTGAAAATGCAACAATGCGATAATGTTTAGAGGATTAGAGGACTGAGACCACTCAAAGAAAGATGTTCCTGTCCTGGCCTTAGGGTTTGGGAGTCAAAGAAGACTTTCTTGAGGGGTTGGAATATGAGCTGAATCTCACAGCATGAGTGAGAGAGGTGGGGGGAATTCTGGCTGGAGGGAACTGTGCCAACAAAGCCCAGAGGTGAGAAACAGCATAGTGGTTGGCAGAAAATTATAAGCAGTTTGGTGTTGTTTGTGCATCAACTGTGAGGCAAGGAGACTTTAAAAAGGGACCAGCTATTAGGAGTCACTTACATAGGGTTACCACAGAATTATCATCCAAACTGGGATACTTTGGGGAATGAAAGGAGGACACTTCACACTAGAACCACAGATGCAAATAGATGAACCTGGACATACGGCCACTCTATTTATAGGCCTTGACTCACAACTCACAAATTAAGATTTCTTCATCCAGTGATGGGGAATCATTGAGAGCCTTTCAGAAAATAAGTGGCATGATAAGATTTGAATGTTAAATATATTGTCTTTAACTAGAATGATTCAAAGAAGAAGTTACAAGGAAAACTCTATCCTCTGTTAGGGTGGGGAACCTTTTTTCTTCCAAGGGCCATCTGGATATTTCTATCATTTGTGGGCCACACAAAATTATCAACTTAAAAATTAGCCTGCTATAGATTTACTTAATTTTGAATTCCATCTGCAGTTGGCTTGGCAAGTCCACACCAAATGATTTTGAGGGCCTTATATAGCTCTTGGGCTAGACATTCCCCACCCCTGCAAGATGCACTCATTCAATAAATCTTGTTTGACAACTGCCATGTTTTGACACATTCACAGCGGCTAGACCTCCAATGCGAACAAAACCAGAATTGATTTTTTTCAGAGTTTATAGATTGGTGGGAAAGACTGTCAATAGTCAAACAACACACAGTTAATTGTGAAACTGCAAATGTGACAATGCTATGAAAGGAGGTAACTGGTGCTATAGGAACATGTCACTAGGGATGGAGAGATCCGAAATGAACGTGACAATCTAACAGACTGAAGAGAGGACGGAAGGATATTCTTGAAAGGAACAAAAAAAATTTGTGGCGCTCCTATGGTGAAAGATGTAGCAGGCCATACAACCTAGAAATAAATGGAATAGGAATGTATAAAATTGGTATGCATGAAAAACACCATTATATAATAATAGAGAAAAGAGTATGTGCTAATGTGATCCTTCCCCAGCCAAATGGTATAATATGCAGTAAGCCTCACTCTGAGCTCCTCTCACCTGATGTATTTTTCAGTGGTCAAATTGACAAAACAACTTCCATGCCTCCTATGAGGAACTGGGGAGACAAGAGGGTTAGCAACATCCATTCTCTTTTAGCTTTATCTTGTGTTATTTTACTCTGCTTGTTTGCTGAACCAGTAGCAAACGGACCTTAAACCAATGCCAACAAAAAACTCAAATACTGATTTATCACTTTATTTCAGCCTTTAAACCCAGACCTGCCTATATTGACCAGCATGGCACAGTAGAAAGCACAATTTTTGGAGGGACTGGAAGGCCAATGTGGTTTCAACTTGGAAAGCAATGGAGTGTGAGAGGGAGCATGAAACAAGAATAATCCAGAGAGACACAGATACCCACCAAATAGGCTTTGCATGCTGTGTTGTGGAATTGTTCTTATTAATTGTGTTAAGAACAATGGGAAACCCACAACAACCTTTTAGATCTCTGTCAAAAAGATTTCTCTAGAAAGGAAAGAGAAATGATGGATAAGAGTGGAAGCTAAGAAACTGGTAAAGAAGTTCTTGTAGTGGTCTAAACCAGAGAGGATTGTAGCTCTGTTTAGGGTTTTTGGATACAGATAAATACCCAATTATTCATATGTACTTTCTAGTGCACATTGCAGCTCAATTTGTTCATATGATCAGTTCTAGCCACTGGCATAGGAGCAGAATTAAAGTATGCCACTTGTGGACAGAAGCAACAGTGAGTTGCTTTCTCTCTCTCTCCTCTTTGGTGACCTTGGAAAACCTGAGTATCACATGACAGAGCTTCAAGTTGAAGGAGGGATGCTTGATATGAATTCAGTTGTGATGTAAGTAACAAACCTTAATTATGTGAAGACCCTGAAATTTGGAGACATATTTGTTACCAAAGCATAGACTAGCCTTTTTTGATTATATAGGTGGTAGTTGATGGAGACAGGGAGAAGTGGGTGTATTTGATTGAGAGATATTTTTGAAGCAAATTAGTAAGCCTTGGAGATTAATTAAAGATAGAGCTAAGGATGACTCCTGGGTGCATGTTTAAGGGGATGATGGTATGAGTCACTGAAATGGAGGACAATTGGGTTTCTAAAGATAGATCAGATGAATTGACAACTTCTTTGGAAGGAATATGGAACAATGGGAAAGATTATGAGACCCAAAAATCACAAAAATGATAGGTTCTCAACAGAGATTTTTGACTAGTAACTGATTGTTGCTAATTGTGATCTTAGTGATTTATTTCATTTGACTGAGTCCTAGTTAATTAAAAGAATACAAAGAGATAGGAATCTGTGCCTACTTTAGGTATTTTATTTGAAATTTCATTGAAGTAATATCTGGCCACAGAGCTAGGACTATTTCTGGAGACTAGTCAACTTCTAGGGTATGACTAATAATGTACAACCTATTGTCAAGAATTCTTAGAAGTACTTAGCAAGGGCAGTTTTATTGACCAGCAAACCTACTGTAATATCAGTTTTCATTCCTTTTAAAAATATTTATTTATTTGAAAGACAGAGCTACAGAGAGGGGGGGGGGGAGGGAGAAGGAGAGAGAAATGGAGAGAAGGAGGAGGAGGGGGAGAGAGAGGGAGAGGGAGGGGGAGAGAGGGAAGTAGGGAGGGAGGGAAAGAGAAAGGCAGAGAGAAAGAGACAGAGAGAAAGTCTTCCATCTGCTGGTTCAATGACCAAATTAGTTGCAATGGCCAGAGCTGGGCCAAGCCAAAGGCAGGAGCCAGGGGTTTTTCCAGGTCTCCCACTTGGATGCAGAGACCCAAGCACATGGGCCATCCTCCACTGCTTTCCCAGGCACATTAGCAGGGAACTGTATCAGAAGTGCAGCAGCTGGGACTTGAACTGGTACCAATATGGGATGCCAGAATTTCAGGCAGTGGCTTAACCCACTATGCCACAATGCCAGCCCTAGTTTTCATTTTTAACTCAAAATTTCTCCCACGTTGAGCACCACATTAGTTATCAATGCTGAACAAAAAATTTACCTCCCAAATTTAGCAGCTTAAAACAACAAAAATTGTGGTCTCTAAGTTTCTGTGGGATAGGAACCCAGTTGTGACTTAGCTGGGTGTTTGAGGCTCAAGATCTCTCATGAGTTTTTCATCAAGCTGTTGTCTGTGCTACGATCTCAACTGGGAAAGCATCTGCTTCCAAGATCGTTGATCTGGTTGTTGGCAGGCCTCAGAAGATCTGCTCTAGTTCACTTACATGGTCCTCTCCATAGAGCTGTTTTACAACATGGCAGCTGATTCTCTCAGAGTGAGCAATATGATAAAAGTGAGAGACAGAGTAGTAACTCCCAAGGCAGGAGGCACGGTATTTGTACAAACTAGTCTTGGAAGTGACTGTTCTACCATAATTTCACTACTCTTGCTGTAGTCTTTTTATTAGAACAGAATTAGTACATTTATGGGGGAGGCGAACATACAAGGGCCCAAATATCAGAAGGTAGGACTATTTGGGGACTCTTAGGGATTGCCTACCACTCTAGTGTCTTGATTTAAAAAGGAGGAAGAATTTATGGACTTATTTGTCCAGAAAGAAGTGCTGTTATTTTCCTTTCTTAAATGAAAATAAACTACAATCCACTAAAACCATGTTCTTTGCTGCTTCTGCAGTGAATTATGTAAATTCTTAACCATAGACATTTGGTTCAACTTATCCTGGGCCAAGTTCTCTAGAGACTGGATAGCTACAATGTCCCCATTAAAACATGGAGGCCCACAGGCCACAATTTACCATTTGTCCTAGAATTTTTTCCTTCATGAGCTAGATCAGTGGTACCCAGGGTCTTTCCCAGAAATTTGGCACCTGGAGGTTCTGTAGGATCCCAGACATTTGTTCTTGGCTTGGAGAATGAGGTGGTCAGATGACTTCCATCCTAATCAGCAAATTCTTGTGCTTACACAGGAACAAAGCAGTCTTTCTTTCCCTCTTCTCTCCTCTCCTCCCTTCATCCCTCCCTCCCTTCTGGCCTGCTTGCCTGCCAGCCTTCTTTTCTTCTTTCCATCCATCCATCCACCCATCCACTTTCCCCTCTTTTTTTTTTTTTGTAATGTAATACAGCAATGTTGATAAGCTTTTGGGTTCCAGAAAGTGAAAGCCTGAAGAAGAGCAACAGTTCTGCCCGTTAGCTGTATAAGCTTAGCTTGAGCTTTCTGCAGCACTGTTTCCTTATTTACACAAATGGGAAACCACCAGTTCTTACCATGTAGAGTCATCTGTAGGGTAAGACAATGGGTGAAGAGTGCTTAGAGTTCCTGACACACAAAAGATGCTCAAAATGTGTATTATTGTTATATTATTATTATTATGCTTAGTGTCCCAAAGGTGCTGCACTGTGTGAGATGTCATCTGTCACTGCAGGCAAAGCTATGAAAGAGTAGGAGAAAAACCATGTAGTTTTTTTGCTTATTACATCCTGTTTGTTGTCATAACCCACACATCACCAATTTTTCTTCTTCCCCAACCTCCTGCTTTTTCTTCTGCCACTGCTATTTTTTTGTTTATTATCTCGTTTATGACTTTGGTTGTATGTCACAGAATCAGGATTTGAATAATTCCTTGTGTCGGATGTATGAAAAGATACAAGAGTGTGTGTGTGTATGTGTATGTGTGTGTAAGCATGCGTGTGCACATGTGTGCAATTATGGATAAATTACTTTCCTCTTCCATCTATGCCTGATAAAATTCTCTCTCTCTTTTTAAAATCCTTTTAAAATCTTACCATTTCTAAAAATGTTTTCCTAAGCCTCCAACACATGTGAGGACTAATTTCTCCCTTTATGTCAACAAACTATTTGTATTTCCCTTGAGGCATTTGACACGCTATATTCAAGTTTTGGAGCTAGTGGAAAGCAATTACTGTTTTCAGTATAGCTAAAGACCCCTACACTCTTATTTCTCAAATCACACTTTAAGTCCTATTTAGAAAAAGAAGCTCTTGTTGCAAAATCCGCTCTCTGAATAAGTGGGTAATTTCACAGCTACCTTGATGTGTCAAATGGAAAATCCCCTAAATGTCACTACTCCAATCAGGAATGTGATTCACTGTGGACTATGTGGTAGGGCTCAAATTTGGGCCAAGGTACACTTCCTGTTTGAAGTCCAGCCTTCTGAAATTCTTACACACATCCATTTCTAAAATTAGGGAGGGCACCTAGCTTGGCAGTTTATAAAGAAAGGGATAAATGCTTCCCAAGGAAGAATTTCTGGGACACCAAGCAATAGAATCAGAGAAAGCAGGACAAATAGAATAGTCCAAAGAGGGAGCTCAGCTCCCTCCAGCCTGCAAGCACCTTATGTGCAAAATGTTATTTATGGGCCGGTGCTGTGGTGTAGTGGGTAAAGCCACTGCCTGCAGTGCCGGCATCCCATATAGGTGCCGATTCACATCCCGCTGCTCCACTTCCGTTCCAGCTCTCTGCTATGGCCTGGAAAAGTAGTGGAAGATGGCCCAAATCCTTGGGCCCCTGTACCCACGTGGGAGACCTAGAAGCTCCTGGCTCCTGGCTTCAGATCAGCACAGCTCTGGCTGTTGCTGCCAACTGGGGAGTGAACCAGCAGATGGAAGACCTCTCTCTCTCTCTGCGTCTCCTTCTCTCTGTGTAACTCTGACTTTCAAGTGAATAAATAAATCTTTTAAAAAATTTTATTTAGAAAAACGTGAAACAATAAAAAACAAATGATTAAATAAGTAAAAAAATAAATGATTCTGACATATTCAATAAAGAGCTTAACTCATACAAGAAAGATTTTAAAAACATAACTAATAAGCATTTATCATGTATGTTTTTTAATGTATAAAATTCAATATTCTTTCCAAATCAGGCTTCTACAAAACTCTACTGTATGGCTGCTATGGTGTTTCAACCACATACCTCCTTGGAGATGGCACTGTTCCCTCAGCTGTCAGGAGTGCTGCCTGCTGCCAGCTTGTCCCTTAGTGGAATGCACACGCAGCCTCCCTGTGGGCGGCCTGCTTTCAGTGGTCAGTTGATATGGGGGCACAAGGACTGCCTGCTGCACTCAGTTCACAGAAACCCTCTGCTTTGGGGCACCCTATGGTTAGAGCTGAAGCTTGCTTTTGTTGCAACTGAACTGCAGTTCAGCTTCTCCCTCTACCCATTCCAGCCGCACTCCCTCCAAGGTGACCCCCAAGCTCTGACTTGCAAATCTCTGATTTATACTCTGTGTCCAGGAAAATCCAACCCAAGTCCCTCTGTTTTATCTGATAGTTAATGGATAAAGAAATTCACAACATGTCCTGAACTGAGCTGACAACTTTCAATCATTATTTCTTTACATTCTCAAGGCAACATTATGAGGTAGCATCTTTATACACATTTTAAAGTTGAGAAAGTTGAGATTCAAAGTTTAATAAATTACCCATGATGATATAGCCAATAAGCAGTAGGATCAGATCTCAAAACGAAGTGAGAGGGGGCTGGTGCTGTGGTACAGCAGGTTAAAGCCTGGGCCTGCAGTGCCGGCATCCCATTTGGGTGCCAGATGGAGTCCCGGCTGCTTCATTTCTGATCCAGCTCTCTGCTATGGCCTGGGAAGGCAGTGGAAGATGGCCCAAGTTCTTGGGCCCTTGTACCCACGTGAGGGACCCAGAGAAAGCTCCTGGCTCCTGGCTGCGGATCAGCTCAGCTCTGGTCATTGAGGCCATTTGAGGAGTGAACCAGTGGATGGAAGGCCTTTCTCTCTCTCTGACTCTACCGCTCTCTGTAACTCTGTCTTTCAAATAAATAAAATAACTCTGAAAAACAAAACAAAACAAAAACTAAGTAAGGATTGAATGCAATCACATCAAGGTCCTTACGTGATCCCTGGCACAGAATAAGTGTTTAGTGGATGGTAACAACAATTATTATATTATCAGTGAAGGCTAACCAAAGATTTTAGCAAACTGGACTATTTGCCAAGAGTTAGAACATTTAAACACCTTCAATATACCAGTCCACATAACATAAATATCTGAAGCCTGGAGGTTATCCAAGAATATTATCAGAAATGAGTAAGCAATGGCCAAGTGGCATGATTACACAGTGAGTGACAATATAGCCAGCTGTTCATCTTGTCACAGAGGCATGTGGGTTGCTTATGCAATAAACAGGTTGCTGCTGGAAATGTAGTATCTCAAAAAGCAGCTAGACTTTAAAATACACCTGATTCAACTGAGTGGCATTTTCCCCAGTCCCTCCACAGAGTTTCGCATTGAGCATGTGCTTCAATCAAGGTTTATTAACTGCTTGTTTCTGGTGGATGGCAAAATTTAATTGCCCAGTTCAGAGGCAAATAATGAATATTTCTTTTAATTGTAATGAACTTTGTTTTAAACATCAATATTATGCTCAGTGCTTCATTTATTTCATGCAGAATTGAGGCCTATGCCCTATTTAAAAGCTTTCTTACTGAATTTTAACAAAATAAGAAACCTGTATTTCAATAGATGCTGCCAGTATGAGAATAACATATTTCATATTAGACCTAGCGAGGTGACTATGGTTCTCCATGGCTGGGAGACAACCCTTTCATAGCTTTGACAGATATGGTCACAGACATGAAATGATTGCCAGTCCCCAAGTGGTAGGTCCAGAACCAGGGTGCCTGACAGGTTTCTCCACATGGCTAGGTTAGACCAGTTTACTTTCCTTTGATTCTGTTTATGTTTTTTGGTTGGAACTAGTATAGGCAAATAAAGTAGCTTATTGCATTTCTACCTTAATGCCAACCACATTCCACTGCTATGAGGGACAGAACTAGGACGATATGATGATTCCCAGTGTTCCAGGAACTTAGTAGGTAATTTGCTTAAATTAAAACAGTATATGGGGGCCGTCACCATGGCTCACTTGGCTAATCCTCCGCCTGCAGTGCCGACATCCCATATGGGCACCGGATTCTAGTCCCAGTTGCTCCTCTTCCAGTCCAGCTCTCTGCTGTGGCTCAGTTGATTGGGCATCTGTACCCACGTGGGAGACCAAGAGGAAGCACCTGGCTCCTGGCTTCAGATCAGCACAGCGCCAGCTGTAGTGGCCATTTAGGGGGTGAACCAATGGAAGGAAGACCTTTCTGTCTCTCTCTCTCACTGTCTAACTCTATCTGTCAAATAAGTTAAACAAAAAAAAAGTATAGATACTGGGCTATTATGCGTAACCTTTGTGGTACTGATTATAAAAGTCTGGAGTAGTAGAGAAAAACTGAGGGAGAATATTTTGGGGTGGAGGCATCTGGAGGAAGATTTGGGTGATAGATCCCTCTACCAGTCAAAGGTTTCAGTCATTCATTCAGCAAAGTTTTCCCAGGCATCTTCTTTTTAAAAAATATTTATTTATTATTTGAAAGGCAGAGTTACAGAGAAGTAGAGGTGGAGAGGGAGAGGGAGAGGGAGAGGGAGAGGGAGAGGAGAGGAGAGAGAGGGAGAGGAGAGGGAGAGGAGAGAGAGGGAGAGGAGAGAGAGGGAGAGGAGAGAGAGGGAGAGGTGAGAGAGGGAGAGGTGAGAGAGGGAGAGGAGAGAGAGGGTGAGGAGAGAGAGAGAAAGAGAATCTTCCATCTTCTGGTTCACTCCCCAATTGGCTGTAATGGCCAGAGCTACAACAATTTGAAGCCAGGAGCTTCTTCCAGGCCTCCCAAGTGGGTGCATGGGCCATCATTCACTGTCTTCCCAGGACATCAGCAGAGAGTTAGATTGGAAGAGGAGCATCCAGGACTTGAACCGGCACCCGTATGGGATGCCAGTGTTGCAGGCAGAGACTTAACCTGGTATGCCACAGCGCTGACCCCTTGAGATGAGTTTATTCTATTCTCATATCTTGAAATTCATGACCAGAGAGCAAATTTAAATGTACCACCCTTTCATTCATTAATTCAACACTATGGAGAAGCCAGCAGGCACTGTGTCAGACATGGGGGATATATAAAATAATCAATATCATACCATATCTGCCTATAAGGTTCTCATAGGAGTGCTCTCACATTATCTATAATTATAATAATATATGGTAAGGGGTCTAATGGATGTGTGTAACTGTGTAGAGTCCAGAAGAACAGTGACCAAGGCTGGACGATGGATAGGGCTTCACAGAAGAGCTGATATTTGAGATGAACCTGGAAGGAGGAGGAAGAGTTTGCCAGGAAGAGAAATATCAAGAGAAGAGTCCAGGTCTAGGTGTGAAGACAAAAGGAATGATATTCATAGGTAAAATCATTTCCCTTCCATCCCAATCAGTTTGAACTTGGTTTTTCTTTAGTTTAATGATATCTGAGTTATTTCATTTATCTTTTCTGGTTCTCAGATCCAGATTTTCTAGGGTGCCATTGCAGGAGTTTGTACCTGTAAAATGAGATGTTGGATGAGATGATCTCCATAGCTCCTTCCAGCTGGAATATTCCATGGTCCTATGGTTCCATGAGTTAATGCCAGAGCAAGGATTCCATGGCTCCAACTCATTGCCCCCCCCCCCTTTTAAATTTTCCTCTTTTTTATAATCTCATTCACATGTCCTTCTCACATTAGAACAGGCCAATCTATTTATTACCTATTGTTTTCTTCTCACCTTGCATATCCCTAGGAGATTATTGGCCCAGTGCCAATTTATATGTTTAGAGCACTAATGTTTAGATGAATCTTTCCAAAGATCAAAAGGATACCAGAGTGAATATGCCTCTGCCAGGGATTTTTGGCAGAGTCAAATTATCAACTAATTGGATATTCATTTAGCTTATCCCATAAGCCAGCAGTGTAGTAGACAGAGAAGAGAGTACAGGGAAGGCTAAGTAATACAACTTCCATTCAGGTCTTAGAGGCTAGTAGGGGGGGAAAGTAGATACACACTAAATATCAAACAAGAAGGAGCAATCATAACTCACTTAACGCAATAAAATAAGTTGAACAGGAATAGAAAAATTTAAAGAAATGTACATGGCCAGCGGCCAGCTCACTTGGCTAATCCTCCGCCTGCGGCGCTGGCACCCTGGGTTCTAGTCCCGGTTGGGGCACTGGATTCTGTCCTGGTTGCTCCTCTTCCAGTCCAGCTCTCTGCTGTGGCCCGGGAGGGCAATGGAGGATGGCCCAAGTGCTTGGGTCCCTGCACCCACATGGGAGACCAGGAGGAGGCACCTGGCTCCTGGCTTCAGATCAGCGCAGCGCTGGCTGTAGCAGCCATTTGCGGGGTGAACCAACGGAAGGAAGCCTTTCTCTCTGTCTCTCTCTCTCTCACTGTCTAACTCTGCCTGTCCAAAAAAAAAAAAAAAAAAGAAAGAAAGAAAGAAATGTATGTAAATTATTTGAAGTGTGTGGTAGCAGCATTTCTTTCCTTCCTTCCTTCCTTCCTTCCTTCCTTCCTTCCTTCCTTCCTTCCTTCCTTCCTTCCTTCCTTCCTTCCTTCCTTCCTTCCTTCCTTCCTTCCTTCCTTCTTTCTTTCTTTCTTTCTTTCTTTCTTTCTTTCTTTCTTTCTTTCTTTCTTTCTTTCTTTCTTTCTTTCTTTCTTTCTTTCTTTCTTTCTTTCTTTCTTTCTTTCTTTCTTTCTTTCTTTCTTTCTCTTAGATAGAGAAAGACAGTGAGAGAAAGAGAAAGGTCTTCCTTCCATTGGTTCACCCCTCAAATGGCCGCCACGGCCGAGCTGCACCAATCTGAAGCCAGGAGTCAGGTGCTTCCTCCTGGTCTCCCAAGTGGGTACAGGGGTCCAAGCACTTGGGCCATCCTCCACTGCCTTCCCAGGCCACAGCAGAGAGCTGGACTGGAAGAGGAGCAACCAGGACTAGAACTCGGCGCCCATATGGTTTGCTGGCGCCACAGGCAGAGGATTAACCAAGTGAGCCATGACGCCAGCTCCAGCATTTCTTTTTCTTTTTTTATTTTTCATGACCAGCACTTATGGATTCTTTGATATAAAGAGTTGGATGGTTCTCTCAAACTTTTTTTTACTCAATGTACTGAAAAGATCTTGAGTAGAAACCATTCAACCTTTTACAGAAAGTTTTTGGGAAGATCTCAAGTATAGCATCACATGATAAAAGTGACAATACCCTATTACATGCCTACTATTTGAAGATTTAACCAAGCTGTATCACAGGATATCTCATTTGGTCCTTACCGTAGTCAAGGACATCAGCACCTCAGGCTGCTGGCTGCTGTACTGTCTTGATGAATATCTCTTGAACTGTCTCACTTTCCATTTCCTTGCCCTATCTGAAGTTAGATGTTCTCTCTCTCTGGATTTTTGCAAAAACCAGCTTCTTTGCCTGCCTCTGCCCCACCATCCCCTCTGCTTCAGAGAGAGCTTTCTAGAGTGCCCATCTGACTCCAGTACTCCACTGCTCAGAAATATTTTTGGCCTCCCAATGTCTACAGAAGATAGGTTTAAAGTCTCTAGCCTGGGAACAAAGACTATTATTGGGCTTTTAGCTGTGTATTTTTTGGCTGAACTCTTTCATTTTCCATTTGTTTAAAACATGTGATTTACATTATTTGCTCAGCATGATCTTTTCTTGCATATCCCTATGTCTTCGTTAATGCAGTTGTCCTTACTGGATGGTTCCTTGCCTCCATTCCCAGCTGCCAAAAGTCTAACCCTCCTAATTCTTAGCATCCAGGGATGCCACATGGAACCCAAGAGCAGCTGGGTAGCAGGGCCCTAGAGAGAAACTGGAACCAGAAAGTGGGAAGCCATGAGTTTTCCTTCTGTCCATGTGAGCCTTCCAAATCAGGTTGTCTGCCCAGGCTTTCAACAAAAATTCTCTAATGTCTTCTTAAGTGTGTGAGAAATTTGCCTAAACTGATGGGGTTCTGTCCTTCACCTAGAGAGGGGCCTCACACCTAGTAAGCCAAGAATATTATTAAAAACATTCATTGCAATCAACTAAAAGCTTTAGATCACAAATAATGCTCAAGATATAGTTTGTAATGAAACATTGAGTCATTCCTTGGAGCCAGGACATTTTTGTGAAGACCCACGAACCCAGCCTATGACAAATAGTTCACCAGATTTCTAACTCCAAGAAGAGAGTCAGAGAATTCTGCTTGGGACTGTGATATGGTGCAATATAAATAGTAGTTGGAATTAGGTAAGATTACATTGGAATTTATGTTTTTCATTTTTTGAGTTTTTTTTTGACAGGCAGAGTGGACAGTGAGAGAGAGAGAGACAGAGAGAAAGGTCTTCCTTTTGCCGTTGGTTCACCCTCCAATGGCTGCTGTGGCCGGCGCACCGCACTGATCGGAAGCCAGGAGCCAGGTGCTTCCCCTGGTCTCCCATGCGGGTGCAGGGCCCAAGCACTTGGGCCATCCTCCAGTGCACTCACGGGCCACAGCAGAGAGCTGGCCTGGAAGAGGGGTAACCGGGACAGAATCCGGTGCCCCAACTGGGACTATAATCCAGTGTGCCAGCGCCGCAGGCGGAGGATTAGCCTATTGAGCCGCGGCGCCGGCGGAATTTATGTTTTTAATTCATGCTCCATTGAATATCTTTTTGTTGATTCTAATATATATATAGTTTTACATTAAATATTTATGCCATTTTTCCAATACTTTGAATTTATAACTTTTATTGAGAGCTGCAAAGATGAATAGTTAAGACAATAGGTCCTGGGTTGGAATCCCATCTTTGTTATTTATTAACTGTTTGATCTTGGATATGTAACTTTATATATCCTCAATTTCATAATTTCTTAAGTTTTAAAATTTATTTTTATTTGAAAGGCAGACAGAGAGAGAGAAGAGGAGAGGAGAGGAGAGGAGAGGAGAGGAGAGGAGAAGAGAGAAGAGAGAAGAGAAGAGATCTTTAAATTTCTCATTCACTCCCTAAATGTTTGCAACAGCTAGACTGAAGTTGGCAGTCAGGAACTCCACCCAGGCCTCCCACATCAAATACTTGAGCCATCGTCTGCTGCCTCCCAGGGTGGACATTTGCGGAAAGCTGGAATAAAAGTGGAGGCAAGTCTTGAACCTAGGCACTCTAATATGGATTGCACATGTTCCAAGTAATGGCTAAACCAGAGCAGTATAGCACCTACCCTCAATTTCCTCATTCATAAAATAGGGACTATATTAATTCTGAACTCATATAATTGTTGTGAGAATTAAATTAGTTATTTAAAATACTTAAATAGTGTGCAGAACGGTATAGGCACCTACAAATGCTGTGTTTTATTTATATAGTAATCTTCTAAGATGTGATTATTAACACTGCCATCTTACAAATGATAATGTGGAGGCTCATACTGGTTTTTTTTTTTTTAAGATTTATTTATTTATTTGAAAGTCAGAGTTACACAGAGAGAGGAGAGGCAGAGGTCTTCCATCCACTGGTTCATTCCCCAGATGGCTGCAATGGCCGGAGCTGCATCGATCTGAAGCCAAGAGCCAGGAGCTTCTTCCGGGTCTCCCATGTGGGTGCAGGGGCCCAAGGACTTAGGCCATCTTCTACTGCTTTCCCAGGCCATGGCAGAGAGCTGGATCGGAAGTGGAGCAGCCGGGTCTCAAACTGGCACCCATATGGGATGCCAGCGGTTCAGGCCAGGGCGTTAACCTGCTGTGCCACAGCGCCGGCCCCTTAAGGCTAATACTGTTAAAGTGACTTTTTGAGAGTCATATAAGCAGGAATTGGAGGCACTGGGATTTCAGTTCACATCTTCAAATCAGGTTCTAGGATGTTTGTCATCGCTTTTGACAGAAAACCTGCTGTTGCCTGCATCACGATAAGGCGAATCCTGGGATGCACTTCCTCTGACAACCCCAGGCTCCCACTCCTCCCCAGTGTAAGTGAGGGATTGCAGGACCTCGCAATAATCAACTCAAACCCAAACCCATCAGGGAGTGACAAATCTCTGATGTCTGGTTGTTGACAAACAATATAGCTCTTCTTTTGTGAAACTCAGCTGGTTCTATACATGTTAGGCAGCTTTTACAAAGAAAAGACTACCATTCTTCCTTGAAGCAGCAAACAAATGAAACCCAAAAAACAAAAAAAACCAATACACCCAAAAAACTCCACCCAGTGTCATTCAGTGCAGAGGTATAAGGCTTGGAAAAATGAAGATTTTTCTTTACCTTCTATGGAAATAGAAATTTGTCTTGTTGAATGAATCACAAAATGATTGTCAGTAGAGGAGCATTCATTTATTCATCCATTCCTTCAATCACTATGTACTAATCACCTATGTATGTCAGATACCATGTGTAGACACACTATCTTTCAAGAGAAGATTGACTGCAACCTTAAGGAATCACTGATCCAGCACACAGTCTTCCTATCCAGTTAGTGGTGCTGGCCTTGTGATAGAGAAGAATGACAAATCACTCATCCATCCCCGTTTCTTTTTTCACACTCTCTGCCCACCTTTATCCCTTTGGCCACAAGAGGATGACATGGACCACACACGTACTCCTTGCTTTCTCAGTCATGTAAGTCAGTCTCTTTCCTCCAAAGGATCAGGGTCAAGCAATACTGCCATTATGGGAATCCCTTCCCTGCTGGTCCAGGGATATATGAAGTCCAAAAGTATCCAAGTGGCAGTTGAAGCTTATAGTTCAAAGGGACTTTTATTGTTTTTCTGGGAACAAGTGTACCCCTTCCAATTATGCAGAACCAGGAGTTTTAAGTATAGGAAGGGTAAAACCCCAAGTGAATTACTAAGAGTAATAATAAAGGTCACTCTTGTTTTCATCTCTGGGTTCTCAGATTCAGGTTTCGTTCTCCTGGGGACACAGCATTATACAGAAATTTATGACTTAGTACATCCTGAAGGATAGTGTCCCACTCCTTATACCTAGAAGGAGACATCAAGGCAGGGCTAGATATTACAGATGTGTGTTGCAAGACATATCTGTGAAGGAACATGGGGATCTATCTTGAGGAGACTAGGAGAGCCATCAGACTGTGATGCAGATCTGATATGTGTGAAGAAGGAAGGATAGGAAGGAAGCAGTTAGACTGTAGCACAGTTCTAAGAAAATGTTGCCAAGGTCTAGGAAAGCCCTTTATCTTTCAGGAATGGTCACTCTTCATATCTCTGTTACTCTCATGGGTGGAAGGCAAACCTATGGGAAGCAGGGCCACGGTATGTGCAGAGTCGTGGTGTAATTGGTAGGGGTCCAGGGGTATCTGTCAATTATACTCCCACAGTAGGAGAGGTTAGAAGTGCATGGAACATTTTTTCGTGGCCATCGCAACTCTGTTGTAAGCACTGGGGGTAGAGGAGTGAGCAAGGGAGACATAGTCTCTGGCTCACGGAGCATATAGTCTTGTGGGAACAGTTAAGCCATCATGAGTTCCATGAAGCACAGAGGCAGGGATTCTAGCCAGTGGAGGGCAGCAGGAGGGAGAGACTTCTGAGGGACCACGTAGGGTGTTGGTAAAGAGACAAGACTCTGCTTGGATCTGAATCCAAACTGCTCTACTTTCCGGATCTGTGTACTTGGGCAAGCTTATAACCCTGTTTTCCTCAGTTTCCTAATTTACATAGTGGGGAGAATGCTCTATGTACCTCATAGTGGGTTTGTGGTGATAAAATTCCACAATACCCCTACAGGACACTTAGAAAAGCAGATGATATACCTTTCCCAAGCACATAGCTTGTTACAGAGTTGAAGGACAGCTCTGAGGCTGGAGACCTGGACTGGCCAATTCATGAAGTACCTGATCTGCTGAGCTAAGCTCTGCTCATTTTCCAGGACTCAGAGGACAGCAATGCATGCCCATGGGAAACCCATCATCCAGTGCCATTTTAATATTGCAGGGATGATGCTTCCAACCTGTTCCCAGCTGGGGCTGCCGATATAACAGCTGTTCTGATCCTCATGCTGGGACCCCTGTTCTTCCCAGGAATTCTCGATAGCCTCCATTCCCCAACAGAGTTTCTCTCCACAACCTCAGGGATTTCACAGACATAATCCACCTAATTCTGGAACTGCGAAGCTGCAGAAGGTGTCCACCTACTTTCTCCCCCTAACCAGACTGGTCCTGCCTCTCTGCTGTACCATGTCCCTTCCACAGAGGGGATGTCCAGGCAAACGTAGCACACAGTCCTCTGTTAAAAGCTGAGAGCCATGTCAAAGCTGCCCTAGCCTAGGCCCAGCCAGTCTCCCACTGACCTACTCAGCCTCTCAGGAAGGGAGGCTCAGGTGACCCTCACCTGTACTTGTGGCCTGAATGCCTGTGGCCCTCCTGGTCTTCTTTCTTCCTCTCCTCTGTTTGAAACTTCCCTTGCCCTTAACTGCCTGACGATGCCTATGAATGCTTTGGATTTCAAGTCCAGATTTGCCTGTCTTCCCCAACAACCTGAAGTCTAGAATTTTGCCACATTTTTATTATGATTATAAATTTATTAATGATTTTGGAAGAATTGTCTTTCTGTTGGCTTCTAATATCAGAGGGCCCAGGGATCCACTAACCTGGTTTGTGGCCCCCAGTGGGCTTAAACTCCACTGATACAATATCTGTGTGCTGACTTTTTCAGTCAAGGACTATTTTATAACAAGAGGCAGATGAACAAAATATCATTTCACTTAGACTCTGACCTGAAACATGAACAACTGACATTTTCCTTTGTCTTCTCATTCTGCAAAGTTCAAGTATTCATAACTACCACGCCTCCTTCCGCCACCTATAGCCCTAAGGGGAGCGGGGAGGTATTACAGACAGATGAGGAGATGGGCCTGTCCTTCCTGGGACTGGGTGAGAAAACAGGGCAAAGGGAACTCCTATTCATCAGGCTTTCCGATGAACCAAACCCTGTTCCAGATAGTCTGTGTTTATTCTCTCGCTTAATCCTCACAACTCCCCTTTGAGGTGTGTATTCTGACCTTTGTTTTATGTAACAGCAAACAGAGATCCAGGAAGAATAAATAAATACCTTGCCCCTGATCTCACATTTAGAAAGAGGCAGGTTTAGTATTGAACTGCAAATCCCCTACACATGGTTTTTTTCCTCGTCTACTTAGTTGATGTTACCGCTTCTGTGCCAACACCTTGGTGCTACTACTGGGCCCTCTAGTTCTGAAATCTATTATTCTTATTCTCCTTGGGGTAGCAGCTCCCAGTATTTCTTCTTCCACTGCAATCCCCTTGTATCCAACCTATCCTTGATGACACTGTAACTTCTTCATGGAGCATGGAGAATGAAGCCTTCCTGAATCCTGGCCTTGGATTCTGCCACCCTCTCCTATCAGAAGTCACCCCTAGTCACCAATTATGAAAGTTCTTACCTTGTTGGAAGCCCCTCTGAATTTATACATCTGCAGTGAGCAAAAGCCATAGGGAAATTTAGTTGTCTTGTCTTAGGTAAATCTACTTCCTCTGGAACAATGGTAAGTTTTTGAAAGTGGGGACTTGAATTTCTGTATAACTCCTTTTTTCCAATGTGTATCAACCATGAAACCAGTTATACTGTAGGTGCTTGATCAAAATGAGTTAGTTACTTAAAACCAAAAAGAAATACCTTTGAAGACATTGTAGCTATACATCTCACTAGCTATTGTTAGAAGCCAGGGTCAATTGAATATTATAGTTCTGTGTCTTGAAGCCACAAGTATTTTCCTGAAGTGCTGCAAAAACTATTCAGGTGGTCTTTCTCCCTCCAGGGTCTGCCCACCAAGCTAGTCCAACACTACTGAGTATCTTTCAGATGTGAGCATTGATGCAGTCACTCTTGCTTCTGCTGCCTGCCTTCTGAAAGGCTCCTTAGGGAAGTCACATTGCAGGTCCTTTTAATCAGGACAACTATCCTAACACATTCCAAAGAGTTAGCATAGTGCCCAAAGCATGTGGGCCAACCCCCAACATTTCTGGGCGAGGCGTGCCTATTTCACAGGAGACTCACAAGTGACAGCAGAGTGCTGCTGAGTGTTGATTTTGTATATGCTGTTTCTCTTTTAACTCTATCAGTCTGCACAGATCTGTGGCTTCCCACAAACATTTCCCACGATGAGACCATGCACGAAGATCTAGGGCAGAGAGGATGTAGGCCAGCTTCTGTGGGTTGCATTTAAATATTTATTCATTTTGTTTTTGACTTACTTGTTTCTACTTTCAGCCTTAATCCTAGTCCTGGACTAATTTGCTCCATGAGGTGACTATCTGATTATAATAACACATCAGGCACTCTGAGAGCCTGAGGAGGGACCCACGACAATAAGAGTAACTGCCATTTGGACGGCATACCCCAGACTACAAAACACTTTCATGTACACTGTTACATCCAACCTTGTATCAATTCCTTACTGCATCAAGTTTATAGATCTGTAAACTGAGGGAAGGTGTAAGGAAAGAGAGCCTGTTATTTGCATGCTCACTGAATGCCAGCCATTGCAAAATGATTTTATACATCATCTCACTTTATCTTCCTAACACCTCTAATTTTCACTCTAAGAAGTAAAGATTAGTACCTAAATGTGTGTCTGCAGCCATGGGGGGAGAGTTCCCAACCCTTAAGTGTTTATGTGCCATGTGAAATACTGTACAGAATGTTTTATGTACTCTGTCCCACCCAGTCTTCATCAGCTTTCATACTGCGTCATGTTACTGATAAGAGTCACAGAGAAGTGTAATAATTCATTTGAAGTTACACAGTTATTAAGTGACAGAGTTGGGATTTCTACTAAGGTTTGCAGACATCTAAGCTACTAATAACTTATGCCAAGGTCACCAGCTGGTAGTAGAGGACTCAGAGTTTGGCCCCCATGGCATTGGATTCTACACTTATGCTTATTCTTCTCCACAGCACTGCTGCTTCCGAGTCAGACTGCAAACTGTGACATTAATTCCCATACACTGTGCTGATGACTGCCGGGGAGCTAATGAAATTTTCACAAGCTCAAGGAGAAATGAGAAAAATAAAAACAGTATGGCGAGCTTTCCATAAAATTAAATTTATTCCACTTAAAAGATTCACCTTCATTCTGAGATCATGACCTTTCAATGTTCTCTGAGTTAAAAATGTACCTTCTACAAAAATTACAATAATATAAGGAGCTTTTTTGGTCCTATTTAAAAACCACATTTGTTTTTCAACAATAAAATGTTAAGATACAATGTCATAGGCTCAATTTTCCCTGGTTCTCTTTCTTATATTAAATTTAAAAATTTTTAATTTATTTTCACTTTAATTGAAGGGCAGAGAGAGACGGACAGCCAGAAAAAAGAGATCTTTCTGGTTCATTCCACAAATGCCCTCAACAGTCAGAGCTGGATGAGGCTGAAGCCAGAATCCAAGAATGTGGGTGTCCCACATGGGTGGCATAGACTTGAGTGTTTGAAACAGTACCTGCTACATTCCAGGATGTGCACTAGCAGGAAGCTGGATCAGAAGCAGGGTAACCGAGACTCAAACCATGCACTCCATGACATGGGATGCAGGTGTCCCAAGTGACATCCAATGCTCAACACCATATTCCTCTTTTCTAAAGATAACTAAATATCTTGGGAATAGCTCAACATAGAGCACCACTAAAGGATTCTGAAAGGTATAAATAAAGTGTACCTGCTAGGGACCTCAGAACTTGATGAAAGGCACTGTGGCGAGTTGTCTGGGTTTTCTGTTTATCTTTATCACATAACTCAGACTGGATACCAGAAAACCTGAACTTGAAAGAGTCAATAGGCTTAGACCAAAAATATAAATCAAAGTAAAATAAATAAATAACAACTTACTCTTTTGGGACAAAGGACTGGGAAAGGAAAAATACAGTAGGTAGTCAGCAAACAGATCCATACCCAGTAGCAGTGGCAGTGCTAGGGGATGGGGAGAGGTAGCTTGTGATCCACACCAAGCTCATCTCTGCCTGAACTACCTTGAATCATGTCTCTTAGTCATCAGTTAGCAACAGAGAGCCATCCAGAACTGGTGGCACCTGGTCCACCAGCAAGCGACTGGAGAAGACTGAGATAAAATCCTTCCACCCCTGGCAGCACTAGCAGTGCACCAATACTACGTGACCGCAAAGCAGGCCAGGGAAAATACCTCACCTCATGGATCTGGTATCCCCTGTCCTTTACCTGAGGCTATCAAGTGTCCCAAGGAAGCACCTTCTGGTCCCCCAGGTAACACCAACAGAGATGCAGTGGAAGCTGTGTCACAGCCAGAAGAACAAACAATCTAGGATGGTACTACAAGGGCTCAGCTAACTAAATGGTTACTGGTATTATTGCTGCAGTAGATTTCAGCTTGCACACTAAACCTAAATAGACTGGCTGCCAGCTAGGATTGAATGTTTAAACAGGATCAGTAGGGGCAGACATTTGGTGTAGCAACAAAAACGCTGCTTGGGACATTCACATCCCAGATCAAGCGTCTGGTTTTAGAATTATCTCCACTTTCAATTCCAGCTTCCTGCTAATATGCACCCTGGGAGGTGGCAAATAGTGATACAAGTACTTGAGTCTTTGCCATCCATATGGGAGAACTGGATGGAGTTCCTGGCCTCTGGCCATATTCTGGTCCAGTTCTCCTGTTGTAGCTATTTGGGGAATGAACCAATGGATGAAAGATGGATCTCTCTCTCTCCTTTTCAAATAAGATGAAAGTAAATAAAAACTTTAAAAAGACAAATAGGACAAAGAATCTCCAACTACAATATTTATAATGTCCAAAATGCAACTGACACTCATTGGTAATCCCAAGAACTAGGTATATCACAACAGGAATGAGAAAAGATAATCAGCTAATGTTAACACCAAGATGAATCAGATGTTGCAACTATCTGCCAAAGGTTTAAAGCAGCCACCACACAAGTATTTCAACAAGTAATTACAAATTCTCTTGCAAAAATGAAAACAGTAGAAATTCTATGAATAAATTAAGTAGAAATTATAGAACTATAAAAAATTGTAATAGCCAAAATAAAAAATGCACTAAAAGGAATCAACAGAAGAATAAAGATGACAGGTTCAGTTAATTTGAGGACAGATAAGTAGAATTCACTCTGTCTGAAAAACAGAAAAAAAGGATTCCAAAAAATTTTAGCAGAGGCTAAGCGTCCTGTGAGACAACAAAATGTCTCACATTCAGATCATCAGAGTCCCAGAATGAAAGAGAAATAATATGGAACCAAAAAAATATTCAAAGAAATAATGACTGAAAACTTTCCAAATTTGGCAAAAGGCATAAATCTGCAAATTAAAGAAGCTAAGCAAACCCCAAATAAGATAAGTCCAAAGAAATCCATGCCAGAACACATTATAAAACATTTGAAAACCAAGGACTAAGAAAATACAATTTTTTAAGCAGCCAAAGAGAATGTTGCATTGTCTGTACAGAAATATCAGTCTGAATTTTGATTTCTTAAGCAGAAAAAGAAACACATTTTTCAATTACTGGAAAAAAAAAAAAACCCTGCCAACTTCAAACTCTATATGTAGTGAAATTTCACCAATAAAAGCAATAAACACATTCTCAAAGGAAAACTAAGAGAAGTTGTCACTAGCAGGTTTACAACTTAAAGAATGGCTAAAAGAATTTCTTATAACAGGAGGGAAATCACAATAGCAGAAGAATTGGGAGTTCAGAAAGTTAAAAAGGACAATAGAAAGGGTCAAAATTGGGATAAATGCAATAGACTATCCTCATAAATTTTAAAAATCATACTTGATGGTTGAAGCAAGTAATAATTATATTTGTTGTGGTGCTTAATTTATATTCAGGAAGCAGTTGAGAAAATCATATTTAAAATGTAGAGAGAGTAAAAAGATTTAAATGGAAATAAACTTTGAATATTTTAATGGAAGTGGTAAAATATAGATACTAATAAATCATGGCAAGTTGCTTTTGTACATAGTAATGTCTGTGGTAACTGCTAAGAAATGATCAAAGCAATATACTCAACATTAACATAAAGAAAATGATGTGGAATTCTAATAAATGTCCACATAAGACAAATGGAGGCAAGAAAAAGGGAAGAGATTAACAGGGAAACTGTGGAAAAGCAAGCAAACAAATGATAAAATAGCATACTTAAGCCCTAGTTTATCAAAAATTTAATAATTACTGTAAGTGTAAATGGTCTGAATACCAATTAAAAGACAGATTTTGGCATAAATAGGTCACTCAAGCATGTGCTTTCTATAAGAAATCCACTTCAAATACAATGGAATATGTCGCAAATAGAAATCACATTTGTATATACTGACGATGAACATAGAATAAAATTAGAAACAAAACTATTTTTCTAAGAAAATGACATATTTTATATAAAAATGTAATAAAATATTTATAGTACTTGTATGCTAAAAATTATAAAATTCTGATAAATTGAAAGAAACCTAAAAAAAGTGGACAGGATGTTTGTGGGTTGCAGGGCTCATTGTATTAAAGATGTCCATTCTCCCCAAACAGGGTAGAGGTGCAATTCCTTAAAAAAAAACAAAAACCACAATGTTGTTGTAAATAGGGACAAGCACTATAATATTTACATGGAAAGGTACACATCCTAGAATAACTAAAATAATCTTTTTTTAAAAAAAAGAATTCAGTGGGATTGTAATCTCACTACCTAGTATTAAGGCTGATTTATATGTAGCTACCTTAATCAACAGTATAGCATTGGTGGAAAGGCAGGCACAAAAACCAGTGGAACAGAGCAGAGAACCTAGAATGATACTAACAAATATTGTTTGACAAAGATGCAAAAGCAATTCAGAGGAAGAAGGCTAGATTTTTCAAAAATGCTGCTACAGTAATTGGGCATGAGTAGGAGATAAAATGAACCTTAAACTAAACAGCTTCTGCAAAAATTTACTGAAAATGAATCACAAATTTTATGAAAAATGTACAATAGTTTCAGGGGGTGTTATCAATGGGGAAAATTTCTCTATTTTTATAATTGTATGCAAATCTACAATTATCTCATACTAAAAATTTAAATTAAAAATAAAATATTGACAATTATAATATTCTTCCAGATAATCTTAACCATTTATTAATTCACAAAAACCAGGAGTGTTAGAACATTTGACCCAACACATATAAAGCAGTGAGGAGGTCTTGGGGAAAGAGACCTGCTTTGAATCAGGGAAGACCTGTTTGCTGCCTCAGTTCCTTGGTTCCTGTCAATTTGGGAATGATCTGGAAAGAGTGGACCCCAGAAAAAGAGTGTGGATGAGTCAGGACAAGCCAATCCCCACTGCTCTAAGAACATACAAATGAAAGATCCTACTTTATGATCTTGCCATGTGCCATGCACATCACATGTATCATTTCAATTTAGCATCACAAGAAACTTAAGAGGTAGCTATGCATTTCAGGCAGTTCTGTCTGTCTCCAGAGTCTACCTTCTCAACTGCTCTATCCCACCTCCCTGGGCTATTGTGTCTATAATGAATGCTGCCAGTCATTTCTTTGAAATTTTTGAAATGAAAATGAAAGAACAATCCACCCAAAGAAGACTATGTCCAACTGTCTGTACCCACCTTGCAGATGGAACAGCCTTTTGTTCATGTTACAATCCTGGGACCACTAACTCCAGTCTCCAGAGTAGCAAAGTCCTAAGGCATCTTAATATTTAAACATCATCCCATCTACTTGAATAGGAAAAGTAAACATCTATAGTTACTGCCTTCTATTCCTGGCATCATGGATGTTGGTTTTTAACAATTTCATCAAGGTATAATTTGCATGTCATAAAATCTAGCCATTGTAAGTCTGTAATTCAGTGATACTAGTTGATTTATAGAGCTGTGTGATTGTAACCAATCTTAGAACATTTCCACCATCTCCCAAAGCTTCTGTTGTGCCTGTTCAGAGTTATTTCCCTTTTCGACCCCATCTCTAAAGCAACCACTGGTCTCCATTCTTTCTAGTTTGCCTTTCTAGTTTGTCTTTTGGTTAATTTTGGCCTTTTATAGAGTTTCATATAAGTGTATTCACTCAGTATCTAGAGTTTTTTTTTTTTTTCAGTGTTCTTTAACATCACATTTTTCAGTTTCATCCATGTTGTAACATGTATTTATAATCTATCCTTTTAATTGTGGAATAGTATTGCATTGTATAAATGCTATGGTTTTCTATTTATCCACTCACCAGTTGATGGATTTTGCTTATGATTATAAGTACTGCTTCTATGAGCACTCAGTGCATGCTTTAATGTGGACATGGGTTTTAATTTTTCTTGCATATATTCATAGGAGTGGAATTCGTAGCTTTTATTCTAAGTATATGTTTAACTTCTTAAGAAACTCAAATTTTCAAAGAGTCTGTACTTTTATTTTTTCAAAATACTTGTGGACCTTAAATATTTTAATAGAGAAACAAATTTCTCTTTTCTACTGCTTGTGAAACCCAGCTAACCATCACTTTAAATAAAATGCACATGGTTTGAAAAGTCAAAAGTGATTCTTTTAAAAAAATCTTCTATTCATGTTAATCATTGTTAATTTATTGTTTAAATTTCCAAAAAAAGTATTCATATGCCATTATATATTTTATTTTTTTAAAGATTTATTTTATTTATTTGAAAGACAGAGTTACAGAGAGAGGTAGAGACAGAGAGAGAAGTCTTCCATCCTCTGCTTCACTCCCCAGATGGCCGCAACAGCTGAAGCCGGGAGCCAGGAACTTTTTCCTGGTCTCCCATGCAGGTGCAGGGTCCCAAGGACTTGGTCCATCTTCTACTGCTTTCCCAGGCCACAGCAGAGAGCTGGATCGGAAGTGGAGCAGCCGGGGCTAGAACCGATGCCCATATGGGATGTCGGCAATTCAGGCCAAGGCTTTAACCCGCTGTGCCACAGCACCGGCCCCGCCATTATATATTTTAGAAGTGGGTCAAGTGGCCCAAAGGGACCCTGCATAAACAATGCTTTGCATTTTTTTAATTAAGAATATTTTTTGGAGGTCTTCCCATATAAGTCCATATTGCCTTATCTTCTTTCATCTTTAACAGTTATATTGAGATGTAATTGGCATGTGATAAACTACCCATATTTTAAGTGTACTTGGTAAGTTTTGACATATGTATATATTGGTGAAGCCATCAGTGTAATCAAGTTAATGAACATACCTATCACACCTCAAATATTTCTTCATGCCCCTTTGTAATTTTTCCCTCTTATATTTTTAAGTTTTAACTACTAATTCTCACATCTGTTTACTTCTAGATCTGCTGCAATGGATTGATTTTTCTTCTTCTTGTGAGTTGTATTTTCCTGCATCTTTGCATGCCTGATAATCTTTGATTAAACCTCAGGTATTGTAAATTTTCCCTTATTGGGTACTACATATTTTGTATTTTTATAAGCAGTTTTTGGTTTGTTTTGGTACATAGGTACATTCCTATGATCCATTTGTATATTTCTGTAAAGACTGTTATGTGGCACCAGAGCTAGATTCCAATCCAGGATAAAATACTCCCTGCAGTGGGCTAATACAAGCCCCTTCTGAGTACCTACTTAATGAGCTGTAAGATTTTTCACTTTAGTTGATGGGAACAGGCACCATTTCTAGCCCTTTGTGAATGCCGTGCATTTTCCCTTATCCTTTTGTTTGTTTTTTTCCCAACCTCAGGTAGACTCTGCACTCACATGTGTTGATCCATATTCCACTAAATACTTGGGGGAAATTAATGCTGATTTTAAGTTATCTTTCTGCAATCTCTCTCCTCTTCTGCACTCTGTGTTGTAAACTCTAGACACCTTGGCTCTCTCTAGACTCTTAGATTCATCTCTCAAACTCAAGTTTCTAATATTTTGGAGATACTATAATTTATCAAAGCAGTTCCCTATAGTTAGTTATATGTTTGGGTTGCTTCTATGATTGTTCTCTTATAAACTGCAACCAAGACTATCTCAAAAAACTGACAGACTTGCAAATACAGTGATCATTAGCAAGAAAGCTACTAGCTGAATGGTATGTGTCTATCTAATTGTGATTTATACTGCTGAATTATTTTCCATAAAATTGCATCAACTTATACTTCATGGTAAGTGTATGAAAATGACTTTTGGCCTGCATCCTTGCCAGCAACAGGTATTATTAGCCTTGGTACTTTTGTCAATCTGATAAGTTTTAAAAAATGGTATCTCATTGTTGTTTTAATTTGCATTTTTTAGTTATGAGTGAAGCTTAACAGCTCTTCACATGTTTGTTGGCTGGTTTCCTATTTCCACCTAAATAATGTTGTGGACAAATGATGCTGAGGCACAGGACTCCCTTTTAACAACCTGCAGTGTACTCTCCGATGGTTCATCTCCCTCAAACACACGCATAAAGTATGCTTAGATTTTCTAACTTGTTGGGATCCCTAGAACTTAAATTTGTGTCTTACTCAGAACCTGTGACACTGCCCTTCTAAAGTAATCTGTGGATCACAGTCATGAAATAAGTTCTTGGAATTACCAACTTTGTGTGGACGTAAGGAAGCAAATCTTTTCTGTGCTTATCCTAGAAGACAGGTCCCTTGAATGTCTAAAAATCAGTAATGAAGCAGGCCTCCAACCTTCGGAGTCAATACAGGTCACAGCAATGATGAGCACAGTGAGTACCAAGTCCTGTAATGTCAAATGATTAGAAGTTTGGTGGTTTTTCTGGCTCAGAAGTTGAAGAGATTAGAAGGAAAGAACCGTGAATTTCATCAGTCCTGAATCTATGGCAGTATAACTTTAGCCTGTATGAAATTTCTAGAGTCAGCATCTACTTAGCCTTGTAAGCTAGAGCTACTCTCACCAGGATAGAAGAGTGTTCTGAGGTCCAGAAACCAGGGAAGGAAGGTTGCATGACTCCTGACATCCTTTCCAACTTCAACATTAGCTAACTTGCTGTATCACTAGCTACTCACAGCAGTCATGGTTCCCTCACCACCTTCCAGACCTGTAACAAATTCTTCAGAGTCAAGAACTGCTAATTTATACTACAGTACTTCCAGGCTATCCTTTCTCCTCAAGGCATCTCCTAGCCAAAACCTGTTTTCTCTAGACAAGTCTTCAGTCTGGCTCCATTGTCCAATCCCGTCTAAGATATATCTTTCCAGAGACCTCTGACTAACCATATTATGTTCCTAGTATATGTTATAGTCATGCTTGGCAGCCTTCTTTTCACAAAGAAGAAAGTAAAGATTCTTTTCAGGGAAAAACATTACAAAGTTCAACATTCTGTTCAGCGTTTTTTCCCCCTATGTGTCCTCATGCCATTACTTAAATATCACTATAAATGCATTGACTGAAGAACAATAACAGCTGCTCTGTGTCAGGAACTGTCTTAGTTACTTTGTGTGTCTTATCTTTTACTTTCCCATCATTCTTGTATAGAATGGTTTTAAAATCTTATCTGCTTACTTTTACTTCACTTGAAAGGCACAGAGGTGGGCAAAAGGGAGAAGGAGAGAGGAAGAGGGAGAAGGAGAGGAGACATGGGGGGAGAGGGAGGGAGGGAAGGAGGGAGGGAGAGGGAGAGAGAGAGAGAGAAATCTTCCATCTGATGGTTCAATGTCTACAATAGTTAGGGCTAGATCAGGCCAAAGTTAGGAACCTGGAACCTAGTCCAGGTCTCCAACATGGGTGGCAGGAACCCAAATACTTGAGCCATCACCTGCTGCTTCCCAGGATACATTAGGAGGAAACTGGATCTGAAATGGAGCTGGGACTCAAACCAGGCACTCTGATATGGGAAACATCTTAGCTGCTGAACCAAATGTTTGCCTCTATACAGTAGTTATTAATACCAATTTTTTTGGGGACCAGTGCTGTGGTGTAGTGGGTGAAGGTGCCAACATCCCATATGGGTGCCAATTCAAGTCCTGGCTGCTCCACTTTTCATCCAGCTCCCTGCTTATGTGCCTGGGAAAGAAGCAGAAGGGTTCATGTGGTTGGGCCCCTGTATCCATGTGGGAGACCTGGATAAAGCTCCTGGCTTCAGACTGGCCTAGCTCTGGCCATTGTGGCCATCTAGGGAGTGAACTAGTAGGTGGAAGATCTCTCTCTCTCTCTTTCTCTGTAACTCTGCCTTTCAAATGAAAATAAATAAATCTTTTAAAAAATACCAATTTTAAAGATGGGGCAGATCAGAATAATTTAAACTAAGACAAAGTCATGCAGCTACAAGAAATCAGAGCTAGGTCTAGCTCAGAAAACTGCTCTATTATACCACAGTATCTACTCTGTACATAGCACTATGGGGGCTCAAAAAACATAATAGCTCTGTGATTCCATGGTGGTTTAATTTTGCTAGGGAAATGAGACAAGCTCTGGTGGGAAGTTAAAGCACAGTGCAAGATTACATTGTTGGAGAGAGAGATTGGGTGTAGAATGATTGGTGACTGCTAGGTTTATAAGAGAGTGAAGAATGGCTAAAGAATGCTTCATGGGAGACATGAGACTCAAGGTGTTCTGTAAGGACATCTTTTGGAGAATTCGTTGGATATGTTGAGACCATGTTAAAATTTATTTGGAGAGAACTGCTAAGTGGAGAAGTGATTGAAAAGAGTGCTTTTGTGATGCCTGGAGACTCTGTCTACACATAAACACTCACAAACCCACCTTCATGTACACAGCCAAGTCACTGCACATACTGATGCTTCTCCTCACTGCTTTCAAAGAGCTCTCGGCCCATTTGGCAAATGCTGATGCCCTTTAGGGCCAATTCACTGCAATTCATTCATTCTAAGATGTTAATAGGCCAGGCTCTGGATGATACTGTTAGACATCTTCAGAGAGAAACAAACTGCTCAGAACACAATCTGTGTGATGGGTCTACAGAGTAGGACTTGAACTGCCTATGTCAATATCTGTGACAAATACATTTTAGTCCATTCCCCCACCTACCTTTCTGCCAGGGTAGTTTCTACACTGGGCCAAGGCTGGGAGTACAGGTTTTTCTGAATACCACTGTCAGACAACACCTCCTCACAGAGTTGTGAGACCCAGAGATCACTGGTTACAGAACATTAAACTTGGGAGGCCTGTTCTAAAGTAATTAAGCTAGAAGTTTTCAAATTCCTCTTTGGAGCACTATCAGAGTCCCTGGGCAATATTGGTTGGAGGATTATAAGAGGATGACAAACCCAGAGCAACATCATTTCTCTATCTCTACTTCTGCAAAAGTAGTTCAACTTTTATTTACTTGTTTTGCACTTATCACAACACACAATCATGTAACATAAAAAACTAAACTTGCAAAGGGCTAGTTTGGTTCTAGTCTCTGATGTTGTAGGTGAAAACTAATGACAACCTAACCTGGTTACTTGGTGGCTAAGAAATGTCTGTGTCTTCAGGTTCTTTGTAATTTCTCATGAAGCTAGAACACACGACCTCTGCTTTTGGGATTACATCTTTGGTACTGACAATCACACTAAGAGATCACTGGTTTAGAAGTTAAATATGAAGAGGAATTTCTGCTTTATTTTCTTTTTCCTCCTCCTCCACTAATTCCTCCTCTCCCTTTTTCTCTTGACTTGGATGAAGGTACTTTCTAAGCTTTTCTGCCTTTTAAAGAGATAGCATGGGCATCATTCAGTTCATCCTAAAACTAGTTCCCCCCTTATCCACCCCTCTTCTACCCTCTTGCCATTCATTACATGTACTCAATATATGGGGCAGCATTAAGAGGTATTGGAAAGTTAGACATTGATTGTATTGGTTGCTGGCAAGATGATAAGCTTGATTCCTGCAGAGGAGCTGGAATTTCCCAACATTTCAACAGTTTGGAAAGCTCTTTCCCTTCCTCCTCCTAACTTCTGCCTTCTCCAGGTATCCCCTTCCTCTACTATTTGAATTAATAATTAAGCCCCTGCAGCAGAAAGGCAAAGTGCCTGAAAATTGTAGATTCTGCAATACAACCCAGATGGCAAGTTCAAAGCCCTCCTACTTGTTGAGACCTGAGCCAGGTTCTCAATAGTTGATGAAGTCAGCAGAGTTTATGGCAAATGCAGCAAGTGAAACAATAGCCTCCAGGTGAGAATACAGGTCTTGGCAGGCATGTGACAGAGCAGGTTCATTATATGCCCAGGGATGTGTTGAAAACCCTATTACTTGCATGGCTTGAAGAAAGTTGGCAGCTTCCTCATTCATTAGTGACAGAGGGAATACTTTGTATCATATTTTGCTGAATTTAACTATTGATGGTGTTATAGCATGTGACTGCTGGATAGCCATTGTAACAGCATGGTTATCACTAACCACTGGGGGTTCGACTGCATTCAGAGCTCTTCAACTAAATAAGAATTTCCAGAACATCTACTATGTTTGCAACAGTCTTTTGAAAATACTTAATGATATAAATTAGGAATTCAGTATCCTGGTATTTCCCTTTAGTTAAGGAAACAACATTAACACACCAGAAATAACTAGAACAATTTATACACTGTTTTGGATGTATTTGGCTTTACGATTTCAGTTTTTTACCTGGTCACAAAACTGTCCTTATTTTCAACTCAATTTAACAAGCCTTTGTTATTTACCTATTCTATGTTAAGTACTGTTCAGTATAGTAATATTTTATAAGCATAAACTTAGATTTAGGAAGATTTGGTTTTGAATTCTGACCCTGCTATTTACAAATTCCATGATTTTAAGAAAGTCCCAGACCTTTATTTCTGATCTTCCTTATCTGAGAAATGAGAACAGTAAAATTAATATTCAGAAATTGTTAAATTTAGTGCTTAGTAGGCGCCCATGAATGATGATCTTGTTATCCTAGGCATTAAGAAGACTACAAAAATGAGCAAGACATAATCCCTACCTTTTTTTTAAAGATTTATCTTATTTTTCTGAAAGACAGAGTTACAGAGAGAGAGGTAGAGCCAGAGAGAGGCCGGGGCCTTAATCTGCTGTGCCACAGCACTGGCCCCCATAATTCCTACCTTTAAAGAATATATCATATTCACTAGATCCTACTAATAGCTGTAAACAAGAATGCCAGATCTGAGTGAAGGTGACATGGACATTTTGCCACTTAAACCTAAACTTGAATTTGCTTTTCCAATTATTTGAAGTAAGGTTGGTACACTGTTGTTGTTGTTTTTTCTCTAAGTGGCAAAACTTTATCAACAACCAAGGGGAAAATTCTACAACTTTCAATGGATTTGTCTTTACCACCTCTGAGCCCAGCATATATGGGGACAGCAAAGGAATTTGGATCAGGCCAAATGGAAATAAAACTTAGCTGGCCTTTGGCCATTATCTACATTTTAAACTAAGACATTTCTTACTGAAAGTGACAAGAACCAGTTCAAAGCAGCTTAATCAAATATTATCTATACTTGGAGACAGAGCCTATCCTTGAACCAATTCCTCTAGCCAAAGGGATGGTGGATCTCTAAATGGCCAGAAGCCAGTCAAGTGTTTTTCCTTTTGTTGTTGCTGAAAGGGCAAAAACAATGATAATCTCACTGAGCCAATTCTGCCTGGTGGACTATATACTCTAAAAGAGCTGAGACTCATGGAGAAGAACTTGGCTTTTGCAGGTTACATAAAACCTCACTTTGCTCCAAGTTTAACTGAGGCCATTTGCTCTAAGGATATTTTGTTATATGAAGACACTACTTTGGAGAAGGTTCCAGACTTAATTAGTGCATCCAGATACCTTACACAAAGATTTTGGAGAGGTCTACATTAATTTACAGCTCACTCAAGCTATAATTCCCTTTATTCAAAAGTCAAATGTATCAGTATTAACACTGGATAGGTGGCCGGTGCTGTGGTGCCAGCACCCCGGGTTCTAGTCCCGGTCGGGGTGCCGGATTCTGTCCCGGTTGCCCCTCTTCCAGGCCAGCTCTCTGCTGTGGCCTGGGAGTGCAGTGGAGGATGGCCCAAGTGCTTGGGCCCTGCACCCGCATGGGAGATCAGGAGGAAGCACCTGGCTCCTGGCTTCAGATCAGCGCGGTATGCTGGCCACAGTGCGCCAGCCACGGCGGCCATTGGAGGGTGAACCAACGGCAAAGGAAGACCTTTCTCTCTGTCTCTCTCTCTCACTGTCCACTCTGCCTGTCAAAAAAACAAAAACAAAAACAAAAACAAAAACAAAAACAAACACTGGATAGGAGAGAAATGTAAAAAGTCAAACTCCCTCATGCTCTTGCACAAGCCACTGAATTATCAGCAAGTAAACTTCTGGAGTACTTTTACAAGTCTGGGCTAGGTCTTAGCTGCCCTTTTTCTCACTACTCCAAATCTTTGTCCATGGACATTCACCACTTTCATGCTACCGTGGATGGCCCCATGGGTATCTGGAGTGGGCAGTTATCTCCATAGGATTACTTCAGAAGTTAAAAGAAAATCATCTTTCTTCACTAAATTGTCCAATGTACCCACTACACTGTCTGTGAGTCATATCTTGATTGTCTTCTTTAGATATTTTCTTGAGGATAAAGCCCATTAGAACTCTACAATGAGTCAAGAAAATGTAACTGCTGTTGGCTTTGACACCAACTAACTGCAACAAAATGTTGGACAACTCTCTTCATTTTGGGGAACCTCGGTTTTCCCAACTATAACACCTGGGGCTTGGATGAGTGTATATAATATAGTTTATGGATTATTTAATGAAGTACCTCCTGACACATAGTAGATACATGATGAGGGCCAGTTAATCCTTGCTCCTCCTTGCCTTCTTCCTGCTTTATGTCCCATGATTAATCATATGTGTGACTTGCAAGTCTATTCACTCATCAAGGAAAAGAGAGCAGAGGGTACAGGATGATGAAATTTTGATTTAGAGGACAGAGGTAAAGCATGGAGGTTCCTTGAATAAATGTTCAATGATGACCTCTTTATTTAAAATCTCTCTTCTAAGCCTGGTAAATGCACCAAAGGCCAGATTACAGAAATTAGAAGTCAACATTTTGGAAGTTATTTATGAGCTAAACTCAGCCTGAGCCTAGGATCCCCTTTTGTAATCTACCTATGGATAGCTAGGGTTTTCAATGTTGAATTTCTCTGAATGACGAAAAAAAAAAAAAAGAGAAAAGATAAAGTGAGAGGCATGAGAGGGAGACAGAGAGGTAAAGGGAGAAGGAGAGGAAGAACAGAGGGAGGACAAGGAGGAAGAGAGGAAGAAGAAGGATTTGGAATTCCTTGGGGAATCAAAAGATGTGGAGGTGAGGCAGACGGAACTAGAAGAAAAAGAGAGAGGAGGGAAAAAAACAAGAGAAAGAGGAGGGGAGAGGAAGAGGGAGAGGGAGAGGGAGAGAGAGAGACAGACAGAGAGAGAGAGAGAGACAGGGATTATGGGGAACACCATGGGTAAATGGCCAGTGAAAATCCCTCATAGTTGGAAGGCTGAAGAACAACTTTAAAGGGAAGATGACTAATGTTCTACTTAAATTTGTTTTTGTTGGTTCTTTAGTTGGAAATTTGTTTATGCTGGTTCTTTAGTTGGGATATTAGAATCATAATTATTATGTTCAAAAGTATTTTGATTTTTAAGGCAGTTATTTTTTTGTTTTCTAAATAAAGGAAGGGTATGAGGCTTGTATCTGTTTATTCTAATCATTTTTAAAGCTTTATTTATTTACCTGAAAGGCAGTTAGAGAGAAAGAGAGAGAGAGAGAGAGAGAGAGAAAATCTTCTATCCACTGGTTCACTCTTTAATGACTGCAATGGCTGGGGCTGGGTCAAGCTGAAACCAGGAGCCAGAAACTGCATCCAGGTCTTCCATGTGGGTGCAGGGGCCCAAGCATTTGGGCCATTCTCCATCGCTTTCCAGGTGAATTAGCAGGGAACTGGATCAGAAGTGGAGCAGCAAAGACTTGAACTGGGATCCATATGGGATGCCGGCATCACAGGTGGCAGCAGAACCCAATGTGTCACAACATCAGCCCCAATAGATTATTCTAATTTTAAATAAAGAATGCACAATGCAAGTCACATAAATTCTCCAAAAGTCAGCCAAAACATTTTTGTAATAGAAGGGTTTGAATTTCCATAACACATGGAGTAGTAATTGCAACTGATTTCCCCTAGGTCTTATGTGCATAGATGCCATCAACTAATGTTTGGGTTATACAGGCAAGGCAACCAGCATGGAATCATATCAGCTATACCTAGTAGGTGATGTATTTTAAGTGCTGCTTCAGGGCACATTTTGTTCAAAGAATAGCAGCAGTTTAGTGCAGATACCACCCTGGCCTATATCCTAACTTCTTTATGTTGAATACAATTATCAGCTTTCCCTTTCTCTGTCCACTAAGAAACTTCAGATTCTAGAATACTGTTATCCCAATTGTCTCCTTGATGAAATTCATGGTGTGCAAAGATGGAGACTGGGACCTGACTTAGCCATTTCCTCCTAACCTATCTAGCAGTGCATTTGGTAAATTGGGTAGGTTAATTAATGCACCTTGGTGGGGCTGAGTCATCACGGCCTTTGTTGTCTGTGAATGAGGAGGTAGGTGGCTGCTGAACCATCTGGTTTGAAATATAATGCCTGGGCTACTCACCTTCCCTGAATTTCCATATTCCCACACTCACTGACATCTATCTGGGTCAAACAGTACTTTACACCATGACTGACTGCATCCTGAGCTACCACGGTTTACTGTACACAATTAACATAAAGCAGATAGAGTAAGGAAGGTAAAAACCAAGGTGGAAATCTGAATCTGTAAGAAACCATTCTCTTGAGGAAGGTAGAAATAAGGGAGAATACAGATAAGTGGACAAGTAAATTCTTCCTCTGACTAACCTGTCTTATAAAAGAGCTCCTATGTTCTAGAATGTTATTGTCAAGCAATGTGGCAACTACTCCCTATCTTTCTCCATTCCTGGTCTCCTGTTTTTCCTGAAGTTGACTCTGTCATAATGCCCATATTCCTCCCTTTAGGAATTCTAAATGCTACCTGCTTTCAAAGACTACAAACTTTCTAGACTAGATTGTAAATTCCAGAGGGCAGAACATCATGTCATCTTTAGAATATTCATATTATTGAATATTGTAGCACCTGGCATGAGAACTCCAAAGATAGGAAGGAAGGGAGGAAGGGAGGAAGGGAGGAAGGGGGGAAGGGAGGAAGGGAGGAAGGGAGGAAGGGGGAATGGGAGGGGAAGGGGGGAAGGGAGGAAGGGGGAATGGGAGGGGAGGGGGAGGGGAGGGGAGGGGAGGGGAGGGGAGGGAAGGGAAGGGAAGGGAAGGGAAGGGAAGGGAAGGGAAGGGAAGGGAAGGGTACTAGCTCACTCTACCTCTGCCTCTTTAAACTATTGCATTTTTAGTCATTCCTTCATTCCTAAGGGTAGAATTGAGGTCTGCTCATTGTTTCTCCTATGTGTGTGTGTGTGTCAACACCGTGACTGCAGAGAATTTTACATCAGTTTTCAATCCCTCTCCAGGACATAATATGTTCTTAGTAAATGCTTGTTGATGAAAGGATGATTTGCTTAGAGAACTCAACTGCGGGCTGTGAGCAGGCCCAGTGTTTTCAGCTCTGGATATTGCTGCTCTTTGTTAGTGATAATCAGCACAATTGTTCCTCTCAGTAATCTCAAATAACAAAGCTAAGTGCTTAGAGCTGTGGAAAGAGAAACACAGCCAATTCCACACCCCATACTCCTCTGTGAAAACTACTCATAGCAAGGTTTTCTACCTGAATGAGACTACCTCCTAAATCTTCAGGCCCCATATTATCACTTTTCATGGTTACTAATTTTTTTTTCAAATAGACTCAAGCATAAAAAAGGGATTTCATTAGTTTTAGTGGCAGACCTTGCCCTATCAGTAGAAGTCCTTAAGTTGCAGCTGCTGATTAAAGATCATCTGGCTTTTCTCACAACCCTACTGACCTGGAGATGATTTAACCTCTTTAAGCCTGGTTCCTTATCTCTGAAACAGGCTGTGGAGGGCCAGGAGATGTGGTCTACACCCTGACCCTTCTGATACCATCGATCCTTCTGCACTTTCAGACCCCCAGACATATTACAGCTCCTGGAGACCCTACCCTCTACCTGCTCATGAAATTAATGTTCCACACTCTGCTCTTTCTCCTTTTTGGGATCATTGCTCTCATGCTTCTCATATTTGTTTCTAGTTCTTTGATTTGGGGTCTCTCCAGACTCCATTTTTTGGGTGTATGAGGCCCAGAATCTTCTTGCTTCTAGGAATTGAAAATCCTCTAGGATTTGGAGGGGGCATTTATCCCACCTCTCCCCAGCTTCAGGGAGACACCTTCTTTATCAGTCCCACAGTGTGGGACACTTCGTCTGGGCTAACTGGCCCTAACTACCCTACAGAGGAGGACACAGGAAAATATTATTAAAACATAAATTTTATCTAGCAGTGTTGAACAAGAAGTTTAGCAGAGATGATTCGGTCTTAACCTGGCTCCTGCCCTGGCCTTCTTGCCAAATGCACCCCACAAATGAGGTTCAGTTCTCTGTTAATCTACATCCACTCCTGATTCTGTTTGCGTCTACTTATTCTGGTTCTCCATGTTACTTCCTACTCTCTCACTTTTTAGTCTCATCTCAATCTTCAAATTTGGTCCCTGAATGTTTGTGGCTGTGACTTGGCTCCTCTCAACAAGGCTTCTGGACTCCCCCACAGTCTTTTGAGCTATGTCTCCACCACATGCTTCCCTGGACCCTGGCACCCTGTTTTCCATCAACTGTCCCTACAGGCACATCCTATAGGTCTTCTGTCAGCTCCTAAGGCCAGAGGATCCAGGTAGAATGGTGATCTTTCCAATCAAAGATTCTAGGGTTTTCTGAATCCCATGTTCAAATGCAAATAGGAAACATATAATTCTTCTCAAGATAAAGATAATTCTATAAATTTAGGAGCTCAGCGTACAGAACACAATGTAAGAAAAACTGAAAAGAGAGAAGAGGAGGATTCAGACTGTCTGAGTGATAAGACAGGAGGAATGAACACACTTACTGCTCCCTGAGAGTACTATCATATCTCCCATTTACCCAGAAAACTCACCAAATGTGATTTTTGGATGAAATCTCTTCGTTGTAACATTACAGAAACAGTGGGTTTGCCAACTCCAAACTGGTGAGGATAGCAGGCACTTGAGCTTAAGCTCAAAGAAACAGAGTGGGGTGAAATCCTCTGAGTTTTCTATTCCCTTCTGCTCCTTTCCCCTTTTCCCATGCGTGGGGGCTGTGGAAGACTTAATCAATAAATTGTCTAAAATTCTCAAGGAAACTGTCATTTGTTCAGTATCATTTAATAGTATACTATAGAATTGATACTTTTTTTCTTCAGATGCTGGAGAGAACCAGCCTATATGCCCATTAACTATCCCTTTATTCACAATCAGCATAGAGTCAGCAGGGTGCTAGAGTCAGCCAAGTAAATGAAGTTGATTCTTTTTGTTTGTTATCAAAGGTCCATTCCTAACACTGATGTTAAGTAGATCTTTGTGCAGCAGGGAACTGTAGGGATTATCTGTGTAGACAATGGAACACTGTGTTAGTGGATGGATGAGTGTGCCTGTGTGTGGACATGATAAATGAAGGAAACAGGCACGGAAACTGCTGCTGTGATACGCAGTTTTTCATCAAGACAAAGGTAGTATTGGAGTAATAACATACTCCATTGCCAATAATCCCTAAGTAGACTCTATTTCATCAGGAGGCAGAAGTTAGTTAAAAGAACGCCATCTGATGGGGTAAGGAACAGCCAGGGGAAGACTGATTGGCTGTCTGACTACCATGGCTTAGCAAGATAGTGACTTTATAATGGACCAAGGTTCTAGGTCTCAGCCTTGAACAGAAAAACAACTCATTTGGCATCTCCTCCTCCATGGTAGAGGGGCCAAGCAATTTCATACAATTTTATTTAAATCACACAGCAAGCCTGCAAAGTGGGTATTGTAGCTCTACCTTACTTGAGATTCAGAATGTCAGGTATTTGCTTCAAGATTCATAGATGATGCCTGGTAGAGGTAGGATTCAGAAATATCTTTGAAGTACTCTAAAGTTGGTATGTTTAATTACTATGCAATAGCACTTCTCCTTGAAGAGCCCAAAATTGGAGCAGTTGATATACTCAGGGATGACTATTAGTGAAGATAAGAATTACAGATCTCACAAGAGACTGCTGAGTAAGACAAGGGATTCATCTGTATAACTCTCCAGTGGCCAGAATGCCAGGGGCACACAGCAGCAGTGAGGTACTCCACGAACTGAGTCAAGAACCAGAAAATTTTGTGGTGAATGGAAACAAAAAGACAGTGGGGCGGGCAGTTTTGAGAGCATTCCTGTGAATAGGAAGCTTGGGCTTCTGCAGAACAGATTTAGAGACCCTCTCCAGGCATACCTGGACTCAGAGATCCCTTTATGTCTCACTGCTGTCCATTCAATTTTCTGATGACACGTTCTACTCTTTATGTGCTCATGTTAAAAAAAAAAAACCTATTTGAGAAGCAGAAGGACAGAGGGAGACAGATGGGAGACTTCCTATCTTCCTGTTCAGTTGCTGAAAGCCCACAGCCACCAAACTGAGAGCCAAGAACTAAATTCACATGTCCCACATGGATGGCAAGAACCCAAGCCCTTGGGCCATCACCACTGTGGAGTCAGGAGCCAGAGATGGGAATTAGATCCAAGGACTCCAATGTGGGATGTGGATTCCTATCTGGCATGTTAACCACTAGGCTAAACACCTGCCTCTGTCCTTATTTTTTGACTTAGAGCTAATACTAACTTTATACTTGGCCAGAGAAGATAGACTTTCTCCTTTGTCGTGAGTTAACGTAACTAATTTAATGATCAAAGAACTACCTTATCTTCTTTTCTCCAAGTTTCTGTGGAGAAGATGTGCTCACTATGACTTGGGAGACATTAGCAGGCATAATTGGTTGACTACCCACAATCCTTTGTCCACCTTTCTCCTTTCTGAGCTTTCATTGGAAAGGACATTTTTGTTGCTATGGTTTATATAGAATGCAGAGTGTCAGCTGGATAGTTGCTTTTTGCTTTGGTTGTAGGTGATTCCCGCAGTGTAACCCTGGAGTGATTTCTTTGGCTGTATTCAGCTGTACCTATGAGTGCCACAGCTGTCTAGTCAGCAACAGTATATGGAGGCACATATGTTACTTTGGGCTTGCAAAGCTGTGTGTCTTCAGGCCCCAGAGAGTTAGGTGTCAGTCACACTAGAGTTTCTCATGGAAGCAGCCATGTTTGTAGTGCTGTGGGGCACAGCACAAAGGAAGCTGTCCTCTTATTCCACCAGGCAAGCCTGAGTGATACTGGGGCTTGGGGACACCAACAACTGTTGCCCTGGCAACTGTGTGATATCAATCATACCTTTCCCAGTTCCTGGTCAGTAGGCATTGGTGGTGCTGAGTCCCAATCATGTGGAAGTACAAGGGACCTTGCCCAAGTCTCATGTAGTGAATACAAGTTATGCTGAAGATTCTGCCTTGACAGGTGTGGGCCTGGAGCAGTGGAATGCAGGTAAGGTGTTTCCCTGGTTTTGAAGGCTGGGTTCAAGTGACTCTGAGGAATATAGTACTACTAGTGAAAGACCCTGGGCTGCAGGGCGGGAAGGGTAACTTGCTCATGTCCCATGGTAAAAGCACAGGTTATACTGGGGATTGTGTGCAATGGCAGCCATAGGAATGAGACAGTGGAATGGAGAAAGAGCCTTTCCCAAGTCCCACAGGGCAAGTGCCGGTGCTCTTGGGACTTATGGAGCCAATAGTCACAGTCCCACAGCTGCAGGATGCAATGGTGACCATAACCAGGTCTCACATTTTACAGGTAGGTTATGCTGGGGATTGCGCACTGGCAGGCACAGATTTGGAGCAATGGAATGTAGATAGGGTTCTGTCCAGATCCTGTAGGATCAACCTAGGTGACTGTGGAATATAGCTCCAATAGTAAGTCTCAGAGCTGCAGAACTTGGAGGTAACTTAGCCACATCTGATGGTTTTTTATAGGTTATGCTGAGGACTGTGCACTAGCAGATGTAAGCTTAGCTCAGTAGAACACAGCTAAGGCCTGACCCAGATCCCACAGGCAAGCATGCTGTCCATAGATATAACAGAGCAAACAGTCACAGACTCAGAGTTGCAGGATACCTTGGGGTCCTTACCCAGGTCCCTCAGGGTAGTTCCAACAGTGACAGTCCCAGAGCTACAGGACTCAGAAGGTACCTTACCCAGTGATCACAGGTTATACTCGGGATTATGCATCAGCAGGTACAGGCCTGGAGTAGAGAAATGCAGATAGGACCTTCCTCAGGGCCCACGGGGGAGTGCTGGTGACTCTGGGGCTTATACAACCAATAGTTATAGTCTGAGAGTTGCCATATGCTGTGGGTGCACAGAGTGAGTGCAGATTATCCTGGAGATTGTGGACTGACAGCAGGCATCCTGAAGCAGAGAAATGCAGACCAGGGCCTTCCATGTCCCACCAAAGAGCTCGAGTTACTCCAGGGATTGTAGCATCAACATCTATAGTCCCAGAGCTGCAGGACAAAGAAGGGACTGACCCCAGTTCCCACAGGGCATGGGAGGGTAAAGATGGGACTTGTGCCCTGCCCAACCAACACCCTGTCTTAATAGGTGCAGAAGGGGACTTCCTCAGGTTGGATTTTCTGGGTGTGTGTATTAGCTGCTGCTGGCCCTGAACCCCCAGAAGCAAAGGAGTATGTCCCTGCATCATGCAGAGCAAGTAAACCTGGCTCTGGAACTTCTGCCTAGCAAACCCACAGCTGGTAAGACACAGATGTGCCACGGCTCTGGCTTGGGAGCCTTTGGTGTTATGGGGCTGCTTATTGTACCCGAAGGAAGAATGGAGTTTAGCAGTCAATGTATTACAGCACCTTGTGTCTAGTGCTTTGGGTGGGAGGCAATGTGGTTTCCTTTTCAAAAGCAAAGCAGTTGCTTGGACCTCCCTCACCTTTTTAGACAGGATTTTAGTCCAGTGAGGACTGTGGAATCCTCCTATAGTTAGCACTGCCATTTGCAGTAATGGTGTGGGTTGTGGAACTTTCAGCTTACCTCTTCTTGGCCTAATGGAGTCCTCCCACCCCACTGGGGAGCCAGGGTAGGAGTTGCTGTTGCTTTTTTTCTTGTCTCGATGCTGGCTTTCTAAGCCTCTGAGCTGTGTGGAGTTCCCCTCACTTCCTTACTGAAGTTCTCCCTTAGTCAAGGTCCTGCAGCCATGGTCCTTCCTTTGCTGCTCTGGTTCTCTGTGACAGAGATGAGTATAGGCCCTCTCTATTCAGCCATCTTGGATCTTTCCACCCCAAATTATACTTATTTCTTTTTATGTCACAAAATCACAATGGGATTTGCTTTTTCATGGGGAGAGAGAGAATGATAAACAAGGAAACTACGTATTATATTAGAGGAAGATAAGCTTTATGAAAAATTAAAATGTAGAGTGATATTTATGTTTGGGTACACCCAAAAGAAAACCCTGAGACAGGGGCTTTGATAGTATCAGCTTACAAGGACATGATCCCAGAAAGCTTAAGTGAGGGAGAAGGAAACAGAGAAGAGAGAAATGCCAGCTAACTGCTGGTTTATGAGCAGTTTTCTGTATTGAGCAGGGAACTCAACCCTGCAGGAGAACCACTGAGCATCTCAGTATTGCTCTCCCGAGGGCCAGGAAACCTGAGTTATTTATCTACCAACTTCCTCCCTCATTAGTTGAGAGATACCCCTGAGGGCATTAAATCCTCCACTCTTCAGGGCTATTCCCAGCAGGCTCAGCAAGCTTCAGTGGTGGAGAAAACTCTCAGGAAAACAGACAGAAAAGTGAGGTGCCCAATGAGGGCTGTCCACCACAACCACAGGTGAGACCTGAAGATGAGCTGAGGGGTTATGGGCAGGATGTCCACAGCATCTATTCCTGTAGGGTAAAGGGGCTTTGATGTGCAGAGAGGTGGTGGGATTTCTATAGTTTATTAAACAGAGCAGTCAAGGTGATATTTATACAAAGACCTGAAGCCTGTAAAAATCTGGAGCAGAGCATTATAAGAAGAGCAAAGAGCAAGGCCAAGACCTACACTGGGGGTGTGCTGGAACACTGAAGGAAGAGCAAAGAGGCCAGAGTGACGAGAGACCAGTGATCACGGAGACAAGTGATACATGAGGTCAGAAGGGCTACTGGGTACTGTGATTTTAAAGCGGTTTGGGTGTGTCCTCCAAGAGTTCATGTGTTGAAATTTGATCACCATTGTGAGATATTAGGAGGGAGGAAATTAGTCCAAATATAGTATTTAAAGATAGGACCTTTGTGAGGTGATAGAGATTAGATGAAGTCATCATGGTGGACTGAGTACTGATGGCTTCCTAAGAAGAGACAGACCAGGGGAGACACACACCCCTGTATCTTGTAATGTGTTTCCCTGTGCCACTCAGGGCTCTGCCACCAAGAAGGCTATTCCGGATGTGGACCCTAGAACTTCCAAAACTTTGAGCTAAGTAAACCTTTTTTCTTACTAAAATTATGCAGTAATGCAAAATGGAATAATACATGGAGACCCAGATCATGGCAGGCAATGCAGCATGACAGAAAGATACTAGCTTTTACTCTAAATGAAATAGGAGGGTATTAGAAGATCCTGAGACCTGGGTTGCAATTCTCTGGAAAAGTCTGTTGATGGTCTTTCTGGAGACGCCTTGTATTGTAATAGGTTCTGGAGCTCCACTCAAGAAAACAGAAATGAAAGGCTAGAGAGCTCTCTCAGGTAGAACAGCCTAGGTCCATGGGCCAAAAGCAGAGACAGCCTTTTGCTGCTGCTTTTTTTTTTTTTTAAGATTTATTTTTATTTATTTGAAAGATGGAATTACAGAGAGAGGTAGAGACAGAGAGAGAGAGGGATATCTTCTATCCACTGGTTCATTCCCCAGATGGCCGCAACAGCTGGAGCTGTGCTGATCCAAAGCCAGGAGCCAAGAACTTCCTCTGGGTCTCCCACATGGGTGCAGGGGCCCAAGGACTTGAGCCATCTTCTACTGCTATCCCAGGCCATAGCAGAGAGCTGGATCGGAAGAGGAGCAGCCAGGATTAGAACTGGCGCACATGTGGGATGCCAGCGCTTCAGGCCAGGGCATTAACCTGCTGTGCCACAGTGCCAGCCCCAAGCCTTTGCTTCCTAAGAACACCTCAAGTTCCACTTACTGGAAACATAACCTTTAGGTGCACTATCTTTGAAGGATTTTCATGTTGGCCATTCACCAATGTAGGAACTTAATGCTAGTCTGTAGGTGAAGTTCTTGGGATATAAGGCAAAATAATAATGATGATAATACAATAATTTAATCTTGGGCATTATCTTCTACATTATTCTTTGATTTTATGCTTCCAGACTTAGGATAGTTTACTTCTCTTTCTTACAATACCTTAATGGGGAAGCTCTACTTTTATATTTAAGTATTATAAAGATCACATTCAATTAGCAAGTTGCATCACAAGTTCTCTGGATCCCAGTTATAATCTATATTGACCAAATTATATAAGAATATTTTTAAAGTATTGGTACTGAAATGGTAACATGGGCAGTTTTCAACATATTTATTATATATTATTATTACTATATAATTATTTAATTTCCAATTGAATTTATGGCTCTTTTTAAAGTATAGGTAAACAACTATTTGTATTTGTGTAAACAAGAAAGGGTTATTTGTTACTATACCAAGTAAAGGTAAGAATTGTATCGAGAACAGGAGGGACTGATAAGTTTTGGTGTTCCCTCTAACTAATACAGTAGAAAGGAGACTGAACAAGTAAATAGTACCAGTGGTCACATATCATAGCCAAATAAAAAATAGATCAATTATGAGAGTATTTTAGGCATGGAAAGCCAAGACACTCCGGAAAAAAAAAGAAGACCTAAATGAAAGATCTCAGCAAGTGAGATCCCAGTGGAAAGAACGGGGCCATCAAAGAAGGAGGTACCTTTCTCTGAAGGGAGGAGAGAACTTCCACTTTGACTATGACCCTATCGGAATAAGATCAAAGTTGGTGAACCCTAAAGGCTTCCATAGCCTTGGCAACTCATGACTAGAGCCTAGGGAGATTACTGACGCCATAAACAAGAGTGTCAAATTGTTAAGTCAGCAACAGGAGTCACTGTGTACTTACATCTCATGTGGGATCTGTCCTTAATGTGTTGTCCAATGTGAAGTGATGCTATAACTAGTACTAAAATAGTATTTTTACACTTTGTGTTTCTGTGTGGGTGCAAACTGATGAAATCCTTACTTAGTATATACTGAATCGATCTTCTGTATATAAAGATAATTGAAAATGGAAAAAAAAAAAACAGAAACTGAAAGAATTTGTTGCCACTCATCCTGCCCTGCAAAAGATGCTTAAAGATGTGTTACACACAGAAACACAGAAACATGGTCATCAATATGAAAGAAGGTAAAGGAAGGAAACCTCACAGCAAAAGATCACAGGAAGCTCAATTTCTCTTTGACATAGAATTAAACTCTGATGCTCTGTTAAAGCAATGTGTTAAAGTAATCTAAAAACAAAAAGCAATTCAAATCAATTGGCAATCTACAAAAAGAGTTAAAGATTTTAAAAGCTATTATTAAAATTGCTATATTGGTCTATTATGCTATGTTATATGTGTGTACATATTATATGTCCACATAGGAAATTTTATTGAGAGTTTTATTTTAAATGGCTTATAGATAAGATTGTCCATAAATTTAAGCTGCTAAAATCAATCAAAGATACATTTTAATTTGTGTGACCTGAATCTGTGTATCATATGTTTTAAACTTGTTGGTAGAAAGAAACTAAAAACATTTTATATGGTTGTGCTTAAGTTTACTGGTTAAACAAACTACACCATGTTAGATATTTAAGAGGTGTTTTCAAATACATGATTCTTAAAATTTATAGAAGGCATTGGACCTTCTGGTAAATGTTTTCTTAAGTTGTTATCTAATGGTTGAAACGGTTTGCTAAGTATTCATGTAATATTGCTATTGTCAGCAAGCGATCTAGGACTTGCTCCCTCATTTCTCTATTCTAAGCCCAACTTATTCTTTCATTTCTCTATTCTCTTCAAGGTAGGAAACTAATTCTATTATGAAGGAATCTGTCGGACGCACAATTTAATCTTTAGACCTTATAAAAGAGATGGCTAACATTTTTCTGTAATAGCATAGCCAAAATAAGAACTTAAATAATAATCTCATAGCTAGATTCACTTCGCCATCAGCGAAGTATACAGTAAGTAGAAAAAACCTCCCTTTCAGACCAAAGGGAAAGAAAGTTTTAAAGTGAGAATATAATTTTCCTCATGGGCATTGTCTACCTTAGAAAAACTACTACAGAACATGCCTGTGACTATAGACTTGTAGTTCAGGCCACCGAAGATTAGAGATGGGACACGGGCACTCCCTTGACTTGCATCCTCTGGTCTGCTTTAACACAAACCAGGAGGAAAAGAAAGCTCGGCATCAGAAGCAATGGGTGGCAGGCCTATTAATGGCTGATCTGTACAGTGATCTGCCCTCAAGGAGACCCAACAGGCCAGTCCACTGCAGTGGCTTTCAATGTGGTAAGCCTGGGCTTCAGCAGAAGTCAGCTTGTGAAGAGCCCTGGCAGCTCTGCCAAGAGTTGGATCACTGGAAATGGACCTGCCCTGGAGTCGAAGGATGCCCAGGTCAGAGCCACAGATCTTATTGGCTCTAAGCTGAAAAGCCCTTCACTCAGCCCAACTTCCAAAGGGACCACTGCAGCTGAGGGGATGGTCAAGTAGGGTCAGCAACATTGCAGGCAGAACTGTAAATTTCTTGTTAGAGATGCCCCCTGCCTTTACCTGGCCAGCTCTCCTCCCAGCCCAGCCAAGTAATGAAAGTCAACAGAGTGCCTTCCCCTAGGAGGTTCACACCTCCCTTAGGATATACCCCATGTGAAGAGATAGATAGGTCTGGGCCTCTTAACTTACAAGGCCTAAAGCCCACCAGATTATTATCAAGCCCCTTCTATCAGGTTCTATTTGCCTCTCAATCAGAAAACTTTATTGTAGCTTAGACAGCACCTTTCTTAGCTCCTCTAATAATGACTCTGTCCTTTGTTCTAGACCCTGTCTAGCACACTTGGGCCTCATTCCTTTGTAATCATAACCTCTACTCTACCACCAATGGCTCTACTCCCAACCTGTGTGTACTGATGGTCCTCTTCCCCACTTAATGCTGTATAATTGTTCAAATCTGGTAAATGCCACTCTTAGGATCATTGGTTACTATCCTCACTCTGTCTTTTATGACCTTGTCTAAATATGATCAGAGTCGGCAAACTTGGAAGGCTTCCATAGCCTTGGCAACTCATGACGACAGCCTTGGGTGGTTACTGGCACCATAAACTAGAATGTCAATTTGTTGGGTCAACAACAAGAGCCACTGTGCACTTGCTCCTCATGTGGGATCTCTGTCCTTAATGTACTGTACATTTTGATTTAATGCTATAACTAGTACTCAAACAGTATGTTTCTCTTTGTGTTTCTATGTGGGTGCAAACTGTTGAAATCTTTATACTAAATTGATCTTCTGTAAAAAAAAAAAAACCTGGTGTTAAATTGGAAATTGCATAGAAAATTAATTAATTTTTTAAAAATATATCATGTAGGATCTCTGTCCTTAATGTGCTATACATTGTGATTTAATGCTATAACTAGTACTCCAACAGTATTTTTTCACTTTGTGTTGCTATGTAGTGGCAAACTGTTGAAATCGTTACCTAATATATACTTAACTGATCTTCTGTATATAAAGAGAATTGAAAATGAATCTTGATGTGAATGGAAGGGGAGAGGGAGCGGGAAAGGGGAGGGTTGCGGGTGGGAGGGAAGTTATGGGGGGTGGAAGCCATTGTAATCCATAAGCTGTACTTTGGAAATTTATATTCATTAAATAAAAGTTTTTAAAAAAAATAGATCAATTAACCAAATCTCCTGAGGAGAAAAGTTATACAGACTTTATCTCTCTTCTCATTAGTGATAAAAATGCTTGATGAATTCTATTACATTATAATAAAATGTTAATAAAGGGTATAAACGTTTTTATAATGCTAACAAAGACTATATATTGCATGATAGAACAATGGATTTTGTAACACTAGCCAAGCAACATTTAAATAATATATCATCATATCATTTCATGATGAGACATAAGTTACAAAATAATAACTGATGCAAAGTGTGCACTTGAGATTTCTGATTAATGTAATGACTTAAATTTAACTAGAAAAAAAGGAAGCTCAACCTGACAAATAGTAAGTTGGATCTGAATCATGTTTAGAGAAACAATAAAAATAAGAGGTAAGACAGAACGTATAAGCCTGGGTACTTTGAGAAGGGTTTTTTTAGTTTTTATTTTTTGACTTTGTATCTGGAAAGATTACCCTAACTCTGGGAAGGCATCAAAATATGTGATTGAAATGGTAAAAAAACATTTAAATAAATAGAACTACAACCTAAATAAGAATAATAAATATATAAATAATTAAGACACTGATGAAGCTTTTACTGACAATTCTTTAGAATAAGACTAAATATTAGTGCTATATATTCCAAGATAATTGTACCTTTATGTATTTTATTTTGCTCCTGTGGGATTTGAAGTGTTCAAAAAAATTAGTCATATTAAATTTATATCTGCTGTTAAAATGCCTCTAAGGAACTTAATTATTGATTGTAATTATTAATACTTCTATAAGAATTTGTTTTCTTTTATTATATATGCAAAAGTATGTATGTGTATTTTTGTATCTACACATACACATAATACATATTTAATAGCTGATTTCTTAAATTTAAAAAAAATTTATTCATTTGAAAGGCAGAGTTTCTATCTGCTGGGTCACTCCTAAATGGCTGCAAAGGCTGGGCCTGGACCAGGCCTAAGCTAGGAGCTAAGAACTCCATCTTGGTCTCCCACATGGGAGGTAGGGATCCAAGTACTTGGGCCATCCTCTGCTGCTTTCCCAGGTGCATTTTCGGGCAGCTGGATCAGAAGTGGAACAGCCAGGACTTAAACTAGCAGTTCTGCATGGTTTGCTGCCAGCTGTACCACAATGCGAGTCCCATAAATTGATGTTTAAGGAAGATATTCTTCACCAATGTTAATGTTGCATACATGAAATAATCTAATCAGTACCTGGCTTTTCTGGCACACTAAACAAGTACTTTTCTGAGAAAGTTACATTAAAAGTTTAAGAATGTCAAATAATCAGTGAAACATCTAACTTAGACATGAGAATTTCTGGGAGGGCTTTGTCCCCACCCCAGAGATCATTGTTGTAGTGACTTCACCAGCAACCACTGATTCTTTGTTTCTTTAAGCAAATGGGCACTCCAATAAGGTCCTGGAGTGTGTACCTCCTAGGCTGAGTCTCCCAGAATGCTAGAGAATCTATGGTATGAGCTGACACTTTGCATTCTTTTTCCACCAGTCTCCAAGTGAAGCACCTTCTCTTCTGTCTACTGATTCTGGATCTATACCGAGTCACAATGGGCTAAGGTCCTTTTATTTCGAATATTCTGGCAAGTCATCAGCCTGGTTTATAGCCTACTCCTTACCTAAAGCACTCATGGCAGAGAAATAGCTTCTGAGTACAGAAAAGGAAATTAATTAGGAAACAGATACTTAATACTTTTCATTAGTAGTTGCCATTTTGCAATTTTCTTTTGATTACTTTCCTTGTGCCAGCTCAAATCACTGGCTTTTCCAAATGAAATCTCTGGCTACTCAATTCTTTTGACACTTCTTGATGAAAACCCCCTTCCTTTTCTAAGTTTTCTCAGATATTTCAGATCCTAGAGTCCTGACAGTAAATTTTTCAGAGCTTAGTCTCAGTCCTAGGCTTTAATATCCTTTTTCTGAATGTCAGTAGCACACAAAATCTTGAGACCACATTTTCTACTTAGACACTGACTTTCTGGAGCCCTCAAGCCCTTAGCCATTTTGTTTAGCTGAGCTTTACAGATCATTAAGAGTTAACATCTGTGAAAGCATTGAGCCTATTTGAGTTTGCTGCATAAAATCACTTTAGGAGCAAATATTTATGCTTATGTGTTTCACATTTTGTAAAGAACATTTCTGTAGACCTGTGCTTTAAAATCATCCCAGCCCACTTATTAAAATGTAAATTCCTAGCCCCCACCCAGATATACTGAGTGGATCCTCTGGGGATAGGACCTGGGAATGTAAATTTTCATGCAGACTGAAATTTGGGATTCACCATCCTAATGAAAAGGCATCGGGATTTTGGATGACTTCAACACAGTGTAGCTGACTCAGTAACTATGCCACTGTTCACCTAAGACTTCAGGTTGTATGTGTTTGTATTTACACCTCTATTTCCTCTCTTCTAAACATGTTTAATATTTGATATCACCTAACAATTTTCTATTCCATATTTCTTTTTCAAATGACACTGAAATAATTAAGTAGCCATTCCCTGAAATTAAGTGGCTCATCTTGGCATGGTGTTGATGTGTCAGGGAAGTCTGGAAAATAATTAGGAAATATTGGATAAACAGAAATTGAGCATCTCCTCACTCTCACTTAGTGCCATGAAATTTTAGCTGGGATTGTAGGGAATAAGGTCATAACCAGAACAGAACTATTACTAGCCAAGTACATAATAAAGGATAGATGATAGGCTGAGCCAGATAGAAAGATGTTGTAAATCCCATCAAGGAATTTGGGCATTATCCTAACATAGTAATGAGAAGTGTCTTGTGATCAATTGTTAGACAAATGACTATTGCACATTATTATCTTGGATATGCACTGTGGAGGTCTTTTTATGATTCATGTTACTTTATAACACAACTGCATAAGTGTAATAAAAATAAAAATCAAGAAATATTACCCAGAAAGAGAAAAAAATGAAGTCACAAAGAAGAAAGGAGAAAGATAGTAGATAGAGGGGAGATGGAGGGATATTAATAAAAATCTGTAATTTTTATTCTATTAATTTTAAACTATTATTAAAAATAGATTCTGTACATTTTTCCTTTTATCTTTGCAAAAATCATTGCCTCAAATCACATCAATCTCTCTCCAGAAATAGTTTTCATTGCAGTTAAATCTCTGTAGTAGAGATTCCTAATGATTTTTCATTTTGTCTTTCTAACCTCCATGCCATGGTAGATATGTTTCTTTCTCCACACACCATCCTATCCCCATGGCTGGGAAAGATTATTTGAATCCTCTGGCTAATGGATGGTAGGAAGAAGCATTTATTTATCAGCATAAGACTGTATCTCATTTTCTCTCTATTGTATAGATCTTGAAGGAATCTTCAGGTAAAAAAATCATGAAACTGAAGATCAAAGTAGCCTGGAATTCTGAATCCACATGTAGAGTCAGCGCCTCTCCAGTCTCCTGAAACCTTAGCGGTCTTCACATGTGTAGGAAATAAACTTTCATTGTGTCGTGAAGCTGACCATTGAGAACATTTGTGGCATGAAGTTCTGAAGCACAAGGTTTTGCTCTCAAAAGATGTCATGGGCCAACCCTGTTCCCATCTTTGGATAATTGCCCAGGAGTTTGTCCTAGGCTGAATCATTCTTCCTCCAACCAGTCCTCTACCTCCACTTGCTCCCCAACCTGGCTAACTGTTGCTCATCCAGTTTCTCCGAGTGATTTCATTGAAACTGAAGCCCTCAAATCTGGAATGAAATGTGCCTCCCAGATGCTCCCATAAAGGTCTGTTGCTCCTTTATTACAGCATTTACCTCTGCCTATGGTAATTGCCTGATTACTATTTCTTTTCATTACTAGACTCTAAGCCATTAAGTGCTGGAAGCATGTCTATCATGTTCATCATTACATTTCATCTTTTACTACAGTGACTAATACAAAAGTGTTCACACAATACTGGTTGAAAGAAAGTTGGGGGATGAATACCTAAGGGATGGGAAAGGCTAAAGATTAGGAAACACACACAGCCAATCAGTAGGATTGACCCAAACAGTCACCAGTGTGACATTTTACATGAAAAAAAAAAAACACACTTGAAGCAAACTGGACATCTTATATAAATCATCATCATGTTCAGGTGTGTCTGAAGACATCTGAGTCCCAAAGGGATCTTCCTCTTCATTACCCTCCAAGCTCAGCTACCTCTGTAAATGTAAAGCAATGATTTCTGTATTTTGGGGATGGACTAAAGATCATTTTCCACTTCCTTCACATGTATCATGCAAAAATAACAAAGATAACAAGGATTGATAATTTAAGATATTAATAGAAGAAGAAGACATGTCTATAAATGAACAACCAAATAAGCAAATCCTATGATCCTTCCAATCTCTGGAAATGATGAAAGATTAGGTTGGAATAATAAAAGATACTAAAAACAAAAGTATTGATTAAAAATCTGTCCACGAAGAGTTAGAGCAGTACTTCCTGACTCACAGTTTGCTGCCAATCTTTCTTCCAATTTCAAGAGAGATGGGACACTTAGTCTTTGGTGTAATTAAAATAGATTTGAGTCATCAAAGAGGAAAAGACAGTTCCTATTGAGTGGTGAGATTCCCACCATCCTTTCTTCCACTTAACCAGCATGCCAGAAACCAGCTTAATCTATTAGGCAAGAGAATGCTTCATTTTTCTTTGGAGAAGCTAGAAGCCCTCAGAATTAAGACCTATGAATTTGACAGTCAGAAGATAATCACTAAGGAAAAAGCTGACTTGGAGGCAGTGTTGTGGTACAGCAGTTTAAGCCTCTTCTTGGGATGGTTTCATCCCATATTGGAGTGCTGGTTCAAGTCCTGCCTGCTCTACTTACAGTATAGCTCCCTGCTAATGTGCCTGGGAAGCTGTGGATGATGACTCAAATATTTGAGTCCCTGATACCCATGTGAAAAACCCAGGTGGAGTTCCTTGCTCCTGGTTTCAGCTTGACCTGGTCTTGGCTGTTGTAGCCAATTGGGGGAGTGAGTCAACAAACAGAAATATCAATCCCTCCCCCTCCCCTGCTCCCTCTCTCAAATATTCTTTGCAAAAAGAAAAGACAGAAATGTGACTTGCTTCCAATCACCCTACAGTGAAGCCTATCGTTCAAAAGTCATGCCAATGCACGGAGAACTTCACATCCACTTTGTGGTCCTTCATGATTAAATATTAATGGCGAGGGCGGCAAGACAATGAAATGGGGAAAAGGGAAAATCTTTTTTAAGCATGTAGTTTTGCAACAACTGGGCATCTAAATAGATGGTTGAAATGAAGCTTAACTCCTACCTTACTTCCTTCACAAGGAAAGGATTTGAGGTGCACCATGGACTTGAAGACAAACTATAAATTGCCTATGAAAATGTCTTTGTTACTCTGGGGTAGTTATGGATTTCTTAGAAAGAACACATAAAGCAATTTTTAAAAATTCATAAATTTTTAGACGTCTTTCTAAAGTATATTACCTCACTTTTCTCAAACAGAATCCAGATTATATTTTACTCTATTGAGATGTCTCAAGGACTTCATTATAGACCTTAGATATGGTACTGTCTACCAATCTGATATTACCCTGGGAAGCTAGCAAATATTATAGGACTATTTGCTACAAGTAACTTAAGACTGAGGTGGTTTGTTTTGCTTTGTTTTTCCTGTTTTAATTTTTACTTCTGACTTTTTAAAAAGTCCTCTATATTGTTAGGGTGCCAGCTCTCACTTCTTACATCCCTATCTGGGGTTCTCAATTCTACTCTGGAAGGCAAGAATTGGAAATATTTCCTTTTTCTTTTCTTTCTTCTCACAAGAGTGTGTTTCAATAATGAAAAACATTTAATAAAACAATACTATTTCTTTTTTTTAAAGATTTATTTTATTTATTTGAAAGACAGAGTTACAGAGCAAGGTAGAGAGAGAGAGAGAGAGAGAGAGGCCTTCCATCTGTTGGTTCACTTCCCAAACGACCGCAACGGCCAGAGCTGAGCTGATCCAAAGCCAGGAGCCAGGAGCTTCTTCCGGGTCTCCCACGTGGGTGCAGGGACCCAAGGACTTGGGCGATCTTCTACTGCTTTCCCAGGCCATAGCAGAGAGCCAGATGGGAAGTGGAGTAGCCAGGTCTCGAAATGACGTCCATATGGGATGCCAAGCGCTTCAGGCCGGGGCTTTAACCCACTGCGCCACAGCACCGGCCCCAAAACAATACGATTTCTACCCTGTTTTTTTTTTTTTTCTGTTATGGCATTTATATTATTTTATCTACATTCCCTGTTACATTACAATCTTCATGAGGGCAAAGAGTACCTATCAAGTGCTAAGCATAGTTCTAGGTGGAGGTCATACAGAAGTGAACATACAAAATAAGCTCTTCTCATCCTTATAGAAATATTCTAAAAGGAAGCAACAAACAATATAGAAATAAATAAATTTACAAGGAAAATATCAGAGAGTAATAAGTGCTATTTAGAAAAGGAGAGTGATAATGCCAGAAGCATTTAGTTTGAATGGTCAAGGAAGACTGGGCTAAGGAATTGACATTTTACCTGGGGATAAGAAGAACAAGTCACACAAGCGTGAGTTGGAGTAGAGGAGCAAGTCCTAGAAAAGGAACCAGCTGGTGCAGAGGTCTTGAGGCAGGAGCAAACCTGGCCAGAGAGAGAGACTGAAATATCAGGTGGCTGAAACTTAGTGAGTGAGGGGAAAAAAGGAATGAGATGAAACCAGAGGAAGGCAGGGTCCAGATCACCCAGGGTTCTGGAAGCCAGAACAAGCAGCATGGTGTCAGTTTCTGAGTGTAGTAGAAAACTGCTGATGAGTTTTACGTAGGGAAACGCATGATATGATTTATGTTTACAAAATACCACTACGGCTAATAGGTGCAGAATGGAAAGGTTTAAAAGTGGAAGTAGGTACTGAGCTCCAAGCTTACCAGGGTGAGATGAAGAGTGGTTCATACTATATTAGTAGTATTCCAGAAGGAGAGAAATGTATGGCTTCAGGTTGTGTTTTGGAAGCAGAATCAATAGCATTTGCTGACGGCTTTGAGGAAGGACTAAAAGAGGTGGAAAGAACTCAAAGATAGTAACTAGACTTTCACCTCGAACTACCAATAGTGCTATTTACTTAGATAAGGAAAATCAGAGGAAAAAGCAGTTTAAGGGGACAGGCAAAGGAGTTTGGCCTTTTAGACATCTTTCTGGAGCTATCTAATACATAATTGGATATAGCAATGTGGAATTCTAAGGAAATATAGCAAGAGTCAAGGAACATCTATCTGCCTAAAGATTATATTTAGGATATTTACAGCTGTGAAACTGGTGGGTCACAGAGGGTGGTTGTGTAAATCAATGCTGTCTGACAGAAATATAATGCAAGCCACACATGTGAACCTCTTATCAATTTCAAATTTTCCAACAATTTAATTAAGAAAGTAAAAAGAAGTTAATTTTAATAATACAATATATTTCACTCAAATACTCACAGTATTATTCTTTCAACATATAATCCACACGAAATCATTATGAGCTACTTTACTTTTTATTAAACTAAGGCTTTGAAATCAATATGTGTGAATACAGCACATTTCAATCTGGAGTAACTACATTTCAGGTACTCAATAGCCACATACAGAAAATGGTTACCCAAAGGAAACTGCAAAGATGTAAAAGAGCCTATAACCCAGGAAGTGCACTAATGCACAATATTTAGAAATCAAACACAGTAAGAGAATACAGGTAAGGGGTATCCATGGATGGTAGATCAAGGAGGAAGAGAGGAGAATGTTTCAAGAAGATAGTGGCCAACTATGCCAATATTTCTGATACAATGAAGTAAGATGAGCACTGATAAATAATTCTTGGGTTAAGCTACAAGGATGACATTGTTTATCAGAGTAAGAACAGTTTTACTACTGTGGCAAGAATTGAAGCTATTGCAGTGGATGGGAGAGACAATGTAAGGGGAAGAACAGGAGTAGTGACTAGAATTAACTATTTCAAGAAGTTTACTATGCAGAAAACATAGGGAAAAGGCAGGAATTTAAAGAAATGGGGTGTGAACTTTTTGTTGTCGTTTTTAGCTAGAGAGATACCAGAACATGCTTGTGTGCTGAATGGAGGTGAAAAGATGCATAACGCAGAAGAGAGAAGGGATAATTACAGTCGATCTAGGAGATGGTGAGAGTTAGATTCAGGGCAAAAGAAGAGGTACCATATTTGCCAGGAGCAGGGACATTTTAACTGAACTAACACAAGTGGAAATAGTATCTCAAGAGCATGTAGGTTGGCTGGTACTGTGGCTCACATGGCTAATCCTCCACCTATGGTGCTGGCACCCCAGGTTCTAGTCCTGGTTGGGGTGCCGGATTCTGTCCAGGTTGCTCCTCTTCCAGTCCATCTCTCTGCTGTGGCCCGGAAGGGCAGTGGAGGATGGCCCAAGTGCTTGGGCCCTGCACCTGCATGGGAGACCAGGAGGAAGCACCTGGCTCCTGGCTTCGGATTGGTGCAGTGCCGGCTGTAGCGGCCATTTGGGCTGTGAACCAACGGAAGGAAGACCTTTCTCTCTGTCTCTCTCTCACTGTCTAACTCTGCCTGTCCAAAAAAAAAAAAAAAAAAAAAAAAAAACACCAAAACGAAAAAAAGAGCATATAGGTTGGGCACTGGGAGACTGGAAGAAAAGAAAGTTCTTTAGGGTTTAGGGTTTGCTTCTACTTTCTTAATGAAATAGAAGACAAGGTCAAGAGTGGAATGGAACCAGTGTGTGAAATTCAAGGAGAGAGGATAAAAAAAGTAAGAAGTAGCTTGAAGAGTAAAAAACTGTACATCACCTGCTTTAGTACCTATTTGAGATTTAGGATCATTGTGTGTGTGTGTGTGTGTGTGTGTGAGAGAGAGAGAGAGAGAGAGAGAAAGGAGGAAAGGGCATAAGTGGGTTCACAGACAGTAGCACAAATATATTGATGATTTTGATGACATTAAGGACTTTTTTTTTTTAAAGGATTAATATTTCAAAGAAATGAGCTAAAAGTGTGAAATCTGAGGGGCATAAAACAAAACACTTGAAATTTTTGTAGATTTTGGAAATCAAATCATGATTCCTGGGTTAGATAAATGAGGTAGGATGATGGTATAGATCACCATGGCCAAAGTGATGATGGGATCATTCACATAGATACGTGGACAGTGAAACGTCTAAGAAGATGATAAGAGTAGTAGTAGAATAGAAGGCAGTCTAGTGCTAAAGTCATCATAGAAAAAAGAAATACCCAGAGTTAGGTACTTAATAGTTAACAAGTAGAGGAATTGTTGGTTAAAGGACTTGGATGTTTTAAAAGCAGGAGGAAAATGATCTTGAAGTAAAAATTGGAAACAAGAATTAGATGTGAGGAAAAAAATTAGCCTCCATTGGTAAAAGTCTAGATTTAGTAGGGCAAGAAGTAGAGACAATGTTGCTCAGGGGAGCAAATGTTGTTCAAATTCAGGGGATACAATTTACATAGGAGATCATGTAAATGGTAATTTCCTGACTTGTGTGACACATCCATAATGGAAAGGGAAAATTTAGAAAACTGGAAGAATGTAGAGGTATTTTCTGATGACTCAGCATGAGTTTCAAAGGGCCAGGTGAGAGAGTCGGATCCACAGCTATACAGCAATGCCTGGCAATGAGAACCCAGGGTGTTATGGTAGTCTGGAGGCTCCAGCATCCTGCACTTCATAAACACATCCATCAACTGACTTCGGTTCCTAAATGATTTGTGCTATTCAATGTCATTTTTATCAGGCCTCATTTTTGATAGCATTTTAATTCATACGATTGCAAGCGTCTTATCTCTAGAAGTCTATTTTCAGTCTGCAACAGCCTGATCTAATTTGGTTGCAGGTGTTTTGGAGTCAGACAATTTCCCCAGCACAGGCAAGGTCAGGCAAATTTGTGTGATTCCTGGCCTTTGCTACTCTTCCGCCTGCCTCCAAGAGCATGGAAGAGAACATTAGGTTATTTGGATAAATGTCCAGCTGCCTGTATGGGGCATGGTTGTCTAATTGGCTTCCTGAATATTTCTATTACCAGGCCCTGAGTATATCTATGTAACCCTGAGCCTGCATTCCTGGGAAATCTTTGTATTTAAACCAACATTTAGAAAGCCTTTCCTTTCTTTCCAGAGGCATGAGAGGTATAGTTTTCTTAGAGATTTTTGAATTACCAAAGAATGGTAAGTGACATTTACCTGCTTTGGAAACCATTAAAAATAAGGTAAGAGCTATTGAATTGCCGAGACATACAGTTCAGAATCCAAGCTCCTTGATAACCTGGATCTCATGTCACCATATCCCCACCCTTAGAAGCATTCACTCATCACATTGATAATGCCACAGTTATTTGTAGTGTGTAAAGATTAGAGATGGGAAACGGGCACTCCCTTGACTTGCATCCTCTGGTCTGCTTTAACACAAACCAGGAGGAAAAGAAAGCTCGGCATCAGAAGCAATGGGTGGCAGGCCTATTAATGGCTGATCTGTACAGTGATCTGCCCTCAAGGAGACCCAACAGGCCAGTCCACTGCAGTGGCTTTCAATGTGGTAAGCCTGGGCTTCAGCAGAAGTCAGCTTGTGAAGAGCCCTGGCAGCTCTGCCAAGAGTTGGATCACTGGAAATGGACCTGCCCTGGAGTCGAAGGATGCCCAGGTCAGAGCCACAGATCTTATTGGCTCTAAGCTGAAAAGCCCTTCACTCAGCCCAACTTCCAAAGTGACCACTGCAGCTGAGGGGATGGTCAAGTAGGGTCAGCAACATTGCAGGCAGAACTGTAAATTTCTTGTTAGAGATGCCCCCTGCCTTTACCTGGCCAGCTCTCCTCCCAGCCCAGCCAAGTAATGAAAGTCAACAGAGTGCCTTCCCCTAGGAGGTTCACACCTCCCTTAGGATATACCCCATGTGAAGAGATTGATAGGTCTGGGCCTCTGAATTTACAAGGCCTAAAGCCCACCAGATTATTATCAAGCCCCTTCTATCAGGTTCTATTTGCCTCTCAATCAGAAAACTTAATTGTAGCTTAGACAGCACCTTTCTTAGCTCCTCTAATAATGACTCTGTCCTTTGTTCTAGGCCCTGTCTAGTGCACTTGGGCCTCATTCCTTTGTAATCATAACCCCTACTCTACCACCAATGGCTCTACTCCCAACCTGTGTGTACTGATGGTCCTCTTCCCCACTTAATGCTGTATAATTGTTCAAACCTGGTAAATGCCACTCTTAGGATCATTGGTTACTATCCTCACTCTGTCTTTTATGACCTTGTCTAAATATGATCAGAGTCGGCAAACTTGGAAGGCTTCCATAGCCTTGGCAACTCATGACGACAGCCTAGGATGGTTACTGGCGCCATAAACTAGAGTGTCAATTTGTTGGGTCAACAACAGGAGCCACTGTGCACTTGCTCCTCATGTGGGATCTCTGTCCTTAATGTGCTGTACATTGTGATTTAATGCTATAACTAATACTCAAACAGTATGTTTCACTTTGTGTTTCTATGTGGGTGCAAACTGTTGAAATCTTTATACTAAATTGATCTTCTGTATATAAAGAGAATTGAAAATGAATCTTGATGCAAATGGAAGGGGAGAGGGAGCGGGAGAGGGGAGGGTTGCGGGTGGGAGGGAAGTTATGGGGGGGGGGAAGCCATTGTAATCCATAAGCTGTACACTGGAAATTTATATTCATTAAATAAAAGTTAAAAAAAAATAAAAAATAAAAAATATTAATGAAATAATGAGTAACAGAAAAAAAAATAAAGCAAGTATGGTGTGATGCAAAAAAAAAAAAAAAAAGAGTCTATGAATACTCAACTCTAAGATTCTGATGGTAGACACCATGTCTTTCCCTCATGCTCACTACTATTCCAAGCACCTAGGATATTGTGGGTAACATTCATAGATGGAAGATGAAGGACGCCTGCATCTTTCCATCCTACACCACTGCCTGTCTGGTAGCTTCTCACATTCTCCCTGATCTCAGGGTCTCTGGCTTGTCTCCAGACAGCCATCCATACCTGCCACACTCAAGGGCACACTGGGTTCTGAACCACTCTTCAGTGCCTTCTTCCGAAAATGAAGATCAAACAGGGTCCACATACACATCCTGTCCACCCAAAAGAAATTGTTGATGATGTCATTCTGGCAATGGCCAGTGAAATAAACCTTATCCTGGGCTCAATCCTCATTCTAGCATTTATCTATGAACTTGGGTAGGAGATTCAGCCTCTCCAAGTCTCAGTTTTGCTGCTTGCAAAATGGTGATAATCATTACCCACTTCACTCTGCTATTGGGTTTGGCTAAATGAGATATTATCTTAGCACAAGAGTGCTTCAAAGAGTTTGTGGAAAATGGAATTAAAAGATAAATCTATCATGTGCAAAAAATCTTGAAAGCTACATGTAGTATTTTCAAAATTTTTTTGAAGACTTCCTCATACTTGTGGATTTTAAAAGCTTGAACAAATTTTTTTTTGCAACACAATTAATTTATCTTTTAATTCCATTTTCACTAACTTTCTGAAGTACTCTTTTTTAAATAAAGATTTATTTTATTTATTTGAAAGCTACAGAGAAAGGTAGAGACAGACAGAGTGGTCCTCCATCTGCTGGTTCACTCCCCAGATGGCCACAACGGCCGGAGCTGTGCCGATCTGAAGCCAGGAGCCAGGAGCTTCTTCCGGGTCTCCCATGTGGGTGCAGGTGCCATCTTCTACTGCTTTTCCAGGCCATAGCAGAGAGCTGGATTGGAAGAGGAGCAGCCAGGACTAGAACTGGTACCCATATGGGATGCCAGCAATTCAGACTAGGGCTTTAACCCGCTGCGCCACAGCCCTGGCCCTGAAGTACTCTTGTATATAAGTTGCTTAATCCTGTGCCAGCAGTAGGGTAAATTCTCAACAATGGACATTATTATCATTACCATAATATTCTGGCAGTGAATTGCATTTTTTTCCTTTTTTTATTATTAAACTTTTATTTAATGAATATAAATTTCCAAAGTACAGCTTATGGGTTACAATGGCTTCCCCCTCCCAAAACTTCCCTCCCACCCACAACCCTCCCCTTTCCCACTCCCTCTCCCCTTCCAATCACATCATGATTCATTTTCAATTCTCTTTATATACAGAAGATCAGTTAAGTATATATTAGGTAACGATTTCAACAGTTTGCCCCCATATAGCAACACAAAGTGAAAAAAAAATACTGTTAATTGCATTTCTAGTCAGACTAACAGTTTCTGCAGAAGCAACTAACAGCACAAGCCTGGGCTCTCCAAATCTCAGAGCTTCAGGAGTCTTTTGACTCCTGCTGGAGAATGCAAGAAAGAAGACCTGGTCCCTATGCCTTTTTGGAACCATGAGCTGATGCAAACTGCAGTCTCAGAGAAGTTCTCTCTGAGTATTAGATAGACTCCAGGTCGCAAAAAGATAAATCCAATGATTGAATTTTCTCTTGGCAAAAAGTTCAAAGGGACCACTTTTTAATCCTTTGGTATTATACAATTTAAGGAGCATACCGAAGAGTGAGGAGCAAGCACTTTCCAAATCAGGCTTCTTTTGCCAACACAAAGAAAGAGATGTCTGGCTCCTACTTAAAGAAAGAAGAAGAAGAAGAAGAAGAAAAAAAAAAAAAGACAAGGGAAATGAGATAGACCATGGTTAAAACCTCAATTTCTTGCAACTTGAGTATCCTTCTTTCCACTCTTGCCTTTAATTTGATCCATTTTTCCTCCAACATGACTAACTTGCCTTTATGATATGTACACTCATTCAACTACCATCATGCTCCTACTAGGTATCAAGGGTTTCAGGGTTGATATCTATAGATATCAAAATGAATCAGACAAAGGTTCTTCCTGGGGCTTCCTGATCTATGTTGGGAGATGGGAGTCAGTCATCTGTGAGGTTCAGGATGAAGCACAGAACTGGTGCTGAACCAAGCAGGTTGGGGAAGGCAGAAAGGGAAGGGAAGAAATATGTTCTGAGTTCCTCTCCTGTGCAAGGCACTGTGCTAGACGCTGTCTCATTTGATCCTCATGACCAACCTGTGAGGGAAGCAATTCTATGCCCATTTTACTAGACGTGCAAGAAAAGAAATGGGAAGATGGCAACAATGAAGGACATTATAATAAACCTCAATACATGTTGTCTCAATATGCTGTCTTGACTTCAACTTATTTTTCTAGACTAACAAGAATGAAAACTTATTTTCTCTTATTATTTGCCATGTATTATTCTAAGCTTTATGCACACTAACTCATTTAATCAAGCTGAGTTAAGTATTCTAATCCCCATTCTATAGGTGGAATAATAAAGTACAGAAATGTCAAGTTATTTGCCTAAAATTGTGCAGGTAATAAGGGAAGGGAGCGGAGTTTGAAGTCTTGGAATCTAAGTTATTAAGCACTTTCTACATTGCCTCCTTTTCCCCCCATTTTCTTTTCATTCTTATTTCATGATTTTTTTTTAAAAAAATTGTCTCTGGAGATTCAAATTCATTTTAAAAAGAAAGACACAGTAATAATACATAGGAAGAGGGTTACAAAAAGTTCATGGAAAATAGAATTAAAAGATATGCAAAATTTCCAGGAGCTTTGTAAAGCCCCCTCATACATACCTGCATAATGACATTCCAATGCTTTTTTAAACAGTAATGGTGTATATGTATTTTTTGTTACAAAAAGACATAAAATATGCATATTTAAGATAATACCTGATGCTTTCTTACATGTACACATTGTGTAATGTTTAATCAGGGTAAACTGTATTTCAAGAATTTAGCATTTCTTTATATTGAAAACATCCAAAAATCCTGTTTTCTAGTATTTTTATAGAGAAATACAGAGTAAATTAACATTATCTATATTTAATCTACTGTTGAACAGAACCTCAGAGCTTCTTACTCCTACCTAGGTATAATCTAGTACCCATTAATCATACTTTCCCAATCCTTCCCTCTCCACTTCCCTCCCCAGCCTCTGGTAACCACAATTATATTTTTAACTTTTATAAGAGCAGCAGTTTTTTATAGAGTCCACACGTAAGTAAGATAATGTGATATTTGTCTTTCTGTTATTGGCTTATTTCACTTAACACGACCTCCAGTTCAGGGAGTCTGTTGCAAATGACAAGATTTTGTCCTTTTCTACAGTTGAATAATATTCAATTGTACATATATATCACATTTTCTTTGTCCATTCATAAGCTGATGAACACTTACATCTCCATTTCCTGGCTATTGTGAATAGTTATGCAATAAATACACTAGTGCTGTTGTCTCTTCAGCATGGATTTTATTTCCCTTAGATATATACCCCGAAGTAGAAATGCTAGATCATATGGCATTTGTATTTTTGTTTTTTTGAGGAAATTCCATACTGTTTTCTGCAATGGTTGTACTAAAAATTTACATTCCCACCAACGGTGTGCAAGGGTTCCCTTTTCTCTACATCCTCACCAACACTTGTTATCTCCGGCCTTTTTGATAATAGTCTTAACTGCAGTGAGGTTTCATTGTGGTTTTGATTTGGACTTCCCTGATGATTAGTGATGTTGAGCATGTTTTCATGTACCTGTTGTTTGTATGTCCACCTTTGGGAACTGTCTCTTCAAATCCATTGTCCTTAAATCCCAAGAACTCAAATATTTCCTCTTTTCATGTTATCCCATAAGCTTTCTTCATTCTCGATTCTTTTTTCCCCTCTTCTGTGTATTTTCAGATAACATGTACTCCAGCTTACTTATTCTTTCTTTTGTCTTATCTCTTCTGCTATTGATTCCTTTGATCATGGTTTAAACTTCATTCAGTGTACTATTCAGTTAAAGGATTTGTACTTGATCTAATTCTAATTCTCAAGAAAATCACTTCTCTGTTTTCTTGAATCCCACTGAGTTTCCTTAAAACAGATATTTGGAAATCTTCATCTGAGCACTTGGAAATTTCAATTCCTAGGTAGCTGGTTTCTGGCATCTTATTTTGTTCTTTAGGCAAAGTCATATTCTCTGGAAGTTCCTGATGCTTGATGGAGTATGGTGTTGTCTGCTCACTGAAGGATGAGTTTTCATCTTTAAATCTGACTTCATTTGTGACTATCATCCTAGAAATTATTAGCAGTATGTTCTCCTGCCGATGCAACATCACTGCCTGATGCTGTATCTATCAATCAATGGTGATACTGGCTGGGTATAATACTGCTGGGCCAGGATCACAGAACTCCACTCTGTCAGGCACTGAAGCAGACCTTAAGGCTGTTCACTGGCACTTTTCTGAGGACAGGGGTTGTTAGAATCTGTTGAATGCTGGGTTTTACTAGCCTGACACTTAGCTTCAAAACAGTCCTGTACCTTCTTGCTGTCTGCCTAAGACAAGGGATGGTGAAAAAGGCAGCTGCTCTGCATCAAGCCCTGTGCAATCTTGGGCCACACATGGGCCTGCAAGAGACTGGCAGTGCTACACAACTGACCAGGGTGCAGGTCTCCATCTGACACTGGGCATGTCCAGACTGTCCAGAGGCACTGGCGTGGGCATGGAAACCATTAGGATCTCCCAGCATTCGGTCTTACCAGTCCAACACTGATTTCTAAGATGCAGTCCTTTGGCCCCTGGCTCTGTGCTCAAGGTTGGAGAAGGGTGAATGATCCCAGACTGAGTCACACCAGGTTGTCTCAGTCCCTGGGACCAACAAAGTCCTCAGGGTGACCTCCAGGCCAACCCAAGCTAGCGGTGACTCACACCAAATTATATTCAACTCATTGGGGTGCAAGTGTCCACCTGATGCCAGGCAGATGTAGAGGTTCAGTCTCTGAGCACTGACTGAGGTGGTAGAGGTCTTTGGATGTAGTCAGGAGCTGGGTCTCAGCAAGGCAGATCTAGCTTTGAGCTCCAAGGCACACTCCTAAGCAGTCTTTCTCCCAGTCTATCTGCATGATTAGAGTTTCACTTTCTGCTGGTGATTGGCAGAGGGAGGATATGGGCCTCCTGGCTGCGGAAACTATAAGTATTCACTCCACAGGTTAAGAGCCTAGGGGTAGGAGTCTGTGGGCTCAGCCAGACTGGCTTTTTTCAAAATGGACCTGCCATTGAGATTTAGTTCACTGTCTCTCTGTCAGGCAGGAGATATCTCTCCATGCCAGGCTCCTTGGAGCTAGGGGAGTGGTGGCACAGGCAACTGTCCATGCTTTCTTCAATATCATATTTCTAATGATTACAAAAAGAAAAGGCATTTAGGTCTTCCACTGGCTTCTGTAGTTCTTGTGAATGTGACTTCATGTATATATTGCTGTTCACACTGGTGTCTCTGAGGGGACAGGGTCACCAAAGCTTCTTAGCCACCATATTGTCTTTGCCTTCTTGTCTTTTCATTTTTTTCTTAATTCAACATAATCAGAACATGAAAGACAGGACTAGAAAGAAATCTGGAAGAGTTCTGCATTGCACTTGTTATCCACTTTCATTATTGCACAAAAGGATAAGTTTGGTAGTAAATACACACGTACACAAATACACTCACAGAGATTCTAGATCTGATGGGGAGAAATTAAGCAAAGATCTTAGGTATAATATATTCTGGCAGCAAGAATTAACATAGCATATCAGAGCTCTTTTTTTAAACTCCTTTAATTAATTAATTCTCTGACTTTATTTCTTCAGCGCTGTTATTCATGTATATGCACACACATGTGTATATTTGAGTGTAAATTTTGTCAACTAGATTACATGTTCTCTGACATTGTGGAATTTTTTTTTCTTAACTTGAAAGGTAGAGTTACAGAGAGAGGGAGAGACACAGAGAGAGAGGAAGAGAGAGAGAAAGAGACAATCTTCTATCTGCTGGTTCACCCCCTAAATGGCTGCAATGATCGGGGCTGGGTTAGGCTGAGGCCAGGAGCTTCATATAGGTCTTCCACGTGGAAGCAGGAGCTCAAGCACTTGAAAAAATCTTCTGTTGCTTCCCAGGCACATAAGCAGAGAGCTAGATCAGAAGTGGAACAGCTGGAACTTGAATTGGCATCACATGGGATGCCAGCATCTCAGGTGACTGTTCAACCTACTGTGTCACGATGTGAGGAGTCAGATGGGTTAATAAATAGACACAGGATCCTAATGGAATTTGGGGTGTAAAATATTTGCTTCCTTCCCCAAAACTTTATGTTTAGCAAGAACAAACAGGCCACCCTCCTTCCTTTGGGAATCTCCAAATTTACCAAGTGAATAGCAAGGGAGCTCCTCCTGAGCTCATAGCTTATTGTGAAAACAAGTTATCTACCCCTCCCTTAACAGGCCAGACAGGATGGAGAATTGTAAATGGGGTCTTTTCATGGTTTTTGTCCCCACCTGTAATTGAATGCCAATCTGATTGCTAAGTTTCTTTTTCCTTCAAAATTGTACTTAAAGCCCACTGCCCCCAGTCTCCTCTGGGTTTTCCTCTCTTGGAAGCCCACCTCCATGCTGCTCTGGCTGGAGGTCCTTGATTCTAGTTAATACTTTTTTTCTTTTTTTTTTTTTAACTTTTATTTAATGAATATAAATTCCCAAAGTACAGCTTATGGATTACGATGGGTTCCACCCCCCATAACTTCCCTCCACCCACAACCCTCCCCTTTCCCACTCCCTCTCCCCTTCCATTCACATCAAGATTCATCTTCAATTCTCTTTATATACAGAAGATCAGTTTAGTATATATTAAGTAAAGATTTCAACAGTTTGCACCCACACAGAAACACAAAGTGAAAAATACTGTTGGAGTACTAGTTATAGCATTAAATCACAATGTACAGCACATTAAGGACAGAGATCCTACATGAGGAGTAAGTGCACAGTGACTCCTGTTGTTGACTTAACAATTTGACACTCTTGTTTATGGCATCAGTAATCTCCCTAGGCTCCAGTCATGAGTTGCCAAGGCTTTCCATGCCTGAAATACTCTCATGGGCTTTTCAGCTGGATCCAAATGCCTTAAGGGCTGATTCTGAGGCCAGAGTGCTATTTAGGACATCTGCCATATTTGAGTCTGCTGTGTATCCCACTTCCCATGTTGGATCATTCTCTCCCTTTTTTGTTCTATCAGTTAGTATTTTCAGACACTAGTTTTGTTTATGTGATCCCTTTGATTCTTCGTCCTATCATTATGATCAATTGTGGACAGAAATTGATCACTTGGACTAGTGAGATGGCATTGGTACATGCAACCTTGATGGGATTGAATTGGAATCCCCTGGTATGTTTCTAACTCTACCATTTGGGGCAAGTCAGCTTGAGCATGTCCCAAATTGTACATCTCTTCCCTCTCTTATTCACACTCTTATATTTAACAGGGATCACTTTTCAGTTAAGTTTCAACACTTAAGAATAACTGTGTATTAATTACAGAATTAAACCAATAGTATTAAGTAGAACAGACAAAAAAAATACTAAGAGGGATAACATATTAAGTTTTTCATCAACAGTCAGGGCAAGGGCTGATCAAGTCACTGTTTCTCAGAGTGTCCATTTCACTTTAACAGGTTTCCTTTTTGGTGCTCGGTTAGTTGTCACCGATCAGGGAGAACATATGATATTTGTCCCTTTGGGACTGGCTTATTTCACTCAGCATAATGTTTTCCAGATTCCTCCATTTTGTTGCAAATGACCGGATTTCATTGTTTTTGACTGCTGTATAGTATTCTACAGAGTACATATCCCATAATTTCTTTATCCAGTCTATCTAGTAAATACTTTTAAATCTCTTTGCCATCCACTTGGAAATTCTTCTTCCATGTGAGACAAAGAACCGAGGTAACAATAATTTCTCCACTGCCGTCTTCCCATAACAACGATGTTGACCCCTGACAGTCTTAATCTTAAAATTACTTTTATTCTAATACATACATTCCAAACATATGCCCAACCATTTTACTTTCTCTCTCACTTCTTCAGATACAGAGATTTGAGCATCCAACACTATGGCAAATGCACACTTCTGGTTGTTTATTGACAGAGCTCATGAGATGTTTAGCTACAAATCTGTTTTCCAGCTTCCCTTGCAGCTAATGAGACAAAACAGAAATGGCAATTTCTTAGAGTGGAAGTTCTAGAGAAATCTCTGAATACATGCATAGATAGCTTTCCCTGCACCTTCTTCCACCTTTTTAAGTAGAATGTGGGTAAGGGAAATAAAGCCTTGGTAGTCAGACCATCTTAGGGACACTGAGGATGAATATCCTGTACTATAGCTAGAGGAAAACAAAATAAAAAGAGCTGTCCCATCACTTTGAAAACAGTCCTTTTTGGTCTCTGTGGCTAGAAGCCAAACACAATTCCTAGCTGGTAGAAGGTTCAGTAGTTTTTCAAGCTGAATGGAAAAAACATAACAAAACAAAGAATTTTCTGAAAAGGATTCAAATCTTGCATCTTTATCTTCTTTTTCAAATAATGAACCAAAAAGATTATGCATCAAGAGAAGAAGAGTATTTTCCATTATTCAAAGGTAATTAAAACTTTAATGTCCTAATCTTGGGAAGACTATCTCCAAGGAGGATTTTAGTTGTGAATGCTCATTCATTTTACCCAAGTGTTTCCCTTTCATGAAGTCTTGCTTCCTCTGGGTTTATTAATGGAATCTGTCAAATTCACATGGCATCTTCAGGAACTCCGTTTGCTTTCACTCTTTCTGCACTTTGCATTTTGGAAAATCACAGAGAAATCTACCTTTTCTTTTACTGGTACTTACAGAAGAGTCTCAGTTCCTCCTTGAGAAAACCAAATGCTTTTCAAGATAACTGATAGCACACAAGAGCCAGAAAACACGATCCTGGGTAACTCTATGGGTGAACTGTGAAGGTCTTATTGTTGAAAACTTCCTGAGAGGTTTGCATGTTTTCCTCTCTCAGAATTCCTCCCAGTACATCACTAATTCCTTGCAGTGTGAAACTGGAAACAGAGAGATCCCAGGAGGTAAAAGGAGCAAGAAAAAAAGCACTTAGAATACAGAGGTGGGCTATAAATGTTTAATAAGCAGCTTGGAAACAGGGAGGAAAGGCTGATCTGTCGTGTTTGCCAATTTCTGTGGTGTAAGTATGCTCACCACAGCTGATTTTGAGCTACCAGTGGTTTAAGATTTGGCTTGTAAATTTCCTCAGAATTTAATAGTCAGTTCTCAAACGCCTTCGGAGCTGTCTCCAGCATTTCATTACAGGCACACCCTCTGTCTAACTTCCTAATAGTCCTAGGAGGAGGTTTTTACAGGATCATGTTAAAGGTGCTGGCACAGAGGCTACACGACATCAAGTACCTTGCCTACAGTTGCTAAACCATTTGGCATTGGGCCTGGGATTTATACCCAGATCTGTCTAGTTTGACACTTGTGTTTCAACTCCTACATCGAAAGTGCGATAATAAAATGAAAGAAAACTGAAAAGAAAAGTTGAAGAAGAAAGGAAACAGTAAGAGCTTCATACCGTGGTCAAGCAAGTGCCTGTGGCTTCTCTGTGCAGGATACTAGAGTAGAGTTCAACTGTCTGAGGCCAGGGGGTGGAATATGGTCTGATAACATGTTTTTGGATTGCCTAATGGTTTCTACATTTTTGAAAGGCTGTAAAATGAATAACAAATAAATAAAGAGTATCTGACAGAGGCTGAAAAACAGGTACTCTCTAATCCTTTTCTCCTGCACAGGTTCTCACTAGCTTGAGGTCAGCAGTAACAGAGAAGCAAAAAGAAAAGAAACCAGCGTTTAGTAACAACCTTGCACTTGCACTTCTCAGGGATTATCTAATTTAATTCTTTAAATAATGTTATGATATTGGTTGTACTTGTTGTCCCCACTTTAGACATAGGGAAAATGAGACTCAAAGATAAATTTTCTTGTCTAGGAAGTGGTAGGATTTTGAATGGAACTTAGGACTCTTGAGTTCTAACTCCTTGTGTCATTCTGGGTAGAACCACTTACTCCAAGATTCAGCATCTTAATGCTGTGATCCTGGGCTGTTGACTGGAAGTCTGTGGTCTGGCATGGAAATAGGATGCTATCTCTGTACCAATATATTCAACAACATAATACCATTTTTTCTGAGATCAAGAACAAGACATGGATATCCACTTACACTATTCTCATTCAACACAGTGTTGAACTCTTAACCACAGCAGAGCAACAAGGCAAGAGAAAGAAATAAAAGGGCATCTGGATTGGAGAGAAACCCCTATTACACTTGTTTGCAGAAAACATAATTTTATATATACAAAAAGCTAGAGATCACACATACACACACACAACTGTTAGAACTAATAAACAAATTTGGTAAGATTGCAGGATATAAAATCAACATATGAAAATTAGTAGTTTTTTTTGGTATACCAATAAAGAACTTGGGAGAGAGAAATCAAGAAAGCAATGCCGTTTGCATTGGCCACAAAATTATATATATCTAGGAATAAATTTAACTAAGGAAGTGAATGACCTTTACAATGAAAATTATAGAACAGTGATGAAAGAAATTGAAGAAAACACACACACACACACACACAAGACATCCCATGCTCATGAATTGGAAGAAATAACATTTTTTAAATGTTCATACTACTCAAAGTGATCTATGGATTCAATGCAATACCAATGACATTCTTCACAAAACTAGATAAGACAATTACAAAACTCTCATAGAACCACAAAAGACCCCAAATAATAAAAGCAATCTTGAACAAAAACAATAAAATTGGAGACATTATAATATCTGACTTCAAAATATTCTACAAGGCTATAGTAACAAAAACAGTATGATATTGGCTGGCTTCTGACTCCATCTTCCTGCCAATGAAAACCCTGAGAAGTGGTGCTGGCTCAAATAATTGGGTTCCTGCAACCCATGTGGAAGACCTAGATCGTGTTTCTAGTTCCTGGCTTTAGCATCAGTCCATCCCTAACATTCAGGAATTTGGGGAGTGAGCACTTTCTCTCTGTCAAATAAATAAATTTTTAAAAGGGAACAAAAAACCAGACACATAGAACAATGGAAAAGAATGGTGACTCCAGAAACGATTCCAAACATCTATAGCCAATTGACTCTCAACAAAGTTAATGAAAAATACAGTGGAAAAAGGATAGTCTTCTTCAATAAATGATGCTAGAAAAACTGGATATCTGTACACAGAGATTTAAACTAGACCCATTTCTGACCATATTTAAAAATCAATTCAAATGTATCAAAGACTTAAGTGTAAGACTCTAAACTATAATATTATCACAAGAAAACATAGGGTTTTAAAACACTTCAGGACATTGATCTGGGCAAAGTTTTTTTTTTTTTTTTAATATGATCCCAAAAGCATAGAAAATAAAAGCAAAAACTGACAAATGGGGCTATATCAAACTAAAAAGTTTCTGCATAGCAAAGAAAACAGTGAAGAAACAACTTACAGAATGGAAGAAAACATTTTCAAATTATTAATTCAACAAAAGGTTAATTTCCAGAACATATAAGGAGCTCGAATAACTCTATAGCAAAAAAAAAAAAAAAAAAAATCTGAATAAAAACAGGCAGACAACCTGTATAGACATTTCTCAAAAGAAAATATACAAATGACCAATGATATAAAATATTCCCAGGCCGGCGCCGCGGCTCACTAGGCTAATCCTCCGCCTTGTGGCGCCGGCACACCGGGTTCTAGTCCCGGTCGGGGCACCGATCCTGTCCCGGTTGCCCCTCTTCCAGGCCAGCTCTCTGCTGTGGCCAGGGAGTGCAGTGGAGGATGGCCCAAGTCCTTGGGCCCTGCACCCCATGGGAGACCAGGAGAAGCACCTGGCTCCTGCCATCGGATCAGCGCGGTGCGCCGGCCGCAGCGCGCCTACCGCGGCGGCCATTGGAGGGTGAACCAACGGCAAAGGAAGACCTTTCTCTCTGTCTCTCTCTCTCTCACTGTCCACTCTGCCTGTCCAAAAAAAAAAAAAAAAAAAAAAAAAATATTCCCAATCATCAGGTAAGCACAAATTAAAATCACCATGAGCTATCATTTTAGTCCAAGTAGAATGGCTGTGATCAAAAACACAAAAATTAACAAATGCTGAAGAGAATGCAGAGAAAAGAGAAATTTACATAATAAATGAATATAGCCATCATGGGAAATAGTAGGGAAATTCCTCAAAAAAGCTAGAAATAGAGCTACCATATGACCCAACAATATTTATTATTGGATATACATCCAAAGCAATTAAAGTCAATATGTCAAAGAGACTTTTTCACCTCCATATTCATTGCAGCATTATTCACAACAGCAAAGATATGGAATTAATTTAGGTGTCCACTGATGTGTGAATGGATAAACAAAATGTGAAATACATACACACACAATGGAATATTATTCAGCCAAAAAATGAAATTCTTCCATTTATAGGAACATGGGTGAAACAGAAGGTGTTATGTTAAATGAAATAAATCAGAAACAGAAAGACAAATATTACATGTGTTCATTTGCATGTGGAAGGTAAAATGTTGATCTCAAAGAATTAGAGACAGACTAGAGCTTCCAGAGCCTGGCAAGGTGGAGTAACAGAGAAGATGGTTAATGGGCCCAGTATTACATTTGGACAGGAGGTATAACTTCTATTATTTTATGGTAAGATAGCTATGGTTGACAGCCATTAATTTAATATTTCAAAATACTAATAGAATGGATTTTGAATGTTCCTAATACAAAGAAATGGCTAATGTTTAAGGTGATAGACATGGTAATTACCATGATTTGATCATTGCACATTATGTACATAAATTGAAAAGTCATCTTGTATCCTACAAATATGTACAATTACTCTGTATCAAATAAAATTATAAATATAAAAATGGAATATTGCTCAGCCATTAGAAATAAAGAAATCCTGACATTTTTAACAGAATGAATGGAGCTGGAGACCATTATAGTAAATGAAATAAACCAGACTCAGAAAGATAAACATCACAAGATTTCTCTTATTGATGGAAGTCAATATATAGAGAGGGTATGAAAAGCATGTGGGCCAGTGCCGCGGTTCAATAGGCTAATCCTCCACCTGCAGCGCCAGCACACCGGGTTCTAGTGCCGGTTGGGGTGCTGGATTCTGTCCCGGTTGCCCCTCTTCCAGTCCAGCTCTCTGCTGTGGCCTGGGAGTGCAGTGGAGGATGGCCCAAGTCCTTAGGCCCTGCACCCGCATGAAAGACCAGGAGAAGCACCTGGCTCCTGGCTTCGGATCAGCGCGGTGCGCCGGCCACAGCACGCTGGCCGCAGTGGCCATTGGGGGGTGAACCAACGGAAAAGGAAGACCTTTCTGTCTCTCTCACTGTCCACTCTGCCTGTCAAAAAAAAAAAAAAAAAAAAAAAGCAAGCATGTGGATGTCATATTACGTGGTAGTTATAAATATTACCTCACTGAATTGTATATTATATAAATGACAATACACCATTCTTTCCCCAAGTTATGATCATTGGCATGAATCATATTGTGATATTAACATCTCTGTTTTCAAGAGAAAAGAGTATATATGTGTATGTATATTTGTCTACATGTGAAGTGAATGTAGCAAAGTGTTAAAGATTGCTAAATTTTAAAACTAAAAAATAAACTTAAAATAAAAAATAAGGTATAATGAAACAACATATATAAATAAAAAATATTGTCAGAGAAGGAGAAAAGAGTAAGATATGCCACTAACTGAGCCATGTTATAATTCAGCATTCAGTTGTATAAAATACTTAATTAAATAACCAGGATCTCTCATGTAATTAATATTAATTCTCAGTTAATTAATATTAAAGCCATGAAGGTTAAAGGGAACCTTGGTCTGGTTGCCAACCCACGTATCTTCTCCCTACTCTGCTGTATACACAGGATGTCATCATTCCAGGTGCCAGTGTAACCTGGATAGTCTAGTTGCAGCCAATGAAAGGCACTGGAATTCTGAAAGATAGAAAGAAGTCAGAACATTTCTCTCTCTTTCTCTCTGCTCACAGCAGCAGCTACCTCTCCTCTGCAGCTTGGCTTCCCCCAGGCAGTCCCACTGTAGTTTCAGCTTCCCAGGCTGACCTAGCCCCTTTCAGCTCTCATCGCCCCATTCCATCCCTTTGTCCTTGCTGCTTTAGAGTAGCAGCAGTTTCTTATTGTTAACCTCTGGGTTGCTTCACTGTCCCCTGCTGACTTTTCAGCTCATCTAGCACATACTTGTGTAATCAGTTTCTTAAAGTTTTTCTGCTTTCAGTACTCAGAATGGTTTTCATTTTTCTGATTATTCTAGTCTAGTTAGTTGTCTCAGTCTTTTTAACACCATAACAAAACCCCATAATCTCAGTGGCTTTAAACAACAGAAGTTTATTTTCTCATAGTTCTAGAGGCTGGAAGTCCAAGATCAGTGTGTCAGCAGGATAGGGCTCCAGACAACATCCTTCTTGCTAGATTCTCACAAGGGAGATAGAGCTAGAGCTAGAGCTAGAGCTAAAGCTAAAGCTAAAGCTAGAGATATAGAGATGATAGAGATAGAGACCGAGATAGAGACAGAGACCAAGAGATAGAGATAGAGATAGAGACAGAGACCAAGAGATAGAGATAGAGGGAGACAGCACTCTCTGGTGTCTCTTAAAACAGTACTAATACCATTATGAAGATCCTATCCTCAAAACCTCATCTAATCCCAATTAGCTTCCATAGAGCCCATCTCCAAATACCATTACATTGAGTATTAGGGTTACAGTGGATGAGTTTAGGGAACACAAACATTCAGTCAATAACCAGGTAGCAATTTTTTTTTTTTTTTAATATTTAATGCTGCTGGGGGCCGGCGCTGTGGCTCACTTAGTTAATCCTCCGCCTGTGGCGCCGGCATTCCATATGGGCGCTGGTTCTAATCCCGGTTGCTCCTCTTCCAGTCCAGCTCTCTGCTGTGGCCTGGGAAGGCAGTGGAGGATGGCCCAAGTGCTTGGGCCCCTGCACCTGCATGGGAGACCAGGTGGAAGCACCTGGCTCCTGGCTTTAGATTGGCATAGCTCTGGCCATGGCGGCCATTTGGGGGGTGAACCAACAGAAGAAAGACCTTTCTCTCTGTCTCTCTCTCTCACTTCTAACTCTGTCAAATAAATTAAAAAAATAATATTTAATGCTGCTTTACAGATTAGGAAACTGAGGATAGAAGAGCTACAGTAACTTTCCCAAAGTCCAAGCCAGTAAATTACAAAATTGTGTCTCAAATTCAGGCATGCTATCAACTATTATACTGGATTAATTCATTGTGTTTTTGCAGAAAGAATCCAGTAATCGAATATGTATTTGGTGTGCCAACACAATTCAGTCAAATTCCTATGGTTTGTAGTAGTTTGTGGGAAATGGCCTTTACTCTTTAGATCATAGTATGATTGATGGGATACTTTAAATATATAGAATCAACATCTGTATATCCTTTTATAGTTCACAAAGAGCTCTCCTATCCATTACCTCATTTCCTGGTTTGAGCTGTACAGTATGCTTGTCAGGATAGAAGGACAGGTCTACACAGAAACCGATGGTCAGAAAGAGCAGGTTTAGTTGTTCCAAGTCACACGGCCAGTAAGTGACAGCCAGAACCACTAACTCTGTCGTGATGGCCCTCATCACAATAGAACTGCAATGTTCTTTGGAGATCTATCAGAACAGCAAAGGCTCAGCTGAGAGAGAAAGCTGTGCCTAATATTATTGTAGATTTCCTGAGTATCATCAGATTCATTTGCTGGTTTTGTAGATTAGAGATCTGAAGGCTCGCCAGTATACCATGTTGCTTCTTTGAAGTTACCTACTTCAAGGGACGCTCTGCTCACCAGAGAAGGGGCTTTCTAAGCATGTTGGATAAGAAGGGTTTGCACTGAGAACATCCCAAGCACTTGCCTAGTGTCAGCTGGCTCCAATGATATCGTAATGATTCCATCTGTGTAAAAATAGATACCTCTAAAGTGCTTGAAAGCATTTTGTCCTCTTGAAGTAGGTTAAAAAACATTGCTTCCTTTTGTTTGCTCCCCTGATTTGCTTAATAAAGCCTCTTCTTAGAACCCAAGATCAAGAGCAGAAAGTGAACTTAAAATCATTTTTAAAATAGTGGGGAAAATGAGGGAATCACAAAACTGAAATGTGTTACCCAGTTTCATACAATTTAGTAGGACACAGATTATTTGATTAACAAATGAACTTTCTCCATGTATAGTTCCCTATGTTGGGCAGTCCTGGGATACATACGGATTAATGATAAAGAGAGTTCTATACTCAGAAATTGTACTATCCAGTCCAAGAATTCAGACACATATACCAATACCCGTATATCAATATGGGTGATGACCATGGTAATTCAGGGTCTGCATTGGGAAACCATTATCAATCTTGACTCAGTACTAAAACAGTGGGATTTTGAACTACAAAAACTACCAAAAATAAACTAACAAAGCCCTCATGAAAGCTGTATCTGGTCTCTGGCTTTATCCATCCAACTTAGTTAGTTTCCTACATCCAGTACCTGGAAGCCTCTTTCCTTGAGAACAATTACAGAGCTTCCCAGATCTTAAGAATTCTCTTAAAGCTACAGGAGAGAACTCCTATGATGTACACGGTGTGCTTGTGGGCCTAAATGGGCTATGTGGGAATCCTGAGGGCTAGGGGACAATGACAAGGCACACAAATCAGGCTGGACGATTGTTTGTAAGGTCAGGTTGGAGGAAGCATTAGTTTTAACCTTCTTGTGGGCTGGAGATAGTGTCAGAGGTAAAACCCTGAGCAGCACAAGGAGGTGTTGTGGGATGGGTATCTGACTGTGTGAAGAGGTTTGTCTGCAGCTCTCTCTGCTGGGAACTGCCTCTTGTTCCATGCAGCAGAGGCCCTCTTCCTCTCTGAGTAATCTCTAGCTCCTGTCTTCTCTCTGATCTAAGTGCCTCTTCTTCCCATTACTAGCCCCTCAAAACACAAACACATGCAAATTCAAACATATTTGTATTTTTTTACTGAATGACACTTGGTTGTCTTCAGTTAGTTGTATGCATTGAATGAGCTTATGAACCGATGTGGGAAAGTTATGGCATCAAGAAATGGTACATGGTGGAGACAACTATTTTTTGATACCACATATGTACATACTTATGTATTTGTATATATATATATATCAGTATATATCTATATCTACATCTAGATCTATTTATATATACGTATCTGTATCTCTTTGCCTTGGAAGGTTGCCTTTGAGACTCCAAAGTAGCCTATAATCTATAACCTTTGATATTCATATCTATGTACAATCTCCCCCCTTTACATGTCACCTATGACTTGCTTTCAAGCCATGGCAATAGCAAAAAGATGCAATTGGTTATATGCATGTGATTACAGAAGAGTGTAGCATCCAGCTTGCTAGAACCTGTCTCTCAGTCACACATTTTGGAGAGATAAGCTGCTGCGAAACCTACAGCTGCAAGGAAATCAATTCTGTCAACAATCTGAGAAAACCTCTGATGAGAACCCAGCCCTGAACGACACCTTAATTGCAGCCTTGAATAGAGAACTCCACTAAACTCTGCCTATAGTCCTCGGTCACTGAAACTATGAGATGATAAATGCATATTGTTCTAGACTTCTAACTGTGGTAACTTTTCACACAGAATAGAAAACTAACACAGATTTCGGTAGCTAGGAGTGAGGTGCACTGATACAGAGGCTCTTGGAAATAAACAAAAACAAAGAAAGAATGAAGGGAAATACATTTTCACATTGGCATGTTTTCCATCTATTGTCAAACATTCTTCAGCAAACTTACCCTCCTCGATCACCATTCAAGCTCTTATTAGAGCTTTAGTAACATCATCTAAGTGAATATTCATTCACTTAAGGGACATTTGTTTTGTGTCCCTTACTGTAGGGATTTGCCACAATGGGAGTTATATTCTTGTTGGGTGCTTCCACATAGTTACATGACAAAACAATAACAGCTAAGTGTCCTGTGAGCACTATTTAGAATATCTGTGTACAGACAATTGACTCTTTCTTGCCCTTTACAAATAGATTTTACTCATAGTCTGATGGAGGACAGAGACAAGAAGTTAGTTATAAAAATAATTGTAAAATCAAATTTGTGATAAGGGATAACAAAAGAAAAGTGAAGAGTTATCTGGGAGTATTTAGTAGGGGTACTTAACTTAATTATGAGGCGGATCAGGGAAGGTTACCTAGAGGAAATATTCCATAAGCTGGGTCCTAAAGGATAAGGAGGAGTTTGCCAGGAAGTAGGAATGGGAGTGGTAGAATGGGTTGTGGGATAAGATTCTGTGAGAGGAAACGGCATGTCAAAGACCATGAGGCATGGGAGAACTTGGTGTCTTCTAAAGACCTAAACAGAGGCTGGGGTGGGGAGAGCAGGACTGAATAGTGGGGGAAGTGGGTGGAGAAACTGGCAGTGGCTGGCTTACGCAAGCTCTGGTGAAATCATCTGTGCCCCTATTTTTATTCTGAAAACTTTTCAGTGTGTGGATAAAGGATGATTTTCTGCCTCCATTAGGCGAGGTTAAAATGTGGAAAGGTCATGGAAGACCAGTAAACATGAGCATTATAGATCCTTGGCAGGGCATTCGGAGGAACACAGAGGGGGTTGGGTGAGCTGAATTCATTGCTGGGAGAATTCAGACAGAAGAAAGACTCCTTAGATAGGTTGTAGAAAGCTCAGTTCAGAATGAGAGGAGTGGGGAATTGCAAAATCAAAGTTCCTGGAAGAGTGTGAATGGGAAGAAGAGAGCTGTAGTTTACCTTAGATACAGGGAGAGATATTACTAGCTTCTCAGGCATCCAACAAGAAGCCCTGTGGGGAGCTTTTAACTGAAGCAACTTGGTGGGATTTCTCCTTCTTCTTCTTTAAATGAAGAGTCATGTAGAATCTGTTACTATTTCATGCATCTGGAGTTGCACACACAAGTGTTAGCAGAGAAACTCTCCAAACTTAAAGGCTAGAATCCTTACCAGCAGTATGACTTTGGGTTGGTCCTTTAACCCATCTGGCCCCAGTGACCTCTTTGCATGCGATGGTTTGGATATGGTTTGCATATTGTTTCAGTGTCCTCCCCAAAGTCTCACATGTTGGAAGCTTGGTCCCTTCTGCGGCAATGTAAGAGGTCCTCAGACTTCTAATAAGTGAACACTTGAGAAAAATCATTGAGGCGCTGCATTCTGTAGGGATGAATGTCATTTTCATGGGATCCCAGACAGTTCTTGACAGTTCTTTTTTTGCTATAAAAGAACAAGACTGGCCCTTCTTCTTCTCTGGCTCCCTCTCTTGCCATAAGATCTCTCCCTCTCACATATGCTTCTAATATGATGCCCTCTGCTGTAACATGATGCTGGGGAGAGGCACTCATTTTAAGACCCTGCATCATGCTGTTTGGACATTTAGCCTTCTAAACTATGGCCTAAATCTCTTCTTTAGAAAGTATTCAGTTTCAAGTATGTTATTTTAGCAACAGAAAGCAGACTAATCCAATGAATATGAGATGATCTTAAAGACTCCTACAGGAATGGTTATTCACATCTTCACAGACCGTCACTGCTGGTGGCAGTCGATCTCATGAGGAAGGGCCTGAGATAATCCATGATGAAGGCGAATGACTCTTCAGGAAGGAACAGCTTAAGCTTTAGTCAAGAGAAAGAAATTCAGCCTGATAAGGTGCATGTAGGGCAAAAAGCTGGCATCCACAGGCTCTGGAATTCTACAGTGTGTTCCTATGACCAGTGAATAAAGATACTGTAAAGTTAAATACACCCAAAGGCTCATAACATACTGTTGTTTTTTCCTTTCATCTGCTCAATTTACCCAAAACCTCAGATCACGTTCTTGCTATTACCCTGAATTTCTTCTTTACAGTGCAGCAGTTTTAATTAGATTCATTTCCTGTTTTCTCCCTCAGGGACCAGCAGATGATGTCTGATGGTATCTGAATGCCTGAGGAGGGTGGAACAGAGGAACCAACTTCATGAGCTGATGGCTCTGTGGGAAGGGTGGCTAGGTCAGGATAGGGGTAGGAGTGCAAAGAGAAAGAAGGAAGCCCATCAGATAAGGCATATTCTAGCTGCTGCTTCCATCTCCACACCCAGTGATCCAGCTGGGAATAATGTCACTGGCCTGGAACGACCACCCCTTGTGGAGTCTGGAGTTTTTCTGTGGCTTGGCATTAGCCTTGGTGTTCATCTGATTCTTCATTTCCTGGATGGCTTTGTCTGAAAAGAACTTCTTCAAGTATTGCTGTGACCATCTAGTTGTAATCAATAAGGCCAGAGGCTACTGAATGTTTCTGATTTTCCTACCTTGCAGGTGGAATCAGACCAGAAGAGTAAGAAGGCTCTCTGACCTTGCTGACTTCAATGCTGAGGTCAGCGGCCTTATAGAAGCTAATACTTTAGGATGTTTCATGGGAAAATGGATTGTTGGATTCTTTTTGGAGTCAAGCTTTTCTGTGTTTGTCATTTTTAAGAGATTATTTTTAAACAAATAATTTTTTGTTTACATAAGGTAAACAAATTTTATGTATTTCATATATACAGAATTAGGAGCATAGTGATACTTCCCACCTCACTCTCTCTCCTGCCCTACCCTCCCTCTTCCTTCCTTTCTTATCCCTTCTTTTAATTTTTACAATAACATACTTTCAGTTTATAATCATAAGATGAACCCTCCACTAAGTGAAGGACTCAACAAATAGTAAGAAGAAAAAAAATTCCAGGCCAATGAGTGGGGTAACTCAGAATAGCATTCAACTGCACCCAAATGTACCTCTGATTAGTTGTATGATATGATCAAGTTATGCAATATATCTAACTTTTCTCTCTGGTAAAGTAGAACCAATAACAATACCTACAGTAGGGGACACAATAATCCATATTCTGGAACCAAATGGCTAAATATAATCAGTGGTTTAGATCCAGCATTCTGAGGATCTGTGTGGTGAACAAGGAAAAGTGAGAAATATGGAAGCATACCTGAACCTCAATTATGAAGAGACATAGCTTAGTGGCTCTAGAACCTGCATTTTAGAGTCAGACCTAGGACCAACTATCAGTTCTATTATTCACTAGGTCTCTGATATTGAGAATTATTTTAATCTCTGAGTCTCAGTTTTCTCCTCTAAAAAAAAATAATAAAAAGAGGACTTGCTTTGTGAGGTTATCTTGAGAATTATATGAGATAATGTAGTATGGCATAAATTTGTTAGATATGCAACAAAACTATTTCCTTTTCTTCATGGGCCACCAAGAGACTGCCTTTTCCAGCCTTTTTGAATCTAGATGGGGCTCTCTAATTTGTGCTCAATGGAATGTGCATAACACATTCCAGAAGTGATGAATGGTACATCTCTAAGCCTTAACCCCAAAACTGCCTTATGATCTTCTGCACTCTCTCTTTTCTTACCTGCAAAGCATCTAGGGGAGGACTCCAGCATCAGGAAAGGCAGAGCCACTATGTGGAAGAAGTCTGAGTCCCTGAATAACTATGTAAGGGAAAGCACTCCTCTCCTCTTCCCAAAAAACTTGTATTAGATTATGGCTTAAATTACCAACATTTTATAACTGTTTGTTAAAATGGTTAATCTTCCGGATGTATTCATTCACTTAAAGCTCATGGTATTTATTCCTTGGCTGGAATGGCTAGGTAAGCCAATTCCAAGCCTACCATAGTTGAATAAGGCTCAATAGTATAAGTGCATTTTTTTTTGCCTCTATGCTGGCTAGAGAATTGACTCCTAATATCTGGATCCCCTAAAAAAATTAACCATCTATTCATTCATTTATCAATCCACAAACATTCACTGAATGATTACCATGTATGCAGTATTGTTAGGTGCTGAGGAATGCAGAGATAATATTTATATTTCCATTGGATCTTTAATTTCACAAAGAGAATCTGACAATCAACTATATTGCCAAGAGAACTCCAAAAATTTCATGGAAAAGTAAAATTAAAAAATGTTCATTTTTATACAAAAAAGTTTTGAAACCCATGCAGTTTTTCATAATACACATTTTCCATGAACTTTTTGAAAATCTGCAAATCATGCAGAACAAAATGTGTGTTTTAATGTTCCCCTAATCATCGTAAGTATAACTATAACATTTATTTAAAACTTGATAATACTTCCAAAGAATTTTAACCCAGACTAGGTCTATGGAAAAGTCTAGCCACTCCTGGCAACTTCACCTTGACTTTCCATGGTCACAGAAAAAGAAAAGAGGGAGGGTTAAACAGGAGCCACTGTTTCACTGAAAACCGAATGTGTTTCATGTGTTTTATATGAGTATGGTGTTGCGCTGTGGCCTCTAGGATGCTCCGAACCCCTCCCTTCCTGTCTCTCTTCCTGTGCTTGCATAAAATCAGCTGCTTCTGGAGTGTGCACACGTGTCTTGCTTTCCCAGAGTAGGATGAGCAGAGCCTTAGTATGACCGTACAGTGCTGGTTCTCTTCAGCTTTGCCCCCTCCCCTGTCTGGAACTCAGTTTTCTTATTTGTAAGAGAGGCCAAGTTATATTGGGACTCATTGAGCACACAGCTTTCCTTTGTATCTCTTACAAACACTGACATATCAAGGTGCCCATTTCTGCTGGGCCTGAACCCAGGCAAGCCTTCACAAATACAGGCAGTTTCACCAAGAAATTACAGTTGTTACAAGAGTTGGATGGTACCCACGCACCTCTGGTAAGAAAAGTAATCCCTCAATCCCTTAAACTTATTTTTTTATTTTATTTAAGGCATACAAGTTTAATATATTTACAGATATATACAGAATTAGGAAGATAGTTTTTTTTAAAAGATTTATTTTATTTTTTTGAAAGATAGTGTTGCAGAGAGAGGTAGAGAAAGAGAGAGAGGTCTTCCATCTGTTGGTTCACTCCCCAAGTGGCTGCAATGGCCACAGATGAGCCAATCCCAAACCAGGAGCCAGGAGTTTCTTCTGGGCCTTCCATGTGGGTGCAGGGGCCCAAGGACTTGGGCCATCCTCTGCTGCCTTCCCAGGGGCATTAGCAGGGAGCTGGATCAGAAGTGAGGTGGCTGGAACTCGAACTGGTGCCCATATGGGATGCTGGCAGTGCAGGCCAGGACTTTAACCCACTGTACCACAGTGCTGGCTCCAGGATTACAGTTTTTAAAAGTACTTTTAGATATATAATCTGATGAGCATATTGAGAGTGGTTTATGAGCCCTTACCCTACTGAGCTCCGCCTTCAAGGAGAGCTTGAACAAGCATCTGAGAACTGAGAAGAACCCTCCTCTTCCTGCTCCCTTCTTCTGATCTTTGCTTTTCCATTCCTGTAACCAACATGTTCTTTCACAATGACATGCACCAGACACATTAGCACTACCTACCTGATCCAGAACTACATGAACTCAGAGCTGCTTCTAGGCCATCCCTGCTCCCAAACAGACTACTTCACTGTCATTCCAGCACTGACAAGTGCCACGTCTGGTGGAGAAGGATAGCTGTCAGGGCCAAGAATCCTGTCTTGGAACACCTTCTGGTAAAACCAAGAGAAATTCTTTGGATCTGGTTGCAGATGACTCGTTCGCTCAAAGGAATCCAAATCCCAACCATGGATTTTTTACTTCTGAACATATCATTAGGTCTGGTTGTGTGCCAAACCCACTCAGAGGCAAGACTTTGTAACTCTGCCTTTTCATTCATTATTATTTTTAGGGCAGATCTGTTTCTCATTGACTGGGGCCTGTTGGGCCCTCCCTTGCCTTGTCATGCTCAGGACATTCCACTTGGCAGCCCTCCAAGGCCCATGCTTGCCCAGAGGTGCTGTCGCCTGCCTCTCCTGACTGGCGGGTACAGGCCTGGGTGAAGGCTAGCCTTTGTTCTTTCACAGCGGGTTGTTTTCCCTTGGTCTTGGATGGCTCAGCAAAAGTTATTGGATGCTCTGCAGGGTGGGAGCCTGAGCTGCACAGTTTATATTGGAAACTGTGTACATTGTTCTGGATTATCCTCACGGTGCCAGCATTTTTCCTTTTTGTCTGACAGTGTAAATAGTATGGCAAGGGAGTAGGGTGGGGAAGGGTCACGCACAAGTCACTGCAGTCTGCCTTGTATCGCAGAGCACCCTTTCTCAGCAACACCTCGGCTGGCCGTGCAAAAGGAGGAGAGGGAGCCCGTGAGGGTTTTGATGAAACAACTGTTTAGAATCAGTCATTAAAACTGGAAACCATCCTCAGGCACAGGCAGGGCAAGAGGAATAGAAAAAGACAATGAAAAGAACAGAACATCGTAAAAGATTCAGGGTGATTGGCGAGAAGGTTAAAATGTGGGGGAGAGTAAGGTGGGTGCTGTGGCACAGCAGTCAAGCTGCTGCTTAGGATGCCTGCATCCCATGGCATAGAGTCCCTGGATTTGAGTCCCAACTCCACTGCCAGTTCAGTTTCCTGCTAATGCACACCCTGGAAGATTTCAGGAAGTTTCCTGCTAATGCACACCCAGCAGATGATAGCTTAAATATCTGTGTCCCTGACACCCATCTGGGAGACTCTGATGGAGTCCCTGGCTCTTGACTTTGATCTGGTACAGCCCTGGCTGTTGTGGATCTTTGGGGAGTGAACCAGTGGGGGAAAGTCTCTGTCTCTTGGTCTCTTTCTGTTGCTCTTCCTTCCATATAAAAACAAACAAATAAGGAAATGTTTATTTTAAATTGGAAAAAGTGATTCTTCAATAAATTGCTTCTAGATTACTCTAGTTGTATCATCTGAGGTACTCTAACATCTTTTATATATACCAAATAATTCAAGTCTGAGACCTAAATGATCCTCCATACTTTGTTTTCCCTCTGAGATCTGACTCTTTGACCTGATATCCACTCCATAGTGAATGACCTTCCAAATTCCTTTGCTGTACTGTCGGCATCTCCCAGCCTTCCTTCTTCAGAATGCTCAATATTTCTACTCCTGGGACTGTGGCTTCTCCTATCCCATGCCATCTACTTCAAAGCTGCTGATTTCCTGGACATGGAGGTGAGGAATAAAATCCACTTGTATCAAGAACCTCAAAATAAATTTTTTTAAAAAAAGGGGGCCAGCACCATGGCTTACTTGGTTAATCTTCCGCCTGTGGTGCCAGTATCCCACATGGACGCCGGGTTCTAGTGCCGGCTGCTCCTTTTCCAGTCCAGCTCTCTGCTGTGGCCCAGGAAGGCAGTGGAGGATGGCCCAAGTCCTTGGCCCCTGCACCCGCATGGGAGACCAGGAGGAAGCTCCTGGTACCTGGCTTCAGGTCGGCGCAGCACCGGCCATAGCAGCTATTTGGGGAGTGAACCAATGGAAGGGAGACCTTTCTCTCTCTCTCTCTCTCACTGTCTATAACTCTACCTGTCAAAAAAAAAAAAAAAAAGAATCTCATAAATGCAGCAAGTTCACTAGAGAGTTGGAGGAGGGAGTAGTGGCATTACCCCATGTCTCATAAGCAGCTTTCCTTGGTACCTTTCTCATGTGTCTGTGCTACAACCTTCCCACATCTGTCTACAGCTATTTTCAACTCTCTCTCTTCTCCTCTGATAGAATTTGATGGTAAATATTTTCCAGGTTAGTCTCCAGAAAACATATATCCTTACATTTGGATAATACTTTGCAGTTTACAAGACATTTTTTATAAACCTCAATTTAGAAAAATCTTCCCAACAATCTTACGAAACTGAGATTAAAATTCAGCTAAAAACCACTAGGACCATGTCTGAAACCAAGGTTGCTTTACTCATGTCTGGTATCTGCTTTTCAGGACCCAGGGACTGCTGTAGGGTGAGGAGGGGGATTTGAAGGCTGGGTCTCTGAGTATGAGTAGAGAGTAAGAAGATCTGAGGAGGTTGAGGCCAGCAATGGGAACAATGCAAATCTCACAGGAAACTGCTTGGTTCAAGTCACCCACAGTTTTCTTTCTCAGGCCCCAGAATTTGCCTTTTGACTCTCATGCACCAACTGTAGCTTCTGATCACAGTTAACTCTTCATTTATGCATTCCCTCACTCTTTATTCAGTCTTTCTGGCTGTCTATAATATTTTGGGAGCTGCTGTTTCTTTTTCTGTGGGTCTCTGTGGAGGAGCAAGGCCCCTGCTCAAGTTCAGGACTGGCATGCCTGTCCTGGTAGGTAGAGACAGCTTCTTGGAAAATTCTAGCAATAGGAGGTTAAGTGGTCCCTCCTCTCAAAGGCTAAGGTCACAGAGAATTTTTTAAAAGATTTATGTATTTGAAAGGCAGAGCTAAAGGGTTGGGGGGCGGGGAGGAGGGGAGAGAGGGAGATTGATCTTCCATCTGTGGTTCACTCCCCAGATGACTGCAACCACCAGTACCAGACCAGGCCAAAGCCCGAAGCCAGGAACTTCATCTGGTCTCCCACGTGGGTGCAGGGGCCCAAACACTTGGACCATCTTCTGCTGCTTTTCCTAGGCCATAGTAGGGAGCTGGATCAGAAGAGGAGCACCTGGGACATGAACTGATGCCCATATTGCATGCTGGTGTCACAGGCTGTGGCTTTACCAGCTACATCACAACACCAGCACTGAGAATTGTTTTTTAATATACACAAGATTAAAGGAAGACATCTCTTTATTGTAGGGAGACACTCCAAAGCCCTCCATTTTCCTAGTCTGTCTCAGGTTGAAGATGGATGTGGTGCTGATCCTGCTGCTAAACTCTATCCTCTTTTATGTCCTTCTCCACACATGGCTTCCAGAGAATAGCAGTCTCCTAGCTTTCTCTCAACCTCAGTAGTTGTTCCTCCTCAAGATTCTCTGAAGCTTTCTCCTTATCACATTGGAAAGATCCAGGGCTCAGTCCATTGTTTTCTCCCTTAAGTAACAGTCACTCCTTTGGTGATCTCATTCACTCTCATGCCTTTAAACACCACTCATATGCCAACAACTCCCACATTTATTTCTCCATCCCAAATCCAAGCAGTGTGTCTGGTTGTGTAATCAACATTGCCACTTTGATGTTTAATAGATATATCAAGCTTAATATGTGCAACAGAAACTCTTAATCTTTCTTCACAAACCTGCTTTGACTGTAGTCTTCTCTATTTAGTTAATGGTGGCTTCATTTTTCTAGCTGCTCAGGCCAGCAAACTTGAAGCCATCCTTGGCAGTTTTCACATCTAATCCAGTGGTTTGAATTCAACCTCACTCAGAATCTGCCTCTTCTTACCAACTCCACCACTGGTATAATGTCCCGTGTCATCATTATCTCTCCTAGTTTGTTGATGTCCTTCCTAGTCTGTCTCCTTGCATCTGCTCCTTTCCCTTAAAATGGATCTCTCAATACAGCTATTGGAGGAATCACTTTAAAATATAAATTGAATCACACAATACCTACTTCCTTCTCAAACCTTGATGGCATCCCTTCATTTTCGGAATAAAAGTCATAATGTTCACAATAGCGTAGTAAATTTTTGCATAAGTGGCTGGAATTCCCAACCCCATTCTGTTTCCACCTCCTTTGTAAACCAACTGAGGAGTCCCTCACAGTGAGAGGTGGAATCACTTCCCTAACTCCTTGAATCTGGGCTGGTCCTGGTTTGCTTTGGCCTGAAGAATGCAACACAAAAGGCAGTGTGCCACTTCTGAACCTGGGTTTCTCTTGGAAAATTCCTGTGCCCATGTGAACAAGCCCAGGTTAGCTTGAGGTATAGTGAAAGACACATGGTCTAGAAACCCACCTTGTCCCAGCTGGAAACTGGTCAACAGTCAGGCCTAAGAATGAGGCCATTCTAGACTGACCAGTCCTGGGCCAAGCCAACACCTAACACTCAGTAAGTCTAGTTGAAATATGCCATGCTTTTCCAAGATCATCAGAACTCAACTGAACCACAGATTCATGAGTAGTGGAAGATGCTTATTGATATAAGACACTGGATTTTGTGGGCTTTTTTGTTAACTATTGTGGCAGTAAACAATTGAAAATTTTAATGGTTTATAAGGCTCTATTGATTCACAACTTTTCTTATGTATCTGACTTTTTCTTCTACCACTTTTCAGAAGCCTTTGGCCACATTACTTTCCTTGGACTATATACACTAAATGTGCTCCATCCTCAGAACCTTTGTACTTGTTAAACTCCCTGCTTGAAATAATTCTCACTACATAGGCCCACAAATTCTCCTCTCACTTCTTATAAGATCATTTTAAACGACACTTCATTAACAGTGATATTCAAAGTATCCTTTAAATGTTATGACATTAAAACTGACAATACAACAGTCAAGGCAACAGAGCAGGATCAGGGATTTCATCTTCTCCCGTTGTGTAATAGCTGAATTTGGGGGAGTGTTCTAAGAGAAGGGCCAGGGATTAATTGGTGCTATGTCCTGGCAGGTTAAGCCACTGTCTGAAATGCCGGTATCCCATATGGGTGTCAGTTCAAGTCCCAGCTGCTCCACTTCCAATCCAGCTCCCTGCTAATGCACCTGGGAAAGCAGCAACAAAAGGCCCAAGTACTACACCTCACCCAAGTGGGAAACCCTGAGGAAACTCCTGGATCCTGGCTGTTGCAGCTATTTGGGGAGTGAACCAGCAGATGGAAGTTTGCTCTCTTTGTAACTCTGCTTTCAAATAAATTTTTAAGAAATTTAAAAAAATTTTTAGAAGAAAGAGAGAAGGGCCAGGACTAGAAACTGGTGGGAGGGCAGCAGCTTGTTTAACAGTTACTAAGGAGATATTTTAATACTTTGGCAAGCATGACAGTCAACTCTGATTATCAGACAAGCATCTCCCACCTCCCAATCCCTCTTCTTCTTTACTCCAAGGTACACTCTAGGCGCCTTGTTTCACTAGTATTTTTCCAAAGTACTTTTATCACTATACAACCTATAACATAGTTGTCTAGTACTTATCTGTTATTTCTCTATTCTCCCTCTAGAAGAATACCATCCAACCCAAGTCTCCATAATACTGAAGATGTGCTACTGCAGAGCTGCCCAGCATGGTAGCCAGAGCCACACATGAGTACTGAGAATCTGAAATGTGGCAAACGTCCCTGAGAAAATGGAACTTTTAATTTTACTTAATTACTATTGTTTCCCAGAAACCTTTTATTTAAGGTACACAAATTTCATGTATTTCATAAATACAACTAAATAGCCACACAGAGCTAGCATCTACCATACTGGACAGCACAACTTTAGATAATAAGTTTCATAAAGACTTTTGTATCTCATTCGCTCCTATGTCCTGCATGTGGAAGTTGTTAAATCACTACTTGCTGAATAAAGAAATGAATAAGTGAATAAGTGAACATAGTTGGTGGGAGGACAGTAGATTACCAGAGAGGTGTCCACCTCCAATGTTTTAGTGTTCATTTGAGGAAGCATGATTTGAGCATAGAGAAGGTAAGTTTCTCATCTACTCCCCATATCAACCTCTCAATACAGGAAGATGTAATGAGTAGGGGAAGAATTATGTATCTGAATCAGGGTGCATTTAGTTATCCTCACCTTGACAAGTTGACAAATGGGATCTGGCAGAAGAGGTTTGCTCTGGCCTGTCCTTGTGGAAAATCGATGAGGAAAAAAAGAACCCTGGGATAAGGGAGCTTTTCTTAGCATGAGTCTGTAGGGATCTTGTGAGGGGGGCTCAGAGGCTGCCTGATGACTCCTCTATAAGCATAAAAGAATCCCCACTTGGGAGCTATTCTCATTGTCCCTAAAGTGTCAGGAAGGTTAGCAAGGAGACTTTGCTTTACCCATGCCTCAGGGAGTGTTCAGCCAATTCAAAGCTCACTGAGAGCAACAAATTCCCCCTCTCAGCTGTCTGCACAGCCAGCCTGTCACCAACACTAGCCAATATCACATCCATCCTGCCCCTTACATCCAGGTTTATCAGTGACAGAGCCAGTGATACCTGTTCAGTGCTTGTTTTACTCCCAAAAATGACCTGGTAAATCATAGAAGAGAAATTCTATGATCACCCAACACAGAGAGAGCTCTCTCTGTTACGTTATTATTGTTTATTAATATTATATTATTATTATTTACACTGACACCTTATAACACATGGGGCAATTTTATTCACCCTGGAACCTAAGAGGTTGAAGGATTAGTCTGCTATTCTGGGAACCAACAAGTTTAGGTTGTGGAAGTGGGTGAAACTCAGCGATATTGGTCCAGTTTAACCAGGCTTTCAGGAATGTAACAAAGACTGAGTACCTTCTCCCACCCCTGCAACATATTTCCATTGGATAGGAGGTCCTGCCAGGAAAGGAAGAACATTTCCTACGGCAGATAACAGCTTCTCTCTGGAGCAATCGGCAGCGTAACAACTCCCAGGCTGAGTACCAAGTCTGTTCTTGTGGGACCATTTACTGCATTGCAGCAGAACCTGCTTACCCTCTGGCCTCATTTCACGTGAGCTGACGTTTCTCCCATGAGAGGATTTGACATTCTTAAGTGGAAGTGGCACCTTCCAGGGTGAGGTCCACAGAAAGCTACAGAGGCCCGGTGCAAAGCACGGATAGGGGCTCCAGTCCTTTCCAAACCCCGCAGCTTTCAGACAGACTCTGGGTACATCGAACAAGGACTGAGGAGGAGATGGGCAAGCCAGAATGTGCAAACCTGCAGTTGTGTGATTCAAAGCAGAATCAAATTAACTTATGGAGTTGGATGGTTTCCAGCTTGCTGATAAATGTCATAGAAAGGCAGTGGCAACACCATGACTGTATTCCTTTTTTTTCCCTCCATTTTTCTTTTGCATCTTTTTAAGAAAAGAAGCTGTTAGCTTAGTGCATCATTGAAAATACTAACAATAGTGGCAATATAGAAAATGTCTTTCATATCTCTTTTTGCAGTGGGTCTGACACCAACCTTAGGAGACAGACAGTCTGTTATTAATGACTTTTAGAGGTGAGGGCACCAAGGCTCAATGAGGTTAAGTGATTTGCTCCAATTTACCTGTATTATGATGATAATATCATTTACAGAATCCTTAAGTGTTCTGAGTGTTCTGTATACATTATCTGTTTTTAATACTCACAGCCCACCTGTTGGGTAGAGGCATTATTCCTCACAGGAACATAAGGGTCAGAAGGGAGATGCCAGCCCATAGTCAAGTCATCCAGCTGGGAAGATGTGGAGCTAGAATGGGAACTCAGAATCCAGACTGATGGGGAAACATGTGGGGGAAATTTTGTATTTCTAAAGCAATGTAAAAAAAAATGGGAGGAATTGTCTTACTGACAAAGAGGGCACTTTCGTAGGGCAAAGAAAGTTGAGCTACAGGAAAGCAGGAGGTGGGATAGGAAAAGGGAGTCTGAGTGTCTGAGAGATACAGTAAGGGGATAGATGCTGCTGCTTGAAATGATCAGCAAGGGGGTGCTGGCGCTGTGGCATAGTGGGTAAAGCTGCCGTCTGCAGTGCTGGCATTTCATATGGGTGCCAGTTTGAGCCCCGGCTGCTCCACTTCCAACCTAGCTCTCTGCTATGGCCTGGGAAAGCAGTAGAAGATGGCCCAAGTCCTTGGGCCCCTGTACCCATGCTGGAGACCTGGAAGAAGCTCCTAGCTCCTGGATTCAGATCAGTGCAGCTCCAGCCATTGCAGCCAGTTGAGGAGTGAACCAGCGGATGGGGTCTCTCTCCCTCTCTCTCTCCCTCCCTCCCTTTTTCTCTCTCTCTATCTGCCTCTCCTTCTCTCTCTGTGTAACTCTGACTTTCAAATAAATAAATAAATCTTTAAAAAAAATGATCAGCATTGTGGTATAGTAGGTTAAGCTGCTGCCTGCAACACCAGCATTTCATATGCACACTAATTTGAGTCCCAAATGCTCCATTACCAATCCAGCTCCATTATAATGTGCCTGGGAAAACCATGAAAGATGACCAAAGTGCTTGGGCCCCTGCCACCCATGTGAGGGACCCAGATGGAGTTCCAGGCTGCTAGTTTCAGTATGGTCCAGCCCCAGCTGTTGCAGCCATTTGGGGAGTGAACCAGTGGATGGAAAATCTCTCTCTCTCTCTCTCTCTCTTTCTGTGTGTGTGTGTGTGTGTGTCCCCTCTCTAATTCTGCCTTTAAAGTAAATACATAAATCTTTAAAAAAAAATTATCGACATGGATCCTCATGGGGCTGGGACACAGCAAGCTCCATCCTTGTACTACCCCAGAATGTACTGGGTACTCAATAAATGGTAAATAAATGGAAGAGTAAACAAGTTTCAAATTCATGAACAGATGAGAAAATAGGAAAGCATTTTAGAAACTGTGCAATAAAAAGTCATCTTAAGTAGCTCTTCTATACCTGGGTAAATAATGATTATCACTGACATGCCAGGTGTTTGATTGACTTTCTAAGTATTTCTTTTCCTTGGATAACCATTTCATCTCAACTCAGTAAGCTATAAACATGGAATGAATTTATTATTGCTCTTTACATCACAGTCTTTGCAGTTATATGACCATCTCCTCTTTTTCCTTAATGCTACTTTTGACACAAGCTATATTTTTAGATCACTCTAGGTTACGAGAATCTCTAACTCAGTTGGCAGTTCATCTTCTCCTCTTTCTCCAGCACAGGCTGCTTGACGTAAAGATGGGGGCACGTGTGGCCCAGTTCTGAGAGGCTTGCTCACCCCTGCCCTCTTAATGGCTAGCCCCTCTGGTGGGAGCAGAGGCAGCCACTGAAGGGAATGCAGGGGTAATCCTTAACTGGCCACAGGGTGGTGGTCACGTATCCCAGGTCATGTGGTGGTTTGGCTGGGGTCTGTCTGCCTGTGGTGGCTCTGTTGCAAACTATGTAGTTTTCCTGAGGGCAGCCGGGCTGTGCAAACACTTCACCTTAACCTTCCTCAGCACTGAGGACTCAGGGCCTGTGCTTGCCGTCTGCCCCACCTGTATGTACACATTCTAATCCCTTCCTCCATGAAGCTTTGCCTCATTTGGCCACAACATGACTCCTGCTTTGTCCTCTAAACCAGGAACTCTTTCCAGTGGACCCTGAGCACCATTGTGGTCATCTCTGTCACATCCTCCAACAGCCACAGTCCTGGATATGATGGTCTCCTCCATCTTCTTAGGTACAGCAAACCAGGATTCCTGCTTCCCCTGTACAGGCAGATTCTCCAGCAAACCTTCCTCCTTCAGGAATCTTAAGAACAAGTGCACTCTTCTCTATGCTTGTTTACATCTCAAACTGCAGGGTTCACACGGGAGCCCCTCCTAAGAACTTTCTGATCATGCCCTGCTTAGCACCTGTGGCAATGCCAAGTGGACCTGCAGATTCTGCATTTCAGCAAGAACCGAGCAGGCACTTCCATGTCTAGGATTTCCTTGGACTGTCAGTGCTTCTCTTGGCTCTGCAGGGAGGACACCCCTCCACTCCTCCCTGTTCCTTACCACTGATTTCACATAAGGCTACAGACTTAGCTCAGACATGACCCCCCCTTCCCGTCCTATCTCCCCCACTCTGTGTTTAGACTGAGCAGGACGACGAAGTGAAGTGCTTGTGGCTGAAGCCTGTTCTGCTTCCTGAAAGTCAGGGGTCAGGGGTGGCGGTGGTGAACATCATCAAGTACTAGAGGTACATTCTGTCTTTCCTCATCTTTAGTCAAGTATTATTTAATGATGTTAAATGAACCCATTTCAAGTGTACATTTAACTGTATATTTGAAAATATGTATGCTTGTGTAGCTGCCAGCACAATGAAGATATAGAACATTTCCATCATGCACCGGGGTCCTCTGACATTCCAGCCCAGTCCCTGTTGGTAGTTGTCCTCTCCCTGCCCATGATATCTAATTGCCCCTGCTGGGACACTCAGCATCCCATTCCATCTTTAACAAACTAGTGATGATAGTAGATACCAATTTTGTTTTCCAGAAGATGACAATGAGGCTCACACTAAACTACTTTTCCAAGAAAGGAGAGGAAACAATTTGTTAGCCTGGAACAGAAACTAGAATAAGGGATTATAAAACGATGTTGCAAAGGGCTGGTGACATCAAGCAAATTTTGGCCTTCTCAGGGCAGAAGTAGGCAGGGGTCTGATTATGCAAGTCCTCATGGGCCATGCTAAGCAAATCTTGTAGTCCCGAAAACTTAAAACAGTCACTGATGTCTAGTTAAAGCTCTTATTTTTTTTAAATTTAAATTATGTGTGGATCGAGAGATGCCGCCACTGTGTATGTGTGAAAGAGAAAGAGAAAACAGAGAGGGAGGAGGGGAGAAAACGCAGAGCAAGGGATGGAGAAAGAATGATTACAGATGGTAGGTTTGGCAGATGTCCCTCACCAAAAATCTCTCTTACTGGCTTCTCAACTGCCTAAACTTTTTTAACCATTTGTGATTTTATCCTTCATTTAAAAATTATTGTGGTTAAAAAAAAGAATGCTGGAATCAGAAAATGGAATCTGCACTTTGATTCTCTTATGAAAAGGTGTTAGTTCTGTCCATGTTCTTTCTCTGCCCTGTTTCTCATAAACCTCACAGGTAAAATGTGCATAATAACAGCTGTTCTAATGATATAAGAGCTCTTAAAAAAGTAAAAGACATGTGATAGCTGGTCTTGTGCTTTCATGACTGAGGCTTGATCCCTCCCTTCACAATCTTTTAGTTTAGAGACAGGCCCAATAGATGGCTGATTTGTCAGTTCAATAAGAACAAACATTTCTAGAAATACAGAGATGATAGACTGATCTTTCATATTCCCTAAATATTTTAACCTTTATCAAAGTATGGAAGGAAAAGAAAATAAATTATCACAGAGATATGCTGAAAGGAATATTTTTATGGTAAAACTATGGGACAGAGGCTCTTAAATCTTGAGTGTTTCCTATGCATAGAAAATCAGAGAATTTAAAAATCTTTAAATTAAATATTTATATACTATATAGAGAGAGCATGTGAATAAAGTATTTTAAGGAAATGAACACCTATACACTCACTACCCCAGTGTAAGAAAGAGATGATTACCAACAGATCATTTGAAAATTCCATTAAGCCCTCCCTGATGTAATCCCTTTCCTCCCAGAGTTAACCACTGTGGTGAATATCACATTTATCTCTCCCAGGGCTTCTTAAAAACCCACATATGATAATATCCCTTAACTTGTTATATAAGTGGATTCATGCTGACAGTGTTGTTCTCCAACCTGCTTGTTAGGTTCCGTTTTACACTTATGAGATTTATCTCTATGTGTGCATTTAGTCTAGCCCAGACATTTTCAATCTTGCATAGTGTTGCATTGTATAAATATGTCACAATTCGGTTGCCTTTCTTCTATTAGTGAAAATTGGGTTGCTTTCAATTTTTGCCATTACAAACGATGCTGTTTTGAGCCTTCTTATCCTTGCCTTCTGAGCATATGAGCAGGGGGGTTTCTACGTTTTAGAACTAGTAATAAAAATGCCAGGTTTCAGTGTATGACATATTCAACTTTTCTAAATTGTATCAGATAGTGTTCCAGAATGACTGTAACAATTTAAATTCTAATATTGAATAAGGGCTGTCATTGTTTTTCAATCTTACTGATTGTGTATTGTCTGGCTTTTTAATATATTCCAGACTGGTGAGTATAGTATGTACCTCACTGTGCTTTTACTAATAAAGATAAGCAAACTGTCATAAGTTTATTTACCATTTGTTTCTTCTTCTATCATATACTTACCCAATTTTATTGGGTTATCTGTTTCCTTATGATATGAGGAATTCAGGAGTTCCTTGTGTATTTTATGAATAGTTATCCTTTACTGGATGGGTCACAGATATTTATCACAGTTTCTGGATTTTCATTTCCTTGATGTTTGTTTTTCACAAACAGGAAATATATTCTGTATTTATAAATTTCTCTTTAGAAGTATTCCAACTTTTTTTTTTACTTTTTTAAAACTTTTATTTAGTAAATTTAAATTTCCAAAGTGCAGTTTAAAAAGATTTATTTATTTGGCATGCGGAATTACAGAGAGGGAGAAACAAAGAGGTCTGTTTCTGAGACCTCTCTGTTCCATCCACTGGTTCACTCCCCAAATGACCACAATGGCCAGGGCTGTACTAGGCCAAAGATAGGAGCCAGGAGCTTCTTCTCGGTCTCTCACATGGGTGGCAGGGGCCCAAGCACTTGGGTCACCTTCTGCTGCTTTTCCCAGGCACATTAGCAGGGAGCTGGATCAGAAGGGGTACCCATATGCAATACCAGTTTCGCAGGTGGCAGCTTAACCCATTACACCACAACACCAGTCCCAGCATATTCTGTTTAAAGGAATAGTATTAACAGAGTTGGAGGTATCAATATTCTTTGGTAGTTGTTATGTATATAGGAAATCCTTCCATAGCTTGAAGTCATATATATTATGATTATATATTATTCTAAAATTTTATAATTTGCTTTTTCCTTTATGCCCTAATTCACTATTTATTACATGGGTTAGGGATTCAACTTCATTCTTTTCCATAAGGATATTTAACTGTATCTGCACCCTTTACTAACTAGTCTCTCCTTCCCCCACTGATTCACAATGACCTTTTCGTTATATGAAAGGAGGACCTATACAACCTCATCTGCTTTTTGGGTTCTCTCCTTTGACCTGTTTGTCTTTGGCTGGGCCAATACTCACTCTATCTTAAATTTTATACTTTTGTAATAACTCTTGTTACATGGTAGTATAATCCTTCTGTATCTGTATTCTTCTATAGGACTATTTGGAACTTCTTGGCTTTTCATTTTTTAATTTAAATTTCACAGTCATCTTGTGAAGGCCCATGAAAATCCTATTGGTATTTTAATTAGAGTGCATTCAATCTATAATCCATCAAGAACTAGCATCTTTGCAATAGGAAATCTTCCTTATCTATTTACTTAGCTCTTCTTTCCACAAAGTTTGTCATTATTCCATGAAGTTCTCATTTATTCCTAGGTATTTTATGTTTTTGAAGATACTATACTTCAGATGGTACTTTAAGTTATATATTTTGAACTTTTTGTCTGATATACAAAAGGCAATTGATTTTTAATATTAGCTTTGTACCCACAAAGTCTGCTAAATCGTCATAGAAGTTAAATTTTTCTGTAGTCTTCCATAGGCATTTTATGTAGCCATTCATAGCCTATGTGAACAATGGCAATTTGGTTACCTACTTTCTAATCTTTTACATGTTATTAATTTTGTGTTATTTGTGTTTTTTTAAAGATTTATTTATTTATTTGAAAGAGTTACACAGAGAGAGAGAAGGAGAGGCAGAGGCAGAGAGAGAGAGAGAGAGAGAAAGAGAGAGAGAGGTCTTCCATCTTCTGATTCACTCCCCAACTGGCTGCAACAGCTGGAGCTGTGCTGATCCAAAGCCAGGAGCCAAGAGTTTCCCCTGGGTCTCCCACATGGGTGCAGGGGCACGAGGATTTGGGCCATCTTCTACTGCTTTCCCAGGCCATAGCAGAGCACTAGATTGGAAGTGGAGCAGCCGGGGCTCGAACTGGCACCCATATGGGATGCTGGCACTTCAGACCAAGGCATTAACCTGCTGCACCACAGTGCCAGCCCCATGTTTTTACCCTAATACAACATGGAACATAAATTGTGCTTTAGTCAGCTTTATTACTTTAAGTAAAAAACAAGAGAGAGGAGCTACTTGGGCAGGGAGAAGGTTTACTTTGGCTTACCATTTGGAAGTCCACTGCCCAAGATCAGGCATCCCCACAGGTTCAGACATTGGTGCAGGAGGAGGCTGCCAGAGGGAGGATCACAGGGTGGGCCCGAAGCAGAGAGGGACAGCAAGCAGGCTCAGCATATAAAACTAATCCTTTCACAAGAACTACCTTCCAAGGGCAAGCTCCCAGTGGTCTTAAGGCTTCCCAGGAGGCCCATCTTCTTCAAGATGCCATATTTAGATCAAGTCTCTACCATTTATCTTCTAAACTTCATCCATTAACAATTAACATTAGGCTCTAGGGTTTAAATATCTGCAAAAGGCTTGGGAGACCAATCCTATTCAAACCATAACAAATTGTGCAATAAGAGTCCTTATCTTGATCTTTACCTTCCTGACCCTGCAGGGACACTTTTATTATGATGCTGGCAGTTAGTTTTATTGCAGTTACTCAATATGAAGAAAATTTTCTTGCTAGTTTGGTTACTTTTTAGAGAATTTGTGATAAACCTTACATGTTTGTTTTCAGAATGCATTCTCTTCTATAATAAATTAATGAGAAATTGTGTCATGTCTTTTGGATGTCACAGATACTGGCTAGCTGTTCTCCCAAACCATTCATCCTCTCCCTGGCACTCAGCTCAGCTGTACTCCTCGTTGTTCTTATGGTCAGGTGGACTGGGCCAATGGGCTGTGAGAACTATGGGGTACTTCTAGGGCTGGTGTAGAACTGCCATCTGTGTGCTGTCATTCCTCTTCCTCATGCTCCATGTGCATGATGGTGGAGCCTTGCAAGCCACGTAGTAAAAATAACAGAGCTAGGAATTGCACCTCTTAATCTCTCTATGGAGGCAAATCCCCCATTTGGGACTTTTCATGAGCACAAAGGAAACTTCTATCATGTAGTTCAGTTTCGATTTTGGAATATATGAGTAGTTAGCCATCTTTAACCAACAGGTAGGAAAAAACAAATGTAGACTTGATGTATTAGCTCTTCAGACATTGTTACACACAGTCAAGTTTAGTTTGCCAGTATTTTGCTTAGGATTTCTTGGAGTTAATCCCATGAATGAGACTGTCCCATCATTTTCCACTTTCCACATTGTCATCAGTTAATTCTTGAGATTATGCTAGCATAAAAACTGAGTTAGAAGCATTTTTCTCTTTTTGCATGTGTTTCTAATTACTTTTTCTTTTTAATGTTTGGTAGAGTTTTTCTAGCCTGCTTTATCTTTGTGGGAAGATTTTTAAAAATATATAATTAGTGATCATAGTTTTTTTTTTGTTTGTTGTGCTTAAGAAAATTTTAGTAAATTACATTTTCCCAGAGATTTGTATTTTTCATCTAAGTTCTAAAAAATCTTACACAAGGTGGTTCACACCTTCTATTTTTAATTTCTTTTTCTTTTCTTTTTTTTTTTTCAATTTGACAGGTAGAGTTATAGACAATGAGAGAGAGAGAGAGAAAGGTCTCCTTCCACTGGTTCACTCTCCAAATGGCCACTATGGCCAGTGCTGCACCAGTCTGAAGCCAGGAGCCAGGTGCTTCTTCCTGGTCTCCCATGTGGGTGTAGGAGCCCAAGCACTTGGGTCATCCTCCACTGCCCTCCTGGGCCACAGCAGAGAGCTGGACTGGAAGAGGAGTAACCGAGACTAGAACCCGGTGCCCATATGAGATGCCAGCACCACAGGTGGAGGATTAACCAAGTGAGCCATGGTGCTGGCCCCCTATTTTTAATTTCTATAGAAACTATTGGTTGAATCTTTTGTCCTTTCCTCCTTTTTATTTTTTACTGATCATTGTTGCTAGTGATTTGTCAATTTTATTAATGTTATCAAAACTAATTTTTGCTTTATATACATTTTCTTCATTTCTGTTGTTATCATTACTATTTTCTTCATATTTATTAGAATTTTCTTTCTCTGATTCTTAATTTTTACTCTTAGTTTATCAATTTTAGTTTATTAATTTTAAATTTTAAATTTGCTTTAAAAGTTTCCTTACTTTGTTATTCTTTGATCCACACATTTCCTTTTTTTTTAATTTTAAAGATTTATTTGTTTATTTGAAAGTCAGAGTTACACAGAAGCAGAGGCAAAGAGAGAGAGAGGTCTTCATCCTCTGGTTCACTCCCCAAGTGGCCACAGTGGCTGGAGCTAAGCCAATCTGAAGCCAGGAGCCAGGAGCCTCCTCTGGGTCTCGGGGTAATGGGGCCCCAGGACTTGGGCCATCTTCCATCAGAAGTGGAGCAGGGATCAGCACTATGATGTAGCTGGTAAAGCTGCAACCTGCAGTGCTGGCATCCCACATAGGCACTGGTTCTAGTCCTGGCTGCTCCACTTCCAATCCAGCTCTCTGCTATGGCCTGAAAAAGCAGTAGAAGATGGCCCAAGTCATTGGGCCCCTGCACCTGTGTGGGAGACCTGGAAGAAGCTCCTGGCTCCTGGCTTTGGATTGGCACAACTCCGGCCATTGTGGTCATCTGGGGAGTGAACCAAAGGATGGAAGATACCCACCACCCCTTCTCTACCTCTCCTTCTCTCTGTGTGAAACTCTTTCAAATAAATAAATAAATCTTAAAAAAAAAGAAGTGGAGCAGCTGGGAATCAAACGAGTGCCCATATGGGATGTCAGCACTGCAGGTGCAGGCTTTACCCACTATACAACAGCACAGGCCAACACATTTTTTAATTTCCAAATGTATGTCTTTTTTTCTATACTCCTTTCTAATTTTTTACTATTTTTTATTGTGGCCAAAGAACTTGATGTAAATTATATCAATCCTTTTGTATTTATTATTACCAGTAACAAGATTGTGCAGGTTTTCTAATACACAATAGAGTGGAAGTTCTAACATGGAAATATTGCAGGTGGGAGATAAATTATTGTAACCTTTGATGCAGCTGAGGTTTAGAAAAATTGGGTGTCTTGTCTAAGCTATCATTACTAGTTAGGACCAAGGCACTGAAAAATGTTTCTGAACTTCCTTGTAGTGTTTTCTACTAGAATTGCTACCTCCAGAACAACTTAAAATATTTTTATTTCTGCTTCATTAGAATTAATTACTGCAAAGCTGAAGAACATAAACAAATCAATTGGGGCTGGCACTGTAAAGCCACTGCCTAAAGTGCCAGCATCCACATGGGCACTAGTTTGAATCCTGGCTGCTCCACTTCAGATCCAGCTCTTTGCAATGGCCTAGGAAGCAGTAGAATATGGCCCAAGTCCTTCAGCCCCTGCACCCACGTGGGAGACCTGGAAGAAGCTCCAGGCTCCAGGTTTTAGGCTGGCCCAGCTCTGGCCATTGCGGCCATTTGGGGAGTGAACTAGCAGATTTAAGACCTCTCTATCTGCCTCTGCCTCTATAACTCTGCATTTCAAATAAATAAATCTTAAAAAAAGACCCATTTTGTATTTTCAAGCAAATAGCTGGGCTATTTTATTGATAAAAAAGATCTTTCAGAGTTCAAAGAGGCAGTGTAGTAAGATTGCTTACTGCTCTAGTCTAGGAGAAGATATTTTTAAAAAGTGGAAAGAGTGCAGTCTCAGGGAAGAGTTAGGGAGAAAATGGCAGAGGAAAGTCTATGCAAATTAGAGGGACACAGTGGGCCTATGTGGAGGGTATGGACATGCACAACTCAGGATCCCAGCAGCTGAGATCCAGAACAGCAGCTTTGGAGAGTGAGGTGAGACCAGACTGCAGTATCCTAAGCCAATGGTGATAAAGCTGCAGCAAGAGCCTAGAGGGAATCCGGCTTGGAGCCCTGTGGGGGATAGTGTTCCTGCCAAATTAGAGGAGAAAAAAAGGAGTGTCACATTTCTCTCTCCCTGATCACCCTGCAACACCATCCTGTAACATGCCAATAGAGAGCAGGCACAATTTTGGACATACCTAATAGCTGCACCAGCTCATGTCCCGTGCCTAGAACCAGCTGAGTGGAGACTCCTGAGTTGGTGGGTATAATTGACAGGAGGAATATCTCCCAGAAAAGTAAAAGGAAAGCCAAAGTAAAAAATAGGAATATTTATGGAAAAATGGAAGGGCAAAGTCATTACTTATAAATACCTTGAATGTGAATGGCCTCAACTGTCCAGTTAAAAGACACAGACTGGCTGAATGGGTTGAAAAACAAAACCCATGCATTGTGGCCTACAAGAAACACATCTCACCAACAAAGATGCATGCATACTGAAAGTGAAAGAATGAAAAAAGACATTCCATGCTAACAGAAACCAAAAAAAAGCTGATGTACCCATCCTAATATCAGACAAAATAGAATTTAACAAAAAACTGTTAAAAAAGACAAATAAGGCTACTATGTAATGGTTAAGGGATCAACTCAACAGAAAAATGTAGCTATCATAAATGCATATGTGTCTAATTATAGGGCACCCATGTGGGAGACCTGGAAGAAGCTTCTGGCTCCTGGCTTCAGACTGGCACTGCTCCTGCTCTTGCTGCCATTTTGGGAGTAAACCAGGGATGGAAGTTTTCCCTCACTCTCTCTATCTCTGCTTCTCTATAACTTTGCATTTCAATAAATAAATCTTTTTTTTTAAAAAAAGAAAAGAAGAGTATAGAAAAATTAGAAAAATCTTCTATGTTCATGGATTGGAAGAATCAATATCATCAAAATGTACATTCTCACCTAAAGCAATCTACAAATCAATGCAATATTAATCAAAATACCAAAGACATTCTTCTCCAATATAGAAAAATGACGCTGAATTTCATATGAAAACACAGGAGACTTCAAATAGCTGAAGCAATCTTATACAACAAAAACAAAGCCAGAGATATCACAATACCAGATAGAAACTCCACAACAGCAAAACAAACAACCCACTGAAGAGATGGGCCAAGGACCTCAATAGACATTTTTCAAAAGAGGAAATCCAAATGGCCAGCAGACACATGAAAAAATGTTCAAGATCACTAGCAATCAGGGGAATGCAAATCAAAACCACAATGAGGTTTCACCTCACCCCAGTGAGAATGGCTCACATTCAGAAATCTACCAACAACAGATGCTGGAGAGGATGTGGGGAAAGAGGGACACTAACCCACTGTTGGTGGGAATGCAAACTGGTTAAGCCACTATGGAAGTCAGTCTGGAGATTCCTCAGAAACCTGAATATAACCCTACCATTCAACCCAGCCATCCCACTCCTTGGAATTTACCCAAAGGAAATTAAATTGGCAAACAAAAAAGCCGTCTGCACCTTAATGTTTACTGCTGCTCAATTCACAATAGCTAAGAACTGGAATCAACCTAAATGCCCATCAACAGTAGACTGGATAAAGAAATTATGGAACATGTACTCTATAGAATACTATACAGCAGTCAAAACAATGAAATCCAGTCATTTGCAACAAAATGGAGGAATCTGGAAAACATTATGCTGAGCGAAAAAGCAAGTACCAAAGGGACAAATATCATATGTTCTCCATGATCGGTGACAACTAACTGAGCACCAAAAAGGAAACCTGTTAAAATGAAATGGACACTATGAGAAACAGTGACTTGATCAGCCCTTGCCCTGACTGTTGATGAACAACTTAATACGTTATCCCTCTTAGTATTTTTTTTTCTGTTCTACTTAATACTATTGGTTTAATTCTGTAATTAATACACAGTTATTCTTAAGTGTTGAAACTTAACTGAAAAGTGATCCCTGTTAAATATAAGAGTGGGAATAAGAGAGGGACGAGATATACAATTTGGGACATGCTCAAGCTGACTTGCCCCAAATGGTGGAGCTAGAAACGTGCCAGGGGATTCCAATTCAATCCCATCAAGGTTGCATGTACCAATGCCATCTCACTAGTCCAAGTGACCAATTTCAGTTCAGAATTGATCACACTGATAGGTCCAAGAGTCAAAGGGATCACACAAACAAAACTAGTGTTTGCTAATACTAACTGACAGAACAAAAAAGGGAGAGAACGATCCAACATGGGAAGCAGGATACACAGCAGACTCATAGAATAGCAGATGTCCTAAATAGCACTCTGGCCTCAGAATCAGCCCTTAAGGCATTCGGATCCGGCTGAAGAGCCCATGAGAGTATTTTAGGCATGGAAAGCCAAGACACCATGGAAAAAAAAAAAAGAAGAAGAAGACCTAAATGAAAAATCTCTGCGAGTGAGATCCCAGTGGAAAGAATGGGGCCATCAAAGAAGGAGGTACCGGCCGGCGCCGTGGCTCAACAGGCTAATCCTCCGCCTTGCGGCGCCGGCACACCGGGTTCTAGTCCCGGTCGGGGCACCGATCCTGTCCCGGTTGCCCCTCTTCCAGGCCAGCTCTCTGCTGTGGCCAGGGAGTGCAGTGGAGGATGGCCCAAGTGTTTGGGCTCTGCACCCCAGGGGAGACCAGGAGAAGCACCTGGCTCCTGCCATCGGAACAGCGCGGTGCTCCGGCCACAGCGCGCTACCGCGGCGGCCATTGGAGGGTGAACCAACGGCAAAAGGAAGACCTTTCTCTCTGTCTCTCTCTCACTGTCCACTCTGCCTGTCAAAAAAAATAAAAAAAAAATTAAAAAAAAAAAAAAAAAAAAATAAAGAAGGAGGTACCTTTCTCTGAAGGGAGCAGAGAACTTCCACTTTGACTATGATCCTGTTGGAATAAGATCGAAGTCGGCGAACCCTAAAGGCTTCCATAGCCTTGGCAACTCATGACTAGAGCCTAGGGAGATTACTGACGCCATAAACAAGAGTGTCAAATTGTTAAGTCAACAACAGGAGTCACTGTGTACTTACGTCTCATGTGGGATCTGTCCTTAATGTGTTGTCCAATGTGAAGTAATGCTATAACTAGTACTGAAACAGTATTTTTACACTTTGTGTTTCTGTGTGGGTGCAAACTGATGAAATCCTTACTTAGTATATACTGAATCGATCTTCGGTATATAAAGATATTTGAAAATAAAAATAAAAACTTGGTTTTAAATTGGACATTGCATAGAAAATTAATCAATTTAAAAAAAAATCATGTAGGATATCTGTCCTTAATGTGATGTACATTGTGATTTAATGCTATAACTAGTACTCAAACAGTATTTTTCACTTGTGTTGCTATGTGGGTGCAAACTGTTGAAATCTTTACTTAATATATACTAAACTGATCTTCTGTATATAAAGAGAATTGAAAATGAATCTTGATGTGAATGGAAGAGGAGAGGGAACGGGAAAGGGGAGGGTTGTGGGTGGGAAGGAAGTTATGGGGGGGGGCATTGTAATCCATAAGATGTACTTTGGAAATTTATATTCATTAAATAAAGTTTAAAAAAAATCAAACAAAAAAAAACATGATATGCCACAGTAACAGAATGACTAAAATCATAAATAGAATTTTCAAATATTCTTTACTGATTTAAGCTGTAAAAGAATGCAGGATATGGATAAGATTTACTGGACCTTGGGACAACAGATAGTGTATGCGGTTTTATAAAACACAAATTTTTTTTCATCTTGACTCAACTGTAGGTCACCTTGCAGAGCTCTGACAGTGTTTGCATTTACAGAACTTTTCAAACTCTCCCTTTATACTATGAACTTATCAATACAGTAACAGATTTAAGCAAAGTTGGTGTTTGGTACTCCTAGAAGGGCCTTCAGGGATGGTCTAATCCTGCTCCATCACTTTATATAAAGTACACCAACTCCCAAACACACTGAGTGATTTGTGAAAGTCACAGAGCTAATTAGGGCCTAAACTCATCTAGATGAGCGTTATGTCTCTCGATTTTTAAAGCAAGGCTCTCTCTGTTATCCCATGTGGCTATCATCTTTATCTTCCACTTTGATATTCTGGTTTCCTAAAAGGACACTGGTATACTTATCTTGTCATTATTGCAATGCCCCCATCTGATCCTGCCAGTCCCTATCAACCTCCTGCGTCTTTCAGATTGGAGAGCTCCACTCCATGTGTCTCATATCCTATTCCTAGAGGTCCTACCTGGGCTCAATATTGAATGTAAAGAGTCAGTATTGAACTGGGTATTAATGACTGTTTATGGCTCAATATACTCCTCTTATTTAAAGTAGCTTCAATGCTTCATATCATGCTATTCCTAGCAAAAAGATTTATTGAGTTCTCACTGTGTGTCAGACACCATGCTAAGAATTTGATATAAATTATGTCATGGATAGTGTGAACATTATGTCATTATCTCATTTGAGTAATGAGTTATAAAGGGACAAGTTCAGTGAGTGATATATTTGGAGACAGGTGAGGTTATCCTGCCCCATTTTCAGTGATATCATGCAGACAGTAGCTTGATTCCCTGGGCAGGGGGCCAGCAGATCAAAGGAGCCTGTCTTGTCTTCAACTGTCTTTACATCTCAGACCAGTGAGTCTTCTGTATGTGCTGCTGAGTGCTCCAGCAGTGGAAATTGTTTTTTGTGTGGGATTAGCCAGAGTTCCTTCACTGGACAAGATTCTCAGTCCTGGGGCTAAAAACATGCCTCAAATATACCAGTGCTCTGAAACTCGTTGTTTGTTAGTGACAAGGGTTGAAATATACAAGCTACAAAGAAAAGAAGTCCCTAGAAAAGAGCGTCTGGATATTGAACTTCTCATGGTTGTCTATCCATTAGCAAATTGCCCTTGTGGTTGATCCCTTGCTTTTTATAGCAAAAGCAAAACAACAATAACAACAACAACAAAAAAAACCAACAGAACAGCTTTCAAGTAACAGCTACCCCAAACATACATATATCATGAATGTTCTAGAATGTCATTATTGGTAGCTATAGTTTGAAACGATTATTTTAGGTCTTATTTGCATCTACAGTGAAACATCCAATATGAGAATTCCATCATCTTCATCGAACTTTAGGGGTTAAAAAGGAGAGCACTATAGCAATTTTGAGAAGGCATATATAAGAGGAATCAGAATATAACTAATTAATCAAATTACTGAAAGAAGATGTCTGAGTTGAATACAGGCTTCTTGCTCTCAAATCCAATGTTCTCTTCTTAATTATCTAGGTCATACCACCATTACTATGGGAAAATCAAGCTATGACTATTCAGAGGTTTCTTATGGCCCTCTAGAGATGGGTGATTTTATATTGAAATAGCTTATTCAGTGTCCTTTCAGCATTCGGAATTTCCAGATGTTCTGCAGTGTCTTTTATGGGACAGTAACTAATAAGACTAATAAGAAAATGTCCCATCTCCTATTACATATGTTCTAATTTCTGTTGTCTGTTTTTAAATGATCTGATTCATCTAATATCGTATTGGAAAAGTAAACTTTGTAGACTTTTGGAAAACCACTTCCCTGTAATTGTGTGTATAGTAGAGCAGAGTATGTCTCTATAGGTTTCATTAATTAAGTCATTCAGCAGATATTCAGTGGACCTGATCATCTGAGTCAGCCAAGCTTATATCATCCACTGCAGTGCAAAGGTGTCAGTCATCACTTTGCTTTGTGTCAACAATGATCTAAGCCCATAGCTCAGACAAGAAAACAGAATGGAATGGGAGGCTCCAGGTGGGGAAGGGATGTTTTAAACAGGAATATTTAAGTATTGGTGTTTTTACTAACAGAACAAGATCTAGTCAGATCAATTCTTAGATATAGGATAGATGATATCAGGACAGATACAGGAAGCTGGAAGGAAAAGATTGCTGGGAAAATGCCTGTACATTGACGTCAATTGGTCTAGATGGGACCATGGTTAGTTACTTCAGAATCTCCATTTTTATTTTAATATCACAATATCTTGCTTCATTTTCTGCAGTATTCAGACTTTAAATAATTTTAAGGAAATGGTGACTTTCATAGTGTTTGTATATCTTAATTTATTTCATTTGCTATCTTTAAAAAGTTATCTAGCATGGAGGAGAAATGAGAAAAGATCGTTTCTCTTTAAGTTTGTTCAATATTTTCTTGAGGTCCAGATATAACGAAATATTTTCTTAGGCACCATTCTCTGCTCAAAATTGGAAGACTTTTACTTAAATAAGGGCTTATTTCCTAAAAATCCTTCCCCCAAATCATGGCTAGAGCTGGTGGATAACTTCTAATCAAGGTTAAGCAACCCCATGGTCCAGAACCTCCACACCCTCCTCCCTTGCTCATGGCCACTATTACCAAGTGATCACACTTTCCCAATTAGCCTGGGTGTGTGTGCATAGGTAGTAATATAATTCCTGCTTTTCATATGGAGAAACAGACACTCTAAAGTTAATAGGGACAGGCATGTTACAATGGTTAACTCACTGCTTGTGGTGCCAGCATCACATATCAGAGTGCTTGGTTTGTGTCCTATCCACCCCACTTCTGATCCAGCTTCTTGGTAATGCACACCCTGAGAGGCAGCAGGTGATGGCTCAGGCCACTCATGTGAGACAGCCAGAACGAATTCCAGGATTTTGGCTTCTATCAGTCCCAGGCTTGGTTGGTAGAGCATTTGGGGAGAGAACCAATAAATGGAAGATCACTGGCTGCCTTTCAAATCAAATAAAAATGAAATTAAATGCATTTTTAAAAATGTTTTGTAAGTTAATTAACTTTCCCAAATCTCTATGACTCTGAAGCTGTTATTCTTTAGAGAATCACTACTGATTTTTGGAGCTGGCAACTATTATGATATTTATTTGCTATCCATAATCCAGTTCAACTATATTATTTTTCATGAAAAGGAGTAAGAATCCAGAAAGTTTGAATACTTTATGTGAAAGTGCTTAACAAGTATGTAATGAGTGATGAGGGTGTGTTTCTTTAATTAATATACAAACCTGGTTAGTATACTATGATTCTCAAATTATAGTTTGCATCAGAATCAGCTGGAGGGTTTCTTAAAAACCAGAGTGCTGAGCTTTACCCCGGAGTTTCTGATTCAGTACATCCAAGGGCTGGCTCAAGAATTTACACTCTGACAAACCCCTTGCAGTGCTGATGCTGCTGGTCCCTGACCTGCACCTTGAGAACCACTGGTGTGTAACATATCTGAACGCAAATGTGGTTACCACGAAATTTCTCTTTTCTCTCCTCTGTACTATTTCTTTTTTTTTTTTTTTTTTTGACAGGCAGAGTGGACAGTGAGAGAGAGAGAGACAGAGAGAAAGGTCTTCTTTTGCCGTTGGTTCACCCTCCAATGCCCGCCGCGGCCAGCACGCTACGGCCGGTGCACTGCACTGATCTGAAGGCAGGAGCCAGGTGCTTCTCCTGGTCTCCCATGGGGTGCAGGGCCCAAGGACTTGGGCCATCCTCCACTGCACCCCTGGGCCATAGCAGAGAGCTGGCCTAGAAGAGGGGCAACCAGGACAGAATCCAGCGCCCTGACCGGGACTAGAACCCGGTGTGCCGGCACCGCAAGGCGAAGGATTAGCCTGTTGAGCCACGGCGCTGGCCTACCCTGTTTCTTAATAACTTTATGAAATAAGCTTTAGGGCAGAAAAAGAGAATCAAACTGTTTTTTCAAAGAATATTTTCTTCTGCTGTTTGGTTTCTCTTCACGTGTATTCAATGAAGTGTCCATGTTGATAAATGTAAAGGTATAAATAGACAACAGCCAGTATGAAGTTTAATGGGAGGAGACTTGGGTTTAGGAGTAAAGAATAAATCAGAGGCCAGACAGGATGGAGAAGACCCCAGGAAGCTAAAAATGGGAACCACTTGCAAAGAGCTATGTGAAACAAAGCTCATGAAATTAAGGAATAAAGTAGAGATCTGGACACCAAGGAAGGTGGTAATACTCCAAGTATTGAGTTGGCCCATGGTGGACCATTCATCATGCATAGAAAACAATCGAGTACATGTGATCTCCAATATGAGTAGGGCACTATGTGAAACAAAAATCAGACTTCTCTATGATGGTTTCAGAGGGCAGAATTAGTACCAGTAAGCCACCCTCTCTGGGGAAGCAAACCCTGGCCCACCATCTGCAATACTTTCTGATGACCAAGCGTCTGAAGGCAGGCTGACTGTTTCAAGTGCAGAGAATTCTCCAAGGCTGACATTGTGCAGAAGTAGATGAGCACATAGAAAACAACTGAAGTCAAAAATGTTGAGGTTAACTTTGGAGAGATTAGTCTACATTTTTCTGGCACCAGGGGATCTCAAGGGTGCTCTAGTTTAAAATACAAGTATGGGACATGTTCTCTATAGAATACTATACAGCAGTCAAAAACCATGAAACCCGGTCATTTGCAACAAGATGGAGGAATCTGGAAAACATCATGCTGAGTGAATTAAGCCAGTCCCAAAGAGACAAATATCATATGTTCTCCCTGATTGGCGACAACTAACTGAGCACCAAAGGGGAAACCTGTTGAAGTGAAATGGACACTATGAGAAATAGTGACTTGATCAGCTCTTGTCCTGACTGTTGATGTACAATGTAATACTTTATCCATTTTAGTATTTTTTTTTTGTTCTAGTACTAGTGGTTGAACTCTGTAATTAACACACAATTATTCTTAGGTAAATTTTCACTGAAAAGTGATCCCTGTTAAATATAAGAGTGGGAAAAAGAGAGGGAGGAGATGTACAATTTGGGGCATACTCAATCGGACTTGCCCCAAATGGTGGAGCTAGAAACGTGCCAGGGGGTTCCAATTCAATCCCATCAAGGTTGCATGTACCAATGCCATCTCACTAGTCCAAGTGACCAATTTCAGTTCGCAATTGATCACACTGATAGGTCCAAGAGTCAAAGGGATCACACAAACAAAACTAGTGTTTGCTAATACTAACTGACAGAACAAAAAAGGGAGAGAACGATCCAACATGGGAAGCGGGATACACAGCAGACTCATAGAATAGCAGATGTCCTAAATAGCACTCTGGCCTCAGAATCAGCCCTTAAGGCATTCGGATCCGGCTGAAGAGCCCATGAGAGTATTTTAGGCATGGAAAGCCAAGACACCATGGAAAAAAAAAAAAAAGAAGAAGAAGACCTAAATGAAAAATCTCTGCGAGTGAGATCCCAGTGGAAAGAATGGGGCCATCAAAGAAGGAGGTACCTTTCTCTGAAGGGAGCAGAGAACTTCCACTTTGACTATGATCCTGTTGGAATAAGATCGAAGTCGGCGAACCCTAAAGGCTTCCATAGCCTTGGCAACTCATGACTAGAGCCTAGGGAGATTACTGACACCATAAACAAGAGTGTCAAATTGTTAAGTCAACAACAGGAGTCACTGTGTACTTACGTCTCATGTGGGATCTGTCCTTAATGTGTTGTCCAATGTGAAGTAATGCTATAACTAGTACTGAAACAGTATTTTTACACTTTGTGTTTCTGTGTGGGTGCAAACTGATGAAATCCTTACTTAGTATATACTGAATCGATCTTCGGTATATAAAGATAATTAAAAATGAAAAAAAAACTTGGTTTTAAATTGGACATTGCATAGGAAATTAATCAATTTAAAAAAAATATCATGTAGGATATCTGTCCTTAATGTGCTGTACATTGTGATTCAATGCTATAACTAGTACTCCAACAGTATTTTTCACTTGTGTTGCTATGTGGGTGCAAACTGTTGAAATCTTTACTTAATATATACTAAACTGATCTTCTGTATATGAAGAGAATTGAAAATGAATCTTGATGTGAATGGAAGGGGAGAGGGAGCGGGAAAGGGGAGGGTTGTGGGTGGGAAGGAAGTTATGGGGGGGGGGGGAGCCATTGTAATCCATAAGCTGTACTTTGGAAATTTATATTCATTAAATAAAAGTTTTAAAAAAATAAAATACAAGTAAAAACTAGGTGGCAGACAAGATGAGAATGACTTCGTCAATCTTTAGAAGGAAGCCAGGCTCTGGACTCACACAGACCGAGCCCTAGTTGCAACTCTGAACTTGAATCTTAGGGCTCTCTCTTACCCAGTTCCTCTGAGACTCTGCCTATCTCTAGAACAGTAAAGTAACCATAAAGTAGCAGTGTTCTTTGTGAGCATTAAATGAGATGTCATGCAGAAATTTTCCCTGACATATAACAGGAGTTTAACAAATGTTAATTCTCTTCCTGTTTCCCCTTTTTAGTCAGGTAGAAAAAAAATGTGACCCTGGAAAGACTGAATTTAGGAAATTCAAACTCTGAAATCTCTAAGAACAGTCTCCGAAAAGTAATGTCATAAAGGAAACAATGCTTAACTTTGTATCTTTGTCTACCATCACAACATCCTGAATTTAAATGGACAAGCATCAGTACTGATGAATCTTACAGAAAAAAAGAGGTAGGCCATTCTTCCAAAAGGCTGTTCTCTCCTTTATGACTTAGGCAGTGGCAGTGCTCAGTGATGGCGGCACTGACCTTCCAGTACTGGAAGAAACCAAAGCAAAAGTTGAGACAGATGGGATGTTGGAAGTGCAAGCTTATTTATATCAGATGGATTTTGGTTTGGGAAGGACCATGTTTTAACTCTCTTTTACCCAAGTATCTAGACATAACTTAGCTTATCTAGGAGACCTTGTAAACTTCAGTATTTTCTGAAAATGTGTGTATAGATGGGTTATGAAACCCATCCCATGTTATCAGCCTAGGAAAGATGAAGCTATGAAAAATCTGTTTTCAGAATAGACACGGGATCTGATAAGGCAGAGAATCTCTAAGCTGCACAGTCAGTGCCCAAGGTTTCAATGACCATTGTTAGTCATAGTGGGGATGACGGGTGTGGTCTATGACAACCTAAGGAAAGGGAAGGTTGGGCATCTGCTCCTTAACTCCTCCTGCTCTGAACAGATGGAGCATGCAGCCGTTCTGGCACTGTGAGAGGATGAAGCACTACACAGAGGGGCTCCTGAGTATGAAGGGACAATCCTAAGACCCATCAGGAGGCTGCTCTGCACATGGACTTCGGTTGGTAAGATAACATATTTCTTAATTGTTTATATTCATTTTAAAAGTGATATGGGAAACTAATGGTTCTCACTACAATCTCTAATTTTTTAAAAATTAATTTCATTATATATATTTTAGGTGTAAAAATGCTGATGCACACAAATAATAAAATGGTTACTATAGTGAAGCACATTAACATATTCATCATCTCACATTGTGTGTGTTGTATGTGATGAAAGCTAAAATCTACTCATTTAGAAAAACCTCAAATACAATAAATTGTTATTACAGTCCTCATGTTGTACATTAGTTCTCTAGACTTGTTCATTCTACATCTCCTACCTAACTGCTACAATGTATCCTTTCATCTATACATCTCCCTTTCCGTTCTCTGTCTCCAATGATTTTTAACATTTTTATAAAATGACTGATTTATTTATTTTAAGGGCAGAATGATAGCAACAGGGTGGAGGTATGAAATCTCTTCCAATCTCTGGTTCACTTCCTAGATGGCTGCAGCAGCCAGGTCTGGGTCAGGCTGAAAGCAGGGGCCATGAACTACTTTGGTATCCCATATCAAGGGCAGAGGCCTAAGAAGTTGAGCCTCCTTCCCAGATACATTTGCAGAGAGCTGGATTGGAAACAGAGCAGCTGGGACTCAAACCAGCTCTCTGATATGGGATGCCAATGTCACAAGCAGTGGCTTCAATCACTGCACCACATTGTCACCTCAAATTATTTTTAAGAAAAACATCATGTATGTATATTATTTTGATATTTTTTTGAATAAGGGTTTGATTTTTTTTCATTAGGGTTGAGGACTGATTTTTCTTTTAAATGTCATACAAATCATGAAGAACTTGGGTTCTTGGAATTTCAGAGGCTCAACCAACCAGTTGGTTTAACCTTTTTAGTTTTTTTAAAAATCATTTCTGTAAAAAAAAATTAGTCATAATAAATCTTTTAAGTATCTCATAAGGGCAAATAATAGTTTAAATGGCTTCATTATTTCCTTTTCTAACCAGCTGTGTGGCATCATGCAGATAGGCTATTGTAGCATTAGAATTTAGTGACTAGCAATATTGTACCAAAATGATTAATATATTATGCAGCCAGAACTCATTGAAGCAATTTTCAAAGGCTCTATAAATAGTAAGACTCCTTGCTAAAAGAGGGTCATATTCCCAGCAAACATGTCACAGCTAATGTCCATCAACTGCCTAGTGTTCATTAGCATTCCACACATTAGTAGACTGTCCTTCTGTGGACACTTCTGTTCTTAATTTATAGTTGTTTTCAATGTGGTAGAAATAGCTTGTTCTCTGAGGCCACACTTGAGCTGAAAGCTCAACTTGCACACTTACTGAGTATCTTTGGTCAAGTTACTTGCCTCTAACTTCAATTTCTTCATCTTGAAAATACAGAAAATGAAACAAGTTCATTAGATTATATGTATATGAAATTTATATGTAGAGAACAACCAATGTGAGTTCACATATATTTAATGCATATTACTTTCCTCTTAGTCTTTTCCTTTAATCGTCTTCACTAGAAGTTTGGGAAATGTCAACATTTTTAACCAAAAAATGCTCCAAATAAATGAGTGAAGATAGGAGCTGGTGCTGTGGCAAAGCAGGTTAAGCATCCACCTATGGCACCAGCATCCCATACTGGCACTGGTTCGATTCCTGGCTGCTCCACTTCTGATCCAGCTCCCTGCTGATGGCCTGGGAAAGCAGCAGAAGATGGCCCAAATGCTTGGGCCCCCACACCTACATGGGAGACCTGGAAGAAGTCCCTGGCTCCTAGCTTCAGATCAGTTCAGCTCTGGCTGTTGTGGCCATCTAGGGAGCCAACCAGTGAATAGAAGACCTCTCTCTGTCTATCTCTCTCTATCTGTAACCCTGCCTCTCAAGTAAACAAATAAATCTTTAAAAAATTTAAGTTACTTAAAAATAAAAATAAATTTATTTTAAAAAAAAGAAGAGTGGAGATAAATGGTCTGAGTGAAAGGATATTCAGACAGATCTGTGAATGTGCTGAGTGTGGTAAGGCTGGCCATCAGAAACCTTTTCACTTGGGTCTGCAGAACCTCCCAGAAAGAAGTTCAGCTTTGTGTGGCCCTGGGCTCAGATGCCACTGAGCAAGTCTGGGGTACATGTGCGACTAGACAACAGCAATCAGGAGCTGACACATCGCTGGGCACTGAGCTCATTGTCAGAGGGGAAGGTGAGCAGAGTACAAGTTGATCACAGTTTTGTTTTGCTTTCACAATCAATGTCTGGATCCTGGAACAAAGGGTCTGTAAAAAATCAGAAACTGGTTCTTACTAATCCTGTAACACATCTGGAGATGGGCATGCTACTCTGCATCACCTTAAACAGTGTGGCTCAAGGAGGCTGAAGTCCCTCTCCTGAGTCCCTCCCACCACTGCCCCCATCGACAGCCCTGGCACCTTAAGATCTCCTTGGTGAGGAAGCCAGAGGAGCTATAAGAGTCCAGCAGACATGAAAGATCAGCAGGGCATTGTCAGCCTGGAAAAGGGGCAAAAGAAATGACAGTGCACAGAACAGAGGAGCAGCCATTCCTGAGTGCAAGAATGAGGACCCATGTATTCAGCTTTGTATTTGAGATACAGGCCTCTAAATATGCTATACCAGGTGAAGGTTTTAAATTGTATTATTACTTTTTGGGGCACAAAAATATTCACAGAATTAGATTTAGAAATTGCTGTAACTCATAATTTATAAAAAATGTGTTACATAGCAATATAATATGCCTCTGAAGTTAACTTCTTTTAGTACCACATTTACTTTTCAGCATCTGAAAATATTTAAAAACAATGTGTTAAACATTCACATCTCCAAACTGGGAAGAAAAAACATGAACAAATTTTTAGTCTGTGGTTGAAATGTCAACTTGGGCTAGACAATGTAGACAAGGACTCTAAAGAACATCTTGGCCATAGCTACTGTGCCACAGGGGAAATATCTCAATCTCCATTTATTGAGTCCTTGCTCTAGTCCAAGCTCAGAGCTATGCATTTGGAATACAATGTAACATTTCTACATTTCATTCAGACAATGTTAGCCCTATGGGATGGCTATAAGTAACTCCATGTTACAGATAGGGCTCTGAGGGCTTAACTGACTTCAGTCACTTGATCATAATGTTGCTGAGTTGGGACTTAAACTCAGGTCTTCCCAACTGCAAACCAGTGCTCTTAACCACTGCCCAGTGTTTCTTGGATGTCAAAAGATCATGTGGGATTCTGGTTGAATTGGAAGATTGGCCCAGGTCTGTCAGACTTTGGATGGGCAGCAGCAGTATCACCTGAAAACTTGTTAGAAAGGAAGCAGTCCAGGCTCCAACCTAAACCTCTGAGTCAGAATTTGCATTTTAGCAAGATCCCCAATGATATGTATGCAAGTTAAGATCTGAGAAGCATTGCCCTGTACCAGACTTGTCTTCTCTGCCCAGGGACCCTTCAGGTATATCTGTTCACTACAAAAGTGGTAGTTAGTCCATCATCTGAGACAATCTCACAGCTTTGAGGAACCATTAGCTAATACAAAATGTATTCCTTTCTCTCTGACTGGGTTTACATGATAATAAAACCAATGGCAGGCCAACTCTCTGACACCTTGGTGGCAACAAAGACTGTTAAGAAAATGTCTACATTTTAAAAGTAATCACCTCATTCCCAGTAGTGGTGTGAATAACTAAAGCCAGCATCTTTCTATAAGACAAGGCCCAATGGACCTTGCCTATCTATCTTGCCTTTTATCACTATGAAGTTAACCGAGCACAAAGTCACACTTGCACTCCCTGTTTACAACCATTTGTCTAGGGGACAACTCCAGGACAGATCATATTCATGAGACACTGTGTCTCCAAGGATTCTAGAAATGTTCAGCTTTGAATTACGTCTTTACAAATTCCAGAACAAAAAACTGGGCTGTTAAGTGTCTGAAGAGTTTGTGGTTAAAGAGGTAATTTTTTTCATTGCTGCTATTGGCATTTGGGACTTTTATTAACTAAGCACACTGTGAGAGAAAACTTGAGTTAATATGCTCCCAAGATGACAACCCAAGTGAAATCCAAGGTACGTGCTTTGCAAGAGTTCAAAGGTTTGGTTTAAAACCTATTCCTGGGTAAGAGGAAAGGAAACCAATTACTAGAGAACAGTAGGGATAATTAAGACAATGTTATGATTCGCTCAGAAAAGCTTGGGTTATGAACAATGAACACTGTGGCATATAAATTACCTGAGAGCAGAGTTTAATGATGTGTTCTTTCTTATTAATTGCTCATTTGGTGACATGGTCTATACAAATTATTTTTTTAAAGAAACAAAAGAAGTCCACTGTTTCATCTTAGCCTTGGCAAATTTTATATATTACTAAATCTCATGACCTTGGAGTGTCTTTACCTAACCCAGTATTTATTAGAGTGAACTATAACTTTATTTTGGGTTTCTTTTTTGTATGATAATCATGAGGTAGGATCCCATATGGAATTTCCACAACTTTAAGCAGTATTCTATTAAACAGCATAAGTTGAACTTCATAATTTAGCACACTGATTATGTTCACTCACTCAAGGAATATGTTCCCATCTTTGATATTATCTCTTCTAAACCAAACACAAAATAACATTTATTTTGTATAGATTAATATATTTTGGGGCATGGGCTGGGTTTGCATGCAGCTGCTGAAGCAGACTGTGGCAAGCAGGATATGATCATTTTGGCCATCTTCCCAAACAGCCCCAATCACGTAGCCTAAACGCCAGATGGAATGGTAGAGTGGCCACGATGATGGGATCACAGCTCCGTCAATCAGTGCGGGTAACTGACATCTATCCAGCTTCACCAGCTGGCGGGTGAGAAAAAGTATTAACATTTACAATGGTGTTTTCTAAATTTCAGTAGTTCCAGGCCCCCACCTGTTCACATGGGTAGTTCAGTTCATTTCAGTTATGTCTATCCTCAAATATTTCTGAGTCTTTTTTTTAAATGAACAAATATGTGTAGCTGGAAAGTCCCTTGGTTCTCATAAGTTTGTAGGCCTGGGAAAATCTGTTCTTCCTCCAAGAGGCTCTGGGAGTAGGAGTGTGGAGTAGACTCCTCACAGAGCCACTGCTTTCAGAGGCCTTCTGCTGTAGGAAACTGCCATACATGCTTCTATCTTCTTTATTGTTTGCTTGTGCTGTGCCCACTGCTTGCTGATTTCCCCCAGAGCGCTGAGTTCTGGTTCTGTGTCCTGATGCACCACAGTCCATGCACCTGCCAACTTCCTCTGAGCCATCTACCCTTGGGATGCCTCCATCTGAGTTTCTGGTGATCTTTTCTTTCTCTACCCAGTGAAGGAATTGACTTCCCTTTTTTGGTGCCAACCTGGCTCCAAGAAAAATGCCAGGGCAGACAAGTGTAGGGTCAGCAAGTGTAGTGAACAGTCTGTTTTATAAGTTTTCTTCGCAGAACACAACCTTATTCAGTATTTGAATCACTGACCTCAACACTTACAAACACTTGAATGGCAAGGGGGTCAAAAGATGGGCTTTCCTGAGGCTCATTCAGTAATTTGCAACATGCATAGCTCTCTGGTCAAGGTGAAGTAGAGGACTGAATTGGAATCTGAGGCACACATGTGGCTTCTCACTCTGTCCTTCGTGAACTGAAGATGGCTAAGCCTGTGAGTTAGGGATAGCCTGATTTATATACTCAGTCTAAAGCCACAGCTGGAGAGCACAGGTGCCACATGGGGGAAGTCCAGTTGGATAAGGAAGCAAAACAGTGTCACGTAATTCATGGTGTGGCAGCTGAGTGTTAACTCTGACTAAAAGGAGGCACCAAGTTACACCAATATTTATCATCCATTTGCTTTGTCAGCTTAGTCAGGATCACAATGAAATTTGCATCCCAGAGATCAAGATGAGAAATATGCTCATCTAGTATGCCATTCTTCTAATCACTCATTTATTCAACAAATATTTACTAAATGTGGAAATTGTGTCAGGAATATATATATATATATATATATATATATATACACACACACACACCTACATACACATATATATAGTGTGGATGTATGAATGGACAGATAGATACCATAAACTGAATGATTTTGTTCCTACAAAACTAATGTGTTTAGTCCAAGTGATCAATTTCAGTTCACAATTGATCATAATGATAGGACTAAGAGTTAAAGGGATCACATAAACAAGACTAGTGTTTGCGAATACTAACTGATAGAATCAAAAAGGGAGAGAACGATCCAACATGGGAAGCGGGATACACAGCAGACTCATAGAATGGTGGATGTCCTAAACAGCACTCTGGCCTCAGAATCAGCCCTTAAGGCATTCGGATCTGGCTGAAGAGCCCATGAGAGTATTTTAGGCTGGAAAGCCAAGACACTCTGGGGGGAAAAAAAAAAAAACCTAAAATGAAAGATCTCTGCGAGTGAGATCCCAGTGGAAAGAACGGGCCATCAAAGAAGGAGGTACCTTTCTCTGAAGGGAGGAGAGAACTTCCACTTTGACTATGACCTTGTCTAAGTAAGATCGGAGTGGGCGAACTCAAAAGGCTTCCATGCCTTGGCAACTCATGATAAGAGGCTAGGGGGATTAATGATGCCATAAACAAGAGTGTCAATTTGTTAATTCAACAATAGGAGTCACTGTGCACTTACTCCTCATGTAGGATCTCTGGTGTTGTACATTGTGAATTAATGCTATAACTAGTACTCAAACAGTATTTTACACTTTGTGCTTCTGTGTGGGTGCAAACTGTTGGAATCTTTACTTAATATATGCTAAATTGATCTTCTGTATATAAAGATAACTGAAAATGAATCTTGATGTGAATAGAAGGGGAGAGGGAGCGGGAGAGGGGAGGGTTGCGGGTGGGAGGGAAGTTATGGGTGAGAAAAGCCATTGTAACCCATAAGCTGTACTTTGGAAATTTATATTTATTAAATAAAAGTTAAAAAAAAAAGAATTGGTCATCAAATAGGATGTACTTTTCTCTGAAGGGAGGAGAGAACTTCTACTTTGGATATGGCCCTAACTACTGATGGAGTTCATGGACTCAAAAGGCTTCCATAGGCTTGACAACTCATGTCAAGAGCCTCCGGTGGTCACTGACATCAAAAATAAGAGTGTTAATTGTTAAATCAACAACAAGAGTCACTGTGCACTTACTCCCCATGTTGAACCTCTGTTCTTAATGAGATGTACTACGAGAATTAACGGTAAAACTTGTCTTAAAACTGTACTTTATACTTTGTGTGTCTGTGTGGGTGCAAACAGTTGAAATCTCTACTTAATATAAAGTTGGTCTTCTGTATATAAAGTCAATTAAAAATGAGTCTTAATGAAAAATGGAATGGAAGAGGGAATAGGAGGGGGGATGGGAGTGGAGGTGGGAGGGAGGGAATGGGGGGAAGAAACACTATATTCCTAAAAGCTGTACATATGAAATTTGTATTCATTAAATAAAAGCCTTCAAAAAAGAAAAAAAAAGGCCGGCGCCGTGGCTCAACAGGCTAATCCTCCGCCTTGCGGCGCCGGCACACCGGGTTCTAGTCCCGGTCGGGGCACTGATCCTGTCCCGGTTGCCCCGCTTCCAGGCCAGCTCTCTGCTGTGGCCAGGGAGTGCAGTGGAGGATGACCCAAGTGCTTGGGCCCTGCACCCCATGGGAGACCAGGAGAAGCACCTGGATCCTGCCATCGGATCAGCGCGGTGCGCCGGCCGTAGCGCGCTACCGCGGCGGCCATTGGAGGGTGAACCAACGGCAAAAGGAAGACCTTTCTCTCTGTCTCTCTCTCACTGTCCACTCTGCCTGTCCAAAAAAAAAAAAAAAAAAAAAAAAAACTAACATGTTGAAGACTAACCCCTGATGTGATGGTACTTGGAGGCAGGACTTTGGGGAAATGATTAGTTTAGGGGAACAGAATCATTGTAAGAGACCTCAAAGAGCTCACTTGGCCTTCTTTTGCCACATAAAGGCAAAATTCTGCCCTCTAAGTGTGAACCAAGTAGCAGGACCTTACCAGACAGTGAGTCTGCTGGCACCTAGACCCAGGGATTCCCAGACCCCTACCTTTATTTTCATAACCCACAGTCTAAGATATTTTTATTATAATAGCCTGGGTATACATTGATATAGTATACAGGGAAAATATTCTACTGTCCATGGAGCTGGGTATTAAATAAGCACAAGTAAATACACTAATGCAGATTTTATTATTTTTGTGAAGGAAAATAATAGAAGACAGTGTAATAAGAAAGTTAGAGATGATCTTTCTGAGGAGTTACTGTATTGTCTTATACTTATGTAAAGATCCAATTAGGCAGGCATTCATATTTACTAACATAATCCCCAAGGAAAATATAAAATAAATACTACTATTATTTCTACTTCACAAATAAGAAAATATACAGATATATTAATATAATCAAGGTCATACAGCCAGGACATGGTTGATCCTGGGTTTGAATCCAAAATATAGATTGAGACTGAAAGATGGGTGGGATGGAACTTGATGAAGAGTTTCAGAGAACACTGTGTAAAGTTCATGTGGCAGTGACAGCATGGTCCATTTGAAGAAGTGAAAAAGACCAGCAAGTGTTGTGAACAGGAGGATAATAATAGGATAAGACTGGGGAGGTAAACAGGCCAGATCATGAACAAATTTTCTCCTGGTTCTATAAATAACATATTTGACATACAGAAAAATTCCCCTTTTTAGTGTATAGTTCTGAAAGTTTTAGTATATAAATATAGTCAAGATGTATAAGAGTTCTGAAAAACTCACAAAATCCAGAACTCATTTTCGTTATCAACCCTCCCTGCTATGCTACCCACTGATATGTGTTCTGATCTTATAGTTTGGCCTTTATAAGAATGTTACAGAAATGGAATATATAATATGTAGCCTTTTGAGTCTATATTATTTCACTTAGTGTAAAGCATTTAAGATTCATCTGTTTTACTGTGTATATGACTAGTATGGTGCTTTCTATTGAATCAAATGGGAAGAATAAATAGAAAAATTCACAATTATAGTAGTATTCTATGGTGTGGATGTGCCATAATTACAGATCCATGAAGCAGTTGAAGGACATTTGGATTATTTCTATCTTTGGTGATTAGGAATAAAGCCACTACAACCATTCACATTCAGCTCTTTATATGAACACAAATTTTCATTTCATTTCCTCTCTAGAAGTAGAATTGCTGGGGCATTTGGTAAATGAAATATAAAACTCATGAAAGTTCTAGTTGTTTCATATCCATACCTGCATGAATTATTGCTGGTTTGGCATTGTTTTTAATTTTTTGAAAACCATAGCCATTCTAATATGTGAGTAATAACTCTTCATACTTTTAATTTCTACTTTCTAAATGACTAATGATGTTGAGCATCTTTCCAGGTACTTATTTGATATAGTTGCTCAGGTTTCCTATATTATTATTAATTTTCTGTCTACTTACACTACCAAATATTGTGAAAAGGATCTTGAATCCTCCATTTATAATTGTGAATTTATTTCCCATTTGATTAGTTCTAATTCATGTTACTGAAAGTTGTGTGTTAGGCACAAACATAAGTTTGTTATCTTTTTTATGAATTGGTCCTTTCTATCATTATGTAATACCCTTCATCCTTGTTAATTTTTTAAAAAGATTTATTTATTTATTAGAAAGTCAGAATTACACAGAGAGAGAGGAAAGGCAGAGAGAGCGAGAGAGAGGTCTTCCATCTGATGTTTCACTCCCCAGTTGGCCACAACAGCCGGAGCTGCACTGATCCGAAGCCAAGAGCTTCTTCCCAGTCTCCTACGTGGGTGCAGGGGCCCAAGGACTTGTTTTCCCAGGCCATAGCAGAGAGCTGGATCAGAAGTGGAGCAGTGGGGACTAGAACCGGCGCCTATGTGGGATGCCGGTGCTTCAGGCCAGGGTGTTAACCCACTGCACCATAGCGTCAGCCCTAATCCTTGTTAATTTTTTAAAAAATATTTATTTATTTGAAAGGCAGAGTTAGAAAGAGACAGATGGAGAGAGAGAGAGAGGTTCACTCCCCAAAGGGCTGCTACTGCCAGAGCTGGACCAGGCTGAAGCCAGGAGCCAGGAACTTCTTCTGGGTCTCCCACATGGGTGGCAGGATCCCAAACTTTTGGGCCGTCTTCTGCTGTTTTTCCAGGCACATAAGCAGGCAGCATGATCAGCAGTGGAGCAGCCGGGACTTGAACCAGTGCCCACTAAGGATGCTGGCATCATAGGTAGCAGCTTTACCTACTATGCCACAACACCAGTCCCCTTGCTAATAGTTTTTGATTTTAAGTCTACTTTGAGATTAAAATAGCCATTTCAACTATTTTTTGAATAGAATTTCTCTCTCTCTCTCTCTCTCTCTCTCTCTCTCTCTCTCTTTCTCTCTCTGATATTTATTGTGCTTAGTGTTCTCTGAACTTCTTGAATTTGTGGTTTGTTATCTTTCATTAATTTTGGAAAATTCCCAGCCATTAAAACTTCAAATACTGCTTTCTTTTACTCTTTTCCTTCTAAGATTCAGGTACATGGACTATTTGATATTGTACTATGGCTTTTGCATACTGTTTTTTTTTTAAAATACTATTCCCATTTGTGTTTCACTTAGGTAAAATTTCATGATCAAGTTTACTGACTTCTTGTTTTTGTTCAATGTACTGATGAGCCCACAAAACTCATTTTTCATATCTGTAACCATGTTTCTTATTTTTAGCACTACTAATGGACTTACTTTTATAGTTCCCATCTCTCAACTAATATTAACTATTTGTTCATTCATGTTTCTATATTTTATTCTATATCTTTTATTATATTAGTCACAGTGTTTTAGTTATCTAAAACACATCTGAGTCTAGTCTTATTGATAGTTTTGCCTCATCTCTTGAGTGCTTCTTCATGTAATTATAGTTTGTGGTTGACAGGCAGGCATCTTTTGTGGCACAGTAGAACAAGTGATAAACAGTGTTTATCCCTGAAAATAGGAACACTTCTTCAAGGATTGAGCTGGGTTTGAGCTCTGTTGTTGTGATGTTTAGGGCATCACAGACTTTAAATTGCTCTAGTATTATTTCATGTTTAGGGTCAGAGAATGGTTTTTGGAGGACTTCTCTCAATGTTCTTGCTCTATCTGCAGTTTGACACTATTCCTATGACCCCATGCCTTGGAGAGAGTCTTTCTCCATGCCCTTGCCTTACATGGCGTTGTAGGCTGCTTTATTTGTTATTCAGTGCTTTCTAGTTTGGTTTTGGGGCTGGAGTGTAGTTGTTTTCTATATCCTAGTTTAGCCCCAGTCTTGGGCCAGTACTGTATTACTGTGTTTTGGTGAAGGAGGCTTCACTATGATTGTGATCCTCCTTGGTGTTAAAAATCCCAAATGCCAGGGATCAGAACACTTTTCTGTGCCAGAGGTAGACATTGATTTTTTTTCTGTATCCTTATCATAGTTTCAAGGGTTTTGTTGCCATTGAACAACCATGAACCTATGTCCTGAGAATGAGAAGGGCCAGTGGCTATCGTTTCTCTTCCCAAAATCTTCACCACAAGGGAGATTTCTTTAATGTTTTGCCATGATCCCATCTCTCACAGGAGCACTGAGAATTGTGGGAGAAATCCTGCAAATGGGTATAGATTTACCTTGTATCTGCAGGTGCTAAAGGATCTACCATTGCATGCTGGCCAATAATTGGCCTTATGCAATTTGTTAAAAATTTAAACTCACCAGAATCTTCTGACTGAGTGATATGACATCCACCATCTGCAGCAGGTAAGCAAGATCCCATGTTTCCATGGAGACACCTAACTTAGCTTGGATTTCAGGGGAGTTGTTTACTCTGTGACTTCAGACTGGGTGAGTTTAAAAGAATTCATGATTGTGTGTATTACACAGTTTCTCTTGTTGTAAGCATGGACATAACTTTCTAATTGCTTCATGCTAAGTATAAGACAAAGGCCTTTTCATGAGGAACTTTAAAATCATGTTAAGGGGTTTATGTTTTATCTTAAATCAATAGAAATTCCAAGAAGCATTTAAGTGGAGGACTAGTTGGCCTGGATTTCTATTTTTAAAAGCCCATGTGTTTAATATTTATTGAGTATCTTCTATATGCCAGGAACTGAGGTTTCCAAGAAAAATTTAAAAAATAACAAGAACTTCATCTTCACATAGTTCATAATCAAAGAGATTAGTCTTACTGACTATTACAAACAGTTAAAAAATTTCAACTTCAATACTGTAAATGCCATGTTCAAGCAGGGAGGTCTGGTAGAATTGAGGAGGGGGAGTTTAGTTTTGGTGCACAGAAGTATGCATAGTGTAAGGCAGTGTTTGAGTGATGTCTTAAAATTCAAGTTGGCTATGACTTCAAAGGAATCTGAGTCAGATGGATGTCTAAGATTGTCTTATAACTTTTTTCCTAAGTAACAGTATTTTAATTTCTTATCTTTCATTTCTAGGCAATAATGAACTGCTAAGAGAGAAAGGAAAAGTTTTAAATTTACAACCACGTACAACAACTAACACTATTAACATTTTTAGCTATTCTTTTATATAAAGAATGCATTCTCAGACATTGCTATCTATCAATGATGGCTACATTGTTGACAGCAAACCATATAAGTAATAATAAGAATAACATGGGTAGGTTGTGATGCTAATTGTAATGCTTTTACAAAAGGGGCTCTCTGGGCTTGGCATCCAAAAGCTCTGATTTATGCCAGGATTCTGCACTTTTGTGAAGATTTCAAGGAGAATCTGAAGGCAATCAGTGTACAAAAAGTTGACTGTCCTCACACTTATCGTCCTATTATTTTAGTTTGGATTCTTCCAAAACCAGACCCTGAGATTGTTTATTTTGGAAGTAATTCCAGGAAATGTTAGTGAAGAAATGGGGAAAGTTAAAACAGGGAAAGGAAAGAAATCAATAAGGGTAAGTTATCACTTCAGACATATAGAACTCAATCCCACTGTGAGACTCTCTAAGCCTATACATGGTCCCTCCTGAAAAGGAAGAATTTGAATAGTCATGTTCTAATTATGTAGCTGAGTGTGCTTGACAAGTTTTGACCACCATATCTCTATTTCCATGGATGAAGACTGGCCCAAAGGCAATCAACCCATAAAGTAGCCAGTGTCCTATGGAATAAAAGATAATCTCAGTTGATCAGATTCCTTAGAAAAGTCGGTGGTTAGTAAGGATGCTGAAACTAAGGCCACACTATGAATTGCAGGTCTCCATGATAAGCAAGCAGAAGAATAACAGATCCAAGATGTCATGGAGAGAGATGGAAATAACAGCCTGTCTCCAATGCTTCCTACAATACCAATGGATTCTCTATTCTTGTTCCCATAAGGCTTAACTGAATAATACATGCTTATTCTTCTTGAGACTAAGTTGTCACCTTTTGGTGGGGGGGGGGGGACGACAATGAAGATGTATCCTTAAAGAAAAACTCTCATGTCTTGAGGCAAATTGAGTGAATCTAATATGTACTCTATAGAATACTATGCAGCAGTAAAAAAAAAAAATGAAATCTGGTCATTTGCAACAAAATGGAGGAATCTGGAAAACATCATGCTGAGTGAAATAAGCCAGTCCCAAAAGGACAAATACCATATGTTCTCCCTGATCGGTGACAACTGAGCACCTAAAAGGAAACTTGTTGAAGTGAACTGGACACTCTGAGAAACAATGACTAGATCAGCCCTTGTCCTGACTGTCGAGGAACAACTTACTATTTTCTCTCTGTCTCTCTCTCTCTCTCTCATTGTCTAACTGCCTGTCAAAAAAAAGAAAATGAATCTTGATGAAGAATGGGGTGCGAGAGGGAGTGGGAGATGGGATTGTTGTAGGTGGGAGGGAGGTTATGGGGGGAAAAGCTGCTATAATTCAAAAGTTGTACGTCATAATTCAAAAGTTGGAAATTTATATTTATTAAATAAAAGTTGAAAAAAAAAGAGAACAACAACAAAAAGTTCAACTTAAACAGTGAAGAAAAGCATTTCCCAGAGGGTAATGGGATTGCAATGGCCACCAAACAACTTTGTTGCCAATAACTTCAAATGTCTTGAAGAAAATATTCAGGACTTAATTGAATTATAATAATGATTAGTTCTGAGTGACAGGATTTTTTCCTCCCACAGAACTATTAACCTTGAAATCAAAATAAACTGATTTTAGTGATTTTGATGCCCACATGCAGAAACTATGGAAAGCATAGCTTATTTTAAAGGAAGTCCTCTGATGTATTTCCAGAAATCTGAGCCAGCATGTAGACTGTTCTTTATATCTATGTTCTGATTACTCATATAACCAAGTCAAGGTGAAACAACATTATGACGTTAGATGGTTGTTCTTTTCAATGTGAGTGCTAAGTGCAGTGCCCTGCATTTCTTAGGCTGGTTCTGGTAATCAGCTTCTCACCATTAGTCATTAATCCCCAGGAGATCTAGTCACAGCTGATCTTCGGAGCAGGGAACTGCAATTGTCCCTGGCCACATTCAACCTGGGTGACCTTGTTGCTCTCACTGAAGCCAGGAGGTAAGGCACCCATTCATGCATATGGGCAACCTGGAGATTTTTCATATAAATGTTTTTTTTTTTCCCAGCAAAGAATAGCTCTCAAGAGGCAAGAGTTGTACAACTGGGATTAACAGAAATGAGGAGACTTAATGGTCTGATAGTCTGGGTTTGATTATATTTATTTTAGCAAATATTTTCAGGGACCTACTGTAAGTTCAACTACCTATTCAAGGATGCAGAAAAATATTGATTCCATGATTTTTCTCAGACAGCCTACAATAGACAAGAATGATTCTGAAATAAAGTTTCTATAGCACAACATAATTTACAAATTGCTTATATGTGTTTACATGTACACATGTGTTTGTATGCATTACTTATTTAATTCTAACAACCATCTATGGTGAGTGATATTATCAATAATCTATTTTGTAGGCATCAAACTTGTACCTGACCATTGTAGGCAGTTCCATCACTATACTTAAAACACTGCATAAACAAATCTGTATGTATGTTCATCTCCTTCAGTGGACTAGGTGCTGGTGAAGCTGGCCAGAGTCTTCTTCACTTTTATATTCCCAACTCCAAGCTTATGTTGATTGCTATGAGGCTAAGCTCCCGTTCTCCAAATGTCCCCAAATGTGTTCTCCCTACTTCCTGAGGCTGCTTGCCAATGTGCACTTCTGATGTCAGGATATCCAAAAGTTTATAGACATGCTGTATTCCTCAGATCCCAGACCAGTTGCTTGCCCCATGTTTCCTAACTCTCCTCAATTACAATTCTCTCAGGACCTTCCTACAAACTACCTGCTAGCTGTAGATGGATTCATATCTCTAAAAAGCAAGTTTCCAATTAGGCCCACCTCATTACAGCTGAGAAGCACAAGACAAGAGTGAAAGTTCTGGGATGTATATGTCGGTCAGTCATTTGCAACTCATAAAGAACCTACATATTATGCATGTGGCAGGGTTGGGATTGGAAGCTAGGTCTGACTCTCATGCCTAAGTCCTTAGCCACTATGAAGAAGACAGATACCCCATGTTCTCCCTCATATGTGGAAGCTAAAAAAAAAAAAAACAGAGAAAAACTCAGTCTTAACACAGAATAGTGATTACTAGTGTCTGGAAGGCTTTGGGGAAGTACTGATGGAGTTTGGATAACAGGTATCAGTTAGATTGAAGGAATAAGTTGCTAGTCTTCTACAGCATACTGGGGTGACTGTGTTTATAATAATCTATTATACATTCTGTGAGCAAATAAACAAAAGGAGCTCCAAACATAAAGTAATATAAAAGAAGGAAAAATGTTGGTTACCCTGATTTTTATCAGTACACATTAGATACATGTTTGAAACGTTACATTAGTTCATAAATATGTACAGTCATTGTAATATAATTTTGAAAACAAATATCTGGGCTTTTTCTTCTTGGATGCTCTTATTAAAGAGTTACACTTTGGAATGCTGAGTAGGATGTTACAGCGTATGAATAAATCTGTTCAGGAACAAAGTGTTGGAAAATGGGGTTTACTATAATTGCGATTACTCAGTTTATCATTTTATTTTTCCCCTCCAGACTGGGACTTTCTTAAAAGCTAGAGCTAGGCTTTATTTTCCTAGGCCTTACATTGAGCACAATGCTTGAAACAGAGTAGGTTCTCTAAAAATGTTTGCTGAATAAATGATTTTTTTCTTAAATTTTGCCCACATGTACCTTGATGTTGAACAAATGGCCTGCAATTGCTGATATCTCATTTAGCCTTGTAGGTAACGTATCAATTACCATGATACATTCTGTGATACAGCCTAATTTCTTCAGCCATTGGGTAAGCTGCCACTCAGAATGCCTGTGGCATTTGGGGAAGGTGAATCAGTGGATGGGAGATCTCTCTGTTTCTTTCTGCCTTTCAAATTAAATAAATAAGCCATACTTTTTTAAAAAAAGAAAAGAAAGATATATTTATTTGAAAGGCAGGGTTACAGAAAGGCAGAAGCAGAGAGAGAGAGAGGGAGAGAGATAGAGAGAGGTCTTCCATTCACTGGTATACTCCCCAGATGGCTGCAATGGCCAGAGCTGTGCCGATCTGAAGCCAGGAGATTCAGGTCTCCCATGTGAGTGCAGGGGCCCAAGCATTTGGGCCAACCTCTACTGCTTTCCCAGGTGCATTAGAAGGGAGCTGGATTGGAAGTGGAGAAGCTGGGACTCAAACCAGTGTTCTTATGGGATGCCAGCACTATAGGCGGCAGCTTTACCCACTACATTGCAGTGCCGGCCCCACCATACATTTTTAAAAGAAAACAATTTCAAAAATAGCTAATCACACCCCTAAGAATGATAAAGTAGGGACAACAGTTTTAAAGGCAGCACCAGATAGGACTTTGGGTCTTCCACATGGCCCCTACAAGGATCTTTGGGCCACTTCCACGTCTTTCCTACAACCTGAGACATCTTCTCCTTTGTCATTTAAGAAACTGATGGTGCACTTTAGAGTTCAGACTCCTACCTCTCTCCTCTGTAGATTCACGCTCAAAAGTTTCTCCTTTCCTTAACACCTCAATATATCAATGTAGCCACTGGTTGGCTTATGGTAAGGGTCTGATTATTTTAGTATGTAATTTATGTTGATACACAATGGACTGAAAAACTTCCATCCAATTTTTTTTTTTAATTAAGAAAAAAATATTTAACTGGATTGATTTTTGCCTAGTAAAATAAAAGGAAGTTATCACTATTCTGTTTGGTAAGAGGAAAGACAGAAATCCAAAGTAAGACTTTTCCCTTGATATATGAAAAACTTTTTAGACAAATTAAACTTAGCAATTTATATGCACAAAAAACAATTAATGAACTGGATAGCTTTTTGAACCAGAAGAGGTTCAGAGAGCTCCCCCCAGCTGTGTGTGAGGTGTGGGCTTTCAGCAGAGAAATTACCTGACTGGCTACAGCGAGGCGCCCACCCTATTTGCTAATGGTGTAATGAGATATTTGCCTTATTGGGCGAGTGGGATTTGCTGACTTCTTGTGATTGACTAAACTCTGCCTGCTAGAAACTGGCTGAACTTGGGCTTTTTCATACTCTTAAATTAGATTTTGGTTTGTCTATGTACTGTTAGGTTATAGTCATCACGTAGAATTCAAAATACAACAAAAAATTCAGGCTGATGGCCTCCTGCTTATTTAACTGAATACCTTCATGGAATTGACATTCATGCTGCACAGAGAGGCAATGAAATACATGAGTAGAATAATTAGCAAGCCCTTCCAGCTCTGATCTTACATGCATCAAGACTTTCAGCAAGGAATCTATTGACAAATGGATGACAAAGAACAAATTCCTTATAGGAAGGCACTACTACCAACTGCTGTTAATATCTTTTCCGACCTCAGTGGCTTCTTGATTTCTCTAGAGGTTTTGGGAGATCATCTTTTTTGTTTGCTTACAAGAGCTTAGGCGACAATGCGGTAGTTCAGAAAGAAGTATTCTTAAAAGATGCTGCTGACCTTGGAGCTTTGCCCAATACAGTAAGGAATTAGGGTTCACATTTATTTTTTGGCTTATAGAAATTCCGGGAAATAAGACCCTTTTGAAATCTATCTCAGATTTTGAGTGCCCTCTCCTCTGTTCTCTGGGAATACTGACTGCCACTTTTAAAGCAGGTTGGCTTTAGGGATCAGGTAAGGAAAGAGCTGGGAAGCCCCCAAACCTTCTGTCCGGTACCTAATGGGAACTCAGGAGGTGTTGGATACCTGTTTGTTTTCTCCCCTGATATAAAGGATAAACACATGCACAATTACTATACAATTATAAGTGTTATACTGAAAGCAGTGTTACATCGATAGCTTAATACAGAGAACATAGTGGTGGAAGTAACCAATTTACTGCTGAGGGGAAGATGAGTGTAAATATGCTCTTTGTAATTTCGAGTTGAACTTTACTCAATTGAAGAAAAGAGGCAGGCTCTCTAAGTAGAAGCAATCAGACATATGAAGGCACAGAAGCTTGACAGAACACCAGCAGAAATTAGAGTGTGTTTATTGATTATCTATGTGGTCAGCTAGCTAATACTGACTCAGCATCTACTAGGCATTAGGCACTTGCCAGGGGTTTTACTTATTTTTATTTTGTACCTACAAGTTAAAGTACCTACAAGTTAAAGTTACAGAACTTGCTTTAGCAGCTCTTAACCAGCTAAAGCTGATACATAAAAGAACTAAATGAAGTTTAGGAATCCTGGTGTTAGTATATTTCAACCTAAGGATTGTCTGAATCTTTTTATGACTTACAGAACCATTTGGTCACCTCCTCTCCCATCTGCAGAAGAGGCCTCCTTCCTGGCTGAGATATATTCTATGTTCTACAACCATCTTTACCTGATGCGTACCATAGGGCTGTCACCAGCGGTGATGGCAGGAGGAGGAGTCAGGACTTTATCTTTAGGTGAGACCTGTGGACTTTGACACATCCTGCTCAATATATCTCACCTAGAACGAGGACATTTCTTACTCGTACAAGGTCAGCATCATTCTAAACAGTTACCAGGGTCTCATTAAGCCTTGCTGCTATCTGTGTTTCCAGTTTTCTTCAGAAACACAGAGAAGTTGGGTTGGAAAATCCCTTTAGGATCAATCTGTCTTGGACACAGACTCCAAGGAGGAGATAATCTGTTGGCGTAAAAGGCTGTTTGTATCAAGAGCAGATTTGGTTGCTTATAATAGAAACTCAAATTAACGGCTTAAAGAAAATAGAAGATTATTTTCAAGGCAGCCCTCCAGGAAAAAACAGGGGCACCACACCCATGCAGGGTTATGATGCTCCTCTCTTTCTGTTCCACCATTCTCAGCATGCACCACTGCACGTCCTAAGATGATCACTGAAGTTTCAGTGCAAAAGCAGAAGAGAGGGAGAAACAGCAAAGTTCAAGTTCCTGCCCATTGCCTGTCCTAGGCAGCCTTCCAAATAATTTTCACTTACATCTTGTTGGCCACCCCAATATGCAAAAAAGGATAAATATATGCTTTCCACTTGAAGTAAAACAAAACTTCTTTCACAAAAGGACAAGGAAGAGCGGATAGACAGGCAAGTCTCTGAGCTGTTGCTAGTAACCGAGCTTCATCAGGCTTCTGAGGTTTTCAGAATGCATGGGGGGTTTGAAGCCAGGGAACACAGCGTAGAATACAGCATACCTTCCTACTGAATTTCTAATCTCTATATTCCTTTTCTAGGTAACTGAATACAATTGTCTTAGAAAATCAAGAAACCAAATATAATAAGCATCAATGAGAATCTAAAAGTCAGCTTTAAGTAGGGAATTGCAGAAGATGTAAATCCTGTCTAACTACAGGAGGCATCTAGAAAAATTTCTGAAAAGAGAATTAAATAAATGGATAGAAAGGGGCACATGTTCCTCCATGTCAGGAATTTAACCCACCTGCCTTTGGTTGAATACCTGCTACAGATAGCCAGTACCCTCTGTTCCCAGCTTCAATTGCAGTGCTCTGTTCAGTAAACATCCAAAGCTCCCCTTTCATTTCCTTCACCTGGTCATTTAGTGGTTTCTATCAAAGAGGTCAACTGTGTACAGATGCGAGTGCAAAGATGAAAGTGCCATAACTGTTTCATATTATTATGAGTCAAATTAAGGATCAATTTTAAAGGACATTTTGCACTGAAATTAAAAAAAAAAAATGATCCACATTTTCTCAGCCCTGCGTTGAGTTATATCAGACACGGTAGGAGAACATCTCAAACAACCCTTTCTTTCAGTCACACTAAGAAGGTACAACATGTTAAACACAGACTGCTTGAAATAGGTCTCAAACAAATCAAATAGGTCAGTGATGCAGTTAAAAGTGGCTGCAAGGAAAGGGGGAGGCTCAGAGAAAGCAGGGGTGGGGGGGGTGAACCACTGCAGGTAGCCCAGTGTGACAACCAGAGAAGTGTTTCATAAGAACACTCTTTATGCAACCTGGCAGCCAAGTCATCATTAGGCCAAATCGTGCCAGCAGGGAAACCTGGGAGTGAACGTGAATGACTAGGAATTGGTGCCTTGCTAACCAGCCCATGAAAGAGGCTATAAGTAGAACTTTGGTTAACTCAAATACTGGAGTAAAAAAGTCAAATTAGTCATGAATAATAGAATATGTTTCATATATATATATAAAACATTATTAAACTGATGACAGTTTAATCAATTTTTAAATCATACCTAGGAATCCTATGATTCTGAGGGAGAATTTCAAGACAGTTGGGAGAAAGATCTTGTTGAAGGACAAGGCACCATGCATCTCCGGGTAGTGTTATGTGGGGTGGAGCCACTCATGTTTAGGGCATCCAGCCAGGCAGCAGAATCGCTGTGGCCTCCACAAATGGCAAAAGTGGGTCTCGGGAACTACATCAGCTGCCCCCCAAAAAAGGTTTCAGGAACTACATGAGAATCCTAGTTGCTCTGGGGAACAGACTATAAATGTTCTAACTTGATATGGAGGTGACATGACCGGCCTTGCAAAAGATAGAAATTCCTCCCATTTCAAAGAAAACTGGGTATGCACAGAGTGTTAACATCAGCAATGTGGGAAATTTGCACCCAGCACAGTGTTGGGTGCATTCAGTACAAGGAACTTAAACTTGTCTGAGTGTCCCCCCTGTGCCCAGCACCATAGTCAATGCCATGACAACAATATGTGTGCTTAGGAGGGCATGCTTGAGCCAGTGCTTTGCATATCTTACCACAATGTCCATGTAATACATTACCATTTTACGTTTTACAGATAGAAAAAACCTGGGACTTGGCGTGGTTAAATAACTTGCCTAAATAACTAATCAATTATGCTTTCATGTGCTTTCTTTCCATGACTCTCGACTATAAATTTCTGGACAGCTTAAGACAACGGGTTTCATCTCTTTGCACCAAGTATTAGAAAAAAGAGCCCTTTGTATTGCTGCCACAAAAGGTGAACACGCTGAAGAAGCGATATAGAATCTTTTCGGTAACAATGAGACTTCACTTTCAAGCTTCTTCAGTTCCAGTTGTTGTGGGCAATGAACATCCCACTTTTTAAAATACAGGTTCTTGCCTCCTGCAGCTATCGAAACAAATACTAAGCAGAGGATGGTATCGTGTGAAAATAGAAACAAAGGGAATAAGCGTGCGTTCACCCGCGAGTTGGGCTGCCCCACAATGAGAACTAGCCCACGACGACGACAGTGCATCAAGAACTGCCCATACGTGAGAGAAAAACCAGAAACGGTACCTCTAAACCGGAGGTGCGCCCGAGGGTCGGAGGGGCCGTCCAAGCTCCACGGTGGAGGACTGCACACGAGAGCAGTACCTCTAAGCGGAGTCCACGGTGGAAAGAGAACTCTCTCCCGCCCTTCACCTCTTCTTATAAGGAAGAGGATGGGATCGGATATGCAAACAGGTCGGGGTCTTCCCAGAGGCCCTGGTCCCGGATGTGACAAGCGCATCCTGGGAAGGTGGGCGGAACAAACCGACAGTTAAAGAGATAGCACCGGGGCTGCCACTGTGGTTTCCAAGGCTAAGCTGCTGTCTGCAGAGCCGGCGTCCCACCTGAACGGTGATTCCAGTTCCGGCTGCTCAACTTCCGATCCGGCTCCCTGCTAATATGCTTGGGAAAGCAGCAGAAGATGGCCTAGGTGCTTGGGCTCCTGAACCCACTTGGGAGACCTGGAGGAAGCTCCTGGCTCCTGGCTTTGGCCTGGCCCAGCCTGGGGCCATGGTGGCTATTTGGGGAATGAACCAGATGGAAGATCTGTCTCTCTCTCCCTTCCACTCTTTCTGTATCTCTGCCTTTCAAATAAATAAATACATATTAAAAAATAAATTTAAAAAAGGAGATGCCATCATTACCCAGGGATTGAAGAGTTCCAGCTCACCGAAACTTTATACCATAGTTATACCATATCACAGTCACCTGTTGATTAGAGCATTAGGTTCTAGTTGGGCCCAGAATAACTGATTCCATTTGCCTGGCTTTCTCTTATAATAGCCATCTTTGCGGATCTGAAATCACACTGAAACTTAGAGAGCTTGTGGCCTTGAACTTTGAAACTCCATAAGCAAAGAGAGAGGGGCATAGTGGCATAGTGGGTTAATCCTCCGACTGTAGTGCTGGCATCCCATATGGGTGCAGGTTCTAGTCCTGGCTGCTCCTCTTCCGATCCAGCTCTCTGCTGTGGCCTGGGAAAGCAGTAGAAGATGGCCCAAGTCCTTGGGCCCCTGCACCCACATGGGAGACCTGGAAGAAGCTCCTGGCTCCTGGCTTCAGATCAGTGCAGCTCTGGCCGTTGTGGCCATTTGGGGAGTGAACCAGCGAATGGAAGACCTTTCTCTCTGTTTCCCTGTCACTGTCTGTAACTCTACCTTTTAAATAAATTTTAAAAAAAAATTTAAAAAAGCGTGGGGCCAGGAATTGAATCCATCCTGCTCAACCGTTATCACTGTGCAGACTGAAATACATTTTAGAGTGGCTGGCTGCCCTCTGTATACAGAGTAACCCTACTACCTGGGGTCATGTCAAGAAGCCTGGTGTGCTGACCTGGCCATTAGTTCACTCCACTCCCCATCCCCAACCCTCCCTCCCCTCCAGATTCATAGGCCCTAAAAGAAGCACCAAGCTGGTAGAAGGGCCTTAGTTCAGCTCACCTGCCTCGTGGTCAGGCTGTTCAGGAGACTGTCGGGAGCTCTGATGGTACAGCCACGAATCAGCAGACTTAGCTGCTATGTTGAGGGACCTAAGTCCCTGGACAGAGTGGTAAATATCATAATTGAAATTTGTACTGGTGTTCATTTGAGGCATCCTGACGACCCTGGAAGCATGAAGGCAGGGGCCCCTGTGTACAATGAACCAAACTCAACCTGGATTCAAATAGAGATGGGTAGGACATTTAAAGAAGACAGTTAGAAATGTGCCAGGGGATTCCAACACAATCCCATCAAGATGGCATGTACCAATGCCATCGCACTAGTCCAAGTGATCAATTTCAGCTCACAATTGATAGTTCTGATAGGTCTAAGAGTCAAAGAGATCACACAAACAAGACAAGTATCTGCTAATACTAACTGATAGAATCAAAAAGGGAGAGAAAGATCCAACATGGGAAGTGGGATACACAGCAGACTCATAGGATGGCAGATGTCCTAAACAACACTCCGGCCTCAGAATCAGCCCTCAAGGCATTCAGATCTGGCTGAAGAGCCCATGAGAGTATAGCAGGCATGGAAAGCCAAGATATCATGGAAAAAAAAAAAAAAGACCTAAATGAATGATCTCTGTGAGTGAGATCCCAGTGGAAAGAACGGGGCCATCAAAGAAGGAGGTACCCTTCTCCGAAGGGAGGAGAGAACTTCCACTTTGACTATGACCCTATCGGAATAAGATCGAAGTCAGCGAACTCTAAAGGCTTCCATAGCCCTGGCAACTCATGACTAGAGCCTAGGGAGATTACTGACGCCATGAACAGGAGTGTCAAATTGTTAAATCAGCAACAGGAGTCACTGTGTACTTACACCCCATGTGGGATCTGTCCCTAATGTGTCGTCTAAAGCGAAGTGATGCTATAACTAGTACTGAAACAGTATTTTTATACTTTGCGTTTCTGTGTGGGCACAAACTGATGAGGTCTTTACTAATTATATACTGAATTGATCTTCTGTATATAAAGAGAATTGGAAATGAAAAAAAAAAACAACCTGGTGTTAAAATGGAAATGGCATAGAAAATTAATTAATTTGAAAAAAAATTATGTAGGATCTCTGTCTTTAATGTGCTGTACATTGCTATTTAATGCTATAATTAGTAATCCAATGGTAGTTTTTTCACTTTGTGTTGCTATAGGGGCAAAATGTTGAAATCTTTACCTAATATATACTAAACTGATCTTCTGTATACAAAGAGAATTGAAAATGAATCTTTACATGAATGGAAGGGGAAAGGGAGCGGGAAGGGGGAGGATTGCGGGCGGGAGGGAAGTTATGGGAGGGGGGAAGCCATTGTAACCCATGGGCTATACTTTGGAAATTTATATTCATTAAATAAAAGTTAAAAAAAAAAAAAAAAAAAAAAAAAAAGAAGACAGAGTGGGTTGCACAGGGGCTTAGTGACCAACACAACAAGGTCTACATGGAGAACTTCTCTAAATCTTGAGGACACAGCCTTTCTGAGTTGTCCCCTTAGAAGGAGTCAGGGAGCTTTCCCTGGTGTGAAGACTCCACTTCCTCATGGATGCACAAAAAACCCACGGCTGACTTCCACAGACCGGCTTCTCTCCCCTTTCTCTCATACGGAAGACAAATTTATCTACAGCCCAGGAATCACATGCAGTATTGATAAATGCTGAGCAAACTCCGAAGATGTGAGTAATCTATCTGTGATGAGCATGAGGCAAGACGTCCCTCATCTCCACAGCAGAGAAGGTCAGACACCCATCAGGCACTAGAAAGATGCTGCTGTTAGTGGTTCTAGAATAAGCACAATAGCTATTTAGAATGGTCTCCAAACAAGAAAAGGCACCCATTTGAGACTGCTCAGGTCTTTTTACATAAAATTGTGTTGTATTTGCATACAATCTTTGCACATCTTTCCATATACTTTAAATCATCCCTAAATTACTTAAAATGTTTAACAGAATGTAAATTGCATGTAAATAGTTACACTGTATTGTTTAGAGAACAGTGCCAACAAAAAGTTTGTGGCTGGCGCTGAGGCTCAATAGGCTAAACCTCCGCCTAGTGGCGCCGGCACACCGAGTTCTAGTCCCGGTCAGGGCATCGGATTCTGCCCCAGTTGCTCCTCTTCCAGACCAGCTTTCTGCTATGGCCCGGGAGTGCAGTGGAGGATGGCCCAAGTGCTTGGGCCCTGCACCCTATGGGAGACCAGGAGAAGCACCTGGCTCCTGCCTTCAGATCAGCGCGGTGTGCCGGCTGCAGCGCGCCGGCCTCGGCAGCCATTGGAGGGTGAACCAACAGCACAGGAAGACCTTTCTGTCTGTCTCTCTCACTGTCCACTCTGCCTGTCCAAAAAAAAAAAAAAAAAAAAAAAAAAGTTTGCACATATTTAGTACAGACACGATTTTTAAGAAATATTTTCTATATGTAATTGGTTAACCTAGAGTTTCAGAACCCAAGGATATGGAGAGCTGACTGTATATGCTCATCAGTTTATTAAGTCCCCTACTGGTTAAAGTTTTGATGACATCTGTTGAAAAGTACAAATATCATTGGCGTGAGATGGTTCATTAAGCAAGATGAGGTTATCTTAGCATGAATTTATTGGTACCAGGCAGGATATGTTGAAACAGGCAACATTTATGAAGATAATTCAAAAACCTGTGAAGCTTGGGGTAGAGCAGATAAGAGATAGCAACAAGAGGTTCCCTTTTAGGGAAGAGTTCTGCATGAGAACAGAAGACTATTAAAAGTAACGGGGAACAAATTTTCCAATTTCACAAATTTGCATAGGGCAACTTTCTATACTGAATAACCAAAAAGAATACATTTTGTCATCTTTTCGCTAGTACCATACATAAATATTCCTTCTCAAGAAAAATGGGACAGACTCAGAAGTGATAAAGGCTTGGTATTGGATGGGCTTTGGGGCAGTGAGCAATACTAAAGCCTATTTGTAACTTAGCAGTGATGAGAAAGATACCAGGCACCAGTATGTTTTGCTACTTCCTGTGTAGGAGACTCTGTTATCTGGCATCATACTTCATTCCCTTTCACCTACTCCTCCTCCAGTATATCAGTTTACTATTACTGCATAACAGCTTACTACAAATTTAGTGACTTAAAACAACACCCATGTATTATCTCACAGTGTTCATGGGGTCAGTAGTTGGAGGCTGGCCTGACTGTGATCTCTGTTCAGGATCTCGCAGGGCTGCACAGTTGGGATGTCAATCGGGCCAGCTGTCTCCTGGAGTTCAACTTGAGAAGAGCTCATTTCGAACAACATTCAAGTTGTTGGTAGAACTGATTTCCTTGTGGCTCTGTGACTCAGAGCACCAGCTGTTTGCTAGCTGTATGCTAGCCTGACCGCAGGTCCCAGAGTTTCCCTGCAACTTCTGGAGAGCACTTTTAGTTTCTGCCTTGTGCACTTCTTCAATATGACTGCTTATTTCATCAGGTCAGCAAAGAGCACCTGTTGCTCCAGTCTGCTAAGATGGAGTCTCATTTAACATAAGGTAACTCTGAGAGTGACACTTATCACCTTTCCCATAGACTATCACCTAGAAGTGAGGAACACGTGGAAGTGTCTTCCATCCACACTCAAGGGGAGAACATTATGCATGCTGTGGATACCTGGGGCCTGGAATTATGGGGCCACTCTAAGGTCTGTCCAGCATTCCAACCTCTGGGATTGATCCCAACATGCTGCCCTAAATTGCATTTTTATTCTCTGTCACTAGGGAAAATTGTTCAGATCTGAAAGACATTGTCATCCCTGAGTCTATACATAACATCAAGCATAAATTTTAATTGCTTATCTTCAAATCTGAAGGCATTTAGTTCTGAAGTTCGCACCATTTCAGCAGCTCTCTCCTCAATACCTGGGAGTAATAATTTGAGCTGGAATCTGCATCTCATTCTGAATCTTGGTTTGCTTGTTATTCCTCCTCTTCTTTCTATCCCACAGCATCTATATTTATAGCAGCTCCTTTCTCGGGTAAACAATTTCACCACAATTTTTGGCTTCTTGTTTTCCTTTCTCAACAGAGTGCATGACGCACTGCACTGCACCATCTTAGGGGTCTGTTTTTACTTGTGGCCTTTGAATTATTATATTACTTCCAAGTTTCACCTCTCAGTCCCTTGCATTCTTCATTTGTCCAATAATACTTTTTTTTTCTTAGAGTACTTGCTTTTGTCTTCCTGCAGCTCATCTACCTCTGGGGAAATTATTAGCTGTGAGTCAGACAGCACAGTCTATGACATGGTCTAACGGAGGAATGTTTTTCACATTGTCCATTGAAAAGGTACCAGGCTTAGAAAAGCACCTCCGTTGGCAACTTAAGCCCCAAACAGCTGCTGGCGCATTCTAATGAATACTGTGCTACTGGGATTGCATAGCACTTCTGCATTTCTCACATATTGAGCAGGGATCTAACCTTCCTACTCCTGCATTCCCCCTTTCCCCCTTCTTCCCCTTCAAGCACTCATTTGAACTCTTTTTTTTTTTTTTTTCATTTTGTCCATAGTGTTTGTTTTTGCCAAATGTCTTGGGTCCCACAGATCAGACTTATTCAAGTCTCTACCATGAAACAAGTACTGTAATCCATTACCTGGTGGCATCTTCCAAATAAGATCAATCCTGTATGCTGCAAAGGGACCAATTAGAAAACTATTTCCCTTTCCCTAAAGGAATTTGTCATGGCTCAGAGCAAAACCAACTTCCAGCAGTTTCTGTCCCCTAGCATTTCTGCAGCAGGAAGAGTCAATTGTTCCTCAGTATCTATGGCTCACTCCCCACATACATAGATTTGACAAAATCCAGTTTTTCAGGGAAAAAATGATTTTAGTTAAGCTCAGAAAATCTCAAATGTTTTCAACCTGAAGTTTCTAGTTTTCAACCACTGTTTTTATATCCTGCAGCTCAGCCTAAGCCACAGAGTCTTTGCAAGTTGTGTTGGTTCTGAAAGGCTTATTTCTTTTTTAGGCCACTAGATCTTTTGTGGATGTGACTTTATGGTTTTTTGCCAGAATTCATCAGTAATTATGAGTGTACTAGAAAATACAAAAGCAAGAATATACCTTGTTCAGGTGTCCTGCCGTAAGAGACAGGGCTTGATGGGTTTGTTGTCAATGAGTAGTGTTCACACAATCTTCATGTGTTACTTCTATAGACATACAGCTAATAAACATACAATGACATATGGTATCTTATATAATATATAGGTTTTATTTTTACTATACAGAATACTTATTCTTTATTCATTGGATATTTAATTATATATACAAAGTATTATCTATACCAACAAGAAAAACAATTCCATTTTAATTATATTTCTACCTATTAATATATAGAGAACAGATTTTGTGAATTACATAGATATGATTCTAAGGATATAACAATACTTTCTTCCCTCCATCTCCCCCTTCTCCTTTTCTTTTTAAAATTTTCTTTTAATTTTTATGATAACATACTTTCGATTCACTTTAAAATCACAGGTTTAATGCTCCTATAAATAAAGAGTTCTACAGCAAGAAATAGACCACTGTACTAAAAAAAATAGACCACTGCTACTCAGGAGCACAGACAAGTTTTATGAACAAAAAGCAAACCACAATATGCTAATTTCACTCATATACATCAACGTTTTTTGTACTCTGTATATTAGCTAAAAAAGATCAGAGAAAACATATATTTGTCTTTGTGGGTCTGGCTTATTTCATCAAACAGAATGGCCTCTAGTTGCACCCATTTTGTCACAAAATACAGGATTTCATTCTTTTTTATGGCTGAGTAGTATTCTATCATGTATGCATACCACATTTTCTCTATCCAGTCATCAGCTGACGGACATCTGGATTGACTCCATATCTTAGCTATTGCGAATTGAGCTGCTAAAATCATAGAGTGCAGATAACTCTTTCATATGCCAACTTCATTTCCTTTGGGTATATTCCCAGGAGTGGGATGGCTGGATCATATGATAGATCTGTTTTCAGATTTCTGAGGCATCTTAATAAATATGATTCCAACCTATCGACCTTCCTTTGTCTCTACCAGTCCTACTCCTCAAAGATAATTAACTTTTGACTATTTTTATTTCTTAAGTCTTTCAATAGTTATCCAAAATAATACACTCACATTGATTTTTCTGTTGCTGTAGACTGTAGAAATTTAGTTCTTAATTTTGCTCTATGAGGATTTAGCTATTGGTTTTCCTTAGTCCTCTCTCTAGAAAGTTTTAAGATATTCTCTTGGTCTTTGGTGTCCCAAAATTTCACTATAATGTGTTGAGGGGTATCTGTCTGTGTTTATTATACTGGATACTGTGTAGACTCTTCATATTTAAAGATATCCTCCACCCTTGGGAAATTCCTCTTTGGTATTTTGTTTTTTATAATATCTGTTCTCTCTTTGTAGAATTCCTGTTAATGAAATATCAGATCTCCTAGGATTGACTTTGAATGTCACTTACTTGCTTGCCCTAATCTTCTTACTAATTTCCTTTTGTCCTATCTTTTAGGAGTTTTCCTCAACTTGGCCTTATACCTCATATACCCTGAATATTCATTTGTAACATCATATTTTAAATTTTCATAATCTATTTTTGTTCTCCATTCATATGTTTTCTAAAAATACAACACCCTCTTCTTGTTTCATACATGCCACATATTCTTGGGTATTTCCAAGCATACTAAATTAGTTTTGTTCTGTAAGTTCTCTTCTATTCCCCAAGTTCTCTCTTCCTTCTGGGGACAGCTGCTGTGTTCATCTGTCTTGAGATTTCTCTTTTTTGTTGTCAGCTTTTCTCCAATATCTGGTGAGTTTTAACTGTCTCTCCAGATATATGAAACAACAATAAGCAGGCTTCCAGAAGCTCTGTGCCTACCTAAGGGTGTGTCCATTGACAGCCTTTTTCCAAGCTGAAAGCCTAAAGATTGAAAGACCCCAGTAATTAATGAGGAGGATTTTGCCCTGGGTTGCCAGTGCTCCTAGTGGCTACCCTTGTCCTCTCCCAGTTTCTTCTATTCCACTGGAGAAGAATGCTCCAGTTATTTTGCTTATGGTTAGTAAGTCCCTGGATTTATATTTCATTTAGAGTTGAGGCAGATGGGTATCTGTGGCCAACTGTCTTTCTCCCCTCTACTGTATCAACTAATATCCTTTCTTCTGAATTCTACAAGTTTGTTGAAATCTCCCTGGTCTCTGTTAGTTTTGTTGTATGAGGTTTCTAAAAAATAAGCTTTGTGTGTGTGTGTTTGGGAGGTATAAACACATATGGCCATTTCATGATCCAGAATGAAAATCATATGTATCTCCATTTGTCTCTTTTAGAGACCCAGGTAAACCTAATGACTACAAGGTTCTTTCACTCAGATGAGATCAACAAAGCTTCAAAAGATTGAACTCACACTGGAATAAGTTATTTCTAAGATTATGGTGAACATCTATGTCCCTACAAATGAGGGTCATAGTTTTCCCCTTTATATGGATGTTATTAGAATTTAAGGATAACATAAATGTATGAATTTCCCTGGTACAATGCCCAGATCATAGAAGGGTCTAAGTTAATATCCTTTTTTTTTTAAATTTTCCCTTGTGACATGGTGAATATGAGTGTCAGGTGAAAACAACAAATTACATTATTTGATATTATTTTGCCCCTGCTCCTAGTTGCAGCTGAGGACCTCATCTGCACCTAGGATAGATTTGGACATAGCACACTGCTAGTAATCTGAATGTTGGGGTTGCTGATTCCTTTTAGATTACTAAAAGTTGTAGACTACAGAAAATAGTTCACTGGGGGGGTTTGGTTATTGTCATTTGCTTGTTATTATTTTTTGCCTCTACTACTTGAATTCTGGCTAGTTAATGGAAAGAAAGTCTTTTTCTAAATTTTGTGCAGCTAATGGGTTTTGCAATCACTGGTTTCAGAAATTTCTTTTAATAGACCTGAACTAATTGCTTCATTTGGAAGAATGAAGTTTCCAGAGAGCCCAAGTGATGAAAGAAGGAGCAATGATCCCGGGGTGCCAGAGGTAACTCCAGCCCGGAGGACACCATACTCAGAAACAGCTCATGAATCAAAAATGAACTTCATACTGTAAATAAGCCCAGAAACATTCTGCCGAGCCAGTTCTTAGTTGACACATGCTCTGGGCATCGTCAGCTAGTTAGGTCTTGCAGAAATATGAGGAGCATGGCCCAGTAGAGGCCTTTCAAATGATTCATTTGTTCCTAAAGCTGTCTTGGACTGAAGTTCTGCAGAGTGAGGAAGCAGAGCATTGGGTCAGGATGAGCTTAGAGGTACACAACCGTACTCAACCTTGAACTTCTCCTTAGCTTGTACTTCCTCAGGCTAATTACATCATCCCCTCTAAGCCTTCGTTTCCTCATCAGAAAAAAGGAGGTAGTAATTCTTACTTCATGGGGTTGTGGCAGGGATCGAGTTGTAAAGGGCATAGCAGTGTGCTGGGCAAACAGTGGCTTCTCAGCATGTATTAGTTGTTCTCCTTTGCTCCATACCTTCCCAGCTTCTCCTACAAGGAAACAGGACAATGATTACCACAATAAGCAGGGCAGTCTGTGTAAACACCGAGGAACCCAGGCACTGTTTGGCTGGATCCTAGCCTTTAGAAACTTGTACTCCCCACGACTGGGTGACTCATGAAAATAATGGACCTTGGAAAACAAGGAGCACAAATTTAGAACAACTGGGAGAACTGGAAAGTGGATTAAAGCTATTTACCAAACAGTGGCATTGTGCAATCCATGATATTTTTGAGTTTTAAATTCTGAACAAATACATTGGACCTAAAATTTTGTTTACAGCGTTAGGAATTCTTAATCACTTTACTTTGACTTCACAGAAATAGCAGCTCTCTCCTTTTCTTTTACTTGAGGTAGAAGATTTTTCTTGAAGCTGAGGAAATGAAGAGAGAGAGAAAAGACATTCTCCATAGGGCATTTACCCTTTCTGTAGCTCATGGCCTAAAACCAAACAAATCATTATAAAAACTAGAAGAAAACACAAAGATAGCAATTTTTTGAGCAAGAATCTTTAAGCCTACTTAGTGAAGGCTAGGGGAATAGAACAGATGAGAAATAGTATTTCAAAATGGTCCCTTTCATTTGGCTTCTACGTTGGAAAGGAACCTAAACAAATACAAACACTAGAATTCTCAGGGCACAGGAACTGTGGGTGGCTTAGCTTAGCCATTTTCCCAACCCTTTCTAGGATGTTGGGGAAGAAATCATCAGAGCAAAGGCCTACCACCTAACAGGGCATTTTTCCACACTTTCTAATAGGTCCCCAAGGCTGTTTCAGTCAGATAGTGGAGCAGGATGGTACCCAAGTATTTTTGAACCATTCTCTGCCTTCTTGCCAAAGAAAGTGGGCAATTTTAAAAGGCAGTCCACTGGAAGCTCTGAATGGGTGTACTGATATATTTTAGAGGTTTCCAACACACAATGCACTCAAGGCACATAAAAAACTTACCTACTCATTGATCAGAGGAGGTGGTAGACTCTCCCACTCTCAGTATTCCAAGTTGAAACCATTTCTCTTCTCTTGAAAATTGGAAAATCTGCTGCTATAGATTAATTAGTTGGGCTCATGATATTGCTCCATGTGGAGCATCTAAATCTTATCAAGAGTCAGATAACCATTTTTTACTCACAGTTAGCATAGTTTGAATGACTACATTAATTTCTTACTTGAGATGCAGCTCTGATGAGTGGTAGAACAGAAGAGGGATTTTGCTGAATAGAGAAATGCTGGCTGTTTCCTTATATATTGTATTGCCTCATTCTATCCTTAGCCTTATTTTCCAGTTGAATTATGAAGCATGACTCAGGTTACTAAGACAGAGGCAGTTTAACAATACGGTCAAGTCAGACATTCCTGGATTCAAATTCTAGGCTCATTTATTTGCTATGTCTTGAATAAGTTAATTAAATCTGTTGAGCCTTGGTTTCTTCATCTTTACAATGGAATAATAAGAGCTATGTCATAGGATTATTATGATAATTTAATGAAAACATGTATGTCAAGTCTTTGAGGTACAGTCTTAAATATAGTAAATACTCAAAAAATACTGGTATCATCATCATTATCATCACTATCATCTTTTGTTTCTAGTAGGAATGGTCTCTGAGCAGACACTGTTAGTTACTGCCTAGCCAGATTCAGTTCTCTTGGATCCTGGAGTTTTGTTTGCCCTTCCTTTAGTTACAAGAAATAAACCACATAACCTCTACCACCCTATTTGGCCTTGGGGACAGGAGCAGGCTGGAAGGGAGATGTGCACATTTCTAGGATTTCTACTGGGTCTTAAACACATCTCTGAAATTCTATCTGTGCCTTATTTAAGATCCTAAAGCCAGTTTAAAAAGTTATAAATAGCCACAGGAAATTGTAGATGAATTTGGATGTGCCTAGACATCTGGGGTGCTTTTCAAGAGGTAATAACTATCCTCCTCTGTCCATTTTAAAACGTTTGATGTGCAGGTTTCAAGGGAGACAAATGACAAGGAACAAAATTTTTGTCCTGCTTTCACATTCTACGAAATCCCTTGGGACTTTTTCTTACTCAGCATGTGAAACTGACCCCAGGATACAATATTTGTGAACAGCTCTGTGCAAACAACAAGCCTTGGTTTCTTTCCCTCCTTCCAATTCCCCGTGGAATTTTCAGGGATGAACAGAGTCTTTTCATGCTGAGAGCAAGCAGGAATAAATCAGTACCTACTTGCCTTTTCACTCCCTTTCCTCCCTGCCACTTTCACAATCCTCATTTAAGGATTTGTGGAATGAACGAGACACATCTTGATTTGTTTGTGGTGTGCAGAAGTTGAAAGGAGCCAGAAAGAAAAGAGAAACATTTGCACACCTCAGGAGGTTTGGGAAATAAATTTTAATCAGAGAAATTCATTCAAAGGCACATCTTTTCAGTATACAAGTATGTAAAATAAACTATTTTTTAAAAATCACATTGCCCTTCCAGGAGGCTCCTGGAGACTTCTGTGAGACCATTGAGAGTCAGTCTGGCAATGAGAAAGCAAGAGCCAAGGAACTCAGAATGCCTATGTGAGTCATCCTTTGCATGAATGATGTGTAACTCAGCTGATAATTTAAGATCTGACTCAGGTAACTTACATATGACTGACTTGATTCCCCCTTTCTGTGTTCTGTGGAAAGCCCAATGCCTTCCCAAGAGTGCTGCAAATTCCCAGGGGACATACAAATTCAGGACCACGTTGGAGCCAAGCAGCTGACACTGAATTGCAGTTCAGTTCTTAAATTGGAAATTGCAGAGAAAATTAATTAATTTTTTAAAAAATATCATGTAGGATCTCTGTCTTTAATGTGCTGTACACTGTTATTTAATGCTATAACTAGTACTCCAACAGTATTTTTTCACTTTGTGTTGCTATGTGGGTGCAGACTGTTGAAATCTTTACTTAATGTATACTAAACTGATCCTCTGTATATAAAGAGAATTGAAAATGAATCTTGATGTGAATGGAAGGGGAAAGGGAGTGGGAAAGGGGAGGGTTGTGGTTGTGAGGGAAGTTATGGTGGGGGGAAGCCATTGTAATCCATAAGCTGTACTTTGGAAATTTATATTCATTAAATAAAAGTTTAAAAAAAATGCTATGCTAACCTCATGCAGAACTAGGTGTGGAGGATAACTTCTCTCCCTGATTTTCACACAAATCTACTCATCTGGATCTTTTTGAAAGTTTGCAGCAGAGAGATAAACACGAAGCACCACAAACAACTGAAGTGTGCTAAATAGCCTCATCTGCCCTTAAAGATGCCTTTAGAGACCCTTCAACGAAAGCACCAGGCTATCACCATGCTGCTGGACTTGCTCCTGCTCCATCTCCCATCTTGGTCATTTCCAGTGGGCAATTTATTGTGTCTCTCCCCCCTTTCTGCCTCTCCTGTTGATTGTCTCTTGCTTTTGTGTGTCCACAGGGAACCACACTTTCAACTTTTCAACCCCAGTGACTTAGTAAGGTGTTTTCCTGTGTTACAGTGGTTCCTCCCCAGGGGAGAATTCTAGAGACAGCTGCTAGAATAATAGTTGTTTGAAAGCTTAACAAACATGTTTCAGAGGTGTATAAAAGTTCACTGAAAAGTGACTACAATCTAAAATCAATTTGATGATAGCTCACCGTTTAGAGTACTGATATGGGTAGACAATACTGGTCAGTTTAAAAGCATGTATTGTGATTCTGCCATTAGATTTCTTTTAAAGATTTTATTTATTTGGAAGTCAGAGTTACAGAGAGAGAGAGGGAGAGAGAGAGAGAGAGAGAGAGAGAGAGAGAGGTCTTCCATCCGATGGTTCACTCCCCAATTGGCCGAAACAGCCGGAGCTATGCTGATCCAAAGCCAGGATCCAGGAGCTTCTTCTGGGCTTCCATGTGGGTGCAGAGGCCCAAGGACCTGGGTCATTTTCTACTGTTTTCCCAGGCCATAGCAGAGAGCTGGATTGGAAGTGGAGCAGCCGGGACTCGAACCGGTGCCCATATGGGATGTGAGCACTGAAGGCAGTGGCTTTACCTGCTGTGCCACAGCACCGGCCCCTGCCATTAGATCTTGTAATGACTTTTCCATAAACATCCTTCTAGGAAAGGAACTTCACAGAATATTTTTCTTTGTTTTTTTAAAAAATAATTACTTATTTATTTATCTATTTATTTGAATGGCAGAGTGACATAGAGAGAGGGAACAACAGAAAGAGAAAAGGGGAGAGAGAGTTAGAGAGAAAGAGAGAGGGAGAGGGAGAGAGGGAGAGAGGGAGAGAGAGAGAGAGAGAGAGAGAGTTTGACCTCACAGTTTACTCCTCCAATGCTCATAACAGCCCAAGCTGGGGCAGAGTGAAGCCTGAATGCACAGGCGATGTGAACATCTCTGGTTTTGACTTTCCAAACTATTTTAATAAAATAACCCTGACTTGTTCTTCCTTTTGCTTGGCACCAGGCTGGACAGAAAGAGCTCTGTGAGATTTCTTTTCATAATGAGAAGGGTTATGACCAAGCTATTTATTAGCTTCCAAAGGAAGATATACACCACATGCTTTTAAGTTACATTCTGTTGTCCACTGATGTCTTGTTCCCACATGGAGTGCATGTGTACACACTCACCCCCATCACATTCAGAAGAACCCAGGCTTACAGAGGGAGAAGGGAGAGGATGGGTAGCAGACACAAGAAAATGGAGGAAGAGCTCTTCTATTCCCAAATCGACCTCTTCAATTTCAGTCTGACTCCTGCAATGCCTTTAACACAAGATAAAAGTCCTCATTTTTGCAATTTTATACGAGACTTAAAGCATGATCCCAGAGGAGCAGCACAGTTAGTGTATTTTCATAATGATGCAAATTAACATTGGATCTTTTTTTCCTGAGAGCTATTTTCTTACGAGTAAAAGAAACTCCAAGGGCATTGAAGTAAGAGGAGTTGAAAAAGTGAAAAAGAGAGAATGTTGATTGAACCCCTGCCATTTACCCAGCAGTTTCTGGTATTTCTTTCTGGTATACACTACTTACCTCGTATATATTGTATAACCAGCAGACACTCTGAAGGATAAGATTGCCTTTTGCACTGTGGCACATCTGCCCAACCTTAGTCATCCCAACATGTTCTCTACCTAATACATAATTTAGCAAACCTCTATGGACACACACACACACTCACTCACACACTGTGCTTAGCATTTGGTATGGATCAGTGGGAACTGAAAAGCCGCAGCACCCCTCCACACACTCTCACACACATATGCACTGTCTCTATTCTGATGTATGCAGAAAAAGCCAATCTTCTACACCTGAAAAAGCAAAAGGCACTTTGATTGCATGGCCAGGTAGGAGAACAGCAGGGCAGTGAAAAGAGACTGAGTATGAAGGGGATACAGTTGTGCTTACTTTCTTCCTCCATGCAAGACAGAATCGTGTGTGTGTGTGTGTGTGTTCACATGTGTATTTTCAATGTATGAAGAGGCCTTGACATGAGTGGACAATACTGGTCAGTTTAAAAGCATGTGCTGTGATTCTGCCATTACATCTTGTAATGAGTTTTCCATAAACATCCTTCTAGGAAAGGAATCTCACAGAATATTTTTCTTTGATTGTTTTTTTAAAAAATAATTATTTATTTATCTATCTATTTGAAAGGCAGAGTGACATAGAGAGAGAGAACAACAGAGAGAGAAAGAGGGAGAGAGAGAGGGAGAGGGAAAAGGAGAGAGAGAGAGAGAGAAAGAGAGAGAGTTTGATCTCCTCACAGTTTACTCCTCCAATGCTCACAACAGCTGGGCTGGGCCAGAGTGAAGCCTGGAGCCAGGAACTCCATCCAGATTTCCCATGTGGGTGGCAGGGACCCAGGTACTGTCTTTTTCTTTCTTTCTTTTTTTTTTTGTATAAGATTTGTTTTGTTTCTTATGCCATGTATGAAGAACAATGCATAGCTCCATTATTAAAACAGTGTACAAAAACTAAACCAAGGAGTCAGTACTCACTTTGCCAATTGATTCAGTACAAGTGGCCCCTCTCAAAAGGCAGCTTTCTTGGGTTCACTGTGGATAGTTTGGGGCCTCCCATGGAGAAGAGTCAGAAGAAGAAACCGGACTTAACTGTTCAAGAGGAATTTCTTCATGCAGCTGAACTCACACACAGAGGTGTCAGGCTCTGAGTGACAAAAGTGACACAGAATTTGGAAGAACATGTTTTCATCTCAGCCCATCACTACACTGGTCCCCAGGTACAGTCAACTACAAAAACACTCCAACCCTCTGAGGACTGGGAGCCTTGAGCAATGACATTCTTGAGGTGAGCCTGGGATGTAGGAAACTTTTCCTGCTGCTTTTGAAGCAATCTATGGGGGACAGAGAAAACTGGAGCTGGAGAGGGAGGGTTGAGTCGACATCAAGTGGTGATGACAGATGCCTTGAAAGAAGTGGCAAAAGCTCCTCCAGGGACTCTCAGACATTACTCGGGGCTAGGGAAAGGAACTCTGTACAGGTTGGCTGGGATTCTGCTGAAGCTCAGACAAGAGCTCTTAGGCTTGCAGAAATTTGGGCTGTGCAGGCTTCCTTACCATGGCGAGGTAAGGTGGTTCCTTCAGGGGAAGAAATATCCACCTGCAGTCCAACTGCAGGGTATAACTGGTTTTCCCTAGGTCATAATGGTCATGAGAAAAACAGGTTCCTACTGGGCCCACAGTAATTATTACAGGTTTAGCTCCAACCCCAAGGGTTTTGTTACTTCAATTGCAAAACTCGCTTAACTTCAATGTGTCTGGTGTTAGATATTTTTTTTTCTCGATGATAAGGGCGATAGGAGAGAGGAGTGACCCTAGACCCACAGGGCTCAGTGTCTCCTGGGGCTGCCACATGGAAAACTCCCATCCCCCATGCCTTGTGAAGTGTTTGTGAAACAGTTCTTCCTAATTATACTAACATCTGACATCCCCCTTGGTCCCCACCCCATTGATTTCAGAGATGAGCCATAGGGGCTGGGCCAGGAGACAAACACTTAGGAGAAAATGCTGCCTTGTTCTTAGAATTATCCCTCTTCTACCCCCAGGGCTTCAGAGTCAGTTTGTCAACTTGACTTTTCCCTTGGGCTAAATTCTCTCCAAGTTTCTAATGGAAATATTGTTGGCAGTGCCATCCTCCTAACCTGCCAAATATATTTTGACATGCCTTAATCTCATCAGATGTAATTAGATCAAGATTAAGGAGATGAGTTAAGTTAGATACAACCTAACTAATATCAAAGGGTTTGTCTGCCAGTTCCAAAGGCTCAAACCATGCTTTCTCTCTAGGGTCCTCAGGACCCTCATTCAGTGTCTGTCTTGACTTTGAAAAGTTCTCAAGGTGGGTATGCAGATTGTGTTTGCCTGCATTTGTTCTTTCATACAGGACATTATAAAACAAGATAGTGACATCACCAATATAAACAAAGGCCGGGGTAGCAGCAAAGTAGGAGCCAATCATTCCAGCTTGGAGAACCAGAGATTTCATGGAAGCAGTCAATATATCAATTCAGGCCTTTTAAGAATGGGCAGACTTTTAACAGATAAAATAGTAAAGGTGTTCATTCATTCCCCCTTCCACTCACAGATATCTTTATGTGTCTGGCTCTGTTCTAGGCAGCCAAAACACACAGGGATAGGGTATCATTCCTGCCTTCAAAGAGCATGTCGATGTTAGCAAGGCACAGAGCCCCAGAAGGCACATGGCAAGTTCAACGGTAAGATCTAGGGCCCACTTTATACTGAGGCAAGACTGAAAGCACAGGAGAGGAGAAGGTAGGGGTAGCACAGAGGATGTTAATGCCACACTAAGAGTTTAAGGTGTATTCTGGAGACTCATAAATCACTAGGACTCTGGAGTTTTAAAAGGTCATGATTAAGTTATATTTTAGCTTACAGTTTTCCAATAGCTTCCTATCGCCTGAAGCATTTAAACGGCTCCTTGTTACTCATGACCAAGGTCTGGTTCCTACTTAGATTTTCAGCCTTATTCTAAACTACTCTCCTTTTCCCTGCTGCCTATGGACCTCACTGGTCTCTTATTATCACACCACCATAGGGCCTTTGTACAGGTGGTTTCACCTTCTAGGAAAACCCTTCCCATTTTGCTTAATGAACTCCTCCTCCTTCAGACCTTGACTGAGTCATTATTTTCTGACCTTCCCTCCCCATCTAACTTGCATTTGAGCTAACCCTCTGGTATACACACATGCATATCTGTGACCCTTGCTTACTCCCTGTCTCCCTCACAGCCTATCATCCAGGGCAGGGGTTCTGTTTTATTCCTCATTTTCTGTCTGGTGCTTGGTGCAGCACCTGGCACACTGTAGTCATGCAATCAGTGTTTACTAAAAGTAAAGAGAAATTGAATGTCTTTTTTTTTTCCTGTAACATTGTCAGGGATGGTTGTGGCTGAAGGCACAACCTGGTGACTTCACAGTTAGCAATTTAGTTGTAAATTAATAATAATCTCTAATCTCTCCTTGTGGCAGCATTGAGGTCATCAGAGTGATAGGTCTTCCTCTAACAGCTGATTAGGCTGAACTCAGGGGCTGATCAATTCCTCTCTCCAGGAGTCATCACAGCCTAGCTTCTGGGTGTGAAAAGGTCCTATTGTTTTCCATTGGTTAATTAAGTGCAATGGCTAGTCACAGATCAGAAAGATGACAGTATCAAAATGAGTGAGAATGTGCCGAGTGGGAATGCAGTGAATTTTAGCTGTGTGTGAAGAAAGGGCTGAACATTTAAATTACAGAAAATCGACAGCCCCAAGAAAATTGCATTTATCAACTCTGAAATTCTGAATGGTTAGAATAAGTACGCTGATGAATCTGTGTTTCTCTCTTCTTGTTGATTATGTGAGAGGAAATGGGCTCAATCTGTAGAGATAGAAATTTGAGCAAATTATTTCTCAACAAATTTCCAGAGATGGCTTATAAGGTCTTTTTTCTTGGGATGAAGGATAAGGTTGAAGCAGGGATTTTCACTGCTCTGTTGTTGAGCATCCTCCTGCGTCTGGATAGTGTGGGTGGAGGAAGGGGGCACAGAGTTCCCCTGCCCATTAGGATTATGCTGCCATGCAGGGATCCAAAGCTATAGAATGACCACTCTGCAAGACGTTTCTTGTTTTAATCTGGTAATGTTTTGCAAACCCCATGAATCATCACATATGCCATGCTTGAAAGATTTTGACAAGTTTTATGAGTCCACCTAGTGCTATTTATTTTTGTTCTCTTTCATTCCTTCTCTGCAGGGAGGAGCACTTTCAAGGGCATCCTTCACAGAATTGGACAGGAGCCACAGTGGCAAATCTAACTCCATCATCCTGGGGCAAGGAGTAGCATGCCAACTCCCTGGTATGGCATTACATGACTGATAGAAGCAGCTATTTGCACAACTAGAAACCAGAGCAGATTCCAGGAACTGGAGGTGAGTAGGCAACATGCTATTTTTGAATGTAAGTAACCCTTGAGGGATGTCCCAGATCCACGTCTGCTGGGGACCTATCTGCTACAGTTTAAGATTCATCCACAGGCTCTGCCCAAAATGACTGCAGTACGGCACCGTGCCTGAATTATCCTCCGTGAGAACTTCTGCTTTGGGACACTGCACTGTCCATGGAAGTGGTAGCACAACAGTGCTACATAGATCATTTTAGTAATTCATTTAATTGAGTTTAGTATCTAAATCCATGCTATCCAGTACAACAGCCACCAGTCACACGTGGCCAAATTAAACTGTGACTCGTGACTACAAATCACCACAGCACACTTAATTTCAATCCTATGAAATTCTGGTTGGCATTAAATCACTCCCCCTCAAAAAAAAAAAAAAAAAAAAAAAGGAATCCATGGTCAGTAAGTTTAAGAAACTGGGCTTAAGCCAACTCAAATCATTTTCTATTGCACAATTCATAAGCACTTTTAACATATTACTGTTCACTATACCCTTCTCGGCATAATGTGGGCAATTCCACAATGATATATAGCCACAGCAGACATTCTGTTTGTTCCAACAGGGTGACTCAAGGAACACACCACCTGAGAAATGTGGTGGAAAGGACCCAGAAAGAACGTGTCAGGCAGAGAGAACTGGGATCTATGTCATTTGTGAGATATGCTTCCCAAAAGCATGGACTGTGACCATCAGGGAGTTAAGCTTAGCTGCCTTGCCATGAATTGTCTCATGCTGTCGACATCCCACTGACTTTCTACCACATTTGCCCTATACCAACCTTCATGTCACTTTCTATTCTGTTAAAAAAATGAAGGGGTTCAATTGGAGGAGCTACATGATGCATTCCAGGTTTAAAAGCCTATGGGTCATCCATACTAACTCAAATACTTGAAATTTCCTACTTTTTAAAGCACTTTCAAACCATAGGTGAATGGTGCCTGAAAAGTTGAAAACTAAGCTGAGTCAATAGCCATTGTATCACAGCCTTCAGCTCTCTGAGGCCCCCTAACTACAAGGAAGGAAAGCACACCCTCCAGAGTATATGAAACTGGGGAATGCACATGGTACCTTACCAAGAAGGGAGTGAAGAAGCCTGAAGAAAAGGCAGTGTCATTACTCATAAGTAAGTACAGTGGATGCAAGAGCTTTGGATGATGGGAGTTTTTCCCGATGATAACTGCAGGCCTCTGAAGACAGGGAGGTGACATAGTCACTGATAAGCCAGTAGACTGGCTCACCATGACTGGTAAGTTATCTATGTGTAATGGAAAGTAACATGACTAGAATTAGTCAGACCAATGGGGGAGATCATACCAATTATCTGAGTGAGAGATGGTGGCCCAAGATTAGACCCACGTTTTTGGCTTGGACAACAAGGTAAATGGTGGTATTCATTTTAGGGAATAGAAGAATTAAAGGATGAGTAGGTTTAGGGCCAAAATAATATCAATGCCTTTCAGTTGGGACACATGAACTGTGAGATACTTGTGACAATGTCCGAGAGGTGATGTATAGTAGGAAATTAGAAATACAGACCTGGATCTCAACCAGAAGAACATGACTAGAGATTGTCAGTAGTAAAGGAGGAATGGCTAACATAAGAGGCAGTATGTGGTGATAGTTAACAGAGGGATCTGGAGCTCCACAACTTACCTTGTGGTGTAACTTTCAGCAAACTACTTTACTTGTCCACATCTCAGCTTCATCACTGGTAAAATGGGGGGAACTAGATTTTACCAATAGAGTCACCATGAGGATTAAATGAGATAGTATATAAAAACATATAGATAAAAGAATATATGGAATTCTTTTTTTAAAATTTGTTATAAAATTTATATAAGGGGAACAAATTTCATAGATACAGATTTAAGACCATAATGATACCACCTTATCCTCTTCCCCTCTCTCACCCCCATCCTTCCTCTTCTCTCCTTCTTACTCTTTTATTTTAATTCTTATATGGCACACTTTCAGTTTACTTTATAATCATAAGCTTAATCCTCCACTAAACAAAGAATTCAACAAGTAGTAAGTAGAAAAGCCACTGTTCCTCAAGTGTACAAAGGCTATAAATAAACAACAATAATAATAATATCTAAAAAAAATCTCCAAATGTCAATTTTGCTCAACTTCCATTACATTTTTGTACTCTATACATTGGTTACCACAAATTAACAATATTGATGTGACTATTTTCTCCTTTACAAGGTGAGAAAACTAAAATGAATGACCAATGTATAACTGCTGGAATCCAAAGTGGTAGTGTCAAGACTTAAACCTAATTCTTGCAATATCCTTCCCATTTTTCACTGCAGCTGAAAACTTTAACCACTCAATGCATCAAACCCTTATTTGTGAAATGAGAACAGGCCACAGTGATACCACCAGGAACATACTGACCTCATCTGAAATGAGGATAACAGTAATATACACTGTTTAAGGTTTTTATACTATTTACAGAACATTTAGAAAAGTGCCTGAGACACTACAAGTGCTACAGAACGCTTGTTATTAGCAGTAGAATAATGAATAATGATAATAGCAATCACACAATTTTGCCTGTAATCTGCTACTTGATAGAATAAAAATGTCTCCTTTTAGAATCAACCAGCTGGAATGGAGGTAGGTTTTAAGGGTGTGTCAAGCATTCCCTTTGCAATAGGAGGAGAAGAATCCTAGGAACTTTGTGTACCAGCTGAGTAAAACTGGCAAGGCGAAATCACTAATTATTCTTTGGCCTGGGTACGTGCACTTGGGAGGGATGGATAGAGGAGAAAGATTTCAAATCTCCTGATCTCTGGAGACAGTTGCCACATCTGGTATCAACTGAAACATGCCCTCATAAGGAATAAATACCTCTACAAAACAAAACATGGAAGATAGGCAAATGGGAGAAAAATGAGCCCAGGGATATAGAAAAAGCAGAGGTCAAAATAAATCTGATTCCTGGCTCCCTGCTCTCTGATCTATTCATGTAGCTTCAGGATTTGTTTATGATTGTTTGTGTAGTTGAGAATCTCTGGGGCTTTTCGATTGTTTTGTATTTCAAAGTCCAACACAGCAGGATGCAAGTTTTATGCCTCTATTCCCGTTTTATCAGGAAAGAACAGAGTGAAAACTTTTTCATCTCCCCCCTGCCCCACTCTCAACATGGCTGAGATGATTTAATGCCTCATAAGAGAAGTAATTTCGTGATAATGACACAAAGGCAGCAATTAAAAAATATTGCTTGTTTCAGGGTCTATAAATTGGCTGTTGGTAATTGACAACAGAATGTGTTTTCTAATCCACTGAAATGATATCTTATTGCAAGCTGGCATGGTAATTACTGTATTTGTACAGTACCAGAGGAGTTCCAGCCTGAGTTTGACAGAGAGTTGATTAAATCACCCAGGTGTAATTGAAGGTTTTGATTGCATTGCCTCTGAGCTGATCAGCATCAGTAATAGCCTGGCTGTCTGCTGTCATGTGCTTTCAGAGTGGTTGGTGTATCAGTCCTTTCCATCTCCCTCCTTAGTCCCCTGTCTCTGATGTGATGGTGTCAACAAAGAGCCAAGAGAGCTTCTCCGTGCAGAAAAAAAAAAAAAAAATGGGAGTAGACAGCAGATGCCTCATGCTGGACCTGAGTGACATCATTGGAAACAAAAAGCAACCTGTTTCTCACTGCCTGCTCTATCTCTGTAGGTGACAGGGGCATGCACTACAGCACTCGCAAGATGCAACACATGGACATATGTCTGTGTTACATAAGAAAAGGGCTTTAGCTCATTACCAGATCTGTGGTAACTAATAGAGTATAAAAATATAATGTGCGTAAGCAAAATTGACATTTTGAGATTTGATTATTGTTTAGAGCCCCTATCTGTTCTGTTGAGGAACAGTGTTTTTTTTTTTTGTTTGTTTTTGTTTTTTTTTACTATTTGTTAAATTCTCTACTTAATGGAGAGTTAAGCTTATGATTATAAAATAAACTGAAAGTATGTCATGGTAAAAATTAAAAGAAAGAATAAGAAAGGAAGGAGGAGAGAGGGTAGGGTGGGAAGTATCGCTATGCTCCTAAATCTGTATAAATGAAATACATGAAATATGTTCACATTATATAAATAAAAAATTGAAACAATTAAAAATGAATTACTTACCAAGGGGAGAAGTTTTACTGGTAGTTGTGCAGCATTTTGGTCAATTATCAAAAGACATGTGCTATGATGAACCTTTAAATATGTTAGTATTAGTCCACTTCTTTATGTGGTATTTTCTTAGTGATCTTTTTGCCTAAAGCACATTGCAGAAAAGAAATTAAGATACATAAATTAATTCCAACACAAAGATGAAATTGTATATTATTTATATATTTTGCAAACTAAATGGTATAGAAGAAAAAGAAATAGGAGAGTACTTTGAAAAATTCATGAAAAGTGGAATTACCCTTATCTTCAATATACTACAAACATATACTGGCCTTCGTTTAATATTATCTGAGGGTGATAATGAGGTGAACAAGGTTTCTTCTAGAAATTCAGTCTAGTCAAGAAAGCAGTAACAATAATAACATGATGACTGCTAATACTTCTATTGTTTACTTTGCATGCATTATTCTGAACTTCTGATGTAGACACAATATTTTTTTGTCATTTCACAAATAAACAAAATGATTGGGATGTTAAATAACATCTCCTATGAAGAACTGGAAACTGGTTGATTCAGTTTGACTCCAGGTCTTTCACAATAACCTGGCAAAGTAATTGCTGTCTCCACTTATAAATAAGAAAGCTGAAGTATAGAGATTAAGCAAGTTGTCCAAGTTCAGCCTTTAAAAAGTAGTGGAGTGTAACTGTAATCCAAAGCAGGAGGAAATAAATGTTTTAGCATGTCTGAGAAGCACTTTGTGAGCACCAAGGTGGAAGTCATTCAGATTGGTTTGTTGAGGGCAGCCTTCATAAAGGATACAACTTTTGAGTTGAGATGTTAGAGCAAGAGGCTGAGGTAGAAGGGTTGGACTGGCTTCTCACTGGGTGGTGGTGGTGGGATAGGTGTTAAAAACCAACTAGTGGGCCGGCGCCGTGGCTCACTAGGCTAATCCTCCGCCTTGCGGCGCCGGCACACCGGGTTCTAGTCCCGGTCGGGGCACCGATCCTGTCCTGGTTGCCCCTCTTCCAGGCCAGCTCTCTGCTGTAGCCCAGGAGTGCAGTGGAGGATGGCCCAAGTGCTTGGGCCCTGCACCCCATGGGAGACCAGGAAAAGCACCTGGCTCCTGCCATCGGATCAGCGCGGTACGCTGGCCGCAGCGCGCCTACCGCGGTGGGCATTGGAGGGTGAACCAACGGCAAAGGAAGACCTTTCTCTCTGTCTCTCTCTCTCACTGTCCACTCTGCCTGTAAAAAAAAAAAAAAAAAAAAACAAAAACAACAACAAAAAAACTAGTGTGCTACTTATCATCTGGCCCACAAAAAACAAAACACACACACACAAAACAACTGAACACAAAGAAGATAATTTTAATAAAAGGAAAGGAAATTTACTGACACAATTGGAAACTTTGGAGTATCTGTGGAATTTGTTAATGTATTCTCCAGCCCAATACCCTCCTGCTGGTGTGGAAGAGTGAGAACTGGCTATAAAATCCAGATCTCTTCCTCAAATTAACTAAGTCTTGTGAAAGGCCTCAGAGCCAGCCCCAGCTTTGTTTCTGGGATGGATGGAATCTTGCAAGAGCCTCCCTTCAAAATTCTGTCCATTTTTTGGCTTCAAAGGAAAACTGAGCTCAGAGGTGTCCATGCTCAGATGAAAATTCAGATGTGAAGACCAGGAAAGCTTGGAAGAACTTAATGGGGTTGAGCTGGGATTTGGAGGCTTTGAGTAAACATTCCAATATGTCTGAATGGTGCTCTAGAGGAACACTACAGAAAGGTGAAGATGTAGGTGGCATCTTCTTTTCTAGGATGGCATCACGGGATAGATCTGCCTGTAACTGGTCTCTAGAAGCCAACAATGTCCATTTAGTTACCTGAATTTATTTTCTGAAAATCTAAACCAGTGAAGATTTTTAATATTATCTTCTGTAGTCAGTACTTGGCTCCATTTTTAGGGATTAAAGAATGTTCTGGAATTCAATAGGAGAGAAATATAGCTCTCAGAGTTGAACACAGATGGCCTTTGATTCCTACGCAAACTCTGTGGCAAGGGCCAGTTCAAGAACATACATTTGGAATCTTGCCATTTTCTGTGCTAATGTAAACCAAGTCATTTTAAAATTCCTTTGCAGATGTGCAGGGTAAGTACTGGAGTGAGGCAAATGACCTAGCTTTGGGCATGAAGTATAAGGGAACAACTTAAATTCAAATCTAGATGAATTATCCCCAGAAATTCCTGATCCAAATAAATAAATACAGGATCAACAATAGAGATGTTTCTTTTTGGCTCAGGTCCAATATAGCTTGGCAGGGCACTGCAGAGATGTGAAGCAGTGGAGGTGCCTGATGTACAGCTAATGAAGAGAGGAAGCAGAGGCCTCAACAGTAGTTCAGATCCCAAAATAGAGCCTAGTTTTCAGGGTGGGCCTTTGGCTAAGCAATTTAGCCACTGCTTGGCATGCCTGCATCCCATATTGGAATGCCTGTATTTAACTACTGGCTCTGCTCCTGATTCAAGATTTCTGCTCTTGCATACAGTGGAAGGCAGCGGGTGCCAGCTCAAGTAGTTGAGTCTCTGTCACTCCTGTGAGAGATGTGGATGGAGTTCTTCACTCTAGATTTGGTTGACCCAGTCCATTGAGGGCATCTGGGGAGTAAACCAGTGGATGGGAGCTACTTCTCTCTCTCTCCCTCTCTCTCTCTGCCTTTCAAATAAATAAATGACTATTTAAAAAAATAATCCTAGATTTCTAGAGACCTGATGGACTAAGACTTCATTAATAACAAGAATATTTTTCTGTTGTCCAAATAATTAGAAATATTCTAGGATATGTCAAATCCAGGACTCACTGCCACCCCAACTGTTAGGTGCTCCTATTGTTGTCTGCAATTGTGTGTCAGCAGCCAGTCAGAACAGAAATATGTAGTCATAGTACAGGTGGACAAACAGAAGTATGGACCAATGCAGTAACTAGTTATTTCTTATTGCTGAATAAATAAATGGATGAACAGGGGAATAAATGGAATAGGACAGAGATGAAGAGCATTCCAGAAAACTCCCACAGCATGACTATTGCTCTATACTAGTGTGCATGCCTGCAATGATATCATACTCTGCTATTTACTGATCTTAAAATAGTGAAGAAGCTATTACAGGATAGCAATTATCACATTTATTCAGTATCTACCATATTTAGCTCTATAGTGGACATTTGAATTTGTTTTGCCATTTTTTTCAAAGATTTTGTTTGTTTATTTGAAAGTCAAAATTAGAGAGAAAGAGAGACAGAGACAGAGAGAGAGATACCTTCCATCTGCTGGTTCACTCCCCAGATGGCCGAAAAACTAGGAGTCAGGAGTTTCTTCCAGGGGCCCAAACACTTGGACCATATTCGCTGCTTTTTCTGGGACATTAGCAGTGAGCTGGATCAGAAATGGAGCATCTGGGACATGAACCAGCACCCATAGATAGGCAGTGGCATTACCTGCTACGCCACATTGTCAGTCCATTGTTTTGCCATTTTTCAAGCTCATTTGCTCATCTAGAAAAATCGAGACCATTAAATCTACCTTCAGGTTCTGGTGAAAATTTGAAAGTAAATATTGTAATTTTTATTACTTTAAATTAGATTGAAACAGGGGTATAGAAGAAATAAAAAATACAGTCCTTTCTTAGCACCTTGACCTGAAATTAAATAAGAGGTAATCCTATATTTCTGTACATTTTATTTATATAAAACAAATAATTCCATAACATTCACATAGATGTTTGATGTGAAAGAGAAAAAATGTTATATTCATTTAATTTTTAAAGGAAACACAAATGCTTTTTGGATCTATTTAAGAATAAATACATGGTATTTTTCATGTGCATCTATTAATTATGTGCATTAACTTACTTGATGAAGTTTAACTGTCAGTCAGGGGTCAGTTGAAAACAAGGTAACGTTTACATCTGTGAGCTCTCCATGGATAATCATGATAGAGTTAAAAAAAACTCTACATATTCTTCTATTCTCTAGATACTCTCCACATAGCATTGCAACATTTATCCATGGTTTAATCAAAGGTTAAACATATCCACATTAATCGTTTCTGGAAACGCAAGCAAAAGAATTAAAAAGTCTCAATTCCATGGCATTGTTTCTCCTGTGGCACACAATGAGAACTATATCCTAGGAAAATGAGTAGAACTTACTATTGCCCAGCTTCTCAGAAACAGACTCAGATGGGGAAAGTCATTGACAAAGGCTTATAGCAAGTCAGCAGTACCAGGTTTTGAAACTGGTTCTTCAAATGTCAAATTCCATGAATTTTCCAGTATCATTTCATGAATGGTCTCTTTCCTCACTTTCAAATAGTTTCTCCATTGCCCATCTCATCCCACTGTTCTGCTCACTTCTATCTCTACCTATCACAGGTATTTTTCAAAGTCATTAATTACCTCCTAATTTTCAAATGCAATTACCTCCATATATCTTTATTTAACTTACCAACTGTTTAGCATCCTACCGTGTACTGTTCTATCTTCCTTAAAACTATTTTTCATTGGCCTCAATTGTGAACAAAAGGACTCCAGTTTTCCAAATCATGAACCTAGGTAGTTTCACTGTCCTTTGTGACTCCTTTTTTCTGTCTTTCTCCTTCGAATACTCATACCTACACACCAGTTTCTTGGCTACCAATACTATCAAAAATAATTCAAACCACCTATCTTGATCTCAACTGTCTCTGCCTTTGTGCTTCTACTGTTGACTGGAATCTATGCAATAGCTATCAACATGTCCAATTTGTCTTCCTCCACGCTCCCAACCATTCCATTCTTCTCTAGAACTCAAAACATGACCGCATGTGGGAGTCAAGCAATAGGAGAAGGTTGTGTTATTGTATAGCAGCATTTCCAACAAATCTTCAATGGATCAACAGCATTTAGATCTACATAACCACAGAAGCTCTTTTAAATTTTCTTTATTTTTTATTTACTTGAAAGGCAGGGACAGAGAGAGAGAGAGAGAGAGAGAGAGAGAGAGAGATTTCATCTGCTGGTTCACTCCTCAGCCAAATCAGGACAGCCAAATCGAGGAGCCAGGAACTTAATGCAGGTCTCCCACATGGGTGGCAGGTACCCAAATATTTGGTTCATCACCTGCTGCTCCCAGGGTGTGTATTAGTAGGAAACTGAATCAGTGGCCAGAGTCAGGACTCCACCCCAGACACTCTGAAATGGGACGTGGATATCCCAAGTAGTGTCTCACCACTGCACCAAATACCTGACCCATACTACACTCCTTTATCTGCTGAATCCTCTCCTTCCATTTTTCCCTCCCTCAATCCCTTTACACTCTGCTAAGAGTTCCAAAGGGAGGTAAACTATGAACACAGAGAGTTTAGGTCGGATGTGAAAGCCGGTTGAGGGCTACAGATGCAGCACAGAGTGGTAGAAACAGCAATGGACTTGGGTCCCATCCGGACCACTTCCTAACCATGTGACTTTGGGCCTGTCCCTGAATTTCTCTGAGCTTCAGTTTTGAAGTAGAGTGATAATTAATGATACCTGTCTATGATGTCATGAGGTTTGAAATAAAGATTAAGTGTGATAAATATAAAAGAACTTTGTCAACTACATATTACATATACCAGGTATTTTATTATAAGGTTATGAATGGAAAGAAATTTGGAAAATTTAGTTCCAGGGGAAGTGAAGAGAAAAAATAACAGCAATGAAGCAAAGAAGATGGAAAAAGACACAGAGTAAGATGCAGAATTTCTTAATACAAGTGATTTCACTAAAAATAAGAGAAATACAGCCTAGAGTTTACAAGCATAAGTTTCAATTTTCTTGAGTTATAATTTAGTTCTCCAGTTATGAGCTGGGTCCTTCAGTCACGTTAATAATGCCAAAAATAATTCAAAATAGCAATATTCTCCATTCCTTATCATGTGCTAGACACTGCTCTAAGTGTTTACATAAATTCTGAGTTTCAGTTTCTTCATGCTTAAAATGGAGCCAGCAATTATTGTGTCTTCCTTATAAGATTACTGTGAAAATTAAGTGAATTAGCATGACGTTGGTCATGCAGATAGAACTAAGAACATTGTTATTGTTAGCTATGGAAATACTAAAGGTGAAATCATGTATGTGTGTATATGTAATTTTCCTTATTCCTCCTAGTAAGTATAGTTTAAAACCCTGGAAAACATATACAAAACAAACATAAGACCCAAACGTGGATCAAAGAGGGGTGGCTAGCTAGGGACTTTGGATTGGAGGTTTTATGTGATGATGGGTTCTTGGATTTTCTTTTTGCTTTATATACCCCTGGCATAAAACTCAGATGCCAGTAACATGGAAATACCAATGGGAGGCAGCAACAAAACTGAAAGTAGAAAACTCTGCTGTCTCAGCCAAAAGACCAGGAAAAGGGCAGTAACAGGAGAACTTCTAGACAAAAAATCATCTGCCCCCAGCCAAACATCATGGAAAAAATCCATGGCCTTATGTCATCAGCAAAAACTGAGAAGGAGACCAAGATTTCCACTCTTGCTTATCTGTAACTAGGTCCTCCTACTATACCTTCCACTGTGTGGTGTCAGAAGTCAGAGTGGGGAGCTCAGACTTTGATACTGATTGAGCAATAATGAACACAATGCACTTCACAGTATTATATTAGTGGAGGTCACAAGGGGACCCAGCACCCAACAGTCACAAGTCATTACTACCTCTCCCTGCTGGGATAGTTTAAGAGCAAGCCTGGTGAGGAACTTGGATTTTCACTCTCACAGGTTAGTAATGAATGAGGCGCACTCCCAACATTGTCCCCAGGAGCTCTGTCTGTGTTAGTGTTTTTGCTAAAGCAAAAAGATTTTTTTTAACTTTTATTTAATAAATATAAATTTCCAAAGTACAGTTTATGGATTACAATGGCTTTCCCCTCCATAACTTCCCTCCCATCTGCACCCCTCCCATCTCCCGCTCCTTCTCCCATTCCATTCACATCAAGATTCATTTTCAATTACCTTTATATACAGAAGATCAATTTAGTATAAATTAATAAAGATTTCAACAGTTTAAAGCAAAAGATTTTAGAAAAAGAATTTCATGACAAAATACTCAAGCTAGGTTCATTGAAAAGTCACATAGCATACCAAAACCCAGGAAAATCTTAAATTGAATTAAAAAAAAAAAAAAACCAAAATCACTAACAAAAATCACTGAGGAGACATAGCTGTTGGAATTCTCTGAAAAGAATTTTAAATTAGCCATTTAATTAAATTAAATTCTCAAGTGAGCAATTACAAATATATTTGAAACAAATGAAAAATAGAAAGTCTCAGCAAAGAAATAAAAGATAAAAAGTAGAACCAAGTGGAAATTTTGAACCTGAAAAATACAATAACAAAAATAAAAACTGAATGAATGGGTTCAACAGAAAGGAGGAGATAGAGGACAGAACCAAAACCCATGAATTCAGGAAAACAAAAATCTGAGCAGAAGGAAAACAAGGGGAAGGGATGCGAAATGAACAGGATCACAGGGACTTAATGGGACTAAAAAAAATCTGGAATTTGTGTCTGCAGACATAAGAAAGGGAAGAAGAAGATTGGGATGAAAAAGTACTTGAAGAATTAATGGCCAGAAATTTTCCAAATTTTGGAAAAAACAAAAACTTACAGATTCAACAAGCTGAGCAAATTCTAAATAGCATAAATTCAAATAAATTCTTATCAAAACATAGCATATTCAAACATCTGAAAACTAAAGACAAGACATGAGTATAAAAAGCAATCAGAGGAAATGAGAACCAATTTCAATGACAATAAATTTCTCATCAGAAATCATGGGTGGGCCAGCGCCAGGGCTCACTTGGCTATTCCTCCGCTAGCGGTGCCAGCACCCCGGGGTTCTAGTCCCAGTTGGGGCGCCGGATTCTGTCCTGGTTGCTCCTCTTCCAGTCCAGCTCTCTGCTGTGGCCTGGGAGTGCAGTGGAGGATGGCCCAAGTGCTTGGGCCCTGCACCTGCATGGGAGACCAGGAGGAAGCACCTGGTTCCTGGCTTCGGATCGGCTTGGTCCACCGGCTGCAGCGCGCTGGCCGTGGCAGCCATTTGGGGAGTAAACCAACAGAAGGAAGACCTTTCTCTCTGTCTCCCTCACTGTCTTACTCTGCCTGTCAAAATAAATAAATAAATAAATAAATAAATAAATAAATAAATAAAAGAAATCATGGGTGATAGAAGGAATTAGCACAAAATAAATTTCAAATGCTGAGATAACAGAATTATCAGCCCCAATTTTTATATCTGGTAAAAATATACTTCAGCAATAAAGGGGAAACAAAGCTCTATCAGAAAGAGAAAACAAAGAGAATTTGTTCCCACAGACCTACTCTGATGAATGGCTCAAGGAAGTTCTTAAAACAGAAAGAGAATGTTCAAAAAGAATCTTAGAACATCTGGAAGAAAGAAGAAAAAAGATCTAAAATATGAGTAAATTCAACAGCCTTTCTTCTCTTCAGTTCTCTAAACTGTGTTTGATGATTGAAGCAAAAACTATAACATTGTTTGATGTGGTTCTCACTGTATGTAGAGGAAATATTTAAGACAATTTACATTGTAAATAGGAGAGGGTAAAGACACCTACTGAGAAGTAAAATGTCTGCACTTTATTCAACCTGATATAATGTTGACATAAGTAGACTTTGATAAGTTAAACGTGTACAATGCTTATAACAGCCACTAAAATCTATACAATGAGATTTATCACAAAATGCTAAAGACAAATCAAACAGAATCCTCAAATTTGTTCAAATAAACCATAGGAAGTCAGGAAAAAGAGAAATGAAAAACAGAATAAACAAAACAGAAAATGAAATGGTAGACTCTAAGCTCTAACATATCAATAATTACATTAAATTTAAATGGACCATGACTCCACTTATGCAGTATTCTTAAGATGACAATATTAAAGAGCTAGAAAATAGATTAGTGGTTGTCACAGTTTAGGGAAGGTTGGAGGAAATTAGGGGATGTAACTTTAAAAGGATATTCCCAAGAGGCTTTTGTGGTGGTTATCCATAACTTCATCTCAGATATGTTTTCATGAACCTACACCTGTGATAAAATGACACAGAACCACCATATGGTACCAGTGCCGACTTCTGACTGTGATGTCATAATATAATTACGTAACATGAAACCAGTTGTGGGAAGGAATGAATGAAGGATAGTCTACAGTTATTTTTGCAACTAATCGTGAAACTATAATTATTTCAAAATTGACAAGTGCTTATTTCTAAAGTAAGCACAGAAAATAGCAGCAGGTGAGGGGGTTTGTTTTAGTACTCTGGCTCAAAATTCAAAGAAACATAGAGCTGGAAGTGAAGCTTTTAACACTTTTTATTCCCCCTAGACTTAATTTGTTTATTTTTAAGAACTTGAATTGAGAATGGAGAATGCCTTCATTGCTAAGCATTTGAGGTGGTTTATACTAAAAAATAAAATTTTCAGAAGTCAGCGGGCTGCCTGCAGATTCAGCTGGATTAAATCTGAGAACACCATCATGCAGAAAGATGTAACCACCCACCCATGCAACATTGCGACTGTCCAATGCTGGGGTGAAGGAGAGAGTGAAAAGGGGGACTGAGATACAAGAGAGGCGGCAAGATGGCGGAATAGGCAGGAAGCACACTTAGTCCGGGGGGAGAGAAAGTTTAATATAAGTGGAGATACTGCAGGCTCAAGGAAGAGTAGGGGATGAAACAGCAGAGGAAACTCTTCCGGAACTAGTGATTCACAGTGGACCTGCGTGGAGAGCGTGGGAGCCCAAGTTCGGGACACCAGCGGCAGACTCAACGCACCAGCGCTGGAACGCGAGGTGAGCCGAACCTCCATAGCCCGAGATACCAGCGGGCAAGCGGAAAGAGGAGGCTAGAGGGAACGAGGCTTGAAACTCCGTGGGGAAAAGTTCACCAGGCTAACTAGAAGAGAGAGAAAATAAAAAATAAAAAAAGTGACTGATACGGACACAAGTTTCTCTCTCTCCGCTCACCTCTCACAGGCGAGCAAGACAGAGCAGGCGCCATTTTGGACATACGTCATAAGCAGGGCGACCTCAGGTCTGCACCAGCCCTGAGCCCAGCAGAAAAACCTGACTCTGTGGGGAGGGGTGAAATAACAGGAGATTAGCATCTAACTTGGCAACCCAGTGGGAGACTGCAGGAGAATTGGAGCCCACACTGAGGGCAGCAGAGATTCCCTGTGTGGTCCTTGGGAAAGAGCTTCCAATCTCTGGCTCCTGTGGGTATATCATTTGCCTGCTAACTACCTCCAATTACGTTCAGCTGTGCGGAATTACTTCCCTTTTAAATCAAAAAAAGAAAGAGAGATTTACCACACCTAACCTGGGAGTGTCATCCTTGACACACCCTCAACCCTGAGGAACCAAACACAGCTCTCAGTCCACACTCATCTCAAGCCTCTAAGGCTCCACTGAAAGCAGACAGTCCACTTAATATAGAGCCATAGTGTAACAAGAAAAAACACCACAGTGAAGAAACCAAATATCTCCAACATGCCAAACAACAAACGCAAAAACCAAGCTAACAAGAACAAGGAAGAAACTATGACACCCCCAAATGAAAAAGACACCCCAATTCAAGATTATGAAGATGATGAGATCGAAGAAATGCAAGAAGCGGATCTCAAAAAATTGATAAGAACATTAAGAAGTTCTCAAAAACAAATTCTTGAACTACAGAAATCCTTCATGGACAAGATAGAAAATCTCTCTCGTGAAAGTGAAATATTAAGGAGGAATCAAAATGAAATGAAACAACTAGTGGAACAAGAAACTCTGATAGTGACTAGAAATCATAATGAAATGAAGAGTTCAATAGATCAAATGACAAACACATTAGAGAGCCTTAAAAACAGAATGGGCGAAGCAGAAGAGAGAATATCAGACTTAGAAGACAGAGAACAGGAAAGGAAACAGGCAAACCAAAGAAAAGAAGAAATTAGAAATCTAAAAAATATTGTCAGGAATTTACAGGATACTATTAAAAAACCCAACATTCGGGTTCTAGGAGTTCCTGAAGGCATGGAGAGGGAGAAAGGATTAGAAGGCATTTTCAGTGAGATACTAGCAGAAAATTTCCCAGGTTTGGAGAAGGACAGAGGCATCTTAGTACAGGAAGCTTATAGAACCCCTAATAAACATGACCAAAAGAGATCCTCACCACGACATGTTGTAATCAAACTCACCACAGTGAAACATAAAGAAAAGATCCTAAAAGGTGCAAGAGAGAAACGTCGGATCACTCTTAGAGGATCTCCAATTAGACTCACAGCAGACTTCTCATCAGAAACCCTACAAGCTAGAAGGGAATGGCGAGACATAGCCCAGGTACTAAGAGAGAAAAACTGCCAGCCCAGAATACTATATCCTGCAAAGCTCTCATTTGTGAATGAAGGTGAAATTAAGACTTTTCACAGCAAACAGAAACTGAAAGAATTTGTTGCCACTCATCCTGCCCTGCAAAAGATGCTTAAAGATGTCTTACACACAGAAACACAGAAACATGGTCACCAATATGAAAGAAGGTAAAGGAAGGAAACCTCACAGCAAAAGATCACAGGAAGCTCAATTTCTCTTTGACATAGAATTAAACTCTGATGCTCTGTTAAAGCAATGTGTTAAAGTAATCTATTATGTTCTCTTGATGTCTGTTACATTCTAATTGTTCAAAAACAGCTGAATTTTTATTAAGAGCTATGGGTTATTTAAATATGTGCTTTTTTCAAAAATTTGAATATCTGCTGCTCATAAAACTAAAGCGTTGTTGGTTCTGTGCTTAGCTGTCCTCCTATAGGTTCCTATGGACTTTTTCCAGCCACTTTTATTGTATTCAGTACTTTGGGATGGCTCTGTAAACAGATGAAGCCAATAATGTATTAACAGTACCAACTGAGAGAAAGTATGGTTAACTGAGGTTACTAAAAAGAAAAAGCAATTCAAATCAATTGGCAATCTACAAAAAGAGTTAAAGATTTTAAAAGCTATTATTAAAATTGATATATTGGTCTATTATGCTATATTATATGTGTGTACATATTGTATGTCCACATGGGGAAATTTTATTAAGAGTTTTATTTTAAATGGCTTATAGATAAGATTGTCCATAAATTTAAGCTGCTAAAATCAATCAAAGATACATTTTAATTTGTGGGACCTGAATCTGTGTATCATATGTTTTAGACTTGTTGGTAGAAAGAAACTAAAAACATTTTAGATGGTTGTGCTTAAGTTTACTGGCTAAACAAACTACACCATGTTAGATATTTAAGAGGTGTTTTCAAATACATGATTCTTAAAATTTATAGAAGGCATTGGACCTTCTGGTAAATGTTTTCTTAAGTTGTTATCTAATGGTTGAAACGGTTTGCTAAGTATTCATGTGATATTGCTATTGTCAGTAAGCGATCTAGGACTTGCTCCCTCATTTCTCTATTCTAAGCCCAACTTGTTCTTTCATTTCTCTATTCTCTTCAAGGTAGGAAACTAATTCTATTATGAAGGAATCTGTAGGATGCACAATTTAATCTTTAGACCTTATAAAAGAGATGGCTAACATTTTTCTGCAATAGCATAGCCAAAATAAGAACTCAAATAATAATCTCATAGCTAGATTCACTTCGCCATCAGCGAAGTATACAGTAAGTAGAAAAAACCTCCCTTTCAGACCAAAGGGAAAGAAAGTTTTAAAGTGAGAATATAATTTTCCTCATGGGCATTGTCTACCTTAGAAAAACTACTTCAGAACATGCCTGTGACTATAGACTTGTAGTTCAGGCCACCGAAGATTAGAGATGGGAAACGGGCACTCCCTTGACTTGCATCCTCTGGTCTGCTTTAACACAAACCAGGAGGAAAAGAAAGCTCGGCATCAGAAGCAATGGGTGGCAGGCCTATTAATGGCTGATCTGTACAGTGATCTGCCCTCAAGGAGACCCAACAGGCCAGTCCACTGCAGTGGCTTTCAATGTGGTAAGCCTGGGCTTCAGCAGAAGTCAGCTTGTGAAGAGCCCTGGCAGCTCTGCCAAGAGTTGGATCACTGGAAATGGACCTGCCCTGGAGTCGAAGGATGCCCAGGTCAGAGCCACAGATCTTATTGGCTCTAAGCTGAAAAGCCCTTCACTCAGCCCAACTTCCAAAGTGACCACTGCAGCTGAGGGGATGGTCAAGTAGGGTCAGCAACATTGCAGGCAGAACTGTAAATTTCTTGTTAGAGATGCCACCTGCCTTTACCTGGCCAGCACTCCTCCCAGGCCAGCCAAGTAATGAAAGTCAACAGAGTGCCTTCCCCTAGGAGGTTCACACCTCCCTTAGGATATACCCCATATGAAGAGATAGATAGGTCTGGGCCTCTGAATTTACAAGGCCTAAAGCCCACCAGATTATTATCAAGCCCCTTCTATCAGGTTCTATTTGCCTCTCAATCAGAAAACTTAATTGTAGCTTAGACAGCACCTTTCTTAGCTCCTCTAATCTGTCCTTTGTTCTAGGCCCTGTCCTTTGTGTCTAGGCTCTGTCCTTTGTTCTAGGCCCTGTCTAGCACACTTGGGCCTCATTCCTTTGTAATCATAACCTCTACTCTACCACCAATGGCTCTACTCCCAACCTGTGTGTACTGATGGTCCTCTTCCCCACTTAATGCTGTATAATTGTTCAAACCTGGTAAATGCCACTCTTAGGATCATTGGTTACTATCCTCACTCTGTCTTTTATGACCTTGTCTAAATATGATCAGAGTCAGTGAACTTGGAAGGCTTCCATAGCCTTGGCAACTCATGACGACAGCCTAGGATGGTTACTGGCGCCATAAACTAGAGTGTCAATTTGTTGGGTCAACAACAGGAACCACTGTGCACTTGCTCCTCATGTGGGATCTCTGTCCTTAATGTGCTGTACATTGTGATTTAATGCTCTAACTAGTACTCAAACAGCATGTTTCACTTTGTGTTTCTATGTGGGTGCAAACTGTTGAAATCTTTGTACTAAATTGATCTTCTGTATATAAAGAGAATTGAAAATGAATCTTGATGCAAATGGAAGGGGAGAGGGAGCGGGAGGGGGGAGGGTTGTGGGTGGGAGGGAAGTTATTGGGGGGGGGGGAAGCCATTGTAATCCATAAGCTGTACACTGGAAATTTATATTCATTAAATAAAAGTTAAAAAAAAATATACATACCTATTGTGATACCTAGCCCAAGGCTATATTACTTGTATAGGCTTCAGTGTCATGGAAACTAGTTAAGCAATTTTGGGCCTAAAATTTGATAAAAATCCAGTGTATTCACATAAGCCTAAAAACAGTTTAGAGGCAAAGGAGGTGCTATTTGTATATGATAGAAAGTTTTAAAATAATGAAATAAGTCTGATTTCTGTTATAATAAAAAAACTCATAAAACGTTCAATTAAAAAAAAAAAGAAAAGGGGGACTGAGTGGGTGATCAATTTTTCATGCAGAAAATGCTCCATTTTCTTGTGACTGAGCACATTCTTCTGCTTTGCCAACAGTGATACGCAGTTCTGAGATTCACTTAGGGATGTTAAAACCTTTGGCATTTTACAAAGCTTCTTTTTCCTTTACAAGAACATGGAAATTTCATTACCTTCAGAGAAGGAAACAAGAACAAGCTCAACTCCGTGGCTAAAATGATGAGAACATCCATATGTAATCATCTCATCTTGTATGGTAATGGGGCATGCCTGGAGTGCAATCGTATCTAATCAATTATACTGTCTTTTGCCTGAAGAAAGAGTGCTAATGAAAGGCTCAAATAATAAAAAGTCCAAGCAGCACAAATTGGCCAATGTTTTCCCAGAATTTTGCAAGAGATAGAGACACTGGGTCTTGTGGGACCCAACCCTACCTCAATCCTGTGCCTTTGGATCTGTAATCTATTACTTGTCTTGTTTTTTCAGCTGTAACAGATGGCTCCCTCTTCTGTCCCCATGTCTCTCTCTCCTAATAAACTATCAGTACCTCCAGGACAAGACCTCAAGCTGCTTCCTTTCATTCTCACCCAAGTACAGGTGAAGTGGGCTCTTGTTTCTGTTTTAGAGTAGAAACTAGATTTTCTATACAAAATAGGGTCAAAGATTACAACTGCTTGAATAAAGAAAAAATAGCCATCCAGGAGGGAGTGGTATAGAAGGAGATGCTCTACTCCAAAGACCTAGGTTCCTTCATCTTGTTGCTCTGCTAGGAAAAAGAAGGCATTGCTCTCTTCAAAGAGCAGGCATTATAGCCTGTGTGAAACAGAAATGATGATGAAGGCCCTATGCCTAATGGTACAAATCCATATCAAAGCCCCTGAATGGTACAATTTCTGCTCACATTCTAAACACGTGGATTTACCTAGCTGTAAGGGAATCTACGCAATGGAATCTATAGCTCCCTGGCTAGGCTATCACGTGGGCAGCTTACACTGAGGGCAGAAATGTGTGTTTTGTGTGTGGGTATGGGTGTCTTTCCCTAAAAGAAAAAAAGAGAAAATAAGTACTTGGGAGAAACAAGCATCACCATGGTTTCTGTATCACCACCATTCTTCTAAATATCAAGAGTCCCAGCTTCTAAGTCGGTAATTTATCTGTATCCTCTGATGCTGAAAAAAGTAGTTATATGCGAAAGTCAGTAAGAGTAGGGCTGAGTCTTGGAACGCAAGTGGTATCAGTCAGTCAGACAGCAAGGCTCTGGATATTACTGTAATCGTCACAAGACATTATTGGAAGAACAGCCAATTAGGCAGGTGAAGAAGGATGGATGAAGCTCTCACCAGTCAATGCTGATCTGTTATTTATCCCAACTTCTCCCATTTCCCCGAGGCCTCATTTTCTAAAATTCAAAGGCTGTTTCCTGTCTATTTTTCAGCTGTGGCATTCCTTCCATGAGTAATGAAGGCAGACTCAGAAATTGAATGTAGGATGGGAAGTCCAGAGGGGAAGAATAAAATTAGAACAAAATTCATAGTAAACTTAGGAGCACACTCTTCAGTCATCATTAGACTCTCAGAACCTAGAACAGTGCCTGACATGAGTAGTAAATCTTAACAAATATTTCTTGAACTAAATTACAGTTCTTGAGAGTAAGGATGATCAATTCTGCATCAAACCCCTTGGTAAGAAACATATCTTACTCCACCTTTTGATCACTGGCTACTATAATGGGATTCTACTAGATATTTAGTAACAAAGCATTTGTTCCAGCAACCTCAAGTACAAATCAACCAGACACTGAAATAACACAGATCAGGACTCAGCTTGATTCTCTGCTCCAAACAAAAGATAAGCTGTTCCTTTGGAGACAAATAAACCTCATTAAATTTACTCCATTATTGTAACAGCAACAAATACCATGCTGCTGTCAACGAGAAACGCTTTAATTAGTTTGGAATTCATCAGATTTCTTTCATTTCACAAAATGATTAAATTTTACAAATAACAGAAACCTTAAAAGAAATCTTTACATTGCTTTTCTGGACATGTAACATACAGCACAAAATATTACCATCATAAATCAGATTTAACTTTTTTATGTTACATTTTACAAATCACTTTTCACCTTCATTATTGATAGTTTTTTACAATCTTATGAGATGTATTTATTATCAAAATTTCATAGAGGAAATTAGAGCCCAGAAACTTGCCTAAGGTGAAACAGCCAAGATCCAGATTAAGATCATCTGACTCCAACTAGTTTTGTTATACCCTAAGAGTTCTCACTTCCGTGTTTGGTTTACAAAACCTAAATATTTGTCATTAAAAGCAAAGGATGGGAGGCAGGTATCATGCACAGGAGTTAAAGTGCCATTCAGGATGAATGTATCCCATACTGGAGTGCCTGGTTCAAGTCCTGGCTCCCACTTGCTATCCAGCTTTCTACTAATGCACACCCCAGGAAGCAGCAGGTGATGGCTCAAGTATTTAGGTCCCTGCCAACCACCCTGAAGACTCATACTGAGTTTGGGGCTTCTGGCTTCAGACAAGCCCTGTCCCAGATATTGCAGGTTTTGGAGGAGTGAACCAGAGGGTGGACAATTTTGGTCAATTTCTCCCTCCCTATATGTCTTTCTGCCTTTCAAATAGAGTAAGTCAAGATTGGGAGGGCATTTGGCCTAGTGGTTAAGACACCAGTTAAGACGTTTGTGTCCTATGCTGGAGTGCATGAATTAAAATCCTGGCTTTGTTTCCAATTCCACTTTCCTGCTAATCACTAGTAGACCCTAGGAGGCAGGAAGTGAGAGCTCAAGTAGTTGGGTTCCTGCCTCCCACATGAACTGTGTTGAGTTGCTGGTTCCTGGCTTCAGCCTGGTCCAGCTCTGACCATTACAGCGTTTAGTGAGTAGATTCCTGGATGGGAACATTCTCTCCACTTAAATTTTAAAAAATAATTTTAAAAAATCAAATGGAGTATTCTAGAAAATTAGGGCAATGTTCCCAAAAGACTGTCTCCTCCAAGGGTCTGTGCTGGCCTGGTGCATCCTCCACTGGCCACAGAAAAGTCTACACCCAGGCACTATATTCCACCTCTACCCACATAGCCTGAAGTGTAGCCATTAGCTTTGCAATGTGCCTGCTTTGGCAGATCCAAACTCCAGCAAGCCACCGTTATCTCTGCACTTACTGTTTTTCTCTTTGAGCATTATTACTTTTAATTCAGATGCGATACTTTGGTTCAAAGTAGGAAAAAAATAGAGATTATCAGGATATAACCCATGCTTTTTATTCCCAACACTAGAATTTGTTTCTCCCTAAAATCAATAGAGGCAGACAGGAAGAGGTTACCTCATTAAATTTTGTAGATTTAAAAGACTTTTCAGCTAGGAGACTTGCTTTATGTACTGGTAACTTGAAAGGAATACTTTAACCATGGTCAGAGATAGTTACAAAAGGAGGTAAGGAAGGGGAAATAGAGGAGTATCTGTATTCTAGGCAGATGTTTTTTGTTGGGTGTTTTTCTGCAGTAGTGAGTTCTTCCCGAAAAATCACTGGAATATATGACTTCTCTCTGCCACTGTCCCACTTGTTTATTATTAATTTATTAGATTTTTTTAGCATCTCCTGTTTGCTAGACTGTGTGCTAAATGATGTGGATAAAATAATGAATAAAATATGGACCCTGCCCTCAAAGTCTTTTGGTCCCTGTGGGAGTTCAGAGGGAGTGAAGTTTAAGTGTGATAATGGTCCCTCGGAGAGTGGGAGAGGCAGGTCAAGACATAAACTTGTAAAACTAAGGCAATTTTTGTACCTTGAGACAACAGTCAGGATCCTGCTCAAAGTCCATGTGACAGCTAATCCACCCAGGCTTTGAGGAATAACTCTCAACATGGATCCTGACTCAGCAATCAGGAAGCCCAGTGCAGACACTGGATATAGCAACTACCTCTCCAGGGAGCTTCGGGTGTACAAGAAGATGAAGAAACTCAAAGTCAGGGTCCTTCCCTTGTCCAGGTTCCTTCCAAGGTCCTGGGAGGGGTCCTAGAAATGTGTTTCCATGATCATGTTTTTCAATAATTTGAGAAAGTAGGAAACATGGCTCCAACAAGTTAAGATCTGACCCTGCTGGGCTGGCACAGTGTCATAGTAGGCTAAGCCTCTACCTGTGGTGCCAGCATCCCATATGGGTGCCAATTTGCATCCTGGCTGCCCCTCTTCTGATCCAGCTCTCTGCTATTGCCTGGGAAAGCAGTGGAGAATGGCCCAAGTCCTTAGGCCTCTGGGCCCACGTGGGAGACTGGAAGAAGCTCCTGGCTCCTGGCTTCAGATCAGCCTAGCTCTAGCTGTTGGGGAAGTGAACCAGCCGATGGAAGACCTTTCTCTGTGTGTGTCTCTCTCTGTTTGTAACTCTACCTCTCAAATAAATAAATAAATGAAATATTTTTTTAAAAAAAAAGAAAAAGAAAAATCTGTACAAATGTATTCCCCTCATCACCTATCCCTCCAGTCAAATGGTGGTAGACTATGAGTATTTCAGAGGTCCAGTTTAGAAGTTGAGTTAGGAATACCCCTAGTTTGCTTTGGGCAGAGTAAATGTGTATGCCTTATAAATCAGACAGAACCTTATATCTGTTCTACTCCCCTACAAACTTCCACGCTAAGGGGCGTGTTTCCTCCTGATAGGATCTTGGGCCCACGCACGCGAATATTCCCCTCCCATAACCCCTTCTAAATAAGCTGTGCTACAGAAACAGGTGAAAAACCTTTCTATTGTTCCTATAGAAAATAATATTATGCAACTGTTGTCTTCTGAAGGGACAACTGAATATGATATGGTCAAAAATGTAGAAAAAATTATGGTGGTGGATATGTGAGGTATGTAATTAATACAAATTATATGCTTCTGAAATTTTGTGCTGCTTATATTTCTTAGTTCTCTATACACTTGTACTTTGTTGTGATATTTTTCTCATTCTAAACAAATATTCACAACTGTGCCTAATTTTTTTTCTTTTTAAACTTTTTAATTTTAATTAGTTTTTAACAGATTCAATGTGCTCTATAGATACAATTCTAAGAACATAATGATATTCCCTTCCTCCCTCTCCCCCTCCCTTTCTTTAGTTTTTGAGATAACATATTTAAAATTTACATTACAGGAAAAAGGCTTAATAATTCACCGAATAAGAAGTTTAACAAGTAAAAAGCAAGAAAATCTTAGTTTAGTATGTGTAGAGACAATGGCTATCAACAATTGAATGGAAAAATGACTATTTTACCCATATGCAGTAAATTTTAAAGTAATCACAAATCATTAAAACTATAGCAATATAAATAATAATTGATAGAATTAAAAAGGAGGGAATGATCCAATATAGGAAGCAGGATACACAGCAGACTCATAGAATGGTGGATGTCCTAAACAGCACTCTGGCCTCAAAATCAGCCCTTAAGGCATTTAGATCTGGCTACAAAGCCCAGAGTATTTTAGGCATGGAAAGCCAAGACACTGTGGCAAAAAATGACCTAAATGAAAGATCTCTGTGAGTGAGATCCTGGTGGAAAGAACAGGCCATCAAAGAAGGAGGTACCTTTCTCTGAAGGGAGGAGAGAACTTCCACTTTGATTATGGCCTTGTCTAAATAAGGTCGGAGTTTGTGAACTCAAGAGGCTTCCATAGCCTTGGCAGCTCATGACAAGAGCCTCGGGTGATTACTGATGCCATAAATAAGAGTGTCAATTGTTAAATCAACAACTGGAGTCACTGTGTACCTGCTCCCCATGTAGGATCTGTGTCCTTAATGTGTTGTACTATGAGAATTAACAGGAAAACCAATCTTCAAACAGTACTTTATACTTTGTGTGTCTGGGTGGATACAAACTGTTGAAATCTTTACTCAGTATAGAGTTGATCTTCTGTCTATAAAGATAATTAAAAATGAATCTTAATGAAAAATGAGATGGGAGAGGGAATTTAAGATGGGATGGTTTGAGGGTGGTTATGGGGGGAAGAACCTCTATAATCCTAAAGTTGTACTTTCAAAATTTATTTTTATTAAATGAAAGTTAAAAAAAACTATAGCAGTATAACATTATTGACCATTGGTTCCAGAAAGCTGTGAAACAAAATTTATGAAACTGTATTTGCAGCAATACTAACATACACACAGACATTTTTTGAATTTTGGCTCCCACATATAAGGGAGAATATGTAGTACGTGTCTTTCTGTGTCCAGCTGATTTCACTCAACATGATGTCCTCCAGTTGTGTCCATTTTGCTGCAAATGGTAGAATTTCATTCTTTTTTATAGCTGAATAATAGTCCATTGTGTATATATGTATATACACACACACACGAGACATACATCATGTTTTTTTTATACATTCACCTGATGATGGACACCTTGGTAGATTCCAAATTTTGGCTTTTGTGAACAGCACTGCTATGAGCTCAAGTCTTTTGGTTATATACCCAGTACTGGGATTGCTGGATCATATGGCAAGTCTATTTCTAGTTTTTAAGAAAATTGCCACACTATTTTCCACAGCTGCTGCACTAATTTACATTCCCACCAACAGTATATAAGTGTTCTCCTTTTTCCCCATCCTCTCCAGCATTTGTTACTCTCTATGTTTTGGATTTTAGCCATTCTGACAGTGGTGAGGTGATACTTCAGGGTAGTTTTGATTTGCATTTTCTTGATGAATAGTGATGCTGAGCATTTTAAAAAATAGTAGTTGGTCATTTGTATTTCTTCTTTTGAGAACTGTCTGCTGGATTTTTGTTGTTGTTGTTGTTATTGAGTTTTTTAAGTTGCTGATATATTTGGGCTATTAAACCTTTGTCTGATAGGTGGTTTGAAAATATCTTTCCCATTCTGTTGGATGTCTCTTCACTTTATTGTTTTGCTTGCTGTGCAAAAACTTCTGAGTTTGATACAGTCCCATTTATTTCATTGTACTTCTGTGTTTTGGTGGGTCTTATCCAAGAAGTCATCCATCCCCTACACCAATGTCTTGGGGTGTTTCCTCTACATTTTCTTCCAGCTACTTCATAGTCTCAGGTCTTAAATTGAGGTCTTTATTCCATCTCGAGTTGATTTTTGTATATAGTGAGAGGTATGGATCTAATTTCATTCTTTCACATATATAAATGCCGGTGACATTTGTTGAAGAGACTGTCCTTACTCCACTGTATGATCTGAACACTTCTGTCAAAATCAGTGGGCTGTATGTGTGTGGATTAATTTCTGGGCTCTATTCTGTTCCACTGATCTCTGTATCAGCTTTTATGCCAGGATCATGCTGTTTTAATTGCTATAGATTTGTAGTATGCTTTGAAATCCGGTATTATGATACCTCTACCCTGATTTTTTTCTTGTTCAGGATGCTTTGGCTATTTTGGGTCTTTTGTGATTCCATATGAATTTTAGGATTGCCTTTTCTAGTTCTGTAAAGAATGTCATTGGTAATCTTGATAGGGATTGCACTGAATCTGTAGGTTGTTTTAGGCAGAATGGAATTTTAATGATATTGATTCTTCTGATCTATGTGCAAGAAGTATCTTTTCATTTTTGGTGTCCTTGATGATTTCTTTCATCAATGTTTGATAATATTCATTGTAGAGATCTTTTACTTCTTTAATTAAATTTTTTTCCTAAATATTTGACTTTGTTGTTGGCTGTTGTGAGTGGGATTTTTTTCTTAATCTCTCTTTCTGTGAGTTGATCATAAGCATACAAAAAACCTACTGCTTTTTATAAGTCTGTACTTTAATACATGTACTTACATGTCATATAGAGGCCTCTGCAAATTGTATAAACTTCAGGAATGATAAAAGCTGCATCTGTCCCTGCTAGGGACAATTTGTCTGCATATTATTTATCAGGCTTGCTAGAACAGGGCAACATGTGACCAGGAATTACCATGGCAGTCAGCATGAGAGGAGTCATTGATCCTACTGCAAGGTGGCCTTGGTTTGTGCCCTTGGTATATCATTTTCTCTTTCTCTCTGATTCAAAGGGGAAACCAGCTAAGTATCTTGAGATTCTAAGACTGTAGCTCAAAGCAGCTAGTACCTAGTTTTGAATTCCTTTGTAGTCAATATCTTTTATGAAAAGACTTTTGGGAAGACTTTGAGACTCTCCAACATTCTTGAGTAATGATCTCTCTCTCTCTCTCTCTCTTTCTCTCTCTCATAAGAAAAACTGAGTTTAACAGACTGCAACTATGATTCAGGAGTAGTTAAAATGTTATATTAAAAATTTCATTCTTGCGTTTGCTTTCATCCAACAACTCCAGTCTACATGGGGGAAGGTTAGGGTTGGCTGCAGTAGGAATTCAAAAGACAAACATTGAATTAAATGTAGTTTCTCACATAAAACATAGGATTATGCAGAAAGACTGGAAACACAAGTAGGCTGTTGAGAAAAACTTCCACAGTTCCCTTAGTGTGACTAGGAGCCTATCAGAGCCCAAACCTGGAGGCATCAGTGCCTGTAGTTTGCCCAGCCTGATTTCTACCTACAGTTTGTCAGGCAGTTTGAAGGAAGAAGAAGGAAAATACAACTTTGAGAAAAACTCACTCTTTTCCCAGAGGGATGAGAGACAGAGAGAGAGAGAGAGGGTATAAATCCAATGGCACCTATATACCTCCTGTAGGTGGAAGATAAAGAAGCAGCAGTGGGGCCTGCACTGTGGCGCAGGGGGTTAACCCCCTGGCCTGAAGTGCCAGCATCCCATGTGGGCACCAGTTCAAGACCTGGCTGCTCCACTTCCGATCTAGCTCTCCGCTATGGTCTGGGAAAGCAGTGGAAGATGGCCCAAGTCCTTGGGCCCCTGCACCCGTGTGGGAGACCCAGAAGAAGCTCTTGGCTCCTGGCTTCGGATCGGTGCAGCTCTGGCAGTTGCGGCTAACAGGGGAGTGAGCCATTGGATGGAAGACCTCTCTTTCTCTCTCTCTCTTTCTGTGTAACTCTGACTTTCAAATAAATAAATAAATAAATCTTAAAAACAGTGCCATGATCAATGAGATCAACACCTAGTACACAGCTTCCTGTCATCCTACTGGGTTGCTCCCCCTTCATGTACACTGGGTGGTACAAACTTAGTGAGGCAGAGAGAGGCCTTGAGACTCATTTTTTTCTGAGCCGTATATGGCTTTCTTTGGGGGAGCTTTGGTAAGCACTCAGAACTTTTGTTGAAGGGTTTTCTGTAGGGAGAGAGAGAATAACAGTCACAGGGAATCCTTGTATATATCTCTGCACCTGTGGGGGCCTTTGAGAGGCAAAGGTAGCATTGGAGGATGACCTATGTTCTGGTCAGAATGGCATCATATCAGAAGTTACTCCAGCCTCAGAGTGCTCTTATTAAGCCATTTTTAGTTGCTACAACAAAATATCTGAGGCAGGATAATTTGTAAAGCAAAAAGGTAATTTTTAGCTCAAAGTTCAAGGGCATAGCACCAGCATAAGCTCAGCTCTCCCTAGGAATATGGAAGATGGCATCATAGTGGCAGAAGTACAAACAAGAGGAGAGATCATATGTTGAGAGAGGAAGCCAGACTGCTATACGGATCAGACTCACTTTCTAGAACAATCCTCACCTGAGAATTACATTCATTGTTCCCCAGGGTGCTGCCCTCAATGACCTAATTAACTTGAACTAATTAACTTTAGGTTCCACTTCTTCAAGGTCCCTCTCATATCACTGGAGACCAGTCCTCCAACACATGAACCCTTGAAGGACAAACCATATCCAAAGCACAACAGGCTCCAGCCTCAAATGTCAGCAGGACAAGAAGTGATCAGGTAGACAAAGGGCATCACTTTAGGTGCCAGAGGAGAGGCATCCAGTGTTTCCCACTATTGCAAGGATGCTGGAGTTGGTGAGAGAGAAGCTACTTTTGGCATGGAAAGACTGCATATTGCCAAAAGGAACTGTTTAAAATTAGTGAATAAGACTTTAAATCAGATTATATATATGACTAATATTTCCCATTCACCAATGAGTAGTTGAAAGACATGTTTTTTTTTTTTTTTCTGCATAGCTAACTTGGCATATGGTTGAATTTACCACTTTGGAACTCCAACAATTCCTAGATGTTGTGACCATGTGGAAAATACTGTTGCTGTCCTGTTCATCTCTCTCCACCTCACCTCAAAGCCATAGGCAGACAGTTTCCAGGCAAATGCGTATCTTTCTGGCTTTCTTTGAATGATGTCATGCAAACAGCCGTGGGCACCCAAAAGCAGGGTAGGCCAGGGATGTTGTGCCAGGAACAACCCTGAGCCAGTAAGGAAATTTCTCTTTCCTCAGTGGGAAAAATGAGTTACATTCTTGTGGCTGTCATGAAATAAAAACTTCAGGTCTCCAAGCTGATCTCTCCTTTGCTTTGATAGCTCCCTGGATGGCTGCCCTGCTGTGTGGGAATCCACGCCTGTGGACCAGGCATTTCACAAGTCCTGGTTAGTGGTGCTACCTGCAGTCCTGGCGGCTGGAAAGGTAAACCTCTATCCAGAATACATATATATCCCTGTCAGGTCAAATCCCTGACCCTTTTAGAATTAAAGGGTCCAGTGTAGTTGTCCTGACAGTAAGATGGTCTCCTGGAGCCATAAGCCTTTCTCAGGAGCTCAGCATTGCTCACTGTTATGGCAGGTCAGCCATCCAGAAGCAGCTGGACCTTGCAGTTGTGGTAAGCAGATCTTTACATGGGGGACCCACAAGTAGCTTTGTTTGTGAGATATGTGCACAAAGTACTGATTTTAGGGTGACTGATAAGGAAGGCTGGCTAACAATGGGCTGAGTCATTTGTCTCCTTTGTAGTTTTATGACTTTTCTATCGTGAATGCTTCCTGATGGAAGTTAACACGTAAAACAAAAGTCACACTCCATGCCTACAGCTTACATACATCCACTTGCCTCTAGCATAGGCACCCCCCACCCCCCGTCTCCAATCTTCAGGCCTTTACATTCCAGACTCCTGATCAATCAGCCTGTATGTTGACCACGGAAAATATGTTCTTGTTCTCACCTCAGGTAATTTCTTCCCTGAAAAGGTGAATGGTAGGAAAATGGCTCATAGCTCCACCCAATGAGAAGACTGCCTCCCTCTCCACCATCTTTGAATGTGACTGTAATGCATTCACTTTCAGCTTGCATTCATGTACCAAGCTTATCCTGCCATGAACTAAGCTTCAGTTTTTTGCTCCTCTATTATCTGGTTTATAGGAAACCTCCACCTCAATATGGCCTTGAGTGTCAGTCAGTACAATTGAGTGGATGACATAGGAATCTGGGCTACGTGCTAATTCAGCTACTCAAGCCCACTAATGTTGTTTAGTCTATCTTGAATACACTACTTCCATCTTTTAATGGACCCTGCTGTGCCCATCTGACTTTCTGACTTGGAAGGCCCAACAGAATTTAATTAATAATGGATCGTTCCAGTGGCGTGGTCACTTGGTACCCCATAGTTAAGTGCTTTTTCTGTACAAGGCCAATATTTCAGATGCTATTGCTCAAAAGCCATGTAACTCTCTGCTGCGAATGGCATAGCCTTGTTTCAGTATCCCAGGGGCCTGTGTTGTGATTATTGTCCTGAAGCTGCCATTAGTTCCACACTAGGATTTTCCTACCACAGGCACCTCCAACCACAGGATCTGCTCAGTCATGTGACTGAAATAGCAGGGCTTCCTGCACTGCACTTTGGGCCTCCTGCAAGGTCACTTCCTGCCTCAGATCCCACTCAAAGCTGGTGGCCTCAGTAAGAGGACCAGAGCAGTATTCCTAGGTGTGGAATGTGATACCTCCAGATCCTACACCATAGTAGGTGATGTGTTACTTTCTTTGTGGTAGAGAGCAGAAGTTGCATTGACTGGCCTTTTACTTTGGATGTCATACTCCTTTCCCATGAACATCTAAAAGCATGCACAGAAGTGACAGTTTTCCTGAATCTTCACAAGGTTTATCTCCCATTTTCTCTAGCTCGTGTGTCTTACAAGTTCTCAAGCAAATTAACCACTTTTTTTCCTTATATGAAGACAATAAGGTCACCAAAATATCAGAGGTAATCAATAGAATGTTCTGGATGTACTGATATCATGGATATGATTAAAACATGACAGAAAAATGTATATCATTATATAACCCTGAGGCAATACTCCACAACCTCAGCCATATTATCCAACAAACCTTACAAAACTTGTTACTGTCTCTGCTATACAAATGCAAAGTCTACCTAATCCTCTTTTCTGATTGAATGGGAAAGAACACATCTGTCAAATCAATGGCTATATACCATGAATTTAAAGGATTATTACTCTACTTTAGCTAGAACATTTGCAATTGCAGTTGGGGCTATTATGTTGATTATATCTTCAGTGAATTGGTTATATAAATGAAGTCATTTATTCTCCAGCTTCCGTCTGGCTTCTGTGGTATCTAGACTACCATATGAATAGGAGATATAATGATCACAACTATCTTTGATTCTGTACATCTTTACCAAGGGCACTAACCTCTAGAGGCACCAACCTCTACTATACTCCAAAGGTATCACAGGATGGGATACTACTTTTGACTTATTGATTTGAGAAGAGTTCAGAATGGTTTCAAAGGTTTCTACTAGCACTTTTCATTTTCTTCTTCTTTTTTGTCTAGCAGTACTTTTCCATTGTAATAACTCTTACTCTATGATCCAAGGACCCAATGTAGAAGAATTTCCACTTCCAATGATATGAATTTCAATTGAACACTCTAAGGAGTGGGGACACATCCACTGGATGGAAACCTGAACCCAGTGAGTCCACCGGGTTTATGCCAAAACTCCATATTGCCTTGTTCCTGGAAGCCCCCCTGTATAATAAGGGCTATGATATGGTTTGGGTCTTCAGTTACTAATATCAATTCAGACTCTGTCTCCAGTAGTTCTCAAAATGTCTAGGCATTTTCATTTTCCCAATGTGAAAACCTGAATAACAGCTATAAGTCCCTTTGAGGAACACTCAAAGAATCATCATAACTTGTATTTTGTCTCCCCTGGGGATCTGACCTCCTCTTCAGTGAGTTATTGATCTAAAAATCATCTCAGGTCTGGGTCATGACAATTTATTGGTTGAGCACTCTAAGTCAGTCTCCTGCTTCTCTATTTAATTCTTCTTTCTCTTTTTTCTTTTTGGATATAGACATTTAACCATGTCTTTGTTGGCTAGCCATTTAATGATCTTCAAAACTCCTTTTATATCAAATCTCCTTGCCCATCATTATGGTAATTGTGGCCTCCTGACTTCTGGTGGTTAAGTGTTGCAACCTGATCCTTATTATTTGAGGACTCTGTTTTCCCCATAGCTTGGAGAGCTCTGTGACTACCTCCCTTGCCATCATCCCTGCCCTGCAGAAAATGACCACATCATACTTCTCATGGGCCCTGACATTTGAGCATACCTGATGGCCTGATGGTGAATGGTATACTTCCAGATTCTCCTATGAAGCTTTATGATTGTACTCTTCTGGCGAGTCTTCTGCCCTCACAAAATAGATCCATGCCAAAACTCTAACTTCTTTGACCACCTTGTTCCTTCTTCCACTCTCTACAAGACCAAGTTGGGCACTTCTATGTCACTGAATACTGGTTGCTGTTTTTTCTAAGCTTCTAAGAGCTACCCTGGAAGCAAGTTTGTTCCATTCTCTGGCATCCTTAACGAGGTGTTAAATTCCATGTCCAAGAAAGTGTCCCTGGACACTTGAATTCTTGTTTATCCTGTCTTACATTCCACTCCTCTTGAATACTCTCAAAATTCAACCCAGAAGTACTACATTGGTGTTGTTGGCACATACTAATTGACTCATGAAAATACTTGAATACGGAGTTTCTGTCTACCTCTATTAGGTGCAGCATGTTCCCAATTGAGTTATGCTAAGATTTTACCTAGTTATTAACCTGACAGCCAGGATAGGATTTAAGGGCAGCTCCTGAGAAAGATACTTGTAAGGGAAGAGGCCTCTCTGCAGCATGTTCTGCTACAGTGGGACTTCTTGCCAGGGAAGAATGAACAGCCTCCATGAGCTCTTAGTGTGTACAAGGGTCTGGAGAACCAATGTCCTCAGGAACATCGAGTGTTCCAAGGTCCCAAAGTTCTCCCAATCAGGGTTCTAACTTTAACATTATAGGCCTGCTTTGACTTAGCATTCAGATGTCCTTTGAGTTCTATAACTTTATCAGACCTTCATTCTGCTACTCAGCTAAGTGTGCTTTTCTAATCCAGGAGATGATTACATTTTGGTAAGGTACCAGAGAGGCCCTTTGATAGTTGCATTTGGCATTTAACTATCTGTCAATAGCCTGCAGTTTCTCATTATCCCTCTTCAGAGTATCACTTCAGTTTGGTAGTAACTAGCCAACTCAGCTGTCTCGGTTGGAATTTTCCCCCAGACCTTTCAAATACTTGAACCATTGTACCTACAATGATATCGCTTCTACAAGAACATGTGCCTATGGCACAATTGGTGAAATTAACAGCAAACAGCTGCCACTTTGTGCCAAGAACTATACATGCCCAACCTACCACTGGAGATGGTGTCTTCTTTACCTGTTGAGTAATGAGTATGTCCATGTCCAATCCCCATTTTACTGAATGTTTTCTTGGACAATTTTCAGTACTTCTTTTGTTCACTTAGGTCCTTCATGAGGTGGATGTCAAGATGGGCTTATACTTGTAAGAGTTTTCTTTGGGGGAAATGCCTGTGCTATAAAGGCTGCACTCTTGTTGAAGTTTTAATTCACACACATGGCAATGTATGGAGAGCATTACCAAGACCCATTTCTAAGAGATGCTGATCTCCTCTGGTATATGGCTTTGGCTTCAGACTCCTTATAGCTGAGCTAAAGTTTTCTTAGAACTGCACTATAGTCTGAAAGTCATCCTATCTAACCCTCCTTCCTTCCCACCATCCTTTATAGGGGCGAGACTCCAATTGTGGTCCATCTGCTCAACCCACCTCCACCAGCTCCCTTCTTGTTTTCCCTCATATGTATATTGACCCCTAAATCTCTTGAATATCTAATACTTTTTTGGACTACACTTCTTGCAGAACCAAACTAACACCTAGTCTCAATGAAAATGCCAATAGATTTGGGTCCCAGTTGTCCTAATGGTAACTCAATTAATAACATACCATTTATTGGCTTTTCCTTCTTCACTGCCTAACTCACCAACAATTTTGCTTGTTTTCTTTCTTTCTTTTTTTTTTTTTTTTGACAGGCAGAGTGGATAGTGAGAGAGAGAGACAGAGAGAAAGGTCTTCCTTTTTGCCGTTGGTTCACCCGCCAATGGCCGCTGCGGCCGGCACATCACGCTGATCCGAAGCCAGGAGCCAGGTGCTTCTCCTGGTCTCCCATGCCGGTGCAGGGCCCAAGGACTTGGGCCATCCTCCATTGCCTTCCCGGGCCATAGCAGAGAGCTGGCCTGGAAGAGGGGCGACCCGGATAGAATCCAGCGCCCCAACCAGGACTAGAACCCGGTGTGCCGCGCCGCAAGGCGGAGGATTAGCCTGTTAAGCCACGGCGCCGGCCTATTTTACGTGTTTTCTAGAAACTCCTTTTAGACCAACTACTAGCATTCAAATGCTTGTCTCAGAGACAACTTCTGGAGGAACCCAAGCTCAGACAATCCCTATCTTTAAAAAGATAGTTACATAAAGAGAACAAGTAATTCCTTTTAAGATCTTTCTTATTTTAGAGATAATCTTTGTTTTCTACTTTGTGCTTCTTTTAGTTACATTGTTATTATTGCATGTTATTTAAAGTGGCCTCTTTGCCTTCTAGAAAGTTCAACCATGAATCAGAATCCCTCTGATCTTTAAAATTTGAAAAACGCTAGAGTAGGTCTTAAATGTTCTCACGACAAAAAAAAATTACTATGTGATGTTATGCATATTTACTTATCATGATTAATCATTTCATAGTGTATACACACACAAAAACTAACATGGCATGCTATAAATAAATACAATTTTTGCTTGTCAATAATACCTCAATAGAGCTGGGAAGACTTCTTTTTTAATTCTTAAGAAAATATTGCCTATCTCTATTTCTTGAGATAACGTAACTTCTACTTTATCATGAATACAAGAATTTAAGTAAGAGGAAGTTTGGAGGTGTGGGGATGAATGGTCTTTGTTTCTCACAAACCATAGTAAGCTTCATAGTTAGTCCTTTAAATTCTGGAAAATTTTTCATTTTAATGTATTATTTCTTTTCTATTATAAAATAGTATCTCAAAAATCACCAATTAAATTGACAAGGCAGAAAATGCCTTATTTTTCTAAGACTTCAAGTATGTTTCCTTGTACACTGTTGCATATCCTAACTTGAGAATTGTAATTTCATATTGGAAAGGTTCCCCTGCCCTGAGACCTTTTCTTTTGTATCAAAGAAATAGTGAATTCTTGACAGCATTAACATGAATGGACATGTGAGTACAAAAATATGAGGATACAAACTATCTATTGATTAAGATAGCTCCAAAATATGTATGTATGACAGCAAATAATGAGAAAAATTATAAAACAAAAAAGTAGCAAAGTACAATAAAACCAGAAAAAAGTGAGTCCATGAAATGGATGTCTTCAAGTCTCATGTACTGGCTTGACAGCAATGGAAAGGAGAAAAGTTAAGCCGAGGGCAACACAAACCATGAAAGGTTGATAAGGAAATAAAGCAGACTCCCAATAACTACAGCAGAGACAAAAAGCACTTCTATGAACAAAAAGCATCACAGAAACTTAAGTAGCAAACCCCACTTGATAAAATGCCTTGACATGAAATGAAAAATAAAGGACTCTGAAAGTCCCCATTAGTCAATCATCAATCATTAGTCTCTCTAAGGAAGTCCCATTTAAAGTACTACTCTGCTACTGTCCTTAGAAGAAACACTTGAACCTGGACAAAGCAATTAAGCCTCTGTTTCTTTATTGGTGCCTGATGAAAGATGGGTCCTTGAATGTAATAAGTATTACTAAATGTGGGATCTTGAACACATCATAGTTGTTTGATCTGCCTACCTGCTCCCAGCCCATCGGGTGAGTGGTGGAAGATAGTCCATCTTGGAAGTAGAATACCAATGCCACCACAGTGATTTAAAGTATTATGTAGAACTGGCACCTATACTGGGATGCTGAGCTCAAAGTGGTGCCAACTTTGCATGCCGCACTACCCTTGTCCCTAATTACACTTTGCCTTTAGCTCCTCATTTATAATAAAGTGTTCTGAAACACTGAAGCCTAACAAATTTCAGGAGAGATTCTGGCAAGGATGCATATTGGCTCTCTGTGGTATATACAATATCCCAGGGGTGGCAGGTGAGGATGTTAGAAAGATGAAAAAACCAGCTGTGTCTCTGTCAGTCCTGTCAGGAAAAGTTAGAGGCTGCTCAAGGCCAAACACATTAATCATTTATAGGAGTACCCAAACATAGTCTTAACATCTCAGAAAGAGGCACCACAATGCACCCAATGGATTAGGCTGGAAACTTCAGAGTCATGATTCTTGTTACTACATACAAACACATCCAAGCCACCAGCACACCCTGTCTTCAATACCACTGACCTCATATCTTGAACCTGCTTCTGCCTCTACCAATCTTACATAGTCTTGGTATCACTGTTTCTTAGCAGGCTATTGAAACTACCTCCTGTTTGGTAACTCTGTTTCTTTCTTGCCCCTTTACAATAAATCTTCCTAAATGGAGCTGGTTATCTTTCTGAAATGTTAATTGAAATCAAGTCTCTCCTTTCTTTTAGATTCTCTGACAGTTTCCTAATGCTCTTCAACAATACTCACAGGGCCCTCCATAATATCACCTCTGTCTCTCTGCTGATCTCATTTTTGCTGTAATCTAGGAACATGCTTTTCCCCCTCTAAATTTGTTACCATTTCAGGGTCTTTTCTATTGACTATTGCCTCTGCCCAGATCTTTCCATTTATGACTTTTCTCAAATATTGCCCCCTCATTCCAGACTTTATTGATGCAAGGTACTTTATAAAGTACTTCTCCTCACTTCCTACCATTGCCCAAAGTAATTTTCTATCCTTTCACTGTCTTGTATTATCTTCATAACACTTATCACTAACTGAAATTTTCTTATATTTGCATTTATTTTTTCTTGCCACATCTAGAATGTAGACTCAAAAAAATCAAGATTTTGGTCTCCAGATCCTGGATCAGTGCTTTTTGCAAAGTAGGCACCCAAAACTAATTTGTTGAATGGATGTATGAATGAATAAGTCAACCAAAACTGTGATTTGTATACTCTGATTAAAAGAAGGCCTGCCATCTTTAATTTGGTACATCTAAAGATATCTGTGGCAATATTTCTGGGAAATATGCATTGTGATTGCAGTGGCAGGCTTGGGTTTCTGGGACAACACTTCTAGGGGAAAACTTTCCAGTGATAGATGGAATCATTCACATAATGTGAAGAAAAGGGTGACATTTTTGTCAGATGCCTGTAATAAGATAGAGCCTTTCATGGAGTAAAAGGAACATGCTGACATACGATTAGGTTCAAGACCTGCGATGCAACAAAGAATATAAATAAGGTTCCAGCTCCCTCTTATCCTTGCCCTAACTTGTCCCTGACTACATAGAAGAGACATGAGCAAATTCCCCAGGAAACAGATTCTAAGATGTAGTTATTGCTATGGTATGAATGATTTTGCTTTCACAAGCACATCCAATTTATATATTGAAAAACTAATCACCAATGTGATGATGTTACACAGTGGAGTCTTTGTCAGATGGTTGGGTCTTGAGGGTAAAGTCTTCAGGAATAGGATTAGTTCCCTTAGAGAAGAGCCTCAAAGAGTTGTCTTGCCCCTTCTTACCATGAGAGGATATGGCAGAAGGTACTGTATGTAAACCACAGAGCAGGCCCTCACAAAAAACTGGATCTACTAGTGCCTTGGTCTGGATTTTCCAGCCTTCAGAACATAAGAAATAAATGTCTGTGGTTATAAGGCAAAGGGGCCATGCCCATGTTCCCACTTGGATCCGTCACTGGCTGTGAGCTGCTCTGGAGAAGGACATGACTTTGGGAAGACAGCTCTCTTGAGGCAGGGATGATCCCCCTAGGGGGTGCTGGGTCTCTCAGCTGGGTGTACTTTCAGCAGTTGAAGGAGTAAGTCAGTGATTCCTGTGGAAGTATAAGAGTGGTTCATCTCCATATCCACCACAGAACCAGAGCTCAAGAAGGACTGAACTTGACCCTGCCTCAGCAAACACAGGGGCTAATGAAGAATGCCTACTCTCTTCTCAGAATCAATATCACAGAGACACATGGAAGTCCAAGGTCATCCTTAAGTATGACTTTTAGCAGCTTTTATTATTATTTTAATCATTATTTTTAAAGAATGTGGATGGATTTTTATTACCTATTTTTAGTAATGTTTCTCCCCAGCTTTACTGAAATATAATTGATAAAAATTGCATATATTTAAGATACACAAGATGATGTTTTCACAACCATGTATATATACTGTGAAATATTTACCATAAATTAACATATCCATCACCTCACAGTTGTCATTTGTATGTGTTGGGCGTAGGGTGAGGAGAGCGCCTAAGATTTACTCTCAGAAAAGTTCAAGTCTATACTGTATTACTAACATTCCCCAGGCTGCACATCAAGTCTCTAGAACATTTTCATCTTGCAACTGAAAGGCCTGGGGCATGGGGAAATTGGGGGATTTCAGTCAAAGGGGATGTACCTTCAGCAGCTCTTTTAAGAGATGCTTTGTTCTTGTTCTTGTGTTTTGGCTTTTGTTTTGATTGGTTTTCCACTTAGGAGATGGAAAGCCTTCTCTCTTTTCTCTGTGTCAGACTGGGGCTAAACTCTTTTCAACCTAAGTTCCTGCCTTTAATTGGAGCCTCCTCATTTAGTGATTCCCTTCAATCCATACTAGAATAGACTCCATCAGGTTCTAGGGTACAGATGGACATATCTAAAAGGAATACGTTCTTTAAAACATTATAAACAGACTCTAGTTAAAGGACTGACCTGAGAACATCTATGTTGAATAAACTTCTAAAGTCTAGAAGAAAGGAAGCAATTATGCCAAACTGTCTTACTCCTGTACTTTCTTCTGCTTAGTTTTTTTTTTTCTCCAATTCACTCTAATATCTCTGACAATTTCTATTTTTTTGGATCTCAAACTTTAATGTGTCTTTTAAAAAGCTAGTTAGTATGCTTATGAAAAACAGATTGCCAGAACCCAACCCTGCAGTCAGAGATCTGAGTGGAAACCAGAAATCTGCATTTTACAAAAACATTCCAATTCTGGGTCTCCCACGTGGGTATAGGGGACCAAGCACATGGGCCACCTTGCACTGTTTTCCCAGGCAACAAGCAGAGAGCTGGATCAGAGGAGAAGCGGGGACCCAAACCGATGCCCATGTCGGATGCCAGCGCTACAGGCAGAAGCTTAACCTACTATGCTACAGAGCCAGCCCCAAGAAATTTCTTATCCACACCCTAATCACAGCAGGTTACCCAGAACACAAACTTCCTAATTTCTCTCCAAAGCCACCTAGAATCCCTGTTTCCACCTCTTAAGCCTGCCCCTTAGTGGAGGTGTGTACTAGGAGTCCCTGATGTTTTCTTTCTGGTAAGTCACTCACTCAAAATTTGTCTCAGTTGGTAACTTGCAGTTGGTAACCTAACTTCTTTGATGGGTCAGGCCCTCTTCTTCTGAATATTTTTAAACCACCAAAGAAAACGAAACATGTTATGAGTAAGTTTATACAGATATACCACAATTACAACGTGCCTAACTTAACAGTTGTTTCCTGCCCAGAGTTACGTCAAAAAGGAAACATATTCACATTTGCTATCAAACACACATTTTAGAAATTAATCCCTCTTTAGGTCAAACAGATGTTTACATTTGCATAAACAGATTTTGGAAGATATGATTATTTACATGAAGTCTACCAGTTACTGTACTAAATGTTTTACTTATAATAACTCATTTAACCCTCATTAAATACTCATGCAGGAAGGTTTAGTCCACCCATTTTATAGATGAGGCAGTTCAGGAGAAGTTAGCTGAAATCATAGCCTTTCTTATTTTGTTCTGTTTCCTAAATTTTACTATATTTTTAGCTTATTTACTCCATGTATCTCTGTCTAGACATTAAATTCCATGAGAGGTAAGCTTGTCAATCTTGCTCACTCCTATATTACTAGCATGTAAGTTACTCCTTGAAATTCAGTAGATACTCAATAGATATTTGTTAGATTTCTATTGAAGGGGTCAGCATATCACATTATTAGGTGTTCACTGTCTCCCAGGTCTGTTCCATGCAATGTACATCCATGAACTCCTTAATACTTATCCTATTCTATGAGGTAGAGGCAATTATTATCTTCATTTTACCAACAGGGAAAGTGAGGCATAAAGAGGTTAGGTAACCTGAATGTCACCTGTCTAGGAAGTGATAGAGCTACAGTGGAACCCAGGCTGCCTGACTCCAGGGTTCTCTTAAACACCACACTAACATTAGATGAGATACTAGCAGTAAAAAAGCTGGCAAGCAAAATTTTATTTTATTTGAAAAATAAAGTTCATGGTGAAAAACAAAAACTGGTGTAACCAACACATTTTCTAACAGGGCTGCAAGGAAGGAAGGTTCCCAGGGGGCTAAAACTGTTAAGGAGGGGCTCACAATGACTCTGAGATTCCGACTGGCTCTTGACAGATGGTTTGACTAGTGCTGGAGCCCTCTTATCACTGAAGCCTCGGTGCCTACAGTTTACAAAGCCATGTTTCAGTGGAGATATAAAGGGCCAGCGGTCATGTGACACACATCTTTTTGAAGCTTGTTTGCCTTGGCTTCAAGATGTTTTCTGATGTTTACAAGGAAGCAGAGAGAAGAGGGAGTAAAGGGTAAGGCACTGGTGATGTCAGTGTTCTGAGATGACTGTGGAGGAGGCAGCATGGCTTCGGGGACACTGATAGTCCAGGATTCAGGAATTTCTCCTGGAGAAAGTAAGAGATACTCAAGAATTGTTCTCCCTCGCCCCAACACTCTGTTTTCTGCAATGCCAGCTGAGCTATTATTATCAGAGAGTGCATAGAAAATCAGAGCTTTGTTAGCACTCAATTTCACTGGTTGGGAAATTCCCAAGTGAAGTCAAAATTTCAGTTCATGACTCAAAACCGATTGCAGCGATGATTATTGGGAAGTAAAAAAAAAAAAAAAAAAAGCATCACTGTCAGTGAGAACTGGGGGGTTGCTGTACATTCTGTTCTCGCTTAAGGACTGAGAAGGTGTCTTCAGAACTACAATGTGTAAGAAGCTGGGGAATTTGTTAGGAAAAAAAACTTCAAGTACATGACATGGCCCCTGTTTTTGACTAGCTCATCCCGCCCGGACCACAGGCCTCCAGTGCTAGAGCTTTCAATTCCTTCTGTTCATCAGGGCAGCAGGGTTCATGATTCAGTGAGTTAGGAATTAGAATTCTTTCTCAAGAAAATTGGTTTTTGAAAGTGCCTGGTGGGTATGACTAAGAGGTTTTGTGCACTGGTGTTTCAGTTGATGTTTATATACTTTTTTTTTTATTATGACTTGAAGGAAAAAAACCAAAGTCTAAAATTAGCCCTTGTTTTTTCAACTTGGAACTTTGTAAACACACCGGCAGTGGTATATATGTGTGTGTGTGTGTGTGTTTTGCAATAAGCAATATTATAATTTCTTGACATTTTCACTGCTGTTTCTTGATATATTTAGTGAGGTTTTAAAGGTTTCTTTAGAGAGAAAAAAAGAAAAAAAGGAAAAAATGGCTTCCTTCCAAAACACCATATGTTTCCAATTGCAAATTCAAAAGCAGAAGACAGGCTTTAATTCAAGCTGTACAGCCTTTTGTGGGGGTTATGGAGCTGAGGAGTTAGCTTCTCTCTTTACATTTGCTTAATAGAATTTCAGTCTTACCAAATAACAAATGATTGAGGGAAAATAAAGCACTTAGCAAGTATTTATTGAGCTTCATGTGTAAGACAATGATGGGGGAGGGGACAAAGAAGTTTAGACAAAATTCAGTTGGTGATATGAAAGGTCTTCCAAACGTTCATAAAAATGCGTATTATGAAAAAAACTATGTGTGGATTTCAAAAGTTTTTGTACCAAAACAAGCTTATTTTTCAATTTCATTTTTTCACAAACTTTCGAAGTATTCTCACACAAGATACAAAAGAAAGCAAGTGCCCAATACAGGATAGTAAACTGATATCTTTCCACCAGAAATGTTCTAGGAGATCAAAGAGTAGGAATTGATCTGGTAAAAGAAGGATTCATAGAAGAAATAAAATTTGACTGGGTCTTGAAGATGAGTGAAGGACATTCCAGTTAAGAGAACAATACCTCCAGTCACAATGATGGGGCTCAGGTGTGGAGACAGTCTATGTGGCTGGAACTGAGTTTTCATGGGCCTGGAGAGAGGATGATGAAGAGATTGCAAAAGTAAGTAGAAATCAGATTATGACAAACTGGCATAATGAACCTGGTGACTTGTCATTGTCATTTAAATTGTGTTTAATCCAAATGACAAACCCCCTGGGTTGTGGTGATTATGGGTTCCATGTCATAGGGGTGGAAACTGAAGCTCATTGAGGCTGTTATTGTCCCAAGTCAGATGGTGAATATTTGAGAAACTTGACTTGAACTGAAATCTATTGGATTCTGAATACTCTTCACATTTATATCTCCTGAGGTTAAGCAGTCTTGAGTGATAACCGCTGACAGCCAGTGGGTGAGGTACTCCAGCAAGAACAGTGTTTCTTGGAAGCAGGGCAAGGACATTAGAAAGGGTAAATTAAGGACCTAAGAACACCAATGGGGCACGGTACAAGCACCAAGATGCCTAGAGTTGCCATGCTGTTGATGCAATGCATCAGGAAACCTTGTCATTTTAAGCTATAGTCCTTAGCCTCTGAGTTGGACAGTTGTCCTGCTCTATGAATGTCTCTGGAAAACATTTATTAAAAAGCAGATGCAGAATGGGAAGTCAAAGCAGTTAAGGTTACTTGGAGTCATGGTGAGCCAATATTTCCTATTTGAGTAATTGTCCTCCTTGGAGCACTTAATGATTTCTAAGTCTCAGGTTCTTGAGGCAAATCAATTTAACAAATGCTCCAAGACACCTTGAGTCATTGGAGTGACTGGGAGTTAGGGAATCAGAAGCCACTTTATGTACTAGTAATCCACATCTAATTGTAAAAGAGATTTATTGTTTTATGTTACTGAAAAAGAGAGGGCTGAAGTAGCTTCAAACATTGCTAGGTCTAGGTACTCCAAAAGTATACCTAATTGTCTTTCTCCATATGTCAGCTTTGTTGTCCTTAACACTGGTAGATTCTCAGGTCAGTACTTCATGTCGTGGCAAACACGATTCAGAGAGGCTCCAGGCTTACGTCTTCAGTTCACCTACCCAGGGAAATGGGGGTGGCATGATTTATGGCATACCCTTTGATCCATGAACATAGCAAGACTCCTAGCACTGGGACTTAAACGATCCAGTTTGAGAAATAGGCCGATTTGTAAACCCAGGATAATGGTCAGAAAATGTCACACTGGCCAGTTCTGGGTCACAAGCACACTTCCTGAATTAGGAGATGGGTTCAGCTGTGCTCAGACCACATGGTATGAGAGTGTGAACCAGATTATCCTCCAGGGGAAATTAGGTTGCTGTCACTAAAAGACAAGGCAATGATTACTAGGCAGCTGCCATCATAATGTTGAAAGCACTGCTGATATGAGGAATGGAGCGAGGCAAGCAGAACAGAACAGAGTTGTCTACACTATGAAAAAGCAGGCATGTCTTCTAGATTTCTGATTATCTATGATCAGCCTGTGCCTTGGAACATCCATCTCTCACGGTGCCCCTGCTGTAGCTCCAGGCTTTCGGGCAAGTGGGGCCCCATCAAATACCCACACCCTCACATGAGCTGCTCCTCTTTCTGGAATGTAGACCTACCCCAATATCCACCCCCTAAACTTGTGCTTTCTCACTCTCAAACATACCTCCTGGTGCCACATCAGACATTTTTTTCTGTCAATTCCCATAGCATGGCAATTTCACTTTTGCTTTTTCCTCTTCTTTTACTATTTTTGGGGGAATGACCATTCCCGCTTATGGGTTTGCTTTAGAAACAGTGATGTGTAATAGGCCACAATTAAATGCTTTATAGTATGTTGAATAAGTTGTTTCCTGATTGCCATCTAAGAGGGGACAAAGCAACCCTCTGCAGCTAATGTGTCATAGACCCTACAATAGGACACACATACACAAGTCAATTAATTCCTTAGCAAAGTCATACAACAAGTTCTGTGACCTCATTTTCTGCTCAGCTTTCTCAGCATAAATGTCTTTTAGAGATATCAAAATAGAAAATCTTCTAGAACTGTTTAAAAAGGGTTGTTTAGATTCTTCCCTTACTGCAATGGCTCAGGGCTAGGTAACCCTACGCCTTTCCCAGTGCTGCTCACAAAGGCTTCCTGAGACCATGGCAAAGGCCAGGAAAGATGGCAGAAGGCAGAATACTCCCTGTTCTAGGCCTGTCTCCCATAATCCAGTTTATTCCACCAAGGGACCACTGAGAAACCTCCTTTGGAGTAATATTCTTTGCCACTGTTGTTCACAATGTGATATGTTTAGAACGAGGGTAGTCAGATACTGTATAATGGTGCTTCCCAAGAGGCCAGGACACACTCACGGGACCTAGCTCTTCACCAGTCAGAACTCTCAGCTTTCCTGAGTTCTAAGAACTGTGAGGATGAGCTTGCCCAGCTTCCAGAGTGCAGCAAGGCCTGTCAGACAGGGAGGAGATTTAAAAGTCATTCAGGGCAAATCAAGAATGAAAAAAGAAGGAAGAACCTCTGATGGGGACAGCTGAGAACAGTTTTCTTTTTCCACCATTCGGTCAGGCTCTGGGGCACATGTAGCAAATAGACTGCTTCACTCTTGTGGAAACCCATTCCAGAATCAATCAAGCATTCTTTTTTTTTATAATTCTGTATTTATATAAAGGGAACAGATTTCATGTATTTCATGTATACAGTTTTAACAGCATAATGATACTTCCTACCCTACGTCTCCCCTCCCTCCCACCTTTCCTCTTCCTTCCTTCTTATTTTTCTTTTAGTTTTTACAGTGACATACTTTCAATTTATTCTTGATCTCAGGACCTGATCTGAGTCTCATCATCCTTCCCATCATAGCTAAATATTTCAGGAGGAACACGAAATGAAAGCCATTCTTTTCTTGGAGTGCTATCACATCGCTTTCCATTGAATTCTAGTACCATGTTTTCCTACTGCAGACAAATCTCACTGGTTCTTATTTTTCTTCTAAATTCTGTTTGGGACTCTTTGTAATTCCACCCAGATCAGCATTTATTTGCCCTCTAAACTGTCTTGGTAGTAAGACTGTAAGGACCTTAATGTGCTCATCTGTATCCACTGTTTTTGCAGTGCCAGCCAAAGTAAATACATGCAAATAACTTACTGATTGGTTTAATATGTTTTGGAAAAGTAATTTAACTGCTGAGCATGCAGGAAGGAACTAAACATTTATTTAACAATACTTGTGTGCCAGGTAGTAAGACTGATGCTTTACACACTATTTAATACTCACTGCTTACTTTGAAGTTAGCACTGCCATCCCCATTTTTATACTTAAGGAATCTGAAGTCTAAAGTATTTAAAAAACTGATTAATATCAAGCATGGGCCAGAAAAAGTAACATTTAAACAATGGGAGGATTTGTGAAGTCCCTCAGAAGAAGTTGGGATATATGAGACAGAACCATGTTTTCAGAAATGAAAAATCAATATACTATATAAGTTCCATATTCTGATGATGGAAGAGATGAGAATGGCTTAAATTAGAATTGCCATAGAAAATACTAGAAATTTGGCAACTATAATACCAGATATATTAAAAGCTTTGCTCTTATAAGATACGTATTTTTAAATTCCCATTCATTAAAGTTCTTACTTTCTAAAAGGTTTTTACTGTTGATGGTTAAAACTGTGCACTTTTATACGGTCGTTTTTCCTAACAAAGCTGAATAATGCATGTTCTCAGCTTAAAGCACTCAAGATCTATTGAATAGGACTCAAACATGAACAGATAATGATATTACATAAGGTAGATGAGGGATAAATATACTCAGATAACATAAAGGGATATCAGAGAAAGAAAACCTAGCCCAGTGTGGGGAGCCTGGAAATTTTCTTGGAAGAATTTAATTGTGTTTGTCTTGCTCACAACTGTTTCTCCAGCACCTCACATGATGCCTGATGCCTACTATGAGCTTGGCAAGCATGCGTGCACTGAAATGAATGAATGCATGAATGACTGAGCTCTCAGTATGGAGGTTGGTGAGGAATCAGGAATGGGGGTTGATTTCAGAAGGTAGGCTCACAGAGAGACACATAAATATTATCCAGGTAGAGGACACTGCAGAAGCAAAGGTATGCCAGAAAGAAACCAGAGAGCATGAGAGAAGATTTTAAGTAGTCATACGTTGCAGGAGCAGTGAGAGTGAGGCAAAGTAGAGTTAGAGAAATAAATTTCAGCCATATTCATGGATAATATTGGAAATAGTTGACAACTGGCAAAGTACAGGAACCATGTTGTCAGAATAGATGTTGGTTCAGGAAACAGCTTATGCTGGCATGTTTTATCCTTATGGGTGTTTGATTGTTGGAGAAATTGTGGGAAACTTGGAGATGGAGCCAGATGGCATGGGATAGGATCTTGAGAGGAAGAGAAGAAGCTGCATGGGAGCCCGAGCTATGCATCTAGAATAACCAGGATGAAGGCCGAGGACACAGACCCATAAGGAGATGTGGTCTGCGGTTTGTGTAGATTCCTCTCAAGTTGTTTTCTTTCTTCAGTGAAACATGAAGTCAGCTCATCACCTGGTATGAGGGTGGAGGAGAATGGACTGCAGGGTTTTTGAGGGACAAGAAGATACTGAATAGCCATTGCAGAGAAAAGGAGAGTAAATCAAGGTAGGAATGTAAGTGGGCTGAATTATGATTCCACTTGAGACTAAAATGAAAGCCATCACTACAATTCTGTGTTTTTCTCTAACAATGCTAAGCTGCAAGGGTGTTGATGTGTAGTGTGCAGAATGCTGGATTTAAACAAGGTTGTGTTTTTTCCAAGAGCTGAGCCTGTTGCCATATAATTATCTACAGTGTTTCTTACTTTCCTTTATAAAAGGCAACTGGGTAGAGGAGTTCCCATCCTCTCTCTTCAATCAGTTCCACTTACATAGCCCTGCCATGTTGCTCATTCCTTTCACAACTAAATTTCTTGGAAATGTCTCTACTGACCTGCTTCATTTTCTCATTTCCCTTGAGGTTCCATCCTACTCCTCTAGATGTTCCTTTATGAATTCCTTTTCACTTGCCCAACTCTACATTGCCACTTGCCCTTCTCATTAGCCCCAGACTATCTCTTCTGCTCCCTATCTCGTCTACACCACAAGATGGTGGTATTCATCACCCATGCTTGCAGAGGGCCTCCAGGTCATAGCTGTCCTAAGCCCCAACCAGCATCTTCCTCTCCGTACTCTAACCATTCAGATGTTCCACCCATACTACAAGAACAAATGTCCTCAATAATGTCGTATCTTTCACCCCAGTATATTCATCTTAGAATTTTTTCTATGTCACTAATTCCACCACCTACCAGAACGTTCTAATTAGAAACCTGAGAATTCAATCTCCTCCCTTTCCTTGTTACATGCATCCTATTAGTTAATCATCAATACCATCAATTATACATTCCCAATATCTTTCTGCATCTTTCCAAATAACTAAATTAATATAGAATAAGAAAACATACACTAATTGATAAAAATATATTTCAATACCAATTTGGATCCGGTGCTCATATCACCTCTACATATTTGGAAAGTTTCCCACAGATATTTGGTAAAATTACATGTGTCTCTATGGACAACCTGACAAATTTTGGCTTCTACAAAAATGACTGGGGGCAGAGCCGTGAACATTGAATCTGTTTCTCATTGAATTAGCCAAAAAAAGCAGGAATGGAAACTCCACCCACTGACCAGCTCTAGTTGCACAACTCAACATTTTATGGTTGGAGTTACAAGGGAAAATTCCAAGTAAAACTAACTCTGGGTCCTTTATCTGACGGGCTCAGAGGCTTCCATGGGATCGTGGGGTTGAGAACTTACCTTTCCATTTAGACCTGCTGTGCTTCATGACATCCAGAAGCAAAGCAAGCTGAGCTGAGTTCTTGGAAAACATTGGAGAGCTGGGCCATATCAAAGGGAATTTGGAGTGGTTTATGTGGTTTGAAAATTCTTGGGGCAAAACTGCCTTCCTGTTGCTTTTGGAAACTACAGTCCAGAATTGGAAAGGAGGCAAACAACAGGAACTCCCTAACTATTTGGTTTGCTTCCCATTTGTGCTCAGCTAATTATTTTATGCAAACAAGAAAGCATGTTTTTCTACAGTTCTTTCTTTCTTTCTTTCTTTCTTTCTTTCTTTCTTTCTTTCTTTCTTTCTTTCTTTCTTTCTTTCTTTCTTTTCTTTTTTTTCAGCCTTGCTGTAACCAAGCCTAACACAGGGGACAATGGAAGATGAAAACCAAATCAGATGACTTCAGTTTAGACACAAATAGAACCAGGTACCTTCCGCCATGCAAACTAGTCAAAGAAGTTTCTCATATGCTTCCCTACATTCTCTGCTCCATTGTGACTAGAATAAGTGGAATTCATTTGGTGTACAGTTAGCCACCATCCAAGGCCAACAGCACTGAAAATTTCCAAGTAGTGGCTGGTGGTCATGAATTTAAAGTAGGGTCAGTAACTATGACCACTGTTCCTATCATTCAGCCCCCAGTATGCATTAGTAACAATGTGTGGGCAAATCTCTCCTATCCTTTCAACTCAGCAGGATCTCGAGTTGTAATTACTCCTTTTCCTCTAATGCCACCTCACTATCTGCTTTTATTCCAATTCTTTGCTCACTTACTGTTGTCTCTTCTCCTACACTTTTTGCCCCCATGGCTTAACATCTTTAATTCTTTATTATCCTTTTAGCAGGATTTGAGGAATGAGTCAATAACATTTATCTAGAACTCTTAATTATTTTTGTGTTTGTGATTTTGCCACTAAATTTTTAATTCTTTCAGAGAAGAACAGGGTTGATCAGTTTTCTCTTGACCACCTGGTAGAACACCTGGCATTTTCAGCAATTATTACTGAAGAAAAAGATGGAATGAATTTCTCCACGAATCCTTTTGCTAAGCTAATGCCTATAACAGAATATAAAGTGCATATAAAATTCAGACAGATAATGATTACAGAATATATAATGATATTAGGAATTGGGTCAGATATGCTTTGAATCTGTAGAAAAGCCAAAATGTGTTTTTCCAAATTTTATTCTCAGAGATTTGATGTTTGTCTTTGATTCATATGTATTCAGGTCTCCAAGGAAAGTTCTCTATTGCCCAAAGCGGGGAGGCATGTTTATGTGGAACAAGCCTTGGCACCTTGCTTCCCTTCCTCTACTACCACTTCCAAACCTCTACCTTAGCTGGACCTTCTCTGAGTTGTTCTCTGAGAGTGAGGGCACCTGCCAGCCTGAACTCCTGGCTCAGGAAGCTGAGTAGAGATTGTGGGTGGTTCAGTAATTTATTGTTGCATGCCTTGCCTGATTTAAACCATCCCCTTGTCACCAAATGGGAACTTTCAGCTATAAGAGAAGACATGCAGCCCTTTTTGTCTCTATACCTTTCAAGCTGCCTTTTACCAGATCAAAAGATTAAAGCTTCTTCCAGAATTCCAAACCAGCTGGTTCTGAAAATTTTAAATGTGCCTGAAAAAAAGCATCTGTTCTCTCTATGTTACTCCTATCCTTTCTTTATATTAAACACCTCTTCATTTGTGTTTGCTAAGGCTGATACATAGAAAATCTATCTTCTGTAAGTTCAAAGAAATCTATTCCATGCATTTAGAATTTTCCTAATTTCACTGTGTTCACACGGACTGTAATATAAGGGCCCTCAATCTCCACTCTTGACAGGCTTCCAGGCTGACATACTCAGTAGTGGTGGCAGCTCTCTTGCTTGCTCAGGGTAGAGCATGGCATTTGCACAAGAACTTGGCTTATACATTTGAGAAACTTAAAGCCTTGACAAGCTTCCCTGCCCTGGTGTTTTGAAACTTCCTAATTCCCCAATTAAAGAGGTTTGCAGTTTTCTGCGTTTCACAGCTCAGCCTGGGGTAATCTGGATTGGGACAGTTCCAGGAGAGGAGGTCACAAAAAGTGCAGATTCATACATAATGTATGTAGGATTTTAATCAGCATCCTTTCATACTACAGCCTCTCTTCATGGCTTCCCATAAAACTTCACAAGCCATAGGCACTAGGACCACTGTTTTTCAAGAGAAACAGAAGGAAATATTCAACCTCTTCTGACCTGAGTTGTTCCAGGAATTAAAATGTCTCTATACAGAAGCCTTACAACAAAAATTTGTACTCTGTGGCAGGAATCACACCAAAATTAGAGAAACTCAAGATTGAGAAAGTCCAACAATCACTTCTCATGTATGAAGTGAATAGAGTTAGGCCCAATGGAAATGAGGATTAGAGTAACTATCTTTGAACCCTAGAGATGGGACAGGGACGAAGATGAAGTTTAAGGAAAATAGGTTATGAAAAGCAATTTTAAAGTTGACTTGTTCTATCTTTATTTCTTAAGATGAAAGTGTATCAAGTACAGAGTTATAAAAAATATGTAACATACTGTCTTCAAAAACCTCTACTTAATGGTATAGTGCCCAGTAGTGCTTATCCAACAACCATCCCCATCTGTTACTTCTCATTCAGCAGAAAGTACAGACTTGCATATCCCTCAGCACCAGGTAGAGTCCCACTGGGACTGGCAAGAACTATACTCTAACCTAGAACTTCAGGATTTGGAGATCAGCAGAGTACTGTGACCTTTAGGTGGTGGACAAATGCATTTGGTGCAGATATGATTATCCTGTTACTGGATAACCTCTAGAGAAAAAGACACCCCATTCTTGCTCAGCTCTGAATGTTAGGAAATATTTCCTTTGTAAGAAGCTGAGTATTGGTGGTGAATCTTTCAGTGACAAATCACAGCACCTCAACTCAAATTCTCTTGATTTTTAAGAACGGATTAATTTAAAATTCACCCAGAGACTTTGGGCACAGCTGAATCCAGCGAGTTAAAGGTCCTGGGAAGGCTGCTGAGGCTGCTGCATGTCTCACGGATATCTGTGTGCTAATCACAATAGCTATGAGCGTGAAGGATCCTGGTCCATCAGATTAGGTCAAACACCCATTTCCAGGGATCCAGTGGGTAGGGGAAAATAATTAGCTCCCTTGAACCACAGGGGCTGGGCAGAATTATTATGAAGTAGCAAAAGGAAATTTCTAAAAAGAAAGGGCATAAGAAGACAAGGAATAGTCAAAACTATTTTACTCACCTACATACACCCTCCCCGCAAATGTCATTTACATACAATGGGAAGGAAAGACAGAATTCTTCAACCTTGGGAGACATTAAAGAACTGTGAGTATAGGATCCTATTTTTTTTATAAGAATTTTAAATCTCGTAATTCCAGTTAGTGGTGATCCTCATTCTACAAATCAACGTGTGTGCTCTTCTACTGAGCCTCCTGTGTTTGCAAATGTCAGCCTTCCCTTTTCTGAACATGATACTACTTGTTTTACCTTGTGAAGATCTTTCTGATCTATATATTGTTTCTTTACATTTTAGCTTCCCTTCCAGTTTTGGATCACTGATACAAGTTTGTAGTTTTATTTTTATTTTTGACAGGCAGAGTGGACAGTGAGAGAGAGAGAGAAAGGTCTTCCTTTTTGCCGTTGGTTCACCCTCCAATGGCCGCCGCGGTAGGCGCACCGCGCTAATCCGATGGCAGGAGCCAGGTGCTTCTTCTAGTCTCCCATGGGGTGCAGAGCCCAAACACTTGGGCCATCCTCCACTGCACTCCCTGGCCACAGCAGAGAGCTGGCCTGGAAGAGGGGCAACCGGGACAGGATCGGTGCCCCGACCGGGACTAGAACCCGGTGTGCCGGCGCCGCAAGGCGGAGGATTAGCCTGTTGAGCCGCGGCGCCGGCCTGTAGTTTTAATAATTATGGGAATGAACGAGAAAAAAAAGAGAATTCAAAAATTTATAAGTATACACTCTCTGAGCTGAGAAAGATCGCAGGAGGGGTCGCCCAGTGAGATTGCTATTAATTCTTGTCAAAAATCTAAAATAAATTATTAAATAGATGTCTTGATAGCATGAGCAAAGAAAGTGACAATTGCTTGAAAACAGTGTAAGTGTACCAAGGAAAAATATCCAAATGAATCTAATTTCTTCCCTTTCTGGTACTGCTAGACTGAGAGAGGAACGTACTGGTGTAGACATATGCTATGTGATTCCAGCAAGGAATTTAACAGTCAGGCCTTGCAGATGAGATGGGAAGAATGGATTGAATTATAGCAGAGTAAGTATACAATCCAAGGGTACATGATGTAGTTGTAAGAGTGTGAACCAGGGCTTCTTGTCAAAATGGAGTTGTGAGTTCCCTTCCTTATTCAAATCCAGCAAAGATAAATATGGAACAAGTTAAAAAGACATGACCTTACTCACAAACAAGATAATTTCTCTGTCTACCAAAGGAAGAGCAGAAACATACAAATGCCAAAATGAAATCCAAAGGCCATAATTCCAAATATAGGCAGAGACAGCTGGAAGTGTGAGACCTGCAGGGAGAAAGAGCCCCTAGACAGTACACACATGGATATGGCGGGGGATGAAGGCGGCGGGAATATTCAAGCAGTGTTTGAAAGGGCTCCATTTCTTAAAAGAAAAAAGAGAGAGGCCTGGATATTAACAACCTACTGGAGAGGAGTAGAAGCCCTCTGCTTTCAATAAGGTTTTCATTCATCATGTGCACCTCATGCTTTTTTGGGTATGCTTTGTGTAATTTGCCTGACACCTATAATCTTTTAAGTGATTATCTTGACCAAGGTTAACAGTTAAATATGCATAACAAACTGGTCCAGAATTCAAAGTGGAAGTCCACAGCTGGGCCCTGTACCGTGCCACACCTGTTCTTGGCACAGACCTATAGATGAGGTTCTTATGTGTGCATGTCCACCACTACCTCTCAAGTCACCTAAACAGTGCTGACCAGTGCAGAGACTTCTCTCGCACTGGTCTATTTCAATGCCTATTGCCTTTTGTATTGCAACTTTTCTGGGTAATTCCTGACTACCAGAGCATGCTACACTTGAAAAGTTGATTGCTATACAATTAGGTGGTGTCCAACCTTTGTCATATGTGAGAAAAAAAATGAAATCATCTTAGGATAGTCACTCTTCTTTCTCCATCTGATGAACTGACTCTGAAGGACTGAGAATCTCATCTATCCTCCCATCTGAAATCCAGAAGAAGCCTGCCTGCATTCTGGAGTACACAGAATTGTGTGGTAAGCTTGGAATTCTGTAACAACGTGACATGCATAGGAAACTCTAAACATGCACACATCGTCCACAGACAAATCCAGTAAATTATTTAAATGAATACCAACCAGTGCTGTGGCCATTTAATAAAAAACCTGGTTTGAAGGCTTACGTATATGTTTTTCATTAGTGTGCAATTTGCAATTTGCTGCAGTGGAAGGTAGCTGTCTGCTGAATGCCAGGGTGTGGGAAAGAGTAAATTGTTCTGCTGCTTTGCAGGAGGAGCTGGTCAGGGAAAGCTGACACCCTGCAAAAAAACATCCAGTGCTTGCTTTCCTGAGCTAGAAAAGATGACCTCTTGGCCTCTGGTTGTGAACTTCAGTTTCAGAGTGGGAGGGTGGGGAAGAGATTCATGACCACTTGGAAAAGCAAGTGACTCACATATGTGTACATAGAATCTTTTATTCCTCTTCTTTTCCCTCATAATTCAACCCCTCTCCCTCTCCCTTGTTCAGTCAATTATCTGAAATGTACTAAGATTCTTTGGTAACCCAAATAGAGTAAATATTCTGTGAGATGCTTCCCTTCTCCATTCCTCCAACATTTTTTCTTATGACTGTCTACAATTTACTAGTCCTTGTCTGAACATGTGATCTCAACTAGCCAATGAGTCTTTTCTCTTAGTTCAGGACATGGGAAGGTAGGAAAGTCTGCCAATCTTCCCCAGAGGTAGAAAGCACTGTGAGAGATAAAATGTGGAAATATCACCCGTACTGCACAGTATGTTTTCAGCAATGCGGACACACCAACTTTTCAGTTATACAGAAATGAAGCCCCTGTGAAGAGAGAAGCCCAGGCACGAGTTTGGGAGGGAGGGGGGGAAGGTGGGGTGGGGGGGGGGGAGAATATGAATAAGAGTTTGACATCTTATGTGTCTCAGTTCTAGTTGTTTTCTCATATTGTAGACCCCTGTCTTTCCAATAATTTGATTGTTAGACAATTCCTTTGACTTAATTAATAAAGTCCCCTAAAAATTTAGTTAAATTTTCAGTGCTGCCATTTCAGCCAAAGGGCCAATCAATACAGCACTAAAACACCTTCTAATAGGTAAATGTCTCTTATCCATGAGTAGATTACTCTAAGATACTACATTCAAATCCATCAGGATGGGCTGATTTGCCAGTGCCATATCTGGATGCTAGTTCCTTTCTTAACTGAAAAAAGACCTCATCTAACCACTGCTTCAGTAGGACAACTTTATATCAAGTTACATCTGCGCATTTCAATGCCTTTACATTTCCTTTCTCTTAAATGGTCACACATCTTGGCCTTCCTCACTCAAAGCTGAGGAACTATGCATCTGAATTAGCTATAAATTTGGCCCACAAATATCAGTCTGACACAAAAAGACAAATACTGCATATTCTCCCTTATATGTGGGAGCTAAGATTTAAAGAAAAAAGGAAGAAATGCCTCTGTGTATTGCTACAAAAATAGTTTTATGAAACTTTGTTTTATACCTTTGTCAAAGCATTGGTTTAGAATATATTATCATAGTTTTAATGATCTGTGATTACTTTAAAATTTATTGTACATGGGTGAAATGGTCATTTTTCCATTCAATCATCATCTATAGCTGTTGTTTATATTCCCAGTAAACTAGGGTCTTTTTACTTTTTACTCATTAAGCTTCTTATTTGGTGAAGTATTAAGCCTTTTTACTGTAATATGAATTTAAAATCTTATCTCAAAAAGGAAAGAAAGGAAGAAAGAAAGAAAGAAAGAGAAAGAAAGAAAGAAAGAGAGAGAAAGAAAGAAAGAGAGAGAGAGAGAAAGAGAGAGAGAAAGAAAGAAAGAAAGGAAGGAAGGAAGGAAGGAAGGAAGGAAGGAAGAAAGAAAGGAAGAAAGAAAGAGAAAGAAAGAAAGAGGAAGGGGCAGGGATGGAGGAAGAGAATATCATTATGTTCTTAGAATTATATCCATAAACCATATTGGATCTGTTAAAAACTAACTATAATTCAAAATAATAAAAAATATTTTTAAAGTGTTGGTCTGAGAGAATAAAAAGGCTTAGTAGTGGCCTCTAAAACAGTGATGGAGAGCCAGGAGGCATAGGGCAGGGCCTCCCCCTACCAGAAAACTGTCACCTAATCTTCAGACAAGGGTAGGGTGAGGAGTATGCACTTAAGAAAGTATCCATTTATACTTATTCAGCTCTTCTCAAGGGTTAAGTTACTCCATTCTCAGAATAAAGACCAATTTCTGGAGGCTGGCATTGTAGCATAGCAGCTTAAGCTATGGCATCCCATATGAATGCCAGTTCAAGCCCCAGCTGCTCTATTTCCTATCCAGTTACCTGGTAATGCCCCTGAAAACCAGCAGAAGGTAGCCCAAGTACTTGGACCTCCCTCACGGATATGGGAGATCTGGACAGTGTTGCTGGCTCCTGGCTGAAGCCTGGCCCACCCCAACTGTTACAGCCATTTGAGGATTGAACCAGCAGATGAACAATTCTCTCTCTCTCTCTCTCTCTCTCTGTCTCTCTGTCACTCTGCCTTTCAAATAAGTAAATATTTTTTAAAAGATCTATTTCTGTGTATATTTTATAATTTAATGAGTCTATTTATTCCTAAAGACAAAAATTACAACTAGATATGATCTTCAATGAGAAATGTGTGCCAAAACCTCTCAAAGGCTGGTGCTGTGGCTCAACAGGCTAATCCTCCGCCTTGCGGTGCTGGCACACAGGGTTCTAGTCCCGGTTGGGGCGCCAGATTCTGTCCCGGTTGCCCCTCTTCCAGGCCAGCTCTCTGCTGTGGCCCGGGAAGGCAGTGGAGGATGGCCCAAGTGCTTGGGCCCTGCACCCCATGGGAGACCAGGAGAAGCACCTGGCTCCTGCCTTTGGATCAGTGAGGTGCACTGGCTGCAGCGGCCATTGGAGGGTGAACGAACAGCAAAAGAAGACCTTTCTCTCTGTCTCTCTCTCTCTCTCACTGTCCACTCTGCCTGTCAAAAAAAAACCAAAAAACAAAAAACAAAAACAAAAAAAAACACCCTCTCAGAGAGTACAATGTGCTTGCCATGGATAGGTAAACAATGGTCTTCCAATTAGGTGACCCAATCAACTATTAGAAATATTTGCAACAATTTATTACTAATAATAAAGAACCAAAATCTATTGTTTACTTTGTAAAATAGAATGGACTGATGGAAATTCCATGTATCATTTTTACTCAGCTTTGCTATGCTTTTATGAAGGGAAGAAAAAGGGAAAAATATCATATTTCATTAAAACACAAGAAATTAGAAATGACCTTAAGGCACGTATGTCTACAACATAATTTTAGCAAAAGTGTCATATGTGAACATGATTAATAATTTCTGTTCAAGAAAAAAAGGCTGAGAAAGTCTAAACAAAGGATATTTTAAAAGAGGCAAGTGGTGTGGAATGAGTATGTACCAAGATAACACCATGTTGGTAATGGTAAAAAGTTGAAGTCTGTCTCAATGTCTAATAACAGGAGATTGCTTTCATGCACTAGGTTGTGTAGGTGCAAGTTTAGATGGTGATGTAAAATCCACTAATAACAAAGGGAAAGGTTTATGATATATTTTGGCAAAAAGGCATATTTTGATAATCTCCAGTTATAGAATAAGAGATAGAAGCAAATTAGAAATATGTCCAAGTGTCAACAATGTCAGATTGTGGGATTGTGGCTGATTTTTATTTTGATATCTTAATTTTTCTGGGTGCTCCATATTTATCTTAACGAATGTGCATTGTTTCTATAACTGGAAGCTGGTGGGAATTCATTTACAAAATGAGAATGAAGAACTATGAGGTCAAAATGAACAAGGGAGTGTTGCTGTTTCACCACACCAAGCTGAAGGTGTTCAAGAGATCAAAATATCAGAGGTCAATTGAAAGAGTGAAAATACTCCATATCTCAGGTGGAAAATTAAGATTTTAACTTTTTGTGTTTTTTTTCTTTTTCACATTTATAGGAGAATCACTTTGAAATAAGTTCTCTGATTTTCAGACTGAAATCCAAATGATTTTACTTTCTAACATGTATCAATTTGATACCAAATTTTTTTTCTGCCTTTTGGTTCTGTTCTGTGTTTCTCCTTTCTCCAAAAATCAAAACAGTCATCTGAAACCTTTTCTAGTAAACACTTCTGATTAAAATGAAGGCCACTTAAAATGTCAAGATGCTGGCATCCCACATGAGAGTGCAGGTTACAGCCCTGGATGCTCCATGTCAAAATCCAGCACTCCTGCTAATGTACCTGAGAAGGCACTGGCTGAAGGCCCAAGTTCCTGGGTCCCTGCTATCCACATGGGAGACTCGGATGGAGTTCCTGACTCTTGGTTTCATCTTGGCCCAGCCATCACTGTTGCCACCTTTATGGATTGAACCAGTGGATGAAAGATGGATTGCCATGTCCCACTCTGTAGCTCTGCCTTTCCAATAAGTAGATCTTTAAAAACGTCCAAGACAAGCCCTACACAGTGTTAAGACTTAAAGTAATGCTGTGGTGAGGTTTGGTGTCACTTTATCCAGTTTCCTGCATCTTTCTTCTAGCTTCTTCATTCACCAGCCCTGTTCCCTTGACTTAGAGCAATACACTCATTCTTAGTAAGGGGTAGGGCTCCCTGAGGGGTTCTGGATACACTTCTTTTCCTCAATCAATATCTTATTGAAATGAAGCTCTTAAATATACACCCGCTTTGCACTTCTGCTATCAGGTGCCCTCTGAGAATTTAGAAACAGTTTTGAACCTTCAATGAAGAAGCGTGGATTTGATTCCTGGCTCCACATCTTACAAATTCAATGGCCCTAGAAAATTTTCTTAATCTCTTGGTTTTCTATTTCACTTTGAGAAATGTAGTAGCATTGCCTATATTATGGAATAAGAATCAAAGAATAATTTGCCAAATCTTTTAACATAGCACTTGGTATACAAAAATTTAATCTAAATCTGATTTTTTTACAGGACAATCTATAGATGGCAATATCAGAGATTGAAGAGAATGAGTGAAGCAGATATTTCAAGCTCAAATCCCTACTATATTATTAATTCCATGAACATACATGTTACTTAGCCTCTCTAAATATTCCATTTTTGCCCTATAAATGGGGACAATGACATCTAACTTGTAAGCCTGTTCTGAGAATTAAGTGTATTTAGAAGCAAATGCATGATAATTACCATTACGCAGAAAGTATTTAATAATAATAATAATGCTGTTGTTATTATTAATTAGTGAAGGACCAGAAGGAAGAGCCATAGCTGAAGACTCTTTAAATAGAATTTTAAAAGAAGGAAAAGAAGCCACAAAATAAAAAAAGATTTTCCAATTTCCTTTACTCCAAAAATCTACCCAAAAAAGAATTCTTTGCTAACATGAGTGAACATGAGGTGTTTTGTTTTTTTTTTTTCTTCATCCCCAGAGATGGTAGCAGAAATGGAACTGGTGAACAGACCCAATTCAAACAAAGATATCTACAGGAATAACATTGGGAGAGACATAAGATTTGTTTTGGCAAATAGAGCAGATTTCTGATTGTTTTGGTTTTCTTCTCTTGGAGCCAGTCAGCATCTGGCTTTGAGAACTGAGTATGGTCACCATATGTCCTACATTTTTCTAGAGCAGACCCAATTTAAAACATTGAGTCATGTTGCCCCCTTGGACACTTGTATTTTTGAGACCAGGGATCCTTATTTGCAGTTCTGAATTATGGTAATTGCAACTGCAGAAGTCTGTGTCTGACAAGGTAAAAGTGCAAATCACAGGAATATGGGGTAGGTTCATGGACCCAAGAAAAATAAAACCTGGGGAAGTTTTCTCTTTTTCCCTCTATAATATTGCTGCCTTCACACTTCATACCAAGTACTGGTTTGACACTCTCCTCCAAGGAAAAGAAACAAGGGGATGGGTTTCCACGATGCTCGGGACCAATCAAATATGTTTGAACAGAGTCAGGCAATCTTCAGGAGAGTTCAGCCCTATTCTGTTTAATAATTTTCTGTTCAGAGAGCAGAGCAGATGGGGATGGGACAACAGTAACAACTGGCCTTCATGAGCTCATTGAAAGATTACGTGTGCCACAGCTGAGTGTTCCACATGCATTTAGCTCACCTAATACAGCAACCCTTTAAAAAGACACTATTTTGCTCTATTTTACTTATGTGAAAACAGGCTCAGAGAGATTAAGTAACTTGCTGACAGTCGCATGGCTAATGAGTGGCAGAGCTGGGATTCAAGGCTGATTGACCCCAGGGTTTCTCAGTAGGTAGACTGATCATACATTTAAATAAAGTGACTGTTACTGAAACAGGAAGGTTGAGGGTCAGGCCTCAAATTTCTGGGGTAACTGAGCAGCTGTGGGAGTATCAGACAGGCTCACAGAACAGCATTTCTCTCCAGGAGTTGTTTTCCAAACTGGAACAGTCTTGGAATCAGAAATCCATTATGTGAAAGTAAATGTATCTGGATGGGATTATTAGAGATCTTCAAACCCAGGGGTGTTTGGGGTTTGGCTACACATTATGTTCTGTTTTTCAAAGGTTCTGGGAGAAGCGAAACTCAAAACATGTTTCTGCACAGTAATTATCCACTTTGGTTTCAACTCCATGTGTATTTCTAGAGGAACTAACTACCCTGGACCTGTTTCTTATTTTAGAGGGTACCACTAATATAAATCCCCACAGACACAGTAGACCCACAGAATACTGTGGAATTCAGAGCACCCAAACCTGGCCTCTTCATCTACTATAGCCTTGACTATGCAGCTTGTTAGAGCAAATACTTTAACAGGAAAACAGGAAAGGGAAAAAAATAACATATTGGGTGCCTACTGTGCAAGCCACTAGTTTTGATGCTAGGAACACCATCCTCATCTTCAGGGAACCTTCATAAGGAATATAATCCTATTTCAGTGTAGCAAAAGGACAGAGATCCACAGAAGCCCAGACACAGTATCCACAGCCAGCCTGGAGAGAGGTGTTTCAGTTGTGTATTCTTCCATCACAAACCACCCCAAAATTGTTTAAAACAACAGCCATTTGTTTATATATGTTAGTTTGTGTATATGTGTTGGGAATATTGTCAGGGTTCAGCTAGATGGCTCTTTCCTTTTTCATAGCTGGAGTATTGATTGGTCTGGAAGATCCAAGATGGCTTCACTAACTTGTCTGTATCCTTGCTGGAGATAACTGGATTCTTTTGGTCATAGTAGTTAAAAGTGTTTGTGGGTTCAAGAGGAAGGGTCTTAAAACCTACCTCTCAAGAGAAAATGTGTTAAGGAATTTATAGCTCTACTTTAAAACTGTCATAGCCATCTCTATGGTCATAAATTTAAAATTTTTCTCATATATGTAAAATACCTTCACCTCCCTCTCCTGTGAAAAGCTTGCTCTACTATGGAATCAGGTGCATGTCTGAAGTCCAAAATCTCAGCATCCAAATTAGATTCAGAAGCAAATAAGTCTGCTCAGGTGCAATTCTCAGTACACTGTACCTCCCAACCTGGACACTTACAAGCTAAAGGGATACCTTTTTCTACCTCCCCTACATAGACAACATAAATAGCCAGCATACAGTTGTGGAGAATACCTTGCAGTAGACAGTACTATTCAAAAGATGAGTGGCGACGGAAGGCACACATCACTCATCTCATAGCAATTCTCAAATCATGAACATGGTTTTCTTTAAGATGTCACCATGTTCCATGACTCACCGGTTCATTTTCTAGGCTCTTATTTCTGCCTTTCAGTCCTCGTAGTCTGGTTGCAGCTGAATCATTTTCCCAGGGTACTTCTTCCTACAGAAGTTCAGATGGAAGCAAATTATTCCCTTTTTTGTATAATTTCTGTATCTTTCCATTTTCACTCATATAATTCCTTTAAAAAATGTCTGAGTTTTTGTCCCAGTCTGTTTTGTGCTGCCAGGAGTCCTCTTGGACCCTCATGTGGCCCTCCCAAGCTATAAGGAGTCATATAACCACAGCAGATGGACTTGCCCTTTTGGAAATCAGAAGCCCTTCTAGACTAGGCTTTAGATGGGCCCTGAGACCCCAGTGACTATACAAGTCTGAGAGATGTCCAAGACACAGGTGTTTTGGGGGACAGTGAATAGACTTTGAATAGGAGGGCTGGGGTGCCTACATGCCAGCATACAAGGCCCTCTGCTGTGTGGGATTAGAAAGGAGACAAGGTGAGAACTTCAGATTTCCTGGTACCACAATGTTCTGGACTCTAATGAGTCCACATGAGAAAAACTCTGAGAAGTTCAAGAATTCCAAATTTGAACCAGGCCTACCAAACCCTTATGAAGTTATATTTGTAAAGATACATATGTAAAATGTGAGAGCTTGATTTAAAACTTACAATGGTATTTAGATTTTATTTGTACTATTATCGTGGGGCTTTCAAGAGGTCTAAGGATTGTATAGATGTATCAAAATTTACAATGGTTCAACTTAGTGATGGTGCATCTTGTGATTTTTTTTTTGTACTTGCAATGCTGGGAAAGCTATAAATATTTAGTAGAAAACATAGTTCCAACTTTGAATTTTCATCTTTTCTCAGGCTAGAAAAATGAAGTTATATATTATTCAACCAGTCTCTCTCTTTGCTATAACTTCTTATGACTCCTCTATTCCTATCTCTTGATCAGCTAACTCATTCATCTATGAGGATTCAACATTAACACCAATTTTAAAAGTACATGTTTCCTGGCCGGCGCTGCGGCTCACTTGGCTAATCCTCCGCCTGCGGTGCTGGCACCCCGGGTTCTACTTCCAGTTGGGGCGCCAGATTCTGTCCCGGTTGCCCCTCTTCCAGGCTAGCTCTCTGCTGTGGCCCGGGAGTGCAGTGGAGGATGGCCCAAGTCCTTGGGCCTTGCACCGCATGGGAGACCAGGAGGAAGCACCTGGCTCTTGGCTTCGGATTGGTGCAGTGCGCCGGCCGCAGCCTGCTGGCCGTGGCGGCCATTTGGAGGGTGAACTAACGGAAATGGAAGACCTTTCTCTCTGTTTCTCTCTCTCACTGTTTAACTCTGCCTGTCAAAAAAAAAAAAAAAAAAAAAAAAAAAGTACGTGTTTCTTGAACAGCTTCCTGCCCACACCTAGATTATTGACTCTTTTAAGTGCAATTTTACTTGTACTTCTTCCTTCATGGTTCCTTTACTATTGCATTGCAATCACCCATTGGTTGTCTGGGATTCCCCCTAATTTCCAGTTCTTTGAAGTCAGAAATTGTGCATTGTGTCCTTTTGGGTGGCTTTTGCATGATACAAGTTGGTGATACAGATACAGTCAATCATACAAATGAATCCAACTGTACTAAAAGATCCATGAATTGGTAATAGTCAATGGGATGGGACTACTCCTCCAGACACAGACATGGTGGGGAGGGACAGAAGCAGAGCCCCTCCAAGGTCAACCAGAGGGCTGCCCTCAGCACGTGGCTAAGGCGGCTTGGAGCTGCATCACATGCCTTTCCCTGAACTTTCACAGGAGATTAGCTCTTGCTTCTTGGAACACTGAATAAGTGAAAAGAAAAGATGTTTGTAATGAACACCAAAGAAAAGTCTATTTGTTCTCAAGACACTGAGCATGTTGTTCAACCCAATGAGTTCATCCACACATTTTCTTGGACCCTGCAAGGGTCATAACGGCAGCAGGGTGACAATCCACTTGGTTCAAGTCATGCTCATTCAGGCTGCCCCAGGGCAGCATTAACTAGGCAGTTGCTCTCTTTTTTTCCCTGGGTTTAAAAAAGATTCAAAGCTGGGTATACATATATGTGCATCTCACTCATTTGCTTGCTAGTGGTTTCTCACTTTCTCTCTTTCGTCTCTCTCCTAGCACTGCTTTTGGAGGAGAACCTACCTCTGCTTGTTCTCATTCTCAGTACTAACTCTCTTCCCTGATTTGCAGCGAGAAAGAAAGGCAGTGCTTCTGGTAGACATTAAGGGTCCAACTTCAAAACACAGACACCGCTAGTCCCACTGTAGGGTTCAGTACTCATAGTACCACAAGGAAACTGGAAAGAGGAATAAAGGGGTCCCAAGAGGCCAAATCCAATCTAGGTACTGAGGAGTCAGGACTTCTAATCCTTGATTCAATCTGATTGCTGTTGAGGGTCAAAATCCTGTAAGCGCTTTAAGGTGAGGGCCCAGTTATGGGGAATTGTTAATCTCAGAAGGCCTGGCAGAGCATATGACCAATTAGATGAGAAAAAAATATTCTCCTAATAAGTCATGTGTGCAAAGATTAGTGTCGAAGGATAAGTATCACCCTGCTATTTACAGAATCTAAAGTGGAAATAACCCCAAATATCCACAATAAAGAATTGATTATACACCTAGAGTAAGTCTGTAGAATCAATGAAAATAATGTAATAGAAAATATTTAATGATACAAGGAATGTCTCTATATTTTATGTAAAAACTAAAACATGCAGTAATAGATACCAAATTAGAGACAATGCATATGTTTGTCTTTTGTTCATGATTTTAATATATTTTTTCATATTTTCAACAATAAGCATTAATTTTTATAAGCAGAGACATAATACCACTTAAATCATTTCTGATTGTTTATGGCTCATATGAAAAAACACAGCAGAGGGTCTGTTCTAACTGTTTGCAAAAACAAGTAAATCAAACGATTAACAAATATTTGCTATGGGAAACTGAGAAAACATCTAAAAAGGCTTTGTACAAACTTGCATGACAAAAACACTAGACTCTACCTCATATCAGAAGTTATTTCTTTTTTTTTCCTCTCTCTCTCTCTCTCTTTTTGGACAGGCAGAGTTAGACAGTGAGAGAGAGAGAGAGAGACAGAGAGAAAGGTCTTCCTTTCCTGTTGGTTCACCCCTCAAAATGGCCGCTACAGCTGGTGCACTGTGCCTATCCGAAGCCAGGAGCCAGGTGTTTCCTCCTGGTCTCCCATGCGGGTTCAGGGCCCAAGGACTTGGGCCATCCTCCACTGCACTCCCGGGCCACAGCAGAGAGCTGGCCTGGAAGAGGGGCAACCGGGACAGAATCTGGCACCCCAACCGGGACTAGAACCCGGGGTGCCAGCGCCGCAGGCGGAGGATTAGCCTAGAGAGCCGTGGCGTCAGCCTAGAAGCTATTTCTAAGAGATTATCTGGCATCAGTATCTGATGCTCCAGGCCTACCGGAGTCAGTCTACTGTGCTTTCTCTCTTTCTGGTGTTGGCATTTTAAGTCTTCTCTCCAGTAAGAACATGAAAGCATTGTCCTTTGTTAGAGAATTAAAGACACTGTAAGTATATGGAAACCACATGTAGCAAGTTTTATGATACAAGTATTAGATGCAGAATCAGAATCTTGGACCCTGAGCCACGACTTTGGCAGCCACTCTGTGCCTTAACGTGCTTAGTAAATTCTCTCAGCTTCAACTGCCTCATCTGTAAAATGATGGTAATAACAACTACCTCAACATGTGGTCAGGAAGATAGATCACTTAGTCAGAAAGTATTTTTTGAGCATCTACTTTGCACTGTGCTAGATACTCACACTACAACAATTAATTCCCATCCTAACACAGTTTAAAATCTAGTAATGGATAAAAGGCAGATGTGTAGAGAGTTGAAAAAGTTGTAGCAATTGTTGTGTGCAACACTGCAGGAACAAAATAAAAGTGTACCTAATCTGAAGTAAATGGTGTACCTAAAATAAAACATAAATAAATAAAATAAAAAGCACGATAAAAAAAAATCCAAGCAAAGAAAGGAAGAAGAAATTCCTGAAAGAACAAAAACTATGTAGTGAGGTCTGGAAATAACAGTGGAAAATATATTCCAGTTTAATAGAGCTCAGATAGTGTAAAAGTGACTGAGCACAGTTACCCTTACACATTATAGCCCTAATGTAAATACTCAGAATGTTAACTGATGATTTACACAAATAAACAAGTTACTTCTCAAAATTTATTAATGCTAGGTAGTTAGTTGGCAGAGACCATTAATACCCTAGGTATGTATCCAAAAATATCTTGGCACTTCAGATTCTAAAAGAATAAAAAGCAACAATATTTTTAAGATCATGTCCTTCACTTTGGCACCAAGCTCATTTTATCGTATAGATGTAACTGAACACATAAAAACATATGGGCAGTGTGGTACAGGACTATGCTTAGGAGGCCAAGGAGCTCAGAATGAAATGAGTTGTGATAATGACATAGCAGAATTACAATATCCATTCCGCCGTTTCTGGTCTCATTCTCTTCTGGGGTAGTGGAACTGCATGTGGATGTTGTCTGCAGCTCTGGGTGTCACCTTCAGGAAGGACACTGAGAATCTGGAGTCCATTCTCAGGAAAGAAGGTTGAGAAGATCTGAACCCATCAGAAGTAATGATAAAAGTAAAAAGGCAGTTTACTGGGGAAATGACACAATAAGACATGCCAGCTATCTTCAAATACAAAATCAACATTTTGTGAAAGGAATCAGATTTAATCTATGTGGCTTCAAAGAAGAGAATCACAAAAGATACACTAATGGGACAATTTTCAACTCTACTAAGGGGATTATTTTCTAAAACAATGAAAGCTGTCTAGAGATAGAATAAGTTACTTCAAAAGAGATGAGTTTCCAATTACTGTGTAAGCAGATATTAGGTGATCTCTAATCTAATGGTATCTTAGTATTTTAGATAATAGTTTAGTATCTTAGGTGATATTTTAGAAAAGATTTAAGCATCAAATTGATAATTAGACTATACAAACTTTAAGTTCCCCTCCCATTCAAAGATGCTATGTTCCTGGTATATTTCAAGGAAATAACAATTGTAATACCATCATCATCATTATCAGCAACAACAAAATCAAAATCTATTCATATTTTCTAGAGATACCATGTCAAATTATAATAGTTGCTATGCACATGTATTCTGTTTATTTATTAGTAATTGTAGTGTAGCTAAGGTAATTTGAAATATGCTGCATGTGTAACATACAGAACAGGTTTAATGATTCTTTATATAGATTACATGCTGAAAGAACAATATTTTGGGTAGTTAAGTTGAATGAAATCTATTCTTAATATTAATTTCACTTGTTTCTTTTAATCTTTTTTAAATATGGGTGCTAGAAATTTAAAATTACATATGTGGCTGATGAACAGGAGGCCATCATTCCCACCTGACCCAGGTTAAGATCACTTCTAATACTTCCTGTTGTGAGACCGAGTGTTTCTTTGGCTTCTCCACGTTCACTGGGGCAGGTTATGTGCCTACAGGAAACCCAAACCATGAAATCCGGTAGCCAGAGCCTTGTACCAAACTGACTATAAACCATAACAGGGAACAAACTGTGCTGAACTCAGAAACAAGCCCAAATAGATCAAAAGTTTTTAATTTCCTAAAACACTCATCTGAAACATGACCAAGGAATGTCTTCAAATTAGAATTGAACCTACCTACATATTTCCTAAAACCAGTGAACAACCATATCACATTGAGCCAACATTAATTGGATGTGAGTCCTTGCTTGTAAGCAAGTAAAAAATATTTACCAAGCCAGTGTATTTTGGCTTCTGGCACAGAGACTGCTTTAATAGCAAAATGAGCAAGGTCAGCACTGTTTTGTACTAAGCAAGCATACATGGGTGTTCCCCGCTCACAGGCGGAACTGTCATATCCACATTAAGACAACCTGAACAGAGGAGATGACCTGTTAACACACCATCACATGGCCGGGGCAAAGATCTCAAGGGTGAACCACACAGATTTGCAGTCAGAAGGACCTAGGTTAGAGTCTCAGCTCCTCCTGCTGACCACTGCATAACCCTGTGCAAGCTAGGTAGTGCTTCTAAAGCCTAGGTCTCCTTATCCATCAAGTAGAGACGAAACCATCTACTTCATGACATCAGATAGTTACTAGGAAGATTTAATGATTATATGGGTCTATATGTAGGCATCCGGCACTCAGTACTGATGATCATCATTACACTATGAGCTCCTTTGGGGCAGGGTTGTGCCTTCATTCAGTTGTCAGTCAACAAATGATTATTGATGGCTGACTGTGTGGCAGCCCTATCTGGGTGCTGGGGTAATGGGGCTAGACTAAAAATATCCCTAAGTTCTTGGAATTTATATTCTATTAGGAAATCAGATGTAATCTAGTTTGCAAATAAATATATAATTTTACCAATAGATAAGAAGGAGGACAGAGCAGTATAAGAAAGTGGAAGATGGAGAAGGGGCTGGTGAGGATGTTATTTTCAGCAACGATGTCACTGAGCAGAGATCTGAATGACGTGAATAAGGGACAGAGCCTGGAGAAGGTCTAAAGGAAGTATATTCCAGGAAAAGCAAGCAGCAAGTGCATAGGGAGAAGAGATTGATACTTTGATGAACAGAAAGAATGAAAAATGTTGCTGACAAGGTGGCAGATATGACCCAACTGTTGGTTTTGGCAAAATGGAAATCATTGGTGACCTTGACCAAAGCATTCTTAACAAAGTTTAAAGATATATAGTTTCTGGATCCCGTTCATTTAGAAATTGCAATAAAGGTATAGACACTTGGTGTGCTGCCGAGTCTATGAAATGAAAATGATTCTTCAGAGAAGGGGAAGCTGTCAACACAGGAGAGAGGGAGTTATGATTTCAATAAAATTGCAGAAGCAAAGTCCTTGAGCAGATTAAGGACAAGAAGAGCCAGTGTTTCAGGGAAAGACCTGGTCCCTGGTAGCTGTAGGACCTGGTTTTCCAACTAACAGGAAAATGGGCAGAACATGGTTGCTTGGATGCAGGCAGGATGGTCAGTTTGGTGATAGATAGATGGGAGAGGTCTGATGCCTTCCATTCTCAGGATTTAAGGAGTACTGAGAGAAAGAAGGAAGTTAAGGAGGTACAGTTGTCACCCTAGTTCTTACTCCAAAAACAGAGCCTATGAAGAGGTTTTCAGAAACCTCTTTCAGCTACTCGAGAATTTTAGCAGGAAAAGAAATTAGTACCACATCCTTTACAACTTTATTCTCACCTCCCCCTGTCTTACTTTCTTGTCTACCTATTGAGCTTTGCTCATGTGTCAGCATTTTAATCTGGTCAACAAGTATTTATTACATGTCTACTCTGTGAAATACCCATGCCAGGTGTGACCATAGAGAGTTGGAATCACTGACACTAGTTGCATCGTTGAGGAGGTCACCTTCCTGACAAGACGTCTGAAAGTGAAAGAATAGATTAAAATTCTAAGGATAAGTGATTTGATCCACGATCTGATGATAGTGCCATAAGCACTAGGAGTTACACAGAGGACTGTTCATGACCTATATTACCATTCTTCCAAGTTTCTCTTTCATTGTCTCCTCCAGTCACCTAATTACCCTCTGCTTTGAATGGCCTTCTTTAATACCATCTCCCCAATCCAAAATGATCTTCCACCACCTTATTCTTTAAATGATCTATAACAGTGTTTCCTCCAGCATCCCAATAACAAATACTTCCCTCAGAAGTATCACTGGTATTAGCAATTGGAATGCAAGCCAGAACTGAGGATCAAGAAGTGTTCATAGTTCCCACTGGGGCCTTTTTCTCGCAGCTGCCACCCTCAGGAGAGTGTCAGGGTTGTGGGCGGATGGAGGAGTTAGACTGGGAGATGAGGGAGATTCCAGGATTAGGATCCTATCCAGATTCCTCCTGTGGGGGTTCTGCTGAGTGTTCAGGTTCCATTGATGAGGATTTATTCCAGCAACGAATTGGAGCTGCTGTGCTGTGGGGAGGCCATGGACAAAGCAAACACACTGGATGGCACTTGCACTAAGAGAGAACAAGGGCAGGGGTTGTGAGGCTGAGACAAACAGCCAACTGGAGCTAGTGAAATAAGTCAGAGACTTTGCAGAGGGTTCTGAAGCACAGGGAGCACCATTAAAAGAGCTCTGGCTTGTTTTGCTCAAAGCCATAGCAAATATTTGCTGTGTTCCCTTATGTCTATAATTTTTCAAATATGCTTGGAAAGGTCCACACTCATCCATACCACGCTATCCACAATGGCCAGCCATGTGCTCTGCCTGCCTTCCACTCCACAAAAAAAAGGCAGTTTTGCCTGAATGTGTTAGAGATTTTCAATTCCTCCCCTCCTTCATTTCTCCCTTCTCTCTTTTGCCCTCCTCTTCCTGACAGAAGAAATGCCTCAGAAGAAACCCAAGGCTTAAAAGGTTAAGAACAAAAATCACATGGAAAAAAAAATGCTTCTGGACCCAGTTAATTTAGAGATTAGAATAAAGGTATAGGCATTTGGTATGCTGACTCTACTATCATAGATTTACTGGCATGATAGCCCAGGGCTGGGGGCCAAGGGTGAGCTCATGCAGTAATTTCTTTACCGACACAAAAGTAGAGCTAAAAGCAAAATGCAATCCAAATGACTTCACTAAATAGGATGAGTGCATGAGGGTGAGCAGGTCCTTCTTCAAAGCTATTACTGCTTTTAGTCACCAGCCCCCAGTCCTTCTCACTCAAAGGGAGAGGATAGGAATTTCCATCCCATTCTCAAAGTATTTTAGACCAAAAAATTATTTGAAATGTTGCAAACATGATGAAACTGTCTGATGGACAAGAATATAGGTATGTGTAAGATCATACTTCTATTTGCTCTAAAACAAAATAAACATGATGAGTTTTTCATCCAGATGGAACTAAAAACCACTGTTGCTACAACATCCAAGCAATTTGGTTCCCCAACATTTCACTCCCACTGAAATACACAAAGCCCCATCATATATATTAATTTCCAACAGAGAATTCAATGGTACTACTTGCTTCATGCTGCAGTCTCCATCTGAAAGTTGACAGGCTTTCAGTACCCAGAGAAAACAGGAACACAAGGAGAAAGTCATGTCTTTTTCTTTCATATTCTGTTCTTGAGGCAGCTTTTGTTCTCCTAAAACTTGTGACTTTGTCCCTCATGCTTCTCACATTCACCTCTCTGTAGCTTGAGTAAAGACTTCTGTTTCTCTGTGACATCTCCTGCCTGCTACTTCCCAAGGAACCTAGAAATGTCAGTACTTAAGAATATAAGTATTTGGGTACCTGGCATATCAGTGGTTTCCAAAAAGTTCATGGAAAAATATACATTATGAACAACAATCATATGTTTTTAGCCCTTGTTTATACTCCTGTAGAACTGTGGTCTTCCTACTTTTCACTTGTGGAATATTATGGTTAGTGGTGAGTTAAGTCTATGATTAAAGAGTGGATTAAAGTATGTCTTTGCAAAAAATAAAGAAAAAGGAAGGAAGAAAGGGGATTGAGGGAAGGAGAGGAAGTGGGAGGGAAGAATGGTTATCTTCTTAGAGCTACCCATGAAATACATGAAATACATAAATCTCTTTATATTAATAAAAATTTAACAATGTACATTATGAAAAAACTATGCATTAATTTCAATTTTTTGTACCAGAATAAATTTATTTTGAATTTTATTTTTCCAGGAACATTTTGAAGTGCCCTCATATAAAAGGTATTCCTGGGGCCATTATTGCAGTGTAATGATGTTACACTGGCATCCCATATAGGCACTGGTTCGAATCCCAGCTGTTCTACTTCTGATCCAGCTCCCTGCTCATGTGGCTGGGAAAGCAGCAGAAGATAGTCCAAGTCCTTGGGCCCCTGCACACACATGGGAGACCTGGATGGAGCTCTTGGCTTCTGACTTTGCCTTGGCTGCAGCCATTTGGGAAGTAAACCAACAGATGGAAGACCTCTTTCTCTCTTTCCTTCCATCCCTCCATCCTTCCCTCTCCTTTTCCCTCTCTTTCTCTGTAACTCTGCCCTTCAAATAACTAAAATAAAACTTTTAAAAAAAAGATATTCCCTAAATAACTCTTAAACAAATAAATATATGAATGCATTGCATTGGCCCTTTTGGATATTTCAAGATAATGACTACCTACAATCATGAAATTTACTCTAAGATAGAAATTCACAAAAATAAAGATAGTCTTAGAAGTGTGCATTCTTAGAAGACAATTCAATTTTAGGCCATGAAGAACAACCTGTAAAGATATCTGTGGCATGACAGGTGACATCAGTGATGCCTTGGCCAACCCCTCATACTCTTTAGTCTACTCTTGGGAGTGCCAACATAAAGCTCTGAGCATTGCCCTGATGGTAGGTTTGGTTTTCTGTTCTTAGGCGAGACATTTGAGATCTAGTAGGTATCAGGCTTTCTCAGAAAAATTAAATTTCCAACAAAATTTTCAGAAAGTCCAGAACTAGGAGTCTTCCAAAGTATGTGTCATGGTTTCCACTCCATCCACAGAGGCAGAGCAATCACAGACTCTGCTTCCACCCCAAAGCTGCATAGGAAGAGGCACAAGGCCTCAGCAACCCCCTCTACCCCCCAACCCCATTTCTATGAGACTCTGATTCTCAATCCTGAGACATTCAGTTTTTCTATTAAAGGGCATATAGACAATTTCCTCCAACTGTTGGACAAAGGGCTCTCATCTCAGGTCCTGCACTGCTCACGGATGATTGAGAAAGGTGTCAGGAAGCCAATTTCTCAAGTTTTAGACTCCATTCCTTAGAGATACTTTTAGTTAGAGCCTGGCTTGTGATCATTTACTCAAGCTTAATTTAATTTTTGTACAACCACTGTGATTTGATTGTAGTTTGTTAAAAACCAAGGTTGGGGGAGCAGTTTGGAAGGGTGAGCATTTGGTGCAGTAATTAAATAGCCTGTTTTTCATATTCGAGTGCCTGGTATGAGTTCTGGCTATTCTAATTCCTATTCAGCTTCCTGCTAATGTATACATACTGGGAGGCAGGAGTTGATGATTCAAATACTTGGGCCCCTGTCACACATGTGTGAGGCTTGGATGAGGTTCCAGGCTCCTGGTTTCAGCTTGACTCACCCTTGGATATGTTGAGTATTTGGGGGAGTGAACCAATATATGGGAGACCTTTCTCTGTGTCTCTTTCTTTGCCTTTCAAATAATTTAAATAAATGTTAAAAATCAGAAACAGATAATGGAATTCTTTTGATCAAGTCCTTCAATATTTTTGAATTATCTAGACACCACACTTGCCCTCATCCAATCTCTTTATAAAAGCCATTTCCATATCAGAGCCTTGAAACTCATTGTTCTCGCTGCCATTAGTTTCATCTAACTGCCCCATTGTTATCTAGGAATCAGCTCAACACTTTATCTTCAGAATTGAATAAATTGTTTTAAAAACTTTAAAGAAAGGGCCGGCTCCATGGCTCACTTGGTTAATCCTCCACCTGCATTGCTGGCATCTCATATGGGCGCCAGGTTCTAGTCCCAGTTGCTCCTCTTCCAGGCCAGCTCTCTGCTATGGCCTGGGAAGGCAGTGGAGGATGGCCCAAGTCCTTGGGCCCTGCACCTGCATGGGAGACCGGGAGGAAGCACCTGGCTGCTGGCTTCGGATTGCCGCAGCACGCCGGCCACAACACGCCAGCAGTAGCTGCCACTTGGGGGTGAACCAATGGAAAAGGAAGACCTTTCTTTCTGTCTCTCTCTCTCTCACTAACTCTGCCTGTCAAAAAACAGAACAAAACAAATATAGAGTCACGTGTTTAGCCTGGCACTTAGGATGCCAGTTGAGGCACCTGTGTACCACACCGGAGTGCTGGATTCAGTGCCTGACTCTGAATTCTTACTCCAGCTTCCTGCTAATGCACACTTTGGGAGGCAGCAGATGATGACTCAAGTACTTGGTTCTCTGTGGCCCACATGGGAAAACTGGGTGAAATTCTGCGTTCCTGGCTTCAGCTCTGGTTTTTACAGGTATCCAGGGAGTGAAACAGTGGGTGGAAGATTTATCTCCATGTCTGTCTCTCTGTCTCTCTCTCTTCCAAAATAAAATTGAAGCAAATAAATATGGTTTTTTTTTTTAAATTTGGACAGGAGTTATAGTATAAATTCTAAAGAAAGAACACCTGTCAGCTTTCAACCATAAGCTGAAAGGGCTCTCTTACGGAAGCAAGCTTCAGGATTGAACACAGAGTTCTTCTGAGGACAAGTGAGGTAAAACAAGGAGCAGCTGATGATGGGAAGAGCAGGCGATGATGAAACACAAGAGTCGATAGATGACTCATGTATCTGGTCTACCGAATGTCTCAGGAAATGGTTTTATACTTCTCTGCCACTGCCTGGACTTTATGTTCTCTCCCTTTCTCTTTCCATAATGATGCCTTGAGCAGACTCCAAAACTCTCCAGCTTTCATAATTACTCCTTTTTCCTTTTTTTTTAAACACAAATTCTTATCTGGTCCAGTTTAAATTTCCAACCTCATAGCCAATTTCCTCACTATCTCATCCCCACATCTCCTGCAGCGGCCAGACTTGCAGGATTGAAATAGGAAGTGGGCCTGCCCTTTCATGTCCTTCCTGCCCTAGCTCCCTAGAGAATGGAGGATTCTGGGATACCTTTCTCTACTTTTCTTTGCAGGGCTAACTACTGTGGTGTTTAAGGCTGGTTGTGAGAGGAGGGGAGGGAGGCCCCCGTAGGGTGATCTTTGCCAGGTGGGTGGGCTCTGTAGCTGGCACTGATGTTAGGCACTTTGCCTAACACTTTCGATGTGGCACAGCTATCCATGCTTTTCCTATGAGGACACACATATGAGCTCCTTAGAGGGTCTGGCAGGACCTACCCACAGTCCAGTTTTCTGATACAATTCAGGAATTTAGGTCCATATATAGTGTTTTTTTTTTTTTTTTTAAATTTGACAGGTAGAGTTATAGACAGTGAGAGAGAGAGACAGAGAGAAAAGTCTTCCTTCCATTGGTTCACTCCCAAAATGGACACCACAGCCGGTGCTGTGCAGATCTGAAGCCAGGAGCCAGGTGCTTCTTCCTGGTCTCCCATGCGGGTGCAGGGGCTCAAGCACTTGGGCCATCCTCCACTGCCCTCCCAGGCCAAAGCAGAGAGCTAGACTGGAAGAGGAGCAACCAGGACTAGAACCCAGTGCCCATATGGGATGCCAGCGCCGCAGGTGGAGGATTAACCAAGTGAGCCATAGCGCCAGCTCATATATTGTTCTAATCAGGGAATACTGTCATAGCAGCAGAACTAGTTCTGGACAAGTTACTAGTATTGGGAGTTTCAGAGTATTATTGCTATGCGACCAGCACCAAACAAGTCAAAGGTGGAGATTTATTCCAGTTCCACTACTTACTTAACTCTGAGCCTCAGTATTTGCATTTACAAATCAGGGATAAAGATGCTTATATCATAGACTTATAGTGAAAAGGACCATGGGCTCTAGGAGGTTCTGCTACCAGTGTTCAAATCGTAGGTCGAGCAGTTAGTTCCCACATGTATGACATCAGGTAAATCAAGTTTTGGAGCCTCAGTTGCCTCACCTTGAATGTGAAATGAGCATTTGTTTTTTATATCCTTATAGGGTAAATTAAAGAATGCAAACAATTTAATAATGTAATGATATGAGATATATATAGGACAGTACATAAGACAAAACAAGCACTTAGGATATGTGAGTTATTGCTGTTAAAGTGCAAGGAAAGTGTTTAGCTCAGAGCCTGGCACCTGATACTTGTAATTACTGAGCTGAGGAGGTACTATCAAGCACTATACTTCACTTGTTGGTGTTAACATGGTGCTTTCCTCTCCTTACTCCCTTGCTTGGTTTCAACATTTCCTTGGCCTTAGCCAGTGCCCATCCCACCATGTTCATGCTTTGGATTTGTTAGCTTCCTGTGGTCTGCCTGTGAACTCAGGAGCCTGCACAAGCCCAGGCAGTTCTATTTCTGCTTCAGGAGCCAACACCATCCACCCCCAGCTGAAATACCTCCCCTTGGAAACAGCCCACTATTTGCCCAGAGGGTAGAGCTCTGAGCAAAGCTGTTTATCCCATAGTCAGACTCCAAACGCTTCCACTCAGCAGATTTCCTGGCTGTCTGAGAGCTTAGGCCCAGCCAGTCATCGGCATTTCTGCATCACCCCCCATGTGGGGTCAGACACATATCTTAGACAAGTGATTTGTCAGCAGGCAGCCTTGTACTTTGAGTTGTTTTTTTGGTGTGGATATAAATTAATACCTCCTCACCCACACTCTCACATTCAGACTCCCTTGTGACAAGAGGTGTAATAGCCTTTTCAGGATCTGAATCCTGTCTACCAGTTCTGCCTTATCTCCTTTGAGCTCCAGTCAAAACAAATTACAGATACCAGAGGTACTGTACTCACCACACCTCCAGGCCTTCACAAATGCTCCCCCCTCCCCTTGCTGGGAACATCTCTCCCTGCTATTACTTCTAGCTCCAGAGAACTTGCCTTCATCTTTCATCAAGTATCACCCCTCCCCACTCCACCCTGTCCAGACCTTTCAAAGTGTTGCCTCCATCCATTTCAAAGTGGTGGAAGGCACTTCTCCTTGACTCTTTCACATAATGTGGCTTATACATACTCCCACATGATGTTTAACTTTACCTTCTCAACATGCATGTGAATTCCTCAGAGGCAGATATTTCATGTTGTTCAATTCTATATCCTTACTACAGAGTCTATAGTAATACAGAGTCCACAGTAATACACATATATTATATAGTCTATATATTATATAGTCTATATTTAGTCTATAGTAATACAGAGTCTATAGTAATATTTGAATGCTGAATGAATTTTCATGATAGCTACCTAGGGTAGATGTTGAATTGTAACCAAAGAATAAAAAATAAATAAAAATGTAAAAGGAAACTACCTCTTCTAGAGCTCATTAATGTGCTCCTGGTACAATAGGGAAACAAATTGAGTTCTCTAGCCATAGAAAAGGTTCTGTGATGGGGAATAGATCTAGGAAAATGTCCCTATTTCAAAGAATGAAAACTCCCTTCAAAAGATGGCATACTGACCACTATCACTAAGAGGTTGCCAAAGTGACCAATATAGAACAATTTTCTCTTTTTCACACTGCAATCATGTCAAAATGGTAGATTCAAATTAAGAAAATGACATAAGCCACCGAGGTAGCAACAGACATATTTATGAAGGAGTAGAGTACCTGTGCTTTTTCTTTTCTATCCAAGGTTCTCTACTACAAAGAATGTCCTTATGTACTTATGCCTCCTGTTCACAAGGGCCTTCCTATAAGGGATCTTTCCCCCACCTTATTCCTATCCAAATACATATAGTTAATTCTATGATTGCCAGGATGTTAGCTGAAAAAAATTTTTCTTTCCCTCAATTATAGAAAATGTCACTTCACATGAGAAATACTTGTCATATATAATGCTATAAAAATTTTTCATGTTCTCGATTTCTTTTAAGATTTATGTATTCATTCATTTATTTGAAAAGCAGGGAGCACACTAGGCCAAAGCCAGAAACCCAGAATTCTATTTCAGTCTCCCACATTAGTGACAGGAATGTGAATACTTTGGCCATCACCCACTGCTTTCCCAGAAGCAAAAAGGCACTCCAAATGTGGGTGTCCCAAGCGACAGCTTAATCTGCTACAACACCAGCCCCTATCATGTCTATTTCAATAAATATGGAAACTGAGGTTCACAGAAAAAAGAATTTCCTGTCAAATTGAAATAACAATGTTGAATAGAATAGTAATTATGAGGAGGAACTCTGGAATCACATGATCCTGGGCTCTAATTTCCATTTTTCTACTTATTAGATATATGGCCTTGAACACATTAATTTGCCTTTATGAGCCTCAATTTCTTTGATTTTTAAATTAATAATAATGCTAAATGAAGTAAAAATTAATTAGTTGTCTATGTAAGACACCTAGCAGTATTACTTAAGAAGTATATGAAAAAAGCTATTATAAACTAAGAGTGTAAAGGAAAACATAAACACAATGAATAGAGAGTTGGGAAGATGAAAATGGAACTTCCAGAGATAAAAATACAATATATGAAATTAAGTATATCCTGGATGTTGAGGCTAACAATGAATTAGAAACCAAAGAACAGAAACTTGAGAAGAAAGCCATAAAACTGTACAATATTACACAGAGAGGAAAAATAAACCAAAATAACTTAACAGGGCCTTAGTAAGCTGGAGGATGATATCAGGCTATAACAGAATATAGTACATACAACTGTGGTTCCAGAAAAGGAGAAAAAATTGAAGAAAGAATAATAATAAATTTCCAAATATGAAGAAAACTATGAATCCAAACATCCAAGACCATAAACAAATCCCAAATCAAGTTATCATGAAGATAAAATCCCACTGAGATACATCATAAACAATTAGCTGAAAATCAGATATGTCAGAGCCTATGCCTTGTTGATATCAGCAGAGGTCAAGTAGGGAAAGTACATTTCCACCTTTACCTGGTGGTAACAAAACAGCACCTTCTTCTGCCTATTAGCACCGAATCAGAAAAAAAAGTTGTTAAAACAGTAGATTAAGAAAAGATCCAGTGCTGGATGACATAAAAATCAAGATATCATACTTCAATTGAAAAATCACTTATCCTACCAAGAACCAAGGACATTTCACCTTGAATGAAAAGGACAATTAGCATATACCAGCATGTTGAAGACATAGATGTTGTAATTATCTGAAAAGAATTCAATTCAAGCATCATAATAATCTTGAGATAATACAAATGTGCTTTAAAATATAAAAAATAGTGACTCTTAGCAAACAATTATTACAATGATATTGGAGACAACAGTATCAGTAACTTAAGGGGAAAATAAAGTCAGTGAAGGGGCTCAACAATATTATGGAAAGGAAGAGTTTTACAAAACTTTTAAAATAACATAAGAGAAAATCTTTAGGATTTATGGCTGGGTGAAGAATTCCTATACATGACAGCAAAATGGAAATACATAAAAGAAAAATCAAATACTGGACTTCACCAAAATTTAAAGCTTTTATTTTGAAAACATCCCTAGGAGAGAATATTTACAAAGCACATTTGTAACAAAGTATAAAGCTGGAGTACATAAAAGAATTTCAAGATTAAAATGCAAACAATCCAATTAGTAAATGGGAAAAAAAATGAAAGGCATTTAACCAGAGAACATATACAAGTGTCAAACAAATACATCAAGAGCAGGTGTTTAGCATAGCGTTTAAGCCACCCACACTCCATATGGTACTGCCTGGAATGAAGTTCCAGCTCCATTTCTTGATTCCAGCTTCCTGCTAAAGCACACTCACAAAGGCAGTAATGGATAGCTCAAGTTGTTGGGTCTCTGTCACCCAAGTGGGAGACCCAGATGGAGATCCTAGTTCATGGATTTGGCCTAACCTCCCCTGGCCATTGTGGGCATTTAGGGAGGGAACCAGCAGATGGAAACTGTGTGTCTCTTGGACACTGAAATTAAAAAACCAAGAAAAATTTTAAAAGTCATGTGAAAGATGTTGACTATCACTAACCATTAGGAAAATGTAAATAAAAAAAAGAAAACAAGTCTATCATCCAATACAAAAAAATGTAAATGAAGATCTCAAAGAGAGATCACACACACCTACTAGAATAGCTAAAATTATAGAAAGGGTGTGAAAAAATTGGATCTCTTATACAGTACTGGGGGAACTATAAAATAGTACATTAATTCAAGAAAATAACTCAGCAGCTTCTTTAAAACCTATATAGATACTCACCATGGGATCCAGAAATTACACTCCTGGCCACTCATCCCTTAGAAGTGAATACTTGAAGATGATTATTCATAGCAGCTTTAATTGTGATGGCCAAAAATTATAAATAACAAAATGTTTCTTAATAGTTAAATTTCTTTTTTTTAATGTCTGCTTCTTTTTTTTTTCATTTATTAAACTTTTATTTAATGAATATAAATTTCCAAAGTACAGCTTATGGGTTATAATGGCTTCCCCCTCCCATAACTTCCCTCCCGCCCGCAACCCTCCCCTTTCCCGCTCCCTCTCCCCTTCCATTCACATCAAGATTCATTTTCAATTCTCTTTATATACAGAAGATCAGTTTAGTACATATTAGGTAAAGATTTCAACAGTTTGCCCCATATAGCAACACAAAGTGAAAAAACTACTGTTGGAGTACTAGTTATAGCATTAAATAACAGTGTACAGCACATTAAAGACAGAGATCCTACATAATATTTTTTTTAAATTAATTAATTTTCTATGCCATTTCCAATTTAACACCAGGTTGTTTTTTTTTCATTTTCAATTATCTTTATATACAGAAGATCAATTCAGTATATAATTAGTAAAGACCTCATCAGTTTGTACCCACACAGAAACACAAAGTATAAAAATACTGTTTCAGTACTAGTTATAGCATCACTTCACATTAGACAACACATTAAGGACAGTTCCCACATGGGATGTAAGTACACAGTGACTCCTGTTGCTGACTTAACAATTTGACACTCCTGTTCATGGCGTCAGTAATCTCCCTAGGCTCTAGTCATGAGTTGCCAGGGCTATGGAAGCCTTTAGAGTTCGCTGACTTTGATCTTATTCCGATAGGGTCATAGTCAAAGTGGAAGTTCTCTCCTCCCTTCAGAGAAAGGTACCTCCTTCTTTGATGGCCCCGTTCTTTCCACTGGGATCTCACTCACAGAGATCTTTCATTTAGGTCTTTTTTTTTTTTCCATGGTATCTTGGCTTTCCATGCCTACAATACTCTCATGGGCTCTTCAGCCAGATCCGAATGCCTTAAGGGCTGATTCTGAGGCCAGAGTGTTGTTTAGGACATCTGCCATTCTATGAGTCTGCTGTGTATCCCACTTCCCATGTTGGATCCTTCTCTCCCTTTTTGATTCTATCAGTTAGTATTAGCAGACACTTGTCTGGCTTGTGTGATCCCTTTGACTCTTAGACTTATCAGAGCCATCAATTGTGAGCTGAAATTGATCACTTGGACTAGTGAGATGGCATTGGTACATGCCACCTTGACGGGATTGTGTTGGAATCCCCTGGCACATTTCTAACTCCACCATTTGGGGCAAGTCCGATTGAGCATGTCCCAAATTGTTCATCTCCTCCCTCTCTTTTTCCACTCTTAAATTTAACAGGGATCACTTTTAAGTTAAAATTTAAACACCTAAGAATAATTGTGTGTTAATTACAGAGTTCAACCACTAGTACTAGAACAACAACTACAACAACAAATACTAAAAAGGATAAAGTATTACATTGTACATCTAGAGTCAGGACAAGAGCTGATCAGGTCATTGTTTCTTATAGTGTCCATTTCACTTAACAGGTTTCCCTTTTGGTGCTCAGTTGTCACCGATCAGGGAAAACAAATGATATTTTTCTCTTTGGGACTGGCTTAATTCACTCAGCATGATGTTTTCCAGATTCCTCCATCTTGTTGCAAATGACCGGGTTTCATTGTTTCTTACTGCTGTATAGTATTCTATGGAGTACATGTCCCATAATTTCTTTATCCAGTCTACTGTTGATGGGCATTTGGGTTGGTTCCAGGTCTTAGCTATTGTGAATTGAGCTGCAATAAACATTAATGTGCAGACGGCTTTTTTATTTGCCAAATTAATTTCCTTTGGGTAAATTCCAAGGAGTGGGATGGCTGGGTTGTATGGTAGGGTTATGTTCAGGTTTCTGAGGAATCTCCAGAATGACTTCCATAGTGGCTTAACCAGTTTGCATTCCCACCAACAGTGGGTTAGTGTCCCTTTTTCCCCACATCCTCTCCAGCATCTGCTGTTGGTAGATTTCTGAATGTGAGCCATTCTCACCGGGGTGAGATGGAACCTCATTGTGGTTTTGATTTGCATTTCTCTGATTGCTAGTGATCTTGAACATTTTTTCATTTGTCTGTAGGCCATTTGGATTTCCTCTTTCGAAAAATGTCTCTTGAGGTCCTTGGCCCATCTCTTAAGTGCGTTGTTTGTTCTGTTGTTGTGGATTTTCTTGATTTCTTTGTAGATTCTGGTTATCAACCCTTTATCTGTAGTATAGTTTGCAAATATTTTTTCCCATTCTGTCGGTTGCCTCTTCACGTTCCTGACTGTTTCTTTTGAAGTACAGAAACTTCTCAATTTGATGCAATCCCAAATGTTAATTTTGGTTTTGACTGCCTGTGCTGCTGGAGTATTTTCCAAGAAGTCTTTGCCTGTGCCTATATCTTGCAGGGTTTCTCCAATGCTCTCTAATAATTTGATGGTTTCAGGTCGTAGATTTAAGTCTTTAATCCATGTTGAGTGAATTTTTGTGTAAGGTGATAGGTATGGGTCTTGCTTCAAGCTTCTGCACATGGAAATCCAATTTTCCCAGCACCATTTATTGAATAGACTGTCCTTATTCCAGGGATTAGATTTGGATCTTTGGTCAAATATAAGTTGGCTGTAGATGTTTGGATTGATTTCTGGTGTTTCTATTCTGTTCCATTGGTCTATCCATCTGTTTCTATACCAGTACCATGCTGTTTTGATAACAACGGCCCTGTAGTATGTCCTGAAATCTGGTATTGGGATGCCTCCGGCTTTGTTTTTGTTGTACAAGATTGCTTTGGCTATTCGAGGTCTTCTGTGTCTCCATATGAATTTCAGCATCATTTTTTCCAGATCTGAGAAGAAGGTCTTGGGGATCTTGATGGGTATTGCATTGAATGTATAAATTGCTTTTGGGAGAATAGACATTTTGATGATATTGATTCTTCCAATCCATGAGCATGGAAGAGTTCTCCATTTTTTGGTATCCTCTTTTATTTCTTTCTGTAAGGTTTTGTAGTTTTCATCGTAGAGATCTTTAACGTCTTTGGTTAAGTTTATTCCAAGGTATTTGATTGTTTTTGTAGCTATTGTGAACGGGATTGATCTTAGAAGTTCTTCCTCAGCTGTGGCATTGCCTGTGTATACAAAGGCTGTTGATTTTTGTGCATTGATTTTATATCCTGCTACTTTGCCAAACTCTTCAATGAGTTCCAGCAGTCTCTTAGTAGAGTTCTTTGGGTCCCCTAAATAAAGAATCATATCATCTGCAAAGAGGGATAGTTTGAGTTCTTCCTTCCCGATTTGTATCCCTTTAATTTCTTTTTCTTGCCTAATAGCTCTGGCCAAAACTTCCAGAACTATATTGAATAGCAGTGGTGAGAGTGGGCATCCCTGTCTGGTACCAGATCTCAGCAAAAATGCTTCCAACTTTTCCCCATTCAATAGGATGTTGGCCATGGGTTTTTCATATATTGCTTTGATTGTATTGAGGAATGTTCCTTCCATACCCAGCTTGCTTAGAGTTTTCATCATGAAAGGGTGTTGTATTTTATCTAATGCTTTCTCTGCGTCTATTGAGAGAATCATATGGTTTTTCTTCTGCAGTCTGTTAATATAGTGTATTACGTTGATTGTTTTGCGAACATTGAACCATCGTTGCATACCAGGGATAAATCCCACTTGGTTTGGGTGGATGATCTTTCTGATGTGTTGTTGCATTCTATTGGCCAGAATTTTATTGAGTATTTTTGCATCTATGTTCATCAGGGATATTGGTCTGTAATTCTCTTTCATTGCTGCATCTTTTTCTGGCTTAGGAATTAAGGTGATGCTGGCTTCATAGAAAGAATTTGGGAGGATTCCCTCTTTTTCGATTGTTTTGAATAGTTTGAGAAGAATTGGAGTTAGTTCTTCTCTAAATGTCTGGTAGAACTCAGCAGTGAATCCATCTGGCCCTGGGCTTTTCTTTGTTGGGAGGGCCTTTATTACTGTTTCAATTTCTGTGTCAGTTATGGGTCTGTTTAGGTTTTCTATGTCTTCCTGGCTCAATTTAGGTAGGTTGTATGTGTCCAAGAATCTGTCCATTTCTGATAGATTTCCCTGTTTCCTGGCATACAAGTCCTTGTAGTAATTTCTGATGATTCTTTTTATTTCTGTGGTGTCTGTTGTTACGTTTCCCTTTTCATCTCTGATCCTATTGATTTGGGTCTTTTCTCTTCTTTTTTTAGTTAGTTGGGCCAATGGGGTGTCAATTTTGTTTATTTTTTCAAAAAACCAGCTCCTTGTTTGGCTGATTTTTTGTAATGTTTTTTTTGGATTCAATCCTGTTGATTTCTTCTCTGATTTTAATTATTTCTCTTCTCCTACTGGGTTTGGGTTTGGTTTGCTGCAGATTTTCTAGATCCTTGAGATGACTTGAAAGCTCATCTATTTGGTGCCTCTCCAATTTCTTGATGTAGGCACCTATTGATATAAACTTTCCTCTTAACACTGCTTTTGTTGTATCCCATAGGTTTTGTTATGTTGTGCTGTTATCCTCATTTACTTCCAGAAAATTTTTGATTTCTCTTTTAATTTCTTCTATGACCCATTGTTCATTCAGGAGCATGTTGTTCAATCTCCATGTGTTTGCATGTGCTCTAGGGATTCCCGAGTTGCTAATTTCCAATTTCATTCCTTTGTGGTCTGAGAAGCTGCATGGTATGATTCTAATTCTTTTGAATTTGCTGAGACTTGCTTTATGGCCTAGTATGTGGTCAATCCTAGAGAAGGTTCCATGTACTGCTGAGAAGAATGTAAAGTCTTTAGATGTAGGATGAAATATTCTGTAGATATCTGTTAGATCCATTTGGGCTATAGTGTCATTTAAATCTACTGTCTCCTTGTTGATCTTCTGTCCTGTTGATCTGTCAATCTCTGAGAGTGGAGTATTGAAGTTCCCCAGTACTATTGTGTTGGTGTCTAAGTCTCCCTTTAAGTCCCTTAACAAGTCTTTTAAATAAGCTGGTGCCCTGTAATTAGGTGCATATACATTGATAATTGTCATATCTTCCTGTTGAATGGATCCCTTAATCATTAAATAGTGCCCCTCTTTGTCTCTCCTAACAGTTTTTGTGGTAAAGTTTATGTTGTCCGATATTAAGATGGCTACGCCCGCTCTCTTTTCATTTCTGTTGGCATGGTATATCTTTTTCCAGCCTTTCACTTTCAGCCTCTATGGATCATTGTTGGAAAGATGAGTTTCTTGTAAGCAGCAAAAAGATGGGTTTTGTTCTATAACCCAATCAGCCAATCTGTGTCTTTTAACTGGACAGTTCAAGCCATTAACATTCAATGTGACTATTGAGAAGGAGTAACTTTGCCCTGCCATTTGCCAAAGATATTTTCTAATATATGGTTTGAGATTCCTGTGATCTTTTGCTGTGAGGTTTCCTTCCTTTACCTTCTTTCATATTGGTGACCGTGTTTCTGTGTTTCTGTATGTAACACATCTTTAAGCATCCTTTGCAGGGCTGGACGAGTGGCAACAAATTCTTTCAATTTCTGTTTGCTGTGAAAGGTCTTTATTTCACCTTCATTCATGAACGAGAGCTTTGCAGGATATAATATTCTGGGCTGGCAGTTTTTCTCTCTTAGTACCTGGGCTATATCTCGCCATTCTCTCCTAGCTTGTAGGGTTTCTGATAAGAAGTCAGCTGTGAGTCTAATATGAGATCCTCTGAGAGTAATCTGACATTTCTCTCTTGCACATTTTAGGATCTTTTCTTTATGTTTCACTGTGGTGAGTTTGATTACGATGTGTCGTGGTGAGGATCTCTTTTGATCATGTTTATTAGGGGTTCTATGAGCTTCCTGTACTAGGATGTCTCTGTCCTTCTCCAAACCTGGTAAATTTTCTGCTAGTATCTCACTAAAAAGGCCTTCTAATCCTTTCTCCTTCTCCATGCCTTCAGGAACTCCTAGAACCCGAATGTTCGGTTTTTTAATAGTATCCTGTAGATTCCTGACAGTATTTTTTAGATTTCTGATTTCTTCTTCTTTTCTTTGATTTGACTGTTTCCTTTCCTGTTCTCTGTCTTCTAATTCCGATATTCTCTCTTCTGCTTCACCCATTCTGTTTTTAAGGCTCTCTAATGTGTTTGTCATTTGATCTATTGAGTTCTTCATTTCATTATGGTTTCTTGTCACTATCACAGTTTCATGTTCTACTAGTTGTTTCATTTGATTTTGATTCCTCCTTAATATTTCATTTTCACGAGAGAGATTTTCTATCTTGTCCATTAAGGATTTCTGTAGTTCAAGAATTTGTTTTTGAGAACTTCTTAATGTTCTTATCAGTTTTTTGAGATCTGCTTCTTGCATTTCCTCTATCTCTTCATCTTCATAATCTTGCATTGGGGTGTCTTGTTCATTTGGGGGCATCATAGTGTCTTCCTTGCTCTTGTTACCTTGGCTTCTACGTTTGTTGTTTGGCATGTTGTAGATAATTTATGGTTTTGTTTTGTTTTGTTTTGTTTTTTTTGCTGTGGTGATTTTTTTCTAGTTATACTATGCCTCTAAGTGGGCTGTCTGCTTTGATGGATCCTTAGAGGCTGTGATGGGTGTGGCCAGAGAGCTCTGCTTGATTCTTCAGGTTTAAGGCTGTGCAAAAAGTGACTCACCTTGCTCCTTGCTGGATCTCTCTCTCTCTCTCTCTCTCTTTTTTTTTTTTTTTTTTTTGACTCAGTTGGGAAGTAATTCCGAATGGCTGAGTGGAATTGAGGGTAGTTGAAATCTGGCCTCTGTGAGTATTTGTTTGATCTACCCCTGGGACCACACAAAGTGTTTATGCAGCCCTCAATGTGATCTCAAGTTTCACCTTAGACCCAAAGTAACTGAGTTTGTGTACTCATTGCCACTTTACATATGTAAAATGGTGCCTGCTTTTTGTTTTGCTCAAGTGGAGGGAGGGGCCTCTGCCTTTCCCCACTAATGTCTCGCGTTTCTGAGGCTTTTGTCTTACCTCCCGTTCGTTCCTGGGCTGGGGAGATTCTGGGGCTCGCCTCCTGCGGTTGGGTTTCCACGCGGTGGGCTCCTTGTAGGTCCTCTGTGTCACATCCACTAGATCCAGAAGCATTTCCTCTGCAGTTTTTTTCTTGAATCTTTTCCTGAGGCTACCGTAATTCCACTTTTATGAAACTTTATTTTCTAGACTATCGGCACATGTCCTCACTATCCGCCATCTTGGCTCCGCCCCTAATAGTTAAATTTCTAAACAAATTATGCTACAAACATACCATGAAATACTACTCAGCAATTAAATGGAATGAATTCTTGAAATATAATAGCTTGAATGGATCTCAAGGTTATTATGCTGAATGAAAACATCAAGGATCATAAACTGTATGATTCATTTGTATAACATTCCTAAAGAAATAAAATTATAAAGATGGAAAGCCAATTAATGGCTGCTACAGGTTAGGTAAGGTAGTGGTGGTGGGGTTAATACAACTATTCAGGAATAGCAGGAAGGACATCTTTGTGGTGACTGTACCTTGATTATGGCAGTGCTTACTCAAATACATGAATTTGATGTATATAAACATTTTGCTGATATGAGCTTCTTGGTTTTGAAACTGTACTTTAATTAGACAAAATGAAAGCCATGGACTACAAGTCTACAATTATTCAAAATTTAAAAACAATGAAAAGTAATCAAAAGCAGAAAGATTATGGAGAATAATATAAACCTAAATAATATAACATGAAAAATTATCTCTGTATTTGTGCCTCCCCCCATTAAAATAAAATTTTAAATTAAGGCAAGTGTTTGGAGTAATGGTTAGGATGCCACTTGGGACACCCACATCCCATACCAAAAGTACCTGGATTCAAATCCCACTTATATTCCCAATTCCAACTTCCAGCTAATGTGCACCCTAGGAGAAAGTGGGTGATGGCTCAAGTTATTGGGTCCCTGCCACTCACATTAAAGATTGAGCACCTAGATCATGGTTTCAGCCTGGCCCGACTCCAGGTGTTTCAGGCATTTGGGGAGTGAACCAGCATGTGAGAGCTTTCTGTTTGTTTCTCTATCTGCCCTCAATATATTTTAAATAAATAAATGTAAAATATAAAAAAATATCAGGAAGATAGACTATCAAAGTAAACCATCATTAACATCTCATCTCTGAAATTTTTTTTTTTTTTTAATTTTTAACAGGCAGAGTGGACAGTGAGAGAGAGAGACAGAGAGAAAGGTCTTCCTTTTGCCGTTGGTTCACCCTCCAATGGCCGCCGCGGTAGTGCGCTGCGGCCGGCGCACCGCGCTGTTCCGATGGCAGGAGCCAGGTGCTTCTCCTGGTCTCCCATGGGGTGCAGGGCCCAAGGACTTGGGCCATCCTCCACTGCACTCCCGGGCCACAGCAGAGAGCTGGCCTGGAAGAGGGGCAACCGGGACAGGACCGGTGCCCCGACCGGGACTAGAACCCGGTGTGCCGGCGCCGCAAGGCGGAGGATTAGCCTGTTGAGCCACGGCGCCGGCCTCATCTCTGAAATTTTTATATTAGTTAGATAAGAATCTTTAATGATCATGAAGATCTGAACATCACTGTAAACTACCTTCACCAAATTAAGCTCTACAGAACACAATATCCAACAACAGTTCAATGCATGCACTTTTAAAAAATACATATAACAGGGGCCTGCACTGTGGTGTAGCAGGTAAAGCTGCCGCCTGCAGTGCCAGCATCCCATATGGGCACCTGTTCACATCCTGGCTGCGCCACTTTTTTTTTTTAAGATTTATTTATTTATTTTGAAAGAGTTACACACAGAGAGAAGGAAAGGCGGGGAGGGGGAGAGAAAGAGAGAGAGAGAGAGAGAGAGAGAGAGAGAGAGGTCTTCCATCTGCTGGTTCACTCCCCAGTTGGCTGCAACAGCTGGAGCTGTGATGATCTGAAGTCAGGAGCCAGGAGCTTCTTCTGAGTCTCCCTTGCGGGCGCAGGGGCCCAAAGATTTGGGCCATCTTCTACTGCTTTCCCAGACCACCGCAGAGAGCTGGGTCGGAAGTGGATCAGCTGGGACTAGAACCTGTGCCCATATGGGATGCCGGCATTGTAGGCAGTAGCTTTACCCACTACGCCGCCAAAGCACCGGCCCCTGCTCCACTTCTGATCCAGCTCTCTGCTATGACCTAGGAAAGCCGTAGAAGTAGAAGGTGGCCCAAGTGCTTGGGCCCCTGCGCCCATGTGACCTGTGTGAGAGACCTGGAAGAAGTTCCTGGCTCCTGGCTTCAGATAGGTGCAGCCCTGGCCATTGCGGCCATTTGGGGAGTAAACCAGCAGATGGAAGACATCTCTCTCTCTCTCTGCCTCTCTGTAGCTCTGCCTTTCAAATAAATAAATAAATCTTTTAAAAAGAAAGTGAAACAGTTTACATAAACAATTTTTTAAAAAGGTGCATATAACATTCACCAAGATAGGTCAAAGTTTGGGTCATAAAACAAATCAGAATAGATGCAATAGTATCAAAATCAAAAAGTATGTTTTCTACCTACACACTATTCATAGTTCACCAGACAAAGAGAACTAATAGGTAGGGGTGTGTGTCTGTGTGTGTGCATGTCTGTGTGTTGAGAAAGAGAAAAAGGGAGAGAGATTTATTTTAAGGTACTGGCTCAACCAACTATGGGAACAGGTAAGGCTAAAATCTGCAGAATAAGCTGGCAGACTAGAGACTCGTGGAAGAGCTGATGCAGCAGCTCAAGTCTGCAGACAGTCTGGAGGTATAACTCTATTACTCAGGAGAACATCAGTCTTTTATCTTACGGCTTTCAACCGATTGGATGAGGCCTACCCACATAATGCAGAGTAATATGCTTTATTCAAAGTCTATTGATGTAAATGTTAATTGCATCTAAAAATACTTTTACAGCAATGTCTAGACTGAAGTTTCTTCCCAAACTGGGTAGCATGGCCTAACCAGGTTGATACTTATAATCAGTCATCATACTCTATAACAGAATTAAATAGGAAAACAATGACAATCAGACATCTAGGAAATCTCAAACATCTGGAAATTTTAAGAAACATATTCTAAGTAATTCATAAAGCAAAAGAAAAAATTATAAGAAAAATGAGAAAATACTTTAATTCACATTGCCAAAAAATAAAGCACATAAAAATTTGTAGAATGCAGTTAAAACATTGTGCAGAAGCAAATGTATAGCTTTAAAAATTTACACACACACACACATAAAAACATTGCCTTAGGAAGCTAGAAAAAGAACAAAATAAATGGAAGGAGAGAAATATTAAAGAGTAGAAATTAAACAGAAAACATATTACAGAAAATTAAGAGTGTCGAAAGTTGTTCTTTTAAAACATAAAAAAAATTGTTGAGAACCTAGGCAGACACACACAGAAACACACACAAAGAGAAAGAGAGACAAAGAGAAACAGAGAAAGAGAGAGAACGAATTACCAATGTGAGGAATAATAATGCAGTTATCACCACAGACCTGACAGACATTAAAATATTAAAAGAATATTATGAACAATAGTAGGTAGAAAAGTTGACAACTTAGATAAAAAAGAAAATTTTCTTTAAAACACAATTTATCAAAAACTAACAACAGGAAGAAATGAAAAAAATCTGAATAGTTATATGTCCAACAGAAAAACTGAATTTCTCAGAAATATTCCAAAATAAAAAAGTCTGGTTCCAGATAGATTCAGTGGTAAACTTCATTAAATACATAAATAATAAATGATAGTAAAAATATTAAAACCTTTTGGAAATAAAGGGTATGGAAATATTCAAATAATTTTATGAGGTCAACAGAATTCTAACCTTAAAATCTTACAAATGCATTACCAAAAACAAAAAGGAAATTTGATGTCAAAATATCTTACTAATATGGTCAAAAAATCCTTAACAAACTATTAGCAAAACAAATCCAATAATTTACAGGAACAATTCATCATGAGCAAGTTTACCTCAGTAAAACAAGGCTAGGTTAACATTCCAAAATAATTTAAACAACGTATTCACCATAGTAACAGAATATAAGATAAAAATCAATTTTTTCAATAGCTGCTGTATTTATCTTTCTTTGCTGCAATATCCTTTTAGATATAATATCAGTAACAACAGAACCCACTTGATAGGACTGGGATGAGGACTGAATGATATAAAGTGCTCAGAAAATGCCTATCATAATGATAGGTTGGCTATAGTTATTGTAATTATTCTGATCTGCCTGCCTGGAAATTCCTCAGGGAGAACTTCTAACAATAGCACTTTTTCGATAGCCACATTGTAATTTCCAATTTCTTATTCCAGGAAATACGCGGGTGATTGCTTGGCATGCAGGTTGGAAGGGGTCTTGACCAACTTAACTTTTGCTGTGCTATTTTGAGCATTAAATTAAATAATCCTTATAAAGTACATATCTATGTGTTTGGCACACAGGTCACACCCAGTAAAGGTTAACCGATTAATTGGTGCATCTTTATTCCAAATGCCTAGCAAAGAACTGGGTCTACAGATTGTACTATAAAATCATTGGTAAGCAAGTCGAAGGATATTTAAATTTAAACTTAAATGAACAAGGGTTTGTGTCTCTGGCCCTTCTGATACAGAATCTAATAGGACCCGACCCCACCTCCACCATTTCAATTCACTAGACATTTAATAAATATTCTTATTTTCCCCTATAGACAAAGAAGAGGGTATTTCCTGACTGCAGCCTCCTCCCTAAGAATTTTCCACCAGAGCTGAGGTTAGAAATCTAGGGGGAATAACTCTAAATGTTTTAAGCATTCTTAGAAAACCACAATTACATTGATTATGCACTGTCAGTGGAACATTCACTGGAAGTTGTACCCTGTGAGGCACTGAGTGGCGATGAGTTTTCTCTAATTTGTCCAAAATGTCTCACCAGATTTCTCCTGCCAGCAACTGGCATTTGAGAAGGCACAGCCTAGGGTTAGGGGTGCTGTTTGTGGCTACAGAACAGAGAGAAGCTAAGAGGCCCATAAGGGGATTAAACCTCTGACCTGCTCCTCATTAGCACAATGTTCTAGCCGACTGAGAAATAACGCAGGCTCCTTGAGTGTTAGCAAATACTGACCTACTTAGATATGAGGGATAAAAGCACGCATTTTCCCTCCGACATCAGCACAATCTGTCTCTGGGAATTGAAAGGACAGAGAAAGCCCTTTTACAGGGAATTTCTGGGTCAATAACTCTCATCTCATGCTCCTACAGTAATTACTGGATTATGTTCCCCAATTATTCTTCCATCCAATAACTGCCTCTCTGCATACTCACCCAATGTTCCAACAAGTATCAGACAATATGTCAAGCCATCTGAGGCTCATGTGACATCAACCATCTCCATATTAGAGCCCTTTGTCTAGAGCGTTACCATCACCCACCACCCCCACACCTTCCCTACCTTTACCCCTGCTCCTCAGCCCCTCTCACTAGCTCACATGCACTCCTTCCTCCATGCCTTGGAAAACATCGTGGGTTCTGGTGCTTGTGTACAGACCCATCTGAGTGTACCTCTGCATGCCATACTTCTGCCATAGCATTATACTGCCAAGGTCTGTGTTCTCTCTTTCCAGATACTGTAAGCAACTCAAGGACCAGGGACTGTGGTGCAGAGTTGAAGCATGTCTACTCTGTGCCTGACATCAAGGAGGAATTCAATAAGCATTTACTGAAAGAACAAATGTTGGAATGAAATTCCAATTTTCTTCTTGTATATTAAACTAAGTTATGCTACGTAACATCTGGAAATATTAAATAACCTAACCATCCTTAAGGATACCATCAAGCCTTGGCATTTGCCAAAGTAGGATAAGGAAGAATTTTGGAATCATATAGATCTGAATTCAGATTCCCAGGTGACTACTAACTACCAATGTTTTAGAGTTTCCAAATGAGGATAAAAATACTTGCCTCACAGAGTTACTGAACAGGTAGGATAAAACACACATAAAGTTCCTGATGTTCAAAATACATTGATGTATTCCTCTTTTTATTCTCTAGTTGGTGAGCTTTTTCCTGAAATTTTGTCTGTTCTATTCAGTAAACACTGTTTTTTAACACACACATACACACACACTTTCAAGTTAATTGGAAAATAATTAAAACATAAAACAATATATTTATATATTTTCTATATTTTCCAATTAGAATATATATATATGAGAATGCATTTTTATATTTGTGTTGCACATACATACAGACTTATGGACAAATAAATATGGGTATTTGATTTTTTTATACTTTTTCAGCTAACTTGGAAGAGTGTTTCTGTGATTTATGTGTGTGTTCCTCTATCATATATGATCTTAATTAAACTTAACCCACTTTCCAGGTTTATTGTGAGAGGTTAAAAAAGATAACAGGAAAGCATGTGAGTCTACTATATATAGTAGACAACCAATTAATCCATTTTCCCTCTCTTTTTTTCTTCCCCCTTCTTTCCTTTCTTCCTTCTTTTTCCTTTTAGTAGAATCATTCAATAAATATTGACTGATTGAGGGCTCATAGGATTAAGTTTATCTGTATTAAACTTCCAGTTTAACCGCACACAGAGGAAAGCTGTCTTTGTCTATTTGGGCTTCTAAACCAAAATGTCATAAATGAGATGACTTCACAAACAACAGAAATTTATTTCTCACAGTTCTGGATGTTGAAAATCTGAAGTCATGGTGCCTGCTAGCATGGTTAGCTTCCTCAGATTGCTAACTTCTCACTGTACCCTCACATGGTGGAGGGCGTGATGGGTCTCATTTTGTCCTATTTCATAAAGCATGAATCCTGTTCATGAGGGCTCCTACCCCCATAACCTGATAATATTCCAAAGGCTCCACCTCTTAATACCTCACACCAGGAGTTAGGATGTCACCACACAAATGTTGGTGGCACACAAACATTCAGATCCTATCAACACCCAAAATCATTTATCAAAAGTTTGTAATGTTTAGGCAAATAATGAAGTATTTTAAATGGTCTCATTATTCTGCATACTCACCGCATTTTTAAACATCAAAACAACTCTGGAACAATGCAAATTCTCCTACAGTCCTTTGTCAACAATAACCACAAATGATATTCTTCAAGGAGATTTAGAAGGCAAATTCCTGGGATTGCTTTTTCAATAAATGTTAAGTGGAGCAAAGGAGGTCTTTTTATTACAAGAAAAACCCCATTTTTGAAATAATATTCCTGTAAGGGCAAGCTTTTTTATATCCAGGGAAACATCTTTGGTAATAAGATATATCTTCAGATAATCATATAATCTCTGTGATCTTTTAGGGACAAAGATGGATTTTCCTAAGAATAACACTACATTGATGACCATGAAGCTTTTAAAAGGTGAGTTTAAGCTCGAGGATATTTCACATTTGACAAATACCGATTGAAGCCTTCAGATTCTGCAACAAATAACTCACTTTTTGTATAGAACAAGAGGGACTGACAAAATCCAAACCCAGGAAGGCCGGCGCTGTGGCTCAATAGGATAATCCTCCGCCTTGCATTGCCGGCACACCAGGTTCTAGTCCCGGTTCGGGGCGCCGGATTCTGTCCCGGTTGCCCCTCTTCCAGGCCAGCTCTCTGCTGTGGCCCAGGAGTGCAGTGGAGGATGACCCAAGTGCTTGGGCCCTGCACCCCTGGGAGACCAGGAGAAGCAGCTGGCTCCTGCCTTCGGATCAGCGCGGTGCACCTGCCGCAGCCTGCTGGCCGCGGCGGCCATTGGAGGGTGAACCAATGGCAAAGGAAGACCTTTCTCTCTGTCTCTCTCTCTCTCTCTCTCACTGTCCACTCTGCCTGTCAAAAAAAAAAAAAAAAAAGAGTAAAAAAAAAAAAAATCCAAACCCAAGAGTGCAATTGTCTGTGTGTATGGTGGGGTGGGGGTAAGGAGTGAATCATATACATACACACACATGAGAGGCAAGCGTGATTATATAGTGGAAGGAAAGAAGGAATGAAGAGAAGCAGTCCAATCTTTTGAATTCATGAATTCTTTCAAATTAATTGCTACTTTTTATCAAACTCATATCTGTATTACAAAATTGAAAATGCTTAATTTTAAAGTCATAATTAAAGAAACAGTAAATCCTAGTTCTATTCCTCCTCACTCCCAAAAGGCAATTATTTTCAACTTTGTCAGCATTTTTTTTAACCTGTTATTGGCCCTCATACTTCTAAGTAATGTACTTAAGTGGCTGAGTTTTTATTTTCACTAAGTTCTCCTTTTAAAAAAAACACTATAAGACAGTGGTTTTTCTACATTTTACTTGTTGAACATTATGGTTAGTGGTGTATTAAGTCTGTGATTATAAAGTAAATTGAAAGTATGCTATTGTAAAAATTAAAGGATAAAAAAAGAAAGGAAAGAAAGGGGATGGAGGGAGAGAGGGAGATATGGTCATCTTCTTACAACTGTATTTATGAAATACATGTAATCTATTTCCTTTATATTAATAATTTAAAAAGTCAAAAAATATGTTTCTAAAAGAAAATGCATGCAGTTATACAAAACCTAGAGTTCTTTTCCTACCAGTGTACAGAGATCCAATATGTTATATATGATATATTGACTAGACTATAAATTCTTGTTGGGCATTTAGATTCTTTTCAATCTTTGCTCTTAAAAACATTGCCATATACATCATTTGTACATATGTTCAAATACTTCAGTATGGTACACTACTCAAAGTAGAATTTGTTTTAAGTATTATAGACATTTCTATGTGATAAATATAAGTGCTGAGGTTCTATCAGTTAGAGTCCCACTAGAAATATCAGAATGCTCCCTTTCTTCAATTTCATCTACAGATTGTAATCACATTTTTTGACAATAGTCAATTGTTGAAATTTTATCATAGTTTTAATTTGCATTTCTCTTTTCCGTGAAGTTTAGCATCTTTTCATAAGCTTAAGAGGCATTGTGCCTCCTTTTCTATAAACTATTTCTTTATATGTTTTTTCCTCTTGGGGGATTTTTGGCTATGCTTAATTGTGAAAAGCTACTTACATACAAGAAAAGTAGTTGATTGTGATAAAAAATTTACAATATTTTTATCTTTTGACTTTGTGCGGATTTTTCATGGAAAATGTTTTTAATGTAGGTAAATTAGTACGTTCTTCTAAGGATTCTAAATTTTGATTCTGTTTATGATATCAATTTTGATATTTATTGGTTTCTTGATTCATTAGTTAAAGCTATAGCTCTTTTAATACTTGGCAGTTGTGGCCATCTGGGGAATGAATTACCAAATGGAAGATTTCTTTCTCTCCCCCCTCTCTCTGTCATTTAGACTATGAAATAAATAAGTCTTTAAAAAAATAAAAAAAAATTTAAATAGGAACTTCTATGTATACTATCACATTTTCTTTCAATAGGAACAATTTTAATTCTTGCTTTCTTCAAACTTTTTAAATTTTAAATTGGTTCTTAACAGATTCAATGTGATTTGTAGATATAATTCTAAGAATATAATGATATTTCCTTCCTCCCTCCCAACCTCTTTCCTTCTTGCTTTGGAATCTCTGTCTCCATGTCTCACTCCCTTCCTCTCTCCTTCTTCTCTTACTTTATTTATTGTCTTTTTTCCCCTTTTCTTTCTTTCCTTTCCCCTGCCTTCTTACTCCTTATTTCACAACTTATATATTATAATATTGTGTTGAATAGAAGTAAACAGAAGTATCCTTGACTGCTTTTCTTTTTGTTCTCAATTTTATGGGAAAATTATTTAGTCTTTCACTGACAGATATGAAGACAAGTATACATTTTTATTGATGCATCTTTCTTATTGATGCCCTTAGTTGCTTTCTAGTTTCATCTCATTAAGTATTGGATTTATAAAAAGGTTTTTAAATTTCTCAGATGGGTTCTGTGCCTCTATTGAAATGATCTCTAGGTCTTCTGATTTATTCCAGGTAAGGCGAATCACACTAATTTAAAAATATTAAAATCTCCTTGTGGGGATGGTACTGTGGCATAGTGGGCTAAGCTTCTGCCTGTTGTGCCAGCATTCCATATGGGCACTGGTTTGTGTCCTGGCTGCTTTACTTCTGATCCAGCTCTCTGTTGTGGCCTGGGAAAACAGTAGAAGATGGCCCAAGTCCTTGGGCCCCTGTACCCAACACAGGAGGCTGGGAAGAATCTCCTGGCTCCTGGCTTCAGATCGGCACAGCTCCAGCTATTGCGGCCATCTGGGGAATGAATCAGTGGATGGAAGACCTCTCTTTTAATTTCTGCCTGTCTCTCTGTAACTCTGCCTTTCAAATAAATAAAGAAGAAGAAGAAGAAGAAGAAGAAGAAGAAGAAGAAGAAGAAGAAGAAGAAGAAGAAGAAGAAGAAGAAGAAGAAGAAGAAGAAGAAGAAGAAGGCCCAAGTGCTTGAGCCTCTGCACCTGTGTGGGAGACCTGGAAGAAGTTCCTGGCTCCTGGCTTTGGATTAGCTCAGTTCCAGCCATTGCAGTCACTTGGGGAGTGAACCAGAGGATGGAAGACGTTTCTCTCTGTCTCTCCCTCTGTCTGTCTGTAGCTCTACCGCTCAAATAAATAAATCAAAAACCTTTAAAAAATCTCTTCGCATTTATAAAACAAATAGCATTTAATCATGATGTATTATTATACTCTTTATTTCTGGATTCAATTTGCCATTAATTTTTAAAGACTTTGCAGCCATATACACAAGGAATAAGAGTTTATGAATTTTCTTTTCTTGTACATTTTTGTTAGTTTTTATTTCAGTGTTATGCTTGCCTAACAAAATGAGTAGACAGCAGTACATAAAGGGTGCTCCCCCATCATTTTCTGTGATTACTTCATTACAACTGATATTATTTCTTTGTTAAATGGTTAAATTTAGTGGTGAAACTATCCAGGCCTGGAGTTCCCTTTGTGGATGTTTTTAAAAATTAAGTTAGGAGCAGACACTTGACCCAGTAGTCAAAGCAACACTTAGAAATCCCGTATTCCATATTAGTTTGCCCAGCTGACGTCTCAGCTTCTCCACTTCCATCCCAGCTTCCTGCTAATGTGCACCCTGGGAGGAAGCAGATGATGGCTCAATTACTTGGCTCCCTACAACCTTCGCACCTACTTTTTAAATTTTTTTAATCTCTCTTTCTTTCTTTCACTCTTTTCTTCCTTCCTTCCTTTCTTTTCTTCCTTCCTTCCTTAATTCCTTCCTTCCTTCCTTTTCTTTCTTCCTTCCTCCCTTCTTTCCTTTTTTTTCCTTCCTTCCTTCCATCCTTCCTTCCTTTTTCCTTTCTTTCTTTTTTCCTTCTTTCTTTCCTTTCTCTCTCTTCTTCCCTCTCCCCTCCCTCCAATAAAATGAACATAAATAATTTTTAAATGAATTCAATTTATTTAATGGAAGCAGAATTTCCATATAAGCATATAAGCAAGAATTTCCATATAAGATATAAGCAAGAATTTCTCTTCTTGCTTATATCAATTTGATAGGTTGCGTTATATTATTGATATGCCCATGCACCTAAATTGTCAAATTTATTAGCCTTTAATGCATGAATTATCTGTAATGATATATTTTCATTCATTTCTGCTATTAATACTTTACTTTTTAAAAAGATGAATTTATTTATTATCTACTTGAAAGGCAGAGTGACAGGGGAGAGAAAGAGAGAATCTTCTAACTGCTGATTCATTCCCCAAATGGCCCAAACAGTCAGGGCTGAGCGAGGAGTCAGGAATTTCATCCAGGTCTCCAACTTGGGTGGCAGAAGCCCATGCACTTTGGTCATCATCCAGTGCCTCCCAAGGCACATTAGTAGTGAGCTGGATTGGAGTGGAACAGCCAGGACTCAAATCAGCACTCCATTGTGGGATGCTAGCATCAAAAGCAGCAGTTTAATTCACCACACCACAATACCAGCTCCTGTATTATATTTTGCTAGTCTTACTAAAGACTTATCAGTTGTATTTTTTTAAAAGATATTTGGCTTTGTTAATTTTCTCCATTGTTCACTATTTTTTATTTTACTTAGTTATGGTGGCATCTTTATTGATTACTTTTATTAATTTTTACTTTGTGCTCCTTCCCATTTTTGTCAGAAGGGATCTTAAGCCTTTTTCGTTATACAAGCACATGAACATAAAAATTTCTTTCTAAGTATTGCTTTTGCTGCATTCTATAAATTAGGATATCTTGTATGCTCATGGTCAGTTCATTTAGTGCTTTTTTTTTTTAAAAAAATTAACTCATTTATTTTCATTTTATTTAAAAGGCAAAGAGAAAGAAAAAGAGAGACTAAGAGAGATTTTCCAACTACTGATGCACTCCCCAAATGCCTGAAACAGCCAGGACTGAGCCAGGCCAAAGCCAGGAGCCAGGAACTCAATCTCAGTCTCCCATTTGAATGTTAGGGACCAAAGTACTTGATCTAACACCCGATGGTTCCCAAGGTGCACCTTACCAGTAAGTTGGATGGGAAGTGGGAGTAGATGGAACCAAATCAGGCCTTGTGCTGTGGGATGCAGGCATCTGAAGAGGCAACTTAACTACTGCGCCATATGTTCACCTCTAGTTAGTATTTAATTAGTTTCAATTTCCTTGTAAGTTTTTGATTGACCTGTGAAGGTGCTGGTTGGTTTCCAAATACTAAGCCATTTCCTAGCTATTGTATTATTATTAATTCCTAGTTCAATTTCATGTGGAAAGAAAAAATATGCTCTAAGATTTCAACCATTTGAAATGTATTGAGCCAGAAAGTCATCTATTTGTTGAGCATTCCACGTGTACTTAAAAAGGATGTGCTGGGTGTTTGGTGCAGTAGTTAAGACATCAGTTGGTATCAGAATTTCTGGGTTTGGGTCCTGAATCCACTTCTAAGTAAAGCTTTCTGCTAATATATACCGTAGGAGATTACAATGAAGGCTAAAGTAATTGTATTGCTGCCACCTATGTGGGAGCCCCATGTTGAATAATGTTTTGTAACTTTATTCCTGCCCAGCCCTGGATCCTATGAGCATTTGGAAAATGAACCAGCAGATAAAAGGTACATAGTAAATAAAATATAAATAAATAAATTTTATAATTACAAAATTATATTATGAAGTTGTATTATGTAATTATATTATGAAATTATGAAGTTTTTCATTAAAATATCCTAGATCAAAGTGGTTGGTAGTGCTTTCAAATGTTTTATATCCTTACTGATTATTTGTGTAGTTGTTCTATGAATCACTGAAAGGAATGCAAAGATTTTAACTATGATTATAAATTTGTATACATTTTCCTTTAATTTTTACTTTTGGATTTATCCTTTCTAAGTTTTAACTGCCTGAGAAATTATCTCATCTATTATTATGAAATTTTTTCTTTATTTCCTCAATTACTCCTTCTTTAAATCTATTTTGTATAATGTCAATAATATAGGACTTGAGTTTTCCATTTGCCCAATATAAGATCTAGCTTTCTTTTTCTCCCTTCCTTTCTCCCTTCCTTCCTTTCTTTCTTTCTTTCGCTCTCTTCCTCCCTTCCTTCCTTCCTTCCTTTCCTTCTTTCTTTTTTTCTTTCTTTCTTTCTCTCTCTCTCTCTTCCTTCCTTCCTTCTTCTTTTTGTCTTCCTTTATTTTTCTTTCCTTCTTTCCTTCTTTCTTTTTTTATCTTTCTACCTATCTGAGTTTTTACATTTAGATTCTGTTTTCAACTCTGTCTGTTTTTAGGGAGTATGCATTTGTCTTGCTTTTTTGTATAATCTGATGGTCTCTGTCTTTTACATCAAATATTCAATCAATTTACATTTCATGAATTATTTTGTTTATTTCAGAAACATGGAGACACACTTCTCTTTGTTTCTGAAATAATATAAACAGAGAAGAGAGACTCCACATTTCTGGCTTACTACCTAAATGCTCATAATGACTGGAAATAGGCCAATCCAAAGCTCAGAAAAGAGAACTCAATCCAAGCCTCCCTTATGTGTGACATGAACCCAATTATTTGTGCCAACACTGCTGCCTCCCAAGTGGTTTCATTATATTTTTTGTATTTTTAAAAATTCTTTAGTATTTTATTCTATTTTTCTTGCTTGGGACTTGTTGAGACTCCTGGATTTCTTACTTATTTTTCATCACATTTCATGAATTTTCTTCTCATAAGTTTTCTGCTCAATTCTTCCTATTGTGTCCTTTTGTGAGTCTAATTACATCTAGTGCTTGATATTGTCCCACATCAACAAGGCTCTTTTTATTTTTCTTCAAGCTTTTTATTTCTTTAGATTTTTTAAATTTTGATTAGATTCTTTTTATTTTTCTTCAAGCTATTTTTTCTCTAGATTACATAATTTCTATTAATCTACTCAGTTTACTAATATCTTCATTGTTCTGTGAAGTGAATCTAGCTTTTAAAAATTGAGTTATTGTACTTTTCAATTTCAGAACTTCCATTTGTTTCCTTTTTATAGTTTTTTTTTATCTGTGTTGAGGTTCCTCATTTATTTATTAACTTTTTGAAGATATTTACAATAATTGCATTAGACTTATTTTCTACTAAATCCAACATCTGTGTTTCTTAATGGTTGGTATTTATTGGTATCACTTACTTTTTCTTTTTATTATCTTGATTAGGATTCTTATTTCCTTTGATCTTTTTTTCCATGTCTAATTTATCATTGTAAAATCAAGAACTGAGATGGGTCAAAAAGTTCCAAGTCTGTTCTCACAGGTATAGTTAAAATCTTCACTCGATCCTTTTTTTTTTTGGCTACTGTTTTTTACACAGACGCCCCTCCCCCCTCCAGCAAGAGCTCCTTTGTGCAAATATAGGTAATACTCAATAATTTATATAAAGATTATATGATGGGAGAATCCTTGGAGACTAGTGGTTTCAACATGGTGGAATAGTTACAGGATGGTTTGACTCACGTGGGACAAAATTAATATTTACAAAGAGGAGAAAGCACATTCAAAGGATAAAGCTGTGGGAGAACCTCAGTGGGAGACCCAGAGAAAGCAATAGAAACAGTCCAGACTCATGCCAAAAGAGCAAATATGCAAAAAAAAAAAAAAACCAAAACCAGAAAACCTTGGACCTGGGGTGGAAGATGCTTGCCCCAGCTAACCAGGCAGGTAGCTGCTGCCCCTACCTCCCATGTGTGTGCCCAGTGGTAACAGGTTGTGCCCACCACAACAATTCAGAAGAATTCCTTCCCTCTCCATGCAAGCTATACTGTGCCAGTTGTCTGGCAATGGGAGGTGAGGGGGAGCTGTTCCTATAGAGGGGAAGCCTCACCTATAGGACCCTTTTCTCCCAGCACCAGTGAGAAGTGAGCAGGGCTGCAGTTGGAAAGGTGCTCTGCACACTCTTGATCCATAAACCTACCCAGAGAGACCTTTCCCCATCACTGACACCAAAGCTGGTTGAGAGGACCACACAGAGACAGTTGCTCTGGGAACACCTTAGTTTTGTTATGGACAGGACTGGCTATTGGAGCAGAGTGGCCCTACTGACAATCTGTGACCCAGAGAGCCCTGGGAACTGAGTCTGAGAAAACAGTGACTGCATAAGAGGAGACAGAGTGTGGTGGGTCCCTGGACAACATCAGAGTGTTTCTCTGCACTCAGAGCTCCTCAGTTACCTATTACAGCACATAACAAAGGGAACCGTGCTCACAGGAAAGACTCCACAGATCAAATGTGCAATTCATTAAGCAGTGCAGGTGAGTGCTGAGCACATTGGGGACTAACACTGGGGTGTCCTGTAGCTGTGAGGAGAAGGGCAGGTCACCCCAACAGAGGTGACCATTCCTCTCCATCTGGTTAACTAGAATAGAGCTACCAAGCTCAATGGGGTCTTACCTTGGAGACTTGCCCCACCCTGGAATACTAAACAGAACATCCTGGCTATACTAGCATACACCTCTTGGTAGTCACTGAAAATACAGACATCTCACTAAGTCACAGAGACACAGACCAAAGGTAAAATCCACCAGACAATAAAAAGTACACAAATGCCAAAAAACAAAATAAATAAGAATAAGGAAGACACTATGAGCCCCCAAAAGGAAAATACAACATTTCAATACTAGAAGGTGAAGATGAAGAGATTGAGGAAATGTCAGAAATAGAATTCAGAAAACTACTCATCAGAGTACTTAAAAGCAATCAGTTGCAAATTCACAAACCAAACAAAACTATATATGATATGAATGAAAATTTTCCCATGAAATTGAGGTATTAAAGAGAAATCAAAATGAAATACTAGAAATGAAGAATTCAATAGATCAAATAAAAAATGCAATGGAAAGTCCTAACATTGGAGTAAGTGAGGGCAGAAGAAAGAATATCTGAGCAAGAAGACAAATCTTTGGAAATTTTACAGTCAGACCAAAAACAACAAGAAGAAATTAGAAAACTAAAAAACACTGTTGGAAATCAACAAGATATTATCAAATGAACCAATATACAGGTCTTAGGAGTCCCTGAAGGCATAGAAATAGAGAAAAGATTAGAAATGTTTTTCAGTGAAATAACAGAAAATTTCCCTAATTTGGAGAAAGAAAGGGACATCCAAGTACAGGAAGTACATGGAACTCCTAATACACACCACCAGAAAAGATCACCAAGACACATTGTAGTAAAACTCTCCACAGTAAAACATAAAGAAAAAATTCTAAAATGTGCAGGAAAGAAATAGCAGATTACATTCAGAGGAACCCCAATTAGACTCACAGCAGACTTCTCATCAGAAACCCTATAGGCTAGGAAAGAATGGCATGATATATTCCAAGCCTTAAGAGAAAGAAGCTTTAACCCTGAATACTGTACCCTGCATAGCTCTTATTTGTGAATGAAGGTGAAATAAAGGCATTCTATAACAAAGAGAAATTGAAAGAATTTGTTATTACCTGCCCAGCCCTATAAAAGATGCTCAAGGATGTGCTACACAAAGAAATACAAAAACAGGGACATCGCTATGAAAGAAGGTGAAGGCAGAAAATCGCGCAGTAAAAGGAAAAGGAAAAAGGAAATCCAAAGTGAAAAATAGGAATATTAATGGAAAATGGCAGGGCAAAGTCATTACTTAACAATAGTCATCTTGAATGTAAATGGCCTCAACTCTCCAGTGAAAAAGACATAGAATGGCTGAATGAAAAAAGAAAAGCCATCTATTTGAAGCTTACAAGAAACACATCTCACCAACAATGATACTCACAGACTGAAAGTGAAAGGATGGAAAAAGAAAATCCATGATAACAAAAACTAAAAAAGAACTGGTGTAGTCATCCTAATATCAGACAAAATTAACTTTTTAAAAAAGATTTATTTATTTATTTGAAAGTCAGAGTTATACAGAGAAGGAGAGGCAGAGAGAGAGAGAAAGAGAGAAAGAGAGAGGTGTTCCATCCGCTGGTTCACTCCCCAAATGGCTGCAAAGGCTGGAGCTATGCCGATCCAAAGCCAGCAGCCAGGAGCCTCCTCTGGGTCTCCCATGTGGGTGCGTGGGCCCAAGGACTTGGGCCATCTTCTATTGATTTCCCAGGCTACAGCAGAGAGCTGGATTGGAAATGGAGCAGCCGGTCTTGAATTGATGCCCATACGGGATGCTGGCACTGAAGGCCACGGCTTTACCTGCTACACCACACTTCTCTGGCCCCAGACAAAATTAAATTTAACACAAAAACTGTTAATAGAAATGAAAAAGGGCACTATATAATGATTAAGCTATCAATTCAACAGGAAGATATGACTATTAAAAATGTATGTGCACATAATTACTGGGCATCTAGCTATTTAAAAGAAATGTCAATGGATTTAAAGGGAGACATAGACTCAAATACAGTATTAATGGGGGACTTCAATATTCCAGTTTCAGCAATGGACAGACAACCATACAGAAAATCAGCAAGGAAACAACAGAGATAATTGATACTATAGACCAAATGGACCTAACTGATATCTACAGAGCTTTCCATACTACAGCCACAGAACACACATTCTTCTCACTAGTGCATGGAACTTTCTCTAGGATTGACCACATGCTAGGCCATAAAGCAAGTCTCAGCAAATTCAAAAAAATCAAAATCATACCATGTATCTTCTCAGTCCACAATGGAATGAAGCTGGAAATCAGCAACTTGGGAATCCTCAGAACATATGCAAACACATTGAGACTGAACAACATGCTTCTGAATGAACAGTGGGTCACTGAAGAAATCAAAAGATAAATCAAAAAATTTCTGGAAACAAATGAAGATGATGACACAACATATTAAAATGTATGGGATATCAAAACTTATGGGATATTGTCAAGTGGTATTAAGAGGAAAATTTATAGCAACTGACACCTACATCAAGAAATTGGAAAGGTATCAAATAAATGAGCTATCAATGCATCTCAAGGACCAAGAAAAATAACAGCCAACCAAACCCAAAACTATTACAAGAAATAATTAAAATTAGATAAGAAAGCAACAAAAATAATATAAAAATCAGCAAAATGAAGAGCTGTTTCTTGAAAAAATAAACAAAATTGACACATCATTGTCCCAAATAACCAAAAAAAAAGAAGAAGACACAAATTAATAACATTTGAGATGGAAAAGGAAATGCAACAACAGACACCACAGAAATAAAATGAATCATCATAAATTACTACAAAGAACTGTACAACAAAACAGGAAACCTAGATGAAATGGATACATTCCTGGACACATACAACGTATCTAAAATGAGCCATGAAGACATAGATAACCTATATAGACCAATAACCAAGATAGAAATTGAATTAGTAATATAGACCCTCCCAACAATAAAAAGCCCAGGACCATATATGAATTCACTGCTGAATTCTACAAAACATTTAAAGAACTAACTCCAATTCTTCTCAAGCTTTCAAAACAATTGCAATGGAGGAAATCCTCCCAAATTCTTTCTTTGAAGCCTGTAACACCCTAATTCCTAAACCTGAAAAAAATACAATAGAGAAAGAGAATTGCAGGCCAATTTCCCTGATGAACATAGACACAAAAATTATCAACTAAATACTAGCCAATCAAATCCAACAACATATCAGAAAGATCATTCACCCAGACCAAGTGGGATTTATCCCTGTTATGCAGGGATGGTTCAACATTCGCAAATCAATCAACATGATACACCACAGTAACAAATCGAAGAACAAAAACCATATGATTATCTCAATGGATATAGAGAAAGCATTGGACAAAATGCAACACCCTTTTGATGAAAATTTTAATCAAATGGGGAACAGAAGGAAATTTCTCAACACAATCAAGGCAATTTATGACAAACCCATGGCTAGTATCCTATTGAATGGGTAAAAGTTGGAAGCATTCACACTGAGATTTGGAACTGGACAAGGATGCCCACTCTCACCATTGCTTTTCAATATAGTCCTGCAAGTTTTAGCCAGAGCCATTAGACAAGAAAAAGGAATCAAAGGGATACAAATTGGACAGGAGGAAGTCAAACTATGACATGATCCTAATACAGGGGATCCAAAAAACTCCACTAAGAGACAACTGGAACTCATAGACGAGTTTGGTAAAGTAGCAGGATATAAAATCAATACACAAAAATCAACAGCCTTTGTATGCACAGACAATGTCATGGCTGAGAAAGAACTCCTAAAATCAATCCCATTCACAATAGCTAAAAAAAATCAAATACCTTGGAATAAATTTAACCAAGGATGTCAAAGATCTCTATGATGAGAATTATAAAACATTAAAGAACAAAATAGAAAATACAAAAAAAAAAAATGGAAAAAATCTTCCATGCTCAAGGATTGGAAGATTCAAGGTCATCAAAATGTCCAGAAGGCAATCCACAAATTCAATGTGATACCAATCAACACACCAAAGACTTCTCAGATATAGAAAAAAAATGATGCTAAAATTCATATGGAAACGTAAATGACCCCGAATAGCTAAAGCAATCTTATATAACAAAGACAAAGTTGGAGGCATCACAATACCAGATTTCAAGACATAATACATGGCAGTTATAATCAAAACAGCCTGGTACTGGTATAAAAACAGATGGAAAGACCAATGGAACAGAATAGAAATGTCAGAAATCAATCCCAGCATCTATAACCAACTTCTATTTGATCAAGGGAGCTAAAGTCAATCCCGGAAGAAAGGACAGTCTCTTCAACAAACGGTACTGGGAAAACTGGATTGCCACATGCAGAAGTATGAGGCAAAACCCATTCCTTACACCTTACACAAAAACCAACTCAAAATGCATCAAAGAAAAGGAAGGGGGTTGGAGTGTGGGTATGAGGGTGGGTATGGCGGGAAGAATTACCATGATCCTAAAGTTGTAATTGTGAAAAGTATGAAGTTTGTAACTGCAAAGCAGTAGAGTTCTGCATACACTCCTATGGACTTACTTCTAAGGGCACAGTTTAAAAACTTGCCATGGGACCCCAAATCCCATTAATCTAGGTGGTAAAAATAGCACTTAAGTGTTATAGAGATCATACGGATAGGATTAAGTGGTAAATTGATCATATTGATAGGATCAAGTGTTAAAGTGACCATATAAATAGGACCAAGTGTTTGGTAATAATAATAGACAGAATTAAAAAGGAGTGAATGCTCCAACATGGGAAGCAGTCTGTACAGCAGACTCATAGAATGACAATCCCCTTAAGTAAGCACTCTGACTAGAATAAGCCCTTAAGTCATTCTGGTCTGGCAGAAAATCCCAGGGGAGCATTTCAGGGATGGAAGCCAAGATACTGTGGCAAAAAAATGTTGTACAAGAGAGACCTCTGTGCATGAGATCCCAGTGGAATGAAGTGGTCAACAAAGACAGATGTACTTTTCTCTGACTGGAGGAAAATTCTACTTTGTTTATGGGCTTGTTGAGTTAGTGGATCCAAAAGGCTTCCATTGCCTAGGCAGCTCATGTCAAGAGCTTCTGGTGATCACTGACATCATACATATGAGTGTTAATTGTTAAATAAACAACAAGAGTCACTGTGCACTAACTTTCCATGCAGGATCTTTGTCCTCAAAGAGTTGTATTAGATTTAATACTAAAACTTGTTCTCAAAGATTTACTTCCTTTTAGTGTATTAAGTGGAGGCTATTCTTAGGTCTCATAATTTATAGTTATGTCTAAGTGCTTGAAAAAGTTGTATCATTCTTTGGTTCTTCTTTAAAGATAATAAGTTTCTAAAAGGATGGGAGGGGGAAAATGGGGAGAAGAAAAAGGAAAAAAATTACCTTCTAGACACAATACCCTTGAACAGTCCTTGTTTGGACTGTTGAGGAAAAGGTTTTTTAGTATTCTTGTTTTTGTTTTTCTTTCTCATACAAAGTGTTGAACTCTTTACCTAAAATAGAGTTAATCCTTTGTATATAAAGTTAGATAAAAATAGATCTTAGTAAAAAACAAGACATGGAACAGGAGAGGGAAGAGAAAGAAGGGTGAGAGTGTGGGTGGGCAGGCGAATATGGTGGGAAGAATGACCATGTTCCTAATGTTGTATTTATATAATAAATACAAATAAAAATATATCCCACAAAATCTTGTAAAAAAAAAAAGAGTCCCTGGGTTCTAATCCTGCCTCCACTTTTGATCCAGTTTTCTGCTAATGTGCATCCTGGAAGGCAGCAGTTGATGGTTCGAGGACATGGGCCCCTGACACATACATGGGGGGCCAGGCTCCTAGCTTTGTCCTGGCCCAGCCCTGGCTACTGGGGGCATTTCAAAAATCTCTCTTTCAAATGTGGAAATCATTTAAAAAAAATTCCTCTCATAGAGAAAGGTGGGCCCATTTTATATGAGTTATCTGAAATTTCTTGTGAGAGCCTTTGATTTTAATTGTTGCAGTTAGTCTAAATTTAAATAAGTTACTATTTGGATAAAGGACCAAAAAGAAAAAAAACACACACACACACACACACACACAAGTGGGCTGCCAATTTGCTATCTTTGGCTGAGGAAGTTTCCAATTCAAGTATGCCCACTCCATCGGGTTAAAAACATTAGGAAGGGACACTTTTTTTTAAAAAAAGAAGTAAAAGTTTATTTATTTATTTGAAAGGCAGAGTTACACAGAGGGTGAGGCAGAGGCACAGAGAGAACCTCTAGCCACTGGTTCACTCCCCAAACGGCTGCAATGGTCGGGGCTGGGCCAGGCTGAAATCAGGAGCTAGGAGCTTCATATGGGTCTCCCACATGGGTACAGGGACTCAGTGACTTGTGCCATCTTCTGCTGCTTTCCCAGGCACATTGGCTAGGAGCTGGATCAGAAGCGGAAAGGTCAGGACTCCAGTCAGTGCCCATGAGGGATGCTGGCACTGTAGACCGCAGCTTTACCCTGCTGAGACATAGCACCGCCACAGGAATGGACTTTTTGTACCTCTCTCATATGGAACTTGAATGACTGGGGCTGTGAGGGCAGAGTATCATACTTTTAGAAATTAATTTACTGCTACTCGAATGAATTGTGCCTGGCCCAGTCCTGCTATTCTTTCAACTGTTCTGTGGTTTGTGTATCTACCAGTCACATATCCCTTGCTAGGAGGGCAGGGGCAGGGGGCAGAGCCTCTAAATTACACTTTGATTTACCATCAACTAGGCAATGTTCATCCTTTTACCACTGAAAATTACCATTAGCCCCTTCCAGAAAGACAGTCTCACCAATGTAAACATGGATGTCACAGCACCTTGGAATGCCCAGCCTCTCTATATACAGTCCTGAACTGGCTGTGAAGATGGTCAGGCTGCTGCCTGTTCCTTTTCTGTCTTGTGAGCAGCATTTATCTTGTCATAGCCTAACCTATCTGGCCTCCAAAGCTCTCAGGCTCAGGTGGGTTCAGGGGCAACTGGCTATCTGCAGAGGAAACACTTCTTGGCAGCAAGGGTAGCTGACTGACAAGGGGCTTGAGCATCTCTTTATTGTGAGACTGGTAAGCCCTGATCTTCTCCATCTGATTGTTGCCTGGTTATTGTCCTATATTTCCCAGCACATATAACCCTTCCAACTCCCAATCCCACTTGCAATCTATAGGTGAGGGCATAGACTGTACCAAGGCAGGGAAACATAATTGTCTCGTTCACTGCACTGCATCTCTCTTGCCTACAACAGTATCTGACACACACAGGTGCTCGTGAAGTACTGACTGACACTTTGGGAAAAAAAGTTGTATGAGGGAGCTTTAATATGTTCATGGAAAAAATTGAATTCAAAGATAATCCAAAATTTCCATAAACTTTTTGAAGTTTCCAATTATGAAAAACTTGGAGCTACTCCCTCTCTGGTCCTACTCCTCCAAAATGTTGCCATTCTGTCTCCAAATTCTCTGAAACCTCAAGCTACCAGGCTGCTTTCTGCCGGTCCAAGTTGTGTAAATGGGGACTGACTTCAGGGAAAAAAGCTACAAACGTACAACCCTTACCTAGTGAAGTTAACATCTTACATAATTGGATTTCTCCTCAGTTCCTAATTTTGTTACCCTACAGTTCATTCTAATAGTGCATGTATGTGTGTGCATTCATATACATGTATGTGTGTATGTTTGTATAGTTTCACTTTTTAATAATCCTCTGGAGAGCCTATATATTTTAAAAATGTACAGAACAATGGGAGTGGAAGCTAAAAGCTAAAAGATCTAGGATGGGATGTGAGCTCAGTTTTTGGTTGTGCTTCTAAGACTACAAAATGGATAATAAGAACCATTGAAACCAAAAAAGTAATGTCATATATGAAAAGCCTTCAAAAAGCTCATGATAATGCCTATTACGAAGAAATTATGCATGGTTTTCAAAAAATTTTTGCACCAAATAAAATTTATCTTCTAGTTCAATTTTAAATGAACTGTCTGAAATATCCTCATATATCAAGACCTGCAATATGAAAGAATCTGTAATTTCATACAATTTATATAGCATGAGTGATTTGTACATATGGTGAACTCTCATAACTTGCTGCTAATCTCTTTTTAGCCTCTGTTTCCTTGTTAGTAAGTACAGAAAATGATTCTCACTTTCTATTGTCAGCAGGGTTAGAATTGATGTATAAAAAGGAATCACTGAAAAATAATACCTAACTCCTTTTGATTTTTATCCTGCTTTCTGAAAAGTGTTTAGCTTAAGACACACAGTAAAGCAAGTTGTGAACATTACTAAATCACAACAATTAATGGAATGTCTAACATGTTGTCTATATATTTCACATGGCCACATTTTTTTCCACTCTACTCCAAGGTATCGTAACCTTCTTGTTTTGATTTAATTTCAGTCAGCTTTTCCTATGTGTCTCTACTTACAGTCTATTTTTTGTTGTGTTGAGCTTCTGTTGTTCCAAGTGGCAACCAAGTTGCCTCTATTTTCACATGTCTTCTAGAAATAACTCACTGATAAGATGCATTTTTGGTGTAATAATAATTTGTAATATGGAAGCTGTGCTCCTGAAGGCAGGACTATTGGGAAAATGTGGTTCACAGCATTCATTTGAGGAGCATGTTCTACTTTGTTTTGATTGTGCAAGAAATTCTGGAGGACACGTAAGTCCCTTTAAGCCTAAACAGAATGGCTGGTTCTTAACTTCTGAATAAACTGTAAATGGATCAATTTAATGTGGAGAAAGCATCACACATTCCTCTGGGTATGCTTTTCAGAGCCATTGGCAACCCTGAAGATTGTCCAAGAGCAGACTCATACATGTTCTAGCAATATTTCTATATATGACTGTGGTAAAGAGAATTTTTCTCTCAGAATACAATAAAATAGAAATGGTGTCCTTTACTTACTAAAGCTATTCACAAGTGAATAGAAGACTATTTCTAAACTTCCAAAATGTATAGGACTTTATGGTAAAATTCCCATAGACTATGACTTCTTTACTAACCTAGGTCCCTCCCTTCCACTTTGCAAAGTCAGTCATATTTTAAGATCATGTTTATAATATTCTTTGCCAATTTTTCTCAAGAAGACTTACACATGCACTCTTATGTTATTAGAGAATTTTTTTTCTCTGCTATGGTGTCTATGTTCATGAGGTTTGCATAGGAACTCAGAGAAGGTGTGTGGTCTCTGTTCAGTCCGTTTAAGATGTACCAGGATCATGGATCATCTATCTAGCAGACCAGGTCATTTCCAGAGATAAATTTACCATGAAGCTTACAAACGTCAGCCTTCATATTTCTCCATTTATACTGGTCCAATTCCAGACCCTGAGAAAAGCTCTAGCAATGTACTCACCTACTCTTTGTTTTTATAAAATGTATAAAGCTAAGATAGTTTAATCAAAATTGGCAGAAGCCACTGCCTCTTACTAATTCCCTCTCCCTTTTATTCACACTTCTTCTATTATCAAGAAGCTTTAGAGAAGCTGTGGACACTTTTAATAACCAGAAAAAAGGAGGTTGAATTAGTGATATATTTAGATCAGTATTTATATAATTCATGGTCACTTCCATGTAGTTATTTCTGGATGTTACAAATGACCTTCCGGCAGTACTCCCGTGATCCCCTGTACCATCTCATCCATCATGACATGAAAGTGTGAGGTGTACTGCAGTATAAATGTACCCTACAGTATCTGGCACTAAGAATATGTATACAGTGGTGAAGAAACAAGAATGGAAATGCATGGAACAAAAGCTAGACTGGAAAATTCTTGCAGTCAACAGACATGAAAATTCATAAATGTTAGATGTGATTCTCATTTCTCCTACCCAGAATATACTCAATAACACAGCCCATAAAGTTATAAATGTACCTTACTGTCTTTTTTTATTTTGATGAGATTTGAAAAAATAAAACATCAGAATTCTTATGATTGTCAGAATGGCTTGGAGAGCACAAAACGCTGGTTTACTATTATCCCTCCTACCTATTCCAGTATCTTACTCCATCTCTTCCTTTCGTAGGCTTTCTCTCTCAGCCTGAGGAGTTTATTGCAAGTCAAAGGCAGGTAAGTCAGCTCTTAAATCATGCAACATTCTCCTAAAAGTATTGTTTATGGTATACACATAATGCCTTTCTTTAACCAACTCGACAAAATAACATTTTGAATTCAAAAGCTGACAATTGACTCATTTGTTCTCTGTAATCCTGCTATAATTCCCTTCCCACAATTTCTGAAATGGTTACTTTCCAAACAGGACTGGTAGCGAGGGAAACAGGAACCATCAGATAAAAACCTCATCATTTAATATCAATAAATATCAAGTACTAGAATGTCTGGGATTGTGTGAATGAAACTTTCACAAGATTAATTGAACTTTTAAATCAAGATATTTAACTGAGGCCAGCTCTGTGGTTTACTTAGTAGGCTAAGCCTCTGCCTGTGGCATTGGCATCCCATATGGACATGGATCCCATGTCCCAGCTGTTCCTCTTCTGATCCAGCTCTCTGATATGGTCTGGGAAAGCAGCAAAAGTTGGCCCAATTGCTTGGGCCCCTGTCCCCATGTGGGAGACCCAGAAGAAGCTCCTGGCTCCTGGCTTTGGATTGGCCCAGCTTTGGCTGTGTGGCCATTTGGGGAGCGAACCAGCATATGGAAGAGCTTTCTCTGTCTCTCCCTCTCTGTTACTCTACCTCTCAAATAAATATATAGAATCTTTACCAAAAAAAAAAAAAAAAGGATGCTTAACCATCTACATAGATTCATTCACAGAGGTATAAAGAAATTTAATAAATTATCCAAGAAAATTCAAGAATCGAATAATATCGATGTCAACAGAAATAAACAGGCTCTATCAAATGATTAATAAAACATTTATTCAGGGCAGAATATAAGTGACCTAGGTCTAGGAAACACCAGATCAACTACTTTTAATGAGTCATGGGACATGCTCTACAGTGGTCAAATTATAGTCAGAATTTACTCATTCCATGACACAAAGTTTTCATTTATCCTTACACCATAAACATATAGTAACTTGGCCCAAAAGGTGTGTTTTAGGTAATCAGGGGCAAATTTTTCACAGGTTGGAAATTACATTTTTCAAAATATGAATGGTCACAAAACTTTTTGAGATACATATGCTGTAAAGAAGGCTACTAATTAATTTTAAGGACATTTCTGAAAATATACAAGGAATTTACAGATAAGCAACAAAAGATTGTTGAAGGTTGCCCCAGATGGATAAAACAAAACAGACCTTTTGTGCGCATCACCCAAGTCAAATTGACCTGGTGGATAAGATTAGGAGCTCTGTCGGCTACTCCTTGGACAGGTCTCACTATGTTTTCCCTTGAATGCTTTGCAGTCTTTTTAGGGGCAATTTGTTCTCACTGGTGAGAAGGGAAATACACTATCTGAATTAACTATGTGATCCCAACGGATGACAAAATTAAACAGAACATTGTGGAATTCTTTCCTTGCTTTTTTCACACATGTCCTATCATTGTAAGTTCAAAAAATTTTACCTCTGATTTCGGATGCTGGATTTATTTTATGTTATTTTTGGTGTGTGTGCTTCTGATTATAAAAAGAATTTACATTCATGATTGTAGTTTTAGACAATACAAGAGAACAAATGAGTACACAGAACATACAGTCATATGAGCTATCAATAACCATTCTTATTGCTTGTGTATGTGTGTCAATATAGAAGAGAAATTATGCATAAGTTACTACATATGATCTTGAAGATTTATTTATTTATTTGAAAGGCAGAGTTAGAGAGGCAAAGGCAGAGAGAGAGAGAGAGAGAGAGAGAGAGAAAGTCTTCCATCCGCTGGTTGACTACCCAAACAGCCACAATGGCCGGAGTTGGGCCAATACGAAGCCAGAAGCCAGGAGCTTCTTCCGGATCTCCCACATGGGTGCAGGGGCCCAAGGACTTGAGCCATCTTCTACTGGTTTCCCAGGTCATAGCAGAGAGCTAGATTGGAGGTGGAACAGCCGGACTCGAACAGCCGTCCATATGGGATGCTGGCACTGCAGGTGGTGGCTTTACCCACGACACCACAGCGCCAGCTCCACTATATTGTTGAATAATGTATTTTACCACTATATTGTACTTACCAAGTAAGAGTACTGTATAGCAATTAAATTAACCAATTCTCTAGTTTTCATATTTTTAAATTTATAATTGCTCTATTTTAAGTAATACTACCATGAACTTTCTACTTCATGATTTTTATGTGCACTTTTGATCATTTCTTTAGGATATATTCCTAGGAGATAAATTATAATGTCAAAGGAAAGAGAATTTTAAGCCTTTACCTATACATTTCCAAGTTAGCCTTCAACAATTTTTATCACATCACATCATATATACATAAAAAGTATCTCCTGGGGCCAGTATAGCAGGTTAAGCCTCTGACTGCAGGTGTTGGCATCCCCTACGGGCACCAGTTTGAACCCTGGCTGCTCCACTTCCAATCCAGCTCCCTGTTGATGGCCTGGGAAAGCAGTACAAGATAGCCTAGGTGCTTGGGTCCCTGCACTGGTATGGGAGACCCAGAAGCTCCTGACTCCTAGCTTTAGATTGGCACAGCTCCAGCCATTGCAGCCATTTGGGGAGTGAACCAGAGGATGGAAGATCTGTTTCTACTTCTCTCTGTAACTCTGCCTCTCAAATAATTTAATATTTAATTAAAAAACATATCTCTCCCTGTATCTTTGCAAAATTAGTTATCAATATTGTTTTCATATTTATCAGTTTGATAAAAATATCACTTATCCTATTTGAAATCCTTTGTTTATTCACATATCATATATGCAACTCTTACCTCATGAATATTTCTAAAAGAAAATCCACTCCATAAAGCATAAATAAGGAATAGGATTATGATTCAATATATTATATCACTCCATTCGAGTTTGGTGTTTATATGGCTAATTACATAAATATATTTGTTTGAGTATATTATTTTAAAGGAATTTTACCAGATATCTGTGAAGGAAGACATAACTAGTTATTGAACTCAGAGAGCAAAAATAGTTAATATAGAAGCTAAGGGCATAATTCTGGGGACCCATCTGCTCAATTTGAGTCCTGACTCTAACCCAAAGTATATGCATAGCTTATGGCAATCTACTTATCCTCACCTGTAAAAAAGACCTGGTAATAGTGCCACCATCTCATAGAGTTGTCGTAAAGATTAAGTGGAATTATCATACAAGGGTATTGCTTCCTTGGCCTTTTGGCTAAGATCAAGTGTAGCACAGGGTAAGCAAACAAAACTTCTCTGGTCTTAATAGCTATAGCTCTCAAATTTGCTCTAGTACTTTGTCTCGCAACTGTTGTCTTCTCCCATATTTAAGTATGAAGTGAAGATGAAACCTTATATTCTTATATGAGTTTTAAGTGTTCAAGATAGTTAGGATCATTGAGAATTTTATAATCCATAGGCCACAAAATTGTTTTGCTGTTTCTTGTGGGATACAAATGATTGAGTTGTGCATCAGTTAAATCACTTCCTATGTCAAATTTTCCTTATCCACTTTCCCCTGCCTTTAGCCCATTCCAGTTATGATTAATTCCTTCCTCTCCTGGTTTCCCATGACATATCATTCATCCTCTCATGATAGCAGACACGGTACACAGTGTAGCCTTGTATCCTTATTATCATTTTAAAAGTTTGTTTCCCACATGCTGAAATAGCTCTCCAGGATAATAACTATGCCTCACTTACCCCGCTTCCCTAGCGCTTCCCATAGTTTCCAGCACACAGCACATCAATGATGTCTAAACAATGAATGAATGAAGAACAAAGGTTCAACTGGAATTTGCAGGATAAAACAACAATGCTTGATGTGGGAAGTGCAAAACAGACATTCATAAAACAGGCAGTGTACCAGGTGGCAAAATATTTGAAACAGTGGCTTTTAGACATTGGACAACAGGTGGAGTTGACTGTGTTCCCTGATAAAAGTGAAGTAACCCTATGAATCTCCAGACTACCAATAGAGGCTGTAATTGTAGGCAACAGTTCAAAGAAGAAGTTAGAGCTGATTAGACTCAGTTGAGAAGAGAGAAACATCAAAAGAAACCCACAAAGGCATCCAGGAGGTTGAAAATTACTCATACAAAGCTGGAGACAGTGTGTATTCCCATCAGCCAGAATGCAAAGGAATAAAAATACTTTGGTCACTGCATAGAACACTCAGAATGGCATCACATAGTAAGGTCTGCATTATTCCTAGATTAAAGCCTGCTATGAAGTGATAATTTTAAAACATTAAGTCAGATCTCAAAAGAATCAAATCAATTTCTAGGAACTTAATTGGTTGCCAAAGTAAAGTCCAAAACTACTTGAAAAACACACAAAAAGAAAAAAGTATCATACCAAACAATGTAAAATGCTTAATATCTAGCATTCAATAAAACTATCAGAAATGTAAAAAGGAAGGAATATATAATTAGAAGAATTACCAAATAGAAGCATACACACAAAAGAGACAAAGATGATGGAATTGGAAGACAAGAATATAAAGAAGATGGAGGAAAACATGAACATAACTAAGAGATTAGTTGGAGGATATAAAAAAGAGTTAAGTGAAACTTCTGGAAATAGTCACAATGAAAAAAATATTGGGAGCAATTAACAAAAGATTAAATAACAATAATGAAAAAATGATCAGTGAACTCAGAAATATAGTAGAATGTGCCAAAATGAAGCACAGAATGGAAATTATTTAGAGAATCAACGACCTGTGGAACAATGTCAAAAAGTTAATATGCACAGAATTAAATAATATATTTGAAGACACAGTTCTCAAAACTAATTTAACTTTGATGAAAATTATAAATGCATAGATCTAAGACGCTCAATGAACCCCAAGAATAAAAATAAACAAAACCATCCAAAAGCACATCATCAAACTACTGAAAACCAGTGACCAAAAAAAAAAAAAAAAAAAAAAAGTAAACATCCAGATCTCCCTTCCTATCTCCCAAAGACAAATTATCTATGAAGGAACAAAAAGAAGAATGAGAGCAAAAACTTATTCATACTATAGAAAGCAATTTACAGATTCAGTGCAATCCCAATTAAAATAACAACAACATTCCTCGCAGATCTAAAAAAAGTGATGCAAAAATTCATATGGAAACACAGGAGACCCTGAGTAGCTAAAGCAATCTTATACAACAAAAACAAAGCTGAAGGCATCACAATACCCAATTTCAAGACATACTACAGGGCACTTATCATCAAAACAGCCTGGTAGTGGCACAAAAAAAGATGTGTAGACCAATGGAACAGAATAAACTCCAGAAATGAATACACACATCTACAACCAACTTATCTTTGACAAAGGAGCTAAAATCAATCCCTGGAGCAAGGACAGTCTCTTCAACAAATGGTGTGGGAAAAACTGGATCTCCATGCACAGAAGTATAGAGCAAGATCCCTACCTTATATCTTTCACTAAAATCCACTCAAAATGGATCAATGAATTAAATCTATGACCTGGTATCATCAAATTACGAGATAACATTGGGGGAAACTGGCATAGGCAAAGACTTCTTGGAAAAGACCTCACAAGAACAGGCAATCAAAGCCAAAATTGACAAATGGGATTACACCAAATTGAGGAGCTTCCTCACTGCAAAAGAAACACTCAGCAAAGTGAAGAGGCAACTGACAGAATGGGAGAAAATATTTGCAAACTATTCAATTGAAAAAGGACTAATATCCAGAATCTATAAAGAGTTCAAGAAAACTCAAAAACACAAAACAAACAATCCAGTTAACAAATGCACAAAGGACTAAAACAGGCATTTTTCAAAAGAGGAAATTCAAATGGCCAACAGACACATGAAAAAATGCTCAGGAGGACCAGCCATCAGGGAAATGCAAATCAAAACCACAATGAGGTTTCACCTCATGCCAGTTAGAATGGCTTTCATAGAGAAGTCAACAAACAACAAATGCTGGTGGGGATGTGGGAAAAAAGGTACTTTAATCCACTGTTGGGAATGTAAATTGGTCCAGCTACTGTGGAAAACAGGATGGAGAAATCTGAATATATACCTACCATATGACCTAGCCATCCCATTCCTAGGAATTTACACAAAGGAAATGAAACCAGCACATGAAGGAATTATCTGTACCCCCATGTTTATTGTAGCACAATTCACAATAGCTAAGACATGCAATCAACCCAGATGTCCATCAACTGAAGTCTAGATAAAAAATTATGATATATGTACACCATGAAATACCACAGAGCAGTAAAAAAAAAAAAAAAAAAAAAGAAATCTTGTCATTTGCAACACTAGGGATGCAACTGAAAACCATTATACTTAGTGAAATAAGCCAGTCCCCAAAAGACAAATACCATATGTCCTCCCTGATCTGTGGTAACCAATACAGTACCCTAAGGAGCCACAGTTGGAGAACATGTGAGGGTCAGACATCAGCAGGAAGTGGGACCTATGCCTGGTGGATACCGTATTGTAGATGGGTACTGGTTTTGGATTAAGAGTTGTTTTCTCACTTATCTTCTTTAAAAAGAAAATCGTGCACTTTAGCCTTTGGTTCTAGCATGGGCCTGGGCACCACCTATTCCAACTGTCAGCATGACTTCCAGGTGCCTTACCTTCTACATGGGATATATGTCAAACAGCAGGAGCAGTGACACACACTGAGAATATTGTGCAGGGAGGAAATGAGAAACCCCTCTCACTCCTCAGGCATACAACAGTGCCCCAGAGTCACACTGGTGGTACCTCAGTGCCTTCAACTCCAGAGCTCTGTTGATGTATCTGAAACCAGCATGTTTCTTGTTTTGTATTTTCTCTCTGGAAACTGTAAGGAGATAGTCTGAAGAGAAATAAATTAAACAAAAATATAATAAAAAATAGAGTACTTAAAAAGTAACCTATAGAAGTGAAATTTACATTTTGAAATGCCATGATTTTGAACATGTCTCTACTGTTGAAGAACAGTTTGTTTTTTTTGTTTTTTTTTTTTCATACTATTTGTTGAACTCTTTACATAGTGGAGGGTTAAACTTATGGATATAAAGTTAATTGAAAATAGATCTTTGTAAAAAATAAGAATGGAAATAGGGAGGGAAGAGTAAGGAGGTTGCGAGTGTGGACGGGAGGGAGGGAAGGAAGGGAGGGATCATTAAGTTCCTAAATTTGTATATATGAAATACATAAAGTTTGTATACCTTACATAAAAGGTTTCTATGTTAGAAAACAAAGCAAAACTTCTAATTGTCCACTTAGGCAATCTAGCAGACAAAAATAACACTTTTAAAGTTATCAACTAATTTGATGTAATTGACATTTATGGACCACTTCCTAACAACAACAGAATCAAAAATCTTTCACATGCATACGGGACATTCACCAACTACAATTCTTTTCTACAAGCTTATTTATAGAAGCAACTCTACATAATCATATAAATCTATAAAGGAATGGAAATATTATTGATTGAAAATTATTTTTGTGATTCCTCATTTGAATTAAATTGGAAATTTTGAAAAGAAATTTAAAAAATTCTCAAATATTAGAAAGGCACATATATATCTAAATAATTTGTAGGTCAAAAAATAACAAAGGAAAATAAAAATGCTTTTAGTTCAATCAAGATTAATACACATTAAATTTTTCATGTATTTTGGAGAAAATAGTTATATAAGAAACCATGAATGATCTTAATAAGATTCCATACTAAAAACTATTGAAAAGAAAATGAGACTCAAGGTAGAATAATGATAAAAACAAATGTCATGAAAACAGAGAAACAATAGAGAAAATTGATGTAGCCAGAAGGCAATTCTTCAAAAAGATTAATAAAATTGATACATTCCTAAATTTCCAAAATTCATTCAAGATGAAATAGACTATCCAAAAAATAATATATCTGTTAAAGAAATTTCATTCATATTTAATAATCTTTCTACAAAGAAAACAGTAAAATCCAAGATGGCATCACTGGTGATGATTCAATCCATCAAACAGGTAAGGAAGAAATATGTCAATTCTACACAAGTCTCACAGAAAGTGAAAATACTGAATTTCCTCACAAATCAAAGAAATTATCAGAAAACTACAAATCCATATGTCTTATGAACACAAATACAAAATGGTTAACAAAAAATGATTTCAAATTGTATCTACCAATACGTAGGCCAGCTGGATAATATCCCAGAAATTCAAGGTTGGTTTAACATTCAAAACTGGTCAATGTAATCTGCCATGTTCACACACCAAAGGAGAGTGACTTCAGCAAGATGGTAGTATAGGGCTTTCCCACGCTTATCTTCTCACAGAAACATCAATTTATACAATTATCCACATAGAAAAATATCTCACCATAGCTAGGGAATCAGAATCCAGATGAGATATTACAGCACATGTGTATAGCACAGAAATCAGAAAGCACGCATTGGTTGATGTCATGGGAAATGATTGATTGAGGCTTATTTTGCAGGAGGTGACAAGCCAGCAGTAGAACACAGAGAGTAGCAAGGAGACTTAGATTCGTTAAAATAATCTGAAAGGCAACAGTAGGTGAGCATGACAGACAGGGGATAACTGTTGCTGGCATATGGTGCAAGGGAGCAGCAGGCAAGCAGGGATACTGTGATGTGGATTATAATATGGGAGGTATACATCTGAGGCAGATTGCTGCTATGCAAGGGCTTTCCTGACACTGTTGGAGATTTTCCCAGGGGATTTCTTAGTGCCACGGGTCCAGGTGACCTCTACAGTTGTGGGTAGGAGGGACAGTTTCATGCTCCCTATTTCACCCCTCCCCAAAGCAAAAACAGTATAAAGAAGAGAGAAATACCCTCCATATGGAGGAAGGAGAGGTAAATGTGCACCCAGCTTTGCCGCAGGGTCCATCACTAGGCCGACACCTGGAGGGCACCTGATCAGTATCCACATACCACAGTTCCAGTGGTGCTCCCACAGCCCATGCCCTCAGGCCAGCACTCACAGATATAGGGTACAGACATATCCAACACCAAGTCAGTCCCAGTGACCCCCAACTACAACAGATCTAGGTTCAGACTTGATTCTGCAGAACAAAGGAGGCAGGATTGTCCCAACAGTCAATGACATTGACCCAGGTTTCAGGTCTACTTCAGTATCAGGCCTGCTCAGCCTTCTTCTTCAAATTTTGGTTTATCCCCAAATTCCCAGCTTCTTGAGTCAAGGGTTAATGTCTACCCCAGTATATCCCATTGCTGGGCAGGCTCATGACTTCAACTGAATAGAATTCAGGCTTCACTTGACCTCTAAGGACCCAAGAATCAGGCTAATCCCAGCTGATGGGCTCCAGATCCACACCAGTACCAGACTGTCCCTCAATAACTCGGGTTCAAGGGCCATCCCAGTGGGCCTAGGTGCCAGATGCACTCATCTGCTGGCTCAGGCATCAGGCCAGCCTGTCCAAGGACTCCTGCCGCAAGCATGCCCATATGTCCTGCCAGGTAATCCATCTAGAATCTGGACAGGAAGGATTTTGAGTCAGTTTTGTCTCCCTTCAAAGATAAGCATATGATTTGATGGTTTTACAGATGAGTTCCACTAAAAATCATAGAGAAACTAATTCCAATCTTTGTCAAATCCTCCAAAAAATTGAAGACTAAGACACACTTCCAGGGGCAGCGCTGTGGCGCAGCGGGTTAAAGCCCTGGCCTGAAGCACTGGCATCTCATATGGGCACCGGTTCTGGTCCCAGCTGCTCCTCTTCTGATCCAGCTCTCTGCTATGGCCTGGGAAAGCAGTAGAAGATGGCCTAAGTTCTTGGGCCCCTGAACCCACATGGGAGACTCCGAAGGAGCTCTTGGCTCCTGGCTTCGGATCAGCACAGCTCTGGACATTGTGGCCAACTAAGAAGTGAACCAGCAGATAGAAGATCTCTCTGTCTCTACCTCTCTGTAACTCTGTCTTTCAAATAAATAAAATAAATATTTTTCCCAAACTCATTTAACAAAGCCAGTGTTATACTGACACTAAAGCCAGATAAGGACACCACAAGAAAATTACAGACCAATATTCTTAAAGAATATAGATGCAAAACTCACCAAAACAGTACTAGTAACAGATTAACAGAATGAAGTCACATGAATATCTCAATAGATGCAGAAAAAGCATGTGACAAAACTAAACATCTTTTCATGATAAAATAGACCTCAACAAATTATGTATATGAGGAATATACTTCAGCAAAATAAGGGGAAAAATATAACAATTTCATAGTTAACATCATACTCAGTGGTGGTGAAAAGTTGAATGTTTTTCCTCTAAATCAGAAACAAGAAAATGATCCTGACTCTTGCCACTCTATTCAATGTAGTATTGGGAATCCTAGACAGAGCAATCAAGCAAGAGAAGGAAACACAAGTCATTCACATAAGAAAGGAAGTTAAATTGTTCTCTATTTGCAGACAAAATTATCTTACATATAAAAATGCTTTTAAAAGCAAACCAAGGAGTCAGCATTGTGGTGCAGTGGGTTAAGAAGCTGCCAGCAATGCCAACATCCTATACTGGAGTAGTGGTTTGAGTCCCAGCTTCCCACTTCTGATCCAGCTCCCTACTAGTGTGCCTGGAAAAGGAGTGGAAGATGGTGGCCCTAATCTTTGTGCCCCTGTAACCACTTGGGATTCCTGGGTGGAATTTCTTGCTCCTGGCTTCAGTCCAGCTCTCACTGTCATGGCCATTTAGAAAGTGAGCCAGCAGATGGAATATTTCTCTCTGTCTCTCGTCTGTCACTCTTTTCAAACAAATAAAATAAATCTCATTTAAAAAAACAAAAAAGCTGTTAGAACTAATAAATGAATAAAGTTGTAAGATAGCAAGTCAGCTATCAAACTCAGTAGTGTTTGTATCTACTAACAGTGTACCATCTGAAAAAGAAATAAAACAATCTGATTTACAACACAAAAATATATTTAGACATAAATTTAATTAAGGGGGTGAAAGATCTGTACAACTAAAAACTAAGAAACACTGATGAAGTAAATTAAAGAAGACAAATTATAAAAGATACCCCAAGTTCATGGGTTGGAAAAATTAATATTGTTAACAATTTCCATACTACCCAAAGTGATCCGTGGATTTGACACAATCTCTAGAAAAATTTCAATGTTGTTTTTCCCAAAAATAAAAAATAAAAAAACAATTCTAAAATTCATATGTAAAAACTAAAGATTCTGAATAGCCAAAGAAATCTTGAGCAAAAAGAACAAAAGTAGGGATGTCAACTTCCTGCTTTCAAAATATACTACACAAAGCTATAATAATCAAAACAATGCTGTGCTGGCATAAAAACAGACATATAACCCAAGGGAAAAGAACAGAGCTTAGAATATGTTCATGCATTTTTGATCAACTGATCATAAAAAAATGTGCTAAAACACACAGTGAAAAAAATGAGACTTTTCAATAAATGGTATTGGGAAAACTGGATAAACCTGTACACATGTAAAAGAAATTGGAATCTTTTCTCATAGTATGTATAAAAATAAACTACAAATGAATCTAAAGTTTAAATATAAGACCTTTCAATGGGTGAATGGATAAAAAAAATATGATGTGCATATATTATGGAATACTATACACCCTTTAAAAAGGAAGGAAATTCTGTCATTTTCCACAACACGGCTATTTCATATTTTTGCATCAGTGTTCATAAGTGAGGTTCAAGATGAAAATATTTCACCCATTGGGCAGAACAATGGGTGCTGTGATACACTCTGTATAAATCTCTTAAAGATCTCCCACTGACTAAGCAGCTCACTTTACATCCACTATCCTGGATGTAAAATCGTGTGCAGGAAAAACCCATTCAATACAATACGCTATGTACAAGGCATGGCTCACACTACAGAACAAACAAAATGTTTCTGCAAAATAAATTCATTTTCCTTCTGCAGAGGAAATCCTTGAAGCCCACAATGTCTAAATAATTAGCATCAAGTCACAAATCAAGTAAAAAATGAGAGGAAGAAGGAGGTGCTTGCTTTTGAAAGAAATACTATCATTTCACTAATGGTTTTGTGTACTGACCACAAATTCTCTGTCCCTCTCTAACTTTTAACCATGGAAATATTCCTTTGCTTGTTATTTGGCAATGTATCCCAGTTTTACACATCCGTTTTAAATCCGACAGTCTACTAAGATTTCCTTGCAGGATTTCATGTTTTTTTCTGATAACAAGCTGAATTGTTAGTGGCAAGCTGGAATTTTCTCAAGCTCACGTAGGAGATAGTGGGAAAGACCCCCACTGAGGCCACAGTGCAGGCCATGCAGAAACTGGTCTTTATCTCTACCCAACCTCTCCTTAGAAGTTGGGACGAATACTTGGCGCTTCTTGAAGAGATTGCATGAGGGGTGGCTGCAGTGACAGCAGAGCTGTATGTCAGCATGTTGTTTCAATAGATACACACAAGCTTTGCCAAGGCAAAGCAGACAGCATGGAGGCTGCTGGTTCCAGCGTGAAGCTGGATCAGGTGCTGGCAAATTTTTCCAGACCTCAAGAAGCCAGAAACCCTCCCTTGCGTTATTCTTTGAGTAACTGCTTAACAATTTCTTTAGTGGTTAAAATGAGTAGGTCTCTCTCTTTATGGCTTACTTTTTGCTGAACAAATAATCAACCTACTTCTTCCTTTGCCTGACAGTGAAAGTCAAACTCCGGGAAGGTGTTTGGGCAGCCATTTAAACAAGTAAAGACGGCTGGCTTTGGTAATTAATTTGCAGACATTTTATTCTAATGTGCAACAAGCATCCTACACTAAATTTCATAGAGGACAAAAAAAAGTCATTATTATTACTAAATATAATGGTTTTTTCATTCTGTATGAAGCACTGTTAATGACTTCATATGTATTATCTTTTAAAATTATAATGTAATCTTATGAGAAAGATGTTATTATTTGCATTTCCTAAACAATAAAATAGGGTTTGAAAGGTCAGTAGCAGGGCCTACACTGTGGTGTAGAAAGTTAAGCCACTGACTGCATTTCTAGTATCCCATAGTGGTGCCAGTTTGAGTCCCAGCTGCTCCACTTCCGAACCAGCTCCCTGTTAATGTGCCTGAAAAGGCAGTGGAAAATGGCCCAACTCCTTGGGCCCCTGCATCCATGTGGGAGACCAGGAAGAAGCTCCTTGCCTTTGGATCAGCCCAGCCATGGCCATTGCAATCATTTTGGGAATGAACCAGTGGATGGAAGCTATCTCTCTCTCTTTTTTCTCTTCTCTCTCTCTCTTTCTGTAACCCTGCCTTTAAAAAAAAAAAGTCAGGGGCTCCCTTAAAGATAGAAAGACAGTATCTTAAAAAGTCAAGATTTGAAACCAGTTCTGCTTAATTTTAATATCTGCTCTTTAGCCGGCGATGTGGCTCAACAGGCTAATCCTCCGCCTTCTGGCACCAGCACACCGGGTTCTAGTCCCGGTCGGGGCACCAGATTCTGTCCCGGTTGCCCCTCTTCCAGGCCAGCTCTCTGCTGTGGCCAGGGAGTGCAGTGGAGGATGGCCCAAGTCCTTGGGCCCTGCACTCCATGCGAGACCAGGAGAAGCACCTGGCTCCTGGCTTCGGATCAGCGCGGTGCGCTGGCCGCAGCGCACCAGCCGCAGCGGCCATTGGCGGGTGAACCAACGGCAAAGGAATACCTTTCTCTATGTTTCTCTCTCTCACTGTCCACTCTGCCTGTCAAAAACAAAACAAAACAAAACAAAATCTGCTCTAAACATTGTTCTAAAATCCTTTCTAAAAATACAAAACAGCTCCTGATCTCAAAGCAATGTGTGTTTTAGCCTAGATAGCTAGGCACAGATTATAGCTAGTCAGAATTAAAAGCACACACCAGGATCTGAGCTGACAGAATTTTGAGGCTCTTAACTGTTTCCATGTCATTCTTTTCTACCGAGTTTTGAGGCTCTCCTTTGTCGTAAGGATAATGCCACGGGTAACAGCTTTCCTCTCCTCAGTTCTATATTCTGTGATTGTACATTCAACATCATGCTGTCTTTCAGCTCACAGAAGCAGAGCCAAAGGGAAGTTCCATGGTTAAGTTTCATGCCTGTAAGTCAATCACCATCTAAAGTTAAAGGACAAGTTTAGAATTCAGAATCTCAAACGGGCTAACTCTAATCAAAGTTACTGAAATAGTCTCCTGCTTGTTAACAGGGGCTGCCTGACAGCTTATCAGAAACGTAATGGACTTAGGAATAACTATGACTATATTATGAAGTTAGAACTACCTAGTAAATGCAATATACATACCTGGATATTTATTTATTTTCTCATCCTTATAGTAGTTCAAATCTCTATTTCATTTCTAATTTTATCCAGAAATAAAAATCTAATTCATTACATAATGCATCTTATCAATTTCAGTTTTCAAGAATTCAAGTAATACAAACACAAGTATTTTCTTTTGTGGCAACAACACACTTATGGACTGAGCTTCAAAGACAGAGAAAAATTAATTTAAAATAACTGATACACTCTTCTGCCCAAAGACATAAGAACTAAGACTTAACACTGTAATCACACAAATATATCTGGATATTTAGAAACCAGTCAAGCATATGTCCAAATATATTTAATAATGAGATATTGATGAAATCATTTAAGATTGTAAATATAATATAAAGTTTGTATTATATCAGTCATTCATTATTTATGGAGTGTTATATCACTTGATATTTTGTTTATATATTTCAGGGAAAATCACTACTTTTTCTCCTTTTTAAGATAATTTACAACACGTTTTCCGTGTAACTGGAGGCTTGCATTTGGTATAATATCTCAGACTAACCAGATATCCTTAACAGTTTTTCTGATAAAACTAGCTTAAGTATTTTTATGTATGTGTTTATATATGTTTATATGTTTAAATATTTTAAGTGTATCACAACTTAGCAGAAAAGTATGTAATATGCCAAAGACAAAACAAAGTGAGATAGGAAGATGAGAGATAGATTAGTGCAGAAGCCAATTTTGCCCCTGACAGAAATTGCTGAACCCTGATGAACCTGAAGACTTTATAAGGCATATGAGAAAACATGCATAACCTAGGGTCCTTATAAAGTAGAAAATGTAACTATATCTCCCAATAGAAATCTGAGACCACAGTGGCTTAAAACTCTTAGAAGTAGACAGTAAGGGCTGGCATTGTGATATAGCAGGTAAAGCCTCTGCCACGTGGGTGCAGGTTCAAATCCTGGCTGTTCCATTTCCAACCCTGCTCTTTGCGAATGGCCTGGGAAAAGCAGTGGAACAGGGCCCAAGAGTTTAGGATTCTGCCACCCACGTGGGAGACCCTGAAGAAGCTTCAGCCTGGTTCAGCACTGTCCATTGCCAGTGAACCAGAGGATAGCAGATCTCTCTCTTTCTCTTTCTCTCTCTCTCTCTCTCTCTCTCTCTCTCTCTCTCCCTGTCCCTCTCTGTACTCTGACCTTCAAATAAATAAATAAATCTTAAACTCTTAAAAAAAAAAAAGTAGACAGCAAAGAAGTATCTGTTTTTACCTTGGCACTGAGTACAGGGAAAAGGAAAAAAAAAAAAAAACACCTCTCTAGAGATTTTGAAACTATAAGCCTGCACTCACACAGATTTTTGGCCCAAGTTCAAACTTACTGGGAGATCCAAAAATTCAAATAGAAATTGTAATATAAAATAGTTCTGGTCTACCCTCAGGTAGTAAGGTAAAAGTAAAATCTTCTTTGAAAGAATTCAGTTTTAACATGACTTAATATAATTTGTTCAGATAATGATCCAAAGGATATGAGCTAAAAGCAAAAAATGCAAACACAGAGGTAAACAAAGAACCATAAGTAAGAATCAGAAATAACATGGCACAATCAGACAGAAATTCCAGATATTAGAATTATCAGATGCTGAATATAAGTAAAAATCATATGCTCAAAGGAGTGAAATCTGAAAATATAAGTGAGAAACATGAAATTATTTAAAAAATAGATCTGTAGAAAGATAATCTGAAAATTAAAGTGGCAATAAAGTAAGTATAATTAAACAGTAAAATTAAACAGATTAGAGAAAGATGAAGTCAGACTTAGTGAAAGGACAATGGGTTCAAAGAAACTATCCAGAATAATAAAGATATATCTTAAAGTATGAAAGCAAGATTAAATTTGGTAACAGAATCAGAAGTTCTAATATACTTGGGACTTCAGAGGGAAATAATAGTGAGAATGAGGAAAAAACAATGTTTAAAGAGATAACGTGATAATGGAGCGTTTTCCAGAAAGACAGCTCAGACAAAAGCAGGATAAATAAACACAAATCTACAGTTGGAAATGTAATAAAACTGTAAGGCACCAAAAACAAAGGGAAGTTTTAAAAATAGCCAGTAAGCAAAGTTTGGTTCTGATTTGTCATCACAAAACAAAATGATAGTAAGTCAAATTTTTCAACAGAAAAAATTATTGTTCTTTCGGTAGACTTTAGCAATATTCTTGAATAAATGAACGAATTATAAGCAACAGATCCAAGATGGAAAACTCTAATTCTGAAATCTGTGTGTTTACATATCATATATGCAAACAAAAGGAATTCAGTCTTAAGGAAACTCCTGATGGCAACACCTGACATGTTATTCACTTTAAAGTTGGATGGGAAACAAAACTACGTTCCTGAAATTTGGAACACGCCTGTATTGCCATCAGAGACACATAATTTTCTTCTCAGACCTTAAGCTCTGCACGCTGCTACTAGAATAATTTAATATTATCACTTATTTGTTGCATCACTGATGAGAAATTCTCCAAGATTATTGATTTCCAAACATATCATATCAAGACCCCTTTCCGATTTTGATCCCGAGACCTCTCCCTAAGACTGCCAGCTTCATTAACACCTCTCAGAGCTGTGGAACAGAATCACTGCTTAGTGGTTGCACTGCGGGCCTGATCTGATATTGGTTTCAATCTGCACTCAAATGAATTGGACCAGTTCCTAAAGCATAAAGGGTCTGCAAAAAATTCATGGAAAATGCATAGTATGGAAAAACTGTATGGATTTCAAAACTTGTTCGCACCACAACAAACTTATATTGTAATTCCATTTATTTTCACAATTTTCTCAGCTGCAAATGGAAATATTTACAATAACATCCAAATTTTGTCAAATGCATTGCACAGTATTGGCTTAGAATAAATTATCACTGAAATTGGCTGCTGCTATCAGACAATCATTGTATTTCTTCTTCTTCTTTTTTTTTTTTTTTTTGACAGGCAGAGTGGACAGTGAGAGAGAGACAGAGAGAAAGGCCTTCCTTTTGCCGTTGGTTCACCCTCCAATGGCCGCCGCGGTAGCGCGCTGCGGCCGGCGCACCGCGCTGTTCCGATGGCAGGAGCCAGGTGCTTCTCCTGGTCTCCCATAGGGTGCAGAGCCCAAATACTTGGGCCATCCTCCACTGCACTCCCTGGCCACAGCAGAGAGCTGGCCTGGAAGGGGGGCAACCGGGACAGGATCGGTGCCCCGACCGGGACTAGAACCCGGTGTGCCGGTGCCAGAAGGCGGAGGATTAGCCTAGTGAGCCGCAGCACCGGCCCTTTTTTTTTTTTTTTTTTTTTTATTGCCCTTAGCCCATATCTGTCTCCTTTAACTCATGCCTTGCTTGCTCCTGTTACAAAGGCCAGAGGTTCTCCAAGAAAAGTACCCGAAGCATCAACATCCCTTACAATTTGTTAGAAATAGAAATTTGTTAGAAATGGAAAATCCCAGGCCTCATCGTAGATGTACTGAATCAGAAACCCTGGAGGAAGAGCTCAATAGTCTGTTTTAACAAGAGCCCCTGGTGATTCTCGTGGGCATGGGGACCACTGTTCTTGCCACTATACAAGCAGCTCAGCTGTTCTCCATGGGAAGGCTTCTGCGAACACACCGAGAGACTCAGGGTTGTCACAAGTTTGATGATCCCTCCTGGCAGTCAGTGGAGGCAGGGATGTTAAATGTCCAGAAACACTTTCTAAGGCTTCACCTTTCCCTGCACCTGTTGAATTTCTGGGGCTTGGCTCCTTCAACTTCAGCTTCATTATTCGTTTTCTCTTTCTCAACAATTATCACCCTTAGAACACAACTATATATGTAGCTACTTCAGAAAGATCATGGGAAAATGGAATTAAAAGGTAAGTTTATTTCAGTACAAAAATTTTGACATCCACAAATAATAGGATTTCAAACAGTTCATGGAAAATATATACAGTGCATGAATTTTTTTTTTTTTTTAAGGGAAAGGGTTTATTGGGGATAACCCTACAGACCAGAGTGAAGGGGCGGTGAAGGGAAAAAAAAGAAAGAGAATATAAGAGAGAAACAGAGAGGAGAGGAGCTAGCAAGGAGAGAAGATAGAGAAGAGAGGGGAGAAGCCAAGAGAGGCCAAGAGAGCACAGGAGAGAAGGACCAAGAGAGAACCAAGAGAGCAGGTGTTCAGGAGCAGGCCCTTTTAAAACTTTGCCTGAGGGCGGGCAGGGAAACAGGAGCAGCTAATCCCATTAGGATGGGGGTGGAGCCTGGCTCTGGTAGCTGGGCCATGCGGCCACCTGGCTAAAACTGCCCCAGTTTCCTAACATTCCTCCCCTTTTGTTTTTTATAAAGCAGGATTTTTATGGGATTACATTAGTCCCAATGTCTCAAGCCGCTGTCTCCTGGGTGGGGAGCCAAGTAAATCCTTGTAGCAGCATTTGGTGGACTGCCTGGTTGTTGAAGGCCTTTGTTCGTTCCATTATCACCTGCTGTAAACAGTTTACCTTCTGTAAACACTTTAAACTGTAGTATAAAAGACAGGGTGAGACTAGTAACAATGATCGTAAGAGTAACATTAACCAGGTAATGAGAGGATTTCATAGAGGAAATGGGGGGGGGGGGTCCTCTGGACCCTTATGGGGACGGTCTGATGGATGTGCTTTAAGCTGATTCCAGCCAAGACTGGGAGAAAAGCCACTCATCTTTTGTGGGTAGAGGGGTTGTCTGTAGAGAAATTCTAAACAATTATACAGCATTAAGTGGCGAAGAGGACCATCAGTACACACAGGTTGGGAGTAGAGCCATTGGCGGTAGAGTAGAGGTTATGATTACAAAGGAATGAGGCCCAAGTGGGCTAGATACAGAGGACAGAGTTGTTATTAGAGAACCTAAGAAAGATGCCATCTAAGCTACAACTAAGTTTTCTGATTGAGAGGCAAATAGAACCTGACAGAGGGGCTCGATAATAATCAGGTGGGCTTTAAAGCCTTGTAAATTATGAGGCCCAGACTCATCCATCTATCTCTTTATATAGCCTACATCCTAAGGGAGGTGTGAACCTCCTTGGGGAAGGCACCCTGTTGACTTCCATTACCTAGCTAGCCTGGGAGGAGAGCTGGTCAGGTAAAGGCAAGTGGCAACTCTAACAGGAAATTTACAGTTCTGCCTGCAATGTTGCTGATCCTACTTGGCCGTCCCCTCAGCTATAGTGGTCACCTTGGAAGCTGAGCTGAGTGAAGGGCTTTTCAGCTTAGAGCCAATAAGATCTGTGGCTCTGACCTGGGCGTCCTTCGACTCCAGGGCAGGTCCATTTCCAGTGATCCAACTCAATGCATGAATTTCAGTTGAACTTTTAAATTCACTTTCCCACAAACTTTTTGAAGTATCATTCAACATCATGTATATTTAGTATTCTGTCATTTGAAGTATCCCTGAAGAATAAATCTTTTTTTTTAAAGATTTATTTTTTATTTTTTTTGAAGAGTTACAGCAAGAGGCAGAGACAGAGAGGTCTTCCATCTGCTGGTTCACTCCCTAGATGGCTGCAATGGCCAGAGCTGCGCCGATCTGAAGACAGGAGCCAGGAGCTTCTTCCAGGTCTCCCATGTGGTTGATGCAGGAGCCCAAGGACTTGGACCATCTTCTGCTGCTTTCCCAGGCCATAGCAGAGAGCTGGATCAGAAGAGGAGCAGCCGGGACTAGAACCGGCGCCCATATGGGGTGCTGGCGCTGCAGGCCAGGGCTTTAACCCGCTGCACCACAGTGCCGGCCCCAAGAAATCTTATTCATTACTTCTTCTATAGGAAGGTAGCATTCATAGAAGCATTTGTTTAGTTATCAAGAACACAGGGATGGCCGGCGCCGTTGCTTAACAGGCTAATCCTCTGCCTTGCGGCGCCGGCACACCGGGTTCTAGTCCCGGTTGGGGCGCCGGATTCTATCCCGGTTGCCCCTCTTCCAGGCCAGCTCTCTGCTGTGGCCAGGGAGTGCAGTGGAGGATGACCCAAGTGCTTGGGCTCTACACCCCATGGGAGACCAGGAGAAGCACCTGAATCCTGGCTTCGGATCAGCGCGATGTGCCGGCTGCAGCGGCCATTGGAGGGTGAACCAACGGCAAAAAGGAAGACCTTTCTCTCTGTCTCTCTCTCTCTCACTATCCACTCTGCCTGTCAAGAAAAAAAAAAAAAAAAAAAGAACACAGGGAGCCAGAATGTCTGTGTATGAATCTGAGCTCTGTTTCTTACTTAGGATGTAACCATGGGTCTTTTTACTTATTCTTTCTAAGCCTCAGTTTTCTTATCTGTTTAATGGGGAGAGCAATAGTACATACATCAAAGGGTTGTTGGGGAGTATAAGATTTTATTACACCATTTTCCCCTCAGCATATAATGCTGGGAATTAACAGTCATCATAGATTTTATTGATTTATTGATTGATCAAAGAATCTTAAAACTTAATTCCAATTCAACCTTCAGTCATTAGAATACTCAAGGGAGTCATGATCACTGACTTCAAAATTCATAATGTACTGCTATGTAGAAGGGAAATTTTCTTATTCTTTACAGATTCAGAACACGGGGCCTGGGACCACAGTTTAGGGGTGCACTTGCCACATGAGTCCTTGATGCATCTCTTCCTCCAGTTCTATGACAGCAGAGGTCAAGGACTTGGAAATTTGGAGTCCCAGCCATCTCTTTCTATTTCTTTGTAGTTGGGAAATATAAAGGAGGACAGAATCAGATTTCCAGAGCCCCTGAGATTCTTTCTATTTGATTCATGTTCTTCTAAATGGTTTTGCTTAAAAAGAGCCTTGTTTCCTGCCAACTTCTGATGGCTGCCCTCCATCACCTGCCCTTTTGTTTCCCAGAAGCTCATAGGCCATTAGCCTAAGTATGTACGACTGGCAGGGGCCTTGCCTCTGGCAGCATTAAGCCAGGCATGGGCTGATGAAATGCTTTTTGGAGTCTACCCATCCAAACACAGAGTGCATCCAAAGCTGGAGGTGATGACATCTCAGTCTGAGGCAGAAGGAGTACACAGGGTTCTGGGTGGTTAGGTAATAGAGTAAGAAGAGAAGATGGTGCATAATTATGGAAAAAGTGCATCCCACAGGTAAGCTCTAGTGTTCTGATGAAGCCTGAGAGTACGGAAGGTGGTTTAGGATCTATTATGCATGCAATGCCATACCAACAAAGTACTAGTTATGTGGCTCTTATCATTGCTATGAAAGTAAAGAAAAAGATCTGTGCCTTTCACCATATGTCTGTGAAACTCCCTCAAATTAAACTCTTACTTCACTAGGCAGTCATCTCAAGAAGCAAATTGCTTCATTAAGTCATCTAATAAGTAAACATCCTGCTGGCGCCGTGGCTTAACAGGCTAATCCTCCGCCTTGCGGCACCAGCACACCGGGTTCTAGTCCCGGTTGGGGCGCCGGATTCTATCCCGTTGCCCCTCTTCCAGGCCAGCTCTCTGCTTGTGGCCCGGGAAGGCAGTGGAGGATGGCCCAAGTCCTTGGGCCCTGCACCCGCATGGGAGACCGGGAGAAGCACCTGGCTCCTGGCTTCGGATCAGCGAGATGCGCTGGCCACAGCGGCCATTGCAGGGTGATCCAATGGCAAAAAAGGAAGACCTTTCTCTCTGTCTCTCTCTCTCACTATCCACTCTGCCTGTCAAAATAAATAAATAAATAAAATAATAAGTAAACATCCTGAAAAACATTTATGGCAACGTCCAATGTGTATTAAAATACTGTGTCAAAGGAGACAAGTCTAGCTACATTTATCCATCTGTTGATTCTGTTATTAAAAGGAAGAGGAACTATAGAATCCACAGATGGAAGGAATAGGAGGAAGAAGAAAAGGCAAGTCATTTGGCACAGAGTGGTTAAGATGTTACTTGGGGAGGTCAGTCCTATGGCATAGTAGCTAAGCCTCTGCCTGCAGTGCAGGCATCCCATATGGGCACCGGTTCATGTCCCAGTTGCTCCTCTTCTAGTCCAGCTCTCTGTTTATGGCCCAGGAAAGCAGTAGAAGATGGCCCAAGTGCTTGGGCTCCTCTACCTGTGTGGGGGACCCAGAGGAACATCCTCGCTCCTGGCTTGGATCGGCCCAGCTCTGGCCATTGCAGCCATTTGGGGAGTGGACCAGTGGATGGAGAAACTTTCTCTCTGTCTGTAACTCTATCTCTATAAAATATAGAGTGACTGAGAATATTTGAAGCAAAAAAATAAAATAAAAAAGGACCCAACTATATGCTGCCTAAAAGGATATTAGCTTTAATGACACTGCTCCTGATTCCAGCTTCCTGCTAGTATACATCCTACAAGGCAGCCAGTGATGTCTCAAGTGGTTGGATCCTTACCACCCATGTGGAGAACCTAGATTGATACCCAAGCTCCTGTCATTGGCAGGCCCAGACCTGCCTGTTGTCTTTCCCTGCCTAAGTTAAATTGAAAAATAAAAAACAAAACAAAACAAAAAAAAAGGAGAAAGACTAAGGAGGAAGAGAAAAGAACAATTACAAGTTTGTCTCAAGCAAGACCTACTTCAGCAGGAGTGTTAGGCCTCCAAATGCCTCCTTAACTTGGCCAGCTTGTAGGTCCCTGTTGATCAATTTTACTAAGTCAGCCCCAGTAGGTGAATGAACTCATACTAATGAAGCTCACAGGAAAGATATGAATAGGGGCTGGTGCTGGGGCACAGCTGGTTAAACCACTGCCTGCAGTGCCAGCATCCCATATGGCTCAAATCCTGGCTGTTCCACTCCAATCCAGCTCCCTGCTAACGCACCTGGGAAAGCAGTGGAAGATGATCCAAGTCCTTGGGCCCCTGCACCCATGTGAAAGACCTGGATGAAGCTCCCAGCTTCTGGCTTTGGCCTGGCCCATCCTCAGCCAATGCGGCCATTTGCGGAGTAAACCAGCAGATGGAGATGGAGGATCTCTCTCTCTCTCTCTCTCTCTCTCTCTCTCTCATGCTCTCACTCTCTCTCTCTGTAACTCTACCTTTCAAAAAAACAAATTAAAAAAAAAGATGTAAACAAACTCAAACTGTTTATTAGTTTAAGCTTAGATATAAAAATGCCAAAGGAAGGGAGGAATTTCAAGATGGTAGATTAGGGAGCAGCATGCTGCGCTGGGCTAAGGATAAACAGCGAAAAGTGTAGGAAGTGCACTCGGGAAAATTGGAGAGAAAACCGCACTTCAAAAAAATAGTAATGGGGGAATTCAATACCCCACTATCAGCAATGGATAGATGAACCAAAATCAGCAAGGAAATGACAGTTAATCAACACTATAGACATAATGGACCTAACAGATATCTACAGAACTTTTCACCCCACAGTGGTAGAATACACATTCTTTGTATCAGTGAATGGAACTTTCTCTAGCACAGACTATATACCAGGCCATACAGCAAGTCTCAGCAAATTCAAAGAAATTGAAATCATACATGCATATTCTCTGACCACAATGAAATAAAGCTGGGAATCAACCAATCAAGAATCTCTAAAACATGTGCGAACACATGTAGACTGAACAACATGGTCCTGAAACAACAGTAGGTCAAGAGGAGAAATCAAAAAAAATTCTGGAAACAAATGAAGATGACAAAATTTCATATCAAAACTTATGTGATACCAAAAACAGTATTAAGAGAGAAGTTTATAGCAGTTGGTGCCTACATGAAGAAATTGGAAAGGTACCGAGTAAATGAGCTATCCCTGCATCTCAAGGACCTAGAAAAACAACAACAAACCAAACCCAAAATTAGTTAGTGGAAAGTAATAACTGAAATTAGGGAAGAAATAAACAAAACTGAAACAAAAAAAGATTATCAGTGAAATGAAGAGCTGGATTTTGAAAAAAAATAAACAAAATTGATACACCATTGGTGCAACTAACAAAAGAGGGAGCAGACCCAAGTCAATAAAATCAGAGATGAAAAAGGAAACCTAAAAGCAGACACCACAAAAATAAAAAGAATCATCAGGAATTACTACAAGAGCTGTATGCCAACAAACTGGGAATCCTAGAAGAAATGGATAGATTCCCAGACACAAATAATCTACTTAAATTGAATCATGAAGACACAGAAAACTTAACAGACCAATACCAAGACAAATTGAATCAGTAATAAAGACCCTCCCAACAAAGAAAAGCCCAGGACCGGATAGCTTCACTGCTGAATTCGACCAGACATTTAAAGAAAAACTAACTACAATTCTTCTCAAAGTACTCAAAACAACTGAGAGGGAGAGAATCCTCTCAAACTCCTCCTATGAAGCCAGCATCACCTTAATTCCTAAGCCAGAAAAAAAGATGCAACAGAGAAGGACAACTATAGACCAGTATCCCTCATGAATATAGATGCAAAAACTCTCAACAAAATATTAGCTAATGGAATACAACAACACATCAGAAAGATCATTCACTTGGACCATGTGAGATTTATCCCTAGTATGCAGGGATGGTTCAGCATTTGCAAATCAATCAATGTGATACATCACATTAACAACTGAAAAACAAAAGCACATGGTTATCTCAGTAGATGAAGAAAAAGCATTTGATAAAATACAACATGCTTTCTTGATAAAAGCCTTAAGCAAATTGGGTATAGAAGAAACATTTCTCAACACAATCAAGGCATTTTATGACAAAGCCATGGCCAGCATCTTATTGAATGGGGAAAAGCTGGAAGCATTCTCCCTATGATCTGGAACCAGACAAGGATGCCCACTCTCACCATTGCTATTTAATATAGTCCTGGAAGTTTTAGACAGAGCCATTAGACAAACAAACAAACAAAGAAATCAAAAGGATGCAAATTAGAAGGGAGGAAATCAAAATATCCCTTCTTGCAGATGACATGATCCTATATATAGGAAATCCAAAAAACTCCACTGAGAAACTAGTATAACATAAGAGATTGGTAAAGTGGCAGATTATAAAATCAACAAGGAAAAAAATCAATAGCCTTTGTATACACAGACAAGGTCACAGCTGAGAAAGAACTTTTAAAATCATTCCCATCCACAATAGCTCCAAAAAGAATTAAGTACCTTGTAATAAATTTAACCAAGGATGTCAAAGATCTCCATAATTCAAATGATAAAACACTAAAGAAAGACATAGAAGAAGACAGTAAAAAATAAAAAATCTTCCATGTTCTTGGATTTGAAGAAACAACATTACAAAAATGTCCATACTACCAAAAAAATTTACAGATATATTGCAATCCCATTCAAAACACCAATGACATTCTTTGCAGATCCAGAAAAAAAATGAAGCTAAAATCCCTGTGGAAACACAGGAGACCCTGAAGAGCTAAAGCAATCTTATACCACAAAAACAAAACTGGAGCCATCATAATACCTAATTTCAAGAAATTCTATAGGGCAATTATGATCAAAACACCCTGGTACTGGCACAAAACCAGATGGATAGACCAATGGAACAGAACAGAAACTCAAGAAATCAATCCATGTGTCTATAGCCAACTTATCTTTGACAAAGGAGCTAAAAACGTGCCAGGGGATTCCAATTCAACCCCATCAAAGTGGCATGTACCAATGCCATCTCACTAGTCCAAGTGATCAATTCAGTTCACAATTGATCATAATAAAAGGATTTAGACTTAATGGGATCACATAAACAAGACTAATGTCTGCTAATACTAACTGAAAGAATTAAAAAGCAGAGAACGATCCAACATGGGAAGCGGGATACACAGCAGACTCATAGAATGGCAGATGTCCTAAACAGCACTCTGGCCTCAGAATCAGCCCTTAAGGCATTCAGATATGGCTGAAGAGCACATGAGAGTATTTTAGGCATGGAAAGCCAAGACATTCTGGAAAAAAAAACCCACAACAAAAATGAAAACATAAAACCTAAATGAAAGATCTCTGTGAGTGAGATTCCAGTGGAAAGAACGGGCCATCAAAGAAGGAGGTACCTTTCTCTGAAGGGAGGAGAGAACTTCCACTTTGACTATGACCTTGTCTAAATAAGATCGGAGTTGGCAAACTAAAAAGGCTTCCATAGTCTTGGTAACCCATGACAAGAGCCTAGGATGATTACTGATGCCATAAACAAGAGTGTCAATTGTTAAATCAACAACAGGAGTCACTGTGCACTTACTCCCCATGTAGGACCTCTGTCATTAATGTGTTGTACAATGTAAATTAATGCTATAACTAGTACTCAAACAGTACTTTTACACTTTTTGTTTTTGTGTGGGTGCAAACTGTTGAAATCCTTACTTACTATTTGCTAAATTGATCTTCTGTATATAAAGATAATTGAAAATTAATCTTGATGTGAATGAGATGGGAGAGTTGCAGGTGGGAGGGAAGTTATGGAGGGGGGGAAGCCACTGTAATCCAAAAGCTGTACTTTCGAAATTTATATTTATTAAATAAAAGTTTAAAAAAAGGAGCTAAAATCAATCCCTGGAGCAAGAACAGTCTCTTTAATAAATGATGCTGGGGAAATTGGATCTCCATGGACAGAAGTATGAAACTAGTCCCCTACATTATACCTTACACAAAAACACACCCAAAATGTATCAAAGAATAAATCTATGACCCAATATCATCAAATAATTAGAGAACACTGGGAAAACTCTGTAAAACATTGGCATCGGCAAACACTTTTTGAAAAAGTCCACAGAGGCACAGGCAATCAAAGCCAAAATAGAAAAATGGGACTACGTCAAGTTGAGAAGCTTCTGTACTACAAAAGAAATACTCAGCAAAGTGAAAAGTCAACTGACAGAATTGGAGAAAATATTTGCAAACTATACACCTGATAAAGGGTTAACATCCAGAATCTATAAAGAGCTCAAGAAATTCAACAACAACAAAACAATCAGTTAATAAATGGGCAGAGGACTTAAAAAGGCATTTTTCAAGAGAGGAAATTCAAATGGCCAACAGACACTTTGGAAAATGCTCAGATGCACTAACCATTAGGGAAATGCAAATCAAAACTACAATGAGGTTTCACCTCACTCCAGTTAGAATTGCTTTCATACAGAAGTCAACAAACAACAAATGCTGGTGAGGATGTGGGGAAAAAGATATTCTGATCCACTGATGGTGAGAATGTAACCTTGTGCAGCCACTATGGAAGACAGTATGGAGATATATCAGAAATCTGAATATAGACCTACCATATGGTCCAGCCATCCATCCCACTCCTGGAAATTTCAGTATATGAAAGAGTTATCTGTATCCCCATGTTCATTGCAGCACAATTCACAACAGCTAAGATATGGAATCAACTCAGATGTGCAATCAACTGTTGCCTGGATAAAGAAATTATGGCATATATACACTATGGAGTAATGCTCAGATTTAAAAAAAGAAATGAAATCCTGTCTTTTGCAACAAGATGGTTGCAACTGGAAACCATTATGCTTACTGAAATAAGCCAGTCCCAAAAATATGGATATCATATGTTTTCCCTGATCTGAGGTAACTAATAGAGTACCTGAAATGTAATGTATTGGAGTGAAATAGATATTTTGAGAATCGATGATTTATAAACAATAAATAGCCTTTGCCTCTCCCATTGAGGAACAGTGTTTTTTTTGTTGTTGTTTTTTTTCTTCAAACTATTTGTTAAATTCTTAGTGTAGGGTTAACTATACGATCACTAAGTACACTAAAAATAGATCATTGTAAAAATTAAGAGGGGGAATCTGAGGGGGAGGAATATGAAGGGTTGGAAGATGGCTGGGAGGGGAAGTGTGGGGGTAAACTGCCACTATGCTCCTAAATATGTATATATAAAATGCTTGAAACTTGTATAACTTAAATAAAATTTTTAAAAATGCCAAAGACAAAGAAAGATTGATAATCACAATCTGATGATACTATTTTCTATACAATCACAGAAATAAACAGAAGATTCAAGTATGTCCTTTTCCACTAAGAAGATACGAAAAAGGCCAACAACTGTATTATTTGAGAACATTAAATAAAAACCACAATGCAATAAGACTTGTATGTACAACTGAATGCTAAAAAAAATTTAAGGAAATATCAAGTAATTGGCAATGACAGATCAGGTAGAATCTCAAGTGCTACTGTTGGGGATAAATTTGGTAGCACCATTTTGAAAACTTTGAGTGTCCACCAAAGGTGAAACTGTATGTCACAAATCCTAGTAACCTCACTTTGAGATATATATGCATCAGAAATGCCCCAAAAGGCATGTACATGAATTTCCTAGCAGCATTATTCATAACAACAAAAATGGAAGCCATTCAAATGTATCTCAAAAGTACAATGATTAAATAGTGGAATGACTACAATAGAATAACACAAAGCAATAAAAATAAACTATTACACCGTGCAGTGCAAAGTATGATGCTCACAGATCAAATATTATAGAAGCTAACCTAAGGTAATAGAAGTCTGAATAGTGATTATCTATCTTTTGGTGAGGGAATAACTCACAGGGATTAATAGTAGAGACTCTTGGGTTCTAATATTACCTTTTGTGTTGATATGAATGGGGTATATTGGCTTCATTAATAATTGGACTGTACACTTGTGACTTATGAATATGTCTATTTGTATGTTAAACATCAGTGTTTCTCTCTCTCTCTCTCTTTTTTTTTTTTTTTTGACAGGCAGAGTTAGACAGTGAGAGAGAGAGAGACAGAGAGAAAGGTCTTCCTTTTCTGTTGATTCACCCCCCAAATGGCTGCTACTGCCAGTGCTGCGCCGATCCGAAGCCAGGAGCCAGGTGCTTCCTCCTGGTCTCCCGTGCAAGTGCAGGGCCCAAGCACCTGGGCCATCCTCCATTGCCTTCCCGGGCCACAGCAGAGAGTTGGACTGGAAGAGAAGCAACAGGGACAGAATCCGGCACCCCAACCGGGACTAGAACCCGGGGTGCCATTGCCACAGGCGGAGGATTAGCCAAGTGAGCTGTGGAGCCGGCCCTAACATCAGTGTTTCTCAACTGGAGTGATTTTGCCTCCTAGGGGACATTTGACCATTTCTAGAGACTTTTTATCACAACTTAGGAGGTGTACTAGCATCTAATGAGCAGAGACCGGGGATGTTGCTAAATGTCCTGTAATACACAGCACTATGTCCACATTGTCTGCATATCAATAAAATAAAATGTTCCAAATAAAATACTAGCAAAATAATTATAATAATTTGTGTGGCTTATACAACAGTGGCTTAACATGTTTCTGATAAAAGCTAATGTGCCCCTATACTGTTTCCACTTGAACTACGCAAGCCAATATGTGGCAAGTCAACCAAGATTCAAGGTTCTGTGTAACTGAGGAAATGCCTTGTTCTGAGTGAAGGAGCTAGGGCTTAAAACACAGTAAAAATAAATATATTGACCTTCATGGCAACCAGGTAAGTATCCCTTCAGAAGCAACTGGGTACTTTGCTGCTTTAGAAACTCCAGAGTGTTACCTAGTTACTACACAGAATAAGCACTATTTCTTGAATTTATGAATAAACAGGTCTTCCTGCATCCCTTCCAGACCAATGTCCAAGGTTTGAAATTTTTCTGCCCTGCAATTTATCAAGTAACCATCTAATTTCTCTGATATATTAATAGATGCCGAGGCTTTAATTATATCAGATTATGTGCAACAAAGATTCATATTTAATTTTGAAAGAGTCAATGAAGACAGTTTCCTGACCCAGAGAAGTAACTAATGGTAGAAATTCCATGTATTTATGATAGATCTATAAAGGATGAAAAATAAGAAATGACAAGGAGATTTTTTTCAGTGACTCCCAGTTCAAACACTGAAAAGAGCTGACTTTCACGGGAAGGCATGTTACTATGGAGCTTACAATGGCAGAAACTTCAGTGGGAGAATTCAAGCAAGCTTATCACACATTGATGAGATCTTCATAGACACAATCCTTATTTAGGTTAAAGAATATGGAAGTAAGAATACCCACACTGATAATTTACAGATTGCTTTGACTTCCCCTGTAGTACAGGCACGATAATGCCCCTATCTCCAAAAGATGTCTGCATTGAAATTTCTAGAATATGCAAAATATGTAAGGTTACATGGAACACAGGGAATTAAGGGTTGCCGATAGAATTAAGACTGCTAGTCAGCTCACTTTGAAATAGCCAGATTATTCTAGATGACCTAGGTAAACTCAATGTAATCATGAGAGCCTTTAAAAGGAAGAGGAGACAAAGATGACAGCATTAGAAAGATTTCTGTGCAATGCTGCTGATGTTGGAGGAGGAGGGACATCAGCCAAAGAATGTAGGCAGCTTCCAGAAGACAGAAGACAAAGAAACTGATTCACCATTAACAGTCTCCAGGGGGAGCATGGTCCTGCCAAAAACTGATGTTATCCCACTGAGACTCACTTCGGATTTCTGACCTTCTGAATTATTAGATAATAAATTTGTATTACTTTAAGGCACTAGATTTGTGGCAATGTGTTGCAACAGTGATAGCAATTCGTATAGCAAATTAACGGGTTGGAGAAAAGCCATGGGCCATCCAAACAGTGGATGGTATAATTTATATTGGCTTTTGAGTATAATTAAAGAGAGTATACATAAATTCAGATGCACATGTGCTCACAGACTTGTAATTTACTTCTTTGTTCATGTCATTCCCCTTATTATTTGATCTTGTTATCGGAATTCAAAAATGACCTGGGGTAACCAGTAACTGGTTGCAGTTCTGTGAGTTAATTGATATGGTTATTATCTGCATAGCATGGGTTTAAAATGAAATTGTGCAAAGAGAAAAGCTTGCTTACCTTCTGCAAAGAGGATATTGTCAGAAATGAGTTTTCCTTCTGCTGACAAAGTTAGTGATTTGCAGACTTACAGAAGTAAGGCATAAAATACACACAGGTGCAAATTGATGTCTATAAACGAAAAAGTGAAATGAGTAATTTGAAGTTGCTGGGAAAGTGCCAATTAATTAACTCCATCTCCAGGAACATTGCAAATACAGCTAAACCACACACTGAGTGGCAACCAAAGAGTGGCAAAGAAAGGAAGAAATATCCAGTCTTCATCAGTCCCACTACCCAAATCACTGTAAATAAACTTCTAACCCAAGTGAAAACATGATTACTATGTAAACCCAGCTTAGAGTCACCACTAGGTGAATGTACTTCTTGTGTAAAAGCAGTGTACTTGTTCTCCAAAAGCAGATTCAGCAGAGTCGTCTAACCCGCACTCCCACCAGACCACAGCCCCCAGCTCTTCCTGGTGGAAACTCGGGATATCACTGATCTTCAGAACTTTAATGGTAGCTTTACCTCTTTTCATTCATCACAAGGTAAAAGAAAGAAGTGGCATTTTGAAGCAACAGTGAGAAGTCGGAACATGAGAATCTAAATGGACAAGATCACTACAATGGTTGGAATGTGTCCTCCCAGATGTATGTGTTGGAAATAATCTCCAGTGCAACAGTGCTGGAAGATGGGACTTAATGAGAGGTGATTAGGCCTTAAGGGCAGAGGGAATTGTTGATGTCTTTATTGCAGGAATGGGTTGATTATAAAAGGAGGAGTTTCTTGCCTCAGAATCAACCCTTGGGACATTCGGATCTGGCTAAAAGGTCCATGAGAGTCTCACAGGCATGGAAAGCCATGACACGGTGGCAAAAAACAATCTAAATGAAAGACCCTGGTGAACAAGACCCCAGCAGAAGGAACAGGCCATCAAGGAGAGAGGCGCCTTTCTCTGAAGGGAGGAAGGAACCTCCACTGTGACATGGCCTTGACTAAACAAGTTCAGAGTCGGTGAACTCAAGGGAATTCCATAGCCTAGACAGCTCATAGCAAGAGTCTCGGGTGATTGCTGACGTCATAAATAAGCGTGCCAATTGTTAAATCAACAACGGGAGTCACTGGGTACATGCTCCCCACGTAGGATCTCTGTCCTTAATGTGTTTTACTATGAAACTTAAAAACACTACGAGTTCAACAATACCCTATACCTTGTGCGGTTGTGTGAATGCAGCCTGTTGAAATCCTTGCTTAGTATATACTAAGTCAATCTTCAGTATATGAAGGTAATTGAAAATGAAACTCGATAAAGGGTGGGATGGGAGAGGGAGAGGGGAGGGCCACGGGAGGGAGGGAGGTTGGTTGGGGAAGGCACAACAATACAAAAGTTGCACTTTGTAAATTCACATTTATAAGATAAAAAAATTTTAAAAAAGGGCTGTTTGAAAGAAAATCTTGTTTTTAAAATATGACAGAAAAGCAAATGCTGGCTGTATCCAAAAGAGATTGCTTGGCCCAGGAAGAACAAGCCTATGTGACAGATACAGGAAGCAGTATCTGTCCATCAAGTTCTGATCTGCCTAGACTGATAACCATGCTAGCTCCCATGATTTGGATTATCTGTTCATCAAGTGATCTCTTGAGCACAATTTCATTCTAGGGAGAAAATGCACTAATCAGCAACCAGGAACACTCTGCTCAAGGTGGTTCTGTTCTGTCATAAGTTCATATAATGTCTTTCTAGGTAAATTTGATCTGTGTGTCAGCTTTCCACCAGCCTACCAGTTATCCCATAAGAGCCCCCAGTTGAAAGGTGAGATTTTTGCCAATTGTCACTTGGGTAGGGATGGCCATAATTTCCACAGGATTAGTTGTTTTGCCCAGAGAATGGCTGAGATTATTTCAGAGGTTTCTAGAACTCCCTGGGATAGTGTTTAAGTTCCACTTGTGCTCCCTTACTTTAAACTACCTATAAACTGGATGCCACTAAAGGCCTTTCTCAGAAGAAACATCAAGCCCTATTCTTGGAAAATATCTTGTTCTCCTTTCTCCTGAGGTTATGCAAAACTAAGTAAATACCAAGGAAAGAAAAACTTATTTTTGAATAGAAAGTTGAAGCATGAAAAAGAACAGTTTAAAAGAGGAGGGGGCTGGCATTGTGGTACAGCAGGTACCTCCACCTGAAATGTTGGCATCCTGTATTGGAGTTCTGGTTTGAGCCCCAGCTATGCTACTTCCAATCTAGCTCTCTGCTGATGCCCTCTCACTGTGTAACTCTGCCTTTCAAGTATATAAATAAATATTTAAAAGAGTTCCAGAAAGAGAGGGAGAGAGAAAGGAGAGAAAGGGGGAAGAAGACAGAAAGATCTTCCATCTTCTGGTCACTCTCCCAAATGACTGCAATGATTGGGGCTGGGCCAGGCTGAAGCCTGGAGCCTGTAATTCCATCCTGCTCTCCCACACGGGTGGTAGGGGCCCAAGCACTCAGGCCATCTTCTTCTGCTTTCCAGACTCATAAGCAGGTAGCTGGATCACAAGTGGAACCTCCAGGACTCCAATCAGCACTTTGGCATGGGACGCCATCATCACAGGCAGCAGCTAAAGGGCTGTGTCAGAATACTGGCCCCATAATCTTTATGATAAGTAAACAAAAGAGGAGAACCTGGAGGGTCTTGTGCCATGAAGAAACAGGAAGGCCAACTAACATGAGCCCTTGTTCCCATTTCAGTTCAGCCACATGCAGCAGGCCTCGTGACCTGAAGGAACCCCTACTATCAGTGAGAGTGGAGTTCTTTTATTTGAAAGACAGACAGACAACTAGAGATCTCCCATCGATTGACTTACTCTCCAAACGACACAACAGGGACATGCTGAAATCAGGAACCCAGAACTCAGTTGGAACTTCCCATGTGGCTGGCAGGGACCCAACAACCTGGGCTATCATTTGCTGCCTCCCTGGGACTGTATTAGCAGGAAGCTAGGATCAGAAGTAGAACAAGGACTCAAATCTAGGCACTCTGATATGGCATGCAGATGTCCAAAGAGATTATTCAGCTGCTGAGCCAAGCACTTACCCCAAGATGAAATTTGATGTGTATGCCCTGGCTAACAAAAAACAAGAGTCTACGACTCTTAATTATTTTCACTACAATGCTGTTTAAATAGGTTCAAATATAAACTGGGGCATGAATTCCTTATACTCACACAACAATAACTTAAAAAACCAATATTATTCAAATTATCTCTGGTAATTTCATGTGACAGGTGAAGTTACTTTGTTGAAATAAACATCATTCTTGACTCTTGACTATGGCACAGATTGCCAGAGCAGGCATCTTTTCAGTTTGGCAGTCTGTGCTACTCCCCTCTAGGAGAACTTAATGTTCCCACACAGTTGTTTATTTAAGTTACTATGAATCCTTTGTTCACAGCATGCATTATGATGCTCTTGGCCTTCACTAACATATTTATTTCCTCTGTTCTTTTCCTTTCCACTTGGGGCCAATAAAATTGTAAACACAAAATCCAACTCCAACACAGAAATTGCAAGGTTTTACTCAGGTAGCCATTTGAGGATCCAGAATGCATTTATATCAATGTTTGAAAAATCAAACACACTTTAAAAAATTACCATGAAGAACCTACATGTGCTAGTTTGAGTAACCAGCAGGATCTAGTTCCTTGACTGAGCACCCTGACATCCTCCCACTCTCATCTTCCAAAGTGCATGAAATACATAAGACACAAAACCAATGTTTCTTTTCTGTTCTCAGCCCTCAAAGTGGTTGAGGCCACTTATGCCCTTTTCTTTGATTTCGCACTCCATAACTCCACACTTCTCTTTAAGCAAGTTTATGTAAGTTGTCTGAGGGTTATTCACATAGCCAGAGCCATCTCAAGGAAATATAAAAACTGGAAACTAATGAGATTTGCGTCACAGTTCTTATTCTGCAGTTTTGTAACACAGCAACTACCTATCATTAGTGGAGCAGGACAGCGGAGAGGACCGGAGAAACTCCCCCAAACTCTTTATTCTTCCCTGCTCAGCCCTGCTAGACAAGAATTTATACTTTCCTTTGCAGTTTGCTTCATTTTTCCTTTCCATTGGAATGTGAAGTACACTTTTAGGATGGGAGGCAATAAACATGAGAATCTGCACATTTGAAATTTTGGTTAGAATAGCTTCTAATTTATCCACATCAATTCTACCTCCATCAAATATTTGGAAGTAGAGCAGAGGTTCTGACAACACTCTCAGAGGTCACTAAATCCTGTGCCCCTGGATGCCCACTGATTTAAATACCATCTTTAAGTAACAAATTTTCATGTAATTGCAGTTCAGTTGCTGAACTCCGTGCAGCCACTCTAACTACCAATCTCTTCTCAGGATCATCCATCAATAGGTATCAACTTCTGGAACTGATCTCCTTGTTTCCAATTGTTCTTCCATAGTTTCAGTTTGTTTTTCTTTTTGCCTCTGTTTACATTTTTGGAGATTACATCATCTTCATCTTTTGAGATTATATAATTTTGGTCTTCAAGCTTGCATTGGCAGAAGGGAACCTAGCAATCTTCTTTCTTCTTCATTGTATATCTGTTCTTTTTTTTTCAACTTTTATTTAATAAGTATAAATTTCCAAAGTACAACTTTTGAATTATAGCAGCTTTTCCCCCCATAACCTCTCTCCCACCCGCAACCATCCCATCTCCCACTCCCTCTCCCATCCCATTCACATTAAAATGCATTTTCAATTATCTTTATAGACAGAAGATCAACTTAGTATATACTAAGTAAAGATTTCAACAGTTCACACCCACACAAACACACAAAGTATAAAGTACTGTTTGAGTAGTAGTTTTACTGTTAATTCGCATAGTACAACACATTAAGGACATAGATCCTACATGAGGAGTAGGTGCACAGTGACTCCTGTTGTTGATTTAACAATTGACACTCTTATTTATGATGTCAGTAATCACCTGAGGCTCTTGTCATGAGCTGCCAAGACTATGGAAGCCTCTTGAGTTCACAAACTCCGACCTTATTTAGTCAAGGCCATAGTCAAAGTGGAAGTTCTCGCCTCCCTTCAGAGAAAGGTACCTCCTTCTTTGATGGCCCATTCTTTCCACTGGGATCTCACTCACAGAGATCTTTCATTTAGGTCATTTTTTTTTGCCACAGTGTCTTGGCTTTCCATGCCTGGGAAACTCTCATGGGCTTTTTAGCCAGATCCAGATGCCTTAAGGGCTGATTCGGATGCACAGCTGCTTTTTGAGGTGTCAATATTCTCTTAAGTGTCTCTAAGAATGATAGCTTGGAATGTTAGATCTCTTTTGCTCCCTGGGTCATTGACTCTGATTTTGCCTTCAATTCTGGGTTCCCTTTCGTTTTGCTGCTGCTCTTCCTCAAAGATCTGAATATTCTGGGTTTTCTTAATCCGACCCCATTTCTTTCTGCCCTCCACAAATTGTTTCAAATTTCTATTCCTTATAGCTTTCTTTCAAATGTTTAAGCATCATCATGGATATATCAAAGTATTGTTCTTCTGACTATATTGAGGATTTGAGAAGAACATTCAGTTTGCTGTTTTATATAATTTATTTTTTTTTCCCATGGACTTTTTGAAGTGTTTTTGTATTTGTTCATGAATAATTCCAAACTTACAAAACACTGAAAAAATTAAAATAGTATAGAGAACAAAAACTCCTATAATCTTTATCCAGATTGACTTACTCTTTTTTTTTGTTTGTTTGTTTGTTTCTTTTTTTTTTTCGTTTATTAAACTTTTATTTAATGAATACAAATTTCCAAAGTACAGCTTATGGGTCACAATGGCTTCCCCCATCCCATAACTTCCCTCCCACCAGCCACCCTCCCCCCCCACCCCCCCACCCCGCTCCCTCTCCCCTTCCATTCGCATCAAGATTCATTTTCAATTCTCTTTATATACAGAAGATCAGTTTAGTATATATTAGGTAAAGATTTCAACAGTTTGCCCCCATATAGCAACACGAAATGAAAAAAATACTGTTGGAGTACTAGTTGGATGTGGGGAAAAAGAGACACTAACCTACTGTTGGTGGGAATGCAAACTGGTTAGGCCACTATGGAAGTCAGTCTAGAGATTCCTCAGAAGCCTGAACATAACCCGACCATACAACCCAGCCATCCCACTCCTTGGAATTTACCCAAAGGAAATTAATTTGGCAAATAAAAAAGCCATCTGCACATTAATGTTTATTGCAGCTCAATTCACAATAGCTAAGACCTGGAACCAACCCAAATGCCCATCAACAGTAGACTGGATAAAGAAATTATGGGACATGTACTCCATAGAATACTATACAGCAGTAAGAAACAATGAAACCCAGTCATTTGCAACAAGATGGAGGAATCTGGAAAACATCATGCTGAGTGAATTAAGCCAGTCCCAAAGAGACAAATATCATTTGTTTTCCCTGATCGGTGACAACCGAGCACCAAAGGGGAAACCTGTTAAGTGAAATGGACACTATAAGAAACAATGACCTGATCAGCTCTTGTCCTGACTCTAGATGTACAATGTAATACTTTATCCTTTTTAGTATTTGTTGTTGTTTTTATTGTTGTTCTAGTACTAGTGGTTGAACTCTGTAATTAACACACAATTATTCTTAGGTGTTTAAATTTTAACTGAAAAGTGATCCCTGTTAAATATAAGAGTGGGAAAAAGAGAGGGAGGAGATGCACAATTTGGGACATGCTCAATCGGACTTGCCCCAAATGGTGGAGTTAGAAATGTGCCAGGGCATTCCAATATATAATTTATTTTTAAAACAAAATTCAGGGCCCTTCTTTAAATCATGCTGGCAGAAAATGTGAAAGTCGTATACATTATACAAGGGTATACTTTCATCCAAATGTCCACTGTTCTGAAATGCTTGTGTTTATCACACAATATGCAATATGCTTCTCTTTAATTATAGGCTTATTTATGAACTTCATGCTGCCCTACTGATACATCCACCTATTCTTATATTAGCAATACATTTTTTTAAATTACTTACTGGTTTAATTAATCCCATTTGCCCAGCAGATATCCATTTGTGAGTTAGAGAGGATTATGATCAAAAAAGACCCATTGGAAAAAAAAAAAAAAATTGGCCGGCGCCGCGGCTCAATGGGCTAATCCTCTGCCTGCGGCGCCAGCACCCGGGGTTCTAGTCCCAGTCAAAGCGCTGGATCCTGTCCCGGTTGCCCCTCTTCCAGGCCAGCTCTCTGCTGTGGCCAGGGAGTGCAGTGGAGGATGGCCCAAGTGCTTGGGCCCTGCACCCCATGGGAGACCAGGAGAAGCACCTGGCTCCTGGCTTTGGATCAGCACAGCGCGCCGGCTGCAGCGGCCATTGTGGGGGGGTGAGCCAACAGAAAAAGGAAGACCTTTCTCTCTGTCTCTCTCACTGTCCACTCTGCCTGTAAAAAAAAAAAGAAGACCCATAGCAGACCTTGACATTTCTTTTCCTCCATGCATTCTTGATGAACACAAAAAGAAATGATGACGTAAGATTTATAACACTTTCTTAATTTATGTGATGACCTCTATCCTATTTCAGGGAATATATAATATCTTAATTGGTCCTTGTAAATAGTGATTAATATCTTCAATAACATCTTCATTATGTAGAAGAAACTAAAGCCTAGAGAACTTAAATGATTTGCTTGAGGTTACTAAATAAGCAAGCAGCAGAACTTGAATCTGATTGTACTATGGGTATACAACACGTACTGCTTTTCACACACTGGTCAGAGGTTCTTTGTTCATTTGTTAGAATGCCCTCTGTTAACTACCTGTCCTTCTGCTCCAAATGAATTAGAAAACAAGTCCATTACTTATGTCCACTTGTGGAAGGCAGAGCTGTGTCCACTTAACAATGTGTGCAGAGCAAAGCAGTAGAAATACTATGGCAACTTCTATAGGAAGGGATTCAGCTATCTGAGGGTTGGCCTTTGTCACATCAAAAGGTCACGATAGTCCCAGGACTTAGATTGTCAACTTTGATCTATTCCTTACTATATCTATAACATGGGCTTCAAATTTATATAAAGAGATAGTTAAATGAATACATGGTGAATGCAATTCTGAAAGAAATGTGTATCATGAGACAAAGACAGGAGGAAAATACTGAAGTAAAAATACTTATACGAGTGAGGCATTCCTATGGAAAAGCTTTTGTTTTAAAGTCTATGTTAAGTACCACTGTCACAAAGTAATTTAAATTATTTATTTAATTTAATAAATGTGACCACAATGGCCCCCCGAATTACAGAATGTTCAAAGTTGCTTCTAAAATAGACACTGATTTATTTTAAGAGTTTGATGTCTCCTTTGTTCATCTTGTAAGCATGTGTGAAATGGCTCAAGGGAAGGAACTGAGGAATAAAGGGCCCAGGCATTGACAACCAAAGAAAACAGCTGGTGACAGGTCCATAAAAGCAAAGTATAGAAAGGAATCAGAGAAGAATGGAAATAAAACAGATTTCTCTTGCTTTCAATGACTATAAGAGAGAAGGGTCATGAAACAGGAGGAAAAACTGCTTGACGTAAACATAAAGATCTGGAAAGACAGAGGGGAAGATTAGCAAGGGAGATAAGGAAGAAAGGGAAATGAAAGGATCAGAAAAGCAAACAGGAAGTGAGGAAAGGGTGCCAGCTGAGGATGAAGGAGTATGTTGGTCAGATAGGAACATTATTTTATGTTTACATGCTATTGCAAAGGCGAAAATTAAACCTGTTCAAGGCTCCTATTATCCTTTTCCCTTCGTCATTTCCCAATGTCCTCACAAGTTGCGAACCCAGTGATGTTTATGGTGATTTAATTTGGTGACACTGGTTCTGAGAGTGAGAAATTTTAGCTTGACTATCAAAGTCCAGGTCCCCGAAGACCAAGGTCTCAGACTGACCAATATTTTTTATGGAACTGAAAACAAAAATAATTATTCAAACCTTGGTAACAAGGCAAAACCCTGGCCAGATGTTACATAATCAGATCAGAGCACTTTCTGACGATCTGGCTGCGAGTCACCTGATTCTCTAGGGCTGTGGTGTAGCTTAAGTTAATATTTATTATTAATTAGGGTTCAGTCTCTAATGTTAAATGTTAACTTGTGGAAGGTTTATGAGTTCTGAGGCATCTTTGTCCTGTGATGATAAAAATAAAAAAAATGGTCAGTTAAGAAGATCATTTCAGAGGCTCCCATTTTATTGGACTCCTAGGACACTAATAGATTCATTCATACCTTAACCTGATTTTAGCATTCTTCCCCTCATAAACACTACAAACCTCTGTGAGAATCCTTTTCCATCCGACTGTTCTCCTCATTGATGCATTAAAAAAAATCTTTGAAGTGTACTCAATATACTTATTTGTACATGTTGTTAAATGTTTAAAATGTACTACTGATAATGTTAACAGCAACAATGATACAGATTTGGTAAAAAAAAAAAAAAAAACTATTATGTACCTGACCTCATAAAAAAATCTTTGGGCCGGCGCCGTGGCTCAACAGGCTAATCCTCCGCCTTGCGGCGCCGGCACACCGGGTTCTAGTCCCGGTCGGGGCACCGATCCTGTCCCGGTTGCCCCTCTTCCAGGCCAGCTCTCTGCTGTGGCCAGGGAGTGCAGTGGAGGATGGCCCAAGTGCTTGGGCCCTGCACCCCATGGGAGACCAGGAGAAGCACCTGGCTCCTGCCATCGGAACAGCGCGGTGCGCCGGCCGCAGCGCGCTAACGCGGCGGCCATTGGAGGGTGAACCAACAGCAAAGGAAGACCTTTCTCTCTGTCTCTCTCTCTCACTGTCCACTCTGCCTGTCCAAAAAAAAAAAAAAAAATCTTTGAATGTTCGAAACTACCTTATGAATTCAGGTAAACAGAGGCCAAGAGAAGATAAATAATTTTTCAAGATCATCCACGGGCAGAGGAAGGATTAGTAAGAATCCTGCGAATGTATTGGCCTATGTTTTTCTGCTGAAGGATAACAGCAGTGCTTGGGGTCTAGCAAAGGTAGGGAATCTGGAAAAGTCACTGAAGCTGAAAGTTGCCACTAATGCTGAGAGGCAGTTGGTAGACTGAATAAAGCTGTTAGAGAACTAATATGTGCTGATAGAGAACTGTTAGAGAACTCTAATTGTTAGAGAACTAATATGTGTTGGTAGACTGAATAAAGCTGTTAAAGAATATGTGCTGATCCTCGAAAGCAAGGGTAGCATCACTCCATTTGACAGATGAGAAGACTGAAATTCACAAAGAACAGGTTACCCTTCCAAGCTCACCCTGCTAATAAGGAACTGAACAAAGATACCAAAGAACCATCACCAGGTCATAAGAGTAGTGCATTTGCTGAGGCTCTCTCTGCTTTTGAACAGATGGTCAGCAAGTTCAGCCTCATTTGTTCCACTTCTTAGTTCCAAACTATGGTTACAGCTGCCATGATTTCTCCTTTGTCATGGGTCTATTTGGCTTTGAGATTTTTATCTTTCTGCTTTTGTCTTTGACATAATGATCAGGCAACATTTAATTTGGTCTCTGGTTCTCATTTATTTTTCTGGCACTTGTCCCAGAGATTAACTCGAAGGAACAACACATCATCATAAGATATCAATGGTCTGATTTCTATCAAGGCTGTCTGATACTACAGTTCACCATTCCCCTCTCAACCACCACCTGGCCACCCCACCAGTACAACATATGGACACAACCTTTGTAGATATGCTATCCACATGTCTGCAATATACATTTCACACCATAGAATTAAGTACAGTTAATAGTGATGATTAAATAAGTGGCCTGATATAAATAGTAAACACACAACAAGAACTCTTCCTAAAAGCAACAACTTCCTGAAGATGTTTGCATAGGAATCTAGGAGTCTTTTTTTTTTTTTTTTTTTTAAGAAATGGGGAACAGGAGAGAATTGTTTCTGACACCTGTACATTTGCCAGTTTCAGGTCTAAATGTACTAGACAGTGGGATTCAACATAAAAATGTATTTAAGAATATCAGCTATCTCAGAATATCTCAGAACCAGCAAACCTCTACATTTTGTCATGCTGAAATATTTAAACCATGTTCCTCCCTGAAAGCACCTAACTGGTTTTCTCTGGGAACCTGGTCACATCATTTTCCTTTCTGAGGTTCAGTTCCTTTACCTAAATAAGGATATTAACCACCGGCATACAATTCTGATTCTCTGTAATTTTGTGTTATAGCCAGGTTTACCTAAATTCCTACCAGTGGCCTAGAGAAGGAAATGCTTTCTGCTATGTCATTGCTATAATATAGTCAAAAATAATTTACTCAGAATTATCCTTATGAAAGAACGCTGAAATGCAGCAGCAGAGAATGAGCAGGAGGAGAGTGAGAAAAATGTTTTAGAACCAAGCAATATTCCAAACCAAAGATGGTTCCAAATGTCCCTACTTCCTTACTGTATGGGGACCTATTTTTATAACCAGAAAGACTTGAAATGGCACAAGAGATTATCTGATGGATGGAATTTTGTGTTTGCCTTATATGGGCAGAATGTAGCAGCCTTCAGCCCGAGATTGACTAAGGGTTCAGTAGCTGTGACTGGCTGAAGCTCAGTTGCTTAGATACAAGAGTATACTATTAGCCTGAGAGTATACTTGCACATGAAGCTAGACTGTAGTTCACCACATTTTCAGGTTCCTTTGAGTCAAACTCACCATTCAAGTACATAGACTGTTTCAAGCCAGTTTATTCTGGTTCAACAATATCAAGCACATCAAGTTGATTGCTTGTGTTGTTAAAGTATACATATCCTTGCAGGTTTAGAATACTTAAATCTTTTATAAGAATTATGGATTTTTCTTTATATCCTTTTAGTTCCATCATTTTCTGTTTCATTTATCTTAAGATCTTAAGCAACTGACTAAGTACATGATGAAGGAGAATTGCACTTAGCCTGAACAAACCCTGAGGTTCCTTTTCTTTATCTACCTTTAACTAACTATTCTTGTTTCACTAATCTTTTTGTTCAATCACCATTTCCCGTTGGGGGAAAAATATCAAAGGAATGTAGACAGATGCCTTTTAAGTTGAGACTTCAGCACAGCCAGGTCTGCCTGCTAAAAAAACCCTTTTACCCAATAATCTACGGGATAGCTCAGAGTCATTGTCAGAGAGTTCCCAATTCCAAAATTAATTCCCCCCAAATTTACCTAGGCTTTTAGAATGGTCAGAAGAATTTATTACCTTTATTAGTTTATACATATGATATATGGACCCCCTGAGGTTCACAAATGATTAGCAAAAACAGAATGGAAAAACTCTGAGGAGAGTATTAGAAATCCTTCACAAGAAAGACTTAGGAGGGCTTAGAAGAATTTCTGAGAATTCTCAAATTTTTATCCCTGAGGACTTTCACAGAGGACCAATTGGTGCATTATATAATCTTGTAGGCAAAGAAAGATGAATCTAATTTAGGTTACAAGATTCTTTTAGAGATGCTGTTTGTCAAGTTCTCCAGGCTTGGAATAGTAAGGAATGTTTTCTACAGGGACGTAAACAGCATTAGCCGCTCTGTTTATAAATGAACTTTGTCCTGGATTTAGCAGCTTCATTAGAAAGCATAAATCAGGTCAGGAGTCAGTGAGCAGTGGAATTGGTGGCCCTAGCTGAGTTTTCTGAGAGGACTCAAAAATAGGAGAAAACTCAGAAGATTAACAAGCTCTGACCCTCCACTTACAACAACTGCAGAGGCCCAGATCAAAGGGACTGCTTCATCATCACTCTAGATCACAATCAGAAGAATTCAGGGTGAGGAACACTGTACCTCATGGTGTCTGCCTTTACTACCAAGAAAAAACTGTCCGCTTTTATGCAATTTTGCCAAGAAGCATTTTTCACTTTTGGACCAGAGTTCTTCCCTCATAGAGGGAGCCCACAACACTGCAACCAACACTTACAAGGCTTTGAGGGTTTCCCTAACAGAATGCTCCCTCTAATACCCTTGGAGAAAAAAAAAAAAAAAGAGAAACCAAAGATAAATGGGGAGACTTGCATCATTCTGATAGAAATAGGAGCCACCCTATCAACCACCCATGTTGCTAAGTAAGCAAATTATTTCTGTACTGGGGGTTTTAAATAAGGTAAAAGAAGTACAAGTGATACTGGGGCCATTTATAGAAAAACATACCTTTTTCGTGGGAGGTAATTGCTAGGGTGATATTTACTCTGCATACCTAAGGGGCACATATGATCCACTGCACAAGGACAAGTAGTTTTAGGTTCCATGCCTCCTTGTACCAAATTATTATATTCACTACAGGCAGAAACTGATAAAGCTGAAACTTAGGGTTGTAGTAACCCAACCTCCCCAAGATATTGGAATGTTTTTGAGACTCTTCTACTGATATATGAAGGATGAGAAGTGTGGAGCCTATCAGGTTACAAATAGCGCATTCTAAACCTTTGCCTAAATTACCCAAAAAGCCAGAAAAGCCTGAAGCAATTTAAGGACTCTCACTAGTCATAGAGGACTTAATTAAGCACAGGCTTATAATCCTATGGGCTAGCATTGTAACAATCTAGTATGGCTAGTTAAGAAGTCAAATGAACAATATTGGAGATTTCTTCAAGATTTATGAGCCATTCCTAAAATTGTGATACCTAGCTTTCCTACAGTTCTGTATCCTAACACTTTCTGAATAGCGTGACCCTGATTCAGAATAGCTCATGATAGTAAACCTTGGCTCAACATTCATTAGCATTCAAGTTGAAAAGGAAAGTCAGATTCATTTGCATTTATTTGAAAAAAACCAATAGTGTACCTAGACTAGAATGACACAAACATTTACCGAATCTCATTTTTTCCCAGGCATTGCATCAGCATTTGGAAACCCATAATTCCCTTGGAATTCTACTCTCATTCAGTATGTTGATGATCCATTTCTATGTTCTCCCATTAAAAAGTACTCCAAAACTGAATTATCTTTATAGGAAATTGCACATAAATGTCACAAGGTTTTGATGGAAAAATTCAGTTTTCCAAGAAAATGTTCCAGTACTGGGGACATGACTTCTAGTCTGCTGAAGGCACTTATCTCTCTCTTGGGAGAATAAAAATGATTCAAAAATTTCCCCAAACAGCAACTAAAAGAAATCTGAGAAGCTTCCTTGGATTTGCAGGATACTCTGACCATTGCATGAGCTAAGAATGTAGCATTAGAGCCTTTACCTTGAGAAAATATTCATGAACAAGCCTTTAACCAAATGAAACCAGGCCTTACAACTGCTCTTGGATCTGGGATTTTTTTTAATTAAGATTTTGTTTATTTATTTGAGAGGTAGAGTTATGATCAGAGAGAGGGAGAGACACAAAGAAAAGTCTTCCATTGACAGGTTCATTCCCAAAATGGCTGCAATGGCCAGAGCTGGGCCCATCTGAAGCCAGGAGCCAGGAGCTTTTTCCAGGTTTCCCATGTGGGTGCAGGGACCCAAGCACTTGAACCATCTTTCACTGCTTTCCCAGGCCATAAGCAGAGAGCTGGATTTTAAGAGCAGCAGTTGGGACATGAACTGGAGCCCATATGGGTTGATGGTGCTGTGGGCAGAGGCTTAGCCTCCACAGTGTCAACCCCACTCTGGGACTTCCAATGTTATTAAAACTTTCACAATTTTCATGCAGAACTGTGAAAATCAGGCACTAAGACTCTTACCCAAGAGCACAGAGGGAAACTTAGACCAATTGCCTTTTATAGCCTGCGGTTACTTCCTGTTACTAGGCATATTCTTACTGTTCAAAAGCAGTAGCAGTATCAATCTAGCTGTTAAAGCTCTCATCTGAGGTAGTGTTAGGGCATGAACTTTTCTTGCAGGTTCTGCATGCTGTGGAAAGTTTATTGAAGAATGGTCAGCCCCAGCAAATTTCAGTGTATACACGAACATGAAATTCTCTCATCTCCTTCCAATCTCTATGTAAAATTTGCAACATATTTAACCCTGCTACTTTTTTTTTTCTTTTTCTTTTTGACAGGCAGAGTGGACAGTGAGAGAGACAGACAGAGAGAAAGATCTTCCTTTCACCGTTGGTTCACCCTCCAATGGCCGCCGCGGCTGGCGCGCTGAGCCAGGTGCTTCTCCTGGTCTCCCATGGGGTGCAGGGCCCAAGCACTTGGGCCATCCTCCACTGCACTCCCGGGCCATAGCAGAGAGCTGGCCTGGAAAAGGGGCAACCAGGACAGAATCCGACACCCCGACCGTGACTAGAACCCGGTGTGCCGGCGCCACAGGCGGAGGATTAGCCTATTGAGCCGCAGCACCGGCCTTAACCCTGCTACTTCTAATACTTCTATCACAGATAACAATGAAGATCATAGCTCTGGAATGTAGTATAAGAATTAGTGACTCCTCATTTATAGTATACCCCAATGGATAATCCTGAATTGATATTATTGTTGATAAGTCATATGCCAAAACCTCATAGGGAGTATACAAGGCAGGTTATGCCATTATTACCAACCAAAATGAGCTAATAAAGAAAGAGGTCTCTCCTCAACTTAAGTCATCCAAACTTACAAAAGCTTTTTGTTTTCACTCAAGCATTCCACATAACTGAAGGCAAATTGGCAAATATTTACACAAACAGCAGACATGCTTTCGGAGTCAATCATGATTTTGGCATGCTATGGAAACAGAAATAATCAACTCCCTTTAAAATAGACATTGAGCCAGCTTTGTGGTGCAGTGAGTTAAGCTGTTGCCAGCAATCCTAGAACTCCTATGGGAACACAAATTTGAGTTCTAGCTGCTCCTCTTCCAATCCAGTTCCCAGGATTGGACTGTGCCTGGGAAAACAGTGACGGATGACCCAAGTTCTTGGACCTCTATCTTCCAGATTGATTTCTGAGCTTTTGACTCTAACCTGACCCAGGTCCAGACAGTGCAGCCATTTGGGAAGTGAACCAATGGATGGAAGATTCTCTCATCTCTCTCCTTGTCCTCTCCCTCTCCCTCTCCCTCTCCCTCTCCCTCTCCCTCTCCCTCTCCTCTCTCTCTCCCTCTCTCTCTTGGTGTGTGTATGTGTGTGTATGCATCTATCTCTCTTTCAAATAAATAAATGCATCTTTTTAAAAGATTGACATCAGAGAGTAGGTGTTTAGCATAGCAGTTAAAATGCTTACACCCCATATCAGAGTGGAGGAATTCAACTCCCAGCTCCAGTCTGACTCCAGCTTCCTGCTAAGGCAAGATTGAGGCAACGGTGATGGCTCAAGTAACTGGGCTCCTGTCAATCATGTAGGAAACTTGTATTATAGTCTCAGATCCTAGCTATGGGCCCCAGCACAACTCAGGCATTGAAGTCATATCTGGAGTGAATCAGCAGATGAAAGCTCTTACTGTCTCATCTCTCTCTAAAACACTGTATTTTTAAGTAGACACATCAAGTAGATGAACTTCTTTCTGCTATCATGTTGCTATTACAAATTGCCATTAAGATTTATGTCCATATTTATAAAACTGAACCCGGGTCTATATTGGCAGTTTTCACACCAAATTAGCTTTAAGCAGTAAGAATGTGCAGTCTGAATGAAGTTCAAAAAATAGACCCAAGGTAGCTTCTTTATGAGGATTTATTTAATAGATATTTAATATATACTGGAACTCAGTATCTAGTTTCCAAACTGGTTTGAAAAAAGCAAAACTGATATTTAAAAAGACGTATACACAATGCAAAGAATAGACTCCTGGAGAGCTTGGACAGTCACCTGATTCTCTCTGAGACTTTGAAGCTTCTGATGTTAAAAAGCCTTTCATTCTACTATTCATTATAGAACAGGCAAAATGACTCAAATTATGGGAAGATATTTTAGGGGAGTCTTAACTGCTCAAAAGTTGCAAAACCACCCCACAGTTAGGATACTATATTTGGATGCCCATATTCCACATGGGAGAGCACAGGCTCAAGTCACAGTCCTCCCAATTCTAGCTTCCTGTTATACACTCTGGGAGGCAGCAGGTAATAGCTCGAGAACTTGGGTCCCTGCCACTCATATGAGATAATCATATTAAGTTCTTGGGTTCCAATTTTGTTCCAGCCCAGGCCAGCCATTGCAGACTTTTGAGGTGTGAACCAGTAGATGGGAGACCTCTCTCTCTCTCAAATTAAACACATAGATAGATAGATAGATAGATAGATAGATATTTTTTAAGTTTTCAAAACTATTTATCATGAATATTAGGCCTGACAAACTCAATCCTGGGAAGACAGACTTCTGAATAAATTCTCTCCACTTGATGGAACATTCACACATTCACAAATGGATTTCATCTATTTTCCATAGTCAGTAGAGTACAAATATATACTTGTAGTCAATTAGCTTTCCCAGGTAGAAAGGGAGATGCTGTGACAGTAGCTGCAAAATTGTTAGAAAATGTGCTTCCCTTATGGAGCATTCGCTTATTGAGCATCCTTGTTCCAGTGACAGAATTTTTTCTTTTACCGGAAAAAAAATATCAACAATTAAGCAGACTTGTATACACAATAGCATCATCATTGTCCTTATCCATGAAAAAAAGGTGAAAAGATTAATGGCACTTTATAATTGAAATTGCAAAGTTGACAGAACCAATAGAATTGCCATGGTGAAAGATATTAACACTAGCATTAATGGAATAAGATCCATTCCTACTGGAAAACATAGGTTGACCTTTTATGAAATAGTTACTGGATGGCCTATACCCTTAACAATAGTCCCATCCATTCAATGCTTTTTAAATTCTGATATGACTCAGCATTGTAAGGCTTTAATGTATTATGTCAGAATCAATTTCCATGAAGTAAAATAAGCTTTTCACGATCCACTAACTACACAGTTAAACTTTACATGATTTAGAACCTGGGTTCTTAGGCAACTTCTCAGAAAGATTTTTCTTTAAACTTGTTAGAAAGGACCCTATGCATTTCTCCTCAGCACACACATAGCAACAATGTTTTATGGATTTGACAGGTCCGAACTCAAAAGGGACCCTGAAACTGGACAACTTCTAGGATAATTTAAAGTAAGACTAACCAGGGAAATTCTCCTTCAGAAGCAATCAGCAGTATTAGACATACACAGCTATCCCAATATCATGGATCAAGTCTTTTATGCCAACATGAATGCCTTAGCACTTAGATCCTCTCATGTTAACCTTGTCCCTTTCTTCAAAGGTGAATCCATGGGGCCATATTTTGTGGATGTCCAAAGCAAAGTATTCTCTGTTAGCAAGAAATAAGAATGATTGTTGGGTTTCTAAGCCAATACCAAAAAATCAGGAGGTATTCCATAAGTGCCAATTCTTCTCCATGTTCTCAGAGACACCATGAAATCTGAAAGGAACAGTGGGAAGCAACCTCTGATAATTTAGATGTTACTACATTTCGTTTCCCTACATTTGCCTGAAGAAATGCTCTGACCATAACTACTACTAGATACAGAAAACTTACCCAGGTGGTGCCTGCATGAGGTACATTATGCCTCCAGGCAGTATACAAATTCAAGACCAGAGAACCACTTATGTGAGTACAAGTGATTACATCTATATTGAGACTGAATTAAATCCAGTAGGAACTCTTGCCAATAGATGTGGCTATGTACACTTACAAAATGCAATGTAGAGTCTATCTAGAAGCAAATTTTCCTTTGGACCATGAAGCCATGAAGCTTTATGTGCAAGTAGAAAAAAACTAACCACTGCTCAAATTCCACAAGGCAGCCCTTCCTTTCCCATGATCCTATATTGGATCTGTGGAAAAAGTGCCTATTTTCTTCTGCCTCTTCACTGATTTGGGATCGCTTTTTGGTCTGGCTCACTCCTGCTTTCTAAATAGTTTTCTCTGAAAGCAAGAATAATTTCCTTAATCAGAGTTTGGACTAATGCATTACTGAATTATTATTCATCTTTAAGTAGATGAGCATGAAGAAAGGTTCCAGTGGGTTTTGGGGCACTCACTATTGGTAGCAGTGAGATGCCAATTGCAGAGAATCTAAAGTTAATCTAAACTGGGAAAGAGTCATGATTTGTAGTTAACCAGACCTCCCAAGAATTCAGGCTGGTGGAGGCCTCCCTTGGACAAGTAAAGAAGAGCTTTTTCGGGGGGGGGCGGAGCCAAGATGGCGGATAGTGAGGACGTGTGCCTTAGTTTGGGAAAATAAACTCTCATAAAAGTGGAATTACTGTAGCCTCAGGAAAAGACTCAAAAAAAAAAAAAAACTGCAGAGAGACGCTTCCGGATCTTGTGGATGAGACACGGAGGACTTACAGGGAACCCACCGCGTGGAAAACCAACCGAGACGAGTCGAGCGGGAGAGGAGCCAGAGCCACAGAATCTCGCCAGCGCGGGAACGGAGGTCGGTAAGACAAAGACCTGAGAAGTCCGAGACACTGGGGGGAGGGGGAACAGAGGCCTCTCCCTTCACTCACCAAGCAAAACAAAGAGCACCGCGATTTTACATATGTAAAGCTCAGCCAAACTCAGTATCTTTAGCGAAACTGGAGAACACATTGAGGGCTGCATAAACCCTGTGTATGTTCCCAGGCATAAATCAAACGAATACCCACAGAGGCTAGATTTCAACTACCCTCAACTCCACACCCAACTGAGTCAAAAGAAAAAAAAAAAAAAAGAGAGAGAGAGAGAGAGAGAGAGCGTCCCAGCAAGGAGCAAGTAATCCGGGAGAGTCGCTCTTTACACAGCCTTAAACCTCAAGAAACAAGCATAGCTCTCTAGCCACACCCATCACAGCCCCTAAGGCTGCAACAAAACAGACAGCTCACTCAGAGGCACAGTATAACGAGAGAAAAAAACAAAAACAAAAACAAAAACAAAAACAAAAACAAAAACAAAAACACCACAAACTATCTCTAACATGCCAAGCAAGAAACGTAGAAGCGGAGGTACCAAAGATAAGGAAGGCACTATGACGCCCCCAAGTGAACAAGACACGCCAATGCAAGATTATGAAGAGGAACAGTTAGAGCAAATGCACGAAGCAGATGGCAAAAATTTCATAAGAACATTAAGAAGTTCTCAAAAACAAATTCTTGAACTACAGAAATCCTTAATGGACAAGATAGAAAATCTCTCCCGTGAAAATGAAATATTAAGGAGGAATCAAAATGAAATGAAAAAATTAGTGGAACAGGAAACTGCAGTACTGGCAAAAAATCTCAATGAAATGAAGAACTCAATAGATCAAATGGCAAACACATTAGAGAGCCTTAAAAACAGAATGGATGAAGCAGAAGAGAGAATATCGGAATTAGAAGACAGAGAACAGGAAAGGAAACAGTCAAATCAAAAAAAAGAAGAAGAAATCAGTAATCTAAAAAATACTGTTAGGAATCTACAGGATACTATTAAAAAACCCAACATTCGGGTTCTAGGAGTTCCTGAAGGCATGGAGAAGGAGAAAGGATTAGAAGGCCTTTTTAGTGAGATACTAGCAGAAAATTTCCCAGGTTTGGAGAAGGACAGAGACATCCTAGTACAGGAAGCTCAGAGAACCCCTAATAAACATGATCAAAAGAGATCCTCACCAAGACACGTCGTAATCAAACTCACCACAGTGAAACACAAAGAAAAGATCCTAAAATGTGCAAGAGAGAAACGCCAGATTACTCTCAGAGGATCTCCAATTAGACTTACAGCTGATTTCTCATCAGAAACCCTACAAGCCAGGAGAGAATGGCGAGATATAGCCCAGGTACTAAGAGAGAAAAACTGCCAGCCCAGAATATTATATCCTGCAAAGCTCTCATTTGTGAATGAAGGTGAAATTAAGACCTTTCACAGCAAACAGAAATTGAAAGAATTTGTCGCCACTCGTCCAGCCCTGCAAAAGATGCTTAAAGATGTGTTACATACAGAAACACAGAAACACGGTCACCAATATGAAAGAAGGTAAAGGAAGGAAACCTCAGAGCAAAAGATCACAAGAAGCTCAAACCAGATATTAGAAAATATCTTTGGCAAATGGCAGGGCAAAGTTACTCCTTTTCAATAGTCACATTGAATGTTAATGGCTTGAACTGTCCAGTTAAAAGACACCGATTGGCCGATTGGGTTAAGGACCAAAACCCATCCTTTTGCTGCTTACAAGAAACCCATCTATCCAACAATGATCCATACAAGCTGAGAGTGAAAGGCTGGAAAAAGATATACCATGCCAACAGAAATGAAAAGAGAGCGGGCGTAGCCATCTTAATATCGGACAACATAAACTTTACCACAAAAACTGTTAGGAGAGACAAAGAGGGGCACTATTTAGTGATTAAGGGATCCATTCAACAGGAAGATATAACGATTATCAACGTATATGCACCTAATTACAGGGCACCAGCCTATTTAAAAGACTTGTTAAGGGACTTAAAGGGAGACTTAGACCCTAATACAATAGTACTGGGGGACTTCAATACTCCACTCTCAGAGATAGACAGATCAACAGGACAGAAGATCAACAAGGAGACAGTAGATTTAAATGACACTATAGCCCAAATGGATCTAACAGACATCTACAGAACATTTCATCCTACATCTAAGGACTTTACATTCTTCTCAGCAGTACATGGAACCCTCTCTAGGATTGACCACATACTAGGCCATAAAGCAAGTCTCAGCAAATTCAAAAGAATTAGAATCATACCATGCAGCTTCTCAGACCACAAAGGAATGAAATTGGAAATTGGCAACTCAGGAATCCCTAGAGCACGTGCAAACACATGGAGATTGAACAACATGCTCCTGAATGAACAATGGGTCATAGAAGAAATTAAAAGAGAAATCAAAAATTTTCTGGAAGTAAATGAGGATAACAGCACAACATACCAAAACCTATGGGATACAACAAAAGCAGTGTTAAGAGGAAAGTTTATATCAATAGGTGCCTACATCAAGAAATTGGAAAGGCACCAAATAGATGAGCTTTCAAGTCACCTCAAGGATCTAGAAAATCTGCAGCAAACCAAACCCAAACCCAGTAGGAGAAGAGAAATAATTAAAATCCGAGAAGAAATCAACAAGATTGAATCCAAAAAAACATTACAAAAAATCAGCCAAACGAGGAGCTGGTTTTTTGAAAAAATAAACAAAATTGACACCCCATTGGCCCAACTAACTAAAAAAAGAAGAGAAAAGACCCAAATCAATAGGATCAGAGATGAAATGGGAAACGTAACAACAGACGCCACAGAAATAAAAAGAATCATCAGAAATTACTACAAGGACTTGTATGCCAGCAAACAAGAAAATCTATCAGACATGGACAGATTCTTGGACACATACAACCTCCCTAAATTGAGCCAGGAAGACATAGAAAACCTAAACAGACCAATAACTGACACAGAAATTGAAACAGTAATAAAGGCCCTCCCAACAAAGAAAAGCCCAGGGCCAGATGGATTCACTGCGGAGTTCTACCAGACATTTAGAGAAGAACTAACTCCAATTCTTCTCAAACTATTCAGAGCAATCGAAAAAGAGGGAATCCTCCCAAATTCCTTCTATGAAGCCACCATCACCTTAATTCCTAAGCCAGAAAGAGACGCAACACTGAAAGAGAATTACAGACCAATATCCCTGATGAACATAGATGCAAAAATTCTCAATAAAATTCTGGCCAATAGAATGCAACAACACATCAGAAAGATCATCCACCCAGACCAAGTGGGATTCATCCCCGGTATGCAGGGATGGTTCAACATTCGCAAAACAATCAACGTAATACACTACATTAACAGACTGCAGAAGAAAAACCATATGATTCTCTCAATAGACGCAGAGAAAGCATTTGATAAAATACAACACCCTTTCATGATGAAAACTCTAAGCAAACTGGGTATGGAAGGAACATTCCTTAATACAATCAAAGCAATATATGAAAAACCCACGGCCAACATCCTATTGAACGGGGAAAGGTTGGAAGCATTTCCGCTGAGATCTGGTACCAGACAGGGATGCCCTCTCTCACCACTGCTATTCAATATAGTTCTGGAAGTTTTGGCCAGAGCTATTAGGCAAGAAAAAGAAATTAAAGGGATACAAATTGGGAAGGAAGAACTCAAACTATCCCTCTTTGCAGATGATATGATTCTTTATTTAGGGGACCCAAAGAACTCTACTAAGAGACTGCTGGAACTCATCGAAGAGTTTGGCAAAGTAGCAGGATATAAAATCAATGCACAAAAATCAACAGCCTTTGTATACACAGGCAATGCCACGGCTGAGGAAGAACTTCTAAAATCAATCCCATTCACAATAGCTACAAAAACAATCAAATACCTTGGAATAAACTTAACCAAAGACGTTAAAGATCTCTACGATGAAAACTACAAAACCTTACAGAAAGAAATAGAAGAGGATACCAAAAAATGGAGAAATCTTCCATGCTCATGGATTGGAAGAATCAACATCATCAAAATGTCCATTCTCCCAAAAGCAATTTATACATTCAATGCAATACCCATCAAGATCCCGAAGACCTTCTTCACAGATCTAGAAAAAATGATGCTGAAATTCATATGGAAACACAGAAGACCTCGAATAGCCAAAGCAATCCTGTACAACAAAAACAAAGCCGGAGGCATCACAATACCTGATTTTAGGACATACTACAGGGCAGTTGTTATCAAAACAGCATGGTACTGGTACAGAAACAGATGGATAGACCAATGGAACAGAATAGAAACACCAGAAATCAATCCAAACATCTACAGCCAACTTATATTTGACCAAAGATCCAAATCTAATCCCTGGAATAAGGACAGTCTATTCAATAAATGGTGCTGGGAAAATTGGATTTCCACGTGCAGAAGCTTGAAGCAAGACCCATACCTATCACCTTACACAAAAATTCATTCAACATGGATTAAAGACTTAAATCTACGACCCGAAACCATCAAATTATTAGAGAGCATTGGAGAAACCCTGCAAGATATAGGCACAGGCAAAGACTTCCTGGAAAATACTCCAAAAGCACAGGCAGTCAAAACCAAAATTAACATTTGGGATTGCATCAAATTGAGAAGCTTCTGTACCTCGAAAGAAACAGTCAGGAAAGTGAAGAGGCAACCAACAGAATGGGAAAAAATATTCGCAAATTATACTACAGATAAAGGATTGATAACCAGAATCTACAAAGAAATCAAGAAAAACCACAACAACAAAACAAACAACCCACTTAAGAGATGGGCCAAGGACCTCAATAGACACTTTTCGAAAGAGGAAATCCAAATGGCCAACAGACACATGAAAAAATGTTCAAGATCACTAGCAATCAGAGAAATGCAAATCAAAACCACAATGAGGTTCCATCTCACCCCGGTGAGAATAGCTCACATTCAGAAATCTACCAACAACAGATGCTGGAGAGGATGTGGGGAAAAAGGGACACTAACCCACTGTTGGTGGGAATGCAAACTGGTTAAGCCACTATGGAAGTCTGTCTGGAGATTCCTCAGAAACCTGAATATAACCCTACCATACAACCCAGCCATCCCACTCCTTGGAATTTACCCAAAGGAATTTAATTTGGCAAATAAAAAAGCCATCTGCACATTAATGTTTATTGCAGCTCAATTCACAATAGCTAAGACCTGGAACCAACCCAAATGCCCATCAACAGTAGACTGGATAAAGAAATTATGGGACATGTACTCCATAGAATACTATACAGCAGTAAGAAACAATGAAACCCAGTCATTTGCAACAAGATGGAGGAATCTGGAAAACATCATGCTGAGTGAATTAAGCCAGTCCCAAAGAGACAAATTTCATTTGTTTTCCCTGATCGGTGACAACTGAGCGCCAAAGAGAAAACCTGTTAAGTGAAATGGACACTATAAGCAACAATGAACTGATCAGCTCCTGTCCTGACTTTAGATGTACAATGTAATACTCTATCCTTTTTAGTATTCGTTGTTGTTGTTGTTGTTCTAGTACTATTGGTTGAACTCAGTAATTAACACACAATTATTCTCAGGTGTTTAAATTTTAACTGAAAAGTGATCCCTGTTAAATCTAAGAGTGGAAAAAGAGAGGGAGGAGGTAAACAATTAGGAACATGCTCAATCGGACTGGCTGCAAATGGGGGAGTTAGAAATGTACAGGGGATTCCAACACAATTCCATCAAGATGGCATGTACCAATGCCATCGCACTAGTCCAAGTGATCAATTTCAGCTCACAATAGATAGCTCTGATAGGTCTAAGAGTCAAAGAGATCACACAAACAAGATAAGTATCTGCTAATACTGATAGAATCAAAAAGGGAGAGAAAGATCCAACATGGGAAGTGGGATACACAGCAGACTCATAGGATGGCAGATGTCCTAAACAACACTCCGGCCTCAGAATCAGCCCTCAAGGCATTCAGATCTGGCTGAAGAGCCCATGAGAGTATAGCAGGCATGGAAAGCCAAGATACCATGGGAAAAAAAAAAAAAGACCTAAGTGAATGATCTCTGTGAGTGAGATCCCAGTGGAAAGAACGGGGCCATCAAAGAAGGAGGTACCCTTCTCCGAAGGGAGGAGAGAACATCCACTTTGACTATGACCCTATCGGAATAAGATCAAAGTCAGCGAACCCTAAAGGCTTCCATAGCCCTTGCAACTCATGACTAGAGCCCAGGGAGATTACTGACGCCATGAACAGGAGTGTCAAATTGTTAAGTCAGCAACAGGAGTCACTGTGTACTTACACCCCATGCGGGATCTGTCCCCAATGTGTCGTCTAAAGCCAAGTGATGCTACGACTGGTACTGAAACAGTATTTTTATACTTTGCGTTTCTGTGTGGGCGCAGACTGATGAGGTCTTTGCTAATTATATACTGAAGTGATCTTCTGTATATAAAGAGAATTGGAAATGAAAAAAAAAAAACAACCTGGTGTTAAAATGGAAATGGCATAGAAAATTAATTATTTTGAAAAAAAATTATGTAGGATCTCTGTCTTTAATGTGCTGTACATTGCTATTTTATGCTATAATTAGTAATCCAATGGTAGTTTTTTCACTTGATGTTGCTATATGGGCAAAATGTTGAAATCTTTACCTAATATATACTAAACTGATCTTCTGTATACAAAAAGAATTGAAAATGAATCTTTACACGAATGGAGGGAGAAAGGGAGCGGGAGGGGGGAGGGTTGCGGGCGGGAGGGAGGTTATGGGAGGGGGGAAGCCATTGTAACCCACAAGCTATACTTTGGAAATTTATATTCATTAAATAAAAGTTTAATTAAAAAAAAAAAAAAAAGAGCTTTTTCTTTAGAAAATCTCCAATGAATTGGAAACTAAATAAATAACTGAATAACTCAAGGATCAATGAGAAATCTAAGTGGAAAACAGAAAATGCTTTGAATAGAATAAAAATGAAAATATTTCAGGATTTGTGACATGCCACAAAGAAAGATTTTAATAGTGATCTTCACTTCCATCATAAGAAAGTAGCAAAGGAAGAGAAAGATATACCTAAAGTAAGCAGAAGAAAGAAAACAATAAAAATCAGAACAGAAAACGATTAGATAATTATTAAAGTTCTCCACAGGGGCCAGCGCCATGGCTCACTAGGTTAATCCTCTGCCTGAGGCGCCAGCATCCCATATGGGCGCCAGGTTCTAGTCCCGGTTGCTCCTCTTCCAGTCCAGCTCTCTGCTGTGGCCTGGGAGGGCAGTGGAGGATGGCCCAAGTGCTTGGGCCCCTGCAGCCATGTGGGAGACCAGGAGGAAGCAGCGCTGGCCGGAGCGGCCATTTGGGGAGTGAACCAACGGAAGGAAGACCTTTCTCTCTGTCTTTCCCTCTCACTGTCTATAACTTTACCTGTCATTAAAAAATATAAAAAAAAAGTTCTCCCCTGAAAAAGGGTCAGTGCTTTTTTATATATTAGAAGTGTGTGTATACAGATATATGTATGTATATATAGTATTAATACTAATATATATTAGCATATATATATATATGTGTGTTTGTGTGTGTAAAAATATTTTTATAGGAAATTGGCTCATGGAGTTATAGAGGGTGGGTCATCGAAAAGCTATATTGTAGGCTAGCAGGCATGAAACACAGGAGATGATGCAGTTTTAGTCCAAAAGTCAATAATGTACATGAAGCCCAAAGGTGGTTCATGGTAAAATTTTCTTTCTTGGGGACACAGATCTTTTTGTTGTATTTAGATCTTTAAGAGATTGAGTAAGACCACCCATGAAATGAAGGATAATATGTTTTACCCAAAGGTCACCAGTTTAAATTTTAATCTTATCCAAAAACACCTTCCAAATTGATACATAAATGAATCATCACAGAAAACAAGCAAAATAATAAAATTAAACCAATGAGAGCAAAATGAGGTTTTTGTAGAAATCATTTAAGTTGGGATGGCATCGTGGCATAGAGGGTTAAACCACCGACTTCAATGCTGGCAGCCCTTATAGGAGAGATTCAAGTCCCAGCTGCTCCACTTTCAATCCACTCCCTGCTAATGTGCCTAGGAAAGCAGTATAAGATGGCCCAAGTGCTTGGGCCCCTGTACTCATGTGGGAGAACTGGATGAAGCTCCTGGCTGCTAGGTCCAGCCTGGCCCAGTCCTGGCTATTGCAGGCCATTTGGAGAGTGAACCAGCAGATGAAAAATCTCTCTTTCATTTCTCCCTCTGTGTAACTTTCTTTCAAATAAATAAAATAAATCTTTAACAAAATCAATCAAGTTGACAAATCTCTAGCTAAAACTGATCATGAAAAAAAGGAGAATATAATATATCCTTATCAGGAATAAGAAAAGTGGTATCACAGCAGGATTTACAGCTATTAAAAGAGTGATAAAGGAGCACTATGAATGACTGTGTCAACAGATTTAACCAGTTAGATGAAATGGGCTGATTCCTTGAAAAACAGAAACTACCAAATCTTACCCTGAAGAACATCACCATATATTAAGGAAATGAATTCATGGTCAAACAAACAACAATAACAACAACAATAATAAAAACTTTTTCACAGAGAGAATTCTCACTCCAGATTACCCTATCATGAATTCTACGAAATATTTAAGAAAGAAATTATACCAATTCTACACAAACAGTTGTATTTTTATTTGTAATACTCCAAAACTAGAAACAGTTTAAATATCTGCTTACCGGTGAATGGGTAAACAAATTGTGGTATTTTCATACAGCAAAGCCATGCAAGAAGGATGCATACTACATGATTATATTCACTGTAAAGCCTAAAGAATAAATATTTATCTTTAACAACACAAAACAGGTCTCTATCTGGTGAAGAAAGTTAGGAAGGGAGGAGAAGAAGGGATTACCAAGGAGCAAGGGAAACATGGCAGTTATGGAAAAGCTTACTATCTTGATAGTGATGACGGTTTCATGGGTTTAACATATTAAAACATATCAAATTTTATGCTTAAACATGTTTGTTTTATTGTATATTAATTATAATTTCAATAAAGGTGTTAAAAATAGTAAATGCAGACACTATGAGGAAGGATAGCTTAGAAGAACGGATTGAGTGTAGCTTCCTTATCAATATAGTCCTTGAAGTAGAGTCTGGATCTTTTTCCTTGGGCTTCTTTCACATTTCTGCTTTACTTACACATACTATTTTTTGACTACAGTGGATTAATTAGTAACCTTACTTAAGATAGCAAATAACTCCACATAGTAAAAACATTGGTCATTCTTATCTGTATAAACCACTATAATATGCAAACTTTTTCCTGATTCTAGGGAAATACTAAATGTATACCAAGGAAAATTTTACTATTTATGAACTCCTATTATCACAAAAGCATTAATAATAGATAATATTTATTGAGCATTTAGGCCAGGGAAAACACTGTATTAAGAACCTCATATTAAGGATCACATTTTATTCTCACAACTTCTGAATTAGGTGCAATTTTTAACCTCATCTGAAAGGAAAACACTAAACTTTAGAGGAACTAAGTAACATACTCGAAGTCAAATGGCTGGAAAGGAACAGAGCTAGCACTTCAACTCCTATCTTTATTCATTCCTTCCCCTACTCTTCTCCAAATCATGCAACAGTTGTAATCTCATTCAATTAAAAGTCAAAGTTTTTATTATGTACAAGGCCCTCAGGACATACCTATTTCCCTTTCTTCTTACCTCTCACTGCCTCTTGACTATGCACCCTCTAGATCACTCTAGATCACTCCAACTCACAGCCCCCTTTTCTGTTTTACAGACTTGCTACTCATGTTCTTTAGTGACTATACATTTAAAGCTACTACTCTTTGTGCAGTTCAACTCTGCATGATTTTTGAAGTTGCTATTCCAAATCCTGGTTCCATTTTTCAGCACTGCTGTTCTTTCAGATATGCAAATGATTTTCTCCTTTGCTTCCTATGGGTCTTAGCCCAACTTTTAGAATCAGTGAGGCTCACATCACAATCTGAGTGCCTCACTCTTCCATGTTTTTTCTCTATACCAATTAATGTTGTCCTGAATAAAAAAATATTTTAAAATTTAAATTATCAGCATGTTTTACTGTCATCCTTATATTATGCAAAACACATTTTATGTGTAAGTATGAGCACTTAACTTATATGAAAATCACCATAATTAATTATTCTCATGTTATAGAATACACATACAAGTATTTCATTCTTACCAGAATAATGGAAATACTAAACAAAACTAACTCAGCTGCTTTTATTTCACTTTGTGATACATGCACATTCTGCCAGCACTCTTATCTTTAGTTTACTGATGAGTAGGAAAGAACTGAAAAGAAGAAGAAAACATTTTTCTTGTTTCTTCCATGTCATCATTTTCAGTGTAAGTGGTTGGGTAACACATAGAAGTAACACAAGAAAAGATGTTATACAGTTCATTGGTGGTTCATGCTTCTGAGAACACCATTACCTTCTGTGTTAGAAGCAAGTTCTGTTTCAATCAGAAAGCTTGATTTCTTGGGTACTTCTAACCTGGTCCAAGTTATAACTGCTCTTTTTGTTTGAAAACTCATGAGCTCCCTAACTTGTTTCTCTGCTTTCACTCTTCCCAGGCCCCACCTTCATTCTTGTCTTCATATAGCTGCTGGATTGCTTGAAAAATAAATAAACAAACAGAATGCACGTGTTTGGCACAGTAAGTCAATGCTTTGGATGCCTGCATCTCATATTAAATGCCTAGGTTTAAGTCTCAACTCCACTCTCCATTACAGCTCTCTGATCACCCTGGGAGTCTCAGCTCTACTCTCCATTACAGCTCTCTCCTCACCCTGGGAGGCAGTAGGTGATGACTAAATTATTTGAGTTCCTGCCATCCACGTGGGAGACCTAGATTAAATTCCAGGCTTCGGCCAGATCCAACCCTGGCTAATGAGGCACTTGTGGATGGGAGATCTCTCTGTGTCTCTACGTCTTCTCTCTCTCTCTGCTTTTCAAATAAACCAAATGAATAAATAAAATAATTTTTAAAAATAAATAGATCAGGGCCAGCTCTGTGGCACAGTGGGTTAATGCTCTAGCCTGAAGCACCAGCATCCCATACGGGCACCGGTTCGAGACCCAGCTGCTCCACTTCCTGTCCAGCTCTCTGCTATGGCCTGGGAAAGCAGTAGAAGATGGCCTAAGTCCTTGGGCCCCTGCACCCACGTGGGAGACCAGGAAGAAGCTCCTGGCTCCTGGCTTCAGATCGGCACAACTCCAGCCGTTGGGGCTATCTGGGGAGTGAATCATTGGATGGAAGACCTCTCTCTCTCTCTCTCTCTGCCACTCCTCTCTCTGCATAACTCTGCCTTTCAAATAAATAAATAAATCTTAAAAAAATAAATAGATAGATTATGGCATTCTTTTGCTCAAGTTCTCTAATACCTTCTTTATTTTTTTTTAAGATATATTTAGGGACCAGCGTTGTGGCATAGCAGATTAGACCTCCACTTGTAATGCTGGCATCCCATGTGGGTGCTGGTTGGAGACCTGGCTGTTCCATTTCTAATCCAGCTTCCTGCTAATGCACCTAGGAAATCAGCAGAAGATGGCCCAAGTGCTTAAGGCCCTGAAACTATGTGGAAGACTTGAAAGAAGCTATAGGCTCATGGCTTCAGCCTGGGCTGGCCTGGCCTGGCCATTGTGACTATTTTGGGAATGTAACAGCAGGCAGAAATTTACTTATTTGTTTGACCAGTAGAGCTACAGAGAAGGAGAGAGAGAAATATATCTTCCATTTGCTAGATCACTTCCCAAATGGCAGCAATGACTGGTGCTGAGCCAGGCAGAAGCCAGGAGCCAGGAGCTAGGAGCTTCATCCAGGTGTCCCATATGGGTAAAGGGGCCCAAGTGGTTGAGTCATCTGCTGCTGCTTTCCCAGGCAGCACGTTAGCAAGGAGCTGGTTCAGAAGTTAAGCAGCTGGGATATAAACTGGCACTCCAATGTCCTCTTACCTAGGCATCACACTCACCCTCTTCCATTCCTTTTAATTTTTTTAAAGATATATTTACTTATAAATAAAGTTACAGAGAGAAGGAGAGACATACAGAGAGAAAGAGAGAGAGAGAAAGGGAGACAGGAAGATGGAGAGAGAGAGAGAGAGAGAGAGAGAGAGAGAGAGAGTCTTCCATCTGCTGGTTCATTCTCCAGATGACTGCAACAACACCCAGGGCTGGGCTAGGCCAAAGCCTAGAGCCAGGAGCTTCTTCTGGGTCTTCCACATGGATGGCAGGGTCCCAAGCCCTTAGGCCATCTTCTGCTGTTTTTTTCAGGCCACTAGCAGGAAGCCAGATTGGAAGTAGAGCATCCCAGACAGGAACCTGTGGCCATATGGTATGCTGATGTCACAGACATTGGCTTTACTTGCTATACCACAATACTGGCCCCTTCCATTCTCTTTAAAAAAATTCATTCCCTTGTTAGAACTATGAAACTCATTCTTTCTGCCATTAGTTTCATTTGACCACATCCTTTTCATTATTTAGAAATAAGCTCAAATTGTACCTTCAAAATTAGGTAAATAAAATACAACACATCCATAAAAGTGATACTGGAAATTTAGAATGAAAGGATAGACAAAGAAATTAACATGGGGGGGTTGGCACTGTGATGTAGTGGGCTAAGCCTCTGCTTGGAGCTCCCGCATCCCATATGGGCGCCGGTTCTAGTCTCTGCTGCTCCTCTTCTGATCCAGCTCTCTGGTATGGCCTGGGAAAACAGAAGAAGATGGTCCAAGTGCTTGGGCCCCTTCACCTGTGTGGGAAACCCAGAAAAAGCTCTTGGCTCCTGGCTTCAGGTCAGCCCAGCTCTGCCATTGCAGCCATTTGGGGAGTGAACCACCAGATGGAAGACCTTTCTCTCTGTCTCCCTCTCTACTTTCTCTCTGTCTCCCTGTAACTCTACTTCTCAAATAATAAATAAATAAAATCTTTCAAAAAAGGAATCAGCATGGAAGAATATTCACAGCATAGTAAGTATAGTTTACAAAACATTACAACAAAAATCAGATAAAATGTACACATACACAAAATCCAGAAGAATATACAAAACATTAATGATTGTTAGAGACTGTGGTTTTATTGAATGGTAAGTTTTTGACATAGGTTTTTCCTTTTTCCTTCTTTCACAATAATTTCAATATAAACACCAACGCAATGAATAAGCCATTCTCTGGGATTGTTAAGAGAACTACAATCAATAGAAATACTCCTGTCTGCCTGATACCTTTTCTTGAGCAAGCCCTTTCAAAATATTAATATTACTTATTGTTCAATGATTATCCCTAATTAGATAAAGTCTTTCTCAGCTGACACTTAAAATTATTTGTTCTGATGGATCAACTATTTTTATGAGCCACAACCCTATTGATTCTAAGTGGCGTTAACGCCATTATTTTTCTGCCTTTTCTTTCACCTGCCATTTTCTAATCTAGTAAATCTCCTGACCCAACTCACACTTCAGTATTTTTGTCATTTGCTAAAGTCTTTATCCTTTTATTTTTAGGACTCTAGCAACTAAACAAAGCTTACTCACTTTTTTCCCAACAGTCTTCCTGATCTTTTATTCAGAACATGTTACCTCAAATTTCCATTTTTGTCATCAACAGCTACTCTCTTCTCTCACCTTGCATGAAGGCCACTGCTTTTGTTCTCTAGCTATAACTCAGAAATTGAACCTTTTAGAAGAAATACCAAGAAGGATAACTTTTCTATTTTGGAGAAGAGGACCATAATGGGGTATCCTTAACTATATTTCTTCAAGGAAAAGACGCTTGGGTATTGCCTTTCCAGGTTGAGTGAACATCAACACCATGAGCAGCACCTACCAAACTGCTTTTACATGGGGCCAGCATGGTGGCACAGTGGGTTAAGACTGCTTACAATGCCTGCATTCCACATCTGAATGCTGTTTCGAGTACTGGCTGCTCCATTTCGCATCCAACTTTCTGCTAATGTGCTTGGGAAAGCACCAGAAGATTCCCTCTGGGAGCCTGACACTCAAATGGAGATTCAAATGGAGTTCCAGGGTCATGGTCTTGACCAGGCTCAGCCCAGGATGTCACAGCCATTTGGGGAGTGAACCAGTGAATGGAAGCTGGTTCTCTTTTCATCTCTTCAGCCTTCCAGCCCTCTCTGCCCCATCATTCTGCCTGTCAAATGAGCAAATATATCTTAGAAAATGCTATTACCACAGGCATGAGCCAGGATTTAGAAGACAACTTTAATCCAAAAGGACACAACTTCATGAAGGTAGATGGTGGTTGACCATGAATATAAATATAAGTCAATTACATAGGACTGAATAAAATCAACGAGGAAAGCCTACGCATGTTAGTTCTTAATTACTTTAAATATTTTGTATATTTTCTGATAAACATAAAAGCTTTATTTTTTCTTTTTTCTGGATCTGTTTCTAATGTTCAGTTTAGCAAGATATACTTGTACAAACTAAGTGAAACACTCTTTGAATGTTTTCTTATTCCTACTGTAAAAATACCCTTTGAGAAATCTTGATATGAACTATAAACTAGAGAATCATCAAGGGAATTTCTGGTTACTGGACACCAGAGAATGCTTCTTTTTAGCATTTTTAAATGATTTATTTATTTATTTGAAAGTCAGAGTTACACAGAGAGAGGAGGGGCAGCAAGACAGAGAGGGAGAGGTCTTCCATCTGCTGGTTCACTCCCTAATTGGTTGCAATGGCCAGAACTGCGCCAATCTGAAGCCAGGAGCCAGGAGCTTCTTCCAGGTCTCCCACATGGGTGCAGGGGCACAAGGACTCAGGCCATCTTCCACTGCTTTCCCAGGCCACAGCACAGAGCTGGATAAGAAGTGGAGCAGCCGTGGCACAGACCTGGCCAAATGGGATGCTGGCACTGCAGGCGGCAGCTTTACCCGCTATGCACAGTGCCAGCCCACTATGTGGGTTTAATCTTAGAAAAATCACAACTGATATTTGACAAAAAGAAAGAGGGAAGACCCAAATAAATTTTGATTTTATAATTTCTAATTATAATGCATATATAAATAAGCAAACTACATTTATAGATTTTTTAATTTGTATAAAAGTAACAAATTTAATGTATTTCATATACACAGGTTTTTAAAGATTTATATATTTATTTAAAAGGCAGAGTTACAGAGAGGCAGAGGCAGAGAGAGAGAGAGAGGTCTTCCATCTGCTGGTTCACTCCCCAGATGGCCACAATGGCCAGAGCTGCGCCAATTCGAAGCTAGGAGATAGGAGCTTCCTCTAGGTCTCCCATACAGGTGCAGGGGCACAAGGACTTGGGCCATCTTCTACTGTTTTCCCAGGCCATAGCAGAGAGCTGGATTGGAAGAGGAGCAGCTGGGACTCTAATCGGCGTCCATTTGGGATGCTGGAACTGCAGACAGCAGCTTTATCCACTATGCCACAGCACCAGCCCCCATATATACAGTTTTAATAACATAATGATACTTCCCATCCTACCTTCCCTTCCTCATTCACCTCCACCCTCCCCTCCTCCTTCTTTTCTTATTTTTCTTTTAATTTTTGCTATGACATACTTTCAATTTTCTTCATAATCACAAGCTAAACACTCAACTAAATAAAGAATTGAACAAGTAGTAAATAGAAAAACCACTGTTCCTCAGGAGTATAGACAAGTGCTATAACCAATAATCATATCGCAAAATGTCAGTTTCACTCATACACATTACATATTTTTGTACTTTGTATGTTTGTTACCATGATATTTGTCTTTTTAAAAAATATTTATTTATTTATTTGAAAAGAGATATATAGAGAGAATTTTTCTATCTGCTGGATCACTCCCCAAATTGGCCATGCTGAAGCCAAGAGACATGAGGTTATTCTGGGTCTCCCATATAGGCGACAGGAGCCCAAGGACTTGGGACATCCCCCATTGCTTTCCCAGGCTCATTAGCAAGGAGCTGGATCAGAAGTAAATCAGCTGGCACTCAAATCAGTATCCATATGGAATGCCAGTTCTGCAGGCAATGGTCTAACCCTCTATGCCATAGCACCGGCCCTAATATTTGTCTTTTGGGGGTTGGCTTATTTCACCAGGCATAAGAATCTCCAGTTGCATCCATTTTGTTGCAAAAGACAAGATTTCATTCTTTTTTAATGGTTGAGTAGTATTGCATTGTGTATATATACCACATTTCTTTTATCCTGTTATCAGTTGATGGACATCTGGGTTCATTCCATATCTTATATATTTTTAAACATATTTATGAGTATAAAGAGAACAGATTTTATGCATTCCATAGGTACAGTTACAAGAAGACAACCACACTTCCTTCACCTCCTGCTCACCCCCCAATTTCCCTCTCTCCTTCCCCTCACCTCACCAGTTTTTGGAAAGCCATAATTTTAATCCACTCTATATTCATAGGCTTCATTTGCCACTAATCATAATACTCAACAAATAAGGTGTAGGAAGACCACAGTTCCACAAGAGTATAGACAAGGGCTAAAAATGATACTCATATCCCAAAATGCTCATTTTGTTCCTATACATTTTTTGTATTCTATACTAACTGTCACAGATCAGGCAAACATATGATATTTGCCTTTCTGAGAATGGTTTATTTCACTAAGCATAATGGTCTCCAGTTGAATCTATTTTGTTACAATACAAAACTTTATTCTTTTTTATGTCTGAGTAATATTCCATAGAATTGAGCAGCTATAAACATGGGGATACCAATAACTCTTTCTTATGCTAATTTCATTTTCTTTGGGTAAATTCCCAGCAGTGGGATAGTTAGGTCACATAGTAGATCTATTTGCAGATTTGTGAAGACTCCATACTGCCTTCCATTTCCTTCCATTTGTTGCTGATATCCCATCTGCCCATCCAGATCCTGAGTTTCTTAAGAGCAAAGCCATATCTAATATATTTCTTGAAACCTGATCTGCATGTGACCTGTTGTAAATCTTGTAGCCGTTTGCTTTAGTTAGACCTCGGAGGTCAAGTGGAACAAAGATCTGCTCAGAGCATCTTAGGAGAATACAATTGAAGCAGACTATTGGTGCATTGATTGAGCTGTCACTTGGGATTTCTGCATCCTATCTCAGATACATGGTTCGAGTCCTGACTACTTAACTTCCAATCCAGCATCTCGTTAATATATACTCTTGTAGGTGGTAAATGATGGCTCAAGTTCAGGAGTTCCTGCCACCCACGCAGGAGACATGAATTGAATACTGGGTTCCTGGCTTCATCCTGGCCCAGATCTGGCTGTTGTGAGCATTTGGACAGTTAACCAGCAGATGGAAGATCTCTCTCTTCATCTGTCTCTGTCTCTCTGCTTTCCAAATAAACTTAAAGTACATATTATATAATTAATAATGGAATTATTATACACATACACATATCTAGTTGCTGGCAAACTGCAACACTCTTTTCACTATCTCTTTCCTCACAAGAATAACTCTTACACTTCTATTAGTCTGAACTTACATGGCCAGTTTCTCCAAGAAGTGTTCCATGAACTGTTCAGACCAACTTAACTATACCTGCTGTGCATTCTTTCAGCGCCCTAAATACTCTCTATCTGAACACTTAGTGAAACTTAAAAAAGAGTAATAGATTCAATTGCTGAATCCATGAAATTAGGAGTTATGTCTATCTTGCTATTGAATCGTCAATATCTAGTGTTGTATAACAGGCACTGAATAAATATTTGCTGAATAACTACTATCTCTTTGTGTTTCTACTTCTTTCTGAAACATACTGTTTTTCTCTGGAAAGCAACTGAATTAACCTTCTAATTCTCTCTTTTTAATTTTACTTAACTCACAGTACCTCTCGTTGTTTAATATCTATTTGGACACTATTCTAATTCTCTTCTTTATTTTACTTACAACCTCCCACCATTCCACATGGCCCTGATCTTTCCTCATGGCTACAATTCACTTGTACTATCAGATCTGTATCCCGATTCTAACAATCTTCCAATGTGAATTCCACATACAGAGAATCTGACTTGTTTATCTCCTATATTTATACCAGGGCATGTTATAGCTATTTTAGGTGTTCACCTCTATCCAATAGCTAAGGCAGGAGACAGGGTTACATGGCAGTAAATATGGTTGTCTAGATCACTTCAGCAAGAAGCATATTTCCTCAGAAAGGCTTTTAGGTGCGCATCCACCACAACTAAAATATGCTATACAGTCGATTATGAAAGATAACTATAATTTTGCCAAAGGTTTTTAAAAAGTCTACAGGCTGGAATATACAGAAACAATGAGTACTCTTCTTTACAATATGACCTCTTAAGGTGAGAGGACAAATACTACCTTCTTCTATCACCTGTGGAAACTGGCATGGAGAATTTGACTGACTAGCTGAAGATCACCCAGAAACTTGTACACCATGACAGGGGTCTTAATCCTTGGGACCTGCCAGCTGAGCCCTCTTCCACAGTGCCAGCCAAGCTCTTTGTCACTTTACAAGACCCAGAACACATATTCAACTAAGCCTTAAAAGGGTTCAATTTTTGGGAAAGGGTGAGGCAGACAATGGAAAACTAGAGATTACTGATCAAGACTCTTAAATATTTGGCATAAAACATCTGCGGTTAGTCCCAAGTAATGCAGTTCAATTCTTCCCACTCCTTCCTCTCACAATAATAAATAACCAAGGCTAAGATTAAAGGGAAATTTCTTTGCATTTGTTTTTCTTTTGACCACGAGATGTCTCACTGGGGAGTTGCCATGGAGACCGTGATGTCACGAACAACACGGTGTACTGCCCTGAAACCCCAGAGAATAAAAGTTAGAGTCTGATGGAAGTATTTTCCGGGCAAGTCTATTGCAGTTAATACAAAAATGGAAACTTATCGTGAAAGGGGAAAAACATTTCTAAATGTTGCATGCTGCTGGGGGTCAATTTGTTTGGTCAATGAAGCTTCACAGATGAAAATGCCTTTATAGTTTAGACACACCAAGAGGCCAGAGTGAGAGAATGAAGAGAGTACGTGACCAAGCTAGTTGTACTTTGGACAAGCACAAGGTCTGTTCCCAAGCTGACAATATTTCAAGTCTGGTGGCATGACTGAATAGATCTACCGAATTTTTGTCTGTTGAAAATTATATGTGATTAGGTAGAAATAAGCACTTAGACTAAACAAATCAGAATGGATAGGAGTTAGCAGAACTTTGTACATACTCAGGACCACATGAGGTGTGGTCTTCCAGGATATCAATCCTGGACCCTGTTCCCTGGGCTTTCCAATTCCAGTTCCTTACCTTTACACTCAGCCCTCTCCATCTCAGTTATTTTGCTGAATTGCTGTTAGAGGTCTTTTGATTTCCACTTCAATTGTATGGATCATAGCTTCCCACAGAAGAAGAAAGAACCCAAACCCTTAAAAAAAAAAATGGAGAAACAAAAGGGAGCTGAAGTTAGAAGCTGGGGGTGATGAAATTGAAAAGCTTCAGGCTTCATGACTGAAATAGGAGCTGTGAATAATAGACATATAGGGCAAGCAGATCTGTGCAGGTGAGGAACCAGCATGCTCCTGACCTAACCGGAGAATCTCTCAGATGGAGAGGGTTAGCTTTCAACTTAAGAGTTTCCAACCATAAAATTCTGAACTTGGTTTTAGACAAAATTCTCATATATAAAATGTATCACTTTGAAGTAAAATTCAGTAGCATTTAGTACAGTCACAGTATCATGCAAACAATACTTTCATCTCATTCAAAAATATTTTTATCACTCCAAAATACAGCCCTGTACCCATTAAGCTGTTACTAACAAATCTCTCCACCCCAGACCCGGCAAACACCAGTTTAATATCTGTTTCTGTGTATTTACACAATAAATGGCATCATACAATATGTAGCCTTTCCTGTGAGGCTTCTTTCACTTAGCATAATGTCTGGAGGTTCACCACCACTGTAAGACGTGTAAGCACTTTACTCTTGCTGTTAAAGAACAGTCCATTATTTGTATATGCCACAATTTGTTTATACATTCACCAACTGATAGACATTTGGGTTGTTTCTGCCTTTTGTTTATTGTGAATATGAACATTTCTGTATTTGAGTTGTCTCTTTTCAAGTCTATCAAATACATATATATATATATATGTGTGTGTATATATACATATATATGCATAGAATTTCTGAGTCTTACAATAATCCTGTTTAACTTGACTGAGGAAGAACAAAGATCCAGATCATCTTAAATCCTCATTAGCAATGTATGAGAATTACAATTTCTCATCCTCATCAATATTTGTTATTTATAATCATAACCCCATCTATATGAGTCTAGTCATTGTTTTGACTTCATCTCCCTAATGACTAGTGGTGTTGAGCATCTTTTCATATTTTTTGTTAGCCATTTGTATATTTTCTTAAGAGTAATATCTTGTCATGTCCTTTGCCCATTTTAAAATTTTATTGTCCTTTTGTTGTTGAGTTTTAAGATTTTTTAAATAAAAGGGTGTCCAGAAGTTCATGGAAAATTAAATTAAAAGAGAATATGCACTTTCCATGAACTTGTTGTGAACCCCTTGTATGTACTGCATATTAAAGTCCTTATAGCCTTTCTGCGCTACCCGGTAAGGGGTCCATACAGTGTTGTTCTTGATTCCAGCATAAATTAAATGGAAGCTGACATAACGTCCAGAGCCCTTGATGCCCTGCAAATGAAGGCGGAGGATGTCCTTAAACTCCTTGGGGCAGGAACCCACCTAGATGGCACCAACCTTGACTTCCAAATGGAACAATACATCTACAAAAGGAAAAGTGATGGCATCTACATTATAAATCTGAAGAGGTCCTGGGAGAAACTTCTGTTGGTGGCTTGTGCCAGTATAGCCATTGAAAACCCTGCTCATGTCAGTGTCTTATCCTCCAGGAACATGGGCCAGAGGGCTGTGCTGAAGCTTGAGCTGCCATTGGAGCCACTTCAATTACTGGCTCCTTCACACCTGGAACCTTCACAAACTAGATCCAGGCAGCCTTCTGGGATATGGAAGACTGCAACGATTATTATCTGACTATTTCTCCTTTCAGTTCTATCAGTGTTTACTCCGTATATTCTGGGGCTCTGTTGTTTGGTGCCCACAGATAACTGCTACAACATCTTGATCATTTCATCCTTTAACAGAGTACAATTATCTTTTTTGTGTCTTGTAACAATTTTATTTAAATTCTATTGTGTCTGCCATGATTATATCCACTCCAGGTCTCCTTTGGTTACTGTTGTATGAAGTTTTCTTTTTTTATCTTTTCACTTTTTAAAAAACTGATCTATTTATAAGTCAGAGTTACAGACAGAATAACTGTTACAGAGTTACAGAGGGGAAAACAGAAAAAGAGACAGATCTTCCATTAGCTGGATCACTCCCCAGATGGCTGCAACAGCCAGAGCTGGGCCGATGCAAAGCCAGGAGCCAGGAGCTTCTTCTGGGTCTTCCATTTGGATGCAGGGGCCCATGGACGGGGGCCATCCTCTGCTGCATTCCCAGGCATATTAACAGGGAGCTGATAGGAAGTGCAACAGCCAAGACTTGAACTGGCACCCATATGGGTGATACTTCCCACCCTGTTTCCCTCCCACTAATGCTCCCATTCTTCCTCTCTTATTTCCTCCTCTCAATTTTTACAATGATCTACTTTCAGTTTACTTCATACTCATAAGATTAACCCTACACCAAGTAAAGAGTTCAACAAATAGGGGGCCGGTGCCGTGGTTCACTTGGCTAATCCTCCGCCTGCGGCATCGGCATCCCATGTGGGTGCCGGGTTCTAGTCCCAGTTGCTCCTCTTCCAGTCCAGCTCTCTGCTGTAGCTCAGGAGGGCAGTGGAGGATGGCCCAAGTGCTTAGGCTCCTGCACCCTCGTGGGAGACCAGGAAGAAGCACCTGGCTCCTGGCTTTGGATTGGCACAGCGCCGGGCATGGCAGCCATTTGGGGAGTAAACCAACGGAAGGAAGACCTTTCTTTCTGTCTCTCTCTCACTGTCTGTAACTCTACCTGTCAAATAAAAATAAATAAATAAATAAATAAATAAATAAGTTCAACAAATAGTAAGAAGAAAAAAAGACTGTTCCTCAACAGTAGAGACCAGGGCTGCAAACAATCACTGAATCTCAAAATGTCAATTTCACTCCTATATATTATATTTTTTGGTACACTATTAGTTACCAAAGATCAGGGTAAAACTATAGCATTTGTCTTTTGGGGACTGACTGATTTCACTAAGTATAATGATTTCTAGTTGCATCCATTTTGTTGCAAGCAACAGGATTTCATTTTTTTTATAGCTGAGTAGTATTCCATAGTGTATATATGCCATAATTTCTTTATCCAATCATCAGTTGATTGACACCTGCATTGATTCCATATCTTAGCTTTGTGAATTGAACAGCAATTATCATGGGGGAACAGATAACTCCTTCATATACTGATTTCATTTCCCTTAGGTAAATTCCCAGAAGCGAGATGTCTAGGTCATATGGTAGATCTCTTTTCAGTTTTCTAAGGTATCTCCATACTGTTTTCCACATGGCAGTACCAATTTACATTCTTACTAACAGTGGATTAGGGTTGCTTTTCCCCAAATTCTCACCAGCACTTATTGTTGATTTCTGTATGAGAGCCATTCTAACCAGGGTGAAGCGAAACCTCATTTTGGTTTGGATTTGGATTTCCCTGATGGCTAGTAACCTGAATATTTTTTCATGCATCTCTTGGACATTTGAATAGAGTACCTGAAATGTAACGTATTGGAGTGAAATAGACATTGTGAGATGTGAGATTCAATGATTGTTTACAGCCCTTGTCTCTTCTGTTGAGGAACAGTGGTTTTTTTTGTTTGTTTGTTTGTTTTACTATTTGTTGAACTCTTTTACTTAGTGTAAGGTTAACTCTATGATTATCAAGTAAATTGAAAATAGATCTTTGTAAAAATTAAGAGTGGGAATGTAAGAGGGAAGAGGAAGAAGGTTTGGAGTATGGGTAGGAGGGAGGGATGAGGGAAGAAGTATCACTATGTTCTGAAATCTGTCCATACCAAATACAAGAAACTTGCATAACTTAAACAAAATTAAAAAGAAAGAAAAATGCCTGTTTAAGTTCTTTGCCCACTTCTTAACTGAATTTTTTTGTTTTATTGTTGTTGAGTTTCTTGAGCTTTTTGTAGATTCTGGATATTAATACATTTTCAATTTTGCAGTCAAATTTTCATTCATTCATCCAGTGGCTTATTATCAACAAACACTTATGATCTTATTAAATTTTAATTCCCTTATTAGTTGTAATGGAGTATACAAAAACCAAACAGAATTTAGATCTTATATTGGAAGCATTCATAATATCAAAAGTTAGAAAGATATAAGTAAATAATTATAATACAATGAAATCTGTATTATAATAATAGGTATGTATATAAAATTCTTTTGAAGGAACTAGAAACAGAGAAATCTAGTAAAATTGCAGAAAAATCTACATATAGGAATATAACTAAGAGTTATATACATTAAGCAGCAGGGAATTACTTTCCAAGCTGAAGGAAGAGCATAGCAAAGTCACAGTGGTATGAAAGAACATAGTTTCGGCATAAGGAAGTAGTCTGATATAATTTGAAAGGGTATGTAACTAGGAATAGAAGCTAGAAAACTAGCCTGGAGTCACAGAGTGACCAGGCTTATCCAACTTGGAAAGGGAATATTTAGAATTATATTTAGTATGATTGCTGGTGATAGTTTGGTGATGGATCAAAAAAGAAAATAAGAAATTGACACATAAGTTGAAATTCCAGTAGAGCAAGAAAATTTCCATATAACATCCCTTTAACTTATCGATTTTAGGCAACAGAACCCAAGCTAGATTAATCAGAATTCTTTGCTTTGATTTTCAAAGCATTGCTGACAGACACCTTTTTCCACTTCTAGAAATAAAAGCTTGTACAATGATTACTCTGGTTTAGAAAGTCAATGAATATAACTCTGAAACTGAGCAAACACCTAAAAGAATATAGTCAAAAAAGAGAAATAAAGACAAGAGAGAGAGAGCAAGGAAGTTCTGAAAGCATTTAAGGTCTAATTCTCAAGACATCTCCAAAGTCAGCTTGATCTTTGCCCCTAGAAGACAGTTTGGTGTTTGGACTGTTACATTTCTGTTTCTGCTGAAGACCACTCAAGCTCTGTAACTGTCACTTGAATTAAGAGTATTTATTGAGGCCGGCGCCGTGGCTCACTAGGCTAATCCTCCGCCTGCGGCGCCGGCACTCCAGGTCCTAGTCCCGGTTGGGGTGCCAGTTCTGTCTCAGTTGCTCCTCTTCCAGTCAGCTCTATGCTGTGGCCCAGGAGGGCAGTGGAGGATGGCACAAGTGCTTGGACCCTACACCTGCACGGGAGACCAGAAGGAAGCACCTGGGTTCTGGCTTTGGATCGGTGCAGTGCGCCGGTTGTAGCAGCCATTTGGGGGGTGGACCAACAGATAGGAAGAAGACCTTTCTCTCTCTCTCTCTCTCTCTCTCTCTCTCTCTCTCTCTAACTCTGCCTGTCAAAAAAAAAAAAAAGAATATTTATTGAAACAAAGTTTCTTGTACTAAAAAGATGCAAAGAAATAAGAAAGGGTTTTGAAACTCTTATACTGATAAGCGACCACAGCATATTCTGAAGTCAGCATTTTTATACTTATCCCCATAATAAAGACAAACTACAAAACAGCAGCGCTTTCACCACTATAAGGTTATGTAACTGAAAGATGGACTACTTTTCTTCAGTTTGAAACCAAGCTCTTAAACTGCACAGGATGCAGTTGGTAGATACCATCAGGTCCGAGTCCCACTGTCTCACAGCCTCCCTCCCTTAATTTAAAGTTTCATTGCCCTGCTTTTATGAACCAACCTCTTACTAAAATTAGTTCATTAAATTGAGGGAGTAGTAATGCAGCTGGCCCTACAGGATCTCTGAACACCCGTCTCATGAGGTCATTTATCTCCCTTATAGATGAAACTCAGCCCCGAAACAGTGCCTTGGGTGCAGATGCTAGATACCATCAGGTCCGAGTCTCCCACAGTCTCCCAGTCTCCCTCCCTTAGCTGAAAGTTTCCTTGTCTTGCCTTTATGATTGCAAATCAACCTCTTACTAAAATTAGCTCACTGAATTGAAGAAGCAGTGCAACCAGCCCTACAAGTTCCCTAACCACTGAACTCATGAGGTCATTTATTTCCCCTACAGTTAATATTTTGTTGTTTGGTCTTGTCTTGAGGAGTTTCTTTTTCCAGGAACCCCAGGTTCCAAGGAAAAAGTAATTATCACCCGTACGTAGCCCCAGACTGACTGCTGCCCACTTTGCCATCATCAAAATGCCTAAAGGAGATGATATTGCTGACCAATTGGAGGAGGGCCATAATCACTGTACACCAATCAAGATAGAGTGTTATTGGCTTGCTGTGCATTGGCATTGGATTCAATTTGAGGGGTTCCATAACAATTTGTCCAACAAGTTTTGGGGGTGCTCTAAGGCAAGTTCAGTACTAATGTTTTCTATGCTTTTTAATTTCTCTATCATAATCAATACAGATTTTTTCCAAAGAAATATTATAACAATAAAGGAATAACGTATGGAAGTTCTGGTCCTATCACACTAGTTTCTTTAAAAATCAGTATTATGCATTCAAAGTGAGGATTTCCTTGACATCTCTTGGGAAGTGACTGCTTTGCTCCTCCCATATCCTTTAAGCCCCATCTCTTAATAAGTAAGTAATGGCATCACACTACACAAGGATCAGGCAATGACCAGCAAAATCATTCTTGGGCATTCCCATGAGATGGAAAGAATAGAAGAAATAACCCCATTAAACTGCCCTTCTTTGGGTTTTTATACAAGCCATTCAGAATGACTCAATTCCTTGCGCCTTGGACATCTTTCCTATTGGATGAAGTCATCTAAACATGTAATTTCTACATCGTTAAATATTGATGTTGGTTCTAATAGAATAATTCCCTCATTCATGAGCTAATTGAAGCCAAAGAATCAAAAGATATTTACACCAAGTTATGTAATGATCACCAGCAAGCTAGGACTAGAATCCAGATCTCCTAACTCCTCTGTCAGTGCTTTATTTTATTACACAGTTCTGCTTTCACCCTACATTGGGCGGAAGCAGAAGTACAAGAAAACTCTTAATTGGGGAGTTTTGGCAACAACTGAGGAAAACTCTAAACTGGATATATCTTTCATGCCATTATTCTTCAAAAGTTACTGCCAGGGGACAAGAGGTGACAGTGAGTATTAAGCAGAATTTTATGCAGTTTCATGAATTTTCCACTGAATGCCTTGATGGAGACCAGCTGCTTCATCTTCTGAGTACACTGAGAATTGCTTTTTACTGCATAATGTTGTGCTGCATGCCTGCAATGTACAAGAGGATGTTGTATGCTGCTGTCTCACTGGCTACCCTGGAGTTAGAGAATATACTCTAATTATAAATAGAGCATGTGTAGGAGATGTTCTTGTTGGCAGAAACCTACACCTAAAAGATGCAAGCAAGAAAGATCATAGGGAAGCACACTGAAACATGTTTTCCATTGCCCTCTTTTCTGTAGTGCAGAAGGCAAGACTGTGGCCTTACCTAGGGGCTATGGCCTATGACAGGTTGCTACCACAGTGCAACGGATTGCCACAGACTCCCTCTGAGGAAGGCACAGGAAAAGTAAGGGCATAGGGTCAGAAATACAAGTTTGAATCCTAGCTATGTTAATGACTAGACATTTGACCTGGGACAGGTCACAAGAACTCCATAACCTTTGCTTTTCTCACCTGTCAAAGGAGATTGACAGCATGCTATCATATTAAAGTTTTGTGAAAATAAGATGCCATAAATATCTATCACATACTATGCATGGAACATACAATAGTCTCAGTGTGCGAATTTTGCCTTCACTGCATTTGTTTCAGCCCCTGTCTTCCTGAAAGACCTGAATAGAGAGCATATCTGAGTTCTATGGATTTGATGTACAAGATCTGCAGGGAATGACCTGTTAAAGGCATTAAAGGTCTGTTAAAGGTCTCCCATTCCAGAGACCTGAGTTGTTTGAACCACAGGAAAACAGGCCCTCTCCATATGGCCTGAGTCCTGAGCCAGCTACCTCCTAGTCCTCAGCTGCACTGACCCATCAGGGCAACTTTTCCTAACCAGAGCATCCTTTCTCAGCTCAGACTTGCCTTGCTCAGAGTCCTTGGACTTGAAACCTGTTTTTCACTCATAGCAAAAGAGAAAAATTGGCTTTTGACAGCTAAATGAAAAGTTTACCACTAACAAGGTTGGTAGAGTTTCTCTAACTGCAGTATTTAATCCTAGATTTTCTATTATTCTCCGTCTGAATTTTAGGATTTTCATCTCATCTCCTCAATCATCAAACTGCTTAGAAGGAAGAGATGTCTTATATAGCTCAGTATTCTCATGTAGTGCCTAGTACAGTGTATTCAAGAAGCCTTTTTTTACTTCTTCAAAAATTGATCTGCATAGAAATTAAATTTAATCCAAACTAAAAGAATTCTCTGCATAGTAGCAAAAGACTGGACATGAAGCTAAAAAGATGGATTTTCCCCAAATAATTAAGGTAGAAAGGATTTTCAACTTGCAGATAATGAGGAGCATGTTAAGGGAGTTAAGTGAAGAGAAGCAGAAGCCTGTTTTTGCCAAACTCTTGTCAGCCCACACCATTTTCTTCCACAGAAGTCTTTAGCATTTGTAGTCCACATTCCTGAGGTCGCATAAGCTGACTCATTGCATTGTATGCCAGCCTTAAGCTACTGGAGACCAGAAGCCATGTTCTTTGGATTTTTGTACCCTGCAAGTCTAGCACAATGCTTACCACATTACAAATTTTCAATAAATACTGTGGATGATCATGAGTGACATGTTCTAATGTTAAAGTTGAGATGACATTGAGATGTCCACCACAGCTCTTGGAAATGAAGCCTGGAGGTTATACTAGTAAATCAGTCCAAAAAGTCTGATTTGTTATCTCCAAAAAAACCCATTCCGTAAAAACATTATGTTCTACATTCAAAATATTAGGGAAAAGAAAACAGAAGACTGCAGTCATGATTTTAAAAATACAAAGAGCTTAATCAATGCTATTACTTTAAATTATTTTTAAAAAGAGAATGTGAGTACACAAAGAATGTGGTGGTATAATGCCTAAAAAGAGGGTCAGAAAGCCAAAACATGGCAATGTTGGTCCAGCATTGTCCCAGTAGAATTGCACATGGCCACAAGATTACTCCTTGATGTTGCGTCACTGTTCATTAATCTGCCTTAGGACTTGGACCAGGGTGCCTCAAGTTTTGCCTCTGAGCTGTCAACCTGGCAGAGGATAAGACTGCCTAGCCTACTGTGATGTTCCTAGCATCTAGCGTGGTGCCTAGCATCTAACAGGCATTCAAATGAATATTTGTTGAAATAGTGAATAGTTATTATTTTTAAAACATCAAAATTTCCCCTCCTTTAGGTTAATTTGAAAATAAAATTACATCATACATGTTACCAAGATCAAACCCAAATAATTCCAAATTAAATTTTTTTATCATACAGCCCAATTGTCCTCCCTGGAGCCTCCCTTGCCCTCCAGGGAGGCAAGCCTGCCATTTCTTTCCCTAAGTGCCTCCTCAGGCTCTTTGATTTCTAAGCCAACAGCCTTGATGTTCTACTTGCTTTCATGAGTCTCTGCCTCTGGATCATTACAGTACCATGTCATGTGTAAGACATGATTTATGGTCTATATTTTCATATTCTATATTTCCAACATTTGAAAGCACCCTCTAATGAATGCTTTTCATGTGGCTCTAGTCTTGTTTTCCAAAGAGTGGGAATTAATCCTTGGTGTAATTAATTTTTTATATCATTTTAAAATCATGGAATTATAGTAAGTCAGTTTCCTATGTATTTTTAACACTAAAAACAGAGCACAAGGATGACAATTATATAAGATACAAACAATGGAATGAAATAACTACTTTATACATAAATAATTTAAATTCTAATTTATATGTTCTTCTGTGAGTTCTGTTATCTTCATTAAGCCTCTAAGTCCTGGTCAAATCTGAATCAATGAGCAAACTAAATTTCTAATGAAATCCCCTAATCAAGAGAGGCCTCTCTGGGCACGTAGGACTTCTTCCTCTCTTGCTGACATATGTCAGCCTTCTCTAACCAAAGCATGCTAATTTTGAGTTTGGCCTAAAAGTCTTCTATCATAAGTAGGCAAAATGATAGCTATTTCCCAAGGCTACTAATATGGGGTACAATGGGATCAGAAATTTATAATAGTATAATGATATATAGATTCAGAATATGCTCAATGAACATCCAAACTATGTGCTACTTTTCCAAATAACTATCTCCAGATACCTTACCATCTATCACCTTCTATATTTCCATCTGGCTTCTGATGCCAAATAACCAAGATTAGACCTCCAACTGCTCCTATGGTATCTGGGTACCATCCTGTAGACACCACCAGCCTCACCCAAAAAGTACACTGCTAAGTGCCTGCCTATAAGATCCCTTTGGAATATCTCTGCTCTGCTTAGAATATAGGCTGAGCTGCTGTTCCAAACAGATGAAATGATGGCACCAATAAGATAAAAGTTTATTTCTGTCATGAGATAGTCCAGGGGTAAGCAGTTCTTCTACCCTGCACACCTAGGGTCACAACTGGGTCCCAGGTGGTTACTCCAGTTTTCATCATCTTCTTGTCATTAGGACATATGAAAGAGACTGGAGAGAAGTGGGTGAAAGTAGTGATTGCTAATACCTGTCCTCCTTCCCATGCAAAATTAATGCATCCTACTCTGTATCCAATTGGGTGCATTCATTCCCAAGTATAACGCCACAGTACTTGAAAGCTAGCTGCTAATCTATAAAGGGTGAAACAATTTTTAGCCTTGGAAGACTGATTCTAACTTAGGAGCTTCTGGCTGCCTCCCTAATGTATGGACCCGCCTTCTATCCCATCAAATTCTCCTTAAGCAAAGAGATGCCTGGAGGCCCATCTATTTAAAAGTACTCAGATTACTCTAAATCTGGCAAATATCTGCAGTGCCACACCCCCTCCTCAAAAGTAATAAGAATTGGAGAAGAAATGTGTAATAAGACACATGCCAGGAAATGAATTTTTAAATTTATTATCAGCTTATTTACATATATTAATAAATACAAATGAATAATAATAGTGTTCTGTGTTTAGCACTGAGAGTAAAAGTGAAAGGCAGGCATGATTCTCTGCTAGACATCTTCCACGCGCTCTCTGTGTTTTTCTCACATCTCTGTCAGATGACATCAAACAGCATCCTTGGTCTTAGGCTTCCAGCAGAAATTGTGACGGATGGGGCAAGGGTTCAGCACACTGTCTCAGTCACTGCTTGCTGTTGCTCTTAGCTCAGGTCCTGCACTGCTCATGATGGATGAGGAAGGGTCAGGAAGCCAGCTTCTCAGGGCTGTAGACTCCATTCCTGCTTCATTGTGATCAGCTACCAGAGTTGGGGAAACTTTTTTCTACCAAGGACCACTTGGATATTTATAACATTCACAAGCCACACAAAATTACCAATTTAAATATTATCCTGCTATAGATTTATTGCATTTCAAGTCCTGCCTATGGTTGCCTTGGCAGGGCCAGACCAAATGATTTCACAGGCCTTATGTGGGCTGTGGGCCCCATGATCCCCACCCCCTGAAACCATATGCCTTCAGTTTAAGTTATTTTTAAAAAGTCTGGATAGCAGGGGAAGGTTTTTGACACAGTGATTTGGTCACCCCTTCGGATACCTGAATCCCCCCACAATACCAGCTTCTCCACTTTTGATCTAGCTTCCTGCTCATGTGCATCCTGGGAGGCAGGAGGTGATGGTGCAAACGCTTGGATCCCTGCTACTCATGTGGGACACAGATGGAGCTCTGGGAACCTGGCTACTGCCTCACCCAGCCCTGGCTGTTGAAGACATTTGGGGAGTGAACTAGTGAAAGGAAGCCCTCTGTCTACCACTTTCTCTCCTAGTCTGCCTTTCAAATAAAAGGAAGGCCTAAGTGGGCAATGGCTCCACTCTTACTAACCTTTGGAGCACTGAGCTATCCCTTGGGGTGTTTCTACATTCTGCCCCTACCAGTGCAACTGTCTGCAATATTAAGTTTGCTCAAAGTGTCATTTAGAAGTGTATCATCTTATCTCTGCCTAACAGAGTCACTGTTCTCAGGGAGCTTACTGTCTGGAAGTAAGGGACAAACAAGAAACAAACATCTAATTACACTTTGTGATAAAAATCCATAAAGGAAACAAAATAGAGGCTATAAAAAAATTGGGGATCTAATTTAGCTAGGATGAAGATGATATTTAACCTAAGTCCTGGAGAATGAAAAGGAGCTAGAAATAGATTCTGGGCAATGGAGGATGTCTGAGCATAGAGGCCCTGAGATGGGAAAAGGTATAGTGTGGTCAAAAATTTATGATTTTCAACAAAGATGCCAAGAACACTCAATGAGGAAAGAACAGTCTCTCTCTCTCTCTCTCTCTTTTTTTTTTTTTTTTTTGACAGGCAGAGTTAGACAGTGAGAAGAGAGAGAGAGACAGAGAGAAGGGTCTTCCTTTTCCGTTGGTTCACCCCCCAAATGGCCGCCACGGCCCACATGCTGCGCTGATCCGAAGCCAGGAGCCAGGTGCTTCTCCTGGTCTCCCTTGCGGGTGCAGGGCCCAAGAACTTAGGCCATCCTCCACTACCTTCCTGGGGCACAGCAGAGAGCTGGCCTGGAAGAGGGGCAACCGGGACAGAATCCGGCACCCCGACCGGGACTAGAACCCAGGGTGCTGGCACCGCAGGTGGAGGATTAGCCTAGTGAGCCACGGCGCAGGTGCAGACAGTCTCTTTAATAAAACATGGTGTAGAGAGAACTGGATACTCATATACAAAATTAAATTAGACTTCATTACGCCATCTAAAATCAATTCAAAATTAAAGACAAATATAAGACCTGAAACTATAAAACCACTAGAAGAAAACACAAGCGAATAGCTCCATGACATTGCTCTGGGTAGTGATTTTTTGGGGGGGGGATGTGGCCTCAAAAACACAGGCAACAAAAGTAAAAACAGATAAATGGGATTGCATCAAACTAAAAACTGCACAGGAATAGAAATAAATCAACAGAGTAAACAGACCTATGGAGTGGGAGAATACACTTGAAAGTCATACATCTGGTAAGCAGTTAAATCCAAAGTAAGGAGTATAAATCAACAACTCAGTAGCAAGAAAATGACCCAATTTGAAAATGTGCAAAGAACTTGAATAGAGGCTTCTCAAAAGAGCAATACAAATTACTAACAGGCATGTAAAATCGCTTAACATCACTAATCATCAGGGAAATGTAGATTGAAACCACACTATTGCTTCATACCAAGTATAATGGCCATTATTAAATGATGAAAGATAACAAGTGTTGGCAAGGATGTGGAGAAAGGAAACTCTTACATACTTTTGGTGGAAATGCTAGTATAGCCACTATGGAAAACAGTATGGAGATTCCTCAAAAAACTTACAAAAGAACTACCATATGATGCAGCAAACCTACTTCTGGGCATATAATCCCTCCCCCAGAAAATGAAATCAGTATATCAAAGAAACATATTTGCTCCTCTGTTTATTGCAGCAGAAATAACAAAAAAAAAAAAACAATATATGGAAGCAATCTAAATGTGCATCAAATAGATGAGTGGATAAAGAAATGGGGTACATAGACTCTCAGTCCAGAAACCATCTTGGAAGTGAAATCACTTTTTATCGAGTCGATTTGTCTTCTGAGTATGAAGAATTCACAAGGTAACAAGTAGAAACTGATAGGGTAGTCAAGGGAAGAACGGTGGGCACCCACTCAACCAAGCACATTTTTACCAATTGTGAATTTACCAAATGTGAATTTGTTTACCTGCACCAGAATCCCTATTACAGAATATTCCCATCATAGCAAGAGACCATAATGAAAACAGCAACACATTTGCAGGCATGGAAAGCCAAGACACTCTGGCGAAAAAATGACCTAAATGAAAGATCTTTGTGAGTGAGATCCCAGCGAAAAGAATGGGCCATCAAAGAACGAGGTACCTTTCTCTAAAGGGAGGAGAGAACTTCCACTTTGACTATGGCCTTATCTAAATAAGATCAGAGTTGATGAACTCAAGAGGCTTCCATAGCCTTGGCAACTCATGACAAGAGCCTCGGGTGATTACTGACTCCATAAATGAGTGTCAATTGTTAAATCAACAACAGGAGTCACTGTGCACTTACTCCCCATGTAGGATCTGTGTCCTTATTGTGTTGTACTATGAGAATCCTTGGTAGAAATAGTCTTCAAACAGTACTTGGTGTGTTTGTGTGGGTGCAAACTGTTGAAATCTTTACTTAGTATATACTAAGTTGATCTTCTATATATAAAGATAATTAAAAATGAATCTTAATGAAGAATGGGATAGGAGAGGGAGTCGGAGATGGGATGGTTTGTGGGTGGGAGGGTGGTTATGGGGGAAAAACTGCTATAATCCAAAAGTTGTACTTTCGAAATTTATATTTATTGAATAAAAGTTTTCTAAAAAAAAAAAAAACACCACAGCAACACAGATAAAATCAAAGATGTGAAAAGATAAAATGTCTCTGGAAAGTGCTGTGAAAACAACGTGTTTTGCAGAGACTGATCCCCCTGAAGTGGCTTCTCCACTCCAGGGGGTCACCTGCCCTTGAAAAGGCAGCTCCATCCATTGAGGATGTGGTGACTTCTGCCCCAGAGGCTGTGTTAGCCTCCTGGGCAGGAATCCTAGCCGGTGCTGGGAAGAGGCTTCCAGGGACAGGCGGTATATGGCTCATGGGAGAAGTTTTTCTGCATACACATACACAGATCGTTGTCCTGCAGTTCCATGCAGGACAAGCCTGGGTTCCCGAGAAGTAAAAATGGACAGTGAATGCACTCTTCTTGTTCCTATGTGCAGCTTTCTACCAGCAGACCTGCAGGACAATATGCTAGGCCTCAATTGTGTCCACAGGAATAAGATCTTAGTGGAAAAAAAAAAAAAAAAAAAAAAAAAAAAAACCAAAAAGCCTTCAGTGGGACTAGAACACCAGAATTTAAAGGACACTTATGAAGTTCTGGCTCCTTCTCTGACATTGTCTGCATTCTTGCGTAGTAGTGAGCCTGTGGAATCACTGAGAAGACTGAGGGTGATGGAGTTACAAAAGCCTGTTCCTCTGCAGATGCACACCCAGCAAGGAACTAGTAGACCTTGGTCAGCAGTAGTGTCACTATAAGCAGTTTTGGAAAGGGGCCACTAGGGACACCAAAACAGGGGCATCTCTGAGCACACTGTCATTGCTGTGAATGTCAACTATTTGGAGACCATTCTGTACCTTCTCCTTTTATATGAAGGCAAGAAAGTGTCTCCACATGTTTGTGCACTCAAAGCAGCCCCTAGGTTGGGCTACTGGGGTGTCCAGTCCAGTTGTCTTTTCTGCTACCAGCAAAGGAAGTCTATAGCTGAAGCAGTGGATCCAGTCCATTCAGCTTGCAGGCCCTGGGAAAGCTGTTAGGCTAACCCTGCAGCCTCTTCCACATTCTTCCCTCTGAGGTTGTGTATCAAATTGTCTGGCTTACTGTGCAGAATTTTAAACTGCTTTGCATTATAGTAATAAATATGCTTTTCAGATTTTGTAATGCTTGTTTTGTTTTACAGGGTTGCCCTCCCCCATTTTCACTTATATCTTTTCTCTTTTCTCTCCCTCTACTCTTTTATCTTACTTTTTTGAAAATGAAATAATGCCTGTAATAGACATTAGCAAACTGGTGATACTACTCATTCAAAGGCAGGAAGAGCCAGGAGCAAGCTGACAGAGCCAGGATAAGGATAGTGACATGTTTCTAGCTTTCTGTTGCCACATATGATGAAAATAAACACTTTTCATAGTGTGTCTTTTGTGTCCAATATATAGAATCACTCCATACATGTTAAAAATGACGAAACAGTTTTCTTTGTTCTCTGTGCCATTTAGAGAGGAAGCTTGTGTTCCATTATGTTGTTCAGCTTATATCCAAGGTCAATTAATAATGTTACCCTGCTGCTTGATTTTGGTGATGTTCTCCCTCCAACACCTCCCTCCCCCCACCCCATTCCCCATCTCCCCCCCATGCTCCCAGAATACCATCAGGAAGAAGAGAGATGAAGTTTTGGTGCTTAAATATTCTGTGTTCCCTGGATGAATTTCAAGGCAGAGGGAGTACATGGTGTGGTGATCTTGCTCTTTAGGGGGATCCAAGAGAAGATTTGCACTCTAATTTCCCATCTGGATATTAAAGTCCCAACCATGCAGATGGATCTGGGCCCACAAGAATATGTGTCAACCAGGTGTGGAGTGCAATAGGAATGACGAGATGAGAACTCTGTAGACAGCCCTCCAAATTTTCCTTGGCTCTAAAGTAGCATGGAAGACTCCAAGAGTAGGTGCTAAAGTAACTGAGCTGAAGCCACATGATCTGCCAAGACATCACTGGTAGAAGCAAATGAATCTGAATAAAGAAAACCTGTGAACTCCCTGGCAGAAATCAAAACTAGCTACAACTACATTTCCAATAAAAGAAGAAAGGGAGATTTTTTAAACACTAACGTATTAAACTGGAGTTAATTTACCTAAAAATGCTCTAACTAAATTTCTATACTATGACAGAATAGGGTTTATAGACAAAAACTCAAATTTGGTCCACCTTAATCGAGTATTCAAACTTAGCATGACCAGGAATGGTAAAATAGAAATGCATTTTCTGATGTAAACAATAGAAATTATATAATACTTTGATAATATAGTTGTTAAAATGATTTAATACAAATATAATTATAAGGAGCCAAAACATCACCACAAGAAATGGTAAAAATGGAATTGTGTTTTCTGATATGATCCAGGAGGAAATATATAATATCTTGATAGAATAGTGGCCAGAAGATTTAATATGAACTAATTATAAGAAAGCAATTTGTCCTGTCTATACTAATTGTCTCTAAATAATCACTGAGTGACCCTAATACTCTTAGACTTCCTTTTTCCATTTCTAATGAACTTATATTTATCTCTATACAAAACAAATTAATTATATTTCACCCTAACACAGTTTATTTATCCCACCACACTTCTATTATTAAATTTTTAGGATTTATTTATTTGTTTGAAATGCAGAGCTACAGAGAGGCAGAGGCAGAGAGAGAGAGAGAGAGAGAGAGAGAGAGAGAATCTTCAATCTGCTGGTTCACTCCCCAGTTGGCCTCAATGGCCAGAGCGGAATGGATCTGAAGCCAGGAGCCAGGAGCTTCTTCCAGGTCTCCCATGCAGGTACAGGAGCCCAAGTACTTGGGCCATCTTCTACTGCTTTTCCAGCCCATAGCAGAGAGCTATGAACTGGCACCCATATGAGATACTAGCTCTGCAGGCAGCATCTTTACACTATGCTACAGCACTGCCCAATGTTTATTATTAATTGAGCCTTGTTTTGGGTGGCTATTTCTTGGACATATCCATTTGTGAAAACCACAGCTATGTGACTCACACTTAAGATGTGTGTGTTTCCCTATATATAAATTGCACATCATTTTTTGTTTGTTTGTTTTTTTTTATTAAACATTTATTTAATGAATATAAATTTCCAAAGTACAGCTTATGGGTTACAATGGCTTCCCCCTCCCAAAACTTCCCTCCCACCCACAACCCTCCCCTTTCCCGCTCCCTCTCCCCTTCCAATCACATCATGATTCATTTTCAATTCTCTTTATATACAAAAGATCAGTTTAGTATATATTAGGTAACGATTTCAACAGTTTGCCCCCATATAGCAACACAAAGTGAAAAAAAAAATACTGTTGGAGTACTAGTTATAGCATTAAATAAGAGTGTACAGCACATTAAAGGCAGAGATCCTACATAATATTTTTTAAAAATTAATTAATTTTCTATGCCGTTTCCAATTTAACACCAGGGGTTTTTTTTTTCCATTTCCAATTATCTTTATATACAGAAGATCGATTCAGTATATAATTAGTAAAAATCTCATCAGTTTGTACCCACACAGAAACACAAAGTGTAAAAATACTGTTTCAGTACTAGTTATAGCATCACTGCACATTAGACAACACATTAAGCACAGATCCCACATGGGATGTAAGTACACAGTGACTCCTGTTGCTGACTTAACAATTTTACACTCCTGTTCATGGCGTCAGTAATCTCCCTAGGCTCTAGTCATGAGTTGCCAGGGCTATGGAAGCCTTTAGGGTTCGCTGACTTTGATCTTATTCCGATAGGGTCATAGTCAAAGTGGAAGTTCTCTCCTCCCTTCGGAGAAAGGTACCTCATTCTTTGATGGCCCCGTTCTTTCCACTGGGATCTCACTCACAGAGATCTTTCATTTAGGTCTTCTTCTTTTTTTCTTTTCCATGGTATCTTGGCTTTCCATGCCTACAATACTCTCATGGGCTCTTGAGCCAGGTCCGAATGCCTTAAGGGCTGATTCTGAGGCCAGAGTGTTGTTTAGGACATCTGCCATTCTATGAGTCTGCTGTGTATCCCACTTCCCATGCTGGATCTTTCTCTCCCTTTTTGATTCTATCAGTTAGTATTAGCAGACACTTGTCTTGTTTGTGTGATCCCTTTGTTTCTTAGACCTATCCAAACCATCGAATGTGAACTGAAATTGATCACTTGGACTAGTGAGATGGCATTGGTACATGCCACCTTGATGGGATTGTATTGAATCCCCTGGCACATTTCTAACTCCATCATTTGGGGCAAGACTGATTGTGCATGTCTCAAATTGTGCATCTCCTCCCTCTCTTTTTCCACTCTGAAATTTAACAGGGATCACTTTTCAGTTAAAATTTAAACACTTAAGAATAATTGTGTGTTAATTACAGAGTTCAACCACTAGTACTAGAACAACAATAAAAACAACAACAAATACTAAAAAGGATAAAGTATTACATTGTACATCTAGAGTCAGGACAAAAGCTGATCAGGTCATTGTTTCTTATAGTGTCCATTTCACTTCACCAGGTTTCCCCTTTGGTGCTCAGTTGTCGCCAATCAGGGAAAACAAATGATATTTGTCTCTTTGGGACTGGCTTAATTCACTCAGCATGATGTTTTCCAGATTCCTCCATCTTGTTGCAAATGACTGGGTTTCATTGTTCCTTACTGCTGTATAGTATTCTATGGAGTACATGTCCCATAATTTCTTTATCCAGTCTACTGTTGATGGGCATTTGGGTTGGTTCCAGGTCTTAGCTATTGTGAATTGAGCTGCAATAAACATTAATGTGCAGATGGCTTTTTTATTAGCCAAATTAATTTCCTTTGGGTAAATTCCAAGGAGTGGGATGGCTGGGTTGTATGGTAGGGTTATGTTCAGGTTTCTGAGGAATCTCCAGACTGACTTCCATAGTGGCTTAACCAGTTTGCATTCCCACCAACAGTGGGTTAGTGTCCCTTTTTCCCCACATCCTCGCCAACATCTGTTGTTGGTAGATTTCTGAATGTGAGCCATTCTAACTGGGGTGAGGTGAAGCCTCATTGTGGTTTTGATTTGTATTTCCCTGATGCTAGTGATCCTGAACATTTTTTCATGTGTCTGTTGGCCATTTGGATTTCCTCTTTTGAAAAATGTCTATTGAGGTCCTTGGCCCATCTCTTAAGTGGGTTGTTTGTTCTGTTGTTGTGGATTTTCTTGATTTCTTTGTAGATTCTGGTTATCAACCCTTTATCTGTAGTAGTTTGCAAATATTTTTTCCCATTCTGTCGGTTGCCTCTTCACGTTCCTGACTGTTTCTTTTGCAGTACAGAAACTTCTCAATTTGATGCAATCCCAAATGTTAATTTTGGTTTTGACTGCCTGTGCTCCTGGGGTCTTTTCCAAGAAGTCTTTGCCTGTACCTATATCTTGCAGGGTTTCTCCAATGCTCTCTAATAATTTGATGGTTTCGGGTCGTAGATTTAAGTCTTTAATCCACGTTGAGTGAATTTTTGTGTAAGGTGAACTTCTAAGATCAATCCCATTCACAATAGCTACAAAAACAATCAAATACCTTGGAATAAACTTAACCAAGGACGTTAAAGATCTCTACGATGAAAACTACAAATCCTTAAAGAAAGAAATAGAAGAGGATACCAAAAAATGGAGAAATCTTCCATGCTCATGGATTGGAAGAATCAATATCATCAAAATGTCTATTCTCCCAAAAGCAATTTATACATTCAATGCAATACCAATCAAGATACCGAAGACATTCTTCTCAGATCTGGAAAAAATGATGCTGAAATTCATATGGAGACACAGAAGACCTTGAATAGCCAAAGCAATCTTGTACAACAAAAACAAAGCCGGAGGCATCACAATACCAGATTTCAGGACATACTACAGGGCAGTTGTTATCAAAACAGCATGGTACTGGTACAGAAACAGATGGATAGACCAATGGAACAGAATAGAAACACCAGAAATCAATCCAAACATCTACAGCCAACTTATATTTGATCAAAGATCCAAAACTAATCCCTGGAATAAGGACAGCCTATTCAATAAATGGTGCTGGGAAAATTGGATTTCCATGTGCAGAAGCTTGAAGCAAGACCCATACCTTTCACCTTGCACATCATTTTTAAATGATAAATTATAGGTGTACTAGTTAAAAGGATATTTTGTGATAACTGGAGAAATCTGAAAGTTGAATATTACATGATACCACAACAATGTTCAATTTCTGATAATTATTGTGGTTATATAGGACTATGTATATTACATGTGAAGAATATCGTGGGGGGTCCGGCGCTGTGGTGTAGCAGGTAAAGCCACTGCCTGCAGTGCCGGCATCCCATATGGGCACTGGTTTAAGTCCCAGCCACTCCTCTTCCCATCCAGATCTCTGCTACAGCATGTGAAATCAGTAGAAGATGGCCCAAGTCCTTTGGCCCCTGCACCCACGTGGGAGACCCAGAAGAAGCTCCTGGCTCCTGGCTTCGGATTGGCGCAGCTCTGGATGTTGCGGTCAATTGGAGAAGTGAACCAGAAGATGGAAGACCTCTCTCTCTCTTTGCCTCTCCTCTCTCTGTGTAACTCTGACTGTCAAATAAATAAATAAATATTAAAAAAATAATATTGTGGGGCCAGTGTTGTGACATAGCTGATAGAGCTACCACCTGTGATGATGGTATTCCATATGGGCACCAGTTCATGCCCTGGCTGCTCCACTTCCAATCCAGCTCCCTGCAGATGGGTCTGGGAAAGAAACAGAAGATGGCCCAAGTGTTAGGGCCCCTGTACCCATGTAGGAGACCTGGACAAAGCTCCTGGCTTCAGCCTGGTTCAACCTTGGCCATTACAGCCATCCAGGAAGTCAACCAGCAGATGGAAGATCTCTCCTCTCTCTCTCTCTCTCTCTCTCTCTCTCTTTCTCTTGCTCTCACTCTCACTCTTTCAAATAAATATAATCTTTTAAAAAACAAAATTCCAAAATGTTGATAATTGGTTAATGAGATACATAATAAAAACATGTTTACCAACTTTCAGGTTTGAAAATTATAAAATAAAGACTTGGAAAGATAAAAAAAGAAATGGGATACATATAGTCAATGAATACTATTCAGCCTTTAAAAAGAAGGAACTCCTCATCTGTTACAACATTGATGAACCTGGAGGACATTATGTTAAAAGAAACAAGTCAGGCACAGAAAGACAAAAATATATTCTTTGATCTTACTCATAGTGGAATCTAAAAACATTCTCACAGAAGAAGAGAAAATGATGTTTAAAAGAGGCCAGAGGATGAATAATAGGAGATGTTGGCCAAAGGGCCAAAAATTTCAGCTACATAGAGGGAATAAGTTCAAAATATCTATTATGCTTCATGTTGATATTAATTATTATATAGTTAACTATAGAATATAAAATTAAAAATTGCTAAGTAGGTTTTAAGAATTCTAGCACAACAGAAAGAGTTAGAGTAGGAAAGGAAAAGAGGGAGAGAGAGAGAGAAAGGAAAGAGGGGGAGAAGGAAGGAAGGGATGGAAGTATTATTATATTAGAATTTTATCTATGAACTATTTTGAAGCTATTCTCTTTGTATTAATAATATCTTGTTAACATAAGATTTGACAAAAAAGTAATATAATAAATGTGGCAAATAGTTTGAATCATTCCTCGATGTAAACATGTTTTAAAACATCAGGTTGTGTGCTATAAATATATGTAATTATGAAAATTCATAAAAGAAAGACAAATGATCAATAAACATATAAAAGATAGGTGTTGCTTAGTGATATGAGACAAAGTGGAAGAACTTGGAGGTCTTAGATAGTTTCAAAAATACTTGCTTATTGTGTTTTTAAAAGGATTTTCCCAGCCCCAAAAATCATATATGGGTTTTTATCATTTCTTTTTGAATCCCTCAACTAGTAACATCTCTGTTTAGTTAACATTTAGACACATTTTAAACTTCATGTGATCTGTGATTCTGGTAAAGTAAATAGACATTCACAGGAAATCTTATTTTAGCCTGTGTCCAAACTACAGCTCACCCAAACACTGTTATGAATATTGTCCCTCAGTATTTTTCAAATTCAAATATGCAATTAGCTAAAACTAATGGCTCTTTTACCTTTGAGATCAATCTGACTGTGATTTATCACTGTTGAGTGCCCAGATCCTGTCACTTAAGGGCCTTATGGGATTTAGCATTTTTAAAACAGCATTTTTTTTTTTTTGACAGGCAGAGTGGACAGTGAGAGAGAGAGAGACAGAGAGAAAGGTCTTCCTTTGCCGTTGGTTCACCCTCCAATGGCCACCGCGGCTGGCGCGCTGCGGCCAGCGCACTGCGCTGATCCGATGGCAGGAGCCAGGTGCTTCTCCTGGTCTCCCATGGGGTGCAGGGCCCAAGCACTTGGGCCATCCTCCACTGCACTCCTGGGCCACAGCAAGAGCTGGCCTGGAAGAGGGGCAACCAGGACAGAACCCGGCGCCCCAACCGGGACTAGAATCTGGTGTGCCGGCGCCGGAGGCGGAGGATGAGCCTATTGAGCAGTGGCGTTGGCCTAAAACAGTATTTTAACACTGGTGGCTTTGGGTGAAGACTTGGGGTACTTGACTTTTCTCAGCCCCCTTTTTTAGAGAAGGCCTTAGACTTGGGCCTTGGGGCTTTATCCATCAGTTGTCTATGGAATGGGCAGAACTAGAAGACCATAGGGTCCACTCAGCTATGATGGTGTTTGACACCGGGTAGTAACCATTCATCTTAAGATTTGGCCTTAAAATAAAATAACTCATTCTAGACCACTCTGAGCCAAGTTTTTATAATGGAAAGCTTCTCTTTATTTGATTTACTGTCTGCACTATTTCTTTACCTCTTTGGATTCCTTATTGGGAAACAGCATTGGAGACTTCAGTCCTCAAAAGATACATCACTCACTCGCTCTTGGGAGAGAATTTTGTCAAGTATGAGCATCAGTTATGAGCCATCAAGGTTAACTTTATGAGTCAAACTTGGCTGGAAAACAGCACCCAGATACCTGGTAAAATATCAGTCTATGTATTTCTGTTGAGGTATTTCTAGGTAAAACTTAAGTAAACATTTAAGTCAGTAATTTTTTAATAAGGCAGATTGCCCTCCACAACGTGCGTGGGCCTTCATGCAACCAATTGCTGGTTTATAAATAAAAAGTTAGTGGTCCCCTGAGGAACAGGGAATTCTGTCTCCAGATCATCTTCAGACTCAAGCTGTAACATCAGCTCTTACCTGGGACTCTAGACAATTGGCCTGCCCTGCAGATTCCAGATTTCCAAGCCTCCACAATAATGTGTGGCAATTCTTTTGGAAACTGAATTGGAAAACTCTTTAATGAACCATTTTCTAGGCATACAATCCATACCTTTAAATCCACAGTGAGGAACTCATCTTCCCCCAGAGCTGCCACACTTTGACCACTAGTTCTAGTTACTAATCTGCCTGAGAAACATCTCCCATTTGTAAAACGAGGATAAAGTGGCACTGATTTTGGGATACTGGCATAAGGGACATGAAAAAAATTGAGAACATACTATGTAAATAGTATGGCTAAGCTGTGGCAATAAAGAAAGCCTTACTGCATATATTATAACTTGTTTACATACAATTAGGAAATGCTCCACCCACAAAAACATACCCTGTTTCTTAGGTTGAATTAAAACACAACAGTTTCTGACCATAGTAAATATTTCTCCAGCTAACTGACCATGTAGAGGATCCTGCATTGTACACAGAGGGAGATAAGGGAAAATACCACACATTGAATTTTTTTTTAAATAAAATGAGATTAGTAGACATTGCAAATAAATGTTTGTCCCTCTTACTTAGGTTCTTTGAATAACAAATTATGCAAAATGCCCCAAGTCCTGCTGGGAATTCTGTGAACAGATAATTAAAAAGAAAGTGAGAAAATGAAAGAAATAAAAAAAGGGGGTGGGGAAGGAGTTCTTTGAAGAGTGATGCGTGCAACTATGGATAGATCTTGTGTTAAAACAAAACTAGGGATTTCTATGGCCAAATAATGACTTAACAAAGTTAAACAAGCCTCAGCTGTATAGGATTGCTTATAAATTTTAAGATGATAGTATGCATGATTCAGATTTTCTCATTCTCTTTTTTCCATTTTCTCAAAACTCTTTGGCAGTGGAATCTCTCTCCACCCCACCATCACCTCACAGGATAAGCAAGACAACTTGTGAAGTGTTGGTGTACTAAAAAAAAAAAGTCCTAGACTAGATGTCAAGAGTTCTAAGCTCTATTACAGACACCATTGCTTTAAAGCCTTCTAGCTTTCAAGTTCCAATGTGTAAATAATGTGATTCCCTTATCTAAGATCCCAAGACTTCCTTCCAGCTCAAATATTCTACAATTCTACACAAGAACAGAAATATATGATATTTTCTGAGAAGTAACAAAACACATTATGTTGTCATATTTGTGCAGTCCTGCATACTCTTTGAAGGAATTTCTGCAAATGTTCAGTCAATTCACACAACCCTGATAAACAGCAATATTTATCATGCTCCTTTTATAAGTAAAGATCGCTTCTAACAGGCTTCCCTGATTCAGATAATGTTCCCTTCAAATCCATCCTCAGATGCTGTCAGGGTGATATTTCTAAAACTAAAATCTTCTCATGTTTATCTCTTACTCAGAACCCTTCAACAAAAGAAATACAAAAGGCCAACCAATATATGAAAACGAAGAAATATAAACTGTCAATAAATGCTCATTAGCACTAGCCATCAGGGAAATGCAAATCAAATCCACAATGAGATATCACCTTATCTTAATTATAATTACCACTTTTTAAACTTTTATTTAATAAATATAAATTTCCAAAGTACAACTTTTGGATTATAGTGGCTTTTCCCCCCATAACATCCCTCCCACCCACAACCATCCCATCTCCCACTCCCTCTCCCATCTCATTCACATCAAAGTTCATTTTCAATTATTGATCTTTATATACAGAAGGTCAATTTAGATAATACTAAGTAAAGATATCAACAATTTGCGCCCACACAGAAACACAAAGTATAAAGTACTGTTTAAGTACAAGTTATACAGTTAATTCACAAAGTACAACACATTAAGGACAGAGATCCTACATGGGGAGTAAGTGCACAGTGGCTCCCTTTGTTGATTTAACAATTGACACTCATTTATGGCGTCAGTAATCACCCAAGGCTCTTGTCATGAGCTGCCAAGGCTATAAAAAGAGGTAAAAAGTAACAAATTTGATGAGGATATAGAGAAAGGGGAACTCTTCTACACTGTTAGTGAAAATGTAACTTAGTACAGCCATTATAGAAAACAGTATGAAGATTCCCTTACAAACTAGAAATAGAAAATGAAAAAAAAAAAACAACCTGGTGTTAAATTGGAAATTGCATACAAAATTAATCAATTTTTAAAAAAATAACATGTAGGATCTCTGTCTTTAATGTGCTGTACACTCTTATTTAATGCTATAACTAGTACTCCAACAGTATTTTTTCACTTTGTGTTGCTATGTGGGGGCAAACTGTTGAAATCTTTACTTAATATATACTAAACTGATCTTCTGTATATAAAGAGAATTGAAAATGAATCTTGATGTTAATGGAAGGGGAGAGGGAGCGGGAAAGGGGAGGGTTGCGGGTGGGAGGGAAGTTATGGGGGATGAAGCCATTGTAATCCATAAGCTGTACTTTGGAAATTTATATTCATTAAATAAAAGTTTAAAAAAAAAACCTAGAAATAGAACTGCCATATAAGCCAGCAATGTATGTATATCCTAAATAATTTGAATACTTATATAAGAGTTCCCTGCAATGTTTCTTGCAGCACTATTCACAACAGCCAAGATTTGGAATCAACAAAAGTCTCCATCAGCAAATGAATGCATAAAGAAAATTGGTAAATACACATGATGGAATATTATCTGACCATAAAATAATGAAATCCTGTCATTTGCAGCAAAATGGATGTAGTTGTAGAACACATGTTAAGTGAAATAAGTCAGACACAGAATGACATCACAGGTCCCCCTCATATATATAGAAACTTAAAAGAGTTGATCTGAACATAGAACAGTGAATAATAGAGGTTGAGAGAATAGATTAGCTGAGACAGTGGAAGAAGAGGAAACTTAGAGGAAGGTTGCGTAATAGGTACCAAATTAGAGTTATAAGGAAGGAATAAATTCCTGCTTTTAAACAGCAAAGTGGGATGTCTACAGCTCATAATAAATGTTATATATTTTCTAAGCAAATAAAGAGAGGACCTCAAGGGCTCTAATAATAAGCTAATGATAGGGGCCAGTGCCATGGTGCACTAGGTTAATCCTTCGCCTGTGGCATCGGCATCCCATATGGGCACGGGGTTCTAGTCCCGGTTGGGGCGCCAGGTGCTAGTCCCGGTTGCTCCTCTTCCAGTCCAGCTCTCTGCTGTGGCCTGGGAGGGCAGTGGAGGATGGCCCAGGTGCTTGGGCCCCTGAACCCACATGGGAGACCAGGAAGAGGCACCTGGCTCCTGGCTTTGGATTGGCATAGCTCTGGCCATTGTGGCCATCTGGGGGGTGAACCATCGGATGGAAGACCTTTCTCTCTCTCACTGTCTGTAACTCTGCCTGTCAAATAAGTAAATAAATAATCTTTTAAAAAAATAAGCTAATGATAAATAGGGTGAAACATTAATTACCCAGATTTGATCAGTATACATTGGATACTAGTATTGAAATGCTATGCTGTAGCTCATAACTATGTGCAATTATTTCTAATTTAAAAATTTTAATGTATAAAGAAATGAAAAATCTAAGTAACTTGATTTGATCTTTGCACACAAAATGCAAGTGTTGAATTATCCTAATGTACCCTCCTAAATATGTACAATTAAAATAACAATAATAACAATTGGTCAAGAAAAAATTATCTTAAAATTCTGTAGGGCAAAAGACCAAAATTAGCCTAACGGCTAAAAAAGAAAATGTTGGTGCTGGCACTGTGGTGCAGTGGGTTAAAGCCACTGCCTACAGTGCCAGCATCCCATGTGAGCGCTGGTTCGAGTCCTGGCTGCTCCTTTCTGATCCAGCTCTCTGCTATGGCCTGGGAACGCAGTAGAAGATGGCCCAATTCCTTGGGCCCCTGCACCCATGTGGGAGACCCAGAAGAAATTCCTGGCTCTGGAATTCGGATCAGCTCAGCTCTGGGTGTTGCGGTCATTTAGGGAGTGAACCAGTAGAATGGAAGAGCTCTCTCGCTCTCTCTCTGTCTCTCTCTCTCTGGCTTTCCCTCTCTCTGCAACTTTGTCTTTCAAATAAATTAAAAATTTTTAAAAAGTGTTGGTAAGATTGTGCTCCTTCTGGAGGATCTAGAACAGAATTAATTTCCTTGCCTTTTCTAGCTTCTAGAAGTTGCATGATTCCTTGGCCCATGGCCCCTTTGTCACTTTGCTCTGATCCCTGCTTTCACTGTCACAACTCGTTCTGACACTCTCCTGCCACCCTTTTCCTTTATGAGAACTTTTGTGATTACGTTGGTCTCACACTGATAATCTAGATGGTGTTCCCATCTCAAGACCCTAACATAACCACAACTGTAGTTTCTTTTGCCTTGGAAGGTGACATATTCACAGGTTGGATATTTTTAAGCGAATGTTAATCTGTTTAGTACACCTCTCAGTGGTGGGATGAAGTCTCAGTTGTCCTTGTACACCAAAGGTCTGAAACAGACATTCAATAAACGTCAGCCTCTTCTCTGTCTGTATAAAGTGCTTTCATGTATTCTTCAGTCAGTTTGCACAACTACCCCGGAAAGGAGAAAATATTGTTATTTTTGGGAATGTGCACAAGATTAAAATAAAAGATTTAGGTTCTTAGTCCTAGGTTTCCCTATTTTCCAAGTGGGAAAACTGAGGCTCAGACAGTTAAGTTACTGTCATGTCCAAGTGGTAAATCCAGAATTTGAAGCCTACACTTTCTGTATTTTAATATACAAATTCATCTGGACAGCTTGTTTGACCACATTTTGAAGGTACTTGAAGATTCTGATAAGCCTCTTCGTCAGGTAAGAGTGTGGGATGGAGTGGATATTTTCAATTGTCTTAGCTTCTTCAGAGATGATGCGTATGTATCCGCTTAACAAGGGACCCTATTCTTTGTTCTCACAGAGTAACTTTCCTTTCACCTCATTTGATTCCCAACTGTTTATTTCCTAAGGAAAGAAGTCATCTATGAACTTTTGGACCTTACAGTGCCAAACATAGGCCACACTTCCCTGTATTGTGCTGTTTGTGTAATTTCTGACATTGGCACAAACCTCAGTCCAGATGAGGCTATTTTGTGTCCTCCCTGGAAATTTCCTCTGGTGCTCAAGTTGCCTATGGTTGGCTATGTTAGATCACACGCAGCAGTTCTGACTGAGGTCACTATTGCACTTTCCAGCTCTCTCATGCTTTGAAGGCCTATCTTCCCTGATCAAACCCCAGCTCTGTTCCTTCTGTCCTCTCCACTGAATACTCTTCTACTCACTGCAAATTTACTTTGAAGATTGAGTCTTCCAGGAAATCCACCCAATGCCATTCTAAGCCAATAAATACAAAGGTACTTCAAAAGGCTTGTGGGAAATGGAACTAAAAGATAAAAGATATTTTCCATGAACTTTAAAAAAAATCCTTTATAGATGAAATTTGAATCAGGTACTTGAGGCAATTTATTTTTCTAACAATACAAATTAGTCTGTATAAATCCCTTTTTCCTTTTCCAGCCAACTGCTTCTACCATCCCCTGAAACAATATGATTCTGGGTTAACTGACAATTAAATGCCACCCTACACACACACACACACACATTCCATTTGCTACAGGGCTGGAAAAATGACACCAAACACCAATCCAGGTATAGCCTGGACAAAACTTCTGAGAGACTTAACTGAACCAATCAGAATGGGAGAAAGGTCCATCCAGTCACTGACTGTCACTGAGCTGGGATGATTTCATCAAGCCAAGGCTCTGGCAGAATGAATAAATAATATGAGCTACTTGGTCATATTACACAGAGAAAATATATCCATCACAGTAGAGAAGAGCACCGCCAGGCAAGGGGATCAGAGAAAGGAGAAATGCAGAGAGAATCATGGTCTCTAGTTGACCCCAGGGCCAGTCCCACCCTATTCCTCTAGTTACATGAACCAATGAATTCCATTTCCTTTACAATTTTAGCCAGATTTTTGTTACTTACCATCAAAGAATCCCCAATATATGTCATCCTTGTTCCCTGTCCTTCTTATTTTCTCCCCTAATATCTAGTTTCATACAAACCTTACTCCTCTCCTACTAGTTTAAAGCCTTAAATGACTCTTAATCAACTCAGGATCCCCCAAATCTATAGTGGAGAGAACAGAGTTGGATTTTCCTGGAGTATTGGCAACTCAAAGACATATTCTTTCCCAGGATCAAGTTGGGTCTTCCTGGAAAAGACAGCCTCTAATTCAGTTCTGGACATCCTGATATGCGGCACATGTTGAATACCAATCCCCATTATAATAACTGATATAAAGAAAATCCTGAATGTTATAAATGGAGCCCTTTTGCAGACATTAGATATCTGGAACATGCGCAGGTCCAAAAAAAAAAAAAAAAAACAAAAACAAAAACAAAAAAACCATGAAACTCAAACAAAACAAAATAGAGCCCTCTCAGTAGTAGAGAAACAATTTACAAAAAGACCCAACATCATAAATGGGAGCCACAAATGCTGAGGTTCTAAACTCACTCTATGGCTTATGAAATGGAAGAATGAATTTCACTGGATGGGCAACACCTACTGGATCATGACTAAGAAACATGAGTAAAAATGACAGGACATGTAAGAGGTTATGAAGGTAAAAAATGAGGGGAAAGGAAGAATGATAGAGGTAAGAGTGAGGAGGCAGTGATAAAGATGGAGTTTAAGGGGTGGTGCCAGCATGGTGAAGAGTAGACACTGTGAAACTTGTAAGAGGCTTACTTACCATGGGTAGACAGCTAAGAAGTGTAGACAAGGTAAGGGGAGTCCAAGGATGGTGCTAGAAAAACACTAGATGTTAACATACTTGTGGTAGGAAGACAGAAGAGGTCAAAAGTTACCCACTCTATACAACATAGTACTCACAACATTTATGAGCCTCATCAAAGGCAGAAACTGGTACCCCATGTAGCCATCTGTGTGCTGTTCCTTATTCACTGCATCAAGTAAAAACCTCAGGGCAAAAGTAAGCCTGCACAGGAACTCTGCCAGCATCATGTTGTGAGCAAGTTTGCCATCACAGTCAAGCCACTCTGATTTTAAATAGCATTATTTTTTAATGAAAGGCAAAGTATCTAAACCTAAAAGGCATTTGATAATTTTTTTTTTTTTTTTGGACAGGCAGAGTGGACAGTGAGAGAGAGAGAGAGAGAGAGAGAGAAAGGTCTTCCTTTTTTTTCCGTTGGTTCACCCCCCCAGTAGCCGCTGCGGCCGGCGCATCTCACTGATCCAAAGCCAGGAGCCAGGTGCTTCTCCAGGTCTCCCATGCGGGTGCAGGGCCCAAGGACTTAGGCCATCCTCCCCTGCCTTTCCCGGGCCACAGCAGAGAGCTGGACTGGAAGAGGAGCAACCGGGATAGAATCCAGCACCCCAACCGGGACTAGAACCCGCGGTACCAGAGCCACAAGCAGAGGATTAGCCTATTGAGCCGCAGCGCTTGCCGGCATTTGATAATCTTAAACTAGAAAATCTTAAAATAGAAAATATCCAATTGCTCTACCTGGAACTGGACTACTGTGTGTATGTCTTGTTTGGCTGTCTATACAGCTCCTGAAGAAGGCAGTGGGAGGGGAGCATGAGCAAGGCACTGTTTCAGGCAAGATGCAGCTCCTCTAGACTTGCAGAGAAAGTTAGCCAAAAGGGGATTTCCTCTCTGGCAGGTAATGACAAGGGGCTCCAGAAGTAGCAATATACACAGGAAAATGTAAGCTTTTCCTCTCTCCCTTCCCTTTGTATTTTCCAAGCCATTGGTCACATTTGTTAACCATTGCACGGTAGTCTTGCTGATGTTTTTTAGTTATTAAGGGCGGTGTCTGCATTTATGCTCCATTTAAAGAGAGGCAGTAGCTTTGAGAAATTAATCATTAGACAGCAAGAGGTGGCTAAGCCTAGAGAAGTCATCTAGAACACAATGACGGATGAAGGGAGAAGCCACAACCAGTGTAGAATTGTGAGACCTGTAAACATTCCTTGGGGATTCTCAGGAATATGTAAGGGATGGGTTCTGATAAGATACTGCATTTTCTATGCCTATGGAAAGATGCTTATATTATTATTATTATTATCATTATCATTATCATTATTATTATTATTATTATTATCTTAAAGGCTGGAGAACTTGAAGATAGATGTTTGCATTAAATCAAGAGGTACACTGAAAACTGAAAACACACCAGAATAATATTCTTTTTATCTGCCCTCTGCAACACTGATGCTCAGAAGAGACAACTGCAGCACTTTACGCATACAGGCAAATGTTACAGATGCATCCTCCATGAATTGAAGAATTAACCTTCTTTTTTTACATATTCAGCCTCATAATATCACCATTATCCAATTTCTTGGTTCAGTGCTCAAATTGTTTTATGAACAACTGAAGCTGACTGAAACACATACATCTCTATGAAGGCTAACTTTGATGTTTCAAGTCAATGTATGGCATCAGAAGGCTAAATATAGTTAGAGAAAAGGATGATTAAATCATAACTCACCCAAGAGACCACAAGTAGAAGGAGATTATTTCACAGATGTTTCTTCTGAGGAAGAAATTAGAAAAAAAAAATTGCCTGCACTCCCATATTCATTGCAGTACTATTCACAATGGCCAAGATATTGAATCAACCTAGGCACCCATTGAAGAATGAAGAAATGAATGAAGTTGTGGTACATGCACACCAGGAAGTATCTTTATACCAAAGAATAAAAAATGGAATCTTGACATTTGAAGAAAAATGGATATAACTGGAGATCACTATGTTAACTGAAATAAGCCAGACCCAGAAAGACAAATATCACATGTTCTTATATGTGGAAGTTAGACAGTAATAATAATATATAGTAAATTTAAATTTTAAAAATGATTACTAGAGACTGGGAAGGTGACAGGAGATGGCTGGAGGAGGTTGGATTAATGGGCTCTGGAGTTTAGCAGCACAGTGGGGTGACTATGACCCACAATAGTGTATAAAACTGTATATAAACAACTGGAAGAGAAAAGCTGATAGGCTCCAGACACAGAAAAGACAAGGAAATGAAAAGGCTGGTTACCTGATATGGTCAGTTTAGGCAATATATATGTGTAGAAATGTTACATTTAACCCTTAAAAATGTGTACATATTTGATGTTCATCCAAAATCTTTAAATTTTTAAAAAGGAAGAACAAATGAACTGTACTCACAAGAAGACACCTCATGCTCCATTAAAGTAAGTAAAAATGTCCTGTTATACCAATGCTATTGCTGTATTAAATTAAGTTATTGCATGACTGTTAGGCCTGAAACAGAGACTATCACACATGAAATACATGAAGTCATTCCTAAATTCAATTGTGCAAGTAATATTCAAGTCTGGAAATGTGTAATCCGGAACAAATCTGGAGGCTCTTTTGGAACATGGGGTCGCAGAAACTTTCTTTTCCCACTTATTTCAGCAGGGCTTCTGTGTTCCTGGGAGGAAAATGACACTTCCTAGACAACTTTGCAGTTAAGTGCAACCTGACAATCAAGTTCTGGTCAAAGTCACGTAAATGGAAGCCATATGCACACTCTAGGAAGTGTCCTAAAGGCAGAAGGCATGATTTTTGCCTTTCTTTTCTTCTTCTTTTTGGCTGATGTGGACAATACCTGAAACTTCAGCAAAAATGTTGGACCACACACAAGGTCCCTGGTGGGTAAAAGAGAAGAAAACTTCAGGAGGCTTGGGTTCCTGACAAATTCATAGCACCCTGGATGATGACTTCTACTTTTTAACATAAGATAAGGAAATATTCTACTTTAAGCCACCACTTTTGGGTTTTCTTCCACAAGACACTGAAGCTAGCTCTAACAAATATAAAGGAAAATATAAGTCACTGTTTCTTTCTTGGCCTGGGCTTTGGAGGATATATATTTCTATGACAATGATTTTGAGTAACACATTTAAAAACTGACTATCAATTTGTGGAGATAAGCCATATACTAGAAAGTTAAAGATTCAGATCAGTCATTTCTTTACTGTTGGGGTACATTTGGATGGGGGAGATTCTATAAGACTCTACAGAGAGTTATAACTTGTGGGCCAGACTATTTCCTATTAAAAGGTGTAATGTCAAAGAAAAATTATGATCTAATTATTTAAGAAATAATAACTTAAACAAATCTGAATGCATTTTTTCTTTTCTTACTGTAGGACACTGCAGCATCTGGAAGATGTCACTGTGCACAGTGAATCTAACTCCCAAGTGTATTTCATCACAGAATTCTTTCTCACTGGAACATCTCTTGGTCCAGTTTGTCATGAAAGAAACTTAGAAAGCCGTGCCTTGGACCAGCGCCGCGACTCAATAGGCTAATCCTCCGCCTTGTGGCACCAGCACACCGGGTTCTAGTACCGGTCGGGGCGCCGGATTCTGTCCTGGTTGCCCCTCTTCCAGGCCAGCTCTCTGCTGTGGCCCCGGAGTGCAGTGGAGGATGGCCCAAGTGCTTGGGCCCTGTACCCCATGGGAGACCTGGAGAAGCACCTGGCTCCTGCCATTGGATCAGCGTGGTGCGCCAGCCGCAGCGCGCCAGCCACAGCGGCCATTGGAGGGTGAAACAACAGCAAAAGGAAGACCTTTCTCTCTGTCTCTCTCTCTCACTGTCCACTCTGCCTGTCAAAAAAAAAAAAAAAAAAAAAAAAAAGCAAGCAAGCAAGCAAGCAAGCAGTGCCTTACAACCTGCCAGAAAGTACAATGACACAGAGAAGAAGGAATCGGGAATCTGCTGTGGGAGAGTAGCCTTTAATGGACTAATTTATTCTGTAGGAAAGTGGCCACGTTAGGCTGCCCTACAGTGATGGATTTTGCCATGTTGATCTTGACTTTCATTAGGGATGCAAAGAAATAAAAATAGGCTGACATCAGACACAAATCCAGAGCAGCACAACTGTAATGTTGCTGGTGGTAGTGATGCATTTTTGAGCTCATATTTCACACTAGGTGCATCTATAGCGATTTAACAAGACAGCACATAAATTATCTATTCATAATGTTGACAATGAGGCATTAGAAAAGAATATATGTTGCTCAATATCTTTAAAGAATATGCCTTTATGAGTAGCATTCATAATATTTGTCATTACTAAAGTTCCTATTTTGTGTAATGACATTTTACAATCTCTGTTTCATTTCATCCACATAACACATCTATGAGCTATCATTAGTCCTATCCTACAGATAAAGAATCTGCAGCTCCATGCTGTCAGGTGCCAATGTCACAGAATTTTTTAGCATCAGAACTTGGAAATCGTCCAAGTCTATCCTGATCTAAAGCCCATGTTTTTTCCACTGCCTCCCATAATTTAGGAGAAAAATTTTTAGAACACTTTCCATTTAAAATAATCATTTATCGCAATTTCAAGTTAACCATCAGCTATGCGCAAGGATTGAGAGTCACTTACTCTTCAAGCATGCCACAGTTCTCAGCTCAGTGCACATATTTTAACTGGAAAACAGACTCAACTGCTGAAGGTTATCATGTCTAAAATATTGTCTTGTTTTTCTTCCTCCCTCATTGTCACCTGGTTTAAACTTCAAGGTACGTTCTTTGAAAACCACTTGTTTCCAGTGACTCATTTTGAAATCACTGATTTCATCTTCCTGGTTTTTTGCAAAGCCAGGAAAAGAGATCAACACCACATTGTTTTCACCTTCAAACACACTTGCTCAGTAACCGGAAGAATCCAGAACTGTTATTGTTAATTCGTTGAATAATACGTTCTTGTTTCATCTTTTCACAGGAGCAGAAATCCATTCTGAGAACAGGACTCTCTGCTTATCACTTGCTTCTTCCAACAGCAATTTTCTACCAATATGTTCAGAGAGGATTCACTTATTCTCTCAACAGATAATAATTGAGCATCCACTTTGCACTGTTCTATATCCTCATCCACTTTGCACTGTTCTATACCTCAGGATTCAGCAGTGAGACAAATGAGATCCTTTCCCCCTCGAGTTTGTACTGAATGGGAGGAGTAAAATGGTAATCATATACATAAGCATGGCCCTTCCAGATAGTGAAAAGGTCATCCAAGGAAAATAAAAGATGCTGACATGGCACAGATTGATTAGGGTGAAAGATTCTTCAGCATCTGGGTCAGTCTTCTTAAGGAAGAAACACTTGAGATGAGATCTGAATGACAATAAGGAGACAGAAATGACATAATCTGCAGAAAGAAAGGAGATCTCAGATGAGAACAAAAGTGGAGTGGTTGAGGAGGATAAAGGAAACAGATACTGGTGGAAATTGAAATGAAAAATTGTAGAAGAGGTCAGAAAGGTTATCAGGCCCCAAAGCCTGAAAGCCTGTGTGAGAGAATTTGGATTTTATTTCAAGTACAATGAAAAGACCTGGAAGGATTTTAAGAGTGCTGTTTGGAGAGTTGGCAATAGAGTGGCTAAGAAAAAAAAAAAAAATGGCGCTGAAAAGACCAGTCCAGGTAGCAACAATTGCAGTAAGTAGTTCAGGTGAGAAGTAATATGTGGACTGGTAGGTAGTGAGGGTGGCAAGAAGTGACTGTCTATCAGAATATAACCGCCAGAGTTTGTTGACAGATTACATGGTAAAAATCATGATAAAAATGGAAAGGACATATAGAATGTTCCCTAAACAACTGGATTCATATTTAAAGTGGGGAAGCCTAGGAGAGCCAAATATTTGGGCAAGGGATAGGACATTAAGCAAAGTATTAGCCAAGTTAATTTTGAGATTCTTCTTAGTCCCCTACACAGAGATGTCAAGTAGGCTGCTGAGTACCCAGAAGATCAGAGGAAAGGGTCCTGAGTGGAGACACAAAGAGTATCCTATAGGTCTCCTGAAGGCTGCAGCACTTTCAAAGTGCTACCCCAACCTTAAAACAATTATTTCCAATTCCCCATGCACAACGGATCTGCCCTTAGAATCAATTCTCTATAAGTGTCCAGTTTCCCTTTAACTAAGGTCTTTCTGGCTTTTCTTCTTTTGTAACACATTTTATATGCACCTAAGACAAACTAAGTGAAATTGCCAAATGTTCAGTAAGGTCATCACTTGCATTCTAAAATGATCCAGATGACTTCTGTAGGATTCTTAAGAATGGCTTCTGGTCACCAGTCTAACCTACAGCCCCTTTCAGCAACTCTCACCCCTCTGATTCATACTTTTTACTTTCCTTTTCCTGCCACCTATCTGCTTTGCCATTCCCTGAAGAGCCTTCATTTCCATCAATAGCCAACTAATCAATCTTCTGATGTTAAGGATTTATCCATTGCAAGTATATTTGCTTTTTACTTGGAAAATTAAAAAAACAAAAAAATTTGAGAATCAAAGAAATTGTTCTCAGGTGGTATGATTGTAAATAGAAATAGAACTTTATCAATACCAATGCAAGGACTGGTTCTTTTCCTGTGGCCAGTTCTGTTAATTTTTTAAAAATTTTTTCTATATTAAGATTTTCCTTCTCAAAATACTATGACACATGCTGCTGCATGGATTAACCTGGAAGACATTATGCTAAGTAAAAATAAGCCATCCACAGAAGTAGAAATACTGTATGATTACACTTACTTGAGATATCTAAAGTTGTCAAACTCTTAAAAACAGAAAGTAGAATAGCGGTTTCCAAGGAGTAGGAGGAGAGAGAAATGAGAAGTTGTTTAATAAGTACAGACTTTCAGTTTTGCAAGATGAAAAAGTTCTGGAATTAGCTGCACAACAATGTGAATATACCTACTAATACTGAACTTTATATTTTAAGTTGGTCAAGATGAAAGCTTATTATTTTAAACTAAATTAAAACTTAAAAATTTGAAATTTAAGAAACACTTGAAGCATGAAAATGATTATTTTAAATAGAGTTTGAAAATAATTTACTTTATGTGAGAGTATTTTCTGTGACTGAGTATTCATGGATTTTCCCTGGAAATTTTCCTTCTGAAGAATTTTCTTTTGAATTCTCCTTGCACAAGTACAACTTGAAACAAGTCCTTCTTCTTTCTGGTTAGCAGATTCTCCCTAAGATTTGTTGAGAACTCCAACCTCAAATATAAAATAGATCTTATTCAGTTTGATTACTCAACAATTTGAATTTTGGCAAAAGTATTATGCTTGAATTATCTGAGTAGGATTCTGATGGGTTAAGGTCACAGAATAGCAGCTCTAAAGTTATATTCACTGTGTTTAATCCTTTTAGTTGTATAATCTTGGATAAATCACTTAACCTCTCTGTAAATTCATTTCCTTATCTGTAAAATAAAGCTATTGATAGTTCTGTGGTAAAAATTAAAAGAGTTTATGTAAAAAAGTTTAGAGCACCAGGCACATAGTATAAGCTCAATCACAGTAGTTGTCCTATTACTATTATTATTTGTACATGGGGATCCCTGTCTTTGGATACATGTGCATTATCCATAAAACCAGCACTACTCCTAGCCAAAGGCATAGAAATAAGAGCTCTGTTGTTTTCTCTCTCAAGCAGTTTGAAGCACAGAGCATACAACTAGTTCTTGCCTCCATGGAGGCTTACTGGCAAGACTGAAAATTCTTGTCTGACCAATCATTGTAAGACCCAGTACCTTAGGAACACAGGAGCTTCTAGAATGATGATCATCCATCCTTTCTACCTGTACCCTGCTTAAGAACATGAAGTTATAATATTTTTTTTTCCTTTGAGATCCTCCCGCATCTTCTCCACTAGATCAGAGGAGAATTGGAGGTAGTCATAAACCCTGCTTTTGTTTTATTCATATTACGACAAAAGTTGAGAAAAACAGTCCCCATGGAAGAATTTCAGTTTAGAAGAAAAGACAGCCCAGTGAACCTGTCATTACAATTCAGTGTAAGTGTTGGTGTTGGTTTAGCAGTACATAATATTTTTGTAATATATTAATCATTTTCTTTTTCACTGCTTCTTAGATGACATCATCCTCTATAGAACCAGATGTACTATTATCTCAGGAAGATGTTATTACAACTAGAATATGAAGAAAGAGCACTGGTTGGCTTTTGATTTCAAAGATATGACCCTGAAGCTCAGGACAAAACTAGAGTCATGAAACTCTGGGCTTTCTTAGATATAAAGGTGTTTCTAAACTTAATAACCTTTTCATATTAGGGGCAAAACATGGAATTACAAAAATACAGTCTTATATTTTATTTTTATACTATAAGCTCTAGATAGAAATTTAGGGATTACAACTTAATGGAAATTTCCATCCATCTAAGAAATAAGAAAAGGGGAAAGACCTCTGACTTGGGGGATACCAGATAGACATGGAGATCTAAAGGAGACCAGATGAAGGAGAGAATGATCTGAGTATATCCCTAGCATAGAGGCCAGTTGGATGTGGAGACAGAAGGGTTTTTGAAAAACAGAGATTGCCACCAAAATCCCAGACACATAGAGGCAGAATCCATGGGTGTCCTCTTCTCCCAGGCTGTCCAGTTGGCCTTGATGCAGTAGAGCAAAAAATTACCGGTAGAGACGTGTATGCATTGACAAGCCTGAGATGGGGCACATGACTCTTCCTAGATGTTTATATGTGGTGGTAGGAACTGGAAGATCCTGGAGCTCAGCGGAGGCAAAGATAGGCCAAGCCAGGATGAAATGCAGTCATAGGGAATCTGTAACATCACAAGAGCTATTGTAGGACCTAATTAGCAAGGGTCAATGGCTAAGCTTTTTGAGAGCCAACACTATGCATCGCCCATCCTGGAGGAAAGAACCCGAGTTACATCAGCCAGATGCTGCCTACCAGCTTTACTGGGAAAAGAGGTTGATGCCCAAAGGCCAAATAACATTAACTTGAATAGAGCACCAAACAAATGACTACATGGAAATCACCCACCTCTTCACCACAGATTCATCCAAACCTTCCCCTGCTCTCAGACTCTATCAACTCCCTAGACAGGAGAATTTGAGCATTTGAAGTATCAGCTTATTTTTTAAAAACAGACAAAGCTAATACCTTGAATTTGAAAGTTTATTGTTTTCCAACATTACCAGAAATGCCAGAGCAAGATAAAACCAGTCACCAAAAAAACTAGAGTGTATACTTTGGCTTATCTGAATTGTGTGTTATCATATTTGACCTCTCTATACTGTAACAGGAGGGGCATAGTGCTACAAGAATTATGAAGGTCAGATTTTTCAGACTATCTAATTAGACAAGGTTTCCCAGAAGAGTAATATTTGAGATGAATTTTAAAGGACAAACAGGAATTGCCCAGCTTTGAGGATGCAGAAGTATATTTCAGGAAATGCAAAAAAGTGAGTTAAAGGACACTGGTAAAATTAAGTATGGCATGTTCAGAGAAAGCAAAGTTGTCTGAGAAAAGGAATGATTTATGTGCAAAGAGAAATCAGGGGCCAGCGCTGTGGCATAGCAGGTAAAGCTGCAGCCTGCAGTGCCGACATCCCATATAGGTGCTGGTTCGAGTCCCAACTGTTCCATTTCTGAACCAGATCTCTGCTATGGCCTGAGAAAGCAGTAGAAGATGGCCCAAGTCCTTGGGCCCCTGCATCCATGAAGGAAGACCCAGAAGAAGCTCATGGCTCCTAGCTTCAGATCAGTGCAGCTCCGGCTGTTGCAGCCAATTGGGTAGTGAAAATTGGGGAGTGAATCAGCGGATGGAAGATCTCTCTCTCTCTCTCTCTCTCTCTCTCTCTCTCTCTCTCTCCCTCTCTCTCTCTCTCTCCCTCTCTCTGTGTAACTGGCTTTCAAATAAATAAATAATTTTTAAAAAATCATGTTGAATGGACAGACTGACTGCAGGGCACCAGCTGTGGTGGTTAAGGTAAGTCTTGAATGGGACTCTGAGTGGTTAGAAACTTGAAAAAAGCCTATGCCCTGCTCTCCCAGGGTCTTGTGTACCATGAAGCAGAGAGTATACTCTGAGGATGCAACTAGCCTTTAAAGTACATACAGAAGCTTGGTTAGCTTGCTAAGCCTTAAGTCACCAGATTTCCTATGCCTGCAAGTGATGCCTCTACACAAAGATTTCATATAAATTAGCAGTGATTCTTTGAATATGGTCAGATTATGGAAGGCCATGCAAATTCCTTTAAAGAACTAGATTTTAAATAAAACAGTGAGGAGCTGCTGAAGGTTTCTGGGCAGGGGTGTGATATGACAAAAGAAATTATTCCAGCAGCAGCTGGATGCAGTGTAGATTGGAGCCGAGAGACTCAGCAAGTTACTGCAGTTGTCCAGGCATGAAGCAAAAAGCAAGATTTGATGGTATCCATGGTAACTGAGAGGGAAAGATATGAAAATTATTTTGAAGGCAGAAACAACAGGACTTGATTACTGATTTGATATGAGTGTATGGAAGAGGCGGCAGTAATAAATGACTCAGGGGTTTTGAGCTTAGGAAGCTATGAGAATAAATCTGAAACAGGCACACTAATCAGAAGGGCTCCTCTGAGAGGAGAAATAGAATTTGGTTTAAGGCATGTTGAACTTCACATCATGATGGAATATATAAATGGAAATGTTCTCTATACATTTGGAAGGGCATGACGAGGGCTTTTTCCTTTTTTTCAGGTTTTTTTCTCTTTCATAAATTTGAAGGCATCCAAGGTCCTTTACTTAGAGATTTTGGGGAATAAATTTATCACTTCCCTTACATTTAGTTAACCGAGAAGGTCATCATTACCATCACCAAACTTGTTTTCAAATTAACAAAGTACTATTCAACACCTATTCATATCTGTCATTTTTTTTTTTTTTTGACAGGCAGTTAGAGAGAGAGAGAGAGAGAGATCTTCCTTTTCCGTTGGTTCACCCCCCAAAATGGCCGCTACGGCCGGCATGCTGTGCCGATCCAAAGCCAGGAACCAGGTGCTTCCTCCTGCATTTGGGCCATCCTTCACTGCCTTCCTGGGCCACAGCAGAGAGCTGGACTGGAAGAGGAGCAACCGGGACAGAATCTGGCGCCCCAACCAGGACTAGAACCTGGGGTGCTGGCGCCGCAGGTGGAGGATTAGCCAAGTGAGCTGCGGCGTCGCCCGTATCTGTCATTTTGGTAGACACGGTTCACAGTAACAGATGTCATGCACATGAGAGATTACCACTCTGAGACCACCAACATTTATAAGATCAATATGTGGAGAAGACAAAGGTAGAATAATGGTCACTGAGCAATAACAAAAGAAGATAATATGCAGCAGTCATTTAGAGAGGAGGTAGAACAGTGCTAGGTAAGACTAGTTATGACATACTGGTGGTTGGAGAGTTAAAGAAAATTAGCTAGAATTCCTTTTTTGGATAGGGCTAATTTAATTCATTATCTCTTTTTGAAAAGAAAGTAGATTTGGGTTGCCACTTACAGACTGATAATTATTTTCATTCAGCTAGGATGTAACATTTTATACCCATCATCCCATCCTGTCCATGAATTCCATGACGTGTGCAAAACCTGTTGTGTAGGAAAGCTATTCTGCAGGAAATCTGGGTTTCAAAATAAAATTTCCAGTATACCAGATTGAAACACTTGAATGAAAATGAGAAAGATTACATTGTTTCATGTGAAAATTCAGCTTTTTTAAGAGATCAAAGTATAAGACTCAAGAATATTGTTGTTGAGAGCAGATTCTTTAGCAATCTCTCCCTCTTGCCTTTCATACACAGAAGCCCTTCTATACAGAAGATCACCAGGGCCGGCTGCTCATCTCTCCAATTGAAGAGCACATCCTTTCACTTAAACATTTGTTTGCCTCAGTGGCTATGTTCCTGGATTTCACAAAGAGGGAGTTGTTCCTTGCCTGGAGCACTTCTGTGAGTCAGTGTGAAAACAGCTGCCTACCATATTGTCTCCCACTGCAGTAGCAGGATGGTCAACTTTTGAGGAGAGAGAGCATGAATTGGCATGCTTTCTCCCTTGTGTTTCCACATTACTAATTTCATTACAGTTTAACACTGTATGTCAAAAATCTAGACTTGGAGTCTGGTGGTCTAGTTCATGTTTTTGACGTACTAATGGGCAAGTTGTTTCACTTTTATACCAGTGTTTGCTGTGCAACTGAGATGATTAAAAAGCACTATCAAGATGATGCCTCATGGACATAGGCACCATAACAAGTCCAGTAGTACTGATGGAGACCCCATTCTCACCTACAGAAAAGTCTACATTAATTTAAGTTTCTCTGGGAATTGTAGATATCAAGCATTCACTTTTTAGTTACATAACATGTTTTCTTCAAGTTGCCTTTAAATTGTTCACTATACTAAATAGATGAGAGAGAGGGTGTGAGAGAGGATCTTTATCTTTTGCAGCTAGTTCAATGTATGAAAGCTTAATTTCTTTGCTACCCACACAGTTTCCTCTGGGGCCTTAGCCTTACCAGTTTCTATGACTCACTGCTTTACTTTTCATAAATAGATGCTAAATACTGTCCCTGATTCTGTTGGAAATGGCAGATAAAAATATCCAAGGAAAATTTTATTGCAGTTAGATTTGAACTGTGCAATAGTTCCCCCACCTCTCCTTTTTTCTTTCCTTCTTTTCTCTTTTGTTTTCTGCTCAGCAACCTGCTTGCCAAAAATAGTAGCTGCCAACTCTTGTCAAATAGTTTTATTCTCTTTGTTGCTCATCCTCACAATATATAGCCTTCTTACTGGGGAAGGAAGGAGATAGTTGTTGCTCCTCCTCCCCTTTTCTCCCTTATCCTTCATTTTCCCATTCTGTCTTCACTCTACCTCACTACATTTTTTCCTTCCTATTTATTCTCTTCTTCCCATGTCAAGGTCAATCAAGTATCACTAGTGGCCTCAGAAGAAGTTAGTTTCTTTTGTCACAGACCTAGTTAAATTGTCATCTGTCTTGACTTCAAAGATCGCTGGGAACTCTCAAGGAACACACTCAAGGAAATAAAAATATCCAGGGTAATTCCAAGCCAGGTTTGAAAGCAGGAAAATTAAGGAAGGGAGAAGCACTATGTTTCAGTTAAGATGGTGGCCTAAAGAAAGCATGGAAATGAGATAGCATCCAGAAGGCATAGACACCATGTATTTTCTTTCTTTCTTTTTTTTTTTTTGACAGGCAGAGTGGACAGTAAGAGAGAGAGACAGAGAGAAAGGTCTTCCTTTTTTTTCCATTGGTTCACCCCCCAATGGCCGCTGCGGCTGGTGCGCTGCGCCGATCCGAAGCCAGGAACCAGGTGCTTCTCCTGGTCTCCCATGGGGTGCAGGGCCAGCACTTGGGCCATCCTCCACTGTACTCCTGGGCCACAGCAGAGAGCGGGATTGGAAGGGGAGCAACTGGGACAGAATCTGGCGCCCGGACCGGGACTAGAACCTGGGGTGCTGGCGCCTCAGGCGGAGGATTAGCCTATTGAGCTGCGGTGCAGGCCAGATACCATGTATTTTCAAGAGCTCTCTATTGGAAGATGATTTCTCCATGAGAAACCCATTTTCTGAACATCTTCTAGAGAGAGGCACTGACATCCTTTGTCCTGGACTATCTTTTCAAGGACCTTTATATAGAAACCACCTTGGAAGATACAGTGTCTATTAGGCATGCTTCTGGCAATTGTAATGAATCTGGATACCCTGATTTCAGAGTTCCTTTTTGGCATGCAATCTGCTACATGTGCAGATGTCACCTGGCCTTCTTCATGTCACCCTGTGGAAACTGGAGATGAGAGAACTATAAGATAATTCTGATACTCTGCCTGCCTATTTTTATTTCTCTGAGTAATAAAGTCCTGTGCTTATGTCCCAGAAGTATTTTTTTTTTTACCAGCATCTGTGAAGTTGCAGTGGTCTAACCATTGGCTTATTAGTAAAATCTCAACTCTTCACAGTTTTTGACAATTTCCAGATATTATGACATTTAGGCTGCCAGTAGGAATATTAGGCAGATGAAAACATAGAGGCTAAATTCTTTTCTCTACCAACATTTTGAAACAGTTAACTATCCCTGCCCCTATCCCTGAGCTCCCACCTCCATCCAGATTAATGTACCTTTCAACCTTGGTAATAATGGGCTCTAATGGCCCATTTATTCAGTGGAGTGGATTTCTAAAACCCATTTCCAGATTACACATTTGTGTGCCAGGATTACATTTGTTTTTATTAACGGAGAAAGGAGTCAAGCAGCGTATCAGAGGGGACTTTTCAATCTCTTAAACAACAAATGCATCCTGGGTACCTTCTTAGGACCATGTTAGGTGCTGCATAAAGCAGCCCAGTTCTTGAAGCATTTTAACTTTCTTCACTTCAATAAAGAAAAACTTCCCTGTAAAAAGAACCTAAATGTTCAAATCACTCATTCAAGAGTAACCAGGACAAACATTTTGATAAGAGGCCTTTCAAAAATTTTCCCTGAAGTCTGTCCTTCACCCAAACAGAAAGGCAACCTCAGGACTCAGACTCAATACCCTTCTGATTTTTAAAAATCTTTGACTTCCAGGAAACTTGAAGACTAATGAGTCTGACCTACCAAGCCAACATCCTTTTTGTACTACTGATTTACAGTAATAATAAAATAAAACATTGCTATCTGTCATTTCCAGTTATTTCAATATGTAGTGATGATTATGGGGAATGGGGAAGAGAAAGAAATGAGTCATGGTGGAGCTTTAAGAGCTGGGAAAAGAGCCATGAATGCATGTGCCCACACACACACACACACACACACAACACAATTTTCACAGCAACCTGAATCAGCATTTTCTAAACAATGATGCTATGTCATAAGTGAATTTCACAGTTCATGAAAAACCTGTAACCTGCCTTTAATCTTTCTGAGTTTCTGTATCTTCAGTTCAGCCCAGAATTTAACTTCTGACCCAACACAGTGCTGACTACTCCAATTTCAAGAACAGTCTTATGAGAGTAGGAAAGCTGGTGGAACCTCATTACTTGGTGGGGAAGGGATAAGCGTGAAAACTTACTGAGTCCTACTAATCACGGTACCCAGTGACCAGCTGATTAGATGCAAATAGTTTGTAAGGGTAGGAGATTCCCATTGGCATTTTTTCTGTGGGGGCAGAAGAGTCCCCAAAGCTATTCTTCTTCCTATATCTTACCTTATCATTCTTTATTTTTAGCAACACTACCTGTGTTCTTTCTATTAGTTTCTCTCATAAAGAAGGGCTACAAGTATTCTGCATATAAAGTATGCCACAGGTTGCAGGTTGGCTGGCTTAGCCTCACTTCTACCCTAGAATGTAAAAGGGCCCTCTCATCAAAAAATGTGGACAAAAAATGTGCAAGGACCTTCACACACATCAAAAAGTTGGAGGTAGAACATAAAAGTTAAGGACACTTTCACAATGGAAAGACATTTAGGTGGTTATATATATATTGACAGGCAGAGTTATACAGTGAGAAAGAGAGTGACAGAGAGGTCTTCCTTCCATTGGTTCACCCCCGCAAATGGCCGCTACGGCCAGCGTGCTGCGCCAATCCAAAGCCAGGAACTAGGTGCTTCCTCCTGGTCTCCCATGCGGATGTAGGGCCCAAGCACTTGGGCCATCCTCCGCTGCACTCCCGGGCCACAGCAGAGAGCTGGACTGGAAGAGGGGCAACCGGGACAGAATCCGGCACCCAGACCGGGACTAGAACCTGGAGTGCTGGCGCCGCAGGCGGAGGATTAGCCTAGTGAGCTGTGGCGCCGGCCGACATTTAGGTGGTTATAATTGATTTGGAAATTCTCTTTTCAAGTAAAAGCCAGAATTGTTTCTATAACTACTTCTCCACCTGCACTGAACATGAGAACTGAAAACCATGAAGTGAGGTACAGGAGGAGGTATGTCATTCCAGATGACAAGTGCTTTGGGCTGATGGGGGAAAAAATGGAAGTAAGGAGATCTCCATAAGTGCTAGCATCATACAGATCCAGGCATTAGTACTTAGAAAGAAGATTAATTAAAGCTAAAAAAATACAGAGATAGAAAATCATCTTGAAACGTGAGATCTAGGCTATTGCAGAGAGAGCCTGAGAGTTCTTAAGGAGTTTAAGAGCTCTGATTCAAGAGGTGACCTCTCTAACACAAAACTAGTGGGGACATGGAATATTGTGTCACACAGAAGATAATAAAACCAAATCCTAGAACTAGATGAAAGGGGGAAGGGAAGGTGAATACCTACGCAATGACTTAGCAGAGCCACTTGCCTTTAGTAGTCCTGGCTAAATCCTCTACCAGTTCTCTAATATTTTCTAGATAGAAAACAATGTAATTTATTATGTGTTAGTTATTTTTGCAGTCAAGTTTGTGTTTTGCTTCTTAATTATTTGGTAACTTGTATCTAGTATACTGTTTGTTCTAGGTTTAATTATTCTCAATCCTTTCTGTGTTCCAAATAATATCTAGTATGGAATCCCCCAGCAAATATCATGATGAATGATTATCTGAACTATATCTTCTCAGTGGGCACCCACAGTTTCTGATGATCAGAATAAGCAAACCTTAGCAACAGCACTTTTGGAGTGTTCAGTAAGTTATTTCTATCTACATGTGCCACACTACAGACTGGCAGGTACAAGGCTGCCGAGGAAGGGTCCCAAGAGATTTTGTTAGGGTCAACAATTCTGTGGAGACCCAACCACATCCAAATCACCTCAGTCATCAGCCTGCCCTGTGACTCAAATTCTTCACTCCCTTTGTTCAAGCAAGCACCGTGTTAAAATGTAATTAGAGGAAAGGGAGTGAGTAACACTTTCAACCTTAGCTTTTACTCAAACACTGATGAGGCCTTTTATTTTTTCCAGATTAGCTAGCAACAAATCTTGACTTCAATGATGGCAGTTACAAACTGAAATTAGGTCAAGTGGCTGGACAAATAAAAATGTCATGGATTTTAAAAATTTTGAAACCACAATCATACTAAAGAACTCATATATTAAGTTCCTAAGGGAAACAGGCCCATTTTATTGTAAGAGGAGGAAGACAGGCAATAGAACCAGGTAGAATGGAAAAGTGTGTGACCAGCTTTGCCAGAGAGCATCACGGAATTCACAAGAGGATGGAAAGATAAAAAAGAAAGAGATTCAGCTAGTTCTGAAAAACAAGATGTCATAGCACTGCCCTAGACAAAACCTCGTGTTTCCATTTTGCTCTCAAAATGTCTGCTATAGTTTTGAGGGGGAAAAAAAGAAAACCGGACAAAGACGAAATATCCTACTTTCTTGAATGTGGAGAGAGTGAGTGTTCAACATTTCCCTAGTCCCTACTCTGTGCCAAGCACAGAGCACCCTGCCTCCACCAGGCCAAGGACTAGGCTGCGGAGCTCAAGTTACCATGGTGACACATCAGCTAGAACACCTCATGCCCCACTTACACCAAGCTTTCTATTCTAAACATCTCCAAAGTTCCTCTCAAACAGAAATAGACTTTTCTTCACACTTCTGAAGAAGTGTTGTAGTTGTTGATTATTTTTTAATTAATTGTCATAAAGTTTAGCAATATCAGGCAAAAATTAAGCCCTATAAACCTTCAATGGGCATGCATTGTGTTTGTATCTGAAATATTACCATTTACTTGACATCTGGGCAGATTATCAAGAACTTTAAATCCAACTCTTAATTCTAGCTACCCAAATGAGCTTTAATAATGTCTTTAAAAAATAAATCCCCAAGCCCCAACCCCTCAAAAAAGTCATGAAATAACTAAATCTTAAAATGATAAGGGATCTACTAATCAAGGTATGGTAATTCATTTGATGGGTTGGGAAGTTTCTCACTTCATATTTAAGGAGGGTACAGACCATCTGACCTTGCCTGGTCAGCTCTGCTGTTCCTGCCCTGGTTGGAGAGTGCCACCTACTGTATCTCCTCTGCTACTCTTCATTGACAGTCCCTTCTCTTCGCTGACAGCCCCAAGCATCCCAACTTCCCAGGGCCAATTGCAATATTTATAAGCACCAATTGGAAAAGCACGTCTTGGATTGTGGGATAAAGGGAGAGGTAGAAGGTCCAGTTTGGGGGCTAGGAAGAGGAGTAGAATGGTGGTTTGAAAGGAGGATACTGGATCCCCTAGTCACTACCCACATATCTTGTCTTAAGAATGCCTTAGGGGAAGATAAGACATGGCTTGATTTAAGGGCAGAAGCAGCTGGCACTAGATTTTCTTTACCCATATGTAGAAATAAGAACAAATTATAATCAGAAAGTAGGAAAGAACAGAGAGACAGCAAAGGAGACACCAAGTAAAAGAGCAAAGAAAGAAAAGAAGCAGAAAGGAACAGACAGAAGAGTCAGACAGAAAACAATAGGCTATTCTTCATTTCCTTTTCATTCCTTCCTCCTTTTAATACATTGGTTCCTAATTAATACTGAATTTTATTACATCACCCATGCAATATTTCAGTTTGGAAATGTCTGACCTGACCCATGCACCTCTACTGCGATTTTCAGTTTAGCACTTTGGTGCATTAGGTGTCCTGGGAGATGCAGTTTACTGTCAGTGTTCATTTCTATGAGTGATTCTGCACTGCAATTTGTTATGGCATCATCATGTAGTTGCTTCTGTTTGTTCCATCACCTAGCATTCTGTTGCAGGCCAGCTCTGCTGCTGTCTGGGCTGGGGTTCACTGCCTCACTGATGTCTCTCAGAGTCTACAGATCAGGACCCAGCCCTGAATATGCTTCTTTCCTCCTCAAGCAGTGCCAGGAACAGTGGAGTCTTCCCCCTCCAAAGTGATTCTTGGAAGGGCAAGTAACTACAGATAAGTAACGGTAATTAAAACTTACTGGGGATGTTAGGAACACAACCATCCTAGGTTATTTTGTCTAATTTTCCCAATAAAATGGGAGTTGAGAGAGGTTACTGAATTGCCCAAAGTTAAACAGCAAAAAAACCCAGGATTTTTACCTATGGATCCTGAAGTTCATTCTCTTTACCCGCATTCCTCTGCAGCAGAGCTCTGCAAATCCAGGATCACTCCAGGAAAAATTTTCTCCACTTGTAGGAGATGACAGAATTGCCCACCCCACTGAAATCCTTTTTTTTTTTTTTTACTTTTTTTTACTTTTTTTTAACTTTTATTTAATGAATATAAATTTCCAAAGTACATGTCTATAGATTTTCTTTTTAATAGGCATGTATATTGAATTTGCACATGGTAAACGTAGTCATGGTATAAGGACTATTCAAATGTTATGAGAAACCCTTCGGAAACCACCCTACCAAATTCCTGACGCCATCTGAAAAGACATTTTTTTCTTCTCTTAAAAGCAGATGACAACATTTTCCTCTTGTGCAAAATACACTTAAGGCAATGGGGTGCTGGTGAGCACTTAACAACCAGCTCTCTGGTGGGGGTGGGCGACCCTGACTTACAGTGTTTGCCGATTTCTGTGTTGTAAACATTCCCATTACAGGGACAGGCATTTGTCCTAGTAGTTAAGACTGTGGTTGGGATATCAGCATTTCATATCAGAGTGCCTGGGTTCAAGTTCAGGTGCCATCCCCAATTCTACCTTCTTGCTGATGCGTACCCTGGGTGGCAGCAGGAAAGGACTCAAGTAGTTTAGTTCCTGTGGGACTCATGTAGAAAACCCAGATTAAGTTCTTGGCTCTTGGCTTTGGTTATAAGCATTTTCTGTCTACCTGTCTGTGGTGCCTCTTGAATTACTAAGTACAATTTTTAAACATTCTCACTGCAGCCAACTTTAAGCTACTACTAAATACAGAATTGAGAAAAGGTGTGCAAAAGTGACTTTTGTAAGCCTATACAAGTTTGTCCCAGTGCATCACTACACTAAGACCAGAATGCACATAAAAGGCAGGATATGTGTTAAGAATATCAGTTCTGAGGCTGGCACTGTGGTGCAGAGGGTAAAGCCACCATCTGCAGGGCCAGCATCTCACATGGGAGCTAGTTCAAGTTCCAGCTGCTCCACTTCCAATCAAGCTCCCTACTAATGTGCCTGGGAAAGCAGCAGAGAAAGTCCCAAATGTTTGGGTCCCTGCACCCATGTGGGAGATCCAGATGAAGCACCTGGCCCAGCCCTGGCCTTTGTGGCCATTTGGGGAGTGGACCAGCAGATAGAAGATCTCTCGATCTCTCTCTCTCTCTCTTTCCCTCTCTCTCACCCTCTCTATATAACTCTGGCTTTCAAATAAATAATATATCTTTTTTTAAAAAAAAAATCAAGAATATTGGTTCTGGAGCTAGACTGTGTGTAGCTTTAAAATCCCAACTTTATCATGAATAATTTTGGGCAAATTTAAATATTCTGTGTCTTGATGCATCATCTGTTAAATGGAGATAGTATTAGTACTCACCTCAGAAGGTTACTGAAAGAATTAAGTGAACTAACATATGAACAGTACAGATAACCATGTCTGCCACAGAATATTAAACATTATCTATTATTATACATTCTGTGTTTAGTAATTTTGTACTCTACTAAAGGCCACCTTTGCAATCTCTCAGAGTTCAGAAGGGTAAGAATGACTATCACTATGGGTTCACAGTGTCAGTGCTGGACAGGTAATGAGACAAAGTAATGGACAGTAATGAGAATATTCTCACTCCTGAGAACAGTCACTTGTTCAGGCTCAGACTCAGCAACTCCGTGGGCAACTTCTCTGTTGCCTCCCACTGGTGCAGAGAATGCCATACCAGCTTTGCAACCAGGATTGTTTAGACAGGTCCATCTTCAAGTAAAAAGTAAGAAAATTTGTAATAGCTGGATATTCTTGGCACTAAATTTCCTTTGGTATAAAAAGGAAGTGAAAATTTTATGAATGTATGTCCTTCAATATCATATAATTTCTGCTTTGTTATCAAAAGAATGTATATATGTCTTAATCAGAAAAGTGAGGCCTTCTTAATTTTTGCAGGCACTGAGACCTAATGTCCTAGTCAAAGAGAAAAAAAAAAGCAATGAATTAACTAGACGTGTGACAGGGGTAATCAATCTTTCACTTTCCAGCTTTACTTTTTGAAAATGCATGATTATCTTCTCAAAACTGGCTATATTTCTAATAAATTACTTTTAAGACTTTACTACTACCTGCTTCGAATACTATAATAGCCATCAAAATAATGTCCTGATTCCCATTTTGTTCATCAATTATTTTAATTTTTTTTTCTTGTCTAACATAGGATGAGCACTGCTTAAAGCATGGGGGTGTGGGGAGTCAGTGGTGTATGATCCCTGCCCTCAAAGGCTCACATTACATTATGAGAACGAAGCAATAAACAACTATATATGCGTGATAAGTCTGGATTGCAGTCATTTCTATGAAAGAAATAAAGAGGGTTATATGGGAGAAAGGAGAAATCAAGGACAGATTCCAGGGTGAAGTGTCATTGGAGCTGTGAGAAGGGACCACCCATCTAGAAAGAAGCATGAGCCAGATGGACAATGCAAGATCAACCGCCATAGATGGGAAAGAGCTCCCCATGTGGCTAGAATGTATGGCCTCACTTCCAAGCCTTCCTTCAAAACCCATTCTCCATCCCAAGTCCATCTTCCTAAAATGTCCTTTAACAGAATCTTTCCTTTCGTTTAAAAGCTGCAATGGCTCCACATTTCCTAGAATTCAAATTCCTTGAGTGACTTTTTAAACTTAATATTTTATTTATTTTGTTGAGATAACATTTTAAATTTTCATTATAGTCACAGGTTTATTTCTCTACTAAATACAGTCCCTCAACAAAAAGTAAAAAACCATAGCTAAGCCTGAAAATGGGCAAGGGCTATAAAAAATAATAAAAAAAAAAAGATATTCAACTTTACTCATATACAGTAATTTTAGAACAGTCACACATTTGAAGCCCTGTACACCCTACCCCAGCTCACTTTGTTGACTGCCAGTTCACACCAGGTCTGTACCAAGTTAGATCTCTCACCATCTCCTACATTGTATCTCAAAGTGTTGTTTACCCTATTGCCATTGGCTTGGCCTCACCACTTAGCCCAAACCTGTATTTTCTTCCAGGTAGTTAAGAAGGTTTTTCAGGGCCGGCGCAGTGGCGCAGTGGGTTATAGCCCTGGACTGAAGCACCAGCATCCCATCTGGGCGCCGGTTCGAGTCCTGGCTGTTCCATTTCTGATCCAGATCTCTGCTATGGCCTGAGATAGCAGTAGAAGATGGCCCAAGTCCTTGGGCCCCTTTACCCATGTGGGAGACCCGGAAGAAGTTCCTGGCTTCGGATTGGCACAGCTCTGACTATTTTGTCCATCTGGGGAGTGAACCAGCAGATGGAAGACCTCTCTCTCTCTCTGTCTCTGTCTCTACCTCTCTCTGTAACTCTGTCTTTCAAATAAAATAAATCTTAAAAAAAAAAAAAAGAATGTTTTTCTCTGTCTGTGCTTTCCTTCCAGTCTTTACAGTTCCTTTTTTTTTTTTTAAGATTTATTTATTTATTTGAAAGGGTTACAGAGAGAGGGAGAGAAAGAGAGAGAGAAAGGAGGTCTTCCATCCACTGGTTCACTCCCCAATTGGCCAAAATGGCCGGAACTGCACTGATCCGAAGCCAGGAGCCAGGAGCTTCTTCCTGGTCTCCCACACAGGTGCAGGGGCCCAAGGACTTGGGCCATCCTCTACTATTTTCCCAGGCTATAGCAGAGAGCTGGATTGGAAATGCAGCAGCTGGGTCTCGAACCAGCGCCCATATGGGATGCCTGTGCTTCAGGCCAGGGTGTTAACCCATTGTGCCACAGCGCTGGCCCCTACAATTCTTGATACCACATGGTCAATACCAATTATTTATTTATCAGTCATACTGCTCAGTGACTTCTCTTATAAGTATTTGTCAACTTGTGTCTTGTTCTCTACACAATCATGTGATTTGGAGTACAACCTCCAGCAGATATGTGAACACCTGGAAGACATCAGTCACAGCTGGTATTTATTCTCATAAGACAGCATCAAGGTTTGGGACCTAACAAGACTTTCTTTTGTTTTGATAGTTTCTTCTCCAGAACTTCTTTCATGGCATTTTTCATAATTCCTCTGAGGACCTTATCTTTGTGAGAGAGCTCTGACTGGAGCTGTCAACTGCATACCTTGTATTCTCTTAACCTCACAACACAGCGAGCAGGAGGATGGGATATGTCTATTAAAGAGTGGAAAGACACTTGGCCAAGCTGAAACATGAATGATTTTGTTTTCTTTGCTTCTACAGTTTCCTCACCGCCCAAAAAGACCAAGTTTAATTTCAGTTACCCAGCCACAGAAAAGAAACGTTTTAATTCCTTGTTTTTGTTAATATTCAGCAACAGGTTAATGGCTATAAGCAGCTTTAAAGCACATAAAATTTTAAGATCATACAGTTTAGAGAAAGAGAATTGAGTTCACTTTGTAAATCTACTATTTATATCCCATATAAATCTTGGGCATATTGCCTGATATTTTTGAACTTGTTCATCATATGAAAAATAAAGATAGCATTCATGAAATGAGATTTTTGTGATATTATTAAGTTCATAGTGAGTGTGAAACACTTATCACCAGGTCTGGTAGAAAGGATTACTGGTGATAGTTGTTCAGGTCACAAATCCTGACATGGAGTTAGCCTCCAGACAGTATTCCATATATGCATACACATTAATGCCAAATAGAACAAACAAAAACAGCTCCATCCATCCCAAACGCTACAAATACAACGATCCTGACCAAGAATTGGGTATTTATGAACATGTCAAAGTCCTTCTTTAGGTCCCAGTTCTCAAAGCCCAACATTTGTCAAGTTTGGTAATGACAACCTGCTCTTTCTACCCTCACCTTCTCATCAGAAACCCTACAAGCTAGGAGAGAATGGCGAGATATAGCCCAGGTACTAAGAGAGAAAAACTGCCAGCCCAGAATATTATATCCTGCAAAGCTCTCATTTGTGAATGAAGGTGAAATAAAGACCTTTCACAGCAAACAGAAATTGAAAGAATTTGTCGCCACTTGTCCAGCCCTGCAAAAGATGCTTAAAGATGTGTTACATACAGAAACACAGAAACACGGTAACCAATATGAAAGAAGATAAAGGAAGGAAAACTCACAGCAAAAGATCACAGGAGTCTCAAACCATATATTAGAAAATATCTTTGGCAAATGACAGGGCAAAGTTACTCTTTCTCAATAGTCACATTGAATGTTAATGGCTTGAACTGTCCAGTTAAAAGACACCGATTGGCTGATTGGGTTAAGGAACAAAACCCATCTTTTTGCTGCTTACAAGAAAATCATCTTTCCAACAATGACCCCTACAGGCTGAAAGTGAAAGGCTGGAAAAAGATATACCATGCCAACAGAAATGAAAAAAGAGCGGGCATAGCCATCTTAATATCAGACAACACAAACTTTACCACAAAAACTGTTAGGAGAGACAAAGAGGGGCACTATTTAATGATTAAGGGATCCATTCAACAGGAAGATATAACGATTATCAATGTATATGCACCTAATTACAGGGCACCAGCTTATTTAAAAGACTTGTTAAGGGAATTAAAGGGAGACTTAGACCCCAATACAATAGTACTGGGGGACTTCAATACTCCACTCTCAGAGATTGACAGATCAACAGGACAGAAGATCAACAAGGAGACAGTAGATTTAAATGACACTATAGCCCAAATGGATCTAACAGATATCTACAGAACATTTCACCCTACATCTAAGGACTTTACATTCTTCTCAGCAGTACATGCAACCTTCTCTAGGATTGACCACATACTAGGCCATAAAGCAAGTCTCAGCAAATTCAAAAGAATTAGAATCATTCCATGCAGCTTCTCAGACCACAAAGGAATGAAATTGGAAATTAGCAACTCGGGAATCCCTAGAGCACGTGCAAACACATGGAGATTGAATAACATGCTCCTGAATGAACAATGGGTCATAGAAGAAATCAAAAGAGAAATCAAAAACTTTCTGGAAGTAAATGAGGATAACAGCACAACATAAGAAAACTTATAGGACACAGCAAAAGCAGTGTTAAGAGGAAAGTTTATAGCAAAAGGTGCCTACATCAAGAAATTGGAAGGGCAGCAAGTAAATAAGCTTTCAAAGCATCTCAAGGATCTAGAAAAACTGCAGCAAACCAGACCCAAATCTAGTAGGAGAAGAGAAATAATTAAAATCAAAAAAGAAATCAATAGGATTGAATCAAAAAAAAACATTACAAAAAATCAGCCAAACAAGGAGGTGGTTTTTTGAAAAAATAAACAAAATTGACACCTCATTGTCCCAACTAAAAATAAAAAGAAGAGAAAAGACCCAAATCAATAAAATCAGAGATGAAAACGGAAACGTAACAAGAGACACCACAGAAATAAAAAGAATCATCAGAAATTACTACAAGGACTTGTATGCCAGCAAACAGGGAAATCTATCAGAAATGGATAGATTCCTGGACACATGCAACCTACCTAAATTGAACCAGGAAGACATAGAAAACCTAAACAGACCCATAACTGACACAGAAATTGAAACGGTAATAAAGGCCCTCCCAACAAAGAAAAGCCCAAGACCGGATGGATTCACTGCTGAATTCTACCAGACATTTAAAGAAGAACTAACTCCAATTCTTCTCAAACTATTCAGAACAATTGAAAAAGAGGTAATCCTCCCAAATTCTTTCTAGGAAGCCAGCATCACCTTAATTCCTAAGCTGGAAAAAGATGCAGCATTGAAAGAGAATTACAGAACAATATCCCTGATGAACATAGATGCAAAAATCCTCAATAAAATTCTGGCCAATAGAATGCAACAACACATCAGAAAGATCATCCACCCAGACCAAGTGGGATTTATCCCTGGTATGCAGGGATGGTTCAATGTTCACAAACAATCAACGTGATACACCACATTAACAGACTGCAGGAGAAAAACCATATGATTCTCTCAATAGATGCAGAGAAAGCATTTGATAAAATACAACACCCTTTCATGATGAAAACTCTAAGCAAACTGGGGTTAGAAGGAACATTCCTCAACACCATTAAGGCAATTTATGATAAAACAATGGCCAGCATCGTATTGAAAAGTTGGAAGCATTTCCGCTGAGATCTGGTACCAGACAGGGATGCCCACTCTCACCACTGCTATTCAATATAGTTCTGGAAGTTTTAGCCAGAGCTATTAGGCAAGAAAAAGAAATTAAAGGGATACAAATCAGGAAGGAAGAACTCAAACTATCCCTCTTTGCAGATGATATGATTCATTATTTAGGGGATCCAAAGAACTCTACTAAGAGACTACCGGAACTCATCGAAGAGTTTGGCAAAGTAGCAGGATATAAAATCAATGCACAAAAATCAACAGCCTTTGTATACACAGGCAATACCACGGCTGAGGAAGAACTTCTAAGATCAATCCCGTTCACAATAGCTACAAAAACAATCAAATACCTTGGAATAAACTTAACCAAGGACGTTAAAGATCTCTACGATGAAAACTACAAAACCTTACTGACAGAAATAGAAGAGGATACCAAAAAATGGAGAAATCTTCCATGCTCATGGATTGGAAGAATCAATATCATCAAAATGTCTATTCTCCCAAAAGCAATTTATACATTCAATGCAATACCAATCAAGATACCGAAGACATTCTTCTCAGATCTGGAAAAAATGATGCTAAAATTCATATGGAGACACAGAAGACCTCGAATAGCCAAAGCAATCTTGTACAACAAAAACTAAGCCAGAGGCATCACAATACCAGATTTCAGGACATACTACAGGGCAGTTGTTATCAAAACAGCATGGTACTGGTATAGAAACAGATGGATAGACCAATGGAACAGAATAGAAACACCAGAAATCAATCCAAACATCTACAGCCAACTTATATTTGATCAAAGATCCAAAACTAATCCCTGGAATAAGGACAGCCTATTCAATAAATGGTGCTGGGAAAATTGGATTTCCATGTGCAGAAGCTTGAAGCAAGACCCATACCTTTCACCTTACACAAAAATTCACTCAACATGGATTAAAGACTTAAATCTATGACCCGAAACCATCAAATTATTAGAGAGCATTGGAGAAACCCTTCAAGATATAGGCACAGGCAAAGACTTCTTGGAAAAGACCCCAGGAGCACAGGCAGTCAAAACCAAAATTAACATTTGGGATTGCATCAAATTGAGAAGTTTCTGTACTGCAAAAGAAACAGTCAGGAAAGTGAAGAGGCAACCGACAGAATGGGGAAAAATATTTGCAAACTATGCAACAGATAAAGGGTTGATAACCAGAATCTACAAAGAAATCAAGAAACTCCACAACATCAAAACAAACAATCCACTTAAGAGATGGGCCAAGGACCTCAATAGACATTTTTTGAAAGAGGAAATCCAAATGGCCAACAGATACATGAAAAAATGTTCAAGATCACTAGCAATCAGAGATATGCAAATCAAAACCACAATGAGGTTTCACCTCACCCCGGTGAGAATGGCTCACTTTCAGAAATCTACCAACAATAGATGCTGGAGAGGATGTGGGGAAAAAGAGACACTAACCCACTGTTGGTGGGAATGCAAACTGGGTAAGCCACTATGGAAGTCAGTCTGGAGATTCCTCAGAAACCTGAACATAACCCTACCATACAACCCAGCCATCCCACTCCTTGGAATTTACCCAAAGGAAATTAATTTGGCTAATAAAAAAGCCATCTGCAACTTAATGTTTATTGCAGCTCAATTCACAATAGCTAAGACCTGGAACCAACCCAAATGCCCATCAACAGTAGACAGGATAAAGAAATTATGGGACATGTACTTCATAGAGTACTATACAGCAGTAAGGAACAATGAAACCCAGTCATTTGCAACAAGATGGAGAAATCTGGAAAACATCATGCTGAGTGAATTAAGCCAGTCCCAAAGAGACAAATATCATTTGTTTTCCCTGATTGGCGACAACTGAGCACCAAAGGGGAAACCTGGTGAAGTGAAATGGACACTATAAGAAACAATGACCTGATCAGCTCTTGTCCTGACTCTAGATGTACAATGTAATACTTTATCCTTTTTAGTATTTGTTGTTGTTTTTACTGTTGTTCTAGTACTAGTGGTTGAACTCTGTAATTAACACACAATTATTCTTAAGTGTTTAAATTTTAACTGAAAAGTGATCCCTGTTAAATTTAAGAGTGGAAAAGGAGAGGGAGGAGATGTACAATTTGGGACATGCACAATCAGACTTGCCCCAAATGATGGAGTTAGAAATGTGCCAGGGGATTCCAATACAATCCCATCAAAGTGGCATGTACCAATGCCATCTCATTAGTCCAAGTGATCAATTTCAGTTCACATTCGATGGCTTGGATAGGTCTAAGAATCAAAGGGATCACACAAACAAGACAAGTGTCTGCTAATACTAACTGATAGAATCAAAAAGGGAGAGAAAGATCCAGCATGGGAAGTGGGATACACAGCAGACTCATAGAATGGCAGATGTCCTAAACAACACTCTGGCCTCAGAATCAGCCCTTAAGGCATTCGGATCTGGCTGAAGAGCCCATGAGAGTATTGTAGGCATGGAAAGCCAAGATACCATGGAAAAGAAAAAAAAAAAAAGAAAACCTAAATGAAAGATCTCTGCGAGTGAGATCCCAGTGGAAAGAACGGGGCCATCAAAGAAGGAGGTACCTTTCTCTGAAGGGAGGAGAGAACTTCCACTTTGACTGTGACCCTATCGGAATAAGATCAAAGTCAGCGAACTCTAAAGGCTTCCATAGCCCTGGCAACTCATGACTAGAGCCTAGGGAGATTACTGACGCCATGAACAGGAGTGTCAAATTGTTAAGTCAGCAACAGGAGTCACTGTGTACTTACATCCCATGTGGGATCTGTCCTTAATGTGTTGTCTAATGTGCAGTGATGCTATAACTAGTACTGAAACAGTATTTTTACACTTTATGGTTCTGCGTGGGTACAAACTGATGAGATCTTTACTAATTATATACTGAATCGATCTTCTGTATATAAAGATAATTGGAAATGAAAAAAAAAACAAACCTGGTGTTAAATTGGAAATGGCATAGAAAATTAATTAATTTAAAAAATATATTATGTAGGAACTCTGTCTTTAATGTGCTGTACACTCTTATTTAATGCTATATCTAGTACTCCAACAGTATTTTTTTTCACTTTGTGTTGCTATATGGGGGCAAACTGTTGAAATCGTTACCTAATATATACTAAACTGATCTTTTGTATATAAAGAGAATTGAAAATGAATCATGATGTGATTGGAAGGGGAGAGGGAGTGGGAAAGGGGAGGGTTGTGGGTGGGAGGGAAGTTTTGGGAGGGGGAAGCCTTTGTAACCCATAAGCTGTACTTTGGAAATTTATATTCATTAAATAAAAGTTAAATTAAAAAAAAAAGAAAGAAAGAAATGCACCAATCTAAGAATATTTTAATTGAACTGGTTGCCTGGTAAATTTTTGCAAGAACATAACACAGAGATATTATACAGAAAATCTGGAAAGGTTATTTGTTAAAGTCAATGGGCTAACATCACACCAAAATGATATAAAGTGCAGGGTAATGCAGAGAATGTCGATCTGAGTGGGAGCTGAGGAGATGGAATTACCTCTAGCATCTATTCTAAACTATACATACCACCTACTCATAGAAGCTGATGGACCAACAAGAGAAAACTCCCATCTTGCTGCCCACAGAGGCAAACTGCTCTGCATACAAATTGTGAGTGTGGAAAAGCCTCAAGAATCATCACATGCACTGAGTGAGAAAAAGCTTAAAAGTCATCAGCACAATGTGAAAACAAACAGTGGCCTATAGTCAGATGGAACTAGAACTGAATTTGGGTTCCATCCATACTAGCTATTTGTTCTGAAGCAGTTATTTAACTTCTCTCTGCCTCCATTTCCTTGTTTAAAAAAAAATGGGGGGGGGGCAGGGAAAGCTATTATAAGTTTAATAATGTATCAGATAGTATTAAATAAATGCTAGTGGAACATGAATTTTATCACGCCATTCATAACTATGTTATTTTAGCAAGTAAATATTTCAGACTGTACCCATTGTTTTCATTTCACTTCTTTTCATTTACATCATCTTCTACTGGTTTGTGTGAAAAAGATTTGCTGGATTGTATATTTTAAATCTGTGGAAATGAAATTTCTCAAAGGAAAGGCTCTTTGCTCTATATTTAATGGAATCATTGGCATAGGATTTAGGAAGTTAAGAATAAATGACTTTCTTACAGTTGTTTTATTAAACATGGAAACTCCCTTTAGGATTGAACTTATTCTGATGATGTCATTGACTAAATGTAAAACTGTTGAATATAAACATATGATTGCAGTTTTAATTGAGCAAAAGTGTGAAATTGTACCAACTACCCTGTGTTTTACTCTCACTGGTGTTATTAATTTACTTGAAATTTGACAAATAATTTTCCCACCTCATAATTTAGTCTACCAAAAGTCTAAGAAATGGTACCTGCCCATCAAAGAATAAATAAAATAAATATCACATAATTACATTGTAGAATACCACCATATATCCAGGTTTCTGTATGTGTACCTACACAGTTAAGAACACACTTTTTTTTAACCTCCTTTAGTTTTTGTATTCTGATATGTCGAATACATAAGTTTGGTATTTGGTGGATCAGATGGGATTATGCTAATACCGACACACTTTCCATATAATGGATTATTCCCCTAGCTGAAGTTTAATGTACTTTATGGAAACTCAAAGGGCCTTTGGTGACACTGACAAAATAATTCACTTCTCAGAATTTTGTGATGTAATTAATATTCATGTTGGACCTTTCAGAACACCAGTGAAGAGTTAGTTGTGGAAATAAGCTTCAAAGAGCATTTATGACCCCCAAGGCATTCTCTCCTTTATTCTCATGACACATCTCTTTGCCTTGACTCACTCAAATTCTAAGAAAGGAAATCAGTAAAGTTAAATGAATATAAATATGAGTTAATGATTATCTCTCTAAGTAAAACTGTGCCCAGGCTTTGCAAGCCAAATTTCTCCAGTTTCTATATTGTCATAAACGGCAGTTTCATTTAGCGAAGGTTGAGGATACTGGGCAGTCAAGGTGAACCTCCAGTGAAGAGCTCTGGAAACACTCCAGGATGAAAGCTGAAGATGGTAGTCACTGAAACAACAAGTGAAGCAGAATTGTTCTAGAGTTTGGATCCTTCACCTCCTTTGCCATTTTGGTAACCAGCATTCTGTACTGGTCTATGCTGCCTGCAAAATAATTTTAAAAAGTGAACAGGAGCTCAACATTTACTCCTTTGTATCTTGAATTCAATCAAGAAAACATGACAAAAATGTATTATAAAATCTCTCTCCATCTCTCTTCCTTTCAAATAAAGTGAAAATAAACCAATAAAAATATTTTAAGTATCTAATAAAATATCAGTTTTTTAAAAATCAGATTATAAGAAATAATTCTTAGATGCTTTCATTTTAACCAAAAAACTTCCTTCTCTAGAGTCCTGATCAAGCAGAATATTCATCATAAATATTTAAATGCAAATACTCTCTCAAAAACAACCATTTCTCAGATAAAAACACTAAGATTCAAGAAGTGTAAATTACTTGCCCTCGCATGAAGCTAGCTGAAGATAAGCCAGCTGTTCCCAACTCTCATTACTTTATTCATAGTCATTTATATACAATTCTTGTATGCCTGTTAGATCTACAACACTATCTAGTGGCTATGAAGGATCTTGTCTCCTTGAGACAAGTCATGGTTCCTGCTCCCATAGATATTATTTACTTTATACTGAGCTATAGTTGTAATCACTATTTATTAAATAGTCATGTGGGAGAAATTATGTCAATGTCAGGGACACAGACATTATCCTCTTAACACCAGGATTATTTTCCTTGGTTTACAGATGAGGAAACTAGGGGCCGGCGCCATGGCTCAACAGGCTAATCCTCCGCCTTGCGGCGCCGGCACACCAGGTTCTAGTCCCGGTCGGGGCGCCGGATTCTGTCCCGGTTGCTCCTCTTCCAGGCCAGCTCTCTGCTATGGCCCGGGAAGGCAGTGGAGGATGGCCCAAGTCCTTGGGCCCTGCACCCTATGGGAGACCAGGAGAAGCACCTGGCTCCTGGCTTCGGATCAGCGCGATGCACCGGCCACAGCGGCCATTGGAGGGTGAACCAAGGGCAAAAAGGAAGACCTTTCTCTCTGTCTCTCTCTCACTGTCCACTCTGCCTGCCTGTCAAAAAAAAAAAAAAAAAGAAAGAAAGAAAGAAAAAGAAGCCCAAAGATATGTGTTTCTCTCTGTTAAATATTAAAAAAAAAGAAAGAAAGAAACTAGGATTCACAAAGGTCATGTAACTATCTCAAACTATGTAATTCATCAAAGGAACTTTTAGCATTTGCTACATCATGGGCTATGTTACAACTGGAAGTTGATGCTTAACCCCAGAGGCAACGGGAGATAATTTAGCTAAATACAAAAGAAATTTCTGAAAACAAGCTTTAGTCACTCTGAAGGTATAGAATTTCATCCCTGTAGGTGATTTTAAAATGAGAAGACATTTAATTAGGGATGTCATTTGAGCATGGGTTTACCTGATTGCCTAGTACAGGAGGTGAAGCCAAATGGCATCTCAAGCTTTCTTCCATCCTGTGACTCTAAGGAACAACAGAAACAACCCAAAACCACACCTACAATCCTGTGTTCTCCACTACATTCCCATGAGCTGAAAAGTGATAAACAGACTGCAAATAAAACAGCTCATCAGTGCCCTTGGAAAAAATATACATGTGCTAAGAAGCTTCATGGTGGTTGCAAGGAGATGTTGCAGAGCCTTTTGTTCACTGAAAAGACAGGTACTGAAGTTTGGGAAAAGTGCATATGTGCATGCAATGATGAAGCTTGTGTGGGCAGAAGCAACCACTCAGGTGGTGTGAAAACATGCGAATGTTGGAAGACACATGTCATTGTTGGCATTCAGAAAGAATGACAAGTGTTTCCTCAAAAGCATTCTAGAACAAATTGCTTTCTGACCTACTCAGCTTGGTTCCCTGGGTCATATACACATTGGAACCATTCAGACAAACTGCAGTCTCAGGGTCACACAACAGAACACATATAGAGACAACTATGTTCTTCACTCAGGATCCCAACAAAGAGATAAACCACCAGGAAAGAGGCTTACTTTTTTTTTTTTTAATTCTCAAGATATTTTCTTGTTCTATAACACTTGCATTAGTAATACTGCCTTTGTTCACACACTGGGGCCCTTGTTGTGCTGTTATCACTCTGCAGGTTCTTTTTTTCATAAAAACCAGCCCTGTTTTGTTTGCTTCTTAATCTCTTTCTTTCCTGCTAAAGTATATGCTTGTTTCAGGGCAGGGATTATGACTAACTTGTGAATCACAAAATCTCAAGGGTCCAACACAATGGCCAAAAAACTTCGCAATCCCTCAACACATTTTATTTCTCTGTACTTCTGAAAACATCTAATACATATGTTAGAGTCCATGCTATGTATCAAGCACTGCACTAAGTGATTGCAATGCTACAGAAAGAAGAGCAAACAAAATTTCACCCTTGTGTGGGGATTTGTTTGCAGATTATGTAACATTGAAGAACTTTTAACTTAGAAATACAACTTAAAGCTATGGAGCTCTATTATAATGGATATTAAAACTGGCTGTGTAGTTCTTCATGTCCAGCTTTCCAACTGTAGGAAGTTACAAGCTCTCCAACATCCTTAAAACAAATACATGTGTTGTTTCTTTCCACCTATCAGCACTCTTAGTAATGGGCAGGTTTTGATAGGAACAGAAACATCTGGAGTGTGGGAGTGTTGACCCAGAGAAGGAAAGTGAAAGGAACAGGAGCTGAATCCATCTGCATGTACTAAATAATGATTGGCATCTTTACAAATATTATCTCCCTACAATAAACAAAAAACTAAATTCTCTCTTTTTATTTTTTTACCAAATGGAGAAATGGAGTAAGAGGTAGAGATGTACCTTTGTAACAATGAAAAGATTATAGCTTTTGCAATAGAGCTCCTAAACTACAAATTAACTTTCTCACCAATAAATGTATGGGCTGACTTAATGACAATAAATGGTCTCACTAGATACTAAAAATTTTGCTGTTCATAACCCTGTGCCTATAAAAGCAATGGAGAATCATCAGACCAGAGAAAATGGACATTTCCTTCTATTCAGCCAGCAAAAATTTTGTAGAAAAGATGGGAATTGGCTGCAATTGATGCTATTTAAAGAAATCCTGCCTTAAAATTCTCCACTGTCTTTCTTAATGACCTATTTTTCCCCCCTGTCCTTAAGGTCACAAGTTTTTCTCCAGTTGAAAATACAGCTGTCTTATAGAAACACTCATAAGAAAAGTAATAACAACAAACCCCAAAGGAATCAGGGAAGTGGCGATAAGGTTGCTTTGTATTTTCTCTCTATCCCACTGGGAACTTGCTTTGGGTCTTACTTGCGGAGTGCTAGGAGGCCAAAGAAGGATGCCGAGGAAAATCGGAGAGGGACAGGACAGTAGAAGGAGCAAACAGAAGAGGAAGCAAAGGGAATTTTTAAAAGGAGAAAGGTCACCAGCTGGGGCAGGTCCAAGAAAAAAACTGAAGGTCAGTAGAGTGACTTTATTACAATATTCTCTCTCTCTCTCTCTCTCTCTCTCTCTCTCTCTCTCTCTCTCCCCGCCCCCTGCCTCCCTCCCTGCCTCCTTCCCTCTTGCTCTCCAGTATTTTTTTCACTTTCCTACCCATCTGCCCTGCTTCTCACCTTCCCAATCATGTAAAATAAAAATGCTTCCAAATCAGGAATTGGTTTTGCATGTACAGTGAAGCCCAATTTTGCACAAGTGTAACATTCTGATTTTAGAACCTAGCCTTGTCATAAATGTCTCTTTTAATCCTCAACTAGAAACAAATTCATTAATGCATATTAAGGATAAACTGACTTAATATTAAAAACAACTGGAATACATCCTGCAGGCAAGCTTCAGAATTTATACCTAGCCCCATTCTCATCCAGAGATTGACAGTTACTTCAAAGGCAGAATGCTGCCAAGGACAACTATGAGCATATGTGCACTCCTTTCATTTCACAATTGGTTTAGATCAATGACAATCAACTTCCAATATCCTTAATAATAATTGAACTGCCAAGTTCCTCAAAACCACTTCTAGTATACTTCATAGTTGATTAGAGGCCTTCTAAGCAACAGTTTGTCTCTATAAAATTTCCATCTAGGTTTTTATTTTAAAGATTTTATTTATTTATTTGAAAGTCAGAAATACAGAGAGGAGAGAGAGAGAGAGACACCTGACTACAACAGCCATAGCTGGGCCAGGCTGAAGCCAGGAGCAGGAGTTCTTCTGGGTTTCCCACGTGGGTGCAGGGTCTCAAGGACTTGGGCCGTCTTCTACTGCTTTCCCAGGCCATAGCAGAGAGCTGGATCAGAAGTGGACCAACCAGGACTCAAATCAGCACCCATATGGGATGCGAGCATTGCAGGCAGAGGCTTAACATTCTATGCCACAGTGCCACCTCCTCCCGCCTAACATTTAGTTTTGACTTTTAAAAATATTCAGCTGCAAACAGTCATCCCCATTATACAAGAGAACTTGAAAAGGTTTGTGGAAAAATGGAATTAAAAGATAAGTTTATTTTGATACAAGAAAAGTTGAAATCTATGTATTGATTTTTTTTCCTACATTTTCCATAAATGTTCTAAAGACCCCTTGAAGGTACATTTGTATTGGGAGAAGGCATATAGCTTCTGAAATACTCTCTAAGGAGTTTGTAACCATCTACTACTCTCCTTACATCAAATATTGTCTTTCTAATATCTTATTCCCTCAAAAATGTTATATTTCCCTGCCAAATTACTGCAGCTCAATTGATCAATTAATCTAAGTTAGATTTTTCATGGTGCCTGGACCAAATAACACCTACACTTTATATAGGACTTCAGTATCTAAAATCAAGAGATCAATTAACTTTGGGAAATTCCAAGTACTTTGGCAGAATCAGGCAGGTAAATGCTTGGACTAAAAGGTCAAAAGCATTTTTGGGGCCTCATAAACCATGGCTTATAAGTAAGTGTTTCCTCTGGGAGTTTTCTTCTTGGCATTCTATGTCAATCCCTACTTCCAGTCCCAGGCCACTGCAGGTGAACAGCAATATCAGTGTGATGTGTTCCTGGCTCTGAGGGGCTCATAGTGGGGCTAAAATAGAAATGGGAGCTCAAGAGAAGAGACCTGAGCTTCTCAAGGTAGGAAGAGGTTTTTGGAGGACACCTCTTGAGAATTCTACCATTCCAGGCCACTGTTTGTTGAAAGAGAGAAGAATAAAATCCTAAATTCTTGTAGCAAAGTTTCTGAGATCTTTCTCATTTACACGGACAAGTACAGAGATTAAATATTCCAAAATTGCCGGTGCCACAGCTCAATAGGCTAATCCTCCACCTGCGGCATCAGCACACCAGGTTCTAGTCCCGGTTGGGGCGCCGGATTCTGTCCCGGTTGCTCCTCTTCCAGTCCAGCTCTCTGCTGTGGCCCGGGAGTGCAGTGGAGGATGGCCCAAGTGCTTGGGCCCTGCACCCCCATGGGAGACCAGGAGAAGCACCTAGTTCCTGGCTTCGTTCAGATCAGCGTGGTGCACTGGCCGCAGCGGCTACTGGAGGGTGAACCAACAGAAAAGGAAGACCTTTCTCTCTGTTGCTCTCTCTCACTGTCCACTCTGCCTGTCAAAAAAAAAAAAAAATCCCAAAGTGATTCAGCAAGGTTGGCATCCTTAGTACGTGTAGCCCTTAAGAGGAGGCTGAGATCCAGGACCACTCTCAGCCAATTACTGGCAAGAAGAAATGACACTGGGAATACCTATTCCTATTGCCATCTAGGAAATCACAAATGTCTACTCAATCAATCTAAAGAATGTTCAAGTTCTGTGTCTTTGGAGAATGTTTTCAGGTTATACCTAGTTGGGCAATAGCTCTCTTCCTTCCACAAAGGAAAAACCCACATCCTGTTCCTCACTGCAAAATAGATCAGAGCATGCTTAGCACGCAAAGGCACAGAAAGCTGGATTGCAGAGCTTTGATTGTAGTTTAATAATTGGGGAAGCCATTGTAATCCATATGCTGTACTTTGGAAGTTTGTATTCATTAAATAAAAGTTTTAAAAAAAGATAAGATAATCATTAAAAAAAAAAGAAGTACTTTGAAATTCAGAGCTACAGAGAAAAAGGAAGAAACCCAGAGTTAGACCTTCCATCTATTGTTTCAATCCCCAAATGGCCACAACAGCCAACATTCTGCCAAGTTGAAGGCAGGAGCCAGGAGTTTCATTGGGGTCGCTGACATGAATAGCAGGTGTTCAATCACTTGGGCTATCCTTTGCGGCTTTTCCCAGTCCATTAACAGGAAGCAGGATATGACTTGGTACAGCCAAGTTGCCAACTGGAGCCCATATACGATACTGGTGTTGCAAGTGGTGGTTTCACCCAGTACAATACAACACTAGGCTCTATTTAATTCTTTTTACATTTTATTACCTTTGATTTATTACAGTATTTTGTTTAATCATTTGCAACTCTGCTTTGCACATCATTGGTTCTCAATTTGTTTTTCTTGTAATGCCTGCTTGTGGTTTTGATATTATGATATGGATTCATATGGAAGAATTCTCTTCTGTCTGCTCATAATATTTGTTTAAGAATGTATCTTTTCTCTCTTAAATATTTGATAAAATTTGTTCACAAGGCAAAGAAAGACATGTAGTTTTCTTTGTGAGAATATTTTATATTATTAAATTTTTATTAGCCTTTCAAAAAAAATTGTGAAAAAGATAACTAGAGATAATTAACATCTTTGCACTCAAAACATTGCATTTGAGGCCAGTATTGTGGTACAGTGGGTTAAGTTGCTACTTACAATGCCAGTATCCCATATCAAAGTGATGGGGTCAAGTCTCAGCTGCTCTGCTTTCTATCCAGCTTCCTGCTAACGTGTCTGGAAAGGCTCTGTAAGATGGCCAAGTACTTGGGTCCCTTTCACCCAATCTTGGCCATTGTGGTCATTTGGGGAGTGAATCAGGGAATGAAATACTCTCTCTCTCCCTCTCCCTCTCTCTCTCCCCATGTCACTCTGCCTTTTGAATTAATCAATCTTTTTTTTTAAAAAAATAAGTCTATACAGTTAGCTGTAAAACTCATGAAGAAAGTAATGTAGCTGCACAGAGTCTGAGACATGGAATGTCAGGTACAGCAGAGTAGACACATCAGGCCCTGGATAGAAAACCAAACAGAGGAAGGGCATATCATTATGTACCTACAAAGCACATTGAATCTGTTAAAAATTTAAAAAATTTAAATATGGAAAAAAGAAAAGTTTTCCTTTGTCACACCTTGCAGTTTTATCACTTTCTTGGGATGAAGGAATGAGAATTACTACTATAGCAGCTTTAATATTTATAATAGCATTATCATTATTATTGTTATTAGTATTTTGCTCATGCTAACTATATATCAACGTCCATACCATTTTCATTTCATAAAATATATTTGCTAATCATCTATTAATTATTTTACTTTTTAATAAAATCCACGTTAAAGAATTCCTCTAAGTGTTAGTATAAAGAGATTTCTGAACTGGGAAGGAATTTCATTGAATTTTTCCGTCATGATTCTGGTTTACAGACAGAAAGTCTAGATAAGCAGTCAATGCTCTTACCCTATCTCTGTGTTTTGCAAACAGCAGATGTAAAAGGCAAGAGGGAATATTTCCCCCTCCAATGTTCCACAGATTTGTTCTAATCCTTGTAGGTATTTAAAAGATGTAATCTCATGATCAAGATGCAGACTTGTCCTTAGTACAAAGCTACCAGGGCTAGACATAGCATAGTTTTGATTTCAGCTTCATAAATATGACCCCACCTCACTTGATCCATGGGTCCCACAGGCCTGCCCCAACAAAGTTCTGTTCATGCCCAGAGATTCCTGTTTGGTTCTGAAGTCTCAACTTTTTTAAACATTTCTTGCCAGTGCGAGCTCTTCAGAGTCTACTCAACAAAGCTAGCTCTGTTATTGCAAAAACATATGAAATTTAAAGGGGGAAAAAAGAACACCTGTCAACACTGATGGCACAGAGTGGTTTCTTGATCCAGCAAATTGTATTAAGGCTTTTCCAAGCTACTGCATTCTCTAGTGCTCAGTTTACTGACTGATAAAACAAGAGTTTGGTCCAGAAGATGATCTATAAGTTGTGCACTTCCAAGGAACAAGTAAATGACACCTTTTACTACAAAAAAGTTCAACCATTTAACAGCACAGAGATACTACTACATACCTCTTTGAATGGTTAAATTTAACAATGACAATACTATTGACAAAAACATAGAGCAGCAGAAACTCTCATAATGTAAATGCAAAATGGTACACCAATTTCTAACTGAAGTTGGCAGTTTCTAACTGAACTAATATAGCTTTACAAGCAATTATGCTCTTAGGTATCTACCCACCTGACTTGAAAACATATGTCTTCACAAAAGCCTATACATAAATGTTTATAGCATCTCTATTCATAATCACCCAAAACTGGAAGTAATTAAGATGTCCTTCAACAAATGAATGGATAAACAAACCTTGCTGTGTCTACAAAAGAAATGTGCTATGCAGCCACACAAATATATGGATGACTCCTAAATCAATACTGCTAAGTGAAAACAGACATCTAAAAACCTACCTAATATTTAATCTCAATTATATGACATTCTGGAAAAGGCAAAACTATAAAAATTATAAACAAGTCAAAGGTTGCCATATGTTCAGGTGCAGGTTGGGGTGACTAAGGTCGAACAAGTGAAGTCTGTAAGATTTTTAGCATGGTAAGAATATTTTGTGTCATACTATAATGCAGTCTATATGAAGCTATGCATTTATGAAAGCCTATAGAACAGTACAAGAAGTGTGACTATAATGATGTAAATGTTTAAAAATCATGTAGGAGGTCAGAAGATAGGATTAAATGCACATGTAACAAAGGAATCCTAATATATTATAGATGTATGGAGCAACCTGAACAAACTGCATGGGAAATTCCAATGCTAACCAAAATAACTTTTGGAACAGGAAAGTCTGTAAAGTCTAATATCAGAGGGCTCTATATATTCTTTACTGCATGACGTTGTTTGGCACAAGGCTATGGGCTAACAGTTCTGAAACCATTATACATGGACACTAGAACTAAACACTTAAGCAAGTAGGTGGTGGATGATTGGCTGCAGGTTTCACACTTTGGGAATGAGAAGTTACAGAAAAGCAATGAAAAAAAAGCATAAAACAATCCACATGTAATAGGTCAGCATTGGAAAAGTCAATGTGAATTTATATCTAGCTTAATATAGAAATGGATGGTTACATAAAGAGATATTCATAGATACGTACATATACACCAATAGGTATATGTACATGTTATCTCCTCATTCTGTCATCTGAAATGACCTGCAGCAATGGCATCCTAGTAACAATGAACAAATCTAGTGAGAAATGGTTGATTCTAGGACTTGGATCACCAGGTGATCATAGAGCATCTTGTCATGCCAGGAAATAGGAACAATTGCTCAAAACAAAATAAAACAAAACCCCACACTGATACAGTTATGTCAAAAAGCTACAGAAGCCCAGTGGAGGAGCTCCCATGAGCCTGAGTTATATAATTTGAGCAAGAAAATAACTTTGGATTCTTATTCAAAGTATAAAATGTGTGGCTATGAATGCACACTGATAATAAATTATGGAATAAATAAGTGGATGAGAAGAAACAAATCTCCTATGCACAAGAATTCCAAATAATTTATGTAGGTACTCTACCCTAAAGGAAGGGGATCTTCATGTACCATTACTTAAATGTCTACTGCACATAGTGAATTACAGTCAAGTTCACAATAGGGAAAGGGAGAAAAAGAGAGTACCTCTTCTACACTGAAAAAAAACCTAACAAACACTACCTCCAGCTGGGTGTTCAAGATTAACATCAATGAGTCACACTTGTAGCATATATCCTTGATATGATTTAATGGGAATGGCATTTTACCTCTGCAGTCATGCCACCTAACACACATCAGCCAGTCTAACCATGGGGGCATGAGGGAATAAAATGTCATAAATCCTACTTCTACAAAATATATGCCTTAATCTGTTCATGATGCTGTGCAAAAATCTTGAGACTAAGTAATTTATAATGAACAAAACTGCATGTGCTCGCATTTTTGTAGGCTGGTAACTTCCAGATTGAGAAGTTGGCAACTAGTTAGAGCCTTTTTCTGTATCACGTCATGGAAGAAGGTGGAAGGGTAAGAAAAGGCAGGAGAAGGCCAAATTTACCCTTTTACAACAGCACCAATTCCACCCATTAGGGAAGAGCCCTCTTGGCCTAATCACCACTTAAAGGTCTCACCTCTTGATATTTTTACAATGGCAATTAAATTTCAATATGAATTGTGGAGAAGACATACACTCAAATCGCATCAAAACTCCTATGACCCTTAAAGCACAGAAAAATCATTTTTTTATTAAACTTTTATTTAATGAATATAAATTTCCAAAGTACAGCTTATGGGTTACAATGGCTTCCCCCTCCCAAAACTTCCCTCCCACCCACAACCCTCCCCTTTCCCGCTCCCTCTCCCCTTCCAATCACATCATGATTCATTTTCAATTCTCTTTATATACAAAAGATCAGTTTAGTATATATTAGGTAACGATTTCAACAGTTTGCCCCCATATAGCAACACAAAGTGAAAAAAAATACTGTTGGAGTACTAGTTATAGCATTAAATAAGAGTGTACAGCACATTAAAGGCAGAGATCCTACATAATATTTTTTTAAAAATTAATTAATTTTCTATGCCATTTCCAATTTAACACACCAGGTTTTTTTTTTTATTTCCAATTATCTTTATATACAGAAGATCGATTCAGTATATAATTAGTAAAGATCTCATCAGTTTGTACCCGCGCAGAAACACAAAGTGTAAAAATACTGTTTCAATACTAGTTATAGCATCACTGCACATTAGACAACACATTAAGGACAGATCCCACATGGGATGTAAGTACACAGTGACTCCTGTTGCTGACTTAACTATTTGACACTCCTGTTCATGGCGTCAGTAATCTCCCTAGGCTCTAGTCATGAGTTGCCAGGGCTATGGAAGCCTTTAGGGTTCGCTGACTTTGATCTTGTTCCGATAGGGTCACAGTCAAAGTGGAAGTTCTCTCCTCCCTTCAGAGAAAGGTACCTCCTTCTTTGATGGCCCCGTTCTTTCCACTGGGATCTCACTAACAGAGATCTTTCATTTAGGTCTTCTTCTTTTTTTCTTTTCCATGGTATCTTGGCTTTCCATGCCTACAATACTCTCATGGGCTCTTCAGCCAGATCCGAATGCCTTAAGGGCTGATTCTGAGGCCAGAGTGTTGTTTAGGACATCTGCCATTCTATGAGTCTGCTGTGTATCCCACTTCCCATGCTGGATCTTTCTCTCCCTTTTTGATTCTATCAGTTAGTATTAGCAGACACTTGTCTTGTTTGTGTGATCCCTTTGATTCTTAGACCTATCCAAGCCATCGAATGTGAACTGAAATTGATCACTTGGACTAGTGAGATGGCATTGGTACAAAAGCACAGAAAAATCTAAGAAATTGTTACATTTGAGGGGAGACAGGACAGCAAAATATGGTAATTATCATATCCTGGAATCAAAAAATGACACTGGGTAAAATAAGTAAATAATTAAGGGAATCTGGGTAAAGTATGGAGTATGACTTAAAATAATGTATCAATATAGGCTCATTAATTATGAAAAATGTATCATACTAATGTAAGCTATTAACAGTAGGAGACATTGAGTATACTTCTGACAGTAATTCTGGAAGTCTATAGCTGCTCTAGTGTTGTGGAATAACAGCTAAGCTGATGCCTGAGACATCAGCATCTCATATGAACACCAGTTCCAGTCCCTGCTGCTCCTTTTCTGACCCAGTTCCCTGCTACTGTGCCTGAGAAAGCAGCAGAAGATGGCCCAACTGCTTGGCCCCGCCATCCATTTGGGAGACCATGATGGAGTTTGGGGCTCCTGGCTTTGGCCTGGCCCAGCCCCAGCTTTTGTGGCCATTTGGGGAGTGAACCACTAGATGGAAAATTTCTCTGTGTCTATCTCTCTCTCTCTCTCTCTGTAACTCTGCCTTTCTTTAAAAAAAACACACACCAAGACAACAACAAAACTTCTCCATACAAATATATCAGCTGGTAAACTTCTGGATGAGTGGTGGTAACAATGTACATCTTTTCTGGTTGGCACTGTGGCATAAGGGTGAAGCCGCTGCCTGCAGTGCCAGCATCTCATGTGGGTGCTGGTTCTAGTCCCAGCTGCTCCACTTCCAATCCAGCTCTCCGCTGTGCCTTGGGAAAGCAGTGGAGGATGGCCCAAGTGCTTGAGCCCTTGTACCCATATGGGAGACCTAGAAGAGGCTCCTGGCTCCTGGCTTCGGATCAGCACAGCTCCAGCTGTTGCAGCCATCTGGGGAGTTAACCAGCAGATGGAAGACTTTCTCTCTCTCTGCCTCTGCCTCTCTCTAACTCTGCCCTCTGCTTTTCAAATAAATAAATCTTTCAAAAAACTAAAAACAATGTACATATTTCAGAGTTTTCCAGAGAAACTGATCCAACAGATTACACACACACACACACACACACTCTGGGTACTTCAAAATTTCATGGAAAATGGAGTTAAAAGATAAGTTTATTTTGGTGCAAAAACTTTTTTAAATAAAAATTAAATATTTATATAAAATATTATCCAATTTATAAACAATAGTTGGCCTAGTGGCTAGGGAGCCAATTAGGGTACTAGTAACCCACATTATTGCACCTGAGTTCAATTCCTGGCTCCAGCTTCTGACCAGCTGACCACCTGGGAAATAGCAGTAATGTCTCACGTAGAAGGGTTCCTGCCTCTCTTGTAGGAGAGAATGGAATTTGAGTATCTATCTCTCATCATTGGCCCGAACCTTTGTAGGCATCTCCTCTCTCTCTCTCCTCGCCCTCCCCATTCTTCCTCTCAAATAAACAAACATCCATTCTATACAGAACAAATGTTGCTATGCTTTTGCATTGTGTTGGATTATACTTTGTATAAAACAGCGAATAAAACAAACCTGATCCTCAGGGAGCTCATGGTCTAATCTGAAGCAGTGACATTCAGCAAACAAATACACAGAGAGGATACGTGGTAAGAATGTCACACATGCTCATGACTGCAGAGGCTGATGCGGTATTCTGAGTCTAATACCAAAAGGAGAGCATCATATCCTTCACCCTGAGCCTCAACCGCAGGCTATCTTTAACCCAGCTCCAAGCACTGTGTATTGATGACAAAAAGGGACGCTATGGAAGAGTGTCGTGTTTAGCGCATGAATCAATCCATCTGAATCAGAACACCCACAATCAAATGTCATGTTCTGTCAGTATTAGCCATATCAATTCTCTGAGCTACAATTCTTTTACTACTAATATTCAGATAATATCAACTCTACAGTTAGTATTAAGATTAAATGTGATTGCAGAAACTACCAACTTTCAGTGGTTTGGCTGGAACTACATGCAAGTCTGTTCTCTTATTCCAGGCCAAGTTCTACCCTAGTCTGCTGCATTCCCTTTTCTCAAGAAGATAATGTACAACCTTGCCAAGTATGCCCCCCGCCCCCAAATACACCTCTCTCTCCCCTCAGGAGCTCTTGCTTCTCCACACCTGATTTCTTTATCTGTAAAAGCCTGGTGTGCAATGATGCTGTAACTCAGCAGAGCTGCCCAAGACAGAAAAAAAATGTTTCCAGTTGCTCTGCTTTCACACAAGGAAACTCAATTTATCTTGCAGAGGGTGAAAAGGAAGCTTCAACCAATTTATTTCTGGAAGCAGGGAATATGCTGTGGAGAAAGAGGAAAAAAACTAGAGAGTACATTTGAACTTAAAAATCTAATCTAGGTGACACTATCTCATTAATTTGTACAACTTTACTGCAGAATTTTTGACAAATGAAACAATTCATTTGATTCTATCAAATAAAACTGGCATTTTCAGAGTAATTATTTAATTATGTAGTTTTTTTTTTTTTAATTTTTGACAGGCAGAGTGGACAGTGAGAGAGAGAGAGAGACAGAGAGAAAGGTCTTCCTTTGCCGTTGGTTCACCCTCCAATGGCCGCTGCAGCCAGTGCCCTGCGGCCAGCACACCGCGCTGATCAGAAGGCAGGAGCCAGGTGCTTATCCTGGTCTCCCATAGGGTGCAGGGCCCAAGCACCTGGGCCACCCTCCACTGCACTCCCAGGCCACAGCAGAGAGCTGGCAATTATGTAGTCTTTTTATAGTAAATTACTTCATAGAAAAATGTCAATGTTAAATTATAATAAATGTACAAAAGCACATTTTCTTAAAATTTTTATGTATTGGCTAATTTAGTCACAATTATTCTGGATATATGATGTTATATTGTATTGATATGATGGTACTACAAAATATTCATGGAAAAAGGAATTAAAAATAAGCTTAGTTTGGTGCAAAACATTTTGAAATTTATGTATAGCTTTTTCATAATATCTAATTTCCATGAACTTTCTTGAAGAACCCTCACATTACCCAGACTGCTATAACTGAACCAAGCACACAAAGAAATGACTATGTGTAAAAATAATGCTCAAAATGATGTCATTAGGATAGAAATGAAAAGAGAAAGCAATATTTAGAACTTCAAATAAGAGGATATTCTTGGATGAACAGATATCAGCAAGTCATAAAAATATATTTAAGCTGCAAATCCAAACATTGTCTAGTAGTCAGGAAGCTAACATTGCCCGTGAGTCTATTTTTTGTTTTTTTCTAAAGGCAGAGTGACAGAAAAAGATTTCCCATCCACTGATTCATTCCCCCAAAGACCACAACAGCCAGATCTGGACCAGGTTGAAGCCAGAAGCCAGGAACTCTATTCTGGTCGACTAATGGGTGGCAGGGGCCCAAGTATCTGGGCCATCGTTCACTGTCTTCACAGGCAAATTAGCAGGAAACTGGATTGGAAGCCAGCCAGGACTTGAACTGGCACTATAATATGTGATGCCACCAGTGCAGCTTAACCCACTGCATCACAATGCTGTCCCTTACCTGGATAATCTTAATTTTTTTTTTTTTTTGACAGGCAGAGTGGACAGTGAGAGAGACAGAGAGAAAGGTCTTCCTTTTGCCGTTGGTTCACCCTCCAATGGCCGCCCCGGTTGGCGCGCTGCGACCAGCGCACCGCGCTGACCCGATGGCAGAAGCCAGGTGCTTCTCCTGGTCTCCCATGGGGTGCAGGACCCAAGCACTTGGGCCATCCTCCACTGCACTCCCTGGCCACAGCAGAGAGCTGGCCTGGAAGAGGGGCAACCAGGACAGAATCCGGTGCCCCGACCGGGACTAGAACCCGGTGTGCCGGCGCCATAAGGTGGAGGATTAGCCTAGTGAGCCGCGGCGCCGGCAATAATCTTAATTTTAATGTAACTCAGGTGATTATGTCACTAGACCCCACCGAAGAAGTAGCTATATTAGCATCTTCACCAGTCCTTTAACCAGGACAAGAATAGACCCTACCCCTGATTCCACTCTCCCAGCCTAAAATATGGCTAACAAACATTCAACTAGATTCAACATGGAAAATTTTGAATTTTTATCTATAAGCCTAGGCATAAGCTTCCTCTAATGGTAGTATATCCAGAAAAGAAGATATCAAAAACTGCAAAGAAGATCCTGACAGGAATACACATTTTTATCTCATTTATAAATTCAATAATATACATTTTATTCTACCAAAAACTCTTTATTCATTCAAACACATTATTTCTCTACCATTTTTATCTTGAATGCTAGTTGAAATTTTTTTCTTATACTACTTTAAGAATTGTTATAAAGAGCTCAAATAAGAAAACGTTCACTATCTTTAAAGAAACTGACAAAATTGTCAATATCTTCTTAATATTTTTATTGTTAATACACTACATTTCATAAATTTCATATTTTCAATGCCAGTTAGTAACACTATAATTAGTTGTTTTTATAGTTAATGAAATAATTTCATAAATATTATGGATCTGAATTAAAGCCAAGGGTTGGGCATTGTGGCATAGCAGGTAAAGTCACTGCCTGCAATGCTGCATTCCATATGGCTGCTGGTTCAGTCCCCACTGCTTCACTTCTGATCCAGCTCCCTGTTAATGGCCTAGGAAAAGCAGCAGAAGATGGTCCAAGTATTTGGGCCCCTGCCATCCACATTGGATACCTGGAAGAAGCTCCTGGCTCCTGGCTTTGGCCTGGCCCAGCCCTGGTTGATACAGTTATCTGGGGAGTAAATCAATAAATAAAAGATATCTCTTTCCCTCTCTCTCTGTCTTTCCCTCTCTATATATAACTCTGACTTTTTAAAATAAATAAATAAATCTTTTAAAAAATGAGTTAAATACTACTCAGTCATAAAAAAGAAGGAAGTTCTGTCTTTTGCAACAAAATGGATGCAACTGAAAACAACTATGCTTAGTGAAATAAACCATTCTCCAAAAGTAAAATATCATTATGTTTTCTCTGATATGTGGCAGTTAATAAAGAATACCAAAACACTCATAGGAATGAAATGGTCATTTTGTGACATGATTGTTATTTTTAGTTTCTTTTATACTCCTGTGGAAAGGTGATCTTCCTACTTTTTACTTGTTGAATATTATGATTAGTGGAAAATTAAGCCTGTGAATATACAGTGGATTAAAATTATGTCTTTGTAAAAATGGATGAAGAGAGGGGAGGAAGAAAGGGGGATTGGGGAGGAGTAGAAGAGTGAGGGAAGTTTGGTTGTCTTCTTGAAACAGTACCTATGAATGCATATGATCTGTTGTTTTTACCTTAATAATTTTTTAAAAATTAAAATACAAAATTGAATAATACTGTAGGATTACATAAATAAATTAAAGCCATGCAGTTAAATGTTATGCACCTAGAACCAAACTGCAGGTCTCTGAGCTGTAAAGAGCATGCTATGTGCAACCTAACAATATAGCTACAATGACAGTGGCATATGCAAGGATCATCTTTCAAATTAAATATTTAAGCACTCTGGCCTCAGAATCAGCCCTTAAGACATTCGGATCTGGCTAAAAAAAGCCCATGAGAGTTTCACAGGCATGGAAAGCCAAGACACTGTGGCAAAAAATGACCTAAATGAAAGATCTCTGAGTGAGATCCCAGTGGAAAAAACGAGCCATCAAAGAAGGAGGTATCTTTCTCAGAAGGGAGAACTTCCACTTTGATTATGGCATGTCTAAATAAGGCCAGAGTTTGTGAACTCAGGAGGCTTCTATAGTCTTGGTAGCTCATGACAAGAGTCTTGGGTGATTACTGACATCATAAATAAGAGTGTTGTTAAATCAACAACAGGAGTCACTGTGCACTTACTCCCCAAGTAGGATCTCTGTCCTGAATGTGTTGCACTATGAGAATTAACGGTAAAACCAGAATTCAACCAGTACTTTATACTTTGTGTGTCTGTGTAAGTGCAAACTGTTGAAATCTTTACTTAGTATATACTTCGATGATCTTCTGTATATAAAGATAATTAAAAATGCATCTTAATAAAGAATGGGATGGTAGAGGGAGTAGCAGATGGGATGGTTTGTGGGTGGGAGGGTGGTTATGGGGGAGGGAATCGCTATAATCCAAAAGTTGTACTTTCAAAATTTACATTTATTAAAGTTTTCTAAAAAAACAAATTAAATTTTTATAAAATATAAACAAATGCATGAGATTGAGGATATTAAACTTTGCAATATCATAGGACAGGGAGTTTATCAAATTGTTCAAATTAATCAAGATGACACCAAATCACATCAAAGAGAGAAGTGAGTTGAGCCCTGAAGATTAATTAACCTGAGAGAGCTTCACTGTATAGGATATAGTGAGATGGAGTGTTTCTGGATAATCTTGGAATTCAGAACTGAAATGATTCAGAACACTAAAAGTAACTATGTTGAGAGGCAAAGAGATCACTTTTTTCTGCCACATATCTAACAATTGGGATTCTTTTGGTTGGAAGTGATAGACACCAACTTAAGCCTGCTTAAGGGAGACACAGAAATGTATTACAAGGACAGAATTCAGGATCGTGTGACTGGGGCTTATGATCCTAAAGACTTTTGTGGGGCATTCTGTGCATGGAAGCTTCCCAGGGAAAAGAGAAGAGACTGGGATAAAGAAGAGGCAGCACAAAGGAGGACTCAGTGGGTAGAAATATATGAACAGACCTGTCTGAGCACACAGAGATGCTCTCTAAAGATTCCCACACTGAAGTGGGGAGGCTCAGCAAGGATGGGGATTGGTAAACCACTGCAGCTTCACAACTGCAGGCAAAGGAGCCAGCAAATTCTGGGCATTATGCTAATGTGACTTCGCTTCTACCAACAGACTGTAGAAGCCCGAGGACATGAGTTATACATATACTTGGAGTGTGATACAAATGAGAGAGAGAAGGATTCTCCACTCAACAGTGGAGAACACAACATGAGATTTCTGCACCTCGCTGCCTGCATCAGTGGCTTTGGCACAATCAAATAGCTTCAACACTAGGGAAAGCAGGGGGCAGGAGGAAAGAGAGAGCCAAGGCAAGAGCCCTGGGCAGCAGCATCTGCTTCTCTGGCAGTGGGAGATCTGGCAACACATCTTCCCCTAGACAGCAAAGCTGGGGCTGGGAAGAAGTAAAATCATGGTGTTTGAATGTGTGTGTTCCAGTGAAAAACATATTCAGAAGATAACTCAGAAGACATTAATAAAAATTTTAAAGGAGGCTGGGGTGAATGAGGCAAAGCCAGAGAAAGAACAGAATAGAGCACACTGCTATTCTGATGCTGTTATTTTTACCTTCTACCTAGTGTGGCTTGGAAAACATGTTGTACATATTACTAGAAACACCTGACTATTTCTCTGTATCTTCACATCTCTGGATTTTTCTCAGCCTGCTTGCTTTACCATTTCATGCTTAATGGTAGGGAAGCTGTTTTGTACATTTGGCTCCTCTTGCTTGAATATCTTCTAACACAGTAAATTCAAAAACAGTTTGCTGTTTATGACAGTCCTGACACCTCACACATGTGTGAGGCTTCTTTCCATATTGTTTCTATTTTCCGTGAAGGATTCTACCCATGATATCAGTCAAGCTTTCCAGAAGTAATACATATACCATAAAGCAACAAGGGTCTTATGAAGCCCAGAACAAGTTGATGGCATTCGTTTTAAAAGACATGTCTTACTATATTATAGCTACACTCCTGAAGCATGGGCACATTGCAATGAGTTGCATAAAAAAGCAGATGGTTTAAACATTGATCATTTAAAAAAATTTAGAATGAAGTCATTTGTAAAGGAAATAATCACCTCTAAATTTCTTTGTGCATTTTTGTTGCCTTCCTTAGCAGGCTTACAGAAAGGGGATAGCACTGCCAAGTGAGAACAGCAGAGGTTTAAAGTCAAATAGATTAAGTCTCCATTGCTATCTGCAGTTAACTAGCTGTGTGCCCTTAAATAATACCTTAGATTCATTGAGCCTCAGTTTCATCACCTGTAGAGTAAAACTATTATTGATCTCACAGTTTACTCTGTGGGTCTATGTAAAGAACTTATATATATTATATAAATGAGTGTGCATATGCATATATATGGTATGTTTTATATTTTTCTCAATAGGTAGATGATTGATAGATATATAGACAGATATATACTTCTACTGTTTATCTGTCTCTGTATCTATCTATATCCACATGGAAAGCACTTATATGTCTTTATTAACAAAAAAAAATCATTCCTAGAATTTTTAAAGGATAACTATAGAAATAAAATTTTTAAAAAAAGCTCAACAGTGAGTGTTAAGCAAGCCAATCACAATCTTCAATAATCAAGATAAGAACTTTTTTTGAAAAAGATTTACTTATTTATTTGAAAGTCAGAGTTACAGAGAGACAGAGAAACAGAGATCTTCCATCTGGTGGTTCATTCCCCCAATGGCCACAAAGTCTGGGACTGGGTCAGGCTGAAGTCAGGAGCCAGGAGATTCTTCCAGATCTCCCACAGGGGTGGCAGGGATGCAAGCACTCAGACCATCTTCTTCAGCTTTTCCCAGGCCATAGTAGAGAGCTGGATCAGAAAAGGAATAGCCTGGACTGGAACCAGCACCTATATGGGCTGCTGGCATCACAAGTGTCATTTTAACCTGCTATGCCACAATGCTGGCCCCTGGATAAGAATTTTTAAATTTTTTTTTTAATAATTTTTAAAATTTTACTGCCTTTAGCATCTTAAGCTACTATTTTCTTACTTCTTATATAAGGTCTACAGCTTCAACTCAGGTATAAATGAGAAAAATAAATGGACGTGCATCCCCTTTTCTTTATACACTTCTTCCATCTCCATGAAAACCTAGTCAGCCAAACTGTAAATACCTACCAGGTACAACTGGACTGAGAATATCAGGTAAGATCTTACTGAGTACTTCCTACCCTCCTCATTGGAACCATACACTCAACTTCCCCCCAAATCTTATTTTTATAATTGTATTAACCCTTTAAATTTTAGGAAACAAGGTTTGTTCAAAATAGCAATGATTTCCAGGGCCACGGGTTAAGCCGCCACCTGCAAAGCAGGCACCTCATTTGGGCATCAATTCGAATCCAAGCTATTCCACTTCATATCCAGCTCCCTGCTAATGGGTCTGCAAGGGCAGCAGAAGATGGCCCAAGTTCTTGGGCCCCTGCCACCCACATGGGAGACCCGGTGGAGTTCCAGGATTCTGACTTTGGCTTGTCCCAGCCCTGGCCATGTGGACAGCTGTGGAGTGAATCAGAGACTGGAATATTCTCTCTCTCTCTCTCTCTCTCTCTCTCTCTTTTCCTCTCTTTGTTTCTGTGTAACTCTGCCTTTCAAATAAATAAACCTTCAAAAAAAAAAAAGCAGTGACTTCCTAGAATAAATTTCAAATGGCTTTTCTTTTTTTGTAACATACATGGTTGCACAGATGCTGTGACAATTAGTTGCTTTTTAATGTTCAATATTTGTATATTTGCAATTGCAAAAATGAGCCTCAAATCTGCTCAAAACCGATGTGTTTCAATTGCAAGGTTTTTCCCAAGAGGAAAATTAGAGTAAATTTTTTATGGTAAAATCGCTGATTCGCATTCTACAACCTTAGCTGATTTTTACACTAATGTAGAAGAATTACAGGAAATCATTTCTAGAACATATCCATCATTATGTTTGCTGCTTAAAAGCTTAAAGAGGCCAAAACATAAATTGAAAGGATATGTTCCTCAATGCTGGAAACTATTTGTGTCAAACAAATCTGTCAGAGTGTTTATCTCCACACAGGACATTAGTTCTTATTTTTAGATTCTCATTAAACTCAGAAAAGCAGGTGTTTGCATAAACTGAATTTTCATTGATATACATGCTCTGCATACAGACGGAAATTTTAGTTTTTCCTTATTATTGGTAATGCTTGCCTTAAAATGGAATCTTAAAAGTGCTTTAATAACTGGTTTTAAAAAAGCTCTTTAGCTTCGCTTCAATTCAGAGGGTCAGATCTTGTTCTCCTAAATGTAGCTTCAGAGAAAAAAAAATATATCCTTTAGCAAAACATTGGCTTTGCCCTACCAGAAGTACTACCACTGATCACAAATGCTTCAAATCAATGAAAGAATTTGAGATTTAGAAAGGCTCTCATAGACGAACCTGTTGTCCAACTTACTTTTTCTAGGTGAAAAAATTAAGGCTCACGGTTGTCTCTCTTTTGATCTCATAGCATCAGTTACCAACATGGCTAGACTACTGAGTAGTCTCAACTCACAGGGAAATGAATATGAAAAGTCTGGAGTTTTTACCAATAACCAACACCACTTTTGCCCTGTTGAACACCTGCATACTATTTTCCAGGCTAGGCAACAAGCTCCCTTAAGGTATCATTCTAGTTCCATAACCTTATAGTTAACTTTCATTTGTTAAAACTGAGACATTTTGGGGCTGGCACTGTGGAATAACAGGTAAAGCCACAGCCTGCAGTGCTGGCATCCCATACGGGTAGCGGTTCAAGTACCGGCTGCTCCACTTCTGAATCAGCTCTCTGCTATGGCCTGGGAAAGCAGTGGAAGATGACCCAAGTCCTTGAGCCCAAGCTCCCATCTTGGGAGACTTAGAAGAAGCTCCAGGCTCAGATCGGCCCAGCTCCAGCCATTGAAGCCATTTGGGGGAGTTAACCAGCAGATGAAAGACCCCTCCCCCTTTGCCTCTGCCTCTCTGTAACTCTGCCCTTCAAATACATAAATAAATCTTTAAAAAAAAAAAAACTGGCACATTTTGAATCTCTAAAATTGAGTGCTGTCCATTTAGCTTCAGCTTCATATTATATATATTTCCTCCCCCCCCCCCCCAACACAAAGGCTACAATGCATCACTCTGGGAGGCTAAGAGGAGAGTGAGGAGAAAGAACAGGGCTGTTGTTTTCTCTCCCCTTCACCCCTCCCAATCCTGCTTTCCATCCTCTTCTGATGTTGAGTCAGAGAAGAGGGACAGGGATAGGAGACAATGTCTTCTCTTCTGCATTTATCCTCATGAGGCTGCCCTTTATTTCCTGTTGGTGGTCTCTCCTTTCCAGCCTGGCATGGGCAAGCCAAAAATCCCTTCAGTGTGGCTGATAATCAAATATCCTTTGGCCTTTCCTTTTCTTCCAGCCACCTACACGAGAAACATAGATTGCATTCCTAGCTCCTAGTTTCAGCCTGGCCTAGCCCTGGCTGTTTTAAGAATTTGGGGAGGCCGGCGCTGTGGCTTAACAGGCTAATCCTCTGCCTTGCAGCACCGGCACACCGAGTTCTAGTCCTGGTTGGGGCGCCGGACTCTATCCCAGTTGCCCCTCTTCCAGGACAGCTCTCTGCTATGGCCCGGGAAGGCAGTGGAGGATGGCCCAAGTCCTTGGGCCCTGCACCCCATGGGAGACCAGGAGAAGCACCTGGCTCCTGGCTTCGGATCAGCGAGATGTGCCGTCCGCAGCAGCCATTGGAGGGTGAACCAACGGCAAAAAGGAAGACCTTCCTCTCTGTTTCTCTCTCTCACTATCCACTCTGCCTGTCAAAAAAAAAAAAAAAAAAAAAAAAAAAAAAAAAAAAAAAAAAGGATTTGGGGAGTAAATCAGTAGATAGGTTCAACCAATCTCTCTCTCTCTCTCTCTCTCTCTCTCTCCCTCTCCCTCTCTCTCCCTCCGTCCCTCCCTCTCTCCCTCTCTCTTTCCCTTTCTCTCCCTCTCAAATAAATACCAAATTTTTAACTTAAAAAATAAAATGAAAGGAAGGAAAAAAGGAAGGGAAGAGGTGAGGAAAGAAAGAGGTCATAAGCAAGAGGACAAAGTCTGAAATCTCTCACAAAATTCCAGGGCATCTGTGTTCTATGTGACTCTTTGGGTCCGCAAGCTGCTGAGGTGGTGCTCAATTTTCCCTAGTGAATTTCAGGGTTACTCTGTCCCATCTATGCTACATGGAAACTTTTTAGCCTGTTTCTCTTCAGCACATGCAAGGTATTCTGTTATGCAAAGAGGCTGTATGTTTTGAGATGGAGTTATTAAAACATCTCACCCATCAGGTGTTAACCTGCTTGGTTTCTGCTTTGATGTGTCTAGATTTTTCTATATGTCCACCCTTCAGCATCACTCCCCAACCCACACCACCTAATTGTGGGGAGGCGGGTCCTCAGGCCTCCTCTTCTCCCATAGGAAGCACCCAAACACTAGCACCCATCCCACCAACATTCCTGCATTTTCTCAGATGCTATAGCTGCTCATGTGTTCCAGTTCCAGAACTCCTCCAGCTGAATAGACTCATGGCTTGTGGTTTTTTTTTAAGTATTTACTACACAGAAGTAGGTATTACTTACTAAATTAACTGGACACAGTCCGGCAAAATGGTGGAATAGGAAGGGAGAACACTGATAGTCCGAGAAGAGACAATTTAATAAAAGTGGAGATACTGCAGGTTCAAGGAAGAGTTGGGGAAGAAACAGCAGAGGAAACTCTTCTGGAACTACTGACTCACGGTGGACCTGTGTGGAGGGCACGGAGCCCACGGCTCGGGACACCAGCTACAGAATCTATGCACTAGCACTGGAACACGAGGTGAGCCGAAACCTCAGTAGCCCAAGACACTGGCAGGAAAGTGGAAGGAGGAGCCTAGAGGGAATGAGGCTTGAAGCCCCACTGGGGGAAAGTTCACCAGGCTAACTAGAAGAAAGAGGAAAAAAAAAGTGACCAAGTGACCAGTATGGACACGAGTCTCTCTCTCTCCGCTCACCTCACAAAGGTGAGCAAGACAAAGAACAGGAGCCATTTTGGACATACGTAAAAGCTGTGCTACCTCAGGGCTGTACGCGCCCTCAGCCAAGCAGAAAAACATGACTCTGGGAGGGGGTGAAATAACAGGAGGTTAGGACCTAGTGAATGTATGGAGCTAATGAACTGAAACTGTGAAAAAAGAAACGGTGGGTGAGAGAACTCACGGAGTTCACGTGAGTACTCTCCAGAGATGCTACAATTCGGTAACCTTGACAACCAGGTGGGAGACTGCAGGAGAATTTGAGCCCACACTGAGGGCAGCACAGATACTCTGTGTGGTCCTTGGGAAAGAGCAGACGAATGTTATACCCACTGGAGCCAGAGATCGGATGCTGATTACCTTCAATTCCGCTCAGCTGTGTGGAATTACTTCCCTTCTGAATCAAAAAAAAAAAAAAAATCAAGAGAGAGAGAGAGATGTACCACGCCTAGCCAGGGTGTGTCACCTTTGGCACACCCTTAACCCTGAAGAACCAAACAGAGCTCTCAGGCCACACCCATCTCAAGCCTCTAAGGCTCCATCAAAAGCAGACAGTCGAGGTAATACAGTCATAGTATAACAAGAAAAAAACACCACAGCAAGGGAAGAAGAATCCAAAGAATTTCTCCACAATGCCAAGCAACAAACATAGAAACCGAGGAAACAAGAGCAAGGAAGACATTGTGATGCCCCCAAATGAACAAGACACCCCAAGCCAAGATTATGAAAATGATGAGATGGAAGAAATGCAAGATACGGATTTCAAAAAATTTATGAAAAGAACATTTGGAAGTTTGAAAATCAAATGCTTGAGCTACGGAAATCCTTACTGGACAGGATAGAAAATCTCCTTTGAGAAAATGAAATCTTAAGGAGGGATCAAAATGAAACGCAGAAACTAGTAAAACAGGAAAGTGTGATAGTGAAGAGAAATCAAAATGAAATGAAGAACTCAACAGATCAAATGAAAAACACTTTAGAGAGACTTAAAAACAGAGTCAGTGAAGCAGAGGAGAGAATATTGGATTTAGAAGACAGAGCACAGGAAAGTATACAGTCAAACCAAAGAAAACAAGAGGAAATAAGAAATCTAAAAAACATTGTTGGGAATCTACAGGATACTATTAAAAAAAAAAAAACCAACATTTGGATTCCTCCATCTTGTTGCAAATGACCGGGTTTCATTGTTTTTGACTGCTGTATAGTATTCAATGGAGTACATGTCCCATAATTTCCTTATCCAGTCTACTGCTGATGGGCATTTGGGTTGGTTCCAGGTCTTAGCTATTGTGAATTGAGCTGCAATAAACATTAATGTGCAGACAGCTTTTTTGTTAGCAAATTTAATTTGCAACAAGATGGACGAATCTGGAAAACATCATGCTGAGTGACATAAGCCAGTCCCAAAGGGACAAACATCATATGTTCTCCCTGATCGGCAACAACTAACTGAGCATCAAAGGGGAAACCTGCTGAAGTGAATTGGACACTATGAGAAACAGTGACTTGATCAGCTCTTGTCCTGACTGTTGATGTACAATGCAATACTTTATCCATTATAGTATTTTTTTTTGTTCTAGTACTATTGTTTGAACTCTGTAATTAACGCACAATTATTCTTATGTGTTTAAATTTTAACTGAAAAGTGATCCCTGTTAAATATAAGAGTGGGAAAAAGAGAGGGAGGAGATGTACAATTTGGGACATGCTCCATCAGACTTGCCCCAAATGGTGGAGTTAGAAACGTGCCAGGGGATTCCAATACAATCCCATCAAGGTGCCATGTACCAATGCCATCTCACTAGTCCAAGTGATCAACTTCAGTTCACAATTGATCACACTGATAGGTCTGAGAGTCAAAGGGATCACACAAACAAGACAAGTGTCTGCTAATACTAACTGATAGAATCAAAAAGGGAGAGAAGGATCCAACATGGGAAGTGGGATACACAGCAGACTCATAGAATGGCAGATGTCCTAAACAGCACTCTGGCCTCAGAATCAGCCCTTAAGGCATTCAGATATGGCTCAAGAGCCCATGAGAGTATTGTAGGCATGGAAAGCCAAGACACTCTGGAAAAAAAAAGGACCTAAATGAAAGATCTCTGTGAGTGATATCCCAGTAGAAAGAATGGAGCCATCAAAGAAGGAGGTACCTTTCTCTGAAGGGAAGAGAGAACTTCCACTTTGACTATGGCCTTGTCTAAGTAAGATCGAAGTCAGCGAATGCAAAAGGCTTCCATAGCCTTGGCAACTCAGGATTAGAGCCTAGGGAGATTACTGATGCCATAAAAAAGAGTGTCAAATTGTTAAATCAACAACAGGAGTCACTGTGTACTTACTCCTCATGTAGTTTCTCTGTCCTTAATGTGTTGTCCAATGTGAATTAACGCTATAACTGATACTGAAACAGTATTTTTACACTTTGTGTGTTTGTGTGGGTGCAAACTAATGAAATCTTTACTTAGTATATACTGAATCGATCTTCTGTATATAAAGATAATTGAAAATGAAAAAAAAAACTTTGTTTTAAATTGGAAATTGCATAGAAAATTAATCAATTTTTAAAAAATATCATGTAGGATCTCTGTCCTTAATGTGCTGTACATTGTGATTTAATGCTATAACTAGTACTCAAACAGTATTTTTCACTTTGTGTTGCTATGTGAGGGCAAACTGTTGAAATCTTTACTTAATATATGCTAAACTGATCTTCTGTATATAAAGAGAATTGAAAATGAATCTTGATGTGAATGGAAGGGGAGAGGGAGCAGGAAAGGGGAGGGTTGTGGGGGGGAGGGAAGTTATGGGGGGCAGCCATTGTAGTCCATAAGCTGTACTTTGGAAATTTATATTCATTAAATAAAAGTTAAAAAAAAAAACCAACATTCGGTTCTAGGAGTTCCTGAAAGCATGGAGAGAGAGAAAGGATTAGAAGGCCTTTTTAGTGAGATACTAGCAGAGGACTTCCCAGGTTTGGAGAAGGACAGAGACATCCTAGTACAGGAAGCTCATAGAACCCCTAATAAACATGACCAAAAGAGATCCTCACCATGACACATTGTAATCAAACTCACTACAGTGAAACATAAAGAAAAGATCCTAAAATGTGCAAGAGAGAAATGTCAGATTACTCTCAGAGGAGCTCCAATTAGACTCACAGCTGACTTCTCATCAGAAACCCTACAAGCTAGGAGGGAATGGCAAGATATAGCCCAGGTACTAAGAGAGAAAAACTGCCAGCCCAGAATATTATATCCTGCAAAGCTCTCATTTGTGAATGAAGGTGAAATAAAGACCTTTCACAGCAAACAGAAATTGAAAGAATTTGTCGCCACTCGTTCAGCCCTGCAAAAGATGCTTAAAGATGTGTTACACACAGAAATACAGAAACACGGTCATCAATATGTAAGAAGGTAAAGGAAGGAAACCTCACAGCAAAACATCACAGGAAGCTCAAAGTATATATTAGAAAATATCTTTGGGAGGAGGCGGAGCCAAGATGGTAGAATAGTGAGGGCACGCACCGATAGTCCGGGAAAAGAAAGTGGAGTTACCATAGCCTCAGGAAAAGGCTCAGGAAAAAATTGCAGAGAAAACTTCCGAATCTAGTGGATGTGACACGGAGGACCTACGGGGAGAGCAAGGTCGCCCACCGTGTGGAAGCCGAGCCGCGGGAGCCGACCCACAGAGTCTGCGTGCCAGAACTGGAAGGGGAGGTGAGACAAAAACCTCGGTAACCCGAGACATTGGCGGGGAAAGGCAGAAAGAGCCTACAGGGAACGAGGCCTGAAGCCCCACTGGGGAAAGCTCAGCAGGCTGACTGCAAGAGAGAAAAAAACGAATAAGGGGAACCAGCATGGACATTAGCCTCTCTCTCCACCCACCTTACAAAGTCAAGCAAGACAAAGAGCAGGCGCCAATTTACGTATATAACCCGGCGCCTGCTATTAGCCAAGCAGAAAAACCTGACTCTGGTGGGGAGAAATAACAGGAGGTTAAGACCTCATGAAAGTGTGGAGCTAACAAACTGAGACTGTGAAAATCTAAGGGGGGGGGGGCGAGAGAACTCACTGAGTACACAAACTTGGTAACCTTGGCAACCCGGTGAGAGACTGCAGAGAAATTTGAAATTTGAGACCACACTGAGGGCTGCATATACCCTTTGTGTGGTCCCAGGGGTAGGCAGACAAATACCCACAGGGCCCAGATTTCATACATCAACTACCCTCAATTCCACTCAGCTGTGTGGAATTACTTCCAAACTGAGTCAAAAAAAAAAAAAAGAGAGAGAGAGAGAGAGAGAGAGAGAGCCCAGAGAGAGAACAATCTGGGTGAGTCACCTTTGGCAAACCCTTAACCCTGAAGAACCAAACAGAGCTCTCTGGCCACACCCATCACAGCCTCTAAGGATCTGTCAAAAGCAGAAAGTCCACTTAATCTAGAGTCATAGTATAATGAGAAACACACCACAGCAAAGAAACCAAATAATATCTCCAATACATGCCAAACAACAAACGAGAGCAAGGAAGACACTATGATGCCCCCAAATGAAAAAGACACCCCAATTCAAGAATATGAAGATGACGAGAAATATGAAGAAATGCAAGAAGTGGATCTCAAAAAATTGATAAGAACATTAAGAAGTTCTCAAAAACAAATTCTTGAACTACAGAAATCCTTAATGGACAAGATAGAAAATCTCTCTCGTGAAAATGAAATATTAAGGAGGAATCAAAATGAAATTAAACTAGTAGAACATGAAACTGTGATAGTGATGAGAAATCATAATGAAATGAAGAATTCAATAGATCAAATGACAAACACATTAGAGAGCATTAAAAACAGAATGGGTGAGGCACAAGAGAGAGTATCAGACATAGAAGACAGAGAACAGGAAAGTATACAGTCAAACCAAAGAAAAGAAGAGGAAATTAGAAATCTAAAAAATATTGTCGGGAATCTACAGGATACTATTAAAAAACCCAACATTCAGTTTCTAGGAGTTCCTGAAGGCATGGAGAGAGAGAAAGGATTAGAAGGCCTTTTTAGTGAGATACTAGCAGAAAATTTCCCAGGTTTGGAGAAAGACAGAGACATTCTAGTACAGGAAGCTCATAGAACCCCTAATAAACATGACCAAAAGAGATCCTCACCATGACACATTGTAATCAAACTCACTACAGTGAAACATAAAGAAAAGATCCTAAAATGTGCAAGAGAGAAATGTCAGATTACTCTCAGAGGAGCTCCAATTAGACTCACAGCTGACTTCTCATCAGAAACCCTACAAGCTAGGAGGGGATGGCGAGATATAGCCCAGGTACTAAGAGAGAAAAACTGCCAACCCAGAATATTATATCCTGCAAAGCTCTCATTTGTGAATGAAGGTGAAATAAAGACCTTTCACAGCAAACAGAAATTGAAAGAATTTGTCGCCACTCGTCCAGCCCTGCAAAAGATGCTTAAAGATGTGTTACACTCAGAAACACAGAAACACAGCCAGGCGTGGTAGCGCGCACCTGTAGTCCCAGCTACTCAGGAGGCTGAGGCCAGAGGATCACTTGAGTCCAGGAGTTCTGGGCTGTCGTGCACTATGCCAATCAGGTGTCTACACTAAGTTCGGAATCAATATGCTGACCTCCCAGGAGTGGGGGGCCACTAGGCTGCCTAGGGAGGGGTGAACCGACCCAGGTCGGAAACGGAGCAAGTCAAAACTCCCGTGCTGGTCAGAAACACAGAAACACGGCCATCAATATGAAAGAAGGTAAAGGAAGGAAACCTCACAGCAAAATATCACAGGAATCTCAAAGCATATATTAGAAAATATCTTTGGCAAATGGAGGGCAAAGTTACTACTTATCAATAGTCACATTGAACATTAATGGCCTGAAATGTCCAGTTAAAAGACACCGATTGGCTGATTGGGTTAAGGAACAAAACCCATCTATTTGCTGCTTACAAGAAATACATCTTTCCAACAAAGATGCATGCAGACTGAAAGTGAAAGGCTGAAAAAAGATAAACCATGCCAACAGAAATGAAAAAAGAGTGGGCGTAGCCATCTTAATATCAGACAAAACAAACTTTACCACAAAAACTGTTAAGAGACACAAAAAGGGGCACTATATAATGATTAAGGGATCAATTAACAGGAAGATATAATGATTATCAATGTATATGAACCTAACTACAGGGCACCAGTTTATTTAAAAGATATATTAAGGGACTTAAAGGGAGATTCAGACTCCAATACAATAGTACTGGGGGACTTCAATAATCCACTCTCAGAAATAGACAGATCAACTGGAGAGAAGATCAACAAAGAAACAGTAGATTTAAATGACACTAATAGCCCAAATGTATCTAACAGATATCTACAGAACTTTTCATCCTACACTTAAAGAATTTACATTCTTCTCAAAAGTACATGCAACCTTCTCTAGGATTGACCACATACTAGGCCATAAAGCAAGTCTCAGCAAATTCAAAAGAATTAGAATCATTCCATGCAGCTTCTCAGACCACAAAGGAATGAAATTGGAAATTAGCAACTCGGGAATCCCTAGAGCACGTGCAAACACATGGAGATTGAATAACATGCTCCTGAATGAACAATGGGTCATAGAAGAAATCAAAAGAGAAATCAAAAACTTTCTGGAAGTAAATGAGGATAACAGCACAACATAAGAAAACTTATAGGACACAGCAAAAGCAGTGTTAAGAGGAAAGTTTATAGCAATAGGTGCCTACATTAAGAAATTGGAAGGGCACCAAGTAAATGAGCTTTCAAAGCATCTCAAGGATCTAGAAAAACTGCAGCAAACCAGACCCAAATCTAGTAGGAGAAGAGAAATAATTAAAATCAGAGAAGAAATCAATAAGATTGAATCCAAAAAAAATTACAAAAAAACAGCCAAACAAGGAGCTGGTTTTTTGAAAAAATAAACAAAATTGACACCCCATTGTCCCAACTAAAAAAAAAAGAAGAGAAAAGACCCAAATCAATAGGATCAGAGATGAAAATGGAAACGTAACAACAGACACCACAGAGATAAAAAAGAATCATCAGAAATTACTACAAGGACTTGTATGCCAGCAAACAGGGAAATCTATCAGAAATGGATAGATTCCTGGACACATGCAACCTACCTAAATTGAACCAGGAAGACACAGAAAACCTAAACAGACCCATAACTGACACAGAAATTGAAACAGTAATAAAGGCCCTCCCAACAAAGAAAAGCCCAGGACCAGATGGATTCACTGCTGAATTCTACCAGACATTTAAAGAAAAACTAACTCCAATTCTTCTCAAACTATTCAGAACAATCGAAAAAGAGGGAATCCTCCCAAATTCTTTCTAGGAAGCCAGCATCACCTTAATTCCTAAGCTGGAAAAAGATGCAGCATTGAAAGAGAATTACAGACCAATATCCCTGATGAACATAGATGCAAAAATACTCAATAAAATTCTGGCCAATAGAATGCAACAACACATCAGAAAGATCATCCACCCAGACCAAGTGGGATTTATCCCTGGTATGCAGGGATGGTTCAATGTTCGCAAACAATCAACGTGATACACCACATTAACAGACTGCAGGAGAAAAACCATATGATTCTCTCAATAGATGCAGAGAAAGCATTTGATAAAATACAACACCCTTTCATGATGAAAACTCTAAGCAAATTGGGGTTAGAAGGAACATTCCTCAACACCATTAAGGCAATTTATGATAAAACAATGGCCAGCATCGTATTGAAAAGTTGGAAGCATTTCCGCTGAGATCTGGTACCAGACAGGGATGCCCACTCTCACCACTGCTATTCAATATAGTTCTGGAAGTTTTAGCCAGAGCTATTAGGCAAGAAAAAGAAATTAAAGGGATACAAATCGGGAAGGAAGAACTCAAACTATCCCTCTTTGCAGATGATATGATTCTTTATTTAGGGGATCCAAAGAACTCTACTAAGAGACTGCTGGAACTCATAGAAGAGTTTGGCAAAGTAGCAGGATATAAAATCAATGCACAAAAATCAACAGCCTTTGTATACACAGGCAATACCATGGCTGAGAAAGAACTTCTAAGATCAGTCCCATTCATGATAGCCACAAAAACAATCAAATAACTTGCAATAAACTTAACCAAGGACGTTAAAGATCTCTACGATGAGAATTACAAAATCTTAAAGAAAGAAATAGAAGAGGATACCAAAAATGGAGGAATCTTCCATGCTCATGGATTGGAAGAATCAACATCATCAAAATGTCCATTCTCCCAAAAGCAATTTATACATTCAATGCAATACCAATCAAAATACCAAACATTCTTCTCAGATCTGGAAAAAATGATGCTGAAATTCATATGGAGACACAGGAGACCTCGAATAGCCAAAGCAATCTTGTACAACAAAAACTAAGCCAGAGGCATCACAATACCAGATTTTAGGATATACTTCAAGGCAGTTGTTATCAAAACAGCATGGTACTGGTACAGAAACAGATGGATAGACCAATGAAACAGAATAGAAACACTAGAAATCAATCCAAACATCTAAGGCCAACTTATATTTGATCAAGGATCCAAAACCAATTCCTGGAGTAAGGACAGTCCATTCAATAAATGGTGCTGGGAAAATTGGATTTCCACGTGCAGAAGCTTGAAGCAAGACCCCTACCTTTTACCTTATACAAAAATCTACTCAACGTGGATAAAAGACCTAAATCTATGACCCTACACCACCAAATTATTAGAGAATATTGGAGAAACCCTTCAAGATATAGGTACAGGCAAAGACTTCGTGGAAAGGACCCTGGAAGCACAGGCAGTCAAAGCCAAAATTAACATTTGGGATTGCATCAAATTGAGAAGTTTCTGTACTGCAAAAGAAACAGTCAGGTAAGTGAAGAGGCAACTGACACAATGGGAAAAAATATTTGCAAACTATGCAACCGATAAAGGGTTAATAACCAGAATCTATAAAGAGATCAAGAAACTCCACAACATCAAAACAAACAACTCACTTAAGAGATGGGACAAGGACCTCAATAGACATTTTTCAAAAGAGGAAATCCAAATGGCCAACAGAAACATGAAAAAATGTTCAGGACCACTAGCATCAGGGAAATACAAATCAAAACCACAATGAGGCTTCACCTCACCCCAGTTAGAATGGCTCACATTCAGAAATCTACCAACAACAGATGTTGGCGAGGATGTGGGGAAAAAGGGACACTAACCCACTGTTGGTGGGAATGCAAACTGGTTAAGCCACTATGGAAGTCAGTCTGGAGATTCCTCAGAAACCTGAATATAACCCTACCATACAACCCAGCCATCCCACTCCTTGGAATTTACCCACAGGAAATTAAATTGGAAAAGAAAAAAACAGTCTGCATCTTAATGTTTATTGCAGCTCAATTCACAATAGCTAAGACCTGGAACAAACCTAAATGCCCATCAACAGTAGACTGGAAAAAGAAATTATGGGACATGCACTCTATAGAATAATATACAGCAGCAGTAAAAAAACAATGAAATCTGGTCATTTGCAACAAAATGGAGGAATCTGGAAAACATCATGCTGAGTGAATTCAGTCAGTCTCAAAGGGACAAATATCATATGTTCTCCCTGAGCAGTGACAATTAAACAAGCACCAAAAAGGAAACCTGTTGAAATGAAATAGACACTATGAGAAACAGTGACTTGATAAGCCCTTGTCCTGACTGTTGATGAACAATATAATACTTTATCCCTTTTTAGTATTTTTTTGCCCTACTTAATACTATTGGTTGAACTCTGTAATTAACACACAATTATTCTTATGTGTTTAAATTTTAACTGAAAAGTGATCCCTGTTAAATATAAGAGTGGGAAAAAGAGAGGGAGGAGATGTACAATTTGGGACATGCTCCATCGGACTTGCCCCAAATGGTGGAGTTAGAAACGTGCCAGGGGATTCCAATACAATCCCATCAAGGTGCCATGTACCAATGCCATCTCACTAGTCCAAGTGATCAACTTCAGTTCACAATTGATCACACTGATAGGTCTGAGAGTCAAAGGGATCACACAAACAAGACAAGTGTCTGCTAATACTAACTGATAGAATCAAAAAGGGAGAGAAGGATCCAACATGGGAAGTGGGATACACAGCAGACTCATAGAATGGCAGATGTCCTAAACAACACTCTGGCCTCAGAATCAGCCCTTAAGGCATTCGGATATGGCTGAAGAGCCCATGAGAGTATTGTAGGCATGGAAAGCCAAGACACTCTGGAAAAAAAAAGAAAAGGACCTAAATGAAAGATCTCTGTGAGTGAGATCCCAGTAGAAAGAACAGACCATCAAAGAAGGAGGTACCTTTCTCTGAAGGGAAGAGAGAACTTCCACTTTGACTATGACCTTGTCTAAATAAGATTGGAGTCAGCGAACTCAAAAGGCTTCCATAGCCTTTGCAACTCATGACTAGAGCCTAGGGAGATTACTGATGCCATAAACAAGAGTGTCAATTTGTTAAGTCAACAACAGGAGTCACTGTGCACTTACTCCTCATGTAGGATCTCTGTCCCTAATGTGTTGTTCAATGTGAATTAATGCTATACCTAGTATTCAAACAGTTTTACACTTTGTGTGTTTGTGTGGGTGCAAACTAATGAAATCTTTACTTAATATATACTAAATTGATCTTCTGTATATAAGATTTGAAAATGAATCTTGATGTGAATGGAATAGGAGAGGGTGCGGGAGATGGGAAGGTTGCGGGTGGGAGGGATGTTATGGGGGGGTAAAAGCCATTGTAATCCATAAACTGTACTTTGGAAATTTATATTTACTAAATAAAAGTTTTAAAAAACTACATTAACTGGAAGAAAATTCTATAAAGTTGCATTTCTTTTGCTTTCTCAATATAAGCCCTCACCAACAGAACAAGAGCACTAAGATTGCTTTTTATTTATTAACAATATTATTAAGATATAATAATTTATGGGCATATGTGAGGATGGGGTATATGGAAACTCTCTGCTTAATTTACTATAAACCTAGAATTACTCTAAAAATAAAGTTTTTTATCTTAAAATTTAAGTGACATGGGGGCAGCATTGTGGTGCAGTGAGTTAAGCCATGACTTGCAATTCTAACATCCCATTTGAAGGCTGGTTCAAGTCCTAGCTTCTCCACTTTCCAATCCAGCTCCCTGCTAATGTACTTGGGAAAGCAGAGGAAGACAGTCCAAGTGCTTAGGCCCCTGCTACCGATGTGGGAATCCCAGATGGAGCTCCTGGTTTCTGGATTTGGCCTGGACCAGCTCTTGCCATTGTGCCATTTGCCTCTTTTTCTCTCTTTCTTCAACTCTGCCTTTGAAATAAATAAATAAATCTTTAAAAGTGATGTCTCACTTTACAAATAAAAGTGACTCATTAAAAAAATAACTGCCCATTCATTTTTTTACTGGCACACTAAAAGTGAACATGAAGTCATTCGGAATTTATGCCAATTTCTTCAAGTAAGTGAATGTTTATTATTATTACAGTTTCACAAAGCTGCTTATATCAAAAATCTTAAATTATCAGTGTCTGTTTATGCAGGGTAATACCAAAAAGTGGAACTCACTTTCAGTATTTACAGCACAGGGAACATTATGCAGAAGGCTCCACAGGTAATGAAGGAGTGGAGAAGACAGACAAATAGCATGGTGAGAGGAAATCCTTGGCAACATCAGGGAGCCGCTACCACCACTAGGCTAGATAGATACAGATCAGAGTGCAGGTACCAGGTACTAGATAGATAAAGACCAGGGCCACTCAGCAGGTCTGTCAGACAAGAGCTAGTGCCATGGGAAAAAATATATATAGCATAGCCAGAAACCACCCAAGGTAGATATGAAAGGTCTGCAAAAGGTTCGTGGAAAATGTCTATTATAAAAATACTATGTGTGGATTTTATTTGTTTTTTGCACCAAAATAAATGTAACTTTTCATTCCATTTTCCCACAAACCTTCCTACAAATGAACAGAGATACCCTGGAATCTCCATTACTCCCACCTCCTAATATCCTGCAGGGCTGCCCATTAGCCATACTCAGCCAGAAGCCTTCATGCTGACACCTGAAGCTGGAAACAGCCCACAGGGATCAGCTCATCATGCAGCTGAAGGGTAAGGAGTGGATCTGAGGGCAGTAACAGCTCTGTGCCACAGCTAGGATACATTCAGCAGAACCTGGACAACATGACAAAATTTATACCATAGCAGATAATTCTTTATATGGTGGTATTTTAGAACACTTCAAAATATGCATGTTAGTATCAGGAAGGATAAATGACTAATGCTTTCTTAGAGAGAGAAGGAGAGAGAGAGAGAGAGAGAGAGAGAGAGAGAGAGAGAGAAAAGAAACACCACTAAGAAAAGCTATTTAATGATAAAAAAATTATTAGAATAGATCAGTACTCAAATAGAGTTTGAAAACAGGAGTCTTGTTGGATTCCATCCTACAACAATTCTGTTTCTTAGCCTCTTATGCCTCTTATGGCATACAGTCTGGTGGTAGTGAGGTGAAGAAAGAAGGTTAGAAGTTTCCATGTTATTTCTGGACACTCCAGTTGCAGCCAAGGAGAAAAAACAGACTAACACTAATGGCCTAGTTCTTATCTTGATGCTAATCTGGACGTTTTGTGTATTTTTAGAGATATGAAACTATTGAATAAAATTGGGAGGAAAAGTTTCTTTGCTTTTTACATCACAAGGTTACTGTAACAGAAAAAGATTTTATATGAAATATAGGTTGCACTCTTAAAGTTCAAGAGTTCATATACTTCTCAAGTCTACAATTCACTAGGCAGAATTTTATGATTACACTAACGATGCAGCAATTGTTGTATAAGGACTATGACAACCCACAAACAGTAAAGATTGCCCAGGATTTTGGTTCCCAGCATTTGGTCTGAGTGCTACCTGCAGTATCTGCCTAGCTGTGTAACTCTGAACACACAAATTGACAACTCCAAGCCTCAAGTCATTTGAAATAGAATGCTTATACCCTAGATACCACTCCCCATGGTAATTATGATGACTTAATGAAGTAAAGTTCAGTGATCATTGCTGCATAAATATTGGCTACTATTACTGTCCTTTTCATTCCTGACACCCAAGAATAAGCTTTCCGTTTAGCCAAGGAAAATCACCAAACACAAACATTATGTAGGCAGAAGCAAACCTAAAATAGCTACCATATAATTAACCCAGTCTTCTGAAGTGAAAACAATTATGGGATTAAAGAAGGAAAAACAGAGACAATTTTCAATGCCTCCTCAATTGCAACAGCTGAGTGGAGATCCAGAAAACTCATTTATGGCACCCAGCTGCACCACCAAAGTTTAACAGCCCCAAAGATTCCAGAGGTGTCGGGTTCTGCTGGGTCTGGTAAGCCATTAAATAAGCTAACCAGTAATTTCCTACAAAACAGTTGATGAAATCATCAGGAGAAGAAGTGAACACCACCTGGACATTTGTGCCTTAAAATAATCAACAGAAGGGGTGGGGAAAGATTAGTTTTGTAATTCCAAGTTTCTTATTTAAATACCTCCATGGGAGCTGTTTTTTCTCAGCAAATCACTACATTCTGCTTACAGCTCAGTTGGCTTTGTCTTCTTCTCTAATTCATATCCTGGCAATGATCTGTTGCAAAGTCACTGAATCTTTTTCACAAATATTCCTACTGTTTTTCCATGAGACTACCTCTAAGTTAGTTCTCTAGAGGAATTTCACAAATGATTCATCATGCAACACACACTGGTTGAAAGCCTACAGCATGCCAGGTATACACTCTCCTAGGCACCTGGGTTATATTGAGGAACAAATAAAGATTCATCCTCATGGATCTTACATCTCAGTGGGAGAGACAGAAGATAAATAGGAAACAAACAAAAAAAGGAAATGATACATGTGCTAGAAGGTGGTAAGTGTGATGGATTAAAATAATAAACCATAGAGTTTGACCAGGAATACTGGAGTTGGGGAAAGAAAAAGAAAGTTCTCGCTGTCTTTCCAACCGTCAGCATTCCAAAGACTGAGGTTTCTAAAGAGACATACATACCTTCCCCTGAAACAGCATTTCACTCTGGCAAGTAATGGCTTTGTTCCCTTCCCAATCAAGCAAGTAATGTAACGTTACATAGAGCTTTTTTATTATTTTAATTCCTGCATCTTATTTTGTGGAGACAAATATTAGGGTACTCTGGTTACTATATCCATTATATTTCATTATAGCTAGCTCAGCGTCTCAATTTCTTTTTTTTTATTATTTTTTATTTTTTTGACAGGCAGAGTGGACAGTGAGTGAGAGAGAGAGAGAGAGAGAGAGAAAGGTCTTCCTTTGCCATTGGTTCACCTTCCAATGGCCGCCGCGGCCAGCGCGCTGCGGCCTGCACACCGTGCTGATCTGAAGCCAGGAGCCAGGTGCTTATCCTGGTCTCCCATAGGGTGCAGGGCCCAAGCACCCGGGCCATCCTCCACTGCACTCCTAGGCCACAGCAGAGAGCTGGACTGGAAGAGGGGCAACCGGGACAGAATCCGGCGCCCCGACCAGGACTAGAACCCGGTGTGCCAGCGCCGCTAGGCGGAAGATTAGCCTGTTTAGCCACGGCGCCAGCTGCGTCTCAATTTCTAAATCCTCAGTCATTCCATCTTCTCTTCACAAATAGAATAACTACCAGCTCACGTTCTTGGACAACAGAATAGTTAGAATCACTCTCAGTGTTTTATCAGTTCAATTCTAAGAGTTTGCTTTGTTCTCTGGCCTCACTTGACCTTGCATCTGTACAATCCTATCCTAATAAACGACCTACTGAGTCTAGACAAAACTGGGATGACTGGGAGAGAGCCCTTCCACAATTCATTCCTGAGGTTCACTGCCCATTTTTTACCATTCTTTCTCTCTTCCTCCTTTCCAATTTATAGTGCTGGGGTGGTGCCCCTGACCTGCTCTACACATCTCCCTCCCCTAAACGTTATACTTTGTGTGGCATTATCTTGAAGACTTTCCACATAACCAATGAACCACTATTTCACAATAATTAACCCATGAGAATATTTCTTTTTAAAGCTGGGAGGGGCAGTTTTCTGGCTTCATCTTTATATTTCCAGGGCGTGTACTTGTCCATATTCTATATATGTTTGATGTTTGAATGAATACATGAAAATAATATGTACAAATGTCACCCTGATAGATGGAAGAAGACAATGTGCATTTTGTGTTTAAGTGGCTGAAAATAGTACTGGGGCCAAATAACCCTCTGCTTTACCTCCTCACTTGTGTTGGTACTTCACAATGTTTTAGTTGTCAATTTATCTGCCTGTCTTTTCTGCTAGACTCTGAGTGCCTTGAGAGACTATATAGGCTGAGCAGTGTTATTTATTTCCCATCACTAACATTCAGGAAAGTGGATTATTTCCCCTCTATTTTCTTCTAGCTCCATAGAATAGGATTATTTCTTCTCCTCCTCAGAAGAGAAAAACATGGGAGGAACATCTAATGAATCTCTAAGCCTTCCCTGACTTCTCTCCAGGTAGTTTATTTCATTGGAAAATGTGTGAGAAGAAATCAAGTATACTGAAATCAGTCCCATCTACCCCTCCTTTGGGCCCTGCCTGCCTTCTGGACACCCATATTCTTTGTCATTACTACAGAATAAGTGTATGGAGAGTGAAGAAATCGAACTGTTCTTCCAAGGCTTAGATGGCTACATCTTCCTAATTCAAGAGTACAGTCTTAGGTGGACCATTGGGGATGTCACCCCTAAATCACATACTCCAACCAGGCTTACAAACAATCAGTTCTACATTTCTGTCAGATTCTTGCATTGACTTCAGAACTTTCTCTGAATGTTAGCTAGTGCAGGACCCAGCTCATCATATGCACTCAAAAATGTACGAATTGGCTGGTGCCGTGGCTCAACAGGCTAATCCTCTGCCTTGTGGCGCCGGCACACCGGGTTCTAGTCCTGGTCAGGGCACTGGATTCTGTCCCGGTTGCCCCTCTTCCAGTCCAGCTCTCTGCTGTGGCCTAGGAGTGCAGTGGAGGATGGCCCAAGTGCTTGGGCCCTGTACCCGCATGGTAAACCAGGAGAAGCACCTGGCTCCTGGCTTCAGATCAGCACGGTGTGCCGGCCGCAGCACGCCAGCCGCAGTGGCCACTGGAAGGTGAACCAATGGTAAAGGAAGACCTTTCTCTCTGTCTCTCTCTCACTGTCCACTCTGCCTGTCAAAAAAAAAAAAATGTATGAATTTACTGAAATAATATCATTAGGAACTTGGTGATACTTGCATAGAAAAGTGAAGAATGAGCTAGATAAGTACAATATGACTCAAATGCTTAGGAAGATTTGAACACGGTTTTCATTCTCAAGTCCAGGAACTATTCATTCATTTGTACTTAGCGAACAGAAATAGGTGGGATGAGTTGAAAAATGTTAATTTTAACACTGTTTCTATTTCCTTAACTATAATGGCATTAATGTGTCTCTGATCTAAAGGATTTCCCAGAACACCTGCTACTTTTATCCTAAGAATTCCTTTCTTGATGTGATCCTTGGACCTCACCTTGAACAAGAGCCTTTTTGGAAAAAATTTAAAAGGAAGAAATAGAGTGCTTCATGAAGAGTATGAGTTCTCTGGCCAAACTCCTTTTTTCAAAACCCAAAAAGCCACTTCCTCATTATGACCTTGGCTGTCCTGTCAAGCACCACTCACACCAGACCTCAGCACTATCATTACAAAAAAAAAAAAAAAAAAAGATGTCATATAGCAGTTACATATACTATATACAGTGATCTAGGAAAACTATTTAACCTAATAAATAGTACAGAGTGTTCAGTAAGTACTATCTTCCTTATATAAGTTTGATGAACTCATTACCTCTCTTTCATACAGCTTTGCAATTCACATAAGTATACTCAGGACTCTGAAAAGCCTGCACTAAAAAACACACTTAACTTTATTCAATAAATCCTTCTTAGATGTATTTTACCAATAACTCTTTTTGGCTTTTTCAGTTTTCTTAGCATCCTTGCAAAACCACTGGGCAACGCCGCCAGAGGACTGTGAACCTAGCAGAGGGCCACACACATTCCTAGTGGCCATCAAACCTTGAAAGAAAGAGAGGCAATTCAGAAACATACCTCCATTTGGCTAGTGGACCACTTCTGAGTGTAACAGTAGAGCTTCCCTTCACCATCTGCCTTTCCACAGCCAGTATCAAGCATAGGCCCTTGTTAATTGAACATGCAAAGCTGCACCCGCAGGCAATGATTTCAGTATATATTTTGACTCATCATCCAAAGAAATCAGAGATGAAAGCAATATCTAATGGCTATGAATGCATAAATGGCCATTTCCATTCACTTTCAATTACCCTGCAGAGGAATCTGGTCACAGATGAGCTCAGTAAATTCACAATATGTTATCCTCAGTAGCGAAGCTGAGCAAAATCACCCAATTTGTTAGAACATTAATTCTCTAAAAGCATGCCGACCCTAATCACTTTATGGTTTCACATTGCTTAATGATAAAAATAAGAGGACCCCCAGGGATGCCCAGGTATCACCTTCAACGACTCAAGTGCAGACACTCTCCTGATAACATGGGAGCAGACTGCCCTGCCTCATTTATACTGGTGTGGACAGTGTTCCAGACTTCCATCTGCACTATATGACTTTCACCAAATCATCTTGGCAGAACTTCCAGTTCTTTGAAAGTGGGGATTAGATCTTAATTATTTCTGAATCCCCAGTAATTGGCATAATATCAGACACACAGAAGTCACTCAACAAATATTTGTTAAATGAAAAATAAAACATGTGACAGTGGGCAGTTACACTCAGGAAACACACACCTACAATATTTTTTCACATTTTACAATCTGATGGAGGAGGTGAAGGTGCTCTGTGATTCTACCTGTAGAAGTAGTTCCTAAAGTGTTGATACCTTCAGCATGCGGTTGGCAAAATATTGTAATAGTGGAAAAGCACAAACTCTGCACTACACTATATAGGTTTAAGTCTTAGATCTGTCTTTTAGTACCTTGTGACTTTGGGCAGGTAAGTTTGTTATGAAATAGTCAGATAGGGATGATAATCAGAGCTGTTATTTGTAATAGATAAATTAATATGTATGTACACATATCAGTATACATTTATTAGTATCTAGCTATAGGCATAAGCATAGAAACTCATATAGTATACAGATGCAGATGTCCTTTAAAGAATATGATTACACAAGAAACACTATATAAACCTGAGCTATTACTGCCAAAGAACTACATGTAGGGCAGTAAAGAGTTTGTGAGCCTTTGCCCCCATGAGAATTGCCCACTTCTTACCATTTTGTTCCCTTTCTGTATCTTTTAGTATTCATTCTCACAAGGGATCAAAACCCTAGAAGTGAATAGTATTTATCTTTCTGGCCTTTCGCTCTACTCAGAGATCTCTGAGACCTAGCACCTTGTCAAGTCCACTGTGCATTTGGCTTTCCTTTTCTCTCCTTGGGGTCTCTCAATCACACTTTTCACCACATCGCACCTCTCACCACACAGAACCCATGATAAATCCTAGTTTGGCAAAGCCTTCCCAAAGGAGCTTTCCCAAAGGAGCTATATCCTTATGTTAACTTGGGTATTGATTCCCTATAATGTGAATCCATGTAACTAGTAAGATGACTGCTGATGGCTGAGCAGTCATCAATCAGGGAGGCACTTCATAGTAGCCTTTTTGTGAATGAAAGTGCCTTTTCAAAAATCATCTTAATTCAGGTATAAATTATATGCAATATAATGCATTTTTAAGTACAGTTTAATGAGATGTGGTAAAATCATATATCTCTGTCCTAAGTATATACCTGTTAATGATGGTGGCATCATCAATACATTTCTATCACTTTAAGATGTTTAATAACCAGAATCTACACGATATCAAGAAACTCCACAACAACAAAACAAACAACCCACTTAAGAGATGGGCCAAGGACCTCAATAGACATTTTTCAAAAGAGGAAATCCAAATGGCCAACAGACACATGAAAAAATGTTCAGGATCACTAGCCATCAGGGAAACGCAAATCAAAACCACAGGCCGGCGCCGTGGCTCAACAGGCTAATCCTCCGCCTTGCGGCGCCGGCACACCGGGTTCTAGTCCCGGTCGGGGCACCGATCCTGTCCCGGTTTCCCCTCTTCCAGGCCAGCTCTCTGCTGTGGCCAGGGAGTGCAGTGGAGGATGGCCCAAGTGCTTGGGCCCTGCACCCCATAGGAGACCAGGAGAAGCACCTGGCTCCTGCCATCGGAACAGTGCGGTGCGCTTGCCATTGGAGGGTGAACCAACAGCAAAAGGAAGACCTTTCTCTCTGTCTCTCTCACTGTCCACTCTGCCTGTCAAAAAAAAAAAAAAAACAACAACAACAACAAAAAAAAAAACAAACCACAATGAGGTTTCACCTCACCCCAGTTGGAATGGCTCACATACAGAAATCTACCAACAATAGATGCTGGAGAGGATGTGGGGAAAAAGGGACACTAACCCACTGTTGGTGGGAATGCAAACTGGTTAAGCCACTATGGAAGTCAGTCTGAAGATTCCTCAGAAACCTGAATATAACCCTACCATACAACCCAACCATCACACTCCTTGGAATTTACCCACAGGAAATTAAATTGGAAAATAAAAGAGCTGTCTGCATCTTAATGTTTATTGCAGCTCAGTTCACAATAGCTAAGACATGGAATCAACCTACATGCCCATCAACAGAAGACTGGATAAAGAAATTATGGGATATGTACTCTATAGAATAAGATACAGCAGTAAAAAAAACAATGAAATCCGGTCATTTGCAACAAAATGGAGGAATCTGGAAAACACCATGCTGAGTGAAATAAGCCAGTCCCAAAAGGACAAATATCATATGTTCTCTCTGATTGGTAACAACTAACTGAGCACCAGAAAGGAAACCTGTTGAAGCGAAATTGACACTATGAGAAACAATGTCTTGTTCAGCCCTTGTCCTGACTGTCAAAGAAGTAGGTACCTTTCTCTGAAGGGAGGAGAGAACTTCCACTTTGATTATGGCCTTGTCTAAATAAGGTCAGAGTTTGTGAACTCAAGAGGCTTCCATAGCCTTGGCAGCTCATGACAAGAGCCTCGAGTGACTACTGACATCATAAATAAGAGTGTCAATTGTTAAATCAACAACTGGAGTCACTGTGTATCTGCTCCCCATGTAGGATCTGTGTCCTTAATGTGTTGTACTATGCAAATTAACGGTAAAACTACTATTCAAACAGTACTCTATACTTTGTGTATCTGTGTGCGTGCAGTCTGTTGAAATCTTTACTTAGTATATACTAAGTTGATCTTCTGTCTATAAAGATAATTGAAAATGAATCTTGATTAAGAATGGGATGGGAGAGGGAGTAGGAGATGGGATGGTTGCAGGTGTGAGAGAGGTTATGGGGGAAAAAGCTGCTATAATTCAAAGTTGTATTTTGGAAATTTATATTTATTAAATAAAAGTTGAAAAAATAGATGTTTACTTGTATCTCTTTTTATTAAAATGATTTGTTCATTTATCTGAAAGGTAGAGTTACAGACAGGCAGAGGCAGAGACGGAGACACTGAAAGAAAGGTCTTCTTCTGCTGGTTCTCTCTCCAAATGGCCATACTAACTGGAGCTGGGACAGTCCAAAACCAGGAGCCAGGATCTTCTTCTGGGTCTCCCATGTAGGTGCAGGGGCCCAAGCACTTTGGCCATCCTCAGCTGCTCTCCCAGGCACATTAACAAAGAGCTGGATCGGAAGTGAAGCAGCCAGGATCCAAACTGGTGCCCATATGGGATGCTGGCATCACAGGCATTGGCTTTACCCATTACACCATAATGCAAATCCCCACTTGTACTTCTTAGTAATAAACTATATCCACTTCATTATCCAAGAACCCACTCATCTTTTATTGCAGATGAGCTTTGTCTTAGTTAAAATCTATCAATTCACCTTTGTGTACATTTTTTTCAGCATGCTTTTGAATATGATCCATGATATTAATGTGTTTCAATATTTTGCTATAGCTTACTGCTAAGTGGTATTTCAGTGTATGAACACACCGTAATTTATTAATTCATCTGATAGGCATCTGAATTGTTTGCAGTTTTAGTAAAAATAAAGCTGGTAAAAAAACATTTGTAAATATTTTCATATGGACATATGCTTCCATTTTAGTTGGGTAGATTCCTAGGCAGAATTGCTGGTCCTGTAGTAATTTTAGTTTAACTTTAGAAGAACCAGATATACTATCTTCCAAAGTATTTCATCATTTCAGGTAGCCATAACAAATTTCAATAATTCCACATTTTTTGCCAGCAAAGTATTGTATTTTTAACTTCAGTAATTCTAGTGAATGTGTGAATGCATCTCATTGTGTTTTAATTTTCATTGACTAATGAATAGTGATGTTTACTATTTTTCATGCATTTTTGGCCATTTGTAATCTTTCATGGAGTGTCTACTCAGATTATTAACCCATTTTCTACTTGGGGTTTTCATCTACTATTGAATTCTAACTGTTATTATTGAATTTCCTCTTACTATTGAATTCTGAGACTTGTTTCTGAATGTATATGTTTCAAAATATTTTAACTAAGTTAATTCTTGCCTATTCATTTTTAATGTGTCTTATGAAGAGCAGAATATTTTAATTATGATGAAATTTGCAGGTTTTTTCTTTCATGCTTGTTGTGTTCCTAATATATGTCAATAAGTGATGAATATTTTCTCAGTTTTCTTCAAACACGTTCAGAGTATTGGCATTTATATTTAAATCTATGAACCATTTCAAGTTGCTACCTGAAAAAGAGGATATAGTATGGTATTGTGTTTACTTTATTTCCTAAATGGATAGATAGCCAGTTGTATCAGTGTCATTTGTGGAAAAGGAGAGATGTAAAGGCCATTTGACATACACACACACACACACACACGGGTACCTTAAAAATCTGTGAAGGGCAGGCAGCATGGTACAGCATGTCAAACCACTACTTAGGATGACCACATCCCATATCCCAGTGTCTTTTTTTTTTTTTTTTTTTGACAGGCAGGCAGAGTGGACAGTGAGAGAGAGAGAGAGAGGAAGAGAGAGAGAGACAGAGAGAGAGAGAGAGAGGTCTTCCTTTACCATTGGTTCACCCTCCAATGGCCTCCTCAGCCGATCAAAAGCGTTCCACGCTGATCCGAAGGCAGGAGCCAGGTGCTTCTCCTGGTCTCCCATGCAGGTGCAGGGCCCAAGCACTTGGGCCATCCTCCACTGCACTCCCGGGCCACAGCAGAGAGCTGGCCTGGAAGAGGGGCAACCGAGACAGAATCCAGCGCTCCAACCAGGACTAGAACCCAGTGATCACGCCACAGGCGGAGGATTAGCCTATTGAGCTGCAGCGCGGGCCCCAGTGTCTTTTGAGTACCAGCTACTCTATGCTTCTGATCCAGCTTCCTGTTAATGCACCTGTGTGGCAGCAGATGATAGACCAGGTTCTTGGGAGATTCAGATGGAGTTCCTGGCTCCTGGTTTCAGCCTGGCCTACACCTGGCTATTGGGGGCATTTAGGGAATGAACAGGTAGATGGAAGATCTATCTCTCTCTCTGAAAAAAAAAATAGAATTAGAAGACAAATCTATCTTGATATAAAAAATTCTGTAATCCATACATAATTTTTTCATAATACACACTTTTTATGAACATTCTGAAGATGCTTCTCATGTGGGTAGTGGTGATAATGGCGTTGTTTGTGTGGTCTTCTGTTCTATTGACCTGTGTATCTATCCTTACATCAATACCATACTGTCCTGATTAGTTTTTGCAAGTTTTGAAGCCAAGTGGAGTCATGTGTCACTTTAGGACAGGAATATGTTCTGAGAACTGCATAACTGGGCATTTTTATCATTGTACAAAAAATGTCAAGTGTACTTAAACAAACTTACTTAGAATGGCCTGCCTCAAAACAAGGTTATATGGCATATAAATGACATAGTCTATTTCTTCTAGCACCGTGAGGAATAAGACATGAGTTAAATCAAGCACAAGAGATAATGATGTAAAGATGTGGTAAAGATGAGATGTTTAAGGCCTGCTCATGGCATGATATGGCATACTGTTTTAACAAGTAGAGTACATTTTTTAACAAGTAGAGTACATTCTAAAATAATGATAAAAATATAGTACAGTAAGTACATAAAACAGTAACATTTATTATCATTCAAGTATTATATGCCATAAAAATTACATGTACCATTTTTATATGGCAATGTCAACCTCCAATATTGTTCTTTTCCAAAACTGCCTTTCTAGGTTCTTTGTATTTTCATAGAAATTGGAGAATCAACTTGACAACTCTTCCAAAGAAATATGCTACGTTTGAGGTAAAATCTTACATCAAGTCAAGGAGAATTGATATCTTAAAAATATGCAGTATTCCAATCCATGAACCTGGTATATCCTATCATTTATGTAGTTTTTCATTTCTTTCTAAATATTAGGTTTTGCAGTTTTAAGGTCTTATGGTATATAATCTTAACACCATTTTAAAACTTCTCCCTAATTATTTTATGCAATTATAAATGCTATAATTTTTATTATATCCTGTAACCTTACTAAATTCACTTGTTAGTTCCAATAAGTTTCTTGTATATTTTTTAGGGTCTTGTACATATGTGATCATGTCTTACGTTCATAAGGACAGATTTCTTTTTCCCTTTTTAACGTGCATTTTTTTTTTCTTCATCTTTCTTTATGTGGACTAGGAACATGGACTAGGGCCAGTGCAGAATCAAATAGAAATGTTATAAACAAATATTCTTGCCATTTTCCCAATCCTTTTTTGAAAAAAGATGTATTTATTTGAATGATAGAATTACGCAGAGAGAAAGCGACAGACAGATCTTTTATCCACTCATCTCTCCTGAAATAGCCACAGTGGCCTAGGCCAGGGTTGTGACAGGCTGAAGCCAGGGGCCTGGAACTCCTCCTGGGTCTCCTACTTGGACGTAGGGACCCAAGCACTTTCACTGCTTTCCCAGTTGCATCAGCAAGGAGGTGGAAAAATAAGTAGAGCATCTGGGACTCAAACGAGCACCCATATGGAATGCCAGTGTCACAGGTTACGGTAGCTTAACTCATGGTGCCACAAGGCTGGATCCTACATTCCCAGTCTTACATTGAGCCTTTCACTATCAAATGTGCTGGTAACTATGAAGGTTTTTGTTTTATTTTGTTTGTTTGGTAGATGCATTTATCAAGATAAAATTTTATCTTTCACTCCTAATTTGCTGAATTATTTTGCCATAAATATGTGTTCAATTTTGCTCATTGCTTTTCTGCATCTAATAGTACTCATGTCATTTTTATTACTTAATTGTTATTGTGAATGATGATGCTATTAATGATTTTGAACGTAAACCAACTTTGTGTTCCTGGGATAAATATTTGTTCATTTTGTATTTTCTCTAATTTATTCCATTTGTTTCTAATTGGCAGAGTAATTATGTGTTCATGTTCATGAGGGATATGGCTCTACAGTTTTCCTATTTTGTGTTGGTATGTTATTGTTATTTGAGCAAAACAGCCTCATGAAACAAATTAAGAACAATTTCCTCCTATGCCATTTTCCAAAAAAGCTTATGTATGATTTTTATCTTCATTTAAATGTTTGAAGGAGGGGCTGGCATTGCTGCATAGTGGATAAAATCACCACCAGCATCCCAAATGGGCACCAGTTCCAGTCTCGGCTGCTCCACTTCTAATCCAGTTCCCTGCTAAAGGCCTTGGAAAAGTAGTGGAAAATGGCACGAGTGTATGGACCCCACCACCCATGTGGGAGACCTGGATGAAGCTCCTGGCTCCTGGCTTCAGCCTGGCCCAACCCTGGTCATTGAGGCCATCTGGGGAGTGAACAAGTGGATGGAAGATCTCTCTCCCTCTCACTCTGTAACTGATTTTCAAATAAATAAATCTTTTTTTTTTTAAGTGTTTGATGGCATTCACCAATGAAGCAGCCTAGCAAATCTGTAATATTCTTTGCACAAAATCTTTTTGTGGTAAATATAATCTCTTCATTAGATAGAGGGCTATTGAAAAGATTCCATTTTTACTTATGTGAGTTTTTGTAATTTGTGCTTCCTGAGAATTGTCTATAGTTTATATGTCTAAATTTCACCAATTTTTTGACATAAAGCTATTCATAATAATTTCAAAGTCCAGATAAAGAAACAGGAAGCTTTTACTATGCACTATGCAGAATTTAATGTAATGCTCATTTCTGGTGAAGAATTCTCTGTAATTTTTTATACTGGCTTTTGTATCCCTCTATTTTTTTTCTGAACACACTGGCTAGAGGGTTATCAATTTTATTGATCTTTCCAAAGAATCCACATGTAGTTTTGTTGATATTTTCTGTTTGTCCACTATTTATTTCAGAGATTCATTTTATTTATTTGAAAGGCAGAGTTACAGAGAGGGCAATAGAGACAGAGAGAGAGAGCTATCTTCCATCCACTGGTTCACTCCCCAAATGGCCATAATGCCTGGGCTGTACCAGGCCAAAACCAGAATCTTGGAGTTGCATCCAGGTCTCCCATGTGGGTGGCAGGACCCCAAGCACCTGGGCCATTTTCTACTGCTTTCCCAGGTGCGGTAGCAGGGAGCTGGAACAGAAGTGGAACAGCTGGAACTCAAACCTGCACTCAAACACAATGCCAGCATCACAGGCAGTAGTTTACCCTGCTGCATCATAATGCCAACCCCTTTGTCTACTTTCTGTTTAGCTGCTTTCTGTTCTTTATTATTTCCTTCTGTTTACGTTGGGTGTTGTTCTTTAGGGTACCTTATGCATAGTTATAACTGGAAGTTTAAATCATAATGTCATTCTTTATTATGATTATATACCTTGTTCTGAGTCTACTATAATATTAATATAGCCACTCTATTTTTCTTTTAATTTTTTTTTCAGTCTTTTGCCTTTAAACTAGACTTTGATATTCAAAGTAGATTTCTTACAGGTTGCATAGAGTTGAGTCTTATCTTTTATTTTCTACTCAGTTTTATAATCTTTGACTTTTACTTAGGGCCTTTAGAGACCACTTACATGTCATGAATTATTAATATGGTTAGGTTTAAACCTATGCTATTGCTTGTATCTTTTATGTTTTTCTGAATAAGTATTTCACTCACCTTTATTCCTAAAGGATATTTTTACTTAATCTAGAGGTAAGGTAAAAGGGTTCTTTTATTCTTCTTTTGTCATTTTAAATCTATTCTATTATGTATTGGCTTATATTGCTTCTTATATCATTTTATCTTTGTTCTTCATGTATTTTATCATGATATCACTTCTTACATTTTTACAATATTTTCTTTATCACTGATTTTCAGATATCTGATCAAGATATGCCACGCATGTTTTATTTATTTATTTGTTGGTGTGATTGTTAATTTTAGTTGAGGCTTGTTGAATTACTTGTATTTTTAATTTTGTAGTCTTGATTCCAATTTGGAAATCGTTCTCCTTTATTCATAATATATTTTTCCTACCCCCTTTTTCCTTCTTGGATTCCAAGTACACACAAGCAGAGTTGTCCCAAAGATCACTCTATTCATTTATTTTGGTAATTTTTTTCTTTCTATGCTTTTGTTTGGATAGCTGTTATTTTTAAATTTTCAGTTTCAATGATTTTTTTAAAATTCTATACCACTAAGTCTATTCAATCTCCCCTGTAACATTTTCATTTTACATACTGACCTTTCATCCTTGGCACTCCTATGTATTTATTTTTGAAATATTTTTATTTCTCTACTGATTTCATGCTTTTCTTTAAATTCTTGAGCACATTTGTTAGAGCAATGTTAAAATCACTATATGTTAATTCCATCTTCCTTGTCACTTCTAGCTTTGTTACTACTGAATTTTTTCCACCCTGGTTATGGGTTACATTTTCCTGCTTCTTTACCTGTCTAGAAATTTCTATTGGATGCTGAAAATTATAATTATTGTACTGGTGAGGGTCTGTATTTCATTGTCTCTTATTAAGTATGCTTAAGTTTCTTTTGCCAGAAAATTAAAATATATATGGATCAGCTTGAGAATTTTGAGGTTTGTTTTTAAGTTTGCACAAATTTCTACTTTATTCTATTATTGGTTTAACCCTGCTACTAAGCTGTGCATTTTCTGGGGTCTTATTTAATATTCAGTGAGGTATTACCTGTTTAGATAGTTGGAACTCAAATAACTTTCAGTCAAGTATTGCTACTGTACAATATATGTTGAAATGTAATCCCCCTGTGCAATAATACAAAGAGATGGGATCCTTAGGAAGTGATTAGCTCATGAGCGCTCCACTTTCATAAAGGAGGCTAGCAACCTTACAAAAACACTGGCAGGAACTAGCTAGACCCTAGACCCTTTTTTTTGTCCTTCTATCCTATTTGCCATGTGAGGATATAGCAGTATCACGCCATCTTGGGAACAGAAAGCAACTCTTAACAGACAGCAAATATGCTGATGCCTTGATTTTGTACTTTTCAACATCCAGATCTGTGAAGAATAAACTTCTGTAATTTATAAAAGACCTAGTTGCTGTTATTTTGTTACAGCAACAAGAACTGAGGTAAGATGATACTATAAAAAACACCTGAAATGTGTGAGTAGCGTTGGAACTGATGGAGGGTAGAGGTTAGAAGAGTTTGACGATCGATGCTAGGAAATGTTTACATTGCTAAAGGAGATTCTAGTGAGGGCTCAGAATAAGAAGACTATAGGCAGCCTAAATCTTTTTGGAAATTACTTAGGCAATTGTTCTAAAATGTTGATAGAAATATGAATGATAAAGACCATTCTGATAAAGTCTCATATGAAAATGAGGAACAAGGTCTTACAAACTAGAGGAATGGCCCTCCTTGTTGTAAAATCACAAAGAACTTGGCTGAATTGTGTCAATGTTCAGCTGCTTTATGAAGAAAAAATTAAGAGATATGAGATGGGATATTTGGTAGAAGAAATTTTTAAGCAAAGTGTTCAGGGTGCTGCCTGGCTTCTTTTGACTGCTTATGGTAAAACAACAGAAGAGAGAAATGAATTAAAGATGGGATTTATAACCAAAAGGGAAATAGAACTAAAAGAATTTGGAAAATTCTCAATCTGGTAATGTAGCAAATAAAAATGGCATCTCTGGAAGAGAATACCAAAGATGTGAGCTAGTGAATGTTTGCTAAGGAGATCAGTTTGAATTGAAGAGAGTCAGTCATATACTATTCATCAGGACAATAAAAGAATGACACCAAAGGCATTTTCTGTGCCCCATCCATCAGAGGCCCAGAATTGCAGGCCTTGAAGGCAGACTATTTCAAAAGAGGAGTCCAGGGCTCCTGTGGGATGGCTCATGGTTCTGTCTCCTACATTCTAGACAGTTCTCCTTAACATCCTAGCTTCGATTCAAGTTGACTGAAGTGTGGCTCAGACCACTATCCCAGAAGGCATAGTGGTAACTATTGGCAGTATCCAAGTGGCACCAATTCTATAGGTGCCCAGGGTGCATGAGCTATGAAAGGATGACTACCTTAACTTAGATTTCAAAAGATGTCTCAGAAAGTATCAGAGATTAGGCAAAAGTCCACGATAGCAAAGCCACTGCAGAGAATTCTCACTAGGGCAATGCATGATGGATCCTTGTGGGCAGAGCCTTCCTTGGGACCCAAGCATGCAATACCAGCCTAGAAGAACTTCAGGCACCCAACTCCAACTTCTGAGGGATACTGTTTGGGCTGCACCCAGAGAAATCATGGGAGCAGAGCCATTCAGAGCCTAATGGACCCAATCCTTCCCCAGTATGTCTAAAAGGCAGAGCACGGACTCAAAGACAATTATCCTCAAGCCCTAGGATGAATGTTTGCCCTGTTAGGTTGTGGGTTTTGTCAGAACCTGTTATTTCTTCTTTCCTCTTATCACTTTTGGAATAAAATTTTCTATCTTGTGCCTGTCCCACAATTCTATTTTGAAAGCATATAACTTGTTTGATTTTATAGGTCCTCAGCTGGAGAGAAATTTATCTCAGAATGAACCATATCTTGAGTCTTACCCATATTTGATTTAATTGATATTTAGATGAGATTATGGACTTGACCTAAAAGTTGATGTTGAAGTGAGTTAAAACTTCTGGGGAGAGAATTTTTTTATGTGAGAGAAGGAAATAATATATGGGGGGGGCGGAGCTAGGGGCATAATGCTATAGTTTAGATGTTTTGGTTCCTCCAAAAAGCATGTTGAAACAATCTCCATTGCTAGTCTCAGTAATAAACTTTAGGAGGTTATAGACCTCCTAAATAGTAATAATCTTTAGGAGGGTATTAGACTACAGGGGCTCTTCCCTCCTGTATCTGATTAGTGATCTAATAAGAGATTAGTGATCTAACTAGCTAGGCTCCTTAGCCGCCTATTCTTCCCACCATGTGAGAATATGGCATTTGTTTCCTCTGGAAGGTGCAGCTATAGGGCACCATCTTGTAAGCACAGACCAAGTCCCCACTGGGTACTGAGCCTACTGGCACCTTGATCTTGGACTCTGCATAACTGTGACAAGTAAATTTCCATTGTTTATATTACCCAGTCACAGACATTTTGTTACAGCAGCACAAATAGACTAAGACAACTATGATCTCCAGAAATTGCTTACTTTACAGCTCCCTACTATTTCTTTGCCTGATCTGGAGGAGCTTCCGTCCTCTGTGTGTGGAGTTCAGTATTCAGCAACAGACTTGACTGGACCTCTATGTAGGTTTCTGGTGCTCTTCCTCCGCTTGTTTTTCTACTCTCCCATTCCCTGCCCTCCTAACTCCAGTTCCCTCAACCTTAAGGTCTGATTTCTGTGTCCTCCACACAAGGCCACTGAGTTCTCCTTAGGTACTACTTTTGAGTACTACCCTCCATGAAGTACAAAATCTGGGGCCTGTGCACAGCCCACATTTACCTTCTCACATGCATGACAGATCTGCTCTGTTGCCCAAAATTTAGACAGTTATTTAATATATACTGTTTTTCCAATTTTCTAGTACTTCTGGTGGGAGGGCAAGTCAGCTCCAGCTACCTCATCACATCTGGAAAGAAAACTCAAACACTGTTGTGCTTGCTACTATACTTTAGGCAAAACGTTTTTCTGATTTAAGTAAAATTCACAAGCTACAAAAGACTTAACCCCCCTCTTAAAAGCCCTTAGTAATCCTTTTTCATAAGTGAAGAGACTTTGAGAAAGAGCAAAATGAAAAATGTCAAAGAAGCCCCAAGGTGTTTATATTGGTAGGATTTCCATTTAAAGATTTTGTATTCTTGCATTTTGCAACATTGCCCTGTTTCCTCACCCATTGCCTTGTTCTGAATTCACCATGAGGTACACCATGTCCTCATTTTTCCCACAAAATATCTCTCAGCAGAATTTCCTGCCTAATTATCCTTCTATTCAGAATCCCACTCGCCACTGAGGGACTGCATAGAAAGGCCACCCTCCAGCAGAGAGGAGGGTAGCTCAGGCTTTATTGCTTTTTACCAAAGTAACACCTGTCCTTAGCAAATGCCATCTGGAGACAACAGCTCTGCCTCTGTTCTTTAATCCAGAAGAGAACACCTGATTAATCCAGGTAGACACAAAGGTCTCTTGGACAGTCACTGGGAATGAACATTTTAATTAGATCAAGGCTTCGTCTCCAGAAAGGTAGTTAACAAAACTGGAGAACTTTTGATTTTTATTTATTTATTTTTTTGACAGGCAGAGTTAGTGAGAGAGAGACAGAGAGAAAGGTCTTCCTTTTCCATTGGTTCACCCCCCAAATGGTCGCTATGGCCAGTAAGCCGTGCCGATCTGAAGCCAGGAGCCAGGTGCTTCCTCCTGGTCTCCCATGTGGGTGCAGGACCCAAGCACCTGGGCCATCCTCCACTGCCTACCCTGGCCACAGCAGAGAGCTGGACTGGAAGAGGAGCAACCAGGACAGAATCCGGCACCATAACCGGGACTAGAACCTGGGGTGCTGGCACCGGAGGCAGAGGATTAGCCTAGTGAGCCATGGCGCTGGCCAAAACTGGAGAACTTTTAATAACATTTAACCAAAATAAATCTCTCCTCCTCCTCCTCAGGAAAGCAATGGAAGAAACCATTCAAAACAATTTCTACTTAATTGACCTGCAAAGGATGATAGAGTTAGACTTGGCAAGTTTTTGCAGGTAGCTTTGTTTTGTATTGCTTACTGTTTTAAATAACTACTTAATATTATGTTTGGAGTTACATATTAATTATTAATTCATGAAGTATTTATTTCACTGTTGCTAAGTGTGATGGCTTGTGCTAGCCATTCCCTAATGATGAGGGGATAGGATTCCTGTTCCCATGGGCACACAGTCTCCTGAAAGAACAAGGTAGATACTGGATCATAACAGAAAGTTAAGATTATATATATGACTATTTGTAACATAATGTGAACTCATTTGATAGTGACTTGCTCATAAAGCTATAGGAGCACAGAAGAAAGATTAATTATCCATGCCACGGGAAAAGTTTTCCATTTCAGTAATAGATTTTGGTTTTTTTTTTTGTTCTTTTTTATTTTTTAAGATTTTTATTTCTTTCTTTTTTTTTTTTTTATTAAACTTTTATTTAATGAATATAAATTTCCAAAGTATAGCTTATGGGTTACAATGGTTTCCCCCCTCCCGTAACTTCCCTCCCGCCCGCAACCCTCCCCCCTCCCGCTCCCTCTTCCCTTCCATTCATGTAAAGATTCATTTTCAATTCTCTTTGTATACAGAAGATCAGTTTAGTATATACTAGGTAAAGATTTCAACATTTTGCCCATATAGCAACATCAAGTGAAAAAACTACCATTGGATTACTAATTATAGCATTAAATAGCAATGTACAGCACATTAAAGACAGAGATCCTACATATTTTTTTTTCAAAATAATTAATTTTCTATGCCATTTCCATTTTAACACCAGGTTGTTTTGTTTTTTTTTTTTTTCATTTCCAATTCTCTTTATATACAGAAGATCACTTCAGTATATAATTAGCAAAGACCTCATCAGTCTGCGCCCACACAGAAACGCAAAGTATAAAAATACTGTTTCAGTACCAAGATTTTGAATAATAATATCCCAACTTCTCAGAAATGTGATGGTTTTTTGAACTGAAAACACTGTAAAAGATACAGGGATTGATAATTTTTTTTTTTGAAAGATTTATTTATTTTATTTGAAAGGCAGAGTTACAGAGAGAGGAGGAGACACAAAGAGTGAGAGATCTTCAACCCAATAGTTCACTCCGCAAATGGCCTACAATGTACAGGACTGGGCCAGGCAGAAGTCAGGGGCCAGGAGCTTCATCTGGGTCTTCCATATGGGTAGCAGGGACTCAAGTATTTAAGCCATTTTCTGCTGCTTTCCTAGGCTCATTAGCAGGGAGTTGGATCAGAGGTGGAGCAGCTGGGACTTGCTTGAACCAGCACCCATATGGGATAGCAGCATCATAGTGGGTGGGTAAACCCCATACGCTGCAATGCTGGCCCCACTGATGAATAAATTAACTGTTACAACATAAAATGGCTGTCTGTGGGCTTGTGGGAAGCTGCTGATATAAGGCTAAGTCAGGATGCCCTTTTATGCTTCGTGATGAGATCATTATTAGAGAGGAGAGAAAATTAGAGAGCAGATCTAATGTGGTTAATTGGATGAAGTCTGAGAAATGACAACAATTAAGGGAGATAAATCTATTTTTTGACAGACCAAATATGCCTACCCATAAATGAGCTATACATATTTTGGGGAAAATGAACCTTGCCAACCCTGAAGTTGTCCTGCTATCTTTCAATGTGGGCACATATACATTTCTCTAATAAGAGGTTCCATAGCTTTGATTAGTCATCAAAATGTCATATAGTCCCTGTCAGTTAAAAGCCACTATTTCACAGTAACTTCCTATAAAACAGCAACAAGTTATAAAGTCAAAAGGCTGAAATTTGAGATTTGGGTCTTCCATTTACTATGTGACCTTGAACATGTCCTTTTTTTCCCCTCTGCCTAAATTCATCTGCCTGCCTTGTGGAATTGTGAAGTGTTTCATAAAATATGAAGTGCTAGGGCAGCTCACTAGGCTAATCCTCTGTCTGCGGCGCTGGCACACTGGGTTCTAGTCCCGGTTGGGGTGCCGGATTCTGTCCTGGTTGCTCCTCTTCCAGTCCAGCTCTCTGCTATGGCCCGGGAGTGCAGTGGAGGATGGCCCAAGTGCTTGGGCCCTGCACCCGCATGGGAGACCAGGAGGAAGCACCTGGCTCCTGGCTTCGGATCGGCGCAGCATGCTGGCTGTAGCAGCCATTTGGGGGGTGAACCAATGGCAAAGGAAGACCTTTCTCTCTGTCTCTCTCTCTCTAACTGCCTGTCAAAAAAAAAAAATATGAAGTGCTACATTATTGTTGTCCATAGAAATATTAATGGGAGCCAGCACTGTGGTGTAGTGGATAAAGGTGCCGCCTGTGACACCAGCATCCAATATGGGTGATGACTCAAGTCTTGGCTGCTCCACTTGCAGTCCAGCTCCCTGCTATTGACCTGGGAAAAGCAGCACAAGACAGCTCAGGTACTTGGGTCCCTACTGCCCATGTGGGAGACTCTGTTGAAGCTTGTGGCTCCTCTCTCTCTCTCTCTCTTCCTTTATCTATAACTCTTTCAGGTAAATAAATGTATATTCTTTAAAAATAATAATAACTAAGCAAATGAAAAGATTCTTCATTAGAAATTCCTCGTTGCTGTTTTAAATTTAGCAAATCTACTCTAGTGGTTATTTTCTATCTGTATGTACACAGGTATGCACATGCACTTATGTGCAAGATTTTTAAATCTTTCAAGTGAAAGTTTTCAAGCATACAATGAAAGAAAACAGTATAAAGAACTCCCATGTACCAACTACCATAATTATCAACATAGAGCTGATGGTGCTTCATCTATACTCCATCACCTCTTCCTCCCCTCACCAGATTACTTTAAAGCAAATCCAAGGTATAACATCATTTTATTATCACACCCAAATATTAAATTCTTAGCATCCGTGGTGTTCAAATTTTTTGTTTGTCTTATTGAGGCAGAGTCCAGACATGTCCACACTAACTCTTTGGTGATTAGGGTCCCAGAGCTCCACCGGAGCTCATTTTTACAGATCCTCCCATTGAAGGCCCTAAATATCCTTCCCTTGTAGCTCCAAAGCCAAGGCATACCAGATCAGGGGGCATAACAGCAGCTTTACCCACCATCAGGTGGATCCAGAAATGATTTGTTGCCACAGCTCTTATTAACTGGAACTCAATCTGATTTTCCTGCTGGCTTCTGCCTTGATTTCCCTGGTGTGTTCCTGAGGGTTGCTCTCATGACTACCTGGCTACAAACTGCTCAACATACTTCCCATTGAAAAGTGCTATCTATTCCTTATTTGTATCTAGATGGGGTGTGCTTCTTTGACCAGTTGAGCACAGCAGAAATGACACAATGTGACTTACAAGGCTTGGTCACAGGTGGCCAAGAGCACCTACCTTTTCTGCTGGGCCAGTCTACCATGTTGTGAGGAAGCCCAAACCACAGAGAAGCCACTTGTAGACATCCCAGTTTACAGTCCCAGCTGAACTAAGTGTTCATGATATCCCGGCAAACCTGTGGTTAAAGAAGTTTCTGGATTATTCCAGTCACTAGCCATTTGATTTCTCCAGATGTTTGAGTCTTCCTAGTTATTATAAAGACAAGCCATCCACACTTGTGTTTTCTTTCACTAGACAAAGCTATTTTTAAACTTCTAACCCATAGTCTATTAGCATAATAAAATGTCTCATGGTTTATGTCACTAAATTTTGTGGCAGTCTGTTATCTAACATTAAGAATCACCCTAGTTCTTACATGGCCTGTTTCCTTGGAGAACCAAATCCCACCCAAATTCCTGCCTCAGTGCAATATATTGACTGCCCATAATTTGGGAATCCAGATAAAGAAATGGACAGAGAGCTTTATATTCACTATGCAGAATTTAATGCCCATTTCTAGTAAATTGACTCACTCTGTGCTGTGTTTGTCATCACTAAGTCCAGAGTGTTTTGATTTAATTTTCCCAGAGGTTCAAATAGTCTGTTTCAGTCATCTTCATTCATCCATCCTCACTCCTGCCTCCAATTCCTTCCTCTTTCCCAGGTCCTGTAAACAGGTTGCCCCATAGTTGGTTCTCCCTTTATTAGTCACTTATATTTCAGGGTTATAAAGAAAGAAAATCAAAAGGCCTTTTCCACTCTTCTAAGTCATTTATCATTTCTCCAAGCACTTTGTGCCTTCAAAAAATGTGTAAAACTCTTTTGCCCATTTATATTCCTATTTTCTTTCATTTTAGGGAGATCTTCAAAGAAACAGGCTAGACACTAATGCAGTAAATACACCTAGTCCCACAAAATGTGCCATTAATAAAATCAATAATGAACAATGGAGATTTGACTTAGGCAAAAATCAAGGGTGATATAAATCATTGGTTGAAATTGCTGTATTACATACTTCTCAGTCTCTAATTTATTTATTTTTGTTGTGTTGTTTTGTTTTTATTTTCATTTAATCTGAAAGGCAGAGAGACAGAGACTGACAGCCACAGAGATAAAGATCTTTCATTCACTGACTCACTACTTAAATGTCTGCAACAGCCTGGGCTGGGCCAGGTCAAAGTCCGAAGCCCAGAATTCAATCCAGGTCTCTTACATGGGTGCCAGAGACCCAAGTACTAGAACTATCGCATGCTGCCCCTTAGAGTGCACACCAGCAGGGAGCTAGAATCAGAGGTTGAGCTGGGATTTGTTCAAAGTACTCCAATATGGGATGTAATCATCCAAGTGGCATCTTATCCACTGCACCACACATTCTCCCTCAGCAAATGGGAATGTTTTAACAAATTGCCTAGTACTTTTATAAAACTCTTCAACTCATGTAGTTGATTCAAAAGCTTAAAAAAGAAATTTTTCATTCAGTTCACTCACTAACAATATCTAACAGTATTCTTACTTTGTCATTGGTAAGTTTTCAAATTTGGAGTAGATGGTACAGTTCCTTAAGCATTATGAGATAGCCAACAATGTCTTTTAAAATCTCAGAAAGACCTCTATGCAAGATATAACTGGGGAACCCACACTTCCCCTTCTTCTTAGTAGATGTAATGAAATGACAGTAAGCAGAAAGGGGGAGAAATTCATGTAAGAGCTGAGAATGGAAGGCAGACATCAACGTACAAAAGTAATTGGTAAATTTCCCTAAGATAGAGGCAGATGATGTTATACTAGTGGATGAGCAAAAAAACAGGGGGAGCTCCAGCTCTGTGCATGTCCCAAATTGCCTGAGCGCCAAAGGTGGCTAACTTTAATGGTAATATCCACTGAAGTCAGTGTTAATAACGATCATAAGTGAATTGTAGTGAACATTTATTGTTATGCCAAACAAAGTTGTCAACATTGTAAGTATTGTCCCATTTAATCTTCACAATAATCTTAAAAAAGTGATACTACCCCCAGTTCATATTTTGAGAAACTGAGTTACAGAAAAGTTGGGTAATATGCCCAAGAGTGGACAACTAGTAAGGGGGGAGCTGTTGTAGAACTCAGAAGAATGCAAAACCTGAGTCTCGCCATTACTTTACTGTACTGAGGCAGTTTTCAAATGGTTATGTTTACTTTGTTTTGCATATAGATTTCAGACTTAGTGATTTATCTGCATTTATAAGCTGGAAAATGATGGAAAACCACATTATAAAATTGGGCTTGTTCAGCCTATTAAGATCAGACAGCACCACAAACTCACAAATGCTTATAATATAATTTGACCACAGCATCTTGCCATATTTCTCAAAACTGGCCATTTATCCAGGAAAATGTCATGTATCCAGTGGAAGCATCTGAATATTGCCTAACAGTTAACTGAGCATAGAATCTGTGGGTTGCTACATATTTTTGCTAATACAACTTTATGAGAGGACACATGTATCAATCCAAATTTAAGTAACACTGAGTAAAGCTATAATCCTTCCATATGAAACATTTTTTAAAGCACCAATATAAAAATTTTATTCCCAAGTTTGTTCCAAAGCAAGTTAAACCAGGTATCACAAGTCAACACATAACTTGAGGTCCCTATCACAGATGTCCCAGCATTGCCCTACAGCCAGCTCATACAGATCCTGGGCCTACAATCCTGGTAGCCATGTCTACACTGTATGATTCTGTTGCTCTGGTTACAGAGGATTACATCTGTAGTTCACTTGGCTCAAGTTATTCAACTGGTTTCTCTCTCCTAAGCATCTGACATTGGGACTGAAAGTTGAATCAGTTTCTAGAGACACAGAGTCCTCCCTTATCCTCAGTTTTTTATTTCTTGCAGTTTCAATTATTCACGGCCAACCATGATTCAAAAAGATTAAGTGGAATATTCCAGAAGTAAATTAATAAGCTTTAAGTTCTGTGCCATTCTGAATAGCATGATGCAACCTTGCAACCTTTTCACTCTGTTCCTCCTGGGACATGATTCAAATCATCCCTTTGTCCAGTGTACCCACAGTACGCGCTACCTTCTTAGTTATCAGGTTGACTGTCACATTATCCCAACACTTGTATTCAAGTAACAGTTATTTTACTCAATAATGGTCCAAAGCAAAAGCATAGTGATGTTGGTGATTTGGATAGCCAAAGAAAAGCTGTAAAGTGCCTCCTTTAAGTGAAAAGGTGAAAGCTCTTGACCTAAGGGGGAAAAATGTATACTGAGGTTGCTAAGATCTGATAAACTGTTGTGTATGACTGTGTCTAATTTATAAACTTTATCATAGGTGTATACAAAAGTATTTTACCATTAATGTATACAAAAAAATTTAAAAAAAAAAACAATCTATAGGGCTCAGTACTATCCTCAGTTTCAGACATCTACTAAAGTCCTGGAAAATACCCCACAGATATGAAGTTAGGGGAGAACTACCTATACAGACCCAGGCATTGTGCTGTGGTCATATTTTTAGCTGAAACACTTGAGGAGCATAGAAGGCAAATCTTCAAAGAAAAGAGAGAAGAAACACACTAAGAACGGTGAGAAACAATTGACCATTGGTGACAGGTTTTGGTCCTTTCCTGGGACCTGGTTGTATTCATGCCCTCGATCTTTGAGTCCTGAGCCCTTCAAGTAAGTCTCCATTCTTGCTCCAGATATTTAGGCTTGGTTTCTATTACTTGAAGTCATAATCCTAATTTATAGAATCTACCATATGTTAAAATTTGATACAGGGGCCAGCACTATAGCACAGCAGGTTAAGCTGCTGCTTGCAATACTGGTATCCATATCAGAGTGCTGCTTCAAGTCTTGCTTCCAATCCACATTCCTGCTAATGCACCTCTGAAGACAACAGATGACCCAAGTGCTTGGGGCCCTTTGACCCACAGGAGAGACTCAGATGGGGTTCCTGGCTTCAACCTAACCCAGCTCAGGCTGTTGCAGCCAACTTGGGAGTAAACCAGTGGATGGAAAATCTGCCTCTCTGTATCTGTCACTCTGCCTTTCAAATAAGTAAATACACCTTTAAAAATAAATAATATTTGTTATGAGTTTGCATCTTACTTCTTACTTCTTCTCTAAGCATTAAAAATATTTAAGTGAGGGGCTGATGTTGTGTCCCAGCTACTCCACTTCTGCTCCAGGTCCTTGTTAATAATGTGGGAAAAGTAGCAGAAGATGGCCAAAGAGTTGGGGCCCCTGCACCCATGTGGGAGACTTGGGATCAAGTTCTTGGCTCCTGGCTTTGGCCTGCCCCAGCCCTGGCCATTACAACCAATTAGAGAGTGAGCCATTGGATGGAAGATACCTTTTTCTCTTCCTCTCTCTCTGAAACTATTTTAAATAAATCCTTTTTAAAAATTAAGTGAATGTTTTAATTACATGGAGCACAGCATGAAAACCTACATGTGAGAGCTACCGAGGCATCTGCAACAGGAATGAGGAGGCTGACCAGTGTGACGACCATCTCCCCACTGGCTTCTGTTGGATCACATTAGCAAGAAATCTTGTCTCTTGGGAGGTATTTTCTTGTATCTGTTGGATTCTGCCTTACTTCTTTGGATTGAGTGGAACTGAAACAGCAGCCTCTGGGACTTCATGGCTCCCCCTGACGTTACTGCTACTCCTGTCTCTGCCAAGAGAAAGTAGTGATTTGTTTTCAGTGCTCCAGGCCTCCTCTGTTCTCTGAGATTAGCCTCAACTTACCCAGGACTCTTCCCTCTCCTAGACTTTAGTACACTATTTATCTCCCAGTGATGAATGGTTAGAATTTCCATTTCCTGAAGGAGAAATCCTTTCCCCTCTCCAGGGTGCCACAAGATTCCATGGCCTCAACAAAATAATCACAAAATAATTTGGCTCATGGCAGACTTTTCCAAGTCTGGATGTTTCAGTCATATCCATGATACTTTTGCCATGTTTACTGAATTATATCTATCGGATGGTTGGTTTGGATATTAAAAATACAAAAAGAAAAAGCACTTGTACTGTTGGCCAGAAAACTCATGTTACTTATTAGCACAGCAAAATTGTTTTCAAAATGCAAATATAGGAAAACAACTTTTATAAACATGATCTTATTTGATCCTCACAGTCCTGGGGATTGATAGTTACAGCAGTATTACTATGACACTTTAAAAAGAAGAAGCTAAAGTGAAAAAAGCAATTCTTTCTAAGGTTCGTTTGGCTCCACATCTCCCATTTGTTTATCTATAGCACAAGAGTTTGATTCAAGTGTAGTGAAAGCTCAGCTCAAAGATAACCCTCTTCTTTATTTGAAAGAGACAAATAATTAAAAAGTAATGATATCAAGGAATCTTTAGCTAGAGCAGTCAGTGTCCTTTCCTATTCGGTCATACATTTGTCTTTACAAGAAATAACAACAGCCAATATACTGAGCACTTACCTTGTGCAAGCTATGGAATTATCATTTGACATGCCTTGTTTATTTATTTATTTTTGACAGGCAGAGTGGACTGTGAGAGACAGAGAGAAAGTTCTTCCTTTTTCCGTTGGTTCACCCTCCAATGGCCGCTGCAGCTGGCATGCTGCGCTGATCCAAAGCCAGGAGCCAGGTGCTTCTCCTGGTCTCCCATGTGGGTGCAGGGCCCAAGCACTTGGGCCATCCTCCACTGCACTCCCGGGCTACAGCAGAGAGCTGGACTGGAAGAGGAGCAACCAGGACAGAATCTGGCGCCCCAACTGGGACTAGAACCCAGTGTGCCGGCACCGCAGGCAGAGGATTAGCCTATTGAGCCGCGGCGCAGGCCATGTTTATTTATTTTTAAGGATTTATTTATTTGGAAAGTCAGAGTTACACAGAGAGAGGGAGAGATCGTTCGTCCACTGATTTATTCTCCAGATGGACACAATGGCCAGCACTGGGCCAGGCTGAAGACAGCAGTCAGAAGCTTCATCCTAGCCTCTCATGACTCAACACTTGGACCATCTTCCACTGATTTTCCCAGACCATTAACAGGGATCTGTCTGAGAAGAAGAGCAGCTGCCTCTCAAATAAGCACCCATGAGGGATGCTGGCATTGCACTATGCCACAACGCCAGCTCCCTACACAACCATGTCATTTACCTCCATATTAACAATGAGAAAACTGAGGCTCACAGAGGTTAGGTAACTTGCCCAGTGTGATTCAGCCAGACAATGGCAGAGTCTGAGTTTGAACTAGGATCTAAGAAGAAGTTTCTACATACACCCATCACCTTTTGTGATTTCTGTATACAACCTTCTGTGAAGTCTGATGTCTGGTGTTTGTCCTTGAGTTAAGGAAAAGATAAATTCTTTCCAGTAGTTACCAGGTAAGAATGCCAGAAAATGTTATGGTGTTTTGGAAACTTTTCCTCAAAAAATCATTTAAGTTTTTTGACTTTTACTTAAGCTTTAGTGATCAGGAGAAATTACTCTCCTGAATTACTCTTTTCCTGGCAATTTAGAATGCATGAGCTGGGACTGGTGCTGTGGCTCACTTGGTTAATCCTCCACCTGCAGCGCCGGCATCCCACATGGGCGCTGGGTTCTAGTCTCAGTTGCTCCTCTTCCAGGCCAGCTCTCTGCTGTGGCCCAGGAAGGCAGTGGAGGATGGCCCAAGTACTTGGGCCCCTGCACCTGCATGGGAGACCAGGAGGAAGCACCTGGCTCCTGGCTTCGGATCAGCATAGCTCCAGCCATAGCGGCCATTTGGGGGGTGAACCAATGGAAGGAAGACCTTTCTCTCTGTCTCTCTCTCTCACTGTCTAACTCTATCTGTCAAAAAAAAAAAAAAAAAAAAAAGGAATGCATGAGCTATTATTCTTTTACATTATATATACTTGCTGAAATTTATTATTATTATTGTTATTGTTATTGTACAATTATCTTTACTTACATAAAGCAAAGATTTTTTGTCTAAAAATAAAAAGCCCCAGGGACTGGCACCTGGGCTAAAGCTAAAGCATGGCAGGTAAAGCCACCACCTGCAGTGCCCGCATCCCATATGGGCACCCATTCGAATCCTGGTTGCTCTACTTCATATCCAGCTCTCTGCCTTGCCCTGGGAAAGCAGTAGAAGATGGCCCAAGTTCTTGGGCCCCTACACCCATGTGGGAGACCCAGAAGAAACTCCTGGCTCCTGACTTCGGATCAGCACAGCTCTGGCCATTGCAGCCATTTGGGGAGTGAACCAGCAGATGGATGACCTCTATCTCTCTCTGCTTCTCCTCCTCTCTCTGTGTAACTGTGACTTTCAAGTAAAATAAATCTTTAAAAAAAAAAAAAAAAAAAAGCCCTGAACATTAGTACATTTTCAAAAATACAGACCCACCAAATTTTGTATATATGTATAAATGCAACAATATTCATGCTAGACTGTTATACCACAATCCTTGTTTTTGCCTTTCCTTTTTCTCCAGCTACTCCATATTACACGTTTTTCTTCCCATAGTTACACTTAAAATATAGCTTTTTTCCATCTTCTTATTTTTACTTGTTTGATAAAGCTGTTTTTAGCACAGCTTTTCCATGATATTTTCAAAGTTCTACACTTTTTCATTTCACAAAAGGCTATCTTCCCTTTCCTGTGCTTACAGAACATCTATATTTTCCTACTTTATCATGAAGAAATGATACCATCGATTTCTCTCACTCCAGGGGTTCTAGCTTTTCCATTATCTACCTCATTCAAGTAAGCTGAAATACGTATTTTTAAATATCAGCACACTTCATAAAGTGAACAGAAGATAGAATTAAAAGAAAGTACTATTACAAAATGGCTTTCCCCTATGGATGTGGTAAATGTTGCAGTTGATTCCTTCTCTTCTAAGAGGACTGGCTGTGGCAAATTTGGATGCTTTTGCAAGTTCTTTCGACATCTCCAAGCCATTGGGAGCTTTGTACTTTCCACAACAAGGGCAAGACATTTTTGTGACTCACTGGTCCCTGAAAAGCTGGCTTTTTTTTTTTTTTTTTTTTTTTTTTTGGCAGTTCAATAAAGGTTTTCTTCTGGAATTAACTCACTGCTCATCTCTCACCCACCCAAAGTAATCCTTCTGGGCAAAACTCCAATAACTCTAAGCTGACACTATCACATCTCCCACCACTGGAAACACCACTCACACACTCTGTGCCCATTCATCTCTGAGGATGGAAGACAATCTTGATGCAACAGCATTTCCTTTGTTTGTGCCACGGGAGAAGTTGGTCAGCCCTTTCCATCAGGGTTTAGATTTTCCAAGGCAGTTGGACATGTTATCCTAATAAAAGGAAGGTCTTCTCTTCTGTTGGAAGAAAAACCCTAAATCTATATTATTGGGTGAAGTGGAAGAGTTTACAACGTGGTTCTCACCTAATAAAGCTTCTTCTAGGCACCACTGTCCACCATTTTAGGTCCTGGATGTTGGTGAGAAGTTTAAGAATTGTGTCTTTACCCAAAGGAAAGACTAAATATTGACAAAAGTCCTTTTTTCCCTCTATTCTATACACCTACTCAGATATTTATAGGCTAGGAAGAAGTCCACCTCACTGACAGCAGATGATCAGGAATTGTGGGCCATGCTGGTAACCACAGGAGCAGATAACTGATGACATCAGAAACCTGCCTTGTGGCTTCTGTTTGTTCCCTGATGCTATGTTGCAGAAACTTACAAGGTGATTTGCATTCCTCTTGAGAGGTACTTAGAAACAATATCTATAAGTGCCTGAATTATTGAGGGCATTTAAAAACCATCAGCTTATGGTGATAAAATGTATACTATAGAACAATGATGTAAATAATGCAGATTTAATTATATATGACATGTACTACTACTGCATACTATACATTTACATATTTACCATTAGTTTTGACTATAAAAAGTGCCCAGCTGAAGGATGGTTATGTCACGATCTCAGACTTGCAGAAAGTAATTTCAACACAAACAAAAGTGGGATGTAGTAATTATGTTGACTTCTGAGGTTTATTCATTTGTATTTGAGCTACACTTTTCCAAATATCCCACCTTTCCTTCAGCTGCTTCCTAGGTTTCTCGGGTTACTGCCTCACACCATTCCTCCCATAACATTTCCAGTTTCATTCATCACTATTCAGTGCCTCAATAGTATCAGCCATTCACTGAAAAAAAAAAAAAAAAAGCTTCTCTATTAATCCAACAAAGAAAATTCACAGACTTTTTCCTGGCTAGAAGCAGTTTGGTTGCCTGGCACACAGGCAAGAGAAAAACAATTTTTCTAGCTGTACTGAAAGTATACAAAGAGGTTCCCAACAAAAGCTGAATTGCTCAGCCTATATGAGTTCCTGATATCCCAGTACATACTGCCCCAAGAATAATAAGTAGAGGAGACCTAATAATCCTCTTAAAGGAAAATCCATGTCATAAGAATTGTACGAAAGTGAGGAAAATATAGAAAGAAATGATCATTAGGCACCACCCAATACATGCAATGCCTTGATTCTAACCACACCACTTCCAGCCCCTGTGTTTCCTCCTAACCTAGGTCATTATGTATGGCAGAACACGTGGTGTACTGTACAACTCCAAGCCTCCAAGGTGCATTGACATAGAAAAGTTCCATAATGTAGTGTCCATGTCAAGTCTCTCTAGTAGACAATGACTTAGTTGGAGACAGTGGGCTTCTGACTTAAGATTACAGATTTCCTAACCCATAGTAGATGGAGTGCAGGAGCTCCATTCCTGGTAAATGAAGGAGAAGCAAATAAATGTACCAGTGCATCAGTAGGAGTAGCTTTAGAAGGAAAGAAGTGTGTACAGAAATTGAATACAATTTTTAAGGCAATTCTTTGTAAAACAGACTTCAGAATTAAACAATCCATCCAAACACAAAATTACATTTTAAAATTCACTTTTTTGAGCTAATCCCTCAACTGAATTAGAAAAAAAAAGATATACACTGGAATTGTAAAAACCAATTGCTTCTGAAAAGGGGTTACCATATGTAACAAAACCGGCTAACATTGCACAAAAAATGAAAATGCTTCCTGAGATTATTTAGTAGTGAAGCTCTCCCCCTAGTGGAACGAAGTAGTGATTTTAAGAAAAAGGATGAAATCTTACAATTTAGGATTTACAGAATTAGAGATTAGCTTCTTCACTAATGGGTCATATAAGCTACAATTCAGTATGAAGACCTGCCTTAAATTCAAGGTCTTTTAGGTCTCTGTAAGAGCTGAAATGTAAAACCATTTTAGTGTTTTGATTAGAATAGGTGATAAGGTCTGAATGTACCCATGTGGGAGACACAGAAGAAGCTACTGGCTCCTGGATTTGGATCAGCTCAACTCCAACCATTGCAGTCATTTAGGGAGTAAGCCAGCAGACAGAAGACCTCTCTCTCTGTCTCTACCTCTCTGTAACTCTGTCGTTCAAATAAATAAAATCAATCTTAAAAAAAAAGAAAGTGTGGTCTTGGGGTGGTTGGGGTATTTGGCACGGCAGTTAGGACATCCAACTAGAATGTTTAAATCCCATGGCAGAATCCCTGAGCTGGAGTCTCTGCTCTATTCCAATCCAGCTTCCTATTAATGCTCACCCCGGGATCAGCAGGTAATAATGACTCAGGTACGTAAATCCCTGACATCCATCTTGTGGACCCAAAGTTCCAGGCTACTGGCTACAGGCTGGCAAGCTATTGTGAGCATTTGAGGAGTGAACCAGTGGGTAAAAGACAATTCTCTCCCCCTCTTTCTCTCTGCCTTTCAAATCAACCAACCAACCAACAAACCAACCAATAAGAAAATGCGGACTTAAGAGTGGCAATGGTGACTACAAGGACCTAAGACATCTGGGACCCTACCTGGACTGTGAAGGCACACGTAGTCAGTTTCACACATTCTGCCTTTTCAACAAATGCTGAGATCCAGAAATATCTGCTGTACCTTAAGAGGGAGTAAGTTTTACATCTTAGGGCCACTATAGCAAAAATGACTAAGGAATCCGTTGTCTAAATGATTAAGGACTCTGGTTTAGCTCTCTCTATATATCAATAACACAGTGTGGATATGGGGGGAGAGGGTGTTAAGGTGGGAATCCCCTTAAATAATCAAGTCTGTATTACCAGGTCTCCTTTGATTTTTCATGACTGACAACCACACATAAATCTGTCTTATTTAAACCTGATTGAATGCATTACTCACCCCAGGAGAAAAAGCTTAAAACCTGAAACCAAGCAAAAGCTTACAAAACAGTCAACTCTTAATGCTTCTGGGTTTAAATCTTCATTTAAGACTTGCTGAATAAACTCCAACTTTGATTCTCCAGCCAGATGCTGACTATTTAAATTGACACAGGAGATAACTCATACTTGCCTTAACTTCAACCAACGTATGTCAGGTTTTATTTGTATCATGTATTGGGATTCCAACAAAAGCTGAATTGCTCAGCCTATATGAGTTCCTGATATTCCAGTAGATACTGCCCCAAGAATAATAAGTAGTAATAGTAATAAAAAGTATTAATAACAAAAAGTAGTAATAATAATAATAAAAAGAAAATTGGTCCCATGGCTGAAAACTACAAAAGTGTTAACCAATCCTAATATTCTATGAACATCAAATGCATCAAGAGCCATACTTGCAAGGGGGGAAAGACACAGCCCACAAATAACCTTTACATTTTTTTATTATTAAATAAAACATTACCTTACTGTAAATCTGTGCATTAGATTATGTAAAGTGCTTTGTATTTAATACTTTACCTGATGTAATGCTTACAAACAACTCTATAAATTACACCAATGAAGAAATCAAAACTAAAACATTAAAAAAGTATACCCCAAGACTTCTAGTTAGCAAACAGCAGAACTGGATTTGCAACTAAATGTGAATCCAAAAATAATGGATGCAAATATTAGGCTAATAGTACGCTAAATAAATAATGGCTGTAAATATTAGGCTAAGAAAAGATTACAGATAGTTTTGTTTTTTAATGTAGTGATTGCTTTTGTTGGGAAGGACAGTAAGAGAAAGAAAACATGGAAACAGGAAACAAAATTACATTGTGCCAGGATAATAACTGTTTCTCAAAGATAATGTTGAAAGAAAAAAAACAAAAACAAAAAAAAAAAACAGAAACAGGAATGTCCCAAGGTAGAAGCAATTAAAGTGGTCTTTCTTTCTTATTTCTTTTTTTCCCATACTTCCCATATTTTTGTCAGTGAGTATGTACTGTTTAGAGTGAGGGTAGTTTCACAATGGTGATGGTGGGATTACTTTTCATCACAAAAAACCCGAAACTCACACAAAAGCAAAACAGTATAGTATGCCATAGGAAAGTGAATCACATCACTCACTTCCAAAAATTAACAGCTCACATTCCTGTTTCATTTATATTCACATTCATCTCCTTCTGTAATATCAAACCATACAATCTCATTGTATCTTGGTGTCTATAAAAGGACCCTTAAAATATTAAATATAGCCACAAAACTATTATCATATGACAATATTGCAGTAATTCCTAATATCACTACAGAACCTGTGTTCCAATTTCCAGCTAAAAAATGCTCTTTTAAAGTTTAAGTTCCAAACCAATTCTATACATGTGATGTTAGTCCTTAAATATCTCTTATTCTAGATTCTCTCCACATTCCTTTTATTCCCACCTTACAACTTCCTTAAGCAGCTGAGCTGTTACCTTGACAGATTTTTGAGTCTGATTTAAACAACTGTATCCTTTTGCTGTTGACCTCCATGATCTTCAGTCCTCTCTACTTCCTGTTAATGAGTGGATGCTTGACCAGATAAAAGTTTGACTCTTCTTGGCAAAACTACTTCATAGGTAGCAGTGTATTCCCCCACCAGAAAGCACTTGATTAAGAATGCCTCCTCATACAGGACATTGCAGCCTCGCAGATTAAGCCATGACCTGCGACACCAGCATCCCTTATAGGTCTGAGCTGCTCCACTTCTGAACCAGCTCCCTTCTAATAACAGCCTGGGAAAAGCAGTGGCCCCCACAACCACGTGGCAGACCTGGAAGAAGCTCCTGACTCCTGGCTTCGGTCTGGTTGGATCATCTGGGGAATGAGGCGCAGATGGACAATCTTGCTCTGTCTCTCCCTCTCTCTTTTGTAACGCTTTCAAATAATCTTAAAAAAGTCTCTTCAGCCGGCGCCGTGGCTTAACAGGCTAATCCTCCGCCTTGCAGCGCTGGCACACCGGGTTCTAGTCCCGGTTGGGGCGCCGGATTCTATCCCGGTTGCCCCTCTTCCAGGCCAGCTGTCTGCTATGGCCTGGGAAGGCAGTGGAGGATGGCCCAGGTCCTTAGGCCCTGCACCCGCATGGGAGACCGGGAGAAGCGCCTGGCTCCTGGCTTCGGATCAGCGAGATGCACCGGCCGCGGCGGCCACTGGAGGGTGAACCAACGGCAAAAGGGAAGACCTTTCTCTCTGTCTCTCTCTCTCACTATCCACTCTGCCTGTCAAAAAAAAAAAAAAAAAAAAAAAAGTCTCTTCATGTACTTTTTTTTTTTGACAGGCAGAGCGGACAGTGAGACAGAAACGTCTTCCTTTGCCGTTAAATAAAATTAATTAATTAATTAAATAAATTACCCTGAGTTTATATTGATAATTCTAAATAAGACCAGACTTGAACTTTTATCCCTTTTGTCTCAAGAATCTCAATATTAAGCAACAAACAGAATTAAAATATCACATACTTAATTGACTTCTCCCATATTTTATCTCACAATCTTAGACTAACAATACTAACACTGCCACCAACAAGATTAGTTAACAGTTTACAACTTTTTTTTGCAATTCTGCTTTTTCCCTACAGCATAGCCCACTAGGGAGGTACAAATTAATGCAGTTTACCTTAGTTCTTCTCTAATGGTTATGGCACCAACTGGTTACACATTTAAGTAAATTTATTTTTTTTAGAGGTGGTTTTATAGTTTTGTAAAAGAAACTTATTAAGACCCCCAAAGTCAATCAACAAACATGATTTATTCAAAGTCTAGTTTCTAACACTGTCTCCTTTAATCTATTTCCTCTCATTCTTCCTCAGTAGTAACCACATTTAAAAATTGTTAGGGGCCGGCACCGTGGTGCAGGTAGGCTAAGCCTCCCCCTGAGGCATCGGTTCGTGTCCTGGCTGCTCCTCTTCTGATCCAGTTCTCTGCTTATGGCCTGGGAAAGCAGCAGAGGATGGCCCAAGTGCTTGGGCCCCTTACACCCAACGTGGAAAATCTGGAAGAAGCTCCTGGCTCCTGATCAGCCCAGCTCATTGTGGCCATTTGGGGAGTGAACCAGGAAACTGAAGATCATTCTGTCTCTTCTGTCTGTAACTCTGCCTCTCAAATAATCTTTTAAAAAAATTATGGTTAAACCTTCAATTTTTAAAAAATAGGCAGAAAGCCGGCACCACGGCTCACTAGACTAATCCTCCGCCTGCGGCACCAGCACACCGGGTTCTAGTCCCGGTTGGGGTGCCGGTTCTGTTCCAGTTGCTCCTCTTCCAGTCCAGCACTCTGCTGTGGCCCAGGAAGGCAGTGGAGGATGGCCCAAGTGCTTGGGCCCTGCACCCTCATGGGAGACCAGGAGGAAGCACCTGGCTCCTGGCTTGGATCACCGGCCATAGCAGCCATTTGGGGGATGAACCAACAGACGGAAGACCTTTCTCCTGTCTCTCTCACTGTCTTAACTCTGCCTGTCAAAAAAAAAAGGCAGAACATGTATATGTAGTCCTACCCTGGTGAATATCCCATCATTATTAACCAAACTCTTGACTTTGACTGTTAGCTGATTTTTACTATTAGAAATAATTTTGCCAAAGCTTTATGCAAACATCTTAAATTTTTTTGTAAGTGTTATATTTAGGGCAGATTCCTCGAATTGGATTGCCAGGGTCAAAGCATAAATGCATACATAATTCTGCCAGCTATTAACAAAACTTATCTTTAGTGGGACAATTTTGCAATGACCATCAGGAATACCTGAGATTACATTTTCCCACCTTGTCAACAAGGTGTGTGGTATTTTGCTAGTTTGTAAACAAGAAATGGTTAACTCCAATACTTTTTTCATTTTCCTTATTATGAAGTTGTCACTTCATAAGGTTAAGAATTATGTGCATTCTTCCTATGAACTATCTTCATGCACCTAGATGGGCCAATTTTCTACAGGGTTGTTGGCCCTTTTCTTCTCTATTTTGGAAACCAGTCTTACTTTTTTAGTCAAAATTCAGTCTCCAATCCTCTCTAATCACATTAACTTCTTGAATATTCTTCTTGAGAAAGGGTGACTAGTCCTAAATATTCCAAGTGCAGTTACACCAGCATTTTGTATGAGGAAAACATTGGGCAGCTCCCTGTCAATTAAAGAACAAATTCTGCACCTTGTTTCTCAAGTTATGGTTGAGAATTGAGATTTTTCCCTACCCTTAAGTCTGTCATTTCCAAATAACGATTCTAATTATCCTCAACCTCTTAAGTATGCCTGATGTGACTATATGCATACCTTCTCAAAACTGATTACCGTCGGTGAAGCAAACTGACTGCAAGACTGTTAAATATAAACCATTTTGCTTCTCTGCTGTTCCATTGGCTACAAGAGTTTGAGAAAATGCTTCCTACAGTGCCAAACTGTAGTCACTTGGTCTACATCACTTCCTTTTCAAAAATCTAGAGGTGCCTGCCCAAACTGCCATTAAAATGGAACTCCAAATTACCTTTTAAGCTCACACCTCTTTTTCCAAAATGTCAGCCAGCCATTATTCCTCAAGCTATTCTTTTTCCCTCTTGCTTTTTCTCATAGCACTGATTCACAACGTATGCTAGAAGCACGAGCATTATCTAAGAACTTAGAAATGAAATTATTGGGCTCTATTCCAAATGTATTGAATCAAAAATGGGGTGAGGTCCAACAACACAAGCCAAACAATCCTGCTAGAAAATTCTGATACATGGTAAAATTTGACAAACTAACGACTTACGACTGTTCCCACAATTCTTAACATTGTCCTTGCTTAAAGTTATTAGCTCTTTATTACACTTTATAATATGAAAGTGTTAAGATTTCTTACAATGTACATTGTCTTCCCAACTAGTCTATAAAGTCCTTAAAGAACCATGATACTATATACGTTCTCCAAACTTAACTTTTATAAAGCTTGTGCCCAACTTTTGCTTTGAAATAATAGCTGAAGTAAACAGACTTACATCTTTGCACTAAAATGGTCTGAATGAACAGAGTTTCTACTGTTTGGCCTGAGTTACTTCTCTCCATCCATGTTTTAGGATTTCATACTGGGGAAAGAGAAGAAAATGTAGATGAAGTTTGTGGTGGACTCAATAAATATTTTCCCCAAGATGTCCATGCCCTATCCTTGTAACCCATGAAAATGTTACCTTATATGACAAAAGGGACTTCGCCAATTTGACTACTTTAAGGATTTGGAGAAATTATCTTACTCATCCAAGTGGCCCTCACGATGGCTTCATAAGAGTCTTATGAATAGGAGATATGACCACCAAGGAGAAGCCAGATGAAAACAGAAGCAGATAGAGATGTGAAGATGCTATTTTCCTCTCCTAGCTTTGAAGACAGTGGAAGCATCAGTGAGTTCATAGGTACAAGCAGTAACCCTCTAGAGCTGGAGAAGGTAAGGAAACAGATTCTACCATACAGCCTCCAAAAGGAACCAGCCCTGTCAACACCCTGACCCAGTGGAACAGTTTATTTCTGACCTCCAGAACTGAAAAAGAATTAACTTTTGTTGTTTTTAAGCCACTAAGCTCGTGGCAATGTGTTATGGCAATAGGAATCTTCTAATACAAAGCTTTTGACAAAAATTTTATTGTGAAATATTGTATTTAGAAAAAAGTACAAAATGCCAACAGTCAGATGTGTACAAGTACAGTATTTCATAGTCTATACATGTGAACAGTTTAACAGGTTCACTGTAGAATGCATATTTAGACCAATACAATCTAAAAAGGACTGCAATATTCACAGGCTATTAATAGATAAATAACTTGAGCCTAAATGACCCTCACCGTTAAATGCTAATTAATTGTGGAAAACAGGCTAAAAGCACGATACAGCACACCATAGTTATCTTCTTACAGGTCCACATTTAAAGATTATCAGCTCATATGTCAATACACTACAGATCCAGGACTGGGACTCAATTACTAGTTTATACAATTGGAAAAAAAAATTTAAGTTATCAAATAAGGTCATAGATTAAGGAAAGGGTACTTAATTAGGACTAAATACTGTGAAGCCCCTAAAGGTTTTAGCTTTGGAATTTACAAAATTCAATTCTATAGATTGTTTTTCAATTTTAATGACAGCTTAAAGTGTGTGTCATGGGGGTGGGGATGGGGAAGCACACCTTTCTCTTCTAGCATCCCCAACAATGTATAACAACTATTATACAGTTTATTTTAAAACCATAATAACTAATCTTTGAATTGACAAATGGTTATGAAACCAGAATATAAAACATAACAAATTTTAAAGAAAGGTAATGATTATCTTATGAATTTAGCAAATCCTGCATTAAAATCCATGTTAAGGCATTATCTACCATGGTTGAAAGTAATCAATTTAAGAAGATTGTTACATGAAGATTTTATAAAAACAAAGTGTCTTGATTTTTCAAAATCTGACCAATTCAATCTCTTACTATCACTTAAAAATTGCTCTAGATATGTTTCCAATTTGGACAAAGAATTATTTGGTAGCACTTTATAACGAACAACTATAGGAACATCTATGGAAACACCGGTCATATAAAAAAAAAAAAAAAAAACTGTTACAATCATCACGAGTTTGTAAGAAAACCAATCTTTAATAAGATTCATAATCAATGCTTATCTTAAAAATAAAAGTGATCAACTTAATAACAGCTTAGTTGAAACAAATTATCTTTGCCCATAAGTTCCAAAGAGAAGGAACTCTTTCACTCTTTACACTATTTTTAACAATGTCTGAACTAAAACTAAGCAGAACATTTCCATTATAGGTAGAAAACCACTGGATCAGATCAGAGTCAGTCAGTAACTTCATATAATCTATCCCACCCTATCTTTACTTTTAGAGAAAATTTTAAAGACTTTGAGACAATTTACTTATAAATAGTGCCAGAATTTTACTATACATTTTAATTTATCCAAAGATAATCAGAAATTATAGTTTTTCCCACATTTGCATTAAATTTACAAATTAAGTATGGTGTACATAAATATTAACTTAGACAATCACACACATAGAAAAAGCAGATATATGGACCATTGTAGGAACACATCAATTTTATAAAAAAATAAAGTAAAAACATGTAGCTCATAAAAATATGAACATGAAGCAGTAACATAAAAAATAAAATTACTCTATCAGAACAGAGTATTCTCTATGGAGGAAGTATTGACATCATTAAATGAATTTAATGGCCAAGAACTTCCTTTCTCACACAGAAACAAACCACAAAATCACCTAAAACCTATACGCATTATCAGTTAGTTCTTAATGCAACCTCAAACACATTACTAGCAACTTTGATTCATTTTTGAAATAGGCTTCTGTATATATGCATTTATATACAAACATTTATTAAACATGATTTTAAAACAAACTATGTACAAAAGATCAGCATTCCTATAAATAAAAACATTAGGTGGCAAAAAGGCACTTGTAAGTAAAAATCTACAGTAGTTTTTACAAAACAAAAACACATTTGTACCTGGATACTGTACATTGAACATTAATTCCTATATCAATAATGAAAATGCTAGATTACTAATGTTAATAACTTTTAAAAACATATTTACATATACTCTGAAGTTATTTAATAAAAGCACCATGATTTTCTCCTAAATTTTCATACTGATGCAAAGTAAAAACACAATTATTGAAAACCAGTGTTTACCATTTCCATTGTTTAAAAGTTTATTTCTATATTGAAAACTGTTTTTCTGAAGTCAGCATAGTGTTAAACAGAAAGAAAAAAATAAAAAAACAAACGAACCCTGCTGCTTTAACATCTTAAAATCATACTCTATTATTGCATGTTGTTTTTATAAAGAGCACTACTCATGCACCCCCTTATAACTATTTAATACTATTGCTGGCAAAAAAATTTCCTGGATATCAAATAATTAAAAAGTTACTTCAAACCAGTTGAAGTTTTATTTGTATGTTTTACAACTTAAAAAATGCTGTAGTTCCCTTACAAAAGTGAATAGGAAACACACCAATTCATTTGGTGTGCAAAAATATTTTTCTACTACACACAATTTAAGGGCTTCACAGAATTTTTTTTTTCAAATTTACACTGTAAGCAGAAACAACACTAAACAAACTACTTTCTCAAGGAGATGTTAGTATGCTTCCACTTTTGTCAAACTTTTTACCCTTTGACAGTGCTGCAACCTGTTTGAGTAGTTCTCTGTTTTTGGCCTGTGAGAGACAAAAACATTCAAGATTTTAAAAGTTTGAAATATTGAGTCATGCTGAATTACCACTTAATTAGCATCCTTTTTTGTCTATAAAACCAAAGATTTCACTGAACCACTAACATCTTTAATGAGAGAATCAGTATAATAGGTTCATCTAAACTGGATATACAGAAAGAAAATTCTAGATTATTAGCCACCTTTTTAATTAGCATTAAAAATTGTTAATCAAACGTACAATAGTTACAAAAGAAGTCAATAAAGTGAATCCACTTAAATGGTGATATGGGAGGAATATTTCCCAGCATGTGCTCTTTTAAAAGGTCACCTCTGCAAAAAATTCATTTCATTACCTTGCCAACAGCACTCTTAATTTTTTTTAAGCACCCATTAGAACCACCTGTTCTGAGCTTATTTTTGTTCTTTCAAATGATTATAAAGTCTTTTGGCACTGGCTTTGGTGTGATCTGAGCAGTTTCATATAATTACTTTTTAATTTTATGAAAACTTGTTTTTTTTTTTTGCAGAGATTCAAAATTTTACTTTGACAATATCTGAACTGAATCTGTACTTCATTATCAAATATCCCACCCATTACTAATCTTGTCCTTTAGTCATATGTTATGTGCCATGAGGGCCTAAGTTTACTGAGGAAACTTTTTTTTAAGATTTATTTTTTATTTATCTGAAAGGCAGAGTAATGGAGAGAGGAGGATGGAGCAGAAGGGAGAAGGGGGGAGAAGTAGAGAGAAGGGGAGAGAAAGTGGAGAGAAAGGGAGAGAAAGGGGAGAGAAGGGGAGGAAGGGGGAGAGAGAAAGAAAATGAATGAATGAATATGAATCTGCCACCTGCCAATTAGCTTCACCATGGCCATAACAGTTGAGGTTGGGTCAGGCCAAAGCCAGGAGCTTCTTCCAGGTCTCCCACGTTGAGTGCAGAGGGCCCAAGGATTTGGGCTATTTTCCATTGCCCTGTCAGTTGCATGGGCAAGGAGCTGGTTCGGAAGTGGAGCAGCTGGGTCTGGAGCCAGCACCCATGTGGGATGCTGGCATCATAGGTAGAGAGGCCTAATCTGCTACGAGGCAATGCCAGCCCTATTTTCAAATTTGACTACCTTTGCCACCCACGCCATATAGTTTATTAACCATAGAAATTCAGATAATAAGGATTCTCTGTATATACAAGTGTATCATTGATCAATCACTGTTAATGTCTGAGTCAAAATGGGGAGTGATGAAAATTGTTTGGAACTCAGTATTGTCTTAAAATTAATAAAAATCCAAAGCTATTATAGGGCTTAGGTTTGAAAACCATTTTCATTCACATATTACGATTTTCTATTATCTATACAGACTTTTTTTAAACTCAGTGCTTTATTTTATACTCTAATTTTAGTTTTGGTATGGCCTGATAGTATCTTGCCTTCTCTGTATGCTACCCTAAAGTGGTTTATGAAATATTAACATTTTCAAGGCTTTGTATTTCCACTTCTCCACCCTCCTCTGATGAAATTCTTCTCAATTAACACACATGAACTCCAAAATGAAAATTTTTTCAGTGCTCTCTTACATGGCTAAATCAAATAAACTTTTTTTTGTCCAGCTGCATGGTAATATGGTTTCTCTCTTTAACGGTTATTAAATATCTAAGGTGGTAACACAAAGTTTCAAATACAAATTCAGTATCAATTTCAAATGTGTATAAATCATAAGGAGAAAGAGATTTAAAATTTTCCCTTTAAAGTCAAACATTCTAAAAAATCTGTGAGCAGAAATCAAATGAAAATGCCTGGCAGTAAAAGGAATTCAAGTAGGACACTCACAATCAATTGCTTTATCACCAAGTTGCCACTCCTAATCAATGTTGTCTCTAAAACTTTTTGTTAGCTAAATACCATTTAATTTATAATGTGACAGATCCATTGGATATAAACAGGAAATTTAAGAAAGTTTTAGAACAGAGGCACTAAAAAAAACTTTGTCTGCAAATTTGACTCAAAGAAAGTTCCATCAGATCTGTATGTATATTTATAAGAAAATGTTTATCCTGATTTACCTAGTGATTAAAAGTCTCCAAAATTTACTTAGTTAACAGTGTCCATATTTTAAGTATGAAACACAAGAACTCAAACATTTCACCTTTAAAAAAAGTTCCTAATACTTTAGCAGCTAATTTTCAATCTGTATTTCGTATTTATTCAACTGATTACATTATTAATGAATTTATGAAAAATTATACAAGTCTTTAAGATAAACAATGCATTAGTTGCTAATGGGACACAAGCACAAGTTTGTTTTATTCTAACTGAAGCACCTTAAAATGAATTTTTATATAATGTGATATTTAAATACATTAATTTTTAATCCTAAATTACTTCTTTATTACCTATCCTATAAAAGTCAATGAATTTATTTAAATACTTAAGTTAAAAATGTTTAGAAATACTGGCCAAAAGGGAAGAATATCTGGATTAGGAATTCACAGATCCTGTTTCAAATCCTCGATCTGCCACTTACCTGCTTATAACTCATAGCATACCTTCTTATTTGTAAAACAGAAACTCCACCACCCACCTCAAAATGAGTTAAAAGAACTAATCAAATACAGAAAACACTTCACCTAACAGTTACTGAAACACAGTAAGCACGCAAATAGTTCCTTTCCCCCTTTTACTTACCTATGAAATGAATGGCAGATTTTTTTTTTTAATTTGGTATTAGTGTCTGGGGTATTTAGGAGTATTACACATAATTTTTTCTTGTGATGTTCAGTGTTTATTCCCAGGTCTGATAGTTAAAAAGTATTTCATAGCTTTTAGAGCAAGATAAATTTTATGATAAATTATTCAATTCCTTATTAAAGAAAAAGAATTAACTGTTTGTTCATCTCAGTAGAGATCACTACTAGCATGCTAGTGCTAAAGGGAGACTGACAGACTGTGTCTAGCAGCAACACAAAAGTGGTACGTCAACAAAGATGAAACAGAGAACCTGGATAACCTGGGCAGGTGGAAGCCAGCACAGGTGAAGGTATGGCAAAACCTGAATCAAATGATGTAAGTTTCTATGTAACTACTTAATAATTGTGTCACCAGCTTTATCTATAAAATGAGCCTAATATATAAGCCAGGGTTAAGTTAAGTAGCAAGTAAGAAAGCACAAAGTTATGTTGAAAATATCCAATTTCAATAAACAAGGTGCTCTTTTGAACAGTGGAAATTCTATGTTAAATCAAGCTCTGGTTACATCATTAAGTCACAGACTATTAGGGGAAAATTTTGTTCCAAGTACTCACTCAGCATTAAAAACTGAGTAAAGGGACGAGTGTTTAGCCTAGAGGTTAAGGTGTTGGCATCTGGGGCCAGGGTTGTGGTGTAGTGGGTAAAGTTTCTGCCAGCAACACCGGCATTTCATATATGTACCATTTCCTGTTCCAGCTGTTCTACTTCTGATCTAGCTCCCTGCTAATGGCATGGGAAGAACAACCAAAGATGGCCCAAGTGCTGGGCCTCTGTCACCCTGTCACCTGTATGGGAGACCTGGATGAAGCTCCTGGCTTTGGCCTGGCCCAACTCTGACCATTGTAGCCATTTGGGGAGTGAATCAGCAGATGAAGATCTGTCCCCCCACCCCCCCAATCTCTGAGTTTCAAATAAATAAATAAATATTTATAAAGAAGGAAAAAAAGATGCTGGCATCCAATATTGCTGTACCTGGATTCAATACTCAAGTCAACCTCCTCCCTCTAGCTTCCTGCTGATATAGACTCTGAGAGGCAGCAGTAAAGGTTCAATTAACTGGGTTTCTGCTACCTGACATGGGAGAGGACTGGATTGAGCTCCTGGCTTCCACAGTGCCATCAATCACTGTGGGCATTTGTGGGGTGAACCAGCAAATGGAACCTCTCTCTCTACCGCTCAAATAATTTTTTATAAATAGTACTAGCATACAAGCCTGATATATGATATGCATAATCTCCTAGCTCAGAAGGCAATGAATATTTCCATAAATCACTGATCACTCAATAAATTATTTGAATGCCTGCTGTGTCCCAGGTTCTATCTATGTGAGGTTCCTCTTAAAATTCTTTGTAATAGTAAAATTCTAAGTTAACATCAGGCAATTTGTATGAGTATCTCAAATTCAAGCAGGTTCCTAAATCCTCCTCAATCTAAGCTAATTGCAAAGAAGCATGACAAACACAAATGCAGTAAGAACAAAATAACCCTTGAGGTTATGATGTTAAAAAATAAAACAAGACAGTATTAATTCCTTGCTTCTCTCTGATGCTGTACTCTCGTATCAGTCCAAAGTCTGTGTGCCACATCTTCGCACTTTTAGAATTTAAAACTTGTTAACTTTAAAAACTGTTACTCAAGAATTCTACAAATATCACAAATCAGAGCACACAGCATTAACTTAAATCTGTGAAACTTAGGTGAGAATAAACTTTAATAATCTGTATCCATGTTAATGTCTCTGCAGACATAAGGTGTTTCTGTGGTGACACTCAACTTTCCCATTCAATTATTATATATATGTAAATGCTGCTTAATATATTTTGCATACTCCTGAGATTGAGGTAGATGACGAGCTATTACTGAACAGCAGAGCCCTATTCAGCACTTTACAAACCCACAGTTCACAGGTTAGATCACATAATTATATGCATAATAAAATGTCCCCTGCTCAGGATCCCTAACAATTGGTTTTATTTGCTTACCTACTTTCCCATTATCTGGTCAGAAACAGAAGACTAATTACTATGAAAGATGTTGCTTTCACCTTAGTTACATGAATCCGATTTTTATATTTTTGTTTTTAGTTCAACAATCAATTGAACACACTTCAATGATATCCTCCTCTGAAAAGTTCATTTAAAATTTAGGAAACACTTTTCAGGATTAATGTACTGAATCACCTTTCAAGTGTTTTTAAACAAAAACTTTTAATGGGACAGGATTATAAAATATTACAAAGTCAAAATCAAAACTGAAAATAAACCAAATATGGACAATATGTGGATACCAACAGCAATCCAAGTCATTGAATGCTATCACCTTAGTCCTGCTTGCCTAATATTTACATAAATAGCATCATTTACCTGAAGTTGCTCCACAGTTTCTTTGTGAGCTTTTTCCATGCTGTTCATCTTTGTTCTCAAGTTTGATTCTTGGTATTGAAAATCAGCCTTTAGTTCAGTTAACTGAGAGATTAAAAAGAGAACACATAGATTTACATACATGTATATATACTCACATGCATGTACAAATGCACACATATACACATTTATTCTTCACAATAAACCTACTCATCTTAATAAAAGAATATATTAATAGTAGTTTCCTAAGTTTTATAACTTACTTAGAATTTGTCTTGTGAAGTGATTTCTATGGCATAATAATATTGCTACTATAGTATAATCTTAATATTAAGGTACATAGAATCATCAGTAAAACTTTGCAGAAGTTGTTTTTGTTCTTAAAAGTGACTTCACTGGAAACAAAGTTTGGCAACTGGTATGCCAATAGAAAACGGGTAATACTTTAGAAAAGGCCTCAATTAAAATGCACTCCACATTAACATAAACAAAGTGTTTTCACGCTGAAATAATCTTCCAAAGACAACAGGAAAAGTTTTACACTGGGGAAGCACACAGAGAAATGATCTACAGACCAAGAGCTGCACTGCTTTCATTTTTAAATTTATTTCTAGGATTATGTACCCAATACTACCTAACATGTAAAAACACAGAAATACACAAATATGTAAAATACAGAAATACAACTGATACAGAATGAAAGGGGAGGAGGGATAGTATAAAATTTGGACTAAATCAAATATAAAAAAAGTGCTTTGAGGAAGATAATTAGTACATGATTTTTCCCCATAATTATAAATGACAAACACAAAAGTATATTTCATGACTTCAAACTAAAAATAAGTTACTGTAGAATTTCATTATCAAAACCATTCAGAAGCAGGTGGGGTTATTTTTTAACTTTTTTATTATGTAAGCTTTATAGGTCTATTTTTTTTTTATAATTGCTCAGCAGCTGGGAAACAAATACACAATAGTAAATAGAAAGAAAGTAGTGGTGTCTTATAGTCTTATCCTAAAGAAAAAACAAAAGCCCCTACTTCGCCAAATTCAGAGTGTAATTAAACCCTCTCTCATTTTCTCTACTATGGAAAAATCCCTGTTCTGAAATTCCAGTTCAGAACAGATCAACTAAAAAAATTATTCTATTCACTACACTATGAGCTCCCTTCAGATTATAAACTTCTGAAAGATAAAGAGTATCTCTTATCTATTCATCCTTTTATTCTCATGAGCAAGTACAGCATATAGTTCTAAATATCACTGAATTAACTTTGAAATGAATTCAGGAAAATAATTTGGTTGTCTTAGATTTAAGTTGCAAATGTGTAGCTATTTTAGGTTTACAAACACCATTTTTCTTACAGTCTGGCTAATTTGAATCCCTATTAGTGTTTGTATAACACTAACAAAAGCAGAGAACTTTAACTGCACTAATACAGTATAGTCATACTAGGGCTAGAAAACAATCTAAAAAACAAATCAGTATTCCAGTGTATTACTATATGGTTTTGGAATCATTGCTATTTTGCAATAAACTTGGCTTTTCATTCAACTTTTTTCAAAGCCAGTACAGGTACATTTCATGTAGTATAACAGAACTGTATGTAAAATTTTGTGCACAGAACATATTTCCATAAAGGTTCACTAATTTACAAAAAGCTATCACAAAGAATAAAAATTCAAGCATACTCATAATAATCTCATTTTTATCTTATATGTCAATCCTAATTTTCACAAACTCAATTTGCTTAGAGTAAAGCAGAAGTATACTAATGTTAAATCCACTAACCATCAAGGTGTAGGAAAATCTAACACTTAAAGTGTTGAATGCTAGAAGTAAAAGTCAGCTCAGACTCAGCACTACAACGAATACTCAAATACATATTTGTAATCATGCCTAGTCCATAATTTTAAAAGAATGCTTTAAGTATTCTCCCACATAAGTAGTAGCTTCTATCCTAAAATGTAACCAAACATTAGTAAAAGTAACTATGAACACACATATGCTAAGAGTTGTAGTAAATACTTTGCATTTTCATTTAATTACCACATCTGATGAAACAGTACTAATGTTCCCATTTTTAAAATGAGAAAACTTGAGGCCCAGAGAAGTAAAAGCATTATGTTCAACATCACACAGAAAGTGTTAGAACTGGAATAATTTGGTACGGCTAAAATGACTTCCAAACTCCTGTTTCATATTCCATGTCTGCCTGCTCTTATGCTATGATTTCACAGAATATAATTACCTTAAACACCTGAAGCACCTCTATTCTGTTAACATTCCTCTTTTCATCAAATGGACAACATATTTGATTTTCTTACTGATTTAAAGAAACAAAGTTCCAACAGGAACACTTACTTCCTACAAAATGATCTTAGGTACCACCACCCAGGAAATCCCTACATTATAACTTTTCACCAGTTATTTGACCTGGACCAATATAAATACATGATTAGCAAACCAGAGACTATGTTCCTTTATGTTTTTCTATTACTAGAGTTTACACAAAATTCCAGTTACATTTCCTTTTTTAAATATTAAGATACTAGACCTCTTTTAAAATTGCATGCAAGGGGCTGGCACTGTGGCACAGCAGGTTAAAGTTCTGGCCTGCAGTGCCAGCACCCCATATGGATGTCAGTTCAAGTCCTGGCTGCTCCACTTCCAATCTAGCTCCCTGCTAATGTGCCTGGGAAAGCAGCAGAGGATGATCCAAGTCCTTGGACTGCTGCACCTGCGTAGGAGACCCGGAAGAAGATCCTGGCTCCTGGCTTTGGATCAGCGCAGCTCTGGCCGTTACAGCCATTTGGGGAGTGAACCAGCGGATGGAAACTCTCTATCTCTCTCTTTCTCTCTACCTAACTCCGTCTTTCAAATAAATAAATCTTTTAAAAAAATTGTATGCATACTGAAAAAATCAATATTATTACTAATCATAAAGAGTTCTCATTTAATTCTTATGACTAAAATTCTGAAAGATCATTTTTATCTATCTTCATTAGATGACTCAGATACCAAGCTGGGCTTCTGAAATTTGTCTTATAACAATCACGAACAACAAATATTACTAAACTGTTACAAGTCTAATAAAATTTCCAGTTATCAAGCAACAATTAAGATACCTATCTTACCAGGTTTCAGTGAACCATGTTCTTACCTTTTTGTCTTTTTCTAAAATGGTCTGGTCTCTTTGCTGTAAGAGACGCTTAAGTGACATCACTTCTTCTTTCAGTTGACTTATGAGGACAAAATTGTCTGTTCCCCCACTATCTGCTGACTGATTTATAGAGCTACTAAAAAGAAAAAAGTAAAGCACAGTTAATGAAGTAGAAGAAAAATTAGCAGGTGTTCAAATTGCATAAATTAGACAATTCCACAAACATCCTTAAGGCTAATGCAAAAAAATATGTACCTGACAGAAATGGATGCAACTGGCAAATTACCTTACTAATGGCACACATTACATACACCTGCAGAAATATAATTCAGTATTAGCTTTTAGGGGGTCAATACTTCTAGTGTAAAGCAATAGGCAGCCAATTTGTACAGTAACATCAGCAAACTTTGGCTAATGAACTAAAACAAAGTCACGTTCATAATATTTTAAGTCTAAAAACATTTTCTAAGCAGGTCAATTTTAAATTATCACAATTAGACTTGTGTTTCTTTGAAGAATTATTAAGAGAATACTCTCTAGAGTTTTCTTTTTCTCTAAACCCAAATTTATTCCCCAAATAGAACATAGTTCAGTGCCACTTTTTTATTGCCAAAATTAATTTTTTAAATGATAATGCTTATTCTCAGAAACTCAAAGAATCCAAAATAGAAGATATATGTTTCTATTCTTAATTGGCAATCAACTGTAACTGTTCAATTCAGTTGAATTTTTATAACACTAAAAGATTTCATTTTTACCTATCTCCATTAGATGGCTTAGATTCCAATTTGGGCTTCTTCTTTGGAGTTTCATTCTGAATTGCTGCAGAGGATTTATGGCTGAAATAAAAAATTAAAAAGAATAATTAGAGTAAAAATGGCAGATGTACTAAAGTTATTCTTCCTCCTCAACAATTACTAAACATCAATGACTTTTTTAAAGTCATAAAACAAAGTTTTAAACGATATCACAGTTAAAAGAATACATCTCAAATAATTCAGAAAACTTATTAGTGCATTTACCTCTGTTTCCACAGTCCCTGCTCTTGCTCTGGACTTAAACTGCTGATTCTGAAAAATACATAAATGACATCTGATAACATTTATTTAATACACCCACATTTAACAGCATTCTTTCTCACTGGAATCAGATTAAAAGCTATGTACTCTATGACAATGTTTTTGTCAAGGACAAGGCACATACATGATGGTGGTCCCTTAAGAATACATCATCTAACAATGTAATGGTCATCTTAGTTTGTCTAAGTTCACTCAATGATGCTTACACAATGACAAATGGCGTAACGATGAATTTCTCAGAACATACCTAGTCATTAGGTTCATCATTAACCTCACTGGACTATACTCGCATGTTTAAAATCTTTTGTTCAAAGAAAAGTTTTAAGCTTCCTAAGCAAACATATGTTGACTAAATTATTCTGATGCGATAAATTTTAATTAGACAACTACCAGCCATCCTAAGTTCTTCAGGAAAGGTACAACCACAAAAAACGAATATTATTTTTAATCAGGATCTCCAAAATTCAATTTAATAATCATACCAAGGACTGTGATACATGACTGAGAACTACAACAGTGTTCTATAATGATAAAGTCTGGGATCACTGTCCTTCTATCCTCAGTAATCCCAAGTGGAAATTCTTCGAGTAATTCAAGTTGCTTAAAATAGTGTCAAGTTGAATGAGGAGCTATCTTAATTTAATTTCTTTGATTCTCTACCAGTTTTTCTAACAATTTTCTCCCAAGTCTAGATGTTTTAGTCAGAACTCTGGAGAACAGACATCATGTAAATATTGATAAATTCATAGTAATAAATAATTTTATTTTTACTTATATATAATACATCTTTTCTTTCCCATCTTGCCATAATACTAATTGCCACCTGAGAATTCACTATAAATCCTACTTCTTATCTCCTGGACCTGCACATCAGTTACCCTTCACTAACCTCCAGTTTATTCATTCCATGTACAGGAGAGAATGCCCTATGAACCAGAAATCACATATTTGTATCACTTAAGAGCTGTTAGAAGATCTAGGTTATGTGGCTTTGTTGTGCCAGTTACTTTAAAACCCTCATCCTTGGAGCCAAAGCTGTGGCTTAGTGGGTAAAGCTGCTGCATGTGGTGCTGCCATCCTATACAGTGCCGGTTTGAGTCCCAGCTGCTCCACTTCCAATCCAACCTCTGCTATGGCCTAGGAAAGCAATGAAGGATGGCCCGGGTCCCGTGAGCCACTGTACCTACACGGGAGACCTGGAAGAAGCTCCAAGCTCCTTAGAATCAGCCCAGCTGTGGCTTTTGAGGCTATTTGGGGAGTGAACCAGTGAATGGAAGACCTCTCTTTCTCTGCCTCTCTAACTCTGCCTTTCAAATAAATAAATAAAGCAAAGCAAAGCAAACAAAACAAAAACACCCTTAGCTTCACTTTCTTCATCTGTAAAATTGATATAAAAATAGCTTGCGGGGCCGGCGCCGTGGCTCAACAGGCTAATCCTCCGCCTTGCGGCGCCGGCACACCGGGTTCTAGTCCCGGTCGGGGCACCGATCCTGTCCTGGTTGCCCCTCTTCCAGGCCAGCTCTCTGCTGTGGCCAGGGAGTGCAGTGGAGGATGGCCCAAGTGTTTGGGCTCTGCACCCCATGGGAGACCAGGAGAAGCACCTGGCTCCTGCCATCGAATCAGTGCGGTGCGCCAGCCGCAGCGCGCTACCGCGGCGGCCATTAGAGGGTGAACCAACGGCAAAGGAAGACCTTTCTCTCTGTCTCTCTCTCTCTCTCACTGTCCACTCTGCCTGTCAAAAAAAAAAAAAAAAATAGCTTGCGGGAATATGAGCATTAAATGAGTTATATATGTAAAAGCACTTAGTAGTGGTAACATACAAGATAATTTTATGAAGGTTTATGAGTATGTATAGAATTTACTATTGTTGGGGTATAGTGGATCCCTACTATGCTGGCATCCCATAAGGGTGCTGCTCCCCTTGTGATCCAGTTCCCTGCTGATGACCTCAGAAAAGCAATGGAAGATGGCACAAGTGCTTAGGCCCCTGCCACCCAAGTGGAAGATCCAGATGAAACTCCTGGCTCTTGGTTTTGGCTTGGCCCAGTGCTGGCCAACTGGGAAGTGAACCAACACATGGAAGATCTCTCTCTGTATCTCTCCCTCTCTCTCTCTGTAACTTTCTTTTTTTCTTTTTTCTTTTTTTTTTTTTTTTTGACAGGCAGAGTGGATAGTGAGGGAGAGAGACAGAGAGAAAGGTCTTCTTCCTTTTTGCCATTGGTTTACCCTCCAATGGCCGCTGCAGCCGGCGCACCGCGCTGATCAGGAGCCAGGCGCTTCTCCCAGTCTCCCATGCGGGTGCAGGGCCGGCCTCTCTCTGTAACTCTTTCAAAATAAATACACCTGTAAAAAAATTTACTAATGTTTAAGTTTTAGAGGGTTTTTTAATTGAAAGTATAAAAAACAGACCATGTTCTTAATAATCAGCTATAAATAGCAAGTTGGGGAAAGAGTAGCTGTGATTCCATCAGCTGGAATTATTCTTTACTAACCTGTGAAAGAGTGCCATCTCTACTAAGGGACTCAATTGCCCTTTTCTCCTACAAATTTTATAATCATTAGCAAGCTACTTAATCAATTACATAGATTAATAGCACTATCCAGATCTCAAAATGAGAAAACACTGGAATACTCAGCTTTCTGAGCTTTGCCTTCCTGGATCTAGACCATAGTGCCACACTCTGCCACCTCTATCCCTGTTAATTACCATCTATCACAATATGTATGTTTCTCATATTTGTTCTAATACACTGAACTTTTAAATAGGACCGTACAAACTGGTTGTCTGTCCATCAGATGGTCTGTAGTCACCGAATACAACAGTCTTGTATTTCTTGAGTGACTGAAAGGAAAATAATCTTGAAATCAACACTGTCCTCTTTTACTTTACTTTTGAAACCTCTCATACTCCCAAAAGAAGGGGTTACCATCACATCATTTGATCTTTACAAACATACCCAATTGTGTGCTTTCACAGCATGCTATGACAAACTAATCCAAAAATGTCACAGAAAAAAGACATTTCCAGAGTGTCTAAGAAGTTCTCATACATGCCATTATATTTTGTAGATATTCGTGATATTTTTCAGATGTAAAAACAAGGAAACACTTATGTTCCCCGGGACACTGATAAAAAGAGTGCAAGTTTGTTTTTTTTCAAATAGCTACATAAGAAGTCACTGTATTCTACCAATGTCACACACAGAAAGCATTAGAACATGGTGTAAATAATTAGTGCCTTAATAAGTTTCATAAACTTGTAGGTGCCTGTGTACAGTTTAGAATTAAATCTTATTAATTAGACAGAACTACAGATTATGTCCTAAAGATATCACCATCATGTAGTGTATTGGTTTTCTGTAAATTAATTACACTTTAAATAGCTATCTGAATCTTTAAAGATCTACAGAGATTTAGGAACACTGAATTATTCTGCAAATGGGTGTTTCATGTCCCTATGTTTTCATCTTCATCTGTATTTGCAAGTGTTTATGTTTTGATGTTCTAGGCGTTTCCATGAAAACTAACACTACATTTTTATAAACTCTTCACACAACTCATACAAAGAGTTAAGATATTATCACTATATAACTTCCCTAGCAAAGTCACTTTAAGAATCAAGTAGTTATATTTGAACAAGATTCCTACCTATGTGTGTTTAAAAAAGGTAAAGTGTAACTAGTAAAAAATGTTATTTCTACCACTTTGGGCAACTTTTAGATTAAAACTCTTTTTATAAAGACCACAGATGGTCATGCTCTAAGTTCTCCAAAAAAGACCAACTATGTATTTCCCAGTATCTGGTTAAAAACTGGTTCTACTAAATATATATAACTGAGGTGAACATAATTTTCACAAGTAAAATCTAACAATTATTTAAATATAAAAAACATTACACTTTCTGAATTTAAATCACTAAACACTAAGCCTCATGTACTTGGCATTTCATTTCGTAATCAAAACTTTATCAATTAACTTCCTAAATATCTTTTCTTACTATTATGGAAAGAAATAAAACACATTCCATCTGTGTGATTTTACAGACTGCATAAATGTGAGGACACAGCCTTAGACACTCAAGAAGCTTACCACCAGGGACAATGAAAACTAGATTAATGCAGTCAACATTTGCAAGAAGTAAACACTAAAGGCATCAAAATGTCAGAAAAGATTTTAGAATACATGATTTCGGAGTACTCACTTGTGATGACTACTGCTGTGACGATGGTGATGGTGATGATGGTGGTGGTGGTGTTTTGAATGATGCTGGTCTTTCTCAGTAAGAGATGAAGAAGATGAATTTGAATGTGAGGATCCCAGAGTCTTCCTTTGTTCTTTTGTCTTCTGTAAAACTCTTTTGTATGATAAAGTACACAGCCAGCATAACAACTTTCCATCAACCTTTTAAGAAAATATATCTATTAGATTAAATGTAGGCATAAACTGAAAAGTGAAGTCAGGTAAGATAAACTGCTCAACTTCTAGCTATATTTCATACAAATGCACCCTCATGTGCACAGGCAGGATTCACAGATTTTTGCAAAATGGAAGTAACTCAGACTTTTCTTAACCTCAGGCAAATGCTTGTTTGATGGATTATAAAATTGGTGAGGACATTATACCCATTCATTTTGAGGCACTTTTAATTTGAAGACAGACATGTTACTTTTTTTATTTTTGGAAAATAAGCATAAGTTGACAATAAACTTCCAGGAAATCTAGTCTGAACTCTTAAATGACTGTGAAATTACTAAAACAATAGGTATTTCCTACTACTGTAAGTACTGTGAACTTATAAAGATAGGAGAGCCTAAGTGATATAGTTGATTGTTATTATCCTTGGATTTTGGATTTGCAAGTAAGACTACTTGATAAATAACTTTTACATGTAACCCCCAATTTAATATTTGTAGCACTTTTATGGTCATTTGGGCACACCCACAGGGTCAAAAATTTTCTGTCAATGGACAGCACATGTTCCCAGCTGAAATAGGTGACAAGGAAGAAGGTGTTTTACTTCTTACTGTAAAAGGTATTCTTTTCACAATCTATTTAATTTCATGATGCTAAGATTTCTGCTGTCAATGATTTTGATGTTTACAAACATGAGCTTAAGTGCTGTATTACATTCTAAGTTTCAGAAGGCTGAAATATGCCTTCTGGACAAAGTATGTATGTTGTTCAGGCATTGTTATGGCTGTTGGCCATGAGTTCAAATAAATCAATCATATATAGAGATTCAAATACACATACACACACATATATACATGGTGTGTGTGTGTGTGTATATATATATCCGCTGACCAATACATTCTAACCATAAACAAAAACCTAATACTGTATTTCCCTTGGCAGCAATGATGAGTGGTGTGAGGCGACTACATAACTACCACAAATAATGAGCAACAGCTATCTCTATTTTAAAAGGTAAAAAAACAGGTTATTAAGATAAAAGATTGTGTCTTCTGTTTGTTCACTCAAGAAGTGCTGGAGACATATTTTACAACTAGGGTTCATACATTGGGGTGCGGGGATCAGGAGGAGCCCCTCAGAGACAGTAATCCTCCAAATGAACTGAAATCAGAGAGTTAATACGAACAGCAGAATACTTAAATATACTTATTATGTCATGATAGGCAGAAGAAAACAAGTTTCAAAGTAAAAGCTCCCACCATGAGACACAAGACTTCCATTGAATTTTATGTGCTAATAGGCCACACCAGGGAATTTTCTTCATCTCAGTAACTTCAAATGATTAGGAAAAGAGTAAGAAAGAGGTGAAATGATTTACTTGATAGCATCTAGTAAGTCTCCCAAAAACATTGATAACTAAATGGTGCAGAATAGACACCCCAGAATATTTTTAAAAGTATTGTAACCCTAATGATTAACACAGATCTACATGATACTAACAAGAAAACTCGCTATTGGAACTATGCACTTTTACGGACCCAAAGAAAACATCATGTCTTAGCAATGTGTCAATTAAAATAATTTCTAACTCGTGTGGTATTTTATTTTATATGGCAGAAGATGTCAAAACATACCTTTCTTCTTCCTTCCTCCTTCCGATCAAAAGCACATTGTTGTTTACACTGTTCACAGGTCTGAGGTGGGCCATATTTTTTTTCTGAATTTGTACAACGCTGACACTTGGTACCAATAAACGCTGCAATTATGTTACAATATTGACAGGGTTTGGGCTGAAAAAGCAGATACATATTTCTATCAGACATTTAAAAATATTAAAAATCTGCTGCATAAATCAGACTCAGTTCTCAGATGCGTTTCTGAGAGTAAGAAAACTAGTAAGTAAAAAACTTATTTCTTGTCTAGACTGTTATATTTAATAACATTTATAACCTCTATTATTCAATATTTACTTCTCAAATAATGAACTCACTGTCACTTTGTTGGAATATTTACATAAGACTCACACAGTATATGTTGTGTAATACAAAAGTTATGAAAACAAAGGTACACGTGTATAGAAAAGTTTCATGCATCCATAAATTTTGGGGAAAGAACTTCTGCTAATTTTGTATCCCGACAAGTTTAATTACCACATCATTTATTCAAAAACATTATCTTTTCATCATATCCAGGTACAGATGATATAAAGAACACAACATTACAGGTAGTTTTCAACTTAAAAAAACAGGCACAAGATATTAAACTTCAACCTTAAGAACTACACCCTGATTTTCTTCAATATTCACAGACAACTCAGCACCTTAACTAATACCAGGATAACATACCAATAATGACTAAAATATTCAGAAAATTGACAGAAAATGTGCATTTTTTAATTTTCATTTTCCCCTAAACTTTCTGCAGTGCTCTTGTATAGGACAGTCTTTACCAGGTGAATGTCATGAGCATTGTCAAAAAATACCTGAATTGTGCTGCCAGGGAAGTCTGATTATACAAACTTCATGAACAAGTAAGCTCCCCCTATCCAGGAGTTTGCTATATTTGAATCTCTAAAACAACAGCTTTTAAACAATAACTGTGACTTGCACATGAAATTTAAAATACAGTACATAAAACATTTGCATATTTCCACTGTTTTTATATGTGTGAACGTTCCATCAGTCTACAAAAAGTATTTTCATAAAGTATTCTGACATGTTATAATACACACAGATATAGCAATGCATATTTTTTTAGCAGTCCACCTTTGGGATAAACCTTAACTGATCAGTAACAATAATAGGAAATTAAAATAGAAGACATACTTACTGTCCCAAATTGCTTCACATTTTGAGCACACTTCTTACAAATTGTGTTAGTTTTGCTGAAAAGGAAATTATAAAAGAAAGATCATATTTATGTAAGCTTCTGAGATGATCAGCACAATGATGAACTAAGTAAACTGATGAGTCAAACAGCTATGGTACTTAAAACTGTAACACACCTTCACTTTTTAACAATACATTCACAAGGTTCTTATTTGGGCTATGTTACCCCAATTTATTCCTTTTCCATTAACTTAACACAGATGTTTTTACACATTTTTATTGTGTGCTTTTTAAAGGAAACAAAACAAAATCCTAGAGTTTCCTCTCTAGTTGGACAACCTTCCCACACTTGCCATTATTAATGCACAGCATTATGTATCAGTGCCTGCCTACCTAATCTTCCACTTGGCCTTTGTCTATTATTACAATGACCATCTCTACTTATTTAGAAATTATCTGCACTTCTCCTAGGTTACCTTGTGAGTGTTCCCAACTCGGAATTACTTGTTAAAAAGTATGCTATTCTACTGGTACCAAGTTACCAGATTTCACTATTAAAATAAGGCAGTTGATAACACTATAGACCTTTCCTCAGATCCATTCACATGCTATCTTTCGTAGCTTAACAGTAATCTTTCACCCTTCCATTCTTCTTAGCATGGCTGCACATTTTCCACACTAGTATCTTATCCTTTATTTTTCCACAACGAGTTCAGGTAGCAAAATGACCACCACTGTTTCATTTTCTATATTCTCTCCCACCACATATAAAACACAACTCAAAGTCTCAGAGACTAAACCATTTTTTAAGATGATATAAATACCGGATTACAACCCCCAAGTACTCCTTCCAGATGGTATTCTGTCTTTAACGATCAAAAACTGAGGTACAAACCTCTCTTGTTGGAATTCTGATCTGCAGTAAGTACATTTTACAATAGGATGTGCAATCCGACATTCCTGTAATAAGACAATACGTTAGTCAGTATCTAGATATCTCCAAGTCCCAAACCTTACTTTTCTGGTAGAAAATTATTACCAAATCTGGTCAGATGTCTAGAACAACAATAAAACCTGGCCCCTAACGTAAACAATTGGTGATTTGTCATGTAAGTGGCCAATCACGATATAATTCCTTAGGGAAGGCAGAGGTGTCTTTGTCTTTATTACACGTGGGACTATACTCCGGATAAAGTAAGAAAGCTGTCAGGGCTGATTTCAAGGATTAGTTAAATGTGGAACTACTTATTTTGCACCGTTGCTCACAGACAGCATTCCGGCTTTAATAGGATGGGAGGAGCTCCAAATCATAGAGCATTCTGTTCCCAAACCAGTCGCTTCGCTTTCCTGGACAGGGAAGAAGGATGCCATCAGCTTGGCGGCTCCGGGTTCCTAGCAAGAAAGTGCAAAAACCGTCCCCTGCCTCCTGGTGGAAGGCGAGGACAGACCGGACAGACCAGGCAGACCACCGAGATGAAAACATCTCCACCCCAGGGTCTCTGCGGCAGAGACAGGTGGCTGCCTCACTCAGCCCCACCCGAGACCCCCGGACGCCGGTGGGGACCGGCCCCCTCCCGGCCCGTCTGGAAGGCGGTCTCCCTCTCGTGGGCCTTTTCCCGGCCGGTGCCAACGCCATTGGAACGCGGGGTCCCGGGTCCGGGTGGGGAGGCTAGGACTCCGGGCTCCCAAGCCCCCCGGTGCTCGTGAAGAGCAGGGGGCTGCAGCGCAGCGACCACCCAGCACCCTCGGGTCACGGCACAGGAAACCCCGCCAGCCCGCCGCCCACGGACCTTGCAGAGCTGTTGGCCCTGGGAGAGCTCCTCGAAGGGATAGCGCTGGGTACACTTGGTGCAGGCGTACAGGGCCGAGGCCGCCATCCTGCCCCTCAGTTTCCTCCTCCGCCGTCGCCGCCGCCCGCTCCGAGGCGGGGCCCCACGGGGAACTCGGCCGCCGCGGCCCGCGCTGCGGACTCCTCCTCCGCCCCCTCCCCCTGCCTCGCGCCCACCAGGGCCTCGCCGCCAGAGCCCGCAGCCCCGCGGACGACGCCGCCGTCTCCCTCCGCCTCCACTTCCGCCCCAGCCCACCCAGCGGGGCCGTCCCCGCCTCTCCCGCTTAGGCCCCGACAGCGGCGGAGGGAGACGACGCCGAGAGTTCGGGGCGGTTCAGCTGCGCGGCCGCGGATCCGCTTCCTCCTCGGCCTCCCTTCCGCACGCCTGATTGGCTGCAGCGGATTCTACGTCACCCGGTCGCTCCTCCCAACGCCGAGCCCCAACTACGCAGAGCGCGCCCACAAAGGGAGGAAGTCGCCGGCCAATGACAGCCCGGCGCTGTGAGCGCGCGAAACCCGCTTGAAACCAGCCCCGCCCAAAGGTCCCCGCCGCCGCGCTCCCCAGCAGCCAGTCCGAGGCCTGGGTGAGGGAGCCCCGATCCAATTGGGCAAGGATTCGCGAAAGATCTGTTCCGCCGCGACATTTTCCCCTTGACTTCTCTCGGGCCAAATCACTAAGCCCCGCCCAATCCTATGTTATTGGCCAAGAGGTAAGTACTTCACCTGGAGAGGCGTCCCCAACTCAAACTGAGGTTTTCTCAGGCGTTTGATCCACGGGACGTGACGGACTGGTTTGAACTTCGCTTTCGCCTTTAGTTCAACAATTCCGTTCCGTTGCCACTGGCGACCACACAATCCCCTCGCCCCAGTTCCCTCCGTGGGAAGGCCCGCCCCTGGGTAGAACGCCCTGAGGCCCCGGCGGCGTGCCGTTACGGTTCCCGGGCGCGCTCCGTGACTCTCTACCTTGTGACGTCAGCACGGGAGGCGGGTTCTCTCGCACTACGGGAAGACGTCCGCTTTATTTGATTGGCTACTGAAGACGTCCGTTAGTGCGTGTTGCCCTCTCCGCGTGCGCCCAGAGCGTGGGCGTCGCTGTGGGGGTGTGTGGCAGGGGTTTCTAAGCTGGGCACCCAGCACCCCCCGCCCCTTCCATCCGGGGTTCGGTTTAGGGTCGCCCCTGGTGGGCGGCTCTCGAATCTTGAAGAGCACGAGAACACAGAGCGCCGGGGAGCTGCGGAGCCTCTCTGGGCACTCCGGAAGATGGCGGCGGCATCTGTCTCTACGGCTTCTGGTTCTCAGTTCTCGGTAAGAAGCGTTTGGCGTTCGAACGGGCTGTAGGTCGCTCTTGGCAGCTGTTCGAGTTTCGTCCCGTTTCGGGGCGCCCTAGTGCTGCTCTGACTCTGGAGACCTCCCCGCGCCACCCGGGCTCCCGCTGCTCCCTGTTGAGGCCGCACCCTCTGGGATCCCGGGAAACAGGCTTGGTTCGTTCCCCATGCCGCCTCCCAAATTCGCTTTTGGGCCTGCCTCGCAGCTCAGGAGGCAGGACTGGGCTGACGGCGCCCACTCCCTGGCCTGCGAAAACATTGCTGCTGTGGTCACGTGAGTGTAACGGCTGCTCTTAGGCGCCGAGACCAGGTGTGCGCGCCCGTGTGTGTAGGAGAGCGCTGTAGAGTCGGCCGCAGCCCCCTTGTGACCCTCCAGCGCGGTCCAGGCGCTGCCTGGGCTGCCTCCTTGGCCTGCAGTAGCCCGTCTCCTCTTCTGTGCCCGACTCTCCAAAGCCAGAGCGCTGCCGGATCGCCACGGATTTGCTAGGACTGCAATGCCCTTTCGAAGAGGCGACCAGGGAACTTGATTTGGGCTGTAGTTCTGGGTTTTTTTTGCCTGCACCAGGGGGTCATCTGGATGGATATTTGTCAAAGGCTGACTGCTGTGGGAAGTGCCACACTGGGAAGGGATGGGAAGCAAATGAGACAGAACTGGTCATCTGTACATAGGCCTGGCGTGGTTAGGCTCTAGAATTACAGGTGAATAGGATAGAAACCCTGCTCTTAAAGGCCTAGAGAGCACTGAGAAACTACGTCTGATTAGGTGATTACTGCCCAGTGTGGGGTAAGCTGCCCTACTAGCATAATTTAAAGTGGTTAGCAGTGTTGGCCAGGTGAGAGAAGGGTTCCCAGAAGCGAAGGAGAAGTCAACTGCGTGTTGAAGGAATTCTAAATGTCACAAAACAAGGAGAAGAAAAACATGGCAGGCATTTCGGGGGGGGGGGGGGTGTCCTTAAAATGATGGGTGCTTTCAGAAAACGTAAATAACCCAAAGTGAACAAAGGTATAATTTGTTGGGAACATGAAAACAGGCCTAGGAAGAAGCCTGGAGAATGTCAAAGTGAAGTAATTTCATGGGCGCTAAAGGGGAAAAAAGTATGTAGGGAACAGTTAGATGAAAGTCACCTATGAATAACCACTTTTCCTTACTTTCAGCTTTCCATATGTATTAGAATTTGTGACAGTGAGGCCAGAAGGAGTCCAGAGCTTCAGTAGAATGGGTTAACACATTTGCAGAGAAGTCTGGGGCGATTAGGAAGTAAGGAGTTAAACAGAGAGAGTTCTATTCAGGGGTTAGATCAGTGAGAGGTAAGGTAAAAGAGAAGGAACTGTTGAAAGATGTCATTAAACTTAGAAGAGGACCATTCACAGCTCTCAAAATTTAATACTGGGAGACCAAACAGTTAAATTGAGCTTCATTGTGCCAAGGCCACCTAGCTGAGCAGTGGCAATGGGCTGTGTTCAATCCTTCAGTCCTTATGGTAGCCTGGACAGAAATGCTAATGTTCAGGTGGAAAGTACACATGTTTTTATGTGTTAAGTCCAGCTTTAAGTAGATTGTAAATATCAAGAGTACACTAGGAATATTTAAGGTCCTTTACAAACCAAACCATCTTAACTAGACCAACTTCAAAATGTCTTAATTCGGAAGCTGCTGTTTTTCAAACAAAAGTGGCTACCTGATAAGTTTTTTTCCTTCGAAATTGTACTTAAAGCCAACTGCCACCAGTCCCCTTTGGGTTTTCCTCTCTCGGAAGCCCCCCTCCATGCCGCTCTGGCTGGAGGTCCTTGATTCTAATAAATACTTTTAAATCTAAAAAAAAAAAAAAAGAAAAAAGTGGCTACATATAGTTGGTTCATAAGTGCATAAGAAAGTCCTGTTTGCATGCCCATTAGAAACAAGTTAGGTAGCAGTTTATGTTAGTAAACAGCTGGTGATGTATAAGATGCCATGAGAATACTTCAAAACTCCAAACTGAACTCAGAAGACTTATTTAGATTTCAGGGTCGTGATTGCTAATAACCCATGTGTTCAGCATTGATAAACCTAACAGGCAGGTGTTATAAATGGGGGATGCTTTTACCAGACAAGGATTTTTAATACTTAGATTCACAAATAACAGTCTTTAGAAAGCAGCTATCTTGTAAAAGTCAAATATGAACATAGAAGTTTTCAGGTCCTTATTCTTTCACTGCAACAGCTGCAAGAGTAGTAGCAACAGCAGGTAACAATTACTGATTGTTGCTAGCAGCTTGCTAGTGGAGAGCACAGGAAACAACTGATTGGATATAATAGAATAATGCTCAGCTGAGCTGTGGGAGCCAAGTTTTGAGACTCCCAATAATGCCTTTCATATCAGTCCTTTGATATTTTCCCTTAAATAACCATAGTGAACACCATCATGTAACCTTGGACTAAATAAATAAACTAATCTTATTTGTCTAGGGCTTTTTTTTTAGTCATGAAATATATTTGTATTTAACATATTGAATATATGATTTATTTTTAAAATTATTTTCATTTTATTTGAAAGGCATGGAGACAAAGATCTTCCACCCATCAGTTCTCTCCCCCTAAATGCCCACAACAGCCTGGGCTGGGCCTGGCAGAAGCAGACCCAGTTACTTGAGCCATCGTCTACTGCCTCCCAGGTTGCAGTTTAGCAGGAAGCTAGAGCAAGTGGAGGAGTAGAGTAGCTGGGGTACAGATCAGGTGCTCCAACATAGGACATAGGGATTGGCATTAGTATTTGAATTTTCAGGTGAGCAAAATGAGGTGCAGAAAGGTTAAGTCAAGCAGCAGTTTAAGCCACTGCACCAAATGCCTGCTGTTAGATTTTTGAGAATAATAAAATGATAACCTTCAAGCTTTTTACATCTTCATAGTCCTTTGCCCTTTCACCTCATTTTCTCTCACTACCATGCATTTTACGATTATGATGCATAGTGTTATTTTGTGGGCATTGTCTTACATATTAACTCATTTAATATTCACAATAACCTTAAGAGATTGGCATTAGTATTTTCATTTTCAGGTGAGCAAAATGAGGCACAGAAATGTTAAGTCAAGGTTATACAGTTGGTAAATGATGGACCAAAGCATTTCCAGGTCTTTTTGTTTATTTGTAGTTTTGCCCCATATTATAAACAGTCCTGTTGCGGCCATCCTCCTATACTCCACATGGCTGAAGTTTGTCTAGTGCAGCAGTTATGTACTCCACATGGCAGAATTTTCCCTAAAAGTGTTGAAAGGATCCTTAGGGGGTCTCTGGGTCCTTTTCATGAAAGGAGTCTAGGGGCCTGGCTGGCCTGTGGTGCAGCAGGTTAACGCCCTGGCCTGAAGTGCCGGCATCCCATATGAGCGCCGGTTCTAGTCACTGCTGCTCCTCTTCTGATCCAGTTCTCTGGGAAAGCAGTAGAAGATGGCCCAAGTCCTTGGGCCCCTGCACCCACGTGGAAGACCTGGAAGAAGCTCCTGGCTCTTGGCTTTGGATTGGCGCAGCTTCAGCCGTTGTGGCCAATTGGAGAGTGAACCATTGGATGGAAGACCTCTCTCTCTGCCTCTCTCTGTGTGTAACTCTGACTTTCAAATAAAAATAAATAAATAAAATGAAGGGAATCTACAAAATCCCTCCGTGCCCCCCTCCGTGCCGCTCTGGTTGGAGGTCTTTATCTGTAATAAATGTTTGTAAATCTCAAAAAAATCCCTCCCTGTTCAACTACATGTTTGTGGGAAAACAGGTTTTCTTCATATGCATCAACCATCATATTTATCTAACGGAATGTAGAAGCAGATATGAGAATCCACCATCTTTTTTTAGAGTAGGGAAGGGGTCCTAAGGGCCAACTCTAGAACAGTGATTTTTCAAGCTGCAGGCTGAACTGTGGGTTGTAACAGTAATGTTTAGTGGATTTGACTCAGCCATAATTTTCTAAAAAGGAGAAAAAAACAGTTCAAGTGTACCTACAAGTCACATTCATATTGATACGGGCCTATGTATATTAATTTTATTTTAAAAGATTTATTTATTTGGAAGGCAGAGAGAAGCAGAGGCAGAGAGATCCTCCATCCGCTGGCTCACTCTCTAAATGATTAAAATAGCCATAGCTGGGCTGACCTGAAGCCAGGAGCCAGGAGCCTCCTCCAGGTCTCCCATGTGGACGCAGGGCCCCAAGGACTTGGGCCATCTTTCACTGCCTACCCAGGCCATAGCAGAGAGCTGGATGGCAAGTGGAACAGCTGCGTTCTGAACTGGTGCCCATAAGGGATGCCAGCACTACAGGTGGCAGCTTTACTGACTGTGCCAGAACACCAGCTCTTTATCCTAATTTTGATTCCAGGTCTTTACCCCCACACATAGAAGATTTCAAAGCAGAGGCATCCATATATGTGAACAGGGTTTATTTGAAAGTATGAGCGTAGGCAAGCATATTGCAGGGCCATAAGAATTCCAGCTCACCTAAGCCTAACTAACTGCCTAGTTATACCATATCAACATGCTGCATCTTAGAATATGTGCATTTTTGGCTTTACTTGATAATGTAAAATTGTTTTCTAAAGCAGTTGTACATTCCTCTAAAAAAATTTTTTTTAAGATATATTTATTTGGAAAGTCAGAGTTACATAGAGGGAAGAGGCAGATATTTTCCATCTGTTGGTTCATTCTCAAGATGGCTGCAACAGCCACTGCTGGGCAAGACCGCAGCCAGGAATTTCTTCCAGGTCTCCCACGTGAGTGACAAGGGCACTTAGGCCATCTTCCACTGCTTTTCACAGGCCATTAACAGAGCTGGATCAGAGATAGAGCAACTGGGACATGAACTGGCACTCATATGGGATGCTGGCATAGCAAGTGGTGGCTTTACCACCTACACCACAACACTGGACCCAACAATTCTCTTTATATGCTATTTAGTGAATGATAATGTCCCACTAGTACATTTTTGGTAAAGGTACAGTGTAAAATAGTATCCTATTTTCTGATTTGTTTCTGCAGTCCTTGCTGGGGATATACCTTTTTTGGTCTTTATTATTCTTTAATTTTTTTAAAAGATTTATTTCTTTTAAATTTTTTTCTCCTCTGAAATGTCAGTTAATGTCTCTTTCAAAGGAGTTTTTTCTTGCTGACATAGTCATTTATTCTGGATTTTAATCCTCAGTTTTATAACTTCCAAATACACTTTGGCTTGTTTTTGATATCTTTCGACTAATAAAAGTTCTTAATGTACTATAGAAAATTTGTTACTCTTTTATTATTATTTATTTATTTATTTGAAAGATGGAGAAGCAATGGGAGAAAATTCTTTGATCCATTGGTTCACTCTCCAAATGTCCACAAAAGCCAGGGCTGAGCCAGACCAAAGCCAGGAGCTTCATCTGAGTCTTCCACGTGCGGGCAGGGGCCCAAGCACTTGGTCCATCTGCTGCTGCTTTCCCAGGCTCATTAGCAGGATGGGAAGTGGAGCAGCCGGAGCTTGAACTGGCACCCATATGGGATTCCTTTACTATAGGCAGTGGCTTAACCCTGCTGCCCCACTGTGCCACCCAAAATTTGTTAGTTAATCTTTTAATATTTAGTGATTATGTTTAAGATTCCCACTCTAAGGCTTTGATTAAATTCTGTATTTTCTTTCTACAGATTTTAAAGATGAAGTCTTTTGAATCCATAATTTACTTAATGTAATAGTTTTATTTAAGGTAAACATCTGTCTCTGCACTACTTTTTCAAAACTTATCTTTCCCAGTGGTATGTAGTTCTAGTTCTCAACACACTTATTTTCATGTGAGTGTGGGGATTTTACCGGACTCTCCTTTTTGTTATTCCTCTCTCTGTCTACTGAGATCCTCAGTGAATCTCCTTTTTAGTTGTCTCGTGGAAACTATGCCTTCCTTGTTTCTCAGTAGAAACATTACTTATTCTTGGTCCTTTGCTTTGTTTTTATAGAAATTCTAGAATCTGGTATTGCAATTTCAGTTGAAATTTCATTGAATTAATTTCTAGTTTAATTGAGAATAACTGAACCTTTTCATTTGTTAGCTTTCCAAGCAGAGAAAACAAACATAGCAAACGAAAATGAAATGTATCTTGAATGTTAAAATCCAAAAGGTGATCGTGATGGGGAATGGTATAGTGTGGAGGGTGGTAGGGAATGAGGCCAAGGTTTAGCCTGAGGTGATAATTTAGGCTTTACAAAGCATGGTTAAGAATTTAGATTTTATCTTGTTATTGAAAACCACTAGATTTTGGTTCTTTTGTTTTTTAAGATTATTTGAGAGGCAGAATTAGAGATGTGGGGGAGGGTCTTCTATCCCCTGTGAACCACATTTGGGTTCACTCCCCAAATGGCTGCAACAGCTGGATCTGGGCCGATCCAAAGCCAGGAACCGTGAGCTTCCAGGTCTCCCAGGCGGGTGCAGGGGCCCAAGCACTTGGGCCATTTGCTACTGCTTTACCAGGCCATTAGCAGAGAGCTGGATTGGAAGAGGAGAAGCCTGGACACAAACCAGCATCCGTAGGGGATGACAGCGCTGCATTCTGAGATTTAGCCTGCTGTACCACAACACTGACCCCTTTGTTTTTTAAGATTTCTGTACATGAAAGAGTTAGAGATCTTTCAGCCACTGGTTCACTCCCCCAAATGGCCACAATGGCTGGGACTGGGCTAGGCCAAAGCCAGGAGCCTGGAACTCCATCTAGGTCTCCCAAGTAGGTTGCAGGGGCCCAAGTCTTTTGCTGCTTTCTCAGGTGCATTAGCAGGGAGCTCTATCAAAAATGGAGCAGCTGAGATTCAAACTGGGGCCCATTTGGGATGCTGGCATTGTTTTCAGTGGCTTAACTCCCTGTGCCACACCAGTCCCTGGAGTGTTTAGATTAATGATATTACTTGATTTTGTTTTGTAAAGGATAATTGTCACTATTAACTATTTGGAGAACAGGCCAAGCTATGTGGACAAGAGTGATTAGGATGCAATTATGATAATGCAGACCAAAAAATTAAATTTCAGCCAGTATAGTAATGGAATGGGATGAGAATTTGGAAAGTTTCTAGATATAGTATAGACAACGAAAATGATTCACTGAAACATTGAATTTGTGAGATATGAGAAATGACTGACTTGTAGCATGAGCAACTGAATAAATGGTGGTGATACTTATTTTGGTACTTTGAGACTGACAGTTTGATTATAGCAGTGTTAACTTTGAGGTGCTCATTAGCCCTCTAAATGCAAATAATTAGTAGGAAGATAGGTAAAAACATAAAGTTTGAGAGAACAAGCTCTGGATTCTGTATTTAAACTTGAAAGGTATCATCAGCAGATAAAGGCTGTACAAAATCTTGAGAGAGAAGGAAATCAAAGGAGCCCATTGTAGATAAAACACAGAAGAGGCTTGAGCTAAGTCTTGAGAAACTCTTAGTGTTTAAAAAGAGTAGAAAGAGAGAGGCAAGGAAATTCTAAGGGAATGGCCTGGGAGAGAAAACAAGGGAGTAAGTGTTACATCCAATGAAGAATATGTTGAGATGAACTGATTACTGTATTACATTCTTTTGGAAGTTCCTTGAATTCAACATGGAAATCCCTGTGGACTGGTGTGTGGCACAGCCAACACCCTATATCAGAGTGCTGGTTCAAGTCCCAACTGCTCTGCTTCTGGTCCAGCTATCTGCTAATGTTCCTGGGAAAGCAGTAGAAGGCCCAAGTACTTAGGCAGAGTTACACAGAGAGAGGAGAGGCAGAGAGAGAGAGAGGTCTTCCATCTGGTGGTTCACTCCCCAATTGGCCAAAATGGCCAGAACTGCACCCATCCGGAGCCAGGAGCTTATTCCACGTCTGCCACGTGGGTGCAGGAGCCCAAGGACCTGGGCCATCTGCTTTCCCAGGCCATAGCAGAGAGCTGGATCGGAAGTGGGGTAGCCAAATATGGGATGCTTTACCTGCTACGCCAAAGCACTGGTCCAGGCTTCAAAGCACTGGTCCAGGCTTCCTAAACTCTTTAGCCACCTTTTTCATTTTCACAACTACAGTATATTTTTTATGCTTTTGTAATTTAGCTGGAAATTTGCATGGCTTTGTTGACTGAAAGAATCAGTCTTGTTGGAAAATCAAAATTCTAGTTCATTCAACTAGTCAAACTGAGAATTTCAACCCAGAAACCCAGTCAGTTATCCAACTTGGTCATTCTGCAAGCTGAGTTTGATTACTGTTTTCTACTTTTCTTACAGGGTGAGTGTATATCCTGAATCTAGTTTAAACAGTGCAGATTTATTTGTGGTTATCAAGCACATTAAAATCAAACAATACTTGATAATAGTTAACAGACTTGATTATTGATTAAAGAGGTGTACATTATATTCCCACAGTGGATATTTTCTATTTGCAAGGAGAGGCAAACAGTGGGGTCATTAATCAGTCTTCTTAAAAGCCATAAGATGTAAAGTTCCCTCCATTTTTTTAGGTAAAATAGATGTTTGGTAATGCTTAGAGTTTGTTGAAAAATCCTGTTATCTATTAGCTGCAGGACATGTTCCTGTGCTAACAGTAACCTGACTGACTTGGACTTCTGCTGGCAACATTCTGCTATTAAATCCACAGTTTTCAATGGGGAACTAAAAGATTTATTTATTTGAAAGATAGAGATCCTCCACCCATTGGTTTACTCCCCAAATGGCTGCAACGGCTGGAGCTGGGCTGATCAAAAGCCAGGAGCCAGGAGGTTCTTCAGGGTCTCCTACATGGTTGGTGGGGTCCAAGGACTTGGCCATATTACACTTCTTTCCCAAGCATGTTAGCAGAGAACTAGATTGGAAGTGGAACAGCCAGGACTTGAACAGACACTGACACTCGTATGGAATGTTGATGCTGCATATAGTGATTTAACACGCTATGGCACAGCGCCAGCCCCTCACTGTTCTGTTGCAATTTATTTATAAGTATAGTTCTTCAAAGATAAGAATTGAAAGTTTGCTGTGGCTGTTTGAAGGAGAAAGAGAATTTTGAGTATCTGGCAATCATATCTTCCACGTTAGCCAGCCCTCAGTTTCTCCTTTACATCCTCTACTCTAGGTCAATCTATCAGGTAGAAATCACCTACAACAAACAAAACTCCACACTTGGCATTCTGTGGTATAATTCTTATATATTCATGTGGAATAGAATTCCATTATAGAATGGTATATGTATGAAAATAAATGAGTGTAACATAAGCCTTAATGTTTTCTACTTGTCCTTTTTCCTAACAAAATATAAATTCTTCAAGGCAAAACTCAGTACCTTGCTGTCTTTGTAGAGTTTTTGACACTACATCTTCAGTAAATATTTTGTTGATTGGTGATAGTATGTAGTCATTTTGTAACAGTTTCTGATCTTGTAAAACATCAGGGAGAAGCTGTTTTCTGCCAAGGGCCATTTGGATATTTATAACATCATCCATGCGCCATATAAAATTATCAACTTCAAATTAGCCTGCTATAGATTTATTGAATTTTGAGTCTCGACTGCTGTTGCCTTAGCAAGGCCAGAACAAATGGTTTTGACACTGGCCATACATTCTCCAATCCTGATGTAAAAAATACTGACTTTTCTAAGTGTGTGTCTCACAGGGTATATTTTAAGATACAGTATGTTTATTTCTGTGCAGCATTTACATTCAAGTTGTATACCATTTTTTTTTATACTATCTGGCATATGGCTATATTTAAACAAATGTAAAACACTTTAAAATTAGATTTTGTTAAAATAATGGTTAAATTCTATTGTATTTAGTGAGTGCTATTTTTTCTGTTAGCTCTATCAAGTGGAACATGGATAATACAGTTCTTAGTCATTATTATTTGCAGTTTCATTGTGTTATTTGTGGTTCAAATTTTTGAAAAGTAATTTCTTGGTTTTTATTTTCCAGAACATCTTAACTGAACCATCAAGGTCTAATGGAAGTATGGTTCGCCATTCTTCATCTCCATATGTAGTATACCCAACAGACAAGCCTTTCCTTAATAGTGATCTACGGCGCTCTCCAAACAAGCCTACACTTGCCTATCCAGAAAGCAACAGTCGAGGTAAGAGCCCAACAAAATAAGTGTTTGTTTTGTTTTGTTTTGTTTTTTCTTTTTTTTTCTTTTTTTTCTTTTTTTTTTTACTTTTATTTAATGAATATAAATTTCCAGTGTACAGCTTATGGATTACAATGGCTTCCCCCCCCAATAACTTCCCTCCCACCCGCAACCCTCCCCCCTCCCGCTCCCTCTCCCCTTCCATTTGCATCAAGATTCATTTTCAATTCTCTTTATATACAGAAGATCAATTTAGTATAAAGATTTCAACAGTTTGCACCCACATAGAAACACAAAGTGAAACATACTGTTTGAGTACTAGTTATAGCATTAAATCACAATGTACAGCACATTAAGGACAGAGATCCCACATGAGGAGCAAGTGCACAGTGGCTCCTGTTGTTGACCCAACAAATTGACACTCTAGTTTATGGCGCCAGTAACCATCCTAGGCTGTCGTCATGAGTTGCCAAGGCTATGGAAGCCTTCCAAGTTCATCGACTCTGATCATATTTAGACAAGGTCATAAAAGACAGAGTGAGGATAGTAACCAATGATCCTAAGAGTGGCATTTACCAGGTTTGAACAATTATACAGCATTAAGTGGGGAAGAGGACCATCAGTACACACATGTTGGGAGTAGAGCCATTGGTGGTAGAGTAGAGGTTATGATTACAAAGGAATGAGGCCCAAGTGCACTAGACAGGGTCTAGAACAAAGGACAGAGTCATTATTAGAGGAGCTAAGAAAGGTGCTGTCTAAGCTACAATTAAGTTTTCTGATTGAGAGGCAAATAGAACCTGATAGAAGGGGCTTGATAATAATCTGGTGGGCTTTAGGCCTTGTAAATTCAGAGGCCCAGACCTATCTATCTCTTCACATGGGGTATATCCTAAGGGAGGTGTGAACCTCCTAGGGGAAGGCACTCTGTTGACTTTCATTACTTGGCTGGCCTGGGAGGAGAGCTGGCCAGGTAAAGGCAGGGGGCATCTCTAACAAGAAATTTACAGTTCTGCCTGCAATGTTGCTGACCCTACTTGACCATCCCCTCAGCTGCAGTGGTCACTTTGGAAGTTGGGCTGAGTGAAGGGCTTTTCAGCTTAGAGCCAATAAGATCTGTGGCTCTGACCTGGGCATCCTTCGACTCCAGGGCAGGTCCATTACCAGTGATCCAACTCTTGGCAGAGCTGCCAGGGCTCTTCACAAGCTGACTTCTGCTGAAGCCCAGGCTTACCACATTGAAAGCCACTGCAGTGGACTGGCCTGTTGGGTCTCCTTGAGGGCAGATCACTGTACAGATCAGCCATTAATAGGCCTGCCACCCATTGCTTCTGATGCCGAGCTTTCTTTTCCTCCTGGTTTGTGTTAAAGCAGACCAGAGGATGCAAGTCAAGGGAGTGCCCGTTTCCCATCTCTAATCTTCGGTGGCCTGAACTACAAGTCTATAGTCACAGGCATGTTCTGTAGTAGTTTTTCTAAGGTAGACAATGCCCATGAGGAAAATTATATTCTCACTTTAAAACTTTCTTTCCCTTTGGTCTGAAAGGGAGGTTTTTTCTACTTACTGTATACTTCGCTGATGGCGAAGTGAATCTAGCTATGAGATTATTATTTGAGTTCTTATTTTGGCTATGCTATTGCAGAAAAATGTTAGCCATCTCTTTTATAAGGTCTAAAGATTAAATTGTGCATCCTACAGATTCCTTCATAATAGAATTAGTTTCCTACCTTGAAGAGAATAGAGAAATGAAAGAACAAGTTGGGCTTAGAATAGAGAAATGAGGGAGCAAGTCCTAGATCGCTTGCTGACAATAGCAATATCACATGAATACTTAGCAAACCGTTTCAACCATTAGATAACAACTTAAGAAAACATTTACCAGAAGGTCCAATGCCTTCTATAAATTTTAAGAATCATGTATTTGAAAACACCTCTTAAATATCTAACATGGTGTAGTTTGTTTAGCCAGTAAACTTAAGCACAACCATCTAAAATGTTTTTAGTTTCTTTCTACCAACAAGTCTAAAACATACGATACACAGATTCAGGTCCCACAAATTAAAATGTATCTTTGATTGATTTTAGCAGCTTAAATTTATGGACAATCTTATCTATAAGCCATTTAAAAGAAAACTCTTAATAAAATTTCCCCAAGTGGACATACAATATGTACACACATATAATATAGCATAATAGACCAATACATCAATTTTAATAATAGCTTTTAAAATCTTTAACTTTTTGTAGATTGCCAATTGATTTGAATTGCTTTTTCTTTTTAGTAACCTCAGTTAACCATACTTTCTCTCAGTTGGTACTGTTAATACATTATTGGCTTCATCTGTTTACAGAGCCATCCCAAAGTACTGAATACAATAAAAGTGGCTGGAAAAAGTCCATAGGAACCTATAGGAGGACAGCTAAACACAGAACCAACAACGCTTTAGTTTTATGAGCAGCAGATATTCAAATTTTTGAAAAAAGCACATATTTAAATAACCCATAGCTCTTAATAAAAATTCAGCTGTTTTTGAACAATTAGAATTTAACAGACATCAAGAGAACATAATAGATTACTTTAACACATTGCTTTAACAGAGCATCAGAGTTTAATTCTATGTCAAAGAGAAATTGAGCTTCCTGTGATCTTTTGCTGTGAGGTTTCCTTCCTTTACCTTCTTTCATATTGGTGACCATGTTTCTGTGTTTCTGTGTGTAAGACATCTTTAAGCATCTTTTGCAGGGCAGGATGAGTGGCAACAAATTCTTTCAGTTTCTGTTTGCTGTGAAAAGTCTTAATTTCACCTTCATTCACAAATGAGAGCTTTGCAGGATATAGTATTCTGGGCTGGCAGTTTTTCTCTCTTAGTACCTGGGCTATGTCTCGCCATTCCCTTCTAGCTTGTAGGGTTTCTGATGAGAAGTCTGCTGTGAGTCTAATTGGAGCTCCTCTAAGAGTGATCTGACGTTTCTCTCTTGCACCTTTTAGGATCTTTTCTTTATGTTTCACTGTGGTGAGTTTGATTACAACATGTCGTGGTGAGGATCTCTTTTGGTCATGTTTATTAGGGGTTCTATAAGCTTCCTGTACTAAGATGCCTCTGTCCTTCTCCAAACCTGGGAAATTTTCTGCTAGTATCTCACTGAAAATGCCTTCTAATCCTTTCTCCCTCTCCATGCCTTCAGGAACTCCTAGAACCCGAATGTTGGGTTTTTTAATAGTATCCTGTAAATTCCTGACAATATTTTTTAGATTTCTAATTTCTTCTTCTTTTCTTTGGTTTGCCTGTTTCCTTTCCTGTTCTCTGTCTTCTAAGTCTGATATTCTCTCTTCTGCTTCGCCCATTCTGTTTTTAAGGCTCTCTAATGTGTTTGTCATTTGATCTATTGAACTCTTCATTTCATTATGATTTCTAGTCACTATCAGAGTTTCTTGGTCCACTAGTTGTTTCATTTCATTTTGATTCCTCCTTAATATTTCACTTTCACGAGAGAGATTTTCTATCTTGTCCATGAAGGATTTCTGTAGTTCAAGAATTTGTTTTTGAGAACTTCTTAATGTTCTTATCAATTTTTTGAGATCTGCTTCTTGCATTTCTTCGATCTCATCATCTTCATAATCTTGAATTGGGGTGTCTTTTTCATTTGGGGGCGTCATAGTTTCTTCTTTGTTCTTGTTAGCTTGGTTTTTGCGTTTGTTGTTTGGCATGTTGGAGATATTTGGTTTCTTCACTGTGGTGTTTTTTCTTGTTACACTATGGCTCTATATTAAGTGGACTGTCTGCTTTCAGTGGAGCCTTAGAGGCTTGAGATGAGTGTGGACTGAGAGCTGTGTTTGGTTCCTCAGGGTTGAGGGTGTGTCAAAGATGACACTCCCAGGTTAGGCGTGGTAAATCTCTCTCTCTTTTTTTTTTTGATTCAAAAGGGAAGTAATTCTGCACAGCTGAACATAATTGGAGGTAGTTAGCAGGTGAATGATATACCCACAGGAGCCAGAGATCGGAAGCTCTTTCCCAAGGACCACACAGGGAATCTCTGCTGCCCTCAGTGTGGGCTCAAATTCTCCTGCAGTCTCCCACTGGGTTGCCAAGTTAGATGCTAATCTCCTGTTATTTCACCCCTCCCCACAGAGTCAGGTTTTTCTGCTAGGCTCAGGGCTGGTGCAGACCTGAGGTCGCCCTGCTTTTGACGTATGTCCAAAATGGCGCCTGCTCTGTCTTGCTCGCCTGTGAGAGGTGAGCGGAGAGAGAGAAACTTGTGTCCGTATCAGTCACTTTTTTTATTTTTTTTTCTCTCTCTTCTAGTTAGCCTGGTGAACTTTTCCCCACGGAGTTTCAAGCCTCGTTCCCTCTAGCCTCCTCTTTCTGCTTGCCTGCTGGTATCTCGGGCTATGGAGGTTCGGCTCACCTCGCGTTCCAGCGCTGGTGCGTTGAGTCTGCCGCTGGTGTCCCGAACTTGGGCTCCCACGCTCTCCACGCAGGTCCACTGTGAATCACTAGTTCCGGAAGAGTTTCCTCTGCTGTTTCATCCCCTACTCTTCCTTGACACTGCAGTATCTCCACTTATATTAAACTTTCTCTCCCCCCGGACTAAGTGTGCTTCCTGCCTATTCCGCCATCTTGCCGCCTCTCCAGGCGAGGCCCATCTTCTAACTGGTGATCTAGACCCAGGCTACAGCCCAGGCCAACGAAGGTCAGGAAGCACAGCGCCTCTTCCAGGGCGGACTCTCTGTTTTGTTTTGTTTTTACTCACCAGTTTAACATTTGTAATTTCGTACTCCATTATTACTAAACTAAAAGAAAATATATTCCTACCTCAGTGTTTTTAGCTTCCTCAAAATACAGTACTCCTCCAATGTTTCTTTGTGAAATATCATTATCCACCAAGTCACCAGAACTAAAATAGTTTGAGTTATCTGTAGCTGCCTTGTAATCTCTAACATCAGTCAGACACTGACAGTGTTTCTGCTGAGGCTATTCCAAAAACCCATTGGCTCTGTCTCCTTTCAGTCTTACCACTTTGGTTTGGAGCCATATCTATTGCTTATATGTTCATAAGTTTTAGGACATCTCCATGGCTGGCATAGTAATAATAATCATGTTCACTCTGTATGCCTTACTGACTTCATCCATGGCCTCTCTTGTGTTCTTACCAACACATCCTTGACTTAAGCCATTTAAAATGTATTTGTTTCTGGAACATGCCATCTGTGTTAGTTTTCTTGCTACCTTTACAAATCACCACACATTTAGCAGTTTTAAATGACAAATTTATTACCTCAGTTTTTTTTTTAGGTCAGAAAATTGGGTAGGTTCATCTAAGTCCTTGAGTCTTAGAAGGTTGAAATCAAGGTGTTGGCTGGGGCTATGCTGTGTACTGGAGGCTCTGGCGGAAGATTTGTGAAGCTCATTCGGAGTCTTAGCTAAATTCAATTCCTTGTACTAGTTTCAGGACTGAAGTTCTGTTGCCTAGCTGTCAGTCATGGCCAGTCTTTGCTCCCAGACACTGCCTTTGTTCCGGTTTTTTTCCCTCGTGGTCCCTGATAGCATCAGTTGGTCATATCTCTTTTATTCTACAAATATCTCCTGGCATCTGCTGGTGCATTTTTCTAACCACAGCCAGAGAATATGTTTCTGCTCATGTCATTAGATTGAGTCCACCCAGGTATTCAGAAATAATCTTATAACCTTAATATCTCCTAAAGTCATTTTTGTTGTATAACATAAGGTGTTCAGAGGTTCTAGGGATTAGTGCATTCTGCCTATCACACCAACCATGTCAACTTTACAAGCTTTGCACATGTTATGCTCTTAATAGAATTTTCTTCTAGAAAATATTCTTTAAAGCCCAGATTGTATATTATTTCCTGTAAGAAGTGTTTCTATCCACTACTATCCCCAAATGTCTTTTCTAAATTCTCTTTGTCCTTTATTCATGTTTTTCTGCATTTTGTGGGTGAGAAGGGGATGGTGGTTTCTATGTCTGTCCTCCCCATTTGAAAGTGAGTATTGTTGGATTAGTTTAAAAAACATTGAAGGGTCTGGCAGTGTAGCACAGTGGGTTAAGCTATTGCCTGCGATGCTGGCATCCTGTATGGGAGTGCTCATTCAAGTCTGCTGTTGCACTTCCCATCCAGCTCCCTGATAATGCAGCAGAGAGCAGCAGAAGATGGTTCAAGTACTTGGGCCTTCACCCCCCCACAGGAGACCCTGATGGAGTCTGGGTCCTGCCTCCTGACTTCAGCCTGGCCATTGTGGCCATTTAGGGGTGAACCAGCGGATAAGAGATGGGTATCTCTCTTATCCTCTCGCTTTGCCTTTCAAAAAATAATCTTTAAAAAAAAAAAAAAACTAAAGGGGCATTTGGCCCACCATAGCCATGGGGTCTTCATCCTGGAAGTTAGCTAATTGCAGATTAAAAATATTTGAGGAAAACAAAATGTCATTGTTCTCTAAATAATACAGTGAAACAACTATTTATATAACATTTACATTGTACTTGATATTATAAGTAATGTAGAGGTGATTGAAAGAATACAAGAGGATGTGCCTAGATTATATGCAAATATTACAACATTTTATGGAAGGAATTTTCTGGGAGGGAAGTCATGGACCAATCCCCTTCAGATATTGGGTACCAACTATAATGGCTTTCAATGATTATTTTATTTTTAAATTATTTAATAACTTGCCTTTCTAGATTTTTTTTTTTTTAAATTCTTTTCATTGATGTAAAGATCAGAACCAGGTACACTATTACATTTTTTAGACCTTTGTGTGTTTTTGTTTTTTTTTTTTAAGATTTATTTATTTGAAAGAGAGGTAGAGACAAAGAGGTCGGTCTTCCATCTGCTGGTTCACTCCCCAATGGCTACAGCTGCCAGAGCTGAGCCTATTCAGAGGCATGAGCCAGGAGCTTCTTGCCAATCTCCCTTGTGGGTGGCAGGGGCCCAAACATTTGGGCCATCCTCCACTGCTTTCCCAGACACATTAGCAGAGAGCTGGATCAGAAGTGGGACAGCCAGGACTCCAACTGGTTCCCAAAAAGGATGGTGTGCTACAGGCCAGGGCTTTAACCTGCTGTTCTTAACAGAGTAAGAACTTTCTGTTTTATTTTGGGCTTATTTTTCCAAAAGTTATAAGTAAAACTACAGAACTTTGCTGCTTTTTTAGGCTTCATTTATTGTTTTTTAACTTGCATTCTTTGTGTCATAAACTTATTTTTAATAGCCAGTCTTTGCTATATTCTGATGTGTAGTACTTTATCAATTGTTTTACCATTAAATCAGTTCTTATTCTGGAGGCAAAAGCATCTTATAAATAGAGAGATTTTATAAATAGAGTTTCTAGTGAGCGTCAAGTTTTGAAAGTCTTAAAAGACCACCAGGCTACAGGTTAAATTTATTTCTGCAGACACCTATGACCCCCCATTGTGGGACTAACAATACTTGGATATTGTGATCTGCTTGATATTTTACTAGTCAGTCATTCCACAATTTACCAGATAGTTTCATTCTGAGATAAATGTTTAAGTTACTTACACTGCATTGCCCAGTTGAAATTAATAAGTTCCTAAATTAACTTAAAAATGCTTAGCCTATGTTGTAGCTATTAATATAATATATTCTTTTATCTAGAGAATCATTGACACACAAAAACACAGCTTAAAAAAATAAAAGCAGCATTCCAAATAAAACAAATATATTTCGTTTTTTTATTCATCAAAAAAGTATAAGGCAGATATATTTAAAATTCACAGTTAAAGGACATCTCAGAGATGAATAATATATTCAGTATCAAAACTGTCTTCTCTTCCTGCTTAATCCCCTGTTCAGTGAACCCTCAAATATATATTAAATTATGAAGTCTTATTTTGAGCAGATGATTTCTATGATAGTACTTTTCTTAAACATAAATTCCTTTAGCTATGATTGTAGATTTTCATTACTTATTATCTCATTCAAGCCATCTGATTGTTAACTTGAAAATCTTATTTAAGGCTATAGAATGGATAACTTGTTAATCATTTTGAGCTTTAGTTCAAAGAAGAATAAGCAACAAATTTAAAATTATCACTACTTTCACAAACAGTATTAACATTTTTAGAGTTCTTTAAAAAATGGTAAACAACTTCATTCCAAAAAGTTTTAGTGTAACTCATTGGTTTCGTTACTTGTTGAATGTATTCAAATATCAGTAATGTGAATGTTGGTTTGGATATTTCAAGCAACATAACTACCTGTATAGCAATTGGAAGGTTCTAATAGACTTGTGCTTCACAACCTTTGCCTATCAGAGTATATATAGAAAATGAAAGGTAATTGATGTACAGCACACTGTGATAAGCTGGTGGGATTGGTGGATTTAATAGGCCTGCCACCTATCTTTACATTGCTTCTGATGCCTAGCTTTCTTTTCCTCCTGGTTTTTGTTAAAGCAGACCAGAGGATACAAGTCAAGGGGGTGCTCAAGTCCCTTCTCTAATCTTTGTGGCCTAAACTAGAAGTCTATAGTCACAAGCATGTTCTGTAGTAGTTTTTCTAAAGTAGACAATGCCCATGAGGAAAGCTATGTCCTCGCTTTAAAACTTTCTTTCCCAGGCCGGCGCTGCGGCTCACTAGGCTAATCCTCCGCCTTGCGGTGCCGGCACACCCGGTTCTAGTCCCGGTCGGGGCACCGGATTCTGTCCTGGTTGCCCCTCTTCCAGGCCAGCTCTCTGCTGTGGCCAGGGAATGCAGTGGAGTATGGCCTAAGTACTTGCACCCCATGGGAGACCAGGATAAACACCTGGCTCCTGCCATCGGACCAGCCGCAGCGGCCATTGGAGGGTGAACCAACGGCAAAAAGGAAGACCTTTCTCTCTGTCTGTCTCTCTCACTGTCCACTCTGCCTGTCAAAAAAAAAAAAAAAAAAAACAAAACAAAACTTTCTTTCCCTTTGTTTGGTCTGAAAGGGAGGTCTTGCCTGTTTACTGTGCCCATGGTGAAGTAAATCTAGCTGTGAAGTTATAATTTAAGCTTTCATTTTGGCTATGCTATTAGAGAAAATGTAAGCCATCTTTTTTGTAAGATATAAAGATCAAATTTTGCATCTTGGAGAGTCTTTAAGAATAGAATTATTTTCTTACCTTGAAGAGAATAGAGAAATGAGGGGGGAAAGTCAGGCTTAGAATAGAGAAATGAGGGAGCAGATTCCAGATTGCTTTCTGACAATAGCAATATCAAATGAAAACTTAGCAAATAATCTCAACCATTAAATAACAACTTAGGAAAACATTTACCAGAACTTCCAGTGCCTTCCATAAATTTTAAGAATACATGTATCTGGAAACATCTCTTAAATATCTAACATGGCATAGCTTGTTTAACCAGCAAATTCAAGCACAAGCATATGAAATGTTTCTAGTTTCTACCAAGAGATTTAAAACATCTGATACAGAGATTCAGGTCACATGAATCAAAATGTGTCTGATTAATTTTAGCAGTTTAAATTGATGAGCCAATTAAAACAGTTCTTAATAAAATTTTCCAGTGTAGACATAAAATATGTATACACATATAACATACAAGAGAATAAAGCAGTTTCATTAATGGCTTCTTAAACTCTTTTGTAAATTACCAATTGATTCGAATTACTTTCTACTCTTAATAACCTCAGTTAACCATACTTTCTCTCAGTTGGTACCTGTAATACATTATTGGCTTCATCTGTTTACAGAGCCATTCCAAAGTACTGAACACAATAGAAGTGGCTGGAAAAAGTCCATTGGAACCTATACTAAACTATGGATGACAAAAGACTAAATAAGCCATGTTTAAAATTATAAATTCATTAACCAACAGGAGGCACTTGCTTACTTCACACAATATTTTTGAAAGCACCTGTAGGATTTTACACAGCATTTAACCCTTTTAGGCCTCTAGGGCTTTCTCATTAAAATAATTAAATAAAAAAATTAAAAATTAAAATAATAAAATAATTAAAATAATAAAATTGTCTAGTAACACAAGATCATTAGACTTCTTAACTTTCAGACATTTGTATCAGTAGCATTTTATATTATAAAAACTTAAAATTTAGCACCACTTCACATCTTGACACTACTTCTGATATAATCAAGGTAGCTGGATTAGTTGGAGTCTACAAGGTAAGAGACATACATCCTTTGATTTTTTTCCAGTTGGACCCAAACTGGAAAAACCAAAGTCCAAATTTACTGGGAATTTCAGAGTCCAAATTGTTTGGAACTTTGATTTTTTATTTTTTTGAACGTCTATTCAGGATGCCAAGAAGGCTTAAAATACCTGGTTGAAATATGATCCCTTAACATCATGAGATAATATGGACCAAATTTGATCATTGTTACAAGGTGATTATTAAAATGTTTTAGAATAAGCAAATCTTTAAATGACCCATACCTCTTAATTAAAAACTCAGCTGTTTTTAACAATTAGAATTTAACAGAGACATCAAGAGAACATAAGATTACTTTAACTCATTGCTTTAACAGAGGATCAGATTCTAATTCTATGTCAAAGAGAAATAGATTAATAGCTTTATATCCAAAATTTCTTTCTTTCATAACCCTCTGTGACTTCCACACACCCTCTTCAAGGTACTTGAAACATTCCATCATGTCCATTCCACTCTAGAGTAACTAGCCATTAGGATGAAGTCATTCTTACAAACCATGTCCTTTCTTTATTTAAAAGAACTCTTGCCTTCTTAACCTTGCTTACCAATCGCACATTTCTGTACTTGGTGATGTTTTCCATCTGCCAAAGTCCTTGATTTACATTTCTAGCGGGGGGCGGGGTGGGGTGGAGGCTGGAGCCTAGGATGGTATCTGGGTGTAGATTGTGCCATAGATAAGACTGCACCATTTGCTAACAAAAGTTGTTACATTTTGATACATGCATACCTGGTATAATGTGTAATATCCAATTAGGATAAACATATCTACTTGAACATTAATGATTTCCTTACAGTGAAAACAACTGTAATCCTTCTAGTTTTTTGTTTTTTTTTTTTTTTAAAGAAAAAGTGCATTATCATTGTTGACACCTTACGTGTAATAGAATACCAGAACTACTTTCTAACTATAACTTAGGACCTATTAATTAGTTACCCCATCATTCTCTCATGTATTCTCCTCAGCCTCAGGTAACCACTATTCTGCTGTCAACTTTTGTGGGATTAACTTTCTGAGATTCTGCACATTAATGAAATTATGTTGTACTTGTCTTTCTATGTTTGGCTACTTCACTTATCTCCAGTTCCATCCATATTGTTGCACGTGACAAAGTTTTATCCTTTTTATGGCTGAATGATAATCCATTTATATATGTACCACATTTTTTAGCCATTTATTAATTGATAGCTGCTTAAATTGTTCACATTTTTGTGGCTGTTGTGGGTAGTATAGCAGTAAATATGGGAATGCTGATTCCGTTTCTTGGACAGACTGATTTAATTTTCCTTATATATAGAAACATGGAATGCTTCATGAATTTGGGCTATACTAATCATCACTGTAGTGTTACAGTGTTAGTATAGGTGATGCCAAAGCAAGCACTGTGGTCTTATTTTAATAAATATACCTGACTTCAAGAATAAGGGACATTTGTTAATTTGTTAATTTTCACTTTTCTGATTGTATTTGTTATTTGAATATAGAGAATTGTTACTTTAGATGCTACTTATATCCAAACTCCTTTCCTGTTCTTCCTATTGGGAGCCTGTTGATGCTAGGGCACTGAAAATTTTAGGAACTGAATACATTGCATTAGTTAATGGAAAAATGGGGCTTGTGTTCAGTGAATTGAATTGATTCTTAAAAGATGGCAACTCTTCCTACTATTGCATAATGTACATGAAGTTTCATGTGTCAGCACCACTACTAGAATTGAAGGCAAATAATAAAAATAGAGGCATTTTTTTTATAGGAAAATAGGCAGAGGAAATTCGTGAAAGAGAAAATTGACTAATGATACATACAAAAATACTTTCAAACTTTAATAGAAATGCAAAATAATCAAAGGTGATGTGTTTTTTCAGAATAGCAGAGGCTTTGCAATAAGTTTTAAATTATTAATCAAAGGAAATATTTTAAACAACATGATTATAAAAGAGAATACATTGTTAAAGTGAAAACAAAACAAATATATTTTGACTTTCATTTCTTTTACACCTTTAGAAAAAGATTGAAAGAATCAAAAATGATAGGCCGGCGCCGTGGTTTAACAGGCTAATCCTCCGCCTTGCGGCACTGGCACACCGGGTTCTAGTCCCAGTTGGGGCGCCGGATTCTATCCCGGTTGCCCCTCTTCCAGGCCAGCTCTCTGCTATGGCCCGGGAAGGCAGTGGAGGATGGCCCAAGTCCTTGGGCCCTGCACCCGCATGGGAGACCAGGAGAAGCACCTGGCTCCTGGCTTCGGATCAGCAAGATGCGCCGGCCGCAGCGGCCATTGGGTGGGTGAACCAATGGCAAAAAGGAAGACCTTTCTCTCTGTCTCTCTCTCTCACTATCTACTCTGCCTGTTTAAGAAAAAAAAAAAAAAAGATAGTCATTATTTCTGGGTAGTAGAATTATTGTATTTTCCTGTGTCTTCTACATTTTCTATACTAAATATAAGAAACCAGTCCCTTTAAGTGCTTGCCTGTGTTAAACTCTATAATTGAATTCTACATGTAATGCTATAAATGAAACAAAAAAAGTTAATATTTGTTTTGGGACAGATACATGAATTTTATGTGGTTGGCTAATTTTTTCATTTATAGTTTTTATCATAGTGATGGGTTTTATTTAAATGAGTACTACAGTTCAGAGATTCAAAAGATGTTTTGAAGTATATTCTTTAAAAAATTATGAGGTAATATTTTATTCTTCCCAAAGAGTGATCCTTCTCTGGACACCTACTCATCATATTTTATTTTTATGTTTTCATTAGTTTCTTTTTCAGTGAACTTTCTCCATATGTATTGTTATTTTATAGTAATTACGTTTATATCTGGCAGCAATATTTTCTGCTCTGAAGAATCTTCAAGATAAGATTCGACGTTTGGAACTGGAAAGGATTCAGGCAGAAGAAAGTGTGAAAACCTTGTCTAAAGAAACAATTGAGTACAAGAAAGTATTGGATGAACAGATACAGGAAAGGGAGAATTCTAAGAATGAGGAATCAAAGCACAATCAAGGTTTGTTTAATTACAAGGGAAATTGAATTCTATCAGATAAGTACTATCAAAATTCTAAAATCCCATGTGAGTGTTTTATATTGACCAGTATCTCTGGGCGCTGCAAAATTGAATTACATTTGTATGCCTTTTGAAGAGCAAGTTCTGATGCCATGCATCTTTACTGACTGGAAACAAGGTAGAATTGACTAGCATGGAGAAAGAATGATTAGGTAATCTGAAAAAACTTCTGGAAAGTATTTGTATTAATACACAGTACATTTATCTCAACAGCTTTTTTAAACTATTGTACACATGAGTTGATTGCTACTTTTCTATTTTTAGAACTGACATCTCAGTTGTTAGCTGCGGAAAATAAATGTAATCTTTTAGAAAAACAATTGGAATACATGCGAAATATGATAAAGCATGCAGAAATGGAGAGGACATCTGTCTTAGAGAAACAGGTATGTTGTCTCACAGATTGTGGTTAAATATGGAGAATTAGACTTTTCTCAGGGCTAACAATGCTTTTTTTTTTTTTTTTTTTTGACAGGTAGAGTTAAAGACAGAGAGACAGACAGAGAGAAAGGTCTTCCTTCCATTGGTTCACTCCCCAAATGGCCACAACGGCCGGAGCTGCGCCAATCCGAAGCCAAGAGACAGGTGCTTCTTCCTGGTCTCCCATGCAGGTGCAGGGGCCCAAGTACTTGGGCCATCCTCCACTGCCCTCCCAGGCCACAGCAGAGAGCTGGACTGGAAGAGGAGCAACCAGGACAGAATCTGGTGCCCATATAGGATGCTGGCGCCGCAGGTGGAGGATTAGCCAAGTGAGCCATGGCGCCTGCCCCTAACGATGCTATTTTAATAGCTGAGAACTGAAACTTGTGAGATCAATTATGGTATCTGAGGGGTTGATTATTGGCTTTCCTTCATCATTATATTTGATAGACTTAATTAAATTGGGAAATACACACTTAGTTGTGGGCTATTTTGAAGTCAAATTCACTTCTTTGAGACTACCTTATAAAAAGTCAAACGGGCTGGAGCCTGTGGTGTCGGCATCCCATATGGGCGCCGGATCTGGTCCTGGTTGCTCCTCTTCCCAACCAACAGAAGGAAGACCTTTCTCTCTCTCTCTCTCTCTCTCTCTCTGTAACTCTGCCTGCCAAATAAATAAAATCTTTTAAAGAAAAAAAAATATAAACAGTCATACACCTATTTACCTCTTAAAATTTTTTAAGAGTAGCAGATTTGATAGCTTTTTTTACTTAGTAAAACTCAATAACTTGCTTTATCAAAGTATTTTTCTGCTTGGTTACACCAGATTTCTTTGCAGTTAAGTAAGCTGCACATTTTTGAGAGGTCATTCACAATAGCAGTTTTGAATGTACTTTTTAAAGTATCCCTCCTTTTCCTGTTAAGAATTTGAATTCATCATAAGTACAGTTGCTGGACGTATTAACTTTTTATGTAAAATGTGAATGTTTGTTTCCTTGATATTATTATGCTTAATGTCCTACAGTGTTAAAGTGAAATATGTCATGCTTCCTACCTTCGGTCAGTTTTTAGTGCTGGTTAGAGAGATTAGATTTGAAAAATAATTAGCCAATCATGCAAGAATATCTGAGAGGACGTCTCAGTGATTTCCTCACATATTACAGATTCTCTGCACTGTGCCATTGAATTTATTTCAGTTACTATATATTTTTGTTTTCAGTTGGTTCTTTTTCTGCCCACTTGTTTTTATTATTTTTAGTGTATCATTACTCATAAGATTTTTGTACCTTTTATCTCTTTCATGACTATAAAGAATTCTCAATTTTTTTAAAGGATAATTAAGGTTTTCAAAGTGTTAATCTACTAATTCTCCCTTACGGCAGTTTGTTTCTTTATGGGAGCTTATTTATAATTGTGAACTTATTCTTTAGAGTTGTTTTGTCTTGGAAATTCCGTATGTTTTATAATGTGTGTTCAGTCTTAAAAGCTGGTTGTGGATTTGCTTTTGCTGAAGTTTGATGGGTTTCACTGGTTCTAGTTCAGTTCTAGGTTTTATATACTTGGTTGGTATTAAGTCATTGCGGATTATACATTGCTTTGGTGTTTTTGTTTTTGTTTCTCATTTTTTATTTAATTGTAACAAATTCGTTATGTTTTATAGATACAAGTCTAGGAATTCCCTCCCTCCCACCTTCATTCCTTCTATCTTTCTTTTTCTTAGTTTTTGAGATAATATTTTAAATTTACAGTGGCCCCAGGAGTGCAGTGGAGGACGGCCCAAGTGCTTGATCCCTGCATCCGCATAGCTCCTGGCTTCAAATCAGTGTGGTGCGCCAGCTGCCGCACACCGGCCACAGCGGCCATTGAGGGGTAAACCAATGGAAAAGGAAGACCTTTGTCTCAGTCTGTCTCTCTCACTGTCTACTCTGCCTATCCAAAAAAATAAAAAGAAAGGCTTAATAATTCACCAAATAGGAATTTTAACAAGTAAAAAGCAAAATGACCCTAGTTTAGTGGAAATACAAACAATGACTATAAACAATAATTGAATGGAAAAATCATTTCACCCATATACAGTTTTAATTAGTCATTCATTATTTCTTTCAATGAGAGTTTGGTAAAGTTGCAAAAATCAATAGCCTTTGTATACACAGACGATGCCTTGGCTGAGAAAGAACTTCTAAGATCAGTCCCATTCACAATAGCTCCATTGTCAAACTTTAGTTTGTTGCAGGTGTGTTGAATTCTGGGGAATCTATTCTGTTCTGTTGGTCTACATGTCTATATTGTGCCAATGCCAGGCCGCTTTGATCTATAACTGCCTTGCAGTATGTTTTGAAATCTGGTATTGTGGTGCCTCTTTTTGTTGTATAAGATTGCTTTAGCTATGCAGGTTCTTTTGTGTTTCCATATGAATTTTAGCATTATTTTTTGTAGATCTGTGAAGAATGTCGCAGGTATTTTGACTGGGATCACATTGAATCTATAAGTACTTTTGGTAGTAGGGACATTTTGATGATATCAGTTCTTCTAGTCCATGAATATGGAAGATTTTTCATTTTTCGTATCTTTTTTTTTTTTTTAAACTTTGTAGCTTTCATTGTATAGCACTTTGACCTCGGTTAAATTTATTTAAATTTATTTTTTTTAGTCTCTTAGTGTACTCCTTTAGTTCCCCTACATGTAGAATCATGTCATCTGCAAACAGGGATAACTTGGCTTCCTGCTTTCCAATTTGTATCCCTTTGGTTTCTTTTTCTTACCTACTGGCTGTGGCTAAAACTTCCAGGACTATATTGAATAGTAATAGTGGGGGCCTGTGCTGTTTTAGAGGGTTAAATCTGCTGCCTGCAGTGCCAGTATCCCATATCGACACCGGCTCAAGTCCCAGCTGCTCCACTTCCAATCTAGCTCTCTGCTATGACCTTGGAAAGCACTGTAAGATGGCCCGAGTCCTTGGGCCCCTACACCCACATGGGAGACCCAGAGGAAGCTCTCACCTCCTGGCTTTGGATTGGCACAGCTCCAGCCATTTTAGCCATCTGTGGAGAGTACCAGCAGATGGAAGACCTCTCTCTCTCTGCCTCTGCTTCTCTGTAGCTCTGCATTTCAAATAAATAAATAAAAATAGTAATAGTGAAAGTGGGAATCCTTGTTTGTTTATGGATCTTAGTAGAAATGCTTCCAACTTTTCCCCATTCAATTGATGGTGGCAGTGGGTTTGTTGTATATTGCCTTGTGTTGAGCAATGTTCCTTGTATACCCAATTTGCTTAAGGTTTTTATTATGAAAGGATATTGTGTTTTATCAAATGCTTTCTCTGCATCTATAGAAATAATCATGTGGTTTTTCTTCAGTTTGTTAATGTGATGCATCACATTTATTGATTTGCATATTTTGAACCATCCCTGCACAGCAGAGCTAAATCCTACTTGGTCCAGGTAAATGATCCTTCTGTTGTTTGTTGGATTCAGTTAACTAGTATTTTGTTGAGGACTTTTGCATCTATGTTCATCAGTGATACTGATTTATAGTTCTCTCTCTTGTATCTCTTTCTGCTTGGTTTTAAGGTGATGCCATATAGAAGGAGTTTGGGAGGATCCCTCCCTTTCAATTGTTTTGAATAATTTGAGAAGAATCATAATTAGTTGTTTTAAAGTCTGATACAGTTCAGCAGGGAAGCCTTCTGGTATTGGACTTTTCTTTGTTGGAAGGGTCTTTATTATTGATTCAGTTCCCACCACGGTTATTGAACTGTTGAGGTTCTGTATTGTCTTTATGCCTCAGTTTTGGCATGGACACATGGATTGCATGTGTCCAAGAATCTATCAATTTCTTCTAGATTTTCCAATTTGTTGGTGAACAGCTGTAGTTATTCCTGAGGATTTTTTTTTTTATGATTTCTGATATCTGTTGTTACATCTCTTTTTTCATCTCTAATTTTATGGATTTGGGTCTTCTCCATGTTTTTTGTTGTTGGGCCAATGTTGTATTAATTTTATTCTTTCGTAAAACCAGTTCTTCATTTTACTGATCTTTTGTATTATTTTGTCATTGTTCCAATTTTCTTTATTTCTTCTCTAATGTTAAATATTTTCTTTCCTCCTCCTAATTTTGGGTTTGATTTGTAGATTTTTTTTCTTTTTTTTTTTTAATGTAAACTTTGTTTCTTTTTTTTTTTTTTTTTTTAGTTTTTTTTTTTTTTTTATTTAATGAATATAAATTTCCAAAGTACAGCTTATGGGTTACAATGGCTTCCCCCTCCCAAAACTGCCCTCCCACCCACAACCCTCCCCTTTCCCACTCCCTCTCCCCTTCCAATCACATCATGATTCATTTTCAATTCTCTTTATATACAAAAGATCAGTTTAGTATAAATTAGGTAACAATTTCAACAGTTTGCCCCCATATAGCAACACAAAGTGAAAAAAAAAAATACTGTTGGAGTACTAGTTATAGCATTAAATAAGAATGTACAGCACATTAAAGACAGAGATCCTACATAATATTTTTTTAAAAATTAATTAATTTTCTATGCCATTTCCAATTTAACACCAGGTTTTTTTTTTTTTCATTTCCAATTATCTTTATATACAGAAGATCGATTCAGTATATAATTAGTAAAGATCTCATCAGTTTGTACCCACGCAGAAACACAAAGTGTAAAAATACTGTTTCAGTACTAGTTATAGCATCACTGCACATTAGACAACACATTAAGGACAGATCCCACATGGGATGTAAGTACACAGTGACTCCTTTGCTGACTTAACAATTTGACACTCCTGTTCTTGGCGTCAGTAATCTCCCTAGGCTCTAGTCATGAGTTGCCAAGGCTTTGGAAGCCTTTAGGGTTCGCTGACTTTGATCTTATTCCAATAGGGTCACAGTCATAGTGGAAGTTCTCTCCTCCCTTCAGAGAAAGGTACCTCCTTCTTTGATGGCCCCGTTCTTTCCACTGGGATCTCACTAACAGAGATCTTTCATTTAGGTCTTCTTCTTTTTTTCTTTTCCATGGTATCTTGGCTTTCCATTCTTAAAATACTCTCATGGGCTCTTCAGCCATATCCGAATGCCTTAAGGGCTGATTCTGAGGCCAGAGTGCTATTGAGGACATCTGCCTTTCTATGAGTCTGCTGTGTCTCCCACTTCCCATGCTGGATCTTTCTCTCCCTTTTTGATTCTATCAGTTAGTATTAGCAGACACTTGTCTGGTTTGTGTGATCCCTTTGACTCTTAGACCTGTCCGAGCCATCAATTGTGAGCTGAAATTGATCACTTGGACTAGTGAGATGGCATTGGTACATGCCACCTTGATGGGATTGTATTGAATCCCCTGGCACATTTCTAACTCCATCATTTGGGGCAAGACTGATTGTGCATGTCCCAAATTGTGCATCTCCTCCCTCTCTTTTTCCACTCTGAAATTTAACAGGGATCACTTTTCAGTTAAAATTTAAACACCTAAGAATAATTGTGTGTTAATTATAGAGTTCAACCACTAGTACTAGAACAACAACAACAACAACAAATACTAAAAAGGATAAAGTATTACATTGTACATCTAGAGTCAGGACAAAAGCTGAACAGGTCATTGTTTCTTATAGTGTCCATTTCACTTCAACAGGTTTCCCCTTTGGTGCTCAGTTGTCACCGATCAGGGAAAACAAATGATATTTGTCTCTTTGGGACTGGCTTAATTCACTCAGCATGATGCTTTCCAGATTCCTCCATTTTGTTGCAAATGACTGGGTTTCATTGTTCCTTACTGCTGTATAGTATTCTATGGAGTACATGTCCCATAATTTCTTTATCCAGTCTACTGTTGATGGGCATTTGGGTTGGTTCCAGCTCTTAGCTATTGTGAATTGAGCTGCAATAAACATTAAGGTGCAGATGGCTTTTTTATTAGCCAAATTAATTTCCTTTGGGTAAATTCCAAGGAGTGGGATGGCTGGGTTGTATGGTAGGGTTATGTTCAGGTTTCTGAAGAATCTCCAGACTGACTTCCATAGTGGCTTAACCAGTTTGGATTCCCACCAACAGTGGGTTAGTGTCCCTTTTTCCCCACATCCTCTCCAGCATCTATTGTTGGTTGATTTCTGAATGTGGGCCATTCTGACCGGGGTGAGGTGAAACCTCATTGTGGTTTTGATTTGCATTTCTCTGATTGCTAGTGATCTTGAACATTTTTTCATGTGTCTGTTGGCCATTTGGATTTCCTCTTTTGAAAAATGTCTATTGAGGTCCTTGGCCCAACTCTTCAGTGGGTTGTTTGTTCTGTTGTTGTGGATTTTCTTGATTTCTTTATAGATTCTGGTTATCAACCCTTTATCTGTAGTATAGTTTGCAAATATTTTTTCCCATTCTGTCGGTTGCCTCTTCACTTTCCTGACTGTTTCTTTTGAAGTACAGAAACTTCTCAATTTGATGCAATCCCAAATGTTAATTTGGGCTTTGACTGCCTGTGCTCCTGGGGTCTTTTCCAAGAAGTCTTTGCCTGTGCCTATATCTTGAAGGGTTTCTCCAATGCTCTCTAATAATTTGATGGTTTCGGGTTGTAGATTTAAGTCTTTAATCCACGTTGAGTGAATTTTTGTGTAAGGTGAAAGGTATGGGTCTTGCTTCAAGCTTCTGCACATGGAAATCCAATTTCCCAGCACCATTTATTGAATAGACTGTCCTTATTCCAGGGATTGGTTTTGGATCTTTGATCAAATATAAGTTGGCTGTAGATGTTTGGGTTCATTTCTGGTGTTTCTATTCTGTTCCATTGGTCTATCCATCTGTTTCTATACCAGTACCATGCTGTTTTGATAACTACTGCCCTGTAGTATGCCCTGAAATCTGGTACTGTGATGCCTCCGGCTTTGTTTTTGTTGTACAAGATTGCTTTGGCTATTCGAGGTCTCCTGTGTCTCCATATGAATTTCAGCATCATTTTTTCCAGATCTGAGAAGAACGTCTTTGGCATCTTGATTGGTATTGCATTGAATGTATAAATTGCTTTTGGGAGAATGGACATTTTGATGATGTTGATTCTTCCAATCCATGAGCATGGAAGATTCCTCCATTTTTGGTATCCTCTTCTATTTCTTTCTTTAAGGTTTTGTAGTTTTCATCATAGAGATCTTTAACGTCCTTGGTTAAGTTTATTCCAAGGTATTTGATTGTTTTTGTAGCTATTGTGAATGGGATTGATCTTAGAAGTTCTTTCTCAGCCGTGGCATTGCCTGTGTATACAAAGGCTGTTGATTTTTGTTCATTGATTTTATATCCTGCTACTTTGCCAAACTCCTCTATGAGTTCCAACAGTCTCTTAGTAGAGTTCTTTGGATCCCCTAAATAAAGAATCATATCGTCTGCAAAGAGGGATAGTTTGAGTTCTTCCTTCCCGATTTGTATCCCTTTAATTTCTTTTTCTTGCCTAATAGCACTGGCTAAGACTTCCAGAACTATATTGAAGAGCAGTGGTGAGAGTGGGCATCCCTGTCTGCTACCAGATCTCAGCGGAAATGCTTCCAACTTTTCCCCGTTCAATAGGATACTGGCCGTAGGTTTTTCATATATTGCTTTGATTGTATTGAGGAATGTGCCTTTTATACCCAGTTTGCCTAGGGTTTTCATCATGAAAGGGTGTTGTATTTTATCAAATGCTTTCTCTGCGTCTATTAAGAGAATCATATGGTTTTTCTTCTGCAGTCTGTTAATGTGGTGTATCACGTTGATTGTTTTGCGAACACTGAACCATCCCTGCATACCAGGGATAAATCCCACTTGGTCTGGGTGGATGATCTTTCTAATGTGATGTTGCATTCTATTGGCCAGAATTTTATTGAGTATTTTTGCATCTATGTTCATCAGGGATATTGGTCTGTAATTCTCTTTCAATGCTGCATCTTTTTCTGGCTTAGGAATTAAGGTGATGCTGGCTTCATAGAAAGAGTTTGGGAGGATTCCTTCTTTTTCGATTGCCCTGAATAGTTTGAGAAGAATTGGAGTTAGTTCTTCTCTAAATGTCTGGTAGAACTCAGCCGTGAATCCATCTGGCCCTGGGCTTTTCTTTTTTGGGAGGGCCTTTATTACTGTTTCAATTTCTGTGTTAGTTATGGGTCTGTTTAGGTTTTCTATGTCTTCCTGGCTCAATTTAGGTAGGTTGTATGTGTCCAAGAATCTATCCATTTCTGATAGATTTCCCTGTTTGCTGGCATACAAGTCCTTGTAGTAATTTCTGATGGTTCTTTTTATTTCTGTGGTGTCTGTTGTTATGTTTCCTTTTTCATCTCTGATCCTATTGATTTGGGTCTTTTCTCTTCTTTTTTTAGTTAGTTGGGCCAGTGGGGTGTCAATTTTGTTTATTTTTTCAAAAAACCACCTCCTCGTTTGGCTGATTTTTTGTAATGTTTTTTTGGATTCAATCCTGTTGATTTTTTCTTTGATTTTAATTATTTCCATTCTTCTACTGGGTTTGGGTTTGGTTTGCTGCAGATTTTCTAGATCCTTGAGATGACTTGAAAGCTCATCTATTTGGTGCCTCTCCAATTTCTTGATGTAGGCACCTATTGATATAAACTTTCCTCTTAACACTGCTTTTGTTGTATCCCATAGGTTTTGGTATGTTGTGCTGTTATCCTCATTTACTTCCAGAAAATTTTTGATTTCTCTTTTAATTTCTTCTATGACCCATTGTTCATTCAGGAGCATGTTGTTATATTTCCATGTGTTTGCACGTGCTCTGGGGATTCCCGAGTTGCTAATTTCCAACTTCATTCCTTTGTGGTCTGAGAAGTTGCATGGTATGATTCTAATTCTTTTGAATTTGCTGAGACTTGCTTTATGGCCTAGTATGTGGTCAATCCTAGAGAAGGTTCCATGTACTGCTGAGAAGAATGTAAAGTCCTTAGATATAGGATGAAATGTTCTGTAGATATCTGTTAGATCCATTTGGGCTATAGTGTCATTTAAATCTGCTGTCTCCTTGTTGATCTTCTGTCCTGTTGATCTGTCTATCTCTGAGAGTGGAGTATTGAAGTCCCTCAGTACTATTGTATTGGGGTCTAAGTCTCCCTTTAATTCCCTTAACAAGTCTTTTAAATAAGCTGGTGCCCTGTGATTAGGTGCATATACATTGATAATTGTTTTATCTTCCTGTTGAATGGATCCCTTAATCATTAAATAGTGCCCCTCTTTGTCTACCCGACAGTTTTTGTGGTAAAGTTTATGTTGTCCGATATTAAGATGGCTACGCCCGCTCTTTTTTCATTTCTCTTGGCATGGTATATCTTTTTCCAGCCTTTCACTTTCAGTCTGTATGGATCATTGTTGGAAAGATGAGTTTCTTGTAATCAGCAAAAAGATGGGTTTTGTTCTATAACCCAATCAGCCAATCGGTGTCTTTTAACTGGACAGTTCAAGCCATTAACATTCATTGTGACTATTGAGAAGGAGTAACTTTGCCCTGTCATTTGCCAAAGATATTTTCTAATATCTGGTTTGAGATTCCTGTGATCTTTTGCTGTGAGGTTTCCTTCCTTTACCTTCTTTCATATTGGTGACCGTGTTTCTGTGTTTCTGTATGTAACACATCTTTAAGCATCTTTTGCAGGGCTGGACGAGTGGCGACGAATTCTTTCAATTTCTGTTTGCTGTGAAAGGTCTTTATTTCACCTTCATTCACAAATGAGAGCTTTGCAGGATATAATATTCTGGGCTGGCAGTTTTTCTCTCTTAGTACCTGGGCTATATCTCGCCATTCTCTCCTGGCTTGTAGGGTTTCTGATGAGAAGTCAGCTGTGAGTCTAATTGGAGATCCTCTGAGAGTGGTCTGATGTTTCTCTCTTGCACATTTTAAGATCTTTTCTTTATGTTTCACTGTGGTGAGTTTGATTACAACGTGTCATGGTGAGGATCTCTTTTGATCATGTTTATTAGGGGTTCTATGAGCTTCCTGTACTAGGATGTCTCTGTCCTTCTCCAAACCTGGGAAATTTTCTGCTAGTATCTCACTAAAAAGGCCTTCTAATCCTTTCTCCCTTTCCATACCTTCAGGAACTCCTAGAACCCGAATGTTGGGTTTTTTAAGAGTATCCTGTAGATTCCTGACAGTATTTTTTAGATTTCTGATTTCTTCTTCTTTTCTTTGATTTGACTGTTTCCTTTCCTGTTCTCTGTCTTCTAATTCCGATATTCTCTCTTCTGCTTCACCCATTCTGTTTTTTAAGGCTCTCTAATGTGTTTGTCATTTGATCTATTGAGTTCTTCATTTCATTGTGGTTTTTTGTCACTATCACAGTTTCCTGTTCTACTAGTTTTTTCATTTCATTTTGATTCCTCCTTAATATTTCATTTTCACGGGAGAGATTTTCTATCTTGTCCATTAAGGATTTCTGTTGTTCAAGAATTTGTTTTTGAGAACTTCTTAATGTTCTTATCAATTTTTTGAGATCTGCTTCTTGCATTCCCTCTATCTCTTCATCTTCATAATCTTGCATTGGGGTGTCTTGTTCACTTGGGGGCTTCATAGTGTCTTCTTTGCTCTTGTTACCTGGGCTTCTATGTTTGTTGTTTGGCATGTTGGAGATAATTTATGGTGTGGTTTTGTTTTTGTTTTTTTTTTTTTTTTTTTTTGCTGTGGTGTTTTTTTTTTCCTCGTTATACTATGCCTCTAAGTGAGCTGTCTGCTTTGTTGGAACCTTAGGGGCTGTGATGGGTGTGACCAGAGAGCTATGCTTGATTCTTCAGGTTTAAGGCTGTGCAAAGAGCGACTCTCCCAGATTGCTCACTCCCTTGCTCCTTGCTGGATCGCTCTCTTTTTTTTTTTTTTTTTGACTCAGTTGGGAGTGGAGTTGAGGGTAGTTGAAATCTGGCCTCTGTGAGTATTGGTTTGATCTACCCCTGGGACCACACACAGAGTTTATGTAGGCCTCAATGTGTTCTCCAGTTTCGCTAAAGTTACTGAGTTTGGCTGCGTTTTACATATGTAAAATCGCGGTGCTCTTTGTTTTGTTTGGTGAGTGAAGGGAGAGGCCTCTGTCGTCCCCCCCCCGCCCCCCCAATGTCTCGGGTTTCTGAGGTCTTTGTCTTACCCTCCTCCGTTCCCGCGCTGGCGAGGTTCTGTGGCTCTGGCTCGTCTCCCGTCGCTCGGCTCGTCTCGGTTGGTTTTCCACGCGGTGGGCTCCCTGTAAGTCCTCTGTGTCACATCCACTAGATCCGGAAGCGTTTCCTCTGCAGTTTTTTTCTTGAGTCTTTTCCTGAGGCTGGACTTCTTTCTTCCTTTGCCTACCTCTCTCAGTGTCTACTGATAGCTCTTCCTGTCTCAGGGCCCCTCGCTCCCGCGCGCGCTCTTCAGCCTCTGTCCTCCTCCTGTTGTTTTTTTTTCTATGTCTTTACAATGCATTGATAGCTCATTTAAATTTACCTTTCCAGTTTCTTGATTTGGACTCTAACTGCTATAAATTTCCCTCTTAATACTGCTTTTTCTGTATTCTGTAAGTTTTGATATGCTGTATTGTCATCTTCATTGGTTTACTAATGACCCACTGTTAATTAAGGAGCATGTTGTTCAGTTTGCCGGTTTTTGCATAGTTTCTAGAGCCTTTTAGATTGTTCATTTCCAGCTTCATTCCATGGTGGCCGGAAAAGATAGATGGTATGATTTTAGTTTTTTTTAAATTTGCTGACTTGCTTTATGGCCTAGCATATGTTCTATCCTAGAGAAACTTACACTGATGAAAAGAATGTGTATTTTTCAACTGTGGAATGAAATGTTCTGTAGATATCAGTAAGGTCCATTTGGTCCATAGTGTAGATTAGGTCTGTTTGTTGGTTTTCTGTATAATTGATCAGTCCATTGATGAAAGTGGGATGGTGAGTGGCTGGCGCTGTAGTATAGCAGGTAAAGCAACTGCCTGCAATGCCAACATCCCGTGTAGGCACTGGTTTGTGTCCTGCTGCTCCACTTCCAATCTAGCTCTCTGCTGTGGCCTGGGAAAGCAGTTGAGGATGGCCCAATTCCTTGGGAACCTGCTTCTTCCAGGTCTCTTTATGTGGTGCAGGGGCCCAATCACTTGGGCTATATTCCACTGCTTTCCAAGGCCATAAGCAAAGAGCTGGGTCAGAAGAGGAGCATCCGGGACATGAACCAGAGCCTAAATGGGATGTTGGCACAGCAGGCAGAGGCCTAGGCCAGTATGCCATAGTGCCGACCTCTAACATTTGTTTTAAACAGTCAGGTGCCCTGGCATTTGGGTACATTTTTTATAGTCACATCTTCCCATTGAATTGATCTTTCATCATTACATAATGCCCTTCTTTGTCTCATAACAGCTTTGTGTTAAAGTTTATTTTGTCTAATCTCAGGATAGCTACTCATTCTTTTGGCTTTGTATTAGTTAACATGGAATATTTTTTCCATCCTTTGACTTTTGCTATGTGTATATCTTTTGGTGAGGTATGTTTCTTGCAGGCTTTAAATAGATGGTTCCTTTTTAATTCATTCAGCTAGTCTGTTCCTTTTAATTGGATAATTTAGGCCATTTACATTCAGGGTTATTATTGATAAGAAAGGACATTACCCTGCCATTGTTCTGTAAATATTCCTGTTGTTTGCTTTGGATTTCCTTTCTACTTTTACTAGGAGATTTTCTTCCTTCCCATTCTTTCATGAAGATGGCTATCTTTATGTTTTTCTGTGAGTAGCACATCTTTAAGCATTGTTTGCAGTGCTGGAAGAGTGGTGACAAATTCAATTTCTGTTTTTTATGGGGCATCTTCATTTCACCTTCATTCATAAATGAGAGCTTTGTGGGGTATAAAATTCTGGGTTGACAAGTCTTTTTTTAAGGCTTGGACTGGCTATTCTCTCCTAGCCTGTAGGGTTTCTGATGAGAAATCAGCTGGGGATTTATAATTGGGGATTCAGTGAAGGTAACCTGGTATTTCTCTAGTTCACATTTGAGAATCTTCTCTTTATGTTTTACTGTTGAAAGTTTGACTAAAGTGTGTCATGGTGAAGATCTTTTCTGGTCATGCCTATTAGTTCTGTATGCTTCCTGTTTGGATCTCCCCATCTTTCTGCAAATTAGGGAAGCTTTCTGTTATTTCACTGACAGGCCTTCTATCTATTGTCTTTCCACACCTTTAGGAACTCCTAAGACCTGTATGTTGGGTTGTTTGGTAGTATCCTATAAATCTCCAAACTTTTTTTACATTTTTCTAATTTCTTCCCCTGTTTTTGGACTAACTGAGATATTTCCAAAGATTTGTCTTGTAGCTCAGATATTCTTTCCTCTGCATCACTAAATCTGTAATTAAGGCTTTCCACTGTATTTTTTACTTGACAAATAAAATTCTTCATTTCTAGTATTTGAGTTTGATTTCTCTTCAAATCTCTCTCTCTCTCTCTCTCAGGAGAATTTTTCATTCATGTTATGTATGGATTTAATTCACAGATTCGCTTCTTACTGCTTCTGAGTAATCCCATGATCATTCTTTTGGAATTTCTTTCAGGCATCTTATCATTGTCTTCATCTTCAGATTCTAATATTCAAGTGTTTGATTGCTTTTGGGGAGTCATGTTGTCTTTCGTTTTCTTGTGTTTCTCTATTTTTATTTATTTGTGGAAATATTTGTTGGTTTTTTTTCTCTAATGAGTTATATTTTTGAACAGCGCCTCTGTGGCTTAGTGGAGTTCTGTTCCTTCAGTGAATTCCTCTGAAGTATGTGCTGGGTGTGGGTGAGAATCCAGGGTGACACCCACATTGGCCTTGGTAGATGTCTGTTGTCAGCAAGGGAAAGAGTATGATTACTCTTATTGGTGTAATCACAGCCTCACCTCCTCTCTTCCAAGGTAATCAATGACTGGGGTTAGCCCACAGTGTCTACAACCCACATCCATGCACAGAAAGGAACTGTGTGGTCCCCAGAGCAAGAAACCCTCTGCTGTGACCCACCCCATGCAGGGAGTCCTGAGCCTCTGATTGTCCAGATTGCCCAGAGACCCATTTACACCCTGCACCCTGTCATTCAGTCACAGAGTTCCCACCGTCTCAGCACTCAAGGTTCCCATAGTCATGGGGTACAGAGGATCCACTCAGCCCTGTGAGCCTGCCCCATCCACAGAGAGACTAGAGACATTCTTAGAGCCAGCTGCTTGCGGGTGCTCTATCTTGGCACTGTGAGCTATGATATGTTGAAGGTAGGGGCACCTTATAGTCCTACATGGGTGCACAGCCCTTGGCCAACCCTCCCAGTAGACTCAAAGTCAGTGGGGAATGTGGCTTTATCCCTCTGGTAAAATTGCTTGCTCACACAAGCCCATGAAGCTGCCATAGCCTCTACTGGCATCAAAAGGGTGCTTTCTCCTGCCAGTTGCTGGGCACTTTAGTGGGAGGATGAGGGGAAAGAGATATGCATTTCTTTCACTGGATTAGGTGTGTACCCTAACCCCTGGAGGTCTGAGTCAAAGTCAGTGTCGTCTACGAGATAATCCCTCAGGTAGTAACACCAGTAACTTAGGACACTGTCGTCTGCTGTCCTGTCAGTCTGAGATGCTGGAGTGTCCCTGGTTGCCGCTGTGTGTCTGCACCTTCCATGCTGTTCCACAGGTTCCTCTTCAAAAAGTTTCTACCACAAACTGCTCTCCAACTCTATCCCTGGGAATGCACTTCTCCAGTTTTCTTCTATTTTCCTCTGGTCAGAAGCAGCATGTCTTTTCCTCTTCACCCATCTTGGAATCCACCTGCCTGGGTTTTTATATCATGTTCCTGTCTATCTCATGAGGCTACTTTGAAAAATTTATGGAAAATTGGAGCAGCATTGTGGTACAGTGGCTAGTCAGGACACTTGTGGTGAGATGTCACCATTACAGACAACGGCTTAACCCACTGTCCTACAACACAAGCAGCTCATCAGTAAATTAGAACCTTTGCTAATCATAGTTTGATAAAAATGGCTTCTATACTCAAATCATGGTATGTGCCATTTATTAAGCTAATGTAGTCTTTAAAAATTACAAATATCCATTAAGGTAGATAGAAGAGAATTAGTTTACAAAAATTCATGATAAAATTATTGCTTTCTGTTGCTTTGTCATATTCATATTTCTTATAGTGTGAAACCTAAAGTAGATAGTATAGACTTAAATAGGAGCATACACTGTCAGTTCAGATACTTAGTATTTTGGCTTTTTACCAGAAGACTTCAGTTTCTTATATTCTACATTAGTGTATTTCTGCTAGCTTACTGGCTTATCATATGATTGTCAAGCCTTAAGTCAATATAGAAGGCTGTTGTTTTTCACATCTTTGGTGAACGTGGAGGGAAAAAGTATAAAAGTAATTTTGTTTACATAGAAATCAAAGGAAATGTTAAAACTAGTAATTTTTGCCCTGATGAAGAGATGAAATACTTAAGAGGACCAGACAAATAGAAAATGTTTGTGTGAACAGCCTGTATGTCCAATAAGTGTCTGCCATCCCTCAGCATAAAGATAACTTGCCGTGTAAAACCATACCTTATATAAAATGCTATATGATAAGACCAGTAATCCACTTAAATCATTTAGTAATGCCTCCATAGTTTCATTTTATTGTTGGTTTTCTAGAACTTCTCTCTCTATTTAAGTTCTATATAAGGCCGGGCAGATAGCATACAGTATATTCTAAAATATACTCAGTGTTACTTGTTTTTCACTATTTTGATTGTCAGATTTTTATACTTGTATTTAATATTATTTCCAGGTTTCCCTAGAAAGAGAACGACAACATGATCAAACACATGTTCAGAGCCAACTGGAGAAATTGGATCTACTTGAACAGGAGTATAACAAACTTACTACAATGCAGGCCCTTGCAGAAGTGAGTGAATATATAGTTTACTCATTTATGCTTAATAATGATTTTAATATTATTTTATGTCACCGAAGATAGCAGTAAAGGTGATCTTATTGCAAAGATATGAGTAGGAGTTTTTGAAAAGAACAAACTTGATGAGAAGGTTCACATTTAGAATATCATTAAGGCTTGTATCACTTGGTTTACATTGTTCTCAGAACTAATTTTAGTTTGTTTCACTTGGAGGAGGTTTTCAATTCTGTGAAGTAAAGTTCCAGATTAAACCTCCATGTAACCTATTTACCTTCATATGAAAACATATTCTTTGATGATATAGACTTTACCCATAATCCTGTTCATCTGCCTTTAGAAATGAGTAACACTAATCACCCAGGAAAGTGTTATGGATGTTGTTAAGCATGGTGCCATTACTAGAGTGAACTAAAAACTTAATTTTACACAAATTTATAATATGTTGCTGTTACTGTATTAAAATTTTACAACAACATGCCTAAGACTTTGACTGTTATCCCTTTTTGGAACACTAGAAAAAAATGCAAGAGTTGGAAGCGAAACTCCATGAAGAAGAAAAGGAAAGAAAACGTATGCAAGCCAAAGCAGCTGAGGTAAGTTGAAATGTGAGTGGGTATATTTACCACTTCTCCATTGTAAACAAGCGCTTACAGTTGGGCATCTTGGACTACTTGTATTTTAGAATACTCCAATATATACATTCTCAAATATAACGTAATTTGGGAAATTACATGTTTACAGACAAGAATAAAATTTGAACAGTTTGAATCAGCATTTTAGAAACTAAAAGCCTGGGGCTGGAGGAAGCAGTTCTCTGTCTTAGAAGGTTAAGCCTCCGCATGCAGTGCCCACATACCATATGGGCTCCAGTTCAAGTCCCAGCTTCCCCACTACCAGTTCAACTCTCTGCTGTGGCCTGGGGAAGGAGTGGGGGATGGCCCAGGTTCTTGGGCCCCTGTTACCTACATGGGAGACCTGGAAGTGGCTCCTGGCTTCTGCCTGGCCCAGCCGTGGCCGTGGCAGCCATTTGGGGAATGAACCAGCAATGGAAGATCTCTTTTTCTTTTTTTCTTTCTCTGTATTTCTGCCTTTCAAATAAATTTTTTTTATTTTTTTATTTATTTTTTTTTAGTGAATATAAATTTGCAAAGTACAGCTCATGGATTACAAAGGCTTCCACCTTCACAACCTCCCCCCCACCCGGAACCCTCCCCCCTCCCACTCGCTCTCCCCTTCCATTCCCATCAAGATTCATTTTCAATTCTCTTTATATATAGAAAATCAGTTTAGTATATATATAGATTTCAACAGTTTGTCCTCCCATAGCAACACAAAGTGAAAAAATACTGTTGGAGTACTAGTTATAGCATTAAATAACAGTGTACATCACATTAATGACTGAGATTCGGCAAGATATTTTTTTTTTTTAAAAAAGATTGATTATTTTTCTATGCAATTTCCAATTTAAAACCAAGGGTTTTTTTTTTTTGTTTTTTTTTTTTTCAATTATCTTTATATACAGGAGATCGCTTCAGTATATACTAAGCAAAGCTTTCATCAGTTTGCACCCACACATAACCACAAAGTGTAAAAATACTGTTTCAGTACTAGCTATATCATTACTTAACCTTTGACAACCTATTAAGGACAGGTCCCACATGGGACGCAAGTACACAGTGACTCCTGATGTTGATTTAACAATTTAACACTCTTGTTTATGGCATCAGTAATCTCCCTAGGCTCTAGCCATGAGTTGCCGAGGCTATGGAAGCCTTTAGGGTTCGCCAACTTCGATCCTGTTCCGACAAGGCCATAGTCAAAGTGAAAGTTCTCTCCTCCTTTCAGAGAAAGTTACCTCCTACTTTGATGGCCCTGTTCTTTCCACTGGGCTCACACTCGCTGAGATCCTTCATTTAGGTCTTCTTCTTCATCTTTTTTTTTTTTTTTCCCCAGCGTGTCTTGGCTTTCCATGCCTAAAATACTCTCATAGGCTCTTGAGCCAGATCCTAATGCCTTAAGGGCTGATTCTGAGGCCGGAGTGCTATTTAGGACATCTGTCATTCTGTGAGTCTGCTGTGTATCCTGCTTCCCATGTTGGATCCTTCTCTTCCCCACCCCCCCTTTTTTTTTTAATCAGTTAGTATTAGCAGACATTAATCTTGTTTGTGTGATTCCTTTGACTCTTAGGCCTATCAGTGTGATCAGTTGTGAACTGAAATTGATCACCTGGGCTGGTGAGATGGCATTGGTACATGCCACCTTGATGGGATTGTATCGGAATCCCCTGGAACTTTTCTAACTTCATCATTTGGGGCAAATCCAATTGAGCATGTCCCCTATTATACATCTCCTCCCTCTCCTTTTCTCATTCTTATATTTAACCGGGATCACTTTTCAGTTAAGATTTAGACACCTCAGAATAATTGTGTGTAAATTACAAAGTTTACAAAAAAAAAAAATACTAAAATAGATAAAGTGTTACATTGTACATCAACAATCAGCACCATAGCTGATCAAGTCACTATTTCTCATAGTGTCCATTACACTTCAACAGGTTACCCTTTGGTGCTCAGTTAGTTGTCACCGATCAGGGAAAACAAATGATATTTGTTTCTTTAGGACTGGCTTAATTCACTTAGCATGATGCTTTCCAGATCCCTCCATCTTGTTGCAAATGACTGGGTTTCATTGTTTTTGACTGCTGTATAGTATTCCATAGAGTACATGTCCCATAATTTCTTTATCCAGTCTACTGTTGATGGGCATTTGGGTTGGTTCCAGCTCTTAGCTATTGTGAATTGAGCTGCAATAAACATTAATGTGCAGATGGTTTTTTTGTTTGCCAATTTAATTTCTTTTGGGTAAATTCCAAGGAGTGGGATGGCTGGGTTGTATGGTAGGGTTATATTCAGGTTTCTGAGAAATCTCCAGACTGACTTCCATAGTGGCTTAACCAGTTTGGATTCCCACCAACAGTGGGTTAGTGTCCCTTTTTCCCCACATCCTCTCCAGCATCTATTGTTGGTTGATTTCTGAATGTGGGCCATTCTGACCGGGGTGAGGTGAAACCTCATTGTGGTTTTGATTTGCATTTCTCTGATGGCTAGTGATCTTGAACATTTTTTCATGTGTCTGTTGGCCATTTGGATTTCCTCTTTCGAAAAATGTCTGTTGAGGTCCTTGTCCCATCTCTTCAGTGGATTGTTTGTTTTGATGTTGTGGAGTTTCTTGATTTCTTTGTAGATTCTGGTTATCAACCCTTTATCTGTTGCATAGTTTGCAAATATTTTTTCCCATTCTGTCGCTTTCCTATTCACTTTCCTGACTGTTTCTTTTGCAGTACAGAAACTTCTCAATTTGATGCAATCCCAAATGTTAATTTGGGCTTTGACTGCCTGTGCATCTGGGGTATTTTCCAAGAAGTCTTTGCCTGTGCCTATATCTTGAAGGGTTTCTCCAATGCTCTCTAATAATTTGATGGTGTCTGGTCGTAGATTTAAGTTTTTGATCCAAGTTGAGTGAATTTTTGTGTAAGGTGAAAGGTAGGGATCTTGCTTCATGCTTCTGCATGTGGAAATCCAATTTTCCCAGCACCATTTATTGAACAGACTGTCCTTACTCCAGGGATTGGTTTTGAATCCTTGATCAAATATGAGTTGGCTGTAGATGTTTGGGTTCATTTCTGGTGTTTCTATTCTGTTCCATTGGTCTATCCATCTGTTTCTATACCAGTACCATGCTGTTTTGATAACTACTGCCCTGTAGTATGCCCTGAAATCTGGTACTGTGATGCCTCCGGCTTTGTTTTTGTTGTACAAGATTGCTTTGGCTATTCGAGGTCTCCTGTGTCTCCATATGAATTTCAGCATCATTTTTTCCAGATCTGAGAAGAACGTCTTTGGCATCTTGATTGGTATTGCATTGAATGTATAAATTGCTTTTGGGAGAATGGACATTTTGATGATGTTGATTCTTCCAATCCATGAGCATGGAAGATTCCTCCATTTTTGGTATCCTCTTCTATTTCTTTCTTTAAGGTTTTGTAGTTTTCATCATAGAGATCTTTAACGTCCTTGGTTAAGTTTATTCCAAGGTATTTGATTGTTTTTGTAGCTATTGTGAATGGGATTGATCTTAGAAGTTCTTTCTCAGCCGTGGCATTGCCTGTGTATACAAAGGCTGTTGATTTTTGTTCATTGATTTTATATCCTGCTACTTTGCCAAACTCCTCTATGAGTTCCAACAGTCTCTTAGTAGAGTTCTTTGGATCCCCTAAATAAAGAATCATATCGTCTGCAAAGAGGGATAGTTTGAGTTCTTCCTTCCCGATTTGTATCCCTTTAATTTCTTTTTCTTGCCTAATAGCACTGGCTAAGACTTCCAGAACTATATTGAAGAGCAGTGGTGAGAGTGGGCATCCCTGTCTGGTACCAGATCTCAGCGGAAATGCTTCCAACTTTTCCCCGTTCAATAGGATACTGGCCGTAGGTTTTTCATATATTGCTTTGATTGTATTGAGGAATGTGCCTTTTATACCCAGTTTGCCTAGGGTTTTCATCATGAAAGGGTGTTGTATTTTATCAAATGCTTTCTCTGCGTCTATTAAGAGAATCATATGGTTTTTCTTCTGCAGTCTGTTAATGTGGTGTATCACGTTGATTGTTTTGCGAACACTGAACCATCCCTGCATACCAGGGATAAATCCCACTTGGTCTGGGTGGATGATCTTTCTAATGTGATGTTGCATTCTATTGGCCAGAATTTTATTGAGTATTTTTGCATCTATGTTCATCAGGGATATTGGTCTGTAATTCTCTTTCAATGCTGCATCTTTTTCTGGCTTAGGAATTAAGGTGATGCTGGCTTCATAGAAAGAGTTTGGGAGGATTCCTTCTTTTTCGATTGCCCTGAATAGTTTGAGAAGAATTGGAGTTAGTTCTTCTCTAAATGTCTGGTAGAACTCAGCCGTGAATCCATCTGGCCCTGGGCTTTTCTTTTTTGGGAGGGCCTTTATTACTGTTTCAATTTCTGTGTCAGTTATGGGTCTGTTTAGGTTTTCTATGTCTTCCTGGCTCAATTTAGGTAGGTTGTATGTGTCCAAGAATCTGTCCATTTCTGATAGATTTCCCTGTTTGCTGGCATACAAGTCCTTGTAGTAATTTCTGATGATTCTTTTTATTTCTGTGGTGTCTGTTGTTATGTTTCCTTTTTCATCTCTGATCCTATTGATTTGGGTCTTTTCTCTTCTTTTTTTAGTTAGTTGGGCCAGTGGGGTGTCAATTTTGTTTATTTTTTCAAAAAACCACCTCCTCGTTTGGCTGATTTTTTGTAATGTTTTTTTGGATTCAATCCTATTGATTTCTTCTCTGATTTTAATTATTTCTCTTCTCCTACAAGCTTTGGGTCTGGTTTGCTGCAGATTTTCTAGATCCTTGAGATGAGTTGAAAGTTCATCTATTTGGTGCCTTTCCAATTTCTTGATGTAGGCACCTATTGATATAAATTTTCCTCTTAACACTGCTTTTGCTGTATCCCATAGGTTTTGTTATGATGTGCTGTTATCCTCATTTACTTCCAGGAAATTTTTGATTTCTCTTTTAATTTCCTCTATGACCCATTGTTCATTCAGGAGCATGTTGTTATATTTCCATGTGTTTGTACGTGCTCTGGGGATTCCCGAGTTGCTAATTTCCAACTTCATTCCTTTATGGTCTGAGAAGCTGCATGGTATGATTCTAATTCTTTTGAATTTGCTGAGACTTGCTTTATGGCCTAGTATGTGGTCAATCCTAGAGAAGGTTCCAAGTACTGCTGAGAAGAATGTAAAGTCTTTCTGTGTAGGATAAAAAGTTCTGTAGATATCTGTTAGGTCCATTTGAGCTATAGTATCATTTATTTATTATTATTTTTTTTTTAATTATTTTTTTTTGACCGGCAGAGTGGACAGTGAGAGAGAGACAGAGAGAAAGGTCTTCCTTTTGCCGTTGGTTCACCCTCCAAGGGCCGCCGTGGTAGGCGCGCTGCGGCCAGCGCAGCGCGCTGATCCGATGGCAGGAGCCAGATACTTATCCTGGTCTCCCTTGGGGTGCAGAGCTCAAGGACTTGGGCCATCCTCCTCTGCACTCCCTGGCCACAGCAGAGAGCTGGCCTGGAAGAGGGGCAACCGGGACAGGATCGGTGCCCCGACCGGGACTAGAACCCAGTGTGCCGGCGCCGCAAGGCAGAGGATTAGCCTAGTGAGCCGCGGTGCCGGCCTATAGTGTCATTTAAATCTACTGTCTCCTTGTTGGTCTTCTGTCCTGATGATCTGTCTATCTCTGAGAGTGGAATATTGAATTACCACAGTACTATTGTATTGGGGTCTAAGTCTCCCTTTAATTCCCTTAACAAGTCTTTTAAATAAACCGGTGCCCTGTAATTCGGTGCATATGCATTGATAATCTTTAAATCTTCCTGTTGAATGGATCCCTTAATCATTATATAGTGCCCCTCTTTGTCTCTCCTAACAGTTTTTGTGGTAAAATTTATGTTATTTGATATTAAGATGGCTACTCCCGCTCTTTTTTCATTTCTGTTGGCATGGTATATCTTTTTCCAGCCTTTCACTTTCAGTCTGTGTGTATCTTTGTTAGAAAGATGTGTTTCTTGTAAGCAGCAGATATGGGTTTTGTTCTTTAACCCAGTCAGCCAATCGGTGTCTTTTAACTGGGTTGTTCAATCCTTTAACGTTTAATGTGACTATCGATAAGTAGTAACTTTGCCCTATCATTTTTGGGTTTCCTGTGATTTTTTGCTGTGAGGTTTCCTTCCTTTACCTTCTTTCATATTGGTGACCGCGTTTCTGTGTTTCTGCGTGTATCGCATCTTCAAGCATCTTTTGCAGGGCTGGACGAGTGGCGACGAATTCTTTCAATTTCTGTTTGCTGTGAAAGGTCTTTATTTCACCTTCATTCACAAATGAGAGCTTTGCAGGATATAATATTCTGGGCTGGCAGTTTTTCTCTCTTAGTACCTGGGCTATATCTCGCCATTCCCTCCTCGCTTGTAAGGTTTCTGATGAGAAGTCAGCTGTGAGTCTAATTGGAGATCCTCTGAGAGTGGTCTGATGTTTCTCTCTTGCACATTTTAAGATCTTTTCTTTATGTTTCACTGTGGTGATTTTAATTACAATGTGTCGTGGTGAGGATCTCTTTTGATCATGTTTATTAGGGGTTCTATGAGCTTCCTGTACTAGGATGTCTCTGTCCTTCTCCAAACCTGGGAAATTTTCTGCTAGTATCTCACTAAAAAGGCCTTCTAATCCTTTCTCCCTCTCCATGCCTTCAGGAACTCCTAGAACCCAAATGTTCGGTTTTTTAATAGTATCCTGTATATTCCCGACAATATTTTTTAGATTTCTAATTTCTTCTTCTTTTCTTTGGTTTGCCTGTTTCCTTTCCTGTTCTCTGTCTTCTAATTCCGATATTCTCTCTTCTGCTTCCCCCATTCTGTTTTTAAGGCTCTCTAATGAGTTTGTTATTTGATCTATTGAATTCTTCATTTCATATGGTTTCTCGTCACTATCACAGTTTCTTGTTCTACTAGTTGTTTCATTTCATTTTGATTCCTCCTTAATATTTCATTTTCACGAGAGAGATTTTCTATCTTGTCCATTAAGGATTTCTGTAGTTCAAGAATTTGTTTTAGAGAACTTCTTAATGATCTTACCAATTTTTCGAGATCCGCTTTTTGCAATTTTTCTATCTCATCATCTTCATATTCTTGAATTGGTGTGTCTTTTTTATTTGGGGGTATTATAGTGTCTTCCTTGCTCTTGTTGCCTTGGTTTCTACGTTTGTTTGGCATCTTGGAGGTGTTGCCAAAGAGCTCTGATTCTTCAGTGTTGCCTAGGCTAAGGAGTTTGTTTTACTTATGTAAAGTAAGTGGTCCCTGCTCTTTGTCTTTCTGGGGTTTGTAAGGAGAGTGCAGAGAGATGCTAGTATCCCAGCTGGTTCCCCCCCCCCCCTTTTTTTTTTCCAGTCAGCCTGGTGTAGCTCCCCCTCCCCACCGCGTGAGCTCCGACCACGGTCTAACTTTCACGGCCAATGTCTCCCAGTTACCTTTGCTTCCAGCGCTGGGGCTCAAATTCTGTGGGTGGGCCGTGTCCGTGGCGCGCCTCCGAGCGGGTCCGGTCGCGGCGCGGCTGGGCGCTGCTAGGTGCGGCTCAGCGCGGCTAGGTGCGGCTCGGCAGGGCTAGGCCCGCGCGGCAGTGGGCCACCTTACTCTCCCAGTAGGTCCTCCGTGTTGCATCCACTAGATCCGGAAGAGTTTCCTCTGTAGTTTTTTCCTCCGAGACTCTTCTTCAGGGTACAGTAACTCCACCCTTGTTTAAATTTCTTTTCCCAAACTGTTGTGTGCGCCCTCACTCTTCCGCCATCTTGGCTCCGCCCCATTTTTTTAAAAGAAATTAATAGACTGAAAAACAGACTCTATACATAGTAATCATGTAAAATTCTTACCATGGGTCACTAACTGATATTCAAAAGCCTTCATAAAATAACCTACATATATGGGCTTCTTTTCTTTAATGGCCTCCAAAAACCAAAATAGAGGTTGAGTAATGAGCTACAAACTCAATAGAATACAATTTTTGTGGGTTTTTTTGTTTGTTTTTAACTGATTTTAACACGTCTCTGCCCTGTGGCAGGGGGGCCATATAAGGACTGCAGGCAGAATCATTTGGTCTGGCCTTGTGAAGACAATCATAAGGAGACCATGAAATTCACCAAATCTATATAGCAGGCTATTAATTTTTAAATTGATAATTTTATATGACCTGCAAGTGACATAAATATCCTAATGGTCCTTGGCAGAAAAAACGTTCCCCAACCAGGCCTTATGCATTTATTTGTTCAAATAATTCTCAAATACTCCTTTGCCTTTCTAGGATCTTTAAATTTTATGACATTTACATATATATTTTCTCATATTCATGCAAGAAGGGGTTCCCGATTACAAAATAATTATCAGTGGAGCATTGCAGTTCAATCTTTGGCTAGATACCTTCAGTGTCCTGGGCTCACCTCATATGTGTAATTGCAAGAATATAAACATTTTATCATCTCATTTTATCTGTTTCTTCAAGTACTTCTGTGAATTCATTGCCGTAATATATTCTGTTAAACCTGACACACTGTTCTAAATATTTACCTTATGAATTTATAAGTGTATATGTTTTTTCCTATCAGTTTGCTTTTTGAGTTATGTAGTCTTTTTTGTTTCTGACCACCATTAGGCTTTTTTGGCTCATTTACATTACGGTAGGCCAGTGTATCTTGCCATTTCCTCACTTGGAATATGCAAGCTTACAGGTGGTGCTTTATATACATACAAGAGCACTACAAATGTTTGTAAAGTTCATGGAAAATGGAATTAAAGTTCGTTGTGACACCAACATTTTTTTTAATCCATGCATAGTTTTTTCTATGCAGTTTTCTGAAGACCCATTCTATATATGCTTGGGTTACAAAAAATGTTTGCAGCATATCAAATTTAGCTTTTAATTCCATTTTCAATGAACTTTCTGAAATTCCTTTATATATAAAATACAGAATTTAACAGGGTATTATTTTGTGAATTTTTCAAATTCATTTATTATTCATCTTTCATTTAGCTGACAAGAAATAGAAGCAAAACCCATATTGCTGGTGATACATTATCAGTAAAGGTGTTAAGTTCTGATGGTGGATGTTATTGGTGGATCAACAGTGGCTAGAGATGTAATGCCAAGTCTAGCTAATTGTAGTTGTTACAGTCTTGGGCAAGTTATTTTACTGCTCACTAATAATGTGATCTTCATTTCACATCATCTTAGCATGAGGAAATCAAAAGAGATAAAAGACAGTGAAAGCACTGTAAAATGTTAGCACTCTGAAACACAAATATAAGACAACTGTTGTGAAGAAATAATTAAGCTGGAAGAGCAGTTGTTTTCTTGTGTGCTCTTGATACTCACTGGCATCATAAGTCTTCCAGACCTATTACTTGAATCTAGTCAGTTTACTCTGAATAAATCAGCATTGTTGGATGTGTGAGAGTATATAGATGCTCTGGAAGCTAGAGAGATGTATCCCTTTGTCAGTGCAGTCATTATGGGAAGAATTGGTAACAGTCTTTAAACTTAAGCCATTGGCTCTGAGCGTTTGTTTGAACTCCATCACAGTTTCTTTTGGAATACTTCTTAAAAAAATTTTCCCGGGGCTGGCACTGTGGCACAGCTAGTTAACACCCTGGCCTGAAGTGCCAGCATCCCATATGGGCGCCAGTTCTAGTCCCGGCTGCTCCACTTCCAATTCAGCTCTCTGCTATGGCCTAGGAAAGCAGTGGAGGATGGCCCAAGTCCTTGGGCCCCTGTACCCATGTGGGAGACCCGGAAGAAGCTCCTGGCTCCTGGCTTTGGATCGGTGCAGTTCCGGCCGTTGCGGCCATCTGGGGAGTGAACCATCAGTTGGAAGACCTCTCTCTCTATCTACCTGTCCTCTCTCTGTGTAACTCTTTCAAATAAATAAATCTTTAAAAAAAAATTTCCCAACCTGGAAAAATCAAAAAGTTTAGATAGTAGTCCAACAACCTGAATTCTTCACAGTAAACTGCAGATGATTTTGAGGATTTTTTAATGGGAGATTGAAAGTTGACTTATGAAAAACAGTCTTTTTTTTTTTTATCCTTTGAAAATGTGGAATTTGTACCATTAAAAATTGTGTATTAATTTTAATGTAGTTACTAAACTTCCAGAAAAAAGAGGTTGAACACATGCTGAAATAATTCAGTACTTTTGGGCATAAATTTCTGATTTTTGCATCATAATTATATGCATTCTCAAGAGGAAGAAATTTTACACTCTTGACAGATTTGAGCCTGGCACCGTAGAGGATGCCAGTTTTTAAAAAGCAAGAATTTATCCGTTTGGCGTTATATACAGCTTTCAGAAGGTTACTCTTACTGGTTTTTACAGGATTTTAATGACAAATCTCAAATTTGAATCATAGTTTTTATTTCAGCAGCATTAACTTGAGGCATTCATGTTTTTCCTAGTTGCAAACTGGTCTAGAAACAAATAGACTTATCTTGGAAGATAAGACAACTCCATATGTTCCTAGTGCTAGAAGAATTAAAAAAAAGAAGTCAAAACCTCCGGAAAAGGTATGACATCAAAACCAATCAGGCAAAGTGGCTGATTCTTTGCTTTAGTTTTGTGGAAACATTCATAAACCATCTAGTACTATAACCCTAGCAGAGTAAATCTTTCGCTCCTTTTTTTTTTTTTTTTTTTTTTTCCATTTGGCAGCTGGGAATAGTAGTATCTACTCCTAAGTTTGTCCCCTAATATTGAAATGATACATACGAAAACATTTGTAACTACAGAAGAGTGGTACAAATACTAGCATTAGTGTCTAATGTTACATTAATTAATCCTGTGCTTTTAAAAATGTTTTAGTTATATACTGTTTATTTAGAATGTAATTGCTGCTTTATCAGGTAATATTTCCCTACCCACCCCTTACCTTTCCTAAGCTTGGATATACATTGACAAATATTAATTAACTACTAGGAACTCCCTCTGGACAATGCCAGTATCAGTAATGGAAGTAATAGTCTAGTAGTAAGCTGTCAGTTGAGCTTATTTGTATATCAGTTTTTATCATCCTGTAAATAAAATAAAATTCCCATTTTCTTTCCATTCAGAAAGGCCCTAGGAACTGCTTTGGTACACAGCCGCACTATAGATTATGCTTGGGTGATATGCCATTTGTAGCTGGAAAGGTGAGTTGATTTAACTTGATATTTTTTGTACAACTTAATACATCTTCTAATTAAATGCAAATTTTTGCCTGTATGACTATGAGTGGTGGAAACGTTTGTTTTCTCCCATATCAGTGTAGATCATGCAAATATAACAATGAGAATGAGATGGGGGAAAGTTGTATGGAATTGGGGGAACAGGGAGGAAATGGGACAGAGCATGTGTTGATGGTAAGTAGAAAATCACAAAAACTCTGGTTTGATGAGGATACCATAGGACTTAATGGAAATTTGTAGCATTGGGTTTTTAATTTCAGCTCTGTTGATTTATATTTACAAATGGATAGTTGTATGGATAGATGTCCTCCCCTCCAGATCATACCTAGGACTGATACTTAAGAAAGTGTCACACATAGACATCAGTCCTTTCTTCCTTAGAATGTAGATAGTATTTGTGTCAGATAACAGCCCGTGCTGAATGATTGCTAAGAAAAGAAACACATACTTCTTAGAAGTTTATAGTATTTTTGTGAACTGTGTGTGTTGCTGGTTGTTTCATGTTTAGATGTCTTGAATACCTAACTAAATTGTCAGTGGTGTGGGAAATGAATGTTCTTTGAATTTTAGCTTTGTTAAAGGTTTTTATGTTTTGGTTTTGTTTTTAATCCTCTGGGAAAGCTTAAAGAATGAAAAATTTCCACACTTTTCTGTTTGTACTTTGTTAGATGTGTTAGGTGCAAATCACTTACCAATGATTTGTGCCATTGATGTCATTTCCCCCCAAAATTTAATCTCTTGTTAAATTACAAGCCATCTTTTGACCTGTTTTTTTTTTTTTTAAGTTTGTACTCCTAATGAGCTCTTTCTTTTTCCTTTTTTCACCATAGAGTCTCTGTAGTTTTAAAGGGCTAATTAACTACAATCAGAATCACTGAGCATGCTTTCTGAAAAATTAGATTATGAAGCCCCTCAACAATTCTGCTGAGTCAGACTTAACAGGGTGTGAGGTCTAAAAATGACTTTTGTTTTCCAGTCCCAGTCTGATGTTCACTTAAATTTGGGACTCACTTAGCACAGTTCCCTATTCATTGTTTTCATTCACAAAATTCACTGATGGTCGTTTACTTTGCCTTTGAATATTTCTGCTGATGAGATCTCTTGATACCTCAGATCATCACATTTCTAGACATCTTTATTTGAAAGTTCTTCCTTCAAGTAAGTTGAAGCCTTTCACTTTATAAATTCTACTCATGATCTTTGCTCTTAGGAACTCACAGAACAAATCAACCATACAGAAAAATTATTTTGGAACAGAACCTTATTTTTCTTAATTTCTTACTCTAGATTATAAATAAATATTTCCTTTTTCTTTAGCTGTTCAAATTAAATGTGGTCCTTTCTTGAATTTCTTCTTCACCTCATCACTCCCTTCCTAAACTGATACAGAATTGTAAATATGGCATACCTAGCACATAATGCTTTCACTCAGTGATTCTAGAGTCATTTGAATTAATAGGCCTTTCCCTGAGTCTCTCCCTTGAGTTCTCTGTAGGTACTCTACTTGGGGAGTTGATTTTTATAAACAGATTTTTTTAATCAAATAAAGTTCTTCCAGACTTGATTCATAAAGCCTAGCTCAGGTTTCCATTTTGTGTGTTTTCTCCAAATGTGATTGCCCAATGAAGTCATTTTTAAGAGATTGAATAAAACAAAATCAAACCTAGGAATTTTCAACCTGAGCTCTCCTTTTGAAGTTATTTGTTGTTGCTGTTGATTTCTTCTGAGGAGGAGGAGCGTGGTGGGGGCAAGAGGCACAGAGTCACCATACAGATCCAAGGAGTGGGGTGAAAGCGGACCAGAGGCGAGCAGCGCACAGACTCATTTATTTCAGTTGCTATAGCTATTTATATAGCCAAGGCAGCCAATCTGGTCAAGGGGCGGTCTGTGCACTAACCAATCACAGCCTGTTGTCAGTCAGGCTCTGTTGTCATGTAGTTTCTGAAGCCATCCAATCACAGCCTGTTGCCAGGCAGTTTCTGTTGTCAGCGGCCGTCTTGGCATGACCTTTTCACCTTCTCATTCCACCACAATTTGTATTTTTATGAAAATTTATTTTTATTCTAATAACTTAATGGGCACTTAGATGAATGTTTCTCAAACTGTCATGAAGGATCAGTTTTCATTTTTCATTACATATTATAAACCAGTGTATCTGTAAAATGTAATTAAAATGAATTACTAGGAAATATAATAGACATACAGATTCAAATTTTAAAATGTTTGTGTTTTAATTTGAGAGACAGTGAGGGAGAGAGAGAACTCGTTCCACTGATTCACTCCAAAAATAATTGCAACAGCCAGGGAAGGCTGGGCTCGATTGAAGCCAGGAACCAGGAACTCAATCCAGGTTGCCTACATGGATGGCAGGGACCCAAGTACCTGAGCAATCATCTGCTGCCTGCCAGACTGTACATTAGCAGGAAGCTGGAATCATGCCAATATGAGATGTGGACATGTCAAGTTGCACCAAATGCCTGCCTCTGAATGTTATTTAATAGAGAAAAGCTCCCATTGCTACTTCACTCCCCAGATGTCTGTAATGGCCTCTGGTTGGGTTCAGAGCCAGGAGCTTATTTCCAGTCTCTGCTTTGAATCCAGGTAGCAAGAACCCAGTCACTTCAGGCATCAGCACTACCCCCAGAGTTTGCTTTAGCAGGAACCTGAGGTTGGGTGCAGCTGGGCATTGAACCCAGGCACTCCAACATGGGACACAAGTATTTTAACTGCCAAGCCAAATTCCTGTCCTCCAGTTGCTTTTTGTTAAATTCAACAGATATAAAATTACAATAATAGAAAAATGATAGGAAAAGGAACGTGTACATATAGGCACTTAGTATGGTGAATACTCATTTGTAAGCAAAATTTTGATTAATTCATTTTGAGATGTTGGGTCAGCATTGAACTCCTCAAATAACTTCTACTTTGATGTGTGTTAGCCTGTCACAAAACACAACCAAACACCAGAGTAAGGGAAAGGTTTATTGGGGAAAACCTAGCAGACTGGAGGAAAAGGGCGAAAGGGAAAAGGAGAGTAAGAGAGAAAGAGGAGAGAGGGGTGTAAGAGAGAAGAGGAGGCTAGAGAGAGTGGGCAAGAGAGAGCGAGGAGAGAAGAGAGTGGAGAGGAGCCAAGAGAGCCACGTGTTCAGGAACAGGCCCTTTTAAAACATTGCCGGAGGGCTGGCAGGGAAGCAGGAGCAGCAAATACCATGAGGATGGGGGTGGAGCTTGGCACAGGTAGTTGGGCCATGTGGCTACCTGGCTTTCAGCAATGGCAGCAGCGGGGCATAGGATGTAAATCAGGGTGTAGATCGTGCCATAGATAAAACTGCACCATTTCCCTAACAATGTGTATTAATTTGCGAATAGAAACTAAAATAAGAACATCTGTTCCTCCTAGCGTGATGGTTTCTGAATCTAGCTGGTCAGAATCAACTAGCAGACTTAAAATAAAAATTTCCAAACCATGACCCCACGTGGAGTCATTTTGGAGTGTTGCCTATGAATCTGCATTTTAAGCAGGTTGTCTAATGTGCTTGTGGAGCCAAGTAAGGCAGCTTCTGTTTTAAACTGGAATAGCATGTAGAGGTTGTCCTCAAGCCAAAACAAAATTTTTGAGACTACCAGATTACTCTTTTCATTAATGTGACATATACTTAGTGCTTCATACTACTCATGAATACAATAGTAGTCTCTCCTACTTGGAAGTACACTGTAACAGGTAAGATGGATAATATCACAGAATATTTCAATAAATGCTATAAAAGATTTCAAGTGTTGCCGGTGATGTGAGAATGAACCAGTTGATTATCCAGCAGTTTTTTTTAAAAGACTTAAATAATGTGTTTGAACTAGATTTTAAAGAGTGGTATAAAACTTCCACACAAACTACACTAAGTAAATGTTGTCTGCAAATATTTGTTCAGAAATGGAGAGAAATTTGGAGTTTGAAACGTGAGATCAAGGAGTGTAAGTTGCAGCTAAGTGATGTAGGGCCTTATTTCCAGGGTGAGAATTTTGGACATTATAGTCTGGATTTTACATCAGTAGACTTCAAATAATATCAGAACAATATTTTAGGGGAGTAACTGACAGCATTGTGCACTTAGACTGGGAGCAGGAACACAACAGATTCTTTAATTCATTCTGTAGCTATGTAGGTGAATGCATAAATCAAGTGAATAACCGTAGGTAGAGATATTTCAGAGGTTGACTCTACAGGACTGTTAAGTGATTCACTGTAGACTTGGAGATTTATTTCATAGGTTTGGGGGCACTTATTTTTAGTTCAGGTTAGGGAGTAAAAAGAAAGCAGGTATAGAGGACACAGCTTCATTACAATGTCTGTCTTTCTTCAGTCAACTAGTCCTAGCCATGCCGTGGTCGCCAATGTTCAGCATGTCCTGCATCTAATGAAGCAACACAGTAAAGTTCTGTGCAATGATCGAGTAGTCAACAGTGTTCCTTTGGCAAAACAAGTATCATCGCGAAGCAGTAAAAGTAAGAAGTCAGTAACCCCTCCCTCCTCCAGCATTAATGAAGAGTTGTCAGAAGTCTTACAGACTTTACAGGATGAATTTGGGCAAATGAGCTTGTGAGTTTTTTATTCTTAAATTGCTTTTGGTTCTGAAACTTCATTGTTCTTTTAGCTTCTTCTGACTATTATCCCTACTCTGTTTATTCAACAAATGTCCATGAGCATAATCCTTGTACCAGCCTCCCTCCTGGGACTTTAACACATTTAATTGTTAGGGATAAAATCTGTCCCTTTCATCGCCCCTTGTCATGCCCCCCATGTCAGCAGGAAATAGCTCAGATAATCATCCCACCACCCATCCTGACTTTTGGGTCTAATGTAATCCCGTACAACTCTTGTTTTTGTTTTATAAAAAACAAACTGGGAGATGTTAATAAAATGGTGCAGTCTTATCTATGGCACAGTCTACACCTGACACCATCCTAGGCTCTAACTCCCCCTCCCCCACTGCCATTGCTGGAAGCCAGGTGACCACAAGGATCAACCACTGATGTCAGCTCTACTCCCACCCTAATGGAATTCACTGCTCCTACTTCCCTGCCCACCCACCCTCCCAGCCCCCAGGGCAAAGGTTTAACAAGACCTGTTCCTGAACTTGTGGCTTGCTCTTTATCTTGATCTCTCTCCTTAATGCTCTCCTTGCTTTTCCTTCTTCACTCCTTTCCTCTGGTCTGTCAGGTTTCCCCCACCAATAAACCGTTTCCCTTAAAAAAATGTCCCTTGTCTCCCTTTTCTGATACTGGTAAATGTTTATTTGTACTTAAGGTTTTTTCCTTTTGATAGACAAAAAAGTTCATGGAAAATTGAATTAAAAAGTAAGTTTATTTTGTGCAGGAAAATTTTATGAGCCATGTATGGTTTTCATAACATGCATTTATTTTACAATAACGTTTGAAGACCATGCATAAAATAATTAATTTCAGCTAAACTTGTAATTTATGATGCATCTTAAGAACAAGAGCCGGCACTGTGGCTCAATAGGCTAATCCTCCACCTGCAGCACCAGCACACCGGGTTCTAGTCCTGGTCGGGGCTCCGGGTTCTGTCCCGGTTGCTCCTCTTCCAGTCCAGCTCTCTGCTGTGGCCCAGGAGTGCAGTGGAGGATGGCCCAAGTCCTTGGGCCCTGTACCCACATGGGAGACCAGGAGAAGCTCCTGGCTCCTGGCTTCGGATCAGCACGGTGCACCGGCTGCAGTGGCCATTGGAAGGTGAACCAACTGTAAAGGAAGACCTTTCTCTCTGTCTCTGTCTACTCTGCCTGTCAAAAAAAAAAAAAAGGATACTATTCTAGACTTTCCTTTCTACAAAAATATTTTTGTAGGGGAAATAGAGAGTACATATGTAGTTAACTCTTTGAAATTAAGAACTCTTGCCTCACACTTTTAATTCAGAGCAGTGACCTTTGGTGAGATATGATGGATGTAGCAGTGAGAAAGGAAATTTAACCAGATCCTACTTTTGCTTACAGTGATCACCAGCAACTTGCAAAACTCATCCAGGAGTCACCAACCGTTGAGCTAAAAGATAACTTAGAGTGTGAACTAGAGGCATTAGTGGGAAGGATGGAGGCAAAAGCAAACCAAATTACCAAAGTTCGAAAATACCAAGCCCAGGTAACTCAGTGTTCCTTTGCTCAAGTTTCTAATGATTGAAGGAGGGGAAAGCACATTTTTTCAAATATTTAATGCTGAGAGTAAAAGTGATGAGGTATTTGATTGTGGAAGGTAGTTACTGAGTTCATGGTTAAGAACTGGTGTTAAAAGGGGCCGGTGCTGTGGCATAGCAGGTAAAAGCCACCACCTGCAATGGCAGCATCACATATGGGCACCAACTGTGATTCGAGTCCTGGCTGCTCCACTTAAGATACAGCTCCTTGCTAATGGGCTGGGAGAGCAGTAGCAGATGGCCCAAGTGCTTGAGTCCCTCCCTGCGCACACGTGGGAGACCCAGAAGCAGCTCCTGGCTTTGGATCTGCTCAACTCTGGCCTTTGCAGCCATTTGGTGAGTGAATCAGCAGATGGAAGATAGCTCCCACTCCTGTTCTGCCTCCCTGTATACATAAATATTTAAAACATATATATAAAAGAATTGGTGTTAACTGGTGTTAGTCACTGATTTTATCTAAGATATATTTTTAAATACAAGACCACTTGATTTCTTGGAAAAACACAATTAAAAGATATTTGTTTTGGTGCAGAAAACTATTAATCTGTGCACTCATAGGATGTTCAAAAGCTTCATGGAAAATGAATATTTTGAAATAACTATGCATGAATTTCAAAATTATTCTGCACCAAAAATAATTATCTTTTAATTCAATTTTCCAAAAACTTTTTAAAGACCTTTGTACTGAATATATTTAGTCTTCATGAATAAATGAGATGAATTTAAATGGTTCTGAGTTTATCCACATTAAATCTTTGGAATTCATAGAAACTCTGAATTTCCATAGGACAGCAATGTACATAAGTGAAAAAATTCTTAGTTGTATTAGTTACCCATTAAACTGCCATTTATTTGGTGACTACCAAGTGCAGTAGTGAAGTCACTCCAGGCTTTCCAGCCAAGATGACAGTACTGTTATTGCTGGGGGTAATGGATCGGGGTCAAGGTTGCGAGGCTGAGAGACCAGCTAGACTGTTAGGCTTACCAGGGGTGGTTGACATTGGGCCAAGACATTGTAAGATAGACACATTTGACGTATATAGAGAGATTTGAGGTGTGTTTTGGAAGGAGGAGTATCAAGGCTACTCGCTGCTAGATATATCGTAGAAGGAGAGGAATTACTATAAATGATGGTATCACTAACTGAATAAACACAACTGCCATTTATTCATGAATAGCCATATGATAGGTATAAGGTTGAGTGCTTTGAGTATCTGTTTCATTTTAAATGAAAAGTTTGTGAATTGGGTGTGTTATCTCATTTGTAGATGAGGAAGACAGGGTCAGCTTTTCTGGGAAGAGGGCATATATTCTCAGTGAAGTAACTTGATCAAGGACATACTAAGCTCACTTGTAAATGGTAGAGCTAGGTACTCCCCAAATTGCTGCAACGACCATGGCTGGGTCAGGCCAGAGCCAGGAGCTTCTTCTAGGTTTCCCATATGGGTGCAGGGGCCCAACAAGTTGGGCCGTTTTCCACAGCTTTCCCAGGTGCATTAGCAGGGAGCTGGATGGAAATACCGACTGGGTTTTGGATTCAGAAGGCTTCCATAGCGTAGGCAACTCGTCAAGAGCCTCAGGTGGTCACTGATGTCATATATTGAGTGTTAATTTACAACAGGAAGCACTGTGCACTAACTCCCCATGCAGGACCTCTGTCCTCCATGAGTTGTAAGAGTTAACTGTAAAACTAATTCTCAGTTTGTGTGTGCATATGTTTGTGCAAATTGTTGAAATCTCTGTATAGAGTTTTTCTGTGTACAAAGTTAATTGAAAATGAATCTTAATGAAGAATGGGACTAGGAAGGGGAGAGGGAGGAGGAGTGGGAATGGTAGAATCACTGTATTCCTAAAGTTGTACTTAGAAAATTTGTATTCCTTAAAAAATTAATTTTTAAAAAGCAGAACAGTGGGGATTCAAACCGGTGCCCACGTGGGATGCTGCTGTCACAGGCAGCAACCTTAACCCCTACACCACGCCAAACCCTAACATTTGGATTATTAAGTTCTTTTTCCATAGTTCATGTTCAAAAAAGAAATATAGGCATATTTCTGTAGGGAATAACAGTCTGACCTATTCTTGCACATTACACTTAGTTTTATTTTCTCAAATGGAACACCAACTGCTAGCAGCAGTTGAGCCAAAGTAAAAATGTTTTCCTACTTAGTTATTCTTTAGTAAATGGATTGAGTAAAATTTTTAGTAGTAATTACCATTGCATTTCTGCATCTGGAATTTGCCTGCTCAGATTCAAGACTTAGTTTCTACCATGCCTTTCTCCTCACCTTCCTGTCAGAATTCTTCCTGTATGTTTTTCCATGTCTGATTTTTTTTTTTTTTTTGCTACTTCCATGAATCATCTCCCAAGTCATACCTTGTCTTGCTTTTCAATGAATCCTGCACTTGACAACAACACTATTTTAATTTTGATGCTGGGTGTATCATAAAACTGTTTACTTGTGTGCATATTGTTGTGTATTTGAGGGTAGAATGTTAAATGACTGGTGTTTACAGATGTTTGAATCTTTAAAAAAGTAAACCTAGAATATATTAGTTGTGTTTCGGGTCATTATGAGAGTTATTTTCTAAAAAGGTACTGACTGTAAGAAAATGTTTTCCTAATTGTTAGAAGAAAATGTTTTCCTTTTTTTATCCCCTGCATTTTTATTTGATGTAGCTGGAGAAACAGAAGACAGAGAAGCAAAAGAAGGAATTAAGAGCCACAAAGAAGACCCTTGAAGAAGAAGGAAGCAGTAGCAACCGTTCTGGAATTACAGGGAACACAAATAAGAAGGATTATACCAAATTGAGACCTGGAGAAAAAAGCAGAAAAAATCTTCAGTTATTGAAGGACATGCAAACCATACAGAGTTCATTACAAAGTGGTGATTTGTGTTGGGATTACTGACTATCAGGTCATAAATTTTATTTGGATAATATGTACCTCAGTCAGATGTTGACAATTAATTTTCCAGGTCACATACTATCTTCTGTTGAAATTAGTTAATAGCAAGTGTTAAGAGGCTCAAAGTTTATTACGTAGACTTTGTGTGTTTTTTGCAGCCTCACTAAGTGTTAACCATTTCTGTGGAAGCCAAGGGAATTTTAAAGTTTGAGAAGCCACACAGACTGTTTCTTTGATATGAATTTGCTGTACTGATACATTGTACTTTGTAAACACATTACCAGTTTTTTACTTGTGGGTGTGATTTTTAAAATTAGTTTTTATATATAAATAAAATTGGGTTTAACTTTTTAAAAACAAGTGGCTGTCTCAAAGGCAGTGTTTGCTTAAAAATTCTCATTTTTTTAATCTTTCTCTGACAGAAATTGCCCACTTCCTCTTTCCTCTAGAAACCATTAGTATGCTTTAACTATTTGATGACATAGTTCTTATATTTAAATATTTATATATTTAAGAGAATTGTTTTGGTTTGCTTTTGGCACTTCATTTGATCCATTGTGATCAAACATTGATCAACATTAAATGCATTTGTATTGCTTTTTAATTGTTTAAATTTTTTAAAGTGTAGTCAGTTACCTGTAAAAAATAGTAAAAGCCTTATTAATAATGTAAACTGTGAATGAAATTTTAGAATAAAGTGAGAATGGGAGAAGGGAGATGTGAAGCATACATATATGCTATGTTTAGTAACTGTAATCATGTTATTTAGTCAAGGTATTGTGGTTTTTATTGTAACTTAGAGAACACCTTGAATATCTGCTTTTTTCATATATAGTTTGAGTGCAATATAAACTGTACACACAATTATGTTAATGTAAATCATAATTTTAAGTAATTTTTAGATTTAACATTTTATAAGATTGCCACTGAAGTCAATGAAACAGCTTTTTTAAGGAAACAAACTTTCCTTAACAATCTGTTAATCTGTTAATAAAGGCTTCATTTATTGTAACCTTTGAAAAGTGCATCTCTAAATAGGACAGCATCATGTTGATTGAGAAACTAAAAATATACAATATTTATTTGCCATTCTTATGTTTACATGTAAGTTTATCACCAACAAGATTGAATTATCTCATCCTTGTATGGTAGGGTGCTATGCTAATGAAAACATTAGCCACATGTAAAGAAATTCTTAAATGCTTTTGCTGCAATTTGTTGAGATGAAGTTTTAGGATGCCAAGCATGAGCTGTGTGACTTCTTAGGCACTGTAATACACTTGTTCTACTTTCTAGAGTTAGAGCTGTTAACTTAGCATCCTGATTTGGCAGGATTTGTGAATTTCCTGAAGTTACACATAAACTTTGCCTGTGTGTATGATTTTCTGATGAGCAGGTTTGCAGCTTCATCATACCCACAACAGGAGTCTGAAGGTGAGAATCACTACTCTGGTGACCTGGTAAATATTTCTCCTGTTTTCAGCTGTTAAACTTTTGTCATCTCCTTATTTGAATTTCAGGTCATTAAATTGTCTAAAAGTCATTTGAATTGTAATGTCTCAGAGTTCTAATTAGAAAAGTAAGTAATTGAATGGTGCAAAACTCCTCATCTCTCAACTAGAATTGAAACTGAAATAACCGGGCCGGCGCCGCGGCTCACTAGGCTAATCCTCCGCCTTGCGGCGCCGGCACACCGGGTTCTAGTCCCAGTCGGGGCACCGATCCTGTCCCGGTTGCCCCTCTTCCAGGCCAGCTCTCTGCTGTGGCCAGGGAGTGCAGTGGAGGATGGCCCAAGTCCTTGGGCCCTGCACCCCATGGGAGACCAGGATAAGCGCCTGGCTCCTGCCATCGGATCGGCGCGGTGCGCCAGCCGCAGCGCGCCTACCGCGGCGGCCATTGGAGGGTGAACCAACGGCAAAAGGAAGACCTTTCTCTCTGTCTCTCTCTCACTGTCCACTCTGCCTGTCAAAAATAAAAAAAAATAAAAAAAAAAGAAATAACCATTCTAGCTTTTGATAATTTTTTAAGATTTTATTTGAAAAGTAGTTACAGAGAGAGGGAGAAACATAAAGGTTTTTCATCCACTGGTTCACTCCCCAAATGGCCACAACAATGGCCAGGCGCCAGGAGCTTCTTCCAGGTCTCCCACGCGGGTCTAGGGGCCTTAAACACTTGGACCATCTTCCACTGCCTTCCCAGGCCATGAGCAGAGAGCTGGATCTGAAGAGGAGCAGCTGGGACACAAATGGTGCCCAAATGGGATGCTGTTGCCTCAGGTGCAAGCTTATCGCCCACTATGCCACAGCGCCAGCCCCACTTAGGATGCTCTTGAGGTGAGAACTAAAAACAAGAAACCTGCTACCATTTTATCTGAGAGTTTAAATGAATATGTTGTAGTCTGTCCACTTACATTGTATCAGAGCTTTATTGCAATGCATTTCAAATTTATCTTTGTGTAAAATGCTACAGTACAGTATGTTTACAGGCTGGTGGAAGACATCTGTATTGTTTGTCAGTATAGTACATTCATTGCAGTGCTGATAGTCCTGTACACTGTGCTGTTCAGGCACAAAGTTGAATTTGCAGAGGAATGAGGAGTCAGACAGGTATAACCTCATCCTCTGGGAACCTAACATTTAGAATGGGTAGGGAACCTTTTTTCTGCTGGGGGCCATTTGGTTGATAGAGACCATACAAAGTTACCAACTTAAAAATTAGCCTGCTCAATCTATTGAATTATGAGTCCACCTGCAGTTACCTTGGTGGAGTCCGAGCAAATGATAAGGTTGGACATTCTCTATCCCTGATCTAGAGACTAGGAATCAGTCATAATGGAGTCAGGAAGCTGGAGTTTACATGGGGTATTGGTGAATAGCAGAGTACTATTGGTGAGTAAAAGGTGAGGGGGGAGGGGTAGGCAGAGATTAGGTCTCAGGAGGATTTAGGAGCTTCAGTTCGATAGTCATCTCTAAATGTCGTCCCTGGGAAAGGTACATCTGCACTACCAGTTCAGAGATACACATGAAGTTGTGAAATATTTTATCTATACAAAAGTTCTAGAGTTCCTTTTCTCCTCCTATGCAGAAAGCCATGAGTCATCTTAAATGCTCCAGTGCATGAAGATTCCCTGCTTAAGGTGAGAGAAACCATGGTAAGGTTTTGAACAGTGAAATGATAGGTTTGCACTTAGTTTTCTCTAGTTTTTGAGTGGAATTTAAAGTGGGTGGAAGTGTACTATGACAAAAAGCTTGAAATCTACATTCCTTTAACACAGTAATCAAGTGACCAGATTTTTCCTTGCAATAGATTTCACACAGCAACCAAATCATTTTGGTACCAATTATAATAATTATGTACTAACAAACTATATCCTCATTAAACAAGAACAGGGCAAGGTTCACTCCCCAAATGTCCACAACAGGAGTAGGCCAGGCTGAAGCCAGGGTCTCCCACATGGGTGGCAAGGCTACATGAACTTGAGTTATCATCTGCTTCCTCCCAGGATATATTAGCCAGAAGCTGGATGAGTGCCAGGACTTGACCCCCACTGCAATATGGGAGAGTTGTGTCCTATCCAAGTATGCCATCATGCCCTCTCAAAAATACATGTTTTTGTTATGTGAGTGACAAAATGGCTTCAAGTTGAACATTTCTGCCAAAGACTATATATGTAATATCTTAAGGCAAAGAACTGTCCAAAAAGATCAAGGGACAAGAAGCTCCTTTGTTACAGTATATAACAGATTTTATCTAGAATAAAACAGACAAAAAGGAGTCAGAAACTCTTGTAGCAGGCAAACGGTGAAGCAAGATTTCCTTTACTGTTATTGAGATTAAATACATCTTTATTCTGGCAATATGTTCTTTGGTAAATTTAATCATTTATTGGATTTACATTATTTTCAAATAAAAAAGTACTAAAAATATTTCATGTAAAATTTGAGCACAGTACTTACCTTAGTCAATCCTTTTACATTTTTCAAATAGTGTCCAGAAACCTACCACTTCGCTTCTGTTGTGTTTACACACACAAAATTAAAATATATTCTGTGTTATTTCTGGTAATTGAAGAGTGTGAACCTTTTCTCCTTTATCCCTCTGCTCACCCCTGCCCCAAACACATCCATAAGGCATCATTTTGCAATAGCTTTCTAGTACATTTTAAGTAAATATACAAATAATATCAGCAATAATTTTAAACTGTAACTATCCATAATATCCCGAAGGTTTTGCCTTGCACTATACGAAGAATGTGAATGGCGGTTGAAAGGCCATCAAAATGTTTCAGTTACTACCAAAAAGAATAAACCTATGATAGAGAAAGGGCTATCAGGATTTTGAGGCCCAATCTGTATGAACAATGAGCTCTCACTCATCAAGAGGTATTTTCTAAAGTGACTTTTATTAAGACAGAATCTTTTAAAATTTGCAGGATTGAAATCTTAATATTAGTGTCCTGTGTAATTGCACGTAAGCCACCTATGCTGCTACAGGTCTAAACTCACCCTAAAGAGATTTAAAATAAATAAAAGCAACAAAACTTTATCTCATAGAAGGTCTTAAATATGGAAGACTTAATCTCATAAAGCTGCCACTGTCATAAGTTCGTAGCAGTGATGTCCCCCCACCCCCCCAACTTAACAGTCCTTTCACACAACAGTTTGAACAGGAGTGACACACTGTGCAGGAGAGCTGGCTCTCTCTGATGATGAGGTTGATCGGTTGGAAATTTCTCTCTGTAGTTCCTCTACTTTTTTCTGAAGCTCTGCTCGTTTAGCAAGAAGTTCTTTATATCTATTGTGAATAGGTTCCTAAAAGAACAAGATGATTTCAGTGAGGCAATCCTGAGCAAATCCCATAGTCAGATCATTCTGGACCACCCTCCCTCACCTTTCCAATCCATCAGCAGACATAAAATTCCAGGACTATCGCTGGTAGCTTTCCCAGTGCGCCCAAGTATTCCCAGACAATACCCAACCGTCTAAGTGCTCTTGAACCTGGTACTATACCAAATAGAACAAATAATTGTGAGACAATGTTCAGAATTCCCTGTATTTGCCTATTTTTAGTCTCAGCAGTTCTAAATTGTAAACATTTCACAATATTGTCACAAGGACTAAAATGTTATTAGGTATTCAGTTTTCCTAACCCTGTCTGCTTCATCTTGTTGAAATAAGATCCCCCTAGAAGTTATCTAATATAATTCCAACATTTAATGGGTAGAAAGGAAAGCTGTAAATATCTACAGATAATTTTTCCAGTTGGTTTTAAAAGGCTCAAATCTAAAGAAGTTGCACTGCATGGATGAAAGTTCCCATGGCATAGGATAGGGTGTTTGCATACCTGTGGTTTCATCCGTGGATTCCACCTTATGTAGTATCCCACCCAGAGCTCTAGGTGGCGCATGCTGGCTACTGGATAAAGGACGTGATTGGAATAGCTCCCATAGAGAGGATTAGTGAAGTCTTCCAGCTGGCTATTTATGTAAGACCACAGTGACACAGTCCTTCTAGGAAGATTCTGTAAAAAGCAAAAACAGGTAAGGACTTCTACCACACAAGCTACTTACATTATCGGTGAAATTTTTAACATTTTGTGGTCCTTTATCTCTTTGGAGGGAACAGACTTGGACATTTCACTGATAAGCCCACTTATATTAAAACACAGTAGTAGAAAACCGTCTGCCCACTCTTGAGAGTTAACAGTTACCATATGACCCAGCAAACCTAAGATGTATGCTCGTATGAGAGCTTTTATCACAGATGTTGAAAGCAGCATCATTCATAAAAGCCCAGAAGTGGAAGCAACACTAGGCTATCAACTAACCTACGTAATGAAATATTTTTTAAAAGGATATGGACTGTAATATGGGTGAGCCTTGAAACACTGTAAGTGGAAGGAGCCAGACACTAAGGTCACATGGTGAATGATCACATTTTTAGGAAATTTTCAAAAAAGGGTTAATGTTTTGTCAATAGCTGGGAGATTGGGAGTAACTAACAGGTATGGGCTTCTTTGCACAGCTTTACAGATACCATTTTTTAACCACTATACTGTTATTAGAGTAGATTTTACGATATGCAAATTATATTTGAGTAAACACTTTAAAACAAGACTGTTAAAAGATGAAAGTATCTTATTTTTTCACAGTTCATACTATATTTGGAAACAGTTATTGCGTGTCAGACACTGAAAAGTTTAAAATTTTGAGACCTGCCATCAAAGGAACTGAAAATTTAGGAAGCACTTAATAAGCTTTCCTTTATTTAGTCTTTGCAATAGTAAGTACTATTAGCCTTATTTTATAGAAGTAAAAATTGACTCACCCAGTGTTATTTAGTGACAGATACAAGACTGCAGCTGAATATCTGGACATAAGCATAGTGGCAAGCACTGCTCGCACTTTATAGAAAAGTGAGAGTATAGTGATTCCTTAACAGTGATATCTCTGGGGAAATGGGGTACTAAAAAATTTTTACATGTCATTTCAGTGCTAAGCTTAAGTCATTTGTAAGAAATAAAATGTCTCATTTAATGCAGACTATATCTTCAGATTTGAGCTGCCCACTCAAGTGTATAGCTTCTGCTAAACATACTTTCTGCACCTGCTTTCAAGGATTTCCATCCTGTATAAAGTAATAGATACACTGATCACCACTTATGCCACTTCTCTTTAGCAGACAACACTCCATGCATCAAGTCAGACAGTAGTGAATACTTTCAGCCCTGTGACAGAGGTATTTCAACACAGTTCAGGTCAGATATTTGAAAGGAAGTAATCACATTACAGCATGTAAGATAAAATATGACCCAACATGTCACTCAAAAGAATGTCGAGTTGAAATGTAAAGAGGAGTGAATGGTGGGGATGGAGTAGGGTTACAGCTCATATTTTACCTCTTTTACTCTCTGCTGTTCACTGTTGCAGAGGAATGTTCCAAATAAACAGCTGTAGAGGTGGTCCAAAATGGTAATAAGAAAATATTCATTGAATTCAAATGCGGTAGGAAACTGCAAATTGAACACCAGAAACAGATTTTTTAAGGATGTCCGTATTTGTCATGAGTCGAAGGTATTTCAATAGTATTTATAATACTTAACATTCAAAACTGTTTCTTCTTAGCCATTTATAGCATCTGCATGCCTTTCTGTTCAAAAGTCACTTTTACTTTTCTTCTTAGGTGATTTCTGCCAGAATCTCTAATGGTCTGACCACAGTTTTGCTGTATCATTAACCTCGTGTAAGATTTTTCTTTAAAGACTAACAGTGGCTCGCAAAAACATTACACAGATAATTATGCAAAGCAGATGATCAGATTTATAAGTCAGCCTATTTAACTTTTCCAAGCAGCATGCCCTTGAAGAAAGTCCCTTGGAAACCACTACTATATGGCATCTTTCTAACCAAAACCTCACCATCTAACCCAGGTCAAGGACATGACTAGATGTCTTCAGTATGGGAGAAGAATTACATACCCCTAAAGGGTAAAGAGTTTAGTTTAATCCTTCCTACTTTAGAATTATTCAGAAGTTGTGTGTAAATTTCTACCAAGTACAGGACTGTAAAAAGACTACATGCAAGTTTGTATTCCTTAGAATGATACCTACTAAAATAGTATGAACTGTATTCAAAAGAACAGGGATGAGAATAATCTTGTCCTGAAGTCTGCTAAATTTCAGGAAGCTACAGGTAGGATAACAGCCAAGTTCTCAAATACTAAAAGGCAAATTACTAGGCCTTGAATAAGTTTTGTAGCTGTTAGCTGAATGAAACAGGTGATCAAGTCCCATTTATAAAGTGTGCAGCAAAATGCTTCTAAACAATGGGTCACTGAAGAAATCAAAAGGGGAACGTTAATGAAATGAAACTGTAAACATCAGTTCTAAGGCATTTTTTAGCAATTTGTATGTATATTGAAATTCAGATAACAAATAATGTTAACAGTGTATCCTAAGACCTGGGCAAAGCAGAAAGGGAACTCTTATACACTGTTAAATGGGAATGCAAATTAATACAGCAATTATGGAGAAAAGGAAGTTCTTCAAAAATCTAGAAATTATACGTATATCTGGGAATATATCCAATGAAAATGAAATAAGCCTATTAGAGACAGACCTGTATGCCCATGTTCAATGCAACATTATTCACAACATCAAGATAGGAGTCAACCTAGGTTTCCATCATTGGATGAAGGGATAAACTGTTAAGTATACACAATGAAATGTTACTCAGCCATAAAAAAGATTGGAATCTTGATTATTTGCAGCAAAATGGATGAAATTGTAGGTCTTTATCACTAAGTCAAATAAGCCAGGCACAGAAAAACAATGGAGGCTACAAAAAAGTCAACCTGAACTGAGAGGCTTCGGGGAAGGGAAGATAGAGGGAGGTGAGAGAATGAGTACCAGAAGGGGTAAGTTCTAGTGTTCCACAGTCAGGCAACTACAATCAAGATAATGTGCTAGGAACTGTATAATAAAGAACTGGAGGAGAACAGTTGGAAAATTTAGTTACCTGGCCTGATTTATATTGTATATGTGTTGGAGCACAAAAAAAAATTGACATTTTCTTTGGAAAAATACCAGAAATATATTCACCAAGTGCCCCTTTCAAGGTGTTCACCTTGTAAAGCAGTACATTTATCCAACAACAATGGCACAGTTGCAAAGAGCTTTCCCATTCTCTTGATGGCATATCTGATTTTTCACAGTAGTCAAAAGTTACTTATAAGAATACTGTAATGGTCAATAATGTGTTTTCTCATTGTGGGTCATGTTGCCAGAAAAGGTTTAGGAGAGATCTGTGTAGCTGCCTCAAAAACAATTCTGTTATTCATAGATGTTTAAATCCAGCTGAAAATAGATCCCAGTAAAGAATAAGAGAGGGAAGAGATGTACAGTTTGGCAGACATTCTCACAGACTTACCCCTAAGGGTGAAGCTAAAAACTTGCCACGGGACTCCAAATCCCATTAAGCTGAGTGGTTCTAATGCCATCTTGCATGGTACAGTAATCATTTTAAGTGTGTGACTGATTATATAGGTTGGAATAAGTGTCGACAGGATCACATAAGACCAAGTGTCTGGTAAATGGTAAAAAGGAGAGAATGATCCAATATGGGAAGCAGGCCACACAGCAGACTCTTAGAAAGCCATTCTGATCTGGCTGAAAAGCCCGTGAAAGCATTCCAGGCATGGAAAGCCAGGACACTTATGCAAAAAAGTGTCCCTGTACGGAGATCCAGTACTTTTCTCTAAAGCAAAGTGGAAGTTCTCTCTTACCTTATGTCCCTAAGTACTGACAGAGTTTGTTGACTCAAAAGGCTTCCACAGCCTAGGCAGCTCATGACAAGAGCCTCGAGTGATCACTGACATCATAAATAAGAGTGTCGATTGTTAAATCAATAACAGGAGTCACTGTGCACTTGTTCCCCATGTAGGACCTCTGTCTTTAATGTGTTGTACTATGAGAATTAATGGTAAAACGACTACTCAAACAGTACTCTATACTTTGTGTGTCTGTGTGGTTGCAAACTTTATATACAGATCAACTCTATACTAAGTAAAGATAATTAAAAATGAATCTTAGTGAAGAATGGCATAGGAGAGGGAATAGGAGGTGGGACAGGAGTGGGGGTGACAGGGCAGTTATGGGGGCAAGAACCGCTATATGCCTAAAGCTTTGTCTATGAAATTTGTATTTATTAAATAAAAGCTTTCTAAAAAGGAAACTGCTATGTGATACTCAGAAATTGTTTCACAGCTGTCATGTGATACAGAAGACTAAGCCGCTTCTGGTGACACGCATCACCATATCCTGGTGCTTAAATTTGAACCCTCGCTCTCCTTGTCCAGCTCCCTGCTGATGCAATCCCTGGGAAGCAGTACAGGCTGGCCCAAATATTTGGGCCTCTGACACCCATGTGGGAAGTAAGGATGGAGTTCCAGGCTCCTGGCTTTAGCCTGGCCCAGTCTTGACTACTGCAGGCATTTGGAGAGTGAACCAGTGATTAAAAGTATTCTCACTCCCCCTTTGTCACTCTTGTCTTTCAATGAAATATTTTAAAGGAAAGAAAATTCTAAAGGAAAAGTTGAAGCCTACACCAAGAAACAGTAAATACTAAGTATGTAGTATTGCTCCTTCCTCCCAAAATTAAACTACACATTTTCAGTACATATATTTAAATACCATCCTCATCAGACTGGAGTTGTATCTACAACAATGCTTCATTTAACCCTGCAAGTTTCAAAATAATCCACCCTAACTGAAATGTTTATGGGAGGAAATAAACTATTATGTAATTGGTAAGTATCACCTGAGGATTACTATTCACCTTTTAGTGAAATAAATAGTATTTTATATTATTGAAGCTAAAGTACAATTCTAAACTCAAGCAGAACCAGCAATTGCCCTACTTCACAGTGACCCCTTGCCTCTTAGTGAAATGATTACCCGGTTACTCAAGTGTCTTTCAGTCTTCTGATATCCTTCCAAAAGAAGTTGTTAGAAGGTTTAAAAAGCATAATAATTCTCCCAATGCCTAAAAACAAAAAGAACTCCATCTAGTCCATACTTCCTATAATTTCCATCTAAACACATTTTTTTCCTTAAGTAAAATGGGATTTTATATAGCGTTTCCTAGCTTAATTCTTCACTTTGTTCACCTCATTCAAAACAAGGAGGAAATCTCTAGGGTTATTAGTGCCACATGCTGAAATGCTAATAAGTCATAACCTTTAACTTAATTCACAATCTTATTACAAAGTACAGCTTTACCACTTAGAACCTTTACAAGAAATTCCATTTTACATGAGCTATTGAATCAGTGACCAAAGCACCTAACTCTTGACCGAGCTGGAAGAATATACGTAAGAATAGATATCCCAGATTAGTTACCTGTCTTGTCATTTGCCAGACACAGTCGATAAACTGAAGAAAAACAGGAGATCTGTCTGCATCTGCATGGTTCTTATCTCCATGGCCAACTCGCTGAAGCAAACAGAGTGAAAACTGTGAGCTTTGTGAGGTCTTTCATTTTTAATGGAAATGTATTTTTTAATAAAAAGTAATTGCTGTTTTTAAATTTTTCAAAAAATCTTTTTAAAGAGCATAGCAAAGGAAATAATAAAAAGTACTCAATCCTACCAAGCAGAAATTGAACATTTTGATATACAAAGTGCCACTTGTGGGCATCCCACTTAGTAGCTTACCCCGCTATATCACCATGCCTATCCCTCCCCAGAAAGTCTTTAAAACAAGTTTTCAGTACCTTGTAGGCCTCCCATAATCCACATCTCTGCATGATTCTCCAACACCATCCCTCCCTCCTAGCCACACGCATCACACATTCCCCTCCAGACTCTGGCACACTCTACTTCTGCCTCTCTTATTCTTTCTAAATTCTACAATTGCAACTAACTTATTTGGAACACTATCAGAAGCCTAAGGCCCACAAAGGTACTGTTCCCATGTTTTTTTGATTTCTAATCTTAGAAGAAGCACTACTGAAAACCATTTAGGCATTTAAAATCTCAAAGTTTGATATAACAAAGCAAAGACAAAAGTGTAGTATGGGGCATCATAACCCAACTTCTCCATTTAAGGAACTGCCATTAGTTCTGACTATGACCTTGTAGCTCTAGAAATTATGAGCAAAGCAATCGGACTTACCCCAAATGATAGAGTTAGAAAAGTTTAGGGGATTCCAATTCAATCCCATCAAGGTGGCATGTACCAATGCCATCTCACTAGTCAAAGTGATAGGTTGCAGTTCATAATTGATCATAATGATAGGATTAAGTGTCAAAGAGATCACATAAACAAGACTAGTGACTACTAATACTGATAGAATTAAAAAGGAGAGAACCATCCAACATGGGAAGTGGGATACACAGCAGACTCATAGAATGGCAGATGTCCTAAACAGCACTCTGGCCTGAGAATCAGCCCTTAAGGCATTCGGATCTGGCTAAAAAGCCCATGAGAATATTTCAGGCATGGAAAGCCAAGACACTGGCAAAAAAAAAAAAAAAAAATGACCTAAATGAAAGATCTCTGCAAGTGAGATCCCAGTGGAAAGAACAGGTCATCAAAGAAGGAGGTACCTTTCTCTGAAGGGAGGAGAGAACTTCCACTTTGACTATGACCTTGTCTAAATATGGTAAGAGTCGGTGAACTCTAAAGGCTACCTACCATAGCTTCGGCAACTCATGACAAGAGCCTAGGGTGATTACTGATGTCATAAACAAGAGTGTCAATTTGATAAGCCAACAACAGGAGTCACTGTGCACTTACCCCTCATGTAGGATCTCTGTCCTTAATGTGCTGTACATTGTGATTTAATGCTATAACTAGTACTCCAACAGTATTTTTCACTTTGTGTTTCTGTGTGGGTGCAAACTGTTGAAATCTTTACTTAATATATACTAAACTGATCTTCTGTATATAAAAAGAATTGAAAATGAATCTTGATGTGAATGGAAGGGGAGAGGGAGCGGGGAAGGGGAGGGTTGCAGGTGGGAAGGAAGTTATGGGGGGGTGGGGAAGCCATTGTAATCCATAAGCTGTACTTTGGAAATTTATATGCATTAAATAAAAGTTTAAAAAAAAAAAGTGTCAATTGTTAAATCAACAACAGGAGTCACTGTGCACTTACTCCCCATGTAGGATCTCTGACCTTAATGTGTTGTATTATGAGAATTAATGGTATACCTAGTATTTCAAACAGTACTTTATACTTTGTGTTTCTATGTGGATGCAAACTGTTGAAATCTTTACTTAGTATATACTAAATTGATCTTCTGTATATAAAGATAATTGAAAATGAATCTTGATGTGGATGGGAGAGGGAGTGGGAGATGGGATGGTTGTGGGTGGGAGGGAGGTTATGGGGGGAAAAGCCACTGTAATCCAAAAGTTGTACTTTGGAAATTTATATTTATTAAATAAAAGTTTAATAAAGCAAAAAGAAAATTATGAGCAATGTCCAGTAAAGAGTTGTGATCCTGAAGAAATTAGGAAGGATACTCAGCCCAAAGAAATGCAGATACAGGTGACATGGGAAGACAGCTACTTTCAAACATTTGAAGGCCTATCTGAGTTGGATAAGGAGTCATATTTGTCATATATGTAAAGGGGAATGTAGGACAATAGGAAGCAAATTTTAGTTCACTTACAAAGAAGTCTCCAGCAGGTAAGTCTTTCTAGAATGAGACTGTTTAGCCTCAGAAAGGCATGTACTGCTTATTTCTGGAGGTGTTTAACTAAGTCATTTGATAGGAATACCACCAGAGATATTCAAGTAACAATAAATGCCTTCACTATGCTGATTATGGAATCTCAGTCACACTCTGAACCAAACAGAAGTCTCAAAAATTTGTCCTTTCCATAAAACTATCTGCAACACACTCCATACAAATAGTCATTATAGTTTTAGCACCTTAAAAAAAGCTGCATCTTATTCTCAATTCAGTTAAATTTCTATTTTTACTGCATTATTTCCATCCTAAACCTATGTTAGCAATGCTACTTTATACACCATGGTAAACAATATTAAGCCATCCTCTTTCTAAGTCTGTAAGAGAAGCTCAAGTGTCATCTTGTAATTCCATAACCAGTAATACTGATGTGGAACAGTCACTTGGAGGTGAACACACCCATTCATGGACATAGCTGAATAATGTGTAATGTTTTCTGATAGAGACCACAGAACAGACTGGGCCACTAGCCAGCAACTAGCCCTGGTTCCAGTCACTTTATGATCTCCAAATGGCGTCCAGAACAAAAAAAAAAAATTTCCTGAGAAGTTTACCCTTCAGGACAAGTAATTAATTTTAGATGAACCTCTTAGGGATAAAAGACATCATTTACACATGCCAAACATTGAGATGCATATGATATACATCAAGACTCAAGATTCTTTACTTACTAGTTGAAATCGATGTCCAAAGCTTAGCCATTCTTTCTCCACAAGGACTTCAAATCCTCGTACGGTTCGATAGTAACCATCCAACATGAGCATGGCTAGGGAAGTTAGCTGAGCTGTACGGTCCCAACCATCACTGCAATGTACTACAACAGAAGTCTTCCCTGACTCCACCTTGTCAGCAATCCTTAGGGCCCCTGCAAGAATAAGCTGGAAAAGGTGTTTTATTAAAATGAGTTTTTAAAATAAATACTTGGTTTCTTCAAAATCTACTAGTATCTTTTTCTTACGGAAGACTGCTTCAGTAAGATGGGGAGAACATCATCTTTCTCTTTCCAAAAAGAATTTTTATAAGGTATGGTCTTGTGTCTTCTATTTCTTTCCTTAATGTTTTGTAATTTTCATTATAGAGAACTTTCATATCCTTGGTTAAATTTATTCCAAGGTATTTACATTTTTTGTAGCTACTGGGAATTTACCCAAAGGAAATGAAATCAGAATATGAAAGATTATCTGTACCCCCATGTTTATGGCAACTCAACACATAATAGCTAAGATACACATTCAACTCAGATATCCATCAACTGATGACTGGATACATATACATGATGGACTATTACTCAACCATAACAAATAAGCCAATCCCAAAAAGACAAATGTCATGTTTTCTTTGAAATGTAGCTACTATATGGAGTACTAAAATGATGTAATGTATATGACTGAAACTGTCATCTTGAGATTTATTCTTTAGGGCCCTACACTCTGGTGGAACAATGGTCTTTCCTCTCTCTACATGTTGAATTCTTTATTTAATGAAGGATTAACCTGTGACTCTAAAGTAAGTTGAACCTATATTGTAAAAATTAAAAGGAAAAAAAAAAAGGAAGGAGGGAGGGTTAAGGAGAGGGTAGGAGGAACCACTATAAGCTTAACACTATATATATGAAATAAATACATGAAATCAATTCTCTTTAATCTTAAAAATTTACAAAACTAGAAAATCTCATAAATGTATACTATTTGCATAATGAAATACCTAAATGAAAGGTACTGTGTGTGCTAACAAAGCACTGTAAGATTTTTCTTAGAAAAATCTAAGAATCATCAAATATTCCACCATCTATCTAAATAAAAATAACAAATCTTTATTATTCAGAACAATTCTTACTTCACAAAATTAAAAAAAGATTGTAAAAATAATTTATAGTTATAATTCTCATTAGTTCAGTTTAGCCATCTCTTCAATTTTGTCTGAATTTTAGAGATTTTTACCATGAGTACTCATGTAAATCTGCTCATTCTTAACATGAAAAAATACTACTTTCCATTATTTTACAATATTAACATATACATGGTTATATATAATATGCCACAAATTGTATTTTGTTAAGGTTTTAGAACACATGTGAATATATCTTATCTTTTGTGTTTGTGTGTGTGTGTATATAATTTCCCTGACCAGAGTAGTTTAAAATCCACAAATCATGCTACATGTATTTATTAGGTACCTAACAGAGATACTGGTGCCCTACCTCTTGAGGGGACAAAAAAAAATTTATCCAGTCCTGGTCTTCATGAGTTCGCAATACATGTTGAGTGACATACAAAAAATAAATAAATGAAGAACAGGATAGTACCTGATTAAATGGAAAGAAAAGGTAAAATGAGAAGTTCAGAAAAAAAGGAAATGGTTGAAAGCTGAGAAGACTCAATCGAAAAAATACGAACTGGGGAATGTGAAGGATGGGCACAGGATGGGAAAGAGAGGGAAAAGAAAGAAGTACAGCAGATCCAAATAACAATATAAAGAAACTAATTCAAATATCAAAATTTAGGTGTGGTTTGGATTATCAAAATATTTATCAACTTTTCACTATTTAGAAAGATATATTCATATTGACTTCAATTCTAAGAAAAGAGTCACTATAGACAGGGGCTAGAGAACCAAATACCCACCTTAATATGTTCTAGCCAGTGAGTGGATTCTAAGTTAGACAACCAGTGAGTTTCCTCAATGTTTGGGTACACAATCTCCTTAAGTTTTCGTAATGACTCTCTCATCACGTGAATATTGTGGATATCCAGAAAAACTAGTTCTGCACTTTGATAGGCGTCTTCACTTTCATAACCTCCACCCTTGGCCTGAAGAGAGTCCAATGTCATTGAAAATCATAAATGAACACATCCACTGTATGTGGACATTCATGAAAAAGTGCCATAAAAAACATAATAGCATGAAAAATGACATACATTACTGGTGAATAGGGAAACCTGGAACATGTGGATGGCAGGGCAATTTACTGCAACACTCTATCATATGCTCTTTATAAACAGGAATATACTCAACTCCAACCTTTTACAGCCATTATAAAAGCTAAATGAAGGCATTTAAGTATGTTAAAATACTAATTTTCCTTGCCCATGTTTTGAATCCTAGCCAATGATTTCTAAGACTTCCCCTCCAACTCACTAAAAGCAACACACTCTGCCAGGTGTAGGGACCACGATGTCTGGTTCACCCATGTTTCTTCAACTCACAGCCTATTCATCTTTTTTTTTTTTGGATAGAGTGGACAGTGAGAGAGAGAGAGAGAGAGAAAGGTCTTCCTTTTGCCGTTGGTTCACCCTCCAATGGCCACCACAGCCGGCGGGCTGCTGCCAGCGCACTGCGCTGATCCGAAGGCAGGAGCCAGGTGCTTCTCCTGGTCTCCCATGGGGTGCAGGGTCCAAGGACTTGGGCCATCCTCCACTGCACTCCTGGGCCACAGCAAAGAGCTGGCCTGGAAGAGGGGCAACCGGGACAGAATCCGGTGCCCCGACCAGGACTAGAACCCAGTGTGCCGGTGAGTAATTACTGGAAGACAACCTCACCTTATTGGCAACAGCATTAACACTTGGCCGGGCATCAAATATAAAGATTTTGTGAGACTGAGCATTGGAATCCATGATGGCTTGAAGGTATTTTTCATCTTCTTTGCTTCTCTTCCCACTCACCCCTACCATGGGCTGACTACATCGAGTGATCGTGGCTTGACTTTCCGGATGAATCCATGATAAAACCTTCATGAAGGAAAAATGATAAAATACCCAAAACAGGACTACAGAAAGCTCTTCTTCCTAACTAGATTCAAAGCCTGGCCAGGAAAGAAAATCTGAGGTTGCTAGAAAAAAAAAATCAGCTTTCTTTAAAGCCAACTTTGGCATACAGAATACGTGGCATAATTCTTTAGTCTAACAATAAATTATGAAAGCCACTGATTATTGGGAAGTGTGGTCTCTAGAAAAACTACAAGCATAAGTATACCCTACTTTTAAAGTTTTATTACTGTATCACTACAACCACCCAACTCCAAATGCATCAGAATCTGCGAATTTTGTACTTCAAATATTTGAGTTGATCTTTTAGGATCTAGCTATTGATCAATAATTTGTATTTACCACCATGCCTAAAACTACGTATAACTATATAAGATATAGTGAATAAAGCAGAGGGAAAACTTTATTTTCCAGTTAAGAACCATGCAATTCTGTTTTTATTTTTTAAATGTATAAAGATTTTTAACCAGTTTTAATTTTACTAAATAACTCAATTGCCAATATCTGTAAAAGACCTGCTGCTGAAGCTATTTTTATGCTGCATCCATTCTCCCATTCACTAACCTCAGCATTGAATGGAGTGAAAAAAACATTCTGCCAACATCTCATCAATGCTTTATACTTACTGGGATCCGGCCCCTTGACCTGAAAGATGCCACTCTCTTTAATTCTTCATCAGGAATATTTGCTGGCACAACCAAGAGAGCAGGGTACGTATCACAAAGTTCATATCGTTCATTTACTTTTGTTACTCTCCAGCTTTCATTTGGAATTCCCTACATGTGAAATAAAACACAATACTCATTATTAGCTACCTAAAATACTAAAAGGCCAACCTGTTCAGTCTCTTATGTCCACTATCCATCTCTTGAAGTGTTGGAATAGATACTATCTACCAACACTGACTAGGCTTTTGGATTAAATATTCTAATTCAGGATCTGTGTTCACTTTTGTACCAAATATTATGTTAATTTGTTAAATATTAGTAGAGTGAAAGTCTGGGCTAAGCATATCCAGAGAGAAAGAAGCAAAGAGTAAGACTACAAATGTCTCCTAATTTAAGAGAAAACACAGTTTCACTCAATTTGATTGGAAAACTGACAATCCTGCCATTCACCTAAACAAAGACATTTCAGAAGACAAGCACCAAGTGTCCACAAGAATGCTATACATGTAGTTATCATTTACATCAATAAAATGAAGTTTTCAATCCTGTATTATAGTGCTAATAGAATGTTACTTATCTAAAACATTAGAAAAGCACCCATGTGGGTGGCAGGAGCCCAAGCATTTGGATCATCCTCCACTACTTTTCCCAGGCTATTAGCAGGGAGCTGGATCACAAGTGGAGCAGCCAGGACAGGAACCGGTGCCCATACTGGAGCAGCTTTACCTGCTGTACCACACCAGCCACAACAACCTTACTTCTAATATGGGAAGTTTTAGTGGCAAGACAGAAGATCAAGCTAGCCAAAACACTGCTTTTAACGCATTATGGCCCATTGTCCTATAAATGGGATATCTATAAGAATTCAGATTGAGCAATAAATATACCACTTATGATAATTTTGAAATAAATAGTATGTTACTGAAATATTTGCAGTATTGAAAACTTGGGACTTAAAGGTTAAGCCAAAGTCTAACTCTCTTTAGTTCTAGACTAAGAGAGGTGAGGAAGCTGTAGAAAAAAAGTCTGAAGCTAGCAGAGGCTGGTTCATGATATTTAAGGAACAAAGGCATCTCCATAACACAAAAGTGCAAGGTGAAGCAGCAAGTGCTAATGTAGAGGTTGCAGTAAGTTATCTGGAAGACCTAGCTAAGATAATTTATGAAGATGGCAACACTAAAACACAGATTTTCAAGGGAAACAAAGTAACTTCATATTGCAAGATGACTGTCACCAAGTGATTGGCTAGCAAGGGAGAAAGGACAGGCTGGCTCCCTCGGCAGGGGCTAATACACTTGCTGACTTCAAGGCGATAATGCTCAGTTATCATTCCAAAAATCCTAGGGCCCTTAGGAATCACACTGATTCAATTCTTGTGCTCTTATAAAACAACAAAAAGCTTGGAAGAGAGCAAATGTGTTTACAACATGGTTTACTACATATTTTGAGCTCATTGTTGACAGCTACTGCTCTGAAGAACAACAACAACAACAAAAATATTCCTTTCAAAATATGACTGCTCATTTACAATGCAGTGTACCTGGTCACCTAAGAGCTCTGATGGAGATGTACAATGAAATTAATGTTGTTCTCATGCCTGCTAAAAACATCCACTGTGCTGCAGTCTGTGTACTGAGGTGTTTGGTTTTTGTTTTGTTTTTTTTTTTTTTTTTTAGATTGCTTTATTTATTTTAAAGAGTTCAGGAGAGGGAGAGGGAGAGAAACAGTGAGAAAGAGAGAGAGAGAGAGAGAGAGAGAGAGAGAGAGAGAGAGAGAAACAGGTCTTCCATCTGCTGGTTCACTCTCCAGATGGCCACAAAAGCCAGAGCTGGGCCAGGCCAAAGCCAGAAGCCTGAAACTCCATCAGGACCCCCTACCTGGGTGCAGGAGCCCAAGCACTTGGGCCATCTTCCACACCTTTACCACACACATTAATTGGCAAGAGAGCTGAAAAGGAAATGGAGCAGGCAGGACTTGAACCAGCACTCTTGGGATCCCAGTATCACAGATAGTGGCTTAACCTGATGCACCAAAATGCCAGCCCATAAAGGAGTTTTTTTGACCTTCAAGTCTTTTTATATATGAATTAACTTCCTACGGCTCAAGCTGCCACAAATAATGATTGCTCTGATGGATCTAGGCAAAGAAAATTGAAAACCTCAAGGAAAGGATCTGTCATGTAGAGATGCCATTAAGAAATTCATAATTCATAGAAGATAAAAACATCAATATTAACAGGAGTTTGGGAGAAGTGGACTCCAGCCCTCATGGATGACTTGAAGGGCTCAAGATCAGGTGCGGAAGCAACTGAAGAAGAGGTAGAAACAGGTAGAAACAGCAGGGGAGTCTCATGATGTGAATGAATTGCTGCAATTTCACAATAAAACTAGAACAGATGAGGAACTGTTTTTTACTAATGAGCAAAGAAATGGTTTCTTGGGATGGAATCTATTCCTGATGAAGATGCTGTAAACAATGTTGAAATGAAGGCTTTAAAATATTACATGAAGTTAGTTGATACAGCAGCAGCAGGGGTTAGGAGGACTGACTTCAATTTTGAAAGAAGTTTTATGTGGGTAAAATGCATGCTGCAGAGAAATCTTTCACAAAAGAAATAGTCACTTGATATGGCCAACATAATTGTTGCCTTATTTTAAGAATTTGCTGGGGCCAGCATTGTAGCGTAGCAGGTAAATCTACACCATGATTTACTGGCATCCAATATGGGTGCCAGTTCAAGTCCTGGATGCTCTACTTCTGTTCCAGCTCCCTGTTAATGTATCTTAGAAAGTAGTGGAGGACAGCCCAAGTACTTGGGCCCTTGCATCCATGTAGGAGACCAGGAAGCAGCTCCTGGATCCTGGCTTCAGAACAGCCCAGCTCTAGCTATTGAGGCCATTTGGGTAGCGAACTAACAGATGGAAAACATCTCTCTCTCTCCCTCTACCACGACCTCCCCCAGAAATGCTGCTCTTTCAAATAAATAAATAAATCTATAAAAGACAAGAAATTGCTAGAGCCACCCAACCTTCAACAACTGCTACCCTAATCAGTCAGCAGGCATCAACATTGAGGCAAAGCTCACCAGCAAAAGGTTATGACTTGATGAAGTCTCTGGTGACTTAGCAATAAACTATTTTTCAATTATGGTGTTTATATGTTTTTAAACTTAATGCAACTGTACACCTTATAGACTATAGTATATAGAACTTTTACATACACTGAGAGACAAAAAATGTGACTCAGGGTTCTGGAGCAGAATCTGTAATATCTAAGGTATGCCTGTATAATTCCTGTACATGTACACTCTCCTTGAGTTTACCAGAGAATCCAAGAAACACAAATCTAGACTTCATTATTCTTACCCTAAAAATCCCAACATTTTGGGATCTAACCTTAATTATCAGATACTGTAACCCAGAGGAACCTAGCCTTTTGTTTCTATCCTCCTTGCTTATTTAGACCCCCCAAAATCAATGGATTATCAACATTACTATCAATAAGACACATTCCAAACTATCCCCACAGGACAGAAACACATGAAATATAAGCATGATTTCTGGAGGTTACCCTTAGTCTTACAGTGCCCTTCTTAGTTACAACTGCAGAGAATTTTTAAATGGTATTCTCGCAGTTATCTGATTAATATGAATATACCTATTTTTCAGTAAATCCTGAAATCTTTATTATAAGCTACTATAGACAATTTTGTCTGTAAGAAATTATAGACCATCAGCAGCAGAAACAACTACTGTTTAAAACAAGTTTGATATCAGAAAAAAATCTACAGTGGAACGAGGTAAAGCATGGGTCTAGGGCCAGATTTCCTAGATCCCACATTTAGTAGTTACATACAATTCAGTGCTCCTAGGACTCAGGTCACTGCACATGTTGTACAGACATTACTAGAACCTGCCTCACAGTACTTTTTTTTTTTTTTTTTTTGACAGGTAGTTATAGACAATGAGAGAGAAAGACAGAGAGAAAGGTCTTCCTTCCGTTAGTTCACTTCCCAAATGGCTGCTACACCCGGCGCTGCGCCGATCCGAAGCCAGGAGCCAGGTGCTTCCTCCTGGTCTCCCACGCGGGCACAGGGGCCCAAGCACCTGGGCCATCCTCCACTGCCTTCCTGGGCCACAGCAGAGAGCTGGACTGGAAAGGAGCAACTGGGACTAGAACCCAGCGCCCATATGGGATGCTGGCGCCGCAGGAGGAGGATTAACCAAGTGAGCCATGGCGTCGGCCCCCTCACAGTATTATCATCAAGACCAAATACTTGGGGCCAACACTGTGGCACACTGGGCAAAGCTGCTGCCTGCAGTGCTGGCATCCTTTACGGGAGCCAGTTCAAGTACCAGCTGCTTCACTTTCCAATCTTGCTCTCTGCTATGGCCTGGGAAAGCAATGGAAGACGGCCCAAGTCCTTGGGCCCCTGTACCCGCGTGGGAGACCCAGAAGCTGCTCCTGGCTTCAGATCAGCCCAGCTCCAGCTATTGTGGCCATTTGAGGAGTGAACCAGCGATGGAAGACCTCTCCCCCCACCCTTTCCTCCCTCTCTCTCTCTTACTCTCCCTCCCTCCCTCCCTCCTCTCTCTCTCCCTCTGCCTCTCTGTAACTCTTTCATATAAATAAATCTTTTTAAAAAAGACCAAATACTTTTAAAATGAGCAAGAAAAAGCTTGACATATATTTGTATTTTATGTGGTTTAGTAAATAAAGCCAATATATTGACAAGACTTGTTAGTTGATGAATATTTACAGGCATATACTATGAGAACACTCTCGTAAGCATCATTCATGCATTCACTAATTACAAGATATTTATTGTCTTCTATGTGCCAGGCACTGGGCTACAGCCCAAAGATAAAGCAATAAGAACACAGATAATAGTTCCTACCCTCATGGAACATGAAAAATGTCAAAGAAATAGGAGAGAGATCTCTCCCAAAGCAAGTAATACTGAGGAAGAATTAGAAAGCAAATGTCTCAGAAGAAAAAATAAAAGGGTAACAAACGTTAGTAAGTATTTGTTAAATAAACTGAATCAAGGTAGGCTAGAAAACACTTGATAAAGGTACCAATAGGAGTTTTGTTCTATATATAAAGTGAATAATTCATACAAAACGTAGACGGATTATTCCTAATACAGTTACGGATCAAAGTAAACCCATGCTATCCTTACAACGCTATAACATGATGTGTGTCCTCTGTGAAGATGATAATCTTTCATAATTTTATGTGGAGCTAAGTTATGGGCAATAGAAGTACTAAGAATTTTTTTTCAAAATTAAATTATAAAATAAAGAAAACTGAGTGCATAATGCTGAATGGCATATACGAATATGAAAATGTAAGCATCTTATTTTTAGCTATAAAATTATTAAACATTTTAAAATAAAGTAATATAAACTTTTAATTAAGATTCACAAAAGATCATCTGCATATTCTGGAAAGAAAACAAAAGGAAAGGTAGCCAAACACTCAGAATTACATTTCAGTTAAAACACAAAAACAAATCCTAAAAAGTTCATATGTACCCATAAGTTTTGTTTGTAGTGAAAAGAACATAGAAAACTGAAACTGGAAGGAAAAAAAAAAAAGGAACATACCTGCCTTCTATATTCTAAAAGTGGGTCATACAGTTTCCATCCATTTTCAGGGAACATTTCTTTGTATTCAAAAGCAAAAAGAGGCTACAAGAAAGTAAGCAGAGTTATTAGGTAAGAAAGACATTTAAGAAGTTAATAAGTCAGAAATATACCCTTATCATACCCAAAGCACTTTTCTTTTTCTTAAGAATGATTCACTGACTGACTGACTGATTGATTTGAAAGACAGAATGAGGAGGGAGGGGTCAGGGAGGGAGATCGACCTTCCATTCGCTGGTTCACTCTCCAAAGGCCACAATAACCAGATCTGGGTCAAGTAGAATCCAGGATCTCCATCCTGCTCTCCAACATGGGTGGCAGGGATCTCAATACCTGGACACTTCTTCCTTCTCAGTCACATTACTAGAAAGCTGGATTGAAAGCATAGTAGCTGGGACTTAAACTAGAACTCCAACACCAGTCCCCTCAAAGATTTTATTTACTTATCTGCAAGAATATTTTGTATTGGCATCCTTTTTTATACTGTTTCATTTTTGTTTTATAATTTTGAATTTTTATTAAATATATTATTAAAAATATAGAAATGCACAGGGACCCACCAAACAAACTGATCAAATGTTAACTTACCAGCAGCTTTGGTAGCTTATGTAGGCTTAATTCTACATATTAAAAAAAAAACACATTTTAAAAATTGCATCTTAATTAACTAGTCTGACATCACAGGCAGCAGCAGTTAAGCAGCTATGAAGTTTTTGCTACCTTTCTAAAAAATTTGAATAAGATTTTTATTTTTGACATGTAATTTGTGCACCAAAAATAATTTATTGTGGCATAATGGGTAATGCCACTGCCTGCAATGCCAGCATCCCATATGGTTGCCGGTTTGAGTCCCTGCTGCTCTACTTCCAATCCAGCTCCCTACTCATGTGCCCGAGAAAGAAGTGGAAGGTGGCTCAAGTCCTTGGGCGCCTGTACCCACTTGGGAGACCTGGAAGAAGCTCCTGGTTCATAGCTTCAGACAGGTCCAGCTCTGGCTGTTGTAGCCATTTGGAGAGTGAACCAGCAGATGGGCAATTTCTCTGTCTCTCTCCCTCTCTCTCTAATTGTGTCTTTCAAATAAATAAATCAATCTTTTTTTTTTTTTTTTTTTACCAATTTATAAACATTGAGGCAGAAACAATAATAAGGAAAAAAATGGGTCATGGGCATTTGCCTAGAGGGTTAAGACAGCTGCATCCCACATCAGAGTGCCTGGGTCAGATTCCTGGTTCTGGCTCCTGAATCCACCTTACTGCTAATGCAGACCCTGGCAGACAGCAGTAATGGTTCCAGTACAGTTGGGTCTCTGTCTCACATGTGGAAGACCAGGACTGCATTCCCAGCTCCAGGCTCTGGTCCAAACCAATCCCACAGGCGTGTGTGCCTGTAGGTGTGTGTATCTCTGCTTCCAAAATAGGCAGAGATAAAAAAATGAAACTATAGTCAAAAGACCCATGTTAATTCTAAATTTTACCCTGTACCAGTTGGGTCCTTGACTAATTGCTTACCTGGTCCTAGTTTCATCTCTAAAATAAGGATAATTAATATTAACCACAATAGGGATACTGTGGAAGTGAAATAACAAATGAGGGATCCTAACTGTAGCAGGCACCTAGTAGGAATCTCCCTCCAAAACTGCAGCCTTAACTGTCAGCTCTCAATTTAAAAAGGGATTTCAAATCCTGTTGAAGACTTCATCTAGCTTTTTCATCATAGAAACAACCTGGATAGGAAGATCAGGTAGTTATAGAATGATAGCCCTGGAATGGACCTTAGAGATCAGCTAGTCCAGCATCCTCACTTCATACCTAAAGAAACTGGCCCAAGAAATTAGATAAAAACGTAAGCTATACAAGGATACACATAAATGTACAGACTCTGATAGACAAGTTTCTTTACACTACACCAATAATTATTCTTCAGATTTTTTTTCACAGAGAAGAAATAGTTTACCAGGTTATTAGAGACAGGAAATGCATATTTCATTAGATTCTCAAATATTGATCTTCTTGTTCGCCCCTCAGGTTTATGAGCAAATCGTAAATTTCTAATATCCTAGAAAAGATTTAAGATCCAAGTTAATCATCGTTTGCTGACATTTTTATCAAATGAATAAAAAAGGATACTTGAAACTATCTTGTAAAATGTTAGAATTTGTAAATGTGGGATAACAAAAAAAAAAAAAAAGAAAAATCAAAAACAGCTCCTGGAGGCAGGGAAATTATAATAATTTATTGGGAGAAAAAAGGAACACAAAGCATTCTGATGCAAGGCAGAATTCAGATAGTAGAAAATGTACAAATGCTTATAATCTCATCAGGCAAATGCAGGAGGCAGCAACTGCAGTAGGCCTCAGAGATTAGAGATAAACATGCTGTGTAAGCCCACTTTTGTCATGAACTTCCCTATAAAAATTCGATCCGTTGTTGTTATACTTCAATCATGTCTGGTGTTATTGTCCTACTTACTATTCTTTCCACTGGACAGTCTCTTCCTAATCCCCCACTGCTAGATGAGTAAACCAATTTGCTTAAAGGTCTTCCTCCATGCCATATCCCACTTCTTCTACCATCTGGTAAAAAAAAAACTCTGAATGGTCTTCAGCAACATCATCTAGGCCCCACAGTCAGGTCTAACGAGCTCCCTTTCATTATTGGTCCTCAAGCAGTGTTCTATTAATGTGAATATTCATGTTTTGGTTCAATGGTATATTAGCAGCACTTAGAAAACAATGGGGAATAAGAATAATTGCCACAGTGAGGTTTCACCTCACCCCCATTAAAATGGCTTTCATAGAAAAATCAACAAGCAACAAATACTGGTGAGGATGTAGGGGAAAAGATAACCTAATCCACTGTTGGTGGGAATGTAAACTGGTGTACTCACTGTGGAAGACAGTATGGCGATAGCTCAGAAATCTGAATACTGACCTACCACATATGACCTAGCCATTCCACTCCTGGGGATTTACCCAAGGAAAATGAAATCAGCATATGAAAGTTATCTGTACCCCTATGTTTATTGCAGCTTAATTCACAATAGCTAAGATATGGAATTAACCCAAATGTCCATCAACTGAAGACTGGATAAAGAAATTGTGGGGTATGTACACCATGGATTACTACACAGAAGAAAAAAAAAAGGAAGGGGGGGGAGGGAGAGAAGGAAGGAAAAAAAGGAAGGAGGGAAGAAAGAAAGAAAGAGAGAGAGAGAAAGAGAGAGAAAAAGAAAGAGAGAGAGAGAGGAAGAGAGGAAGGAAGAAAGAGAGGAAGGAAGGAAGGAAGGAGAAGAGAGGAGAGGGAGAGAGAGAGGGGAGGGGAGGGGGAGGGGGAGAGGGAGGGGGAGAGGGGGAGAGAGAGGGGAGGGGGAGGGGAGGGGGAGGGGAGAGGGAGGGGGAGAAGGGGAGGGGGAGGGAGAGAAGCGAGAGAAAGAGAAAGAGAGAGAGAGAGAGAGAGAGAGAAAGGGAGAAAGGGAGAAAGGGAGAAAGGGAGAAAGGGAGAAAGGGGAAGGGAAGGGAAGGGAAGGGAAGGGAAGGGAAGGGAAGGGAAGGGAAGGGAAGGGAAGGGAAGGGAAGGGAAGGGAAGGGAAGGGAAGGGAAGGGAAGGGAAGGGAGGAAGGAGGAGGGAGGGAAGGAAGAGAGAAAGGAAGGGAGGGAGGGAGGGAGGGAGAAAAAGAAAGGGAGGAAGGGAGGGAAATAGAAAGAGGAAGGAAGTAAGGGAGGGAATGAAATCCTATTGTCTGCAACAAAATGGATGAAATTGAAAAACATTATACTTAGTGAAATAAGCCAGTCCCAAAGGGACAAATGCCATATGTTCTCCCTGATCTGTGATAATAATAGAATACATAAAAGGTAATCTATAGGAGGGAAATTGACACCTTGAGATGCAATGACTTTGAACAGCCCTTGTACCTATTGTTGAGGGACAGTTTTGTTTTTATTTTTTCATACTACTTGTTGAACTCTACTTAGTCTAGAGTGAATCATATGTCTATAGAGTTAACTGAAAATAGATCTTAGTAAAAAAATGAGAATGGGAATAGGAGAGGGAGAAGGAGGAAGAGTGAGAGTGTGGGTGGGAGGGTGAGTACAGTGGGAAGAATCACCATGTTCCTAAAGTTGTATTTATGACATGCATGAAATCTGTATTCCTTAAATAAAAGGTTTGGGGAGGGGGCCTTAATTACAAGACTATCCATTTTACTTATATGTTTTAACTTAGGCAGAATTCAAAATAGCTTTATTATACCTCATTCTGTAAAAACAGACACTATACTACAAAATACCTATACTATATGAACAAGTGAAACAGTGTATTACAAATCTGATCCAAAACTACATTGCTAGCTTTACTATATAAAAAAAAAAAATAAATCACAGGCTGTAACCTACACCAAAATCATCATCTCTCAGTAAAGATGTTTTAACTAGTAGATATTCAGAATTACTCTGTTAACTACAGAGCTCTCCAAAAATTAACATGGTAGGGGCCCTCCAAATGTTTGGGTTTTATAATGGTCTTGTTTCATGGAATAAAATACATTTAAAATGATCAAAATTTCAGTCATCCTCTTTCACATACTCTTATATCCTATGCTTTATTCACTATTAGACTACAGAAAACTAATCTGGAAAAAGTATGCCTGACATGTGACTGGCAGCTATTAAACTCACAGAGCCCTTCTAACTATAATAGAAAAACATAAAAATAATTACTAAGTCACCAGCCTTAATACCAAATTCACATGACTGCTAAGATAAGTAAGTACCCTGAATTATACATGTGCTATTTCTTTTACTTTCAACACTGGCAAATGTGTCAAAAGAAAGAAACAAGGTGATCTAAAATTGAGATGTACATGGATGAGTGTTCATTAGGCCATGATAAGAACCTAGAGTTGTCATACATGTTATTAAATATCCATGACTTAATGGTGAAGAAGTAGTAATTTAAGTTTCACTCAAGTATCAATGCAATTAAATACCCATAAATAAGAAAATAGGGGTAGTCTACAATGCACAGGTTTTCACAGCACTGTTTCAGAAATAGACAAATTATGAGAACTAGAAATAAATATATAAAAATAAATATATAAAATAAATATATCATATCTAGTTCTACTACAAAGTACTATGCCTATCTAGTCCTTCTACTACAAAGTACTATACCTTACTGCTTGGTGAATATCTAGTTCTTTGATGTCAAAATACCATGCCTTAACTGCTCAGAGCTTATGTTCTTAATTTGTAAATTAGAAGTAATACTGTCTCGCAGAATTTTTGTTCCCACCTCACAGAATTTTTATGAGGCTCAAAGTAAAATAATGAATATGAAAGTACTTTGCATGATGTAAAGTACTGTATACATAAAATGATCATTATAAAAGTAAGTTCCTAGAAATTTGAGAGCAAACCAAAATATGTAGACTGAAATAAGCCCAAAAGATTTTAGTGTAATTTTTCAAAGCAGTACAAGATGGCCCAAGTCCTTGGGGCCCTGCACCCACGTGGGAGACCCAGAAGAAACTCCTAGCTCCCAACTTCGGATCAGCCCAACTCTGGCCGTTGTGGCCATTTGAGGCGTGAACCAGAGGATGGAAGACCTCTCTCTCTGCCTCTGCAACTCCACCTTTCAAATATATAAATATTTTTTAAAAATCAACATTTCTAGTATGGAATCCATTTGTTATTCTGGAAACCAGTTTCTAAACTTAGACTCTATTTATTAGACAGCTTTCCAAGTCAAATAAAATCACATTCATAATAATAACATTTACCTTGCACACAGTTTCTAGTCCATAAGAATTTTCACCTCGACTAGAAGCACCACCAATTTTTTCTACTCTATTTATCACACCAAGAGAAGCATCTAAAACAAATGGGGGATCCTAAAAGAAGGAAAGAAAAGACAAAACTAAGCAATCAGTACTATATAATTGTAGCTGATCAAGATCTTAATCAGAAATCTTTTAATTAGAAACAATCAAAAGTGAACAAAGTTGGCTACAAACAACATACATACACATATACATACTACAATCTAATGCAGCAAACCTTACCCGTTCCATGCTTTTGAAATATAATCGGTAATTCGTGACAGTCAGAGTTCCTCGTACAGCACCAGTGAATGGACATATATAGGTTACATCTTTGGCTGAAAAGGCAAAAATGTCCACAGTTTACTATATACTCTGTGCTATTATAATCTTCACATAAACTTTTTCTGCTAGTCTAATTCACACTCAAAAATCAAAGAATCAATGATTCCAAGTGATCTCAGAAATCAAGTCCAAGCTTCCAATCTTGTACTAATCTGGGGAAGGAATGTAGAATAACTAGAAAGGACTAAAACTGTGTAATGGTATCTCTCTCTGTGAGCAGAAACTGAAGGAACAAAGACAGCTACCATGCCTGTTGGACAAAGAGGTGCACTGGTAATGGTGGTGACAACAGTAAACACTCCAAGGCAGTCCCTGTTCATTTTTATCACGATTTCTAAACTTCCTGACCTATCTCCTGCTCTTCCTCTGGCCATAGTCCAGCTGGTCAATACTACTTTGTAAACACAGAACACAATCATTGTATTCATGGATTTCAAAATTTCTTTCACACCAAAATAAACTTTTAATTCCACTGCCCATGAGTTCTTTGAAGTCCCTTCGTGAAATACCAGAAATTCCTGATTTGATTATATATCTGGTGAATATATTTTAGGTGAAATGTGTATGAATATCATTTTTTTTAGAAAAATTATGAGGATCTAATGTTCCTGACCAAGCCAGTAATGTCCAATTTTGCAGAGAAATAATCAAAGCAGTTTTACTAGATAATAAATGATGCATTTTTAAAACATGTATGAAGTAGGCATGATAACTCAGCAAAACTAGATAAAAAAATATTATCTTAAAAGGAGAATTCCCAATGCTCAATACAAGTTTGTTTGTTTGTTTGTTTGTTTGTTTTTTTTCTTGACAGGCAGAGTGGATAGTGAGAGAGAGAGACAGAGAGAAAGGTCTTCCTTTTTGCATTTGGTTCACCCTCCAATGGCTGCTGCGGTCAGCGCATCTCGCTGATCCGAAGCCAGGAGCCAGGTGCTTCTCCTGGTCTCCCATGCGGGTGCCTTCCCGGGCCATAGCAAAGAGCTGGCCTGGAAGAGGGGCAACCAGGACAGAATCCGGTGCCCCAACCGGGACTAGAACCCGGTGTGCCAGCACTGCAAGGCGGAGGATTAGCCTGTTAAGCCACGGCGCCGGCCCAATACAAGGTTTTTAATCCTAAAATATTTATAAAATTATGCACAATTTTGTGGAATAAAAACTTTCTGAGAACCTTTCAAGTGGCTCTGGGAAAACTCAAGGCCATGAAATACATTTAATAAGGTACAGCAACTTGACTTGGCTTCTTATTCATCATTTTGAAGGACTGATTGCTTTGTATGGAATTTGAAATGAGACTGATCTTTTATCAATCACTTTTAATCTTCAAAATAGTTCCCTTAGGGTTGCTCTATTAGGAGCTACATTTTTTAAATCACTATTTTCAATTCATGTTTCATTGAGAGGGGACCTTTTAGTATAAAAAAATCATTTTACAATGATACACAAACTTGCCTTGTACACTTTTTTTTTTTTTTTTTTGCCTTTATGAATTTTTTCCTCAAGTAGGAAAGCTTTACTCAATGTTACTGAAACTTTTCTGGATTCCTTCCAGAGACAGTTATCTTACTCATGTAAGAAATATCAGTCTTATTATTCTATCACCCGCATAGGACATGCCCCTTTTAGTTCAGTGTTTTTGGTTACACTTTCCCCTTTATTCTACAATCATGAGAATGTTTCTAAGACTGAGAGTACTATTGGAACATATGGGTTAGTCTATGCTACCACTACCATCGTTAGTGTTTGCTTTGTTCTGTCCCTCTATTGTTCCCTCAAGCTCGGTCAGTCTGAGAGCAAAGGACAATCACAACCAGCACTGGTGACCTCCCTCTTTGTAGAGTTTATAGAGCACTTTTCACCTGAGCACCCATTTAACATTCTTGACCTTAAAAATAGTTTCAGGACTCAGGGCTCAGAAATGTGGAATAAATTGCCTGATGTTTCAGAATCACTAACTGCTATAACTGAGGTTTTTTGGTTTTGTTTTTTTTTTTTTTTTTGACAGGCAAGAGTGGACAGTGAGAGAGAGACAGAAAGGTCTTTGCCATTGGTTCACCCTCCAATGGCCACCGCGGCTGGCGCGCTGCAGCCGGCACACCGCGCTGATCCGAAGGCAGGAGCCAGGTGCTTCTCCTGCTCTCCCTTGCGGGTGCAGGGCCCAAGCATTTGGGCCATCCTCCACTGCCTTCCCAGGCCATAGCAGAGAGCTGGCATGGAAGAGGGGCAACCGGGACAGAATCCGGCACCCCAACCGGGACTAGAAGCCGGTGTGCCAGCGCCGCTAGGGGGAGGATTAGCCTGTTGAGCCACGGCGCAGGCCTGTAACTGAGCTTTGTACTTAGTTGCTCTAAAACTTGAAGCTCTCTCCAGCACACCATGCTTCTTCTCTTTTCACAAAGCTCAGCCACTAACTAAGCACAGTGTGTTTCACATTTGCCTCCTTTGTTCAAGACTGAATTCCTGCAGTGTGGGGATACCTCCCCTCCTGAAGTGACCAAGCCACAATACTCTGAGACTATTACTGCCCTACGGCATGCTATTGCTATTGTTAATATTGCCTTAACTTTTTAAAAAACCTATAAACTAGAAATTTGTATTAATCCAACTAGAAATTTAGGGCCTTTTTTTACATGACAACTTAGACTTTTCCCATTAATTTTTTGTACAATAATCAAGTCGATATAAATGATTTTAAATTAAGATGTTTAAAATTACATTTAGTGTTCTAAGTTTTACAATCGTGGCAGTAAAACAATTTCGATTTACTAATCCCAAATTTTCACTGAGATCACAGAGGAAGAATCCATTGTTTCTATGAGGTACACCAAAAGTAACCTGAAAATATGCATCCACAAGGAGGATAATACATAATGTAGTACATGAGAGCATGCAGTCTAAAAAAAAAAAAAAAACCCACAATAAAACACCCTACACAACACGAAAAAGCTATAGCCCATTCAGCTATGGAAGTCATTCCTCCATGGTAGGTATCCTTCAGGTGGACAGAGATGGTGAGAAAATACTCAATTCAATGTAAAAGATAGCACTACCAAAGGTACAGGGTGAGAAAGTACAGCACATATCCAAAACAAAGCAGGAGTCTAGTCTGGCTCTCTCCAATTTATCTTGTACCACCCTCTCTCCATTCAATTTCCCTCCCTCATTGTTCTTATTCCACACCTTGTAAAATATTAGTGTTTATGATGGCTATGTTCTTCACCCTCTGCTCACTCTACTTATTCTATTTTCCTCCTCCCATTTCCAACTAAGATCTCTGTGCTAATGATTACCAAATATAGACATTAAGCCTATGGCTCTCTTCTAAGTTCTTGTTTCTGCTTACTAGATATCTGCACTAGAATTTTCTCATAGGTACCTGAAATTCAATATGCATAGATATTATACCAAGGGCTCATGAAAATGGAAAGAAAATAAATTCAAGAAAATTTTAGTGATTGACTCTCCAAATCTGGTAAGTGGCTGGATGTTAAGATTAGCTCAGGAAAAAAAAGTGGGGGGTGGGTAATCTGGTTAACAGCAAGATTTCTGACCTGAGTGAATGGACAAATGGCTTTGATGTTAGCTGAAAAAGAAAATGCAATAAAAAGTGAGTTGAGGGCTAATGGAAATGTTGGGTATAAGGTCCTAGAGGTTCAAATTCGAAATACAAAACTTGGAGTCATTAACCAATACACAGTAGATAAACTTACTAATTTACATATGATCAAAAAGACTATATGGGGAAAAGAGAAATGAGTCAAGGATGAAACCTTAGGGAGTACTGATATTAAAGAAAGAAGAACCAACAATAGACATGAATGGTAATTTGCAAACATTTTGTAAGGCTAAATACCACAGGGGAAGCAGCATAGGCACTAGATTCAGAATAGGAAAGAAGAAACTGTCATAATGCTAGCTATAACTTGAATAGCTAGGGAATCACCCATGCCTTAGTGTCTTTCACAAAAATGGAGTTATTCTTTCTCAGAATATGACTGAAGAGGAATATATGAGACAGTAAGCACTCAATAATGGTAACTTATTATTCTATTATTATAGACACATAACATCTATATTATATCTATATTATATTATCCAATGCTAAAATATCTAACTCAATGAGCAGTTTATCAGATCAAGAGCTTAGTTTTGTGGGTGTGGCTTAGTGGGGGGGAAAGATTGAGGGAGTTTTTAAATCAAGAGTCAAGAAAAAGAAAACTTAGAAGGTAATAACAATCCACTTAGGAAACAGGTTCTTTCCTTTAGCTTGCTTATTTTTATGATATTTAGGGAAAATTAACCATTTATGAGTATTAAGTCCTTTTTCAAAATGATTGAAAATAAGAGGAAGTAAACAAGACAGTATTTACTTTGGCTAAGACACCATTTACAGGCTGAGTATTTTAGGAAATGCTTAGGGCCAGATGTGTTCAGATGTTAGATATTGAAATATTTGGACAGCTTATCAGTTGCGTATCTCTAATTGAAAACCCAAAATCTGAATATGTGGTACATTATCACATGGATGAAACAAAGCAAAAGCATGAGAACAAAACCACAGTTTATATGTTCATTTTCAATTTCTAGTCCACATTATAAGATTCCAGCTGCATGGAGAAAGGCACCTACATGTAAAGGCTTGTTTTGTAACAAAGATGAATTATTATCATCCAAAATTTGACCTAAGCTTATGCAGAGAAGAAGATCATAAAAGAAGCAAATTTCTTTAAAGAATTTCTTTAAGGAAAAGTTACTTGCATAATGTGATAATTCAATGTTTTGTATTTTCTTTCACACAAAAAGCTTAAAAAAAAATAAGGTCACTTACAAAGAAGTTAAAGTAAGGAAGAAGCAGAGTATAATGCAATGTGCCTATCTCCCAGTAGTCTGAACAGGAACAGTACCAACAGGGCCAGGCCTACACTTACAGAACACCAACATGCAGGCAAGGCTATAAGGAATGGGTGCTGTCTCTAGCGTTTATGTATTCTCTGCACACTGAAAGTACCAAATAGCTGCATAGTCAGAAAGAAAAAGGGAAAAAAATACCATTACAGACCCATGTCTTTAATATTTTCTCCTGGAAGCAAGGGTGGTTCTTCCATTTCTGCTAATTTGTTAGACTCCCTCAGGACCTAGATTGGCAAGAAAAAAAAACAACATTTTTTTATTCAAAGCCTAATTTTTCACTCAAATTTCAACTGAGTATGCTTGCTCTTATTTAAAGCTTTATTATATCACACACTACTTTAAGTCTAATTATAAAACTTGTGTTGTTATGTATAACGTCAACTTTCTGCTTTCCTAGAAAGTATTTACTAAGTACTTAACTTATGCCAACACACTTGACATTTATACACGAAAAAAATTTTGTTTTCATAGCAAATCCAACAACAACCTAACAGTAAAGGAGGTGTTATATTCTCATTTCATGGAAGAGGGAAAAGAGGACAACATGGTAATTAATTTAATTAATTAATTATTCAAGATCACATAGCTAAAATGCCAGAGTCTGGATCTGAATTACAGTTGTGATGGACTACAAGGCGTATTCCCTTTCCATTAAGTTACACTGCATTTAAGCTTAAATAAAATGAGGCTCTTATGTAGAATTAATATTTAGGGAATTTGGAAATGATATCAACAAAGAATCTTGTTGACCAACAAGTGTTAATTAAAATCAGGATGAACAATTGTTACTGAGTAGTTATTTTGTTTAGAGTACTACACTAAATTCAAAGAAAGTTGATACAGTTTTCCAAGGGAGCTAGAACCCAAAAAAGGCACACACATACCTTACCAAGCACATGTCAAAAGCTAAATATGATATCCTCCTTTGGCTACCAAAATCATTCCCTTCTCCATCCACCACTTTCACTGCCAAACAGTAAGTCTGTCTCTAATTCTTCACCTCCCTTTAATTCCCAACAGTCTGCAATCTGCCTTTGCTACCTAACCCCACTCTTTGCAGGGAACCTGCTCTCTCCCCAGTAAGTTTCTTAATTTTAAAGACAATGAACATTTCTTCACCTATTTTTACCCCTTAGCTACATTTGACATTGACTACACTTAGTACTTCTTGAAAGCATACTATCTTGGCTAACTCCTACCCCTACCATTCTTGGTTTGTTTTTTTTTTTTTTTAAGATTTATTTATTTACTTTGAAAGAGTTACACAAATAGAGAAGGAGAGGAGCCAGAGCTGTGGCACAGTAGGTTAATCCTCCACCTGTGGTGCTGGCATCCCTCTCACTGTCTGTAACTCTACCTCGCAAATAAATAAATAAATCTTTTTTAAAAAGAGAGAGAAAGGAGGAGAGGCAGAGAGAGAGAGAGACAGAGAGAGAGAGGTCTTCCATCAGCTGGTTCACTCCCCAACTGGCTGCAATGGCTAGAGCTGCACCTATCTGGAGCCAGGAGTTTCCTCCAGGTCTCCCATGTGGGTGCAGGGGCCCAAGGACTTGGGCCATCTTCCACTGCTTTCCCAGGCCAGAGCAGAGAGCTGGATTGGAAGTGGCGCAGCCAGGTCTCAAACCGGTGCCCATATGAGATGCCGGCACTGTAGGCAGTGGCTTTACCCACACGCCACAGTGCCACCCCTCCCCAACCATTCTTTACCAGTGGCCTTCATGTTCCTTTTCTTCCTTCCCTGCTCCTTGCAAGTTCATCCTAGACTCATTTCTTACTTTACTCAACTCCTAAGGATCTCATGCCTACCGAGTACTTAAACTAACTTCAATCTATATTGCCTGCAAAGATGTGTCTTAGGTTCTTTTTCCATACATTTAACTGCCCGATGTTAATTCCCACCTGGATGTACCATAGATACCTTGAACTCATTAACCCTACAACTTGCCTGTGTTCCATACTTAGCAAATGGCACTATGGACCATTCAGTTGTCTAAGCCAGTACTTAAGGAAACAGCAAAGAGCAGCAACATCTATGAGCAGATTCAAGCCAATTTCTTCAATCTTGGTTTGCTTCATTACACTGAAAACCAATACCTCTACCCCACCGCCAATTTTTTAAAAATTTTAATTAGCTTTTGACTCTATTTCCTTCCATTTACAAAGAAGACTTAAGGTCCTCAAAAGAAGGTAAGAAGGAAGGGGGAAAGACAAGGTATTATGACCTTAAAAGTCACCTTTTGCAAGCCTTCAGAAGTGGCTTAGATATCTCCTTTGCATGAGTTCCTGCTTTGTACTTACCATACCACTCTAACTGCCGGCTGGGCCTCTTCTCTGCATACTAGACCAAGGATAGAGATACCGTATCACGCACACTTCTGAATACTCACGACCAATATAACATGAACCACATATTTATTTAAATCATCGAGTAGCCACATTTTAAAAAGTAAAAAGAGGGAATGGGCGTTTAGTCTAGCAGTTAGGGCATCTGTATCCCACATCAGAGTGCCTGGGTCAGAGTCTCAGCTTTGGCTCCTGAATTCCAGTTTCCTGCCAATGCAGACCTTGGGAGGTACTAGTGATGGCTCAGTAATGGATTCCTGCCACCCATGGGGGGAGAATTGGGTTCCCAGTTTCTAGCTCTAGTCCCAAACTGACCCTAGCTTCTGTGGGTATTTGGGGAGTAAACAAACGGATAGCAGTTCATTTGCTCTCTCTGCCTCTGCCTATTTTCCTCCCCCTGCTTCTTAATCTCAAATAAAATAAAAAGAAATGAAAAAAAATCTAATAATATATATTCTTTAATCCAATGTATTGAAGCTATTCCCATTTTAACAAGTAAAAGATGTTTCTAAAGATATATTTATTTTATTTGAGAGGAAGAGTTACAGAGTTGAGGGGGAGCAGAAAGAGGAGATCTTCCATCCACTAGTTCACACCCCACTGGCCTCAACAGCTGCACTGGGACAGGCTAAAGTCAGGAACCAGAAGCCTCTTCCAGGTCTCCCATGTGGGTGAGAGGCGCTAGAACTTGGGCCATCTTCTGCTGCTTTCCCAAGAGCATTAACAGGGAGCTGTACTGGAAACGGAGTATCTGAGACATGAACCAGAACATGGGATACTGGCATTGTGGGTGGCAGCTTAATTCGCTTCACCATGACACAGGCCCCTATTTTTAAACTATTGAAGACATATTTTATGTTCTTTTTAATTCAAACTATGCCTTAAAATACCCAGAGTATGACATCTCAAAGACCAGCCACATTTCAAGTGCTCAGTCATACCCAGAGTATATTTTATACTTATGACATCTCAAAGACCAGCCACATTTCAAGTGCTCAGTCATGATATGTCTAGTGGCTCCTATATTACACAGTACAAATAAAATGAATTTAATCTTTCTGGATTAAACAAAAGGGTTAAACAGTATTGTCTCAGTCCAAAGCTCACCTAAAGCCAATAACTGAGACCTATGTAAGAACAAATTCTGTTCCATAAATCTTCAATCTAAACAAATTCATTCTTTTGAAGGCTTAAAAATGTGTTTATAAAGTAACTTCAATGCAATATATACAGCAGAGTATGTGCATATGTGCGTGTGCTTGCGTGTATATGTGTGTGTGTTTTTATGTGTGCAAATATTCTAAAAGTCAAAAAATGTCATCTTTAATGAATGCTATCTAGTTTAGTTGAAGTCTCTGACAGGGTCTTTCATGTAGTCATAATCCAGCTCTCTACTATGGCCTGGGAAAGCAGTGGAAGATGGCCCAAGTCCTTGGGCCCCTGCACCCACTGGGAGACCTGGAAGAAGCTCCTGGCTCCTGGCTTTGGATTGGTACAGCTCTGGCCATTGTGGCCATCTGGGGCGTAAACCACTGGATGGAAGACCTTTCTGTCTGTCTCTACCCCTCTCTGTAACTCTGCCTTTCAAATAAATAAAATAAATCTTAAAAAGAAAGGGAAGAAAAGGAGGAAGGGAGCTGCACAACAGGACTACACTAGAGGTTACACATAAACAACTCACTGTATAGCTGAAGATAGGAAAAGGAACTCAAACTAGCCCTCAAGAGAACAGAGCAGGCAGAGATAAGGACAATCCAGACCATTTGTTTGCTAATAAACACCAGTTCTGGACAACTTTATCCTTAATCAAACGAAAGAGGAAAAAAAACAGGGGCCAGATAAAAGATTATCTGACTAAGAAAAGCAAAGATCAGCCTGATGCTCATTTAAAAAATAAATAAAAGGAAGCTTCTAAAAATAATTCACTATAGGTATAAGCAGAAATAGTTAAAAGATAGTAAGCATACCCAAAAGAACATTAGCCATATTTCCTAAGAAAAAGGAACAGAAAGACATAAGAGACACACACGGAGTGAAGACAAAAGGGTAAGATGATGAATCACAATAAGGAAACTGTCGGTGTGTCCACACCAGAGTATCTCCAAAGTTAGAAGTCACTTGTGAGCACTACAGTAACATGATTCAGTAACTCAGATTCCAAGGCTCACTTAGGTATTTTCTGCCAGAGAAAGCTGTCATAGAGTAATATTTTCTAAGAGATTTTGAATATGAGGTATGGAATTGTAATTGAAAATAGAGAACCAGAAATGGAACTTGTAAGCAATCAGTGCATCACTCATTGGTGGTTTCAATGGCAAGTCAAATGTGAGATTAACTCACTAGAAGCCTTGATCCACTGTGTCTTCAAATAAGACCCCTATGGGATGGGGAATTATTGTCTGAGATAATAAAGTCTTGTTTATAGGCAAGAGAAATAGTAATGCATTCATCTAATTCCTTGCTGTTGGACTTGACTATGTCTAGCCAGTGTGATTTATGGGGGCTTTGTATTTTATCTCTTAATTTTGTATTTATCCTTTGAATAAAAATGAAAACTGAATACTGCTTTTAATTTATTCTCATTGCTGCTATGTAGAAACCTAGAACTGTGAGAAATATGTGGAATTCCTATCTTTTGTTCTTGGTTGTTAACTTGGACCCATGTGTTGTGACTAAAGTTTAGGGGATTCCAATTCAATCCCATCAAGGTTGCATGTACCAATGCCATCTCACTAGTCCATTTGATCAATTTCTGTTCACAATTGATCATAATGATAGGACTAAGAATCAAAGGGATCACATAAACAAGACTAGTGGCTGAAAATACTAACCTATAGAACAATAAAGGGAGAGAACGATCCAACATGGGAAGCGGGATACACAGCAGACTCATAGAATGGCAGATGTCCTAAACAGCACTCTGGCCTCAGAATCAGCCCTTAAGGCATTCGGATCTGGCTGAAAAGCCCATGAGAGTATTTCAGGCATGGAAAGCCAAGACACTCTGACAAAAAAAATAAAATAAAATAAAATAAAAAATAATTACCTAAATGAAAGATCTCCGCGACTGAGATCCCAGTGGAAAGAACAGGTCATCAAAGAAGGAGGTACCTTTCTCTGAAAGGAGGAGAGAACTTCCACTTTGACTATGATCTTGTCTAAATATGATAAGAGTCGGTGAACTCAAAAGGCTACCTACCATAGCTTTGGCAACTCATGACAAGAGCGCAGGGTGATTACTGATGCCATAAACAAGAGTGTCAATTTGTTAAGCCAACAACAGGAGTCACTGTGTACTTACTCCTCATGTAGGATCTCTGTCCTTAATGTGCTATACATTGTGATTTAATGCTATAACTAGTACTCCAACAGTATTTTTCACTTTGTGTTTCTATGTGGGTGCAAACCACTGAAATCTTTACTTAATATATACTAAACTGATCTTCTGTATATAAAGAGAATTGAAAATGAATCTTGATGTGAATGGAAGGGGAGAGGGAGCGGGAAAGGGGAGGGTTGTGGGTGGGAGGGAAGTTATGGGGGGGAAAGCCACTGTAATCCATAAGCTGTACTTTGGAAATTTATATTCATTAAATAAAAGTTTATAAAAATAAGAAAATTTAAAAATTTAAAAAATAAGGCATTTCTTTGTTTGAAAAAAAAGTTAATTTTGAAAAAAAATGTAATATGAAAATAAAATACATATGAAGTTAGTAAAGCATTGACTCAATTATTCAGAAAACCAGCATTAATGTTGAGGGAAAACATAAAAAGTACTCTAAGGATTTGAAGGACATGAACAAAGATAAAATCATGAGGGAAAATGATAATCAAGGTATGATTTCTATTTTCTAAAGGAAAATATCAAGACAATGAGTAAATAAAGATGTGCCCTTGGACTCAGTAACTATTCTTAAGTATATTGATCAAAACTGTTTATCATATTCCAAACAAAATCAACAAACCCAGAGATATATCTAGGTACCTCTTGGCAAATCTTTTTGAACTACAAGAATTAAGAGACAAATTAAAAGAAAATGGGTAGTAAAAAATAAAGAGAAATTACCTTCAAAGGAAGCAAAATCAGGTTAGCTTCAGATTTATCTATAATACCATACTCTAGAAGACACTGACAAAATGTTACTAACAGAGCTGTGAAGGAAAATGCTTCTGCAGTATGTTTAATGTCAATAGGAAGTCACTCTCAGATATGCAAGGTCTTGGAAAATATAACCCAGAAGACTCTTTTTTGAAATAAAGGGAAAAAATTACCTGAAGCTATATCTCACTGAAAAGGGGGGAAAATTAAATTTATATAAGGAATTTGTTGGACATGGTGAAGATTTTATTTCCCTCCTCTACAAAAGGAAAAAAAAAAAAAAAAACCTAATTCATTATCCTCATTGTAATAACCTGTCTTAGCTTCATCATTATTCAATTATTTTATTTGAGATATTATTTCCCATCTTACAGTTTTGCAACCATTAAATAAAATAGCTGTCATATAAAGGGATCTGCAAAATACTATAAAGTGTGAAATACTATTATTCAGCGACAGCAGCATCAACAGAGCTTTCACTATCTTTTCTCACAATGGCCTGTTCACATGGTGCCTTATTCTTCCACTCTAAATCACATAAGGGATTAATATTTGAGACAGCATTTCATATATAAAACCATCAATCAATCAATATTTCTGTCCCTCCCCCTCAAGGCAAATTACGAAATTCTAGATGTAACAAGTATCTGACAATCCTAAAGAAATGAGCAAATATTTTCCTTTTAATATTTTTGTGGGCTGAGAAGATAATAGGAATGTTCTAAGAGTATGGGACAACTTGGGAAAATTAAGAGAAAGGAGGAAGCTACTTGAGAGAAGAAAGGAGAAAGCTTAAAAACTAAAATGAAGTTAAAGTCTATCTTCATACAGGTCTTCAAAAAAAGAGGTGGGGGGGGTCGGTGGCAGTAAGAGAGGGACAGAAGTATCTTCAATCCCCTGGTTCATGCCAACAGTCAGAGTTGGGCCTGGCAGAAACCAGGAGCCAGGAACTTAATCCTGGTCTCCGACATGGATGGCAGAGGCACAAGTACTTGGGCTGTCTTCTACTACCATCCAAGGAGTATTAGCAGGAAGCTGGCTGGGGAACAGAGTAGCCAAATTCAAGTCAGCACTCTGATATGAAAGGCTGGCATTGCAAGCTTCAGCTTAACCCACTGCAACTGGTAGACATAGGGAGTTCCTTGCAAACTTTGTGGGGATCTTTATAATAAAATACTGGGGGAGTGGTAAGAATTATAATATGACCAGTCATGTAAAGTAAATTATTACAGCTTTCTGAGGGAGGCAGATGGCATAGTCAAGGAAATTCATAGATTTGAGCAAGCAAAGATAAAATGATAATCTTGGAGAGAAATGCAAAATCCTGCAATAGTCTGTGATAGTAGAAATGAAGAATATAATAAACTGGCAAAAGTGACCAAATTTTACCTTAGGATTATAAAAAAGACAGAGGCAGTTATATAAATAATACTTGAGGATATTTACTTGGAAGGAATTGCATCTCAGATATGTCACTTACTGAAGAAAAAAGATTCAATGAAGAAACAAAGTGAATTCAAAACAAAACATGCAACTCAAAAACTCTAGGGGCCAACCTTCCTAAGATGGAGGTGGGAGAACTAAGAAAACAAAGCCAAACTGACTCATGGATTTTTCAGCATGACTTTAGTACATAGCTTTAGTACATAACATAGCTTTAGAACAGAATAAGTTACATAACCCGGAGTGGAGAGAAATTTGCTCCTGGAAAAATCTCCTTGCTTTTACTAGGGCAAAATAATGGTGCCAACTGGCTATGATAGCTGTTTCCTATCAGATGCATCAGATTCTTGTCATAATAGGTAATATTACACAAGACATGCTCTTTCACAGCACTGAATACAGTATCTAGTCTTTTCATTATGATCAAGAAGTCTATTAACTATGAAAATCTTACACGTAAGAAACTATAGATTCAAATTTCATTCTTTTTTAATTTCTAATACATAGCCAGTATGGTTTTGATCTCTCTGCAACGCCGATTTTCTTTCATGCCCTCTTCATCAAATTATTTTCAAACTGCTCAGTAATTTTCCAGGTGACTTTAACCTCCCTCTTCCCTCTCTTTCTCCTTCATCCACCTACCCCGCCAGACACACACACACACACACACAATATTAAGAAATCACTGTAAGGGAAATTTAGAAACCTTGATCTGGAAATTGATAAATTTATGAGTCAGTTTCACATGGAATGGTCAGATGGGAGAAAACAGGAAAGAATTTTTCTGAAATCTGCAAAACACTAAGTAACAATCACTTGAAAGGGGAAAAAAAGAGCCTAAGAAAGTTACAAAGTATCCTCCACATTTTCTAAACACACTAAAACCCAGAAGAATAAAAATGATCAATTTTATTTTATTGGATAATTCTAAAGAAAAAGTTTTATTTCATTTTATTCTATTTTTTATATAACTTGACTGATAAACCATACAGCAGGCAGATGAACCAAATGAAAATCTTAACAGGGCAGAGCCACAGACTGGTATGTGTGATGAATTTATTGGTCATACATTTGAAAAGTACACCTAAATTCTAGCACAGGGAAGCCCTTTCTTTTTATAACACAGTCAAAGACAATTTGGTTTTCAGCTAAAACCACAATTGCTAACAGCTAAACAACATTACATCACCGTCGATGACTCAACAACCGAAAAAGCATGACTATCTAAAGAACAGTCTGGAAGCACCATTTCAAGCTATGGGTTGCACTATGTAATAAAGATATGATGCAGTCCTAACCAACAGTAAATCACAATGTGACCTGTTTTGGAAAGAAGGTTGTTACAAATAGATTTAGTTAGGATGAGGTTATGCTGGAGCAGGGTACGCCCCTAATTCAGCACTATTTGTGTCCTAACATGAAGATCGCCACATTGAGGACAGGGTTTATGCTGTGTGAAGTTAGAAGTAGAGATGGACTAACAAATCAAGAATCCAAGGAACACAGAGGGCTGTTGTTCTTCATCAGCAACCAGGAGACATGGGACAGATTCTCACAGCCCTTTGGGGTAGCAGGAACCAACCCTGCCAACACCTTCATTTCAGATTTCTAGCCTCCAGAGCTGTGAGAAGGTACATTTACATTGTTTTAAGTCACTCATTTTGTGATATTCTATTAACAGCAGCCATAGGAAACTAATATGCCTAACACCAAGAAAAAAATTCCAATTTTAAGGAAAATGTCCTTTAGTAGGTTAAATGGATAAACCAAGAATGGCATGTCAATACCAAAAATATTATTCAGTGATAAAAAGAAATGAACTATTAAGCCACAAAATCATATTGAGGAACCTTAAAAGATATCACTGCTGGGGCCGGCGCCGTGGCTCACTTGGTTAATCCTCCACCTGCGGTGCCGGCATCCCATATGGGTGCCGGTACTAGTCCCAGTTGTTCCTCTTCCAGTCCAGCTCTCTGCTGTGGCCCAGGAGGGCAGTGGAGGATGGCCCAAGTGCTTGGGCTCCTGCACCTGCATGGGAGACTAGGAGGAAGCACCTAGCTCCTGACTCCTGCCCGGTGCAGCGCTGGCCGTAGCAGCCATTTGGGGGTGAACCAACGGAAGAAAGACCTTTCTTTCTGTCTCTCTCTCTCTCTCACTAACTTATCAGTGGGGTAAACCAGCAAATGGAAGATATCTCTCTCTCTCTTTCTCTCTCTCTCCCCCCCCCACCTTACCTGTCTCTGTAACTCTGCCTTTCAAATAAATAATTAAATCTTTTAAAAAATGCATTATCTGAACTAAGAGGCCAGCTTACCAGACATAAGAACTAGAAGACTACAAAGAATGAAAAGTAAAGGTGAAAATGAGCACTTTTAAAGGGTGTTAGATTTTGACAAAGGGGAAAATAACTTGGTAGTTCTTACTCTTTCCCTGATTCCGTACTTTCTTGAGAACTTTCTACATTCTAGATACTGAGCACTAAAGATACAATAAGGAACAAGATAGACTTATCTTGGGCCTTGTTTTTCCTTAAATCTTTGTTTTTGTAAATATCTTGTACATATTTTTCAATATAGTAGCAGAGTATCTCATTAACATGATGTAGACCACTCCACAGTATTCTGCCCTGTCTGTTCCTTAGCAATACACTCATCATATAGCTACCATGAAGTATTCACTAATCTGCTTACCTCTTTTTCCATTATGTAAGTCTTAAGTTTCACACCGGTGAGACCATGTTCTATGGGATGCTTCTTCCCCAGGACACCCAAGAAATTTCAACAGGCTGGTGAGTTACTGAATAAATGCACAGATTTTATCTGGAACTATGAGTAAAATACAAAATTTCTTCCTTGAGAATGCCACATGTGGAAGACAGTTTCAAATTTCACTCATTAGGAGTGCTCCTTAAACTTTTCCACCAACTAATAAAGCCAATGGGAAGACATAATGCCCCCCGTACCCAATGGAGCTTGAGGATCAACTGGGCACAAGCATCAAATAGCTTTTAGGTCATACTCATTCAGGCACAATAATGTGTCCTAGGGACACAGCCAGAATTTCTGCCCCTACAGAGCTTAATCTGAGAGATGTCAGATGTCAGATAATCAAATACACAAGAAAAGCTCCCTGGCATTTTTGAACAGGGAAGAGAATAAGAGGTACAAGTAGTGCATCAGGAGGCATATGCTATAAATAACAGAATAATGACAAATTGTGAGAGAAAATAAATTACAGTACCATATCAGATTGACTGGGGAAGCTATTTTAAACATCAAGAAAGACCTCCTCAATCAGAAGATTTTTTTCAAGATTTGTATTTATTTATTCGAAAGGCAAAATGAGAGAGAGGGAGAGACAAAGAAATATTCCATCTGCTGGTTCACTCCCCAAATGGCAGCAACAGCTGTGGTTAGGCCAGGCCAAAGGCAGGAGCCAGGAACTCCATCCTGGTCTCCTATGTGGGTGGCCACATACTTGGGCCAATCTCCACTGCTTTCCCAGGTGCATTAGCAGGAAGCTGAATAGAAAGCAGAGCAACCAGGACTTGGAATGGCATTCCAATACGGGAGGCTAGCATCACAGGTGGTAGCTTAACCAGCACGATGCCCCAGAAGATACTTTTGGAGCTGAATAATATAATAACATTTATATATAGTATATAAATAAATATATATAATATATAATAAATATATATTATAATAAAGATACTTTTTGAGCTGAATAATAATAATAAAGCCAGTTTCATGAAGAGCAAATAAGTAGAGGGTAAGCAAATACAAAGGCCTTTAGACAAGAATGATTCTGACATGGGGCTGGTGTTGTGACATAGCAGATTAAGCCAGCCACTGTCAAAGAAGCCTGTATCAAATATGGGCAAAGCAGTTCATGTTCTGGCTGCTCTACTTCTAACCCAGCTCCATGCTAATGAACCTGGTAAAGCAGCACAGAATGGCCTGTGTTCTAGTGCCCCTGCATCCAGGTTGGAGATCTGGATGAAGCTCCTGGCTCCGTTTCAACCTGGCCCAACTCAGCTGTTGTGACCATTTGGGGAGTGAACCAATGGATTAAAGTTCTGTCTCTCCCTCTCTATGTGACTCTGCCTTTCAAATAAATGAATAAATCTAAAAAAGAAAATATAAAGGATTCTCATCCATGTTACATATCCAATAACTAGCACAGGGCAGTAGAGAACTCACTTATAGGAGTTGTCACTCAGAGTCTCAGGATAACAGAGGCTCATTTTAATGTGTTTCTATGGTCAACACGTCAGGGGGAGAATCTGTGGTGAATTAATGCACTTGCTCTTTTTTTTAAGTAATTTTTTAAAATATTTGAAAGGCAGAGTTAGAGAGGGAGAGGCAGAGGCACAGAGCAAGGAGTCTTCCATCCACTGGTTCATGCCCCAAATGGCCACAACAGCCAGGGCTAGGCCAAGCTGAAGCCAGGAGCTTCATCCCAGTCTCCCATGTGGGTGCAGGGGCCGAAGCACTTGGGCCATCTTCCACTGCTTTCCTAGGCACATCAGCAGGGAGCTGGATCAGAAGTGGAGTCACCAGGACTCAAACCTATGCCCATAAAAGATGCTGGCACTATAGACAGCAGCTTAACTCACTATGCTACAGCACCAGCCACAAAGTACTTGCTTTTAAGAAGCAGCATCCCAATTTAACCAAAATAAGTTATGTGGCTAAGCCTGAATTTAAAGGGAAGAGAACAATTCTACACAAATCTTGAAGGAGAACTAGAAGCACCAAGAATTGCTCTAATAGTTACTAAAAAGATCACATGCTAGAACCTTGGGGAGCAAAGTGGGTATAAGAGATAAGGTTGGAAATTTATCTTTCCTTTCACATTAAAATTCAGAAGAATTCTGCCCTCCACTTCAAAACACATTAAAATTTGTTTCAATATCAAATAAAATGTTCTCTCAACTTTTTCAGGTGTCATTGATGTTACAGTACTATGTATTTCATGACAAACAGATGTCATGCGGGTCTTGAAGGTCTTCAAAAAGTTTGTGGAAAATGTATGTAATGAATACTCTATGCATGAATTTAAAAATTTTAGTAATAGGGCTGGCGCTGTGGTATAGTTGGTCAAGCTGCTGTCTGCAGCACCAGCATCCCCTATGAACACTGGTTTGAGTCCCAGCTGCTCCACTTCTGATCCAGCTCACTGCTAATGCACCTGAGAAAGCAGCAGAGGATGACCCAACTGCTTGGGCCCCTGCACTCAAGTGAGAGACCCAGAAGAAGCTCCTGGCTCTTGGCTTTGGCCTAGCACAGCCTCAGAAGTTGCAACCATTTGCAGAGTGAACCAGTGATGGAAGGTATTTCTCTCCCTTTCCCTCACTCCCTTTCTCCCTCTCTCCACGCTCACTGTAGTTTTGACTTATAAATTACAATAAATCTTTAAAACAATTTTAGTACCAAATTAAATTCATCTTCAAGGCACTAAAAGGATATGACAACAGTTTAGAAATAGGGCCTGTCACAGCAACATGAATTCAACTAAAACACGAACAAGTATCAAATTTATGGTGAAGAGTGAGTGAAGAATGATGACAACATTAAGTATTACAAAAAGTTCATGGGGACTGCTCCCAAAGAAATCAGCAAAGATAACTTGCTCTAAGAAGGAATCAGACAGATGCTTACATTGGCAGACTATATCCATTAATTTGCAACGAAAAAAAAAAAAAAAAACGATGACTAGCAGCAGAAACAACAACCAACACTACAGACATCTCAATAGGTTCTGCTTACACAATTCAAACTGGAAAATTAAAGTGGAACAAGCTTCCCATGTAAAAGTTACTAAAACTGTTGTTCACAGATGAGCTGCACAGGGCTCCTCAGTTCAAGTTCAGCTACTCTATAAGCTTAGCATTTATGACTGACAAGTTCAAGAATGTTATTTTGAGACAAACTACCAAGAAATCAAGACAAATTGAAAATTACTTAAAAGCTACTATGTAATTACACTGGAAGCATTTTTTTTTTTTTTTTTGACAGACAGTGAGAGAGAGACAGACAGAGAGAAAGGTCTTCCTTTTTCCGTTGGTTCACCCCCCAAATGGCCGCCACGGCCGGCACTGTGCTGATCTGAAGCCAGGAGCCAGGTGTGTTTCCTCCTGGTCTTCCATGAGGGTGCAGGGCCCAAGCACTTGGGCCATTCTCCACTGCCTTCCCGGTCCACAGCAGAGAGCTGGACTGGAAGAGGAGCAACCAGGACAGAATCCAGCGCCCCAACTGGGACTAGAACCCAGGGTGCCAGTGCCACAGGTGGAGGATTAGCCAAGTGAGCGGCGGTGCTGGCCTACACTGGAAGCATCTGAGAAGGTCTTTATCTTTTTCCTGGGGGAGGGGAGGTGAAGAAGAATGATAGAAAATAGTAGTATATTGAGGGCCAGCGCCGCGGCTCAGTAGCCTAATCCTCCGCCTTGCGGCGCCGGCACACGGGGTTCTAGTCCCGGTCGGGGCACCGATCCTGTCCCAGTTGCCCCTCTTCCAGGCCAGCTCTCTGCTGTGGCCAGGGAGTGCAGTGGAGGATGGCCCAAGTGCTTGGGCCCTGCACCCCATGGGAGACCAGGAGAAGCACCTGGTTCCTGCCATCGGATCAGCGCGGTGCGCCGGCTGCAGCGCGCCTACCGCGGCGGCCATTGGAGGGTGAACCAACGGCAAAAGGAAGACCTTTCTCTCTCTCTCTCACCGTCCACTCTGCCTGTCAAAAATAAAAAAATAAATAAATAAAAAATAAATAAAAAAAAAAAAGAAAATAGTAGTATATTGGGACAAGAAACAAACACACACACACATTCAAAAAATTTGTGGAAAATGTGTATTATCTGTTAATATCATTTCCCCACAAACTTTACGAAGAAACTTCTATGTCCATAGTCAGTATATATTGTTATGTATTATACTTTACATAGACAACATTTCATTCATTTATTATTTTCTCAGCTGATGGATGCTTATCATGTACACAAATGACATTGTGAAGATCTTCGTCTAAATCTAGTTAAATAAAAGTGAGAGTTTCTAAACAAGTAAAACTAGAACTGCAAACTAACTTTTTGGTAAATATTGTCATATTTCTCTCTAATATGACTATATTGATTCATACTACCATCATCACTATATGGGAGTTCCCTTTTCTCCCCTTAAAAAATATTTGCTATTACCATACTTTTAAATATTTTTACTGATCTCAGATGTCAAATAATGTCTCTCTGTTGCTTTAAAAAGTAATACATCCCCAATTATAGTGGTTTAACATTTTAACATATTAACAATTTCTGTATATTCATCTTTAAACCTCTAGTTTATAGCTTTTCTCAGCTTTCTACTAGGTTGCTTTATTAACTTGCAGGGTTCTTTTTTAATATATTTTGGATACTAATCCTTTACCAATTTACATGTACTCTTTGCATGTCTATTTTTTCAAAATGTAGTTTTCTTTTTTCAGATCTTCATATAGGAAGTTTGTAATACATAAAGTCAATAAGTCTCAGAACAATAAAAATACTATTCTTTTATAATTAATGCTGTGGGGTCTTGTATAAAATATTGTTGCTAATTTAATATTATAAAGATGCGACACTTTCTTCTAAAATTTTGATTTTCAATTCTAGATTCTTAATCTAATGAATTAAATTTTTGTGTGAAGTTGGAAACCAATTTTTTAAAAAAATTTTAGGACATCTGCCATTCTATGAGTCTGCTCTGTATCCCGCTTCCCATGTTGGATCGTTCTCTCCTTTTTAATTCTATCAGTTAGTATTAGCAGACATTACTCTTGTTTATGTGATCCCTAAGACTCTTAATCCTATCGTTATGATCAATTGTGAACTGAAACTGATCACTTTGGCTAGTGAGATGGCACTGGTACATGCCACCTTGATGGGATTGAACTGGAATCCCCTGGCACGTTTCTAACTCTACCATTTGGGGAAAATTCAATTGAGCATGTCCCAAATTGCACATCTCCTCCCTCTCTTATTCCCACTCATATTTAACAGGGATCACTTTTCAGTTAACTTTAAACACCCAAGAATAATTGTGTGTCAATTAAAGAGTTCAACCAATATTATTAAGTAGAACAAAAAAAAAATATTAAAAAGGATAAAGTATTAAGTTGTTCATCAACAGTCAAGACAAGGGCTGATCAAGTCACTGTTTCTCATAGTGTCCATTTCACTTCAACAGGTTTCCTTTTTGGTGCTCGGTTAGTTGTCACCAATCAGGGAGAACATGATATCTGTCCCTTTGGGACTGGCTTATTTCACTCAGCATCTCATAAATACAACATCAGGAACATATTGATTTTTCCCACCGTACCCACCCACCTTCTTCCTCCTCTCTCTCCCTTATTTCCATTCTTATTTTTTACTAAGATCTATTTTCAATTAACTTTACACACATACAATTCACTCTAGACTAAGTAAAGATTCAACAAATAGTATGAAAAATATAACTGTTCCTCAACAGTAGGTACAAGGGCTGTTTAAAGTCACTGCATCTCAAAGTGTCAATGTCCCTTCCATAGATTACCTTTTAGGTGCTCTATTAGTTACCACAGATCAGGGAGAATATATGGCATCTGTCCTTTTGGAACTGGCTTATTTAAAAAAGTATGATGTTTTCCAGTTTTATTTATTTTGTTGCAAACGACAGGATTTCACTTTAATACTGTTTAGTATTCCATGGTGAACATTTTCCATGATTTCTTTATCCAGTCTTCAGTCGATGGACATTTGGGTTGATTCTATACCTTAGCTACTATGAATTAAGCTGCAATAAACACAGGGGTACAGATAACTCTTCCATATGCTGATTTCATTTCCCTTGTATAATTTCCCCTTAACACTGCTTTACTGTATCCTATAGGTTTTGATATGTTGCATTGTCATCTTCATTCATTTCAAGAAATTTTTTGACTTCTCTTTTGATTTCTTCTATGACCCACTGTTCATTCAGGAACATACTGTTCAATCTCCATGTATTTTCATATGTTCTAGAGATTTCTGAGTTAACTTTCAGCTTCATTCCATTGTGGTCAGAGAAAATGCATGGTATGACTTTGATTTTTTTTATTTTGCTGAGATTTTCTTTAAGGTCTGGCATGTGGTCTATGCTAGAGAAAGTTCCACACACAGGTGAGAAGAGTGTATATTCTGTAAATGCAGGATGAAAAGTTCTTAGATATCCATTAGCTCCATTTGGTCTATAGTGTTGATTACTCTGTTATTTCCTTGCTGATTTTCTGTCTGGTTGATCTGTCCATTGCTGAAAGTGGGGTACTGAAGTCCCCCATAACTAACAATAGCAAATTTAATATTACATATACTCTACTGAATATTAAAAATGTGAATGCTTGGGGAAAATATCATATTAGCTGATGTACTCTAGATAATAATCCAATGATAAGAATTAATACAATTATCTCTGGCTTTGGTTCACAAAGAAAACATCTATAACAAAACACAAATTTTTATAGGATAACCACATTTGCTTTATTTAAGCATATTAAATATTATAAGACAAGGCAGATTGTTAAGAACAAATTCTATGATATTATACCACACACACCTGAAACAAGGATGGGGGTGGGGATGTGGGTAAGGGTTGTTGCAGTCATTAAGGCACCACTTGGGATGCCTACATCCCATTACTAGAGAGTCTGATTCAATTCTTGGTTCTTTTGCAACCAATACAGCTTCTTGCTAATGCATATTCTGGGATGCAGCTAAAGTATTTGGGTCCTTGCCGCTCACATGAGAGGGTGGAGACCAGATGGAGCTCATGCTCCTGACTTTGGCCTGGCCCAGCCCTGACTGTTGCAGACATTTGATGGAATGAAGCAGCTGGTAGAAGGTCACTCTCTATCTTTCAAATAAAATAAAGGGGAAAAAACTAAAAGACACAGACTACAATTCCATTTTAATATTTAATTCTGAATTGTAGACAAAACATTGGTTTGAGTGCCATATAACAAGCTTTTCACAAAGAAAAGTAAATGCTACACAGTTTGACTTTTGATTTATTTATTTGAAAGTCAGTTACAGGAGGAGAAGGGAGAGGGAGAGGGAAGAAAGGAGGAAGGGGGGAAGGATGGAGGAAGGGAAAAAGGGAGGGAGGGAAGGAAGTAGAGAGGGAAAGAGGGAGAGATCTTTCATCCACTGGTTCACTCCTCAGATGGCCACAACAGCCAGGACTAGGCCTAGCTGAAGCCAGAATGGAGGAGCTTCATCCACGTCTTGCAGGTGGATGGCAGGTGCCCAAACACTTGAGCAGCTTCCTCTGCTTTTCTCAGGCCATTAGCAGGGATCTGGATTGGAAGCAGAGCAGCTGTGACAGGAACAGGTGCCCATTTGGAATGCCAGTGTTGCAGACAGAGACTTTAACCACTATGCTTCAATTCCACCCCCCATAGTCTTTTATTTTTCAATCACCACTATTTAAGGAATATACTTTAATTAAAGCCAACAAATTATAAATTCTAACATATAAATAGTGACATGAGATTTATTTTTTTAGTGAGTCTATCAGTTCTTTTTTTATTTCTTTTTATTTGACAGGTAGAGTTACAGACAGTAAGTGAGTGAGAGAGAGAGAGAGAGAGAGAGAGAGAGAGAGAGGTCTTCCTTCTGTTGGTTCACTCCCCAAATGGCCACTACCGATGGCGCCACACCGCACTGATCCGAAGCCAGGAGCCAGGTATTTCCTCCTGGTCTCCCATGTGGGTGCAGGGGCCCAAGGACTTGGGCCATCCTCCACTGCCCTCCTGGGCCACAGCAGAGAGCTGGTTTGGAAGAGGAGCAGCCGGGACTAGAACCCAGCACCCATATGGGATGCCGGCGCCACAGGCATTGGATTAACCAAGTTAGCCATGACGCCAGCCCCCTGGGAGCAGGCTATTTTATAAAGAGAAAAGGTTTCTGTTGGTTGGAGGTGCAAGAGACTTAACCAGTGATAACTCTTGCTGGCAAAATCCCAAGGCATCACAGAGCAACACCCGGCAGACACAGGGAGCTCATGTGCCTATGTGCCTGGTCTCTCTCCCATCTTTTTTAAAGCTACCAGGATTCAGTCATGACTGCTCTATCCTATGGACCTTATCTAGTCTTAATCATTTCCAAAAGGCCCCATCTCTAAACACCATAATCAAATGACGTTTCCACCCTCTTAACAGTATTAACATAGAATCTGAGGAGTAAAACTCTTAGATATGTTTAGAAGCACAAACCACATTCAAACCATAGCAATGAGCAAATAAATCACAAATAAGTTTCTCAGATTCTTAGTTTCACTCAGTGGCAAGCTTCAAAAATACATTCTTGTGAAAGAAAGCCCAATTTTAAAAATTACAAATTAATTTACATTACTAAAAATTCTATATAAAAGTTTTTAAAATAAAATTAAGTTTAACTACAAGTGAAGAACAAATGAAAAAAAGATAAAAAATATTCCACAATTAGTCACTGAGAAAAGTATAATTCAATTTATAAAAAAACCTAAATTGTATGATACCAGATTATATTTTCTTTTTATTTTTCTTTGGATTATATTTAAATAAGACTTTTATTCCATAATGAACAAGGCTAACAAACATAACACAAATAGAATTCTTCCTGAATAAATAAAAGTTCAAGATACCTAGTCTAGTTCCAACCCCAGCCAATTTTCCAATCTGCCTTACTGATGCAGAGGCAACAAATCTTGTTTGAATACAAAAGCCTTAGTAGAAAAGACTTTCACATTAATCTGCTAAGATGCCCTCATTTCAGGAAAGTGCCATTGTATAATACCTATAGCAAGAAACCTGTGCACTTTCATTTAATATTTTTAATGAAATTGGGTTAGCTTTTTACTGTTTTGCATTCTCTATACTTCTATCTGAAACTGTTCCTAAAGGATCTATAAAATGTTAAGGCTCAAGACAGGAATAAACAATGAGACTACATGGAGGACACAAAGCCTAGAGATTAACCAAATTCCAATCATCTGTGAATGATCATTTTCAAAACTACCCTCATCCCACAAGCAGGGCCAAACCAGACAGTGGAAAAGCAACACAAAGCTGTCTGCAGTTAGTTTCACTTATAATTAACTAAAACACTATCACTTTATGGTTGATGGTATATACAATAAAAGTAAAACAACATCAATTAGCAAAACTGAAAGAGGGAATCAAATTTTATTATAAAAAATCTTTCTATGACTACCAAAAAATTAATAATCATTCAAGAAAGTATTATTCAAACTCATTATTTCCACCTCAAAAAAATACTTCAAATATATTCCTTATTATCTCGCTTAGCACTGAAAAAGCTTAGCAGCAAAATCAGGGAGGACAAACTCTCTTCTGCTAAAGAGGAGGAATACGATTAACCTGAAAAAAAAAATAAGGGCAATATGTAGCTGTATGTTTTTAAGTACATAATGTATTTCAGTTCTGAGTATCAGCCTTCTCATTTATCAAATGTCAATAATAAATCTGTCTTATAACTGTAAAAAAAGTTATCAAAGAGACGTGGCATGTAAAAATGTGTATCACAGTAGTAGGCCAAATATTTTTCAGTCATTTCAAGCAAATCCTTCCACAAGCCCCATCCCCTCAAAAAAAAAAAAAAAAAAAAGGAAAAAACATCACATACATTTGAAATTGGGACTCATTTCTGAAATGATACTAACATTTAGTGTAGTAATGTTACTCACTGAGCTCCTTCTCAAAGGTAAAAAAAAAAAAAAAAATAAAAGACTAATTCAAATAAAGCTATATCTAACAATTAAGATTTCTTTAAAAATGAGAACATGGTAAAAGGCAGCCTAAATATTTGAGTTTCCTTTTTATTTTGCTGCTCCTTTTTGCACTATACAATGGAAAGATAGTCAACCTTTGTTACCTAAAATCATCTTCTTAATTTAACATTTCCCATTTGTCCATTCAGTTTAACAAAAACTCCCGAAAAGCCTTGGTCAGTTGTGAAAGATGCAGTATTAGTAAGGTACTAATGGCCGGCGCCATGGCTCACTAGGCCAATCCTCCACCTGCGGCACCGGCACCCAGGGTTCTAGTCCCAGTCAGGGCACCAGATTCTGTCCCGGTTGCTCCTCTTCCAGTCCAGCTCTCTGCTGTGGCCCGGGAGTGCAGTGGAGGATGGCCCAGGTCCTTGGGCCCCTGCACCTGCATGGGAGACCAGGAGGAAGCACCTGGCTCCTGGCTTCGGATCGGTGCAGTGCACCGGCTGTAGCGGCCATTTGGGGGGTGAACCAACGGAAAGAAGACCTTTCTCTCTCTCTCTTTCTCACTGTCTAACTCTGCCTGTCAAAAAAACAATAAATAAATAAATAAATAAGGCACTAATGCCAATACACAGTAACAATTCCTGCAGGAAAGAGTTTTGTATAAATCCAATGGATTCCCTGTGTAATCTAGAGCTAGCGTAGTCATATAACCCAGGACACACTTGTGTGTAATGTTAAATCTGAAGGGACAACAGGCATAAAGAGAAACATGAAAGATGATTTGACAGCCAGTGCCGCGGCTCACTAGGCTAATCCTCTGCCTGCGGCACCGGCACTCCAGATTCTAGTCCCAGTCAGGGCGCCGGATTCTGTCTCGGTAGCTCCTCATCCAGGCCAGCTCTCTGCTGTGGCCTGGGAGTGAAGTGGAGGATGGCCCAAGTCCTTGAGCCCTACGCCCTTGGGAGACCAGGAGGAAGCACCTGGCTCCTGGCTTCGGATCAGTGCAGCGCTGGCCGTAGTGGCCACGTAGGGGGTAAACCAATGTAAAAAGGAAGACCTTTCTCTCTGTCTCTCTCTCTCTCTCACTGTCTAACTCTGCCTGTCAAAAAAAAAAAAAAAAAGATGATTTGACAATTCGGAAGGAAAATGGAAGTACTTTGTAATGATTTATCATTTTTTTCACCAAAAAATAAAAATAAAAACAAAAGGATACCACCTAGTGCCCAGATCTCAGTTTCTAGTACCATTTTGCATAAAAGGGACAAGGGCTCCTCGAAAAAAATGGAGAATGATTCTAGATTTGGGACAGGAAATACAGAGGATGAGCTTGGCGCATCTTGTAGTACCAGAAAGCAAGGTATTCAGAAAACACACTGGTGGCAATATGTCAAAGGGACACAAGATCTTAATGAAAGAACTCCCAATTTGGATTTAGCACAGTTTGAATAAAGTAGTTCTGAAGTGTAATAAAAAGTGTGAAGTAAATATGCACAAGTACTTAATAAAATAAGTGATGGATCAGGTCAATAAGCGAGGATAAACAAATAAATCTCCAATGCAGAGGAATTCTGAAAAATGTATACAGGTATTTCACCTTAGAGGAAGAAAAGCACAATTCTCTACTCCTTAAGTGCAGACTGTGCATAGCAATTTCTTTCCAGATAGCATAGAAAAAAAAGAGGAGAAAAACTATTTCACAATGAGAAAACCTAACACTATTTCAACCAAGTGGTCTATGTTAAAATCTACAATGATAAATGATGTTGACAGTACATACCTTTGGTATGTAATGAAAGTGGCACTTTTTCTCTTCAACCTTCCTCCCCAAAACACATAACCCCAGTTTAATAATGGATAAAGCCCTGAGGAGTCTAAAAGATGCCTCACCACTAATCCTCAAACCTGACAGGGTCATCAAAAACAACACATGTCTAAGAAATTGACACAGCCAAGAGGAGCCTATGGAGACATAACAACCAAACGTAAGGTAGTAAGGATTAAATCTGGGAACAAGAAGGATATTAGGTAAAAACTTAAGGATATCTGTCAGGTTCTATTTGCCTCTAAATCAGAAAACTTAACTGTAGCTTAGACAGCACCTTTCTTAGCTCCTCTAATAATGACTCTGTCCTTTGTTCTAGACCCTGTCTAGCATACTTGGGCCTCATTCCTTTGTAATCATAACCTCTACTCTACCACCAATGGCTCTACTCCCAACCTGTGTGTACTGATGGTCCTCTTCCCCACTTAATGCTGTATAATTGTTCAGACCTGGTTAGTGCCACTCTTAGGATCATTGGTTACTATCCTCACCCTGTCTTTTATGACCTTGTCTAAATATGATCAGAGTCGGCAAACTTGGAAGGCTTCCATAGCCTTGGCAACTCATGACGACAGCCTAGGGTGGTTATTGGCGCCATAAACTAGAGTGTCAATTTGTTGGGTCAACAACAGGAGTCACTGTGCACTTTCTCCTCATGTGGGATCTCTGTCCTTAATGTGCTATACATTGTGATTTAATGCTATAACTAGTACTCAAACAGTATGTTTCACTTTGTGTTTCTATGTGGGTGCAAACTGTTGAAATCTTTACTTAATATATACTAAATTGATCTTCTGTATATAAAGAGAATTGAAAATGAATCTTGATGTGGATGGAAGGGGAGAGGGAGTGGGAGAGGGGAGGGTTGCAGGTGGGAGGGAAGTTATAGGAGGGGGAAGCCATTGTAATCCATAAGCTGTACATTGGAAATTTGTATTCATTAAATAAAAGTTTAAAAAAATATTTTATAATAAAAAAAAACCTTAAGGATATCTGCAAAAATTGTGGAGTTTAGTTACTAATAATGTTTCAATATTGGTCCATTATATGTAATAAACCTACCATTCTAATCAAGATGTTAACATTAGGGAAAACCAGACATAAAGTCAAGCATATAGAAACTCTCTGTAACTTTTCTATAAATCCAAAATTGCTCTAAAATAAAAAGCTTCTCTAATGAAAAATAAGAAATAAATTACAAAATTTTACAATCAGATTACTATTACAATGCTCATTTTATGTGGGAAACCTAAGCCAGCTGCTCATTATTTGTGAGAAATACAGTGTCCTGAGGAAATGAAGGAGTCTGTCTACACTGCAGCTCTCTGTCATCCATCCACTTTCGGCATCCTGCAGTATACTGCAGTTGACAAGTGTCCAAGTAAGCAGTGTAAACTTCTCTTTGTAAGATTACAGAAATGGCTTAAGAAACTTCAGATAACAAACAGCAGGCAGAATACAGTATTAACAGTGTAAGCACAGACAATCAGCAAAATGACATTTCTTCATTCTCAGTGTGAATTCTTTATCAATCATTATGAGGATAGAAACAATTATATTTTTAATAGGATTTGACCAAAAGCAAGCCCACAAAAATTTCATTTTCAGCTTTTCATTACTATAATGAAATATCTAACATAGGGTACCTAAGAAGGAAGGGGCTTATTTCAGCTTATGGTTTTGCGGGTTTAAATGCAAGATCAGGACTCCATCATTCCAGCATTCTGGTGAGGCCATGCAATGGCAATGCCTGAGCATATGCAGAGCAATGACCAAACAGCAAGTCAGAAACAAGACAGAGTAACTACCAGACCCAACTGGGCTTTTACAACCAACCTCTTGTGAGAACTACTTTCTTTAAAAAAAAAAAAAAACAAAAAACTTTTATTTAATGAACATAAATTTCCAAAGTACAGCTTATGGATTACAATGGATTTCCCGCTTCCCCCCCCGCAATAACTTCCCTCCCACCCACAACCCTCCCTTTCCCGCTCCCTCTCCCCTTCCATTCACATCAAGATTCATTTTCAATTCTCTTTATATACAGAAGATCAGTTTAGTATATATTAAGTAAAGATTTCAACAGTTTGCCCCCACATAGCAACACAAAGTGAAAAATACTGTTGGAGTACTAGTTATAGCATTAAATCACAATGTATAGCACATTAAGGACAGAGATCCTACATGACATTTTTTAAAAATTGATTAATTTTGTATGCAATTTCCAATTTAAAACCAAGTTTTTTTTTTCATTTTCAATTATCTTTATATACAGAAGATCGATTCAGTATATACTAAGTAAAGATTTCATCAGTTTGCAACCACACAGAAACACTAAGTGTAAAAATACTGTTTCAGTACCAGTTATAGCATTAATTCACATTGGACAACCCATTAAGGACAGATCCCACATGAGAGGTAAGTACACAGTGACTCCTGTTGCTGACTTAACAACAATCTGACACTCTTGTTTATGGCGTCAGTAATCTCCCTAGGCTCTAGTCATGAGTTGCCAAGGCTATGGAAGCCTTTAGGGTTCGCCGACTTCGATCTTATTCCAACAGGGTCATAGTCAAAGTTAAAGTTCTCTCCTCCCTTCAGAGAAAGGTATCTCCTTCTTTGATGACCCGTTCTTTCCACTGGGATCTCACTCGCAGAGATCTTTCATTTAGGTTTTCTTCTTTTTTTTTTTTTTTCCCCCAGAGTGTCTTGGCTTTCCATGCCTAAAATACTCTCATGGGCTCTTCAGCCATATCCGAATGCCTTAAGGGCTGATTCTGAGGCCAGAGTGCTGTTTAGGACATCTGCCATTCTATGAGTCTGCTGTGTCTCCCGCTTCCCATGTTGGATTGTTCTCTCCCTTTTTAATTCTATCAGTTAGTATTAGCAGACACTAGTCTTGTTTGTGTGATCCCTTTGACTCTTAGACCTATCAGAGTGATCAATTGTGAACTGAAGATGATCACTTGGACTAGTGAGATGGCATTGGTACATGCCACCTTGATGGGATTGTATTGGAATCCCCTGGCACGTTTCTAACTCCACCATTTGGGGCAAGTCCAATTGAGCATGTCCCTAATTATACATCTCCTCCCTCTCTTTTTCCCACTCTTATATTTAACAGGGATCACTTTCTAAATGCACACCCTTAATGAGCTGAGGACTTCCCCTTAGGCCACTTCCCAAACACTGTAACTGGATTAAGTCTCTAGTCTCCTAGCACCACCAACCCACAACTTTGGGATTTAAACATCTGCATTAATTTTGTAGGCAAATCTTAAACCATAGCAAATCTAAACCATAGCAAAGCCTATAGATCATTAATGGATTTTTAATCAATGTAATTAATAACCAAAAATTATATATACATGAAATGTATGTTTTTAAGTAGTAACAAATTAAGGAGCAGCAACAATAAATTTATATCCACTACTAACAATGAACCTTGCACTAAATCTATGTCCTGTTTCAGGGTAATAACTAACAATATTATAGTCTTCATAATTAGCATATCATGTATTCACATTATGAACAAAAGGCTTTGTAACTTTTAGTGATATTTAATATCATGCTACACTCAATCTAGTATTTTATAAAATACCACAAAAGACAATGACAAATATGCAGAAGCCCTTACAGCTTAGATTTTTTGAATTGTTTTGAAATAGATGAAAAATATACTTTCTTGATATATGCTCAGTAAAAATTATCTCATCAAGGATAACAGTGTTTTAGTTAAAATTGGCTAAGTATAACTACTGAGAAAGTAGTCACTTCATGAGGGGAAAAAAAGATTCTCAGGTGCTCTCTTCTATATGAGCATACAAGAAGACAGCTCTCTCTGAATCAGAAAGTGACTCTTCACCAGAAACCAGATCTGCCAGCACTTGATCCTGAACTTCCCAGTTTCCAGAACCATGAAAATGAATGTTCATTGTTTAAAAAAATTATGAAGTAAATTCAAAGGTTAACAGCACACATGAAATTCATTTACTCCATTACTTCATAATGGTTTTAGAAAAGCAAGTGAATCCAGAAACAAAGAAAGTACTACAGAAAACACTGCTGATGTGGTTAATCTTATAGAAATAGGTCTTTATAAACAGAGGAAGATTTACAAATTATAATGAGACATATAAGAACTATCACACAGTGTGTAAGTGACTTTGCTCCCGAGCTAAACTGCATGGACTGGAACACTGATTAAAAAAATGTATTACCTATGAGATCCTGGACACATTACTAATTCTCTAATTGAATTACTTCTACTTTGTAGGGAGGATTCCAAGGGATAACTCACACGCAGTACTTAGAACAAGCTTGGCACACAGTAAGTACCCAATAAATGCCAGCTATTAATCACCACTATTATTGGAGTAATCAAGAAAATTATTTATTCTACAAAGAAATTCATTAATTACCTTTTGGCAAAGCACTTTAAAATGACCAATCTTAAAAAAGTACAGGTTTCTCTTTTAAAATTAAGTATGTATTCCAAATTTGCTGGCCTCTTCTAGGATATATCATAAAAACTAAGGTCTTTGAGAATATTTCATTAATATTTCATGTGGGCTACAAATACCTAACAGAAAGTACTTCATCAGAACTTACAAACAAGATACATACCTTCAAATCAGGAGAGAAGTTTTCTGCAGAAGTTGAAATGGAATCTGATGATACAACAGAAGCTGATTTTGTATGCACTGAATTCTCTGACTGAGAAGTAGAGGCACTGCAAAATACAAAAGCACAGTATGTCTGAAAAAACGGAGCTGTAAAGACCAATTTCGGACACTTCATTTCTTTTTTCCTTTCTTTTTTTACCTGACAGGTAGAGTTACAGACAGTGAGAGAGACAGACAGAGAGAAAGGTCTTCCTTCTGTTGATTCACTCCCCAAATGGCCACCACAGCTGGCGCTGTGCTGGTCGGATACTTTATTTCTAACTCCATTGTTTACTGAAACTTTCATTTATTCTCCAAATACTGATGAATGTCAAAATCCCTATCGCTGAAGGGTTAAGTATTTTTACCACCCAAGTTCCCTCTGAACAGACTCTCCCAGACTCAAGAACAGTCTCAGGCTAATTTTTTCTTGTTACTCATCCATCTACTCATTCATCCAAAAAAATATTCATAAAGTAGCCTAATATGCAAAACCAATACACCAGGCACTATGATTTAGCGATAAATATAAGAAGATTCCTCATGTTCAATGAAGCTTATTAGATTATTCTTGCAGAGACATGCAAGTAAATAAATGGTGCAATGTGGTAATGAACACACACTCACCTCATGCATAACTATGGGAGTTTAATAGGAAAGGAAGTTCAGGGAACATCACACAGGATCTAATATCTGAGCTGAGTCTTAAAAGACAGGAAATTATCAGGCTGCAAACAAATAAAAGAATTCCAAAAACAAACAAAAAGCTCTGCAAAAACATACAAGTATTAAGGTACGTAGAATATTTGAGAAGCTATAAATATTTCAACAAGGCTGGATATGCAAAAAAGCAGAAGGTGAGGATGGAAAGACAAACCTATCTTTGTAACTCATAACTTTCCACATCAAATTCTCTACTTATTTTTTACCTTTTTAATTAGCATGCAGAAATTGCGCATTCTCTGGGATATAATGTGACATTTCAATACATATACCAGTATATAATATGTACTGATCAATCAGGAAAAATCACATTTCCATCTTGCCATTACCACCCAGTGTTTAAAGTATTTGAAATACTCCTTCCCAGCTATTCATAAACATATATTATAAGTCATCACAAACTATAGTCCCTTCATTATGCTACAGAGCACTAGGAAAAATTCCTTCCCCATTTAATTGTATTTTGGTATCTGTTGTCCAATACAGCTCAACTCACTCCACCTTCCCAAGCTCTAGCAATCACAAATATATTCATCGAATTTTTTTTTTGAGATTCCACATATGAGACAGAACATGTGGTATTTGTCATTATCTGTTTGAAAAACAATGGGGATATGCATTTGGCCTACTGATTAAGCTGCCAATATCCTATGCCAGAGTGGCTGAGTTCAAGTCCCTACTCTGCTCCCAATTCCATCTTCCTACAAAGGTGATAGATGGGTCCATGCTACCCATGTGGGAGACCTGGATTAGGCTCCCTGCTCTTTTGGGTTGGCCCAGCTCTAGCTGTTGCAGGCATTTGGGGAGTGAGCCAGAAGTTGGGTTTCCTGTGTCCCTCTGTCCCTCAAATAAATGAATGCTGTCTTATAAAACATGATTATATCCCATCATTTGCAGCAAGATGAGACTGGAGTACATCACGTTAATTGAAGTAAGTTATACAGAGAAACACAAATTCTACACTTTTAACAAGCTGGCCTTGGGTATATACTTTTGTCATTATACTAAGTAGTCACATTCTACAGCTTCATTTTCTTAAATTCCTACAGAACTTGTAATACCTGATCACATACTGCTTTTTATTACTTATTGATTTCAAATATATATATTTTTGTGACATCAATTAAATTTTACATGCCCCCAGGGCAAGGATTATAATCTTTACTTTTTTGTTTTCTGTAACATCTATTTTAGTGAGTATATACGCTGTTAACAAGTGCTGTTTGTTAAACTGCTACAAACTGAATAACTGATATCATTTCCTTTTCTCAGTAAAAGGAAATCAAAATTATTTAAGGTAAGAAAAAACAATGATGGAAAAACCTGACACTGAATTGAGGTTTAACATTCAGATTAAAATAGGTATTTTTCAGCCGGCACCGCCGCTCAATAGGCTAATCCTCCACCTTGCGGCGCAGGCACACCGGGTTCTAGTCCCAGTCGGGGTGCTGGATTCTGTCCCGGTTGCCCCTCTTCCAGGCCAGCTCTCTGCTGTGGCCTGGGAAGGCAGTGGAGGATGGCCCAAGTGCTTGGGCCCTGCACCCGCAAGGGAGACCAGGAGAAGCACCTGGCTCCTGCCTTTGGATCAGCACGGTGCGCCGGCCACAGCGTGCCGGCCGCGGCGGCCATTGGAGAGTGAACCAACAGCAAAGGAAGACCTTTCTCTCTGTTTCTCTCTCTCTCTCATTGTCCACTCTGCCTGTCAAAAAAAAAAAAAAAAAAAAAGGTATTTTTCTAAATCTCCTTTCCCAACACATTAGAAGTTTTCCTTATACCAAAAGTCAAAATTTTTCATTAGATTTGATGTAATTATTCATCTTGGATTCATGATATTTAAGAACCATATTTTAGGTTTTAGTTTAAAAATAGCTATAATAAACTTGTTCATAACAAAAAGCAAATTTACACAATGTGAAAATCATCTTCTCCAAAAATAAACTGTCACTTAAGTTAAATGGATGAAAAATGCCATTCCAGTGGGAAATTCAATAATATTATTTGAAATGCAAACATCTATTTATTTCATTTACTATTTCAAAGAATGATGTGGTTATTTGTTTATAACTAAGAACCTACATTATACAAGAAGCAGCCACAAGAAACTGGATTATCTACTTTACAATGTATAGAAAGAAAAACAGATAGGCTGAGAGTATTTTCTTTTTTTATTTATACTGAGCTTCTGACTGATTAAATGACAACTGCCTCAAAGTAGCAGGTAAATAATTACACTTCAGTCACAGTACTCCGATATTACTGGCTTCCTACTCTCTACAGATTCTTTTCACTTCCCTGACCTTTGATCAGGGTAGGCTGTGCCCAGTCCAAGATGGGAGAACCATATGACAAAATTTTGGTCAATGAAATTTAATGAGAAGTCCGATAATGGTTATGGAAACCATTTATCTTCTTAATAAAGGAGAGTAGAAACATGAGGACAGTTTTCATCTTTTCCCACTTTCTCTTCCCTAGAATAAATATGTAAACCTGAGAAATAGAGTAGCCATCATGGAAACATGAGCAACATGCCAGCCTGCTAGGGACAGGAGGAGCACAGGTCCTTACAACATCACTGAGCAAGTGCATCCACACCAACTTTCTCCTTCTGAGACTTGTCATGTAAAACAAATGAACTTCAATTTTCAAAATCATTGTAACAGAGTGTTGTATATAACCAAACACAATTCTAATATGGCAATCAACATGTCATAAAGTCCATCTTGGGCAAGTTCAAGTGTATAATACTACTTTATATGCATATGAGCTTGAAAAAAAAAAAAACAAGGAAAGCTCTTACAGGCAATAAAACACAATTAATATCATAGGTAGTACACTATCTTTTTTTTTTTTTTTTTTTTTTTTTTTGGACAAGAAGAGTGGATAGTGAGAGAGAGACAGAGAGAAAGGTCTTCCTCCACTGCACTCCCGGGCCATAGCAGAGAGCTGGCCTGGAAGAGGGGCAACCGGGACAGAATCCGGCACCCCGACAGGGACTAGAACCCGGGGTGCCAGCGCCGCAGGCAGAGGATTAGCCTATTGAGCTGCGGCGCCGGCCGGTAGTACACTATCTTAAAAAGTAATTTTGATAGAGAATATCATACCATGTAGCACCAAGAAACTAAATAGCTCTTTAGAGCCAAGGTAAGCAAATCTAACATAAATATAATAAAACCAAATGCTGCAACCTATACTTTGCTGTCTAAGATTCAATGAATCAGTCTTTCAGGCAAAGTGTGGTAAACCACCTTTAATTATTAGCATCTCTTTTCAGACATACATAAAATGACATACACAAATATGGGTAGATATTGATCCATATATGTATATATATATACACGTGTGTGTGCGTGTGTAATCACTTGTTATGTTGAAATATATACACACGCACACGCACATATATATTTCAACATAACGAGTTGACAAAAGGTTCCAGACCCCAGGAAAACACCCAGGAGCTGATGAGGAAATGAGGTGCAATCTATCACAGTACTGTCCTTTATATTAGAGCAGAAATACACACACACACACACAGCAGAGCTGTGAAAACTGCTGATATCAAGGTGAAGTACTGCCCTTAGTGGCTACTCAGACTGAAAGCAGCCACAGGCACACAAGAATGCAGCGCTCTATTCTCAGTAGCTATTTGTTTTCTTCTGTCATCCTGGCTCTGTGCATGTTTCTGATTGCCATGGCTACCAGTAAAATACACTCTAGTTTCCACTGCTTTTTTTCCATTTCTCTGTTTACCTTTTATGAACCATTCCACAAACAAGTTCTGTATTTCCCAAAATTCATGCCCTTGCTCATGTCATTCTAAAACAGAAGGCTCCTTCACCCCAATCTATTTATTAACATCCTACCTACCCTTTAAGACACAGGCTGGCTTTTCCAAGAAGTTTTCCCAAGGTTTTCCAGCTGGAACTAAACTCTTAGTCCCTACATTTTTAGGAACTTTTGTCTAGGACTGCACTTAATACTTTCCATATTAGACTACAGAAATGTTAATTACATGGCTTTTTTTTTTTTAAATTATAAACTGCTAGAGAGTAAGAATCCTGTAATTAGCAAAGGGTTTGAACTTGAAGTAAAGACTGAAATCTGCTAACCTCATTAAGTCACCAAAACCACTTTGGCCCTTAGATTTCCTAGGCCCACAGACTTCACTGCTGTCAATCCAAACATTCCTGTTATCCTTATCATCTTCAGCCTCTCTTCAATATGTTAAACTTTCTCATCAACTCTCTATCACATATGTTCATCACCATACTACAAGTTCCCTCCATCCACTTTCTCTGTCCAAGTATTACTTCAACAACTAACTCTCTTCCTAAATAATACTAGAATCTTTACTCCATAGTGGTTAAACGGCCTGAGGCGCTAACACAATGTTCCCTTTTGGACTCAACCGACATCTCCTAGGAATCCACTTGCCTGCAGCCTTCATACAGGAGACTCTTCTCTTTTCACACATCTAACAAAGCTCAAAGGTGACAATGACATTTCCCCCAGCTCAACTCCCATGCTTCTACACTAGTACTTTTTCATCTGCTTGTACAAAAAGCTTCTTGTGAGGTTCATGGTTTTAAGGTATACAACCTCCTTGTTACTCTCATCTTCCCACCTTTTGATCACTCCTCACCAAGAACTTTCTCATCTGGCTCACTTTTTTCTCCACCATTTATTTGTAGTCCAAAGTTGGCATAATTTTGAGAATTTTACTGTCCTTAGGGTCAGTATAATTGGCTGCACTCAAAATTCCTCAATTCCTACATTCCCTCATTCATGTTCCCAATTGAACACTGAATCTGTAGTCACACCCTGCACTTTATCATTTTTGGGAACTACTCTGCCTCCATAATCTTAAACTCCCTAACCACAGATGCTTATCTTTCCAAATATCTTACTTTCTTAACTTTCTTTTCCCTAATCTTTAACCTAAAGGAGACAATCAGATCCTCAACTCCTCCATTTTTAATTGTTCTTCAGGATTCATTGCTCTGTCTCATCACTTCATTTCCCTTCCCATTTAACCTGGAATATAGTATGTAAGATATTATACTCTCTTGGCAAACCCTCCATGCCCTTAAATCCTATCCACTGGCCACAACTACCTGGCTAATCCCTAAATTTGGACCCAATTAACCATTTACCCTCTCCCAAACTAAAGCTTTGCTACTACATCCAAACTGGGGCCACAGAAGACTCAGGATTACAAACATCAGATGCAAGGCAATGCAAAGCGACACTCCCACTTACCAAGTAACATATTTTTTTAACCATTACCATTTTCTCCCCAAATCCATCACATCTAATCAACCCAAATGCCTCTAAGTCTATTTCTCTATATTCTCTTGGATAGATCTCCTCTCCATGCTAAGTTTTACTGTCTTAACTCAAAACCCCTTCAATGGACTCCTGCAAATCACTTGTCTTCTGTCACCTACTCATTATGTATTACATCCCAAACCAATAATAAAGTGATCTTTCAAAAGCGCAGTTGTGATTGTATCTCTCCCCTGCTTAAATCTTCAGATTCCTCATTGCCTACAGAATCTGGCTCAAATTCCCAAGCATAACACATGAAGTTTTCCAGGAATTAGCCCTTATTCTACACACTCATCTGGAATATTTACTCCTCTTGTGCCACTGCGAATAGTTTGCAGACCCCCTATGTTCTCTGGCCATTACATGCCCCTGTACCTTTGATAATCCTGCTCTCTCTGCCTGTGATGGCCTTCATAGTCTTCCATGCTCTCTCTGTCCCATCCATCTGATAAACACAACATTTTTACTGCACACTATACATTTTTCTATCATAATTACTGCAGTACTTTACTGCATTTAGTTATCTACAAATTCCTATTCTCACATATTTTTCTTATTTACTATTCCAAGATTGTTTACTCCAGAAGACTATTCTCTCACCTTCTCACAAAACATGTAAAACACTCAAAAAAGAATACTTGGCACATATTACTATATGTGGTAGCTGAGTTATTCCACTCACATTACACCACAAATCAGATTTGTTTCATAAATAAAATTAATGACAAAAGCTAGGAGGCAAGAACTACAATTAAAGGCCTAATGTTTATAAAGTAAAAAATTATATCTGTTAAACAGTATTTCTATTAGTACTAGAACAATGAACATTTGTCCTACTACTGAAGCATGAATATAATTTAAAAGTGAAACATTTCATAGAAAATGGAAGCTATCAAAAGAATTTTTCCTGAAATTTTCAGGTGAACAATTTCCAACCTAAAATTGATGGCTTAACCTTATTTTCTTATTTTCTTTAAGATTTTATTTATTTATTTGAAAAGCAGAGTTACAGAGAGGCAGAGGCAGAGACAGAAACAGAGAAAGAGATCTTCCATCTGCTGGTTCACTCCCCAAAGGGCCACAATGGCTGGAGCTGGGCCAATCCAAAGCCAGGAGCCAGGAGCTTCTTCCAGGCCTCCCATGTGGGTACAGGGGCCCAAGGACTTAGGCCATTTTCTATTGCTTTCCCAGGCCACAGGAAAAAGCTGGATCAGAAGTGGAGCAGCCAGAACCCAAACCAATGCTCATATGGGATGCCAGCACTGCAGGTGGCAGCTTTACCCGCTACACCACAGCATTGACCCAAACATGATTTTCTTTCTATACAAATAAACCTCTAAAGTCTAAAACAGTACTAAAAAGGAAAAGACAGTCTTCATTGGAAGAAGGGTTATACTCATGTCATCAATAATAAATAACCTCTGTCTCTAAGAAAACATGAATATAAATGGAAATACACATTATTCCTATTATCTATAGAACTACATTTTCAAAACTGTTTACCCTAATTTGACATACTCTCCTACTACACAAGCTAATTTCCCTGAAGCAATGCATCTTCTTTTTTCCTCTTTTCTTGCACACTGAATATGAGTTTTCTTTCCCATTTTCATGCCCAACTCTTCTCTCTCTGGATCACTAAGCCTTGGGTGAGTACAGTCAAAATCAGCTCATACGTACATTCACCCAAGGCTATCAATGTCAGTTCCTGGTAACATTCAAATTACAAGAAGAACGTTTTTCAAACATCACTCCAAAAATTCCTTAACATCTATATTCATTATGATGAAAATTCTTACACTGGCACCCAAATGCCTCAGAATCAATTCACACCTCATAACCACAGCTTTCAGAGTGTCAGTCTCCACTAATGATATATCATATCTAACTCTAGCTGAAGCCTACATTTCATTGCAGCTAGGCAAACCAGTCCCTTGCCATAACCAGCTGTTATGGGCATTTGGGGAATGAAATAGTTGATGGATTTTCTGTCTCCCTCCCTCTCTCCCTGCCTTTTTTTTTTCTTTTTTCTTTTAAACTTTTATTTAATGAATATAAATTTCCAGTGTACAGCTTATGGATTACAATGGCTTCCCCCTCCCATAACTTCCCTCCCACCCACAACCCTCCCCTCTCCCACTCCCTCTCCCCTTCCATCCACATCAAGATTCATTTTCAATTCTCTTTATATACAGAAGATCAATTTAGTATAAAGATTTCAACAGTTTGCACCCACATAGAAACACAAAGTGAAACATACTGTTGGAGTACTAGTTATAGCATTAAATCAAAATGTACAGCACATTAAGGACAGAGATCCCACATGAGGAGCAAGTGCACAGTGACTCCTGTTGTTGACCCAACAAATTGACACTCTAGTTTATGGTGCCAGTAACCACCCTAGGCTGTCGTCATGAGTTGCCAAGGCTATGGAAGCCTTCCAAGTTTGCCGACTCTGATCATATTTAGACAAGGTCATAAAAGACAGGGTGAGGATAGTAACCAATGATCCTAAGAGTGGCACTAACCAGGTCTGAACAATTATACAGCATTAAGTGGGGAAGAGGACCATCAGTACACACAGGTTGGGAGTAGAGCCATTGGTGGTAGAGTAGAGGTTATGATTACAAAGGAATGAGGCCCAAGTATGCTAGACAGGGTCTAGAACAAAGGACAGAGTCATTATTAGAGGAGCTAAGAAAGGTGCTGTCTAAGCTACAATTAAGTTTTCTGATTTAGAGGCAAATAGAACCTGATAGAAGGGGCTTGATTATAATCTGGTGGGCTTTAGGCCTTGTAAGTTAAGAGGCCCAGACCTATCTATCTCTTCACATGGGGTACATCCTAAGGGAGGTATGAACCTCCTAGGGGAAGGCACTCTGTTGACTTTCATTACTTGGCTGGCCTGGGAGGAGAGCTGGCCAGGTAAAGGCAGGGGGCATCTCTAACAAGAAATTTACAGTTCGGCCTGCAATGTTGCTGACCCTACTTGACCATACCCTCAGCTGCAGTGGTCACTTTGGAAGTTGGGCTGAGTGAAGGGCTTTTCGGCTTAGAGCCAATAAGATCTGTGGCTCTGACCTGGGCATCCTTCGACTCCAGGGCAGGTCCATTTCCAGTGATCCAACTCTTGGCAGAGCTGCCAGGGCTCTTCACAAGCTGACTTCTGCTGAAGCCCAGGCTTACCACCTTGAAAGCCACTGCAGTGGACTGGCCTGTTGGGTCTCCTTGAGGGCAGATCACTGTACAGATCAGCCATTAATAGGCCTGCCACCCATTGCTTCTGATGCCTAGCTTTCTTTTCCTCCTGGTTTATGTTAAAGCAGACCAGAGGATGCAAGTCAAGGGAGTGCCCAAGTCCCATCTCTAATCTTCAGTGGCCTGAACTACAAGTCTATAGTCACAGGCATGTTCTGTAGTAATTTTTCTAAGGTAGACAATGCCCATGAGGAAAATTATATTCTCACTTTAAAACTTTTTTTCCCTTTGGTCTGAAAGGGAGGCTTTTTCTACTTACTGTATACTTCGCTAATGGCGAAGTGAATCTAGCTATGAGATTATTATTTAAGTTCTTATTTTGGCTCTGCTATTACAGAAAAATGTTAGCCATCTCTTTTATAAGGTCTAAAGATTAAATTGTGCGTCCTACAGATTCCTTCATAATAGAATTAGTTTCCTACCTTGAAGAGAATAGAGAAATGAAAGAACAAGTTGTCTGCCTTTCAAATAAAAATTTTTTTAAAGATTTATTTATTTATTTGAAAGTCAGAGTTACACAGAGAGAGAAAGAAAGGCAGAGAGAGAGAGAGAGAGATCTTCCATCTGCTGGTTCACTCCCCAAATGGCTGCAATGACCAGAGCTGTGCCAATCTGAAGCCAGGAGCCAGGAGTTTCTTCTGGGTCACCCACATAGGTGTAGGGGCCCAAGGACTTGGGCCATCTTCTACTGCTTTCCCAGGCTATAGCAGAGAGCTGGATTCGAAGTGGAGCAGCCGGGACTCGAATTGGCGCCCATAGGGGATGCCGGCAGTGTAGGTGGCAGCTTTACCCACTACACCACAACGCTGGCCCCCTCAAATAAATTTTTTAAATATTTTAATTATATAATCACATTCTTAGTTTAAAGTATCAAGTTAAGCCACATACTAAATATATTTCAACACTATGTTTCTTACATTAAAGTGTTTAAGAGAACATTTATGTATCATGGAGTATAAGGAAAAATCTAATAGCTACATTTATTTCAGGAGTTCTGTGCTATCCCTGTGTAAATGTAATAACTTTTCTTAAATATAATGAGAACTGACATTCTATTAAAAAAAGGCACAATTTCCTTAAATATTTTCAATGCTTATACTGACTGTACCAGAAATTATACTCACCTTTCAAAATATATTTGAAAAACACTGTAATTTAGTAAAGTGATTATATCTCAAATGTGTTTGCAATTTCAAAATACATCTTATTTCAAATATAACTATGACAAATCAATAAATTTCTGAAAAATACATACATGGTTAGCTCATAATTCTTCTCTAAATAATTTAATCGGGGCCGGTGCTATGGTGCAGCGGGTTAACACCCTGGCCTGAAGCGCCAGCATCCCATATGGACGCCGCTTCAAGACCCAGCTGCTCCACTTCCAATCCAGCTCTCTGCTAGGGCCTGGGAAAGCAGTACAAAATGGCCCAACTCCTTGGGCTCCTGCACCCACGTGGGAGACCAGGAAGAGGCGCCTGCCTCCTGGCTTTGAATCGGCACAGATCCAGCTATTGCAGCTATCTGGGGAGTGAACCAGTGGATGGAAGACCTCTCTCTCTCTCTCTCTCTCTCTCTCTCTCTCTCTCTCTGCCTCTCCTCTCTCTGTGTAACTCTGACTTTCAAAGAAATGGATAAATCTTCTAAATAAATAAATAATTTAATCGGACAGATCTGGAACACAGCAATATAAACTCAACTAACTCTAGGACATCAGCCTTGCCAGTGCCCAGCAGTGTTATGTTTACAAGGCTTTTTATTCGGTGATATGCACACTCACTCCAACCTTGTAACCTCAGCACACTGGAGCTGGTTATTAGCTTCAGTGGCCTGACTCATCTGGAACACTTTTCTGCCAAGATAAAAAATGGAAATGCATGACTTGGAGTAATCTCAGTACTTGCATTTCTGACAGCACATTCATTCTTCTTTCAAACTCCACATGAGATTTTCCTTCACAAGTCTCTTTCCACATCTGCACTCCATATTCTATGCCTTAGGGCTCGGCCACCTTCTGCATTTCACCAAAATTTCTATCCTTGCTATCTCCACTGTCTGTATACACAATGACTCCTTAATTCCTTGCAATCTAGCTTCTGCTCCTAACAACCAACTCCCTAAAATGGCCCTTCCTAAAATTCCCAATGACCTGATTGTTTTAAAAAAAAAAAGAAAAAAAAAGTCTTTTCTCAGTTCTGATTCTATAACTTCTCATCTCCCTTAACTAACATATTGCTTTGGCTATCCTATGTCTGTTTAATACCTTTGAGCATCTACCATATTTGACATACTACTCTTTTACAGAATCCTAGAGATACAGAGATAAGTATGACAGGTTTGCTTTTAGTGAGCTTTCACTCCAGTATACTCAGCACTACCCTACAGGCACTGCTTTCTAGATGTCATTAATGACCTCAGGAATCAATCCAAAATGGTTGTTTCTTTTAGTTCTCACTTTCCTTGACCTCTCTGCTACATTTAATACTACTGTCACTGCTTCCCTCTTAGAATTCTTAGCTTCCACGGTCATTAAAATTTACTGGCTTTCTTTCACTCTCCTTTTCTATGCTGTTTTCCTCCAGTTGTCCCCTACAGACAGATTCTCTGGGAAACTCTGACCTTGCCTCTGTTCTCCATACTGAGTGTCCCATCATGGATTCTTACAACTTCAGTTACCATCTCTGTGCAAATCATTTATAAACATATTTCCCTAGTCCTCTCAGTCCCACATCCACAGAAACCTACTACTAATCAAAGTCTGATGCCACTCTCGTGGTCAAGCTTTACTTCTCACTCTGATCCAGCTTTGCTATTGCCTCATCTTGTGACATTAAGCTGTACAGAAGAAAGAATTATATTAATTGCTCCCTTTACATTCAAGTATAAGCATCACTTAGCCATGTATGCTGACAACACACAAGTTAGTTACACAATAGTAGAACTGTAAAGGATCTCTGAGATCATTCTAGTGAAACGCTGTAGGGAACCAGACCGGAGGAACCGTGCCCCTAAGATGGCGCCGACTCCCTGCTTCCGGGTTCTTCCTCATCTCAGGGAGTTCCCGCTCTTGCTCGCTCCTTCCCGCCTTAGATTTCCCGCTCTAGCTCGCTCCTTCCCGCCTTGCCACGAGATTGTCCTATCCCCGCGCTTCTAGCCTATCACCTGATTTGTGACGTGTATTGTGCATATAAACCCTTGCTACGCGGGTGTAAGGGAAGTTCCTGCCCAGAAGAGATCGAAGCTGGATCTCCTGCTTGCCGAGCAATAAAGGAACCCCGTGCAAAGTGTTCGGTCTCTGTCTCTTGCTGGACGAGGACGGCGCCGAGCAGCTGGTGGCCCGTACGGGGAGCTTCCTCTACGTTGCCCGGTAAGTAGAAGGTAAGCGAGGTCAGTCTTACCGTCTGGGCCCCGCGAGTGAGGTATATCTCGTGGTTGGAGGGTGGACGCACCCTAAGATAGCGGACGTGTTTCCCCGCTTTAAACTGAAAGAATAGCGGACGTGTTTCCCCGCTTTAAACTGAAAGAATAGCAGACTTGTTCCCCCGCTTTAAACTGAAAATAAGATAGCGGACGTGTCTTCCCGCTTTAAACTGAAAATGGGAAATTCATCTAGCCATTCAATGTTGCTTAATCCGTTAAAAGCATTATTGCGTAGCAAAGGGATTAAGGTTTCTAAGACCACACTTGTCAGGTTCCTTGGAAGTGTTGATTTCTTTGCGCCGTGGCTCACCCACGAGGGCCAAATAACTCTTGAGTCTTGGGAGAAATTAGGAAAGGATCTCCGGCGCACAGTTAACGATCCCCAGGAACCCGATATCGACCCCGTTGTTCTCCCCTTATGGGAACTACTGCGGGCGTGCCTCCAAGAGGAGAGGTCGGTGGGAGCGGACCGCCCGACTCTTACGGCGGTTCGCGAGGCTCTCGAGGAAGTTCGTTCTCAGAGCTCGGACGGCGCCCGGGACCTCATACAATTTAAGGACACGGGATGCCAGACTTCCTCACTGGCCTCAGGCTCCGAATGTGGCTCCGCCTCCTCTGAGTCTGAGGGGGAAGGGGACGGCGATCCTAAATCCCCGCCTCCTACGTATGCGCAGCTGCGGCAAAAGTTAAAAGATGCCTGTTTACGCCCTCTAGTGCCTACGGCTCCTCCTATCGATGTCGTGCCCGCCCATCAGATTAAAGACGCAGCGCCTCCTACTGGCGGTCATGTAGGCGTGCCTCAGCCCCATCTAACACCCGTGCCGCCATGGCCATTAAACGTCCCAAATGTGCCACCTTTTTCAGGCAGACAGTTTCATCAACAAGCCTGGAAACAGTTGCGAACTGGCGCTCCCGCTGCCCCCGCTCAGGCTTACCCTGTTTTGGCTTTGGGCACGCGAGAGGCCCGGCACGAACCATTGGACATGACAGTATTAAAACAACTTAAGGCTGCGGTCCATGACTATGGACCCACAGCCCCATTCACATTGTCACTCCTTGAATCAGTCGGCCAGTCCATTTTAACACCTAGCGACTGGACCCAATTGGCTCGGGCCTGTTTAAGTCCAGGCGGCTTTCTTTTGTGGCAATCTATGAATACAGAGTGCTGTCATGACCAGGCAGATGAAAATGCTGAGGACGGCCACCCTACGTGGAATGCTGATATGCTTTTAGGGCGTGGACCTTATCAGGCTGACCAGACCCAATTCCCTAGACAAGTATACAGGCAAATTTCCAACTGTGCCCAACGTGCGTGGAGGCAGGCGTCCAATCCAAGTGACTCAGCTAGCCACCTCACCAAGATCGTTCAGGGCACGGCCGAACCCTTCGCTGATTTTGTCGCTCGCATACTTGAGGCTGCGTCGCGTATTTTCCCTTCCGAGGTTGACGTTCAGCCACTGGTCAAACAAATTATTTTTGAGCAGGCTAATAAAGAGTGCAAAAACATTCTTCGACAATATAGACATAAATCTCTGGACTCCTGGTTAAAATACTGCAGAGATACCGGTGGGCCACTTACTAATGCGGGCCTAGCTGCGATGCTGGCAAAAGTCAAAGAAAACAGTCCAAAATCTAAATCGACCCGACCCCCCATATCTTCAGGACTTTGCTTCCAATGTCATCAACCGGGTCACAGAAAACGCGATTGCCCCAATCTCAGCCATGGGTATTCCACGGCACAGCCTTCAGGCATAGAGCCTTGTCGCCGTTGCCGCAAGGGCCCTCATAGGGCAGAGGTATGCCGTTCTGCTTTCGATATCGATGGCAACCCACTTACAGGTAGCGCCCAGGGGCCAAAAAACGGCCAGAGGGGGCTCCCCAACCCAGCGAGGAGCCCCCAAAATCAAATCTACTCTCAGGTTCCACCTCCCGTGTCTGCGCTACACCCAGTGCACCCTCAGCCCGTGCCACTCACGGGTCCGCAGGCCTGGACCTCCGCGCCACCTCCCCTCTCCTCTTAACTCCGGAGATGGGGGTACAATTAGTGGAGAGCGACTGCTCCGGTCCTCTGCCCCCGGATTCGGTTGGATTAGTGTTGGGTCGGTCCTCCGCCGCCCTCCGAGGGCTAGCTGTGATCCCCGGGGTAGTTGACTCTGATTTCACTGGTAAAGTAAAGATCATGGTTCAGGCCCCTCAGGGACCTTTAGTAATCAATCCTGGAGACCGTATCGCACAAATGTTATTACTGCCCAGTCTTCACTCTTTAATCCCAGCTAAAAACCACGTTCGCGGCACTGGTAACTTTGGGTCCTCTGGCATTAATTTTACCGGCTTACATATGCTTTTAAATGAACGTCCCACTTTAGTGTTGCAGATTAATGGCAAGGACATTAAGGGACTTTTAGACACAGGAGCCGACAAATCCATTATAGCAACAAAGGACTGGCCTAGTACATGGCCTACAAATGTGGCGGAACAAACCTTGCAAGGACTTGGTTTTGCTCATTTCCCAAAAATCAGTGCAGCCTTGTTGTCATGGCAGGATAGCGAGGGTCATAGAGGACAGTTTTCTCCATTCATTTTACCTCTACCCATTTCCCTTTGGGGGAGAGACGTCCTGGCCGAAATGGATGTTGCTTTGGTCACCACTTCCCCTGCAGTACGATCTATGCTACAAAATATGGGTTACGTCCCAGGCAAGGGACTCGGTGTCCAGCTCCAGGGCCACCCTTCCCCCATTGAACCAAAACAAAGACCAAGTAAAGTTGGCCTGGGTTTTTCCTAGGGGTCACTGTTTCGCCTCCTAAACCAGTGGAGCCTTTACCCATCTCGTGGCTAACGGACGTACCCGTCTGGGTTCCACAGTGGCCCCTATCTCAGGAGAAACTGGAGGCAGTCAACACTCTGGTCTTGGAGCAGGTCAACGCTGGTCATTTGATCCCATCCACCTCTCCATGGAATACGCCTATTTTTGCCATCCGCAAAAAATTAGGTCAATGGAGACTCTTACATGATCTTAGGGCAGTCAACGCACAGATGCAGCCTATGGGCCCTGTGCAACGTGGTCTTCCTCTGCTTTCGGCACTTCCCAACCAATGGCCTGTTATTGTAATAGATCTTAAGGATTGTTTCTTTTCCATTCCATTGGACAAAAAGGATACCCCACGTTTTGCTTTTACTGTCCCCACCCAGAACCAGGAACAACCGGACAAGCGTTGGGAGTGGACAGTCTTGCCTCAGGGTATGACTAATAGCCCCACCATGTGTCAAGTCTATGTAGCCCAAGTACTAAAACCTCTTAGAGACCGATATTCCGACTGCAGGTGCCTACATTATATGGACGACCTACTGTGTGCAGCCCCCACAGCAGAGAGGCTCCTGGCCTTATACAGTACACTCCAACAAGTGCTGGAAGGGGCAGGGCTGCATATTACACCTAATAAGGTGCAATTGTTGTCTGTAGTTTCTTATCTTGGGGCTATAGTCGCCCCTACTCAAATTAGACCTCAAAAAATTCAAATAAAAATCAATGCTATCTCCACTCTAAATGACTTACAAAAACTTTTAGGGGATATCAATTGGATTAGGCACTACCTTAACATTCCTAATGCTGCATTGCAGCCCCTCTTTAATATACTTAAAGGAGACCCGGATCTTGCTTCCCCCCGAACCTTCACCTCTGAGGCCAAACAAGCACTGTCAATTGTCAACGATGCCCTTAGTAAAGCCGCCCTAAAACGTTGGGACCCTGCGGGAGACCTTACTCTTTGGGTCCTCGACACCCTTAAACAGCCCACCGCGGTCCTATGGCAGGATGGGCCTCTCCTCTGGATCCATCCCTCAATGTCATCTACTAGATCTATTAGTTACTATCCCGTGGCAGTGGCGGAGATAACTCTCCTAGCCATTCAGAGGGCTATCCAACATTTTGGACGCGAACCATCCACCATTGTTGTCCCCTATTCCATGGAACAGGTACGTGTGCTAATCGCTTGTACTGATGCTTGGGCGGTTTTAGTCTGCTCCACTTCCGCAACTATTACAAACAGAACACCCTCTGATCCTTTGCTAACCTTTGTTCAGTCTCACCCAGTTATTTTTCCAAAGTCCACATCCCAAAAGCCCTTACAGGGAGCCCCAGTAGTGTATACCGACGGTTCTAAAACAGGAGTCGGTGCATATGTTGTTTCAGGATCTGTGCCAAAAACATTCCAATTCGCTACTAACTCCCCCCAGGTAACTGAACTTCTTATAGTTAACCAAGTCTTCTCTGATTTCCCCGGACCTGTCAATATTGTGTCTGATTCACGCTATGTGGTTAATTCTGTGTCTATCCTTGAGGCCGCAGGACTAGTCAATTCTTCATCCTCCGTAGCGACAGTTTTCCTCACCCTGCAAAAATCTATTTGGAATCGGTCTGCTCCTTTCTTTATTACTCATATTAGAGCTCATTCTTCCTTACCTGGACCCATGACCACAGGCAATGCTATAGCTGATCAAGCCACACGCCCCATTTGGATACTCCAATTTTCTTCCCCAGAAGAGCAGGCTATCCAGTTTCATTCAGAGTTCCATGTAAACGCAAAAACCCTTGCCGCCAAATTCGGTCTTTCTCGTGCTGCCGCTCGCGATATTGTTCGCCATTGTGCCGCATGCCCTACTTTAACCCCTGTGCCTTCGGTGGGGGTTAATCCCCGAGGATTACTACCAGGACATATCTGGCAGATGGATGTCACCCACATATCCGAGTTTGGGACCTTAAAGTATGTTCATGTGTCAGTTGACACCTGTTCCCAAGTAATTTTTGCTTCTCTGGAGACGGGTGAGCGTACCACCCATGTCATTAATCACTGCCTTGCTGCATGGGCAGCCTGGGGCAAACCAAAAACTTTAAAAACAGATAATGGTCCTGCATACACAAGTAAATCATTCCAAGATTTCTGCACCCGTATGCAGGTACAACATAAAACTGGAATCCCTTATAACCCTCAGGGACAGGCCATAATTGAAAGGGCTCATCGAACCCTCAAGGCTTTTCTCTTAAAACAAAAGGAGGGAATTGCCACGGGCAAAACCCCTCGAATGCGCCTCTCCCTTGCACTGTTTACTATAAACTTTTTGAATTTGACAGATCATTCTATGTCCCCCGCTGAGAGACACATGTTAAAGGAGCCATCTTCACGAGGCTATGTCCGTTGGAAAGATGTCCTCACGGGAAAGTGGTACGGCCCGGATCCGGTATTATGCTGGAACCGAGGCGCGGTCTGTGTCTTCCCACAGGAATCTGGAAGAGAACCTCTCTGGATACCGGAAAGATTGGTCAGAAAAACAGCCCCGCCGCCGCAAGATACACCTCTATCACCTACGGACGACATCTCCCCCGAGATAACCGAGATTACCACGCTCTCACAGGACGACAAATTGCAACAAAACAACGAGACGTGAGATGCACCCCTTCCGCTTCTTCATACTGGCAGCGGCTTTGCTCCCTGGCTCTTATGCGGGCTTTAACTCCAACCCCACTGCTTTACTGCAGAACGTAGGCAACCCTTGCGACTGCAAGGGGGGGACCAGCAACACCGTACTGCAGCGTACTCACATCGCCACAGCTGATTGTGGGGACAAAACTGCATATCTGCCCCTCCAGGGGATCCCCGGCCTACCACGCGGCTACATATGTGTGCCCAAACCCCGCGTTTCTGATCCCCATAGCAAAAACCACTCCTGTCCTTGCTCGACCTTTCAAGAATCCATGCACAGCTCTTGCGATTCCTCATACTTCCAATGCACTTCTGGCGGTCAGTCGTACTATGCCACCCAGTTACAAAGTACTCGCAGGTCCTCTAGTCCTGACCATTTGCCACAGGTAGTCCATTCATCCCCCTACCTCTCAGCCCCCTGTGTTGGTACGCCTGGACAGTGGGCGTGCTGGCGCACTACGGCACCCGTGCATATCTCTGATGGCGGAGGCCCACAGGACCAGCTCCGCCACCAACAGCTAACAAAGCGATTAAAACCCTCGTCCCCCCATCCCTACTCACGCCTCACATATGGACAATGCCTCCATCAGGCACACACCTTCCTCGAGTTGTCTTGTTCCCCCTCTCATTCATTGGGCTGTATCACCCATCCCTGACGGGGAGCGAAAACTGGGTATGCGAGACCAAAGGTACTGCAGCAGGAGTCCACCCGGGGGTTCCGGGGGTCCTGGGAGAGCATATGCATATGCATGCAGGTTCAATTCCCAGCCTGCCCCAGCAAAAGGGAATCAAAACTGATCCCTAACGGAGACATCAGGGGTTGTGGCCAGGCCCTTGAAGTTCCGTAACTAACGGATCACAAGCACGCTGGGTATGCACCTCTACTCTCTGCCTAGTAAATATTCTCCCGGCCCTCATGAGCCAGGGCCGTCGGGGATGTGATTTGTGCAAAAACAAAAGGAGGGAGATGTAGGGAACCAGACCGGAGGAACCGTGCCCCTAAGATGGCGCCGACTCCCTGCTTCCGGGTTCTTCCTCATCTCAGGGAGTTCCCGCTCTTGCTCGCTCCTTCCCGCCTTAGATTTCCCGCTCTAGCTCGCTCCTTCCCGCCTTGCCACGAGATTGTCCTATCCCCGCGCTTCTAGCCTATCACCTGATTTGTGACGTGTATTGTGCATATAAACCCTTGCTACGCGGGTGTAAGGGAAGTTCCTGCCCAGAAGAGATCGAAGCTGGATCTCCTGCTTGCCGAGCAATAAAGGAACCCCGTGCAAAGTGTTCGGTCTCTGTCTCTTGCTGGACGAGGACGGCGCCGAGCAAAACGCATTTACAAATAAAGTGCAGCCCAAAGAAATAAATGGAGGCCGCCATTGTAACATAGCAGGTTAAGCCATCGCCTATGACACCAGCATTCCACACGGGCACTGGTTCATTTCGCAGTTGCTCCACTTCCAATCCAGCTCCTTGGTGCCTGGGAAACCAGCAGAACATGGCCCAAGTCCTTGGGCCCCTACATCCACATAGGAGACCCTGATAGAGTTCCAGGCTCTTGACTTCAGCCTGACCCAGCCTGGCTATTGCAGCCGTATGGAGGGTGAACCAGAGGATGGAAGCTCCCTCACTTGTTCACTTTCTTTCTCTCTCTCTCCCTTTCCCTCTTTCTGTAACTTTGCCTCCTTGAAACGTGAGACTTCCAGAACACCAAACTCTTGAGTTTCTTCCCCTACTTCTCTAGCCAGTCTCTCAGCTCTCCGGTAATGGTTCCTTCTCACTTCCTTAATCTCATAGCACTGGAATACCCCAGAATTCTCAGCCATTAATCCTGTTATATTCACTTATGTATACCTCCCCTCCTTAGTAATCTCATCTAGTCTCACGGGTTCCACATGTCTAAATTGAAGAGCCCAAATTTATAGCTCTATTCCAGACTTAACTCTTGAAATCCATATTCCAATAACTGACCTATTTAATCATCTCCAAGTAGACACTTAATGCACCCAATACCAAACTCCTGCTTTTCCCCCTCAATACTAGCTACAACAATCTTCCATTTCTTAGTAGATGTTAACTCAATCCCTCTGCTTTCTTGGGCCAAGAACTCTGGAATTATTTTTCACTCTCCTCTCAGCTATACTCTACATTCAATCAGTTGGGAAATTCTGTTGGCTGCACCTTCAAAACACATCCAGCACCCAGTCATTTCTATTCATCTTTTCTGTTAGCAGGTCGTCTCCATCTTGCATGATCCCAATTTCCTAAAAACCACTCTCCTTACTTCTGTACTCCAGTTCATTAATAGAGCCATCAGAATTTTTGAAAACAAAATCTGAAACATCGTCCCTCCTCTAAAATCTTCCAGCACCTTCCATTTCACACTAAATAAAAGTTCTTAAAATGGCCCCTGAGGCCTTTCCCAATCTGCCTAGTAGTACTCACATCTCCCTGTCCTCATTTTCTACTATTCTTTTTGCTCCCTTGCATTACAAATGAACCAGGCAAGCTCCCACCTCATATTTTTGTTATCTCAACTGACAATTCTCTACTCCCAAATATTCCCATTTTCCCTTTTACCTCCATCAATACTTTTGCTCAAATACTGCCTTCTTGGTGAGATACTCCCTGGCTATGTTATTTAAAATACAAGCTACTACAAATTTACCCACTGGGTCTCTATCCCCTTCCCTGCTTTATTTTTTCCAAACTGCCCATTACCATCTGACTTTCTTTTTTAACACTTATTTCCTGTCTCTCACAGTCCCTCCAAACCCAAACTCTTTAATAAAATGTAAGCTCTTTGAGGGTTTGAAGTGTTGTCTGTTTTGTTCACTACAGCATCCCCAGTGTCTAGATCATGCATTACCAACATGAGGATTATTGTACCCAAAGGGGCAAGAAAGTGATTCTTTAAAAGGTAGAGGTGATAATAAATCTCACTCTATGTGTAAAGCATAGCTACACATTTAGTACATAAAATGATGTATAGTGAAACTGTGATTTTCATGGATTCAGATGACAATGGGGCAGATCTCTAAAAATGTTACTTAGGACAGCAATAATTTCAAAAAAAAAAAAAAAAGCTTGAGAAGCATTGGTCCACATCATGACTAATGCTTGACATTAGCAGAAACTCAAATGTTGAATTTGATTGAGATTTACTGAATGAGTTAGTATTTACTGAGTGCTTACAAATACTAGAAACTGTTCACATAAAGATGGAATAAAATAATGCACAGAATTTAGCACATTATCTGATGATGAGAAGCAACAAAACAATGCAAGCAATTATTCTTTTATCTAATAAAGCCTAGAATTGATACCTCCTACTCCCATCAGGGAGCTCAAGTTGAACACAGGATTTGAGGACTAGAATGAAGGAGACCCTAACAATTTGATCCTTAAGAAGCAAAGAGTTATCTATAACCAGAAGGTCTCTTCCAGAGAAAAGTTTAAAAAAAATTTATAGGGGCTGGTGCTGTGGCATAGTGGGCTAAGCCTCTGCTTGCGGTGCTGGCATCCCAAATGGGTGTTGGTATGAATCCCAGCTGCTCCTCTTCTGATCCAGCTCTCTGCTTATGGCCTAGGAAAGCAGCGGAAGAAGGCCCAAGTGCTTGGGCCCCTCCACCTACATGGGAGACCTGGAAGAAGCTCCTGAGCCCTGGCTTTGGATCAGTCTAGCTCCAGCCATTGTGGCCATTTGGGGGATGACCCAGCAGATGGAAGACCTTTTTCTCTGTCTCTCTCTATAACTCTACCTCTCAAATAAATAAAAACTTTAAAAATATTTATATATAAAAATGAAATTTATATTTTATATTAAAATAATCTGAGGAAAGAAATTTCATCTTCACCATTTAGCAACCAGTTCCAATTATTAATTCATTGTTAGAAACATAGAACTTTTCTGCTTTACGCCAAATGCTGCAAACTATTTTATTTCATGATAATGAAAGGATGTATATAATTACATGTTTAATAGTAGGCTATTAAATGTAACCGTAATAAAAAGCATCTTACAGTATGCAGCATATGATACTTTAGCAAATGCCAACACATAAACAACTTTCTGTCTCAACCAGGATGTCTAAGGTTAAGCTACATGAAAAGAAAGAAAAATGAGGCCTCATAAATCATGGATAGTCATTTAGCTTCTCAGAATTTCAATTTCATATTGCAAAGTAGGGATAACAATACCAGCACTTGGAAGAGGGACGAAGGGTAAAGGAAAGAGGGGAGGAAGGGAATATCATTATGTTCACAGAATTGTATCTATGAACTATGTTGAATCTGTTAAGAACTAAAACTAAACAATTTTTTTTAAAAACCTACTCTATTTTTCACTGAACAGTTAAAAAGATCAAGCAAAAGTGACATAAAAGTGCTGTCTAAACTGTAATATACATTTTTCTGTATATCACTGCTAACCAAACAAAAAAGTATTACTTGGCAGGCCATGGAGTAAGAATCCTGCAACTAACCATGGTGCTAAAATGTAGAAAATGAAGTTACTGTTAAAATGCTTAAAACTGGGGCAGGCATTGTGGCATAGCAGGTAAAGCCACCGCCTGCAACACCAGCATCCCACATGGGTGCCAGTTCCTATCCCAGCTGTTCCATTTCCAATCCAGCTCCTTGCTAATGCACCTAGGAGAGCAGTGGAAGATGGTTAAAGTACTTGGGCCCCTGCATCCACATGGGAGACCTGGAAGAAGCTCTGGGCTCCTGGTTTCAGCATAGCCCAGCACCAGCCATTGGGGCTACTTAAGGAGTGAGCCATGGGATAGAAACCATGGGATAGAAGATCTGCCTCTGCCTCTGCCCCTGCCCCTGCCCCTGCCCCTGCCCCTCTCCTCTCCCCCATGTGTGTATGTGTATGTATATGTGTATGTTTATGTGTGTCTGCCTCTGTCTCTCCCTCTCTCTTGTGTACCTTTGACTTTCAAATAAATAAATCTTTTTAAAAATTTATTTTAAAAAATGCTTACAACTTGGGGCTGGAATCATGATGCAGCAGGTTAAACCACTGCCTACGACACCATGTTGGAGTCTTGAATGCTCCTCTTCTGATCCAGCTCCAGGCTAATAATCTTGGGAAAGCAGTGGAAGATATAGCAAATACTTGGGTACCTGCAACCTATGTGGGACTCAAATGGAGTTCTAGGCTCCTGGCTGTGGCTTGGCCCAGTCCTAGCTTTTTGGTCCTTTGGGGAATAAAACAGCAGATACAAGATTTCTCTTTTGTCTCTCCCTCTCTCTGTTGGTCTTTTTTTTTTAAATTTATTGTTTATTTATTAAATATAAATTTCCAAAGTACAGTTTATGGATTACAATGGCTTTCCCCCCCATAATTTCCCTCCCACTCACACCCCTCCCATCTCCCGCTCCCTCTCCCATTCCATTCACATCAAGATTCATTTTCAATTATCTTTATATACAGAAGATCTATTTAGTATATATTAAGTAAAGATTTCATCAGTTTGCACCCACACAGAAACACAAAGTGTAAAAATACTGTTTCAGTACTAGTTATAGCATTACTTCACATTGGACAACCCATTAAGGACAGATCCCACATGTGAAGTAAGTACACAGTGACTCCTGTTGCTGACTTAACAATTTGACACTCTTGTTTATGGCATCAGTAATCTCCCTAGGCTCTAGTCATGAGATGCCAAGGCTATGGAAGGCTTTTGAGTGTGCCGACTTCGATCTTATTTCAACAGGGTCATAGTCAAAGTGGAAGTTCTCTCCTCCCTTCAGAGAAAAGTACCTCCTTCCTAAATAAATTTTTTAAGATGACAGCAATTAAAAAATAGTATGCTATAATGACTTACACTAAAATAAAGGGATAATTGATTTATAGTGAAAAATTTTAATTGATAATTGATTTACAGTGGAAAACTTTAAAGGAACATTTGAGAGGATCAAATCTACCATTAGAAAAAAATAAGAATGGTGGAAAACTTACAAAAAGTAAAAAAAAAAAAAGCATCATATTATGTCATTATTCTAAAAAGCCTAATTAGAATTTGAGCAAACAAAAAAATAAACCAACTAAGACACATGATTCATGATCCAAATACTTAAATGCTAACTTCTGGCTCTGTAATATAACTAAATTTCTATACATGTACATCTATGAGAACAAAACTTGGGTTTATAATGAGAGAGGGATAATATAGTACATAACTAGTCATTCTTTGTTTTCTAATAGCCCTGCCACTATCTCAGCCAGAGTGACACAGTTTCTTTCCACCACAAGATCCAAACAGAAATCCCATCATCTGACTCTTAGTCATTCCCACACATTCACTGGTCTGCTGTTAATATAACAGAATGTCCCTTTCCCTTGGTAAACTATTCCTCAGAGCAAAGCTCCATCCTTCGGCCTCAAAAGCTCTACTATTTGAAAGTGTAGCATTTACATGAACCAAGTTATATAAACTAATTATTGGTATGGGGAGAGGAACTACTCTGTGTGCTTTTCAAAAATTTAAAGAGTTAAAACATTTTCCATTTTTCTTTTTTTTTAAGATTTTTTTTGCATTACACATATTGCTGGTTATTAATCAGGGTAAAAAAATAACCTTGCAGATTAAGAAAAACATCTAAACAAATGAATATTAGTATCTATGATGGCAATACTCTTTGACTCAGTACTACTGGACTTACAAGCATCCCTGTTAATACTGCAAAAACAGACAAATCTATCTCTAGATAGCAGAAGTTCACTTACCACCTCCAAACAGTCCCACACCTCAATCCACCCTTTCAACTTCCTTGGAAGAACAGACTAAAGACTTCCACCAGCAGCTAAAGGCCTCAGCCATCTTCCCTCTGCTCTCCCCTACTCATCCCTTCCATTTAGGAAGCAGGAAATTCCTAAATTTCCTTTCTATTTCTTATCCTTCCTACCCATCCACAAACATTTACATAATCAATGTACTATATACACTGGGGTGAGGAGCTGAAAACAGATTCATTATCTTAAGAGACTTACAGTTCACCAAGGTGCTGGATATGTAAGTATCTTTTTTTTTTTTTTTTTTTTTTTTGACAGAGTGGACAGTGAGAGAGAGAGACAGACAGAGAGAAAGGTCTTCCTTTACCATTGGTTCACCCTCCAATGGCCACTGTGGCCGGCGCACCGTGCTGATCCAAAGCTGGGAGCCAGGTGCTTCTCCTGGTCTCCCATGCGGGTACAGGGCCCAAGCACTTGGGCCATCCTCCACTGCCCTCCCGGGCCACAGCAGAGAGCTGGCCTGGAAGAGGGGCAACCGGGACAGAATCCGGTGCCCTGACCGGGACTAGAACCCGGGGTGCCGGCGCTGCAAGGTGGAAGATTAGCTTATTGAGCTGCGGCGCCGGCCGGGATATGTAAGTATCTTCTAACAGTACAGTTGGAGCCAGCACTGTGGCATAGAGGGTAAAGCTGCAGTCTGCAGTGCCAGCATCTCATATGGGCACTAATTTGAGTCCTGGCTACTCCATTTCCAATCCAGATCTCTGTTATGGCCTGGGAAAGCAGTACAAGATGGCCCAAGTCCTTGGGCCCCTGCACCTGCAGGGGAGACCCAGAAGAAGCTCCTGGCTCCTGGCTTTGGATCAGCTCAGCTCCAACCATTGCAGCCAACAGGGGAGTAAACCAGCAGATAGAAGACCCCTTTCTTTCTCTCTCTATCCCTCTTTCTCTCCCTCTCTCTCTCTCTCTAAAAGACCCCTTTCTCTCTCTCTCTCTCTCTGCCTCTGCTTCTCTGTGTAACTCTGACTTTCAAATAAATAAATCTTTAAAAAACAGTACACTGTAGGAATGAAGAGATTTAAATAATACAATGAGAACACAGACATACAAGTATTTACAGTAAAAACATGAGCTTTAGAATCAGTTACTTAATCTAAGTTCTTCAACTATAAAATAATGATACATTATAAAATTATAATCAGAATTTAAAAAAAAAACATGATCTAGAGAAAGTACTAAGTGCTAAATACTGAACTGGCACAAAGGATTCAGCAAGTACCATTGCAGAATTACAAGAGCAGTTTCACTGGAAGGGAAAAATAGGATAAAATTAGAAGGAAAGATCTTCTTTAAGGAAGGAATTTACTAATTAAAATGAAGCAAAGTATTTTTCAGTTAATCTGTACTAAAAAGTCATCACACACTAGGAAATTTGAAAACACAAGCTTTTAAACTTCAAAGCTTCACTTAACTGATTAATCACTAAGGCAAAGCACAAATATTCGGAGGAAATTTTTTAAATACACAACAGACACACACACCCTACATAACTTTCGATATATTCAAGCAGAAGACTGAACCAAAGCTGTAATCACAAAGCCAAGTCCACCACCAGTAATTTTCAATATAGCCATTAGCAAAGTATTGAGTAAAACCTCTGTGGCTCTACTGGTTTGCTAGGATGGTAATGGAATTATCACCACTTCACTGTCAGTCACAGCAACATTTGAAAGCATTCCACATTACTGAATAGAAAATAAAACCCAAGCACTAATATATGCCATAAAAATATATTCCTTTTCTCCTAAACTAGTATTTCAAAATTCAACAAAAACATTCCTTGTAAAAGTAAAAATATTTCTGAAAACTAAACACATCAGCACTATACATTAATTCAGAACACCCTAGAAACTTGGAAAGAAGTCCCCAGTCACCTGTCTTTTCATATATCCTAGCAGACAAATACCTCAGAGAATGCAGAGGAGGTAGCCTTTCTTTTGTTTCCAGTCACTATTGACCATAGCCATTACAAAAAGATCTAAACCACTTGCCTTAAACCACGTGACTCTTACTGGCAATTCAAGCTTCCAGAATTCCATGAAAATATTATTTTTAAAAAGCATTTTCTCGTAAGTAATGTCCTGAGCATGCACACAGCATGTTTGCCTGACAATGGTGAAGAATGTCTTCTATATTCTGATTGTTTTCTAGGAATGCAAATTTTGTTCTCAATATTTACACAATGGGCTATAGTGTCAACAGGCACTGTTCATGTTCTATTAGTCATCCTGCTGAAATTTTTATTTAAAAAGAAAATAAAAGGCCTGCAGTGTGTATAAAACATTGGAGACATAAAAGACTTATTGTGAGAATATTTGCAGGATCCTCCAAATAGAAAAACCACCTCCTCCTTCAAAAAAATAAAAAATCAACACATAGTTTTCACTTACTTTTTAAAATGCTGTTCCTGAACTCAGGATTTTTTAATTTAACCCATCTATATATAGAATAAAAGAGAGGGCAGGAATGGCCTTATCTAATGACATCTGACTGAAAAATGAGAGAACACATTTTGTATTCTTCAGAGAAACAAAGGGGATTTCAGTGCTTGGACATACTTCAAATGTGTGCAGGTTGGTATTTAGTTCAGAAAACCCCAACCTTCCAGGGTACATGTGGCCCAGGATACAGCTAAATATGTACTGTTTTATTTCCAGGTCTATCAATTATATTTCCCACACTAAAAATCAAAGCACATTATTTGATAATGCCAGCAGCAAGTCTGCACAACCAGTTTGTATAAAAAACATTTTATTCATCTTTTTTATTTTCCAGAGTGTTATTTATTCAAATATTTTATCCAGAAATTTAAATAAATAAAATGGGTATAAGCAAAGGTATTCTAGTCAAAATGAGTAAGTTCATGGAAGTTGGCCATGAAGACTGAGGAGCAGTAGAGACCTTGAGTCCTAACACCAATTCAACAGCCAAAGCAGCCCAAGACTCTTTAAAAATCTTGAATTCAAGAAAAAGCGTTTAGCCTAGTAGTTAAGATGTCACTGAAGGCACCTGCATCCCACTGTGGAGTACTTGTGTATCATTCCCACCCCCAGTTCCTGACTAGCTTCCTACTACTGCAAACCCCAGGGGACAGTGATGAAAGCTCAAGGAACTGGGCTCCTGCCAACCACATGGGAGACCTGAGAACAGGAGCTCTTTCTCTCAGTGTCTCTCTCTCCTCTTCAAATGAATATATATTTTTAAATTTCTGATTCAAATACAGATGAAAGCTTGAATTAAAACTTACTTACAAGTAGCTTAGAGGGAGAGGGAGAGTTCTGTACATATCATTAGCCAAGAGAAACATCTATTATACTGAAAACTGGTCAGAGTATCAGAGTGCAAAGCAAAATACTCTGTAACAAACACTTCCACACCAAATAGAAATGTAAGGGTAGAAATACAAAAAGACAGGAGTTGATTGGATAAACACTTGCTCAACACTTTTCCCCAGATGAGTCTAGAAAACACACGATCATTTACCCCTTCATAAATGATCTCTCCTGTAATTTTTGCACCCAACCACACAAATCTGTATTCATTGCTAAAATTAGTCATACATCCATTCTTCAGGCTATTCAGATAGATATTTTTTGTTTTTCCAAGACAAGCAAAGCTGTTAATTACTATCAACCTTTCAAGGTAATAAAACTTCTCTAAACAACTTTAAAATATTATAAATGTAGTTAACACATTTTTACTTTCAGTTATTAACTTTAAAAATATTAAGCAGAAAAAGAAGAACATTCAGTGTCTCTTCCTCCTCTACCCCAAAAGAGTTAAACTAAAAATTTAAGTTTGGCATTAGTCAGTGATTCTGACCAAGGACTTCCCTCTATAATTCTGAATATTGTTTCCTATTAGTTGGTTGCTAGAAACGATGGTCAAAAAAAAAAAAAAAAAAAAGACTTGTTATTTACTTACTTTTATAAATTTTCTATATCTGTATGAAAAGGATAAGAAAAATGTTCATCTTTTAAAATGTTTTAAAGCAATATTTTACATTATCACTGCTTCTATTATTTTATTATTATTGATCTTATTCACAGATATTTTACAAGTATCAAAGTTCTCACAATGTCTTCCACACATACTACCAACTCTGGGACTAGATTTCCAGTACTGAATTCTGGTTCTGCTACTTTGTGTGACCTGGAAGAAGTTACTTAGCCTCTCTGAGCCTCAATTTTCTCATCTATAAAGTGAGGTTAATGATAATTCTTATACCTCACAGAATACTATGAAGATTAAATACATGTAAAATACTTATCAGAACATGCCACATCCCATATAGATGTTGATTATTAATTTTATTTCATTATCATTACCACTAATCATCTTATTGGGGTCTCACAATGATCTTCTAAAGGTAGACAGCAGATCATCATTTTGCTCTTTGTCCAGATGAGAATCAAAGCTCAGTGAAATCAAGTGATTCAATGAGCACCACAGTTAAAAAGCAGATTTGGAGCAGGTTTTTGGCACAGTGGTTAAGACACCTTTTGGGATGCCCACATCCCATACCAGAGTGCTTATGTTCAAGTACCAGCTCTCCTTCCAGCTCCAGCCTCCTTCCAATGTGCACTGACAGGCACCAGGTGATGGTTCAAATAGCTGGATGTCTGTCACCCAAGTGGGAGACCCACACAGACTTCCCAGCTCCTGGCTTAGGCCTGGCCCAGCCCCAGCTGTTGCAGGCATTTAAGGAGTGAACCAGTGGGTGAGAGATTTCTCTCTCTCTCCCTTTCTAATAAACAAAAAATTATGAAAAGTAGAATCAGAATCAAAAAATCCAGAACAGAAATCCAAGACTTTTCACATATCTTGTACTATATCACATTAGACAGTACATTTTTCAAGTTGACATAGTTGAATTTTACTTCTAAAGACCCTAATCACTACTCTTTTAAATGTTTAAACAATCAATTAGTTTTAGCCAGAACATGTTCACAGTCAAGCTGAGAATGACTCTTTTATCTAAGATACTTGATTTCTTTTAGATGAAGAGCAGGAGAACTGACTCAAGACTTCTAAAGAGAAGTTTGCGATAAATAAAATCAGGTTGGCTGGACAAGGTGAACTCATGATCAAACGTCTCCAGTATTTATAATTTCTTTTAAACAGCAAAATGTATACCCTATGAAACTTCACCACTTCCATGTTACACATGATTTATGTTGAAAATAGAAACAATGTGGCATTCAGAGTAAAAATTTAAATTCCAGTTCTATCTCTTACAAACAAAGACAACAGATAATCAAGTCACTTCTTGTACCTCAATTGCTTGTCAAATTAGAACCTAGTTCACTACACTGTTAGGAGAAATAACTGAGATTATGTAGTCTTTTTATTTTTGAAAGATTATGTAGTCGAAACAGCTTTGTAACTGTAAAAACTACACCAAAATGTGCTGTTGATTATACTGAGAAACAACATTTAATATTAATTCAGTCACCATATTCTTCCACAGAAAATTACCGACATAAGTCCTAGAATGTAGAGGTATTATCCTGAGATTTTGCAAAATTATTTAAAGTGACAATCTGGATTAATCACAATGAAAGAGAAATTTATGTAATCTGCACAATACCTATTCTAATAGCATGTGCTTAAAGAACACACAATGAAATCTGACAACAAAAAACAAGACAGCAAAGCAGCAAGCAAATGCATTTTTCTTTCTGACTTTAAACAATAGTAAACATTTTCAATTAAATTCCAAGGAAACTGAACAGACTCGCATTATAGGAGTAATCATACTACCTTTGTATGACACTCTACAGTTTTCAAATATTTCATACATATCATCATAGAAATACAATGAATGTCATTTGTTTGTTCACAAGAATACTTTAACATGCACAAAACTTCCATTTCTGGGCAAGTCCCTTAACTTTAGTATCTAAGATTTTAAAAAAGAAGAAGAAGAAGGAGTTAGAGGCAAGCATTTGGCATACTTTATAGCTTTTAAGATGCTGGTTGCGAAGCCCACATCCCATATCAGAGTCCCTGGGTTCAGTATCTTATTCCAGCTTCCTGCTAAGGCAGACCCTGGAGGAAGCATGTGATCGCTCAAGTGGCTGGGTCCCTACCACTCACATGAGAACCAGGACTGAATTCCCAGCTTGCTGCTGCAGCCTACCCCAAAACAGTTGTTAAGGGCATCTGAGGAGTGCACAGATAAGAGTGTGTTCTCTCTCTCTCTTCCTCTCTCTCCAGTACTATTTTTCAAGAGAGTTAGACTACATAATGTACAAAGTTCATTTTTAGATTTCATGGTTAGAAAAGGAAAAAAATATAATAGAAAATTTATAATTGCCAAGTATAATAATCTTAGTAGAAATGAATATACTGTTTTAAAATGCCATTTAAAATCATATAATTAAACATCTCCCAAAATACTGGGAATATTTGGGTAATGGTATATTATAGTAGTTCAAGCATTACAGAATATTTCTCCCCAAATAGGATACATTTACTAAGGTTATAATTCAATAACTATTGAAATACTATTCATAATATAATATAAAACATAAAGAACACTAAAATTAATCCAAACCCTTATTGCTCAAAAACTAAAAAAAGTTAGTGCCTCAGATATATTGAGAATTTCAACTATAACAATACAATATTAAAAAACAAAATAATTATAATTATTTAAGGTATACAAAGCATCAGATTCTGTACAAACAAAACCATTCTTAATAGTGTTTCACATAATCCAAAGGAAAAAAAAATTTAAACAATAAACTATTCACAGTACAGTTCACCAAGCTCCTACTACTTAAAAAAGCAAGCACGAAACTTGTGCCTACTATTTCACACAAAAATGAAATCTTATCCTACTTTTCAGAAGCAGAAAACTTAAAAGTCCTGGTAGAAATAATGGCATAAATACAAAAAAGAAATCTTCCTTCCCCAACTCTTCCTCTAAAGTAAATAATAAATCTTTTTAAAAAAAAAGAAAGAAAAGAAAGTGGAGAGGGGTAGAGGGGCCAGCATAGTAGCAGTAGGTTAAGAGCCACCTGCAGCAATGCATCCCATATTGAGCACCAACTATTGTTCTGGCTGCTCAGCTTCCAAACCAAATCCCTGCTAATGTCCTGGGAAGGCAGCAGAAGATGGCTCAAGCACTTAGGTCCCTGCCACCCACGTGGGAGTCCAGGATGGAGTTCCGGATTCCTAGCTTCAGCCTGGCCCAATTCTGGCTGTTGCAGACATTAGGGAGTGAGTGAATGGATGGAGGATTTTTCTCTCTCTCTCTCCCTCCCCCCCCCCCACCCCCTCTCTCTTACCCTATTTCTGCCTTTCAAATAAATGGTAAATCCTGAGGGGAAAAATAAAACATGTTTTTCCTCCACCAAGACTACCACCCAATGAGAATTGGTCACAAATTTGACTAAAGATCAAGAAACAGTACATATTTTTTCATGTATACAACCTATAGACGCTTTTAGTTTCTTTTTTCAATTACAGTGGTAGATTGCTTTATGATCTTAGATATGGTATAAAAGGAGGGTCCCATAAACAGCAAACACAGTGAAACTGTCTGGCCTAACAAAAATCCCAATGTGACCTGTTAATAATCTAGCATTCAGGTAACTATCTGTGAGCCTCATCAGCTGTTAATTTTGGAGCAAAAAAAATCAACCTTTCTCATCTTTCCAACATTTATTGTGCCTTTGAGTAAATTATTAAATTTCCTTAGATCTAATCCTCAATCTGCAGACTTATGGAGAGGAACTGGAATCCAATAAACAACTGGATCAGTAGTTTTCAAATTTTTTTTTAAGATCTATTTTATTTATTTGAAAGGTAAAGTTACAAGAGGAGAAAGAGAGAAGAGAAGAGAGAGGTATAGAGAGATCTTCCACTTGTTCATGGCACGATGGCCAGGGTTAGGCCAGTCTGAAGCCAGGAGCTTCTCCTGAGTCTCATGAAAGTGCAGGGGTCCAAGGACTTGGCCATATTATGCTGTTTTTCCAGGAACATTAGCAAGGAACTAGATTGAAGTGGAACAGCCAGGGCTTGAACTGGCGCCCATATGAGATGCTGGTGCTGCATGAAGTGGCTCTACCCGCTATGCTACAATGCTGGTCCCAATTCTCAAACTTTTAAGTGCCGATTCCTGAGCCCACTCCCAATGATTCAGAATGACTGGGCTGGAATCCAGGAAGTTAAATATTCTCAAAGGACTGAAATATGCAAATAGTCCTCAGCCACACTTGATGAACACTAATTAAATGATTTCCAATGCTCCTAACAGTATGAAAAGATGATACAGCTTGTCACAGCATCAAGCTCTTAGGAATTCAGCATCTAGCATATTGTGCAGGACATCATAAATGCTAAACACATATTTAAAGGGAAGGGAAGATGGGAGACAGGGAGGGAGGGAAGGAGCAGGTAAAGAAGGGGAGAAGGCTTGCTAGCTAACTGGTTATAATTTTTGCTAAGAAACATACAAGACAATAGCACAATTAAACTTGGATAAAAGACACAACATACATCAGCAACCATAAAACAAACTCTGGAGCCTCTGCACAAATTCAATTTTAAATGTATCAACTCTTGCTATCCTCTTTTCAAGTCAAACTGCAAAGTACTAAGGAGGAAAAGAAAGAAAACAGTACACAGAGCCAAAAATATTCTACTGGAAAATTACTGGATGACTAAACTGAGTGACTGTTTTACTCAGGTAGAAGAAAAGACAGAATTTTAAGGACTGAGGGACTGAGGTTTGAAGTTACTGGTTACTCATATGCGGAAACTTCATTTGGGATAATAATGGAGTCCAGAAACATTACTGACAGTATTAACTTTTGTCCATTTTTATTTGCATTTTCCATTCACTTACATTATAATTTTTGAGGTGTTTTATCTTCACTTCTGATGATCTTCAAATGTCAATGGCTCTTAACACATTAACTGTAAATAAACACAAAGGAACTTAGGGGAATTCAGATACTTAAGGAGCCCTAGAGTAAAGTATTCTAACTTACTGTGTAAAGTTTAGGAGGGAAACAGAGACAGGGATAAGGCTTTGGCATTGTGTTCACTTGCTTCATCTTATATTTGGTCTTCAAAATGTAAAACTATTCTTTTGATAAAATGCTGTCCTCTTACTCATCAAGCAAAAACAAACCAACAAACCAAAGAACAGCTTTCCTTTCCTTTGGAAGAAGAAACATTCAAAGCTAGAGAAATACTGTCTCCACACATGGACTCCCTTAGTTGACTAATGTGTTGTGCACATTTATCCTTTTCCTGCAAGGCAAAGGATCAAGGAAATCATGTCCTTGTCACGACTTCCCAATCAGCCTGCAGCAGGACTGCACTCTAACCACAAAGCTTTGGCCTAGACCCAGGGACCAAAATGTTCAGGAATGATCAATTCTTAAAGCTACTGAGATCCTAAAGCCAAACAGACCTGGATTCAAATGTCAAGCTGCTCTATTATTCAGTTCTCTTATCTGCAACATTATACTATCTACTTTATGTGGTTCTAAAGATCCAAAGAGAAAATACATCAAACGCGTTTACCACAATGAGCACACAATCAGTGTTAAAAGCTATTATTTATAGTTGTGCTTTACAGCAGACTCATAGAATAGCGGATGTCCTAAACAGCACTCTGGCCTCAGAATCAGCCCTTAAAGCATTCAGATGTGGCTGAAAAGCCCATGAGAGTATTTCAGGCATGGAAAGCCAAGACACTCTGGCAAAAAAAAAAAAAAAAAAAAAAACACCTAAATGAAAGATCTACATGAGTGAGAGCCCAATGGAAAGAACAGGTCATCAAAGAAACATGTACCTTTCTCTGAAGGGAGGAGAGAACTTCCATTTTGACTATGACCTTGTCCAAATATGATCAGAGTCGGCGAACTCAAAAGGCTTCCATAGGGCTGGCGCCGTGGCTCACTAGGCTAATCCTCCGCCTTGCGGCACCGGCACCCAGGGTTCTAGTCCCAGTCAGGGCACCGATCCTGTCCCGGTTGCCCCTCTTCCAGGCCAGCTCTCTGCTGTGGCCAGGGAGTGCAGTGGAGGATGGCCCAAATCCTTGGGCCCTGCACCCCATGGGAGACCAGGAGAAGCACCTGGCTCCTGCCATCGGATCAGTGCGATGCACGGCTGCAGCGTGCCTACCGCGGCGGCCACTGGAGGGTGAACCAACGGCAAAAGGAAGACCTTTCTCTCTGTCTCTCTCTCTCACTGTCCACTCTGCCTGTAAAAAAAAAAAAAAAAAGAAAAAAGAAAAAAAGAAAAGAAAAAGAAAAGGCTTCCATAGCCTTGGCAACTCATGACAAGAGCCTAGGGTGATTACTGACGCCATAAACAAGAGTATCAATTTGTTAAGTCAACAACAGGAGTCACTGTGCTCTTACTCCTCATGTAGGATCACTGTCCTTAATGTGCTGTACATTGTGATTTAATGCTATACCTAGTACTCAAACAGTATTTTTCACTTTGTGTTTCTGTGTGGGGGCAAACTGTTGAAATCTTTGCTTAATATACACTAAACTGATCTTCTGTATATAAAGAGAACTGAAAAATGAATCGATGTGAATGGAAGGGGAGAAGGAGCAGGGGGTGCGAGGGAAGCTATGGGGGAGGGAAGCCATTGTAATTCATAAGCTGTACTTTGGAAATTATATTCATTAAATAAAAGTTAAAAAAACAAAACAAAAAAATATAGTTGTGCTTTATTAATACTATTAGCTTATTACCACAACTGCCTACCACTTGGAAAACAAAGTGTATCTTAAGTGATGCTATTTCTACATACTGCCTTTGATAATAAAGAAAGTTCCCTAATATTGGTAACAAAGGGTATCTATCTCATACAAAATTTTGTTTTTGACCTTTGCTAGGCATATGAGCTCAAGAAAATTAAGATGTATAATCACTGGCCCATCATTAACCAATTATTTTCCCTTTGCCACAGCACAACCTCCTGACAAAACCCCACTTGAACAACTGTTCACTTGCTTCCATCAAGAAAAACAACAAAGGGAGAGAGCAGCAAGATGGCAGAATAGGAAGGGAGCACACTGATAGTCCGGGAAGAGACAGTTTAATAAAAGTGGAGATACTGCAGGTTCGAGGAAGAGTTGGGGAAGAAACATCAGAGGAAACTCTTCCGAAACTAGTGATTCATGGTGGACCTGTGTGGAGGGTGTGGGAGCCCATGGCTTGGGACACCAGCGGCAGAATCAAACCACTAGTGCTGGAACGCAAGGAGAGCCGAACCTCAATAGCTGAGACACCAGCGGCAAAGTGGAAGGAGGAGCCTAGAGGGAACGAGGCTTGAAGTCCCGCTGGGGGAAAGTTCACCAGGCTAACTAGAAGAAAGAGGGGAAAAAAAGTGACTGGTACGGACATGGGTCTCTCTCTCTCTGCTCACCTGGCAAAGGCGAGCAAGACAAAGAGCAGGCACGATTTTGGACATACATAAAAGTGGCGTGACCTCAGGCCTGCACCCGCCCTCAGCCAAGCAGAAAAACCTGACTCTGGGGTAGGGAGGGGTGAAATAACAGGAGATTAGGACCTAGTGAATGTGTGGAGCTAATGAATTGAGACTGTGAAAAAAAGACGGTGGGTGAGAGAACTCATGGAGTTCACCTGAGTACTCTCCAGAGACGCTACAATTCAGTAACCTTGGCAACCCCGTGAGAGACTGCAGGAGAATTTGAGCCCACACTGAGGGCAGCACAGATTCCCTGTGTGGTCCTTGGGAAAGAGCAGAGCAGAAGCTGACTACCTTCAATTCCGCTCAGCTGTGTGGAATTACTTCCCTTCTGAATCAAAAAAAAATGAAAAAGAAAAAGAAAGAGAGACTTAACACACCTAACTTGGGGGTGTCACCTTTGGCACACCCTTAACCATGAGGAACCAAACAGAGCTCTCTGGCCACACCCATCTCAAGCCTCTAAGGCTCCTCCAAAAGCAGACAGTCCACTTAATACAGTCATAGTATAACAAGAAAAAAACACCACAGTGAGGGAAGAAGAATCCAAAGAATATCTCCACAATGCCAAGCAACAAACACAGAAACCAGGGAAAAAAGAACAAGGAAGACATTATGATGCCCCCAAATGAACAAGACACCCCAAGCCAAGATTATGAAGATGATGAATGGAAGAAATGCAAGACATGGATTTCAAAAAATTTATGATAAGAACATTTAGAAGTTTTCAAAAACAAATGCTTTAGCTACAGAAATCCTTACTGGACAGGGTAGAAAATCTCCTTCGAGAAAATGAAATCTTAAGGAGGAATCAAAATGAAACGCAGAAACTAGTAGAACAGGAAAGTGTGATAGTGAAGAGAAATCACAATGAAATGAAGAACTCAACAGATCAAATGAAAAACACATTAGAGAGCCTTAAAAACAGACTCAATGAAGCAGAAGAGAGAATATCGGACTTAGAAGACAGAGCAGAGGAAAGTATACAGTCAAACCAAAGAAAACAAGCGGAAATTAGAAATCTAAAAAATATTGTTGGGAATCTACAGGATACTATTAAAAAAACCAACATTTGGGTCCTAGGAGTTCCTGAAGGCATGGAGAGGGAGAAAGGATTAGAAGGCCTTTTTAGTGAGATACTAGCAGAGAACCTAAACAGACCCATAACTGACACAGAAATTGAAACAGTAATAAAGGCCCTCCCAAAAAAGAAAAGCCCAGGACCAGATGGATTCACTGCTGAATTCTACCAGACATTCAAAGAACTAACTCCAATTCTTCTCAAACTATTCAGAACAATTGAAAAAGAGGTAATCCTCCCAAATTCTTTCTATGAAGCCAGCATCACCTTAATCCGAGTTGGAAAAAGATGCAACACTGAAAGAAAATTACAGACCAATATCCCTGATGAATATAGATGCAAATATCCTCAATAAAGTTTGGGCCAATAGAATGCAACAGCACATCAGAAAGATCATCCACCCAGACCAAGTGGGATTTATCCCTGGTATGCAGGGATGGTTCAATGTTCGCAAAACAATCAACAACCATATGATTCTCTCAATAGACCCTGAGAAAGCATTTGATTAAATACAAAACCATTTCATGATGAAAACTCTAAGCAAACTAGGTATGGAAGGTACATTCCTCAATACAATCAAGCAATTTATGAAAAACCCACGGCCAACATGCTATTGAATGGGGACAAGTTGGAAGCATTTCCACTGAGATCTGGCACAAGACAAGGATGCCCACTCTCACCACTGCTATTCAATATTGTTCTGGAAGTTTCAGCCAGAGCTATTAGGCAAGAAAAAGAAATTAAAGGGATACAAATTGGGAAGGAAGAACTCAAACTATCACCCTTTGCAGATGATATGATTCTTTATTTAGGGGACCCAAAGAACTCTACTAAGAGACTATTGGAACTCATAGAAGAGTTTGGCAAAGTAGCAGGATATAAAATCAATGCACAAAAATCAACAGCCTTTGTATACACAGTTAATGCCACGGCTGAGGAAGAACTTCTAAGATCAATCCCATTCACAATAGCTACAAAAACAATCAAATACCTTAGAATAAACTTAACCAAGGACGTTAAAGATCTCTACGATGAAAACTACAAAACCTTAAAGAAAGAAATAGAAGAGGATACCAAAAAATGGAGAACTTTTCCATGCTCATGGATTGGAAGAATCAATATCATCAAAATGTCCATTCTCCCAAAAGCAATTTTTCCATTCAATGCAATACCAATCAAGATACCGAAGACATTCTTCTTACATCTGGGAAAAATGATGCTGAAATTCATATGGAGACACAGGAGACCTCAAATAGCTAAAGCAATCTTGTACAACAAAAAAAAGCTGGATGCATCACAATACCAGATTTCAGGACATACTACAGGGCAGTTGTTATCAAAACAGCATGGTACTGGTACAGAAACAGATGGATAGACCAATGGAACAGAATAGAAACACCAGAAATCAATCCAAACATCTACAGCCAACTCATATTTGATCAAAGATCCAAAACCAATCCCTGGAGTAAGGACAGTCTATTCAATAAAAGGTGCTGGGAAAACTGGATTTCCATGTGCAGAAGCATGAAGCAAGACCCCTACCTTTCACCTTACACAAAAATTCACTCAACATGGATTAAAGACTTAAATCTAGGACCCAACACCATCAACTTATTAGAGAACATTGGAGAAACCCTGCAAGATATAGGTACCAGCAAAGACTTCTTGGAAAATACCCCAGAAGCACAGGCAGTCAAAGCCAAAATTAACATTTGGGATTGCATCAAATTGAGAAGTTTCTGTACTGCAAAAGAAACAGTCAGACGAGTGAAGAGGCTACCAACAGAATGGGAAAAATATTTGCAAACTATACTACAGATAAAGGGTTGATAACCAGAATCTACAAAGAGATCAAGAAACTCCACAACATCAAAACAAACAACCCACTTAAGAGATGGGCCCAGGACCTCAATAGACATTTTCCAAAAGAGGAGATCCAAATGGCCAACAGACACATGAAAAAATGTTCAGGATCACTAGCAATCAGAGAAATGCAAATCAAAACCACAAAGAGGTTTCACCTCATCCCAGTTAGAATGGCTCACATTCAGAAATCTACCAACAATAGATGCTGGAGAGGATGTGGGGAGAAAGGGACACTAACCCACTGTTGGTGGGAATCCAAACTGGCTAAGCCACTATGGAAGTCAGTCTGGAGATTCCTCAGAAACCTGAATATAACCCTACCATTCAACCCAGCCATCCCACTCCTTGGAATTTACCCAAAGGAAATTAAACTGGCAAACAAAATAGCTGTCTGCACCTTAATGTTTATTGCAGCTCAGTTCACAATAGCTAAGACCTGGAATCATCCCAAATGCCCATCAACAGTAGACTGGATGAAGAAATTATGGGACATGTACTCTATAGAATACTATACAGCAGTCAAAAACTATGAAATCCGGTCATTTGCAACAAGATGGAGGAATCTGGAAAAAAATCATGCTGAGTGAATTAAGTCAGTCCCAAAGGGACAAATATCATATGTTCTCCCTGATTGGTGACAACTAACTGAGCACCAAAAAGGAAACCTGTTAAAGTGAGATGAACACTATGAGAAACAGTGACTTGATCAGCTCTTGTCCTGACTGTTGATGTACAATTTAATACTTTATCTCTTTTAGCATTTTTTTTGTTCTAGTTAATACTATTGGTTGAACTCTGTAATTAACACACAATTATTCTTAGGTATTTAAATTTAGCTGAAAAGTGATCCCTGTTAAATACAAGAGTGGGAATAAGAGAGGGAGGAGATATACAATTTGGGCAATCAGACTTGCCCCAAATGGTGGAGTTAGCAATGTGCCAGGGGATTCCTATACAATCCCATCAAGGTGGCATGTACCAATGCCATCTCACTAGTCCAAGTGATCATCTTCAGTTCACAATTGATCACACTGATAGGTCTAAGAGTCAAAGGGATCACACAAACAAGACTAGTGTCTGCTAATACTAACTGATAGAATCAAAAAGGGAGAGAAGGATCCAACATGGGAAGCGGGAGACACAACAGACTCATAGAATGACAGATGTCCTCAATAGCACTCTGGCCTCAGAATCAGCCCTTAAGGCATTCGGATATGGCTGAAGAGCCCATGAGAGTATTTTAGGCATGGAAAGCCAAGACACTCTGGCAAAAAAAAAAAAAAAAAAAAAAAAACACCTAAATGAAAGATCTGCAAGTGAGATCCCAATAGAAGAACGGGCCATCAAAGAAGGAGGTACCTTTCTCTGAAGGGAGGAGAGAACTTCCACTTTGACTATGACTTTGCCTGAATAAGATCAAAGTCGGCGAACTCAAAAGGCTTCCATAGCCTTGGCAACTCATGACTAGAGCCTAGGGAGATTACTGACGCCATAAACAAGAGTGTTCAGATTGTTAAGTCAACAACAGGAGTCACTGTGTACTTACTCCTCATGTGGGATCTCTGTCCTTAATGTGTTGTCCAATGTGAATTAATGCTATAACTAGTACTGAAACAGTATTTTACACTTTATGTTCTGTGTGGGTGTAAACTGTTGAAATCTTTACTTAATATATACTAAATCGATCTTCTGTATACAAAGATAATTGAAAATGAATCTTGATGTGAATGGAATGGGAGAGGGAGCGGGAGATGGGAGGGGTGCAAGTGGGAGGGAAGTTATGGGGGGGGGGGAGCCATTGTAATCCATAAACTGTACTTTGGAAATTTATATTTACTAAATAAAAGTTAAAAAGAAAAAAAAAAGAAAAACAAGAATGCTGAGAAGTGAGACAGAAGGTCTTGTGACTTAGGCCTATTAAACTTTCTAAGCCTGATGAATAAATGTTTTATCAATCCAGAGGAAAATTATCTACCTTTTTCTACTCATTCCTTATGTTTGGAATTTCATATAAATATAAATACTTAATAATATAATTAGTAATTAATAATTAATAATTTATAAATATAAATATTAACATTTAATTTAGGTGATACAAGAATACATAAGACATCAATTTCTCTGGATTTTCAATAAAACCTTCAGTTTAAGAACATAAAAAGAAACCACAATATTGGTAAAAGCATACATAAACACCAGTTGAAGTGGCCAATTATGTGTCCTTTATGGAGACCACAATCTTGTAATTCAAATGAAACAAAGTATCTAAATAGAATTTGATTTAATATTCTAAGGAGAGATATGGATGCATGGCTTAGAATTGGGAGCCAAACTCAAAAGAAATTAAACAGGACATCAACCTTATCACTACCATTTTACCTTGCAAGTCCTTCAACTATTTAAATGTAATTTTAAAGAAAGCACAATTAGTCATTCCTTCTTTAATTTCTATTTCCCTGTCATTTAATAACCTGGTAATTATTAAAAGTATCACTTTTGTAGTTCTAGATTTTGGATTATAAAAATTTGCCTCTATATAATGAGCACGGGTGGGCACTGTGGGGGCAGTGGGTTAAACTGTTGCTTGGTAGCCTGCATCCCATATCAGAATGCCTGGTTCCAGTCCCAGCTACTCCACACTTCCAATCAAGCCTCCTGCATTTAATGCACCTAGAAAGACAGTGGATGATGGCCCAAGTACTTGGGTTCCTACCAGCCACAGAGGATACTCGGATGGAGCTCCCAGCTCTGGCTCTCACAAGCATTTTGGGAGTGTACCAGCAGATGGAAAATCTCTGTCACTCTGCCTTTTGTATTAATAAAGCTTAAAGTTAAAAAAAGAGATAATCACAGAAAATAAGAAAGCTGAACTCAGGAGTTCAGAGTTCCACGATGTTCTGGCAACTGGACATAACCTAAAACTGCATGTGACTGCCAAAAAGTATCCTTTAGGAGGAGTGTGCTTCTCCCCTTTCTCCTGAAAATGCAATGACTAACATTTCAGATCCACTATACCAAATACGTACTGACTATCTCTAGGTTTTTATGTGGGGAGGAAGCATAAAAATATCTCTTGTTTTAAGTCATTATTAGTTTGGATTTTCTGTTACTCAAAAACAAAGGAAGAATTTTCCAAATAATTTTTAAATATATATATGTATATATTTAAATATTTTTAAAGTTAACTTTTATTGTATTTAAAACATAGTAATTACTGCCATGGGTCCTATGTACTTGGATGAAGAAGAATTATCAAGCTTGTTCTTTAATGGTCTGGAGTAATGAAAACTTAAGTACATATAAAGAAAGACATCAGGAGACAGAAGCACAGTTAGTTCTGTGCAATAAAACTTGAAGGAATTGACATTATTTTCATTATGAAAGTATCTTCAACATTTCAACAACCTTACACCAATCTTAGCTTTTAGTTGAGTTCCATTTTTAACCTTATTTCCTGTGGAAAGCAGATTAGAAAATCACTCCCTAACTGTCGTCCTCTTTAAGAATTCTCAATACTATCAACTGCAATTTAATTAAATCATATCACAGACACAAGGATTTTAAGTCCTTGCATATTTAAAATCATTTTCATTTAAAAAGGAAAATATTCCACACTTAAATCTAGAAAATTTCCACTACTCAAATCCTGAATCACATGTGATCTTTGGCCTTGGTGGTTTCGAATACAAAAGCATTAACTTGGCAGCTTTCCAAAATAAACTCAATGCTTTCTGGACATCTGTATCCAGGTTATGTCCTTCCCTTGGGTATAATCCAGGTTCTCTGGTTCACTGATAGCCTCCTAAAATTTCTTCTTTATAAACTTTTTTCAAATATTTGTCACCACTAACATAGCTGATAAAGGCTCTATTTTTGAGAAGCCTAACACATATATTTTTAATTTGTGTTACTCATGGCTGAGAAAGAAAATATCACAGGAAATTTCCTAAAAAAATCAGATATAATAAAGCAATGAGATGACTTGTATTTTCCACTACTTCAGTCAACATTTCACAAAATGACAAACCAAAAAACATGACCTCAAGTAATAGGTTTATAGTACCTCTAACATAGGGCTTAACTGTTTCATCTAATGTTAATGGAGACAGGAGGTGGTAATTAGGCAAATATCCAAGGAAGAAGTCCTCAAACTTCTTAATATGCATCAAGATCCTCTGGAAAGGCTTGTTAAAACTGAAACTGCTGGACCTTGCCCACCCCTCCAAGTTTTTGATTCAATTAGGTTTAAGACTGGGCCCAGGAATTTGCATTTTTAATAAATATTCAGAGGATGTGGATGCTACTGGTCTGGAACCACAATTTGGGAACTACTTATTGATCTAAAGAAAATTATGGATGACAACATATAAGAAGAAAAAGTATACAGGAGTCAAATTCAGCTTCACTACTAACCTGCCCCTTTTTGATTAGTAATTAATCTCTTTAATGGTCTTTTTAAAAAATATGGAGAATAATTACTGATTAGTTCACAATATTGGATCCTTTAGATCTCTGGAATAATGAAGTCTAAGATAAAGAATTATTAATCTACCAGTATTCTTAATGTCTGATGCAAGGCACTACTAACTATGCCAGGGTTATAGTTTCAACCTGGGAGCTGCACTTTGTTCTGCAGCTGTAGTTCCTGCCACTGATTCAGTCCAGCTGCCTCAGGAGGTATGCCGAGAATCACAAGGGGAGTGGGTAAGAATATGTGATTATACAAAAGTATCACCATACTGGGAAAACAACCCAGAAGCACATTTCCTACAAGCATATCACTTTTCAATGACTTTAAGGATGAAATTGAAGGTGAAACCTTGCAACAAAATGTTAGAAATGTTGGAAACTCTTCCACTTCTTCAGGTTTTAAGTATAAGGCAAACAAACAATAACTCAGGATTTGCTGTTTTCAAGAAATAATTTCAAGGAAGACAATTTCAAAATGTAATTAAGTGCACCCATTTAGCACAGAATTTAAGACACAGATAAGGGGCCTGCATTGTGGAGCAGCTGGTTAAGCCACCACCCACAATGCCAACATCCCATATGAGCAACCAGTTCAAGTCCTGGTTGCTCCACTTCCAATACAGCTCCATGCTAATACACCTGGGAAAGTAACGGAGGATGGCCCAAGTGCTTGGACCCCTGCACTCATGTGGGTGACCTGCAAGAGTTCCTGGCTCCTGGTTTGGGGCTGGCTCAGCTTCAGCCATTGCAGCCATTTTGCGAGTGAAATCAGCAGATGGAAGATCTTTCTCTCTCTCCCTTCCTGTCTCTGTAATTCTGCCTTTCAGATAAATAAATCTTAAAAAAAAAAAAAAAAAAAGACACAGCTAAGGATGCCTACATCCCACATCAGAGTGCCTGAGGGTCTTGTGCTCCTCTGTTTCAGATTCAATTTCCTCTAATTCATACCATGGAAAGCAGCAGATGAAAGCTCAAATACCAGGGTCCCTGACATCCATACATTGATGGAGTTCCACACTCCTGGCTTCAGCCTAGCCTAGACCTCCCAGTTGTGGGCACTGGAGGAATGAACCAACAGATGGAAATGTATTCTCTACCCCCTACCCCACTTCCTGCCTTACAAATAAAATTTCTAATTTAAATAATTAAGACTACTTTGACTACGTGTGCCTGTGTGCCTCCTCTTTTTTTTTTATGTTAAATGTAAATATCACAAGTTCATAAATGTTAATGAAACTATCTAGAAACCAAATAAAGAAAACTCAAACAAAAGCTGCCCACAATAACTACAGCATGAAGATTTACAAAAGATGAAATACATACATATTAAATGAATGACAAGTTAAAGAAGCCAAAGTAATCAAGAGTAGCAGTTAGAAAAAGAGATGGAAGAAGGGAGCATAGTAAATCTCAATTTATATGAGACTAGACACAGAAAAGATAATGCAGCCAATAAAATCAGCTCTAAATGTCAAGAGGAGACATAGGAAAACAACTTGAACTTGAACCTGAAGTTCACCTGGTCAGGCCAAATTCAACAAAAGAAAATTCTTTTTAATACCTTGAATAGGAACAAGAAATAAGACCAGAACTGAACAGTCAGTATTCCCGTATTCAGAGCACCTATCTGGCACTAAATATTGTATCATTTACTTATGTGTAGAAAAAGTAATCAAAGAAAACTACTCAGGCAGCACTTTCATAATAGTGTATAAACTGACAAACACAATACCAGACTAGAATGGCAGCAGATTACCAGTATGAGGGCACTTCAAAACCTTCCTGGAAGATGAAAAGATGAGGCACATTTTCTGTGAGCTTTTTGGACCTAACGTTAAATTCTACTGTATACATTATTGCAAATCTAAATCTCAGGCCCCACCCTAGCTATGAAATATAGCCCATATTATTTTATTCATGTCATATAATAGCCATACTTCTATCAAGAATCAGAGCAAGACTAGTGAGAATAAAATTATGGACTCAGATACATAGATATCAGTATACTCTTGCGAACTTTATCACAACTTTCTGTGGGGCTGGACACATGTGAAGAATCGTCAATAACAGAATATGCAGGAGTTTCAAAGGCAAGATATGTAAGAATTGAATGTCTGTTGAAGTATGGCAGTATCAAGCAGGACTCAAACTACTTTTGGCATTTTATAAGGATTCAGGCTGACAGAACTATAGCTTATTAGGAAGCTACTATCTAAATAGCATCTAAAGAATGCAACTGTTCTTTTATGACCAAAGGCATCATGTTCATGACGATTCAGAAGCAACAGCAACTCTGAAATTACTACAGACACGTATCAAGCTTAATGTGAGCTAGACTGTGCACAAGTCTTTCACCCAACTTCAACGGACTAATTTTCAAAGTTCGGTGGGCAACCAGATGGGCTAATGTATTATTTTTCAAATTTATATTCTTCCTACTTCCCAGATATTTATATATTTAAACACAACACATAATATTTAAGTTGAGTTCACCTAATAAAAAGTACTTGAAGGGGCCGGTGCTATGGCATAGCAGGTAAAGCCGCTGCCTCCAGTACCAGCATCCCATAAGGGCGCCGGTTCGAGTCCTGGCTGCTCCACTCCCGATCGAGCTCTCTGCTATGGCCTGGGAAAGCAGAAGACGGCCCAAATCCTTGAGACTCTGCTCCCATGTGGGAGACCCGGAAGAAGCTCTTGGCTCCTGGCTTCAGCTCGGCGCAGCTCCAGCTGTTGCAGCCAATTAGGGGAATGAACCATCAGATGAAACCTCTCCTTCTCTCTCTCTCTGCCTCTCCTTCTGTCACTGTGTAACTCTGACTTTCAAATAAATAAATAAAATCTAAAAGTACTTGAAGGGGCCAGAGATGAGAAAATATATCTAGATTACTAACTTCAGCCATAAATTTGAAATTTTGGTAACCTGAAGATAAAGATGCAATTATAAAGTTTCCATTTTCTATCTCACAAAAAGCATACATAATTTTTTGCATAAGCAATTGTCCGTGAATCCAAACTAAGTAGAAATTTATGTCAACCTATTGTGTAAAAGACATGCTCCAACACATTGAACACTATTAACTACTGCTTTACATGCAATATCAAAACAAATTCATAAGGCGATTTTCTAATTGAGTCTTTGTACAAAAACATAAGCAGAAAGCATAAAAATAAACCACAGTTTTAAGGCTGACATTTCTGTAAAAGACTGAGATAATATATCCCAAATATGGTATTTTGCTTTGTCATGAGCTAGCAAAGCAAAAACAAAAACAATCTACAAATAAACTTACCAAAGCTATTGGAATTATGATAGCCCAGTATGGCTGTGTATTAGAATCACCTGTGACTACCTGGGTGGCCTAAAATATTTTAAATTAAGCTTTCTAACAAGTGCTTATAATGTAGCTAATTTTATACTAAAAGGGAGTGCCACAAACAAGTATGATGACAACTGAAATAAAAAATATGAAAGAATTTAGCAGGGTAACCTTTATGTAGCAGACATTCAATAATTGTTTTTGTACCTTCCAAAGGTGAAGAATGAAAGCTGACACTCCCTTGTTGAAAATTCAAAGTCATATTTGTCCAGATAGGATGGCTAATCTATTTATAGTCAAATTCTTTTGAGGAGTTAATTTTCTCAAATTCATAAATCATTAATGTAACTTCTTTTACTAATTACAATACATATATAAACATTAACTTTCTATAAAAAAAGAGAAATCTCAGCAAATTTAATGTGTCAAACTGACAGGAAGGTAAATTAGTTTATAATAATCAACAATTTATTTAATATAATTCGAAAATCCAGAATAAAGATTATTTGTAAGGAGAATATAATTGATAAAAAAATTCATTTTAGTATTATTAAGATAAAAAATCATAGAAGTTTAGCATTCCATGGGCTCTTATAGATGTTTTAGACCCACTTCCTTATGTTAAAAGAGACAAGACTAGAAAGTTAACTGACACAGGCTGAATAGCTAGCTAGCCAGAGACTTTCACACAGGAGCCTCCTAACTTCCAGTAACCTATTTCTTTCTTATCTACTGTGATGCCTCCAGTGGTTCTAATTCCTCTCCTTTGGATTAGAGTTCTGGTCGCCTCATTTGTTTTCTCTATATTCTATTTTAAACCACAGTTGTCATGTATAACTTTCCCATGTGATTGTAATTTTCCAACCTGTTTTCTAAATGATTTTACAGCTAAGCATGTAAATCCTCAGCTTTCTGAATTTCACAGTAACACAGAATTCAAAAAATGGTGGAAATAAACATCAACTGCACAGAAAAAGTCTTTGTCCTGGATACTCCAATATACAAATTTAAAAAACCACTTAGTGAGTACCTGTTACATGCACAGTCCATGGTCAGTACTGAGTGTTAGGAGATGATTAAGGTAGGCTACTAGCTTTCAAATAGCCTACAACCTAGTAGTAAAGACAAACCAACAACTACAGTGTGCTTGTTAAGGACTCTGAAAAAGGAGTAGGCAGGGAGCTATGAATGCATATGGGGAAAAAAAGCTAATTTTGAATGACAGGATAAGTCAGTGGCTGGCCAATGAAGTACTGAATACCAACAGGACAAAATGGCAGTTCTACTCATGTTTAGCAGTGTCCAAAATAAACTTAACAGAATAACTTCAATTTATTCAAGGACAAAATGAAAACTGTTTTCACACAGCAGTTTATTATCTACTAATTCTCTAGTAACAATTACACTACTTTTCAGGTTAAAAGAAACTGACTTCATTATGGCTATCTCACAATACAGGTCTTCTGTTATTTCCTAATAAAATTTTAAATTACTATTTTAAAACTAAAGAAAAAGACTGTATGAAAACATTTCTAATTTGTATATACAACGGCTCTCCGCAAAGCTCATAAAATAACGTCCTCAAAAATTCCAGGACAAAATTCCCATCTGTTACAAGAGAAATGACAAGAAAGAAAACCACCACTCATTTTGCTTCCTTAAACCAATCACTGAGGATAAAGACTACTCAGATTTCTCAGGCTGGAACGCTGAGAAAAGCAGAGGGGATGCTTTTATTTACATATTTAAGCAAAACTGGAGGTGGGCAGAAAAATCGAAGTGTAGGGGAAAGCATAACAGAGTTAGGACTATGAAGTGATGAAAAGGAAAAAGTTAAACAAGAACTCAAAAACCACAGACTTCAAGAATGGAAGAAAGAAAGAATGGAGGAGGTTTTGGACAGAGGTAAAGAGAAAGGCAGGAAATGGGGGGTGGGGGGTAGCGGGAGAAGGGCTATCCAAAAAAAAGGATTTGAGAGGGAGAAAGAAAGTAATAAGCTGGGGCTTCCCCGACCGCGGAGAAAACGAGATCGGGGTTCAAGAGGTAGCGGGACCGATGAAGCAGCAGCGAGTTTTAGCCTCCTCTTCCTCAGCCTCTGCGCCCCAGAGAGGAAGGAAGAAGTGCTTCCCAAGTCCCAGGGAAGGAATTCCGGCAGAGGCTTCGGGAGCCAGAATGCGCGAGTTGGGGCTCCATCCAGCGGGTCCCGGCCCCTGTCCATCCCTCTAGGACGCTGGGCGGGGCCCTGCGCGTCCCGGTTACCTGGATAGGGAGTCCACGCTGGGCGGCCGGGCTACCGCCCGCTGGGAACCGAGACTCTCGCAGCTCGAGCTCTTCTCCATGGCGCGGCGGCGGTAGCAGGAGGGAAGGACTAAAACGACCTCCGCGGCGGCCGGGCGGGAGGAGCGGAGGGCGGAGTGCGCCGGGCTAGGGCCGCGGTTAGGCCAGCGCCGGTCCGGGAGGGAGACCGGAAGCGGCCATGTTCCCCCAGACTGCACCGCGCCCGGGGGCTGCCGGGCAGAGGGAGGACCCCGTGGCGCCCCTTAGACGCCGGCGCCCGCGCGCTCGGCGGGTGCGTCCGGGCTGCCCCTGGGCTCGGGCTAGGAGGGCGACTGACTGTTCCTGGGGTGAGAGGAGCCCTGAAGAGAAGAGAGGCGAGGATGCTGGGGAGGAAGGGAAAATTCGAGAATGAATACTGGGAAAGGACCGAGGGTCTGAGAGGGAAGGCAAGGCTCTCTGACTGAGACAGGAATGTGTGGGGTCGAGGAAAATGAGAGGACAGGGTCGTGAGAAGTGGGCGGGCCCTAGGATGGAGGGGCAGAAGGAACCAGGGGGTCGGTAGGCGGGGAGTGAGAGTAAATGGGTGTACTTGGATGAGGAGACCAGAGATAAAGATGGATGAGGGGCTGCAATGGTTATGGGGTAGAGCCGCGCAGACATGGTTCAAATTCAGGCTGTGCCAGCCTCGTGCAGGTAATGCAGAGCCTTGAAACTCGGCTTATCTTTAAAAATGGAAGAAGAACAACATCCGATTGGGTGAGTTTTAAGTGTAAAATGCTTAAAACGATGTAGGGCAGAAAATAAGCAGACAGCTAGTAGAGTTACCTTCTACCTAAGCTGTAGCGAATAGATTGGACTAATACATAGAACGTTTCTAGCATAAATTCAGTAAATGGTAGCCGTTATGAGAAGGTGAAGAAAGGATGGCACAGAAGCAAGAAATGGTTGCTGGAGGTAATGGGGAGAGCATACCATTGGTAGCGAAAAAACAGTGTTGATCTCTCAGTTCCTCTTCCTCACCTGGCCCAGCGTCAAGGAGAGGGCACTGGGAAAGGAGCTGAAATTGGAGGCCGACTGTGACTTGGATTGAGTGGATTTGTAGAGTGTCCAAAAGTGTGTCCAGGAAAAGCACTTTGACATCAATCTGCTGTCCCCAGAAAGAACTGCGGAAGAGAGAATGGGGAGAGAACTAATAAATATACACAAAAAACTTGGTGTTTAATAAAGGACAAACTTTTCCTGCTGTTTCACATTCCACTGCTGAGCAGGAAGGGAGTGTGGAGGGATAGAGCTATGATAAGAGAACAGGAACTGGGTAAAAGGGAAATGCTTGTGCTAGTAATTTTCCTTTACACAGAACACAGGAAAGACAGGACAACAGAAAAGAATTCTGATTGAAAAGGAATTCCAGTCACATCATATATGGGGTGTAAAGTTATGCAAAGATTATTTCTGTAATATACTATACTAAATCTTTTTTTAAAAATTCCTTGCTAAGATAAATAGGATTATACTGATTTAAATTAAATTTGAATTCTACTCTGCAATCGATGTTTTTAGGAAATTCTTGAAGTATGGAGCAGTAAGATCTTAACTTGCTAGTACGTTCTCCAGAAGAACAACCTACTTTTGTTACGTTTAGGGTAAGTTAAGAGTAGTTATTAATGAATCGATATGTGTTTAAGTACAAAACCTGTTCTCAAGCTTGACAAGGACAAATAGCAACCAATTGTTTATATTTCTGTAAGTTTTAAAAAGCTCAGTATCTACATTGATTCATAGGAATTTACTGCTTCCCTAGCCAAATGTTGACTCACTGTCACCTGATGCCATTTGACTTAGATTTCCCAAACTTAGTGAAGATTGATGAACCCTTAAGTGGGTGCCACATACGTTCTCCTACTCTGTTCATTTCTGGCATTGTGTTAATTAGTAGAGTACTTAAAACCATTTGCCTAGTAGTGCAATACTTTGTGTATGGTCCAGCTTGTAGTTAAGTTTATAGAGTTTGGAACCAGGTAAATCTGCACTGGAATCCTGTTTTTATCACCAGACTTGGTCTATATTGTAACTAAGCTGTTTCTCATCCACATACATAGTATGTATCTCATACTACCTACCGAGTAAGTTGATTTTTTTTCCCACAGAGTCAGTTGCACAGTAGGCTACTGGTAAATCGATCTATTATTATTATTTGTTTTCCCGCTGAATTTGGTGCTTTACTTCTAACCTGAATGGTGAAACTATTCAGAGTGGGGGAAAAAAATAAAAAAGCAAACAATACGTTAATCTCTGTTGAAAGTTAAGTTAGTACTGAATTCTTTTTCTGATATGTCATATACTCATGAGAAACCAATCTGATTAGGACTTTGTACACCTCAGTTTTCATATCTTAAAAACATTTCAATTGCGGCAGGTGCTGTGGCATAGTAGGTTAAGCCTCTGCCTGCAGCTCCAGCATCCCATATGGGCCTTGGTCAAATCCTGACTTCTCCATTTCCCATCCAGTTCCCAGAAAATGGCCTGGGAAAGCAGTGGCAGATAGCCCAAATGCTTGGGCCCCTGCAGCTACACAGGAGACCTGGAAGAAGCTCCTGGCTCCTGGCTTCGGATGGCTGTTACAGGCATTTAGGGAGTGAACCAGTGGATGGAAGACCTCTCTTTGTGTCTTTCCCTCTCTTTGTAACTCTATCTCTCAAATAAATAAATAAATCTTTGAAAAGGGGGGGGGGGGCAGCAATGTGGCACAGCGAGTTGAGTTTAACACCCTGGCCTGAAGCACTGGCATCCCATATGGGCAGCAGTTCTAATCCCGGCTGCTCCTCTTCCGATCCCACTCTCTGCTATGGCCTGGGATTGCAGTAGAAGATGGCCAAAGTCCTTAGGCCCCTGCACCCATGGGGGGGGGGGGGTGCCTGGAAGAAGCTCCTGGCTCCTGGCTTCGGATCAGCACAGCTCCATCCGTTGTGGCCATCTGGGGAGTGAACCAGTGGATGGAAGACCTTTCAGTCTCTACCTCTCTCTGTGTAACTCTGTCTTTCAAATAAATCTTAAAAAAAATTTCAATTTATACCAGATCACATAGGAACTATTGCTATAATGTGCAATGTGTGCGTTTTTCCAAGTATACATTCCCTAAATTCATGCTTACAGAATTATGTAAGAAATATATTTATAAGCATTCTTATTCATTACATATTAATGAGTGTAAAGAACAGTGAGCATTGTATATTAACCCCCTCCATGGACTTAATGATTAGATACTATCAAATCCAATCATTTTCATCACAAAGTAATTTAAAAGGTCAGGATTTCCAATTCCTAACGATATTATGAACTAATATGGGCTGTGTCTTCCTCCCCCATCTCAGCCTTGGAATTATGTAGAAGCTGGGAGGAGATTGTTGGAGCTGAGAAGTTAAAACCAAAAGTCCTTTGAGAGAGAAGGTGTCTAAATCCCAGATAAAAGTGGAGAATAGCAGACCATACAAATAGGGAAGGAAACTATCTTATGTTGTTTTCTTCTCCATACATACCATGACCGGATCATTGTCTTCCAGCCACTAATACAAGGCCGAAAATAAATGTCAGCCCAGTATTAAGGAAAGGCAGAGCAAGCACAAGATATATCCAGATATATAGAGTCAGATAGGTAAGAGTTGAGATAGAGATATCGCCATCTGAGATGAGAGAATTAATAAGGACAGTTATAGGAAGACTTGCCAGATCTTAGGCATTTTGATCTTTTTTTGCTTACCCTTTAATCCCAGAGGACTAGATGGTTACAGATAGCTCTCAGAAAAAAAAGCTATTCATCAGGTAGAGGCACAAGGGAGTTTCTTGAGGGCCCAGGTTGCCTGATTGCTAGAGGGGATTGTAATTGAGGAATGGTCTTTCCAGGTTGAAATGCCAAGGAAGCATAGCCTCCTAATTTTTCCTAACTTCTCAAGGATACACATAAACTTGAATTTTGTGTGCTTCCCCAGAATACATCTTACCAGTTAAGGAACAAAGTATTGCAAAGGGACGTGTGCTCTCTGGGAAAAATAAGAAATTTCAGTACCATAATGCCTGTAAGCACAATACATACATAGCAATAACAAAAAAAAAGTAAGAAATGAGATGATTTTTACAAGAAATAGGAAAAAATAGTTATACAAAAGGGTCAGTTATAAAGCCTGGATATGAAGTATATAGTTGTTGAATACTTCAGTAGGTGGGTTAAATGGCAGAATGAATTGGTCAAAGAACTTAAGAGCTTGACATTCAAGTGAAGCAATACCTTAGGTACAAAAAAACAAAAATACAAAAGAAAAGATATGGAGGGCAAGTAAGTATCAACATCAATAAAATTTAGAGGCGGGGAAATATTTGAGGATATAATTATCAAAAATTCAGAAGATGAAAGACTAAGAAATAAAAGTGCTTACAGAAGCTTATCAGTTTATTGCCGTTATACATGTTTAGCACAATGATTTAGACACCACTTGGGACATCCACATCCCATGCTGAAGTGCCTGGGTTTGAGTCTCAGCTCTGCTTCCTATTCCAGCTTTCTAATAATGTGCATCCTGGGAGGCAGCAGGTAATGCCTCCAGTAGTTGGGTTCCTACCACCCACCCCAACTGAATACCTGACTTCTCACTTCAACTCGGTCCAACCACAACTGTTGCAGACGTTTGGGGAGTGAACCAGCAGACAGAAGATAGATTCATTCATTCTCTCTGTCTCTCTTGGTCTGTCTCTCTCTCTCTCTCCCTCCCCCTCCCCCTGCATGTCAAGTAGGTAAAAGTATCAATGAAATACACAGTGTCAAATACAGTGTGGATATATATATATATATGTGTGTGTGTGTGTGTGTGTGTGTGTTAATTCCATGACTTGACATAGCAAAAAGAAATGTAGGTATATTTAATATATACACAAAAGCCTTTAAAAGATATATTCAATATATGCACAAAAGCCTTCAAAAGAAAAAGCAGCCTATCACAAAATAGCACAAGGATCAAACTGATATCACACTTTTCCAAATCAGCTGCAAGAACATGAAGGTGTTCAGGACACACTACCTCCAAATATGCTATGTTGGCATAATGAATATTTTAATCTGAAGGAATTTGAGAGAACTATAGAAGCAGGAAGGTTACTTTTCCACACCCTTCTTTAATAAAATACATCATAAAGCCAAGGAAGAATTTTTTTGATGTTGCCCTGAAGCAGATCACAAACAGCTCAGGTGAGAGGTGCCCTCTTTATAACCGCAAGGAAAATAACCTGTATTTCAGAAAATGAAGAGCCAGAGAGAAGAATCTGACAAATGGATCTCATTAAGTTTTTCTCAGTTTATTGCCATTCTATCACGTATGTTTGGCTTCTTATATTTCTCCATTACTATCTGTTCTTTTGTTGTTGTTAAGACATTTTTTTTTTTTTTGAAAGAGTTAGGGAGAGATGGAGAGAGGTCTTCCATCCACTAGTTTATTCCCCAGATGACCACAAGGGCTAGGCTAGGCCAGGCTGAAGCCAGGAGCTTCTTCTGGATGTCCTGCATGGGTGCAGGGCCCCAGTCACTTGGACCACCTGCTGCTGCTTTCTCTGGTGCCTAAGCAGGGAGATGGATTGGAAGTCGAGCAGCCAGGAATTAACTGGTACCCTTAGGGGATTCCATACTGCAGGTGGTGGCTTAATTAACCCACTACGCCACAATGTTGGCCCCAATTATCCATTCTTTATCAAACCTAGTATAATATTTTAATATATTAATCCATTCCTTACAGTCTTCATTTCCTTCTGAAGGCACTCATATCAAATAAAATTTATAAAATAAATGTGTTTGATTTTCTCCTGTGAATCTGTCTTTTATTAGTGGGACCCTAGCCATGAACCTATAGTGAATTTTTTTCTCTATAAATATTTTTAAATTATGAGGAGTGAGTGTTTAACCTAGTGGTTGAGACATCCACATTCCATATCAGAATGCCTGGGTTTTTACTCTTGATACCAGCTTCCTGCAAATGTAGCCCCTGGGAGGCAGTGGTGATAGCTTCAATATATGGGGCCCTACGATCACATGGAAGACCTGGATTGTATTCCAGGCTCCTGGTTCCAGCCTTGGCTGTTAGAAGCATTTGAAGAATTAACCAGTGAATGGGAGGTCTCTTTCTGCCCTTCAAGTAAGTACATTTTTTAAATTAAAAATGTAAGATGAAAGTCTATAAAATTTTATGTCCAATTAAACTATCACTAAAGTATAAGAGAAAAATAGATATATTTCTCAAGCATCCAAGACTTCAAGAGGTTTATTACTCAAATGCCTCCTTGAATGTATTCTAAAATACTCTAGCAAAAGTATTTAAGAGTTCCTTAACAGATATATGGGACTGGAATGAGGAGACCAGAGGGAGGTTAGAGTGTGCCAAAGAACTTTTCTTGTTCAGGGGTAGAGATGTCAATGTTTAAGAAACTAATGGAAGAATTAATGTATCAGCCATCTTTTATTAGATTATGGTACAATAACAACCCCCAAGTTTTAGTAACTTGTCAATTTCAGATAAGCTGTGATGCTCTTCTATGTTTCTTGTTTCTGGGACTCAAAATGAAGGACTAGCCTTGTCTGGGAAATACAGATTTCCATTTTTGGCAAAGTGAAAAGTTCAGTAATTCTTAACACTTTTCTTTGGATGAAGCATACATCACATTTACACATATTCTACTAGACAAAGAAAGTGGAATGAGAGGTTTGCTTCCCTCACAAAAAGGGACCTGGTAGGCAACCAAGACGTGAGGAAATAATATAACCTAACATAATATTGTATTTTAGCATTTTAGCTAAAAATTAATAGAAATAAAAAGTAAATTTTCAAAGCAGCTAAAGAAAATACAACCCAGCTAAAGGAAGAAAACCAAGAAGAAAAATATGCAAATTTGATGGAGGAGCAATAACAAAAATGTAAGATAACCAATAAAAATATAGTTCCTGTGACTTAAAAATAAGATCAAGCACTCTCACCACTGCTATTCAATATTGTTCTGGAAGTTTCAGCCAGAGCTATTAGGCAAGAAAAAGAAATTAAAGGGATACAAATTGGGAAGGAAGAACTCAAACTATCCCTCTTTGCAGATGATATGATTATTTAGGGGACCCAAAGAACTCTACTAAGAGACTATTGGAACTCATAGGAGAGTTTGGCAAAGTAGCAGGATATAAAGTCAATGCACAAAAATCAACAGCCTTTGTATACACAGTTAATGCCACGGCTGAGGAAGAACTTCTAAGATCAATCCCATTCACAATAGCTACAAAAACAATCAAATACCTTAGAATAAACTTAACCAAGGACGTTAAAGATCTCTACGATGAAAACTACAAAACCTTAAAGAAAGAAATAGAAAAGGATACCAAAAAATGGAGAACTCTTCCATGCTCATGGATTGGAAGAATCAATATCATCAAAATGTCCATTCTCCCAAAAGCAATTTTTCCATTCAATGCAATACCAATCAAGATACCGAAGACATTCTTCTTACATCTGGGAAAAATGATGCTGAAATTCATATGGAGACACAGGAGACCTCAAATAGCTAAAGCAATCTTGTACAACAAAAAAAAGCTGGATGCATCACAATACCAGATTTCAGGACATACTACAGGGCAGTTGTTATCAAAACAGCATGGTACTGGTACAGAAACAGATGGATAGACCAATGGAACAGAATAGAAACACCAGAAATCAATCCAAACATCTACAGCCAACTCATATTTGATCAAAGATCCAAAACCAATCCCTGGAGTAAGGACAGTCTATTCAATAAATGGTGCTGGGAAAATTGGATTTCCATGTGCAGAAGCATGAAGCAAGACCCCTACCTTTCACCTTACACAAAAATTCACTCAACATGGATTAAAGACTTAAATCTAGGACCTGACACCATCAAATTATTAGAAAACATGGAAAAACCCTGCAAGATATAGGTACCGGCAAAGACTTCTTGGAAAATACCCCGGAAGCACAGGCAGTCAAAGCCAAAATTAACATTTGGGATTGCATCAAATTGAGAAGTTTCTGCACTTCAAAAGAAACAGGAAAGTGAATAGGCAACAGAAAGAATGGGAAAAAATATTTGCAAACTATGCAACAGATAAAGAGTTGATAACTAGAATTTACAAAGAAATCAAGAAACTCCACAACATCAAAACAAACAACCCACTTAAGAGATGGGCCAAGGACCTCAACAGACATTTTTCAAAAGAGGAAATCTAAATGGCCAACAGACACATGAAAAAATGTTCAAGATCACTAGCTATCAGGGAAATGCAAATCAAAACCACAATGAGGTTTCACCTCATCCCAGTTAGAATGGCTCACATTCAGAAATCTACCAACAATAGATGCTGGAGAGGATGTGGGGAGAAAGGGACACTAACCCACTGTTGGTGGGAATGCAAACTGGTTAAGCCACTATGGAAGTCAGTCTGGAGACTCCTCAGAAACCTGAATATAACCCTGCCATACAACCCAGCCATCCCACTCCTTGGAATTTACCCAAAGGAAATTAAACTGGCAAACAAAAAAGCCGTCTGCGCATTAATGTTTACTGCAGCTCAATTCACAATAGCTAAGACCTGGAACCAACCCAAATGCCCATCAACAGTAGACTGGATGAAGAAATTATGGGACATGTACTCTATAGAATACTACACAGCAGTCAAAAACAATGAAATCCGGTCATTTGCAACAAAATGGAGGAATCTGGAAAAAATCATGCTGAGTGAAATAAGCCAGTCCCAAAGGGACAAATATCATATGTTCTCCCTGATCGGTGACAACTAACTGAGCACCAAAGGGGAAACCTGTTGAAGTGAAATGGACACTATGAGAAACAGTGACTTGATCAGCTCTTGTCCTGACTGTTGATGTACAATGTAATACTTTATCCATTTTAGTATTTTTTTCTTCTAGTACTAGTGGTTGAACTCTTAATTAACACACAATTATTCTTAGGTATTTAAATTTTAACTGAAAAGTGATCCCTATTAAATATAAGAGTGGGAAAAAGAGAGGGAGGAGATGTACAATTAGGGACATGCTCAATTGGACTTGCCCCAAATGGTGGAGTTAGCAATGTGCCAGGGGGTTCCAATACAATCCCATCAAGGTGGCATGTACCAATGCCATCTAACTAGTCCAAGTGATCATCTTCAGTTCACAATTGATCACTCTGATAGGTCTAAGAGTGAAAGGAATCACACATACAAAACTAGTGTCTGCTAATACTAATTGATAGAACCAAAAAGGGAGAGAACGATCCAACATGGGAAGCGGGAGACACAGCAGACCTATAGAATAGCAGATGTCCTAAATAGCACTCTGACCTCAGAATCAGCCCTTAAGGCATTCGGATCTGGCTCAAGAGCCCATGAGAGTATTTTAGGCATGGAAAGCTAAGACACTCTGGCAAAAAAAAAAAAAAGAAGAAGAAGAAGAAGACCTAAATGAAAGATCTCTGCAAGTGAGATCCCAGTGGAAAGAACGGGGCCATCAAAAAAGGAGGTACCTTTCTCTGAAGGGAGGAGAGAACTCCCACTTTGACTATGACCCTGTCAGAATAAGATCAAAGTCAGCGAACCCTAAAGGCTTCCATTGCCTTGGCAACTCATGACTAGAGCCTAGGGCGATTACTGACGCCATAAACAAGAGTGTCAAATTGTTAAATCAACAACAGTAGTCACTCTGTACTTTCGTCTCATGTGGGATCTGTCCTTAATGTGTTGTCCAATGTGAAGTGATGCTATAACTAGTACTGAAACAGTATTTTTACACTTTGTGTTTCTGTGTGGGTGCAAACTGATGAAATCTTTATATAGCATATACTGAATCGATCTTCTGTATATAAAGATAATTGAAAAAAAAAAAACCCTGGTGTTAAATTGGAAATTGCATACAAGAATAATCAAATTTTTAAAAATATCATGTAGGATCTCTGTCTTTAATGTGCTATACATTGTGATTTAATGCTATAACTAGTACTCCAACAGTATTTTTCACTTTGTGTTGCTATGTGGGGGCAAACTGTTGAAATCTTTACTTAATATATACTAAACTGATCTTTTGTATATAAAGAGAATTGAAAATGAATCTTGATGTGAATGGAAGGGGAGAGGGAGCAGGAAAGGGGAGGGTTGTGGGTGGGAGGGAAGTTATGGGAGGGGGAAGCCATTGTAATCCATAAGCTGTACTTTGGAAATTTATATTCATTAAATAAAAGTTTAAAAAAAAATAAAATCAAGCAAGATGTTTACTATAAGAGATAAGTTTTTTAAAAGCCAAGAAAGGGGGCTGGCACTCTGATGCAGTGGGTTAACGCCCTGCCCTGAAGCACCAGCATCCCATATGGGCGCCAGTTCAAGATTCAACTGCTCTGCTTCCCATGCTGCTCTGGCCTGGGAAAGCAGTAGAAGATGGCCCAAGTCCTTGAGGCTCTGCACCTGTGTGGGAGACATGGAGGAAGCTCCTGGCTTCTTTCTTAGATGGGCGCAGCTCCAGCCATTGCAGCCATCTGGGGAGTGAACCAGCAGATGGAAGACTTCTCTGTCTCTCTCTGCCTCTCCTCTCTCTGTGTAACTCTGACTTTCAAATAAATAAATAAAATCTTAAAAAAAAAAGAAAGTTTGACTATAAAGATTGAAAAATACGAAAAATATGTAACAGGCCTTACAATGATTTAATGAACTACTAATGAATTGCAACAGGTATTTTGAAAAACCCCTTAGTAGGTCATAATGGAAGCTTGAGTATATTCAGAAAATTATCATGTAGATAATATCCTTTGATCACAGTACAATAATGTTAAATATATATACATATAATTATTTTTAACTCAAATGTCTATAAACTCAAAAACAAAAATTACTTATGTGGGAAATAAAATCATCGGTAATTATAAAATACTTTAAAGTGAATGACAGTGAAATGCTATGGGTATAAGGCCAGCACTGCGGCTCACTAGGCTAATCCTCCACCTGCGGCACTGGCACCCGGGTTCTAGTCCCAGTTGGGGCACCGGATTCTGTCCCTGTTGCTCCTCTTCCAGTCCAGCTCTCTGCTGTGGCCCGGGAAGACAGTAAAGGATGGCCCAAGTGCTTGGGCCCTGCACCCACATGGGAGACCAGGAGGAAGCACCTGGCTCCTGACTTCGGATCAGCACAGCATGCCGTCCATAGCGGCCATTTGGAGGGTGAACCAATGGAAGGAAGACCTTTGTCTCTGTCTCTCTCTCTCTCATGGTCTAACTCTGCCTGTCAAAAAAAGAAAAAAGGAAAAAAATAGAAATTCTATGGGTGTAAAACAACACTTGGAAAAACTTTGTAAAAATGTATTAGGAAAAATGAGGAGTGATAAATTGCAATGCTTGATTTATGTGTCAACTTGACTGAGTTAAGGGATATCTAGATAGCTGCTAAAACATAATTACTGGGTCTGTTTAAGAGGATATTTCTGAACAATTAACATTTGTATCAGTAGATTGAATAAAGAACATTTGCCCTCACCAGTTTGTGTGGATATTATCCAATCCGTTGAGGGTCTGATTAGAACAAAAAGGCATAGGAGGGTAAAGTCTCACTTCTTGAACAGGAACATCAATCTTCTCCTACTCTCTGACATCACAGCTCCTACTCCTACTTGTCAGGCCTTCAGACTCCAGATCATACAGCACATTACCTCTTCTCCTGCAGTTCTCAATATTTTGGCCTCAAACTGGGCCAAAATAGTTACCCCAACTTCTCCTCTGATGGTCAGGCACTCAGATTCAGACTGAGTTACACCACCATGTTTCCTGACTCCCCAGTTCGCAAATATGGTACTGTAGCACTTTTCAACCTCTATAATGAGATAAGCCAATTGGCATAATATATCTTCTCTTATTTGTACAAATCTGCTTGTTCTGTTTCTCTGGAGAACCTTAACATTATACAAATGTACTAAGTAATTTGCTCAAAAAATGAATGGGAAAGAGAAATAAAATATAAGCATAGAAACAAGGAAGAAAGAAATAATAAAAATAAATGTAGCCAGCGCCATGGCTCAACAGGCTAATCCTCCACCTTGCGGCGCCAGCACACTGGGTTCTAGTCCCGGTCGGGGCACCGATCCTGTCCCGGTAGCTCCTCTTCCAGGCCAGCTATTTGCTGTGGCCAGGGAGTGCAGTGGAGGATGGCCCAAGTGCTTGGGCCCTGCACCCCATGGGAGACCAGGAGAAGCACCTGGCTCCTGCCTTTGGATCAGCTCGGTGCGCCGGCCACAGCGCGCCAGCCGCGGCGGCCATTGGAGGGTGAACCAATGGCAAAAGGAAGACCTTTCTCTCTATCTCTCTCTCACTGTCCACTCTGCCTGTCAAAAAAATAAAAAGAAAAAAAATAAATGTAGACATCAATAATACAAGGATAACCACAGCAATAGAAGTGAACAAGAATCCGAACTTGGGGCCAGCGCAGTGGCGCAGCTGGTTAATGCCCTGGCCTGAAGCACCAGCATCCCATATGGGCACCGGTTCAAGACCCAGCTGCTCCACTTCCCATGCAGCTCTCTGCTATGGCCTGGGAAAGCAGTGGAGGATGGCCCAGGTCCTTGGGCCCCTGCACCCGCATGGGAGGAGGCTCCTGGCTCCTGGCTTCAGATCGGCACAGCTCCGGCTGTTGCTGCCAGTTGGAGAGTGAATCAGCGGATGGAAGACCTCTTTCTCTCTCTCTCTCTGCTTCTCCTCTCTTTGTGTAACTCTGACTTTCAAATAAATAAATAAATCTTTAAAAAAATCCAAACTTAAAATATGTTACTAACTATTAATGTAATAACCTTGCAGCAATAATAATTGTGGGGCTGATGCTGTGGCATAATTGGTTAAGCTGCTGCCTGCAACACTAGAATCTCATATGGGTGCCAAATCAAGTCCCAGATGCTCCACTTCTGATCCTGCTCCCTGCTAATGTGCTTAAGAAAGCAGCAGATGATGGACTAAGTTTGAGCCCCTGCCACCAATGAGGGAGACCCAGATGGATCTCCTGGCTCCTGTCTTTGGCCTGGCCCAGCCCTGGATATTGTGGCCATTTTGAAAGTGAACTAGCAGATGAAATCTCTCTCTTCCTCTCTCTCTCTTTCTCTTTCTGTGTGTGTATATGTTTGTGTGTGTGTGTGTGATCCTCTGTAACTCAGTGTTTCAAATAGATAAATAAAATATTTAAAATAACATTGACTATAAATGAAATAAATTCCTAAATTAAAAGCTACAGTCTGAAGGAATGAATAAAAAAAATGAGATACAAAATATGCTGTCTACATGGAATTTAAAACATCAGTAAATGGGTCTGGCACTGTGACACAGCAGGTAAATCCACCACCTGTAGTGTTGGCATCCCATATAGGCACCAGTTTGAGTCCCAGCTGCTCCATTTCTGATCCACCTCTCTGCCATGGCCTGGAAAAGCCATAGAAGATGGCCCAAGTGCTTGGGCCCCTGCACCCACATGGGAGACCTGGAAGAAGCTCCTGGCTTCTCCTGGCTTTGGCCTGACCCAGCTCCGACTATTGTGGCCATTAGGGATGTAAACCAGCAGATGGAAGACTTCTTTCTCTCTGCCTCTCCCTCTCTCTGTAACTATGACTTTCAAATAACTAAGTAAATCTTTTTAAAAATTAAAAATAAATAAAACATCCATAAACAACAAAGACTGTAAGTGAAAGGATGGAAAAATAAAGAGCATGCAAACAGAATCCAAAATCAAAAAGGAGTAGATATACTTACATCTGTATATTTAAAATAGATTTACGAGTGAGTATTTGGTCTAGCAGTTAAGACATCACTTGGGATACCTATATTCCATTTTGGAGTTCCTGGGTTTGAGTTTTAACTCCATTTCTGATTCAAGCTTCCTGCCAATGTGTATCTTAAGAGGTGGCAGATGATAGCCCAAATACTTGTGTCCCTGCCACTCATGTGGGAGAACAGGATTGAGTTCTAGACTCCTGGCTTTGGCCTGGCCCAGCCTCAGCTACTACAGGCATTTGGGGATTGAGCCAGCAGATGGAAGATCTCTGTCTGCTGGTTTTCTGTCTCTGCTTTCTCACTGCTTCTGTGCCTTGCAAATAAAGATTTTTTAAAAAGTAAAATGAACTGGAAGTTGGAAACTGTAAAAAGAAACAAAGTAGGTAACTATATAATGATAAATAGTTTAATTGAACAATAGAAGATAGCAATTGTAGATGGATAGATTCATAGATAGATATGCAACCAATACTGGAACACTCAATTGTGTAAAGTAAGTATTATTAGATTTAAAGGAGAAATTGGATCTAATACAATAATACTTGAGAACTTCAATACCCTATTTTTATCATTGAACAGAGCATCCATACAAAAAATTGGAAAAGTTAAATTATATCATAGGCCAAATTAACCTAACATTTATAGAAAATTTCACCCAATGACTATAGAACATATGTTCTAATTAACACATAAAGTATTCTTCAGAACAAAATTAGATCACAAGTCTTAGTAAATTCAATATAATTGAAATCATAGTATACAACTTCCTTCACAACAATGGATTAAATCTAGGAAAAAAATTCAGTATAACTCAACATTCTTTCATGACAAATACCCTTAAAAAATTAGGTGCAGAAGGAATGTACCTTAACACAATAAAGGTGGTGTATGATAAACCCTTAGGCTAAGCCATACTTAATTGTAAAAGCTGAAATAAGTTTTCTTAAGATTAGGAATAAGACAAGGATGTCTACTTTTAAAACTCATATTCAATATATTATTGAAATTGTTAGCCAGACAAATAAAATAAGAGAAAGAAATAAAGAGGATTCAAACAGGAAGAGGTCAACTTATTCCTATTTGTGGTTGATGTGATTTATAGATGTATAGAAAAATCTAAAGACTCTACCAAAAAAAACAGAAATGAAATACAAATTTAACAAGGTTGCAGGATCAAAATAAACACAGAAAAATCAATAACTTTTTATAGAACAATAAAATTTCTGATGAAGAAATTATGAAATCAATCCCCTAGCTTTCATAATAGCTACAAAAAATACCTAGAAATAAATTTAACTGAGGAAGTGAATGATCTATAATGAAAATTAGAAAACATTGGTGAAAGAAATTGAAGACGACCAGGGATTAACTTCCAGAGAATATAAGGAACTCGAACTCACCAGTAAAATAACAAGTAATACAGCTGAGAAAAATAAGAAAATTACCTGAACGAACCTTTCTCAAAATATACAAGTATATACAAATGGCCAGCAACAACATGAAAAATGTTCAATATCACCTAGGGAATGTGCTATCATCTCACTACAGTTAAGTGGCTATTATAAAAAAATGTAGTGAAATTTCATAGAAAGGGGGACTCCCGTATACTCTCACACACTGTTGGTAGGAATGTAAATTAGAACAGCTAATATGGAAAATACTATGGAGGTTCTTCAAAAACGTAGAAGTAAGACTACCATGTGATCTAGCAATCGCATGCTGGCCATACATCCAAAGAATTGAAATCAGCATTCTGAAGAGACGTGTGCACTCACATGTTTATTGCAGTACTATTCACAACAGTCAAGATATGAAACAAATTTATGTATCCATCAGTGGATGAATGAATGAAGAAAATGTGGCATATGCATACAATGGAATATTACTCAGTTACAAAAAAGAATGAAATTCAGCAACATGGATAGAATGTTAGACACAGAAAGGAAAATACTTCATGGTCTCACCTCTATATAGAAACTAAAAAAATCATCTCAAATAAGTAGAGAATAGAATAGCAGTTACCAGGGCCTGGATTGCCTGTGCACCCTTTAAAATTAACACTAAGAATATGCTTATTCATTTTTTAAAAAAAGATTTATTTATTTTATTTGAAAGGCAGAGCTACAGAGAGGCATAGAAGGAGAGGCAGAGAGAGGGAGAGAGGGAAAGGAAGAGGCAGAGAGGGAGAGGCAGAGGGAGGGGGGAGAGGCAGAGGGAGGGGGGAGAGGCAGAGGGGGAGAGGGGGAGAGGGAGAGGCAGAGAGGGAGAGGCAGAGGGGGAGAGGGAGAGGCAGAGAGGGAGGGAGAGAAGAGTGGGAGAAGTGGAGAAGAAGAGGGAGAGGGAAAGGAAGAGAGTCTTCCATCTGCTGGTTCACTCCCCAGATGGCCCCAAGGGCTGGAGCTGAGCTGCTTCTGGGTCTCCCACATGGGCACAGGAGCCCAAGCACTAGGCCATCTTCCACTGCTTTCCCAGGCCACAGCAGAAAGCTGGATCAGAGGTAGAGTGGGCAGGACTTGAACTGGTGCCCATATGAGATGTTGGCACTGCAGGCAGCAAGCTTTACCCAGTACACCACAGCACCGGCCCCACTTATTCATTCTTAAGGGTAAAACCTATAAATGTCATTACTAATTCCCTATAGTGTAAGGTCCAGTATTTCTGGGTGATATGCAGTCCTTTTCATCATATACAGGTGTTTCTTCCTGTGCTATGGTAAACTATTAAAAATTTTAAAAAATTTATGCACCTTCACATTTATACATACATATTATATGATGGTTGAGCAGAGAAGGGTAACCACAATAAAAGTTCATATTCAAAAGAGGGAAAAAATGAGAAGTAGTTCCTGATATAGAAAAATCATGCACTCTTGATGGGCAGGAATGGTAAAGACTCCTTGCTCAACAATAGAGTGAACTGCTTGGTTAGCTCATTTGGTATCGCACATTTCAATTTTCTGGCTGGAATGCCTTTGTTCCTGATCCTTTGAGGCCTCTTGCTGGAAAGTTTTTCCTTGCCCATTTTGCTCTGTCACACACAATATTTAACTCATTGTTAAATGCTTCACATCTTTTGCAGCCATCTTCCTGATGTAGGCTTGCTAGCCTTCAGATTTCTTTAGTAGTGAAAAAAAAAATTACAGGGTGCTATAGAACATATTTGTGCTTCATTGCCAATAGTGTTCCCTGAAAACTTATCTAGTCCATGTATGTGATCATCTGTGTCCATACAAACCACAGACACAGATTTCTATCAGAATAACTCATCTTCACTGGCCTCAGTGCTCCACTGGCTACTTTAAACAGAAAAGAACTTAAAATAGAACTAGATGTCTATAAAATTGGGAAAGGAATAAAGGAGTAGACTCTAGGTATGGCCTTCATGAATGATTCTCAGAATGACAGCTCAACAGGCTTTCCAAGGAAACAGACTTCAGTAACATGTGCTGAAGTCAGTAAAATGGGAACTTGGGATATTGCCATTGGCACTGATGCAATTACTATATAACAGCTACAATGCAGAGATCAAGAAACAGAGATCTTCAAAGCTCATATTCAGCCCAAAAGCAAATAGAAGTTCTCTGTCCCATTTCCATATTCAAAGTCTTTTATGAATTCATCTAACTGACAAAACTGAAGTGATAACCAAAAACCCTATATATAAGGAAGTCTGAAAAAAATGTATTTTGTAGCTTTTTAGACTCTGCAGTTTGGGAAAGAACACTAGAAAAGAGTGTGTAAAATGCTGATGCTTTCCATTTTACCTACTAAAATTCAGCCATTTGGCTCTTCTAATTTCGTATTCATTGTTCTATTGATACTTAAAGTTCCAAATAACAATTACAGCAAAACATGCTTCCAGTCATAATCAAACTAGCCTCATTATACAGATAAAAATGTACAAAACCATGTCAGTCTGATTCAGTTTCTTAGTGATGTTTACTCCCTCATCTACTTAAATCACAACTGCAACAGAATATCCAATAGTGGAAGTATGTTGTGAGATTGAATAACAATACATGGAAAACTGCAGTAGGTGTTGTGGAATATCCAGTTAAGATAGGACATTGCACCCTATATTGGATTGCCTGGGATAGAATCCCGCCTCTGTTTCCAATCCAGTTTCCTGCTAATGAGCCTGGGAAGTAACAAATGATGGCCCACATAAATTCCTATAATTTATGTGGGAGAACTAGATGGAGTTTGGCCTACTTTGCCAACCCTTGGCTGTTGTGTGCATTTGGGGGGTGAACCAACAAATGGAAGATCTCTCTCTCTCTCTTTTACTCACTCTTTGTCTCTCCCTTCCACTGCTTTAAATAAGTAACACTTTTAAAAAAAACTAATGGAAAATATGTATGAAAAATATTAGGGCCAGCACTGTGGCCTAGTGGGTCAATCCATATGGTTAAACTGCTGACTGCAATGCCAGCATCCCTTATCTGTGCAGGCTTGAGTCCCAGCTGCTCCACTTCCTATCCAACTCCCTGCTAATGCGCCCAGGAAAGCAGCAGAAGATGGCCCAAGTTCTTGGGCCCCTGCACCTGTGTGGGAGAACCAGATGAGGTTCCTGGCTCCTGGCTTCAGACTGGCCCAGCTCCATCCATTGTGGCCATTTGGGCAGTGAACCAGCAGATGGAAGATTTCTCTCCATCTCTCCTCCTTTCTCTTTCTCTCTCCCTCTCTCTCTCTTTCATGTAAGTCTTTAAAAAAAGAAAAATATATGCATGAATTTCAAATTTTTTGCTCCCAAATAGATACATTTTAACTCTATTTTCATGAAACTTTTGATATACCTTCATTTTGTTGAATAATATAATTAGCCACTCATACTATACAAGACAATAGAGGAACTAAGATGAATGAAAAATGAAAATACAGATATAGCAGAACAAGGAAGAAAATATGATTGCATTTACAGTCCTTATTTCTGGTTGATAATTATAATCCTTTCTTCCAGATTTTCTTCCATGTTCACTTTCTCCCCTTCAGTATCCCAGATAGCCGGGGCTCTTTACCTTGTTTTTGTTTAACTGATCCAAATCTCCGTAACTGAGAGAAGTGAACACATGAAGCTCCTGCCTGTACTGTGCTGCTGTAGTGTTTCAGTATTTTTTATCATTGGATACAGCAGGTAAAGGAGGCACTTCCAGATCCCCATGGTTTTTCTATCATTTTTCATTAATTAATTTTATTAATTTAGAAAGATTAAGAGGCAAAAAGAGTGAGAGACAAAGACAGACAGAGCTCCCATCTATTGACCTGCTCCCCAAATGCTTGCAATGGCAGGGACTGAGACAGGCTGAAGCTGGAGGCCAGGAATTCAATCCAGGTCTCCCACATGGATAGCAGGGACCCAATAATTTGAGCCATTACCACTGCTTTCCAGGGTGCACATTAGCAAGAAGCTGTAATGGGTATGCAAGTGTTCCAACTGTCAGTTCAACCATAAAAGTACCTTAGCCTTCCACTAGGTTTTAAATACATTCCTTCTTGCCCCATGTACAGCGACAACTCTATTTTCCTCTGATAACCATGGTCAGTCACTTCTGATTTGGTAACTTCTTTTTTACATATTAATTCAGTAACAGTAGGATCTCAAAATGGTCTGTTTGAAGTCATAAATTCCACTTTGATAAGATCACTGTTTTTCCCTCATGAAATTGACCATTAGTTGAATATTGGTACCTTCAATCCAGCACAGAGCAAATGGGAGATGGAAACAAACATTTTTAAAGTAGTTCTTTAGGTACAATAGGGAGTAAACTCACTCCCATTTCCACATTTGAGGTACAAATCTGCATTTGTCTATGGAGGAGACGGCACCATTTATTGTGTCTCAGAGTATGTGTTATATTTTATAGGGAAGAACAGGAATCTTATGCTCCTGGTCCCCTAGTCATTGCCTCAGCAGGTGAATCTTCATTAAGCCATTTGCTAGTCTACAATATCAATTTCTTTTTGGACGCTAGGGCACATGGTAAAACCAATGAATCCAGCAGACAGTTTCCATTGTCTCACTTTACCTTTTTTCTTTTTTAAACTTTTATTTAATGAATATAAATTTCCAAAGTATAGCTTATGGATTACAATGGCTTCCCCCTCCCATAACTTCCCTCCCACCCGCAACCCTCCCCTTTCCCGCTCCCTCTCCCCTTCCATTCACATCAAGATTCATTTTCAATTCTCTTTATATACAGAAGATCAGTTTAGTATATATCAAGTAAAAATTTCAACAGTTTGCCCCCACATAGCAACACAAAGTGAAAAATACTGTTGGAGTACTAGTTATAGCATTAAATCACAATGTACAGCACATTAAAGACAGAGATCCTACATGACATTTTTTAAAAATTAATATTCTATGCAATTTCCAATTTAAAACCAAGGTTTTTTTTCATTTCCAATTATCTTTATATACAGAAGATTGATTCAGTATATGCTATATAAAGATTTCATCAGTTTGCACCCACACAGAAACACAAAGTGTAAAAATACTGTTTTAGTACTAGTTATAGCATCACTTCACATTGGACAACACATTAAGGACAGATCCCACATGAGACATAAGTACACAGTGACTCCTGTTGTTGATTTAAAAATTTGACACTCTTGTTTATGGCGTCAGTAATCTCCCTAGGCTTTAGTCATGAGATGCTAAGGCTATGGAAGCCTTTAGGGTTCACTGACTTTGATCTTATTCCAATAGGGTCATAGTCAAAAGTGGAAGTTCTCCCTTCAGAGAAAAGTGAGATGGCATGTACCAATGCCATCTCACTAGTCCAAGTGATCATCTTCAGTTCACAATTGATCACTCTGATAGGTCTAAGAGTCAAAGGGATCACACAAACAAGACTAGTATCTGCTAATACTAACTGATAGAATCAAAAAGGGAATAAATGATCCAACATGGGAAGCGGGATACACAGAAGACTCATAGAATGGCAGATGTCCTAAATAGCACTCTGGCCTCAGAATCAGCCCTTAAGGCATTCAGATCGGGCTGAAGAGCCCATGAGAGTATTGTAGGCATGGAAAGCCAAGACACTCTGGAAAAAAAAAAAGAAGATCTAAATGAAAGATCTCTGTGTGTGAGATCCCAGTGTAAAGAACGAGGCCAAAGAAGGAGGTACTTTTCTCACTTTACCTTTTTCAAATGCAGTTGTGTGTCAGATGTCATGGCAATAAAACATTTGGTCAATCAGGAATTTGGTGGATAGTGAAAGCATGTCAGACACAGAAGATAAGATTGTATCTAAGGGCCAGCAGTGTGGTACAGAGGGTTAAAGCCTTGGCATCCCATATGGGTGCCGGTTCGAGTCCTGGCTACTCCACTTCCAATCTAGCCCTCTGCTGTAACCTGGGAAAGCAGTAGAAGATGGCCCAAGTCCTTTGGTCCCTGCACTCAGGTGGGAAACCTGGAAGAAGCTCCTGGATCCTGGTTTTGGATCAGCTCAACTCCAGCCATGTCAGCCATTTGGGGAGTGAACCAACGGATGGACGATCTCTCTCTGTGTCTCTGTCTACCTCTCTCTGGAACTGTCTGTCAAATAAATAAAATAAATCTTAAAAAAAAAAAGATTGCATCTGGCGTAAGTGTCCATTTCTCTGAGGACAAATTACTGCCACTTTATAATGACAGAGATTAATGTAATCACTCTACTGCACTAGGGTAGATAGGGTGCCATACTGAAAACTCAGCATTAGTTTGTAATTGGCAGGCCAGGTGTTTAGTAATGGAGGTAGTAGGATAAGCTTTGTTGAAAATCCATATTCTCCAGTCTATCTTTAGCCTCTATCTTGGCATCAGAGCCACTTTGTCTATCAGCTCATTGAGCAAATTCAAGGGTGGCTGGAAAAATAAGTTCACTGAAATCCACAAAATAGTCACCTTGTCATCATACTACTAAGAGCCTCTTCTCTTGTGGGTACCCATTCAGTGTGCTTTCATATGGAACACACATTTCTCACAATAGGTCTATTTTAATGTGTTCATTACCTCTTTCTCACATTTCCCCTCCACAAGTCCTCCAGGTTGATTCCTTTCATTTACTTTTGGACAAATTGTCTGGGACTGGCCAAAAGTTGGTATAGAATTGAAATTCTGACAACATTTCCACACAAATAAAGTAAACAACAAGAGATCTCACTAGTGCAGAAACTAAAATACCATCTGAATGTTGTTTAGTATTTTGCATATAGAGGAAAAAATAATAGGATAGCTCAGAATAATATCACAAATAATAAATAAAGCTGAGGTACAAATGTACAACATGAATTTATATACTTTCAGAACAAGTGAATCTATTAACATGAATAATTCTGCAGAATCAGCCAAAACAGCAAAAATTTGATTTGAAACACAAATTTGGTTGTATTTGAAACACAAATTGAAAAACACACTGGTAAATATGGCAGAATATATTTTTAGATATAACCACACAAAACACCTTATTCTGCTTCCTTTTATGATATGTGTTGTTGACAACTTCTCAAGAGTTAAGATCTACATTCTCTATTCTTAAATCTAGGTGAGTCTATAACTATCAAAGAAGTGACATTTTATGAAGTAGTCACCTTTGTCTTTGAGCTATCCAAGTAGGCCCAGATATAGTGGAGCAGAGAAATATGCCCTTTGTGCTTTTTTCAAAATATATAAGCACATTAGGTAGTTATTTCTTAAAAAAAAAAAAAGATTTTTTTTTATTTGAAAGAGAGTTACAGAGAGAGGTAGAGACAGAGAGAGAGGTCTTCCATCTGCTGGTTCATTCTCCAGATGGCCACAACGGCTGGTCCGAAGCCAGGAGCCAGGAGCTTCTCCTGGGTCTCCCACATGGGTGCAGGGGCCCAACAACTTTGGGCCATCTTCTACTGCTTTCCCAGGCCATAGCAGAGAGCTGGATCAGAAGAGGAGCAGCCAGGACTAGAACCGGTGCTCATATGAAATGCTGGTGCCTCAGGCCAGGGCTTTAACCCACTGCGCCTCAGCATGGGCCCCGAGTAGTTATTTCACATCACTAAATTTGGGAAGGCATTGCATAGCCATACATAAACAGGAAAATAACTATAAAAATTGGAATCTTTGGGTTCTGGCACTATGGCATAGCAGGTTAAGTTGTTGCCTGACACTGTGGCAAAAAATGCTCTACATGAAGGATCTCTGTAAGTGAGACCCCAGCAGAAAGAAGCAGCTATCAAAGAAGAATGTACTTTTCTCTGAAAGGAGGAGACAAATTCCACTTTGCTTGTGGTCTTGTCCAAATACTGCTGGAGTTTGTGGACTCAAAAGGCTTCCATAGCCTAGGCAGCTCATGTCAAGAGCCTCGGTTGGTCACTGACATCATACATAAGAGTGTTAATTGTTAAATTAACAGAGGAGTCACTGTGTACTAACTCCCCATGCAAAACCTCAGTCCTCAATGAGTTGTATTATAAGAATTAACTGTAAAACTAGTTCTCAGTTTGTGTGTGTGTGTATGTGCGCGTGCATGTGCAAATTGTTGAAATCTTTACATAGTATAGAGTTAGTCTTCTGTGTACAAAGTTAATTGAAAATGAATCTTAATGGGAGAATGGGACTGGGAAGGGGAGAGGGAGGAGGATGAGGAGCGAGAATGAGGAGGATGTGGTATGGTGGGAAGAATATTTCTAAAGTTACATTTTTGAAATTTATATTCTTTAAAAAATCAACTAAAAAATTAAAAAAGTGTTGCCTGAGATGCCTATATTCCTTATGGGTACCAGTTTGTGTCCCAGCTGCTCCACTTCTGACCCTGCTCCCTGCTAATGATCTGGGAAAGCAGTGAAATATAGCCTTAGTATCTGGGTCCCAGGCATCCATATGGGGAGACCTGGAAGAAGCTCCTGATTCCTGGCTTCAGTTTGGCACAACCCTAGCCACTTGGGCATGAACTAGTAGATGGAAGTACATTCTCTCTCTCTCTCTCTCTCTCTCTCTCTCTCTCTCTCTCTCTCTTCTCTCTGAAGCTCGACCTTTCAAATAAATAAAATAAATTTAAGAAAAAAATTAAGTTTGAAATACTGATCCAGTTGTTTTTGGATTCTAGTCCATCTCCCTCTCTCTAACTCTGCCTTTCAAATAAATAAATAAATCTCTTTTGAAATAGATAAATTGGGAGGATAAAATGGCAGATTCAGGACTGGCATACTTTGCAGGGCTAGGGAGAAACTGTGAGGAGAAGTGTGGAATGAATATACTCGAGGGAGATTAGGAGAGAAAACTGCCTGGGGAAGCCCCATGGGAGGAGGAGAACCAGCTTGAACTGGTGTGCTGAGTGTTGGTGGGAACCTAGAGAGCTTGGAAAACTGGAGCCACAGACAGCCAGAGCCAGTGGCTTTTTTGAGAAGGGTGTGGGGGGCAGAATGGATGGCAGTAATCCATGGCTATGGAACTGGCAAGAATGTAGTGTGGGTCCAGTTGAGAACATGGGGAGCCAGTGGTTGCTGGCAGTCACCTGAGGTCCAAGTGGAAGTGGAGAGAGGCAGCCAATTCAAACCAATCTCTCCCAAACAAAACCTGTAACCCAGCTGAAAGAGGGTGGATGCCATTTTAAATCAGGACTACAACCAGGGAATCCTGCAGGTGTGCACAAAAGAGCCTATTGAGACAGGGAGCCTTAATGCAGCAGCAGTGGTAGGCAGGCCTTAAGCTAATGACTGTAGCATGTGATCCAGAGCTAGGAATGGAGGGAACAGCCTGCAGCCCCCACTGTTTCAGCAATCAACTGGGAAGTAGCTGGGCAACTGCCAGAAACAGAGGGGTGCCCGTGCCAATAGCATCTGGGGGAACATTAGGTGCTGAGACCTTGGGGCTTAGGTGGCTACAGGAAAACCTGCAGGGCAGAGCTGGGAATCATTACCCTGGAAACTCGCCCCACCCTAGAGCATTGACCAGAGTCCCCAGGCCACACCCACTACACACTTCCTGGTAGACACTGAAAGGGCAGACATTCCAGGAAGCCATAGAAGCATAGCCGCAAAAATGAAAGTCAGCAGAAGAAAATTAAAAATAAACTCCAAAAGTGGTGAAAAATAAGAATTGAAATACAGATAACAAGAATAAAGAAGTCACCATGAACCCCACAGAGGAACACAACATTTCAATATTAGAATGCATAGATGAAGAAATCAAGGAAATGGCAGAAATGGAACTTAGAAAATCAATCATAGGATTAAAGAAAAAAAGCAGAAGAAAATCCACGAACTAAAAAAAATAACTATATGGGAAATGAATGAAAATTTTCCCCAGGAAATTGAGATTATGAAGAGAAATGAAAATGAAATTTTAGAAGTGAAGAATTTAAAGGATCAAATAAAAAATGCAGTGAAAAGTCTGACAGCACCACTTGATGAGGCAGAAGAAAAATATCTAAACTAAAAGACAAATCTTTGGAAATCTTACAGTCAGACAAAATAAATACATAAATAAACTCACAAGACAAAAACAAACAAAAAAACACAAGAAGAAAATAGAAAATTTAAAAACAGTGTTGGAGACCTATGGGATACTATCAAATGACCAAACATATGGGTATTAGGAATGCCTGAAGGAGTGGGAAGAGAGAAGTGAAATTATTTAGTGAAATAATTATCAAAAATTTCCCCACTATGTAGAAAGACAGAGATATTTAAATAGAGGAAACACATAGAACTCCTAACAGATGTGACCAGAAAAAAAATCTTCACCATAACATATTATAATAGAACTCTCCACAATAAAACATAAAGAAAAGATTTTAAATGGGCATGAGAAAAATGCCACATTACTTTCAGAGCATTGTCAGACACATAGCTAACTTCTTATCAGAAACCCTACCAGCTTGAAGGGAATGGCGAGATACAGTCCAAGTCTTAAAATAAAAAGAAACTGTCAACCCAGAATACTGTACCCTACAAGGGTTGCATTTATTAATTAAGGTGAAATAAAAAACTGTCATAACAAATAGAAATGGAAAGAATTTGTTGACACTTGTCTAGCCCTACAGAAGATGCTTAAGGATGTGCTATACACAGAAACACAAATAGATAGCCATCATAGAAGGCAGAAAAAACACCAATAGAAATACAAAAGAAATTCAAAGTAAACAATAGGAATAATTATAGAAAAATGGCAGGGCCAAGTCATTACTTATCAATAGTCACCTTGAATGTAAATGACCTCAATTCTCCAGTTAAAATATATAGATTGGCTGAATGGATTGAAAAGTAATACCCATCTTTTTGCTGCTTACAAAAAGCACATCTCACCAACAAAAACACACAGACTAAAAGTGAAAGGTTGGAAAAAGATAGTCCATGCTCACAGAAACCAAAAAAGAACTGGTGTTGCCATCCTAATATCAAACAAAATAGACTTTAACATAGCAACTGTTAAAAGAGACAAAGAAGGGCACTATGTAATGATTAAGGGATCAATCCAACAGGAAAATATGATATAATAAACATATATGCATCCAATTTAAGGGTGCCTGACCACTTACAAAATATTAATAAATGTAAAGGGAGACATAGACTCAAATTCAATAGTAACAGGGGACTGCAATATCCCAGTCTCAACAATGGACAGATCAACTAGACAGAAAATCAGCAAGGAAACAAAGTTAATCATACTATAGACCAAATGGAGCTAAAGGATAGCTACAGAATTTTTACCCCACAGTGGCAGAATACATATTCTTCTCGTCAGTATATGGAAGTGTTCTAGGATGGATCATGTGCTAGCAACAAAGCAAGTCTCAGCAAATTCAAAAAAATTGAAATCGTTCCATGTACCTTCTCTGACCACAACAGAATAAAGCTGGAAATCAACAATTCAAAAATCTAGAAAATACATAAGCACATGGAGACTAAACAACACACTCCTGAATGAACACTGGGTCACAGAAGAAATCAAAAGAGAAATAAAAAATTTCTGGAAACAAATGAAGATGACAATACATCAAACCAAAATCTATGGGATACACAAAAGCAGAGTTGAGAGGAAAGTTCATAACAATCAGTGCCTACATGAAGAAACTGGAAAGGTACCAAGTAAATGAACTATTAATGCATCTCAAGGACCTAGAATATCAACAAAAAACTAAACTCAAAATTAGTAGGAGGAAAGAAATAATTAAAATTAGAGAATAAAAAATTGCAACAAAATTACCAAAAAATCAGTGAAATAAAAAGCTGCTATTTTTAAAAACAAAATCGACACACCATTGGAACAAGTAACCAATAAAAAAGGAGGGAGAAGTCCCAAATCATTAAAATTAGAGATGAAAAAGAAAATGTAACAGACACCTGAGAAATAAAAAGAGTCATCAGAAATTACTACAAAGAGCTGTATCCCAATAAACCAGGAAACCTAGAATAAATGGACAGATTCATGGACCTACCAAAATTGAACCATGAAAACAGAAAACCTAAACAGACCCATAACCACAATGGAAACTGAATTAGTAATAAAGACCCTCCCAATAAAGAAAAGCCCAGGACAGGATGGATTCACTGCTGAATTCTAGCAGCCACTTAAAGAAGAATGAATTCCAATTCTTCTCAAGCTATTCAAAACTATTGAAAGGAAAGGAATCCTCCCAAATTCTTTCTATGAAGTCAGAATCACTCTAAATCTTAAAACTGAAAAAGATGCAACAAAGAGAACATTTTTCCTGATAAACATAGACACAAAATCCTCAACATAACGTAATACTAGCCAATTGAATCCAACAACACATCAGAAAGATCATTCACCTGGACCAAGTGGGATTTATCCCTGGTATGCAGGGATGCTTCAACATTGCCAAATCAATGTGAAATATCACATTAACAAACTGAAGGATCAAAGAGCATATAATTATCTCAATAGATTCAGATAAAGCATTTGATAAAATACATCATCCTTTCATGATGAAAACTTTAAGCAAATTAGGTATAGAAGGAACATTCCTCAACACAATCAAGGCAATTTATGACAAATTCATGGCCAGCATCCTATTGAATGGGGAAAAATTGGAAGCACTCTCATTCAGATCCAGAACTAAACAAGGATGCCCAGTCTCACCATTGCTATTCAATATAGTCTGGAAGTTTTAGCCAAAGCCATTAGGGAAGAAAAAGAAATCAAAGGGATACAAATTGGGAAGGAAGAAGTCAAACTATCCATATTTGCAGATGACATGATCCTATATATAGGAAATCCAAAAGACTCCACTAAGAGACTATTGAAACTCATAAAAGAGTTTGGTAAAGTGGCAAGATATAAAATCAACACACAAAAATCAGTAGCCTTTGTATACACAGAAAATTTCACAGCTGAGAAAGAACTCCTAAGATCAAGTCTATTCACAATAGCTACAAAAAACATCAGATACCTTGGAATAAATTTAACCAAGGACAAAGATCTCTGTGATGACAATTATAAAACATTAAAGAACAAAATAGGAGAAGACACAAAAAATGGAAAAATCTTCCATGCTCATGGTTTGGAAGAATCAATATCATCAAAATTTCCACATTACTGAAAGCAATTTACAGGTTCAATGCAACAGCAAATTTCAAGGGCATTTTTTTCAGATATAGAAGAAATGATGCTGAAATTTATATGGAAACACAAGAGATCATGAATAGCTAAAGCAATATTATACTACAAAAGCAAAGCCAGAGGCATCACAAAACAAAATTTCAGGACATACTACAGGGCAGTTATAATCAAAACAGACTGGCAATGACGTAACAACAGATGGACAGACCAATGGAACAGAATAGAAACTCCAGAAATCAACCCACACATCTACGACCAACTTATCCTTGAAAAGAAGCTAAAATCAATCCCTGGAGCAAAGAAAAATCTCTTCATCAAATAGTACTGGAAAAACTTGAGCTTCACATGCAGAAGTATGAAGCAAGACCCCCTACCTTCCACTTTATACAAAAGTCCTCTCAAAATGGCTTAAAGACCTAAATGTATGGCTGGATACCATCAAATTATTAGAGAACATTGGGGAAGACCTGCAAGATATTGGCATCCCAGTTAGAATGTCTTTCATACAGAAATCAACAAACAACAAATGTTGGCAAGGATGTGAAGAAAAGGTACCCTAAATACACTATTGGTGGGAATGTAACTGGCAAAGCCACTATGGAAGACAGTATGGATTTATCAGCAATCTGAATACAGACCTATAATATGATCTAGCCGTCTCATTGCTGGGAATTTACCCAAGGAAAATGAAATCAGCATATTAAAGAGTTATCTGCACCCTCATGTTTATGCAGCTGAATTCACAATAGCTAAGACATGAAATCAACCCAAATTTCAGTCAACTGAAGACTGGATAAAGAAATTATGGGCTATGGACACCATGGAATACTACACAGTGGTTAATAAAATGAAATCCAGGGGCTGGTGCTGTGGTGTAGCGGGTTAATGCCCTGGCCTGAAGTGCCAGCATCCCATATGGGCGCCAGTTCAAGACTTGGCTGCTTCATTTCCCATACAGCTCTCTGCTATGGCCTGGGAAAACAGTTGAAGATGGTCCAAGCTTTTGGGCCCCTACACCCATGTGGGAGACCCAGAAGAAGCTCCTGGCTCCTGGCTTCAGATGGGCGCAGCTCCAGCTGTTGCGGCCAATTGGGGAGTGAACCATCGGATGGAAGACCTCTCTCTCTCTTTCTCTCTCTCTCTCTCTCTCTCTCTCTCCGCCTCTCCTCTCTGTGTAACTCTGACTTTCAAATAAATAAATAAATAAATCTTTCAAAAAAATGAAACTCAGTCATTTGCAAGGAAATAGATGAAACTGGAAAGCATCAGACTTTTTGAAATAAGCCCGTCCCAAAAGGATAAATATCACATGTTCTCCCTGACTTTTGATAGCTAATAGAGCACTTAAAAGGCAGTCTGTGGAAGGAAAATTGACACTTTTTGAGGCAATGACTTTGAACAGCCTTTGTCCCAACTGTTGAGCGTTTTTTTTTTCATCCTATTTGTTGAACTCTTAACATAGTTAATCATATGTGTATGAAGTTAATTGAAAATAGATCTTAGTAAAAAATAAGAATGGGAATAAAGAGGGAGGAGGAAGGGGGGTGGGTATGTGTGTTGGAAGGTGGAAATGGTGGGAATAATCCTATGTTCCTAAAGTTCTAATTATGAAATGTATGAAGCTTATAACTATAAAGCTGAATAGTTCTGCATACATCCCTATGGACTTGCTTCTAAGCATGCAGTTTAAAATTGCCATAAAACACCAAATACCAATAAGCAGGGTGGTAAAAAAAAATTTTAAGTGTTACAGTGATCATATAGACAGGAAAGAGTGTTAAAGCAATCATACAAATAGGATTAAGTTTTTGGTAACAATAATAGATAGAATTATAAGGGAGTGAATGCTCCAACACGGGAAGTGTTCCATACAGCTGGCTCATAGAAAGACAATTTCTTAAATTAGCACTCTGACCTCAGGATCAGCCCTTCAGTCATTCTGGTCTGGCTGAAAAAGCCCACAAGAGCATTTAAGATATGGAAAGCCAAGACATTGTGGCAAAAAGTGTCCTCTATGAAGGACCTCTGTGGGTGAGACCCATTGGAAAGAAGTGGTCATCAAAGAAGGATGTACTTTTCTCTGAAGAGAGGAGAGAACTTTCAATTTGCTTATGTCTAAATACTGAAGGAATTTGTGGATTCATAAGACTTTCACAGCCTAGGCATCCCATGACAAGTGCCTAGATTGATCACTAAAGTCATACATAAGAGTGTTGATTGTTAAATTAACAACAGGAGTCACTGTGCACTAAATTCTCATGCAGGACCTCTGTCACCAAAGAGTTGTATAATGAGAGTTAATAGTAAAAGTTGTTCTCAAAGATTTACTTTATTTTAGTGTATTAAGTGGAGGATATTCTTACATCTCATAAGTTTTAGATAATCATAAGTGCCCAACTCCATTTCTCATTTCCTTTAGTGCTTCTTCAATTAATGATGAAACTTGTTTTCAAAGAAAAAAAAGAGTATATTATCACAAAATTAAAAGAAAAGAAAGGAAGTAGGGGAAATGATGGGATTGAGAAAGGGAGGGAGGATGGGGTGGGAAATGTGATTATGTTCTTAAAATCATATGTATGAGATACATGAAATTTGTTCCATTTACATAAAAATTTAAATATAAAATAAAAATATATAAGTTGGAATTTCCTGGATAAGCACTCAATTGTCCCATAATCTACAGTGTGCTATTATGATTATTTGACAGAGGCATGAAAGCCAGCAAAACTTGTACATTTTTTGTTTGTTTCTGTGAAGGACTGGAATCAGAACATATTATGGATACCAAAATCTATAGATGCTCATTCAATAACACAATTGGCATATTAATATAACAAGTGCTTGCAAAAGTCTAATAAAAATGCTCATGTACTGTTTGAGGATATATAATTTGGTACAGCCTTATTTGGAGGGCTTTTGTTGGTGTCAATCAAAATAAATAGGGACAAGTGTTTTGCCTAATGATCAAGACACTAGTTAAGGGGCCCATTTTGTGGTAATTAAAGACCCCAGTACCTGCCCTTTTTTAGAGATCTCAGGGACACATTAAAAAATAGCAACAGACAGAATTATTTGAAATACATTTCTTTTTGAGAAAAACTGTATATATGTTTAAACCTTTTAATTTCATCTTTCTGGATTGTATGATCCCTATGGTTGTGATTCAATTCAGAAACAGTCACCTATGCATTGTGAATAAGTTACTTTGTCTCAGTTTGATCATAGTTCCTAAACTATATAGCTGTGGACAAGTTTCCTTTCTTCTTTGATTCATTAAAATTACTTTCACATTCATGGCATTTTCATGACTGCTTGATAAATGACTTTGAGCATTGAGAAGTAGATAAAAGATTTCTAGCATCTAGGGAAGGATGAGTTTGTCCTGGAAGAGATTACATCTTGATATATTGTTATTGAATCCCCTGGAAAGTGTTGAATGAACTGTCAGGTTTTTGTACCTGTTTTCAGTGCCTAATGTTGGGTATCTAATGTATATCACATTCATGTGGTATGAGTTGCCTATAGTTTGAAGGTCAACTACTGCATTTGTGCACCAATTCATGACAACTAAAGTGAATATTTGAGCAAACCACCTTTCCTTGACCTAGATGAAGTTTGTGTTTTGGGATGATAACTAATAAAAAACATACATGTCTTCAGTTAGGGTTGCAATCACTTTGAAACCTTCAGACTTGGTAAAAAAATTAAGTAAAAAATGACTTAAAGCTTCCTTTTGCTTCCTTCTCTCATGTAATAGCTGGGTGATTTTTGACTTGTCTTTGATAACAACTTTCCCTTGCAAATGTTATCGCACTCACATTTCCACCAAATCTTTGCTGAAATGTTTCCTTCTACAGGGTTACTTGAATATCCTATTTAAAATTTTAGGGGAAAGCATTTGGTATTGTGGTTAAGATATGGCTTGTGCTGTATTGGAGTACCTGGGTCCAAGTTGTAAGTCCCAGCTTCACTCCTAATTCCAGTTTCCAGCTAATGCACACCCTGGGAGGCAGCAGGTGATAGTCAGTGTCATGGGTTCCTACCACCCACATAGGAGACCTGAACTGGATTCCATGTAACCAGCCTGGCTCTTGTGGGCACTTGGGGAGTCTTCAGTGAATGGGCACATTTTTTCTTCTCTCTCTCCCTCTCCACTTTTCAAATAAATGAATAATTTAAAAAACATTTAAATTTTTTAAAGGTTTATTTATTTTAAAGTCAGAGTTACACAGAGAAAGGAGAGGTAGAGAGAGAGAGGTCTTCCATCTGATGGTTCACTCCCCAATTGGCCGCAATGGCTGGAGCTGTGCCACTCCAAAGCCAGGAGCCAGGAGCTTCTTCTGAGTCTCCCACATAGGTGCAGGAGCCCAACGTCTTTGGGCCATCTTCTACTGCTATCCCAGGCCATAGCAGAGAGAGCTGGATCAGAAGAGGAGCAGCTGGGACTAGAACCAGCGCCCATATGGGATGCTAGCACTTCAGGCCAGGGCCCAAAAACATTTAAAAATTTATATATAAGATTTTCATATACCTCAGAATGCGTATTTCTTTAGCCACCTCTAATTATCTTTTTTTATACCACTCGTCACTTTCTGCTTTTTACTTATTTATTATTTATTTATTATGCCTATTACTTATTGTTGTGACTTTTAGTTTGTATACTCCAAAGGTATCCTTGTCAGCTTTGCCCACTAATATGTCCCAAGCATCTAAAAGATGGCTTAACACAATGTAGGGATTCGATAACTATGTATTTGAACAAATGAGTGGGTGAGTATGTTTTGTAGATACCTTCAAGAAAATTCTTGAACAGATTTGATAATGTTCATGAAAACACCACCTAATCCCAAGGGAGAGCAATATTCATACAGACTACGTTTAGAGTGAGTAATGACTTCCTAAAAATATATCCTCTTGGGGCCGGCGCTGTGGCTCACTTGGTTAATCCTCCACCTGCGGCACTGGCATCCCACATGGGCACCGGTTCTAGTCCTGGCTGCTCATCTTCCAGTCTAGCTCTCTGCTGTGGTCCGGGAAGGCAGTGGAGGATGGCCCAAGTGCTTGGACCCTGCACCCATGTGGGAGACCAAGAGGAAGCACCTGGCTCTTGGCTTTGGATCGGTGCAGTGCTGGCTGTAGTGGCCATTTGGGGGGTGAACCAATGGACAGAAGACCTCTCTCTCTCTCTCTCTCTCTCTCTCTCACTAACTCTGTCAAATAAAATATATATATGTGTGTGTGTGTGTGTGTGGGTGTATCCTCTTGGTAGAATACATTCATACATGTATTTTTTTTTTTTTGCCTTTCAGGGAATCTGTGCATGCCTAGGTTTAGTTTTTAAATGGTTGTTCATTTCTTTGTGATACTTTCATAATGTTCATAGTTTATAGTCCCCTAATAGTTCCAAATACAGTATCTGTGCAGTAGGACAAAGATGAAAAATTAGCAACACTCTCTGTATTACTAGAATAAAAATCTTAAGATCTCTATTTAACAGAAATCTTCAGATGTCTATGTTTAAAGTTCAAAGCCTGGACCCTAAAGTCACAATGCTGTCTTAAAGCAAATTAAGTACTTAAAAAAAGAGAGAGAGAAGCAAAGTAAGAGGAAATTTCAAACAATAGCAGTATGCTTAGCAGAAATGTAATGGTAGAGAAGAAATATCAACCAAAAATGCTCCCCACCCACACCTCAGGGCTGCAGTTTCCAAATATACAGAATTCATGAATGTGTTACAAGGTTTGCAAGGTTTACATAAAGGAAATTTGCATAGGGAAACTGAGGTATAAAAAGATATAGAAGGAGGTTGATTGTGAAGTCTTGTTTTTAGTAGTTCTACAAGGCCAAGTTTGTTTCATTAACCCCTTGGAATAAATCTTGAAATTTAATAAATTTATCCCTAACGGAATGTGGCTTCATTTGCGATATTCAAACAATTCCGAACTAATGCTACTGACTTCAGAAACAAAGAACCTGAAGTAAAACTGAGAAACAAACCAAAGATTTTTACTTAACCCAGGTTGGCTCTAGAATGAAGGACTTCATTGGATAGTTGCCCTCTGCGTCTGCATGTTATTTTGTAAATAGTTTTGAAACTGTCTTTTCCATAAAGGTTTTGAGGTAACTTATAACAAAAAATACATGAAACTATAACAACCCCCACAAAAATGGATTAAGAAAAAAAATTATACAAGTATGCCATTGTTTAAAGATTTGGCACTGAGCTTCCTGGCAGTCATATATAGAACTAAATACATAATCAGTTATGCCATTTTCAATAGGAAGGCAGAGTCAGGGGTGAGCAGCTAGCTAAGAGGTTAAAATGCTGGATTGGGTTGTCTGCATCACATAGGGAAGAGTGCTTGGATTCCAGTCCTGGTTCTACTCCAAGTTTCTGATGATGTGCACCCTTGGGAGTTAGAATGTGTCCCCCTACAAGGGAGGCCTGGATTGGGTTCTCAGCTCCCATTTTCTCAGCTCAGTCCCAGGCTGCTGTGGACATTTGGGGAGTGAGCTAGTAGATGGGAGTGTGTGTGTGCTCTCTCTCTACCTCTACCTCTATCTAATGAATAAATATTTTTAAAAAGAGAGGAATCAAATGAATTTTCTAGAAGAAATGAAGGTTGTTTATAGCAGAGTAATTCAAAAAACTTCTCACTGAAATTTTATATATAATTAAATAATGCATAAAATAATTCTCAACAGCAATTTTGTAACAAATGCAGCAGCTTATCTTACATGACTATTTCTTATAATTGTTTAAAAAGTAAAAGCTAAAGAATAAGAAAAACCAGGAGTAAGTCTATTGAATAGTAATTAACAGGGAAAATTAGTTCAAATTGGGAGTCTAGGGTAGGTTTCCTAGAGATGATGGTACATGAACTTAAGATGTATAAATTAGCTAGACAAAGAAAGCAAGAAGGGCATTTCAAGCATAGTGAATAGTGTATCAACGATTAGCTCTTACAGTATTATGATGTTCAAATAGTTACAACCGTATGAGATTTTGGTTTCTAACAAATATGAGTGATTGAGTAAAAGATGTATTCACTAGTATTCTAAAAAGTTCAATTGAATAATCCTGTCTCAACCTAAATTTAGCTTGGTTCCTACGAGAAAATATGGAAATCAAGGAGTTTAACCCATGTAATACGCTCACAGTTGCCCCCTCAAATACTGGCAACATTCATAAAATATAAACAAAATGAAAACAATGATGGGTGAAGTCCTTAAAAGAATGCAAACTGAGTCATTTATGAGGGATTAGAGCATCAGCTGTAGGAAATATGGAGATTTCTTAATATGATTGGACTGAAACCATCATCCTCTTTTTCTCTTCCTTCCATGACTCTAGAGGAATAATTATTTAGGGAAATCTTCTAGGTCAATTGTCCTTATCTTTGATATCTGACTCTAATGAAGATGATTTCCAGAATAAAGAAAGCATGAGTGGGTAGTTTAGTTCCACTTCTAGCCCATGATGATGAGCAAAAGAGATAGATAGAACTGTCACATCATCTATCCTAATGAATTAAACATAATGACATGAAGATTTCAGGTATAAATAAAGGCTACCTGCCTTCCTAAATTGCCATCAGTGTTCCAGATGCTTTGACACAGTGGTATAATGGCTGTGGGAAGCAAAATAGAATTTAGAGGTTGTGGATTATAATCAGGATTAATAATTACATATTTATATGTCTACTTTTTGTTCTATGTTGAACCAAAGTCAATCAGATAGCTATTTAGAAGTAAGTTGATAAAAGTACCATTATGGCTTTCAAAAATTGGCTTTTTGTGGGTACAGTGTCTTTCTTTGTAAGGCCCAGATTTCCTCCTAAAGGGTCATGTTCCTGGAACTCATACTCATGGAACAAAGAGTCCATCAGGGAGCTGCATCAACAAAACAGCAACTGCACTCCCTCTTAGGCATGCAGACTTTCGTCAGACTTGGAAACCCCAATCTTGACTTACAGTCAAACCCTTCCAGGAGGCTTTACAGGGACCTGAAGATGCCTTAAAATGGAGTCTGGAAATGGAAAAGGCTCTTAACGTCCTCAAACAGCCTCTCACAGCTCCTGCTTTAGTCTTGCCAGACGTAAGAAAACCTTTTTATTTGTATGTCATGTAAGAAAGGGCATCGGCCTTGGAGTGTTGACTCAGGCTCTGGCACCCTCCAGCCCTCAGCTACGTACTTATCCAAAAATCCCAACTCAGTGGCACAAGGATGACCTCCCCTCTTTGAGTATTGACATCTGTGGCTGCCCCTGGGTCAAGCAATGCCTGTTTACTTGCCCCACCAAGCAACGGACATCTTAAACTTCAAGGCTTTCCACTGGGTCTCAAATAGTAGAATTAATAAATACCAGATCCTTCTTTTACAAATCCTAAGCTGAACACCAAGCTATGCCAAATTCTCAACCCTGCAATCTTATCACCAGATTTAAACCCAGAAACTTACTCAATACTCTTGCCTAGAAACCCTAGACCTAACTACCGTGGGAGGCTGGCTCTCCAAGATATACCCCTTGCCAACACTGAGGCTGTTTGGTTCACAGATGGTAAGCAGCTACCTGAAAGGGGGAGTTTGGATGCCAGGATATGCCATTGTTAGCCTTTCTGAAATAATAGAATCAGGTCCTATACAGGGGGCACAATTTCAACACAAAAGGCTGAACTCAATTGTCCTTGCCTGAATCCTACAATTGGAGACAGGTTTTCTTAATATATTTGTGGGGCCAGGGCCGGTGCTATGACGCAGCGAGTTAATGCCTTGGCCTGAAATGCCGGCATCCCATATGGGCGCCGGTTCAAGACCCAGCTTCTCTTCTGATCCAGCTCTCTGCTGTGGCCTGGGAAAGCAGTAGAGATGGCCCAAGTCCTTGAACCCCTGCACCCACATGGGAGACCCGGAAGAAGCTCCTGGCTGCTAGCTTCAGATCAGCTCACCTCCAGTCATTGCAGCCATTTGGGGAGTGAAAACAGTATATTGAAGACTTTCTCTCTCACTCTTTCTGCCTCTGCCTTTCTAATAAATAAATTTTTTTTTTAAAAAAAGCTCCAAGTTCTTTAAGATTTTATTTATTTACTTGAGAGATAGTGTTACAGTGAAAGGGAGAAACAGAGAGAAAGGTCTTCCATCTGCTGGTTCACTCCCCAAATGGCCACAACGGCCAGAGCTGGGCTAATATGAAGCCAGGAGCCAGGAGCTTCTTCCAGGTCTCCCATGTGGATTCAGGGACCCAGGCGCTTGGGCCATTCTTCATTGCTTTCCCAGGCCATAGCAACCATAGATCAGAAGAGGAACACCTGGGACCAGAACCAGTGTACATATAGGATGCCAGTCCTTCAGGCAGAGGATTATGCTACTGTACCACTGCACTGGCCCCCAAAGTTCTTTCTCCTAAAACACTAAAATGTCAAGCGGTTTCCTCACTCTGGCTCTTGTGTTTTAAAACTTTGTTTTTAAAATGATTGATTGATTTGAAAGACAGAGTGACAGAGAAAGAGGGACCAAGGGAAGCAGGGAAAGTGAAAGAGAGAAAGTGAGAGAGAGAGAGATTGATTTTTTATCTGCTGGTTTAATCTTCAAATGGCTGAGATAGCTAGCACTGGTCCAGGTTGAAACCACAAGCCAGGAATTCATCTGGGTCTCCTGTGTAGCTGGCAGGGACTCAAAAACTTGAGCCATCATCTGCTGCTTTCTAGGCACAGTAGCCGGAAACTGGACCATGAGCCACGAATCCAGGACTCAAGCTGGCACTCAGATATAGGACATGGACTTTCCAAGTAGTGACTTAATCCACTGAGCCACAGCTCCTCCAGAAGTCGACTTTCTTGGTATCATAATTACCTGAAAAGTATCCCATGTTGTATGAGGCAATGCCACTCAAATTTCTTTGTTCTCTGTACTTCTTAAGTAAAGGAAAGAAACAAAAATAACAAAAAACTGGTTGTGACTTTGAAGACAAAAATCAGTAAAAACAATTTCTTAACTATTATGTACAAAGCACTTCTTCTTTGTAAATACAACTATGTCATGTTTGCATTTTTTAGAAGTTGATATTCCTCAGGAGTTCAGACAGAATATACTCTTAGGTTGAATTACACAGGACAGTCTTTGTCTAAATACATCATAGGGGACCAACTAAGGTTATGTGATAAAGGTCAAACATACTTAGGAAATTTCAGTTTTAAAATGATAGTTTTATTTGCTAGGAAAAAATTCTCTTATGCATCTCTAAGAACAGGCTCTAATATTTTCCATATCAGCTTGAAAATAGAATCTCTGTGTGTATGTTGCATATCCTGGAACTGGTGCTCATATTTCATGGGACACACTTCAGGAAGCACAGTTTTAGAGAAAGACTTACACAGACAGATGCAATGTCTAATTCTGTAATGAATTCTCCACAATGTCCGAATCAAACCGTGTTGCTAAATGACCAATAGGAAAAACTCAAAGCAGTCTGATTTTACATTGCATTGATCAGAGAAGTGAGGATGTCTCTTTAGAAAAAGGAAGGAGTTAATGTACTTTTCTTTTCAAATTTCAATTTTCTGAATGGAGGACCATATGTTTTAACTTCAAAACTTGAAATACTTTGGACTCTTTCTCTGAGGTGAAATGTACCTTAACATGTGTTAAACCTTTGAAGTAAAAGGAAACAAATACACACATACAATGTGTGTATTTGTTTAATAACTCTTTGCCAGAGCCAGTTAAATCTGGAGATCTGAATATTTATTCATTTTTTGGAGAGTATCAGTTCATACTGCATAAAGAGCTCATGTCAGTGCACAAGTGTAAAAGAGCTTCTTTAGGAAAGAAAAACTGACAGTTATTTCATGCCCCAACCGAGACATCTGTGCACACAATTGACATTCAGAGCTCCTTGGTATACTTTATTTTATAAGCCTTTGCATAGTTAGCTTTAAAACCCTATGATTATCCTATTTTAAAAAAGTAAAACCTTTTATTTTTCAAATATTATCCATTACCTTTGAAATGCTAAAGTGAGAACCTTTGAAATGAGTTTTTTTGGAAAAAAAAGTCTTGAATAATCCACATCATCACAGATATGTAACACTCAAATGCATTCACTCAGTGCCCTTTATCAACTGTGTTTCTTCTTACAACTTCTAATTTTGATATTTGCAACTGTATTATCATGCAACCATAGTTCTTTCTCTATTAATATACTTTTTGGATTAGATAAAGGATGAATAATATTTTCCCATAATAAAGACATTATCTGAATTGAATTGTCAAAAATCTAATCCTCACAACACCATTGTCATTTGGTTTTGTGAAGTGAACAAAGGCATCTACATTGACACACTCAAAACAGGATTAAGTCATCCTCCAAGCCTTTAGATCACTCCAAAGATGAAAAAAATGCCCTGCTAACTTTAACCAAAAGACCAGATGTAGAATAATCTTCTATTTTTCCAGTTAGTGTTGAAAGGCAGAATTATACAAATAGAGACACAAATGATCTAACTCTCTGTCTCTCTCTCACTATTCACATATATTTAACTATCTCTTCAGTGCTTTGAAAAGTGACACGTTGTTGTCAGGTTAGTATATGAATGAGTAATGAATAAAAACTACTTTGAAGATTATTTAATGTTATATTCATTCATACTGGAGATTTTTTTTAATATTTAAGTTTCAGATTTTCAGGAATAAATGTGAAGGATCAAGCTTATTTTTTAAAATACATAACCTTGGTACCATTCTATCCTCACCTTCCATTAATCCTCAAACAAAGCCTCTTGCTATCTTTAGTTCATTACTTGATGTTTAATAGAATGGATGAACTATTACATGATGTGAATAGAACTGGTAGTTGGTTAAAAGAAAGAAAAAAATTGGATTAAACACAAAATTATATATAAATTACATACAAATATACATAAATTAAAAATTTTAACTTAAAGCATGTATTTAAAAATTTCTTTAAAGCTTACATAATGTCAGCCAGAAATCTTTTTTTAAACTGGAACAATATCTTATTAGAATTATATGTACATAACACAAAATGATAAATACAGAGAAATGTTTTTAGTATCAGGTCTTAAAAATACTTCCATTCAATTTTCAAAATGTTGAACATAATAATTTAGCTGGTAAGAACACTAGATATAATCTAATTAGATATAATCTATAAAGAACATGAGTTTTTTTGTTACAACCTGTAATAGATTCTAATACCTCATCTATGATAATAATTTGTTTTCACAAAATCAGAAGAATAAATTGAATAGTATATTTGCCTAAATCATTAATATTTTGGTCTTTCTTTAATTTCCAAGAAAACCTAAATCATCAAAGTGTATCAGAATCCATTACCAGCCAAAGCAAAGCCTCTACTAATGATGGAATAGGTGCATTCTAAATTTACATACACTAATAAACAAAAAACTAAATAGCTCTCTTTCCTGCTTGTCATTTGCTTCAGTTTGTGTGTCTCAAGGTCCTCTCAGGAGTTACTGTCCAAATCCTGAGATGACTCCTGGGAGGTAAGCATGCCCTTTGTGGATGCTGCTACATGTGCCTTCAGAGACAGGGAGGACCTAGAGGTAGTATCTCCATAGTGGGGCTGGCAGAGATGAGAACTCGAATACTGTCAGTGTTTCTCTTTCTCTCTGGAATCTAGATGAGTCCACTTGTCTAAGTAAGTCTCGGGGGGCTGAACAGCTCAGATCAAAGGGTATACATGTCAGGATTGTGTAAAACAAGTTTCTCTCTATATCAACTGTTGATACAGAGCAAGGTCTCATTGGACCTTTTAATCTTAAAAACTTGCCCTTTCCAAGGTAGCCGGATACCATTATGAGACAGTTTTCTTTTTCTGAATTCCTTAAAAATAAAGATGGTCACCTGCATATATCTTCTTTGTTGCTGCATCATGTTGTGCATGGTATCAGTTTTTATTATTAATTACAATTGGGGCTGGTGCTGTGGTACAGCAGGTTAAAGCCCTGGCCTGAAGCGCCAGCATCTCATATGGGCACTGGTTTGAGTCCTGGCTGCTCCACTTCCAATCCAGCTCTCTGCTAGGGCCTGGGAAAGCAGAAGATGGCCCAAGTCCTTGGGCCCCTAAACCCGCGTGGGAGACCTGGAGGAAGCTCCTGGCTCCTGGCTTTGGACTGGCACAGCTCCAGCCACTGCAGCCATATGGGGAGTGAACCAGCGGATGGAAGACTTCTCTCTCTGTCTCTACCTCTCTGTAACTCTGTCTTTCAAATAAATAAAAATAAATTGGTTACTCTGGTAGTGATCCTCTGACACACTTTTAAAAATTTATTCTATATTTCTTTTTGAAATAGCTTTATTAAGATATAATTAACACACTATAAAATTTACCTTTTTAAAAGATACAGTTTAGTGTTTTTTAGTATTTTCAGAGTTCTACAATCATTACTAATATCCATTTTTTGGACATTTTTCTTTACCCAAAGAGAAACTGGTACCCCTTAGTAGCGATTTTCTACTCCATTCTCCAGCCCTAGGTAATCACTAATTTACTTTCTATCTCCTTGGATTTACCTATTCTGGACATTTGCTATAAATGCAATCATATATTTGGTGTTTTCTAATCATCTGTTTTCTTTGAGAATAATGTTTTCAAGGTTCTTCCATGTTACAGCATCTAACAGTATTTCACTCATTTTTATTGCCAAATGGTACTCCCCTGTAAGAATAATCTACATTTTGTTTACTCATTCATTGATTGGTTGGCATTGGATAGCTTCAACTTTTGGCTATTCTGAATAATGTTGTTATGAACATTTATGTACAAGTTTTCAAGTGGACATATATTTTTATTTGCTTGGGCATATACTTCAGAACAGAGTTACTGAGTTACATGATAATTATATATGAGGAACTTCCACACCTTTTTCCAATATATTTTATATTCCCACCAGCAGTGAATGAATTTTTCGAAACACTTGTTATTGTCTTTTTTCTTTTGGACAGGCAGAGTTAGACAGTGAGAGAGAGAGAGACAGAGAGAAAGGTATTCCTTTTCCATTGATTCACCCCCAAATGGCTGCTATGGCCAGTGTGCTTCGGCCAGCACGCTGTGCCAATCCGAAGCCAGGAGCCAGGTACTTCCTCCTGGTCTCCCATGCAAATGCAGGGCCCAAGCACTTGGGCCATCCTCCACTGCCTTCCCGGGCCACAGCAGAGAGCTGGACTGGAAGAGGAGCAACCAGGACAGAATCCAGCGCCCCAACTGGGACTAGAACCCAGGGTGCTGGGGCTGTAGGCGGAGGATTAGCCTAGTGAGCCGCGGCACCGGCCTGTTTTTGTCTTTTGAATAAACCTGACTTAATGGATGTGAAGTAGTATCTCATTATGGTTTTAATTTGCATTTCTTAAGAATAATGATATTGAGCATTTTTTCACGTGCTTATTGATCATTTGTGTGTCTTTGTTAGTGGTAAGTGTATTCCAATACTTGGCCCATTTTAAAATTGGATTTTGCTGTTGTAAAATTGTAAGAACTCAGGGCTAGCATTGTGGTGTAGCAGGTAAAGCCACTGCTTGCAGCGCTGGCATTCATTATGAGCACCAGTTTGTGTCTCTGCTGCTCTACTTCTGATCCAGCTCCCTGTTAATGTCCCTGGGAAAGCAGCAGTAGGTGGCCCACGTGCTTGGGCACCTGCCACCCACGAGGGAGATGCAGATGAAATTCCTGCCTTTGGTCTGGCTCAGCCTCAGCTATTGCAGCCACTTAGATAGAGAACCAGTGGATGGAAGACCACTCTCTCATTGTCTCTTCCTCTCTCTCCACTAGGCCACAGCGCTGGCCCCATGTCTCTTCCTCTCTCTCTATAACTCTTTCAAATAAATAAATCTTTTTAGAAACAAGTTGGAAGTGCTCTTTATATATTTCAGATACAAGTCCCTTATCAGATATATGACTTGTAGATATTTTATCCCATTTTACAGGCTATCTTTTTCTTTTCTTTTTTCTTTTTTAAAGATTTATTTATTTGAAAGTCAGAGTTACACAGAGAGAGGAAAGGCAGAGAGAGAAAGAGGTCTTCCCTCTGTTGGCTCACTCCCCAACTGGCTGCAATGGCCGGCGCTGCGTCGATCTGAAGCCAGGAGCCAGGTGCCTCCTCCTGGTCTCCCACGTGGGTGTGGGGATCCAAGCACTTGGGCCATCCTCCACTGCCTTCCCGGGCCACAGCAGAGAGCTGGACTGGAAGAGGAGCAACTGGGACTAGAACCCGGTGCCAATATGGGATGCCGGTGCCACAGGTAGAGGATTAACCAAGTGAGCCATGGCGTCAGCCCCTTTTTAATTTCTTGATAACTAACTTTGGAACACAACGTTTTCAGTTTTGATGAAGTCCAGTTTATCTACTTTTGTATTGACACACATTTGTACATATGTGTGGGGTACAGTTTTATAATTTGATATACAATGTGTAATGCTAAAATCAGGGAAATTAGCTTTTCCATATATCAACAATTTATAAGTCTGTGGATTTGGATACTTTTCTAGATATTTTGGGATATATCATACTTGTTGTCAATCATTGCTTTATGGGAGACACAGCAGACCCATAGAATAGCAGATGTCCTAAATAGCACTCTGGCCTAGAATCAGCCCTGAAGGCATTCACATCTGGCTGAAGAGCCCATGAGAGTATTTTAGGCATGAAAAGCCAAGACACTCTGGCAAAAAACAAACAAACAAACAAACAAACAAAAAAAACCCTAAATGAAAGATCTCTGCGAGTGAGATCCCAGTGGAAAGAACGGGGCCAAAGAAGGAGGTACCTTTTCTGAAGGGAGGAGAGAACTTCCACTTTGACTATGACCCTGTCAGAATAAGATCAAAGTTGGCAAATCCAAAAGGCTTCCATAGCCTTGGCAACTCATGACTAGAGCCTAGGGAGATTACTGATGCCATAAACAAGAGTGTCAGATTGTTAAATCAACAACAGGAGTCACTGTGTACTTACATCTCATGTGGGATCTGTCCTTAATGTGTTGTCCAATGTGAAGTAATGATATAGCTAGTACTGAAACAGTATTTTTACACTTAGTGTTTCTGTGTGGTTGCAAACTGATGAAATCCTTACTTAGTATATACCGAATCAATCTTCCGTATATAAAGATAATTGGAAATGAAAAAAAAAACTTGGTTTTAAATTGGAAATTGCATAGAAAATTAATCAATTTTTAAAAAATATCATGTAGGATCTCTGTCTTTAATGTGCTGTACATTGTGATTTAATGCTATATATAGTACTCCAACAGTATTTTTCACTTTGTGTTACTATGTGGAGGCAAACTGGTGAAATCTTTACTTAGTACATTCTAAACTGATCTTCTGTATATAAAGAGAAATGAAAATGAATCTTGATGTGAATGGAAGGGGAGAGGGAGCAGGAAAGGGGAGGGTTGCGGGTGAGCCATTGTAACCCATAAGCTGTACTTTGGAAATTTATATTCATTAAATAAAAGTTAAAAAAAAATCGTTGCTTTAGAGTACCAGAATGAATCCCTCCTGTCTAAGTATATTTTGATGCCATTTATCTAGCCTTTTTCTGCCCCCTTCTTCCCATCCTTCCCAGCCTGTAGTGCCCACCGTTCTACTGTCTTCTTCTATGAGATTAATTTCTTATCTATTTTTATTTTTGCTACTTGTGTTTTTATTGCCTGTCTAAGAAACCATTGCCTAATTCAGGGTCATGAAGATGTACAACTGTTTCCTTCTAAAAGCTTTATAATTTTAATCCTTAATTAAGGTCTATGAATCATTTTGAGTTTACTTGTACATAGTGTGAGGAAGAGGTCCAGCTTCTTCCTTTACATTTGAATATTCAATTGACCCAGCACTGTATTTGAAAAGATTGCTCTCCTTTTGAGTTGGTCTTGGCACCTTGTTGAAAATCAACTGACCATAAACATGAGAGTTTATTTCTGGACTCCCAATTTTATCCATGGATCTTCATGTTTATAGTAGTGCCAGTCCTACATAATGTGTACTTCTTTAGGTTTTAGTAAGTTTTGAAATTCATTTTTTAATTTTTAAATCCAGCATTTTAAATATGAAGTCCTTCCAGTATATCTCATCTACATACTTCCATAACTCCAAATCAATTGCTTTTTTATTCATTCATGAATTTTTTTTTTGTTTTTGTTTTATTTATTTTTTATTTTTTACAGGCAGAGTGGACAGTGAGAGAGAGAGACAGAGAAAGGTCTTCCTTTTGCCGTTGGTTCACCCTCCAATGGCCGCTGCGGTAGGCGCGCTGCGGCCAGCGCGCTGATCCGATGGCAGGAGCCAGGTGCTTATCCTGGTCTCCCATGGGGTGCAGGACCCAAGGACTTGGGCCATCCTCCACTGCACTCCCTGGCCACAGCAGAGAGCTGGCCTGGAAGAGGGGCAACCGGGACAGGATCGGTGCCCCGACCGGGACTAGAACCCGGTGTGCCGGCGCCGCAAGGCGGAGGATTAGCCTAGTGAGCCGCGGCGCCGGCCTCATTAATGAAATTTAAAGTAATTTTTTTACTTCCAATCTATTTCAGATATAAAAATATAAAAAACAATATAACAACCATTTAGTCTCTACCAAGCTTCAAAATAATAATGCAATTGTAATTAAGTCCCCTGTGTATACTTTGCCAATCTCTCTATAGTTTCTCAGAGATAATCAACATGTTGAGAATTTTTTTATTTCCATGCACAACTTCACATTTTACGGTCACTTCTAACCACCTGTTCCCTTGTCAACCGCTACTGCAGAGTCTATAACTGAAAATATTTGATCCCCAGCCTCTCTTGAAGATCTGAAAGGCCATAAAACATAGTCAAGGCTAAAGAAGTACAATGACAAGTCTCTGCATTGAGTGACCTTTCCCAAATGAAAAGGTGAAGACTAGCTATAGACATGTTTTTGCCCTTTATAATTTTTTTCCTTTCTATTTTTCTAGCTTGGAGCATCAACATGAGGCTGAGGTAACCATAGGCAACAGAATGAGGAAGAAAACCTCCATGAAATCTTCATGGCAAAGCCAAAAGGTGAAAAATCACCTGGGTACCTGATCTGTGCCAGAGCAGGAAGACACACCTCCTCTCCTTGATGCAGGAGATAAATGCTTCATTTTATGAAATCTGCCACTGATTGTAAGGCACATTATTATTCTAAATACAACTAAGAATGAAAAAAAAATCGGAACCGTCATAGAAAAATATAATGGTTTCTCTCCATTAATTGTAAGTGGTGATCTAATTTTATAGGCAATGACATATCAAAGATAAATGTTTCTTAGAGTCAATGAAATATTTAAAATCCTTTCTCTGTTTAAACCACCATTATTTGGAATTTCACCTGCTTTGCAGGGGGAACAGTTTCCTAGTTGCTATCTTTTTGCAACAAATTTAGATTAAGTTAATGTAGATGAAAGCAGAGGACGAGGAAATTCAGGCTTTGCCAAGAAAGCTGATTTTTGCTTCAGATCTGCAATCCAGGCAGCTGAGAGTTTGGTAATCTATAGACTTGTTATGTCAGACTTTGGCCTGCTTATTGGCAGCCTTATTCCTCGCCTTTTTCTTACTCTGCTCTGTAATACACTCTCAGACTATGTTCTACCTGATTACAGCGGATGAAATGCTTTTCCGGGACAGTGGATGATGATGGGGGTGGGGGACTGTGTTCCTTCTGCTCCTTTTTTGTCATCACTGACGTCTCCATTAGGAGCTGCAACTCCGCACTGGATCCAGCTCCTGCCAGAAGGGCTAACCAGTACTGCAGCAATTGCATGGTGTTCTTTACCCTGGCCTCTTATTTTTTGGTTCTGTCATCTAGGAGTGGAAGTAGCTTCCTGTTTTTGCTCATCTCTGAATGCCCCTCATCATCCCCCATTTGGCTTCTCAGCTTGTTCATCACTCATGAAACCAATTCCTTGTATAAAACCTTCTTGATCCTTGGAATATTTGAGGTAGTTTTCCTTTCCCTGATTAGAAATCAGTCTAATAATTTTTGAAAATTTTATCTTCATTCTACATATTTATGGGATACAGTGTAATGATTTGATACATATACTCAAAATGTGATGGCAGTTGACACTTTTTGAAAAATAGAATTTTCAGTCTTAAGCTAAAATTATTGCATATTAAGCCACAGAGATAGGAATGTAGCAGGAGAAATGACTGGATTTGTTTGGATTATTAGTGATATTTTGGAGTTGAAGATATATGAAAAACTGTGTTTGGAGACAGGGGAGCCAGAAAATGTAGCAGACATTTGCGGTTTTATTTATGTATTTTTGACAATAACAATCTGATTTTCCTAAGGGAAATCATTCCTTTCTCATTCTCAGATGTTATGGCTTGTGTGGTATTACCACAACCTATGCCTGCAGGAATGGGTGCTTGACTCAGGCTTGGTCACCCAGAACTCTGCACCTGCCTGACCAGTGGGAATGTTCTGGGAAGGACACATGCCCTGGTTAAAATCTCAGAGGCAAAGTCAGATCATTTGAAAGGGAAGAATTCACTGCTGTCAGTGCTGGACTTGGAGGTGTGGGGATGAACATGTGAAGTCTCTAGCAGCCACTTTGTCACCACAAGAGAAGGACATGTCTGATGGTGAGCCAAGACACAGGGAAGCAGAGGTGGGAGGCATCAAAGCTGTCAATGGCACCTTTGGGCTGCTAATTTCAGCTATGCATAATTCCAGATTTATCCCCTAGAAGTTTTCGTTACATTAACTGGTAAATTTTTCTCTCTGAGCCTATTCAAGGTATACTTTCTTTCCTTTCTTCCGTTTCCTTAGCCCCTTTTTCTGAAAGAACCCTATAAACATCTACAGATTATGCAGTTTTTTATACTTTTTCTTTCTCCTTCTCCCTGCATCCCATCTTCCATTTTGCTGAAAGAATTGTTATAAAACGCCTACGTGTATCCATGCACATTCTGGAGCTAAAGAGGACTTAAATTTGATAAAAGGGAATTTAAATGCTATTTTTCTACCTATACACAAGCCCTCTGTTAGTATTACTGCATACAGTTCAAAGATAACAGCACTTGGTTTCAAAAATCGATGATCAATATATTTTTCTCATTCCTGGGGTACATTGCCAATGAAATCCATCCTATGGCATTCCTTTATTATAAGAAATGAAGAAGGATATTTAAAAGATGTTACACTGCCATTCACAACTCACAAAAGTTCATTAGCATATACTTAGTGGCATTTACTACTCAAAGTAATGGTTTTCCCTCCCTACTAGGCAAATATTTTCTTCATGAGATTCTGTGATTTCACAAGAAAATAAGCATTTTATATCTCATCACACCCATTGATCTCTAGGGCTTGATTTGTAGTCAGTGGGCATCTATATTACACAGTCTTCCTAACTGTCTACAGTCCATTATGGCCCACTTAGGACAAAAAGTATCTTCCTTTCATGTCATCTACTGTTAAAGGAGAGGGTTGCTTTGTTAAATGAGGTTAATGACAATCTGGAAATTTTCAAGCTATTGAGTGACTATTGATTTCTTTATTTTAAAAAAGATGATTGAGGTTTTTTGGTTAATTTTTAACAGTTTTGAAAAATAATCAAGCACAGAGTTGGAAAAGAATGTAGATATATTTCAGGCTCAAAGCTTCTTTTTGCGGGTGGTGAAAGTTACAGAAATATAGAAATTATGGATAAAGAAATTAAGAATTTGAACTACCTTTGGCAAATGCAGCGTGGGAAGAAGCTTGGCTGTTGTTGCTTTTCCACTCTTGTTTACTTTCCCATTTTCTCTCTGAAATAAATTTCCATTGCTACACCCTGGGATTCATAGATAATTTTGGAATTGCATATTTTTTCTCTTAATTTGTGTATCATTTATTTTTACCGATGTTGGTCTTATCTGTTTACCATCCAACTTTCCAACTTCATTTGTTAAAAAAACCACATGTTAATTTTATTATTGCTCTACTAATAATGTTAATAAAAAAAGAGAATGTTCTACACATTTTTGTTGAAAGAGGGGGAAAGAGCCAGTAGATTGTGGGGCAGAAGGATTTGCAATGGTCCCTTGCCTACTACAAAGTTTTACCCCTTGACTCTCAAGAAACGCTGTATCACTATTCTCAGGCAGACTGTGTTTACCTGGCCCTGTATTCACATAGCCTGAGCTGACCAAATGGCACATAGCAGGGTGCACAAACACCTACAGTGTCTGAGTAGTAGGCAGTGTTTCCCACGCATTTAGTGAGTGCAATGCACACAGAATTCCAGTACAAACTTTCTAAATGCACCACAAGACACTGAAATGAGACAAGGTGGCATTTTGCTGTATTAGAAGCTTCCTGTTGAATATTCATTACTATTACCAGCTCTCAGAACTTCGTGATACAGCAGCAATATCATCATTGGTGACTGAAAGTACGATTCCATGCAAGAAAACCACTTCTGAATTTTTTAAAACTATTTTTTTTTTACACATAGAATTACACATAATACAAAATACTTGTTTTACAAATTGAAATCTTTACAGTTAAGGGTACAGGTACAGTAATGCAGGTAATATTAGTGCATTCACTTAGAGCAGAGTCATTTATCTTCATTGGGCTTAACATCAAGCCAAGAATGAGTTATTTGCTTCAATTGCTTTCTAGACTTTGCATTTAAAAAAAAAGAAAAATTACTTCTACCTTCTGTATAACAAGTCAGGGTAATAAACAATGCCAACAGTGAAGTAGTCTAGTATTTCTATAAATGGGAGATTGTATTCCAATAGTTCTTAAATTGTAACTCCTAAGGTTTTGGCTAAACACAACTATTAAACTGTTATTATCTCAGCTTTCAGGAAAATTACATCATCTTTGGTAATAGGCTACCAAGAAACAAAAACTATGGACTACACCATTTTTCCAAAGAATCCTGCATTTTAATGAATAGCTGAATAAATAGACATTAATTATGAAATTCACATTAAGATAGAAGAAAATCCAAACATTCTGATTGCTTTATCTCTTAAATTTGATAGCTATGAAAAAACATACTATTTATGTTAAGATAAAAATAAGCTGAATCACAGGAGTGTAACTGGGAAGTGCTGGCAGATATATACATTAACATGGAGGAGCCATAAAATAAAACTGTTTATATGTACATCATTTCTTCCTTTCTTTTTTGTATGGAGAAACACTGTTTTATAAAATGGGAAAACACACAGTAGACCACATGCAACAAGGACCAATACAATATGCACAGCAGAATAATCAAATAAGACACAAGAACCATGAGTTTAAAAAAGAATTTGGAAGCAGGAAAAAAAAAAAAAAAAAAAAGAAGGGATTGAAACCTGGAATGCCTTCTTATTGAGGTTTCAGAATATAAATCTGTCTAACAAGCTTCTTGATAGTTTTCAAAAGTTCCCACTAAACCACCTATGGTTTAAGTGTAGAGCTAAAAATAAACCATCATATTATACAAAACTTTGTATATTAGCATACAAAAGGTAACAATTTACTTTTTGTATAAAATATAACCTTTTGATAGTATATTTATTTCACATATGTATAAATATAACCCAAAGAATATGTTTTAATATTTCTACCAAAATATTCTTTACAAAAGTTTACAAAACAAGTCATTTATTTACAAACCAGCACAGAAAAGATTCTGGGCCAGTGATGTTGGTATTGTGTAAAAGGAGAGTGCCTCTAGGCATTTTAAAGAGTAAGAGAGAGCTTTGCCAAACTTTCAAAATGTGTGTTCTGTTTTGACTAGGTATTTAAAGACTTTGTTTTTAAACCACTTGAGTTAAATGACATTTGATATTTGAATATGTGAGTGTATCACTAAAAGGGCTGAAGATAACTTTTCCTCTTCTGTAATTAAGGAAATGATAGTGCTGTCTTGCATCCATCCAAAATCTGCACCCCTTATTCATTTAATGGCTGATCTCTATGTGGGAACTGAGGTTAAATGAGTCAACAAAAACTCTGATACCGTGCTCAGCCCTGAGGGAGAAAACCTGAATATGGAGGGTCCCTCTGGCATGCAGTTATGATCCATCACACAGGGACAAGAGAAATAACAGATCTCTATGAATCGACCACATTTTATGTAACCCTTAACAAGACCCAAATATGTCCAAAGAGCAGATTTTTCTCTCACTTAGGCATTCCTTTAACCCTATCACACTTATACTCACTGGTAACTGCCAAACCTAGTTCTTATTTTCAACCAAAACATGCTATCTTCTAATCTTACTTTTGGTTTCCAAACTGCCTTCTCTTAGAAATTAGTCATTGGTCATCAATATGAATAGGGAGGACAAGGATCAGTTTCACTGAGACTTGGAACAAACCAGTGGTCATCAACCACAATAAGTAACACTCCAGGTTATTTGCTGTCAGATACATCTCCTTTATAGCAATGTCCAATATTCTTGAGTGAAATCTGATGCACACAGGTGTGCATCAATATTTCAGTACAATTAGGACAGCCTTGGTTACTTAAACTTGGTTAAGACTAGATTCGGAATTGATTGTGAATGCCAAAGTCAAGGTTCATAGCTCTACATTCTTGTTTGATCAGTAGACACAACATTCCACTGAAGAGTATATGTAGGAAAACTGCAAAAGTGATGAGAAAATTTGTAATTCACTAGATGTTTTCTAGATTCTCTCGCTGTCCTTTACTTAGGACACCATTTGGCTATTTCAAACAAACCTATAATACATCAATCTATCCTGCAAGTTTTAGGGAAATTAAGTCAAAGTATAGAGTGGAAAAATTAAGCCACATATAGCTGCTAGAAAAAACTGGTTGCTTGTTGCTTGGAACAAGTACCTCCTCATGATCTGGAGTTTAAACAAGCTACAGATTCTATTCCTTTTCTTTCAGGGATAAAAGGAGGTTGGGGAGACTATTTTACACAATTAATTACACATCAACATCACAGTTCTTTTTGGATAAATTGGATACTGTGTCCTGGAGTTTAGATGGGAAAAGTTATCCTAATATTTCACTTTCAGGTTTGAGATTTAAAACAAGAAGTTGAACCAAATCATTCACCAACGCAGTTACTTTCTCCTTTTCATTTATAAGCCATGCTGTCTCCATGTAGTCCACCTGGAAGTCAACATTTAGCTTTTACAGCGTCTTTCTAAAATACTGTCTTCTAGTGCTTGGAGTTTGCAAGTTCTCTCTTTTCTCCTTCAGGAATTGTTGTTCCCCAGGATTTCATCAAGATTGATGTCTTTCATCCAGTCATCATTACCAGGTTCTGTCTTTAGTAAGGAATCAATGAAATCAGCATCACTGTTTAGGGCAGGGCCCATGTTGTCAGTCTGTTGACTGAGGAAGTCAAAAGTTAAGTCACTGCCATGATCAGTTCCTTGAAAAGCCCTGGAACTTTGGTTGGGTGAAGGGAAATTGCTCGGTGTCAGGGATGGTGGTTGGCTTATGCCTGTCCTCGTCTGGTTCAACCCTGTTCCTGACTGGTTCATATTAGGCAAAATCTGCGTACTTAGCGGAGTGGGTCTGAGACTCAAACCCCTGAGTGGACCCATAGTTTGTCCATTTAATGTTTGGCTCATTTGGTTCATGGGTCTCATTTGCACTGCTGGTGTTAACTGGTTAGGAGGAGCCACTGCCCTCTGGGAAAACTGCTGGCTACCTACTGCCTGTTGCAACGACTGGTTTGGGGTATAGGATGCAGGTGTACCTGTGGAAAAGCGGATTCCTGTGGACTTCAGGGCTTCCTGCTGTTTGGCTGTTGCTTCTTGAGAGGCCCAGTTTGGTGCTGTTGTGTTAGATGTGATCATGACATTTGATGTTCTCTGTGCTGGCATGCTTGCCATGCTATGGGTTAAATTTGGTCTCAATTGTTGTGAATTGCCAACAGATCCAGCTCCAAAAGAGGCCACATTGTTATTATTACTTGGCCCTAAGGTGGGTGGCCGGGGAATCAGAGGGTTGTTTTGATTTGCTATCAATTGATTTGGATTTCTCTGTTGGGTCAGTTGATTCATTCCTGAAGTGACACTGTATGTGCCAGGTTGATTACAAGGAAGATTTGCATACATCCCAAGGTTCTGAACTGTTGTGGGTAATGATGGCATTCTTGTCCCATGGGAAGTAGACATGAGGCTGGAATTTGGAGTTAAAATGGTATGTGTGGAAACTGGGTTTGCCAAAGGCTGGTTAGAGTTTAAATTCACTGTTGATGAGCCACCTAAGAAAAGGAAGAGAATTATATCAGTTCACAATAATACATTATCTACTCTTTCAAAGCAATTTACAATAGAATCAATTTTGAACTGGCTTCAGGTATAAGAATAATTTAAGACAAACAATCATTAAATATATTACGTAAAATAAATTATGAAGCCCTGGGGTAGGGGAAGTATCAACCTATATCTCTCCTTGGTCAAGAGTTTACATGATACAGAATAAAAGACTAAAATAGATGACTCTGCTTCATAGATTGCACATTACTATTCCTCTTCTGAGTCACTGGCAGCATGTGATAATCATTCATTTTGAATTATCTTTATTATGTTACAAGTCCAAAGACAACTTTAATTAGCCAATTGTCATAAAATGATTTCCCCTGCTTACCCCTGGGTCCAAATAAAAAAAGGGTGGGTGAATTCTAATATACAACTGCTAGATCAATATTCCTACCTGGGGGCCTTAAAAGTTATGTCCCATTCTTCACCTGAATTATACCCATTCAAGAAACTGCCACAAGTGTTAAAGCATCAATTTCTATCTCTTTTAACCACCTGGAACTCAATGCAATTCATGCTCTAGTGATAATTTCCAAATGGAAAGTCTTCTGCTCTAGGAAGCATTGTTCCTAATGCATTATTATCCAATACACTTTGAGCCACGTTTGCTCATGCATACAATGCCTTTCACTGAGCCCTATTTTTTATTCAAGGTTCAAGCCAAGTCTCAAGCTCCTTCATTAAGCTTTCCCCTATATTCTAGACTTCTCTATTGGGTAGCATTTTCCCTTGGAATCTTTCATTAAGCACTTGGATTTTATATTGGGCAATCCACAGAGCCTCAAAATCCCTGCCAACTAAACTAATGTCTGTTAATAACTGATTGAATGTGGAACCAGTGCCCGAGTCACAGGCTGCTGAATAGGAAGACTCCACAAAACAAATAGAGATTAATCAACCCACTGAAATCTTCCTGACTCGAGGAAGTGAAATCATGATGGGAAACCAGCTAGAGTTACGATAGTGGAGCACCAGAAGGAGAAAAAAAGAGGGCCTATTATATAAGTTCCATGAGCAGAGGAAGTTTTGTCTGCTTTGTTCATGGTCATATTCAACAAGTCTATTAGATGGCACAACGTAGGTATTCAATTGACAGTATTTGAATGAATGGTTAAGAGATTGAAGCAAATACAAAATGTGGAGTAAAATGCTATTATGAAATTTCCCTGGAGAGAGGCCAGGAATCCCACAGAATCAGGGATGCTGAGCAACAGAGCTACACACATATGAGCATCAGAATGTCAGCCCAGGAGAACGTGTCTGCACTTGTAACCCAAGCATAGCCCCTGCTGCCTGAAAATTCCTAGTATGGTAGATAACCTGGAAGACTGAAGGTCGAATGAACACACAACTCTTGTTATTCATTTGAAAAAATGCCTGCAACTAGACTACAGACCCCCGAAGGCAAGGGCAGCCTCTTGGGTCTTCTCTCCTTGCACACAGGAAATACTTGAATAACAGCTGAGAGTATACAAAACACTAATAAGCTATGCTTCTTCATCTTGGAATATGGGAAGTTCATGGCAAAGGAATTTACAGTATGAAAATGCTGTGGAAGAAGTTTATTTTTTCCCTCTTTTTTAATAATATGCCCTGAGAAGGTTTATAAGGGGACTGGCCTGTTCAAATAACCAGAATAGAGAGGATTTCCACAGGATTCATACAGTAATAACAGTAAACATTAGGAAACTCCTAATTTATGACAGAAATGGTTCAACGTGCTGTTCATACTTCATTTCTAACATTAACATCTGAGAAAGATGACATTATAATAAAAATGGTAAAAGAGTATGTGCTTTGTTTTGTTGCTTATTTCATTCTCAGAAGAATGAGAAGTACAAAACACTAGAGCAGCGATTCTTATCCATTTGGGGATCAGCAGTTGAATGCTAAGGACTCCTCCCTTAGAAAAATGCCCTAGTGCATGATAGAAGAGACTGCTCCATGCCTACCCAATATCCAACTTCCCTGACTTCCTTAGAAATAGAACCTTGATTTTTGTAGCCATTAGCGCAGTTGAAATACCTCATTTCCCAAACTTCCTGACTGATTGGGGGCCCAGATGAGTAAATTCTGGCTAAAGGTAGAAGATAGTAGGTGAAAACCCATTAGAAAACAAACTACTTAGGGTCCAGCTTTGTGGTACAGATTAAACTGCCACCTGTGATGCCGGCATCCCATATGGGCACTGGTTCAAGTCCTGGTTGTTCTACTTAAGATCCAGCTCCCTGCAAAGGCAGCTGGGAAAGCAAAGGAAGGTGGTACAAGTCCTTGGCCACCCACGTGAGCAACCCAGAAGGAATTCCAGTCTCCTGGCTTTGGCCTGGCCCAGCCCTTTCCGTTGTGGCCATTTGGGGAGTGAACCAGTGGAGGGAAGTTCTCTCTCCCCCAACCCACCTCCTTCTCTCTCTGGCTCTCCTTCTCTCTGAAACTCTGCCTTTCAAATAAATGAATAAATATGAATAAATCAAAACAAAAACGCAAAACTACTTTAAAGAGGGAATCTGGGGCTGGCGCCGTGGTTCAACAGGCTAATCCTCTGCCTAGCGGCGCTGGCACACCGGGTTCTAGTCCCGGTCGGGGTGCCAGATTCTGTCCTGGTTGCCCCTCTTCCAGGCCAGCTCTCTGCCATGGCCCGGGAGTGCAGTGGAGGATGGCCCAAGTCCTTGGGCCCTGCACCCACATGGGAGACCAGGAGAAGCACCTGGCTCCTGGCTTCGGATCAGCGTGGTGTGCCAGCAGTGCGCCAGCTGCAGCGGCCATTGGAGGGTGAACCAATGGCAAAAGGAAGACCTTTCTCTCTCTCACTGTCTACTCTGCCTCTCAAAAAATAAAAATTTAAAAAAAGGGAATCTGGCGTGTATATTTGGCCTAGTGGTTAGGATGCTTGTGTTTGTATTGGAATGCCTGGGTTTGAGTCTTGGTCCAGGTTCCCCATTGTAGCTTCCTGCTAATGCAGACTCTTGTTGGTTGGCAGCAGGGGATGGCTCAAGTACTTGGGTCTCTGTCACCCACATGGGAGTTCTAGATTGGGTTTCTGACTGTGTCAGCCTGCCATGGCTGTTGTGGGTATTTGGGAGGTGAAGGTGGAGCAGTCTCGGTCTTTCAAATTTAAAAGGAGGGTGGAAATCTGATATATTTTGGAGACCATTTTACCCTTCTCAGTCATCTTCCTACCCATATGAATATGAAGCTTGGTGATGGGTGACCACAAGGCAGCTCTTAGAATAGAAACCATATGCCCAAGCAGATGGGAGCAGAAAAACAAAGGAATCCTGGATTCCTGACAATACTGTAGAGCCACCAAACTGCCATAGACTACTATACCTGGAATGATTTTGTACAATGGACACAGAAAGTCCTAAATCTTTAATTTTGTATGAATATTTCAAAGGGTTCCCAGCTTCCCCAAAGTCCATTCATGGGCCACAGTATAAGATACCTCATTCCAAATAAACCCTTTGTTGTATTTCCCTCTCCTTGAGGACAGAGAATTCTGTTTATTCCATGAGGAAAAGCAGTAGAGCATGGAATACATGTATTCTATTCCTAAGTTTAGTGGCAAGAGACAATTTGGTGTGTTTGAAGGAGCTTAAATTAGGGCAACATATCTATATTACATGTATTTAACACTACACTTTAACAGAACTAGAAAATAATAATAAATAGAAATGTTCACAATCTTCTTTTTCTTTTGTTTCATTTTATTTGAAAGGCAGAAAGGTGGAGAGAGGGGCCGAAATAGACAGAAAGAAACCTGCAATCTACTAGTTCACTCCTCAAATGCCTGTAACAGCCAGGACTGGGCCAGGCTAAAGCCAGGAGCCAGGAACTCAATCTGGAGCTCCCAAGTGGTTGGTAGGGGCCCAATTACTTGAACCATGCCTCATTGCCTCCCAGGATTCACATTAACAGGAAGCTGGACCAGAAGCAGAACCTGGACTTGAACCCAGGCACTCTGATGCAGGTGTCCAGGGGCCACTTAACCACTGTACCAAATGCTCACCCCTATATTCTTTCCTTCTTTAGAGAATTTTCTCTATAGTTACCTGGACCAATGAAGGTAACAGGTAGGCAAAGTTCTCTTGAAGGCAAAGAGAACTTGGGAAACCCATAGGATAAACTTAATACATATAAACGTGAAGTGTTTTGGGTAGAAGAGATCTGAACAGATGCTGAATAGAATAGATGTAGAAACAGTACAGGCTGAATTTGAGAGAGGTTCTTTCATAGTTATGAGATGCGAGAGGAGAGATTTTGCTGTAGTGCTTATCACCTAATTAATTAATTAGAGAGGTGTGGTGTGGGAGAGAACGTGCTCCCAGCCACTGGTTCACTCTTCAAATTCCTGCAACAGCTGAGCCACAAGCCAAGAACTCAATCCAGGTCTCTCACATGGGTTTCAGGAAGCCAATTATTTGAGCCATCACTACTACCTCCCAAGGAAATTGGAGTCAGGAGTCAGCTGGGAATAGAAGCCAGGCACTCTGAATCAGGATAGGGGCAGTTGGAACAGCATCTTAACCATGAGGTCAACTGATCAGCTCCTCCCCCCACTTTATCATGAGAGATAAAGATGGGCAGGGGTAGAGTGAGCCAGCACACTACAAAGAAGTTTTGTTTTTTAAAGTATAAATGAAATTTACCTTTAGTGTTTTTGAGAGACTCATAAATACTCAATTTTTTTTTCCTTTCTCAAATTCCTTAATGGCAGAACTATTCGTCTATAAAGCAGGAAACTTGGGGAGATGAGCTCAAATGTGGAGACAAAAAGATTAAGCTTTATGCAAGTTACATGTGTGACGGTCCAAGGAGGAGAGATGTCTGAAATCTTATACTACCTAGGTAAAGATACCACTGTTGGAGAGAGATGGTTGACTCTCACAGCTAGAAAACATTTAGATTCTCTGAATTTTCAAAGGTAGTGCAGATAGCAGTAAAATGTGTGACTACAGGGCAAGATTAAGCAAGAAGACTTAATGAAAGAAGTGAAAAATATTTAAGTGTGGTCTTGAAATGAAAGCTAAATTGGAGTTAGAGAAAGATTCTAAGATGTTACAATCAGATATAGTATAGGGAAAGGAGGCAATATTGAGAATTAAATACCTTTTTCTTTTCACATTTATGACTTTTATGGTTTTTACGAAAACTTACCGGAATACTGAGCATTTGGTTGCATATTGCCCACATTTCTTCTTTGGTCTTTATAGTCTGGGGGTGGCCTTGTCAAATGTCGGTTTATCTGATCTTGTGGAGCAATTTTCTCCTGGAAAACACAAGGGAATATGTAGTAGATTTCATCATTAAATTTTCACTTTTAATAACTTATGCACTATTATTCCAAAGAGAATATAAGGACGATTTTGCAGTCAGATTTCAGTCATTTCTCTTTTAGTAGTCTTAGTTCAGAGATAAATCTCTTCAATTTCAAACACAGAACTCAACTTCTTCTCCATAACATTCAACATGTGTGTTGGGTCTAGTGGCTCTCCTTACTTCCCTTACTTTTCGATTACACTTCAATGAGAACTAACTTTCTGGTATTTTTGAGATGGCATTTCTAGCTTTACATTATAGCATACCTGATCTACTTTGGTACCCATACAAGTTTATGATTCTAGATTCACAGGAAATGGATAATATACGAAAAATGTTGCCAAAGGAAATACAGACTACCTGAGTATTTTGAATTTTAATTTGTTAAATGTGGCAACCCTTGACAGAACGAGATATCAAGAGATAACCAGTCAGGTACAGGCACTATGTGCATATTTACCCCTTTTTTACCCCCTCATAACAAACCCTGAAAGGTAGGTATGATTATTCCTCCTTGAAAGATGATGAAATAGTGGGCAGCTCTTGTGGCGTAGTGGGTAAAGCCACTATCTGTGACACCCATAATCTGATATGAACGCTGGTTCATGTCCTGGCTGCTCCACTTCCAATCCAGCTCCCTGCTAATGTGCTTGTGAAAGCAGAAGATGGCCCAAGTGTTTGGGCCCCTGCGACCCATGTGGGAGACCAAGAAGATCCTGGTTCCTGGCTTCAGCCTGTCCCACCCATGACTGTTGCACCTATCTGAGGAGTGAAACAGAAGATGGAAGATCTCCCTCCCCAACCCTCCAGAATGCTTTCAAATCAATCAATCAATCTTAAAAAAAAAAAAAAAGACAATATGGAAGCATGTTTAGGCTAAGAAACTTGGTCAAGGTCATACTGTGGTGGAACAGAGTCAAAAACTCAGGCTTTTCCCTGCCACACACTTCAGTGGTCCTTTGCCTCTGTTTTCCCATGTCCCATTCTGAAAGCACAGCAGTTTACCAGGTTTCCTTCTTCCTATCCTTCCAGAATCAGCTCCATTTTCATCTTTATTTTTTTTAAACTTTTATTTAATGAATATAGATTTCCAATGTACAGCTTATGGATTACAATGGCTTCCCCCCCCCCCCAACTTCCCTCCCACCCGTAAACCTCCCCTTTCCCACTCCCTCCCCCTTCCATTCACATCAAGATTCATTTTCAATTCTCTTTATATACAAAAGATCAGTTTAGTATATATTAAGTAAAGATTTCAACAGTTTGCACCCACATAGCAACACAAAGTGAAAAATACTGTTGGAGTACTAGTTATAGCATTAAATCACAATGTACAGCACATTAAAGACAGATATCCTACATGATATTTTTTAAAAATTGATTTTCTATGCAATTTCCAATTTAAAACCAAGTTTTTTTTCATTTCCAATTATCTTTATATACAGAAGATCGATTCAGTATATGCTATATAAAGATTTCATCAGTTTGCACCCACACAGAAACAAAGTGTAAAAATACTGTTTCAGTACTAGTTATAGCATTACTTCACATTGAACACATTAAGGGCAGATCCCACATAAGACGTAAGTACACAGTGACTCCTGTTGTTGACTTAATCTGACACTCTTGTTTATGGCATCAGTAATCTCCCTAGGCTCTAGTCATGAGTTGCCAAGGCTATGGAAGCCTTTAGGGTTCGCCAACTTTGATCTTACTCCAACAGGGTCATAGTCAAAGTGGAAGTTCTCTCCTCCCTTCAGAGAAAGGTACCTCCTTCTTTGATGACCCGTTCTTTCTTTCCACTGGGATATCACTTGCAGAGATCATTTAGGTTTTTTTTTTTTTTTTTTTTTTTTTTTTTTTTTTTTTTGCCAGAGTGTCTTGGCTTTCCATGCCTGAAATACTCTCATGGGCTCTTGAGCCAGATCTGAATGCCTTAAGGGCTGATTCTGAGGCCAGAGTGCTGTTTAGGACATCTGCCATTCTATGAGTCTGCTGTGTCTCCCGCTTCCCATGTTGGATCCTTCTCTCCCTTTTTGATTCTATCAGTTAGTATTAGCAGACACTAGTCTTGTTTGTGTGATCCTTTGACTCTTAGACCTATCAGTGTGATCAATTGTGAACTGAAGTTGATCACTTGGACTAGTGAGATGGCATTGGTACATGCCACCTTGATGGGATTGTATTGGAATCCCCTGGCACGTTTCTAACTCCACCATTTGGGGCAAGTCTGATTGAGCATGTCCCAAATTGTACATCTCCTCCCTCTCTTTTTCCACTCTGAAATTTAACAGGGATCACTTTTCAGTTAAAATTTAAACACCTAAGAATAATTGTGTGTTAATTAAGAGTTCAACCAATAGTATTAACTAGAACAAAAAAAAATACTATAATGGATAAAGTATTACATTGTATATCAACAGTCAGGACAAGAGCTGATCAAGTCACTGTTTCTCCTAGTGTTCATTTTACTTCAACAGGTTTCCCCTTTGGTGCTCAGTTAGTTGTCACCAATCAGGGAGAACACATGATATTTGTCCCTTTGGGACTGGCTTATTTCACTCAGCATAATGTTTTCCAGATTCCTCCATTTTGTTGCAAATGACTGGATTCCATTGTTTTTGACTGCTGTATAGTATTCCATAGAGTACATGTCCCATAATTTCTTTATCCAGTCTACTGTTGATGGGCATTTGGGTTGGTTCCAGGTCTTAGCTATTGTGAATTGAGCTGCAGTAAACATTAATGTGCAGACGGCTTTTTTGTTTGCCAGTTTAATTTCCTTCGGGTAAATTCCAAGGAGTGGGATGGCTGGATTGTATGGCAGGGTTATATTCAGATTTCTGAGGAATCTCCAGACTGACTTCCATAGTGGCTTAACCAGTTTGCATTCCCACCAACAGTGGGTTAGTGTCCCTTTTTCCCCACATCCTCTCCAGCATCTATTGTTGGTAGATTTCTGAATGTGAGCCATTCTAACTGGGGTGAGGTGAAACCTCATTGTGGTTTTGATTTGCATTTCCCTGATGGCTAGTGATCTTGAACATTTTTTCATGTGTCTGTTGGCCATTTGGATTTCCTCTTTTGGAAAATGTCTATTGAGGTCCTTGGCCCATCTCTTAAGTGGATTGTTTGTTTTGTTGTTGTGGAGTTTGATTTCATCTTTAGAATATATGAGTTGGGAGCTTAGGGGGGAAATAGGAATATTCTTTTTTCCCCAGCATTCTTTTAAGGTATGCAAACATCATGCATTTGATAAATATTTTAGGAACATAATGATTCTTCCCACTGTAGCCACGCTCCTACCCTTCTTCCTCTTTCCTCTCCTATTCCCGTTCTTATTTTTTACTAAGTTAATATAGTTAATCTTATGTGTATAAAGTTAAGTAAAGAGTTCAAGATAGTATATATATAAAAAAAAAACCTGTTCAACAGTCGAGACAAGGGCTATTCAAAGTCATCGCATCTCAAAGTGTCAATTTTATTATAGAATCTTTTTAAAGTGCTCTATTAGTTATCACAGGTCAGGGAGAACATGTGACATTTGTCCTTTTGGGACTAGCTTATTGCACTAATTATCATGTACTCCAGTTTCATCCATTTTGTCACAAATGACAGGATTTTATTTTTTTCTACTGTGTAGTATTCCATGGTGTACATATCCCATAACTTCTTTATTCAGTCTTCAGTTGATGGACATTTGGGTTGATTCCATTATCTTAGCTACTGTGAATTGAGCTGCAATAAGCATGGAGTTACAGATAACTCTTTCATATGCTAATTTCATTTCCTTTTGGTAAATTCCCAGTAATGGGATGGCTGGATCAAATGGTAGGTCTATACTCAGATTTCTGAGGTATTTCCATACTATCTTCCACAGTGGCTGTACCAGTTTACATTCCTATCAATAGATTAGGGTACCTTCCCCCCCCCCCCACATCCTCTCCAGCATTTATTGTTTGTTGATTTCTGTATGAAAGCCATTCTAATGGGGGTGATTTGCATTTCCTTGATGGCTACTGATCCTGAGCATTTTTTCATGTGTCTGTTAGCCATTTGGATTTTCTCTTTTTAAAAATGTCTGTTTATGTCCTTTGCCCATTACTTAACTGGATTATTTTGTTTTTGTTGAATTTCTTAAGCTCTTTATAGATTCTGGTTATTAATCCTTTATCAGTTGCATAGCTTGCAAATAATTTGTCCCATTCTGTCAGTTGTCTCTTCACTTTGCTGAGTGTTTCTTTTGCAGTATAGAAGCACTCACTTTGATGTAATACTATTTGTCAATTTTGACATTGATTGCCTGTGTTTCTGTCATCTTTCACAAGAAGTCTTTGCCTATGCTAATGTCTTGCTGGGTTTCCCCAATATGCTCTAATAATTTCATGGTATCAGGTCATAGATTTAGGTCTTTAATTCATTTTGAGTGGATTTTTGTGTAAGCTGGAAGGTAGGAGTCTTGCTTCAAACTTCTGCATGTGGAGATCCAGTTTTTCCAGCACCGCTTGTTGAGGAGATTAATCTAGAGATTGATTTTACCTTCTTTGTCAAAGATAAAGTAGTTGTAGATACATAGGTTGATTTCTGGAATTTCTGTTCTGTTCTATTGGTCTATCCACCAGTTTTTTTTTTTTTTTTACCAGTACACCAGGCTGTTCCGATTATAACTGCACTGCAGTATGTCTTGAAATCTGTTATTTTGATGCTTCTGGCTTTTTGTTGTCTAAGATTGCTTTAGCTATTCAGGATCTCTTGTGTTTCCATATGGATTTAAGCATCATTTTTTCTAGATCTGCAAAGCATGTCATTGGTATTTTGATTGGGATTGCACTGAATCTGTAAATTGTTATCAGTATTATGGACGTTTTGATGATATTATTTTAATCCATGAACATGGAAGATTTTTCCATTTTTTGGTGTGTCTTCTATTTCTTTCTTTAGTGTTTTGCAATTCTTATCATAGATATCTTTGATGTCCTTGGTTAAATTTATTCCAAGGCATCTGATCTTTTTCATAGCTATTGTAAATTGAACTGATCTTAGGAGTTCTTTCTCAGCTGTGGAATTTTCTGTGTATACAAAGGCTACTGATTTTTGTGTGTTGATTTTATATCCTGCCACTTTACCAAACTCTTTTATGAGTTCCAATAGTCTCTTAGTGGAGTCTCTTGGATTCCCTATATATAGGATCATGTCATCTGCAAATAGGAAGAGTTTGATTTTTTCTTCCCAGTTTGCATCCCTTTGATTTCTTTTTCTTACCTAATGGCTTGGGATAAAACTTCCAGGACTATATTGATTAGCAATGGAGAACACAGAGCATGAGGGTCATGGGATGTCTCAGTAGGCACAGGTAGAAAGAGCCACTCTTAGGATTTGGACTTTGGGTATTTTAGGTAGGACCTAATGAAGTATGGATTTGCTCTATGTTTGAAGCCATAAGAAAGTGAGGTTGATTCTATGTTTGAGTAAAGAAGTAGTTATTAACTCATTTAACAAGAAAGGGAGATGTCTAGTATTTTAGGGGCTGCATAATGACCTTGTTTGTGTATGGTTCCAGACAAAATTATGATGGGGACTTATTTTGTCTTACTTCATCATGGGCTCAGAGTAATCCTGTCTGAGGCTGATATTTTGTAAGATTGTTATGTCCAACAGAGAACAAAATAGCTTGACTGTATCATATCAATTCTGGACATCAAGGACTGCTTTTTTCTTTCTCAATACAGATCAGGAAGTTTTTAGTATTACTTTACTGCAATTTTGTATGCATCTTGAAGCAGTTCCAATTTCAAAAATATTAATTGACGTAGGTAGAAAGGACTTTATGATTGTAGAAAACTTAATTAATAGAGCATACATCTTTGTAATACATAAGTAAATTACCTATAAGCCAAATGTTCATTGCCTAATGTAGAACTCACTTAAGTCACATGTTTCAGTTTTCCATCAAATTCCAAACTTTCTAAGCAGAGTAAATCCTCTATAAAGAGTAAAAAGGGCCTTAATGCAATAAAAAAACAAACTCAAATTCTTGTTTCTAAGAAACAAAAACTTGAGAGACTCAGAGTTTTTTGGACATCAAAAAGTTCATACAAAGCACAATTTTGATGAGCTAAGTGTAAATGAATCAAAAACATATGGATTGCATTTCTTTTAAACATGGGTTTACAAATTAAGGGAAAAAGTGGTTGTTGAAACTCTTTTTTGGTTCTGCCCAAACCTTAAAATGTTTAAGAAACAGCTTGAGATGTTCCATGAACCCAAATGAGGCGATGTGCAGCCCTCCCTGTTGTAAACTACTGTGTAAACTGACAATTTTGGATTCTATGCCAAACATGAGACTTTTTGGAATCTTCCAAAAAGCATCTGTTATTTTTTCTTATATAATTATGTGTTTTGATTCTTTCTATTGACGATGACAAGATGTGTGTGTGTGTGTGTGTGTATGACAGAAAGAGGGAGAGAGAGAATGAGGTACAGAGAGAGATTTACCAGGCCTTGATTCCCCTTCTTAGACTGGTTTTAAGTGTGGATTTGCATGTATATAGATTCAATATAATTCTTTCCTTTCTCTTGTATTTGCTTTGAGGGTTAAGTTGTTGTGCCAAGAGTTAATAAATACATCTCTGGAAACTTGAGTTTCTTAAACTTCTTGTTCCCAAATAGATCTACTGTCCTCACATGTGGACATAACCTATAACTGCTAGATTACCACTTGGTGCAGAAAAATGGCAAAACAAGGCTCAAACGTTAGAGGCAGGTACATTTTGCAAGAGAATGACATTACCATTCTACACAATTGTAAACTCACAAGTTGCCTCTGAAATTACTTGGGTGCAACATGAAATATCATTTTTCTACTAAAGCCATGTGATAATCTAACATCTTGGATCTGACAAAATCATCTAATATGGTACATATCTATCCTGCTTCAATTGCCCTATTTGCAAACATGTGGGATGTGGATAATTATAAGACTTCCATCCTATTGTAAGCTTAATCCTTTAATTCTGTAAAAACTTAGCATGGTGCCTGGCACAGAGTAGTTGCACAATACATGTTGGTAAATAATTACTACTGTTCTCTCTGCTTTGTGTTTCATTGGTGGGAAGATAATAGAAAGTAAACATAAGAAACTTTCAGGAGAAATAGTCTCAATTTAGGTGCCTTTCTGGCCTTGCCAACTGACTGCAAACAACTACAAAGCTTATGCTAATGTAAAGTGGTATCCAAGACCGTTTCTTCCTGGATATGCTAAGAAGCCCAGGAACCCTCAGTGGTGTCCAAAGAGAAATGTGAATCGTTTTATAAAAATCACAAGAACCAGCAGCCTCATTCTCATTCATTTCTCACAGCCTATGCCACTGCCCTTTGCACCTGTCCCAGTGGTGACTCAACTGGAGCTCAGTGGGAGTTGGACCATGCAGAATAGGACCCTGCAGCAATGTGTAAATCAACACTTGCTTGCCTGTTAATCAGAACTAAAAAATCCAAAAATTCAACCTCTGCATGTTGTCATTTATCAAATTAGTATCATTGAGTGTAATAAAAATACAGTAAGTTAATCTCTGATTACTTTTGTCTGAGTTATTTAGATTGAAATGATAATAATAATAAAAAAGGAGATGAAGCAACAGGTGAGAGGTCTGGAGTTCTCAGAATGATGCCCTGTGGAAGATACCAGTGTGTCACTTTGTGATTCAGGCCATGGCTCCCCTATACCTTACACATTAGGGCAATGCTCAAGGACATCTATAAACTAATTTCTCATTCTTGCTATTTAAGGTCAAGTAAATTTTTTACTTTTTCTTCTCATATACTTTGGATTCCTAAATTATTCCATTTGTCATTCCTTTAAAAATGTGTATGATTGTTATGTTACTATCTATACTTGTCATTATGCACTAAATATTTCATAAAAGTATAATCACTAGCCAAAAAATACACAGCCAGGATGCACATTTGGTTCTCTGTTCCACCCTCAGCCTAGAACATGGGACTCCACCCAACATGTTTGCTCAGAATTCTATAGTCCTTTCAAATACAAATCAAATTTTACCATGTCTAGGAGGCTCTCTTCAATATTTCCAGGATGAATTTAATCTTTCTTTCCAATATATTTTACCTTATTATTCTTATACCTTTACTATAATACAGATCTGAATCTACTACTTCCTTGTTTTAAATCCTTAAAATCCTCTCATTTTTCAGACTGCAAATCCTGGTCTTTGAAATTCTATCCTCCAACTCTTATCTCGGGCCTCTTCACCCATCTTTGTGCACATTCTATCTTGAGAAATGCAATAGGCAGTGTGCTCTCTTATCTTTCTGCTTTTGAATGTGATTCTTCACTAGAACCAGCTCCTGTTCTCCCTCCCGTCTTCTCCTTCACCTGCAGATCTTTGGTAGCTACAACTTACTTTCTGAAACCATTTCTAGTAGTTCCCACAGCTCAGCAGTTAATCTCTTGCATTACAATTGCCTGTTTGTTTTTTACATCCTCAGTAGGATCTAGAAACCTTTAGAGCAGAAGAGGGTCTGTCTTACTGATAGTTGTATCCCCACTGTAAATCAATATTTGCTGAATATTTTTAGTAATTATAACACCCTGAATTTCTAACTCTTACTCCATAAATATCAAATTATTTTCTGGGGGCTGGTGGTGTGGTATAGGTTAAGCTTCCGCCTGCTGCCCTGGCACCCCATGTGGGTGCCAATTTGTGTTCTGGCTGCTTTACTTCCAATCCAGCTCTCTGCTAATGTGCCTGGGAAATCGGTTTCAGAAGATGGCCCACTCTTGGGCCCCTGCACCCATGTGGGAGACCTGGAAAAAGCACCTGACTCATAGCTTTGGATCAGCCCAGCTCCAGCCATTGCTACTATTTGGGGAGTGAACCAGTGGATGGAAGACGTCTCTGTCTCTTTCTCCTCTCTTCTCTCTCTCTCCCCACCCCCTCTGTCTATAATTCTGCCTCTCAAATAAATAATATCTTTAAAAAGTTATTTCCTTTGTTTTTCTCTAGTCTGTATATCTCAGCTCTATTAACCCACAGATGATTAACTTTGCCCCTTTATTTCATTTGGCCAAATAATTTGAAAGCAGAGATTGAAACTACTGGCAATGGGATCAGGGTCTTAGGAGGCAAAAAGCATGTGGATCAGCTGTTGAGTACATGAGTACATTGAAAATACAGAAGGTAAGAACAGATAAATACTGAAGCAGAGTTAGTGCATTGGTAGTATGTGAGAAACACTACTCCATCTTTCTTAAAAGGCCACATAAATATGGTGAAAGTGGGAATATATTTTCAATTTTCTCTAAAAAAAATCCCCCATTCTGAAATGCTTCATTGTGGAAGCCAAATCTTAGTTCTGAAACCCCATGTTGGCTTTCAAAACGCATTTATCTCTACAATCAGTGTGGATTTGAGTTGATTAAAGCACTGTTCTCCATTTCTGCCCGTGGGGTCTGGGGAACAACACTGGTTTCTTGTGCGTGATTCAAATGCCCACGGTGGTCATTCTAGACATTCCTGGGCTGGGCAGTGCTAGTGAGCTGAGGTGCCGGTGCATACCAAGCATCCAGCAGCTGGTAAATCAAGTTTGTTTTTTTTCTGCAACATTTTAAAGGTACGGAAATAGCCTCTCTGACAGCCTTGATACCCTTGCTGCTGTCATCTAAGTAGGCACAAAAAGAAGGACAGTAAGTAGAAATGGAAAAGAATGAACTCCCTCTGTTGGGCCAACAAGTATGTGCAGGAGAAGTCAGGAGAAAGCTTTACCGCATCAACCAGCATCTGCTGCTGCAGGAGAAGCTGCTGTTTCTGCTCCATGATCTGCCTCTGAAGAGTCTGCTTCTTCCCCATCAATTGCTGATTCAACAGTGATTGCTGGGAGTTCATGAAACCACTTCCAGTGTTTGGATTTGAGCAGGGGTTGGGACTTGGACTGGGGCCTGTGCTCTGGCCTACCACAGAGTGTTGATCCTAAAGAAGAGAAAGGGGAGAAAAGCTACTGTGAGTTAAAAGAAAAACGTAGCACAAAGATCATAAGCTTAGATTCCGAATGTGTTTTTATCTTGTTGGAGATCAAACATGGCTCATGGGCTGGAGATCAGAGAATCACTTTTTAAATGTAGAAGAAATAATTGCATATCACAGCAACCAATGCAGCTGGGTCAATGACCTTAGTGCACTAGAAAAGCTCCCATATGACTCTGATGGTGGGACCTCACATTCCAGAAGGTGTTTATAGAACCTCAAAGAAAATTACCGTAAAAACATACAGCAAACCTCTCAAGTTCTCAGCCACACCAACACAGAGTACCAAGTCCTTCCTTTTCCGTAAAGTTACCATGACTTATTGCAGACCTTGCAAAAAATACGATGCAGTTCATGTACTTAACGATTGCATAACTATTTTGCACAGAGGGTATTTTGCCTCACTTGGCTTTCAGTGATATGAAGGCAGGAGAGCCTGTTAGTTTCTGTTTCACAAACACTCTGACACTTGGAAGGGACTTTATTCCTCAGGCTCTTGTTAATTGTGATCCCTGGTCACAATTTGTGAGATTTGGGAACCTCAGAGCACTAATCAATAGAAAACACAACACACAAGTAATGAAAGTGTTTACTAAAAACTCACTTTAAAAAAAAAAGATTTATTTATTTATTTGAAAGGCAGAGTTACAGAGAGGCAGAGGCAGAGAGAGGTCTTCTATCTGCTGGTTCACTACCCAGATGGCCGCAATGGCCGGAGCTTTGCTGATCTGAAGCGAGGAGCCAGAAGCCAGGAGCATCTTCCCGGTTTCTCACATGGGAGTCAGTGAATACCAGTTCAAGTCCCAGCTACTCCACTTTCCATGCAGCTTCCTGCTAAGAAAGCTGGGAATATCCTGGATGATGGCCCATGTGGGAGACCCGAATGCCCCTGGCTTTGCTGTTGCAGGCATTTGGGGATGCACTTGCAAATGGAAATCTATCTCTGTGGCTCTGCCTTTTGATTTTTAAAAAAAGAGATAAGGCAACTGTGATGGTGCCTGATGAGTATTAGGAACACCATTTCTGAAAATTCTCTTCCCTTTATCTTCCTTTAGCTATCTGTTGAACAGTCAAAAAAAAAAAAAAAAAAAAAAGCCACCAGTCCAGATCTTGGGGATATAAGAAAGTTGACCTTGCTTCAGTAATCCCTAGGCTGCAGAGCTACTAGTTTTCTCAAAAGTAAAGGGATAAAAGATAATCCTAAGGATGACCATCCACTAAGGTTTGTCACAGACTAGTCATTGTACTCCCTGTCTTACATGATTTATGTCAAACTTTCCAACAAAAAATGAGTCAGACTTTGTATTATTATCTCAATCTGCAGATGAGAAGCCTGAGTCTCTCAGAGATCACAGCTGTAAGTAGTCAAAGAGGATTTGAAATCAAGTCTATCTGACTCCAAAACTCTAGTTCTCAATCATTATAACCTACTGCCTCTCAGTTGGGACAGGAAGCTTTGAGATGAATAATCTTTGTATATGAAACCTGTGCCAGCAATCTGTTCATGTGACAATCCCCTCAGGGCTGAGCACCCTCAGGTCCAACAGGTGGAAGGAAATGACTTGGGGAAAAGCAGGGAAGTGGAGACAAGGTGGGGAGATCCTCTCACCAAGTAGTTAGAAGTAATTAGAGCTATCTCTGAGGTATCTCCTCCGAGCAAGGTAAAGGAATCATCTTCTAATACATTTCTACACAAATGACCAGTCAGTTCTTTTTAAATCCATCACAGACCTTGGAAAAGATTTCACTCCATGTGTCCTGCAGGCCACCAGGAATATGGAGCTGGGGACAAGCACCTGAGAGTCATTTATTTTCAAGATCGATACTAGATAGAGATCTGCAGAGCTGCATGTCTTAAAGGAGTGGAGGAGCAAGTACTGAGGGTTGAGGCTTAGAGTCCACCTAGACGAAGCAGAGGGTAGAGCCTAGAAAAAGGGCAGAGTCAGAGAAATATAAAGACCCCTGGAAAGGGTGGTGTCAGAAAATACTCTGGAGGCAGTGGTTGGCTTCCCCTCCCTGCAAACAGAATCAGTCTACCTTTTTCTGTGTAATGATTTTTAATTTCAGATTTTTTTATGAAATGGTTGACAAACAGGAAGAAAAATTCAATGAGCTTTTCTTTTTAATTTTCCTGACATGGCATACAGTGGACATGGGTGTGAGCTCTGCAGACTGGCCCACATGGATCCAGATTCCAATGCAGGCGCTTAGTAGTCGTATGACCTGGAAGAAGCTAGTTCACCTTATAAGCCTTCATTTTATATCTGTAAGATGGGAACAATAGAAGTGTTGACTTCATAGGATTCCTGTAAGAATCAGAAGTACACAAAAACAGACATGTAGACCAATGGAACAAAATAGAAACCCCAGAAATTATTCCATGTGTCTACAACCAACTAATCTTTGACAGAGGAGCCAAAATCAATCCCTGGAGAAAGGCCAGTCTCTTCAGCAAATGGTGCTGGAAAAGTGGGATCTACATGTGCAGAAGTATGTAATAAGACCCCTACCTTATACCTTATACAAAAATCAACCCAAAATGGATCAAGGATCTGAATCTATGATCTGATACCATCAAATTACTACAGGGAAACATCAGAGAAACTCTGGCAAGTCATTGGCATAAGTGAATACTTGGAAAAGACCCCAAAAGCACACAAGCAATAAAGACAAAAATAGACAAATGGGATTACATCAACTTAAGAGGCCTCTGCACTACAAAGAAAACATTCAAAGAGGTAACTGACAGAATGTGAGAAAATATTTGTAAACTATGCAACTGATAAAGGATTAATAGTCAAGATCTATAGAGCTCAAGATTGTCAGACCCTCGCCTGTGAGGGTCCAACGCAGTCACGACACGGTCACTGTTCATCGGTTCTCAAGGGACTTTTACTTGTGGGGGTAAAAGGAAAGCGGGGAGAGGAGAAAAGAAGAGGAGGGGCCGTGGCAGCGGCCGCCAGCAGCAGCGGCTGCGCTGGCCCGCCCAGATCCCAATGTCCCTTTATGCTGATATCGTCCAATCAGATGAAAGGGCGCGTATAGTCTCAGGTTGAAAGTTCATCTGTTTCACCTGGTTCTTCCTAGTTGTTTATGCAGAGTCCATTCTGTTTCACCTGGTTGTTTTCGTAGGACTTGTGGTCGACCGATTGCTGCAAACCATGTAGATGAGGAGGTTCTCACAGGTGGCCAGCCTGCGGTTCCCCACAGCTCCCCCTTTTTTGTTATTTATGGCGTGGAGTTGTGCCTGTCTTAGGTTCCCAGCAACGTGCCACTTGCTTCTTAGGTTGCTAGGGGCACTCGCCAGAGATTACCCATCTTTGGCTACCGCTTCATCATGCTAAGCCATATCTGTTGCTGAGGGTCAGAGCGATACATAACAAGCATAGCCTGTCGGACCACTACAGATATTTGATTTTTGTATGAAAAGTGTAAGGAAATTTGAATTTCAAGTCCTCAGGACAACAAAAGTGATTAAGCAAGACCTCAAGTAACAATGTTAATGCCATTTACAAAGGAAAAAACTGATACAAAAACATTCTTATTTATATTACACAAAGCTTAGGTGTTAGCCTTGAACGTAACTTTCAAAATACCTTCAAATATATCCAACTCAGGTCACTTTGCTGATTTGCTGCAGTACAAATCGTGTGCAACATTTTTTTTCTTAAAACAGTTTTTCAAACAATACTGCAAGTACATTACTAAACACCATGAACTCAGGAGTTTTGCCACACTTTTTCCTATTCAAAAAAACTTATAGTATATAGAGCTATAGCCAATGCATTGCAATTAGCTACCGCATACTCTATTCCCCCTTTTTGTTTATTAAAGTTTTTAAGTACAGGTGAGTCTGTTCAATTACTGCCTGCCCTTTGGGATTATAGGGTACACCTGCAACATGCTTTATGCCAAATTCTTTTAAGAATGTAGCAAAGCAGGTCAAAGTGTACGCTAGCCCGTTATCTGTTTTGATAATTTTGGGTACCCCCAAGCGGCAAAGGACTGTAGACAGTGTTGAATAACCTGTTGAGTTCTTTGTTTAGAGCCATGGCTGACACAATTCCAGAGAACGTGTCCACTGACACATGCAAACAGCTCTGGCGTCTTTGCATCTGCGTGATTTTAAGGCGTTCTTCAACCTTCTGTAAGATTGCAGCTGCCTCTGGGGTCAGCGTACGAGGTAAGGCGAGCTGTGAATCGCCTTCCAAGGTATTAAACAATGGGCGCATTTCATCAGTGGTTAGTTTACAATAAGGCCGTATCCAGTTTAAGTTACCACATAATTTTTGGAAGTTATTTAAGGTCTTAAGTCCTGCGGTAAATATAACAAAATCTAAAGGGGCCACCGTAGTTGGTGTTAACCTTAGTCCTAGGTACTGGACCACGGTGCCCTTTTGAATCTTCTCTGGTGCAATTTGTAACCCCGCTGTCTGCAAGCATGAGGTTAGCATGGTAAACGCTCTTTCTAGGGTGTCTTCTCGCAGCTGCCAACAGGTCTGCAAATGAAGTTGCTCTAAGACATCCTTCTCCCATAAAGTTACAGGGATAGCACACACGTAAGGTTGTACTTTGCCTGTGGTACCTTCTTGATCTTTTCAGTCTAGCACTTGCGAGCTTCGGGATGGGGCAACATCAACATCGGTGCCTAATCCTACCAAGGTGTTATCTCCTTCCTGGAGGGGCCATGAAGGAGGCCAGTCTTGTTCGGAGATAATACTAACATCTGCGCCTGTATCTAACAGCCCCTTGATTGCCTTTCTTTTGATAGGAGTCCATAGTGGGCGCTCGCCAAGAGTATAGTGAGGGCTGCAAAATGCTTTCCTTGATTACCTCTAGTATCCTTTACAGGGCTTATTATTAGCAGCTGAGCAATGGGCTGCAATGGCAACAGCTGCACTATCCCCTTAGTAGATTGGAACATTACTTTGAGCTGTGAACAAGGCAACTGAATAAGCTCCATTAATGAATTTGTAGCCCTTCCTATAGTAACGCCTAAACCGTTGATATCGTCCATGGGCTCCCGAGGTTCCACATCTATTGCCTGGACTCCCATTTGAAGTGTTAATACTAAATAGTTGGTGGCTCGCAGCTCTGTGCAGTAAACGCTTGCCGGTCTTTTTGAGACGGTCCTACTCCTCCCATGGTTTGTCCTCTCACCCATTGAGTTTTCGGCCCCTGGGTGTGGAGGCCTGCCACTCTTTTTTGGAATGTACTATTCTGGCCACTTAATCTGGTGGGCAATAGGAGTGGATTGCCTGCTTTATCTTGCTTGGAATAGCACTCATTTGCCCAATGGTTGCCTTTACCACAGAGGGTACAGTCCTGATTGGCGTCCCAATTGTCTCTGTTCTGTACATTCTTTTCACGTGACCTTCTTTTCCACACTTTAAACATTTTCGTCCTAGCCTGTTCCTTGGAATGACCTTCCATGCCCTCCGGGCTAGTTCTCTCACTTGCATCAAAACCTCATTAGGGCAACTAGCCTGAGCCTGTTCATCATTAAAAGCTCCTTCCCCATTTAGCATATCCTCGTTCCAGGCTGGCTGTCCGTTCCTAGCGTTATCATGGGCCTGAGCCCTCTGGAGCTCTCTGTAAGCCGCGGACCAGAGGAGGAAGTCTCCCCCACCAAGCACTGCCTTGGAGCCAGTTTGCAGCAACACGGGGGAACTCCTCTTATGAGCAAATGTGCCAAATAGGGGGGTGCAGAAGGGGTCTCATCCTCCCCATTTCTCTGTCCCGACCCATGTTGGTCCTCTGTCTCCGTCTAGGCTCCCAGATTGAGATTCTCTCTGCGTTTCCTCTAGTAAATCAGCCCCTTCATCTAAGAGGGTTGCTATTTCCTTTGAGTCCTTACGGAGAGCTTGGTCGATCAATTGCCATAGCCTAAGGACTTCAGAGGATTGCTCTGCTGCCCTCAATTGTCTTCCGACCCTACCCCATTGTTCCTGTTCTAACTCACCGCTTTACAGCGGCTGCTTTCACGGGAGTCCCCGCTACTTTTTTTTTTTAAAAGACAACTTGGTTGTCGAGGAATTCCTTTTTTCCGTGGTACCAACACTAGACTTTACCGCCTAGACTCCCGTGTTTTCCACACATTCTAGTTTTTTCCCGGTACCAACCCCAGACTTTACCGCCTAGACTCCCGTGTTTTCCACACATTCTAGTTTTTTCCCGGTACCAACCCCAGACTTTACCGCCTAGATTCCCGTGTTTTCCACACGTTCTAATTTTTTTCCCGGTACCAACCCTAGACTTTACCGCCTAGACTCCCGTGTCTTCCACACATTCTAGTTTTTTCCCGGTACCAACCCCAGACTTTACCGCCTAGATTCCCGTGTTTTCCACACGTTCTAATTTTTTTCCCGGTACCAACCCTAGACTTTACCGCCTAGATTCCCATGTTTTCCACACGTTCTAATTTTTTTCCCAGTACCAATGCTAGACTTTACCGCCTAGATTCCTGTGTTTTCCACATGTTCTAATTTTTTCTTTCCTACTTCCAGTGACCGGTCTGACTATCCGAGTCACGGCACCATTTGTCGGACCCTCGCCTGTGAGGGTCCAACGCAGTCACGACACGGTCACTGTTCATCGGTTCTCAAGGGACTTTTACTTGTGGGGGTAAAAGGAAAGCGGGGAGAGGAGAAAAGAAGAGGAGGGGCCGTGGCAGCGGCCGCCAGCAGCAGCGGCTGCGCTGGCCCGCCCAGATCCCAATGTCCCTTTATGCTGATATCGTCCAATCAGATGAAAGGGCGCGTATAGTCTCAGGTTGAAAGTTCATCTGTTTCACCTGGTTCTTCCTAGTTGTTTATGCAGAGTCCATTCTGTTTCACCTGGTTGTTTTCGTAGGACTTGTGGTCGACCGATTGCTGCAAACCATGTAGATGAGGAGGTTCTCACAGGTGGCCAGCCTGCGGTTCCCCACAAAGATCAATAACAACAAAACAAACAATCCAGTTAAGAAATTCACAAAGGATTTGGACAGGCATTTTTCAAGAGAAGAAATTCAAATGGCCAATAGACACTTGAAAAATGCTCAGGATCACTAGTTGTCAGGGAAATGCAAATCAAAACCACAATGAGATTTCACCTCGCCACAGTTAGAATGGTTCTTACACAGAAATCAACAAACAACAAATGCTGGAGAGGATGCAGTGGAAAAAGTTACCCTAATCTACCACTGGTGGGAATGTAAATTGGTATGGCCACTGTGGAAGACAGAGTGGATATACCTCAGAAATCTAAATATAGACCTACAACATGATCCAGCCATCCCACGCATTGGTATTTACCCAACTAAAACAAATCAACATACAAAAGAGTTATCATTGCAGCAAAATTAACAATTATTACAATATGGAATCAACTCAGATGTTCATCAACTGTTGAATGGATAAAGAAGTTATGGTATATAAACACTATGGAACTACTCAGCTATAAAAAAAATGAAATCCTGTCTTTTGCAACAAAATGGATACAACTGGAAGCTATTATGCTTAGTGAAATAAGCCAGTCCCAAAAAGACATTTTCTCTGATATGTGGCAGCTAAAACAGAATATCAAAAAATATATAGGAATGAAATAGACATTTTGAAATATGATTGTCATTTTTAGCCTTTATTTATACTCCTTCAGAATTGTGGTCTTCCTGCTTTTTACTTGTTGAATATTATGATTAGTGATGAATGAAGTCTGTGAATAGAGTAGAATAAAATCATGTCTTTAAAAAGATGATGAAGAGAGGGAGGGAGAGGAGGAACAGAGGAGTATGGGAAGTGTGGTTGCCTTCTTGGAACTATACCTATGGAATGTACTAAATCTGTTCTCTTTATATTAATAAAAAAAAATTTAGGGGGCCAGCGCAGTGGCATAGTAGGTTAATCCTCTGCCTGCGGCGTCAGCATCTCATATGGGCACCTGTTCTAGTCCCAGCTGCTCTCTTCCAATCCAGCTCTCTGCTGTGGTCTGGGAAAGCAGTAGAAGATAGCCCAAGTGTTTGGGCCCATGTACCCTTGTGGGAGACTGGGAAGAAACACCTGGCTCCTGGCTTTGGATCAGTGCAGCTCCGGCTGTTGCGGCCATTTGGGGAGTGAACCAATGGGAAGGAAGACCTTTCTCTCTGTCTCTCCCTCTCACTGTCTATAATTCTATCTTTCAAATAAATAAAAAATCTTTAAAAAGAAAAATTTTAAAATAATTAGAAGCCATAATCTAATGCCTACCATATCATAATAATAAAAACTTAATAAATGGCATCTACTCATGATTGCTCAAGTGATTTCAACACATAGGAGCAATGTCTGTTTTTTTGGAGACCTGTCTTGCAGATCGCACAAAGCTGTTGTACATCAACTTTATCAGACATGTAGGTAGGAGTCTCAGTTACAGTGCAGGTTATGAGTCACCTATGGTCTCAGGAATCTGCCTTCCTTCTTTCTTTCTCCTTGGAGATGCCAGAAGGTGGGCCAGGTGTCATTTTCTGATGGGCTGTTTTGGGGGAGTATGTTTGTTTCCTTTTGGTTAGGAGCTCAGATACTTTGTTTTTTTGGTATGCTGTCTTTCTTCAAACATCCAAATATGCATTCATAGAGCAACCAGCATACATTTGCTAAGTACTACGCCTTTGTTCCCATCTTTGTAAAATGAAGATAATTACATTAATGACATAAAATCAAATCATGTGAAATTTAGAACAGTGACTTGGTCTTGGTAAGTGTTTGACAAATTTTAACTCTTAATGTTGCCTTATTTGCTTATTTTTTTTTAATATTTTAGGGATGTTTTGGGTGCAGTCTTTCTTGCAAGGAGCCCATATGGTAAATGTACTTGTACTGCAGTTGTGGGTTTTGTTCCATATCAGGTTTCTTTATTTTTTAAAACTTTTATTTGATAAATACAAATTTAGAAAGTACAGCTTTTTGATTATAGCGGTTTTCCCCCCATAACCACCCTCCCACCCACAAACCATCCCATCTCCTACTCCCTCTCCCATCCCATTCTTCATTAAGATTCATTTTTAATAATCTTTATATTCAGAAGATCAACTTAGTATGTACTAAGTAAAGATTTCAACAGATTGTATCCACACCAGACAAAGTATAAAGTACTGTTTGAAGACTAGTTTTACCATTAATTCGCATAGGTTGACCCCTGCACTCTCCAGTTGCCTACCATCTCCACTACTTCTTATTCTCTTATACCTACCCATTTCCTTCAATTAGTCTGGGCCAGGCAGACATTTCAGTTAAAATTGCTGTGTTACGGTTTATCTGTGAAGAGAAGATATACATGCCACGTGCCCAACATACACACTCAAAGTTAGGACAGTAAAAATCAATGCATTCTAATTGCCAGTAGGTGCCTTAGGATTGAAACTAAGATCACATAATACCCAGTCTAGTTTTCCATGTATCCATCAACCCATTGATGAACTTAATAAATTTTCCTATTACGTGCTATACAGTTTTCTGTTTTCTGGAGACTAAAGATGAACTTAGAAATTGGAACAAATGAAGAGAAAGAGAAGAGGTGGAGAGAGTGCTCCATGTTGCCAGATCTGGTGAACTTTAAAGTGATTTCCAGAAAAATATGAAAAACAACTCTTCTGTAAGATTTTAAAAAGATCTAAGTTCTAAGAAAACATAACTGTCTCTTTCTCTTTCTAATCAAGCAGATGGACTGTGCTAAATTTAGTTTCGTTCCTTCACAGCACCAGAAGATATTCTAGGACCATTTTCCCAGGAGTCCAAAGGACTGTCCAAATCTGAATCTCATACTGGGATGGAGAGAGGTTCACTGGTTTGGAGCAAAGAATAGGAGATAAGCTCTCTTTTGGAATTTCGTAAAAGATTTTGAAACTTTGCAACTTCTAGTCCAAGGGCCTTACCCTGTACTCTACTACACACATTCTTCCAATTCATGATTGAAGTAATATTTGGCTGCTGCCACACATTTTTGCCCTTATGTTAGCTGTGAAACATAAAACACCTCCTTACACAGGCTTGCTGTCATTGCCAAGATGTTGTGCAAACTTTAGTACATAAAATATTTTGAAAGAAAAATATGCTCCAGTGCATTGGCTTTGATTTCCATATTCAGCGTCACTCTTTGCCTTAAAGTGACTTAATAGAAATCATCTGTTTCTCCCTTGACACTCATTTTTTTCTCTTGAGAGCACTTAAACACCACATTAAAAATGGCATATCCTCAGCCTGTGAGATGATAATGCGTATGTATTGTGTGACAGCACATGTCTGAATATGAATGAATCATATTCTTTCCATTGATGTAGTCTGTAAAATTTTTTTGAAAATTAAAAAAATTTTGTTGATCAGTTTGAGAGGCAGCGAGAGGGGGGGGGGAGGGAGGGAAGAAGTGAGGGAGGGAGAGAGAGAGAGAACTCACTCCTATCTGTTGATTTACTTCCCAAATGCCCACAACAGCTGGGGCAAGGCTGGGGCTAGGCTGGGACTAGGCTGGGGCTAAAGACATCAGCCTTGACCTCAATCCAGGTCCCCCAGGTAGTTGACAGGGACCCAATTACTTGAGCTATCACCTCTGCCTCCCAAAGTCTGCATTAACTGGAAGCTAGGGTCAGGAGTCAGAGACAGGAATGAAACCTAGGCACTCTGGTGTAGGATATAGGGGTTTTACCTGCTAAGCCAAATATCCACGCCAACATACTATTTTATGTGATAATAAACCTGGCTAAAAAGTGATTTGGCAGCAATAGCCACATGACTTGTTCAATTAGTGCACTTGAATGATCTCTCATTTGTGTGTGTGTGTGTGTGTAATCTTACCTACAAATAGGTTTCTGACGTTGATTTACATTTAATATTTTCTCACTGTTTTCCACATGTTGGTGAGTGTGTGTATGTATTTGAGATTTTAAAGTCCTCTTAAGCTATTAATTAAGTCACTGAGATAGGGTAGTATGCCAGTGCATTTTAAAATATGGTTAAATAATATATATATATTTTTACTTATTTGACAGGTAGAGTTATAGACAGTGAGAGGGACAGAGAGAAAGGTCTTCCTTCTGTTGGTTCACTCCCCAAATGGCCGCTACAGCCAGAGCTGCACCGATCTGAAGCCAGGAGCCAGGTGCCTCCTCCTGGTCTCCCATGCTGGTGCAGAGGCCCAAGCACTTGGTCCATCCTCCACTTTTCTCACTGAGGTTACTAAAAACAAAAAGCAATTCAAATCAATTGGCAATCTACAAAAAGAGTTAAAGATTTTAAAAGCTTTTATTAAAATTGCTATATGGGTCTATTATGCTATGTCATATGTGTGTACATATTGTATGTCCACATGGGGAAATTTTATTAAGAGTTTTATTTTAAATGGCTTATAGATAAGATTGTCCATAAATTTAAGCTGCTAAAATCAATCAAAGATACATTTTAATTTGTGTGACCTGAATCTGTGTATCATATGTTTTAAACTTGTTGGTAGAAAGAAACTAAAAACATTTTAGATGGTTGTGCTTAAGTTTACTGGCTAAACAAACTACACCATGTTAGATATTTAAGAGGTGTTTTCAAATACATGATTCTTAAAATTTATAGAAGGCATTGGACCTTCTGGTAAATGTTTTCTTAAGTTGTTATCTAATGGTTGAAATGGTTTGCTAAGTATTCATGTCATATTGCTATTGTCAGCAAGCGATCTAGGACTTGCTCCCTCATTTCTCTATTCTAAGCCCAACTTGTCCTTTCATTTCTCTATTCTCTTCAAGGTAGGAAACTAATTCTATTATGAAGGAATCTGTAGGACGCACAATTTAATCTTTAGACCTTATAAAAGAGATGGCTAACATTTTTCTGTAATAGCATAGCCAAAATAAGAACTTAACTAATAATCTCATAGCTAGATTCACTTCGCCATCAGCGAAGTAAACAGTAAGTAGAAAAAACCTCCCTTTCAGACCAAAGGGAAAGAAAGTTTTAAAGTGAGAATATAATTTTCCTCATGGGCATTGTCTACCTTAGAAAAACTACTACAGAACATGCCTGTGACTATAGACTTGTAGTTCAGGCCACTGAAGATTAGAGATGGGACACGGGCACTCCCTTGACTTGCATCCTCTGGTCTGCTTTAACACAAACCAGGAGGAAAAGAAAGCTCGGCATCAGAAGCAATGGGTGGCAGGCCTATTAATGGCTGATCTGTACAGTGATCTGCCCTCAAGGAGACCCAACAGGCCAGTCCACTGCAGTGGCTTTCAATGTGGTAAGCCTGGGCTTCAGCAGAAGTCAGCTTGTGAAGAGCCCTGGCAGCTCTGCCAAGAGTTGGATCACTGGAAATGGACCTGCCCTGGAGTCGAAGGATGCCCAGGTCAGAGCCACAGATCTTATTGGCTCTAAGCTGAAAAGCCCTTCACTCAGCCCAACTTCCAAAGTGACCACTGCAGCTGAGGGGATGGTCAAGTAGGGTCAGCAACATTGCAGGCAGAACTGTAAATTTCTTGTTAGAGATGCCCCCTGCCTTTACCTGGCCAGCTCTCCTCCCAGGCCAGCCAAGTAATGAAAGTCAACAGAGTGCCTTCCCCTAGGAGGTTCACACCTCCCTTAGGATATACCCCATGTGAAGAGATAGATAGGTCTGGGCCTCTTAACTTACAAGGGCTAAAGCCCAACAGATTATTATCAAGCCCCTTCTGTCAGGTTCTATTTGCCTCTCAATCAGAAAAATTAATTGTAGCTTAGACAGCACCTTTCTTAACTCCTCTAATAATGACTCTGTCCTTTGTTCTAGGCCCTGTCTAGTCCACTTGGGCCTCATTCCTTTGTAATCATAACCTCTACTCTACCACCAATGGCTCTACTCCCAACCTGTGTGTACTGATGGTCCTCTTCCCCACTTAATGCTGTATAATTGTTCAAACCTGGTAAATGCCACTCTTAGGATCATTGGTTACTATCCTCACTCTGTCTTTTATGACCTTGTCTAATTATGATCAGAGTCAGTAAACTTGGAAGGCTTCCATAGCCTTGGCAACTCATGACGAGAGCCTAGGTTGGTTACTGGCGCCATAAACTAGAGTGTCAATTTGTTGGGTCAACAACAGGAGCCACTGTGCACTTGCTCCTCATGTGGGATCTCTGTCCTTAATGTGCTGTACATTTTGATTTAATAATATAACTAGTACTCAAACAGGATGTTTCACTTTGTGTTTCTATGTGGATGCAAACTGTTGAAATCTTTATACTAAATTGATCTTCTGTATATAAAGAGAATTGAAAATGAATCTTGATGCAAATGGAAGGGGAGAGGGAGCGGGAGAGGGGAGGGTTGCGGGTGGGAGGGAAGTTATGGGAGGGGGAAGCCATTGTAATCCATAAGCTGTACACTGGAAATTTATATTCATTAAATAAAAGTTAAAAAAAAAAACCTAAAAAAAAAAAAAAGGGCTCGAGATCTTGGTTTCAACACTTGTCAGGCTGTATAAAGTGGTCCCGAGCTTACACCATCACTCACTTTTGAGCATCTTCTTCCTCCTAAGGCTTTGGCTCTCTCACCGGAATTTCACTGTTGGGTCTCTAACCACTACTAGTATTCAGTCATCCCCTTTCTACCTTAAGAATATTCTTTATCTCAAGTCAGTAGTGAAGATCTCATAATAAATTCATTGTATAGTCTAAAGATGTTTCCTTCCCAGTCTGTCACTTGACTGGGGGACTGGTGTTGAGATGTAGCAGGTAAAGCCACTGCCTATGATGCCAGTACCCATTATGAGCAATGGTTTGTGTTCCAGCTGCTCTGCTTCTGATACAGCTCTTGGCTAATGGCCTGGGAAAGGCAGCAGAGGACAGCCCAAGTGCTTGGGCCCCTGACACCCACGTGGAGACCTGCATGAAGCTCCTGGTTCCTGACTTTGGCCTGGCCCAACTCTGGTTGTTGTGGCCACTTGGGAAGTGAACCAGTAGATAGAAGATCTTTCTCTGTATCTTGATCTTTCTCTGTAGCTCTGACTTTCAAATAAGTAAACAACAAACAAACAAACAAATCTTCTTTTAAAAAAAGAACAGGTTGGATACTCTGGATGGAACTTCTACACCCTAAAGAATTAGACTCAAACTCTATACAGACAAGATTCTTTATATAGCAAAACTGCTTGGGGCGGGGTGGGGGAGGAGAGATCTTCCATCTGCTGGTTCACTCCCCAAATGCCTGCAACAACCAGGGCTTGGCCAGGCTGAAGCCAGGAGCCCCAGACTCCATTCTGACCTCCCAAATGCATGATAGGGACCCAAGTACTGGAGGCATCATTCACTTCCCAGGATGCACCAGTAGGAAGCTGGATTTGAAGCAGAGGTGTCAGGAATTGAACCAGCACTCTGACAGGGATGTGGACACCCCAAGTGTGGGCTTAACCTGCTGGATCACAATATCTGCCTATTGATTTTTTTAAAGTTTTGACTGAATATCACCTACCTGGTTTGGTAATTGGGACACAGTTTCTGCTCCAAGGCCTGCACTTCAAAGGAGAGATTATCACACCTTAGATATGGCCAATACCAAACTTAGAAAACAACGTCTATGGAGCCTGCAGGAAAATCCTGCTGCTTGTCTATACTTTTAGTTCTCTTCTGTAATACTAAGGGGGAGTATATTTTCCAGAGCCATGTCGAGGATGTTAGGAGACCATTTGGTAAATCAAGTATATGGTGAGCAAGCCTTTTAGCTGGAGAAAATCAAAACATGTCATGGTTGGTTTACATTTCTAGGAAGCTGGATGCACGTTTTAATGTATGGAAAATCTAGTAAAAGAATGTTTCCCCAAATTTCTTGCTCCATTGGTCTAATATCTTGTCCATGGTTCACCTTGGGAAGCACTAACCCAATGCTACAAACCTGATAGAAAATGAAAGGAACATTTGAACTTTTTAAAACAGCAGCCCTTTTCCTTAGAGGAAAAATGACCTGTACTCCCTGTTACTAACTGTGTTTCACTTGAAGGCAGTGTGAGCATTTAAAAAATTAAGAACAAACTCCACATTCCTGGCCCCACCAGTGAATTCTCCGATGCACTCTTTAAAATTTCTGGAGTAAATATTTAAAGGAACAGTATGCAGGAAGAAAGTCTCATAAATCCCATGACAAACAGTAGAGGATAGGCTTGGTCATTGAGTCTTACTTTTTTAAAATAACTCTGTAAATCATGGTCATATGTGGGAGATCTTTAAAAATGATGTTAACTAATAAAAATGCCAGCATTCCCTTTCTTTGATTTTAAGGCAATGTAATGGTTATGTCAGGAAGGACAGATTTCAGTGAAAGGTAGAATGGGGTCCAACTGGACAGATCCTAAAGCAGCAAACAAAAATATCCCTGGTTTCATTAAAGTGTATTACAATATTGATCCCTTGAATACAGTTATATCTACTGTTAAATCACTTTTGTTGGTGGAGCAGCAACACGGTAACTCTCACAGAGCAGGCAAACTTATTGAGCAGGCATTGTTCTCTTAATATTAAAAAAAAAAAAACCCTAAAAAATATTAGTCTTGTTCCAGGCATCTGAGTAAAATGGCTCTCTGTCCCTCTAATTTTGGAATGGAGATATATAATGATTTCCCCTGACCAAATGAGATCCATGGGTGTATTTTGGCGTGGAATGATTGCCCTTTCTTTTTCTTGGCTTCCAGCACTAGGCATCTGCAATTTGCAAAACAAATTCAAGATAAAGTCCGCAGCTGGGCAACTCTGTACAGTAGATCTCACAAACTGGATTGCTATTCAATCAATCTTTCTTTTTGCACTCCTTCTCTCTTTCTCTTTTCTCCCCTTCTTTCACTGAATCAGTGAACTCACTGCTCAACTGTTCCTCCAGGCTATTCATCTTCTGAACTATCTGCTGATGAAGCTATTTCTTTATCTCCATGCCTGAGAAACAAGCTGTGCCTTAACTGTTTCAGGTTCCCTACAAGCCCACTGGCCCACTTTCTTCACTTTGTTTATTTGGGACATAGATAGTGAGGGGGCTGTAGGTACCTCCGATAACTGAATAGCTCTTATTTGATGCACAATAATGGCAACAATGATGACAACAAAACAATGATCGGGAAGTTATCCAGGAAACAGAGTATAAACAGAAAAACTGAAGGGATAAATTACTCCTTTGTCATAGGTTGCATCTTCTAGTCTTCTGTTTCAAGGGTCAGCCAACCATGACATGGTAGGTCCAATCCAGGCTGGCACCTTTTTCTAATTAATAGATTTATTTACTGATTTGAAAGGAGGGGAGAGGGAGAGAGGGAAAGAGAATCTTCTTTATGCTGGTTCATTTTCCCAAATGGCTGTACTGGCCAGTGCTGCGGCTCACTAGGCTAATCCTCTCCCTTGCGGCGCCGGTACACCGGGTTCTAGTCCCTGTTGGGGTGCCGGATTCTGTCCCAGTTGCTCCTCTTCCTGTCCAGCTCTCTGCTGTGGCCCAGGAGTGCAGTGGAGGATGGCCCAAATGCTTGGGCCCTGCACCCGCATCGGAGACCAGGAGAAGCACCTGGCTCCTGGCTTCGGATCAGCGTGGTGTGCCGGCTGCAGCGCACTGGCCATGGCGGCCACTGGGGGGGGGGGTGAACCAATGGAAAAGGAAGACTTTTCTCTCTGTCTCTCTCTCTCACTGTCCACTCTGCCTGTCAAAAAAAAAACCAACCAAACAAACAAACAAAAAAAACACAACAACAACAACAAAGGGCTGTACTGGCCAGGGCTGGGCCAGGCTGAAGCCAGGAGCCTAGAATTTCATCCAGGTCTCTCACGTGGGTGGCAGGGGCCCAAGTACTTGGGCCTTCATCCGCTGCTTTCTCAAGTGTATTAGCAGAGAACTGGACTGTAAGTAGAGCAACTGGGACTCAAACTTGTGCTCATTTGGGATGCTGGCATTGCATGTGTTAGATTAATCCACTGTGCCATAATGCCAGCCCCAATGCTGCCACCTTTTTTGATAAAGAAAACTTTATTGGAACAAAGTTATACATGTTCATATGCATATTTTCCATGGTCACTTCCACACCACAGTAACAGAGTTGAATAGTTGAGACAGAGAACTTATGGCCCACGAAGCCTAAAGGATTTACTATCTGGTCCTTTATGAAAAAGGTTTGCTTACCTTTGACCTATTTGGATGTCTTGGCCGAGTAACGTTAGGTAGTTTGGTCTTTGACATTAAATTGAAAATACCTTAGAGAAAGTACCAAGAAATTCTTGGAAGTCACTGGAATATTGAGAATAAGAAATACATATCATGATATCATGACACCTGTTTATGATAGTCCTCCACTCTAGTGGGAACTGAAAAGCAACTTACAGATCTGTCGGGGTCTCAAGCCCAAGGCTGGCCCCTAATTAGCAGGGGCAGTACAGACACTCCCCAACAAGGCAAACGGGAGAGGTAAGGTCGACGGGTCATGAACACACCACAAGCACCTGTGAGTTCTATCGAAGCAAGAACTACTTTATTGAGGAAGTGTACAGGCTTATAAAGCTTACGAAAGACATGCGCAGTAGGGGAGCCAATCAGCGAAAAGGTCACGTAGGCATGGGTGGACCACGCACAGGGGCATCTTAAGCAAAGTATAGGGATCATGCACTGTCCACATGTCTGGAACTAAAGCAGACCTATCCCTGCCGGTGGTCTGATCTTACTAACTTAACCGCAGCAGCCGCAGACACGCCCCTCGAACATCCGCCAGGTGCCATATTGTAATGGAGATTTTAGGCAATGCCCAACACAGATCTTTCATCTAACTTCACCTGATGGATGAAGGCACTGCCTATAAGGTTAGGAACTGACTTGCACAAAGTCACACAAACAATTGAAAGATGAATACATTTTCAAATCCAAGACAATTTATTAAGGAAAAGTAAATGGAGCAAAATCTATTAAATTGGAAGAACTGCAGCTTGTCTGATAGAACTGGCTTTTGGGAGCGTGGGTGGGGTGGTGATGTTGAAAGGCGGAGTTTGAAAACAAAGAGGAATGAATCTGGTTTAGTATTTTTCTTTGTCCTTAACAATTACAACAGTGAGCTGCTTTTTCCTTCCATTTAATAGGGCATTTTTCTTCACTTGCTCATCAGGGAACCCCTGATCTGTGCTTATCATCTGTTTGGTTCAAATTATTAGAATGAGTTTTGTGGTCACTATAGAGCTCATCCTTCAGATATTACCTCATTTTCAAGTCACCAGGACACTGCGGCTATTCTTAGCTTCTGGGGTGGACACTTATTATGGGTTGGCACAGGGACCAGTTCCATGAGTGAGGAAGCAGCATTTGGGTGGGAGAGCAGCCAGGAACAAAACGTCAGTGGGTCAGGGTGGAGTGGGAAGAGTTTGGTAACTCTGAGGAAGGAATGAGAAATTTTTCTTAAAAGAGAAATTCTTTAACTTTAGAAGGGTTCTTTGTGGCAGATCTGAAATTTCTGTTCTGTGAGTTGGCTTTTAGGTTTCTGCTCCCTGAGCAGTGGTCTCAAACTTTTCTTTGTATCACAGTAAAAATCTTTCAAGGATTTCACAAAGCTACCGATTTCTGCGTCTCTTCCCATCCTCCCAAACACACACACGACTAACATTTTTATCTACAATTTCAAAGAGTTTATGAATTCTCTAAACATCAGTAGGCCATCCATAGACCTCAGGTTGAAAACTTGATGCCTCACTCCCTAAAGTAAATGTTTATGAAAGTGCTGGAATTATTTTTCCCTTAGACACATCCTCCACTCTGTCCTCCCAGCTTAAGACATACACCATGGCTCTTCATTGTCTTTGAAACTGAGTGCTCACTTCTGAGAACAGTACAAGGCCCTTTATGACCTGACATCTGCTTCTTCCTCCAGTATCATCTCTTAACACATCAGTTCCTTACTTTATCCGTGAGTGATATTAAGTTCCTGCAATGCTCCACGCTCACAGAATACTATTCTTCTTAAAAAATATATATATGTTCCTATCTTCTCGGCCCATAGTACTCTTCCTCTGCCTCTCCCTACCAGGTGGGCACCCATTCTTTCTGTGCTCAGCTCAAATCTCATTTGTCCAGGAAGTCTTCTTCTACCTCCCAAAGCTGAGAGTGAATCGCTCTTCTGTGCTTTCGTAACACCTGGTCCTTGTCCGTTAGCCTGCACTTGTCGCTCTGTTCCAAGAGTGCTTGTTTGCTTACATCACTCTCACAAATGCTCAAAGGGCTTGGGCATGTTCACAGTGATCTTCCCAGGTAAAATCAGATTCTCCACACATTTTTTGAGTAAGAAAAAAATATGTGAAGGAATGAAAGAGCAGTGTGAAGTAGAAAATGGGACAGAACTTCCTCTTTTGAGACATATAGGGTGAAAATGCCAGTTTTATTCAAAGGCCACTGGAAAGCCAAACTAGTAGAGAACGGCCGAGCAAAGGTGTTAAATCCAGTGTTATTTTTATGGGTGAGCTTCCTTAGAAGGGCCCTTGGTAGAAATGATGTTTTATGCAGGAAGAGTTTGTGGTAAGTGATGATGGAGATCATGATGACGATGACAATGACGATGATAATGATGATGACAATGATGAAGATATGTAGGAAGAAAGAACAGTAGTAGAGTACATTTTCTGCTAATAGTCTTCACTTTTTGAAAGCTATGTGGAAAGTCGTGGGTTGAGGGGTTGCCATTTGCAAGTATTATCCCATTTAAACCACACAACAACTTTGTTTTGATTTGTTCACATTTTAAAATGAGAAGAGGGACACCAGCATCATGGCTCAGTGGGTGAACCCACAGCCTGTACACCAATATCCCATGATGGCTGGTTTGAGTCCTGGATGTTCCACCTTGATGCTGCTCACTGGGAAAGCAGCAGCAGATGGGCCAGCCTGAGTAGTTGGATCCCTGTGACCCATGATGCAGCCCTACCTGTGTGATGGAGTTCTGGGCTCCTGGATTCAGCTCGCTCTCGCGCTCACTCTCTCTCTCTCTCCCTTGCTCTCTATATCCGCTGGCTCACTCCAAATGGCTGCAATGGGCGAAGCTGAGCCTATCTGAAGCCGGGAGTCAGGAGTTTCTGCCAAGTTTACCATGTGGGTGCAGAGGCCCAAGCACTTGGACCATCCTCTGCTGCTTTTCCAGGCACATTACCAGGAGCTGGATCAGAAGTGGAGCATCTGGGACTCAAACTGGTGCCCATAAGGGATGCTGGCACTGCAGGCAGGGGGTTCAACCCACTGTGCCACTGTGCCACAGTGTCAGCCCCAAAATAAATCTTTAAAAACAGAAGAGGAGAGGGGCAGATGTTTGGCACAGTGTTTAAGCCACCCCTTGGGATGATCACATCCCATATCAAGGTGTTTGGTCTGAGTCCTGGCTCCTCTGCTTCTGATCCAGCTTCCTGTCCATGTGCACCCTAGAAGACAGCAGATGATGGCTCAAGTACTTGGGTCTCTTTCATCCATATGGGAGTCCTAGATGAAGTTCTGGGCTCCTGGTTTTGGCCTGGTCCAGCCCTTGTTGTATTTGAGAAGTGAAACAGCAGATGGAAGATCGATCTCTCTGTCTCTCTTTCTTTCTCTGAAATAATTAAAAATTTAAAGATGAGTGAGACCAGTGTTGTGGTGCAGTGGGCTAAGCCACTACCTATGTGATGCCAGCATCCCATATGAACAGTTTGAGGTCCAACTGCTCTATTTCCAATCCAGCTCTCTGAGAAGGCACCTGGGAAAGGAGCAAAAAATGGCCCAAGTGTTTGGGCCCTTGCACCCATGTGACAGACCCTGATGAAGCACCTGGCTCCTGATTTCAGCCTGGCCCAGCCTTGGCTGTTGTGGCCTTTTGGGGAGTGAAACAGCGGACCGAAGATTCTCTCTCTCTTTCTCCCCCTCTCTCTCCTTCTCTCTCCCTCTCTCCCTCCCTCCCTCTCTTTCTGTCACTCTGATATTTCAAATAAATAAATAAATCCTAGAAAAATTGAAGATGAAGAGATAAAAGTTAAGACATTCATTTGTTTTTAAACAATTAAATGTATGACTTTGCAAAGCAAAGTACTTCAAAGGATGCTGGGATGTTACTTACAATAATATCAGTCATAAACCAAGAAGAAATAATTATTCAGAGATATCCTCAGTGACTGGAACTTAGTAATAGCAAAGTATTACCACCACTACCTCCATCAACTAAAACAGGATTAGGAAATTGTTTTTAAGAGTAAATTTATCTTTTGTTGAATTTATTCTATAAACTGTATTTACGTTAATCCCTTATTCTTTTTTCTTTGGTATATAACTCCTCTTTGCAAACTCATTCATTTCAAGTGGATATACATTCAGAGCAAGTTTTATAGCCAAAAGTTGTCTGTTCCTTGGGAAACGTTTGGAAGGTATTAAGGTTTTGGGTGGAATCAGTTATCAATGTTTTCTGGGCTCATTAAAAGTGAAGGCAGCTTAGTAAACAAGTCGTGACTGAGAATGAAGAAGGGATAGATGATATTACAGTTCAAAAAGAAGGAAAAAACTTTTAAAGGGCTGTTTCTTAAATCAAAATGATGGCCAAATTATATATGAAACAAATATGGAATTAAAAAAAGTTGATTTCCTAAGGTGACTTCTTATAAAGAACTTAAGATTTTTCCTTAGGGAAGAAAACAAAACTGAAACAATGAGTAAATAACTTTGACTCTGGAATTTCACCTTGGTGACGATTGTATAGGCCACTTAAACATTTTTATTATGTCTTTAAAAGAAAAAAGGGAGAAATCTAAGGACATTTTCACAAATCTCATTGCAATATATTGCAATGATGATAAAAACATATCCTCTTTAGTCAGAATGCCTGGGTTCAAATATTTCTTCCATTACCTACTAATTATTTGTTTTGGGCCCAGTGTGTATTTCTTATCTATTAATTGTTATATAATGGTTCCTTTCTCACATAAATGTTATATGGCTTAAATAAGATGATATAGGTACAAACATGTGGCATAGTCACTGGATCACAGGAGGGATTTGCTGTGCCCCTCCAAACTTCATGTGAAAACTTTGTCCCTATTGTGGCAGTCTTAAGAGGTGGGACTTTTGGAGAGGTGGTTAATCTGTGAAAGTTACAACTTCATGAACCAGATTAGGTACCCCGGTTAACGGGCATGAAAAGAGGGGGTTCTGAGTTCGGCCCCCTTTTGCCTTCTACCTTCTGCCAGGTCAGCAAGCCACCTGGAGAAGCAGCTGTCGGTGGAACAGGCCCTAACCAGATACCAGCACTACCATCTTGATCTTGGGCTTCCCAGCCTGTAGAACTATGAGAAACACATTTTCATTCTTCGTGAATTACTCAGTTTGTGGTATTTTTGTTACAGTAGCACAAACAGACTGAGACAGTTACTCACGAGAAGTTGACATTTATTTTTAACTGTGAAAGGCCCTGACAGTTTTTACTTATCCTCTGTGACATTTAACTGATTATTCTAGGAATCTGTTTCATGTGACTTGTGAACCTTGCTAATTTTGAAGTTTTCACTTATAACCTCTTTAGGCCTTACTTTCTGCAGCATTGGAATACAAAGGTTAGATTATAATCTCTAAATTCTATTCTTGTGCTACAATAGTTGAAATTCCATTTTTATCTACTCTAGCAATCAGTAAACACCACTTGATGAAATAAATTTACTCTTTTTTTCCCACTGTGTCTGAAATACAACCCAACATCATGACATACAAAGATTTAGCCTTTGAAATGAAGAAATAATAGATGGAGCCAGTTGAGGATGGGAAATGGGGAATTAAACCAGTTGTCTCCTTCAGAAGTAATTGAAGTAAATTAACTGGGACTTGGAAATGGAAATGTGTAGTAAATGTATTAGACAAAATTCTGAACATATTCATACATAGAAATGGAGATTGCTCAATGTACAACTATATAGCTTAACTGTTATCTTTTCTCAACTTGTTCTATAAAAAGGTCTGTGTTTTTCCCTGACCTTGTAAAAAAATCTACAAAATATTTTGTTAGAAATAATTTTTGTGCTTTTCATCTTCATTTCACATTAAAATATACAAAATGTACTAACCAGCAAAGTAGCCTGCAGATTCAGATCTATCTCCTCTTAGGAGAAATGTCTTGGTTATTGCAGCTTATCTAACAGACATGGAGATTTACATGCGCTAATAAAGTATAGTGATGGTGGTCAATATCCTCAGATATATCCATCTACTCTAATGTGACATGATTAGCTATTTTTGAATGTATTATTATAATGACCACAAAGGACATTAGAGAAAGAGCCATCTGTTCTCTGTTAAATGTAGCCCCAAAGTCTCCCTTGGATTAGCTAAGCAAGCCACTAAATACTTCAGTGGGACTTCAAAAAAAGCTGAGTTCTCCCTAAGAATCACTAAGGGATGAACTTCAAAAGACTAGAGGTTTCACTTGGATCAATTCCCAGAAAATCAGGTTATTTACCAAATCTTATTTATGCAAACTATACAAACACATTTTGATCTGCAGAATACCAAAATAGTGTTTCAGAAAAATGATAACCTTATATGAAAAGTCTACTGTGGAGAAGGTCAACTTTTTTTGATCTGATTATTTTGCCTGTCTACATTAATCAAATTAGCTGGACAGCTACTGCAGATCTGCTGTAACTCTATGGCTATGAATCTAGAAAAGCACCAAGAATTTTTACTAATTCTGGTGAGTGATCAAATTAGGGAAGTCTTACACACACACACACACACACGAGGAATTTTAGCTTCTTTGTTTCTCTTTGGGATTACCAGGTAGAATAGAGAACCTAAATAATTTTTAGATATTAACCATTTTTAAGGCATTTTTCACTGATTAGATTTCTGGTATATCTTTTGGTTCACCAATTTTACTCTATATATAATTCATCTAAATAGAAAATTCAAAATAAGGTAGGTAGTATCTAGGTATATTTCCAACATAGGTGACTAGTATTGCTTTAATCCCTATCACTTCTCGTATTTGTTGGAATGTATCAATTATTTTATTTTCCTGTTGTTTTCTCTTACTACACTATGGTTAATTTCAGAACATGGACTGTTGTATTCATCTATACATTCCTACAAGCACATACAAACTGACATAAAGTAGATATTCAGTAATATTTTGTTAAATAAATTAAATAACTACTGTTTGAAAATCAAATTAATTTATAACATGATTTATAATTATTTAAGGGAGTAACATGTACATCAAAAATCTTCAGTGAAATGACAAATATCATATAAAATGCCATACCAAGGAATAATTATCATTATTTGTCAGTTAAAGACACTGCATACATCTTTTCACTCATGATTAAAACCTCGAATTTATATTCAGCATGTACAGATTCACATGAACTCTCAACCTTTTTTTCCTCAGCAATTTGGGTAGTTGGTTGTATTGGATTCTGTTACTTGTAACTGGAAACAGATCCTTGATTTGAACATAACTGTCCAGCGATTTTTCAATTTGGTAAACATTTGTGGCTTACGTTCCTAACTGCTGATCAGGAGAGAATGCACAAAGAGAGACTGATATATGGTGCAGTTACCAGTGTTTACATTGTTTTGTGCTTTCCAGATCCATGTGGTACTTTTTAAAAGGATATACATCTGGGACTGCAACAACTCTTCAGCTGCTGGCTGGATCCACATAACAGGTCATTTAGTATATATCTAAGCATTTCTGAATATTTTAATCAAAACTGTAACTAAATTTGAGCCAATTGGATCCACTTTGGAATTCAAAAATATTGTTATCCAACCATGCTCAGAAGAAAACAAGAACAAATTTTATTTTAAAAACCACTAGTCTGTCTATAAATTTTGCAGAACTTGAGCCAAACACAAGAAATGCCACATCACTGAATATCATGGAAACTTAACAAAAGTCAATCAACTATTTGCTGTGCATACATATTACCAAATTATTGGCTTGAAAAAATTATTTAACTGAATTAACCTGATCGACTACTGCCATGGTTTAGGTGTGAGCAAGGCACAGTTTGATTATTTTAGTCTAGGAACTCATCTACCTAATAAGCATTTTGCGTGAAGTTCATCATATTTATCTAAACCTTCTCTGGTATTTACTTCAATTTTCTTTTTGTAGACACATTTTTAAAAAATTTTATTTATTTATGTGAAGTCAGAGAGTTACAGAGAGAGAGAATAATAGAGAAAGAGGGAGGAATAGAGAGAGAGAGAGAGGAAAAGAGAGAGATCTTTCTATCTGCTAGTGCACTCTCCAGATGGCCTTGACAGCCAGGTCTGAGCTATGCCAGCGTCAGGAGCCAGAAGCTTCATCCTGGGGTCTCCCATGTGGCTGGCAGAGGCCCAAGTTCTTGGGCCATCTTCTGCTGCTTTCCCAGGGTATTAGCAGGGAGCTGGATCAGAAGTGAAGCAGCTGGGACTCAAACGAGCACCCATATGGGATGTTGCGGTTATATGCAGTGGCTTTACATGTCACGCCACAACACCAGCCCAGGGACAGTTTTGATACTCCTGAGATTCTAGCACAACATTTCAAAGTTGCTTTCTTCAAGGTATTGGACAAGAATCAGTACTCCATTTTATGAATGTGTTATGTTTAATAAATATGTTGAAGACTCAAAGTATTTTAAGCCGTCTGGAGACAAAATAACATTGTTCAGTGTCATGTTAATGTACAGCTTACTGGACAAATGGATCATAAGGAAGAAAGGACAATCCAGTTCCTTTAAAACAAATATATAACACTTACTGCTCAGGATGGCCACCTCCATGGGCAGTAGTCCTTTTGTACCTTAGTGCTGTAACTTTCTCTTTACTTCAATTAAATCTGAATGTTTATTTGCTCTACCTTAATCGTTTTTTCTGACAACTGGGTTAATGAGTCTCTCTCTCTCTCTCTCTTTCTCTCTCTCTCTTTCTTTTTAATATTTATTAAGCTATTTATTTGAGAGGTAGAGTTGCAGACACAGAGAAGGAAAGACAGAGAGAAAGATCTTCCATCTGCTGGTTCACTCCCCAAATGGCTGCAATGGCCGGAGCTGGGCTGATCAGATGCCAAGAGCCAGGAGCCAGGAGCTTCTTCTGGTTCTCCCATGTGGGTGCAGGGGCCCAAGTACTTCGGCCATCTTCTGCTGCTTTCCAGGCCATAGCAGAGAGGTGGATCGGAAGTGAGGCAGCTGGAACATCAGTCAGTGCCCATATGGGATGCTGGGATGCTGGGCTGCAGGTGGTGGCTTTATCTGCTATGTCACAGCGTAGGCCCTTGGGTTGATGATTTTCTCACAGGCAGTATGCTATTCGTCCATACCCAGCTATAGCTATTCATACCAAAGATGTTAACATTTGCATTTAACCCAGTCCTGGTCATAAGGGTATATGCCATGTCACTATTTTTAACAAGAAAATTAGGGCAGGTGTTGTGGCACAGCAGTTTAAGCTGCTGATTGGGACGCTCACTTTCCTATCAAAATGCCTGTTTCAAATCCCTGCTATTGCACTTCTGATTCAACTATCCAGCTTCCTGCTGGTGTGTCTGGTGGGGCAGCAGATGATGACTCAAGTACTTGGGCCCCTGCCACCCACATAGGAGACCTGAATGGAGTTCCTGGCTTTTGGATTTCACTTGCCCATTCTTGGCCATGGTGGGCATCTGGGGAGAAAATCAGCACATGCAAGATGTCTCTCTCTCTCTCTTGGTCACTCTTTCAAATAAAATAAATCAATAAAAGAAAATCGCAAAGAGCCAGATAAAAGAGCTGATTTCCCAGATTTAACTCAGTTGTTATTCATAAAAATTCAGAGTGGTGAATAACTTTCAATCAAATCTTACATCAGCAGAACCACCATATTGGTCTTTAGAGAGTAGAGGAAAACAATATGGGGATTGATGTATACCTTCACTTCTAAGGGAAGCCGGGAGAAGTATGGTAATTTATCTGTAAACATTTATTATAGTAAAGGCAGGCTGCAGTGTTTCCATATAAATGCAAATAATAATTCACAATGTTGTGCACAGTGATTTATTTTATGTGGCTTTCCCTTAGGATTTTAGGCTAGCTACTAGAAATATTGTCCAAGGACATCTGTTCAAGGACCAATCTTACAAAATGGTTGAGTACTCCTTTACATAAATAACCATGGTCAAGGATAAAAATACAATCAGGCCTACCAAGATTTATAAAGCATGAGTTATTGAAAGATGTTCCTTAAAGGGCTGTAGTTCCACGAACTGGATCAGAAACAATTTGTAGCTTCGGGGATGATCTACTTTCTATAAACTATAATATGTCTTAAATGACCAAGTCAATTTTAACTGTCATTAGCATTGTAAACCTCCTGGTTTGTGTTGTAATTATATTACCCCACTGTCTATCAAGATAGATGACTGAGGTCAGAGAAAACTTACACTATATATCTTTGATTACATGTAGATTCTTACACAGCAGTGAGATTAAGACAACTGACGCATTCATAGGTTATACATTGTGAATATTTTCCCAAGACAACTGGATTTGTATTTAGAGACGTAAATGAAAAGCTGATTTTCCTGTTAGGGGGAGATTTAGAGCATCTGTCCTGGGAGATGTAGGGGAAAATGGACAGGCCTTTCCCAGCTCTCTTCTGACCTTTATGTGTAAGGGAAGTTCTGAGACAGGCAGGTATCTGAGTTAGGCAGCATCACCTGAGGTATCAAAGGGACCACTCACAAGGTGGGTATGGAGGATGCCGACAATTGCCACCTTTTAGGCTGCTCCAGGTTAAAACAGTTCCTCTTCAATTTCCCTGACTACAATGTGGATGAGTTATGTGGAATAAAAAAGAGGGAGTAATAGGAACAAAACATATTTTGAGCCAAATAATTGTATATGAATATAAAACACAAGAAAAGTTGCTTCATGCAGACATTTCCAAAATCTACAGAAGCTTATATTGGTGGAGGGAGGCAGATATTTTGGCTGGTAGTAGGCATAATTTGAGAATATCATCAAAAGTTTTAGTTAGTCTATGATAGTACGTTCATATAAGTATATATTTTAAATGTAATTTCATGATAATGATGCAATGATATTTACAGGACTTTCAGAATCTTATAAAGAGGTCATTTCAACCCAGAAAAATACTTTATTTAAATTGCAAATTCTGTTTTTCTCTTCATTAAAATGTTCCATTGATCTTCTATTGCAATTAAAAAAAGGGATTCAAATACACAAAAGCCCAGACATAAGTCAACTAATCAATGACAGAATAAGTGGGATTATTTTTTTCTTTGCCGTTAAGAAAATGCCAGGATACATTCCAGCCTCTCACATGCTTTGGTGGTTAAGAATTTGATTTGAAAAACACAATCCAATATTGTATTCTTAGAAAGCAAGAGATATGGTAACATACCTTTGAGTTTTCATTTCTGAACATCTGTGCTTGCCAAAAGAAAAGTATATGGGTGTTTGTGTGAGTGTGTGTTGGGGGAGGGTCTTTATCTCATCACTCCCATAAAATCTACTTCTACCTATTTTTTCTGTTTCAAACTTAAAAATCTTTTTTTTTTTGCTAAAATCTTCTATGCCAAAACTCAGCCAAGCCAAACTCTTGGTTATCTGTTCTCTATTTTGGGCTGGAGTAACACTTGCTGAACAGAAAGCCCAGAATCTCTTCTTAAAGCACCACTAGCAGGCACTGTTAGAGCATTTTCATTCAAGTTCATTGTACTTGGGCAAAAAGAGAACAGCGGCTTACATCCACTGAGGATCAGTGAACACAATCTCATAGCAACAGACACCAAAACAGTCCCTCATTACAAGCCTTGTCCAACAATCAAGTCTTTAACGAGAACAAAGGTTGACAGTGATTAATCATTAAGCGGTTCCTTGTTCCTGGCTGCACGTGCTCTCAGCAGCCTCCTACAGAGGCAGTCTGGCGTATTTCCTGTCTCTGTGCTCCACTGTGCCATGTCTGAAGGGACGCCCAGGCAGCCTTCTCACTATTTTAATTTCAAATGCTGCAAACATCTACAGAGTTTCTATGCACACATGTCTTGACTTTTATTCCGAGTCTGGCAGACTCTGAATGGATACAGGGAGTGTGAACATAGTAAGCCGTTAACTCCACATCTGCTTACTAGATTATGTGCATGGATGATATTAGAAATTGATTAAACACTGTTTTCCAAATAAACTTTTGAAATCCTTAAACAACACAAGAAGTTGATATAATTTAGTAGTGCAGTGGACATAAGATACCTTCACTACTGTTTCCAGATCAAAATAGCTTCTGTGTTGACAAAGCACCATGCTTTGAAAAGCAATAAAAACTTTTGCAGAAATCCTCTTTCAAATAATTTGGTTTCTTTAGGCAACAGAGTTGGAATGTTAAGTACATCATTTTATTTGATGCTCTCTTTTCTTGTGTGTTTTTCATTCTAGACCTTATTTATCTACCTTCTGTGGTCATGCAATGGAATATGGGTTCATCTTCATATACTGACTTGGGGGTTCCTTTTCCCCTGTCTTTCAGTAGGCAAATATCATTGATGAAGCCCCCTTTGCCTGGAACTGGAAGGTCAATGAAGAATAATTAGGAGGCATAGATTTCTGGGAGGCAAGGGGCAAGGGTTAATGGAAATAAAAGTAACCAAAAATTACCAAGGAAAGCTGGTTATGTAACAGCATATTGTTTTTCCAATAGCAAATATCACATTCAACAACAACAAAATGAGGTAACTCAAAGGATTCTCTGTACCTATTATCTTCTCTTCCCAAACTAATCAGAATTAAGCAATGTTAGATCTGCAGTAGATCAAATAGTAGATTTTAACCATTGTGTCAACAAGATAAAAGCTGAAGCATGAAATCTGCATCACCAAGTATAAAATATGGACTCAGCATTTTAGTGTGGAGTTGTAATTCCTTCAAACTGAGTTATATTCGCTGAGAAGAGTGAGACGACGATGACATTGTATAAACAGAAAGACCACCTTCTTATGGCAACTAAGCTCTTCACACAAATGTATGTGACAGGATGACAGAATGGTGGCTGACTCTCCTTAAGATCAAAGCAGCCTGGTAGGAGACCCCATTCAGAAAACGATCATCTTTTACCCAGAGCCTCCTGGGATCCACGTTAAAACTAACACCAGTGAACTGTGAACTGTGCAGGGAGCCTGAGGAACAGTAGGAGGAAAGGGTGTGAGAGGGTCTCAGACTATATTCTTCCAAACCAACAAATCTGGTTATGTGGACTCAATTCTACCCATAGTGATACACTCAAATTGGTTCTATGTATCTCTGTAGGGAGAGTACATCGACTTCACCTCACACACAAATATTTGGCTTGAAGTGATCTGCTTATCCTCACTCTTTTTCCAATTAGCTAAGCTGTAACAACTGGGGGGCTTATGTTAAAGTATTGGAACAAAGACCTACATAAAATTATAAGTAAGTTTAGGAACTCTAAAACTATGTGAGGATGAGATGGAACATTAGTTTCAAAATCATGGAATATGCAAATCTCAAAGAAATTCAAATAAATGTTTGAGTCACTAACCCATAAATAATAATACCCACCACATGTTGTGAATTTGCTACATATCAGGCACTATATGACACATTTCATGAACTAGCACATTTCATAAGTGTAATAATTGTCTGTGATTAGCCCTGTTAGAGTCCCCATTTTACATACGAGAAAACAGACATTTAAAAAGTTAGATAATTTATCTAGCTAGTAAACAACCGAGGCAGAATTCTAACTCAGGGAATCTGACTACAGAGCCTGGGTACAAGATTTGAAAAGAAGCAACACAAAACTAACTCAGCCAGAGTCCTATAGTATTGGCATATGATATGGAAATACCCGGCAATGCAACCTACTGCACAAAAATACAATCTGGTGATACAGGGCCTGCATTTGAGAGAGTAATTGACTTCGGTAAACTGCTTCATTCTTCTGAACCCCAGTTTCCTCAGCAGCAAAAGTGGTAAGATGCTGACTTCCCAGGGTAGTAGTGAGTTTTAATTGAGATATCTGTAAAAAGTATTTTGTAAACACGGTACTCTAGTGAGCTGTTCATTACGGTTTAATGTGAAAAATAAAAGCATGAAGTTGCTGACATGTTTTCTATTAGGCCAATCCAATAAATGTGGATGAGCAAAGAACAATAAAATGAAAGTGCTAAGAAGGCAAAAGAAAAGGCAGTTCCTGGAGACGTAATAGTGATGACGGCTGTATGCAAAAGCGTGCAGGAGATTCTTTACAGCATATGGGGACACATAAACCAAAGTGACCTGAAAAATAAGTGTGTTTCTGCAGGTATTATGGCAACTTGTTAAGAATGTAGACCTTACACTTAGACCTGGATGGAAAAATCCTGATTTTTCTCATTAGTGAAATGGAGACTGCGAGTGTAGGGATTAAAGGAGATAATGCATACAGAGTGTTTCACGTCAATAAGGCTCAGTAAATATGGTATCTATTATAATAACAATAATTATTTAGCTTCTTAGGTCATTACAATTTTAAGAATATAATTTCAGGGGAGGTATGTATCAGAGACCACACATGTATGTCTTCTAGGATCTTAGTGCTTTGTTAGCCCCTAGGGAATACACATAAAACCGTATTTGGGGCTGTCTCTAAGTAAACCATCAAGTTAATTCCAGTCCTTTTGTTCAAAACTTAATCTTCATTTAATTGATTGGCCTTCATGATTAGATCATATGAGTAGTTCAGATTGAGTCCCTGTCTGTGTGGATAGATTGTTTGAGTCAATGAAGTGTGGCTCAATTTATTACATGAATTTGGAACTGCTTTGGGACTGATTATGTATGTTGGGAGGGAGCAGAGAACAAAAAAATGAAACGGCGGGGAGAGAAAGACTAGAAGATGAAAGGCGGAGATCAAAGATCACTGTGCTTCTGGCGGTGGCAGGCAGGTCTCTGGGGTCTGATGACCACATTACCAGACTCAGGATGCTCACCCCACACGCCATCGCTCCATCATGCCTTTTATTCCTACTCCTCTTGCCGTTTCCAAGTCCCCCACCCCTTTCAGATTTGAAGGTAACACGCACCATTCTGTCTAGCAGAGCTATTCAGCAGCTGGCAGGAACATTTACTGTGGGGGTGGAAGCTAGTTAGCTGTGATAATAATTTACAAGAGCTTTTTGAAATAAACAGAGGGCTTCTAGCATTCATTTCGAGACAAATAGCCAGAATGCCCTCTTGGTTTGCATGTGCATGGAATTGTGGGCTGTAAGAAGGTAAAACAAAGCATCATATACCATACCCTGTTGGTATCCTAAAGACTACACTTTTCACTTAGAGTGCCTTCAGAGTAGGATACTAAGACTTTATTGAATTTAGGAAGAAGCGAAACAAAACCTTTCTAAAAATTATTTGCTTAAATGGCTAATAAAAAGGAGAAGAAGAACACATCAGATATTTCCAATAATCTTTTTTTTGTGATATACGGGAACTACATACATTCTAACTTCTGAGGATAACACTAAGCTGTAGTAATGTTAAAAGGAATTCAGGAAGATTAAATGCATGAGGAGTATCCAGTAATAACATTAATAGTCAACATATATCAAGCACTTGCTATGTATGAGGCATGTTACTCAACAATCTAAAGGTACTGTTCTGTTTAGCTCTCACAATGCTCCTTTTTGAGGTAGATCTAACTATTCTCCCCATTTCATAAGTGAGGAAAACGATGCTTAGAGAAATTAAATAAATTGTACAATGTTCCCTAGTAAATGGTACATTTAAATCTGGTTATATAAACCTTGATTTCTGAAAAAAAAAAAAATTACATCTAAATGAAATCTTAAAAACCAAAGTACACCCTAAGGTCATGAAATTAGATCAGCCTGCCTTCTCTCACCTCCCTCCCTCCCTCCCTCTTTCTTTCCATACAACAAACACAGGGTAAGTTCCCAGTGTGCCTACAACAGTAACTGGGTAACAGTGAATAAACAGAACCCTGGCCCCCATTGAAGCCAATATTTTAGTGAAGAAGGCAGATAATAGACATGGGAGTATTAACAACTAATAGAGCTCACAATGATAAGTGCTGTAAGGAAAAACACACGGATAGGTTCTGCTGGTGATACGGGTTGAAAGGAAAGGGTGATCTGAGAAGACCTTGGGAAAGCACAGGGAGAGCAGGTGCTTATCTAGAGGCACTGCAATTCCTGGAACTCCCAAGGTCCTGAGATGGGGGATGTTTGATCCGCCTGACATGTGCCACGCAAGATGACCTATCAGGTGCAGAAGAGGGAAGACTGATGGTCAGCATGGAATTGTGAGCGAGCGAGAGAGGTACAATCCTGTAAGCACTGGAGACAACTGTCAGAACTCCAGCCTCCACTTTGAATCACAAGGACAGACATTGTTAGCGGATTTTGAGCAGTGATATTTGATTATGCTTTAAATAATCATATGTCAGCCATGTGGTGAATAGTGTGTATGGGAAAGGAGGGTCAGTAAGGAAGGCTACAAAGTAATTCAGGGGAGAGATGGGTTGTGGTTTGGACAAGAGCAGTAGCAATTGGAAATGGCTGGTTCTATATAAACTCAGAAGCCACATCCATTGAAATTAGCTAATAGATTGGATGTGGGGCAAAAAAGAAAAAGACACCAAAGGCAACAATGATATTTTTCACCTGAGCATAGGGACATACAGAGTTTTTCTGAGATAAGGATTATTGTGAGACACCTTTTCTTTGTTTATATTTTTGAGGGGGAGGTTGGTGGTAGGGCTGGAAATAAGGAATTTCACAGGGGCTAGGTCAAGGTTGATGTGCTTATTGCACATACAAGTTGGGCAGAGAACCTGATATATGAGTCTCGTCCCAGAAGAGATATCTAGGCTAAACATATAAATTTTGGAGTTGTCAACACGGAGATGATATTTAAAGCTATGACTTGGGATGACATCATCCAGGTAGTGAGTGTACGTGATGAAAAGGAGAAGTCCAGGACTGACCTCCTGTTTAAAAATCTGGCAGATGGAGAAGAAACCAGCAAGGGAGACCACAAACCATGACAAGATAGTGGCCTAAAAGCCAAACACAGAAAGTGGATCAAGGAGAAGAGATGGATTTACGGCCTCAGGGCTGCTAATAGGTCAAGGAAGATGAGAGGTGAGAATCAACTTTAGGAATCACGAAGTGGTTGTAACTAATGGCTTTGACAAGAGCTGTTTCATTGGGAATCTAGAGAAAAAAAAAAGCTTGATTTGGATAGGTCTGAGACACAATGGGAAGAGTGCAAGTGGGAGGGGTAGGAATTTTTGAGAATCCTTTATCCAAAAGGTATTGCTAAAAAGAAAAGCAGAAAAATGTTATGGTAGCTAACGAGAGTGCAGAGGATTTTTGTTTGTTTGTTTGCTTTTATAAGACAGTAGTTTTTATTCTCATAAGAATAATTTAAATGAGACATGGCAAATGCCTTTGTAATGTAAAATTTTACCCTTATTTTACCTGCTTTATAATGTATACAATATGGTGTACTTGTTTCATTTATATATGTATATATGAGGGGGGTTCACCAAGTTTATGGAAGGATGGAATTAAAATAGAACGTATTTTCATATACTTTTTGAGGACCGCAGCATGTACATATGCCCCATGTCCACAGTGGAGGCAAGAGTTGTGCTGAGCAAGGTACTCACGGACTGAGAGGGATGGAACAGCCACCACCCTAGCATAGCCAGCTCCTATACCAGAGACAGAAAAAGAGTCCCCAGGGGTCCTATATTAACAAATAAATTCTTGGACAGAGAGTGACACACATCGATTTGGCTTACAACTCTTTGTCTAGAGATAATCACAAGTCCCCACCCACCCACAAGGAAGCCAGGAAGTATAGTCCTGCCATGGGCCCAATAGGCACAGAACTGCACACATTTGGGAGGTTGCCCACAAGAAGGCTTTGTGTTTTGGGCTCAGGATGGATTATTAGCTTCAGTTTTGGTGGGGGAACTAAAGGCATCAAATCAGAAATCTGAAAAACAGATTTTCCACTCTTTAACCAATATTTATTGGGCACTGCTATGTGTGAAGCCATGCTGATGGTCATGGATATAATGGTGAACACGTACAGTCCTTCCTTCAAAGAGCTCACAGTCTAAAGGAGAGGAGGCTCTCACTGCGTGGTTTGATAAAAGCTTCACTCAGGAGAAGCCTGGGTTCTACAGAAGCACGTATGAGAGGCAGCTAAGCAAGGCGGAGAGGTGGGGAGATGAGTTTAAGGAAGGCTTCCACAATTACATAAAATCCGCACATAAACATCCCCCCTCCATACACACACACGATATGGAAATACATCAGTAATCCCTAGCACCAGGGTCTATCACCTCGACCTCTTCGTCTGCAGAGCGTGGTTACCCTATTATTTTGAGACCAGATTTCCAGAGGAGAGGTTCTGGTTTCAACCATTAAAATTGACTCCAGACTTCTGGTGTCTTGTAGGTAATTCAAGTGGAAAGGGAGTAACAGCCTCTCTCTCGCATTCTGATAATCATTTTCTCCCTCCTCAAACTCTGTTGCCGAGACCTCAAAGTCCTGTTTCATCCACTTTTCTGGTTAACATGAGAACTACACCTGTGAAAGGACCAACGTTATCTGCAGGCAGGTGTACAGTAAATCCCTCCCACCACGGTTCGCCGTAGACCATCCATTTAGTGTCAGTCTCCAACATCTCATTGCTCCACGTGTGGTCTCTGGACCAGAAGCAGCAGAATCGCTCGGGAGCTTGTGAGGAATTCAGAAACTCAGTGCCCCAGCCACCCCTTCCCCCAGCACCTAGATAATAAGACTCGGCTTTTAATAAGATCCCAACGTGATTCATACGCACATTAAAGTTTGAAAAGTACTGACCTATCTGAGGACAAGAGAAATTGGCTATAAGTAGACTTTTTTTTTTTTTTGGTAAATGAGTCACGCAGTCCTAAGTGGGGGATGGGGTGGGCCAAGAATGGGTTAGACTTCAGAAGCAAACAGTAGCAGCTACAGATCCCTGTGCAGAAGAGTTAAGAAAAAGGAGAATCCGCTAGAAGCGGAGGAACAAGAGATAGCAGAAAAGGGTTTTGAAGATACCTTTTCGTCTTTGACACGCGTTTGCTTGGGGATGGGTCTCGGGAATCTGTGTTGGCCTTTGTTGGAACTTAGAAGTCCTAAAGATCTAGGAGAGCGCTTCCCAGTGCTGGTGCCTTTTCTCTGTTCTAAATCTGCGAGAGCAAAGCTGTTCTTTCTGCTTGCACACCGCCTTTGCTGACTTGTACCTCCAACACTGGCTACTCAGCATGGATCTATTGCCTGTAAAGCTCTTCACAGCCTCCTTAAACCGCACCTACCAGCTGAAGAGCACCAACTCCTGAGCTAGGACACTCAGAGGGACAATTGAAGTGTGCACTTGGAGTCTTGAGTATGGAGAAAAATTCATAATCTAATAGCTGAAATTTTTAAATGCACAAAAGTTTTACTGCTTAACATGAGCTGTCATGTACGAGCATATCCTTCCAATAGTAGAGTCTTCTAAATGTGATGTGTCTTCCCAGCTAGACTGCTTCCAGGAGCTTGTCAATCCGCTATTCACGGCCAGGTGTTTGGTTCTGTATGTTTATTATTGCTATTATGAGCCTCTGGGCTGCTGAGGGAGCTGTAACAGGCACTTTCAGTTTATATTTATAGGACTCAGAAAGTTGGGTTAACTTAGCCCAAATAAAATCTGATATGCCAGTAGTTATATCTTAGAGTGAATGGCTTATTCTTTCTATAACATTTTTCCATAATATGGCTCCAACTGTACTTGATTCAAAAACTTGCCTGTGAGTTTTGGAGCTCATTCAGCAGGCATTTTTACCCAGAAGACCCCAAGTTGAAGCTAATACGTTCCTGTTGCAAGGTATTAGAGACTGAACCTTAGAGATGTTACATTCAAAATGATTGCTACGATCAGGATTGATAGCCAAAGAGTATCACTGGCACTATGTTAACTTCACTAGTCATACTTACTAACATCGTTTGCTGCAGGTATGGCCCTGGACCCAGTCTATAGTTCTGAAAGCAAGGCTTTGCCTTTGTTCCTGAAACTAAGTTCACAACTGAAATGTGGTTCTGGTTGGAGGGTCCCTGTCATGTGTCTCTGACAAAGTTCCAGTCTCTGTAGGTTAGGCTCTTAGGATGGGAGGACCTGCCTGGCTCTCGCCAGTCCAGGGGTCATGCCTGTGCCCCTGAGCCCTATCATTTGCAGTGCAACTTGCTGAGGGCTGATTGCTTTCTGTTTGCATGAGCTCTACCACTGGCCCGGTTTCTCCATCCATGTGATGTATCCAGGGCTCAGGGCATCCTGAAGAAAAGGTTAAATTGCGTTTTGTAACTACATAACTGTATTCCCACTGATTATCTGTTGCTAGTCCGTCTGCCTCAGAGCCTTCAGTGCTAGCCCCTGAACTGAATCTGGCTGAAACTCCAGTGCCTGCCCTATTATAATCAGGGAATTTTGTTCCAGTTTCCTGCCTTTCTCATTCTGCCCTGAATCACCGCAGATAAATGGGCCATGTGTATCTGTGTCCAGAGACATAACAGATGGGAACTTGGGGATTAAGGTAGCAAACAGAGAGCAGAGGGCTTTTAGAAGGATTAGTCTTTCGTCTAGTGGGGAGGGTAGAGAAGGACACTGGGGAACTGATTTTAAAAGGGTCACTTGGCTCCATAAGCATATGTGGCAGTTGTTGGGTTTACTTTGCCCTTGCTGGTCCCGTCTATTCGCCTGAATATCTGGGTGGGAAAGAGCACCAGAGTAAGAGTCCAGAAAACACAGGTTCGAGTGCCAGCTCTGCTACTTAGTAGCTGTGTGATCCTAAACAGATTAATTAACCTCTCTGAGTCTATTTGCTCAGGTGTCAAATGAGACTAATAATAATATGTATTTAATGTTGTCCACAATGGGGCTGTCCGGGTCACAAAGGATCTGACGATTAAAGAACATTTAAGGACGGGCTCAGGTTTTATTAACGTAAGGTCATTTATGGCAATGAGGATGTTTGGAACTGATGGGCAGATGCACTAGGCCAGGAGGCATCAGGCTTCACCTTAAACATGAGTGACGACGGCACCTTTGTGTTTAAGCAGAGCCAGGTAATTGTGACATTATCGAAAAGGCACTAAGGCACTGGCTCTGAAGAAGGCAAAGGCTGCAGGGATTCCCTGAGACTGGGGGTGAGCTGAGCTGAGCTGAGCAAGGCGGGATGAGGGAGGCAGTGAGAATGGGATGGAGCACTCCACAGAAGGTGGGTCACAGTGCAGCAGCCCCAGACCTGCAGCTAGCGGTGCTACTGCTCATTCATCAGCTAAGTGCAACCCCACTGCCTCTCCTCCGGATTTGCGGTTAAGATGGGCAGATGTACAAAGGGATAAGCTACAGATGGCATTGCTGCCATATGATAGCGTCACTGTTTGCATATTTTGTGGCTGGGTAATTTGGAGGTTTTCTTGGACCTCCTTGTTCTGATATTAATTCCCAAAGCATGGATCCATTCACTGAGCGCAGCCCTACCACCTCATCTTTTCTGCAGAGTTCCCACACAGGTCGAAGCTTTGCCAGTGCCCAGTAGCTAGGCACAAGCAGTTGGCAAGACTCCCCAGAATGGAGTCAGGACCACCCAGCTAGTTGGGTGACTGATGGTGAAGGTAGGCAAAAGACCACACTCCCTGGGATGCCCCATCTGTGGGAACGGGATCGATGTGGGTATCAGAGAAAAGCAGGCAGACTCCCTGAGTCCTCACAAGTGGCCCTGGAATCCCAGCGGGTGGCCATTTAGGACAAGGCCTTTGCACCTGGTGTTTTCTCCCTACACAACTTGGTCAGACCTCCAGCATTTTCAGGTTTAGAGGACACAGGAACTCTGAGTAAAGCAGAAGAGATTCAAACACAGGGAGAAGTGGGGGAGATGGGGAAACGTTGAGTTATTAAGATGAGGTGCTTCTATCAAGAGGTAGTGAACAAGAAGGCAGGTTTGCTGAATAAGGCCAGAATCACCATTAAAATGGATAAGCCCCCTGCAGTAAAGTGACAGATTAATTAAACCGCAAACTCAGTTGTCTAGAGCTGGAGAAAGTTAAGATATAGGATGATCATAAAAATGGAAACTCTAGATATCAAAGGCACAAAATAGCTGAGGCAAAGAAGAGGGAAACGCTGGTTAAGGGAGATTTTAGCAGTATTTTAGAGAAGTAAAACAATGATGGGAAAATATATTTTTTGATGGATGATTAAGAATTTTTCACTGGGAAAAAAAAAAAGTTAGGTTGATAGAGTTGCAAGAGAGATGATTTCTCTAAAATGCCAGAACCTTAGAGTAAGAAGATGTATTTACAGTTCCAACTATACTACCTCCCAATTGTATGACCTTCAACAGTTGCTTTGTATGAACTTCCTTTATATGAACTGGAGAGCTTCTGAGGCCAAACCACAGGCGTAGTGTAAGGCCTAACACAGCTCTTGTGGATGAAACGCTGTAATTTTTTCCCCTGTGTCTTCTATTTTTGTTGGGCATCAAATCATTAGTGAGGTCTGAAGAACACCACAGTCTGATCTTGAGAGTTTATCACATTTGCCACACACACATATGTACAAATGCTATTCATAACAATTAAGATGTTATAACCAGATAGCTACAAGAATGCTTAGCATTACCATAGAATTTCTGTACTTTTCTGTAGTCTTTTTTTTTTTTTAACACCTTCAAGGTGTGCACAGAAGTATCCATGTTGCTGACAGCCACATCTGTCTGTTGAGTAGGTTAGTGTTAGGGAGAGCTACAAGGGAAGTTGGAAGCCCTTCTTCACCTGTCTCCTCTGGGTTCCTCTTGACCACCGAGTACATCTCCAGTCATTTTCTCTGGGTATGTCTCCTCAGCTCTGTGTCTAAGGATAATGTTTTAGCTCTCACCCATTCACCATATTAAGCCTCCATAAGTAGTTAATTCTCTGAATTGTTCCTGTATTTTCTGACTCTGTGACTTTGCACCTGCTGCTCTGGAAGCAAAGATGATTTTCCTCTGCTTCCCTTCCTTCTCATCTCCAATCAGCCCTCAGCACTCAGCACTGTGGCATCTCCTTGGGAAGCCTTTGTCTTGGTCAGCTGGGCACAACCTCTCCGTGTTCCATAGCATTCTGTTTCAAGGCTCTGTTCCAGTCTTTGATAATAACCACCATGAAAACAAAGAACCAACCAACCCCAGACATTTCTTGAGGGCTTACAATGAAGCAGACACCATGAGATGATATTATTGCATCTTCAATAAGGGGTTCACTAAGGGGAACACCCTTAGTTATGGTTTTTACAAGTGTGAAGACAGACTCAGAAAGGTTGAGTAACTAGCTCCAGGTAGACTGTAAGTGAGCAACTAACTGGTTTTATTTAATCATCACCTTAACTGTACTGTTAGGATTTGTTTATCTATCTGTCTCCTCCTCTATCATTTGGCTAAGACTGTCCAAGGAAGAGGAATCATACTTCAGTCAGCAGAGTCCATGCAGTCCCTCAACAAATGTTTTGCTCAATGAACAGATAAGTGAGTTTTCATTTTGATTAAAAGCATAAGCTATGCTCCTAAAACAATCCTAAAGTATCAATACCCTGTGGAAATTGAAGTCATAGGAACCACCAAGAATGACAAAAGCTAGGTTTGACTTGGATCCTTAGTCATTATTTTGTCTGTCTCTCATCCTGTTAGCAGTACCACGTAGGGCATCAGCTTCTCACGTGGAGAGATGATGTATCTGTTATTGACAGACCTAACCCTCCCTTCCTTCAGGGTTGATGCGCAAAGTCAATAGTATACAAATAAAGTAGCAAGCTCCACACCTTTCTCTAGTCTTTATGTGACTTTGTCCATGGAATTTTGCTTTTATGAGGTTGTCAAAAGTTTTCCTTTTGGCGTGTGCAGGTTCAGCACCCAGGACTAAACGTGAACAGGATGTTCTGGAATACTTTTATAATTATATCAAGTAGATGGAGAAAGATAGGAGGGATGCTGTAGGAGCACAATAGCTACAACATGAGGTAGGAATGAGCTGGAACCAAGTGGTCATGGATAAAAAAGATATCACATATATAGATTTGTTCAACATCATGGTGAGCAAATAAATCATCTCACCAAATTATCATTGTATCACTAACACTTATCATAATCCCTGGCACAGAGTTAATAAATGTTTGGGGGCCAGCACAGTGCCAGCATCACATATCGGCACTGGTTTGAGTCCCAGCTGCTCCACTTCCGATCCAGCTCTCTGCTGTGGCCTGGGAAAGCAGTAGAAGACGGCCCAAGTCCTTGGGCCCCTGCACCCATGTGAGAGACCTGGAAAAAGCTCCTGGCTTCGGATTGGTGCAGCTCCAACTGTTGCGGTCATTTGGGGAGTGAACCAGCTGATGGAAGACCTCTCTCTCTCCCTCTCTTTCTCTCTCTCTCTCTGCCTCTCCTGTGTAACTCTGACTTTCAAATAAATAAATAAATCTTTTCTAAAAAATAATAAAAAAGTTTCAGGAATGGATGAATAAATGTATAAATGAATGGATGGCATTGTAGGAAGTTTAATCTTCTACTTACAGGAGCACAGGAAGCTGAAAGTCTGGATTCGGACCTTAAGTGGAGTAGAGTAAGGGACAGGTGCTTTAGGTAGCAGCTGAGGCTGTTTCCACCAGTGCCCATTTAAGGGAATACTTGTGCCTCTGGAGTTTCTAGCTAGGCTGACAATGTCCAGGATTGAGCCAATGGAACTTTGATCAAATTAACAACAATCTAAAGACAGCTCTGAATACACCAACCTATGAATGAACCTCCCATTTTCTTGCTCAGTTATTCATTTATTTTCTCACTCTTTAGCAAAATTGTATAGGATTCTATTTAATCTAGGCACTGGACTAAGTAGTTCAAATGCAGTATTCTCTAATTCTCAAAATTCGACGAAGTATCCCCTCCTTTTTTTTTTTTTTTTTTTCCGCTATTAGTAATAGCAATTTTAGAGACAAGGAGGCTAAGTCTTACAATAACTAAGTACATTCTCAAGCCCACAGTACGTGTCTGAGCTGATTCCATCTTCGGACTCTGACTCCAGAGCCCCCCTTTCTGACCCTCGCCCTCTGTCCTTAAGGAACCCCACATGAGCACAGGGATAATCTGGAAAACCAACACAGCAGGACAGCGCCTGGCAGAGGTGAGGAGCGGGTGGTGGGCGCTCCAGAGACAGGCGTCTGACTCAGCTCTGGGAGGAAGGACGAAGGAAGGAATACTTTCTGAGCAAATGCGGTTCTGAGAGCCCTGAAGGAGGACTGAGACACAGCAGTGAGGGGGGCAGAGTGCATTCTCAGTCGCTGATCTTCATTCTGTATGAGTGGACTCCTCCATGTAAACAGGGTCCCCACCCTGCCTCGCTGTCTTCAAATCTTCCTTTTTATTATTTGAACCAATGTAGGGGAAACCATTGCATAGACGGAGCACAGATGTTGAGGTAGGTATTTAATATTTGTCTTTGGACCCTGGAAGTTTTAAAAATAAGATTTTTACTCATATATCTGTTCCCTCAAAACATGTAGGCTCCCACCTGCCACAGTACCTCTACTCTTGCTATTTTGCTTCAGAAAGTCCCTTCCTTCTTTCCTATAAACATTTTACCTTATTGTCCTCTTTTCTGCACTTGGCTAACTCCCACTTATTCTTCAAGGTTTAGTTTAAACGTTGCTTCCTGTAGGACGCCCTCTTTGGGTTAGGCTAGGTAAGGTCTCCTGATAATGTGTCCAGACTTCCTCTGATCATGATAGTCATCATACCTTCCCTACTTACTTCCTTGTTTATCATCCCCTATAAGTGTTAGGCTCCCTGAAAGCCTAGGTGAATCTATATCTATCTATCTATCTATCTATATATATATACATATATATATAAATATTTATATATTTATATATTTTTAAAAGATTTATTTATTTATTTGAGAGGTAGAGATACAGACAGAGCAAGGGAGAGACAGAGAGGTCTTCCATCTGCTGGGTCACTCCCCAAATGGCCACAGCCGCTGGAAATGGGCCTATTGGAAACCAGGAGCCAAGAGCTTCTTCTGGGTCTCCCATGCAGGTGCAGGGGTCCAAGCACTTGGGCCAGCTTCAGCTGCTTTCCCAGGCAACAAGCAGAGAGTTGGATCAGGAAAGGAGCAGCCGAGACACAAGCTGGCACTGAAATGGGATGCCAGCGCTGCAGGCGGAGGCTCAGCCCACTACGCCACAGCACTGGCCCCTATTTGTATCTTTTTACTCCTATAACCTCAGTGGCCACCAAAGTGTCTGACACACAATGGGCATTCAATAAATATTTGTAGAATGAATAAATGAGTGTGTATTTGGTAAGCTTTTTTCTTCTAGGAAAGACAAATTAAATTCTTAGCAAAATCTGTTATCACAGAGAAGAAAGGAGGAGTAAGGAAAGAATTGCAAGTTTGGAAAAAAGGCAAACTATGACATATGTATGAGGATACTTCAAAAAGTTCATACAGAAATGGAATTAAAAGATAATTTTATTTTGGTGCAAAAAATGTTTGAAACCAACCCTTAGTTTTCCATAATATATGTAATCTCCATGAATTTTTAAAAGACAACCATATGCACCAATTTCCAACTTTCGAACAACAAAATATACTTATCTTTTAATCCCATTTCCATGAACTTTTTGAAGCATCCTCATATAGAATTACTGTGTCCTTTATTGCACCCCAGGACTTCCTTAAACACACAGTCATTTACCAGATCTTATCAGTACTAGCATCTTGTCATATATTCCTAACACTCGAGCCATTCTGTTAAAAAGAGAAAAACGTTATAAAAATGTTACTCAACATACTCAGGCAGTGTCATTCTTTGCCGGATTCGTGGCATCTGAATAATACAAAGGAAATCCTCAAAGTCAAAGGTACACTCTTTCCAGGCACCACTTATTATTTTCTTCTTCTTCTTCTTCTTCTTCTTCTTCTTCTTTTTTTTTTTTTTTTGACAGGCAGAGTGGACAGTGAGAGAGAGAGACAGAGAGAAAGGTCTTCCTTTACCATTGGTTCACCCTCCAATGGCCGCTGTGGCCGGAGCACTGCACTGATTCGAAGCCAGGAGCCAGGTGCTTCTCCTGGTCTCCCATGCAGGTGCAGGGCCCAAGGACTTGGGCCATCCTCCACTGCCTTCCTGGGCCATAGCAGAGAGCTGGCCTGGAAGAGGAACAACCGGGACAGAATCCAGCACCCCGACTGGGACTAGAACCTGGTGTACCGGCGCCGCAAGGCGGAGGATTAGCCTATTGAGCCGCGGTGCAGGCCTCCACTTAATATCTTCTAAACAGTTTGAACTGAATTTTACATTTTTAAGAGGATCAATTTTTCGTTTCAATGCAAAGGTCCCTATCTGTTTCTGAAATTTGTAACATCTGCTAGGGAAGTGAAGAGTGAAACAATTTTTTTAAAGATCATGTAATGAAAAAATTCGTTGTTGAAGGACTGTGGATTTTCAATTTGTTCCACTTGAGGCTATTTCAGGAAATCACCTTTTAACTGGTGCTCATCTTGTTTGTGCAGTAATATTCCCCTGATAGGAATGGCCAGTGATCTAGGAGATTTTTTGCAATGTAAAAATTCACTAGTCTCTTCCAAGGACAATATCCAAGTTTTTAATTGTTTTGCCATTCAGAGGGATTCTTTACCTATATGGGAGAACACATTTTTCTGGTTTCTGAAATGAGCCATAATTAAACTATTCTTTCTTGTGAACAAACTTAACAGAGGATACTTGGGTAATGTAGTTTTCCAATTGTTAGCACATGTCAGGGATGGTACCAGAAGGAAACTCTCAAAAATGGGCTGAGCTAACATGTATTGCCCATATTTGGCCTCCCATCTTCGTCTCTGGTCTTGTTCTCTCTGTGGGCTGGAAACGCCCACTATTAGTCACTTATTGGCTTAAAGGTTAGATTTTCTACATTCAGTGAAACCTTAGAAGTTTAGTGGTGGGGCTTTTGGAAATGAAAAACTTCAGGGGCTTAAAGGTCACATCCAGAGACCTCATCTCAGGTCAAGGACAGTATGCATTTTAATTTTGTGTGTTGGCAGACCCCAAAATATTTTTGAAAAAAAATATTCTGCTGCTATTTTTTTCTTTCACTCATTCTAAAATTCATAGGAAAGGATATGAGTTAAAAAATAGCTAATATATTTCTGAAAAAATATAAGATGGGGGAAATAATGTACTTGGTATATGATGACTTAACCATTTTGATTTAAACAATGTGATTTGCCTTTGGAAGAAATGAACAGGTCAACAAAACAGAATAGAGCAACTAGAAATAGCCTCACGAATATAAGGAAAATTGTTATGTGAGAATAAGGATATTACAAACCTATGAGAAAAAATGGAATCTTTAATAAATGCTTCTGTGACAACTGTCTTTCCAAATGGGAAAAACAATTTCATCTCTACATTATGCCATACCCATACATAGAATTACAATTGAATTTCCATCAACACCTTGGAAAAACAACTCAAACGCAAGCCGTATTGATGGTGGAGATCGTCCAAGTTTTGTGGAGTGCTCCACAACGGCCCAGTTCCAGAGGAAGGTGAGGGCCATTGACCTGATGGAGAACTGCCAGGTCTCCACTTAAAGTCAGCCAAGCAATCAGAAAAACTTCAGGGCAATTTCACTACTTCTAGAGTGCTCAGAGCGAGCAGAAAACCCAGGATACATCAACACTCTAAAGTCAAGGGTGCCAGTGACACTACTGAACTTAGTAGATACATACAACCCCATGGATGAATTGCAAAGGCACTATGCTAAGTGGAAGGAGTCAACTGCAAAAGGCCACATACTGTCTGAGTCCATTAATGCAAAAGTCTACATAGCAATGACACAGGGATCGAAAACAGGTTGCCCGAAGTGGAAGTGGAGGAAGAGACTGATTACAAAGGGACACGGGGGAATTTCTTAGGGTGGTGAAAAATATTCATGCAAAAGGTGACTTTTCTAGTATGTTAATTATAATTTTAAAATAGTGGAACCTGCTCCTCAAAATTACCTGTAAGCTCATATTTTATTTCTAAAGACAAAAAATTAATACCTGTTATTTTCTTAAATAGCAAGGAATATGCAACCTCCTAAAATTGGCTGCAGTTCATATTTCATTCAAATTCCTTTTCCTCACACTGCAGGGCTTTATCTTACATCCAAGCGGTTTCCAACCCTCCACCTGACCTGGGGACAATTGAATCTACTACCTCTTCCACAATACCTACCAAATACTGCCATAAAATTACAGTTCTTTCTCCATGTCTTTTCCTCTCTAGAATGTTCATTTCTAGACAATAAAGAACCTTGCCCGATGGTATCCACCACATTGCCTATTAAAATGCCTGGCAGCAGTGCACAAATTAATCTATTCTTAGGCAATAGCTTTTAGTCTAGGAGTCCTTCAAAGAGTGTGTGTTCCTTGAAGACAAGGATTGGGTATATGCAATGTCGCAGTGAACTTGCTATACCATAATTGCTAGAGAAAATTTTTGAATAAGTATTAAATAAATGGACTCCACAGGACTCTGGTTTTGGCTATTTTTGTTTAGGATGGTGCATGGATGGGGTATCAGGGGCAGAGCTGTGGTCTGGTGAGACAGCTCACTAACAGTGAGAATACATCCTGGGCTACTTCTTGGAAAACCTGGTGACAGAGGGTAAATATGCAGGCCTCAGGTTGTGCTGGCCAGGTTTCATCTCAGATCATGAGTGTTTTTTCAGAGAGCTCTTGGAAGGCAGATACTTGATTTGGATCCACTTGAAATTACTAGTAGGAAATGGGCTGCAACATGGCAGCTTTCCAATTGTGTTGCTTAGGCTTGAAATCATTCCCAGAAGCAAACATGATGAAGGCTTCATTTGTTAAGTATGAAAATTAAAAATAAAAACACTTTACAAAGAGATTTAAGGAAAATTATTTCTTCCCTATTATTCTTAGTCCCCTACTCCCTACTGTTGCCAATCTTTGAGTTTTAATTTCTTTTGGGAAAGAGCAATGTTCCTTAAAACTATTTTTCTTAAACCAGACTAAGTGGAAACATTGACTTCATTTTATTTGAAGCATTGTATAAGGTTTTAATTATAATAATTAAATAGTTAACAACCCAAGCATCCTAGTATTTGAGGTGACCTAAAGGGAAGACCCACTAGGATATATAATAATATAATGATCATTTATAAAACAAAGGTTTTCTACTCCTTGCTTCTGCTTACTGGCACGCTGGATCCAGGAAGCACAGAATCTGCTCCTAATCTCCCTGTATGCTTCTTTTTCTTTTTTTTAAGATTTATTTATCTGTTTGAGAGGCAGAGTTACAGAGAGGCAGAGGCAGAGGCAGAGAGAGAGAGGGAGAGAGAGAGAGAGAGAAAGAGAGAGAGAGAGAGAGAGAGAATCTTCCATCTGCTGGTTCACTCCCCAAATGGCCACAAAGGCCGGAACTGGGCCGATGAGAAATCAAGAGCCTAGAGCTTCTTCTGGGCCTCCCACGTGGGTGCAGGGACCCAAGGACTTGAGCCCTCTTCCACTGCTTTCTCAGGCACATTGGCAGGGAGCTGGATGGGAAGAGGAGCAGCCAGGACTTGAACTGGTACCCATCTGGGATGCCAGCACTGCAGGCGGCAGCTTTACCTGCTATGGCACAATGCCAGCCATCAGAGTTCAAATTTTGTCCAGTTAGCATATCAAGGAATCACAGTTACTGGTTTGATGATAGGGCCACACTATTGTGTCCTTGACCCCAATCTTTCTAAGCATATGGATTTCAATAAAAGCCCTGGTTTAGAAAATTAAAACGATCTTCTCCTTTTGTGAAGTATTTGAACTGTCCTAATAGACAAAGTAGTTAGAATGAAGGACAGACTTGGTCATTACTGGGTAATATGGAAAGCTACCTTGAGGAAGTGGGATTGGAATTTAACTCCTGAAGAATAAACAGAATTTGCATAATGATCACAAAAAGAGAATATTAGCATTTCAGTATTGTGTGTTAGCCTGTAAGAAGGCAATCAAGGCAAGCGTGAGGTACGTCCAGAAAGGGTAGGCTCACTGTATCAGTGGGAAGAATGTGGAAAAGTCAGACCTAGATTGGAAGAAAGCTATTTGAAGCCCAACATAAATAATTCAGATTTTAAAATTTGAAATGGAATGTCTGAAAAAATTTGGTGAGTGCTTTGGGTATAGTCATTATTTTCTCACAAAACTCTCCTTTGGAAGAATCTGATCTGCCTAGGTCAGTCAAATCCTCACCCCCCCCCCCCTTTTTTTTTGGAGTGCAGGTTCTATGGAAGACGGGGAGGCTGAATCTGTCAGGTAGCAACCCAAAGCTTTGTGCGTGCTAATGTTACCAGACAAAAGAAAATGCCAGGGAGTAGACAGCAAATGATCATCATCTCAGAGAGAGACACAGAGACAGAGCTGTAACTTTTCCATCTTGAATCTCAGCATTCTCACAACAGTGAGTTCCCCAAGACACTACACTTCCATCAGAAAATCTCCCTTTATTCAGTGATCTCTCTGTGCCTTGAAATCTGGCACTGCCTCACCTACCCAGAGATGAGAGGAAGACAAACTGGGAATCAGAAGACCTGGTGCTAAAGGTCCCAAGGTCTTAAGTAATGTCACTAAGTGAACTGAATACCCAATTATGGTGTTTCTATTTATGTGCTTTCATTTCATTTGTTTATCAAGAGGGAGAAAGAGAGACAGAGAGAGACACATCCACTAATTCACTTCCCAACTGCCTGCAACATCCAGGGCTGGGCTGGGCCCAGTGTCAGTAACTAGAAATGCAATCTCAGTCTCCCTGTGGGTGTCAGCAACTCAGTTACTTGAACCATTGACTGCCTCCCACAGTCTGTGTTAGCTGCAAGCTGGAATCAGGAGCTGACGTCAGGAATCAAATGAGGGCATTCTGATACAGGACACAGATGTCTTAACCAGCATCTTAATTTCTAGGCTAACCATCTCATTTTGTTGTTTAAAGGTAAGATGGTTAGCTGGGGCTGGCATTGTGACATAACGGGCTAAGCTGCCACTTGCTGTACCATAAGAATGCTGGTGGGTGCTTGGCTGCTGTGCTTCTGATCCAGTTCCTTGCTGATGTGCCTGGGAAAACAGCAGAAGATAGGCCAAGTACTTAGGCCCCTGCCACTCATGTGGGAGATGCAGATGGAGTTCCTGGCACCTGGCTTTGGCTTGGACCAGTCCCAACCATTGTATCCACTTGGGGAATGAACTAGGAAATGGAAGATCGGTCTCTCTCTCTCTCTCTCTCTGCCTGTAAAATAAAAAAAATAAAAAATAAAAAATAAAAACTTTTTTTTTTTTTTTATAAGATAGGGCCTTGGGAAGTGATCAAATTGGATTAGGCTCTTCGGGTGCAGCCTCCCATGGTCAAATTATGGTGGCTTTATAAGGAGAGACATTGATAGTATGTGCCCCCTCTTGTCATGTGATGCTCTGTGCTGCCTTAGGGACTCTGCCAGTGAGAATACCATCACCAAGAGCCAAACCAATGGGGCTGCCTAAACCTGGACTGTATAAAACAATGCATTAAAATAAACTTACTTCCTTCACAAATAGCTTGTTTTGGGTATTTCATTGCAATAACAAAGGGCTAACACACCTGGGTTCCAGCCCTGGCTCTAACCATGTGAATATGGGCAAGTTACATAAGCCCCATAAGCCCTTTTTTTTTTTTTCTTTTAAAGATTTTATTTATTTATTTGAGAGGTAGAGTTACAGACAGTGAGAGGGAGAGACAGACAGAAAAGTCTTCCATCTGCTGGTTCACTCCCTAAATGGCCACAATGGCAGGAGCTGCACCGATCCCAAGCCAGGAGCCAGGTGTTTCTTCCCAGTCTCCCATGCGGGTGCAGGGGCCCAAGGACTTGGGCCATCTTCTACTGCTTTCCCAGGCCACAGCAGAGAGCTGGATTGGAAGAGGAGCAGCTGGGACTAGAACTGGTGCCCATATAGATGCTAGCACCACAGGCGGAGGATTAACCTACTGTGCCATGGCACCAGCCCCACCCCAAAAGCCCTTTATCTGTAGGTTTGGAATTTGTGAACTAAGGATAATAATATGCATTTCTCTGAGCAGCTATTTGGATTAGATATGAACAAGGTCTGAAAGTATGCCTAGCACACAACAAAACCCTCAAAAAATGGAATAACAGAATAAAATAAATATTGAGGATAGTAACTTTCTTCTTTACTATCAGAATATTTAATTAAAGAATTTTGTGGAAAATGTAGCTGCTTCCTTGAAGTGTTGCACTTGTAGTTCTATAATAAAGTAGGCATATGACACACAGAAAATCTCTCATCTGAAGAGAAGCTTAAGCCCACCAATGACATACACACTTAGACAAACACAAAAATCTGGAGTAAAGGTATAGTATATGAGGCCTCAAGTATGCCTGGGGTTTTAAATGAGAGTAGAGCTGCATTTCAAGTTGACTCTGGAGGGCTTTCTTTCCTCTCACAACTAGGAGTGATTGGCTGTTTATTCATCTTAAACACTCGTAGCACTATGCCGTGCGGGATACAAAGGTAAACACCCACAATAGCCATCAGGGACTCACGGGTTCTGGGACTGTTATAGTCACCAGCACAGTTGCAGTTGTAGCTGGTGGTGATAAAACATTAGGTGTGGAAGGTAAGATTGAGGTGCTCTCAATCAGATGGTAAATAGGGATACATCATGATTCCTACATGAACGTGATCTCTTTCTTATTTGCCTAATGTGTAGGGAAATTCAATCTCAAGATTGAAGAATATGTTGAATCATGTAACTATTTAATACTAGAGACCTATCCAAAAATTCCACATTAAAAGTAACTCTAGGGCCAAAATGCCATTATACAAATCCCTGAGAACTGTTAACCCCAACTCTTTACTGTCCCGAGTTCTCCAGGAATGACAGTAACAGGCAGGTGCATCACTGCCGATTTAAACAAGGTAACATACCTTTTGTGGTATTTATAAACACCAGAGGTTTCCTCCCTGCGGCCCCCACTCAGAGTTCAGGGGACTGTAATCCTAGACTTGGAGCACCATCTTAGATCCGTGAAAGCTGAGCAGATAGTTTTGAACCTGATCCATCTTGGAAATTCAGTCAGAGTCTTTGAACATGGCCTAGGTTGTTCCTGTGCTGTAGCTGGAAGCCAATGCACCTGGGCTCTTGCCAGTACCAGCTTGTTGCCCAATCACCAGGTGCATTCTGGGATGTTTCTGCCCACAAGCAAAAATTTAGCTTATTTTTCTTCACGGCAACTAATGTCTCAGAAAAAAATTCTGGCTTTGCAGTTTGCCTGCTGCCTTTAAACCTGTAAAGTTAAATGACACACTCACAATAAAACAAGGATAAATGCTCTTTTCTCTTTTTAAAACTCACCAGTGGCTACAAGATCTTTGGCTGAAAGTCTGAAAGTCCAGGTGTTCTCTTGCTGTCTCATATCCACACAGGCATATCAAGATAAACATGCTGAAGCACAGTTGGGAGACACCTACCACTTTATTTGATAATTGCTTGCAAATTTAGCCTTGTTCCTGAAGCATATATCTGCATCTGGCGGGTGACCATGGAACAACCAATAAATACTTAAAGCGGCCTCCAACCAGAGAGGAAAGAAACATAGACTGATACTACAACTTTTGGGTTTTAAAGCAATATCATGCAGGACCATCCAGAGAGGATATGCAATGAGGAAGCCACCAAAAATACAAAGAGTCAGAAGTGGTAATCCACTGGGTCTTTTCTCCTCGGAGGAGAAGCTGTCAAGGGCAGTGTGTGCACAGAGCCTGCATGCGGAGCTGTTACCGCCCAGGAGCTCTCACTTAGCATTCTGAGCTGGTTTTGGTTTCCTTGCCTGCTGTTTAGTCCAAGGCGTACAAATTTATCCCTTGATATTTTAACTCTCAATCTTAATAGTGACAAAATATTCCAAGAGCCAGCATGATAAACAGTACAAAGAAGATCACCAGATATAGATTAAAATTAGACAGGGTGGGGGCTGTGAAAGTATGTATTAAATTAAGCTACTGATGAGAATGTTGAAAATTCATGTTCTTGTATCATAATTAGAAAAACACTATAACACATGGTACCTATATGTCATTTATATAATTATGAAAAAGGGACAGGTAAATATTAGAGATTTAATATATAGGGGCCAGCGCTGTGGCGCAGCGGGTTAACGCCCTGGCCTGAAGCGCTGGCACTCCATATGGGTGCCGGTTCGAGTCCCAGCTGCTCCTCTTCTGATCCAGCTCTCTGCTATGGCCTGGGAAAGCAGTGGAAGATGGCCCAAGTCTTTGGGCCCCTGCACCTGTTGGGGGCACCTGGAGGAAGCTCCTAGCTTTGGATCAGCACAGCTCTGGCCGTTGCGGCCAATTGGGGAGTGAACCATCGGATGGAAGACCTCTCTCTCTCTCTCTCTCTCTCTCTCCCTCTCTCCATCGGATGGAAGACCTCTCTCTCTCTCTCTCTCTGCATCTTTGCATCTCCTCTCTCTGTGTAACTCAGACTTTCAAATAAATAAATAAATCTTTAAAAAAAGAAATTTAATATATATACTTAATATTAAAATGAATGAATCTGAGGAACATATTCCAAATTGAATTCTCTGGAATTCTGTTGTCTTGAGCATTAATGATGTGGGTCTCTTGGAAAAAGGAGATTGTGGCTAAAAAACAATGAGTCAGACATTTTTTTTTTTGCTTCTTTGTGTTAATGTGTGACTTAGAAATAGCTTTTTAATATATTTTTAAAGATTTATATATTTATTTGAAAGGCAGAGTTACAGAGAGGCAGAGAGAGAGAAAGAGAGAGAGAGAGAGGTCTTCTATCTGCTAATTCACTCCCCAGATGGCCACAACTGCTGGAGCTGGGCCCACCCAAAACCAGGAACCAGGAGTTTCTTCCTGGTCTCCCAAGTAGGTGCAGGAGCCTAAGGACTTGGGCCACTTTCCACTGCTTTTCCAGGCCATAGCAGAGAGCTGGATTGGAAGTGGAGCAGCCGAGACTCAAACCAGCGCCCATATGGGATGCCAGCATTGCAGGTGGTGGCTTTACCCGCTGCACCACAGTGCCGGCCCAGTTTTGCTATATTGATTACATCTCTTCATGGTTTCTTATGCTTATTTGAGCACAGAACCATTTGTGTGCATGTGTATGTGTGGTATAACTAGATTTTGCATAATTTAGTCTGAGGTGTATTAAGAAATGCAGATCTAAGGAAACATGCAAAATGGATAAAAATATAATTAAATTTTGAATCAATTAATAATAATTAATACTAACCAATAATCTGGCTATTAAGTAAGCTCAGTTATTCTGTCATTCATAACTTTCTTCATCCAAAACAACGTTCTTGGCACTTCAGCCCTAACCCAAGGAGTTCACACACAAGACTCATTACCAGGTTTCTCACTGCAAGGCATTTTCATTTGCTCTCCCTTCTGCCTGGAAGCTGTTCCTCATAGTTCTCACTTCATTAGGGGCTCTCCTCATCACGCTGCCAACGTAGAGAAGATTCCCTTTCCTAACTTGTTCAGAACAGCACCTTCATCACTCTAACTCTGTGCCTTGGTTAAGCTTTTTTGAAGCTCCCAAGATAATTTCATGTAAGTAGTTATTTCTTAGTTTATTATCAAACTAACTTACCTGAACCCTGGCACTCTGATGTGGGCACCTCAAGCAATATCTGAACTACTGCACCAAACACCTGCCCCACTATTCACAGTTTTCTGGTTCAGTGATTCATTTATGCACTCCATTATCTATTACGTGCCAGGTACACTTCAAGATGATACAGATACAACAGGGGGCAAAACATGAAAATCTCTGCATTCATGGAACTTACATTTCAGTAGGCAATTGCATATTATATAGGTTTTATCAGGCTGTTTTTTCTCCAACATAATGTTTACAAGAATCCTGCACGTTACTTCATGTATTTGTAGGTCCATCATTCATACAAATTGTTTAATATATTCCAGTGCGTGACTATACCAAGATTTATTTACCCTTGTTTCAAGTTTTGATGGGCACTTGAGTGTTTTCTAGTTGTTGGCTACTATAAACGTTGTTGCTGGGGACATTTTGTGAAGCTGTGGATTTTTAAATAGATTGGTCAGGGAAGGGCCCGTTAAGAGGGTGATATTCAAGCAAAGACTTGCAGATAAAAGGAGATGAGGCATGGTAACTGGGAGGAAGAGTATTCCAATTAGTGGGAACATTCCCGAAGTGAGAGCATGCCTGGTACGTGCAAAAGAGGGAATAAGCCACAGTAGCTGGAGTGAGCAAATTTTTGTCTGAAATGTCTATCAAATCCATCTTTTCTCCTTCTGGTTTCCATCACCTACCTTAATCTGGGCCCCTTCTCGTTTCTCCCAAGGACTCTTTTGCAAGGGTATTAGCCTACTAAATTGATTCTGGAGCCCCACTGCACTGAGGTCAGAACTGTTAGTAAAATGGCACAGTCTATGTGGCGCCATCTATGCCTTACTCACCATCTTAGGCACTGACCTGCAGGATTTGGTCCTAAGCTCCACGGCCCAACCACCCGTGTCAGCTCCTCCCCCACCCCAATGGAATTTGCTGCTCCTATTTCCCTGCCTGCCTGCCTCCCCTCCCCCCAGCAAAGTTTTAAGAGGACCTGTCCCTGAACACAGGGCTCGCTCTCCCTTGCTCTCTCACTCTCTCCCTCACTCTCTCGCTATCTCTTGATCTCTCTCATGCTCCCCTCTCTCTTTTCCCTCTTTGCCCCATCCCTCCAGTCTGTTGGGTTTCCCCACCAATAAACCTTTTCCCTTACTCTGGTGTTTGGTATGTTTTGTGGTGGCCTTACAAGAACCACTTTCTCAAACCTATAGGTAATCCTGCCACTCCACTATGGCACAGGCAACAGTGCCAGTGTGCTACAGTATAAAGTCCAAAACTTTTGGCCTAAAATTCAAAGTTCTTCACCACTGGCTCCAATTCAAGTCAAGCCTTTTTTTCCATATCCCTTCCTTACCCAATGTCACAATGCTCAGTTAAGCTCTTGCTCCTACAACGGTCATTACCAGGCAAATCTTAACATTCAGTACTCCAGGTACAGCCCTTAACAGGAGTGGGTCTTCCGGAAAACACACAAAGAACACCACCTCTTTCTTAGGTCATAACTTACTACTTCACTTTCATATCTACTAGGGAAAGAAGCAGCAACAAATGATATTGATAGAATTTTACAAGGAAGAACACAAATATAGACTCAGTAGCAAGTGGATTTGGGTTCTAATTAGCAAACCTTGCATTCTCTTGCAGAATCAGCACAATAATTAGAGAGTACAGACAGGGAGGTCCACGCTGAAGGTCCCAACCTCTCTGTCAAGGAACAGAAAAGTGCTTCAAAAGAAGAAGCAACATAAAGAAGCCTTATAAAATCCTCAAACGGAAAGGAGAAGAAAACATTGCCATCTGGGCTGTGGAAAAAGAGCTGCAAGGGCTGCCAAGTGTACTTTAATGGTCATTGGTGGGAAACCTGGTCTCCTACGAAGGGAAGGGATTCCAGAACAGGCTACACACAGATGGCAAAGTAATTTGCATTTAATTTTAAAATTTTCCCATCAAAGAGCAAAGTCAGTACGAAATCCATGTTAATTTCCTCTGGTTAAAACAAGAACAAAAAGTAAATGGACAATATAATGTCTACCTGAATAATTCAGCTATGAAATATACTTCAAGGGGGCAATTATTGTGTACAACACACTGTGAGAAGCAATAGTGATGCTGCAGAGGAGACTAAGGCGAGGTGTTTTCTTTCTAGGGACTCCAAGTTGAAAAGAATAGAAAACACACAGCAAAGGACCTAGCAGGAAGAAAATCAAGAAGACTTTCCACAGACACTCCAGGAAAAGGTTCTTTAAGCACTTTTAGTTAACTACTGAATCTCCCTGTTGTAGACCTAAATTAAGTTGACATAGGAAATCATCTGTATCAGTCAGGTGAGTGATGGACCAGACACGGGGGCTTGGAGGGAAAGGCAGGTGTGCATGGAGCCGGATGGAAATCCCAGAAATCACACCTTGGAGGAGTAGGAGACCAGAGCTAAGGTAGAAACCCAAGACTGTGTTGCTAATCAAGGGGTAGATATAGAACAGAAATCGAGCTGTAGGGCCAGAACAGTCTCCATAAAATGTTAGGCTCCAGAGTGCTAGTCTCTGGCTGGGCAAGAAGGCGGTGTGCCTGGAGGGATTTCAGAGGTGGGAGATAGGTGCCCATGGCGCCTTTGCACAAGGCTGCACTGACGCCCTTTGTATTTTGGAGAAGATGGAACTGGGCGCTTACGGCATGTTTGCCATGACATGGATGCTAATCATAAGGGTTCCTTGCCTCCAGTTTTCCCCTCCCCTGTCTACTTTTTGAATATCACCATTGTTTGGGTAAGAACTATCTCTCATCCTCTCCTTTTCTCCACTTTTCGTATGTGAGGGGATTTCAAAGAGTTCATGGAAGAAATAGAATAAAAGATGTTTATTTTGGTGCAAAAAGATGGTAAATCCATCCATAGTGTTTTTATAATGCACATTTTCCATGAACATTTTGAAGACTCCTCGTGGTTATCCAGTGACATTCTGTCCTGGGCATTGTGCTAAGCTTAGAAAGTCCCTGCGTGGATCCTACTCCTGTCCCTTCCTCCCTGTGTGGCAGTGGGAGGTCACCCCTCAGCCTCAGTTTCCTCATTCGTGAGGTGAAGCATGTGCTCTAGGGGATCTCTGAGGTCCCCCCAACCTCAGACTTCTATGGCTCTCTTGGAATCCTGTTAAAGATTAAAATGTTTACTCCTTTAATCTTCCTTTCTTGCCATTAATAACCATAAACATAAAACATAAACACACTAGGAAAAGCCTTAATCTTGCTTCATAATGAGTTATCAATAAACACATTTCCAATGAACACATGAGGCCAGTATTAGCTAATATCTTAGAGAAGATTGTGACTGCAAGCCAGGAGAGAGTGTCAGCACAGATAACTGGGAGGACGTCTGGGCATCTGACCGCTGGAAGTGGAGAATCAGGAGAAAAAGAGGCCCCCTGGCAGTCTGTCTGACTGGACAATTTTGTTCAGCGCTGATTTAGCTCTGTTCTTTGGAAATGAGAGTTGGGGCAGGGGGAGAGGGAAGACATTCAAAGTCCTTGAAGATGAGTTCTCTTGCTTTTTTGTTGTTCATTTGTCTTTATCCACTATAACGAGAGGGCTCTTGCTCGAGGCAAGAGCATCAGCCTGACTCTGTGAATCAGGCAGGCACATATCTGTATTGGTGTGACTCCACCAACCCAGGAGCACCCTCTGGACAGGACAGCTGCACATAGGGCCGTGGAAATTTAGTGCACACAGGAGCACCTGGTTCAAGGAGTAAGAGAAGGCTGAAATATAGTCAACCTGCACTTCACCAAGTCTTGCACACACCCTGAGCAGATGGGTGGGGATAGAGCAGTATGGCTCTATTGAGGAAGCAGAATCTTTTTTTTTTTAATTTGCTCAGAGATTTCCTGTATGGGTAGATGTCCTAGCTCATATGGATGTCATGGGTCACCAGTACTGAGAAAAGCCATTTTTGTGCATCAGACTAACTGGAATCTTGAACAAAATGCGATGATAGAGCTGCAGATTACAGAACTCTGTCTCTGGCCGGCGCCGCGGCTCACTAGGCTAATCCTCCGCCTTGCGGCGCGGGCACACCAGATTCTAGTCCCGGTCGGGGCACCGATCCTGTCCCGGTTGCCCCTCTTCCAGGCCAGCTCTCTGCTGTGGCCAGGGAGTGCAGTGGAGGATGACCCAAGTCCTTGGGCCCTGCACCCCATGGGAGACGAGGAGAAGCACCTGGCTCCTGCCATCGGATCAGCGGTGTGCCGGCCGCAGCGCGCCTACCGCAGCGGCCATTGGAGGGTGAACCAATGGCAAAGGAAGACCTTTTTCTCTGTCTCTCTCACTGTCCACTCTGCCTGTCAAAAAAAAACAAAAACAAAAACAAAAAAAACCTCTGTCCCTAATGTTGGCACAAAGGACGGTGGGAGCATCCAGTGTTTGCATGGAGAGGAAAGAACAACACTGGGGTTAAGGATCCCTGCGTGGATCCTACTCCTGTCCCTTCCTCCCTGTGTGGCAGTGGGAGGTCACCCCTCAGCCTCAGTTTCCTCATTCGTGAGGTGAAGCATGTGCTCTAGGGGATCTCTGAGGTCCCCCCAACCTCAGACTTCTATGGCTCTCTTGGAATCCTGTTAAAGATTAAAATGTTTACTCCTTTAACCTTCCTTTCTTGCCATTAATAACCAGTTTCAAAAGAGATGGCCACTAACCTGCACCCTTAAATCCTGTGGTTTGAATAAAGCAGGTCACAGTTGTCCAATTATATTGTAAAGATACAGTGATAAAACCCAACTTTTCAATTACCTTGCAGAGTTTTCTAAGGATTGCAAATACTCATCAAAATGCCACTGCATAAAAGAGAAAAACTGGTGTGTATGCAAACTATATTTTTGGCTGAATCAAAATACTTTGATTTAGCCTAATCCTTAATTTATGCACCAGGTCACAGAGCAGACAGAATTCGCCACATGGAAGGACTATTTTGTCACTCAATAACTAAGTAGCAAATGTGCTCCAAATGGGTAAAATTTCCTTGGAGAATAGAAAGATAAATCATGACAGAAACTGGTGACCTAAAGAAACTTGTGGCTGCCAAAGTAACGTAATGATGGGAATTTTCCCCTCTTAACCTCTTGCTACCCCTCTGTTTCTCCCGGTCAGCAAACTGCTGTTTCTTGTCCCGTTTCTATGATTGTTTTTGATGTCGCCCTAGGATTTGTTTTCCTAAGGCTCATTTCTGAACGAAAAGCTGTTCAACCCAACCGACTTTCGAAAGAACCGAAGTGTTTCCTTCCCCTCCTTGGCCTGCCTCATGCCATGCCAGCAGGCAGAGCTGCTTGGGAGGAGAAACCGGCAGGAGTAGGGCTCTGGAGTTGGGTGGGGGAGGAGGAGAAAGCAGGGCAGGCAGGGGGCGAGAGAGGCTGATCAGCCCAGGTGAGGGAGAGGCAGAGCTAATGAGAAGCATATGCCGCCAACCATTGTAAGGGTGGGCTTGATCCAAGCGAAGTGATGAATTGCAAGAATGTGTTGTATTCATAGTTGAGGCGCTGGCAGAAACAGCCTCGCTAGAGGACTAGGGGGGAAGCTTTCTTCCTTTCTTTCTTTTAAAGAACACAGGACTATACACACGTTTCTCTTTGTCAGCAAAATATTGTAGTTTCAAAACTTATGAATGGTGGACTACCTCTGCCAGACAAATGCTCTCCTTGTCACCTCAAATTCTGTACCATGCAACGTATCTTCAGATCAGAGGACTAAGGCCTCTGCAGAGACTCAGATAACGGCAGATCTCAGTGAGCTGGAGCCTTTTCCTAATATCCGGGAAAGCCGCAGCCTCTGGACGTGCAGAGACAGCGCCATGTACTCCCAAGGCCCCTGTGATGGACAAGAAGAGTCTGAGAGCCCAGGTCCAGGCAGACTGGCTCCTTGCTTTTCTTTTTCTCCCTCTCAAAATGATCTGTAAAGATTCTTCTATGTGTTGGCGTCAGTTTGTGAGAAGATAAATGAAGAAATGGAAACCAGATATTACCCTCAACACCTGTGCCCTGCAGATCAGCCAGAGACATTATAGAAGCTGTGGGTCAGAGGCCTATGCTGGAGCTTTCTTTGAGTGTGTAGTCCATGGAATCACAGGTCCTGCTCTCCAACTATCAATTTGCTAAGTTTTACTCTTAGGAAAAGGTTTAATCAAAGACCAGGTCACGGCCTTCCAATGGGAAGACAGAATGTTCAAGTTGAGGCTCTCAATAAATGGAAACCAAAGTTTGCCTTTGGTACTTTCTCTCTCTCTCTCTTTATCTATTTTTTTAAGATTTTATTTATTTATTTGAGAGTTACAGACAGAGAGAGGGAGAGACAGAGAGAAAGGTCTTCATCCACTAGTTCACTCCCCAAATGGCTGCAACAGCTGGAGCTGGGCCGATCTGAAGCCAGGAGCCAGGAGCTTCTTCCAGGTCTCCCATAAGGGTACAGGGAGCCAAGCACTTGGGCCATTTTCTACTGCTTTCCCAGGCCATAAGCAGAGATCTGTATCAGAAGAGGAGCATCCAGGACATGAACCTGTGCCCATATAGGATGTGGACAACGCAGGCAGAGGATTAGCCTACTATGCCACTGCACTGGCCCCCTCTCTCTAATCTCTAATCTCTCCTTTGCTTGTGTGTTGCTCCAGGATACTCAGTTCTCAACTAAGTGACAGGAGGACAGCATCCAAGTTGATACTGTTTAGTCCTGTTTCTCTTAGTGCCTAGCATAAGGCTGGCACTTAGTGGCTAATCAAATATCATTTGAATAAATAAATCAATGCTTTTACTCCAAACGTCTCTGTTCTCAGTTCCCATTCACTGTCTTGCTGTTCAGTCAACTCATCTCTCAAGCAAAGCTCCCAGCAGTTTTATCACTGGTTCTGGTGGTGCATAGTAAGAAGCCTTGGGCAAATCACCTCATTCTTCGAGACTCGGTTTCCTTACCTTTCAGCAGGATTAATAAAACTGACTTTACAGATTTTCTTTGAGAATTTAATCGCTGACTTACACACAGAATACTTCAATAAAATGCCTACCCACCTCTTGACATATAATAAGCATCCAATAGATACTGATTATCTCCTCTTCCATTAATCCCTTCTGATGATTTCCAGTTAGTCTTAAACCTTTCTGATGATTTCCAGTAGGTCTCAAAACAACCCATGCTAAGGTATGAATGAGGACTGGGCTCTCTTGTTTGGATAATCAGTACCACTCTCATTACTCTAGCATTCTAGAGCAGCTGTCCCAAAAAAGTGCCTCTCTTTTGTTTGCAATATTTCTGACCCTATATACACTGCAATTAATATACTTTTACTTTACTTAATGAATGAAGATGTTAACAAGAAACAATGAAATCTGGGTTGAACATTAAGAATATAGAAGAATAAAAATGCACGATGCAATTACATGATCAAAGAAAGTAAACAGATAAATATTCATTCCCTATTTTCCTTTGATGTTCCAAATAAACAAAAGTTAGGAGGATAAAACTATTCTGATGAAATACATTTATTATTTCCTAGAAAATGAATGTTTTGTTCTCTAATTCAGGCAGTAATAAAATGATTTTAAATAACACTTTTTTTTTTTTTTGACAGATAGAGTTAGGCAGTGAGAGAGACAGAAAGGTCTTCCTTCTGTTATGCCAATCTGAAGCCAGGAGCCAGGTGCTTCCTCCTGGTCTCCCATGCAGGTGCAGGGCCCAAGGACTTGGGCCATCCTCCACTGCTCTCCTGGGCCAAGGCAGAGAGCTGGACTGGAAGAGGAGCAACTGGGACTAGACTCCGGCACCCATTTGGCATGCTAGGGCCGCAGGTGGAGGATTAACCAAGTGAGCCACGGTGCTGGCCCCTAAATAACACATTTTTAACACAATAGGTCATTTTATTTAAAGGGCTATTTTCTCAGAGACTGTGTTAATAGTTGAGGGTAACAAAGTGAATTACAAAATTGTATTACATTCATTCATTGAAGAATTTTATGATTGAATGCTTTTCTTCAAGTTTCCTAGAGAAACAGTTGTTTTATCTGACAGCACTAAAGTCTTTCTGTTCCCTCTTCTTAGATTGGCATGACCTACAAGAAAATACCCGTTTATAGGTTCCCAGTGCTGACATGTCTACATTTCCAAATTTCTCCCCACTCCTCACTCAAGTTTTAAAATTTGTTTGATGATTAAACTGCCTAATTTGGAATTCTGCTTGCCGATTTCAAATTCTTTCATGGCACAGATCTATGAATTAATTAGAACAAAGTAGGGAAGTGCTAGCCATAGTGGAAGAATTTAGTGTAATTTTTCCTCTTGGCAGGAATACATGTTCAAGTACATTATAAGTAGACAAAACATGTAGCTGAATTTTTTGGAAGAGATGTTAAACTTTCCATGATAATGAACCAGTGATGCTTCTAATATTCAGAAAGGATTCTGTTGATTTGGAACCTATTCTTATGTTATTGAGCATGTCTTCATGGCAGATAATGAGTTCTAATTACTATTTCCTTTAAAAGAACTGTGACAGTATCAGCCACAGAGTGGTGACTTCAGGACCTGCAGGCTATGCTCTTTCTTTACTGTTCTTTGTACTTTATGCCCTTTTTGATCATTTGTATTATAAAGTCAATTTTAGAATAGATAATAATACAGAAGAGAAAAAAATTCAAATAAAATGAAATATTCCCTTTGTATCACATATATTTTCATCTAAACTTAACTCTCCCTTTAATAATGTGCTTTTTCTTGACAAAAGGAGGTAAAAGCACTTGCTAAAAATAATGGGAAATCTGTTTATAGTGCAATAATACATAATTCTTAAGCCATCTCCAGTGTGTTATCACAGAACACAGAATACAGGGTTAGAACTAACATTATGCCTGAACTAACCCCTTCAAAAAGTTTCCGTAACTACTTAAAGATAGTTATTATCACCAATAAGTTACATCAGGAAAGTAACAACTTATCTGTGTTTCTCAGGTAAGTAGATTGGACCCTATACTACTGTTTGGAATGTGCTTACAGTCTTTGTAAACAATAAAGCTACTGGGGCCAGAGCTGTGGCATAGCCAGTGAAGCCACTGCCTGCAGTGCAGGCAACCCATATGGGTGCTGGCTCAAGTCCCTGCTGCTCTACTTCCGATCCAGCTCTCTGCTATGACCTGTGAACCTACTTGGGATACCCGGAAGAGGCTCCTGGCTCCTGGCTTCCAATCGGCTCATCTCTGGCTGTTGCAGCCATCTGGGGAGTGAAAAACAGTGGGTGGAAGACCTCTGTCTCTCTCTTTCTCTCGGCCTCTGCCACTCTGTAACTCTGCCTTTCAAATAAATATCTTTAAAAAAACAATAAAGCTACCTTAGATTTTTACTATGGTTCTTTCTTTGACCTCATTGTAGCCTCACAACAACACTGTAAGGAAGACCCCCAAAAACCCTTAGTGGCTGCTGTGCTAGACTGAATGTAAGATCTCACTGAAATCCCTTGTGCATGAGGGTAATTTCAAAAGTCCATGGAGAATGGAAGTGAATCATAATAGCCATGCATGTTAGTATTGCTTAAAATGTTCATCGAAAATGTGCATTACGAAAAATCTAAATATGGATTTCAAGATATTTTTGCCCCCAAATAAAAAATATTTCTAATTCCATTTTCCTTGGACTTCTAGAAGTACCCTATTTCTTCTTTTTTAAAAGTTATTTATTTATTTATTTGGAAGAGTGACAGAGAGACAAGGAAGGACAGGGGAGGAGTGGGGAGAGAGGTAGAGAGAGAGAGACAGAGAGAGGGAGAGAGAGGGAGAGAGAGACTGAGAGAGAGAAAGGGGGAGATCTTTCATTCTTCCATTCACTAGTTCATTCCTCAAATACCTGTGATGACTGAGGATGGGTCAGCTGAATTTAGGAACCTGGAATTCCATCCAGGTCTCCTACGTGGGTGGCAGGGACCCATGTTTTTAGGCCGTAATGTGCTGTCTTCCCAGGTGCATTAGCAGGAAACTGGATTGGAAGCTAAGTAGCTGGGACTTAAATTGGTACTCCAATACAGGATGTGGGCACCCCAAGTGGCGGCTCAACCCACTGTATCATAATGCCCTCCCCAAGTACTCTCCTATTTTTAAGATAAGTATGTATGTTAGAGAACCATGTATTCTTCAGTTTTGGAAAGATGGGAATGCTGAGAGAGTGTTGATGTGAAAGGCAGGTATTGTCTCAGGATCAGCGAGCTTGACTGTTGGTTGTTGTAGGGAGGGTATAGAGCAGCAGATACAGTCATACCTATATTATTTTATTTTGGTATGTATTTGTGGCAGGTGTAATGTGTAAGAAAGAGTTCTTCATAAAAACATCAAATGGATTTCTCAGACTGTATTGTAAATAATTATTTAGATGGTTTGAGCAAAGAGTTAAGAAAAACTCTTCCCCTTTTTGCATGAGAATCTGGTTAGCTTCTAAGCTTGATTTCCCCGGAAGCTAATAAAGATGATATGTGTCAACTATGTTACTTGGCAAAATTGCACATGGCAAGAAGGACTCCTCACCGGTAGAGTGTATGTAGACTGGGAAGAACTATTAATGAACTATAAATACCTGATGGGGATGTCATGCTACGGACTTTCGTGAGTGGAGCAATTTTTATAACTATAGTCCTTGAACAGACATGATAAGTCACAGCTTTGGAGTTGCTACATAAGTTACTGACCGTTGGGGACATAAGACTCTCAAGCAAAGACACTTCCTTCAGCAGTCCAGTGTGGACCTCATCATCTGGCACCTGAGGCCTCAGAAGTCTAAGGGTGCTGGAGGCTACCCTGCTGGCAAGTACTAGCTGCTATCCCACATCCTTCTGAGCCCAATGGTGCTGTGTTACTGTCCTGTGAGTCTAAATGTCTAGTTGAACCCGACAAACCCCTTGCTAGATGTTGCAGGTTGGTTTAGTATCATCATAATTCCCTTTGGGTACAATGTGAGGCATGATTTTCTGGGAAGAGATCTGAAAATAATGAGCTCTTTTGTAGTATCTTTATATAAATTCTGTCTGTCTGTCTGTCTATCTATCTACCTACCTATCTATATCTATCCACCTACCCATCTATCCATCCATTCACCCATCCAACATTAATTATAATCTATAGTCTGCCAATAATTGTCCTAGATAACAAAATATATAAGATCCTTTCTCTTAATTAGATCTTATATCTGTGGGAAGAAAAGAAATATATATGGATTATTTGGAATAATGATGAATAAAGTTGTCAATATTTATTAAATATTAGGTACTATGTTAAGCACGTTACATGTCCTTAACAAGAGTTCTATGAGTTAAGCATTAATCTACACATCTTACAGACAAGAACATTGAGACACAGAACTGTATCGAAACTATACTGAACTCAGGCAGTCTGGTTCCAGATCTCATGCTCTTTAACGTGACGTGCACCTTCACAGAGCTTCATTCCAAGAACTTCTTTCAGCAATTTATACAGAGACACTTCTGCCTCCATTTTCCCATCTCCCTCAGTGCTGGAAAGCCCACCTGTTAAAATGTGAGTTAACGGGCCGGCGCCGTGGCTCAACAGGCTAATCCTCTGCCTAGCGGCGCGGGCACACTGGGTTCTAGTCCCGGTCGGGGCACCAGATTCTGTCCCGGTTGCCCCTCTTCCAGGCCAGCTCTCTGCTGTGGCCCGGGAATGCAGTGGAGGATGGCCCAAGTGCTTGGGCCCTGCACCCCATGGGAGACCAGGAGAAGCACCTGGCTCCTGCCTTCGGATCAGCGTGGTGTGCCGGCTGCAGTGTGCCGGCCATTGGAGGGTGAACCAATGGCAAAGGAAGACCTTTCTCTCTGTCTCTCTCTCTATCTCACTGTCCACTCTGCCTGTCAAAAATTAAAAAAAAAAATTTTTTTAAAAATGTGAGTTAACAAGCAACTACTCAAGAGGTATCAGTAGAACCTGGGAGCCAGGCAAAGGGCAGAAAAAGAACAAAGTTTACCTACATCTAAGTGCATATCAGTCCTATACTCTTCCTTTCACAGAGAAGACCTGAGTTACTCTCCAACTCAATGAGTTTCCTTTTCCAGTGATGACGGGTCTGACTCACAAGTAGGCAGAAGTGAGACTGTGGCATTTTATGTCTCCAGTGATTCCTTTTAGAAACCAGATTCTGAGATGAAATAAAACAATGTGTGCAAAGTGACCAGAACTGTGCTTGTCATGCAATGAGCTCTCAATAAACCACAGCTCTTATTATTCTTTCTTCCCACATAGCTTGCAAAGTACTAAAAACTATTGGAAAAGCTGAGATCTTAGTGGCTCTAGCCCCTGGTATTCTTTTCAATCATATACATTCTTTGTGTATTGGTCAAGAACATTTGTTAAGTGTTCACTGGGTGGGCTATGGAGGTATTAGAGGAAATACAGGGATGGATCCATCACGATATGTTTGACACATTTAGGAACACAAACTCGGAAATTTGAAAATGCCTTAAGAATCCTTAGCAAGTGGCACTTACCACGTGGAAACTGTCAGATCTCCAATTTTTACTCCTTTAGGAAGGAGTTTGTGTCAGCCATGGAGGAAATTAGCCCTTATTAAAGCTTTCCAAGATAGGTTAGTACAGAAATCCATAACGGAGTTAGGAGTTAATCTCTTGTTTACCACACTCAACTACTCCATTCTGCTCCTGCCCAGTCTTTATTAAAGATGGCCTTTGCCTAGCAGCCAACCTATCTTGGTTGCAAACACTTGTCAGAGTGAGAGACGTGAAAGTTGGACTGTGACTCCTTACTGTCAGAGACTGTCTTGTCTCATGTCACATTGATGACCTGGGGTCAAAACCATTTAGATCATCTCTGGGTCTAGAGCCTTAGACCAATTTTACACTTTGCAAGTTTCCCTCGAGTCCTAGAAGAACAGAGAATTACTCTCCATACCTACTTTCAGCTGTTTGGGTCTCTCTGAAGCTCCAGCTGCTATTCACTATTTTGCTGGAGGTCAGATTGTGGAACAATGCGTTCCTTGCTCCTTTGCCTTGGAAAAAGTCTAGAGTCAAAAATAATCTAACCAAAGCCAAATATCTCAGAAGAAAGACTCACTGCAAATAATGAGGCTTGATTGGTCTGCAGATTGGGGGTAAGAAATGCATATTTGATAGCTAACAGAAAAAAGAAAATAAAACTGAACTCTTCTCTGCACTCCACTTAGTTCATTCACCAAACACTGACTGAGCAAGTATTGTGCTAAGTCTTAAGAACCAAAAAAGTTGCTGGAAGACAAGGTGTCTTCCCTGAGAAATTCAAAGTCATTTATTGTTCACGTAACATGGAACACATTCATCAGTTCATTAAAAAAAAAAAAAAGGAGCAGTGATTCTCACAATCTCATAGAAGAAATGTTCACCACTTCCTCTAGCCTGGAGTCCTAAAATATCTGACTCAATGAAGAAAAATGCTGTCAAATGCCACTAGAGCCTCCCCAAATGAAAATTCTATACTAGAGTGATCTTGATTATCTCCAATTTCCGACAGAAATGGCAGCAATATAAATAAACATAAAAGAAAACAGAGGTGCTGTAACACAACTATAAATCGCTCCTCCTCAACTTTCTTCCAATCATTCAGGGCAAAAGAAGGAAGTTGGTCTTTGTGGCAGAGAATAGACCAGCAGCTGTTCCATATCCTGCCAAGAGGAGAGAGACTGATTATAAATAATAGCCAACAATATGTCCTTTGGGACTGGAGACTTAGCCAATTTTAGTGGAGTTTGAAGGGAGAGAGGGAGGGCTAATGGGATGGGGGGGGGGGCGGTGACCAACACAGCAGAGGATGAATTAGGAGAAAACCCTATCAAATTTTCCTGTGTACTTATGTTTCTATTACCTCATTAGGGTGATTACATAATGCTACTCCATTTATATACTACAAGGGAAATAAGGGGCAACATTCTCATTAGCAGTGGCTGATGTGAGACATTAACATACCAGCAAGGCATGTGGGCGAACAGTTAATATGTTTGGGAACATCTTTTGTTTCTCTCTTCATCTGTTTGGTATTTCGTCTGCTCCATGTCTCCTTTTAGCCATACATGTGTATCTGTGAGTCAGACATGGAGACGAGGCCTATAACTTGGGTGTCCTTGTTCGGAGAGCTCTTCGCAGAAGAAATGTCTAGAGTTTGTTTTAGTGTTTTATACTCTATTGGGAGGAAGAAGAGGAACACCCTTATAGTAGCGCATGGCTCTGTCACTGCTTCCTCTCTGGAACATCCCCATAGGACATCCTGGTCAGATGCAGGCCGGAATTTGGAAACTTCTCATTTCCCACCTATCTTATATGGACATCCATTCTCCTCATAGACTCTTGTTTATCCGTGTTCTAATTCTAAGTTGTAACTCTAGATGGGGATATTTTGGGGGGCTGCTATTTGTGGGTATACTGCTAATTTGCACATCACATTTTTAGTAGCTCACCAGGAGAGTAACATTCGTTAAGGCATCTTTAACAAATGAGAAAACTGGGTTCAGAGAAATGTGAAACAACCTGGTCAGACAGTGAAAGGAAAAGCCAAAGCTGAGATCTAGCACCCACAGAGTTATCTAGGATATGACTGTAACTTCACTCCCTAAAGAGGTGAAAGGAGGGCTCCTAGGGCCATGGGCTCCTCCAGTGAGGAAGCAGTGTGGGGAGTTAGGGAGGTGTTACAGAGACATCAATTGCTAAAAGTGTCCCTTAGAGAAATAGACATTTACCATGTATTGATGTCTTACATATGGTTTAAATTTGATATTTTTCTCCTTTATTATGACATAAGCCTATTTTATCACACTCTCTTTTTCATTTTTTCTTCTATTACCTCTGTTTTTGATTTTTAGAGCTCCCAAATGCATCTTAGCAAAAATTATCCTTTCTCAGATGAGCCAACTTATTTGGCGCTTGTTCTCATGGTTGTCAGCTAAATGAAGAGTTAGGGGACCTAGCATTGATTGTGAGTAGGAAAAGATGACTTTATTCTGGTTAGGCATAAATTATAAATATTTTTACTGTGGACAATAAGTCAGAGGGATTGTACTCTATCTGGGGCCTGGAAGTAGTATGTACTCAAATTAGCAGTCTGTTCATTAAGTATACTGTTGCAAACATTTTTGGTTCACATTAGTTTTGGTTACAGTATCTAAAGTATCCACCAGATGGCATCTTTTTCAAAACTCTCATAGATTCCATTTACATTTCAGGACAAACAGGATACTATACAACGAAACCTCCCTCCCTTCATTGCTAGATTTTATACCTAGAAGAGGCTGCTGGAAACCTATTAAGGCAGACGATTCCGCCTTTTGTCAAGAGTCCTCCTTTTTCCCATCATGCTTACCTTGTGGATCCTCAGTAAATTCTCAGTAATGGGAAAGGCAACATAATCAGAATCAGATCTGGAATGTCTTTTAAAAATCTGTTACTTTAGTTACTTTCAGCACTACAGAAGAGCTGAGTACTAGTGACAGATTCAGAAAAATGAAGCTGTTCTCCATCGTCCCCTGTGAGGGAGAGAGAGGCAAGAAAAGGGAGCCAGCCCCTCCAGGAAGTGAGGGGCAAATGTACGCACAAAGCTTCGTGGACAGTTTCCACACAGAGCCTTTTTCCTCTTCACTTCTGAAGAGATGGGTGTGATTGAATGACTTCTAATGTTTAATGACACCTTTGCTCCAGTGTGTTGTAAAGCTCACACATGAATACACTGATCCATTTCCAGATGACCCTGGGGCCCCCATCCTTTTGTGTCAAGCACAAAGGAAAAGGAGAGAGAGGGAGAGACAGAGACAAAGAAACAGCCCGTGTAACCAAGCACTGAACATGATTTAAACAACCAAGTTAGTAAACATCAATCTTAGGATGTGTTATGTGAAATGGAGTCATACTCCAGAAGAAATGTTGGCTCCGTTTAAAAGATCACTTTGTCTAAGGAAAATGCCAAGTTGAATTTCCATGCAGTTAAGTTCATCTTTCTAGAAGACAAAAGCAAGAAAGTAAAAAGGTGAAAAATGGCTCATTTGGAAAAAAAAAAAAAAAAAAAAGTAAGAGCCTGACAATTTTTTTTTCTTTGTTTTATATAATTTGGCAGGGGTGGCTATGAAAAGAGTGATGGGTTAGAAATCAAGAGACTTGTGTGACTTGCTGTGTCACTTGGTGTGCGTCTCCTCACCTCCCTGGACCTGAGCTCCCATCTATGTAATACAAGGAGATCGAACCCCATGACGCCGAGTTCAGTTCCAGCATGTGTTTGCTCTGCTAGCGCGTCCCTGCGGCCGCAGGGCAGCCTCTTTCCAGCCCGGTGTGAGTGAGCCATCAGGAAGGACAGTGGGAGCTTGGGGAGCCACAGGGTCAGGAGCTATCCTGGCCAAACAGAGCTGCTGGAATGGCGTGCAGTGCCGAAGCATTTTAGAATCCTTCGAGTTGCATTTCTCCCTTTCAGCTCCATGCCTATTTTCTGCGGAAAAAATTAGAAACCCAGGTTTGGAAGCCAAATTCTTAGAAAAGAATATGTTTTAACATTCACTCAAAAATAAAGTGCACTTTCACTCCTTCATGTAGAGCTTTAAGTTTGGAATTTTAAAATGTCTGATATCTCCTGTCTCCATCCCTGTTACTATACACAATGCATCCTTCAGAAATGCACAGTGAGAACATTTGAAGCAGCTGAACGCTGATTTACATGAAAGCTGAAAGTGTACAGTACCAATAAAATGTATCTTTGACATCTTGGCTTCTAGAGAAATACACTTCCTTTGTTCATTCACCAGTCTACTCCATTTCCACCTCAGATTTAATTATCTTCCCCATTCTCATTTGCGTATGTGTAGGCTACCATTCACAAGACGCCAAGCCCTACATGTGGGAGGCACAAATCTTTTCATTCATTCAAAAAAAAAAAAATGTGGACAAGCCATTTTAACTGCATAGTATGTGCTGTAGACAAAGCCAAAAGGATGCTAACTATATTCCAAGAATACCAATGTCCTTGAAATGAAATTTTCTGGTTGGTATATGATCTACATCTTTAACTTACTTTAAATTGTATGCCAGATGCGTAAAACACACTGACTTTTTCCCTATTAAATCTTAGGCTACTGAAATTGAGAGGGACTTTATAGTTCTAGTTTTAGTTATATTTCTGGTTCTGTGCCGTCAGTTTTCGCATGAGGGAAATGAAGCCCATGAATGTAAAAGGGTTTGCCCCAAATCATCCAGATGGTCAGCAGCTGAAGAAGGCCTAGAACTTGGATGCTTCTGTTTCCCTTGACTTACACACCAGGATCTGTTAGGCAACCATCATGACCATGGACCCCAGGGTTTGCCTACTGTTGTGCATAATTTCTGGTTCTCTTTTATGCTTAATTTTTCTCTTTGAAGCTAGCTCTCCAGGAACTATTTCACTTTAATTTAAAAATTGTTATCCCTTGCATACCTCTCACCCACCTTTTAAATTTTTCCTAAATGCAAGTTAAGCCAAAATGACCTCATCTGTGCATCTATCCATCTCTAACATCTATCCATCCATTTATCCATCCACTCATTCATCCATCCAAGCTGTACCCATTTCACCATCCAAAAAGAAAGAACCTATGAGTATCAAGTCCTGATCTAAACCAAATAAAATGCTCCTGTTCCTAAGGAAACTCACAGTATAGTTGAGTTTGCTCCTGAATAATTTTTTGCATTAAAAAGCATACCAGTTTTATAGCTGTTCTTAACAAGTATTGAAAAAAATCCACATTATTACAACAAATGTTCCACTTTCCTTATTTTCTAAATACAGCAATACTTCATTTATTTGTCTTTGGCAGAGAACGAGGTGTTCCACATAAGTAAACTCTGCAGACCACTGAAACCAAAACTCCTGAGCAGAAATCTTTCTTCGAGTATATTTCATCCGTCCCTGCCTTTAGAAGCACACATCGAACACAATTTTACCTTTAACAAAATATGACCCAGAGTAAGCTCTTAGGAACATCTGTTATCATACTGGACAGCGATACTGCACTGTGTCTAATTTTCCAGGTCTCGTTTTCATATCACTCAACACTTTTCACTGCCAGTTGTGTTTCCCTCCAGCAGTCCTTTCATAATCACTCTTCTAATTTTTAGGGCCAAGCATCATATCAGGAAAGTCATTAAAATTATATCTTAAATCTGAGTCAGAGTTAGGAAGGCTTCAAGTGAGAGGCTGAGGTGTCACGTTCATGGCTTCAGTGGGTAGATTTGTGGAACAAAATTCCATGTCATTTTGTTCTGATTACTTGCAAACTTAGGGTGAAGTAGGGAAGGCTGGAGACACTAGGCCTTTTGGACCAGCAGGCCGGGGCTACGGTGAACCTTGGACCAGGGCCTCAGACCTGAGCTATTCATCCTGTCCCCAGAACAGAGCACTGTGGTGCCAGTGAAGTCCGAGCAGTTTTCTACAAGAGCAAGATTTGCCTTTGAAGGACCTTGCTTAGGTGCAGCCCAGCTCTCTGTCTTCACATTGCTGGAGCCGTCAGATCTGTGCTCATCTGCCTGCCGGAGTGTCTGCTTCCTGTGCACTTAGAGTCCAATGATCTCAGCTTCCAGTAAAAGTATTGCTAAGTCATGTGCCAAGCCCTTCACATAACAGGAATTCATGAATTCCCTACAGCTCCTTATAAGTACTACTGACCCATTTAAAACTACTTTTTATTTGTTTGTTTCTTTATTGCTGTCTCATTTGAAAGGCAGAAAGGCAGGGAGAGAGAGAGAGAGAGAGAGAGAGAGAGAGAGGAAAAAATATTTTTCCATCTGCTTGTTTGTTCCTCAAATGCCCACAACACCCAGGGTTGAGCCAGACCAAAACAAGGAGCCTGGAACTCAATCCAGATCTCCTCTGTGGATGACAAGGACCAAGTACTTAAGCCCTCACCTACTGCCTCCCAGGGTGCACATTAGCAGGAAGCTGGATCAGAAGCAGGGCAGTTGCCACTCAAAGCCATGCACTCTGATGTGGGCTGTGGAGGTCTGAAGCAGCAACTTAACTGCCTGCCATGACTATTCCATTTGAAAGGAGGAGCTGAAGACACAGTCTAGGCAGTTCCTCCGGGGGAAGTCATTAAACAGGGAGCTGAGACTCTTAGCTTGACTCTTTTTTTTGTCATAGACATCCACTAGCCCAAGATGTTAACTCTGCAAAACTCTGACCAACACAGATGATGGGATGTCTTAATCGCTTCAAGTATAAAGTTGGTAATAGCACCTTACTCTAACATGAAAGTTGCCTGGCTGTCAATGAGTGGACCCAAAAGCAACATGAAGAAAATAAAATATCATCTGGACTTCGGCTCCTTCCTTGTCCATTTGCGGACCTTGATTCTGATTTCCATATTTCCAGTGTATGCTTTCTGATGAATTGTAACAAGGTCCAGAAAAGCAAAAGGAAGCTCAACACGGAAATAGACAAGCCTGTCCTATGTCATGTATGCTAAGGCTGTTTACTGGGAGGTGGCCACGGAATGGATATCCTCCTGGTCACCAAGGACTTAAACAAGGCCAGAAAGTGGTCTTTATCCTTGAGCATCTGACAGTGCCATGGGAGAGACAGCAAACAACTAGACAAGGTGTTAAGAGCTAGAGCAATAGACTCACAGGTGCTAGGAGAGCCTAACATTTTACTTTGCAGAAGGAGAAAATTAGGAATGACCTCAGTTTGGGGGTTTGGGGGTCCACTGAAACCAGGAGGGAAAGGGGATAGAACTTCAGGCTGATCGGCAGCACAAACAAAAGCAGGCAGGCTTTAAAGAGCTTTGCGTGTTGTATGGTCAATTGAAGTAGAAACTTTATGTGCTGAAGCTGAAAATAGCTTTGTGAAATTATCCCATCATAATAACGAACATTTTTATAAATGCAATAGCTAAATAAATGTATGGTTAAATTTTCTGCCACAATTATAAGTAGATAAAACTTATAGTTGAAATTTCTGGAAAGAGACAGTAAACTTTACACTATAGAAAAGCAGTGATGTTTCTGATCTAACAAATAGTATTCACTCAATTTGGAACCTATTCTTGTGTTATTTATCATTACTTCTTTTTTTTTTTTTTTTTTTTTTTTGACAGGCAGAGTGGACAGTGAGAGAGAGAGATAGAGAGAGAAAGGTCTTCCTTTGCCGTTGGTTAACCCTCCAATGGCCGCTGAGGCCGATCCTAAGCACTCCACACTGATCCGAAGGCAGGAGCCAGGTGCTTCTCCTGGTCTCCCATGGGGTGTAGGGCCCAAGCACTTGGGCCATCCTCCACTGTACTCCCAGGCCACAGGAGAGAGCTGGCCTGGAAGAGGAGCAACCGGGACAGAATCCGGCACCCCAGCTGGGACTAGAACCTGGTGTGCCGGCGCCGCAGGCAGAGGATTAGCCTAGTGAGCCGCGGTGCCGGCCAGTTTGTTGAAGCTGAGGACCTCTTTTTGAAGACCTAAGTGCCATATTCAATGCTATTCTCCCCTAGGAGAAAATTGGGGTTCTTGGGCAATAAGACCACATCTTTAAGATCATTGCTAAGGTTTAGTCTACTGGCTGGATCTAGAAGAGTCACCCTTTTCAAAACTGTGACCAAGTGTATAATACAATTCTTCTCATTGAAGAACATAATTTGTTTTTCATGAGATTCATTCATAGTAGCGTTCTGTGGTGTCATAGAAGGAGAAGCTGGGAGCTCAAGAGGTTGGGTAATTTCTGGGTCCCATGAGAAGTTGGCTCTAGAATCAGCTCTCTTGGTCTGCAAGTTATTCTCACCCTGAAATAGTCTGCAACAAAATGGATGCAACTGGAAAACATCAAACTTAGTGAAATAAGCCAGTCCCCAAAAGACAAATATCATATGTTCTCCCTGATTTGTGTTAACTAATAGAGCACCTAAAAGGTAATCAATAGCAGTGAAATTGACATTTTGCCATGAGATGACTTTGAACAGCCCTTGTCTCTACTGTTAAGGAACAGTTTTTTTTTTTTTCCATACTATTTATTGAACTCTTTACTTAGTGAAGGGTTAACTTTATGTGTATAAGGTTAATTGAAAATAGATCTTAGTAAAAAATAAAAATGGGAATGGGAGAGGGAGGAGGAAGAAGGGTGGGAGAGTGGGTCGAAGGGAGGGCAGGATGGGAAGAATCACTGTGTTCCTAAATTTGTATATATGAAATGCAAAAAGTTTATATACCTTAAATAAAAGGTTTCTAGATTAAAAAAAGAAATATATACAGATGTGCAGATGAAAGGAACTGAAATGAACAGGCAGTGGTGCCCTGTATACCTGGTTTCAAATAGTATTTACTCTGTGATTCTCCTTAAGGAACTTACCTACAGGTTGTTGAAGTCCCAAGAAAGCATTCACATAAGGGATTCATTTAGAAATCCTCTGAATTTGTTTTAAGCAGAGCGACAGCTATTCTTTCAATGAAAAGCAATTGTCTGCCTGGAGTTTTTTCCCCTCTTTTTTTTTTTTTCTGGATGAATAGATGCTGTGATTTCAACAGGTGGGTGAAAAACAAAAGTTCTCCCGACAGACAGACAGAGATGACCAAATGCTGCTCTAAATGAGCTGGTGGCAGCACAGCCAGGCAAGGCTGGTTCCTTTCTTTCTTTTCTTTTTTTTTTTTTTTTTTAAAACAATGTCTCGGGACAAGAAAAGGTAAAGGCGAAAATCAAGTTTGTAAAGACAAACACAGTCAGCTGCTAAGCATATCAGTTGCTAAATTGACAGAAAAATCTGAAGCCAGATTTGTTTCCTTGGAATAAAAATGCCTACCACTAGCCCAATTTTGACATCAGAATATGCCATGAACCAAGAGTGGATAAGCTAAGTTACCATCTCCCCAGGTAAAAGGCATAAAAACCCATAAGTCAGAATTCCAAAAGAAAAATTTTCAGAGAAGAAACTTCCGAATCAAGCAAAATTTCCTTCCTTTCTTCCATTCTCTATTTTTCCTTCTTACCCCCTTCTCTTCCTTTTTTTCCCTCCCTTCCTCTTCTTCCTTCCTTCCTTCCTCCCTCCCTGCCTCCCTCTTTTTTTCTTTCTTCCTTTCTTCCTTTCTTCCTTCCTTTCTTTCTTTCTTTCTTTCTTTCTTTCTTTCTTTCTTTCTCTCTCTCTCTCTCTCTCTCTGTCTCTGTCTCTGTCTCTCTTTCTCTCTTTCTCTCTTTCTCTCTCTCTCCTCTGTGTCAGGGGGAAGTATCTCTAATGAATCCTAGTTAATATAAATATACCTCATTGTTATAAATATAATAAAATGAAGAAGAACCCAGTCCCCTTTTATTTTTCTAGTAATTCTCAAAAAGCAAAGTTTACTCAGTGTTCCTGTTGCTTAGAGCAATATGAATCTCATAATTGCAGGCAGGAACACTTACTGATTGACTAACTGATTGTACATAGTAACAATCACGCTAACCAAAAGCAATAATGCAAACTGTAACCTGACTGGTTATTTAACCTTGGGGAGCACAGCACTGTTCAAAAACAGTGTGAGACTCATTTACCAAAAGCCAGCTAAGTTTCAAGTAAGGTGAATCAGATGTTTAACATGAAAGCACAGGAACTTCACTGAACAGAAACCTCAAAACAAAATAGGAAACCCATCGCACCGATAAAAACGTTCCACTGGTAGCACGATTTAAAGGGAAAACTTTAATTGCTAAAAAGTATTTTAACAATCGTTTTTAAAAGTAATTCCACTGCTTTGGTTTTTCCTTCTTTGGTAAGTTTATCACTTAAGATAAAGTAAAAAGTTAGGGACGCCCTAGAGTAGGGCACTTTCTTGCCTTGCTTGGTCATTATATGGAGTGACTCAAAGGAAACAAAGTTGCTACAACTGTGATGTGGCATTTATAATAAATGGCTCAACCTCATATTGCCCAGACACTAGGCGATTTAACTGGTAATGCCAGTGGGATGATGTAGTATTTCCTGTACTGTTTTAACTTCTCAATAAGCATGTAGACGCTGAAGCGAAGCACAGGTAAAAAGTTCACAGCTGGAGGGGTGCACAGGAAGTGCTCTCTGCACAGCTATAAGCTTACACAGGCATCCAGCTGGAAACAACCTCGGGAGGAGGGAGGCGGGAGGAGGGTACAACACATGGTAATAATTTGGAATTTACAGAACGCAGAGTTTAGGGGCTACAATAAGGGTGGCAGAGTGTTCTCTCAAAGGGATTCTGAAATATGGAGTGGTAGAAGGAAAGGAAATGTAGAATCCAGTTAACATAAGCCGGAGCACTTTAAGAGTCTGCTGGCTAATTTTGCCTCTTAGCATATGCAGGAAGGCCCTTGTCCCTCACCACTGCCAGCTCTCCTCATGCAAAAGGTGCTCATTTTTAAGATCTGTCATAAACGCTCCATCAGTTACATGTGGGTCATTCCTTTTTTTAAAAAAAATAATCTCACCTAGAATTTTGCACCTAAGAGTATTTTCCTTCCTATGCCTTCTTGAACTATGCACTGACCTTGGCATTCCTTTCCTTCCTTTTAAAGAACTGTGTTTTAATAGGACCATGTCTTGGGCCCAGGCGCTGTGGCGTGGCAGGCTAAGCCTCCGCCAGCAGTGCCAGCATCCCATATGGGCGCCAGTTCATTTCCCAGCTGCCCCTCTTCCAATCCAGCTCTCTGCTTGTGGCTTGGGATGGCGGTGGAAGCTGGCCCAAGTGCTTGGGCCCCTGCTCCTGTGTAGGAGGCTGGGAGGAGTCTCCTGGCTCCTGGCTTTGGATCTGCTTAGCTCTGACTTTGGGCCATTTGGGGAGAGAACCAGCAGATGGAGGACCTTTCTCTCTGTCTTTCCCTCTCTCTATCTGTGGCTCTGCCTCTCAAATGAAAAAATGAAATCTTAAACACACACATACACACACACACAAACAGGACCCTGCCTTGCTCATTTGTATTACACTGAAGCCAACTATGATTATGTTGCCAACCCTCCATTTAATGAACGACTTTCAATGGCTCCCCATTGACTCTAGGATAAAACCTGAATAAACACTTCTGGCTTCTACAAAGTCCTTAACAACTTCTTCCTGGTCTGAGCCCTTGCCCCTGTCAATCTCCCTGGCACTTCACTCATCTTTCCTTTCCCAAATCATTCCTGCTCTCTCACTTCTTGGCCATGTGCTTGCTGTTCCCTGGAACATGCTGGTCACTCATCCCCCTCTCTCATCTGTTGATGAACCATCCCTCAAGGTTAATAATCTTCAGTGACCTCTTTCCTAACCCCCAAATTTTGCACCCCTATACTTTCTTATGCTTCCCCTCTCATAACTCATTCTTCATTTTTATTACTTGCTTGGGATCAGTTTTCTCAGTTAGATTGCATGTTCTGAGAATTTAGGGGCTGTGACTGTCTTTTTAACATTATACCTGTAAGCCTAGGGCATGAAGCTTAGACATATGGTTCTACTATATGAGAATTCAATAAATTTTATTTTTTTGAATAAGTGAATAATAACCACCATGAACTGAATAATAACTCTGTGCCAGTGAGGCTGCCAGATCTCTGATGCACATTATTCCACTAAATCCTCACAGTGATCCCATTATCACCTATAATACACATTATTATTCCTAGTTATAGATGAGAAAACAAAATCTTTGTTAGTTGTCTAGCTCAGGTTGTTTTGTTCAAAATGCTAGGATTTGAGCCAAAGACTGCTTGTTCCAAAGCCTATGGCTTTTTTGTGGAGCTATAGTTTCTCATGTAGCTACCTAAAAATGCTCTTTACAAAACAATGTGGAACAAACAAAAAAGTAACAACTTGTGAATATCTTTGAGACTCTCTGAAATTGCATTTGCTTTGAGTTCATGGGAGTAGAAACTATTCCTAATTCCAGTAAAAATCTCTAAATCCTACACTCAAATCCAGTCCCAATTTTCTTTTCTTTCGTCTGTTGATACAATGTCAGCAGGACTAGAGTTCAACCAAGGGCCTCTGCTCTGCTCGGATGCTGCCTGTGTGCTTAGAAATGTGATGAGCTCATGTCTGCACAATCAGCCAAGGTGGCCAGGACACCTTTTACCTTTGGGTTCCAAGCATGTGACTGGCTAACTGCAGATGGTGGTGTACAGCAACATCGAACTCATTTCTTCCTGAAGATACGTGATTCAGTGTGATGCCAGGCTAGCACCAAGGCTTCTAAGAATGATAAGATCTTAATGGGGTAAATATTTTGCTCCATTACAAAAAATGTAAAACTAGGTCACAGCACAGCAGCTCAATATAAGAAAACTCCAAGCCTGCAAGGGTGACTCAGTAACAGACCATCTGTGTTCCTGGACACAAGGGTGGAAGCAGAGGCTGGGTTACCGTTGGTCAAGTCTACTCAAGAAAATGATGTACACACAGGTCAGGTCTGCTCCAGAAAGTGGTGCTTAGACATAAGGAGCTTCCAATGTCCCTTCAAATTCTATGAGAAGGGACATTTGACAGAATGCTCATTTAAATTATTCTGCTGGCCTGTCAGAATTAATTCAGAAGTTTCCAAGGTGAAGTCATTCCTCTGTCCATAGAACTCTGTACCTTGGGCAAATTTCTGGCTTCTGTGAGCCTTACTTTCATTTTCAAAAAAAAATAGTAAATAAGATAATTCACAACTGTATATGTGGAAGGCAATATATTCCGACTGCGGAACATACTTTACCAACTGCATGATTTGGTGCAATTTAATTAACCCCATGGACCTCAGTGTGTCATAAAATGTGGCACATAATAGTATCTTACTCAAAAAATTGTTGTTGGGATTAAACGAGTTGACAATGTAAAGTGCTGGGAAACAGTGTCCAGCACAGATTAAATCTTCAATTGGTTTGAGTTATTATTGTTATTATCATCATGAAAACAACTGATTTTTCACTTTTCATCTAGGAATTTCATAGTTTTAACTTTGATCACTGTTTTTCCTTTAGCTTGAAATCTAAGTGTAGAATATAGGTTGTAAATTTGTAAATGATTAGAATTCACACCTTAACCCAAGAAGTCAACATTTCAACAAGAGATTATATTCTTAAGAAATCAGAAGGAATGTTTTTATGTCAAAGTGGACAGGAAATAGCTTATCTCCCAAACTGAAAGTATTTGATTTTTAAAAAAATGATTTAGAGAATGTTCTGAATACATGTCTAATAGATTTTTTAAATGTTTAATCACATTTTTTAAAACAAAGTTCCCAGAAGAGTTACTGAGAGAATTGCTCTGGTTTTATCAACTGTTTATTCTGAAGCAGATATAAATAAATAGAGGTCCTTATAATGCATCCAGGATAGTAATAGATACTAATTCTCATGTACAGTAGGATAAAGCACGTTTTTATTTGAATCACCTGTGTCAGGCCTGGGATGCGGCATTTTCTCCCTCTCATCTGTTTTACAAGTGTGCACACATACACACATGTACACACTCACACATATACACAAGGAAGAAGCTAGAGCAAAGGACCTTGGCCTAGCTGATAGCTTCCCAAAGTTCTCTGGATGACAACATAGAAACTCTAGGAAGAAGAGTCATGAGTCATTCCACAAAAGATGATCCAGGTATTATCCGATTCTGAGGAAGTACCATTCATTGTGACTTTTTTTTTTTTTTTTTTTTTTTTTTTTTTTTTTTTTGACAGGCAGAGTGGACAGTGAGAGAGAGAGACAGAGAGAAAGGTCTTCCTTTTGCCGTTGGTTCACCCTCCAATGGCCGCCGCGGTAGCGCGCTGCGGCCGGCGCACCGCGCTGATCCGATGGCAGGAGCCAGGTGTTTATCCTGGTCTCCCATGGGGTGCAGGGCCCAAGGGCTTGGGCCATCCTCCACTGCACTCCCTGGCCACAGCAGAGAGCTGGCCTGGAAGAGGGGCAACCGGGACAGGATCGGTGCCCCGACCGGGACTAGAACCCGGTGTGCCGGCGCCGCTAGGCGGAGGATTAGCCTATTGAGCCGCGGCGCCGGCCTCATTGTGACCTTTTTAAATGTGTCGGAAACTGTAGTAACGACTTAATATATCACTTAATCCTTGTAATAATCACATATGGTGGGCATGATGATAAAACACGGAGGATTTAGGTACTTAGAGGACAGTAACACAGCCAGGGGCTGACGATGCTCAGATCTGAATCCACGTCTGTCTGCCCACAAAGCTGATGCAGATAGTAACTGCCCTTTTCTGCCTTGCATTGGGACACACTGCAGGCAGAAGTGGCATTGTTGTGATACAGCTTCCTCCCAGCACCCTACCTGCTTTTGTTCTTGGCCCAGGCACAAGGAAATTGGCAAGTTTGGCTTTAATTCACCTGGTCTCCTATGGCCGCTCCCTGTTCCCTCCCCAACTTCTTCCAAAAGCAGACTGAAAGCTCACACAAAGTGGCAATGACAAGCAATCCCTGTTAGAGAGCTGGAGCTTAGCTAGCACCAACACCAGTGCTGTTTCTAGAGAGAGAAGTCTTACCTACAGGGAGCAGGAAGGTATCTTACTCTGCTTTTGACCAAGAGAGGCTCTTTCCAGCACTGCCTAGATTTTGCTGTTAGGACATCACGGGTGTGGGATCCTCACTCAAACAGTGACGGTGAGCACATACATCGTGTTACTGTGTGCTGAAGGATTCACTGGAGCTGGTACCCATCACTATGCTGAGGGCACAAGGCAGAACCTGTCTTTGTCAAGGGAAGAGTAGTAGCTGCTGAAGGGGAAAGGATCAGCATCTTCAGACTCAAAGGATTCTCTGCCCACCACACGACAATCACTGAGTTATCTCAGCTACACAGTGGCTCACGGTGTGCAGTGGGAGGGAAACAGGAAGACACTCTACTTTTAGAGATGGACAGGACAAGACTTGCTGTACTTAACTTTGAGCCATCTATCTTTAGACGTTCAGCACATGCTCTTTTTTGATGATGGATCTAACGAAGTACCTTTGGGTAAGGGTTGACCTAATGTGAGAGCAGATTCTATTTGCGTCACTTGGACTAGAAATCAGAGAATGGACTATGGTAGATAAGAAGTAGGCTGAAAAGTCATTTATTTGTTCAGAGAGTACTAATGAAGCATATACTATGCACCAGACACTGCTTGAGGTTCTGAGAATACATGGGTGAACAAAACAAAAAAGGCCCCTGCCTTCATGGTGCTTAAATTCTAGTGGAAGCCGATAGACATAAGCACAAACACAAGCAAACTGAACAGCGAATCCAAAGGTGATTAAGAGCTATAGGGACAGCTAAACCCAGGTAAAGGGGATAGAGAGGTTCAGTAGGGATGGCAATTGCAAAGACTATCGGCTGGATATGCACTTGTGGCATTCGGGAAGGCAGGTGTGGCTGGACAGAGAAACAGAAAGTGCGGGAAGCTGTGATAGGGAGGATGGGTAGTGTGTGTTGGGTGGGAGGAGTGTGGTCTTGTAGGACCACGTGAGGACTTTGCCATTCCTAACCAGTGGGATGGCCCTCAGCATGGGAGAGACAAGACGGAACTCCTGGCCAGACTTCCCAGAATTCCTTGTGGCATGCCACAAACATCTAACAGTCACATTGGCCTCGTCCTGGAGTCTCTTTCTTTGGTTGGTAAGCTTCCATCTGCATACATTTTTTTCTCAAGCCATAGTATCTCCAGAATCAATGCTCGTCTGTCCAGTATTGCCTGACACTATTTTAAAAACAACCCTTTAAGACACGGACTGCCTTTCAAAGTGCCTTCTTCCACACAACAGAGCATGCATTTAGAGAAGTAACAAGGGACCATTTCTACCGAAGCAAATGTGTTTCTTGCAGCCAACAGCACAGCCTCATAACAGTAATGTTTCTATTTCAGAAAGTAAGTCTATTATGTCAGCAACAACCCTTTAAAACACAAAGTTATCACATGATGCTCTCACTCTATTTAGGATAAGCCAGTATCCAACACAGGAAACATTTCTCCTGGAAAATATATTCCATTTAGTGTTTTTTCATCTAAGAAAAAAACACCTTTTAAATCTGTCATTGGTAAACATGATTTAGAATATCAACAATGCTTCAAAGGTATGTTACAAGAAATCTAGCAAGGAGAAGAAATGATTATTTATTGGGGTCTACTGAGTTCTCTGAATATGGTAGTTCATGTTAATATGGATTTGGAATAGAGACATGGAAATGCATATTCACACTGCCTCTCTTGTTTTAGTTTTCATTGCAAACCCATATTACTTATACATTCCCAAAGAACAAATCCAAATACCATATTTTGCAAGCTTGTGGTTTCAAGCTGCTGATTTAAAGGTCTTCTTGACCTCTGTACAGAAGTTTTACATTTTTTCCCTGCTTTGTTGGCCTGAGGGTGATGATGGAATCAAACATTCTTACAAATAGGGCCAAATAAATTGAAAATTCTCTCCTAGGAAAAAGGCAGATTTTCTGCAGAAAACATCTGCCAGAGTTAGTTTTTAAAAAACCTCTCACCCGCTGACATCTCCGGTTCAACAAGTTTTCTTCTTACTATAGTTAAATGTCAACAAAAGTATTACTACTTAATTATCTCAGTCCTGAGTCATAATAATAATGCATATGCCACTTCATTTCAGAAATGCTTTGCTCTCAATTACATTAGCTATTTTACAAGAATCCTTACTCAGCCGATTGGAAAGAAGACAATATTCCCCTGATGACTTTCTCTACCTCGGTGATTGACCTGAGTTGATTCTCTTTGACATTCCATAAGGAAGTCTGACTCTTCAAAGATGGGAGGCAAAGCAAGTCTGTGCCCTTCCCCTCTAGGTTTCCCCTCTAGAACAGGTTCTCGATTCGCTATAGTAGGATTTCCTGGGGAACTTATCTATTGATCCGTCAATCAACCTACAGTTCCCTCTACATATGGCTGTTTGAAGCTAGGCCAGACCTATAGATATTCTGACCTCATCGGTCCTGGGCATTCAAAATGATTTGTATTTCAGCGTCAGTTCTTGACCAAAAAGGTAAAATAATTCTTTCTCTTTCTTTCCTTTTTTCCTTTGTCCTCTCTCTGTTTCTCTCCCTCCTTTTCTTTTCCTTCTTTATAACCTAAAATGACAATCTATTTGAAGTATTTAATTAAGACAAGCATAGAAAATTCCAGGTAAATCATGCTTTAACTAATAATTAGAGAAACATTACTTCTTGTATCAGCAGATTTCTGAACTCAGATTTTCAAATTCATTTTGCAATCATAAAAGACACACAACTATATGTTCAATGCAGCCAACAGATAAATTTCACTTTAACCTCAGGGGTCCTGATTTTAACAGTCTTTGGCTTTGTTTACCTCTCTGTTCACTGATTAATTTGTTGCTATTTCAGCATTTCTCTTGTAGCTAGGTTCTGAATAGACCTGCTGGGTGGAAACAGGTGATCCTTTTCTTTAGGTATTGACAGGAAGGCTAAGGCATCTCCTGGGATAAGGTAGGTGGAGGCTTGCATTATATCTTTAATTGATGTTCAGCTATGCATGTATATATGCAGAATGAGAGAAGAGTCTGATGGAAACCAAATTGTCAGGTACTAGAGCTTTCTAATGATAAAATTCTTTATGTTTTTAAATTTTTTAATTTATTTACTTGAAAGGCAGAGTTACAGAAAGAGAAGGGGAAATGGATTCAGAGAAACATCTTCCATCCGCTGGTTCACTCCAAAAAAGGTCTCAATGGCTGGGGCTGGGCCAGGCTGAAATAAGGAGCCAGGAGCTTCCTCAGAGTCTCCCACATGGTGGCAGGGGCCCAGGGACTTGGGTTATCCTCTGCTGCTTTCCCAAGCCACCAGAAGGGAGCTGGATAGGAAGTGGAGCAGCTGGGACTCGAACCAGTGTCCAAATGGGATGCTGGCACTGAAGGTTGCAGCTTAATCCACTATACCACAGCAGTGACCTTTTTTTTAAAAAAAAATTATGTATTTATTTGAAAAGCAGATTTACAGAGGGAGAAGAAAAGACAGACATAAAAAGGGAGGGAGGGAGAGAGAGAGAAAAATATGAATTCTTTATGAAGAATGTAGAGTCTGATATAAGCAGGGTGATTCAACACTGAGACCAGAGATTCGGAGGAGAGTACTTTTGCCAGCATGGCAACTGTGGCTATGTGTGACCCAGGGAAGGAAAGGTCTGTGTGGAAAGGGAGAGATGTCACTATAAATGCAGAATGACTCTGGGATCCACAGCCCAAGTGGTGATGTGATGTGTAGCTCAAGGCAGTGCTGACCAGTGGGGTCCACCGCATATCCTGGAGTGGTAACACTGAACACATGCTTCTACTGATTCAGGAGAGTGTGTTCAAGTCTTACTTCGGACTCTCAAGTACATGGGGTGTAGACAAAGGCTAAGAGTAACTATGCACAGGATTGGAATTCTCAAGTAAGAAAGTGGAGTGGGTAGACTATAGCTTTGTGAGATTCCAGTTTTGATGTAACTTCATTTGTAACAATGGGCTGAAAAGACAGATACTTAAGTGGCCTGGATTTTAGACCATCCTTTTAATTCTCTAGTTACCAAATCTCATCTTCCCCATCTGCATTACTCCAATGGCTGTGTCCTTTTTTCTACCCACGACCGTCTTGTATATGCCTAATGTACAGAGATGTATTAAAAGAGGTCACCATGACATGTTGCCACCAGCCACTTTGAAGATTGGCTGTCTTCATATGCAGTCGATCAGACTAATCAGAGCAATAGAAAAATCATCCCTCCAGGCAGTCTTCACTAATTGTACCAGCACATTGCTAGGGAGAAGTCCTGCCTTCATTTATCTTGTCTGTTGAAGCAAATATACCAGAAATCCGCAGAAATGTATCTTGCATTTAAAAAGATAAAGAAAACCAGGTTAAGTGGGATTTTGCAGCACATAGAGATGTATTTGAAAAGTTCAGCCTGGAAATAATTAAAAAATAAAAAACGTTGAGAATTTCAAATAGCTGCAGAACTCCTCCGATTCTTCAGCAGGTTTCACCATTTCTGATTTGTAGTGCTCCTGCCTAGTCCATTTACTGAGGATAGCTCTTGTTTGAAGATTAGAGCCACATTTCTGCGTACTTAAAACTTTGCTGCAGGGTATGCCTTGACTGCATATGGATCAGTGGTGCGTTGCATACTTTTTGCATGGTATTTTGTGTTTACTTTCTAATACTCAAATGCTAGAGAGTCACTAGGGGATGAAAATGGGTCCAGTATTGATCTGGAAATCAGGAGATCACAGTTCTAACTGGGGTTCTAACTAGTGAATGAACTTAAATAAGCCAATGAATTTCTCTTACATATGTAAAAAGGAAGTAATGATTTTATTAGGGACACCTCTAAGACTCATACCGCCTCTGAAATTCAGAACCTGTGTTGGCACATTTACACAGTTTAAATAAATCAAGCTACTTCTACTCCATAGCCAGGGTGCTGTATGCAACAAGGGGCAAAAGGAAGGAGACTGAGTCTCAACTGGGCAGAGATCACCTCAAAGAGAGGACCATTTTCTAAAGGAAAAGCTTTACTTTAAAAACAGATTTACTGCAAAATGAATCCAGGATGTGACCAGAGATCTCATCTCCCACCAATGTGTCTGTGTGTTTAAAGCAATGAAGCCAATGCCAGCCTCTTACTCTGCATTGCCACAGGAAACAAGAATACAAATCCACAAAAAAGTCTCCCAATGTGATAAACCCACTGGTCACCCTCTCCATGTGTCTCCAAGGCTAAAGGTTTTTTTTTTTGTGACTCCATTTCAGTAAAGTACTTTGAGACCTTAGTCCAAACCCTTCTTTAAAGATTTGGCACAAAATATTGATAACCATAAATTTCCATATTTATATTTCCAATCTGTGAGGACTTAAAAAACTATTATGGAAACCAAGTACAATCTTAGGCAACAGACTGTGTATTTAATTTCACAATGAAACTGGGGCTGCCACATTAATACTGTAAGGATGCTGAATAATTTAACTGAATTGTATTACACTCTTTGTGCTGTAAAATCTTTTCTTTTACTTTTGTGTTTTGGGCAAAATCATCAATTTAGCCTCATGAAAAGGCTTTTGTTTTGCTTTTATATTCTCCAGTCACTTTGACATCTCCTCCATTTCTTATTATTTGATTTCTTGTTGCTAGATTCACTTTTAATTAGAAGAGTCACAGCAACTGAAAACAATGACAATTTAATGGAGTGAAACATCTACTCTATTGGATGGGAGTAACACAATGTGGTTGGCATTGCCTTTCACTTGCTAGTTTGCTGGACACTGTAAAATGTGGTAACACCTCCAGTGTAGCAAACTAGAAGGTGTTAGATCTCTGGTTGTGCTTAGAACAGTACAGTTAGAAGCAGCCATGTAGATCGGACAGTCTAATTGTGTTCTGTGGACTTGTATCCCTTTTCAAGGAAGTTTTCATTTGCTTCTGTGACTGGGAAAAATAAGTTTTACCAAAGTGTTAAATCTGCTCACTTTCAAGGACCGTCACTTCGTGGCAATGTGCTCAAATTTTTAATATGAAAATGTATTTTTTTCACAAAATAATCATGATACAAGGCAGTTTTGATATTTAATATATTTATGCAGAAAGATGAAGTACTGAAAGTCTATCAGCTTCGCTGTTACAAAATATATGCATAAATGTCTGGAGCCCACTCATTTGATGACCTAGCTCTAGTTCATCGTATAACTGGAGAAAGTGAAGCAGAATGGTTACCTGTTTGCATGTGGTCACCTGGCTGGTCAATGGCACTGAAGACCCACGATGTGTGTAAGCTCAGATTCTCAAAATACAACCGTGTGTGAAGGACAGTTCATGCTGTGCCTACCAGATTCAAAGAGTTACCTAGAAACTGCAGTTGCATTGCTTTCTGTTTATAAAATGCTAATTTGCTGCCTGTTTGTTGACATGGGAGTTCCATCTGAAATCTGCAAAGTGTGATTTCTCTCAAAGAAATAAAAATAAAAATCCCAAACCCAAGGAAAATGGTAACAAAAGGTTCACCTCTTCACTAGACTATGCTTGGGGGAAATGTGGAGTATAGTCTGTGGGTTGTGTCTCCTTGTGTAGATCAACACTGGAGGCTTCAAGTCCACCTGGAGTTATGTACCTTTGCATCTGCTTCTGTGGGTTTTGTTTATTTCTGGTATCAAGCATGGAAAGCCCCACTGGATGCTGTGAGAAGAAAGGAAGGTGGACTGACCAACATCCCAATATGAAAACAAATTCAAATCCTTCTGGACACTGGCATATAAGTTAGATTCCTGGGTCTGTGATTTCAAGTTATCTTTCTAAATGGCTCTCTCTCATCAAAACAGCAGAACCCGGGGAAGAGCCTCACTTCCTTTCTGTTGTTTGTTAGGCCAAGCACCCCAGGAGTGTTCAGTAAATACCGCTGCGAGGAGTGGGGAGGCCAAGGAATGCCATGGCATACTTTCCATGTGAGTATTCCTCTGAACAAATGGACTAGATGGCAGAGCGGCAAGAGGACTGTGTAACAATAAAATATATAACTGAAAACTTAAGCACAACTCTCGATTTTACTCTTTAAGGCTTCACTTCAGAGTCAATTATGTATCCTCTTTCAGTTCTGAAGTTCAGAAATTCAAGGTCAGACACCACAAAGTTAATACCAAAATCTCCCTGAGATGATATTGATGATATTTCATGTTTCCTTCCTGATTTTATGTTCCCCCAAGTGAATTGAGATTGTGCTCTCCTAGTAGTAAACATGAAATGTAAGGAAATAGGATTGTATTGAGTATTTATTATCAGTAAAATTCATGAATCAGAGAAGAAGCTAATATAGTTGTCCATTTTGTCCCGGAATGCTCAAAGCTTCAACTTTCTCTTTGTTCTCCTTTTCTGTAGCTGTGCTTACATGTATTGCAAAATGTGGCAAATTCTAGGATGTCTCATTACGATCTGCCTCCCTCTCAGACAGGAAAGAGGTTCTGTCTTCTTCATTTTCCTGCCCTCCAACACAAGCCCTTATACTCCATCAATCCTCAGTCACATACTTAAACGACTACAAATGTGACGGAGTGTGCTGGGTGCTGCTGACTGAAGGGTGAAGACTGTCGAGGAAGACAGATAATTCTGGAAGGCATAGTGTAAAGAGCAAGAGTTGAGCTAGGGGAAGTTGGGTGGGGGTGGATTTGTCTGAATGGCTTCCTATAGGAAGTGATGTTTAAGGGGAAACCTGACTGATGAATAGGAGTTTCCCCAAGTTCTCTTTTTCTTTGTCTTTTCAGGTTACGGGAAAAGCTGCTGGGGTTTGTGGCTGAGAACATGCTGATTAATGTGTCATCTGCTACGATGGTCAAGGCCAAAACTATCTCCACTCCTACTAATTGGTGTTCAGACAGCACCTTTCAAGCTGGTCATATGCTAAATGTCTCAGCCCACCGGCCTTGCTCTGCGGTCTTCTGTTTCCCTAAACTGGGATCCCGAAGTGAGCCTTGGTAGGCCCTGCTCTGTAGGCCCCCTGTCTTTATTTTCAGAACCAACTTGTTCATGGATTCTTATTTTTTTTATTATTTATTTATTTATTTTGACAGGCAGAGTGGATAGTGAGAGAGAGAGACAGAGAGAAAGGTCTTCCTTTTTGCCGTTGGTTCACCCTCCAATGGCCGCTGCGGCCAGCGCATCGCGCTGATCCGAAGCCAGGAGCCAGGTGCTTCTCCTGGTCTCCCATGCGGGTGCAGGGCCCAAGGACCTGGGCCATCCTCCACTGCCTTCCCGGGCCATAGCAGAGAGCTGGCCTGGAAGAGGGGCAACCGGGATAGAATCCGGCGCCCCTACTGGGACTAGAACCTGGTGTGCCGGCGCTGCAAGGCGGAGGATTAGCCTGTTAAGCCACGGCGCCGGCCTGTTCATGGATTCTTTTTCCTCCTCCCTCAGCGCAGTGCCTCACTGGGAGGAACCCTTAACATTCAAAGAATTACAACTGAGATTTACTCTGGCTCTGTGGCTGAGAGGTGTCCCCCTCACACCTCACGTTTGAAATACCACCAGGCTGAGCCTCAGAGATGTTCAGGGCTGTGAGAAATCCATGCAAACCCTGGAGGTGTGAATGGTGTGCATCTTGTAACGCATGCACAAGCAGATACGCCAGCCAAGGAAACATACAGCAGCTCCCCTCTTCCTCTGTTTACTGTTTTCTCTCCATGGAAGTTTAAATTGACTTAATGTGTACTATCATGCGAGCAACAGTGCAAGGCTGCTCTCTTTTCTCTCTCTCTCTCTCTCTCTCTCACACATACACACACACACACACACACATGCACACTAAGACATGAGCCCAGTCTTAGAGCTGCTTGCTTAACTTCTCACAGCAACTTCCTCCGCTCAGGATGGGCTCTGGTCCCTGAGGGAAGCCTCGGCATCTGAATTTGGCTGGGACTCCCATTCCCATGGAAATCCAGGCTGCCCTCACATGCCTAGGAACAGCTTCCCGAGGTTCTCACACTTTCCCTCTGTCTTCCTTGGAGAATATGAGCACTCGAGGTGGACTGGGGAGGGGTGTCCAGCAGTGCCCAGCTCACGAAGACCCACGGGTAGCTCTAAGCATGCGGAAAAGGGCTCTATGTGACTTCATCAGACCTCAGCTCAACCCTCTTGGAAGTGCTTTCTTTCCATTTCAAAACGGTCCTTGTGGAGTCTGACCTTTATGCCTGGGGATCCTTGCTGACTTCACATCCACTTATATGCACTCCATTTCAAGTATTCCGAAAAATGTGAAAGAATTTTACAATAGCCAGATAAGATCCTTCCCTCCTTCCCCTGCAAATCGAATGAAACAAGAGGAGGAAAAACGAATGGAGAGATTTATGAGAATGGTTGACTTCATTTGTATTTGCAAACAGAAATGGGCAACTTATCAGAGTTAAAATTGCCTTATAAAGTATCTTTACACACCAGAAGAGATGACACAAATGAACTTCTTGGCCTAAATTTCCTTTCATTTCTCCCTTGGGATCCCTTTCCTAGTTTCTACCCCATGGTTCTGACGCTGTAGGCAATTTCAATTTCACCATACATGTGGGTCAAATCCTTATTTTAGGAATCACTTGGCTGCAAGACTACTGCTGCCTTTTCAGAAGCAAACAGTTTTGTGGACACGGTCTCATTGACCAAGTCCTTCCTCCCAGTGCTGGTGTGGAGTCCAGAGTACAGCCTGGGGAGGCCACTGGATCCAGCACCCTTGGAGGTGAACTCTTTACTGCCTGGTGCTCTCTTTACAGACTATGAAGATAGACTTGCTGGCTTACTACGCAAAATTAAACGAAATACACAAAATCCAGTCTTCAACACTAGTGTGCATAGGCAGTCATAGGCCCTGTGACGGTAGCCAACCTGTAGATGTCCATGCTATAGAGGATTGCTAGAAATGGAGAGCCCTGTCCTCTGTCACTGGTGTTACACTGGCTAATCTTTTCCTCCTTCCCTTGATTTTGTGGCCTGCTTCCTCTTCCATGAAGATGTAGCTAAAATGCTGCTAGTCTCCACTCAGAACCTGGAGCCAGGCTGAGTTGGATACCCATTTTCTGTGGTTTCCATAGCAAAGTGCTTTGTGCACATCTGGGACTCACATTTCTCTCTTATTCTGTAACTCTCCCTTTCACTCAAGAGATTGTTTTCCTGATTCCATCATTGTGCCAGGCTCAATCAACGGGCACTGGACAAATCTTTTTTCAAAGAAACAGTGTAATGTTCTGGAAGTCATGGTTACTATCCTAACAGCTCAATGTCCATGTGAGTCAAATAGACTTTGTGTAGGCTAGCCTGAGGACTTAATAAATGTTATTTAAATTGTTCATGTGTTAAAAAATGCACAAGAGTGCCAAATAATGGAAATAAAAATGAACTTCTGGAACCTAACAATTTCAAAAGCAGAGGCTATTCAGAGAGCTGGTACCTGCTTCTAATTTCTAAATGGATTAAAGGGTTTCTATCTCTGAAAACAATGACACTGGAACAGTGCAATAGTTTAAACAGGATTTGGCTCCCAAAGTCATACAGACATTTGGGTTGGTGGGGCTAGAATGGTAGAGGTTTGAGCCAATTGTGGTGTATAGGAGATCTGCCTACTGGGGACTCCTTAGGTCACTGAGGTATGCCCTTAGAAGGTAGTTCTTGGGAGAAAGCTGGTTTTAAAACCTGAGCTGGACCTAGCCACTGTCTTCCTGGCATACCATGTGATGCTCCACAGGTGCTCTGCTACTGTCATTCTCCAGCTTCACCCAATGGATGACCCATTGGGTCTTGACTGATCTTGGACTGTGAACCTCCAAAACTGTGTGCCAAAATAAACCCCCTTCCTTCATAAACTGCTCATCTTAGGTACTTTATTGTTGTAACAAAAGGCTAACTCATACCAACAGCAACCAGCTGCTGGAGCAGAGTGCTGGGAGTGTGCAGAGAGCTCTGTCCCTTTGCTATAGCTCAAGCACTTCCCTCCTTTAATGAGGTAGCATCTCAAGCATTAAGGCTGCCAGGTGAAAAAGGCAGTTGGAGAACTTCAGTCATGCCAGCAAGAATACCATAAATGAAACACATCAGTGGTATTGGTTTGCTTGCACATTAGGCCTATGGGTTACTTACCCATTAAATACAACAGCACAGTGATTCTAATTCTTTTCACTCATTTCAAAATTTGTCTGTATGTTTCTACCCCTTGTATTTACTCCTGGGTTTTGCTTTTGAGAAGAGTATCAACTCAGAATTCAAGGAACAAGAGTCTGGAGTTACCTGCTGGTTCAGTCCACAGTAGGTATCATTCCTTAAACTCAGTTATGTCCCTACCAGTAACCCTGGAAGTCCCTCAGGCAGGAGCTAAATATGATAAGTGACAGAAAATGAACTGACTGGCACAGAAACCAAAATCCACCAGGGAGCAGGCAAAACCAGTAACATATTTTCAGCCGTAACCAGATCAGACTGCAACTGCCTAACACCTAATAAATAGGAGGATAAAGAACTGAAATCTCCTCTGGAAATAACTGTTTCAGGATTTCATGGAAAAATATAATAATAAAAAATTTGATGTACATAGGACTATGAAAATAGATGTTAACAAGAGTTAAATCATATAAGCATATTCTCTCTCTCTCTCTCTCTCTCTCACACACACACACACACACACACATACACACACAAAAAGGGAACAAACTGGGCCAGAAAATAGCAATTATCTTACACTGTATTAAAAACATGATTGAGAAAACTCCTCAAGGGCAAGGATTATGCATTTATGCTTTTTGGCTAGGAGAGGCAGTGTGGAGCATGGCTAGACTCAGACATACATGGATCTCAATTCCAGTTCTGCCACCTGCTAAGTGTGACTTTAGGCAAATTACCAAGCTACTCTGCACTCAATAATTATTCCTATTTCCTAGGAATGTCATGGAAAAAATGCTTGGCATACAGTAGGTTCTCTTTAAATACCATGTAGCACCAAACATATTATCAGTACATGTTATATGTTTAATAATATTTCTTATTGATATTTTGAATGCTTCTCTTTTATTATAACCTCAAATGGGTTATCATTACCTGAAGGTTTAAGATTTTCCATTTCATATCCCCATGGTCAGAAAGCTACGGCAGATACAGTCCAGCAAAATGAGAGTGCAAATAAACAGAAACCCAGGGATGCAGTAAAGGGACTCCAATAAGGAAGAGAAAAGAAAGGGAGTGGTAGGATGGTGGCAGGAAGTTGTAGGGTGACAGCTGTATCGGCCGGCCTACAGAACACCCATCAGGATAGTTGCTGGGGATAGTAGGTTCCTGGGGAGATGTATCCAAGGGGGTTGTTAAATCATGGATAGGAATTATAACTACAGTTTCCTGCTTATCTTGGCAATAAATATTATTTATTTCTTCATAAATTCTGAAAACATTGACACAGATTTAACCAAATCTTCAATCTAACTGTATTGTGATGAAACAGGTGACAGAGAAAAAATTGGATTAGAACTAAAATCATTTGCTATAATAAGAAACACTAAATATTGTCTATATTTAATAAATCAAGAGATATCAGATAAGGATGCGTTAAGAAATCTGTTGGCATATAGCAGAAGAAGCAAATAAACATGTTGAAAATGGTTTCCTCTAGAGACTAAGAAGAATGGGGGGGGGGCGAGGAAGTACTTTTGTATTTTAGCATTATCTTTTCAAATTATGTTCACGTGTTACATTAAGGAAAGTGAAAATACAGTGAAAAATAAGGCTGGTAATTACATTTCAGAACGATAAAATTCAGAATTATGGAATACAGCTCTAACAAAGGAAGTAAGCAAGGCCTGATTACTAAAGCTAAAATACTTAGCAAGAAGCCTGGTCTTGATGTGCTGTGTCTCGTTCCCATGCTGCTCCAGCACGTGGCATGACTCACTTATTAGCAAATAGCATGGTTTGCTGCAGTCAGCCCATGCTTCAATAATTGTCCAGTGATAAATAACTATACCAACTGCAGGATTTTTCATGAATGTGAATGAACTTCATCTACAGAGCAGAGGTGTCACACCTGAAGTTTAGTTTTGTTCTTTATGGAGGCGGAAGACTAGCATATTACAAGGTTTCTGAGAGCTCTCCCTGACATCTGATTCCGACGTAGACATTCCTCAGAGCTAATCCACTTTGCACAATGCAAGGGTTCCTCAGAAACTCATGTGAGATAACTGATAATTGAGTGAGGCAACTTAATGGGCATTGTAATTATGCATTCCTATAAATTCAATACACCCTATTCATGGGTTAAGCTAGAAACCTGGTTTGCAAACTCGGTCTGGAAGAAACTTAAAGATTTCTGAGAGGTGCCACCGGCAAATCAGAAAAGATCAGGCTGGAGGAGAAAGAATGGAAGAAATGTTCCTGCTAACACAAAGCATACAAACTACTGAAACAGATTTTCAGAAAACATACGTGTAACCACATTATCTCAGCTTCCTGGGGAAAAGTTTTTACTGAATTAGTCTAATATTTTGGCCTTGGATTTTATAATGCTGCTTAATAACAGAAACATCGGAGTAAACAGTACCATGGTGTCTTCAGAAATGTTCCATTGGAGAATGTCCACTGTCTTACCTAATTTCTCCTTTAATAAATATACCTTTGAATCCATTTCTAGGAAAAAAAATTGCCTTCATTCATGAATTTGTGTGCTTTCTTTTATATTTTAAAAAACAAAACAAAAGATCTATATCCTCACATGTTTATTTTGCTTTAGTTGCCTGGAAACTCTGAGTGAAATGAGGATTTAGTGTTGAAATCACCCACTGCAGGTATCTACTAGCATTTAATTTGTATTGTGTTATTGGAGAGCTTTTGTTTTGCAAAGAGACGTGAATTAACATTTGTGAATTGCTGTCAAGGTAAAGGTCCTTATTGGTACCTCATGGATTATTTCATGAAAAAGTTTCAACAGTCCTGCAAAATAGGAGTTGTCATTCTCATTATAAATCACAGAGCTTAGTCTCAGGGAATTTAAGGAACTTGGCCAAAGTCACATGAACATTTTGATGCTTACAACATTTTAGGAAACAGGTAATGTATAAATTCTTTATAACATGCATTTTACACTTAGATTGTGATCAGAAATTATTCAAACTAATTTCATTTGATTTCGAAATCATACAGCCTATAACACACACATACACACACACACATCATTACTTCTTTCACTTTTTTCCTTTACCCTTCCATCTTCTTTTTCTTTTCCCATGTGATGATACTTTCTCTTAAAATACTCTGTTAGCTGTTGGAGGGACAAAGATGAATGACATACAGATCTTAGTCTCAAGAACTTTAAAGTAGTTCAGTGGTTAAGGTATGGGATTAAAGACAATTCAAGGTAGAAAGCAATGAAAGCCAAATATTTTATGAGTTTGGGGTGGGTAGAGGAGAAATTCCTTATTCCAACTCAAGGAGTTCACATTTCAATAGACTAGAGATGGAAACAAATCATAATGCAGTATGCAAACAATTGTTCTCTTGTGTTTGCACTGTGCTATGGGCACTAGAAGAGGAAAAAACTAACTTGCCTGTTCCACAGCTTGAGAAGGGGTGATTACAGCGACATGGATACTCAAAGGAGGGCAATGGGCTTGGGTTCCAAGACAACTGAAGAACTATCTCAGATGGTAAACAGGATGCCCCAGCCAGTATGGGATCAGGCAGTGATTGCAGAAAATGCATTTATAGGGAGGAGAGCTGATGCTGTGAAGTGGAACTCCAAGGAGCAGCTGGATCTTGTGTAAAACTGTAATTCCAGGGAGAAGGCCTGGTAGAAGCTACAGAGATAGCTGAAAACTCAACCAGTGGCCTCAGTCCCAAGCAATATGGAGCAAGGCAGAAAGACCCACTGTCCAACTATGAACGGAAGGGAAAGGTAGCCAGAAACAAAGAGGATGAAGAGAGTTATGAGTCATAGGAGTGGAGATGGAGAAGAGGGAAGTGTGTATATGGTCATGTAATGGAGCCAGCCAGAGCACCAGGGAAGGGAGAGAGGGATCATGTTAACTGCAGAGGTTCTCAGCCTGGTTCAAAGGAATATGAGATTGATGAAAGATTATTTTTGAAGGATGCTGGAGGTTGACATGTTTTAAGATACACAGAAAGGAAAGAGTAAACATGTAAGGCAATAATTAATGGAACAATTCCTCTGGAGTAATAGCTGAAGTTCAGTGTTGGCCTTAGAGAAGTGGGATGTGGAGGGAAAGGAGACAAGGCAAGGTTGGGTGACTCCTCAGAGATACTCTGAGGTTAGCAAGAACTTCCGAGGACCACAGCAACTGAACATGAAAATCTCTGGTTTTGGTATACAGATATAATGAAGGTCTTCCTATCTTAGGCTGGGCCTCTCCAGTGTGTTCTCTATAATTTTCATTGCCTTTAGAATAGTAGAAGAGAATACCTTGGATATAGGTCAGTTCAGCCTGTATCCAAATTCCCTCTTCAGAATCTCCTCCCACAAGCTTGATCTATGGGTCACCTAATAGGGAATTCTCTAGCTTACCAATCTGATAAGGAGAACTGGAAGACTAAGACTGCAAGTCCATGGGAAAGGTAGAACTGGGGTCCAGCACTGTGGCTCATGAGTTAAGCCACCACTTGTGATCCTATATGAGTGCTGGTTTGAGTCCTGGCTGCTCCACTTCCAATTCTGCTGCCTACTAATGTGCCTGAGAAAGCAGCAGAAAATGACCCAAGTGGTTGAGCCCTTACACCCACATGAGAAACCTGGCTGGAGTTCCAGGCTCCTGGCTTCAGCCTGGCCCTGCCCTAGGCATTGCAGCCATTTGGGGAGTGAACCAGCAGATAGAAGATCTTTCTTTCTCATTCTCTCTCTGTCTCTGTCTCCCTCCCTCTTTGCCTTTCAAATAAACATGTATTTTTTAAAGGCAGAACTGGTATGGGGGAAAGTAGAAGTGCTAGCTCATGTTCTTAGCTTTTGAGGAAGAGAGGCTAATGTATTGATATCCATAAATCCACAGAACAGAAGAAAGGATGGTGAGTCAATGGTGCAATTCATTTGCTCATTTCAACAAACATGATCCAAATCCCTAGAGAAGATGTGTTAGGATTGAGAATACAGTATTGAACAAGAGAATCACAATCCCTCTCTTCAATTAGCTTGCAGTCGAGTTGGGGAAGACACAGAAGAACAAGGTTTGAAGGGTGACAAATACTAGAAGACAGGAAGAGGAGGGAGCTATCAGAACACATAGAAGGAGAGCTAATCCAGATTGGAAGGCCAGGGAAACCTTTTTGAGGAGACAGTGTGTTAGCTGAGACTGAAGAAAGCTTAGAGGTGAGTTAGCCAGCAGAATAGAGCAGAAAGAACAGCAGGTTTGAATACCAGTGGATGAGAGAAAACATCATACTTTTTAGGAATTGGAGGGCATTTGTTACAGAGAAAGCTGAATGCAGAATGTGTATGAGTTTGGGGCAAAGATGGGTGTATGGGTGAGATTTGACAGAAGAGTAAGTTTAGGAATGGAAGCCAAGAAATCGGAAGAGTTTGGCAGGAACCAAATCATGAAGCACTTTATAAGCTACATAAGGAGCTAGACTTTATCCTAAGACAAATGAAGACCCTTTAAAAGTTTTGAGCAGATGACTGACATGATCAAATTCTTATTTTAGAATGCTCACTCTTGTTGCACATTGGCAAGACTGGAAGACAGCAAATCAGTTAGGAAGCACATGAAGTCAGAAGAGATCATGGTCAAAGCTAGTCTGGATATGTTCCACCCAGAGATACGTCCATTCAGAGTGCATTCGTCTGTGCCAGGGGATTGTAGGCCATGTTGATGGGCCTGACAGCTCATTAGCTTCATGAATCATCCCCAATATGGTTCCTTTTCCAGAAAGTTCTCTTCAACTGTTGTAACCAGTAAGGACTCCAGTGGCTGTGTCCCTGCCCCTGCCTTATTCCAATACCTGCCATGGAACAGATCTTAAGAAGGTCAGGGAAAGAGGTTGGTTCATAGTTCATAACTGGCCTAGAGGAAGAGTGAATGGAGACAGGGTATAGGCAAAGTAAGATAAAATTAGACAAAGTTCTAGAGACAGTAGAAATGTGAACCAAAGACTCAAAGGTGAGGCACACATTTTTCTGTGCTCACTCACAGACCTGCAAACTACAAGCAGTAGGGACTAAAAAGCTCATTGTTTGTGAAGTTCTTGTATCCTAAAGGTGGAGGAGAACTGCAGCTTCTGTGTAAAACAAAGTGGAACATGCTAGTGATTCTGGCTGGAGCGAATTAGCAGTAGAAAGGAGGAACAGATCAACCAATTTTTTCATTCTTAGGGACCTTGAAAACTTGATTTTGCAAGAAGCACAGAAAAGCAGTCAATGGGTTCCCTCTGTTACGCTTGACTCAATTTATTGCTTAGACAATAAGGCACTGCTTTATTGTTCAAATTCATTGCATCAAATGCATATATCCAGCCGGAGTTTGTTTTTTTTTTTTTTTTTTTTTAATTACTATCTCGACAGCTGCCTAAGCAGGGTGTGTGTGTGTGTTTGTGTGTGTGAAAGTTGGGTCTCCTCTGCTTGAAACACTATGTAAAAGACTAAGATGATTCACTCACATTACATCTCTCTGATCTTAGTAGTCTAAACATTTGTACAGTCTTTTGTTTCAAACCTTGAATTCCTTATAGTAAACACCTTCTGAATCTCAAGTCTTTGTTCCTGATTTTAATTAACCATTAATGTGCAAATTTGCTGATTAGTGCACAGGCTAAATAAGGGAGTTTTTTGCTTCACTTCTATTTCACAAAAAGAAACCACCATTCTTTTCTACCAAACTGATAGCAACTGACATCTGATTAGAAAAGACAAAACTAATTAGAATGGGTGCAAAGGGGATTGTTTGAGTCACCTACATTAATGCACATTACAGTTACATATCTGTCAGATTTTCCATTAACCCTCTTGCATTTCCATCTTCAGGATCAAATATATTTCTTAACCCTATACCCTTTCTTTCTCTGGTTGGAAACTTGGTATTCAACAGGCTAAATTACCCACTAATGCTTTAAATGCACAGCTCTTACTGATGGATGTGACACACAGACAAAGACCTTGGAATGAGAATAATAGAAGCCATTCCCTAACCGTGGAGTTGAACCCTATGTATTATGATCCTCAGGCTAACATGTTCTTCTTGTGTTTATTTCTTTATTGAGGGATACAGGAGTTGATTGTTGATTTACACTGATTTACTCCATTGTGCTTTGATCCACTGCATAGTAGGATAACAAAATAAAAAAAGAAAAGAAAGTAGAATATCTAGCACACAGAGTTCTATTCTGCAAAAGGTTAAAAGAGCATATTTAAAATTGAACTTTAACTGGTTGACTTAGGAGAAATGCCCATATGATTTTTACTCAGTTATTACAGAGAACTTGTTGCAAAGGATTAGCACAAAGTAGCATATACATCCAATGGGAAACCTGGAAGTTGTATGAACAGATACTTCCTTCAAATCAAAAGCTCACTGAGGGGATAGACCAGGTCTTCCTAATCTTTCAGACCAACTAGGTGCAAAGGGAGTTGTTTAATCTTCAATCCCTAGTTCCTAGCACATTTAGGTCAATACATTTTCATCATATGAATCAGTGAAATCAAGAATTATAGCTTCACCTTATTGAGACACTTTCAGGATTCTGAAATTCTAGTGCATGTTGTTAAAGAAAAAGACAATGAATGAATTTTCTTTATCATTTAAATAATCTAACAAAACTTAAGAATCTTTTGCTTTAAAAATTAAATTGAAAACCCAGTTCCTTGGTCTTTTTTCCATCTTTAGCTGGGATCAGAGGTTCTAAAAAGCCCAGTTGCAAATCAGCCTAGCAACAGAAGCAAAAAGAAGCCTGTGATATGTTGAAAATAGCTCAGTTTGAAAAAAAATCTGGTTATTTAATTTTTAAGTACTTTAAAAATTTTATATTTCTCTTCTTGCACTACAACTTCATCTTTGTTCTCAGTTGTAGCACAAATATACAGACTTGTGCCTGGCACATAAGAGGCTCTCAACAAATAGTTCTTGAATGAATGAATAGAAGCTGTTGCCAGAATTAAGAACGATGCAGTACTCAATTTAGCCTGGAATCTTTCATTCATGGTTCCTGGTAGGGCAAATCAGGAAACTTAGGGATTTCTGGATACAAACATGTCAAGTTCAGTGAATTTGACTGAAGATCCCTCCCTGCATTCAGAATTGACTTAAATTCTGCCTCAGGTAGTGAATTTGCCTGAGAATGAACAGAAAAGTTAAATTTCAAATATAAATCACAAGAAAGGCCCTGATAGCAAACCCAAACCTTACATGTTTACCTTATGCAGCATAGTTTTGGGCAGCCCTCCATTCATAGGTCAATACTAACTGCAACTCTCAGTAAGTGATTTGACCTTCCCGAGTCTCCGTGTCCTCTTCTGTAAAAAGTGGCTAGTACCTGCCATTTGTATGATTTGTGTATGGTACTGAGCAGGTACCAACATTAAAACAAACCAACTCACAAGCAAAACAACAGCAGATGAGCACAAATCTCCACAAAATCCCTCTTTCTAAATTTTCCAATTAAGATTGCTTAGTACCAATTATATGTCTCTGGAAATTCACTTCACTTCTTGTCTAAGCACTAGTTTCATAGAGTATTAAAAACAATATTTCTTTTCTTTGTAAATTTAAATGATGGATAAAATGACAACATAAAAATAGTGCTCCTATCTCTCCATTGACAACACATAATATGTCTGTATCAGGCTTTTTCTCTTTTGCCAAGATGCAGCCAAGGTAAGTCAGAGAAGTCACCAAATGGTCCATGGTCATTTGTATGATCATCTAGCAACTTTTGTATCTCTATCCCATCTTCACTCTAAGCTTCATGTCATTTGTGTTCAGCACCGGTTACAAGTTTGTCACAATCTTTTGGTCTCATTCTTGGGTGCTGGATATACCATCTACCAAATGCTTTTGTTTTCCGTCTTCTTTAAGACTTTGGCTTGGTACCCTTCATTTTCCTGACCTCTTCTAACTGGGTTCTAACCTCTAAACCCAGGCTTTGGAGTTAGCTTAATTGGATGACTCTTCAGCTAAGTGCCAGTCTCCAAGAAAGCGGTGGAAAGGATGTTATACAACAGTAAAACACTGAATTCATGATGATTTTCCCATGAGAAAAGGCATTCCCAGCTGATACAAGGTTCCTATCTTTTCTCTGGCACTTCCCCTGGACAACTATAAGGATTTAGAGATACGACTATTGTAATTATATAAGAACTACTGTAATTCCTCCACCACCACCCAGACCAATTTGGAAACAAAATTCTGAGCGTTTATCTTTAAGATAATCTATATTACCTTAAAGAAGTGTGGAGGAGGCCATTACAAGACTTGCCTGATTTGCATGAAGAATTGACACAGATTAGTGAATGATAAGCTTGGCTAGGTGGAGAGAGTACAGTGAGGTTTTCAACATATGATTGAAGAACTTGGCTTTAAACTGAAGAGGAAATGTACAAATTTATGTTTCAGTCATAACAAACCATCCATTCACTGGCTGCCTTCCCTCCTAGAAGTTTCAGAGATGGGAGCATTCTTAACCAAATATAGAATCCAAATATACAGATCCAGTGTTAGAAAAGAAAATCATACTTTTTAAGTGACAGATTATTTAACTCTAAAAAAGAATGTTCAAGAGGAAAACACTTTTGGATTGAACCCACATAAGTCCAGGTTGACCAGTAACTCCTTCATACCTTAACAACTGTTTGGTGACTTGTGGATAAATCAGAAATGCATGTATTGCATCCCTCTCCTGCCCTCTCCCATAACCCTCACAGGAAGAGAAGAAAATTATAGCCAAGAGGGATCTCCATTTGCCAAGCCTCAAGTATTAGCAAGATGAGTCCACTGAAGACATTTTGAGAAACACCAAATACTATTTGTTCTCCCAGTCTCTGAAGAAAATATTAAAACTACCCCAGGCATGGAACAGTAAGAACATATCCAACAATTCAATTATGCTGCAGCCATCCCTTGGGCATCATTCACATCTAGGAGAACAAGGGTGAGTATACAGTAAAGGGAGAGAGGCATAAGAATTCCCCAAATTCAGTCTCTGCCTGAGCATGTAGAGCTGTCGGGGTTCAGGGTTCTGAAAGGTAAAGAGAAGGCCGTCTTTGCACATCTCTTGGGTAAACGGCAGACAACTGACGAACACATTCAGTCTCCCATTTTGTAGCAGAGAGCCAAGATTTCTACCATTTCCAAGGCTAAAGGGCTCCAATTAGCAAATCCCATAGTAAATCTTCCTAGGTTTGACACAAAGTGAATATGACAAGCAGAAAAAAAAAAAAAAAACATGGCCAGTGTTTTCATTTTGGATGCTTTGGTTGATAAATTTAAACATTGCTTACTTCCTAATCCCTGCCCCTGCCCGCTACTTCAGTCATGAGCAACGGCGACTGAGCAGTTCTGGCATGAGAATATACACTTGAACCTCCGCTACGGAGGGCAGAGATGGAACTACTCTGTCTGAGTTGAGAATACTTGCCCAAATACTGGGTGGGGAAATAAGAATCAGAAAAAACTTTAGAAAAATACACAAAAAATGTAAAATCGTCTCTAGAAATTACCATTTGAGAAGCAATTCATTTATTTTCTCTGTTGCCTTCAAAGAAACTTCACACACCACACTTGAAAGGCATCTTTGTCATATAATAATTATTCATTATTTTTGACCCAAAATAACACTACCCAGCTTGGCTCTTTTCAAAAGTCACCCTGACAGGGTGAACATTAGTGTGTTGGTAATAATCTACTAAATGTTCTCTAAGCTCTGAAGACAATTCCCAAAGAAAATTCCATAGTTGCCTTGAACAATAGCACCATTATCAGAATGTGTACAACCCCCTAAGGTAAATGCTTTCAAGGGGGTAATACTTACTCAGGGGCTAGCACTGTGGTACAGTGGGTTAAGCCACCATCTGCAGTGCCAGCATCCCACATAGACACTGATTCCAGTCCCGGCTGTTCCACTCCTGATCCAATTTCCTGTTAATGTGCCTGATAAAGCAGCAGAGGATGGACCAAGTGCTTGGACCCCCACACCTACATGGGAGACCAGGAAGAAGCTCCTGACTCCTGGCTTCCCCGCCCCAGCTGTCGTAGCCATTTGAGGAGTGAACCAGCAGATGAAGATCTCTCTCTCTCTCTCTCTCTCATTCTGAATTATAAATAAACAAATACATCTTTTAAAAATATTTACTTGACTGTGGAGCTCTAGCATATTTACTTAAGGCTCAGACACATGGGTGTCTGAATACCTTGGGGCTGACACTGTGGTATAGTAGATAAAGCCTCTGCCTGCAGTGCTGGCATCCCATTTGGATACCAGTTTGAGAGTCGGCTGTTCCACTTCCCATCCAGCCCTCAGCTAACACATCTGGGAAAGCAGTGGAGGATGGCCCAAGTGCTTGGGCTCCTGCACCCATGTGGGAGACCTAGAAGAAGCTCCTGGCTCCTAATTCCTTGCTTCAGCCTGGCCCAGCCCTGGCCATTGTGGCCCATTTGGGGAGTGAACCAGTGAATAGAAGATCTCTCTCTCTTTCTCTTCCTCCCTGTAACTCTGCCTTTCAATTAAATAAACAATAATCTTTAAAAATAAAATAAAATCATACCTATTGAATCGTTGGGCTGGAAGGGACAATATGAGTCAATCTAAAACATGAGACAAAGCTTTACAGGGATAGTCATTCTCTGCTTCTATAGAAGAGGTATTTTGATATGCTGCCACCACTTTCACGACTCTTTAAGAGACGAACATGATCTTGGTCATCATAAGTGTCATATTTATTGGGAAATATAAAAAATTTACATAAGGCATTAGAAGATGGTTGATTTGGCTGTCAGCACCCATTTGTGTGCTTGGGTCCTGGAAACTCAAACATGGACTAAGAGATCAGGAGTTGGCCATGGTTGCTGATATTAGTGGGATGTCCAGAGACAAGACATAGCATGCTGGAGGTGTCAAGGAACCCCTCCCCCCAAAGAGCCTACGAGGCATCAAAGATTATATATTACCTATATTCCCTGTTATTATTTCCTTTGGTTAGCTCCATGATGTTTATCCTCAGGTCAACTATCACACAGATTTTTTTTTAAATGTTTCTTTCTTTACCAGCTCTGAAGGTTAGAGATTCAAGATTTTCTTTATCCTCAAAGAATTTAATGTCCTATGTAACTTATGTACATAGGGCTCAATAATAGAAGAAATCCCACTTGTAAAAATCCCACAATGATTTACCAGTGGTTATTCATGTTTCAATACATCCTATGTGTGAGCTGTGTATCCTGGTGGCTGAAAGCATAGGCTTCGGAGTAGGTCGTCAGAATCCTGACTGCTATTTATTATCTGTGTGACCTTAGGAAAATTATTGAACTTCTCTGTGCCTCATTTCTTATACCTGTAATAGTGGAATAATGGTATTTCCCTCACATAGGTGAAAGGAGATACCACAAATAAGGGAGACAAGAGTCATGCCAGTAATACAGTAGGCACCCAATAAAGGCTAATTCGTTACTATATCATTATTTGTAATTTTCATTTTTGTGATTAGAAGACCTGGCCCAGGGAGCGTAAATTGTTATGCACTTACCATAGTATTGAACACTGGAAAAATTAAAAATAGTTCTGTTTTACTTCCCTAATACTGTTTATGTTAGAATTTTGGAACTGTTCCAGTACTTCTCCTATGTAACAGAAGTGTTTGTTTAAAAATAATATTTTGGGGGCAGGCATTTGGCACACAAGCTAGGCTGCTGCTTGGGACACCTTCATCCCATATCATAGTTTCTGGTTCAAGTCCTGGCTGCTCTGATCTGATGCAGCTTCCTGCTAATGGTCACCCTAGGAGGCAAGAGGTGATAACTTAAATACCTGGGTTCCTGCTAACCATGTAAGAGATGGAAATGAGTTCCTGGCTCCTGTCTGTGGCCTGGCCATTGTTAGCATTTGAGGAGTGAACCAATGCGTGGCAGGTCTCTGTATACCCTCTCTGACTGTCCTTCTGCCTTCCAAATAAAATGAAAATAAATACAATTTTAAAAATGAAAATAATACTTTTATTATTTTTTGCTCTTTCTATGGCAATCATAATAGCCAATTTATTCTAAACTCAGGGCTGAGAATTATATCATACTCTGTGAACCCTAGGAGAAATTCAGTGAGTTGTTTGAGGTTGCACAGCTTGGAATGTCTGAATAAGAATTTGAACCTACAATCATCCAAATCAAAATGCCTACCTTTTGCATTAGAATGTGATTCCAAAATGTTTTTAAATGATTCTGAAATTGTTCGTATAAAATATATGATTCTATTCCAAATCTATTCTCTATAATATACAATTTAAAAAATACTTAAAATTGGGTAACAGCTGAAAGCTTTACTTGGTACACAGCCTTAGAATCCTTGTTGAGTCTAGTTTTCTCTTGGCCCACATCTAGGGCAAAGGTTAGCTTGGACACAGTCTGTGGTGCTCGTGGCATTCATTTCTGGGCAGTAGCCATGAAAACTACTCTAGGAATGCTATTGGAATTAGGCTTTGCACCGTCTAATGAGTACTGTCCTGACATACTGTTTTGACACATAATGGGCTGATGTGCTGTCTTTGTGTTTGGACTGATAATGTAGACTTGTCAAATTACATGCACAGAGCAAAATTCAACCTTCCTTCCTTTCTTCCAGGAAGAGTTTCCTTTTTCAAGTTCCCTGGGGTTTCCGGCTTACTCACCAATATGTGCTCTGGGGAAACAGGGTGACCTCTTTGTACTGTTCATGTCTGGGGCTGAACTAAACCTTTGTTTTACCTTAACCATAGGACATCAGGCAACCACAGGTTTATCATGATGATTTCATCCTTTAACACATAGACACTGTAACTCATGCAGTGCTGTCTCCAGAATCCTTCCCTAACTTCCCCTTGCTGGGTAAGATACCCAGTCTTGTGCTCTCATACCACTACTCTTTCTATCTACTATTAAAATGCTAGTTGTTAAAGTATTTCTCACCTCCCCAGGCTTGGAGACAGGGATCACATCCTAAATAGGGATGATAGTCAGTCCACAGGTACCCCATGGAGTCAGAGCAGATATGTCATTATTGATTGGTCATTTAAAAACTGCAGTTGGTTGGTGTAGGTGTAGATCAGTCACTGAATTCTCCATTATCTCTGGCCTTCCCTTATTCCAATACTGAGCATAATCATGGCATTGTGCATATAGCTGATACATATACATATACATATACAGCTCAGGAACTGTAGATGTGGACTGACTTAATGACTGAGAGACTGGTTGGGTGAATGAACTTCAGGCATATCAAAACCTGATTCACAGCTGGATATATCACTAAAGACATGAGTTATGATGTAATATTCTTTTGTTTTGTTTTGTTTAATAATGCAACCCTCTTAGTAAGTGAGAACTTTTGATCATTATAGATCCCAACGATAGTAATGCTATAAAGAAAATATTAGCCTCTATCTCTGGACTCCCTAAGTCCAAAGTCCTAGACTTTATAAGGTCTTCACATGATTCCATCAACGCAACTACTGTCTTTGGTCTTGACCCTGTGCCAACACAAACGTAATGGTACCCAAAGCATGATGATCAAGCTAACTGGTATCTAAGTGTTTAAGAGGAGGGCTCTTACCTGTCTGTGCTGTTGGGTGACTTGATACCCCAGTCCTGTGACGGGCTGATTCTGAATTTTCTGAAGCAGGATCTTTTGCTGAAGCGGCAAGGGTGACCTTAGCAAAGGCTGGCTTGATAAAGGCTGCGTGGGCTGGGATGCTGGCTGTTGCTGTTGTTGTTGTTGCTGCTGCTGCTGTTGCTGAGCTGACATGGAGCTCTGTTGCTGTTGCTGAGCTGAAATTGAGCTCTGTTGCTGCTGCTGTTGCTGCTGCTGTTGCTGCTGCTGCTGCTGTTGCTGCTGCTGCTGCTGTTGGGTATAGTGTAGGAGAGAAGGTTTGTTCTGGGAAGGCAAAACAGAAGGCATCTGCTGGTTTGCTTGATCTGAGTTAAAATGGAATAAAGGCTTGGTGGTGCCGTGACGGGGCTCCATGGCTGGATGTGGGTTGTTAATAAAACTTCGACTGAGGTCCTGAGGCTTCTGCTGCATGAGCACATCCAGATGCCCACCCTGGGCCGAGGGGTTGGCCTTGTACATGTAGTTAGCCATTACTTTTGACTGGTTGCTGCTGCCAGCCACCCCAGGCATAGGTGAGCTCTGTGGGCTGAATGGCTGCTGCACAAAAGAAGGGCTGGGAATTTTCTCCTGCCCAAACGGACCTGGGGATGGTCCAGTGGAAGAGGGCAGGTTGGACCAGTTGGTAGGCTGGTGCTGCTGCTGGTGCTGCTGCATCCGGGCATGCTGTTGACGGTTGGCAGCTATCTGTTTGAGCTGTTGAGCATGGGATACTTCCTGCCAGCTTGGCAGGGCCCGGCTGGCTCCTGAGGCTGTCTGAGGCTGAACCTGATTCTGAGAGACTGAAGGGACTGGAGATGATGTGGAAAGAGCAGAATTGGCCATGGAGAATGTAGGCCCAGTTGATGGGGGCCTCAACTGTGGAGAGCCTGCGGGGCCCTGAGTCAGGCCAGGTGAGTATTCACTTTTGATCACTATCTTCTCCATGGGCAAGGAGGGCCTAGGGGTGCTCCTCTGGCTTTGCTGACCCAAGTCAATGTTAAATGGGTCATCCTGCTTTATGGTGGCATTGATCATGTTCTCCAGCTCAAGGTCACTCATGGGAGGCACAGAGATGTTGGTGAGTTCATTGAACAGTTCCTGCAGCTCAGGATCCATCAGCTGCTCTCCAGAGTCATCTCCAAATCTATTTGAAAAAATATTCTCCTGGGCCATTTGACCATCCATGTGCTTACTGCAAGACAGAGTCTCTCCTGGCTCTTTCTTCACCTCCTTCAAGCCCATGGTAAACATACCATTGCCAGGAGAATGTGTATGGGGTGGCAGGGTGTTAGCCTTCCTCAGGGGTGGCTGGCTCATAGGCAAGGTCCCCGACATAATCTGATTTTGTCCATTATTTACTTGGAGGCCACCTTGTCCTGCAGAGAGGTTCTCCTCAACACGAATTCTTTTGATATCCAGGAATGAGTTGTCAACAAAGCCATTGGGCCTCTTGCTGTTGGCAGGAGACAGGTTAACTACCTGCTTTCTTTTCAAGGAACCCTGGAGCTAAAAGACAGAGGGGAATAGAAAGTGAAACATGAGCTATCAATCCAGTTATGACTCTAATCAAACATAATGCAATAGTAAACGTTTCTTCTATTTACAAACAAGGTGCAGTAAAAAAGAAAAGCACAAATGAAGCCCAGTCTGGATTATAATGAAACTCATAGCAGCACAGGCAGAACACGGTCAAGTGTTTCTGGAAGAGCAGATTAAGTCGGTGAAAGATCACAGTGGTTCCTATGACCAGTACATAAGTCAATGGACGAAGATATCTTTAAATATCATGAGGAGTTATTCTTAAACCCTAGGATTAATCACTAGAGCATTGTTGTCTTCTGGAACAGGCTAAAATATTCCACATGCACACACATGCAACCCTATGCAGCAATAGATGATCAGAACACACACTAATTTGATCAAGATTTGAAACACCAACTAGTCTAAAGCTGGGAAACAATTTCCACTTCCCTTTTCACCCCGTCATCTCTTTTGTCTCTCAGTAAGTAATAGGACTAGTTTTGATGTTCAAGGAGATGGTCTATCTGTTGTCCATCTATTTTTCTTCCTACAATTTCACTGCTTTGCCTTCATGTCCCTGTAGCAAAGTTGTGTGGACACACAGAATGAATCATGAGATTATCATTTATCAGATGAGACATCCCAAACACAGACTCTCCAGGAGATTCCCTTCTTTGTTGCCTGTCTCATAACCGAAACTATGAGACCAAGAGATGGTTCCGCATCCATGTTACCAGCACAGGCTTCAGAAACATACTGAGCCAATCTCACATTTTAATTCTGTCACTGAGTGCTATGTGACCTTGGCACTGTACTTACCTGAGCCTCTATTTCCTAATCAGGAAAATGGGGACAATAGCACATAACTCACAGTAGAAATGAGGTAATGCATGTAAAAGTTGAGTGCAGGGCTTGCTGTAATAACAATTCAATAAACTATAGTTCATAAAATATGCATGGCTTATTTCTTCTAAAAGGGGAGCACATCTCTAACACAGAAACATATTTATAGTCCATGAATAATAAAGTACTTCATTCACTAACATAGCAATCAGATTGTACTTTATGAAGCTTAAAAATTGTAGAGGTTTAAGGCTGCACAGTCAGGCTAATAAGTTAATAAGAAACATGAAACATTCATTGGTAGTCTCTGATTCTTGTCAATTTGTCCCTGAAATGGGAGACTGCATCTATCAAAATGTGGCTTTCCCAGTGCTGCTTTCTACTTATTTAATGTTTTCTCTGGATAACTGTAAATATCTAAGGCAGAGGATATTTTCCAGGTAGAAAATTCTATCATTTCTTCTTTCCTCTCCCCATCATTCCCTCACCCTTCAGAAAGAATTCTAGATAGCCTAATTAAGAAAAGGAAATGAATATAACTAAGTATATAATGTATGCCAATGATTTTAAATAGGGTTACTTTATTTCCCTTAATCTTAAAACCTATCCCATTAGACAGGTATTACTACACTTATTTTCTAGATAAGGAAACCAAGATTCAGAGAAGCTAAGTAACTTGTCCAGAGTTAAGAGTTAGTAAGTGATGGACATGAGTTTCGACTTGAGGTTCTAAAGTCTGTGTCATTTCCAATCTATTCTGCTGGAATTAGCTTCTTTAGGGCCAGAGGCCACCTAATGTGAAGCGTCCAGGGACAGAGAGCACAGAGACATCTTAGGTCTCAGGTAAGACACTGAGGGATCTGTGAACGGCCCAGATGCAGCATCCAGCCCAATGTGAACAACATTTTTCCTTGTCTTTCAGATCATCAATGCATGCATCAATCATTCTTTATCTGCGGTTTTGCCACTTTATAGGTGGTTTACAGCAATGGTGGATATGCCATGTTGGTAAAATGGCTTTTAATGCTTCACCATTGCTGTTGCTAATCAGAAAATGGAATCTGGCCCAGGATGGGCCAGTTCCTTCCATGAGAATTCTGGACTTGGAGAAGTGAGACGAGGCTCTCTTTGAGGCAGCTGTATAGTGGTTCACAAAATTTACAAGTTGTTGTTCTAGTCCATTTACCGGAGGCATCGAGGAGGTTGGTCTGTGTACAGAGATAAGGATGGAGCAGAGAGGAGGACACTTGTTTTGATAGCATCTGGAGACCTGATTCCAATCCCAGGTCAACTCTGCATCTCTGCTTCCTTTGATGCACTGTAACATCATTATAATGAAGTCCACCTTTTTGCTTGAGCCAGTATGAACTGTGCTCCTGTGACTTTTAACCAAGAGATCTAAGCAAGTTTCCTGAGACTTACATTCAGTGATGAACAATTTGCAGCCAGAGACAGGGCATCCTTTGTCCCTGTATGTGAAGCCTCCACCGCCTCAATCTCTGCTCTCTGCTTGAGTCCCTGACTCCGCATCTTGCCTACTGATTGACTGCAGGACACTGCCAACCATTGCTACATCCAGCAGGAACTCAACACTGCCACCCTCTATATTTAACACACCAGAGGGTCCACCACGTTGCTTCTGATTTACTTCAGCATTAGCTGCATTTTTAAGGTTCTTTTACAACTAGGAAGAACAAACAAAGGACTACATTCTTTTTCCAGGTTTGGGTTATTGCCTTTGATTTATTTTCCACCACTTTGAAAAGAACCTGTTCTGCCAGATTCTCCCCACTGCTCTGGTCACTGCCTGGGCGGCACACACTTTGGGAAGCAGCACTAAGGCTTTCTTTAGGCCACCAAGATTGTACAGGCAGGAACAAAATTAGGAAATCTATAGGAACAATAATAGTAAGGATGGCGAAGTCATTTATTGAGGGCTTTTTGCTAGGCACTGTGCCACAGCTCGTTTAATTCTCATTTATTTCTCACAACTCTGAGAACCTTCACAATTTTAAGAATCTCTCCTCTCATTTCCAGATGAGAAAACTGAGGTTTAGCGATTGAATAACTTTTCAAGGCCACACACACTGTAAGCAAAGAAGCCAGGAATGAAACCCGTTTTTCCCACTGCAGAACCTGAGCTGTGTAGTAAATGGTACCACAAGCCCTGAGAGTTACATGTACATCATCTGTGTACCGACAAGGCCTAGGATCTAGTCCTGATTCTGCCGTTAACTTGCCTTGCCACTTTAGGCAAGATATTCTCCTTTTCTGGACCATAATTCCCTCTTTTAGAAATATGATTATCTCTGAACTCAGAAAGTGACTGGCACTGGGAGTCAGGTTTGTCTTTGGACACTGTATCTAGTGATGCAAGGTCGCCACTAAACAAAGATGGAAGAGTGGCTTGAGATGGGGAACAGAAGTGATGTGTGATTCCATCAGTATCAACGAGATGCCGTGCAGCCGGCACTGTGGTGCAGTGGGTTAATCCTCCACCTGTGGTGCCAGCATCCCGCATGGGCATGGGTACTAATCCTGGCTGCTCCTCTTCTAATCTAGCTCTCTGCTATGGCCTGGTAAAGCAGTAGAAGATGGGCCAAGCCCTTAGGTCCCTGCACTGCATGGGAGACCTGGAAGAAGCTCCTGGCTCCAGGTTTCAGATTGGCTCAGTCCAGCTGTTGCAGCCATTTGGAGAGTGAACCAGCAGATAGAAGACTTGCTCTCCCTCTCAGTGTCTGTAACTCTACCTCTTAATTAAATACATAAAATCTTTAAAAAAAAAAAAAAAAGAGAGAGAGAGAGAGAGAGAGAGAGAGAGAGAGAGATGCCTTAAGGGCTGGGCTTTGCGGGTCAGCATAGTGTTGGTTATAGCTCTAGCTGCTCCACTTCTCATCCAACTTGCTGCTAACATGTCCTGGAAGGCAGCAGAAGACAGCTCAAGTGCTAAGGCCTCTGCCAACCATGTGGAAGACCCAGATGGAGTTCTTGACTCCTGACTTTGACCTGGGCCAGGCCTGGTTATTGCGGGAATTTTGGGAAGTGAACCATTAGATGAAATTTCTCTCTTTCTCTGTCACTCATTCAACTGGATTAAAATAAATAAACATTAAAAATAACCCATTAGGGTATGGTTTGCTGGTGGGAGGGAGGTTATGGGGGGGAGGGAAACTGCCATAATCCAAAAGTTGTACTTTCGAAATTTATATTTATTAAATAAAAGTTTTTTAAAAATTACAAAAATAAAAAATAACCCATTAGAACCCTATTGAACATAATCCTTTACAAAAAGAAACTTGAGGGTATGCTTTTTCATACCTTCTAGAAGCTTCTAATCACAGTTACATCAACAAGGTCCACTGAATGAACAGATGCAGTGGGCAGCAAGCTACTGGCACAATACAATCTAAAAGATTCTCAAATCTCTGCTTGGAAGTATTTGCTTGCCTGGTTTTGAGCTATGGTACGGGGTTTCTTCAAGTTCCTAATCAAAGTAAAATACTGTAAAAGCCTTAGATGAGGAAGCGAGTCGTTGATACCTCAAAGAGAAATGGTTTATCAGAAAATTCAATGGTAGTTTACCAAAACAAGAATAGAGCCCTAAGGGAACAAGATTTCACCAGAAGAAGGGAAATGAAGGCATGGGTGTAGCCTAGGAGGCATGGGTGCAGTATTAGCTGAGTCGGGATCTCCACAGTGTGGAGTGTGTGGGTGGCTGGGGAAGAAGGGAGGAGGTGGGGAGACGTAGAGGGGCCATGTGTGTTCTGAGAAGGAGGGAGACAACAACTTCCAGAGAGCAGTGACTAACATTGAGAAGGCAGAGAGGGATCTGCCAATCACATTTTGCACCCAGGGCTGGCTCCCCCATTAGGCACTACAGCATAGACACAGTGCCAGGGGCCACACTCACCTCAGGGCTCCACGTAATGTACTCATTTATTGGAAAGGAGAGGAAGAAAGTGGGTTTTTAGATGAAATAAATGTCTTAATGCATAATTTCAACTTATCTTTATGCCAACACAATCCAAAATACAATTTAAATTATGTTTTTGAGGAGGGAGAGGCCCTCAATACAGAAGTACTTAATTCCCAGCAACGACGTGCACTTCATAGCTATGCATTTAATACTTATCTTACACAGGTATAGCGTTGTGAAAAACTTCTCACAGCTCTCTGAAGTATGCATTCTTATCCCCATTTTATAAGTGAAGAAATCGAGGCTCCTGACATTAAGATTACACAGGAATGATACAGAAGCAGAATACCAGCTGAGGCCTGACTGATTCCAAAGTCTTGATTTTTTAAAAATATTTATTTTTATTTATTTAAAAGTCAGAGTTGCAGAGAGGTGATGGAGATCTTACATCTGCTGGTTTACTCCCCAAATGACAGCAACAGCCAAGGCTGGGCCAGGCTGAAGCCAAGAGCTTCTTCCAGGTCTCCCACATGGGTGCAGGGGTACAAGCACTTTGGCCATCCTCTGCTACTTTCCAAGGCACATTAGCAGGGAGCTGGATTGGAAGTGGAGCAGCCAGAACTTGAACCAGTGCCCAGATGGGATGCTGGCATCGCAGGTCGTAGCTTTACCTCTATGCCACAGTGCTGGCTCCAAGTCTTGATTTTTAATCACTAACCATTCTGCTTTCTTCCTTTTTGCCTTCCTCTTGCCATATGCTGACACTGTTCTGGACACAGAGGGCATGGACACCCAAGATGAAAGGACAATAGAATGAAGATACGCTGCACATACAGGGAAAGGACACATGGGACTCTCAGGGATGGACAGCGGGTGGCAGGGGGAGGTGACATCATTGGTTGGAGGCTGATGGTGAATGCTCAGGACATCACCCCTGAGGCTCCAGTGTAAGAAAGGGAAGAGATAGAAGGTCACTCTGCCAGTCAAAAAGATTTACTAAGCACCCAGAGAGAGTTCTGAACCATGCTCTACAAATCATCCCTGGCATAAAGGAAAAATTGCAGATGATTAAGCTAGAGATACAATGCAAAGGCTTCAAATCTGCACTCCATCCCAATATTTTCATTTTCTTATTACCTGGATAGACTGAGAAGCTGTTTTGTTTTGTATGATAAATCTGCACCCCCCAATTTTGAGGTTTCATTTGTGAGATTCTACATTTAATATCATTCTTTTTCTAACCATACAAGGGCTTCTTCTGGAAAGGATTTTAAATGCAGTGAGTCCAGTCTGGTTTGTCTGTGACACAGGAATCACTACTTTGCTTCGCTGAAACCCAGAAAACTGTTTCTTCTCCCCCTTGTCCTTGTTCTCATTCTTCTATTTGAACTCCTCTATGCTATCTGAGGCCTGTGGTCTCTGCCAAGGGGGAAGGTACAGATAGGCTCAGGGCCTGCCTGCCCCAAGGGCTAGGCATGGAGGAACCGAGAATACCTACAAAGAAAACCCAGAACACGGCAGAATTAGGGTTGGGGTCCCTTAGCAAATTGTTCATTTTTAAACATTTACACTGCATTCTTCCAAAGGATTTGAAACATAAACTTCCTGGAGAGATTTGAAAATGCCATCATTGCACAATCCTCTGGTTTCTGTTTCTTCCCCTGCCCCCTATCCTGTTACACAAAATAAATGCATTCTTTGTCTCCTGCACTGCCCTAGAAACAGGGCATGTGCCACACAAAGGTAAAAATTCAGTCCATAGGTCACATTTTTTCCCCACAAGTCGATTTCTCTCTCTCTCTCTCAACCAGGCACAAACACAAGAACTGAATTTGTCACTGCCCAGATACTCAAGTGAATATCTTGGTCTCATCATCTGTAAACTTTTCTCAGATCATTTTACTAATGGCTGCTTAAAGACAGGCTGCTTAGGGATACACAGCATTAGAAAAAAAACCAACCCGAGACAGGACTGTTGATTTGATTCAAAAATGTTGGTGAGCCTGGAATAGCAAATTCCGGTTCATCACAGTAGTTGGAGGTGAGAGCAATTCCTCCCTGGTTCTCTGGTGCCCAAACAAATTCGATGGTATTTTCAGTCTTTTTCAGAAAATGTCAACCAGCCCCCACTTATTATTTGGCTATAGTCTGAACTTCCCTCTATTGCTAGATATTGTTTTATATCCATATAAAAATCAGGTTTACACAACCAGATTGAAGCTCTCTGAAGATGGCACTGTGACTTCCTTTCAGACCTACCATGGTGCTTGACATTTCTAGGTTTTCCAGTAAAAGCTTGCTGATCTCAGGACATGGGAAGCTGGATCCTTGTAACCATTAAGCATAAAATGCCAGTGAGAAGAAGGCTGTGGCTTGGGGGAAACATTTCATACCCAATGTACAGGTCTACAAGAGTTTTGCTTTGAATGATCGTTTCCTCCTAAACCCCAGTGTCAAGGAAATGTGAAACCCTGAGCACTGGAACCATGGGGAAAATTTGTCATCATCTATGTGAACCACAGTGAAGCTGTGTGATGCTTTGTGATGCACTCAAGGAGGTGTTAACCTACCTGATGGGATTCTGAAGCTGGGGTGCCATTCTAAGCCCCATCTTGAATCCATGCCTTATCTAGGTAGAAGGACTAGAGTTGTAGAGGAGTCACAGCTATTTCTCATGCTAATTTTAGGAACTTGTGATTTTTACTCCATTACCAAAAAACACATGAAGGTGTGTGTGTGTGTGTGTGTGTGTTTAGAGAGAGAGAGTGACAACAAGAGCTAGAGTAAAACACAGAGACAGATAGAGCTCCCATATGCTGGTTCACATCCCAAATAACCACAAAGGCTGGGTGGGATTAGGCTGGGCTAAAGCCAGGAACTCAACCCAGGTCTCCTATATGAGTGCAGGAACCCAACTACATGAGCCATCACTTACTGCCTCCTAGGGTCTGTATTAGCAGGAAGATAAAATGAGGAGACAGAACTTAAAGCCAGCCACTCTGACTTGAGATGCTGGTATCCTAATTGATGGTTTAACTGCTAGGTCAAACACTTGCCCTTGTGTACTATTCTTTTGAGGCTTTCTTGTTGCTGTTTTTGGTAGAAGAGTGTCAGGGACGGTATGTTGGATTGATTTGAGAAAGTTGTTGTATAACTTTGTTCCATAAGGTTTGCACTCTAACAAGTGTGGCTACATAGTCGATAAAATAGCCATTCTTTATGAAACACATGACAGTGTTTGGTTATAGAAGCCAACAGAACTACAAATTTGGGATCTATATTAAGGAAAACCATCAATGTATTGTCCTTTTAAAGATACTGAATTCCAATCTCTGTCTCACATTCAAAAATGTTTTGGTATCTTTCCTTCTCCCCTTTTGCTTAGCCTTAATGACTGGCTCCTGGAAGAATAACTAAGAGACTTGAATTTGCCTCAGAAGCACATCAGTCATTACAGGGCAGAGAAAGGGCATTCCATGACAGAATTTTCAGTTTGGACTTTTCCATCACTTCTCTTTAGAGAGTGGTCCATGTTTATCATCAACCAACAAAACTTTCATCAAGGACAAGGGGAAGAGAACCAGGGCAATGCTACCTTGAAGAGAGAGACATCCCATTCTCTCAAGGAAAATGGGAGACTTCTGCGTCTACAAAATGCATGAGATTCAGCAGCTAACAAACTTGGTTTCCTGATGCTGCTCTCCTCCAATTTGTTGTATAAGCCTAAACTAAACACTTCCCTCATGCACACAATGGAGACAATAGCACCTTTGTCTAGGAGTTCTAATGGGGATTAGTAAGATGCATGTAAACCACAGCACTATGCTAAGCTCAAAGCAGAGCTCCATCCCTGGGAGCTCCTCAGTAAAAGGGCAGAGCTTGAACCTTGGTTTGTCATTCTGACCATCCATGTGCCAGACATGCACCAGAAAAAACAAAATGGAGATAAGAAAAGGAGATCTTCCCCTCTCTCATCTGTACAATTAGACTTTGTTCACTCATTCATTCATCAGATACTTATTTGGCACCATTGTAGAGAGTCTATGAGGGTGCAAGGTCACACAGTTGTTACCAGAACCAAGTGGTTAAAGCTCAGAAAGAGACTGGAATATTTTTCCTAAAATATCATTCTCAATACATGTTAGAACTAACAAAAAGGAATTCACCAGGCAAGGCTGTTTGGAAACAAAGCAAAAAGTGACAATACAAAGTGGTCATCACTCTGCGGGGATGGGGGTGGTGCATGGATCACACTTGTAGCGGGGAAGGAACTCTGCCTTGGAAAGCCAGGAAAAGACTTTCACCCACTTACAGTGAAGGAGACCTCAAGCACTCATGTGAACATAATGTTTCATCCTATTCTGAAATTCTGCTGGTGAACAAAGAAAAACTTATCCAACAACAGGGGAATGTTCAAATTCAATTTAAAAGTTAAAAATACAATTATTTTCCCATATAGTCTAAAAATTAAGCATCTTTGCAGATCCATTCAAAGATAACCAATGGGATGACCCGGCTAACTTGGTCCTCCTGACTAGCTGCTGCTGTTGTTAGAAGGCAGCAATCTGCAGGAGCCATTCAGAGATGGACCTCCATGTTTAACAGAGAATTGAACAGAATATCCTATGAAAGCTTGAAAAACCTAGCTGCTTTGTGCATGAAATAGTTTAACCATGACTCATATATTTTTGCCCAAAATATATCGAAGTGGATCCAAAGCAAACGCTATGTTTAAAATGTTGGCAAATCTCTTGAAATCTCTAAAAGTGCTCTTCAGCAGAATGTACAATGCATTAAGTACCATTAATCAAGTAGCTTCTCTCTTCCCGTTAGCTTGGAGGGCCTAGTTTGGAAAGCTTTCCCTACAGGGCCTAGCTCAAGGTCCGGTCTATTTTCCCTCATATTCTTTCTGTCTACTTTAATTATTTTAGCACATTCTGTCTTACATTATTTCCAGTGATCGATTTAGGTCTGTGAGTTTTTCACTTGACTGTGATTCTAACAGTCCCTAGAAGAGACACTAGCTCAGCCCAACTGTAGCCCAGGGAAGCACCTACTAATGACTTGACTTTTTGGGTAGTCAGTGGTTTCAGAACATTAGATGAGTCAGTTTACGGGGTGTCCGTGCTCTTCGGCCAATGGCCATGAACCACACCCCACTTACAAACCACATGACCGATTCTTAACCACTCTAACTGTAGAACTGTTGGCATAGGTGCAGAGCCGAAAGGTGTTGGAGAGGTACAGAGAGCATTAATGTTCCAAGAGGTTTCTACTCTTTTCTTGTAGTGGTAGGAATTGGACCCATTCCAAAATGTTGGTCAGTTTGAATATCAGCAATGTCCAAAAGGCAGGAGAGCATCATTCCAGGGTTGTCTATTAATTGTGTTGTGGTCTGAACATGGCTACTAAAGAGTTCCCTTTTTGAAAACAGCCACTCTGACTTCCTGATGACATTTTTCCATCTATCTTCACTGACTCCCCCAACTTAAACAAGTATGAAAGGACCCCATTCTTCTTAGTCTCTTTTTCTCACAGCACTTTCTTCATTCTTCTTCAGGCCCCTCTGCTTTTTTTTTATTTATTTAAGATTTTTTACTTATTTATTTGAGAGGTAGAGTTACAGATAGTGAGAGGGAGGGGCAGAGAGAAAGGTCTTCCATCCGTTGATTTACTCCCCAGTGGCCACAACAGTCAGAATTGTGCAAATTTGAAGCCAGGAGCCAGGTGCCTCCTACCGGTCTCCCATATGGGTACAGGGGCCCAAGGACTTGGGCCATCTTCCACTGCTTTCCCAGGCCACAGCAGAGAGCTGCATTGGAAGAGGAACAGCCGGGACTAGAACCGGCGCCCATATGGGATGCTGGTGCCGCAGGCAGAGGATTAACCTACTGCACCACAGTGCCGGCCCCAAGGCCCCTCTGCTTTAAGAACCCTGAGCTACTGATGACCCTCTACATTCTGAAAATCTGACTCTACATCTTTCCTGTCTTTGTTCCACTGTGTTCCCCAGATAGCAACACAAGGGATCTCTAATACCCAAACTTCAGCTATTACTTTATTTTTTTAATGCTAAGAACACAAAAACTAGTTTCAGTTTCAAGTCTTTTGCATACATGCTTTGCTTCTTCTAATTCTTCCTACTTGTATCATAGTGAGCTCCTTCTGTCCCCTAATTCTCACTTTCCTGTGACCCCAGCAGAGATTTTTTGTGACCACTCAATTTAAATGTGTTCACTATTGTTTTCCACTTCAATTTCTTGATTATTTCCTTTATAATACTTATTACAATTTTCAAATATTTTTATTAAATTGATTACAACTTTAAAAGACAATCTCTCATGTTATACAATAAGCTCTAGAGAGGGAGTCTTGAGTCTTTTGACTACTAGATTTCACTCTTTGTATAATCTAAACAAATATGAGATCAATTGAATCATGTATAACAAATAAAAATGTTTGGGGGAAAGCATGTTGAGATGCTAAAGTACTTTCTGGTGGTGGGATAATGAAAGGTTTTTCCTTTTAATTTTGCTCATATGCCTGTGTTTCCTGATTTTTCTATATTTAATATACGAGTATATTCCCTATCTAATTAGTATTGAAGTAAATACACTGCTTAATACGTATTCCCAAGCTAAACCCCTTATTCTGAGAATCTGACTCCATATTTCTTTGTAGAGGGTGCCTAATCTGGAACAACCCATTTCCTCCATTCTCAATAGACTGGCTCAAAGTGGACATTTGATTCAAGTTTCCAGTAATCCTGAATTCAATCAAGATCTTTCAGCATTATCTGTGGGCACTGAAATGAGAGACATGGAGAGTCACCTGTATGGAGTCATTTTCAGCCACACACACTCAAAGAACACAAGTCTACAGGGATAGAATGAAAATGGTGCTTAGGAAGAAGCTAGGATGAGGAACTGTAATGAAACTGGGATAAGAGAGGTGAGAGAGGGGAAGGGAGACAGAGAGAGGGTCCTGAAGCTTTCCAATTTCTGGTTCCAGTACTTTGGGAGATTCAATTATATTTCTATAATGAAACCCCAGTAACCCTTGATCAGTCTCCCTCTATTTTTTCTATAAGTGCTCAAGATATTTCAGGGGGGTTTCTGTTCATTCGCAACAAACAATTCCCAACTAAAAATGTAATAAAGTCAATGGTTATATTCAAATTAAAGTTTTCGTGAGCTAGATGAATAGTGCTCTGGGTTGATTAAAATTGGAGAGCTGAAGAAAGGCCAAATGCACACACTTGTTTTGGTTTCTCTTTCCACGTGTGGCCATCAACCCAGCCCTTCCATAGCATTTATGAAAGAAGAGCATTATGCATCAAGAATGAAACCTGCTGTTCCATGACAGCAGAATTCCAACAGGGATTCTATTGTCTTCACAAATCTCTACCTGGCATACCCAGGGGAGGTCCAGAGATTATATCTTCACCAATTCTCCCCTCAGTGCACAACACTCTGAAAATAAAACTTGCATGGGAATCATGTTTAGACAACCCAGGACTGCCACATGCTAGCCAGTTGGACGCAATCACCTGGAGACAGGCAATGTGAACAGACTTTCTAAGAGGTCCCTACAATTTCAAGCTCATCTTCAACTCCATTACAAAGGAATGTTAAGCAGCGTTTAGTCGGCACTTTGGCAAAGTCCCTGAGAGCACCAAACTGCTCCTTTGATGTTCTCGGCATTGATGTCATCACTCTTTTGAAACTTTTGAAGAAATATTTTTCTTATAGCAACTGTATCTAGGTTCCGCATAGAACATTGATGTGTGTGTTCTCTGGTCTAGTATTCGCTGGAGCAACTGTGAACCATCCAGACAGACAGTCTAATAGGGAACACCTCTGCTTTCACCCTGGTATATGTTTATTCTCACATCAAAGACACAGCTAAGGGGAAATTGCCTAACTAGCTCTATGAAACATGAAGAGGTTTACAAAGATATTTGATTATAATTGAAAAACAAAACAAAACTTACACTCCAGGCAATTTAAAGCTTTCATGAGCGGAAATGAGAATATAGCATGCAGATAGACAAGTTTCTTTGCTTTCCATGAAGGTCTGAATGCTGATTCTTTGCAACCTGTCATTAAAAATCCTACCACTTGTCATATATTCATGGGAAACGTCTCTTTAGTATTTAAATGACATCATATAGGGCAAAATAATGCCCTTGTATTGTTTGTAGTTCAACTAGTTTTTGAAAAAAAAAAAAAAAAAAAAAAAAAGTCCTCTAGCGGAACACAATGCCCTCACTTTGATCCAGCTTACTCAGCCCAGTAATTATCTGACAGATGAATTCTCTACCTGAAAGAGTCTCATTCTTCATGTGTGGTCATATTCTTTGAAGAGGAAAAGAAAACCCATCTATACCGGAAAATATAACTTTTAACAAGTCACAGTTATGAATCCACGGTAATTCTCTGTGTCCAGGCAGTAAGTGGGGAAGACAGCTTTTCACAATAAGATGACAACTCCTGTTTCCCAGAATATGCTTATGTTCTTATTGAAACCTATATTTAATCAAGGATATGTGACAGCTTTCTGTAAATTTGATGATAAATCCATATTCAGAGAGAGGTGGGGGGGAGGAGAGACATAGAGTACAGAGAACTTGCTGGGTATCTGTTGGCCACCCCTGAGGAGAGGCTACCCACCCCATTCTGAGGGGGCCGAGGTAAACAAATGCACAAAGGAGCTCAGTGTGCACCATTCCTTCAGGAAAACTGTGTATGTTGTTGCTGGAGTCTGCCTGAAATATTGAAAGCACAGTCTTAACCGGGGAAGCTCTTAATCCTCAAGAATAGTGCTACTGTTTGTCTCATTTGCCTTTCCGGAACAATGCTGGACAGATTGAGCCTGAGAAAGTTCCCCAACTGCCACCTCGTAAACTGCTTATAATCCAACATAGCAGCAGGACTGATGCTACTAGGATTGTAGTCCCCACCCCACATACACATTTGCTCCCTGGACCTGCTCCACCATTAAAGCTCGCACCCACAATTAGACTTCTAGAGGATGGAAGGCTTGCTTTCCTATGGCCACTTCTTTGCATTGGTCATGTCTCTATAAAGCCCATTGCAACCTCCAAGATGGTCTGCTTGCTCTTTGCCCACTGTGTTTTCACCACTATCCTCAACCGCCTACTTTATCATTTTGTGTCCCTGTCAGCCATGATATCTATCGGCAGTTTGCTTTTCTTGGATTTAATATTTTCACCTTTTAACTGCCTTTAAGCCTTTTGCAGTCTTCTCTCCCCCTCCCCCCCACCTCCTTGCTGCCAGCAAGATTCTTCAGTCCCCCCAAAGCAAACACCATGTTGTGTCTTGCAATGTGTTTTGAGGCTATACTCATGAATTGTAGTGGTTAAGATGCCACGCTTTGGAATCAGGGATCTAGATTTAAACCCCTTGCCCTGCTTTCTATGAGACAGGAACCTTTGGGTAATTTACTTAATCTCTCTGAACCTCAGTTTCCTGCTCTGTACAATGGGGATAACAGTTCTAGCTCAGTTGCTGCAGTGAAGCCCATATAACATATAGAATGTCTGTAGTTCAAAATGTAGCAAGAAATGAAAGCATAATAAATGTCAGTGTGATGTTGTGATATAACAAACATATGTTTGGTCTCGGTTCCTGGTTCCTGGAATACAGTTCCTAAAACTCTTGGAATTCTTAAACTTTTAAGTGTCCTTTGGTATGGTCAGGAAATGACTGACAGCTGGGACTCCTCAGGAGGGTTGTTGCTTGCCGAGGGAATCAACCATATGAGTAGAGGGTTCGAACTTTGTGTCATCCCCCAATTTCTGAGATTTCTTAGGGTAGGAGAGGGGCTAAAGGTTGAATTGACAACCAATGGTCCATGATTTAACCAATGATGTATAATGAAGCCTCCTCAGAAACCCAAAAGAACAGATCAGAGAGCCTCCGGCTTGCTGAGCACATGGAAGTTCCTGGAGGGTGATGCCCAGAGAGCCCATGGAAACTTCCCACCACTTCCCACAGGCCCTGCCCATGCGTCTCTTCCATCTGGCTGCTAGCTACATCCTGTGAACATCATTACAATAAGCAGGCACACACAGCGCTCCCCTGAGTTCTGAGAGGTGCTCCAGGAAAGTAATCAATCCCCAGGAGGGGTCAGGGGCACTCCAATTTATAGTCAGTAGGTCAGAGGCACAGGTCCTGACCTGGGACAGGCGATTGTTATCTGAAGTTGGGGGCAGTCTTGAAGAGTGAGTCCTTAGCCTGTGGAGTCTGATGCTGTCTTGAGATAGATTGTATCAGAATTGTGTTAAATTATGGGAAATGCTTACATTATGGAGTCTGCTGAAGAAATGCCTGCTGAGTGTGTGGAAAACCCGACATGTCTGGTATCAGAGGTATTCCGTGGTGAGAGTAAGGAAAAAAAAAAAAAAACCGCTGTGTCTTCCTGCCTTTATTAGGTAGTTATTACTTTCATTTAGGCTCCTGAGTGTCCTCCTACATTATGTGGATGAGTGTTCAGTACCTAGCAAGAAGAGGAGGAGCAAACAGCATTTACTGAGTGACGACCCAATAGAAGGCACTTTCCAGATATTATCTTACTGTGTCCCAGCTTCCTCACTTCTTAGCAGTGTGACCTTGGGCAAGTCATCTATCTTCTGCACCTTGATTTTCTCATCTATAAAATACACTCATAAAGCTGAATGCAAAGATTAAATGTAAACATCAACAGTGCTTAAAACAGTTCCTGACACATAGTACCAGGTATAACATTCGTAAGTCCATACAGCAACCTTGTGTGGTTGATATAAGGAATTTTGTTTTATAGATGAGAAAAACAAGACTACAAAAATTTAAGCAATTTGACCAAGGGTCTCCACCAATAATTGAACCAGATATGCCTGACTGGAAATGCATGCTCTTTATGAAATGTTTTCACGGAGGGGCCAGTGGTGTGGTACAGCCAGTTACAACACCGCCTGTGACATTGGCATCCATACCACAGTGCCAGTCAGAGTCTCAGCAGCTCTGCTGCCAGTCCACCTTGCTGACAATGCACCTGGGTAGACAGAGGAAGATGGCTCTAGTACTTGGGTCCTTGTCACCCATGGGGGAGACCCAGATGGAATTCCTGGCTCCTGGCTTCAGCCTGTCTCTGCCCTGGCTGTTGTAGTCATTTGGGGAGCAAATCAGTGCATGGAAGATCTCTATCTCTCCCTCTCCCATCCTCTATGGTGCTCTGCCTTTCAAATAAAAATAAACAAATCTTTAAAAAACTGTATTCACTGGAGTAAACTTCCATTTGGAAGTAGTGGAGTAAACTTCCATTTCACGCTCAGGAGTTACTCCACGCAACCAGGATAGTGACAAGTAGGCTCTTGTGGAGCTGAACCTCAGCGGAAAGGCTGAACCAGAGGCTCGCCCATGAGGCATGAATGAGAAATAGAGGTCAGTGAGATACAGGAGAAGCCTTTTCTGGCCTAGACATTGTGTGGAGAAGCACAGGTTTATTAGGAAATCCATGGGTAGGCACCAAGAGACTTCAAGCAGGGAATGACATGATCTGGAAAGTACTTTAGAAAAATAATCCTAACAATCAAATATCTGTTGGTGGGTTGAAGATAGGATAGCTTACACCAGAAAATCCAGGGTGTCTCAGCACTTCATGAGAAAGTGAGAAATAGTCATGAGCTAAGGTGGTGGCAGGGGAAAAGGAGACAATGGGAAAGAGTTTGGAAACCAGAAGCCAAACAAAGTTTATTATTAATTCCATGTGGGAAGTGTGAGAGAGAGAGGAATCAGGACCATATCCAGATTTCTAGATTAGTGAGTGGGTAGATGATGGAGTCATTTGCTGAGAAAAGGAATACAGGGGGAGGAGCATGTTTTATGATGGGGGTGGCAGGGCGGCAAATAACAGGTTCAAGTTTGGACATGCTGACTATGAAATGGTTGTGGGGCATGTTAAGTGGAGATGTCCCCTTGTTAGCTAGATACTCAGGTTGAGGTTAGGAGAAAGTTTTAAGCTATTTATATAGACTGGTGGTTGAAATGCTCAGAAGCATCAGTTGAAGAAATGAATGTGCTTGTGAGTGTCCAAACTGAGAACGAGAAGTGAGAAGAGTGAAGGGACGGCCGTAGTGCTGGGGGAAGATCAAGCTTGAAGGAGAGAGCAGGAAGGGGGAAGGGGAAGGACGTGGAAGCTGAAAGGTTAGGACGGAAAGAGAGTTTCCAGGAGGCAGTGGGCACCCACAGTACATGCTGCCGAGGTCCAGGGTAACCAGGCAGAGCTCTGTCGATTGCATCTGGCATTTGCTGGGGGGTGAGGGGGATGCCAAATTGCAATGTGTTTGGGGAGAGAACACGAGCTCACAGAAGGGAAACAGGGGCGGGAGGCTTATTCTTCCTAAGAGCTTGACTGAAGAAAGGAGAGGGCAGCAGCGAGAGGGAGTAGAAGACTGTCACCTTTTTAACATCCTTCGCAGGAGCTAGTACAGTACTCTGCATTTTATAGGTACATAAATATTTTTGAATGGAGGATTCTGTCATCCTGCTTAATTCATTTTATCTCCATTTTCTTCCACATTTAACTCTCCTTGTGATGCCCACAAAGGAGATCGGAGAGGCTGAAATGTCTTGTTCAACTATGGGAGCAAAGCATAAAGTTTGTTTATTCTGCAGTGAGATAAATGGGTGGTGGATAATAGGGACTTCAGTATGCATTTGAAGCAGAGAAATGACATAGGGAAGCCAGGGCACAAGAAACACAGGTATCACTGAGAATGCAACAGTGTAGTATCCAGGTGGACTTTTGGGTGGACTTTATTTCCAAGTGAGCATGGACAGATGGGAAAACATTCCATTTAGGGAACAAAAAATCTACCAACAAGGGAGAATTTAAAAAGAGATGGATGGCATTGAGTAACTTCAATGAAAATTCTAGTAGCATAGATTTTCAGGAAATCTAAGAACACGAAAAGTCTGTTTAAAATAGTATCTGCTACTTGATCTTGATAACCAAAGATATTTCAAAGCATCAGGATTGGGGCTAATCACTTGTACAATTAAGGAAATATATGGGGGTTGCTTTAGAACACACAGCTTTACGCTACTGAATAAGAAGGATGTAATGAAGTTTGATCTTTGGATGCCTGTCATCATGCATTATCAAGCCTATCATTTTCCCCATCAAAGAAAATAGAGTCAGAAGTCAAAAAACATGTGGGTTGGTGGCCAAGGGAAACAGGAGGGAGAGAACAATGTGACCACCCTTGATCCGGCTGCGCATCAATTCAGATCATTCCTCGCTTTCTGTGTTCACGAACAAGCAGCATCGTTTCCTTTCTTGCTCTGCCTTCTCATCATATTTTTCAACTTTCAATATCATTTAGTAACATTCTTTTTTGCTCCATGAGATCTAGTGTCACAGGTGCCTTTTTCTTCCTCTTTATTACTTTTGGCAGTGGAAAGAGAGAGTTTTTTTTTTTTTTTCTCTCTCTCTCTCTCTTTCTCTCCTACTGACCTTTACCTGTTCCTAGCAAATTCATTGCTTTATGACAAGCGCCAACACGGTCATACGCAGATGCAATTTATCTTTGCACACAGCTGGTCTGTGTGCGTGTGTGTCTGTGTGAGTGTTCGTCTCTCCCATTGTTTGACTTCTTTTAACTCCACTCAGATCTTTCTAATCACAGTTTGGAATTCACCTGAATTTCCCTGCTGTGAGAGCTGAAAAAGCTGACATCAAGTTGCTACAGCACAGCTCTGCAAAGGAAATAGCACATCTTTATTGGTGGAACACATGAAAGGAAGTGAATGGTAGGTTTTTAAGTAAGACGTTGCATACACATAACCTGTAGGTGCTTGACAGCGACACCGTCCCACATGTTGGCCATCTCCTCCCTAATTAAAGAAAAGCTTTGAAAAAAAAAAAAAGAGAAGTGTTCCATTTTCACATTAAAACATTATTCTGGGAATTCAGAGCCCACAGCTTGCTTTGCCCAATGCAAAGCATGGAAATTGTTCACACAAATCTCTTCACAAGGCAGAGGGAGACGTTAGCCTTCCAGCCTCACCCTGTACTGAGAGAGAAAGCGTTATTTCTTATGATCTCTTATGTGTCCATTCACAAGGTTAGTTTTTTCCTTAAAAAAAAGTTACTATGGCAACAACCACCTATCAATAGAGCTCTTACTGCACTACTTATAAATGTTGATTGTTCAACAAGCAGGTCCCTATGCCACAGAAGACACAAAACTATATCAGTGGGAAAAAAATTGGCTAAATGGTCAGAAGAAACAATGTTTAAAAGTACTCGTTTTGCCTTCGGATGGGACACCTCACATGGTGTTCAGCCTTGCAAGGTCCTTTTAGGAGACAATGGAGGAAGTGGGGCTCAGGACAGCATGGATGGGAGCGTGAGCACTCTGGTTCCTGAGAACTCAGCAGCCAAGCTGCACAGCGGGACCTGAAGCAGCCTCCGTCTCAAGGCAGTGGCTGTGGGCCTGCCACTTGTTGGCATTGTAAGGGAAGCAAGGTGTAGCTCAAGACCATGTGCACAGCATCTCTGTTCCCCTGGGGACAACAGGACTTAAGAGCCTGAGCCATTGGGAGTGCTCCTTGACTTTCCTCAATGTCACGGGAAGCATTTGTTCTGAGACCTTCCAGTCTAAGAAGAGCTAATGGGATACAGGAAGCCAACACAGAACCAAAAGGAGACTGCTCTTACACACTGCCCTCTCCTTTGACTCCATGTCCTAAGTAGGGAGGTCACCTCTGATCTTCCACTCTGCCCACAATCACCATGGATATTAACTGGAGAGAATAGTTGTGAAAACACTCTCAAGACTTGACTGACTGAATGCTTGTGATATGAGGGGATTTCAAAAAGTTGGTGGAAAAATGGAATTTAAAGATAAACTTATTTTAGTGCAAAAAATTGAAATCCACGTGTAATTTTTATATAAGACATTTTCCATGGACTTCTTGATTCCTTGTATGCACGGATTTAAAAATCTTTCTGGCACCAAAATAATCTTACCTTTTAATTCTATTTTTCACAACTTTCAAAAATGTTAAATTTTCGTCTACTCAAAAGGAAGAGAGTGGGGGCGGAGAGGGAGAGGGAGAGGGAGAGAGAGAGAGAGAGAGAGATACTGATATCGATACCATTTACCATCTGGTTTATTTGCAGCAGCCAGGCATCTGGAACCTGATCTCAGTCTTCCACATGGGTGGCAGAGGCCCAAGCACCTGAGCCATCATCTCTGCCTCCCAGGATACATTACCAGCAAGCTGGATCAGAAGTGGATCAGCTGGTTCTTGAAATGACATTCTGATATGGCATGCAGGTGTCCCAAGTGGCAGACCAACCTGCTGTGTCACAGCATCACTCCAACCTGCCCCCAATGAACTCTTCGAAACACATTTGTACTTGGCCCCCTCGAAAATGTTCTTTGAGAGAAATAGAAAAGGGAAACCAAGAGAGAAAGTATACAAGTCACTGGGTCAATTGCTGAGAAGAAATGCTGTGATTTCCTTCTGTGGGTTCGTCAGCTAAGCAAAAGTTGTACCCTCTGTACCGTGGCCACTCTGTATTTGAGTCATGGAAAACCAGACAGCATTAGGCAAGAATGCAGAAATATGTTTGGCTTCATCTTATGCACAATCTGAATTCCGTTTATATTGTGCAGTGCAAAAACAAGCATAGTTTTTTTTTTTTTTTCTAGGAGAAAAATGAGAAGGAGGAAGAAGAGGAAGAAAATAGAATACAATAGAAAAGTCTTTAAAAGAAAAAAACACTTTCTAGTTTTTTGTTTTGTTTTGTTTTGTTTTCTTCTTAATGACAAGCAAAGGATATTCACATTCAATCATGCTGCTCAAAAGGAAACACATTGTGCCAACATTTATATGAGGAGCATTTCACTGCCTTGCATTGTTTTATTTCAGACTAGATACTTTGAGTCTGTATTTTCCAAACTCTTTGAATATCTATGCCCTTGGGCAGACATATTAACTCCTTTTACATTGAGAATTTCATTACATCAAGTAAGAATGTTAAGCCTGATAAAATGATTTACCCCCTCAATTTAACTTTTATTTTAGTCTCCCACCAGCTTCCCTGAAGTGGGTTTGCTGCCAAGCTATAATACTATTTTAGACTGAGTCATCTAGGCACGCTGAACAGCTTTTACTCTGCTCTGAACGTCTCCCCATCCCTATTGCTTGAATAAAAGAGTACGTGTTCTTCCACGGCTTTGCATTTGAAATGGTTACGAGTGACAGAGAAAAGAAAAAAGCAGAGGCTGAAATTCAGGGTGCAGGATCCCCAGGGAGCACAGCCTCTTTTTCTCCCCATCTCTACGCTCCCCAAAGGGGGATGCTGTGCCACGCATTTTTAAGCCCTGGAAGCACTGAGAACGAAAGAAAGCAGTTGTGCAAGTAAGTGCACAATGCTTCATTTATTTATGGGGAGAAAGCATTTGGAGCCACTCGTAGAGGGTGTGGTTAGAAACACCTCCTGGAGAAATTACAAATAAAAGGAAAGCATTTGCTGAAGTCCTGGAACCCACATGCCATCTCCACAGTTGTAGGACTTGAAAGAGTACTAAGGCAAGCCAGACCATTCCAAATGGCTGACTTTGCCACAGGACAAAGGATACTCTTGCCTGAGACATGTACCGGAGTTTTTGGGTGAGGAGCTGGTGGGGAGGTACCAGATTCTGACACCTGGAGTCATCATCTGATCTTAACCCGCTCAACTGCTGTTTCTTCTCCCTCTTCCCTCCCACTCAGAACCTCAGTTCAAGTGAATTCATGCAGATCAACCCCAAGAACCTCCGCTTTTGCAAGTCTAACTCTCAGTGTTCTGGCTCCTGTAGCTTGTGATCTCATACGCTTACACACTCACTACACTCTTACTGATGTCTATTGTGGGCTGTGTTGACAGGAAAGCCCGAAATAGTTGTGGAAATATAGAAGTAGCATCTAAAGTTTCACCAAACAGAGAGGTAAGTGCTGAGAAGTCCTGACTGTCTCTCTCCTTACTGGACTTTGCTAAGAGCTGGTTTGAGGGCCTTGACAGGGGTCCTGGTTAGCAGTAGAGCTGATGGAGTGGACTAAGCTTACCTGGAAGGAGGAATAGAGCCAGCGCCTCTGATCCCAACAGGAAAAGGAAACAAGCATGGGATGGAGGAGAGGGGAGAGGTGGATCGTTTGGGGTCACAGGCAGAGCAATCAGGATCACTAGTGAGCAGACAGAAAATGTGGAGCACCGCTGGAAACTCACATGGTCACAGGAATGCTTCTGCCAGGGCTCTGAGTCAGAGAATACAGTCAGGAGAGAATGTGGTAGTTGGCGGGTCCATGGGTTGCTGTGGTTCACAAACAGAAATTTTTTGCACAGAGAGAAGAGGTGACAAGGCACAGGGATTGTGTATTAAATATCCTGTGGTGTGAGGTAGACTTTTTTTTTTTTAACCTCGCTCATCAAACCTCCAACTACTGTTGGCTAAGAAATGAATTAAATTGGCCAGTAAGTGCCTCCTGCAGGGTCAAGTCTGGGCAACTACTCGTGTTAGGCCATGTCCTACACATGCAAGATTTCATTGAGAAAAATCAGACAGCATAGTCTTCCAGGAGTCCCTGGAGTGTCATGGGAAGGACTGACAATGGGTGAGGAAATGTGAAATACCAGGAAGTGCAAAAGTGAAGACATACACAGCAGAGTGAAAGAGGAGGGGGAGTCTGTTTAATAGGCTAGTCAGGAAGGGCTGCTCTGAGGCTTGGATGTTGGAGCAGATGCCTGCATGAAAAGAGGGGATCTTCACACATCCAAGTCCCAGCTTCTCAGCTAAGGGCATTGAGAGGTAGAATGAACCAAGCATTCAGATCCTGAGTCTTAGTGCCTGTTCAGGCAACATTTTCATAAGACCCCACAGAACCTAGCTTTGATGAACCCAAAGAGCCCCTCTCAGAACAACCATGCAAATCAGACCTGGGGCTCAGAGGATTTCTTAAAGGAGAGTGACTTTGCTTTCCCACCCTGACAAGGCTGAGACTAGGAAGCTAGGTACCTGCAGGGATTCTAATGTAGCAACACAGACAGCAGAGAGGCACCAAGCTCCTGTAAATAACATCTGCTTTCTTAGTTGGAGGCACTGTTGTAAGAGTCGTAACACACTGCCTCAAGTTCTGCATGTTTTTATTCCTCATCGTTCTCCAACCGCACACCATCATTGGCACACATCCCTTTCCACTGGGGGTGGGGTGGGATTCTTAGGAGGCTCAGGTATGGTAAGTACCACTGGGGGTGACAGGCTACAGATGACAAAGACACCACTCAGGCTTTCTAAACCCAGCTGCAGAAGGACCACATTGTGACACCGAGGATTCTGAATCATTTGGCCTCCCCTCTATGCAGTGGGACCCACACAGACTCAGCTTGTAGCACAATGTACCTCTTCTGTGCTCTGCTTTGGGCTGACAACATGGCAAGTAGGAGGTCCTGGCTTGTGTGTATAATTTAGAGACAGGTTTTATGCTCAACTGCTAAACTTTCTGGTGTTCAGCCACTGGGCCATATGGAGCTGAACTCTCAGAAACTTTGTGGGATTGGGAAGAAGAAGGTGGAAAAATAAAACAGGTTTCCAGAAGGCTTTTACTGAACAAAAGAGTCTTCTAGCTTGAATGTGCTCCCCTAAGCAGGATATGGTGTTGATTCACACATGTATGCCAGAGAGAATAGGGATTTCAATTTTCTGTTTATCAAGGGAATCACTCAAGGATGGCTATACTGAGTACCTGCCAAGGGCAAGGTACAATATAGACAGTCAGATAAATACAGAGAAATAAATACACAGCACATTAAAATAGCAATAAAGCAAGTGCTATATGTAGCATCCTTTTTAGAGAACAAAGGCAAAGATGTCAGCCAACAATTAGTGAATACTAAAAACTAATGTTGAATTCAAATGACAGTCTTTAATTGCGAAATCTGAATGAAACGGATTGGCCTCAGAATGTTAAAGCCAAGCTTCTTTTTATGGGACTAAATAGGAACAATTTAAGATAGCAGACAATTTGGGTAAGCAGAGATGTGAGAGGGGGGAATTCCAAGGGAAATGAATCCGGAGCAAATGTAGGCTGAAGGGGAAAAGAAAAATACAACATTGACAAGGCATAGGAGAAGACCAGCCTTGCAAATTTCTATCACTGGATTATCCTACCAAGATGACACGGCTTTGGAATTCTTGATATACTTGGTACCTATCATGGGGCTGAAGCATTCTCAACAAGGTCTTGGCTGGGAAGGAGTAGTGGAATATGGCACCAAGAATGGCACGTGACAATAAGCAGATGGAAACATCTACCGCAACACTACCATGACAATACACGACCCTCTACTTAGCCTTCACTAGAAGAGGCTTAGAACAAATATGGTCTGTAGCCTCCTGAAAACCCTCCATGCCCCAGTACTTAACAAATGTATTTAATAAAAAATAAATAAACTCTGCAACCAAGAAACAATCCGGGGAGAGGGGGTGGGCATGGAGCAGTAGGTTAAGTCACTGCTGGGAACACCTGCATCCCATATCAGAGTGCTGGTTGGAGTCCTGGCTACTCCTCTCCCAATGCAGCATTCTGCTGTGTGTTCTAGGAGGCAGTGGATGATGTTTCAAATACTCGGGCCTATGACACCTGCACGAGAGACTGGATGGAGTCTTGGCTCTGGCTTTAGTTTGGTCCAGCCCTGGCTGTTGCTAGCATTTGGAGAGTGATTCAGTAGATGGAAGATATCATTCTCTGTCTCTTACTCAGCCTTCCAAGTAGATGAAAATCAGTAAATAAACATTTTTTTTAAATAGAACAATGGGAACAATAAGAAGTCTAGAAAGGACCTACAAAATAATGTGATTCAGGCCTCTGCCTTTTACCAGGTGACTCCAAACCATTTCTATTTTCTTCTTAGATATGTCCAGGTCAAAGACTTCCATAACCTCCTTCATTCTGGCATGAAATAATTTGGATGTCCAAGAGCCTGTCATTCTGATTTTTTAAAAAGATTTATTTATTTATTTGAAAGAGCTACAGAGAGGCAGAGGCAGGCAGAGAGAGAGGGGGTGAGAGAGAGAGAGAATCTTCCATCCACTGTTTCACTCCCCAAACGGTCACAAAGGACAGAGCTGAGCCAATCTGAAGCCAGGAGCCAGGAGCTTCTTCCAGGTCTCCTGCGTGGGTACAGGGGCTCGAGAACTTGGGCCATCCTGCACCATTTTTCCAGGCCATAGCAGAGAGCTGGATTGGAAGCAGAGCAGCCAGGTCTCAAACTGGCGCCTATATGGGATGCCAGCACTGCAGGTGGTGACTTTACCTGCTACACAATAGCACCAGCCCCTGTCATTTTGTTTAATTTAACCACTATCTGTTAAACCTACAATTTTAAGATACTAGTCCTGTGTCACAGCAGGGGCACAAGTGAGCCATATATGGTTCCTGTATTCTGGAAGTTTGTCTTCTAGTACAGGAGGCAAGCGTGCACAGAAATGAGTGTAAATCAAGCCAATGAGTGATAAGGGCTCCATGAGAACATATATCAGCCTCTTGAGGACAAAGACTTTGAACTCGGAGAGTCTTGCACAATGCCTGGCATCTAGGAATTTCACAATTTGTTGAACTGAGAAAGACAAGCAAAAAGCTAAAAGAAAACACTACAGAGAGATAGATTCAAAATAGTAAGGTTAGCAACAATCTTCTGGGTCTGATTCAGGTCTTGCAAGATGAGAAGGAACATAATGAGTCATGAAGCGATGCACGAAAATCTCCTGCCTCTGGCTTGCTCTTTGCGGACTTGAGTGTGTCTGATGAGCATCCTTGCCATACCATGTCTACAGAATCAAAGGCAACAGAGATGTTTATTTGATTAACTTCCTCCATGTCAAACTTCCTCCCTTACTATTTTTTATTGTTCCATCCCATGTTTTCACTTTTTCCCTGAACAAGCCCTTAATGTCTCCATACTAAAGGAATCATAGACTCCTACAACTTTCAAAAATTTCTTTGTGTTCATTGCCATATCTGATTCTCCCAATAACCCTGTGGGTCAAGGAAGTAACAGTATTTCCACTGTAAAGAGAAAGAAAGGCAACTGCAGCATCACGGTGGACAGAATGGTGCTCTCCCAACACCCTAAGTTGCTCATATCCCAGTCACTAGGATCTTTGAATTTCTTTTACCCCACACAGCAAAAAAGAGATTGTATAGGTGTGATTCTCAGTTAAGCATCTTGAGATCAAATGATTACCCTGGATTACCCAGGAGGACCCAATGTAATCACAAGGGGCCTGGTAAGTGGAAGTGGGAGGCAGGAGAATTAGAGTGAGAAGCCTTTGAAGATGGAAGGCAGCCATAAGCCAAGAAATGCAGGTGGCTCCCTGGAGCTAGGAAAGTCCAGGACACAGATTCCCCCCTAGAGCTTCTAGAAAGAGGGTATCCCTGCCATTGCACTCATTTTAGCCCAGGGTGACCCATTTTGGACTTCTGACCTCTGGAACTGTAATGGTATACATTTGGGAGTTTGTGATGATTTGTCAACACAACTTGCTGAAATTCTCACATGGTCCACAGTGAATCAGAGTTAGGTCTAGAAGCCAGGGAAACTAGGCTTTATCTGTCCCTTGGCTATGTCTCTCTTGGAGATAACACATTTCCTTTAGTTACTCTTTTCTTTCACACACACCTTCTTCTCTACCACAGTGCCTTGTTTGTTGCCTTCAAATCACTTGTTATAATTTGTAATGATTTCATTTAGTTGAATGATAGTTGTATCCCTCCTCCCACCAGAATGCAAACTCCTCGAAAAGACACAGGCCCTAAATTTGCTCATCACTGAATCCCAATGACTACAATAGCGCCTGGCAAACAGTAAGTGCTCAGGAGGTATTTGTTGGAAGAGTCATACTTGAAGCTGTGAGGATCCTCCAGGGTAAGTAGAGCCACAGAGGCTGAGATAACAACCCGATGTCCAGCACAGAGCTGAAGGCTCAGGAATAATCTGTATGTACCTGCTTGATGGGGAAGTTGAGGGTACAACCGTGCGGGCAGCTGCTGTCCCCAAGGGCCCCAGCAGAGGGCCTTTCCACAATCACAGGTGTGAAGCCAGAAGCTTGGATCCTGATAGATAACTCTATGGAACCACTTTATTTCCCCCTTATCCTGTTCAGTAAGTTTGTCTCCCAGTCCCTTAAGCGCTTTGTTTCCACCCTGCATCTAATTGCTTTTGGGTAATTATATCATTAACTCTTTGTAATGAATAATAAAAAATAAATCATGTTTGTGGAGGGCTGTGGAGCAAGATGCCTGGGTGAGCAATTTTCAGCTCCTTTCTCTTCCTTGTCTTTGTCCTCCTTCCCCTCCTCTCTCTACTGTTCTCAATTAGAATTTCAGCCAAGTGGAAATCCCGGTGCACATCTTTAAAAGGGCCCCTGGTGACAAGGATGATCAGTGAGGTTTGGAAACCACTGACCTAAAGGATCAGGATCTACAGAGACCAAAGAGGAAGCTGAAGAAGGTAGTCAAACAAATCACAAAGATCCCCATGTTTCCTTAATTTTGTCTCTCAATTGCTCAAGGGATACCGCTTTGCTCTCCTCAGTAATTCCAGGGCAAGTGCTGAGGTTTTGATTCTACAAGATGAGAAAATCATGCCAAGAGAAGACCACCTGGGACGTGGCCAGATTCCTAATTAATGAGCGAGTACTACTAGGGAGGTGGCCAGAGTCAGAAGGAAGGTAAGGCTGCTCATCCAGGTCTGTGGCCTTTCAAGAAAGGTTCCCACTGTTTCAAGCTGGACCCTGTAGACCCCACTCCTTTGTACTGGCCTTGAAGAGAATCCACATCCTATCTTTGGCTCTTGGGACAGCCTGGCTTCCCAAGAGGCTCCAAGCTCATGAGACAATTACCTCCACTGAAAATGGAAGGGAGTCCCAGAGTCTCAGACTTTGGTCATAGGTAAGCAGACTTCCAAGGACATAGGAGATTGGTTACACTGTGTCTACACTGATACATGAGAGAGACTCAATACTTGTTCAATAATGAACTGAACCCTGTGCTATGGGGGAGGCCATTAACACATGTAGCCATGATTACCTATTAACAGGAAGGACTTGGATTTGTCTGGTGTGTATTAGTAGTTGATGCCAAAAAGAATTCAACAGACATGCCCTTTGGTGTAGCATGCAAAAACTCTCAATTAATGTGCTCCAAAGGTGAATTATATTGGTATTACTATCTTGTCTTACGTCAAGCCCAAATCTCAGCTTCTCAAACTGTTCCTTGTTAATTAGAATCAACTCATCCAGCATTAACATACAGTCGTTGTGATTAATGGGTTAATGCCATGGTAGCCTTCAAGCCACCACAGTGAACCATGGTTTTTTGGTAACATAAAAGCACAAAGGAGAGAAGCCTGCATAGGAGAGAAGGGAAACTAAGCCCCTCCACCCCACCCCCCCAACTCAGTGCCCATTCCACAGTTCTGTCTGCAATGATTTTAATTGTCCTACAAACTGCTTGTGTGTGTGTGTAAGTGACTGCCCTGGGGCACCCACACATCAGCCTGACATTTCTACAAACACAGCTAGGCAATAGCCTCCTAACTTGCAGATTATCTCCGAATTTCTAAGATGGGATTTCCTAATAAAATAGAAGAAAATCCATGTTTCCTCTCCCCCACCTAGGGTGCTGCTCAAAAAAACTCTCCTGCTCTCTCCTAGAAACGCAGAATGTCTTCAAGTCTACTGAAGTGCCCTCCTGTATACAGGCTCTGTGTGTCAAGTCATAAAGGGAGGGAAAGGAAACCAGACAAAGGAGGCAATTGCATAAGAAATGGCAGTAGGACCAGTGCAAACCTTTCGGCTGCTATGCATGTGTGCACGAGGCTTTTTTTGTTTTTCCAGAGAAAATATAAGCCATTCAGTCATAAGAAAGTCTGTCTCCAAGGCTGCAGTAAACCATCACACCTGTAGGCTTTTATTTCTCACAGAGGGCCCTGTAAAATCCAAGGCAGCAAATCGGAATTCTGTGTGGTTTAGAGGGAATGCAACCACAGATTCCAGCCAAGAGGGAAAAGATCAATTATCCCATTCTTTACAAGCCCGGTCTCGTACTCAGAAAGCCTCGTGTAAGTGAAACGTGAGCCACAGCCGTGGCCAGGGCAGAGGAAACCTAAGCTGCAGACCTGCGTTATGAGCGTCCGTTATGGTGTTGGTGCTGGAACAGTAGGTCTCATATCCACTTGCCTGATGGGTGTGATGAGCAAGAATTTCTGAATGAGATCATTCCATTTCGGGGACCTGAGTTGACCCACGGCTGGCTGAATCCATCCATTCAAAATCATTCATTATTGAGGGTCCAGCATTCTTCTCTTAGCTACATTTGTGCACTGGACAATAGAGGAGATTTGAGGACCAGTATGGTGAAATGCCCATCTGTGTCTCACAACCTTCTACTGCCCCCACTACTGGAAGCGTTTCTTCTCTCAATTCCCACTCCTCTGAGCCATTAACTGCAACTGTACCCAGTTCCTAAGTAGCCCCCATGAAAGACAGGAACTGTTAGATCCCCAAAGAATTTCGTCAGAATTCACCTGGGCAAGGGATACCTAAGAGCCATTTGAAGCCTTTTTTTCCTGTTACTCACACATTTGCCTGTCTCTGCACTTGATTGAGCTCCTCCAGGTTTCTGAGCTGTCTGTTTGTACAAAGAGTCCCCAGCATCTCACATAGAGTCCGGCAGCTATTTAGAGCTCAATGATGCTTGTTGGATAAAGAGTCTGGCAATTTACCATTTGCCCCTAACATACTTAACAGTCCACAAGCATCTGGTTTTGTGGCCACATGCAGTGCTCCCAGATACACGAGGGTCCTTCTGTCCTGCAGAGGAAACACTGAATTCAGAAGTGTTGATGGTTGTAGAGTCTGCTCTATACTAAGGTTTGCCACCATTACCCAAGGTTCTCAGAATCACTAGGTGGTGGAGTAGCAAATAAGGGAAGCAGTAGCCACAGCAGGGTTTGTGCACAAGAAGCTCATGGACACAGAGAAACACAGTGCAGAGTTGGGAAAGGGGAAGGATGAGGACTTCCCAAGCAGGGATTGGGGGCAACCTAGGAAGTGTCAGGATTGAGAAATGGTTGTCACAATTCTGTGGGCCACCGAGGCCTTCCTTGTCCCCTTGAGATTATGTTTCTGCCAATGTTCCAGAAGGCATGCATCCTCTCTCCCTCCGTTCCATATATGGGATTCCTCTATATGGAGCATTATGCTAGGAGCTGGAGGCAGCATGAACTCAACCTGTTTCTGCCCTTGAGTGCTTGCAGCCAGGGTTGGGCTCTGTGGGGCGTGGTCAGAGAACCACCTAAGAAGGAGCATGGAGAGAGAGTTGAATCCTGGCTTATTATTTTCAGCAAGTGAAGCTTAGGTTCCTCATATATATGAAATGTCAATCATAATCTATATTACCTAACAAACATGGTTTAGTTGTTTTAAATAGGAAAATATTTATAGATATGAGGTCTTCTTACCACCATTATGTGTGTGTGTGAGAGAGAGAGAGAGAGAGAGAAGATAGACTGCATATGCATGTAATGTGTATATACACTTAGCAAAAGGGCATGAGGCAGACAGGGAAGGTGGGTCACAGATCACAGAACTATGTAGAAGGGTCAGCTTGGAAACAGGAGTCAAACGCTAAGCCTCCCATGGTTTGCTAGAAGCAGCTATGTATTAAGGTCTGATGCCGCTTTCTCAGGCTGTTTAAGTTGTAGGCTTCTTTTGCTCTTTTATTTCCTCCTCTGTCATCCACTGGTAAGAAAGGGTGTCAGCCACATGAATGATTCCTACCTCCTAAATTGGGACATTTATTATATATCACACAGGCCCTGTTTTATTATTACTTCTTGATAAAGCATTTTTAGCTTGTGGCCATTAAGCAATCACTTTGGAAGAAATGACATTGCCAGCTTTTCCTAAGGGGGTTAATGGGTTGCCTGTGAATGACCTGAGAAGTCTGCTTGCTGTACAGGTTCCTAGCAATGGAGGCAGGGAAGCAAATAAAGAGGGAAGAAACAGGCACTGGACAGAGACTATTTATGGCTCTTCAAGAAGAAGCACTTTGCCTTGCACGGGGTGACCTTTAGGCAGTGAGGTCCCCGGGCTGCACAGCAGGAATGGTTCAAAAATACTGCTAGCCATCTCCAAGCCTCAGCCTCCTGGGAGTGGCTGGGGAAGGTGCAGGAGAGGCATGAAGAGAATCTCTAGCATGAGGGGTGGCTCTGCTGGAAGAAGGCTTTGACCCCAACTGGGCCAACATCCATTATACAAAAGTGGGCCCTGGCATGGATGTGTCCAGTCTCTCCAGGGTCTGTGGAGGGGAGAGCCAGGTTCTCCATCGAGTGTGCTGGATTAGCATTGTGAAATCCCACACGCATCGTACTGTCTGCCTGTTCTCTATGTTCTCTAAGTCATGAAGAGCTTGCGTTATTTACGACCCTCCACAGCCCTGGACGTGTTACTGATGGCGAAGTGAAAGGCAACGAGGAAAGGTCCTCCAGCGAAAGAAGCAAAAACGAAGCCCTTGATCATCTCCTCTTCCCTTTCCTTGTCATAATCAGGAAGGGCTTTCTTTGTGAGCTGTGTTAGACCTGGGAATAATGTGAATACAGCCTTGCGGCTGAAGAAGAAAATAAAGGATCAAAGTATTCCTTAAGGGATGCTTACCTGCTGGGAGCTAAGGGCACAAGTTGTGTTTGTATCTGCACTGGGGCAGAATCAGAGTGGGAAAGAGGCACACAGTGGTCCCCGCAGGCACGGCTGCTTCCCGTGCAGAGCGGGAGCCCAGACAGCAGCGACAGCAGCAGCAACCCTTCCTTCAGACAGCAGCACTTTCGGTTGGCGTGCTGACTCATGAGCCGAAGCCAGGTAGCAAACATCTGTGATGTGCAAGGGGTTTGCTGGTGCCTGTGAAGGCTACAGAACAGCATCTCTGGTCTCCTGGGACTTGGGAGCTAGTTGAAAAGGTAAACTACACAGAAACAGAAAGGTAAGATTTGGGGAGAGAAAAGGACAGCAGCCAAAAAGACAGAGACAGCAAGTCGACTCGGCCCTCTGCGGGTTCTGCATGCGTGAAGTCAACCACACTTGGATGAAAAATATTAGAAAACAAATTGTGTCTACACTGAACACGTACAGACTTTTCTTGTCATTATTCCCTAAACAACATAGCCTAAAATCCACTTACATAGCATGTGCATTGTATTAGGTACTACAAGTAATCTAAAGATGACTTCATGCAAACACTGTGCCATTTTACATAAGGGATGTGCTTATCCGTGGATTTTAGTATCCATAGGAGTGGGGGGTCCTCGAACCACTCCCCCATGGATACCAAGGAACCACTTTACTGCACTGGGCCTGATTCCGGGGGGTTGGGGGAGGGGGAGTTGCTATTTTTAGACTGAAAATTAAAGAAGGCTTTAGGCAGTACACTGTGCTGAGTTGGACCCTGGAGGCCAGGAAGTACTTTGAAAGTGGGGAGGAAGACAACCATTTTATTCTAGACTGGCTGGAATACAGTGTAAAGCCAACAATATACTCCTTCCATCAGCAAATACTGTTGAGTACTCCTTACAGCTGAGCACTCTGTTATACCCTGAGGATGTAGCAGTGAACAACACAGCACAGACACGATTCCTACAATTTCACTGCACTATGAATGAGCTCCTACTCAGTGCTAGGAGACAGGCATCTGTCACACCTTCTGAGTCCCCGGCAAGCATTCTGATTAGGGTGATTAGGAAGAACTTCCCAGCAGAGCTATCATTTGAGCTAAGCCTAAAAGACTCCAATATGGGAGACTAGACTAAGAGCAATTTAGGATAAAGGATGGGCATAAGACAATCACACAGGAATAAAGGCGCCAGGCATAGGTAAGGATCAGTGAGACTGGATTATAGGGAGTGTGGTTCTTACACCACGGGATGAGGTAGGCAGAGAGCAGACCGGACCTTAAAGCCATGTGGACATTGTACTAAAGGCAGTGGGGAGGTCCTGAGTGTTTCTGAGCAGGCAACAAAGGTTGATGACCGTGCATGTGGGTAAGGGCACAGGAGAGCAGATGGTGGATACAAGAAAAAAGGCTTGAGCAGCATGGCCAGCACAGTAGTTTCAGGCATGGTTCCTGCAGGCTGCCATAGAGCACATGGTCTCCTAATCTCTTGCTGACTCAGTGTTTCCATCTGCAAATTAGGGAAACCACACTCACTGTTTCTTGAAACCTTCTGTAAAGCTTGACCTGAAAGGTGCAGAGTGTTGATGGGCCAAATTACCTGAGCAGTTACATGTGGTTTCTCTTTATCTGGTTAAAGTGGATGGGTAATTTGCTGCACAGCCAACAAGGCAGTCATGCTAACAGGTTGGCCAATATGTTAAGACTATGGTTCTCCCTGCGTGGTGCCATTTCAATTATAGCACAGTTAAAGCAAAGTCTTTTCTCTGAACTGAATGGTCCAGTATTGTTGGATTACTTATTAAAGAGGACTGATAGGCTGAGGCTGTTTTCACTTAGGATTTGTATGACATGTTCATAACTGAAATGAAGAGTTGCCATAGTTACCTGTGTGCACTGTTAAACAGAGCAATCTCTACTCAAATCTCTCTATCAAGGTCAACCAGACATTTTCAATCAGCACCAAATAATTTGCTGCCTAATGGAAGTTAATGAAATTATTAAAAGAGTAGAAGAAATTGAAAATAAGGTTAATATGGATCTATTTTATATTTAAATATATTTAAGTGACCAGTCATTGCTGTAGGGTTCTTACCAGCTGGAAACACTGCAGTATAACTCGACATCTGGAGGGAAGTTTAGAGTAAAAACACATTTGGATTTTGGCACAGATTACTGCCTTCGAATCCAGCCCATCATTAACAGCTTCTGTATAGTATTGTTCTTCCTCTAGGGGCTATAAAAATGAACCAAACCTTTGTTCAACCTAAACTTCCTTTCTTGGTCAGCTGTTCCTGCTGACTTCTCATTCTGCTAGCTCTATTGTTTCCATTGGAAATGTCAGAATGGAGAGGACTATAGGCTGCTTGCTTTATAAGTAGCCTGTTCCACTCCAGTAGTTCAAGAAAAAGAAAATAGACTTTGTTATACGAAGTAACCTTTAGTTTAGGGCTTCTCACACCTTAATGTGCATACAAGTCACCTGAAAATCTTGTTAACCTGCAGAAACTGATTCCGCAGGTGCAGGGTGGGGCCTGACTGTTTCTAAAAAGCTCTCAGATGTTATCAATAATGCTGCTGGTTCACAGACCAGATCTTGAATAGCAAGGCTCTAATCTGCTTCATTGTCATCGTAAACATCAGCTTTAGAATGCCACTAAAGCATGTTGTTGCTCGATATACATAGAATCTGTCCTGCTCACACAGGAGTTAGAATCTGCTGACACTCAGGAATCACACAGCATGGTATGGTGCTTTAAGGGCTCCCTAGGACCCTTTGAAGGACTGTGGGCTCAATTTACAAGGATCACACTACAAATGTATGTAGCTCCATATATGACTAAATAACTCAGATGTGGAGTTAGTGAACAGAACAGCATTTGATGGATTTTTACTCTGTAACAATGATGAAGCATAAATCAAAAGTAAATCAGTGGGGACTGGCACTGTGGTGTAGCAGATAAAGCCACCACCTGTGGCACTGGCATCCCCTACGGAACCAGGTAGAGTCTGGGCTTCTCCACTTCTGATCTAGCTCCCTGCTAATGTGTTGAGGAAATAGCTGAAGATGGCCCAAGTGCTTGTGCCCCTGCACCCACATGGGAGCCTAGGAAGCTCCTGGCTCCTGGCATCAGATCAGCCCCGCTCTGACCATTGTGGCCATTTGGGGAGTGAACATCTCATTCTGTTTGTAACTCTGCCTATCAAATAAATAAATCTTTAAAAAAATAAATCAGTAAATGCAAGGCAAGCTAGTGTTTCACTGACGTGGCATTGACAAAAAGTATAGAGTATGTGTGAAGTCCAAAATTATTGTTTACTTAAAGCATGGGTGTGCTGTACATTAACTATACCAACCATCTATATGGGACAGATCTATAGAATCATATCCAACTCATGATTTTTCTTTCTTTTTTTTTTTTTTTGAAAGGCAGAGTGGACAGTGAGAGAGAGAGACAGAGAGAAAAGTCTTCCTTTTGCTGTTGGTTCACCCTCCAATGGCCGCTGCGGCTGGCGCGCTGTGGCCAGCGCACCGCGCTGATCCAATGGCAGGAGCCAGGTGCTTCTCCTGGTCTCCCATGGGGTGCAGGGCCCAAGCACTTAGGCTATCCTCCACTGCACTCCCTGGCCACAGCAGAGAGCTGGCCTGGAAGAGGGGCAACCGGGACAGAATCCGGCGCCCCGACCGGGACTAGAACCCGGTGTGACGGCGCCGCAAGGCAACTCATGATTTTTCAATCACTGTACTTGGGAAAAGAATGCATAGGGCAGCCACTATATTAAAATTACAGATTTATATTACTTTCTACTAGTCTGTAAAATGGACTCTCTCCACCCAACATACACCCACACACACACACACACACACACATATATATAATTGGTCAAATTCCCTCTTCTTTCTCAAAAGAACATTCTTAAAGTGAATAAAAAGGTACTTCATTTTAGATCAGTAGTTTTCAAACATTAGAGTGCAGATATGTGCTCTGGAAAGCTTTCTAAACACAGATTACTGGCCGTGTCCATTCCTACCCACAACTCAGATCTGGGGTAAGCATGAGAATTTGCATTGCTAGCAAGCTTTCAGGTGATGCTGAAGTGCAGGTTCAGGGATCACACTTTGAAAACCATTGTTCTAAGTTATTCCTTCACATCCTTAGTTGCATATTAGAATCATCTGGGAGAGCTTTTGTGAAGTATGTCTGACCTGTGTTGCAGGTCAGACATACTTCAAGTCTCTGGGAATGGGACCCAGCTATCACTAATTTTGAAAACTTGCCAGGTGACTCTAATGCTTAGTCAAGGCTAAGAATTACTAGAGATCATGGAAAAGTTTTCTTCTTCCAGCTAAGGAGTACCATTACTGTAGGCTCATAATGGCCTAGATATATTATGATGATTCTGAAAGCGTAACTGGGCCAAATAAAGTCCAGACAAAATGTCCCATGGCTATGGAGCTATAAGCCTGTGGAACATTTTAGTTATATCTAATTTGAAGATAATCCTCTTGTCTCTCTCTCTATCTCTCTCTCTCTGTGTGTGTGTGTGTGTGCGCGTGCATGTTTGGAACTTGGACTCCAAATAGAAGGAGGTAGGTTGCCAATTCTCCCATGCAGGGCTTTGTGTATAGAAGGCTAAACCAGAGGAAGGATCCACCTACATCACTAAGCCACAGAACCTTCTTTCAAATGGACTTCCAAAAAAATGTCACTTTTCTAGTGAAATTGTAAGATGGTTCAAAAACTCAAGAGGGACATGTGATACTTCTTTCTCCTTCTCACTGAACAGCTTTCTCTTCCTTTTGCCTCATCACAGTCTTCCAGTTGGCAAGGAGTTAGAGATGGGTAAATAAGAATATTCCAAAATGCTCTCAGCTTGCCAAGCCATGATATGTACCATGGCTTGCTGATTTAATCTTGGAAAAAGGATCCAATCCAGGGACATGAAAGATGAAGACCTATAACATGAATTTAAGAATTATTTGCTATCATTTGAACATATGCCATCCCTATACTCAAGTTTTGAAATTTATGTACATGGGAAAAAATCAAGAGTCCTTAATTCTAAGTAGAAAGATTGTCTATTTTCTATAAATTGTCATTTAGTCTTTGTATTAACTACGTGGAGGGAAGAATTCTACCTGTGCAAGCTATTTCTTCTGATTTGGTGGGTGTTTTTAATAATTAAATTTGTCTTTATTCTTTAACATGAAACAAGAAATACACTTCCTTTCAATTTCTACACATTGTCCTACATCATTAATCTATAATCACCCAAAATAAGACTAAACTTGTTTTGATGCTAGAAATATTTATTAAATACCATCATAGGCATGTAATGGAGTACAAAGATGTAATGATTCCTTTCATTGTTAGACAAAACAATATTATTAGACAAAACAATAAAATCAATAACAAAAATATAGATATACAAAATAGGAGTGATTAGAACTACTAGAAAGACAGAACTACTAGAAAGCTTTTAATGTGTCTTGAAGAATGGATAAAATTTCAGCAAAGTAGAGACAAAAAAATATTTCAGACACTCCTGGAAGAGGAATAGCATTTGTAAAGGCAAAGGATGATAAAAGGCTTAATCTATCTAGAAGATATATAATAATTATAAACATACATGTGCCTGAAAACAGAGCCTAAAAATTCATGAAGAAAAGCCTCACATAACTGAAGGGAGAATGACTCATTGACAAGAATAATAGTTCGAGACTTCAATACCTCACTTTCAACAATGGACAGAATAAGTAGACATAAGATCAAGAGAACAGAAGAGTTGAGTTATGTGATAAGCCAAGTAGACCTAGCTGACACACATAGGGCATGCCCCCAACAATAGAATGCACATTCTTCTCACATGCAAGCGGAAAGTTCTCCAGGATAAACTATGTATGTACGATTCCACTTATAAGTGGTTCCAAGAACAAGCAAATCCACAGATACAGAAAGTAGATTAGTTGTTATAAGAATCCAGTGGGTCAGGGCTAAACGGTGTCCTCGCTAATGGACATGGAATTTCTTCATAGTGTAATACAAAATCTTTTGGAATTACTGCTGATGGTTGAACAATTTTTAAAATATGTGAAAACACTAATGAATTTTATGCTTTAAGGTTCAATGTTCCTGATGGGCAAGAATCCTATCTTTCTTTCAAAGAAATAGGATACATCCTTCATGACACATGCATACACATATGTGGTTCTCACCCACATCATGTACAGAAAAAGATGCCTAAAGAGTTAGCCTCTGAGCAGGAAATTAGGGGAAAATATGAATATACAGAATGAGACCAGGCATTTGCCATAGTAACTCACCATTTCGTTTATTACTTCAACAGATATTTATTGAGGGCTTATTGTGTGTCAGGCCTTCAAAACAATGAGGACTGAGCAGTGAATAAGACAGACAGCAGTGTGCCAGAGTGTACACCTTACCAAGTCTAATTACCTCAGTGACAAACATTTCAACCTTGGATGTTGAGTATAAGGTGACAAGAATAGTTATTTTTTGCACTTATAGCACAATCATTTGATTTTATCTACTCTGAAAGAACAATATGAGTATGTGACTGACAACATGATGGTCAGCATGACAACAACCAAAAATGAGGGCTCAAAAATAGCATCTGTCAATGTGTCTTAGTATTATCCATAGAGAGATATCAGCTAATTTGCAAACATAAAACTATCATGGTGGAGATGCAAAAGGAAAATGTTCCTACTAAATGTGGTGGCTCTGATTCCATAACTAATAAGCACTAATCTTGTAACCTGTCTTCTGTACATACAGAAAAGGATGAATTCATCAGTGAATTCAGATGTTCTGATGTGTTACATGTCACAGCTGTTACTCTAAAGATCCAAATTGATATTTATACATTAGTCTTATTTTGTAGTGTGAGCTAGTTCTGAAAGCCTGATAAAATTTATATTAAAACCTGGATCATGAAGATCACGCTCAAGACACTGCTACTCCCTGATACTTATGGAAGAAATATTAAAATAAAAATTGAAATGTGACTACTTATCATTCTTTCTTTTTTTTTTTTTTTAGTGGGAGATACAGTGAGTACCTTCTATACAAAGTACACATGACACTCTGCTAGCAGGTATGTGGATACAGGATATCTAAGAGAAAACATCCTCGAGTGAACTCTCCTAGATAACGATATTTCTTTGTAACTCTCATCCCAGGGACTTAAATGTCTCACAGACATTATTCATTAATACAAAATTCAGAATTTTAAATGAAAAAGGCTAAGGATATACATTTATTTTATATTTAAAGGAATATTTTATATCAAATGGAAATACTTTTGATTTTAACTTTGATCTCATGGACAAATTATACGAGAATTGTTATAAGAAATGGTTCTGTTGGCCAGTGCCATGGCTCACTAGGCTAATCCTCTGCCTGCGGCACTGGCACCCCGGGTTCTAGTCCTGGTTGGGGCACCAGTTTTGTTCCGGTTGCTCCTCTTCCAGTCTAGCTCTCTGCTGTGGCCCGGGAGTACAGTGGAGGATGGCCCAGGTCCTTGGGCCCTGCACCTGCATGGGAGACCAGGAGAAGCACCTGGCTCCTGGCTTCAGATCGGAGCAGCGCAATGGCCAGAAGGCGCTGGCCGTAGCAGCCACTTGTGGGGGTGAACCAATGGAAAAAGGAAGACTTTTCTCTCTGTCTCTCTCTCTCTCACTGTCTAACTCTGCCTGTTTAAAAAAAAAATGGTTGTTAATATGAAATACATATGTTCCAGTCTCATTTTTTAGAGGGCTATTTAAAAGGTAAAATACTTACCACATCTTATTTATCTATTATTTTCTTATTAATTGTAAACTTTCACAAGTGCTGAGATGGGTTGTCTCAGCAATTTGTATATCTCCATAGCTGGAGCAGCAGTTCATACACAGCCGTTACACACCTTAATTCTTTTCCCTATAAAGACCTGTTTGAATATTCAGCCATCTCTAAGATGGTCCACTTGCAGGATGTAGGATAGTTCATAAAATTATTTTTATGCTTTGGAAGAATATATTTATATATCACATGAGGAATATGAATGCATAATAGAAATCTTTAAAGACTGCTTATACTCCCAGATAATAAAGGTTTATGATTAGATATTGGTGATACTTATTACTTTTATTTATAGTTCATAGGACCTTTGTAAGGGATTCCCAACACTCCTTCAAATTCTATTATCTTATTGAGGATCATATAGCTACTAAGTGGCAAAATATGAGGTTCTATTGTTTCCCTTAATACAAAGAAAACAAACTCAATGCTTTGTTTACTTGTTATTATCTTTCTTAGCTACTAGGTTAAAGGTTCCAAGTGAACAAGAACTACATCTGTCTTATTCCTCACTGCACCGCTAATGTCCGCTATAATCCTTGGCATATAATAAATTCTTGACACATATTTGCTGAATGAATTAAGGCACGACACCAAATGTCTCTGATTCTAGTGTTCTCTTTATACTACAGCAGCAAAAACTTTAAGATTCTGAAATTATTTATTTGCTGAGAAGATCACACTGCTTATATATTTGAAATCAGCCAAACTCTTGTCCAAATATCCTACTGAAATAAAAAATGAGTCAAAGAAGTTTTGCTTTATGTAATCTATACATCTTTCCCTCAAATTATATGTGACATGTCCAAATACTTGACACATAGAAATGTTATGATACTCCCTTTTCTTACCACATTGTGGTAAAAAGTGAATGGCATGTTCCTACTAATCCAGCCAGTTTTGTCTTTATTTCCTCCCGTTAAGAAGGGTAAATAGAAATGGTTACCATGGAAAGTCACAAATACCACTGAGTGCTATTTGCTCATTTGCCACTCTATCATGTATGAGGAGAAGAAATAGCATGAGTTTCTTCTAAAAGTTGAATTTCAGGCATGTTCAGGCATTATTAGCTTGAGAGCTGTTGCAGTTCATCAGGTTTCTTGGCTACTCCAGAAGGGGGGATGACAGCAAACGTGGGCACTTACCCAACGGCAGATATTGCGATTTATAGACATTATCTCATTGCATTTTCACGCCCAGCCCCATGAGTTGGGTCTTACTAGTAGTACACTTTTACAGACATAGAAAGAGACAGCTACAGATGCTAATTTTCTTAAGTTCACTCAGCTGGTAGGTGGCAAAAATGACATTCTAACACAGGCCTTTTTAACTTTTTTGGAAAAAAAATTGTGGTAATGATTTTATGGTATTTTTTGCTGGGGATAGAAAGATTGAAAGATAGCTGGATACTTCAAGGGTAGCTTTTCTTGTAAATCATGCAGCTTTTTTTCCTAGAAATTGGCATGTTCTTTTGTACTCTGGAGGAGTGATTCTTCTGGCTCCTTTCTCAAGGCTGTGCTCATAATTCCTGATACTGACAAGAATCTCTGAATCAGATCACCCATCCTTTGAGCAATATCACTCTCTGCCTCCAGTGTCTGCGTGCTAGGGTTGGGGGAGGAATGACTAAGAATGCACGCCTTGTAACTCAGGTCTCTCTGACCCCAGCACTTGCATGGGAGTGGCATTCTCCTGGCTTCCTCTGCCACAGGGCTTTGGACAATCACCTGCCTCCGGTCTCAGCCAAATTAATTCTGCATGCTCACCTGATGTTCGGAGACCCCAGTGGGTCTCAGGCAGTGGGAATGTAAGCCAGAGATCTTGTATTGCTTTGTTACCTTTCTATTACTTCTCTGGGCATTCCATCGGGAGATCATTTTAAAAACAACAAGATGCCTTAAAGATTATATTGAACTGTGGACTCGCTGCCCCTAGAGAAGAGCCTTGGACATTTAGGTCCTTGACAGAGTTTTGCTGAACTGAATTACTGTTGAACCACACTTTGGTAACCAATCCCATGGAGAACCAACATGGCCTCACATGCAGGTTCTGATGAACTCACTTACCTGTGACATCTAAATATTCCTAAGAATCAATTTTCTGACCTGGAGAAGGAAGGAGTCCGAGACCTACAGATGGACGCATCATTTGAGGAAGCCCAAGTATACCTGAATGCAAACCTTGGTGGGGAAAGTCACACTTTCCTAGGTGATCTTTTCCCCTCCTCTTCCTCTTTATTCCTTGCAGAATGTGTCAGATAATTGCCTCAATTTGCCACTTCCCTCTGACAGATGTAGTTACATGTCTATATGTGACAGATGTAGTTACATGTCTATATGTGACAGATGTAGTTACATGTCTATATGTGACAGATGTAGTTACATGTCTATATGTGACAGATGTAGTTACATGTCTATATGTGACAGATGTAGTTACATGTCTATATGTGACAGATGTAGTTACATGTCTATATGTGACAGATGTAGTTACATGTCTATATGTGACAGATGTAGTTACATGTCTATATGTGACAGATGTAGTTACATGTCTATATGTGACAGATGTAGTTACATGTCTATATGTGACAGATGTAGTTACATGTCTATATGTGACAGATGTAGTTACATGTCTATATGTGACAGATGTAGTTACATGTCTATATGTGACAGATGTAGTTACATGTCTATATGTGACAGATGTAGTTACATGTCTATATGTAACCCCACACACTTACATAAACATGAGTCGAAGTCAGTTTAGATAACAACTGACAAGAAATTAAATATTTAAAGATGTTGTTGATTATGTAGTTATCACAAATGTCTAGTTAGCATCTCATATTGGAAAGGAAAACCCACCAGGATGATCTCCTCTTGGCAGTCTTCCTCCCTCCCCCAAAACCACGACTGCTACATATTTACTTAGAGCTTTAATTCACAGTTGTTTATTTCCTGCTTTCACTTCCAAAGTTGGGGAAAACAGATCTGGGTGAAATTCAACTTTCAGAGTTAATAGCATACTTCTGGTATGGTAGGTATTTATTTAACTTTAATATAAGAAGGTAGGCATCTGTTTTTCTTTTAACTGAGGACACACAGTTTGCTTTCTCTGGAATAATAGAGACATTTCAAAATGCACGAAAGCCCACTTTCTGCTTCATTTCCTGTAAATAACTTTACACTTACTTCAAAGCTGACCTTTCACTTAGATCAAAATTCATGTTACTAACACTTGCAGAGAAGAGAATTGAATCAATCCGATGAGCATTAAAATAATTGTATTTTGCTTTATTTACCGTGCCCTGAACACCTTTGAGGGTTTATAATTTCTGGGGATGCCCTGAGCAGCTTGAGTGAAGTGTCTGCCAAACATTGCATCTGACTGCTACCCTGTTAATTTGTTTTCCACCGCTGTTTTCAAAAAGTGCCATCAGGGAAGCTTAACTCCAACAATTCTCTTTCAGTGTCGTCAATTTTCCATGAGTTCAGGCAGGCCACAGTGCAGATCTCAAATACACAGAAAACTAAGTGGAAACCAGGTTAAAATGAAAGGAAATGTTGTGTCTACTTAATGTCATAGAAATCAGGTATAAAAGACAGACTATTAAATCGTGGAGTGAAATCAAGTTAGCCCTATTCACTGGAAACAGAATTCAAATTACCTTGCACTTGGTTACTGGAGAAGAACGAGGAAGCTTTAAAAATAGATAGCACTCTTTGGGGCCTTTGTTTAAAATAGTAATTCCCAAGACTAAATTTCACTTACTGTCCTTAACACGTCTGGATCAAAAGAAGCCAATGTGACCAGTTTTGGAAAATCTTTAGGGAAAACCTAATTCCTTTGTCTTCTCCGCAAAGCCTCTGAATTAAGAGTCTGAGTTTACTTTAGCCTGTGTGCTTTGAGAAGTGGATGGCACATTTGTTGGGAGCCAGAAAGATTTCCCTCACATGCTCTAAGCTTTGGAATTCCTTTGTTTCTTGCGCCTTGGATGGAAGAAGAATAATAACAAGTACTGCATTGTCTGCATACTCACTGATCTCTCAGTCTCCATGTTAATGTACTACATATACGCTCTGTGAATGTGTCTCACACGCAGGGACAGGTGTGTTTATGGCTAACATGCATTACCTGGATAATGAACAAATTAGATAAGTAGATTTGGGTTAAATCTGAAAATTACTAAGTATATTACTCTTTAATATTTGGTTCCTAAAATTATATTTTAACAGTCTATTTAATAAACTGATTCTATCAAAAGGCAGTCCCTTTCCATGAAATAATCACCTCTTCCTACTCTTTCCCCCATAGCAGCCCCATATTCATCAAAGAATAGTGTCTTTGTAACTTGTAGGCTTTTTATGCTCTGTCATTTCTAGTTTGAACAGAATGATTTGGAAATGGCTGTAGGAAATGTTATCCAACTTGCAGTTATTATAGCCAAGGGAAGTTTTTACTATATCTAGGGAAAGAAAAACACATGGTTCTTCTTTTTGTATGCCTAAGATCCTCCTTTTGTAATCAAAGATGGAACACCCAAAAATGGTGAAGTAAAGCAAAATGGAACGTAAAAAAAAATACACTTTCCTGTATTCCACGTTGAACTCATATTTGTTCACTGAATCCCTCAAACTTATTCTTCAATCACCCTCTCCAGGTGCTAATTTCCAGGCAGCCTCCTGAGCTGATGTTTCTGTCCCTGGACCAGGAGATCTTTGTTCTGTCCCTAACTCTAAAGTCTTGTGGTCAAGGAGAGTTGTTTACACCATCTGTAAAAGAGGGAGCAAAATGCCTGCTCTTTATCTTATGTTCCATGAGGCTGCTCAGGAAATTTATGAAAAATCTATTGCAGTGGCTGCTGAGCTATGAGTGTGGAGCTCCTAATGGCTGCTAATGGGAGATCTTATTGCTGCTTCCTGTTTTCCTTACCCCCAAGTGGTCAGCTAGCATTCAGGAGAGGGTGAGAAAGATGGGGGGAGTTGGTGAATAATGACCATTGGGTGAACCACTAGGGCTTGGGTCTAATGCATCCTTGTCTGGAAATGCCTGAACTGGAAGAACTTCTGAACCATTGTCCAAGAAGTTTTCCAGTTAGAGATCAGCAAATTGTGATGGCCCTTAGAACTTTGGAATTTTCCTGAAATCTTCCAGTTGATTGTCCTGGGTACTGGATATGTCTGGCTGAATACCTCTTCCTTTACATAGACTTATTCTCAAAAACTCAACGGCAGACTTTTGTCTTCTACCATAAAATACAGCGAAGACATTTCACAACCTATTGTAGAATTTAATTTTTCTGCAGTCTTCAAAAATGTGAAAAGTAGTTGGCTATGCTTTTTCATAAAGCATAATAGTTATACTTTGAAAACAGGAGTCACTGTGTACTTACACCCCATGTGGGATCTGTCCCTAATGTGTCATCTAAAGCCAAGTGATGCTATAACTAGTACTGAAACAGTATTTTTATACTTTGCGTTTCTGTGTGGGCACAAACTGATGAGGTCTTTACTAATTATACACTGAAGTGATCTTCTGTATATAAAGAGAATTGGAAATGAAAAAAAAAAAAAACCAACCTGGTGTTAAAATGGAAATGGCATAGAAAATTAATTAATTTAAAAAAAAATTATGTAGGATCTCTGTCTTTAATGTGCTATACATTGCTATTTAATGCTATAATTAGTAATCCAATGGTAGTTTTTTCACTTTATGTTGCTATATGGGCAAAATGTTGAAATCTTTACCTAATATATACTAAACTGATCTTCTGTATACAAAGAGAATTGAAAATGAATCTTTACATGAATGGAAGGGGAAAGGGAGCGGGAAAGGGGAGGGTTGCGGGCGGGAGGGAAGTTATGGGAGGGGGGAAGCCATTGTAACCCATAAGCTATACTTTGGAAATTTATATTCATTAAATAAAAGTTTAAAAAAAAAAAACAAAAAAAAAAAAAAAGAAAATAGTTATTTAATTATTCTGCAACTTTTGTTACCTAGCTTAAATCACTTGATGTTTACAATGCCTCCAAGGAAAATAGGTCAAAACTGTGTGCTAATGCCCTATGGACCAAATCAGCCCTCCTAAGACAACAGTGTACAGTGGTCAGATATATTAGGCCTAGCACCAACTGCCCAAGTTAAAAGGCAGCTTATGTCACAATGGTCATCCCAAATATTGGCTATATAACTGTTCTTTTTTCTTGATACATAAGAGGGAATAAGAAATCTCCAAGTAGGTTAATTTTTTTTTTTTATCAAGAATTCCAAGGGGTGCAGCACTGTGGCGTGGTGGGTAAAGGTGCAATGCCAGCATCCCATATGGGTGCCGGTTCAAGTCCCAGCTGCTCCATTTCCAATTCAGCTCTCTGCTATGGCCTGGGAAAGCAGTAGAAGATGGCTCAAGTCCTTGGGTCCCTGCACCCGCATGAGAAGACCTGGAGGAAGCTCCTGGCTCCTGGCTTCGGATCAGCACAGCTCTGGCCTTTGCAGCCACCTGGGGAGTGAACCAGCAGATGGAAGACCTCTCTCTCTCTTTGCCTCTGCCTCTCTGTAGTTCTGCCTTTCAAATAAATAAATAAATCTTTTTAAAAAAGAATTCTAAGAAGCTTTTGATCCCTAGGGAAAAGTGATTTACTGGCAAGAAATCTGACCTTTGGGGCACTCTGTCTCTACCTGCCCCAATCAATTTGGCCAGCAGCAACCACTGTTTTCCAGAAAGTGCAGAATCTCAGTTTCTCAGGGCAATACCAGATGATGGCAAAGACCAAAATAATTCAAAACGCTCAAGCAAAGACAAACATTAAGGACCTCTGAAATTTCCATCTCTGTTGCCTATTCCCACTCTTTCCACCCACATCTACCCTCTATGATGCAATAAAAACCTGGATATGTGGGCAGTAATGACTGCATAATTCTGCCTTTAAAAAATATCCATTAAATGAAGGAAGTTGCAGAAAACGAGAAAAAAGTCATTGAAATGCTTCAGCACAAAAAGTTCTCAAACCTGAGCAAATTACTGCTGAGACTTATCATTGATGATGTCTCACTTTCTTTATGTGGTTAATTGCTTCCTGCTTCCATAGATGATTTCATCCTGCTTTATCTCCTCTTGTTTTGTTACAAGTGCCCAGGCACTGGCAAGGTTCATCTGGGACTCCGTTAGACTCGTGGTAAGCATAAAAGCCAGGATTGAGGGAAGAAAAAGAAGAGCCTACCTGTTAATGTCAATTCTTTTTTGCGTTTTTCCCTTGGCCTGATTTCACTATACTGTTGGCAGATTTTTATTTTTCTCTTGTTAGTTATTCAATCCTGAAGGGCTTAAAATCAGGTAGAGGAGAAATAAAGTATGGCATGAAAACACTGTTATTGTCTCTGGTGAGGTACTTAGTTTGTGTTAGAAGACAGCATTTCTGCCCACATGAACAGGCTGAGATGAATCCAAGCCAATCCCAATGGCAGAAAGGCTAGCAGGAGACCAGACAAGATACTGAGTTTTCCTTGAGAAAGCCTTAAAAGCTACCCTCTGGATTTTTCTTACCTTAAACCAGAACTCCTTTGTGCACAAGTACTCTCCTCTCCAACTGATGCCAACTGGATTAATTCTGCCACAGATAGTCCCTTCCCTGCTCGCTCGCTCTCTCTTGCTCGCTCTTGCTCTCTCTCTCTCTCTCTCTCTGGGACAGTACTTCCCAAAAGACTTCTCCTTTCAAGATATACATGATAGACATATCCAGAGTCCAGAATGTGCCGATCAAGTCACTTGTCCTGTCACTGAGCCAAGAAGGCCAGTCTGGACTGGAAAAGGCTATGGGTTAAGGAGGTCAAACATACTCAAGTGGTTCCATCTCTTCCATCAAGGGCCACCTTAGGGATTTTTATATCATGGACACACTGGGAACATCACTGTTCCTGTTCTTCAAATGACCGTCTGGCACTTTTGATTCATGACTAGGGTTCCCAGCTTTAGCAAATAGAAATACCAAATTAATACAGTTAACTTTGAATTTCAGACAGACAATGAATCACTTTTTAGCAGAAGTATGTCTCACACAACATTGACCTGACTTCCCATACTACTGACCATATGTTACTAGTTATTCCAATGTAAAGGTTTAAAATAAAGGAGGATATGGAATCACCTCTAACATATCTTAGTTTTGGGCTGAAGTCTAATACTTCTTTAGTACAAGTATATTCCATGCAATATTTGGGACTTTTACAAAAAACTGAAAAGCGTTAATTGTTGCTTGTTAAGTATTCAAATCTATTGCAGCAGGAGGTTTAATGTCTCTCCTGAAATGCAAGGGAGCCAGAGTTTACCTATGGACAGACAGGTCTTTACCTTCGTACTATAGGAGGTGCTCCAGCTACAGTGTCAACCGTGCTTACCCTCAGAAAAGGGCACATTTGGAGACATCACACCAGGTAAGGAAATCCCACAAAGGTTCCTTTACATGAAGAGCCCAAAGAATAAATGCAAGCTTAGGGATGACAGCGAAGGTATGTGAGTTTGAGCTGTTATCACAGAGGGAAGGGTGATTCTGAGCACAGGAGAGCTCTAGCCTTGTCTGTCTGCTCACCTCTTAAGTGTCATGCTCAAGTCCTAGAAATAAGGGTGGCAATGCAAAGATTCAACGAATAAAATAAACAAGCAAAAAGCATGGAGTTTTGGAACCCGGGGTTTTCTGGATAAGTGGGGAGCACTATCAACATGAAACATGGGTGGCCTCAATACTGATGTGAGTGGGCATCAGTGGCAGTGCTGTCGTGGCGGCCAACATCACCAACATGACTGACCCTGTGGGTGCTAGAAGAAGCCATCACCACAGCAATCTGGGGTGGGACAAGAGGAAACTAACGCGGGTGACAGGGAAATCAAGATGTCTAGTGTGAGGAAATACTCACTTCACATTTATTAAACACCTGGTATGCGCTGTTTCAGGTGTGGCAAATACTACAGTGAAAAGACCTGGCCCCTAACAGCATGTTGTTCACAGTTCCCTATGGGAAACTGACAATTCAGAGACAATCAGATCAGAGATAGAATGTGATCAGAGATAGAATGATTTGCAAGCACTTGGGAGGGTTGCCTAACTCCTCTTAGAAATGCTGGAGTAGATTTCCTAGAGACAAGAAGTCCAAAGCACCAGAGAAAAGAGTCTTTACCAGGTGTCCCTAGAGTATTTCTGATCTATTTGGGAGAAATCTGAAGAGTTTCCATTCGCAAGGTGGGACAATCAGGGAAGTTTTCTGATTTGCAAATCTTATCTCCACTCTCTTCCTCCTATCTGGCTAGTGTGGCTGGAAAATATACTTACCACTTGCTGGTAGCTCAGGCAGAGACCTGTGGTGAGTGAATACCAGGCTAAGCATAAATAACAGGAGACCTCATAACCCTCAGGTCCAAGGGCTATGTCATCGTAGCGTCAGTGGAGCACTGCACCGGGTTGCTGGCATTACATAGGCAAACAGGACGTTGTGTCCTTTGAAAAGTTCTTTGATAATAAAGAAAATATTTGATACTTTTGATAATAAAGAAGGAAAATGTCAAATAATTAAATTCTCCTCTCCTTTCCCACTGTCAGTCCTAGGAAAGGACCGCATATACAAAAGCAACCTAGAAGCAGCCTTGATGAGGTTATGTTGCTCCCCTTGAAGTACCTCTGTCAGGTTTTGCAAAGCTGATTTCCTCTGGTCAGAGGAGCCTCGAAATAATACTAGGTTTCAGAATAAGAAAATAACTATTTTTTTGTTTAATCTTAATAATAGGGCATTTCAGGTTTGTCTAATGGAAACCAGAAGCTGATGATCTAACAGAATCAAATACCAGCTTTTGTGCAAAAAGAAATAGTAAAATAACGTGGGACCTTGTCTAAATAAGACTTATAAGTGATGCCAGCTAAATGGGAAAAAATAGCAATAACCTTTTAAAACATTAATTTAGACTTTTATTGGAATACAAAGGATCTCCAGTGTCTGAAAGCAAGCATTGTCTCTCTTTTTTTATTTCAATAGAACTGTGGCTTGAATACAACACAGCAGGGTGTGTGTTTTCTAAAGTTGGGTCATTATCAGAGTGTTCACTGCCTTTTGCCAATAAGCCTTTATTTGGCAAAGTTTAAAACTGCTGACAAATGGGATTCTTCCTGTAGCAGTGTAACATGGTACAGCTAAATATGCCTAATTACAAGAACCCTGCAAGGGCCATCGAGAAATCCACAGTTCTGAGAAGATGCAGATGGACAGTCCTCAAAGAGAAAACAGAAAATCTGTGAACTCGTGGTCATCTCGCCCCTACTTCTTCTATGATGGATTTTAAGATTGCAGGAACCTGTGAGATTATTCAAAATGATGTCTAGTTTCGTCCTAAGCTGCAGGGATTTCCCATTTCCATAAATTTCACCAGAGACATTGGAGAGACAGCCTTTACCTCTGCATATGTTGCTCTGTGTTTTTTTTTTTTTTTCTTTTGTGGGTATCTGTAACTTTCCTGCTCTAATTTGTCCCTGTTCAGAAACAAATAATTTGGAAGGTTATGATCCCAAAGCACCACACATTAATTCTCTGTACATATTTTGTGCTTTTGAACTCCAAGAATGACCGTGGACAGTCTCTTTAGAATCGGGAAAGGAGGGCTAATGTCAAATTGTTTAATCACAATCTCCACCTCCAGGAGCCCCTTGAAAGAACAGAAGCCTCACTTGTACTGGATTTCATGGGAAAATCTGTGCTGCAAACCTTGCTCTCTAATTATAGCCAGGGGAACATGAGGTTTGTTTGGAATCAGATGTAGCTTTCCACCACCATAATTACACATTTTATTTCGAACACCTAACTGCAGTGTTTGAAGATGTTAGCACAATTGTACTAAATGTCATCCTGGAGTTGCTGTGGAGAGGGCTGGCAGGGAACAGCAACGGAAATGACAGACTTACGAGGGTCTAATAATTTCATGAGCCGCTGGCTTTCCAAACTCAGAGCAGGGGGTTTCCTCTCCATTCTGCACCCAGCTGATGCCTTAGACTAACCAGGTGAAGTGGTCAGGGACTGGAACGCACTGAGCTGAAAATGCTAACTGGGGGCCTCAAAAGTCTGCAAAAAAAAAAAAAATCTATGCATTTTGAGAAGACTTTTCATACAATGACTAAGAAAAATGCCTATAGAAGAGAAGAGAATCAGTGTGTATAATCTAGCACTGGCTTGCATGTTGAGTTACAGGCAAGTCTTCCAGGAGGCCCAGCAAGAGGGGGTGAGAAGCAGAGAGGTTAGGCCCAGGACAGCTCGATCCTACAGAGGGCACAAAATGACTATGAAACTCTCCTGATGTTTGTGCTCCCAGCCCCACGTGGCCCACCTTAGGAGGGAAGCAGCACTGGGTTTATTATCTGATGAACAGCTCCATTTTTGTTGTGGAATGATAGGAGGTGGTGTAAATGCACAATAACAAAATAGTAACAAGTAGTGAGAATCCGGGCCGACCTGTGCGGGAACATCCGACAGGCTCCCAGATTAGAGGCAGCCTTCGTCATCCCTGGAGGTTGGCAAAAGGGCCCAGACATACATTAAGTACTGCTCTGCCTCTGTCGCAGGTATTTCATTTTACTCTTCTACAAGCCCCGTGGCATAAGACTTATTTGTCCATTTTTGATCCAGGGGAATGACTGGGGGAAAAGTCGAATGTAATTTAGAGTGAAGGCTGCCCAGACCAACTTCCAGGGCACCACATTCTTTTAATTCCATTGCTTTCTCAGGGCTATGGAATCTCTGTGATCCATTAACACGACAAATAATGACCTCTACATTTGTGTGCCTTTTAGTACCTACGGTTTTCAGGGGAAATTCGCACATATTGCCTCACTGGGTTCTCTAAAGTCTGTGAGGTGGGCAAAAACAGGAGTTATTTCCCTGACTTTAAATGAGCTGAAACTAAGACTCATAGAGGGGCATGCTCCATTCAGCTTCTGTCAGAACGAAGTCCTGCTTCCTGTTTTCCCCCTGGGGACCTTGGAGGAGAGACAGGGAGTAGGCAAACAGCTACCTTCTCATTGCTGAACCCTGCACGGACTTGTGGACAATAGTCTCATTAAATGCTCAAGATCTCTGGATAGAGACCAAGAACTCCCTTATCTCTACAGAAATCTCTACAGAAACATTTTTCTCTCTTTACTCCTCCTCCTCATTGAAATGCTAAAATTTTACAGTGATAGACAGATAACATCATGCTGCCTTGTGATTTTCTAGGGAAAAAAAGGAGAAGGACACGATATGTCTGGGAATTTTCAACCGCCTGGCATGGTGGAAGGGAACACTTGTCTTGGGGGTTGAGATATGCGGGTTCTCGTCCTGTCTCCCTTTATTAGCTGTGTAATCTGTCATTTGCTGCTTTAAACCCTCCAACACTCAGTCTCCTAGTCTATAAAAGGGACTATTCTCATACGAATGAGGTGTAAGGGCTTTTAAAAACGGTACACTTATATATAAATGGGAAGGCTTGCAATGGCAACAGTTTGCCACACACAGGCATGGTGATCTGCAATATGACTGCAAAAAATACGCCGTTTACGTTGAACCCACTCTCATAACTCTAGGATGAGAGAAGATGTTTGCATATTCAAACCACTGTGCTACAGTGTTGCCTCGCATAGCAGTACCATCAGGTTATAATTTTAAAATTATTGGTAGCAGGAGTTTAGCTACAAATATTTGAAAGGAGCCAGACAGGTTTCCCCCAGGGCATTCCATTTCTTGAGATCCTCAGGCAGGCAGGCGATGGGGTTTGGAAGATTTTGAGGAAAGAATATGGGAAACCAGTCTCAAGTTCAATCTTGCTTGCAGTTAAAATGATTTTCAAAGACTCGTATACAATATTCTTAGGAGCAAATCTGGGAGGCAGCCTAGAAGACTCATGGAGTCAGGAGTTGCGTAGGGTGAGTTCAGATCTCCGTTATTGCACCTGCAGGTTATGTGATTCTTTCTAACCCTCAGTGCTTTTTTTTTTTTTTTTTTTTTAAGATTTATGTACTGGGGCCCGCCCTGCGGCACAGTGGGTTAAAGCCCTGGCCTGAAGCACCAGCGTCCCATGTGGGTTCGGATCCCGGCTGCTTCTCTTCTGATCCAGCCCTCTGCTGTGGCCTGGGAAAGCAGTAGAAGATGGCCCAAGTCCTTGGGCTCCCGTGCAAGTGTGGGAGACCCAGAAGAAGTTTCTGGTTCCTAGCTTTAGGCTGGCTTAGTTCTGGCCTTTGCAGCCATTTGGGGAGTGAACCAGCGGATAGAAGACCTCTCTCTGTGTCTCTACTCCTTTCTGTAACTCTTTCAAATAAATAAAAATAAATCTTTTAAAACAATCTATGTATCTATTTGAAAGTCAGAGTTAGATAAAGGGAGGGAGAGGGAGAGAGGGAGAGGGAGGGGGAGGGGGAGGGGGAGAGAGAATCTTCTATTTGTTGGTTTACTCCCCAGATGGCCCCAGTGGCCAGGGCTGGGGTAGGCTGAAGCCAGGAGCTTCACCCAGGTCTCCCACGTGGGTGGCAGAGGTTCAAACACATAAGACATCTTTTGTGCTTTTCCCAGGCCATTAGCAGGGAGCTGGATCAAAAGTGGCACCCATGTGGGATGCCGGCATCGCAGATGGTAGCTTTACCTGCTACGCCACAGCACCGCTGCCTGTATGAGTGGTTAGCCCCAAACTGTGGTGTTATTTTGAGGATTTGATGAGAAACAAGTGCAGAGTACCTGGAACAAGTACTCGCCATGAGGTAGGTACTCTGTGCATGGTAGCATCAGGATTTTATACAGAGACTCTACCAATGCTGTAGCAATGCAGGGAAGTCATCCAGACATGAAGGGTCCTTATCCACCAACAATTGTGGGTTTGGGTTTGAAGACAGAATGTTCCATGTTTGAAAGGATATTGGGTATTTATTCTTCCTGAGATTCTTGAAAGTTAAAAGACGCCATTGATAGTTCTTTTTACTGCAGAAGCCTGAAGACCAATGGTGCATAACTAACCTGTTTTGACACTTCTTTGCTTAAAAGGAAAGATTGTGTGACTTCCTGGGACTGAGAGCCTTGAAGTAACCCTTGAGTTAGTTCAGGGCAGGATTATTGTTTATTTATTCTGTTACAGAATACTCAGCTCACTGTAATGCAGTGTCAGACTCAGTATAAGGATCATTGTAGGAGTAAAATTTTAAAAATTATGGTAAGTACATGCACTGCTGAAGAAATGATACCATGGTACATTATACAGTGGAACTACTGCTGCTGTATCAGGATTACTGCACATGCAGTGTTTTGCCAAACTTTGTTTTTAATCTCTGTCAAACAAATTGATAGGATTATTTACCACTGTAGCTTTAATGATTTTGTGACTATTTAAGATTCACTTTACTTGAGTGAAGTTGCACCTCTTTTCATGTGATTATTGTTCACAGCGCTTTGCTATTTTCCTCCTGGACTTTGGTCTTTTTACTTCTTACTTGTTAAACTCTTTACTTAGTAGAGCCATTAAGCCTTTGACTAAAATGTGAATTCAAAACATGTTGTCTCAAATAAATAACTAAAGATTAAGTTAAAGAACCCAAACGTTGCACCTCTTTAAAATTTTGGCGGTGGGGAACACTATTTTTTTCTGCGAAGGACCATTTGGATATTTTTCACATCCTTCATGGGCCATACAAAATCATCAAATTAAACGTTGGCCTGCATGGATTTATTGAATCTTAGGTTCCGCCTGTGGTTGCCCTGGAAGACCAGACCAAAAGATTTTGTGGGCCTTATATGGCCCAAAGGCCAGACGTTCCCCATCCCCATGTTAAATATATTGTTATTGTCAATTAAAAATAAAATTTTAAATAAAAATACTTCCTTTCCTATAAAATGAATGATTTGGACTACAATCTTCCAGGTATCCTTAAACCCCAAAGTTTAAATTTTAAGTATTTACATGGCTTTCACGGCAAGCTAGGCCCTCACCTGCTGTAACATGGAGGCATAAAAGTTTATGACATAACTCTTATTTTTATACTTCCTGCACTTACCATTTTTTCAGTCTTTGCCCTTGAGTTCTTAATAGTTGTAGGAAATGATTCATGAATGCATTAAGCCTCCCTTTAATCAGATATTGTGAAAAATTGTATTGTTAGTTGCTTTTTTTTCTTTAAATCACAGGTTGCATTTATCACTTCCAAAACTCAAGTCAGAATATTCTGGATTCAATTCCTCATGAGCAAAGGCTGTGTGTTTTAGGTAGAATAAGCTTGGTTAACCTTCCCATATAAGTGAAGAAACAAATTTAGCTAAAACTTTCTTTTTTCCTTCTCCTCCCTTGATTTCTGGCTAGAACTATCCTTAAGCAAATTTTGCACCAAAGAAAACTGGATGCAAGGAAGAGAAAATGAACTTAGAGACAATGTAGCTTTTGTACTCCAATATGATTTCCAAATCTATCACGCACACATTTTGGGGTATTGTCAGGAGGAAAATATGTGTGTGGGGTACCCCTATTTTGTGCCTTGAAAGAGGAATTGTTTTTGCCACAGAACATAGAAAAGAAGAGTCTGATGCATGCTAGTCACATCACCTGCTACTCTGAAAGAACAGTGAGGGGCTTTGCACATAATGAAAATGAGGAGTAAAACACTGGGTGTTTATGTCCAGTGTTCCAGATACAAGCACGTCTCTGTCGAATGTGAACCATCTCCTTTCACAAGACACAGGGCATTCACTCCTCCCGCCTGCACACGATGAGCACACCTCATCTGCCAGGCCCAGGCATGTCAAAAGGAACCTTCTTCCCCTGTTCCTTTCTACTCTGAATAAGTATTTATGAAAAACAAATTATTGCCATGTCTCTCTATCCAGTTTTACTGGGATTTTGTCTGCCTGGCTCCCATGGACATAAGGAATTCTTCTGCTAATTCAGATCCAGTGAATTTCTTCAGAGGGGTTGCTCTAGGTCAAACAGAAGGTCTGATTTTGCCAGAAACGTGACTCTGGAAATCTCTATGAGCAACTATGCATATGAAGTTGAGGGCCAGATATCACCCTTGTAGTGAACTGAATGAAGAAAACACAATAGAAGTCCATCCAAATGCTGCTTTGGACAACAAGGGACAAAAATGGAAAGTCTGCATTTGACCATTCTTTCTGAAAGCCCTGTAGGTGCCAAGTCATACTATGCTCCAGGGCTACCTACCAGCCTGCAGTTGTGTATTTCTTTCTGTCTTTGGGGTACTCTTCATTAAATGTAAGCATCAGATCTGAGGCAGGGGAATGCTCTTCTGGCCTAAAAAGCCTTACAATCCTGAAAGGCCCATAGGTTACTGATAGGAAAAGGTAGCACAAAGCAGCAGTGATAGGGGCGTTGCTGGTGGTGGTAGTAGTAGCAATAGTTGTCTAAGTATTGAATAGATTCTCTCAGCACATGTTTAAGGGGTTGAGACCAAATTTTAAGTCCATCTACATTTTTATGATTAGAATTCTGCCCTGGGAGGAAGTTAGAAAGGCCTAAAACAGGCCTGTGGTGTATGGCTGTGAAGCCAGTGTTGAGATCTTAACCTCACAGACAGCCCTCACTCTCAGGGCTGGGCATCTCTAACCTCCTTGCTTTAGGCTCTCCCTGGTGAGAGCTGCAGCAGCCCTCTGAGTAGCACCGCTCCACGCTGTGACGCAGAACTCCACGACGAGCCTGACTGAAGAGCACGGGAAGCCTTCACAATGAAAGGCCCGAGTTGTCTTCCATCTGTTTCTGTTTGTGTCTGCCAGTCTCTCCGTCCCGCTCTCTGTCTTTATTTGTTCTTCTGCCGCGATCGTCACTGTCACATAGCATACGACTCCCGAGTCACTGCGATCACGCCTGAATTGTCTTCCTAGTTGTACTCCAAACTTTCTGACTGCTGGTGGATATCTTCACCTACATATCTGACACATTAAAATTACCATGTACTCGACTAAATTCAATTCCATGTCTAAACAACTTCCTTTCTGCTTTGCCGGCTTGTCAACAATGGCAGAAAAACAAGGCGCTGCCATCATGGCGAGAAGTGCTTTGTCTGCTCTCCCTCCTGACTCATCAGTTCATTCAGCCAGCGTTTATGGAGTTTTCCTTTGTGAGGACAGTGGAGTCACAAAGCTGAGAAAGATAATCCCTGCTTCCTGCAAGCTCAGAGTCACTGGGAGGTATGCAGTCATACAACACAGTGCTTTGATATGAGACAATACAAGATGCCACACGAGCAGGGCCAGTGCTGTGGCTCAGAGCATTAAGTGGCTGCCTGTGATGCCACATGGAAGTGCTGGGTCCAGTCCAGGCTACTTTGCTTCTGATCCAACATTCCTGCTTATGTGTCTGAGAAAGCCTCAGAGGATAGACCAGGTACTTGGGTGATCACCACCCATGTGGGAGACCTGGATGAAGTTCTTGACTCCTGGCTGCTGTGGCCATCTGGGGGAGTGAACCAGTGAATGGAAAATCAATCAATCAATCAATCTTTGTCTCTGTCTCTCTCTCTCGATCTCTGACTTTTAAATAAATAAATCTAAAAAAAAAAAAAAAAAAAAAAAAGGATGCCCTAGGAGCACTAGGAAGGATATTTAACTCAGTCTTGGGGAAGGGGATGTGTGAAGGTACCGGGAAAGGATTCTGGCAACAGGTAACACTGGACTTGAACCCCAAGGATTGTGTATGAGTTAATCTGGTAAGAAGACATTAGCATTTCTTGCAGAATCAGCAACACGACACAAATCCAGACGGACAACCTAGCGACTCTGAGAATCTGTAAATAGTTCACAATGACTAAATGTTAGGGAAAGGGCATGCCCATGACACCCACACCCCATCCACAGCCTGGGGGAGTCTTACACCCTATTCCCCCTCACCTGCCATAGAAAGCCATCAAACCCTGGAGATGTGACTGCCACCAGATGTTCCTGTTCTCTGTCCTTCTGACACAACCTAGTTTATCCATTGCACTTGTCAGGCTCGGTAGTAATCCCCGCCTCAGTTCCTAGGCATCTTCCACCCCAGTTTATTCTGCTTTCAGTCACAAACATTTCTAAAGCCTCTCCATAAGGGTTGTTCTGCAGCCCTGCGGCATCAGCAGCACCTGGAGATTCTCAGACCGGCGGAATCTCAGCCCCTCCCGAGAGCTAAGTCTGAACCCACAGGTTCACATGCTCCTGCCACGACCTGAATGCATATTGAAGTCTGGAAAGTACTGCTGTAAAGCGTAGCTTTACTTTTGTCCCCACACTGCTGAGACAAAACCTTCCCTGGCTCTCTGGTGCCTCCTGATGATACTGCAAACTCCCTTGTCTAATTTCCACTTCTTTCCAGTCTCAGAACAGGATGCTTTCTTGCTTCTCCAGATCATGTTCCATCTGTCCTCTCTCAGGTCCCTGGCCTCTGCCCTCATCTGTTTTCCTCCTCCTGCCCCGTGTGGCTCAGCTGAAATGCAGCTTCCTCCTCCTTGATTCTTCCATTGTCTAGCTCTCCCATTTTTGAGCATCCAGAGTAACTCTATTATGTCTTCTTAGTAGTAACCTGTTAGTGGTCTAAAGACTGCTGAAGGGCAGAGACTCTAATTGTTCCTCATGAACTTGGTTAATAGTTTCTCTCTGTGGAAGTCGCTCTGTCTCTGTCCCTCTGTCTCCATCTATCTATCTATAGATATAGATATACCATCAATCATTGAAAATGCCCCAAAGGCAAAATAGAGTAAGGCTATCTAGTTATCAACAGCAAAAGGAATGTAAACTCATTTAGCACTCACTTAGTAACACCCGAGAAATGACCACTGGGCTTCAATGACACAGCTGACAACAACTCACTCTCAAATGCCACAGCTACCAAACACTACAGGGGACAGAGAAGACCAACCAGCCAGTTGAAGTTCTATCCAACTGTTCAAGTGTTAAGGTTTTCCATTCTCATCTGCCTTAAATATCATATAGTGCATGGCCCACAAGCACTCAAGGTACAAAAAAACCATTCTCTTCTCTCTCCCAACTAAAGAGAGGGAACATGGTGGAGGTTAGGGGCAGAAAGATACATTTTTTTTTTTTAGTGTATCATGTGCAAATTGCTTCAATCTCCTGACACATGAACACATTTACTGGAAACATTACTTAGAGTCAATTTGTGTAAAGCTAGGGGGAATCACGGTGGGTACAGTAGAAATTTGTCATGTTTTCGGGCAAGGAAATACCATGTTCGCAGAATGCTGATTTGGGAAGAGAAGGAGAGGAGTTTTGCTTGTAGAATACCAATGTCGTTTTACAATGCAGCTCAAAGATGTAGGGGCATTCTAGGTGACCAGCTCTCAATGACAAGCCCTGAAGGCAAGCAGCTTGCCTGCCACCAGAATCTCACAGACTGGGCGTCAGCAGGGGAAATGCTCCACCTCTCTTGCCAAAGGTGGAGGGACTCACGAGGGCACTGCCGTGATATGAAATGATTTGAATGATCACACTCCTATAGGCAGAACACAAGCTAGTTTGACTCACTGATTCTCCCAGCAGGAGGCAGCCAGAAGGAACACTGGGAGAAGCTTGGGCAATCTTCCTTTTTCATCCTTACATTCATAGACAGCCAAGCTGTGAAACTTAGGCCCCATCTGGATTTTCTGCTTATGTTCTAGTATTTTTTCCCCCTTTTGGAAGTGATCCCAATGAGTTCAGAACAAGGCATGCGTTAGTCCCAAATGATGCCGTTCCTAGGATTGTACCTTTTCTTGTCCTGTCAAAACTTGTCATGGTGTTAGCTGACAGGATGCTCACAACAAGACAGCGCACATGTGGTCTCAGGTCAACTTACGTGGGTTCAAGTCCATACTCTGACTCTTACCGCATCATCCTGGTAAGTTACTATAATCATTCTTCCTGTTGGATCTTCTCTTTTTTTCACATTTTGGTCATCATAAATTTATTACTCTTCATTTTAATTTTTAAAAAGTATTATATTAAACTATTATTAATCTACTATCTAAATAATCTATTATCTAAATAAACTATTAAATAATTATTATTATTCTTGGATTTCTCACCCAAGGCAAGTGAGGCATTGGCCATGTATCTAAGAAAAGTTGTAATGATGTCATGAGATTGTTGCAAAGAATAAAGGAGAAAATAAACTTACAGTGTTTAGAATAAGACATTGAAAACGGTATGAGTTCTTACTATTATTTTCTTTGACTGCAAATCCATTCTTCCTTTACTAGAGAAGACATTTCCTAACAATGTTTCTCAAACTTTAAGAATTTTAACCAAGAACCACCTCCAGGACTTGTTAAACACAGATTACTGGAGCTCTTCCCACAAATCCTGATTCAGCAGACCTGGAGTGAGTCTGAGCTTTTGCATCTCCAACTATCTCCCAGGTGCAGCTGGTGCTCTGGGGACCAAACTTGGAGGAGTCCTGACCTGCAGGGATGTCACGGGGGGCTACCTGTCAAATCTTGGGGCTGATCAATCACCAGCACCTACACTTACTCCAAACATAGCCGTTCATACAAACATCCTCAGACTTCACTGCACACGTCCATTTTGAGAACTAGGCTTTGCTGCCACCGCCCTTGAAGCTTTTATCTGTGTATTTTAGGGTGTTTTTTTTTTTCTTGTAGAACTTGTAGCACTGTCTTATCAGTGCTTATCCTGGCTTTGTAAATGGATGGTTAGAATAACCTTGCAGAGGTCTGAGACCACCCAACAGCAAAGTACTCTCTGTATTTGTTGGTAAGGAGATATGGTATCTTGGTGCAGTCCAGCGCTACAGGACTCTCACCAACATCCTCCAGGTATGAGGCACTGTGGGGAATAAGACAGCAGGACCCAGGACTTCAACCCAAAGTCCTTGGGTGAAGAGCGACACATGAACATCATGTTGTAATTCACATGCGACAAGCCAGTGACACACAGAGTGCTGTGGAGGAGCATGGAAGGCGCCTTGGCCTGTTCTGGAGGGAAGAGGCCCCGGAATAAGCATTATGAGAAGCAACTGTTCTTTACTCCTGAGAGTTACAGCCAAGGGTCAGTGAAGCCCTAAGAGCTGTAACACTTGGGTCTTTTGGCCCCTTGGTTTACTGTGCCACAGTGTGCTGGCTCCCGGTCCCCCCTCTCTCACTGGGAGCAGCTAGTCACAGACAGCAGGTCTCTGCTTCTCTACCAGGCAAGTCTCACTGAGCAAAGTCTCCCATATGCTTATACGTCTGCCTAATTTCGGAGTTCAGACACCTGGCTACCTCTTCTACCTTAGTCCTTCTTTATGAAAAACAGTGATGTTGCTTAATATATTTGGCAGTTGGGAGAGCAAGAGAAATGTTCTTGATCAGGCTGATTTGGAAACCCAATGGGTGTAGCTGGATGGTGACATTAGACTCCTGCAAAGGGTGTGGTCCTGGGAGTGCTGCCAGGGCCCGGAGTAATCTTTCATCCACTTGTCCTTCTCGCTGGTCCTACACCTTGATCTATTAGAGCAGAGAATCACTCTCTGAGACTGAATGCATTTCTGAGTCCCGCTGTCCTCTAAAGATTCCACCCACCTTACAGGGCTGTGATCCAATAAGAAGAAAACACAAGGGACATCTCTGGCTAACCCCAACACCCTGGTCTAATGTTTAGTTGTTACTCTCTGTATTGCAAAGGACAATATTGTGTGCCTATTAAGTTGCTTGGCAAAGAATATTTAGCAGGGACATAGTCACTTCTTTAAAGCAAGGGAGAAAAAGAACTGCCCCTTTCTGGCCCTCCTGCTCTCCTTCAAGAAGCAGAGCCCCAGCGACCTGACCGGTGGTCTCAATGTTTGTAGCCACACCGTTAGGCAAGATGATTGCAGCTAAACAATGGCTTGGGGTTGATGTATGTCAGGAACATAACTGCAATGTGGCCTCTGTGGATTGAGTGCCATCAAGTATTACAAGAGGAAACATAAAAGGAAACACAGCACATAAACAAGCTCCCAGGATCTGACATAACGAGCTCCTTTGCTTCACTATGTAAAAGCCACAGAGGAAAAGTAGTATGCTGGCTAACCCCACCCCCACCCCCCCACCAGTTCCTATTTCCAGCTCATCGAAGATTTGGCCCTCTGCCTGTCTGCACACAGGAAAAGCTCTGGGTCTGCTGACATGCTTTGCCTCCGTAACCCAGGGCTTCCATCTGTCCATGGTCAGACTCTTCCCCAACCGCACAGAGGAGCCTGTTTTCTTCTGACCCCTTCTGCTCTCACTACCCTCAACCCCCTGCATGGACTGGAGATGGCTCATGCTGGCCTCTGGCCCAGGCTGCCTCCTCCTCCTCCTCCTCCACCCCTCACACACCAAAGGTTCATTAAATTAGTCACTTGGACTTTCCACGGTTTAGCTGAAGGTCACTGGCTTCCACTGTCAGCCAGGGAAGAGGCATCCCTGTGGGTAGCTGCAGAGCCGCGGCCTGCTCAAGAGGGGGCCGGCTCTGCCCGCCTGTATGGCTGCCCCAGGACAGCACACACTGTGCCCTCCAAGACGCCCAGGAGGAAGTCAGGTCCCCAGTGACAGCTCATGCTTCAGTCCCTGACAGGATAAGGCCATTGCCCAAGATTTTCATGCTTCAGTTTTTCCAAGTGGAAAAACAAGGACACTTAACTTCCTCACAGGGGTGATCTGAGGACATATTAACCGATCTCTGAAAACCACCTTAAGAGTTTGACCATAGGAGGTAAAGCATGGTCACTGTGCATCCCCGACAAGTACTAAGATGAAGTAACAGAGACAACAACTCTACCTATTTTGCTGGGGCTGAAAAGCAAATTACCACTGAAAGCAAACCTAGGTCTCTTTATATAATGTTTCATCTCGGAGCTGGAACTTTAGTATCATGAGGCAATAAAAACAAAACACAACAGAATTTTAAACTTGATGTTCTTTTGGCCCCGTGTCTGGCTTGCAGTGGTGGGTGGACTTGGTAATTACAGTGGTTGTAAAAGTCCCCAGCCATGTCTCAACCGGGCAGTCAAGGCAGAGGCGGCGCTGTACTCTCGACAGCCGTCAGTTGGGGAGGGACTCAACAAATTGTTTTCCTGGCAGTGCTGTCAGGATTCAGCAGAGGAAGAAGTGCCAGAAAGCCAGACACTACCGAAGAGATTGACAAACATTCTATGTTTTGTAGGTCTCTTAGAGCTGGCATTTGGAGAAGGCAGTGACATTTCTAAACTGCATAAGACACACGTAGGAATGGGCGGGATCCATGTTGCACAAACTTCGCGTCTACCAGGAAGTAACACCTGCAGCGGTAAGGGGCCATTGTGCTTGAGGTTCTAAGGTCCAGAGTTAAGGACTTCTCCAGATATCCTCAGACATCACGGAGCTTTGCCTGTGAAATCACATAGAATATATGGAGCACTGTTTATCAGCCTGTCTAAACCACTTGTGGTTGGTGAAGGAACAGCAAGTGCTATGGTAGGAGAATCATTTTCATCATGAAACTTCATGGGACTTCGGCAAAACACACCATTAGTCTTCTGATGATCTAAATGTCATCTCTCCACATGGCCATACTGGTTAACGGGCAAGGAGAGCGTGTTCACATGGTATGCATGAACTCCACAGAAATAACTATTTTTTTCAGTTCTACTGTTATACATAATGATTCCTATGTATCTACGACCTACCTATCTACCTCTACATCAATATACATAGATACAATCTCCACACAAATTAGTAGACAGAGCTTGTGTGTGTGTGTGGGGGGGTGGTCACAAAATATTTCAATAGTCAGAATCTAAATAAAATAAAAGCTTAGAACTTGTGGTTTATATTACATCCGTGGTGACATCTTCTTTAAATTCACTACCTAATCATTTAAGCATATACAACATTTTTTCATTTCTTTCCTTTCAGTTGTCATTCTAAAACTTCCTATGTTGGGCTTCAAGGAGTATCCCATTCTGTTTAACTCAGTTTGAGGAAAGCTATCTACTGTGTTTCCAGAGCTGTGGTTTTAGCATTTGAAAGAAATACAAATCACAGCTTCTGTGCTTGAGGTATTGTGAATCCTCTGGGGAAGAAAAAACTAAACAATAAAAGTGTTTGAAGGGATATGAGTATTGTTGAAATGAATTGCATGGATAATAGATACTATAGAGTCTCATCTGCTTCAAGATTTGATGGAAAACCAGGTTATTTACAGAGGAAAGGGTCCTAATTCCGATAGTCCGTTGACAGGTTGTTGGCTTCCCTAATGCAGTGGGCCACCAGGTTGTCCCTCCCTAGCTTTATTTTGTTGGTTCTGAAGTGACCAGGGCCACACACAGAGACAGGCTCTGCAAACCAGATACTGCCCAGGTTGACCATCTGTTCAGCTTTTCCTGTACAGCATAGAAAAGCCCAGAGTTATCATGGATCCTCTCACAGCCTGGCCCATGAGGAGCTGTTAGGGGAATCCAGTCGTGGCCTCTCTCTTCACTCCCAAGGCCTTTGAGAACTCTGACAAAAGAGAGACAAGACAATTCCAGTGGGTGGAGGTGGGGACTGGCGAGTCCTAATTTATACATGAACTTTACTTGTTAATTTCATAGAGAGGCTATCACCAGGTTCTAGACAGAACAGTCAGGAGTGAGACAACCATGTGGAGAATGAGTCAGAGGCTCTGCTGGACAACCATCATCCAAATGCCCAGCTAGAGATGGCGTGAGGTAAGAAATGTGAGTAAGGCTTCATTTTCCTAACCTTATCTTTTGGGAAAGGATATAGGATCATCTGTGTTTGGAGACTGAAGTCTTCTTTGAGGGAATAACATAGTAAACAGTAGAAAAGAAAGTGTGAAAATCCCAAGAGGTACGCTTTTGAGTCTTCCTAATTAACAGGGGAGCAAAGCTCATCTTCCAGGTGCTATTAATCAGTGGGTAGAGGGCTGCTGCCATTTCTTGAGATGCACAGATTTGAAAATGACTTATTGGTAAGGAAGTGCTGAAGTTTGAGTGAAATTGATATGATTTTCACAAGTACAAATTGTATCAGAATTATTGTGACAGAAACATAAGAACAGCAGAAGTTTGATAAAGAGAAATCTGTGGTCAGTTTGTTATAAAGACTTAGTATTTTTTTTCCTTTGAAAATACAGAGAAGAAGGGGAGATTACCTTCCCTCTTCTGCTTCACTCCCCCAAAATGCCCACAGCAGCCAGTGCTGGGCCAAACCAAAGACAGAAGCCAGGAACTCCATCCAGGTCTCCCACGTGGGTGGAAGGAACTCAAGTACTTGAGCCGACATCTGTTGCCTCCAGGGTGCGCACTGATGGTCAGCTGGATTGGAAGCAGAACTAGGACTTGAACCAGGCACTCTGATAGGAGACGCAGACAATCCAAGTGGCGACTTAACCACTGCCCCACAGTGCCCACTCCTGTGGTCAGCTCTGAGTCAGACTGCATGATCCCTTGAATCTTGTTACCCGGCAGTGGCCTTTCTCAAACGTAAACCCTATCAAATGACTTTCCATCCACAGTTGGATGAAGTTTCCATAGCAAGAAAGAAGTTCAATGTTTTATCAGCCCTGAATTACCCGTCTCCTATGAAGTGATGTTCAGTTACTATCCAGGTCCCTAAAACAGTGTTTCTCCAACTTCAGGGAGCATCTGAGTCACTAGGGCAGCTTGTCAAAGCACAAGACAGTGGGCCAGTCCCATCTCCAGAGTGGGGCCTGAAAATCTGCTTTTGTGAAAGTTTTCCCAGTGGTGTGTTGCTGGTGGTGCTGGTCTGGAGACCACAACTGAAAAACTCCTGCCTCTCTGCCTCTACTCTGTATACCAGATCCACTTTATAAAAGTAGCATCACATTCTGAATCTGTTGCATTAAGTTACATGCTCTGCAAAGTTGATTACCTTGAACAAGCTTTGTACCTGTCTTGCCAGCCTCAGTGCTTTGTGCCTGTAGAAGGAGATCAATAAGCACTTGTATGTGAAATCAGCAGGAAATCAGGCAGAGACATGAGTGTCTCCTGATTACATAAAGCCTGGGATGCTCGTGTTTACAGAATCCCACAGAGCTGCTTGCAACCAGGCCTAGGGAAAGGGCCCCTTGATTCTCTCTTCTTCAATACACCCCTCAGGTTGTCTTCTATCTCTTCTCTTCCCTGTGAAGATTCTCTTGTCATTTGAACCTAGTTGGCAATAAGTCAACTTTTTCAGTCAAAAAGTCCTGAATTTGAACCCAACTGTGATACCTACTAATTTGTGATTTTTAGCAAGTGGGTTGACTTAAATTTCAGTTCTCTCATTTCTAAGGAAGTGATGAACACTCCCTAATTTACAGATAAGTTCAATAAAATAATGAATATGCTTTGCATAACCCTGTGCTCTCCACATAGTAGGCTCTCACATATTATCTCTGATTTACAATAAATGCAAATTTGGGTGAGCTAACACAGTGTGGCCCCCTGGGAGTGCCCGTGGTGCACACCTGTCCATTAATCACTCTTCAAGGTTTGACAAAACAGCTGCAGGATAACCTGAGAGGCCCTATATCCTTCCCTGAATACCAGTGACCCCGGTTTCTGCTGGAGGGTGAATCTTCCATTTGGATGCCACCTCTCCAGAGTCAGTGGAGAGTTGGGATGCCACTGAACGAAACCTCTGGAAACTGCCTTGCTGGGGAAAATGGGAGCATCCCTGAGGGCCAGGCCCTGCAAAGATGCCCGTGTAGCGAAGCTGGCAACATTCAGACCCTGAAACAGTAGGAACGTGGTGAGGAAGGCCAGGGAATTAAATTTCCTCAGCTTTCCCCCACACAAATCATTCACAGAGGAAACAGACATTTGAGGAAAAAGTTCCTTTAGAGTACATTTCTCTGTGTGTATTTCCATCAATTTCTTCGTCTCCTAAGTCTCATTCCCTACTAGTAAGAATCCTTTAGCAGAACGGCCTGGATATTTTCAGTCTCTTAATAGATTCATTTTTGACACCAAAGGATGACTACGGGAATCTCAGAAACCAGCAGATTAGGAAGGTAGCATACTAGGCTGCTGCCAGCAGGGTGCCTTCAGACCCAGAACAGGTGGGGGATGCTGACTCTCCAAATACTGTCTAGTTGCTGCAATGTCTACTTCCAGGCTGAAGGAGTTGGGGAAATAAAATTATGACTACAGGTCTGTTTTATATCTTATAGGAGGTAGTGTTGTTGTATGTTTAGCATCTGTATGTCCTGAATTTTACTCAATAAGCATGGTGCCCATGTTCAATCCTGCTATTCATACAGCATCAATGTATTCAGCATTTTCCCACATTTAATTCAAATTATATCACCCAAGTTGCCTCTTATCCCCTAAATCACAAGAAACTGGGAAATCAGTTTTGATTTGGGAGATATAGTAATTGCAATGTATTCCCTTCATTTTGCAGACAGGAAAGCTGGCTCTTAGAACAGGTTGGTGCCAACAACAAGAGGACTGAAACCTCGCTCTTCTGAGCCTCGGGCAGGCCACCCTCTCTACCCCATTCTGATCCATCATATTTTGCTTTCGGCTCTGCATCCCAGATCCTAGCTCTCTGTCTTAGCAAGGGAGAAGAAAGAGAAATTAAAGTGTATGTCCATAAGTTCATGCATGGAGGCTTTCTTCTAACAGCTTTTTATCAATCTTTTTTTTTTTTAATTTTGCTTTCAACATCTCCAGTTCCTTTAAAGCAGAATAAGGTCTGACATTTTTACATCCACAGAGGTCCACAAAATCAAATCTTGGCACCTCTACTTGGTACAGAATAAAGCACTTCACGTGGCTAACGAGATACTAAGAAATCGTCTTATCTAGCACATGCTGTGGTCCAGGAAATGTACTAGGTATTAGGGGTAAATAAAAAATAAAAATAAAAACCTGTCCTCATGGAACTCACAATGGAACTTAACTGCCTTGAGCAACAGTGCTTGGGAAGGGTTCTCTCCTAGGATGAACTAGACACAGAAAGCCCAAGGGCTGGCATAGTTTAATTAAATGACCACCCTTCCCAATTAGCCATGAAAACACCGCTTGTATGGCTATGTCATTATCACTTCCTGCCTGGATTAGTGTAATCCATGATATGCAGGCTCTCTGTGTTCCAGCATTTCCTCTGGGGATTTGCAACTTTTGCAAAATCGTAGCTTTAGAATGTTGGCTGCAGCCAAGACTTCATGACTCATATCACTTTGTATGCCAAGCAAACTTCACGGGCTTCCTTTACAGTGGAGTGCACACTGTAAACGTTCTGTAGCTTAAAAGAATGGACAGAAATCTCTTTCCCCACACCTGGGACTGTCTCAGCAGTGTAAGTGTACACTTCCCTCACTCCATGCAAAAGTTGGCAAGCTCCAGACAATGTGCGTGCTTGTCTCCCATTTCCTGTCAAGAAAAAGTCAGGCATTGAACTGAGGAGCACGGGGGTGGCTCCTTGCGATGCTACAAACTCTGCCGACTCTTCCGTTCACCTAGAATGCTACTTCCTGTGGGGCTCTCTGAGGCATGGCGACTACCTTTATGCCCCCAATGTCATTCTTTCAATCACAAACTTTGATTTTTCAGAAACAAACTAATTTTGGAGGTCACCTAGAAATATCTCGAATGAGGCTACCTGAACCTGAGAGAGAGAAGGTACTCTAGGTGAGTTGCAGCTAGGATTAGAATTCACGCCCCCTAACTGATCTAAGGAGCTACTGTGTCCTCTCTGACCCACACCATACGTCTGCTTCTTCAGAAGCAACCACTTTTTATCCGCAGAATGTCCAAATCTTTGGTGCCGTGGCAGAAAGAGTCTGGAATGTTAAATGCCACTTCTCAGCATCAAAATTACCCAGGTACTATCTCAGGCAAGCAGATTTTCTGTGCCAGGGCAAGAGAGAAGTCTGTCAAAGGATGGCCTAGCTTCTGAAAAAGCGCTGGGTTTTCATGAAGCCATGCTGCATGAAACAGCTGACAGCGCATTAAATTGCCTCCTGGTTATGGGTCACTCTATCTCTGTGAATCTAGTCACAGCGGCACAGAACCCCAGAGCTGGAAGAAACCTCAGAGATCATCTTGTCAACTCCTTCAGTACACAGGTGAAGAAAACAGGACCCAGAGAATAGTGCAGATTTGCCCACGGCTACAGCGCTAGCGGCAAGGGACCTGGGCCTGTCTGCTGTCTCTATGTCATATGGCCCCGTGACAAATGCCTATAGCACCCTCCATCCCTGTATTTTACAAACAGCACACTCACTAAGTAGCTCTTCATAAGAAATTCCCCAGAAAGTAGAGGATGCTATCGATTTCTTTTTATAGTGATGCAGATTGTGACAAAGCTCCAAACTGACCTCTCCTGCAGCAGGAGGCCACAAACGAACGTACAACTCCCTGGACACAACACAGGAAAAGAAAAAAAAACCCTGTTATGGTTTCAAAAGAAGTGGAGTCAGAGATCTGAGGGTCATTGTTCATCACACACCCTTTGATGTATGATACTTAAGAATGATACTGTGGCACTTCCATAAAGTGCAAAACTCAGCTTTAGGCAAGAAGCCGCTCCCTTTGCGTTGGTTAGGGGAGGAACCTACTTATGCTTCTATTTTCCTCTTCCCTGAACTCATGCAATATATTTCCCTAAATGTCTAAGGGCTCAGTCCTTCCAGCGAAAATTTAGTACTGAAAATAACTTGCTTTTCTTATAAAAGGAATACATATTCATTATATAAAATTTGGAACATATAGAAATTATAAAGACAAAAAGAAAAAAAAAAGCAAAACACCTCTACAATCCATAAATAAATGTGTGTGTGTGTGTGTGTGTATAGCCAGTGGTTTTTCTAGGCATGCATACATGCACATTTTTCAAAAGAGTTGGTTTGGCATCATTACACATTGTGGATTTTTTTGGACAATTTTTTAATTTACATAAGGTGAACAAATTTCATGTATTTCAAATACACAGATTTAGGAGAGGAGCAAAATGATACTTCTCACCCTACCTTCTCTCCTACCCATGCTGCCCATCTCCCTCCTCCTTCCTTTCTTGTTGTTTTGTACTACTTTTTATCCACATTGCACTTTATCAGGAACAGTTTTTTTTCTGCAAGTGTTTCTCAAATTTTAGCTGTGAGAACCCCCCGGAACGCTTGTGGAAGCAGAGTGCAGAGTCTCAGTTCCAGTTTCTGATGTAAGAGCTGTAGGATTGAGAGCCACATTTTGCATTTCTGATAAGTTTCCTGGAGGTGTCGATGCTGTAGGTCTGGGAAACACACGTTGAGAACCACTGTTATATCATAACATAAATTTTAGAAAATGGGTGTTTTCTTGAGTGGGTGTGGCACATGACAGACTTTAGACTTTTCCCAGTTTTCCACTGTCATACATAGTATATAATATTTCTATCATTGTCTCTATGCTTTTTTAAAACATATTTATTTTATTTGAGAGGAAGAGTTACAGACACAGAGAGAGGAGAGACAAACAGAGATCTTGCATCCACTGGTTCATCCCTCAAATGCCTGCAATGTCAAGGGCAAGGTCAGGCCAAAGCCAGGAGCCAGGAGCTTCTTCCGGGTCTCCCATGTGGGTGCAGGCACCCGAGCACTTGAGCCATCTTCCCCTGCTTGCCCAGGCACCATGAGCAAGGAGCTGAATCAGAAGTGGAGCAGTAGGTACATGAACTGGCATCCACATGGGATGCCAGGGCTTCAGACAGCAGCTTAACTCACTGCACCACAGTGCTGGCACCCCTCCCACCTTGTTAAAAAGATTTTATGCTTTTTTTAAAAAAAAAAAAAGATTTACATATTTACTTGAAAGGCAGAGTTACAAAAAGAGGGAAGAAGAGAGATGGGGGCGGGGGAGAGGGAGAAGGGGAGAGAGGGGGAGAGAGAGAGAGAGAGAGACAGACAGAGACAGGTCTTCCATCCGCTGGTTCACTCCTCAGATGGTCGTAATAGTCAGGGATGGGCCAGGCCAAAGCCAGGAGCCAGGAGCCTCACTTAGGTCCCCCGTGTGGGTGCAGGGGCCCAAGCACTTGGGCCGTCTTCCATTGCTTTCCCAGGCCATAGCAGGGAGCTGGATCAGAAGTGAGCAGCCGGTACTCAAACTGGTGCCCATATGATATACTGGTGTCAGCAAGCAGCAGCTTTACCTGCTACACAACGCTGGCTCTGTTTCTTTTTTAAAGAGAGGTTTATTGAGGTGCTACTCACATACCATAAAAATTCACCTATTTCAGTATATAATTCTTTGATTATTTATTTGGGATACATTCCAAAATGAAGAATTGCTGGGGCCGGGGTTGTGGTGCAGCAATGCCTGTATCCCATATTGTAGTGCTTGTTCCAGTCTTGGCTGCTCTGTATCCAAACCAGCTTCTTTCTAATGTGCCTGGGAAGGCAGCAGAAGATGGGCCAAGTGCTTGGGCCCCTGATACCAATGTGAGAGACCCTGATGGGGTTTGTGGATCCTGGTTTCATCCTGCCCCAGACCTGGCTGTTGAGGCCATTTGAGGAGTGAACCAGAACCAGCAGATGGAAGACCTCTCCCTCTCCCTATCTTTCCCTCTCTTCCCCCACCCTCCTTTCTCTTTTTCCCTTTCTCTGTCACTTTGCCTTTCAAATAAATAAATAAATAAATAAACCTTTTTTGTTGTTTTAAGAAAGACTTACTGGGTCAAAGATGATGAACATTTTTAAGATTTTGGGTACATATTGACAAATTGTCCTCTAAGCCTTGAATGTAATTCCCATAGCAGAATATGAGGGTCTCATTTTCTGATAACCTAGAGTGTTACCATTTTTAAAAACAGCTTTACCAATTGGAAAGGAGAAAAGCAGTATCATACTGTTGCTTCGATTTATATTTCTTTGACATCAATTGAGGTTGAACATCTCCCCCTGTATCTGGCACTAGTATTCAAGACAGTGTGAACTGTCCTGCCTAAAGGAGCATATTTGTGCAGGTATCATGCAAAGCACAAGACCATGAGGACACATGCCATCCTCATTACAATACATCCTCATTACAATACGCGAATGGACCTGAAGCACACAGCGTCCAACAATGCCAGCATTTCTCTCCCTCCCTATCTCTTTGTCCCTCTCTCTCTCTCCACCCCAGGGCCTTCAGGCTATGGGGAGCCCCAGGGAAACTCCTACTAAGGCTGTGAAAACACTCTGCTAGCTTAAAAACTCCCAACTGAATTGAGTGAGTCAGTTTTTACTGCAAACAGCCAATTGGATTTATTTAAAGGGTAAGTGTGATCATGTTTGTTTATTAATTTTAAAAGAAAGTGGTTATTTTCCTGTAGCTAAAAAGAGTTTCATCTTGTTTGCTAGTCTGCTCTGGAGGGGTGCACCCCCGCTTTGTAGATGTTCTCCCTTGCAGGGTGTAAGCCTGAAAAGAGCACCAAAAAGCAAGGGAGTAGCTGCCGGTCTTTGAAATTTCCTAGCTTGCAACCCAGGAAGCCTTCAGGTTAAACACCAAAAACCACAGATTTGGTGGAGGATTTTGCATTCTTGGGTTTTTTGGCGCTCACAGGGGGAAGAGGAGGTGTCATGTATATTTTCACGGGTGACGGGTGAAGGAGAGTTAGTGCCCAAAGCATCCAGCACAAAGGCACGGTCTGTGCTCGGTTTCAGCCCGAGATGCAGTGAACCAGTATTTTTGAAAAGAGCTTCATTTTCCTAAAATTCTTCTGAATAACACAAGTTGATTCTGCTATTAGACAAGCCTGATTGGAAATTACAGTATCTTGGTCTGCCCCATCGACTGCTCACCCTCTAACAACTATGTTTTGCAAAGACATTCTCGGTCCTCTTCTCCGCTCCCTCTGGGATGCTCTCTGCTCCCTCAGCTTCCACCCCCCTGATGCTGATGGTCCATTCACCACATACTGGCTCCCCGGTCAGCTCCATCAAAGTCTTTGGGGGAATTTACCTTCACTGCAGGGACCGCCGGGTGATTCAAGTCTCCTCTGTTTAAAGCCGAGCTCTTTAATGCTCTTCATCTCACACTTCCCCTTCTCACTTTCCGATTTCAGTGAACGGCATCGCTATGTTTGTTAGAAAAGCTGTATTCACTGGACTCCAGGATGCTGCCTCACCTGCCTCATCCCTGTGTCCCCACCGGGTCCTCCCTTTCTCCTCCCAAGGCCCTGGTGCATCTGCTCAGACTACAGCCCTCCCACGAGCTGGCCTCGGGCTAAGGGACCTCCTTCGCTGCACTCCACTCTGCCTCACAATGGCTTTCAGAGGGGTCTTCTCATTAAGTAAATGTGATAATATCACTCCCCTGCCTAAAGACAGCTGCCCAGACTTCACTCCCACCCCGTCCCCTCCTGGCACACGCTGCCTCAGTCACACTGAATCTCTGTTCCCAGAATTATTTTTAGCCGTTCACCCCCTCTAGGTTCTGTGCACGCTCTACCCTGAGAGATCACAAAAATCTTGTTGGAATACCAGCTATACCAGCTGAACTCAAACACCCCATTCACTAATTCATTCACTCATTCAACATATTTATTTTTAGTGTGTAGTATTTGTAAAACAGTGCACTCAGGAAAGCCAAACGGAATCCTTGTTCTCCTGCAGCTATGAATTCTCCCTGAAGTCTTTCTTGACACATTTGGCAGTCAAGAATTTCCTTCTTACTCTTCACAGCATCCTGTTCATACTATTATTCTAGCAGGTAGGAAACCTCAATGTAACTACACATGTATACCTCTGAAGCCTGGAATCATGACTCGGCTGGGGATGGAGCTGGAAGCGGTGCAGCAAGAACTGTGTTGTCTTCCTCTCTATAAAGGGGCTATTTAACACAGTGGTTAAGACTGTGGGTCTGGGGCTGGAGCTGTGGCACAGAGGGTTAAAGTCCCAACTTGTAGTGCCAGCATCCCACGTGGGTGCGTGTTGGATTGGGTCCCAGCTGCTCCACTTCTGATCCAGCTCTCTGCTATGACCTGAGTGAGCAGGAGAGGATGACCCAAGTGCTTGAGCAACCCGTACCTGTGTGGGAGACCCAGAAGCCACTCCTGGTTCATGGCTTCAGAATGGCCCTGCTCCAGTCATTGCAGGCATTTGGGAGTGAACCAGGGAATAGAAGACGTCTCTCTCTCTCTCTGCCTTTGCCTCTCTGTAACTCTGCCTTTCAAATAAATAAATATATCTTTAAACAACAAACAAGAAAGACTGTGGGTCCTGCAGTTTATGTCCTATCTGGGTTCAAACACTGCATGTGCCATTTACAATCTCTGTGACCTTGAAAAATTTTTCTTAACCTCTCTCTCTGGGCTTTGATTTGTTTCTGTTGAATGAGTATAATAGCAGTAACTATCAAACAGATACAGATTAAAGGAGTTAAAGCATAAAAGCAATTAGTAGAGAATAGGGTGGGTGCTCCACTTTTATTAATTCCATTATGGTTCCCTCAATAAAACTGCCTCAATGAGTGGGAGGGCTTTATTTAAGTGTAACAAATTCTATGTATGTATGTATGTATCTATCTATCTATCTATCTATCCATCATTCATCCATCCATCTTTCTATTCAAAGGCCCGATCCTCTCACTGCCAGGAATGAGAATGGTGAAGAAGAATGAAATGCAGACAGCACAGGGCAGTGGTTTTCAAGTTTAAAGCCTGCTTCAGGGCCAGCGCTGTGGCACAGCAGATAAAGCTGCCGCCTGCAGTGCCAGCATCCCATATGTTCGAGCCCAGCTGCTCCACTTGTGACTCAGCTCTCTGCTATAGCCTGGGAAAGCAGTAGAAGATGGCCCAAGGCCTTGGGCCCCTGCACTAGCATGGGAGACCTGAAAGAAGCTCCTGGCTCCTGACTTTGGATCGGCACAGCTCCGGTGATTGCAGCTAATTGGGGAGTGAACCAGCAAATGAAAGACCTCCCTCTCCCTTTCCCTCTCTCCCTCTCTCCCTCTCTCCCTCTCTCCCTCTCTCCCTCTCTCCGTCTCTGTCTCTCCTTCTCTCCCTATGTAACTCTGACTTTCAAATAAAATAAATAATTCCTAAAAAAAAAGCCTGCTTCAAAATCTTGGGATTCTGTTAAGCATCCATATTCCTGTCCTTCTTTCTTAGTAACTCTTGGATAGATTTCAGATCACACATTTCTAATGAGCACTATGTGGATGGATAGTGGTTGGATGATACTTTGAGAAATACCAGGCCTGGGAGATATCTTAGACCGCTTTCCCTGCTGAGATCCCAGAACTGCACAGTGCCCCGTATGAAGCAACAGAGAGGCCCTGATGATCAAGGCAGCCCAGTGCCATGTGGTTCTCTGTGGAAGGCAATCAGGGAGGGGCACAAAGTACACAAAATTCCCTCTTGGAAAGCAGGTGCAAGGACATCTGCACCCGTACTGTGCTGGTTGGTATTGGGGTTTGGCAAAAGTTCTGAGCAAATCCCCCTTGGGTTATTTCCTAATGACCAGCCATGCAGCAGTGGTATTCAGGGTGCCTTGGTGGTATTATTCATGTTTGAGCTCCACTGGAAGTTTCATGGAAGATTAATTTACTATGGGGCTGGCGCCAGCACTGGCATCCCATATGGATGTCTGTTCAATAGGTGGCTGCTCGGCTTTCAATCCAGCTCCCTGCTAATGTGCCTGGGAAAGCAATGGAAGATGGCCCAAGTGCTTGTGCCCCTGCATTCACGTGGGAGACCTGGAAGAAGCTCCTGGCTCCTGGTTTCGGCCTGGCCTAACCCTGGTTGTTGCAGCCATTTAGGGAGTGAACCAAAGGATGGAAAATTTCTCTTTCTGTCTCTCCTTCTGTCTGTCTGTAACTCCGCCTTTCAAGTAAATAAAGAAATCATTTTTAAATAAATAGATTAATTTATTATTAGTAATCCACCATAAAATACATATGTGATACTCAGCAGGTCACTTTGCCTTTCTGGGCTTCTTCACATCATGAATGCAGTTTTTCTTTTCTTTTTTTTGGACAGGCAGAGTTAGACAGAGAGAGAGAGAGACAGACAGAGAGAAAGGTCTTCCTTTTTCCGTTGGTTCACCCCCCAAGTGGCCGCTATGGTCAGCACGTTGCGGCCGGCGCACCGTGCTAATCCAAAGCCAGGAGCCAGGTGCTTCCTCCTGGTCTCCCATATGGGTGCAGGGCCCAAGGACCTGGGCCATTCTCCACTGGACTCCCGGGCCACAGCAGAGAGCTGGACTGGAAGAGGAGCAACCGGGACAGAATCCGGCGCCCCGACCGGGACTAGAACCCGGGATGCCGGTGCCGCAGGTGGAGGATTGGCCTAGTGAGCCACGGTGCCAGCCTGAAGTTTTTCTAATATTCTTTCCAACCCTGCAGTCCTAACACCCATGCAGGTGATCATACACCACTGACTGAAGACCTGAAACAGTTAATGCCCCTGCTAAAAGAGAACAGTTTACTCTGTATTAACCCGAGGGTCAGCTTCCTAATGTCAATCACTAGCAACACACCTGGATTTTTAAAGGTGAAGAAAGAGTGCCAGCTCTACTGTGCATCCCGAGCCAGTGCTCAGCTGTAATAGGAACAAAAAGCACCTCTGAAACAAAGAGCTATTCTCTCCCCTCCTGCCCTGCCTGAAGAAACCTGCTCCATCCAGCACTTTCTCCACAAGGCCCTGGGCATGGATGACCCAAAAGACAGGTGCTTCAGCCACTCTTTCCTGAAAGGGTCTTGCAGGGGCCACCTGCAGGAAGTCATCTGGCTGCACCCTTGGGAGTAACTATAAGGGTGTTAGCAATTATGAGTTCACGGCTGGTCAAGCCAGTGCCCATTCGTACCTTCATTTCTATTATGCCAGCAGTGGGAGATAAATAAAGCTTTATTTTTCCAGTGTCATCTAACACGTGGCAGCATTTCCAGTCTCGAATTATTTTGCTGTGCATTATGCAAGGCAAATGGTCCAGAGGGAACGTGCCCTCTGCCTGGCTGTTCCAGGAGGACCCAGTTTCAGAGGAGGCATCTACCTCGGCATCACACAGTCCTTTTCTCTGGGCTCTGGCCATATCACATGCCTGGAGTATCAATGTCCACCCCTGTGCCCAAGTTCTGCACCCCAGTGCTTCCTTGGCTAGTGTTTTCCAACCTTTTTACAAACAAGGGAACCCCACCTTTCATTATTATTATTATTTATTATTATTATTCATTATTATTATTATTATTTCCCTCTCCTCTGCTTATATCATATAGTCAAAGATTTTTCTGTTAGGTTTTGTTAAGTAATAATGAACGTTTCCCCATTTAAAATTTAACTGGACAGAGAACAAACGGCTAATCAATGCGTCTCATCTTCACCAGGTTGCCAGTGTAATCATTTTCATCATTCCAGGGAAAAGCAGAGGAAAGTAGCCCCTCAGAGAGTTTATTCTGTCTTATCCCAGGCACAGTGTGCTTTCTGATAAAGCTTTCCGGAAAACTAAAGCTAGCTCAGGAATCACCATTTGCCTGGAACTCTACATTTTGACAGGAAACTGAGCAAGATGAGCCAGCCTATGCAGGTTCCCTTTCTTCTCTGTGAAGGATCAGATGGCTAAAACAAACTTCCAGGTGACAAATCACAGAGGATTTCTTGGCCAATGCATGGGACAAAAGGCAGTGGGGAGAAGCAGTGAGGGAGGAGTATGGCTTCTTTATATAATCATTATTTTTTACTGTTGGTGAGGTGTGCAAACTAGTTAAGCCCTCTCTTCGCACTTCTCCACTCCCTACCTCTTCTCTTACCTCCTTTCCAATTGGCCCAAGGCATTTATTGGTAGGGCCAGAAATGGAAAAGAACCTCTGGGGAAAAGAGTACCTTAGGCTGACAGAGTACAGGTGAGCTGAGCAGGAAGACACAATATCCACTGACTGTTATCGTTATCTGTCCAGTGGTGACACTGCTTATATCTTTGCCCTGACCCACCTTGCGCTTCTCTGCCTGATTTCCTCTTGCATTCAAGAAGCTGCCCAGTAGCAGCAGGTGCTCCTCTTCTCTTCCAAATACGACATTTAGTTATTGGCTCTGCAATCCATCAAGGTAATTCTAACCCCAGTGCCTCCAGAAAGTGCCTACACATCGCAAGTGTTCACACATTATTATTTTTTAAAATGGTACATGAAAATATGTGTAAATAAATGCTATATAAAGGAGAGTATGGGGCCAATAAAACAGAAAAATAGGTATGATCTATAGAGAAATTCCAGTGAGATGCTAACAAACACTCCAAAGTTCAGACAAAAAGAGTCAAATCAGAGCTGAAGATGAAGCAAAATAATGAATGGACGACACCAGGGCGAGGGGTTCAGTTAAACGCTACCTAGGAAACCAGGGAGGGTAAAGAATTTGTACAGTCTTTGGGGGTGAAGGCGCCTCTGTGGAAAGTCTTTCCATGCTTCCTTCTCCATCCTCAACAGTGTCCCTTAGAAAGAACTTTGCTGGGATAAAGAGGGCAGGGATGCTGATCACTAAATCTGACAGCTCCAGCTAGGTGGCTTCTTCTTTTATGACAGGGACCAGGCCTTCTGTGTCTTTGATATCCCAACAATAACTTCCCACAGTGCTTTGGACAGAGATATACTTTTGCGGTAACACTGATTTGAGTTAAACACAAAGCACAATACCTTCTGAAAAACAGGGCTTGGATCATTGTCCTCTTGGTACGCTGATCATATCCCAGAATGCGCAGACCTCTGCTTGGCACACAATCGGTGCTCAATAAATGCTTGTAAAATGAATAAATAAATGTTTAAAACCTCATAGCAGACCATTCTGCTCATGGCCAGAGATGAGGAGTGATTGTGATCAGCCCACACCAAGATACCTCAAGTCCCATCAAAAAGGCAAAGGTGGGCAATAAACCTTAATTCAGCCATATTCATTACCTAAGGAAGCACACCAGACATTTCTCAACCCAGACAGGCCAGCTTCTATTCCAAGATGTACAAAAGTCATTGGAGCAAAGGGCAGCTTTCCCACCTCAAACTGCTCTCTCTCCACGTCCTCTTGCATGAGAAAGGGAGCTCCATGTGTTTCACTTGAACATTTAGAGTAAAATTCCCCATCTCCAGCCATGCGTTTTTATCCTCAAATGTTATCCTTGAGAACAATGACATGAAAACACAATCCCGGTAGTGGAATGAATTTCACATGAAGTGCTGCATGTATTAAAGGCATTTACAATCCCAGAGAATGTGGGTTTACATTTCCCTTGTCCTGCTACAACGCTCTATGAATTTACTCAGCTGGCTTTAATAATAATAATTCTTTTTTAAAAAAAGTGGTGGGAATATTTTTCTGTGTGTACATTATGGAATGAGAGACTCTTACCATAAGAATTTAACACCAGCAGAGCACATGTGTAGAGATGGAAAAACATGAGTAATTCCCTCTCATATGCTTCCCAGCTTCTCAATCCGTAGAACACCACACACTGAGCCAGAGCCAAAATGCCTTCCTAATGGGCAACCTTCTTGCCAATGGCCACGGACGATAAGATTCTGTTTCCTTCCTCACATCCTTTCCCTGCTCTCACCCCAGCTACACTTTTTGGCATTTACAAGCCATCTCTTGCCAGGTTCTTGCCTATGAAAACATACCTTACCTCCTCTTTGGAAGAGGGACTCTGGGACCCATAGGGCTGCTGGAGAGACAAGTGCTAAGCACTTGGGCACTTGGCAGCCCTTGGACACAAACGTCCTGGAGAAAATGTTTCACCACCAAGGCGATTATCTTTTTATATTTGTACCATGACACTCAGTAAACAAGACAGGACAGATCGTTCTAATGAAAATGGTCTTGTAAGCAAAGAAAGCCGAGGGAGAGGCCAAACTTTAGTGGGATCGTCATTTCTTTAACAGGGTAAGGATGAGACTGGGAAGCCCTGGAGGTAAAGGGCTGGAGCTCAGGGCTGAAATGAGAACTGGCCTGGAGAGGCTTCAATCTTGTGAGCCATCTATGCAGAAATGGTGGTTCTGGGAGCAGAGAAGGTGGAAAACCAAGAGGTGAGACTGAACTTCATGGGACGTCCTCAACAAGGAAGGGAAGGGAAGAAGGGTGTTCAGTGAAGGAAGCAGAGATTCCTAAAAGAATCTTTTTGAATGCCATGCAAACCACTGGATCAAGAATTGTGGGAAGCAGGGAAATAGAGCCCCAGCAATGGCAGAGACCACGGAGATGCTAAGGAGGTAAGGATGGCATCTCCCTGCCTTCTTTTTTCTCTCCTCTCCCCCAGCATTATAAACAACTCCTCACTTTCTCTAAACTCCCCCATGATAATTAGCAAAGTGGAATAAAATAACAAAAACATTTAAGCAGCAATGACTTAAGGAAAGGTGGCAACAGAGTTATAAAGGCAGAGGCATTGACCTTGGGAGCACATGGCACAGCCTCCCATCCCAATCCTTCCACATAGTGCCATGGGTCAGTCACACGCACTTCTCCTTTCCTTCATTTCCCAGAATGAAAACCTTGCTTAGCTCCCTTGGTTGTCACTAGGTCATGGATGTCCTCAAAGCCTACATGAATGGGAAGCATTTTTAGGGACATGTGAACCTTTTATTTTCCAGAAAGCATGTACTACTTGCATATCTTCCACAAAAACTTCCTGGGACACTCCAATTGACACTAATTTCCTCTTCTAAAATCCTATAGTCAACATTTAGACATTAACCATTTTACTTTATTATTTAAGCACCCTACAACTCTCATCTCTTCAGTGAAAAAATAATTTTTGTGAGAAAGGGGACTGTGTTGTACATATGTGGGATACTCACAAAGCTCAAAACACAATTACAGATCTGAATTAAGAGCCTCTCATGGCACCCATGATTATTAAATCTCTTGTGACTATTTCCCTCTGACAGATTTGTTTTAAGAAGCACCTTCTTGATTTGGCTTTTGGCTAGAGTAATATTCTTGGAGTCCCCAAAACCCTAAGGCATTGTTTTATAATTGCCATTCAGCATTTCTAAGCACTTTGGAAAATGTGGGGCAAAGCAGCTTTTTCCCAGCATGTTACACAAACGACACTGAACACGGCAACATGGGAAAACCTAGAGGGGAGGACGATGGCCCAAACTCCTGTGGCTGACAACTTCTTCCTCCAAGCCGTGTAATAATTACCACAGAGGAATATTTATTTTAGGAGTCTTGCATGCACCTTCATTTCTTCCTCTTCTGCTTGTTTTGTGACCCAGAAAATTTTACCATCCTTGCAAGAATAAAGGAGTGTCAGGTTTTCTTGCAGTGGAGATGCTATTCCTCATCAGGGGAAATGGAAACCAAATTAAATTTTGTTCTGCAATCTAAAAACATATCTCAAATGCAAGTCAACAAAAATTTCCTAGGCTACAGTTGAATTGGTTTTATATGGCTTGCAAAGCCAACCAAAACAGTAGCCCCTGGCTGCAAATCCAAGAGGGGTGCCACAGACCTTTTGATGTGCTGTAAAGAATCAGAAGACGTGGGCTTTGCAACGTCTTTGACACTTTAGCAGGATCTGTCCTTAGCACACCAAGGAAATGGAAAGTCAGTTCCTTATGCCTGTGCCAAATACCTCTGAAATCTCAGTTCTATAACTCACCTATTATGAATGCAAAATAAAGGCTGGTCACAATTCATGTAATATATATAGAAGAACAGAAGTAACGAAGAGGAAACGTGCCTCAATTTACATAGTGCTTTATTGTTTAGAACATGCAATCTAATGCATTATCTCCATTAATCCTTACACCTATTGTGTGAGGTAAGTATGGTGACCTACATTTTACAGATGAAGATGAGGTTCAGAGATATTGAGTCATTATCCCAAAGTCATGGAGAAAGCCAATGGCAAAGCCAGGACTTGAAGCAAAGTTAAGTCCCTTGGCAAATCCACACTTACTTATAAACCCATAACATTGCGCCATAGCAATTGTTTCAATTCATGTTAATGAAAATACATATTTCAAATTTGAACTCAGAAAAGTGAATAAGCTATCAATTGTTGAATGACTACGGGAATATGCTAGACACTATACTATGTGATATACTGACACTTAGTCTTAAAAATGCTAGGAAAAAATGGAACACCTTAGCCAGTAAGGCAAGGGCCGTATCCTAAGGTAGGAGAAAGATGAGGTGCTGGGATCTACTCTGAGTGCTGTTGATGGTCCGTAAGGAGGAATCCATTTGGGTGGGGCACAGTCTTGCCATCCAGAAAGCCTCAGAGTCAGCTCTGGTCCCAAGAGGGGCCTATGAGGAAACAGGAAGAGTGAGGTCACCTTCTGGAAGCTTGATCACATTGTGACTGAGCCATGCAAAACGAGGGGGATGGATGCTGCCAGTTATGGAAGTGGCATAAAGGGCTCCTAATTAAAGTTACCAGGTAGCAGGAAGGAAGCAGCTTGGGTAGTTAAGGGCTGGATGGACAAGGGTAGTCATTTTATCCCTTAATTTAAAGGGACCTGGCTGGGGGGTGATGGGGTAGAGGAGCAGGGGGGAGGGGGGGGGTCCGGGTCGGGAGAAAGAAGAGCAGAAGTGTGCCATCCCATATAGGAATGCTGAGTTAAGTCCTGGCTACTACTCTGCTCATCCAGCTTCCTGCTACTGTGCCTGGGGAGGTAGTAGATGACAGCTCAGATGCTTGGACCCCTGCCACCCATGTGGGAAACCAGGATAGAGCTCCTGGCTTCTGGCCCCAGCCTTGCCCAGACCTAGCTGTTGTAGCCATTTGGGGAGTGAGCCAGTCGATGGAAGATATCTCCCTCTCACACACACATGCATGCTTTCTCACTCTCACTCTCATTCTCTCTGGCTCCATTTTTCAAACAAAATAAATAAATCTCAAAAAAAAAAAGACAATAAAGCAGTCTTGGGAGCTTGCTTGTAGTGATATTGAAGGGTGGGTGCTGCTCAAAATCAGACTATTTTCCTGTTGTGTCACCAAGCAAGGAAAATAATGATTGTACACACTATGCCAAGCACCATTCTAGGCATTGAAAGCACAAAGGTGAAAAGGAGAAAATGCAGGCTGGCACTGTGGCACAGCAGGTTGAAGCTGTCACCTGCAGTGCTAGCCCCCATAGGAGCACAAGTTTGAGTCCTGGCTGTTCCAGTTCTGATCCAGCTCCCTAATGCACCTGGGAAAGCAGTGGAAGATGGCCCAAGTGCAATGGCCTCTGCCACCCATGTGGGTGACCTGGATGGAGTTCCAGGTTCCTGTCTTCAGCCTGGCTGAGCCCCAACTATTGTGGGCATTTGGAAAGCGAACAAGTGCATGGAAGATCCTTTTGTCTCTCCCTCTCTCTATATATATGTGTAACTTTGCTTTTCAAATAAATAAATATTTAAAAAAGAAAAGGAGAAAAATGGTCCTGGCTTTGTTGAACTTAGAGTCTAATTTGGAATAGACACACCATTCATGGTCCTATTTCTGGCCATAGAGGCCCGAAGGAGCCAGAGTTACATATGTAAAGCAGGCGTGGAAATGTATCAGAAGCATGTCATTTTTACTGAAAGTCTCTCCAGATATACTGTTGCTTTAACTCTTGATTGAACCATAAAAGTGTAGTCACCGCCAAATTGCATGGTGTTCTCAATTACTTGAGTTCAGTTGTCACTGGCAGGAGGCCCTTTGAGGATTATGAATCATTACCTATACCATGTTATTAAATGGGAAAATACGTTATAATAGAATGTGTCTGTCAATTTTCAGGGACATTACAGTCCCCTGGGAACTGAACTGAATCACAAGAGGAGAGGGATGACACAGTAGAGAGGCAGCAAAGCAGGTGATATGTGAGTTCATTTCTCTTCACAACTTACATGGTAATGAGGCCGTTTTTATCCAAAATAGCATTAGTAGCATTTGCAGACAACTATCCAAATGACAGGCCACTGCCAAAATTACAAGGCTTGTCGATGTTTCATACTCAGAAGCTGACAATGTGGGGGGACAGGTTTTTATTTGGAACTGAATCTTTCTAGGCCATAAAATACACCCAGAAATACACCCTCCTTCCTGGGGGAGCTGCAAGGACACAGAGTCTGTTTCTATGATTTTCAACTATCTTTGTCTCTGATCTAAACATTTATCCTGAAATGATTAGCAACTCCAAGCTGACATTTCATTAAAATGACAAACATACACAATAGAACAAGGCAAAAAAAGAAGAGCAAAGAGAAAAGAAGACAGAACTTGGGAGTAATTAATTTCTTCATGTTGGAAAACACAGACAGTGATATGTGTGAGGGGATTTTTGAGGGAAGTGGGAAAAACAGTTTCTTGAGACCTAGCTCTGTGTGTGTGTGTGTGTGTGTAAAAACAAGACTCTACATCTGGGATACAACTTAAACCCTGATGAGAGCTATCATTTTGTATTCTCTAAATTTAAGAAAATAATAAATTGCACTATTAAAATAGTGTTTTCTTAGGGGCATTGTATTTTTTTGGCTGACATAGCCAGACTGAGACATCAACACCTACATAAACTGTGGGAAAACACATTAAAGGTGATTATGGAAACAATAAAAGACATCAGTGGGTCTGTGCAACCCTCTCGGACAGTGTTCAAGGGAGGATGAAAGATGCGGGCCTCGATTCTGTGATAAACTGGTGTCGGCAGCAACGATGAGACAGGTGCCTTATTTTTAATGCCCGTGGAGAGAGAGCAGGCACACAGCGCTGCCGGAGTGAAGGGCCACCTCTCTGAAATCACCCCTGACTTTGATGAGGAGGCAGAGCCAGGGGTGGCACAATTACATTTGATCTGAAGAGTTAAATTCTCCCTCAGCTAGCCTTTGGGGATGACCTTAGCATGCTATCAGTCACCAGCCCCAGAGAAACAGCAGCTAATCCCTGGCGTCTATCAGGATGTGGCTGCAGGAGTGATTCCCTGTGATGCAAAAAATGGAGCAGGGGCAACCAGTCACGGAAAGCTACCAACGCCACAAGGCCTCAGAGGATGTCTCAAGCGAGCTTTCATCAAGCTTCATGGTGGGAAACATAAAAACATACGCAGCTGCAGCACAATAGCTTATGTATCGTCACCAGTGTTCCAAGAGGTAGGTGTAAACAGTCTCCTATGCTTCTCTGGGTGTGTCTGGTACCCACTTTTGCTGTTAACTTGAACACGGGGTAGGTGTGAGGACGAACAAAAGAATCAGGGGATTTCTCGGCAGCCCAGTCTCTCCTAAAATGACACAGCTATCGGGGAAGAAGATAATGCTCTGCGGAATTCTAATTTGGACCCTCTCCTGAAAGAAGAATCCAATTTTAATCATCATTGCCTGATGAAATGGTCAGCCTTGCAGCGCTGCAGGCTGTACACATGCCTGAATTTGATTAGACAGCATCCCGAGAAAGGGTTCATCTGCCTTTGTCTCTGAGTGCTTAAGTCTGTGTCTGTCAAGCCCGTAGTCTTCTGCCTGACATTATATTTCTGCCCAGCAACATAGAGCTGCGTGTTGTGACAATGACCTTACCTCGCAAACACCTTTCAAACAAAATGTCTGGTTCACCAGGGCTCATTATAACTAGATATGCCAACTGTTAGCCTTCAATCTAAAGAGAGAGAAAGAGTCTGGATGTCCAAAAGGAAGTGGATGAATAGATGTTACAGAAGCCAGAGAATGGAGAAAATACCCAGGATCAAGTCACAATATCAAAAGGGAAAATATGAGTTCAGGGATCCCAGCTTTCTTCTTTTTCTCTTTACCTTGTATTCCAGTCCCTTATTTATTTAACCCCTCCCTCAAAACTAATAATAACCTCTCACAATTTCTCCATTTACCCAACTAAGCCCATATAACATTGATAATGGGATCAGATAGCCAGGACTCAAATTCTTCACTAACCAGCCTGTGACTCTGGACAAGTTATTTCTGCTCCAGGTCTCTGGAGGTTGACTGATATTTCAGGCTTTGGGGGCTACAAAACAAATATGAAAAAACCAAAGGAGAGCAATCCATCACCCCTATCCTAGGCAGTCTTAGTATATGTAGCTTAGGATACACCTAGGAAGCTACCAAGATCCAACATGCTCTTGTCCCTCCCATCCTCCCCCCCACAACCTCCCACACCCTGCCCCATGCCTCCTGGTCTCTCTCAGAACACCTTTTCACTTACTGATATGTCTGACCCGTTCTCTCACGAGTTTTTCCTCTCACTATGAGGCAGGTGCCCACCCACGCTTCAATTAGTGGCCACCCTGGCCAACCAAGAGCTTGGCGTTGCTTTCAGAGACTCCAGAAAGGATTATCATTTGGAATAAGAGGGTAGGGAAAGGTAGGTACTACAACCACAGTGACTACAAAATCTCCAAGGTCCAGTCTAAAACTAGGCATCTATGGCTTTGAGGAATAAGGTTTCAGATCTGCTTTTAGAATAATATATAACAAGAGAAGGGTTTAGAATACAAGGCCTCATGTGGGCAATAATGATACCTAAGAAGGAAAAGGAAGGCTGTAGCAGGTATGGGACATATTGTATATGCTGAAACAATGAACTCTTCTGCCTGTGTGAGTTTTACTCTCCTGTCCCAAGGAGTAGGGTGTGTTCCTTGCCCTCAGATCAGAGTCAGAACATGTGACCGCTCTGCCATCAGATTAAAGAGGAAGTGATGCTACATGACTTCCAAAAGGATATGGCCGCTCTGGCTCTCTTAGGGGATACTCATGCTCAGGACCCACCTACGACATTATGAAGAAGCCCAGGTCACAGAGGTAGGCCAGATAAAAGTATTTTGGCCGACAGCTTCAGTTAAAGTCTTAGACACTCCTGCCCTGGAGTCGAAGGATGCCCAGGTCAGAGCCACAGATCTTATTGGCTCTAAGCTGAAAAGCCCTTCACTCAGCCCAACTTCCAAAGTGACCACTGCAGCTGAGGGGATGGTCAAGTAGGGTCAGCAACATTGCAGGCAGAACTGTAAATTTCTTGTTAGAGATGCCCCCTGCCTTTACCTGGCCAGCTCTCCTCCCAGGCCAGCCAAGCAATGGAAGTCAACAGAGTGCCTTCCCCTAGGAGGTTCACACCTCCCATAGGATGTACCCCATGTGAAGAGATAGATAGGTCTGGGCCTCTGAATTTACAAGGCCTAAAGCCCACCAGATTATTATCAAGCCCCTTCTATCAGGTTCTATTTGCCTCTCAATCAGAAAACTTAATTGTAGCTTAGACAGCACCTTTCTTAGCACATCTAATAATGACTCTGTTCTTTGTTCTAGACCCTGTCTAGCACACTTGGGCCTCATTCCTTTGTAATCTTAACCTCTACTCTACCACCAATGGCTCTACTCCCAACCTGTGTGTACTGATGGTCCTCTTCCCCACTTAATGCTGTATAATTGTTCAAACCTGGTAAATGCCACTCTTAGGATCATTGGTTACTATCCTCACTCTGTCTTTTATGACCTTGTCTAAATATGATCAGAGTCGGCAAACTTGGAAGGCTTCCATAGCCTTGGCAACTCATGATGACAGCCTAGGGTGGTTACTGGCGCCATAAACTAGAGTGTCAATTTGTTGGGTCAACAACAGGAGCCACTGTGCACTTGCTCCTCATGTGGGATCTCTGTCCTTAATGTGCTGTACATTTTGATTTAATGCTATAACTAGTACTCAAACAGTATGTTTCACTTTGTGTTTCTATGTGGGTGCAAACTGTTGAAATCTTTATACTAAATTGATCTTCTGTATATAAAGAGAATTGAAAATGAATCTTGATGTGAATGGAAGGGGAGAGGGAGCGGGAGAGGGGAGGGTTGTGGGTGGGAGGGAAGTTATGGGAGGGGGAAGCCATTGTAATCCATAAGCTGTACACTGGAAATTTATATTCATTAAATAAAAGTTAAAAAAAAAAAAGTCTTAGACAGCAGCCAGCATCTATCACCAAATATGAGCCAGCCTTCAGATGACTCTACCCTCCCCCCAGGCTGTAAGCTGAAGAGCAGGAGCCAAGAGACGCCCACTTCAGCCTGAATCTTGCCCAAATTATGGGCTCAAGGGCAAAAATAAATGTGGTCATTATTTTCTTAAGTCACAAAGCTTTGAGGTAATTTCTTACACTTGCTGAGTATTGCACTGTCAATGCTAAAATTTTGTCTAAAAAGAAGGTAGGTTGGGGCGGGCATGCCATATTGAAATGCCTGTTGGACCCCTGGTTACTCCACTCCTGACCCAGCTTCCTTTTAGTGCAATGCCATGCAGATGATGCTTCAAGTGCTTGGGATTGGATGGAGTTCCTGAGTTCTGCTTTGGCTTGGTCTGACCCTGGCTGTTGTAGGCATCTGGGGAATGAACCATTGGAGGGAAGATCTTTCTTTGTCTCTCTGTCTTTCCCTCTCCTTTGCTCTGTCAAATAGACAAAAATAAATATTTCTAAACAGAATACAGATGAACTAGAAAAAAAATCCCAAGTCTAGTGGTTGAGTATTAGGGTCCTAATAAGGACCTATAGTAATAAGGCTGCTCCTTCCATTAGGGGATAATCAGGAGTTGGCTATCCTCTACAGCACAACTATTTCCTCCATTACAATGAGATAAAATTTATTTTTGAGTTAGACCTACACAAACATCAAAGCTGGCACATCTGGTGCAGCTATTGTAACAATCAAGAAAATCTTCCATTGCTAGGAAGACCTTCCTTTACTTTTTTCTTCCTTTGTCCTGCTACCCCTCATCAAATCTTTACAGCATGAATTGCTTTTCCACCTATTTGGCATGATTACCCTTTTCAGAGTTAAACCACAAACGAGGGCATTGCTACTAGAAGTTGGTTAACTTCAACTAACATTTGCTAAGCACAGAATGTGGTTAGTGGTTTCATTTACAGTACTTCACTTAATCTTCATAATAGCTCCACTATGCTCATGTCATTATTACTAGTTTATAGATGAGAAAGCTAAAAGTCAAAGTAGTTAAGTGTATTGTCCATAGCAGCCTGCCTAGTAAGAAGGCAGACTTGGGGTTGAAACCCAGGGTCTGCTGTAAGCAAGCTGTGCTTTTCCTTTCAACATGCTCCCAGCCCAGGACGTTTTCTCTTGGAGAAAAAACGGTGTGGGCATTTTCTTACCCTTTACCAGAAGAACAGATTTTTAAATCATACCAGTTAATCATGATGTAGCAACAGGAAATTCTTTGGAAGCTCTTTATTCTCAAACTTCTTCTCCCAAGATATTTTATATTCAGCATATCTGTTTGTATTTTCCAAGGTCATGAATTCTGCCTATATTTTATTAATCAAGTTTGGTTTTTAGAAAAGCTTTAGGTTTATAGAAAAAGTGTGCAGAAATTATATGTACTGCCATAGATCCCTCCCTACCAACTTTGCATATTAATATTTTCTCTGTTTTTATAACCTAATAGAAATGCTTTTTAAAATTTCCTGTTGTGGGGCCGGCGTTGTGTCTGCAATGCTAGCATCCCATATGGGCAACAGTTCAAATCCCAGCTGCTCCACTTCCCACCCAACTCCCTGTTAACGCACAGGGGAAAGCAGTGGAAAATGGCCCAAGTGTTTGAGCCCCTGTACCCACATAGGAAACCCAGATGAAGCTCCTGACTCTTGGCTTTGCCCTTGTCCAGTCCTGGCCATTGTGGCCATATTTCCTGCCCCTCTGTAACTCTGCCTTTCAAGTCAATTTAAAAATAAAAATCTTTTCAAAAAAATTCCTGTTGCACCTTTTACTCTTCTATTCTATAACTGAAGTGACCATACATTTATTACAGTTGTACCTAGGACTCAGAAATTAATCTTTAGGCTTGCTTTTTTGGACCAATTATGCAGAAACATGGTAAGGGCTGCAAGTTTGCATTTGCCCCTGTGGAGCAGGGAGAGATTATGCAGTAGGTTCTGTCCTTGGAGAATGGGTACTCCAAGGGTGGCATTGTACTTCTCATCATTGACCAGGCCCAGAGAGGCGCCGAGGGGCAACATCAGAAAAAAATACATGAACCATGCATAGAGGAAATTTCAACACTTTATAATTCATAGTCTATGTTAAACCTTGTATTCCTCATGGAATGCAAAGGGCTTTGTTTATGGCTGTGATGCCTATATTGGTCCAATATTTTTAAGATTTGTTTGAAGATTAAAAAAAATTTTCCCCTTTGGCACTAAATCGTTTTGGGAAGGTTTGTGATTCTTTCCCCAGTGGAGCTGTCGTAGGAAGATTCACAGAGACTGAGTCCCTCCCTCGGGCTCTTTATGTTTTACTGGTCCAACTGACATCCAAACGCACTACAGGAAGACTTTGTGTGCCCTGATTTCAAGAAGTCGATGAGGTGTGTGAGTGAGAAATGGTCCGCAGAGGCTGAGCTGCTCTCAATGGAGCTGCTCCTCACGCCAGCGACTAAGCTCCTGGAGGGTCTGCCATCCTCCATCCTGCAGCCTGACAACCTCGGGCCCTCTGGTTACACACAGCTGTCAGAAAGAATGGAACTTGGCAGGAATCGGCCTTCGAGAAAAGGAACAGCAAAGTGTTAAAAGCAGGGTGCTTTCTCTCAGCTCAACAGCTGCGAGCTGCCCAGGTGCCACACGGCAGGTCTCTGTCCTTCTAGCCTGTTTCCAATCTGTTTTCACAGGTGCAAGCCTATGAGGGTGGTGTCTCTGAGGGAGCCTTGACCACGTTCACGGGGGCTGAGCACTGGGTCTTCCACAGAAAAACATTGCTGTCAAGGAAATTACTCATGACGGGCAGGATGTTTGTGCCAGTTCCCCAGCCCTGTCCATACAGTCACTGCTACTAGTTTGGGGTCTAAATCCTACGTGGGCTGCAGGCCGGCAGCACTGGCATCACGGGGAAGTCTGCAGACTTTCGAGCTCCGCCCCCAGACTTGCTGAATTAGAAGCTGGCTTCAACAGGATTCTCAAGTGATTTGCATGCGAGTGCTGGGGGTTCCTCAAATTTGAACGTGCATATGAAGACTGGACTTGGGTGTTAGAACCTGTGTGTATTTCACCACTTTCTGATCTCCCAGCCCACTGTTCTGGTCTTTGTTTTTTCCATATTTTTCTTAGCCTTGATAGCTGGCATCTGTTTTATCCTGTGCTACAATCCAGATGGGGCACAGTGCAAGTGTGTATGCATAGCATCAAGTCCTGGTGCCTAGCGGCTCAGTTGAAAGAGGCTTAGGAGTACAAAAATCTCAGCCCCCCTCTCCCAGCCCTACTGCATCAGAATCTGCATTTTTAACAAGACCGATGATTCACATACACATTACGGTCTGATAAGCCCAGATGTATAGAACCCACAAGTTCCTCCTTTCTGATAGATTGCACAGTTTACTTTCTTGCTTTAATAAGCTGCATCAGATACCTGCACACTAGAGGAAATTATACAGCAATACAGCATAATTAGGTTTTGCTCCTAAATGGATTATATATTAGCTTTTACAAATTGCCTATCAAATCACAGGAGAACCAGAGCAGTTCTTGGAGTCCCTGGGAAGAGCAGAAGCACAAAACTGTGTTATAAAAGTGACATGGGGCTGGAAAGAGAAGCTGATAGAGTAATTATTTTGTGACTGTTAGCTACCATGGTAAGTAACTCACATGCCTCATCTCATTTTCACACAGTATGGAGGAATGGTCATTATCCTTATTTTCTAGAGGAGAAGCGGATCTGGAGGGCTTGAGATCACTTGCCCAAGGTTACACAGTCTGTGAGCGTCAGCAAGGCACTTTGAAACCAAGAGTACCTGGCTTCAGATCCTGACCCCTTAATAACTATAGTTTACTGCCCCTCCCGGAAAGGGGGGCATTCTACTCAGAAGCTGCTACAAGTGAGGGTATCACAAGTACACTGCCATTTTATCAGTGCTAGCAGATGCAAAGGAACAGGTTTTACTCATTTTAAAATTGTGGCTTAACGGAGTTTGAGTCCCGGCTCCCCCTCTGAGCTAGCTCTCTGCTGAGGTACAACCTGGGAAGCTTCAGGGGATGGCTTGCATCTCTGCACCTCTGTGGGAGACCCGAAATGACTCAGCCCTGTCTGTTGCAGGCATTTGGAGAGTGTAGCAGCAGATGGAAGATTCACCCTTTTTGTCTTTCAACTAACTAAACCAACTAACTAAGTATTTTTTTAAACTATGGCTTAAACAAAGAAATGAGAACAGAGACCAGAGCCCTTTGCTGCTACTTCCTCAGACTTCCCTGGTGCCTGGAGGTAGGTTCCCTTAGCCTTATTTCACACTGCTGGTGTGTTCAGGGGCCCTCTGAGGGGCCTTTCCTACCTCTATAAATCACACTGCTTCTGCACACTCATTTGGTTTCCCCTCTGTAACTTCCTTAGAAGTTCAGTGTGATCGCTAAATGAGATGATCTATAAAGTGCAGTGCAGAAGAGGTGGTTAATAAAAGCCCCTTTTATCTAGTCATTATTGATCAAATATAGATTCGGGTTGCTATTTCTTCTCAAACTTTCAATTTAACCCATAACCCATACCCAAATAAGTGTATTTGGTATTTCCTTGTCACTTATCAGGCACTCTAGAAATATCTGTATTTTAAAATGAAGTGAACAAACAAAAGGAGGAGGCCATAAACTTAGCTTCTTTTTAGGAATCATTGCTGACACTCTCCAGATTGTTCTGGAAGGACAAGAACGAACTGCCTGTAGCATTTACCCAGTGACTAAGGACTTTCAAATGGCATTGTTGTGTGCAGGAATCTCCTACGTGTGACTGTCCTCCTCCTCTGCCCTGACACTCTTCACACCAGGCTGTGGACAAAGCACGCCAGCAGCTGTTCCTGAATCCAGCACCGTGCATACTGCTGAATTCGGCCGGCATTTGGCCGGGCAGTCACGGGGGAGAGGTATCCTTGGCCGCTCGGTAAATGGAGTTGTCCCTCTGATGTTTCTGCCTTGGCAGTGAAATCTTAGTAACTGGAGTCATCGCTATAGCACCCTGCTATTTAATCTTTGCGGGAAAGTGATGAAAACAGACCTCACTTGTACGAGCACTCTTAGCTCGAGTAAAAGCAATGTGGGAAAGAAGTCGCCAAGTTTGTGCTTAGAAACAAGCACATGTTTGAAATCTTAGCTTTCTTTCTCTCAAGCTTTCCCAAGTTGGAAGCTGATGACACAAATACAAAAGTCTGATTTAACCGTCTCCTACACCCTTCGGAGGCAGCGACCTTTACAATAGTCTTAGCTTGAACAGAAAATGGGAAGCCAACAAATCTCTCCCTGCCCCCACGCTTCCCCCAGCCATCTAGATACTTGGGCAATCCTTCCCTTCCCTGGGGGGTGACTGCGGAGAATTAGTTTATTGACTCATAATTAAGAACTTCTGATGGGAAAACCAGTCAACAGGGAAAGATGGCTGGGGGCAGGGAGGTGTCCCACAAGCACAGAGAGACAGACCAGATAGTCTCATTAGGGAAAGGACAACAAACAGGAACGAGGAGACCTTGGCGAAGAAAACATCGACGAAAACACAAAGTTCGTGACATGAACTTCACGGCCTTTTTTGAGGAAGTCAATCTTATTTTTCTCCATAATCTGTAACGAGCGTGAGCATGCGAGAGGTGTCTGCACGGCTCGAAGGTTCGGGGAGTGTGTGAGCAGTGAGAGCGTGCGTGGGAGGGGACTGACAATGGAAATTTGGTGGTGAGCGCAGAGAGTGTGGGTAGAAGGAGAAAAGCACATGTGAAACGCTTTTGAAAGGAAATGTCACAGGAAGAACGTATGAGGCAGCATTCTGGGGTGCTTAGCAGAGCAGCATCAAACTGCCTTGCATTTATGCAACAATAAAAACAAATCCTGCTCAACAAGTAAGCAAGAGATTTTCAATGCCTCAAGAGCCACCGGTGAGAACAAGCACTCCTGGAATTCATCTTATTAGCAAAGAGGAGATACTAGTTCAGTGCTAGGGGCTGCATTTTTTTCTACATCTGGTTCCACTCCTAGACATGACCACCTCTGCATCCCTTATTCTCCTGACATATCTAGTTTAACACAGGAGATGATCTCCCTCTTGCTGCCCTGAGGTATGATTTGATGAGCGTTTGGTAATGCATATGAAATAGATTGCCATTATCCGATTAGGGCCGATAGGACCTAATCTAGACTTCTTAGTGAACTAGCGTTTTTTTTTTTTTTTCCTTGAACAACAACAACAAAAGGGTAGCCATATTGTATGGCAAAGGTTTTGTGCTTATTTACTACCTATCTTTACAAATTATTGTAGTGTTTTTAATTATCAAGAGTTACTCTCAGGAAGAGTCCTTTATAGCTCATTAAAAATGTTTTAAATTCTCCATTGGAAACCTCCGAAACAAGTTTAAACACTGTTGTAGAGTAGACTGCATAGAAAAGTAGTCCCCGACCACTGTGACTAATTTCAGGTAATTGAGAATCTACAGCTTTGAAACTGCAGCACAACTGGTTAATTTGTGAAGGTGAATCTGGTTTTCTACCGACAGAGCTACTAATTCACATTATGTTTCATCAGATCCACTCTGTAGACATATGATGTAAGCTATCAGAAGTCCCACTTACTTGTTATCATATTTCTCGGCCACTTTGATCTGGTTATTTAGATCTGATCGTAGGTGTCTTTGTGATGAATTATCCAGGGACTTGTGTGGGAAATGAATTCCTCATTCAGCAAAGAATCTCTCACAAGAGGAAATAGCTTAAAACACTGGAGGTAATATACATATACATATATATATATTCATTCAGTTGGCTTAGTTTGTTGTTATTATAAAATATTAATGATTAAAATAAATTTTCTTCCAAAGCTCAAAGCCAAAACATACTATGACTGCATATGACTGAGGTTAATGGAAGTTAATGGTGCATGTTACTAGACGACATCAAGAAAAGAAAAGAAAAAAAATGTAATTCCCATTTTTCTTACTTTCTATTGCAAAGAAATGATTTTGTGTTGAAAATTTGTTACAAGGAAATTTTTAAAAGCCACCATGGATGAAACTATGCTAAAAGAATGCTGTTTTTTTTTTTAATTATTTTACTTATTTTGAAAGGCAGAGTTACAACGAGAGAGAGAGAGAGGGAGACACACAGAGGGAGGTCTTCTATCTGCTGGTTCACTCCCCTAATAGCTGGAACTGCTTGTGCTAGGCCAGGTCCAAGCTAGAAGCCAGAGATTCCTCCACGTTTCCTACATGAGTGCAGGGGCTCAAGGACCTGAGCCTTCCTCCGCTGCTTTTCCAGGCACATCAGCAGGGAGCTGGACTGGAAGTGAACCTGGCGCTACAGGTGCTGGCTTAACCCTCTATGCCCCAGCATCGACCCTGATATTTTAGTTTTAGTGATGAACCTGAACTAGGTATATCCTTGCATACAAGATACAGATCGTTTGCATGGAGAAGGAACCTGGGGAAGGGTTGGCAGAAGACAAACATGTGCCAGGCAATGGTGCAGGCTTCATAAGCATTACCTCATTTAACCCATCCAACAACAACTCTAGAAAGCAGGTATTGTTGCATTGAGGGGGGGGTGTGCCTGTGAGAAGCTTTAATGGATATGCCCAGGACCACACCATTCATTAGTGAGGTGGGAAAGTTGCATTCTGAACTCCAGGTCTGCTTTACCACAGAATCTATGATCGTACTGACCACCTCTTTTATATAAACTTGCAATGAGTCACACATCCACATCTAGAGCTGATTCACAAAAGAACAACAACCCATACAGGTCTTTATTAAGTAGGCCATGTAGCTGACCTCTTCCCGGGCTTGTTCACTATTTTGTGTCTATGACTTAGTGAAATTTGTGAAAGCATGTGTAATACATTTATTCATGACATGGAGCTGGGACCACTGAGAAATATCTGGGGTAACAGAATCAAAATCTCAACAAGCTGAAACCGTAAGTCAACCCTAAAAAAATGACATTTAATAGGGATGAATGAAAGTCCCTGTACTTGGACATAAAATATCAATTATACAAGATGAATGGGATTGGAAAGATGCAATCTAGCAGGTGCTCGTGTGTAAAAGGATTTAATTCAAGCCATCAAAATTTTACTGAGGTGCTATTCTGAAGCAGACAGTGGAGTATGGGAGGTTTTAGTTGGGTGATCTCATTAGTAATTTTATAATGTAGCTGCTAAAACAAGCAATATTATCTGAGGTTGACACTTGTAGGGTTACTCTTCCTTTACTCTGCTCTGATCAAACTGTACTGGAACATAGTGGTCAGTTCTGCATACAACCTTCTACCAGAGGGACTGGCAACCTGAAACTAGTTCATAGGCTATGCAGGTTTCCTGCATGGAGAGAAACGCTGAACCACTGTTATGTAAGAAAGATGGAAAGGCCTGGGCTTTACATTCATGTGAGATTGAGCCTTCTGCAAAGTCCAAGGGCACGGCTGACAGCAGAGCAGGGCACCAAAACAGGAGTGGCAGCAGTGCAGGTAGAGAACCAGGTGGTTTCTGGGGAAGATGGGATCTGCTGTCACTTTTGAGAAAAGGTGCAGGTCGCACTTGCTGCCTCTCCATGGCCAGGTCCTTAGAAGACACACACACACACATACACACACACACACACCCCGCTGTGGCCCTTCATACGAAGAAGTGTCTTTGTGCTGGATCTGGTTGGCAAATGGGTTTCGGGAAGAAGGATCCCATCAGATAAAAAGTCCTAGATCAGGAGCGAATGTCACGGGACACAGATTTCTAAAATGTACAAAGACCTCTACGGATGCACCCAATCATAAGAATCCATGAACCTAAGGAAAATGGAGATTATCTTTGATGAGGCATTCTGTGATTTTTATAATCATACCCATGTCTTCCATGCTAAGTCTTGCTAGGACAGCTAAACCAGGTTTAAAGATAATTGCTCTCAAAAGATCAGGAAGAATTTTATCTCTAAGCTAGCAGCCACTGGAATGACCCCTTCTAGCGATTCCCAGCCTTCAAATTATCAGGAGGCAGGAGACGATGGCCTCCAGTCTTATTAAGGGCAGCAGGTTATCCATACTTGGGATGACCTATACTTGGGACATATGCCAGCATGAATGATCAACTATAAGACATTGCCCAGTGACCGTGAATCATGGAGATTTACCTGGCTTGCTTCATGCAGGCTGTCTGACCCTGCCTTTGAGTGCATCAGAATTGAATTATTTAAAAATCAGAATTCTGGTAGACCATAAGCCTCAAAATATTTTACAAGATTGTAAACTCCAGGAATCACATCTTCAGTGCGCCATTAAAACCCAGGTAAGTGGTTCAGCAACCATTTTATTTATTGTTTGAGTGGGGCATTCTTCCCTTGATTAAAATATGATGTCAAGGGAATGGGAATTGTGTGGTACTGTGCTTCCCCAGCTAGAAAGACACTGTCAATTTAATCAGAGTGCAATACCCACTTGGCAGAACACCATGCTGAAGGCATGCTGAAAGTTTGTGAGCTATCTCCTTAGTATAACATCTTTAACTCCATAAATGAGAAGAAATGGTAATAAAACAGCTAATCCTATGAGGCTCAAAAAGACAAATTGTATTTTCTGGAACATATACAAAGCAGCGATGTATTTACCAAGTTCAAATGAAGCACTCTCGCTTGTAACACAATGGAAATTTCTCTTTGAAGAGCAACATGCATTACTTTTGTTTTTGTTATGCATTCAAGGAATATATATTTGACTTGGCCATTGACTTTACCCAGACAGGCTCCTCGTTTTAGTTTGTGTATACTGCTTTGACTTGTATTTCAAGAAACCTAACAGAAGCAGCTGACAAGTTCCACTGTGCGATCTGTCCATACTTTCTTTTTTCCTTTCCGATTCTCACTGTGGCTATGACTGCTGCAGAGGGGAAGAGGGCCCAGAGAAAGAGGATGCAAGCCTTCTGCTATTTGGACCCAAGCGTCTTTCTAACATTCTTCTTCCTGTTTGCCTAAATGGAACCCAAAGAGACAATGCAAAGGCCTATTCAGAAAACAGTAAAAACTGGCTGCAAAAGAAAACACAAAAGATGGTAGCCAAGGCAATAAAGGCTGCGGCTCTGGAATAGAAGGCTGGCTCATCAGTTCAATAAATTCTTACAGGGGCCGGCACTGTGGCACAGTAGACTGAGACTTCACCTGTGGTGCCAGCATCCCATTAGGTGCTAGTTCGTGTCCCAGCTGCTTCTCTTCCAATCCAGCTCTCAGCTATGGCCTGGGAAAACTTGGAAGATGGTCCAAGTGCTTGGGTCCCTGCACTCACGTGGGAGACCCAGAAGAAAAGCTCCTGGCTCCTGGCTTTGGATCAGCCCAGTTCCAGATGATGAGGTCATTTGGGGAGTAAACCAGTGGATGGAAGACCTCTCCGTCTCACCCTCTGTCTGCCTGTAACTTTGCCTCTCAAATAAATAAATCTTTAAGATAAATAAGTAAATAAATAAATTGTTATAAATACATGGTCAATTGAGTTAGAAGCAATAGTGGCAGGGTGAGGAGTGGAAGGTGGAGATCAACTATACTTGTTGAGCTATTTTACTAATGGGTCAATTTGGTCTCAGTGTTTGAACTTGTAATACTGTGGATATATAGTAGAAGACCATATCTGAATAGTCAAAGTCAAGGTAAGAACTTAAGGAATAACCCAGATGATTTGGGAAATGGAATCGGTGGGGTCTCATATTCTGTAGTTTGACTCACTCCCATGTTTTAATTTGCTCCCTAATTTCTTCTTTCATTTTGTTTGAACAGAAAGCAAGCCACCTCAATGCAAAGAAGTTCACTGCAAAGAGAATAAATTTGCTGGATTCAATCATTTGTTCTCTTTAGTTTACATTAGGTTGGATGGGATAAAATCTAGAAAATCTACAAGTAAAAGAACCATATTTTGAAATGCTTTCTTTTGTTCACATGAGCTAAATGTGTCTCCTCTTTATTAGCCAAAGGCACAAGAACTAAATACGAAATTCCTTGGGGAAAAATGTTGCTATAGGGCTGAGCCCATTGGCTCCTTTCCCTTCCTTTATTCTCAGGAAGACAAGACACAGAAGGGAAAGCATTAAAATCCTTCTGAGGTTCAATTCCTGACCCCTCCCTGCCCCTCAGCCTCTCTAGCTTCTGTGACATTTAAAGGAACACTGTCACATAGGTGAGGTTTTATATTTAGAAAGAAGAGGTTTAAAAGTGCCAGCTGACAACACATATAATTTTATAATATATATGCTTGGAAAACAGATTAAAAATACTCAGACCTCGAGGTGTTTTTTTTTTTTTTTCCTGATTGTCCCTATGTGGACAAAATGAAATTAGAAGAGCTAAATATTCTGCACAGAATACACATCCAGGCATTTTTTTTTACTTCACATTTCCCCTTAATTCTAGAGCTTTTTTTTCCTTTCTATTGACTTGCCCTCTGCTACTGATCATTCACACACTCAAATTAAAGAAAAACCAAAAGAGTGCTCCTCTCTGCAGAGCCCTAGAAGCCACAGATGATTGCCACAGTGCCTGTTAGATTTCACCCATGTTTACAGAAGCAAGCCAACACGCTGCTTGACAGTGCTGAGGACCTCCCGTGCAGGAGGAAGAGGATTTTCCCCAGAGCCCTCAAAGGGAGTGAGTGGCCAGACGAAGAAGGCTTTCAGGAAGGACCCAGGAATGGTGCAGTTCTCCATTTCCTGCAGTAGGAAAATGCGGAGGAAGAAGTGTGATTCTTTCATCAGTTCTGGAACTCAGAAAACTAAATTATGACTTCTCCGTGCCTTCTGGGTGTCTGCTTCACCAAGGAAATGTTGACTAATCTCTGCTACCAAACACACAGGCAGAAAGCACAAAAACAGTGAGGCACTATTTACGAGGATCCAACAGAAGTAAGGTGAAATCTGCACCAAGAATCAACCAGGACATGGCCATCACAGTTTGGTGGAGCTGCATGTGGGATTTATATACTTGGAAATGGGCTATTAGAAGTGTATCTGAAAATTATACTCTGATTTCCAAACTATTCTTAAGGCAGCAACAACTGTCTGTTCTACCATCTTTCCTCTTTTGCTGATTTATAAGTCGCCGGAGTTAATATTCTCTCTCTCTCCCTTAATCCCTACAGCAAGTAGGTTAATGATTAATTGTACCAGTGGGTTTTGTTTATAGAACTGAAACATTGTCATTATAACTCTCTGATCATCTGTACATTTTAGATTGTATAATTTCATAGCACAGGTCTACAGGAAAGATGCACAAACGGAGAATTTAAAAGAAAACAATCATCTTTCTAAAGAGTAAATGTAGGTAAAAAAATGACTATTGTTAATTCATGCTTTGGGTGCAAATTATTAGAGACTGCATGCTTTTAAAGCAAAAGGGAGGAGACAAGAAGATTATTGTTCATGTATTTTCTTGCAAGCAATCAGGAAAATAATCATTAATCCCAGTTTCTTTGTTAATTTTCATTCATGGAAAGATTTGTTACTTCCAATCAGCTTTTAAAAAGGACTATTTAAAAACTGTCTTCAAGGTGACCACTGTTCGGGGCTGCATAAACATAAGACCTCTCCTACTAGAGAAATGGTGTCTTATCTCAGTGGATGCCACCTTTCTGACAGTCCGTGGATACCAAGTAGAGACCTGTGCAACAAGATATAGCGATGGACCACTGAAGTCAACCAGTGGTCATGCAAATGTAGTGCTGTGTGTCTTGCTTATTTAAGGGGATTACTAGAATCCCATAGTAGCTCTAGTGGCTAACAGGATGCTCTATCCCCAGGCTGGCAGCAGGAGGTCCACTCCTAAATCTGAATTACTCTTTGGCTGCCTCCTAAGCTCCAAATAAGAAATTGCTCCTGACTAATGTCTGTGGTACATAAGACAAAGAGAAATCACATATTAAATTCAGTTTATCCTTTTTCTGCTTGGCCTTCTTGGAATCCTAGTCTTTCCTATATGCTCCTGCTATTTTCCCACCAAATTCGTACCTTCTTCAGCCCAGTGGTCCCTTCTTTTTCAGTAGGAACCAGTGTATCCTCATGTGAATTTATATCAATGATTATTCCTGTGGTCATTATATTTGAGACCTTTGCTATAGATATGGAATATTAAGCAACAGGAAGCAAATAGTAGTAGGTATTTGAAGGCAGGAATTTACTTAGCACCTGTCAATGTCACCCCAAGAAAAAGCAGAGATGGGTGGCCAGCCCGAGTCGCAAAGGTCTAGAGGCTAAGGCTGCATGCAAATGCTGCTGTTGGAATGGTAGAGACCTGAAACACTGCCTCACTTACTGAGATTTGCTGTTATCCAGAATAAGGCACAAAACCCAAACAAGATTTATACCTGGGGACACATTAGCAATAGTCTATATACCAAGAAGCCCTTTGCTCCTCCATCAACATAACTAATTTTGAATAATAGAAAATAAATCCAGGTCAATTTTTGTGGCTGTAAATTCAGCCTCAGCAATCCTGACCTCCATTAACATAGCTAGTATTTCAAATTCCACTGTGCAGTTGCTCTGACTCTTTGGGGGCTGGGAGGCAATCCAAACTGCACAAGGGAAGCAGTTCTTTCACATGCTTCAGTCCCACCACTCTAGAAGGAACGTAAGTGGGAACAGGGCAAGCAGCAATCATTGACTTGTTCTATATTCGTCATACTCTTATTTCTATTGCTTCCCCCTCATCCTTAGGTCTCCCCTCCAAGTTTTGCTTGAATACTTTTCTATAACATTTGCCTACAGGGAGTGTACAGTCCAGTTGGACAGGCAGATCATTAAACAGGTGGGCTAAGTGTTCTTCTAAGACAGCTGACAGAAGCCAATGAAATCCTCCCCCTGAGGGACTGGGGATAGAGACTCCAGAGAAGAGGTAAGGATACTGCCCACGTTCCAGCAGGGAGAGCTGTATCCAGGACTCCCTTCTTCAGAATCCATACCATTATGGATTTGGGGCTGGTCAAGGTAACTACCCCAAATCAGTTATGTGTTCTAGTCACTCTTGCAGCAAGGGGTGACCACATGACTAAGATTTACATGGAAGCATTATGGGTGACTTCTGGAAGTATCCCAGAAAGAGGGGCAGTTTGTCCCCTGCTGCTGCTTCTTCCTCCTGCTCCTTTACCTGACCTCCAGGAGCCATCTTGTTCCACTGGATGGAAGCCACGCGCTAAGGCTGGTGGAAGAGAACAAGAATGTAGATTCCTGACAAATGTGAGGTGTCTTCCTCCTCTGGGTCATCAATCTTGGCATTTCTTTTACCAGGGAGGAGCAAATAGTTTCATTGGTTAACCTACTGTTATTTTACATTGCTGTCACTTGCAGCCAAACTTAAGTCTAACGAATACACCTTCCTTATTTCAGATAATTTAGCTCTACTAATGCAGCCTCAGAACGTGTTTCTGCCATCCCCTTGCAATACACATACATGCACACACAACATGTTCAGAACAGTTTTTAAGCCTTTTCCTTATAGGCCATTAAGTCACAGGTTCCTTTTCTGGGATGTTATATTAAAAGCCTTCATAGGAGCAGTGGCTTCAAGGAAGGAAGAAGTGAGATGTGAACCACTGGGCTTCGGCGCCAGGAATCTGCACCCTTTCCAAAATCCAGGTACCCAATTCCTCTGGTGCTGGGCCTTATGAGCCAGTGATAACAAAACTGAGTGTGGCTTTGTTCAGACTCTGTTCTGGGATACGTGAGGTGGTGTCCTAGTGTGGTGATCTCATTGTTTGGGGGACCTATTTGTCAGTTTTTTTTTGTCTGAGGTCTCAATGCCCCTTTGTATTCTAGTTACCCTACATCCAATATCCCGATGCACACATTCTTGCTAAATCTAAATACTTAGTTGAAAAGGTTTCTGTTGACTCATGGGAATTTGTATCAGGGGAGAGTGCAAGCAACATTAATTGGCAGAGAGTGAAAAGCATCCAGAAGTCTCCACATTTTCTACAAAAGATGAATTGAATAATAAATTCCAAAGTCCCTCTATGTTTTCATCCACTTGGATGAATGCCAAAATGAAGACTAAACATTTCATTAAGGAGAGTTCACCTCCTATTCCCACCTGGAAGGAATCACTTATTAGCATAAATAAAAATATCTCCTGAGGTATAAAGAGGGGGGAAGATGGTAAGGAATCACCTTGGATAAATTAAGAAACATAGGTGTGAGTACTTCTCATGTGGCTGAGAAATTCTCTAACATTATTGTCTTCTGGAAGACAACAAGAACTTTAGTTCAAATTCAAACAGATGAAAGATTTGTCAAAATAAAAATGTAAACACGGTCCTAATTAATGACTTCATACACAATTATCCTCTCTCTATATACTTATTAGCCATGTTCTAGGTAACTATAACATTCCCCTGGTCAGGAGAATCCAGGGCAGAGCTCTATCTGGCCCAGTGGCAAAGTGGACAAAATCTATAGCTTGGACGTCCTGAGATTGCATGTCCATTTCTTGAATTAGATCTCAGAGTAAACACAATTCTCCTTCTAATAAGCTACTATTGAAACTTCATTCTGTTTCTTCTGTGTCTCCCTGAGGAATGAATGGAATCTCTCTTGGGACTTATCCTGTGCCTAAGAGCAAAACAAGGACAAAAGTTCCCACATTTGGAAAACTAAGAGCCTGACAGATTTCATCAGAAAAAGATGTCCTCAGTTAGTATGTTCCTCACAGCAACACTCCCGCAATTTAATTACTTCCTTCAGGTCACGGTTGTGCCTCAATCTACCAGTTTTTCCTGATGACATCTTAGGGACTTCTGGATTCTGCCAAGTTAACATCTGCAGGAGTGCAGGGTGTGTGTCGAGGGGGTGGGGAGAGCTGTGGAAGGAGCAATGTTGAAACAGCTTTAAAGGTCTTACTGAAAACAACCATTTCAGGAGAGGAAATGCTCCTGTCCAAAGCAATCAGAACAAGGGCGATGGTACCTTTCCTTTATTCATATGAGCAAGCAGGTGACAATGGTTGGGGATGGGGCATGGAGGGAAGATTGTTACAAGTAACACAACAACCAACATACAAGCTTCACTTCAGAGCTTCTTTGGTTTTATAACATGGAAGACATGTTGCATAAGATCACAATGACTTTAATCTCTTTTGAAACAAGACTTCTTTTGCTTTTCCATTCTTAAGTAAAAAAGAAACTAAAGGCCCCATTTCTTTTTTTTTTACATTTTTAAACTTTTATTTAATAAATATAAATTTCCAAAGTACAACTTTTGGATTATAGTGGCTTTCCCCCCCATAACCTCCCTCCCACCCACAACCGTCCCATCTTCCACTCCCTCTCCCATCCCATTCACATCAAGACTCATTTTCAATTATCATTATATACAGAAGATCAATTTAGTATATACTAAGTCTGAAGTATACTGAACAGGATTTTCATGGACAAATTCTTCGGAGTAATAGCTATTTAGATCATTGCATATAAGGACTTGCCATAATCACTTGTTGCTACTTAGTGGATCAATAAAGCATTTCTCATCATCATGTAAACTAGGATCTTTACAGTGGGAAGGAGATTTCTGGGTACTCAAGAAATAAGGAGAAAGAGAAGAGAAGGATACTTAGTTCCCTAAAGAGAATGTGCCCTCTCCAGTTACAACAGCATTACACCATGTACAATTCCTTCATAAACTCTTGAGTCCTCCAGAAGTCTATTTAGATTAAAGAACAATTACTTCGAAGCTGGAGCTGTGGCATAGTGGGTCAAGCCTCTGCCTGCAGTGCTGTCATCCCATATGGGTGCCAGTTTGTGCCCTGGCCGCTCCTCTTCTGATCCAGCTCTCTGATGTAGCCTGGGAAAAAGCAACAGAAGATAGCCCAGGTACTTGAGGCCCTGAACCTACGTAGGAGACCTGGAAGAAGCTCCTGGCTCCTGGCTTCAGATGGGCACAGCTCTGGCCATTACAGCCATTTAGGGAGTGAACCAGAGGATGGAAGAACTTTCTCTATGTCTCTCCCTCTCTCTGTCTATAGCTCTCTCAAATAAATAAAATATATATAAAAAAAGAACAATTACTTCAAACTTGGAATTTTAATGATACAGTTCAAGATCTGAGACCACTAGGATGAATCCATAAGAACTTATAACAAAAGCCTATTTGTCATTGAACTAAACATATTTGTGAATAAATTGAAATACCTATGAATATGAAAGCTTTTACAGACCAAATGGAGTCACATGAAGACCTACTGAAAAGACTTGGAAACGTCTTTGATGGAAACAATGCCAGGAAAGCCTCATATTACTCACACACAGGAGGGAATATTGGGAAGATCCTCCTTTTTTACCATTGTGACTGAGTTAGATGAAATCATGCAAAAAGTGGTAGATTTTCTGCTGTTTCAATGAAGTAACCAAGTCCACATGAAAAGACACTGCATGGACACCAGACACAGAATCCCAGCACAGCATCAGATACTCTTTAGAAAAGTGCTACTTGCTTCACTATTTCTTTTTCTGCAACATATGCAAAGATCAGAGATGAGGAGGGCAAAGATATGGCTTGCTTTGAACGAAAGTGTTATGATAGGAAAGAAAAACACTGGAATGAGATCTACCAACTATGCTATGTTCCAGAAACTATTTTTCACTGGGAAAATGTGAACTCCCAAAGGAAATATTCAATACAGTATTTTGAGTAGGGTAAGAATTCAACAAATATTTTAATATCATATCACAAAAAGGACCTAAATGGTCTTTTTCGTCATTGATGAATGATGGCATTAGCAATTGCAAATTTAAACACACCAGACCACAATAACGCCACCAAATCCCAGTACATTAATTTAATCAACAGATATTTATTGAACACTTAAGAGATGCCAGTGTACATTTTAGGCACTGTGGATTCAACAGTATGCAAAACAGAAAAAGTCTCTGACCTGAGCGTGGCAAAAATGGACAGCTATCTGAAATAATATACTTAATGGTTTTTAAGGGATGGGCATTTTGATGATTCTTCAAATGATTTCATCAAGAATATACTGATGGACTGGTTATTTCACTTCCTGCTGGCTCTAGAAAGGAATTTCACAAGTCTCATCAGAATGAGCCTAGGAAATGGGTAAAATGCTTACTGTCAGATCTGGCTCTCCATTTATTAAACTGTGTTCATAATTAATAAATATCTAGATTTCTAAAAAAGATACCAGTCAGCCAGGAAACTGCTAGGAGCAAAGCATTACCAAAAAGTAGGAAGGATCTGTCCCTAATGTGTCGTCTAAAGCCAAGTGATGCTATAACTAGTACTGAAACAGTATTTTTATACTTTGCGTTTCTGTGTGGGCACAAACTGATGAGGTCTTTACTAATTATATACTGAAGTGATCTTCTGTATATAAAGAGAATTGGAAATGAAAAAAAAAAAAACAACCTGGTGTTAAAATGGAAATGGCATAGAAAATTAATTAATTTAAAAAAAAATTATGTAGGATCTCTGTCTTTAATGTGCTGTACATTGCTATTTAATGCTATAATTAGTAATCCAATGGTAGTTTTTTCACTTTATGTTGCTATATGGGCAAAATGTTGAAATCTTTACCTAATATATACTAAACTGATCTTCTGTATACAAAGAGAATTGAAAATGAATCTTTACATGAATGGAAAGGGAGAGGGAGCGGGAGGGGGGAGGGTTGCGGGCGGGAGGGAAGTTATGGGAGGGGGGAAGCCATTGTAACCCATAAGCTATACTTTGGAAACTTATATTCATTAAATAAAAGTTTAATAAAAAAAAAAAAGTAGGAAGGACAGACAGAAGAGGATGGCACCTCTTTTGCTTGAGACACTACACAGATTTCAACACAGGAGGTCACAAGTCACAGAGAAATACACTGAAACACAGTGGACCAAAGAGAAATATAAATAGTTACTAATTCAAATACAAAACGCCTATGTGAAGTGCACACTGAAATACATCTGTAACTTCATACATTGAAGATCAGTTGTATATCAAAATATTTAGCCGACACAGGATCTATTTGTTAAAATGTTTGCCACAAAATTCAGAACGTTTATATTCAACAATATGAGTGCAAAATACATTTGAAAATGAAATCTTTTTTTTCTTTATCTGCTTTACTGAGATTTCTGACAGAAAACAGGCCCATAGGCATGCCCTTGAAATATGATAAAGTGTGAAGGGGCTAAGGACTGATTATCCAGGTGTAGGCAGGGTGTCGGGGAATTCCAGTGGACAGGGCAGGAGCCCAGGGCTAACAGCAGAGATGCTGTCCTTACTCATGGGCTAGAAGGACTGCAGAGAGGAGAAGTTCCTAGAACTGAAGAAGAGAGAGTCCTGTAGAGCAGGCTGCCCTAGAGGAGTAAGGAGCAGGTGCAAAAGTGAAAAATGTGGGAAATGGAAGCTATCGGATGCATCTGCCAAATATGCCATTGCCAAATCAAGTTGAGTACTCCAGTCATTCAGTGTTTATTGAGAACTTACTATGTCCATCCCTGAAACATGCAAGGGCTCACAAAGGGTGAATAGGCTCTGGTGCCTACCCTCAAGAATCTTAAGAATCCAGTGAGGACCACAGACATACATACAGACTAAGGAAAATACATTTCCCCAGGCAAGTTCCATCAAGGAAATGGGAGAAAGTGTAGGGAAGACAAGGAAGACTGGGGAGGAGCTGTCCAATGGCAGGGGACATTCAGGAATTGCTGATACAGCCTTTCCAATTCTATCAAGTTAATTATATTCGAGATAACAAGGAGGTCACTGAATTATGGACCTATAATTCTACTGATATGTTTAAATAAAAAGCATGTGCATTAAGAGTCTCAGCAAAGACCCTAAATGTGTTTTGTTTGGTTTTTTTTGAAGACACAATTCATAACAGAAATAGTCCTGTATCTTCGTGTTACAGTGAGGAAATCTGCTTAAGTTCATACAGCCACTTAGTAACAGACAGACCAAGGACCCAGGTCCCCTGGCTCCCTGCCAAAGAGGGTCTTAAAGGTTTTATGTGCCTTCGAGGTAATTTTAGCTACACCTAAATTCAATCAGCTACCATTCCTCTTTCACCACTATTCTATGGTATTTCATTTCTTTTTATTTTTCATTCTTACATTGATCAGAGGGCCTCTCAAAATTGGCATTGATGAAATTCTTGAATAGGTAGTATAGATTCCTGTGCTGTTGCTTAGCAGTAAACTTCAGTAATGTGTTTTTTGCTCTGCCATTTGGGATAGCCTATACTTTCCTGGTGTGATTTTTTTTTTCAGATAATATATGAATTTTACAGTATGATGTCAACAGGGTGAAATGTATATCCATCTGGTTGCTATAGACTTGAATGTTCCAATTTGTAAACTGTTCTTTGGGCAGTTTACTTTAGTGACCTAATTGTTGACACTTACTGTTTTGTTAGTAACAATTATTCAGAGTACTTTATTGTGGATTCACCTATCTATTTTTATCTAATCATTCCTGGAGGACTAGGAGTGAATGGTGCCTGGTACATGGCAGATCCTTCACCACATTCGGTTAGTGTGTAAGGTCCAGGGTATTTCAGGCACTGATCCGGGGTACACAGAAGACACAGCAGTCTCAGGCTCAGCTGAGTTCAACGCAACCATCTTTTTCACTGACTAATACCATGTAGGAAAGCACTGGCTGGTGGAGACTTTCAAACATGGTGATGAATGCATTTGCATGATTCATGCTTAGACTAGGGCCTGTGGCATGCACTGTGGCTCACAGGCCAGATTTGCTTGGCAAGAACACGATTTCTCTTGCAACAGTCCACGCTTCTGAGGAGCTGCCTTCTGCTCTTCTCCTAACTCACAGGCCAATGGCTCAAGGAGGACTGGCCACCAAAGCCCTTTCTCTCCCCCAAACATAAAAAATGTGCCTCTCTCGCATTCTGACCTTCTTTGTTACTCCTTTGGAAAGATTCTCCAGTTGATAGATTAGAGTAAAAACAGTTGAGCATTGAGGCATTTATCCTTAAAATTAAACAAAACTGCTTTTTTTTTTTCAAACTTTCAGGTATTTTGCTTATGTTGTCCATGAGCACGGTGGCCTCAGGAGAATACTTTTACACATTTAGGGAGAAATAAGGTTTACTTGTGTGCCTAAAGAAAGACTGAAATCTTTGGCAGTGACAATAACAAATGTGCTTTTTGGTGCTAAATGACTTCTTAATTTGTGTTTCTGATGGAATTAATTTTCTTTGTGAAACCAGTTAATAAAGTTCTATTAACTAGAAATAATTAATTAGAAATAATTAATTTTTTCAAAATGGTCTGTGAATGTAAGAAACAGGTTGAGCTTATATGTCATTGATAATAAGCTTTTTTCCAGCAAAATGGATAATTGTGGTGACTGGTCACTGGAGATATAAGAGAAAAGTAAACAGTTGTGCTGAAAAGTTTTCTTTCTTGCAGGGATACTGAAATTACCAGCATGCCTTTCAGAGGCCTGGAGTCATCAGGTAACCCAGTTCATTTTGTACTCTTTAGACCTAAAATCAAAGAGTGCAGATGCTGTCTTCTCTTTATTCTTGCCTGCAAGCTTCACACACAAAGTCAACTATGTGAGCAAGTATAAGCTGTCTTGGGTGGGGATTTTGGGGCAATTCTGCAACTCTGTAATACTGTTTACCAAATACTTAGGGAATTTCTGGGAAAAACAAATGAGGGTATGAAAAGGAACACTGGGAAAACAAATAGTTTAAGAAGAAGCTTTTTAAAATATTAAGTTTGGTAAATAAAACAAAGAAAAGAATTACATAAAGCATGAGGTGCTACATGCTAAAAAGGGAGAGAAGATATCATCTACTCCCCCCAAAATTCGGTAAATTTAAGCTATAACATTCTGTTAAGATCACCTAAGTAAAAAAATGAAGTTAAGTCCATTTCCATTTGTGTTTTCATAAAAGAGATTTACTCTGCCCTCTATACTGGGACCCATTTTCTTGTACCAGTTGGACTCCTCTTTAGAAATCTGGGGCTTTGGGGTTCTCAGTTGCAGCTTTTCTTGCTGTGTGCTCTTGATGCCGTGTAACACTCTGCTGCAAAGGATGTCATTTCAATCATTTCCTGACCCATCTCTAAAGTCCCTTAAAGATTATCAGGCAAATTATGTCCAAATTATGTCAAATCAATGTTAAAGGTGCTATTTAAAAGCCATCTTAGATTCAGGGGGTCTTGTTTCTAGTGGTTCTCGGTTTATGCTCACAATTCCACATATTGGTTGGCAAACTGTGGTCACTTTAAAAAGTTACAAACAAGTTGCAGCCAGCAGTCAAACTAATCACAGATTTTCAAGCTAATCACAGATTATGCCCATTTGCATCTCTGCCGGGGGCTGCCTTTTCTTACTATGTGAGGATGTGTCTTGGCATGATGGGCAATGGCCAGGCCCTGTGCTGCTCTGCTTGCTGAAGTTGTGTGGGTGCCCCGGGGCATTTCAATGTATTCAAAAGAAGAGAAGATCTGAAATCCATTTTGCAGTGTGCTGCTTAACCACTGTCCTTTAAAAACTGTCCAGGCAAGTATATGCGTGGCTGAGATTAAATCAACGATGATCACAAAATGTAACAAATAACCACAGCAACTCATCCAAGGGCTCTGAATCTCTCCACTTTCAAATAAAGAAGGTGCTTTCAGGATTTTATTTATTTTAAAGGTTGCTTTCCTGGCTTGGAAACGCATATATGGTCATCACTAAGGGGATGCTTCTCTGTTACAGAGCCAACAAAGAACATTTTTTTTTTCAAAAGCCCCCATTTCCTCCCCAGGAAATGGTTATGTTCAGAGAGGAAGTTGTCTTCCTGTTTTCTCCATACCAACACGCGTGCAAGGTTTTTTTTTTTTTTTTTTCTAAGCTCCCAATCTTAGAGTCTCCATCATATGGAACAAATACTTTTTAGCAACTAGCCACATTTTTTTTTTTACTGCAGTGATTAAAAAAGATTTATTTTCCGTAAGCCATAAAAAGTATTAGTCTAAGTTTTCATCTGCTGTTTTCAGTTCTACATGCCCTCCCAAACTCTAGGTTATTCACTGAGCAGTAAGGGCATGGGACTCATCCACTGGGGTTAATCTGTCAAAATTCTTTGCAAAATACATCAACTGTTAGCTTCCCAATTACGAAAGAAACTTGACAGGGCACCTGCTTTTTATTATTTCAGTGTTTTGTGATACAAACCCAATATGCCTGGCACCCAAGAATGAAATATAATTCAAGAACGTTTTGTACATTCTGCTCTAAAATTTTCGCATTTCAGCACTGATTTCTGGGCCTATTACAAAGGACCTTCGGAAACAAACAAGTCTTTTTCTCCTCTTGCCTTTTTACAGTCAGTTAGGAGCTGTTGTTTCATTTACATCCTGGAAATACTTGAAGTACTGGAGTTCAGTTCCTGAATATCATAATGCGCCAGATTTAGGTGCTATTTCAAATGGAATAAATTTTGAGTTTGGTAACATCAGGTTTTTTTTTTCTTTTGTATCTGTATCACCAGTCTGTTAACCAGTCATGTCAATTATCCATTAAGTCAAGGTTTTACTGAATGTGATCCAGGAGATAGCCTGGGTCAGAGTCATCCAAGTACTTGTTAAAATAAAGATTCCAGGGACCCCCGTAGACCCAGCAAATCAGAACCTGTGAGAGTAGGTCTGAGAATCTGCATTTGGGGCAGCTGCCTACCCCAGTAACTTCAGGGTGTGATAAATACTTAAGGAATGACAACTCCTAGGGACACTCATTAACAGAGAACAACCAAAGCTCTCAAAAATGTTAAAATGTATTATTTGTTTTTAAGGGACGGCGTCCTTGGTGACAAGGAGACTTTTCCCCTGTCTCTCAAATCTTATAAGGATGGCAGCTCCATCTTCATCTACTACTGATAAATTGATCTCTGGGAATCTAATATCAAGAAAAAATACTGCTGTCTGTTTTGGTAGGCTCGACACACTCTGACAGGCAGCTATGTGAAGGTAATTAACCTGGAAAAAAGTATTCTAAAACCTGTATGGTCTTTCAATTGCAATTATTTTGAGCACATTTATGCTTGAATGGGTCACAGAACTGCCTATCAATTATTTTATAAATTACCTGCTCCCAGGAAACAGAACACATCACACAACAGACATCAGAATCTCCCATTGTGCATAGAATGGGGAAGAAAGGTTTAATAATACATTAGTGGTCATCCTTAGTAGCTGCCCAGGCTTAAAGAAATAGTTTTTCTTACATTTCTACCCAAGTAAGAGTTCTGGATTCAGGAAACACAAACAGGCATACTTCAGAGTAAATGTTCAAGATTTTGATAGAAAAATCATATTTTCTAAACTAAAGGGGTGGATTTAGACAACCATTAGTTAGCAATATCCGCTTTGATGATTCTCTCAACAAATTTTTCTTCCTTCTCAAGAATGATTTCAGTGTGTGTCTTACCATTTTAGATGTGCCAAAACACCACTGATACAAATTTATCAAAGTATTTATCTAATACTAATTAGTGAAACATCCAGTTGATTGAAAACCATTCCTTTGTTTAACACAAGACAGTCAGACCTATGGTCAAGCAGTTCTAAAATTTGTTAGTTTTCTTATCTCTAGGCACAGTATTAACAATTAAATGCACACCATGATACTTTTTAACGCCAATGCATGAATATATTATTCAACTTCTAACACTGCTTTACATCGCAGCATTATATAAATATAAGTGGTTTAATTCTAGATTCCAAAGTTTCTAAATTCTTTGATTTCTTCCTTTGCTACAGCTTTATATATGCACTACATCCTTAAGCTACATTTTCATTCACCTATTGGAATACATTTAGATTTATATCCTCACCTGTCTTTTAATCTTAAAATTAATCAGATATTTAAGAACTCAGTAGCTTAAGTATAATGATTACTCTTTTAAACTAATTTAATTGAATTAAGTAAACTTTAGAGAAACCTTAAAGTCACCAAAAACCGTTAGGTTAGACAAATATTTTTGAAATCCTAACTCTAAATGTGATATCAAGTCCATTTATGAAGGCACTTTTTGTTAATTAATTTGTGGGGTGTTGGGCAAATGTAGTGAATGATTTTCAGAAATAAAATACTTAACTATGAAAACAGAACAATAAGTAATACTCAATAAATGGTAATAACAGTTGTAAGTGCCTTCATTCAATAAATCTTTATCAAATTCCTTCTTTGTGTAATGCATTGTCCAATGTGATAGAATCTTACAAGAAAGTCACCTATTATCCAGATTGATGAGCTCAAAGTCTCATTGGAAAAAGATAGATGCAAAATGTCATAATAAAAAATTATGAATGAGGTGTTGTGAACACACACAGAGAGGAACAATTAAGTGTGACAAGGATCTAAAAAGGCTTTGTCTTTCCAACAGGCCTATTTGCTCAAGGGGAAGTTCTAATAGAAAGGAGAAAGGCATGGACAAGGCCACCGAGTAGGAAGTCACTCGTCCCCAACAGGCAAGTTTAGGGGGAAAGTGGCTACTCCATAGTGTGAGGAACACAAGAGCCCACAGGGTACCTAGTGGAGAGGGTAGAAAGAGCTTGGAATTCTAATGCTGGAAACTTTGCTAATATTTTGGTTTAGACTCCTCTGAGGATCTAACACTTTTCCAACAGATCAACACAGATAAAATTTGGTTTTGAAAATTACCTCTGGCAGTGTTCAGAGAGCAGATTAGATAGAATGAAGAGAACTAGGCCACAGAGAAAAATCAGGAAGCTCTTAACAGTAATACAGGAAGAAAAAATATGAGAGCTGAAACGAGGCAACTGAATCACTAATGGACCTGGGATGCCAGATTCATGAAATATTTCAAGATAAAATGAAAATGATCTCAGCAGCCAGTGTTGCAGCAAAGTGAGCTAAGCCACAGCCTGCCATGTGAGCATCCCATTTCAGGAGCACCAGTTCAAGTCCTGGATGTTCCACTTCCAATCCATCTCCCTGCTTTCCCAGCCAGGAAAGCACTGGAAGATGGGCCAAGTGCTTGGATCCCTGCCACCCAGGCGGAAGACCTGTATGGAATTCTGGTTTTTAAGGGAGAGGGAGGAAGAGAGAGAGAGAGACAGAGACAGATGGAGGGAGGAGAAAGGGGGGGAAAGAGAGAGATGGAGAGAGAGAGATGTTATTCTACTTTTCAAATAAATGAATAAATCTGTTTACAAAAAAAAGAAAATTATTTGAAAACTGGATGGATATAGAGTGTGGTCAAAGGCTTGAGAATTAGCCTAAAGGAATTTTGTGTGTGTGTGTGTGTGTGAGAGAGAGAGACAGACAGACAGAGACAGAGACAGAGAGAGAGACAGAGAGAGAAAAGGAAGAGAGAGAAAGAGAAGGGAAACTTAGAAACTCATTCGCGGATACAATTTGTTTGATGTGCCTGTGGGACATAGGTAGAGATGGCCAAGTTCCAGATGGCATCTGGATCTGGAGAGAGAAAATAAAGTTAATGATAATGGACTTTGGAGTCAGCACTAGAGAGATGCTAACCAGCAGCACAAAAGTGCATGAGATCAACCAGGGAGAGCAAGCAGAATCAAAGGGAATACCAAGGACAGATCCCTAGTGAAGAGGTTCATTAGAGCAGGAGGTGGTGAATGGCAATTGGACAGCCAAGTCGTGAAGACTTTGTAGGAAACAGTTTGCCATCATCCTATCTATCAGCAGCGGTGGGTGAGCCTTCTCTCAAGAGATAGGGCAGCTAACAAGGAGTTAATCCATTGTCACTACCCTTTCACAGTCTCCAGTGGAGTATCTGCAGAAAGAAAATGGTCCCATGATAGACATGGCAGAAGAGAGGAAGAAAGAAAGAAGACTTTTAGATAACCTACAAATGATCTAGCAGTCTATAAACAAGGGTCCTTCTGACATAAAGGAGCAAAAGAGTCCTTAAAACAAACTATAATCTTCCTAAAAATTGAAGGAGCATGGTAAATTAAGCCATGTAATTTGAATACTTATCGGAACACATCTTGGTGTGATTCAAAAGTATTTGTGGATGAATATATGTAAGAGACTTTACCAACTAAGGCCTTGGTTGTCTCATCTTATAATTAGGGGGAGTCCACAGTAAGAATTCTTAAAGCCTTTCCAATGTGAGTATACCAAAAGCCCAGTTGGTCCTCACAGCCATCCCAGGAATCTGGAACTACCTTTAGCCCATGTTACAGAAGAAGCAATCAGGATATAGACAGTTTAAGAAACAAATCCACATACGTGTTAAGTAGCAAAGCTAAGTTTCCGATTTGGGACTTTCCACTACAAAATCCATGTTATGCTTCCTCTTAGGACTCTGAAAACTTTCAAGGTGCTATAAATATTCTTTCCTTGTTTTCTATAAATTTTTAAAATTTATGTTGAACGTTTATTTGAGAGATGAGAGAGAAAGAGAGGGGTCAGTCTCCCATTTGCTGGCTCACTCCTCAAATGCCCACAACAGCTGGGCCTGGGTCAAGCGGAAGCCAGGAGATGGGAACTCAGTCTGGGCCTCCCAACTACTTGAGCCCTCACCTATCAGTGTATGCACTAGCAGGAAACTGGAGTCAGGAGAGGTGCCAAGACTCAAACCCAGGCACTCTCATAAGACGTGTGGGCATCTCAAGCAATGTGTTAACTGCTGCACCAAATGTCAGTGCATGAGCCCCCACCCCCATTTATTTGTTATTATTAAATGTGAGGCTGTGAGGGAAGCTCAATACCTCCATAACAGGTAAAGAAATAGAGGGTTTGCCTACAAGTACATGCCCAGGAATGGGAATCTTAGAATTCAGGTCTCCTAAGTCTGCTTTATTTTATGGTCTTTTAAAGGTCAGTAAGTAAATTACATTAGCAAATATTAACTTTGAAACCAAAATTAATGTCTTGGAAAGAAACTCCTGGTACTGTTGAAACTGTAGAAAATACCTTTCTTTCTAGAAATCCTAGCACCATGGCAATCGATCATCTGAGGGTCTGCTGCTTTCAGAAGAGTAGATGGCAGTTTCAATATAGCACTCTAAAAAGTAGCAGCTTTTCCTCCATCATCTTACTGGTTAATCTTCCTGGGAACAGGCTGATATTTACTCATCCCAAGAGAGTGTTGAATTGTCTGGACTCCAAAAGATACCAAGGATAAGGTTTTAAGTTCCCCACCATTAGTCATCACATGGAGAAAAGTGACAGAGCTCTTTAAAGATGCATTGCTTTTCCTTTGCCCTTAAAATGGCAGTTGAAACGACATTCAATGAGTTTAAATTAGGAAAGCACAGCAAAAGAATGCCCTCCCTTCCTTAAAAGTAATCAGTTCCCTGGGTAAGATGTGAAATACTTGGCGGTCTCCAGACGACAGGATCAGATAGGCTAACAATGCATTCGAGAGCTTTGCAAAGAAACGTTAGACAAAGTAGCTCAGGTTAAAGTGGACACAGACGTCCAGTTGCAAATTCTAATTATTTTCATTCTCAGTCTTAGAACAAAGAGACATTTGTAAGACATGTACATGTACATCTTTTCTGTGTATATATGCACATTTAATCAAGGTGTTGCCCCCATGTTCTGTTTATTATTAATGTGTCAGGCTTCTATGGAATTTAATACACACGAAGTCTGAATAATTTCATGAAAAGAGGGAATTCTTCTTTAGAACTAGAAAAAAGCCCATTCCCAACATACCCCTTTGGAGGCCAAACCCAGGTTATTCTGGTGAACTGATGATGTAGATGAAACATCGGTTTTCCAGGCATGAATCCTGGATTCAAGTCCCAGAGCTTCCATTTCTACCTCTAGAAAAGTTAACTTTGCTGAGCTCTAGTTTTCAAAAAGCTTGTAAAATGGAAGCAGCAGCACTGACTTTTAGGAGTTCTTATACAAGAATTAAATTGACTACGGGACATAAACATCCCAGAATCATTAGTTCTCATTTTCCTCTATGGCTTCCTACTTCTTCTGTGAAAATGTGCAACAAAATAGGAAACATTTGCTGATGTTGGTAAGCCATAAAATCAGTTCCAAAGCAGAAGGTTTAAATAACCAAGCAAACTCCAGAAGTTGTTGTTGCATTTATCTTCCAGATGAGGAATGCTCATTGTCATGTGGAACACACTGTACACTTGCTTTGAGGTCCTTGGCCAAGATTGCCATCTAGGATAGCAGTGGTTGACGACCCACACTCTCCTCTGAAGGTAGCTATGAGTCAGGGAAGTTGTCAAACAGCTGAGGTGTGCTGAAACTGTAGGAAGTCACCTTTCCCTCCTTAAGCTCCCAACCTCATGCATTCATCTAAAGTGCCCCAAAGGCACATGCTTTGGCTTTTCAAGGTAATGGAGATTTTGAACTCAGGTCCAGTGAGGAAGTAGAGGCTGAGGATCAAGAAAGAACCATGCTCCTTTTGATGTTAGTTATGGATCTCATTGTCCAGTTGCTCTCAGATAGTTGGGTTGGAGTCTAGTTGTCTCCTTACCTTCCTGGCGTCTCAAATGGAACAGAACCATCCCAGACGAGGCCTTTGTGTACATCCTCTGTGTGCTAGCAGCAAGGGAAAGCTACTAAAGGCACCGCTGCTTGCAGCTCGTCAAAGTATGAGTCATTTGTGTAGTAAAATGAGTTGGTCCCTTACACCGTTTGCACAAAGTTGAAAAGGGATGGGCTAGGGACACAACTCTTTCTTTTTTTAAAGATTTATTTATGTTATTTGAAAGGCAGAGTTACACCCAGAGAACAAGAGACAGAAAGAGAGATATCCCATGAGCTGGTTCACTCCCCAAGTCCGAAACTGCTGGAGCTGGGCCAGGCCAAAGCCAGGATCCAGGAGTTTCTTTAGAGTCTCCTTTGTGGGTACAGGGGTCCAAACTTCCACTGCTTTCCCAGGCATATTAACAGGGACTGGATCAGAAGTGGAGCACCTGGGACTTGAACCGGCACCCTAATGGAATGCTGGTACTGCAGATGATGGCCTGACCCACTGGGCCACAGTTCCGGTCCCAAGTCACCACTCTTTATCCAGGCCTTATAACCTCTGAGACACCCCCATATGACACAGAACATTTCAGGGCACAGTGTGCTCCCTCTTCCACTTCCTGTTATTTTCACTTCTCTGCTTTGTTTCACGTGTTCAGAGATCTTCACTACCACTTTAGTGAGACACTGGTCGGTAATTCCTCTGAGGAGCACTCATTGTTGTTCCTTCTTTGGGGCTGAGGAAATCCAAGGCAGGAAACCAACGGTGGCCAGTATCAGGTAGAAAGGTGGAGGCAGATGGATGCCATGAGCAGTTTCGCTGGTGTAGCCCACTGAACCCTGCCGCTGCCTGGAAGCGAACTCCGGCTCCCTTCTGCACTTCCTCCTTCATACCTGCAGCTAAGCAGGGCCCAGCTGCACTGTCCCTGCCTCAGCTGTCCCCTCTTCTGCTGCCTGTGCCCTCCCACTCATTTAACTCTTCTCACTGCTTGGACTTAGGCCCTTTCTTCGTCAGATGACAGACATACCCACCACCAGAAACCCGAGTCGCTGTTGGGAGCAGCAAAGGCAAATGGGAATGTCTTTCTGGCTTTCTAGTGTTAGGCACACCAGGACTCCTAAATGGATTTCCTAAAATTTTAAAAAAGCAAAGGAACAGCAGCAAAGTCACATACAGTATTCACTTTGCTCAGAAACATTTAGCATCGGGGAGCAGGCTTTCAGCCCAGCACTGAAGACACTCACATCCCACACTGGAGTGCCTGGGTTCGATTCCCAGCTCCAGCTCCTGACTCCAGCTTCCTGCTCATGCAGACCCTGGGAAGCAGCAGTGATGGCTCAAGAACTTGGGTCCCTGCCACCTACGTGGGAGACTTGGATTGACTTTCTGGTTCCTAGTTTCTGTTCTCAGCCCTGGCCATTGTGGGCATCTGGGGAATGAACCAGCACATGGAAACTTTGTTCACCTCTCTGTCTGCCTCACAGATAAATAAGTGAAATTAAAAATATATATATTTAGCATCATCTTTGCAGATTCATGTCCCCAGTCCATGAAAAGTATGCAGTGTCTATAACAGTTGTGTGAGTTTAATTCCTTTTAAGCATGTCTAGAAGAGAGAAAGCAGACGTAAAAATGCACACTGGCAGGGGATTCTCCCTGCTGCCCAAAATGAAGACTTGGGAAGACTTTAACCTACTCTTCAACCTAAACCCTACATTCTAGTCTGTGTTGTGACTTCCCTTGAGGTGGCCCCTATCTTCTCCTATGTTAATGCTGCTGTCGAAGCCCGCCTCCGATTCTACCTCCGATTCCACCTTCGATTCCACCTCCGATTCTCCCATTCTACCTCTGATTCCACCTCCGATTCCACCTCCGCCAGGAAGCCTTCTCTGTTCCCTCCCACACTCCCCCTTCCTCTGGCTGCTACGATTTCCATTGTTGGTTCCATGAGATCCAGGGCCGAATATTCATTCATTCGTTGAGTACATGCTTATCGATCCACACCACATAGCCTACGCTGTCCTGAAAATACAAAGCAGGAAAAGACACAGTCTCTCTTCTCAAGGAGTGCAGCCCACTGAGGGAGGAAAGCCAAGACCTCTCTGAGCAGAACGCAGCGTGATGCACCTTCTCGTGGAGCGCAGGAAAATGGGGCCGGAGCACCTCAGCTGGGGGACCCCACCCTGGAAAGGAGATGGGGGACAGGAAGCCCGAGAGGGAGATTTGAAAGAGTCTTCAAAGAAAGCAGGGAGGGCAAAGGGCAGAAGGGAATTCCCTGCGGGGCCCAGGTGGATGTGCAAAAGCAAACAGATAGGTGTAAGAGGCCATGAGTGCTGAGAGAAGTCTTGGTAGGACTGGAGACCAGGAGACAAGAGAACAGGGCAGTGGGGGTGTGGGCTGGAGAACCAGACCAGGACGTTCTAATGAAGCGGATATCTGAATGCTTACGACACAATAGCTTCCCTCAGAGCTTATTACACATTACACTGCTGTTTCTATTAAACAGCAAGTGTTTGCTTAGCTATTTTACAGTTTGTCAATTTGTACTTCCAGGTCATGGAAATACTTCCCTTGAAATAGTGCCCCTGAAAGGACGGCAAAGGAAGCAGAATGCCCATGCCTATATATTTACTTAAAGTGTTAGACAAGTGCCAAAGCACCATCCTTCTAAAAAACCAAAACCAGTGGAGGACATGGTGACCGTTACTCCACAGTGCAATTAACCATGTCACATAGCACACAGGGCTGCCTGGTACTGTGCCAATAAAAAACATGGCATGGAGATAGACCCTGAGGGACACCATAGCAAATCTCATGCTTCCAGCCCAAGAACACTGTTCACTGCCAGTGTCATCTTCCCATACTGCAATGGCTGTGCTTTTTCTCCCCGCCCCCCCACATAATTAAATAATTTGTATTACATAATAGGAGAAAGACATACTCTACTAAAATATCCCTTTTTATAATGACATATAGAAATATTTTAGAATACGTGGACAGTTTGGTGTTCTTCAGGTTAAAATTGCACTGGAAACTACCACTTTGCACATTTATTCTAACAATGCTAATGATGTCCTCAATCTGCTGTGCTAGGGTGAGACTAGCACTCATTCAGAGCTCAGAGAACAGATAAAACTAAAGTAAAATACTTCATGTTCTTTTTCCTTGATATAGAAATATGTTCTCTTTGTTTCATAATATTTACCCAAAAACGATATTTTAATCACTATCAGTTAAAATTATTGTCTCTTTCTACTCTTGGTTAGAATTGTTGCAGGCATTTTGGGGATTTGTCTAAAGGGAACTGTGTTGGGGTGCATTTAGTTTGGGTTTGATGGTATAGATTTAGGTGGTTCATAGGTATTTCCCTTGATAGTTGGTATTGCTGGCTGTTCCAGTAAGAGAATGGCTTCCAGGAATCTTCCTGTATTCAGCTGTGCAGACCTACCAAACATCTCTACTCAGACACCAGTGACAAATTAATGAGCGCTATCAGATCAGCAGGTCTTGAATATCGTGAAATCCTATAACACATGTATGAAAGAATCTTGATCAAGGCTCTTCAGTTTAGCGACCATGTGAAAATTGCACATGTACCTTATCAATATGGAGTTGTAAAACCAAAACTTTTCTAAACCTTCAATGAGAATAAATAAATTCAAACCAACTGGAAGCCAGAAGAAAGGCTGACACACCTTTCTACTTCCTGGATAAAAAATTATATTCTGAAATTATTGTCATAGAAAGGAAAAGTATAAGGAGAACAGTATTATCGAGATGGATCAGGATGTCCATCAATTAAAAATATTTTCTTGAATTTTTTGAGACTTGTTTTATAGCCTAGGATACGGTCTATCCTAGATAATGGTCTATGCACTGATGAAAAGATTGTGTGTGAGCTGGCACTGTGGCACAATGGATAAAGTGGCTGCCTATAGTGCCAGCATCCCATATGGGCGCCAGTTTGAATCCTGGCTGTAGCTGCTCCACTTCTGATCCAGTTCTCTGCTATGGCCTGGGAAAGCAGTAGAAGATGGCCCAAGTCTTTGCACCCATATGGGAGACCCAGAAGAAGCTCCAGGCTCCTGGCTTCGGATCAGCCCAGCTCCAGCCATTCCAGCCAGTTGGGGAGTGAACCAGCAAATGAAAGACTTTTCTCTCTGTCTCTGCCTCTGTAACTCTGCCTTTCAAATAAATAAATAAATCTGCTTAGCCAGGGCAGGCATCTTCCTCCCTGAATCCAAGCTTTTGTTGTTTTTTTTTTTGTTGTTGTTGTTGTTGTTGTTGTGTATTTGCTCTTTTGGCGCGGGTCTGGACCATTTCTATTGCTTTCGCTGGGTCTCCTGCTGGGGTTTTTCTGCAGCTTTATCCTATGATAAATTCCCTCTTCCCCCCATTTTTAAATATTAATATTGCCCCATGTAAGTCGATGGCTATCAGCCATCTTGGAATCCCCTGGCTGTGCATTTGCTGTGTAGTCTCTGCTCTACTTTATGAACCCAATCGTCAAGGGCTCCTCTCTTGCTGAAAGTGGAGAGAGAACAGGACAGGACAGAGAAGACTGCAAGAATGGGTGAAGGCAAATGATAGCTGGCAACGTTCCGGATGGTAACATAGCAGAGACTATGTCACCCAGAGGGAGCACTACACCTTTTGGTAACCACAGTCTGGTTCAGGTATGCTGTAAACATAAGACTTCAGTATATGGCCAGTACATTAATTCATGCATCATTTCCTTGACTATTCATTCTTAGAAGGATTAACCCTGTGTAATTCAGTACTTCTTCAGTAAACCTTCCATAGGAGGATTAAAACAATCTTAGTGATTATAAGTGATTATATTATATCTAGGCTTAGCAGATGCTGGTAATCTATGGGAATTGTGACCTGCAAGGACTTGGGTCCAAATGTGATTTGAAATTGCCCCCTACCCCTTATTCCAGGACTCCATTGTACCTTTCTGGCTTTGCATTTTCTCAAAGTACATTCTTTATTAAATGATTACAAGTCAGTTAGAAATCAAGTAAGTAAATACAGTTGCTGCCTTGGGAATACTTGCATTAATTTTGACTTGTTTTGAAAAATGCAATAGAAAAAATGTTCGAGTGCACCATTTGAATTTTTCCACGGCAGTGTCAGTGACAGAAGGCAGCTGCAGCGCTGGCTTTGACTTGGTTTAAAGGCTGATATTTGACCCCAACTCCAAAAACAATCATCATTCTTACAATTCAATCCTCAGGCACGATGCCTCCTCAGTGAACCCCACTTAATTGGCATCTTTAATGGGGGCATTACTTGGAAATCCAGTTTGCAGCATGTCTTTCTTTTATCCTCAGGGTACAAGGCAGAAACTGCATCTTTATGTTGGTGCAGGCAGAGCAAGGGACTTACTTGGTCAATCCTGACTATTGCTTTTAGGTCCTGGTTTCTTGAAGGGATATTTAAGTTATAAAAACAGAGATTTTATATGGGTTCCCAAAAACAATTTGTGACATAACTTTTCCTGCTCTGTTAGTCTCATTTTAAAATGGAACACATTTTGTGAGGGTGTACAAAACTAGAGATACATTTTCTTTTTTCTTTCTTTTTTTTTTTGGGGGGGGGGAGGTAGGTGTTGGTGATTTAATGTCCTTAAACCAGAGAGTCTTTACATATGCTAAAGAAATTCAAATTTCAGACGTTTCCCTGTAATTACTGTCCAGGTAGTTTGCCACATAAAAAAAGAAGAGCCCATTTACATTTGAATTTCGGATACACAATGAATCATATTTTTTATTTCGTTTATAAGTATGTCACATGCAATATATGTAACATACTTCTACAAAAAGATTATTAGTTGTGTGTCAAATTCAAATTGAACTGAGCCTCCTATATTTTATTTACTAAATCTTTATTTAGGCAACCCTAAAACCAGGGGCATTTGGATTATGACCAGAACTGCATTATCTCCAGATTGTAGGTCTGCAAAATTCCCAAAGGGCCATTCTTTAGATGGGTATGTGTAAAAGTGGAGACAGTCCCACGGGCCATTCCCAAAGGACCCATGGAGCCATCTGGCTCAGGGTCTAACAGATTAAGACAGTGGAGATTAACCAGTCTTTCCTTAAAACTATGTTAAAAAGCTTAAAGCAACAAAAAAATAACACCATTCACGCAGTAGATACTCATTGTATCTTTCTCAAATCTTTGATGTTCATTAGTCCAGTGGAATAGGAAGAGAAAACATAACATCTTACAGACCATTCCTTCACACTTGTCACTTCTAAGTCTCTCTGATGCTACGGAAAACCAGCTGTAACTCTACCTTGCTCAAGAGCCCCTCCTAGCCCATCTTAGCCCATCTTAGCTGTGAATTCTCTCCCGCCTCACCTCTCTTGCACTGGCTGTTTATTCCATTCACTCAGCATTTAATATACCCAATTTCATTCATGAGCTATCCTTTCCTTTACAAATGCCCTGCGCACACAATGTAGGCAGTAGCAGCTTAGCGTTGTGATTGAGAACCAAATTCCAGAGTCGGACAAATTTTGGTTTCAAACACCGCTCTGCCCATTCCCCTGGATCCCGGTATTCTCTGAGTCTCACTTTCTTATTTTTGACCCTCAGTAACATGGAGCTTATAAAAACAGTGATATAAGAATCAAATGAGGTGATATGTGTGTCGCGTCAATTCTTAGGAAACCCAGACTAAATGGTGGTAGGTCGTTACGATCATCAGCATAGTTACATTGCTGCATAATCATTTAACCTGCAGCAGTATCTATTGCTGACTGGAATCTATGTGAACTGACTGCAGAATCTGCGCCTGAGAGCTGACAGAGCCTGCAAATTCCCAGCTGCCCATGTCGTTTGGAAAAGTGCCACCCAGAGACAAACAAGGGACCCTCATTCCGTCTATAGGCTACAGATGTCATTCTTTGGTTTCTCTACTCCTGTGTACTCCTCAGAACCTACAGATTCAAGCCAGGGCATTCTGCTCTCTTCAGGGCTGTGTGAGAAGCGGGAAAACGTGAACTGCCTTAGCATTTGTTTCCTTAGTGCACCGGACATGGCGAGCCCTCCTGGGACTCCGGGTCACCACGCACTTCCTGTCTTACACTGTATTGACTATTTGCTGCCTCTTTATTTTTCTCCTAGTCATCAGAGAGGAAGTTGCATAACTTCAAACTCAGCTAAGTGGGAGGCTCTTTATGGCACTCTGAAGTCATAGATCTTCTTTATTCTTCTAACTTTCAAAAAAGTACTAAGGAAAGAGATCTTGTAAGTGCAAAATGATGTTTTTGATATTCTCGAGTAGGCATGAAATTGGATTTTAATATTTGATGTCTGGGTGTATTATAATCAATACAGTAGGCTGGAGAAAAGGCTGATTTTCTTCATAGTGGGACATGTTAAAACAAAATAAAAGTTTCAAATATATTACCTGAGTTCTCTACTGGCTTTTTTCAAAAAGCAAAAGCCTTTATATAAAAAATGAAAACAGCAGAGAAGCATCAAATCGAAGAAGTATGCCGTTCTTGGCCATTCATTCATTATTAGTCTAACAACCATAAAACTGCAATCTCTTGGAAGGCACCGGCTGCACAAATGCATTTTTATATCTGCCTGGTACCTTTTTCATAACAAGTATTCACAAGCATTTGTTAAGCCAATTATTAATGCTTTCATTCGACATTTATCCATGGAACCCTAAGGAGATCTTTTCCCCTCAAATAAGGTTGTGATATAGAGTTATCACTGCTATGCTCATCACTCCACACCATTGTTTGTAAGGCAGCCTCCAGCAAGCCAGTGACAGACTATGGGCGTTTCAGTGGGAGAGTTGACCACGTCTGGCTGTTTAGACTTAAAGCAGTTAATGCTACTTTTCCCATTCTTACCCACAAAGAATGACACATCCCCGAGTTCCCACCTACCCACTTCTTATTGATTAATAACTTTAAAATTATTCCACACCCATCAAGACTCGGACAGCCTGGGCTTTTCCTTCAGTAAAGGAGCTGGCTTCAGGACAAAATCTCAGTCTTGCAGCCTTTACTGTGACCCATCTGCTCTGTGTCCCCTGTCATTTTGGGAAGAGGGTGACACTGTGGGGGCCAGGCTGTACCTGACGTTAGAGACCCCACTTTTAAAGTTATTGCTCTGTGGCAAGAGGATAATATTGTTTTAATCGTAAGAAGAAAACATGGATGACGACGAACCGCTTAGGAAGCCGCCTAGTAGTTGTCTTCCACCACAAAACCCAAGTCACTCTTGAGCTCTTTTGTAGGGAAGATCTGAGTGGCAGGTCAATGAGGCAGGGTTTGATTTGTTTGCTTGCTTGTTTGTTTACTGCTCTCTAGTACTGTTTTTCCTACTGAACCTTTTCAAAGTCTCAGAAAACTTCAGCATTAACAGCAGACACCTAAAAGTTTGCCACATTGGCAGGCATGAGCAGAATGGTAAGGTCAGCACATGGAGAACCGGGATTCACGTACAGCAAGAAGGAGTGGAGTTTCCAGAACTGCTTTTCAGGTGTTTCCACCACTGTTTTCATCCCCTATTTCCATCATTCCGTGTCTCACTTCATTTCCTTCCAGTTTCTGTCTTCACTTTGTTGTATATACACTCGGACCCTTGTAATTCAGGGTTTTCTTCTGGTGGACTCTGGAGACGTTATTAAAACCAGACTCTTTCACAGTGAGGAAAGGTTTACAGGGGAAGTCTTCATGCTGGCAATTTCTCCCCCCGTTCCCATCTCACCCACCAATTCAACCTGGCCTGCAATCCATTGTGCAGTCTGAAGTGCGGAGCTCAGGAACTCTACTGCTGTTGGAGTACAGGCATTGCGTGGTGCCAGGAGTTTTCTAAGCACGCATAAAATAAGCTGATTAAGAGATACATGGTCACTCCGCGTGCGCTGCCCGGCTCCACTAGTCAACTCCCAGGAGGAGCCCGGTTGGGGCCCTGGTGTGGATCCGTCTCCACATTTGTTGTGTGTCTTGGAGGCCCACGGTGGCTTCCTTTGAGGCTATGAAAGTTCCTTCCAGATGCAGATGCTGCTGATGTCAGAGAAGGATACTTCTTTCTAGGGCAGGCAGGAGTGGAGGAACAGAAGCACTTAGGTAAGAAAAAGACAACTTAATTAACCTGTCAAGTTTTCCCTCTCAGGGTGAGCACGAAGGATAGTGAGGTATCATTTCCCGGCAGTGCCGAGCTTCCACTTTGCTGCTGCGTTTCTGGTTCTGATTCAGGGTTTCAGAAGCACCAGCAGCGTGCTGTTCCCAACAGCTGCACGTTGGGAAGAACATCTTGTGACAGTAAACAATTCCTATGACTCTTAAAGTTAAATACATGTAGATTGGGTAGTGACCTGTGTGATAGACTGGTAATTAGATCAGCGTTGAATGTTAGCATCGCTACTAGTTAATCTTTGTAAGATATTTAACAAGATCAACATTTTCAAAAAATAAATGTTCAGCGTCATTTCACTAATTTTAATTTAAATTTCATATTCATTAGTTATAATTTAGATTTTACATTTTCCAGGAAATTGTAGATGTAAGAAAAAAATAAGTTTTGAGAACACAAAAAATAATTTCTATTTTTCAGGCTTGTTTAAGTTATTCTTTTGATGAAATGACATTTGACTTGTATATACTTTGGGTAAAATTAATTTTAATGCTTTAGAATTTAAAGTTTATATCATTCTTGCCGATAGGAAACAAATTATATGAAAAATCTTCATTATCACAACATAAGTAAGGAGTTTGCAGAAGTGAAGACAAAAATAAGCTTTGTGGGTTAATTAATAATGTATTCATCATGTATGACTTAATTTTATTGCTTATGGAAACATCATCAGCACAACAGAATATCCGGATATGCATGATAATTAGTTCCAGTCATCATGGATATTTGGTTGACTTCAAGAAGCATAGTTTTCCATATACTTTTCAATTTTGTCATTATGAGTGCATATTTGCCAAGGTAGGAAGACAATATATTTCACTCCACCATTTGTTTGCCTGATTTACAACTTTTTAACATTTAGACATATGATACATAGGCCTCCATTTGTCTTGCCATGAGCCCTGAGAATGTTAGGGGGCAGGCCTGCCCAGATATTTCCCTCCTTTTGAACTCTACAATAGTACTATTCTTCTAAAGTATTTTCTTACGAAGATTGATTTAGGTGCAAAGTGACTGAATTTTCCCTCAGCAACCTAACATACTCTCTCAATAGGTAGCTTAGTTTATAGGTAGGGATAAAAGAGAGATGAATGTGCAATTCTTTGGTCTCATAATCAGTTTCCCAAAGTATTTTTTGATATTATTTTGCTTATAACATAGGAGTTCAAAACTTGGAGTCAGATAACCCCTAGATTTGAATTGTCATCCTGTTTCTCACTAGCAGTGTGATTTATCTCAACGGTGAAAGGCTCAGATTCTCTATCAGTAAAATGGGAATGAAAACACCTACACCCATAAGATTGCATTGAGGAGGGGAAATAATACAAGTATGGAATTAGCAGATAGTAGGTATAAAATAAGTAGTTATTATTATTATTCTATTCCTAAATTACCAATCTGTTCATTCACTCAATAACTCCCCTGCTGACAACATTTTTTAAAGATTTTATTTATTTATTTGAGAGGTAGAGTTACAGACAGTGAGAGAGAGAGGCAGAGAGAAAGCTCTTCCATCCATTGGTTCACCCCCTAATTGGCCACAATGGACAGAGCTGTGGTGATCTGAAGCCAGGAGCCAGGTGCTTTTTCTTCCTGATCTCCCAAGCACTTGGGCCATCTTCTACTGCCCTCCCGGGCCACAGCAGAGAGCTGGATTGGAAGAGAGCAGCTGGGACTCGAACCGGTACCCATATGGGATGCTGGCGCCACAGGTGGAGGATTAACCTACTATGCCACGTTGCCGGCCCCAAATCATTTTGATAACTCCACTGTTCAGGGTATACTGCATTATGGCATTCAAGTGCCCCAGTGATCTCTCCTTCCAATCTTGGATTCCAGCATTCTCCCAGTCTGGTGACTATTTTCTGAGGAGACCTTGTACTTTCTTCCTTTCATGTCCTTACTGCCCCAATCCCAGCTATTAGAATGGCCTCTCTTCTTCCCAGCTCAAGTGTCTCTTCCTACCAAGGTGTCTTCTTATCTTCCACTTTTAATTAACTCTCTTCTCCTTGCCTTCCCATAACACTTCCTCTGCAGTTCTGACAATACAATGAGCCTCGTATTTTATCACTGTGTATAAGTGTCCATTGTCTCTGCTGCGCTGTCAGTCTATTTGATATAGGCCACATCTTTTTCACCTTTGCAGTTGCCAGTCTCCTTCTCATAACACACAATATACAAAGTAGGTGCAAAAAATTTTTCTTAAAATTTGAATTTGTTGAATCAACTTCAGGGGATTAGAAAGACAATAAAAGCAAAATGTGGCCATTATTTGGATTCTTCAAGTACTGATGTTTCTTATTCTCATGATTATAATTTTTTTGTGGAGGTTAAATAATATTATCTGTGTTTTAAGACAATTTGCTAATTTCCAGGAAAAGCACTTTGTCTAAAAGCATTTCTTATTGACAAACTGAACCCTGTTATAGACTGTACCACTTTTAAAAACAGGCAATTTATGTAAATGTATTGGAAGGTTCTCAATACTTTGATATTTTAGTGGTTTCTAATGTCTGAAATTTCCTTTGCTACTTCTTCCTTCCAAAGGTGGGAACTAATTACCATCACTGACTTAATGGTACTTAGGCAAAGAATAAAGCAAAAGTGATGGGACAGAACTTGAGAAACTAAGTCATGAAACACACTGTGGCTTTCTCTTTGCTTTCTCTCTTGCACCACTTGCTGTGGGAGAAGCCAGCTGCCGTACCGTGAGGATAATCAAGTAGTTCCATAAAAAACCCATGTGGCAGGCTATCCTGCCACAGCCACACGAGTGAGCATAGGAATGGATCCCTCAGCCCCTCTCGAGCCTTCAGTTGACAGCAGCCCCAGGGGATAGCTTGACCACCTCCACAGGAGAGACCCTGAGCCAGAACCACCCAGCTGAGCTGATCCCAGGTTCCTGACTTTCAGATACTAGAGAAAGCTGGTAGTAAATATCAGTTCTTTTAAGCTGTGAAGATTTGAGGTAATTTGTTATTCACAATAAGTAACAAATAAAGATGGCATAGAAATATTATGAACATTCTCACTGTAGTTACTCACATTTTTAAATCTGTGATCAAGGGTGAGCATTTGGCCTAGTGGTTAAGACATCAGTTATGTCCCACAACAGAGTACCTGGGTTCAATAATTGGCTCTGGCTCCTGCCTCCAGCTTCCTGCCAGTGAAGATCCTGAGAGGCAGAAGTGATGGCTCAAGCGACTATGTCCCTGCCACCCACCCACACATGGGAGATGTGAGTTGAGTTTCTAGCTCCAGGCCCTGGCCTGGCACAGCCCAGGACACTGTGGGCATCTTGGGAGGAAAGCAGCAGATGGGATTTCTCTGTTTGTCTTCCATTTCTGTCTCTTTCTCCTTGTGTTATTTTACCTTTTCAAGTAAATGAATGGATGAATTTAATAATAAAGATATGATCATTAATCACTGAAAAATTCTGAGCTGGCTACCAATAATTGAGATCTAGAACCCAGCTCTATCTGACTATAGTGAATATGACTGTCATTCATTCATTCAATCACATATTTAGCAAATGCTTATTAAATTATCTTCAATCTCCCAAGCACTGTATGAGGTCTTGGAAATACCAAGACAAATAAGACATGGTGCACATTTTCAATGGCGTCTCATTCCAGTGCTACCCACCACATATTCACTGTAGATAGCACGGCACTAGAAGTCAACCAGAGAAGCCCTCATTGTGTGTAAAATTATTTAGATTTTTTTTTTTTTTTTGTAATGGAGAAACAATTTGGGTGAAATTCAAGAGAAGACTCTAGGCCAATTACCATTTTAACAGGTAGGGTCCCAAAACAACAGCAGGCCTAACAGACAAGCTTCAGGGTTTGAAAACAAACAAAAAGTGGTCTCAGGGTGGGTGATAAGTGGAATTTTGTGAAATGGTCTGTCTCTTCTCTCTCCCATAGGACAGCAGTCCCCGGCAATCATGCCATCCTCTGGGATGAAGGACAGTGACATTAGTGGGAGGAAAAATATTCCATTAGTAAAACATCCCCTAATTAACACTAATCTGTTCCCTGGTAAAGCTGCTTGAGAGGAAAGATTTTTTCCCCCTACATGCCGAATTGCCAAGCATTAATTTGGAAAATTTTCCATTTCGCTTCAAGGAATATTAAAAAGCCTCACTTAGCAAAAATTAAAAATGAATCTATTTCCTAGATTGTAAAATATATATAATTCAGAGAGATGAGGCATTCTACACACTGTTGGTTTCTAATTGAGCATTCCTGTTAAAGGCAACTAAAATGTGTTACTCTGTGAATTGACATTTATGATCCCTCTTCTTTGTGAACAAAATGCATTCATTTAATACCTAGTTGCACTGTAACCTTAGGAACTGTAATACAACAACAATAGCACAAGTGGCCTTTGCTCCCCTAAAATCTTTAAATCCAAGTTAGATAAAACAGCAGAAAAAAAAAAAACAAATCAAAACTGCATAAAGAATAGTGAGGTTATCTTCACATTAATTTATGAAACTTTAGGAAATTGTAAGCTCAATTAGGAATATAAGACACATAAAAATGGCAAACCAGTAGTTCCATTATCCATCCACAAAGAGTCACAGAATCAGTTACGTGCTGTTTCCCTAGGATTCAGTTTCCTTGTGGATAATAAGAATAATGTGCACATATGGTTGTTGGGAGCTTAAATGAGGAGCCACATACAATGTATATAGCTTGCCCCTCAGCTTAGAATAACTGCTTTTTATTGTTGTCATTACAGTCTCAGCTTCCATCAGGGACCTCGTCACAAACTCAATTCATTTTTTTTTTTAAATCTCTTTTTAAGGAAAGTAGGGGGAAAGGGCTCATCGAGTATATCTCTTATAATCTAATGGACAGTCAGATCTTGTTCACTTTTGGTTTCCCATCACCTTTGGGTCTTGGCTTCTGCTGGTGTCAGATAATTTCAACCACTCCCTGTAGCCATCACTAGAATACATTCATATTCTCTCTCTCTCTCTCTCTCTTTAAAATGTATTTATTTGAAATGCAGAAAGAGAAAGATATACAGAGATCTCCTATCTACCGGCTTACTCCCCAAATGTTCACAGTGGCTGTGGCTGAGCTAGGCTGAAGGTGGGTGCCAGAAATTCCATCTGGGTCTCCTATGTGAAAGACATGGAAGCAGGGACTTGAGCCATCACCTGCTGACTCCCAGCGTGCAAATTAGCAAGAAACTGGAACCTGGGGCAGAGGTGGAACTGAACCCAGGCCCTCTGGTGTGGAATATGGGTGTCCCAAACATCATCTTAGCCACTACACCAAATGCCCACACCAGCAGGCTGCATTCTTGGTTTCCAGTAACTTCCTAGAGGTATAGTTCTTTATTTAGCAGTCTTCTCTCCTTCAAGACAGCATCTAATTCTGAGCCTTCAACGTGGCTTCTCTGAAGGATCAGGCCAGAAGAGAAGTTAAGTGACACAGAGAATGGGTTCCACTGTTACTGACTTCCACACATTGTCCCATGTCAACCACCTAGTCCCTGATTTACCTCTCAGGATAACTTCCTAACACAAACAGTACCACATCTTGTAAGAAAAAAGATGGCCACTGCCCCTCCATCCCTTGGGACATTTTAGCTCTGGGGACAAATATTTGGCCATTGATACTGAGGAAGTCCTCATGCCGAGAGAGCGAGCTTGCTTGCTCCGTCAGCTGGACCAGACCAGACCAGACAAGCCTGATTTGTCAGAAGATCCTGGCTCCTAGACCCTCAGTGTATTTATGAAGTCTTAACAGTGTAACTGTGAATTCCATTGTGGTGATGCTGCCTCTGGCTGGCAGATGGCCACGGTTTCTGGTCGTTCATAAGCAGTGTGGAGACCTGATAATATGGGCATGGAAAGCACTGGGCTCTCTTTTATGTAACCATGTTTGTGCATTCTCTTATAAAGTTGCCCTTGATATGTTTTTAATTTAATAATTGCCGTCTGAAAATACAGCTACTTTCATTTGAATAAAAATTCTCTACTGTCTCACCTCCAAAGGTGTGGCTTTGAGGAACAATCTACAGAAATGAAGAGTTTTTACTGAGTTCAAGGTTTAAGCAAAGAGAAAAGAAAAAAGTTTCTCAGCAGAAAAAATGCAACAAAGACTTTACTTCTTACTAAATAACTTAAGAATGTCTGAACAAAAACATCCCAAACCTGGCTAGTGCCAGAATTTCTCAGATAAGTCAAGAGACGAGAAAAATACAAATTCAACCCCAAACCACCAAATCTATGACTGGCAAAACCAAAACAATAAATAAATGAATATGATGTTAACACTTGAAGACATACATTTTAAGCATTTAATGAAATCGCCAGTCACACAGTAAGTGTTTTCTAATGAACTTTCTTTGGGAAACAAGGTGAGATGTAGCAGAGGTTCCACCTCTACCTCCAGGAGGTCTCTCACACCCTGGAGCCCCAGGGAGCCCTCTGAATCATCGCTCTACCTAGCTGGCTGCTCCTTTTATTGGATACTGCCATAGGTGTCATATTGGAAGCATTTCCCACCACGTGGCTGGTCTAACTAGCCTGGAAGCATCCTAGATCCAGAACTATGGACCAGTATTTGTATTTTCCCCACAGTACCAATCACAGTGCTTTGAATACTAGCAGTTGGTTTTACTGATATTTTCTTCAAACCGGTAGAGAACAGCAACCTGAGGTGTTACTCTATTTCCCTTACATCAGAAAAAGCAAACCTCGGCCGACGCCGTGGCTTAACAGGCTAATCCTCCGCCTTGCGGCGCCGGCACTCCGGGTTCTAGTCCCGGTTGGGGCGCCGGATTCTATCCCGGTTGCCCCTCTTCCAGGCCAGCTCTCTGCTATGGCCCAGGAAGGCAGTGGAGGATGGCCCAAGTCCTTGGGCCCTGCACCCCATGGGAGACCAGGAGAAGCACCTGGCTCCTGGCTTCGGAGCAGCCATTGGAGAGTGAACCAACAGCAAAAAGGAAGACCTTTCTCTCTGTCTCTCTCTCTCACTATCCACTCTGCCTGTCAAAAAAAAAAAAAAAAAAAAAAAAAGAAAAAGCAAACCTGGGGCCGGCACTGTGGTGCAGTAGGTAAATCCTCTGCCTGTGGCCCCTGCATCCCATGTGGGCACTGGTTCTAGTCCTGGCTGCTCCTCTTCCGATCCAGCTCTCTGCTATAGCCTGGGAAAGCCGTAAAAGATGGCCCAAGTCCTTGGGCCCTTGCACCCTCGTGGGAGACCAGGAAGAGGCTCCTGGCTCCTGGCTTCGGATTGGTGCAGCACTGGCTGTTTCAGCCATCAGGGGAGTGAACCAGCGGATGGAGGACCTCTCTCTCTATCTTGACCTCTCTGTGTAACTCTGTCTTTCAAATAAATAAAGTAAACCTTTAAAAAAAAAACACACACACAACAAACTGTGGGCTCTGGAAGCTGCAGAGAAATAGTTACTTGGTGTCTACTTTCATATAATAACCTGTCTTTCAAAATCATAGACATGATATCAAACACAGGAAGGTGGATGAACGTATGGAAAACATTTATCTGTGGTAATTTTTTTAATCTTAGACACAGCAAAGTCTTTTCTTAAATAGGAAAGTATTATGTTTAGGATGCAAATACTATTTTTATTAGCAGTTAGCAAGTTTTCACAATTGTTATTCTTAATAGAATAACCTGAAAATTGAATTAGATTTAAAAGCATTTAGTGAAATAGGGCAATTCAATGAGAAAGTTTCCACAATATGATTTTCTCTGGTCCATTTTCAGAAAGAAAAGCCTGAGCTACTGAGAATATAGAACAATGAATGTAGATACACCCAGTTAGCTAGAATAGTCTATCTAGGACTCTGGTGATGATGATGATGATAGCAACATTTGTGAAAAAATTCAGTTTGATTCATTAAGAACTTCCAAAGATTATACATTTTGCCCCTTCAAATATTTATGTAATTAAATATATTTGTATATCCTGAATCTCAATTTAGATGCAAGTTTTCATTTAATGCTCTTTTTAAGGATTATACATATTGTTTATATACATTTTTCTTCTAAGTTTGGGAAATGAAGTAGTAAAATGTTGGAAGATTAGGGCTGTATCATAATTACTTTATAGCATCTTATATGCAGACATGAAGCCTAGACATACTATTCCATTTCTTCAAGTGGTTAAGTGAATATACAGAGATGTTAACTGATTTACTGAGATGCATACAGGATGACTGTCTCTTGGATTTCCTGATTTCCAGGACAGTCCACATCAGGTTATTCTGATTCTGCTTTGGCCAACCTAAGACCAAAGAGTCTTTAGGTTCTCTGATTTTATCCTTAATATGTCTTTGTGGATGGTTATCCAGAGATGAAAGACTAATACTAAGCTTATTTAATATGCTGTGATAGGTATGTAATATATTTGACATTTGCCTCACTAATTAAATCCCTACCCCTCTGCCCACACAGGGGATTTGTAAGAGATCACCATATTCATTTCTGCATTTCCTTCCTTATTTAATGCTCTCATGGTCACATGAAGTCATTAAATGCTCAGATCCTGAACTATATTTCCATGTTTAGTAAATCAGGAAATAGTGAAAGATGTGTCCTATGACACTTTAATTCCAAATTTAGCCTAGGCATGAGTATTTAATAACAAGTGCAAAGACATGAACGAGAAAAAGGCCAAAATTTTAATAACCTGAATTGATATCTAAGATAGTTTATATGAGGGAAAAAGCACATGTAAGGAATTTTAACCAATATATTTCATTCTCTATGAAAAACTCTCAATTCCTATAAGTAAAATAGATTATTTCTTTTTTAGTGTTCTACCATCTGTTCCCATCACAGCACTCAAAACATTTTATTGTATTTGTTCTGTACACCTGTCTCTTAAATGTGAAATCCCTAAGTAAAGGGACAATGTTTTATTCATCTCTAAATCCTTATAATGCTGGAGCACAGTAGATGCTAAATATGCTTGTTTCTTAAATGTGAAGTAAACAAATGTTTATATAGTATATGCCATTAAGGACTTTATACTGGAGTTTTTCTATCACTCAATATTTGGTACCTACTGTAGGAGGCAAAGGGAGGATATGATGAAATGCACTCTGAGGACTTGGGGAAGTCAGAAATGAGATTACCCTACACTCAAAAGCAGAGATTAAAAAAAAATCCATGAGGGTAAGACTTGAGTGGAAACTCACCAGTTACATTTAAGATCTTATGAAGAATGTGCCAGTTGGAAAGAAAGTTGGTCACTCCAGAGATCATTGAGAGTTGCAGAGTAACCATCCAAGCAAGACTTCCCATGGCTGAGGAAACATTAAAGTAAGCACTGTCCACTGCCCAAGCCTGTCCCATAGAAGGTCATGGCCCACTTAGTTCCACGGGCAGATACATCCTTGTGATAAAAATGCATCACCAGTCTTGCCCTAGTACCTTGAGCATTCAAATCACTCAACTAACCTCTTCTACCTTGATTCCAGGCTGAGAGTGCTCTGATGTCTGTAAGTAGACACGTGTAACTCACCCGCAGGTGGAAGAAGCAATGCTTAGGGACTTGGGTGTCTGGTTGTACTAGACAGTTACACTGCATGTTGAGAATAATGAACCGGGGTTCTACTCAACCTCTGTGAATCAGGGCGAAGATGAGTTCACCTCTGGTTATATAGCAACATGTAGTGTCCTGACCTCCCCGTCATTGCACTTGCAAGTCTGAAGGCCAGAGGTAGACGGCAATATATCCCCTGAGATGATTCCCCATCTCGGGTGACTGTGATCTTCCCTAAGTATCACATCTCTGGCTGTCCATGAGCTATTTGCCTCTTCTTCAAATGGCTGCGCAGATTATGTGCTTAACACTACACTTTAAACCAAGAGAGGGTGATCCGAGATAACATATAATTAAGTGAAGACTTGTTTGGCACAAACTAAAAGCGCTTCAGAAGTTCCAGGAGAGATTCATTGTGGTGGGAAATTATCCAAGGAGAGCTTCCTGAAGCCCATGATCTTAGAAGAACTGACACCTGGGTAGGCTGTGGGTAGGTAGAAAGGAGACGGGCATTTCCAACATGAGGATGGGGGCCCATGAACTTGGAGGCCAAGATGCTGGGTCACATGGTTAGGGAATTAGAACTGCAGACTATGTCAACACACCATCTCTTGCTTCCTTCAGCATAAAAACTGGAAACTGAAGACAAAACTAAGAAAACGGCTTTCTTATTTCAGATCCAAACTTTGAGCATGAATACAACGAAACGAAATGAAACCCAACACCCTACTTTGTGCTTATCTGCAGAGCAGGATATTAACTGTCTATTTGCTTTTCCAGAACGTTTTAATGCAATGAGAACATAATATACAAACTATAAGGCAAACTGAAGAAAAAAGCAATGCCTATCACCAACAGAGAAGCAAGTTTGAGTGCTAGAGTAAAATTAGTTATTACATGGAATGTGTTCTAGAGATTTTACTGTGACTAATCATTAATAAACTATTAAGTAACTTTCATTTACTCCCCCAAAAGCTTTACAGGTAGGTAACGGTATTCTTTGAAAATGCAACATTTATATTGGAGAAAAATGAAGACATTTGTGTGTTTTCTTCATTTTTTATAAAATGTCAGTGTAAGAAAGACAAAGAAGGAAACAGGAAAAAAAATTTATTTTCTCCCAAACCAACTCTGACACATGCTTAGTATTTGGTGGTATAAAAAGATTGGAATGAAGAACAGCAAAGGGCAATGAAGAAGAACAAGAGAGGAAAGAGGAAATGGAATACAGGAAGAAGGGGCAGAAGAAAGAGCAGTCTGCATCTGCTCAGAAGTGGTGGTGGCAGGTGGGCCTCCCAAATTAGAATTGAGCCCCTTTCTCCACTCCTGCCTCCGTCCACACTGACTCACTCCTACCCTCTCGCTTTCCTCCATTTCAGTCTTACTTCTGGACTGAGAACAGCAATAACAACAGACTCCCTCAAAGATAACTTTTCAAACAATTATTTATATGATATAGAAAGAACCCTGGAAGTAGGCCTTAGTAAGGGTACACAGATCTGACTCCAGTGTGCCTTACAACACTGAATTCCCCAGGCAGTTTTTCTAAGAAAACAGGCTTTAATCCCAAGAGAATTATTGTCATGGATGCAGGTATCCTTGAACTTCCCAAGACTATCTCTTTGCCTCCCCCCAGGCCCTCTCTGTCGTCTCTCTCTCTCTCTCTCTCTCTCACACACACACACATGTGCACATACCAGCAAACTCGAACAAAAACTAATTTCAATACACCGCCCTTTCCCCATGTTATGATCACTGCCTGAACCTCTCACTTTGTGATATTATTATCTCTGTTCTCAAGAAAAAATGGTATATATCTACATGTAAAAACGCTACGTGGCAAACAAGCTATACTTCAAGAGCCTGATCATGTATCTGACAAGGAAACATGTTGTAATACAATAATGGAACATGCTAATAAATTTAACTCTTTCAGCTAAAAAAAACAATTTCAAGTTTTCTCTATGATTAAGAGGAATTTTGCATAAACTTATAGGGACCTTTTAGAAAAATCTTAACACCTTTTTCATCTCTTAACTATTGTTAACTACAAAATTCTAGAAACCTGATTCTGAAGGAAAAGACATAGCTTTTTGAGAGATTGCTCAAGTTAACAATATCTAACAGTGACTTTAGAAGGTCTCTGTTGTGGGTATTTTTAACTTTCGAAAGGCATATAGAAACATAAATCTTCCCCATTTAACTGGAACAATAGTGACATAAAAACAATTCTAAGGATGATGCTTCAGTACTTAGAAATTTTCATAAACGACCTTTCCTTGGGAAAACTATAAAAAGAGTCAGTTTTGTCTGAGTCAGAGTAATTTTATCTAATGGATAGCACCCTGTGGACCTATGAAAAACTACCATTCTGCATGGCTGGTCACATTTGGGATATGCCTCATAAAGAAATTCCCGATGAGTATTCCATGCTTATTTGCTCCTTTAGACCCAGAGCAGAGGTCAACAAACTATGACCTCTGGGCCAAATCTAGCCCACACACTTTTTTTTTGTAAATAAAGTTTTATTGAAACACATACACATTCTCTTGTTTACATACTGTCCCATCGCTGTTCTCTGCTCCAAGAGCAGAGCTGAATAGTTCTGACTATAATAACCGTAGGCCCCCCAAGTCTAAAGTATTTGCTGTCTGGCCCTTTACAGGACAAGTTTGCTGGTCCCTGGTCTAGAGGACCAATTTCCCTCTTCAGTCATCCTTATGACTAAGAGGCAGGGACTCGACTTTAGACTCATCCAATTCTGATGAGAAACTTCCTTGTGACCTTGGGTAATTGATTAATTTCTTCAAGCTTGGCTTCTTATCCATAATATTTAAGGGGTGCTAGCCCAGGTGATTATCTATTCATTATTAATTCTCTCTAAATTTCTGTGTTCTATAGAGATGGATACCTTTCCCAATCTATATCTATATCATCTGTATCTATATATGTCCATATGTAACTGCTTATTAAATACATATATATTTAAATATTCCAAATTGACTTTTATAAAGTTGTTCTTCAAGACCCCGGTTTACACAGAAATACTTCACATCATTTTGAGCATTCAACAGCTGAGTGATAGCCCTTCGCTACTGTAACACGCTCAGGCCAGAAAGCTGCAGATGCGAGCTGGAGCGAGAACGTAAACAGCAGTAAAATCTGTTTCAGACAAGACAGCACATCTGGCCCATGCTGCCCCAGAACAGACTCGCTGAGCTGCTGTGCCAGAGATGACTGCTCTTCGCTGTCAATGTTTTGGTAAGTGAGCACTCTACCTCTGCTGCAACTCTGGGATCCTGGGGCAATGGCAGGAATCTTCACACCAAGGGAGCACTTTGAATTCATGACAAAGACAAAACTTCCTTGTTTCAGTAGGAATGGGGCTGCTCGCTGTCACAAATTGGGTGCCATTGCCATTGGCATAGCCTGCATTATACAGTCTGGTCCCAGGCGTATGACATAGAGCTGCCAAATTAAAGAAATGATAGTACAGCTAGAATTGTCTCCTCTCTCCTAAAATCTACAAGACAGATAAGGATCTTTTGCAACTGCTGTCTGGACAGACTAAAAGATTTGAGATGGAATGTTATCTTAAAAACACAATTACTTCAAAGGCTTCATTTAAAGGGCAGAAAACGCTAATAACTATTATTTCAGAACCTGAAATCCTGTTATCTTAAGAATAACCATTTTTTCTATACGCTTTCTGCCTAGAAAACAAAAGTGTTTGTGGATATTTTCAAGTCTGTGAACCAGAAATGTCTGGTTCTTAGTCTCCATAGCAGAAGAGACTGAATAGGAACATGCATACACAGAACTCAGCAAACACAATGAATGCATGCTCACTTTAAGACATTATATTTCAAAACAGAAAAGAGTGCTTTATCAAACAGAGCCACTTGAGAGCTTCTACAAAACCCAAGAAGATTCAATCGTATGCATGACACTGAGCGCTTGGTCACTATCTTTGCAGTAAACATCATCTATGGCACACCGTGTTCTTCGCCTATACTATACATGACATAATTTGTCTGGCACCTTTGTTTCCAATAAGTGCTTTTCTTTGCGAGAAAAAGATGCTAGCGAATTCTGTCTGTCATTTCTGCCAGATCATCTTCCCAAATCCCAAAGAATAGCACTGTTTGCATTTCTCTCTCTCTCTCTTTCTCTCTTTTACAGAGAAACCTCTGAACTAGATGCTAATATTCTGCAGACCAAGCATGAACCAAAATGGATTAAAAAATCTAAGCTGGCATATCTGCATCAGTCTAGGGCATTTCAAAGGAAGAGCTGCAGCGTTAAGCTGATTACTGTAGCTGTGGTGCTCCCTGCCCCCTCCCCCCAACCCCGAGTTCTGTATTTTATAGTGCTTTACCTTCAGTTCTTGGCCAGTCAGTATGCGTCTCATCCTCTCAGATCCCCCTTAAGTCCCATCTCTGTGATCACACTTCTCTCCAGCTCTCACAACACTTTGAACATTGAAGGGGCTTACAAAAAATTGTTGCTTTGTTTTGAAAGTCTTCCTGGATGACCTCAGCCCATGTTGAGCTCTACCTTCCTTAACTCCTTTGAGACTTACTGCCTATCCCACACAATTAACACCTTGTTACCTTGGGCTCTAACAGCCAGCACCACATAATGCACGGCATTCCTTTTATAATGGTTTCATGCGAGTTGATTTTCTTTCTCTGATTAGATTGTCAACTTCCCATGGGAGATGCCATTTTCCATAATTTTAGAAAACTACTAGACACACAGAAAAAATATATATATTCAGTTAACAGAAGTTTCCACATTGCAAGATTACGGAGCTTCCTAGATGTGTCATTGGCAACTTCAGATCAAACTTTCATAACAGAAATGGTAACAGGGTAGTATAGCTGAAACTCCCAGTGGGAAATTTTTAATGAATATACATGGACAATCAGGGCCAAATGAAAAGTTTTGTTTTAGTCATTATTTGAAGGGCACGATATCTAAATCCATACAAGAAGAGTCAAATAGACAAGGAAGCATACACACATACATCTATATAGAATTCATTTTCAGCAGAATATGAAATTTAACAAATGGACTAAGGACAGGCCAAAATAATTAAAAAATTAAATAATTCCTTCCTTCATTAGTATAATAATCATGTATTGGAGTTAGTATTGTGGCACAGCGGGTTAAGCTGCCACTGTGACACAGCAATCATATAATAGTGCTGGTGGGAGTCCTGGCTGCTCCACTTCCAATCTAGCTTCCTACTAATGCATTTGGGAAGGCAGGAAGTGATGGCACAAGTACTTGGACACCTGGCATCCACAAGGGAGAGCCAAATTGAGTTCCTGGCTCCTGGCTTTGGCCTCGCTCAGACCGGGCTATTGTGGTCATTTGGGGAGTGAATCAGCAGATAGAAGGTCCCTTTCTTTCTTTTTCCCTAAGTTTATTTTATTATTTGAAAGCCAGAGTTGGAGAGAGAGAGAGACAGAGAGAGAGACAGAGAGAGAGAGAGAGAGAGAGAGAATGAGATTGAGAATGCAATATTCGATATGCTGGTTCACTCACTTAATGGCTGCAAAGTCCAGGACTGGGCCAAGCCAATGCCAGGAGCCTAGAGCAACATCCAGGTTTCCCATGTAGGTGCCAGATGTCTAAGTTCTTGTGCCATCACCTACTGCCTTCCCAAGGGCATTAGCAGGAAGCTGGATTGGAAGTGGAGCAACTGGGACTTGTACCATCATCCATATGGGATGCTGGCATTGCAGGCAGTGGCTTAACCTGTTAATACCACATCCCTGACTCCAGGAGATCTCTTTCTATCTCTTCCTCCCTGCCACTCTGCTTTTCAAATATATAAATAAATAAATATTTTTTAAAGTTCATGTTTTAAAATCATGTATTCAGTCTGGAGTGCATATATACATATTTGGAAAGCTATAAAATCTATTGTGGCAAGTCTATTTTCTTCAAGGCTCACAGATTTCCACAGTTTACACCTTGCTCATTGTTTAGAATGCTTCTACAATGAAAGGAATTTGCTACACTAATGTTTATTTCAACAAACAGCTTGTTTGGATGCATCCTGACTCCCAAACATCTGTTTCAACTAGAAACATCAACGGAGTTGACTTACTACATTGATAAAATTTGGAAAATTGCTCAATAGTCTGCCTTGTTTTGCCTGCATGGACACAGCCTAATGCTTTCCATGCCACTAAATTAGTACTTAAGTGGTTAAAGTAACCAAAGGAGCTTTTGCATACTCCATGCCAGCTGGTGTTTTAAAGAGAATTAGACCTGAAATACCCAGCTCTGAGGACATGCAATTAGTACAGGGCTTTAGCTGTTTAGCTGTGGGTTTCATTAATATGGAAGAGACAATAAAACTGTTATTTACACGATTAAAGAGTTTGATTTAAGCATTTCATGCTAGGACACCTCACATAGGAAATCAGTGAAGGACTTGTGTAAAGGAGAAGAGCAATATTAAGCTCATCAGACACAAGACAAAACTGAGCTGAGGAATATTTGTGTAATGTTTCAAGTCAAATAACACATTCTTTACTTCCAAGCGTGAGAAGATTTATTTTTTCTGTAAGTGGCTCACCTCTGGAAATAATTTGTGAGACCAGAGAGAAAGAATCCAAATTTGAATGAAATCTCCACTGTGAGTCCAAGCCTTGCTGACCCCACAGCAGCATTTCCACGACTGCTGTGGTTGTCACTGTTCCAAACGCCTTCACAGAGAAGTTGGGGTTCAGTCCCTGGATCAATATTTTTTTCCCAAGGTTAGGTGTCAATGTATCTATTACTGCTTTAGACAAAACTTCTGTTATAAACATGATAGGTAGAAGTAGGTTTGCTTATGCTTAAATGAGCCAGAAATTACTAGATGAGCCAAGTCAAGAAAGGTGAGCTTATTGCAGCATTTGGCATGAACAGAGGTGGTCAGATAAAGATACATACAACAGGGTAGGGCACTACAGAGTCACCTTTGGAAACCAGTTGTTGGAAGTTTTTTTGGAGAAATAGAACTAAGCAAGCAGGAATTTGAAAAGGGAGTTGTGGAAGGATCATTGTGCAAAGCAGCCATTTTGGACTCCAGAAATCTATGGAGAAAACAGAAAATGAAGATGTGTTTTGGCCAAAGCCTAAGTCAGAAACAACATGTGACACTAGGACAGGCACAAAATGGCTGCCAGGGCTCAGGTTGAAGCAACTACAATGGCACCAACGATGTTAACTGTGCCAACGCCTTAACATTGCAGTTTATCACTTAAGTACCCATCTACACCTGAACACAGTGATGTGGTATATCCCAACTTTCTGGTTGCCATAAAGTAAAGGCCATGCTCCTCTCTAAATGGGCTGCAGATAGTTTTACGTTGGAGTGATCTAATATTGAGAAGGGGGCACAGAAGCTCTGGGATGCAGCCCACATAGGTGAATTTTCTTCCTTCCCCTGGGTAATGGAAGTGAGTAGCTGTTCTCCTCAGCAAGTCTACAAGAGAGTGATGCGAAGCAAATGGATATTTTTGAGCAGATTCCAGGGACACAATCAAGAATAGTTACAGTTTGGATTTCCCAAAAAAAGTGATGCTGGAACGTGAGTATACTTTTTCATGGTTCAGAGTTCATACATTATTAACTGTGACTTGATGAATCTTGAGTTTCTCTTATGTGTTTGAGCTCAAGGTACTGGAGAAAAAAAAAAAAAAAAAAGAATGAAGCCAGAAACCCTATTCAAGTTTGAAGTTACCATTTACTGTCTACTTGGAGTTTCTCATGAGAAAAGATAAAATGGGGCACACATTTGATTCAGCAATTAAGAGGCCCCCTGGGATGTGTGCATCCCATATCTAAGTGCCTGGTTTGGATCCAGCCACCTGCTGATGCATACTATGGAAGGCAGTAAATGGTGGCTCAAGTACTTGGGCCCTTGCCACTCTAGTGAAATTCAGATGGAGTTCTGGGCTGCTGCCCTCAGCCTGGCCCAGTCCTGACTGTTGTGAAAATTTGGGGAGTGAAGCAATGGATGAAAGACCTCTGTCTTTCTCTTTCTCTCTATGCTTTTCAAATAAAATGAAAAAAGCATTAAAAACAAAAACAAACATAGAATGATGGCACCCACATCACAGAACAGAATGGTGGCTATGTCACAGAGGATAACTGAGTTCAATAATGTAGCTTTACCAGTAAGTTCTCAAATAGTAGAATTCCTCACTTCCTGATCCCTCCCTATATCCAACACCACAGTTGAAGCAACCCATCCATATCTTCCTATCATTTCTGAATTGCACTTTTCTCATTGGTAAAACAGTGAAGCTACTGATTCTAAATAGGGTGGTTATGTAGATCTACTGAGGTTAAGGGAATGATTCTTTGTTTAGACATCATAGGCTTCATTGTTGGCTACAGAGTAAGAGGAAATATTAACTGCTAACTGTTTTCTTTTTTGCTATACAGCATTTTGTCTACAGAGGTAAAACAAAAGCTAAGGATATGTGCCTTGGAATGGTAAATCTCCATTGAAAGAAACCACTTGGAACACTCAGTTAACTACTCACCTTTATACTGCGATTGTTCTTTTCCCAGGTTTTCCTTATATACAAAAATTAGAAAATTTGGTTTGTTTGCACAGTATGAAGAAAAGTTGATGAATAGTCTGTGTCAGAGTTATATATTTAGTGGACTTATTATTTTTGCAATGCTTTGGCACTGCTCAATTTTAATGCAATTACCACATTATAATCTTGGCAAGACCCACTGTTCCAAATAATTCTCTGATGCACAAATGAGTCTTCTTACCAAATGAACACTGCCAACAGAAAGGCACTATTATATGAAGAGGAAAAGTTTCACTGAGGTGCAAAATAACTATAAATTTCACTATAGATATATATACTACAAACACATAAAATTTTTTTTTAAAAAGTTACAATTAAGATGTCCAATTCTCCTGAAATAGCACTCTAATAAATAATAATTCACTGTAGGGGATGCAGTCAGCCTGGATCAAACATCATCTTCCCACACCATGGACTACAAACACTGTTAGACTCAACATGTTGAAATATTTCTGCAAACCTTTTCAGAGTATGAAGATAAACCCTGATCGCAGTGTGATGAGAAGATCATGGAATCGTTTAACCACTGATGTCATAAGTTGCTGTTAGGTAGAAGATTTTATAACGATACCAAAATTTATAAATTTCTTCAGTAATTTACAGCTTTTTCACTAGTCTGCCTTTGGCCTTTTCAGCATAAAAGGTTTCTTGCTTTAGCAGAGGACCCAAGTCTGAAATGAGGACCTACAGAGATTGGCTTTTATATTCTGCTAAGTGGTCCTTCTGGGCAAGTAAGTGTATAGCTGGCCTCTCTTTTCAACACCTACTGAGAAAACCCTTTAAAACAATTTAGGAGGCGGATGACCGTCCCCAATGGCAGTGGCTCACAACAGGCCCCCAGGAGACACTTGTCAACATGTGAAGACATTTTTGACTGGCGCAGGGAGAGGGTTACGCACACTTAGTGGGTAAAGGCCAGAGGTGCTGGACGACTCCTCCACACACAAAGGACTTGCCCAGGCCAAGAGGTCCACAGTGCCATGATTTTTCTGCTTGACAGTGTTTAACAGATGCTGCACCTTAACATTTGCTGCCTGGGATAGTGTCCCTGGTACAGTCACTATTGCGAAGGTCAAAAGAATATCAGAGTTCAAACCCTTCCTTTCCTGATGGGCTCTCAGAAAAGACGCCAGTGAACAGATGCAGACCTGTGGGCCCTTGGTTCATTTTACATTTAGTTTTTGGAATTTTTGGAAATTCTAGTTTTGGTCCACTGAATCATTTTAGAACATAGATAAGTGTTCTGGTTTGAATTAGCTCAACTGGTCTAATTTTGTATATGTATTGATGAAGACACAATATTAATATATGATTTTGTTCAGTTCAGGGTACAACAAAGCAGTGTAACTCTGGCTTTTGGTTGTGGATACTCAACTCAGTTCACACCTTCGCAGTAGTGCAAAGTGACCAGAGCAGAACACCAAGACGCATCACTACCTTGCTCGCTACAGCTTTCTGTACTCCCGGGGACTTAATCCACTCTCTACTTAGCTTTTCAGGAGGACTCTGATAATTAAGGACGAAACCAAGAGTTTTAGGATGCAGTGATTCCCCACATTCTGTAGTTGGGTTTAAAACTCTAAGACTTGACAAAGAGAAGTGATTTATTCCACGGTATATTTATGAAAAGGTACAGCAGTCTTGATGTTTTGAGTCTTCCTGAAACCGAGTATATTTTGAAAGAAACAAAAAAGAAAAAAAAAGTTCTTAAAAATCTCTAGGGATTCTTTTCTTTTAATGCCCATTTACTCTTATTTTGCAATGGCTGCGGTTGTGAAATCATCAGACTGAAAACTACTGGAGGAGTGGTAAGGGTGGATTTTAGTGACAAGATTTCCTTAAGGCTGTAAACAAACCAAATTCATTAAGAGACAGAAACAGAGGTGGCAGATTTCATCATAAAAACGAGGCAAACATTTTCCAGCTAAACGATAGGTACAAGCACAAACCACAGTTGTTTCATTGTTTTAAACCATAGTCTGCGGGCTGAGAGTATTTCAATGGCCTCCGTTCATGAACGACATCTGCACCTGCTCACAAAACAGCTTAAAGGGGAAACAAATCTGCATCGAGGATTTTAACTTATATAGACAACAAGGGACCGTCTCTGGCACTCAGGCACCAAAAAAGGAGGAGGAACACGAAAAAAGGAGATCAGAATTTTTTTAACTACCCGTAAGTAATCATCTAAAATCAACTCTCAGCATTACTTCCATTTTTACCCTTGGCACTTGTCTGCTTTGGTTGTTTGTTTAAAAGTTAGGTGATTAAACTTCAATTATATGGGTTTTTCTTTTATGTAGCCCAGGGTTGAATGAATTACTGGCAGGAAACTTTAGCTCATGAATTCAATCAAAAATCCTTTCATTTGTCAGAGCTGCTTCCTGCCCGTCTCCTTTAAACATCTGCTTTTCCAGTTCAGGGACACACACACACACACACACACAGAGTCACACACATATACACAGTCACACACACACACAAACACACACTCTCTTTGTTAAAATAATAAGCAATCGCCAAACTTCCCCTGCGAAAGTTACAGATTCTCTTTAAACACACACTTGCTCCCAGTGGAGTTTATTTAATATATCTTTAATAGCTTCCTTGTTCTCCTCTCTTCCTTTCCGCTTTTAAATTCTGGAAAATCTCAAGCTGACAAAAGAAGACATTTTTAAAATGCGAACCTTCGCAGGGCTAAGCCCCGGCCGGCCTCCAGGCCAATGGGAAGGCAGCAGCGCAGGGAGGCGGGGGACCGGGGTTTGGCTGTCGGGAATCGCTTGCACTCCTTAAATGGCAGGCACTTCCTGCTGCAAGAGGCCAGCTCGGCACAGGCAGAAATTGGCGGAAAGCAAGCGGGAGGCGTTGCTCAAGTTCAAAACAATCCTCCTCGTGCGTCCACGCGCGCGCGGGCCGAGCGGGAGCCCCGGCGGCCGCTCAGACCCGGCTGGGGCCTTCACCTGAGGAATCCACAGCTCTTTCTCATCAGCCCGAGACGCTGTTTACGCGACGCTGCCAAGAAGAAAGGCTGGGATGTTGAAACTTGGAGAGAAGCCGAAAGGGCCTGCAGAGCAGTCTTGTAGCCGCCCTTCCCCCTGCAGACGGGTGCCCGGGCAGACCTCAGGGGTCTTCTGCCTCTGCCTAAACGTCACGCTACTGCTTCTTCCAGCCAAGTCTGGAGTGAAAACTGGTGAAATCTGGGGCCGGCTGCCTCCTGCCTTCAGCCCGGTTCTAGGGGTTTTAAACTAGTCTCACCTTTTTTGAGAGCCCGGGAGTCACCTTGGTGGGAGAGACACATGCTTTAACAACACTGACTACAACCAGCTGTTGTGTCATGGTGGTGTACAAGGCGCTCTCATAGCTAAGCTATGCTCGTGATCCTGTGAAGTCGACAGAGACGCACCCTGGCTCCCCTCACACTCTCCAGGCTCTTAGGGGTGGAAGAGCTATAATGATTAGAAAATTACTGGTATTCCCAAATGTGCTACAATCAGTGCATTCATAATGCCTACGTGTTGTAATGATTCATCTTTAAATCAAACCATGGGTATATGGTGATAGCCATTTATTGTTATGTTAATGACAGCAACACCAATCGGCATTTCAGAGCACTTACTAGGTGCCAATTATAAAGCCAAGTTCTTCATATGCTGTATTTCATTTACCCAGGACCCTAGGTAGGACTGTGATTACATTGAAGAAAGAGGTTTATAACATTAATTTGCTGAAGGCCAGAGGTAGTAGATAGCAAAGCTGTGACTGGAACCTAACACCCAGACCCTCAAAGCATACACACAGCCATCCAACAATCGACTCATCTAGCCTGCCCTCCCTCACTCCCTCCCTCCATCCATCCATCCATCCATCTATCCACACATCTAAAATGAAATGTTTATTGTTGGGAGAGTCACAATCAAGCAAACTAGATGCATACATACAAAAACCTGCTTTATCCAACTGAAAAGTAAGGACTGTACTACATTTTCAAATGTCAGATATTAGATATCACATTTAATAACACATTCATCCTGAACTGTAGAAACAACATAAGCAAGAACAAAAACATCAGTGAAATTGCTATCAACAAGGAATTCAATACTCTTTTGACATACCAAATATAACACTGACGGTATCTCTCAGAAGACCAATTTTTCTTTGAATTTTCCAAAGAATTTGCACAAATAAATTCAGGGTGCACTCAGGAATAGCAAGTTTCCAAAACAAAATACATGCGGCTGAATTAGTCAGTCTTACCATTTTCTCTTTTAGTGTGAAGTTCAACAATAAAATTAAAATTTCACCCTACACAGGATATAAGCATGTTTTTAATAAATCATAATCTACTGTGTATTATTGTTATGTGAAAATTTTCTTTCTCAAACAAGAGCCCACATGAAACTTGGTTACTCATATTAAATAAACCTTTTTTTACATACCTATAAGCCTTAAATTAAAAATTATTTATATGTGGATTTTTAAGATTTCTTTTTAGTTTAATTCCTGGGTATGTAGGGCAAAAATTTACATCCTTTATATAGACTTTCTGCCTTAGACTAAAACTGATATATTTATACTTTGAGGTTTTATCTGAAATGCACTCAGTTGGCTGATTTACTTCAATACAAGTTTGTGTGAGGTATAAAATTGTGACCTAACTCAAGCTATGTTTATGTTTGCCTCAATCACACTACTATGCTTAATTCTTGGCATTTCATGTTCAACCAAAATGTAAGGCCTTATCAAATGCCAGGTACTATGAGAAGCACTAGGGCCACAAAGCCATAAAACACAACCCCTCTGCTGGATAAAGTTACAGACTCATGAAATCATGAGACCAAAGGGTGAATACATCCTAAAGGTTGGATAAGTGGTTACAATGAAGCATAAACTAGCCGGCACCGCGGCTCAATATACTAATCCTCCGCCTTGCGGCGCTGGCACACTGGGTTCTAGTCCCGGTCGGGGCGCCAGATTCTATCCTGGTTGCCCCTCTTCTAGGCCAGCTCTCTGCTGTGGCCTGGGAATGCAGTGGAGGATGGCCCAAGTGCTTGGGCCCTGCACCCCATGGGAGACCAGGAGAAGCACCTGGCTCCTGCCTTCGGATCAGCGTGGTGTGCTGGCTGCAGCGCGCTGGCCATTGGAGTGTGAACCAACAACAAAGGAAGACCTTTCTCTCTGTCTCTCTCTCACTGTCCACTCTGCCTGTCAAAAACAAAAAAACAAAACAAAACAAAACAAAAAAACAAAAAACAAACCCAGTATTGTAAAAAAAAAAAAAAAAATGAAGCATAAACTAAGTAGGTAGGGGTTCATGAGAAAGAGTGACCAAGTTGGGAAAGGCTGCCTTCCACTATAAAACATCCCATTTGTCCCTTCACAAGTTGTTTATGAATTCTGAAGTACAGTCATGCACCATGGAATAATGTTTTGGGCTATGATGGACTGCATAAATGATGGTGTTCCCGTAAGATTATATTCTGGTGACACCACAGCCATCTTAGTTTGTGTAGACACAACCTACAGTGTTCATGCAATAACAAAATGACCCACTGATGCATTTCTCACAGCTTATCTCTGTTAAGTAGCATGGGACTGTATAAGGAGATTTTAACAAGTAGGGAAGGCCGAACATCATATACAAAAGCAAAAAATTCTAAAAGGGATTTTGTGTCTAGGGACATGGCTAAGACACGCTCTGGAAGCACAAGGCATGAGGTGATTGATGGTGGGTGGGGGCTGGGGGTGGGCCATGGGAGGGTATCAAGAGAGGCATTAGAGAAGGCACCCGATCCACGTCCTGGATGTATCTGCAAACTCTCCTTGTAAACTGCTAGTTCTGCGAGCTGTCTAAGGTACAGTACTGATTATGTAGTCTATGTACTAAACCCAGTGAGCAAGCTTCTGCATTGTTTCAGTAAAAGTCTGAATGGGCACACTTGTACCTGAATTATTTGCAGAGAAGCAAGGAATTCCCCCCACCCCACCCCAGCCATGCACAGAAGAGAAGTTCAGATTGCACGTATTAGAATCATTTACCCAGATGGCAGTGACCCACGTTGACTGCTCAGTGGAATGTATAAAGGTGCAGCTCTGCTCTGAGGACCCTGCTGCAGATGTGCACAGAATTTGTCAATTAAGAGCCTCCCTCAGACCAGCAGTCCTCACAGACGCTGTGTGCACCCTGCCTCAGTTGTTAATTCCAAGTGAAACAAGGACATGATTCATACTCCAGTTGCTTTTCTTTTCATGTGTAACATGATCAAAAGAATAATTATACAGAGAGGAATTCTGCAAAGACAAAAATTGCGTGTGATCCTCCTTACATAAGGACCTCAGTGTGTTGCTGGAAACCGCCTGATTTGTTCTGTGACTGGCAGCTCCAGGTTACACACAGGGACCAGTCCTCACTAACACCTTGTGAACCCCCACCAAGCATGCAGCTTCATCTTGACAAGTATGTTTCAGACTCAGACCATGCACATTTGATGGGATCAAGCCAGCTTGATGAATTCTAAGGAAAGAGAGTGTGTGTTTAGCTCAGTTATGTGACCTTAGAGAAAGTTTGGAGAACTTCCTAAGAATTCTGAGACAGTAGTTCAGTGGTCAAAAAAAAAAAAAATGTCACTGTGCTTTTGAACTCTTCCCACACACTCTTGTTTGACATCTCATACTTCCACCTCAACCCACATGTGTAAAGCCTAGATCAGAAAGGAAGAAGGTCAAATTTCCTATAGGGAAGGTTTAACATTTATTACTCGACTGACAGATTGGTGACTGCTTTCCCAATTCATTTCACCTTGTTCAAATTCAACTTCGTCCATTTTGCAGATGCCCCCTGCCCCTGCCCGTGCAGAGCAGAGAGTAGCTAAAGAAAAACACACACTCAGGATGGCCAGTCTCTCTGTCAACTTGGGTTCCCAACCTCAAGTGGCCCAGTGGTGCTGCACCAATTGTAATACATTCTCTGGCTCCACTAACTGCCATTCTCCTACAAGACTATTTCACACTCTTCCATCTTTCCTCAATCCTCCAGCACCTTCCCATTTCTTGCTCCCAGTCACTGGATAAAATTGATTCCTGTTTCATTGAGGACGTAAAAGCAATCAGCCCACCATCACCTCCCATGCCTATGTTTTTCCACCTGACTGCTTAGTCCTGCCACCTCTAACATGATAGTTGCTACCATTGGTCACTTGCAACTTGGTAGGTCCAAACTGAAACATGCTGTTTCTGTGAAATGTAATGGATTTAGAAGATTTACTACAAAAAAGTGAAAGCAAAATATCTCGTGAATAATTGCTTTATCTTCATGACATGTTCTTTTATAATTAATTAATTTATTTATTTTTATTTTTTGACAGGCAGAGTGGACAGTGAGAGAAAGAGAGACAGAGAGAAAGGTCTTCCTTTTGCCATTGGTTCACCCTCCAATGGTCGCCGCACTGCGGCCGGTGCACCGCGCTGATCCGAAGCCAGGAGCCAGGTGCTTCTCCTGGTCTCCCATGGGGTGCAGGCCCAAGGACTTGGGCCATCCTCCGCTGCACTCCCTGGTCACAGCAGAGAGCTGGCCTGGAAGAGGGGCAACCGGGACAGAATCCGGTGCCCCACAACATGTTCTAATGATAAAATGATAATGTGTATATATTGGATTAATATAATCATTAAAGTTAATTTCACATGCTTTTTTCTTACATTCTGTGTGGCTCACATTGTATTTATATCACACAGTGCTGCTGGATTCTCTGCTAGGTGCTCTTATCTGGCATCAAGCCACCTCCTCTGCCGCTGTCACAGACCCATTCCTCTTTCCTATTCAATCTTTTACCCCAGGAATTCTCCCTTTCTCTGTCACCAATTTTCCCCACTAACTGAAAAATTATAACCTGCATGACTAAAACATGCTGCCATAGCTCCTCTTTTTAAAAATTTGCAAACCATCTCTTGACCACACTTCTTTGTTCAGTAATCATTTCTTCACAGTGTAACTCCTACAAAATGTCTATACTCACTGTCTCCAATCCTTCCTTATGAATCCACTTCAATGCCCACCAGTCCCCCAACATGGCTCCTTTCAGGGCAATATGTCCTGGGCCTAGCAGAAATCAACTGCTAAATATTCCAAATGCTTCCAAGTCAGTTGTTAAACTGTTGGGAAACTGATGCTGGCTAAGATAGGAGCATTTACATCATGGAACTCAATAAACACTACACATCAGGATTTTGCTATTATTGTTTTTCACAGAGCCAGTTACCAACACCCCACTGATTAAAAATCACCAATGACCTTCACCAGACTCAATGATCAGCCTTCAGCTTCCTTAATTTACTGGCAGCATTTGACACAAATAAACTCTCCCTCCTCGATTTCTTTCTTCACTTGGCTTTTAGGGCACCAACTTCTTACACATCTGCCCCCTCACTGGACAATCCTACTCTGACTCCTTCCCTGGTTCTACTTCATCTTTCCTACCCCTAAATATTGTGGAGTGTGAGCACTCAGTCCAAACACCTCCCCTTTCCCTGAAGCAAATGTCTTCTCTTGGCATTTTCATTCAGTCTCACGGCCTTAAATATCCAAATGTATTTTAGGTATTACCCCCTGAGTTCTTGACATTGCCACCTAACATCTACGAGGCAGGTCAACCGAACATGTTCACAATGAAGCTTCCTTCCCCTCCTCTTCTCAAGTCACCAAGTGTGATATACCAATGATATTCTCCAGTTTAATAAATGGCAATGCCAGTTGCACAGGCCACACATTGAGTTACCCTTGGGTCTGCTGTCTCTCTGATGTGCCTTATCCAATGTTCTGGCCCTCCCATGGGCTCTGTCTTCAAAACATATCCCAAATCCAAATGTTTCCCTACTTCAAATGCTACTACCTCATTCCAAGAAATCATCATCTTTCAATTATGATAGTACAATAAACGTTCAACTTATCTCAATCCAAGACCCAAAGCAATCCGTTAAAAATGTAAGTCAAGTCTTGTTACAGTTCTTCCCAAACCACTTTGCTTCCTGTATTACTCAGAACAAGCAAACCTTTCTAATGGTCTACACAGTGCTACTCCTGCTACCTCTGTGACCTCAGCTCCCATCATTCTCTCTTAGTTTGTTGTGGTGCAGTGAGAGCCTCCTTGCTTTCGTGGCTCAGAGTCCTTGCATTTACTGTTCCTTTCCCCTTAAAAACTCTGCTAGATGGACACACAGCTTACTCCTTTATATCCTGTGGCCCATTCTGCATGGACCAAGTCCTCTCCTTGGCATTTATCACCATATAATACCTGTTTGTATGTTTGCTATCTTTCTAGGGTTGGCAAATTATTTTTCATTTCTATATATTTAGCACCTAGAAGAGTGCTTGGTACACAATAAAAGTTTGTGGAATGAATGAACTGATATAATATTACTAGCTTTGGATAATAAAAAAAAGTTACTGTCAGTTTGTCTTTGGTGTAAAACATTAAGTGGTAGTCACATCTTAAATGTTCAAGTGTTCAGTATCATTGTCGGGCTGTCTTTGTATATGGACTCAACAGTGGACTGGACAAACTACTAAATCTGCCTTGATTCAGAAGTAATAATTTCTTTACTGATAATGACATTATATGCTCTTCAATTTTCTGTGTTCTTTTTAAAGGGGAGTTACTTCATCTGAAAGTCCTCTTAATTTCACAGTTGTAGTTACCTGTTGTAGAACAATGACTGAGACAACTGCAGTTACTAGGACCTCACCTTGACTGATTTGTGGGTGGTAGAGAGAGGAAGGAGTGGAGGGGACAGTAAAGCAAATGCCAAAGCTTTTATACTGTTTCCTATGCTTGCCAATAATGTAGTGTTTACAAACTGCATACACATAACAGTGGTTGTTCCCATCCTACCACTACTCCTTCTCTTCTGCCCTTGATCTTGCCCAAAAAACTAGGGCTGAAGTCACCCAATGAAAACCATCCCCCAAATTCCTACCTCTCCTTAATTTAAAATGATCCTCTCATCCCCAGGATTTTCATGGTGAAAGAGATGTGTTTCCAGCTAGGATTCAGAGTGCACACTGAAGATCACATAGGTGATTTGTACTCTACAGTACCATTTTTTTTTCTTCCAAGGTAGTGAAATAGATAAGCCTGAGGTTGAATTTTTTTTACAATATTATTCGTATGGGAATATGTATTATGAGGTCCAAATTTTTGCTTTGTAACTGAATTTGGGGCATAGAAATTGTTTATAAATTGAAAACTTTGGAAACTGCCTGCATTAGCAATGTTATTACTCAGATTTCTAGTCAAACTCAAGGCTTTTAGATTTCTATAGTGATAGAGACAAAAATCAGTGATTAATTCTTTTGATTTCCCAAACATGTTATGAGGTGTTACACATTCCATCCCTGGCTGAAACTGCTGGAGAAACACTAAGGAAAAAAAGAGTCTGCAAATATGGACAAAACAAACCTTTTAAACACAATACAGTATAGCAAGGATACTCCTCATGTATGACCTGAATAATTTCCATTTTTCCCTATACACTGTTTCATAAAATTATATGATGGTATGTCAAAAAGTTCATGGAAAATAGAATTGAAAGATGTTATTTTGGTGCAAAAACTTTGGAAATCCAAGCATATCATGGATCTTGACAAAATTCATGAAAAATACACATTATAGAAAAAGTACACATGAATTTCAAGTGGGTTTTTTTGGCACCAAAATAAATTATTCCCTTTTAAAATTTTTTATTTAATTTATTGAAAGGCAGAGAGAGAAAAAGATGGGCAGAGAAAGGAAGGGAAGGAGCAAGGGAGTAAGATGGGAAAGGGAGAAAGAGGGAGGGAGAGAAGGAAGAAGAGACACACACACAGAGAGAGAGAGAGAAAGAGAGACAGAGAGAGAGAAAGTTATCTTGCACACTGGTTTACTTACCAAATGCCCACAACAGCTAGAGTTGGGCCAGGCCAAAGCCAGGAGCAGGGAACTCAAACAGAGTCTCCTACAAAACTACCTGAGTCTTTACCTGCTGTCTCCCAAGGTGTGCATTAGCAGGAAACCAGAATCTGCAGTAAAGCAGGGATTCGAATCAGGCATTCCAGTATGGAGCCTAGGCATCCCAAGCAGAATCTTAACTACTATGCCAAATGCCTGCCTCATAAACTTACCTTTTAATCCCACTTTTTGGAGAACTTTTTGTAAGTACACCCTAATATTCTTCACACTGTAGGGGAATATGTCTCTCTTGTTTTATACACACGCATGCACACACACAGACATATGCAATAAATAATGAAGTCAACTAATATTTTTGTGTACTATAAATGTACTACACACTGTGTTGAGTTCTCTGTTTAATAAGTAGATACCTCCTACATAGATGTCAAGTATTCCCCATGCATAATACCTAATCCCAATAGTGAAAGCAAATCCTAAAAGTTTTGTGCAAGGCATTGTTTCTGGCAGTTTACCTTTACTAATGCTTTCAATATGCACCACAGCCCTACGAGGTGAGTCTCAACACTCCTGCAGTCTTTAGATGAGGCAGCTCTGGCGCAGGAAGGTTACATACGACTTGTCCAAGGTCACGAGCTACAAACAGTACAACTGGGATTTAAACATACACAATCTGGCTTCAGTCTTGTTCATACTCAACTGTACCTTGCTGCTGTTTTGAACCTATGAAGCAAGCATCTTCATTTTCCAGATGAAGAGCCACATGAAGACCCTCGCATAAGATTGCCCAGTTAAGAGGAAAAGGCAGGATCCCATCTCAGACTGCTAACATGAGAGCCTGGGTTCTCACAACACCATAGCCTCCCACTGTGATATCTTGTCTCTTTAAATAAATACTCAGTTCCTCAAAGTCAAGTGAAATGCTTTAAAATTCTTTTTCATAATCCCCCAAGGAAAGAATCACCAAAGACTGTCTACAGGAGACACTCAACATAGGAAAAGAACCCTAAAAAGCGACTTTGCGTCATACGTATCAATGAGGGCCTCCTTGCCCCCGAAATACATCAACACACAGCTTCCTTTTGTTTCTCAGAAAATGCCAAGGAAAACTGACTTTGATTTTTAGAATCTTTCGATTTATTTTGGGAGAGGAAAATCAATATTAAAATAGCTATGGAAAGCTACCTGGAAAATGTTGATATAATGTGACAAATACAAAAACTAGTCAACATTAGATTGGTCTTGAAATCCAAGCTCCCTGTCCTTAACTCCACCTGAAGAGGAATCGCAGAGAGTGGAAACCTTTGTACCTAGACCACAGAGCTTGTCATTTACTTAAAGCAGCCAAGTAGTGTCTGCAATGCAGGCTTGTTTTCTACAGCAGCTGTGGTTGTTACCTCTTCGTAATATATTGATTGCAGGGATTTTTGCTGGTAGCACATTGACAGAGATGAGCCACCAAAATGCATCTGAAATCTTCAGAGACTCATTTAATCTTTCTGTTTGTTGAGACAGAAAACCTGGGAAGCAAACCCCAATTCTCCTCAAGGAAAGGCGAAGCCATCTCAGCATGTTTTACATGATTTATATTATCTGACAATGGAGAGGTAAATTCTCTCATAGGATTTATGATACAATTCTCAGCCATCTGAGAATTCAGTTAATTCAGTCTGGTCTCATTGCTCAGGAATTACAATCAGATGGAAACACCTAATGTCAAGGCATGTCAGAGCCCCAGGACGGGACACTCTGCTGCCCAGAGCTTTCCTCTGTGAAAGTCACTGAAGCTTAGGGACTGTCACTACGTCCCTTCTCATTCTGACATCGCCAAACACAGTGAAGAAAGAGATGAGAACTCTTAAACATGGCATCTAGAAATAAACACAATATCCTGCAATCATCACTGGAACATTCTCTTTAAGAGATAAGAACTTGTATGGGACTTGGGAAGGAATTTTAAAAGATTCAAGTAGGATTATTTAAAAACATAGGGGAAAGCTATCTGAAATGATGTCAAATCCATGCAAAAACAAACAATCCTCTGAGAGGTTCACTTAAGATAAAATTCTACTAGTTCTATGCAAATAGTAATCGCACTTTCTAGAAAGAATTCTAAAGTCAGTCACACACACAAACCTCAGTATCGGCACAAAACATCCTTTGTTGCCGGACGTGAGAAAAACACACTTGCTTCTAAAAAAAGCCAGAGGAAGGAAGTGGAAGAACCTCAGGGGCGAGTGGGAGTGTGAAAGGAATGTTGCAGCGCTTTTTTTAAAAAACATGTAAGCTTGCCCTTGCTCCTAATAGTAGGGCAGTAGTTCAAGGAAGTCCAAGAAAATCTTTGGGATTTTTTTTTCCTATGCTGTAAGTGCACTATCAGCCAAATGAGTTTGAAAATCTTGATAAAAGCATTAAACTGCCCCAAGTTAAAAAGCTCTTTAAAAAAATCAAAGGAATGAAAACACCTGCATTTGATTCGAATTTCACACATCTCAAAACAACTGAGATTGCCAAAGTAAGACTCAAAGGCAAAGTTGCCAAAGAGCAAAGACAGGAAAGTGAAGCATTGGACTGAAATTTCGCAATGTAACAAACCAGAGGAGAGAAATGGAGGGCTCTTTTGAAAACACAACTATGACCATGCCACCTTCCTGCCTAAAATCCTTTAGAACCTTCTCCTGACGCCAAACACAAAATTACCCGTTGCGCTTACAAAGCTCTTCCTAAGCTAGTTGGTGCTGCACTCCTGTCAAGCACGTGGTGGTGTGGACGGGGACCAAGTGCTTACTAAATGCTGGGCAACGAAATGATTTCAGTCAACCGCCTAACAGCCCATTGAGGTGGGGACACTTGCTGTGAGTGCTAGTTTTCAGGTGAGGAGCTGGAGAAGTTCAGTGACCTGCCCGAGATCATAACACTAGCAAGTGGTGGTGTTCGGCGCTGCTGAAGATATCGGTACACATTCCCAGTCACCTCCACTTGCTGCCTTCCTTACTGGGATTAGAAGACCTACATTCTTCTCACTTCCTCTCCCCTTATTTTTCTGGCTTGTGTTCTGGCCACGACACACAGGCAGAAGTCTACTCGAGGGCTTCCGGGAAACTTTGGATTTTTCTGATAAAAGTAAGTGGCATCACACATTTTCCTCCTTCCTCCTGCAGGAATGAGGCCAGGCCGCCTGTGGCTGCAGCCTCTGTGTCCAGAGGAGGGAAAGATAAAGCTGCAGGCCAAGATCGGAGCTGAAGGTGCACGGGTTCCACCTGGGATAATCTCACTGAGCACCTGTACCAACCCTCTGTGGCTACTCTCCAGACCTTTCCCTTGGTCGGGATAATTTTTTTATTATTATCCTCAGTAAAGCAGGTTGTCTATTTTTGAATTCCCACAAAACGTTTCTCAAAGAGGATAGCTGGGAACCTAGTGTCTCGACTTGGAAAGTCTGATTCCAAAGCCCATGTAATTAGTTCCATTTCTCTCTCTCTCTCTCTCTCTTTTTTTTTTTTTTTTTTTTCTGATTTATTTATTTGAAAGGCAGACAGAGTAAAGGAGAGAAGGGAGAAGAGGGGGCATTGAATTTCCCTATGCTGGTTCACTCCCCAAATGCCTGCATTGGCCAGGCCAAAGCCAAGAGTCAGGAATTCCATCCAGGTCCCCTACATAAATGGCATGGGCCTGAACACTTGGACCATCTTCTGCTTTCCCAGGCACATGAGCAGGAACTGGATTGGAAGTGCAACAACCAGGACTTGAATTGGTACTCACACGTGATGCCAACACTGCAAGGGGTGGCTTAACCTACTACACCACAATGCCAGCCCCTCATATCCCTTTCACAGTCTGATCTGGAAGTGCCTGAAGACCACAATGTTTCTTTCTGCCCCAGCGCCTTTACTCTTTCCTTAGCCTGGAGCAAGTTCTACTTCTCCTTTAAATATCAGCTTAAATATCACCTTCTCAGGGAAACCCTGTCTGATCTTTTCAAGTCTTCCAAAGTCAGTTTCCTTCCTATCCATACTCATAGAAACCTACATTTGTTCTTTGTAGTGTTATCACAATTAGAAACCAATAATTAATGAATGCTGTCTTCCCACACTCTGTGGCAGGCTCCTAAAGTCAGGAACTGTGTTTCTGGCAGTATGTGGTAGGCAGTCAATAAATATTCATTAAATGAATGAATAAGGGGACATTCTTCATCTTAGTTCATTCTTGAGCTGGACAAAGATAGGAAGTTACTCATCTTATACATGTGAAGCCACAGAAGCATATTAGGCTGGAATGCATCTTGCTTTGCTCTATTAGATGCCATCAATATTTCAACAGACAGGAAGGAAGGGGAACTAAAGTCCAGAGACAGGCTAAGACACAAGACACTCAGTAAGAAAGGAAGGGATACTTCTGCTCCCAAGGTAGGGCAATCCTACAGTAAGACAAGTGAGTCAAGAAGAAAGCAGTGAGTGGCGAGATGGGAACTGCAAATGAAAGCAGGGATTACCTTGGTAAAATAAAATCTTCAGCAGGCCACACAGAGGCACAGGGTAGTGTTGGCTGCGATTCCAAGTTTTGTATTCAGCATTTTAGGAGCCTTCTCTATGAGAAAACCTTTCTAATTTTATAAAGGAGTTGTAAGAAAATACTGCAATGTATATAAAGTTTGTTTTATTGCCACATTTCCAGTAGCCATCTATCTCATTTAGCAAAAGATAACTGGTTTGCATCATTTGTTTAAAATCACAGCTCTTTGTGCTATTTAGAACCCTTTCTTGTCACCCTGTAATTGATGGTTTTTACACTCTTCTCCCCTCCATTAGACTGTAAGTTCTTGAGAATAGGAATCAGGGGGCTTCTTGGATGTTCAACATCAAGTATGGGCTGGCGTAGACTACAAACTCACTATATCTTGTTATTATAAATGAATAAAAGATGCATGGGCACATTAGGCATTTAGTAAATACACATCAAATTGAATCTTTGTTACATGACTTGGAATGAATTCCCTTCCAAGGTATTTGTTCATCAAGTATAATTATAGTCTTCAATCCAAAAGAGTCTTTCTTGTGGACAAATACTAGAAAAGAGTCTTCGGTGTTTTCAAGACAATGTGAACTGAAATAGCAACCCCTTTTTATCATGTACATATTTTCAAGTACAAGGACATCTCCAAACTTGAAATGAAAAAAAAAAAATCTAGTACTTATTTATCTGTTCAACAACCCTGACACTGCCTTGTACACATCTTTTCTCTCCCATGGGAGAGACGGCTACAGTGAAAGGAAGGTAAGAAGAGAACGGGAGACAGTCAGGGGTGGTAAAGACGGCCAGGAACAGAGGCTAAAAGAATGGATCAGAAAAAGGAGCTAAGAGGACAGTGAAGGGAGGGTGAAGTCTGGAATAACAATGAAAACACATCCGTTTGCTTCCTTTGCATTTCCTCCAGTCTCTGCTGGGATAAAAGTGCATGTAGATTTGTCTACTTGATCCTAATTTGATCTTAATTCAATGGCCTGCTCAAACGTCACAACTTCTTTAAAAATAATTTAGAACTAAATGTATCTAATTTTTATCATGTTGTGTTTATGGTTCTTCGTATCTTTCGGTTCTATTCATTCAAACCATCAGCTGAGTCCAAAGCACAGCAGTGGAGTGGCTTTGACATCCTTAATGGATGATGAGCACGATCCCTTTTCATATTTACATAAAGTGAAACTTCTCTAGGGTGCATTGTGTTCTACCTACTTCATGAATATCCCATGTTTCCATTTGTATGTTGTTACAATTCAACATATATTGGTACTAATTGAGGTACTTGAATGGATGAGTCCTCATATAAGAAGAAACTGTGATAAAAAAAAACAAAAACAAAACACCAATAGCAAGAGAGAATGTTTGCTTCAAAGATGTGGATCCTATTTTCTAAGTGCCTTAAAAAAGAATGAAACTGAAAGAGGCAGCTTGAAGCAGCTTACATGTGTTTCAAAGCCACATCCTGTTGTTATCCACTGCCCTGGCGCACAGGAGCTGGGAGGCGAACATTCTCTTCAGTCCCACTACCTGGGACTTGCAGCTGTCTTTCCCAGAGAGAAATCACGCTCACTTGCTGGACAATGGTGCAGGTCCCACCACCACTGACCGGACAGACACCTGAGCCCAAGAATCCCGGGCTCTCACCCAGTGAACGGAGACGTTAAATATCCCTTCATGCTCCCTTCCAGCCACTATCAGCAGATTCTAAATCACTCATTAACAGAGGCCCATCTTCCCAGGGCCTAAAATAAATTTTAAAAATAACAAGAGGCCTAATAGGAGTCAGCCGGTAAGAGTAAGAGCAACATGGTGTACTCAGACTCTCGTTCCTTTTCATTTATTTATTTGGTTGAAATACATGTGTTTTTGCTTCAGGCAAATGTTGGTATCCTTGCCTTATGTACAGGAAGCAGTAGAAGGAGGAGGATCTACCGGGTAAGAGCTAGGAATATTTCATGGCATTTTTTTGTGGGTCCAAGAATTTTTGCTTTTTTTATATCCTGAACTCTGTTCAGAACTCATGCAAAGTGTGACAATAAACCTAACAAGTTCATGGTACAAAGAACGGCAGAGTGTTGTTTTGAACCTACAGCTTAAAGTTCCTCCTTTATGCTACTCTGCTTGACAACCACAGAGTCTTCCTTAAGGCCGCCTGCATGTCTTTTTAATTTGCTCAGAGAAGACCAGCCCCCTTCAAGATGTTCCACCAACTCCGTCCTGTTTTCCTCAGATGGATTTTCTTTCTCTTCTTCTGAGAAGCATGTGTTGATAGATGACAGGGAATACATTAAGATTTATTTTTTAGACAGTGCTTTCCCCATGCAACTGGAAGTCGGCTTCACTCAGAAGGGAAACCAGGGCCAATGATTCTAATGCACTTTGCTCCAGTGCCTCTGTCTCAATAAGTCTCTAGAAGGAAAACTGTGAAGAGTGAAGTGAAAACCTCGTCTCCATCTGGAAGCATTTATACACAGAGGTGTCTCTAGCTTCAGTTGTTTGTCTAGAATTTCCATGCATACGCTGTCTAGCCTTTCTCCTGTGGGTATGCTGAAGACAACCATTGGCAAAATCCGTTTTATGCAACAGTTCAGAGGCTCCTTTAAACTCTACCAAGCTGGACAGGGTAGCATGACTCATAAGATTTCTCCAACACACACAAAAACAGTCAGAAATCAAGGAGAGAGCCAATCTCCCAGCCAAGGGTAGCCACCAACATACCTGGCAAGTCAAGGTATTATCATCCACCAGTTGCCTGCTTGGAAGACCTTAAATCTGCTCAGTAAATGTGTCAGCACCTCCATTTCTACATAATCTCAATGTGACTGACAGAGCCTGAACCCAGCAGAAGAAGATACCTTTAATCTTTTTATGGTTCAATAAAAAAGCTACCTGAAGAAAAGCCTTAGGATATACTCTCAAGATACTGACTTAGAATATTTTTTTTTACATTATCAGTATGTCATGTTGACTCAGTACTTACTCTTTATTTGATGACTGTTTTTTTTTTAATTAAAAAAAAGTTTTATTTATTTGAAAGGTAGAGTGACTGAGATGGGGAAATCGAGAAAGAGAACGATCTTTCTGCTGGTTCACTCCTCATAGCTGCAGTAGCTGAAGCTGTGTCAAAGAGAAACCAGGAGCTACAAACTCCATCAAGGTCTCGTCCATGGGTGGCAGGAAACCAAGTACTTGGGTCATTATCAGTTGCCTCCCAGGAGCATTAGCAGGAAACTGGATTGGAAGCAGAGGTGGGATATGATCTCCAGCACTCTAATATGGAATACAGGCACCCCAAGCAGCCATTTAACCTGTTGTACCACAATGCCAGCTCCTTAGTGTTCTTTCAGGAAAGTGAACCAGCAGATGGAGGATCAATCTCTCTCTCCATCTCCTCCTGCCCTCTTGACTTTCAAACAAACAAAAAAGCTTTTTTTTCAAAAAATCATTATTCTTCTAAAGAGGTAGGGAGGACATGTTGTTGGATATCTACCAGTCATTATGTGTGATTTGTGCAAAGGAAAGAGGAGGTAGGGAACTCTAAGTTAGAGAGTCCAGAAGGAAGGGAGTAGAAGAGAAGAGAAGGGAGAATGTCTGGAGCTGGAGTTGTCCCTTGAGACCCAGTCTGTATTCAGGTGACACTGGACTAACAGGAGTTGCTTTGAGAACCAAGAGAATGTCAGATGCTCTGTCACACCACACCCATTCTCAACCCTCTTCTCTAAGGCCCATTGCCTTTTTAGCAGCTAAAGCAAAGCATTTCTTATCCTAGCGTTTCTAGTTTTTGGAATGGAGATGTGGTACAATTCTGGCCAATAAGAGGGATGCTTGGTGGTCGAGGGAGATCTTCTGTGAAACCTTCAGTCTTTCTGATCAAAGAACCATCTGTGCTGATCCCACTCCTTTTCCCTCCATCCTGCTTTGAGTGCTGATGTGACCCCTGTTGTTTGAGACTGATAGAGAAAGGGCAAGAGAACCATGAGATAGTGATGCTGAGCCTTCATATTACTCAGTTACTAAATCAACACTAGTAATGACCTAGTTCCAGAAACACTGTAAGATGAGAGGAGGAATAAAAAATCCCCATTTGTAATCTCTTTTGTCTCAAACAATGTTTTTCTTGTTGTTGTTGTTTGTAGGAAAACAAACCAAATTTTTCAAAACCCTAATTGATTTAGTAGGGAGGTAGATCAAATAAGATGCCAATTAACTCTTAAAAAGGTTTGGGGGAAGAGGGCAACTCTGACAAGCCTAAGAGATACCAAGTATCTTTCTGATGGGAAAACCAATCTAGCATATCATAGAGTCTCATAATTTATTTCAAATTTTATGCCTATAACAACTCAACATCATAATTCCATTCAATGGTTCAAAAGATCTTTGAAGACAAAGGGCAAGATATATTCTATAGTCATAACCATAGATTTGCTTTTTTTTTTTTTTGTTTTATTTTTGACAGGCAAAGTGGATAGTGAGAGAAAGACAGAGAGAAAGGTCTTCCTTTTTGCTGTTGGTTCACCATCCAATGGCCGCCACGGCTGGTGCGCTGTGGCTGGCGCACCGCGCTGATCCGAAGCCAGGAGCCAGGTACTTATCCTGGTCTCCCATGGGGTGCAGGGCCCAAGGACCTGGGCCATCCTCCACTGCATTCCCGGGCCATAGCAGAGAGCTGGCCTGGAAGAGGGGCAACCGGGACAGAATCCAGTGCCCTGACCAGGACTAGAACCCGGTGTGCTGGCGCCGCTAGGCGGAGGATTAGCCTGTTGAGCCACGGCGTCGGCATAGATTTGCTTTTGTTAACTGTGTTTATACTTATGCAAAGCCTCCAATTTTATTTTTCTGTATTTGGCAAAATCATTAGCTAACGGGCACTTGGAGTACCCAGGCCTTTTTGATACTAGTAGGCCATTTTCAGAGAAATTTGAAAAAAGGCAAAATAATAAATGGAAAGAATAAAATATCTTTTTTGGTCATCAGCCAGCAATATAACATGACTGCAACTCTCTGAGCCTCATACTGCTCCTCTTTAAACATCGAAGAGCTGAATTAGGTCATTCTTATCACTGCACATTCAAAAAAGTGAATTAGAAGTGACCAACAAGTTTGTAATTTTTCTCCACCAACATGCATAATATAACAGATTTCTAATGTATCATCATGAACAAAAATTTAACCTTAAAAATGTGTATTTGCTAGGGTCAGACTTCATACAGTCAATATCATTCCCTGGTTCCAAGTACCATTTCCCTACTGGCTAATCATTTATAGTGGTGTTTTCAACCAGTGGGCTGAAATCCCTGTATCTTCAGGAGTTTTACCCAACAATGACTGAACCTGCAAGTCTCCATTTTGACCAGCATCATAGGGCATGCTGATAGTCACTGAAACCTGATGCCCACTGACCTGCGTCAGTAAAAGGATGACATTGAGATGGTAGATTAGAAATTGCTAGGGGAAACTATGATAAAACAGAGTTCAGTCACAAATTCAATTATTTACTTATCTAATTGTGCTGATTTAACGTCCTCAGAGATCAACTTAACTTATGACTGGAATTATTATTTACTGCATAAATAACATTCACAAAAATAAAAGTAATCAAATTCTCCAGGATTATGACTAATTGCTTATTTTGTTTTCTCATTTTTCACCATTTCTATTTATTCTTAATTTAAAATTTTAATATTTCTTTATCATTGTTTTAGTGATCTGTTTTATTACCCAAGCAATGGCAAGTTTTGAGTTTTTAGCTGTGGGTGCCATATTTTCATGATTTACCAAAATCTCACATTCCTGCACTTCTTTGTGTCCACTAATAAGCTAAAGAATTCCTGTTTCCTTTGCATCTATGTTTTATTGATCTCTGTCTGGACAGGTTTGATAATAATCATTATCCTATTCTCTAGCAGTAAACTGCTTCTCCAGCAGTTAACAAATAAAAAAGAGGTTCAGAATTTTCTATTTTAGTTATGTTTAGTTGATTGGGTCGAGTACAGTATGGTATTGTAATATCTACATAATTTATTTCTCAAGAGCAATTTTATTCACCCTCAAATAGGGTATAATATCAGCTCATTAATCAATTCTGATTTATTCAGCTTTCCTTTTATTAGAAATCAGTAAAAATGCTTTCCACAATGCCATCTCTAATTCAGATATATTTTGAAAACACTGCTGATGGCTGATAAATGCAAGAAGGAAATCCATGAGAGAGACCAACATTGTTTGTTAATGTTTCAGAGCCAATAAGGCCATTTAAAAGGCAAGATAAAACAGACTGGAATAAACACATTGAATAAAAAAAAGGTTAAAGCCATTATAATTCCAACAATTTAACAGCAATATTAGTCACTGTTATTTCATCACAATGATATGTTTGGCATTTCTAAAATGTTTCTCAATCAAAAAATATTTGTGTATCTTACAGAAAAATCAGACTAATACACAGCACCTTAAAAGGAAGTCAGGTGCTGAAAGGTGGGGATTAGGGCCAGCGCTATGGCACAGCAGGTTAAAGGCCTGGCCAGAAGTGCCAGCATCCATATGGGTGCTGGTTCTAGTCCCGGATGCTCCTCTTCTATCCAGCTCTCTGCTACAGTCTAGGAGAGCAGTGGAAGATGGCCCAAGTCCTTGGGCCCTGCACCCATTTGGGAGACTGGGAAGAAGCTCCTGGCTCCTGGCTTTGGATCGGCACAGATCCGTCCATTGTGGCCATCTAGGGAGTGAACCAGTGGATGGAAGACCTCTCTCTTTCTCTCTACCTCTCTCTACCCTCTCTGTAAATCTTAAAAAAAAAAAAAAAAAAAAAAAAGGTGGGGATCTAAGATGTAGATGACCACATATCAGTGATGTATGTGCATCCCAGGAGTAAGTAACATAGTTTTGAAAGAAGGGAAAGGTGGGATGTGATTCTGACATTTTATGTATCCCCTAAGCACAAGAGAAACTCCTTTAGAGTCTGTACTTGTTCTCTGCAGGTGTGGAAGAAGGCATTTGTGGCTACAAGGACCCCTTTGAGTAGTCAAAGTGGTTGGTATCATGAAAAGGGCTGCCACATTGGAATCAATGTTCCACCCTGGAATATACCCAATCCTTATTTATTAGTCATGCAGCCTTGTGCGTGTCACCATCTTCCTGAACCTGTTTCTGCCCTCATACAGGATCTGTACTATTAGCGGTTAAGATACTTTCTTCTTGGAGGCTTTCTGGGGGGAAAACTGAGATCATGTATAGAAATCCCTCTGAAATAAATGTTAGTTAGAATTACAATTCAAAGAAGAGCCAAGATCCCTGCTCTGGATTCTGTACCTTGAGAGGCAGCAGCATTTTTGAGTATCTCTGTATTTGCCTACATTTGCCTAGGCAACTGTTCATCCCCATACAGACTGGGTTGGGGGAGCCTAGCCCCATGCACAGGCTTCAGGCCCATAACCTTTGGAAAGCCCCCTCACAAACCAAGATGTCAGCTGCTAGAGAATTAATGACAAAGCGTGGAACCCATTAGCCTGTTTGCTTTGATTTTCTCTTTACAACAGTGGGACCCCTACTCAGTTCTGTATCTGGAAACTCTGACTATTGCATGCTTTTGGAGGAAAAGTCTCCAAACCAATACCTACCTCTGGCAGGAATGTGTATTGGAACAGATGGAGGCAAAAATAACTCATTTGAACACAATACGTACCAGTGTGTACAAATATGCTTTATGGCTGAGCTTGAGTTCTTTCTGATTGTTAACATGTCCTGTTCTTTTGTGCCACCCACGCAAAAATGTGTTTTATTAGGAATCAGGTTCTATTCCTGACCCTCTTAGTCATACTGGACAAACCGATTTCATTTCCCTTCAATTTATTTTACTCATCTTGGAATCTCTCCTTAGCTGCTCTACCATGCTATAATTTCAAGTTATATCTTACAAACTTTTAAAGGAGGGCCTGCAAATTCAACATTAAAATTTTGCTAGTCATTGTAACAAAGTAGGAATCATGACAAAATTACTTCTTAAGATTTTCCAGAAATAAAAAGGTTAGAAGTAACGTAAACTATTGCTTCTGATACTCAAACAACTAAGCTATCAGACAACACATCTTGCTTCTGCACAGGGTAATTAATTGACCTTGCAAGGTCATATTTAATATGCTAAGTATGCTATCATAGATGTATTACACTCTATCAGGAGAAGACATCTAAGGGCAGGATCTTCTGGCTTTCAAAAAGTTAACAGCCAACCAGGACTTAACAATCGCAAGGATATGTAATAACCTAACAAAATCAATGCATTTCAAGTTGTGACATAAACTGTATGGTGTGCTTACTGGTGCACAAAACACCCAGTGTTAACTGACGTTTAGACACAGCTACAGAGAAAGCCTAGCTACAAAAGAGGTTAAGCAACTGCCAGACCACGAATGCTCCAAGGAAAGCACTTTAGTCAATCAAACTTGGCAGAAAAGTGGGGGCCCTTTTCTTGCCTCAGTGCTTGGAATAGGAGGGGAGAGTTGGCAGTGGCAGAAAAATAACAAATATTTTCCCCATGCATTACTCATGGACATGGTGTAAACCTTCAACTACAAACCAAACTACAGTGTGGCATAGGATGCAGCAACATCGTACTGAAGTCTTCAGAGAGAAATCCTGTTCAAAAGAAAAGGAGCATGGAGCATAACCTGGTGATGCCACTCACCAGGCAAGACTACGTCCCGCCTCTGTGGGTGCTAAGCTGGACTTCACCAATGGCCGTAAAAAGAATACATTGGTGTGAGTATGGCCTTCACTGATAAGTGCAGGTGATCACATCTCTCCCTAATTAATTAATTGTAACTCAGAATAGCTTACAAGTTTCAAATAGTGTCCTAACCACAAGAATTGAATCTAATAATGGTTTGACATATTCATAGCTAGGTGCTGAATGGCAAGATGTACTTACAGTAGGTTTCTTGTACTGTGATGGGCATTTGAACTTATGTGGCTGGGTATTTTGCCAGGGATATGCCTCAGTGAATATCATATATGTAAAAATGTGTAAAATGAGCCCTTTCTAAGACAGAATTAATACTCAAGGTACATAAATTTAGAAATAGTTGAGGCTTACTAAACCATAAGCTTATGGAAAAGTCAGTCTTCCATTGAGCATATCATATATTTTTCCACGTAACAGGTCTACAGATAATTATGAAGAGAAGGGACGGCTGCAGTCCTCCTGTACAGCCTTCTGAGAAACTGTGCCTCCCCAGCGTAAAACTGCATATATGTGCAACACCCAGGAGAGGAAAGCAGACTGCCTTACACATGTAACAAATGTGTCAGCTCCCTGCATTTCCACGGAATACATGTGGCATTCGAAGAAAACGGTGGGAAACAACAGTGGAGTCAGTGCTGAGCTGATGACTAAAGCTTCAGAAAAGCATTCTAATGGAGAGGAGCTGGCTTAAATAAGCCCTAAGACAATAGAAAATTTATGTCTCCATTAAACGAAATTCCTGTCCCACATATTAAGGCTGTGGCACAAAGAGACAAAAGAGAGGAAATATATGATTACAGATGCTTAATTCAGCCAATACAAACACAGCATATCCATTTCAACACAATGTGGAATTGCTGTTTCTAGCCTGGGAGGGGGAGCAACAGAGTAAAAAGGGGGGGGGACCTCCAAAAACCCCTTCCCTACAGTTCCCTCAAGGCAACCAGAAAGTGAAACTTAATTAAACAAGTGAAATGTAATTACCTCCTGCCTACCGCACATGGCACTGATTTTTGCTTTCCATTCTAGCTGCGTTATTAACTGGCCGCTGCTGCCCAGAGGTAGAATCGCAACCCAGTGCAGGGGTAACCATTGGCAGGGAGCAGGAGAAGGAAAGCACTGACTACCTGTGTGTCCTCCCTGCAGGGGTTCAGCTCCTCCAGTGGCTGGTTTCAGCTGGTCACACTTCACAGGGACAGAGCTGTGTCCAATTATGGAAGGGCTGCCCCTCAACCCCTGCAGGAGGCAACCTCACTTTCTCAGGGAGGCTGAAACTGGGGCTTTTACACCTCCTGGGACCCGATTCTGATTGCTCATTCAGTCTGTTTGCTATTTTTCTGTGTGGTTTAGCACAACTCAGCAGTCCCTGCTATATGAAGGGACATTTGACATATGGCACCTGTTGAAACAATATGAAGTGTGAGGTCCTTGTGACTCTGGAAATATGGAGATGGCTCTTAATGACAGACGCAATCAGAACATGTAGGAGACCATCTCCTTCCTCCAGCATTTCAGCTTATTACAAAGCTTGATGCTATGATGCAGTCTGGAGATCTTACCTTTCTATTTCTCCTCTACCATGGAAGTACTAAGCATACATATTTAAAAGCAGGTAAATATATTTGCTACCTAAGTGGCTTTGAAAAACAAAACATCTGAAAAATCAAAAACCCACCTTAGCAGGAAAATTAAAATATAAATCAAGCAAATGCTGGCTTGCTTGAATGAGTGTCACTTGGGATCCATCTCTGAAAACTGAGAAACACTCAAAAAGTTATAAACTAGTCACTTCACTCATGGACCATGGCAATGACTTGTTCATTTATATGGGAACTGCTAGAAGGAGTCAAAGATGCTGGAGCTTTTTAGAAATTTGAAGTCTCCTGATACTGAAAATAATTAAGAAAAATAGTTGGATGATTTTCTGGTGGGAATTTTATAGAAGGTTAGGGATTTTTTTTTTAATAAAGATTTATTTATTTGAAAGGCAAAGAGAAAGAGAGAGATCTTCTATCTATAGTCAACTACACAAATGCCCACAACAGCCAGGGCTGGGCTAGGTCAAAGCCAGGAGTCAGGAACTCCATTTGGGTCTCCCATGTGGGCAGCAGTGGCCCAAATACATGGGCAACCATCTGCTGCCTACCAGATGCATTAGCAGAGAGTTAGATGGGCAGCGGAGTAGCCAGGACTTGAACCGACTCTCCAAAATGGGATGTGGACATGGCAAGTGGTGGCTTAATCCACTTTGCCATGACACTGTCCCAGTATGAAGGATTAAACTAGGTTTTCTTTCAGGTATTTCTCAAGTGTCTACAGTCCTGTGAGCACTGTGAGGGTTCTATGGCTGCAAATGACATGACTCATCATTTTATGGCTATGCTTCAGCTCCTTATTCAGCCTAACCAATTGTTGTAGACAGCCCCTGGGAAGGCATTAACACAGCTGCCGCCATAAGGACCCAGGATAAATATCTTATTCTCTTCCCTTCTACTCACTTTGCATGTCCCAGTAAATAAAGATAAACCATCAAAAGCCTCTTCTCACTTGTTGTTTCCTTCCAATGTATTCTTCATTTCACTTCCAGGCTGTCCTCCTCCTCCACTCGCCCCCACTTCTAGTCCTCTGGGGGTTCCTCCTTATCTCCTTGACCTCTACATGTTGGGAACCCCAAAGCTCAGAGACCTCGCATTGAGCTATACGACTTTAAGTAATGTCTACGATTCTAGTCTTTGATGACTGACCAGCCTCAGACATGTCCCCCTGAACACTTAGGCTCCAATGTCCAAGTGACATCTCTTCCTCCATGTCTAAGACTTAAGATGTCCAACATTGAGCTGCTGGTCCTCCAAAGCTTGATCCTCCACATTTTTCTCCTTCTTGCTAAGAACATCATTCTTCTAGTTACTCCAGTAAAAAGACTTGGCATGTTCACTGATTTCTCCCCTTTCAGCCTCAAATCCTGTTCATTAGAATTGCTGTTGTCTCTACCAGATATTCAGAATCCAACAAATCACATTACTCCTACCACTAGCAGTCAGTTTCAAGACATATAATTTCTTATTTGTGTTAATACCATAGCCGCCTACACAATCTCATTTAAAGTTCTGCCCTCTCTCCCTTCAGTCTTTTGAAAACACCATGGCCAGGAAGATCCATTTAAAGCCTAAGTTGGATTATGCTTAAAACTCCCCAATGCTTCACTCAGAACAAAAACTGAAATCCTTTGTATGGTCTCTAACCTACACAACCGGCCTCCAGAGCCCATGACGTCGTTGATATCCAGTCCCATTCTTCTCTGCCTTGCTTACGGCTCCAGATGTACCGGCCACCTTATTAGTGCTAGAAGGTGCCAGGGATGCTCCCATCTCAGAATTTCCACATTCTTCTCAGCCTGCCTGGAATGTGCTTCCTCCTGACATCTGCTTGGCACTCTCCTAAACCTCCTGGAGGTCCTTGCGCAAATGCCACCTTCTGGGTGAGGCTCCTATTACCTTCCTATTTCAGAACTGACCCTTGTCTCAGACTTCTTCTATTCCACAGAACTTTCCACCATGTAACATGCTATGCAGTTTATTTTTGTTTATTTTGTCCACTCTGGTAGAACATAAGCTCCATGAGAACAGGATTTTTGTTTGTTCAACATATGCTACTGCAAGTGTCAGTCACACAGTAGGAATTCAGTGAGTATCTGTTGAGGAGATAATCAAATCCTGATCGCTGTATTTGTTAAAGCCTCTTGGCTTATACATCTAGATACTACATTTCTCTCCCATGTTAAAGGCTCCCATGATTTCACAAGAGCCACCCATCTTACTAGGGTCAGAATTTCCAGACAGCTTTCAAAATGTAAACTGTCGAGGGTTAGAATCTAAAATTTTTCTTTAAAAGGCCAGATTATGAGCAGGAACCAAACAAACAAACAAAAAGCCTCAAACAACAGCATGTATTTAAATATCTTCCAAGCAAAATGTCAGAAGAAGCCCACCAGATTTAGACACCGTGTACTTGGCTATGTTGTTTTGCAAAGGCTGGAAACATAAGGAGGCTCTGGAAGTCAGCAAACACCAGTATTTGGCCTTAAAATGATTTAACACACACAAAAATGGCACTGTGCCTTTGGAGACCAGGAATGTGGCATTACAGGTTTTCTCCAAAACAGCTTCATTTACTTAACATTACTCTGACCCTTTAACTTCTAACTTGCTGCACAATTAAGCTATTTAAGCCTTGACTTAGACAGCTCTCTTTGTGCTACAATCTGGGTCTAAAGGGAAGCAAAAACAACTCTATATCTTTCTGTTTTGCCAAAGTTTGTTCAAAGATGTTTACATATGCAAATTTTAGCAACACGTCTATTTAGCATGCAATTGTCTATGTGATACTATTTCTATTTTATTTCTCCAAACAATAAACATTTATTCAGGACCCCTGCTACGTGTGTATTAGGCACACAGCACACAGAGTTTTTTTTTCCTTTGCCTTTCTCAGTGCAAAAAGTTTCTGTGTAATGCTGATCACATTAAAGTTTGTTTCCATAGAAACAAGAGGAAAGTCACAATCAGAACTGGCATCAAGTTGCACGGAAAGTATGGTGCTGCTTTAGATAGCAGTGAACAAGATGAATTCCTTACTGTTTATAAATCAAAGCAATAATCTTGTCTTTCTGCATGGTCTTTATTTCCTCATAAAATTGTAAACTCTTTTGGGAGAATCATTTATTTACCTCTTGAAATTTTTTTTTAATTTCAACTTGGATGAAAAGGTTCTCAATTTCCAGGTTTCACCAAAATATGACTTGGGAAAAGTTACACTAGCCCAAAATAGTAACTTTATGCAAATGAAAGCAATTCACTTTCATATTTCTAAACAATAATTGTTAATGTTGGAAAGTTTTTAAAGTTTACTCTGGTACAAAAAATTTATGAAAACCATGCATAGATTTTTTCATAGCATACATTGTCCATAAGCTTTTGGAAGACCCCTTGTAGGTATAATTTCAAAATTTTTTTGCAACTTTATCTTTTAATTCAATTTAATTTTTTTTATTTATTTGGAAAGCAGGGATTGGGGAGGAGAGAGAAAATGAGAGAGAGACTGACAGAAAGAAATAGCCCATCTACTGGTTCACTCCCCAAATGCCAGCGACAGCCAAGGTGGGGCCAGGCAGAGGCTACCAACCTGGAATTCAGTCTGGGTCACCCACATGGATGGCAGGGACCCAAGTACTTGAGCCATCACCTGATGTTTCCCTGGATGCAAAGTAGCAGGAAGATGAAATCAGCAACAGAGTGGGGACTGCAACTCAGATATACTGATGTGTGATATATGTGTTAAAAGCAGTGTCCTATCGCTACAGTAAACACCTGCCACTCTTTTCATTCCTTTTTTTTTTTTTTTTTTTGACAGGCAGAGTGGATAGTGAGAGAGAGAGACAGAGAGAAAGGTCTTCCTTTTTGCCGTTGGTTCACCCTCCAATGGCCACTGCGGCCAGTGCATCGCGCTGATCCGAAGCCAGGAACCAGGCGCTTCTCCCGGTCTCCCATGTGGGTGCAGGGCCCAAGGACTTGGGCCATCCTCCACTGCCTTCCGGGGCCATAACAGAGAGCTGGCCTGGAAAAGGGGCAACCAGGATAGAATCCGGCACCCCAACCGGGACTAGAACCCAGTGTGCTGGCGCCGCAAAGCGGAGGATTAGCCTGTTAAGCCACGGCACCGGCATCCATTTTATGCAAACTTTTTGAAGTACTCTTGTATATAATTTCACAAAATGGGTTTATATGATACATGGCATTTTGAAACCCATTCTTAATATTATGTTGAACTGGCTGGCACAGTGGCTTAACAGGCTAATAATCCTCTGCCTTGCGGCGCCAGCACACCAGGTTCTAGTCCCGGTTGGGGCGCTGGATTCTATCCCGGTTGTCCCTCTTCCAGCCCAGCTCTCTGCTATGGCCCAGGAAGGCAGTGGAGGATGGCCCAAGTGCTTGGGCCCTGCACCCGCATGGGAGACCAGGAGAAGCACCTGGCTCCTGGCCTCAGATCAGTGCGATGCGCTGAACGCAGCGGCCATTGGATGGTGAACCAACGGCAAAAAGGAAGACCTTTCTCTCTGTCTCTCTCTCTCACTATCCACTCTGCCTGTCAAAAAAAAAAAAAAAAAAAAAAAAATATATATATATATATATATATATATATATATATTATGTTGAACTAATTCCATGTTATAGACACACTATAGTTTCTGTGTCAATTTTAATGGTTCCATACTACTTTATTGTATCACTCCATCACAATATGTTTAGTCAGTTCTCTGTGTGTGGACATTTAGGTTGTTTCTCTCTTTCTACTATTATAAAAATGCTGCAGAGAATCACATTTATGCCAAGTTCCCTTTAGAATAATGGCTAAAAATCTAATCGATGAACTAGTTCTTAAACACATCCTAACTTTTTCAGTTTCCTCTTTATTCAGGCAATAACAATTCTGTTGTTGTTGAATGCAGACCATGTGACTACTGAAATTGAAGTTCAACAGCACTGATGTTGTAGATATCAATATTCTTGCTCACAAAAATACTTATGCTACAAATAAATAAAGACTTTCTCTTTACTTTTCACTCACTTCTACGTCTATTTTCATTTTCTAATGGGAAGATAATAAGCCATATAATCAATATCATTAGCTTCTCACTATAGGGTAGTGCAAAACATTTTAACCATATACCTTCCCAATTCCAACATCTAGAAATTTATGACTTTTCAGAAAAACTTGGGGTTTTACAATGACTGGGAAAAAAATCTGGCATGGTGCATACTCCTTTGTTAAGAATTCATCTGTTCAATCTAGAAAAAAGAAGTAGGGGAATCAGTTTTCACTCACATACTTGTGTCTGAGGGGACTTTGATATTTCATGTCCATGGAAACAGGTGCAGAATCTACAAATCTTAAGAAAAACAAAATTGTGGGGCCTGCGCCGTGATGCAGTAGGTTAATCCTCTGCCTGCGGCACTGGCATCCCATATGAGCGCTGGTTCGAGTCCCGGCTGCTCCTCTTCCAATCCAGCTCTCTGCTGTGGCCTGGGAAGGCAGTGGAGGATGCTCAAGTCCTTGGGCCCCTGTACCCATATGGGAGACTGGGAAGAAGCACCTGGCTCCTGGCTTCAGAGTGGCGCATTTCCAGCCATTGTGGCCATTTGGGGAGTGAACCAACTGACCAAAGACCTTTCTCTCTGTCTTTCCCTCTCACTATCTGTAACTCTACCTCTCAAATAAATAAATAAAATCTCTAAAAAAAAAGAAGAAAATTGTAATAGGTGCAGGCATTTGACCTAGCTATTAAGATGCTGCTGGGTGCCTGTATCCTGCATGAGTGCCTGAGTCCCAGTTTCTCTTGGATTCCAGCTTCCTGCTGAGGTGCACTCTGGGAGGCAGCAGGTGATGGCTCCAGTACTTGGGTCCCTGCCACTCACACAGGAGACCCAGACAGAGTTCCTAGCTCCCGATCTCAGCCTGATCCAGCCCCAGATATTGTGGGCATTTGGGGAGCAAACCGGTAGTGGGGCGGTGGGGGGGGGGTGTCTTTCTCTGCCTTTAAAATGGAAGGATGCAGGAATGGAGGAAGGGAGGGAAGGAAGGAAGGAAAACAGGAAAGGTGAAATAAGAAGACAGCAATCACCAGTTTCCTGTTCCATCCTCTAGTTCTAGAGACAGCAATAACTAGCAGGCGAACCGGAGTAAATGTAAGGGACTTCCGCTCTACCTTTCTCTTTCACTCTGGCCCACTCTTAGTGGAAGGTGAGATACATTTCTTCTTGACAGCTGGTAACTCCCAATGGTGCTCTTACATGCTTCCCATTTCTCACCCTGGAAAAATGCTCTTTGCCTATAGTGTGAGGACAGCAAGAAAGTTTTATATGTGCTTCTGGGTCCAACTCCTTTTTAAACTTAATCCCAAAATCGGAAATGGCGAAGGCACAGAGGACCACTTTCAAGGAAAGAGATGTCCTTGTCTGTCCCTGAACAGAGCAGGCTCCAAAGATGAGTTTGACATTTTAGCGTCACGACAACCTGAACTGATGCTCGTAGTTCCAAGGCTATGTTGCAACCAAACACAATTTTATATACTCAAGACAGAGTATTAAAACTAGCATCTAGAGAGCAGGTGTTCAGCCTAGTGGTTAAGACATCCAAATCCTATCTTGGAGTGCTTTTCAATTTTATTCTCAGCTACAGCCTCTGACTTCAGTTTTCCGGTAATGCGTTCTCTGGGATGCAGCAGTGATGACTCCAGTTGTTGGTTTCCTGCCAGCCACACAGGGGACCTGGATTGGTTCCTGGCTCCTGGCCTTGGCCCCAGCCCAGCCCTGGCTATTGTGGGGCTGGGAAGTGAACTATCTCACCCTCTCCTTTTCTTTGTTTCTCAAAAACAAAGGAAAACTAGCTTCTGAGATCCATACAGCTAAAGGGATGCAGACATTTAAACATTTATGCTTTTAAAACTCCACTCAGCTGGGGCTGACACTGTGGCGCAGCAGGTTAATCCTCCGCCTATGGCACTAGCATCCCATAAGGGCGCCAGTTCTAGTCCTGGTGGCTCTTCTTCCGATCCAGCTCTCTGCTATGGCCTGAGAAAGCAGTAGAAGATGGCCCAAGTGATTGGGCTGCTGCACCCACATGGAGGACCTGGAGGAACCTTCTGGCTCCTGGCTTCGGATCGGCCCAATTCGGGCTGTTGCAGCCATTTGGGGAGTGAACCAGCAGATAGAAGACCTCTCTATCTCTCTCTCTGCCTCTCTTCTCTCTGTGTAACTCTGACTTTCAAATAAATAAATAAAATCTTTTTTTTTTTAAGAAAAGACATCATCCAGTGAATGGCAATTTTCCATGCATGTGAAAGAAATAGCAAGTAACATATATATCTGTCCAGAAGATAGCCCTATTTAAAAAAACAAAAAACAAAAACAAAACTTCCTCTCAGTTGTTATGATTTGAAAAATGCCTACTAAAAAAAAACTAGAAGAGGGAAAAAACATGGCTAACACCCTATTTCCATGACTATTTCTCCCCTTTCTTGCCATGTAAGTGTGTGTTATGTTTTCTCAGACCTCCCTCCCTGCTCTGTGTAATTTTAGTGCAAACATAAATACAGATAGTACTGTGATGCTGTTGAAGATTTATTCATTTATAGAACTGACATTTATCAAAGGTTGAGCTCCACTTGTGGCAGGTACTTTCTAAAGGCGAGTGGGTATAGGCCTCAGCACAAAAGCAGGGCCCGTGCCCTGTAGAAACCATGAGATAAGCCAGCTGCTCGGATTTCTGTGGTTCAAGGCCATCTATTTAAGGTGTCACTTCAGTGCCATGACTCAGTGCACACGAGAGAGGACTCACTTTTGAAGAAGGTTAAGAAAAGCTGTGTGGGATATATATCTTATTTTTCTCTTAAGATTTATTTACTTGAAAGTCAGAGTTATGATACAAGGGGAGGGGAGGGGAAGAGTGGGGAGGGGAAAGGAGAGGAGAGGAGGAGGAGGGGGAGGAGGAGGAGGAGGAGGAGGAGGAGAGAGAGAGAGAGAGAGAGTCTTCCAACTGTTGGTTCATTTGCCAGATGGCTGCAATGGCCAGCTCAGGGCCAGGCTGAAGCCAGGAGCCAGAAGTTTCATCTGAGTCTCCCACATGGGTGGCAGGGGCCCAAACACTTGGGTCATCTGCTGCTTCTTTTCCCAGGCCATTAGTAGGGAGCTGGATCAGAAGTGGAGCAGCCAGGACATGAACCAATGCCCACATGGGATGCTGGCACTGATGCCTACTACACCACATTGTCAGCACTCGATGCACCTTTTTAATGAGGCCAGGAATTACGGCAAACTCAAGACTGCTGCATCTAAAATAATCACCAATAGAATAAAAGGTATCTTGGCAAAACTGAATCTTGAAGCATTAATTTGGTGTGCTGAAAAAAAATTAGCAAGTAAAACAAATGCCTTGCTGTACAACAGATGCCCCATAATGCTAATACCCTTCTATGGGTGCCCAGGGCCTTGACTCTCAAACTAGAGTGAGCATCAGGATCGCCTGGTAGATCTGTTAGATAGAGTGCAAGGCCCCTTTCCTAGAGTGTACAATTCAGTAGGTCTGGAATGGAGTTCAATAATTTGTAACAGGTTTCCACGTGCTGTCACTGCTGTTGTCAGGGATTGCGCTTGAAGAACACTCTAAGAACAGCTTCGGTGTGGTAAGAATTGGATTCTGTGGTCATTTTCCATATGAGAGATAGGTCCGAGCTTTTCAACTATGCTTTTGTTTTTTTCAAATGTCTTGCTAAAGGAAAGGGGGAAAAATAACACCACTTTATATAGACCTGACCTTTTGGTAAGCCTGGGCAGCAACTTCCCATGTGGAGTAAATTAATCTCTTTCACGCATGCCTTGTGCTCTGGAAAAAGCAAAACAGATTCTGTTCAACATCCACCAAGTAGTTTTTCTGTTGCTGGTCACTGCTCTAAACCCGTCAGAACTGGTGTCTGCCCTTAAGGGGCTTAGGATGGAGTGAGAACAACCACCAAGCAAATCAATCAGCAGAGTACCTTGTGTTAAGTGCTTGATGGTTGATTGATGAAGCATTACGATCAACTTAGAATTATGAAGGGGTGAAAGACAAGCAGAGCCAAGCTAACAAAATGGGGAAGAGTGGATTCACAAAGGCTTTCCTAATAAGAGCGTCCAGGGATGTTCAAGAAGGGAAGGATGAATAAAGTTTACGAAACAGGAACTGGAAGGGCTTTCTAGGCTGAGGGAACAGCATGGAGGCATCATATACACTTTGCCTTTCTAGGGCTGCTAAGAGTTTTGGTCAGCAATACCACATCACAAAGGTTTTTCTGTGTTTTGCTAATGAGCTTGAACTTTATCATAAACGCATTTTAGAAGGATCACTCTGGCAGCTGCATGTTGGGAGGGATTAGCCTAGAGGCAGGGAAATTGCTTGGGATATTTTTGTAGCAACAAAAGTGAGAAAATGTGGTATTTGGAAGAACGCTGCAGCAGGGGGTATGGAGCGTAAGAGAGGACTAGAAGAGATATTAAAGAAGCAGGAAACAGTGAAAAGTGAGTGGCATAAAGAAATACATCCATGAGGACTCACAGGTTTCTGGTGGGGTTGAAATTGAAAGACCACCATTTATGGAGATGGAGAACATAAGCGAAGTAACAGATTTGGAGGTGGGACTTCAGTTTAGGACACTGGAACAAGCATGACTTGGCCATCAGGTAGTTGAGTATCTGGGCTTAGAGCACAAGAGAATGGTCTGAAAACCCAGGTTTACAGGACAGTGTATGGAGTGAGAATACTCCCATTACAGGGAGAGAGACTGTATCCAGAGAGTCTTCCAAATGTAGGGGTGCTCTTTTGCATACGCTGTATATAATTACAATCAGTTCTTACAACAACCTTCCATTCATTCCTTCATTCACCACCCAGAAAATAAACAAGACACTGTATTTCAAAGTGTTTTCCAAACTATGAAGCAAAATATAAAGTCAGGGGGTGGATGTTTAGCTTAGAGGTTAAGACATTAGTTAAGGTGCTTGTGCCCCACATTGGAGCACCTGAGGTTTGAATCCTGGCTGCAGCTTCCTGCCAATACCGACCCTTCGAGGCAGCAGCGATGTCTCAAGTAGCAGCGATGTCTCAAGTAGTTGAGTTCCTGCCACCCCTATGGGAGACCTGGATAGTCATGCCAGCTCCTGGCTTTGGCCTGGGTCCAGTCCCAGCCATTGTGGGCATTTGGGCAGTGAATCAGTGGGTGGAATCTCTCTTTCCTTCTCCTTCTCCCTCAGTGTCTCTAAGGGAAAGGAAGGAAGATATTAAACAAGCTGCTCGGGGCTAGCCCAGGACTATGGTACTGATCCTGGATCTAATTGTATTAGTCATAAAGAAATACCTGAGACAAGCTACATATGAAAGAGATATATTTAGCTCATAGTTCTAGAAATTTGAAGTCCACACTGGCTATTCCACTTCCAATCCAGTTTCCTGCTAATGCACCTGGTAGGCGGCAGATTATGGCTCAAAGTACTTGGGCCCCTCCCACCTACATGGGAGGCCTGGATGGAACTCCGGGCTCCTTGCATCAGCCTGGCCAGCCCTGGATGTTGCAGGCATATGGGGAATGAACCAGTGGATGGAAGTTTTCTCTCTCTCTCTGCCTTTCAAATAGTTAAAAAACAAACAAACAAGTCCAAATAGCATGCTGCAGGGTTTGGTCAACATCACATGGAGAGTGGATGGAGGAGAATGAGTGAAGGAAGGATCTCACAGCAAGCCATGAAGCAGAGAGAGGCTGAGCCCAAACCCAGGTCCTTACAACAGTCCTCTCATGAGAGCTACGTTTCAAGAATACACACACTCTGGATGATCTAAGAACCTCCTACCAAGCCCTACCTCCTAAAGGTTCATCACCTTCTAATACCTCTACCTTGGGAGCCAGGCCTTTAACACATGGATCTTTAGGGACTAGTACCCAAATCCTAACAGTCTTCCTCAGTCAATGTGACACGGTTTGGTTCCCTGATATGTTTTGCATGCAAACGTGTTTCTCCTCGTATGGACCTGGCATACCTATGGCTCACCTCTGTTTTTGTTCGCCTACAGGTGTGAGTCATCTGGAATTGGCCTCATGAATGACTGCGGCACTCGAAAGCCATGCTGCAGAGAGAGAAGTCGCTGACTCATGCACCTCACCGTGCAAACGGGCATGTGCTCTAACCCACGGTGTGTCTGTGTCCCTGGGTGAACCAAGTGCTTCATGATGGAGTTTTTCTGGGTCTCAAAAAACTATATTAAATGGTCACTGCAAGAATTTGTTTCTCTTATTTAAGTACTTTATAAAAAAAAGTGTTAAGTTAAAGTGAATCTGGTGTGTGTAAAACATATTTATAAATAGCTCCATGTGCAAGCAGAGATATAGCAATACACAGTCATTTCAGGCTCACATTCAATCTTTCTTTTATTCCAGGTGTGAACTGGTACACTCTTTTACCCAGGTCAGATACAGGTCATGAGCTCTAAAACTAATTTTGGAAAGCAGACGCTGTGTCGTTGGTAGGTGGAATTAAATGAAAACAGAAAAATTAGTATGCATGGCACCAGAACTGCTCTTGCATCTCTCATGGAAAGGGAGCAATAGTCTAAAATTATTTTTTAAAAAAACAAGGCTTCAAGTGAAGGCAATGAATCCCCAGTAATCTCCCCACCTCAACTCACAGCAATTTGTTTCCTGCTGAGTGAAAACCCACAGATCCTGAAACTGTTCTGAGCTCTCTTCCTCTTGACTTGTATAATACCAACATTCCCTTCTTTTTTTTCTTTCTTCCATTTTTACTATCCTGGGTGGTTCATTCCATTTTTGGTCCTCTACTTTTCATTTCCTTCCTAAGATGTCAGAAATGATTTCATGGGATCATGGAAATTTGTAGCTGAAAGAGATTTTAGAGTATCAATAATATTTACACTGGCCTGGACTTGAACCCTCCTTATGATAGAAGACGCACTGCTCCACACCGCGTTTATTCCGAAAGTTAAAGACCACCAGGCAATGCCTAGGAGACTGCTCTATTTGCATCAGGAAGTGGAACTTCTTTCTGGGTCCTAATGATGAATGGGAGCTGGAGTCCTTTCCTGATGGTGTTCATTTGTTATTTGGTTTAATTGATCTATATAATGTTATTTGGTTGGTATAGACTTTCTTTATACACATACCATTCTCAACTATAGGCTCTCAGAGGGGTTGGTACTTTGTCCTCATTTCTATACCCTAAATACCTAGCATATCTCTGATACATTACAAGAACTCAATGTACTCTAGTTTAACTCACAGATGAAGAAACTGAAGCTTGCAATGGTGATTCCAAATGCATGCTTGCATTAAGAAATAGTGATGTTCAAATGAAAATTGCTGCACTTAACTCTGCAGCTTTTTGAACTGTGTACATTGATGAATTTTCTTTAAACTGTATCACAAAAGTGATCATTTAACATGGGTCTCAGGCAGAATTTGTGGGGTGAAATATTTAAAATATTTTTTAAAGAGTTATTTATTTATTTATTTGAGAGGCAGAGTTACAGACAGAGGGAGGGACACAGAGAGAGAGAGAGAGAGAGAGAGAGAGAGGTCTTCCATCCACTGGTTCACTCCCCCAAATGGCCACATTGGCTGGAGCAGGGCCAATCCAAAGCCAGGAGCTTCTTCTGGGTCTCTCACGCAGGTGCAGGGGCCCAAGCACTTGGACCATCTTCCACTGCTTTCCCAGGCATATTAGCAGGGAGCTGGATCAGTAGTGGAACAGCCAGGATTTGAACCGGTGCCCATTTGGGATGCTGGTGCTGCAGGTGAAGGCTTAACCTATTATGCCACAGTGCCAGCCCCAAAATATTCAAAATCTTTACCAACCCAAAAGAGTATGGTGGGAGCTGTAGTTCCCAAAAGTGGCCATGTCAGGGTGTTTCCAGGGAGGGCCATGGCTGAAGTAATGGGGTGGCAGGTGATGGATAGAACAGTAAGCATCTGCCCAAGAAGGTGCTGGTGTTGCTGCCAGAGATGCCTGTAGGGATATCCTACTGGGGTCCAGTTCTACGTAACCTGGGGAGGCCATCGCAAGCTGGGATGAGGCTAAGAACACTGGCTGGGTAGACCCAGTAGGACACATCCAAGGATCCCTGGGGTCTGGGTTGGGTAGTAAAGGTCACTGATTAGGGAAAAGAAGGAATCATTTTCCCCCTGTTAATCAGCTGAACTAGCAGCCTAATTATAGGAAATATGGAAAGACGCCTTTTGGGGGGTGGGGTATCACTAAGCTTTGTAGTGAAGTCACATGGATCCCTGGCTTTTGAAGATCTCCTGATGTACTGAAACCACTACCACAACAAATATATCAGAACTTTCAAGAAAATGACTGCATATTTGGAGCAGGCAGTGATCACTATGAAGGCATTCTCCACTGTGTAAGGAGATTCATAACAGAATTCTGTTAACTTAAGAAATGTAAATGGATTTAGATTATTTTACTATCTGAAAAATTCATTCCAAACATGACTTTTCAAGCAAATATCTACTGGGTACAGCAAAATATACTGATGTCCACTCTCACAGATCAGGTCTTCTAAATCAAAGCAGGCTTGAAATCTGCAGCAAATTTTCTGATTTTTAGTATTTTTTAGAAGCTGCTTCTGTTTAAATTACTCTCCTCATCTTAATGTTAAATTAGAAGAGTTTTGCCTGAAATACTTAGTACAACTGCACAGGAAAAAGTGAGGTTTCTTGGTTCAAATTAGGCAGAAAATTCTGCTTTGCCAGGATACCCAAGGCCAGCTATCACTTTCCTCCCATCTGTAATCATGTTGAATTTTGTAATTCAAATATAAATGACCTCAGAAATGTATACGACATTTCAACTGTAACTGCAATTTTCTTCATGAACGTTAGTACATAACCTTCAAAAATTGGAATGTGAACTTAGACATCCCTTCCATCCCCTCTCCTCTTTTCACTTCAACTTTTGAATGGATGCTTGCACAATTTCTTCCTCTTAAATTCTCCTTTAAAGGCCACTTTCTAGCAGACAATTCAACTAACTGCTGTATTTTTCCATATATGATGCCAGGGAATAGAAACAAGCGAGATAGTTTCTTATATGATATAATTGTTTCCATTAAAAACTCAGGAAAGCAGGAACCAATCCATCAACAAGGGCAGACAAAAGATTGTGTAACCTACAAACTCTAACTTTTGATCACTTACAAAATTGAACACTAAATAAACCATAAACTAAAGAGACGGTAACTGTCAAGGTACAGATTTTTTTCTTTTTTCTTTTTTTTTTTTTTTTGTTCACTGCCAACTTGTAAAACTTTGTACTCTCTCTAGGTCTTGCTGTCCAATTCTAAACATGTAATCACAACCATTCATATCTGCTTTATTCTGAGTGATCTGTTAGCCAGAAATTAAGTAGAGGCATTCACCCTTCAGCACATTTGTGCATGTGTGTGTAGAAGCTGAATACTATTTTCTACAATGTCTACCACAGTACTTGACATGGGTAATAGAAAGAGAATATCAAGAAGCCATGTAATGCCCCTAAATCAATAAAGATAAAATGCAGTAACTCTGCACTGTAATCTTTTCTTTTTTTCTAATAATGAAAATTAACACATTAGCTGGTGCAGTGCGTGGCTCACTTGGCTAATCATCCGCCTGCGGCGCCAGCACCCTGGGTTCTAATCCTGGTTGGGGTGCCGGATTCTGTCCCAGTTGCTCCTCTTCCAGTCCAGCTCTCTGCTGTGGTCTGGGAAGGCAGTGGAGGATGGCCCAAGTGCTTGGGCCCTGCACCCGCATGGGAGACCAGGAGGAAGCACCCGGCTCCTGGCTTCGGATCGGCGCAGCATGCTGGCAGTAGCGGCCATTTGGGGGGTGAACCAATGGAAGGAAGACCTTTCTCTCTGTCTCCCTCTCTCTCACTGTCTAACTCTGCCTGTCAAAAATAAATAAATAAATAACACCAATGAGTGATTCTTTCTGGCCTTGAAGAGCCAGCATTTGCTAAGTTCAAGTCTCCACCTGGAGTAGTGTTTAAAAATATGAAAGCCTGGTTGAGGCCCACCACTCAAGGAGCTACAAGAGGGACACAATGACTCATGAATCTTTGTCCTTTATGTTTCAAAGTTCAGCTAGACTCACAAGGGTCCCTATTGTTCTTCCCGGAGATCTTACCCACTAGTGATGCACTGCTGCTCTCCTTGACATTTTCTATCTTTCTCTCTTCATTTTCTCATCTACTTCTGCCCTATAAATGCATTTATTATTCTAACCCAGAAAATAATTGAGATCCTGGCCTCTAAGTCCCTTTCAGTGGACTACTATTTTATTCTTTATATCATCATTTTTGAAAGAGCTCTTCCTCTGTACATGCTATCTCTACTTTCTACTCTCCCAATCAATCCATAAATGTAATATTCAAAACTTAACTGAAAATACTTGTCATTTTCTCCCTAAACAGTCATGTATATCCCTTTAGTTATCAAACTTTTCTTTCAGTCCTCAGACCTTTAAAACTCACTCTAGCTTTTGATACTGGATATGTTCCTTCCATCCCTCAAACTCCATTCTCTCTTGCCTACTGGCTAAAGAAGAATCATTTCTCTACCTGTTTGCTCATCCTTGAGCCATTTCCTAATGTACACCACTCTCAATTAATCTACATGGTAAAATCTTGCACCTCTACACATTTCAACCTCAAAGATATATGCATAGCTTTTAAATCACCACTCCTGGGTATGAATCTTCTCCAGAGTCCTGGACCATGGTTTTCTACCACCCAATATAAACATATACACCTGAATATTCTGCCACCTCACACGTCCAATGCCACAACTTCCTTATTAAATTTATGCACATATTTAGCTAGTTTTCTTCTGTCACTTCTATTTCTTTTAACTGTGTCAGCTTTCCAGATGAATAATAGTTTCTCATCTCTTAATTAATATGCCATTTTCCAAACGGAAGATTTGGAAATCCAACAGTGAATCTGCAATGCTCCTTTATGACGGAAATATGAGGGGTCTTCAAAAAGTTCATGGAAATGTATATTATAAAAAAGATATGCAGAGATTTGATGTAAAAAATTTTCATTTCATTCTGCACAAATTGTTTGAAGTACACTGGTAGTTTTCCTGGTCTTTGAGAGTCAACACCAATCTGATGGTGCTAAAGTACTTACAGCCCCAGTTCATTCAGCTTGCAAAGTTTTTAAGCTCCTCCTATGTAAGGCCAGAACTCTGCTAGCATCACAGCCTTAGTTTTTCAGGAATATTAGCATCCAAGGTTGTAGAATCAATAAAATAGCAACATGGGTTTGGACCAATGTCTTATCTTTATCAAAAAGTATCCATGGAATAGTCTTCTCCCATAAATAATCACTCTTTTTAGTTACTGAGTCTAAACTTCATTTTACAATAATAACAATCATTTACTCAAAACCTGTAAATATTAAACATTTTCTCTGTTAATCCTCATCACTATCCTACGAGGTACCCATCATCGAGTACTGGATTGTGCCATATATGGTTGTATAGAGCTGTGCTGTGCAGTATATGCAACCATACCTCTTAGTCCTGATAATATCCACTTCACAAATGAAGATATTCAACACAGAGAGGTAAGAGAATTTGTGCAAAGTAACAAAGCTACTAAGCCAAGAATGACTGAGGATTCAAACCATCTAAATCAACATTCTGACAATGATTCTCTGCTCATAACCAATGTAACAACCAATTTCTGTTCATATCCCTTTGCTCACAACTCACAAATACTTCCTTTTGAACTTTTCTCTTAGGATCTGAATCACATTAGGAGGGAAAAAATGACTTAATATCTTAAACTGTTACTTTGTATCATATATACCCTTTATATATATATATATATATATGATAGAATCTGGTATGTAATAGTTATGTATTTTGTCACTCATTACAAATTTGTCACAGAATAAGCTACTAATTACTGTGTATTTAATAAATTACTCTGTTAATTCCCCAATGTATACAACATGAGTATGCTAATGACCTTATCTCAAGAAAAAATGAGTATGTAGTGAAGGCAGCAAGTACTTTTGGTTCTATACAAGATTCCTAATATAATCTGTGGGACAGATATTCATACAACCACTCTAATGTGGAACTAAGCAATTTCAACAACTTTCTACATGGTCAAACTATCAGCCAGTCACGTAAGCAGAGCCCCTGAATTCTGCAGTCATGAGTCGTGTGCTCCAGAGCCAAAAATAAAAGTAATGACATATCAACAGAGGGTTGTTCCAGGGATGAAAATGGACTGAAGAAAATGGAGAGACCATGCAAAGTAATGTGCAGCTAGCAATTACCAGATGGGAAGAAAACATGGTAACTGAGTTTAGGAGAATGAAGACTATTGTCATCAGTTATTAGTGGGAATATAGACAATGGGTATTAACAATAGTTGAATGGAAAAATGACCATTTCACCCATATACAGTAAATTTAAAAGTAATCACAGATCACTAAAACTACAGTAGTGTAACATTCTTAACTATTGGTTTGACAAATGTATAAAACAAAGTTTTATCTAGTTTTGTTTTTTGTTTTTTTTTTTTTAAGGAGGCAAAGTCAAAAGTTCTATGCTTGACTAGGGTCCAGTGCCTTAGTACTGGTCCTTTGAATAGAACTGGCAATCTAAAGCAAAAATGAACTAAGAAAATATAGCTTCACATTAATGTATTATAGAAACATCTATTTTGATTTTATCTTAATTTCTTTAAAAATTTTTATTAAGAAAGGGTGGAATTTTAAAATATTTTGGAAACAAAATACATAGAACAGGCCAGCGCTGCAGCTCAATAGGCTAATCCTCCGCCTGCAGTGCCGGCACACCGGGTTCTAGTCCTGGTTGGGGTGCCGGATTCTGTCCTGGTTGCCCCTCTTCCAGGCCAGCTCTCTGCTGTGGCCCGGGAGTGCAGTGGAGGATGGCCCAAGTCCTTGGGCCCTGCACCCACATGAGAGACCAGGATAAGCACCTGGCTCCTGCCTTCGGATAAGCGCGGTGCGCCGGCCGCAGCGCGCCAGCCGCGGTGGCCATTGGAGGGTGAACCAATGGCAAAAAGGAAGACCTTTCTCTCTGTCTCTCTCTCTCTCACTGTCTAATCTGCCTGTCCAAAAAAAAAAAAAAAAAAAAAAAGAGAGAGAGAGAGAGAAAGAAAAAAATACATAGCACACAATAGTCTAAATAGTGTAGCCTAAGTAAGTGATTTCCCAGTAACTGAACTACAGGAGTCACTAGAAACTCAGTCAACCTAGTAAGTGGAAGACTTAATCACCAATGTGCTCAATGTTCTTGCCACCATCGTATTCTTAATTTTGGTACATTTTCATTGGCTAAAAATTAGGGGAAAACCAATATATTTTAATAGTAGCTCACAGACAGTACAGGAAAGGAAGACTTTACCAGCCAAATCATTAAAAACACTTTGCTTGCAATTGTGTGGAATAAATCCACTGAACCCCAAAATTCCCCTTAGTGAACCCTGAGATTAAGCAGAGTGGTATCCTGACACACTTTTCACCATGTCACTGAAATATTTACGTTGGATATTATGTATCAGAAATGATAAATCTTGGAAATCACCTGAAAAACCACAGGAAATATTCCTTGTTCAATATATAGAAATATTTGATGGAAAAAATAAAAATTTAGAGCTCAGAGAAAATATACAGTATCTTTTAGTAGATCAGATACTGTTACTTGAAGCTAGATATCTATTGGTTTGCTGACTACATTAACTGCCAATTATGTTAATCTGTAATAAGGTATAAAACAGATAAGTACATTTCCCAACTGTACAATGAAAACCAAGCTCCTAAGCAGCAAATTGTAGCAGCATCACCATTCATATGGTAGTAAGTCTGATGTTTCATTAGTGTTCATGTGAATTATAATTAAGCTGTGAGGTTGGTAAGTTTGTGATACAAAAACACTTGGGTAATATGGATCTAAATTACTTAAAACTTTAATTATTTTCAGACAGTTTGGCAAAACTCAAAACATTTTTACACTACACATGCTAATGAAGGTAATTCTAGGATGATTATATCTAAACAGAATCACATTTTTATTTTAAAAATATATTTTCCAACTAATGATGAAACCAGCATATGTTGTTTTCTTGATATGTGTGTTCTGATAATTAAATCTGCATTTTCCCTACTACATCACTTTGACAGTATACTTGGAACAAAAACTGTCATGGGCAGAGGTGACAACGATATAGGTATAAATTTTGCTCTATTTCCTAACAATCTCTGAAGCCTGTGTTCAATTTTAGTGATTTAATCCTGAAATGGCAGAATGATGGAAAAAGACTTGGAGCAATACCAAATATTAAGATCTACCTGAAATGTGTTTTTTAAAACCGTGACTTTGAATATGACTATTGTATTTATATCACAAGTGTTCTGTTAATCCTGTTGACTGTATGCATAGTCTACATCACACAACTTTTATTTACACATTCTCATATAATTAACCAGATTAAGAAATTAACAAGGTGCTCTTGCTACTTACATTGTCTAGAGTCTTCAAAAGAACTTCAAAAATGTTAGTAAAAACCCTTTATAATTCACGAAAGAGAGACAGAGGTGGGGAGAGGGAGAAAAGAAGAGGAAGAGAGGGAGGGAGAGAGAGGTAGTTGATGATGCATTTGAAATGCACAGTCCAGACTTTTACTTCATTTATATGCAACTCTCTTAAGTTGATTCCTTTAGCAGTTTAAAAGCAACAAATGGAAGGGTAGGGTATGATATTTGTATTCACTAGACTTATTTTATTTAAATGAAAAAAACTCCATAAGCCTAGCTACCTGGGCTTATTTTAAGACAATTTGTGGAATAGAAAGCTTAGTTAAAAGAGGGTAAAATGGCTAGATTTGTTTTTGACAGCATTTTATTTGGCACCATTCATTTGGTGTGCCTAAGATTCTCCGTAAACTGGGTATGCATATCATACATTCGAAGGGCAAAACTTCCTTTCTTTGAAGTATTTTTATTACCAAATGTTCATTTTTATATAAAACTACTTAAAATATTTGGAGGAGCCAGGTCATAAATCCTAACAAAATTCATAGTCAGAACCAGGGAAAAATCAATGTTAGAAAGGACCTTAGAAGTATTCCAACATCCTCCACTTTTTAGACATTTACAAACAGTGCATTTCCATTCCTTTGTTACCCTTTCATAGAGAATGACCACCAAGTATCCTTGGTCTACCTCTTCCTGATGGCTGATGTTCATTTTGCTCTATAGAATAATGCAGAAATGTTGGCAATTTTGGCACTATCATACCCCTTGGGGGAACTTAATGGCCTTTATTCTCCCCAAAGTTTCTCTCACTCTCAGGTAATAAGAGGAACTCTAAGGGAGACACAATTACGCTTCCAACCCAGAAGAGTTCCATTTGATTTACCACACTACTGCGCAGAATGGCACCCTGGTGACTGGAAAAAGACGGTGGGGAGAATGTGGCTCATTAAGTAGTAATTGATGCTGCTGCTACAACTGATGTCAGTGCTGCTGCCAAAACAACTGTGTGGCTTCTACTCCGCTTTGTCTCCGAGGCTGAGAAGCAGCACAGTTCATCCCTATGTTCGGAAGCAGAGTGTCCAGCTGACTGGTGAGATAGTCAAGATTTCAAAACCTGATTCACTCCACATATCCTGAGCCACAGTGTGCCTCCTTAATTCACAAATGTGCTATCAGTCTTCACAAATTTTGATGATATTGTTTCATATATTTTTAGATAATTTACATGTACCTGTATGTGCCAACTTTTCTTACTTTCACAAATTGAGATGGAAAATTTTACAAAATGGCATTATTCACTGCCTAGTTTCTTAAAGGATATCTTTACCATAATCAAACTATGTTAAAATAACTTAGGATCACCATTCTTTTATTTATTTTACTTAAAAAGCAGAATTACAGAGAGGGAGAGGCAGAGGCAGAGAGAGAAAAGAGAAGAGATGTTCCATCAGCTGGTTTATTCCCCAAGTGGCTGCGATGGCTGGAGTTGGGCCAGTCCAAAGCCGAGAGCCAGGAGTTCTCTCAGAGCCTCCCACATGGATGCAGGGGCCAAGGACTTGGGCCATCTTCCACTGCTTTCCCTGGCACATTAGTAGGGTGTCAGATTGGAAGTGGAGCAGCCAGGACTCAAACTGGTGCCCATGTAGGATGCCAGTGCTGCAGGTGGCAGCTTACCCCACTATGCCACAGTGCCGGCCCCAGAATCACCATTCTTAATCAAAAATTACTCTACTGTGTTATAAGATGCCAATCCCCAAGATGTCACTCCATATTTAGTGCTATGTGTCACAGTCTCTGGCCATTGGACTTTTCTGTTTTTTATTTTGCCTTTACCATTGTTATATTTCTTTGTCTTCCCAGGTTTGCCACTTTTCATAGGTCACAATATCATTTTTGTAGATGAATGTCTAATTTCTAGTGGCAGGAAAACTTAGGGGAAAAACTTCATAGTAAACAGAGGCTTAGAAAATAAAATTAGGGTTTTTCTGAGAACCCTGTGGCATTTATATTAGTTCTTAGGAGCCTGCTGTTGCTTACTCTCTAGTTCTCTTCTGTATCCCCTATTGCGGTTTCAGAAAAAGTAACAGCCTTTGAGTGAAATCTCAGTCCATGGCACTGAATACCCTGCTGTTAGGATATTCTTCACGGTCATCATAGAGTTTCTAGCTTCTTTTTTATTGGTATTGTTTTGCTAAAGGTTTATTCAGATCCTTTTGTGAAAAAGATGCTTACAGTTTGTACCTGCCTTACTGCTGTTGGTGTACATGTGTGACATTCGTAGGGGCAAAAAAATAAAAAATAAAAATTTAAAAAAGGCATGTGCCTGTGTGTGTGCATGCACACATCATGTTTTTATTCAGAACATGCTTGGCCAGTCATGGTCTCTTCTGAGTAGGTCTGTCATTGTAAAGATCACTCCCTTGCTAGTATGTTCCTAGCTTCCCAGACGCATGCACCTTCGCACAGGAGTCTCTGCAATACTTAAGTGTGCATGCCGGGAGGGCTGGCTACCTCATGTATTCATCTGTGTTCTGCAGCATGTCTGAGGCAGCGTGTGAGTTTCCACATTAACATTCACATATTAGAGCACATAGTATTTCCAAGTATTCTTTAGGATGATCTAAATATAAAAGTTGTCTCACCATTTTATCTATGCAAATAACAAATGATTTCATGCAGGTTATTGGCATTTGTCATTTTACTTGGTAGCACAAAACTATTGCTATCATCCTTGGATGGAACTCAGCTTGGTACCTTACTCTTCCAGTCCATCATGTGGTATATAATGGAACTGGTCCACCATAAAAAATTGGCTTTATCACAGAATCATAAAATTTTACTGCTATTTATGGCCTTAAAAATAATACTTTTAGGGGTGGGATTTTGGCCTGGTAGTAAAACACCAGTAAAGGTTCTTGAATCCCATAGTGGAGTGCCTGACTTTGATTCCTGGCTCTGATTCCTGATTCTAGTTTCACGCTCAGGCAGATCTTGGGAGGAAGCGGTGATGGCCCAATTGCTTTTCTCCCACCCATGTGGGAGACCTGGGATTTGGTTTCTGGATCCCAGCGTTGGCTTGGCCTAGTCCTGGCCATTTGGGGAGTGAACCAGCAGATGTTCTTGCTCACTCTCTCTCACACCCCTTCCTCTGGTCTTCCCTCTCGAATAGGTTAATAATTACAAAAAAAAAAAAAAAAAAAAACACTTTGGATAACAGGAATATGCGAAGTCCATAAAGAGAAGAGGTCCTCTGGGCCGCCGCCGTGGCTTAACAGGCTAATCCTCCGTCTTGCGGCGCCGGCATACTGGGTTCTAGTCCCGGTTGGGGCGCCGGAGTCTATCCTGGTTGCCCCTCTTCCAGGCCAGCTCTCTGCTATGGCCCGGGAAGGCAGTGGAGGATGGCCCAAGTGCTTGGGCCCTGCACCCGCATGGGAGACCAGGAGAAGCACCTGGCTCCTGGCTTCAGATTAGCGAGATGCGCCGGCCACAGCAGCCATTGGAGGGTGAACCAACGGCAAAAAGGAAGACCTTTCTCTCTGTCTCTCTCTCTCACTATCCACTCTGCCTGTCAAAAAAAAAAAAAAAAAAAGAAGATGGATCAAGTATATGGGCCTCAGCCACGCACAAGGGAGACCCGGATGGAGTTCCTGGCTCCTGGCTTTGGCTTGACCCAACCCCAGTCATTGCAGCCATTTGGGGAGTGAACCAGCAGATACAAAAGCTCTCCCTCTTTGTCTCCCTGCCTTTCCAATAAATAAAATTAATCTTAAAAAAAATGGGGGAACTGGTGGACAGCCTGTGGGGACTCTGTACTATCCCTTCAATTTCTCTGCAAATCTAAAACTGTTCTAATATATATATATATTGTTCTAATATATATATATATATTAGAAGAGGTCCTCTGAATGTAAGAAAATGAAATTTTATTTATTTATTTATTTAAAGATCTATTTATTCATTTGAAAGAGTTACAGATAGGGAGAGAGAGAGGGAGAGGGAGAGGGAGAGAAAAAGAGAGACAGACAGAGAGATCTTCTACCTGCTGGTTCACTCCCCATATGGCTGCAATGGTCTGGGCTGCACCAGGTTGAAGCCAGGAGCTTCTTCCAGGTGTCCCAAATGGGTTCAGGGGCCCAAGATCATAGGTCATCTTCCACTGATTTCCCAGGTGCAATAGCAGGGAGCTGGATTGGAAGTGGAGCAGTTGGGACTCAAGTTAGTGCCCATATGGGATTTCGGCATTGCTGACAGCAGCTTAACCCACTGTGCCACAGCCCAGCCCTGAAATTCTATTTACTGACTGCTCATCATATATGAGTATTGGCCACTAGAATAAATACTACGGGTCCTTTTTTCTCCATTAATCCTAACAATAATCCTATAGAGTGGATGGTATCCATTTTGTAGATGAGAAACCTGAGGACAGAAATAGTTCATCTTCTCCAAACTTAGGATTACTAAATGAGAGCAGTTATTACATAAACCTAGGACTAGGTGACTTTAAAGGCCATGGTTTTTCCCATGGTTTTACTCCGCCATACCTCCCCTATGTTGAACTTTTGTTTTGCATCTATTGTCAAATATTCATTTGACTGGGTTAGTAATTCACAGCAATGCTGTAAAGCTAGATTGTTCCATTGTAGGAACAATGCAATCTGTTTCTGTTCCTTTCAGTGTGCTGGTATATGGCTATCATTACAGTAGGCAAATTCATGAATAAATCTGCTCTTTTAACATCGCAGTGCGAGTTGATGGGACTGGGACACAACAAACAGAGAAATCAGGAGTGAAATGTAGCTGTCTCCCAAAAGGCATCCCAAGACTACAGAAGAGGCATCTGGGAGGCAATTCAATACAGGGACAGTAGGCCAGTGCCATGGCCCAGCTGGTTAAAGCCCCAGCCTGCAGCGCCAGCATCCCATAAGGGAACCGGTTCAAGTCCTGGCTGCTCCTCTTCCGATATAGCTCACTGCTATGCCCTGGGAAAGCAGATGAAGATGGCCCAAGTCCTGGGGTCCCTGAACCCTCGTGGGAGACCTGGAGGAAGCTCCTGGCTCCTAGGTTTGGATCAGCTCAGTTCTGGCCATTATGGTCATTTGGGGAGTGAACCAGTGGAATGGAAGACCTCTCTCTCTCTCTCTCTGGCTCTACCTTTCTCTGTAACTCTTTCAAATAAATATAGGGACAGAAGATCTGAGAGATGGATGGGGTATTGTTTATGGATTTTCTATTTGACACTTGATTTATTTAAATACTGTCTTTCAAATGGAAAGAAAAAAATATCATGTCAACTATGCTTGAAAAGTTTATGCCGCATTAGACATACAGGCTTTTTTTCATGTGGACATTTTTAAAACAATAGCTATAAAGTTGCTTGCAATGATATGTCCCTTCAAAAGAATCTCTAAGGAAAACAGACAGGTTATTTTTGTGAGGTACCAACTATTTACACTTTCACTATGAAAGCATCCATAACCAAACTTTTTGCCCAGTTCACTGAGAATGTTAGACACACTAAATATTTGGAACGTTTTAATCCACTTATTCAATATAAGTACAAGTCTGTGGCAGACTAAGATATGAAAAAAAAAAAACGCTCAGGGTGATCAGATCTTGTAAAATTATGTTGTATCTTTGAAATCATTCAGCAGAGTGACTAATTTCCCTCTGTCTTTCATACGCTAAAAGGGAGTAAGGGCAGAGGGTTACATTTTTGGTTATCTGAAGCATGTTAAATCATACAACTTTTCTGATGCACATTAAGATAATAACTATAAAAATGTCAAATGCTTTACTAAAAAGAGAAAGTTTGAAGCATAGCAAACGAAAAGGAAATAGCAACAGTAACAACAGCAAAATATCAACCTTGAAGACTCAAGTAGTAGAGACCCTCAAAAATGTCAGGCTGAAAACATTAGACACAGCCTAGCATCCCATGGAAACAGCACACAGAATAATAATTATTTCAACAGCACAGCGTTTCCATGTGGTGGCCCAACCTGAGGATGTGAAAGGAAAACAGTCACATCTCAACAGACTGAAGACTGAAACACAGAAGATTTTACATGTGTAATAGAGAAGCAGAGAGGAAAACTACAGAAAGATCCAGTGGGTTCTAAATGGCCCAAACATCCAGAGTCTAGAGGTCTAGTAAGGGGCTAAAAACTTCCTGAGCCCTTTATTTAACCTTGGCTGTTCAGACTGTTCAGCTGCACCTAGAAAATAAATGCTGACGGTCCAAAGTGCAGGGATTGCCCTGAAGGGAGACAAGTTTTAAATATGATTTTCACCATTAGCTTAGGCTTCATTTTTTAAACAATTCTCCAAAACGTTGATCTATTTGTTCTTAATTATCTTTGCCCCCAAACACTTCTGTCCCCTAGAAATAAATACATTATAAGAGGAACTTAGACAAATGCCAAGCTTAAATACATTCCTTTTGCAAACAATGCTGGCTCCTGAAATGCATTACAAACAGCTGGGACTGTGAACTTTCTCTCCGTTGGAACAAGAATGTTCTCATATCAAAGGTAACCCATCATAAGAAAACATTCACTGATATTTAAAAAATGCACTCATCAGTTCGTTCTCAAGACGTGGTTGCCCATAACACCAAAACCACTAGACAAACTTGGGGTGGAAGAAAAGAAACATAATCCTTTTATGAAAACTTGCATATTTTCATCAACTGTAACTGAATGATCAACATCTTGCTATATAAGCACCTTCTGTGTGCATCGTGATGGGAAGAATGTAGCAAGTTGCAAAGGCAAGAGATGGCAGAGGTCACTATTCTCAGGAAGCTCACTGTTTATTTGGAGGTAGACAAACAAATGTCCCACGTGAGAAGAATCTTAACCTCATATAAGTTCTCATATGTTTTGGATAAGAACAGAATTTCCCCTAGAATAAACAAAGAGCTAACATTTACTGAACACTTCCAGTGTGTTAGGGACCTATGCTTAATTTTCTATATACATCATCTCAATTCATCAACACTGTCATGCCAGCAGGCACCATTACTATCCCCATCCAAGAGATGAGGAGGACGAGGCTTAGGGAGGCTAGGAGTATTGCTTTCTGTCATAATGCTATCAAGTGATGGCATGGGATTTGAGAATCCGGCTTGTTTAATTTCCAAGGCTCTATGCATTTAACCACTAATAAAATTTACTAGGTAGGAAATGAAGTATTTGAATACAAATTAATTCTGTTCCCTTTGGCCAAAAGATCAATGGCAGCATCAAATATAAGGGCATATTTAAGATTTCTACTAGACATTGGGGCACATTTTCAAACAATTTTGTCCCAAGAAGCTTTAGTCAGATGATGCTACCAAAATTGAGGTAACACCAGGTAAATGAAAGTCTTTACTTGGTTTGGAATTAACTCTAAAATATGCAAGTATAATTTTTTATTACTATTTCACTTTTGCAATAGCCAGAGGTTTTCTGAAAATACTGATATTCTAAGGGAATCTTAAAGAGTACTAGAGAAACCACAGGTGAATAAACATTCAATGAGAACAGAGATGCTCAGGATTAAAATCCTTCACTATATATAGATACATGGAAATGAACTGACACATTTCAAATTAATTTGTAAGTCCAGATTCACACTAAGCACATGCAATACAGCTTTCTGCAATGTCCAAGTGAGATGAATAAACAGAAGTGGATGCACCCTAAGATACACTGTGGAAAGCTTAAGAGCTCCCTTGAAATACAAGCTTGGAGAACTAAATGTGCCCATCATCTGATTTCTTCTTCCCAAGACCCTCAGAAGTCTATGTTATCACTTAACCTGGCAGCACAATAGTAATTTAAATATGCAGTCATGTTATCTGATAAAGTCCCAACTGAGTATTAAATGCATTTTAATTCAATGAAATTGCCACTGTTCTGCTGCTGAATCAAATTGATCTCTCTCTCTCTCTCTCTCTCTCTCTAAAAAGCACACCTGTACTGCAGAAGTGCCTGATAGTGATATTAAAAATAAACAAGAAAGCAGTAGCTCTAACACTAATACTCAAGTGAATTGCTAATCATTCATCTATAGTACACTCATTTTGATAGACTTCATACTCCCTAAAACTGGCTTTCATATTTTTCTTACTGTACTCTAAGACATACATTTTAAATCAAACCCAGTACACACACATGCATATGCACACAATGAAAACAAAGCTTCAGAAAATAGTACTCCTACTGTATGCAACACACTAGTTTCTTTTGTATTCTCCTTCATTTTTTAAAGGGCTGGTTGCAACTTACTAATTAGATTTCATTACCAACTAATGGGCATGGCCAGGAAGTTGAAAAATACCATCCTAAAGTGCCTACATTCCAGAGAAAAGTTCATGGTGATGCAAAAGGGAGAATAAAAAGAAGAAGTAGCTATTGTTAAATTTCACATATAAAGAATGTATAATGATGAGCCTTGCTAATTGTAGTTGTAGGTAAGGGAAAAGAGATCTTTGGGTTGGAACTCAAAAAAGTATTCATGATATTTGAGTTGGTTCTCGAACAAAAAAGAGAAAACAGTATTTTATCCATTTTGCATATGAGAAAAATGGAGTAAAAGAGGATAAATGCTTTGCCTGCTCACTTAGTCTGTACTAGAATCCTCAGATGAACCGAGTCCAGCCAACTTTGTCAAACTTTTGTATAAATAAAAGTCATTAGTGGGGCTGGTGTTGTGACATAGCGGGTAAAGCCACTGTTTGCAGGGCCTGCATCCTATATGGGCACCGGCTCGAGTCCCAGCTGCTCCTCTTCTGATCCAGCTCCCTGCTAATGCACCTGGGAAAGTAGTGGAAGATGGTCCAAGTGTTTGGGCCCTGCAGCAGCGTAGGAGACTGGGAAGAAGCTCCTGGCTCCTGGCTCCTGGCTCCCAGGTCCAGCCTCCACTACTGCAGCCCTTTGGGGAGTGAATGGGCAGATAGAAGGTCTCTCTCTCTCAATCTTTCTCTCTCTCTACATTTCAAATAAACAACATAAATCCTTTTTTAAAAATATAATTATTGTTAGCCACTTGCTGCACACATCAAAGGCACTATAGATCTCAATATCGTTTAGTACAGGAAAGGCTGAGGATGGGACATGAACCCAGCTGACTATGGGGACTGAAGAAGCATAAACTTATTCCAGAATAACTTTCAAAGGATTTTTAATTTAAAATCAAAATTTAAATTTAAGATTAAAATTTTTTCTATATAAATTTTTAAATATTTGAGATGTTATTCAAATACAGAAGGTAGAGTTATATTTCTTATCATGTCCCTTTTTAAAAAAAAATTTATTTCTTTGAAAGGCAGAGTTACAAAGAGGGAGGGAAGAAAGAGTCAGAGAGAGATCTTCCATTCGCTGGTTCACTCCCCAAATTGCCGCAATGGCTGGGTCTAGGTCAGGCCAAACCGGGAGCCAGGAGCCTCATCTGGATCTCCTAAGTGGGTGGCAGGGGCCCAACCACTTGAACCACCCTCCAGTGCTTCCCGAGGCCCATAAGCAGGGAGCAAGACTGGAAGTGAAGCAGCCAGGACTCAAACAGATGCTCTTATGGGGTGCTGCCATCATAGGCAGAGGCTCAATCCACTGTACCATAATGCTTATCCCAATCATTGCCTGTCTTAAAAGATAAGTTTGAAAATTTTCAAACATACACAAGGAGAATGGTAAAATTAAACCTCATATACCTACCAACCAAATTTAAAAATGAGCAAGGCTTTGTGATGCTTGATTTATCTTTTTTTTTTATTTGACAGATAGAGTTAGACAGTGAGAGAGAGAGACAGAGAGAAAGGTCTTCCTTCCGTTGGTTCACCCCACAAATGGCTGGTACGGCCAGAGCTATGCCTATCCAAAGCCAGGAGACAGGTGCTTCCTCCTGGTCTCCCATGCGGGTGCAGGGGCCCAAGCACTTGGGCCATCCTCCATTGCCCTCCCAGGCCACAGTAGAGAGCTGGACTGGAAGAGGAGCAACCGGGACTAGAACCTGGCGCCCATATGGGATGCCAGCACCGCAGGCGGAGGATTAACCAAGTGAGCTATGGTGCCAGCCCCAATTTATCTTTCAAGTTGTTGAAGGTACTGAAGTGTTTCAAAAGAATTCTGAAGTATAATTCCATTCCTACTTACTTCACATATAATTCACAAATATATTTCTTTATAGAATCACAGTGTCATTACTGCATTTTTAAAAATTAACAATCCCTGGTATTCTCTAAAACTGAGTGCTTTTGAAATTTACTAGACTGTCTCAAAAATTTTTTTTTGATACTTGACTGGTTAGACAGGATGTGAATAAGGTCTACAGATAACATCTGTTCAGCGGGTGTCTTAAGTTTTTAGTCCTGAGTAGCCCTCTCCCTTCAGCACCAGCCTTATTATTTATTTATTTATTTATTTATTGAGAGGCAGAGACAGACAGAGAGAACTCCCAGGCGCTTGTTCACTCCCAAATGCCCAACAAAGCTGGGAGCTGAGAACTGAATCCAGGTGTCTCATGCGAATGGCAGGAACTCATGGTTTGAACCATCACTCCTGTTTCTCAAGGATCTGCTTAAGCAGAAGAGCCAGGAATCAAACCCAGGCACCCTGAAGCAGGATACAGCTATCTATCCATTGAGCTAACTGCCAGCTCTCCCAACCTCCTTTTTACTGTATAGCCTTGACTTAGTGGAGAAATCAGAACAATTTTCTTGTGAAATGTCCCAAATTGCAGATTGATCTGTTAACTTCCTCAAGGATCACTTAACAGATTCCTTATCTCTATATTGCCTATGGACTAGAACTTCAATACTTGCTTAGAGCCCAGCTCATGTGTTTTGGTTGCAAGAGTGATTCCTCTGCGGTGCAGCATACTGTGTCATGGCAGGAGACACACAGGACTAGGCTGCCCTTCTCTCTGTGAAGGGCTCACACGGGTCAGTAAACTCAGGTGCTGCAGCCTAATGCAGCCACCGTGAACCTCTTCAGCAATGCATTTGGTGACTTCATTCAAGCGTGACTTTGAACATGCTACTTCATTAGGGCTCACAAACGGGTGATTTTCCTAGTTCTTCCCTATGCATCAAGAACTTCTTCCTCAACTAGACTGGGTGCTTGGAAATATGGCTACTAAAGGAAAAATAGATAAATGCTTAGGTCTTTCTCTTTAATGGCCAGTTTTCTGATTAAAATTTTGGCAAACAATGAGTTGTTTTGTTGGCGCTTTTTTTTTTTTTTTTTAAGAATTATTTATTTGAAAGGCAGAGGTATAGAGGGAGAGGGAGAGGGAGACTTTCACCCACGGGTTCACTGCCCGAATAGCTGCAATGGCTGCTTTAGCAGGAAGCTGGATCTGAAATGGAGCAGCTGGGTCTTGAACCGGCATCCATATGGGATGCTGGCATTAACAGGCAATGGCTTGACCTGCTGTGCCACAGGGCTGGCCCTGGCTTTTCTGTTTTAAATGTACAACTTTGTATGTCTCTGGTGTGTTCAAATAACCCCAGTCATACTTGTTCTTGAAATCTATTTGCTGTCTTTAGCTACACCTGCTGCATATGGGTTTCTGTGTCTATTTAACAAGATTTCATTCATCTGCGATGCCTTTCTTGCTTGGTAACACAAGATGACCCGTGCACATTTTGAACATTCCTGGTATCAGTTTTGGAATCACCTATTCTTCAAGAAACCCTGGTAGCTTTGAGTCAAAACTACCACCTAGTCCTTAGGAGTGTTCACTGTTCCCAGTTGTCTTATTTCAAAGTTTCTTCAGTGAACCAACATACTTTTTTGGAAAAAAAAATCATGAGTTCTCATTCAATTTTAACACTACCATTTTAACACTACTGATTTGAGTTTGGGCTGAATGCCTGGTTCCTAACATTAACATAAGTATTTACTTTATCTTATCAGTATATACAAATAGCTTCAAAATAATTATAACAATGGTACTACTACAATATAACTAATGAATAAAATTCAAATTTCCTTGTAGCTGTACGTAACTGATTTTGGATTACATCCCTCTACGAATGTTATTTGAAATATTTCTCCTCTGTGTTAATCATTTTCTTCTAAAGACAATAAAGAAAATATTTCTCTTCTTAAAATTGCACGTCTGATCATCAATGAAATTATAGCAGTTATGGGTCTAGCCAAAGTTGGAGCCCGAATGATCAGGATACACTTCATTAATTCCCTCTGAAAGAGAACCAGTGATATACCTTTGTCTCTAGCATCTGGGATATCAAAGGATCAGGTTCAAACTGACCAGTTGCTCTCTACACGGTGGCAGTCTAAGATTAGCTTCCTCTTTTTGTTCCCTCCTTTGCACACTCTAAGTATAGCCCAGCAGAGCATTAACGAGAAGATCTGCAGAACAGACACTGGGGAATTGCGGCAGAAGGAGGGAACAACACTTGTGGTGAACGGGGACCCACGACGGGACGGATATTTTTCAGTATGTTTATCTATCATACACAGCAACTCCCACATCAAGTTTGATGCACAGTCTGTCAATCCCACGTTTGTCTTGTTGATCCTAAATACTTTATAAAAAAGTATTTTTGGTATGCCAATGATGTCAGGCTTTTTTATAGGGGTGAAAAACCAGAAGTACCCCACGTGTTAAAATTTCTTTTTAAGTATAGTTATGGATTTTCCTTCTCTTGATTTTTGAAGAGTATAATCCTACCCCGTTTCCTAACTCCTACTTTTTACCTATCACCTAGGCTTTATCTTTCTCCTTCTTCTCACGCCACCTCTGACCAATTTCCCAGAAACCCACTATATTCAAGAAACATAAATATTTTAGGGTTTTCCCCCCGAGGTGTGCATGATCATGTTGAAAGTGACATGACTTTCTGTAACACTGATATCCATCTTGGCAGCCACGTGCTGTAAGGATGCCTGGGATGGCTTCAATTAATAAAGAGCTTGCTATATAGGCTGATTGCACTAAAGATGAAATATACGGGCCAGGCTGTGGAGCAGCAGGTTACAGCCCTGGCCTGAAGCACTGGCATCCTGTTTAGGCTCTGGTTCTAGTCTTGGCTGCTCCTTCTCCAATCCAGCTCTCTGCTGTTGCCTGGGAAGGCAGTGAAGGATGGTTCAAGTCCTTGGGCCCCTGCACCCACGTGGAAGACCCAGAGGAAGCTCCTGGCTTTGGATTGGCACAGCTCCGGCTGTTGTGGCCATTTGGGGAGTGAACCAGCAGATGGAAGATCTCTGTCTCTGTCTCTACCACTCTCTGTAATTCTGCCTTTGAAATAAATAAAATAAATCTTTTTTAAAAAAATACACAGGTGCTAAGTGATTATAGCCATGTAAAGGAAGTTCTTTTAGAGAAGTAGTGAAGATGAAGAGGCTGAGGTTTGGCGATGCCAGGTCCTGGGGGGAACGGCAATGGGCTGAGATGAAGAGAAGAGCATTCTTTTCTCTGAGACTCGGAGGATGTAAACATGGAAACAGGTATTCATTGTCAGTAGAGAACTGAGAGGTTGTGGAAATAAGAGCTGGTGATCTGTTTGGCCTGTGTGCAAGGCTGAGAATTCTAGGATTATGTAAGAGAAGATACCTCAGTAAATAAGGAGCTGATGGGTTCCTGGTACATGTTAATCATTGCGCTAGGTTATATATTTAGAACATTAGAAATGTATGTTCTATAGTATATGTTTTATTTATATAGGCACATATATATGATTTTATCAAATAACATAACAAAAAGTCATCAGTGTTAATATGCTGATTTTACAAAAGAAAAAAGCATGGTTTCAAGAGGGGTTCTGCACCTGCCCAACTCCACAAAGTGGAAGAGGCAGCGTGTGCATGCCCTCTGTCTGTCTGACACTAATCCTAAGTCCCGAGGGAATGACAGAGAAGTGTCATGTTCAAAGATCATAGCATGTCATGTATGGGTCCTGCCAAAATCAGAAGCCATGTATTCACAAAAGCACAGAAGTACAGGCAGTAACGAGAGGGCAGAGTTTGGGATCAAACGGGCATTGGGAGTCTTGCTTGGCAGATGAATGGAGTTGATACTGCCATTCCCTGCTCTCACCTTCCCTGTGCATACTGACAGCTTCTTAAAACAAGAGCTGAGACTCTGCCTCGGGGCATCCTCCAGCTGTGCTGGCAGGATTGACACTCAGACAAAAGGGGCACAAGCTGTCTTACAGAGGAGGGTTCCCTGGGAGCATCCCTCAGTCAATGACCCACGGATGTTGGTGGAAAACCACGCTGCCTGCCTTGCTTCTGGATAGTTGTTCAGTGGCCTAAGGAGCAGGTTGCATCTTCACACACCATGCAGCAGCTTCGTCCCCTTCATCTCACTTCCCCATGCCTTTACAACTTCACAAGTGCTCCCCAGAATCACCTCCCAAGGAGGCTACTCGCACTCAAATCCCCAAAGTCCACTTCTAGGGAATCGAAACTGAAACAGTGGAGAAAAGGAATAAAGTCAAGGAATTGAAAGTCCTGGGGAGAGTCATTCCACCTGCAGCCATGAAGTTCAGTTTGGATGAAACAGGAACCAAAGTCAAGAAGAGGTGGGGAGAGTAAGAAACAGTGGAGAGGTCAGCACTGCTGAGGTCTAGTACAGAAGAACAGGAAGTTCAGAGAGAGTGAGGACATGGCCGAGATGGAAGTAGATAAAAGACAGCATGGTAACTGAGGGTGAGATTTCCTGGGTGGATGAAATTGAGAGGTCATAGAATAAACAGCTGGAGTCCTGCAAGTGCTTCCTGCAGGAATGCTGGGATCTACTAGGATGGTGGCAGGAGCTGGCAAGGAGAGAGGCTGGGGCAAGTTGTCAAAGCATGGAAATGACCTCACTTATGGGCAAATAGCTAAATATGTTTAAAGGCAATAAAATTGATACAGATTTCAAAGGAAGAGGGAAAGGTTGGGAGTGGCAGTGGAACTAGCATAATGCTAGTGCCGCTTCCGGGCTGTGTTTTAGGTGGATCAGGCTTCTCCATCGCTGCCTGAGAGGACTAAAAGGAAGAAAACACTCTTAAGGGAGAACTAGATTGCTCTGAAGGCCTAAAGGTAAAGGCAGCCCATTATGTGGAGACACAGGGTGTGGGGGAGTTTACTGACAATGGAAAAGAGTTTTCAGTTTGCCCAGTGGAAAGAGCTGGAAGGGAAGTCAACAGCAGAAGATAAGCTGTTGGAAGACAGGGAGGATCCCTGTATTGGGTGAGGTCATAAGCGAGGATTCAGGACCCCAGGGGCTTTGCTGTGAGTGGGAGGGGGAGTGGGCTTAGAATAACGGGGTAGACGCCAGGATGGTGGCAGTAGGACACCCACTGAGAGCAGGGACTTTGGAGGCAGACTTGAGTTAGGCCCTGCTGCTGACTCTGGGAGCCTGGTCACATTATCTAAACTGCTATGCCTCAGTTTCCTCCTCTATACAATGGGAATAAATGGTTTCCTCATCTGATTATTTTGAGGAGGAAATATAAAATGCTTATCACCAGTTGTGCTCATAGTAAGAACTAATTACATGATAATTATTACTTTTATTAACTAGTCTTATGGTAAGATTTATTATTTATTTAAAGGCACAGTAACAAACAGAGTAGGAGGTGGAGACAGAGAGAGAGCGATCGATCTTGCATCTGTTGGTTCACTCCCTAAATGGCCACAACAATCAGAAATGGCCTGCAGCCTAGAACTCCATCTGAGTCTCCCACTGGTGGCGGGTGCTCAAGCACTTGGGCCATCTTCTGCTGCTTTCCCAGGTGCATTAGCAGAGAGCTGGATCAGAAATGCAGCAGCCAGGACTTGAACTGGTGCCCATATAGGATGACATTGTCACAAGCAGTGGCTTAACTTGCTGTGCCGCAATATACAACACTGGCCCCAGTCTTATGGTTTTGAATGAATCCTTTAGTACAAAGGGTTTTAGTACCAATCTTTCAAGAGTCTCAGGAATTGCTAGTATCCATGAATTCTTATTTTGGTCAGGCAAAAATTACACACACACACACACACACACAAGTTCAAGTTTGATTACTTTTTGCTACAATGCAAAAATTCTGAATCTGTGTATATGCTTGGTTTCCTGATTACTGGTGCTGAGACTATGGTGAGGCTCATGGGCCACAGAGTTAAATGGCATTCACAAGCACTGAGTGCACGGCAGGAGAATGAGTGCCTCCTTACATCTAGCGCCCCATGCGCCCTTCCTGCTTCACCCTAGTGCTTATCAGCATCCTCTTCTCCCTCCCCTTAGACTAGGCCAACAGAGTCTAGAGCAGAGCCATTCCACACACATACCCTTGTGACAGCACCAACTACACTCCATGACTTTGTCACCCTGTGGGTGGTCCATGACTAAGGAATAGGGAAAAAATATATTTTTCAGGCCTAGTCACTAGAGTTTATACATACATACACTAATTGATTGCTATCTTCTATGATAAATCTTATGGGTGTACAAAATTATGATTAAATATATATGCCATGGTTGAAGTATTCTAGTAAATCCAAGGCTGGGAAGATTAATAAGCTACTTTATGAATTGTGCTTCTTGGACTCACATTCAAATAACACATTCAAGTGCTGACCCTTTCACTTTTGTAAATTAATAGCACTGGCAATGAAAATATAAATTGATCCATAATTTATACATTTTACAATTATCATCTGTCAATGTATATAACTTAGCAATTGCCTTTTTGCAACAACATAAGTCTTGAAGACCTATTGATACCTCATTCCTTGTACTTTAAGCTTTTATTTGGGTTTTAATAAGCATTGTTTTGTGTGTGCTAAGTTATTTCTCACATGTTTTTTCTTTTAATCTTCATAAAAGTTTTTCAGGCATTTTTATCCATTATGGTCTTGTGATGTTTCTACTTAGTTTAGTGTTAAATGCATGGATTTGTTTCCATGCTGTGTTATATCACACAGTGTTGTCTGGAGCACTACTGTAACAGGATTTTTTTTTTTTTTTTTGACAGGCAGAGTAGACAGTGAGAGAGAGAGACAGAGAGAAAGGTCTTCCTTTGCCGTTGGTTCACCCTCCAATGGCCGCCGCGGCCGGTGCATCTTGCTGATCCGAAGCCAGGAGCCAGGTGCTTCTCCTGGTCTCCCATGGGGTACAGGGCCCAAGCACTTGGGCCATCCTCCACTGCACTCCTGGGCGGGCCATAGCAGAGAGCTGGCCTGGAAGAGGGGCAACTGGGACAGAATCCGGTGCCCCGACCAGGACTAGAACCTGGTGTGCCGGCGCCGCAAGGCGGAGGATTAGCCTGTTGAGCCACGGCGCCGGCCAGGAAATGTTTCTAACTCTATCCATGTTGTCTTTTTAAGAAATACACTTTGCTGATTATAAAAGTATAAGAGAAGTGTGGATTATTAAGAGAAATGGAAAAACTTCCACGATGTCTTGCACACCCGTGTTTTGCCTTCCATTCTTCCCTTCTATTTGTGTACAGCACCTACCACCACCACCCCACCCTCAGTTCCCTGATGGGAGCCATCTCTGCTTCTGTGTGTGGTCTGCATGCCCTCCTGTCTGGTCACAAAGAGGGCACATGATCCAAGACAGACCAGAGAAGCTCTCACTCCTGGAGACTGGAGAGAATGACACCCGGACAGAAGCCAGCTGGGACTGATTGTCCCCTGAGGAGGTGTTCTGGAGACAGGATTTTCTAGTTCTTGCTACCTGGAGCCTCAGAGCTGCCCTGATGCCTTACCTTCTCTAGGTTCGGTTATGTACACTTCTCATGGATTCTATACAAATCGCATGGGCTTGTAAGAAACGATTTTCTGATTAAGTTTGCCAAAATCCACGTCTGGCTTGCAACCAAAGGTCACACACTGATCTACACAGTCTTAGTCCTTCTATTATAATTTATATACATTACTCTCCAGAATATTCCACATTCATATTTTTACAAAGGTGAAGTTCACTTAACTCTGTTCCTGTTGCACATATCATTGTTACAAATGACCCACAATGATGATAATTATTTTCATGCATATCACTTTTTCCATATTTTGGATTCTTTCCTCCAAGAGACTCCCAGTAGTGAAATTACTGAGTCAAAGGGCGCAGATATTATTATCGCTCTTGAAAGATATTGCCAAAATGTCTTCTAAAAGGGCTCTGCCCATTTATAATGAATTCAAGGGCCCATGTTTATCAAACCTTTGGTCAACATGGGCCATTTGTGTGGTTTCGAAATTCTGCTGCCAATGTTTTCTATATTTTCCTTGAAAAAGTGGACATACAATTCACACATTCCACAAGAGAGATAAAGCTTCTTACTCAAGCATCCTGAATTATTTCCCCAAATAGCAGAATATCTGTTACTCTATGGATATATCACATAGTTTACTAATACAGAAATTAATGTCAAAATATTATGTAATCTGAAAGTACAACTGATGCTGTTTCATTTGCTAATCTTGCTAGAATTATAGTTATCTACATAATGAAATAGCAATTTCTCCTTAAGGAATGAGCCATAGAGTAAGCATAAGAACCAGTTTTCCATAAGTTGCAATGTGAATATATATTAATACAAAGAAAAAAAAACCTGCTGGGGAAAACCCTTAGCACAATTCTAGTATAGCCCATCTAAAATATTTTAAATAAAAGAAAGAGGTCTATTTGCTTTCTCCCTTTGAGCTATTTCAATCTCAAGAGTTTATCTTAGTGATAATGCTGAGGTATCAGGCCTTTGAACAAGATAGGTGCAGTGCAAGAGATAACGTGACTGTCCTGAAAGAATAGATAAAGTGAGTCCTAGCAGGACTCAGACCTGTAGCAAGTAAGACATGCGGCCTGAGCTATGACTGGTACTTAGAGAAAGTTGGGGTACTCCCAGAGTCCTCCTGGGTTCACCTGAGGCTGCTCCAGCTGACACATTCCTATACTGCTTGGCCACTCTGCAGAGGATAAGAGAAAATGAAAACAAAGAGTAAACCATAAACTGCTTCTGTGTTCAACCAAAACTATCTGTAAATACTTACTGCACAAACCACGTGCGAGGAAGAGGTGGGGGTAGACCCTGTGTGGTCTCCATCCCCCCGCTGCTGTGTGTACCTCCCTCTCCAATCCAGCGCCATTTCACCTGCGATCTTTCTAGAACCCACTTGTCCTGGCCCTCCACTGAATCGGCGAAGCTGCCTCAGCCTTACATCTTGCAAATCAGCCTCAGGCCTCTCCTGATCATGGTGTCCAGATTCTGAGGCACGGATGCCAGCTGTGTTGCTGAGCTCAAGTTCACTTTCCCATCTCTCAGAATGAGAAGTCAGGATGACTCCTACCACAGTCATGTTTTCAGGAACAAGCCTAGAATCCTCCTGGTGCTGGGATCCACAAGATTCCGAATCACAAGGAAGTCTGGGATTATAGGCATAGGCAGAGGGTGCCATTTAGAGAGTTTACGGTGGCCAGCGCTGCAGCTCAATAGGCTAATCTTCCACCTGCGGCGCCGCCAACACACCAGGTTCCAATCCCGGTTGGGGTGCTGGATTCTATCCCGGTTGCCCCTCTTCCAGGCCAGCTCTCTGCTATGGCCCAGGAGTGCAGTGGAGGATGGCCCAAGTCCTTGGGCCCTGCACCCCATGGGAGACCAGGAAAAGCACCTGGCTCCTGGCTTCGGATCAGCACGATGAGCTGGCCGCAGCGGCCATTGGAGGGCGAACCAATGGCAAAAGGAAGACGTTTCTCTCTGTCTCTCTCTCACTGTCTACTCTGCCTGTCAAAAAAATTAAAAAAAAAAAAATAGAGAGTTTATGGCAGGACTTGATTCAAAAAGAGTTGCATTTTAGAGATTTAACTAGCAAGAGGATAGATGATAGGTTAAGGGGTTAGAGGCCAGTGTGGGAGTACCACAAGAATTAAAACACAAGTTGGCACTCACAGCTGAGGTGGACATGGGAAAGAAGAGAGTGGAGGCATTTGGCTCAGTTGGTTAAGATGCTGCTTCAGACACTCGCATCCCTGGCTTCAAGTCTCTGCTCTGCTTCTGATCCAGTTTCCCGCTAATGCATGCCCCGGGATGTAGCAGATGATAGCTCGGGTACTTGGGTCCATGCCACCCACATGGGAGACCTGGATTGAGGCTTTGGCCTGGCCCATCCGTGGCTGATGCAGGCGTTGGGAGAGGGAACAGAAATTGAAATATCTGTTTCTGTCTCTCTGTCACTCCATCTTTCAAATATGTTTTTCAAAAGCAAAAAGGGAAGAAGAGACAGATGGTCCCATTCCAGCCAGTACTATATTCCGAGAGAGGCGCCAAGGTTATTTAGCTTTTGTTTTGTTTTGTTTTAATTTAGAAGATCATCCTATTACAGTTCATGACATCTACTTTAAAAAGTTGTAAATGCTTCCTATTATCCTAATTTCCTTAATAATCTTTTATAGATCTGTTTGTAATTAATGTATTCATATAAAAATTTCCCCTTGGAGTAGGCAGAGGCACAGTAGGACCTGAACAGTTCACTGCGTAAAGTTCTTTAGAAACCCAGCCTAGATTACACGGATCTGTACCATGGCTATCCAGGATGAACAGTCCCTATAGAAAAAAAGGAGCAGTCAAGTGTGTTTGTGCTGTGTTGTGTTATTTTGTGCTGGTTATGCCTCGGTTCAAGAAGCTACTGACCCGACTATTTTTGAAAATTACAAAGTCTTGTAAAGTTACAACCCCTTTGGCTGTAACTAACGTTTTGAAATATGATTATTAGGCCAAGAAATTCTTACTTCCACAGAAAGAATTAAAGTTGCAATGTAGGTAACAATTCCTCAATGCTAAAACACAATTGTGAAGGAAAAAAAAAATTAAATCTACTCATTTCAAGGAGCTTTCAAACTTTAGCACAACAAAAAAAAAATTAAAGCACTGTATTTTAAAATAATAGAGATATTAAAAAAGAAGCGTGGAAGGGAGTCAGTAGGCAGAGCCCAGGGGATGTTTAGAGCAGTGAAAGTATTTTGGGGGCAGGTGTTTGGCATAGCAATTAGGAAGCTGCTCCAGACACCTGCACCGCACCCATATCTGTGAGCCTGGGTAAAAGTCTCAACTCAACTTAAAATTTCAGCTCCCCGCTTTCACCCTGGAAGGCAGCAGGTGATGGCTCAAGTGGTTTGGTCCCTGACACATGGGAGACCTGGATTGAGTTCCAGGCTTCTGGCTTTGGCCCAGTCCAGCCTTGGACACTGCAGGTATCTGGGGCGTGAACCAACAGATAGAAAATCTCCTCCTCCTCTGTCTCTCTCATAAGTAAATAAAAATCAGATAGTAAAATACCATAAAACAATATTCTGTAGGCTATTCTAAGGGTAGATAAATGTTCTATTTGTTAAAACCTACAGAGCGGATAACAACAAGAGTGAACCCTAATACAGACCACAGACTTGGGTGGTAATAATGTGTTAATGTAGGTTCAATGATGATAAGAAATGTACCACTTTGGTGGAGGATGCTGATAGTGGGGGAAGCCATGCACATATGGGGCCAAAGGGTATATGGGATATCTGTATGCTTTCCACTCAACTTTATCATGAACCTATGTTACTCTAAACAATAGTCTATTTAAAGGATAATAGCAATAACAGAGTTTACCCTACATTAATATAAATATGAAATTGTACTGGATTAGAAAAACATTAGTGTCAAAAGTCTCATTAATTCTCTAATTCCCAAAGGCCTGGGCAACTGTAAGCTACTAAATTCATGCATTAGTACACAAAGCAAACTTCTTTTCTATACCAGAAAATGTTTCCACAACTTGTATGATTAATTATTCTGAATGTTACCAGAACTTAAAATTAAGGCAGATGAAAACATCTGTCTCCAACACAAAATATGGTCCTCTAAGGTCAAACTGGGTGAAAATAAATAGCTAACCTGGCAACCAAATAAAACTACAAAGCCACAAACACAAGTATAAACACTCCATAAAGTGTTTCTAAAAGTTAAAGTGAAGCACTCTCAGAAAGTGAGATTTTAAAATGTGAAACATACCTTTCTTCACGTAATGCTGCAAACCATAGCTGCCTCAGTTATTTGCAATCTGTATTTCCTACTAGCGTGTCCATGAAAAATATGTATATTCTGAAAAATTGACGCACTACAGTTGTGCCTGTGTGACACTGCACAAGCCCAGGCCCACAACATCAAATGAAGAAGAGTTAACATGTTGACATCTGTTTTAGGCTAAAAATGGAAATTCTGAAGTTCTCTCCTCTTCCAAGAGTTCCCTGGAATGGATCACAAAGCTTCAAAAGACTTGGCTCCAAGGGAACTTCTAGGCAATGTCTACACAGCATAAAATGAAATGGAGACTTGGCATCTATCTCAAGAATCAGGGCTGTGTTGACTACTGAAAAAAAAAAAAAAAAAAAAGTGGCTATAGCCAGCTAGCTCCATTTGTGACCTCAAAGGTCAAAATAGTTCACAAGACTCCAGAATTTTCCTTTGTGCAAACCTACACATTAATTTTCCATTGAAGCCCCATAAAATCTTCCTGCTTGCAGTTTGGCAGGACAATGACTGGGCCAGGTACTGTGCTGCTACTGGGGGTACAAAATGGCTGTATCTCTTAGATAAGTTAAGGGAAGGAATGTCTACAGTCTGAAATTTGAAATATAAACCTTCCCAACCTTTTATTTTTTTTTCACACCAAATCAATTTAGCCTGTGAAGTTTTGCTTTTTTTGAGGCTGAGTCAAGATGAACTTGCATTTGCGGGTAAAGTGGTTGCTTGAGAACACACTGTTCGTTACAAGGAATCTTTATATGTAAAGCAGATACATTTTTGTTGTGCCTTTCAGTTGGAGTGAGCACGAGGAATTAACTTGTTTTCCCTCCAAAGCTAAAAGACCTAACCCCGAGACTACCAAAATGTTGGGTTTGTTTATGGCTTCCAAGTTGAAATAAAGCACAATGTGAATACTCAGGGCTCTATCTTACCCTGATTAAAGCAATCCTGCCCTTTGAATTGCTACATAGGATACTGTTCTGTGTGCTCACTCACAGGGCTGTAATAAGTCACAACAGCTTGGCATCTCGCCCAACAAAACACAAACTCTCCTGAAGTCTTGAGCTTTCCCATGGCAACATCACAGTCACCAACACAGCAAACAATCGCTCCAATCCCTACTCCCGCTGCCCTTTCTAACGGCAAAGGATATCATTGCAGCCAGCCTCCAAGGACTGTGCTAATTATCATCTATGAAAGGAGATAGTGAGGGAGATCGAGCTGCCTTCCGTGTTGAACTTAAAAGTGAGAGAGAAGGCAGAATAACTCCAGGAGCATAGGGAAGTTTTCAGTATACTTTCACTTTAAAATGAGAGAGAGAGAGAGAGAGGAGAAAGGAAAGGGGGGGGGGAGGAGAAAGGAAAGAGGAAGGGGGGAGGAGAGAGAGAGAGAGAGAGAGAGAGAGAGAGGAGAGACTGTATGTAAAGTATATTTCTTGAGGACTAATGTGCCTTGCTGCCCTGATTACCAAGTGGCTCTGGCTCAACCACAATCTTCATACAAACCTCCCATTCACATCTAGCCCAGGGGCTCTCAACAGCAGCTCGAGGGGGGGAAATGCCATCTTAAAGCTGCAGCTCCGACACATTCCTGAAGCTGCAAAACTGGAACTGCTTTCCAAGCTCAGCTGCTTTCTCCACTGGAATGATCACTGCTCCTAGGGGCAGGCCGCCCTGCAGCAGAGCAGGGTGGCGGCTCCAGATTAAAGCAGCGCCACTTCCTTTATGATCACCGCTTTTCAGATTCAAATAACATCCTTGGGGGTGACAGTCTCTTCTCATAAGAAGTGTCCGGGCTCCCACAAATCCTCTACAATGATAATCTCTCTTTGTGTATTAATTTGATTTTCTGTCCAGCCGATGGCCCATGAAAGTTCACGAGCAGAACTAATACCAAACTCAAGGGAATGAATGGCCTATGAGTCATGGGTAGATATCATTTTATGTTGAGGGAGAGAGGAAGAGAGGAAGAGAGTCCTAGCTTCTTGTCGTGCTGAATGCTGATTGTTCCACTCCGGGATACGGCAGAGCCCTGCACATGCTCCTGGAGGCTTCTGGCTGTTTTATGATTCTAGACCTTCTACAATGCCACGGACTATTACTGCATGTGGGATCCTCCAACCTCAGCATTAGAAGCAAAATGTCAGAGGCAGTTTCATTTCTGCATAGCCAAAATTTAGGGGATTAGTTCATGTAATAAAAAATATAAAACACTAATGACAAAGTATGGAAGTCATTACACCAAGATATTTCAGTGATATTCTAAACCATGAAGGAGAAAAACCCAGTGACTGGAGAAACAATAGCAGAGTTCCTTCCGAATGTAACTGAAGCCTTTTTAATATACATATGGGTAACTGCTGTGTCATTCAAGACTCTAAATGTGTTTAAATACTAACCCCCAGAATGCATTCTAGCAACAATTTAAGTAATTATGGTATTACTCTAAATTCTGGCATCAACTTTTCACTTACTGCAGACCCGATTATGTTTTATTCTTTATTATCCAAACATTTCCAAAACCCACAATCTAATCATGTTGCGATTTTTATCAGAAAGAAATGTGCTTTAAACATAAAATATTAAGCTAAAGCAAAAGAACAGGGGTATGGCTCGCAGTTGCTCTCATGTATCGGGATGCATTTCCCAGAATTACTTCCATGGCTAATTCCTACTTCTCTGTGTCTCAGCTTAAATCTAAAGGAACTTGTATTAACAATGATTAGCTATTATAATGTTTTGGGTATGCTTGCTTATTTTTAAACTGTCTTCCTTTAGAACCTACAGTCCTTGAAGTCAGGGACCATGAACTTAACCTAATCCTTACACACAATGGATACTAAGGAAATATGAATTGAATGAATAAGTCCTTCTTTTATCTATACAGAGTGAACCAGACATTTGCAAGGAAGGTACTTCAAAAAGTTTATGGGAAGATTGAATTAAAAGGTAAGCTTATTTTGCTACAAATAATTTTGGAACACATGCATAGTTTTTTCATAAGATACATTTTCCACGAACTTTTTTTCTGAAGTCCCCTCATATATACTTTTGTTCTAGGTCTGCCTATGCAAATGTTAAAATGGTGCAGCATAAGCAAATAATTAATTGAATACCATATAAAGAAATAAAAAATAACTCATTGGTTAAGTTAGCAAAACACAGAACTAAAGGAAGAGAACCAAGTGTTCTTGGTGGTATTAGCTGGCAATGTCTTCATCAGCTTTGAAATTTCTGGATGAATTTTTTGGGTTTTTGGAGATAATGAACTCCCACTGAAATGAGTAATGCATTGTGTCTGACATCATATTCAGATCTGGAATGCTACTGTATTTTAGTTTGAAGTGCCTGACAATGCAGTCACACGCAGAGTCCCTTCAGTTTAACCCTATAGTTGTGATTTAGTAGAAAGACTAGAATCTGCATGATTTAAATTCACTGTACATCTTTTTACACACAATTATGATTCATTCTCACCCAGAACCACAGCATCTGTATGAACAGCTGCCTAGTATTGAGATCACTGAGATTATTATGGAAGATGATGGTGGTGGTGGTATCTAACATTACTGAGCAGTGTAACTAGTCCCTCCCATCTACCCTACCACAAACCCTGCTAGACAAGGTATGCTACATCACCATTTGATAGAGAAGGAAATTTTTGTTTTAAAATTAAATAATTTCCCGGCCAGCACCGTGGCTCAATAGGCTAATCCTCCACCTGCGGCGCCGGCACACCGGGTTCTAGTCCCGGTCGGGTCGCCAGATTCTGTCCCGGTTGCCCCTCTTCCAGGCCAGCTCTCTGCTATGGCCCGGGAGGGCAGTGGAGGATGGCCCAAGTGCTTGGGCCTTGCACCCCATAGGAGACCAGGAGGAAGCACCTGGCTCCTGGCTTCGGCAGCGGCCATTGGAGGGTGAACCAACGGCAAAGGAAGACCTTTCTCTCTCTCTCTCTCTCACTGCCCACTCTGCCTGTCAAAAAAAAAAAAAAATTAAATAATTTCCCTCAATTTGCTCAGTAAAAAAACAACAGAGCTTGAATTCTAGTGCCCAATGTCTTAGGTATTATGATATTCTTTCTTCCAAGTAGACAATTTACAAGGCTGTTAAGTTCCCAAGATTTATATGATGACAAATAGAGAGAACACTTGCTTCTGGGGCTTTTAAAAACTAATGTCATATCTGGAACTAAGAAGTCATAACAGAGGTTCAGTTTATATCGTGGTTATGTCAAAAACTGAAATTCTATAATAGATAAATTCAAAACTGATATGTACAAGGGCCTTCTCTAGAAAACAGCCAAAGCTATTACTGCTGTGTCAGAAGTTAAAGGCTTTTTAAAAATGATTTATTTATTTGAAAGGCAGAGAAGAGACACAGACAGAAAGAGTGACAGAGATCAAAAGAGACAGAGATCTTGTTTCTGCTGGTTCATTCCCCCAAATGGTCACAATAGCCAGGGTTGGGCCAGGTCGAAGCCAGGAGCCATTAACTCCATCTAGGTCTCCTATGTGGGTGGCAGGGGTCCAAGCACTAGGGCCACCATCTGCTGCCCTCTCTGGCACATTAGCAGGGAGCTGGATTGGAAGCAGAGCAGCTGGGACTCCAATCAGCACTCTTATGGGATGCTGGCATGGCAAGTGGTGGCTTAACCTATTGCACCACAACACTAGACCCAAAGGCTTTTTAACAAACTAAGCAATCTAAAACCCAGTGTGTAGAAAATCGGAGTCATTTAAAAGCAATACTGAAAATATTGAACCAGTGTTTTTGATCCATTTTGGCTCAGAACATATCAGGGTTTCCATCATTTCATCAACATACTTACTGTCAAATTTTACCCCAATATCAACTGAAACTGCCAGAAGCAGAAAATCCCTGGAATCGTTTTTCAAGTTACTACATTGTAACAGGTGGGTTGAAAAACTTCAGTACATTAAAGAAAAATAAACATTCTCAACTATTCATAGAGTATGTCTTCTTGAATAGCTTTTCTAATAAGTAAGTTATTAAAGCAAGACACATGTAAGCCTTCTCTCCCTAGTCCTTGGCAATAGCATAGAACCCACTTTCTCATATAGTAATAGAAAGGACTAGATATATAAAGAGAATTGAAAATGAATCTTGATGTGAATGGAAGGGGAAAGGGAGCGGGAGGGGGGAGGGTTGTGGGTAGGAGGGAAGTTATGGGAGGGGGGAAGCCATTGTAACCCATAAGCTGTACTTTGGAAATTTATATTCATTAAATAAAAGTTTAAAAAAAAAAAGGAAAAGAAAGGACTAGAATGATGAGTCCGTTGGTTGGTTTGACTCTTTGCTTTGCCCAAGTCAAATCAAACTGAGTCACTGGACCTCTCTGAGCCTTTGTTCCTTCATGTGCAAAAAGAAGAGGCATTTTAGCTCCTCCAGTTTTACAGCACTGTCGTACGGATCAATGAGACACTGTTTTATAACATGTTTATTTACTGTGCAAATACAGGAGAATCATAACTTTTTACAATATCAGTTATGTAAATGTACATGAGTTTATTAACTATGTACCAGAAAAGTAGAAATAAAGGCCCAAGGAACACTTACCAATAGGAATGACTAACATTTAAGGAGTCCTAACTATGGGCACTAAGCTAAGCACCTCACGTATATCATCTAACTCTCACAACACCCTTTAAAGCTGATCATCCTGTGTTGTATGGAAGGGCACTATGGCCCAGAGCGGTTGGGTAATTTCTCCAAGAGTTCACAGTATTAGGCAGGGCTTAGACTCCCATCCAGTTCCAGATGCTTTTCACCACTCCACTATTTCCCACTATGTTCACATTGACTAGGAATTTGAGAAGTCTAGTAAATCCATTCCTGGATGCAGCAGAATGATGGGGGAACAAAGAAGAAGTTGAAGAGTAATAAGAAACAGAAGGATCTAGAGAGTCACAGCTCACCTTAGTTGGCTTCATGTTGTTGTTTCTATATGAAGCATTAGGGATCCTTAGATCCTAAGCTATTTCTGCAAAATATGTTGTCAAATAAAATTGTGATTTCTGAGATGGCACCAACCTTGAGCGTTGTTCATCTTTCCTGAAGTTTTAATACACAACTTGCAATGTCCATCCTATGGGGAAGGTAGTAGTGGTAAACAGGAGGCTGATGCTACAGATAGCTAACCTTGATGGGATTCATAGAGCTGTAGACAGCAGAGATATCACCTTGAATTTCTGAGTTGCAGGTGAAGTTCAAAATACAGTCTTTTTTTTTTTAATTTAATTTTTTTTGACAGGCAGAGTGGACAGTGAGAGAGAGACAGAGAGAAAGGTCTTCCTTTTGCCGTTGGTTCACCCTCCAATGGCCGCCGCGGTAGCACGCTGCGGCCGGCGCACCGCGCTGATCCGATGGCAGGAGCCAGGTGCTTCTCCTGGTCTCCCATGGGGTGCAGGGCCCAAGCACTTGGGCCATCCTCCACTGCACTCCCGGGCCATAGCAGAGAGCTGGCCAGGAAGAGGGGCAACCGGGACAGAATCCGGCGCCCCGACCGGGACTAGAACCCGGGGTGCCGGTGCCGCAAGGCGGAGGATTAGCCTGTTGAGCCACGGCACCGGCGAAAATACAGTCTTACAAGTAGAAGTAGTGTTGTGAGAAACTATAGGCCAAATTATACACAGTTTGCTTACAATCTTTTTAAGCCAATTTGCTCATACCTGGAGGACTACAATGATGGTGAATTTTACTTGGTCAAAAGTTGCCTGCCTTTGCTTTTCTAAATGATTTTTCTCAGATCCTTTTTGCTCTATGGATCAGGCAGCCTTTTTTCCATTGCTGTACTTTTTGAGAACAAAGGTATCCTCCTTTGCCAATGTAGCATCTAACCATAATAAAGAAGGTTATAGACACTAGATAAAAGCCTATGTAGCTGTAATGAATGAATGCCGCATATTTCTCCATCAAGTTCATCATCTCACAAAGGAAACGTCCAAAGCAAAACATGGACTATCTCAGGCAGAGTCCTTAAGGGCATTTTCCTTTATAACTACTCAATGAGAACCTAGAAAGGTGGGCTTTTGTGGATGAGAAGTGACTGCAATTCAATATTAGGGAACTTAAAACACCACTGAATTCATCTTTACAATGAATCCATGTGAGACTACACTCTCAATGCAAGCCCAGAGAACTCAGTCCACAAGATGTACAATATATGTTTCAAAATTTAGTCACCCTTCAAACTAAGTAGGCCAATTTTAACAATAGTTGCTAACCTGTATGCTAAAATGAATTTCCCTATAGGAGATAATGAGGAAGGTAGCAGAAGATAACATTTGGGCGATTTGCTATTTTTTAAAAATTATAGTAAAATATACACAAAAAAGGCACCATTTTAACCATTTTAAGTATACAAGTGTGGGACATTAAGTAAATTCACATTGTTGCGCAATCATCACCACCATCCACCTCCTGCAGGCCAACTACTCTTATCTGTTGCAAAAATTAGCCTTAGAATATTTCCTTATCAGGAACTAATTTAAGCAAGGTAGGTACTATATTGTGACTCAGAAATAAATCATTTAGTTGTATTGGAATTTGGACTCCTCTAAGTATTATGCCAGTTATATACAGTTACATCTCCTCCTTCATCAGGACAACAATTCTATTTTCTATTTCTCCACAACGGTACAAGGGTAGCACTAGACAAAATGATAATCTTTAAGATAGGGAGTGCTTGGATATGGCAGCACCAAGATAAATATATTTCACGCATCATAGCAGTAAGCCTCATAACCATCATTACCCATATTTCACATGGGAAGGAAACTGAGGTGTAGAGGTTAAATTGCCAAGATCTAAGCAGCCAAATTCACGACCCAATTTGTCTGCCTCCTGAGACAGAAGGTGTAACTCCAAAGGACGTTCACAAAGCTCGCAGCAGCACCCACCTGGCATATTGTAAAAGTGCAAATCCAGGGTGGGCATTCAGCACTACCCAGCTCCACTCCCGATTTCAGTTTCTTGCTGATGTGCACTTTGGGAGGCAGCAGATGATGGCTAAAATACATGGGTCCCTCTCACCCAGGTGGGAGATCTGGATGGAATTTTTGGTTCCTGGCTTCAGCCTGTCCTAGCCCCAGGTGTTGTGGGCATTTGGGGAGTGAACCAGTGGATGGAAGATCTCCCTATAGGCGTGTGTGTGTGTGTGTGTGTTGCTCTGCCTTTCAAATCAATAAAATGAATAAAGAGATACTCAAAATGTAAATCCTCAAGCCCCATTCAGAGCCAGGGCAGGGGGGACGGGGGCAGCCATCAGTGCTCTGACAAGCTCTCCAGTCGATTCTAAGACTCTGCAAATGGAAGCACCGTCGCTCTGTCCGCATTCTCATTGCATTTCCACTTTTCGTTTGTGCTCTTGTCATCTGCAAATGCCACCACATGTTCTTGTCACAGTCTCCATTTGCATACTCCATCTAGCCTAGCCTCCCAGAAATTGCACCGTTCTTCAAACTGACTCCTTTCCTTCCTCTTGTCTGCTCTTGTCCGTTTCCCCTCTCCTGCCACTACCTCCCCTGTTGTTTAATAGAAACACAGTCCTGCTAGGCTTTGGTTCATCCAGCCAGCCGATAAATATTTATAGAGTCCCATACTTTTTTACTGTGTGTTTAGTAAGTGATCTGGTTATTTGATATATATTCGTGACTAAAATGACAAAGACAACCTGGCATGATGTAGGTCCTCACGTTTTATTTAAAATGCACACACTGGGGACTTACATCAAAAACGTGGATTTTCCTAGGTTTGAGATGGGAGAGACAGGACCCCAGCACCTGCAGTTTTATCAAGCGTGCAAGTAGTTCTGGCACCAGGTGGATTTATATACCCTGGAACCTGCCCCAAAGTAGTTTGATTGGGAACACAGTAATTCACTTGGTGCTTCCGTTTTTTTTTTTGTTTTTTTTTTTTTCCCCTTTAATTTGGTTTCTTTCCACAGTAGGGTCCTTGGGAAGGGGCAAGGAGATGAGAAAGGAAAGAAAACACACTGCAGGCAAACTGAAACACAACTGAGAAAGGAACCTAAGACTTCCTAAGCCTGGTGCCACAGAGGAGAGCTTACTTCAGTTGGGCCGTGGCTGGTAAGATTGAAAGCAGGAAAATGAACACCACAAAAGGGGGTGGAATCCAACATGGCCTCTCAGCCCCTGCTCCACCAATTGGGCCAGGCAGCTGCTGTGTACAAGCCTGCAAGCCCCTGCCAGAGATGGTCTTTTTGGATTATCTCAAAGACAACACCTTTAACTCTCAGTGGCAATTTGGAATCTTTTTAAGTCCTCGTGATATGCCCCTCTTTCCTAATAAGAACAAGACCAGCTTGTTTAACATTTCCTCATACCACAGATCTTTTTCATGAGGCCTCACCCACTCCCAGACAATAACAACATCCTTCCTGTGGGTTGGTGACCAGGGCCGTATCTAAGAGGTATAATAAGTATCTTGCACAGTGGCATCGCCTCGCCACCTCCTTCTCTTTGTTTCAATTCTTTCTGCCGAGATAACCTAAAACACAGAACTGGGCGGGCCATGGGCACAGTACGTCAGGCCTCCCTCCCTTTTTCCAAGATGCCTCCCAAATTCCTGCCCTGAGTCAACTACTATTCCATTATTCTGTGCAGAAGATAAATGTAGACTCTTTTTTTTTTTTTGTATGCAGAATAAATATTTGGCAAAGTAACAGCTTTGTCTCAAATGGGTCCATGGGGGAAGCTGTCACGGCTGTGGCAGGGCAGGCACAGCAAAGGGACAAACGAAGTCAGCCATCTGAACTAGAAGCCAGTGTCAGAGCAGCTGGGTTCTTGTTCTGCAGTTCCAAAGATTACACGTTGTTCCTACCAGACACAGCACAGCACCAACTCCAGAGGTTCCAACAAGGCCCAGCAGGCACCTCAAAGCTTCCGAGACATAGTCTGCTCTGAGGTCCCCAACGTAATTTCAACGGCCAGGGTTGTTTGCCTCAGTTCTAGAGAGTAAACTAAAGCAGAAGTTCTCGGCTGACAGATTTTGACCCTCAGGGGATAACTGGTAATGTCTGATCCTTCTTGAAGTGCAGTACTATGTATACAGAAGGCACTGAATAAATATTGAAAGGAAGTGGGACTAAAGGGAACCTTAGGGCATTTGTAGGAAAACACAATTGTCGTCCTTGTGTTAGCATCAAAGGTTGGAAATGATACTTTAAGCACTGCCTAAATAACCCACTATGGTTGCCTGTAAATGATATTTGACCTAACTTATTTCATCCTTATATCTTCACTTAGTCTTCGAGCTCTCACATGCTTTCTGCAGAACTTATTGCACAAATTCCAATGACCCTTTATTCATTTAATGCTCTTTCTTTCCCACTTTAAGTCCTGATGCCCTGGGATCTTGCAAATGACTTCCATACTCCATCTTCTTTCTTACATCCTTTTAAGTTTTTATCTCTTTGGGCTCAAATGAGTTCTGATGATTTTGGTTTGTCCTCACATAGCATTAGCCTCACCCACTCTGACAGGTCAACGTGACTCAGTTTCTTCATTCTTGGTACCCAGAAGGTGTAACAGAGAAGAGAGAAATCTGGTCTCTCCCCAAGGACACCTGGCTCAAAGCCTCCCTACCATTCTGCGCTGGGCTGCGCATCCGATCCCAGGTGTCAGCTTGCACAGAGGGAGACTCTGGTTCTGCCTATGCAAGTTTCACTTCTATACGACCCAACTTCACAACTCACTTCTTCCCCGTGATCACATCAAACTGGCCATTAAAGCAGCCCAAAGCTCCAGTCAAGTGTGAAGTACAGCTTTCCCGGCAGAGGGACACAGGCTTGCTGTTATTTGGGCAGTATGGAGGCTTGTGATTCTGCTGAGAAATGAACAAAGGCAGGCGTCGGGTGCAGCTGTTAAGATGCTGCTAGAGCTGCCTTGTTTCCTATCCGCGTGCCTCTGTTCCATTCCTGGCTCTCTCCTGATTCCAGCTTCTGGCTGATGCACAGCCTAGGAGGCAGCAGATAAGGGCTCAAGTAGTTGGGTTCTGGTTACCTATGTGAATGACTAGGATGGGACTTCAGGCTTTGTGCTGCAGGCATTTGTGGAATGAAACAGCTCTCTCCCTCTCTCCCCCTCCCCCTCCCGCTTCCTCTCCCAAATAAATTATATTTTTTAAAAACCTGCAGGAAGGGAACTCTGGTTCCTTGGATTTCAGTTTGGGCAAATGAGTCACTTGTTGCACACTCTTGAACTGAATATTCTAGAAGGATAGATTTGGGAAACCAGAAGCAGATATTTCTGCTGATCCTTCATATTCTGTCTTTTAGAGTCCAACAAGTACATACAGTTGCTTTTCCAACAAGCCACTAGTGTGCCCTGTACTCTGGTGGGTACCACAGATATAATAGCAAGGACAACAGCAAAAAGGAGTTTAAATTATAATAATATTGGGGGACACAATGGGAAAAATAAGTAAATGAAGACGCATTGTAATAAGTAATGTAAAGAATGTAATGTAATGTAAAGAATGTAATGTAATGTAATGTAAAGAATGTAATGTAAAGAATGTAATGTAAAGAAAAAAAGGGGGGTGCTAAGAGACAGAATAATGGGAAATGTCGTTTAAGAGGGGTGTAGAGTAGTCATTTACATTAAGGTCTAAAAAGTAAGCAGGAGCCAGGTGACACGTTAGAGAAATAGCATGACCAAGGCCCCTGTGGAAAGACCTTGACTCATTTGGTGAGTTTCTGGGGTACAGTAAGCAAGGGCAAAGCCCGCCTGAGAAGTGACGCTGGGAGCCACACGTACAGGGCGTACAGGCTTGGCTAAGGAATCTAGACCTCAAGCAGGACAGGAGGCCAAGTGGGTTGTGAACCAAACAATTTCAAGTGGTTAAAGGTAACTTTGGGGGCCAGTGTTGTGGTACAGCCACCTGCAATGTGGGCATCTCACATGGGTGCTGGTTTATGTCCTGGTTGCTCCACTTCCATCCAGCAACCTGCTGGTGGTCTGGGAAAGGCAGCAGAGGGTAGCCCCTGTGGTTGGGCTACTGTCACCCATGTGGAGGACCTAGATGAAGCTCCTGGCTCCTAGTTTCAGCCTAGCCCAGCCCTGGCCAGTGCAGCCACGTGAAGAGTGAACCAGTAGATGGAGGATGTCTCTCCCTTTAACTCTGATCTTCACTAGAAATAAACAAACTTCTAAAAAAGGGTAACTTTTGCTGCCATTCTCAGCATGTACTAGAGGGGTGACAGGTTAGTTGGTCGTTGTAGCCTCTGAGGGGAGAGGAGGTCCTGGCTGGCCAAGGTGGAGATCATTCAGGGATTGAAGCTATATCCTGGAGACGGACGCGAGAAAGAGGTTCCACAGCACACAGATGGTCAGACAGTTAGGTTCCTGCCCTGCTGCTGGGGCGCCCGCCCCCCTCCACATCTGGTGGACAGTGATCACCGGGTAAGAGTTACATGCTCAGTGTCTTGGTATTCGTTATGCTCCCAAGCCCTCCGGTTTTACTTGTCCTTCAGCTTCAGGCCTGCATTGCACAGATATTCCTGGGTGTCCTGTTCTTGCTTGCATTCTGGAACAGTGTCTGTGGAAAGTAGCAAATCGTCGCATCCAGGTCACACATGAAGCCTCCAGGGTTTCCATGACAAAGAAGACGGACCTGTTGCGAACCCCTGGTGACTTCCAAAGTACCCAGAAGCAACCTGGAAGCATCGACAGCTCCAATCCATCTGCTATTCAGTGTAGTCAAAGCTAAGAGAAAATGTTTCATATCTAACCTCCATAAATGCCTAAAATATTTCAGCTGAGATGATTTCACAAGCCTCTAAGACTAAGAATTAGCCTGAGGCATGTGTCTCCAAATGTGGTCTGGAAACCTCCTATAGAGATCCTACTTGACCTTCTGCGCCAGAATTTCTGCAGGTTGAGCCCAGTAAGTTAGCACATTTCCCATACATGACATAAACAGCAGTGTTTGAGAACCAAAGCCTGGGAAGCTGCACATATCTTCCCTGAACTAAAAAAAATGTGATGTTCTAACTAGGTTAATTTAAAATACAGCACAGAAAGAAAAAGTTACATTTTCTGGGATTTCGTTAAACACAAAAAGGGTCACATACTTTACATAGTCAACAACACAGGTGGGTATTGTTTTCACTTTTCAGATGAATAGGCTGGAATAGGTTAAGGAATGCTAACCCTTGAGGTCAAGCAGCCAACCCTTGTCAGGGTCACCATTCAAACTCTAGATACTCCCACTGTACTGCACTGGTTCCTTCTTCTCCAGCCCTCTCCTTCCTCTTTATCATTACGATGACTTTCCTCTTCAAGTAATCCAGGCCCGTGACTGCCTGAAAATCAGTTGCATTTGTTCATGTCTTCAAATGCTTGGAGGGATTATCTATTACTCATGCATACATTTCCTGTTCTAGGGAGGCCAGGGAATTTCGCGGTATATAAGGTCACAGAGTTTCAAATTAGTAGATGTCTTCAACAGTTACACTAAACCCCCTCTACCATAAAGCATATGAATCTACTGAATGTTTAGATTCCTTCCAAGGATGGCAGATACTAGGAGCCCGGTTTCCTCCCAGAAAGATGACAGCTGAAATGAGAATGGGGTTGCAGACTTCCCGGCATAAGGAAGGCAGGTACCTCTGGGGCAGGAACTGGCTGTTTGGTCACTGCGGGGTTAAAGAAAATCAGGGGCTCCTAGCCCAGCTGCCCAAGACTGATGGACTGAGAGAGAATGTGTGCCTTGTTTTTCCAGCTTCTTTTGCTGAGGATGACCTATGGGCAGAGTACACTAAACAGAAACAGCCTCAGTAGAAAACAAGCAGGCGGATCTTGAAGACACTTCTACGAAGTGGTCACTTCCTGAGGCTAAATCAGAATGGAGCCTGTGGACCTTCCAGATTGAGTTTTCTTCCCATTTATTACAAACGTTGAGTGGCAGTCAGCTCTGGGCCAGGGAGAGTGAGAGAGGTTGCTGCGGAAGTAAAATTGCTGTGCCTCTTATGGTCTTGGACATGTTAGGTTAAAGTAGAAGGTTATTTCTGATGGCAACTTTGGTAATGAGTCTTTTGGTAATGAGGCAGAACAAAGACGCATTCAGAGTGAAGAAAAGCCCGATAAAACTAAGTATCTTGGCACCAGATCCCGTGATAAGTGCTTTAGGTCACATTTAGCTTACAACTCCAAAAAACCAAAGTACTGTTGCTATCACCATTTTAGAGTCAAAAAAATACTCAAGCTCAGATGAGTTAATCAACTTGCCTAAGGTAACACAGCGAGAAGTCAGCAGGAGCATTGAGTCTAATTCAGGATTCTGACACCCAAAGTTTAATTCTGAAGTAACACGTGAGTAAGTTTCTTCTTCACTTTAGCTATCAGAAAATTGATCATTTATGAGTGTTAACTAATAGAAGAATGCAATCATTAGGGAAATTGTAGCGTTGCTACTTTCCAAACAGCCTTCCCATTCTGAGAGATACAGGAAGCAGCTACTCCTGTTTCCTGTTGAGGCTGATCAAGAGCAAGTCAATATGAAACCAGAGCTCGAGGCCCATGGTCTTCCCATCATCGCGTGGACCCACTGACCAATGGAATTCACTATGTCAAAAGCAGAGTATAAAACAGAACGTAAGACTCATGAGGGTCATGGTATTTGTTTTGCTTCCTGATAGATCTTAAATGCTTGGCATGGTGTTCAGTATATAGCTGACACTCAACAAGTATTTTTGAAATGAACAGATGATGAAATTTTAGGAGAGTCAGTGATACAACCCTCCTTAACTAATACCACTGTGGAGGACATAGCAACCTGGGCTATCAGCCAATGTTTATTCATCCATGTGTTAAGTAGCCTCCAACAAGGCCCCTGATGATCCATTGCCTTCTGGTATTCATATCCTTGTATTGTCCATCCCCACGCTGGCTCTTTTTTTTTGGCCTTTAGTATCAACAGACCACAGCAGAAGAGAAGGGATGCCACTTCTTACATTTGGCTTTAAAGACTGGTTTCCACACTGGGCTGTCTCTTGGACCACTGGCTCTGGGAAAAGCTACAGACTGTGACTTTGGGGCACTCAGGCAGCCTACAGAGAGGCCAATACAGCAAAGAGCTGAAGCCTCTGGCCAACGTCTAGTAAGGAATTGAGATATTTTGCCAACAACCACATGAGTGAGCCAGGAAGCGGATCCTCCATCTTCAACAGAACTTTGAGGTGACTGAAGTCCCAGTAATAGCTAGATTACAATCTCATGAGAGAGCCTGTGTTAGTACCGCCCAGCTAAGCAGCTCCAAAATTCCTGATCCTTAGAAATTGTGTAGGAAAAGAAATGTTCTCTGTTTTCAGATGCTAAGTTTTAGAGTCATTTGTTATGCTGCAACAATATAGTTCATACAGTTAATTTTGTTACCTTATTAACATGTCAACTGGAATCTAACATTTGAACAACAAAGAAAAAAATGGCATTAGAAAATTTTAAGAGCTCAAGTTTGCAAGTTCTTTTTCCTCCTAAAAGATTTTTTTAAAAGGTTTATTTATTTATTTGAAAGTCAGAATAACACAGAGAGAGGAGAGGCACAGAGAGAGAGATGTCTTCCATCCACTGGTTCACTCCCCAATTGGCCACAACAGTTGGAGCTGCGCCGATCTGAAGCCAGGAGCCAAGAGCTTCTTCCAGGTCTCCCATGTGGGTGCAGGGGCCCAAGGACTTGGGCCATCTTCTACTGCTTTCCCAGGCCATAGCAGAGAGCTGGATCAGAAGTTAAGCAGCTGGTTCTCGAACCAGCGCCCATATGGGATGCCGGCGCTTCAGGGCAGGGCATTAACCCACTGTGCCACAGCGCTGGCCCCTCTAAAAGATTTTAAAACATAAGCTATGTTCTCATGATCTGTGGCCCCTGTTTGCTTTGCTGTTTATTGGAGAGTTATGTACACATTAAACTAAAGTAGGCCACAGTGTGACATCATGGCTGTGTAGAGTAGGACTTACCTCCACAGAGGAGAGGAAGATACCCTTACAAACTTTTTAAAAAAATGTGCTGACATTAAATTAATTTTTATTGCTTTTAAAAGACTTTTATTTATTTGAAAGAGTTACATAGAGAGAGGGAGAAACAAGAAAAAGAGAGAGAGACAGACAGAGAGAGATATGGATATTCCATCTGCTGGTTTAGTGCTCAGATGGCCGCAACAGTTAGGGCCTAAGCTAGGCCAAAGCCAGGAGTGTCATCTGGGTCCTCAATGTGGGTGACAGGGGCCCAAACACTTGCATCATCTTCTACTACATTTCCCAGGTCATTATGGAGCTGGATTGGAAGTAGAGCAGCCAAGACATGAATGAACACCTATATGGGATGCTGGCATTACAGGTGGTGGCTTTACCTGCTACAGCACAACACTTGCCTAAATTCTATTTAAAGTTTTCAGAAACTTAAATTCTACGATAGAGGAAATATAACTCATGCAAAAAGTTGAGTAATTTTGGAATTGTATTATGTGCCATGAAGTCAGGTGACCATATCACAGCCCATATATTGCAGGCTAACCCTCAGAAAGACTTGGTTGAGATCTTTCTGAATTTGCCAAAATACCAGAGTACTACTTCATTCATTACTTAGTGCAAGGAACATTCATCAGTGAGAATTACTAGTTCATCCTGCAGAAGCTACAGGAAACTTTACATGATGGTGAAGGAGGTAAGAGATCTGCAAATTAGATAAGAATGCAATGCTACTTTTTCCACCCAAGGAGTTTTATGAGTTAGGATGTATCTATGAAAATACTTGCAACTCAACAAGAGGGGAATGTAATGAAGTGGAATTCGTTCCTTAATATATTGATTGGCTTAGGTCACCAGTCAATTAGTGATTAGTGCCCCACAGGAAACAGAACAGGGAAGTACAGTCACTGGTCTGCTGGCATACACTGGGGGCTGGGAGACAGGAGTCATTAGAAGAAGTACTTCTTACAGGTACCACTACAGCCCCAAAGCAAATCTGTCCAGTGACTGAGGAGTGTAGTTGTGAGATCTGTCACTAGCTCTGCGGGGTACCCAAGCTCACAGCAACTCAAAGATGACTCTGGTAAAATGCCATTCTCATCCCTGAGCTGGTCTGCCAGGAGCAGTGGGACAATTGCCAATTGGGGGTGGGTCCTATTTCTCCCTTTTCCCTACTGACCTGTTGGCCTGCAGATACTGAAGTGCCCATCTGCACATTTACGGAGTGATATTTTACAATTCATTATTATGCTAAGAAGATGGGGACAGGAGGAGTTTAGGAGGTACCGGTGTGTGTGTGTTTGTGTGTGTGCACACATACACACACACATATACATGTCTGGATTTCTTATGACTAGAAGATCAACCAGCCCTTTGTAGCAAACAAATGCTTGCTAAAACAAGAATGCTTTTAGTCTTGAAAACAAAGCAGGGAGTGACTTAAAGGCTAGAGCAGGAAGCATGGCAATAAGACAGCATATTACATGACAATGACCAAGAAAGAGGATGCCTTTGGAGCACAGCCATTTGGGAACCACGTGCTAGCTGGTGTTAGTGCTCATCCTCTTCTGGTTGGGGAAGAAAACATTTCACCCAGGGGGTAACAGCAAAACAGAGGCTAGGTGCTTTTGTGCAGACATCCTTACTTAGCCACAGAGTCTCCAGGCCAAGGTACTCTCACAGCACATGGTTTCTCACTAGGCTCTGGACCCCTGAAAACACACACACCCAGATCTTTCTATGCAACCCACCTCCTAAGTCTGGTCAATCTCTAAGGGCAGTTGCTCTCCTGTACTACTAAATGTTTCCAGAAATACTAAACCCTTGTGGAAAGCTGGTGTTTCTCCTGTGACAGAGTAGGAGAACTTGCCTAACATTACTGTTAGAATCTTAAATCACAAAGGGAAAGTGTCAAAGTTTACTTCAACTTCTCCTTTTGTACCACTTGAATTCCTGAAGCTCCTACTTTAAGGCCTTAAGTCACAGCCTTCTCACAAGATGAGTATGTGTTTTGTTAAACTTTTAAATCCCTCCCAGAGATAAATGAAATGATAACAGCTAGGATCCTTTTTTCTTTAACAAATTTCTGTGTATTATTATTTAAGGTCTTCAGACACCAATAATCCACTGATGCATATGTAATCTGATGCTGAGAGTCTGGGATATTATTTATGTTCTCCTAATGGGACTAGTAAGTCCCCAGAATTTCAAGTGCTCAGGAAATAAGTCTATAGAATGTTTTTATTCTAAATATAGAGGATCTTAAGGGCATAAACAATTTACCCAGAATACTGGTCTGCCTTCTTTGAATGGCTCTGGTCAATCACATAAATATGTGTAGCAAATATTATTTACTCTACATTTACCAGGCATTTGTCATAGTAAAGTGACCTAACAGTTCGATGTCTTCCTCCCCCTCAAATTAGCAATATGACTGGACCATCAAATTAAACAACTAAATGCCAAATTTTCTTCTATTTTTTTTAAAGATGGTGCACAGTTCTGAGTTAGATGAGTGGAAAAATAATCCTGAAGGCAGAGCCCTGTTTTTTTTTTTCTTTAATATACAACAACTTTTCAACAGCTAACCCACTCTCAGTAAATATGAGTAAAGAAAGTGCGCTCCCAGTCAGAGCACATGTTTACAACTAAGTTAAAGGCTCTTAAAAATAGGGTGTTTGATGGTCCACTGCCAAAATATGAACTCGAGCAGACTGGAGTGCACAGCTAATAATAAAGAGTCAGGGTTGCTATGAAAATCGCTGAGACTGATCTCCAATGCTTATCCTTTTCACCAATGAGTCCCCTACAACCACATACAGACATGAGTTTGGAGTTAGAGTTCAAGGTAGGAAGGAAGGACACCTGGACATGGTAGGAAATCATTTAAAACAAAAGCAAAAAAAAAAAAATTCGGATTGGATGGGGCTCAAAATTAAATTGCAGAAGAGAATGGAAAGAGTTCAGCTGCTCTCTGGGCACTGCTTGCTTTATAGAAAAGAAGAAAATGCCCAGATAGATAACAAAGTGCAAAGTAAAGGAAATATGTTAGGCATGAAGAAAGCTACCCTGTTTTCTGTTCAGATTCCTGAAATAGAATGAGCAGATATACAAAGAAGAGAAACATTTGCTGACGGCTCCAAGTCAGGTGAAGAACCACAAGAACCACAGCTTCAGCAGGGTCTTCTCCCCTTCACCACAAGTCTTGGCTTCAGGGTCTTTGGCACGGGGAACCCCTGGAGAATCTGAGAAACCTATGGATGGATCAACACTGAAAACTGCATAAATGTAATCACACAAAATTGAGCCTTCAATGCAGAGGATGCACAAAGTCAAGAAGCTGAAGAGAACACTTATCTTCCAGCATAAAAAGCAGCTATTGATGACAAAGATAGCACTCTCCAAGAGAACACAGAGTTCTCTCAATCACCACTCCACTTCCAGCACCCAAGTTTAACTGATCATCTTCAAGTTTACGCATCTGCATCATTTCTACGTTGCTTCTGTTACTGCTTCCTACCCAGAGAGAATTTCCTTCAAAATTCTCCTTAGAAGTAACAGTGTCTGTAGCATTTCCATGTGAGAAGAGCGTTGGGAGACCAACCTGGTTAGAAGTCTGGGAGAGAATCAAGCTGAGTTTGCACATTTCACACACACACACACACACACACACAAAACTGGAAAACATCCCATCTATGCTCATGGAGAGAATAAAGATAGTAGGGTCCTCAACCAACTTGCTTGTCTACAAAGGCACTTAAGATCAAGTTAACTAATTTAAACCTAAGCTTATTCTCTCAGTGAATTTGAGGCCTACTCACAGCATCATCAGACCCTGATGCCATTCCTTCATGGAAATTAACATGTCATCAGGAATCTACACTGAAGATGCCCAGATTTGGGTTTCTGGAGAACCCTGAAGAATCCAAGCCAGCCATATGCCTGCAGGGCAGGTATCGATAATGATACACGTTGGACCTCTTTTCCATTGAGCTTGAGTATTACCTTAGAATCCACCACACAGCCCTCCAGGTGGCTACTAAAACCTACCTTGGAATGCAAGTTGAGACATATTTGTCACTCCCGGATGCTACATGTTCAAGCACTTTCTACCTCTAAAACACAGGAGACTGGCAACTGTCTCACAGAGTTATCTGTGACCCCAGGCATTCATTCTGAATTTCATAGTCAGCTTTGATGACTAGTTATTTCTAGTTGGCATTGACTTTCAAATGTCTTCTTGCACTTGGCTTTCAAGCTCAGGCTTTGCTGATGTGTGAGCTGCAGTCTGATAGAACCTGTGTAGTTAATCTTCTCTGTGCAGTATGGAAGAGCAACCAGCATTATCCTGCTCTGTTCAAATTCTGGCTCAGTGACCTGGGCTTATTCCTTCGCCTCATGTCTCAATGCCCTTATCTGTCAGATGGGAATAAGACAGCACCTACTTTGTAGTGTAGTTGTAAGAATTTGAATTAGTATTTTAAAAGGAAAACTTAGAAGAGTATCTGATACATTAAGCATTTAATAAATGTGATTTTTCCCCCCAAAAGATGTATTTTACTTAGTTGAAAGGAATAGAGGAGAGAGAGAGAGAGAGAGAGAGAGAGAGAGAGAGAGAAAGATTTATCTGCTGGTTCACTCCCCAAATGGCTGCAACAGCCAGGTCAAAGATAGGAGCCTGGAACTCCACCCAGGTCTCCCATGTGGGTGGCAGAGGTCAAAGTACTTACACCATCTTCTGCTACTTCCCCAGGTGTATTAGCAGAGATCAGAAGCGTAAGGGATGCCAGCATCGTGTAGCAGTTTAACCTGCTGTACAACAACATCAGATTCTACAAATGTGATTTTTAAAAGTAAGTGTTGAGGGGCAGGCATTGGGACACAGTGGGTTAAGCCGCAGCTTGAGACATCTGCATCCCATGTTAGGGCGCAGGTTTAAGTTGTGGCTGCTCTGCTTGCAATTCAGCTCCCCACTAATGCATTCTAGGATACAACATATGGTGGCTCAAGTGGATGGGCCCCTGCCACGCACATGGAACACCCAGATGGAGTTCCTGGCTCCTGGCTTTAGCTTAGACCAAGCTAAAGCAAGCATTTGCAGATCTTTCTCTTTCTCTCTCTCTCATTCTCACTGGCTTGCTCTCACTCTTACTTTGCCTTTCAAGCAGATATAATAAACAAATAAGCATTTAGAAAAAATATCTGTTGAACCAAAGGGCTATCTTGAAGATCAGTGTTTTATATTAAATGTTTGGTACATTTAGTCACAGAAATAAAAAGGTGTGGTCCTTTAAAAATTCATGCTCACCACAGCTTACTTCAACAAATATTCCCAGTGCTTGCTTACTAGATGTTTGACACTATTATAGGTTCTGGAAATACAGAGATAAATAAGGCACAGCGTCACCTTGGAGCAAAAGTCCATTAGTTATGAGCCCTTGAATTTTCTCTAGGTAATGAGAAAACAGCTTTAAAAAACTCAGTTCTCACTTGGATCTAAATGGATTCAAAATGGCTTTGCAGCCAAGAGCTACAGGTCTCTTCCTTAAGTTCCATCTAAGATGTTCATTCCAAAATAAGCAGCAGTAAGGAGGCAAACCTTAGACAGCTCTTGGTTGCAGAGAACAATCTGCTTCTTCAATTGGAGACCCAGTGTCTCTCCCAGAGGACCTCGGAGCCCTCTCTTTCCAGACCTGCCGGGTGACTTACTACACTTGAAAGAAATGCAAGAAGCAGAGCTTGGGCTTTCATAAACAAAAAGTTTTCTCACTTTGTCCTTTGAAATTACTGCATTTAAAAAAGAAAAAAAAAAAACACAAGACTCCCTTTTTCCAGCTCCCCTTGTGGATTTGGCCTGCTGGGGCGTCAGACATCCTCATTCCATTCATGACTGCCATTCTTATGAGGAGAGTCACTGCTTCAACTTCTGTGTGTGTGGGTGTTCTTCTGGGAGCTGCAAACATTCGAGGTCCCCATCGCCTTGCAAACTTAGTTCTGCATTTGGGACTCATTTTTTTTAAATTTGTTTTACAGGTAGAGTTATAGACAGAGAGAGACAAAGAGAGAAAGGTCTTCCTTCAGTTGGTTCACCCCCCAAATGGCCACTACAGCCGGCACTGCGCCAATCCAAAGCCAAGAGCCAGGTGCTTCCTCCTGGTCTCCCACTTGAGTGCAGGGGCCCAAGCACTTGGGCCATCCTCCACTTCCTTCCCGGAACATAGCAGAGAGCTGGCCTGGAAGAGGAGCAACCGGGACTAGAACCCGGCGCCACAGGTGGAGGATTAACCAAGTGAACCACGGTGCCAGCTGTGTGCCCTCCGCAGGCCCAGGGTGCTTGAGAATGGATGGACGCTCCGTAGAGGAGTCAGTATAACAAGCTTGAGTCTCTCCTCCACATCTTTAAAATGGGCATAATAATACCTCAGAGAACAAACTGAGATAATATATGTGTTCATGCTCTAAAAACTGAAAATTTGCTTTCCAAAGCTATGATATTATTTTCATTTCTCATGTCTCCCAAGTTTATTTCCTATTTGCAGACTACAAGTAGCTGTACCTGCCTTGTTGACCCCATAATGCTTGGTGAGGACTACATGGATCACGGACACGTATATTATGACCACTATAAATGCTATTACCTACTGCAGCACACTTCCTGAGAGTCTGCTATGCCCAAATCTCCTCAAGGCCTTTGTGTTAATGTCCTGACCGTTTCTTTTCTATTCCTGTTTCTAAAGAGGACTGATATTCTTCTCCAGAAATGTTACCTTTCAGCAGTTTCTCTTTCATTCTGGAACCTCGATGACTTCTAACAAAATGACAGTAGCTCTAAGGCACAGAAGATGCTTACGCGACCATTTTCTTCTCTAAAAGCATCCAAATCAGCATTTTAAGAAGACTGGCCAAAGTAGCACAGAGCTGGGGCCAGGAAGACCACTGTGCAGGCAGATGTCCAGGCTTGGGCAGCCACAGGCAAAGGACTCCCACTTTTAGCTCTGCAGGTAGATATTTGTTTATGGTTATCACTTTCCAGAGCATTTGCAAGATTTTCTTTCTTTTAATTAACCCCAATCAACCTCCAGTCAGCCACACCAAGTAAGGAACATGGAGCTGTGCATTGTATCATTGATTAAATTATTGTGTTCCTTTATTTGTTAGCAGTTTATTATCCCTGTCTCTCCTCTCCGTTAAAATGTTAAAATCCATCCAACAAGAACTTGGTCTTTCCTGTGTGGCCCAAGGGCCTTAAACAAGACCCAGCATGTAGTAGGTGTTCAGTATCTGTAACTTCTATTGCATCATCATTTCCCTTGAACTAACATTTTCCACTCAGGAGGGATTGGGCTTTTAGAATTTGAACATGGACAGAATTTTGAGAGATTATCTAACCCCTGACTTTCCAAATGGTTGTAGCACTGGATTCCCTGCTTTAAACCTATGTTAAATGCATAATGATATAGGAGATGGAGACCTGGAATCAAACCACAGGCCCCTCCCTCTCTCCTTCCTACCCCTATCCCTGAAAGACAAATAAGCAATCACTATGATCTGGTCACTGACTCAGTGAGTATTGTGGACCTACAACGTGCCAGGAACTGTTAAAGGCTTAGGATGTGTGCACTGAACAAGACGAACAAGGTCCCTGGTCTCAGGGAGTTTACATTCCAGGGGCGACAGACAGGAAATACACAAATAAATCAAGACTTATCAAATTTAGAGAGTGATAAAAGTTAGGAACAAAACAAGAATTCTGCAATTGATATGGGGGGACTAGGCAGGGAGCTATAAAAATAAATGAGCTGGAAAATTTTCCACAGTTTCTGTCTCTAGCATTGCACTCTAACTCCACCCCTTTGCATGCCAATCCAGCACACACACTTTCCCATGATACACCTGAGTCTCCTCCAGGACCCGGAAAGAGAGGTCTCCATGAGGAGAATGTGTACACAGAGTTCCACGTGGAAACGCCATGAAACTCTACCAGAAGACCTCATGTGCACTAAACTCTGCCCAAACTCCACCCTGATGATATTTCCAATTAGGGTACTCCCCTACCCCATCAATGGGATTGGACAAGGGAGTATCCCTATTTTGGCCTTCTCTTGCTATCTCTTGTCAGGGCAGCCCTCTTTGGTCATCTCAAGGGAGTTTCTCTCCTCTCGGGATTGCCGGCACTCACGCCTAACTATATACTCACTCTCTCATGTTAGGTAAATCCCGCTTCCATTACTGCGCTTTATTTATGCCTCTGCTTTGAATTCTTATCTCACTGGGGGCAAGATGCTGGAATAAAAACTGAGGAAAACACTCCGACAACATAATGGGATAAAATGATGGGGGAATAAGGGAGAGAAAAACCAGTCATGTGTATCTGCTCCAGTTACTGTGGCCTGGGAGGTCTCTCTTGGAGGTGATATCTAAGTTGAATCCTATATGACAAGAACAATCCATCCAAGCGAAGTACATTCTACATTCGGAATCCAATCCTTTTGGGCTACAGATATGGAAACAAAGAAGCAAAGGAGCAGTGCATGCCCCAGAGTCACCCTGTTAGGTAAAGCCTGGACCAGTCTGGAGGTCTCCTGTCATTCCACATTTTCTTTTATGATAAAATGCTCTTTTTCTTAGGTTCTATAAACTTTCATGTTCTTGTCCTCTGGAGCTATTTCCCATAAAACTGATCTCCTTTCTCATATTCCTTAACACATGTACTTATTTCTTGTCTTCTCTGAAAAATGAACTTCATAACCAACTTGTCTTCATTTTATTAAAAATAATCATGATTAAAAATGTGTGTGTGTCCAGTGTGTGTGTGTGTGCTGGGAGCTTGGGGTAGATTTTCTAAGCAGAAATAAGACCTGCTTAATATATTGGAAAAGGAAGGCAACCTACCTTCCTTTATCTTAGTACTTTTAAGAAGAAAAGCCACGTTGCACAGCGTATCACCGAGATATCGGGAAAATCTTAATCAATTATAAGATGCATGGAAAGAACTGGGATAAAAAAGTCACCATCCAATAGCTCTAACCTAACAGACAAGTAAGCTAACCATGTCTACCCTTCAAAACAAAATAAGATGACAACTACAACCGCGTGACTCTTTTTGCTTCATGCTAGTTACATCTTGCTTTGTTAAAGAAAAAGCACCAGGCTGTCCTAGAGCCTACGTTGTGATCCATGGACCCCCAAGATTCCAGGAATCAAGTCCTAAAGAAGCAATTTGAAGAGCTGAGCTCTAACTGGATCTAGAGGTAGGGAGTTGTGCTACCAAGTAAGTTTAGAGTTGATATTTATTTGGAAAAATGATCCTTTGTTGGTTTGTTGGAGGCAGACCCTGTGCATTTCTGTTTCCATTCTATTAAATCCTTAAACAGAGCTGAGTTTTAAGGGCTTAGGACAGCCCTTGGGAAATAGGTGATTACACTCTCTGCTTAGTGGTTTAGCGATAAAGGGGGGAAGAAAGGCAGTGGATTGAATTCCCCTCCCCCAGGCCAATTTCTCAGTGACTCTTTTATAGTTCCCCTTTAAAACGGAAGCATATTCAAAAAATGAAGCAGCAACACATAAAAATCTCACCCATCAATCTGCACTTTTCAACTGTTATATGCATATGAGAGAGGGATAGACAGACAGGGAGGCTGGTATATATATGTATGAAGCTCTAGTCAACTCCTGAGCAAGAAGGTTCTACAGGAATAATTTATTTTCCATTTTCTGTTTTAAGTTTCAGGTAATTATTTCACAGGGGAACTCACTTGGAAATCTTTATGCTGAAGTATAGTTGGGAAGACGTAAGGGGAAAAAAAGACAGTGCTTCCTCTAAAAATAAATTTACGGAATTCAATGCTACTCTTCCAACTGTGTTTCTCAAACTGGAACCCTAAACCGCCCAAGTAGTGCCCATATGGAGTGATGTGCTCATTACCTCTAAGGAAGGTGTTAAGCAATTAACACAGCTAGGGCCCTTCTGCCATGGCTGGACTCATGTTCAAGATTACTTTAGCCCCTTCTCACTAGCCCAGCATTTCCTCTAAAAAACCAAAACATTCACACCCTTGTCTCCTGTCCTTTGTTTGAGCCTTCCTCATTAGATAACTTAAGGAGATATTGAAATTGGAGAAACAAAAGCAAAATATCAGGGAATTCCTCAAAGTACAATCGTACCAAAAAAGACCTCAGAGGTGATCCAAGCCATTCACCAAGTGCCCCTTAATGTTTTTCCTAGAAGGAAAGTAGTAAACACCAGGAAAGTACAAAAGAGGTGAGTATGGTGATCAACTAGTAATTTATCAGAACCAACACTGGGTCCCCACATCCAATTCCAAGGCCAGTACATCCATGTCATATCACAAATAGGTATAGCACGTAGGTATAACACAGTACCAGGGGTCACTTCCTCTTCATTTATTTTTTTATAAAGGGTATGATGGAATAATAATGTACTTAGAATAATTTCTTATCAAAGAAAGATTCCATCTCTTAAAGATGGCTTATGCTGACTTTCCTCAGCATGCTATGCTATAGCTAACAAAGCCTTTGTGACCTAGAAGATTGAATGCGATTACATTGCCCCTATATATTTGCTATGCTGTTTGACTCTCCCAAGGGCAGCATAACAGTACTAGGGGAGTGACATCTTTATGAGGTTAACCCTTTTCTATTTTAAGGGTAGACTACCAAAGGCAGATGTGTTCCCTGGAGCATAACAAGAATGCTGGAAATTTGGTAGTTAGGAGGAATGACAGCACCAGGCCATGATCCAGGAGAGAAAAAATTACATTGTTGTTCAGAGGGACAGTGAGCTGGGGAACCTTTGGAGGACGTCAAGGCATATGCTGTGAAAGGGATATGCCAAAGGAAGGGGGAGCCTGAATTATATTATTTTATTATGAAATTATATTATTTCTTTATTATGAAATTATATTATTTCTTTATGAAAAGAAACAAGGGAAAATAATGTTTCTAAGCTCTGCCACATGCCTGACAACATGCTAGGTCCTTTCATGTGCTATCTCATTTAATTTTCAAAACCTTTAGAGATAGTTAATACTATCCCAAAGAGCAGAAAATAAGGCTCAAAGATGCCAAATCACCAGAATGGGATAACTCAGCTGAGTAAGTGGAGCTATCTTCCACAGTGAGGTTTGCCAGCTCTGATTCTATTAACCTTTGCTATGTTAAAAAATGTCCCTAAAATTACTGGCTTAAAGCAGTGATGTGACATTTCTCAGGATCCTGTAAACTGCTTGTACAGCCTGCCTGTAGGTTTCACCTGGGCACACACATGTGAGGACTGGCTGGACCCAAAAGGGTCCCACTCCTGGATGGGCAGTGGTGCTGTTTGGAGGCAAGGGTCTCTTTAAGTGGGAGCTCATAATCCGGCTGGATAGACTGCTTCTCCTATATGGTGGTCTCAGAACGGGGTTTCAACAGGGCTTCATCAAGGCCACCCTCAGAAGTAGCACAGCGCCTTTTCTAACAAATACTATTGGCAAATGACATTGTGGGTCCTCTCAAGATGCATGGGAAAGAAACAGCACCTACTTTTTCTATGAGATGGATAGCCATATCACATTACAGAGGGCTATGAGGATTGGAAGGAATCACTACGATCACTTAAAAATCAATTATCACAGGCTCTACAACACGAAGGTCCTCCTACTATCAGCATTTTTCTAAAAATCCAAAACTTCCCCTAATGTTCTCTTTTTTATAGGTTTATAAAAGGCCTTAATAAAACGGCTACTTTTTATAACCCGGATGAAATGTTAGAAAACTTGGAGTTCCAGTCCTAGCTCTGATGCTATGGGATTTTGCAAGGTTTTCTTTTTAAATTTTTTAATGGGCTTTAATTTCTTCATCTATAAAAAGAGGGTTTGGTGTGATTTCTCTCTAAGGGCTCATACAGCACTATAAATTGTAGAATAGCATCCTATTTTTAGTGCCTTATGAACTGGCTCTCTGGGGGATGGGCAGGATGGAGATGAGAGAAGGCTAGAAATGAAATGGTTTCTATTTTGCAACACACTCCCTTTCACAACTGTGGGTGCAGAATTTGGGAGGCAGTAAGGAACAGAAACCCCTTGCCACGTGTAGCTGTAAATTCACATCATCTGAGTGCTTTTCTGACCATTCTCATTTATCACATGCCAAACCTGCCTGGGTCCTCCAGCATGATACCAAGGATTCAAGTGCAAGCCCTTGCCCTCAGAGCTTTTGGGCCTATTTGGACCAAACAATTGCCATGCAGCACACACTCACACCAGCTGAGCAGACAGCAGAGGGAAAAGGGTTCCTGAGCTGGTGACTTCCGGAGGGAAATGCTTAGCCCAGAGCTCTCTCAGAAAGATATTGTTGCCTAGTCTATGGAAGATCAAGTTCCCAAGGAGAAAACTAATGTTTAATTTAGCACAAAGACAGCTCAGAATCTCTCTCTGGGGGACTGAGCCTGCAAACAGATCCACACGCAAAGAATCCTAGTGAGAAAAGGAAGCTCGCTCTGGTGCTTCAGCTGGAGGATTAGACCCAAACTTTCTAAAGTCCTGTCTGTCAGACTGTTAGGAGGACCAGAGCTCTTTCCTATTTCCTTGATATGTCTGCAGTTTGCACTTTTTGAGCACTTCCGTGAAACAACCCAATGGGATAATGTCACTAGCACATACTCTTTGTTGTCTGAAATTACATGGTACAGTGTGGCAATCCAAAGTGCAAGCCTTGGCCGGTTTAGCAAGGATCAGTCCTCTTAGGTGAACACAGCGACAACAAAAAACTTGTTTTCTCAACTTCTTAGCCTGAAAATGCTTTTATTTTTTCATCATTGAGACCCCAGAGGCCTCCAGAATTGAGCAATTTACACCTGAGTATGGCAGTGATCATTCCATCGTCAGAATTCAATACATATTGTATTCAATTAAGCCACTTCTTTGCACCCTAGTTACCATAACTCAAAACGCTTACACTGTGTATCCAACAGGTTTCTGGTAAGGTATTAGCAACAAGAGCAGGCTTTTTCTCTTAAATACATTTTCTTTAAAAAAAAGACATGTAATTAACTTTTTATTCAAATCTGTTAGGACTACCTGTAGAGAACTCTGTTGTGCAAAGAATTTAAGGTGTTGGGCTTCATGAAGGTGAAAGTCTGCCAGATAAGAGTCACAAATACAAGGGGACTTCAAAAAGTTCAAGGAAATTGGAATTAAAAGAAGTACTTTGATATAAAATTTTTTGAAATTCATGTATTGTTTTGTTTTTTGTAATTGCGTTTCCTATGAACTTATGGAAGATCTTTCCTGAATGTAACTCAGCCACCTTTCTGACAAAAGAGAATTTTGAAAATGACATTGTTGTTAAGTCTACATCAACGTATGAACATGCCAGAATGACTCAGGAAGCAAGTACACTGTTAAAAAATGAAGTAAATCAAACCGCACCAAATTTGATACTACAGTTCTTAAGCATTATTATCCTTGAGAGAGGAAGGGGGTATCTAAATTTATATAATGGGGATAAATAAAGAAGTTAACTATAGTCTTTGCTTTGAGTAGAAACAATATTACTTTAAGTATCATCTACCAAAGAACAAGAACTGCTCTCATTCTATTCCTGTCACTTCTTCATAGAAACATCATGCTTTTGATGAAGAATTATCAACACTAAAACTCACCTTGAGGCCTTGGCAAATTTTTGCCATGTTTCTTATGTAAAGTCACACTTTAGGAAGTACTGCTCAAAGGAGAGATTCCAAGCCAAGAAGCACATCAAGGCATGGAATTTTCAACTTACTCCTGGTAAGGGTTGGGATGAAGCCAAATTTGTGTTGCTTGTTCATATGCAATTTTAGCTAGGAATCTGGCTTCCAAAAGCATAAATTTAAATCTCCAAGAAAGGGAGCTTCTCACCTTTTGTTATTATGGAGTATGGCTTTCGTGGGTAAATGTGAAATTTAAGCTATCTATTGGGAGTTTTGAATTATTAGAATAGTCCAAATGTATCAATTTAATTAAATTAACTCAAATTAAATTCAAATTAATTCACTTTAAAGTATTCATTAATTTGGGGCAGGCCTTTAGCCCAGAGGTAAGCCCCACCTCTGGAGTGAGTGATTGGTTCCATTCCCAGCTCCCACTCCTGATTACAGCTTCCTGCTAATCCAGACCCTGGGAGGCAGCAGTGATGTCTCAAGTAATTGGATTCCTGTTACCTATGTGAGAGGCCTGGATTGAATTCCTTCCACTCAACCCAGTCCTGGTCATTGCAAGCATTTGGGGAGTAAACCAGCCATGGCAGCAATCAATCAATCAATCTCTCTCTCTCTCTCTCTCTCTCTCTAAACCAGCCATGGCAGCAATCAATCAATCTCTCTCTCTCTCTCTCTCTCTCTCTCTTTCTCTCTCTTTCTCTTTCTCTCTCTCTTTCTTGCTCTTTCTCATCTCTTCACCTCTCAGATAATCAGTTTTAAAAGGAATTATTCAATAATTCGAATTAACAATTGATATATATGGACTATTCAGTTCTAATGATTCGAAATTCCTAATAGCTAGTTTAAATTTCTCATGTACTCACTAATTCCATACTCCAGACTTGCTGGGTCATTGAATGGAAACCCAGACTATATTCTAAAAGTAAGGAGTCAAGTAGGTTTCACTCCAGTCAAGTCCTAGATTGAGACTCCTAGTATCCTAGGAATACAAAAGAGATTAATTGCTTCTAGTCTCAAAAAAAGACAAAATTTAACCCTTTGCAGGGAGATGTAAATCAACCCCAGGTGACTTCTCAATATGAAACTATTGATGAAAACTTAATAACACAGTATACCACACTAACCATTTCAAGTAAATATTAAAGAGAAAAGCATGCCCTTCCATAATATGTCTGATGTACTTCTAAGGCTAGAATCCTAGGCTGGGACAATTGCATCATTTAATCAGCAGCCCTAAGACATTAGTTCGATTACTATCATTTTGATAGTTGAGGAAACCAAAGGGAGCAAATCTGATTTAACTAAGACAACAGGCCTGTTAATTGGTGGAATTGAGATTTGAAATATCTTACCATACACTCTAGGTTCTTAACTCCTATGCTGCCTTGCTTCTTAGAACAAGCCAAGTTGAACACTTATGTTTCCAACCCCATTCACATCTCTTTTAACAGTAAATTCTAGGAAGGCAAAGGCTCTAACAAATTGCTCATTGATATAATTCTAGAACAGTGCATGACACGGAATAGCTACACAACTATTATTCACTAAATTAATGTATAATTTCCCCAACTCTAAGAAGACTCATGTCTAAAATGTGGATGTGAGATTTCAAAACCTTTGCTAAAGTCATGAAGACTCATGAAGACGCAGGGTGGCATCAATACTGTTACTTCCCCATGTTCCCAGCCATTCCTTCAATTATTTGGCTACAGTAGGGCCCAACTCTCTAGCCTCAGGTCTGTGGTAGAATGCCTTCTCCAGGAAGTAGAACAGCTTGCATTCTTCTACATTTGTCCCTTAGATATGTACAGGAAAAGGTCAAAACTGGCAGATAGTCCACTGGCTATGGACAGTATCCCCACATCATGCTGTGATTCAGGGAGGGAAGGGGAGCTAGCCTTTTCTCCTTTGCCATCCATTCCCTAGTGTCCTTTCCTGTGCCTTGTAACCAGGGACCAAATTGGTAGCTGACTAAACCCTAGTGAAAGATCTGGAACACATCCACACTAAAAGCAAATAAATCAGTACATTTCAAAGACAATCTGAGACCACAGCTTCTCATACATTTTTGGCCATGATTTTTTAAACCTAAAAGACATTTTGTAAGTGTACAAGCAAATTCATTTATTGGGCCGATCACTCTACACATTAAGAGTATACATTTTTTTACCAACAGGGCAATTCTTGTTAGTACTAGAAGGCCTAGGGAGCCTAAGAAAAGTCGTGCAGTTGGTTCTGTTTCTTTTAGTTTCTCTTCCGCGTCTAGCAAGTGTGCTTTTAAAATCGTCTCCTTCCAATGCCAAAGGCCATGTCATGCCGTATATAACTCACTGTGAACAGGAGAAGAGTGTAAATAGCGAGGCATTAAGCAGCTCCAGGGACTTGAAGATAGGTAGTACAGAACACTTAGGCAATGCACTCTGAGAAGAGGCTGCTGGAGGGGAAATGTAATACTTGTCTTCAAGTATATGAAGGATTAGTATTGCTTCACAGCTGCCGAGTCCTTTGAACCTTCCTTGCTCGACCGTTTTCCAGAGCTTCTGATTTGCTCTCCCCAGACTTCCAGCCCCTTCAGGGGGTGGAATGACCTCACCTGTCACCCAGCCACACGGTCAGCCAGATTCTGCTGTCTGTCCACTATGCATTTAACTTTCACACCCACTCACATGCTCAAAATCAGCGACCCCACCTCCCACCTCCCAGCTCTGCATTCCCTCCCTCTCCCAGGCCCTGCTGGTGACCCACATTTTCCATAAAACTACCCCAGGTTGAATTTGGATCTCTCTGCTACCAGCAACCAAGAGGACTCCTAATTTAAGCACCTACTATGTGTCATGCACTATTCTGTTTTCCTAAATAATACTAACTTTACACATGAAGATACCAACACCAAATAATAAAATCATTTCCCCAAACTCATACAGCAAATATGTGCCAAGAAGGGTTCTGAACATTGGTCTAACTATAAAATTGGTACATCAAATTCTCCCATTTACTCTCTCTCTAAGCCTTGGGGTCTCTATTGGCAAAATGGAGCCAATGTTGCTTATTCATCTGGTATTTACAGGCGTTATAGAAAACACGCAGCACGTGTGCCCTATATATACCAGGGCTCAATAAATATTTGCCCTTCTCTTTGATTGTCTGTTTCAGTTGTGGTCCTTTCTCCCTAGTCAGTATCTAGTTCACTGCTGCTTTGCTGAAGCATTCTGGTTGTCAGACTTGTCAGACTGCAAGCAAGCAGGGACTGTATGTCTTGTATTTCTCCTCATTCTCCCATAGAGCTTGCTGCAGCATGAAGGAACTTAGCATGAAATGCAAGAGGAAGAATTTAGAATTGCTTTCATTCAACATGCCCCTGCCCATGAACATGAACATATATAAGGTACTGGCTTGAAAAATAAGGCAGTAGAATTCACTCAGAAATGGTTAGCTGCCATCCATAGCAGAAATGTAGGATTTTTTTTTTTTAATTTCCTTCCAGGCTTTTTGAGATTAAACACTATTGCTAAAAACACAATCAAACTCACAATAAGAAAAACTAGCTAAACATGACCATCCTTTTAGTCACATTTAATTGTTGTATCTAAGAACATTTGAAAGCCCATGCTTATATATCTTGGTACTTTAAAACTAATTACAGGAATAGGGAAGCTATAAGGTATTCAAGTTTAAGATTTAGAAAAAGTTGACAAACATTGCCTCACAATGACATTATTTCAAAGGAAGTAGAAGCTTTCTACAAACACTGACCTCAACAAGCAAGGCACGTGGGTTTACATGATACCATCACCTTGCAGTCAAAGCAAGCTTTATGGCAAGTTTTAGCAAAGTATTGCACCAACTTGTCTTAGCACTTGAGCCTGTTTTCATTTGTCAGATCTCTTCTATTCACTTGAAGAAGTAGTAGGGAGGTCTTGGGTAGATAAGAACTCTTTTATTATTTTGCTCTGAAAAGCACAACAAAAATAGGTCAGCTTTCTAAGGAAATCATGGCTGCAAATATAAATAATGTATGTATTCCTTCCACTAGCCCGGGAGGGGGATGCCTATCATGCAGTCAGTTGCAGCCACTCACATCTGGCTCCACACTTAACAGCTCTCCAATTGCCAACTGTCAATCGGAAACTTGATTATTATCTGTTAAGAGTAACCAGGGAACTCTGGCAATGATTTAGCTTGTTTGACTTCCTTAAGCTAACAATTAACATTTTAGACTATTGTTGACAAAATATTTAACTTTCCCATGCTATTTGTGTAAACAACTTTTCTAATATTCCTTAGATACTCGGGGTGGGGGGGGGGGGCAGAGACACACCTTTCTAAAGCATCGCAGGTCTGTGCAGAGATCTGTAGCATGCACTGAGAACAGAGACCTTCACAGTGTCACACATGTTAAATAGGATTTCCTGGGACTTTCAGGATCACTTAAGCACACTGATATTTCAGTCTTGACAGCGCTAAATTTGAAATACCAATCCCTCTATTTATAATAAAAGCTACTCCACCATTCAAAACAGACAACTGAAAGATGGGTATACTTCTAATCCCTGGAAAAATTGGTGTTATTCTTCATTGTTTAGTAGTTCATTATTAGTAATACTAATTATAGAGCTTTGCATTTCTACAGTACTTTATTTTTTTCTGAATCCTGTTAAGAAACATATTCACTAACTTCTCTCAACTAGCTAGGGCAGCATTATGGTTCTCTTTCATAGATGACTGGTCCTAGTTACCCAGCTGGTTCATGACGGAGCAGCCAGGAAACCAAGGGGTGCAGGCTCCTGGCTGGTCTGTTTTCTTTCCTCTACACCATATTAAAGAAAAGATCATCTCCGAAGCCAAAAATGACTTAGAACTACTTAATCCACTCATCCTAGCAACCCAATCTATGCAACAGTAAGAGAGTTTGTCTGGGAAACGAGAAAGATTAATAATGTACCATGGAGGCTCTAAACCTTACCGTTCCTTAGACCAGCAATTATTCCGTTTCACAGTTCATTCAAAGATTCAAACACACTTTACCAGAAAAAGATTTAGTGCCTGAAGCCTGTACCAAGGGTTTAGAACCGCAGATCTGCCCAAAGCCCCAGAATCCAGGTCCTCTGAAAGGCCCTATTCCTACAGCCTCTGAAGCAGCGGGGCTTCCCCTGAACTTGTACTTGAGCTAAATGGAGAAACTGGCTGAGTAAGGGCTGCAGAATCAGGCTCTCAATACGGACAGAATTAGAACTGGCTTGGAGGTTATTACTGCATTGTTCTTGAAACTCAGGCTATTGAAAAGATTCAGACATGATATATTCCTTGCAGGGTGACACCAAAGGCAACACTGTCCCATCAAACAGAAGTTGTCCTTTCACCCTCACTCAGCAAATATTACCCATTCTCTACAAGGCACCACATTAGCAGGCATGTAGGACAGGGAGCTTCCAGCAGAGGACACAGCACATATTTAATTTTAGATGATCAATATTCTCTCCCTTTCTCCAAAGGACATTTATGGCCACTTATAGCATACGAATTAACCATTAGAGCGATACATCCAACACACCCAGACCACATAAATCTGGTGATGGACATGGTAGCAATAAAATGAAGGAAGAATTCTGACACTCATTCTGAGCCAAGGCCCTTTCAAATTAATAGTATCTCGGAAAATAAGAGAAGCCCGAGTGCAGGGGACCTGCAGGAGGACCTGCGGGTGTGCAGGCTTGGTGAATCACTGGCTAATGCCCATCCCTCCCTTTGCACACAATGTTATCAGGTTAATTCAGCCCTTGCAGTAAGGTCTTCGAGTACCATGCTGAGTAACAAGGCTCCAAATTTAGAAGCCAGCGTGGAGAGGGAATTTCCATCAGCCAAAAGTGGGGTAGTGGATCAACCCTTGCAAACACCACACGATTTCAGTGGAAAGCAACCATCAGGCATAACCTGTCCTTATCCATCCTCCTTGCATCATCACCCCACTCGGAGAGGCAGCGCCTCCACGGGAGTATTTCAGGAGCTGGCTGGTTAGTGGCTGGGAGAGAGCAAACAGATTCCCTCTGAGAACAGGGGCGACCCGGCAGCCACCTCGGCTTCGGCAGTGGGCAGGCTTCAGCAGGGAAAGGCCAGGCGCTGCTCCCTCATTTCCCTCCCAGCATGGGTACTGCTATTGTGGAGTCACAGGAACCACTGAAGTTGGTTTCATTTTGCCCAAGAAAAAGCCGCAGCCTCATCTTACTCCCAAGTTCGACAAAGGCAAAAAGTGTAGGCAACCCCGCCACCTTCCTTGCAGAGGCTGGGATGCGACGGCGATGGGGAAAGCCCGCGAGGAGGCCCTTTTGTGGCCCCCGCAGTCCTGGCACCCAGGGCAGAGATCAGCCTTCTCTAATCAGGGTTGGGCTGGGTGCCTGGCTTTCAGTATCATCCCCAGAAACACTTACCGGGAGACTGTGAAGCGCACAAAGCCGTATTATTGTGAGACTTGCAGACAGATTATAAATCTACTGGGGACAATCGAGGCATTTAGATCCTTTTGGCTGCTGATGCCGGTGACACACACATACATACAAACCTCATTCTTCTCTCCATCAGAGCAATTCTCTCCTCCCCTCCATCACCCTAGCATCTCTCTTTCACAAACCAAACTCCCACTGCTCTGCTAGGGAATTCCAGGGAGAAGTGGGGATGGAGCAGGTGGCAGAGAAAGGAAATTAGGCCTTCAAGCTCTAATGGAACCCCACAGACTAATTGTATTCAAGGGTAAAGCAGGGAGCATTGGGCAGTTTAAGTGTGAGTGGTTATTCTTCATCTGAAACTGGTGTCAGGGAGTGGCAGTTTTATGCAGCCCAAGCAAAATGTGTGTGAGAGGATGTTGGGAGGGGGGGTTGTGGAGAAGAGAACTCCTGGCCCCCGGAACTTCCCAGAACGTGGACCCAGGCCAAAGAGAAGGGGGAGCCAGGAAGGAGCTTCCCATGGGTCTGGCTGGAGGATGCTAACTCCCCAGAGCTCATTTTCAAGTTCCCCCGGAAGGAGGCATTTCACATGGCACCATCCTCTCCTTTGGACTTTTTCTGAGTACTTCTGAGCTTGCATGGCCACTTCCTGTTGCTGACTATCAGAGGGCCTGGCTCAAGTAGACTGGAGCTGTGCTGTGAGCAGACACAACCTCAGGAGACCAAGCGAACTCAGGAAGAGAGGAAGCCTACAGGGCTTCCACCTCCTCCCAGATACCACTGGCCCAGCAGCTCTGAGGGAAGTCAGTATACAGCAGGTAGGCACCTGCCCAGGACTGGCACCAAGAATCAGTTGTTCCAGGCATATCCCCTCGGGGAGGATGAAGTGCTCCTTTAACGAAGAACCTCCAGGGAGCAACCACATCACAGCTGTCCCAGGAGGGGCTGAAGACAACGTACTGCTTGGGATGCGATCTGTGTACACGGCCCTGGGTGCCAGCCCCTCTAGGCAGGACATGATTGGGGTGCCTGTGAAGGAAGCTAGGTGGGGATGAGGGCGTGGAGAAGTTGACAGGCAATCAGGGAGTCGGCCTCCAAAGAGACATCCCCTCCTTCATCTATCTTTGGGACATTTTCTCCAACTTTTATTTTTAAATAGGGGATACTTGCGGAGTTTGTTCCAGAGAGTTGTTCAGGGTCTCTTAACCCAAGGAGAAGGGACCACTTCAAAGGGAGGAAGAAAACTAGGCAAGAAGGAAAGGACCTTAGCAAAGTTCAGCTGGGCTGACAGACGCTTCTGGGGCCTTATCAGAGCTAACTGGCTGAAACTGGAGGATCCTCGGGACAGCAGGGTCTGCCCCATTCAATTGGGTCTGGCCTGCTGTAGCCTCTTGTTTTGCTTTTTGTTTGATTTAACAAGTTGTGGACGCCATTTTGCCTTTGGAAAACTCAGATTTTTTTTTTTTTTTTAATCAGTTAAGGAACACCCTACAAGTAGAGGAAAACCCATGAATGAGCACCAACGGAACTTGATGAGTAAGAGTTTAAACCACACAAACAACACACCCAATGGCTCCTGAAGCCGTCAGGTGACGCCTTGGCCTTTGTCAACGCTGTCCATTTTACATCGGGCCAAGGCGACCTCTACCTTCGCCAAAGGCCACGCGACCACAGCCCGAATCATGAGAAAACCAGGTGCCTTACCGCAATCAGGGCCGAGTTCCTCTGGTCCCCCGAGGCCGGAGCTGGCGGCTGCTGCTCTCCGTTTATCCCACCACCGCCACCACTGGTGCTACTGTTCAGCAGGTGCTGTTGGTGGTGATGGTGGTAGTCTGGTGGGGGTGGCGGGGCTGCTGTGGCTGCTGCTTGGGAGGCTGTAGGTGGGGCGGCGGAGGGCGGCGCAGCGGCCGCAGTGGTGGCAGCGGTGGTCGTGGCCTTGGAGTGCTTGCCAGCCTTCCTTGCCCCTTGGCCGTGCTGGACGAGGCTCAGGAGCTGCAAGGTGCTCTCCCTCTCGCGATCAGAACTCTCAGCCCTACCACGCTCATAGCGTCCTTCGCAGCTCAAGTGGTGCTGGCGGCAGACGGCAATCCGAGCCCGGAGGCGCTCCACGATAGCGCTGTGCACTCTCGGGGTGACTGAGCCCCCTCCAAGGAGCCCCGCCCCAGAGGCCCCCCCTAGCCCTCCTGCGGGGGCCTGCGGGGGCGCTGTGTCCCCCATCTTACTGTACACAAGGCTTGGGATGGTGAGGAGGAAAGGGGGCTACCGCTGACTATGGCAGGCAAATCTGATTTTGTCAGTGTGAGCTCAGTGTTCAGGGCCACATGAATAGAGGTCTTCAGGGGTTGGGGTGGGGGGGAGCAGTGGCGAAGATGTGGGGGAAGGGAGTTAGTCAAAAGAGAGGAGGGAGAAAGAACAGAAACCAGCTGGGGAGGGTAAGTTGGAAACCAGCCCCGATCAACTTACTCTAATTGCGGCTGACAGTTCTGGAGAAGTTGGAAAGAGTTGGATTTTTTTTTTTTTTTGCCCCCCCTCTCCCCCGACGGAGCTGACAAGCGCCACCAGGTACTTTGTAAACACACGATTTGGGGGTTCGAGCAAGAACTCAGGGATGGTCAAGACAGAGACAGAAGCCGACAGCGAAAAGAACAGAGCGAGGTATTAATAGAGGGCGGGCTGGTTCCCCCCTCCCCTAATTGTTTCTGAGAATGCTTTATGGGGATGTTTCCATAGAGAAACACGTTTCTACCCTACTCTGTGTAACTGGCAGCCTCTTCTTTTTTTTTTTTTCTTAGGGTTAAGTAAAAAATTAAAAACCAGAACAAAACAGTGCTGTTTCAGAAGGCTTCTGAGGGTTCAAAATGTGCAAACAAATCAAGAGAGCCTCGTCTTTTGGGCTTTAGTTTTTCTCCCTTTCCCTCTGCTCCGGTGCACACTCCTCTTTGGGGGTACTGGAGGATGGTGTCTTCTCCCCAAAGCGGGAGACAGCTTTTCAATTGTTAACAATGTCAGTAATTGGACTTTTGGACCATGGTTTTTCTCCAGCTAATCCAATCACCGATAAAATCCTCATTCCCTCTAAGGTTTCCCAGCCTTAAAGCAAAGCAATCTGAAGTGGCAAGCCACTGAGCGAGATCCTCCAACACATTTTTTTTTTCCTTTCCCACTTAGGTTTCTATTCCTCACCCCCAGCTCTATTCTAACACAGTATCAAGAGAGACAAACTCTTCCGAGAGTAATTTACAAACGATGGTCCAACTTACAAACTTCCAGCAAATTGCACCGAGTCATGTCCAGCCACTTTTCTGTCCACTTTTGTACATTCCATCCCCGGCCAGTGGATCTGAGGGTCTGGACTCGCAATAAGCAATGTGGTTCTATCTCTTGTATTGCTTCGCTTTAGAGGTGGAAAAAAAAAAAAAAGAACCACAAAAAAGTAGCTTGTATATTCCTTTCTCTTTCTCGTCTGTTGTTAGCCGCTTTGCTGACACTGGCTCCCGCCCGGAGTCACGGCGATACACAGGCTTTCATTGTGCTCCGATAGGAGAGGGAGAGAAAGAGAGAGAGTGAGACAGAGAGGGAGAGAGAGCGAGCCAGCAAGCTGCAGATGGGGGGGCGGGGGGCGGGGGGAGGGCGGGAGCGCTCGCTCGAGGCTCCCTGGTGGAAGGCGGGTGCCACTGCGCCAGGGAGCGATCGCCGCCCGGCACCGGGGAAAGGGGAGCGCAGAGGGCCTCCCAGTGGCTGAAGAGGTAAATCCCGGAGCCTGCGACTCGCGCAGCCGGCGCTCTGCTCCGCCTCACGCTCGGGGAAGGAGTGGGGGCACGGGGGAAATTCCCCAGCCTCCACGCAACTACTTCACCAGCCCTCAATGTCTAAGGAATTCCCGGCCAGGGAATGTGTTTTCCCTTTCAGACCTACGTGACGCCCCCCTGAGGATATCATTTTCATTTTTCAATATGCTGAGAATGACACCACTGAGCACCCTAGCGAGAGCTGGCTGGCGGAGCACTGAGGAAGCGCTCATTTAATATAATAATAAGGAAGACCTGGCTGTGCGCTTCCTTGGGGGAGGGGGACACCTGGAGAGGAGGGGCAACCACACTGTTGTTTCCTAAAGAGCCGGCAGGTGTGGGGTGGACCGGCCTGCCTGTTGGTCATGTCTCTGCAGAAGCCCATCTGGGTGATCACAAGCGCATCAGCAGGGATGAATAACTTTTGAGGATGATGAAATTGGCAATACCAGTTCTAGGGAGGGAAAAACAAAAAATAGATTTTTCTGGGGCCAGCGCTGTGGCATAGCAGGTAAAGCCGCTGCTGCTGTGCAGATATCCCATGTGGGCAGCGCCAGTTCAAGAACTGCCTGCTCCACTTCTGATCCAGCTCTCTGCTATGGCCTGGGAAAAGCAGATGGCCCAAGTCCTTGGGCCTCTGCACACGCATTGGAGGACCGAAAGAAGCTCTTAGCTCCTGGCTCTGGATTGGCTCAGCTCCGGCCATTGCGGCCAACTGGGGAGTGAACCAGCAGATGGAAGACCTGTCTCTCTGCCTCTACCTCTCTGTAACTCTGCCTTTCAAATAAAAAATCTTAAAAAAAAAAAAAGGTTTTTATTTGAAAATGCAAGTTGACTATGACAAGCCAAACTAAAGGTATGAGGATTATTATCATTTAGCTGTTCAGTTCAAGCAGTTTCATAACACAAAGCACACAGATCTCTTGCATAGATCATTACCTGGCCCTCTCCCATCTTTAAAACACCAAGACTTACAGTGGGTTCTACTTGCCCTTGTTAGTTATAGAGAGTACATTCAGGTGAGCATGGTATTAGACTAGCCAGAACCAAAAATATTCTGAGTATCCTAACTTTGAAGTCATTTGGATTTGAGGTCCCATGCCACTGAGCCCCATTAATTTAAACCAACTCTAGCATTGCAGTAAGATGGTCCCGCTTCAAACTGGGGTGCAGATGGAAATGAATGGGCAAAATCAAGGCACACAGTTTCAGTTCTCTATAGGTTGGCCTACTTTGGTCCGTTTTATTTTCACCACCTCTGGAATGTTAGATGGGAAATGGGGACAAGTGGACTCTGTTGGAATGTATCTTTGTAACTTTTCATTGCAATATGCTCTGAAGTTGTAACTACTCACATGAAGAGAGGCAGACATCTCCTTGCTATATGTGCAAAATCTGAACTATCGCAATGTGCCAACAGTTGTGTTCATTAAATATCTTCTTTCCACAACTACTTGTATTTACATTCCACATTAAAGTCTGATAAAAGAGAAGAAATGAAAACATAATGTTCTCTCTGTAAGTACCAGGGGTTTTTTTTTTTTTTTTAAGTTCTTTTTTTTTTTTTTAATTTTTTTTTTTTATTTTTGACAGGCAGAGTGGATAGTGAGAGAGAGACAGAGAGAAAGGTCTTCCTTTTGCTGTTGGTTCACCCTCCAATGGCCGCCGCGGTAGCGCGCCGCGGTAGCGCGCTGCGGCCGGCGCACCGCGCTGTTCCGATGGCAGGAGCCAGGTGCTTCTCCTGGTCTCCCATGGGGTGCAGGGCCCAAGGACTTGGGCCATCCTCCACTGCACTCCCTGGCCACAGCAGAGAGCTGGCCTGGAAGAGGGGCAACCGGGACAGGATCGGTGCCCCGACCGGGACTAGAACCCGGTGTGCCGGCGCCGCAAGGCGGAGGATTAGCCTAGTGAGCCGCGGCGCCGGCCCAGGGGTTTTGATTAATAAGAGTCCTTGGTGAAATCAGAATTCCTAAATGAGATAAACTTTTTGATTTTTATGCCAAACACGGACATATCCTAAAAATGTGGCAAGTAGTACATTTTCACGTAATATTCCAGAGCTATAGGACAGTTCTTGGGAGTGTTCATTGGACTTTATGCAGCTGTTTAAAGTTGACATCAGCATCAGCAACATCATTTTCCACTCACAGCAGTTACTAAATCTAAAATCACTGCTTCGGGTATGGCACTCTGTGTGACCTCCTTAATCCTAAAAAATCAGGTATTATTAAACCCGTTTAAAAATGAGGAAACCACTTGCTCCAGTTTATGGAACTTAGAATTAACAGATCAAAATTCAAACTCAAATGACTTCAAACCTACCCTCTCTTAACCACTGGGCTTGCTGCCTCAATTATCAACTGTGAAAGTAGTTTAGGGAGGCCAGACTACCCCCAAAGCAGCTCCTAGGCTGCAACTCTCTCAATCAATACTCCGGAGTCTAAAAAAGTCCTATAATACTTGTCACCCCCAAGGAATGTTGAGAAGTGGAATAAACAACTCATCTGAATATGAGTAGGAGAGGGGACATGGACATGGGACATCCAATTGCCTTTAAACACTTCTTTCCCCTTTTCTGTCTTATGGTCTTGTTCTCTTTCATAAGCCTAAAATTTCTGTATATTCCTATGAATTTTAAGATTTATTCATTTATTTGAGAGGCAGAGTTAGAGAGAGACAGATCTTCCATTTGCTGGTTCACTCCTCAAATGGCCATGTCAGCAGGGGGTAGGGCAGGCTGAAGCCAAGAGCCTGGAACTTCATCCAGGTTTCCCACATGGGTAGCAGGGACCCAAGCACTTGGGCCATCTTCCACTGCTTTCCCATTCACATTAGCAGGGAGCTGGATCTGAAGTGGAACAGCCAGGGCTCCAACAGCTGCTGCTATGTGATGCAGACATTACAGGTGATGGCAGCTTAACCCACTTGCACCATACCACCCATCCAATTCTTTTAAGCATCAGTTCCCTTTTACTTGTCAATTTTTGTCTTATCTATCTCTACTATCCACAGCTACCTAACAGACTAAAGCACCTAACATTATAGTGATAAAATATGCAGATCTAAAAGTTAGGTGAAGTAACAGGTGAGATTTATAAGCTTACCATCTTTTTAGTGTTACAAATGAATTGATGATACTAGTAGTTTGTCATTTTACTTATAAAGGTTAATCCTATTTTTTTTTCCAAAATTTTCTTTTTCTTGTATGAACTTGCTCTTTGGTCTCCTAAGCTATGCTAATTCTGACTTCTTAATAATCACTTTGCCATGCTTTTGGTGTCACCATATACTTTAAGGCCTCTTGTGCTCTCCAAATACCTATTGAAACAGCAAGCGTGGTAGCAATGACTAGACATAAGAAAAACTACCTATAAGCCTCTTATGATCAAGTTCTTACAGACAAAGTGATTCAAATCAACGAGATGTCATATCAACCTAGGTCATGGGTCAGCTAGCATCATTAAGTCTTATTAGTGCCTTAATTTTACTAACTGTGTTATTAAAATTAAATTTTTAATGCTCTCCAGTTTCAACACTTTCACTCTTGAGTTATCTTACCCTTGTCTGTAGTGTCAAGTTTGATGCTTCCAGGGTCATCAGGCACACTTCAGAGATCACAGTCTGCAGTCTACCTTTTTACAAATTAATCAGGATTTTTCACTTTCCACCTCTATCACTTTTTTTCTATCAGACACTATTCTTTCATCTATACTTTTCAATTGTGGCTTTATTTTTATTTCATGGAATTAAGGATTTGTGCTAGAGAAATATGAAAAAGAATATGAAATTCCTATTTCATGCTTTTAAAAAATTTATTTATTTGAAAGGTAGACAGAAAAAAACGAATGGACAGAAATCTTCCATCTGCTGGTTCACTCCTCAATGCCCATACCAGCCAGACCAAGAGCTAGAAACTCCATCCAGGTCTCCCACATAGGTAGTAGGAGCCCAAATAACTGGGTCATCTGCTGCCTCCCAGGCACATTAGCAGGAATCTGGATCAGAAATGAGGAGTAGCTGGGACTAGAACCAGGCACTCCAATATAGGATGCGGGTTTTCCAAAGCAGCAGCTTAATGCACTGTGCCACTACACCCCCTGTTTCACTTTTGAAAAAGGCAGGCACTCATCAGCACCTTCACCACTTTGTCTTTTCTAACTACTTTGTGTACAATAATCGTAATTTTAGGAAATGAATGGAGAAAATATTAACTACACTTGACTTAGCCAAAAGGCTGAGAAGTGCATGAAAATGTTAACTAATGTCTGTGTAAACACTTAATAAAATGTGGCTGCTTATGTATACATATATACTGAGGTCCATGCCATGAATCACACACTAAATGAAACCAAGTTCATCTAACAATTCCATTAAGAAAAAACTATCTAAAGTGTCATTATAGAGCAGAATCTACTGGAATATCACTTTTTAGAAATAAAGATACTGAACAGAAACATGCAACTGTTTTACTTTATTAAATAAGAAAATTCAAATGTGTAAAGTAATGCAGATAACAAAATATATGCTTTTAAAGTGCTTTTCACTGAAATTCTCTGAGATCTCTTACCCTAATTTATAGATCTACTTACACCAGAGAAATTATGGATAAAAAATATATAAAATATCTTTTTTCTCCAGTTGAACAGGAAAAAAAGTTTTATAAAGCATAAAAACACATATCATGAAATTATTCTGTGGCCAGCACCGCGGCTCACTAAGCTAACCCTCCACCTGCAGTGTGGGTACACCAGGTTCTAGTCCTGGTTGGGGCGCCGGATTCTGTCCCGGTTGCTCCTTTTCTATTCCAGCTCTCTGCTGTGGACCGGGAAGGCAGTGGAGGATGGCCCAGGTCCTTGGGCCCTGCACCTACATGGGAGACCAGGAGGAAGCTCCTGGCTCCTGGCTTTGGATCGACGCAACGTGCCAGCCGCAGTGGCCACGTGGGGGGGGGGGGGGGTGTGAACCAACGGAAAAAGGAAGACCTTTCTCTCTATCTCTCTCTTTCTAACTCTGCCTGTCCCCCCCCCCCAAAAAAAAAAAAAAGAAATTATTCTGGAATGTGAGGCCAAAAGATTCTTAAAGACTTAAAATATGTTTGTCAGTAAAACTTAAGAAAAGGAAGAAAAAAACCTCTTTTCTTGAAACAGATAAGCTATAATGTGATTCTGAGGCAAGGGGACTGAATGAATGCCATGCTGAAGCTTCTTTCAGGGCCCATTCATTAGATGAGAGTAGTCTAACGGTAGACACCCAACTGTGCAAAAAGACAACAAACAGACCTGAGCAGGGCTTCAGCAATACATACAGATAGATGTTTGCCTAAATTTAAACAAATTTAAGACTGTTTTAAAATACAATACAGTTATAACTAAACTGACAGAACATGAATAGGTCATTCACTTGATAGTGATATATTATAAAGACATTGTTCTACAACTGTAAAATACATTTATGGACTTGAAAATTATTAAGCTTATTTTTCTATTTATAAATCAGATAAAGGCATTATTAGAATGAGAATTTCAATGATACAGGATGTTTTGCCATGAAGATACACAGAAAATATACAAATATGTTACATGATACAGAGAAACAAGATTCATGATCTTCACATTTACAGCAATTTATAGTCTTCTCGGAAGGATATGTATTACAATTCAAACTTCTCATCTTGAAAGTTATCTGCAGAATTCAGATATTCTTCAAGTTCACTATATTTCTGCATATACAATAGAAAAGCTAGTTATTTTACATAAACCAACAAAATAAGGTAGGTCTTTTCAAAGTACAAACAATAACTAGTTCATTTCACAGTAATTTTGAAAAAATCTATTATAAATGAGAACACAACTTTTAAGCATTTCTAGTTCACAGAAATCCTAGGAAAAGAGATCAAACTTGATAATATTATTAATTTCATAGCTTTTCTATCAATTATAATTTTTCCATGATCACTTGGAGTAAAAAAGGTAGTAATTTCAGTAACTCATTCAAGAAAAATTTGTTGAACAGTCTCTGCTAAAAATGAATTTATAAATCAAATACTCTGCTAATACAGGATTAAAAATATGCTCTTCCTGTCCAAACAGAGAAAAGAGCTCAGTAGTGATACACCAATGGTAATCAGATATAAGTGCCACAAAGTAGTACAGGCACTGTTATGAGGATTCCGATGAGGGGTCATAGTTAGTTGAGGGGACCAGGAAAGAGTGGTAGTTAAGCTGTCCTGGGGAAACAGATTTGGTAGGTAAAGAGTGGTGAGGGGCTAGCACTGTGGCATAGGGAGTAAAGATGCCACCTATAACCTGGCATTCCATATGGGTGCAAGTTTGTGTCCCAGCTTCTCCACTTCTGATCCAGCTACCTGCTAATGGCTTGGGAAAAGCAGCAGAAGATAGCCAAATTGCTTGGGTCCCTGCAACCTGTATGGGAGATCTGGAAGAAGCTCCTGGCTTTGGCCTGGCCCCACAAAGATCTGTTTCTCCCCCATTCAAAAAAAGAAATAAAATTAAAAAAAAAAAAAGTTAGTGTTGAGTTTTCAGGAAAAGACAATAGTCCATTGAGCAGTGATGTGACAAGAAAGTATGGGATTTGACTACAACCTGAAATTTTTATAGGAGAACATACAGAGAGAAGTCTGAACCAAAGAAATTGAGATCAGATAATTAAAAGTATGAGATGCTAGGTTAAACTAAAGCTAGCATAGCAATAATTTAACAGACAACGTAAACCTGCTAAAAATTTTAGAAGACTGACTTGTTTTGAGGTGGTAATATAATACCCACTCTAGAACAGTTTGACAACTAGGACCAAATTTGAGTGGTAACAATGAAGGTAGAGAGTAAATAAATAATATGGCAGAACAAATTAAGAGCAGAGTCAAGAATGGTGTAGAGATTTCAAGGTTGGCAAAGTGGAGAATAATGGCAGTCCTACTTCACAGGCACGCTGAGGGAGGGAAGAGACACAGGGGCTTAGTCTCGGATACACAGTACTTCAGTTAATGAAAGTAAATGACCTAATGGTTTTTTGACTCTGTGTATGCATTTCTGTTCTACCCTCACTGAGATGAGGAGCAAGGCCAGGCCATGGAACTCTTTCTGATATTCTCAAGATCTGACTAAACCACCTTCTCAGGAAAAAGGAATTCATTATCAGTAAAGTATTCTAGGATTCGAAATTCAAGGTGGCTGTTTTTATCCCTCTCATATAATTATCTCTAACTAATCTACTTTATTATTAATTAATTTCTTTTGGAAAATTAAAATTGCAATTAGACTAATAGAGGAAGGAAATTTTCTCCTAGCTTTTGTTACAAATAATGGCCAACATTAGTTGTTCACTTTCTAATCACCAGGTCTTATACTAAATATTGAAAATGTGTTGTTATTTAATCTCCACAATCAAAATGCTAATTATCATCATTGTTTCAGTTCCTATCTTACAAATACGAAAACAGGCTTAGAGAATTGATATAACTTGCTCCCAAATTCTACTGATAATAAGTGACAGTACAAATATTTAAATCCATCCTTTTGATGATTATAGTATGTACGTTGAGCATAGTAAGAGTCAGGGTAGGGTATAGCTTTGGGAAGAAAAAAGAATAACCTAGACAGGGAAAGTGAAATTGAAAGAGAAGCCTACCAATGTTACTCTGTCATCCTCTTTACTTCAAGATTGTGCTTCTATAGTTCTTTACTAAACCTATGGAGAGGTTGAGTCTTATTTTAATAATGAAGACTATTTTCTGACAGTGTCAGATGGATGTACTAATGAAAATAGCTAGAACTGATGGAATGAAGTGTGGGAAAAAGATCAGAACATGAAAGGAGTTTGGAATCTTGTACCCAGAAGTAGCAGCTAGACCCATGGAAAGGGACGGATTAGCTAAGGGAACTGCGTAAGGCTGAAGACAGAATCTATTACAACTGGTGCTTTTAAGCATTAATCCTCATTTTTTTAAAGATTTATTTATTTATTTATTTGAAGGCAGAGTTAGAGAGAGACAGGGAGGGAGCGAGATTTTTCCATTTGCTTGTTCACTCACCAGATGGCCGCAATGGCCAGGACTGGCCCAGGCCAAAACCAGGAGCCAGGAGGCTTTCTCTGGATCTCCCATGTGGGTGGCAGGGGCCCAAGCACTTGGACCATCTTCTTCTGCTTTCCCAGGCACATTAGCAGGGAGATGGGTTGGAAGTAGAGCAGCTGGGACACTGCCCATATGGGATTTCAGCCTCATGGGTGGTGGCTTAACCTGCTAGGCCACAACTCAGAAATCGCTGAATTCAAGATGGCTGAGTACAGGTACAGCCACACCAACTTAAACTCCTCGGCATATGAAAAAAACAAAGAAAGGACTATATTTCCAGGGCTCTGAAAAACAAACAAACAAACAAACAAAAACGAAGACTGCATAGGACAAGGAGAGAAGATGGACACCATAGCAACCAGCCATATGGTGCAGCCAAGCAGCAGGCTGTGAGCTGCCACCTTACCACCTCTAGGTAGGAAAGAACTGCCCTACGCCCCACTGCTTGCAGCTGTAGTTGAGAGGGAATTCCACAGTCATCCACGGACTTCTACTTCAGCCCGGAGAGCTGACTGGGGCCTGAGCAACTGCCAAGCTGAAGCAGGGAAGCCACATTGCTTTCCTTTCCTCTCCTTCCCCACCTGCCCAGAGCGCCATACTTGGCAGCAAAGAGCCAAGCATCAAAGAGTCAGGGCAACATGTGGGGCAAAGGGTAGATCCTCTGCATCCTGCAACTGTGGGAGTTGTGCGGCATTAGCCCCAGAGCTATGTTCACACACTCTGTGTTAGCCAGGGGGATTCTTGGGGCTAATATCAGAAGCAGCCAACCAAAAAACTGCTCCCACCCTGGGAGACCTGGGTAATGACCCCATTACACTCTGCAACATCAGGGCTACGACAATTCATTCTAAACTTCTTAGTGCCACTGGAATCCACCTGGTGGACATAGGGAGGAAACTACCTGCATTCCACCTCTCCGGACTCATGCCCTCCACAGTGTAATCTGTATACCTTGCAGTCACTCTGTAGTACTGGAACAGGGTTCAGTTCCCCTCCCCTAGCCCTGGGACTAGGGCTGTTGGTGTTATAAACCACAGCACCAGTTAGACTCTCCTAGCAGAACCTGAGGAAGGGTCCATCCATATCACACAGTCCTAGAGCCACAGCAATTGGTGCCACAAGCTGCAGCATCACTCAGGCTTGCCAGTAAGACAAGGGGGCAGCCACCTCTGTCTCCCTCAGCACCAAGAACAAGGCCCTGGTTACCACATTCACCAGGGAGACAGACACTGAATTCTGTGGACCAAAGATACACACCCAAAGAAACCCTTATTCATCTCAAAGTCACACTTCTGTCCCTATGAACTGCTGAAGACAAGACCACTAGTCACTTATAGCACAGCTGACACTGACTTAGATAAAAGAAATTACCCAGAGACTACACTCCTGGGCTCACCTAGAACTGAAGCCAAAGCAACATGCCAAATGATACCCTGCATCCCAGCTTAAAACAAATTTTTTTTTTCCAATAAAACCTACTCCATAAAGAAGGTAGGAGTACACCAGATGGGCTGACATCAACCTAGGGACACAGAAGGCACGAAGAAGCAAGAACCTCAGAGCTTTTACAAGGTCGCAAAGGGCGGAGCTGCTGGACTCTGAGCAAGGGTGCAATGGCCTGCAGGTGGATGTGATGCCTTCCAAGCTGGAGGTAGGTGGCAGGAACTTAGAGCTATCCCTGAGTCCCTCCCGCAATGGGGCCCTGCCACAGCTCCAGGAGCAAGGGCAATGTGACCTTGCTAAGCGCTGGGACCCCCGGGAGCAGCCCTGCCAGCTTGCTATCCAGGCGTCGAGAGTGAGAACACGGGCAAGGAATTGCAGGACTGGGAGGATGCCTATGGCTACCGATTACCCATGGCTCCTGCAGGACACAATGAGATGTGTCTGAGAACATCCAGCCCCAGAGAAGCAGCCCTGGGTGGTAGCTTTCAGATACATGATCAGAAGAACCCAACTGACCAGTTGACCATAGAGCTGTTTCCTCTTACGGTTGTCAACCATCTGGCCGAATGCTGATGAAAGAGGAAGAAACTACTGGAGGACAGACCCAACATTCCACTTTCTTTAGGGTTCATTCCAAATAGTTCCGTGCCCATGAAAACCTTGATCTTAAAAAAAAGGGGGGGGGGACTGTTTCAGACTAGAAGACAATAGGACAGTGACTACAAAATGAGGAAAAAGGAAAATGATCTTAAAAGAAAGAGATCCAGGATTGTTGCTATCTGCTTTTAAAGATGCCCTGAAAAACTTTGGCTTCGCCTTTGTTATGGGTCCAGAGGATTTTCCTTGCATTGGGGAAGGTGTCTTTCACGTTTGTTTCACTGTAAAGATGGTTTTGCAAGAGTAATTCGTAATGCAGAGAAACTGCCTATGTAACAGCCCACTGATAATAATGACAGAATGAAAACAAAGTGTCCACAAGATATCTTTAATTGGACTGCAAGCCTGATAAGAAAACTGAAAATTCCCCTCTGCAATATTCAAGCCAGGGTTATCAAAGGCTAAATTTTCAGTGTAAGATAAATTGAGTATTCTTCATTGTCCAAAAGGGTAAACAAATGAGAAATATTTATCACATATGCTATAACTTCAGATGTGTTTCCAAGAGCATCTGAAATTATGTTTATACATTCATCTTACTGTTTGTAAAGCTACTGTGATCTATAATTCAAGAAAATCTATTGTGAAGATCATTTTTAAAAGTCAAAGATAGCCTTTAAAACAATTAAAATGTTTGTGAAAGCCCAAAGAAGCGAACTTTCTCACTTCCTTATGTACTAGAGAAATTGTGTTTTACTCATTCTGTTTTGACTTGACAGATCAAAGACTTTAGCTGAACTCCATTTTGTAATAACTGTTAGGGAAACCTGCCAAGTGAAGGGGCCAGAATTGTGCACAGTGCATTAATATGCTGCTTGCAACACCGGCGTCCTGTATCAGAGCACCAGTTCCAAGTCCTGGCTGCTCCGATTGTGATCCAATCTCTGCTGATTTGCCTGGAAAAACAGCAAATGAGGGTCTAAGTATTTGGGTTCCTGCCCCCTACATGGGAGACTGGGATGGGGTTCCTGGTGTCTAGCTTTTATATTTTTAAATCTTATTTAAATAAATTTAAAATCATTTTAAATCTTATTTAAATAAATAATAAATCTTATTTATTTATTTATTTGAGAGGCAGAGTCACAAAGAGAGGCAGAGACAGAGAGATATCTTCCATCTGCTGGTTCACTGCCCAAATGGCCACAATGGCAAGAGCTGAGCAGATCTGAAGCCAGGAGCCAGGAACTTCCTCTGGGTCTCCCATGTGGGCACAGAGGTCAAAGCACCTGGGTCATGTCATCTTCCACTGCTTTGGCAGGGAGCTAGATCAAAAGCGGAGTAGCCAGACCCAAACCAGCGTCTATATGGGATGCCAGCACTGTAGGTAGAGGCTTAACCCACTATGCCACAGCGCCAGTCCTGGCTCCTAGTTTTGGCCTGGTCCAGCCCCAGCTGTTGAGGCCATTTGGGAAGTGAACCAGTGGATGGAGGATGTGTCTTTCACTATTTTTGTGTCACCTGGCCTTTCAAATAAATAAATAAACCTTTTAAAAAAATTTTCAGGTGAAAGGACAGCCATACATCTAGCAAAGCCTTTATGAACAATTGTACTGTTGACCTTTAAAGGTTTTAACCGTCCAGAAATCCACCTCAGTGTCTGAAGTTTCCCTCTGTGTCCTCCCCTAATTCAAGTTGTGATCTGTCACACATCAACAATGGTGACGACAAAATTTCTTATTTTGTGGAGAGAGAGAGAGAGAGAGAGAGAAGAGAGAAGAGAGAAGAGAGAAGAGAGAAGAGAGAAGAGAGAAGAGAGAAGAGAGACGAGAGACGAGAGACGAGAGACGAGAGGAGAAGAGGGGAGGGGAGAAGGGAGAAGGGAGAAGGGAGAGAGGAGAGAGAGAATATGAATATCAGTTTTCCTGAGACAATAGAAGAAAAATATTTGGAGGATAAGGCCAGGAAAGGGGCAAAGCAAGATGTGAGACCTGAGTTGGGGGCAGAGAAACAGGAACCAATAGTTTGTGTGAGGCGAAGGGAAGGTCTGACATCACTGGGAGGTAACAGCAGAGTCACAGCACTGAGCCCCCAGGCACTCTAAAGGTTATAGCAACTGCAACCAGGAGACTACAGTCAAGAAAGGCAAATGTGACAAGACACATGCAAGGCTGCCACTCAGAGGCACAGGGAGAGGGACAGTGAGAAATGTCAGAGCATCTGAAAAATTCTGAAATTTCATCATAGCACAAAAAGCTGCAGATGGGGTTTACACTGGCTATAGACTTCATGGTTTCTACGAAATTATTCAAGAAAGTTTATGCACAAATATTTTTAAGGTGGGAGTATTTCATAAAAATAAAGCTCTTTGATATTTTTATGTTAGAAAATAGAAGTATGGTCCTAAACATTCATGATATTGACCCAATGCCTAATGTTACTTTTTTTCAATGGTTTATTTATTTGAAAGGGAGAGAGATAAAGGGAGAGAGAGAACACCTCCAGTTGTTGGTCCACTCCCCAAATGACCACAACTGCTGGATCTGGGTCAGCAGATCTGTAGGAGCCCAGAACTCCTGTACTTGGGCCATCTTTTGCTGCTCTCCCAAGGCTCAGTAACAGGGAGCTGGCCTAGAAGTGGAGCAGCCAAGACTTGAACCAGCACTCTGATAAGGGATACCATTTATCACAAGGGGTGGCTTCACTCACTGCACCATGACCCCAGCACCAAGAGCTATTCTTTACTCATATAAAACTTGGCTTAAAAACATTTTTCTTATTCCAGTTTCCTTCTGCTGTCCCAAACTTGTTAAGTTTTCTCTAAGGTACATGATTTGGAAATGCTTTTTGTTGTTTTCTGCAAGAAGTTCCATGTTCTTCCCCAACAGAATATTATTACATAACATATAATACATGTGCAGTTATGGTTCTACATTTGGTATGCAATTCTTTACAAATGCGGTATCCTAACAGGTTTTCCAATTCTATTAGAGAGCTAGCAACACTTAAAGGCATCAATAAAAGCACTTAGGAATTGAATGTCTAGAAAAATGAGCACAGGTTACTATAAGCAATGGCTCAGATACATTCCATTTGTGTGTGTGTGTGTGTGTACTCCTAAGACAAATGGAAAGCAAAGACAAGGATGGGAGAGAGAAGTCTAAGCAAAGTAAAATATAATGAGCTAAAAAAAATAAAATGAGAGAAAGAACATTGAAGGATCAAGATCACTGAGTGATGGTTTGTGGTGGAAGAATAATTATCCCAAGGGAAAGCAACTGGGATGTTGTTCTCCAGTACCACTGAACATGGTACGTGCTGAATTCTTGTTGTTGCTCTCTTTTTCTTTCTTTCTAATAGTAAGTTTATGTCTTAAGCTTTCTTGCCCCATTTTTAGTTTCTACTTTTACAAGTCTGCCTATGATATAACCCAGGCAATGATTCTTGCGCTTTTCCTGTTTTTTTTTTTTTAAATGATTAAATATGCATTGATCTGAGCCTCCTGAAAAGCCACTATTTGTTGTCTCATCCATTTATAGAACTAGACTTGTTTTAGAAGACTGTGTCATATTAGCATTCTTTCCATGTACCACAAAGCTCTGGGAGCAGACCAGAGCTAAGGGGCTGCCAGCAAATGTTTGGAAACCCCCACTTTATCCCTGGTATCAAATTTAATGATCAAGAGGATATAGAGAAATCACCATCAGTGCGGTGGCCTGAAAACTCTGCATTCCCTTCCACCTTCAGTCACAGTGCTCACTGCTCAGTCCCATGTCCTCAAGAAGAGGATGTGGGTAGTAGCAGAACTGGCAGCCAAGATCTTGCCTCAGACTGACACCAGGTGTTTCTTAATGTTCAGGTAACAAGAACGTTCTAAAGTATAGGAAGCAGACAAGCAGAAGTGAGTCCTATGCTCTGTCAAAGAAAACAGGGGAACTTCAAGTGTATGTAAAGAATACATATGTAAAAGTGAAAGGACAGAGGTCCTTTGTTAATGTACAGCACTACCACTTATTAAACTATCAGATTAGCTGAGTGAATCCTTGGAACATCAGCATAGGACAATGGAAGAGCATGAAAGGAAAGGATGGAAGAAGAGAAAATACACGCACAGAACAGGAGAATAAAAGAAGAAATTCTCTTCTAAATGTCACTGTCTTCTAATCATTTGTATCCTTTTGCTAATAATAATCAAGCTCCCAGATGTACAGAATGAGATAGTTCTCACATATTCAACTTACCTCCTTAATCCAGCCACTTTCTTTTAACTGACTGAAAATTCTTTCCACTGTTTCTTTAACCTGTTCATCCTCAACTTCTTCAGTGTTTACAGTGTAGCAACACTGCTGGTACAGTTTGAATTTAAAATGTTTCAGATTATGATAAACTGTGGTACGATTAGCACAAACTCTGCCAACAGTAAACACCTGCATTAATAAACAAACATCATTTGACTTATTAAATGAATATAGTAATGAATAAACAGCATCTTTCTGCCATTCAGATTTTAACAGTACAAAAAGCACAATATTAATTTTACTTCAAATGTTTGTTTATTTATTTATTTATTTATTTTGACAGACAGAGTGGATAGTGAGAGAGACAGAGGGAAAAGTCTTCCTTTTTGCCGTTGGTTCACCCTCCAATGGCCGCTGCGGCCGGCGCATCGCGCTGATCCGAAGCTTGGAGCCAGGTGCTTCTCCTGGTCTCCCATGCGGGTGCAGGGCCCAAGCACTTGGGCCATCCTCCACTGCCTTCCCGGGCCATAGCAGAGAGCTGGCCTGGAAGAGGGGCAACCGGGATAGAATCCGGCGCCCCAACCGGGACTAGAACCCGGTGTGCCGGCGCCACAAGGCGGAGGATTAGCCTGTTAAGCCACGGCGCCGGCCTATTTATTTTTGACAGGCAGAGTTAGTGAGAGAGAGAGACAGAGAGAAAGGTCTTCCTTTTTCTGTTGGTTCACCCCCCAAATGGCCTCCATGGACAGTGTGCTGTGGCCGGCATGCTGCGCCAATCCAAAGCCAGGAGCCAGGTGCCTCCTCCTGGTCTCCCATGAAGGTGCAGGGCCCAAGCACTTGGGCCATCCTCCACTGCCTTCCCGGGCCACAGCACAGAACTGGACTGGAAGAGGAGCAACTGGGAAAGAATCCGGCACCCCAACCGGGACTAGAACCCGGGGTGCCGGCGCCGCAGGCGGAAGATTAGCCAAGTGAGCCATAGCACCAGCCTCTTCAAATGTTTATACACTGATTTCTTTACCTTATCTTATTATACAACCACTCAACAAAACTCAAGTGCCTGTTATGTTTTAAGTATTGGGCTATGCACTAAAGATAGATAACTAAAAGATGTACTACCTATATTAGGGAGCTTACAATCTTGAAAGACAAATGATTGCCAACAATCTGACAAATGCTATGCACAAGATGCAATCAAGACATTAGTGAAAGGGGTCGGGGAAGTTAACCCAATGCCAGAGAGAAGAAATGTCCACAAGTAAGAAGGACTGAACTAAGTTTAAAAACACAACGGCTAGCCAAATTTTAGAAGGAGGAAAGAAATGGCTTACAAGGCAGAAGGATGGGTAACATGAAACTAGGATGAAGGATGCAAAATAGTATATGTGCATATTTATAAAGTTAAAAATGCCTGGATTAAAATAATTTTCCAACCATATGCAATGTGAAAAACTGAAATGCTCTTTTATCAATATTAAGTATTGACAATTTGCTACTACTGTTTTTCTTAAAGATTTATATATTTATTTGAAAGGCAAAGTTACAGAGAGGCAGAGGCAGAGGCAGAGAGGGAGAGGTCTTTCATCCTCTGGTTCACTCCCCAGTAGCTGTAATGGCCAGAGCTGAGCCTATCTGAAGCCAGGAGATAGGAGCTTCTTCCAGGTCCCCCACGTGGGTGCAGGAGCCCAAGGACTTGGGACATCTTCTACTGCTTTCCCAGGCCACAGCAGAGAGCCAGACTGGAAGAGGAACAGCCAAGACTCGAACTGGTGCCCATATGGGATACTGGTGCCACAGGCAGCAGCTTTATCTACTATGCCACAATGCTGGCCCCTACTACTGTTTTTCAAAAATTTTAAGTAAATATATGTAGGCATACTGTTGATTTCATTAAAGTATCATAAGTGAATAAGACACACTGATATTATATTATCAGCCAGCAATAAGAATTTTAATTTTTACATTTATATAGACTTCTAGGATTCTATGATTAATACTCTTTTTGGGGACTGGCATTGTGGTATAGTGGGTAATGCTGCCACCTGCAAGGCTGGCATCCATATGAGCTCCAGTTCGAGTCCTGGCTGCTCCAGTTCTGATCCAGCTCCCTGCTAATATGCCTGGGAAAGCAGCGAAAGATGGCCCAAGTGTTTGCACCCCTGGACCCAATGGGAGACACAGAAGCTCCCGGATCTTGGCTTCAGACTGGCTTAGCTCCAGCCATTGTGGACATTTGGGGAGTGAACGAGCTGACAGAAAATCTCTTTCTCTCTGTATCTCCCTCCCTCTCTCTGTAAATTCTGCATTTCAAATGAATATGTAAATCTTTTTTAAAAAAACACTCTTTTTCAGGCCAGTGTTGTTGTACTGTGCTTTAAGTTGCTGCTGGTGATGCCAGCATCTCATAACAGAGCACCAGTTCAAGCCTTGGCTGCTCTGCTTCCAGTTAAGCTCCCTGCTAATGTGCCTAGGAAAGCAGAAGATGGCACAATTGCTTAGGCCCCAGCCACTCATTTGTGAAACCTGGAAGGAGTTCTACGCTCTTGGCTTTGTCCTGGCCAAGCCCTGGCTATTGCAGCCATTTGTGGAGTGAACCAGTGGATGTAAGAGCTCACTTGCTTGCTTGCTCTTTGTCTCTGTCTCCCATTCTCTCTGTCACTTCACCTTTCAAATAAATGTATCCTTTTTGAAAAAAAAAATTAAAAAGAACACTCTTTTTGTGAAATCTATTAACTAGAATATTTCTTTTTCAGAATGTCTGAATGATTATATTTCATTATACTAATTTAGGAAGCTCAATTAGGAAATCAGCTGCACTGACCAAAGTAAATATTTTTACCTACATTATTTAACTTGCTGTAGGAAAGGCAATCAGGAAGGGTTCCAAACATTATGATCTGCTCAGTCTCACTGTTGTGGAGCAACCTAAAGAAACAAGTAAACTTCCTGCTAACTGCTCTATTTCCTTCTATATGGATTATGCTTTCATGAGTTCAATACAAGTGGCATAGTTTTAATATTTATCCATGTAACTTGTGTTCTATCTGACAATTGTACTTTTTCTCTGAAGACACACTGCAAGGGAATACACAGGTAATGATATTTGATAAATAAGAATATGTTATAAAAACAAATTTAGGTTCTATCATGATGATTAGCAACAGACTGGATGCATTTTTTTGGTAAAGATGTTATTTTGAACATCTTTCTTAAAATCTCCATAAGGTGAAAAAAGCATGCTACGGTAGTTCTATGTATGGTTCTGTGAAAACATTTCTGCTTTGGAAGTAATCAGGTATTACTGTATAGTGCTAGGTTATTAAAACTTGCTTTTACAGTTTAACATTGCCATCAAACTAGTCGTGGTAGTAAATGACAGTTTAACAATAATACCTCCAACTCTGAGTAAAAAGATAGCACAGCAGCTGCAGTGGTTCCTGGCGGGGTACCCTGTGAGTGTGTGTAGCCCTTTCTACCATCAAAGTAGATTGTGAGTGGGGGAGATGTTTCCTATAACACAAGACGTCTCCAAAAAGTTCACAGAGAATACATTTATGAAAAAAACTACTCATAGATTTCAAACATATTTTGTACCAACATAAACATCTTTTAATTCAGTTTTTTCATGAACTTTTTGGTGTACCATAATATAGATAAGGAATAATGTGTTTTATATTTATATCACATTGTATTTTGTAGTTTCACAAAACAAGAGGAATCTATCTGTATTCAATTTTTAAGTTGGAATCAAAAGGAAGGAGAGATTCTTTTCCTGGTGAAATCAAAGGATCCTTTGAAAATATTAATCATTATAGTTTACTTCTTTCCATGTCCAGTTCCTTCCCTCTTGGCAACCTCATACCCTCAAAGACATCAATAAACTCATATTTTTCCACACAATTGTGATGATACTTTATATGAAAATAAACCTCTCTATTGTGAGGTTTCAGAGAGAGAGCAGTAGATGAATATGATAGGTATAATACTTCAGACCTCACCACACCTTGTTTTTAGTATATTTCACCTCTGTACTATCTGAACTGATTTATATAGTACCAAACAACTTACACTACTAGATCCCATTTGTATAAAGAACTAAAACGGGCAAAGTGCACCTATGCTGTTAGAATAGTTCCCTTAAATGTCCAGAAGTATATCCAAAGACTATTTATAATGACCTAACTGTATTTCCATTCATATATTAAGGAAACTGTTCTGACAAAACAGTAGCAAAAATTGCCAGAGACAAAAAAAAAGTGCTGTAATGAATGTAAAGCAGGTAAGCAAGATGTCACAGAAATAATCACTGATGTACTATGCAGGGGTAGCTATGAACTGACATATAAGCTGATATATATAACTGATCAATCTGATGATAACTGAGAATCATCTCAGCTATGAATGTGAATCAAGTGAGACTACATACCCAAAGATTGGAAACAGCTAAAACTGTCACCAGCTAAACATACTGAATAGCAAAGCAGTAGGAAGATAAGACTTATAATTTATTAGATACAACATCTGAAAATATAGATCAACTCTAACAAACTAAGCAAGGAAATAGAAACATGCATTGTGCAGATTTGATAGTATCCAGCTAATTGTAGACAACTTTCTAAGACATTTCTCTCAGCTCTCAATTGCATACAGAGGAGCCATTTCTGTATGGAAGTTAAAATATGGAGAACAGAGAAAAAAGACTGTCCACAAAAAAGGACAGGGAGAAACAGAAAAACAGAGATATAGCTTCCATCAGCTAGCTTACTTCTAAAATGCCCACAAAACAGCAAGGATTAGGTCAGGCCAAAGCCAGGAGTTAGGAACTCCATCCTGGTTTTCCAGGTAGGTGGCAAGAATGCAAGTACCTTGCCCATCATCTGCTGCCTCACAGGTGCATTAGCAGGAAGCTGAAACAGAAGTAAAGGTGGCACCTGAACCCAAGGTGTGGCTTAACCTGCTAGGCCACCCATATAATTTGCTTTTATTGAATTGCTTTCCTTAGGATCAATTTATAGGCAAAGAATACTCCTATGCATCATTTTCTGACTCTGCCTAAACATAGCTATTTGGTATTTTCTTATTTTTTAAAAGAAGATTTATTTATTTATTTATTTGACAGAGTTACAGAGAGTGAGAGGGAGAGACAGAGAGAAAGGTCTTCCTTCCGTTGGTTCACTCCCCAAATGGCTGCAACTGTCAGAACTGTGCTAATCTGAAGCCAGGAGCCAGGAGCTTCTTCCTGGTCTCCCATGTGGGTGCAGGGGCCCAAGCACTTCGGCCATCTTCTACTGCTTTCCCAAGCTATAGCAGAGAGCTAGATCAGAAGTGGAATAGCCGGGACTAGAACCAGCACCTATGTGGGATGCTGGTGCCGCAGGCAGAGGATTAACCTACTGCACCACGGGGCCAGCCCTTCTATCTGGTATTTTCTTTTTTTTTTTTTTTTGACAGGCAGAGTGGACAGTGAGAGAGAGACAGAGAGAAAGGTCTTCCTTTTGCCGTTGGTTCACCCTCCAATGGCCGCCGCGGTAGCGCGCTGCGGCCGGCACACCGCGCTGTTCCGATGGCAGGAGCCAGGTGCTTATCCTGGTCTCCCGTGGGGTGCAGGGCCCAAGCACTTGGGCCATCCTCCACTGCACTCCCTGGCCACAGCAGAGAGCTGGCCTGGAAGAGGGGCAACCGGGACAGGATCGGTGCCCCGACCGGGACTAGAATCCGGTGTGCCGGCGCCGCAAGGCAGAGGATTAGCCTGTTGAGCCACGGCGCCGGCCTCTATCTGGTATTTTCTAAAAAAGATGTATCATACCCCTTCTTTCTCCAGGAATCTTAGTTTCATTTCATTTCTTTTCTTTTTTTTAAGATTTTTTTTTTTTTATTTGAGAGGCAGAGTTACAATGAGAGGGAGAGACAGAGAGGGGTCTTCCATCTGCTGGTTCACTTTCCAAATGGTTGCAATGGCTGGAGCTGGGCTGATCCAAAGCCAGGAGCCAGGAGCTTCTTCCAGGTCTCCCATGTGGGTGCAGGAACTAAAGCATTGGGCCATCTTCCACTGCTTTCCCAGGCCATAGCAGAGAGCAGGATCAGAAGAGGAGCAGCCTGGACACGAATGGGTGCTCATGTGGGATGCCAGCGCTGCAGACAGAGGCTTAGCCTACTACACCACAGCACTATTCCTCAATCTTAGTTTCTATGAACCTATGAGTTTCAATTTATTTTAGAACAGCATTATTTTTAAGAGTTATTTGTTTGAAAGACAGAGTTACAGAGAGAGGTAGACACAGAGAGAGGTCATCCATCTGCTGGTTCACTCCCTAGATGGCCGCAACGGCCAAAGCAGCACCAATTCGAAGCCAGGAGCCAGGAGCCTCCTCCGGGTCTCCTACACAGGTGCAGGGGCCCAAGAACTTGGGCCATCTTCTACTGCTTTCCCAGGCCATAGCATAGAGCTGGATCAGAAGTGGATTAGAACTGGTGCCCAATGGGATGTCGGCGCTTTAGGCCAGGGTGTTAACCCACTGTGCCACAACGCTGGCTCCTATCAACTAGCAACTTAACGTGTTTTTAATTATATGATTTTAAATGGAGAATAAGCATTTTTGTCATATATTGGCTTAACTTTAATTTTTTCCATTGTGACTACTGTATTTAATGTTCTCTGCTTACTTATGAGATCTTTTCTATTTTTTAGATATTTGCATGAACTGTTTCAAACAGAACCTTTATTCCTTCACAGAAGCTCTAGAGATGGGTTCCTAACTCCACTCTGCTCTCCAGGATCAGCTATACACAGCAAAGACCATGAAGGTACAGAAATCTATCTGCTCTATATAACAGAACTTGGTCCTCAAAGTATTAAATCAATTTGTCTGGGATTACATGTATTTTATATTATTAATACATTACAGATCAATTTTTAAACAAGGGGGAAATTAGTTTATGATTATTCTGAGAAAAATATATTTATATTTTTATAGTAACTTGCACAAAATACTACAGAGCAATTCTTAATTTATTATTCCCATACAAACATTTTTAGTTATTCTTGTAACTCAAATTGTTCACAAGGATCTTGTCTAATACTACCCCATTTAGAAGAATTCAGATAAACAGTATATTTCTTTAAAAAAAAAAAAACAAAACAGTATTTTCCATCTTTTTATTTTTATTTTTTGATAGGCAGAGTAAGACAGTGAGAGAGACAGAGAGAAAGGTTCTCCTTCTGTTGGTTCACCCCACAAACCACAAAGTATATTTCCATCTTAACAACGGACTGGGGCTGGTGCTGTGACACAGCAGGTTAAAGCACCAGCCTGCACCTTCGTCATCCCATATGAGCACTGCTTCGATTCCTGGCTGCTCCACTCCTAATCCAGCTCTCTGCTGTGGCCTGGGAAAGCAGTGGAAGATGGCCAAAGTCCTTGGGCCCCTGCACCACGTGGGAGACCTGGAAGAAGCTCCTGGCTCCGAGCTTCAGCTCAGCTCAGCTCTGTGGTCATCTGGGAGAGTGAACCAGTGGATGGAAGACCTCACTCTTTTTTTCTGGCTCTACCTCTCTTTGTAACTCTGTGAAATAAATAAAATAAATCTTTAAAAAAAACCCAACAAAACAAAACAACCCACAATGGACTAGGAGAAAATAAAGACAAGTAAAAACAGGGAATCCATTACCACCAGACCAGTCCTATAAGAAATGGTTAAGGAAGTCCAACACTATAAGTGAAGGGATGAGCAATACCTTCATGAAAACTGGCAGAAGCACAAAAATCATAGCAAAATAAATAAAAAGAAGAGAAAGAGAAGAGAATCCAATCTTAGCAAAGATAAAGAGAACCAAAACTTATCAATATAGAAACCACCAAATCCCAAAGAGGAACAACAAAAGAGGAAGTCAGGAACAAAGGATATACAATATGTCCTGAAAAAATTAAAATGGCAGGAATATATCTTTCTCTAGCAATGATAATCTTGAATGCAAATGGATTAAATTTCCCAAGCAAAAGATAAAGGTTAGATGAATGCATTAAAAATAAATAAATCAAGCCCAATGATGCTCGTGTATTGTATATAAGAAACTCAAGTCACCATAGAGACATACATAGTCTGAAAGCAAAGAGATGGAGAAAGGATGAGCCATGCAAAGGGAAACCAAAAGTGAGCAGGAGTAGCTACACTAATATCAGATAAAATCAACTTTAGGTCAAAACTGTAAAAAGAAAAACAAGAAGGTGCCAATATTATAATAACAAAGAGATCAGTTCAAGAACAAGAACTAACAATCATATATATATGTATACCCAATGCTGGATCACCCAATTATACAAAGCAAATCTTAATAGATCTAAAGGGAGAGATAGATTCTAGTAAATAAAAAAAAAATACTGGGGACTTCAACCTTCCTCTTTTCTCAATGGAAGGATAAACCAGACAAAAAAAATCAACAAAGAAACTCCAAAGTATAACACAGATAGATGGACCTAACAGATATTTAAAAATATTTTATCCTATGGTTGTAGAATACACATTCTTAACAGCACCAAGAACGTTCTCCAGGATAAATCATATGATAAGCCACAAAAGAAATCTCAGAAAATTTAAAAATATATGGAAATCATAGTGAATATATCCTCTGATCACAATGAAATAAAACTAGAAATCCATAAAAAAGGAATGTCAAAATTGTTCCACCTACTCATAAGTTAAATAATAATTTTTTTTTTTTTTAACAGGCAGAGTGGACAGTGAGAGATAGAGAGAAAGGTCTTCCTTTGTCATTGGTTCACCCGCCAATGGCCGCCGCGCTGCGGCTGGTGTGCTGCGGCCGGCATGCTGCTGCCAGCGCACTGTGCTGATCCGAAGGCAGGAGCCAGGTGCTTCTCCTATGGGGTGCAGGACCCAAGCACTTGGGCCATCCCCCACTGCACTCCCGGGCCGCAGCAGAGAGCTGGCCTGGAAGAGGGGCAACTGGGACAGAATCCAGCGCCCCAACCGGGACTAGAACCTGGGGTGCCGGCGCCACAAGCGGAGGATTAGCCTATTGAGCCATGGCGCTGGCCAAATAATATACTCTTTTTTTTTTTTTTTTTTTTTTTTTTTTTTTTGACAGGCAGAGTTAGACAATGAGAGAGAGAGAAAGAGAGGTCTTCCTTTTTCTGTTGGTTCACCCCCCAAGTGGACGCTACAGCTGGCGCGCTGTGCTGATCCAAAGCCAGGAGCCAGGTGCTTCTCCTGGTCTCCCATGTGGGTGCAGGGCCCAAGGACCTGGGCCATCTTCCACTGCACTCCCGGACAACAGCAGAGAGCTGGACTGGAAGAGCAGCAACCAGGACAGAATCCGGCGCCCTGACTGAGACTAGAACCTGGGGTGCCAGGTTGTAGGTGGAGGATTAGCCTAGTGAGCCCCGGTGCAGGCAAATAATATAATCTTGAGGGGCTGGCACTGTAGCGTAGTGAGAAAAGCCCCCGCCTGCAGTGCTGGCATCCCATATGGGCACCGGTTTGAGTCCTGGCTGCTCCACTTCCAACCCAGCTCTCTGCTTTGGCCTGGATGGCCCAAGTCCTTGGGCCTCTGCACCTGCGTGGGAGACCTGGAAGATACTCCTGGCTCCTGGCTTCGGATCAGCCACGCTTCTGGCTGTTGTGGCCAATTGGAGAGTGAACCAGCAAATGGAAGACCTCTCTCTCTGCCTCTCCTTTTTTCTCTGTGTAACTCTGACTTTCAAATAAATAAGTAAATCTTCAAAAATAAAATATCCTCTTGAATAATCAGGGAGTCAATGAAGAAAACAAAATTTAAAAATTTGTTTAAGCAAATAAAAACGGAAGCATAACACCACAAAACCTATACGATACAGTAAAATCCATATTAAGGGGAAAATTTATAGCAGTAAATAACTAAAAATATAAAGATTTCAAATAAACCAGCTAGTGATGAAACTCAATGAACGAGAATAGCAAGAACAAGTGGTAAAGAAAAACAAATATCACAACAGAAATAAATTAAATAGACTTAAAATATATGAAAACTCAATGTAATGAAGGGATGGGTTTTTGAAAAGGTAAACAAAATCAAAAAACCTTAGCAAGAGTAGCCAGGAAACATCCCTCATGATTAAAAAAATCTTCACAAGATTATGTGAGGAAGAAATGTTCCTGAAGACAATAAAGGCCAAAGACTATATAACAAATCCACAGTGCAAATCTTACTGAAAAGAGAAAAGCTCTAATCATTTCTTCTAAGATCAGTCAGGAACAAGATAGAATGTTCACTTTCAGCATTCTTACTCAAATTCAAAGCCTTAGCCAAAGCATTGAGACACTATTCATTTTTTCAGATGAAATGATTTTACTCATAAAAAACCTAAACACTCCACCAAAATCTGTTAGTACCAATTAAAAAAAAATCTGCAAGGCTGCAGGATATAAAATCAACACACACAAAATCAGGATTTTTAAAATATATCAGTGACAAAATTGCTGAGGAAGAAATCTTTTTTTTTTTTTCAGGCAGAGTGGACAGTGAGAGAGAGAGAGACAGAGAGAAAGGTCCTCCTTTTTGCCGTTGGTTCACCCTCCAATGGCCACTGCGGCCGGCGCATTGCGCTGATCCGAAGCCAGGATCCAGGTACCTCTGGTCTCCCATGCGGGTGCAGGGCCCAAGGACCTGGGCCATCCTCCACTACCCTCCCGGGCCACAGCAGAGAGCTGGCCTGGAAGAGGGGCAACTGGGACAGAATCCGGCACCCCAACCAGGACTAGAACCTGGTGTGCCGGCGCTGCAAGGCGGAGGATTAGCCTGTTAAGCCACGGTGCTGGCCGTGAGGAAGAAATCTTAAAAACAACCTCATGCAAGGTGACTGGCGCGTAACAAATCTTCCCAGGCGGATGAATCAATTAATTCATAAGTTTTATTGGGATTCTGCTCCCTGGAGAGGTTCCCTGGTCCCAACAGAGCGGGGCCGGGGAAGTTGCGCGTCAGAGGTTGGGAGGGCTCCTTTTATAAACACAGGGCGTGGGGGTTAAAGGTTGAGGCAGGTCTGATCCTCACTGGTTGACCTTTAGGCACCGTGGGGACCTTGACAAGGACTTTTCTTCCCTGGAAGTATAGGTAGGGACTCTCCTTTCCTGGAAGTATAGGCTTTCTCTCCTTGTGGATCCCAAAGCTACCACCTCATTCACAATTTCAAAAAATACTTAAATATAAATTTAACCAAGGAAGTGAAAGGCCTATACAATGAAACTTACAAAAAAACTATTAAATAATTTGAAGATGACAAAAACAAAAACAAAAAATGGAATGATATCTAGTTCATTGATTAGAAGAATTAATATCACTATAATGTCTATACTACCCAAAACAATTTACAGATTCAATGCAATTCCTATCACAGTACCAATGACATGTGTCACAGAAATAGAAAAAAGCATTTCTGAAATTTTTATGGAAGCACAGCAAGACCCCGAATAGCTACAGTAATCTTGAGCAAAAAGAACAAAGCTGGAGTCATTATGTTACCTAACTTTAAAACACACTAAAAAACTATAGTAATCAAAACAGCATTAGTGCAAAAGAGTAATGGAGTAGAATATAGAACCTAGAAGTAAATCCTAGTATTTACAGCCAACTGATTTTTGACAAAGGTAGCAAGAAAATACATTGGAAAAAAGTAAAATCTCTTCAGTAAGTTTTACCAGGAAAACTGCATATGAATATACAGAACAATCTTGATCACATCTCACCATCTATAAAAATCAACTCAAAATGGATCAAAGACTCACATTCAAGAACTGAAACTATAAAACTACCAGAAGATGATACAGGGGATATGCTTTAGGATATTGGTCTGGGCAAATATTTTTTTTTTGGATTTGAGCTTAAAATCTTAGGCAACAAAAGCAGAAATTAAGATATGGGACTTTATCCAACTAAAAAGCTTTAGCACAACAAAGGAAACAATCAGCAGAATTATGAGACAAACTACAGAATGGGAGGAAATATTTGTGCACTATTCATCCAAGGGATTAATATCTAAAACATATAAAAAATGAAACGACTCAACTGTCACAAAAAAGAGTTTGATCTAAAAATGGGCAAATAATCTGAATACATATTTCTCAAAAGAATACATTTAGAGAGGGCCAGCAAGTATAGGAAAAAATGTTCAACACCACTAATCATTACAGACATGCAAATCAAACTACAATGAGGTATGTCACCCAAGTTAAAGTGGCTATTATAAAAAATACAAAACATAATAAATGCTGGCAAGGATGTACAGAACAGGAGCCTCACACACTGTAGGTGGGAATGTAAATTAATGTACTGATCGTTTAAAATATATGAAGTTTCTTAAAAAAAAAACAAAACAAGAAATAGAACTGCTACATGATCTGCAATCCCACTACTGGGAATTTATCCAAAGGAAATGAAAAAATTATTTCAAAGAAACATCAGCATTTTCATTTCTTGAAGCACTGTGAACAAGAGCCAAGACAGGGAATCAAGGTATCCAGTGATGGATGAGTCAATGTATAAAGAAAATGTAGTATATTGGCACTACTGAGTATCAGTCATACAAAGAATGACACGGTCACTTGCAGCAACACAGGTGGAACTGTTAGGAGAAATACGTCAGAAACGGAAATAGAGATACTATTTGTTCTCACTTATACATGGAGGCTAAAAAGTAGATATTGTATAAGTAGAGAATATAGTTGTGGTCATCAGTTTGGGAAGGGCAGGGAGGAGGGGACATGGCCATGGGATGCTTAACAAGTACAGAAATGCAGTTGGGCCGGCACTGTGGCGTAGCAGGTGAAGCTGCCGCCTCCAGTGCCGGCATCCCATATGGGCACCGGTTTAAGTCCCGGCTGCTCCACTTCCAAACCAGCTCTCTGCTAATGTGCCTGGGAAAGCAGTAGAAGATGGCCCAAGTCCTTGGGCCCCTGCACTCACATAGGAGACCCATAAGAAGCTCCTGGCTCTTGGCTTTGGATCGGCACAGCTCCAGCCGTAGTGGCCAACTGGGGAGTGAACACCAGCGGATGGAAGACCTCTCTCCCTGCCTCTGCCTCTCCTTCTTTCTCTGTGTAACTCTTATTTTCAAAAAAATAAATAAATCTAAAAAAAAAGAATTGCAGTTGGAGAAATAACTTCCAATGTCCTATAGCATAGTGGTAACACTTAAGTGAATATGTCAAAATAGCTAACAGAACAGTATTTTTTTTCACTTTGTGTTGCTATATGGGGGCAAACTGTTGAAATCGTTACCTAATATATACTAAACTGATCTTCTGTATATAAAGAGAATTGAAAATGAATCATGATGTGATTGGAAGGGGAGAGGGAGTGGGAAAGGGGAGGGTTGTGGGTGGGAGGGAAGTTTTGGGAGGGGGAAGCCATTGTAACCCATAAGCTGTACTTTGGAAATTTATATTCATTAAATAAAAGTTTAATAAAAAAATAGCTAACAGACAGGATTTTGACTGTTCCCTACACAAAGATTAATCTCTGATGTGAAACATATACCAATTACCCTTATCTGATCATTGTACACTATATATATGTATTGAGACATCAAAATAAATAAATTTGTCCAAATAGAAGTCATCCACATCTGAGGATCTGTACTGTTTATTTTTTTATTTTTTTGACAGGCAGAGTTAGACAGTGAGAGAGAGACAGAGAGAAAGGTCTTCCTTCCGATGGTTCACTCCCCCAATGGCCGCCACGGCCAGAACTGCGCCGTGTGCTTCCTCCTGGTCTCCCACACAGGTGCAGGGACCTAAGCACCTGGACCATCCTCCACTGCCCTCCTGGGCCACAGCAGAGAGTTGGACTGGAAGAGGAGCAACCGGGACTAGTAGCTGGCACCCCAATCAGGACTAGAACCTAGGATACCAGCACCGCAGGCAGAGGATTAGCCTAGTGAGCCTCGGTGCCGGCCCTGTACTGTTTATTCTTTCACAGTCTGCTTTTCTCGTGTTGAACAACTACTAATTCTCCAGTTTTATCTATTCATTCAAAATCAACATCACTTTTAGCATCTGGTGGTTGCTCTAGACTTCAATAGACTTCTGATTGTAGTCCGTCAAAGCACAATGTTCTTTGAATTCTCTCATATTAGAATCAAGAATTGTCTTAAATTATTGACTCATGGATTACCTGCCATGAAACTTTCCACTTGGATCAAAGTTTCCTTTGGACTCAAAGCTGACTCTTGCTTCCCTTGCCTCAGTGATCTCCTACATCATCTTCAGCCTATAACTTTTGTCTTCCACAAATTTGGGTCATGTGTACTTAGAGAATATGTAGCAATTTAATTATTTCACTGAATTAGAATTTTTTTCTTTTTTATTTCATAAATGTGAATTTACAAAGTGCAACTTTGGTATTGTTGTGGCTTCCCCCCCCAACCTCCCTCCCTCCCGTGGCCCTCCCCTCTCCCTTCTCCCATCCCGCCCTTTATTGAGTTTCATTTTCAATTACCTTCATATACTGAAGATCAACTTAGTATATACTAAGCAAGGATTTCAACAGCCTGCTGAATTAGAAATTAATATAAGACATATTTGTCACATTCAAAAACTACCCTCTTTCCTTGTACTCTTTCCCCTTCATCTAGTATTTTCTCCATTTGTGAAAATTTGGGATATTTGTGCAAGTTTAGATATTGAAGGTTTCTACATAGCAAAAATTAAAAGCAGAGGAAAAAAATACCTGTTTATCATCTGACATGAAATCATCTGTTTCCATAGTCCTGGTGTTATACAACTTTCCTGATAAATGCACTGAAAATGTACAGTAGCGATGCATTCCACAAGCCTGACAGAAACGATCTTCAGGATTCTCTCCAAGGATATCGACAAAGGAATAATTTTCTACCCGCTCCTGAAAACAATTTGAAAACATAATGAGATTTAAAAGATAAAATAAGAATCTAACCAAATTAAATTATTTTAGGAAACACAACACAAACATCTAGGTGCAAAACACAGTTATTTCTTATTTTAATGCTCAGTACATAGTATGTGTTTGACAAGATATTTTCTAATGAGTGTTCTTAGAAAGATTCCAATTTACTTTTCTATCTTCTCATCTAATAACTAGGAAATCATGAGCAGCTAAAATTTAGAATAATGTAAGAAAGAAGGAATTTATTTAGGATGGTTAAAAAGGAGCAACTTCATATCTTACATCTCCATTAATGAGCTGTATCATATTGTTTTTCAAAAAAATATTTTGGAAAAATTTGTCTGTTGGTTACCTAATATAGCACTATAAAAATAAATGAGTTAGAACTAGGGTTGCTATCTGTTCAGTGTTAATATGAATAGTATAACAGCTGGGTTATCAAGGAGTAAAACAAACTGAGAAAATACTTGGCATTCACAAATAAGCTATATTAAGTGTGAAATTACTTGCACCTGAATATTTCTGCTTACGCTCTAAGACACTACTATCTAAATACTAGTATTCTAAATAGTAGCGTAGGTTAGGTTTTACCACAATTATTTGAAATGTACACAATTAGCATATTAGCATAGTAACTAATTCATACTGACGTCATCTACCAGTCTGATAGTAATTAAGTGTTCAGTACACTAATTGTTTTCTTTTGACCTTGTGTAATTAAAAACGACTATTTTTTGGGGGGGGGTGGGTCTACCGTCCATATTTCTTATACTTCATGACATGTGTCACTTACAGGTTGAAATTTAGACTGAATGGGTGACTTATCACCTTCCCTCCTGCTTCTGTGACACTCATAGAAGCAAATGCTGAGACGAAACACCTGAAATGAAAGCTTTCTCATACTGATTCCCTAAGTGCCTATGAATGAGCAGAGCACTCCTGAAAACTCGAACTGGATATACTTGTGTAAGTGAAAAATAAACTTTAAACTACTGATATTTTCCTCTGGATTTTGTTTGTCGTATTATCTCTTTTTCTTTTGCACCTTAATACAGCTTATTCTAAAAATCTTACTGAAGAATTTATGTCTCTAAGTTTTTCAGATATGTTTTTTCGTAGCTGACATTTATTATTTCCACATTAATTTATCCAAATTCAGTAAATTTACTACAGTAAGTTAAGGCACAGAATAGCATACAGGTAAAGGTTTTAGAGACCAATAGATTGCATGGTTAAATATTAGCCTAATTGCTAGCTATTGTACTTTATGTAACTTCATTTTGTTGAATCACAATTTCCTCATCTTCAAAATAGAAAAAGGAGTGACTTCTTTATGTGGTTACTTTGATTACATTACTTAGTAAGAGTGAAATAATATGCTATTTTTTCATTAAAAAAAAAAAAATATTCATGGGGCCGGCACTGTGGCGAAGTGAGTTAACACTCTGGCCTGAGGTTCTAGTCCTGGCTGCTCTTCTTCTGATCCAGATCTCTGCTATGGCCTGGGAAAGCAGTGGAAGATGGCCCAAGTCCTTGGGCCCCTGCACCCACGTGGGAGACCCAGAAGAAGCTCCTGGCTTCGGCACAGTTCTGGCTGTTGCGGTCAATTAGGGAGTGAACTACTAGATGGAAGACCTCTCTCTGCCTCTCCTCTCTCTGTGTAACTCTGACTTTCAAGTAAAATAAACAAATCTTTAAAAAAAAAAAAAAAGAAAAAATATTCATGCCATTTCCTAAGAGCTATGTCATGTACTTAAAGTTCAAGGTAAATGAATATTTCATTTTAAAGTAGCTATTTTCTGTATATGAAAAGGAAATTGGGGTTCAGTTTAGAAACTTACCAAAAGTAAAAAAAAAAAATACATGCACACACAGGATGATCCTTAAATTTAAGCCATCCTCTAATTTGAAGACTTCTCTTTTTAGAATTCTACAACTATCTCTCTCTCTACCTTAAAGGAACTATTTATTTTGAAAGTTACACAGAGACAATGAGAGACAGAGATCTTCCATCTGCTGGTTCTCTCCCCAGATGGCCTCAATGGCCAGTGCTGGGCCAGGCTAGTCCTAAGCCAGGAACTTCAACCAGGTCTTCCACATGCATTGCAGGGCACCAAGCATTTGGGTCATCTTCTATTGCCTTTACAGGCACATCAGAGGGAAGCCTGATTGAAAGTGGAGCAGCCAGGACACAAACAGACTATATGAAATGCAGGTATCCCAGGCAGTGGCTTAACCTTCTATATTACAACTCTGGCCCCTACAACTGTTTCTTAACCTAATGATCTCCAGCTAATTTATCATCAGGTACTTCAAGATCGAACAGATTTTGGATGAAAGCAAATTAGCTGACATGAATAAGGTAAAGTAGCCAATTATTTAAGTTCCAGAAGGATTATAAGGATCTTGAATTTCTGTTAGTTTTCTAATTTTCCTCTTGCTAATCATTAGAACAAAGAATGGTAGAAGTTGGGAGGTAGACCATTAAATACATTATAGTTTATCCTGATCTATTAGGTAACACAAAACAATCTAGAGGTAACATGGAATCAAATTACTCCTACAGATTGAAAAAGTGTTTCCACAAATTGGTAAAATCACAAAATCTGAAGGTGGAGAAAGGTGTCCAACATTACCCAGGGGGTCTTTCCCAAACTATGTTTTATGGAAATCAAGTGTCCCAGGACGTAACAACAGGTGTTTCATGAAAAGCCTCATAGTAAAACTCAAATTTGGAAAGTACTGCATTCTGTATCTCCTCTTGAAGATTTACAATATAGATTCACATATTAACAATGCTGAAAAATCATCTAGTAAAGAAACTTTTTTGGTTATCAAACTCTCTTTACTGAAACAATTAACAAATATCCTGTGAGACAATCTCCTCATTTTAAAAGACAGGTTAACCTCTAGAGATAGTCTAAAGTTATCATTTAAATTACTTAAGTACTGGAGAGATGTAGGTGGTATGGATAATTAAAACAGTAACAGCCTTTAGGAGAGAAATAATAAGCTGATTATTTAGCAGAGCAGCATGGCAAAACTTTTGAAGACTGTTGAGCTTGAAATAATGTTGAATCCTGGCAGGTCTGTTGTCCCCAAACCCTCCCAGTGATTAAAAAACAAACTCTGTACCTTATATTGTTGTTTCCAACGACTTCTAGAATATAAATTCTCTAGACGAGGCTGAACAAAGTGGTTATCCAAATAATGAAGGGAGGTCAACATATCTCTTGCATATGATTTTTGCCTGGTGCCATCTGTTTAGGGATAAATAAAAAAAATACTTCGTGCACATGAAATATTTAAACAGTTGAAAACTTCCCCAGTTTTGGGAATATACGTGATTGGTTGGTTGGAAACATTTCAAATTAGAAAAAAAAAAAATCAAGTGAAAAAAAATCCCATTCAGAGCATTAGGGGAAGGAAATGGGGTAAAAGATTCAAATTTTCCTTGTAAACACTCAACTTTAACATTATTTTCTGATAATGAAAAGAGCTAGATAAAAAAAGCTTGTTTTATTTTCCTACACAAAACTGACACAAATAATCACTTCATTCTAGATAAAACTCAATGCTTTCTGTAGGTTTTCCAGGCCCCTGTGCTACTGGCCCCACTGGACCCATTCGAACAAATCAGAACTCTCTTCTCTAATCAGACCTTCTCATTCCCCTTCAGCATGCAACTCTCATTTCTGCTTTCTCGATTTGTTTCATGTTATATTCTCCATTTCATATGTATCTGTCATAGTCCTAAAGTCAAGCTTTGTTTTCCTGCCTTTGAAGTTTTTTTAAAGAATGTAGCTAATAAATTTATGTTTCTTTAGGTCACTACAAATTCAAACCTCATTTACTATGACTTAGAAAGTCCTCCTTTCTCCTACATAGTGTTCTGAATTTGTATCTTCTCCAAATTCCCTGAAGTCCCCTAGTTGATTTTGAACATACCAAACTTATTCTTTCCTAAGAGTTGTAGTACTTGCTGTGACCTCTGTAGAATTCATGTTTAATCTCCTCCCTCACTTCAGTCAGGTTCAGAAGTGACACCTTCAGACACTCCGTTGACCAATCTAACAAAGAATATGTAGACTCTACTTTCCCTTATCATTCTGTCTTTACCCTACTATAGTATTTTTTCCAAGAATTAATCACTAGTTGAAATTGCATTATATTATTACATATTAGTTTACTCCTTTGTCACCTTATTTCTCCCATTAAGACTTAAAGCAATAGGAAGGACAGAATCTAGTACCTTAGTCATTTTCATAAACCCAAGGATGGCTCATAGTGTGTATTCAATAAATATTTATTCAATAATAGAGAATGAAATCTTATTCAGGCGTTTATGTAGGTATTTAATCCAGCACATTTTTTAGCCTAGTAGATGTCAGATTCTGAGCTAGATGTAAAAGATACGTGTGTGTGTATTTATGTGTATATATGTATATATGTATATGTGTATATAAAAAAATCCTTCTCACAATCTAGTAAGGGCAAAAAGTGAAAACACACTGTTGATAGAACATTAAAGCTACATATATATAAATGCCACCATACTCCAGATTATGGTGGCATGAATCTCAGAGAGTGATATTACATAGCTTTTATAGCAGAGATGTTTTTGAATGCACCTAGAAAATCCAGGTTAAAAAGAGACTGTATTCTAAAGTTTAACAGCAAGAGCAAAAGTACAAAAGCATAAAACAGCATGCAACTTTTACTGAAATTCAAAGGGCTTAGAGAGATTGGGACAGCCCATGTGTACAGGAGCACCCTACTATTTTATGAGTGTTTGTCTTGTATCCTCAAAGGCACTGTGAAGTCTTTCAGGGTAAGGACTTGTCACACACTTACCTTCCACGTATCTCAAATAATAAACAATAACAAGTTTTATTAAATGAGTGAAGTTTTTATATAGTTCATTCAAGAGGGAGGCCTTAAGAATAGCTCTTTGGCTCTGTTTCATTTACATAGTTTTAAAAGTGAGATTGTTTAATAATGGGGAAAAGGATAAAAGTCATTGCATTCACACTATTAACTTACCATACAATGTTTTCAGAAAAGATTCATCTAAAGCATTGATCAGAAGAGCCTTCACAACTCTTTCAAAGTGAGTATAGGGGTCACTAAAAGAATCTGAAATTAATTTTAAAAAATTATTAGGATTTAGTAGACAAAACAGTTCCCTGTGTACAACAGGATCCTTTTCCCAATTCTAACATTAATATTATAAGCAGAAGAAATACCTTATCATCTCAATTTTATAGTTGACTTTGTGATTCATCTAGTTACTGAGAAAAATCTCTATTTTCCAGATGCAATGACCTCTAACCCAGACTCCAGTTGTTATTTAAAATCACCACTTCCCAAACTCATTAAGGGTGAACTGCTCAGAGAATAGTAAGAGAGATGTTGTCAGTGAAAACCAAAAGAATAAAAGAAAAGAGATGTCATGAAAAACTCAGTAACATTCCTTGTGCACCTAAGTTCAATTATCAACTTGGTAACAAGAGAAAGTAAGAAAGAAAACCTCCAAAGGTAGACTGTTTAAAGTGCCTATTCTCTAAAACATATTACATATTAAACTGTCCAGGAAATTGCTACCCTAGCCACAACCACAATGATTATAACAAAAACTTCATTTCCCCTTCTGCTGTTCCTGATTGTGAATTTTCCACAACCTTTTAGAAATGATATCTTCCCTTTTTCATATCACATAATAAAACCATTTATTTTATTTATTTCCATTACTATGAAATTGTACATAAAATCATGTGTTCTGACAGGCCAGGTAGTGGTAAGAGAGAAGAGCCCTACCATTCTCATTACTTTAGGTCCGGGGTTTACTATGGCTGTGGAAACATTATCAAACAGGACTCCTTCCTTGATCCATCACAACCCAGCTGTATGCACTTCTGAAGACAGTTTTAAGGGTATCTTAGTATCTCAAGAAATGAGGAAGATGTTTACAAAAGACTGAAGAATATATCATTAGCAACCATGAGTGGATATGAAGGTTCCTTCCAGCTGAAGCGAAAAAGTAAAATGGAATTGAACACGAACCCTTTCGTTATATTTTGGTTGCTAAATTATTGATAAAACTTTTCCACGCTTTAGAGAAATTTATTTTTTTGAGAGGCAGAGAGACAAACAGAGCACCCACTCACTGGCTCGCTCCTCAAATGCCTGCAAAAGCTAAGGTGTAGCCCTGATTAAAGTCAGGAGCCAGGAACTGAATCCAGGCCTCCCACAAGGAAACCAATTATTTGAGCCATCATGGCTGTCTCTGAGGGTCTGCACTGATGGGAAGCTGCAGCCAGGAACTGAACCCAGGCAACTTAACCATTGTAATAAACACCTGTTACAGAAAGGAACTTGTTATATGCATTCTCTTTAAAGGAGACACAGATGGATGTGCTAAAGTGACTAACATAAACTGGTAAAGAAAGTAAATGACGGGGGCCAGTGCCGCCATGGCACAGTAGGTTAATTCTCTGCCTGCAGTGCTGGCATCCCATATGGGCACTGGTTCTAGTTCTGGCTGCCCATCTTCCAATCCAGCGCTCTGCCATGGCCTGGGAAAGCTGTGGAAGATGGCTCAAATGCTTGGGCCCCTGCACCCACGTGGGAGACCAGGAGGAAGCTCCTGGTTCCTGGCTCCAGGTCTGCACAGCTCTGACCATTGTGGCCATCTGGGGAGTGAACCAATGGAGGGAAGACCTCTCTCTGTTTCTCCCTCTCACTGTCTGTAACTCTAACTTTCAAACAAAATAAATATAATAGTTTTTTAAAAAAGTAAATGATGATAACGACAATAGTAGATAATTTGCAATGAGGTCCTTAGAAATGAAAGGGCCTATCAATGTTCTTAAAAATAAGTGCCGCAAGGGGCCAGCACTGTGGTACAGTGGTTTAAAGCCTTGGTCTGCAGTGCCAGCATCCTATATGGGTGCTACTTCTAGTCCTGGCTGCTCTACTTCTGATCCAGCTCTCTGCTATGGCCTGGGAAAGCAGTGAAAGATGGCTCAAGTCCTTGTCCCCTGCAGCCGCACAGGAAACCTGGAGTAAGTTTCTGGCTTTGGATCAGCTCAGCTTTAGCCGTTGTGGCCATCTGGAGAATGAACCAGTGGATGGAAGACCTCTGCCTCTCTGTAACTCTGCCTTTCAAATAAATAAATAAATCTTAAAGTACAGCATAACTGGAAAATTAAACATTAATATATATTGATTTCACCCCATTTTAAAGTAAAAAAAATTTGGTTGATTGCATTGTTCAAAACACCTAGCACAAGGCAGAAACTATTCTTATCTTCCTCATTTTAAAAATAATACAATACATGTAGTGCTTTATTTTCAGTTATACTGGCTACTGGTTTAAAGTACTGTCAGGTGAAGGACATGTGACCCTATTCCTAATTTAAAGACTTGCTTTTTTTTCAACACCAGGTATGGGCATTGAATGTTACAATGGTCTTTTTACTATCTTAGTTTTTTCTTTTGACATTTTAATGTAGTTACTAATATACATCATTTTTACGTTTCTAAAATAATGGTTCAGGGTATTTTTCCTTATTCTAATAAGTTACTGCATACAATGATTTGCAAAGCTATTTTCATCACATTTATTGGGAATGTGAGCCTTTTTAATTTGCATATATAGGTTACATATTATGAAACTGATTCAAAAATATTTTCTTCTATTTTACTTTTTTAAAAATTTATTTATTTGACAGAGTTAGACAGTGAGAGAGAGAGAGACAGAGAGAAAGGTCTTCCTTCTGTTGGTTCACCCTGCAAAGTGGCCGCCATGGCCAGAGCTACGCCAATCCAAAGCCAGGAGCCATGTGCTTCCTCCTTGTCTCCCACGTGGATGCAGGACCCAAGCACTTGGGCCATCCTCTACTGCCCTCTCGGGCCCCAGCAGAGAGTTGGACTGGAAGAGAAGCAACTGGGACAGAACCTAGCAGCCATATGGGAATTAACCAAGTGAGTCACGGCGCCGGCCCTCTATTTTACCTTTTAATTCACATCCTATTATGTTTTCCCATCCAAAAGAATGGTTGAACTTCTAATTCATTCAACTCTTTTTATGTCATTAAACATAGAAAACTGTCTTCCTTTAGATTTCCATTTGTTCTGTATTTTCTCCTCCAAGGATGTGTGAAATCTGATCTTAGTTCTAGTTCCTTAAATACTATCTTCTTCCTCATCAGTTTTCCTTTTCTAATCAGCAGAATTTCTCGGGTATAGCTTCTATCTCACTGATGAGACTTTATGTAGTATTACTTTTACTCTCTCTTTCAATATAGATTTTATTTCTGACTTCACATTTTAATTTTCTGGCATTTCTTATCTTTCTAACTCCCTTGCACTTAAAATTGTTCTCAAGACTTCCAACTTATTTTTCACAGATTTTAAAGCAAACATTTTAAACAATTTCCTTGTTTCTTTTAATCAAACTTTTTTTTGACAGAGCTAGACAGTGAGAGAGAGACAGAGAGAAAGGTCTTCCTTTCCATTGGTTCACCCCCCAAAATGGCCGCTACGGCTGGTGCCTCCTCCTGGTCTCCCAGCAGATGCAGGGCCCAAGCACGTGGGCCATCCTCCACTGCCTTCCTGGGCCACAGCAGAGAGCTGGACTGGAAGAGGAGCAACCGAGACAGAATCCAGCACCCCAACCGGGACTAGAACCCAGGGTGCCAGCGCCGTAGGTGGAGGATTAGCCAAGTGAGCCGCGGTGCCGCCCTTAAACAAACATTTTTTGACAGGCACTTACTTCCTTTATCTTTACCTTATGTTGCAATATTATTTCACTGGTATTTTTAACTATCATAGAACAAGGCAGAAAGTTCTAAGACTTAATATTCACTATAAATGGTTGAGGCTGTTCTTAGGCCCTCTCTTCATTTTGCTGATAGAATGTCCTCTTTTAACTTCTTTATGGTGATGAAGTTGATATTAACTTAGGCTAACTTCCAATATTCTAAGAAGGCATTAATAGGCTGAAACATACTCTTATCTCCAATACTTGTTTTTGTCACTGTGAGCCTATGACTGGATGGTAGAAAAATAATGTAATCTTTATTATTTACAAGTGTGAATGCTTTCCTTATTTTTGTACTGGTGTACATTGTTAGCCTGTGAACTATACAGATCTAATAAACAGGGAACAACTGCTGGTCTGATTTCTACCAAATTTCTGGTCTGATTTCTACCTGGACCCTGTGATAGAGTGGAAGGATAGGATCTATCTATCTACAGTAATATGGATTGTTGAAAAGGGGAGAAGGCTGTAACTTTCTTCAACTGCATCAACCATGGAGCAAGGCTAAAACTGGGGTGGTACAGAAGCATCTCTCAGAGCCAGAACCTTGGATAATGCGAAGATGACAAAATATTTTCTTACAAGTAGAAGTACTCACTTGAGAAACAGCAAAAAGTGCAGACCACTGACTATGATTCTTCATTTTACACTGATTTCTAGTTAGCAGTGTCCCTCAAATTCTGATAATATGCAAGCATAAGTGGTTATCAGGTGTCAGTGTTCTTATATACATTGGCTGGAGAATAAATCTGGGAATCCTAACTTAATTACCACTTAACACAGGTCACGGATTGTGGTTTCTATTTCATTATACGGGTTATTGCTTTAATGAGAAAATATACTTTGATATAAGGATTAACTTACAGCAACTCTTAGAACATAATTCTTTAGCAAATAAAAATTACCTATAGTAAATTTATCGTACTCATATGTAACATAAACTTGACAATTATAAAGCTTAACTAAATCATCAATTACTATTGCAAAATACATAATTTTTTTCCTCCTGATGTTTGAAAAAAATCCAGTCACATCCATCCAACATTTCTCTGAGTCTTGAATCACAAAACTCAAAGGTCTTCATGCAAAATGCTTATCTTAATTATCCATCCACCTAACAAATTCCTACAACATGTCACAAACACTAAAGGCTACTAGGGATACAAATGAGGAAGTTGGTTAACTACTTTTTTTTTTTTTCTTTTTGAAGTGGGGGTGCCCAGTTGACTTATTTTTGTTGGGATTTACTTTCCTAATAACCATAAAATTCACTTTTTAAAATGTTCAGTTCCAAGATGAATGTGTTTGATTATGTAATTACCACAACAGTTGTATCCCCATGAAAAATTCCTTAATGCTCTTAGCCATTCAGTTTATACAGACTAAGTTTGAGATGTCTGAAAGACATGTTCAATAAGATGATGCAAAATAGGGTCTTACAATCAGGAGAAATCTTGGAGATTAAAAAAAAGTGAAGAATTTTGCTTATACACTGGGCTGAAGTAATGGGAAACAGATTGTCCTTGGCAGAGGTAAAATGAAGATGAGGATGGAAATCTTGGAACCAGCAAAATTTACATGGCAAGTGGAAAAACAAGACAAGTAATAATACAGGAAAGTCCGGAGACAGAGGTACCACAAAGGCTAAAAATGGGTGTTCTGCAGCTGGCGCTGTGGAGTAGCAGGTAAAGTGAATGCCTGCAGTGCCAGCATCCCATATGGGCGCCAGTTCGATTCCTGGCTGCTCCACTACTGATCCAGCTTTCTGCTATGGTCTGGGAAAGCAGTGGAAGATGGCCCAAGTCCTTGGGCCCCTGCACGCACATGGGAGACCCAGAGGAAGCTCTTGCCTCCTGGCTTTGGATCGGTGCAGCTCCGGCCATTGTGGCTATCTGGGGAGTGAACCAGTTGATGGAAAACCTTTCTCTCACTCTCTGCCTCTGCCTTTCTGTAACTCTGCCTTTCAAATAAATAAATAAATCTTAAAAAAAAGGTTGTTCTAAACGTAAGATTAGATAATGGTAGCAAAGGACATAGCAATATCCAGTTAGCAGAAAAACTGAGTAGTATTTGGGCAGCTAGAAATCTATAAGTAACTTCAGCAAGAGAAATTTCACTAGACTGATAGATACAAGAGCATTATACAAGGGGCTTAACCACTGTGGCTAATCCTGGGCATTGATCATCTTGGAAGAGAGGTAGGTGGTGAGGCTGTGATTACACCAGCAGAAGTGACCTTACAAGTATGATGCTTTATAATGTCAGTAAGAAACAGCGACGAGGATTCCAAGATGGCTGAACAGGGAAAAGATGCGCTGATTTTGACTGGGGAAGATAACAGAAGAAAAGCAGAGGAAGTGCATTCCCAGGGGAGAGTTGGAAAGAAATTAGCAGTGGAAATTCTACAGAAAGAAGAGAGATATCATGGAGCAGCATGGACAGTACACACATGCAGCAGTGAGCAGGGACACCACGTGGGACTGATGGGAATGCCATCTTCCGAGAGCGAGGGGAGAGGAGACTGCTGTGGCCTGTGTCACTGGTGATAACACCCGAGGGAGAACCCTGCAGAACACAATGACTGTAAAGGCAATATGGAACTCTAGCAGGAGACTGTCCCACCTAACCCTGTAAAGCACATTTCTTACTCCCTGTCTCCTTACAAGAATACCCAGAGACCAGCATGGAGAGAGCGCCAAGTTAATGCAAGGAGAGGCTTTCAGGGCTCACGGGCTAACGCTGTAGGGGATTTGATCAGAAGAATAAATCCATGTTCCCCACTGATTTGGAGTTTGACCTGGAGGACTGGCAGGGGGCACCCACTTAGGACTGTGAGGAGATCCTATTCTTCCACTCCATCACAGAGTCCAGGTCTCAAACTGCCAAGGTGAAGCACAGGCAGCTGGCTCTGGGAATAACTGCTCTCTTTCTCGGGACAAGGCAGGCTCACAAGGCTGGGGGTGGATCCCCTGCACCCTGGACTGTGAGACTGTGCTGACTGTGCTGACTGAGAATTCTGTGACTGCATGATATGATGTGGAAAGTATCTGGGTCTCTGCACCATCACTGTGGCTGGCTTCAGAGTCTTCAGTTTTCCTGACTGCCAGTGTTGGGTCACTGCAGAGGATTCTGCGCTATCCTTGTGTGGTTCATGCACCTGCGTGGGAGGGGCTTAACTACTGTGGCTAATCCTGGGCATTGATCATCTTGGAAGGTTGAGGCTGTGATTATACCAGCAGAAGTGACCATACTCTTCCTGCTGCTGACAATAGAGGATATGTACCACACCCAACATGGGTGTCACCCTGGACACTTACCCCATCGTTGACAACTGACCAGAGCTCTCTGGTCCTACTCAGAACATGCTTCTGGATATCAACTGAGGGAGCATACACTCCACTAAGCCAAAGAGTCAACTTCAAAGATAAAAGCCATCAGAGGAAAAAATACACAAGCGTTTCCAGAAATGCCTAAAAATATAGAAATACAAGAAACAAGAACAAGGAATACAAGATAATATCCCAAAAGGAACATAATATCACTTCAATATTAGAATATGAATATGAAGAGATTCATGAAGTTCTTAAAAATGAAGTCAAAAGAATTATGGTAAGATTACTTAACAACAGAGAAAAAAAACCATGAGATAAACAAATCCATTCCCCATATGGGTGAAAAATTCTGCCAAGAGATAGAGATATTAAAGAGAAACCAAACTGAAACACTAGAAATGAAGAAGTCAATATTTCAAATAGAAAATTCATGGGGCCAGCACTGTGGTATAGTGGGTAAAGCTACCACTTGCAATGCCACATCCCATATGGGCACTGGTTTGAGACCCGGCTGCTCTACTTCCAAATCCAGCTCTCTGCTATGGCCTGGGAAGGCAGTGCAAGATGCCCCAAGTCCTTGTGCCCCTCCCCCAACGCGGGAGACCTGGAAGAAACGCCTGGCTCCTAGCTTTGGATCCGCCCAGCTCCAGCCATTGCAGCCATGGAGAGTGAACCAGCAGACGGAAGACCTCACTCTCTCTGCCTCTGCCTCTCTGTAACTCTGCTTTCCAAATAAATATATAAATCTTCAAAAAAACAAAACAAAACAAAAAAAAACACAGAAAACACAATTTTAAGCCTGAATAACAGGAGTCAAGAAGCAGAAAGGCATCAAATAAATAATCTATCAATTTACCTCAATGTCCTAGAAAAATAAACCAAACCCAAATTGGTAGGTGGAAAGAAATAGAGAAAAACAAAATTGAAACAAAAAATACAAAATATTGGTGAAGAGCTGTTTTTTTAAAAAAAAAACCACAAAATTGATACATCATTAGCCCACCTAATCAAAAAAGAGGGAGAAGACCAAAATTAATAAAATCAGAGTCAAAAAAGGAGATGTAACAACGGATGTCCCAGAAACAAAAAGAATCATCAGGAATTACTACAGCTATATGCTATCAAATTAAAAATCTAGACCAAATGGACAGGTATCTGGACACCTACAATCTACAAAAATTGAGTTCATGAATACACAGAAAACCTAAATATACGAATAACCAAGATGGAGATTGAATCAGTAATAAATATCTTCTAAACAAAGAAAAGCCCAGGACTGGATGGCTTCACCGTTGAATTCTACCAAGATTTTAAAGAAGACCTAATTACTATTTTTCTCAAACTATTCAAAGCAACTGAAAGGGAGGGAATCCTCCTAAACTCCTTCTAGGAGTCCAGCAACATCTTAATTCCAAAATCAGAAAAAGATAGCAGGTGCACCAGTACCTACTGAAATGTCATTAACTTATGGCATACTGATGACTTACAGGAATCCTTATATTTTGCAAGTTTCTTAAAATTTGATTCATACCTCAATCTACTATTATAAAATGTGATAACTAAATCAAGCCATGTTATACTTAATTTTCTAAATATTTCAAAAGAATTTATTCTTTTATATAATATTTGAAGAGATTTCATTTGTGAAGAAACAAAATAATAAAATTCACCAACCTGTTTCTATGAGGGTTGTAAAGTAAAATAACCATAATGTCCTTTGAGTTTATATATACTTACAAAATCAGTATAATATTAACACATATTTAGTATATCCTAAATTTTCAGATTATTCACATTTTCATTAACTATATGAAAAGACAAAATTGTAATTCCCTATTTCTCATAGGTTTCACTTCTTGAGTACCCTAAAGGTTTCATAAAACCAATGATTCTCAAAGTATGGTTTACTATTATTTTTTAAGATCCATTTATTTGAAAGGCAAAATGATAAAGACAGGGAGAGGGACATCCTCTACCTGCTGTTCACCCCCAAAATGTCTCAAACAGCCAAGTAAGGCTGAAGCCAAGAACTAGGCACTCCATCTGGGTCTCCCATCCAGGAGGCAGGAACGCAATCACTTGGGCCATCATTAGCTAGATCAGAAGAGTGGCATATCCAAGACTCAAACGAAGCACTCTGATATTGGATGTAGGCAACCCAAACAGCGGTTTAACTTGCTGTGCCACAATGTCCACTTGTTTCTAAGTTCATTTACAGAGCTCAGGAAGCCCACAACAATAGTATTTATTTGTAGTTTTCATTGTGTTTGGAGTTTCACTGTGGAAGCCAGAGCGATGATGAGTACAGCAGGTTAACACAAATCACAGTAGCAACAGCAAATCACTGTTAATCACTGTAGACACCACTGCTCTGCACTCATGGTATAAAATAAAAGTTCATTTAATAATATTCTTGATGTAGTAATATTTGTTGATTTTTTAAAGTTTTGAATCTTAAATACTTTTTTTGTGCTCTATAGAATGAAATGAGATACAAGCATATAGCACCTACATTGCACATCAAAGTACAAGGGTGAATCCAAGGAAAAGCACTCATCCAGCTGTTTGAGTTTGGGCAAAGCCTCATTTGAAATGAAACTCCATTTTTAATCTGACAGAATGGCTGACCAACTATGTTTATTTAGATTTTGGCATTTTTCAGACATTTTTACAAAAAAGAACAAAATGGGCCTGTAATATTAGCAAATAGGTAATTTTTAGAAAATAATGAAATGAGCCAACATTTAGAGGATTTGCATAAGTCAGTAAACCAGTATTTTCCAAATGATTGATGCATTTATATTTCAAAATTATATATGGATAAAAGATCCATTCAAAATGCAAGACAGCCCTGTCTAAATACTGACAGAGTTTGTGGGCTCAAAAAGGCTTCCGTGTCCTTGGCAGCTCATGACAAGAGCCTCGGGTGATCACTGATGTCATAAATAAGAGTGTCAATTTTTTTTTTTTTTTTGACAGGCAGAGTTAGACAGTGAGAGAGAGACAGAGAGAAAGGTCTTCCTTTCTGTTGGTTCACCCGTCAAATGGCCACTACGGCTGCTGCACTGGGCTGGCACTGATCCGCAGCCAGGAGCCAGGTGTTTTCTCCTGGTCTCCAATGTGGATGCAGAGCCCAAGCACTTGGGCCATCCTCCACTGCCTTCCCGGGCCACAGCAGAGAGCTGGATTGGAAGAGGAGCAACTGGGACAGAATCCAGCACCCCAACCGGGACTAGAACCCGGGTTGCCGCAGGCGGAGGATTAGCCAAGTGAGCTGTGGTGCTGGCCAGAGTGTCAATTGTTAACAACAGGAGTCACCATGTACTTACTCCCCATGAAGGACCTCTGCCCTTAATGAGCTGTACTATGAGAATTAACAGTAAAACTTGTCATCAAACAGTACTTCATACTTTGTGTGTGTGTGTGTGTGTGTGGTGCAAACTGTTGAAATCGTTACTTAGTACAGAGTTGGTCTTCTGTATATAGAGATAATTAAAGATGAATCTTAATGAAGAATGGGATGGGAGAGGGAGTAGGAGGTGGGACGAGAGTGTGGGTGGGATGGTGGGCATGGGGGTAAGAACCACTTATTCCTAAAGCTGTACCTATGAAAATTGCATTTATTAAATAAAAGCTTTCTAAAAAAAAAACAAAATGCAAGACAGACCATTAGATTATAATATGAATGAGCACTAAAAAATTCATCTGTGTGGCTTCAGATTCCATATTTCTACTAACCTTTGTTCATGTGATATTAAATGAGAATACTCACAATTATTTTGAAAACACTATTAAAACATTCCTCTCTTTTTCCAGCTACCTCTTGGTGTGAAGCAAAATTGTCTTCATAAATTTCTTCCAAATCAACATATCATATAGCACACTAAATACAAAAGTAGATATAACAGTGCAGCATAGGGTAGGTATTTAGCAGTTTCTTGGGATGCACACATAACACCAGAGTGCTGGGTTTAAGTCCTGGCTCCACTGCTGATTCCAGCTTCTTGCTAATGCAGATCCTGGGAGGCAGCAGGGATGGCCATCTATGTATGAGACTTGGATTGAGTTTCATTATCCTAGCTTTGGCCTGGCTCAGGCCCTGCTATTGCAGGCATTACAAGAATGAACAAGTGGATGGAAGACCTGTTTGTTCCTGACTCTCTGTACTTCAAACTAAATAAACAAATAATTCAAAAAGAATGCAGCAACTTTCTATTAAGCTAGACGTCGAAGTTTTTTTTTATTTGACAGGCAGAGTTAGACAGTGAGAGAGAGAGACAGAGAGAAAGGTCTTCCTTCCGTTGGTTCATCCCCCAAATGACCACTACAGCTGGCGTGCTGCTCCAATCCGAAGCCAGGAGCCAGATGCCTCCTCCTGGTATCCCATGCGGGTGCAGGGGCCCAAGCACTTGGGCCATCCTCCACTGCCCTCCCGGGCCACAGCAGAGAGCTGGACCGGAAGAGGAGCAACCAGGACTAGAACTCGGCATCCGTATGGGATGCCGGCGCTGCAGGCGGAGGACTAACCAAGTGAGCCACGGCACCAGCCCCATAGACATCAAAGATTTTTAAAACAATGTAAAATAATGACATCCTACTCTTTTTTGGGGGAAATAAATTTTTCATAAAAATGTTAGTATGTATTTACTAATGTTATTTTAGATGACTTCCTAAGTATATTTTTAAATTTCTCAATTTGTTTTTCTATAATGGAAATATATTGACAGACATAATCCACAGGAATAAAGGCTTGTTGAGGTCAGTAATTTTTAGGAGTATTCAGGGTTTTTATGACTACTGGAATAAACTACTGAAATAAACTACTAAACTAATAAAGTTATTTGAAAATGGAACTAGCCAATGATTTGGAACATGGCATTAAAAGCTGATTTGATATTTGATACGATACCATTATTAACAATCATAACACTGTCTTGATATTTAACTTACAAAGAGAGTTCCGTTCGACTAATTTCAGTGGTGATGTAGTCAATTTTTTTCTCGGCTGGTTTTCATTCTCGTCCCCACTCTCCTCATCTTGCACTATAAAGTCATCTAGAATGTAATCATCTCCATCTTCATTATATTCATAATTGTCTTCCTCATCATTATCATTATCACTGCTTGAGCAGGATTCCTTTTCTGAGTCCTAATTAAATTAAAATAAATTCATTACTATATTTACGCCTTTAAAGTGGTCAGTATGCAGCATATATACATAAAAACAAAGAAATTAGCTTTATATTTTAGGGCTAAAAATGAAGAATTTATCACATTAAATGTTAAACTTTTGAAGATAGGAAGACTATACCTTCATAAGTGATCTAAAATATTTAAAATTAACATTAAAATATAAGAAGTTAAAACAGCAAAGGCTATACAAAACATATACTCTATAAATTTTAGAAAAAAGATACAAGGAGGATCAGGACAAAACAATATACTAGATACAAAAGTACTGTGAAGCATGTTTCAGCATACTGGATTGAAAAACTTTATTGTTACTGAGAACTAAGACTCAGTCCTATGATTTTTATAAAATTTAATACTATAAGTAAAATTGTAGAACCAACAAAATACTACACACACCTCAAAATCTCTACCACTACTGCGTCTCTGTCGAGATCTTCGTTTTGAGAGTTCTTTCAACTTCTGAAATTGTTCTCGTTTTTGAGCAGCTGATCTTTTTTCAGGGTTTTCTTGCTCCATTTCTCCTGAAGAACATTCATCTTCAACTATTCTAGGTGGGCGTTTAACATCTACTTTTCTAACTAGGATATCACTATCTTCACTGTCATCACTGTCATCCATCACAGAAAATATCCTTTTTCTTTTCCCTCGTTTGATTTGTTCTTCTTCTAAATCATCCTCTATTATTTGTCCAGTGTGTTTGTTGAGAACATCTCCTTCTTGATTTGGATGCTTTTCATGATCTATTAAGTCAATACTCCTTTGTTCAGTTCTGTTCATTTCTTCATATGTTGAACAGTTGCCAGGGTTAGTGAGATGTTCACTGTCGTTTCTTTCATTTTTAACTAATTGAGGCGCACTTTCTAATGCTTTGTTACCATCAAGCCCCTTGTTACTACCAAGCTCTTCATCATTATCAATACTTTCATCACTATCAATCTCTTCATCACTACCAAGCTCTTCATCACTATCAAGATCTTCATCACTATCAAGTAACAGTGATACATTACTTCTTTTAGTCCTTCGCCAATCAAGTCGAGATTTTTGCTCAGGCACTTGAGTTTTAGAATTTCTTCTTGTTTCATATCTTCTTACATGTGTCATTTTCACTTAAGCTTCTACAAAATAAAGTTATTAGGAATACAACGATGATAACCAGATTACAGCAATTAATGGTTCAAAATGTTTATTTTGCTTTACTAAATGATCCATAAAGGCAAAGTCACATGAAATATCTGAGTACAGATGTTAGAACATTCAACATTTAACAACATTAAACATCTATGAAATAATTATATGGACATTTATTCTGATGCCATACATTGTGTGGAAATGGAAACAAAGAAAAATCACAGTCCTGTGCTTCCAAAAATTATCATGTATGTCTACACCTGAAATACATACATATATTAACAAAAATTCAAGGAAGTATTCATTTAGTACCAAATGAATGATAAAAATAACTGGCAGAAGTGTAAAGATGGAGGAAGATCAGAAGGGCAAGTGCTGCATTGAAAATTATCTTGAGAGATGTCACATGATATAACTCTGAAAAACTGGTTAAATCTGTACAAAAAGAATGAAGGAAAAGGGACTTGAAGCAAATAAACCTGGTAAGGACCAACTCTGGCACTGAGACAGCACACTTTTTTATGTGCGACTAAAAATGGTATAAAAAAATGTAGGGAACCAGACCGGAGGAACCGTGCCCCTAAGATGGCGCCGACTCCCTGCTTCCGGGTTCTTCCTCATCTCAGGGAGTTCCCGCTCTTGCTCGCTCCTTCCCGCCTTAGATTTCCCGCTCTAGCTCGCTCCTTCCCGCCTTGCCACGAGATTGTCCTATCCCCGCGCTTCTAGCCTATCACCTGATTTGTGACGTGTATTGTGCATATAAACCCTTGCTACGCGGGTGTAAGGGAAGTTCCTGCCCAGAAGAGATCGAAGCTGGATCTCCTGCTTGCCGAGCAATAAAGGAACCCCGTGCAAAGTGTTCGGTCTCTGTCTCTTGCTGGACGAGGACGGCGCCGAGCAGCTGGTGGCCCGTACGGGGAACTTCCTCTACGTTGCCCGGTAAGTAGAAGGTAAGCGAGGTCAGTCTTACCGTCTGGGCCCCGCGAGTGAGGTATATCTCGTGGTTGGAGGGTGGACGCACCCTAAGATAGCGGACGTGTTTCCCCGCTTTAAACTGAAAGAATAGCGGACGTGTTTCCCCGCTTTAAACTGAAAGAATAGCAGACTTGTTCCCCCGCTTTAAACTGAAAATAAGATAGCGGACGTGTCTTCCCGCTTTAAACTGAAAATGGGAAATTCATCTAGCCATTCAATGTTGCTTAATCCGTTAAAAGCATTATTGCGTAGCAAAGGGATTAAGGTTTCTAAGACCACACTTGTCAGGTTCCTTGGAAGTGTTGATTTCTTTGCGCCGTGGCTCACCCACGAGGGCCAAATAACTCTTGAGTCTTGGGAGAAATTAGGAAAGGATCTCCGGCGCACAGTTAACGATCCCCAGGAACCCGATATCGACCCCGTTGTTCTCCCCTTATGGGAACTACTGCGGGCGTGCCTCCAAGAGGAGAGGTCGGTGGGAGCGGACCGCCCGACTCTTACGGCGGTTCGCGAGGCTCTCGAGGAAGTTCGTTCTCAGAGCTCGGACGGCGCCCGGGACCTCATACAATTTAAGGACACGGGATGCCAGACTTCCTCACTGGCCTCAGGCTCCGAATGTGGCTCCGCCTCCTCTGAGTCTGAGGGGGAAGGGGACGGCGATCCTAAATCCCCGCCTCCTACGTATGCGCAGCTGCGGCAAAAGTTAAAAGATGCCTGTTTACGCCCTCTAGTGCCTACGGCTCCTCCTATCGATGTCGTGCCCGCCCATCAGATTAAAGACGCAGCGCCTCCTACTGGCGGTCATGTAGGCGTGCCTCAGCCCCATCTAACACCCGTGCCGCCATGGCCATTAAACGTCCCAAATGTGCCACCTTTTTCAGGCAGACAGTTTCATCAACAAGCCTGGAAACAGTTGCGAACTGGCGCTCCCGCTGCCCCCGCTCAGGCTTACCCTGTTTTGGCTTTGGGCACGCGAGAGGCCCGGCACGAACCATTGGACATGACAGTATTAAAACAACTTAAGGCTGCGGTCCATGACTATGGACCCACAGCCCCATTCACATTGTCACTCCTTGAATCAGTCGGCCAGTCCATTTTAACACCTAGCGACTGGACCCAATTGGCTCGGGCCTGTTTAAGTCCAGGCGGCTTTCTTTTGTGGCAATCTATGAATACAGAGTGCTGTCATGACCAGGCAGATGAAAATGCTGAGGACGGCCACCCTACGTGGAATGCTGATATGCTTTTAGGGCGTGGACCTTATCAGGCTGACCAGACCCAATTCCCTAGACAAGTATACAGGCAAATTTCCAACTGTGCCCAACGTGCGTGGAGGCAGGCGTCCAATCCAAGTGACTCAGCTAGCCACCTCACCAAGATCGTTCAGGGCACGGCCGAACCCTTCGCTGATTTTGTCGCTCGCATACTTGAGGCTGCGTCGCGTATTTTCCCTTCCGAGGTTGACGTTCAGCCACTGGTCAAACAAATTATTTTTGAGCAGGCTAATAAAGAGTGCAAAAACATTCTTCGACAATATAGACATAAATCTCTGGACTCCTGGTTAAAATACTGCAGAGATACCGGTGGGCCACTTACTAATGCGGGCCTAGCTGCGATGCTGGCAAAAGTCAAAGAAAACAGTCCAAAATCTAAATCGACCCGACCCCCCATATCTTCAGGACTTTGCTTCCAATGTCATCAACCGGGTCACAGAAAACGCGATTGCCCCAATCTCAGCCATGGGTATTCCACGGCACAGCCTTCAGGCATAGAGCCTTGTCGCCGTTGCCGCAAGGGCCCTCATAGGGCAGAGGTATGCCGTTCTGCTTTCGATATCGATGGCAACCCACTTACAGGTAGCGCCCAGGGGCCAAAAAACGGCCAGAGGGGGCTCCCCAACCCAGCGAGGAGCCCCCAAAATCAAATCTATTCTCAGGTTCCACCTCCCGTGTCTGCGCTACACCCAGTGCACCCTCAGCCCGTGCCACTCACGGGTCCGCAGGCCTGGACCTCCGCGCCACCTCCCCTCTCCTCTTAACTCCGGAGATGGGGGTACAATTAGTGGAGAGCGACTGCTCCGGTCCTCTGCCCCCGGATTCGGTTGGATTAGTGTTGGGTCGGTCCTCCGCCGCCCTCCGAGGGCTAGCTGTGATCCCCGGGGTAGTTGACTCTGATTTCACTGGTAAAGTAAAGATCATGGTTCAGGCCCCTCAGGGACCTTTAGTAATCAATCCTGGAGACCGTATCGCACAAATGTTATTACTGCCCAGTCTTCACTCTTTAATCCCAGCTAAAAACCACGTTCGCGGCGCTGGTAACTTTGGGTCCTCTGGCATTAATTTTACCGGCTTACATATGCTTTTAAATGAACGTCCCACTTTAGTGTTGCAGATTAATGGCAAGGACATTAAGGGACTTTTAGACACAGGAGCCGACAAATCCATTATAGCAACAAAGGACTGGCCTAGTACATGGCCTACAAATGTGGCGGAACAAACCTTGCAAGGACTTGGTTTTGCTCATTTCCCAAAAATCAGTGCAGCCTTGTTGTCATGGCAGGATAGCGAGGGTCATAGAGGACAGTTTTCTCCATTCATTTTACCTCTACCCATTTCCCTTTGGGGGAGAGACGTCCTGGCCGAAATGGATGTTGCTTTGGTCACCACTTCCCCTGCAGTACGATCTATGCTACAAAATATGGGTTACGTCCCAGGCAAGGGACTCGGTGTCCAGCTCCAGGGCCACCCTTCCCCCATTGAACCAAAACAAAGACCAAGTAAAGTTGGCCTGGGTTTTTCCTAGGGGTCACTGTTTCGCCTCCTAAACCAGTGGAGCCTTTACCCATCTCGTGGCTAACGGACGTACCCGTCTGGGTTCCACAGTGGCCCCTATCTCAGGAGAAACTGGAGGCAGTCAACACTCTGGTCTTGGAGCAGGTCAACGCTGGTCATTTGATCCCATCCACCTCTCCATGGAATACGCCTATTTTTGCCATCCGCAAAAAATTAGGTCAATGGAGACTCTTACATGATCTTAGGGCAGTCAACGCACAGATGCAGCCTATGGGCCCTGTGCAACGTGGTCTTCCTCTGCTTTCGGCACTTCCCAACCAATGGCCTGTTATTGTAATAGATCTTAAGGATTGTTTCTTTTCCATTCCATTGGACAAAAAGGATACCCCACGTTTTGCTTTTACTGTCCCCACCCAGAACCAGGAACAACCGGACAAGCGTTGGGAGTGGACAGTCTTGCCTCAGGGTATGACTAATAGCCCCACCATGTGTCAAGTCTATGTAGCCCAAGTACTAAAACCTCTTAGAGACCGATATTCCGACTGCAGGTGCCTACATTATATGGACGACCTACTGTGTGCAGCCCCCACAGCAGAGAGGCTCCTGGCCTTATACAGTACACTCCAACAAGTGCTGGAAGGGGCAGGGCTGCATATTGCACCTAATAAGGTGCAATTGTCGTCTGTAGTTTCTTATCTTGGGGCTATAGTCGCCCCTACTCAAATTAGACCTCAAAAAATTCAAATAAAAATCAATGCTATCTCCACTCTAAATGACTTACAAAAACTTTTAGGGGATATCAATTGGATTAGGCCCTACCTTAACATTCCTAATGCTGCATTGCAGCCCCTCTTTAATATACTTAAAGGAGACCCGGATCTTGCTTCCCCCCGAACCTTCACCTCTGAGGCCAAACAAGCACTGTCAATTGTCAACGATGCCCTTAGTAAAGCTGCCCTAAAACGTTGGGACCCTGCGGGAGACCTTACTCTTTGGGTCCTCGACACCCTTAAACAGCCCACCGCGGTCCTATGGCAGGATGGGCCTCTCCTCTGGATCCATCCCTCAATGTCATCTACTAGATCTATTAGTTACTATCCCGTGGCAGTGGCGGAGATAACTCTCCTAGCCATTCAGAGGGCTATCCAACATTTTGGACGCGAACCATCCACCATTGTTGTCCCCTATTCCATGGAACAGGTACGTGTGCTAATCGCTTGTACTGATGCTTGGGCGGTTTTAGTCTGCTCCACTTCCGCAACTATTACAAACAGAACACCCTCTGATCCTTTGCTAACCTTTGTTCAGTCTCACCCAGTTATTTTTCCAAAGTCCACATCCCAAAAGCCCTTACAGGGAGCCCCAGTAGTGTATACCGACGGTTCTAAAACAGGAGTCGGTGCATATGTTGTTTCAGGATCTGTGCCAAAAACATTCCAATTCGCTACTAACTCCCCCCAGGTAACTGAACTTCTTATAGTTAACCAAGTCTTCTCTGATTTCCCCGGACCTGTCAATATTGTGTCTGATTCACGCTATGTGGTTAATTCTGTGTCTATCCTTGAGGCCGCAGGACTAGTCAATTCTTCATCCTCCGTAGCGACAGTTTTCCTCACCCTGCAAAAATCTATTTGGAATCGGTCTGCTCCTTTCTTTATTACTCATATTAGAGCTCATTCTTCCTTACCTGGACCCATGACCACAGGCAATGCTATAGCTGATCAAGCCACACGCCCCATTTGGATACTCCAATTTTCTTCCCCAGAAGAGCAGGCTATCCAGTTTCATTCAGAGTTCCATGTAAACGCAAAAACCCTTGCCGCCAAATTCGGTCTTTCTCGTGCTGCCGCTCGCGATATTGTTCGCCATTGTGCCGCATGCCCTACTTTAACCCCTGTGCCTTCGGTGGGGGTTAATCCCCGAGGATTACTACCAGGACATATCTGGCAGATGGATGTCACCCACATATCCGAGTTTGGGACCTTAAAGTATGTTCATGTGTCAGTTGACACCTGTTCCCAAGTAATTTTTGCTTCTCTGGAGACGGGTGAGCGTACCACCCATGTCATTAATCACTGCCTTGCTGCATGGGCAGCCTGGGGCAAACCAAAAACTTTAAAAACAGATAATGGTCCTGCATACACAAGTAAATCATTCCAAGATTTCTGCACCCGTATGCAGGTACAACATAAAACTGGAATCCCTTATAACCCTCAGGGACAGGCCATAATTGAAAGGGCTCATCGAACCCTCAAGGCTTTTCTCTTAAAACAAAAGGAGGGAATTGCCACGGGCAAAACCCCTCGAATGCGCCTCTCCCTTGCACTGTTTACTATAAACTTTTTGAATTTGACAGATCATTCTATGTCCCCCGCTGAGAGACACATGTTAAAGGAGCCATCTTCACGAGGCTATGTCCGTTGGAAAGATGTCCTCACGGGAAAGTGGTACGGCCCGGATCCGGTATTATGCTGGAACCGAGGCGCGGTCTGTGTCTTCCCACAGGAATCTGGAAGAGAACCTCTCTGGATACCGGAAAGATTGGTCAGAAAAACAGCCCCGCCGCCGCAAGATACACCTCTATCACCTACGGACGACATCTCCCCCGAGATAACCGAGATTACCACGCTCTCACAGGACGACAAATTGCAACAAAACAACGAGACGTGAGATGCACCCCTTCCGCTTCTTCATACTGGCAGCGGCTTTGCTCCCTGGCTCTTATGCGGGCTTTAACTCCAACCCCACTGCTTTACTGCAGAACGTAGGCAACCCTTGCGACTGCAAGGGGGGGACCAGCAACACCGTACTGCAGCGTACTCACATCGCCACAGCTGATTGTGGGGACAAAACTGCATATCTGCCCCTCCAGGGGATCCCCGGCCTACCACGCGGCTACATATGTGTGCCCAAACCCCGCGTTTCTGATCCCCATAGCAAAAACCACTCCTGTCCTTGCTCGACCTTTCAAGAATCCATGCACAGCTCTTGCGATTCCTCATACTTCCAATGCACTTCTGGCGGTCAGTCGTACTATGCCACCCAGTTACAAAGTACTCGCAGGTCCTCTAGTCCTGACCATTTGCCACAGGTAGTCCATTCATCCCCCTACCTCTCAGCCCCCTGTGTTGGTACGCCTGGACAGTGGGCGTGCTGGCGCACTACGGCACCCGTGCATATCTCTGATGGCGGAGGCCCACAGGACCAGCTCCGCCACCAACAGCTAACAAAGCGATTAAAACCCTCGTCCCCCCATCCCTACTCACGCCTCACATATGGACAATGCCTCCATCAGGCACACACCTTCCTCGAGTTGTCTTGTTCCCCCTCTCATTCATTGGGCTGTATCACCCATCCCTGACGGGGAGCGAAAACTGGGTATGCGAGACCAAAGGTACTGCAGCAGGAGTCCACCCGGGGGTTCCGGGGGTCCTGGGAGAGCATATGCATATGCATGCAGGTTCAATTCCCAGCCTGCCCCAGCAAAAGGGAATAAAAACTGATCCCTAACGGAGACATCAGGGGTTGTGGCCAGGCCCTTGAAGTTCCGTAACTAACGGATCACAAGCACGCTGGGTATGCACCTCTACTCTCTGCCTAGTAAATATTCTCCCGGCCCTCATGAGCCAGGGCCGTCGGGGATGTGATTTGTGCAAAAACAAAAGGAGGGAGATGTAGGGAACCAGACCGGAGGAACCGTGCCCCTAAGATGGCGCCGACTCCCTGCTTCCGGGTTCTTCCTCATCTCAGGGAGTTCCCGCTCTTGCTCGCTCCTTCCCGCCTTAGATTTCCCGCTCTAGCTCGCTCCTTCCCGCCTTGCCACGAGATTGTCCTATCCCCGCGCTTCTAGCCTATCACCTGATTTGTGACGTGTATTGTGCATATAAACCCTTGCTACGCGGGTGTAAGGGAAGTTCCTGCCCAGAAGAGATCGAAGCTGGATCTCCTGCTTGCCGAGCAATAAAGGAACCCCGTGCAAAGTGTTCGGTCTCTGTCTCTTGCTGGACGAGGACGGCGCCGAGCAAAAAAAGATTTATACTGGGGCTGGCGCTGTGGCATAGCGGGTTAAGCCCTGGCCTGAAGTGCTGGCATCCCATGTGAGGGCGGGTTCTAGTCCCGGCTGCTCCTCTTCCCACCTAGCTCTCTGCTATGGCCTGGGAAAGCAGAAGAAGATGGCCCAAGTCCTTGGGCCCCTGCACCCATGTGGGAGACAAGGAAGAAGCTTCTGGCACCTGGCTTCAGAGCAGCACAGCTCCAGCCCTTGTGGCCCTCTGGGGAGTGAACCATTGGATGGAAATCCTCTCTCTTCTTTCTCTACCTCTCTCTGTAACTCCAACTTCCAAATAAACAAACAACAAAAAAAAAGATTTATACCTGGAAAAAAGGATCAAGGATGGAAAAGTAGGAGGGGATCACCAGATGAGGCAAAGAAGGATTCTGAACACAGAAATAACATGACTTATAACATAAAGGACCAATCAAGAAAATCTCAAATTTGTAACTGATGTTAAAAACAGAGTAGTGCAATATTGAGAGATAACCTATCCACGAAAATTGGAGCTTCTACCTTCTTTAGTAAAATGGCAATGCCTTAAACCATGGAACATTAAAGATATAGTATAATCCAACAGAAAACTTACTAACAACCCCATAATGTAGTAAGATGAAAAAAAAGTTTCTTGGCAAAGCAGAGCATCTTATTGGAAAGGAAAACAAAATCTATCAGTTTCTAATTTAGGAAAAGGGTGAATTTCATTAAAATTATCACAAACCTATGAAACAATTAGTGACAGGTAAGAAAACAGTAACATACATAAATACACACACACACACACACATCTGTGGTTGCTAAGGAATAGAAGTAAAATCACAATATAACAACACTGACTTCACAATACATATGCAAAAGCTTATATATCCAACTGACTACTATTCCTTTCAAAGAAATAACCTCATAAGACTGATTATCGCAGTACTTCTACAATGGCACAGAATATTCCTGGAGTTTTTCTAAAAAGTATAGTATCAAGAACATGAAAATAAAAAAATTTTAAAAATGAAGTTTCATGCTTTTATTCTGAAGAGTGGCTTCAACATCCACTTCATGTGTTTGTCTAAATTATAAATGACTCAGCAATTTCCATAATGAAATCTTCATAAGATAAAAATTAACTATCATTAAAAATATTTCACATAAAAAGTACTGCAAACTCTGAAGGTAATTCCAAAAATGAGATGCCAAAAATTGTTGGAGCAATGGCAACTGAACCAATTTTATAGCTTTCCAAGATGATTACTTTCTAAGGCAGAAAGGAGAGGACGTGGGGAGGAGGGGAGAGGATATCATTCATTTGATTGTACATTCATGTATGATCATAAAGCAATATGACTGGCTCTGTAAGAATAATACCTCATAAAATCAGAACAATATCCTTGATATGATTATACATCAGAAAATTATATAGGATGAAGCATAAACTTATGACGGTATCTACTATAAGACATGATCAGCATCATAATTATAATCTAACAAATCCTAGTAAACAGACCACTTTGCTATTTGGAATTATTCTTGGGCTGTATCTCTCAGAAGGCTTCTATTAAGATCAGCATAAATGAAAACTGCATGTGATCACAATTAACATTTAAAAAAAATCTCTGGATGCGTATTACCTTTCAAAGTCTGATTTTGTATGTACCACACTACTTGATAATACAACTAACCAGTTTCATCTCTAGTTTTAAAGAGATTTTTAAACTGTTTCTTAGATTAAGCACCAGGTAAATTAAATAGCTTATATTCTGAAGCCATGTAGTACAAAGAAGTATTTTAAGCATATATGGTTAAATTTGCATAAGCTAAGAGTGCTTGTTCACTTCACTGTACTAAGAATATAAGGTTTTTAAATGTAAACCCATTTGACAGCACTCTGGCCTCAGAATCAGCCCTTAAGGCATTCATATCTGGCTGAAAAGCCCATGAGAGTATTTCAGGCATGGAAAGCCAAGATACTGTGGCAAAAAAGAAAAAAAAATGAAATGACCTAAATGAAAGATCTCTGTGAGTGAGATCCCAGTGGAAAGAACAGGTCATCAAAGAAGGAGGTACCTTTCTCTAAAGGGAGGAGAGAACTTCCACTTTGACTATGACCTTGTCTAAATATGATCAGAATCGGCGAACTCAAAAGGCCTCCATAGCCTTGGCAACTCATGTGTTTCTGTGTGGGTGCAAACTGTTGAAAGCTTTACTTAATATATGCTAAATTGATCTTCTGTATATAAAGATAATTGAAAATGAATCTTGATGTGAATGGAGCGGGAGAGGGGAGGGTTGCAGGTGGGAGGGAAGTTATGGGGGGGAAAAAGCCATTGTAATCCATAAGCTGTACTTTGGAAATTTATATTCATTAAATAAAAGTTAAAAAAATGTAAACCTGTTTGAATTGGGAGAAATAATGAAAAAACATTATGAAAACAAGTGACAAAGATGGTTTCAATAGCTCTACTAAAGCAAATATGTACAAGTGAGAGGTGATTTTATTAGTATCCAAAAGTAGATTTAGGCATACTAGATGACTGTCTTATGCTCAAGAGACAGTTATTTGTCATATAAATAGGTGACTATATGACAATGATAGAAAAGACTGTCACACTATTAAGAAGACTATAACTGAACAGTTATGCTATAAAAGAAATCCCCTTTCATTTATAAGTCTTAGTACATTTTCATATTATTTTTAAATCCTCATAATGATCCTAGAAGGATGATATTCTCTTTCTTCATTTACAAATATCAAGGCCAACGACACAGAGTTTAAATGACTTACCACACAGCTCGTTAGTGATAGAGCAGGGATTAGAAACCAAGTCTCCAGTTTCCTCTGCCAGTGCTATATACCGACCACTGCAAACATCATATCTGTACAATATAAAAAAGTTAAGGTTTAAAAATTTATTATTTATCTCCCAATCACGCTAAATTTTAGTTTGGGAAAACAACCATTAATATGGTTTAGAATCTGCTAGTCAAAGTGATCAGTTTAAGTTCATAATTAATCATAAAGATAGAATTAAGTGTCAAAGGGATCACGTAAACAAGACTAGTGTCTGCTAATACTTACTGATAGAATTAAAAAGGAGAGAACAATCCAACATGGGAAGTGGGATACACAGCAGACTCATAGAATGGCAGAGGTCCTAAACAGAACTCTGGCCTCAGAATCAGACCTTAAGGCATTCAGATCCGGCTAAAAAGTCCACGAGAGTATTTTAGGCATGGAAAGCCAAGACACTGTGGCAAAAAAAAAAAAAAGAAAAAAAAGAAAAAAACAAACTAAATGAAAGATCTCTGTGAGATCCCAGCGGAAAGAATGGGCCACCAAAGAAGGAGGTACCTTTCTCTGAAGGGAGGAGAGAACCTCCACTTTGACTATAGCCTTGCCTAAATAAGATCGGAGTTTGTGAACTCACTCAGCTTCCACTGCCTTGGCAGCTCATGACAAGAGCCTCAGGTGATTACTGACGTCATAAATAAGAGTGTCAATTGTTAAATCAACAGGAATCACTGTGCACTTACTCCCCATGTAGGAGCTCTGTCCTTACTCTGTTGTACAATGTGAATAAATGCTATAACTAGTACTCAAACAGTACTTTACACTTTGTGTTTCTGTGTGGGTGCAAACTGTTGAAATCTTTACTTAGTGTATACTAAGTTGATCTTCTGTATATAAAAATAATTGAAAATGAATCTTGATGTGAGTGGGATGGGAGAGGGAGATGGGATGGTTGTGGGTGGGAGGGAGGTTATGGGGGGAAAAGCTGCAATAATGCAAAAGTTGTACTTTGTAAATGTATATTTATTAAATTAATAAAAAGCAAAAAAAAAGAAATTGAAAATGAATCTTGATGAAGAATGGGATTGGAGAAGCAGTGGGAGATGGAATGGTTGTGGGTGGGAGGGAGGTTATGGGGGGAAAAGCCACTATAATCCAAAAGTTGTACTTTGGAAATTTATATTTATTAAATAAAAGTTTTTTTTTTAAAAGAATCTGCAAACATGATTTTCTATTATGATGTAAATGATTTTAGCGCACATAAGTTAGGTCAGAAACTTCTTGGAATTACTCATCCACTAGAAAAGAAAAGAATGTGCAAAAGAGATGAAAATTTGTAGATTTCCCTCTTGACAGGATCTCTCTCCTATTTCTAAAGTGTCACATCAATAAAGTAAAACACTGTTATTGAAAAATAAAGATAGGCTGGCACCGTGGCTCAATGGGCTAATCCTCCGCCTGTGGCGCCAGCACCCGGGGTTCTAGTCCCGGTCGAGGCGCCAGATTCTGTCCCGGCTGCTCCTCTTCCAGTCCAACTCTCTGCTGTGACCCGGGAGGGCAGTGGAGGATGGCCCAAGTGCTTGGGCCCTGCACCCGCATGGGAGACCAGGAGAAGCACCTGGTTCCTGGCTTCGGATTGGCGCGGTGCGCCGGCTGCAACGGTCACTTGCGGGGGTGAACCAACGGAAAAAGGAAGGCCTTTCTCTCTGTCTCTCTCTCATTGTCCACTCTGCCTGTCAATAAGTAAACAAATAAATAAATAAAAATAAAGATAATTTGCATATGGTTGGCTCCTCTTTTCAAATTGTGGATAGCTTTACAATACTGCTGGCTGGGGCGAGAAGAATGGCCACAGAGGGAAAATGTTAAGTGAACCTGGGAAAGAAATGAGAAAGTAAAGCTAGGTTAATGGGTAAGGCATCTTGGGTCTTTAGAATTCATTCAAATAAAGGCTCCATGCAAATGGATGTAATTTCTTCATATGCTGAATACACACTCAATTTCTTGAAATGAGAATCTTATCAAGCTTCTGTAATGATATGTTCCCTTTAGGCAAAGAGAAAAACAGAGACTCCGAACAGAAAGCATTAAATAAGTGAATGAAATCAATACTATCACATCTTTGTGCATCATGGTTAATATCACATAAGACATACATATACAGCTATGTTGTTTACAAAATAGGTGAAAGGTCATAATCCATTTCCTTTGTGTTCTTTATGCAACTAAAAGAAGGTAATTTGACAGTGCCACTGAATTTTTCATCAGGAATTCCCTTTCTTCTAGAGTTTGAGGCTAATTCATACTTCTTGGCAAGACTGATGCCATCTTATCCTAGGTGCCTTCTTGCAAGATAAGTTTGGGTTTCTTGGAAATAGGTTTCTGTTTCCTGGAAATGGGCCTGGTTTACCACAAGTCAGGTGATGTCTAGATGACCCATTCATGAGTATTACTTCCACCCTCTACCCTAAGATAATCTGTTGCTCCCACTTGCTTCTCTCTACAGGGCTATAGTAAGACCTGTTATCTAACCATGGGTTGCTGCTCTCTTGCTTATGGAGAGACAGCATGTCAGCTACTGACAACAAAGCTTTTCTTTTATTCCAATGTTTTTGTGTGTTCTCTGTTGGCCTTTCAACACTCATAAAATCCATTCTAGAAATATCCCACTTTGCCCAATGAAGGTGTTGGTTTACAGTTCCAAGATTTGAATGGCAGAGGAATCCCAGACCATTTTTTTGAAATCCCACTAGAAGAGATGTCCTCTTATTTGTAAAACATCACCCCTCCTTGATGTTTTCTTCCATACAGCAGTTTAGAGCGGCATTAATAAAGCAAAGAAATAATTCACTGAAGTCTACCACAAAGCCAGCACATGCTTGGAGCTGTGGCGTCAACAGAAAAAATAAACACGGTCTCCGCTCCCAAGGAGCTCACATCTGATGAAATTTAACGGGGCTCACCCAAAACAAGCCGGCATGGTAGACAATCAGAGGGCTCCTGTGTATGTGTATACTTAAATTCCTATTACACCGCTGTAAATAAATTGATTATAGTCCTTCCACTGGCTGGAAAAAAACGACAGCGCAACACGGAACAGAAACTAGGAAAATAAGAAACATATAAAGAGAGGAAAGCCAACCGCCCCCACTGAAAATCCGGGTCCGCAGTTTCTGAGGGGAGATCCAGCCACGACCTTCTTCACCACAGGTGACACCGACAGCGGCTCACTCACTCGACCCTGCAGGAAGGCGTGGCAGGCGGAGGAGCGCGCACCGGCGCCACTCGCCCGATTAGAGACCTGGCTTTCGGCGGGATGCGGGCGCCCAGGGCACTCTGCCCGCCCACTCGCCAGTCACTGTGCCTCCGGCAGGGAGAGGCGCCGTCGCCAGGACACGGACCCGCGAATACAACCTCCCGGAGACGCGCGCGGCAGCGCAGAGGCCCTCAGACCCAGAAGCGGCTCTGCACCCGCAACACAAACAAGTGTCTGTGGAGGCCAGACACTCACAAGGTCATCCCCACCCCCTCGGCAGCTCCGCAGTTGTGCAGGGAGAGAAATGCTGTGGCACGGGGCTGAGGGTCCCTGTCCAGCCCACCACGACAGCGCTCGCGGGTGTCTTTCCCCGCGCCAGCCCGGGGGCTCAGCTTCCCCGCCCCTATTAGCAGCAGGAGGCAGAGCGAGGCGCGACCTGCACCTGGCCTCGCCCCGCCCTCGCGTCCTCACCTTACAAAACTCCACAGCCCAGGTCCCCGCCTCCACCTCCGCGTCCGCGAACGGCATCCATTTATAACACACGACGCTCCTCCTCCTTCCGGGGACTAAGGGAAGTCCCGCCTCTGGGTGGGGAGAGGGGAGGAGCCGGGCGGCGGGAGGGGGCGTCTTCCGGGAGCGTGCGCTGGGGGAGGAGCTGCTGCCGCGCGGTAGTCAGGGAGCAGTTGCGGGGTCCTGGTTGCAACTGAGGTGGGAGCGGGGCCCGGCGGGCTGTGCGGGACCGGGAGGGCTGTGCAGGCTCAGCCGGACCCGGGAAAGCGGGCCTGCGCGGCGGGAGGGCCTGTCTGCAGGGGCAGGAATCAAACGTAATCGCTCCCCGGGGAAGGGGGCCCGTCCTCGACTCCGGCTCTTCCGCTCTTTGCTTAACTTTGGGGTGTGGCGAGGGTTACCGACGGGACTTTCCTCCGGGTCTGGATGTGAAGGAGATTCGTAGCCACGATGGGGTTCTTCTAGTCTTCCTCGTGGCTTTCGGGGTAACACTACACATGTCTGTAATCCGGATTATCCGCGGTGACCCAGGGCCTCCTCTGCTGCCCGTCTAAGTTAAAGGCCTATCCAAACTTCCTCTTCCTTTGCCGCCCCCTGCCAGCCAGAAGAGACCCCCCCGGGGGAGGGGGTCGGGGCCATCACGTTGCCGGTGAGGTGTAAAAGACTGTGTAAGGCTTGTTAATGTGAGTCTGTCAAAGAAAAGGCAGGATTTTGTGGATTGCTATAGGGTGAGTGTGGGGTGAATCTCAGAGCCTCAGAATGTCAGGGAAACGGAAGCGTGTGGTGTTGACCATTAAGGATAAACTTGATATAATAAAGAAACTTGAAGACGGGGGTTCTTCCAAACAACTGGCAGTGATTTATGGCATTGGTGAAACAACAGTTCGAGACATAAGAAAAAATAAGGAAAAGATTATAACTTACGCAAGTAGTTCCGATTCCACTAGTCTTCTGGCCAAGAGGAAATCGATGAAGCCATCCATGTATGAGGAACTAGACAAAGCAATGCTGGAGTGGTTCAACCAGCAAAGAGCAAAAGGGAATCCCATATCTGGACCCATTTGTGCAAAAAGGGCAGAGTTTTTCTTTTATGCTTTGGGAATGGATGGTGATTTCAACCCCTCTGCTGGTTGGTTAACTCGTTTTAAGCAGCGGCACAGCATCAGAGAGATTAACATTAGAAATGAAAGATTAAATGGAGATGAGACTGCGGTGGAAGATTTTTGTAACAACTTTCGAGATTTTATTGAACGAGAGAATTTGCAGCCTGAACAAATCTACAATGCAGATGAAACTGGACTCTTTTGGAAGTGCCTACCTTCCAGGACTTCTGTAATCAAAGGTAAAGGTGCCATGTCAGGACAGAAATCAATTGAAGAAAGAGTCACCATCATGTGTTGTGCCAATGCGACGGGTTTACACAAACTTAAACTTTGTGTTGTGGGGAAAGCAAAGAAGCCTCGCTCCTTCAAGTCGACTGATACCTTAAATCTGCCAGTTTCTTACTTCAGCCAAAAAGGTGCATGGATGGATCTTTCCATTTTCCGACAGTGGTTTGACAAGATTTTTGTTCCGCAAGTTCGAGAGTACTTAAGATCCAAAGGACTGCAGGAAAAGGCTGTGCTTTTGTTGGATAATTCACCAACACATCCAAATGAAAATGTTTTGCGATCAGATGATGGCCAAATATTTGCTAAATATTTACCACCTAATGTGGCGTCATTGATTCAGCCCTTAGATCAGGGGGTCATCTCAACAATGAAGAGAAACTATCGTGCAGGCCTTCTCCAGAACAACTTGGAAGAAGGCAACGACCTGAAGTCGTTCTGGAAGAAGCTAACTCTGCTGGATGCGCTTTATGAAATAGCAATGGCATGGAACTTAGTAAAACCAGTTACCATCAGCAGAGCGTGGAAGCAGATTCTCCCTGTCATAGAGGAGAAAGAAGGCTTGGACTTTGATGAACAAGATATTTCTGTGGCTACTGTGGCCACCATTTTACAACATACCAAAGGCTTGGAAAATATGACGACTGAGAACCTTGAAAAATGGTTTGAAGTAGACAGTACTGAACCAGGCTATGAAGTGTTAACTGACAGTGAAATCATCAGAAGAGCACAAGGCCAAACAGAAGAATCTAGTGAAAATGAGGAGGAGGAAATAGAACTGATCCCAGAGAAGCATGTTAATCATACAGCTGCCCTACAATGGACTGAAAATTTGTTGGATTACCTAGAACAACAAGGTGATATGATTCTACCTGATAAACTGGTAATACGTAAACTTCGAGCCACCATCAGAAATAAACAGAAGATGACAAACTCAAGTCAGTAATGCCATTTCTAGTTTTAATCATTGTTTTGATAATTGTGTTTATGACTTTAAAATATGGCATAATTTTCTTTGTATTCTGAATTCTCACTGTCCTGTGAAATACAGATACAGAAATGTACCAAGTGGTTTAAGGATTATGTGTTTTCATCATCTGTGTCTCATCCCCTTGTGTAAATAGTCATAAAATGATTCTGTACAGATATAAATTACATGCACATGTGTATTCACTTTTGTAAGTCACCAGTTACCCTTCTGTAATAATAGCATTCCCTAAATTTTCTAACAGAAGTTAGAGGTAAGAGTGAACAGATTGAGCACTTTCCCAAAATCTTTTGCTTGATTTGTGAAGGCTGCCACAGCTAATTTTGTGCTAACCATCTTAAATGGTTGTCTGTTTTGCGTATATCGTATAAGCTGACAGAATGAGAAGGAACTGTGTTGTTAGATTTCAAGATGATATTTAATAATTTAAAAAATGAAGTCTAGTAATGATGGGGAAACTGACCTATGAATTATAAAAGTTGTTTAGGTTTCATACATCTGTTCTTTACTCTTGTATGGGTAGCAAGAGGGGGAGATTATTCTGGAAATTAAGTAAATATAGGAAGTAATTACTAAATGAAAAATTCACATAACTCATATAAAAATACTCTGATCATTTGTAGGAAACAGGAATTTAGAATGTGGGGAAAATGCTTATTTATACAAAGGGAATAAATAGGCTTTAAACAATTTGGTCTTTGTTTATGAATTGGGTACCAATGTAGGCTTATTATTTATTCATTTAATTATAGTACATATTTTATAATGTTATGTATTATATGAGCTTCCACATTGCTTAGGGGAACAACATCACTGGAATATGAAAGTTAATAAGCCATTTTGTTTTTTGAACTGAGTGCTTGGAAATGTTATATGTAATTTGAAAACTTTTGTCAAACCTGGTTCACTGAGAATGAAAAAAAAAGAAAGGGGTAAAGTTTTTATTTTATATAAATCATGTTTGTATCCTGTCTTCCAAAGAAAGCATAAATAACTATGGAAAGTGTCAGACATTAAAGGGTGTTACTGTTTATTATTTTGATATTTGTGAAAAGGGATTATTCTAAAATTCAAGACACAATGTTGATTTTTTTTCAGTAACTCAATAGGTATTTAAGACATTAAAAGGCTGAATATATTAATATCAATTTGTAATTGAAAAGCAAAATGTTTCCATTTCATGTATTGACCCAGAGTTTCAAAAAAATTTGGAATTACTTTTAGTCATTTTCACAAAGTTTATTTCATAGAGATCCTTAACACTTTATAGTGCCTTTCTTAGGATTCTAAAACTTTAAAAAGGTTTTAGCATTCCATAATTTCTGTTACATTTATGAAATATGTGTCTAGAATTTTCAAAAGACTTGTGATGAAAACATTTAACAGTTGTATTCATTGCATGAATTGTCTCAGTGCACAGTGAAAAAACACATCAGGAGTTAACCAGGTAGTTACACATTCTGCTATAAGTTGTATATAAAATAATTTTTCTGAAGTAAAAATATATACTAAAGAAGCTTTTTGAAATTTGTGTCTGGATCTGCCCATTGTTTTCAAAATTCTTTTCAGTGAAATTCAACTGTATCATTGCCACCTAGTGGTTAAATTTACATTACTGTGTGATCTAAACTTTAGTAAAGGATTCACTCTTTTATGGTCTTGAGTGTGAATCTTGTGATGCTCTAGCCTCTGAGAAACTGCTCTTCTCTGAAGTCTACAGACTCTGGGAGACTAGCAGTCCTGTTGTGGACCCTGCTGTCCATAATTATAAAAGCGGCCAATTTTTGAATGCCACTTTGTATTCTAAGCAGTGTATGTATTTACATCATTTAAACCTCTGTGAGTTAGATAGAAGTACTGCTGCTCAGCTCATATTCTTAATCGCTATAGGTAAGAATTTAAACCCAAGTGTTCAACTCCAAGCCTGTGCTTACATTATCCAAACTAGGCTAATTGCTAAATGTTTCAATCTTCAGCAATACATTTTTTGCCCTTCTCAGGGTCTGACTTGACTTCTCTGTTTCCAAGTGTACTTTAGACAACCATTACCCTTTTCCTTTACCTTTTAATGAGATTGTTCTTTCTTCTTCACTGTTCTGTAGTTACTCTGTTAATCAACAACCTAATAGCATCTGAATCTTGTATCACTGCTTTCTGATTTCCAGTTAGCTGTACTCAGTGAGGATCCTTTCTTACTTCAGCAATCTTGAATCCAGCATTGGGAAAAATAAAGTTTATGCAAATATTTCTCAAGTTCATGAGGCAATCTGGCTTTTGTTGGTAGAGTTCTTGTTTGGCCAAAGATGATGGAAATTACTTTTACAAAAAGCACGCGAGTGTGTATGTACTCAGTTTCATACAGAGACAAAATGGAAAAAGTAGGCCGGCGCCGTGGCTTAACAGGCTAATCCTCCGCCTTGCGACGCCGGCACACCGGGTTCTAGTCCCGGTTGGGGCGCCGGATTCTATCCCAGTTGCCCCTCTTCCAGGCCAGCTCTCTGCTATGGCCCGGGAAGGCAGTGAAGGATGGCCCAAGTCTTTGGGCCCTGCACCCACATGGGAGACCAGGAGAAGCACCTGGCTCCTAGCTTCGGATCAGCAAGGTGCGCCGGCCGCAGCGCGCCGGCCGCGGTGGCCATTGGAGGGTGAACCAACGGCAAAGGAAGACCTTTCTCTCTGTCTCTCTCTCTCACTATCCACTCTGCCTGCCAAAAAATAAATAAAAAATAAAAAAAAAAAAAATGGAAAAAGTAAGCTGCCCAAAATGAGACAGTATGGGGAAGAGTGGAGGTTATAGTTAAATAGTAGAGGCAGTGGTTAGCAACAAAGAAAGCAAAAATAAAAGGAAATGTGGCTTGCAATAAGGCATGCATTTCAGCATTTTAGTACCAGGTTTACTACTTTATGCTGCCTAATCTTAGATGGGATCTGCAATCTGTAGTTTTTTTTTTTTTTTTTTTTTTTTAGATTTCATTTATTTATTTGAAAGAGTTACAAGGAGAGTGATAGAGGTTTTCCATCTGTTGGCTCAATCCACAAGTGGCCACAACCACTGGGGCTTGAGCCAGGCCAAAGCAAGCAGCCAAGAGCTTCATCCAGGTTTCTCATGTGGGTGGCAGTGGCCTAAGCAGTTGGGCCATCTGCTGCTTTCTTCAGACCTGTAGCAGGGAGCTGTATTGGAAGTGGAACAGTCAGGACACGGACCTGTTCCCATATGGGATGCTGGCACGTTGCAGCTTTACCTGCTATTACAGGATGCCAGCTCCTAATTTACTTTTATCCTTTTTCCACCTATGGAATTAAGTCAGTGCCAGATTAAATACATTTGATCGATTGTTGGAGCACCTGTCTGATGATGCCAAAAAATTGCTTGGGTTCTATATTTTCCCCTAAAGTCATAAACCCTTAGTTCCTTATTCATATTCCTTCAGTACATCACCAGAGACTATGTTTGCCATTCTATTTCTCCATTAAAAGATTAGCTATAGGCTTGTGTTCTGTCACCAGGTCTGTGATTTTTTTTTTTTTTCATTTATGTGACTTGATAGCACTTTCATAAAGCGAACTGTACAACATAATGTTTCTTAGAGTTGCCAAGATTTCTGGAGAGATTTACCTTTAATGTTTGATGTGGGAAACTGTAAAGTTGTTCTTTGGCAGGAAATATTAGGGCTTTCTGGGGAGGGGAAGTGGTGAGGGAAACATTCTTTGTTAATGCTTAAATCCAATGACTCAAAAACTTGTTTTAATGTATGCCAAAGACTGCTGGGTGTGGTGGGGTTTAGGCAAATATAAAAGAAGAGGAAGAGGTTTGTGTCCTTGAGCATCTTGAAATCAAGAGAAAAAAAACAACATTTTGAAGCAGTGAATGATGGCTCAAGTACTTGGGTTACTGCCGCCCATGTGGGAGATTTGGATGAAGTTTCTGGATCCTGGCTTCAGACTGGTCCAGCCCTGGTTTTTGCAAGCCATTTGAGGAAGGAACCAGCCACAGATCTCTCCTGTCTCTCTCCCTCTCCTTTGTCTCTTTTTCTATGCACCATTCTGCATTTCAAAATTAATAAAATCTGAAAAAAAATTGAAACAACACAAAACCATGTGATTGAATTGTAAGCTCATATAGAACAGCCAACGTAATGTGATTTAAATTATGTAAGGAAGCCATGAAGATCTATTTTGTTTATTCTTTCCTCCAGTGGCTCCTGTTCTGTATACTCTATATTTTAAGTTTAACATTCTTAGTTATTCCTGCCTTTGAGCATCCATTTTTGTTACCTCCATATTGACCATATAGACCCTGTTTCCAGAAGTCCAGATTGTTACCTTCACTGCGGAAGTGAAATTTGGAAGAGAAAGCTGTTGTTTGGCTTCCCACCTAATGAATTTTCCATTAGCATTCTAATGCCTGAGCCATCTAGGTAAGCTAACAAATTCAAATAATTATATAACTGCCAAAATAAAGGTAAACTTCCTTGATCTGAAATAGCAAAATAGATGATTGTTTTCTTCACATACAGCCTTTCCTGGTGTACACAATGCTCTTCCCTCTGACCATTCCCTCCTATGAGTAGTCATTTTTTTTGTTTTTTGCTTTTTATATATTCTTGTTGCTACTTAAGCAACAGGAATTTTTGTTAAGCAACAAACAAATTTTTGTTTGTTACATTTCAGCTCCTTGCCTTCTTAATTATTCAGACTCTTAAGGTCATCTATATCCTTAGGAATGAACTCTTCCCAATTTGCTCTGTTTAAGGCAGTGACATCTTTACACAGTAACTAGTCTCATGAAGTACCATGCAACTGGAAGTTGGAGGTTGCAAATTTCCACAGAGTAACAACTGCTTTCCCTTTTAATATGTATTACCTAGCATACATATTAGTGTCTTAAAGGCCTCAAGTTCTATCAGAATTGTCATCCTATAAAGCGGTGTTTGTGATTGTATCTCAATACTGGTCTATGAACATTAGGATCAGGGACTGTAGGATCAATTCAGAGTAGTATTGGAGCCAAGCCCCTGTTAACAGTACTTTTCAGGCAGACAATAGAAACTAATAGTACCAATCTCCCATGGACTTCCAGCCTCCCTCCCTTCCCTTAAAGGTTTTATGCCCTGACTTTATGATTGTAAATCAACCTCTTGACTAAAATTGCCTATGTACGGCTGGCCTTACAAGATTTACTGATCACAACACTCAGGAGGATGTTAATCTGGAAAGACAACATGTTCATGTTTGGCCTTATGATGAGTTTTTCAGGAATGCCAGGTCCTGAGAAATATCTACTGCCTGATTGAAACCCATTTTGCCATCATCAAAATTCCCAAAAGAATTGCTGACCAATCAAAGGAGGAGCAAAACCACTTTCAGCCAAAGAGGGACCTGGACACAAACTAAACACACACTCCTCAACCCCAATTTCAATCTGTAAGCATCTACTCTGATTAATGCCACAAGGAGCCCAGGAAATTAGGAATAGCTACCCAGCCCTTGGTGCTGGACTTTGCAATAAACACTTTATTGATCACCCTAGTCAAAATTGGCTTGTTATACATTGGACAAGCAGACTTAAATTTTGGGGGTTCTACAACAGTAAATATTTAATAAATATATACCTAAGCACTAATTGTATACTGCATATGCGGCATGCTCTAGGCCATGTGTGGGATTTGTGACCAACACAGCCCGCATACTAACTATATTTAATTACATTACTTTTCTTATCTGAAAGTTTTCTTTTTAAATTCTGTAGTATCCCTGTCCCTTCCCTATCTATTATTGAGCTTTGGTGTTTTATGGAATTGGTATGCCAACATTTTGTAATTTTAGACTGAATTTCAGACTGCTGTGGAGATTGCCTGAAAGACTATGGTCTCTGCATATACAAAATATACTACATTAAGTATAGAAACATGAGGTTTTCTTGGAGCCATTGACAATGAGAATAAAAAATGGATATTGATGGAATATTTGAGAATTTGTCATTTGAGTTTGAGTGCTCCCCATTCCTCTTAATTTTTACTGCAAGTGGAATTCCCCTAACAGGTCCTCAAAGTTCTGCTGCTTTCTGAAGATAAATGTAATTTTTTTTCTTTCACTTAACCTGGAAGGTGAAAATATGTGCTTGGAGCTCTCCACTGGGGCATTTGTTGATTCTTCTCCCCAATTTAACCTCTTTCACATAAGAAACACAATTTTTTAAACTTTCATTTAATAAATATAAATTTTGAAAGTATAACTTATGGATTATAATGGCTTTCCCCCCATAACCACCCTTCCACTCGCAAACCATCCCATTTCCTACTCCCTCTCCCATCCCATTCTTCATTAAGATTCATTTTTAATTAGCTTTATATATGAAGATCAACTTAGTATATATTAAGTAAAGATTTCAACAGTGTGCACCACACAGACAAAGTATAAAGTACTGTTTGAATACTAATTTTACCGTTAATTTGTATAGTACAACACAGTAAGGACAGAAATCCTACATGGGGTGTAAGTGCACAGTGACTCCTGTTGTTGATTTAACAATTGACACTCTTATTTATGACATCAGTAATCACCCAAGGCTCTTGTCATGAGCTGCCAAGGCTATGGAAGCCGACTGAGTTCACAAACTCCGACCTTATTTAGACAAGACCATAATCAAAGTGGAAGTTCTCTCCTTTCTTCAGAGAAAGGTACCCCTCCTTCTTTGATGGCCCACTCTTTCCGCTGGGATCTCACAGAGATCTTTCATTTAGGTTTTTTTTTTTTTGTTTGTTTGTTTTTTTTTTTTTTTTTTTTTTTTTTGCAGGTGGAGTTAGTGAGAGAGAGAGACAGAGAGAAAGGTCTTCCTTCCATTGGTTCACCCCCCCAAATGGCCGCTATGGCCAGCGCACCGCACTGATCTGAAGCCAGGTGCCTCCTCCTGGTCTTCCATGTGGGTGCAGGGCCCAAGCACTTGGGCCATCCTCCACTGCTTTCCCGGGCCACAGCAGAGAGCTGGACTGGAAGAGGAGCAACCGGGACAGAATCTGGTGCCCTAACCAGGACTAGAACCCGGGGTGCCAGCGCCGCAGGCAGAGGATTAGCCTAGTGAGCCGTGGCGCCGGCCTCATTTAGGTTTTTTGTTTTGTTTTGTTTTTTGCCAGTGTCTTTGCTTTCCATGCCTGAGAAACTCAAGGACTTTTTAGCTAGATCTGAATGCCTTAAGGGCTGATTCTGAGGCCAGAGTGCTATTTAGGGCATCTGCCTTTCTATGAATCTGCTGTGTATCCTGCTTCTCATGTTGGATTGTTCTCTCCTTTTTAATTCTATCAGTTATTACTAGCAGATACTGGTATTGAAACACAATTTTCTTAATCACAATTATGGTCTTTCAAAAGCTTACCTACCTAAGTTTAAGACCTGAAACTATGAAGTTGCTGGAAGAAGTAGGGGAAACACTCCAGGACATTGGTGTAGGAGATGACTTCTTGGACAAGACCTCCATACCACAGACAACAAAAAAACTAAACAAATGGGACTACATCAAACCAAAGTCAGAAGCTTATGCACAGCAAACAAAACAATTAATATAATGAAGAACCATCCAACAGAATGGGCAAAAAATACTTGCAAGCTACCTACCCAACAAAGGATTAATATCCAGAATATATCAACAACTTAAAAAATTCAACAACAAAAACTCCAATCTAGTTAATAAATGGGGAAATGACCTCTGAAAGGTCAGTTCTGAAAAGAAAAAATACAAATGGCCACAAATATATGAAAAAATGCACAACATAGCTAGCCATCAGGAAGATGCAAAACAAAAACACAATGAGTGTCATGTCACACCTGTCAGAATGGCTAAAATTCAAAAAACAGTGACACATGCTGATCAGGATGTGGAGAAAGGGGAACACTTTACACTGCTGGTGGGAATGCAAATTAGTGCAGCCACTGTGGAAAACAGTATGGAAATTTCTTTAAAACTAGCAATGTACTTTCCATATGATCCAGCAATCCCACTACTGGGTTTACACCCAAAAGACATGAACACATTGGATCACAGAGATACCTGCACTACCATGTTTGCAGCAGCACTATTCACAATAACCAAAATTTGGAAGCAGCCAAGGTGTCCATCATCAGATGAATGGATAACAAAATGTGGTATGTAAACACAATGGAATATTGTTCAGCTATAAAAAAGAATGAAATCCTACCATTTGCATCAAAATGGATGGAACTGGAGGACATATTGTTGAGTGAAATAAGAAAGATACTGCATGTTCTCCTTTACATGTTGTAGCTAAAATAAAAAACAAAAAAATTAAAAAAACCAAAACAATAAACCAAAATGCCTGTTGTATCAGTATTGCCACAAATATGTCTTCGTAAAACATTGTTTTATACATTGGTCAAAGCAAATTTTAAGAATATTATAGTGCTATAGTTTTAATGATCTGTGATTACTTTAAAATTTATTGTATATGGATGAAATGGTCATTTTTCCATACAATTATTGTATATAGTCATTGTCTATATTCCCACTAAACTCTGGTCTTTTTGCTCATCTTCCAGTTTGGTGAAGCATTAAGCCTTTTCACTGTAATGCAAATTTAAAATATGTTATCTCAAAAACTAAAAAAAGAAAAAGGAAGGGAGGAGGGGAGAGAGGAAGGCAATATCAACATATTCTTAGAATTGTATCCATGAACTATATTGTATCTGTTAAATCAGAAATTAAAAAAGTATATTTAAGATTGTGATGATAGTATGAAAGAGGAATGTTAAGTACCTCTGCAGTAATTTTGTTATATTGATTAACATTAAAATTCCTATTTTAGATATATTGGGGCCGGCGCCGTGGCTTAACAGGCTAATCCTTCACCTTGCGGCGCCGGCACATCAGGTTCTAGTCCCAGTTAGGGCGCCGGATTCTATCCCGGTTGCCCCTCTTCCAGGCCAGCTCTCTGCTATGGCCCGGGAAAGGCAGTGGAGGATGGCCCAAGTGCTTGGACCCTGCACCCGCATGGGAGACCGGGAGAAGCACCTGGCTCCTGGCTTCAGATCAGCACGATGCGCCAGCCGCAGCGGCCATTGGAGGGTGAACCAACGGCAAAAAGGAAGACCTTTCTCTCTGTCTCTCTCTCTCACTATCCACTCTGCCTGTCCAAAAAAATAAATAAATAAATAAATAAATAAATAAATAAATATATGTAGGATAAAATAAAGTATTAAAATTAAAAATATCTTACTTGTTTTGAAAATAACTATATTCATGCTTATGTCTTTTAAAGAATAACATTTCTATTATTTATGACTAAGATGAGAATAAAGCATCTGCTCTCTTTACTGGGTTTTTTTTTTTTTTTTGATATTTAAATTTCTAGCCATACGACCTGGGGTGAGTCTCTAAATCTTTGCCAGTCTCATTATTACTAAAATGGGGTACGAATACAGGATTATTTAGAGGACTAAATAGTGTGTAACATTGTATTAATCAATATGAGTGTGTTAGCTTTTATATTAATAGTTCACTGTGTGAACTGGTACAAATATATTAGCTTTTAGATTATGAAAGTATTAGAAGCAATTATAAAGATGAACAAAAGCATCAAAAAGCAACGTAACTGAAAGAATATGAGTTTGTAGTTAAAGGGGGGGAATACAGAGATCAAGATTTACAATTTCAGATATTCACAATGAATCAATATATACAATCAGTATTTTGAACTCCCTTTCAATTCTCTGAGTTCCTTTCTCATTGTTATACAGTGTTGGCACTAACCCATAGACAACTTTTTTTGTTGTTAATGTTGCATGATACTTGTAGGTTCTCAATTGGAAAACATTTCTAAAAGGGATCAGAAACATTTCTAAACTTCTAAAGCTATTAATACAAGAAAATGTCAATTGTGGCTGAAAATCTCTTTTAGGTATATAAATATAAGATTTTATTGAAATGTTATGTTTAAAGAAATAAGAAATGAGAGGAAAAGGAGAAAATGACAGATAAGTAAAGGAATGCTGAATAAATTAATGACAAGCATTTGGATAATTTTTAATCTCCCTGAATGTGGAAAATTAAAATTATGGCTCTCAACCATGAATAATAGTGATGGTAGGTTTTATGTAAAGAAAGTAAGTGGTATTAAGCCTATAATGTGTGTTCCCTCTTTTTATACATCTCTTATTTCTCAGTACATCAGAATATAGGCCTTCTTAGCAAACTTATCTGTATACTGGGCCTGAGCTGTCTTCTGCTATTTAATCTCTATCCCCTCATATGCTATGAGGATGGCAAGGAAGATCCTGAGAAGATCTGTGTCATATTATAAGGCCAAAAAAGGTATGAATTTTATCTTTTGTAAAATATTCTTTTCAATAATGCTCTTCTTGTATAAGGGATATATAAACAAAAATTCTTGTGAAATAATATATGAGGGCACCATAAAAACTGACAATAAGATGCTGCACTTAATCATACAATACATGCTGATTAAGCACCACAATTATTTCCTATTTTTAATTAAGTATTTCAAGTATTTAGGACCACTCTTTTTATGAATGTCTACTACAGATATTTTAACAAATAAAATTTGATACAATGCAGAAAAGTCAATTATCCATGAATTAATTTTCTAAGCTTTACTTATACCATAGCTTGTAGAATCTCTGTTTTATCTGTTTCTTAATGGGTAAAATTGAACTTCATGAATCAAACAATAAAATGTCAAACAATAAATGTATCCCTTTTTTGGGAAGATTTATTTATTTTTATTTGAAAGGCAGAGTTACACAGAGAGAGGAAAGGCAGAGAGAGAGAGAGAGAGAAAGAGAGAGAGATCCTCCATCCGATGGTTCATTCCCTAATTGGCTGCAATGGCTGGAGCTGTGCCTATCTGAAGCCAGGAGCCAGGAGCTTCTTCCGGGTCTCCCACACAAGTGCAGGGGCCCAAGAACTTGGACCATCTTCCACTGTTTTCTGAGGCCATAGTAAAGAGCTGGATTGGAAGTAGAGCAGCTAGGTCTCAAATCGGCGCCCATTTGGGATGCCCACATTTCAGGCCAGAGCGTTAACCTGCTGCGCTGCAGCACTGGCCCCTCAAATATGTATCCCCTTTAATTCAAGCACTTTGTTGGTTCATTTGATGTGATTGTAATTTTTTTACTCATTCATGTAATCCTTATCTCAAGTATATATCTACTTACAAATATTTACCTATTCCATAACCAAAAGTTTTTTAAAGAAACCATCCCCTGATTTCTTATTGAATATTTGTGGGGATGGTCATGGATTTAAAATTAAATTCTTAGATATTTTGTATATTAGGAAAAAATATTGTACTGTAGGTTACAAACAGTATTACTCTCTTTTTTTTTCCATTTCGATAACTGTATTGAAAGGTATATCACTTAGTACCAAAGATAATGGTATTTGATTAGGGTACCTCTGTCAACTCAAAATTAACACTGCTGTATCAAAATAACTGACACATATCAGCCTTTTGGGAAAACTGAAGTTACCCATAAAACATGGCTTATAAAATTTAAGGATAACATATGCTTTGATTCTTTAGTTTTATTTTTGTATTGCATATGTTTCCAAAATATCGTGTCAGAATTGATTACAGCCACACTGAACGCAGGCTATGCACTGCTCTGTTAATCCGCCATGGCACTGTAGACTCCTGACATTCACTGACTGGCTGACTGAAGACTGTTCTGGAATTCTGCCTCAATGATCTATTTATGAAGGTGTCTATTGACTTTTCTTCAGATGCAGTAAGGGCATTAGTGAAAGCATATTCTTTTCCTTTTAAATAAAATTCTAATCTAAATTAGAGCAATGGCAATTTTATAAGGATAGTACTTAGTAAAGACTTCTGGAGTGTTAAATCTAGTCTGAACTTACTTTATGGATTAAAGTAAGTTTTCAGAGTGGTAATTTGAGCAACTAACAAACTAGAAAACAATTTTGTTGATTGGACTAGATTGGGGAAGTAGATTCTCTATAAAAGATTTTATCATGTATACAACCATCACCTATTTTCTTGAAAAAAAAATAAAGATTATGAATTGTCAAACATTTTTTTTTTTTGCTTTCTGTAAAATGCCTTCAAATTTAAATGTAATTCCCATATGCTAATAATGTTCCCTTCTCAGGATTATATTATTTGCATTTTGGGCATCAGGGAAGCCATTTAAACTGCCTAAAACACTAAATTTTGTGGGGGCCAGTGCTGTTGTGCAGTGGGCTAAGCCTCCACTTGTGGTGCTGGCATCTCATATGGGTACCTGTTTGAGGTCCTGGATGTTCTTCCAATCTAGCTCTCTGCTATGGCCTAGGAAAGCAGTAGAAGATGGCCCAAGTGCTTGGGCCCCTACACCTAGACGGGAGACCTGGAAGAAGCTCCTGGCTGCCAGCTTAGGATCAGCGCAGGCGCAGCTCTGGCCGTTTTGGCCATTTGGGGAGTGAGCCAGTGGATGAAAGACCTCTCTCTGTCTGTAACTCTTCCTCTCAAATAAATAAATAAAATCTTAAAAAAAGTGCATTTGTGAAATGTTACTTTGATGAAAACCTCATAATTTAAATTATGTAGGTTAGCATTTTCATTACTACCTAAATATGTCAATCAAATATAGGAAGTTAAATCAATGTTAAGAAATGAAGATTCACAATTTACTTTCCCAAGCTTGTCATTAGTGCTTCACATTTATGCTTTTAACTTTGATTTGACTGCTTCACAGATGAATTCCAATCTAAACATAATTCCACTATAGCATAATACTATTTAGGCAGTTTTGCCAAACCTGAGAACTTCATGCTCATCTAGTTGTAAAGTTTTGAGGCTTCAAATTTAAACTCAGGGAAACATAATGGAATCCACAGCTCAGGGTTGTGGAGCAAGGGTTCAGAGATTTTGTTGTTGATGCTGTAATAATTCTGCTTAAATACACAACAACAAAAAAACCCAAATTATCAGACACTTGTGAAATATTATTATTAAAAGTAAACTGGGCCGGCGCCGTGGCTTAACAGGCTAATCCTCCGCCTTGCGGCGCCGGCACATCAGGTTCTAGTCCCGGTTGGGGCACTGGATTCTATCCCGGTTGCCCCTCTTCCAGGCCAGCTCTCTGCTATGGCCCGGGAAGGCAGTGGAGGATGGCCCAAGTGCTTGGGCCCTGCACCTTCATGGGAGACCAGGAGAAGCAACTGGCTGCTGGCTTCAGATCAGCGAGATGCGCCAGCCGCAGCGGCCATTGGAGGGTGAACCAACGGCAAAAAGGAAGACCTTTCTCTCTCTCTCTCTCTCTCTCTCTCTCACTATCCACTCTGCCTGTCAAAAAAAAAAAAAAAAAAAAGGTAAACTGTTCATGTTTAAGTCTCATAATCATAGATATGTTAAATGTTAATTTAGTTTTGAGAGGAAAAACATAAATTATTAGTGCTAGTTAAGAAATTTAAATGGCAAGGATTTATTTGCAGTGACCCCAAGTTTACTTTTTTATGCATGTAGCTACTTTCCCAGAATTCCAAATATTATAGTAACTAAAGTGTTCAGACACCCTTGCAGTTTCCAGACACCCAATGTCAAGACTGAGCTGCTGTATCTTTTTCTTTAAATATACTATCCAAGTTCATATTGACTTTGCTTATAAGCTAACATTCTCAAATTAGTCCACATATGATCCAAAAGTTTGGTCCTATTGTCCTACTCAGGTAGTATATCTTTAAATGAGCCAGAGCTTGGGTCTACATAGAGCAAGATCATATACAATAGGAAAATGTCGTTTTATGGATATTTTTAAATCTTGGGTTGTTGAAGAAGATACTTTTTTTATGCTGATTAATGAAATGACTAACATATATATCAGAGGTTGGATAATTCCTTACCCTTAGGGTACTGTATACAGTAAATGTCTTCAAATATTAGTTGACCAGATCAGTGAAGTCACTTTCCCTTTGCTATTGCAACTCCACTTTGTTTACTTTGAAGAGAACTGATATTTTAATCCTTTAATTGTAAAAGACAATTATAGCATTGGATAATATCCTCTATATGGGGAGTAACAATGATCCAAATTTACAAATTAAGGGACCATTTCAGGAACTGTTGGAAGGTGAGTTACTCTGTAGTAACTGTGCTTCAACTGTCGTGCGGTACACGGAGACACAAACCATTTCAACTTCTGAACATTCGGTTTTGAACACTTGTTTGATGCATACTCAGTTAAGCACTTTGATACAAGCTCTTGCCAGAAGGTCAAATCTCTGCCATTTATCTTGGAATGTTTCTGAAGACATTCTATCCCTTCTGTTAACTCTACATGCTTTTGTGCTTGGATCTCCAAGGCAATGATAGAGAAAGCCGACACAGAAGGTTTCGCTTTGGAAAATGTGATCCTGCAGTGACATGCCTTAAGTTGAGCTTCCCGTCTTTCAAAATGAAGGCTATTTCTCCTTTCAAGTGGCAAGTTTTCTTGAATGAGTGGGTAATAGTGCTGCAGAAACTGAAAGGCAGCAGTAGCTTTGGCTTTCCAACACAGCTTCTCCAATACAGTCTTTTCCATTCTCATCAAGTGTGAAACCGTGCACTTATACTGACTTACCCAGATCAAGTCAGTTGCCTGTGGGACATTCTTTTCCTCTTCTATTGATTTTACAGTCAAATAAAAATAGCTCAGCCCAACACATCCAAGGTGCTTGGGCTGTACCTTCATTTTAGACAGAAATCTGTTCAATAAAAAATTCACAGCTAGAGAAAATGTCTCCACGTCAAAGCCAAAAACTGAGTTAGACTAAAATCTTTTACTTGGAAGTCCCTCAGTCATGCAGTCATTCTGAGGCCATTATCGTGTGCAGACTCGATCAGTCTCAAGCCGCAGACCTATGGCTGACGTCCAGACTCCTGTTGCAACAGTGTTCAGCTGGTGTAGCAGTTTCTGAGAGTCAGTTGTTGTCAGTACTTCTGTCATCTTGATAGTGGCTGCAGCTCCTCAGTGGTGACCTTCCTCCCCAGCCTGCTCTCACCTCACCCCACGATATCAGATTCCAGAGGTCTATGAGACCAGGAGACTCAGGACAAGAGGGGAGAGGCCCTGGGAAGGGGGAGCCGTCCTGGGTGGAGGTCTTCGCAGCGCCTCCAAGAGGACACTGCCCTCCCGAGGGGCAGCTCGGAGCCTAAGGGCACAACAGTATTTCAGTAATCAATGAGATGACAGAGATTTTTAGAAAGATTGATGTTTTTTGATGCATTTTGGCATACAAGTTTGTTCTTAAAACTAGAATTATTTTGAGGTTGTCATTTAGAAATGTTTAAAATCTATCTACTGTTTTCTGTAAACACATAATAAAATCATCTGTTTTGTTGATACACATTCCAGATATTTGTGCATAATATCTGCTTTGTATTACCTAGAGATAATTTGTTAGCTTCAAAAATGAAGTGACTCAAAGGCAAATAGAAGAATTAGAGAAGAATGTTCACTAATGATTACACTCAGAAAGTATTAAGATAGCCAACATAGGGGTGTTGTTGTAAATTGTATCTTCATAAAATCTTTTCCTAGGTAAAGAATGTTTTATTGAATTTCCAAGATGTCTGCTCTTTAATAAGTGAATTTTATTTTCACGTCATCACAACTGATGTTTTAAATTAATCATATATTCCACAGGCTTCAAATCAGCGATTGTCATCATCTTTGCTAAGGCATTTGGAATACATGAGTTTAGCCTAGGCAGGATATTTAGGCTAAGCCTGATTTGGCTTGATAAAGAGCCCTGCAAGGAGGAAATTAATTTGCAAGGATTCATTATATTTCTTGATAGTTTTTATCAATGTACAAAGTTACCTAACACAAAAAGCTTCAGAATAAAATAGATACACTGGATATTAATTTTTCTGTTTACTACATTAAGATATCTTTTTTAATCTCTAGCACTTCAAAGTATACAGAAAAATATCAATATAATGAAAGTATGAATTACTGTGATAAATTCCATCTTATAATGAGATGGTAGTATTACTATATTCTTAGAATTGTATCTATATAATACATGAAATATGTTCTCTTTATACTAATAAAATTAAACAATAAAATAAATTAATTAATTTAAAAAATGGCTGGGGGTCAGCGTTGTGGTGTAGTGGGTTAAGCTGCCACCTGGGATGCCAATATCCCTTATGAGCAACAGTTCAAGTGCTGGCTGCTCGATTTTCTATCCAGCTCCCTACTAATGCACCCGAGAAAGCAGTGGAAAATGGCCCAATTTCTTGGAGTTGGATGGAGTTCCCAGCTCCTGTCTTCAGAAAAGCCCATGCCCGCTGGTTGTGGCCATTTGGGGATGGTGGTCTATATTTCTCTTTTTGTTGTATCCTTGTCTGATTTTGAAAATAAGGTAATACTGGCCTCATAGAATGAGAATGGAAAGATTTCCTTCCTTTTAATTGTTTTTGAATAGTTCAGGAAGAATTGGCCTTAGTTTTCCTTAAAAGTTTGGTAGAATACAGCAATGAAGCCATCTGTGCTGGGCTTTTCTTTGTTTGCAGGCTGTTTATTACTGATTCAATTTCAGCCTTGACTATTGAACTATTCATGTTTTCTATGTTTTTGTGTCTCAATTTTGGTAAATCATACATGTGCATACATTTCTTCTAGGTTTTCCCATTTGTTGACATATAGTTGCTTGTAATAATTCCTAACGATTCTTTGTATTTCTGTGGTATCAGTTGTAACATCTCCATTTTCATCTCTTATTTTATTAATTTCTGTCTCTATTTTTTCTTGGTTATTGAGCCAATGATGTATCAATTTCATTTATTTTTTCACAAAATGAGCTGTTTATTACATTGATCTTTTGCATAGTTTTTAAAAATTTTTATTTTGTTTATTTCCTCTTTAATTATTATTGTATCTTTCTTTCTACTAATTTTGGGTTTCATTTGTCCTGGTTTTTCTGGGTCCATAAGATTCATTGTTAGATCATTTGATATGTAATTTCTCAGTGTAGGCATTTATTACTGTAAACTTTCCTCTTGATACTACTTTTGCTGTATCCAGTAAGTTTTAATATGTTGTGTTTACATTTTTATTCATTTCAAAGAATTTTTTATTTCCCTTTTGATTTCTCCCATGACCCACTGCTCATTCACCAGCATGTTGTTCAGTCTCCGTGTGTTTGTATATTTTCTAGTTTCCTTTGTTGCTAATTTCCCACGTCATTCCATTGTAGTCAGAAAATTTATGTGATGTGATTTTTTAAAAATTTGTTGATACTTGTTTTATGGGCTAATATATGGTCTATCCTGGAGAATGTTCCATACACTGATGAAGAGAATGTGTACTATGCAGCTGTGGGATGGGATATTCTCTAGATATTTATTAGGTCCATTTGGTAGTAGTGTAGATTATCTCTGTTATTTCTTTGTTGATTTTTTTGTCTGTTTGATCTGTGTATTGATAAAAGTGGGCTGTTGAAATCCCCTAATATTATTGTATTGGAGCTTATGTCTCCCTTTAGATCCGTTAACATTTGTTTTTATCAAACTGGGTACCTTAGAATTGGGTGTATATATATAACTATAGTCACGTTCTCTTGTTGAATTGATCCTTTAATCACTACATAGTGTCCTTTTTTGTCTCTTTTAACAATATTTGTCTTGAAGTCTATTTTGTCTAATATGAGTATAGCTATTCCTGCTTGCTTTTGATATTCATTTACATAGAATATCTTTTCATTCTTTCACTTTCACTCTGTGTATCTTTATTTGTGTAGTGTGTTTTCTTGTAGGCAGCATATCAATGGGTCTTGTTTGTTATTTTTTAATCCATCAGCCAATCTGTCCCTTTTAATTGCAGAATTTAGTCTATTTACATTCACGGTCATTATTAATAAGTACTGACTTGGTCCTGCCATTTCCCCATAAATATTCCTATTTGTTTTGAATCTCCTTTGTTCCTTTACTAGGAGCTTTTCTACCTTCACGTTCTTTTATGATGCTAAACGTCTTTCTCTGTGTGTGTAGTGCATTGTTAAATATTGTTTGTAAGGTTGGCTAGGTGGTGACAAATTCTTTCAGTTTTTGCTTGTCTTACAATGTCTCTATTTCACCTTCATTTTTTTTTTTTTTTGACAGGCAGAGTGGACAGTGAGAGAGAGACAGAGAGAAAGGTCTTCCTTTGCCGTTGGTTCACCCTCCAATGGCCACCGCGGTAGGCGCGCTGCGGCCGGTGTACCGCGCTATTCCGATGGCAGGAGCCAGGTGCTTCTCCTGGTCTCCAATGGGGTGCAGGGCCCAAGCACTTGGGCCATCCTCCACTGCACTCCCTGGCCACAGCAGAGAGCTGGCCTGGAAGAGGGGCAACCGGGACAGGATTGGTGCCCCGACCGGACTAGAATCCGGTGTGCCGGTGCCAGAAGGCGGAGGATTAGCCTAGTGAGCCGCGGCGCTGGCCACCTTCATTTTTGAATGAGCGCTTCATTGGGTAAAGTATTCTGGGTTGGCAAATTTCTTCTTTTAGAATTTGAATTATATCTCTCCAGGAGAGTTTGTCCTGTAGGGTTTCTGTTGAGAAATCTGCTGTCAATCCATTGGTAGTTCCTTTAAAAGTTACCTGGCATTTCTCTCTTGAAAATTTTAAGATATTTTTATGTTTTACTTTTGAAAGTATTATTATAATGTATTGTGATGAAGATATTTTCTGATCATGTCTGTTTGGGTTCTGTGTGCTTCCTATATTTGGATGTTGGTATCTTTGTCCAAATTTGGGAAAATTTCTACTCTATTTTGCTGAAAACATTTTCTTTTTTTAAAAAAGATTTTTATTTATTTGCAAGGCAGAGTTACAAACAGAGAGAGGAAGAGGCAGAAAGTTCTTCCATCCGCTGGTTCACTCCCCAAATGGCTGCAACGGCTGGAGCTGAGCCAATCTGAAGCCAGGAGCTTCCTTCAAGTCTCCCACGTGGGTGCAGGGGCCCAGGGACTTGTGCCATCTTCCGATGCTTTCCCAGGCCATAGCAGAGAGCTGGATTGGAAGAGGAGCTGGGACATGAATCAGTGCCCATATGGGATGCTGGTGGCACAGACAGAAGCTTAGCCTACTAGGCCACAGTGTCAGCCCCACTCAATAGGTTTTCTAAGTTGTTCTTTTTTTTCCGTACCTTAGGACTTCTAGCACATGTATATTTTGTTTTTGGTGGTATTCCATAGATCCTGAACACTTCTCTCATTCTAATTTCTCCTCCTCCTCCTTTCTTTCTTTCTTTGCCTGACTGACATATTTCTTTTTTTCTTTTCTTTTTTCTTTTTTGACAGGCAGAGTGGATAGTGAGAGAGAGAAAGACAGAGAGAAAGGTCTTCCTTTTTGCTGTTGGCTTCTCTGGCTATAGTCAGTGCATGGAGGACATGTTGAAGCTGATTGGTGTGTTCACTGTCTCAGCTTTTCTCTGTGGCAGGATGAACTAGCTGATTCACAGTTTAGAGTGAGCTCATGGTGCCAGTAACCTTCACCCACTGAGGAATGCATATTCCATAGTAGCAACTCATGCCATAGCGTGTGCTGCAACCCTACTGTGAGACCCGTCCCCAGTGTGCAGGGGAGCTCTGTGTCTGTGCAGCCTGACTGGGCAGCTGGAGTGTCACCTAGCAGCAACCTGTGATTTTTCACCTGTTCATAGGAGCAGAGGCAGTGGGAAACATGATGGATTTCAATTCCAACAGGCAAGCTTCCTTATTTGCAGAGTACTAGAGGCTACCCCAGCAGCCCTGCCTCCTCTGTCTCTCAAAGCACAGGATGCTGTAAGACCTGGGGCGCTGGTTCTCCTGTTGCCCCCATTTCAAGAATCTCAAGATGCGGCCTCCTCACCCCAATCTCAGCTCTGAGGAGAGGGAGAGGGAACCACATAGGTTCTTCCTCTGAAGTCTGAGAGCTCTAAGTTTCGGATGGAACACTCCCATATGTGCACCAGTTCATGTCCCAGCTGCTCCACTTCCAATCCAGCTCCCTGCGAATGCTTTAAGGTTTTTTTAAATTGTTAACTTTTAAAAATATTTATTTATTTATTCTTAAAGATTTATTTGTTCATTTGAAATTTGGAGTTATAAAGGCAGAGGCAGAGAGAGAAAGAGAGAGAGAAAGAGAGAGAGAGAGAGAGGTCTTCCATCCGCTGGTTTACTCCGTAGATGGCCACAATGGCTGGAGTTGGGTTGATCTGAAGCCAGGAAGCAGGAGCTTCTTCTGGGTCTCCCATGTGGGTGCAGAGGCACAAGGCCTTGGGCCATCTTCCACTGCCTTCCCAGGCCATGGCAGAGAGCCATAGCAGAAGTGCAGCAGCTGGGACTAACCAATGCCTATATGGGATGCTGGCACTGTAAGTGGCAGCTTTTACCCGCTACGCCATGGCGTCAGTCGCCAATTTTTTAATTTTTAAAGATTTAATTTATTTGAAAGAGTTGGGGGGGAGGGGAGAGAGAGAGAGAGAGAGAGAGAGAGAGAGAGAGAGAGAATCTTCCACCTGCTGGTTTACTTCACAAATGGCTGCAATGGCTGAGCTGAGCCAATCTGAAGTCAGGAGTCAGGAGCCTCTTCTCGGTCTCCCGTGTGGGTGCAGGGCCCTAGGGCGTGGGCCATCCTCTTCTCTTTCCCAGGTGCATTAATTAGCAGGGAGCTGGATCAGAAGTGGGCCATCAAAGAATGCAATACCTTTCTCTGAAGGGAGGAGAGAACTTCCACTTTGATTGTGGCATTGTCTAAATAAGGTCGGAGTTGGTGAACTCAAGAGGCTTCCATAGCCTTGGCAACTCATGACAAGAGCCTCGGGTGATTACTGATGCCATAAATGAGTGTCAATTGTTAAATCAACAACAGGAGTCACTGTGCACTTACTCCCCATGTGGGATCTGTGTCCTTATTGTGTTGTACTATGAGAATCCTCGGTAGAAAGTCTTCAAACAGTACTTGGTGTGTTTGTGTGGGTGCAAACTATTGAAACTGATGTCATAAATAAGAGTGTCAATTGTTAAATCAACAACAGGAGTCACTGTGCACCTGCTCCACATGTATGACCTCTGTCCTTAATGTGTTGTACTTTGTGAATTAACAGTATAACTAGTACTCAAACAGTACTCTATACTCTATACTTTGTGTGTCTTTTGGGTGCAGTCTGTTGAAATCTTTACTTAGTGTATACTAAGTTGATCTTCTGTATATAAAGATAATTGAAAATGAATTGTGATAAAGAATGGGATGGGAGATGGGATGGTTGTGGGTGGGAGGGAGGTTATCATGGGAAAAGCCGCTATAATTCAAAAGTTGTACTTTGGAAATTTATATTTATTAAATAATAGTTGAAAAAAAAAAAAAAAGAAGTGGAGCAGCCAGGACTCGAACTGGCACCCACATGGGAAGCCAGCGCTGCAGGCTTGGGCTTTAACCTGCTGTGCTAAAGCACCGGACCCCTTTTAAAGTTTTTCTGCAAAATAAATTAAATAATTTAGATGAGCTTTGTAGTTCTCCTTTTACTCAGTATAGTTCATGAGAATACCACACATTTAATTTATAAGCTGTGGATGAAAACTAGACACCAGAGGAAAAGAATGAAGTTATATGAGTTGATATAGAACTGAAATTAAATTCACCTTTTCAATTTTTTCACTCAAAATAAGTGAAAAACATCTAGCCTGTCATTTATTTGATAAATACTTTGCAAGTGTATGCATAGGAGCAGGTGGGATGGGAGACAGTTTACATGAGGCGTAACTCTGTTCTACTCAAATCAGTGTTCAGGAAGCACAAAACAGTTCAGTAAGGAATTCTGCATACATTGCGTGCAAGGCATCTACAGGAATTTAAAAAATTAAGCGCCACACACACACACACATACACACATGCCCACACACACACATACACAGACACATACACATACATACCCACGTATGCACACACACACACACACTACACAGGAAATAGATAGGACACACACAATGGTTGCTTACTTATAAGTTCAGTTTGATAACAACAACTAATTTTAAAAACCAAACATTTCATAGATATTATGGAAATAAGTGGAAAGGGATAGGAATGGAATATATTTTGTGTCATTATGGAGCAGATATATTTTTGTATTTTTTTAAATAGAAAACTAGAAAATATAATGAAGAACATGAACAGAAAGAATGAAACACCAAAATACTTACAAGACAAAGAAATGGGTACGTTTCTTTACACTTATTTGGTTTTTACAGTTATACATTTATTTGGTGGATTGTGAACCAGACACAATTTAATAGAGACAGCTATAGCCACAGGCAGCATCATTATATAGGAAGCAAACATATAGAGTGACAGAAAGAAAGGAAAACAAACACCTTTGAGATCACACACACACACACACACACACCATAAAGCTACTTTGAAAATAAGATGCCTACAGCCTTTAGAGAAACAAAGGCTTCACATAGCACCAGCACATGGTAAAGTGGAGATCACTCTTATAATTTTGCTTTATGGATAGTGTTGATTCTAATTCAATTTGGAATCACAGGTGATCTTGAAATCTTAATTTTTAGTAAAGAAAGCCCAAATTAAGGCCTTTGGAAACATCTTTATGTTTAAAAAAGGGAGAGTATGATAAATGGAGTAATAGCCCCATCTTGTGGTGTTTTAGAATATTGACTGCTGCTTAACAGCGTTTTGATTCTTTATAGTTGTGCATAAAGATATATCTTACTTGAGTATTTGTGGAAACAAGGGCATATAGTCACACAGCAAATTGAATCTGTAATTTCTCAATGCATTAAATTTTTCATCAAACAAATCTACTTAAGTGGAAGAGGTACAATAGTAAGCAGCAATTAGCCATTCAGCTTTGACCTTGGTTTGACTGAGAACGTGAAGTAACAGGTAATCCACATATCTGCATCTGCCTTTTGAAAAAAATGTATTGCCCAGAATTTTCATTCTTTAAAATGGCACTTTTGTTATTTGTCTTTATCTTGCAATTTATAAAATGTGAGGACCATGGCCACCACCAAAAACAATGCTTGTTTTCCTATAAGCCTTTACAAATTGGGACCCTTTTGTCTAGAATATGGGATAAAGGCTCTTAAAATGTTTGCTAAGGAATGCAAATGTACTCTCAGTCCTGCATTATTTTGCATTTTAATTACTGAGTTGATTATTCAGCATATACCTTTTTCATTTCTAATTCATCCAGGATTTATCACTAAGTGGTTCCAATGTGCCAAAACTGTATTACTAGGAACATGAAAATAAAGAATATGGGAGATATCCCTGTGCCACCCAATTCTAGTCAAAGACATAGCCATACACACAAAACCCACATACAAAAGCAAACAGTGCATAAGTTGTTTTGAAATGCCACATCTCCTTGTGTGGCAAACATTCAATGCATCTGCTAATTCATTGAGCAAGGATTTATGCGGCACTTACTAGTTTCACACTACTGTACCAAGTGCAAAATATACTAGTGCAGTGTCCAGGAAGAAAACACAAAGTTCTTAAAATTTAGATGGGGTGACCAACAACAACAAAAATCTGGAGGATGTAGGTACCTACAATTACACACGATAGACTGAAGTTATGAATGGAAAGTCTAGGAGTTTTTTTGTCTTTATCAGAGGTTCCTCATTTGTATTTGAAATATATCTTAAATATAAACTTAAGGAAAATTCAAAAACGGTGGAAGAACAGAAATTTGTAATGCTATTTCATTAATTCAAAAATTAATATTTTGGTGTATTATAGTATTTTTTCTCACCTCAGAATTTAAAATGCTTAAAAAGCCATTGTGCAGGATAAATCTATAGCTGAAGACAATAAGATCTTTTTGGAAATTAATACAGGATGACTAAGGTCTTGACTCTTAAAAAACACAGAAAATCTTTAGGAATAAATCTGGCAAAAATGTTCAAATTTGTCTTGAAAAAAGCTACAAAATAAACAGAGGAACATTAAAGAATTTTGATTAAGTGGGTGTCATTGGATGTGGAATTTTAAGTTATTGTGAAGATGTAAATTCTCATCAAACTATTATATAAATAGAATATGATTCCCCTGGAAATCCCACCTTCCCAAAGTGGTTCTAAGGCTAATTTTTTTTGTTAAAGATTTATTTTATTTATTTGAAAGACAGAGTTACAGAAAGAGATAGAGTCAGAGAGAGAGAAAGAGAGAGAGAGAAAGAAGTCTTCCATCTGCTCGTTCACTCCTCAAATTGTTGAAGTCGTCTATCCACTGGTTCAATCCCCAAATGGCTGCAATGTCTGGAGCTGAGCTGATCCAAAGCCAGGAACCTGGAGCTTGTTCCGGGTCTCCCACATGAGTGCAGAAGCCCAAGCACCTGGTCCATCCTCTGTTGCTTTCCCAGGCACATTAGCAGGGAGCTAGATCAGAAGTGGAGCAGCTGGGACTTGAACTGATGGCCATATGGGATGCTGGCCCTCTAAAGCTGATTTTAACACAAAATATAAGAAGAGAGCTTTTTTTGTTTTTCCTAGGGGGTAGGAGAAGAAAGGAAATAGGTAAAGACAAGTACACAGTTAACATTATCAGATGAGGAAGAAAAACGTCAATAAAGATCCAGAAAGAGAACAAGTTATTATATACTAGAGTTTCCTTTGTGATGAAAAGAACAATATAATAAATAAGTGAGGAAAGAGCAGATTAGACCAACACTGGTTTTATAAAAACTGCTGCACAATTTAAAAAGTATTAAATTCTTACTCAATTCCATATACTATTCAATTTCCAGATCAGTGAAACTTAAGCTATTAAAAACTAAAATAACAGGGGCTGGTGTTGTAGTGAAGTGAGTTAAGCCACTGGTTATGACACCTATGCCTTATATTAGAGCGCTAGTTGCAGTCCTGGTTGCTCTACCTGTGGTCCAGCTTCCTGTTAATGCACTTGCATCGTGCACATGATGTTTTAGAATCTGTATGTGCAGGGGCTGGCGCTGTGGCGCAGTAGGTTAATCCTCCACCTGTGGCACCGACATCCCATATGGGTGCTGATTCTGGTCCTGGCTGCTTCTCTTCCAATCCAGCTCTCTGCTGTGGTTTGGGAAAGCAGTAGAAGGTGGCCCAAGTGTTTGGGCCTCTGCACCTGCGTGGGAGACCAGGCAGAGGCACCTGGCTTCTGGCTTTGGATCAGCGCAGCTCTGGTCATTGTGGCCATTTGGGGAGTGAACCAATGGATGGAAGACCTTTCTCTGTCTCTCCCTCTCACTGTCTGAAACTCTACCTCTCAAATAAATAAATAAATAAATCTTTAAAAAATAATCTGTGTACAGAATGGCTAAATCAAGACAACGCACACACTATCTTACATATCATTTTTTGTTGTGGTGCTGAGAACACTTGAAATCTACTCTTCCAGCAACTTTCAAGTTCACAGTGCAATATTGTTAGCTTCAGTGACAGTGTTGTACAATAGATCTCCTGAACTTATTGCTCCTGCTTAACTGAAACTTTTTATCCTTCAACTAAACATGTCCCCAATCCCACCTTCACTCCCTCCCAGTCTCTAGTGACAACCAGTTTTTTTTGAATATTTATTTGAAAGGCAAAGCAACAGGGAAAGAGTGACAGAACAACAAAGAGAGAGAGAGAGAGAGAGAGAGAGAGAGAGATAAAAGATATATATATATATATATATATAGAGAGAGAGAGAGAGAGAGAGAGAGAGAGATAATCTCTTCCATTTACTGGTTCACTCCCCAGATCCCTGCAATAGTCAGTCGCTCCATCTGTGTCTCCCACATGGGCAGCAAGGACTCACACACTGAAGTCACCATTTGCTGCCTCCCAGGTGCATCAGTAGCAAGCAGGATCGGCTGGCAGATGTGGAATTGGATCCCGGCACTCTGATGTAAAATGCCAGTGTCTGAAGGGACGATTTAGCTGCTGTGCCATGATGCCTACCCCCAGTAACACCATTCTACTCTCTGCTTCTGTGAGCTTGGCTTTTTTGGATTCCCCATATAAGAGTGATCATGCAGTATTTTTCTTTCTGTGCCTGGCTAATTTCACTTAACATGATGTTTCACAAGCTCATCCATACTATCAGAAGGCAGGCTTTTCATCAATTTCAAACACGAGTGGTATATTATTGTACACTTTCTCTATTCCTTCTGTGGAAGCTTAGGTTGATTTTCTATCTTGGCAATGCAAAAGCTAGTGAAGTTATCTCTTTGAAATACTGATTTCATTTCCTCTGGATTCAAGAATATACCCAGAAGTGGAATTGGGGATCAAATGGCAGTTTTATTTTCAGTTTTCTGAGGAACCTCTGTGTTGTTTTTCCTAATGGCTGCACCAATTTACAATTCATTTACACCAATAGTGTGCTAGGCTTCCCTTTTCCCCTCATCCTTACCAACATTTATCTTTCATCATCTAGATAATAGCAAATCTAGCAGGTGTGGGATAGTATCTCACTGTGGTTTTAGTCTGCATTTCCTTGATAATTAGTGATGTTTAGCATTTATTCATTTATCCTTTGGTCATTTGTATGTATTCTTTTGAGAAATGTCCATTCTTGTTATTTGCTCATTTTAAATTGGGTTATTAATTTCCTTAATATTGAGTTGTTTGAGTTTCCTTACATATCTTAGATATTCACTCCTTGTCAGTTGTATGGTTTGCAAATTCTTTCTACCATTCTGTAAGTTGGGTTTTCACTCTATTGCTTGTTTTTTTCACTGTGCAGAAGAGTTTGATATGATCCTATTTGCTTATTTTCTCTTTTGTTGTCTATACTTTTGGGGTCATGTTAAAAAATCATTTTCCAGGGACCAGCACTGTGGCTCAGTGGGTAAAGCCACCAATTGCAGTACTGGCATCCCATATTTGTGCCAGTTTGAGTCCTGGCTGCTCCACTTCCGATCCAGCTCTCTGCTATGGCCTGGGAAAGCAGTAGAAGATGGCTCAAGTGCTTGGGCTGCTGCACCCACATGGGAGACATGCAAGAAGCTCCTGGCTTCTGGCTTCCAATTGACCCAGCTCCGGCTGTTGTGGCCATCTGGGGAGTGAACCAGCGGATGGAAGATTCTCTCTCTCTCCCTCCCTCTCTCTGTCTCTCTCTTTTTCGTTCTGCCTCTGTAACTCTACCTTTCAGATAAATAAATAAAATCATTTTAAAAAAATCATTCTCCAGATCAATGTCATGGAGCATTTTCCCCCATGTTTTCTTCCAGAAGTTTTATGGTTTCAGTTTTTTTTATTATTTCAGTTTTTAATGAAAGTTGCATATATAAGATGATTTTATTCTTGCATCTTCTCAATCGTTTCTTTCTTGTATTTGCCCTTCTCCTTTCCTACTTGACGAGACTTGGCTTTCCGTTCCAGGATCTTTTTGCGGTCTTTGTCCAGCTTTAGCCTAGTGATAACCACCTTGCTGGGGTGAATGCCCACATGGACAGTTGTGCCATTGGCCTTTTCTTGCTGCACCCACTCAATGTAGATGACGTATTTCTTCCTGTAAACCTGGACTACTTTGCCAATTTGCTGACCCTTATAGTGTCCTCACCCAACTTGCACTTCATCATCCTTTCGGATAGGCATGGATCGCACGTTGTACTTCTGTTTCAGCTCTTTGGAAAGGGGAGAAGACATAATCTTCCGGCGAATGTGGGAAGGGGCATTGAAATGCCTTTTCCAGTTCTTGCTCCTATCAGAAGTCACAAAGGGATTGAACTTCATTTTGGCAGCTGCCGCTCCGGCGATGGCCACCAAAGGGCTATGGTTTCAGTTTTTATGTTTATGTTTTAAATCCAGTTTGAATTACTTTTTTGTACAGATATTAGATAATGACCTAATCTTATTCTTCTGCAAGTGGATATACTGTGTTCTCAATATACCTCATTGAAGAGATGGTCCTCTCGCCATTGTGTGTTTTTGGTATCTTTGTTGACAACCAATTGGCCATAAATACATACATTTATTTCTGGGCTTTCTATTCTGTTCCATTGCTTATGTGTCATGTCAACTTTAAGCCAATACCCTGATGTTTTTGTGACTCTTGCTTTGTATTATATTTTGAAACCAGACTGTATAATTCTCCAAGTTTTGCTTTTAAATTCTAATGTATGTTTATTGTGTGTGTTTACTTATTTATTTGTTTATATTAGAATGCTTCTTTAGAGAAGTCAAGAGCTTAGACCAAAACATAACAAAAAAGCAAGACAAAACCAAGAAACAAACCTAAAAAACAAAAAAAAAAACTCCAATACTGATGAAATGAAATGCAAGAAAAGGACCAGAAAATAGAACTAAACTAGTAGATGGCGAACCTCCACTGGAACAGTAAAATAATATACACGATGAAGGAATATTTAAAGAAAACAGTACTATTCTTCTCTTTATGAACGTGTGATGTAAAGGAAAAAGTCATTCCCTCCTTTGTGTGTACTGCTTGGAGTGCGTCTGGAGATTGCTGCGGTGTGATTGTCTGTAACTGCTGGGGTTGTAGGACTCACTTCTATGGCTACCACCTGCCTGTCTCCTACAGAGTCTATTTTCTCACTACCAGTTCTCTCCGGAACAGGAAATGAGGAAAAGGAGGCGGGCCTCAGAGCTTTTAAAACAGGAACTGCTTTCTTTGGGGGCGAGTTTCTTTTGGGTCTACTCTAGATATTCTGTAGATATTCTTGCAATGCTGCTGGGCAGTTGGTGTCTGCCACTAGTTAAAAGGCTGGTGGGGAACAATGGGAGGCACCCTGCCAAAGCCCCGTGAGAATGATCCAGGAGGCCAGGATTCAGATAGCTGCTGCGGTAAGAAGGTAAGGTTGTTGGTGTTTGGTTTTGATTCTGTAACTATGTACCTTATTAATGTTTACACGCAGGAACTGGTTTGGAATTGATAAAGTGTAAGTGAAAATCTATATATGTACTTGCAAAGGAGAAGAGAGGGCAAGAACTCTACATTCGCCTCCAAAGAAATCTGGTTTAAATGCACTATGGTGTTTTCACATTTTTAGATGCATCTCAGGTGATTCTACGGTACAGCCAAATTGAAAACTGCTGCTTTAGAGGTTAGGTTGGGAGAGGAGGCAGCTGTAGCAGCAGCAGCTTTGGGGTGATTCGGTAGTTACATAATTGCCAACAGCTGAGCCGTGAGCAGGCCTCTAAGGATAGAAGCATTGCTTTCTTGTCTTAAAGACCAATAGTCAGGCACTGACAAGAGAATATGAATACTGTGTTTCCTGGCAAAAGGACTTTGAAGTAAAGAGACCTGAAGTCAGGTAAGCTTGGGCTATTATGATCTTGGACTTTAAGGTTATGTGACAATGCCTATAAAGAAAAATTTTCAGTAAGAAATACTCAAGTTATAGCAGTCTGGAATGATATGATGCCAGAAATATTGACTATGCTTAGTAGCAATTTAAGTAATTCTCATATTTGTGATTTGTAAAAGACTAAGAAAATATAAGTTAAATAGCATTTAAGATTCTTAATACAACTCTGTTAAGCCATCGATCTATAAGGTATAGATATATCTGAGAATAGTTGAATCTATAAGAGGTATCAACTTTAAGAATTTTTCTCTTTTCTGTAGATATTTTAACCTCTCCCCTAGCTAGTTGACATTGCTTCATCAATAATATAATTTAAGACAACTATTGCCTTTTGAAGCCAAAAGTTAAAAGGAGCTGAAACATTTATAATTTGAGGCAAGTTACAGGAACTGTGTGATGGAATCTGCTAAAAGTGCACATTTACAGATAAAATTCAATTGTTCTGGAGATTAGCTTTAGGAAGCAAGTGCTCTACTTTTGTTTTTAATGGACATATTTTATGTATTTGAAAGGCAGAGCTATGGGGTGGGGGAGCAGGGAGGAGAGGGGAGAGCAGAGAGGGAGATTTCCAGCAGCTGGTTCATTCCCCAAAAGTAAATGCTCTGCTTCTAAAAACTCATTCTATCCTGCCAACCCTCCCACTCTCCCATCTTCTAGGAATCAACATTCTTTTTTCTTTGAGTTTTTAAAAATTATTTATTTGAAAGAGAGAGAGAGATGGGGCCGACGCTGTGGCTCACTTGGTTAATCCTCTGCCTCTGGGGCCAGCATCCCATATGGGCGCCGGGTTCTAGTCCCAGTTGCTCCTGCTGCTGTGGCCTGGGAAGGCAGTGGAGGATGGCCCAAATGCTTGGGCCCCTGCACTCTCATGGGAGACCAGGAGAGGCACCTGGCTCCTGGCTTTGGCAATTTGTGGGGGTGAACCAACGGAAGGAAGACCTTTCTCTCTGTCTGTCTCTCTCTCACTGTCTAATTCTGTAAAATAAATAAAAAAGTAGAGAGGGGGGGGAGGGAGGGAGGGAGGTGGGGGAGATATCCTTCATCCACTGGTTCACTTGCCAGATGGCTGCAATGCCTAAGGTTTGGCTAGGCTGAAGCCAGGAGCCAGGAGCTTCTTCCAAGTTTGCTGTGTGGGTAGGAGGGGGCCCAAGGACTTGGGCTATCTTCTGCTGCTTTTCCCAGGCCATCACCAGAGAGCTGGATGGGAAGTGGAGTAGCCAGGACATGAATCAGTGTCCACATGAGATACCAGTATTGTAGGTGGCAGCTTTTATGTGCTACACAATAACACCAGCCATAATCAACATTCTTTATTCAGTGTGAAGTTTTTGTTTTGTTTGTTTTTTGTTTTTAATAGCTCCCACATACTGGAGAGAATATATGGGATTTGCCTTTCTGTGGCTGGCTTATTTCACTTAATAAGTTTCATCCATTTTGCTACAAATGACAGGATTCATCCTTTTTCATGACAGAATAGCATTCCATTGTGTATTTATGAACCTGTCTATAGATCTTCGTTTCTTTGAATATATACTAATATGAGTTGTTTATAATAGGAATGGTTGGTGTGGTTAATAGATTATGACAATTGTGTCTTCCTAATATAAGATGTTAACAGTGAGGGAAGATGGGTATGGTGAATATGGTAACTCTTTGTACTACTTCACAATTTTTGTTTTGCTGATTAGAAAGTATTCTGAAACAAATACTTTAACACATCCAGTAGTAAAGAAATAACTAATCTGGTATAATAATTTGACAAGCTTACTGAAATATATTTGCATATGAAAGAAAAGGGATATATAATTCATTTAAAAATACACATCCAGTATCTCATCTCCATTATTCTTTTTAAGTCCACATTGGGGAGCTCCTTACTCCAACATTGCAGGCATGAGAATTATATACTAATTCATTGGCTAACTAACATAGCAAATGTATTCTAAGTCATCACTGTTCCTAGTTTGCATTGATTCTAGTAATGTTGCAAACATGTAACATGGCATTTATGACTTAGTAGTGCCCCCTTTTCTAAGTTTTAACAGCCTCATCTCTGTTTATACCTAAGCAACTCTTCTGTTTTACAATATGTAACATGCAGTAATTACACAGATGGACTTTAGAGCCAGAGAATCCCTAGATTTGGTGAGCTCACTTCACTCTCTGAGCCAACCTTTACTTTTTCTAGATAGTTCAAGCATATATTCTCTTCCACCACTGGAATTTAGGAACTTGTCTATTCTCCTGGCCATAGCTTAGAAGTCTGGATCAGGTCATTTCCAGACTTTTGAGGTCAAACATTTTATTTTTGTAGAAACTTTGCTCTGCTTCAGACTAAATGAGTGAAAAAAATCATCAGTCTTTCAGTTCTTCTAGCTTCATTCCAGTGTGGTCAGAAAAGACATATAATTTGATTTCAATTTATTTTGAATTTGTTGAGACTTGTTTTATAACTTAATATATGGTCTATCCTAGGGAATATTCCATGCACTGATGAACATGTATTGTGCAGCTGTGGGATGTAATGTTCTATACATTTCTATTAGGTCCATTTGGACTATAGTGTAGATTAGCTTTGTTCCTTGTGGAACATTTTCAAAGCCTTATTTATTTATATAAAACACAGAATTAGAGAGAGAGGGAGAGAGATCTTCCATCCACTGGTTCACACCTCAAATGGCTGCAGTGGCTGGGGCTGGGCCAGGCTGAAATAAGGAGCCTGGAATTCCTTAAAGGTCTCCTATGTAGGTGACAGGAACCAAGCTTGGGTCATAATCCACTTCCTTATCAGACACATTATGGTAGCTGGGTCAGAAGTGGAGCATCCAGGATTTGAACGAGCATCATGAGATTCCAGCATCATAGGCTACAGCCCAACCTGGTGCATCACAGTCCAACACCAGGTTAATCTTCTTGTCTGATTTATCTGTCCTTGGATGAAATTGGGATGTTAATGTCCTGTAGTGCTATTGTGATGAATTTTATGTCTCCAATTAGATCTACTAATATTTGTTTTATAAAACTGGAAGCCTTATCATTAGGTGCAATATATTTATAGTCATCATACAGTCTTGTTGAATTTATGCCTTGATCATTATCTGGTGATCTTCTTGATCTATTTTAACAGGTTTTTTTTGTCTTAATGTCTGTTTTGTCTGATATCAGTACAGTTACTTTTGCTCACTTTTGATTTCTATTTGCATGGAATAATTTTTTCCATCTTTTCACTTTGTGTGTCTCTACTGGTGAAGTGTGCATCTTGTAGATGGCATATGGTTGGGTCTTGGCTTTTGATCCATTCAGTCAATCTGTATCTTTTTTTAAACAATGATTTATTTATTTATTTATTAGAAAGGCAGAGTTACAGAGAGGCAGATGGAGAGAGGGAGAGGGAGAGGGAGAGGGAGAGGGAGAGGGAGAGAGGTCTTCCATGTGCTGGTTTCACTCCCCAAGTGGCCAAATTGGCTGGAGCTGTGCCTATCTGAAGCCAGGAGCTTCTCCCAGGTCTCCCACATAGGTGCAGGGACACAAGCACTTGCGCCATCTTTCACTGCTTTCCCAGGCACATTAACTGGGAGCTGTACAAGAAGTGGTGTCTTTAGTGCCTATGCCATAATGCGAGCCCCTTTGTTTTCTTTTGATTTTTTAAAAATTTTAGCTCCCACATATAAGGGAGAACATGTGATAATTGTCTGTATCTGACTTATTTCACTCAACATTAAGTCCTCCAATTTGCAAACATTTTGATGCAAATGGTAGAATTTCTTTTATGTAGCTAAATAATATTCCATTGTGTGTGCCTTTATCCATTTATCTGATAACATTGTGTCTTTATCCATTCATCTTATGATGGACACTTTGGTTCATTCCATATTTTGGCTATTGAGAACAGTGCTGCTATAAACATAGTAGTTCAGATATCTTTTTTGACACAATGTATTCATACCTTTTGGGCATATAGCCAGTAGTGGGACTGCTAGATCGTATAATGTCTATTTCTAGTTATTAAAGAAATCTTCACACTTTTGTCCACAGTGGCTAAACTAACAGTGTCTAAGTGTTCCTTTTTCTCTGTATCTTGGCCAGCATTTGTTACTCTATTTTGGATATTACCATTCTGATAGGGATGAGGTGATATCTCATTGGTTTTTTTAAAAAAATATTTATTAATTTGACAGGTAGAGTTACAGAAAGAGAGGGGGAGAGACTGAGAGAGAAAGGTCTTCCATCCACTGGCTTACTACCCAAATGGCCACAACAGCTGGAGCTGGGCTGGTCCAAATCCAGGAGCCAGGAGTTCTTCCAGGTCTCGCATGTGGGTGCAGGGCTGCAGGGACCCCAGCACTTGGGTCGTCATCTTTCTCAGGCCAAAGCAGAGAGCTGAATCAAAAGAGGAGGAGCCAGGACACAAATCAGTGCCCATACGGTATGCTGGCACCGCAGGCAGAGGCTTAGCCTACTATTCCACAGCATTGGCCTCTCATTGTGATTTTCATATGCTTTTCCCTAATGGCTAGTGATGTTTAGCATTTTTTCATACACTTGTTGGCCATTTGTAGTTCTCCTTTTGAGAACTGTCTGTTGAGCTCTTTTGCCCATTTTTTAACTGGTTATTGTTTTGATGTTGAATTTTTTGAGTTACTGAAATATTCTGGATATCAATCCTTTGTTAGATACATAGCTCACAAATACATTTTTCCCATTCCATTGAATATCTCTTCACCCTATTGATCATTTCCTTTTTTGGACAAAAGTTTATGTGTTTGATATAATGCCATTTGTTAAGTTTTGCTTTTGTTGCATGTGCTTTCGGGGTCTAACCCAAGAAGTTGTCACCTACACTGATGTCTTAGAGTGTTCCCCCTACATTTTCCTGCAGCAACTTCATAGTCTCAGGTTTTAAATTAAGTTCTTTAATCTATCTTGAGTTGATTTTAGTATATGTTTTGAGAGGCAGAGATTTTTCATTCAGTTACATATGTAATCCAGTTTTGCCAGCACCATTTGATGAAGAGATTGTCCTCACTCAGTGTATGGTCAGGGCATTCCCAGTCAGGCAATGGCAGAAATTCTATTGAAGGAAGATAGCATCACCTCAAACCTCATACTGTTTTTACACTGTATTCTGGGTACAACCAAAGATACTCAAATGCCTGTGGAAGAAGGACAATAGCAACAAAAATAGCTACAAAAAATCATGAGAAACATATTCTCAATTGTGCAAGATACCTGAATTATTAGACATCCTTTGTAAAATGAGTATTTTACAATAGTTCAAGAATACAAAACCAAAAATTCTAACAAGATTGTGAAAGAATAAAACATGTCAGTACAGATTTGAAATAGAACCACTTAAAGATTCTAAAGCTAAAAGAAAAAAAGCAATTAAAATGACTGAGGCTTTTAACTTAGTTGTGCATAGCTAAAGAGAAAGTTGATGAACTAGAACATGTCAGAAGAAAATCTTTGCAATAAACATCAAATGGTAAAACATATCCAAAGATAAGAGGACTGAAAAGATAGTAGAGTAAGACACATAGATTATAGTGAGGAGGGCTAACAGATGTTTAGTTTCTGTCTTAGTTGGAAAAAGAATACAGCAGAATTTGAAGAAATAATTCTGAGAATTTTCTGAAATGATTAAGTACATCAGTCTGCATATTCAAGATTAATGAATTCCAGCAAGGGTGAAAAAAAACCCCCATTTACATATGCTATAGCAGAATGAAGAAAAACAGTGTTTAAGGAAAATAATACCTTTAAAGAGACAACAAACAGACTCACAGGTAACTTCTCAATAAAACAATGTAAAATGGGTAATAATAGGATAATATCTCACGGTGCTGGAAACAAGAAAACACTAGGGGCTCGTGTTGAGGCACAGCAAGTTAAACTGTTCTTGTGTTGCATTTCATATTGGGGTGCTAGTTTAAGTCCCCACTGTTCAACTTCCAATCCAACTGCCTGTTAATGTTCCTGGGAAGGCAGCTGAGGATTACCCAGTGCATCACCCCTGCCACCAATGTGGGAAACCAGAATGGAATCCTGGCTCCTGGCTTTGCCCTGACTCAGCCCTGGCTGCCATGGCCATTTCGGGAGTGAACTAGTGGATGGAAGTGCTGGCTCGCTCTCTTTATCTGTTGCTCTACTTTTCAAATAAATAAATGGATAATATTTTTTTAATAATGAATAATATTTTTAAAAAAATTCTTAATATCAGAAAATCAGTCAATGTAGAATTCTACGCTTAGTAAAAAATATTCATCAAGAATGAAGGTGAGGCCGGTGCCGTGGCTCAACAGGCTAATCCTCCGCCTAGCGTTGCCGGCACACGGGGTTCTAGTCCCGGTCTGGGCGCCAGATTCTGTCTCGGTTTCCCCTCTTCTAGGCCAGCTCTCTGCTATGGCCTGGGAGTGCAGTGGAGGATGGCCCAAGTTCTTGGGCCCTGCACCCGCATGGGAGACCAGGAGAAGCACCTGGCTCCTGGCTTTGGATCAGCTCGGTGCGCTGGCCACAGCACGCCAGCCGCGGCGGCCATTGGAGGGTGAGCCAATGGCAAAGGAAGACCTTTCTTTCTGTCTGTCTGTCTGTCTCTCTCACTGTCCACTCTGCCTGTCAAAGAAAGAGGACATTGGAGAATGAAGATGAAATAAAGATCTCTCTAGACAAGGAAAGACTGAGAAAAATTTACACCAGCATAGATCTAATGAAAATATCAGTAGTATTCTTGATTTGGAAGGAAAGTGGTCTGAATGTTAAAGATAAAAAAAGGGAATAAAAGTAATGACAGTGGCCAACACTTGAGTAAATTCAAATGATACTGGCTGTATCAAACAGCAAAAATAACAATGTCCTCTGAGGAAAAAACATATATGCAATTAAAATGGAAACAACTCTATTATAAAAGTCAAAGAGGATTTCTGTTCAGTTAGAGTTCAAAGGTGTTTGGTTTGCCTGGGAAGCAGATAAAAGTATCAGTTGAATTTATACTTGGTGAAGTAGGAAATTCATGCTATGATCTATAGCACAGCCATACACTCAAAAAAGAATGAATAACTTCTAAATAAAAAAAGAAACAATAAAATACATAATCAAATAGAAGAAGGGATAGGAGAAACATTAAAAAATGTAAAACTAATAGAAAGCAAATTCCAACTGGTAGAATAAGTCCAACTAGATAAATTTTTTAAAATACAAATATATTAAATATTTTTAAAATATAAATACAATAAGTGTATTTAGATACAACTAGATAAGTAAATATTTTGTTTTAAATATAAATATATTAAGTGTCATAATACAGATAGTTTTAAAGTATATTCAGGGACATAGGTAAAACATAAAGCCATCGTGGGAAAAGAGAAATTATCCAAAAATGAACCAAAAGAGACTGGCTTTAGTTGTGTTGATATAAATAAATTTAGACTTTGGGACTCCATGGACACCTTTGGGACATAAAGAATTACAAAAATGTCCATATAAATTTTCATATTAATGAAAATTATAATTTATGTAGAAGAAGTAACTCCTGAATTTGTATTTAATTTAGCAATGGCCCTAAAATAAAAATAAGAAATGGACTTGGAAAAATAGAAAAAGTACATTTGGCCTGAGTGATTTAAGAAGGCTAAAAAAAGTGATGATATTGGACATTTGAGAAGCAGCAAATTACAAACTGATATAACAAGTATAACTGCAGACTACGTATTTCATTCAGGCACAAAGGGGATACTTAATAAAATGACTATGCTGAAGAATAAGCAAATATTACTGCATTGCAGAGTGCTATGACAGACTGAATGGCTGAAACACGCATAGAAAACATACTTTTCTGAATAGAGTGTTAGGAATAATGGGCGTTATCATTGTGTGAAGAATCCAGAAGAAGAGATTGTGAGACAAATAAAAGAGCTTTCAAGTGGGGAAGAGCTTGGTATGTTACAGGAATTAAGAGAAAAGCAGTACGGCTGGGCTCTTTGACAAGGTTCTAGGTGGCAAGTGATGAGGAAGTAGAAGCGGCTGCTGTGCCGTGCAGGTTCTCATGGGCCAGAGAATGAGTTCGAACTGAATTCTCCCGGGAGGTCAGGGGGCAGGGTTGTGACAGGGTATTCTTTACAGCCGATTCCAGGGACTGAGTAGGATTGTGGCTACTGAGGCTGTCCATCAGCCTCTGAATTGTTCTCTCACTATGCACAGAAAGATGGCCACGGAACAGCCAGGCCTCCTTGAGCTCCTTACCAGGAAGAGGAAGAGGGGGAGAGTCTCCATGGACACCTTTGGGACAGCCAAAAACAACAGCTGCCACAACCTACGTCCAGCCTGAACCTCCACAGTGACCCTTCATTTCACCCTTACAATTTTCAGATACGTCCCAAGTCACGTTATAAATCATCCCACATTCAACACCAAGGCCAACAGCAACCCCTACACTTAAAAACCCTCTGCAAAGGGAGACAACAGACCATAGGGCCATCAGACTGTTCTCTATTCTGTTCCCAGTCCAGCATCTCTGGCTGCTGTTTACTTCACCTGGTCAGGTTTGAACGCAGATGAGGTAACAAATTCAGTGTTAGAGAGGAAGCAGTCAGCTCCTCCTCCCACAGAGGCAAGGCTGTGCCTGAACTCAGCCTGAACAACAGTCACTCCGTTCCAGCAGCAGCTGCCCAAGAACGTAGTCATGTGTTATCAGATGATGACCACTGCCATTCGAAGACAACGCCTAGCTCCCTGGACTTCATATTGAGAATATTTGCTGTGTAAATCCTTTATAATTATACTCCATAGCAAAGCTTACCAGGGTTACATTTTGAGGCAGGGGACTGTAGTGTGTCCGGGAGTACTTTGAGTTGATTTTTTTGCAGATTCCTCTCAGTGATAAGAGAATGCAGGCCGTCTGTCTCTTCTAATCCTTGATTTGTTTATTTTCCCCAACAAACCTAGTCCCTTATATTCTTATCATGCCATTATAGAATCTTCTGTACCCACCTTTAACTGTAGTAAACCTTGCCTGTTTATGGATGGGAATAAATACAGTGAAGCTGTTCTTACATAGGATGACTCACATCTGCTAGGCAAGTACATCCAAGATCTGTCTGCTGTGGTAGTGAGCAGATTTCTTCCACTCCAATAGAGGGATTTTTTTTCAGGTTCAATTAGCCACAAGTGTCTCCCTGTCTGTGGTCACCAATGGCTCTCCTGAGAGTGGTGGAGATAAGGATTGTCCCTGTGGGATATCCATTTATTTTTGTCTCTCCACATGCAATCCTCTGCTGACCATAGAACCTGGCCTCTCAAAGAACATTCCATGTGTTTTGGGTATAACTGTATACCTTATGCCTTCTCTACCTTCCAGCCCACCGTTTCTGGTCCTGCCTGGAGGGCTGGGTGCAGTGAGCCTACACTAAGGTGTCAGACTCCTCCGAACATCTTTTCAGAGGTCTTAGAGAAGATGTCGTCTGGCAGCTGGAGTGCTCAGGCCAGTAGATTGCGAGGCATGGGGTGCTGGGCACCCCGCCTGCCACTTGGAGAATGGCAGAGAGCTCATAGCGCTGGAGCTCTTCACCTGGCTGAGCCCGCAGCCAGTGTTACCTGTGTCATTTTCAGCGGAGTGTGACCTGAACAAGCTCTTATTTCTCAAACATCGTCTTCGGCAGTGAAGAGTCTTGCCTAGTCACAAGAGGATTGTGCCTGCCTTAGCTGAACAGCTACCAGCTAGCAGGTTTACAGGGGTCTGGGAATTACTTAGGAGTTGAGTGGTCACAGGACTTCTTGGCCAGGTCTGGATTTTCTCTGGCAATTAAACTCTTTTGACATCCTAGGCTGTTGCTTGTCGATTAGATTTTGAGGAATCTCATCAGCTTGTTAAAAGTGGGAGATGTATTATTGAGTGGTGATCCCAGAATCTGGACTCTGAAATGTCTCTCCCTTAGCAACAGGGGTCAGGCCTCTCTTCCTAGCTCTAAGCCTGAGTTTAGTACTTTTGTTTTTGTCTCCATCTTTAAATAAGGGATAGGAGTGGGAAGACATAGATTTCATTGAGCAAATGCATTTTTGTTTTTATTAAACATGAAAGGACAAGATTTCCACCCTCATTCACCATGTTCAAGTCTCTCCTAGTAGAAATTTTAATTGAAAAGTTATATTTACTATTATACAGTATTTTCACTACATCCACATTGTTTTGGCTGTTTGTGCTGTGAAAGGCAACATTTCAGAATTGAAATGCTTGTTTACAATTTTAAAAATTTTGAATGAAATTCTCTAATCGGACATCATGATGTCTTTTTATGAGTCATGATGTTAAGTTTTTTTTTTTTAACTTTTATTTAATGAATATAAATTTCCAGTATACAGCTTATGGATTACAATGGCTCCCCCTTCCCATAATTTCCCTCCCACCCGCAACCCTCCCCTCTCCCGCTCCCTCTCCCTTTCCATTCACATCAAGATTCATTTTCAATTCTATTTATATACAGAAGATCAATTTAGTATAAATACTTCAACAGTTTGCACCCACATAGAAACACAAAGTGAAACATACTGTTTGAGTACTAGTTATAGCATTAAATCAAAATGTACAGTACATTAAGGACAGAGATCCCACATCAGGAGCAAGCGCACAGTGGCTCTTGTTGTTGACCCAACAAATTGACACTCTAGTTTATGGCGCCAGTAACCACCCTAGGCTGTCGTCATGAGTTGCCAAGGCTATGGAAGCCTTCCAAGTTCCCCGACTCTGATCATATTTAGACAAGGTCATAAAAGACAGGTTGAGGATAGTAACCAATGATCCTAAGAGTGGCATTTACCAGGTCTGAACAATTATACAGCATTAAGTGGGGAAGAAGACCATCAGTACACACAGGTTGGGAGTAGAGCCATTGGTGGTAGAGTAGAGGTTATGATTACAAAGGAATGAGGCCCAAGTGGACTAGACAGGGTCTAGAACAAAGGACAGAGTCATTATTAGAGGAGCTATTTTTTATATAGCCCTTTTCCTATGAGTTCTGAAGAGCTTTTCTAAAATACTACATTTCTGCTAATTGTGTGAGTAGGCTATATGCAGAAATACGGACATTGTTGATAATATCATTTTGAAAATATTTTTAAAAGTTTAGATGGCATAAACTGCCTTCATTAGGGAAGAGAAACAACTGGGGCAATAGTTTAAATAAGGGATCAATTAGTGAGAACCTATTGAGTAATAAATAATTGAATGATTTCATATTAACTGAATTATGACATATTTACTAAAACCAATTTTGGAATTTTTTCTTTGCTAGTTGATTTTGAATGAATTTCATAGTAAAAAATTTGTTCTATAATTACTACACAGTAGCAATGAAAGCAAGAAAAACAAATTGCTTTATGACGCTCTAAAACATAACAAATAAACTTCCAATATATGATAAAAATGAATGGAAGTATGCGGGTAAAGGAAGGGTTGTTTCAGGAAATTAAACTTCTTAGTTAAATACATAGTTTTTTTCAAAATTTATTTATTTGAAAGGCAGAGTTACAGAGAGGTAGAGAGAGAGAAAGGGAAAAGAGCGAGAGAAGAGATCTTCTGACTGCTGGTTTACTCCCCAAATATAGGCCAGAGCTGGGCTGATCTGGAGCCAGGAGTTTCTTTTATGTCGCCCAAGGACTTGGGCCATCTTCCACTGCTTTCCCAGGCCAAAGCAGAGAGCTGGATCAGCAGTGGAACAGCTGGGTCTCAAACTGGCACCCACATGATATGCCAGCACTGCAGGGGGAGACTTTACCTGCTATGCCACAGTGCTGGGCCCCTTAAATATGTAGTTTTACTAACAATTTATTTCCAAAAAAGTGTGTTTAGCAATTGTGTTGGTTTTATATTACAGCTTACTAAGTTATCATTAACTTATTAACTTGAAACAATACTATTTATTAGTTCAGACTTCTGCAGATCTGGAGTGTAGGCATGGCATAGTTTTGTTTTTTGCTCTGGACTTTACAGGTTGAAATAAGAGTATTGACCGTGCTCTGTGACTTCCAGAGGTTTTGGAGGTCTTCTGCTTCCAAACTCATTCAGGTTGTTGGTAGCATTGAGTTCCTTCAGGCTGTTGGACTCAGATCCCTGTTTATTTGCTGGCTGTCAGCAGGAGACTGCTCTCAGCTCCTAGTTCCCGTCCCCATTTCATAACACTTGGCCCCCTCATTTTCAGAGTAAACAAGGAGATGTTCTCTCCAAATGAACCCTCCTCACACTTTGAATCTCTTTCAGGAGGGGTGACCTTATTAAGTCTGGCCCACCAAGGATAAATTCCCTGTCTTAATTTCAACTGATGTAGGACACTAATCACATCTACATAATCCTTTGATGAAGTGCCTAGATTAATGTTTATCTGAGAAACTAGGAGGTTTTTATGCTCCTGGGGGCAGGACTCTTAGGTGCTGACTCAGAATTCTGTCTACTCCAGTAGTGAAAGGTACCATGTTTGAACAAAAAATCCACTTACAATTATGGTTCCTAATCATGTTCATCAGAAGGCTTGCAGCTATTCTGAGACACTTAAATATCTCTGGCTCAAATTCTGATGTTCCCTGGGCTCTCAAACCCTGAACATCAAGTATTGACACTGCTGATATCCTCCACTCCAGCTCCTTTCCTGCAAAGACACGAGTCTTGTTGTCAAGCCAGCCACTACAGTATCATCTGCATCGTGCTGTTTCTCTTTCATGTCAGCTAGTTTGGGTGTTTATAAAAGGAAAGCTTGGGAATCTATAGGTACAACTTATAAGCACATCCTATAAGTAGGGGAGGATCCTTGCTTGTGCTTTTCCTAGCTTCACATCTGGCTTTGACATCCCCCAGGAAAATGCCAGTCATAAGCTAGTATTGCCTTTGTCATTGCTTTCTCGCCCATCAGCACTCTCCTCTTCAAAGGTAGAGATGCAGTGCCAGCGGCCCAGCTGTGCTCTGAATCCATCCTTCATCTCTCCCAGGGCTCAGCTGCAAACAGGCCTTATGTTCTGCTAGCCACTTCCTCTGCTTTTCTCATTTTAAACTTCAATGTAGTCTCTTAAAAATAATTGTGCCCAAACCTCCCCCCAACAGCTACCAGCACAAGCAGCTCTGCTTCTTGGATCTCAGGGCCTGAGTGGGTGTTCATAATGTTGTTGGCAATCATTAAGAAAGTGTTAAATCACGTGCCATACACTGTTTAAGGACTTGGGCAAGCAAAACTTGCCGTATTTCTAGTTGAGGTCATCTAGAACAGAATACCTTGCACCCAGAGAGTCATTCATTTTAGCATGATTAGTGATCACTGCTTATTAGGGAGAGAGATGAGAGGGAGAGAGAGGTCTTCATCTGTTGGTTCACTCCCCAGATGGCTGCAATGGCCAAAGCTGCGCCCATCTGAAGCCAGGTGTTTCTTCCAGGTCTTCCACATAGGTGCAGTAGCCCAAGGACTTGGGCCATCTTCCTCTGCTTTCCTAGGCCATAGCTGAGAGAGGGATCAGAAGTGGAGCAGCTGGGACTCAAACCAGCTCCCGTATGGGATGCCCGCACTACAGGCAGCGGCTTAACCTGCTATGCCACAGCGCCAGCCCCTACTCATTTTTTTTGTCTGATAGTTATTTTCAATTTCCTCATGTTAGGATATAAGCTCAATGATGGAAGAGATATGTGTCTGTTTTCTTCTCTGATGTATTCCATATGCTTGGAATAGCACCTGATTTACAGTCAAGGCTTGGAAAATATTTGTTGAATTAAAGAAGGATTAGATGTTGTGATGGAAAAGACACAGATAAAGACAACTGTTGGTCAGTTTAAAAGTTGGTGTACCACAAAGACCACCAAGGACTTTTTTTTTTCACCAAGGACTTTTAAACAAAAACAGGATGAATCAAATGTGCAGAATACTGCAAAAATGCAATTGGATTATGCCAAGAACCATCTGTCTCTGTTAATTTTACATTCATTCTTTTCAAGTTTAAGTAAATATATAGGTGGTAATCTGGTACCCCACCCAATGTATGATCATAGGTGCTAAATGTATTTTGATTGACTTATTGTCAGCTCTGTATTTGTCAACACTTAGGTGTACCTGTGAGGCACACTCTAATCAGTGCAGGCAGGTGGGGAAGGGACAGAGGCTAGGACTGGGGGCTGATCAGTAACTGACATTGTAGTTTTAATGTAAGAAGGCATATTGGAAAGATTTTATTTGGGCTTTGGATTCCTCCAGACAGAATTCAAGTTCTAACTCTTACTATGTAGCTACATAGCCTTGGGGGGGGGGTGTTTTTCACTTCAAGCCTTCAATTTTCTGTGCTGAAAGGTAGGGAAAAGTTACATGGCTCTAGAAATATCCTAAAAAACAGACATATTTTGGTGAAAGTGTTTAGTAAGTGGTAGACACTATTACTATTGATTTAATTTTCCTTGAATGTACATGAACAATTTAGGCTTGACTCAGTTCACGATTTGCTTCAAGACTCTTGTCCCACTGTGTCTACCATTTTAAAGGATTAAAATAAAACAATCTCAGGTTTCAACTTGCAAGAGCCTCCTTAAAGATACTCAGCTAAGATCCTACAACCTTATAAATACATTGCTGTATGGTTATTTATTAATATTTATTTATTAATTCTCTCCTTCAAGACATTAAGACTCTCTGAAGGTGATACTTTCCCTTACTGTAATAAGTCTAATAGACAGAGCTTTGCTTGGGCTCTAGATTTTGATGGGTGGAACTCACAGTCAATACTATTCTGCCATAAACTAGCTTTGCTGATAATATAATTCCCTCCATGGTATTCTGATGAAGTTACTGGGGCCACATAACTCCTAATATAGCATTTGAGAACTTGAGAGATGTTGGGTAGGTGAGAGCATACATTAACTAAGTTGTTTGCTCTTTGCCAACATAATTTTATCAAATAATGTGAGGTAAGAGCTGTTGGCAGAGAGAAGCAAGATTCTGAGTGATAGAAGAAAGTTTCCTCCATCTGTTGTTGTGGCACTCCATTCTGTGAACTACTTAAGCACTATTGTATTACAAGAAAGAAGTACAAGGAATTCTTTACTTAAGGTTGCTCAGTACTTCACAATTCATTTTATTCTTCTAAAATTTATTTAATTGAAAGGGAGGGAAGGAGGGAGGGAGTGAGAGAGAGAAAGAAAGTCTTCACCTATTGGTTCATTCCCAAATTGCTCCAATGACCAGAGCTGAACCGATTCAGAGCCAGGAGCTTCTTCTGGGTCTCCCATGCAGGTACAGGGCCCAAGCACTTGGGCCATCTTCCGCTGATTTCCCAGGTAATAAGCAGGGAGCTGAATCGGAAGAGTAGCAGCCAGGACATGAACCAGTACCCATATGAGATGCTAGCGCCACAGGTGGAGGCTTAACCTACTATGCCACAGTGCCAGCACCATACTTTTCACTTTTACATGCTAGATATCTCTTTCTCTTGCATATTCAAGCTTGCCATCTTAGGTGCAACATCTTCTTGGCAATTTCACCTTTAGACTTATACCTACCTCTGCTCACTGCCTCCTCACCCTTTTGTCCATCCAAAGTTTTATTTTGCATCATAATCGCTGTAGTTGCCTGACTCTCTCCATCAGTGACATTTAGGCAAGTTCATCTATGATTTTATAGCATCAGTAAGTCTTATGTTAGAGCAGCCTTTGTTGTGTGTGATAGGATTAGTATCTAAGCTGCCAACTGTGTAAGAATGACTAGATAGTTCAGCACAATGATGAAGAAAATTGCAAATGGAGAAGTTTGAAGTTCCGCTTTTGATCTAGCTTCCTACTAATGTATCCCAAAATACCTTGTTTACATGCTTGTCAATGATTCCTAACAGTCACTATTCAAATACAATTCTTTAGTTTAAAATGTCTACCAAAAATATGAATAGTAGGAAGCAGATAATGATACCTTCATGTTTATGGTGCCCACTATCACTATTGGAATAAACTTTATAAAAGTAAAATGCAGACTGAGCCACACAGCAGGCTTCAGAGAGGAGACAAGAGTGCAGAAACAAATCTGAAGCACTTTGATATTGGTATATTCCAACTTTTAGTGGCTCCTAGTCCCCATCCCTTGGATTATCAAGACCTAGAGTCTTCCTAGTATCTGTAAGAAATTCTCTAGAGGCCTCTCTCTCTCTGTCCCATCATTCCTTTGTCTTAGTTGCTTGGATTTGAAAGCTTGAGCTGATCTCTGTATGAGGCTGTAAGTCATGTTTCCTGCAGTCTTGGGGTCTGTGAATCATGTCCTATCTATGCTCTTAGCACTAAGATAGCCCATGCTGCGGGGAGGGAAGGTGGGAGAGAGACAATGAATTGGTTTGGGGGACCCTGGGTCTATTTTGCTAGGCTTCTCCTTATATATTTTTTTCCCCAAAGGAGCTAAGTGAAGTTTTTATTTCCATAGTTTCATTCTGGTATAACTACTCTCAAACAGCACATCCCAGAGTACATACACGATTTGATCTATAAATGAAATTACAAAATTCCTGGGCACGTGTAAGTTACGGGTATTTATTTGTAGAGATTCAGGATAGTGGTTAGGAAAGAGGTATTTAGGTATTTGAATACTCTCTAATAAGTGCAAGAAAAAAAAATTTTTTTGCAGTATTCAGCCCATCTTTTTCATGCTGAGGTCTAAGAACTGTCTTTTTTCTTTCTTTATTATCAATGTATGATTTCTGGCTAATTTTATTTTTTTCTGCCAGAGGGAAAAAGGCAATAATGTTGTTATTACTCACAGTGCCTTGGAAGCTGCTTGTACCAAAACAATATAGATCTTTTTGTCTCTGCTGCTTTGTAATTCCATGTGTTTGATGCTGGCTACATCATTACTCCTGTGTTATGGTCCTGCCACCCCTGAGTACTGACTTCTAATGATTCTCTCAAAAGTTGTTATTTTGCTTCTGTGGATGATGGCCACAAATGGAGTCTTACCCAGTGTGTAAAGGAAAATGTGAATGATAACTCACTTTTGGTCATGTTAAATGTACTGTTTAGAATTTTGTATTGCAAATGGATTACAACAAATCATTCAACCATGTTTCTCTTAAAATCCTTAGGCTATAATCAGTGCGTTACTAGAATGTGATTTCTTTCTATGTGGACTGTATCTCTGAATTCTGCAAACTGACACTAGCAGGAAGGATAGATGAGGGTCACTGAGCAGACTGAAAAGAATCCTGGGGCCAGTGCTGTGGCTTAGTGGGTAAAGCTGCCACCTGCAGTGCTGGCATCCCATATGGGCATCTATTCAAGTCCCAGCTGCTCTGCTTCTGATCCAGCTCTCTGCTGGTGTGCCTTGGAAAGGAGTAGAATACAACAGAAGTCCCTGGACCCCTGCACCTATATGGGAGATCTGGGTGAAGCTCCTGGCTCCTGGCTTCAGATTGGCTCAGCTCTGGCCGTTGTGGCCATTTGGGGAGTGAACTAGCAGATGGAGGCGCTCTCTCTCTCTCGCTCTCTCTCTCTCTCTGCTTCTCTGCCTCTCTGTAATTCTTTCAAATAAATAAATAAATCTTAAAGAATAATCCCAAGTATAAGAACATTTGATCACATGTCTGACATTGTTTAATTCATACCTAGAAAAATATGTTATTGCCATAACAATTGGCAGCAAGAGAAGACATCCATTGGAAGAACCCATTTTTTATATTGATTAACAGTTATCTAAAAAGTCTGGGGACTGTGTTGTGGTGCAGTGGGTTAAGCTACAGCTTGCAGTACTGGCACTCCATACTGGAGTGCTGGTTAGAGTCTTGGCTGTTCTGCTTCTGATTCAGCTCCCTGCTCATGTGCCTGAGAATCAGTGGTTGATAACCCAAGTACTTGAGTCCCTACTACCCATGGGGTAGACCTGGTTGGGGTTCTTGGCACCTAGCTTTTGCCTTGCCCAGCCTGTGCTATTGTAGGAATTTGAGAATGAGCCAGCAGATGAAAGAGTGATCTTTGTCTGCCTCTGTCTCTTGCTCTGTTGCTGTTGCTCTGCCTTTCAAACAAATGGCTATGTGAATCTTTAAAGTCCCTTTTTAGAGACAAGCAATCCCCCTCTCCCCCTAAGGATTTGCCTATCATATAAACAGTGGCTTCAGAGGTGAGGACCCTACTGTACTATGGGTCAGCGGTGGATGGCACACAGAGTAAAGGATGCCTTCTGCCACCTGTGGATGCTGTAGATGATAGGTGCTATGAATTGAACACAGATAACTGAGAGCTGACATAGGGTCCTATAAAAGTTCAGGCTGAAGACAATGTGGAGGAGGGCAACAGGTGATGGTTCAGAACTCAGAATTTATCTTTCATCAATATCAATGAGAATCACCCCAAATCAGCATGTTGTCTTCACTATTCTGGCAGACTGTCTCATGTGAGTCCATAAAAGAGACAGCATCACAGCCGTTAGAAGCAATGTGCCATACAGGTTGCCTTTCAGGAACCAGAGCCAGACACGTGGAACCAAAGTGACCAACAGGTGCCAGTCTCAGGGTTCTTTGGGGGCATCTGGTTGACTCTCTGCATGAGAAAGACGGTCAGACAGTGTCTTAAAGGAGAAAAGCGTGTGGTCGAGGCCCATGCAGGTCCTGGTCTGGGCTTGGGGTGTCCATTCTGATCGCACTGTCAACCCCAGCCAAATCCTAGGCACTGGCAGCACGCTGCAAATTACAGAGCCCTGTGAGGTATCTGGCAGTAGTTGCAGTTAGTGGGTGTTGACTGACTGTGGGCAGAAGAGATTGCAAAGAAAGGTCATAAAATGGAGACAAAGAGGTAGAAGCAGGCAGGCTTTGTGAAAAAGTAAAATGGAAACAAGAAGATGAAAAGCTTCAGTAGCAGCAAGAAGATTCTAAAGCAAGACAGAATTGTATTAAATTCTTGGCTCTATTTTCTATCTCAGTGATCTGTGCCAAGGTGTTTGACCTACTTATGATTAATTATCTTAAAATAGTTTAAAAAATATTCATTAATATTTTTAAAGCAGCATAATCCTTCTTGTGACATTAAGTTGTATGGTGATTCACAGAGATAATGAATCATACCTCCTGCAAAGCCGGCACTTAATAAAGAGGAGCTCTTTGCTCTTTAGTACGTTGATGATCACCAGTATTATTGAGTGAACACTGACTTCTTGGTGCTTGGGCTGAGAGAAGAGTATGGTGAAGCGTTTTACATAATTATGCCAGGAAGGTATGCCGAAAGAAGCAGCATAGGTATATTCTTATCCAGGGGTTCCGAGAAACAAGAATTTAGTAGACTAGATCTTTTTTTTTTTTTTTTTACAGGCAGAGTGGACAGAGAGAGAGAGAGAGAGAGAGAGAGATCTTCCTTTTCCATTGGTTCACCCGCAAAGGGCCGCTACGGCCAGCGCACTGCGCCAATCTGAAGCCAGGAGCCAGGTGCTTCTCCTGGTCTCCCATGTGGGTGCAGGGCCCAAGCACTTGGACCATCCTTCACTGCCTTCCTGGGCCACAGCAGAGAGTTGGACTGGAAGAGGAGCAACTGGGACAGAATCTGGCACCCTGACTGGGACTAGAGCCCGGGGTGCTGGTGCCGCAGGCGGAGGATTAGCCTGTTGAGCCACAGTGCCGGCCTAGACTAGATCTTGAAAGAATACAGGACTAGAGCTATGGAAGCCACCTTGTTACCACGAGGAGAAAGCCTGGAATTTGTAGGAATAATCATAAAGAGCAGGAATGTAAAGGTAATACAATGAAAGAAAGATCAGGAGAGAGAGAATCTCAAGCCAGATAATGTAATCTGATCTGTGGGTCCAGCTGTTACTAAGGTTGGTACTACCTCTCGATTTTCTAATTCTTGATTGGATAAATTTTGAGTTTGAATTTTTAAGTGCTTGCCATAGAAAGGGTCCTTATTATAAAAATAATAAAGTCACATCTCTTCATTTTCAAAATAAAAAGACAGGTGTTTTTTCGCCCTTTGTCCTTTTTTGAATGTAGACATGACATCTGAACTGTATGATGTGACTGTCAACCATGGGGCAGAAAGCTTGGGCAGGGGTAAGAGAAGCACTAGCATACCTGTCCTGGCATCGTGGGGCCACGGACACAATGGCAACTTCTCTTTTTCCTTTAGTTTGCTAGGGCTGCCATACAAAGTACCACAGCCAAGGGGGTTTAAGCAACACATTTATTTTCTCACAATTCTGGAAGAAGTCTGAATTGAAGGTGTTGGCAGAAATGGACCTCTCTCCTGGGCTTGTGAATGTCCGTCTTCTACTTGTGTCTTGTGATCTTCCCTCTGTGTGTGTCTGTATCCTAATCTCAAACAGATCAGAGCCAACCCTATCGACCTCAGTGCAACGTAAAAGCTGCTTCAAGGCACAAGCGCACTGAGTCACTGGAGGTTAGGGTTTCAGTGTCTGAATGTGGTGGGGGGCGGGGAGGGGGAGCATATTTCAATCCACAATTTCGTGCTAGAAAAGCATAACCTGCAATTCTAGTCCTATTTTTGGTTTATTTTGTCAACAATGTTTTGGAGGCTAAACAAGGCAGTTAAACCCCAATGAAAGAAGTTAATTTTAATTTCTGTTTCTGCAGATATGTATGTTTTGGCTAGGATGTGATCTCTTGTTTTGCTAAAATTCAAAATTCTCAAGAGAAAGATGTTTGCAGACAAAAGATGCTTTGCTTGAATTAAGGTAATAGGGACTACGTTTCTTTTTCTTATCTTTTTTTTTTAAAGGACTTTTTTTTTTTTTTTCAGAACTCCAGGTAATGAATTCAGGGGTTTAATGGCATAGAGCAACAATAGGAGAAGGAGAGAAATAAAATTAAAAAAGCAAAGTAGACTGGGCTTTGTAAAGCAGAATCCCAGGCATACATACAGATGGGAGGCTGACCAAGAGGGTTAATAATAGCTCCTGCCAATGCCAGAGCACGTCCCGGACACCGAAAAGTAGTCCCCTGACCTTACTGTTCAAGACCGTTGCTATATCAATCCTGAGACTAGAGTTGGCAATTGCAAATGTTCACATTTTCAGCTACACAGTCGAAGCATTGCCTTTTGGTGAGCTTAGAGAACACTTTAGTAGGCCTACTACACCTCCCCGAGGGATGAAACCTGTGTAGGTTGGATTCTAGGCCTGTTAAGTGAAAAAAAAAAAAAAAAAACAAAAAACAAAAAACACCACATTTATAAGTGCTGAAAAGTAAAGTCAGGGTTAAAAAAATATTGTCCTTGATTTGTATTCTAATAGCTTCCGATTTCTCACAGAAATAATCATATTTGAAAAGAGATTAGATTAATTAAAAAAACATGGTATTTGAAACTATTCATATGTATACAATAAAGGTTTAATGAATGGTTGCGTCTAAGATTTTAATATAAGACTTGATCCTCTAGTCTCTGCATTGGTGAGCTCCCGTATGTTTTGATGGAATTTTATCTTGAATAGGAATGACAAGGAAGAAATCTGTTTCAGAATTGAAGATTGCTTACCAATTGTATTTTGTCCAGTAGAGGGCACTTGGAACTCACACATGAATAACAGCAGCACCAGCATTTAAGACATCCATTTTCATTGCCATGGTGACTCTTAATTAACACATAGCATCAGGTTTTCATTGACACCAGTAAAATGAGGTGACTGTGACCTTGATTAATAAAATGTGTAATCATTTTGGAAATATCGGGAGTTGGAAACTACGTAGATATTTCTTCTTGATGATTGCACTGACCTGTAATCAATAAAAACAAAATCTAAATTGCAAATTATTCAAGCTCCCTCTCCAGGGAGAACATTTTATTCGTTCTTAAAAATAAAATGGAATCTGTGGCAGTTCTTGAATAAGAGAGTAACAGACTAAATAACATCTATTATTGTTATGTGAATTACTTGATACTTTTCAAAGTAAAATAAATTCTGACACGGGGAAATGGAGGCTTAGGATGCTATGGAACATATTTCTAAAATTCAAGTAACCCTGTCTGCCTTCCAAGCCTCCTCTCCACGAGTCCCGTTTAACAAGCAAAATAAGGAAAATGAGATTTTCTGGTTCTATTCTGTTTATAAACTAAAAGTTGTGATTTGCCACTAGAGGGCACTCTTCACTCCGTTATCTTTCTGAAGTCTGTATCCCAGCGGGGCTCCCATCCAAATGGTAATACAGCATTTACTAACCTTGGTGAATTGTTTAGGAATAATCAGAGACACCCTACAATTCTGGAACATTTTCCTCCTAATTCTCCTGCTGATTCTGATGCAAAGTCCTTGACTACATCAAATGTTAGCTGAAGAGTCGCAGCAAATCCAGACTCCTTGCACAACTACACATAAAATGCACTTTACTACTATAAATTGTTCTTAAAGCAAAGTACAAAAAGTAACTTTTGTGTCGCCTCTTGTGATTTTACTTGTATAAAAGCAATTTGTTGTATTATCACATTGGTGCTATGTGTGATGTTTCACAGCACAAAGCTAACTAGTACATTGTTTTCTAAAAATAGTTCCTTAGTTGAATAATGAATAAATAATTAATCTCATAAAAATCCTGGTTATTGCATCCATTTTCTGGAGTTGGGCTAGCAATATCTTCAAGTCTGAGGTCTTACTTCTTTGGTTTTCTTCTGTGGTAGACTGTATTATTATTTGTAAATTTGTAAATTATTTGTAAATTTGTAAATATTATTATTTGTAAATTATTTGCAAAATCTTCCCTTTTTTTTGACAGGCAGAGTTAGAGAGAGAGAGGCAGAGAGAAAGGTCTTCCTTCCATTGGTTCACCCCCAAATGGCTGCCACAGCTAGCGTGCTGTGCCGATCTGAAGCCAGGAGCCACGTGCTTCCTCCTGGTCTCCCATGCGAGTACAGGGCCCAAGCACTTGGGCCATCCTCCACTGCCTTCTGGGCCACTCCAGTTGCTTCCTAATGGGAGGAAAATACCCACTCACTCAGCCATGCTGAACTTGGTAACTAGAATGCAAGAGATAACTATTCAAGCAAAGACCCCAAACAGGATTGAATGCCTCTGCCATGTTCCGCCCTTCTGCCATGGAAATATATATGTTAAATGTATAGCAGCTGCCTATTAACCTGAGTCCCTGAATGTGAAGATAACATAGAACAGAGCTGAAGTTTTCTTATCCAGGTAGCATTTGCTGGCACATGGAACTTGGACTAGAAATATGCTCATTTTTGTAAACCATTGAAATTCTGTGGCTGTTTTCCATGCAGCAAGATAATATAGAAATTAATATAAGGTGTACAGCATAGTTATATGAAAAAAAAATGTGTCAATTGCTTCAGGATAAAGTGGTGGCTAGAGAGAAAACTCTCAAAGGAAACCAAAGGAGTGATGATTAATGTAGTAAAGGTTTTCTGCAATGGCCATAACTTAGGAGGCAGCCAGTGCACCTAATGAACTTGTGGCTTTGGCTGCAAAGGTATCAGAATGAATGGGATATTACTGGTGTGTGTTGTCTTATTAACTGAATTTGATAATTTTTTTTTTTGATAGGCAGAGTGGATAGTGAGAGAGAGAGACAGAGAGAAAGGTCTTCCTTTACCGTTGGTTCACCCTCCAATGGCCGCTGCAGCCGGCACACCACGCTGATCCGAAGGCAGGAGCCAGGTGCTTCTCCTGGTCTCCCATGCGGGTGCAGGGCCCAAGAACTTGGGCCATCCTCCACTGCACTCCCGGGCCATAGCAGAAGGCTGGCCTGGAAGAGGGGCAACCGGGACAGAATCCGGCGCCCCGACCGGGACTAGAACCCAGTGTGCCGGCGCCGCAAGGCGGAGGATTAGCCTAGTGAGCCACGGCGTTGGTCGATAAGACATTTTTAAAAGAAATGAATATAGAAAATAAATGGCCTGTTTACAGAAAGGGATGAAATAGAAAATAGAAAGCCTCAAGTGTTGGGTTTTAAGGTTGAAAAAATGCAACAGTTTTTAATCTTCAACTGGTGAAAGATATTGAAGAATGCTTTGAGCCAAAACCACAGATTAAGACACAGTTTTAGGTGAAATTATGGGTGTGGTGACCACAAATCCTAAAGGCATAATGCTGCCTTCACTGGATGCGTGCATAGGACCTTTAATTCAGTCTAGAGAAAGAGAGATGCCTGTAAGAATTGTAGTGGTAGTAACTTCTGGCACACTGAAATGGAACCAGATAGACAAATATCTAACAAAATTTTTGCAAGAGCTATAATGCTAAAAGCACTGCCATCCTCAATTCAGAGAAACTGTAGCTACCTGAGACCACCTTCCTGGGCTACAAGGTGCTAAGAAAGCTGCTCCTTCCCCCAGGGTGGGATCCTTTTCTCTGCCCTCACATGCATCCAGCAAGGTTAATGGAAAAGAAAAGATATCCTGGAGAGTGGAGTCAAGATGCAGAGAATGATGGACTAGGGTGCTTTCCCAGAGAGAACAGAGGCCTGCTCAGAAATGGGCCCTATCCTGGGCTAGGAGGCCTCATTATGCATTACCCAGTGGCATTTCAAAATCACTATGTACCAGCGATGGCTAAATAGCCCTCCTTCGGTTCTGTGAATGGAAGTTTTATTGTAGTTCTGTTCCTGTTCCACCATTTTGTATGGGTGTGTATGGGATATTTTACATCTTGTGATCTTTAATACTACGCCTGATGCCATAAGTAGATGAGACTTTCAGGGTGAATTCTTGGATGTGGGTGAATAAATTTGAGTGAGAGGGAAGGAAAGTGAACCTGCAGAGAAATGTGGGATGTAATAAATTGTATTATTTTTGAAAATATGTATCTTCCTCTGTCCTACCAGAGGCAGAATATATTTTCCTGTCCCACAGATGTTAGACTTTTTTTTTTTTTTTTTTTTTTTTGGCTCATGGAATGTGACCAAAGAGCTAACTTCTATATTTGCACAAGAGCTTCAAATGTAATTGGTTCTTGCCTAGCCTCTGCCACGGAGCTAACCTCATACGGGTTGTGCCTTTATCTAAGTAGTCCTCAGATAATTAGAAATGTGGAGCATAGCTGCGGAGGCCTTATTCCCGCTGCAGGTGGAAGATGTGGGTGGGAAATAAAGGTTTGCTGCGGCAGAACCCTGGGATTTTGGAGTCTGTCTTTCCTAGAAGGCTGACTAATGCAGAACATGAGACTCTGTCTGAGATTGCCTGCACAGTCTTGTGTGATGGAGAGATGACCCACACTAGTATCGATTTGTCTTTTAAAAGAATCATTTGAACTTTAGCATTCCAAAACTTTAGCTTTATGCCAAGTAATATGAAGTGTATTTTTCCTTATTCAAATGAAGCAAATGCCTACTAATGTTAAAATCTCCAGCACAAGGAACTTGAAATTGAAAGATAATTCCTTAAGAGAATTAAAGGTTGTTGGTTTAATGGGATTCTTATAAACCTGAAGTGAAATGAGTCAGATCGAACCATTTGTAATGTACAGTAGTCCCTACTTATCCATGGTGATAAGTCTTGTGCAGTTTCAGTTTCTTGCAGTCAACTGCCTTCCAAAAACATAAAATGGAAAATTCTAGAAATACTTTAAAGCTTTTAAGTTTCATTTCACATTGAGTGGTGGTGGAGTCAAGTCTCATGCTGTCCAGCTCTAGCCTATTCAGGACTTGAATCCTGCTTTGGTTCAGCTTATCACAGCTTTATGTGCTACCCATCTGTTAGTGACTTGGTAGCTGATTTGGTTATCAGATGGGCTGTTAGAGCACTGCAGTGTTTGCATTTAAGTGACCCTTATTTTATATAACAATGGTTCTCAAATACAAGAGTACTGATGCTGGCCATTCAGATATACCAAAGAAGCTCTACTGTGCCTCTAAGTGAAAAGGTAAAAGTTCTCAACTTAGGGAAAACCCATATGCTGAGTTTGCTAAGATGTACGGTCAGAACAAAACTGCCCTCTGTGACATTGTGAAGAAGGAAAAAGAAATCTGGCTGGTTTAGCTGTCATACCTCCAGCTGCAAATGTTACAGCTACAGTGTGTGATAAATGCTTAGGTAAGATGGAAAAGGCATTCAATTATAGGGTTTGGTCCTATTCTGTGGAGCTGGACATCCATTGGGGGGGTGTTGGGATGTAACTCCCATGGATAAGGGTGGGGCTACTGTATGCCCTAAGTGTAAATCAAACCCTTTTGGAAACTGCATGCATTACTGACATACAGGGTACTACTGATTCATGTCCATTTATATTTCTTAATTGAACTTATTGCTGGTGATTCTCCAGCCTGGTAGTGCATTGCATTAGAGTTCCTTGATCACTTTGGAGTTAAGTCCTTTGTGAAATAATACCAGCAGTGAAGTAACAACATGTGCTAAGAATTTCCTCCTTTTTCAAATTAGAGCGGCTTCAAGATACCTGAATAACCCCAGGCTTGCTTGCTTTCCAATATGCTTTCTCATGTGGGAGGTTAAAGGATGCATAGCTATGGGATGCCCTGGCAACCTTATGAGATCTCAGACTCATTTCTGTTGTGTTTCAGGCCATATCGCAGGCTGGAAATGTGTTTGTATGTGGAAATGTATTCTACATTTGAACCTCATCTGTCTCATAAGCACCTGTAAGAATTGATGTGATTTCTAAAAAAGATAAAGATTGGAGCAGAGTGCTGATAAAGAGGTGCACCTCTGCTCTTCTAGTTTGGAAATAACAATAAGTGGAGGGACTGAAGAGTGACACCCAAGTGTCTAAGAATGGCAGGATGATTCTCCCCAGGAAGAATCTTCAATGCCAATTTTCTCTTTTGGGTTAATACAAGTCTTCTAAAATGCAAAGCTCACTAGGAAGAGTCCCTGAGGACTCAGAGTCTGTGGAGGGGAATTTGCTGGATCGAGAAGTGTTAGGTGTGGTGAAGTCTGGGTGAGGGTACTCTAGAGAGCTAGGCACAGTCCTAGCCCCAGGGGTTTGTCCTGTGGGGCATCTGCTGGGCACTCAGCAGTTGTGAATGAAGGAAAGGACAGATAATTCAATAGGTGCCTGTGGCTATTTAGGAAGCTTCTCCCTAACAACTGCTCTTGCCTCACATCATGCTTCTCTGCTACACCAAATCCCATGCAGAATATGATCAATTCCTCAAGTATATTTCCCACTATAGGATTTCTGCCTCGATTGTTTTTCACCCTTCTCTTGGCCATAAATACCTATTGATCCTTTCATGCCTATCTCTACCTGTTTGACGCTGATTGATTCCCATGGCAGAATTACGCTTTCTCCTTCCCGCTTTAGTTCTATTCTGCTAGATACTTCTCACTTTGTGCTGTCGCTCTCTGTTTGGATAGTATGGATATATCGCGGCCAGTGCTGAATGCTTATTCATCTTTGTATCTCTGCTACAGCATCTTGCATGTAATGGGTGCTCGATAAAAGCTCACTCTCGGAGTGGAGAGAAGAGGAGGGAGAGGATCGGAAGAGTTATATAGAAGTGAAAATGGCAGCGGATACCACTTAAAGCAAGCCTCATCCCTTGTGAAGTTTTCCCGTAGGTGAGGGCTGGCCCAAGTGCCCTTGGGAGTCATTTTGCTTGCAGATTTTTGGAACATGACAATAGATTTCAGTGGCTTCCGTTAGAAGATGCTTATTTGTGAGTGGCGGTGGATGCATGCTCAGCAGTTTTCTTCAGGCTGACCATCTCAGCCTTTAACTTGTGCACGCAGGAGTTAAGTGCAGAGCTTGAGGCTGCTTGGAGTCCTGCCTTTTTTACCCACAACAAATACTCATTGCCTTAGAGTCGAAACACTTTGATTTTCTGACTTTTTGCATGCTAGCATGGCTGAACACATGTTAAAGAAAACCCTCAGCCTTTTTCCTGCCCCAAGCTGTGCTCTCAGGTGTATGACACATTTCCTTTGTATTGACTTGCTCTGGTCACTCCCACTCTGGCTTGTAAAGCCGAGATGCTTGGGGATCCTGCTGTCACACATCCTGTTTGGCAGTGCTCTTTTGCCAGCCATACTAGTTATGCTGTTGTACTATAAAGGTGTCATTATTTATTTCTTTTTAGGGGAGTGTATATATGTATGCAGAGAGAGGGAAAAAAGAGAGAGAAAATCAGAGACAGGCATTCTCTACCAGTCAACCTTAAGAATATTATTTAGGTTAGGCGAAACTGAAGTCTGTTAAGAAAATGCCTCTGCCTTATTTGGAGTTGTCTACCTTTACCTGGAACTTCTTCACTCCTATCCTACATACTTATTCCTTGATCTTCCACCATGTCAGATCTCACTGTATAGTGCCAGTATTGTTAGTATTTGTTGCCATTTGTTGAATTCCTAGGTGGGCCCACTACTTTAGTGAGTGCAATCAATGTCTTATGTCTAATTCTTCCAAAAGCATCACAATATAAATATAATACTATTTTCAAGATGAGAAAGATGAGATTGATATGGTTTATGTGATTTGCTTGGATTCACCCTTCTATGAACAAAGCAGGACATATATTTGGGACTCTAACTTTAGGGTCCCTGAATCTGAGATCCATGTTCTCCCTCTGTTGTGGGCCATTTTTTCTAAGTCTCTTGAAGTCACCAAGATCCTGTCTCCCTTATCCCTAGGACCACACCTTCCTGCTGACTTTCTTCTTCAGATCCTTGTTATCTGCTGAACTGTAATGAGCATGTCCAAAGTTCTAATCACAGAGACTGTGATACTCAGTATATGTGGTTAACTTTTTCAGATGACATACTGTCTTCACTCATTTCTATTATCATTTTTCCCCCAAAGGTACTGAAGGAGAGACTTCCTTGAGATCTCAGCCAGCACATGTACTGCAAGGGATGATGCCATGGCCAAGAGAGTCTTCAGCGTAAGTCTCCACCACACTCTTGCTTTCTACTGATGTCACAGGTGAGGCACTTGGTTCCTCTCAGACTGGACACCCCCATTAAAATCCCATCGAGTCTACTTAGATAGAAGTAGGGAATCCTAGGTACAAAGAATCTTAGATTTGAAGGAATTAAATAGAATCATTGATTCCAGGGGACCCCTAATCTGGGACATGGATTAGAATCATTTTTTTTTTTTTTTAGCTACAAAATTACAGATCCCTGGGCTTAACATTCCAGGATCCTTATTCTGTAGGTCTTAGGTAAAGGGCTGGGTTCAACAAGTGAATCTCAAGTGCAGCTGGCTGGAGAATCTGAGATTTAATTTGCTTCTCTTGATACATGAGGACTTTCTTGCTTGGTTTGATTTTCTATTTCTTCATCATTGTTTCCCTTAGGAAATACATCCTAATACTTACGATGCAGAACAGGGAGAATATTTTCTGTTCAGTTCCACAAAGAAAATCACTGGCCGAGGTATTGAATTAGGAATGACTGCAATCTTCAGGCTTATTACTAGAGTACAGCACTGTGTTAAATTTTTTGGTATGCTTTCTCTCAGCTACTTCATCTCCTTCTGTGCCTCAGCCTCAGTACTAATTACAAGAATGTAGGTGCTCCTGGATAGTTGGATCAAGAATTCCATAAGTGATAGTAGCCTTTTAATTTGGAGGAACTATCAGAAAAATGGGAAGCAGAGGGTAAGAGTCCTGGGTTCTAGCTTTGCCGCTAATACCTGTAAGTGTTGGAAGAGCATCCTTGCCTGTAGCTTTACCCAAAGGGCTCGGGCAGCTCAAGGACTCTAAGGTTCACCAGGCCCTAAGAAACTCCTTGTTGCCCACTTGAGAATTGTTTCTGAGAAGTCATGAAAATTGGTTCAGCTTTTGCTATCTCCCTTCTCTAAATTCCTTTTATACTCAGTAACTTCCATAATAAAATACGTTATACCTGTCATTATTCTCTATGCCTCTGAGTTTGTTTTAAGATTTATTTATTTGAAAATCAGATTTACAGAGAGAGAAGGAGAGACAGAGGGAGAGATCTTCCATCAACTGGTTCATCAGTCAGATGAGTACAATGGCCAAGGCTGGGCCAAGCTGAAGGCAGGAACTTTTTCCAGGTCTCCCACGTGGGTAGCAGGGGTCCAAGCACTTGGGCCATCTTCCACTGCTTTTCCCCAGCCATTAGCAAGGAGCTGGATCATAAGGGGAACACCGGGAACTCAAACCAGTGCCCATATGGGATGCTGGCATTGCAAGTGGTGGCTTTACCTGCTATCCCACAGGGCCAGGCCCTGAATTTGTTTTAAGAGGATGTTGGAGATTAAGTATCATTTCATTCAACTCCTCTCCCATAACTCACCTAAAAGTGTAAGACAGGAAGAAGACAAAAATACAAAAGATTGTGGACTTTTAGAGTTGGGAACCACTTTAGAGACAATTGAGCATGTCCCATTTAGTTATATAAATGAGGAAGTAAAGGCTAAGGAACTGGCAACTGCTCACTCAGGCAGCTGGTGGCAGAATGAAGACTATAAGCAGTTGTGCTGCTTCCAGGTTGGGTGCATTTTCTGTGCTACATGTCTTTGGCTGGTTGATTGGAAGCCATTGGATTAACATTATTAACTCAGCAAAACTGGCCATGTCTTAATGGTTTATTATACATTTCTCTAAACAGTATACATATTGGAATACTTTGATCCTTTTGTATTAAAGTTCATTTTTGACATTTACCACCGAATACCTCAAAATACATTAAAGGAGATAGTATTAAGATGGTCTTAAGACTAGTATACATGATCATTGTAATGGAGAAAGGTTTATGCTTGTGCCGTTAGATCAATGTTTTGAAGATGAGGGGAAAAATTTTTTTTTTTTTTTTAAGGAAAAGGGTTTACTGGGGGAAACCCAACAGACTGGAGGGAAGGGACCAAGAAGGAAAAGAGAGAGGAGTGTAAGAGAGAGAATGAGAGAGAAAGATCAAGACACAGAGAAAGAGAGAGAGAGAGCAGGAGATGGAGAAAAAGAGAGCCACGTGTTCAGGGACAGGTCCTTTTAAAACTTTGCTGGGGGTGGGCAGGGAAGTAGGAGCAGTGAATCCCATTAGGATGGGGGTGGGACTGACACCAATGGTTGGGCCATGTGGCCACCTGGCTTCCAGCAATGGCGGTGGGGGCTAGAGGCTAGGATGAAGACCAAGGTGTAGATTGCACCATGGATAAGACTGTGCCATTTTACTAACATTTCCCCCCTTTTGTTTTTTATAAAGCAGGAGTTGTATGGGATTATGTCAGCCCCAAATTCCAGAAGAGGTAGAGAGACAATGATGTCTTTGAGCTACTCTGCTGGTATTGGGTGATATCACAAGCCACTGTCTCCTGGGCGGGGAGCCGAGTATATCCCTATAGCAGCATTTGGTAGACCTGGTTTGTTCCATTATCAACTCCTGTAAACACTTAAGCAGACACAGTAGTATAAAAGACAGGGTGAGAATAGCAACCAGTGATCCTAAGAGTGACATTAACCAGGCAATGAGAGGATTTCATAGAGGAGAGGAAATGAGAAGCGTCTCTGGACCCTTGTGAAGACTGATGGACATGGTTGAAAGCTGATCCCAACCAAGACTGAGAGAAAAGCCACTCATCTTTTGCGGGTAGAGGGGTTTGTCTGTCGAGGAATTCTGAACAATCATACAACATTGAGTGGGGGAGAGGACCATCAGAACACACAGGTCAGGAGTAGAGCCATTGATGTTAGAGTAGAGGCTGTGATTACAAAGGAATGAGGCCCAACTGGGCTAGACAAGGTCTGGAACAAAGGACAGAGGGGAAGAATTTCGATGAAGAAAAGTAGTCCCAGGTCATACAAGTCTTTTAAATCAGGGTAGAAAAAACAGTTTTATTGTGAAGATTCAGCTGCACACACTTTTCCAGCTCTAAGGGAATAGATTGTTTTTAGAAATGAAAAAATGATGTGATTAACATTTTTCTTGTTTGAAGATAAAAATAGAAAACGTTGACTTCAGTCATCAATTAGTTGTTGGGTACCAAGGTAAGGGGACACAGATTCAGCAGGGCTAACTCAGCTTGTTTACAATGAAATAGCACTAGGTAAGCACCATTCTCTGCCCTCTATGTTCTGGGCTGTCCCTTAACTGCTGGAGTAGCACACTCTCAGATTATTTTAGCCGCCTTTTTTTTTTTTTTTAAGTTAGCCTTGGGCTATAAATAGATTCTTGAGAATCTAAAGTTAAATGACAACTGATATTCCCCTCTGAGAAATTAAACTACTTTAAGGTCAAAATTCATGTCCCTTAACATTAATTATAGTTTGTGAAACTTGTTCTTATATGCTATTTGGTGGTGGTGTAGCCCTTTCAATTCATAGGTGCTACTAGTGTTACTGTATGTCACTAGTTCTTAACCAGATAATGATTGGCTGCACAAGGGACTTCAGTATCTGGAGATATTTTTGGTTGTCACAATTGGTGGGGCAAAGACAGGTGTACTAAAGGATCTGGAGGGTAGAGGTCAAGAATACTGTTAAAAGTTCTACAGTGTATGGGGAAGACCTTACACATAAAAAACAATTGTTTGGCTCAAAATTGTCTGTACTACTAAGGGTGAGTAATCTTGTTTTATAATATACATTTCCATGAAGATACTACTTTATACTTATAGATAGGAATAATTACTGATAATTTAAATCTACATGAATTTACATATACCAAGTGATAAGTGTATGATACTGTGTTAATCCTGTTTGTTATAATTCTTGAATTTGTCAAAGTAATGCCCTGATATTATTGTTTTCAAAAAAGAGTAATACAGCTCCTGAACAGGTCTGTTCTTCTTGAAAATAATAAAATGAATATGAAGGAATTTTGCTAGCATTTCCAATGCTTTTGATCATTTTTGGTTGAGATTTTCAGCATTTAGGTCCTACTTAGAACTAATTCCACAAACTGGTCATCATTGCACTTAGTAAAAGGTCTCTTAGCCCCTGATCACTATAACAGGCTTGTGATAACATGCCTGTACACCCATTTAGTCATTGCTGCTGAAAGCCTTCAATGCTAATTCCATTTTTAGTTACTGTTTGTAGTAACTATTAATGGAGAAATGAGATATAGCATTCTTTTTAAAGCTAAAATCCAGTCAGTGCTCCTTGGCTGCAATTCCCAGTGCACTGTGATTCTGTCTTTAAATGTAATTTCAAAACAGCTGTAATGGCAAATTAGTTTCTTTCTATTAGTTAAGTGATTATACACCAATCAGAACCGAATACACACACTATTAAGTTTATAATTATATTTGCAAATTTCACAGTCCACTTCGTCTTCATTTAGGACTCCTTGAGTGCTCCGTGACTCATTTCTTCTTCTTGAAGGGAATGCACTACTAAATGCTTAAACATGGTCATCTGGGTGGGGAGCATTTAAAGTTGGGCCCAGAGGTGAATCAAAGGGTTGATAAGTTTTCAAGGTCTTCATTACTTAGGTCTTGTTCAGAAACTGGCTTAACAGTGAGGGAAATTTACAGTTAGTGACAGAGCTCTGAGTCTCTGCCATCTCCTTGTCATACTAAATACCAAGTGTTAAATGCATTGGCTTTGATGCAGTGACCAGGTTTAGAGAAAACTCTTCAAGGTAATGCAGATAGCCAGAGAAGATATGCACTCTGTTACTTTTTCTGGGAAACAAATTGTGGTAAAAGAGTATTTACTTCTTTACATAGATTTATTTCTCTTCATAATACTTAATTTCTATGGTGTGCACATTGCAATCCTTTTATAATGAAACTTGCTAAACAGCATAAATTTAATTTTACTTGTTCAACAAATATGTATTAGAGGCCTGCCATGTTCTTCAATCTATAGCAATTCCATACAGTAAAAGCCTGAAGGAGAGAGCATGGCAAATGTACAAGCTTGTTCCTGAATGCCAAGAAGAAAGCACTGTGGTATGGTGTTGAATGTGTTGAGGCTTTGGTATCAAACAGGTGTGTGTGCAGAGTCCAGCTCTTGGGATTCCCAGCATGGGACCTGGGAATGATGCTTAACTTCTCTGAGCCTGGGTTTCCGTATCTCTTGGATGGGAAGCCACATAATTCAGTGGTCAATAGCAGCAACTCTAAAATGAAATTGTATGCATTTCAGTTATCTGTCAAAATGTGTGCAAATATTAAGTGCCTTAACCATGCTAAGCTCCAGTTTCCCCACTGAAAATAGGATTGCATGTTGTGCTTTTACAGTTTGTAATCTGTAGCCCACAGCATGTAGTCAGTAATGAGGAAGAATCTTCTCTTTATTGTGCGATACCATATTCCATCACCAGAGGTATTTAATCAGAAGCTAAGGGGCTACTTTTAGGCTACTGTCTAGTATACTCATTTGGCCCATATCAGATTTGTCTTAATTACTTCTGTGATTCTATGAATAACAACCTATGGTGAAATTTCAGAGTGGAGGCTACTAGGCAGAAAACTCTTTTAGGCAAGACGATATTCACACCTGGTGGGTGAGTACCTCTTTTAGTACCTCTTTTAAACGAAGCTGACACTTGAGCATACCAATTAACCTTCTGTTACCAAGAATGGACTGTTCTTTTTTGTTTTTGGCAGTTTCAAAATTGTAGTTGCTCTCCATAGAAATTTCTCCAAATTCTACATATCTCCCTCAAATTAATTTAGTTCCATAGTCTAGAAACACTGCATGGAACCTTCTTGTTTTATTTATGTATCCCAAGAACACACTTTATTTATTTTTTTCCTTTTCACTAATGACAGGGCCATTCTTGACACTTGTTTCACTTGAGGCCAACTACGTGTGTCCCTCTCTTTGTGGCTGAAGGGTAGCAACTGTTTTTCGTCTTGAATTTCTGAACTTGGCGTCTCAATTCAAAATGCACTTTTGTGCTGGTTGAAAGTCATTATCTTTATTTCTGTCTCCCTTTGCTGCCAGGGTCATTTGGAAATCTAATTTTATCTTCCCAGGGTGAATGACTCATGCATCTCTTTCACCCCTGATGGCCGTGTCATCTGGGGATGTGATGAAGAATTCTTTCTTCCTTAGATGTGTGATGGGAGAAAATGTCAAAAAGCTGCAGGTCTGGGATGCTGTTCTGCATGAATTTTAGCTAAAAGATATCTGGGATATAAGACATTCAAAATTAAATGAAACAAACAAAAAATGCCCTTATAAGTGGAGATTTCATAAATTTCTAGGTTCAGGAAATTTATTCATGCCAATTGAGAATTGAATATTACAGGCAGGCATATTTGAATGAGTCTTTGAGAAGGAACAAGGATATTTTGAGAGAGGCAGTACGTAAGTTAAAGGGTCTTATTTAGCCAGTGACTTCTATCATCTGAAATGCAGCACATAACTATAAAATAACACCCCACATGTCCTGAACAAAGTGTTTCATGGGCTGGATTTCAAGTACTGTATTAGCTATGCCTTTTATCTTTTGCTTCTTGTACTTTGACACCTGACGCCTTGTCACCCTGAAAGGACTGTCCCTTCCAGAGTTAGCCAATTCCTAGAGATGGAAAACCACTTGCACTCTCTAACATGCTTTTCAAATACAATTCCACCAATCCAGATTCAGCACCAACAACAATCTCCTTTGTTGACATCCTAGGCCCCACAAGCCCCAATGACCAGGGCCTCATACCAGTCAGAGCCAGCACCTATCTAGCCTATTGTAGTTATTCAAATTAGCCAAGCCCTTGCCTGCTTATCTGCCTAGCCTGTTCCTTCCCATGAAAACCCATACTGAAGGACCTTGTGCAGTGTTTTCTCTTCTCCCCATGCCTCTTGACCAATTCTGTTCTTTCCCATGATGGTCTCATGGTGTGGTGTGTGTCATCCTCTTCAGAACTGTGAATAACAAACCATATTTTCAAAGGCAATTGTTTGCTAACATGTTGACTCCACAGTACCTAAAAAGTAAGACATATTAGAACTCATCTAGAATGTTAGTCTTCTAGTTTTCTAGAATATAGTAGCTATAAGAACTGTCCAGCACTGATATTGGTAGTACTGTTGTGTGGAGTATCAAATGAGGAGTCAAAACATGGACATCTTCATCTGTAGAGTGCTGCTAGATAGCTCCAGCTGCACTTTTTGTTTAGTCTAGGGTTCAACTAATAACATAACAATTAGGAATGTACAGCCGGACTTATCATTGTAAAAGAATAACAAGCAGCCACAAACAAGGGAGGTAATCATCGTGTGGCATATTTATGGTGGGAAGCAAAAGTACAAGTTGCTACTGATGGTCATGTTGCTCCTGGCTCGTCTTTGTCCTTGGAGTATGAAAAGGAGTTTCCCTAAAAACCATAATAATAACCAGAACTTTCTGCTTCCTGCAGCCTCATTCTATTTAGGAAGGTATGCTTTCACAAGGCCTGCCTAGGCAGAAGCAAGACTGCGGCCATGTCCTGTATTCAGGAGGCTATGGCCTCACTGTGAACACTTAGGCAACACCCACTACACCATAGGGTGGCGCTTATAGGGTGACTAAATGCCTTCTTGAAAGCGATGTAAATAATGCATAAATAGGAGCAAACTTAGACTGGAATGAGAACTAGGTGCAATGTTTTCTTCCAGGCTTTCATTATTATATATGTATAGATACGTTATTATATATGTATAGATATGTGTACTTCTATCCCTCATCTGTTATTGCCAACCCCACATGTTTCTTCTTGTGTGATATCCTTGGCTATACAGAATCTCATTCTCATATTAATATTTCTGATGACAATAATGATAATAGCACAAAATAATTTTAAAAATCCACCGTAAGACAAATTGTGAACTGAAGGTTTTAAATGTTTATTATTTTGAAACTTGCAGCAAATCTTAAAATGTAGGTTTTGTTAGTTCCTTGTTATAGATGAACAAATAGACATTTTTGGAGGTTCTGTGACTTGTATCACATCCCTTAGAACTTGGATCCTGGTGTGTGCTAAGTTTAGGCATCTCTGCAACATCTCTTCCATTGACCACTACAGTTTGTATGTGTATATATTCTTTCAGTGGTAGCTTCAATAGCACAAGGACTCTGCTAATGTCTAGAAGGCATGCAATTTTGTGTTGTGAGCTCAATTATTTTATTCTGTGGAGAATGAATTCATTCCTTCTTATGTTGAAAGCAGATTGCTTAAATTTTAAATTATATCTACCAGAGTCATAAGTACATTAGAGATAGGTGGATGCATAATATCAACTCAACCAACTTGTGGGCTCTGTGGAATCAGGAACAGTATTTAGCGCAAGGCTTATTAAATGGATAGGTAAAAAATATTTGTTGAATTCATTTGAATGATGAATTAAATGCGTTATTGTACGCAAAATTCTTTTATAAGGCACCAGCCACATGATACAATAAGATTATTTGAGTCATGGCATGTAGGGAAATAAGAAGATAGAGAAGAGAAGGCAGGGGAACCAAATCCAGGGACTGCCAAGCCTTCTTGAGATGAAGTGGAGTCATCAGAAAGATCAATAGTGAAATTTTAATTTAAAATTTTGGAATTTTGCTAGTTGCCCAATAGAGATTTTACTAAATTTTCACTGAAGACTTTAAAAAAGTAAAGGAAAAAGATGAAACCCCTTTTGAATGTTGAAAGCAAAGATTTTCAGGAAGAGTGACCAAAATCTGGGGGAGAGTTGTTCTAACCAAGAAGATAATTGTGTTTCTATCAATTGGGGTGAATTACAAATAAGAGAGTACTCTAACAGTGCATAAAACATAAGCACATTTGCTGATTATTTAATAAATAGCCTGAAATTAGATGTTCTATGTATCAATCACCTAATATCAATATTAAGAATCTTCTTTTCATATATTTTCCTTGCATTCTCATTGTGTTGGCATTTTGTCTTCAGGTCTTCTGGTTGTTCCAGGAAAGCTGCCACAGCTCCAGATATTTTGAATACAGAAACATTCCAAGCAGAAAACAAGGGAAAAGGGGCAAAACAATTTATTTCCTTACATTTTTATTTCTTATCAGGAAGGAAAAATTTGCTCCTCAAGCCTCAGTAGACTTCTTTAACATCATTGCCTAGAACTTGGTCACATGATTATTCCTTAACTCAATCACTTTCAAAAGTAGACAAAATTTTTTGTGACCTCCACTTGTCAGCACACCCACAAAATCATGGTTATTTCAGTAATGAAGAATGTGAAAATGACTTATGTTCAACCAATCATCCATGTCATAAAACTGGATTGAAAAAATAATTTTGCCCAGCACAAACTTTGCCTCATGACACAGACCACCCCTATTAGAAGAATCTTTGAGGGTACTACTACCCACTATGATGTCTGCCGTTGAACAGAAAAGTCTTTTTTTTTTTAAACTTTTATTTAATGAATATAAATTTCCAAAGTATAGCTTATGGATTACAATGGCTTCCCCCCACCCATAACTTCCCTCCCACCCGCAACCCTCCCCTTTCCTGCTCCCTCTCATCTTCCATTCATATCAAGATTAATTTTCAATTCTCTTTATATACAGAAGATCAGTTTAGTATATATTAAGTAAAGATTTCAACAGTTTGCAACCAGATAGCAACACAAAGTGAAAAATACTGTTTGAGTACTAGTTATAGCATTAAATCACAATGTACAGCACATTAAGGACAGAGATTCTACATGATATTTTTTAAAAATTGATTAATTTTCTATGCAATTTCCAATTTAAAACCAAGTTTGTTTTTTTTTCATTTTCAATTATCTTTATATACCGAAGATCGCTTCAGTATATACTAAGTAAAGATTTCATCAGTTTGCACCCACACAGAAACACAAGGTGTAAAATACTGTTTCAGTACTAGTTATAGCACTACTTCACATTGGACAACACATTAAGGACAGATCCCATATGAAACGTAAGTACACAGTGACTCCTGTTGTTGATTTAACAATTTGACACTCTTGTTTATGGCGTCAGTAATCTCCCTAGGCTCTAGTCATGAGTTGCCAAGGGTATGGAAGCCTTTAGGGTTTGCCAACTTTGATCTTATTCCAACAGAGTCATAGTCAAAGTGGAAGTTCTCTCCTCCATTCAGAGAAGGATACCTCCTTCTTTGATGGCCCCGTTCTTTCCCCTGGGATCTCATTCTCAGAGATCTTTCAGTTTTTTTTTTTTTTTTTTTTTTTTTTTGCCAGAGTGTCTTGGCTTTCCATGCCTAAAATACTCTCATGGGCTCTTCAGCCAGATCCGAATGCCTTAAGGGCTGATTCTGAGGCCAGAGTACTATTTAGGACATCTGCCATTCTATGAGTCTGCTGTGTATCCCGCTTCCCATGATGGATCATTCTCTCCCTTTTTGATTCTATCAGTTAGCATTAGTAGACATTAGTCTTGTTTGTGTGATCCCTTTGACTCTTAGACCTATCAGTGTGACCAATTGTGAACCAAAAATGACACTTGGACTAGTGAGATGGCATTGGTACATGCCACCTTGATGGGATTGTATTGGAATCCCCTGGCACGTTTCTAACTCTACTATTTGGGGCAAGTCTGATTGAGCATGTCCCAGATTGTACATCTCCTCCCTCTCTTCTTCCCACTCTTATATTTAACAGGGATCACTTTTCAGTTAAAATTTAAACACCTAAGAATAATTGTGTGTTAATTACAGAGTTCAACCACTAATACTAGAACAAAAAAAAAATACTAAAATGGATAAAGTATTACATTGTACATCAACAATCAGGACAAGAGCTGATCAAATCACTGTTTCTTATAGTGTCCATTTCACTTCCACAGGTTTCCCCTTTGGTGCTCAGTTAGTTGTCGCCGATCAGAGAAAACAAATTGTATTTGTCTCTTTGGGACTGGCTTAATTCACTCAGCATAATGTTTTCCAGATTCCTCCATCTTGTTGCAAATGACAGGGTTTCATTGTTTTTGACTGCTGTATAGTATTCTATAGAGTACATATCCCATAATTTCTTTATCCAGTCTACTGTTGATGGCATTTGGGTTGGTTCCAGGTCTTAGCTATTGTGAATTGAGCTGCAATAAACATTAATATGCATAAGGCTTTTTTGTTTGCCAATTTAATTTCCTTTGGGTAAATTCCAAGGAGTGAGATGGCTGGGTTGTATGGTAGGGTTATATTCAGGTTTCTGAGGAATCTCCAGACTGACTTCCATAGTGGCTTAACCAGTTTGCATTCCCACCAACAGTGGGTTAGTGTCCCTTTTTCCCCCCGCATCCTCTCCAGCATCTGTTGTTGGTAGATTTCTGAATGTGAGCCATTCTCACCGGGGTGATGTGAAACCTCATTGTGGTTTTGATTTGCATTTCCCTGATTGCTAGTGATCTTGAACATTTTTTCATGTGTCTGTTGGCCATTTGGATTTCCTCTTTTGAAAATTGTCTATTGAGGTCCTTGGCCCATCTCTTAAGTGGGTTGTTTGTTTTGATGTTGTGGAGTTTCTTGATTTCTTTGTAGATTCTGGTTATCAACCCTTTATCTGGTGCATAGTTAGCAAATATTTTTTCCCATTCTGTCGGTTGCGTCTTCACTTTCCTGACTGTTTCTTTTGAAATACAGAAACTTCTCAATTTGATTTGAACAGAAAAATCTTATCAGTGCCTACAAGAAAATGAAGTCATTATAATTCTGTTATCAAGATATGCCATTTAAGATAGTTTCTCAAGTCAGATTTCAGTTATGTCCAAGTACTAAATTTTTATATTTTCAAAATACTGAAACTTTAGGAAGACAATTGAGTAGGAGGTAGGGGAAACTATAAATGACCCCAAATATACTGGTAATTATAGAGTCTACAAATAAAAGATTGCATTTAGGAATAGGAATTGCTTGGAAATGGTGCATTTTGAAAATTATACCTTTTCATGGGCTGTATTGCTTCAGATTATTAGAGCATCAACTGTAGGATTACCTGAAATTTCACTTTGTGTTTATTAAAACAATGGTCCAGAGAATAAAGATATATTCTATAAATTAAATAATTCTGGTGTCATATTAATATGTCCAGTGTTAATATTGGAGAAGATTCACTCAATGAACATACACAGATGAATAGTGAACCAATCCAATGGACTCTTAACATCTTTTCTATATTTAATCATCAATCTTTCTTGACTAGGATAAGAAAAAGAAATGACATGTGGGACTTATATGTAAAGAATACAAAACAAATGAAAATAACTGCTGAAATTTAGAAAGAGTGCACCTTTGAAAATGTTCTACAGCAAGTAATAAAGTAGTAGCTTAAAAATGGTTGCTCTCTAAGGTCAATACTTGAAAAAGCAGACAAGAACACTTGAAACAATAAAATGCGTTAAAGAATACAGACAGTTGATCTAAGGAGGCTTGGAAAATCTTAGTTTGGTTAAGGTTGGACTTTGATTTCATTTAGGAGATCCTCTTTGGTTTTCTCAGATTTCTAACATTAGGAAACATGTATTGTGCTATATCTGTGGCAAAATGATTTAGATGGAAATCTTTCACTTTTAAAATGAAAACCCAATAAAAAATTTGCTAAAATAGCTAAGGTTTTATAAATTTTAGATACTATGGAAGAATAATTTAAGTAAAAATATAATAATAAAGATATATTAACTTGTTCTTGTAGTCAAAATAATTCCTAACTTCCAGTGGCTCAAAATTGCCAAGTTCTATTTATTACTTATGCTACAATTCTATCATAGGTAGGCAAAGGGTGCTGTTCTCTGTAAAACCTTATTGCAGGACCTAGGCTGTCAGAATAGTCACTGTCTGAGACATTGCCAGTCAAGGAAAATGACCTTAGGATTGTCATCTTTGGCAATTAAATATTCTGGCCTAGAGGAGATTTGTGTTACTTTTATTCACAACTTATTTCTGCTGGATAGCATTTGATAGTCTCAGTTAACCAGAAGGATGGAAGGAGTATAATTTTACTTGTGAGTAGAAGGTGGGTGACTAGGTGGAAGACTAGGAATCTGCAGTGAAAATCACTCAAGGCGGGGCCGACGCTGTGGCGCATAAGTTAATCCTCCACCTGTGGCACCAGCATCCCATATGTGCGCTGGTTCTAGTCCCGGCTGCTGCTCTTCCAATCCAGCTCTCTGCTGTGGCCTGAGAAAGCAGTAAAAGATAGCCCAAGACCTTGGGCCCCTGCACCCACATGGGAGACCGGGAAGAAGCACCTGGCTCCTGGCTTTGGATTGGCGCAGCTCCGACCATTGCGACCATTGGGGAGTGAACCAACGGATGGAAGACCTTTCTCTCTGTCTCTCTTTCTCACTGTCTGTAACTCTACCTGTCAGCTAAATAAATAAAATCTTTAAAAAAAATCACTCAAGGCAATCAAAGTCCCCTTATTTGGTCACAATATTTGGCTATTTGGCTCATTCTTTCCTGTAAGCAATATACACTTTCTCTCTTTCCCTGGGACAAAATGCGAAAGTTCTACCTAGTCATAACATCGAGTGAAGTTTAGAATCTTGAAAGGTTTAGTTGTAGTTTCTAAATTGCAGGAGTGAGACCCAGAGAGGCACAGTGATTTCTTCGTGAGGTTCAGATGTGTTTCCTCTTAATCTTAAACCTTCAAACTAGGAAGAGCAGTTCATCTATTTCTCCCAGCCTGCCACACGATGAATGACTGAGTAGGATAACCCAAGTAAACTTCATGTGGAAATGGATAGCCAGGGAGACTCACAGTGACCATTGACTTAGAACAATTCTGAAATTCTACCAGGCAGAATTTTCTGGGTACTACTGCAGTGAGGATCAGGAATATTCTTTGTCTCAGTCCTAATTCTGCTAGGAGGAGATCTCCTTGTCCATGGCTCTTCATAGCCCTTAACCCTACCCTTCGCCATTATCCAATTTGTCCCATGTAAAGAGGATTAGAGAACATCTTTGTTTCCCTTCAGTTGAGTTGCTTATCAGTCTACTTCCTTTGTATGGAAAATCAGGAGTCCAAGGGTCATGTTACCTTGAGGGTTCACTGTCTAATCCTCCTCCTCCACTCTCTTTGATTTCTTAGGCCTTACAAATGTTTAAAAAATTAAGCAGGCTTCTTACTTTTTTGATTCTAGTTATCTGCATTTGGTAGTAGACATATTCATAGTATGTGTCTGTGGTCTGTGGCATCTTGGAGGGAGAGACAGAGTTTTCCCCATGAACAGTTATGACCAAATTAGAAGATTTACTGGATTTCAACTTAATCTGGAGGGCTTGAATAATAAGTATAATGACATATCCTTCATTTTGTTTGTTTATTCACTATATGCACATAGTTCTACATATAATGCAGCATCACACCATATAGAGCATTTACTCTTATGTTATATATCCAGATATGTTTGAAACACTTCTTAAGACTACAAAACAGAACACAGAAAAATAATCAAGACTGTATTAAACACTTTTGAAAAGTGATATGATAAAGGATATAAAAACAATGTTCCTTTCAACATTTCAAAAGAATATCCTGATTTTACGCTAGCTATTAAACTGAGTTTCATTAGCCTTTGTATCTAAAAATGTGTCTTGGTTTTATATGTTTCAATTGGGAATTAAGGAACATTTGCCTCTTTTAACTCTGAGTTTTTTAATGTTTGGTTTCTCCCTATTTGCTGTGATCCCTGACCACTACTGGACCAGCTTTATCCTGAGCCTACTCTTATAATATATGTAAAGTGCAATAAACAGCAACTGTGACACATTACCCATGTTCCAATCTGTCTTCCAGAAACACAAGTTCATTAGGTACAGGATCTGCCTTATAATTTATTGTAGTCAATGCTTGGTGGTAAATATTTAATTGCCTGTTTGCCAGGAAAAAACCAAAACAAAAATGACTTGATTTATAGTGCTTGCCAATATCAGTGGTGTAAATTCTTTTACTACCAGCATGACATAAAACTTAGAGTCTGGAGGAGATACTCACAATTAGCTTATCGGGCATAAGCCATTTCCAGCACAACACCAGTCCTGGGTGATCATTTAGCCAAACGTTTGGCCGTTGTTTAGCGTGGAGTGTCATTCTTCTGGTCTTTCTCACAACATACAGCTTGGCTGGAAGCCAAAGCCATTTATTTTAGATTTATTTGCAGATCAGTTCACCACTTCTAGGTAGAAATTCCTATGCAGGTATTGGGATAGGCTATGTTATTCCACAGTAGCAAACAAAACCAAAATCTCAGTGTCTTTAAACAAGGAAGATTTATTTCTTACTCAGATAACCATGATAATCACAGGATGGCTGGGGCTCCTGTACCACACATTCATACCATAGGACCCAGGCTGTTCAGGAAGCCACCACCTGGAACATTTTGCCTCAGGAAGAGAGACCTTGGGATGGTTTCGCACTGACAGCTAAACGAGTTGTCCTCAGAAGTTTGCCACTTCAGTTCAAAGTTCATTGGCTAAAGTTAGTGACAAGACCATAAAGAAAGAAGGCAGAAAAGTAGGAAAGAGTGAACTACTATATTCCTGGAAGGCAAAGAGCAGAAAATATTTGGTGATTAAAAATAATGACTATTAAACTTCATAGCGGTAGAGAGACATAAAGCAACACAATGTATGCAATTTGACAAAATATGTGAGTAACCCTTCCTTTATTGCTCGCTGTTTTTCTTTATCTTGTATCATAGAGAAGATCTTAATCACTAAAGACTAAGAAGATATACAATGGTATTATTTCATTATAATTTTGTTCTTATTGAAAATTTTCTTTTTTCTTCACTGTCATACTATTAGGTCTATATGTCTATCATTTCTGATACACACGCATGCACATCTATATACAGTTGAACTTTGAACAACACAGGGATTAGGAATGCAAACCATACTATGCAATTGAAAAGTTGGTAAAACATTTGACTTGCCTCAGATTTAGCTACTAATTTCCTGGGGTTGACCAGAAGATTTCCCAATAACATTAATGTTTATAAATACGTATTTTGTATGTTATATGTATCATACACAGTGAAAAATACATAGGAACCATGAGAGGTAGAGTATTACTATGATACTGCAATTTGCTTGAGGGAGGGACTGTGCCAATGTGATGATTAACATAGCACAGTGGAATGTGGGTGGGAGGGAGTGGAGGTGGGAAGTATCACTATGTTCCTGAATCTGTATATAGAAAATACATGAAATTTTTATACCTTAAGTAAAATTAAAACAAAAAAAGCAGATAATGCAATACTTGTGCCCACTGTTGTAGCAACCGTAGCCACCATGAAATTATCACAGTAGTACAGCGTGCACAAAAATTTACAATTATGATTTAATCATATATCTCTTTTACATTTCTCTGGATTGCAAATGGTGCCTTTGTACTGTCTATAAATGTTTGTATTAATATGTGTTGAAAATGTTTCATTTTATATAATGGATTTGTATGTGTTTTATGGTCACGAGGATAAATAAGACTGTTAGCTACATATATTTTTAAGTATTTATGAAATATCTTTTTCTTAATCCTAGGCTAAATGGTTATCCTGTAATATATTTTTAAGGATTTATTAGTTTGAAAGGCTGAGTTACACACACACACACACACACAGAATTAATTACAGAGAGAGAGCTTCCATTTGTTGACTCACTCCCCAAATGGCCCCAATTGCTGGGGCTGGGGCAAGCCATAGCTAGGAACCAGAAGTTTCATCCAGATCTCCCACGTGGGTGAGAGTCCCAAGTACTTGGACCGCCTTGTGCTGCTTTCCCAGGAGCTTTATTAGAGTTGGAGTAGCTGGGAGTCCATCTGGAGCTCATATGGGATGCCAGTGTCTCAAATGGAACTTATCAAGCTGTGCCATGGAACTGCCTCTATCTGCAAAGTTTTTTAAATTGTTGCAAATATGAAAAAAAAATCCATTTATAAGTGCCCCATACAGTTCAAACCTATGTAATTCAAGGGTCAACTATATATATATATATATATATATATATATATATATATATTTATTTATTTTTTTTTGACAGGCAGAGTTAGAGACAGAGAGAAAGGTCTTCCTTTTTTCCATTGGTTCACGCCCCCCCCCCCCAAGTGGCCGCTACGGCCGGTGCACTGTGCTGATTCAAAGCCAGGAACCAGGTGCTTCCTCCTGGTCTCCCATGCGGGTGCAGGGCCCAAGGACCTGGGCCATCCTCCACTGCACTCCTGGGCCACAGCAGAGAGCTGGACTGGCAGAGGAGCAACTGGGACTAGAACCTGGGGTGCCGACGCCACAGGCGGAGGATTAGCCTAGTGAGCCGCGGTGCCGGCCAACAATATATTTTTCTGTGAACTTCAAAAAGTTCACGGAAAATAAAACTAAAAGATGTATATTTTGGTGCAGAAACGTTTGAAATTCATGTATGTGTTATGAGAATGCTCTGTATGGATTTAAAACTTATTGCATTAAAAACTCATATTTTGGGGCCGGGGCAGTGGCACACTAGGTTAATCCTCCACCTGTGGTGCTGGCATCCCATATGGGCACCAGGTTCTAGTCCTGGTTGCTCCTCTTCCAGTCCAGCTTTCTGCTGTGGCCCTGGAAGGCAGTGGAGGATGACCCAAGTGCTTGGGCCCTGCACTCGCCTGGGAGACCAGGAAGGAAGCTCCTGGCTCCTGGCTTTGGATCGGTGTAGCTCCGGCTGTGGTGGCCATTAGGGAGTAAACAATGGAAGGAAGGCCTTTCTCTCTGTCTCTCTCACTGCCTGTAACTCTACCTGTCAAATAAATAAATAAATAAAAATCTTAAAAATACCTCATATTTTGTGGCCAGTGCTGTGGTATAGTGGGTGAGACCACTGCCTGTGATGCTGGCATCTCATGTGGCACTGGTTCATGTCCCTGCTGCTCCAGTTCCTATTCATCTTCCTGCTGATGCGCTGGGGAAAGCAGTGGAAGAAGGCCCAAGAGCTCTGGCCCCTGCCACCCACAAGGGAGAACCAGAGGAAGCACCTGGCTTCAGAACAGCCCAGCTGTGGCCATTTTGGGAGTGAACCAGTGGATGGAAGATCTCTTTCTGTCTCTTCACCCTCCCCACGGTAGCTCTTCCTTTCAAACAAATAATTTTTTTTTTAAATCCTTACCTTTTAATTTTATTTTCAATGATGAAATATATATAAAATATATACAAATTTTATACATACATTCCTCTATTTGTACTCCTTCTGAAAAATCTAGATCAAGCCAGGAGGGTGGACTGGCCACTGAGCATTGAGAGTCAGTTTAAATGTCTTCATTCAAAAGATTCCCTTGACTACCCACTCAATCTAGTTAAATAACTGTCATTTCCTTTTAGGTTTACTTAGATTAATGGAATTCTCCATGACTTAAAATCACATAGCATGCCTATGTTATTTACTTATTAAATTCCTCTCCCCGTTAGAATGTCAGTCATGAGAGCAGGCTCCTTGTCTGCCGCCTTCTCCACGGCCTTCTCACTTAGCACTTGGATCAGTGCCTGGTAGTTGGTAAGCACTCACATCTTACTTGTAGAATGAATGAGTGCTGCACAGTGGGCAGTAGGTAATTTTTGGGATGAAAAATAGTAATTCAAAGGATTAGAATGAGCAGTTGCTTGATGATTAGAATAGATTCTTATTAAAGCATAGGTCAGAGGAGCCACACCAAACCTCAGATCTGAAATACTAGTAAAGGCCTTCAAAGGGAAGGTAAAATGAACTGCCAGGGGTTTGTCAGTTACAGGAGTAATTCAGGAAACGAGTTATAAAGTTGAATAATGAGATACTGCTATGTATTCATTAATGAATTCATTAATTCATTATTTTTATCAGGTTAGAGTTCAAGGGGCAGTCAGGACAAACAGCCTCATTAATAGGATTGGTAATAATAATAAGTTCTCAGGTATGCTAATGACAGTAACTCAAGTATAAGTATAGGGCTTTAGGCCAGAATCCTGAAAGTTTACACTTTTTGTGACTATAGACTTGTAGTTCAGGCCACTGAAGATTAGAGATGGGAAACGGGCACTCCCTTGACTTGCATCCTCTGGTCTGCTTTAACACAAACCAGGAGGAAAAGAAAGCTCGGCATCAGAAGCAATGGGTGGCAGGCCTATTAATGGCTGATCTGTACAGTGATCTGCCCTCAAGGAGACCCAACAGGCCAGTCCACTGCAGTGGCTTTCAATGTGGTAAGCCTGGGCTTCAGCAGAAGTCAGCTTGTGAAGAGCCCTGGCAGCTCTGCCAAGAGTTGGATCACTGGAAATGGACCTGCCCTGGAGTCGAAGGATGCCCAGGTCAGAGCCACAGATCTTATTGGCTCTAAGCTGAAAAGCCCTTCACTCAGCCCAACTTCCAAAGTGACCACTGCAGCTGAGGGGATGGTCAAGTAGGGTCAGCAACATTGCAGGCAGAACTGTAAATTTCTTGTTAGAGATGCCCCCTGCCTTGACCTGGCCAGCTCTCCTCCCAGGCCAGCCAAGTAATGAAAGTCAACAGAGTGCCTTCCCCTAGGAGGTTCACACCTCCCTTAGGATATACCCCATGTGAAGAGATAGATAGGTCTGGGCCTCTGAATTTACAAGGCCTAAAGCCCACCAGATTATTATCAAGCCCCTTCTATCAGGTTCTATTTGCCTCTCAATCAGAAAACTTAATTGTAGCTTAGACAGCACCTTTCTTAGCTCCTCTAATAATGACTCTGTCCTTTGTTCTAGGCCCTGTCTAGTGCACTTGGGCCTCATTCCTTTGTAATCATAACCTCTACTCTACCACCAATGGCTCTACTCCCAACATGTGTGTACTGATGGTCCTCTTCCCCACTTAATGCTGTATAATTGTTCAAACCTGGTAAATGCCACTCTTAGGATCATTGGTTACTATCCTCACTCTGTCTTTTATGACCTTGTCTAAATATGATCAGAGTCGGCAAACTTGGAAGGCTTCCATAGCCTTGGCAACTCATGACGACAGCCTAGGATGGTTACTGGCGCCATAAACTAGAGTGTCAATTTGTTGGGTCAACAACAGGAGCCACTGTGCACTTGCTCCTCATGTGGGATCTCTGTCCTTAATGTGCTGTACATTGTGATTTAATGCTATAACTAGTACTCAAACAGTATGTTTCACTTTGTGTTTCTACGTGGGTGCAAACTGTTGAAATCTTTATACTAAATTGATCTTCTGTATATAAAGAGAATTGAAAATGAATCTTGATGCAAATGGAAGGGGAGAGGGAGCGGGAGGGGGGAGGGTTGCGGGTGGGAGGGAAGTTATTGGGGGGGGGGAAGCCATTGTAATCCATAAGCTGTACACTGGAAATTTATATTCATTAAATAAAAGTTAAAAAAAAAATCCTAAAGGATCAAGATCCTGAAAGTATAATTCTGGAAAAATAATTTTAAACTATAAGACATTTAATTACATTTGAAGGGAAATTTATTTGAGAAATATGTAAAAACGAGGAAGAACACTTCATAGGCCACCTTGCTTTAAAAATTTTTTTTTATTACTTTAAAGAGAACAGATTTTATGAATTCCATGGATGTGGTCCCGAGAAGACAGCAACACCTCCCTCACTCCGTTGCTCCTTCTAATACCCCTCCCATCCTCCCATCTCTTCATCAGTGTTTCAAAGCCATAATTTTAATCCACTGTATATTCACAGGCTTAATTTGTCACTAATCATAATATTCAACAAGTAAAAGTAGGATGATCAAAGTTCCACAGGAGTATAAACAAAGGCTAAAAATGACAATCGTATCCCCAAACGTCCATTTCATTCCTATACTTTTTTGTATTCTATATTAATTGTCACATATCAGGAAGAACATAGGATATTTGTGTTTTTCAGACTTATTTTACCAAGCATAATGGCTTCCAGGTGCATCCATTTTTGTTGCAAAAGATAAGTTTTTTTTTTTTTTTTTACAGATGAATTGTATATATCACATTTTCTTTATCTAGTCATCAGTTGATGGACATCTGAGTTGATTCCATATCTTACGTATTGTGAACTGAGCTGCAATAAACATGGGGATACAAATAACTCTTTCATATGCTGATTTCATTTGGTTCAGTAAATTCCCTGGAGTGGGGTGGCTTGGTCAGATGGTAGATCTATTTTCAGATTTCTGAAGAATCTCCATACTGTCTTCCATAATGATTGTACTGGTTACATTCCTACCAACAGTGGATTAGGGTACCTTTTTCCCTATATCCTCACCAACATTTGTTATTTATTGATTTTTGCATCATAGCCATTCTAAATGGGGAGTTGTGAAATCTCATTGTGGTTTTGATTTGCATTCCCCTGATGGCTAGTGATTCTGAACAGTTTTTCATGTGTCTGTCAGCCATTTGTATTTTATCCTTTGAAAAATGTTTGTTCATGTCCTTTCCATTTCTTAACTGGATTCTTTGTTTTGTTGCTGTTGAGTTTCTTGAGCTCCTTATAGATCTTGAATATTAATTTTTTTATCATTGCAAAGTTTGCAGATATTTTCTCGCATTCTGTTGGTTGCTTCTTAGCTTTGTTGAGTATCTGCTTTGCAGTGTAGAAACTCCCTAACTTGATGTAAACCTACTTATCTATTTTTGTCTTTACTTCCTTTGCTTCTGGATCTCTTTTCCAAGAATTCTTTCTCTATGTTTATGTCTTGCAGGGTTTTCCCAATGTTTTCTTGTAGTATTTTGATGGTATCAGATTGTAGATTTAGATGTTTGATTCATTTTGAGTTGATTTTTGTATGAAGTGTAAAGTTGGGGTCTTGCTTCAGACTTCTGCATGCATAGTTTCAATTTTCCCAGCACCATTTGTTGAAGAGACTGTCCTTTCTCCAGGGATTAATTTTAGCTCATTTGTCAAAGATTAGTTGTTTAATCCACATTAGATATGTGGATTCATTCCTGGGGTTTCTATTCTGTTCTATTGGTCTGCATGTCTATTTTTTGTGTTGGTATCAAGCAGTTTGTATTATAACTGCTTTGTAGTACATATGTCTTCAACACTGGTATTGTGATGCCTCCAGCTTTGTTTTTTTTAAAGATTTTATTTATTTATTTGAGAGGTAGAGTTACAGACAGTGAGAAGGAGAGACAGAGAGAAAGGTCTTCCTTCCATTGGTTCATGCCCCAAATGGCCGCAAAGACTGGAGCTGCACCAGTCTGAAGCCAGGAGCCAGGTGCTTCTTCCTGGTCTCCCATTTGGGTGCAGGGGCCCAAGCCCTTGGGCCATCTTCCACTGCTTTCCCAGGCCACAGCAGAGAGCTGGACTGGAAGAGGAGCAACCGGGACTCGAACTGGCACCCATTTGGGATGCTGGCACTGCAGGCGGAGGATTAACCCACTGCGCCATGGCGCCGGACCCCCAGCTTTTTTATTATTATTATTATTATTTTTAATTTATTTGACAGATAGAGTTATAGACAGAGAGAAAGATGGAGAGAAAGGTCTCCCTTCTGTTGGTTCACTCCCCAAATGGCTGCTACGGCCGGCTCTGCGCTGATCTGAAGCCAGGAGCCAGGTACCTCTCCTGGTCTCCCATGTGGGTGCAGGGTCCCAGGGCCATCCTCTACTGCCCTCCCGGGCCACAGCAGAGAGCTGGACTGGAAGAAGAGCAACCAGGACTAGAACCTGGTGCCCATATGGGATGCCGGTGTTGCAGGCAGAGGATTAACGAAGTGAGCCACGGCGTGTTTTTATTGTGTAAGATTGCTTGAGCTATTTGGGGATCTCTTATGTTTCCATATGAATTTTAGCATCACTTTTTCTAGATCTGTGAAGAATGTCATTGGTGTTTTGATTTGGATCCCATTGAACCTGTAAATTGCTTTTGGTTGTATGGACATTTTGATGATATTAATTCTTCCAATCCATGAACATGGAAGATTTTTCCATTTCTTTGATGTTTTATTGTATTTCTTTCTTTAATTTTTGTAATCTTCATTGTAGAGATTTTTTTATATCCTTGGTTAAATTTATTCCAAGATATTTAATTTTTTTAACCACTGTGTGTTAGACTGATCTTACAGGTTCTTTCTTAGTCATGGTATTGTTTATGTATACAAAGTGTATTGAGTTTTTGGTGTTGATTTTATATTCTGTAACTTTACCAAACTCTTTTATGAGTTCCAATAGTCTCTTAGTGGAGTCTTGGGTTTTTCTATATATAGAATCATGTCATCTGCAGACAGATAATTTGATTTTGTCTTTTCCAATTTATATCCCTTTGGTTTCTTTCTCTAGCCCAATGGCTCTGCATAGGCTACCTTATACAATAAAATAGATAACAATAACATACATATTTTATGGAGCGTCAGCACTCAGGTATACTAATGAAAGTAACACAGGTACAACTGCTATGAGCAGATGAACCATGTTAATAAAGAAAAACATCAAAAAGCAAAATCTGTAAATGTGTGTCACTGTGGTTGTGCATCCAAATTTATTATTGTGGTCTATGTAAGTATTTTGACAAGATTGATCAAAAACTGCAACAGGTCTCTCTTGTTTGTGCAGTTGCTCCAAAAGCCGTCTTGAGAAATTTTATCTGTTGTCATGCAGATGTAAATAAAACACATGCACAATGCTTACATCCAAAGGCAATGTTGTAATAATGCAGTTTCACTGAGTCAATTTTGCAAAAACACATAAAATGAATTACAACTCTCTGAAAGTGTTTACACAATTTATACTTCCAATGTTGGAAATGATGCAGTGCATGGAGAAATGTAAAAAAATAAAAGCTGGTAATTAAAAATGGTGGGGGAAAATAAGAAAGGAAGAAAAAAACAACAAAATGCTAAAAATCCCTTGACATATGAGAAGTGTGTCACAAAAGTAGATTATGAGCAGGTGCGTGGAGATGGTCTGTAAGAGCTGGCTGGCAGTTTTGAACACTAACCATGTCTTGAACTTTTGCATTGTCATGAGTAAGTGATTTTTTCTTTTAGGGCCTCACTCTCCTCAGATAACACATTCATAGTCATTTCTATATGCCCCAGTTCTTTTTTGAAATTCTTCTATTACAATATACCCTGATATGAATATTTCCGATTAAAATTACCCTCTTTGTCATGCTTCTATGCTGTTTCTGGTGTGTGTATATCCAATTCATAAGCCATTCTATAGACACTCATGCACAGAACACAGATTTGGCAGAAACAGTAGTGGTGAATGAATAGCAACATTATTGCATGAGTGTCTTATTTTACCATGTGCAAAATCGGTTTTGAACCAGTTAGTGACTTTGCTGTCGTCTTGGGGCAAATGTGGCTTCAATTCACTAAGAAGTCCTGGAACTTCACCAGCTTGACAGAAATACAATGCAGGCAATGACACATTTTTAAACTGAAGTTTTCATTGTTTCTGTAGGATATTCTGTAGGATATTTCTATAGCCATTTCACTCATCTGAATTTTCTTCCAGATGCTTTGAGATGAATGGAAAAAACAAAACTTTATTGGTAATGTCTTAAAATTCACTTTTAGCAGCCTTGATTACACAAGTGTACAAATATATCCAAATCTGTCATTATGGTTTTGGAATTCAATTGAAACTCATTTAGTTCTAAAAAGTCCTCCAAATCTTCAAATAACCACTTATAAAGTACTTCTAGCACAAGTATTTTTTTCTAGTCATTAACACATAAATGAACAAATTCTAAAATTTTTGGATCCAGCAGGGGCATTAAATGTGTACATTTAGTAAATAATAGTGGAATTTTAGAAGTGCCATTCATTAGCCGAAGTGAAGCCTGTGCTAATTTTTCTATGTTAGATTTAGTGATGCATATTAGAAGTCTGTAATGTTGACAGTCAAATCTCTAACCAAGAAGAGTTCACCATTTAGTGTGTTATGTAACACAGAAGGAACGTCTGTATCAGCAAGTGTCTCTTGTTCAGAAGGTTACTGAATTTGATGAATTCATTTTATTCTTTGATGTAAAGTGTTTTTGAAAGGCAAGCATGTTCCTGTGTATGAAAAGATAGAGATAGAATACAGTTGAATAACCTAGCAAATATTCCATATACAACCAAATCACACTAATACCTTTCCCACAATTTAGCTTTCGGTATTTGTGTATACCTTTTTTTTTCCCCCAATGGGAGTTGAGGTTTTTGAGATTTGGGCTTTTAGGACATAGATATTTGGGATTCAAAACTAAGAGGATTGCAATGTTTGGCATTTTGATCTTTCTCGGTTTTAAATTTCAGGGTTTTTTAAATTAATTAATTAGAGAGGCAAATAAACTGATAGGAAGAGGGAGAGCGAATGGGAGAGGAAGAGTGAAAGTGCTTCCATTTGTGAATTTACTTGCCAAATGTCCACTACTGTCAGGGCTGGGCCAGGCTGAAGCTGGGAGCTGGGCATGCCATCCAGGTCTGCTCTGTGGGTAGCAGGAACCCAACTACTTGAGTCATCGCTGCTGCCTTCCAGGTCTGTGTTAGCAGAAAGCTGGAGTCAGAAACAGAGCTGGGTCTTGAACTCACGCGATCCAATATGGGATGCCAGCATGTAAATCAGTGTCTCAGCCTCCAGGCCAAATGTCTGTCCCAATCTTTTGGATTTTAGAGATTTGTCCACTTGAGAAACAAAAATGCCAGTGGGCCTAGGTAAACAACGTACAGTACTCTGGGCAATGGATTGGTTTATTCCTTTAAGAAAGGCAACCTTACATCAGTAAGGATACTAACCATATGTCAACCAAAGAAAAATTATCAGGATGATAGTTGTTTGCTGAGTTCTGTTTCAGGATTAGTTTGGATAGCATAATCCTAAACCTTTTCTACAAATTTTACTTAGTGAGGTTTTAGAATTTTTGTCCTAAGCTAAAGTATGGCAAGGCCCATGTTTTTCACATCACTGTGGCTATTTAGAGATGGTTTTCTATAGGCAACTTCCTGTTTCAGAGATGGGGAATAGGTCAGGTTTGCTTCTGAGGCCCCTGGTCCACATCTCACACATCGCTCTGAGAGTAGAGCATTTTCTCTGGGGAAGAAAGGGGAACTAAAATGGTTTCCCCTAGAATATATTTATATTTCTACACTCTAATTCATGACTTTAAAAGGCTAAAATGCAAATAGCATGATGAATCTCTTTCCAAATTTAGATAACCATGTTCGTACAAACCTGTTGAAAGGGGCCAGTGTTGTGGTGTAGTAGGGTAAACTGCTGCCTGTATGCAACCAGCACCCTATCTTGGAGTGCAGCTTTATGTCCCAGCTGCTCTGTTTCTGAACCAACTCCCTGTTAATGCACCTGGGAAAGTAGCTGGGAGATGACTCAGTACTTGGACCCCTGCAACCCATATGGGAGACATGGATGGGATTTTCCAGGCTCCTGGCTTTGGCCTGGCTCAGCTCCAGCCATTGCAGCCATCTGGGGAATGAACAAGCAGATGGAAGACCGATCTCTCTCTCTCTCTCTCTCTCTCTCTCTCTCTCTCTCTGCCTTTCAAATAAATAAAATAGATTTTTTTTTAAAGAAATCTGTTGAATTGGTTCTTTATCTGTGCCTTTATCTCTCATGTTATCAGGGCCTTAATTTATGAAGACAAACAATGATGTGGTTGATATTTGCTCTCATGTCATGCTTGGAGTGAGGCTTCCTTGGTTATTCAAATTAAAATTGCTCCCTACTGACACTCACAGCCTACCCCCTTGTTCATCTTTTCTTTTTTGTACTTAACATTGCTATACAAATTGCTTAGTGTTTGCTTTTTCTCCAGAGTATAAGTTACATAAGGGTAGATTAAATATTCACACCTGCTTCATTCACATTTTGGTGCTCCAAAGTCTAGAATGGTATTTGGCACGTGGTAGACATTCATTTAGAATTTTCTGAATGAACAAATTCATTTATATATTGAATTGGCATAGTTCTCCAAAGCAGTCTCATTAGAGCATATAAGCTTGTTACAATGACACTGCTGCTATTGCAAATTTGTCTACTAGTGATTGCTTTCTTCCCTTATAATTCAAACTATGAGGCTCATGATGGCAAGCCACTTTGAACAATTTTAGAAGCTACAACAAGGGCAGGCCCTTCTTGACATGAATGGAGGAATCAGTTTGAGTATGTGACATCATTTTTAGAACCCCTACAGAGCTGCATTCAGAACCAGTCTACAGCCTGAATAAGCAGATCCGTCTAATGACTTTTTATCCACATGTTGCTTTTGACCAAAAATTGCCAGGCTTAGTAAGTTGTTTTGAGAACAAAATAGTTCCCACATCATGACTTTGTTTATAGTCAATCTTTCACATACCCCATTACAGACAATAAAAGATGATAAAAGTAAACAAATATCCCTAAATCCTGTCAGATGACAGTCTCATAAAATTTAACTTGAATTTAATACCTTGGAGCATACCTGCATGCTGAGTGTTTGGCAATCCACCTTGAATTTTGCTATGGTATGTAGCACAGACTAGCTGAGAGTCTGGTCTTTGAAAACCCTCGGGGGAGGAGTACAAACATGAAATGTTAGAAATTCTTAATGCTGTCTCCTGAGTTGTATTCTGCTTGAAGTCTGATTGCCAAAACCAGACTGCCTCTAGTATTAATGGTCTTTTATTCTGATGAAAATATCAGGATTATTAAGGAAGTGTAAACCACTTCAAATGTCTAACCATAATTCGTTTGATTTCTGCTCACTGCTGATAGTAGCGTATTTATGTTTCATAGTTTCTGAATTCAAAGTACTGTAATATCCAGATGTGGTTGACTGCTTTCAAGACCAGATGATAAACAGTATTGTTCCTTGAAGTTAGATAGCAGTGCTAAACAACAGCCTATTCAGCAGCAAATCAAAAGATTTATACTAAGTTGGAAAGTCATATTAATCTTCCCTAGGTATATCTGGTGTTGAAACTTATATATAGGGAAAGTAGAAAGCAGGGTATAAAGGAAGTGGCTTATTTTACACATTGGGAAGAGGGTGGTAATAAAATAAGGAGAGAGGATATATAATTTAGAACTAATTTCTGGAAGCAATATATAGAAGGAATATTATTATAGATCACAACACCACTTCAGTTTTACCAATTAAAAAGTAGACGTGGTTTTGCAATACTTTGTGATCTTGAAAGAAGTCTTTGTTAAACACATTACAGAATTAAATGACCATAGGCACTTCCTATGTGTTTTCTTGCACATGCCACTGAAAAATATGATGGTGATATGAGTGTTCACAGTACCACATGGTCCTCTGTTGCTGAGGATGAATTTCCAGTGTTGCTGCTTGTGGTTGCTTAGATCTGACCATGTTGACACATAATGATCTAATACATATGTGCATGTTTTGAACAGGCAAGGAGTTCTATATAAATTCAAGGCATGACATTTTTCTCATTTTTATTTTAGTGCACATTTATATGTAGGGAAATTGTGCTCTTTATCATTTCCTTGCAATGCAAGTTTTAAGCCTGAAAAGAATATTTGGTCTTCAATCTTGGCAAGCATACCTATACAGTAGATGGTAGAGATGCCGATGAGATAAGAATCTTCCTTCTTGGCTAATGAAGGGTATCTAATGGTCTTCTTCATCATCGTCTTGATGTATTTACACTCACTTCTCTAAAAAAAAGCAGATTAACTGTTCTTGGTTAAGCTAAAATTCAAGCTGCAACCAACCATAAATATAGGCTTAAATTCTGAAACAAAGTTTACATAGTGAAACTAACTTTTCCCATATCATATTTCAAATTCAATTTTAAAATCACGCTTCTTAGGTCAATTCTTCTTGGCCATTAAATACTTCTAAAATATCTTTGTAGTTCAAGATAAAATGTTTGATCTTCCTTTTAAAAGTTAAATCTCTTTAGCTTGTCCTACACAATTAACTGTTTCCAACTTTGTTTGCTGTTACATGTGTGTGATGTCTTAGTTTCCAAACTCAACTGCATGATCATTGAAAGCAGAATAGAAAACAATTTCACATATATTAAGGAAAGCTAATGAGTGTTACACAGAAAAAAAATAAGGGATGAATAAGTGTAAGCAATACTGGGTGTTACTTTAGTTAAGCAAGCTTCTTTATTGCAAAACTTCTTGAGCTTCTGGTGCAATTGTTAGAAGCTGTGTTTGTGGAACCCGGCTACCTTAGTGCACACTTTAACTCTATTTTGAACAGTGTGACATTGGACCTCAGATGCATAGCTTAACTCCAGACAAGGTTACCTCACACAGTATTTATGAGACATTAATAAATTAATTATCTTTATGTGGTTGTAAAATAGAAATTTTTGAACATTTATTTATTTGAAAGTGAGAAAGAGAGAAGAGCATAGTGGGGGGAGAGAGAAAGAGAGAGAGAGAAAGACAGACAGATATTCTTCCACTGGTTCATTGCCCAAATCCCCACAACAGACAGGACCAGGCTATGTGGAAACCAGGAACCAGAAAACCATCTGGATCTCCCATGGGATTTCAGGAAGACAAGCACTAAGGCTATCATGTGCTGCCTCCCATATGCACTGGAGACAGAGGCAGAACTTGATCCCTGGCACTCTGGTATGGTGTGCAAGGGTCTTAAGTGATGGCTTAGCCTGCTGGCCACATTACCCATCCTGAAAGAGGAATTAATTTGTACAGCCCCCAAACCTGACCACAGAATTCATTCTTTTCCTGACACATGACTAGTATTTTAGAAAATACATTCAGGGAAATGTACTTAGCCACATATCATATATCAAGTTCTTAAATTTATAGTTTTTTCCATTCTGGTGCATCTCCTATCTCTTTTTCTCTTTCTGTTTTTATGTTCTAGAACTATCAGAAGTAAATACCAGACTCTGTAATATTTCATCCTGGAAGACTTCGCCATGTGTCTCCTAAGAATAATGACTGTGTGCTCCAGAATCATACATTAATACTTAAGAAAATAGCAATAATTATGTAACATCATCCAGTAAACTTTAAAATGTATCCAAATATCCACAGATATGTTTATAGCACCTTTAACAAATCCAGGATTCAATTAAGAGGCATGCATTTCATTTTGTTATATCACTTTTTACTCTTTTTAAATCTAGACTAGTTCTCCCATGTCCCTTTCCTGACATGAACTTTTTGAAGAGCTTTGATCAACTGTCTTGTAGAATGTCCCTTTCATCTGTCTCCTTACAATGTTGATTAACTTATTTCTCTATTTTCTGTCTCTCCTGGAAATTGGAAGTTAGAGCTAGAGTTTTGATGAGATACAGATTAAATATCCAGAGTGCTGATAGATGGTTATCTCGATTTCATAACACACCCTGTTTCTGAGGTGCAAAACATCCTATTGTTCCTATATTAGTGATGATTAACTCAATTATTCAGTTAAGTTGGGGACTCTAAGAAGCCCCAGTTGTATAGTTACATTTTTCCCTTTGTAAATTTGAAATAATCCTTTTGCAATACATTGAAATTTGTTAATCTATTTTTCTTGAACACAATTTTGCCAGTGCTTTTGTATCCACAGATAAGCCTTACCAAAGTCAAATATTGTAGTTGGTGTAGCAAATGCTGATTTTTTTGATTCTGTTATTCCATCTTCTTTAGAGATATTCCCAGTATTTTGACTGGAGTGTGACCTAAGGTACAGTGGTATAATAGCCAGGAAGTGCAGACATATTTTTGACAAGGTTAGTCAGCTTAAGACAGAGTTTTCAGAGGAGATAGGACTAAACATAAAGGTAAAGAAAGAAACACACAGACACACACACACACATACACGGTGGGGGGGGGGGAAGGGAGGGAGAGGCAGAGAGAGAGATTATATGAGAATCTCTTAGGAAAGTAAACAGTACAGGCTGTTTCATACTGGTACCATAACATCTTGCTTATTTTTCAATCTATCATTTGATTAGCCATTTCCTTTTTTTGCCTTACCGTCATGTTCTTTATCTCTTTTTCTCAAAAAGCCACACTTGACATTAGCCTACACTTCTCTTCCTCGTGTAAATTCTTAGAAGTGCTGGCAGACAGTAGAGTAGGGAGGATTGAAAAGAAAATAGACATGAAACAAAAGCTATAGGACTGCCATAGATGGGGATCAGGCCCTGGGTTCAAAGTAGAAATACATGAGACACTCAGTCATGAGGGGGATTTAATAAAAGTGTGGGCAGGATTAAAGTAACTCACAAAGGATATTGCACTGTTCTCAGCTACGACAAACTAACACCTGTAAGCTCCAGCATCAGGAAAGAGTAGTTGGGTGGAGAGAGCTACCTGAAGGAGCAATCGATGGAGGGACCCAGACAACACATTTAATTCTTGTTGGTAGAGAGCTGGTCAGTAAATATCCCACACTCTGATTTCCTGAAATACTAGTTATGTGAAGATAGACATTTTGCTTTTTCTCATTTACTCGTTTGTCTAACAGATAGGGACAGGCATTCAAGAAGTGCCCAACAAATCTCATTTAATGACTGATTGAATGGGAGAAGAATGGACAGATGAGTGAGATAGACTCGAAGGACTCATTTTGAGTTTCTTAGTTGGCCTCTTAAAAATCCAAAGGCACATTCTACTTTCTTTGTCTTGCTAATACACATCAATGTCATGAGATCTCATTATTTTGTTTTTAGAAAAGATGATCAATGAGAGCATTGTACCAGAGGAGCCTCATTGGAAATTGTTAGTTGAACACATTACTTAGCAAACGCTAACACAGGAACTTGAGGATATTTAGTGAACCTGCTGAAGTCAACACATTAATGCAACTAAAACCAATAGAGAAGCAACTATCTATTAACCTCGGCATTGTGAGGTCTAAAAAAAGCTTTTATCTACTATTGGGCTTTGTAACCTGTAAAATAAATCAAAACATAACAACAGTTAACCTTGAAAACCTTTTGATTACCTCCCAGGAGTAAATATTCTTGAAGACAGCTTAGTGTGGTAGGAAAGCCTGTATCTGGAGTTAAGCAAAAATTCAGCGAAACCTTAGCTCTTTGATTTACTAGTCCTACCAAGGAATGTTATTAAATTTTCTCATTTGTTAAGCCAGGATCTCACCTGATTTTTAGGATAATGCCAAAGATTAAATGAACAAAATGGTATTTTATTTATATATAAATATATTTTATTTATATATTCTAGTTCACTGATTGTCTTGGGGATATGTAAGTTAATGTAACAACATGAATTAAAACAAAAAGGAATAAAATTAATATTTGTACATGTTATATTATCTTCTGTTGTTTCTCTTTTTAATTGCGTATTTTGAAGTAGTCTTATCTATTTATGTTTCTCTTTTTCTCTTTTTTTTATTTAAGATGACCACATCCCTTATCTAAATGCTATTTTTTTTAAAGTTTTGTTTATTCATTTCTTTGAAAGGCATGGCAACAGAGAGAGAGAGAGAGAGAGAGAGAGAGAGAGAGATCGATCGATCTTCCATCTTCTGTTTCACTCCCCAAACTGCCACAATACTCAAGGCTGGACCAGGTTGATTCTAGGATCCAGGAAATCTGTTTGGATCTCCCACATGATGGCAGGGTCCCAAGTACCTGGGCCATCATCTGCTGCCTCTCAGGGTGCTGGATGAGAAGCAGAAGCTGGACTCAGAACTACCTATTCTGATTTAGGATGTGAGTGTCCCAAGTGATAGCTTAACCTGCTACACCAAAAACCTGCCTGTTTATCATTTTTTTTAACCTTTTAAAAATCCTTGATCTTATTATATATTTGATCAACTAAGAATCAATTTCAACAAAAGAAAGGAAATAGAATTATACTTTATAATTATATTTGCCTTTTTTTTTTTTTAACTTGAATAGTCTTCATTGTAAGATGGCAGTAACCACAAAACCCAATTTAAAGATAGAAATAGGGGCCAGTGTTGTGGCATAGCAGGTTAATTTGCTGCATGCAACACTGGCATCCTGTGTGAGTGCCTGTGGATAGATCTCTCTCTCTCCTCTCTGTAATTCTCCCAAATAAGCATCAGTTCAATTTCTGCCTGCTCCACATCTGGTCCAGCTTCCTGGTACCTGCGAGAGCAATGGAAGATAATACAAGTACTTGGGCCCTTGCAACTCATGCAGGAGACCCAGAAGAAGTTCCTGGCTTCTGGCTTCAGCCTGATCCAGCCCTGCCCATTGTAGCCATTCAGAGAGTGACCCAGTGGATGGAAGATCTCTTTCCTTCTGTCTCTCCCTCTTTTTCTGTATCTTGGCATTTCAAATCAATAAAGAAAACAAAAAATAGAAATAAGATAAATTACACAATTTAATGAAAATGTTCATTACTGTGTACAAATGGCAATACTGAGTAGAAATTTTATAATTACCTTATAGAAAGTTTTAATATTTCTGTCATTATTCTATATTTCTTGCTGAACAGGGAGATACAACCAATTTTGGAATTCCTTTATACTTTGTAGTAGGGTTATCATTCAACAATATTTTCTTGTAACAAAGAAAGAAAAGTAGTTTTTGTGGATACTATTCTTTTTGTAAAGGATCAATTTCAGCATTAAGATGAGTTAACTGCTCATTGGAAAATAAGTTATTTCTTTGTAGACTCTGGGGGTACCATTCAGTCTTCTGGAAGAGGGAATAGAAAAATTGGACTCTAAAAGAATAGGTTCATTATATTAACTGATACTTTAATTCTAAAAAAAAAACATATTTAGTTTCTGCCAGTGTTTAGAGCACAAGGCCTTTAAAATTTTTGCATATAACTCCATTGCTTTTAAATGTATATATATACAGTGCACCTTTTTCATTAATCTTGTTTATAACAATTATTAGTTTAGAAGCCTTTTGCTATTATTTTGCTTCTATGTAATAAATTTTATTTATTTGATAGACATAGAGAAATAGATAGAAATAGAGGGAAGGAGGGAGAGAGAGAGATATTTGATCTTTCATCTATCAGTGGCTTATGTCCCAAAAGCCTACAACAGCTGGACTCAGGACAATGTAATTAGCCTGAATACAACCATGATCTCCTAAGAGGTGTCAGGGACCCAAGTGCTTGAGCTATCATCTGCTGTTCCTAGCTCCAGGGTAAACATTAGTAGGAAACTGAAACTAAACCTGAGCACTCTGATATGAGATGCAGGCATCCCAAGTGGCATCTTAACTGCTGCACCAAGTGCCTGCCCTGTCTCAACTTTTAAATTCTAATGCCGTGTGGGTCCTCTCTTGAAGCTCAGTTACGTTACTCTTGGGATTGAGTTGTGTTCAGGCATATCTGTAAGGCTGGTGAGGTGTTTTCTTGGAAACAAGCACTGAGGGATCCTACCGGGGAAAACTTATTTATCAGTCAAGAAAAGCTTCCAATGCAGAAGCTTCACTTAAGAACAAAACTAGGTTCTCTCTACTAGAGAGACCAAAGATCTAACAGAAGAAAGGAGTAGGTGTTGTGGATGAGATAGAAATAGTTGATTTGGGGGTCCAGCTGTGTCAAGAATGAGCAATTTGTAGAGGATGGTGGATACAGTGGTTGTCATTAAGGGATTCTGTGATGCTATTTGGTCTAGACATTGTGCTGATCTAACCTAGGACTGCAAACTACTGTCTTCTTTGTTTGTGGAATTGTGAGTTGAAAACAAGAAAAACTTTCTCCTCACCTGTTAGGTGGATTTGAGCTTGGTAAGGACTTGGGCAGGGCTTGGGCAGGGTTGGGCCTGTAGTTAGCAGCACTTGGATGGTGCTGGTGTAGACAAAATTCACAGGTAGTGGCCTTCTGTGATCAGCTGTAGGGTGAGAGAGGAGATGGAGAAGCACAAAAGAGGGTATATCTTTTGGAGCCAGACTTGCCATCTTACCTATATTATATTATCCTCAACAGTCTATAAAATTAGATTTCTAATATGTTTTGATATTATTTGTTGTAAACACTTTATGGTTCTGAAGGCTGACTTACTTATTTTTGAGGTAGAATATTTAATAAGATTTTCTTACTAAGTTTTCAAGGAAGTAAAAATGTTAATTTAAACAAACATTTGAAATGAAATAACTGCTGAAGCCATAAAAATGTAAGTAGAATGGAGATCTCCATGTAATCCTAAGGTGTTTGGAAAAGCTCATGAATTGTGAATTGCTCCAATTCACACATTCTAGTCTCCTCAGACTGATCAATTGTTTATCAACTTCCTATTACCCACTTTATAATCTTGGGGAAAAGATCATTTCTCTGGACACAATGACAGAGTGTGTGTATATCTTATGCAACTGTATATTACATATATAGATTGCTGTCTAATCTCTTGAGAAGTGCTTGCTAGAAAAATATTTTCAGAAAGCAGGTCATTTTCTACTTTAAGTTCTTTGAAAACACTGTCCCTAGATTTCAAATCTCACAAAAATATATTTCCCTTGCTACACAGCAAATACTTTATTTTTCAATGTTCCTATGAAGCTGTTATGAGCTTGACATAAGATGCATGTGAAATGTTGAGATATTTGGCAGATATAATGTAACTATCATGACTGAAACCAGTCAAGAAACTTATTTTTCAGGCCTCTTCAGTTCCCCATATGAAACATTTTGACTTGCACTATCAATTTGGAATTATCCAGCTTCACACTGAAATTCACTAAGGGTTATCAGGTTCATGAGTAGGTATTGAAAGAATTATTTACAATTGTTTTTGTTAGAGATAGTTTACATATATCTTTTTGAAGCATGTTTTTTCGAACCTTCCAAATTAGAGGGAAAACTTTGTTGGGTAATAGTTTCCATAAAACAAATATTTTTAAAGAGTTATTTGGTATACATACACAGAGTGGGGGGGGGCAGGCTGAAGCCAGGAGCCTCGACTGGGTCTCCTACATGGGTGACAGGGTCTGAAGCTCTTTAACCATCTTCCACTACCTTAACAGGCACATTAGCAGGAAGCTGGATCAGAAGCAGAGCAGCTGTGACTTGAACCAGTTCTCAGATATGAGATTCTGGCATTGCACATGGCAGCTTAACTTGCTGCACCACAATTCCAGTCCCCAAACAAACATTCATTGAATTAATGAATAAGAAATATTATCAGAAACCATAGAGGTGGATTCATAGTGCAGAATTAGTATAGCTAATGAATGAGCCTTTGCAATATTCTCACATGGTCATATGTTGAAGCAATAATCACAAGTGTTGCAGATTCTATGAGCAACTAACTTAACTAATTAGTCTAAAACCTAATCTCCATCTCCTTCCTTTCTGTGTTTTCTTTCATCACCCTCACATCATTGGCAGTGGAATGGCTGTGGGCATTTTTGGAATCTAAGAGGAAATGGAATTATAGGCACACTTAGTTTGATGGGATATTTTTACAGTTTTCAGTCCCCTGTGGGTATAGATAAGTTATTGTTAGTTCTCAGAATAAGAATGGTGCCCAGTCTGCTACCATCCTCTGTGACAACTCACCCTGTATTATGTCAGAAAAATGCACTATAAGAGATTTCATGGTGATAGAAAGTACCTTACGGTACTTGTAAGAAGAATGTGTTGGACACAGAGAAGACACAAACTTAGAAAAGTCACAGTTAGGATCTAGCTAAGGTAGGATTTTTCAAAGCACTAAATTGTGTAAAATTTTATGTAGAGTTTAGTTCTCACTGATGCCTGGTCAAGAATACAGACTCTCTCTTGTTACTAATAATCTTGGTAATGGAATATATAACTATGAATGTAGTGTACTTTCAGATATTTAAATGGGAATTTTAGAAAATAGAATTTAACAAAATTCATAAAACAAAATTCAGCATTACTAACGGCAATGGTAATATCTGTAAAAGCTCTTCTATATGGGGCTGGTACTGTGGCAAAGTGGATAAAGCTGCCACCTGCAGTGCTGGCAACCCTTATGGGCATGGGTTCAAGTCCTGGTTGCTCCACTTCTGATCCAGCTCTCTTCTATGGCCTGGAAAAGCAATAGAAGATGGCCCAAATCCTTGGGCCCATGTGCCTGTGTAGGAGACCTAGAAGAAGCTCCAGGTTCCTGGCTTCCGAACAGCACCGGTACAGCTCTGACGGTTGTGGCCAACTGGGGAGCGAACCAGAAGGTGGAAGACCTCTCTCTCGCTCTCTCTGCCTCTCTGTAACTCAGACTTTCAGATAAATAATAATAACAAATCTTTTTTTTTTCTTTTTCTTTTTTTTTGACAGGCAGAGTGGATAGTGAGAGAGAGAGAGACAGAGAGCGAAAGGTCTTCCTTTTTGCCGTTGGTTCACCCTCCAATGGCCGCTGCGGACGGTGCATCTCGCTGATCCGAAGGCAGGAGCCAGGTGCTTCTCTTGGTCTCCCATGAGGGTACAGGGCCCAAGGACTTGGGCCATCCTCCATTGCCTTCCCGGGCCATAGCAGAGAGCTGGCCTGGAAGAGGGGCAACCGGGATAGAATCCGGCGCCCTGACCAGGACTAGAACCCGGTGTGCCGGCGCCGCAAGGCGGAGGATTAGCCTGTTAAGCCACGGCGCCGGCCAATAACAAATCTTAAAAAAAAAAAAAAAAAAAGATTTTCTATGAAAGAAATATGAGGGACGTAATCTCCAAATTTGACAATCTAAAAGGTTACATGGCATTACCAGTAATGCATTATAATACTGAAAGAAATGTTTTTTTTTTTTTTAAAGATTTATTTACTTGAAAGGCAGAGGAGAGAGAGAGAAAAGAGAAAGAGTAAAAGAGAAAGAGAAATCTTCATCTGCTGGTCCACTCCTGAAATGGCTGCAACAGCCAGAACTGGCCCAGTCCAAAGCCAGGAGCCAGGAGCTTCTTCTGGGTCTCCCAAGCAGGCAGCAGGAGCCCATGGACTTGGGTCATTTTCCACTGCTTTTCCGGGCCATAAGCAGGGAGCTGAACCAGAATTGGAACAGCTGGGACTCGAGCCGGCCACCTATATGGGATGCCAGCACTGTAGGCAGTGGATTAACCCACAGTGCCTGAAAGAAACTCTTAGAAATTACCAATAATAAAACCAAATTTTAGTATTCCAGGTTAAAGGAAAGACTGAAATATCTTTTCATTCTTTCTTCAGAAACTATTACAAAATCATATCCTATGAAGAGTTAATTCAGTGGAGAGAATGTAGTAAAAAATGTAGGAAAAAGATATTTTAGAGGCCCGCATTGCAGTTAATGAAAATGCGAGGGGCTGGCGCTGTGGTGTAGCTGATAAAGCCACTGCCTTCAATGCTGACATCCCACATGGGTGCTGTCACTTCCGGGCTGTTCCATTTCCACCTCTTTCTCTCTCCCTCTCCCTCCCTTCCTCCATTACTTCCTTCCTTCCTTTAGGATTTATTTTATTTATTTGAAAGAGTTAGGTCTTCCATTTGCTGGTTCACTCCCCAAATGGCCACAACAGCTGGAGCTGAGCTGATCCGAAGCTAGGGGCTTTTTCCAAGTCTCCCTTGGGGATGCAGGGGTCCATGCACTTGGACCATCTTCCACTGCTTTCCCAGGCCATTGCAGGGAGCTGTATCAGAAGTAGAACAGCCAGGACTCAAACCAGTGCCCATATGAGCTGCCAGCGCTGCAGGCTGGGACTTTAACCTGCTGTTCCACAGCGATGGTCCCTGTTCCACTTTTGATCAAGCTCCTTGTTAATGTGCCTGAGAAAGCATGGAAGATAGCCCAACTCCTTGGAGGAGACTCAAAAAAAGCTCCCAGCTTCAGCCTGCCCAATCTAGGCTGTTGTGGCCAATTGGGGAGTGAACCAGTGGATGGGAGACCTCTCTCTGTCTCTCCTCTCTCTTTCTCTCTGTCTCTCCTTGTCTCTCTCTCTCTCACTCTGCCTTTCAAATAAATATAATAGATCTTTAAAAATATCATTTAATTTTCTATATTTCTAAACATAGTTTGTGTCAAATTTTTAACAACTTTATTGTATGATGGTTTTATTTCTCATTCTAAATAAACACTACCCATTCCCCCAATTTTGCATATTTTGTTAAGGCATCTACCCAAATTCTATATGCTTAAGCACCCCAAACTGATATGCCCCATAGATGCAAATAGTTGTAATATTTTTACAAATTGAGATATAATCTATGTACAATGGACTGCATGCTTTTTATGTGTAAAATTTGATGATGATTGACAAATGTTATATACCACGTAACCACCTCCAAAAATCAAGATACAGAATTATTTTAATTATATCAAAACGTTCCCTGTATTCACTCCCATTCCTCATCTCCAGGTCTAGGCCAACATTGGTCAGCTATTCATCACAGTAGATTAGATTTGCCTTCCCTAAAATTGCATATAAATTGAATCATATAGTACATACTCTTGTGTGTCTGGCTCTTTTGCCCAGCTTAATGTTTTTGGGATTTTTCTATGATGTTATAAAAATCAATAGTGAATGCCTTCTTATTGCTAAATAGTTATCTTTGACAGACATTTGAGATGTGTCCTTTTTTTCCATTACTAATAAAGTGCTAATTCATATATACATCTTTTTATGAGCATATGAAGGCACTTCAAATAGCTCATAGTATATATATATATATATATATATACTATGGAAAATTATGCATGTCTTTCAAACATGTTTTGAATAAAAATAAACATATTCTAATTCCAGTTTTTATAAACTTATTGACATATCCTCATTATGTTTTTATTTCTCCTGGATAGATGCCTAAGAATGGAATTTTTGCATTACATGGTTAGTATATACTTAATGAAAGTTTAACTTTTGATTATTTTGTGGTGCCCTTTAAAATCTAATTCAAATGTTCATTTATTCATTCAAACATAAAATACACTGTACAGAATTCCAGGAACCACATGAATATTAAACACATACCAGGATAAACACACAGGAAAAAAAGACAGCTATCTCGAAGGTGGGACTTTCTAGGATTGGTGTTCTGAACAGGATTAAGTTAGCAGATCTTAGAGGACACGTGGGAGTCTATCAGACAGGTAATGAATGTGGTGCTGCAGTCAGAGGAATTTTATGTGTAAAGCCATGAATATATGAAAAGCATGGTATAACTGGGGAATTACCAGCGGATTTTGAAATAAGGAAGGTGAGAATATTGGATTAAGACAGAAAGGAAAGCTGGGCAGATCAAGGAGTACTCTCAATGCTATGGAAATACAATATTTTCTTGGTGAGGTCCCAACTTGTCCATGGTCCAGCTAATCACTTCTACCTGCGCTTGCATCATATTTGGAGTATATTTCTCTTCAACACACTGTGTGATCTTTAATGTATACATTTCCCTTAGTATACCATGAGTACCTGTAGGGTATTTTTGCTCAGTTCAGTGCTCACAATGCTAGGCACTGATTAGAGCATTAGAAAATTAGAATTTATGGAAGAATGAATGCACAAATGAGAATGAATGGAATGACTTACAACCTCTGCCAGTGAACAGGCTCAGGAAAAATTCTTTACCAAAGACCTATGAGACAACCTTTGTGAAGGTGCATTAGAAATACATATTTATTTCTCTACTGAAGCAAGGCCATGCATATAATCTTCTTATGAGCTTGATTTATTAATTTCAGTTGTTTTTATGGTCAATACTGATTTCATGGCCTCATTGACTTTGGAGTGATCTGCATGGATGGCTGAGATAGTTGAAATAAATGGATCAACTGTGCTTCAGCTTCCCTAATTTTATGGTAAAATTGGCCTTAAACTTGTTCTGTGGGAAAAAATGTTTTAAAAGCTAGAACACACACTCTCTCTCTCTCTCTCTCTCTCTCTCTCTCTCGTGAATTATCCATTTGCTAATGAGTGGTTTCATTTGTGCCACATCTCATAAAATTATTTTCATGATCTGCATTGACACATATTTAAATTGAATGGGAAATCACTTTTATTTATGAAAGCATGTATGTTTTGGTATTTTGCTGTATTAACGAACAGTATGCTATTCATTGTTCATTCATTTTAGTAATGGCTAAGTAAATATACAATGGGACAAAAAAGAAGTCTGAAAAATGAGCAAAACACTTTAGAAAAATAAAGAACATACTCATTTATGAAAGAGACTTGGGATGTTTTGAATTCTTTATGAATTAAAATTAGTGATGACATATTTGATGACCTAAAACTAGGCATTTCTGAGAGTGAAATGCATAGCAAAAATAATTCTGTCTGCTAAGTGGTTAACAGAGAGGCGATGATCACCTTACAGGACTCTTCCCAGATCTTTTCTTCCAGACTATTATCACTTCCATCTAAAATACTGAGCAGTAGGTACAGCAATGTCTAACCTGTTTTACATTCTCCAGACACTTTTTAAATTTTTTGTTTCAGAGTAGTTTTGAATTTATAATATTAGAAGTTGTGAAGTAGTATAGAGTTCCCATTTACCCTGCACCCAGCTTCCCCTGTTGTTAACACTTTATAGTATGATAGATTTATCATACAATAACTGTAAACCATACTAAGATTCTCCCACTAATAACATCTCATGTTAGTAAAACACATTTGTCAGAGTTAATGATCCGTACTCATCTTCCTCTATTTTTGATCTGCAGAGTTTGAGTTAAGAATGCACAGGTAGGCATTTAAATGCATTTTGGTAATAAATGTTACAAAATTACGTATCTTGAGAGTTATTAAAAATAAAATTAAGTTTTGGAATAAATCTATTGTGAGATTAAGAGGGAAATTTAATATTTTGAGTTAGCTTACTGGGTGAGAATAGATTTTTTTGTATTTTACCTTATTTACTTTTGTACAAAAATGAAAGCATATTGATATTTTTTACCCATTCAATGTACATTTATAGAAAAGTACTATGTTGGTAGATGAGGGAGATATATAAAACACAGTATGCTCCCTTCTCAAAGCTTGTATTCTGTTAAAGAAAACAGATATGCAAACAAATAAATATAGAGCATTTCACTAGCTGGTATAATGGATAAGAAGAAGGCATTAGTGTTTTTAAATTCTAGGTCAGAGTGTTTGTCAAGTCACGTAACAATGAATAGCTCATTTAACCTTCCCTTATTTCATTTGTTTATAGACTGTATTTTTACATAAATTCTATTTGATAAATTATTTTTTATTTGAAATCCCACACATACATGTGTGAAGGAAAGAGGGGAAAGGGAGGGGGAGAGGGAGAGAGTTTTTTTTTTTAATAGAATATTTATTTATTTTATTTGAGAGGCAGAGTTACAAAGAGGAAGAGGCAGAGAGAGAGAGAGAGAGAGAGATCGATCCTCATCTGCTGGTTCACTTCCCAAATGGCTGCCTGCACTGATCTGAAGCCAGAAGCCTGGAGGTTCTTCTGGGTCTCCCATGTGGGTGCAGGGGCCCAACGGCCTGGGCCATCTTCTATTACTTTCCAAGGCCATAGCAGAGAGCTGGATTGGAAGCAGAGCAGCCAGGACTCGAATCAATGCCAATATGGGATGCCAGCACTACAGATGGTAGTTTTACCCACAGCGCAAAAGCGCTGCCCCCAAGAGAGAGAAATATCTTCCATGCGCTGGTTCACTCTGCAAATGCATGCAGCAGCTGCAGGGGCTGGGCCAAGTTTCAGCCAGGAGTCCTGCACTCAGTGCAGATCTCCCATGTGGGTGCCAGGGACGCAAGTACTTGAGCCATAATGGCTGCCTCCCTGGGAGGGCATTAGCAGGACGCTGGGATTGAGAGTGGAGTTGACACGTAAGCCCAGGCAAACCAGTATGGGATGGGGGTATCCTAAGTGGTATTTTTGAGGCTATCCTAAATTCCCACTCCTAGAACATTTATTTACTAGTATCTACATCATGGAGGAGATTGTGAGCATTAACTAATTCCCAAAACATGCTCAGCCGAATAAGTAGTACTCTCAAATGCTCACTGAATGCTAAGGTCTATGACAGCATCAATGTCTGCAGTTAGGTTTCAGAGAAGGGAGCAGTCAACTGTACCTGAAGGGTAACCTTACGAAATAGTTTTCCCAAATTGGAGATCATTATTAATGGCCCAGATCTGGCCATTGCTCTTCAGAGCAAATTTGCATGAAACAGCTTGATGATACTATTAAGATTTTTTTTTTTTGACATCCTGAAATATGAAACTGTCAACTAAACTACCCTGATCTGCTCCTCTGTAAGTGATGACGTGCTTTTCCTGTGCTAATCTCTCTTTGGGTGGACTATTTTCCTCTGATATCCAATAATTCCTCACAAGTGAATAGTAAAGAAAATAATTTTTGATCTTTCAATGAGAATGCAGGACAAGGAAATTGAGACGTCTTATTGATGTAGGCATCAAATTTTTGACTGTACAAGTCAACTGCCTGTTGGATCTTAGGTCCATTCCCTGTCATTTCTGTGTGTTGCTCTGACTACTGAAAACTGCGCTTCTCATCCTTATTTGTAGTGCCATCTACTTAGGCTTCCCATTGGGGAGAACTGGTAGAAGGATAAATACAGAGGCAATTGTATTATAGAATGCCGAGGCCAAGGGAACTTCAGCTGGCTGACAAGGTCACAGCAGAAGGTCTGTTTCAGCAAGGCGTGAGAACTACAGCTGCAGTCTTCTTGGTGGTTTTAAGTTTGTTGGGAACTGCACTCTGCATAAGAAAGCTGGAGTTTCCTGGTGGTCCCGCTAATGATTGTTGTATTCCTAATGTTAGGGAAGAACGCTTAGTCTCATGATTCCCAAAATGTCCATTGCTTTGTAGAATTTTAATCAAGCAGAACGTTAGTGTAGGGGAAGGGGTTAATGCTTTATACAAGGTTGAGCTATTTGTGGGAAAGAATTAAAAGGCAACAGGCTCCCTGGTATATACTTCTCACTAGAATAAAGGTAAATGTTATTAAAGCTTTAATTCAATTGGTGCAACAAATACAACAATGGTTAGGACATCAAAACTGTGGAATAGATCTAAGTGAACCTTTAAATAAGTAAAGAAATTAAAGAGTTACAGAAAGAACTGCAAAGAGGGGATACATTCAAAAAGGGCCTGCTTAGAACATTGGGGCTTCTAGTAAAGATTAGATTAGTAAGGTAATATGCTAGCTGTGTAACCAATTTATGCATAGCTCGATAGCACTCCAGGCCTTGGCTTGTGTAGGCAGCCCATTATCTTGCACCTGTATGTGATAGTAACCCAAGCTTTGAACATGCCTTTGAAAATCAAAGAAATTGTAGCTAGATGAAAATGGACAACATTCTTACATATTGTAAGAAAAAAATCATTATATGACATTATATAAAAAAATTCTGGTGCCCGGGAGCCAGAGCCATGCCATCAGCCTTGCTGTGAGTGCATCTCTCGTTTCTTCCTCTGCCGACACCTCTCACACCTTGGGACCCCTGGACTGGCTGGAGCTGGACTCCGGCAATAGAATGATAGCCACTATCATAGGTGCAAGCACATGATAGAAGAAGAGGGAGATCTCCTGTATCTCCTTCTCTTTTTCTATGTCTCCCTTTCCTTCCCTCTGTCTCTCCCCTTGTCCCTCGACCCCTTTTTCATTCCCTGTGTGTCTCTCTCTCTCTCTGGCCTTTTCCTCCCCTCCCTCTGCCGTCCCTGACAGTGACTGCAACCCATGTGGTTTTAATTTCCGTGAGTCATCAGCCTCTTCTTTTCAATTCTCAGCTCCTGATAGAACTCAGCTTCCCCCAGTACCTAGCTTTAGAGCTTCAGTAACTCTAGCTCTAGGGGTGTCAGAATCCTCCTGTAGTCCCAGGAGTCACAGATCCCAGAGTTATATCACCTTCTCCTAGCTGTTCTTCTAGCAGCTCAATCATCTTTGTAATGATTTCTTATATTAATTTCTTATATTAAGTCCTCTTTATTGAATTATCTTGTATTGCAGTTTTGTTTTTTGTTACAGATTTATTTATTTTACTTGAAAGTCAGAGTTACACAGAGAGAGAAGGAGAGAGAGAGATAGAGAGAAGGAGGGAAGGAGGGAGGGAGGAAGGAAGGTTTTCCATCTGCTGGTTCACTCCCCAATTGGCTGCAACAGGCAGAGCTGCTCTGATCTGAAGCCAGGAGCCAGAAGCTTCTTCCGGGTCTCCCACGTGGGTGCAGGGGCCCAAGGACTTGTGCCATCTTCTGCCTTCCCAGGTCATAGCAGGGAGCTGAATTGGAAGTGGAGCAGCCAGGTCTTGAATCGGCCCATATCAGATGCCATCACTGCAAGTGGTGGCTGTAAAGTGGATCCTGGCTTCAGATCAGTGCAGCTCTGGCCATTGCGGCCATTTAGGGAGTGAACCAATGGATGGAAGACCTCTCTCTCTGCCTCTACCTCTTTGTAACTCTGCCTTTCAAATAAATAAATCTTTAAAATATTATTTTATATCTTTGTATGAGCTTAGTGTCTTTCACAGAGCTTCAGAAATAATAAAGTCTGAATTAATATTTTTGTTAACTTCAAGATTTTTTGTTTGGACATGTAGCCATTTTTTTTTTTTTGACAAGCAGAGTGGACAGTGAGAGAGAGAGACAGAGAGAAAGGTCTTCCTTCCGTTGGTTCACCCTGCAATGACCGCTGCGGCCAGCGTGCTGTGGCCAGTGCACCGCGCTGATCTGAAGCCAGGAGCCAGGTGCTTCTCCTGGTCTCCCATGTGGGTGCAGGGCCCAAGGACTTGGGCTATCTTCCACTGCACTCCCAGGCCACAGCAGAGAGCTGGCCTGGAAGAGGAGCAACCGGAACAGAATCCAATGCCCCGACCAGGACTGGAACCCGGGGGGCCAGTGCCGCAGGTGGAGGATTAGCCTATTGAGCCGCAGCGCCAGTTGTGCAGCCATTTTTTACTTGCTTTCTTTTACCTATTCCTTTCATCACCGGGTAGAAAAGAAGTCAGTAGGAGTGGAGATGAAGTGATTGTGTGGTAAGGAAAGGAGCTCAATTCATCTCCTGGTTTTTTGATTTTGATTTCATTTTCATACATACACATCATGGTTACTTTTATTTTTTAATAACTGTTAAAGTAATCTAGTAATTCATCCTTGGTAGTGAATTTGTGTGTTTCATTTATTCCTCCACAATCAGAGCCCAAATTCTTCTTCATCTCATGCATGTGACAATAACTGTTTCAAAACTAGGAAGCTACCTTGGGAGTTACTAAACTCATGCCAGTTTCTATTTGTATTCTCTCCACACTCCATCCCATTTCATTTTTTGTTGATTTCACCTAGGCAAGTGTTTTATGTTCCTAAGGTACTGCCTCTTCCATGACACTTTCTCAAATATTTTGTGGCGGGAATTAATTGCTTTTTTCTGATACTTTTTAAAGTACTTATCACACTATATTGCAGTGATTTGTGATCTGAATTCCTACTAAATTTGCAATATTTTAGGAGTAAGAGACATTTTTATTCACTTTTTAAAGTCTTCAATAAAGTCTTGTATTTTTGTCTGTCTCATTTTAAATATTCAGTGAATGGATATTGACACACAATGTAATTCTCTCATAATTTACACTTATATTCAGTAATTTATACTTCTACCTTGTCTACAAGATTGTGAACTCTTTAGGGGACAAGCTGTAGGAAAAATTGGTTATTTTATTCTCTTTTGGACTCTTGTCACCACATCTTATTTCAAATATATTACCTGGTTATATTGAGTTCAGCAAATTTTGGTTGAATTTGGACAAATTTGAGGTATTCTGTAAGGTAGTTTCAGAAAAAAATCATTCAGTACATTGTTCAATTCCTAGAAATGAAAGCTATTTTTAAGCAGGTGCTTCAGAAAAAAATATGTCATTGAACTGCACTGGTCAATGATGGTTTCAACTTTATAAATGGAATAATCTGTCCGCATAACATAATTCTCATTTATGGAGTTTATCAAAAAACTTGTCTAAGTATCCACATTTGTTAACTATATCTCTCTATGACTTTATATTTATGACACTATATTAACTCAGGATCTTAGAAGAAAATAAGTTCTGTATTCAAACTGGGTAATTTGTGCAGAGCTCAACAAAGAGACTAATTGCTAAGTTGTGACCAGTGTTAAATAAACCAACAAGTAAGAGTCCTAGTCCAAGTAAATGTAGGGGGTCATTACCAAGGAGATAGAATAGTGACCAATATCTGGAGACAGAGCTATATGGAAAGTGTCTCCTAGGGGAGCAATGGGCTTTGGTGGAGTTTTATCTAATCTGGGTCTTTGTGGCAGGAAACAAGTCAAGGCGGAAATACATTAATTTCATTCTATTCTTACCTTCTGATTTCCAATAGTGTAAACCCACTTGAAAACCTTAAGGATGAAGACCAGTTGATTGGCTTCTCATGTCAAAGAACACAGTGGCAAATGGCAGAAGTCAACTATGAGACTAGAATGTGTACATGTGAGCTAGAACAAGTTACATATTTCTGGGGACCAGATCCAAGGGAGTGTCCCTTTCCTATATATCCTCCCTTGGTCCCGGAATAAGGATAGGTGTTGAGTGAGAAGATGAGATAGATTTTTTTTTTTCCTGGAAAACTCAGGTGCTAATTGTCACAGATCCTAGCCTCTTGATGAGTCATACATGGATGTGACATTAATTGTGTAGGAAAGCTTTAAAGAAAATTTACTCATTTTAGGAATGAAGGCGCATAATCCTTAAAATATTACTTTTTTACCACTTCATCAGAATTATCTCCTTCAATGCAATTGAATTTCGGTTTATTTAATTTCCATTTCTATTTCTATGGGAAATAAGGAAAAGGCTTGAATAACTGGGAGCTGGAAGTAGAGCTTTGAAGACATCCTGTATTATTTGGGTCTCCAAAGTGTGCGTGCTTGCTTTTCCACTGCAGCTTCCCAATGTCACTAACGTTGATTTGTAAGAGGGTCACATAATACCTTTGCTTTCTCTTTTTTAACTCCAACCTTTTCTGAGATGATTTATTTTCTATCCGTTTAATCATTTTTGCCTGTTCTTTGGACTATTTCCAGTTTCCCCACATTCTTTTAAATAAAGCTTAACTATTACAAAGGGCTATTCTGGGAAATCATTACTTAAAGAAAAATTGTTAAAGCATTTAAAAGTCTAAAAATGGCTACATAGACATTAAAACATGAAATACTCCTGTCTAATAATGCTGATAGTGGAATTGTAGTAAATTAAATTATATCAGGTCAGAGCATAAAACCTTGAATGAGAGTCAAGCATACCAGGACTTCAGAAAGAAATCTTTTGTTAAAAGAAAGTGATTGTAAAGAGCCAAAAATAAAACCCCTAAGGTGTGCGAACTTTTCCTTGTACCTGTCACCAAAAATTCTAAGACAACGATCTGACCCCTTGGTTCAGGAGGTTGAGATATAAATCTAAAAGAAGCCTAGGAGCTTCATTTAGCTGTTGGGGAATAAAAGGGAGAATTCTCAAGATGCTACCTGGAAAATTTCATGTTACTGTTTGTTGAAAGAAGGAAAGCTAACAATTTATCCAAGTAGTTTATATGGCAAGCACTGTTCTAATTGATTTTTATACTTTATTCTATTCTAAAAGTGAATCATGAAAGTAGAATATTAGTAACATTTTATTGATTAAAACTTGGAATTAGATTTGAATCTACCTTGGCTTGATCCTAAAGCCAGTTGCTCCCCCTAGGTGATGTCAAGGGCAATTTTCCAGTACAAAGTTAGCAATGTGGCAGAAAATTCCTATATTTTACTATATAAAATATTTTACTTTGTGTTTGGGTGCAAATTTTGGATTATCTACTTATAATTTGTGAATTTATGATACTCCACAGCAAAGGAAGACAACCTTCAAAACTTGCTACTTGATCTGTTTTTTCAATGATATTAAATACCTCCCTTTGAAGGGAAACAGGTGTTGGAGTATGTTTTTAATGAAAAAAGCCCTTGTAAATTTCTGATTCATAAGAGCAGGAAGACATAGAAAGAGAACAGAAAAATTCTAATTCTGATTAAACAAGTTGAGGTATTTGTTCGATGTTCAACATAACATTTATATATAAATTATATATAATACAAAATTCCAATTGTTTCCCTAAATGTAATATGTGTACTTGTAATATTTCCACTACAGATAGCTTGACATGAAGAACAAGACATTTTTTGGTTTGGAAAACTTGATTTCAATTATATAGGATTTATAACATGCCTGGTTTTAGATGTTAACATTTCCTTGAGTTTTGAATATCGTATATAAGTTCCTTATTTTATTAAATGTAGGTGATATATCTGCTTAAATTTTTTCTTTTTTCTTAAGATTTTTATTTATTTATTTGACAGGTAGAATTACAGACAGTGAGAGAGAGAGACAGAAAAGTCTTCCTTTTCCGTTGGTTCACTCCCCAAAATGGCCCCCATGGCTGGAGCTGCACTGATCCAAAGCCAGGAGCCAGGTGCTTCTTCTTGGTCTCCCATGTGGGTACAGGGGCCCAAACACTTGGGCCATCCTCCACTTCCCTCCCGGACCACAGCAGAGAGCTGGACTGGAAGAGGAGCAACCGGGACAGAATCCGGTGCCCATATTGGATGCTGGCACTGCAGGTGGAAGATTAACCAAGTGAACCACGGCTCCGGCCCCCAAATATTTTGAGTTTTAAGTTTTCCATATTTTAACTGCTCTTTGTTTATACCATTTATCACTAACTTAAAAGTCTAGGTTATCTCATTAAATTTCTATTAATTATTTCCTTCATATATTTTCAAGCTAAATTTTTATGTACATATAGATTTAGGATTGCTATATTTTTGTATTGAATAAAACCCTTTAGTTAGATAATATAACTTTTTAGTTCTAGAAGTGTTTTACTTCAAAATCTATTATAACTGATAATATAAAGTTTATTTTGGTTGGAATTTAACCTCAAATAGTTCCTATATACCCCACAGTCATCTTCCTCAATTATCATTTTATATTAGTATATTTTCACAATTCACTAACATACCCAACTGCTCTATTTTTTGCATAACTAATGTTTTTGTTTTGTAAATTTAAAACTATTCAGAAATATATGTTTGAAAAATAATTTAACCTGCATATATTTCCCATACTTTCACTTACAATTTTATTTCTTATTATTTACAATCTCTTTAAATAAGATTTTTGCATCTATGTTCAACAGGGATATTGGTCTGTAGTTCTCTTTCTCTGTTTCTTTTTCCTACTATTGGAATTAAGGTGGTTTTGGCTTCATAGAAGGAGTTTGAGAGAATCTCCTGCCTTTCACTTGTTTTGGATAGTTTGAGAAGAATTGGAATTAGTTCTTCTTTACAAGTCTGGGAGAATTCATCAGTGAAGCCATCTAGTCCTGAACTTTTTTTTGTTGGGAAGATCTTTATTACTGATTCAATGTCTGTCTTGGTTAATTATTTAGCTTTTCTGTGTCTCCTTGGCTTAATTTTGATATGTTATATGTGTCCAGAAATCTATACACTTCTTCTATATTCTGCAGTTTGTTTATGCATAGCTGTTGTAATTCTTGGTGATGCTTTTCATTGCTGTGATATCCATTGTAACATCTTCTTATTCATCTCTGATTTTATTAATTTGTATCTTCTTGTTCATTAGTTGGGCTAATGGTGTATCACTGATCTTTTGTAGCTTTTTGGCTTCAGTTTTGTTTATTTCTTTCCCCCTACTAATTTTGGAATTGGTTTGTTGTTCTTTTCCTAGGTCCTTGAGATGCACTGCTAGATCATTTATTTGATGCCTTTCTAAATTTTTTTAGAGAGGTAGAGTTGCAGACAGAGAGAGGTAGAGAAAGAGGTAAAGATCTTCCATCTTCTGGTTCACTCCTCAAATGGTCACAACAGCTGGAGCTGGGCTGATCTGAAGCCAGGAGTCAAGAGCTTTTTCCAGGTCTCCCACATGGGTGCAGGGGCCCACGCAGTTGGGCCATCTTCTGCTTTCCCAGGCCATAGCAGAGGCTGAATCAGAATAAGTGCAACTGGGACAGGAACTGGGATCCATATGGGATGCCAGAGCCTCAGGCAGAAGCATAGCCTACGACACCACAGTGCTTGCCCCCTCTAGTTTCTTGAGGTAGGCGCTAACTGCTATGAACTTTCCTCTTAAAACTGCTTTTGCTGTATCCCATAAGTTTTGATATGGTTTGTTGTCATCTTCATTTGTTTCTAGGAGTTTTTTAATTTCCCTTTTTATTTCTTCTATGACCTACTGTTCATGAAGGAACATATTCAGCCTCCACATGTTTGCATCTTTTCTAGGATTTCTTACGTTATTTCCAGCTTTATTCCATTGTGGTCAGAAAAGATACATAGTATGATTTCAAGTGTTTTGAATGTGTTTAGACTTGTTTTACGGCCTAGCATATGGTCTACCCATATGCTCCATGTTCTGATGAAAGAATGTGTGCTCTGCAGCCGTCCGATGAAGTGTTCTGTTGATATGAATTAGGTCCATTTGGCCCACAGTGTAGATTAACTCTGTTATTTCTTTGTTGATTTGTTTTGGTCTGGGTCACGTACATTTACTGTCTTATCAAGGAAATTTGCATATACTTTAACATGCTGCGCCACAGCACTGGCCCCGGAAATTTGGATAAACTTTAAACACCATCTCAGATCACTACTCTCCTAATTACCTGTCTTGTCTGTCTGTCTGTCTATCTGTCCATCCATCCATCCATCCATACATACACACTATAAGTATGTCCAGTGTACAGTTAAGTACTATATAATCATGTTTTGATACACAAATATACTCCCTGCTCAGCTCACCCATTAGCCCCAGGAACTCTTCAATTAAGGAGAGGTTAAAGGATCAGAGAGATGTCTTCCAGTTGAGGCTGTCAACATTTTAGAATCCTAGACTTGAGTGCTATGTAGAGGGAATAGAAGACTTCAAGAATGCTTTGCAGATTGTGGAATTGTAGGTCTGCAGATAGCTGTTAATTCAAGCAAAATAATAAGTTCCTTCAGAGCACTATTGCCAGTGAGCTGTGGCATATTTTTCCTGATTTCCAACAGGAATGCACAGTTCTTTTTGTTGCTGTTATGTATGTGTGTGTGTCTTTATTCTATAGAAAGTCTATTTCTGAAGTTTTATTTTACTGACATATAAAGCCTTTCAAGATTTGTGTGTAAGGTAATATAAAAGTTATGTTAATATTTATAAAATATTTGCAGAGGGGCACTGTGGAAAATGGCTTTGTGGTCATTCAGAACCCTCTCCGTATGTCTAGATCTGTCTTTATTAGTTGTGTGATATTAGGCAAGTTTCATTAGCACACGACCTCATTTGTAAAATTGAAATAATGATAAATTACCTCTCGAGTCTTTCTGAGGATTAAAAGAGCATAGCCTAATGTATTATTCACTTCCAGGAAGTTGTTAGAGACTTCTTTGAGAGCATTGATATTTATACAGATGTAGCATCCAGCATAAGTCTGACACTGGTTTATTCCTAATGAATAAATGCACGGGTGAGAAAATGTTGCACAGGACAGTTAAGTAACAATGCAAAGCAGTAAGTAAGTTAGGATTGAAAGAATGGTATAGATATTACTACAATTAGTGTTCAAGGAAATGGAAGATCAGGGGTGGCTGCAACAAATTGGAAGTCTTGGGGAGAGGTGAAATTCTCAAATGACAGACTTAAGTGTTATTAAAATTTGAATTAAAGTTGAGCATGTGCCAATAAACAGCAGAAGAATTTGTGTTTTGATCCAGAGTCTTCTAGGCACTAGGGGTGAAGATATGAATTAGGCAGGCAAGATTGTTGTTGTCATGGGTATTAAATGATTCTTGAGGAATTCAGAATCATAAATAAAAAGCATAAACATCCATAAAGGAATTCTAGGTCTGTGAACACAGAAAGGGGTAATAAGACACAGCAAGTCAAGAAGTGGCAGGATTTGACGAAGGGCCCATGGAAGGCCTCCTTGAGAAAGTGGCGCAATTGAGATCTAAGATGATTAGAGCAGTTGCTATTCAGAGAAAGAGGATTCTAGGCAGGAGGAAAAGCAAAGGTCACAATTTGTGTATGGAAATAAGCTCAGTGTGTTTGAAGAGTTCAGAAGAGATTGGTTTGGCTGGAGAATTATAAACAAAGGAGAGAGTGATGGAAAATGAAGCAACAGAATCAAGCAATATTATTTAATAGTTTTATAACTCATGGTGGAAAGTACAAACTGTAATTTTAGTGAAATGGGGAAAAGTCAAAGGTTTAAGTTTGTGGAGCTGGTAATATTTTGCTTGTGAAAATGTTATTCTGGCTAGCATTGGGAAAGTACATTAAGAGAGGGCAAGACTGAAGACAGAAGGACTAACTGTCCTGCACTTGTTCAAGTGAGAACAGGTGGGGTTTGGGCAGGATAAGGGTAGTAGAGGTAGAAAAAAAAAAGAATTTGAGATATACTTTGAAGGCAGAGCTTTCAGCAGTTCTCTGCTGCCTTGTGGAATGAGTTAACATATTTAATAATTTCTTTCATCAGTGCCCAAAGCAAGCTTTGAAGAAAAAGACTTAAATTCTAAGATATTTAGAGATTAGAGAATGAAAACATTTTTTCAGTGTCCATATATTCTGTAAAATTTAGAAATGAAAAACAACTATATTATTCTATTTATTTTTCTCATGTTTAATACATATATAAAATATAATAATTAAATGTTCCAAAACTAAAATGACTTGAGAAGAAAATTATCCTTCTACTCATACATATTTTTAAAATGAATCTTTATATCTGAATTTTGCCAGTGTATCTGGAATTAGTTTTTTTATGCCTTGATAGTAAAACAAAAATAATCCTCATACTTTACTCTAATTCTTCTAAATCTGTTTGTTAATATTATTTAAAATTTGAAAAATTAAAGCACACATTCAAAAGCAGGTATCTGAAGAAGTTCTACAAAAAATTAATATTTATTTTTCTTTGTCCCTTTGTGTGAACTGGAGAGTGAAGTCTAGCAGCTCCGCAAGGTGAAGTTATCCTATTTATCTGCTGACTGGGCCCAGTGTAGAGTTCTTTCCACAGCTTACATTTGCTTAACCAGGACCTGAGGAGACCTATCTCTTAAATAACAAGGAGAAAAGGGAGTCTGATGACTACTTTCCCAACATCAGCACTTCAGGAGTTCCATCTTCAACCACTTATTTAGTCACTTAACTGTTCTCATCCTGATCTTTGTGTATTATAAAAAATAGTTTGCCATGTCTTGTAAATGTTCTGGGGCTTAATTATTCCTTGGAAATTTCTTTGAGCTTTTAGAAGAAGGGTAGACATAATTATTCAATCTTACAGATATATTCTGCTTAGGGGTTTTCTGAATGCTGAATGGAAGATTATCAAAATTCATCCCAGTATTGCAGGAGAGGTACTGTAATGCTGATTGCATATCATTGGGGAGCAAATTAAGCCCATCAAATGCCTACCATATCAATCTCAAATCACATTACACATTATTTACTAGATGAGCATTTTCCTCTCCAAAAGAATGAGCTTTTCTTGGGTGGGGTATTTGGTGTGGTGGTGAAGATGCCACTTGAGATGCCCACAATCTGTATCTGAGTGTGTGGGTGTGAGTCCTGGCACTGTTCCTATTTCTGTCATGTTGCTAATGCATGTCTGGGAGACAGCAGGTGATGACCCAAGTAGTTGAGTCACTGCCACTCCTTTGGGAGACCTCAGTTGACCCCTGGTTTTATCTGGCCTGGCCTAGCCCCAGTTTTTGCAGGCATCTGGGAGTGAACCAGCAGATGAGATATTTCTGTCTATATCTCTTTTTGTCTATCTACCTTTCAAATAAATATATATATTTTTCTTTATTTTTTTAAACTTTTATTTAATGAATATAAATTTCCAAAGTATAGCTTATGGATTACAATGGCTTCCCCCCCCAACTTCCCTCCCACCCGCAACCCTCCCCTTTCCTGCTCCCTCTTCCCTTCCATTCACATCAAGATTCATTTTCAATTCTCTTTATATACAGAAAATCAGCTTAGTATATAGTAAGTAAAGATTTCAATAGTTTGCACCCACATAGAAACACAAAGTGAAAAATACTGTTTCAGTACTAGTTATAGCATTAAATCACAATGTACAGCACATTAAGGACAGAGATCCTACATGAGGAATAGGTGCACAGTGACTCCTGTTGTTGACTTAACAAATTGACACTCTTGTTTATGGCATCAGTAATCACGCTAGGCTCTTGTCATGAGTTGCCAAGGCTATGGAGGCCTTTTGAGCGCACCGACTCTGATCATATTTAGACAGGGTCATAGTCAAAGTGGAAGTTCTCTCCTTCCTTCAGAGAAAAGTACCTCCTTCTTTGATGACCTGTTCTTTCCACTGGGATCTCACGCACAGAGATCTTTCATTTAGGTCTTCTTTTTTTTTTCCAGTGTCTTTGCTTTCCATGCCTAAAATACTCTCATGGGCTCTTCAGCCAGATCCAAATGCCTTAAGGGCTGATTCTGAGGCCAGCGTGCTGTTTAGGGCATCTTTCATTCTATGAGTCTGCTGTGTATCCTGCTTCCCATGTTGGATCGTTCTCTCCCTTTTTTATTCTATCAGTATTTTCAGACACTAGTCTAGTCTGAAAATAAATTATATTAATAAAAATTTAAAAAAGTAATTCTACAATGTATTGGTTAGCATAGTGGGGACTTGGGAGGCAAGGGATTGTTTACTTACCAGCAAAAGGAAACTTATTGATGCCTAACTTTGTGGAATGACTTTTTACAAAAAGATTTATTTATTTATTTGAAAGGCAGAGTTGCAGAGAAAGAGATCTTCCATCCGCTGGTTCACTCCCCAAATGGCCTTGATGGCTAGGGCTGGGTCAGGCCGAATCTAGGAGCCGGAGTTTCTTCCAGGTCTTCCGCATGGGTGCAGGGGCATAAGGACTTCTGACATCCTCCATTTCCTTCCCAGGCACATTAGCAGGGAAATGGATGCCAAGTGGAGCAGCAGGAACTGCGATTGGTGCCCATGTAGGACCTGCTATCCCACAGCACAGACCCCTGGTGGGAAGTTTTAAAAACTGTTTAATGACATATAAGCATACAATACCCGCTGTTCTATTTTGAAAGGACGGGTTAAGACCATCATTGTATGTTAAGATTTAGAATGGAAGTGTGAGGCATTCTTCTGCATTTGAAATACCACCTTTCAGAATATTTTAGGGTTGAAGATTTTTATGAACTAGGGACAGGGTTAGGAAGAGATAAGTTCAACAACACTTATTTCCAGGGCGACAAAATATCTTTGCATTTTTGAAAATACAAATTCAATGAGATGTAACTGGCAATTGAAAGACCACCTATTGGGAAAATAGGCAAAGGATATAAATAGCTAATTCAGAGTAATCCAAATTACTACGAAATATATAATGGAGTCTAAAGGCTTCCAGTGGTCAGGGAAATGTAAATTAAAGTTAAGAATGAGCTTTATTTTACACTCACTAGACTGTCAAAAGAGAAAGAGTAGTTATATCTACTACTCTTGAAGGTATGGTGGAAGAGAGGGCTCTCCCACCTTCATCATTGGTGCAAATGAAAGAATTACAGCCTATTTGGGAAAGCAGGGTGACTGCATTTATTAAACCTTACTTCTATTTCTTGGATTAGACACAATTCAAAACACTAGTAAGTAAAAATAAATATGATGCAATGACTCATAATTACGGAAAAGGTTGAACAAATTTTAGTAAATCCGAATTGAGATGAAAAGTGCTAGCTGTCCCATAAAAACTTACTCTCTCCTTTTTTGTAGTAACCTAGTTATAGTTGGAAAGTTGCAAGATACCAACTCCAGCATGTCCAGGGTTTCCTGAAGGTGTGGGGGGCGTCAGCATAGGGAGAAATGAGAGACATGCTCACAGCAAGGCTGATGGCATGGCTCTGATGAGAGAGCACCAGACTTTATTTTTATACCCTAAGTTACATCCGCTGTTCATTTTACACATTCTTTACTGTTCTCATAAATTCTGCAAATGTCCACTCATTAGTGATCCTTATAGAGTTAATGATTCTTCCTTACAATAACAAAGTCTGTTTCCCATCCACTTTAAACCATTGACCTTGTATTACATGTAACCCTTCCCTAATCCCAATTTCCATAACCATGTAACAATTTCTTTGATTTTAAAGATTTACTTGATATTTGAGATACAATAGAACAGAGACTCTCAAAGTGCTGCTAAATTATATAATAATCGACTACAAAAAACATAGTGGTTATTTTGCAAAGAATCGGAACATCTACTTACAACAATTGATTATGAAGATTGGAACATCTGCCTTTTAGTTTAACTCTTCAAGTAACCATTAACACCCTGCTCAAACAAACCCATTCATTACACATGTCCTTTCCATAACCCTTCACTACTATTTAGTTTTAGTAGCTCATTTAAGATTCGCTCACTGATTTCGGTAATTACTTTATGTTCTTTCCACCAGGCCACACAGACTAAGGTATTTACCACTGTTTGTATTTCTCTCAGCCACTTAAATTGTTAACTCTCATTTACAAGTCATTAGTCTATAATGAGACATACTCTCAAGTGGATTACAGCAGGAGACTGACGACCTTCCCCAAGGTCCTTCTTATCCCTAAATCAGGTCTAACTGCATACCATATACCCACAGTTTGGAGTTCCCTCTAGGCTTTTATCACAGATAACTGAGGCATCAGAAGGGGTTGAGTTACTTTAGGAGCATCTAGTCCATCAAACAGCTTAACTGTCAGGTCATTTTGAGCAGAGGTCAATATAGCGATCATCAGCGAGATCACCAGGAAACCCTGGCTTCCTTATCAATAAATATAAAACCACCAAGAGGACCACAGCTTGTCGTTCTCATGCCCTGCAGAGACAGACCTCATGCTGTGACCTTGTCAGACAGCAGAAGTTGCCTTGGCCTCTTCAGAAAGTGACTGCCAAGGTCCCTTGCAACTATGTGCGGCCTTGTAAATCAACCTGTGTCAATGGAAGGTGAATGAAGATGATGTATGCCAATTCTTGGACTGACACATATGCCTCCCATTTGTGCCCTTTCATTGGATTTTTCTCTAGTCCAGAGTTGGAATGGCAATGACTAGAGCAATGATGAAAGTTGTATGTGGAGGATCGGTGAACACAGTAGAACCATCATCAACTGGGGAGTCTGAGCTATCCATGGAGAGGGAACAATGGGCTGTAACAATTAGAAGAAAACAATTTTATTATGCTTTTGATTTCTGGGGTTTGAAAAATTTTAGATTTATTTTCATTTTATTTGAAAGGCAGAGAGAGAGAGAGAGACAGACAGACAGACGCTGACTTTTCATCTGCTGGTTCACTTGTCAAATGCTTGTAGCATGCTGGGCTGGGTCAAGCAAAACCAGGAACCCAGAACTTTATTTGATTTGCTCCTGTGGGTGACAGGGACCCAAGTAACTGAGCTGTCACCTGCTTCCTGTCAGGGTACACATTGGCAAAAACCTGGATTTGAATTGAAGTAGCTGAGTCTCAGATCAGGTACTCCAATATGGGATGCAGGCAACCCAGGCCACTACTAAACAACTGTGCCAAACACATCACAGATTTAAAGTATATGTTAGAAGCTCATTTACCCTAATTAACCACATGATGTGGAATATTATATAATAATTAATAGGAATGTGTTAGATCTGTTATAGTTGAGTAGAAGCAGTTTTGTTACATAGGAAAAGTGAAATGCACAAGTTTTTATAATATCTAATTTTTATAAAAAATATGGAAGCATATTACCCAGTAGGATTTACACAGGAGGTTAGAAATTGAACAATTGAATAACCAACCGAGAAATCAAATTGGAGTCATCAAGGCAGAAATTGCATAGATGTTGTGTATTATAGATTCTGAAAGTAACAAGAAGGAACATACCAGTGTCATCTTTTTAAAATTCTGCTGCTTTGGGTTTTACACAGCTTTGAATGCATTATGATCATTCATGCTTTCCTTTTAAATATCTACTGAGTATCATTACCTGGATGTTCTATAGTTATTTCATATGTAAAATGGAGTTTGTTCTCTTCCTGAAAATAATAAACATGTGTTAAATACTATTTCTGAGGTTCTACAAATTTTCTGGCTGTGTGATACAAGAGTTATAAAAAGACCCTGGTTTTTCAGGAGTACATAATTCTATGAACAAGCAGCCATAAAAAGATAATTCCAGTAAAATGTAGGGACTACACTGAAATAGCTATGTGGAGAAAGAAATTTAGGAGGTTTGATGAAGGGTCCCTTACCTCAATTTTGGATGCTAGGCTGGGTGTCAGAAGTAACTAGCACTGAACCTGGCAAATATCCATGCTTGATGAAAATTTATTATGTGCTCTTCCTATTAAGAGGTTATGTTTATTCCTCCATTCCTGGGTGAGACATCAGGCACTTTGTGCCAGGAAACAGAGTACAGTGATGGTTCTTGGCCTCAAAGAACTCAAAGACTGGTAAGAAGGACAGACAGGAAGACATGTCTTAAAGTGTTAAAATAAGCTGAGGTTCAGAGAATATGCTTTTATATGGTAAATCAGGGCTAAAATATAGTTCTGCTGGCTTCCTGTCGAGGGCTGGTCTGTAACATGCCATGCAGTAGAAGTAGGTCTCAGGGTTTACCCCTCACTGTACTATGATTCTTTGGGTTCGGGTGTATCTTGAGTGCTTATTGGTGCTTCATGATCTATTGATGCTACCAACAGAAATGTGGGAGAAATTGAGTTCTTATTGTGTTGGAGATTTCTTTATGATGCTCATGGCTTAAATACATGCCACACAATCAACCACAATAATTATGATGAGATATTTATATTTCCTTTAGTTTTTAATTAAAAATTGAAATAATTACTTAGTTATGAGGTACCATATGAAATTTGAGTACATGCAAATGTTGTATAATATCCATTCAGGATAAATATATCTATCTCCTCAAACATTTGATGTTTGTTTCTGGTGAAAACATCCAACCCTATTTTCTAGTTTTTTTAAAGAGAGGAATATACAGTACATTAACATTGTTTGTAGTCATACTACTGTGCAAGAGAACCCCAGAATGTGGGGCTGGTGTTGTAGCTCAGCTGCTTAAACTGCTGCTTCAGTTGCCAGCATCTTATATTAGAGTGACAGTTCCAGTTCTGCTGCTCTGCTTCTGATTCAGCTTCCTGCAAGAGTACCTGGGAAGGTAGTGGGAGATGACCTAAGTATTTGGGCACTTGACACCCATGTGGTAGACCAGGATGGAATTCCTGGCTCCTGGCTTCAGCCTCCAAGACCTGGCTGTTGTGGCTATTTTGGGAAGTGAATCAGTGGATGGAAGATGTCTCTCTTTTTTTCTTCTTTGTCATTCTGCTTCTCAAATCAATCTTTAAAAAATAAATAGAACCCCAAACTTCTTACTCCTTTGTAGCTATAACTTAGTACATGGTTAATCAACCTTTCTGTATCCCTACCTTCCCTCTTTCATCCCAGCCTCTTGTGACCACCACTATGCTTTTTAATTTACTCTTCTATTAGTATGCATTTCTTAGGTATTGAGGGCAGGATTGTAACTTTTAACTTTCCAATGCTTTGGAAACAATTCAAAAAGATGAAATTCAAATTAAAATCACAGTGAGGTATCATCTCACTCCAGGTAGAATGACTATTATCAAAATTAAAAAAAAAATGCTGGTGAGTATATAGAGAAAAGAGACCCTTTATGCCATGTTGCTGAGAAGGCAAATTAGTACAGCCATAATGGAGAACAGTATGGAGGTTTCTCTAAAATCTAAAAATAGATCTTTCATATGACCCAGCTTTTCCACTTCTGGGAATATATCCAAATAAAATGAAATCAAACAAATAAATATCATGTTCATTGCAGCAGTATTCATAAGACAGCCAAGATATGGAATCAACATAGATGTCTCTCCACAGATGAATGGATACAGAAAATATGGCATATATACACAATGAAATATTTTTAAAAATACTTTTATTTATTCATTTGAGAGGTAGAGTTACAGAGAGTGGGAGAGACAGAAAGGTCTTTCATCCACTGGCTCACTCCCCAAATGGCCACAACAACCAGAACTGAGCTGATTGGAAGCCAAGAGCTAGGAGCTTTTTCTGGGTCTCCCATGTGGTGCAGGGGACCAACTACTTGAGCCATCCTCCACTGCCTTCCCAGGCCATAAGCAGAGAGCTGGATTGGAAGAGAGGCAGCCGCCACATGAACCGGCGCCCATATGGGATGCCGGCACCACAGGCTGAGGCTTAGCCTACTACACCACAGCGATGGCCCCACATAATGGGATATTATAATTGGTCATAAAAAGAATGAAATAGGATGTTTGCTGCAAAATGGTTAGAACTATATAGCATTGTTAAGTGAAATAAACTAGATACAGAAAGGTACTCTCATATGTGGAAGTTAAAAAAATTGATATGAACAGGGATTAGTGATTACTAGGGTTGGGGAAGAGTTTGGATAGGTGGGATAGAGGGAAGCTGGATAATGGATGCCGAAATAAGTCAGAAGTAGTGAGTTCTAGTATTTCGTAGCATAGTGGAGTGACTACAGTTAACAGTAACATAGTATACACTGAATAAAGAATTGGAAGACAGAAACTGGTGGCATCCAACTATGGAGTGAGGATAATGAAATGGAAAAGCTATTTGTCTGGCTTAACTGGAATATGCTATTTTGTGTGTTGAAATATTGCACTGTTTCCTATAAAATGTAGAAGTATCACATGCTAATTAAAATATAAGTTGAAAGTGAAGACAGAGCAACATTTGATGAACAGTACCCTAAATGCTTCATGAAATTTTGTTGAAGCAAATACAACATTTTTTCTCTTCTGAATCATTTTAACCCCAGAGTTATAAACAATCTTGCTACCATAGAGCTATAAGCATTAATAATTGGAGGTATTGAGGTGGGAATTGTGGTGTAGTGGGTTAAGCCTCCTTTTGAAACACTGGCCCCACTTATAGGCACTGGTTCTGTCCAGATTGCTCCACTTCCAATCCAGCTCCCTGATAATGTGCCTGGGAAAGCCATGCAAGATGGCTCAAGTACTTGGATCCATGCCACCCATGTGGGAGGCCTGGATGAGTTTCAGGCTTTTGGTTTTGGACTGGCCAAGCCCCCAGGCATTGCAGCTCTTTGGGGGAGTGAACCAGCAGATAGAGTATCTCTATCTGTCTTTCCCTCCCCTCAACTCTTCCTTTTAAGCACACACACACAAAAATAAATCTTTAAATATATCATTAAATATAATTGGAAGTATTTAAAGGTCATATAGCTTAACCATTCACTTCATGCTTTAGGTCAAGTTTCTTAAGGCACTGAGATCTTCCACAAATTGGCCCTAAGCTATTATCCATCCATATCTCTCCTATCATTCATATATAAGTCTGCTGCAGGAAGGAAATAAACTAGAAATGTCTAAAGAGTCTATTGAACATAATATATAATTCTCAATGTGTCATTATTGGTTTCCTAGGATTGCTGTAACAAACTATAATAAATTGCATAGCTTAAGAAATAGACATTTATTGTCTAATAGTTCTGAGTTTAGAAGTCCAAGATCAAAATATGTGTAGAACTGGTTCCTTCTGAGGGCTGTGGGAAGGCTTGGTTTCATGACCCACCCCTAGTTTCTAGGGGCTTACTGACAATTCTTGGTATCCCATGACTGACAGAGATATCATCTCAATCTCTAATTTCATTTCCTTGGACCATTCAACTTACATCTTGTCTGGGTCCTAGTCTCCCCTTTAAATAAGTACACCGGCTGGCGCCGGGCTTAACAGGCTAATCCTCCACCTTGCGGTGCCAGCACACTGGGTTCTAGTCCCGGTTGGGGCGCCGGATTCTATCCCAGTTGCTCCTCTTCCAGGCCAGCTCTCTGCTATGGCCCGGGAAGGCAGTGGAGGATGGCCCAAGTCCTTGGGCCCTACACCTGCATGGGAGACCAGGAGAAGCACCTGGCTCCTGGCTTCGGATCAGCAAGATGCGCCGGCCGCAGCAGCCATTGGAGGGTGAACCAACGGCAAAAAGGAAGACCTTTCTCTCTGTCTCTCTCTCTCTCTCACTATCCACTCTGCCTGTCAAAAAAAAAAAAAAAAAAAAAAAGACACCAATCATATGGGATTATAGTCCCACTCTATTCTAGCATGATCTCTTAACTAATTATATTTGTAAAATCCTATTTCCAAATAAGGTCACATTCTGGGATACTGGGATTAGGACTATCACATCTGAATTTTGTGAACAGAATTCAATATGTGACATTGGCTTTAAAACTTAACTATGTTTTTCTGAACTGACACTCCCTAGAGTATTCCATATGCATTTTTGCTTTTTTTTTTTAAAATGCCTCTTATATAACTGTTCTGTATTGATAAATTTTCCTTCTGTTAGAATATTACTACATAATGTTGCCCTTATATTTGTTAAATACTTTGATCATTGTGATTTGAGATGTGATTGTTTATGTAACTGGAGTCAGGATACAAAAATAAGATCTCCAAGTTTTAATAATTCATTTTTTCTGTTAGTAAATACATATTTATCAAGTGTATGGCAAATGTACCAAAACTTATATTCCAGACTTTGAAAATTTTGAGGTGAATAAGTGTGCCTAGTTATGTCTCTAACTTTATAGAGTTTACATACTAGTGGGAGATTCACATAATTAATGAACTTCTGCTCATCTTATCTTGGAAACTTTATCAACAGATTGAGATGAATTCTCTCCAGCTTTGGTTATCTGTGAGTGACATGTGGATACAGATCTAGGCTTCTTTCAAAATCAAGAGATAATGTATCATAATGGTTAGAAACTCAGATTCAGATATTGATTTTTTTCTTTTTTTTTGTTTAGTAAATATAAATTTCCAAAGTACTGTTTATGGATTACAATGGCTTCCCCCCGCCCCCCATAATTTCCCTCCCACTTGCACCCCTCCCATCTCCCACTCCCTCTCCCATTCAATTCACATCAAGATTCATTTTCAATTCTCTTTATATACAGAAGATCAATTTAGTATATGCTAAGTAAAGATTTCATCAGTTTTCACCTACACAGAAACACAAAGTGTAAAATACTGTTTCAGTACTAGTTATAGCACTACTTCACATTGGACAACACATTAAGGACAGATCCCACATGAGAAGTAAGTACACAGTGACTCCTGTTGTTGATTTAACAATCTGACACTCTTGTTTATGGCGTCAGTAATCTCCCTAGGCTCTAGTCATGAGTTGCCAAGGCTATGGAAGCCTTTTGAGTGTGCCGACTTCGATCTTATTCTGACAGGGTCATAGTCAAAGTGGAAGTTCTCTCCTTCCTTCAGAGAAAGGTACCTCCTTCTTTGATGACCTGTTCTTTCCACTGGGATCTCACGCACAGAGATCTTTCATTTAGGTCTTCTTCTTTTTTTTTTTCCAGTGTCTTTGCTTTCCATGCCTAAAATACTCTCATGGGCTCTTCAGCCAGATCCAAATGCCTTAAGGGCTGATTTTGAGGCCAGAGTACTATTTAGGACATCTGCCATTCTGAGTCTGCTGTGTATCCCGCTTCCCATGATGGATCATTCTCTCCCTTTTTGATTCTATCAGTTAGTATTAGCAGACACTAGTCTTGTTTGTGTGATCGCTTTGACTCTTAGACCTATCAGTGTGACCAATTGTGAACTGAGATTGATCACTTGGACTAGTGAGATGGCATTGGTACATGCCACCTTGATGGGATTGTATTGGAATCCCCTGGCACATTTCTAACTCCACCATTTGGGGCAAGTCTGATTGAGCATGTCCCAAATTGTACATCTCCTCCCTCTCTTTTTCCCACTCTTATATTTAACAGGGATCACTTTTCAGTTAAAATTTGAACATCTAAGAATAATTGTGTGTTAATTACAGAGTTCAACCACTAATACTAGAACAAAAAAAAAATACTAAAAGGGATAAAGTATTACATTGTACATCAACAATCAGGACAAGAGCTGATCAAGTCATTGTTTCTCATATTGTCCATTTTACTTCAACAGGTTTCCCCTTTGGTGCTCAGTTAGTTGTCACCAATCAGGGAGAACATATGATATTTGTCTCTTTGGGACTGGCTTAATTCACTCAGCATGATGTTTTCCAGATTCCTCCATCTTGTTGCAAATGACTGGATTTCATTGTTTTTGACTGCTCTATAGTATTCCATAGAGTACATGTCCCACAATTTCTTTATCAGTCTACTGTTGATGGGCATTTGGGTTGGTTCCAGGTCTTAGCCATTGTGAACTGAGCTGCAATAAACATTAATGTGCAGACAGCATTTATGTTTGCCAATTTAATTTCCTTTGGGTAAATTCCAAGGAGTGGGATGGCTGGGTTGTATGGTAGGGTTATATTCAGGTTTCTGAGGAATCTCCAGACTGACACCCATAGTGGCTTAACTGGTTTGCATTCCCACCAACAGTGGGTTAGTGTTCCTTTTTCCCCACATTCTCTCCAGCATCTATTGTTGGTAGATTTCTGAATGTGAGCCATTCTCACCGGGGTGAGGTGAAACCTCATTGTGGTTTTGATTTGCATTTCCCTGATTCCTAGTGATCTTGAACATTTTTTCATGTGTCTGTTGGCCATTTGGATCTCCTCTTTTGAAAAATGTCTGTTGAGGTCCTTGGCCCATCTCTTAAGTGGGTTGTTTGTTTTGATGTTGTGGAGTTTCTTGATTTCTTTGTAGATTCTGGTTATCAACCCTTTATCTGTTGCATAGTTTGCAAATATTTTTTCCCATTTTGTTGGTTGCCTCTTCCCTTTCCTGACTGTTTCTTTTGAAGTATAGAAACTTCTCAATTTGATGCAATCCCAAATATTAATTTTGGCTTTGACTGCCTGGGCTTCTGGGGTCTTTTCCAAGAAGTCTTTGCCAGTACCTATATCTTGCAGGGTTTCTCCAATGCTCTCTAATAATTTGATGGTGTTGGGTCCTAGATTTAAGTCTTTACTCCGTGTTGAGTGGATTTTTGTGTAAGCTGAAAGGTAGGGTTCTTGCTTAGTGCTTCTGCACGTGGAAATCCAGTTTTCCCAGCACCATTTATTGAATAGACTGTCCTTAATCCAGGGATTGGTTTTGGATCTTTGATCAAATATAAGTTGGCTGTAGATGTTTGGATTGATTTCTGGTGTTTCTATTCTGTTCCATTGGTCTATCCATCTGTTTCTGTACCAGTACCATGCTGTTTTGATAATAACTACCCTGTAGTATGACCTGAAATCTGGTATTGTGATGCCTCCAGCTTTGTTTTTGTTGTACAAGACTGCTTTAGCTATTCGAGGTCTCCTGTGTCTCCATATGAATTTCAGCATCATTTTTTCCAGATCTGACAAAAAGGTCTTCGGTATTTTGATTCGTATTGCATTGAATCTGTAAATTGCTTTTGGGAGAATGCACATTTTGATGATGTTGATTCTTCTAATCCATGAGCATGGAAGATTTTTCCATTTTTTGGTATCCTCTTCTATTTCTTTCTTTAAGGTTTTGTAATTTTCATAGTAGAGATCTTTAACATCCTTGGTTACGTTTATTCCAAGGTATTTGATTGTTTTTGTAGCTATTGTGAATGGGATTGATCTTAGAAGTTCTTCCTCAGCCGTGGCATTGCCTGTGTATACAAAGGCTGTAGAATTTTGTGCATTGATTTTATATCCTGCTACTTTGCCAAACTCTTCGATAAGTTCCAGTAGTCTCTTAGTAGAGTTCTTTGGGTCCCCTAAATAAAGAATCATATCATCTGCAAAGAGGGATAGTTTGAGTTCTTCCTTCCCAATTTGTATCCCTTTAATTTCTTTTTCTTGCCTAATATCTCTGTCCAAAACTTCCAGAACTATATTGAATAGCAGTGGTGAGAGTGGGTATCCCTGTCTGGTACCAGATCTCAGCGGAAATGCTTCCAACTTTTCCGCATTCAATAGGATGTTGGCCATGGGTTTTTCATAAATTGATTGTATTGAGGAATGTTGCTTCCATACCGAATTTGCTTAGAGTTTTCATCACGAATGGGTGTTGTATTTTATCAAATGCTGTCTCTGTGTCTATTGAGATAATCATATGGTTTTTCTTCTGCAGTCTGTTAATGTGGTGTATCACATTGATTGTTTTGCGAACATTGAGCCATCCCTGCATACTAGGGATAAATCCCACTTGGTCTGGGTGGATGATCTTTCTGATGTGTTGTTGCATTCTATTGGCCAGAATTTTATTGAATATTTTTGCATCTATGTTCATCAGGGATATTGGTCTGTAATTCTCTTTCCATGCTGCATCTTTTTCTGGCTTAGGAATTAAGAAATGAAAGAATTTGGGAGGATTCCCCCTTTTTTGATTGCTCTGAATAGTTTGAGAAGAATTGGAGTTACTTCTTCTTTAAATGTCTGATAGAATTCAGCAGTGAATTCATCTGGTCCTGGGCTTTTCTTTGTTGGGAGGGCCTTTATTACTGTTTCAATTTCTGTCTCATTTATGGGTCTGTTTAGGTACTCTATGTCTTTCTGGTTCAATTTAGGTAGGTTGGATGTGTCCAGGAATCTGTCCATTTCTGATAGATTTCCCTGTTTGCTGGCATACAAGTCCTTGTAGTAATTTCTGATGATTCTTTTTATTTCTGCGGCATCTGTTGTTATGTTTCCTTTTTCATCTCTCATTTTATCGATTTGGGTCTCTTCTTTTTTTAGTGAGTTGGGCCAATGGGTTGTCAATTTTGTTTATTTTTTCAAAAAACCAGCTCCTCGTTTGGCTGAATTTTTGTAATGTTTTTTTGGATTCAATCCTGTTGATTTCTTCTCTGATTTTAATTATTTCTCTTCTCCTGCTAGATTTGGTTTGCTGGTTTGCTGCAGATTTTCTAAATCCTTGAGATGAACTGAAAGCTCATCTATTTGGTGCCTTTCCAATTTCTTGATGTAGGCACTTATTGATATAAACTTTCCTCTTAACACTGCTTTTGCTGCATCCCATAAGTTTCGGTATGTTGTGCTGTTATCCTCATTTACTTCCAGAAAATTTTTGATTTCTCTTTTAATTTCTTCTATGACCCATTTTTCACTCAGGAGCATGTTGTTTGTATATGCTCTAGGGATTCCTGAGTTGCTAATTTCCAACTTCATTCCACTATGGTCTGAGAAGCTGCATGGTATGATTCTAATTCTTTTGAATTTGCTGAGACTTGCTTTATGGCCTAGTATGTGGTCAATCCTAGAGAAGGTTCCATGTACTGCTGAGAAGAATGTAAATGCTTTATTTGTAGGATGAAAAGTTCTGTAGATATCTGTTAGATCCATTTGGGCTATAGTGTTGTTTAAATCTATTGTCTCCTTGTTGATCTTCTGTCCTGTTGATCTGTATCGAAGTCCCCCAAGTACTATTGTATTGGAGTCTAAATCTCCCTTTAATTCCCTTAACAAGTCTTTTAAATAAACCAGTGCCATGTAATTAGGTGTATATACATTGATAATCGTTATATCTTCCTGTTGAATTGATCCCTTAATCATTATATAGTGCCCCTCTTTGTCTCTCCTAACAGTTTTTGTGGTAAAGTTTATGTTGTCCGATATTAAGATGGCTACACCTGCTCTTTTTTCATTTCTGTTGGCATGGTATATATTTTTCCAGCCTTTCACTTTCAGTCTGTATGCATCTTTGTTGGAAATATGTGTTTCTTGTAAGCAGCAAAAAGATGGGTTTTGTTCCTTAACCCAATCAGCCAATCGGTGTCTTTTAACTGGACAGTTCAGGCTATTAATGTTCAATGTGACTTTTGATAAGTAGTAACTTTGCCCTGCCATTTGCCAAAGAGATTTTCTAATATATGGTTTGAATTCCCTGTGATCTTTTGCTGTGAGGTTTCCTTCCTTTACATTCTTTCATATTGATGACCGTGTTTCTGTGTGTAACACATCTTTAAGCATCTTTTGCAGGGCTCGACGAGTGGCGACAAATCCTTTCAATTTCTGTTTGCTGTGAAAAGTCTTTATTTCACCTTCATTCACAAATGAGAGCTTTGCAGAATATAGTATTCTGGGCTGGCAGTTTTTTTCTCTCTTAGTACCTGGGCTATGTCTCGCCATTCCCTTCTAGCTTGTAGGGTTTCTGGTGAGAAGTCTGCTGTGAGTCTAATTGGAGATAATCTGAGAGTAATCTGACGTTTCTCTCTTGCACATTTTAGAATCTTTTCTTTACTTTTCACTGTGGTGAGTTTGATTACAACATGTCATGGTGAGGATCTCTTTGGTCATGTTTATTAGGGGTTGTATGAGCTTCCTGTACTAGGATGTCTCTGTCCTTCTCCAAACCTGGGAAGTTCTCTGCAAGTATCTCACTAAAAAGGCCTTCTAATCCTTTCTCTCTCTCCATGCCTTCAGGAACTCCTAGAACCCGAATGTTGTGTTTTTTAATAGTATCCTATAGATTCCCAACAATATTTTTTAGATTTCTAATTTCCTCTTCTCTTCTTTGGTTTGACTGTATACTTTCCTGTTCTCTGTCTTCTAAGTCCGATATTCTTTCTTCTGTTTCACTGACTCTGTTTTTAAAAGGCTCTCTAATTTGTTTGTCATTTGATCTATTGAGTTCTTCATTTCATTTTGATTCCTCTTCACTATCACACTTTCCTGTTCTACTAGTTTCTGCGTTTCATTTTGAAAATGGATTGGTGATTTCAGAAATGCTGATAGAGAAGAATGTTAGCTAATTTTAGGACACATATTATTCCATTTTGTTCCCCAAATATGTATTAAAATGAAGTAATAATACAAGGCAGAAAATGGAAAATAGATTGTGATGCAGTATTACTCCTAATTGAAACTTTTCATTGAACAAAAAAATCTTTAAATATTTTATTTAATTTTAAGTTATTTGATATTATTTTGGTTCTATGATGTGCCAAATCCAGTGGTAACTTCAGATCTCATTATAGAATTTAATAGATTTGATTACTGGTTCTTCCTTGAAACATTATCTTCTCATATTTCAGGACATCATACATTCTTTTATTGATGGAAATCCCATCTCTACTTTTTCTCTTTCTAATATTTATTTATTGATTGATTTATTGATTGATTTGAAAGGCAGAGTTTTATAAAGAGTGAACAGAGGGAGAGAGATCTTCCATCTGTTGTTTCACTCTCCAAATGGCCACAACAACCAAGAGTGGGCCAGGTTCAAGTCAGGGGCCTGGAACTCCATCTGGATTTCTGTATAGAAGAATGATATTATATCCACACCTCTGATCATATAGAAAAATAAACTAAGGATGGATGAAAAACCTAAATTTAGGATCTGAGATTAATAAATTGCTGGAAGAAAATGTAGGGGAAACACATCAAGACATTGGTATAGGTGATGACTTTTTGGATAAGATCCCCAAAACATAGGCAAAAAAGCAAAACAAGAAGATTTGGGATTATATCAAACTCTTCTGCACCACAAAGTAAACATCAATAGATTGAAGATACATCTGACAGAATGGGAGAAAATATTTACAATCTACTTGTTTGATAAATGATTAATATCCAGAATATACCAGCAACTCAATAACTCAAAAACAAAGACAACTAATTCAGTTATGAAATGAGCAAAGGACCTGAATAGACAGTTCTCAAAAGAAGAAATAGAAATGGCCAAAACTATTAGTCCCAGTTGGGGTGCCACATTCTGTCCCGGTTGCTCCTCTTCCAGTCCAGCTCTCTGCTGTGGCCCAGGAAAGCAGTAGAGGATGACCCAAGACTTGGGCTCTGCACCCGCATGGGAGATGGGGTGTGGGGTACCTGGCTCCTAGCTTTGGATCAGCGCAGCACACCAGCTGCAGCGGCCATTTTGGGGGTGAACTAATGGAAAAGGAAGACCTTTCTCTCTGTCTCTCTCTCTCTCTCTCTCACTGTCTCACTCTGCCTGTCCAAAAAAAAAAAAAATGCTCAATATCAACAGCCATCAGGTAAATGCAAATCCAAACCAAAATATTATATCACCTCACCTTATCAGAATGGCTGTTATCTAAAAGAAAGACTAACAAGTGCTCGCAGGGATATGGAGAAAGGGGAACTCTTATACACTGTTGGTGGGAATATAAATTAGTGCAACCACTGTGGAGAACAGTATGAGGACTTCTTAAAAAACTGGAAATGAGTTGCTATATGAGCCAGCAATCCCACTACTGGGTTTATACCAGAAGACATGAACACATTGTATCAGATACCTGCACTGCCAAGTTTATAACAGCACTCTTCACAATAGCCGAAATATGGAATCAGCCAGAGTGTCTATAATCAGATGAACGGATAAAGAAAATGTGGTAAAAATATACCATGGAATATGATTCAGCTATATAAAAGAATGAAATCCTATCAGCAAAATGGATGGAATTAGAGGACATCACGTTGAATGAAATAAGCCAGACACAGTAAGTCAAATACCACAAGTTCTCCCTTATATGTGGAAGCTAAATTTTAAAAAAATTAGAAAACAAAAACAAAATGCTTTTGTGCATCAGTTTTGCTGCAAATACAGTGTTTTGTCCAACTTTGTTTTAAATCTTTTCCAAATTGAAAGTGATTATATACTAAATAATTTTGTGACTATTTTAAAATTCACTTTATATGAGTAAAGTTTAACATCTTTTCGTTTGATAATTGTTTATAGCCCTTGCCTATTTTCCTGCTTACCTGTACCTTTTTAGTGTTTTTTGAACTCTTTACTTAGTGGAACATTAAGCCTTTGACTATAATGTAAATTAAAAATATCTCAAAAAACAATTGTTATGAAAACAAAGTATCAACTTTTTTTTGTAATATCAATGAGAGTGGGTTGAGTATATATATATGCATACAAGATATGTGTATGTGTATGCTTATATAAGTATATGTACTTTACAGACAGAATTTCCCATATAATATTCACTAGAACTATCATTTTTATCTATATGATAGGATAATAAGATCTTCTTTATAGACTTACTGCAAGCTTTAAATTATGAAAGGCATGTAGATTGCTTGGCAAGATGACCAGCATATAAAAGGCTCTGCATACATTATGGGGCATTTTTACTGTGAAATAGAGTCACACTCAGTTACTTCAAAGTGGTAAATAATAAAACCTGGAACAGAGAAAAATTGTATCAGGCCCTGAAACTGTATTGGAATACATGTTTTTGAGACAAATCCTATCTGAAAATATAGGAGGTGCAGGAGGAGGCTCCAGTTCTTGGTTTGTTTTTTGAAAAAATATTCAGCTTCTGAGTAAGAATTTCTATGAGAAGCAGTGTTGCAAGACAACGTTTGGCAGGTCTTTTGTGTATCTGCATGTCTTGCAAAGTGAGTCAAGGAAGCTCCTTTTTATGAATTTGTTTTTCAAGGATAATTGTATAGAGAATAATGCTAAGTTAGTATCTAATAATATCAGCCCAATTTAGACCAAGAGTTTTTAGACTTTCCTTGATCCATTTTCAAGCCTCTTACCATCAAAATGGAATTCTAATGCTCTGGATATTCACAGTTCCTACACGATAACAGGAAGAAACCATCACAGGGAGTGCAGGAAGGAAGCAGCCTTGCATATTAGGCTCAAAGATATATGCTACCGTCACTGAGCCTGGGTCATAAAGTCTGCCCTTTTTACAATTGAACATTGTAATCTCTTGTGACAATGGCCTTCAGTGGATGTTGAGTCTGGGCATCCCACCACAAGCACATTACTTATCCAAAGCAAGCATCTAGGTTCCCTAAGATATCTCTCAAGGTAGATAATTTTACTTGCCTAAACTTAGGGGAGTCTTAGCATGGAGGATTGCAGTGGACACTGTGTTCTCTCACTGATACCCCTACCCCTTCTGTGCCTCATCAACTGTGGAAGAGCTTTATAGTTTAGTTGGGATTGGATTAAATTGCTTCCCACTCTCTAACCTTGAGTCTTCCCTTAATTTTCCCATTTATTGTTCTGACTAGAAGAGTAACGAGCTGTTGAAATAACATAAAAATTAAAAAATTACAAATCTTGGGCAATGTCCGCCTTATGATACTTTAGCCATAGTTTATCAGACTCTTTAATGTGAGAACTCCAGAGACTAGGAAGTTGAGAAGTACTGTACTTCTAACTTTTAAGGTACATTTTATTGTGATAGAAGTTCTCAAAGTTACCTCTTGTGTGCAACTGTCTGTTATTTGAAATATTTGCTTTATTTTTCTAAATCTGTTTCAACAATAATTCCATAGAAACATTACTTGTTACTTCTGCATTGTCACTTTCTTTGACACTCTCCACCAACGTTGATTCCTTGGTGTGATAGTTGCCATGAATAGGCACTGGCAGAAAGACAATGCAAAATTTCTTCTTTGCTCTCACCTTACAAGATCATTAAATTTGGTGAGCTGAAACTGGAGCTGCCTCTGCTAGCAATTGTCTTAGCTAAACAAATGCAGTGACTGGAATTTCTACGTGGTGCCATGTTTCACATTTACTGCATCTAGGGTGTGAGAAAAATCACACTTTAAAGCAGTGTGGAATGAGTTTTAACAGAACTAGCAGGGATTCAATGTTATAGAGAAAATAAATTGAGTGAACTACTGAGAAATCAAAAGTAAATAAGTCTAAGAGAATATTACACAGTGGAATACGGTAGGAGAAATAAAAGTAAGAGAAAATTAGGCCTTTTAGGGTGATAAAAAGGAGGAACTATCAAGATGACAGCTATATTTCTAATCACAGATTCTCTTTATAAGGCAATTTTGGGCAGTGTGGACAGTCAGAATTTTGCATTTCAATTGAGAAAGATGTATTTTTATTTCTCTGGAGTTTTGTTTTTTTCATAGGATGTTTTAGAAATATAGTGTGAGGAGGAATATGCTCCTATTTTACGTTTTTTTAACATGTGTTGCAATTACCCTCAAATATGTTAAAGCACTGATGTTACTCAGCCTGAAAATTTGTCTCTCGAAGATGATGGGTTATACGTCTTAGGAGATTAATGATGCAAAGACACTGACACATAAACATAAAAGATTAAGTAACCACTCCACCTTTTCTCACCCCAGTACTCAGGGATATCTTGTTTACTTAAAAAACATCTCTCCAGTCAGTTTTGTCAAATTTCCAGATGATGACAAATGCATTTAGAACCTGTTCTTATTATTTGATATTAGCAAAAGAATAAATGTGTTTGTGAAAAAAAAAGTCTAAGCCAGCCCTATCTTCTGAGGATACTATTACATAATGATAATAAGCATATACTTCAAGTTTGATGACCTTGTTAAATTAGCAGGGGGAAGGAAGACTGTCAAACAAACAGGCATTATGCAGAAATTTATAGGCTTCTGCAGAAAGGTGTTAGCACTTCCTAGTTAACTGGAATGGAGAACCAACCAACAATGAAACTGCAGGTTATAAATGGGGTTTTCAAAATTTAACACTCCAAAAAAGAACAAAGGGAGCTTGTGAGTGGAATATAAAAGGAGAAGAGAGATTGGTAGAAAATTGGTTACAATACAATATAAAGGGATTTTGAGAATGTTGGGCTGTGTTCTCCAATTTTCTATAGTGTGGGTATTTTATGGCAGAAGAGCTCATTTAACTTCTTCAAGAGATATTTCCTCTCTCCTGAAAGTCATTATTTATTTTAGAAAATTAGGAGTTAAGTACTATTAAAAATAATCTCCAAGCCTTAACAAAAGCTAATGATATGAATCCTGAACTGACACTATGTGCAAACCAACAGCTGAAAAAACAGAGGAACCAGGAAGATATGGAAGCAAGTGGAGAAAGAGAAGGCTGCAGAATGATGAGAATACCAGGAAATACCAGGAAAGGGATTTACAGCCAGAGTATTCGGGTGGAGTCAAAGTTCTGGTAATTTTTCATTGTATGTATCACTTGGGACATATCCGGGGTGAATGTTTGATGCACTGGTTATGGCAGTGCTTGGGGAATCCACATCCTGGCTCTACTCAGAATTCTAGCTTCTTGCTAATATGTACCCCAGGAGGCAATGGGAGGACTGGATTGAATTTCTAACCTTGCTTTGGTCTGGGCAGAAGTTACCAGCACTTGATGAGTGGACAAGTGGATGGAAGATTTCTCTTTCTCCACCTCTTTCTTCCTTCCTCCACCTTTCTGCCTTTCAAATGAGTAAATAAATAAAACTAAAACAAAGAGAAGTTATAGGGTTGGAAATCAATGGTTGGGGTGTAGGAAGAAGGGTTCCACAATGGGTTTTTAAAATTCACTATAGTTGTGGCAACATAGCCGTGGCCTGTGACACCTGCATTCCATATGGCCTTTGGTTCATGTCCTGACTGTTCACTTCCAACTCAGCTCCATGCTATTAGCTTGGGAAAAGCAGTGGAAGGTGGCCCAAGTGCTTGGGACCCCTCACTCATGTAGGAGACCCAAAAGAAGCTCTAGGCTCCTGGCTTTGGTCTGACACAGCCCCAGCTGTTGTGGCTATTTGGGGAGTGAACCAGCAGATGGAAGATACCTCTTTCTCTCTGTCTTTTCCTCCCTATTTCTATAACTCTACCTTTCAAATAAATTAAAAAAAAGTAAGTTTTTTAAAAGAAACTCACTGTACAAAACACATGTCTTTTCATAACTTGTAAGAATTTTGTAGTAATTAGAGTGTTAATCCTGAATTTCCATTGCAGATCGCTATCTAGAATATGGCATAACAATGGCATGAACTATTTCCACAGTTCAATGTATGAAATAGCCAAGCAAATATCCTATTAATTCTCTCTGGGTCAGTGATTGAATATTCAAAGAATTTCACTCCCTGTTAAAACCATTATCATGATTTAATTACCATGAAAGTAGAAAGGCAGAGTTACTTGGGATCTTTACATTAAATCACAGTTAAAACAGATGTGTTAGTCACTCATAAGTATTTGGACTTCAGTTAATTAAACTCAATATAAAAACAAAACTAATGAATAGTGAAATTTTTTAGGCGGTTTCTAATTAATATAGCAGTCTGAAGATTTCTCAAGAAAGCAAGAAAGATTTAAACATATATGAAATCTGCACTATTTGTTTTCCTGTATAAATACATATATATATATAACACAATTAGAGTGTATGTATGTATATAACATCATTATATTATTTTTATAGCCAGATTTCTCTATCAAATTACAGAAATGTTCTTTTTTTTATTAAACTTTTATTTAATGAATATAAATTTCCAAAGTATAGCTTATGGGTTACAATGGCTTCCCCCCTCCCATAACTTCCCTCCCGCCCGCAACCCTCCCCTTTCCCGCTCCCTTTCCCCTTCCATTATGAAGATTTCATCCTACTTCTTTGAACTTGGCTTACGGAATTTCATATCCTGCTCTCTTGGTGGTTCTATTTTATCCCTTAGAGTTTAAAAATAGTTACATAATGCAAAAAAATACACTTTCTTGTGTGACTTAGAAAATTGCCCAGTGATATTCCCAAACATTAAACTCCATACAATATGACTAGTTTTATGAAGAAAAATGTCCAAAAAACTTACAAGCAACTTATGAATTTTTGTGGAAAAAAAATTTTTTTTTGACAGGCAGAGTGGACAGTGAGAGAGAGAGACAGAGAGAAAGGTCTTCGTTTTGACGTTGGTTCACCCACCAATGGCCGCCGCAGCTCGCGCACCGCTGATCTGAAGGCAGGAGCCGGTTGCTTCTCCTGGTCTCCCATGGGGTGCAGGGCCCAAGCACTTGGGCCATCCTCCACTGCCCTCCCTGGCCTGGAAGAGGGGCAACCGGGACAGAATCCAGCGCCCTGACCGGGACTAGAACCCCGTGTGCCGGTGCCGCAAGGCGGAGGATTAGCCTATTGAGCTGTGGCACCAGCCCTTGTGGAAAATTTTTAAACTTGCTTTGATACTTTTTTTTTTTTTTTTTTTACCTTGAGAATACCGTATCACTACAAATTTTATTCAGAAACCCATCTTTGTGTTTTTTTTTTTGTTGTTTTTTAAAAAAAATTCCCATTATGAACTGGTTTGGTCAATCAACTACAAGGCTAGACACTGGCAACAACGGCAAACCGCCCCGACCTCTCCCGGTCTCTCAACCGCTGCCTGTCGCGTTCCCGGCCCCCGCCGCCTCCGCCACCGCAGCCGCCGCCACGACCACGGTCTCTAGACCGAGAGCTTAACGTGCTTGGTAGTTAAGTAGGAGAAAGAGAGTAAATACTACTAGTTCAGGGAACTCACAACGTTGAGCAAAGCAGCCTAGTCCTCTGAGGTTGAATTTTGTCATCATGTGCCTACATCATGTCCAAGAGGAAGCCCTTAAGAAACTGATGTCCAGAGAGTAAACTGACATTTTCTCTCCTGCCTTCCTCACCACAAGAAGATGAGATTGCAAAGAGGATGACATGGAAACCTCTTGCTGTCGTTGTATTTTTGAAATTCTACTTTGGTGTGTGATGACATTTACTGTTACTCAGTGGACAGTTTCATCACTGCTAGTGCTGATACAGAAGTTTGAATACAAAACATAAATGCAAGGTCAACAAATTCAGGTGGAATAATTAGCCCTGAATTTTTGATACCTAATTTCATACTTGACTTTGAAACCAAAACAGCAATACAGGTAAAATACAAATGTTAAACAATACAACTCAAACACTATTAGTTTAACTTATTGGATGCAATTGATTTTCTGAATGTAAATAGATAACTAAAATAAATGTATGGTACCATCTGTATTGAGGAGTTTATTCTGATGCCTAAATGCAAATCTCTTCTTTTCCAGCACTTTGCTAAAACAAATGGAGTTCACAATGCCATTTCTTTTTCATTTATCATGTTTATTTCTTTTACACATTAATGGCTTCAGCTGTTTTTTTTTTTCATTAGATTGTAACAATTACAATAACACTAAGTGGTGCTGAATAATTGGACTTGTGTGAATGTATTTGATCATTAAAATGTTGCTTAAATGATCCTATAATAGCACTCTTCAATAGAATTTTCCACAGCAGTGGACATGTCCTAATATGTATTGTTCAACATGGTATTCCTGAAGAGGTTAATGAGCAATGTGACTATTGTGACTGAGGAAGTAAATTTCAATTTTTATGTAACTTAATTTTGCATTTAAACTTAAACAATCATACATGTCTAGTGGTTACCTTATTGATGAGTGCATGTCTAGAATATATGTAAATATTCTTTTAGCTCTTACTAAAGTAAAAAAATACATCAATTATAATCTCATAGGGAAATTTCAGATGCTTGTGAATACACTGACTTCAGTTTCAGAATCAGCTGCTGTGGTTGATGGATCAGTCCCAGATGCAAATATATCCAATCATATACATTCTCAAATTACTCAGTATGGGTTAGATTCTTTAGAAACTTATTCAGGAACTAACCTGGCATATTTGAAAGGGATCACCACAACATTGTTGATTTTGTTCCAGAGAGACCTGGAAAAGTTGTTGTATCCTGAAGTAGAATATGTAGAATCAAGTAGTAACAGACAGACATAATAGTCTGTATTATGGGAGCAAGGGGAGTCAAAGGTAAACCATGTAGTTTTTGAAGAATGACTGAAAACACATCTTGAGTCAATTTCTTTTCTGCAGTGGGCATGTCTCTCAGATTTTCTGTAGTGTCACTTGTAATGTCTGCATATCCATGTCTGACTATATGTTTTTGAATCTTTTCCCTTTTTCTGTAGTCTAGTGAGGTATTTATCAATTTTGTTTAGCTTCTCAAAGAACCAGCACTTTTTAAATGTGAGCTTTTTGTATTTTTGTATGTATTTCATTCATTTTTGCTCTGAGTTTTGTTATGTAAGTTCTTACACTTATTTTGGATTTGACGTGTTCTTGTTTTTCTAGTTCTTTAATGCATAGGAGTAAGTTGCTTATTGGAGATCTTTCTTTTTTTTTTTCTTTTTTTTGATGTTGACATTGATTGCTATAAACTCCTCTTTTATGTACTTCTTTTACTGTATCCCATAGGTTTTAGGTGTTGTGTTTCTATTTTCATTTGTTTCAAGAAGTTAAAAAAAAATTCCTTCTTAATTTCTTCCTTGATCCACTGGTTGTTCAGGAGTAGGTTATTTAATTCTCATGTGCTTATATAGTTTCCAAAGTTTTTCTTGTTATTGATTTCTAGTTTTATTGCATTGTATTCAGAAATGATAGTGAATATGGTTTCTATTTTTAAAAATTTGTTGAGATTTGTCTTTAGAATTTTTCTGTTATAGTTTTTATTTTTAAAGGAATTTATTCATATATTAGATTCAGAGTCACTGCAAATTCATGATAATTACTACAACACACTTCTTATCAAGTCTCATGTTAATATGATGTTAACACAAAGAGAACAGATTCCATGTAATTCAGATACAATTCCAAGATACGATTCCTCCTATCTTTCCTCCTTCCCTCTCTCTCTCTCTCTCTCTCTCTCTCTCTCTCTCATTTTTTTTTTTTTTGACAGGCAGAGTGGACAGTGAGAGAGAGAGAGAGAGAGAAAGGTCTTCCTTTTTGCCGTTGGTTCACCCTCCAATGGCTGCTGCGTCCGGCGCGCTGGGGCCGGTGCACCACGCTGATCCGAAGGCAGGAGCCAGGTGCTTCTCCTGGTCTCCCGTGGGGTGCAGGGCCCAAGGACTTGGGCCATCCTCCACTGCACTCCCGGGCCACAGCAGAGAGCTGGCCTGGATGAGGGGCAACCAGGACAGAATCCGGTGCCCCGACCGGGACTAGAACCCTGGTGTGCCGGCGCCGCAAGGCGGAGGATTAGCCTATTGAGCCCGGCGCCGGCCTCTCTCTCATTTTTAAAAACACATTTCATTCCTTAAGAAAAACTTAATACTTTAAAAGCTTGGAAATAACATTTTTAAGAGGGATACTTCATAAATTTTGTGTAGTCTTTAATTTTTCTGTTTTACAAGGAGTGTTTCCTACAAATATACTTTGTTTAATCTTCTCTTTAAAACTATTATTAATAATAATTATACTTTATAATTATGTAATGATCTTGTCTATGACTTTTGATTTAAAATACTTTTTATCTAGATGATAATAATTATATATTTATAGGATGTTACTGTGTAATATTTCAATACATGCATATATTGTGTACTGATAAATCAGGGTAATCAGGATTTCCCCTTTGCTGACATTACTTTATGAATAGAAGCTTGGAATATCTTTCTTCTGTTTGTTAATATAATATTACTATGGTGCTGTGAACTATAGTCTCCCCCCTCCACATTCCATGCTGTGTACCACTAGGGACTTTTTCCTTTGATGTAACTCTGATTCGGTTGTGACTCTGCTAATCTTTTATTTATTTCAGTGCTCTGATATTAATATATATTTACTTGTTATTACATCCCATTGCTGTGTTAAATGCTTTATAATTATATAATGATCTTGTCTATGACTTTTGATTTCAAATACTTTTTATCTGGTTGATATATGGGTATTATTGCTTTCTTTTGGGTTCCATTTGCATGCAATATCCATATACATGCCTTCAAAGATTTCGGTCAGATGCCCAGTCAGGCAGTTGAGATCAGTCAGTGCAAAATCCAAAAAGTGATTTAATGAGGATTATACCTGCCTAAGTGTGCTATAGGTAACAATCACTCCCTCTCACTTTATTGAATGCCTACCATGTATGTGGTATAGTAGAGGAACTATAGCGGTGTATGAACAATACTTTCCGGGAAAGACTTAGGATTTAGTGGGGCAATCAGAGGTAACAAATCTTTTGTGGCTAAGTATTCAAGATGTTAAGTACTTAGATTGAAATGTGTGAGGCCGGTGCCACGGCTCAATAGGCTAATCCTCCACCTGCCGCGCCGGCACACTGGATTCTAGTCCTGGTCAGGCAGGGTGCTGGTTCTGTCCCGGTTGCTCCTCTTCCAGGCCAGCTCTCTGCTGTGGCCCGGGAAGGCAGTGGAGGATGGCCCAAGTGCTTGGGCCCTGCACCCGCATGGGAGACCAGGAGAAGCACCTGGCTCCTGACTTTGGAGATACAATATAAATGCAGAAGAAAAAAAAAAAAAAAGCAAACTGAGTGTTTCTACAAAAGTATTCATCACCAGCATGCTTTCTGGTGTGGAAACATCTTTATGTTATCTGTAAATATCAAGGTGGATACACGTGTATAGGGAATGCATGTATCAAGAGGAAAAGGAGAGATAAGCATGGAAACAAAAGAAAGAAATTCCCTGATTGTAAATTAATGCATTGAAAATCAATAGTCTGAATGCCTGCACTGTGAAAACAATGACATATCATACTGAAATATGAATTTTGCTATTACTGATAGACTTGCTACCAAAAATGGTGTTTAATACTAAAGGTCTAAATAATATTTTCAAGGTAGTGGTACCAAGGAAGTTTCCAGATCTGTGATCTATTCTAACTGCTACTGTGTCCTTACCATAGCCCCATGGAAAACTTGGTTGGGAAAGTGGGCTCATTGCTGTACATAGTGTGGTTTTTAACAACAAATGCCTGACTCCCCTGAATGTCTTTACGGATTTGATATCACTGAATGTGCTCAAATACTAGTTTGCTAGTCATAGTTCTGGGTCATGAAGTCTCTTGGGAGTAAGGACAAATTTGAGAGGGAACTGAAGATGAAGGGCCCAGCACATTCTTACTAGGAGCAGAGAAGCAAGGAAGATGTGAGCATCTTTTATGCTGAATGCTTTGATAATTAAAATTATCAAAACATAACAAAGGAGACTCAAAACATGACTAGCTATGCTAACACAATGACAGGTTAATAAAGGCACTAAAACTGAAAGCCCTGAGCAGGAACTAGGACTCATCTTCTGTTTTTAATATCATCACACACTTTGACAATTCAAGTCTTGAAGACAGCATAACCAAAATGACATGAGGCATCCACAAGACTTACTGGAGGAAATACCTGTGACAGTTCAGAGGGAGAGAGAGTAACAAGAGTAGGCGAAGAGAATATTCAGACTGCAAAGTAAGTCTGGGACCTGAAAAAGAATAAAGGGAAGAAGCATTAGGGTAAGAAGGGCCTCTGATTAAAGCTCCATTCTAGAAATTTTCCAAACAGAGCTATCAAACCCCTTGAACCAGACTCTGCATCCTGCGTTGGGCAGCAGTGTCCTTTCTAGCCCCTGTTGCACTCCGTCAGCAGCTGGGAGCTACCTGTGGAAAGTGGGGTGAATGCCACCAAGGAGATCAAATTGCACAGCTGGAGAATTTCAGTCCATCTGCAGCAGATTCTCTTGAAGGAAATCTAAACAGGACACCTCCGTGGATAACACAGGCATACGACACATGACTCAACTCAAAATTTTCATTGTAAATTCTTTGCTGTACATTCAGAGATACAGTTTTCTCCAGTAAAGTTTGAGAAGATGGAACACCTCTATTAGGGTTTCAAACCATCTTACTCTAGATCTGTTCTGTTAATGGCTTCCTACATTTTGCACATTCTTTTTCTGGTCTTTATGCACAGATATGAGATAAACTCCCTAGGCATATCTTAGTATAAAGAGACATCTTAAAAAATTGCTCTGAAGAATTGAAAATGAATCTTTACATGAATGGAAGGGGAAAGGGAGCGGGAGGGGGGAGGGTTGCGGGCGGGAGGGAAGTTATGGGAGGGGGGAAGCCATTGTAACCCACAAGCTATACTTTGGAAATTTATATTCATTAAATAAAAGTTAAAAAAAAAATTGCTCTGAAGTGGAAGTAAGGTCTTTCTATAGGCAACATAATAAGGTGCAGTGTTTGAAAGACTTGAGGGGAATCATTGTGAAAAACTCACCTGAAAAATGTACTACAAGAATTCCTAGAACTAACAGAGTGTAATCTGTAAGGCAGCTGTCAAGATTTTGACCACAGGGTGGCAAAATCAGGCTTTTTGTGTTTGGTATATCATATTTGGCTGGGAATGAGATATTTATCCGTGGCTGTTCTATTGTTTGTTTGTTGTCCTTAGAGACTCAGTAAATGTAGCAACAAATCATTGATTCTGGAAAATCAGAATGGTTGAAAAAAGCTCTTTGGATTATTATGGGGAATACTGTTGCAGGTGTGTCTCCTGAATAAACAAACAAGTTGATCATCACACACTTGGAATCCAAAAAACATAAATGTGGATGGGGATCTGATAGGGTAGAGACTGATCACCAAAGTGGTTTTGGATTAGTCTACAGATGGTTTCTATGTTCTTGTTCTAAATTCATTGGCAAAAAGATGTGGCTCATGGATCATGGCACTGGTTTCAATTATATTGCTAGTCTTTTCCAACTCTGCATGGATTGGTAACTGAGTTATATTTTCTACCACTTTAGATTGCTTTTTTTTTTTTGCCATGACATTTATTTGCTACAAGAGGATGTGGCAATGATCCCAACTCATTCTCAGAGGGATGACTTTAGAAAGATTTTAGAAGAAGAAAAGGATTGGATAAAAGATTCTTCACTCCAAAGGCATTCATTTGATAATTAAATGTTATTGAGAAACCACTATGCTAGAATTTATAGAAGACACAGAATTAGAGAGAAATTAACTGTGTCCATGCCTTTGAGAAGAGCAGGTTGAAGATAATTGTTCAAACAACTCTCAACTGGATTGGTAAGGTATGGTTTTTATTTATACAGAGTCCAAGGTGGTCATTACCACACCATTGCTTAAATTTTTTACCTTCTTAATTTTCAGGAAAAATGGAAAAATTCTATGTCTAGAAATGTTAGCTATATTGAGTGCTTACCATGTGAAGGGTACTTTGCCAAGTGTGTATAGATTAAACCATTTTAAAATAACAAAATCCTGGTGTAGATACTTTATAGATGAATGAGGCACAGATAGATTAAATTTCTATTCCAAGATAGATATTTAGTATGATGAAATTATCATATAACCTAAGGAGTTTCACTTCAAAACTGCAAATGAACCATTGCTTTATGCTGCAAAAGTGTCACAGTTCCTATGAAGGAGTAGCACTAGAACTATCTCTCTCCTGCAATCTTTGTATATTCGGGTCATAACCACCTGTCACATGTTTCACACGTTCATGCTTTTCCACCAACAGTTTCTTCCCTCAACTTTAATTCAACAATGATTTACTTAGCTCTTGTTCTATGCCATGATAGTTCAAGATAATACAGATTATTATCTCTATTAAAATGACATATGTAATCTTTCTTTTTATGTAGGTTAGAGAGTACTGGGACCCGAAAGCAAGTGAAGAGGTTAACTATAGAATGAAAAGTTGAGGTAAACAGAGACGAAATTCCAATGATAATGTTAACATGAGAATTTAAAAGTGTCATGGGTGCACACATGGAGTGGCACAATATGAGCTTGAAGGATCAGGAAAAGCCAATGCTCTTAAACCCATAGCTGAATGCCTGGCAATTTCAACATCTTTATTACTAGTTAATTCCTAGTTATCTATTAAAATTCAGTTTATTCTTTAAAAATCTATCCTTTCTTTCTATCTTATTGCTTCATTAGTGAGTCAAAAAGAAAGATCTTTATTATTTTATATGGCTATTGCTACTTTATTGTTTGATTTTCCTACCACTAAACCAAAAGCTCCTTGAGGGAAGAAATTATTTTTGTGCCCATTATATCTGTCACAGTGCTGTTTTAGCATACGCTTTCTGGTAAACATTAGCTAAGTGAATGAGAAAGTGGTTGAGGTGAAGTGGGCTGTGAAAATTTATCAACTCTATGTCAATCTTCTATCCCTTGCTAATGATTTTAAATTTTAACTTTCAGAATTTCTTAGAGAGATGGCAAAGAAAATGGTTTTGTGTTCCTTTTATATTATGCATGTGTTTATATTCTTGAGTAAAACTGGATTGCATTTTCAGTGAAAGCTTCACATTAATGAAGTTAAGGTAGTAAATTTTATATTTGTATGGACCACTTTGCTTCTTTGCTTCATTTGTATATGTAGGCAGAGGTTAGCACATACACATTGGCTGCCTGGTATACAGAGGTATGATTTTGTTCACAAAGAGAACTAGTTGAGAAAGCATGTATGGTTTATTTCAAATCAGTTTCCTTTCATGGAGAAACAGCTCTCTCACAGACTAACAATGGTGAGCCAACAACTTCACCTTCATAAATGCAGGGCAGTCTGCTATTAACATAAATTCAGGTGTCATTTCCCTACGCTGTTATATTATGCTTGAAAATAAAATCATAGATAATTCTCTAGGGTTAAATAGAGCATATTTCAATAATATCATGGACTTCAAAAACAATTAAAATAGCATAATTTCTGAATTGTGAAAAGAATTTTGTTTTATAGGTGTTTTAATAATTTTCAATTGCCCATTGTCATACTTGCATTGAGTAGCAAATTTTTCCCCTTTTATTTGATCCTTATCTGAGAAATTTAACAATGGAGCATACCATTTGTCTTCTATAAACTGAGGCTATGGTAACAAAGCTGTTTTCTTCAGAAACAATTGTTCCTAAAGTAATAATAAAATCAACGTATTTAGATAAGGCACTTTTAAACATACTTGTGGCAGATGCTATTTTAAAATGAGAAAATCTGGAGACTTTTAGTGTAGTAAGATTAGCAAAATTACCAAGGGATCATTCTTCTTCTTTTAAAGCCAATGTCACAATTACTGATTCAAATAACCCTCATAATGCTTTGGGAAAAGAAGTTGAAGATGTTCCATTTGACTGGTGTGAAAATATCATGGCTGTTATCGTAACAGAAGATTCTGGGGAACTGCTAGACTCTCTTTGGGAATTTTTGATCTTTTCATTTATTTTGAAGCTTTATATTTTTATTTGGCTTTATTAAGGTATAACTGACATATTGAAGATATATGAGGTGATGATTTGATGTATGTATACATTATAAATGATTACCACAATCAAGTTAAGTGTCATGTCTGTCATCAGACATTGTGATCATTTTATGTATGTGTACATGACAAGGTGGCATGTGTGGAGACAATGGAGTATTATTAATTACAATCATCTGAGATCCCCAGAACTTACTCATAATTCTGTCTTTAGCATACAACCTGTTCTTTAACAATCTAAAGTACAATATCCTTTCAGTAATTGAGGAGTGTTTGCTTTCACTGTTGAGTGGAGCCTAATCATTTATCAGACATTCTTAGTTCATTAGGGTACAGTGATCCTGAGGCTATTTTTGCTGACATGTAAAAAATGTATAAAGATAAATTTACCACCAAGTTGTATGTCGGATAAACAAGTTGAAAATATTCAATCAGGTGCGACATGCTGTGATAGGCATAGACAGACCATTGATTTTTCACTCACCAGGCATAAAACACAGTCAAATCTTATGATCCTGTTGAAAGAGTGCTTTAAATTGCCCGGTAAGTAGATAAAACAGTCCCCGGTTGAGCATACATAACCGAAAATAAAAGTTATCTATGAATGTAAGATGATTTCAGAAATGATGAGGAAGAAGGGGGTTGGGGTGAAGGAAGTCAGTTAATTTTTATTGAGTGTTCTTTCTTCTCTGTGTCAGCACTCCAACAAATAATACGGTAACAAATGTTGCCAGTTCTTCTGAGACATACAACTTATTTGATGTATTTGGTAAAAATAATAACTATTAGACAGTAACTAATTAATACATACTTAAACTTAGCTGCCTCTGTTTTTTATTTGCCAAATATACCTATTTTTTTGAATTAGGATAGTTGAAAAGGAATATCTTTTATAGTTAATACTTATTTATATATAACACACATTTTATATAATATGTTGTTAGCTTATATAATGTATGATTAGCTTGAGAATAAAGTATTCTTAAATTTATAAAAGAACAGAATCTTTTATTTGCCCTTAAACAATGTGTAAGGATGAACTCTGAGATAAACAGGGAGAATAGTGAATCTAGTTGAGGCAGAGATAAAGAAAAATGTGTGGAGTGTCAGCCCTCTAGACTCTAGGGTTCACTCACTTAGGTGAATAGTGAGGTCTTTGCTGGAAATCTAGGGCTTATTATAACAACTTGGGGGTATCTTTCCTAGATAATTTGTAATATATTGTTTCTCACCAACATATTAGAAGATGTAGTATGAGATGTTTAAAAGCACTTAGGGAGATGGTGTTGGGCAGGTAGTGGTGCTCTTAGTTTTTAGTTTTTTTAATTTTAAACTTTTTTATTTTCTGTGACAGAAAGAGAAATTGAGAAAGAGAGGGCTCTCTTCTATCTACTGATTCACTCCCCCAATACCTGCAATAGCCAGATGTGGGCCAGGTGAAAGTCAGGAGCTGGGAGCCCAGTCTAGGTCTGCCAAGTGGGTGTCAGGTGCTTAAGCACTTGAACCATGATCCGCTGCCTCCCAGAATGCAGCAGCAGTGAGCTGGAACAGAAGCCGAGCAGCTGGGACTTGAACTGGGCTTGTGGCGTGAAATATGGGCACCTCATGCTGCCGCTCAACCTGCTGTGCTTTGAGGACTGCCCCTTTCACAATTTATTTTTAAATATAGAGAGTGTTCTGGTGAATGATTCAGTGGTGAAAGAGGCTTATTGACAGGAGATTTCTATCCCTGAATTCTGTGTGTTCAGTGGAATAAAACTAGGCTGTATCTAATTTGGACAGTGGTGTCACTGATCCGTTCTGGCTCTGCCTCCTCAAATGTGGAGCCTGTAAAGTAATAACACAAGAAATATATGTTTGTCCCCACAAGAGGTTTTAAAGATGATTTTATTTAGTTGAAATACCCCAAGATTCCTACTCTAAGAAACGAAAAAAATGGAACTGTGTCACATGAGTTATGTCCTTTGCAATTATTAGTTGATGGTTCCCTTAAAATCTACTTTATTATTGCTGGGCAACAAGAAATTCACTAACATGTCAACACTTTAGTGACACCATAAAAGAATAAGTCAGGCACTATGGAACTATGCGTTTATCTTGAGGAGTTTTAAGTTATAGCTCTTTCTAATTTTTCTTGATGAAAATCCTTCTTTGTTTTCAGTTAAACATCCTTGCAGCAGTACATTTGGCATTTTTCCCTTGTCTAGTGAATTGGAAAGTTAGTAATTCTCACATGCAAGATATTGCTTGAAGAGTCATTAAATGGAGGGAAGAAAAGAAGTAGCTCAGTTTTTCACTGTTAGGTGCCCACATCAAATAGAAAGTTATATTCACAGAAGTAACCAAGTCACTTTAAAATATATCTGTGCATTTATATTAGAAACATTTAGCAGTGGACTTTGTTTCTATTTATAAAATATGAATGTGCCCTGACATTGAAATATGAAAGGAGATTAAGTAACTGTTGTGTCTGGGGTAACACTACTCCAGACACTAAAGCTGACTTGGGAAGATGATGACTGGGAGATAAGTTCACCTACAGCATCAAGCAAGCTTTCTCATATTTCAGAGACATTCCTATCCCTAAAATCCATCCCTTAATAATACAACAGAGCCTGACCTAATGGGACACTTTAGGTTTCCTATAATTAGACATATCAGCTGAGTGCAGGACTAAATTTCCAGCTCTTTGCAACAATCTCATCTTTCTAGTTCCAGGGACATATAATCCCTTTCATGTACTTGCCAAGGAATATGCACTACACATCTTTTTTTTTTTTTTTCATTAAAATCCCTCACTCTCATGAGTTCAACAGATACCTTTGTATTCTGATGGTTCTAGAAACCTAGGTTGTCCTCTCCAGGCCTTGGACTTTGCCATCATTCTAATTTCTTATGGTCTCTTTGTTGCTGCCAAAGAAGCAGAAGAGGAACTCCTAGGGCAGTGAACTTCTCTTTCAGCAATAGTATCTGGCCAGTAGGAGAGAGGGTTCACTGCTGACTGGTTCATAGTACTGGAGGCCAGGGAAGCCTCATGATTGGAATAGGCTGCAGGATGAGTCCACGCCACTGTGGACTCCACACAGAATGCATTTTAGCTGGAATCTGGATCCTTCCTCTAACCTCTTGATATCAATAGTTAATATGATTCATGAATTAAATATTTCTAGAATTTTTTTTACTTATTAATGCATTCATTTGATTCTTTAAAAATGATCAAATACACTTTTGTGAACTTCTTCTCCCTCTTGGAGAGATTATCCTGTGGTATGTGAGACATGGCAGCAGTCTAGCCCACGGCTTCTAGTTCAGGGTTTGGTTGTCAGCCATTTACACCCTTTTATATTATTTATTTATTTATTTTTGACAGGCAGAGTTAGACAGTAAGAGAGAGACAGAGAGAAAAGTCTTCCTTTTCCATTGGTTCACCCCCCAAGTGGCCGCTATGGCTGGTGCGTTGTGGCCAGCACTGTGCTGATCCAAAGCCAGGAACCAGATGCTTCCTCCTGGTCTCCCATGCAGGTGCAGGGCCCAAGCACCTTGGCCATCCTCCACTGCACTCCCGGGCCACAGCAGAGAGCTGGACTGGAAAAGGAGGAACCGGGACAGAACCAGCGCCCCAACCGGGACTAGAACCCAGGGTGCCAGTGCCGCAGGTGGAGGATTAGCCTAGTGAGCCGCGGCGCTGGCCTTACCGCCCTTTTAACATGATCAGGTCCACTTCGAAACGAAGTAGATCTTCTTAATAATGGCTTGCTGACTGACTAACCTACAGTATACTCAGACTGTTCTGAACACAAAAATACGTCTATCCTAAATGGTAAAAAGAAACCAACGTTCAAACAGAGAATGAGAGCTAACTTGGTATTTAAACTCTGTTGACCTTCCGCAGGGTTACTGCTCTCCTGTCAAGTGCCTTTAGCCTCCTTCAACCCATGAAGCTCTCTCGAATATGTCCAGAGAAATCACTGCCTCTTTGCCTATCTTACAGATAGAACTTCTTAAGTCATTCTATTCACTTTCCTTTCTCTTCCCATCCAAATCACAATTCTATTGTGCTCTATGCAATATTTATCTAAAACCATTATGAAGTCCATTGTTACCTTCAGTAGTCATTTTGGCTACTGTATCAGTTTGCAAGCCATGTTTGCTCACTGTCAAAACTAACTTGTCTTCAATGACACTAAAGTATCAGCAAAATTAATATAAAAAATCTAGACTATAGAAAGCTTTGACCAACTTAAGATGAAAATGATACTATACTAGTAATAAAGTATTTCCCCAGAATACAAATTTTTTAAATGTCTCTCTGAAGTCTTAGGGAAGGAAGTCTGAAGACCGATTATTTAGAACAATAATTATAATTATTTAGTAAATTCTGATGGGCACATGCTTTAGTTTAAAAATATAAAAATTTAATTTTGAAGATGACAAGAAAAACATTTTTGATATGTAAAAAAATTAAAGTATCTATAACTGTCAATTGCTCAAAAAATGAATAAGGTGTGTTTAGTTTTTCAAATAAGTTTTCAGTCTATCAAAGATGTACCTCATATGTCAACTGGGGAAGACAACCATTACCTGAGTGCTCAATATATATGTATCTCTGTCTGTATTCATAACTATGTCTATTTTTATGTGTGCATCTATGCCTTTACATTCAGTAAGTACTAAGATGATAAACTCTTAGGAATCCTAAATTTGACTAACTCTACTTTGATATTAAAAGAGAGACAATAACATACAAATGGATTTCACTGAGCAGGTTGGCTTTGAACTTCTGTTGCATAAAGGAATAAATACTGCACACATCACCCTAAATTATACTTAAGTACTTTAAAGTCTCCTTAAATTTTCCTCTCTGGAAGACCCTACAGCCTTTTATTTCTGCTGTGATGGCATCATTTCTATGAAATCACTTGATTTTTATTTATTTGAGAGAAACACACAGAATTAGAGTGAGTAAGAGAGAGAACAAGAAAGAGTGTCCACATCCATTGGTTCACTCCCAAATGCTTACAACAGCTGGTGCAAGGTGATGCTGAAGTGAGGAAGCCAGGTACTCCTTTCCAGGTCTCCTATTTGGGTGGCAGGGACCCAGCTACTTGAGTTATTACTGCTGCAATTAGTAGGAAACTGGAATCAGAAGCAAAACCAGGACTTTAACTCTGATAGAACTTGTTGGCATCCCAACCAGCAGCTTTACATCCAGGCCAAATACTTGGCCCTCTAAGCATTCAGAAATGCTGGTATCTGCAAGCGATCCTCACACTCTACCTCTCTGAGTTGCACAACTGAAGGGAAACAATGTAGTTTTTGCACCACAGTTGCACTTTTGTTCTACATGGTAGGAATGCACTAATAATGACAGTCTCTACTAGGGTAAGCATACCCCTGGAAGCACACATCAGAAATTGATATATATTAAACAGCTACTGCATTAGTCACTGATGCTCATCCTATGAAGTCACCCTGCGACTTTGGATATTGTTAGTGACATACTGCTCAGGGAAAAAAATACCACACAAGATTTTTTTAAGATGCGGCATTGTAATTTAGGAGACTAGTTATGCAAAAGTTAGAAAACTAAGAAAGCTAAAAGAAAAAGAGATTATTAACTGTAGGAAGTGGCTGTTATCTGTAAGCATAAGAGAAACAAGAGGGAAGTAATATTGTCGCCACAATTTAGAAATGAGGAAGAGAAATCACTTCCTCCAAATACTGGAGGAGTTTTCATCACTCCGGGAGCTGCCATTATTACAGAATCTCACACTGGATCAAAGGCAGCCTTTCAGAGATGGGTCTGAGTGGGTGCCAGGCTGCTGCTGGGGTGTTTAAGAGAACACTTTTCTAGTGTGGAGGTGACTGAGGTCACCCCATGTGCTTGTACTGAGAGTGTTGCAAGATAAGGAAACTTTGGTTATCAGTCACTGTTGGGGGACACTGGCAGCCAGAGTGCCTTCTCTTCATCTTCTCTCCAAATCCCTCTCAGAGCCTCCACTGACAGACCTGAGAAGTGGGTGGGGAAAAGTGGCTGATAGACTCCTAGCCTCGGGATAATAGAGTGGGTTAAGAAGATTCTATAGGAGACAATAGGCAAAGAACTGGCACAGTTCACCTCATTTTCAGTGCAACCATCCACTCACAGTTTCTACACCTATGTCTAACTATATATAACTGTTATTACAAATCCATGCTTCCACATAACATGATGTGTTAAACCAAAATTTTGAGATGCAGGAATCCCTGCAATAAAGGAGGCATTGAGCCATTATGGATACTAGCCAGAAAAGTACTAGGTATTGGGAAAAAACTCCTGCAATTTCCACTAGCAAGGTTAGACAGTAGTTGGAAAAATATCCGCTAGACTTAGAGCCAAGAATGCTTTTATAATGAATATTTAGGGAAGGAAATCATGTTATAGATAAGAGGAGCCAGATGGTGAGAAACAAGAAAAGCTTTGGTATAGGATGGCAGTCCAGAAAAAGTAACTGTTGCTTTTAGATTGGTTGGTGTCCTAAACAAGATGTGGGGAAGAGGAGAGAGGCTACAGGGTCATGACAGAGTTTGAGTTAAGGTTTTAACATTCAGGAATGTGAAAGCCTTTTATTGGTTTGTCCTGATTGACTACATTATGCCTACACCCCCACATCCTCTAACTCTTGCAATCAAATTTAATACATATCAGTATTTTATCAGATGCAACTTTTCTTTAAAAAACACACTGTCATCCTTTCCTTAAAGACAAACGTTCCAACAGACACTGTCAATATTTGAATGATGTTAATTCCTCTTCCAGTTTAGTAACATTCTCATCTAAATATTCTGTAAAACAAAGACTAAATTATTGAGTTAATTAGTCTCAATAATTTTACAGTGCATATTAAGGAAAAAGAAATAAAATATTTTATGTAATCAATTATATATACAATAAACAGAATATATTTCTGCTCTGCTCCATTCTCATGCAACTGATCATGCTGCTTCTAAAAACTTTTTTTTTATTCTCTGCTCTTATCCATCATAGGCAAAGGAGTCTGAGGTCAAAGTTCTTTTCCTGATTGGGGAACTGAAACTTCATTTCAAAAAGGTCTGATGCTTTGCGGCCCTGCCTTCAGAAGAATGATTTCATTTTTATTAACTTTTTGACTTAGAAGTTGTAAGAATTCTTTAGAATCTCCTGGGATGTAGACATACTCTTCTTCTTTTCTTTTATTTTGAGGAGGTATCATGACCTTCTCCAGGTCACTGTATTCCAAGAAAGTGGATAAAGCAGTGGATCTATGTATTTTTAAGAAATTTTTGGGTCGGCATATTGGTGTAGCAGTTCAAACTGCCACCTGCACTCCAGCATCCCATATGTCAGCCATTTCTAGTCCTGGCTGTTGTACTTCCTAGCCAGCTCCTTGCTAATGCAGTTGAGAAAGCAACAGAGGGCAACCCAAATGCTTGGGTCACTGCCACCCACATGGGAGACAGGGAAGAAGATCTTGGATCTTGGATTCTACCTGGCCAAGTCCAGTCATTTTGGTTATTTGGGGAGTGAAGCAGAGGATAGAAAATTCTCTTCCTCCCTCTGTAATTCTGCCTTTCAATTAAATAAACAACAACAACAAAAAAACTAAAGAAATTCATCCCACTTTTCAGAATATTTGTGTTTTTCTAATGCATATTTTGTTTGCTTTTTTTTTGCATCTTGAAGTAAATTTCACTTCTTTTTTTTGAGAAACTTAATTTTAAAGGAGCACTCAAGAATTATACGTCTTTTGTGAGTGCTTAGACATAGCTATAACTTATGAGACATAAAAATATCCTCCACTTAATACATTAGATGAAAGTACGTCTTTGAGAACGAGTTTTATCATTAATTAAAGAAGCACCTAAGAAAACAAACAACAGAGCTGGACACAAAAACTTATGAGACATAAGAATATCCTCCACTTAATAAACTAAAATGAAATAAATCTCTGATAACAGAGGTCCTGCAAGGGAAGTTAGTGCAAGTGACTCCTGTTATTAATTTTACAATTAACACTCTTATGTATGACATCAATGATCACCTGAGGCTCTTGACATCAGCTTCATAGGCTATTGAAGTGTTTTTAATCCACAAACTCTGTCAGTATTTAGACAAGACCATAAGCAAAGTGGAAGTTCTAATCTTCCTTCAGAGAAGAGTACATCCTTCTTTGATGACCACTTCTTTCCAACTGGGGTCTCACCCACAGAGGGACTTCATGTAAGACATTTTTTGCCACAGTTTCTTGGCTTTCCATGCCTGAAGTGCTTTGAGACTTTTCAGCCAGACCAGAATGTCTTAAGTGCTGATTCTGAGGTCAGAGTGCTACTTAAAGCAATTATCATTCTAGAGTCAGCTGTATGGATTGCTTCCCATGTTGGAACATTCTCTCCTTTTTAATTGTATTATTATTACCAAACATTTAATCCTGTCTGTATGATCACTTTAACACCTAAAATTCTATTTTTACCACCCAGCTTAAGGGGATTTGGGGCCCCACGGGAAGTTTTTAAACTATACCCTTAGAAGTCAGTACATAGGGATGTGTGCAGGACTATACAGCTTTACAGTTACAAGCTTCTTACACTTCATAATTACAATGTTAGGAACATGGCGATACTTCCCACAATGCCAACCTTTCCACTCATATTCCCACCCCCTTCCTCCTCCCTCACTCTTTTTTTTTTTTACTAAGAACTATTTTCAATTAAGTTTATATACATATGATTAACTGTATGTTAAGTAAAGAGTTCAACAAATAGCTTAAAAAAAAAAAAAAACCTGTTCCTCAAGAGTCAAGAAAAGTGCTGTTGAAAGTCTTTGTGACTGAGATAGCCAAAGTGTCAGACTGCTTCTACAGATTGCTTTTTAGGTGCTCTGTTAGTTATAGGGATAGTTTGACTTTCTCCTTCCCAATTCGTATCCCTTTGATTTCTTTTTCTTGTCTAATGGCTCTTGCTAAAACTTCTACGACTATATTGCATAGCAGTAGTGAGACTGCGCATCCTTGTCTGGTTCTGGATCTCAGTGGGAATGCTTCCAACTTTTCCCCATTCAATATGACGATGGCCACTGGCAATGTGTTTGTCATAAATTGTCTTGATTGTGTTAAGGAATGTCCCTTTTATATGCGACTTGCTTATACTTTTCATCATGAAAAAGCATTGTATTTTATCAAAAGCTTTCTCTGAGGTAATCATATGGTTTTTGTTCTTTAATTTGTTAATATGATGTGTCACATTGATTGATTTGTGGATGTTGAACCATCCCCACATACCAGAGATAAATAAGTCCAAGTGAATGATATTTCTGATGTGTTGTTGGATTTGATTGGCTAGAATTTTTTTGTTCAGTAGATCCAATCAGCATGACTGTAATGGAGTGGACTTTCATGATAATCTGTGAAATGTCAAAACTATCAAGGTTTTAATAGATTGAACAGATTGTCATCTGTATTCTGTCAGAGAAGAATAAAATATAGCTGAGAAGTGACTGAGATAGCCTAGGGCTTCCCTTAGCTTGCTTGAAGTTCAGATAGCTTTCTTTCTGACATCATGCCTCTTCACTTTCTAGAGCATTCGCTTTAGGAAACTTAGAATTGTAAATTGTTTCTCTGACTCTTTGAGATGCAGATCTTATGCAACTTAGTAATTGTTTTATTAAGACCTGGTAGCTCTCCTTTGAAATGTTATCATGAAATATAGGGCTTTTGAGCCCCAGGCCTCCTGAGAGGGTACAAGCCTAACTTTGAGGAGCACTGGTTAGCCAACTCACAGAGATTGACTTCCCCCTAACATCCCATTAACTCACTCCAGTGTTAACACCCTGCCCCCTGTCCTCTGGCCTTCTGTTTCTGTGGAGTTGAATTCAGTTTTTCTCCCCTTTTACAATAGATAAAAGACTTCTTTGCTTTTTACATCTCCCTCCAGGGCAATTTTTTCCTCGACAGAGGCAACAGAGTAGATGTATATTGTTATCTCTGCCAGATGAAAATGGACTCTTATGACTTGTCTCAGGAAACTGATAAAAAGGAATAAAAAGTACTTTTCAGATTAATAGGTGAATATACCAGTAGGAGCTGTGTTGGTTGTTTTTCCCTCAGGGAATATATCATGTTCAAAATAGCACCTGAATTGAGGGGTGCCACCTGCTTAAATTATAAAAAATTCACCATTGTTCTATAAATTAAAACCACTTTATGAATAAATTGGTCTAATGGACAAACAATAGGAGTAAATAAAAAGAAACAGTCCCTTTCCATCTCTCAGGTCTTGGATGGTTGCATTAATTACAGTGATATCTCCAGAGATGCCATTTTGCTTTTGATTGTAATTAGAGGGAAAGTTTTCACAGTAGCGTGACTCTCACTCATTCCATTTGGCCAATTGCCACATATGTGAATTGAAATCATTCATTCAGGAGCTGGAGAAATGATGCACAGAATTATGTGTTTGCTTTGAGGCCTGGATCAAAACTTTTCTTTTTCAATTCTCTGATGCACCACCCCTCATCCTTCATTTTACTTGTGGCAATCTCTGATGTGGGTACCCAGGAACTAGAGTCAACTGAGTCTATGTCTAATAATCCCCTGAAGGTTCTTTTTCATTTTGGAGAGAAATGCTGAACAATATCATTAGATGTTTTCTGGACCAGCTTAGAATGATATTTATGTTGTATTCATGGACATAATTATAGTGTCCTTCCATTAAGGGATTCCATTAATAAGGGTAACTGAGTCAGTAACTTGAGTCACCATTATAGTACTCATGAAACTAGTTTTTCATGTTATTTGGATCAAGTAATGGCTTAGTAATATTCCCATCAGTTTTCTTTTGAGGGATAATGTGATCATCTAGCCATTGTCAAAAGTCAAAGACCTGAGGTCAAAATCTGCTGACCTCCATACTGCCTACAGAAAGAAACAGTTATTCCAGTTGTGTCTATTTTACCTCTGATGTTAAGTATTGTCACTGGGCTCAGCTTGTGTGATCCCACTACTGGCATTACAAGCAGGAGTTAGAATTTCAGAGGCTTCCACTATCATTATAGTATCAGAGAACAGCCACTTCAGAGATTCCCAATGGATGCAATACTTCTCTAAATAAGGCATTTCTGCTTCTCAGTGCCTTGCTTAAAAGATCATCCTAAAGTTTCTGTATGGAGAAAATATTAGGGTGCTAATTTTTGGGTTTGGCATGATTGCTTCAATGCAACATTACAATCTCCCAAACTCTTTTATTCTTTCCCTTATATAGAGGTGGAGAAGGCTGTCTCAACTTCTTTGAATATAGTTCATTGTTATGTCTATATTGCCATCAACTAATCAAGTGAACTATTTAAAGACACTCTAATTTCTCAGTGTTACATGTTAAGTCTAGAGACTCTTGAGTCTACTCCAGTGTTATAAATTCCATCCTCATTGGTATAATACCCTTAGAACACAGATATAGGTATGGACCATATTTATAAAGTATTCTTATTGATGCAAATTTAGAAGTCTTGCAAAGTTTAGAAGTATGAGCTATATCTTTTCAGATATATACTCAAACTCTGTGTTTATCTTCCTGGGGCATGTTTCAAACTGATTAGAGTTATGGGGCTGCAATATATGAATGGTGATAAGGCAAGTCTTCTCTCTTTTTTTTTTCCAAAGATTTATTATTTATTTGAAAGTCAGAGTTACATGCAGAGAAGAGAGGCAGAGAGAAAGAGAGAGAGTCTTCCCTCTGATGGCTCACTCCCCAACTGGCTGCAATGGCCGGAGCTGCGCCGATCCGAAGCCAGGAACCAGGAACCTCTTCCAGGTCTCCCACATGGGTGTAGGGTCTCAAGCACTTGGGCCATCCTCCACTGCTCTCCCAGGCCACATCAGAGAGCTGGATTGGAAGTGGAGCAGCCGGATCTCGAACCCGCACCCATATGGGATGTCGACACTTCAGGCCAAGGTGTTAACCTGCTGCACCACAGCACCAGCTTCAAATCTTATCTCTATGAGCAGATTACTTTGCACATGTGAAGCCCCTACATTGTCTTCAAGCAAAGGAGAACTGTTCTCTTCATGTATAGGAAGAGAACCTGCTTATATCAGGGGAATTTTAGGATTGTAATTTCTTAACTTTATTGAAGGCACTCAAATTTTCCACTTCCAAGTTCCCACTTCTTTCTAGTTTGTGCCCTAAGTTTTAATACAGCATTTGTCAAGGTGTGTGAATTCAGGTCATTCTGTAATTTTGTAATCTGTATAACTTATTTCTGAGTCTTGTATTCATCCTTACTTGACATCTAGAAGAAATAAGAAATTTATTAGATTATTTTATTGTAGTTTGAGATTTTAAGTCACCGAATTTATATTTATTTTCTGTAATTTCTCCATGACCAGACAAGCTCATATTCCTTATGGAAATCATTCCTATTTATAACGGTTAGGTGCAGCAACCACTTGGACTCCTCAAATTTTGCGTTCAGTAGATACTTCATTCTAAGCAAACACAGGATAAATTAGGTCATCACAATGTCTTTGTGTGCCACAAATTTCTGGCATCCTAATTTACTTTTGTAAGGAGGTATTTGCTGATATTCAGCTCAAAAGAGTAAGGAACCCAACCCAAGAACAAGTTACTAAGTGGCTTTCAGTCAGAGGTTGTTGAGGGAAGAGAAACCATACTTTCTGCTTCAGAAGAAGAGATTTAATATAGGGAATTTAGTATTCCAGGGATCAAAAAACTGGGAGAGCAAAGAAGGGAAGATGAAACTAATTCCTTTAAATAAGAAGCTACTGTCTATAGGTCTAAAGAAATGAAACAAATGAGGTAGGCTTATCAGAGTGCAGTAGCATAGAAGAGGGGCTGCTACTGCAACAGTTGCAGCTGTGGAGGGGTACCTGCAGGAACTGGGACTACGAAGAAGGAGCCACCCGAAGACAGACTTGGGATTTGAAGCAATTCCTTTCCCCCTGTCTTCCAATTTCCTTCCAGTGGATCCCCTTGACAAAAGCAATGGTAGCTAGTAATGGTGCCTGTGAAATGCCAGTTGTAGACCCTTATTTCTAGCCATCCAGATTATAAATATAGGCATGAGACTGAGACAATAACCAAATAACCAGCACAAACATTTGTGCATTCGTGACGTCAATTTCCTTCTATAGGCTTTTTTTAAAGCCCAAACTCATTTAAACATTTGTTTCTACTTGGTCTCCTTTCTCAATTTCTTTGGCCTTAATTGAGCACTGTTTCTTTTTTTCTTTTTCATTCCCCAAGTTTTATGTGCTTATGTATTTATATATGTATTTATTTTGAATGGTAGAGTGATAGAGAGATGGAGGAAAGGTAGGAGGAAGAAGAAAGAGAGAGAGAGAGAGAGAGAAAGAGAAAGAGAGAGAGAAGGGGAGAGGGGGAGAGGGGGAGTGGAGGAGAGGAGAGGAGATAGGAGAGAAGATAAGAGAGGAGAAAGGAGAGGAGAGATCGAAGAGGGGAGGGAATATAAGGGATATTTTCCATCCTTTGTTTCACTCCCCAAATGTCCAAAATGGCTGTGCTGGGCTGGGCTGTTCCAGGCCAAAACTAGGAGCCTGGAACTCTATCAAAGTCTCCCATATGGGGATCAGAAGCCTAAGTACTTGGGCCATCTTCCACTGTTTCCCTAAGTGCCCTTTCTTTTTGCTCCCATTGGAACTGGTACTGACAACTTACCTATTAACATATAAATGCTATATTCATCTCGGTCTGCTGTATTCATCTTGTTCCCCCTAGTGCTTGGTAAGTAGAATCAATGTGTACTGATGATACTCAGTTGAATGAAAGTTAGGACTTCCTGAAACTTTCTGTTTGTGTGGGTGGGGCATGTGGCATGGTCATGACTACCTAAGATGTGTTAGCTGCAATTGCTTCACCCTCAGGAAACAACAGCTCTGTGAGAACCTGAAGAGAGTTTATGATCAAGCTGCTAGAATAAATGGAGCTGCCAGAAGGATTTTCTATGCTTCACAAGATCTGTTGTATGGTAGAAAGTTAATTCTCATTTTGGATGCTATGAGTGCTGTGATTGAGAAAATGAGTGTCATAATTGAATTGTTACCATCAGTAGATGTGGAAGAGAAGTTTTGTTGAGTAGATGCAGTTGATTAAACAGAGAGAGGTGTGATGGATGACAGTGCAGGGAATTAGTGTTTTCACCTTCAGTATCTCCGAGGAGCCTGAAATCACACGCTCTCCACATACTTTTTATTCTGTCTAATGGATAATTTCATGATGTTATAAGGTCAGCAATATCATTAAGGTATTAATACAATGGGATTGTCAGAATTGACTGGTGAATTTTTTGTGTATCTATACATTATCTTTGTATATTTCACATCCTGATACTGATTATTTCTCCTCTCCCACCTTATAACTAATATTATATTATTTCCATCTTTATTATCAAAAGCTCTATTTTAAAAGTAAGTAGCGGGCCGGCGCCATGGCTCACTAGGCTAATCCTCCGCCTTGCGGCGCCTGCACACCGGGTTCTAGTCACGGTCGGGGCGCCGGATTCTGTCCCAGTTGCCTCTCTTCCAGGGCAGCTCTCTGCTGTGGCCTGGGAGGGCAGTGGAGAATGGCCCAAGTCCTTGGGCCCTGCACCCTATGGGAGACCAGGATAAGCACCTGGCTCCTGTCATCGGATCAGCGCGGTGCACCGGTCGCAGCGTGCGAGCTGCGGCGGCTATTGGAGGGTGAACCAACGGCAAAGGAAGAGCTTTCTCTCTGTCTCTCTCTCTCACTGTCCACTTTGCCTGTCAAAAAAAAAAAAAAAGTAGCTAACAAATTTGTTCATTGTTATGAATTCCTGGTAACGCTTTGTATTGCTTATGTACATGTTATTAGAAATAATTTAAAATCAAATAAATTGTTCTAGAAGGATAGGAATTCATTTTAGTGTGTTATGTATGCTAATCTCACTTATGCCTCTGAAAATATGCCAGACAGTATTCCAATAGAGGTCAGTTATGGGACATATGAAAAACAATAATGTAATCATGTGAACTATTCTGATAGTATCTTAGGTTTAAATTAAGCTGGAATTGTACACATAACCTCATAAACAGATCTAACTGGAAGAATTGGCAGTGGAAACTAACAGATAACATGCCTAAAATAGATACTTGGAAGTAGACTTGGTAACAGTCTCAGGTGAACTCTGATTATTTTAGAAAAATTAAAAACCTATAGAAGGAGGCTTTTGTTAAAGTCTTAAGAGTTAAGTCAAATATCTGTTACAGTGGGTTTCTTTAAAAGAATGCATGGTTTTACAGTATGTTGATGATAGAATATTGGATGTTCACATTGCGGATATTGAGTGATGAGTTTTGTTCTTTTGCTTAGCACAGACTTCATTCAGCTCATGGAATATGGATTTTATCAATAAAGTTGTGCTGGAGTTTTTCTGTATCAACCCTAGACTACTAATTAGTCCATGTTAATGTTTTTTTAATTTTATTTTTACATCTTTGGACCTAAAATTCCTGCGGACATTAATTTACTATTCTTAGTGACCCCTCCTACCTCACACGTGTGTACACACATACACATACACATACACACACGCACAGAAAGAGAGAGAGAGGGAGAGGGAGCATGGGAGGGAGGGAGAATGTTGTATGCCATCTGATTATAGGCGATCTAGACTTGTTCCTAGTCTTTCCTTATCTAAAAGGTTTATCTCTCTAATTTAGTTGAGAGCCTCTCAAAAACAAAACTTTTATCTTCTGCTTTTTTCTTTGTCCATCATAGCATCTAGTGCTAGGGACACATTTAATACCCACTATTTGCTGGCTTACTTGTTGATAAGACACCTGATACCTTTTCTGTGTGCAATAAAAATCTACTTATTTTGTCAATACCATTTTAGTGTCACAGAACTATTTAGAATTATTGTGGATGTACTTGGGCACAAAGTGTTTCCACAACAACTCGCATTCCCATCCTGAAGTAAATAAAAAAAGACTTTTTGTCATTTTAAAGTAGAGAGTATTTAATTTTCATATTTTTGGATGAAGACAAAGCAGGGAAAACTACTAATCCAGGAAGTGGTCTGTGAGTATTACCATTAGTGTGAGCAGATGTAATTTATATTGAGACATGTCATTTATAGTGTAGTTTTGATACATATTTTGATTTCTAGTTACCACAACATACATTGAATTGTAAAGAGATTGGAAGTTTGAGTGTAGCAGATGGTAAATTAAGCCCTAAAATAAAATAGATGGATGTTAATGTTCGGTATTGTTTTTATTTGGGTTGTTAGAAATTCTACACCCAATAAATCTTTGTTTGTATTAAAACTCAATGAAAGATGCTTTGGAAGTTGCTTATAAGTATGCTATTGTAATATAATTTGCTTAAAGAATTTTTCACTCATTTATTTAAAAAGCGGAGAAAGAGACAGACCGATGGACAGACATACCTTCCATCTGTCAGTTCTCTCCCCAAATGCCTGCTTTAGCAGGGCTGGGTCAGGCCAATGTCAGGAGCCTGGAACTCAATCCAGGTCTCCACAGTGTGTCCATGGGCCATTCGCATTTTCTCCTGTGTTAGCACAGAAGAACCCCATTGTACTGAATATTTGACTAACTTTCCATTGTGTTGAATCGGAATTCTCATGACAAACCTGTTCCTTTTTTCTAGTATGAAGATTGTTGTGGAAAAATTTTTGGCTCAAATATAATTTTTCAATTTTATCTCATCCTTAGTTAAGTTCATCATTCATTCATTTATTCAACAGAAACTTATCAGTTCTTATCACATATCAGTCACTATTTGAGTAGTGAGGCATAACAGTAATCTTATCAGACAGCATTGTGGGTCAAGCCACAGCCTACAGTTCTGGCATCCCACATGAACAAAGGTTCATGTCTAGGCTACTTGGTGGCTTCTTCTTCCTCCTCCTCCTCCTCCTCTTCTTCCTCCTATTCTTCCTCTTTCTCTTCTCTCTCCTCCTCTTCTCCCTCCCCTTTTCCTTCTTCTCCTCCTCCTCCTTCAAAATTTATTGACTTTATCTGAAAGAGCTACCGAGAGGTAGAGGCAGAGAGAAAGAGAGGTCTTCTACCCGCTGGTTCTCTCCCCAAATGGCTGTAATGTCTGGAGTTGAGCCGATTCAAAGCCAGGAGCCAGGAGTCTCCTGCAGGTCCCCCACACGAGTGGAGGGGCCCAAGGACTTGGGTCATCTTCCACTGCCTTCCCAGACTACAGCAGAGAGCTGGATCAGAAGCAGAGCCGCTGGCACTTGAACCAGTGCTTACGTGGGATGCCGGCACTGCAGATGGCAGCCCTACTCTCTACACCACAGCACCGGCTTCTGCTCTGCTTCTAATCCAGCTCCTTGCTAGCATACCTGAGAAAGCAGCAGATGATGATTCAAGTTCTTGGGTCCCTGCCACCCATATGGGAGACCCCAACAGGGTTCCAGGCTTCTGCCTTTGGACTGGTCCAACCCTGGCTATTGTCATCATGTGGGGAGAGAACAAGTAGATGGAAAATAACTCTTTCTCTGCCTTTCAAATAAACAAATCTTTTAAAATAAAGAAGAAGAATTTCTGGTGATCTATTTCACAGCATGTCACTGGGAACTTTTGATGTGTCACATGTGGGGAGACAACAAACTGTGGCTCGTTCACATTTTGCTTGTCTTACAAGATGAACTTTTGGTTGTCCTTGCTGTGGACTGTCTTTCAAGAGTGTTTGTAAGCTGTACATGCTCTGATGATAGAGGTAGTGTCTTCCACTGGAGCAAAGGATAGATTTATTTACCAGCCACTGCAATAATGGTATTTCTCTCTGGGGAAAAGACAAAGCAGGCTTATCATCCATTATAAAATATTTAGGTTCCCTATTCTTGGGTTTCTTGTACAATGAAACCCAGTGTATTTACAGATGTTCTTATCTCTCTTTATGTTAATTTATGGGATTTGGGTTTCAGGAAACTTGAAAAATGTTGACTCTGACTACTGCTCATACTGTCAGTTATAAAGTTTTTCAACCCTGATCGAAGGGACTAGCTAGCTCCATTCAACTTATGGTTTGTTCTCTTCTTAGTATGCAAGTGAATTAAAATCCCTGAGATCTTCTAGCTTTTTTTTTTTTTTTTTAGCATTGTATACTTCCCTGATTTTCACCTATTCAGTGATTATATTAGACACTGAGTAAAATATTAGTTGAGTTAGCTAACTTTGATGAAGCATTAGATAACAAAAGTAGTTTTTAAGTTTACTTGTATAATAAGTGTGTATAAAGAAGTATATTAAAGAAATTGATCTAGAACATCATAAAAAAATCCCCATTTCATTAACACCTTCTAATGCTTGAAACTCTACCTGATTTATGTAATTTTAAACACTCTCTTGTACACAGTAAGTTCATGAATGCTGTAGAGATAATGTACTTTGTAAGTATGATTTTAGACTAAATATTATGAATGGAACTTCCACATTATGGTGGCAAGGTTTAATGAGGTATAATTGCAGGTCCTAAGATGTTTGTGTGAGGATAAAAAGCTTACTGTGCTCCAAGAAAATGTTTTATGTGAGATGATAACTGACACAACCCATTAGTAAATTTGAATAAACCTAATTGTTTAAGAACAATAATTGAAAACAATCCTTTAGATGTCAAAATATTGCAATTTATCATATGACTCTGTCAGTTGTTATTTAATAATTCCTGGACATGCTTTTCGGGTGGTTCATTAGTTATGTCACCAGAAAAGCAGTATTTTTAGTACTGCAAGAGATGAAACTTATGTTCTCAGTGTGTTGAAATATAAATTGTGCAACAACATTGGAATTATAACTATAATATTAAAAGCAAGACCTGTGTGCTTCACTAATTAAAAGATGACGTTGAAAACAGACATGAGTAGTGATTATTTATCAGTTGCTAATATTCCCTTGAAGCCTATTTATATTTTTGAAGCTTCCTTAACTACTATTGCATTTGTCATTCATTTGAAGATATATAGATAATAACGATTCTACTTTATGGAGCTTGTTCCTTACAACTTAGGGTCAAAGGGTAATAAATGGGTAGTTATGGGGGGGGGGAAGCCATTGCAATCCATAAGCTGTACTTTGGAAATTTATATTCATTAAATAAAAGTTTTAAAAAAATAAATGGGTAAAAAAATAATGACCCTGGGGTTTGATTAGTGCGGATAAATATGTTTCTGTGTGGTTGGTAGAAGTGATTTGCAGATTCATAGGATTATCTCCAAATAAACTATTAATTTAAGTAATTCAAACATATTAAGAACAAAAACTCAGTTTAGTGAACATTTTCAGTTCTAGAATGTGAATATTGATGTTCAATGCTTATTTGGAATAGATGACTGCCTGTCTCTCAAAGCATCATCTATAAGTAGTAGGTCTGCAATCTGACTTTTAGTAAAGGTTATATAACAGATAACTCAGGGTTGCATTTTTCTGGGAAGAACATGGCATCCGGAGATCCTGTATAGTCTATAAAAGGGTTATCTTTATACTTTCATAATCAGATGAGAAGGGATGATTTAAAGTGTTCCTAAAATACTGCAGAGAGCTAATGAAGTTATTTGACTGCACAGATAGTGTTTCCCTTTCTTGTGGAGGAGGTTTAAGGTACAGGTATAGGCAGAATCACATGTAAAGTGTTATGATACCATAGTGAAATGATAGCTCCTAAAATATTCTACTACAGCATTTATTTGAAGTGTAATTTGAGATTTCCACTGTACTAAGTTACAAGGGTTACAAGGCTGCTTTTTCTTAGTATCTGATTCATTTGGATGAAGGACTGAGTGTGAATACTCTGCATGGTTATGGGCTTCTATTTTCCCACTTTATATTGAATGGATATGAAGACTTTAAAATAAGATTTTCTGTCTGCACAGGGGTCATTTTCCTGTTTTTCCTTTTGGGTGGTTTTGATTTTGCTTTATGACTGCCACTTGAAAACTGATAGATTTATTTCTAAGGCATCCTCTTTGATCTGCAAAGAAAAATTTCTTACTGCCTCAGGAGCTTAGTTGCCTCTTCTTTTTGTACTTAAATCCTTTTTTATTCTCTATCATCAGATCACCCTTAAAGTCCTGCACTGGACTCTGAGCTCGTTTTATTGCTGTTTGGATTAGAAACAGCCTTTAAGAACCTCCTGCTGCAAACTTCCATGTGAGCTCAGACTTCTTTTCATTTGGCTCCCATAGTAAAGAAAAATTTGGAGATTCTCTTTGTTTCCCTTCCAAATTCTGTTCCAAGGTCTTATGAATATTAACACTTAGTTGTTGTTTTTTTTTAGGATTTCCATTGCTACTACTTAGAAGCCTAACAAATCCCAGAGATGCAAATATTGATCACTTAATGAGTAAGTACATTTAATGAAAATCAATTAAAAGAAGATAAATGACAATAATTCCATTCGTTATTCTTTCAAATATATCCTGAGGTTTTGACATGTTTGTTTATTTTCCTCCTGAAATTCTATCACTTTAGACCACTTTTATACGAAGGGAAGAACCAAATGGATTTTTTCTTTTTCTCCCCGCATACGTGTGTGTTTTCATAGACAGTGAGGATGACAGTTCAGCCAAATCAATTCCTACTGAAACTGACCAGATATCCAATAAAAACACAGTGAAAACAATTTCTAGCAAAAATAATGTAGCTTATGTATTGGACCTCCAGATTTTCCACTGCATTATTGGAATCTGCAATTTCTTGGGTGTGTTGAGAACATTAATGATTTAGCAGATAGAGGCAATAGACGTCAGTGTTTGAATTCTTTCCTATTCCATCTTTAGAAGCCATTCTTCTACACTGATAGTTTTTGCATGAGAAAAGCAGATATTGTATTTGCCTCCCTCCCCTTTTATTCATGCTCTATAAAGAGAAGTGTGGATCTGGGTTTAGTTTATTTCCAGGGCACTCATTATGCCACAATTTTTCTAAAAAGGATTTCAATCTTAGAGTTATACATAAGCATTTATGATAAAATTATTCTCTCTTCCACTGACTCATGCTTGGTATCGTATTAGCATGGCAGTTTCCAAAAGTAGGGTTTAGGCATTACAGGCCAAAGCACAGTAATCTTTTATGCTACTAATACTGATGTAAAGGATATTTCTATATAGTCAATCAAACTCTAGAGTTTTAAAATAAGAGAATGAATAAATATTTCTCTGATAATGTTTCTCTGCTTTGTTCTGAAAGTGCCTCCATTGGGGATTTTGGAGAGAAGAGGGATGATGTAGTCAGGGAAGAGCTCCAATATTCCTACATCCGTGACTTAGTAACCTCTTGATAGCATGCCTTAATAGTATCCTATTACAGTGCGATTTACTAAACAGTAGTATGAGCTTATAATTTTTTTATAACTGGATTGAAAGTGGTTATTAATAAATATGATCACTTAGCATTGGCTGATGTTATTGGTCACATTTTAAAATTATAACTATAGATATTGTACAGGCTATTGCAATAAGGAGAACATCCCAGATCCAAAAATCACTGACTTAGCAGGATGGTTTTGCCTTTGATTATTTTTTAAAGATTTATGTATTTTCTTTGAAAGGCAGAAAGAGAGAGAGAGAGAGGGAGAAAGCGAGATGGATCTTCCATCTGCTGGTTCGATCCCAAATGGCTGCAATAGCTGGGGCTGGCCAGGCTGAAGCCAGGACCCAGGAGCTTCTTCAGCTCTCCTTGTGGATACCCAGGCCCAAGTATTTAGGCTATCTTCCACTGCTTTCCCAGGTGCATCAACAGGGAACTGGATTGCAAGTGGAGCAGTTGGGACTCAAACCAGTGCCTGTATGGGAGCTGGCACTGCAGGCAGAGGTTTAGCCTTTTATGCCACAGCAGTGGCCTCTTTGCCTTAGATTTTATATGGAAGGATAAACAAATGGCGAGGGGGTGTGTGATTTATATTTTGGGTTATTTTCATCGAAGAGGAAGCCAATTATCTGAATAGAAAGTGTTTTTCTCTGTGCTTAGCTAGTTTCAAGGGGACAGATGTTTCTAAACTTATTCAATGATAATTCTTTCTTATGTTTAATATAAATGAAATGATTTATTTTTTAGAAATTTTTACTAAAAAGAGAGGACAGATGTCATGTATTCCATAGATAAAGTTCTGAGAAGAAAACTATGCTTCCCTCCCTCCCACTTTCCTCCTTCAATCTCCAGCCTTCTTTTCTTTTTTTATTTTTTGCAAATAAATATTTTCAATGCACTCTATATTCACAGATTTAAATCACCACCAATATAATATTTAACAAATCAAAAGTATAAAGACCACAGTTTCATGGGAGTATAAACAATGGCTAAAAAACAATAATCCTAGTGCAGATTTAACCTTAGCTAATCTATCATGAGAAAAAGTATAAGAAGTTGGGTGTGTCACACCTTATCAGTAAGTTCAAGCAAAAGGAGTAAGGATTGTGTTTGATCTTTTTTTTTCTCTTTTTGTTTAAGGTAGCTGTTGTTATCTTAAAACAATCTTAGGTATTAGAGTAACTTCATCGGGGTTTTGAGTCAGAGTTTGGTATTATAGTCCATTGAGCCAGTGGTTTCTTGTTGGCTTTATTCTTGCAGGACCAAATGTAAAAGTAAGGCTAAGAGAAGTCAATTCCCTCTCGTTCCTTCTTTCTTGGTGAACTGATTTCGCTCAACTCCTGTGGTTTCATGAGTATAAATACTATTCTCCATACTCTGTATGTTTTCAGGATGGTTAGACATTGTTTTCCTGCAAAAAGCTACTGTTAACCACGGTAGCAAAGTTTTTGCAAAAAGATTTGTCCTCACTTAAGAAAATCTCTTTGCTCTCATTTTATTAATAGGGAAATTTCCTTTATTGGTATATTCATTCAGGATATTCAAAGAAAAACAGAATTGGTCAATAGCGTTCTTAAACTCATAGTAGCAAATTTCCTGAGTACCCTGACCTGCCCTTAGACCTAATGATTTTTGATGTCCTCACCTTATAGTCGGTTTCAGCCATCCTCTCAGGAGCCTGCAGGCCAATAAGTGTGGATCCCTAATGCATCCTAGACATTAGGAGACTCTAGTCTGGTACAATCTGATGTCACTTAACATTGCCTACTTATTATTAAATGAACTCCTATTTGTGACAACTGAGAATTGCCTTCCCAGGCATAGCACACCAACTTTTTTTTTTTTTTTGACAGGCAGAGTTAGACAGTGAGAGAGACAGAGAGAAAGGTCTTCCTTCAGTTGGTTCACCCCCCAAATAGCCGCTACGGCTGGCGCTCTGTGCTGATCCGAAGCCAGGAGCCAGGTGCTTCCTCCTGGTCTCCCATGTGGGTGCAGGGCCCAAGCACTTGGGCCATCCTCCACTGCCTTCCCGGGCCATAGCAGAGAGCTGGACTGGAAGAGGAGCAACCGGGACAGAATCCGGCACTCCAACCAGGACTAGAACCCGGTGTGCCGGCGCCGCAGGCAGAGGATTAGCCTAGTGAGCCACGGCGCCGTCCCCAACCTTAATGTTATCTTTAAGTCAGAGACCTAACATCCTGGAAGATATCACTGAAAGACTAGTTTTGAGCCTAAGTGAAAAAATGAATTGTACAGTCCTCCTAACCATCAATACCAAGGCAAGACCAAAAAAAAAAAAAATTAAAAACTCAAGCTTTATTACAAATGGAATTGCATACCAACAGAATACCTTATACTGGCGAGCTTTCAAGAGTGCCCAGAAAAAGATGATAACAAGAAGTTTTCTTTCTCAAGAGCTGATGATCAACCAGATAACGTAGCAAAGTGTGCAGCTTATATTCAAGGCACTGAGACAAACTCCCTCAAGACCTTTCTATTTAATTCTATCTGTATTTATTCCTTTGTCTCCTTATCACCATTTATTTTTCTAATTAAAATAGGATTCATCTTTAAACATACCCTTTTAAAGTATAAAATTCAGTGACTTTTAGTAATGTAACCATCAAAGGAGTCTAATTCAAAAATATTTTCATCACTTTAAAAATAAACCCCATTCCCATTTTTGTCACTCTGTATTCCTCCTATTCCAACCCCAGCCTCTAGTGACTATTGATATATTATCTATCTGTAGAGATTTGCCTAATCTGGATATTTCATGCAAATGCAATATGTAGCCTTTTGTGTCTAGCTTCTTTTACTTAGCATCATGGAGCATAAATCAGAACTTCACCCCTTATTATGGATATAAAGTATTTCATCATATAGGTATAACACATTATTTTTATAACACATTTATGTTTGTCAATGATGGATATTTGGTTGCACGAAAATTTGTTCAGAAGTTTCTGTGTGAGGACAGCTTTTTAATTTTCTTGGGTATATCTATCCATCTAGCAGTGATATTGTTGGGTTATTTGGTAAGTCTATGTTAAACTGTTAAATTCTATGTTTAACTGCTCTGCCAATATTTTTTTTCTGTAAAATGGGACCTTGAGGTCATCTATTTAATGTGAACACTGAAATGTCCCACCAATATTTATGGATTTAAAAAAAAAATTTTTTTTTTGACAGGCAGAGTAGACAGTGAGAGAGAGAGAAAGAGAAAGGTCTTCCTTTTTGCCGTTGGTTCACCCTCCAATGGCCGTCATGGCCGCGCTGATCCGAAGCCAGGAGCCAGGTGCTTCTCCTGGTCTCCCATGCGGGTGCAGGGCCCAAGCACTTGGGCCATCCTCCACTGCACTCCCAGGCCATAGCAGAGGGCTGGCCTGGAAGAAGGGCAACCCGGATAGAATCCGACACCCTGACCGGGACTAGAACCCGGTGTGCTGGCACCTCAAGGTGGAGGATTAGCCTATTGAGTCACAGTGCTGGCCAAGGATATTTAAGATGTTCTTTGTTGTAGGCTTTGCCAAGGCTGTTGGGCTAAATTTTGGGTGAAGAACCAAAGATAGAAAAGTGAGCATTTTAGTATCTGCAAAGCCAGTTTGAATCTGTAAAACCTCCCGCCCAATTCCTATTGGATTTTTCATCTCAGATGATAGTAGTTGGTTTCTACTGCATTCTTTAAGTAGAGTTTCTCTATCTAAAGGTGGTTTGGTAAGGGAAACTGTACAGTAAAGAAAGCATTTTTCTTTTTTTTTTTTAAATTTAATTTTTTTTTTTTTTATTTGACAGGTAGAGTTATAGACAGTGAGAGAGTGAGACAGAGAAAGGTCCTCCTTCTGTTGGTTCACTCTCCAAATGGCTGCCACGGCCGGCGCTGTGCCAATCCGAAGCCAGGAGCTAGGTGCTTCTTCCTGGTCTCCCATGTGGGTGCAGGGCCCAAGCACTTGGGCCATTTTCCACTGCCCTCCAGGGCCACAGCAGAGAGCTGGACTGGAAGAGGAGCAACCAGGACTAGAACCCGGTGCCCATATGAGATGCTGGCACCGCAGGTGGAGGATTAACCAAGTGAGCCACGGTGACGGCCCCGAGAAAGCATTTTTTTTCAAAAAGTGTCCTTCTTAGCACATTTGTTTGCCAAAGGTTTTATTTAGCACCAAGAGTCTGACTCCTACTTTGAGTTCCAGTTTAAGGATAGATAATCCCTTGGCTGGTAGTAGTAAGGCTTCTAGTAGGTTAGTGACTGGAGTTCCATTTTTGATGGGTATGCTTGCAGTTTTCACATGCCCTCTTTGTTTCTTTAGGTTTCCAAAATCAAGTACAATTTAAAAATGTAGATCTGCTATTTGTGTGTTAACTGTTTTATCTTGTGCTAGTATACCATTTTAGTGAAGTCTGAGCTCAGCTGCTTTGCTGATAAACACCCAGGTAGACTTTTGAACTCAATGGATTGAAAATCTGAGATACTATATCTTCCTTGAAATATCACATTTGCATTCCTGATGTAAGAACTGTGTTTGTGTACAAAGAATGTGACATCTGAATATGTGGGAGAAGTGTTCATGATGTTTTGTTGAGGAAGAATTGTTGACTTTATAATGGTGATGCAGTAATGACTTTGTTCCCCAAATAGAAGGGGAAGAACAGCAAATTATGCTATGTTAGACTGCGTTGAGTAGTTAACATGAGAAGGAAGAGATAATAGCATTTCATAGGAAATGATTGTGAAAAATACTACTTATAGTCAATAACTAGTAGGGTATGTATAGGGTGTAAAAATAAATTGAATGAATTACTCAGAATTAAGTTGAGAGTAATCATGATCAATCTGACATTGGCAGCAATTAAAGAAAAAAGAAAATTCATGAGCCATGGGGTCTAAAGTAAGGCTAACATATCCAATAAGACTTTGATTTCTGTTCTATTTTTGAATGAGGATGAATAAAACATGTCCTTTGCCTTTGTGCATAAAATGAAAAAAAAAAAGGTAATGAGTAATTAGGAGTCCAAGAGTCAGAGACGATGATAGGATTTGAAGTTTTGAAATGCAGATATTGGAGGAGAATCCCAGTTAGGGATTTGGAGATATACTCCTTAATCATGGCATAGAAAAGGAGGCAATAATGGAAAAATAGGGATGCAGTTCTAGAAATAGCCAATTAATCCTGTAAATCCATGGAACTGTCTTTTGTTTTCAGGGATAGAGAACTTTATGATGGTATTTATATATTTAGTGAATGGGTTATTCACTTTAGGGGAGACATTATGTTCTAGATAATGCACTCTAGGGCTACATAATTGCATTTGTCTTAGAAGAACATATATTCTTCAGGGGCAAGTAGCAAAATTGGATATGGACAAGTGAGTTGTCAAAATCAGGAGTGGCAGAAAAGAATAATCTACATCTGGATCAGAGTTTCACGCTAAGCTAAATCTCTCAGGTTTTCATTTAGGGTTTGAGGGAAGTAAGTAGGGGGGCACAGTAGCCCCAGAAGCATTAACAATACTGTTGCTTTCCATTTAAATGCAAAAAAATACCATGCATTGGAGAGAAGAGATAGATGGAGAGAAGTCAACAACTGTAAAGAGGACAGTGTTATGTTGCTAGAAGGCAGAATGATGTTGGGGTTAGGAAATAGAGTAAACCTGGGATGTCTCATTGTTGTTGTTGTCCTCATGCCTTGGACTAGCTGGCATCCTTTGTCATTAGTATTTTCCATGACAATAGGAGTATTTTAGGAACTGGATTTAGGGATAAGAATTTTAGTTGAATTATAGTGAAGACCTTGAAGAGCTTCTGGTGTAGAGGATATGAGAGCCTGTATTTCTTCTTTGAAAAGTTTAGCTTCCCAGATTAGGCCTGTCAGGATAGCTAGCAACACAAAACAGTCAGGTATCTTAAATAGTTTGTACCTGAGATTTTAAAAGGATTTTAGGAATTTCAACAGGAGATAGAAAAGACATACGGTTAGGAACAATCATTAAGGGGAAGAGAATAGGTGTCAGGCATCTCAAAGATGAGGTCCTTGGGAGAGAAAAGAATGCTAATATTCCAGAAAAGACAAGAGGGAGGGTTACTCAGACAAAAGTCATAGGGGAGATAGAGTTTTGGATTCTTGTTCTATTTACAGTTTAAGACCATGTAATCCTGAGTCTAGTGTCTAATATCTGCAACTGGCCCTACTTACAGGGGTTGTTTTGAAGGTAACAGGTTTCTCTGACTTCTTTTATTGTGTAAGGTGTAAAGCCATGAGTTTACCTTGTGAAAATTGGAAGATTCATCCTCTTCTTATCTTAAATCTTGTATCTTTGACCAATCAAGCTTAGAGGGAAGACAAGGGGAATGGATTCTAAAAGTCTCTCTGTTAAGTTCTCAGTTTGCATCTAAGTATTGGGAATGTTTTCATTTATTTGAAAGTCCTTGGGACTTTGGAACTTTTTCTTTTAAAAGCATTTATTTATTTATTTGAAAGGGAAAGTACAGAGGGAGGAAGGGATTGAGAGAGGGAGGAGGGGGGTAAAGAGAGAAATATTGAGGGAGCAAGAAGAGAAGTGGAGAAGAGGTTCCTCTTTCATCTGCTGGGTCCATCCTCAGATGGGTCAGGCTAAAGCCAGGGGCTAGGAACTCTGTCCTGGCCTCCCATAAGGGTGCAGGGACCCACAGACTCGGGCCATCTTCCATTGCCTTCCAAGGTGCATTAGCAGAAAGCTGGAGTAGAAGCATAGTAGCTACTTTTGAATAAGCGGTGTGTTATGGGATGCCGGTGTCAAATGTGGTAGTTTAGCTCACTGTACCACAATTCCAGCTTCAATTTGGTTTTTTAAACCATGAATTACTGTATCTGGTCCCACTGATGTGGGAAAGTAGGCAGATAGGAGGATGAGCAGATTCTGACAGCCCCCAGCCACTGTGTTGGACAGCTCTTGGCAATAAAAGCTCCAGATGATGCATGGTTTGATAGCCACAGCCAACCCACTGTGTGACACCTTCAGCCCACTTCTACGTTACCTTATCTGGCCAACGTATCAACCTAGCCTATGTGACAACTCTTTCTGTGCACCACCCAAGCCTTGCTTTGTGTGTGACATCCAGGCCTGCCTTCCATGTATCACTAAGGCTGCTCTCACTCACATGTGTTAGAAACGGTAAATTCTATATCACTGTGATCACAGAAACAGTGCTAGCTGGAAGTATCCAATATGGCTGCAGGATGTGTCCTCTTGATGACCTTCAGGTCATTACAATGCCATTATAATAAAATTATCATGCAGAACACTCCTGTTCTGGTCATGCATCTGATACCATGACACCCTTTTTTTATAAAAAAAGATTTTTATTTATTTACTTGAAAGGTAGAGCTATAGAGAGAGGGAGAGACAGAGAGAGAGAGAGAGAGATCTTCCATCCTTTGGTTCAGTCCCCAAATGGCCTCAATGGCTAGAGCTGGGTTGATCTGAAGCCAGGTACCAGAGCTTCTTCTGGGACTGTCACACGGACACAGGAGCCCAAGCACTTGGACCATCTTTCACTGCTTTCTCAGGCCATAGTAGAGAGTTGGATCAGAAGAGGAGCAACTAGGACAGGAACTGGTGTATTTATGGAATGTTGGCACCTCAGGTGGAGGTTTAACCCACAACACCACAGTGCCAGTCCCACGATGGCTGTTCTGCTATCTCTAATAAAGGGCATGGAAATGGAGGCACTCAAGTTAATCCCAAATTCTACCCCTTTTGACTATTAAATTAAGCTCTACCTCGGGCATCACCCTCTGTGCCTCCAGGTGATATAAAGGGATGAAGGGATGGTCTTACCTTCTTGGAGTACTTTTTTTTCAATGTGATGGTTTTTTCTCCCTGGTTTGGAGTTCTTCTGTGTTTCTGGACTTTTGTTCTCTCTCTCCTCTCTCCTCTCTCTCCTCTCTCTCCACTCTCTCCTCTCTTCTCTCTTCTCTCTTCTCTCTCCAGCACTTATTTATTGAGTGTGCACTTTTGCTTTGCCTTAATTAATCCTACTTTCCTGTATATGTCTATGTCTCTCCTTTGAATTCTTCATGTGTAGAGCAAAGAACCTAGAATAAACTCTGCTGGGGACCCTGCTATCCAGGACACCATGAGCAGTTGATATAAATTGAAGAGCTCTGAAAAAATATGCCCTGAGAACTAGGCTGAATTAATAACTAAATCCCATATTCTCATGAGTCCAGAAATCTGTTATACAATGGCATATAAATCTGAGTGAGACCCAGACCTGAAGGAGACTAGTTCAGGTGGACACTGAGGTCTGTAGTCTTCAGCCATTGGTGGGGAAGGACCAACAGTACAGGTTAAAACAGGAAGTTAAAGGGCAAGGGAATTCAGCAGAGGCAGGAAAGAGTAATTGATGGAGTGGGGCTGAAGAGGGAACAGAGAAAATGAAATTCACATAATAAGGAGGAGTAGTTGATGGGAGAAGATGTTCGGTGTGCACATATGGCAGGTTACTGGTGAGGAAAGAGTATGAAGTATTTGGGGGTGTATGATGGAGGAGCTGAGGAATGGATTGGTGTAAGATACAGTCTTCAAGATTTTGTACAATCCAAGATATTTTGAAGACTTTTTTCCACATTTTTTAGTCTCTTTGTACTAAAAAAAAAACATGAAAATGGTGAGAAGAAATTTTATAACTGAAATTCAAGGGACAAATTAATGAGACTCAGGTGCCGCAAAGGAGCCATTGGAGTCTGAAGTTGTCCTTATTCAAGTTTAGCCATTTTTGGAGGAGATGGACTGAATCATTTCAAAGTTTATAATTTGCAGAGGTTTTTGAAAAGGCTTGAACATTTTCTGAATTAGCAAGGTTAAACAAAAACTAGCAACAAAGCTAAACCTAAAGCGTGTCCACACAGAATAAAAATCAAATATACTATACCATTTTAGACAAATGTCCTGAACGCAATGGTTAGGAACTGGACTCACAATGAGACCCCTGAGTTGCCAATCAGGGATGGAGCACAGCAGGCTGAAAAATCTTAGGACTTTTGTGAAATAAATGAATGAATAATTGATTGACTTGAGGGCTTAAGTTGAATTTCTTGTTATAACTGGAAAATATTGATTCAACTTCCATTTGGTTTTTCTGTATCTAGTTACCTACTGGAGTCTAGAATCATTGATTTCTCTCCCATGACTTAGTTCAATATATTTACATAGTATAACTAAAATAAAATGTTGACTGAAAACAGAAGTACATGGAATGATGTGCAGGAGGTAGACAGTTGTGAGCTCTAAGTTAGCTAAAATGCATTCTGTCCCTATAAATTGCTTCATGGTGCATCACCCTTTATGGATCACAAAATACTCCTACATCTTTTAGTATATGGATCTCCAGGTAGTGACTTCACAAGATACGGAAAAATGTTCAAATTCCGTTTTTGCTCAACTGAAAAATCTACTGAAGCATGACATCACCATCAATGGTATTTTCTTTTTGCTGATACATCCTGGTGCCTTGAGTACCATATAGCAAATTCTGCTTTCATGGGCATTTGCTAGAGGATAAATATTTTTATGTAAGAAAATCTTTGGAAGGCAGACAAGAAAATGATGAGGTAAAGTATGTAACATTTACCACTACTTCTAGAAAACATTTAGCAATAGTATATCTCATTTCTTTTTTCAGATCACTGTCTACATATCCCCTCCAAAATATGCTTTCCTTGACTCCCCTCTTAAATGTGAAACACCTGCTTTATTCTTCGCTCTAGTAGTTAGTATCATCTAATAGTAATTTATATTGTTCATTTACTTTTTAGTTCTCAATATAATCCCACTATAGTATAAGCCCCATGAAGAAAAATTTTGCATTGTTCTCCATGTATCTCCTGTCCCTAGACAGTACCTGCCACAAAATAGATCTTTTGCAAATTTTTATTGAAAGTCAAAAGAATGGAAAATAATTTTCTATTGCTTATTGCTTTTTAATCATTATGAGAGTTGTAGGTACTGAAATACTGATCAGGGAATATTCAATCATGCCAATTAGGAAGTGGAAGTGAAGAAAACCTATGCAAAAAAAAAAAAAAAAAAAGGCCTGAGATATTTGAGCCAGTAAGTTGCATGTGAGTGGGCAATTAGAATATTGTAAGTGCTGTGAAAGCAGATGACAAATATGTTAGCTCACATTTTTCATCCCTGGTAGGGAACACAGCCTGTGACATACAGGAGTCTCTCACAAATATTTGTTGGGCAAAAAAAGAATATATGAGGCCAACAAAGACTGTTCTATAAGACAACTAAATGTTATTAGGCTAATTTTAAAAATATGCAATCAATTATTTAAAATTGAGTACCAATTAATGTAGTCACAGGTGACGTTTGTTCCTCAAACTTCAGGGAAAAGAGGCAGACGTTGTGGTACAGGGGATCAAGCTGTTGTTTGGGATGCCCACATACCATGTTGGTTCAAGGGCTGGCTGTTCCACTTTAGATTCAGCTCCCTCCTAATTTTCCTCAAAGGCAGCATGTAACGGCTCAAGTACTTGAATTCCTGACACCTAGGTGGGAGACCTGGATGGAGATCTATGCTCCTGGTTTCAGCCTGACCCAGCCCAGCTATTGCAACAATTTGGGGAGTGAACCAGTAGATGGAAGATCTTTCTGTCCCTCTCTATTTGCCACTCTGCCTTTCAAATAAATAAATAAGTAAATAAATCTTAGAAAAACCCCAAGGATACCATATAGGTTTCATGTGTATGTGTGTTGTGATACCTGTTTGGCCACTATATATTGTTGTTGAGTTACATGGTGTCACTGTATAGCCTGATGCTCCACCTTCCTTGTAGTAGACTTAAAGATTTCCCTCAAAGTAATCTTCTCTGGTGATTATACGTTCTTTATTTCTGACCATGTGATTAGGGACAATCCATAACTAGTGCCCTTCATTGGCCTCTCATCTCTATAGAGATGATGTGGAAGTCTAGGTCTTCTTTTCTCACAGTGTTGGAGAAATACCCTTTTATTTATTTATTTGTTCTTTCTTCTGCCTCCTAACATCTTTGAACCAGTTCCTGTAACAATTTTGTTTTGTGACTCATCAACTCACAAACAAGATTTGATGGCAGGAACTGATAGGATTTTTGTTTTCCATATGTTTGGTGACATTTTATTTTAGCTTCTGTCACCTAAGACTCACCGAGGTCTTTAGGGCTGGGAGTCTATATTCTGGAGTCGTGACCACTGTCTTGGGTTGGAGAATGTTAGCGAACTCTCATTCTCTGAATCTACAGCAGGGAGGAAAATGAAACAAATCATTCCTGCAAGAAGTCCTTCTCTAAATTCTCTTTTCAAAGTCAACTTTTATGTTTTATAAATATTTCCCCCATTACAATGTCCCTTTGTAAATGTGGCTCATGTAACTGTGCATCTTCATTCCCTACGTATTCTCACAAGTAAATCAATTCCTCAGGCATGTTATCTCTTCTCTCTGAGCACTCCAAAGTCTGGGTATGTGAGTTTGCCTTCAAGAATAATGTTAGGCAAATTGATTGCCCTTGGGAAGACATCCTTTATAAGCTTAGGTGTATTGGGCTTAAATTCTATAAGAGATATTAAGTTGCAATCTCTGGCTATGACATCATTATCGTCAGTTTTATTAGGCTTGTCAATTCCTATGGGTCCTGCCTATATTTGTGGATCCCAACATCTACTGTCTGGCCATGACCCTTTAATTGGTGGAGGAAAAGAGCATTGCCTTTACTGGTCGATATTCAAGATTCACATTAAAAAAAAAAAAGTTGTATGAGACTTTTGGTCTTTTCTTTGTCTCTCTCCTGGGTCACAGCTACCCTGGGACATACTTGCAAAGAAAGTTGTGCCACAAAATCTCATTTCTTTTGGGACCAGTTTAGATCGTTCCCATCTTCCCTCTTTGCTTATCATATGCAAGTGTGTCTTCACTTTCACTGTACTTCCTTAGGTTCTTTTTGTTTTAATTTGAAAGTCACAGAGAGAGAGAGAGACAGACAGAGAGGGATCAATCTTCTATCTGCTGGTTCACTCCCCAGATGGCTGATGAAGGGCCAGGCTGAATCCAGGAGCTTCATCTGGGTCTCCCACATGGGTGGAAGGGGCCCAAACACTTGGGCCATCTTCTGCTGCCTTTCCCAGGCATTTAGCAGGAAGCTGGATTGAAACTGGAGCAGTTGGGATATTATAGGTTGTGGTTTTACCCACTATGCTATGATGCCAGTCTTTCACAGTGCTTTCTTAAACTTCTCTTTCTGAGAACACAACCCCATATGTATTTAAATGTTCCTAAACATTAGTGGTTATCTCTGAAGTGTTTTACCCTTGCACCTGGGCGGTGATGTTTTTTAGCTGTACTTTGCATGTAAGTGTCCCGTATTGGTTCACAGGTGTGCATATGTGTATCAACACCTATATGTTTTCTGTTTGATCGTTTATCTTTTTCTCTACTAAGCACATTAGTGATTATCATTGTTAAATATGCAGAATGCCATTAGCCTGAGGTTGCCTCTGTATTTTGTGTTCCTATATAACAATCTACCATCTCACTTAGTAGGTAAACAAATGAAGACTTAATGTAGGAACTTTTTTGATAACATAACTGGATTTCAGAAAGTCATACTCAGTCAAGCTCAGCCAATTACAGGCAGCCAACAGATCAGACCATATTCAAATAAGACAAATTGCTCATCAGACCACGCTTAAATAAGGCACATGTCTCGCTATAGCCAATCAGGTGGTTTCTGTTCTGAGCTTACATGCTTTGTTTATAAAAGTTTGATGCTCACACTGATGGGAGATGCTTTCTCATTTTGAGTGCTGCCCTATTCATGAATCATTTTGTTTTTTGCTCAAATATATTTGTCTAAAGTTTTTCTCTTAGTATCAATTAAATATCTAACTTTATTAGAAAGCATTCTGATAATTCTAATATATTTTTGTCTCCTGGTATAAAATTGTAGTAAGAAATTTGCTTAAAATGAAACTGTGAAAAGTTTTCTGTTTTCTATTCCCTCAGCTGTAGGCAGCTCAGTGACAGCAGTGTGTTGATCAGTAATATGGTATATTGAAGAATGGATTTAAATGATCGTTCACTTAGAAGTGTTAAGCTAAGGAACCTACTATTTCTTTTTTTTTTTTTTTTTTGACAGGCAAAGTGGACAGTAGAGAGAGAGACAGAGAGAAAGGTCTTCCTTTTTGCCGTTGGTTCACCCTCCAATGGCCGCCGCAGTAGGCGCGCTGCAGCCGGCACACCGCGCTGTTCCAATGGCAGGAGCCAGGTGCTTCTCCTGATCTCCCATGGGGTGCAGGGCCCAAGGACCTGGGCCATCCTCCGCTGCACTCCCTGGCCACAGCAGAGAGCTGGCCTGGAAGAGGGGCAACCGGGACAGAATCCGGTGCCCCGACCGGGACTAGAACCCGGTGTGCCAGCGCCGCAAGGCGGAGGATTAGCCTATTGAACCACAGTGCCGGCCCTTTTTTTTTTTATTTCATAAATGTGAATTTACAAAGTGCAACTTTTGTATTGCTGTGGCTCCCCCCCCACCTCCCTCCCTCCTGTGGCCCTCCCCTCTCTCTCTCCCTCTCCCATCCCGCCCTTTATCGAGTTTCATTTTCAATTACCTTCATATACTAAAGATCAACTTAGTATATACTAAGCAAGGATTTCAACAGGCTGCACACCCACAACCGCACAAGGTATAGGGTATTGTTCCACTAGTAGTGTTTTTAAGTTTCATAGTAGAACACATTAAGGACAGAGATCCTATGTGGGGAGCATGGACCCAGTGACTCCCGTTGTTGATTTAATAACTGGCACTCTTATTTATGACGTCAGCAATCCCCCGAGACTCTTGCTATGAGCTGTCTAGGCTATGGAAGTCCCTTGAGTTCACTGACTCTGAACTTGTTTAGTCAAGGCCGTGTCACAGTGGAGGTTCCTTCCTCCCTTCAGAGAAAGGCGCCTCTCTCCTTGATGGCCTGTTCCTTCTGCTGGGGTCTTGTTCACCAGGGTCTTTCATTTAGATTGTTTTTTGCCACCGTGTCATGGCTTTCCATGCCTGTGAGACTCTCATGGACCTTTTAGCCAGATCCGAATGTCCCAAGGGTTGATTCTGTTTTGGGCGTTTGCCATTCTATGAGTCTGCTGTGTGTCCTGCTTCCCCCGCAGGATCATACTCTCCAAAATGGAGGAAGCTGGAAAACATCATGCTGAGTGAAATAAGCCAGTCAAAAGGGACAAATATATCATATGTTCTCCCTGATCGATGGCAACTAAATGAGCATCTAAAATGATACCCATTGAAGTGAAATGGACACTGTGAGAGAGAATGACATGATCAGCCCTTGTCTAGACTGTTGAGGAACAACTTACTATTTTATTCCTTTTAGTATTTTTGTTGTTGGTGGTGTTGTTGTTGCTCTGTTTGTTCTACATAAGACCACTGGTTGAACTCTGCAATCAATGCACAATCATTCTTAGGCGTTTAAAATTAACAGAAAAGTGATCTCTGTTAAACACAGGAGTGGGAATAAGAGAGGGAGGAGATTTATAGGTTGTCATATGCTCACTCGGACTTACCTCCAATGGTGGAACTAGAAATGTGCCAGGGGATTTCAATTCAATCTTACCAAGGAGGCAGGTACCAATGCCAGTGCACTTGGTAAAGTGATAAGTATAAATACACAACCGATCAAAAAGATAGGGTATGTGTTGAAGAGATTTCACAAATAAGACCAGTGTAAGCAAATAATGAAGTATAGAATTAAAAGGGAACCTACTATTTCTTTGACTGTTCTCTCCATATACTGATGTAGGTAAAACTGGAAGCATGGAGTTAAAAAATACTAAATAGTACTGAACCCTGCCCTATAAAGTTAAATGAATGCAACTTAGTTTAGCATATTAAAAAAACATGAAGTTTATGGCCGGCGCCGTGGCTTAACAGGCTAATCCTCCGCCTTGTGGCGCCGGCACACCGGGTTCTAGTCCCGGTCAGGACACCGGATTCTATCCCGGTTGCCCCTCTTCCTGGTCAGCTCTCTGCTTTGGCCCGGGAAGGCAGTGGAGGATGGCCCAAGTGTTTGGGCCCTGCACCCGCATGGGAGACCAGGAGAAGCACCTGGCTCCTGGCTTCGGATCAGCGAGATACGCCGGCTGCAGCGGCCATTGGAGGGTGAACCAACGGCAAAAAGGAAGAGACCTTTCTCTCTGTCTCTCCCTCACTATCCACTCTGCCTGTCAAAAACAAAAAAACAAAACAAAACAAAAAAAAACCCATGAAGTTTAAAAATCCACCAGGATTTGGAGTATAGAAAAGATAATTACTCTAAGAGACCTGTAACTGAAGAAATACATTGCTTCAAGAAATGTTCCCAAATCCAGCTATTAAGAGTCTATAATCACATGCATGGAAAATGCTGATCTGTCCATGTCCACATGGTTTTACTCTTCAGGTGGTGATTTGGTGTTGGTCAGCTTTAACTGGACCAGGGTCCTATATGTATGGGAAGCACGTGGTACATCAGCTTTTCCATCTCTTAAGTTGCTGATGTTTTCTCCTTAGTGAAAGGTTGTACTAAATCAGGCTTTACCAAAGATTGGCCAGCAATGCAAATACTTCCCATGTGCTGTTCTTCATACTTTTTCTGTTTCAGCATCTTTTCTCTGGCTTCCTCATCTACAGAAGGATTCCATGGAAAAAATCCAGTTGCATTGAAACCTTAGGTTTTGGCTTGCTCAAACAAGCAACCATTGTACACATTAACACTGTCAAACACTTTCCTTTAAAACAGCTGAACATTTTTTCACACAGTGTTGCAACCTTTGGGTTTAGATGAATATTTGCTAAATAGGATTATGGTGTATCTTTGGTTTGCAAATATTAACCTCACATTCATTTTACCTGAGGGGTGATCACCTAGTGTGAAAGGTAGAAATGTCAGACACTGAGCAGGGACAGTCAGCATCTGGTTGGCTATCAGAGATGTAAATTGTAAATACTCAATCTTGATAAAGTTCACATTGTAAGAATGCTAATCAGAATCACATTAATGTAATATGATAAGATGGCTGCATGTAGATGCCTGGACTTCTGCTATACAGCCAAAGGTAAATTCTGCAATTAGCAATCACAGAACATTAGAACAGTCCTTAAAAAGCATGCATGCCATTTGTCAACTGTGCTGTTGGGGCAACTGTTTCTTTGGAGCGTGCGAGGAGGAGGAGTTTCACATCCCTTAATGTCTTCTCTTTGCTATCAGATGCTTTCTATGTAGCACACGTAGACATATTCCAGAAAGGGTTCATTATGTGTATTCTAAATGAAGACATTTAATGGCCTGTGTCGCCAAACTCTTCCACCTTCAGCATTCACTTTCCCTGCTAGACTGCTGGGCAGTGCACTTCTCTCCGGTACTTTAAGTGCAGAGCTCCTATAGCAACTCTGTTGGTGATGCCAGCCCCTCCCCTTCCTGCCCTCTGCCCTGCCCTTGGTCTGTGTAGTGTATAAGTCTGCCAGGTACACTTTTAGTTGTGGATTAAGCTGCAACTTTATTTGTCAGGGTACCAGGTTTGCCTTGATTCTGTAGTGAGCTCTTAGGGGAGGTCCAACAGGATGTTCGGAATAGCCATGGCTGTTCATTGCCTTGCTCAGCTGCCATCTGCTGTAGTGGCAGAATCTGGGCCACTGTTCCCAAACACATCCCTTCATTCTCTGGCAACACAATCCTGAGTGTTTTGTGGCCAAAAGTTTCTGAATCAGTTTTTAGCTTCAGCTAAATGCAGATACACTTTCATTTTCATTTGGATGAATAATCAAGAAGCTGATTTGTATTTCTCTCTGGTTTTCAGCATGGCCAAAGCTGTACCTAAAGTGCTCAGGTAAATCAGCCGTGCACTCTTGAGTTGTGTAATACTCAGAGATGGAGACCCTAGAGTGATCATTTTCTAAAGGTTGCAGCTGTTATGGACTTGGATACTACGTGGTATTGTCACGCTTGAGTCATGGGCCTTCTCCAGCATTTGGATCCCTCTTCTGTTGGAACTGTCTTTCTACTCTTTGAAAATGCATCCATTTTCCAGGACTTTACTATTTCTGTCAGAGGCTTAAGGTATTTTCACAGTACACTGTCTTAAAACACTATACCTCATGTGAGTTCACATTTATGCTTAGGATGTTATGCAAATCCAAGACTTCTTTTACCAAGTGCCCTCTCCAATGCAAGAAAATGTTCCTTCTTAGAAGTTCATGGCCTACAGGGGATCTGAAAAGTAACCTTCTGTGATACGTTGACTTTCTCTTCCCTTTAGAAGCTTTGGCCACGCAGGTTATTTCTACCTAGGGGTGTTTGTAATCATTTTAAAAATAAGTCGAGTCTCAGCATCGCCCACTGTTGTCATTTCTTATTATTGTTTATGTTAACGTTCAAAGTGATTATTAACAGTGTTCATCTTGGAAAGCCATGACACGGTGGCAAAAAACAATCTAAATGAAAGACCCTGGTGAACAAGACCCCAGCAGAAGGAACAGGCCATCAAGGAGAGAGGCGCCTTTCTCTGAAGGGAGGAAGGAACCTCCACTGTGACACGGCCTTGACTAAACAAGTTCAGAGTCGGTGAACTCAAGGGACTTCCATAGCCTAGACAGCTCATAGCAAGAGTCTCGGGGGATTGCTGACGTCATAAATAAGAGTGCCAGTTGTTAAATCAACAACGGGAGTCACTGGGTCCATGCTCCCCACATAGGATCTCTGTCCTTAATGTGTTCTACTATGAAACTTAAAAACACTACTAGTGGAACAATACCCTATACCTTGTGCGGTTGTGGGTGTGCAGCCTGTTGAAATCCTTGCTTAGTATATACTAAGTTGATCTTCAGTATATGAAGGTAATTGAAAATGAAACTCGATAAAGGGCGGGATGGGAGAGGGAGAGGGGAGGGCTATGGGAGGGAGGGAGGTTGGGGGGGAAGCCACAACAACACAAAAGTTGCACTTTGTAAATTCACATTTATGAAATAAAAAATAAAAAAATTAAAAAAAAACAGTGTTCATCTGTCTGCACAGATTTTTTCAATACAATCAAAATATCACATGGTACCCCATAATTATGTCTATATCTAAAAATCCAGTAAGTTTAATTTATTGGTATTTTGATTAGTCCATATAAAATACAGATGTAATATGAGAGGGTATTTTTAGTGATCTTGGGAATCTTAATGGCTGTCAAATATAAAATTGACTATAGTCTTTCAGATCAAGAATAAAAGCTGATTTTTTTTCTAAACTAATTCCAATTTGGCCTTGAAACCCAATTTGCTAAGATTTTGGAAAAAATAAAATCAAATCTCCATTTTATTTTTGGAAATGCTTTCTCACATCTAGGTTTCATAACAATATGGGATTTGGTGGGTACTAGAGAAGTATTTATAAAGCAAATTAAAAATGTCCTTTTAGTCCCTGTGGTATTTATTGGTATATTGTCCCATCTGTTGCTTGATGCTACTTTCAATGTAGTGTTTTGTGTACTGACTTTATGGAGGGAAGCCTCGGGATCTGATAAAGCAGTACTTCTGGATGCATGTATAAAGGGGGTTGATGACAAGACTTGTCATGTGGCTCAGCCAACTGAGTAGAAGAAGACTTCAATCTGGGTACCCTCCAATTGCCTGAGGACCTGGATAAAACAGAAAAGGAGATGCAGGGGGAAACCAGTGCTCTTCCTCTGGAACAGGTATGTTCCTACTCCTGCTGCTCTTAGACATTAGAATCCAAGCTATTCTGTGTATGGACTCTGATATTTACAGCAATGGCTCTCTGAGGCTCTAGTGCCCTTGTCTTTTAACTGTGAACTGCACTGATGGCCTCCCTGGGTCTTAGACTTCTGGCTTCTTTTTTTTTTTTGACAGGCAGAGTGGACAGTGAGAGAGAGACAGAGAGAAAGGTCTTCCTTTGCCGTTGGTTCACCCTCCAATGGCTGCCGCGGTAGGCGCACTGCGGCCGGCGCACCGCGCTGATCCGATGGCAGGAGCCAGGTGCTTCTCCTGGTCTCCCATGGGGTGCAGGGCCCAAGCACTTGGGCCATCCTCCACTGCACTCCTGGGCCACAGCAGAGAGCTGGACTGGAAGAGGGGCAACCGGGACAGGATCAGTGCCCCGACCGGGACTAGAACCCGGTATGCCGGTGCCGCAAGGCGGAGGATTAGCCTGTTGAGCCACGGCGCCGGCCGACTTCTGGCTTCTTGTACTGAGCCTTTTTAATGATTTCTATGCCTTTCCAGGTTGGAAATGGCCAATTTGGAACTTTTTAGGCTCTAGAATCATATGAGTTGATCCCTTGGTATATAAAATGCACACACATTCCATTGATGCTATTTCTTTAGAGAACCTTGACTAGTGCATGATGAAGCTTGTCCTTTGGGTAGGGTCAAAGACACTTTTTAAATTGGTCCCCACCATTGCCTAGAGGCAGTGTATAGAATTTCACTGATTCTCCAATTTTGGTGCTTAATTACTGTCTCAACTATTGTCTGATGCTTACACTTGGTGATGAAATATAAGAAACATTTTGATATCCATGATTGATGGAAACTTGTAAGTTTCCCAAACTCATCCTTTCTCTGAGTTAAAAGTTCTTTTTCTTCTCTGCTTTTAGGATTCAGTTTTCTTTTCTTTTCTTTGTGTAAAAGAAGACTTATTTTCAAATAATATGGTAGATATTAATACATATATAGTATACTATATATAATGTTGTATACAACACATAATACATATGTATACAATGCATAATATAATTTTTTTATTTTTAACTTTTATTTAATGAATATAAATTTCCAGTGTACAGCTTATGGATTACAGTGGCTTCCCCCTCCCATAACTTCCCTCCCACCTGCAACCCTCCCTCTCCCACTCCCTCTCCCCTTCCATTCACATCAAGATTCCTTTTCAATTCTCTTTATATACGAAGATCAATTTAGTATAAAGATTGCAACAGTTTGCACCCACATAGAAACACAAAGTGAAACATACTGTTTGAGTACTAGTTATAGCATTAAATCACAATGTACAGCACATTAAGGACAGAGATCCCACATGAGGAGCAAGTGCACAGTGGCTCCTGTTGTTGACCCAACAAATTGACACTCTAGTTTATGGTGCCAGTAACCACCCTAGGCTGTCGTCATGAGTTGCCTATGCTATGGAAGCCTTCCAAGTTGGCCGACTCTGATCATATTTAGACAAGGTCATAAAAGACAGGGTGAGGATAGTAACCAATGATCCTAAGAGTGGCATTTACCAGGTTTGAACAATTATACAGCATTAAGTGGGGAAGAGGACTATCAGTACACACAGTTTGGGAGTAGAGCCATTGGTAGTAGAGTAGAGGTTATGATTACAAAGGAATGAGGCCCAAGTGCACTAGACAGCGTCTAGAACAAAGGACAGAGTCATTATTAGAGGAGCTAAGAAAGGTGCTGTCTAAGCTACAATTCAGTTTTCTGATTGAGAGGCAAATAGAACCTGATAGAAGGGGCTTGATAATAATCTGGTGGGCTTTAGGCCTTGTAAGTTAAGAGGCCCAGACCTATCTATCTCTTCACATGGGGTACATCCTAAGGGAGGTGTGAACCTCCTAGGGGAAGGCACTCTGTTGACTTTCATTACTTGGCTGGCCTGGGAGGAGAGCTGGCCAGGTAAAGGCAGGTGGCATCTCTAACAAGAAATTTACAGTTCTGCCTGCAATGTTGCTGACCCTACTTGGCCATACCCTCAGCTGCAGTGGTCACTTTGGAAGTTGGGCTGAGTGAAGGGCTTTTCAGCTTAGAGCCAATAAGATCTGTGGCTCTGACCTGGGCATCCTTCGACTCCAGGGCAGGTCCATTTCCAGTGATCCAACTCTTGGCAGAGCTGCCAGGGCTCTTCACAAGCTGACTTCTGCTGAAGTCCAGGCTTACCACATTGAAAGCCACTGCAGTGGACTGGCCTGTTGGGTCTCCTTGAGGGCAAATCACTGTACAGATCAGCCATTAATAGGCCTGCCACCCATTGCTTCTGATGCCTAGCTTTCTTTTCCTCCTGGTTTTTGTTAAAGCAGACCAGAGGATGCAAGTCAAGGAAGTGCCTAAGTCCCATCTCTAATCTTCGGTGGCCTGAACTACAAGTCTATAGTCACAGGCATGTTCTGTAGTAGTTTTTCTAAGGTAGACAATGCCCATGAGGAAAATTATATTCTCACTTAAAAACTTTCTTTCCCTTTGGTCTGAAAGGGAGGTTTTTTTCTACTTACTGTATACTTCGCTGATGGCGAAGTGAATCTAGCTTTGAGATTATTAGTTAAGTTCTTATTTTGGCTATGCTATTACAGAAAAATGTTAGCCATCTCTTTTATAAGGTCTAAAGATTAAATTGTGCGTCCTACAGATTCCTTCATAATAGAATTAGTTCCCTACCTTGAAGAGAATAGAGAAGTGAAAGAACAAGTTGGGCTTAGAATAGAGAAATGAGGGAGCAAGTCCTAGATCGCTTGCTGACAATAGCAATATTACATGAATACTTAGCAAACCGTTTCAACCATTAGATAACAACTTAAGAAAACATTTACCAGAAGGTCCAATGCCTTCTATAAATTTTAAGAATCATGTATTTGAAAACACCTCTTAAATATCTAACATGGTGTAGTTTGTTTAACCAGTAAACTTAAGCACAACCATCTAAAATGTTTTTAGTTTCTTTCTACCAACAAGTTTAAAACATATGATACACAGATTCAGGTCACACAAATTAAAATGTATCTTTGATTGATTTTAGCAGCTTAAATTTATGGACAATCTTATCTATAAGCCATTTAAAATAAAAGTCTTAATAAAATTTCCCCATGTGGACATACAATATGTACACACATATGACATAGCATAATAGACCCATATATCAATTTTAATAATAGCTTTTAAAATCTTTAACTCTTTTTGTAGAATGCCAATTGATTTGAATTGCTTTTTGTTTTTAGTAACCTTAGTTAACCATACTTTCTCTCAGTTGGTACTGTTAATACATTATTGGCTTCATCTGTTTACAGAGCCATCTCAAAGTACTGAATACAATAAAAGTGGCTGGAAAAAGTCCATAGGAACCTATAGGAGGACAGCTAAACACAGAACCAACAACACTTTAGTTTTATGAGCAGCAAATCATATATAACTATGGATGACAAAAGACTTTAAGTCCCCATGTTTAAAATTATAAACTCATCAACCAATAAGAGGCACTTGCTTACTTCACAGTATTTTTGAAAGCACATATAGGATTTTACAAGTATTTAACCCTTTAGGCCTCTGGGGCTTTCTCATTAAGATAACTATCATGTCTAGCAACACAAAATCATTAGACTTTTTAATTCTCAAACATTTGTATTAATAGCATTTTCCATTATAGAAACTTAAAGTTTGGTACCACATCACATCTTGACAGTACTTCTAATATAGTCCAAATAGCCTGATTAGTTGGTGTCTCTATAAGATGAGAGACATAGGTCCTTCGATTTTTTTCAGTTGGGCCCAAACTGGAAAAACCAAAGTCCAGGATTTACTGGAAATTTTAGAGTCCAGATTGTTTGAAACTTTGATTTTTTGAATGCCTGTCAAGAATGCTAAGAAGGCTCAAAATCCAAAATATCTGGTAGAAATAAGATTCCTTAAAATCATGACATAATATAGACCAAATTTGATCATTGTTACAAGGTGATTATTCAAATCTTTGAAAATAAGCACATATTTAAATAACCCATAGCTCTTAATAAAAATGCAGCTGTTTTTGAACAATTAGAATTTAACAGACATCAAGAGAACATAATAGATTACTTTAACACATTGCTTTAACAGAGCATCAGAGTTTAATTCTATGTCAAAGAGAAATTGAGCTTCCTGTGATCTTTTGCTGTGAGGTTTCCTTCCTTTACCTTCTTTCATATTGGTGACCATGTTTCTGTGTTTCTGTGTGTAACACATCTTTAAGCATCTTTTGCAGGGCAGGATGAGTGGCAACAAATACATAATACAACAGCCAATAAAAGTTTCTGAGACATAAAACTCTGTTTAGTATCTAGAAGGTGAAAATATGTTTTACTCTTGTTCATCTTTTGGGATGATGATAAATTATTAATAATTATTCGGTGTTTTCCTAGCATAGTTATGTCTATAGCATTCGCCATGCAGGTGGCCTAACAGGTCATTCCATTCACTTTTTCTGCCATGTATCCCCAGATAGTTGGAAACATTGTCAGCATTAGAAAATACATAGGCTAAATATTTTGTTGTCCTTTAAATTTTTTAATCTTGTGCATAGACTAGTCCAGTGGAAAAAACATAGAAAGAAACTCAGTATCAATTTCTCATTGTTATTTACTTTCATACACCAGTAAATCCAAGTTATTTTGTCTTTGGACTCTGGGATTGTACCAATGGCTCCTTGTGGCTCTCAGGTTGTTGGCTTTGAACTGAGAGCTTGCTCCTAGTTTCTAGTAAATGTAAACAGACAAACATCCCTTCCTTTATAAAAATTACATAGTCATAGGGCAGTGGGGGAGACAATAAGTTAAATAAGTAAAATACATAGTATGTCAGGTGACGATAAGTGCTATGGAGGAAACCAAAGCAGATGCAAAGGAGAGAAAGTGAAAGAAGGCAGTTGACATTTTAATGGGGTGCACAGGAGGACTTGCATTATTAGAAGCATGACATTTGAGCAAAAACTGCAGTGAGGGAATGAGCCACGTGTAGAATTCCTTGGTACAGGTAGAAGCAAATGCTGACCCATGAAACAGAAGCATGCTTGCTTATTTGAAAAAAATAATGAGTCCTTTTTGACCAGAGTGGACTGACTCAGGATGAGAGTGACGTAAGACAGAGTCAGAGGAATAAGGAGTGCTTGACCACATAGGGCCTTTCAGATAAATGTACAGAGGCCAGTTTTTTATCCCAATGAAACAGTACCTGTCACAGGATTGGAGCAAATGAGAGATGATTTGTTTTAAGTTTTAATATGATCACTCTGGCTGCTGTTGAGAAGAGTATTAGGGATAGGAAGCAGGGTGGAAATGTGTGATCAGTGATAGGAGGCTGCTGAAATAATCCAAGTAATGGATGATGTTGGCTTGTACCTGGGATAGACTGTAGTGAAAAATGGTGAAATCCTGGCTCTATTTTAAACGTACATCCAAGAGAAACTTAGAGCTTTAGTGATCAAATTCAGGATAATGGGTTCATATTTCCCATTCACTGATTTCATTCTTACTCAGTACCTCCTCTGCATTTCTCAAAGAAATTACAAGGAAAGAAATAACTGACTGAACTGGGCCTGTGAATGAGCTGTTGAAAATGCCTGTGTTAAAGAGTTATATGATACCCAAGGCAGCAATGCTTTTGCTCAGGAAGAATAGAAAGTTAAGTCTCACACTAAATTCTTGGTTCACTGTACCATTTAGATTTCACTGGGAGTTTTACAACATCGCAATACAAGTATTAGTGGTGGATGAATACTCGTGGGACTGCAGCCCAGCATGAATTCTTCCTGACACCTAGTAGGTTATATACTGTGCTGTCCATAAAAGAACTCCAACCAGTCCAGTCATTACTCTTGAGAATGAGAAAACACCTACTTCCCTTAAAATAATAATAAAGAACAGTAGGATATGAAGTCCCATTATGAAGATCACATGCAGGACTTAGCTTTACTAATTTGCAGAAGAGAAAACATGCTTCTGTGAAATTTATCAGAGCAATGCCACATGGGGTTCTATCATGAGAAATTAATAGACAATCAAAGAAAAGCACAAGGCTCCCAGTTTTTGTAGATGCAGAGCTAGGCACTCATTTATTTTTGTAGTTTTCTCTTAATAGTCTAGTAGTTCCTGCCATGCAGCAATTTCATTAAAGCTTTGATCATACCAGTAATATAAACTCAAGCTCTCTGCAAAGGCTTCATTGCCCTAAAGAGTCAGTAATTGGCCAAATGGCTTTTAGAGTTTTGCTTGGATTCATCACAGTACAAGTAAAAATTAATTACCCCCACAGTTTCTGCAATGCTATAATATAAGGGTGTCAAAACTCGTCTTTCTAAATGGCATTTCTTGGTATCACTGGATATGGGGTTGGCTGTAAATGTGATTTGTGGAAACCATTAATGAAGTACTAGACCTAATTGACTTCTTTTAGCTTTATGACAACATAAAAAAAAGTTCTGCACTGGTGATGATAATTCTCCTGAAGTTCTCCAGTTGGAAATCCACGGCTGTATATTTTTTCAGTGAGGCAAGACTTAGTGTTATTTAGAATTTGAAATGCAGCTGTAGCTAAGGAACAATATGGCAGAGATGACTATTTTGATTTTTATCATTATTGCCACAGTTATTTTTATCTGCTGTCTGCTGAGCTCCTGCTATATTTGTATCACAGTATTAAGCCTTGTTCTAGAAACGGCTGCAGAGCAAATGGATGCTGCACACTGCGGAATAAAGGAGCATATTTTGTTTAGCCATTGGCAAAGCTGATTAATAATGCGAGCCTTCGCATCAAAAAGTCTGTGTTTTCCTCACAAATGTAAGAGTTCTAAGACTCAAAGTAAGCTTCGTTAGTCTAACTTTTGATGCTTTGCTTTGGCAATTAATTCTATTATATTTGAAAACTGCTGAAATATTTATAAATGAAGATTGCTTTGGATACTCAACTACGATCCAATTTGGATAATGTGTAACAATCCTTTGTCTTTTCATTATGCTCTCTATGCTCATTTAACATTGCTAGTCAAGGCAAACCAATCATTTGTTAATAGAAATGAAAGACAAAGCCATATCTTAAAAAACCTACCATAAGGTTATAAGAAGATATTGTATTAAATTACAACATAAGTCATTTAAAAGGGGTGATATTTCCTTCTTTCATTTAGATTCCATTTATTCCCCCACTTTCTCTATCCCCTGTCCTTACAGAATAATGAAGCATATCTTGTTTCTTTGGTAATTAAATCTATATTATCTCAAAATTGATGAAATATTTGTAAATGAAGATTTATCTTTAGCCAAGCTATTGTTGATAAAATCCCATCCTTTTCTGGCTGTAGGAATATTCAGGTAATTGAACTTGGCCAATTTCTATGGAAATAAATGCCCAAGGGATGGGCTCATGACCTAATTAGGTGTATTTATTCTCTACTCTTATTGTTACAAATTGCACAGGGTTAGCTACTTAAGACAGCACAGAATTATTATCTTTTAGTTCTGTGGCTCAGAAATATTATACAGGTCCCATTGTCCTAAAATCAAGGCATTTTGATTTGAAGATGTTGATAAAATTCAGTTTCATCCAGCTTTAGGATTGAGTCCTCTGTTTCACTGATAACTGTTTTTAATTTATTTATTTATTTTTATTTCATAAATGTGAATTTACAAAGTGCAACTTTTGTATTGTTGTGGCTCCCCCCCCCCAACCTCCCTCCCTCCCGTGGCCCTCCCCTCTCCCTCTCCCATCCCGCCCTTTATCGAGTTTCATTTTCAATTACCTTCATATACTGAAGCTCAACTTAGTGTATACTAAGCAAGGATTTCTTTTTTTTTTTTTTTTTTTTTTTTTGACAGGCAGAGTGGACAGTGAGAGAGAGACAGAGAAAGGTCTTCCTTTTGCCGTTGGTTCACCTTCCAATGGCCACCGCGGTAGCGCGCTGCGGCCGGCGCACCGCGCTGATCCGATGGCAGGAGCCAGGTGCTTCTCCTGGTCTCCCATGGGGTGCAGGGCCCAAGGACTTGGGCCATCCTCCACTGCACTCCCTGGCCACAGCAGAGAGCTGGCTTGGAAGAGGGTCAACTGGGACAGGATCAGTGCCCCGACCGGGACTAGAACCCGGTGTGCCGGTGCCGCAAGGCGGAGGATTAGCCTGTTGAGCCATGGCGCCGGCCGCTAAGCAAGGATTTCAACAGGCTGCATTCACACAACCGCACAAGGTATAGGGTATTGTTCCACTAGTAGTGTTTTTAAGTTTCATAGTAAAACACATTAAGGACAGAGATCCTATGTGGGGAGCATGTACCCAGTGACTCCCGTTGTTGATTTAACAATTGGCACTCTTATTTATGACGTCAGCAATCCCCTGAGACTCTTGCTATGAGCTGTCTAGGCTATGGAAGTCCCTTGAGTTCACCGACTCTGAACTTGTTTAGTCAAGGCCGTGTCACAGTGGAGGCTCCTTCCTCCCTTCAGAGAAAGGTGCCTCTCTCCTTGATGGCCTGTTCCTTCTGCTGGGGTCTTGTTCACCAGGGTCTTTCATTTAGATTGTTTTTTGCCACCGTGTCATGGCTTTCCATGCCTGTGAGACTCTCATGGACCTTTTAGCCAGATCCGAATGTCCCAAGGGTTGATTGTGAGGCAGGAGTGCTGTTTTGGGCATTTGCTATTCTATGAGTCTGCTGTGTGTCCTGCTTCTCCCGCAGGATCATTCTCTGTTTATAGCTGCCCTTAAGGGTTGGCATTGTTGTGTAGTGGGTAAATCCATTGCCTGCAAAGCTGTTATTTCATATGGGCATTCACATCCTGGCTATTCTGCTTCCTGTCTGCCTCCCTGCTGATGTGCCTGGGAAAGTAGTGGAGGATGGCCCAAGTATTTGGGCCCCTGTACCCGTGTGGGAGATTTGGAAGAAGCTCCTGGCTCTTGGCTTTGGAATGGTCCCGCTCTGGCTTTTGTAGCCATTTGGGAAGCGAACCATTGGATGAAATATTTCTTTCTCTATCTCTCCCCATAAATCTGTTTTGTAAAAAAGAGCTGCCTTTAGCTCTTGTACATAACCCCCTACACCTATGTTCCTTGCACATAGCTGCTTATATCAGAATCAGTGGAAGCGTATCAAGCCTCTCTCACACTGCCATTTTCTGACCCACTTATCTGTCTTCCTCATCCACTTTCATTTCTGAATACTTTGTTGACTAGTATCAAAGTAAGATCACACCAGATCATAGGGATTCTTTGATCCCTGCTTTAATCTATCATCATGTTTTTTTTTTTTTTAATTATGTAAGTTAGACAAGTTTCATGTATTTCCTATATACAGATTTAGGAACATGATATTTCCCACTCTACCCTGCCTCCTGCCTGTGCCCCAACTCCTCTTCCTCCTCCCTCTTCCATTCCTACTCTTAATGTTTACATAGAGGTACTTTCAGTTTACTTAATTATAGTAAAGTTAACCTTACACTAAGTAAAAGACTTCAATAAGTAGTACGAAGGAAAAAAAAATGGTGCTCAACAGAAGAAACAAGGGTGGTAAACAATTATGGAATCACAAAATGTCCATTTTTCACTCCAGTACATTACCTTTTAGGTACTCTATTAGTTAATTTGGATTAGGAAAAATATATGGTATCTGTCTTTTTGGGACTGGCTTATTTCGCTTAGTATAATTGCTTCCAGTTGCATCCATTTTGTTGTAAAATATAGGATTTCTTTGTTTTCTTTTTTTTTTTATAACTGAGTAGTACTAGGTAGTGTATATATACTATAAAATCTCAGGTTATTTCTACTGCATCCACTCAGATAATTCAAGACAATCTCTGCATATCATAGCTCTTTACCTTAATCACAATTGTAAAGTCCATTTGACATTAAGGTAACAAATTCATAGCCTTGTGGATTTAAACATCTTTGTAGAGGGGCTGTATTTTTCTGCCTACCACAGTAATGAGCACTATTTCTTTCTTTTTTTTAAAAAAAAGATTTATTTATTTATTTGAAAGTTAGAGAGAGGCAGAGGCAGAGAGAGAAAGAGAGAGGTCTTCTATCCACTGGTTCACTCCCCAGATAGGTGCAATGGCCAGAGCTGGGCCAATCTGAAGCCAGGAGCCAGAAGCTTCTTCCAGGTCTCCCACATGGGTGCAGGGGCCCAAGCACTTGAGCCACTTTCTACTGCTTTCCTGGGACATAGCAGAGAGCTAGATGGGAAGTATAGCAGCTGGGACTTCAACCAATTCTCATATGAGATGCTGGCACAGCAGGTGGTGGCTTTACCTGCTGTGTCACAGCACCGGCCCCAGTGAGCATCATTGCTAAGAGTTGATGCACACTGATTTAAAGAAGCTCCTGGGGAACGGCACTGTGGCGCAGTAGGTTAATCCTCTGCCTGTGGTGTCTGCATCCCATATGGGTGCCATTTCCGGCTGCTCCTATTCCGATCCAGCTCTCTGCTACGGCCTGGGAAAGCAGTAGAAGATGACCCAAGTGCTTGTGCCCCTGCACCTGCGTGGGAAACCTGAAGGAAGCTCCTGGCTCCTGGCTTTGGATCAGCCCAGCTCCGGCCGTCGCTGCCTTTTGGGGAGTGAACCAGCGGATGGAAGACCTCTCTGTCTCTCCCTCTCACTGTCTGTAACTTACGAGGTCAGACGAGATCGGGCACGTTCAGAGTGGTATGGCCATAGACTCACTGTCTGTAACTCTACCTGTCAAATAAATAAAATAAAATATAAAGAAGCTCCTGTTTCTGAGGCTTCTGAACTGACCACTGCAAGCCTGGAGCTGCCGAAGGCTTCATAGAGAAAGTCATTCTGCATATTCGTGAAGCCACCCCCAAGGACAGTGATGAATGGAGAGAGACAGATAAATAGTGATAGAGACCAAGTTAGAGTGAAATATCCTGGTAATGATTTTGAGCAATTAAATTTAGTCTTGCCTAAAACTATTTCCTGGATTTCTACGTACATAAAACCACAAACACACACTCTCCTCATTACTGAGCTCATCATTGTGTTTTCATCCCTTACAAACAAACTATAAATTAGTAACTAGCAGTGTTTCAAGTAACAGAATTTGAAATCCAGAATAAGTTGTGCGAGGGTTAGGGACAGTGAGGGCTAATCTAACCTTGGTTTAGAAGGTGTTTTGCCTTCTTTATACAAAAATATTAAGCAGCAAATTAAATAGATACCTCTCATACTTTGGAAATGAGATTTACAGAGGTTTGGTCTCTGAAATATGTGTTAGAAAAACCTTAGAATGTTAGTATGTGTTGACAAATTCTCCAAGGTTTTGATATGTTTTAAGAAAAAGAGAAGCTTAAGTCTGTGACCCGGGAGTGCAGTGGAGGATGGCCCAAGTGCTTGGGCCTTGCACTCGCATGGGAGACCAGGAGAAGCACCTGGCTCCTGGCTTTGGAGCTTCAGATCAGCGTGTGCTGGCTGCAGCGGCCATTGGAGGGTGAACCAACGGTGAAGGAAGACCTTTCTCTCTGTTTCTCTCTCTCACTGTCTACTCTGCTTGTCTAAAAAAAAAAAAAGAGAAGAAGCTTAAGTATAGTTGAGCCATTTGCAAGTAAAAAACAAAGGAGCATTTAGATTTATAAAGACAGGTTCTCTCTATCTGTGATCTGTGATCATAAACTTCTGAAGTCAGAGTATCATAAGTCTAAAAGGATTTGTGAAATTCAGAATCTCTTTCTCCTTCTCTCTCTTTCTCAAGCTGGTGGAATCAAATAAAATGAGATGGAAACCACAGTTGGAAGTAAGAGCAGGACCCAGAAAGAATAAGAGAAAAAGGGTAATCTGTTAAGTAGGCTTCTGCTCATAAAGTCCTCTGTTTACACATTACATGATAGAGTTTATTACATCCCTCACGGTAAAGCACCACCCACTAGAAGAGAATTTGGAGCAAAGGCGCTAATTAACTATGCTTCAACACAGGAGCTGATTGTGGAAGGTCAAAATAGAAGTAGTTGGCATCAAGTCTGATTATTGGGAGAAGTTCATGGCTTCTTGCTAAGGTCAGGATCTTCTAGGATTTAAGGATTTAATTATTAGGTAATGTAACAGCCAGAAATTAAACAAACTGATGGGCTGCCATGCTTTTAATAGAGTTGTAACACAGAGAAATCTTACACTGGGAAGAAATAGCCTATGAAACTTTGACACCTAAGGTAATTCCTAGAACCCTGTAGATACGGCAATGACAGGGAGCAGAGCTAAACCCCATGCTCACCAAAATGGAAATCCAGAATCAACAAGATGACCCCAAAACTATGTAAGCCATCGGGATTTGTTGGATTATTTTTTTACCTTAAGGGAGCGGGAAAGGGGAGGGTTGCGGGTGGGAGGGAAGTTACCGGGGGCGGGGGGGAGCCATTGTAATCCATAAGCTGTACTTCGGAAATTTATATTCATTAAATAAAAGTTAAAAAGATAATATACTACACATTCATTGATGCATCATTTATTATGATTTCTCTTTATTAATTTCCTGATGTCAAACAATCACAGGTTAATGCTATTGGAAGAGAAATACTGTTCTTTTCTGGTCAGAATTGAGTGACTTTTTTTTCTCTTAATTTTGTATTTCCACGTGGAGAAACTGTCTTTATAAAGACATGTGTAGATTCTGTCTCCTCAATTTTTTCTCCTCCGTGCACATAAGAGCCAGTTTATTAAAATGAAATTGGATGAAGACAATAAGCATGCATGTCTCATCCATCTCCCTTCTACTCTCCAGGGGATTTTGTTCCTGAATGATATGTTTTGGTTTGTTCTTAACCATGTGGTGAGCTGAGAAATATAGACCTTCTCCCTGCCAGGGAAGGCCTACTACTGCCTGTGTGTCCCTGGGTCTCTAATGGTTATTCTACTTACTATCAAGGGCAAGTAAGAGGAGGGCCTTTAGACTGAGCAATGAAACTGCATTCTTTACTTTTTTTTAATCAGAAATAATGTTTATTTTTGACAGCTGTCCATCTGGTCTCTAAAGATATCTCTCAATAGACTGCAAACTCAGGAAGGGTGAAAAAGTTTATACCAAAGTGCTAATGCTAGAATGCACCCTTAGATACATGTAAATTATCTTTGTTCTTTTGCCTTCAGACTTGGACTTTTATTTTTTTCATGTGGTTCACTCAGTATCACCATGTTCATAGGTATAGGTATTTAATACTTTTAAGAAGTAACAAGGATTGGTTATTGATTATTTTGAGTTGTATACATTAGAAAATTCTTCTAGGTCTGTTAAGGACTCTAATTTCCAGTGTGCTCATTAACATTCGTTTCTTCAGCTTTGATTGTGATATTGTCTCCCACTGAGGCCATTCTGGAGATAGGGAAAGGCGATTCTTCCACATATAGTCTATTCCCATCACAAAAGGATGGGGAAGGGTATTTGACATTTTTTGATGTCTTTACTGTGCCCTGTGACAGAATCAAAGAATGTAATGCCATATAAATAAAGTTTTAGAAAACACATTTGTTTGGCCAGAAATATCTTCCTCAAAGAGAACACATTTAAGGAATTATTTCTTCACAAAGTAAATCCTCTGAGTGGTCCCTGATTTCTTCTCTTTCCCACTCATTTTTTTTTTCTCATTATTTCAAATATCTGCTTACCACTTTAGAAAACAGCAGTGCTACTTACATGGCAGGGTTTGATTTTTCCTAATAGCTACACTTTTTCTAGAGTTTCCTTTGAAATCAAAGTCATTCAATCTAGAATGATGTTTTCAAATTTCCATTCAATGGGTGCTTATGATTCCAACAAGTGGGAAATTCCAAAATGAGAAATGACCCAATACATTGGTTGAGAGTCTTTTGTAGTTCAGCTCTGCAGGATTTGGGAATGGGGAGGGGATGTAGGATGGAGAGGTCAAGTGAATTGGTGTGAATAGGTAGTGAATTAGAGTGAAAATCTGAGAATGCAGAGTGAAATAATTTGATAGAAGTCATATTCTTCAACAGCGTGAAAGTGTAGCTGTTATAGGTCAACAGTATTGATACTACTTCATTTTAATTATTCTTTTATTTTAAACACATATTTATTCAAGCAGTATCTATTGAAAACGCCCCATCATCAGGTGCTGTGTTTTGTACTTGGGTCATGAAGTCTGCATGGCATACATAATTACTGCTTTGCAAATTTACTCCTTAAAAATGTTCAGGCCTACCTTTGCTCCAACATGAGAATACTGTCATTTCTTAAAACCTGGATAATCAGCTTGAAATCAATATGCAGGTTTTCTTCTATAATTCTCCATTTTAGAATCTAGGCATTATGAACTCTATGCATTTTGACATGTTATTCCCTCTGGAAAGATTATTGCTTCCAAATGATGGAGGTATCATGATCTGGTCTCTATGAAAAACAAAAACAACATAGAACTTTCCATCTCAGACTGCTCATCTGCTCTTCATTTGGTTTGAAATCATCCCTAAGTCCTTCTGGGGATCTGCTTTGTCATCTCTAAAATACTGAAAGTCATGCTGAGTCACTTCACATGGAAAGTGGGAGGGAAGAGTCCTAAATTATTATAAAGTGTTTTGTGAATGGAGAATCATGTGTGCATCACAGGTGATAATATTACCCCATTAATCCTTTCCTTGACAACAAAAATGTTGCCACTTAGAGAAATGATGTATGAGGGGAAGCCGGAAAGGGAGTAGTAGAATGAAAACAAGAGAAAAAAGCGGGATTAGATACTTGAATTAACTTCTTTATATGAAGGAAGCCAGAGTCTCCAAAGCCGACAGTGTTGACTCTACCTTGTTTTACATAAAGTGTGAAGAATCATGCCTTATGTGGACACATTTTAATTTATGTCAATTGGAAATAGCCCTTTCACGTTATTTTTTATCCATTTGTAAAAGAATTTCTAAGTAAAGGCACTTCTCTTATAATTCATTATTTGGAAAGGAAACTTCTGTCTAATGCCTCATTTAAGATTCGGTGGAATCTTTTTTGCTTCGCTAATTTTCCTATTAAATTAAAACTATTAGTGCTAGTTTCTCACCCTAAAGGAAACCAATAAAATCACCCAAACTAATGAAGTTGTTTCCAACAGCAAGCTCCTCGTTATGGGGGTACTTCTAATTACTGTTAAAATGAACTGGAACGGAATGTCTCCAGAATGGCATGTCCCAGAGCTATAAACCAAAACCATAAACAGCTGTGCAACTCCTAATCTATTCATTTCACCTTTGAAATCACAACACATTAACTAATTTTAATATGTTGGTAGGCAACAGCAAGACTGGGTTTGGAAGCAAAACAGGTAACAGTGATTAGAATTTTCTCAAGTTATTTTAACAAGATCATATTGCTATATTTTGTATTGAGAATAAGATTTATTTTCTCTCGTAGAGGTTACCTTATTTGCACGGTTATGTCTCTCTGTACTAATTACCAAGTTTAGGTAGTAGTTTGGTCAAGACTATGTTGCATGTGGATGGCAATGCAGTGTATACAGCAGAAGATGTTCAATGCTATAGTAGCTTATACAGGAGATGACTTTAGATCATATTTAATGAAGGAATGCATCACTTTCCAATGTAGTTTTATACCTAAATCATTGAAAAGCCGGACTTCTATCCAAGCCAGAAAGCAGATACTGTTAATAAAAAATTAAAAATGCTGCTTTTTTATTATTAATTTATTTGACGGATAGAATTAGACAGTGAGAGAGAGAGACAGAGAGAAAGGTCTTCCTTCTGTTGGTTCACTCCCCAAATGGCCGCTGCAGCTGGAGCTACGCTGATCCGAAGCCAGGAGCTGGGTGCTTCTCCTGGTCTCCCATGTGGGTGCAGGAGCCCAAACACTTGGGCCATCCTCCACTGCCTTCCTGGGCCACAGCAGAGAGCTGTACTGGAAGAGGAGCAACCAGAACTAGAACCCTGCGCCCATATGGGATGCTGGCACCGCAGGTGGATGATTAACCAAGTGAGCCACGGCAACGGCCCCAGTGCTTTTCTTGATACTAATTTATTCTCCCTGTTGATTTTGAGGCAAAGTACACCTATCAGTTTAGTTACTAAATTTAAACATGATAGAAATCAAACACATACAAGACAAAAAGCTGGGCCGGCGCCGTGGCTCAACAGGCTAATCCTCTGCCTTGCGGTGCTGGCACACCGGGTTCTAGTCCCGGTCGGGGCGCCGGATTCTGTCCCGGCTGCCCCTCTTCCAGGCCAGCTCTCTGCTGTGGCTTGGGAGTGCAGTGGAGGATGGCCCAAGTCCTTGGGCCCTGCACCCCATGGGAGACCGGGATAAGCACCTGGCTCCTGCCATTGGATCAGTGCGGTGCGCCAGCTGCAGTGCGCTTACTGCAGCGGCCATTGGAGGGGTGAACCAATGGCAAAGGAAAACCTTTCTCTCTGTCTCTCTCTCTCACTGTCCACTCTGCCTGTTTAAAAAAAAAAAAGACAAAAAGCTATGAAGCCTCGAGGAAGAAGACTTATGGAAGCAGGTCAAAAATTCATGGTAGATTGGAAAGACCAAAAAGGCTATCTTACAATCTGCTTTCCCCTAATTGAAAGGGAAAGAAAAGTGACAGTGTGAACCATGCCAATGCAGAGCAATGATGATATTATTTTCATATTGTAGTCAATAACTACAAAGTTATACCAAGTACTTATAGAGACACAAGACGATAGGAAGGACTTTGGCTTCCAACTTTGGCTCCTCGCTGAGACTGTCTGATTAAATTACTTAATTTGCTAAACTATAAAACAGAGAAAAAGGGATTGCATGATCTACCTAACCTCTTCTAGGTATGCTTTTCCTTTATGCTGTTCTGTGACTTGGGAACACCCATACTAGGGGACTTCAAAAGGTTAGTGGAAAAATGGAATTAATGATGTTTGTTTTGAGACAAAATATTGAAGTTCATGTATAGTTTTTCATAATGAATAAATTATACGGACTGTTTGAAGGACCCCTAATGCTTCATAGCAGGCCATATGTGGAATATGTAACACTTCAGATTCATCAAAGAACTTTAATCCTTTTTGTGGGAACGAGCAAAAAGGTAGATACACACTATTTCAGAATGAGGAATGTATGTTTTATTCAATAATCAAACTAGAGAAATCATAGTGGATTTGCACTGTTAGGCTCAGTTCCTGGCTTACAGAGATCACTTGGCAGTTTGAGGGAGTTTGGCAGGTGGAATTGCAGCACTAGCCATAGACTGATTGACACCTTTGGCCTAAGTGGCAGCTGGACTAGACTCCATCAGCCCAGATTTTCTCTTTCAGCTCTTCTGACTGTTAGGCCTGGCCAGTAGTTAACACCATGATGAAAAATACCAATTTCTTCTGAAGATTATACCCATTATCAGTGTTGGAAACTTTGATGTTGTGGGATGGTAGTAGAAATTCTGGTCCATCTTTGTGAATCCCAAGACATCCTTCCAGGTTCAGTTCTTGCTCCCTTTACCTCACATCAGTCTTTTTCTCCTGAACCACTTATCTGCAGAATTCACGCCCTGTCACCAGATATATAGATGCAAAAACTCTCATGGATACTGTTTAGCCCCTACAATTGCCTATAGTCAAATCTTTCTAACACACACACACATGTATAGATAGAAAGATAGTAGTACTACTTCTTTGGTTGAAATCTGATTCTTCCAGATCCCAAAATTTATGCTCCATATTTCTTTGAATTTGATGTCCTTTGATATATTTTAAAGAAACTGGGTTGAATTGTCAGTTCCTGCAGCTTTATTGTTTTCTCTGAGTTTCTGGTTAGAACGTGTAGAAGAAAGTGCTCTCATTCCAAGCATTCCCATAGTATATAAATAATATTATTAACATTGAAATATATTACATGTGATTCTTTCTTTAATATTGTTAAAACATTTTTTTTTATAAAAAGACATACTCAACTGAAAGAGTGACAGAGAGAGTGGCAGAGATAGAAGGAGATCACCCATCAGCTGGTTTATTCCCCAAATGACTGCAACAGCTGGGACTTCATCAGGCCTAAGCCAGGATCCAGGAATTTCATTGAGGCCTCCCAAGTGAGTGGAAGGGGCCTAAATATGTAGGCCCACTTCTGCTTCTTTCCCAGGCACATTAGTAGGGAGCTGGATGGGAAGTAGAGTGGGGGGTTAGGGAACTTGTGCACATATATGGGATGCCGGCATCACAGGTGGTGGCTTAGCCCACTGAGTCACAACGTAGCCCACCACACATAATTCTTTTCGTTACTACTAGAATTATTAAACAATAACTAGGAGTCAACTTAATACATAATGAATTCCTTGCCCTGGAGGTCTTTGGTCAACAGGAATGATAGTGATAGGATGTTTCTAACTCTGTGTTTGTGTGTATGCATATGTATGTGTGTGCATGTGCTATTTGCAAAAAAATTACTAAGGAATATTACTGCTACCCCAATTTTCCCACTATTTGAGACTCACTGATCTAGAATGCATTAAGACCTCTGGTATGAAGCCATTGGATCCACAAAGGCCCAGTTTATAGTTTCATAGAACATAGTTTTGAAACATGTGCATATTTATTGGGTACTAAATTTATGAAAACAAGCATCCATTTACTATAAATGATTATGATTCAATGAAAGACAAAAAACACACCAAAAAGAGTTGGGGTTTACTATATAATCTTGGAAATATGTATTTTTTAAAAAATATTTATTTTGAGATAACATATTTTTAATTTACATTATAGTGAAAGACTTACTGGCTCCTCTAAAGAGTTAGACAAATCAGCCGGCGCCTAGGCTCACTAGGCTAATCCTCTGCCTTTCGGCGCCAGCACACCAGGTTCTAGTCCCGGTCGGGGCGCCAGATTCTGTCCTGGTTGCCCCTCTTCCAGGCCAGCTCTCTGCTGTGGCCCGGGAGTGCAGTGGAGGATGGCCCAAGTGCTTGGGCCCCGCACCCCATGGGAGACCAGGATAAGCACCTGGCTCCTGCCTTCGGATCAGCGCGGTGCGCCAGCCACAGCACTCCAGCCGCGGTGGCCATTGGAGGGTGAACCAACGGCAAAGGAAGACCTTTCTCTCTGTCTCTCTCTCTCACTGTCCACTCTGCCTGTCAAACAAAACAAAACAAAAAACAAACAAACAAAAAGAAGAGTTAGACAAATCAAAAGCGAAAAGACCATAGTCCAACAGGAAAATAGGGATAGTCTACAAACAATAATAAAGTAAAAAGGTGGATAAATTTACTCATATAAAGTACCTTTTATGCCCTACCCCAGTAAACCTTGCTACCTTGCTTACCACTGGAAAAAATATTAAATTTAGAAATGTCACAAAATCATTAAAACTATAGTAGTAAACAATTCCTATCAATTTGTTGGACAAATATTTAACATAGAGTTTGACAAAACACTGTATTTGCAGCAGAATTGATACACAGGCATATTTTCTTTATTTGTGTAAGTGGAAGAGACTTCATGTATTTTATATAGATAATCTTAAGAACATAGTGATACTTTCCACCCTCCTTCCCTCTCAGCTTCTCTCCCCCTTTGTTACTTATTTTTTGTTTACTTTTTGTGATGGAATACTTTCATTTTGCTTGTACAACAACAAGCTAGTCCTCCAGTAAATAAAAAGTTCAACAGGTAGTAAGTAGAAAGAATACTGTTCCGCAGGAGTATAAAGAAACAAAAATCAAACCTCAGGATTTCAATTTCACTCATATATGATACATTTTTTTTGCAGTCTATATTTTAGTTACCACAAGTCAGAAAAGAAACATATGATGTTTGTCTCTTTTTGGACTGGCTTATTTCACTAAGTATAAAAGTGTTTCTTTTCTTTTTAATTTTAGCTCTCACAAATAAGGCCGAACAGGCAGTATTCGTCTCTCTGTGGCCAGCTTATTTCATTTGACATAATGTCTTCCAGGATTTACCTTGTTAAGCATGGCAGGAAGGAATTTTCCAAACACACCTCATTACAGAATTGCGTTTATTCATAGATTGATCTTTTTGGAATTTGGAATTTGAATGTAAGACCATGTAAGACTGAGAAATTTATTTTTATTTCTATATCCATAGTTTTCCTACCTTCTGTTGACAGTACATAGAATTCTTTTTCAAAAATGAAATAATTGAAATTTCTACTCTCTAAATATTTTCATGGATAGAGCTGTACTCACTTTTTTTTTCTGTCCCCGCACTTTCCTGATTTCTATGCATCATCACTGTTCATTATTTTACAAATTCTTCAGATGGCTCTATCTGCACAATAAAATTGATATTTCTTTGTGCCAAGAACAAATAATATTTTTCAATTTTCTTGATGATAAAAGTCTGCCCTTAATTTTATAGTTCTGAACAGCACAACTAAATACTGAAAAGATTTTATGTGTATGTGGGGTTGTGGAGGAAATGGACATCACTAGGCTAAATTTTTTACTTGAATGTGATAACATAGACAAGGGTCAGAGGGACAGTGCTGAGTCTGATTGGCTCAAAATTTCTTGAAAGGGCTAATACTATACACTCTACCTTCAGCTTATTGATTGGCTTAGAGCACGCAATATTTTTCTCGGTCATTCTGCTTTTATTGATTGCTAGGATTCCTTAATTTTATAGTCAATGTCTTTTATCTATATTCTTGAACTTTTATTGTTTTGAAAATAATTTTATATGCTCTTTGAGCAATTATGGCATGGACAGAATTCTTTATCCATAGCACAGATAGTTGTAACTTCAAAGTTATCTCTTTGTCTTTGATGTTTAGTTGCTATTCGTTGAGAAAATGTGTGTGTAGTTTTGAGTCGCATCTCTGGAGGCAAAAATAGCAGCACAGGCCCTTTATATCCAAATATTCTGCATAGAAACTGCCACAAGGATGATAGGATTCCTAGAGGAAATCTTGATGTAGATAGAGGCATCTGTCTAAGTAAAATGTGTACAACTAGATGCAAAGCATTGGCTCTTAACTCTCCTGTTGCCCTTGTCTCCTGGGTCTAAGTCCCCCAGTCTGATTTGTAGTGAACAAGAGGATGCACTGAATAATTAGTAATATCTCAGTTTCCTATTATAATCTATGGTTGGGATGGCTTTGGTGTAAATGTGTATGAATAAATATTTAAATGGATTGTGTGTAAAAATGTTGCAAATTTGACAGTGACTTGGACTTCTATGACAATTCTAAATGCTTCTTAAAATTGAGATTGTGATATCATATTACCTATTTTAAAAGCTCTTGTATATCATAAAGACCATAACTTTAAAACTTCCAGAAATTATGTAAGCCAGACTGTCTTTATTTCATATTCTCCTAATATTGTTCAGTCACTGTTTTGTTATGCTAAATTTCACCTCTTAGGGACAGCAATTAGAATGATCAATTTTCTATCTATAGTTCGTATGTATATACTAATAAATGGAAGCAAAATTAATGTTGATTTCTGAAAAGGGTCACTCTATGCAGGCTGTAGGCCTGAAGAGTTTCTACAAGGTTTAATTTGAAAGAGATCTTAGTCTAAGCTTCCATGATAAATGAATGAAAAGTATGATTGTGTAGCTGAGGTAATTTTACATTTATTTGCTTTCTAAATTTATCACAATTACTCATGATGTTAAAGCATCTAAAATAATTTTGGCTGGCACCACAGCTCACTAGGCTAATCCTCCGCCTGTGGCACCGGCACCCCGGGTTCTGTCCGGTTGCTCCTCTTCCAGTCCAGCTCTCTGCTGTGGCCCGGGGAGTGCAATGGAGGATGGCCCAGGTCCTTGGACCCTGCACCTGCATGGGAGACAAGGAGGAAGCACCTGGCTCCTGGCTTCGGATGGGTGCAGCACGCCGGCCGCAATGCGCCGGCCGTAGCGGCCACTTGGGGGGTGAACCAAAGGAAAAAGGAAGACCTTTTTCTCTGTCTCCCTCTCTCACTGTTTAATTCTGTCTGTCAAAATAAATAAATACATAAATAAAATTAAGAAAGAATCTAAAATAATTTTAAGATAAAATTTGACTTTCTTTTAAATGTTGACATTATGTTTATTTAAGAGAGTGTCTTTAAAAAGTTCATGGAAATATATATTATGAAAAATTAGCATAAAATTAAAAACTGTCTTGCACAAAATAAACTTATATGTGGATTTCATTTTCCATGAACTGTTATCTTCTTTCACTCTGTCTCATTTATTCATTCATTCATTTGAAACTGAGACAGAGAGCCCTCCTATTCATTGGCTCACTCCCCAAACACCCATAATAGCTAGGGCTGGGCTGAGATGAAGTTCCAGGAGACAGGGACTGAATCCAGGTCTTCCACATGAGTGGTGGGGACTCCACTACTTGAGCCTTCTCCTGCTGTTTCCCTCAGTGTATACTCTAGCAGGAAGCCGGAATTGGTAGTGAAGCTTGGATTCAAACCCAAACTCTGATAGGGGAGGTAGGCATCCTAAGTGGCATCTCAATTGCCATGCCAAAAGCTTGTCTCTTGATGAACTGTTAAAAATGTATTTTAAGTGTTTTATTTCAGAATAGTTTTAAATCTCCAAAACATCAATTGTGAGATAGTAACACAAAGAGTTCCCATATAGCCTTCATCTCATTTGTCCTATTAACAACTCATATTAGTATGCCTGTCCCAATTAGTGATTCACCTTCAGGTTCCCCTATTTTTTTTTTAATTTTAACTCCTTTGATCCTTCCCACCCCTCCAAGATTCTAGTAATAAGCATTCTGTATTCAGATTTTCATTTTTTTTAAATTTTAGCTTCCAGATATAAGGGAACATGCAGTATTTATCTTTCTGTTTCTGGCTTATTTAAGTCAACACAGTATCCACCAGTTCCAGCCATTTTGCTGCAAATGACAGGATTTCATTCTTTTATTTCTGAATAGTCTTCCATTGTGTATTTTTACATTACGTTTTCTTTATCCATTCATGTGATGATGGACACTTTAGTTGATTGCATATTTTAGCTATCGTGAATAGTGCTGCTTTAAACTTGATGGAGCAGATATCACTTTGATACAATGATTTCATGTCCAATAACTTATTTTTTTAAGATTTATTTGAAAAGCAGAGTAACATAACCCCCCCCCCCCCGCCCCCACAGATCGTATATCTGCTGATTGAATCCTCAAATGGCCACAACAGCCAGAGCTGGGCCAGGTGAAAGCCAGGAGCCTAGAACTCCATCTGGTCTCCCATGTGTGTCAGTGGCCCATGCACACGGGCCATCTTCTGCTACTTTTCCAGGCCTATTAGTTGGGAGCCAGACTGAAAACAGAGCAGCTGGGGCTCAAACCAGGACTCCAATATGAGATGCTGGTATCCATAGCAGTGGCTTACCCCATGGTTTCACAAAGCCAACCTGGTCTACAAACATTTTGAAGTACCTATGTATTTGTGTTATAGCCATATTATTTTATTACACCATATTAATATAATGAAATAATATAGCATTAAAATCATGCCATATTATTTTATTATCATTCTTGTGCTCTGTTGTTTTTGTTATTTGACACAAATAGTAATGAACTTTTCTGATTTGTAGCTTGTTATTATCTTCTTTAACAGATTCATTGATGATATAGGGAAAATATAATACATGCAAATAGCCTAATTTCTATGCCTAGTCAGAATATGTTAAAATGATAAATATATATATATATATAATAACTGTGAGAGGCATGAAGTTTTATACAGAATCAACAAGGTCATCCAACAAATTCTTTTTAATATTGGTATGGAGAAGTTACAAGTCAGTGCGGTAATTATTGAGCACATACTATGGCAGATAATGTGGACAAAAAGATAACAAGGTTATCTTATTTACTGAATGATTAAATGTTCCAGTGCTTAGGCTTGGGACCCTTTCTCTTTGAGAAACTGCATCTAATTTTATAGATTTGAATTGCTGTATATTTATGATTTCCACATTTTTTCTCCATCTAAGATTCCCACCTATGCATATAACCTGTGTATATCACTGCCTACTTGAAACAAAGTCGATATGTAATAAGCATCTTATAACTCTATTAGTTCAGGGTCCAGCATTGTGGTGAAGTGGGTTAAACTACCCTCTGTGACTTCAGCACCCCACATTAAAATGCAGGTTCCAGTCCAGGCTGTTTGGCTTCTGATCCTGCTCCCTGGTATTGTGCCAGGGAAGGCAACAAAAGATGGTTCAAGTACTTGGGCCCCTGTCATCCACATGGGAGACCTGAGTGAAGTTCCTGGCTTCTGGCATCAGCCTGGCCCAGCAGTGGCTTTTTGTGGCCATCTGGGCAATGAGCCAGTGGATGGATGATCTCTGTCTCTCTGTCACTCTGCATTTCAAATAAAAATAAATCTTTACATAATCTATCAATTCAAAATAAAACTCATTTCCCTATTTGGTCAAAGCTGCTTTTGGAAGTTGTGGGCACCATCATCTGCTCAGGTGAAATTCAGGACCTGTGGTCAGCCCTCAGTTCCTTTCCTCTCTCTCATGCTCCACCTCCAGTCTCTCACTGTTCCTATCAATTGTACCTCCACGCCTGTCTTCATTTTTCCACATGATCTTCTCCACATCTGTCCTTACCACCATCCTCTAAGCCACCACCCTCCCTTGCTACATGGCTAGTTTCTTTATTTCCATTTGTGTGCCACCCTTTTCTTAATAGCCAGAATAATATATTTAACATGTAAGCCGTATCATGTTAGCACTAAGTTCCACATTGCACAGGAATGAGAGCCAGGTTCCCATCTCTGTGGTGGAAGCGTGTATATGATAAGGCTCCTGCCCACTTCTTCGACTTCAGATTATGACACTCTCCACATGGCTTCCTTTGCTCCAGCCACACGGGCTCTTTGTCCTTCACACCAAGTCTTTAACTGACATAGGCACTTGGATCTCACTGCTACCTTGTCTGGAATTCCATGCCCCATTTTATCCATGGCTGCTGCTTTATAGTCATTCAGAATTCATCCTTAACTGTTGCCTCCTTAGAGAAGCAGTTTACTGCCACACCACCTAAAAGAACCATCTCACATGCTTCCTGTAATTCTCTGAAAAGTACCAGTTTTATCTTAAACTTTATTAACACCAAGGATGTTTTCATATGAAAGTACTTGACAATGGTGATGGAAAAATTGAATTAAAAGTACGGGTGTGTGTTGAGGAAGCATGTTTGGAATCCATGAATAGTTTTTGACTAAGTTATATTTTCCCCATATTAGGTAAAACATGTTGCACTCATCCTTTCAATTCTGTCTTCCCACCACCTTTTTGAAGTGCCCTCACATATGTGCTCCGTTGTTTTCCTTTATTATAATATAAAACTCTTGGGAACAAAGATTTAGTCCATTTTGTTAAATCTAGAACTTTCAGTCCTGCCTTATTATAATTTTATTCTTCAAAAGAACCAAAGCTGTGGAAGGATTTTAAACAGAGAGATGTTCCACTATGACTTGTGTTTTAGAAGCGTTACTCCTGTTAATATTATTGAACAGACTCATAGGATGGCAGATGTCCTAAACAACACTCTGGCCTCAGAATCAGCCCTCAAGGCATTCAGATCTGGCTGAAAAGCCCATGAGAGTATAGCAGGCATGGAAAGCCAAGATATCATGGGAAAAAAAAAAAGACCTAAATGAATGATCACTGTGAGTGAGATCCCAGTGGAAAGAACGGGGCCATCAAAGAAGGAGGTACCCTTCTCCGAAGGGAGGAGAGAACTTCCACTTTGACTATGACCCTATCGGAATAAGATCAAAGTCAGCGAACTCTAAAGGCTTCCATAGCCCTGGCAACTCATGACTAGAGCCTAGGGAGATTACTGACGCCATGAACAGGAGTGTCAAATTGTTAAGTCAGCAACAGCAGTCACTGTGTACTTACTTCTCATGTGGGATCTGTCCCTAATGTGTCGTCTAAAGCCAAGTGATGCTATAACTAGTACTGAAACAGTATTTTTATACTTTGCGTTTCTGTGTGGGCACAAACTGATGAGGTCTTTACTAATTATATACTGAAGTGATCTTCTGTATATAAAGAGAATTGGAAATGAAAAAAAAACAACCTGGTGTTAAAATGGAAATGGCATAGAAAATTAATTAATTTGAAAAAAAAATTATGTAGGATCTCTGTCTTTAATGTGCTGTACATTGCTATTTAATGCTATAATTAGTAATCCAAAGGTAGTTTTTTCACTTTATGTTGCTATATGGGCAAAATGTTGAAATCTTTACCTAATATATACTAAACTGATCTTCTGTATACAAAGAGAATTGAAAATGAATCTTTACATGAATGGAAGGGGAAAGGGAGCGGGAAGGGGGAGGGTTGCGGGTGGGAGGGAAGTTATGGGAGGGGGGAAGCCATTGTAACCCATAAGCTATACTTTGGAAATTTATATTCATTAAATAAAAGTTTAAAAAAATATTATTGAACAGAAACACTAATGTAGGCTGAAATAAAAATCTGGGAGGCTTTTGCATTTCTTCATTGAATGACGATCTGAGGCAGAGCAGAGATAATGAGGATGGGCATAAAGTAAAAATTTGAGGTATATTTAGCAATAAAATCTGAGGAATTTAGTAATAGATTGTGTGAGAGGACGAACTTAAGATAACTGCAGGTGTTCTATCTTGTATGACTTGTTGATGACAGTAGAAATATCGGAAAAATATTTATTCAGGGATATAATATATATCTTGGATGTTTTGATTTAAGGTAGCCTTAGAGCATATGGAACAAATATACAAAAACAAAAAAAGCAGCATTCTTATTTGTTTTAGAAAATGTAATATATTTTAATCATAGAATATTAATTTATGAAGATCTGGTAGTAGGATGTTTTATGCAGAACCAATGTGTTGATATTACAAATTATAACAATTGGTATCATGAATCGATCAGCTAGTCCAATTTCGGAAATAAAAAAGCATGAAATGGATTTAAAAAGAGCAGCGTCCTAAATTGTCTTGGTGAAGCTTTAATGTGGCACTTTTGCCCCATGAAATAAGAATCTAGCTGCTAGTGTGGATATAATGAGGTCTGACTGGTATTTTTGTTGTGTTTTATTATTGCCTTCAGGCAGGCTATGATCTTTATGAATTTTAAGTTCACCAGAGCATATATGTAGGGAAGGAAGACTTTTCTTTCCTTATTCATATTTAGTATATTCCCATCCTTCAAACTTGACTTAAACTAACAGGATTTTTAAAAAAGCATTCTCAAATCACATTGGATGTTATTGTTCATACTTTACTCTTACAGTTCTTCCCCTTGTAATGATGTAGCCTTATAACTGTATGCACGTTTTCAGGCTATTTTCTACTGTTGTAAGGCCCTTTCTTGGCCATCTCTGACAGGCAAATAAATACCTTAGAGTCTTCAAGAATAAGTTCACATGGCATTTTCTCTTTCCCATGTCTCATGCTTCCCCTAACCTCAGTCTAACCAAGCCTCTAGGATTGATAATAAGAAAGATGGTCCTGAGATGTGCCATATTCATAAAGAGCAGTAATATGGCAAAATTGAACTTAAAAGCTTAAGGAAAACTGGATTTAAAAATTTTTAACTTTAATTGATTGAATATTAAATTTTAAAAATCAAAATAACTCTTAATAACTTTTGCTGCACAAAAAGCCTGCCCTTTGAGAGGGCTTTTGATGAAAGTTTTCTTTTATTTACTGATTTAGTACATGAAACTCATTCAAATATTTTAAACCATATTTATGTTTAATATATCTCTAATAAGTATGCTATTTGTCTAAAAATCTGTTATAACTCTAACCAATTATACTTAAAAATATGAAAAACATTCCCTAGTTCTAAGCTCCGAAGTATCATGGATAATTTGAAAATAAAACAAAACAAAAAAACATGTAAAATTCTTTAATTTCTGAAGAGATTTTATCTTTTTTTCTAAATTTGAACCATCTTCATCAGAGAAAAACACAGAATGTGACATACTTAAAGTTCATGTACTATCAAGTTTCATTTGAAATATATCTTACTTAATTTACTAATTTTAATTAGTCCAAGCCACCACCATCTACCACATGGACTTCATCACTTGCTTACCTCCCATCTGTTCATGGGAGCAGGGTTTGGCAAATTGAAGACTGATGGCTAACTTGGGCTTGCCACCTGTTTTCAAATGTCTTTAGAATAACATTGACTTTTACAATTTTTTTTATTAAACTTTTATTTAATGAATATAAATTTCCAAAGTATAGCTTATGGGTTACAATGGCTTCCCCCCTCCCATAACTTCCCTCCCACCCGCAACCCTCCCCCTTCCCGCTCCCTTTCCCCTTCCATTCATGTAAAGATTCATTTTCAATTCTCTTTGTATACAGAAGATCAGTTTAGTATATATTAGGTAAAGATTTCAACATTTTGCCCATATAGCAACATAAAGTGAAAAAACTACCTTTGGATTACTAATTATAGCATTAAATAGCAATGTACAGCACATTAAAGACAGAGATCCTACATAATTTTTTTTTCAAATTAATTAATTTTCTATGCCATTTCCATTTTAACACCAGGTTGTTTTTTTTTTCATTTCCAATTCTCTTTATATACAGAAGATCACTTCAGTATATAATTAGTAAAGACCTCATCAGTTTGTGCCCACACAGAAACGCAAAGTATAAAAATACTGTTTCAGTACTAGTTATAGCATCACTTGGCTTTAGACGACACATTAGGGACAGATCCCACATGAGAAGTAAGTACACAGTGACTGCTGTTGCTGACTTAACAATTTGACACTCCTGTTCATGGCGTCAGTAATCTCCCTAGGCTCTAGTCATGAGTTGCCAGGGCTATGGAAGCCTTTAGAGTTCGCTGACTTTGATCTTATTCCGATAGGGTCATAGTCAAAGTGGAAGTTCTCTCCTCCCTTCGGAGAAGGGTACCTCCTTCTTTGATGGCCCCGTTCTTTCCACTGGGATCCCACTCACAGAGATCATTCATTTAGGTCTTTTTTTTTTTTCCCATGATATCTTGGCTTTCCATGCCTGCTATACTCTCATGGGCTCTTCAGCCAGATCTGAATGCCTTGAGGGCTGATTCTGAGGCCAGAGTGTTGTTTAGGACATCTGCCATGCTATGAGTCTGCTGTGTATCCCACTTCCCATGTTGGATCTTTCTCTCCCTTTTTGATTCTATCAGTTAGTATTAGCAGATACTTGTCTTGTTTGTGTGATCTCTTTGACTCTTAGACCTATCAGAGCTATCAATTGTGAACTGAAATTGATCACTTGGACTAGTGCGATGGCATTGGTACATGCCATCTTGATGGGATTGTGTTGGAATCCCCTGGCACATTTCTAACTCCACCATTTGCGGTCAGTCCGATTGAGCATGTTCCAAATTGTTCATCTCCTCCCTCTCTTTTTCCACTCTTAGATTTAACAGGGATCACTTTTCAGTTAAAATTTAAACACCTAAGAATAATTGTGTGTTAATTACTGAGTTCAACCAATAGTACTAGAACAACAACAACAACAACAAATACTAAAAAGGATAAAGTATTACATTGTACATCTAAAGTCAGGACAGGAACTGATCAGTTCATTGTTTTTTATAGTGTCCATTTCACTTAACAGGTTTCTCCTTTGGCGCTCAGTTGTCACCGATCAGGGAAAACAAATGATATTTTTCTCTTTGGGACTGGCTTAATTCACTCAGCATGATGTTTTCCAGATTGCTCCATCTTGTTGCAAATGACTGGGTTTCGTTGTTTCTTACTGCTGTATAGTATTCTATGGAGTACATGTCCCATAATTTCTTTATCCAGTCTACTGTTGATGGGCATTTGGGTTGGTTCCAGGTCTTAGCTATTGTGAATTGAGCTGCAATAAACATTAATGTGCTGATGGCTTTTTTATTTGCCAAATTAATTTCCTTTGGGTAAATTCCAAGGAGTGGGATGGCTGGGTTGTATGGTAGGGTTATGTTCAGGTTTCTGAGGAATCTCCAGACAGACTTCCATAGTGGCTTAACCAGTTTGCATTCCCACCAACAGTGGGTTAGTGTCCCTTTTTCCCCACATCCTCTCCAGCATCTGTTGTTGGTAGATTTCTGAATGTGAGCCATTCTCACCGGAGTGAGATGGAACCTCATTGTGGTTTTGATTTGCATTTCTCTGATGGCTAGTGATCTTGAACATTTTTTCATGTATCTGTTGGCCATTTGGATTTCCTCTTTCGAAAAAAGTCTATTGAGGTCCTTGGCCCATCTCTTAAGTGGGTTGTTTGTTTTGTTGTTGTGGATTTTCTTGATTTCTTTGTAGATTCTGGTTATCAATCCTTTATCTGTAGTATAGTTTGCGAATATTTTTTCCCATTCTGTTGGTTGCCTCTTCACTTTCCTGACTGTTTCTTTTGAAGTACAGAAACTTCTCAATTTGATGCAATCCCAAATGTTAATTTTGGTTTTGACTGCCTGTGCTGTTGGAGTATTTTCCAGGAAGTCTTTGCCTGTGCCTGTATCTTGCAGGGTTTCTCCAATGCTCTCTAATAATTTGATGGTTTCGGGTCATAGATTTAAGTCTTTAATCCATGTTGAGTGAATTTTTGTGTAAGGTGATAGGTATGGGTCTTGCTTCAAGCTTCTGCATGTGGAAATCCAATTTTCCCAGCACCATTTATTGAATAGACTGTCCTTATTCCAGGGATTAGATTTGGATCTTTGGTCAAATATAAGTTGGCTGTAGATGTTTGGATTGATTTCTGGTGTTTCTATTCTGTTCCATTGGTCTATCCATCTGTTTCTGTACCAGTACCATGCTGTTTTGATAACAACTGCCCTGTAGTATGTCCTAAAGTCAGGTATTGTGATGCCTCCGGCTTTGTTTTTGTTGTACAGGATTGCTTTGGCTATTCGAGGTCTTCTGTGTCTCCATATGAATTTCAGCATCATTTTTTCCAGATCTGAGAAGAAGGTCTTCGGGATCTTGATGGGTATTGCATTGAATGTATAAATTGCTTTTGGGAGAATAGACATTTTGATGATATTGATTCTTCCAATCCATGAGCATGGAAGATTTCTCCATTTTTTGGTATCCTCTTCTATTTCTTTTTGTAAGGTTTTGTAGTTTTCATCGTAGAGATCTTTAACGTCTTTGGTTAAGTTTATTCCAAGGTATTTGATTGTTTTTGTAGCTATTGTGAATGGGATTGATTTTAGAAGTTCTTCCTCAGCCGTGGCATTGCCTGTGTATACAAAGGCTGTTGATTATTGTGCATTGATTTTATATCCTGCTACTTTGCGGAAAAGACAAAAAAGGATAATATCATCCTTTCCATGATAATTGTATATAAAGATCAGATTTTAGATGACCACAAATGACATTATCTTTTGTTTTTGCTCTGAATCTTATCTTGAACTGATAGCTATAGTATTAATTTAGTCAGTGTCCTTTTTGTGACGTTGTAAAGTTCTTGTATATATGTTGACCAACAGGCGGTTGAAATTACAAGTTTTGCTTCCTATAAAGCTATAAGAGAAACCACAGGGTGGATGGTGGGGTACTGGTGGAGGTAGTGGCTATGGCATTGTCAAACATTACATCAACTAGTAATTGACTACCTTGCAGCTGGGTAAGATTTAAGAGAACTTGACAGCTAGGCTTGTATTCATCAGCAGCAATACACTGATTTTACTCACCTGAAATGAGGAATAGGCTAAGAGGGGTGTATTCTAAACAATGTTCTTTCTTCATTCAAGTAAACTGACTTGTGTGTTTCCAAATGTCAGGCATTTTGGAAAGGCTGAGTGATGTAATGCATTGAATATCTAATGTGGGTTCAAAATATTGTTTTTTAGTCTCAAACCCGTCACTTATGAGCTGATTGGGCCCTTGGTGGCAAGTATTTGGAAAATATGCCATTTTCTTTCAGAAAATACACAGGTTGCATATATTCACCTTGTAAGTGAAAATGCTTGTTTTACAGTGATTTTTGTTGTTGTTGTTGTTGTTGTTGTTATTATTGTTTTATCTGAAAGTTTATGAACACAATCACTGGAGATTATTTTTATGAGCCCCTTTTCAGAGAACTGGCTTTATAAATTGATAAGTAAAAGAAGCTTTTTGGCCGGTGCGCCGTGGCTCAATAGGCTAATCCTCCGCCTGCGGCGCCAGCATACTGGGTTCTAGTCCTTGTTGGGGCACCAGATTCTGTCCTGGTTGCCCCTCTTCCAGACCAGCTCTCTGCTATGGCCTGGGAGTGCAGTGGAGGATGGGCCAAGTCTTTGGGCCCTTGCACCCGCATGGGAGACCAGGAGAAGCACTTGGCTCCTGCCTTCGGATCAGCGAGATGTGCGGCTGCAGCGCGCCCGCTGCAGCGGCCATTAGAGGGTGAACCAACGGCAAAGGAAGACCTTTCTCTCTGTCTCTCTCTCTCACTGTCCACTCTGCCTGTCAAAAAAAAAAAAAAAAAAAGCTTTTCCTCTTTGATAAGACCTCACCTTTCTATTTAGAGCCTATGTCTGATATAATCTACAGCCTCCCCCACCCATCACTTTTGTGTATATATCTTTAATGCAACAGCTTTTCTTTGAAATTAACATTATTATCATACTTAGCATTAACTGAGTGCCTGTGTTTCTCAGAGCAGGCATTTGGAAGCTAGAGAATACATGCATGATTTTAGAAAATGTTTTTTTTTTCTTCTTAGTACTACATAGGGCATTTTGAGTAACATACTGTCTCATAATTTCTCTCCCTTAGAAATTTCAATAAAATGTGACTTTTTTCATACTAATGAGAAATTATAATAAAAATCCATATTTAGATGGCAAATTAACTCAATCTTGGAGAGTCACTTTTTTCCCATAGACTATAAGGCAAAATTTCCATGCTATAGTTTTAGATACACATTGTAAGGAAAGAATATATTGTGATTTTGATTGTCTTTTGGGGATACTATGACTTATTCTGTTTATTGAAGTGAACCAAAGCACATTGATTACCTAGTTCTTTCCATTTATATCCAGAAATGAGAAAAACAAAACCTGATAGCACATTGGCTGGGAAAGGACATAGAAGTTATGGAAATGATTCAGTTGTTCTAGTATTTGCTCAAGCGGATACTGCTGTAGCAGGGTACATTATTTATTAGTCATATTATTTCCTTAGTACAGTATAGAATATTTTATATACTGATAATTTTATTGCCAGTATATGCTATTTGGATATTTTATAAAGTGTCATTAGATTTACTTAGTGATATACAACCCTGGAAAACAGCTAAATCACATTTTTTTTTCTACAGAAAAAAGCAGTGATTATCCAAATCCTGATGGGCATCAAAATCAAGAGAAGTCTATCCTGATCCTGTTAGCCAATAACCTTGCTAAACATTGATCTAGAAATGAAATTGTTGCCTTAGATACATTGGACTATGATTTACAGTTTTCCAAACCTCACTCAAAGCTTGAAAACATTAGGCAGATAATTCTGAAGCCTCTTTTCTAAGCTAGACCTAAGTGTAGCTCTTACTGATAGTAATTCTTATTGGAAGATATCTTAGCCAAGCATAGGTAACACAGACTTTCCTATATTTGATATGACAAAGGGTTCTATATAAAGGAAACATAATGAAAGATTTTTTCTTATGAATGGGATTGAAACTAGGTTGTAAATCAACATTTCTAATCCATATTTTACTAGAGGATTGAGAGTAGTGCAATAAATCAAGGGAAATGTAATGTTATAAAGATTAAAAGGGAAGAAATTAATCTCATTATTTAAGACATCATGATTGCATACATAGTTGAAAATCTAAATCTAAATATTATAATTGGTAACTGATTGCAGCAATTTTCCTGAATGCAGGATCAGTATAAAATAGTTAATAGTATTTCCATATCATTTAAGTAGAAACTAAAGGTACTAATGTGGAAAGCAGACAATAGACAAAAATGAGTGTTGGGAAGAAGTATATGTCATGGTAATGGAATAGATGATTATAAAGTACATCTTCTTCATTTGCTTCAAGGAAATTCTTTGTCCTTTGGGTATTTTCTATGACCCACTGTTCATTCAGGAGTGTGTTGTTCAGTTTCCATGTGTTTGCATATTTTCTAGTGTTTCTTATATTGTTAATTTACAGCTTCATTCCATTGTGGTCAGAAAAGATATATGATACTATTTCAATTTTTTAAATTTGTTTAGACTTGCTTTACAACCTAGCATCTGGTCTATCCTAGAGAATGTTCCAGGCACTAATACAAAGAATGTATATTCTGTGACTATGAGAAAAAATGTTCTGTAGATATCAATTAGATTCATTTGGTCTATAGCGTAAATTGTTCCTGCTTTTTTTGTTGTTGTTAATTTTTTTTTTGCCTAATTGATCTGCCCATTGATGAAAGTGTGGCATTGAAGCCCTCCCCCCATTATTGTTGTATTGAAGCATTGTCTCCCTTTAGATCCATTAATTTTTATTTTATTTTATTTTATTTATTTTTTTATTAAACTTTTATTTAATGAATATAAATTTCCAAAGTATAGCTTATGGGTTACAATGGCTTCCCCCCTCCCATAACTTCCCTCCCGCCCGCAACCCTCCCCTTTCCCGCTCCCTTTCCCCTTCCATTCATGTAAAGATTCATTTTCAATTCTCTTTGTATACAGAAGATCAGTTTAGTATATATTAGGTAAAGATTTCAACATTTTGCCCATATAGCAACATAAAGTGAAAAAACTACCATTGGATTACTAATTATAGCATTATTTAAAATAAAATAAATATTAATAATAGATCCATTAATATTTATTTTAAATAGCTAGGTGCTGTAGCATTGGGTGAGTTTACATTTACTACAGTTGCATTTTCATTTTCAAATGATTAGTGAGATGAAGAGCTGGTATTTGAAAAGCTAAACAAGATTGATAAACCATTGATCCAGTTAACAACAACAACAACAAAAAAAAAACAAACAAAACAAAACTGAGAAGATACAAATTAATGATGCTGCTGAAATAAAAAGTTATTAGAAATTATTACAAACAGCTAATGCCAGCAAATTGGAAAGCCAGTAGAAAAAACGGATAGACTTCTTTTTTTTTTTTTACCTTTTATTTAATAAATATAAATTTCCAAAGTGTAGCTTTTGGATTACAGTGGCTTTTTTCCTCCCATAACTCCCTCCCACCTGCAACCCTCCCATATCCCGCTCCCTCTCCCTTCCATTCACATCAAGATTCATTTTCAATTATCTTTATATACAGAAGATCAATTTAGTATATACTAAGTAAAGATTTCAACAGTTTTCACTCACACAGAAACAAAAAGTATAAAGTACTGTTTGAGTACTAGTTATACCATTGATTCACATAGTACAACACATTAAGGACAGAGATCCTACATGGGGAGTAGGTGCACAGTGACTCCTGTTGTTGATTTAACAATTGACATTCTTGTTTATGGCATCAGTAATCACCGAGGCTCTTGTCATGAGTTGCCAAGGCTATGGAAACATATTGAGTTCACCAACTCTGATCTTATTTAGATAAGGCCATAGTCAAAGTGGAAGTTTTCTCCTCCCTTCAGAGAAAGGTACCTCCTTCTTTGATGACCTGTTCTTTCCACTGGGATCTCACTCACAGAGATCTTTCATTTAGGTTTTTTTTTTTTTTTTTTTTCCCCAGAGTGTCTTGGCTTCCCATGCCTGAAATACTCTCATGGGATTTTTAGCTGGATCCAAATGCCTTAAGGGCTGATTCTGAGGCCAGAGTGCAGTTTAGGACATCTTTCATTCTATGGGTCTGATGTGTATCCCACTTTCCATGTTGGATTGTTCTCTCCTTTTAATTCTATCAGTTAGTATTAGCAGACATTAGTCTTGTTTATGTGATCCCTTTGACTCTTAATCCTATTATTATGATCAATTATGAACTGAAACTGATCACTTTGCCTAGTGAGATGGCATTGGTATATGCCACCTTGATGGGATTGAATTGGAGTCCCCGGGGAAGTATCTAACTCTACCGTTTGGGGCAAGTCCGATTGAGCATGTGTCAAATTGTGCATCTCCTCCCTCTCTTATTCCCACTCTTATATTTAACAGGGATCACTTCTCAGTTAAATTTAAACACCCAAGAACAATTGTATGTTAATTACAGAGTTCAACCAATAGTATTAAGTAGAACAAAAAAAGATACTAAACAGGATAAAGTATTAAGTTGTTCTTCGACAGTCAGGACAAGGGCTGATCAAGTCACCATTTCTCATAGTGTCCATTTCACTTCAACAGGTTTCCTTTTTGGTACTCGGTTAGTTGTCACCGATCATGGAGAGCATATGATATTTGTCCCTTTGGGACTGGCTTATTTATTAATGTTTACTGCAGCTCAATTCACAATAGCTAAGACCTGGAATCAAGCTAAATGCCCATCATCCGTAGACAGGATAAAGAAATTATGGGATATGTACTCTATAGAATACTATACAGCAGAGGCGGCAAGATGGTGGAATAGGCAGGGAGCACACTTAGTCCGGGGAGAGAGAAAGTTTAATATAAGTGGAGATACTGCAGGGTCAAGGAAGAGTAGGGGATGAAACAGCAGAGGAAACTCTTCCGGAACTAGTGATTCACAGTGGACCTGCGTGGAGAGCGTGGGAGCCCAAGTTCGGGACACCAGCGGCAGACTCAACGCACCAGCGCTGGAACGCGAGGTGAGCCGAACCTCCATAGCCCGAGATACCAGCAGGCAAGCGGAAAGAGGAGGCTAGAGGGAACGAGGCTTGAAACTCCGTGGGGAAAAGTTCACCAGGCTAACTAGAAGAGAGAGAAAAAAAATAAAAAAAGTGACTGATACGGACACAAGTTTCTCTCTCTCGGCTCACCTCTCAAAGGCGAGCAAGACAGAGCAGGCGCCATTTTGGACATACGTCATAAGCAGGGCGACCTCAGGTCTGCACCGGCCCTGAGCCTAGCAGAAAAACCTGACTCTGGGGGGAGGGGTGAAATAACAGGAGATTAGCATCTAACTTGGCAACCCAGTGGGAGACTGCAGGAGAATTGGAGCCCACACTGAGGGCAGCACAGATTCCCTGTGTGGTCCTTGGGAAAGAGCTTCAGATCTCTGGCTCCTGTGGGTATATCATTTGCCTGCTAACTACCTCCAATTACGTTCAGCTGTGCGGAATTACTTCCCTTTTAAATCAAAAAAAGAAAGAGAGATTTACCACACCTAACCTGGGAGTGTCATCTTTGACACACCCTCAACCCTGAGGAACCAAACACAGCTCTCAGTCCACACTCATCTCAAGCCTCTAAGGCTCCACTGAAAGCAGACAGTCCACTTAATATAGAGCCATAGTGTAACAAGAAAAAACACCACAGTGAAGAAACCAAATATCTCCAACATGCCAAACAACAAACGCAAAAACCAAGCTAACAAGAACAAGGAAGACACTATGACGCCCCCAAATGAAAAAGACACCCCAATTCAAGATTATGAAGATGATGAGATCGAAGAAATGCAAGAAGCGGATCTCAAAAAATTGATAAGAACATTAAGAAGTTCTCAAAAACAAATTCTTGAACTACAGAAATCCTTAGTGGACAAGATAGAAAATCTCTCTTGTGAAAGTGAAATATTAAGGAGGAATCAAAATGAAATGAAACAACTAGTGGAACAAGAAACTCTGATAGTGACTAGAAATCATAATGAAATGAAGAGTTCAATAGATCAAATGACAAACACATTAGAGAGCCTTAAAAACAGAATGGGCGAAGCAGAAGAGAGAATATCAGACTTAGAAGACAGAGAACAGGAAAGGAAACAGGCAAACCAAAGAAAAGAAGAAGAAATTAGAAATCTAAAAAATATTGTTGGGAATCTACAGGATACTATTAAAAAACCCAACATTCGGGTTCTAGGAGTTCCTGAAGGCATGGAGAGGGAGAAAGGATTAGAAGGCATTTTCAGTGAGATACTAGCAGAAAATTTCCCAGGTTTGGAGAAGGACAGAGGCATCTTAGTACAGGAAGCTTATAGAACCCCTAATACACATGACCAAAAGAGATCCTCACCACGACATGTTGTAATCAAACTCACCACAGTGAAACATAAAGAAAAGATCCTAAAAGGTGCAAGAGAGAAACGTCAGATCACTCTTAGAGGATCTCCAATTAGACTCACAGCAGACTTCTCATCAGAAACCCTACAAGCTAGAAGGGAATGGCGAGACATAGCCCAGGTACTAAGAGAGAAAAACTGCCAGCCCAGAATACTATATTCTGCAAAGCTCTCATTTGTGAATGAAGGTGAAATTAAGACTTTTCATAGCAAACAGAAATTGAAAGAATTTGTTGCCACTCATCCTGCCCTGCAAAAGATGCTTAAAGATGTGTTACACACAGAAACACAGAAACATGGTCACCAATATGAAAGAAGGTAAAGGAAGGAAACCTCACAGCAAAAGATCACAGGAAGCTCAATTTCTCTTTGACATAGAATTAAACTCTGATGCTCTGTTAAAGCAATGTGTTAAAGTAATCTATTATGTTCTCTTGATGTCTGTTAAATTCTAATTGTTCAAAAACAGCTGAGTTTTTATTAAGAGCTATGGGTTATTTAAATATGTGCTTTTTTCAAAAATTTGAATAATCACCTTGTAACAATGACCAAATTTGGTCTATGTTATGTCATGATTTTAAGAAATCTTATTTCAACCAGATATTTTGGATTTTGAGCCTTCTTGGCATTCTTGACAGGCATTCAAAAAATCAAAGTTTCAAACAATCTGGTCTCTAAAATTTCCAGTAAATCCTGGACTTTGGTTTTTCCAGTTTGGGCCCAACTGAAAAAAATCGAAGGACCTATGTCTCTCATCTTATAGAGACACCAACTAATCAGTCTATTTGGATGATATTAGAAGTACTGTCAAGATGTGATGTGGTACCAGACTTTAAGTTTCTATAATGGAAAATGCTATTAATACAAATGTTTGAGAATTAAAAAGTCTAATGATCTTGTGTTACTAGACATGATAGTTATCTTAATGAGAAAGCCCCAGGGGCCTAAAGGGTTAAATACTTGTAAAATCCTACAGGTGCTTTCAAAAATACTGTGAAGTAAGCAAGTGCCTCTTGTTGGTTGATGAGTTTATAATTTTAAACATGGCAACTTAAAGTCTTTTGTCATCCACAGTTATATATGATGTGCTGCTCATAAAACTAAAGTGTTGTTGGTTCTGTGTTTAGCTGTCCTCCTATAGGTTCCTATGGACTTTTTCCAGTCACTTTTATTATATTCAGTACTTTGGGATGGCTCTGTAAACAGATGAAGCCAATAATGTATTAACAGTACCAACTGAGAAAGTATGGTTAACTGAGGTTACTAAAAACAAAAAGCAATTCAAATCAATTGGCAATCTACAAAAAGAGTTAAAGATTTTAAAAGCTATTATTAAAATTGCTATATTGGTCTATTATGCTATATTATATGTGTGTACATATTGTATGTCCACATGGGGAAATTTTATTAAGAGTTTTATTTTAAATGGCTTATAGATAAGATTGTCCATAAATTTAAGCTGCTAAAATCAATCAAAGATACATTTTAATTTGTGGGACCTGAATCTGTGTATCATATGTTTTAGACTTGTTGGTAGAAAGAAACTAAAAACATTTTAGATGGTTGTGCTTAAGTTTACTGGCTACAAAACTATACCATGTTAGATATTTAAGAGGTGTTTTCAAATACATGATTCTTAAAATTTATAGAAGGCATTGGACCTTCTGGTAAATGTTTTCTTAAGTTGTTATCTAATGGTTGAAACGGTTTGCTAAGTATTCATGTGATATTGCTATTGTCAGCAAGCGATCTAGGACTTGCTCCCTCATTTCTCTATTCTAAGCCCAACTTGTTCTTTCATTTCTCTATTCTCTTCAAGGTAGGAAACTAATTCTATTATGAAGGAATCTGTAGGATGCACAATTTAATCTTTAGACCTTATAAAAGAGATGGCTAACATTTTTCTGCAATAGCATAGCCAAAATAAGAACTCAAATAATAATCTCATAGCTAGATTCACTTCGCCATCAGCGAAGTATACAGTAAGTAGAAAAAACCTCCCTTTCAGACCAAAGGGAAAGAAAGTTTTAAAGTGAGAATATAATTTTCCTCATGGGCATTGTCTACCTTAGAAAAACTACTACAGAACATGCCTGTGACTATAGACTTGTAGTTCAGGCCACCGAAGATTAGAGATGGGAAACGGGCACTCCCTTGATTTGCATCCTCTGGTCTGCTTTAACACAAACCAGGAGGAAAAGAAAGCTCGGCATCAGAAGCAATGGGTGGCAGGCCTATTAATGGCTGATCTGTACAGTGATCTGCCCTCAGGGAGACCCAACAGGCCAGTCCACTGCAGTGGCTTTCAATGTGGTAAGCCTGGGCTTCAGCAGAAGTCAGCTTGTGAAGAGCCCTGGCAGCTCTGCCAAGAGTTGGATCACTGGAAATGGACCTGCCCTGGAGTCATCGAAGGATGCCCAGGTCAGAGCCACAGATCTTATTGGCTCTAAGCTGAAAAGCCCTTCACTCAGCCCAACTTCCAAAGTGACCACTGCAGCTGAGGGGATGGTCAAGTAGGGTCAGCAACATTGCAGGCCGAACTGTAAATTTCTTGTTAGAGATGCCCCCTGCCTTTACCTGGCCAGCTCTCCTCCCAGGCCAGCCAAGTAATGAAAGTCAACAGAGTGCCTTCCCCTAGGAGGTTCACACCTCCCTTAGGATATACCCCATGTGAAGAGATAGATAGGTCTGGGCCTCTGAATTTACAAGGCCTAAAGCCCACCAGATTATTATCAAGCCCCTTCTATCAGGTTCTATTTGCCTCTCAATCAGAAAACTGAATTGTAGCTTAGACAGCACCTTTCTTAGCTCCTCTAATAATGACTCTGTCCTTTGTTCTAGACGCTGTCTAGTGCACTTGGGCCTCATTCCTTTGTAATCATAACCTCTACTCTACCACCAATGGCTCTACTCCCAACATGTGTGTACTGATGGTCCTCTTCCCCACTTAATGCTGTATAATTGTTCAAACCTGGTAAATGCCACTCTTAGGATCATTGGTTACTATCCTCACCCTGTCTTTTATGACCTTGTCTAAATATGATCAGAGTCGGCCAACTTGGAAGGCTTCCATAGCCTTGGCAACTCATGACGACAGCCTAGGATGGTTACTGGCGCCATAAACTAGAGTGTCAATTTGTTGGGTCAACAACAGGAGCCACTGTGCACTTGCTCCTCATGTGGGATCTCTGTCCTTAATGTGCTATACATTGTGATTTAATGCTATAACTAGTACTCAAACAGGATGTTTCACTTTGTGTTTCTATGTGGGTGCAAACTGTTGAAATCTTTATACTAAATTGATCTTCTGTATATAAAGAGAATTGAAAATGAATCTTGATGCAAATGGAAGGGGAGAGGGAGCGGGAGAGGGGAGGGTTGCGGGTGGGAGGGAAGTTATGGGGGGGGGGGAAGCCATTGTAATCCATAAGCTGTACACTGGAAATTTATATTCATTAAATAAAAGTTAAAAAAAAAAGAAAAAAAGAATACTATACAGCAGTAAAAAATGAAATACAGTCATTTTGCAACAAAATGGAGGAGTCTGGAAAACATCATGCTGAATGAAATGGATAGACTTCTGGATACAAACAATTTACTAAAATCAAGCCATGAAGACACAGAAAACCTAAATAGATCATAAGCAAGGCAGAGATTGAATAAGTAATAAAGACTCTGCCAACAAAGAAAGGCCCAAAACTGAATTGCTTCATTGATGAGTTCTACCAAACTTGTAAATAAGAATTAATATAATTTTTAAAACTATTCAAAACAATTGAAATGGAGGGAATCCTCCCAGACTCCTTCTATGAGGCAAGCATCATGTTATTTCCCAAACTAGAAAAAGGTACGATGATGAGAATTCTACCCTAATATCCTTTATGAGCATTGATGCAAAAATCCTCAACAAGATACTAGGCAACTCAATGCAACAACACAGTCAAAAGATCTTCCTCCCAGACCAAGTGGGATTTATCCCAGAGACACAGGTTGAACATATGCAAATCAATAAGCATGACACATCACATTAGAAACATAAATAGAAACCACATGATTATCTCAATAGATGCTGAGAAAGCATTTGATAATATACAACATCCTTTCCTGATACAAACCTCAAACAAATTGGGTATAGAAGGAACATATCTCAACACAGCCAAGTCAATATATGACAAAATTGTAGCTTACATCACACTATATGCGGAAAAGCTAGAAGCATTTCCACTAAGATCTGGAACTATGCAAGGATTTCCACTTTCACCATTACTATTCAATATAGTTTGGAAGTTTAACCAGAGCCATTTAGGCATAAAATAGAAATCAAAGGGATACAAATTGGAAAGGAGGAAGTCAAATTATTCCTGTTTACAGATGACATGATCCTACATATAGTGGTATCAATAGTGGAATAGCTAAGAGACATTTGGAGTTTGGCAAAGTTGTGGGTTATAAAAATCAATATGTAAAAACCAAAAGATTTATATACGCATGCTGAGAAAGAAGTTGTTAAGATCAGTAGCATTCATAATAGCTACAAAATAATTATACCTTGGGATAAATTTAACCAAGGATGTGAAAGATCTCTACAACGAAGATTATAAAAATATAAGGAAAGAAACCGAAGTAGGCACAAAAATGGAAAAATGTTCCATGTCCCTGGATTGGAAGAATTAATATTATCAAAATGCCCAGAGTGGCCAAAGCAATTTGCAGATTCAGTGTGATCCCAATCAACACAACAAGGACATTCTTCTTAGATCTAGAAAAAAAGATACTAAATTCATACGGAAACAAATAGACTCTGAATAGCTAAAGCAATTTTAACCAACAAAAAGGAAGCTGGAAGCATAAGAACTCCAGATTTCAAGTCTTACTTCAGGGCAGTTTTAATCATAACAGCCTGGTGGTAGCACAAAGATAGACATATAAACCAATGGAGCAGAATAGAAATCCCGGAAACTAATTCATGTATCTACAACAAACTAATTTTGATAAATGAGCTAAAGTCACTCCCAGCAGAAAGGACAGTCCTTTAAAAAGGTTGTTGAGATAATTGGATCTCCGCATACAGAAGTGTGAAACAAGACCCATACCTTATACATTATACAAATATCAAGTAACACTGAATAAAAAATCTAAATCTAAGATCTGAAAACAACAAAGTACTACAGGGAAACATTGTGAAAACTATTCAAGACATTGGCATAGGCAAAGACTTCTTGGATAAGACCCCAGAAACACAGTAAAAAAAACCAAAAATAAATAAATGGGATTGCATCAAACTAAGGAACTTCTGCACAGCAAAGGAAACACTGCACAAAGTAAAGAGGCAACTCACAGAATGGGAGCAAACATTTGACAAAATGCATCTGATAAAGTATTAATATCCAGGATATATATGGAACTCACGAAACTCAACAGCAAAAAGCCAAATAATCCAGTTAAGAAATAGGCAACAGACATGATCAGGCATTTTTTCAGAAAATAAAATATAAATGGCCAACAAACACATGAAAAGATGCTCAGGATCAGTAGCTATCAGGGAAATGCATGTAATCACCAAATAAGGTATTATTTTACCCCAACTAGAGTGATTATCATCCAAAAATCCAAAAATAATAAATGATAGGATATGGAGAAGAATGAACCTAATATACTGTTGGTGGGAAGTTAAGTTAGAACACCATTATGGAAGATAGTATGGAGATTCTTCAGAAACTTGAAAATAGATCTACAGTATGACTCAGCCATCTGACTATTGGGAATTTACCCAAAAGAAATGAAATCAGCATATGAAGGAGTTTTTTTTAACCCATGTTTATAGTTTCTCAACTGGTGCTGAGCTGGGCTGAATTCAGGAACCTGGAATACCATTGGGGTCTCCCATGTGGGTGACAGGGGCCCAAGCTGTTGGGCCATGCTCTACTGCTTTGCTGGCACAGTAGTAGGGTACTGAATCAGAGGTAGTATAGGAGAGACTTGAATAGGCACCCATAGGGGATGCAGGTGTGATGGGCAGTGGCTCAGCCCACTATGCCACAATGCTGACTCTGGGGCATTAGACTCTTGATTTATTCCTTTTATAGCTTCCTCCCCTTCTGCATCCTCTTGATGGCATTGCAAAGCCTGCTATAAACAAATTTCCTTATTGTTTCCGTAGGAAAGCATATTTTCAGAAGTATTCCAGGTATTTAAATGTGTATAATATGTATATAGAATAGATGCATATTTAACTTTATAAGAAAGTGACAACTTTTCAAAGTGGGTATACAGTTTTCCTTTCTTTAGCAATGAGTCTCTCCTTGTTCCACATTCATGCCAACATTCAGTGTTGTGGAGATTTGTGTGGGGATTGTGATGTAGCAGGTAGAGCTGCTGCATGAGATGCCAGTATCCAATATGAGAGTTATGTTTCAAGTTTTGGTTCTTCTGTGCTTCCTATTTAGCTTCTTGCTAATATACATGGAATGCAGCAGATGATGACCTAAGTACCTGGATTCCTGCCACCCATCTGGGAAGCCCAGATGGAGTTCCTTGCTCCTGGCTGTGGTCTGGCTCAGTCTTAGCTATTGACAGCATTTGGCTATTGACAGTGGATGGATGTTCTCTCTCTCTCCCTCCCTCCCCCTTTTTTTGTCACTCTGTCAAATAAATAAATATTTCACAAATTGTTTTGATATTCAAAGGAGCTTTGTTATGTAGGTTGTCTATCAATATGTACCATATTAGAATTTAAAATTGAGAAATTTTGAAGTACTTATTTAAAAGTCTATTCAACATAGTAATATATGCATTATGTATTTTTAACATTTTGTTTCAGAATAGTTTTAAATTGTGAAGGAGCAATTCAAAGAGTTCCCATTTCCCTCATTGCATTTCCACGTTAGCATCTCATTTAAATATATTTGTACAAATTAATGAACCACACTTAGCTTCACCTATTTTTTTAGACAAACTCCTTTTATCTGGCCTATCCCTCCTACTTTCTAGAAATAAATATTCTACTTTGAGTTTTTTTCTCTTTAATTTTATCTCCCACATGTAAGGGAAAACATATGGTATTTGTCTTTCTGTGTCTGGCTTTTTCAACTCAGTATTAAGTCCTCCAATTCCATCCATTTCGCTGCCAATGATAGAATTTCATTCTTTTTCATAGCTTAATAGTATTCTGTGTATATTGATACCACATTCTCTTTATCCATTCATCTAATGTTAGCCATCTTAGTTGATTTCATATTTTGGTTATTTTGAAAAATATTATTATAAACACCATGGTACAGGTATCTCTCTGATTCAGTGAGTTCATGCCTTGTGGGTATGTACCCAGCAGTGGAATTGCTAGATCATATGGAAGTTCCATTTCTCCATGCTGTTTTGCACAATGGCTGCTTATTTCCATTCTCACCAACAATGTGTAAGAGTTTCCCTTTCTCCACACCTTTACTAGGATGTCTTAATCTATGTCTTTTTATAGCCATACTGACAGGGGTGACATGAAAGCAGGTTGTGGTTTTGATTTGCATTTCCATGATGTCTAGTTACATTGAGCATTTTTTTCATCTAACTGTTGGCCATTTGTATTTCTTCTTTTGATAACTGTCTACTTGGGTCTTTTGCCCATTTTTTAACTGTATTGGTTGTTCTTTTGTGTTGATTTTTTTTGTGTTAAATGTTATATTTTAACACAATTTATTTCTAATTTTATAAAGAAAAATCTTTCAAGAAGTGTGAAATTGGTTTATTTTTGAAAGTGAAGTTAACTTCACATTGTCCAATGTGAAGTAAGGCTATAACTAGTACTGAAACAGTATTTTTACACCTTGTGTTTCTGTGTGGGTGCAAACTGATGAAATCTTTACTTAGTATATACTGAATCGATCTTCTGTATATAAAGATAATTGAAAATGAAAAAAAAAACTTGGTGTTAAATTGGAAATTGCATAGAAAATTAATCAATTATTAAAAAAAATCATGTAGGATCTCTGTCCTTAATGTGCTGTACCTTGTGATTTAATGCTATAACTAGTACTCCAACAGTATTTTTCACTTTGTGTTGCTATGTGAGGGCAAACTGTTGAAATCTTTACTTAATATATACTAAACTGATCTTCTGTATATAAAGAGAATTGAAAATGAATCTTGATGTGAATGGAAGGGGAGAGGGAGCGGGAAAGGGGGGGTTGCAGGTGGGAGGGAAGTTGTGGGGGGGGGAAAGCGATTGTAACCCATAAGCTGTACTTTGGAAATTTGTATTCATTAAATAAAAGTTTAAAAAAAGTGAAGTTAATATCTATCTTGATAGAATACATCTGTATGGTTTTGCATTTAATTTGTTTTATTGATTACAGTATATGAAGGAAATCCAGCCTCATAAGGATATGTAATATGGCAAGTGATAAAAATTTTTAATATTTTAATCAATAGTTCTCTTTGATATGAACAAAAACTGAGCATGTGATATCTTTATAGAAATTAGTTGTAATGCAGAGTCCAAAAGCATACCAACAAACTATTCGTGTTAATATGAAAGTACATTGATCTGTCTTGCAGCTTGAATGAGTCTTTTCCCCATACAGGATTTTGTAACACTGTTTATTGATAATGTGGGAAATTTTGATTGTTAAGCTATGAAAATCTTCCATAATAAAATATTGGAAATTTATATTCACTGACATTGGAAAAGTCAACAAATATTAGAAAGTCACTACCCTCATGGAATCTGCTAGGGTTTGAAAATAATTTGGCTTCCTAGTTGTGCAGATATTTAACTCCCAAAGTTCATATCTTATATTGATAATATTTACTGTGGAGGCTTGATCCAATTGGATGTGTGAATGTGGGGCCTTTGGGAAATGATTGAACTAGATTGTTGGGAAGGAGCCTGATGATTGTGTCGTGATGGGTTTGTATGGTGACACCATGAGGATAAATGTGTTCCCTATCTCTCCTCCCAAGCTTTCTATCCCTTCATACCTGTTTTAATATCCATTGCTCTCATTAGACACGAGACCAACGGAGCTGCCTGATTTTGGACTGTAGACCTGCAAAACTGTGATCCATAATAAACATTCTAATTTGATGAGTAGCTTCTTTCAGTTACTTTTTGTTATAGTAATGAAAAGTTGACTAATGAAGATACAAATTTTTCAAAATTAAAATTTTCACTTGAAAGTTCAAATTTTCTCATCAGCTGTAAACACTCTAAAATGTCTTCTTGTGAATACAGCCTCACTTTACTAAGTGTTGAGGAAATGTCTACAAAATATGTAAACCTGAATAACCAGTTTTTTGGTCAATTATTCTTTGAAATAAAAATGGTGTCCCATGGGGGAAAAAAAAAACTCAGATTAAGTTGCATCTAAAATTAACGTGTGGGAGGGGTTTTTGGCACAGTGTAGTTAAGATGCTGGTTGGAACACTGTCATCTCGCTGTAGTGCCAGATTTGAGTCTCAGATCCTCTACTGTACTCCAGCTCCATGCTAATGTACTCCGCAAGGCTGCAGATGATGGCTCAGATTTTTGGGTGTCTGACATCAACATGGGGCCCCAGATTGAGATCCAGGCTTCTGGCATCAACCTGGTCCAATCCTGGATACTGTGGACATTTGCAGAACAAGCAAGTTATCTTCCCCCCCGTCTCTCTCAAATAAAATAATGATAAATTAAAAATATTCAATGGATATTTTGTTCTTATATCTTCATCTTTATTAGTCAACTTTTCATCACTGTAACTAAAATGACTGACAGAAGCTACCAATGAAAGATCTATTCACAGTTCTGCAGACATGCAGATGTATATCGGGCAGCCCCATTGATCTGTTATGTTTTAGTATGCACCAGAAATGTTTTGTGCAAATACCAAGACTATTAATAAATATATATATATATATAAGCAATCAACTTTTAAAAATTATTTATTTATTTGAGAGGTAAATTTACAGAGAGAGAGGAAGAAATAGAAAAGTCTTCTATCTGCTGGTTCACTCCCCAAAGGCCTAAATGGCTGGCCCCAGGGTGATCCGAAGCCAGGAGTCTGGCTTCTTCCACATTTCCCACATGAGTGCAGGGGCCCAAGCACTTGGGACATCTGCTTTCATAGAAATCTGGATTGGAAAAGGCAGCTGGGAATCGAACTGGAGCCCATATGAGATGCTGGTGCCGCAGGCAGAGGTTTAGCCCACTATGCCACATCCTTGGCCCCCATGATCAACTCTTTTTTTTTTTTAAACTTTTATTTAATGAATATAAATTTCCAAAGTACAGCTCATGGGTTACAATGGCTTCCCCCTCTCAAAACTTCCCTCCCACCCACAACCCTCCCCTTTCCCGCTCCCTCTCCCCTTCCAATCACATCATGATTCATTTTCAATTCTCTTTATATACAAAAGATCAGTTTAGTATACATTAGGTAACGATTTCAACAGTTTGCCCCCATATAGCAACACAAAGTGGAAAAAAAAAATACTGTTGGAGTACTAGTTATAGCATTAAATAAGAGTGTACAGCACATTAAAGGCAGAGATCCTACATATTATTTTTTTAAAAAATTAATTAATTTTCTATGCCATTTCCAATTTAACACCAGGTTTTTTTTTCATTTCCAATTATCTTTATATACAGGAGACATGATCAACTCTTAATAGAATAAAGAAACTATTTAGATGCATCAAAAACATTGTTAAACAACTAAAATATATATGCAGTTAGTGCTGGTAGTAATGCTGGTATATTGCATGACAGTGAGAAATACAATGCCAGTGTAGACTTAGGCACTATGGTTAATTTAAGTTGTATTAAGTGTTACTTTTCTTCCCCTCCCCCCCTCCGCTGGTGCATAGAGAAATACAAGGCCAAAGGCAATCGTGTTAGTGTTTTTATGAAAAAACATGCTGATTTATGAACCCACTATGACTGTTGTTAACCCTTTAGGAACTGAGAACCACACTTTGAGAACCACGGTTTGGGGAATTATCCTTCAAGGTATGACCTTTCCAGTGTCAGCTGATTGTCTGCAGTTCTCAGAGAGGTATTTCACTTTGGCTGGAATTCTAGCACATCCAGGCCTGTAAGGCTCCTAATTTCTGTTCAGCTTCCCACCTTTGCAGCAGTCACTCTTGTCCTGAGTTTTGCTACAGGTATGTGCAGCCCAGCTCTTGATCACAAACTGTGGTGAAATCTCACTTAAATGCTTCTAATTTTTCCTCTACCATCTGCACTTTGGAACCCTATGCCCTAAATTCCAGCAATTTCAATAGACCTAAACCTTTATTTCTGCCTCTTTTTTAAAATTTTAAAAATTTTTAAATTTTTAAAGTAGTTTTACTATTTTGTATTCCCAGTAGTTGTGTATCAGGGTTACAGTTGTTCTACAGTCTTTCTTTCTTTCTTTTTTTTTTTTTATTTGACAGATAGAATTAGACAGTGAGAGAGAGAGAGACAGAGAGAAAGGTCTTCATTCTGTTGGCTCACCCCCCAAATGGCCGCCACGGGCTGGCGCACCGCGCTGATCTGAAGCCAGGAGCCAGGTGCTTCCTCCTGGTCTCCCACGTGGGTGCAGGACCCAAGCACTTAGGCCATCCTCCACTGCCTTCCCGGGCCACAGCAGAGAGCTGGACTGGAAGAGGAGCAACCAGGACTAGAACCCGGTGCCCATATGGGATTCTGGTGCCTCAGGTGGAGGATTAGCCAAGTGAGCCACGGTGCTGGCCCCTATTTCTGCCTCTTTGCTCAGTAAGAATGCAACACCTTCCACAGATTTTCTATATCCAGCAGAAAGCAGAGGGAATTTTTGGCATCATATTTCATAATCATTAGCACTATCACAAGAGCAAAAAATACAATGTAATTTTCCTTGAATCTTGATAAATTAATCCATCAGAACAAAGACATTTGCCTAGCATAAAAGATAATTCCAGTTATAAATGTTAGATTTTCATGCAATTAGAAAGCTAAGTGTTTGGCAGAGGATTTTATCACTCAATTTAGTATTAGGCCTAGTATTAGTCTGGTAATTAAAAAAAATTCTAGAACTAAACTTAAGAGATTGTTTATCGAAGGGATAAGTATGGAATATTTTAATTGGATTTATAGGGTAGCTGTTGTGTCAGATTTCAAATGTTGAAATAATAATTACTTAACATGCACATGTTAACCTAATCTGCCTTCTATGGAACCTCAAATCTGGAGAACCAATCCAGTAAATATCTTGTCTTTGATACCGAAAGCTCAAGGGCAAGTTGTAGAACCTTAACTGGTTGTGTGGGGGAGTTTCTACATTAACAAAAATCCAGTGAGTATTCACCATATGCCAATCTATGGAAGCAGGAGTGTTTCTGGGAGGGTTGCATTCATTCTTCAGGCATATAGGAAATTAAGTGAATGAGGAACAAATAACTACAGGAAAGAATGAGAATTTTTTTTCAGAGGTGTGTATGAGATGTAGTGAGAGTAGAAAGATTCTTAAAAAAATAATGTCTTTTTGATGGTGTTAGAAAAAGCTCCAGAGGCAGGCATTTAATGTACCAGTTATGATACTTTGGACACTCACATCCCCTATTAGAATGCCTGGGTTCAAAACCTGCCACCACTTTTGATCCACTTCCTCCTGGTACATACCCTTGGATGCAGTGATTAAGGCTCACTCAGTATTTAGGTTTCTTTCCTCACATTGGAGACCAAGAAGGACCTCTGGGATGCTGGATTCAACCTGGCTCAGTCCTAGTTGTTGCAGGCATTTGGGGGAATGAGCCAGCAGACAAAGTAACTCTTTCTCTATCTTTCAAATAAATGAAAATAAATAAATGCATTTAAAAAAAAAACCCAAAACTTCAGACGTGGTTCTGGTGTTGTGATGTAGTGGGTTAAGCTGCCAGCTGCAAAACCTGCATTCCATATGGGAACCAGTTTGAGACCTGGCTGCTCCACCCTCTGATCCAGCTCTCTGCAGATGCACCTGGGAAAGCAGCAGAGGATGGTCCAAGCATTTGGACCCCTGCACCCACATGGGATACCTGGAGGAAGCTCTGGGCTCTTGCTTTCAGCATGGCACAGCCCTGGTTGTTCAGCAATTTGGGGAGTGAACTAGTGGATGGAGATCTCTCTCTCTCTCTCTCTCTGTAACCTCCAGAGAAGCAATGATAATTGAATTATACATTGAACCTGGAGTAGATTTGGAAGGTTAAAAGGTAATAAATGGTAACTTAAGAATGACAAATGAAAGTGTGAAAACAATAATCATGTAGGAAACTCTGAAAAGACTGCTGAGGCTATATAACAAGAATATATTATAGGAGTTTCATTTCCAGCTGAGATGTTTGAATTCATCTGAAAGGATCTGCCAGGTCTTGCTAAGGGATTTAAGCTTAACTTAAGCAAGGAGAGCCAAATATCAAATAGGTCTGATGTGACCACATTCCTTCTTGCTTAACTTGCCAAGTAACACATATTCATGGAATCACTCAGCAAATACTGAACATTAACTGAATGTCAAGCTCTATGCTAGAAACAGGGCATAGAACAGCAATTAATCCACTCATTGCCCTTCCTCCTCTGGGACTTATTATCTAATGGAAGAGATAATCCAATATTTACAAAATAATGTGATCACTGCTAAGCTAAGGGAGGGTAAATTTTTCTTTTGGGGGAGAGTATCTAAGACAATCTGATGATGGTGAGGAGATGATGTAGGTTAGTGGAAACTGATTCAAGAAGGTGATGTGTAGATTATGACAGCAAGGGTTGGTGAGCCCAGAGCTGTGTGATGGATGTTTAAGTAAAATGAATAGATGGTGACAGATAAGGGACCAAAAAGAGCTTGGGGCAGGGGATTAAATGGCTTTCTGAATGGGTGGAAGATTTAGTTATTTATGAGTGATATAGTAAAATGTTAGGAAGATTGTTTTCTTTTTTTTGACAGGCAGAGTTAGTGAGAGAGAGGTTTTCCTTTTCCGTTGGTTCACCCCCCAAGTGGCCGCTATGGCCAGTGCACTGTGCCGATCTGAAGCCAGGAGCCAGATGCCTCCTCCTGGTCTCCCATGCGGGTGCAGGGCCCAAGCACTTGGGCCATCCTCCACTGCCTTCCCGGGCCACAGCAGAGAGGTGGCCTGGAAGAGGAGCAACCGGGACAGAACCGGGCCTCAAACCAGGACTAGAACCTGGAGTGCCGGCGCCACAGGCGGAGGATTAGCCTAGTGAGCCGCAGCGCCGGCCAGGAAGATTGTTTTCATATGTTAACAGTCTCAGTCAGCTATAGGATGGGAAAAGGGTGAAAATAGTCATGCTAACATTTAAAAAATGTTTATTTTCACAAGTCAGGGCTTGGCCAGGCCAAAGCCAGAAGCCCCAAACTTCTGGAGGTCTTCCAGGGTGGTGGCAGGTGTTAAGCACTTAAATTATCATTTGAGGCCTCCACGGGTACATAGCTGAAAGCTTGAACTGGCACTCCAGCAAGGGATGCTGGTGTCTTAATAGGTTATTATTTTATTTTTAAAAGAATATTTATTTATTTACATGGCAGAGTTACAGACAGAGGGGGAGACAGAGGAAGAGGTCTTCCATTGGCTCTTCACTCCTCAAATGACCGCAGTGGCTGGAGCTGGGCCAATCGGAAGCCAGGAGCCAGGAGCTTCTTCTGGATCTCCCATGTGTTTGCAGGGGCCCAAGCCATCTTCCACTGCTTTCCCAGGCCATTAGCAGGGAACTAGATTTGAAGTGCAGCAGCCAAGACTTGAACTGATACCTATTTAGGATGCTGGCACTGCAGGCAGAGGCTTGAACCGTAAGTGGAAAATGGAGATACTACACTCTGAACATTTGTGGTGAGCTAAATAACATTTATGTAAGGGCTGCATGTTAAATGTGTGTGTTGTGTTTTGTAGGCACTTGGCAAATATTTCTGTGTATTTGCTGTTAACTTTTTTCCTTAGAATTCTTTTCCTTAGAACTCCGTCTTATGAGCTACACTATGAATAACCCTGATTATATATATATATATATGTATATCTATATGTGTATATATGTGTATGTATGAGTTAATCTATGAATAACCCTGATATATATGTATATGTATGTGTATATATGAATATGAGCAGTCCATGCATATGAGAGGTATTCAAAATATGAAAATGCATATAATGAAGAAAACCATTCACATATTTTAATTTTTTTGCACCAAAGCTTATCTTTTAATTCAATTTTCACAAATATTTTTGGAATCATGTGCATAGATATTCTGGGTTTCCTTCTCTTCCTCCTCTGGAAACAGGCAAGGAAAAAATCCTTTTGTAAGCTTAGAGGGATCCCCAAACCTATTATCTTTAAATACCATCCAGTAACATTTTTTAAGTGATTGACTCTCACTATCCATTAATCTGGACAAACTTGAAAAGGATAAATAGCCCACATGCGTATGTGACCATTTTTTACATTGAACTTAATGCACAGTAATGTCAGTAGTAGCCAGATTTCTCTTTTGTAAAGTGAGAAAACTGTCAGAATGACCACATGGCTCAGATTATGTTGCATTTGCTATCTTTGATATGAAGAGATTAATAGAGAATTATTTGGCTTCATCAATGTAGATGCTACCCTGAAAAACATCTTGTTTTATGAATAACTTTGTGTCAATTGCTTCTAAATTAAACCTATATTTCCCCTATGAGTTCTTAATTAGTATCTTTACTCCCATCTAATTTAAATATAACATTTTTGTTTTCTTTGCACAAATTCTATTTTTGTAGGACTTTGCAATGCATTTTTAAAGGATGTTTTTCAGAGTCCAGATGGTACCAATACTTATTTATTATCTTTAGCCTCCTCCATTATCTGTCATCCAATCTGTGATATTATAAATCTTATTCAGTGCTCAGAGTTGCTGTAGAAATTCTATGAAAAAAATACTTCTGTAATAAGAATTTCAGAGGAATCCAGCACATTATGAAGGTAGAACTATTTTCAAAGTTTTAATTAAAAGTCTGATGAATGTGCAGGCAGTGTATCAGGACTTTATGAGAACTTACGTATGACTCTAATATCATTGCTTGTTTGTATTCTCTGAATGATATCCAAGCATATGTCCACAGAACTCATCATAGCATTAAGTTTTACCTTTCATCAGTGTGAAACTGGGAGAAGACATCACAGAGGAGATTTGGCTAACTTAACAACTAAGACACTTCAGCTAATTTTCACTTGAGGGACCTCAGGGAGTTCTATAGGGTGTATCTCATTGGACAGTGGCTTTCAAAAGCAAGAAATGCCTATTTTCTCGATGTTTTTTACTTCAGGATCAAACTTGTAGTAAATGCTCAGTACATGCCCAATATTTTGTAGTCTTTGGAAGGTTCTTTAAATATTTTGGGGCCAGTTAATGTGTACTTACTATTCTTATCCTTTCAAACAGAATTAATTATGCTATTTGAGTGTTGTGCTTTTCTGTGATATAGCACTTGCTGGGTCGTATTATGATTTATACATTCCTCTCTTTAGATGATGATCTCATTGAAGACAAAGGTTGTACATTTATCATAAATCTTTGTGTGTGTTATCTCTAACAGAGTAGTCACATATGTCATGTACTCCACAAATATCATTTGAATTAATTAGGAACCAATGTTTCTGAGACCAGGTGTGTGTGTATGTCTGTTCACACTTCATAAATGTACCATATTATTAGGATTAGTTTCCTTTGGTTTATCCTTCTTCTTGCTTCTTCCTTCTCCTTTATAACATGCTACATTTTCTCCCCCTATTATGCAGAATACAATTTTATCAAAGACCAATATAGAACTTTTCATTGGGTTTTGTTAGGTTAATTTTGTCCAGTGTTTCAGCCTGTCAAAATATTTAGAAAAATAAATCCCTCAGGAAAAATTACTTTGGAAAGTTTGATTTAAAAAATCTTCTGTGTGTTCATACATACTATTCAGGAACTGCTAAATTATGACAATAAAATATGAGCCACTTGGGACAGCCATGTACTTCTAAACCCACTTATTTACCAATCAACTAATTGCATTAAGTTATTTAACCATGAGTATGCTTAATTGTGCTATTGTTTAAACAGTTCACATTTCTTTTTTTAAAAAAAATGATTCATTTATTTGAAAGGCAGAGTTTCAGAGAGATAGAGAAGAAGGGACAGAGACAGAAAGGTCATGGCTGGGCCAGGCCAAAGCCAAGAACCATGAATTCTTCTAGGTCTTCCAAGTGGGTGTCAGAGGTCCAAGGACTTGGACAACCTTTTGCTGCTTTCCCAGGTACATTAGCAGAGAGCTGGATCATAAGTGGAGCTGCTGGGACTCGAACCAGTGCCCATATGGGATGCCAACACTATAGGCAGCAGTTTAACCTGCTGCACCACACTGTAGGACCCAACTCACATTATTTTACACAGGGACTTCATTGAAAAATTGTCTAAAAACTTGTTAAAATTAAATTTAATACAAGAGTGCCAATGTCTATCATGTCTGTAGCAAATATTTAGTGATATCATTGGGAAGGTTAATATAGAAACTATGAAAATTTTGTTAATATAAAAAACAAGGTACCAGACAAAGTGAATTAAATTAACACTTCAAAAGCTTACAACTCTCAGGTAATTTATTCAAGAAAAAAAATTGGTTTTATCACACACACACAAAAGAAAAAAAAACAGTAAGCTTTGTGATATTTTAATATCACTTTTTTTTCTTCTTATATCTTTGGTAACCTTGCAAACTTACAGCTTTGAAGTAATGTTGACAGCAGACTAGCAGGTTCTGAAATGTGTGTGGGATAAGAGCTCCTTAAAATCCTTATTCTTAGTTAACTATGGTTATTTGACCAGGCTAGAAGTAACCTGGAAAATCCTATTCACAAGGATTGACTTTATTTGACCTGAATCAGAACTGTTCCAGTGTCTCCAAGACTCTTGTGTTTAAAAACATTAGTGGCAATTGTATGCTGCAGTGGAGCAATTGAAAATCTGACTAAAACTGTAAAGAAGTACTCTTGTTTATGCTCAAATCATGCTGTGTTTACCATTTTCCATTTATTGTTTGCCTTTTAAAATATAATTTTTATTAATTCCTTTATTAAATTTTATTAATATAAAAAGAACTTATTTAATGCAGTTCATAGATACGATACTAAGACTATACTGATACTTTGCTCTCTCATTTCCTCCCTTTCTCCCTCTCTCCATTCCTGCCTTCCTGCTTCCCTTTTTCTTTACTTTTTCAAATAATATTTTAGATTTACATTACATTCAAAGGCCTATTTATCTACCAAATAAAGAGTTCAACAAATAAAAAATTAAAAGACCATAGTTCAGCAGGAATGTAGACTAGGTCTATAAATAATAATGAAATGAATTTGTCAATTTCATTCACATATAGTAAATTTTATTTTATTATTTTTTAAGGATTTATTTATTTACTTGAAAGAGTTATACAGAGAGAGAAGGAGAGGCAGCGCTGAACCAAAGCCAGGAGCTAGGTGCTTCTTCCATGTCGCCCACATGGGTTCAGGGGCCCAAGGCCTTGGGCCATCTTCTACTGCTTTCCCAAGCCATAGCAGAGAGCTGGATCAGAAGTGGAGCAGCTGGGACTCGAACCAGCACCCATATGGGATGCTGGCACTGCAGGTGGTGGCTTTTCCTGCTACTCCACAACTCCAGCCCCCTGCATATAGTAAATTTTAACATAATTACAGATCACTAAAACTATGGTAGTATATCATCCTTAACCAGTTGTTTGACAAAGATAGAAAACAAAGTTTGACAAAACTATATTTGCAACAGTATTGATGCATGCAGACATTTGTTATTGTTGGTTTTTGAATTTTTTTTCTTTTCAACTTTTATTTATAAATATAAATTTAAATTTATAAATAAATAAATATAAATTTCCAAAGTACAACTTTTGAATTATAGCAGCTTTTCCCCCCATAACCTCCCACCCACCCACAACCATCCCATTTCCCACTCTCTCTTCTATCCCCTGATTCATCATGATTTATTTTTAATTATCTTTATATACAGAAGATAAACTTAGTATATACTAAGTAAAGGTTTCAACAGACTGCACCCACAAATACACACAAAATATAGAGCACTGTTTGAGTAGTACTTTCACCATTAATTCTCATAGTACAACACACTAAGGGCAGAGGTCCTACACGGAGAGCAGGTGCACAATGATTCCCGTTGTTGATTTAACAATTGACACTCTAGGCTGGCGCCATGGCTTAACAGGCTAATCCTCCACCTTGTGGCGCCGGCACACCGGGTTCTAGTCCTGGTTGGGGCGCTGGATTCTATCCCGTTTGCCCTTCTTCCATGCCAGCTCTCTGCTATGGCCCCGGGAAGGCAGTGGAGGATGGCCCAAGTCCTTGGGCCTTGCACCCGCATGGGAGATCAGGAGAAGCACCTGGCTCCTGCCTTCGGATCAGCAAGATGCGCCGGCCGCAGTGGCCATTGGAGGGTGAACCAATGGCAAAGGAAGACCTTTCTCTCTGTCTCTCTTTCTCACTATCCACTCTGCCTGTCAAAAAAAAAAAAAAAATTGACACTCTTAGTTATGCTGTCAATAATCACCTGAGGCTCTTGTTATGATCTGCCAAGGACATGGAAGCCTCCTGAGCTCACCAACTCCAATCTTATTTAGACAAGGCCATATGCAAAGTGGAAGTTCTCTCCTCCCTTGGGAAAAAGATACTGCCTTCTTTGATGGCCTGTTTTTTCTGGTGGGATCTCACTCACAGAGATCCTGTGACAGTTTGATAAGATGGGGGCAATTCTCAATCTTAAGTGGGTGCCCAGCCCTGTGAACTTTTTCAGCAGGACTCAAAGTCAGTGGGAAACACATATTTTTCCCTGTGCTAAAATCCCCTGGTTGTGTGAGAGAGCTGCTGCAGCCTCTACCAGTGTCAAGTTGACATCTTCTGAGTGATGGCTGGGCACCCATGTTGGGGGATGGGGAGAAAGAGATGTGCTTCTCCTTCACTGGATTAGGTGGGTACCCTCACCGCTCTCTGGTTCCAGGCCAGTGTGGTCTGCAAGGTTCTCCTTCAGGCAACCTCACTAGCAGCACAGGCTGCTGCAGTCCGTACTCACCTCACTCTCAGAACCTCAAGTCTCTTCTAGCTCCCTGCTGAGGGATCCCTGTCTGGTATCCCTGTTCACTGCTGTGGTTCTTCACTTTCCACACTGCTCCATGGCAGTCCTCTTCTTTGTGTAGAATTTTCACTGCCAACTTCCCTCCAGCTCTCCCCTGGGACTACACTTTCTCTGCTTTACTTTTTTCTTCCTCTGGTCAGAATCAGCCCATCTGTTCCTAATTCAGCCATCTTTGATTCCCCCTAAAATCTTATTTTCTTTTTTTTTTTTAAAGATTTATTTATTTATTTGAAACTCAGAGTTACACAGAGAGAAAAGGAGAGGCAAAGATGGAGGTGTCTTCCATCTGCTGGTTTGTTCCCAAATTGGCTGCAATGGCCAGAGCTGCGCCTATCCAAAGCTAGGAGCCAGGAGCTTCTTCCAGGTCTCCCATGTGGGTTCAGGGGCCCAAGAACTTGGGCCATCTTCCACTGTTTTCCCAGGCCATAGCAGAGAGCTGAATCAAAAGGGGAGCAGCCGGGACTCAAACAGTGCCCATATGGGATGCTGGCACTGCAGGTGGCTTACCAGCTACACCACTGTGCCAGCCCCTAAAATCATATTTTCAACAATTGTTTGTGCCTAGATTGACATAATTGGTTGGTTTCAAAGCTCAATATGACTTCATATCCACTTTGAATTCTTCTCAAGTTCTTGATATTGACTTTTATTTTATCAGATAAAATACATCGACATCCAATTTTCTTTTAAAAAATATTTGGACTGCAGAGTTACAGAGAAAAAGGAGAGTGGCAGAGAGAGATCTACTCCATCTACTGATTCAGTCCCCCAAATGACTGCATTGGCTGAGGCTGGACCAAGTTGAAGCCAGGAGCCAGGAACTTTGTCTGGGTCTTCCACAAGGGTACAGGGGCCCAAGGACTTGGTCCATATTTTACTGCTTTCCCAGGTACATTAGCAGGGAACTATATTAGAAGTGGAGCAAGCAGGACTCAAACCAGTGCCCATCTGGGATGCTGGCTCTTCAGGCAACATTTTAACATTCTGCAGAATAGCACCAGCCCCATGAAATTTTCTCAAGTGATACATAAGAATAGTCATTTTAGGGCATTAAATATTCATGAATGTCTTATTTTTACACATAAATAATAACATTACCATATCATAGGTAAAATCTTTTGGGTTATAATATGATTTCCTTAAAAAGTACACAGCTGTCTCCTTTGGACATGATGTATTTTTCAAGAGAAATCTGAAGAAATCATTTTTATAACAAGTTTGCTTTTACTAATTTAATGATTGTAGAATTTATTTTTCTCTACCTTATTTGTTATTAAAAATATGAGAAAAATCAAATAAAACTAGAATAAGAGATAAGTATATCCTTTAATGGATAGGAATACATTGAATTATTCACGTTATCTCCAGAATGATTACCTTGATCAAATTTCTAGTACAAATTTTCAGTCAAGCATGATAGGATTTACCCATATGGATACACACAGACACACACATCATACCAGCCAAAGTGAAAAACAAGAGTGAGGGGTTTATTCTGATAAATATAAAGTTTCAACAAAAGCTATAAGACAGCATGCTATTCTCATAATGAGAGGAAAATGTAGTAATAAAAAAGAGACCCTCCAGCTCCCCATGACTCAGGCTCATGACATATGGACACTTGGTTTATGACAAAAGTAGGAATGCAGAGCTATATCAAAGAGACTATCTTTTGATAAAAATGCTGGGATAATTGAATATCCACTTAGAAGAAACAAAACTCGATTCCTATCGCCAACTCTATACAAAAATCAATCCCGTCTGTTACAGGCAAAGCAACAAATTTTCTTGACAATGAATGAAATATATCTGCATGACCTTGCAGTAGAAAAAGATTTCCAAAGCACAATATATAAACCACTGAAAATAAAGGAGAATTGACAAATTGGAAGGTTGATAAATTTGATTGTGTTAAAATCCAGAACTTCTGTTTACCACATGTCATCACTGAATGAGTAGAAAACAACCCAAGTGGTGAGAGAAAATATTTGCAATGTTTGTTTCTGTGAAAAGATGCTTATTTAGAATTCCTAGAAATCAATGGGAGGAAGAATGATTATAGAAAATATAGAAAAAGTAAAAACTCAATTCACAAAGAGAATAATCATTTTAGCCAAATGATAATATGTTCAATCTCTGTAATAATTAGGGAAATACAATTTGAAATTATACATGATACTAGCACATTGACAAGAATTGATGAATTAGTTAGAATAACCTTCACATGGGATACAACCTATATGTTTTGAACAGTAGAATTATTAAATAGTATTATTTTCATACAATGGAATACAATACAAAAATGTAAATAATAAATTACAGATGTGTACAAACACATGGATTCCAAATTCAGAAAGTTTGGAATACAAATATCCAGGCATAACATACACTACAAAATGTTAATCTTTAACCTTAGAGACATACTTTTAGGTAATATAACCATTAAAAACAGGGAAGGTGTTTGTTAACATAATACAATTAAAGAGTAATTACTTTTTGAGGAGAGAGAAACTTGTGAGTGGAAAGAGGTGCAGTGAGGATTTTGTGATGTTGATCTAATCTTTTGAATTAGATGGTGGATTCATATTGTTAACTATTATGGCTTATTCATATGAACAATTATAGTTTTTTTCTAGGTGGTTGAAAATTTACCATGCTGTATTTTGATTGTTAAATAGAGCATGCCTAAAGTTGAGTTTCTAGGGTATATTTCTTGATTTTACTTCCTTTAAGTTTTATAAATAAGATAATCTATGAATGAATTTTGTGCTACTTCCAAATGAAAATGATAACCTGAAACATTAATTAGATGCTGAAATATTAACATTTTGTAATATTTTAATGGTTTATGAAGACAATAGAAGAAAATACTCAATTTTGAAACTTCTCAAAAACAGGATGTATTTGATATGTTGATATATAAAAAAAATGAGTCTGCAATCTTGTGGCTTACACCACTCAGTTATTAAGGATGTATTTAGTAATTTATGAATATATCAACAATTAAAGTGGCCAAATTATGAAGTCAGTAGCTCCTTGGTTGATTAAAGATCCACCATCAGACAATGTGATTTTTGGCTTTTACATTTTCAGATTTTAACTGGGTAACAGTGGAATGTTGATTGTTAGCTTTTTCTGTTTTAATCTGCCTCCTCTTAGAAACTGAGTTAATTAGAGAGATGCTATGAAGAATGACTAAAGCTAAGACATTGATAGTGAGTGTAGATAACCTTCATCAGGTTAATTTGTACTTAAAATTAATAGGTGAGGGACCAGCGCCATGGTGCAGTAGGTTAATCCTCCACCTGTGGTGCCGGCATCCCTAATAGGCACTGGTTCTAGTTTGGGCTCTTCCTCTTCCAATCCAGCTCTGTGCTATGGCCTGGGAAAGCAGTGGAAGATGGCCCAAGTGCCTGGGCCCCTGCACCTGCATGGGAGACCAGGAAGAAGCCCCTGGCTCCTAGCTTCAGATCAGTGCATCTCCAGCCATTGCAGCCACTTGGGGAGTGAACCAACAGAAGGAAGATCTTTCTTTCTGTCTGTCCCTCTCACTGTCTGTAATTCTACCTCTCAAATAAATAAATAAAATCTTAAAAAAATATAATAGGTGAGAAATCTTAGCATAGGAGACCATGAGAGTTTTAAATATGCTTAACATGAGTTAACTAGTTGTAACTAGTTGATTTTACCATATACATTGAATAGATCCTGATGGAACAAGGACAAAAACTTCATCCATTCTTGCTCATTGCTCAAAAGAAGTAAACTTTGGAATGTATTCCTTGCCCTTGAATCTCAATTGGATCTCACACCCTATTGTCTTCATACCCCACTGGCCATGGCCACCTGAAGACTAGTTCCAAGAATTCCCCTCTGCCTGGTGCCCCCCACCTCCACCCCCATAACCAGCCCTCCTAAAATATAAAAAGACCCGGCCCCTGGGGGTTGGTGCCCTCTGCCATGAATTCCATCATGTGCACGTGGGCAGTTGTCACCCACCTCTATGGATTTATTTTCTCTGAATAAATCTGGTCTGGCTGTAAATTCATACACTGCCTTCTCTCTATTCTGCGCATCTTGTCCTAACATTTTGGTGTCCTGTGTGAGGAGGCGCCAATCTGCAACTCTTCATAACAGATCCTTTTTCCTGACTGGTTTTAATAGGTGAAAAACTATTCAATTATCATTTAAAAATACACTGTACTTTCAGATAGTTTTAGGCTTAAACAAATTACAAAGTTAATACATGAACCTCACACCCACTTTCCACAATTGCATACTTTACACTAATAAAGTAAGCGTGTTACAATTAAAGAACAAATATTTCTACTTTATTATTAAAGTCCATATTTCATTTATATTTTCTTAGCCTTTACTTTTTTTTAGGATCTCATCCAAGATAAAAAATTCTATTAAGTTGTCATGTCTCCTTAGACTTTTGTTCTGTGTGACAATTTTTAAGATGTGTTTTGAAAATGACTGATTTATAAAATACCTCTAAAATGAGACAGATCTGGGTTTTTTTGTAATTACACTAGGGTTGCAGAACTTTGAGAGGAAGATCACAGAGTTAAGGTGCTTTATTTATCATATTATATTAGTGGTATATATTATCAGTGTGACTTATCATGTAGATGTTGGCCATAGTCATTTGGTGGAGGGAGAGTTTGTCATATTTCTCCACTTTAAGGTTAATAGCTTTTTACCTTTTCCATGCTATGCTTTTGGAAAGGATTACTGTATACGTCCCAGACTTAAGCAATAGAGCAACAAACTCCTCTTCCTTAAGGTTGTACCAGCTACATAAAATATTTGGGATGTTCCTACATGGCAGATTTGTCCCTTCTACCTTGTTTAGCAATATTATTATGAATTAATTAACATTTTAAGGGAAGTCTTGTATGGTTTGGCTCACAGTAGCTATAATTTAACAGACCTCAAATTGTCTCTCTAGTTTTACTAGAATTGACAGAATCAGAGAGATCCAAGATGGCTCAATAGGTTAAACAGGAATTGATTTTGTTTACAGGAAGATACTAAGATCAGGGGAGGAACCACATTCCCAGAGAATAGTTGGAGAGAAGTTTTCAGAGAAAAGTCCACAGAAAGTAAGGAGACTCTGAGGATCAGCAAAGACTGCACAATCACACAGCAGCTAGCAGGATGCCATCACTGGCTCCCATGGCCAGCAGAGATGTCAGCTTCTTAGACCAAGGTAAGAGGAATCTGCAGCAGCCTGTGTGCTACTGGTGGTCTTGACTAAGGGAGAACCTCACAGTCTCCACTGACTTTGAGTCTGATATGAAGAGCTGGAGGGGTGGGCATGGTGCCCACTTAACCATATGAAGAGAGGGAATATTGATTTTCTCCCCTCTCACCAATAAGGCACCCAATGACCAGTGGGGAGGAAGTGCTGCCTTGCCAGAATAAGGCGAGTGAAGGCTGCCGTGGCCTGTATATAATTGGTGGACTTTGTCTAAGGAATAAATCCATGGTCTACTTGCAGAGTTTGTGGGGTGTGGGGTGCACACTTGGTTTCATGGAAGGAGAGCGTGTTGCATCCCACTCGCCTCACCTGGCCAGCCACTGTTGTTGGGTTGTTGGCTCCAGGAGTGGAGTGGCTCTTTCTGTGTGCAAAGGGGCTTGAAGGTCATGGAGTGGATCCCCTGCATCCTGTGACTGTGGAAATTCTGTGACTGTGTTATAGACCAGGATACAGAGGGGTGTGGGGTGTGGCTGGGCCTTTGGTCAGTCACCAGGTCTGACTCCAGAAGCTTGGAGCTACCTGAGTGCTGGGGAGGGTCACTGTGTAGGGGTCTGTGCTCATACTACAGAGCTCACAGATCTTAGTATGGTTCATGTGCCTGAGAAGGTGGCATGTGCAGGCACTGAGGGCTCACCTTATACTGCTGGTTCACCTTGGTAGAGAGGGGCTGGGGTTTCAAAAACACCAGTAAGCATAAACATACTATCCACCCTGCTAACAGCAGAGGAATTCTACCATGCCCAACTTGGGTGTCACTCTGGAAACTTATCCTCCCTTCAGCTCTAGGGAGAGCTTCCTGGCCCCACCTAGCACACATCTCTGGATGTCTGATGAAGGAACAATAAGCTGTACAAGAACATTGCAAAGAACAAAGTTTCCAGTTGTGATTTCACATGTTTACTCAGATGTGTGGAAAAAATAGAAATATATGAACTGTGTACAATATGACAGTATGATGTCCATAAAGGAACACAATACTTCAATGATAGACTGTAAGAAAAGGAACATTGATAGAATGCCTGAAAAGGAATTTGAAAGAATGATCATAAAATTACTCAAAAACACAGAGAAGCAAATATATGAGTTAAAAAGAATCTGTAATGATGTGGATGAGAAATTCTGCAGGAAATAGGGATATTAAAGAAAGATCATACTGAAATGTTAGAAAGAATCTAATATGTCAAATAAAAAAATACAGTGGAGAACCTTAATCAGTGTGGCAGAAGAAAGGTTATCTGAGCCAGAGGACAAATCTTTGGAAATATCTTGGTCAGATAAAAAAAAAAGAATAAGAAGCAAAAATTAGAAAAAGTTAGAACAGTTTTTGAGATTTTTGGGGCATTGTCATCTATCAACTGACCAAAGATATGTCTTAGGAGTTACTGAACATATGGTATAATAGAAAACTATTCAGTGAAATAGTATCAGAGAATTTCCCTCATTTGGAGAAAGATATTCACATCATAGAAGGGCATAGAATTCTTAATGGCCATGACCAGAAAAGATATTCACCATGAAACATTATCTAAAATTTGCAAAAATAAAATATAATGAAAAGATCTTAAAATGTATGATAAATGTCAGATTAAATTTAAAGGTACTCCATTAGATTGACAGATGATTTCTCATCAGAAACCCTACAAGCTAGAAGAGAATGGAGAGATATAGTCCCAGTTCTAAAAGAAATAAAATGTTAACTCAGAATAGTGTACTGTGCAAAGCTCTCATTTATAGATGAAGGTGAAATAAAGACACCAGAACAAACAGAAGTTGAAAGAATTTCCTACCACCCAGCCAGCCTAACAAATCATACTTAAGGATGTACTACACACAGAAACAGAGAAAGATAATCAGGATTGTGAAAACCAGAAAAAGGTACAATGAAATAGAACTGTAGAGCAATATCCATGATGAATATAGATACAAATATCCTCAATAAGATACTAGCTAATGGAATTCAAAAATGCATTGGAAAGAGCATCCATCTGGACAAAGTAGAATTTATCCCTGTGATACAGGATGGGCTCAGCATACACAAATCAATAAAAATGATGCATCACATTACAAAAATCAAAGCAAAAACATTTGATTATCTTAATAGATGCAAATAAAGCATTTGATAAAATACAACATCCTTTCATGATAAAAAATCTTAAGCAAATTGTGTATAGAATGAATGCCTCAGCATAATCATGGCAAAATATAAATACCCAGCCAGCATCATATCAAATGGGGAAAAGTTGGAAGGAATTCCACTAAGATCAGCAACCAGATAAGGATGCCCACTCTCACCACTACTATTAAATATAGTTTTGGAAGTTTTAGCCAGATCCTTTAAGCAAGAAAAATAAATCAAAGGTATACAAATGGGAAGGGAAGAAGTCAAATTATCCCTGTTTGCAGATGATATGGTCCTATACATAAAGGAACCAAAAATCCCTGCTAAGAGACTATTGGAACTCATAAGAGTTTTGTGAATTTGCAGTATAAAAAGTCATCACACAAAAATCAATAACATTTTTCTATACAAATTATGCCACGGCTGTGAAAGAAGCTGTAAGATAAGTTCCATTCACAAAAGCTACAAAAATTAAACACATTGGGATAATTTAAAGAAGGATATGTAGATCTTTTACAATGAAAATTATAAAATGTCAATAAAATAAAGAAGATACAAAAAATGGAAAAAACCTCCCATGTTCATATATTGGAAGAATTAATATAATCAATATTTTCTTAGTGCTCAAAGCAATTTACAGATTCATTGTGATCCCAATCAACATACCAAGGACATTCTCAGCTCTAGGAAAAAAAAAAAGACTGACCTTAGAATTCATATGTAAACACAAGAGACTCCAGATAGATAAAGCAATCTTAAACAATAACAATTTCTTTTTTTTAATGAATGAATGAATTAATTTTTTGACAGGCAGAGTGGATAGTGAGAGAGAGAGAGACAGAGAGAAAGGTCTTCCTTTTTGCCAGTGCGCTGCGGCCAGTGCGCTGCGGCCGGCGCAACGCGCTGATCTGAAGCCAGGAGCCAGGTGCTTCTCCTGGTCTCCAATGTGGGTGCAGGGCCCAAGGACTTGGGCCATCCTCCACTGCCTTCCCGGGCCATAGCAGAGAGCTGGCCTGGAAGAAGGGCAACAGGGACAGAATCCGGCGCCCCAACTGGGACTAGAACCCGGTGTGCTGGCTCCACAAGGCGGAGGATTAACCTGTTGAGCTATGGCGCCGGCCAAACAATAACAATTTCAAGACATGACAGTTATAACCAAAACAGACTAGTAGTAAAACCAATGTAGACAGGTGGACCAATGGAAAATATTAGAAACTCTAAAAATTAATTCATACATCCAAAACGAAGCATATTTGATAATGAGCTAAAATCACTCCCTATAGAATGGAAAGCCTCTTCAATAAATGGTGTTGAGAAAACAGGATTTCCACTTGCAGATGTATGAAATAAAATGCCTACCTTACACCCTATCCAAAAATCCACTTGTAATAGAGCAATGATCTAAACATAAGACCTGAAGCTATCAAATTTCTGAGGAAAATAAAGGAGAAACTCTCTAAGACATTGGACTAGGCAAAAACATCTTAGATAAGACCCTAGAAGCAGTGAAAGCAAAAATGGACAAGTGGGATTACATCAAGCCAAGAAGCTTCTACTCAGCAAAGAAAATATTCAAAAGAGTTAAGAGTCAAATGACACAATGGGAGAAAATATTTGTAAACTATACATCTGATAGTGGATTAATGTATAGAATATATAAGGAGCTCCAGAACCTGAACAATAATCCAGTTAATGTGGCTTGTCCTGCAAAGGGGGAGCAGGGTGACAGTGTCCTTCCCACAACGAGCACCAGAGACAAGTTTTGGTGAACATGTCTGACTTTATTCACAGCCACATAGACTTTTAAAGGTCAGGAAAAAGGGGTGTAACTAACTCAGAGGAACACTAACTGTAGGACAGAACTGACACTGGCACCAATATGCCTCTCCAATCAGCTTGAAGGTAGCTTTCCAGGTGGGCCTGGGCCACATCCGAGAACAGTTTACCTGATCAGCAGGAGGCAGAGGTGGGGAGAAATGTGCCTGAGCATCCCGCCACTTGTCAGCAGTCAGACGAAGTGCTGGGATTGCCCACAAGTTAAGAAATGGGCTAACCATATGGGAAGACGTTTTTCAAAGGATGAAATACAAATGATCAATAGACACATGAAAAGATGCTCAGGATCACTAGCCACCAGGGAATGCAATTAAAAATCACACTGAGGTTACATCTCACCCATTAGAATGACAAAATAAAAAATTTTGGAGAGGATGTGGGGAAAAAGGTACCCTGAAATGCTCTTTGTGAATGCAAACTACTACAACCATTATGGAAGACTGTGAATATCCCTCAGAAACCTGATAATTGATCTATCATATGACCCAGCTACCCCACTTCTAGATGGTTACCCAAAGAAATGAAATCAGCAGATCAAAGAGTTATCTGTACTACATGCTCATAGCAGCTAAATTCACAATAGTTAAGATTTAGATATGGAATCAACCCAGATGTCCGTCAACTGATGACTGGATGAAGAAAATGTGGTATTTATATACATGATGGAATACTAGTCAGCTATAAAAAATGAAATCCTGTCTTTCACAACAAAATTGCTGCAAATGGAGATGATGATGCTTAATGAAATAAACAAGTTCCACTTGTAGTAACTAATAGAGTACAAAATTTACACTGTATATATAAGTGAAATGACATCTTGAGATCTGATTATTGTTTATTACCTTTTTATATACTCCTGAGGAGCAATCACTTTTCTGCTTACTACTTGTTGAATGCTTTACTTACTAGAGGATTATGGTTGTGATTTTAAAGTAAATTGAAAGTATGTCATCACAAAAAATAAAGGAAAAATAAGAAATGAAGGAGAAGGAAGAGTGGGAAATATCATTATGTTATTAAAACTATATATGAAGTACATGAAGTCAATTCCCTTTATATAAGTAAAGGTGAAAAATTTAGAGTCACATCTAATCTGCACATACTCAAATGTCAATTTTGTACCTGTTAACTGCTTTTGTATATTGGAAAGCCTCTGACAGAAAAAAATCTTACTTACCTTGCTTGTTTTATTATTTACTTATAAAATGTAATTTATTTTTCAAGATGAAGTACAAATGTGATCTGTTCCATGCAACTTTCTGTAGTTTCCTGGTATATTTAGTGCTGCTTGCTCTGAGAACAGCTTGCATACCCATATCTCTTTTAGGCCCTTATTTTTAATTGTAATAATGGATTTATATGACTGTATACCCATTTAGTTGTGTTTCACCAATATAGCTACCAAATATTAATCTTCTATACAACAACCCCTGTGTCTAAAAGAGTATCAAAACTAGTATTTTTGTTAATTTGTAGGAGGAGAAAGCAAACACAAACTAAAGGAGGCAGTGAATGTTTTTGTAATACGTTATTGGGGCTGGCATTGTGGTGCAGTGGGTTAAGTCACTACCTGTGGTGCTAATGTCCCATAGTGGAGTGCTGATTGGAGTCCTTGCTGCTCTGATTCTTTTTTTTTTTTAAATTTTTGACAGGCAGAGTGGACAGTGAGAGAGAGAGAGAGACAGAGAGAAAGGTCTTCCTTTGCTGTTGGTTCACCCTCTAATGGCCGCCGCGGTAGCGTGCTGCGGCCGGCGCACCACGCTGTTCCGATGGCAGGAGCCAGGTGCTTATCCTGGTCTCCCATGGGGTGCAGGGCCCAAGGACTTGGGCCATCCTCCACTGCACTCCCTGGCCACAGCAGAGAGCTGGCCTGGAAGAGGGGCAACCGGGACAGGATCGGTGCCCCGACCGGGACTAGAACCCGGTGTGCCGGCGCCGCAAGGCGGAGGATTAGCCTGTTGAGCCACGGCGCCGGCCTGCTGCTCTGATTCTAATTTAGCTCCGTGTCATTGCATCTGGAAATGTACCTGATGATGGCCCAAGTACTTGGGCCCAAGCCACCCATGTGGGAGGCCCAGATGGTGTTCCTGGCTTCTAGCTTCAGCCTGGCCCAGCCCTTCCTGTTGCTACCATTTAGGGAGTAAACTGGCATTTGGAAGATCTATCTCTCTGTCTCTCCTTTCTCTCTGTCTTACCCCCACCTCAACTCTGCCTTTCAATTAATTAAATAAAACTTAAACATTATTCTTCTTTTGCTGCTATATTCTTGAAAAGGAAATCATTTGCTGGGAACCACTTTGTAGCCTATATTCCTGTTAGTCCTATTATAGCAGAGGCTGTATATAGTTAACTCTTACTGGTCTTCGATGTCTGTTTCCTTACTTCCTGCAGGAAATATAGACATGATTAACTTAGTGCAATGTTTCACATCACATTTCCTGGGGACTGTGTTTCAGCGGACTCATAGCTTTCTGCTTTCAAGTCTAATTGTAAACAAAATGATGGTAACGTTATAACATTGGATCAGATTGGTCAAATACTCTACGCCAATATTTGACCTGGTTTTCACTCCTGGTTTGTCATTTTCATCTTTCTAGAATGCTGAAACTATAGTTCTCTATCTTATGAGTCTTACTTTATTAATAAGATGGTAATTTTAGGTTCAACTTACAAATGGATAAACCATTATTTTACTTATCTTTTTTTGTGTAAGTTTTGGTTGAATGACTAAATGAGGCCTTAGACTGTTGGTTTCTCTCTGAAAAGATATCAGGACATTTACAATTATGTATCATAGTACCATAATTTTGTGCTTTTGGATGTGGAGTAGATGAATATGAGAAATCTTCAAAAAGTTCATAAAAATGGACTTCAAATTTTAATTTTTTCCATCAAATATAAACTTATCTTTTAACTTTATTTCCCATGAGCTTCTTGAAGTCTTCTCATATGTGAGTAGGAAAAAATTGCTAGGTCTGTCAAAGAGATTATGATTTTTTTAAGAATTCAATCATGTTCACCTGCTCACCTCTATGGTTGGTGAATGTTCTGTTATACCTGATCAGAGGCTGGTCTCCCAGGCCCAGATGTGAATTAGAAGAGTACACTGCCCCCCCTGCAGGTGGTCCCCTGTTTAGTATGGGTTTCCTTTATGTAAGCCATATGTTAATCAGTTTCTGTTTGGCACAGATGGTGGGAGAGCATGATACAGAATTTTAAGTCAAGCTGTAGGTCTGTTGTGATTTGTAGTATGTTTGGTTTGGGGAAGAGCATTTTCTAGGACGTCTAGGGAGAAAATACTTTTATGCTGAGTGGAGAATCTTAGGCCATCAAGAGGGCACTGGAGGCTGCAAGCAGAGGTGAAAAAATCAACATGCTCTTGTGATAGAATGACTTTTCCATCAGATTTCTGATTGCCAGGAGCCAGCTGGGATGAATTTTTCTTTAAAATTGAATTTGCAGCCACAAGACAGGATTGTGTTCTGGTGTTCCCACTTCCGGAGTATGTAATTTAAGGTGTGTTTCACAATCTCATTTTCAATTATTGCCCCACTAAGATGCCTTTTTTGTCATATTTTTCTAATTGCCCCTCTATGAAATTAATAATGACAGTCATAATGTCTTTGTTTATATTCCGCATGTGAAACTGTTCTTTATAATACAGAGTCAATGAAAGGCTTATTCTTTATTCAAAGCCAAAATAAGAATGACTAAATAACATTTTAAGGTAAAAGTTAATTTAAAAATCGTGCTAATAATGTTTGGATTAACTTTGTTTATTAATAAATTTAAATATAATTCATTTACTTATAAATATGAAAAGTATCAAACTACAAACATCAGTGAGCAATTTATATAAGTACATAATAATGGTAGCATTGTAACTAATTTTTGAATGTGTTTAATTTTTAGTTGACATAATAATAGTACCTATTTATGGGTGCAATGTGATTGTGAAATTCCAGTATATGCATGCAATGTGAAATTATCATATGGGGATAATTGGTATATCCATTGCTTGAACATATCATTTCTTTGTTTGAAGATCCTTTTAAATACTCTCTATTAGCTATTTTGAATTATACAATTAATTGTGTCAACCATAGTTGTTCTGTAATATAGGACATTTAAAGTTATTCCTCCTATGCTGCTATCCTTGTAACTATACTTTCTCCATCCTATTCTTTCCGAATCTAGAAATATAGAAATAATTTTAAATCATCCAAAATAGTTACTCTCCCAGCAAAATAAAGCAGCCAAAAAATAAATTAACTTCCTAGAATACTTTTGGTGAACAGAGCTTTGAACTTTGCTTGATACGAGAAAATAACGTTTAGCTACTTGCTAGATATTCATTTGGATATGTCAATATTTTTCTCTTCAGCACTGGATAAAGTAATGTTTGGTTGAACAACACATAAAATTAATGAATAAAACATAGGCAACCCATCATTTAATTTTTTTTTTTTTTTTTTTTTTTTTTTTTTTTTTTACAGGTAGAGTGGATAGTGAGAGAGAGAGAGACAGAGAGAAAGGTCTTCCTTTTTGCCATTGGTTCACCCTCCAATGGCCGCTGTGGCCGGCGCACCATGTTGATCTGAAGGCAGGAGCCAGGTGCTTCTCCTGGTCTCCCATGTGGGTGCAGAGCCCAAGGACTTGGGCCATCCTCCACTGCCTTCCCGGGCCATAGCAGAGAGCTGGCCTGGAAGAGGGGCAACCGGAATAGAATCCGGCGCCTCAACTGGGACTAGAACCTGGTGTGCCGGCCTTGCAGGGCAGAGGATTAGCCTGTTAAGCCACAGCGCCAGCCTCCATCATTTAATTTTAAAAACTCAGGTTACACATGGAAGCACTGAAAATCAAATAACATCCACAAGACAGCCAGTGAAGCCAATAGGCATGTACAGGCCCTCTTCATACAACTTTGACATTGATCAAAATCATTGTAGAGGAAATTCTCTAGTCACAGTTATCTACTCACTATCATTTTGTAGCACTGATCTTCATACATTTAGGATATGTTTCATGAATTCAATGTTACTCATGCTCATGTTGTACCCGACAAGCCAATGACAGATTAAGATTTTGTCAAGTAGAGAAACCATCACAATCACTAAGGTATTTTTCACCCCCAGGAACCAATCTTCATACCCCTGGAGTTGATATTACCTATACAGAGAATGTTTGATTTAAGGCAAAATCATGGATGTTGAGAACATTTTCTTCTCATTTAGAAAGCATACTATGATCAAACTCAGGTTTAAATGTGTGAAATTAAGTACCCATACAATACCCAAAGATGGAGTTGACTTATACATTTTACCTTAAGGAGTAAATATGTGTTATGTATTTCTGTTAGGCCATCACAGAGCACACAGAACATTGGAGTAAGGAAAAGGGTTTATTGGGGAAAACGCAGCAGACAGGAGGGAAGGGGCAAAGAGGGAAAAGGAGAGTAAGAGAGAAAGAGGAGAGAGGAGAGGAGAGAGGGGAGTGAGAGAGCAGAAGAGGAAGCTAGAGGAGAGGAGAGACGAGAGGAGAGGAGCCAAGAGAGAGAGCCTGTTCAGGAACAGGCCCTTTTAGAACTTTGCCCAAGGGCAGGCAGGGAAGCAGGAGCAGCAAATCCCATTAGGTTGGGGGTGGAGCTTGGCACAGGTAGTTTGGGCCATGTGGCCACCTGGCTTTCAGCAATGCTGGCGGGAACTGGGGTATAGAATGTAAATCAAGGTGCAGATCGTGCCACAGATAAGACTGTGCCAGTTTCCTAACAAATAGAGTATGAGTCTGGAAAAGGCCTCATTGATATATTAGGGTAGAAAGAGAATAATCAAAAAAAGGGAAATGGCATGCTAACTGAAGATATAAAGCTTTTGTGCTGTTTGCAGAAGGAAAAGTCATTCTAAATGTGTAAGAGGTCAACTTAAAGGGATAATGTTCAGTGAGATGAGGTTTCTCAAGTTACAGAGAGCAGCATATATGATAAAATAGAGTTTGGACTTTCTCTCCATCAGTGTTTCTTAGTTTTTCTCAGCTGTGGCTGCTACAGGAATTTGGTGAGTGAGTGAGTTAATGGGAACTTTCTGCCTATCTCTCTATTTTTTGAATGTATAAAATTAACATTAATGAATTTTTAAAATGTCTACATTTTTAAAAAATTAAAAAGTAAAGTAGAATCATTAGGACTTATCAAGATGCCCTAACAATGAAGACTATTTTATGCTATTTTATTGCTATTTTATCATTCAACTGAAAATTCCATATGAATTTTGAATTCTATTCCCTTATGTATCTGCTTACTGTTATAGTAATAATTTAAAAATTATGTGCTAATGAAATTAATCTCCCAAATATATAAACAAATTTATGGTCTAGAAAGACATTTCATGTTTATGCTTTGAGTTCCCCTTCATTCAGCTCTGTATCTGTGGTAGTAGATATACTCAGGTTTAAGAAATAAGTATGGCCTTAGGTTATAAGGAAAATTTAGAGATAGTAGGAAGGTAGTGACATAGTCATATTTCTTCTTTAAATAGAATATTCAGGTGGCAGAGAGGAGGATTAATTTGAATGAGATAAGAGTAGAAACAATCAGGAGTCCACTGCAATAGTTCACGTGAGTGTTAAAGGAGTTAGACTCTTAGCTTTCCAGGGAAGCTGGGAGATAAGAGTCCTATCTGCCTTGATGATTACATTTCAAAGGGATGGCACCCATGTCCTTGAGAAACACATCTCTGAGTTGTAAAGCTGGCAAGAAGCTTTTAAAAAGATTTATGTGTCAAAGGGGAAAAGAAAAGTCTTACAATTACAAGTTTTTAAAAGTTGGTATTCTAAGAAAATGGAGAGAGAGGCCTGGAGCCAGGAAGGAACCTGTTTAAAATTCTGTCAGACTGGGAAACATTCAGGGCATCTTGATCAGTCCTAATGGTTCCGTTTTACTTTTAATTTTTAAAAATGTGGACGTTTTAAAAATTAATTAATGTTAATTTTATGTATTCAAAAAGTAGAGAGACAGGCAGAAAGTTCCCATCCACTCATTCATTCACCAAATTCCTGTAACAGCCATGGCTAAGGCAGGCTGAAACTAGGAGCAGAACACTCAGTTCCGATTTTTCTTGGGGCTGGCAGGGACCCAGCCACGTAAGTCTTCAGCCACTGCCTCCCAGGATATACATTAGCAGGAAACTGGATGGAGTATAGAGGAGCTTGAAGCGGGGCACTCTGACAGGGGATGTGGGCAACCACAGTGGTACCTTAACCATTGCACTACCCATCCTGTGAAGACTGAATTTTATAGTTGACTACATGCAATTTGTGTATAAAATGAGATAAAAGGCCTATGTGAGAAGAAAATAGTGAACATTTATACAAACATACGCATGAATAGCAGTAAGTAGAAAACAGTGATCATCCTGTTACCGGAGAAGGCAAGGGTTCTTGTCTTTGTGCAAGTAAGAATTCAGGAGTGAGACAGAGAATAGTGGAAAGCAAAATAGCAAGGTGTATTAGGGTAGGGACATCTGTTAGAACGGATGGGCACCTCTCCAGATAGAACCTGAGAGAGAGTGCCCAGTCGCTCAGACTGGGGGAGAGCAAGGTTACATGGTTGAGTGGAGAATACACCTGGGCAGGCCAGGCAGGCGGCTCAGCAGAGAGGCAGAGGGCTGAGTGCGCAGTCTGGTTGAGGCCGGAGGTTTTTAAGGGGATTGGTCTTGCCTCCCCACCTCTGCTCCTTCTGGAACAAAGGACTTTTTGGATGTAAATATGAAAAATTCCTATCTGAGTTTCTCCCCTAAAGTTATCAGACGGGGGAAGCCTGGCTGGCGTTGCCCCACCTTAGAGGAGCCTAGAGGAAGGATGGTTATTGGGTAGAAGGGGCAGGGCATTTGAAGTGCAGATACTGGGCTGCACCTGGAAGGTTATCAGGATGATTTGAGATGCGGATGCTGGACCTAGATGTCAACTCCTTAGGCCTTTGTCACACACACATAAGCTCATTTCTGACTTCCTATCTAACAATCCTAGGGACATGAACCCATTATATACTTCCTTTGCTTTTGAATGATTATTTGGTCAGAAACAGTATGGTTGGAGATATTTTCACAGTGGATAATCCTGATGGGTACTGTGCAAACTAGCACAGACTATAGGACTGTGAATGGTGATAACTATAGAGATTAATCTATACCCAGAATATATGCGTGTCTTTAAGTAACAGTGAAACGCTGACTCTTCATAAGGAAAATGGTCCAACAAATTAATATGCTACCAATTGGCTGGCTGATCCTAACCCCACATTGGAAGTGATACTTTATCCAGGGTTCAAGATGGGTCCATTATTTTGGTATATTGGATTTTCAGTAGCAGCCGTAACTAGGTCAGATTTAGCAACAGAAGGTCCAAGTTTTGAACCAAAAGATAATCTCTGCCCCAGTGGCAAGGAACCTTTGTTAATGAGGGCTGGAAGAAAGGAGTGGCTGCCATTGATGTAATTTTGTCCACTGGACTATTGACAGCCTCCTTTGGTGAACATATACATAAGGCAAGATATCTTCATAATATGTGCCCGTTGTGCAAAATCTTTCCTCATAGGTTATCTTCAGACATTATTGCCTCTCACCTCCCGACTCTGTTCCTTCTAAGTCTGTGACTACCCAGCAAGATCATCAGTAATTATCTACAATTCTGTCATCTTTCAGTCTAGACAAAGAGGACAGCCCGATGTACTGTTTGAACTTATGCCTATGAAGAATACTTAACGGCACTCATTCACAGTCACCTCTGAGTGCATCTCTTTCCATTTTATCTCTTCCTTTATTAAGCATCTATAGGAATTCTCATTCTCTGGCTCATTCATAAGTTTCCTAACATAATTGCTACTTTCTGCTGATCAGGTCAAATTGTCAGTAAAGTGGTCACACATGACAGTCTGCAGAATGCTGAGTTGGCTAGCATCTCTAAGAAAAATAATATGTAGTGGATGGGAATATAGGCTCACCACTGAGATAAGACTATGTAGGTATATTAGGTCTTCCATGTAAGACAAAAATGCATTTGGTGATCCTTATATGTTGGTAAAAACAAGAAATATTATTGAGTTCCATAACTCAATACAAAGTACCAAAGCTATGTTCATTTGGTCTTGTAAGGATATCACATCTGGAATAACAACTACAATTAGAGTCACTACCTAAGTTTTTGATAACCCAGTCACCTTCCAAACTTGCCATAGCCACCCAACTTCTTCACAGGCCAGTCATGTGATCTGAGTTAAAATTCAATAGTATCTCTCTTCTCAGATTATCTGGCCCGACAGCCTGTCGGCTCAAAAGCACACTGTGAAGATCTGGGTGTTGTTTTTCACCAGAGGAAAGAAAAAAAAAATTTTTTTTGGGGGGGGGTGGGGACAGGCAGAGTGGATAGTGAGAGAGAGACAGAGAGAAAGGTCTTCCTTTTTGCCGTTGGTTCACCCTCCAATGCAGCCGGCTCATCACGCTGATCCGAAGCCAGGAGCCAGGTGCTTCTCCTGGTCTCCAATGCAGGTGCAAGGCCCAAGGACTTGGGCCATCCTCCACTGCCTTCCTGGGTCATAGCAGAGAGCTAGCCTGGAAGGGGGGCAACCAGGATAGAATCTGGAGCCCCAACCGGGACTAGAACCCGGTGTGCCAGCGCCGCAAGGTGGAGGATTAGCCTGTTGAGCCACGGCGCCGGCCAGGAAAGAAAATTTTTAAGCACTCATAGAAACACAGCAAACCCATTGCCGCAGCCATGATGCCGAAGTGAAAGCCCCTACTGCCTGAGTGGGGAGAGACTGGAGACAAGGAAGAAGGGAGTCCCATTGGACCACCCAGCCTTTTGGGCCCCATGGCCAATAGAAAGCCTAGTGACCCCAAGTTAGATGGTGTTGACAGATTAACAGGAAGCCGTAGAGTAGAAGATGATATTTTCAATGAATGTAACCAATAAACAGCTCTTATCTGGAATATATGAAGAACTCTTCCAAACAGTTCATTAGAAAAATTGGCAGAAGACCAGAACAGACACCTTTTGAACTGGAGATCTGAATGGACCCAAACTGTGTGAACCAGTAGTCAACATCATCAGTCATCAAATATAGAATAAAAACATACCACTTTGGAGTTGGGACTCTTATACATCATTGATGGGATTATAAAATGGTACAAGTACTATGGAAAACAATATGCAATTTAGGCTGGCACTGCGGCTCACTAGGCTAATCCTTTGCCTGTGGTGCTGGCACCCCAGGTTCTAGTCCCGGTTGGGGCACCGGATTCTGTCCCGGTTGCTCCTCTTCCAGTCCAGCTCTCTGCTGTGTCCCAGGAGGGCAGTGGAGGATGGCCCAAGTGCTCGGGCCCTGCACCCGCATGGGAGGCCAGGAGAAGCACCTGGCTCCTGGCTTCAGATGGGCTCAGCGCGCTGTCTGTAGTGGCCATTTGGGGGATGAACCAACGGTAAAGGAAGACCTTTCTCTCTCTCTCTCTCTCACTGTCTAACTCTGCCTGTCAAAAAAAATATATGAAATTTCTTCAAAAACTTAAAAATAGTACTACCATGTTATCCAGTCCCACTTGTGGATATATATCCAAAATAATTGAAAGCAGGGTCTTGAGGAGATGTTTGCCCACCCTGTTCATAGAGTATTCACAGTAGGCAAGACCTGGAAGCAACCCAAATGTCCATTGATAGAAGAATTGATAAGCAAAGATGTAAATACAATGGATTACTATTCAGCCTTAAAAAGGAAGAAAATGCTGTCACAAAACTACAACATAGATGAACTCGGAGGACATAAAAATTGAAATAAGCCCATCACAGACAAATGCTGTAAGATTCCACATACATGGAAGTCAGATTCATAGAAAGAGCAGAATGTGGCTACCAGGGTCTGGGGATGGGGTGAGGAGGATGGAGGAAAGGGAATTCTTTAATGGGTATAGAGTTTCAGTTTTGCAACATAAAGTTCTGGAGATCTGTTTCACAACATGAGTATACTTAACACTATTGAACTGTACAATAAAAATAATTAAGATGGTACATTTTTAATGCTTTTAACCACAGTAAAAGACAAAAATACACCACTTTTCACATTCACCAAAATGCCAACATAAAAAAGAATGATAATAGCAAGTGTTAAGGCTGTGTGATAATTGGTGGTATGAGTGCAAATTGGTATAATCATTTTATAACAACGTTTGACATTATTAAATTTGAACATACATATGTTCTTTGACACAGCAATACCTACATATACTCAACAGAAATGCATGCATACATACATGTAACAAAGGCATGTATAAAAATGTTCATAACAGCATTTTTTGTTATAGCCCCAAACTGGAAGCCACCCATATGTCCATCATCAGTAGAATGGATAAATCAGTTGTTATGTATGTATGCAATGGGATTCTACACTGCAATGAAAATGAACAAACTGCTACTTGCAACCTGGATGAATCTCACAAATACAATGTTGGCGAAAGAAGCCAGACACTAAAGAATGCAGACTATATTATTCTATTTACACGAAGTTCAAAAATGAGCAAAAACTAACCTGTGGTGTTAGAACTCAACACAGTGGTTACCTTTGGGAGGGAGGAGGAGCATGGGGGCCCTTTTGAAGTGCTAACAAGGCTCTATCTCTTCACCTGGGGGCGGGCAACACAGCCTTATTTGTGAACTAAGTTTGACACTTAAAAGTCTGTACATCTTTCTGTCTATGTGCTGTACTTCAATAAAAGAGGGAAAAAACAGGAAAAAAAAATAGTATCAATACTCCTGCACACTACATCCCTTTAAGGTTGGCAGTAATCTCTAAAGTTCCCCCACAAATGTAATATTGATTCTAGTTTGCTATTTTGGCAGGTACATCCGTTCCAGGGGCTTCCATTACATGTATGCCTGTTCCAACTCTATAGTCAGAAACCATTGAACAAAACACACTGGATGCATCTAATTGAATCCACTGTCATTCAAATTTGGGCTAAGACTCCACTGAACACATTACCACCATTTACTCCCACTTGAGCGGGTTGCAATGGCATTTTGGCTATCAGAAATTACTGACAAATCATCAATGGCTAGCATTGTGCATAACATCCTGGTATTTACTTTTCTATAAACATTGTGTAGTAGCTGGCTTCAGTGTCCTTTGGAAAAGTATTATTAGAATATTTATGATATATACTGTTGCAGGATCTTTCCATGAGTAAACCAGGTTATCTCCTTAATTAAAAAGTTCTTTATGTTTGAACTGACATAGCAAAAGTAGATAGGAAGCCATGACTTAGCATTGTGTTGATGTAAGTCAGGCTTTTGACCATCAAATTCAGAGTATTTTTTTCCTTCTTATTATGTGATTTAATGTCCTTATAGGCTTCCCATCTGTTTCATTCCTAGGGACATTGTGATCAATTACTCCCTGTCAAAGATCCCTGAAGGTCAACACATTCTGATTATTGGTATATCCTTACTGACTTTTCTGGATAATATGCCCATTTTGCTGTCTTTAGCAATTAAGTCCTGCCTGCCAGTTGGTCTCTGATTCTCTGGGAATACCATCTTTCTCATTGAAATCAGGACCTACCTCAATTGCTACATCCCATATTGTCATATCTGGGGTTAGAATCACAGTGATATCTTCAATGACATATGTGATGTAATGTGTACCCACAGAAGTCTGTTTTTCTTTATATAGAGTTATGTTCTGCCTTCTGTGGTTTAACAGGTATGGAATTAATTCCTAACACAAGGTTTCATTGATAGAATAAACACAACGTTGTAATTCTTTGGAGTGAAAAATATTTCATTGTGGATCAAACTCTATAACTGACACCTGGAAAAAAAGCCCTCCCAAGGTTTCTGCCTCAGCTGAGGATGTCCCAGAGTTTCCCTGTTAAGAAAGACTTGGTATTCTAAGATACTAGAGTGCAAGTTACTTCCATTGGTAAGGAGGTTCAGTGTGCCTCAGGGATTTGATATGCTTTGTTTCATCTGAGCTCAACAAGATGCCCTCATTTAGAGTTTTAGCAGTGCATTGTTTTCAAGCCTAATACTCCCCTGTGAAACTTGGGAAGAAAGTTAATATTTTATTTGTTTTAGTTGACACAATAATCACTCATTCTTATGGGATACACTGTGATATTTTGAGGCATGTATCAGTTTGGAAATAGCAAATTAGGGCAATTAGTATGTTTAGCACATCAAATGTTTATCATTTCTTTGGGGAAACATTTAAGAGACTATTTTCCAGCTATTTTAAAATTGACAATAAATTATTGTTAACCATAGTCACACAACTATGCTGTAGACACCAGAACTTATTCCTCTTATCTGATTATATTTTCTCCACCCTCTTTTTAATCCCACTCCCTTTCCCTTCCTGGCCTGTAGAAACTCTTGTTCTCCTCTCTACTCTCGATAATTTTAGTAAACATGAGTGAGATCAGTGGGGTATTTGTCTTTCTCTGCCTGACTTATTTTACCTAACATAGTGCTTTCCGGTCCCATCTAAGTTGATGCAAATTATAGGATTTCATGCGTTTAAAAAGAAACAGTTTATTTGAAATGCAGGCACGGAGAGCAAGAGCAAGAGGGAGAAAGGGATGAGAGAGAGAGAGAGAGAGAGGATATCTTTCAACTGCTGATTTATTCTCCAAATGGCTCCACTGGCTGGAACTATACCAGGCCAAAGCCAGGAACCCAGTCCTCCCTCTGGGTCTCCCATGAAGGTGGCAGTGTCCTAAGGACTTTGGTCATCTTCCACACCATGAGCTTTCCCAGGCTCATTAACAGGGATCTGGATCATAAGCAGAGAAGCCTGGGCATGAGTGGCACTCTGATATGGATGTTAGCATTGCATCTGGTAGTTTTACCTCTGCACCACAACATTGGTCTGGTTTCATTATTTTTTATGGCTGTCAACAAAACCTTAAAACAAGCTGTCTCTCAAATGAGAAAACAGTTGATTTGGAGATGAGATAAATAAATTGAAGCTAGCACAGATATATTACAAGTACAGTTTTGGATATTAGGATTGATGCACCTGTAAGACATTAATATATCCACCTAGTAAACCTTCACATACAGTGTTTTGAATGATTCAGGGCTTTCTGTGTAGCTGTAGCTGTCATTTTCTAGGAGTGTCTGAGATCTCCAAGAGAGCATATAGAGAGAAGACTTAATTGACTAAAACATGAGCCTGAGGATACACTGGTTTTCAAAGGCTGATCAGAGAAGATAAGAAGTCCCCAAGAGAAGGCTGAAAGAAATCAAAACAGGACAATCCAAGAGGATAAACTTCATAGAAACTCAAAGTGTAGAGATGGAAGAAAGTAAGAATGGTCACCAGTGCCAAATTTAGCAGAAGCAACTAACAAGAATAGACATGATTAATGGCAGTACAGACTCCTGGTTTAAAATAGACTCTGAACTATGTTAAACAGAATTCAAGTTTTTATTTGGAGATATAAATGATAATTTCACGAAGTTTGTGTAAAAGTAGAAATAGTCATGCCACAGCAAGGTGAGGACAAAATGTAAGTGACAGTTGGATGATTAAGTGAAATGTGTTATTTTTGTATAGAAAAACTTGAACGCTTTTTACCTATCCATCCTTTGTTTGGCTCACATTATGATCTTTAAAAAAATATGATCTTGAATGTCTATGGAGGGCACCACGAATGCCTCATTATATTTCATCCATCTCAAAATAGTCATTTATGCCACCAGTCTTATCCCTCAGGCTTTTTTGAATACTGACATTTGGGATGCATACTTCTTAAACTGGAATGAATGTACTAAAGGAAATTGTTAGTCATTTTCTCAGAAAAACAATTTATAGCATAATGGAAATAATGAACACAGGAACTAAAATAGGAACTTTGAAGTGATTGACCTCCATGCCTTAGTGTAAAATTTATGATCTAAGAACAGTGATGTCCTAATGTCAGCAAAGGTAAATGACTTTCTTTTTTTTATTTAATAAATGTGAATTTACAAAGTGCAACTTTTGCATTGTTGTGGCTTTCACCCCCCAACCTTCCTCCCTCCCACAGCCCTCCCATCTCCCTCTCCCATCCCACTCTTCATCAAGTTTCATTTTCAATTATCTTTATATACAGAAGATCCACTTAGTATATACTAAGCAAAGGTTTCAACAGATTGCGCCCACACAACTGCACAAGATATAGAGTACTGTTTGACTAGTAGTTTTACCATTAATTCTCATAGTAAAACACATTAAGGACAGAGATCCTACGTAGGGAGCATGTGCCCAGTGACTCCCATTGTTGATTTAACAATTGACACTCTTATTTATGACATCAGTAATCACCTGAAGGTCTTGTCAAGAGCTGTCGAGGCTATTGTAGCCCCTTGAGTTCACCAACTCTGAACTTGTTTAGACAAGGCCATATCACAGTAGAGGTTCCTTCCTCCCTTCAGAGAAAGGTGCCTCTTCTTTCTGCTGGGGTCTTGTTCACTGAGATCTTTCATTCAGGTTGTTTTTGCCACAATGTCTTGGCTTTCCAAGCCTGTGAGACTCTCATGGGCCTTTTAGCCAGATCCGAAAGCCCCAAGGGTTGATTCTGAGGCCAGAATGCTGTATAGGGCCTTTGCCATTCTATGAATCTACTGTGTGTCCCGCTTCCCCCGCAGGATCATTCTCTCCCTTTTAATTCTATCCTTCATTATTTGCAGACATTGGTCTTATTTGTGAAATCTCTTTGACACTTACCCTATCTTTTTGATCACTTATGTACTTAAACTGATCACTTTAACAAATGAGATGGCATTGGTACATGCCTCCTTGATAAGATTGAATTGGAATCCCCTGGCACATTTCTAGCTCTGCCATTGGAGGTAAGTCTGAGTGAGCATGTGTCGACCTGTATATCTTCTCCCTCTCTTTTTCCCCCTCCTCTTATATTTAACAGAGATCACTTTTCTGTTAACTTTAAATGCCTAAGAATAATTGTGTATTAATTACAGTGTTCAACCAGTGGTATTAAGTAGAACAAAAAGAACAAGATCACACACTTTAGAAGTGGAAGGTCTGTGATTAATATTGAGGCTTTTGGGGCTGGCACCATGGCACAGTAGGTTAATCCTCTGCCTGAGGCACCGACATCCCTAATGGGTGCTGGTTCTAGTCCTGGTTGCTCCTCTTCCAGTCCAGCTCTCTGCTGTGGCCTGGGAAAGCAGTGGAGGATGGCCCAAGTGCTTGGACCCCTGTACCCGCATGGGAGACCAGGAAGAGGCTCCTGGCTTCCGATTGACCTAGCTCCAGCCGTTGCAGCCATTTGGGGAATGAACCAACAGAAGGAAGACCTTTCTCTTTCTCTCACTGTCTGTAACTCTACCTGTCAAATAAATAAATAAAACATCTTTAAAAAAATTGAGGCTTTTAGTGCACTCTTCAGAACATCACCATGGTCCATGTGCCTTTTGTCCATTCCCACTCTGACATTTTCCTCAATGTCTGGTTTCAAGCACAATGAGGACCCATGTGAAAAACGAAGCTGCTCTTTGGGGATTGAACAGAACTTGATTTTGCTATTTTCCTTTTATAATCTGGAAGTTTTTCTGGTGTTTTATTAAACAAGTCAAAGCTCTGACTGGTAACTGGCTATTTCTGTTGCTAAAAAATTAGTTAGCTGAAATATATAAACAAGGAGATAGGCAGAGATTTTTCCAACTACTACTTTGCTTCTCAAATTGCATACAAGAGTCAGAGCTGTGTCCAGCTGCAGCCAGAATCCAGGAACTCATTCCAGGTCTCCCATGTAGGGGCAAGGATCCAAGTATTGAGCCATTTCTACTGTCTCATAGGGTGTATCAACAGGAAGCTGGAATCAGAAGCAGAGCCAGGACTCAAACCCAGTCATTCCAGTAGGGATAAGGTTGTTCCAAGCAGCATCTGACCTTTGCACCAAATGCCTGCCCCTCCCTGGCTTTCAAAGTTAACAGTATCATTGATTTTCACCACACGTTAAGGCATCTCATGGTTTATGTTTTCTTTCAGCCACTGATATAATGTGCCTAATAAAAACAGCATTATTTAGCATTGTTTCTCATCTCTGGCAGATGTAAGAATGTAGGAGGTAATCTAGGTAAATTGTCTCGAGATCCTTAGATTCTAGTGGGATACAAAGTATAAGAAATCTCAGATTTTCTCTTCCTTCTCCAAGGAATGCATATTTCTCAGGGTTACAGTACGTAGGAAACCAAGGAAATGGTAAGTTACAGAAAAGGAAGGCAAAGACTAAAATTGCTTTTGCGACAATTTTTATGAAGACAAGAAGGAAATAAAAATGCCTGTTGCAGTTGATACACTACTGCTCCCTTTGACAAGTCTTGCTGAGATTCAGCTTGACCTCTGTATACATCTCATTTTTCATATGGAACACAGAGATAGTGGAGTATAGTTACAAATGATTTCTAGCAAAAGACAGGTGTGGGTGTGATACTAAAGGCTGCCTCTTGCTGTTGGTGAAAACTTGAGCAAGGGTAAATCTCTCTGAGGTTTGTTTTCATCATTATCAAATAGAAATTAAATTATTGCTAATTTATAAGAATAGTTTCAGATATCAATGGAAAATGAATTTTAAGAACCTCGAGAAAACTCCTTGGTGTTTAATTAGCACATAGAATTTGTTATCACTTTCTTACTACTAGAAAAGGCAATAACAATGCTAATGACAATAATAATATAGTCGTTATTGTGTCACTCTCTCATATAAAACTTTACCCTTCTTTCAGTTAAAGTTCAATGGTATTGGTCATGAAATTAATCATTTCTGGATTATAGCAAGCATGCACTCACACAGTCACATGCCCTTTGGTCTATCTTTGGGCTCCTCATCCTTGCCAGGTGTGTCAAGACATTTCGTACCTTTCAGTTGTTTCTGCCATGCCTTCCACCTATTAAGAAGACCCTTACCTATCTTGTTGTTTTATAAAATCTTACATGTCCATCAAGCTACTGTTACAGAAAACGCGACTCAAAAATAGTACATTTCTCTTCCTTGTTGGAGTTCATTGTTTAGCAGTTCTCTTGGGTATTAAATTGTAATCTTTGGGATCATGGGCTTTGTCATCTTTATCTGTGTATTATGCAAGCATTGGGACAGAGCTTTGAAACTCATACCACACAGCCAGTCAAAAGAGCACGTTCCATTGATCTCCAGTCAAACAGTGCAGTCCATCTCTGCTCCATCGCTTGTTTACTACACTTCTGTTAAGTTTCCTTAGTTAACTGTTTAGTTAGATGTCTCTGACATCTGGTTGTAGTTGGGTGGTGAAGGCACTAATGTGTGACTCTATGCTGTACTCCAGGGACAAGGAATATTGGAGGAGGACTGCATGAGAAGACTAGGAGAAAGGCAGTCATGTGAAAATACCCGAGGCTAGCAAGGCAGCTCCCGTGTTTTCACTCTGACATTTATGAGCCAATATGTTCCTCAGTGGTCCTGAGCATCTGTCTCTTTACCTAAGAAAAAGAATAGTTATTTTTACCTCTGAGGACTCAGTAAAGGATTAAATGAGATAAAATGTGAATCTACTTGTGCAGATTTTGGCACTCAATATATTGTACTCAAAAGAAGCTACTATTACCCTTTATTCTCCTGAGGTGTCTAGATATAATTTATCACTAAGGGAATAGATTCTTGTCCATCTTGTAGATAAGTTATTCCAAAGCAGGCCGTGTTTTCATGAATATAGGTCACTTGATAATTGAAAACGACTAAATGTACAGATGATAAACTAGAATTGATAGGGAACACAGTGCTCATAAGGCATAAAAATATCATTGAACAAGTACTCATTAATCTCTTAATAATGTCAGTCACAGAACCAGAGGTGAGTAAGATTAAGGTGTCAACCTTGTGATATGGTTCTTTTAACTTCTAAGTTCTTGGTTTTCAAGTGACACAAAATCAATCGAAGCCTGACAGCTGTTTGGTAAGCCATGTAAAATGAATTCGGTGAGTCAGCTGAGGCACTAAAGGTAATGTCTTTAAAGCAGCGGATGTGTCTGAAAGGGCTGATTTGTCACCAAATATTTTGGGCTAGTCTAGCAATTTGGTCAAAACAAGAAAGGACGAGGGTATCCTGTTACCAAATAACACTGATCTGAGCAGATCTTTTTCTTTTCAAAATATCAGAACATTAAATTATAATATGCCTTAAATAATAATAAAACATATGTTTATATTACAACCAAGCATAACACACCCAGATCCCTTTTATTAGATTGTGTCCTCTGTTTTTATGCATTTGAAATCTACAATACAATCCTGTTAATTCTCCTGCACCTTCATCTCTTCCGAGGAATATGCCTTATCTATTTTCATAGTCTTCTGTTTGAGTCATCCTGCTGATCAAATCAGAGGACAGTTTCTCTTTGTCTCCAATATGTTCTCATTAAAGCAATAATTATTGTTTCCCTAAATTATTTTAATCAGACTGTCCTTATATAGGAAATCATTGTAGCTCCTCATTAGCACTTGAATCATTAACATCTGCCCCAAGTGCTTAACTCCTGTTGTTCATTATACCGGTTTTATTCCATGGTACATACTCAAATAGTATAAACCTTTTCCTCCACAGCCACCTGGTTCACTTCCACCTATAAGGTCTTTGTCTTCTTTTTCTCTCTTTAAAATGTGTACTTTTCTTCATTATGCTGAGTTATGTCTCATTCAGCTTCAGCATTTTCCTCCAGATTCACACTTACCTTCCTACTCGTTCCTTTTCTCTGATTATAAACTCCCCTATGTTCTCACAAATGCCTTCCCTGTAGCATTTCCTTAGCGTGTTTTTCTTTTAGCAGGTGGAGTTTTATAGAGCTGAAACACACACAAATTGAGTGCTTAGTTGATTTTGTTCCATATTTTCTTTAAGCATTTTAGACGTTTATTTGAAAAAATATACTAACACAATTCTATAAAGGAGATACTTTCTTTCCTGTTATTTTAATACTAAGGTGAAACAGATAACATAACATGCTCCAAATAATTATCTAGTGAGTGTTGAAGTGGAAGTAGCCATTTAGCTTCAGAGTATATAGTCTTTTTTTTTTTTTTTTTTTGACAGAGTGGGGAGAGAGAGAGAGAGAGAGAAAGGTCTTCTTTTACTGTTGGTTTACCCTCCAATGGCCGCTGCGGCCAGCGCACCATGCTGATCCGAAGCTGGGAGCCAGGTGCTTCTCTTGGTCTCCCATGCGGGTGCAGGGCCTGAGGACTTGGGCCATCCTTCACTGCCTTCCCGGGCCACAGCAGAGAGCTGGACTGGAAGAGGGGCAACCAGGACAGGACCGGCGCCCTGACCAGGACTAGAACCCGATGTGCCGGCGCCGCAGGCAGAGGATTAGCCTATTGATCCGCAGTGCCAGCCAGTATATAGTCTTAAATACCACCTTAGCTTATATTCATGTATCCCTTTTATCTGTTGCAGGCTTTATGTCTTTGTTAATCAACTCCCCTATTTGATTGGCAGAGCTCAGAGGTCAGAAACTATGGTGATCTGTCCCATCTCCAAAAGTATACTGTCCTCAGAATAGCATCTGAAAGACATTGCTGCCTAATTCATTGGCTAATATTTCAGCAGAGTTTGTTTTCTCGCTCATAAAACTTTGGGCTTGTGTTATAATGTTTCATATGTTTTCCTCTTAACTTTTTGGAAGTCAAAAACCAGGTATCTACAAAATTCTGAAGCTTACGTTTGACTACATGCTACATGTTTGGACAATTGCTGGGATTAAGCAAAGAATAAAATCATTCTCATTTGGTGGAAATAACTGGCCTATTGGAAGTAGGTATCAAACAAAAAATAGGAAAACATTTATTTTATTATAATTAAGTACTGTAAAAATATGAAAGGTCTTCAAAAAGATCTTCAAAAAAGATCTTCAAAAATATGGAAAATGCATATTTTGAAAAAGCTATGCATGAATGTTGAACTTTTTGCATCAAAAGAAACTTAACTTTGATTCTACTTTCTAGAAACTTTTCAAAGTACTCTCATAAACTTATAATTTTCATTACAATTTAACTATAGTTTTTAATGAATGTTCTGAAGGAGACAGGGAATTACAGAACTGTTAAGGCAGCTAGGAGGATATTAGCCTCTGTGTGTAAGATGGGCCAAAGAAAATGGGGAGAAAATAAATTGATGTGCTGTGGGATGAAGAAATAGTAGGACCCAGCCTGTGGTCTCTCTGCCTTAGTCCAAGGTGTCCTTGCCTGTCCTTTATCAAAAGGAATGCACTGAACTGGAGGAGCAATACAGCTGGCCCAAGGTTCTCATTACTGGACTGAAGGAATCATTTGCTTCTTCAATAGATTAAGACCCTGATGGCCAGTATTGTCCAGAGGAGTTTGTTTAGGGGAATGTCACATCCAAAAATTCCCTAGTGAAACTTTCCCAGTCTGAGTGCAGACTGGGCTCTCAGTCCTTACTGAGATGCCTGCCTGGTCTATCATGCATGGGGATTTCTGTCTCCTCTTTCCAACAAAAATCTTTATTAATCACCTTCTCAGCTGCTCATTTATCGACCACAGTGTTCATCAAAGAACAAGGTCCCGAAGTTCAAATCAGTGGTAACAAAGTTACATATAAAACAGACTTAACTTTGGGGAATCAGAAGAGTGTTCTCTGTGAAGGAAATATTTAGGAGAGAGAACAGTGCAACTTGGCTAGGTGAGAGAGATGAGAGTCGTGGATCAATAGGCTAATCCTCCGCCTGCAGCGCCGGCACACCGGGTTCTAGTCCCGGTTGGGGCACTGGATTCTGTCCCGGCTGCCCCTCTTCCAGGTCAGCTCTCTGCTATGGCCCGGGAGTGCAGTGGAGGATGGCCCAAGTGCTTAGGCCCTGCACCCCATGGGAGATCAGGATAAGCACCTGGCTCCTGCCTTCGGAACAGCGTGGTGTGCCGGCCGCAGTGGCCATTGGAGGGTGAACCAATGGCAAAGGAAGACCTTTCTCTCTTTCTCTCTCTCTCACTGTCCACTCTGCCTGTCAATAAGTATAAAAAAAAGGAATAGTGCTTTAGACCAAATTATTGCATGTGAGCAGATTCTAAAATGACTAATAATTGGGACCTTTGGGGCACTAAAAAGAAACCCAGATTACTGGGTTGCAAAGAATGAGCATGAGTGCACTGTGGGATGAGCCTGGAGATGTAAGGAAACATCTGGAAATACAGGGCTCTCTGGAAGGTAGCTCTGTGTTTGGGATCCCCTTTCAGTGCTCCTGTCTTTCCTCAGTAGGATACCTTCTTTAGTCCTTCCTGTTTTCATTCCCTTCTCAACTGTAGCCCCTGAGAAAATATGAAGTAAATTCTGAAGTTGTGACTTAGACTTCTATTATAATATGAAATACAGTCTATGTTTTGTTTAAGTCAAACAATGTGAGATATAGTCATTGCTTTTTGCTTATAGAACATTAGGTGTGTGAGAGCAGGCCAGCTATATTAACAGTGGTGATAGGGAGCCAACTTCCTGTCCATCAAGGGGTGACAATCAGGATAAGAAAAAAAAAGTTCCTCTTCCTCTCCCCCTCTCTCCCTCTATCACTCTCCTCCCCTTCTCCTTAACTTGTCCTTTAGATATTGCATCTGAGTTTCTTATCATTTTTAGGGTGAAAAGATTGGAGGGCAGGAGTTGGATGCAGGTAGTGGTATGTCAAGGAAATAGTTGAAGTGTTGGCCAGCACCACGGCTCACTAGGCTAATCCTCCACCTGTGGCACTGGCACCCCAGGTTCTAGTCCCGGCTGGGGCACTGGATTCTGTCCCGGTTGCCCCTCTTCCAGGCCAGCTCTCTGTTGTAGCCCAGGTGAGCAGTGGAGGATGGCCCAAGTGCTTGGGCCCTGCACCCGCATGGGAGACCAGGAAGAAGCACCTGGTTCCTGGCTTTGGATTGGCACAGTGCGCTGGCTGCAATGGCCATTTGGGGGGTGAACCAACGGAAGGAAGACCTTTCTCTGTCTCTCTCTCTGTCTAATTCTGCCTGTCAAAAAATAAATAAATAGAAAGAATAGTTGAAATGTTATTAATGGGATGCTTTGGGTGTATTGTGTGTGCATCTAGTCCAGTAAAATTGGTTATTTGGTGAATAGTTCTTCAGTTGGGTGGCCAGTCATTCTAGTCCATAAATAAATCAAAAATTTAAAAATAATCCTGAATTCTTCCACTTGATTTTTACTTAAAGCAAGAGAATGCATTATTTAGGTCTTTCTTCACATATCATGAATCATGTGGTGCTTGAACCTGCCGCTTCAAGCCATGATTAATAACATGCTTAATTGCTTTCCTTTTTCTCCTCACAGCTGGCAGATGGAGCCCTGTAGATGTGACTGGTATTTATGCTACAGAGAAATGGTCTTATAGTCTGTGGATTCCTCCTTTTTGACTCAAATAGGCCAGAGACAAAGCAGAATTCTTCAAAATTTATCTGAGTTTCCCACCCTCTTAATTTTTATAGCAGCACACTTGGGGTTTGAGTCCCAGTCTAAAGGTGATCTTGAGAATTGTAGCTCGGAGGTAATTAACTTAGTGAAGAGAAGCTGTGATAGTGATCATTAGTATAGGTACTGCTTGCTTTGAGAAGACCATCCATTGTCATTGTTGATTTTTCATGCACAGTGCTTTTCATTGTTTCCTGTAGCCACTTCTGGAAGTTTGTTTCCAGTTTGCAGATAAGTGTTGTGTCGTCATTAGCTAATGCCCATTTGCTATTGGATTGAAACTAGTGGGATGAGGACTCTGCCACAAGGTATACACTATGAGGGAGAGGCAGATTCAATGACATCAGAGGTGAAGTTGTGCTCTTCCCCAGAGCACCTGCTGGGGGAATTTCTGAGGGGACTTTTGTTGCACAACTCCTATTAACCTGAACCGACATGGAACAGATGGGGAATGAAACAGTGAGCAAGGAGAGTTAACTTAGAGGGACGGTTTTTGCTGAGTGAAGATATTTATTTGGGGGATATTTAATAGCATCAAGGAACTATTTAAAAGAATGGGGTTTAGATTTTGAGGATAATTTGGGGTACTTGATCATTTTAGCTTTTAATGCACTCATTACAATATTAATTTGGTAATGTCCTAAGTTTTATGCTGGAAAAAATCGTAGTACAAACAGCCAGGTTCTTCAGCTTTCTTCCCTTTCTTATTTTTTTTTTAAATTTATTTATTTATTTATTTATTTATTTGAAAGAGTTACAGTGTGAGAGAGGGAGAGACAGAGAGAGAAAGAGAGATCTTCAGTCTGCTGGTTAATTCCCCAAATGACCATTAACAGCCAGGAGTGGGCCAGGCCAAAGCCAGGAGCCAGGAGCTTCCAACACTGAGCCATCTTCCTCTGCTTTCCCACATCCATTAGCAGGGAGTAGAATCAGAAGTGGAGCAACCAGGGCTCAAACTGAAACCCGCGTGTGATGCTGGCATTGTGGGCGGTGGCTTTACTTGCTACACCACACTGACACCCCAAACCTTCTTTCTTTTCCCCTCAACCCCATCCTTCCCCCAGAATTATTTCTGCCCTCTCTTCTATCCTTTCAGGCTTCTGTTTTTGACAAAGAAATGCACATAGGCTTTTAAAGCTACAAACTAATTTTTCTCAAATTTATCATTAAAAAAAATTCAGTCTCTTAGCTCTCACCACAGCCTACACCCCCAATCCCAGTGTGCGCATGCACACACACGCACACACACTCCTAGTTCTTTCATTCCAGCTGGTTAGTCTCTCACTTCCTTTGTCTTATTTTTTGGATTTTCTTTTTATGTCCCTAAAAACCATGCTTAAGTTGACAGCTTGATTTTTCAATTAGATTATTTTTGTTTTTTTGCTCTAGAAGATGACAGTCCTTCATTTTTGTACTCTTCGATCAGCCACAGCTACAGAGCACAATCCTTTCTCTTACCTTTTCTCCCAATGCAGTTACATTGTAATTTTGGTCAGATCCATTCAGGGTTTAGAGTACTTTGACTCTGTAGGCTGAGTCATAGCTGAGTCATAATAGTTTCTAGGATCATTTTCTTTTCTCCTTATCTTTTTTTCCTTTTAATAGTTTTTTTCATATAAAATAATTTATATTTACTTACCATGAATTCTACCACAAATCTTCTGTCAATTGTCTCAATCTCCCCATGCAATCAGATGATTTGAGAATTTGCCAGCTTCGAATTCTTGGAGATCCCTGTAAATTCTGTCATCTGGTGGCTGCCTGTCACTAGGCATGTGGTGTCTGTTTGGACAGCTCCGTTGACTGGAGCCCCAGGGCCTCTCTCCTGGTAGGGCCTCTGTTTCCTATATTTCATGTATGCCTTTTTCTGAATTTAATTTTTCATTTCGTTGGAGCATGAACTCTAGTAGTGAAGAAAGGGGGTAAGGGAGTTAATGGTTCCAAGATCTTATATCTGAAATATTTCTATTCTATAGTCATATTATTTGTAAAATATTCAATATTAGAGGCAAATTTCTTCAGGTTTTTGTAGACTTCTTTGTCTTTTTTTTTTTTCATAATTGTTACAAGTGGATACCTGATTCCTAGAGTGGAAATGAGTATGCTCATAATAGCCTATTGCATAAACCTTTTGGAAAGACTTAATGTTACTCCAAATAAAGTATTTCAAATAGGACATGGCCTATATTATGTTCTTAAGCATACTTAACTTTGGGGCTAATGCTGTGGCCTAGTGGGTTAGACTTCCATGTGCAGTACTGGCATCCCATGTGGGTGCCAGTTCGAGTCCTGACTGCTCCACTTCCGATCCAGCTCCCTGCTGATGTGCCTGGGAAAGTAGCAAAGAAAGGCTGCTGGGCCCATGCACCCAAATGGGAGACACACAGGAAACTCCTGGCTCCTGGCTTCAGCCTGTCCTATGGCTGGCTGTTGCAGCCATCTGGGGAGTGACCCAGTGGATGGAAGACTTCTCTCTCTGTCTCTCTGTGATTCTGCCTTTCAAATAAATAAATAAATCTTTTAAAAAAAGAACCCTTAGATTTTTAGAGTCATTTGGGGAAATTTTCTGGAATGATGTGTTTGGGGGTATTTCTCTTCTCCTTTCTCTGAATTCTTTCTATCTGAACCTCCTCCTATTCCTGAGTAAGACTTCAGGATTCTGAGTCATAAAAATAAATTTCTTACACGTCCTCTCTTATTTTTCACCTTTATCCTACTTTTCAACTTTCTAAGAAGTTTCTTTAGCTTTGTCTTTTAACTTTTCTTTTGAATTGTAAATTTCTGATGCTATATCTTAATTTCCAAAACCTTTTTGTGTGTATGTATTCTAGACATTCTGCTCTTTCATCATGGATGCCGTAATTTAATTTTCTGAGTATATTAATTGCATTTCAATTTTTTAAAAGTGACAAAAAGAGCAAGAGAATGAGAGAGAACAGGACTCCATCCATACACTGATTCACTCCACAAATGCCTGTAATAACCAAGACTAGGCCACATTGAAGACAGCAGCTAGAAGTCCATCCAGGTCTCCCATGTGGGTGGCAGGAACCCATGTACCCAATCCATCATCTGTTGCCTCCCAGGTGCACATTATCAGGAACATGATTGGAAGCAGAGGTGGACTCAATACCAGCACTCCAATAAGGAATGTAGATGTCTCAAGGGACAGCTTATCACACTGTATTACAATGCTCACCTCCTTTTATTCTACTTCTATGTAAAGCAGTTACCACTATCTAGTATTTTTCATATTAACTATATTTCTACCTGCATTCTTTTGCGTTTTCATTTATTATTTGTCTCCCATCACTTAATATAAACTCTGTGTTAGAGAGATGTCTCTTTGATACACAGCTGTCTCTCCAGTGGCACATAGTGGTAATTCAGTAAATATGCATTGAATACAAAATAATATGCATAATATAAAATATTTTTGAGGACAATGGATAAAGTGGACTGAGCAGAAAGCCACTTTATTTCCCCCAGTGCTCATTCTGTAGTAGTCAAAGAACTTCTTTTCTCCCATGAATTAAAATCCTCATCAGTTCTAGTGTCTTCTCTCTTTGCTTCTGTGAAGCAAAATCTCAGGTTAACCTTACATTAAAGCTCTAGGCTCTCAACAGTTGGGAGACTCACACTGGAGTCCTGTAGTAAGAAAGGGCACATAGAAAGGCCTGTTGGGTGCCTGGCAATTCTCCCATGTCACTCTTTCCCCTCACCTCTCACTCACCAAGCTATTCTGCCTACTCCACCAAAAGCTGGCTGTACTGCATATCATCTAACATTTGTGAGAAAAAGCAGATGTTAGTAATTGTGCCGACATAACAGGCACAGCTTTGACTGGCACACAGGGCGTGGCCCATTATTGTTCCATTCTAGACTCAGGCATTTTAATTGGTGGGTAGAGTTGTAACTTGGTGCTGTAGCTTTCAGTGTGAAATGTGTACTTGGGTTCTTATTAAGTGAAGTGTCTTAAGGTCTTCTCAGAGCAGTTTTTCCAGCCCCAGGGAGTTATCTCAGAAGGAAAGGGACCCAAGGAAGAGAATAAAGAAGTGTTTTCATCTTTCTCTTAACTTCAAGATTTTCTGATTAGCTCTAAGGGAGGTGAGAATCTTTCTGATAATGACCTGAGGCTTTCCAGTTGCAAGGGCCTGGGATAGGGGATGGGGAGTGGGAGTTGGGGGAGCAAGAAGACAGGATGCATATACAGTAGGGGGAGGAAAACTAGTGTAGAAACAGTCACATCAATCTGGCTGCCTTCAAAATAGTATCATGATTTTCTTAAGAATAAAAGTATTTTGTTCTTGAGTTTCCGGAGTCTTTGCATGTTTTCCATTTTATTCCTTTAAAATTCCATTCATACTTTGCTAGATCATTTTATTTGCAATTTTCTCTATCTTAGAGCTCTCCAGTATTAACCAGTTCAGTGATGACAGCGTAGGGGCAAGCTGTGAAAGGAAGGTACACACAATATTTCCTAGCAGAAAAGACGTTCTCCATGATTTTCTAAAAAAGTGAAAACTACTGTTTTAAAAATTATTATTACAAATCACCATCTATTTATACAATTAAGTTCATTTAAAATACTAAAGTTTTTGATGGTATACATTGACTTGAGCTCCCTACTGTCATTTTCCTTGTCTAATATGTAGACACAACATAAATTATGGCTGCCTAGTTTCTATAAGTAGATGGAAACTGCAACATATGCAAGTACAGCACCAGTTTCAAATTTCAGTAATCTTATATTACAGTATACATTTAGATTTGTAAATCTGGTGTCTATATTTATTACCTCTGATATGTCAACTGCTGAGAAGTGCCTTTTTTAACAAAAAAGTTTTTGTTTCTGCTGCATAAATTTGCCCCACAAAACTGCACACTTACAGTGTTGCTGGTGTTAGTCTATAGATGGACCTCAGCTGAAGATGGCTGGTGATACTTAATTCCCAGCAGTATGTATCTGACATGAAAAAGTGATGTATACAAACCGAGCTTGCAGATTGCAAAGGACTGGAAGTATGCTACGTGATGGTGTTCTTGGACTTTGTCTGTGTCCAGGTCTAAGGAGCACGTGGTCACATTGCTGTTCCCACACAGCGAGAGCAGCCCTTTGCTCTTCCTGGATGCTGGGGCATCTGTCATCACTTCTGTCATTGCTTGCTAGATGACATTTGTTCTCCTCTGTTTGATGAAACCAATTATTTTTCTTTTCCCAAGAGTGTGTCAATTATGTCACTATCATTGTTTCAGCCAAAGGCATATCGGTCTTGTTTTCTGTAAAACTCACTTTGAAATATTGGTGTTTTGTTCCAAGACCTTTCTGTTCTCTTTCCTCCATTTAAAAATTTTCTTCCTGTACTGTAATTGTATTTTGTTTTCTCTTTTGATATGAAAGTGTCTGCACTTGACATCCTTGTCAGTGTTTTTGTTTCTAATACTTTGTTGTACATGTCACCGTGATTGTACAATTGTGTCATAATATTTGTCACATTCTCACTTTTCATGCTCACTATTTGTCCTATTATTGTCACAGATGCAAGGTAACCTTTTGTCAAATACTTTTAGAGGCTTCAGAGAATCTCAAAACATAGTGAAAGAAGTTATTCTTTTGATGGGTTATTCCTGAAATATTCTGCATATAATTTTAAAATGTAGAAAGGAGTTTCTCAAACCCACAGATTTCCTAGAATGCTTATGAAAGTTACAAATTTCATTGGACATTTCAGAAATTGTTGTCATAGTAAATATATGGTGAGAAACATTTTTTTCATAGTATCATCTGAAAGCCTGAATACATTATGACCATTCAGTGTAGCAGAATATATTTTTTTTAACTGTGATTGTGATAGTAAGCCTACATGTGAAGATGCAAAACCATCAATGGTATTTGGAGGAAATGCAAAATTGAAGATTTTCTACTAGTTCCACAGGATTGTCTAAGTAAATTATTAAGGGATAAAGTGATAATCCAGTCCTAAGAGCTAGAGTCAGATTTTGATAAGACAGCTATGATTTATGTTGCTCTGTTTGGGATATTTAATCAGTACTAATGACTTTCCCTTTTTTCAAATGCACCCGGCATCCTTTGGTTTTGAAGGTGATGCTTCTTTTCAGCCCTTTAAGCTTTCTTTTAACCCTTTAGCCTTCTGGAAACAAGCTCCAATTGGAACTCCTTCTCTCACTGTAGCAGTTACTTATCATTCAAATTTAATCTCTGATTCTCTGGCCTTCTTGACTATTTTATTTAAACCACTAATTTCCTCAGAAGTTAAAAAGAAACACTTTGGTAATTAAAATTTTCAGTTACTTAATTTATAAAAAATGACTGTGAAAACAAGATTTGCTTAGGGACATAGGGTGCATTTCATGGATTATATCAATAAAATCCAAACTCCATTCCAATGCATGGAATCTCTCTTCATCCCAAATATGGAGTCTTTTCTTCCAGCGACTTAGAAATGAAAAGTAGTAGCAGAAGTGAACTATTATCACCGCGAGTTCCTTCACAGTGAGGAAAAACTCAGTGGTGTGGGCTATCGATGCCAGCATTTAAGTCCAATTTCATCATGCAGATATGCCCATCTGTGCTCATGTCACTCCAAGTACATTGCCCTCCTGCCTTTGCGAATAAATAAAGGACAGACTGGTTTCCTTTGTTATTTTCAGGGTGTTAAAACAATCACTTATGTTTATTATACTAATTAATTATCTCTATTTATTTTGTGTAATTATTTGCTCTTCCTTAGTGGGTAGTTAATGGATTCCTATTAGCAGAGGGGGGATAAAAGCAGAAACTTAAAAAGATCTGACTATCTGACTCAGCCTGTGGCACTTACATGGGAAAGTTCAAAGCTGTTAGGATGCCATGCACTGGCATGAACTTGTACTGCCTTTCATTCCTTCCTGAGCGTCAGTTCTGCTTGCTGAATTCCTGAATTATAGATGCTCAGTATTTGAACTTGAAATGAACTGCTCACTCTAATAGGCTTCATCTTCATTATAAGTTGATGTAACAAATAAATTTAAATATGTAATTAGATACTAGGGCTCTTGAAGAGTGATTTATTAGAAGATAAATTTTTGGAAAACAAATACAAGGCTATTACGATGTTGACGGAAGATTAGGATAGTTACTATTTGAATTTTATAAACCAGTGTTAGAATCGCTGTTTAATCAAACAGTATATTTAACTAAGAAACTCATTGTCTGCATTCTTCTCTGACACTTAATTATCCCATGAATTATGAATTCAGCCTGGCCGTCATGACGTAAACACTTGGTTACCAAATATCTGATAAAAAATTACTGTTGAATATTTCAGAGGTTTCAAGAACTCAGCGTCTCAGCAGTTTTCATCATTATTGATCCCTGCAATCTACTTTACATTGTGTCAGCAGACAAATACACTTTAGGTACACTTGATATATTAAATGGGATACAATATATCATCAAGATTTATATATTAAAGGCAAGCAGTGAACATTTTTCTGTGATCTGTTTTATGATTTGTGATTTGTTTTATGATTTATGATTGGATATGTCAAAATCAAAGGAAATTTCCCTTAATATATATTTTTTAAGGTTACTCAAAGTTTATTGTTTAGTTATTTACTAGAACATGATATGCACATATTTTGAAATACTCTTAAGACCCAGAATCTTTTTTCAAGTTGTGAAGTTATACAAATGAAATTAGTTGGACTTAATTGGGACTTGTCATGGATTTACTTAATGGACTAACTTTTAGCTATGGATATGTTATCAGTGTAAAATGGATAAAAGTGTTAGTAATGTATAAAACTTCTAGGCCGGCACTGCGGCTCACTAGGCTAATCCTTCACCTGCGGAGCCGGCACACCGGGTTCTAGCCCCACTTGGGGCACTGGATTCTGTCTGGTTGCTCCTCTTTCAGTCCAGCTCTCTGCTGTGGCCTGGGAAAGCAGTGGAGGATGGCCCAAGTGCTTGGGCCCTGCACCCACATGGGAGACCAGGAGGAAGCACCTGGCTCCTGGCTTTGGATCGGTGCAGTGTGCCAGCCATCGTGGTCATTTTGGGGGTGAACCAGCGGAAGGAAGACCTTTCTCTCTGTCTCTCTCTCTCTCTGTTCACTCTGCCTGTCAAAAAAAAATAATAATAACTTCCAAGCATTTACATTTCCTGTTCTAATTAGCTTCAGTACCATTGTGAAACATATTAAAGAATTTTATTCCTCTGTGTGCATTCATTCTTTTTTAGAAAATTTTTTTTGATATGTGAAAGGGTATAACTATTGGAGTCAGACCAAAAAAAATCTCCAATTTAATCATGATTTTGCTACATTTCATTATTTGATTTTTCAGAAAGTAATCCTCTATATACTATTTAAATCTATTATGTGGGAATAATAATCCAAGTCTCATGCTGCTATTATGTGGATTAAATGAAAAAACACAGAAAAATACCTAGCTCATTCTTGTTTACCAGTTCTTTTAAAGATATATTTATTTGAAAGACGTAGTTACAGAAGGGCAGAGAAAAAGAGAGAGAGGTCTTCCATCTGCTCATTCACTCCCAAATGGCTGTAATGGCTGGAGCTGGACCAATCTGAAGTCAGTAGCCAGGAGCTTCTTCCGGGTCTCCCACCCGGGTACAGGGGCCGAAGGACTTGGACCATCCTTCCCTATTTTCGCAGGTGCATTAGCAGGGAACTGGATTGGAAGTGGAACAGTTGGGACTCGAACCGGTGCCCATATGGGATGCCGGCACTGCATGCAGTGCTTTAACCCACTGCACCACCGTGCCAGCCTCAAGCTTACCAGTTTAAAAGTAAAGCTTCTCAGGTACAGTACTTATACTGTAGAAGTAATCTTCAGAGGTTAGCGCTACGGCACTGAGGTGACGCTGCGGCCTGCAACGCCAGCATCCCGTATGGGCACCAGTTCCTGTCCATGTTGCTCCCTTTGATCCAGTTCTCTGCTAATGGCCTGGAAAGCAGCAGAACATGGCACCAGTGCATGGGCTCTGGCAACTCCCACTGGAGATCAGAATCTCCTGGCTTTGGATAGGCCCAGCTCTGGCTGTTGCGGTCATCTGAGGAGTGAACCAAAGGATGAAAAACGTCTTCTCTCTCTCTCTCCCTCTCTCTGTCTGTAATCCTGTCTCTCAAATAAATAAATAAAAAAGTGATCTTTAATTTTCAAACAATAGCAAATACATAATATTTGTTGAACACATTAAAAATCTTGGACATTTGTCAATGACTATGCATGTAAAAATAAATTTAATAGTCTGTAAGTGACTATTGTATTACATTTACAGGAAATGGTTCTTATGTAACATAATCAAGGCCAATATTCTAATTTATTAACTATCACATCATTGATACATCATAAAATGCATCCTTATTTTAACACTACAAGAACAAAAGACAAAGTAAATTATTACTTTATGTTATCTATTTCAAGAAGCAAACCAATTTCAGATATATCAACATGTGAAAAATATACATTTTAATTGACAATGTAACTTCTAATAGATGTGAGAATTTGGATTTAGAACCCAGTCATGCTGTTTTCAGAACTTTGCTGCTTATTCAGAGAATAAGGATAATAATGTGGCTTCGCTGCATAGAATAAGGGTTCAACAGATACAAATTCACTCACTGAAGATGTACCAGGCCAACGCATATGCCAATTATCACATTTGTTTGGATTTTTAAAATTTGCATAAAGGGAACAAATTTCAGGTATTTCCTATATACAGTTTTAAGAGTATAATGATACCTTCCACCCTACCTGCCACTCCTATTCTCTCTCTTCCTTCTTTTCTTATAATTTTTGCAATGACATACTTTTAATTTTCTTTGTAATCACAATCTTAACTCTCCACTAAATAAAGAATCCAACAAGTAATAAGTAGAAAAACCACTATTCCTCAAGAGTGTAGACAAAGGCTCTGAACAATAATCAAATTTTAAAATGCCAATTTTGCTTATATACTTCACATTTTTTTGTACTCTGTATATTTGAAATGCAGAGAGAAGAGAGTCAGGAACTCCATCCAGAACCCCTATTTGAGTGACAGGAGCCCAACCACTTGGGCTATCATACACTGACTTCTCAGGCACATTAGTAAGAAGCTGGATCAGAAGCAGAGCAGCTGTGGCTCTTGACTGGTAATCTGCTATGGGATGCCTGTGTTGAAGAAGCAGCTTAACTCACTATACAAAAATGCTGCCCCTGCATTATTTTTATCTATGCATTTATGGGTGAAAGGTATGAAAAAATGAGGGAGAAGTAAAATTATGTAAAAATATTAACTCGATGAATAAAATTGAATAATTACTAAACATGGAAAACTGATATTCATGTAATAAATATTTGTAGAGAGACAGTTAATTGTGGCAAACCAAGCTGACATAAAATATTGGTAAATCTGTTTTTTCTTTCAAAGTTATTTTTCATTTATAACTAATGTGTAAATGAAGAAATAAGACATATTAGATGTGCAAAACCAAAATGAAACAAAACACAAAAACTTTGAATATCCTTTCCCAAATTAAAGTTAACATTCTAGTAAGTTGCGTATTTCTACTATAAAATCATATTTATATTTTCAGATTCCATATCATACTGAATCCCTACAGATATATTCCTTGCAACTTAAATAGAAAGAAATATCCCTGTGACCACTTTTATTTTAGTATTGGCTAAAATTGATGGCTAATGCACTGGAGCACAGAACAACCCGAAGTGCACTTACTGAAAAAGAGAATACACAGAAATCCATAGTTACTTATATATATAGAAATATTTATTTTATATTTAAATGTAGATATATAATTATATATAAATTTAAATATATACTTAAATATAATTAATGAATTTAATAAAATATATAATTTAATATATATATAACACTTCTTAAAACAGAGCTAACTTGGAAAGTATTAAAATTAATAAAAATTCAATAAACAAGTCATATCAAGTCAATAGGAATGGATCAATTTGACAATAATTATTTGGTTTTCTTTTTCTTTTTTTTTAAACTTTTATTTAATGAATATAAATTTCCAAAGTACAGCTTATGGGTTACAATGGCTTCCCGCCTCCCATAACTTCCCTCCCACACGCAACCCTCCCCTTTCCCGATCCCTCTCCCCTTCCAATCACATCAAGATTCATTTTCAATTCTCTTTACATACAGAAGATCATTTTAGTATATATTAGGTAAAGATTTCAACAGTTTGCCCCTATATAAGAACACAAAGTGAAAAAAATACTGTTGGAGTACTAGTTATAGCATTAAATAACATTGTACAGCACATTAAAGACAGAGATCCTACATAATATTTTTAAAAAAAAATTAATTTTCTATGCCATTTCCAATTTAACACCAGGTTTTTTTTTTTATTTCCAATTATCTTTATATACAGAAGATCGATTCAGTATATAATTAGTAAAGATCTCATCAGTTTGTACCCACACAGAAACACAAAGTGTAAAAATACTGTTTCAGTACTAGTTATAGCATCACTGCACATTAGACAACACTTTAAGGACAGATCCCACATGGGATGTAAGTACACAGTGACTGCTGTTGCTGACTTAACAATTTGACACTCCTGTTCATGGCGTCAGTAGTCTCCCTAGGCTCTAGTCATGAGTTGCCAGGGCTATGGAAGCCTTTAGAGTTCGCTGACTTTGATCTTATTCCGATAGGGTCATAGTCAAAGTGGAAGTTCTCTCCTCCCTTCAGAGAAAGGTACCTCCTTTTTTCATGGCCCCGTTCTTTCCACTGGGATCTCACTCACAGAGATCTTTCATTTAGGTCTTCTTCTTTTTTTTATTTTCCATGTCTTGGCTTTCCATGCCTACAATACTCTCATGGGCTCTTGAGCCAGATCCGAATGCCTTAAGGGCTGATTCTGAGGCCAGAGTGTTGTTTAGGACATCTGCCATCCTATGAGTCTGCTGTGTATCCCACTTCCCATGATGGATCATTCTCTCCCTTTTTGATTCTATCAGTTAGTATTAGCAGACACTTGTCTTGTTTGTGTGATCCCTTTGACTCTTAGTCCTACCAGTGTGATCAATTGTGAACTGAAGATGATCACTTGGACTAGTGAGATGGCATTGGTACATGCCACCTTGATGGGATTGAATTGGAATCCCCTGGTATGTTTCTAACTCCACCATTTGGGGCAAGTCCAATTGAGCATGTCCCAAATTGTACATCTCCTCCCTCTCTTTTTCCACTCTGAAATTTAACAGGGATCACTTTTCAGTTAAAATTTAAACACCTAAGAATAATTGTGTGTTAATTACAGAGTTCAACCACTAGTACTAGAACAACAACAAAAACAACAACAAATACTAAAAAGAATAAAGTATTACATTGTACATCTAGAGTCAGGACAAGAGCTGGTCAGGTCATTGTTTCTTATAGTATCCATTTCACTTCACTAGGTTTCCCCTTTGGTGCTCAGTTGTCACCGATCAGGGAAAACAAATGATATTTGTCTCTTTGGGACTGGCTTAATTCACTCAACATGATGTTTTCCAGATTGCTCCATCTTGTTGCAAATGACCGGGTTTCATTGTTTCTTACTGCTGTATAGTATTCTATGGAGTACATGTCCCATAATTTCTTTATCCAGTCTACTGTTGATGGGCATTTGGGTTGGTTCCAGGTCTTAGCTACTGTGAATTGAGCTGCAATAAACAATGTGCTGATGGCTTTTTTATTTGCCAAATTGATTTCCTTTGGGTAAATTCCAAGGAGTGGGATGGCTGGGTTGTATGGTAGGGTTATGTTCAGGTTTCTGAGGAATCTCCAGACTGACTTCCATAGTGGCTTAACCAGTTTGCATTCCCACCAACAGTGGGTTAGTGTCCCTTTCTCCCCACATCCTCTCCAGCATCTGTTGTTGGTAGATTTCTGGTTGTGAGCCATTCTCACCGGGGTGAGGTGAAACCTCATTGTGGTTTTGATTTGCATTTCCCTGATTGCTAGTGATCTTGAACATTTTTTCATGTGTCTGTTGGCCATTTGGATTTCCTCTTTTGAAAAATGTCTATTGAGGTCCTTAGCCCATCTCTTAAGTGGGTTGTTTGTTTTGTTGTTGTGGATTTTCTTGATTTCTTTGTAGATTCTGGTTATCAACCCTTTATCTGTAGTATAGTTTGCAAATATTTTTTCCCATTCTGTCAGTTGCCTCTTCACTTTCCTGACTCTTTCTTTTGAAGTACAGAAACTTCTCAATCTGATGCAATCCCAAATGTTAATTTTGGTTTTGACTGCCTGTGCTTCTGGGGTCTTTTCCAAGAAGTCTTTGCCTGTACCTATATCTTGCAGGGTTTCTCCAATGCTCTCTAATAATTTGATGGTTTCGGGTCGTAGATTTAAGTCTTTAACCCATGTTGAGTGAATTTTTGTGTAAGGTGAAATGTAGGGGTCTTGCTTCAAGCTTCTGCACGTGGAAGTCAGTTTTTCCACCCTAAGCAGTGGAAAAGTGAGCTAGGACCTGGTTCCATATTGAAACGTCCTCAAAGAGCTGGAGAGAGTTAACAGTTGAATGATCTGTTTTTAAAGTAATGATACTGGAAAGGTTGAAGATGAAACCAAATAAATAGTCTACTGGGGATGTTCATACCTAGTAAGGTGCCATGTGGTGTCACAGAGGTACCAGGAGAGATTCAAGTGAGAGAGCAGTAAGATGCAATGTGGTGTCAGAGAGGTACTAGGAGAGATTCATGTGAGAGAGTAGCACAAATAAAACCTGGGCACTGACCCAGGCCTCCTTCAGTGGCCTACAGTATAGGACTAGTTAGGTAGGAAGTAGGATAAAGGGAAATGCAGTGGATCAAAATGAAGGACTGGAAACCAAGATTTAAAAAAAAAAAAAACAATAACTGGAATAGCATTTGGAAGGGAGTAAGGAGATACCATGGAATATGCTCCTAAGGTCTGGAATAGCGCTTACAGCTTTGACCACACATGATTTTAACTGTTTTTTTGCTGAAGGAAATTTCTGCAGTCATTAGAGTTCCCAGTCTCTATTGGAAGGCAAGCAACACAGACACTTGATTTTAAGTGTGGCACTGAATCTACCAGTTTTAAATTGCTAGAGAAATCAGTGGATAGTATAAGGGGGCAATGCTGTATTCCATAGCAAAGAAATACCAGGTCTAATTCCCAGTAGCCTCTGACTGGAAGTCTATTTTTGGCTTATGCCTCTTGGTGACCAATTATGTTATTTTATGGTAAGCTGATTTTGTGATAGGCAATGTTCAAATTATCCCAAGTATAAATAATCACTAAGCAATTTATTATTATGTCTTTATATATTATTATTAAGAAATTTTGTTCTAATTTTACAAATGAATAAATTTCTAAGACCTTCACCCAGCTAGTCTGCTCTATCCCTGAAGGATATGAAGTTTATGCATCATTTATACCACAGATTTTAGTCTAACCTGTGAGTACTAAATGCTTTCTAAGATTTTCAATTTTTTGTGTGCAAACATATTATTGTATCATAGAATCATTTTCTAAGATGTAATAAGTATATACATATTTCAGTTGAGTCGGTTAATTTTTATTATATTCAATAAGCATGTAGTGATTGCCAACTATGTGCAAACACTGATTGAGCAGTGAGTATGGCAGAGACTCTTGTTGCTCTCTTGAAGCTTTTAGTGTGGTAGATAATATAGAAAAGATGAATAATCTACCAACATGATAAGTGTAATGAGACCATGCTGTTGGAGTTTATTGCAAAAGGATCTAATTGAAATTTACAGAAATCAAAGGTAATCTGGCATTTCTCTCTTGCACAATTTAGGATCCTTTCTTTATATTTTACTTTTGAAAGTTTGAATATAATGTGTTGTGGTGAAGATCTTCTCTGATCATGTCTATTTGGGATTTTGTGTGCTTCCTGTACTTGGATGTCCATATGTGCCTCCAAATTAGGGAAATTTTTGGATATTATTTCACTGAGTAAGTTTTGTAAGTCATTCTGTTTTCCTGCTCCATCAGGCATGCCTAAGATGCATGTATTTGGTCGTTTGATGATATCCCATAAATCCTGAACACTGATTTTGTTTGTTTTAGTTCCTCCTTCCCTCCTCCTCCCCCTCCCTCTTCTCCTTTTCCTCTTCCTCCTGAGATAGTTAAAAAATTTTGTCTTCTAGCTCAAATATTCTATCTTCTGCCTCACCAAGTCTTTTTTTTAATGCTTTCTACTGTATTTTTTATTTGACATATTAAAAATTATGCAAATTCCTATTGTAGAGTGGTGATGCAGGCATGTTGAATCTAGTTCCATGTTATAATACACAAAACTGAGCCATTTGACTAATATTCATGTTCATTATATAGAATTTGGAAAATATTGCATAGTATAAAATTGCATTTCAGTATTTTGATCTTAGTTTCAATGCATTGTTTTTAACTTTGATACAAGTTTATGATACAGCATCCATTATTTTTCATTGTCTGAAACTATATATAGCAATATGTTCTTTTTCCTCTGTTGTTTTAGTTAACCTGTTTCCTGACCAAAAGTAATTACTATATTCAACTTATTTATATCCTTCCAGAACTATTCCATGCATTCCAAAGCATTATTTCCACACACATTCATTTTTCTTAATGGACAAATAAAGTAGAGAGGTTAGATTTGTTGTTCCAGGGCATACAACTAGTAAGTTATTGAGCTGTGCATCTTTTAGTTTAACTACACTTTCCCATTTCCACAATTAACACACAATGCCTCGCCACCATCATATCTCACATGACCTTTTAGAGTGGCCTCTGACTTGTTCTCTCAGTTCCATGCTTCTCCTCATTCAATATATTTTATTTGAAACACTATTTATTAGAAAATGTACACAAATAAGGGGGCTGGCACTGTGTCATAATGGGTAAAGCCGCTGCCTGCAATGCTGGCACCCCATGTGGGTGCCTGTTTGAATCCTGGCTGCTCCTCTTCTGATCCAGCTCTCTGCTATAGCCTGGGAAAGCAGTAGAAGATGGCCCAAGGAGTTGGCCCTCTGCACCTGCATGGGAGACCTGGAAGAAACTCCTGGCTCCTGGTTTCAGATCTGCACAGCTCTGGCTGTTGCAGCCAATTGGGGAGTGAACCAACGGATGCAAGATCTCTCTCTGTCTGCCTCCCTTCTCTCTGTATAACTCTGACTTTCAAATAAATAAAATCTTAAAAAAAGGTACACAAATAATTATCTTCCAGATATAATATTACAGATAATTATAAAATAAGCCACATAACCTCATACAACATTCTCTTTCTGTTTTTAAAATTATTTATTTATATATTTGGAAGTCAGAACTGGGCCTGGCTAAAGCCAGGAGCTTCTTCCATGTCTCTGTGTGGATTCAGGGGCCCAAACACTTGGACCACTTTCTGCTACTTTGCCCAGAACATTAGCAGGGAGCTGGATTGGAAGTCAAGTGGGTGGGAATTGAACCAGGGTCTGTGTGGGATGCCAGCATCTTAGGCAGAAGCTCTACCCACTATGCCACAATGCTGACCCCTACACAGCATTTTCTATGAAGTCCTTGATATGCAGACTCAATTTCTTCTCCTTCCCACTGATTAGAAGTAATTATTGCCTTGAGTTTCATCTCCTTACCTTTTAAAAAAATAACTTCTCTATGCTTGTATGTATTTCTAAGTAGTATGTTAAAGTTTTATGTTACATTTTTTAAAAAAGGAATCCTACTTGCATTTTTCATTCCAATCCCCTTTGCTCAACAATATTTACCTAAAAGTTTATCCAGTTATAAATTTCTGAGAATACACAATACTCTAAATGTATCACTATATACATTTTTAGTCCTTATTTTATTTCTGACATTTAAAAAATTTGTTTATTTTTTGACATTACAAAATAAAATGACATGAAGGTTCCTGTTTGTGTTTCCAATATACATATACAACAGTGCCATTTCACAGTTACCAGATGGTAATTAGTTAAGGGAAATACTCTTAGGTCTGACAGTACTGAGGTATCATGGTTCTAACTAGTGCTGTTAAAAAAACACCTGAAAATGTCAGAAGCCTAATGATAGTTTTGGTAGGTCAGCTTAGCTCTTTTATTGGTCATCTGTCAGCCATCAGTTCATAAATGGGCTGGAACTGGTTGGATCTGGATGGCCTCATCTGAGCAAATTCCTCTCTGCTCTGAGTCATCTTTCATCGTCTAGCAGACTAGATTGGACTTGTTTTCATGCACTGTTAGGGTCCCTAAAAATACAGAAATGTGTAATGCATCTTGAAGAGTCTAGGTTTGGCAAGGCATTCCATCACTTCTGCCAAGTTCAGTCTAGTTTCAAGAAATATAGAAGTAAACTTTGGGTAGGCAGAGCTGCTAAGCCACATTGCAAAGAACAGAAGCACAGGGAATGGTGCTGAACTGTACTGTTTTTGTAATAAGTATACCAAAGCCAGTGTTCGGGAAGACAAAGCACAGGGAGAGATCTTCTATCTTGCTGCCCTTCGTGTATTTTGTATAGTCATTTTGGCAATTAAGTTTTGCCTTTCCCCATAAACTCTAGGATCAGTTCTGCGGTTGCAGGCCACGTGTCTTTCAGGGCCAGGCCTTCCAGGGAGTCTGTGGTTGTTCTCTGCTGTATCTATGCCTGAGCAAGTTCATGCCTAATTGTGTGATACAGTACTCAGAAAAAAAACCCCATAACTGTGTACCAGGGATATCAGGAATAAAGCTGACACTTTGCTCTTCATCTGGGTTACTCCTTATCTGCTTCTCTGTTTCAGAAATAAGGCTGGGAAATGCATTATTATTGGCCTATTTCAAATCATTGCAGAACATTGCTTAATGTCTATATCTACATATATGATATAAATTCTGTTTTCTTTGAAATAAAGTATCATTTCAATGTAATTCACTATAGCACTTAGAACAGTGTCAGGACACCATTGGATTATTTTACTGACTCAGTGCATGAATGAATGAAAGAAAGTTTTCCTTTTGGGAAGAACTAAGGCACCACACCATCAAAGTGAAGCGCAGTCTTATTCTTTAGGCTGCTGAGATATTTTTGGCTGTGACCCATTTTATTTTTATACTATCCTATGATCAGCACCTTTTGGCTCCTGTTCACGTGGTGGATGTGTTCCTTTGCGCTGACTGTGACGCTGAATAATCATTACTCTCTAGTATGCCTCACCTCTTTCTGGATTGTCCTGTTAGGGTGACCTCTACAAAGACAAAGGCAGCACAATGAATTAGCAATCCTGCCTACTTAGCATCTTAGCAGTGGACAGTTGGTTTCAGGTTTTTGGCACTCCCAGCATTTTTCTTTCATTATGATTCATACTAAGGGATCCACTGAGAGCAAATACGTTCACAAGGGCATTTGTAAAACCATGCCTCCTTTCTTTCAGAATGGAGAGATTTGTGCAAGGCATGATCTTTTACAGTCTTTTACGGAATGTTACTGATTTAAAATTCTCTAGAATTGTGTATTTAAAAATTTTTATATTGGAAAATTTCATACCTATACAAACATCAAGACAGTAGTTTCATAAACTTATGTACCATCATCTGGACAATAATCTGTATGTTGGGACATTGAGAAAATAAAAAGTTTTAGGGAAGTTTGCTATTAATCTACCTGTCTTTCTTAGAAAGTGGTAATTACAAAAAACTAAAAACTCTGATATCAGAGCATAAACAATAGTTCTGTAGGATTGTACTGTTGGCTAGTACTGTCTTACCTGTGATGAAAGAGACACAAGGAGAGATTCAACAACTGGTAATTTGTAAGAGGTCAATGCACTGTTAAGCAGTGTGCTAGGCTCCATAGGTATGCGTCTGAGTTCAAATTTTCACCATCATTCCACTCAGTTGTATTCCTCTCCTCAGCACACTTCCTTCCATTTCATTGCTGTTTAATCTACCTATAGATTGTCTCTTTTACTATGAACAGACTCTTTTAAATATCCAAGTTCTGCATTTCACTTCTATTGTAGTTCCAACTATGATCACTTGTTCCATGCCTTCTGGAACTCATAGTATGTTATTTAGGCTTATTTTGGGACCACCATTCCATATGACTTAATTGTTATATTTTGAATGTCTTTTTTTCTGCCCCTTTCCACACTTTCTTTCCTTTCCATTCCCTTCCATTAGTATTTGGCATTGATGTTGATCTCCCTTAAACCCTTTAGCCTCACAATTAACACAAAATTCTCATCATTGATGGCTTTCTCCACCACCTCACATTTGGAAACTCATAACTGTAGCTCTACAGGGTGGCATAAATCTTAATGATAGGGACTATTGACACTGAAGTTAGATCTAAATAAGAAATTATTTCTTGATAAATCTATGGCTTTGAGAAAATTGGCCTCTTTAAATTTTGGTTTATTTATATGTAAGATTTTCTTAGAGCATCTTTATAATCCCGTTCTTAATGAACTAAGTAGAAAACTAACTGTTAAGACTATAGAAGAGAGCTTGACTTGTGTAAATCCTTAGTAAATGTTGGCAAATACGGTGTATGCTCACACATCAGTTGATCCTTAGAATCACTCTTTAATATTTTTATAATTCTTTTTATGATCACTTCTGTGCTTCTCACTCCTCCCACTTACTACAAATGAATGGCTATATTATATATTCACACTATCTTTTTATTTGCTTCAATTTCTTATTGCTTCTAGAGACAACTGCCTCCTCTACACTGAAAGCCATTTCATAACATGTTTCCTAACAGGCACTATTGCACATTTCTATGCCTAGAAATACCTCAACTCCTAATCTTCCCCTTCCCCCCCTATATTTCTTAACCCATAAATTTTTGGAAAAGTTGTATTTTTCTTAATGAATCTCTGCATAGTCATTCTATTTGCATCAGTAAGCTTTGTGATACTATAATGAAATATTGGAGGCAGGATACTTTATAAAGAAAACAGGTTTATTTTGGCTCATAGTACTGGTGGCTGAAAGTCTAAGATTAGGTGGTCTCCATTGGTTCAGCATCTGGTAATGATATTTTCCCTGAAAGAGTCTTGAGGTGATACAGAGCATCGCTTGGCAGGAGACGGGGAGCCACTTTGTATGTTTATGTCTATGTGATCAGATTCTCCTCTCCAATCTACCCTCACTGCCTCCTTATAAGGATCACAGGGACTCTACTCTCACAATCTAATCCAATCTAATCACTTCCCAAAGGTCCCCCTTCCAAATACTGTAATTGGATTAAGTTACAACCCTGTTAGCATTATGAACATAAGCTTTGGGCAAAGATTCTTGCATGAGTTCAGCAGACAAATCTTCAAACCCTAATACTATTTAACTTCACTATTCCCTTCACTGATAAGTAGAAATATTTATTCATTTTAATTCATTCCAAATAAATTGAATATGAATATAATTCTCTTAATTTTTCTACTTTTCTCAAATCACCAACATAATTTTACTTAGACTTTGAAGACTATTGGATGGAGATACCATCCACCTCTTTGTGACTCTTATTTAAAGGCATATCCATCCTAATTTCTACTTGATTATTAAAATGTTTAATAAGATCTTCCCTGACTCTTCATGGACAAATTTTCATGAATTCCTGAAGATAAAGATAACAGTTGCCAACAGCTATTTTTTTTATATTTATTTATTTATTTGAAAGACAGATTTACAGAGAGGCAGAGACAGAGAGAAAGAGAGAGGTCTTCTATCCACTGGTTCACTCCCCAAATGGACAAAATGGTAGGGGATGGTCCAGGCCAAAGCCAGGAGCCAGGAGCTTCTTCCCGGTCTCCCATGAGGGTACAGGGGCCCAAGGACTTGGGCCTTCTTTAACTGCTTTCCCAAGCCATAGCAGACAGCTGGATTAGAAGTAGAGCAGCTGGGACTTGAACGGGCACCGGTATAGGATGCCAGCACTGCAGGCAGTAGCTTTATCCGCTATGCCACAGTGCCAGCCCTAGCAACAGCTATTTAAAACTAAAGGAAATTTATGAGTGTTGTGGTGTAGTATGTTTAGCCACTGCTTGGGGGCCTTATCCATGTCACAATGACAGTTGGAGTTCTAGCTGTTCTACTTCCAGTCCACCTCCCTACTAGTCTCACTAATGCTTCTGGGAAGAAGTGGATGATGCATCAAGTATTTGTGTTCTTGCCATGCAGGTGGGAAACCTGCATACAGTTTCTGGCTCCTGGATTCTACCTGACCCAGTCCTAGACACTATGGACATTTGAGGAGTGAATGAGTAGATGAAATCTTTCTCTCAGCCTCCCTTTCAGATGAATATATAAATAAACAAATATATATTTAAAGAAAATGTATTAATTGAGACTGAAAGTTCATTTACTACAATAGGGAAGTTTTGTGTATCCATATTTTTAGAACTCTACCTTCTTGTGATCTTGTAGGTCTTGTCAAGAACAGCCCCTTTCTATAGCCATCATTGCACAGTGTCTATGATCCTGAATCCATTGTTGTCTTTTAAGGCCCCAGGTTACAAGTGCATTTACTTCATCCCCTTTTATTCATTCACTAACATTTATTAAGTTACTAATATTGTCATTCCTGTGAATGTGTTAGCCACAACAGTATATAAGTACACACAATCTCTAATTTCCAGGCATTTAAAATTGATAAATGCAGTTATAATATTTCAACATCAATCATTCACATATTTCCTTTCAGGATTTGAAATCATGATAAACTCACTCAGATAGATATATCAGTCCTATCTCATCTGCCTGCACTTAAGCAAAAAGGATTTAAGCCAGATGTGCAGGTCATGTGGTCAAACTTAGTCATTTTATAATTCTAAACAAAGGAGAATTTCTTTCCTGTTGGAATGTAGATGCCATAATTTCAATAATTTTGGAGTTTGGGATGAAATTGCTATATTTCTTATGTTCCATAGTAACACATTAAAGAAATATTGTAGTGTTATTATCTGGATGTCATTTAAACATTATTTTTTTCTCAACTTTAAACTTTATTAAAAATTAAATGGAAGAAATGGGGAAAGGATGTTAATTAGTCTCAAAAGATACACAAATCAGAGATTGGGCTGTTGAGATGCTCTGACAAGGTCATCTACAGGAAAGCCCAATCTGTAGAGGAAGCTGCCCTTTATTTATGGAGCCAGTGAACTGCTTGGGAAAGACTGGCTGGAAATATGTTTTTCTCAAAAGAGAATGCTTTTTCTTTGCCTGGAAAGGCAGAAACTTTAGCTTACCCTCATTTTGCCCTGGGAATGCCACATCTGCAGCCGAGACTTCCCTGAGTCTCAGATCAAAGGATAGGCAGATGGAAGTGCTAACCTTTTGAAAGGGTATGCCACATCAAAACAGTTGGGGATTTAATCAACTAAAATAAAGCCATTACTCAGTGGTCTTATCCTCTTTATGAGATGATCTTTTGCCTACGGGCATGCAAAACTTATTTTGTTTTGTTTCTTCTGTTACTTTTGGGTCAAGTCTAAAAACAAAAAGAAGAATTATAGCCCGAAATGTCAATGAAAACTTGCCTTCAATTAAAACTAATACATAAGTGAATTTTCAGAAAAAAAAAAAAATCTTGTAAGATACTTCCATTCTGAAACATATATATATATATATATATATATATACACATATAGTTAAAAATTTTGGTGGAAAAAATAAAGCCCCTTTAATAAAACTGTGTGTTTTGCCATCCTTATCTTGTTGATACTTGGAAAGATGAGAAATTAAATTTGCTTTAATCAAACATCTTTCAGTTCAAGTAACCTTTGTAAAAGGTCTTAGAAAAAATATTAATTTATTAAGGGAATAAAGTATACAATGTTTTCTAAGAAACACACTCAGTAGAGTATAGTTGTCCATCTCAGGTACTTTATGTGGATATTTTTAATTCCCATCCTCAGAATGAACATAAAAAATCATTAACTGGCCGGTGCCGTGGCTCAACAGGCTAATCCTCCGCCTTGCGGCGCCGGCACACCGGGTTCTAGTCCCGGGAGGGGCACCGATTCTGTCCTGGTTGCCCCTCTTCCAGGCCAGCTCTCTGCTGTGGCCAGGGAGTGCAGTGGAGGATGGCCCAAGTGCTTGGGCCCTGCACTCCGTGGGAGACCAGAATAAGCACCTGGCTCCTGCCATCGGATCAGCGCGGTGTGCTGGCCGCAGCGCGCCTACTGCGACGGCCATTGGAGGGTGAACCAACGGCAAAAAGGAAGACCTTTCTCTCTGTCTCTCTCTCACTGTCCACTCTGCCTGTCAAAAAAAAAAAAAAAAAATGAGTAGGAAGTCATTTAAAAAAAAAAAATCATTAACTACCTGGATGTTGGTTGATGCGCCTACCTGTAGATATCTAATTAATGGCTAAGGTAATTTGGGTAAAAAATACAAGGGCACTTCAAAAAGTTTCTTGGAAATATGGCATTAAAAGATAAGTTAATATTGGTGCAAAATTTTTTGAAGTCCATGCAAAGATTTTTTTTCACAATATACATTTTTCCATGACTTTTTGAAGAACCCTTATAAATTTGCTTGCAAAATTTTTGGGCGCCAAAATACTCTTATATTGTATGTTCATTTTGCATGAACATTTGGAAATGTCCTTGTAGGTAGTCAAAAGAAATAATGAGCAGTGTCCAGTGCTGGCTGGGTTTGGAAGTATACTTTAATTTTAAAATGTTTAATTAATGTGTATTTTTGAGGGTATAGTGTCTTGTTTCAACAGTTGTATACAGCGTGAACTGATCAAACCAGACTTTTCCTTATCTTTTCTTTGTGTTTGGGGCCTACCCGCTCTGCTTTTCCAATTCTTCATGTAGTATATAACATATCATTGTGAACCATGTTGCCCCTTTCTACTGTGGAACACAAAAACTCGTTGTGTCTATCTGAATGTTTGGAAACACTTCACTTTCTGATAGAATTCTCGATAGTATATTTCAGCTGTTTTCATTGAAAACGCCAAATTGTAAATACCACTCACAAGAGATCAGATATGTTTATCATTTTGCTTCAGCTAGCACAGTGCATGGAGCATACCATGAAATACATATTTGTTGAATGGACAAATAAAGAGTTACTGGAGTTTATTCATTTTTTAATGTGATAAAATCCGCTAAAGTCTTTAGGATAACATGAAACAGCCACAAATAATAGTTTCACTCAAAATATCACCGTATTAGAAGAATAGCTCTGGAAAATTTGTCGGCAGTGACTTAAATGCTAATTTCTCTACATATTTTTTTACTGTTGCTTCCTAAATTTGATTCCATATATTTCAACACATCTGCCTTCTAAAAAGGCCTTTGCTACTATCAATTGTGTAAGTTCTTCCTCTTAAATGCACCTTAAGTATGTTCTTTGGCATTCACATTCTTATTAGCTGGTGTGAAATCTATACATGCTTTTTGGGTCAAGGAGTGAGTGCAGTAGAGACTACCACAGCCCTAATTCAAGCATTTACCAAAAAGCTTGAAAAATAGAGGGAGACTTGCCCAAACAGAACGCTTTCCAGCTTAACAGTTTGAAAATTAAAATAGAAGAATCTGTTTTCTTAGTTGTATTTACTGATTGATTTATCTGGCTTCCTCAAGTTCCTGATTGACATTCCTGTTTGGATGTCTTGGTACCACCTCAAATTTAACTACTATAAAGCAAATTTCCATTGCACTTCCTTAATTCCTCTCCCTTTTGAGTTTCCTTTTAGTTATGACACCACTTTTCTGGCACCAGGCCTCCAAAACTGAGAGGCACATTTGATCACAGATCCTAGGGTAATCCATTACTAAATTCTTTATCATGCTTTTTATATCTGTCCTTTCCTTTCTATTCTGGCCGCTAGTATCCACATATCTAGGTACATATATTTCAAGCCTGGATAACTGAAGGAGATTCGTAATTGAATTCTCTGCTTTCTGCTATTATACATGTTCACTCAGCAGCAACTTCAGTAACTTCAAATCTTTCTTTGGCATTTAACATTATCTCAAGTCTGACATAGCAACTTCCCTGTCTCTCCAATTACTGTCCCATAGGGACTTTTTGCCTCATCAAACCTGACCATGAATCCCTTTGACTTTAGATCCAGGAACTATGGACTCTGGGAAATAATACCCTAGCCTCATACTGTTATCCAATTAACTTTTTAGTTTGGCTACTTATAGATGCATTAAGGAAAACTGAAGTAAATACTCTGTGAACGCAGCCACAATTTATTTTAACACAATTTGAGAGGCACATAATAAGGGAAATGGCTAATTTTTGAATAACTTTCTGCATATACAAATGACACAATAATTGGCTCTGAGATGGGGGGAGAAGATCATTAAATCTTTTATAACACTCATAATTGTGCCCCCAATTGAAAACAAAGAGATTGGAGCTGAGAAGAAAAACAAAAAACAATTCAACAATCTGGTCTTTTGTGGGAAATGGACAGGAGAGGGAGGCGAACTCTGCACATAGCTGCTTTTTGGTGTATGGTAGAGCTTATTAAAAATGTGTTTATTGTATTGCAATATATTCCTGGTATGTATAAAGGGAAAGCTGTCTTGTTCATCTTTTATCCACAAAGAAAATTCAGCAAAACTTTTTAAACAGTCCTTTCAGAAAGATCTCAGTACATATTCTCTGAATGTTCAGGGGGAAGTTATTTAAAATTCTTCAGAGCCCTTCCCTACCTCAGCCAGTAGTACTTCAGGGAAAGAATGATTTTGACTGAAACATGTCATTGTAAAAATTAATAGTAAGAATAAGAAAGGAAAGAGGTGAGAAGGTGTGAGAGAGGGTGGGGTGGGAAGTGTCACTATGCTCCTAAATTTGTATATAGGAAATGCATGGAATTGGCTTACCTAATATAAATTTAAAAAAAAAACAAGAAAAATTAAAAAATAAAATATAAATTTTGGTTTGATGCATTTAAAAGTTAATGGTTTAAGCTATAACATTTGATGAGGTGAAAAATGTCACCCCTCAATTTAAATGAAAAAAATGTCTTCCGTCAATTTAAAAGAAGAATAATTCAATCTCTCATTTTTTTTTAAGATTTACTTATTCATTTGAAAAGTAGAGTTATAGATAGGCAGAGGCAGAGAGAGAGAGAGAGAGAGAGTAAGAGAGTGAGTTTGTCTTCCTTTCACTGGTTACTCTCCAAATGACTGCGACAGCCGGAGCCGGGCTGATCTGAAGCCAGGAGCCAGGAGCTTCTTCTGGGTCTCCCACATGTGTGCAGGGGCCCAAGGACTTGGGCCATCTTCTACTGCTTTCCCAGGCCATAGCAGAGAGCTGGATTGGAAGTGGAGCAGCCAGGACTTGAACCGGCGGCACCCATATGAGATGCCAGCTCCACAGGTGACGTCATTACCAGTTAGCTATACCACAGTGCTGACCCCAAACCTCCCATTCTAACATTTCATTTTGTGGCATTAAATATCTAATAGAGACACTTTTGCTATAATCTTCAAGTCAAAAAACTATTTTGACTATGTTTTTAAAGACCATCTTCCTTATGGGGAGTTGAGGGAATTAGGAATTTAGATAGATTGCATAGGAAAACAGCAACCTGGGAAGTTTGGTGTGTGCCTTTGAGAACTGTATATAGGGGGTGTAAACTCCTTGGCCGACTTGGGAACAAAGTGCAGTCATATTTGTGGAGTGGTATCTGGAGAGTGTTTTGGGGTGGCTGGATTCTGACACAAGAAGAAAATCCCAGGATGAGACATAGGTAAACATCAACAGATATTTACACTGCAGGCATGCTCAAAAGAGCGCTTTATATGAAATGGAAGCAAGAAAGTGGTGAGAAATAATTCACTATTGAAAGGTGTTAGAGTTGGGTGGGACTTTGGTACAGTCAGGTGCATGATGGGAGTAGGAATTTTTTTATAATGAACTTAAGGGCTAAAGGTCATTATGGCAGCCATGTTAGTTATTTTTAGCTTGCACAGATTGTAAGTTGTGAAACCATGGAAGCTGTGATTTTCTATTGTATAGAAAAGTGTGTGTGTTTGTGGGGGAGTGGTTGGGATGCTGCAGGTGAGTCTGCCATGCAGGAGAGCTTCAGTTTCTCATCACTAGCTTGCTGCTTCCTACATCAGACAGGAACCTGCTAGGGGATGGATGATTGACTTGACGAAGGGGTGGTGGCAAGGCAAGGCAACAAGAGAAGAAAGGCGTCAGGGGTGAGAATTATAGCAAAGTGTCTGAAAGCAAGAAATATTAAAAAATGGAGTCAGCGTTATAGTAAATATCCAAGTGGTTTGGTAGGGGTCAACATTGTGGTGTCATGGATAAAGCTGCTACCTGTGATTCCATATGGGTACTGGTTTCTGTAACACAAAAAAAGGTTTGGTAGCAGAGATAGCCCCATCTATTTCCTGTGGTGTGCCACAGGACCATAGTCCATAGATTTATAAACATTTTGAATATGATACACTAGCAGAAAACAAATGAAAATAAGTACTAACATTCTAATGCCTATGTCTATAGATGTAATGCAAGAATTCGTTACTATCTAATGGCACAGTGCATACTAAAGTAGGATTCATCAGGAAATGTAATGATTACATCAGCCTTTAGGATAGTCTTCTTGATAATTTGCTTGTTTTTGCAAACTTCTTCATATGAAATAATTGTTTCTCCAGTTTTAAAAGAACCTGATAAAGTGTAGCTGATGAACTTCTGTTTGTCATTGCCAGTTATTTTTTTCTTTTAGTTTCCTGTGATGCTTCATTAATATTATTATCAATTCTTGGGCATTTGCATGGACAACTTTTAGTTCCTTTTTGTGAGGTGAGTTTAAACCAAATAATGTAATCTATAAGTTTACGTGAATGTTTACATTCAAATCTCCATAAATATATATAAAATTATGAAATTCCTTTAGTCATCTATGAAATGAAAACTTAAACCACAATGAGATATTCCATACACTTTTAAAGATTGATGAAATATTCTGCTAACATCAATTATTGACAAGGTATTAAAATTTCTATGGCTGATGGTGGGTGAATTGATCCAAGTATAGGGAAATTTTTTGGTGATTCTTATTGAACATATACATCTTCAACCTCCTACAATTTCTCCCAAATATCTATTTATTTACTTGAAAGGCAGAGTTACACAGAAATATGGACACATATACACAGACATGTACCACACACACACACACATACAGAGAGAGAGGGAGGGAGGGAGAGAGAGAGAGAGTGAGAGAGAGAGTGAGAGAGAGAATTTTCCATCTACTTGTTCACTCCCCAAATGGCCACAATGGCCAGGGCTGTGCCAGGCTAAGCCAGGAGCCAAGAACTCTTTCCCCACATGGGTGGCAAAGACCCAAGCACTTGGGTCATCTGCTGCTGCTTTCCAGTCACATTAGCAGGGAGCTGGATTTTTAATTAGAACAGCTGGGTCTCCAAGCAGCAACCCCATGAGATGCCAGCTGTGCCGGTGGTGATTTAACTGCTGGTGCCACAAAGCTGGTCCACAGGGACAATATTCAGAGGGGCCATTGTTGTGGTGGAGCGGGATAAGCCACTGCTTGGTACACCATCATCCACCTGGGAGTGCCAGTTGGAGGTTGGTCCACCTCTGATCCAGCTCCCTGTTAATGCTCCCATAAAAACAATAGAAGATGACCCAAGTATAAAATGATCAAGTATTTGGGCCCCTATAACCACAAGGAAGTCCCAGGTGAAGTTCCTGGGTCCTGTCTTCGACCTAGCCCAGCACTAACCATTGCAGCCTTTGCAACCATTTGGGGAGTGCACCAACAGGTAGAAGATCTTTCTCACTTTCTCTATCTCTGTTTCTGTCCCTCTCACTCATACCATTTCTCTCTCATCCTGGCACACTGCCTTTTAAATAAATAAACAAATAAATAAATCTTAGAAAACAGAATGCTCATAGAAGCATTTTTCAAAATAGTCAAAACTGGAAACAAACATGCAAACAGTGGGATGAACACATAAACAACACTAATTCATATACTCATAATTTAATGTTACCAATAAGTAATTATTACTATTCAAAATTTGGATGAATCCCATAGGCCTTAGCAAATGAAGTCAAGTACTGAAAAATCACATATATTTGGTTACATAAGTAAAAAATCCAAAAACCAGCCAACTAATAAATAGTGTAATAATTCAAGCCAAGTCATCACCTTTTTGGAAAATGTAGTTAGTGATTAGGAGAGGTCAAATGAGGACTTTTTCTGGAGCTGTTAATGTTCTTTTTCTTGTTGTGAGTCTCCTTTGTAAAAATTTACAGATATTTAACTTATGATTTATTAAGTCTCCCATGTGGATGCAGGGGCCCAGGTTCTTGGGCCAAGCTCCGCTGCTTTCCCAGCCACATTCTTGCAGGGAGCTGGATCTGAAGTGGAGTAGCCGGGACTCGAACCAGTGGCCCACATAGGATGCCAGCACTGCAGGTGGCACTTTTATTCTCTGTGCCAAAGCTCTGGCCCCAAACATGAGTTATTTAATATACACAACAGAAGAGAAAAGAGTTTGAGCAAGGAGGGATAAATAAGCATAAGTGCCATTATCATATTTTAAACCATCTTTAATTTTGCAGATTACTCTTCATTTTAAGTAGATATTCCACGGCTAAAAATAAGTTCCTAATGAAACAATATATTGACATAAAGCATAGAAACAAAGTACTATCTAGTTTTTGAAGTGAGGAAGAAATTGTGACACTTAATCACAATAGCAAGGAGGAGCCTAGATATTAGAATGAGTCTTCCTCATTATTAGAACTAATAATGATATAGACTTGAGTTTAGTAATTGGGGGAATGAGAGAGAGAGAGAGAGAGAGAATTTAATCATTTTAAAATTTCTCATCTTAAGTATTCTTCAACACCCTCTATAGTCTCCTGCAGTTACTATCCAATTTCTTTCCTCCCGGCACAACCAGGTTTCCCTGGAGTTACTGAGACTTCTTCCCTATTTCTTTTTTTTTTTTTAAGTTTTATTCAATAAATATAAATTTCAAAAGTACAACTTTTGGATTATAGCAGTTTTCCCCATAACCACCCTTCCACCCACAAACCATCCTGTCTCCTAGTCCCTCTCCCATCCCATTCTTCATTAAAATTCATTTTAAAATTATTTTTATATAAAGATCAACTTAGTATATACTAAAGATTTCAACAGTTTGCCCCCACACAAAGTATAAAATACTGTTTGAATACTAGTTTTACCATTAATTCTCATAGTACAACACAGTAAGAACAGAGATCCTACATGGGGAGTCAGTGCACAGTGACTCCCATTGTTGGTTTAACAATTGACACTCTTATTTATGATGTCAGTAATCACCCGAGGCTCTTGTCATGAGCTGCCAAGGCTATGGAAGCCTCTTGAGTTTACAAACTCTGACTGATATCGGAGATGACCCCCTAAAATATATACAAAAATGTGGTCCCTTAAAATTCCCCAGAAGTGCCATCTGGGGTGCCACATATGTTATCAGAATTTGGGGTGCCATATGATATTTGGGGTGATACCATATGCTCATTAATAAATCCCCAATATTAATAAGCCCAAGAGGGTTCTTGCCTAATATTTAGAGAAGAATTCTAAATACTGGCATCAATAAATGAGGCAGCATGGTACATTTTAGGCTTTTATTTAGTGCAAAAGGTGCGTAGGAAAGTGAGGGTTTTATCTAAGAGAGAGGGGTAAATCTGGGTTCATACCGAGCACCAGGAACCAGCCACGTGGAGGAGCATCTAGGCCAGGAAGCCTAGGGCGGGTGGCCCGAAGGCCAGGCACCCTGGAGGCACAGGGCTACAGCAAGCCCCCTCCTGGCAAGAGGCCAGGGAAATGAAGAAAAAGGCAGGACACACAGTGTCCCAGGCTTTTAATCCACTTCCAAAGGGCAGTGGTTAATTAACTTGATTGGCTGGTGGGCACCCAGGTGTGGCCAGCTAGGGGCATGAGGTCACACAGGGGCATGGTGAAAGTCTCAGGTAGGGTGTGAGGTCACATAGGGGCGTGGTGAAAGTGTGGTCTTCCAGCTCACAAACCTGATCAGTTTTAACCTTTATGCCTGCCTACTTCACGACCTTATTTAGACAAGACCATAATGAAAGTGGAAATTCTCTCTTCTCTTCAGAGAAAGTTACCTCCTTCTTTGATGGCCCATTCTTTCCACTGGGATCTCACTCATAGAGATCTTTCATTTAGGTCATTTTACCTTTCAATCTATTGCAACCTGATTGTTCTATCATACTGGTTAAATGTCTTTTGATAAGGAGCTCATCACATTTGAATAGCATTGTTATTCATCTTTACCTGTGCTTTCTCTATTAAAATATTCTGTTTCCATTTTTCTTGGCTTTTGTGACACCATACTGTCCTAATTTTCTTCCTATCGCTTTAATTGATCATTCAGGATTCCTTTTTCAATATTGCTTTCTCTAATTGAATGTTAAATGCTGGATTTCCTCAATACTAAGTCTTTTACAACTGTATTGACTTTCTTAGGAAATCTCTCTTATTTCAGTGTTTGAAATGCCATCCAATGTCAAATGTACATTTCTAGATCAAACCTATATTTTGTTTGTTTGATTTCAAATTCATACTGGACTCTTACAGTGAAGGAAACAGAACACTAGCGTCTATTTAGAATTTTTTAAAAAATCTTTGTATGTATGAAAACAAGTATTTGATATCAATTTATTTTCTGTACTATTTGTAATTGAAAGTAACTTTGTTATGTTTTTCCTTTTCATCAGAGATTAGAATTTTAGTAGATCCAGAAATAGAAAGAAGAGGGCATTAAAATTTCTTTCATATTGGTATTCTTATTCTAAAGATTTAATGTTTGCCATGTGTTCTGAACTATTGTCTTCAGACTAGAGTAAGAATGGACAACAGAACAAAGTAGCGAAGGGAACTATTCATATTGGCTGTTGAAAATCAGTTATGTAAAAGCAAATCTTAAATCCTTATCTATAGGCATTCAGCATGTAGTACATAGTTGATTGCCATTCAACCACTACCATGAGAACCTGGCTGTCTCCACAGTGAATAGCAGTTGGCTTTAAGTAAGATTGAATTGAGAACTCTCACCAAATTTCTCAAAAGTAATTTCTGTGCCATGGTTTTAGTCAACTTGTTAGGTCTAACATGTATATGTGATTTCTAAAAGAATGACATGGGATCTCTAACATGTTTCAGAGGAGCATCTAGTACAAACTAATATTTAAGGAAAATCACTCATTTATTTAATTTTTAATGAACAGTGTTATTCATTTAAAATGTTTATTTTGTTCACATTAATTATGTTACATTTTATTGTGCCAAAATTTTCGAAAGGTGAAATAAAATATTAAAACTTGCTTTATAATACAAAAGATATAATCTCATGTTATTCCATATAATTTGATTCCTATATATGCATAATTAATTAAAATTTCTTCAAATTATAATTTGACATTTCTCAAATTGTTCTAAGAAGCATTACTGTATACTGTTTATTTTACTGTTAATATTTTGTGATACGGTTATTAATAGTACTACATTTTCATGCATTGTTAAATTTGTCACTAGTTTTAATATCCACCATGTTTGATTTGATTCAAATAATGAATATTGGAGTCTACATGAATAAAGAATGAAAGCTTACCACTTTCTGGGGGCTGGTGCTGTGGCATAGCAGGTAAAGCCATTGCCTGCAGTACCAGCATCCCAAATGGGTGCTGGTTAGAGTCCCAGCTGCTCCACTTCCAATCCAGCTCTCTGGTATGGCCTGGAAAAGCAGTAGAAGATGGCCCAAGTCCTTGAGCCCCTGAACCCACATGGGAGACCTGTAAGAAGCTCCTGGCTCCTGGCTTCAGATCAGCTCAGTTCCAGCCATTACAGCCATTGAGGAGTGAACCATCGGATGGACAGCTCGCTCTCTTTCTCTCTCTCTCTCTCTGCCTCTCTAAATTCTGTCTTTCAAATAAACAAATAAATCTTTTTTAAAAGATTATCACCTTTTGTAGAATCTGCTAAATTCTAAGAATAAGAAATTAGAGTCATAATTTAAAAATGTGAATTTCCAATGTTCCATTTGATTCAACAATATGTATAAGCAAAGGACTACCCATTAATCTTTCTGTTTGAAATGTAAGACATCTATTGAATCATTTTTCCTCAACATCAACTTTCTCAATAAATAAAGTGGAAGGGTCCAGAGAAGTGCCGTCTTTGTACTCGATAGCAGTAGGGATGTTGCAAGGGTCTATATCTTTTTCATTTCTGGATAGATCAGCAGCAATTGAAGCTTCTCCTGATGTTCCAGTTGCATGCCTCGCTTCCCCAGGTTCCACTGACTTTTAGACTTCTTCATTTGATCTGAATGTCGCTGAATAAAAGGATCACTTTCCCTAGCTTCAATTCCTTTTATATTTTCACCTGTTCTTCCTTAAAAAAAAATTTATTTACTTACTTGAAAGTCAGAGTTACACACACACACACACAGAGAGAGAGAGAGAGAAAAAGAGAGAGAGAGAGAGAGATTTTCCATCTGCTGGTTCACTCCCCAATTGGCCGCAATGACTGCAGCTGTGCCAATCCAAAGCCCGGAGCTTCTTATGGGTCTCCCATGCGGGTTCAAGGGCCCAAGGACTTGGGCCATCTTCTACTGCTTTTCCAGGGCATAGCAGAGAGCTGGATTGGAAGTGGAGCAGCTGGGACTCAAACCTGTTCCCATATGGGATGCTGGTGCTGCACGAGAGAGAGAGAGAGAGAGAGAGAGAGAGAAAGAATGAATATGAATGTGTCTTCCATCCACTGGTTTACTCCTCAAATGTCTGGGAATGAGCCAGGCTAAAGCCAAGAGCTTCTTCTGGGTCCCCTACCTGGGTATAGAGCCCAAGCACTTGGGCCGTGTTCCAGTGATATCCCAGGTGCATTACCAAGTAGCTGGATCAGAAGTGGAACAGCCCGAACTTGAACAAAACCCATATGGGATGCAAGCACCACAGGTGACTACTTAAGCAGCTATGCCATAGTTACCAGCGCCAGAATATATTATTTTAAAATGGTACTTCATTTACTACTCTGATTCCTTTATATTAATTTTTATATGTACATATTCTTTTGAACCCATTTGATCCTAAACATGTTTTTTTTTTTATTTTTTATTTTTTTAATTTTTTTATTTTTGACAGCCAGAGTGGACAGTGAGAGAGAGAGAGACAGACAGAAAGGTCTTCCTTTGCCGTTGGTTCACCCTCCAATGGCCGCCGCGGTAGCGCGCTGCGGCCGGCACACCACGCTAATCCGATGGCAGGAGCCAGGTGCTTCTCCTGGTCTCCCATGGGGTGCAGGACCCAAGCACTTGGGCCATCCTCCACTGCACTCCCGGGCCACAGCAGAGAGCTGGCCTGGAAGAGGGGCAACCGGGACAGGATCGGTGCCCCGACCGGGACTAGAACCCGGTGTGCCGGCGCCGCAGGCGGAGGATTAGCCTAGTGAGCCGCGGCGCCGGCAAACATGTTTTGTTTAAAATTTAGAACTCAGGGCTGGTGCTATGGCTTATTAGTAAGGGTAAGCTGCCACCTAAAGTGCTGGCATCTTGTATGGGCTCCAGTTTGAGTTCTGGCTGCTTCAATTCTCATCCAGCTCCCTGCTAATGTGCCTGTGAAGCAGCAGAAGAAGGCTCGAGTACTTGGCCCCTTGCACACATGTAGGAGACCCAGAAGAAGCACCTGGCTTCAACAAAGGCCACTGGGGAGTTAACCAGTGGATGGAAGATGAAGATATCTCTCTCTCTCTCACTAACTCTGCCTTTCAAATGAATTAATAAATCTCTAAAAAGATTTAGCACTGGTATAGGGGGCAGTGTGAGATGATTAAATCTCAATATTATATAATCTCTATGGATTTATTAGCCTCTATTTTTAAATATTGTAAAATGATATTCATCTCACTGAATATTTTGCTTAGTTCTTTTTATTGCATTGTAGAAGAGATATTATTTTTTGCAGATCATTATTCATTCAGGTCATGCAAAGGGGGCAAAAATGTTAGCGTTTCCTAGCATTTGGAGACCTGCAATACTAGAATTTGTGGCTTACATACTATCATAAAGAATGTATAGACTTCAAAGAATTTTACAACAACAACAGAACCTTAAAGATTGCAAACTATTAATAAGTGAAAAGATGAATTTTTTTTAAAAATGAAAAAACACATTAACAACATACTCATCTCAAAGGATGACACATGCATATAATTTAAACCTATCAGTAGGGCTTTTAGATAACTTTGTAAAGAAGAGAGGAATGCCTTTGTGGGAAGAACCATGTTCTGACACTGAGGAGTCCTTGGAAAAATCACTATTCTTCCACCATTCTGAAGAGCTCATTTTTTTTTTTCCTTTTGAAAGAAATTGATTATAATGGCTGTATTTCAGAGTTGTTTTAAAGATAAATCAAATACATTTGGTGAAATGCTAGCATGGAATATAATAAGTAATATGCATTCAACAAATATTTTTAAAATCTAAACCTATTTAATGTGAAAAATCAGGGGAATGAACTGTGAGATGGTTGCAGGGATGTAGATAGGTGAGAACTTAGGAAACTGGGAGTTAGAGTAGATATTCCTTTTAAGAACTATGTGGGGTGAGATTTGCTATAAGCTGTGCTTAATCAGGGGTTTATTGCAAGGGAGTACCCACAACCTAGGAGAACAATGTTAAGAAATGCAACACTCATCAGATCCCCTGGATTTCCCTTTTGCATCTGACTCAGGTAAACTTTTACATAACAAAAGAGGTTCTGACACAAATAATTTATTGAATCTATTGTGCAGAAAGACTCAAAGTAGAAGAGACAGAAAGCAAGTGGAAGTAGACAATTGTCTCTCTAGTATGATGTCAAATTTGGGTTAGAGTTTTCCAGAAGAATTTTTCTGTCTTCTTCAAATTATAGTTTGTCAATTAGGGGAAAGATTTATGAACTCATAATAATTCTCACAGCTCTAGGCAGGGTGAAGTTTTACACACAGCAAGTGCTGGACTGCAGATCTCTCGGCAGCAACATCACCCTCCTCTGTAGTGTTGTTGATGTCCTTTGTAGCCAAGGATACGTGTGAGGACTCAGCAAGCCGCAGGAAACAGGAAGACATAAAGCTCCAGATTCATGTGGAAGCACAGAGTCAAGCAACGTAATGGTGCCCAAAACTGAGAAACAGCAGCAGGAAGAAGTGTGTGCTGGCAGGAGAAGCTCCACATTGCCTGGCAGAAAAGGAAATGAGGCCCCGTATAATAAAACCCGCAGTGGGGAGCAGCTGCATCCATTGTTTCTGGAACCGACCATGAACTTGGCTAGTGCAGGACGAACTACTTCAGACTTGCTGGTAACATAACCATCTCCCCATTTTAAATTGTAGTCATAGGAAAGCCATTACAAGTTCAAATAGAGGCAGAGTGTTGTCTATCTTCTTTCCCTGTCTGTACTTAATTCTGCAACTGAAGCTCAGATTCACTTATTTTCTTGTCTTTAGCAAGGGCAAACAAACATATGCAAACTGAAATGAGCCCGTTCTGTATTAAATAATCAGCAGTTAGCAATACTTTTATTTTGTTTGTTTCAATATCCTGGAAGAATATATCAGCTTCTTTAGTTTTGTTTGTGAGACTTAGCTTACAGTTATGGAACCAATGTAAAGCCATTAGGCTTCCCTCCACATTGTATTGCATGGTACCAAGAACAAGGCCTGCATCCTTCTCATGACATCTGCACTGTTGCTTGTTTCACCTGCACTGCAAACTTAGCTTGTCCATTTCCTCTCATTGTGCTACCACACACTGGTGTCTGGAAAGCACTGAATTGGGGCTATGTCATTACTGTTGATTAAATTTGAGTGTTCTAGATTTCATGCCGTACTTTCTGCAAGGACAGCCTGTGCATGAGGCAGAACTTAACTGCATGGTATATTCGTGTAACCATTGTCTACCTTCCCTTTAATTTGTGCACTTGGTTATTCTTCCCAGAGATACTTAACCTAATTAATTTTTCTTTGCTTGTTTCAAAACCTCTCAGTCTTAGTATGACTATTTTGACTTATGATTCTTAATTATCTTATGATGATTATTCTGAATTCTGTAAACATAAGAAACGATCAATTTCTGTTCTACTAGTTCAAAATCACTGATCTGAATGGTAATATGAAAACCGTGGCCCACTGCATCATATATACAATTCCTAGAACGAATCATCTGAGACATTTCCTATTAATCTTCTCTCTCAAATCAGTCTTTGGTCTTCTCTATTCAGATTTATCCTCCATTAAAAATTTTCTCTTCAGTGGTTATATTTATATTTATATTCCTTTTTTAAGACTTAGATAAACATGTGTACTGAGGTATAGTAAATGTAAAAAAAAGACCATATAGCATATATGTACAAATCAAAGAATTTTTAGTCTATTCCATCTTCCTGTTTTTTTCTTCAATCAGTTTAGATTCCATGATCTATCATTATAATCACTGGTTTTCATCACATTCAACTAATTTTCTCCTTCTTGATTTATTGTATGCATTTCTCAAAGCACCAACCCTGTTGAAATCAAGCTCCATGCTTACCCTGTTCTTCCTCCTCTGCAGTAAACCATGGTGGCTGTTTCAGTTTCAATTCATGAGCAATTACTTGAAATTGACCCTAGTTCTCACTGGCAAAAATATCGTATTTCTCAGTCACTCCGTCTCCTGATTTGAGAACAAATATTTTCAACTACCGTTTCACCAATGTCCCGTCTCATTTTCATTCTTAGCTAATGACTTCGCTAATATTCCTTGCTAAGAAAACAGAAACCTTCTGCATATAATGTTCATGAAGTCCTGCCACCACATCTTCCTCCTGGCAGCACCACTGCCCACAGATTATACTCTCCATTTCTTCATGTTACCCAGCAAGGACTGCCCTACTCCACGTAACGCCTCTACTTATCTCCAGATCCAATTATCTCTCACCTATTCAAGAGAATCTTCTAGAGTAATCGTCCCCTCTGAGCACTGCATCATCAGAATGTCCATCGATTTTGTGTCTTTCTCATAGGCATAAAAGAAATCGTCAATTCCATATATCTTAAACCCATTCACCCCCTCGAGACACTGCCTCATTTCTCAGATCCTCTTCACAGAGAAACACTTTGGAAAAGTAATCTCTACTTGCTATTTTTCAATCCCTCTTATTTTAGTCAGCTCTTCATTCAAGTAACTCATTGAACACTACTCTTGTCAAGGTCACCAATGCCCTCTATATTGTTCAAACTAATGGTCAATTCTACATTTCCAGGTTTTCCTATTTCATTATCTATCATGAGTATTTGATACAGGTATTAGTCCCTTCTCTGTAAAATGCTGATTTCGCTTGACATCCAGGATGTCTTGCTCCTGTGGTTTTCTTTTTGTTTCACTGGTCATACCTCTTTACATCTTCTAGACAAGTTGTGAACAATCAATTTCTATAAATGTCTGTAGAGTAAAATAATTTAGAGATTGTGGAGCACCTATGGTCATTGATTTATGTTCTTTAAGTATCCCTTCAAATATATTTTAAAAATGTTAAAGTGTGAGCTGTACAAAAACAGACTGCAGGTTACATTTGGCCCACTGGTAATGGTTTTCCAAATCTTATTTATTATTAAGTGTTTATTTTCAGTTCCTTGAAAATAATAACACAGACACACACACACGCACACAGAGAAAGAGAGAGAGAGAGAGAGAGAGAGAGAGAGAGAGAGAGAGGAGAATTATCTAATGCTTATAATAGCCAAGGTTGGGCTAGACCAAACTCAAGATCCTGGAACTCCATTCACATCTCCCACAGGGATAACAGGGAACAAAACACTTAGTCCATTACCTGCTGCCTCCCAGAATATATCAATAGGAAACTGCATTGTTAGTGGATCAGCCAGGACTTGAACTGGCCTGTTGATATGGGATGTGTGCGTCCTAAGTATTGGCTTAACCTGCTAGAACATAATGCTTGCCCCTCAATTCCTATTTTAGACTTCTAAATTTTCAAATGTTCCTAATATTAGTCCTTGGATAACTTCTCTAATCTATGTAGAGTAGACACTATTCATTTACTTGGTATTATCATCTAACATTAAGATTTTAAGTACCATATATTTAATGATGGTATATACCTGGATATACACATAGCTAAAGGCTTGACCCTGAACTTCAGAATCATATATCTAATTTCCTACTTGATATCTACATTTGGACATTCAAAGTTAATATCCCAAATTAAATTACTGTTCTTTTCCCCAAAACTCTCATGTCCTTTATATTCTTCATTTCAATACACAGAATTATAGTTGCTCAGGATCAGAAACTACTGTTTTACTTGGCTTTTTTGTTATTGTTGTTCTATACTCCACATTTAGTTCAACAGCAAATCCTGTTTGAATATAGGTATCTCTGTTCATATCTATCTCATTGTATAACTCATTTTCTTTTACTCATATAACTACCATAATCTAAGATACTGTTATCTCTCACATGGCCTGTTGAAATAATACCCTAAAAAAGTCCTTCTCAAAGCATGTCCCATTGAATAGCATGCTGGTCCATGCAGACATAGAGAGTATATACCCTGATATAAATGAACTATATCACTACAGTTCCAATTTGGTTTAACTAGCATTTTGCTTAGTAAAATTTTATTGATGTAGAAGTCAGAAATTAATTTTAATTTGGCACAAATGTCTCATTTGCTTTGAACTAGCATTTTCTACTGTTCTATAGGAATATATAGACAAGGGCTATAAAAATAATCAAATCATAAGATGTCTGTTTCATTCTTAAACTTTTTTGCATTCTATATTAACTACCACATATGAGAGAAAATGTGTAAATTTTCTTGTGGGGAATGGCTTGTTTCACCAAGCATAGCGGTCTCTGGTTGCATCCATTTTGTTGCAGGAGAATAATGCCTACAAAAATGAAAGAAATACCAAAGATGGTTCTACCTGAGGTCCAAATTCAGGTTCTCTCCTTACCAGCATGTATTTTTTGGCCTTGCTCTCATTTTCCTTATTATCTGTAGGATTAATTCCAAGCTCCTTACCACAGTTTACAATGTCAGAACACTAATCTGATTTACTGGTCTAACTTCACCCTACTTGGGATCCACCCTGCTTTCCATGATACTCAATGCTCTAGTGATATCCAGATCATCAGACACCTGAATGCTGACTCAGGATACAGCACTCTCTTCGTCTATAGGCAACTTATAAAGGACAGAGATGCAGCTTTTGCAATTTTAGAGGCTAGGAAGTCTGAGATTGAGGAAGCCCATATCTGGCAAGGGGCTCTGTGTTGCAGACTCAGAAGAATAAAAGAGACAAGAAGGGTCCATCTCTTCCTTTTATAATAAATTCACTCCCACTATAATGATCTTAAAGGATTCATGAGGACTGAGACTTAATGGCTGACTCATCTCAAAATTTCCATGTTTTAACAGTGTTACACTGGGGACCAAATTTCCAAGGCATGCTTTTTTGGGGAAAAGTTCAAACCACAGCACGAACTGTGCCTGTTCTGAAAAATGCTGCATAATTTCTTCAGTCTTTAAGTCAGAACTAGTCATTAATTCCACATGTTAATAAGCCTATCATCATTAATTTATAGGTCTGTGACAACTACTATCTTTTTAAAAATATTTTATTTATTTGAAAGACAAAGTTACAGAGAGAGGTAGAGACAGAGAGAGAGAGGTCTTCCATCCACTGGTTCACTCCCCAGATGGCCGCAACGGCCAGAGCTACACTGATTCAAAGCCAGGAGCCAGGAGCTTCTTCCAAGTCTCCCAAGTGGGTACCGAGGCCCAAGGACTTGGGCCATCTTCTACTGCTTTCCCAGGCCACAGCAGAGAGCTGGATCGGAAGAGGAGCAGCCGGGACTAGATCTGGCGCCCATAGAGGATGCCAGGGCCTCAGGCCAGGGCCTTAACCTGCTGCGCCACAGTGCCAGCCCCCACTACTATCTTTTGAGTTATAGAAATTGAGATGTGAAGACAATGTTGAGTCTTAATAGAAGAAAAATCACAAGAAAAAATGTGATTTACTTTTTTTTTTTTTTTTTGAGATACAAAGGAATAGAGAGAGAGAGAGTGAGAAAAAAATCTCTGTCTCCTGGTTCACCCAACAAATGCCTGCATTTGCTGGGGTGGGGCCATGTCTGGAGCCAGGAGCCAAAAATCCAATTCTCAATCCTCTTCTCCCATGTGGGTAGCAGGAACCCAATTTCCTGAATTATTATCACTTTTTCCATGGTAGGTGTTAGCAAGAATTTGGAGGCCTGAGCCAGAGCCAGAGGTAGGTGTTGAACATAAATACTGTGATGATATGAGGATCTTAACTGCTATGACAAACATCTGCCCTCAGTATGCATTGTTTACTAGGCTGTATGTATTTGCTTAAGAAAAAGACACACATAGGGCAAGCTTTTGGCTTAGCAGTTAAAGATACTTGTGTTTCATACCAGAGTGCTGATATTTAATTCCTTGGCTTAGCCCTGGATTCCAGTTTTATACCATGCAGACCCTGGGATGCAGCAGGTAAAGCTCAAGTAGTTGGGTGCCTGCCATCTACCTGAGAGACTGGGATTGAGTCCCTGTCTTCCAGCTATTGCTGTGGCCTGGACCAGTCCAGCCCTGGCCATTATGTGCATTTAGATGGTGAACTACCAGATGGGAGTTCCCTCTCTCTCTCTCCAGACACAATAATGGGAAACAATAGATGATATCATATAGAATTTTATATTTTATATTTCTTTACAATAAAATTACATTAAAATCTCAAATTAGAAAGTTATTGAATCCATGACACTCTAAGTCCCTTTTATAGGAAAAATCCTTTGAGCTAAATATTGTGAGACCGTTACTTAGGCATAAATTCTTGGTCATCCTGTTTCTGATCCTGTTAAACTGTTCACAAGTGACTGGACTGAGAAATATGAATGCTAGGCATAGGCAACTATTTATGGACTAGATACAGAAAATCCAGACTCTCTAAGACTTAGTGTATCTTAAGGAGAAAAACCTTGATGATCATATCTAAGTGGCCAGCCAGATCTCAAGGGTTCTGAATGTGGGAGCAGTAGAAACCATGGCAGTATTTGATGAAATGATGTGTTTACAGTGAAATGGGAGTAGAGAAAGAAGGAGACAGTGAGAAAAGCTGCTAAACGGTGATTAGCATATGTCACTAATGTGCTGGCATATGACACCTGATCATTTAAGCGGCTTCTCACAGACTGTACCCCATTTGTTTTGGGAGGCTCTTGGGAATGTGGATGCCAAGGATGGGGAGCAGTTTATGTCAGAAAAAAGTCCATCTGGGATGAAATTCCAAAGAACTCTTCAGCCAACCCAGTGGAAAGATCTGGAACTGATATAGCCTTTCAGAGTTTTCTCAACTTGGTGAAAAGAGGATCAGGATTTACAGCCACATGCTGATGAATCTTTGGATCAAGGCTGCCTGATTCATCCACCTGCAAGCTGAAGGCCATCTTCTGGCAGATTTCCTACCAGTTAGAGGGGTATGTACTTCCTTTCTTAAGGAGAATCTGTGTGGCACATCACGTAGTTGTATTAAAAAATTGGCTACTTCATAGTGCAATTGTTATGACTTAATCTGTGAATAGCACTTAGACTAGCATCTGGCACATAGTAAGCATTGTATAAGTGATTGCAGCTATTGTTCTTATTATTAATGATTGACTGGAAACCATCCATAAGGTTCTGACAGGTTTGTTTTGACATGTTTATGGTATTGGTTTAATCAAACGTTGTCCCTAACAGCATCAAAAGAGAGTAATATTTAATGAATTAAAATGTTTCCTCCATTTCATATGGAATAGGAATACAGAGGAGAAAAACACAAATGCTACCCTCATCTGTTAATCTTTTTACTCAAGTTTAAATCATAGGATTGATCTCAACTGCTCCAAATTCTTCTGCACATGATCCACTGTCCTGCTATCAGCTCTTAGTAGTTCCATTATCCTAGTCTGAGAGGAACAGCACTATTTTGTATTAATTCATAGATGAATTCCTTTCAGTTTTTCTTTTTTTAACTGAGATCATGGTTATGAACTTGATTAGGCTCCTGATGTCATTCTGAAATAGAATGGAAGGATTAAGTTGGGGGAGAGAGACAACGTGGGTTGGGAGTGCATGAATAATTTGCATTTACCACATTTCACAATTCTATGATCCAAAGCAGAAGCACACACCAGATGGTCTGAGTTAGGGCTCCTGTTTTCATGTCTTGGACAGCAGTCCAACTGGAGTTAGTAGTGCTCACAGTCACAGAGAGATGAACTTGCTTGGTTGGGTGGTAATTTGTTCAAATATTCATACCCAGCTAACAAATATCCCCTTTGACTCATACAACCATATGCATACATGGTAGAATCATAGCTGCTATCTGCTTACACACATCATTTTATAAGATGTATGTAATTGTGGATGGAAATAGGTAGAAAGGCCGAGGAGTTTCAGACTCTATTATAGTCTTATTTATTTTTAACTTTTTGAGTTCAACACTTATTTGTATTGGCTGGATGTAGGGCTTACCTGTGGAGTTCTTTGAAAAATAGAAATGACTTGCTGTGCCTACTGAATAAATTGTATCTCTTGGGATAGGGTTTGGCATCCCTAGTGTAAAATAGTTCTACAGTTGATTCTGATGCACAGCAAGGAGTTAGAACAGTGATGTAGATACAGTTATTCTTTATAGTCTGCTTCTCTGCAACATTCCTTATTATAATCCTCCTGATGACCTACGGGTTATATCCTATTGTTCACATTTCACAATGAGCTCAGTGAGGTTAAATAACTTTCCTAAGCTTGATCTGTTTGACTGAAAAGCCTGAGTTCACACCACAATTTCATAGACATAGTGATTTTTAGAATTGAAGATGGTAGCCAAGTATCTTTATTGAATTTTCAGGATTATCCAAACCCTTTTGCTGATGCTCAAACTATTAATCAACATAACTCATATGAGGGCTGTTTAATGTGGTAACTTCTTCTTACTATTCCCATGACAAATGTAGTATACTAAAATGCACAAGAAAGGAGAAAAATAGTCTTTACTCTATTAATTTTTACTATCATACTTTAAGTCTGAAGCTAGGGGAATAATGTATTATTACTAGACACATTAAATAGCCCAGTAAGCAGATCAATATCAAAGTGCAAAGACCACAAAGTTCCCTTGTCTCTCTTTCTTTTAGACATACATCCAATTCATCACTGCCCTGAATGCTGCTCCTCTTCTTGGCTTTTACTAAATTAGTTCCCTGTTAGTTCTGTGCTCTGGCTCAACCTTCTCCCCTAGGAGAGTTTGCTTTTTTGGCTGTGCAACCACCCTGTTGCTAATGCTAATGCTGCCGTGTGATATCATAGGGCTGATAAACATAACTGCTTTGTCAAAAAAAGTATCACAAAGATCTTTTTTATTGACTCTCTGTGCTATGATAATACATTTTAATTTTAATATCTGGTCTCAGAAGAAAAACATAATTGAAATATAGTAAAAACCACTGAAATAATTTTATAGGCCATTATTTTTTTCTGTTAATTCCCCCAGTTATTTTCAGATTAGTTATTATTGAGTTTGGCATAGTTACAGAGAAGGAAAAATGGAAAGGTTTCAAAGTGAGGTTCCTTAATTTTTAAATATTACCCAGGGCTAGTTTTCAGCTTGTCATCATTTACCTTAAAAAAAGGCAGATTGGTGATGAAATACAATGGATTCTGGCTGGTGCTGCGGCTCACTTAGCTAATCCTCCGTCTGTGGCGCTGGCACCCCGGGTTCTAGTCCCGGTTAGGGTGACGGTTCTGTCCCGATTGCTCCTCTTCCAGTCCAGCTCTCTGCTGTGGCCTGGGAGTGCAGTGGAGGATGGCCCAATTGCCTGGGCCCTGCACTTGCATGGGAGACCAGGAGGAAGCACCTGGCTCCTGGCTTCAGATCTGTACAGCGTGCTGGCCCTAGTGGCCATTTGGGGGGTGAACCAACAGAGGGAAGACCTTTCTCTCTGTCTCTCTCTCTCTCTCTCTCTCACTGTCTAACTCTGCCTGTGGAAAAAAAAAGAGATACAATGGATTCTTTAGGCTTCTCTCTCTTTTTTAGAATGAAGCATTAATCCATAACATCAACTGTTATCTACTTGATCAGTACTTTTGAACCATTTACTTATTAAATGTGTGGTGGTGGTGGTGGTGGTGTGTGTGTGTGTGTGCATGTGTGAAACTGGGATTTATATTAAAGTTTAGAGTCAGAGATATTTATGTGAAGCTCTAGTTACATACTTATAACTTCCACTGAATGCTTTACATTTCAGCTGAAAACAGGATGAAAAATGGAACCTGATTTTTGCATCAAACTGAGTGGCATTCTTGCTTGGGCTCAGAGGTGCATAAGTTATTGAGATGGACCAGACTGGCGAGATCTTGCAATAAAATATGCATACCATTTAGAGAAGGCAAAGGCACAAAGTGCCCTCTCAGGTAGTAAATGGTATATAGCCGTTACAACAGTAGTAAAGAAATAACATGCTGCCAGCAAAAGCTTACTTAAAGTTTTTCAGATACAATGTGTCCACAAATGTTAACCCTTTCTGAAAGTTTACCATTTTCTGTGTCAGCATCACTACAGTAAGTAAGTATACTATATTAATCATGCCCTGTGTTCTGTAGTGTCTACTGATATTTGAACACCTATTTCTTTTGTGTAGATACTGAGTATATTTTATTTCATTTCTAAGTATAACACATTAGGATTCTTGCCTATATTTGTATGTTCTTTCTTCTGTGTATATCATATTTCCTCTTTTATCCATTTACCTGGAAATAGCCCATTCTTTTTAGAGTTCTCCCTAAAGTTAACAAATGCATAGTTGAGACATTCAGTGCTTTTTTTAACTGGAGAGTTTCCAATTTATTTATGTAACTTTTAAAAATAACTAATAGTGATAAGCTACCAGTCTCATTATTATTATTTTTTTGGAATCACTGATTTTGACATCTGTTGATAAAAATCTGTATGTTGGGAATCGTTGAGTAGGACTTGGTGAATTGAATGAAAGACAATTTGACATGCTCTTAAACACATAGTCTGGGAAAGCAACATAGGATTTTATTCCCAATTCCATTTATATCTGCTGTGTAACCTTGGTCTACTAATCTAATCTTTCTGAATTATCTTCCTTCAATTGTAGTGTAAAATATTCAGTTTAACTAGACCAATGATTATTTTTTTTTCTTATCTGAGAAACCATCCCTTAGCTAAGTGGAAAAATTGTGTGTTTAACAGATATAAAAAGGGCTCTGAACTGTTTACTGATTTAGTATTTGTGTGTGGGGAGAAGGGTAAGGGGACAAAGAAATCTCAATTCAGCCTACTTTGCTCCCATTCTAGGAAGTAACACCTGAGACACATTTATAGGCTCTTTTATCATTGACAGAGTAAAACAAAATAGCTATATCTTGGGTTTCTTCCCAAAACCAATTTTCCAAGGATCCCTTTCAAACTGAATGTGTGTATTCCTAGACATAAACCTTCCAGCCTGTGCACCAAAGCTAAGGCATGGTGCAGTTGTCTGTCTTTTAAGCCCTTCCCCCAGGGCACATCGATTGCCTGTTTGCCGCCTTGTTTTGTTTGTTCTGCAGTACAGATCTCTGCCTGCACAAATGAGAAACCAGGCCCTGTTTGAAGCACTGCCACCTGAGAGAATAAAGCACACTTGTCGTTTAATGGTTCAAATGATGGCTGTGGATACCTTTAGGATGGAAGATACAGTTGGTGCTGATCTTTGTTTACTCTACTGAATGTGAAAAATATTCATCCTCTTTTCAATGCCAGAGCAAAGTCTTCTTCTTTTTCTTGTTTTTAGTCCCCCCTCATCCCTCTCTGGGTTCAGAAACACTGGAGTGATTAGCATTCTTTTCACTGGCATATGCTTTCCAATTTACATAATTGAATTTTTGGCTGAACTTTGAGCTCTCAAATATGATTTGAGTCCAACTGTTCCACAAATACAAAACCACAGATAATGGACAACGAGTGTTAACAGAGAGGTAAGGATGATGCATTTCAATGAAGATAGCAGCACCAAAAAAGACACAGGAGCTCTGACTATATATTAGTTGACCTACGATTCTAAAATATAAGTTCCTGGTGTTAAGGCTTATGTGATCATTGGGTAAAATCCCAATATGGAGTTGGCATGTTGGGATTTCTGGATGTTTATGATCCAGGCACAATTTGGGATATATATTATTTGAAATAAAAAACAAAATTATCGGCCAGCGCCGCGGCTCACTAGGCTAATCCTCTGCCTTGCGGCGCCGGCACACCGGGTTCTAGTCCCGGTCGGGGCACCGGATTCTGTCCTGGTTGACCCTCTTCCAGGCCAGCTCTCTGCTGTGGCCAGGGAGTGCAGTGGAGGATGGCCCAAGTGCTTGGGCCCTGCACCCCATGGGAGACCAGGAGAAGCACCTGGCTCCTGCCATCGGATCAGCGCGGTGCGCTGGCCGCAGCGCGCCAACCGCGGTGGCCATTGGAGGGTGAACCAACGGCAAAAAAGGAAGACCTTTCTCCCTTTCTCTGTCTCTCTCTCTTACTGTCCACTCTGCCTGTCAAAAACAAAAACAAAAACAAAAAAACAAAATTATTGTTTAATTTTCTGCTTCTTTTAAAATATATTTTCTTTAATTTTTTAAAATTTGAAAGTCAGAATTATAGAGAGAGGGAGACACAGAGAAAGATCTTCCATCCACTGGTTCACTCCCCAAATACAATAGTTGAGCTGGGCCAGGGTAATGCTAGGAGCCAGGCAATTCATCCAGGTCTTCCACATGGGTGGCAGGGGCCCAGACACTTGGTCCATCTTTCGCTGCTTTCTCAGGCACATTAGCAGGAAGCTGGATTAGAAGTGGAATAGCCAGGACTTGAACCAATGCCCATATGAAATGCTGGCATTGCAGGCAGCAGCTTAACTTTGTACACCACAATGCCAGTCCACTGTTTAGTTTTCTTAAGCCCTTTTAGATGAGGATCTTCAAAACCTATATATATATATATATATATATATATATATAACCTATATATATATAAAACCTATATATATGTATATATATATATAAAACCTATATATATGTATATATATATAGTATTAAGTACAAAAGAAACCAATTGTCTTATTGGTGATTAATGCTGGTTTATATTAACTAATTTAATTTTTTAAAGAATCCATACTTCTTGCCTGACTTGAGGGAATACACTTGAGAACACAGATGTACACATTGGTATGACTCATCATGGCAAGTACTATAATAAAAGAAGTAAATATGCTTTAGTGATGACTTACAGTTTTGTGATATCCTGCAACTCTACCTGTGCCCTATACATGCACAGGGAGCCCTGCAACCACTGTCTCCTTAAACACTATCCCCTTCATCCTACAATGTTATCTCCTTCCCACTTATGGAGTCAATACTCTTGTGTGAAGTTGTGCTGTCATGCGGTACCTCATATCCAAGTGAATACCTTAAAAAAAAATCCTGCAAGCCAGTGTTTGGGTACATGATCGATCTATGCTCAGCCAAACATATTCTTTTTATATATATATATATTTTTTTTAATTTAAAGTGGAAATTGAGTGGAGTCTGAAAGAGAGCAAGTCTTTTTTTTTTTTTTTTTTTTTTTTTTTGACAAGCAGAGTTAGTAAGAGAGAGAGGCAGAGTTAGTGAGAGGAGAGACAGAGAGAAAGGTCTTCCTTTCGTTGGTTTACCCCCCAAATGGCCGCTACGGCTGGCGCGCTGCACTGATCCGAAGCCAGGAGCCAGGTGCTTCCTCCTGGTCTCCCATGCGGGTACAGGGCCCAAGCACTTGGGCCATCCTCCACTGCACTCCCGGGCCATAGCAGAGAGCTGGCCTGGGAGAGGGGCAACCGGGACAGAATCCAGTGCCCTGACTGGGACTAGAACCCAAGGTGCCAGCACCACAGGCAGAGGATTAGCCAAGTGAGCCACGGCGCCGGCCTAAACATATACTTTCCAGAGAACTCTCCTTCCTTCTCCTCTCTCCCTTTGAAACTTGACTAAGGAATACAAAGAGGACAGAGTAGACAAAATGATAGCATGGGATATCCTGGTGGTATCCAGTGAGAGCGGCTGTGTCAAGTAGGGACAGCGGTGCTGAATACAGGAGTGTTAGAGTGATGGGTCTTCCTGTTGGCTTACCACAAGACTAACTTAATTCCTTCTCCTTGGCAAGGTCTACTTTTTTTTTTTTTTTTGAAGAAAAGATTTATTTTTTTTATTTGAAAGACAGAGTTACACAGAGAGGTAGAGACAGAGAGAGAGGTCTTCCATCTGCTGGCTCACTCCCCAGAAGGCCACAATGGCAGCAGCTGCCCTGATCCAAAGCCAGGAGCCAGGAGTTTCCTCCAGGTCTGCCATGTGGGTACAGGGGCCCAAGGACTTGGGCTGTCTTCTACTGCTTTCCCAGGCCATAGCAGAGAGTGGGATCAGCAGCAGAGCAGCTGGGACTAGAACCAGCATCCATATGTGATGCCGGCACTTTATGCCAGGGCTTTAATCCACTGTGCCACAGCACTGGCCCCCAAGTCTACCTTTGATTCTGTGAACACTTCTTAAGGAAATCAGAGTTGGTATGTATTAGGTTTCAGGCATAATGTTACTGATAAATGCCATTTTAAAATCACTTCTACGTAATGCTATGTGGATGCCAAATTGGCTTAATAAAAATAACCAGTTGTTTTACAATATTAGAATTTATTCAATAATTAATTATTTGATATATAATTATGTCAGTTATGTTATCAAATGTTTAAACTTTAATGAAAAAGTAGCCAAAATACATTTAATATAATCAGCACTGTTGAGTACATCAAGTACTTCTGTGTCAAAAAAAGTACTCACGATAAAATAGTTAATAATGCTGCCGTGCTGCCTTACAATATGAGCTTCTTAAATTTGAAAAATCCAAGAAATACCGATGGAATCTATGGTCACAAAAGGCTTCCGTAGCCTTGGCAGCCCATGGCAAGAGCCTTGGGTGATCACTGATGTCATAAATAAAAGTGTTAATTGTCAAAGGAACAACAGAAGTCACTATGCACTTACTCCCCATGTAGGACCTCCATTCTTAATGATTCATACGAATCGACTGCAAATCTTGTTCTCAAACTGTGCTCTATATGTTGTGTCTGTGCGTGGGTGCAAACTGTTGACATTTATGCTTAACATAGAGTTGGTCCTCTGTATTAAAACCAAACTAAAAATGAGCCATAATGAAGAAGGAGATGGGAGAGGGAGAGGGAGGTGTGATGGAAGTCAGGGTGGGAGTGCAGGTATGGGGGAAAGAACTACTATATTCCTAAAGTTGTATCTATGAAAAAATGCATTTTTGGCCGGCGCCGTGGCTTAACAGGCTAATCCTCCGCCTTGTGGCGCTGGCACACTGGGTTCTAGTCCTGGCTGGGGTGCCGGATTCTATCCCGGTTGCCCCTCTTCCAGGCCAGCTCTCTGCTATGGCCCGGGAAGGCAGTGGAGGATGTCCCAAGTGCTTGGGCCCTGCACCCGCATGGGAGACCAGTAGAAGCACCTGGCTCCTGGCTTCGGATCAGCGAGATGCGCTGGCCACGGCGGCCATTGGAGGGTGAACCAACGGCAAAAAGGAAGACCTTCCTCTCTCTCTCTCTCTCTCACTATCCACTCTGCCTGTCAAAAAAAAAAAAAAAAAGAAAAGAAAAAAAATGCATTCATTAAATAAAAACTTAAAAAAAAGAAAAGTCAAAGTCAAAGAGACTGCAATTGGGGAGACTATATGTAAGCATACCATTGGCTAAGTGGTAATGCTTAGATTCTTGTAGTGGCAGAGAATTTTAAAGGTCATACTCAATCTGGTAATTACTTTCTCTCTCTCTCTCTCTCTCTCTTGCCAAAATTCAAGGCACACAATAGAATCCCTGCCAAAGGTTACAGAATAACTGATTCATGGACTGCAGAGGAGCCACTTCTGGAATACTGTGGCAGAGTTGATGCTTTTCAGAACTATTTATTTATAGGGAAGCAAATATTTGTTTTTAAAACTGTATTTGTATATCTGCCTCAGAGATTAAAAAATGTGGTAAGTAAATCTTTAGAAGCCAACATTTTAATGCAAATCAGCAGGGACTTGTCTATTAATTTAAGAAAAAAGAGTAAGATAGCAGATAGGAAAAGGGCAATGGGAGTCGAATGACTACCTTCTTTTTAATAGGATTGGGGCAGGGGAATTTTTTTTTTTTTTTTTTTGACAGGCAGAGTGGACAGTGAGAGAGAGAGACAGAGAGAAAGGTCTTCCTTTGCCGTTGGTTCACCCTCCAATGGCCACCGCGGTTGGCGCACTGTGGCCGGTGCAGCGCGCTGATCCGATGGCAGGAGCCAGGTGCTTATCCTGGTCTCCCATGGGGTGCAGGGCCCACGCACTTGGGCCATCCTCCACTGTACTCCCTGGCCACAGCAGAGAGCTGGCCTGGAAGAGGGGCAACTGGGACAGAATCCGGTGCCCTGACTGGGACTAGAACCCGGTGTGCTGGCGACGCAAGGCAGAGGATTAGCCTAGTGAGCCACGGCGCCAGCAAGGGGCAGGGGAATTTTTACAAACCTGGGCAAAGTCATTTGTAATCAAGAGGGGATTATCATTTGAACAGACTGCTTAGCCATTACAATTGTATATATAGCCATGCTTAGGTTTCAGGTCACTAGTGAATTAAACGTAGTTCATCCTATCAGGATGGATTCAGTCACACTAATTTATCCTTTTTATTGTTAGTTTTATGTGTCCCTTGATTCTTCTCTTTCCTCGGTCCAATTAGTCACTATTGATTCTTTGTGCTGATTTTCTATATGCTTACCTCTTCTTTCTCCTCTCAATGCTAATACATTGGTTTACATTTTCATTTGTTTGTTGCAGTTTGCCTATTAACTGATTGTAAGACTCCATGTTTCTTTCTAGGCTGCAAATCCTCCCTACTGCATATGGACTGCCATTGCTAAAAACACAAATCTAATTTCCTTTCTTTCTTTGGAATGATTCAGTAACCATTAATCATGGCAAGGTAAAGTTTAAAATTATTTTTGTGTCATCCAAGGTGATTTAAAAACTAGTTTCTGCTTCTTTCCTTTTCCTTCTCTGCAAGTGGCTTGTGCTTCATGAAACTTTATGTGGCTTCTTCAGAAGATAGCACTTTTTTTCTCCTATTCCTCTATGTGTTTGTTATTTTCTTGTGATTGAATTGACCTTTATTTCTCTGCCTGTTTAAAACTTTCCTTTCTTTAAGTTCCAGTTCAGGGGAGAGCACTGTGGTAGAGCAGGTAAAGTTGCCATGACACTGGAAACCCATATGAGTTCTAGTTTGTGTCCTGGTTGCTCCACCTCTGGTTGAGCTCCTTGCTAATGACCTAAGAAAAGCATCAGAAGGTAGCCCAAGTGCTTGGACCCCTGCCACCCATGTGGGAGACCTAGATGAAACTCCTGGCTCTAACCTGGCCCAGCACTGGCTGTTGCAACCACCTGGGGAGTTAACCGGCAGATGGAAGGGGTCTCTCTTTCTCTCTCTCTCTCTCTCTCTCTCTCTCTCTCTCTAATTCTGCCTTTCAAATAAGTAAATCAATCTTAACAAAAGATCCAGTTCAATGATCAATTTTTAAAAAATTACTTATTTAGTTGAGAGAGAAAAAGCACTCATATTCTTTGATTCATTCCCCAAATGTCTACAGTGACTGGGACTGAGATGATCTAGGCTGGGCTGAAACCCAAATGCAACTCAGTCTAGATCTCAAACATGAATGGCAGGATCTCAGTTATGTTAACTATCAGTGTTGCCTCCTAGAGCCTGTACTGGCAGGCAGCTGGAGTGAGGAATAGGAGCTAAGAATTGAACCCAAGCACTTGGAAGTATAATGCGGTCATCTGACAACTAGATCAAACACCCACTCCCTCAATCATCACTGTTTATATGAAGTCTCTGCTTTGCCTTAATAGAAAAATTAGCACATTAGCAAACTTTTTATAATTACTTGCTCCCTTTTATCTTTTATGCTAGACTTTGAGTCCAGGAAACCATGCCTTTCTCATTTATATATTTCCGTTGTTTAACATAAAACCTGATATAATTGCTTGATATTTTTTGATTTCACTAATGATTGAATGATATGATTATAGATAAAATAGATGCTACCATTTCAATGTTATCAATGAGAAAAAAAGAATTCAGTAAGTATAAATAAACTTATCTAAAGCCACAGAAGTAACTAGGAGAAAGTTATGGATCAAAATCTGAAATTTAGGCCGGCGCCGTGGCTTAACAGGCTAATCCTCCGCCTTGCGGCACTGGCACACTGGGTTCTACTCCCGGTTGGGGTGCCGGATTCTATCCCGGTTGCCCCTCTTCCAGGCCAGCTCTCTGCTATGGCCCGGGAAGGCAGTGGAGGATGGCCCAAGTCCTTGGGCCCTGCACCCGCATGGGAGACCAGGAGAAGCACCTGGCTCCTGGCTTCGGATCAGCGCGATGCGCCGGCCACAGCGGCCATTGGAGGGTGAACCAACGGCAAAAAGGAAGACCTTTCTCTCTGTCTCTCTCTCTCTCACTATCCACTCTGCCTGTAAAAAAATAAATAAATAAATAAATAAAAAAAATCTGAAATTTTTGAGGCTGAAAAATGGTATTTTTTCTACTTTCCCTTTACCCTTGCTTGTCTACTGCATTGCTACTTCAACTCAGTGCATTTTACATTTGGGGAACCATGAGGCTTAAAACCTTCTAGGAATAGTGTGATCTTTTGGAAGGGTAGTAATAGCATAACTATCACTATAAGGCGTTAATGTCAGGCGACATCTCCAGCTGTGATATCTTGCAATAGCTATTATATTAAAGTTCTTATCCTATACCTAAAAAAGAAGTAATTAACATCTTAGTTTTGGACTAAATCTCCAAATTTCAACTCAAGCCTCTAATTCTTAAATAACCTTTAGAACAATATGTATTATTTTCTCTCACATTTAGAATTAAAAAAATATTTTTTCAAAAAGAATGGTTCTAGTGTTTTCTTTTTTCATCTTTTAAGGTTTATTTATTTATTTTGAAAGTCAGAGTTACAGGAAGAGGGAGAGACAGAAAGAGCAAGTGAGTGATAGGTCTTCCATCTGCTGGTTAACTCCCCAGATGTCCAAATGGCAAGCGCTGGACAAGACAAAAACCAGGAGCCAAAAGGTTCATCTGAGCCTCCCATGTGGGTGGCAGAGGCCATCTTCTGCTGATTTTCTCAGGCCATTAGCAGAGAGCTAGATTGGAGATGGAGCAGCCAGGACATTAACTAGCACCCATATGGGATGCCAGCATTGCAGGTGGTGGCTTAATTTATTGTATAACAACCTCAGCCATGCAGTGTTTTTCTATAATGGTGTAATTATTTTTAAATTTTAACAACTTTTGAAAATTTATTATTCATTCATAAAGAAACCCAAAGAAGCCTAAAGAAAAAGGATATTTATGTTGCATAAATAGTATGAGTGAAAATAATTTGTTTTGGTGTATAGAATACTTTCACATGCATTTGCCATTTGAAAAGTAGAAAGCTCACATTTCTACTCCATTATTTTACATTAATATATTTAAGCCTTTTATTAAACTATAGAGTCCGATTTCTGATCCTGCTTTCACCTTAGCTGTGTAGTAGCCACCAGCAATTTTAAGTTATCTTTTCATTCCTTCTATTACTGTGAGGACTGATTTTATTGTTGGTATTAGAAGAGCATGGATTTGGAGTAAGAATATATTTCCATTCAGACTATGCCATGTACTATCCCCATCATTAGTCAATGCAATTAATCTTTCTGAGATTGTAATTTACTTACCTATAAAATGGAATCTTAGTATTTTCCTTAGATTATGAATTCATTGCTTAGTAAGTGCCTTGAAATTCTGAGCTTAGTTTTGTCTACCACTCTGTCCATGTCCAATGATGCGAGTAAATTGTCCTGATGATCTAGTGAAATCATGTGTTAAAAACTCTGAAGTAATTCACAAATTTAACTCAGTCATGATATTTATTTACACTGGGTGGTAGAGAAAGATCTTATAAATATGAGGTAGGATCAAGAGGGTTTAGTATTTTTAAAAGCATTTTCACTTAAAAATGCTGTAAACATTCTTGTATATGTCTTCACACAACAGAAATTATTGTAAATTCTAACCCGGTGCTGCTACTTTATACTGTAACTGAGTCTTAGGTTAAGTGTGCTTTTTCCATTGTACTTGATATTGCCAAACTGGTCTTCAAAATTCTCAGACCAATTTACACTTCCACCATCAAGATATAAGAATTTCCTTTACTTAACTTTCTCACAATATCTGATACTTTTTGCCATTTTCGTGCGTATGTATTGGCATCTCATTCATGCATCTAATAAAAATCTGTTGAATATGAACGTCTTTGTCACCTCGGGCTGCTATAACAAATCATTATGGACTGAATGACTTACACAAGAAGCGTGCATTTCTGATGGTTCTGGTAGCCGGGAATCAGAGATGAGGTGCCAGAATGACTGACCTCTCAGTGAGAGCCCTGTTCTTGTCTTCATACTGCCTATCGTCAGTCCATGTATACAGCGAAGGAAAAGGAAAGGGATAGGGTGAATTCGACAAAGAGGGAGAGTGAGAGGGACAGGAAAATAATTTTTTAAAAAAGGAAGGGCATCACTCCTATTATTACTCTCATGACCTCTAAGATCCCACATCCAAAATCCCATCCCATTGACGACTGGAGCCTCGACGTGAATGTTTTTGAAGCATAAACATTTGGTCAGTAGTATCTTCTATGTGTCAAAACATTATTCTAGATGCCAGAGATACAGTAGCTTCTAAAACATTTGTTCCCCTTATAAAATATGTATTCTAGTGGGAGCAAAACCAAATAGTGAATAAACGAATCAATATATAATATAAGGCAGGGAAAGAGCATAGTGACAATAGAACTGGGATTCTATTTTATATGAAGTGATCCAGCAGAGCCGTTCTGATGAGCTGCTATTTGTGCAGAGAGTCAGACGAAGGTGTTTTATTTGTGTACCCTAAGCACGCACCATCTGTGTACATCTCATGACTTCCTGGTGTAACATGTTCTTTGGAATGAATGAAGCACAATGTTAGGTCCTCCTATGAGTCACACCTGAATTAGTAGGCAGCCAACATCTGCAGAAGTAGCCTTCAAGTACTACTGGATGAGAGATGAAGGATAATGGTGCAGTCTATTTGTTGCACACCGTGGTCCAGAGGTCCCAAAGCCACCTAACGGTTTTCAGTAGAAGTCACATTTATACACTTGTGTTTGTTTCCTTTGCTTTCCTTTAAGGAACTCATCCACCTGTGCTTCTTGGGATCACTTCCAAGATAAACTACTTGTGAAAACTTGGAGATTTCCCCAGAAGCAGACGGATACATTATTGGGGTTAGCCATTTAGATATCTAAGAATTCCAGGCTGCAAGCAAGTCATGTGCTAACTCTCACTGTGACTTTCCTGTTTACAAATTTTAGTGTATGCAAAATTGAATGAAGTCCCTTTACAGTTTCTAACTTTTAAGCCATGTTTGGAATTGTTTCCTAGTCTGCCTTTGTTGTGGGATGCTGCAGGTGAGCTTGGTTATTGTCTCACACTGAAGAATTTCTTTGCGGACAGGCATAGTGAGCAAAGCAGAGGTTTATTGAAAACAAGAAACCTCCCGCTGCAGCAATCAAGAGGAAGAGTCCAAGGAAGGCATTGCTAGAGAAGCTTGCAAGTGCTGGCTCTTCTGTACACAAAGTGTCTCTCTCTCTGTTTGCTGTTTGCTGAGAAATGAGTACAGATTCAGACAATGAGGGTGCCAGAATAACAAACAGTCAGCAAGCAGGGTTTAGTAACTGTCTTAGCGTGCTTTCACTCACCACTCCAGTTATCCTGACTGAGTCCTAAATATGTTTTAGGCATGCTAGAAGTGTTAGTGTTGTAGAAGTAGCAGCAGGAGGAGTCTGACTGATTGCTTTTGCCTGTGTCTTGCCTTGGAGAGATGTGGCAGATTCTTGTTGCTAGATTCTTCAGGAGCAGTACAGCTCTTCCTGTTACAGTTCTCTCCTCTCTGCTGGGTTGGTTGACTGCTGTCACCTTCCAGGTTATAATTTCTCTTCTCCTCTTTGAGGAGTGCTGCCACCTTCTGTGTTGCTACTTCTCTGTGCTGGGTGCTGGGTTCTGTCTTGTGACCATGAACAATGAGGCACACAGACATGGAAGACATGAATGAAGCTGTCCAGCAGCTGGGAGGGTCTGCTCTGAGCTGCTTCTTGAGACTGTCTGGCTCAGACTTTTATGTGTTTCTAAAGCAGGAAGTTCTCCCCAGTTGGTCAATGTGAATGCTAATTAAGCATACTATGTGAACCAATCAGGGTATTGATATTGGAGCAGCCTGTTTTGCACAGAAGTATGCAGAGTGCTAAATCAGGTCAGCTCAGCAGACTCAGCACCATCTGAAGATTATATTCTAGGTGTTTCTCCCATCTCCCCCTGTCTAAGGGCTCCTGGACAGTACATCCAGTGATTTTTCTTTCCTATATTTTTCTTTACTTTACAGGGGTTCCTGGAGTTCATATCACCTTTATGACCCTAATACCCTCTTAAAAGTTGAAGATCTTGATTGCAGGCCTTTAATTCATTTGTAATAGTTCTTAACATTCCAAATTTGATAATTTTCCCTATGAGAAAAATGATATGATACATGTTCATTGAAAAATCTCTTCTTTCTCCCACCTACTCTCAAATGTATAGGGCAACAATTTTTTTATTGTTAAAGGACCAGGAAACAAGTGTCATAGGCATTCCTAACCCCACAGTTTCTCTTGTAACCACCCAAATAGCCATTGTATTGGAAAATCAGCCACAGACAACATGTAATGGGTGACTGTGACTGTGTTCCACGTAATACTTATTTTTATAGACAAAGGCCAGATTTTACCCCCACATTGTAGTTTGCTGATCCTTGCTGTATTATGTTTTATTTGTCTATCCATATGCCAATGTCAAATTGCTTGAGCTATTTTAGTTTTTTAAATGATATTCAATAGCTTAGAAAAGTCTTCCATCATCCCATTTAGCTTCTGCTCAAAATTGTTTTATTCTTCTTGAATCACAGCATTTCATGCAGATTTGAAAATCAGTTAAATAAGTCCACAAGAATCTCCTTGGATTTTTTTTTAGGAATATGTTTGGGGGAAACTGGCATGTTTGTAAAATTAACATTTGCCATCTATGACTATAACATAATTATTTGATCATTTAGTTTTTTATGTGTGTTGGTAAATGGCTATAATTTTCTGTGTAAAGTGCTGAATATTTTCAGTCAATTGTTCCATAGGTAATTTATAGATCTGTGTTCATGCAAGAATTATCATAGTAAATGTTGTATTTGAACATTAAATTTAGATTTTTCTAAAATGTTAACTTATGGAATTTTTATGTTTTTATATTTTGCTTATATATGTAAATGTGACTTATTATTCGATTGTTGATTTCCTAACTAGTAAACTTGAGAAACTCTTATTTTAATCATTTGTCTATAGTTCTATTTTCTTTACATGAAACCATATTATCTACAACCAATTATATTTTTAATTCTTTTTTCACCCTTGCATCTATTACTTTAAAAATGTTCTTAATGCTCTGCCTGGTAAACTGATAGGCAAAGTTTAATAGAAATAGTGAAAACAGCCTTCCTTATGTTGTACTTAATTTAAACAGGAAAGTTTATTACCATTTGCTGTTTGCTGTAGGTTTATGATAAATAAGACTATCAGGTTGTTGATTTTAGTATGTAATCTTTAAAGGTAGGTATGCTTGGACAGTTGACCTAATTCTTGCATTTTCTTAACCTCTCTGATACTTAGTTTCATCATAGGAAAATTAGGGGGGGAAACAAAAACTTTTCTGTATTTCTCAACTGAATGAATGACAACAATCCCAGTTCTTAGGAATTTTCTACACAATAAAATCAGTTGACTTTCCCTTGTATTTTGTTCACAACTCATAAACACCCAATGTAAAAATCTATTTTTAAAAATTCAGGTGGGCTTCATGATAAGTGAATATTAAAAATATTCCTTTCAGACTTAATTAATTCCAAAAGGAACTAAGAAGAGAGCAAATTGTAAATAAAAACACCAAAAGAATCTTACACTCCTGGGCCAGATAATGAAATTAATCAGGATGCTACTGGCTTACAAATGAACCATAGAACTAATAAAAGATTTCAAATGAGAGAAATTTTGAGAAACTTAGTTTTAATGAAAGCTTACAAAGTCCTCGAACAAGTTTGACATTGAGACATGTAATGCCAATAATGAAAAGCTGTGCAATCTTTGCACTACGGATGGATGGCTTACTAGCAAATGGATTGTCTGGAATTTTCTCTTGGCCATTTGCTATTTTTTTCAACAGTGAACAATGATGGCTGTAACAGGTGTTTTATTTTCTGTTGCGAATTAAGTATTAATTTTGACTTTTTACATATTTTTAAGTATAACACGCAATCATTTATATCTATCTTGTTCAAATGAGTAGGAATCATTTACGATTGTTTATCAATTTTTGTTGAGAAATTTCTTCTGCTTTCACCATGAATATAAAGGAATTTGGTGTTTTGATTCCCACTGTATAATCCTGCCCCCCTAGTAAAATTCTATGTAACTTCATTGTGCCTAAAATTCCATAGTGAAAATTTTCATTGCATTAATTCTATTGAGAGACTTCGCCTTTAAAGAGTGGAATTCAAGAAATTCTTTTTTTAAATTTGCATTCTGAGTTGTATCAGTATATTAAAAAATAGGAAGGAAGCCCAAGATTTTTTTGTTACAAACATTCTTGTATTCAAATCAGTTTTTTCTCTTTGAATAAATAAGAACTTGTATTGAATTGTAGTTAGGGAATATTCAGAAAAGGTTGATTTGAATCTAATGGTTCAGTTAATCACATTCTATGTTGTGTGTTTCATTTCTCTCTCTGCCCCCTGCTACTTGTGTATGAAGTAGTGCCCAGAGAGCAGCACTGTTTATATATTTCTACCAGAGAAGAAGCACTGAGAATATTTTTTAAAAATCATAACACATTTTGTGCTTTTATTCTTTTTTAAAGGAGATGAATATAGACAATACAAATATAAATAGAAAGTACATGAAACCATGTCCTCAGTGTACTATATAGCATATGCTTCTCATACTTTGTAATTCCAAATTAATTTAGGTCAGATTTGTATATTTTATAAATCACTGAATTGAACCTCTTTATACCACTGTCAGTTATTTCATGTGGACAAATTTGCTTAATGCTTTCATTTTTTATTCCGTGCTAAAGGCATTTGATTGCATGTTGGTATCTTCAGCTGTCAAAAAGCCAGAACGGAACATCAGAAGGAAGATTGAATGGATTTCCTTTCATTACCTCTGCAAGGGACTCATTTTTTTTTATTTATATGACTATTCTAACTATGGCAGAATTTTATGATAAGGAAAAATAAATTGTACCCTAAGGTAATATTCCTATTTTGATGGATGATAAAACATGTTAAAATTGGTCATTATGAACTAAAATTCTTCATGGCTTCCGATCCTCTTAGTATAATTTTTTTTCTCAATTATAAAAAATAGAGCTCAGTTTAGCTTGTGTTACTAAATGACAATACATTCAGACTGCAGCATTGTAAAATAACCCCAGATATCAGGGACTAGTATATTTGTTCTCCTTGAATGAAAACTGCTCTGTCTCCTTTTGGCCCAGATGAGTAAGAACAACAGTGGGAACTAACTAGTACAGTAGGTTTGAGGCTTAAAGGACTTTTTTTTAAAAAAAAAATATTTATTTGAAAGGCAGAGTTACACAGAGAGAGGAGAGGCAGAGAGAGAGCGAGAGAGAGGTCTTCCATCCACTGTTTCACTCCCCAATTGGCCGCAATGGCCAGAGCTGCGCCGATCTGAAGCCAGGAACCAGGAGCTTCTTCCAGTCTCCCATGCAGGTGCAGGGGCTCAATAACTTGGGCCATCTTGTACTGCTTTCCCAGGCCATAGCGAAGAGCTGGATTGGAAGTGGAGCAGCTGGGTCTTGAACTGGCGCCCACATGGGATGCCGGTGCTTCAGGCCAGGGCGTTAACCAGTTGTGCCACAGCGCTGGCCCCTAGGCTTAAAGGACTCTTAAAATCATATTTCACAGGTTAGAAAACAACTGTTTTTCTCTAAATAAAAAGAAATTATTTTAAATGTTGCTCATATACTCATTGAAGCTGAGGGTAAAAATATGGTTATACACCAAGCAAAATCTGAGAATAAAATGAGTTATGTTCTTAAACAGAAGAACAAAGCAGGACTTCCAAAAAATGTTGACATAGTTTTTTCACAGAGGTCTCAGCAATCTTCTAAATACTGAATTTCCCAATGAAATATGTTTGCTTATAATAACCCATTCTTAAAATGCCTTTCCTCCTCTTACTTTATTATTGTTCGGCCATTCAGACCTGGTGTCTGACTTTACCCATACATGATGGGGAAGGTCTTCAATACTTTCATGGAAAATGCCTATTTTGAAGAACTATGCATGGATATGAATGGATTAAATGAGCATCCTTTTAATTCCATTTACCATAAAGTTTTTGAATTACCCTCATCTTTTACTTAGCAGAGATAATAATCCTCATTTTATAGGCATGGATATTAAAGTTTAGGGGTTATATGATCTGTCCTAAAACACATAATCATGTGTCAGAACTTATCTTGCTATAATTCTTTATTTCTTTTTCACATTTTATTTTTTAAAAAGATTTTTATTTGAAAGGCAGAGTGACAGGGAGAGGTTGAGACTGAGAGAGAGAAAAAGATCTCCCATTTACTGGTTCACTCCCCAAATGGTGCAATGGCCTTGTAGGGTCAGATTGCAGCCAGGAGCCTGGAACTCAAGCCCAGTTTCCCACGTGGGTGGCAGGTGCCCCCTCAAGCATGTGGACCGTCTTCTGATGCTTTCTCAGGCACTTTTGCAGTGAGCTAGCTTGCAAGTAGGGCAGCTATGACTTGAACTGGAGCTCTGATACGGGATGCTGCCACCTTAAGCAACAGTTCAACCTAAGGCACCATAATGCTGGCCTCATTTTTTCTTATTTTCCTCCTTTCTTTCCTACTTTAATTTTTTTTAGCACTGCTGCTAGTATGTAAAACAATATTTTCTTTTTTTTTCAAATCTAAGTAAACCCCTTACTTTTAAAATAGAGGAAATGCTATTTTAGGACAGTTAATACAAATCAACAACTACTTAGAGTAATATAATAAATATTAAAATTACTTGTAGAATCTCACGAGTATAAGTCAACTCTAAACACAAAGGAGCAAGAAAGAAGGTACCCTCAGATGAGTCCACAGATTGAATGTTAGCAGGAACGAAAGGGAACATACAGCTGGTTAGGAGAACGTTTGTTTTGTGTCCATAAATTTGTCAACAGAAAGCTGTTCTCACATAAACAAGTTAAAAAGCAATCTCAATAACTATAGAAAGATACTGGGAGAATGAAGTAATGGATAAAATAATATCTGCATTTTATTATTAAAACAAATTTCCTAAAAATTTACAATGTGAAAAAAAGTAAAGAAAATGTTACAATTTTAACCGTCAACGAACGTCCACAATAATTGGAAAGGAGTTCATAAATGTATAAAAC